>NC_137275.1:71685000-81685000 GCF_054371585.1 Giraffa tippelskirchi | reverse complement strand
AGATAGAGCTCCCCTTAAAAGCCCAGTGTGACAAGGCTAAACCTGACTCATGCCAGAGGAGAATCTGCAAAGATGCTAATTGCAAAATACCCTGTGCTACAGGTTGCCACAGAACAGCCGTTTTATTACAACAGGCTCTAGTTAAGATAATAAACAATTAAATGTGAAACTTGTAGGAATCTTTTGGACATCAGTTACACTGTGCAACCTAAATTCAGCTTAAAGATAGATGAAATCATATTTGCAGAACATGATGTCAAAGTATTTCAATTAAACTTTTTAAACCTGATGATGATTTTTCTTTAATTTTTATCTTTATTGTTCCTAAAACCCATCCACATTTTCAAGGTAAAAGTAACATTTCCAGACAGGGTAAAAGTTTGAAACTCCTAAGGAAATCCTGAGCTGTTGAGCCTCTCCTCTTATCTGCCCCTGACTAGATAGGATTTAACACACATGGACAATAGAGTCAATGAGGCTGTACTTTTCTGTGAATGATGTATTTTTTATCTTGTAATTGTTTGATACCATGTTTATTAACAAACAGAAGTAAGTCATCTATATGCTCACCACTGAAATGTTTGCAATTAAAATCCTCATAAATTCAAAGGTTTTAATTAACATGAAATCTCACTTTTAATCTATTTGAAATTAAAGGAAAACAGATGAGCACTTTTATAAGGCCAATGGTAGATTTTACATTAATTAATAAATCCTAATAAAAGGGGAGTCAATGATTATAGTAGCAGTCATTAATGTCACTGTGACAGAATTTCACATTCCATGTGTAATAGTTGTTCCTCCAGGAGCATTTATGAATTTATCTCAAATGTGTCACCTCCACTGCATCAATAGCATATAAAATATTTTTTAATAAGTGACAAGAAATGTTAAAAAGCGCAACATATTTAAAGAATATTTAAATTCCTCCAGTAATAATTACACACTTTCACCAAATGTTAAATAAAGAAAGCTGTTAAAGAATGAATATGTTCTACATAAATAATATCAGATCTCATTATATGATTAATGGCAGTGTTTTTTTTTTTCCATAGCTCTAAGATTTGGCAATTAAAAGTGATGAATAAGAGAAGTTGGTAAAAAAATTAAGAGTTATATATAACTCAGAGGAGGATTTTTCCCATTGGTCTATTTATCTTCCTTGGAGAAAAAGGAAAATGTCAGTACCATATATTCTGCAAAATAATGATAATCAAGCAAAGTCCCTCATTAATGTTGTAATATGTGAGTTTATGTCAGAACAGTTCAGAGCCCTGAGCAGACAATAGTATTTTGTTCTCCTCGCTCTCATCATAATTCTGAAGTATCATTAAATAAAAATTCAGGGCAAATTATCATGAAGGAAGACTTGATTGAAAATTAGAGGTAAAGTGAAGGTGTTCCTAATTCCCCTCAAATAATGATGGTATAAAGAAAGGAAAGACATTATGAGTTAGTTTTTAGTAGCAACTAATTGGAGCCACCATCTTCTGCTGGATGAGCAGAGTTATCTGAGTCATCAGGCCCACAATACCCAACACTTATCCCTGGAGTTTATGACCAAGGTCTAGAAGATAATGATAAAAGGTGTCATTACACAAAACTGTAAAGGTTTCCAAACATTTTAACAAGCTGAACTTGACCTGGGATGAGATAAGAAATAAAAATCCATGTATAATTTGTTGTCAAAATTTACTATGGCCTAGTGTCTCAACTAGTACAGAACTAGTACAGAGGTCAAAAGCTGTAAAGTGATTTCTGCTCAGTACTTGGAGTTGTTTTGTAAAATCATAAACCCCATTCAAAATAAAAATCATAAATCCAATATCTGTTTCTGAAAAATCAAAGCTATCAAGAAGCCCAAGTCAGGTCTGTTTGCATTTCCTCCAAAAATTATTATTTACGCTTTTTAGGAAAAATTTTTTGTTCAGAAGATTTTCATTCTCAGATACTTAAAAAGCCATATTTCATATTTTTGTTCTATAAATAAATATATATATTTATCTTTAGTAGCTTTAACTTTAATAGCAATAAAGTATCCATTAAACATAAGTAAAAATAAACTTTATATATATTTAATAGTGAAATAATGGCTTCTTTCCTCTGAAAAGTCTTTTGTAAAATATTAATTTCTTAACTGTATCATCTCATAATGTTTTCTATATTAATGCCTTCTAACAACACTTCCCTCTAACAACTTTGGTAGACTATTACCTTTTCCTAATATCACTATGTGATAACATAATTAGCACATTTATTTCCTTTGACTTTGCTTCTTTGAAGATCTGAGCCACTGAATTAAGGTTTAAAGAAACAAAGGATATTGGCAAAACTCCAGGACACTGCTGCCCCCTAGAAGAAAGTCTGAGCAGCACAACTTTCTGACCATTACAGACAAATCTTGAGAAAAAGAGTCTGAGATCTCACACCCCATTTTAACAACCTAGTGTTGGCTGCATTGCTGGTTTTCTGTGCCCTCTTCTTATCTAAGCTTGGGCACAGGGTTACCTATCACACGCTCAACTTAGATCATAATACATTCCATGGCATGGCTCTGTCCAGAGATCCCTGTGAATATGTACAGTCATAAAAACAAAAATTTTCTCAGCTCAATAATATTTTTTAAAATAATGAAGATGAAATTTGAAGCTATAAAATGCATTAGTTTGAAATTTAAGGAACTACTATAAACATTGCCCAGGTTTATGATAAGCTTGCATATCTTTGCTGGGGATTCAGTTTCCTCATTTGATTCTTACAAAGACATCAAGGCAATTTCTTATCCTACTCAATTTCTATGTGAGGAAACCGAAGCCTGGAGAGTTTAGGTGAAAGGCAATAATTACAAAGTTAGTAAAAAGTATAATATTCATTCTTTACTTACTCAGCACACATAATGAAGTGCTTTCCTTTTATATGTCCTTTTTCTGTACTAAGCAATAGAAATAAAATGATGATACACAGTAAGATTTCCTTCTACTTAATCCAGTTTATATGGAGGTGTTATGCTATGAGCTCTCCCAGATTTTCTGGCATTGCACATAGAAAAGGACACATCATCACTGAATGACAGAGGAAGCGACGCATGAACAGCTGTTATAAAGGCAATAAAACTAATATATTGCATTCTGGGTAATGGTTACAATGACAGTTTGTCTTTATTAGGATCAACGATGAACAAATTAAAAATAGAGTACTGTCAAACAGTAACACAAAACAGAACGCTCTAATTTTGTAAAGTTGTGTTATCTCCTTTAATTTGGTAATACAGCAGAGCTGAAAGGCACACTGGGAAATGTGAAAATCAGGATCTCATAATTATGCAATACGTTATGAATGTGAATGCAGTTTCTCCAAGCAACCTAAGACAATGCTGTAGATGTTTTATGGAGCTTCTCATGCGTGAGAATCTCTCTGTTCCCACGGACCCACTGTGCATCTAGATTCTAAGATATTTCCATAGTACCCAGTACTGTATGTCTAAAAGGCTACCATTAGAGAAGATTCAGATAGTTTTTAAATGAGACGTCTAATAAACATCATCCACATTGCTAAATGAAGATAGTGTGTAAGAAGAGTTTTTAAATGCAGACATGTTAAGCACTCATCGAAAGTATCATATTCAGAAAGCAAGATTGCTGGAGGACTGTCAGAGGAATTTAACAAGCTTCTGTCAGGGCTACCAGCTCTTCCATTCTCTTAGGCTATGAGCACCACATTAAAATTTATGATGAATCTCTTCAAAAACTCTTAATTTCTATCTGCCTTCATCTATCCCTCTTCTACCTTATTTCCTGATAAATTACTCTAGATTTTGCATTACAACTTTTTAAGGGATTTCCCATATTTTATAGAATGTTTCCAATTCAAATGGAAAATTATGTGGAATGCATAATATCCCCATTGGTTTAAGGAGAAGCAGACTCAACAAAGTTAATAAGTCCAGCAAACTTTAGGTCTCAAATCATACATCTCATTCATGGAGATCCAGGCTCATTTGATCCAGTGCTCGTTGCCTTCACATACTACACTGCTCCTCCCACCCTAGCTGTTTATCTTCTGATGAAGTTTTACATCTATCAGAACTTCCTTCCCACTAATCTTAGTGGAAGAAGAGTTTTCTTCTTATCTAGAAATCTAACCCCTGAGCCCCTGCTACAGAACCTACTCCAGCCTCATAATGAGACACTGCCCTTACTTGTCTACTCCCCACCCTGCCCCTTCACCAGATAATCATCAATTTTTGTCTTCTCCTTTGGAATTCTTTCATGCTCATATTTCCTCAACTATGAAAGAAGATACCCAAGTCTCCATTGCCTCTTTTAGATCTCATCCTATATTATTCCTTTTATCTAGTCAAGCTCCACAAACATGCAGCCTATACCCACAGTCTCCATTTACTTTCCTCTAATTGCTTCCATATGCTTCTGCAATCTGTGTCGTCAACAATGAGCTGAAATTTCTCACATCAAGGACTTGGCTAAATTTAATGACAACTTCAGTATCATTCTCTGGAACTCTCTACCACATAGCTTAAGTGTTTCTCCATGGATATTCCCTTACCCTAACTTGAAAAAACATGTTCTTATGCTGCTTATACTGCAGACTTCATTTCCTGATATGTCAACCTTGACCCAAAAAGTAAATGTAGGTCTAAAGTTTAATATCATATGCTCTTTTTCTTGCCAGTTAAATGATTATCCACAGAGTTGTATGTGATTTATTGGTTTAATTCTCACTAGTCGAGTACTGCCAATTATATTTTCAACATTAACTTTCCTTCATTCTTTCTAATATACCAGAGGAAAAAAATGTATCTGAAAACCCTGTAATTATTTAAATTCAAAAAATTCTAAAATGAAAGAGTTCTTACCTTTTACCCATTCGAATAAAAATATCTTCCTTTTCAATTTTCTTGTCTTCATTAAAGTGCTGTTGCTGGTTTATAAATTTATCACATACTTTGACTATTTTGTCTTTTAAAAAATTCTGTCCTATAAATGCAGAAAAGTGCAAATATAAAACATTTAATCATCTCAAGATAATTGCTGTCTAATTTTGATTTACTTTTTTATTATTTTCTATTTCTGATATAATCAGGATCACACTGTGCATTTTATATCTCGAGATTTTTTCTTAGTACCATAGTGTAATTATTTTAAAAATAATCAAAAACTATTTAAAAGACAATTTCAGTGGCTGCCAAAAAAATCCCCATCATATGGATGCACCATGACTAACTAAAGTGTTCCCCTAAGACCGAACACTTGTGTTATTACTGAGCTCATTCTATTTTCTTGGCACTGTGTATTAACGAAAGTACTGCTTTTAAAATTTAGGTCATAAAATTTTTAACACAAAAATGTAAGATATTCAATGAATTAATCTCTTTTGTTATAGTTTCACTCTTTGCACACAATAGTGAGTTTATTATTACTTATTATTTAGTCTTTGAGTAAGTAACTACTTATTTTATTATTTAGAGTTGGAGACATCTGGAAGCTACCAGACAATACAGAGAGGTGATATTCCAATTTTATTTTGTCTACTCCATTCTTCCACAGTGACAGATTTAGTAGTCTATATTTTTATTATTTGGGGATGCTGACTTCATATCTATCTATATATCTATATGTATAGCTACATCTCTGTAAGCTGAAAATTTTATTTCTAAACTCTTCAGCTTTATTATCACTTGGTTGATTCTTATGTGAACACTTCCCAGTTTTAATTAGAGCAAAATATACTTACCTTCTTGATAGAACAACCCCTAATCATTACACATTTTTTTCAAAATCCATTAAGATTTTATAGCCTATATACTATTTCATATGAAGATTAGGTTAATTGTATTAAATTAAAATAATTTGTATTTGAATAGAATTCCATAAACATTTAAAATGAATAGGAGAGTGCTCTATCTTTACAATATTTAGTTTTGCCATTTAAGTCTATGTATCTCTCAACTTAGAATTTAACACACTGATATCATGTGGTTTTCCTTATGAATATCCTACCCATTGTGTGTAAAGTTGTTTCTCACCTTGGGTGATGGTATTTTTAATAGACAATTATTTATTGACTTCTTAGTATGTTCCAGGCACTTTGCTAAGTGTATTGCAAACAATATTTTACTTCACTGTCACAACAATCCTGTGACATAGATAAGATTGCCTCACTTAATTTAACTGAAAAGAAAACTTAGACTTTAACAGTAAATATTTTCAGGAACCAAAATGCAATAAGTGATAGAAACTGGACTCAAATCCAGATTGTCTAGCTCCAAAGTTTCTAATGGTTTTGTCAAAAATTATGATGATAACTCCGAGATGGAAATAGATGTTTAGTTAAGGAAACAATCTAAATTCAACTTTTACTATGTTTTTAACAAATACATTACTTAAAATTTTTTAAATATCTTTTCCTATTATTTGAAATAGTAACATAACATCTTTTTATTTGACTTATTGGTATATTGTCATTCAGGGCCACCCCTGTGGTGTGTGGGACCCCAGAAAAATATACTTTTGCAGATCTCCAAAATGCACTACAAAATTCTTGGGTCCATGCAGGATAGTGATTTATCAATGATGATTTAGAATAATGGGTAGAAAAGAGGTAATTACATATTTATTGTCTAATCAGAGCTTGTGAAGATTCTCGATAGAGTTAAAAAGGCACAGTCTATCCTTGTTCATATCCAAGAATCATCTCTTCCTGTTCTTTATTGCCAAGTGCATCATTTCTAGCTAATTCCTTATATGCTTCTTCAAGAAAGAGGTGGCACCTGTTGTTAATCACAAAGCAGTGGTTCTCCAGAATCAGTTTGTATTGAAATAATATAGATCTTCCTGGTCCTATGGTTCCCTAATACCATTTAATTAATTCTGGTTACATCATTACTTCTGATGCTGGAGCATATATCCTGCAAACTACCAACATAAACACTAGCTTCTCAAAAGTTGTTACTGTACTTTATTGGTGATTACCACAAATACAAGTCTTACCCAAAGTATGCAGGTAAAAGTAAATGATGATTTATTTCTGATGCTGCTGCTGCTAAGTCACTTCAGTCGTGTCTGACTCTGTGCAACCCTATGGACAGATGCCCACCAGGTCCTCTGTCCACGGGATTCTCTAGGCAAGAATACTGGAATGGGTTGTCATTTCTTTCTCCAGATTTATTTCTAGTCATGCTCAATTTACTTTTAGGATATTTATGGCATAAATATAGAACAACACATCTTTCAACCATGTCCTCTCTTGAGGCTGTTATCACTGAATTTCTAGAATGTGATTTCTTTCCATGTAGATTACATTCCTGTCACCTACTCATTGCCATAAGCAAGAGGGGCCATGGAAGGAATGAGATGAGCCATTGTATTCATGCAAAGAATGGCTGTGCTGCCTGTGGCACAGCTTAAGACCAACCACGGAGAACACAATGTTACAACGTCAACTCAAAGCAAAAGAGGAAATCTGTAAGAAGGTCTGATGGCATTGTAGAGCAACTGTCACAAAGTCCAAGGAAGAGATAGGAGCAGCTGCCCCAGGAAGGCTGCCTGACAGGTGGAGTGGAGATTCCAGAGTGGGTGAGTGACTAGATACAAGTGATGACTAGTTCTAGGAAAGAATGCCTGTTTCTATCCTTACCACTTTTGGATGCTGTAGACTGGAGGTAGCACCATGGTCATAACACTGATGTATAAGAGCCAATGCCCGCTCAATGCCAAACCCAAGGATTGGTGCTGAACTATGGATAGACAAAAGCTGTGAATTTGTCCTGTGTCCCATGTGAGTGAGAGTCACACAAAATCAGTGTGTCAGTAAAATTCTGACAGCCCAGTCTTGTTTGGTTCACATCACACCAGTCAGCAGGAGTGGTCTACTTGCCAGGTCACTCAGATGGCTCTGATGCCCAGGAACAGGGACCAGGGATGACCTCATAGACAGATGATCTATAGTTCCTCTGGAAATCTGATCAACCTCATGGATGGGTCAGAGGGCACCCAAGAGACTATATGGATGGATGGATAGATAGATATGCCATATATGAGATATATATACATACACACATATATATCACATACACATACACACAAACATACATATAAATATCTTGTTTCATTTTATATATATATATATGAAAGTCACTCACTTGTGTCCGACTCTTTGAAACCCCATGGACTCTACATTCTATGGAATTCTCCAGGCCAGACTACTGGAGTGGGTAGCTTTTCCCTTTTGCAGGGGATCTTCCCAACCCGGGGATCAAACCCAGGTCTCCCGCATTGCAGGCAGATTCTTTACCAGCTGAGCCACAGTTCTTATGTATATTATATTTATATTATATTTATAGATTTCCTAATTATCAACTCTCTTTGAATAACCTAATTTTCACAAAAATCTCTTTTCTGTTAGAGAAATTTCTTTTTTGGAAGAAATTTATCCTTGCACAGATCTGGATTCCACAGTTAAGTTTCCTAATGACTAGTCCATTTTTGTTCTTGATAGATTTCATCCACTTAAGGTATATTTATTTTTTACCACCTATGTGTCATAAAATAATCATCAACTTTTATTGAGCACTTAGCATGTAATGCTCATTGTCTAAACTTTATCATAGGTTAGCCAGTTTAATTTTGCAGCAAACTTTTTATTATTATTTATATAATAGTATTATTATATAATAATAGTATTATTATATACTATTATATAATAGTAATATTACTATTATTATAAACCATATTTGTCATGGTTAAAATGAAATTATTGAAGATGTTTATCACACATAATAGAGCTTGTAAACAGTGTAACCAGATAGTGAAACCAATTTAGTCTGAGGCCAGAATTCTGGAACCACTCTTAACCACTGTACACTGCAGAGATAATAACACTAAAAGCGATAGGATCTCTGCCCTCAGGGAGCTTAAATTCTTATCCAAGCCTGAGAGGCCCAATCAAATTATACTGTTTTCCTGCCTGGATTCTAAATAAATTGGCATATAAAACAAAGGATTCCAAAATGGAGGCTGAAAACTTCATCATCATTTTTATAAAGTTTCCATTGGAAGATACCTCAATTTGAAAGTAAATTTGGTCTCCCAACCCAGGAATAAGCAGACTTACCTCCTCAGAAACAGGCAATGCTGGACCCAGAGGCTGGGGTCACGGGATGGGAAGAGCAGAGAGGAAGTTCTGCTGCCTGTGGGATGTTCATTCCCAAGAGGAAGAGAGAGGAACTGAGTCTAGTCTAATTTGTATTTCCCAATTTTGCCATCTAGATAAGTCACTTCATTCTTCCAGGTGAGGTGACTGAAAACCCAGAGGAGTTCCATTCAATTCCAAACACCAATTCTCTTCCTCTCCTTTCTCTCTTATCCTAACTGCTCCTTCTTGGCCACCCTCCTGTTGATTTATTTTTTGCAACTGGGAGATTATGCATCTGCTCCTTTTGTTACATTGTTTCTCTTTTCTTTTGTTTCCTCATTCAATGACTGGATTCTTTCAGTGTGGGCAGGTAATGCTGCTGATGACCTCTGTGAGTTGTGCATGTGGGAGTAGAAGAAATACATTAACACTTGGAAATATTATTCTTCTAATATTTTGTACCTGAAAGACACAAAAGAGTGAATCAAATAATTTTTGAGAAAAATAAAATGAATTCAAATATTAGTCATGAAATGAGCTTATAGAGCATAATAGCTTTTACATGTTTTTTTATTTAAAAATATAAAGGAAGAAAGGATACCTTTTATAATATTAACAAAATAAATAAACCAGCTTGGAAAATTTTTAGTGAGAAGTATTCTTATATGTAGAATCCTAAAATTCCAACAAAAGAACCCCAAAACTATGAAAACTGGAAATATATATCTGGTTTATGGGTAATCACAAACATTATTTTGGCTATGTCAGTTCTTCTAAATTTAATAAATGTTATCTAAAACAAAATAACATGACTTTCTTGGGGGGTTAAGAAGGTAGATAAGGAAATAGAAGTAAAGCTTAAAAATCAAACTAAAAAATTAAACAAAGGAAAATTTCCAGATATGTCTTGAGAGAGATTATTAATGAGGGATTATCCCTGATCTACATTTTAAATATTTAAAAATGACAAGTAACTAAAGTGTTTGGTTTTTATGGACTGAAAGATCAATTATTGATAGGGTGAAAAAAAATCGATGTCTCATATATATATTTACATCTATACATATATACTTGGAGATTTAGTACATGAAAGACATAAAAGACTCTTTGTAAAGAAATAAGGATACTGCAACACGGTGTTGTGCAAATGACTATACATTACAGCAAAGAAGAGTTAAATTAAAAAATGAATGTGTCCACTGAACATGCTGTTATATAAAAACTTCAGAGTGATACAAATATTTAATTACCAAAAATAATAATATAAAAATTCTAGAAGCAACTGTGATAAGTGAGGAAAGAAAGTTGACATAAAACCTAAAAATAACAAAGAAGGTGGAAAACTAATACACTTTACCAAATAATTATTTTAAGTTCAGGAAAACTATGGTGAGGTAAAAAATTGCAAAGTATGTGCAATACATGGGATTTAACGGGCTAATTAGAATACAAAGAACAAGTTAAAAACAAGACAAATAATGAAAGGGAATATAGCAAAGGATTCATGCATAAGCAATACATATAAAAAGAAAGTGATAAGAAACATTTTAAAAATTGGCTTTCCTGGTTATCCAAGTGACAGAGAGCAGATAGTGGGGCTTCTCAGCTTCTGTAACCTTGTGAGCCCACTCCTATAATAAATCTCATTGTTTTGATATCCATATCTATCCTAATGGCTCTTTCTCTCTAGAAAACCCTAATATCTTTGTATATAGAAACCTTTGTTCTCTCAAGTAGAAGGCTCATCAGCAACCCAGGCTTCTTTTAGGTTTCTGCTTCCCCCTCCTTAGAATGTAGCCCTTGTTTTTATACTCCAAGGCGGCTGCTAGATCCCTGGTCATCACATCTACTTTTCAAGGAACAGTATGGAGGGAGAGGAAGAAAGAACAAAAAATAGGTAAAGGGCACATGCCGTGCACCGTCTAAGGAATTTTCCTTGAAATTACATACTTTGCTGCTTACATTCATTGGCCCTTAATTAATGACAAGGCTATATTTAATGAATAGCAGGAAGCTGGAAAATAGTCTTTTCATTAGGTACATAAAATACAGGATGCAATTAGTAAAGAAGAAGAGGAGAATGGATTTTGGAATATGTAACTATTATTTTTTCACCAAATAAAATT
This sequence comes from Giraffa tippelskirchi, assembly GCF_054371585.1. Lineage (NCBI taxonomy): Eukaryota > Metazoa > Chordata > Mammalia > Artiodactyla > Giraffidae > Giraffa > Giraffa tippelskirchi. Next base: position 81,673,724 of record NC_137275.1, on the reverse strand, counting down.
AAATTAACACCAAAGACTACTCTGTTACAAAGGCTAAAATTTCATTATCCCAATTATGTTCAGTCACTTTTCTAATATACCATATCAGAGAATTTGCAAGAGACTGAAAAAAGACAATAAGAAATTCTGATAATAAAAGCTCAAACAAATTTGAGAACAAAGTAAAATATCTTGCTCTCAATTTTAGCTAAAGAATATGAAAGTACTTTAAGAGAATTTAAGAAATGGAGTAAGTATTAAAAATGTATTTAGGTTTAGCCTCATCAGAATGCAGTAACTTTTACAGAATTAAGATCTGTGAAGCAGGGACTTCCCCAGTGGTCCAGTGTTTGGGACTTTGCCTCCCAATGCAAGGTGGGGGAGGGGATGTGTGGGTTCCATCCCTAGTTGAGAAGCTAGGATCCCACACTTTCGGAACTGAAGTTGCTATTGAAGGTTTTGAAGTCTGGGCCCCTGGGGTTGGGAAGGAACAGTTCCACAAGCTTGTGCTTCTACTGAGTTAGCCATTTCTCCATTTTTGACATCCATAAAGTTTGGGAGAATACTCTATTAGAGCAAGGGGAAAATCTGCAGGCTGAGTTATAAAGACCAAATCACCTTGAATCACACCCAGTAATGACTGAGTGGTTTCCAACTGCTCCTCTAGATTTTCTTTTGTGGTTCTGAATTCAGAATAGAATCTGGGCAGTGGACATAATGCTACTTACCTGGACCTCTGCCTAATAACTTGAATCTAGAGATTCCTGGGGCTTTCTGGCACATAAAGAGCTTACCCACCTTTGAGATTTGAGAAAGCATAGTTCCTGCCTCTGATGTTCAAGAGACCCATAACCAGACAGACTCTCTTTCTCAGAGGCAACCTCTCCTCACCTGTACGGGCTCAGGAAAAGCTCTGCTTGCCAACATCTTGAAGCCTGAAGCCATCTACATCAGGAAGACACAGCAGTTCTGTGAGGCTCATGCTTTGTCTCATTCTCTAATCTTTCTCAAGCCTGCACCTTCACTGAGGTTCCTGTAGCCTCAGTTCTACTTGCCAGCCTACCTGTGTCTGCTCACTAGCCAACATCCAAGCACCACTTTGCAAGATCACATGACTGGGTGAAAACATTTTGTACAGGCAACAGAAATTGAAATCCAACTGCACAACTGGAAAAACCCAAGTCAAAATATTCCGTTTGTCCATAACCAAAGGCATGGCCATACCAAAAACCTTGTTTCTTCATTTATACTTACTTCTATTTTGCTTTCTAAAATTTTGCTCCATATAACTTCTTTCTTAAAAGGAAGTCTAGCCTAAGAAGGAAATGATGGATTTTGTAAGGGAGTCTAACAAGTCAAAGTATGAAAATGTATCAGATGGAAGTTAACGTCATTTTTATTGGTAGAAGATGTAGTTTCATGAGAAAAGTAAGTGGGTTTGCAGATTGTACTCCACAATTAGTCAGACTTACTCACCAACACACTAGCAATGCTGTGAAGTTTCCCTAGGGAGGAACAGGGTTGTAGGCAGCCCATTCCCAAGGGAGGAAATAAACTGAACAAGATCCTTGGGTTATATTTTCCAAATTTACAAATCAAAGATTCCTTTCATCTCCCATAAGGGAGAATGAGTAAAGGAGCATTCCAAGCGCTGAATCACAGGTCGGGAATGTCATATTTCTTTAATTCTCTATAGTCAGAAGAACACATCAGAAATAAAGATTCCTGCCCTTCACCCAGTAATTTTATTTGTCCAAATATTAAATAATCAATAAAGTTATTTACTTAAAATTCCAGAGAGCTAATATAAAGTTTAATAAAGGACTTGATCTATTTCTCCATCCATATTTCTCAATGGGGACAATATTTGCATTTTGAGAGGGACAATATTTCAGTGTGCAAAACTGATCTCACATTGTGGATCATTTAACATCCTGGTCCTTGAACACCAAAAAACAGCAGTCCTCAGTGCATCACTCACTAGTACAATAAAAAATGTTTCTACATGTTCTTAAATATTTTCTAAGTGGTGACATCTCCCCCACCTGCACCCCACCTGCTACAGGTGATGTATAAAAATTCTCAGAGTAGAAGACTCCCCTATGAGTCTCAAATATGAGTAAAAATTGAATTACTGGAGAAAAGTAATTATTTTCAAAGCAGAGGAAACATGTTAGATGCCCCTGAGGCCCAGAGAAGCACAGGCATACCAAAGAACTCAAAGAATACCTCTGAGCTTGGAGTTGAGAGTGTGGGAAGTACTGGCAAAGAAGGCTGGTGATACATGCAGGGACCCATGTCTTTATTGGGTCTTCATTAGTGTAAAATACCTGCAGTCGTTTAATAAGGGAATGGCATGTTGAGATTTTTGTTTTAAAGTCATTTTATTGTATAATTTTCATTCACAATAAGTTCATTTTAAGTTAATACTCACTGTTTGCACTAACTTGAGCACCTTTCTAATTCACAAGAATTTTTTCTTTTGTGTATATATATGACTTTTTGTTTAGTTGTTGAAGGGATTTTCTTTTGCACAAAGAATAAAAGCATTTTATATAAAATTATATAAAATTACCATGCCTTCATTCCTCATTGATTTTCACACCATGTTATTGCACATGAGATGTAAATAAATCCAATTGTTCCATAACACATACTGCATAAGAACCTCGTTCTCACACTGCTTAGTCTTTAAAATTTCAGGAGAGAAAGCTTGATAGATCTGCTGATGAAGGAGTTCAGTCAATTAACAAACAGTAAAGTAATAAAGACGTGTCCTAATGGTGCATTTCTACAATCCCATCCTACAGATAGGTCCTTTTCATAAAAGATCTTAAGTGCTGACAAAAAGAGAAAAAAGAAATCACAGAAGACATAATTACTCCAAACACTATGATGAAATAGACTGGACATTTTACCTTTCTTCATTTAAACACTTAATGGTAAAAAATCCATTTTATTTTTAAGACAAGAGAAGGTGATTAACCAAGTAACAATATACAACTTTATACACTATGCATGGAAAAGTCCTACTTAATGTTGCTTGTAGAAGTAAGTCATTATGTTCAATGGAGGGACTATAATTTCAGTATACCTGGTATACTATAACTAGTTCAAGGTTACTTTTTTTCCCTCTATTTAAGTAAACTCATTCTAATTATCCATAATACCCTTATACTTTCAGAGTCATCCTTTTACTCCTAAGTGATGAATTAGAATAAAGAATTTCCCAAAATGTACAAAGCTGTTTTCAAATAAATACCTGACATAGCCTTCAGTGTTCATTATATCAGTTTCTAGGAAACCAAACACATAATTTTGCAGTAAATTTAGGGTCTAAGCTTAAAGTATTTTAATTCTCAACATATGCTTTCTACATAGTAATTATAGAGCATGTAAAAACATAACAAAACATGCACTTTGGATTTCTTATTTTAAGATGGTTTTATATTGTAAAGGAAATATCTAAAACTGCATCATGCTAAATAGATGGCTGAAACCACCAGCAAATGAGATTCATGGAGAATATAAGCAATTATTTTGTGTGAGGAATGCTTCAATGCAATTCCATACACTGTTTTCCTAAGAATGCTGAAAATATAACATATTCAACAGTTTGTTCACTCAATAATATTAATTGAGAGGATCTGTATGGAAGCAGATGTAACCAGAGAGAGATTCTAGACTGCAAAGTCTTTGGATTTTATTTGTAATAAACTAGGGCTACTAGAAAATTTCAGGAGAGCGACCACAGAGCAAATGCTATGAAGCAATTATCCTTCATTAAAAAATAAATTTCAAAAGAACTTCATCTTAAGTATATTTAAATTATTACATATAGTGAACTGTAAATATAAAAGGCAAATTAATAACAATTGAAAGACAATTAATCATAGTATTTATATATTTTAATTTTGTGCTAAAAACATGCTGAGAACTATACTCTGTTACTATTTAACAGAGGAAATTAGACAAAAATATTTTTTAAATCTTTTTTTTTTCAGTAAGAGTAACAAACACCATAACCTTGATTTGTGACAGCTACATTTTAAGAAGGATGGATTTTTAAATAAGTGCTCCCCACAATACTTAATTAAAACTACCATTTGAACACTTTCTATGTGCCAAGAACTATTCCATGAACAAGGACTTTACAGTTTAGAAAAAGAATAAAAAAATGATTATTCAGATGCAACGTAAAAAGACTTTAAAAGAGGTGCTCATCAGAGCATGTGGGAGCTTAATATTTTGACTGGTTTTGTCATGGGAGAACCTTCTCCAAGATTCAGGCTGATTTTTCAAAAAAACAAAACTGTATTTATCCAAATACAGTACATGTGTTTGTGTGTATGGGTGTTAAGAAGGGTAAGAAGGATTGGGAGAGAGAAAGTCAGTGGAGGTGAGAAAGGAAAAGTGTCCTAGAGTGAACACTGTACACAAAGACATGGAGGACGGTAACTATATAATGTAACATTTACTTATGGCAATAGAGGTTCAAGAACTGAGTGTCAGGAAAACAGGCAAAAGTTGCAAATTATATGTGAAGAAACTTCTATTATATACCAGGGAATTTGGAATATTCTAATCTTAAATGATTTGATGGGCGATTTAGTACTGAAAGGTCTTCTCTGGTAGCTCAGCTGGTAAAGAATCCACCTGCAATTCAGGAGACCCCAGTTCAATTCCTGGGTTCGGAAGATCTCCTGGAGAAGGGATATGCTACCCACTCCAGTATTCTTGGGCTTCCCTGGTGGCTCAGATGATAAAGAATCCACCTGCAAATGGAAGACCTAGGTTTGATCCCTGCGTTGGAAAGCTCTTCTGGAGGAGGGCTTGGCAACCCACTCCAGTATTCTTGCCCGGAGAATCCTCATGGACAGAGGAGCCTGGTGGGCTACAGTATATGGGGTCACAAAGAGTTGGACATAGCTAAGCAACTATGCATAGCAGCAGCATGGTACTAAGTCAAAGCGACATGATAATATTTGCACTTTGGGGAGCTTATTTTGGTCTTATAGGACAGCCAAGAAGGTGAAAGATCGGTTAGAATGTTCAATCAGACACATAAGAAACAGTATAGATTTAATTAAGACAGCTTGGTAAAAGGGATAGAAAATGATGGACACTGCTGAGAACTGTCAAAGAGACAAAACTGACAAGACAATGTGCCAGAATGAGTGGTGGTGGGGGCAGGAGATGTCAAACTGGACATCTAGATTCCCAACTTATTCACTAGGTGTGTGGTGGTGTCATTAACTGAGATAGGAAACAAGAAGGGCAGAAGAAGTTTTAAGCTATAAGGTCAGAAAAATTAAGGATTTGATTTTAGATATGTTAAATCTGAAGTGCTGTGAAGCAGTTAGGTTGTTTGGTGTGCTTCATGTCTCAGGATAAAGATCTGAGCCGGAAATACAGATTTGAGTTTTAAAACTGTGGGCATGTCAATGACTTGAGCAGGAAATATAAACAAGGGTTTAACAGCATAGGCATTGACACTATAAGAAAGATTAGATCACTTACTAAAAGTATGTTCCATAAGCAAGAGAAGAAGATTGAGGCTAAAAACCTGAAATAGTGGGTTAACCAGTTAAGGGCAGGAAGGGGAAGAGGAATCCTGAAGAAAAGACAAAAAACAAAATGAGGGATGAAAAATGTTGAAGAATATGTTGCTTTACAAACTAAAGAAGATAGTATCAAAAAAAGGGAGAAGGATGGACACAGTCACATGCTATAGAGAGGACAGGCAGGACAGGGTCAATTTTTCTTAAGGGAGAATCTGGTATTTATAATTCCATCTTCTCTTATAGTTTTGTTCTATCTCACAGAATGCCTAGGACATTATGTATCATCATCACTTTGAATGATAAGTATAGTATAGCCTGCATCATTTTAAGGCAAGTATTTTTAAACACCTTAATGATATATACTTTGCATATGTGGCATAAATGTATTAAAATAATTTCTGACCTTTAAACCTGCATATATATAGTTATGTAATATTATAAACTATAATATCATATAAATATAATATATATATTAGTTCTGACCCTTGAGTGAAGTGAAGTGAAGTCACTCAGTCATGTCCAACTCTTTGCAACCCCACGGACTGTAATTTACCAGGCTCCTCTGTCCATGAGATTTTCCAGGCAAGAGTACTGGAATGGGTTGCCATTTCTTTCTCCAGGGGATCTTCCCTTGAACCTGGAAAAATATACACAGTCTATCCATGATGGGGTGGGCTAGTTACAATAAATGTTTGTTAGTACATGATTCTCCTCATTGCTATACTGAGTATGATTTTTCATATTTACTCCTTATATTAATCTATGTGAGTATTTTTTAATTTTATGGTACAAATATGGTAATTTTAGAAACTTAATATTCCCTATTTACTTATTAAATAAACATTAACTACAAATTGCCATTTTTTGGTCAGACTTCCCTGCAGATAATCAGGTAGTTCTGACTTAGTAAACTCACTTGATAATATAAAATAGAATGTCAGCTAATATGCTTAGTGAAAACTTCATTAGCATTTTAAACTAAATATTTGCATTTTGCTTTTTAAAAGATATTTAAACCTGCAGGGGTTATTCCTAAAAGTATTGTTAGTAGGATTGCAAGTGACTATTTCCTTTTTGATCTTATTTGGTTCTCAATACTGTTACTTTAGATTTGGGTGAAGGAGCTACAGAAGACATTTTAAGATGGGGTTGCAATCAAGGTTTGTAACTTCTCATATTCAAAGGGACTGGTTACAAGAGCAAAACAGGCTGGGTGTAACATAACAGGCTCTGGATGAAACCAGTGTACCAGGAACTTATGTCCAGCTGAAGAAGAGGGAGCTACTCTTTAAATGCAGGCAACGTTTGTTTTCTGCATGCTATGCTTTAAAACTAATGTACATGAAATACAGTCACTAATGGTTACCCCTGAGAATAGGAGTATAATTCATGTTCATATATACTGCCAAATATTAGACATGGGGTTTTTGTCTTTAACATCAACTTCTATCTTCTGTACTTATGTCATGCTTGGTTTTTCTCATGGATTTTGGCATTTGGTATTTTAATTAAATAATGCCTTTCTTCATTCTGTTCTAACATGAAAGAAAGTGACTATGTAATTGTAGGTTTCCATTTTATTTTCATTGTTTAGATTACCACTTCATTCTAATTGTATATCTTGCAGAAAGAATTACAGGAATAGGTCTGAAATGGTTATAATTATAGTGGCATTTAGGCTAAATAGTGGAGAACATATTTTCCAAGTTTAAAAGCACATTCAGTTCTCCAGAGATTGGAGATACAGGGTATTGGACTGAAATGGGTGTCACGCTCTCTGGTTTGCTATTGTTATTACCATATGTTTCCTCAAAAAATTTAAAAGGACCAAATTAGATATATTCCTGAAAGAAAACATTTTACACATAAATTTAAAACATTCTAAATATGCAAAGACAAAATTTGGAATATAGGTAGCCTTTAAGACATGCATGTCTGATTTCAAAATGCCTGATACTTATTCTGAGCTCATTTCTATAAAGGGTCCTTATAAAGGCTGTGGGTGAAGGATAAAGAATGAGAAAGTACTTGTCTACTTCAGTCAGTCTACTGCTGAGCCTAATTGTGAAGCAATGGGGAAAGGTCTGTTTTTTAGTTCCCAGGATGGGGTGTGTTATTGTCTACTGGTGATATTTAAGTCCCTTTCTGAGACTGGAGTTAAGAATGAGAATTTGTTTCATTAGAAAATGATGCATTTAGGGATTTCTTCCCTAGAGCATTTCAAAGTTCAATGTTTAATGTGTGAACGGGGATTCTTTTCCTTACCTTCCACCATAAAGCATAGGGAACATGTCCTTGGATTTTTCCCACTTTCTTTTTCATTCCACCCTTCTTTGCTCTGTATCATCTGGCTTTTTCTAGACTGTCTCAACTCTAGGTATTGGAGAATTTCACTCAAACTTGTCTGACTCAAGCCTCTGTCCATTTCAAAATTTTCAAAGGCAATCATATTCATGCTTAGGACATTAGCGGGTAGATGGAATTGACAATCTAACAAGCCCAGGCTACTCCAAACCCAGCAAGCTGCAGAGGTCTATTATCTATCCTCCTTTCTCCCAGCCTCCCAGTCATGAGGACTTGCCAGAGAAGTGGGTTTCTTTCCTATTCACTGATCTTCTGCTGCAATAAGACCCATTCTATGAAGCTTAGGCTTTTTGGCTATGGTTTTTACAACCTAACTTTGTCCAAGTTTTTCCATAGGGATTATTTCCTGTATATATAGCCAATGCCTGTGGGTCTGGTTTGAACAGGAGTAGAGTTCCTGGAATAAAAAAAGGTTCTGGCTTCCTGATTCTTCAGAATGAGACACTGTTGTTAGGAGTCCCATATTCCAACTTCCAAGATTGAAGGCCATGGTTAATAACATAACCCTGGATGATCCCTAGTCCACTCTGCTTTATTAGCCATTATTTGAACTGGTAGCACCCTCCCACCTTTGCCAGTCCTCTAGGTGAGGTGGCCCTCCACCACTGACCCATGCACACTCCTAGTTTGTTGCCTACATGTGTACAAGGATATATTCCCTGGTGCCTCAGATTGCAAAGAATCTGCCTGCTATGCAGGAGACCCAGGTTTAATCTCTCAATTGGGATGATCCCTGGGAGAAGGGAATGGCAATCCACTCCAGTATTGTGGCCTGGAGAGTTCCATGAACAGAAGGGCCTGGAAGGCTTATAGTTCATGGGTTTGCAAAGAGTCAGACAGGTCTGAGTGACTGACACTTTCACTGGCTATGCCATTGTCAGCCACTGGAGTTTTTAATAAGAGATTAGGAACTGGCTAAAAGAGCAAACTAACAGGACACACAAACATGGTTACTCCATTGAAAGCCTGAAGCTGTACCTACTAAAAATACACATCATTTAAGATTCTGAACTCTTAATATAAAAGTAAAATAATGCCCTCCTTCAAAATTTATCTCCATCTTCCCTCATTTCAGCCCCTAGAGAATTCCTCACAATCTTCTTCCATCAAAAATACGAAGACTTTTCATTTCTTCACACTTTAGCACATATCATCATTGTTTTTCTCCTATCACCAAGTTCTACTCCATAAACATTGGGCATGATGTAGTCTAGAATCTTCTCCAGAGGGTTTACCTTTTAAAAATAGGCTTGAGCCCAGAGAAATTGATTGGTCAACTTAGATGATTACTATCCAAATTACTAACCACATTCTATTCATCTATGCTCAGTTTTCTTATGGCAGCACATTTACAAACTCACTATGAACAGAACTGAAGAGAATACTGCTTTATATTAGAGAAAATATAAATAAAATAAAGGTTAATGAATTCCTTAGAAATACCTATCTATGTGTCTATCTACATTTATATATCACTATATCTCCATTTATATGTATGCATGTATTTTTGTATCTACACTCATATAGATAAAGATATATTTCAAAAAATTGGGAAGAATATGTATTAACAGTTACTGCTTATTAGCAGAAATAACAATCTTATCCATCAGGTGATCACTGCCAAACTCACAATCCAAAGGACCATGCAAAATAATAAGTTATTGATCACAGGTTAGAATCTGGACTAAATTCAACTAGAAAGGGTGCCTATAAGCAATTTCTCCCTTGGTCTCTATTCCGCTTTCTTTGGCAACTCCTCTGCTCTGGCTTCTGTGCCATAATTCCATACTGCTGCAATCCCTTGAAATCAAGGCTAGAGTGATAAATTTACGGTGCCAACCTGATGCAACAGTGGATTCCTACATTCTTCAAGCTGGAGCAAACACAAGGTTTTCTCAGCTGGCACAGCACTAAAGAATCTGCCTGCAATAGAGGAGACACGGGTTCGATCCTTGGGTGAGGAAGGTCCTCTGGAGAAGGAAATGGCAGCCCACACTAGTATTCTTGCCTGGGAAATCCCATGGACAGGGGAGACTGGAGGACTACAGTCCTTGGGGTCACAAAAGAATGGGACATGATTTGAGCACAGGGAAACTAATATACCAAAAACAAAACAAAACATCCCAACACAACAAAAGAAAAAGCACCACCAAAAACAATGACAACAGAGCTTCTCTTTCATTCATGTTGGTCACTTGTCTCTGGTACCATCACATTAACTTGATAACTTATTGTTCTAAAAGGCTTCTTAAGTGGATAGAGGGGACAGAATATGGAAAAAAGAGTGAATAAGACAGTAGGGCAGAGGACTCTCCAGTTATGTTTCTCTCTCTCGTCATTCTCTCTTTCTCTATGTTTACATGTAAATAATACAGTGAGAAAGCATGAAATACAAGTAACATTAAAGTTGCATTTTATGTTTGTCTTTCACTGTCCTTTTCTATTCAGTGGTGGTAGTCTTGCCCTTCCTTCTGATGACAATTAGTGTGTGTTAAATTACCTTTTGCCTCACAGATCATCATATAGTCACGGTTAGTCAAGAATAGGGTCGTAATTTGGAAATTATAATGCCCATGATATGAATAAAAATTTTACCTTAGTTTACCATTACTCTACCTTTCAGGCTATCTGTTGTTAGTCAGTATGGTATCTCTGTGAAATCAGTAAAAAATACCCTTTTCTCTTAGCATACCAGAATCCCCTGCCAGGGCTTGGCCAATGGAACCCTGGCTCAATTTCAGCTTCATCTCACCCACCCAGTAGATTTAGAGTACGCTATGATCAAACCTCTGCACAGTTATATAATCACATAGCTGAGCCCTGCGTCCTTCCCACAGTGAGAAGATGGAGGCAGAGTGCTTTTGCTATGCACTCTCTTCCTAGTCTCCTCTTCCCTCAACAAACTAGCAGCTGTTTCTCTTAAAGGTCAAAAATATGGAGGAAGGAAAAACAGTAAAGGGTAAAACAGTTATTTATTTGGGCAACTCTGCACTCCAACCACAATAATGGCTAAAGATGGCTCATCTTCTTGTGAGGTTTCCAGGGGCCTTAATAGGTTCCATGCTGAGCCCCTTTCTCCTGAAGTTCATTTAATCTTACCAGATGTTTTCTATTCTGTGTGGCCATTTGAATGCCAGGGCACGCTACGTCTCCACCTTTTTTCTGCTGAGGTCTTCTTGTCCCTCCATGAAGCCCTGCTAGGCGGGACACACGATGGTCCTCCCATGCTGCTTCTTCCTGGTGGCTCTCTCTTGTCACCCAGAAAAATACATGCATCTATTGCCTAGACAAACTGTAGGATTTCAGACCACCAGATCCCAATGAAGCAGCACCCTCCTCACTTAGCTACAACACACTTACTTTTCTTGCCCTCTAAATTTCCCAGGCAAAAGTCAGATCCCAATCTACAGTCCATTTCAACTTTCAGAGTCAGGATTCATGCTCCAAACCTCTTTGTCTGCCAACTTCAAGCAATACATTTCAAAGTTCTCTAAGCACCCCTTTCTGAATCTTTCTAGCTAGCCTTAGCACTAGAAGATAACTAAACCTTCATCCTCTCACCCAAAAATGCACGAGATATAGTGGGAAAGCACAGAAGTGCAACCACTGTCTCCAAATAAATCTCTTCATAGATCACTTCACAAATAATTCTTTTGTGATAATGATCTTTTAGATTTTCCAGATGGATATAGGATTCAAAAGCATGAAGCTCTTGAAGGCCTTTGAAATTCTATACAAGTTACTTTGTCTCTTTAAGTTGGCCCCTCAAACTGGTGCTGCTGTCAAAAATGAGGCAAAAAATGTCCCATTTTTACCTACCTGTTAAATATACATGGCATATGTGTCATTCAAGAAATAAAAAATAACTCCCAAAGCTCAGTGGCTTAAAGAAACAAAGGTTTCCACCTGTTCCTGTTGTGTGATCATCAGTCAGGGCTCTAGTCTGCACTGACATCGTCTTCACTCTGTTGACTGACAGTCCAATCACTACCAAGAACATTGAGAGCTTCAGGGGCAGAGGGAACATTGAACATGGCACTGCATATACTAGTCTTATTATCCTGCAAAAGAAAGTGATGTGGATGCACTTGAGTTGAACAGGTAGAGAAGCATAATTCTCCTGCATGGAGGACACAGGTGAGAATTTTGTTTTAAACTGTCTCAGCACTTTAGCCACTCTAGTTTTGAAGGGAAACTAAAGAGGAGTTCAGTCACTGGTTGTGACAGAATATATCTAGTTATATGACAGAATATATCTCAGTTCAGTTCAGTTCAGTTGCTCAGTCGTGTCCGACTCTTTGCGACCCCATGAATTGCAGCACGCCAGGCCTCTCTGTCCATCACCAACTCCCAGAGTCTACCCAAACCCAAGTCCATCGAGTCAGTGATGCCATCCACCTTCTCCTCCTGCCCCCAATCCTACCCAGCATTAGGGTCTTTTCCAATGAGTCAACCCTTTGCATGAGGTGGCCAAAGTATTGGAGTTTCAGCTTCAACATCAGACCTTCCAATGAACACCCAGGATTGATCTCTTTTAGGATGGATTGATTGGATCTCCTTGCAGTCCAAGGGACTCTCAAGAGTCTTCTCCAACACCACAGTTCAAAAGCATCAATTCTTCGGCGCTCAGCTTTCTTCACAGTCCAACTCTCACATCCATACATGACCACTGGAAAAACCATAGCCTTGACTAGACGGAATTTTGTTGGCAAAGTAATGTCTCTGCTTTTAAATATGCTATCTAGGTTGGCCATAATCTTCCTTCCAAGGAGTAAGAGTCTTTTAATTTCATGGCTGCAGTCACCATCAGCAGTGATTCTGGAGCCCCCCAAAATAAAGTCTGACACTGTTTCCACTGTTTCCCCATCTATTTCCCATGAAGTGATGGGACCAGATGCCATGATCTTAGTTTTCTGAACGTTGAGCTTTAAGTCAACTTTTTCACTCTCCTCTTTCACTTTCATCAAGAGGCTCTTTAGTTCTTCTTCACTTTCTGCCATAAGGGTGGTGTCATCTGCATATCTGAGGTTATTGATATTTCTCCCGGCAATCTTGATTCCAACTTGTGTTTCTTCCAGCCCAGCGTTTCTCATGATGTACTCTGCATATAAGTTAAATAAGCAGGGTGACAATATACAGCCTTGACGTACTGCTTTTCCTATTTGGAACCAGTCTGTTGTTCCATGTCCAGTTCTAACTGTTGCTTCCTGACCTTCATACAGGTTTCTCAAGAGACAGGTCAGATGGTCTGGTATTCCCATCTCTTTCAGAATTTTCCACAGTTTATTGTGATCCACACAGTCAAAGGCTTTGGCATAGTCAATAGAATATATCTAGTCCCCGGTCAAATCACAGAATAGCAAATGGTCATATACGAATCAGGAAAGAAAACTTCATTCATCAATACTGTCTTGGATCTTACATATCTGATGGAGTGGATATTTTAAGTTCCTTTTGCAAAATTTTCCTTGCTTTTATACATTATAAATATACTTATTTCAATGATGGTGCTGTCTGAGTACCTAATAAGGTCAGGAAAAAACATATGGGCTAGAGGAAAAAAATAAGGTTAGGGAAAAATGTATAGGCCAGTGGGAAAAAAAAATTATTACACACCTACTATGAGAAAGACATGATCATAGTCACTTTACAAAGTTAGCATGGTTAATTCTTTCAAAAAATCTTGTGAGATAGCAGTTACCATCCTGTTTACATATTAAGAAACTGAGGTTCATAGAGATTAGATGATTGCTAAAGATTGATCATTAAGACAGAGCTAGAATTCAAGTATTTGGTCCTCCCATTAGACTACCAATGGTTGTTTTCCTGGGCTATACTTTCTTTTTTGATATCCTAATATTGTCCTGAGAAGACTCTTGAGAGTCTCTTGGATGGCAAGGAGATCAAACTAGTCAATCCTAAAGGAAATCAACCCTGAATATTCATTGGAAGGACTGATACTGAAATTGAAGCTCCAATATTTTGGCTACCTGATGTGAAGAGTCAACTCATTGGAAAACACCCTCATGCCGGGAAAGACTGAAGGCAGGAGGAGAAGGGGGTGACAGAGGATGAGATGGTTGGATGGCATCACTGACTCTAGTGGACCTGAGTTTGAGCAAGCTCCGGTAGATGGGGAAGGACAGGGAAGCCTGGCATGCTGCAGTTCATGGGGTCGCAAAGAGTCGGACACAACTGAGTGACTGAACAAGAAGAACAATATTGTTCCTAAAGGATTCTTTAGACTGCACTTCCTAATCAGGATTCAGCAAATCAACTTATATATGGCAGGGGGATTTCTGTTTTGGTGGGAGTGGTTGTTTTGTTTTAAACATGGCCGTCTACTTTATTAACCTGCTGATGAGCATTCTACTATTCAAAAAACTACTTGTTTCAATTTGGAATATACAGAGCCATCATACACACTATTTTTTAAGAGAAGAATTATTGAATAGAAGTGGGTAGGAGGCTAGGAAACAAGATCTAGCTGGCTAAACCTGCTTTCCTTCATATGCTTCCTTTGAGAGCCATAGGCCTAGGTGAAGAATAAAATCATGAAATTTTAGAATTAGAAGGGAACTTGAGCTCATATGGTAAAATCTCCATATTTAATAGGTAAGATAATGAAAAATTAAGTTCAAAGACCATTAGTGGTTAGGGTAGTTATCCTGTTATCCGTGTTCTATAAATTATATTTTTGAATGACTGAGTGAATTAATGTTTGTGTGAATCCTCAAGAATTCACTGCAGCAAGTAGATTTTGAATGTTCATCATTTTATCTCTAGCATGGAGTCCTTTGGCACACAATTAATGCTCCATAAATATTTATCTAATAAGTCAATAGAAATGTGATTATCATAGAAACAGGCATAAATCCAGAGTAACTGGAAGCCAATGCCTTGCTCGATGTGCCAATGCAATCGCTCCCTCTAAACATTGTGCCTAACTGGTCAAACCCCAAAGAGTACATTTTTATGAAAGTGAATGAATGTCCTAATAAATATTAATAAATGAATGGATACGTGTTCCTAGAAAATATTTTTGACAAGAAAGGATACTTATCAACCTCACATATAGCAGAATAGTCTAAGATGATAAGAAGTGAGAAGATTTTATTTGGTTACTAGGAGATGATGAACATTTTCCAAAAGAATAAATTTAATAAAATGTTTGGGGCAGAAGCCAGGTCATATAAGACTAAATGAGTTAAAACATAACAGTATTAAAATCAGACAAAATTTAGAGGAGGTTGCCAGAAAAGGAAGAATAAAAGGAGAGTAGGTTAATTGAGCAGAGGAGTCATTTAAAATCATTTTACAGTCAGGACTGATGATTTCTAAGCATGTTTCCATGCAGAGATTGTAGAAAGTGACAATGCCTATAATTTGAAATGAATATATCTTTTCCTAACAGTTTTCACAGTCTTAGGTAACAGACTAAGAATATCTAACTAAAGCAAAATCTCTTTCTAGGGAAGATGTGATCTAAACTCATCAGGGATGTTTGTCCATTCTAATTTGCTTCATCCTTTTATTATATATAAAACACAAACCAATAGTGATAAATACGGATTACTAAAGAAGCATTTTTCAGTCTTTTTAGAAGCTATTAATGCTAAGCAATATACGTTTAACATATGGGAGATATTAGTTTGTGATAGGTAGTTTATGTGTCTTTTATTTTATGAACTGTAGTACTTTAGAAACATTAACTTACTATTTCTTCCAATACCTCCTCAATATTAATCATATCTCCCAAAAGGTAATTAAGTTCAAGATATTTTTCTTATGTTATTCTTTGATGAGATATATTAATCTTATAAAACAACTCAAATCTACTTACATAAATGTTTAGATAAAGATGTTTTCAGATAAAGTGCTTTTACCCCTTATTAAATGTCTAGGTAGATGTCTCAGAGGGTCATTTGAATGCTAGTTGATATTTGATCATTTTGTAGAAATGGAATTGCTTATCCTCAAAATTTCACCATTTCATATATTCTTTAGTCAGTCAAGTAGGAGCTACCACCTCATTTTACAAATGGAGCAACTGAGATGAAGTGAGTTACCCAAAGACACACACCTGGCAAAAGGCGAAGACCAGAATCAGACCTGAACTTCTGACTATGGATCCAGAATAGTTCACACAGTATCCTAATTGTTTCATGATGATCTAACAGTGAGACTCTGCCTAGCTAGGAGTAACAGAAAAATACATAATATTAATGGCTTAAGATAGAAGAAAAGTCTGTTCTCATGAGAGTCCTTGGCTAGAAGGGGCACTGGTTTCAGTTCTAGAAGCAGTAGCAAATTTTCATTTACTATTCTGCCTGTGCATATAGACAAGTCATTTATATTTTGCAAAACTGTGTGCCAGGCTAAAGATATATAAAGAAAGGGCGCCAGGAAAGGAAACCTGCAGTTTCTGATGCAAAGAAATATGGAGACAAATATAGATAGATAAATATAGATATAAATACAGTTTTTCTTTTGTGTCATATATATTATAGATAATATATATAATGTTATAGGCATGTGTGTGTTTATATATATTCACATACACATATATATACACACACATATATACATATATACATGCATTTAGGGCTACCCTCATGGCTCAGACAGTAATATATGTGTGTGTGTATACACACACACACACACACACACATATATATATAGCTATACAGATAACTTGGAAGCTATATAATTTCAGGATTTAAAATTGGAAATTATTTCATAATCTGGGTTATAATGAAATTAGCTGTTATTAAGATTCAACTAATTTTTTTTTGAAACAAATCAAAGTCTCCAACTTGTTTTAAAATATTTTATATTTTTTTCATTTATATGCCTGTCTTGGCAGAATATACGAACAGTAATGTTATCATCTATGCTATGCAGAAAAGCTGCCTGCAGTGAGAAGGCTCAAAAAGACCGCCCCTCCTCTTCCTACCCTTGCCTTCTTTGAGCTGTCCAGAGAGCTTGTGGGCAGAACCCCTAAAACAGCCAGTTACTTCCAGCAGCTGAAATAATATGAGCTGCTGCTCTGCATGCCCAGTGGTTCAAGATGGCCCTAAATTCTTCTAAATGCTGTCTTTTGGAGATATTTATTGCTTATTGCGATTTGCTCCTTAGACTTAAGAAAGCAGAAAAGTCAATTCCAGATATCAGGGTCCATTTTATTACAGCCCTGTAGGGAACATGTAAGGAGGAAAGATTAGCAATCATCATATTTAAAAGACAATATGGTTTTCCAACTCCACGAGACATTTTCCTTCCCAGTCCAGTTGCTTTTTCTTCATTTACGCTGTGGAACTCACATGCCATTCCTGATAGAGTCTGCACAACTTCTATGAGAAAGGGATTGTACTGACTTTTTCCAACACAGTTTTTTATATTAAAAACTAGCCCTTAAAATATTACTACTGACAATGGGAAATGGATTAAAACAATCCAGAAGAAAATAAGTAGCAATAATATAGGTTATATTTAATACTAGATCACAGACTTTGCTAGGGATTCTAATAAAGGATTCATTCTATGCAGTCAGAAAATAATATGGTCAAGCAAATTTTGTGCTAACTTCCATGTACCACATGGAGGCTTTAATTAACCTGTCTTGTGAGTCACTGAGCCTTTATGAATTTCATTTATATTTCATTGTGGGAATATGACATTTAGTTCTTCACACTATTTTTACTTTTTTCAATTATTACCATGAAAAATTTATTGAGCAAATGTCACTGCCAAAGAAGCCATGGCCCAATAGTGGCCATTCATCCAGGTGACTGGTATTGGATGCTAAAACATAGTAATATAAAGAAAAGGCTTGGAGTTTCCTAATGTGACCTTTAACACCCAGAAATGGTATCCTGATCTTGTTAATTAAGTAACTTGAAAACATACACAGAGAACCCAAAGTAAAGAGCCAGCTTGGTCATTTGTGAAAAACTGAGAATTTTTTGCCTTTGAATTCTCTTAGGGAACACAGAGTTATTTTCATGCATTAAAGACCAAATCTATGCTTTCTTTATTTCAATATTCATAGCACAAAAGATGTCAAGCTTATGCTTGTTCTCTCTTAGTTACAACAATATATGTCACTGACCAGTAAAGCTACTGCGTCAAAGCCATCTGCACAGTTCCAATTCCCTCAGTACCTGATAAGAGAAGGTTATTCTTTGTATATCCAGAACCTGACAATCTTTTAGTAATTAGGGCAGTTTTTCACTGCTCTGTGGATGCTGAGAAAAGAAAAAATATTATGAGTGTTTAATGAAATGCACCATGACCTTGCAGTAAGATAAGCTTATTTTCCTACAAGATAAAAAAAAAAAGGCAAATAGATTTTAAAGAGGTGAAATAAGGGCACATCTTAAAGCAACGTGCAAAGTAAACATCAGGTAAAATACAAAGGCTAGAAGAATTGATTATGCCACTTGGTTGCTCTCCTGTGGAATATAAAAGAAGCAGGGACATGCTCTGTTACTCCCTGCATGTAGAAGTTGAGCTTGGAAACAATATACTGACATCTCTGCATACAGATAATGCCAACAAGCTAATATGCTGAATCAACAATTATCATTTAAAAACTTTCTGGGTCCACTGATTGACAGGTACAGAGTGTATCTTAATGGTCTTCTCTTTACAAGCCAATTTTAATAAAAAGAAATAAAATTACATGAGAGAGAATGAACATCAAAGGCTGAAAAGAAAATGCAGCAAAAACAAGAAGATAAAATAAAAAATGCTTCATCAAACATAAGAAGTAGCCAGAGGATTACTCCATTACTCATTACAAGATTATAGAAACCTGTGACCACCATCACATGGTCAGACACTACAACAGAAATACTGGCAGATTACATGTGATATTAGATGTTTAGTACATGGTTTCTGACAGTGTCTATTAATGCATTATTATCATTACTTTATCTTAATGATCACAATCATTCTTACTGGCCATAATCTAAATACCATAGACTAGAAAAACACAAGCTCACTGAAATCTGACTGAATGATTAGTTATTCTCAGCATAAAGATCAAAAGGGAAGAGGTTAGCAATTGTGTTTTTACTGTATATGCATTATTGCTACTATTTCAAACTCATAAGCTATTTAGCTCCAAAAGAAAAAAAAAAAAAAACTCTTTCAAGCACATTCTGCTCTAGACTTCATGGAAGTTTCTTGACTCAGCCCAGGACAAGCACCAATATCTTTAAAAACTCTGTTAAAAGTTAAAATATTGGGATATCCCTGGCAGTACAGTAGTTAAAACCCCATGTTTCCAGTGGAGGAGGTGGAGGTTCAAACCCTAGTTGGGGAATGAAGATCCTTCGTGCCACACAGGTGCAGCCAAAAAATCAGTCAGTTCAGTCACTCAACCATGTCCAACTGTTTGTGATCCCATGGACTGAAGAACACCAGGCTTCCCTGTCCATCACCAACTCCCAGAGCTTGCTCAGACTCTTGTCCACTGAGTTGGTGATGCCATCCAATGATCTCATTGTCTGTTGTCCCCTTTTCCTCCTGCCTTCAATCCTTCCCAGCATTCAGGGTCTTATCCAATGAGTGAGTTTTTTGCATCAGGTGGCCAAAGTACTGGAGTTTCAGCTTCAGCATCAGTCCTTGTAATGAATATCTGGGACTGATTTCCTTTAGGACTGACTGGTTTGATCTCCCTGCAGTTCAAGGGACTCTCAAAAGTCTTCTCCAACACCGGTTCAAAAGCATCAATTCTTTGGAGCTCAGCTTTCTTTGCAGTCCAACTCTTACATTCATACATGATTAATGGAAGAAACATAGCTTTGACTAGATGGACCTTTGTCGGGAAAGTAATGTCTCTGGTTTTTAATATGGTGTCTGGGTTGGTCTGCCCTGGTGGCTCAGATGGTAAAGAGTCTGCCTGCAATGCGGGAGACCTGGGTTCGATCCCTGGGTCAGGAAGATCCCCTGGAGAAGGAAATGGCAACCCACTCCAGTATTCTTGCCTGGAAAATCCCATGGATGGAGGAGCCTGACAGGCTACAGTCCATGGGGTCGCAAAGAGTCGGACACGACTGAGTGACTTCACTGGGTTGGTCACAGCTTTTCTTCCAAGGAGCAAGCGTTTTTTAATTTCACAGATGCAGTCACCATATGCTGTGATTTTGGACCCCAAGAAAATAAAGTCTCTCACTGTTTCCATTGTTTCTCCATCTATTTGCCTTGAAGTGATGGGACCAGATGCCATGATCTCAGCGTTTTGAATGTTGAGTTTTAAGCCAGGTTTTTCACTCTCCTCTTTCACTTTCATCCAGAGGCTCTTTAGTTCCTCTTCACTTTCTGCCATAATGGTGGTGTCATCTGCATATCTGAGGTTATTGATAATTTCCCGGCAATCTTGATTCCAGCTTGTGCTACATCCAGCCCAGCATTTCGTATGATGTACTCTGCATAGACGTTTAAATAAGCAGGGTGACAATATACAGCCTTGACATGCTCCTTTCTTGATTTGGAACCAGACTGCTGACTTCCTCAGTGATCAATGCAAAGAAATAGAAAAAACAATAGAATGGGAAAGACTAGAGATCTTGTCAAGAAAATTAGAGATACCAAGGAACAGTTCATGTAAAGATGGGCACAATAAAGGACAGAAATGGCATGGGCCTAACAGAAGCAGAAGATATTAAGAAAAGGTAGCAAGAATACACAGAAGAACTATACAAAAAAGATCTTCATGACCTAGATTACCACAATGGTGTGATCACTCACCTAGAGCCAGACATTCTGGAATGTGAAGTCAAATGGGCTTTAGGAAGTATCACTAGGAACAAAGCTAGTAGAGGTGATGGAATTCCAGTTGAGCTGTTTCAAATCCTGAAAGATGATGCTGTGAAAGTGCTGCACTCAATATGCCAGCAAATTTGGAAAACTCAGCAGTGGCCACAGGAATGGAAAAGGTCAGTTTTCATTCCAATCCCAAAGAAGGGCAATGCCAAAGAATGTTCAAACTACCACACAATTGATTCAACTCACACGCTATCAAAGTAGTGCTCAAAATTTTGCAAGCCAGGCTTCAACAGTACGTGAACCATGAATTTCAAGATGTTCAACCTGGATTTAGAAAAGGCAGAGGAACCAGAGATCAAATTGCCAACATCCATTGGATCATCAAAAAGCAAGAGAGTTCCAGAATAACATCTACTCCTGCTTTATTGATTATGTCAAAGCCTTTGACTGTGTAGATCACAACAAACTGTGGAAAATTCTTCAAGAGGTGGGAATACCAGACCACCTGACCTGCCTCCTGAGAAATCCGTATGCAGGTCAAGTAATAACAGTTAGAACCGGACATGGAGCCAAAAAATAAAAACTGCAATAAAATAAAGTTATAAATATTCACATATTCTAAAGAAAGATTGAGGAACATCAGAAAAGATAAGAGAGTAATCAAATTTTCTAGAAATGCTTTATTTGTTAATATTTCTACTTTAATAGCTTCAAATATTAATTTTAATCACAGCACAGTACATTTGTGGGAGTCTTGAATGAAGGAGTTGATGGATTTACTTTAATGATATTCTATTATCTGTAAAGAAAATCAATACAAAATTGATAAAATTATCAATTTATAATTCATGTATCATCCACTTCTATTAATAATTTAAGGTGCTCTCAAGAGATTGAGTCAGTGGTAGTATTTACAATAACAAAATTTATGTCAGAAGACAATAGATCCAGACTGAGAAATGAATACTTGGGAAAGGCTAGTAATTTAACCTGTCTTGAAAATGGTTTTCTTTAAATATTTATTAAACATTTATCTAAAGGGAAAGATGGGTACTGCATGAGAAAAAAGTGTTAATTGCAACACCTACCACTCTATTTGAAAAGAGCTGACTCTTTGGAAAAGTTCCTGATACTGGGAAAGATTGAAGGCAGAAGGAGAAGAGGGTGACAGAGGATGTTATGGTTGGATGGTATCACTGATTCAATGGACATGAACTTGGGCAAATTCTGAGAGATGGAGAGGGACAGGGAAGCCTGGCACGCTGCAGTCCACGTGTTTGCAAAGAGTCAGACATGACTTGGTGACTGAACAACAGGAAAAACCACTCTATTGTTGATTAAGGCCCAAACTCACATAGTCACGACAAGCAAAGCAAAACTGAGGATTTAACTGGACTTAAGGCAATGGCACCCCACTCCAGTACTCTTGCCTGGAAAATCTCATGGACGGAGGAGCCTGGTAGGGGGTCCATGGGGTCGCTAAGGGTCGGACACGACTGAGCAACTTCACTTTCACTTTTCACTTTCACGCATTGGAGAAGGAAATGGCAACCCACTCCAGTGTTCTTGCCTGGAGAATCCCAGGGACGGGGGAGCCTGGTGGGCTGCCGTCTATGGGGTCGCACAGAGTCGGACACGACTGAAGTGACTTAGCAGCAGCAGCATCACCTTAGAAGGCAGTTAATCATCTATGACATGATAAAAAACATGTATATATATATATATATATATATATACACACACACACACACATATATATCTCCCAAGTTCCTGATCCAGGGCTCCTAAAACCCTTGTAAATCTCTATGTGATAAGAGCACTAGGAGGATCTTTCGCCTATGAGATGACTCTGGGTGGGCTGTGGGATGGATGGAGTCTGTCACCGAAAGAGCAAGCTATGATAAGAACATGGAATATGCAGCCCCATTCCCAACCCCTCAACTTTTCAAGAGTGGGGGAGGGGATGGAAATGGCGCTTATAATTGATCACACCTATGTTAGGAAGCTTTCCTAAAACCCACATAGTACGGGGTTCGAGCACTTCTAGGTTGGAGAACACATCCATACTTGGAGGATGATGCACCCCAAGTCTTCATGAACAGAAGTCCCTGAATTTGGGCTCTCCCAGACCTCACTCTATGTATATTTTCACCTGGTTGTTCATCTGTATCCTTTATCTTATCCTTTAATAAGCCATCAAACACTGTTATTTCTTACAAACATATATTTTATCAGTACTCATTTGGCTCACATTAGGTGAATTATCAGTACCTTATTTTTCCTTCCAAGAGATGCTTTGGCACCATTTAGATTGTTTCCCTGGGAAATTGGCCTTTACTGACTTCTTTCATATAAGTCTGAACTCCAAAGTATGGGATGGCCACCCATAAAGAGAGAACTGGTCCTCAAAACGAATGTAGAGCAAAGTCTTTACTTTGACTTTACTCTTTAGTGAATTTTCAACCCATGCTCCCTAACACTTGCATTTATTTTTAGGTAAAGTTTCTTGTCTGGCCTACTACTCCCATAATTTATTTTTCACTTTGAACAATCATTACCCAGCTGCTAATAGTTTCTATGGGTCTCATCCAGAAAAGCCTTAAAGAAGGGACTGGTCCTGAGTTGAGAAAGATGGCACAGACTGAATTTATTTGACCACCATGACCCTCAAGACAAATACACAAGGTAACTGAGCATGGCCACTGAGGTGTGTGAAGAAAGGAAAAGATAGAAGCATTCATTTCCCACAGAGCATCAGGTTGGATAGCAGGGAAGGCAGTGAACCTGGAAAAATTATCAGCTTGATCTTTTGTATCACCTTTAAGTTGAGTGTGTTTTTCAGGGCCACTTTAGGCTGAATGAAAAAATAAAAAGAGAATTCAAGTAATACATTCTGAAAAAGCAAAATGCACTCAAAGAAGAAACTTATTAAAAAAGAGATTTCAAATGATGAAGATTAAGAAAATGTTGCCCCAGGATAAACATTTTTGCCAGTCCATAAAGGGAGGAATATTAAAGAAACATATATTTTAAA
The DNA here is from genome assembly GCF_054371585.1 of Giraffa tippelskirchi. Taxonomy (NCBI): domain Eukaryota; kingdom Metazoa; phylum Chordata; class Mammalia; order Artiodactyla; family Giraffidae; genus Giraffa; species Giraffa tippelskirchi. The sequence goes on along the minus strand of NC_137275.1, from coordinate 81,650,009 downwards.
ATGCCAATGATGGAAAATAAGGAATACAATGTCTAAAGTTAAGAGAGGACAGAAAGAATGTTAAGGGGCTTTTTGACTAACAAAATAAAAAAGTGATATTAAAGTGATACATATTTTTAAAAAAATCATGTAGAGAAATTAAACGAAGACATTGAAATTAACCAAGTCATGGTAGAATGTCCAATGTCTGTGCTTTCTCCAAGAAGCATACTCTGAGACAAGGATTCAGAACCAGTGGTTTCATTGGAAAGCTGAAGAGAGCACACACAGGAGAACATGGATGTGCAACGAGGAAGGAAAAGCACCAGTGAAGGACTTCATTATCCAACCAGTCATCACTGCAGATAACTGAAGCTTAATCCTCATAAAGACACTTGTGAGCCAATGTAAAACGCATAACCTCAGAGTTAATCTCTCAAAGGAATCAGAAAGACAGCATAATTGTTAATCAGTTCCTGTCAGTCACTGGTTGAAACCTGGCCCTAGGGCCACTCATTCCTCTGCACTTTTAGCAAGCCAAAAAAGAGACACCACAGGCTATAGCTGAAAGAGAAAGCTCACAGCAAAGCAGTGTTGCCTGACCAAGTGGCAAGAGCGTAGAATACTGGTGAGACACTAAAGGCATCTTCCACAGAGGCCTTACAGGGCCTGATGAATGCATCAAACAGAGTTAAATGCTGGAATTGTATCAAATGCTGGAATGTGAGTCTATAAAAAGAAAAGATTAATTAGCCACATCCCCACCAGGATATGATAATACTTTAAGCCACCAAAAACATATTATTTATTTTTTTAAAAAATAACTTTAATATTTAATGACATAAAAATATGACTCATCAGAAAACATATAACACATGTTTCATGCCCTAAGTAAAAGAAATGAGGTCTTCAGTAGATCAAGAAGACAGGAGATTTCTCAACTTAAATTCTTCCATCACAATTAGGTAAAGAAAATGAATGTAGGGAAATTAGTCACTTGCTCCTCGGTCCTTGAGCATAAAAGTGTATGTAGAAATGAACTGGGGGCTTAACTTCATTTCTTAGGGGATCAGAAGCCCTTCAATGCTAAAAGTAATGCCTATTCTTGGAAGCCTCAGTGGAAAGCCAACCGTGGAGGAATCCCCCAGAGCAGAGTGGCTGCACAGGATGTTCACACATGGGACAGCACAGAGAAGAGTGATTCACACCTTCAGTGCTGCATCTGTTTTCAGCCTAAAAACAGAACTGCACCTACCCCTTCTGTCCATCTGGTTCCCGAAATAGGATTTAACTCATTTAAAAATGAGATGTACATACTTACATTATAAAGCAACTGGGAAACTAATCACAGAAAAACAATGTTTTCAATATGATTACAAATTTCTGAGAGACTTTTAGAGGCTAATAAGATAAATATCGGAGAAGGCAATGGCACCCCACTCCAGTACTCTTGCCTGGAAAATCCCATGGACGGAGGAGCCTGGTAGACTACAGTCCATGGGGTCGCTAAGAGTCGGACACGACTGAGCGACTTCACTTTCACTTTTCCCTTTCATGCACTGGAGAAGGAAATGGCAACCCACTCCAGTGTTCTTGCCTGGAGAATCCCAGGGACAGAGGAGCCTGGTGGGCTGCTGTCTATGGGATCGCACAGAGTCGGACACGACTGAAGCGACTTAGCAGCAGCAGCAGCAGCAAGATAAATACATCAAGCTGAAAGATCAAGGAAGCCTGGCCTGCTGCAGTTCTTGGGGTTGCAAAGAGTCAGACATGCCTGAGCGACTGAAAACAACAACAAAAGATCAGATGATATATTCAGTGAAATTATTTGACAAAGGAAAATTTTGTGTTGAAAATATGATGATATCTTATATATTTCCAAAAATTTTCACTATACTTCTTTAAAATGATATTCTCAGAACATTCTGGAGGAGGAAATGACAGCCCACTCCAGGATTCTTGTATGGAAAATTCCATGGGCAGAGGAACCTGGCAGGCTACAGTCCATGGGGTTGCAAAGAGTCAGACATGACTGAGTAAAACACGTATTCCAAGCAATCTAATGATTAGTTTGTTTGGCTTCTGTGTTTAAGATGCTACAACTTTTTAAAATAGGCAGTTTATTGTTTGGGCACTATCAGAACAGAATTATCAGTGTTACTTTTAAGGCAGCAGATAAATTGAAGGGCTCTGAAAATCTATTGGTAGCCAAGGTTAGTAGCCATGGGTACCCAGTTACCTCATGCATTAGTCAGCTATTACTATCTATCAAATTACCAAATAATTTAGATTAGTTATAATAGCAGTAATCAGTTATTATCTGTCATAATTTTTTAAAAATTATCATCTCTTTCCATCCCTTGTACTCTTTTTGTTTTTTTAAGTCTTTATTGAATTTGTAACAGTATTGCTTCTGTTTTATGGTTTGGATTTTTGGTCTCAAGGTACGTAGGATCTCAGCTCCCTGACCAGAAATCAAACCTGCACCCCTTGCATTGGAAGGTGAAGTCTTAACCACTGGATCACCAGGGAAGTCTCAGTCTCTCGTAATTTCTTTAGGTCAGGTGGGAAGTTGGGGAAAGCATGATGTCTAGGGCTTTAGCTGAAAGACTCAAAGCCCAGGGACTGGAATCAATTAATTTTTTTTTTTTATTCACTCACAAGTCTGATAGTTGATGTTGGTTCTCAGCTGAAGACTTAGCTGGCACTGTCATCCAGGACCCCCACATGTAGCTTGTCTGGGCCTCTTTACAGTATGGTAGCAAGAATTCCGATAAAAAGAGCAAGCCAGATGGGAGCTCTGTTGCCATTAAGATACAGCTTTGGAAGTCATGCAGCATCATTTCCATCACATTCTGTGGGCTGAAGAAGTTACTAAGGCCTGCATAAGTGCAAGGGGAGGAGATATAGACTTCTTCTCTCAGTAGAGGATCATCCAAGCCATACTTAAAGAAATGGATGAAGCAGTTATATATTGAAGCAACCACTGGGGGGAAGTGCAATTTGAAATATGGTCCATTGGTCCTATACCAGAATGTTCTTTAGCCCAGTAGCCAGACTATCTTTTATAATGACTGATTATTAAACTGAATGAGTTGTGATGCCTTTGAAGGATTTTCATTGAAGTTGTTCCACAGTCAAAGGCTTCAGCATCATCAATGAAGCAGAAGTTGATGCTTTTCTGGAATTCCCTTGCTTTCTCTATAATCCAACTGATGTTGGCAATTTAATCTCTGGTTCCACTGCCTTTTCTAAATCCAGCTTGTACGTCTGGAAGTTCCTGTTTCACGTCCTGTTGAAGCCTAGCTTGAAGGATTTTGAGCATTACCTTGCTATCTACTTCTGCTTCATTGACTACACTAAAGCCTTTGATTGTGATAGCAAGTGAAATTGTTACTTGCTCAGTCATGTCTGACTCTTTGAGACTCCATGGACAGTAGCCCGCCAGGCTCCTCTGTCCGCGGAAATGTCCAGGCAAGAATACTGGAGTGGGTTGCCATGCCCTCCTCCATGAGATCTTCCCAACACAGGGACTGAAACTGGGTCTCCTGCATTGCAGGCAGATACTTTACTGTCTGAGCCATGAGGGAAGCCTGATGGATCACAACAAGCTATGGAAAATTCTTAAAGTGTTTAGAATAGCAGACCACCTCACCTGTCTCCTGTAAAACCTGTACACAGGTCAAGAAGCAACAGTTAGATCCAGACATGGAACAATGGACTGGTTCAAAATTGGGAAAGGAGTATGGAAAGGCTGTGTATTGGCACCTTGCTTATTTAACTTATATGCAGAGTACATCATGCGAATTGCTAGGCAGGATGAATCCCAAGCTGGAATCAAGATTGCTAGGAGAAGTATCAACAACCTCAGATATGCAAATGATACCACCATAATGGCAGAAAGTGAAGAGGAACTAAAGAGTGTATTGGTGAGGGTGAAAGAGGAGTGTGAAAATATTCCTTAAAACTCAACATTCAAAAAACAAAGATCATGGCATCCACTCGGGATTTACTTCATGGCAAAGAGATGGGGAAAAGGTGGACACAGTGGCAGATTTTATTTTCTTGGACTCCAAAATCACTACAGACAGTGACTGTAGCCATGAAATTAAAAGATGCTTGCTCCTTGGAAGAAAAGCTATGACAACCCTAGACAGCATATTAAAAAGCAGAGACATCATTTTGCCAACAATGGTCTTGTAGTCAAAGCTATGGTTTTTCCAGTAGTCATGTACAGTTGTGAGAGTTGGACCATGCAGAGGCTGAGCACTGAAGAATTAATGCTTTCAAATCGTGGTGCTGGAGAAGACTCTTGAGAGTCCCCTGGACAGCAAGGAGATCAAACCAGTCAATCCTAAAGGAAATCAACCCTGAATATTCACTGGAAGCACTAATGCTGAAGCTGAGGCTCTAATACTTTGGCCACCTGATGCCAAGAGCTGACTCACTGGAAAAGACCCTGATGCTGGGAAAGATTGAGGGCAGGAGGAGAGGAGGGTGAAAGAGGATGAGGTGATTGATGGCATCACTGATTCAATGGATATGAGTTTGAGAAGACTCTGGGAGGTGACTGAAGGAAAGGGAAGCCTGGAGTGCTGCAGTCAATGGGGTCGCAAAAATTCAGACGTTACTTAGCAACTGAACAACAACAACAGTGAAGCTGATATCTTCCAAACACTGGAGGGCAAAAGAAAGCAAAGAAACAAAACAAGCAATAAGTAGTAATTTTAATTATTCATTTTACCATATTTACCTCCCCAGATTATTATAGCATTTCCTAAAACATTTCCTCTCTTTAAAATTGTTGTAAATCTCAAACAATTGAGAGTTACTATGTTTCATATATTTTATTTAAGTCGTAATGGAAACTACACTGCAAATAGCAGCACAAATCTTTGAGAAACAAACTTTTATTCTCTGAATTTCCATGAGTAAATTCCTTCTCCTGAGGGAATGCTTAATCTATCTGTATTGCTTGTCATCCTGTTTGTGATGCCAGTGTCTTGCTGTTCATACTTCACTGTTCACTGAACCCAGGGTACACAAGGTGTGAGCTAAGAATCTAGAAGACTCTAGGAGCTGTAGGTACTGCAGACACGTTTATTCTCTCCTAGCTGACACAGCAGCCATAGCATAACCTAACACAACACAGCCTCTCTCCTGGATGACGCAGCAGTCATAACAGTATCCTCTCCTGGCTGGTGTAGCACCTGTAGCAGTAGACATGCTAAATCTCTCCTCTCATGGCTGACCCAATGGACATAGCTGTGACACAACAGTAATGCCCTCACTTTCTAGGTGGAGCCCATATATCCAATTGGCACAAAGTAGCTCGTGACCAAGCAAGTATCTCATGATGCGCATGCACAGTGCTACAGATGATCTCAGCCATTATAGTCATTATTTACAAAACATGGGATGAGAGAGCCTGAACACGCCATCTTGGCTAATTTGCTCTTTCCCCACACTACCCATACCTGTTCAACACGAATTAGGGTCTATTATGACAAGTCACTTTTTTTTTTCTTTTGAGTGATTCCCCTTCCTTCCAAAATAAGTTTTAAGGAATTTTATGACTTAGATCCCAACCTTGTTTTTGATTCTTGAGTGAATTTAATGATACTGGATTATACCTGATATAAGGCCTAGAAAACTAACAAATTGAGCTCAGTTTATGATTCTTATTGTTTGTAATGATGCTAAATATGGCTGGTTGATTTTTAACATTTTCTTACTTGTATTTCAAAATGATAAGAAGTCTCCCTAAAATACAGTCAATTTAAATGAAAGACAACTGCATACTAAAAAAACAATAAAATACTGAATACTGAAGAGTGAGCTTCTTTAAAAATATAATAGCAGTTTTAAGCTGTTGAAAACAAGGCAGTGGTTAATATTCATGTAAAAAGAAAATAGTTAACCAAATTATTAAGTAAGAAAATGAACAATTAGCACATTCATTAAAAGCATTACATCTAAGTGGGACACAAATAAATTATACTTGTGATGGACACAGAAACAGTATAACACACTCAGAGAAAAATGGATTCTATCGAAAATTTTCTTATTTTTTTCACACCTAATCCTTTTTCTGAAATTGCACTCTATTCCCAATTGCTTATAATTTTGCTAAGCAGATGGTCCCCAGAAACTTCAGACTCTACACTTCACCTTCATTCCTTGAGCTAAAATTGTTTTAGCTAAACAAGAAGCAGCTAAAATTCCAAGAAGCTAAAATTGCTTCTTGAACCATCATTCACCCATCCATAGTGAAACTACCAATTATTCTTGCTAATCATGAATGTCCCCAAACCCTGGATTCCTTTCCTTCTTGTATAAAATTAGAAAAACCTGCTCAAACCATTTCTGTGATCCCTGAAAGGTTATTATTAAGTGTTTTCTGTTTAATACTGATTTTCATTACTTTCAGTTGAGTCTTAGAGCATAGGCCTCTGTAACAGAGGTTAGGCTGATCTTAGAGACCCAAAAATACAATGTTCATAAGTCTAAGTGGCAACTTGATGGTGATGAAAACCCTGATATCTTCTGACTTATTGCTCTGCATCCTAAACATGTAACATTGATGCTGAGGTTCAAGAGAGGTGTGATGGCTTGGTTCCCTCCTTAACAGAGTTATTCTGGCTGGGGACAAAAAAGAAAACAATATAAGAGAATGCATAATCTTTATGATCATAACTCAGAAGTTGTGCTGCCATCTCCCATAAGTAGAATCCAGTCACATGACTTCTCCTTGCTTCAAACAGAGCTGTTATTTTGTTGCTCTACAAAACTTCCATTGATACAGAGAAAGTGGCATGAGTGATAAAGAATCTGCCTGCCAATGCAGAAGAGGCAGGAAACATGGGTTTAATTCCTGGGTGGGAAAGATTCCTGGGAGTAGGAAATGGCAACCCACTCCATGAATTCTTGCCTGTGAAATCCCATGGACAGAGGAGTCTGGTGGGCTACAGTCCATGGGTTTGCAGAGTTGGAGACTACTGAGCACACACACACATACACACACAGACACACACACAGACAACAAAAGGGAGGTCTGAAAGTGAGGAGCAATCAGTAGTCTCTGCCAAAACTTTAGAATCAGATGGATTTGGGTTTTAATCCCAGTTGTAATTTATTGACTACTAGTGTTCATGAAACTCTAAAGGTTTGGTATCCTTAATGGATTTATTTCAAAGAGGTATTAAGCAGATTGCATCCAAAATTAATATAAAGCTTTTAGCCCTGTATTTGGAATATAATATGTGCTCAATAAACGAGCACTAGTATTCCCAGAAAAAGACTACTAACAAAGAGATACAACGTTGAGGATTCTATAGGCAGGAACTATGTTTAAGAGAATAGGTTGGAGAAATACAGGCAAGAAAGAAGGATCTTGGTTATTTAGGATATAGGAGAATATGCCAGAAACATAAAGACAGAGTAAAGCAGATGAGTGAAATTTGGGGAGCTAATTCAAGATTGAAGTATATCCTTAATTTTGTCATTGATTCTTATTTTCTTCTTGTTATTTGTAACCAGTCACCAGAGGTCAACAGATTTTTTTTCTCTTATACATATTGAATACAACACTCTGCATTAATCATGATTTTCTTACACTGATTGAATGTGGCAATTTGCCAACCACAGTCAGCAAGTTCAGTGAAGAGTGAAAACTCAGGCCATTCTCCTCCTGTAGCTACTAACTTGTATTGAAAACTGATCTCTCGAGGCGTAATATAGAAACACATCACACATCCAGAGTTGGTGGCAAATAGATGGTTTCCAGAGAGTTCTCAGCAGGTGGCCCCAGGAAAAATTATAGGTAAAAGGGGAAGGCCAAGTAATCAAGTCAAGTCAACCCTTTCACACAGAGTCATTTGATTTAACATATTGGAGTCTTCCTTTGTTTTCTTGAGTTAAAGGCTTTATCCTCCTTTTACAAAATAATGTGAAACATTTTTTTTTGACAAAACTCAGCTTCTAAGTGATACACAGACTCTATTAATAATTTCTTAGATTTTTACTTGTGAACTATTCATCTGCATTAGTTACAAAGGGTAGTTTCCTCTACAGAAACTTTTTCAGCCTCCATGTGAAAGTTGCTCGGTTGTGTCTGACACTTTGTGACCCCATGGACTATAGAGTCCATGGAATTCTCCAGGTGAGAATACTGGAGTGGGTAGCCTTTCCCTTCTCCAGAGGATCTTTCCAACCCAGGAATTGAACCAGGGTCTCCTGCATTGCAAGCAGATTCTTTACCAACTGAGCTATCAGGGAAGCCCCTCGGCCTCCATGAATTCACTCATTTCTCCCAAATTTTGCACCTTCTCCTTTGTTACATCCATGGTTCTTAACATACTACCTTGTCTATAAAAATATCACTACATTTTGCTGAACAATTAAATCCAAAAATGGATGAATATTAACTTTTGCTGACTGAACAAGTCATTATAAGAGGAGTCTCATTAAAGATCATGTCATCATTAAAATTATTTAGCATTATAGAGTAGGAAGGACTCTGAGCTTGAAGTTGAAAAAAATTGTCATTAAATTTCTTACTTATAAAACTTGTGAGTTCTGTGATTACAAATTTCTGGCAAACCTTTAAACAACAGACAGCTTCACTGTCTTTTTCTGTAAAATGGAAATTCAACTAAGATAATATTCATAAGAACACTTGGTAAGTTATAAATCGCAAACCAAAATCAAGACATTGTTATTAATCCAAACTGGAATCATTTTCTCATGTGGTTGCACACATCTTATGCTGATGTAATACAGGAAAATAAGTTTTCCTTTATAAAACACTCATGTGTAGGCTTGGTGATAGAACAAGCACGTGATAATATTTCCACCCCAGATAATTTTTTTTAAAGTGTCCACACAGATTCTTATTTGTGAGAAACAACTAGATACATGAGTATTGAGCCAATAAAACCAGCTGAAGAATGGGAGGAATTATCTTACACTTGAGTCATTGTTTCACATTTCAGAAGCTCCCAGTGAGCTCTAAATATGAGCTGTTTGTTCCTCTCTGCATTCCCCATTGTTCTTTCCTATAAGGTGATCCTTTTGATATCAGCATAGAGCATATAAAATACTTTAGGGGTAAAAGTTGGTCTTCCTTTTATAGCAATTTCTTACTTATCCAATTCAGTTCTAACCAAAAACAATAAAACCAATAGGGTCATAATTTTTTTTTTAACTCCACTGATAAGATCTCAATTATTTTCATTTATGGAATGTAGAGACACACTTCTTTCCCAACACATTCCTGCTGTAGCCTATTTCTTTCCATACATGTAGTGGGGATCCCTGTGGCTCTGGAGGTCAAACAGACATCTGGACTCTATCACATACTACTTTTGTGATCTTTAGTATGTTGGCTAATTTTCAGAACTTAAGTTTTCTCATTTGTACAATGATGGTAATCATTCCCATGCCTTGATATCTTAGCCACAAAATTAAATAAAATTTTTAGCACATAAAAAGCTGATCAATATAAAGTAGCAACTACAATTATGCTCTGTAATAGCAGAAACAAGAGTGAAAGTAAAACCTACATGGCAACAAAACTGTGGCATTACAGTAAAAATCCGTAAGTCCCCCAAACATTGCTTAATTTGAACAACTTTATCAGGATGATTATACCGCTGGTTAAGAACTCCCAGACCTGAAGACAATGAGATTGGATATTTGTGGTTCTATTATAAATGCTATTGTCCAGGATATAGCATTACTTTATATCTACAGAAACTTTCATACAATGGGTGTTATATATCATTTTTCCATTTATTCATACATTTATCTAGTTTAATTTGGTCAGAGCCCTTATATTGAATTCCTCATTAAATTTTCTTCTTTCATTCAGAGATAACATTTACCAATTTATAAATCTTTTTATGGCTGTTGAAAATCATGAACCATAAACATAATAATTATATATATTTTAAGCACAAATACAAGGGATAAATACGATTGAGTGTCTCAGATTAGTTTGCACTTTTGTAAACTCAGAAGACTTGCACAGCCATCGTATATTTCATCTTCTCTATCAACAGATAACTTGATATTTGTTGTAGGCTGTTATCTATTAGACCCTATAATAAATCCTAACGTTCCTCAAATTTGAGTAGTTTATTGCTATTACTTTAATTTCTACTTCTTGGTTTATTTATTATTAATTAAGATTAAAGTTATTTTTAAAAATCACTCAATCACACCTAAGAATGTCATATCCAAAATGCTGGAAAAAGTAATTCTGATTTTGTAGGTGAAGGACAGGGAAGCATGATGTGCTGCAGTTCATGGGGTCGCAAAGAGTTGGACACGACTGAGTGACTGAACTGAACTGATTTGTACATTAAAAGAGTACTATTTTTCTTCTCCAAAGATTCAGAAAAACTTCTCTAACAGCAAACTTCACCTTTCTATACAGGCACAGGCCAAAATCCTTTTTAGCATGGAAATATATATTAACCTTTGAAAGTAGGATATTCTGTGCTGTTAAGAACTTTACTCCTGATTATTAATCTCAAGTTTGAACTAGACACATTACTATATGTGACTTAGACAGTGGCAGAGTCTCAGCTCCAATCTCAGAATTTAGCTGACATATACAGTGCATGCACTATTCCAAATATGTGAGTGAATTTAGATAGATAAATCAATAAATCTGTATGTAAAATACAAACTGATGCTCTGTATTTTCCCAATAAATATATACACCAAATAGTTTTTCTTGATATGTTCCCTCTATTGTGGAGTGAGTGAGGTGAAATAAAATGGAGGCATAAAATGCATAAAATAAGATTTCTTTTCTGACGTAGAGGAAAACAGATTCCATTTGAAGAATTTACTATCATCAGCAAATTTGGTAGCAAATCCTCAAATACTTAATATTAAATCACTGTTCAAAGACAGTAAAAGCAGAAGATATCCTGCTTTTAAAGGCAAAACTAAATGACTGTCTCTACAATGGGAAACAAATTATAGCATCTAATGATTTTATTTATTGAAGAATAGAAGATTTAGTTTGCTGGTAGAGGAATTCTCTTTGCCTACAATGACTCTTAAAGCCTCTTTTTATTTGTACCATGTTAAATTTGCTTCTTGAACATAGGCCAAACAAATGTCAGCCCTTCATAAAACACATTAGTTGAATGATCACTTGCAGGAGCAGGAAAGAACAGATTTTCAAGTAAGAATGGACCACAGAGCATGTTGAAAACTGCTGAACTTGTCTTCACTTAGCAGAGTCACTTATAGCTATATTCCATAATAAACATTAACTATCATGTGTTCATTGACTTTTTTTAGCTGTAAGAAGAGAACAGCCATATAATAATTCAGGTGAGTTGCAAAAGGCTAACTCTGTATTTTATCAATTTTATGATGACTGATCAGTTATCAAAGAAACATTATCAAAGTTTTGTTTTTCATATAATGACATAACTACCAACAACAAAAACAAATTAATATTGTCTAAATAAGTCCTTTTGATTTAAAATATGGTTCTTGAGAAATTAGGTAATTCACCAACCTCTTCCCTCTACTGGGTGGTTTTGAGTACAGAGAAAGAAATGCTTGTAAATTGTTCTGGACTTTGTTTCCAGCACAATGAAACAGTTTATTATTAATACTATGTTTTCCACAAAGAGTGCTTTGTAATCTTAGAATACAATAAACATTATATTTTTGTAGTTGTTATTGTTCAGTCACTAAGTCGTGTCCGACTCTGCAACCCCATGGACTGCAGCACACCAGGCTTTCCTGTCCTTCGCTATCTTCCAGAGTTTGCTCAAACTCATGTCCACTGAGTAGGTGATGCCATCTGATCATCTCATCCTCTGTTGGCCCTTTCTCCTCTTGCCCTCAATTTTTCCCAGCATCAGGGTCTTTTCTAGTGAGTTGGCTCTTCACATCAGGTGGCTTCAGCATCAGCCCCTCCGATGAATTTTCAAGGTTGATTTCCTTTAGAATTGACTGGTTTGATCTCCTTGCTATCCAAGAGACTCTCAAGAGTCTTCTCCAGCACCACAATAGCTGACTAGGGATCTAAAGCCAAACTGCTCACACAGCTACACCCAGTGAGAAGAGTAAAGCCAACTAATGTCTTTCCTTTACTCATTTCTCTGTGATCACAATAGGCTTATTTTACCTGAGTCTCCTGATTTTCCTCTTCCACCTTGTTCCCTTGAGTGATTTTTCCTAGTACAGGTTAGGAACTGCCCAGACTAACAAGTGGGCCTACTATAATTAGAAGTTCAGTAACAGAAAGCCCCTTTGCAAGTCACAGGAAATGTCCTGTTCTCTTGATATCACTGGAGACCCTGGAGTCTTGGCACAGAAGAGTGAGAGGAAAGATAGGAATGTGTGAAATTCTTTCTGGGTTTGGTAGCTGTGATTTTTGCCTAAACCAAACTTCTCCACAGGTGTTTAATATCAACTTATCTATTTAACAGCTATTTATGGCCTTCAAATCTTCATAGACTGTAAAACATATAAGTTATAGTCACAAGATTATAAAAGTAGTATGTAAATTGTTTTCTTTCTTTAGTATCATTAAGCTTACATGGAGAACACAAACAAACATATGGAATCTTATGTCAAAAATTAAGTTAAATTGCTGATTTCATTTCACTCATGAAATAAGCTCTCATCTTCAAGGCACCATAAACCTCATGATTAATAATATAATTACACTTGTGACAAAAAATACTTCATATTTTTATTATTTTAAAGGTTATATTTCATTTATAGTTATTATAAAATATTGACTATATTCCCCATGTACAATATATTCTTATAGCTTAGCTTATAGACAAGGTTTATTCCTCTTACTCCCATACACTTATATTGCTTCTCCCAATTTTTTTTCTCTCTGCTGGTAACCACTAGTTTGTAACCACATATTTAAAACAAACAAAAAAAAAGTATCATGATTTTTCTTCTCATTTTATTTGCTAAATTAAGAGTGAACTTTCCTGAAGAGCTCTTTTAAGAACACTGATAATATAAAACAAACAGAAAAAAGACAAATCAATAGTAAGGTAACATACAGGCATAATATTGATTAGAACTAAGATTTTAATAATGGGAAATTATCAGTCTTTGCAGGTGGCCTCTAGTCTCATTTTTCAATCTGTGGACTAATATATAAATATTAAAAGTCTTAAATATTTTATCACGACTTTTAAGAGAAACCAAACCACATACTACAATAACATGCATATATAAGACCATTATGCCCACAGTTTAGGGTCATTTACAAAATTGTAACTAGTATTAAGACTCCTCTAGCTTTCAACAAATGCTTCTAAATTCTTGTCTCCTTAGTAAGATTAAAGCCTTTGGTATGAGAGACTGAGCCCTGTGCTAATTCTAAGCTCCCACTTTGCCTTACATTGTGCTAAACCAAAGAAATGACATCAACAGTTATTTGTCAAGCACCTATTATTACTTTTGTTAGGTCACATGAGGGATAGAGTAAAATATTATTTTGTCGGCTAGAAATTTACAGCGTCTCAGGGATGTTAGTTGATTTTTTACTTTTTTCTAAGCTGATCAGTTTACAGAAAGTCAGGGACTGACCTGTCCAAAAAGAGATAAATTGAAGCAAGCTCAAGTTTTATGTTGCCATTATCTAGCCTGGTTTAGGACATCCAAGCTGTACTTCCTGTAATCCATCAATCAGAGAATACTCTTTTGTTTCACCAAATTTCAAAAATATATAACATATACTATATCATAAATATGACAGCTCTCATTCTCTAGGCCTTTAAGTTGTAGAATTGTGTTCCTGAATTCTAAACTTTCATTGCTTTTTTGATGTCACTCAAAAACAGCAGTGCTGTCCTTTTCCTAATAGCAATGAAAATCATTTTTCTTGATCTATGAAATACCACATAATTTACATTTCAGGTCCTCTCCTTACTTCCTAAGATTCTAGACATACAGAAGAGCTATAGTATCTTAACCTGGACTCTCTATTTAAATTTTGACAGGTTGAATCCTCCATTGGCATGTGAATTTTTTACCACTAAATCACCGGGGAAGCCTCATATTTCAATATGGGTTAACAAGCATTTCTTTATTGAAAATAACTTGCATTTTAATGTATATTTTTACTAATTATCAAATCAAAGGCCTTCTTCCTATTTCTGATATATTAAACCTCTTTTCAAACACTACATACCTTTTAAAAGTAGATTTTAATAGAGTCTCAAATCTGAGTTAAGAGGGGGGTTGGTAATACAGATTTTTGAAAAAATACTGTGAAAACAGCATCAGCTCAAAGTCATCAATCTAATTATATTAACATATCTTTAGGTAACTGTTTTCACTATGTAATCAGGAAACGGATAAAACACTCTTTCCCTTAAAATGCCTTTTTTTTTTTTTGACAAGGCAGAGTAATAATTCTAATAGCCATAAAGACTTTGAAGGCTTAAAAATCCTTAATCTTCCCCTTCTTCATGGAAAATGGCATTTGTTCTTTTTTTGTGAAAATAAAAATGTTAATAAGAAATGATAATGTGCACAATAATATAAAATGTAGAAAAATTTTATTCATTATGTATAAAGTGGGAGACAGGAAATGTGAAGTTAAAGAATAAAAAGTAACACAAGAAATGTACGGTCAGCAGGATCAAGAGATACTTCTCACAGTTCAGTTCAGTTCAGTTCAGTTCAGTTCAGTCGCTCAGTCGTGTCCGACTCTGCGACCCCATGAATTGCAGCACGCCAGGCCTCTCTGTCCATCAACAACTCCCATAGTCTACCCAAACCCATGTTCATCGAGTCGGTGATGCCATCCAACCATCTCATCCTCTGTCGTCCCCTTCTCCTCCCGCCCCCAATCCTACCCAGCATTAGGGTCTTTTCCATTGAGTCAACCCTTCGCATGAGGTGGCCAAAGTACTGGAGCTTCAGCTTCAACATCAGACCTTCCAATGAACACCCAGGATTGATCTCTTTTAGGATGGATTGATTGGATCTCCTTGCAGTCCAAGGGACTCTCAAGAGTCTTCTCCAACACCACAGTTCAAAAGCATCAATTCTGCGGCGCTCAGCTTTCTTCACCGTCCAACTCTCACATCCATACATGACCACTGGAAAAACCATAGCCTTGACTAGATGGACTTTTGTTGGCAAAGTAATGTCTCTGCTGTTAAACATGCTATCTAGGTTGGCCATAACCTTCCTTCCAAGGAGTAGGCGTCTTTTAATTTCATGGCTGCAATCACCATCAGCAGTGATTCTGGAGCCCAAAAAAGTAAAGTCTGACACTGTTTCCACTGTTTCCCCATCTATTTCCCATGGAGTGATGGGACCAGATGACATGATCTTAGTTTTCTGAACGTTGAGCTTTAAGCCAACTTTTTCACTCTCCTCTTTCACCTTCATCAAGAGGCTCTTTAGTTCTTCTTCACTTTCTGCCAGAAGGGTGGTGTCATCCACATATCTGAGGTTATTGATATTTCTCGTGGCAATCTTGATTCCAGCTTGTGTTTCTTCCAGCCCAGCGTTTCTCATGATGTATTCTGCATGTAAGTTAAATAAGCAGGGTGACATTATACAGCCTTGACGTACTCCTTTTCCTATTTGGAACCAGTCTGTTGTTCCATGTCCAGTTCTAACTGTTGCTTCCTGACCTGCATATAGGTTTCTCAAGAGACAGGTCAAAAAGAATACATTCGAATCAGTTCTAATGAGGTGGATGAAACTGGAGCCTATTATACAGAGTGAAGTAAGCCAGAAAGAAAAACACCAATACAGTATACTAACACATATATATGGTATTTAGTTAATCGGTAAAGATAACCCTGTATGCGAGACATCAAAAGAGACACAGATAAATAGAACAGTATTATGGACTCTATGGGAGAGTGCGAGGGCAGGATGCTATGGGAGAATGGCAATGAAGCATTTAAATTATCATATGTGAAACGAATCGCCAGTCCAGGTTCGATGCATGATACAGGGTGCTTGGGGCTGATGCACTGGCGTGACCTGGAGGGATGGGATGGGGAGGGAGGTGGGAGGGGGGTTCTGGAAGGGGAAAACATGTACACCCATGGTGGATTCATGTCAACGTATGGCAAAACAAATACAATATTGTAAAGTTAAGAAAATAGATAAAGAATTAAAAAAAACAAAATAAAATTCAAAAGTCACAAAATTACTATGAGTTCTAGCTGTGTCACAAAATGAGACTATATTCTTTTCCTCTTCTCTTTTATAATGTAATAGTTCTAGTACTCACAAAGAGTCTAGATGCCCAGTTCTCAGAATGAAGAGTTTTTTATTATGTCTATAAAGCTAAACCCCAGAAGATGCAGCCTCCTCCCATCTGTGTTCTACTATTTTCAGAGCTTCTTTCTTTTCCCTTTTAGCTACTATTTTTTGTTTAGCTGATATGTGATGGACATTTTACAAATATTAATTTACCATTCAACTCATTTTATAGGTATGTAATTGAAGGTGCAGAAAGCTCATAGAATATATTGAAAGTCATACAGGTAATACATTGATTTCTATGACTCATTGTCCTATTCCCTCTGTGTGACCAGAGGGAAATTATCTGTATGATTGTTTCCACTGGCTTATTGTTGGACTGGGGTTAGGGTGAACATATAATTGCAAATAAGCCAGTCTGGTGTATTTTCCCTAGGATATGTTTTGTAAATTTTGAAAACACAAGCACGTATAAGACTTCATAGACATATCATCAGGATTGCAAATACTGACACCAAACAAAGCACATCTTGGAAAATTAATCCAATCCAGAGAGTTATCAGTGAGGTTAAGCTGATAGAGCTTGATTCTGACATTCATAAAATGTTTATTGAAAGAAAAAACACCTCACATACAGAAGGATTCTGACAAATGACAACAAAAAATTAGATTGAGTAGAATCACTATGCATCTAGAAACTCTTTTCTATGGAAATTTACTAAACTCTCTGAACTAAAGTCTTGTATAATTAAAACACTGGTTATTTAAAAATGCAGAGTACAATGTTTAGTTTACATGACATATTCTAAAAATATGTTACTGTAAATGTTGATTAGCAGGCACAACACTTGAGCATGATATTGTACTTTTTTTTACATACTAAGTTATAAATTTAAGACTCTGGAAAAGCATTAACATGGAGAACAAAATCTGTCAGCACAGTGGTTAGGAAATGCTCTCTCTTTATTCATAAAGCAAAAACCAAGTTCTCAGACAGTAGGGTGTATAAGAATTACCTGTGAAACTTGCAAAAGCTACAAATTCCTGGATTCCCCTTAGGGAAATTCTGGTCCAATAAAATGTCTCTGAGGCCAAAGGATGTGTAATTTAACAAATGCCCCACGTGATTCTGATGAAACTAGTCCTGGAACATATCCGCTAGAATGCTGCTTTATAAAACTGCTTCATGAAATAGTAACTTAAGTGGATCTTTCTTCCACATTCTTGGCACCCTTAGCAGTCTTTCAATGTCATACTAATCTCTGCAGTGAAAGTTTCATGTAGTGGCCAAATTTTCAATTAAATACAATTTTACTAAATTTAAATCACACACACCATTTATCACAGCTGCTCAATCTGATGACTAAATTATTTTTATGTTCCACTCTAGAGGTGCCTCATTTTGGTGATAAATTAAGAGATCCTTATAAAGTAGCCTATCTACCTGTTACCAGCTGTTGTGATGTGTGCATATGATCCTCAGGGGCTGGTGTTGAGAATGAGCAAAGAAACAAGGGAATAGGGGGAAACCAATCCACTGCTTAGGCAGGTCAGCAAAAGAGTGAGTGGTCCATTATCTAATTCTCAGAGTTTTAAGTTAAAGGATTCAATTTTGTCAGAATGGCTCAAATTCAAGATGGAGAAAGGCAATGATTCAACAACCACAAAACAATTATAATACCAACAGCAAGGTATGCATTTTGTCACTTATTTTAATTTCAAGACTAGTACATAAGAAGGGTAATAACATTACACGTATTTGGCCAAAAATAAACAAAAAACTAGGTTAACCAAATGCCTAAGAAACTGGTGAGTAAACCAGAATGCAAATCTATGAATTTACCATGAGAACTATAACTAGCAAAGTGACCCTAGAGTATTTTCTTTCTACTGAAAAATCTACAAGGGAAATAAAATTAATTAGAGCAAGGAGAGTTAGTTGAATGAATCTCATGGTTAATGACATCAAGATTTGATAGCCTGAGGCACTGTGAAGAGTACTGGGGAAATGCTGACAAATTATCCTTCTCAGAGTCCATTTTCTTCACACTTTGAGTAACTATGCTATCCTCAGGAATGTTAATGTCATAGATCCACCTATTTTTCTTTCATAATAATTCTATTTCAGTTATGCACTCCTGAGCCTACTTCCCAATCACCTTGATTGGGTAGACCTTTCTCAAATCTCCTCAAGATAAACTGAGAGACATTTTCACCAGATGAGCTACTTCATTGGATGACTAACCTACTATATTACTTATTGATTCTTATTAGCGTGGTTTTGGGGGATTAATACTTCCCTATTTTTTTTAAAAGGCCTCTCACTTATACCCATCTACTTATTACATAAGAAACCAGAATAAAGTAATAAGTATTCAAGACCTTAAGCCAAGGTGAAAAAAATTATTTGCAATTCTAGTCAACCAACTGATAAATATTTGAGGGTTTACTTTATACAAAGCAATGTGTTGAGTGCTGTTTCAAGTACTGCATTCTATAAACATTCTTTTCTAATACTAGAATGTGCTGAACAATGGAAACTAGAAACTTGTAAAGAATTTACTCAGCATTATGTTAAAAAAAGTATAATAAAAAATTTGATTAGGACAGCAGAGACCTCTAGTAATCTCTGATTTTTTAAATAAACTTTAAATTTTAGATTGGTTTCATCTTTACAGAAATGTTTCAGAGATAGTACAGAGAGATCCTATATGCTCTTCATTCAGATACCCCTATTATTAATATCTTATACTACTACAAAACATTTGTCTTAACTAAGGAGCCAGTATTGGTATATAATTATCACCTAAACTACACTTTGTTTTTAATCCACCAGTTTTTTCCTCATGTCCTTTTCTGCTCAGGATCCCATTTAAGATACATTGCATTTAGTCATTTTGTATCTTAGGGATTGTGACAATTTGTCATTTTTTTCTTGCTTTTGATGACCTTGACAGTTTTGAGAAGTACTTGTCAGATATTTTGAAGAATGTTCCTCAATTTGGGTTTATGTGATGCTTTTCTCATTTTCAGATGAGGGTTATAGATATTTTTGGAGAAAGACCATGGAAGTGAAGTGCCATTCTTATCACATAATATCAAGGATACGTTACTTTATCATTCATGATATTTACCTTGCTCACCTGGTCAAGGTAGTATTTGCCAACTTACTCCACTGTAAAGTCATTCTCTGTTTCTCAACTATTTTCACACTGTTCTTTTTGGCAGCAAGTCAGTAAGCACAGTCCACACTGTAGCAGGAAAGGGAGGTATGAGGTGTCAATTTCCATCTCCTGACAATGGCAGAGGAATAGGATGGGGAGACCACTTTCTCCCCCAAAAGTTCATCAAAAGATCACTTGAATGCTGAGCAACTTCCACAAAACAACTTCTGAACTCTGGCAGAGAACACCAGGCACCCAGAAAGGCAGCCCACTCTCTTCAAAAGGAGGTAGGACAAAATATAAAAGACAAAAAGAGAGACAAAAGAGTTAGGGACAGAGACCCATCCCAGGGAGGGAGTCAAGAAGAAGTTTCCAAACACCAGGAAACCCTCTCACCGGCGGGTTTGTGGGGCATTTTGGAATCTCAGAGGGGAACATAATTGGGAGCAAAAAAAAAAAAAAAACCACTCAGAATACGCGCCTAACCGCAACTGCCAGTAGAGAAGTAGCTCAGACACTCACGTCCGCCACCAGCGAGCAGGGGCTGAACAGGAAGGCACATGTTGCATGCTTAGGGTAAGGACCATGCCTGAGTGCCCTGAAGACAATCTGAGGGTACTAACGTGAGATAGCAACCGAAACTACAGGATAGCCAGAGAGAGGGGAAAAAAAGAGAGAGAGACAGAACTTTCCCACAAAAAGCTCTAACCTAAGGCACAGCCAGGCCTGCTCACAGAACAAAGGAATGAGCAAATACCAGAGGAGAGCTCGCCGGCTGTGGACCAGCCCATCCGCCGCCGGAGGCAGAGAGGCAGGCGGACGACAGCCAGGGCCGGAAGGCGAGGGGCAATCTCGTCCCCAGAGACAGCATCCTCCACCAAACTGTGAGCAGGATCCCAGTTGCTAATCGAGTCTTCCTGGGATCCTGGATGGTTGACATCCACCAGGAGGGTCACAGCCAGAGATCAGCTCCCCAGGGCAGACACGTGGCACACCTGAGATGGCGCTCTCGTGGCAAACCCAGGAAAATGAGTGGCTGGGACCAGGGAGGTGATTAAGATGCACCACCCACCTGGGAGAATGTGCTTGCCAAATACCTGGTCGCCTGAGCTGCTTGGACCTGGGAAGGGCACAAAATGCATGCCCAACTGAGTCTGTGCCTTTGTGGAGCACCCGAGAACTCAAACCTGAGCAGCTTAGACCTGGGAAGTGCACAAAACCCAGGGCCTGCTTTGGACAGTTCCCCTGCAGAGCAACCTGGAACCTGAGCAATGTAGACCAGGAAAGCATACACGCCATGAGTGGGGGCAAACCCAGTGTGGCCCAGACACTGTAAGCACTCCCCACACATGCCAGTGATATTTGTTTGCAGTGTTCTTCCCTCCCCACAGCACAACTGAACAAGTAAGCCTAAATAAGTGACCACCATCGCTCCCTTGTGTCAGGGCAGAAATTAGACACTGAAGAGACTTGCAAACAGAGGAAGCCAAAATAAACAAAGAGGGAACTGCTTTGGAAGTGACAGGTGCAACAGATTAAAACCCTGTAGTTAGCATTGACTAAGCATTGGAAGGGGCCTATAGACCTTGAGAAGAAGTATAAGCTGGAACCAGGAACTATCTGAAACTGAACTGACATCACATTTCCCTCAACAGCTCCAGTGAAATTCCTAGATATATTTTACTATTATCATTTTTTACTTTAAAAATTTTTTTTATTTTTAAGTTTTTATTACTCCTTTAATTTTTATTTTTATAACCTACTATTACCTTGCAAAAAAAGACCCTATTTTTAAAGCAAACTTCATATATATATTTTTTATAATTTTTGTGGTTTTTGTTTTCTATTTTTAATATTATATTTTTAAGAGTCTAACCTGTACTCTAGATTTTTAATCTTTGCTTTTTGGTATTTGTTATCAATTTTGTACCTTTAAGAATCTAATCTTCAGTACCCATTTTTATTTAAGGGTGTGATTACTGGCTTGATTGCTCTCTTCCCTTTTGGCTCTCTTTTTTCTCCCCTAGGTCACCTCTATCTCTTCCCTCCCCCTTCTCATCTCTACTTAACTCTGTGAATCTCTTTGGGTGTTCCGGGCTCTGGAAAACACAGGGAACTGATTACTGGCTAGACTAGTCTCTCTCCTTTTGACTCCCCTTCCTCTCCTCCTGGTCACTTCTATCTCCCTCCTCCCTCTTCTCTTCTCTATTAACTCTGTGAACCTCTCTGGGTGTCCCTTACTGTGGAGAATCTTTTCACCGTTAACCTAGATATTTTATCATCAGTGCTGTATGGATAGAGAAGTCATGAGGCTACTGTAAGAATAAGACTGAAAGCCAGAGGAAGGAGGCTTAAATCCAAACTTGAGAACACCAGAAAACTCCTGACCCCAGGGAACATTAATTGACAAGAGCTCATCCAAAAGCCTCCATACCTACACTGAAACCAAGCTCCACCCAAGAGCCAACAAGTTTCAGAGCAAGACATATCACACTAATTCTCTGGAAATGCAGGAACATAACCCTGAGCATTAATATACAGGCAGCTAAAAGTCACATCAAACCCATAGACACCTCAAAACACTACTGGACACTTCACTGCTCTCCAGAGACAAGAGATCCAGTTCCACCCACCAGAACACTGACGCAAGCTTCCCTAACCAGGAAACCTTGACAAGCCACTTGTCCAGCCCCACTCAGAGGGAACAACCTCCACAATACAGAGGAACCACAAACTCCCAGCATACAGAAAGGCCACCCCAAACAGAGCAATCTAAACAAAATGAAAAGGCAGAGAAATATTCAGCAGGTAAAGGAACATGATAAATGCCCACCAAACCAAACAAAAGAGGAGGAGATAAGGAGTCTACCTGAAAAAAGAATTCAGAATAATGAGAGTAAAGATGATTCAAAATCTTGAAAACAAAATGGAGTTACAGATAAATAGTCTGGAGACAAGGATTGAGAGGATGCAAGAAATGTTTAACAAGGACCTAGAGGAAATAAAAAAGATACAATCAATAATGAATAATGCAATAACTGAGAGGGAACCAACAGTAGAATAACTGAGGCAGAAGATAGGATAAGTGAGGTAGAATATAGAAAGGTGCAAATAAATGAAGCAGAGAGGAAAAAAGAAAAAAGAATTAAAAGAAATGAGGACAGACTCAGAGACCTCTGGGACAATGTCAAATGCCCCAACATTCAAATAATAGGAGTTCCAGAGGAAGAGACAAAAAGAAAGGCCATGAGAAAATACTTGAGGAGATAATAGCTGAAAACTTCCCTAAAATGGGGAAGGAAATAGCCACCCAAGTCCAAGAAACCCAGAGAGTCACAAACAGGATAAACCTAAGGTGAAACACCACAAGACACATATTAATCAAATTAACAAAGATGAAACACAAAGAACAAATATTAAAAGCAGCAAGGGAAAAGCAACAAATAACACACAAGGGGATTACCATAAGGATAACAGCTGATCTTTCAATAGAAACTCTTCAGGCCAGAAGGGAATGGCAGGGCATACTTAAAGTGATGAAAGAGAAAAACCTACAACCCAGATTACTGTACCCAGCAAGGATCTCATTCAAATATGAAGGAGAAATCAAAAGCTTTACAGACAAGCAAAAGCTGAGAGAATTCAGCACCACCATACCAGCTCTTCAACAAATGCTAAAGGACCTTCTCTAGACAAGAAACACAGAATTGGTTTATAAACTCGAACCCAAAACAACAAAGTAAATGGCAACAGGATCATACTTATCAATAATTCCCTTAAATGTAAATGGATTGAATGCCCCAACCAAAATACAAATACTGGCTGAATGGATACAAAAGCAAGACCTTTATATATGCTCTCTACAAGAGACCCACCTCAAAACAAGGGACATATACTGACTGAAAGTGAAGGGCTAGAAAAACATTCATGCAAATGGAGACCAAAAGAAAGCAGGAGTAGCAATACTCATATCAGATAAAAGAGACTTTGAAATAAAGGTCGTGAAAAGAGACAAAGATGGACACTACATAATGATCAAAGGATCAATCCAAGAAGAAGATGTAACAATTATAAATATATATGCACCCAACATAAGAGCACCGCAATATGTAAGGCAAATGCCAACAAGTATGAAAGGGGAAATTAACAGTAACACAATAATAGTGGGAGCCTTTAATACCCCACTCACACCCATGGATAGATCTACTAAACAGAAAATTAGCAAGAAAGCACAAATTCTAAATGATACAATTAACCAGTTAGACCTAATTGATATCTATAGGACATTTCACCCCAAAACAAAGAATTTCACCTTTTTCTCAAGTTCACACAGAACCTTCTCCAGGATAGATCACATCCTGGGCCATAAATCTAGCCTTGATAAATTCAAAAAAATTGAAATCATTTCAAGCATCTTTTCTGAGCACAATGTGGTAAGATTATGTCAACTACAGAAAGAAAACTATTAAAAATACAAACATACGGAGGTTAAACAACACACTTATGAATAACCAACAAATCACAGAAGAAATCAAAAAATAAATCAAAATATGCACATAAATGAATGAAAATGAAAACATGACAACCCAAACATGACAAACCCTATGGAATTCAGTAAAAGCAGTGCTAAGGGGAAGGTTCATAGCAATACAAGCTTACCTCAAGAAACAAGAGAAAAATCAAATAAATAACCTAACTTTACACCTAAAGCAACTAATAAAAGAAGAAGTGAAGAACCCCAGGGTTAGTAGAAGGAAAGAAATCATAAAAATTAGGGTAGAAATAAACGAAAAAGAACCAAAGGAGGCTATAGCAAAAATCAACAAAACTAAAAGCTGGTTCTTGAGAAGATAAATAAAATTGACAAACCATTAGCTGGACTCATCAAGAAAAAAAGGAAGAAGAATCAAATCAACAAAATTAGAAATGAAAAGGGAGAAATCACAACAGAAAACACAGAAATACAAAGGGTCATAAGAGACTACTACCAGCAACCATATGCCAATAAAATGGACAACTTGGAAGAAATGGAAGAATTCTTAGAAAAGTACAACCTTCCAAAACTGAACCAGGAAGAAATAGAAAATCTTAACAGACCCATCACAAGCACAGAAATTGAAACTGTAATCAAAAATTTGCCAGCAAACAAAATTCAGGACCAGATGGCTTCACAGCTGAATTTTTCCAAAAATTTAGAGAAGAGCTAACACCTATCCTACTCAAAGTCTTCCAGAAAATTGCAGAGAAAGGGAAACTTCCAAACTCAATCTATGAGGCCACCATCACCCTAATACCAAAACCAGACAAAGATGCCACAAAAAAAGTAAACTATAGGCCAATATCACTGATGAACATAGATGCAAAAATTCTTAACAAAATTCTAGCAAATAGAATCCAACAACACATTAAAAAGATCATACATCATGACCAAGTGGGCTTTATCCCAGGGATGCAAGGATTCTTCAATATTCGCAAATCAATCAATATGATACACCACATTAACAAATTGAAAGATAAAAATCATATGATTATATCAATAGATGCAGAGAAAGTCTTTGACAAAATTCAACATTCATTTATGATAAAAACCCTCCAGAAAGCAGGTATAGAAGGAACATACCTCAACATAATAAAAGCTATATATGACAAACCCACAGCAAACATTATCCTAAATGGTGAAAAACTGAAAGCATTTCCCCAAAACTAAGGAACAAGACAAGGGTGCCCACTCTCACCACTACTATGCAACAAAGTTTGGAAGTTTTAGCCACAGCAATCAGAGAAGAAAAAGAAATGAAAGGAATTCAGATTGGAAAAGAAGTAAAACTCTCACTGTTTGCAGATGACATGATCCTCTACATAGAAAACCCTAAAGACTCCACCAGAAAATTACTAGAGCTAATCAATGAATAGCTAATCAATGAATATAGTAAAGTCGCAGGATATAAAATTAACATGCAGAAATCCCTTGCATTCCTATACACTAACAATGAGAAAACAGAAAGAGAAATTAAGGAAACAATTCCATTCACCATTGCAACGAAAAGAATAAAACACTTAGGAATAAATCTACCTAGAGGAACAAGAGACCTATATACAGAAAACTTAAAACATTGGTGAAAGAAATCAAAGAGGACACAAATAGATGGATAAATATTCCATATTCATGGATCAGAAGAATCAATGTAATGAAAATGAGTATACTACCCAAAGCAATCTACAGATTCAATGCAATCCCTAACAAGGTACCAACAATATTTTTCAGAGAACTAGAACAAATAATTTCACAATTTGTATGGAAATATAAAAAGTCTCAAATAGCCAAAGCAATCTTGAGAACGAAGAATGAAACTTGAGGAATCAACCTGCCTGATTTCAGAGTATACTACAAAGCTACAGTCATCAAGACAGTATGGTACTGGCACATAGACAGAAATATATCAATGGAACAAAATAGAAAGCCCAGAGATAAATCCACGCACCTATGGACACCTTATCTTCGACAAAGGAGGCAAGAATATACAATGGAGAAAAGACAATTTCTTTAACAAGTGGTGCTGGGAAAACTGGTCAACCACTTGTAAAAGAATGAAACTAGAACACTTTCTAACACCATACACAAAAATAAACTCAAAATGGATTAAAGATCTGAACGTAAGACCAGAAACTGTAAAACTCCTAGAGGAAAACATAGGCAAAACACTCTCTGACATAAATTATAGCAGGATCCTCTATGACCCACCTCCCAAAATATTGGAAATAAAAGCAAAAATAAACAAATGGGACCTAATTAAACTTAAAAGCTTTTGCACAACAAAGGAAACTATAAGCAAGGTGAAAAAAACAGCTTTCAGAATGGGAGAAAATAATAGCAAATGAAGCAACTGACAAAGAATTAATCTCAAAAATATGCAAGCAGCTCATGCAGCTCAATTCTAGAAAAATAAATGACCCAATCAAAAAATGGGCCAAAGACCTAGACAGACATTTTTCCAAAGAAGACATACAGATGGCTAACAAACACATGAAAAGATGCTCAACATCACTCATTATCAGAGAAATGCAAATCAAAACCACAATGAGGTACCCTCTCATGCCAGTCAGAATGGCTGTTATCAAAAAGTCTACAAACAATAAATGCTGGAGAGGGTGTGGAGAAAAGGGAACCCTCTTACACTCTTGGTGGGAATGCAAACCAGTACATCCACTATGGAGAACAATGTGGAGATTCACGCAGAGGAAACCAGAATTGAAAGAGACACGTGTACCCCAATGTTCATCACAGCACTGTTTACAATAGCTTGGACATGGAATCAACCTAGATGCCCATTGGCAGATGAATGGATAAGAAAGCAGTGGTACATATACACAATGGAATATTACTCAGCTATTAAAAAGAATGCATTTGAATCAGTTCTAATGAGGTGGATGAAACTGAGCTATTATACAGAGTGAAGTAAGTCAGAAAGAAAAACACCAATACAGTATATTAATGCATATATATGGAATTTAGAAGGATGGTAACAACGACCCTATATGTGAGACAGCAAAAGAGACACAGATATAAAGAACAGACTTTTGGACTCTGTGGGTGAAGGCAAGGGTGGGATGATTTGAAAGAATAGCATTGAAACATGTATATTACCATATGTGAAATAGATCGCCAGTCCAGGTTCGATGCATGAGTCAGGGTGCTCGGCTTGTGCACTGGAATGACCCTGATGGATGGGATGGGGAGGGAGGTGGGAGGGCCATTCAGGATGGGGAACATTCGTACACCCATGGCTTATCCATTTCAATGTATGGCAAAAACCACTACAATATTGTAAAGTAATTAGCCTCCAATTAAAATAAATAAATTAAAAAAAAAAATGTCCATCTCCTGCAGAGTGTGGGTAATAAATGTACATAAATTATTTGGAATTCTTCTGTATAGGAAATTTGTATGTTCTTCCTCATTTTGTTATTTGTTTAATCCTTTGTTAGAATATTATAGATATTCATCTTATGTATATTCATTTTATATTGTGGGGTATAATATAATAGTATGTTTTTATTTAGTTGCTTAAATTATTCCAGCCCTGGGGAGTATTTCACATTGTCTCCAATATTCCTTTAACATGCCACCATCATTTTCAGTATTTCTTTACTTTCTGCAGTTTCCTTGATTTTGTTTCTGAGTTGCTCTCTAACTTGGAACAAGTCACTTTAACCCTACATGCACTGACATAAATCTGTAAATTCTTGTTTTTTATATTAATGGCAATCACAACATAGTAAACCTTAAGGGGAAAAAAAAGCTGAATTCAAACTTTTGCACAAAAAAGAAACTGCACATGGAAATGCAACTTCTTTCTTAAAAATAAAGTGGCAAGATTATATATTGATGAAATGGAAAAAGAGAAAGGTAGAATTTAAATTTAAATGAAGTAAAGCAAAGCTAATTGTTCATTAATGGGTCCTCTGATCAAAGAGGCTTGCTGACTGTGGGGTACTCAAATCAAATTGACTGTTCTGCAGCTCCTTATGTAAATATCGTTCATATCCTTCAGGACATAATTTAATCTACCACCGTGGTGGAAACAAGTATCCAGGTCTTCTGGAGAAAATGAACATTTATTGTCAATTCCCCCATTTGATCCTCTGCTCAGGTCTGAGAAACTAAAGACATGGTCCAGATCTCTACAAGGTCATATTACTCCTTAGAAAATGAGATGGTGGCTTGTTGATTTTATTCCATTTCTACTCATGATCACCTATTGTATCATGTGATGAGACAGTAGTTATGGGATAGCTTTTAAGACTCTGTATACCTAACAATTATTACGGTATTACAAATAAACACAATAGTCAACAAGAGGGCCCTGGAAATACTTCGGAATCATGACACTAGTTTCCCATATTAAACCAGAAAAATAGGTCTTATTCTTCTTCAGAATTTGTAGAGCCAGATGGTGGGATTCCAATAATATCTTATGTCTTAAAAATCACATTGGGTTTTTCTCTATTTTTAATGGTGATATTAAAAAATTCTAAGAGCTCACAAGAAGTAGGTACAGTCCATTTCTTCCAATATAGGAAAATTCCTGTTGTGAAGTAGGTATACTAATGAAGTGGCTCTAAATGCTACCTGCTCAATCTCAGTGAATCAGTGGTGACAATTTGGAGACAATATGTCAAATTCTGTGCATCACCTACATTGTGTGGCAAATTGAGGGCCAAGGATTATGTGTTCAAGAAACAATGGAATTAGACTTTCTTGCATACTTGCTGAGTATATTATGCAGAAAAGAGTGGAATTTTTTTGTTTATTTACAATAGCAGTTAGTGTTATTTGCTCAGCCGTGTCCAACTTTTGAGACCCCCATGGACTGTAGCCCACCAGGCTCCTCTGTCCATGGAATTCTCTAGGCAAGAATACTGGAGTTAAGTAGCCATTCCCTTCTCCAGGGGATCTTCCTGACCGATGGATTGAACCCAGGTCTCCCAAATTATAGGTGGATTCTTTACTGTCTGAGCCATTAAGGAAGCCCCTTATTTACAATATCTAACTCAAAATTAGTAACAAGAAAATGATGGATTCTTATTATGCATGGTGACATATTATTACAAACAGATCTAGGTAAAAATTCCTATGCCACTACTTAGTAGTTTTTTTCACCTTACTGAGGACCCTTCTTGAGTCTCTTCTTTTGTTAACCCTTATAGGGTTAACACAGGAGCAAAGTGAAATAAATGTTTAATGCCTGACATAGTTTCTGCTGGATAATTCAAGCTTAATACATGGTGGTTGTTATGATAATTATCAGTCAACAAATATTCATTGACTGTCTTACAAATATCCATTTCATTATTAGGTTAGGATGAGACAAAGATAGGTGACAGATCAGTAGATGACATCAATAGATGACAGACAGAAAGAAAGAAAGACATATTCTCTGGATCTTAGTTTTGTGGTTCAACCAAAAAGACTTCATTGAAACAACATTTAAAGGGATAGATTTAATGAAATCAATGGAAAATGACCAGGCATCCGGGTGAGCCATTTCCTTAAAACAAATCTCTTTCTTCTGGATAGGTATCCTTTTGGCTCTGTTGTTTTGGAGACTCCTGACAAATACATCCTGAATTTTCTTGGAGTTTATTTTTAACCCCTGGCTGGGCTGGAAGAAAGACAAGCTGGAATCAAGATTGCCGGGAGAAATATCAATAATCTCAGATGTGCAGATCACACCCTTATGGCAGAAAGCGAAGAACTAAGGAGCCTCTTGATGAAAGTGAAAGAGGAGAGTGAAAAAGTTGGCTTAACGCTCAACATTCAGAAAACTAAGATCATGGCATCTGGTCCCATCACTTCATGGGAAATGATGGGGAAACAGTGGAAACAGTGTCAGACTTTATTTTTTTGGGCTCCACAATCACTGCAGATTGTGACTGCAGCCATGAAATTAAAAGACGCTTACTCCTTGGAAGGAAGGTTATGACCAACCTAGGTAGCATATTTAAAAGCAGAAACATTACTTTGCCAACAAAGGTCTGTCTAGTTAAGGCTATGGTTTTTCCAGTGGTCATGTATGGATGTGACAGTTGGACTATAAAGAAAGCTGAGCGCCGAAGAATTGATGCTTTTGAACTGTGGTGTTGGAGAAGACTCTTGGGAGTCCCTCGGACTGCAAGAAGATCCAATCAGTCCACCCTAAAGGAGTTGAGTCCCGGGTGTTCATTGGAAGGACTGATGTTGAAGCTGAAACTCCAATACTTTGGCCACCTCATGCAAAGAGTTGACTCATTGGAAAAGACCCTGATGCTGGGAAGGATTGGGGGCAGGAGGAGAAGGGGACGACAGAGGATGAGATGGCTGGATGGCATCACCGACTCGGTGGACATGGGTTTGGGTAGACTCTGGGAGTTGTTGATGGACAGGGAGGCCTGGCATGCTGCTATTCATGGGGTTGCAAAGAGTTGGACACTACTGAGCAACTGAACTGACTGAACTGAAACATGTGTCTAAGGCATCTAGGATACTTACTAATTTCTGATACCCAGGTCTCATGAGCATAACTCCATTAACATAAGGACTAGTGTGATGTTTTTTGGATTATCAGGATCATTAGGATTACTGTAGACTCTATTATGACTGATTCAGGATACTGCTGCCACTGCTAGGTGAGGGCAAATAACTGCTATTGTTTTTTAAATGAAACTGAGTGTCTGCCAAGTCAATCTTACATACTAGGTGTCAGGAATTGAGTTGATTTTCTCCAAAAAATAATACCTTAGAATTGAGATTGTTATCACCATCTGATTAAGTTTGTGATTATCCACAGCCTTTCTCAAAATCTCATCTATTTTTTTCATAGATCAATCAGATACATTCAGAGGTGATAGAATAGGAATCACCACCTCTGTGCCTTCAAAGTTTTTATAGTGAAACTAACCTCTAAAATTCTCCACTCCCTGGAAAACAGGATTAACATCGGTTCACTAAACTGGTAAATTTGTGAGAGCAGGCAACTCCAGGTACTTGGCTCTTCCTTCCATTATAATCATTACTTCTTTGGTCAGGGAACCAATGTGAAGATCCTGTTGCTAAACTGTCTATTCTAATATGCATAAGGAACTAGAAAAGCACTGACAGGATATCTGCGGGTCTGCTAGACTTATTTTGTAATACAATAATCCTGGGTCAAGACTCCATTTATCTTCATAAAACCATAATCTACAATGGACTATGGTGAAATTTTGAATCCCTAGACATTAGCATCACTTCAGAACCATGTTTCTACCAAATCCTGGAATATCTGGGTATTTACTTAAACTGTCTCATTAATAAATGACCTTTCTGGTGAGGTACTGGAGGGAGAGTTACAACATACATGTGGCTAAGTTGCAGGATCTTTCTGCAAAAGGATTCAACCCTTCCTCAGTTGAGGGCCTCTGCACGTGTAAATACCATAAGTTCTGGAAGCATAAGGAACTGCCTTGAATTTCCATGCTAGTGACTCATTAGGATGCTATCCACCAGACATCAGACCTAGATTTTTATCCCCTTCTTGAAATATCAAGGAATACTGTGATGGTCAGTTTTTTGAGTTAACTTGTCTAAGCTCTAATACTCAGTTTTAAAATCAAACACTAATTTAGGTGTGGCTGTGGAGGTATTTTGTAGATGTGGATAATATCTGCAGTGTGGCTAAGGATTTATAATCCTTTAGGTGCAGAAGATTACCTTTGATAATGGGGGTGTGCCTCACCCAATTAGCTGAGGGTGGTAAGAGCAAAAATAGGTTTCCCTGAGAACAAAACCTGCCTCCAGACTGCAGTATCATCTCCTGCCTGAGGGTACAGCCTGCTAACCTGCCCTACAAATGTCAAATTTACCATCCTGCAATTGTGTGAACCAGTTCCCTACAACCTCTCTCCCTCTCCTCTCTGCTTCTGTCTTTTTGTATATACCTCTCGTTGACCAAATTCCCAACCCTAGGCTAAGTATGGGACCCATCATCCCTAAGGTCTCTGCTAGATAAGTGAAAAAAATGGAATAGAGATCAGCTAGTAAAGGTTAAGATGGGAATGGCCTTTTCAAGTAGCCTATGTAAAGATGCAGTTAATAAACATATTGTTAAAAACTGTTCACCTCTCTAGTCCTGTGAAAAACTAGGTTTTTTAATTTAGAAAAGTTAAATGTAACAAACTTTGAAAATATCCAGTGGGAAAAAAATTTTTGATGTTAGTGCTTTATTTTAAAAATATACATAAAGTCTGTAAATAATACCCAAGAGACTTTCCTTTCTCAAGCTTTAGATAATTTATTTTCAAAGGTTTATATATACATATTATCTCAGATCAAAATTTGACCATTTCATAGTAGTTACTAAATTTGATATACTATTTATTTTTATAAAAACAATGTTTATTTTCTTGTGTCTTAAAAGAGCATATTAAAGTTTTGGAAGTAAAAGTAAAAAGGCAAGTTTTCAAGGGATATATTTGTTAGGATTTTAGACTATTTTAAGAATACTGTAAATTCCCTGGGGAAAAAACTCTCTGAAATTGGAACTTTCATCAAATATGTTTGGGAAAAATGTTTCAGGGAAGTATTATTCTTACAAATATACAAAATCACATTATTTGTTCCTGGAATAGATTTGATATCCCTTCATAGATTGTTTCACCTCAGTCAAAAATGTAGATAGTCTTACATTATCACATAACTAAGAGCTCCAGTCATCTTTTGCTGTATAACCAGGAGCCTTCTTAGACATCTGGTGATACTTGGCATACCCTCACAAGCAGCCCTATCAACATCATTACCATCTATGTCTTTCAAGTTAATTTATCTCCTCTATTCAATGCTTGGCTCAAAGAAGTTACTCAATAAATATTTAGGGATAGAGAGGAAAAGGAAGAGATGGAGAAAAGATGTAATATTTAGCAACATTTCCAGGAATGTCAGCCCACAAACTTGATGGGACTAAGCTGTTATGCTCTTTCTCTTCATTAGTCCTCCTTCACAGGGGTCAGGTTTGGGGCAAAACATATTTACAACACTTACACATGCTTAAGTACATATTTCTTTCCCTCATGATTAACAGGCAGTGGTTGGAACAGTTTGGGTTCATCACTACAGGAAACATTCATTAATTCATCACTGATAGTTTTCACAGAAGAATGATGACATCTTTAAAAGGCAGAATTGCACAAACACTTTGAGGAGATGCTCATGTAAGATGTTTTTGTTCAAAGACATGAAAACGTGGCAGCTATTATTGAGCAACTTGGTGAAGAAGGGAGCCACTGCTTAAATGTACCCATCAGTTCTTATAAGCCTTCCTGACCTTGTCTAATAGTTCCCTAATGAGCCTACTGATAAAACTGCAGTACAGTTTTTCAAGCGTGCCAAAGCTCCTAATAGCCTCCTCAGCTCCAAAATGCATGATTCTCTAGTTTGTCTTCTTGATTTCCTTCACTCTGGCTTCTGTCCTCTTAAATAACCCTGCCTAACTAACCTTGAGAAAAGTAATTATGCCCTCACTATTGATTAAGAAGGATCTATATTTAATTATGTGTAACATGTTTCACTATCAAACTTTCAGCTTGATTTTCCAATGCCTACTAGTAAGTCCTATTGCCATGTGCTATATCAGCCATTTGGTTAATGAGCTTCCTTAGAAGATGTTGAATTTTCCCCAGTTCCTGTATTTTATGAAAAATCTCTTATCTTAAGGTCATGGTTAGACCCTTTCATGAAGCCTGCCTTGAAGGATGTTTCTTTAATGCAAACAGAATCATTATTAAGCACATTGTCTATGTTTCTACTGAAGCCCTGAGTGATTCATAAGTGACCTTTAGTAAAATTTTGAGATCACAGTGCTTAAAGGGCTTCCCTGGTGGCTCAGATGGTAAAGAATCCACCTGTCAATGCAAGTGGTGTAAGAGACAGGGGTTCGATCCCTGGGTCAGAAAGATCCCCTGGAAGAGGGCATGGCAACTCCCTTCAGTATTGTTGCCTGGAGAATCCCATGGGGCAGAGGAGCCTGGCATGCTACAGTCCATAGCATCAGAAAGAGTTGGTCATAACTGAAGCAACTGAGCACAGATGCAAAGTTCAAATGTTAACTGTAGTCAGAATCTGTTGTAAAGTAACTGATTATGTTAATCACAAATACAGTCAATTTATATGGAAGACAACTGCTTCTTACACACTATCTTTTTGTATGAAAATAATAATATGCCTTCACTTCCAACAACTGAATTGAAATTTCAGTTTTCTTTACCTCTAGAATCTACGTCTAAATGTTATTAGTCTCTTTTAATGAAAGCTTGCAATTAGTTTAGCTACAATTAATACATAAACATGTTCAAAAACATAAAATGTCACACTTTTACAGAGCTTGTATATTAAAAGCATCACATCTCTACTCTTTCCAGAAAATAATTTTCCACTGATGCTTATTAAATTGTTTTCAAATAGTAGACATTAAAGATATCCAAAATCACTGTGGATGGTCAGGTGACTGCAGCCATGAAATTAAAAGACACTTGCTACTTGGAAGGAAAGCTATGATGAACCTAGACAATGTATTAAAATGCAGAGACATCACTTTGCCAACAAAGATCTGCATAGTCAAAGCTATGGTTTTTCCAGTAGTCATGTACAGATGTGAGAGTTGGAGCATGAAGAAGGCTGAGCACCAAAGAATTGACGCTTTCAATTTGTGGTGCTGGATGAGTGAGGAAGACTCTTGAGAGTCCCTTGGACTGCAAGGAAATCAAACCAGTTAATCCTAGAGGAAATCAACCCTGAATATTCATTGAAAGGACTGATGCTGAAGCTGAAGCTCCAATACTTTGGCCACCTGATGAGAAGAACTGACTCACTGGAAAAGACCCTGATGCTGGGAAACATTTAAGGCAAAAGGAGAAGGGGGTGGCAGAGGATAAGGTGGTTAGATAGTATCATCAACTCAATGGACTTGACTTTGAACAGACTCCGGGAGTAGTGGACAGAGAAAATTGGCATGCTACAGTTCATGGGGTCGCAAAGAGTCGGATATAACTTAGCAACTGAACAGCAACAACATTCATCTAATCTGACATACATTTGTCAAATATGAGTGGGCCACCGAAATACACAATGAAACTTGCTGCTCAAATTTAGGAAGTTCAATTGTCAAAACTACTAGGATACCATTTAATACCATCTCTCACTATCAGCAAATTTCACAAATCTTTAAAACTTCATAAAACTTATCTTTTGATTTTCAGACATCATAATATTTCCCTAATTCTCCCCCTTGTGTATCTATCTGTGATCTTGCTGGCTTCTGAGAATTGTAACATTCAGTTTCTTATCAAAAAAGTATAGAAAGATGAAAAGGTCTTTTAAAGCTCCAAGGACTAAGAATGCTGTGCTCAGTACTCCATGGTATTGCTGCAATGCACGGCCTTGAGCCAAAATAATCCTGAATTGCTGATTCTTCCATTGCCACTGTGAATACTGTTTGTTCCTCAGGAATTAAAATCCCCAATCAAAGCATCCAATTGGCTAAGTCATATGCCCTTGCCTTGGCTGCCAGGGTGCAAAGAGAGGTACAATCTGTCCCATTTCAGCCACCGTGGTCGGAGTTAAAATCCAGGCATACTATTTGGGACTCCTCCAAATTTTTCAGTTCTATAGTGACAAAAAAACAAACATCCACTATAGACTCTTCTCTCTGCATAAAACTCTTTTAATATCCTTCCTCCTTTACTTCAATTAATCCCTAATATTTAGGTATGGCATTCAAAGCTACAAATACCTGAGATGTGATGATTTTCCACCCTTATTTCCTACTTTCCAATTTTCCCTAAGTTCCAATCCTACAGTTTAGCCTAATTAATTGTCTGCTGCTGCTGCTAAGTCGCTTCAGTGGTGTCTGACTCTGTGCGATCCCATAGATGGCAGCCCACCAGGCTTCTCTGTCCCTGGGATTCTCCAGGCAAGAATACTGGAGTGGAGTGCCATTTCCTTCTCCAATGCATGAAAGTGAAAACTGAAAGTGAAGTCACTCAGTCATGTCCGACTCTTCGCGATCCCATGGACTGTAGCCTACCAGGCTCCTCCATCCATAGGATTTTCCAGGCAAGAGTACTGGAGTGGGTTGCCATGTTCTTCTCCAGTTTTCCCCAATATTCGTGATTTTGAATGTCAATTTCTATGCCTAGAGCTTTTGTTCAACTCATCTCTGCCCACTTCTTCTTTTATCTCCTATTCCTCCACAGCAACTCTACTTTTAAGAACCCTTCAGGGACTTCCCTGGTGTCCAGGGGTGGAGACTCTGCTTCCACTGCAGGGACCATGAATTCAATCCCTATTTGGGGAACTAAGAGCCCACATGCCACCGGACGTGGCCAGAAAAAAGGACTCTTCACACCCAGATCTGTTGATGACATCCTATTCTTTTGAATAGATTAACCATTTTATCCTTTGTATTATCTTTTTGATAATGGAGATGCTGACATTTTTCATGTATTTTCTAGTTCTTTATCTTACCAGATTATAGTATAATATGACATAATGTTATTAATAGTTACAACTTAATTTCATAAAGCAGGATCGTGCTTTTCTCTTTTCTCATCACCCTTATTCATAACACCATTGTTAAGCCTTTACCATCTTACATATAAAAGATTCACTCATTTAACAAATATTCTTTGTCTGCCTTCTGTCTACTACTTGGATTTTCTTGAACCTGGTGCTTAAGAAAAATAAACAAGATAAAGTATCTGTTTTTAAGAAGTTTATATTCCCTGTGGAAGAGCAAAATATAAAAGCTGCTAACACCTATCCGATACAATTTTAAATGTGATAATGCTATGATAAAAATAAAGTGTGGTAAGGAAGTATAGAGTAACATAGAGAAGAGAGAACTGTTTAAATAAGGTGCTCATAAAAGGACATTCAAAAGAGCTTATATATGAACAGAGATCAGGATAAAATGAGGAAGAAAGATACGCAGGTATGTGGGAGAAAAGCATCTCAAGCAGAGGAAGCCATGATGCTAACCTCTGAAGAAAAACAAGCTTGGTGCAAAACAGCAAGAAGTCTACCACAGTTGAAGCAGTAGAAACAAAGTATAATTATAGAATATATTGGCAGAAGAGAGAGAAGACCCTTGCGAGCCTTGGTAAGGTCTTTGGGTTTTAAGTAAGATAGCCATTGGAGGATTTTGAGCAGGCAGGTGGCATTTTTATGTTCTTAAAGGTTGCTCAGGATCACTATGAAAAATTTACCATATGGGGCAAGAATAGAGGCAGGCAGATCAAGTAGGAGTCTACTGCTATTGTTTAGGCAATAGGTGATGCTGGCAGCTTGAACAAGAAAGGATTCACGGAGTTCGTGAGAAGATGTAAGATTCAAGATATAGTTTAAGGAAAGTGCCAGAGTGGATACCGATGGATCAACTGTGAAGTGTAAAAAAAGAGACAGAGATAAAGGAAGGAAGGAGGGAAGGTAGGAAGGATGATTACTGGGTATTTGGCCTTATGAAGTGGGGTACCATTGCCCAAGATGAATAAGATGAATAAGAGAAGGAGCAAGTTTGGAGCTAGAGGGATCTCCTATAAAATATAAATATTTGAAACTCCATCTAAACATTAAAGCAGATATTTTGAGTAGATAGTTGAACATATAGGTGTAAAGAAAAAAGGTCTGGAGATGCATATCTGGGGTCTAATTATGTGAACATTTAAAGCTACTATTTCAAAGAATAATTATTGAAAGAGAAAAAATTAGGTCAAGATTCTGGAGGATCCAGAAAAGTAGAATTAGAAAGAGAGGCCTACAAGAAAATGAAAATTAATAGCAGGAGTTTTCTTATCACCAAGAAAATTCACTGTTTTAGAGTGGATAATCAATTTTTTCAAATGCTACTGAGATGTAGGTTGAGAATTAGCACTTTGGAAAGCTAAAAGTTCTTGTTAACTTTTATAAGAGTTTAGGAACTAAAATGTGATTAAAGCATACTGAAAAGGGAAAGGTAGGTAAGGATTAGTGTACCAGTCTTTTAACAGATCATTTTCCTTCATTATCAAACCTCTCTCACTATTCAAAGTCCATCATTATATTTTTTGTAAGAGTAAAACAGATTGTGAAATTGTTGCCTGAGTCTAGATGCTTCTACCATCTATATCAACAATTCTCAAATCTTAATGCTTAAAAAAAAAAACCTAGGCTTGCCTATTAAAATATAATTCTTGCCTTTTGCTATCACTGAGTATGATTGATGTGGCATGGGACAAGACACTGTATCTCATTTTTAACAAACACTCAAGTGATTACACTATAGCTGATTTAAGATCCTCATGGATTGTATCCTTCATTATTTCTATGCCCTTTTTCCCCTGTTCTTTATTCTGCCTAGGATTCTGATTCATATTTCTGGAAAACTCCTATTGATTCTTCAAAACTTTAGGGCCACTCCCTCTTTTAAGCCATCCTCATATTGCCAGTCATACAACTCAGTAAATATTTGAGAAATAAATGGAATATCTACAGCTAACTTTCCTTTGCTTTTTTTTTGTTAAAACCTTAAATGCTTTATAAAATTTTGCCAATCTCAAGCATTTACATAATTCAGTAAACTGAATTCCATTTATATGCATCATGTTAGTAAATTTCCTCAAATGAACGTGATTAACATTTTTCACACAGCCGAGACAGATCCACCATATTTAAAGAGACTGTTTCTGAATAATTCTAAACATCTCTCCACATTTCTGAAAGGAAATGTCAAATGAGTTTGCTCTGGAGTTCATCGATAATCACAGCATCTGATCAGATAGGTGTCATGAGAAATCTAGGGACACTTTTTTGATATTGACCTATTTTGAAAATGATTTCCCTCTACTCTCATTTAACCTAAAAGAAGTCCTCCATCCTGAAGCTGGCTTCCTTGGGGGGATATTTAAAAAGGAAGAAATTATCTGGCTTATATTTAGCTTTACTCCTGTAGAAGCAAGTTTTTCCTCCCTCAGTCTCTCTTTTGTTTTTATTCTTTCAGATCAAAACTTCAAAGAAAAGGACTGATGGATCAGCCATTCATTTATTGGAGTTGAATTTTTGCTTGCCTCTAGATTGTCTACTCTGACGTTTCTTTGATTTCCATTCTATCTGCATCTTTTATGTCTTTAGTTTATGCATATGAAGAAAACTATAGTGCAAGCTTTGCTCAAAAAATTATATTTCATCATATTCCAAAATCTTAGAAAATTTAAAACACTTTTCTAAGTCTGAAAATGACTTTAGATAGCAGCCTCCAGCACAGAACTTAATAAATACGTCCTTATTGTATTCTAAATAATTGTGAACTTTTCAGAAGCGAGGCTTCAGAACAGACAGGAATCAATTTCACCAGGGATATCTCACACTAAACATCAAGTTAATGCACAGTTCCATGTATCTCTTGCCTGACTTAGACAAATACTCATTAAAAAATAACAAAGTAAAGACAGGTTGGGCAGGAAGCAGTGCAGTAGTAACCAGGTTCTTTGGATTTGTTAGTAGATAGACCTGACTCTGTTTCTGCCACTTCTAGCTACAAACCTTTCGTCAAGTTAATATCTTTTTTCTTCTGTAAAATGAGAATAATAAGGCCTATTTTTTGTATGTTTATACTGATATTATATACAATCATTTGTACAGTGTAGCAGTCCTTAACTCATAATAATTAACAAAATATTAAATTTTATTTTTGTTACTAGAAGTTGTTTGCTGAAATTGTGTGTGACCTTGTTGGTCCCCCTTCAGGACCACTGTAAAGTCAGTAGCTGCTGCCATGTTCCTCAAAAATGTCTACCAGGCAGGCACTAGATCCCAACACATGAATTAAAAAGGAGTGAGAAAAAATGATATTACTTTTATCATATCTTCACTGAGCCAGTAGATCACAAAGTACCCAACACTGTTACTCTCCAAATTATGATTCAAAGGGCAATGTCATATGTTATGTACGTCTATGGTATACATGATATACATTACTGAGTTCTTGAGCTCCTGCTGTGAATTTGACTTGATAATCTCTGATTAGGTCTCTCTGAACTGGAAATAAGCCCAGCAAGGAAGTTGTCATTGTGTGATTATCCTCATATTTCCCTTATGGCATCTTCATCCTAAGACATATCTAAGGATATATCTTATCCTAGGAACAGTAAAAATGAATTTATGCAGAACTCCAACTTTCTATATTCATAACCAACAGTTATTACTAAGAATAACACATAATAGTAATTATTTTCAAAATCAAAAGTCTTGGTCTCATTGTAGAGTATGGTTCTAACAGTGGGAAAGATCATAAATTAGATATGGGTTTTAGCAGCTATTAACAAATATTTTTTACTCTAGAATACATACGGTTCCACAGCAGGCATACATTCTGCATATTTATCAATATTGGCAAAATAAAGACACAATGAGAAGCCACCAAATTCATGAAGGACTAGAAATGTAAATAGCAAAATGCCCCCTGAGGTAAATATATAAGATGAAGTTAATACACTAAATGATTAGAAAACAATTCAGGAAATGTAAAGAAATAGAATATAAACCAAGTAACTTCTACATCTTATGATCTTCTCTATACTTCAAATAATAGGTCTTCCCAGATGACAGATTATTGAGCCACAACTATGAACCAGGCACTCCCTTTGCTTTACAGTCTCTAATTGTCAGATATCTAGTGATCCTCATTTTAGACAAATTATATGTTTAGTGTATGAATTCTCAGGAATGTAAGGCTCTTGTTGGTCAAGATATTATGGCTTAATGGGCAGAGCCTGAAAATGATCCATCTCTACCTAGATCCAGAAATCCATGTTAGAAGCTTCGATAGTATACATATAATTGTAAGAATTAATGTACTTATGATAGATGGTTTGCATTGCTGGATGGCCCATATTCAGTTCACAAAAACCAGACTTTTTAATTTGGTCTCTCTTAACTTCAGGTTTGTCTTTTTTCTTCCCCCACTTGTCCAATAAAGGGATTAGACTCAGTTGAAGCTTCTTTTAGTGTGAAATTGATGTCATCATTGATGGCTGACTTCTTCAAATGGAATGGCTGGTATAAGAAGAGCAATAAGGAGATATCTGTTGTTTTATCTCATATAGGGTATTTAGCTTGTCATCATTTCACACTCCTTTCAGTTAATCTGCCATTAATTATGTTAACCAATGTACATGAGGAATGAAAATATTTGCATGAAAGATTTATGCTTTATTTTGAATTACTGAATAGTAGTTCATTCCTTCCTAATTTAAAATTTTGAATAAAATGGCATTATTTAAAATGTTTCCTTCAACCCTCCTGTGCTCATAAATTTCACCCTTAGAAATACTAAGCATAAACTTAGCCTACATCTTTTGACTCCAGCATAAGTCAGGTTTGCTTGTACATTAGTTTAAAACCTGGAATATGTGAAGGCTATATGTGCATTATACACCTTTTCAAAGACACTGACTTAAAAACTTTAATTCAAAATTGATAGTGAATTTGAGTATCCCTTTGGCTATCTACATCATAAAGACT
The DNA here is from genome assembly GCF_054371585.1 of Giraffa tippelskirchi. Taxonomy (NCBI): domain Eukaryota; kingdom Metazoa; phylum Chordata; class Mammalia; order Artiodactyla; family Giraffidae; genus Giraffa; species Giraffa tippelskirchi. The sequence goes on along the minus strand of NC_137275.1, from coordinate 81,608,561 downwards.
GGATTTATTACACATTTTTGTAACAGATTATCACAAATAAAGAAAATTTATGGATTAAAATGATATCAGTAAACAGCTCTACCACAACTGCAAAGATAAAAACAGGTACAAATGACAAAAATTCTGGTCTAGGTGTTTTTAGTGTAATTTTAGGTCAATTGAAAAAGTAACAGAAGAAAAATATTCATCCATTTATATGTCAAGATTTAGCTAAGAAAATAAAGTACTATAATGCAAATAAGCCATACATTTACCTACAAGTTTAAAATTAATGTCCAATGATAATATGATACCAGGTATGAGGTTAATTTCAAAATCTCCTAAATATTATTCAATAATCAAAATAACCAGGATTGCCATAGGTTAGCTTTTGTAGTCCTATTAAACTATAGTTACAGAATAGAACACTTTGGGAAAATTTTCAATAGAAAGCAGTAAGGATTTACAGATGATAAAAACATATAATGAGTATTAAAGTAAGTTTTAAAAAAACTAAAATGTTTGGTAATTTATATGCCCAGCTACTCAAATTAATTATTTTACCCCTACTGAATTGTGTATTATTTAGAGACACAGTCATACCTTAAAAATATTGTAAAATACACAACTGTGATGGTAATTGGTAGAAAATTCTTGTTTTTAATATATGCATTTGCTTGCTTTTTCCCTCACATGACTGCAACTAAACAGCATAATTTAACTTATTCATATAATTTAATACTGTTGAGAATGTTACCAAATATAAATTCTGCGTATAAAAAATGTTATAAAAACAATATGTGCTAACAACATTATATATAAAAGATTAATATTTGTCTAGGTCAATGATAGTTTCAGGTCACAGTGGGTTTTGTACAGTCATTTCAATGGCAAAAACATTGTTTCTGTCAACTGGATGATGGTTACAAATGGTAGTGTTTTCCATTTAAATATACTCTGAGCTGCCAATTTTCAAATTATAAAAAGAATGTCAAGTGTCAGACTCAATGCATGAAGAATCATTTTCTCCTATAATGCAGTTTAATGGCACAGAGCTTGCATGAGTCATACATATCCAGACCTTGAACTCACTGGTGCATTCAGAAAAAGCCAAAGATCAATGTCTAATAAAAAGCGAGTCAGCTCTGGCCATTGCAGGGCAATGGTTTGTGATTATTTGGTGCCTTGGACCACTGTGGATTTCTTGCCTATTCTACAAAAGAAATCAATACTGCTTTTCTAAACTTCTCTGATAATCAGTAGTAGAGGACTAGATTTTAGCCAAATTAGAAATTATTGTTCATTCATTACAAATGTCATGCCATACATTTATAAATGTTTCTTTTCAAATGAATTTTTTTCAAAATTCACAGATTGTGCCATAAGCCCCAGGAGCAATCACTGTAACTTGTTTTGTGTTTTCAAAGTGCTGCTGCTACTGCTGCTAAGTCGCTTCGGTCATGTCCGACTCTGTGCGACCCCACAGACGGCAGCCCACCAGGCTCCGCCATCCCTGGGATTCTCCAGGCAAGAATACTGGAGTGGGTTGCATTTCCAGTAATTAAAAACAATACTGAATCCATGTGACCAATAATAACAGCGAGTTTTTATTGAGTGTGTATTATCTGCCAGTCACTGTTCTAGCAATTTTAATATTTATTAATTTATTTAATCTTCAGAACACTTTTTGAGGTTGATAGGACCACCATTCCCATCCTATCGATGAGAAAGTTGAGCACAGGTTAGTTGAGCACAGGTTAGTTGCCTGAGTAAAAAGAGGTGGAGTCAGAATTCAAATCCAGGTCTTCTGACTTTAGAGTCTACATTCCTCATATATGCTATGCATTAGATATGTGACCATAAGCAAATTACTTATCCTTACTGATCCTGCCTTTCTTTTCTTTTCTTTTTTTTTCTGCCTTTCTTTTCTGTAAAAGTGTGTATAATAACATCACATTAGGTTATTTTGGGGACTAATTTTTTTTTTTCTTAATGGTATAAAATATTTGTATTTGAGAATTCTTATAATGAACAGTATACTTTAGGTAGTTCTGGTCATTCAAATATAACCATAAACCATCCTATGCATTTAAATCAGATGGAAATAGAGTAGAGCCTTTACTGCCTAGGTAATAAAAAAGAGCCAAAAAGCCAAGGGGGTTGGTGGAGCCAACCAAAATTTAACAACAACATAGAGCAGCCTCCAGTTCAGGCTGGCAAGACTCAGGGGGCTGGCTGTGCTGCCTAAGCTCTGCCTGTAGCGGGGGGGCGGTCAGAGCTGGTGGACAGAGGAGAAGCTCTTGCTGAATACACCACCCAATACAGAGAGAGGAGGACCCTAGTCATCATAATACAGTGACTGCGTCAATATTCACAAAGAACTTACAACTATGTCTACATGGACGCTACAAGTTCTGAATACCCAGAAGCTTTGAAAGGATCCTCCAGAATGGGCAAGAAATTAATAATACAAAAAAAATCTGCAGCAACTCAAACTAATTCAGCAGGGTAATACTTTCCATTATGAACAGAAATATTTTCTGAAAATTATATTGTTTCATTCCATCTTACATGAAACTTAAGTACAATAACTAATTCAACTAAATATCTAATCCAAACATAATTCATGACTTAAATACAGAGAAAGAAAAAAATCTAGAAAACTAACACGTATGACTACTGATTAATCTTATTTCTTCTTCCCAAGAAGGTCTTTTTAAAAAATATTTTGGTATGACCCACAATTTTTTCTTTGGTTCGCCCCTTTAATCACACTTCTCAAAACTATCTCAAAATCTTTCAATGAGCATTGATGTAGGAAAAAGGAATGCTGAAATAGTGAACATGAACAGAAATTATGGAGCTAAAACCCAATACAAGAAGCAATGAAGTAATACTTGAAATGGGAGACAATGTTATATTCTATTAATAGAATATAATAGAAGAGCCATTTTTTCAGGAAAGAACAGGTTTGATCTCTAAAATTCTAATAACACACACTGTATTTTCAATAGGACCTCACCCTGAGAGGACAAGGTTTTGATTTCATTTAATAACTGTCTCACTAAGTACCTCATTCCCACATTTGCTAAAGTAAGGGAACAGATCTGTGCAAGACTGAGATACCACTTCCTAAACCACAACCACCGAAACTTATAGGGATTTCCGAATGTCAAGAACTGAAAGATTTCCAAAATAAAGCTCACTTTTAAAGTACAAGAAAAAAAAATAAAAATAAATTTTAAAAAGTACGAGAACAAATTATTTGACTAATAATTGTCAGCAATAATGAGAATCACATACCCAAATAACAAAGCATGACTAAGGGGCAAGCAGAGTGTATTAAAATGAAAAAACCACAAACAAGTTCATAGGTATAACAAGCAAAATGATAATCAACTAAGATGCTTTTACAATTATAGTTTTTATTGATTGATATAAAGGAAATGATCATCTTACAAATGATTGTAAGGTAGTAAAAATAAAGCAGGACTAGAAACAGCAACATAAAAATGAGTAAAAGAAAATTCAGGTTGAAACTCTTGTAACATCTCTGTACACTATTCCTATAACTGAGTGACTTAAACATGAAGTGGACAAAGGGTTGGAAAACATACCATGAACAGCAACTTCTTTTCAGCAAAGAAATATAGTGAATGACTTAGTGACCATTGCTGATGTTGCCACTGCTATGATTTTTAGTATACTAGTATGAATGTATACATCTATGTAACATATGTATTAATATGACTATATATCCAAACAATTATTTATCTTTCTTGAACTCACTTTTTAACTTGAAAATGAATAGCCCCAAGAAGAAATATTTTTTCTTAAGAGATTAGCAATTATTTTTTTTGATCATTAATTTTATTTTATTTTTTTAATTTATTTTTTAATTGAAGGATAATTGCTTTACAGAATTTTGTTGCTTTCTGTCAAACCTCAACATGAATAACCTATATGTATACATATGTGTCCCCTCCCTTTTGAAACTCTCTCCCATCTCCCTCCCCAATCCCACCCCTTTAGATTGATACAGAGCCCCTGTTTGAGTTTCCTGAGCCATACAGCAAATTCCCATTGGCTATCTATTTTATATATGGTAATGTAAGTTTCCATGTTACTCTTCCCATATATCTCACCCTCTCCTCCTCTCTCCCCATGTCCGTAAGTCTATTCTCTATGTCTGTTTCTCCATTGCTGCCCTGCAAATAAATTCTTCAGTACCATTTTTCTAGATTCCATACACATGTGTTAGAATACAATATTTATCTTTATCTTTCTGACTTACTTCACTCTGTATAATAGGCTCTAGGTTCCTCCACCTCATTAGAACTGATTCAAATACATTTATTTTTACGGCTGAGTAATATTCCATTGTGTATACGTATCACAACTTCTTTATCCATTCATCTGTTGATGGACATCTTGCTTCCATGTTCTAGCTATTGTAAATAGTGCTGCAATGAACAATGAGATACATGTGTCTCTTTCACTTTTGGTTTCCTCAGGGTATATGCCTAGGAGTGGGATTGCTGGGTCATATGGTGGTTTTATTCCTAGTGTTTTAAGGAATCTCCATACTGTCTTCCACAGTGGCTGCATCAATTTACATTCTCACCAACAGTACAAGAGCATCCCTTTTTCTCCACACCCTGCCCAGCATATATTGTTTGTAGGCTTTTTGATGATGGCCATTCTGATCAGTGTGAGGTGATATCTCATTGTAGTTTTGATTTGTGTTTCTCTAATAATGAGCGATGCTAAACATCTTTTCATGTGTTTGTTAGCCATCTGTATGACTTAATGTCTGTTTAGGGCTTTCCCCCATTTTTTTGATTGGGTTGTTTGCTTTTCTGCTATTGAGTTGTATGAGTTGCGTGTATATTTTGGGAATTAATCCTTTGTCAGTTGTCCCATTTGCTATTATTTTCTCCCATTCTGAGGGTTGTCTTTTCACCTTGTTTATAGTTACCTTTGCTGTGAAAAAGCTTTTAAGTTTAATCAGGTCCCACTTGTTTACTTTTGCTTTTATTTCCATTACTGTAGGAGGTGGGTGATAGAGGATCTTGCTTTGATTTACATCATCAAGTGTTCTGCCTATGTTTTTCTCTGAGTTTTATAGTTTCTGGTATTACATTTAGGTCTTTAATCCATTTTGAGTTTATCTTTGTGTATGGTGTTAGGAAGTGTTCTAATTTCATTCTTTTACATGTAGCTGTCCAGTTTTCCCAGCACCATTTATTGAAGAGGCTATCTTTGCCCCATTGTATATTCTTGCCTCCTTTGTCAAAAATAAGGTACTCATAAGTGCATGGGTTTATTTCTGGGTTTTCTCTCTTGTTCCATTGGTCTATATTTCTGTTTTTGTGCCAGTACCATACTGTCTTGATGACTGTAGCTTTGTAGTATAATCTGAAGTCAGGAAGGTTGATGCCTCCAGCTCCACTCTTCTTTCTCAAGACTGCTTTGGCTATTAGGGGTCTTTTTTGTTTCCATAAGAATTGTGAAATGTTTTTCTCTAGTTCAGTGAAAAATGCCATTGGTAATTTGATAGGGATCACAATGAATTTGTAGATTGCATTTGGTAGTATAGTCATTTTCACAATATTGATTCTTCCTACCCAAGAACATGGACTATCTCTCCATCTGTCATCTTTGATTTCTTTCATCGGTGTCTTATTATTTTTTGTATACAGTTCTTTTGTCTCCTTAGGTAAGTTTATTCCTAGATATTTTATTCTTTTTGTTGCTATGGTGAATGGGATTGATTCCTTAATTTCTCTTTCTGATTTTTCATTGTTAGGATATAGAAATGCAAGTGATGTCTGTGTATTGATTTTGTATCCTGCAACAATGCTAAATTCACTGATTAGCTCTAGTAATTTTCTGATACTATCTTTAGGGATTTCTATGTACAGTATCATGTCACCTGCAAACAGTGAGAACTTTACTTCTTTTCTGATCTGGATTCCTTTTATTTCTTTTTCTTCTCTGATTGCTGTAGCTAGAACTTACAGAACTATGTAGAATAATAGTGGGGAAAGTGGACACCCTTGTCTTGTTCCTGATCTTAGAGGGAATGCTTTCAGTTTTTCACCATTGAGAATAATGTTTGCTGTAGGCATATCACATATGGCCTTTACTAAAGTTGAGGTTGGTTCCTTCTATGCTCATTTTTTGAAGAGTTTTCATCATAAATGGGTGCTGAATTTTGTCAAAGGCTTTTTCTGCATCTATTGAGATTATCATATGGTTTTCATCTTTCATTTTGTTATTATGGTGTATCACATTGATTGATTTGCATATGTTGAAGAATCCTTGCATCCTTGGAATAAACCCAACTTGATCATGGAGTATGAGCTTTTTGATGTGTTGCTGAAATCCGTTTGCTAAAATTTTGTTTAGTATTTTTGCACCTATGTTCATCAGTGATATTAGCTTGTAGTTTTCTTTTTTGTGTGTTGTTTTTGTCTGGTTTTGGTATCAGGATGATGGTGGCCTCATAGAATGAGTTTGGAAGTGTTCCTTCCTCTGCAATTTTTTGAAAGAGTTTTAGGATAGTCATTAGCTCTTCTCTAAATGTTTGAAAGAATTCTCCTGCGAAGCCATTTGGTCCCGGGATTTTGTTTTTCGGAGGTTTTTGATCACAGCTTCAATTTCAGTGCTTGTAATTGGGTTGTTCATAATGTCTATTTCTCCCTGGTTCAGTCTTGGAAGATTGAACTTTTCTAAGAATATGTCCATTTCTTGCAGGATATCCATTTTATTGCCAGATAGTTGTTCATAATAGTCTCTCATAATCCTTTGTATCTCTGCGTTGTCCATTGTAACTTCTCCTTTTTCATTTCTAATTTTGTTGATTTGATTCTTCTTTTTTTCTTGATGAGTCTGGCTAAAGGTTCGTCAATTTTGTTTCTCTTCTCAAAGAACCAGCTTTTAGTTTTATTAATCTTTACTATTGTTTCTTTCATTTCTTTTCCATTTGCTTATGATTTCTTTCCTTCTACTAATTTTGGGACTTTTTTGTTCTTCTTTTTCCAGTTGTTTTAGGTGTAAAGTTAGATTGTCTATTTGATGTTTTTCATGTTTCTTGAGGTAGGATTGTATTGCTATAAACTTCCCTCTTAGAACTGCTTTTGCTGCATCCCATAGGTTTTGAGTTGCCATGTTTTCATTGTCATTTGTTTCTAGAAATTTTTTTAAAAATTTCTTCAGTAATCTATTTAGAAGCATACTGTTTAATCTCCATGTGTTTGTGTTTTTTACAGTTTTTTTTTCTTGTAATTGATATCTAGTCTCATAGTGTTGTGGTTGGAGAAGATGCTTGATAACGATTTCAATTTTCTTAAATTTACTGAGGTTTGATATGTGACCCAAGATGTGGTCTATCCTGGAGAATGTTCCATGTGCACCTGAGAAGAAGGTGTATTCTTCTGCATTTGGATGGAATCTCCTAAAGATATCAATGCGATCCACCTCATCTAATGTATCATTTAAGATGTGTTTCCTTATTAATTTTCTGTTTTGATGATCTGTCATTGGTGTGACGGGGCTGTTAAAGTCTCCTACTATTATTGTGTTACTGTCAGTTTCTCCTTCTACGTCTGTTAGTGTTTTTCTTATGTATTGAGGTGCTCCTATGTTGGGTGCATAGATATTTACAATTGTTATGTTTTCCTCTTGGATTGATTCCTTGATCATTATGTAGTGTCCTTCCTTATCTTTTATAATATTTTTTATTTTAAGATCTATTTTGTCTGATATGAGGATTGCTACTCCAGCTTTCTTTTGCTTCCCATTTGCATGGAATATATTTTTCCATTCTCTCATTTTCAGTCTATATGTGTCTTTAGGTCTGAAGTGGGTTTCTTGTAGACAGCATATATATGGATCATGTTTTTGTACCCATTCAGCCACTTTGTGTCTTTTGGTTGGAGCATTTAATCCATTTGCATTTAAAGCAATTATTGATATATATGTTCCTATTGCCATTTTATTTGTTTGGAGTTGATTTTATAGATCTTTTTCTTCTCTTGTATTTCTTGACTATATAAGTCCCTTTAACATTTGTTGTAAAGCTGGCTTGGTGGTACTGAATTCTCTTAACTTTTGCCTGCCTGAAAAGCTTTTTATTTCCCCATAAATTTTGAATGAGATCCTTGCTGGGTACAGTAATCTTGGTTGTAGATTTTTCCCTTTCATTACTTTGAATATATCCTGCCATTCCCTTCTGGCCTGCAGAGGTTCTGCTGAAAGATCAGCAGTTAAGTGTATGGCATTTCCCTTGTATGTTACTTGTTGCTTTTCTCTTGCTGCTTTTAATGTTCTTTCTTTGTGTTTAGTCTCTATTAGCCTGATTAGTATGTATCTTGGCGTGTTTCTCCTTGGGTTCATCCTGTATGGGACTCTTTGCACCTCTTGGACTTGATTGACTATTTCCTTTTCCATGTTGGGGAAATTTTCAACTTGGGGAAAACTTCAACTTCAAAAATTTTCTCATACCCTTTCTTTTTCTCTTCTTCTTCTGGAGCCCTATAATTTGAATGTTGGTTCATTTGATATTGTCCCAGAGGTTTCTGAGACTATCCTCGGTTCTTTTCATTCTTTTTACTATATTCTGCTTTCAGAAGTTATTTCCACCATTTTATCTTCCAGCTCACTGATTCATTCTTCTATTTCAGCTATTCTGCTATTTATTCCTTCTGGAGTATTTTTAATTTCAGTAATTGTGTTGTCTGTCTATGTTTATTCTCTAATTCTTCCATGTCTTTGTTAATTGATTCTTGCATTTTCTCCATTCTGTTTTCAAGCTTTTTGATCATCTTACTATCATTATTCTGAATTCTTTTTCAGGTAGTTTGCCTATTTCCTCTTCATTTATTCAGACTTCTGTGTTTCTAGTTTGTTCCTTCATTTGTGTAGTATTTCTCTGCCTTTACATTATTTTTAACTTATTGTGTTTGAGGTCTCCTTTTCCCAGGCTTCAAGGTTGAATTCTTTCTTCCTTTTTGTTTCTGCCCTCCTAAGGTTGGTCCAGTGGTTTCTGTAAGCTTTGTATAGGGTGAGATTTGTGATAATTTTTTTGTTTCCCCTCTTATGGGCAAGGCTGAGTGAGGTGGTAATTATGTCTGTTGATGATTGGGTTTGTATTTATGTTTTATTTGTTGTTTAGATGAGATGTCCTGCACAGGGTCCTACTGGCGGTTCGGTGATGCCAGGTCTTGTATTCAAGTGGTTTCCTTTGTGTGAATTCTCACTATTTGATACTGCCTAGGGTTAGTTCTCTGGGAGTCTAGGATCTTGGAGTCAATGTTCCCACTCCAAAGGCTCAGGGCTTGATCTCTTCATCTCGGAACAAATGAGAAGAAAATGATCTCTTTTATTTAGACCTCCTGTTGTAGTTATTTCCAAAATCTGGTTGACTATGTCTTCAGTTTCTCTGCATCCAGCATTCCTCAGGAGCTACAGTTCCTCTATCGAAAGGTTAGCATTTTAAGGGAAACATTTTATGAATGTAGGGTGCTTTTTTGTTTTCTTTTTCCCCCTGATGAATTTAAAGGGAAATGTATTATAATTTCCTCGTCTACCTTCCTAAACATCACTAAGTTCTAGCATGGCTAACTTAAGTCACTAACTTAAAGAGTTTTGTTTTCCATTTGTTTCATTTTAAATAATTATAAAAAGAAGTAAGTGGTACTTCCTGTAATTTCTCTTTAAAAAGTCTTCAAAACTTTAGTAGGAGTTCATCCTGAAGGTAAGAAAAGGATGCCCAGAGGCAGAGAGTCACAAAAAATCCAACTGTAGGTCTAAGTCTAGAGAGCAGCACATGCAGAAGCTAATAGGGCCTTTTTCAGTGTTAAGCACAACCTTAGCTTATCTTTAGGGCTTACGCTAAACTGTTCCTTTTGTCCTTCCTTCATATACTTCAACCTGAAAGTTGTGTGGTAGGAACACAGTGCAAGAGGTGAAATCATTAATAGATATGCAATGTCACTTGCTTCCCAAAATGTATCAGTGATTAGTGTCAACTGTGGTACCCTTTGTTCCTGGACCTAAGAATGAATTTTAACTTTGTAAGAAAAAAGAGATGAGCCAAAGCCATCCTTATTTAATCTTATCTCTTTAACAACTATGAATAATTAGAAAACAATTACAACACATGATAACAGCTGTCTGCCAGTTCTAAAGAGAAAAAAAGAGTACAGGAGAGAACCTATGCTATTATTTAATCATTGAATCAATATATACACACATATATTTCATATATATGTGTATGTATAATCTTATCATTGCTAAAAAAATTTACATAAATTCACTTAACTTATATATGAGGAGAGTTGGAAAAATAATATATTATTATGTCAGAACTTAACATGTGATATCACTAATGTTTAAATTTAAGCATTAAATATTAAAATATTACCTTATTTTTAAAATAAAAATTACTTTATTTTTCTAAGGATAATGTTCACTCAAATCAAAAAAATCAGTGAGTATCAGAACTTTGTTTTTGTTGTTTTTCTCCAATGTGAATTTTTTTAAACTAACAAATGTAATATGGTAAATTAAGAATATGAGTTATTCTTAGACAGCAAAAATACAGACTTTAATAGCTTTGGAATTTTGTGGACAACTGTTTCCAGTTGGAAAGTTTTTAAGTAGCTGGGGTTTTATCTTTTAGTTTTTGATGTCATTATTAAACATATTTAATTATTAATCATATTTAATTCTAAAAATAAAGCATTCTCAACTAATCCTTTTAAAATAATCAAGACTAGATCCCATTTAAGATCATCTCAGTCCTAATTTGTTTATACACTCAACAATTATTATTCTTCGAAATTAGTGAGCCCATCTGCTTCAGTATAATGAGTCACCTAGGATTCCATAATAGTCAGGAACTTTTTCTTTCACTGTTCTTTTCTTAATGCTTAGAGAGAAATTCATAAAAGGGTTTCTGTCACATGTTCATAAGTGACAGTCCAGGAAATGAACTGGCTTTCTAGACACTTACAGGGCTTTTCTTTCCACTAGAGCTTCGCTGTGGTATTACATCACTTCCAGGATAAGAACCAGGGGTTTGCACTGCTACACTGTGCCAAAATGGCTAGAGAGGAAGTGCATTGGAAACAGAATCCTACTTTGCCATTTTCATCCTAAATCCTGCAAAGTAGGAAAATGGTAGTGATATGGAGGAAGAAGAGCCATGCAGCAGAGTAATAGAATTAGTGGAAGACTCACTGCTTGCTCCCATCTCTCCCATGCCCTATATAACAAGTTCTGTATATTCTGGATTCCACTGCAAACAGGGGGAAAGTAGATTGTCTAGGATGGGTTTGAAAAAATAGTAATAGATTTCCTTACTTGCCACTCTATTCCTTCATCTAGGGAATAGTGCACATGGCACAGACAGATTTCTTAGTGAAAGAACAAATCGTATCACAAATGAAATATATTCCACCTAAAGATAGTTATTTTATCTTCATAGACTCCTAGAGTATATGAGCTCTGAAAATATGGGTAGCTTCTGTCTTCTTTATTGAATATGACATCCGATATAATATCCAAGCCATGGTAGAGAAATGAAAAAAATGATCAGATGAAAGAATTGATACTGACATGATGCAAAAAGTATTTGCATAAGACAGCAAAGAAATTTTTTTTCCCTTAAATTAAGATGTAAGCAGTTTTAAGGTGGAATGCTATTAAAATAAATAATATATAAAAGAACAGATGTGTTCTTATTTTAAAATATGTATAACACATTTTGGGGGGAACTTAAGGGAAAATTCCATGTCATTTTTGCTTTTCCAACTCAAAATTTATCAAAAATCATATCAAAGTTATAATATAATCTTACTATAAATTGTAACCATTAGAGCATGAGGTAAACAAAGGCATGATTTTATTACCACTTATCCTATGAATTCAGTCTTACAGATGAGATATTACTAAATCTGGTATGTAGATTTTTAAAAACAAAGTATAGAAAGTTACTTCTAGAAAAATTATGTTCATAATACAATAGTAACACTTATTCTAGTAATATAAGTGTGGTAAAAGATACAAATAATTTATTTTTAAACTTGGTCTCTTTTACAAAAGGTGAAAGAAGACCAAGCTACATGGAAAACACTAAAATAGTCATTTAGAACACTCTAAGGGCAGAAAGAGTAACCCAAGAAAGGATTTTAAATCAAAGGGTAGTTTCAAAGTTGGGCCTTAGTCACTCTAGGTCATTGGCAGCCTTTGCTGAGATGCAAATTTGGTCTGGCAATTTGGTTAAGTACTGGGACTAATGGTAAAATAAGAAGGAGAAGTGCTTGGACTTAGTCTGGACTCCAGAAACAGTTTCACAAAAGTGTATCTAGACAGCAGGTGCCATCTAGCTTTCAGAGATCAGAGGACCAAAACCTAGGAGGCCCTTGTGAAATCTATGCCTCCCCAAAATTTAAAGACAGGGACCAATATCTTACAGTGTTATTTAGGGGCCTACATATGGTAATATAGATGAAACACTAAGTGGTCAATTGAATTTTCAAACATTTCATCCTAAACTGAGAACTGTTTTCTAGACACCACTAACAATGGAATAAAAGGTTAAAAAAATCATATATATATATATATATATGTATCTGAATATATATCATGTAAATGTGTGTGTGTATATATATATATATCTGATTTCCTGAATATATACATTCAGGAAATCAACCCTGAACACTCATTGGAAGGACTGATGCTGAAGCTCCAGTATTTTGGTCATCTGATGTGAACAGCTGACTCATTGGAAAAGTCCCTGATGTTGGGAAAGATTGAGGGCAAAAGGAGAAGAGAACCTCAGAGGATGAGATGGCTGGATGGTATCACCAATGCAATGGGAATGAACTTGGGCAAACTCCTGGAGATGGTGAGAGACAGGGAGGCCTGGGGTGCTGCAGTCCATGCAGTTGCAAAGAGTTGGACACAACTGGGCAACTGAAAAACAACTATATATATATAGTTGTTTAGTCACTAAATCAAGTCCAACTCTTTTGCAACCCCATGGACTATGGATCTCCAGGCTCCTCTCTTCATGGGATTTTCCAGGCTAGAATACTGGAGTGGGTTGCCATTTCCTTTTCCAAGGGATTTTCCCGACCCAGGGATTGAACCCATGTCTCCTGCACTGGCAGGCAGATTCTTTACCACTGAGCAACCAGGGAAGTCCATATGTATGTACATATATAATTTAAGTGTATATTATATTCATATATAATATACACATAAATATGCATATAATATTAAAAATAATAGTAATAATTGATAATATGATTGAACAGCAACCATGTGTCAGATTCATCATGGACACTATACATAGATTATCTCATTTATTCCTTACAACAATTTTATGAGGAGCTATTGCCATTCTCACTTTATATTACATAAAGAATTTGAGGTATAGAGAGTTTGAGGAACTTTCAAACTCCCAAGGTCATTTATATACTTAGTACAGCTGGCTTTCTAATTTGGGTCCACCTGAAAATATGCACCACACTAATATTTGTTAGGCTTTATTGTTTTCAGAGCTACTGAGGAAAGGTAGAGTTGTCTACAGGCAGCAGAATACTCACTAAACACAGTAGACCAAGGTTGGGGTAGGGACTGTGGATAAGTAGACACCCGCACACTTCTGAACTTTGAGACTTGTTCAGATTTGATTAATATTGTTTTTCTACAAAGCTTATATTACTAATAATCAGTCCTCATTTATTCTTAATTATCTTTTTACTGTTTTGTTACCAAAAATATAATCTGGACTCCTTTATTCCTCTGTAACTTTCTATTAAAAGCCTATGGATGCCTACACACCAAGAATACAGATAATCCAAAACATGATGAGCCTCAAAATGCACTCTTAAAAATTTGTAAAACAAAACTGAAGAGAAATGTATTTATAAAACTGATTCAGCATGTCAGGTTTATCCACCTCCATACATTTTCACTTGAACCATCTGTAATTCTATTTCAAGGATACTTAATTGCATTTTTATTTGTAAAAGCTGGGAGAAAATTATTAAATTGTGAAGCATGGAATTGTAATAATCCTTTTAGTGTATGCTTAGTTTATTTATTTATGTGACAGTAATGTGTCTCCAAATATTGTAGGTACCTTTAATCTTAACAGCATTAGTCAATGACTATTTTCTGTATTTGCCTAATGCCTAACCATTGGATAAAACCTGAAAATTTCACTCAATCTTTTGGAATCTTTTTTTAAACTTGGTGCCACAAATACTGACATTTGATCTTCATGAAGTGTGGTCAAGTTGGTCAGATGCATACCAGTATACTTTTTCTCTTTTCCTGGGCATGTAGTTCATACATATTTAATTTGCTTGTCTACTTTGCAGTTGGGTTGGGTCTAGTGACAGTTTTAGCCAATGGAAAGTGAGTGGCAAAGCATGTGCCATTTCAAGGCCTTGATCATCAAAATTGCTTGCATATATTTCCTTATATTTATTCTCTGCTGATTAACTCAGGTGGTGATTACAATTGCCACCCCAGAGTAAACTGGGAAGCCACATATTTAATACAGTAGAGTAACTGTTGCTTGTGTCTCTCACTGTTGGTAAGTGTCTCTCACCCTCACTGCCAAGTTCCCTATTGTTAAATTGCCTTGTCAGCAACAAAAGTTTCCATCATGTTGATCCTTTATTTTCACAGCCTGGTCTACCCTAACCTATATCTTAGATGACTGATTTTTTTTTTCTATTCTTATACAGACATCTACATTTGATTCCTTTTCTTTCAAGGACTTAATTCTATATCAGTTTTCAGTCACTTGAGAAGCATCTCTGAGGGCCCTGAGAATATTCCTCACAGACCTTCTTCCTCAGGGAGTGAAATTAACCAAGGGCCCCATACTGCATTTGGAAATCCATCATCTCATTTGAGATGACATACCACCTGCCACAGTTACTCAGTTAGTGAATGAGTACGGCAATACTAAACCAATCTGTTCCTGGGAAACCCAAGATGACCCTGACAGTTTAATTTGACTAGAAGACAGTACACTAGGTTTGCCAACCTAGCTTGCAGGGCAATCAAGGATATATCTGTCCATGGTCTTCGGCATCTTCCTTTCACCCAGTGTCAGACTTGCATGGTGCTCTGATGACTCTCTTAGCCTTCCCTGGCTGGTCTAGCCTTACCTGACTCCTCCCTATTTTCTTTCACACTGGTATTTTCTTCTACAAAAAGACTGTGCCCATTCAATCTCTTTTCAGTGTCTGTTTCTCAGAAGACCAGAATAAATGTAGATGCTCTCTATGAACAGATGATATATTGGGATACTTGGGATACCTTTTTTATGACTTTCCAAGGGCTGCTGTAACAAAATATCACAGGCTGGATGAAATGTATTGTCTCACATTTATGGAAGCTAGACGTCCATGATATAAGTGTTGGCAAGGTTGGTTCCCTCTGAGGATTGTAGCGATGAATCAATTTCTTTCCTCTCTCCTAGTTTTTGGTGGTTTTCTGGTGATCTTTGGTGTTCCTTGGCTTGTAGATGCATCACTCCAATCTCTGTCTTCATCTTCAAATGACATTATCCTTGTGTGCCCGTCTGTGTCTAAATTTCCCCTTTTTATAAGGACACCAGTCAAATTGGACTAACACCCTATCTAATGACCTCATATTGACTTGATTACCATTGGAAAAACCATATTACAAATAATTTATACTGATTATTAGACCTCCAATATATCTTTTTTCTGGTGGGTGGAGGGAGTACAAAATTCAACCTATAATACAACTATCAATCAACCACAGGATTTTCCCCATATACTTAGGAATTAGCAGATGATATACTCATGGAATTACCTTTTTTCTACCTTATAGTTCAGCTTGATAAAATCCTTGGATTATCATAAAAGTAAATATAAAACATTGTCTTTTATCTCTCAAAATACTTTAAAATCCTGTAGGAATATGACTAAACAGTTCATCAAGCCAATAAAATTCTTTTCATGATACATACAATTTTTACTACAACACAATACAAATATGAGAGCCAAAACCTAACAAATAGACCAACTTGCTAAAGATGTATCTAGGAGATAACAATTTTTAACTTGATTTGAATTGTTTATCATAGATTTTCTTTGATGCAGTATGGTGACTTAGAGCTCTAGTGGAAATCTGATGTTCTAAAAGTGATTTATTGTTTACTTTTCACAATGAAAACATACTATGCACAAGATGCTGACACATCCCTGTCCCTTTCCCTTAGGGTTTAATCATCTGAAAAACATAAAACAGAACAAATGGCCAAGTGTGTATTGTTTCTTTTCATAATGAAATGAAAACATGTAAGCATACCATAAATCATCACATTATTTCAAGCAAACTGGGAATTCTACTCATTTATTCAAAAACACCTTGGGATATCTTTTAAACCCTAGTCTCTGGGCCAGGATCTAAAGACAAAAAGACTAAAGAAACGTGTTCTCTCAGGGATCTCACAATTCCCATAGAGAATAAAGACATTAACTGTATCATAACCTGGTAAATGTGATACTACAGGATTGTACCAAAATCCCACAGGGACAATTAGGCAAAAGGGAGAAAATCACAGTATCAAGTTTCTGCTAGTTTAAAATTGCATTTGATTGCTGTCTCTCTACAATCTGTTCAAATTTTCCACTAAAACACAATGAAATAAACACAAAAAAGCTCACATGAATATTTAATACTATGACCAGTAGTTCATATGCCTCAAGAAATGGTGGAGAATTTTGATAAATTTCAAAGTAGTTTCAGATGGCCCATCAGAGTTCTACAGCTATGAACACAAGCTCCATGTCTATTTGTTGTTTTATTTCAATAGAGTTTACCATATTTGTGTATATGTGTGTGTTTTCTTTATAGGTGCTTTATTTAAAGGTTATTAATTTTTATGTAGTTATATTGATATTTTATTTTATGCTTCAACAACTATTTAAACTTGTGAGTACCTCTAAAAGAACAAACATTTTTTACCTAACAGTAAAATATATTTAAAAGTACCATGTTTATTAAACATTCATTGTGTTCCAACTGTGCTTCAGCTGTTGAATTAGAATATTTGCAGAACATAATCCTAGCCCTGAGAAAGTTCAGAGTCATGTGTTTGAAACAGATAAAGAAACCAACAATAGCAATATAGAGTTATAAAGCCTTCAAAAATGATAGACTCATAGAGAAATAGAGTAATTTAGAAGAGAGTCCCAAAACTTTGGGGAGTGATACTGGTGTTATGGAAATATCACTCTGGCTGTGGGAAATAAAATACTTTAGTGAATTCAGGTGGCATGATAAGTATCAATTTAGGAAGTAAGCATGTGAGGATTGAGAACAAGGGCTATTATTAGCAGAAGAGAGATAATTTTCATAAGGAAGGAGAAAAAGAGAGAGAGAAAGAAAGAGATGGGGTGGGGGGGTGGGGGGATGAAAGGGAAGGAGGGGAGCCAGTGAGGCAGGGAGGTGAAGAGAAGAAGAGGACATGTGGTACAATCAGAGAACTGGAAATTACCTGGAGAATGGTGGACAATGTGTGGAGAGTGCAGAAGGGACCTATGATGAACCTGGAGAGAAAATCTGAGGCTGGATCATGAAGGGGCTTGCACACCATGCTAAGGAATAGTGTGTTATACTCATAAAGATAACAGGGAGCCATGGACTGCTTTAAGGCCATAAAATGATATTGATGTTTTATAAATATCTCCCTGGTAAATGACTCAAGTGGGGAAGTTTAGAAGTAGGAAAATCAGGAAGGAACAATTGCCAAAATACGCTAAGTAGAAACAGAAACACAGCCTGGACCAAGTCAGTGACAGACAGTAGAGAAGGAAGACCTAGATTATGGAGTATTAAAAATAGAAAACTGGCTTTTACGACTGATTAAATACATGTAGATTTAAGGGTAAAAATGAGATTGATTTTCAGAATTCTAACTTGGGCAAATGAACCAATCGTGGTAGCATTTAGGAAAGAAAAACAGATCTATATGAGGAAATAATTCATAACGTTGGTTCTTATTCACCTACAACATTAACTTTTTCTGAAAATAAAAATGTATCTTCTGTTATTGACTGTATTTATCATAATGATTCTTTTTCAATGTCACTGCCAGTAGAACAGAGAAGTATTTAAGTATTTAGTATGTTTTTACTAAACAGCTTAGTGTTCAATGTAATGTATGTTTGTACCTAACCAGGAAAAAGTATTTGTGTAAAGAACAGTAAAATCTCACTAAAGGATTTCAAAGTCTTTTTACATTTAATAAATTCTCAATGCTAATTTGAGAAAGATGGTTCCATAAGCATGCACTCTCTAGAATATCTTCCAATGTACTTCCAACTACTTACTACGTATATCTAGAAGTAAAACTTCAGTAATATATTAATTTCTATGAAATAAATTTTCTTCCTTGGAAAGTCAACATTTTTTTGATAAACATGTGTTTTGATGTAAATGGCTACTTTTTTTAGCCATAATTTCACTAGCACATTCAAACTAGCTCATTTAATGCTCAACACAGAGCAAGAGCACTTTCAATGAAGTTAATATAATACTAATAACAAGAGCAGTAATAATAAAGAAACAAACAGAAAGTATATGGCAGAGTAAGATAACTATGTATACTGTGATGTATACATTAAAATAAACATGATATGCCATATGTTTAGGGATTATTCTCCTATAATCTTTAAGCAGAAGAATTTAAAACGTCTGATGTATTTATTTGCTACCTATAATACAGAAAGTTCAGCCAAAAAGCTGGTCATTATATAGGGGAACAAACCATTCTTGGGGAGACAAAAGGTAAACTTCAAACTGTGTCACACAGGGAGAAGGACTGGGAACACTCCAATCATTTCTTTAAATTAATCTTAAATGAATGCACAGTATAACTTTTGAAAGCACTAAGTACTTAGTACAGGTATAATAGGAAATTTTTCTCCAGAGATTACTTCTCTAGCAGACCAAGTGGTTCTTACAGTAATTTAAAGCTACAGAGGCATTTCCTTAGCTGTTATCAACTGCACTTCTATGACTTAAATGTTTTCCTCAAAAGACCAGGTACAGCTAGAAGAGTTTCTGCTGTGCATACTTGAAAGCCTTCTAAACTGGAAAGAAAAATTGCCTTAGTTTATGTGGAAACTCTCCCGTCATTGAAGTCTAAATTTTCAAAAGAGCAGCCAGCAAGCTTTAAAATAAATAAATATGCCATGAAATAAAAGCTCATAATAAAAGCTTCTTTGTTGCTCCTAGCACCGGAGAACAACTGGAAGTCACTACGAGCCCTGGTCTAGGTATAGTGAGCAAAATGGACATTTGGTCAGCAATTATCACAGTCATCATCAGTCAGTCAGTGGAGGCTAACTGCTGGTATCATATCCAGAAAGGCAGATAGTTTAACAGAGAGACCAAGGACAGACAAAGAGAGCAAACTACTGTCAACAAAAAGAGACTGGACAAATGCTCAATACTGTGCCTTTGCAGGAGTGAAATCAGAGACCACACACACACTGCAAGAGAAATAGACATCACCTAACAGTCCAACCAAGTCACTAAACAAATAAAAAGAAAACAAACAACAAAAACAAGTCTCTGTTAGGAAAGAGTTACCTGTCTTATGAGAAATCTATATGCAGGTCAAGAAGCAACAGTTAGAACTGGACATGGAAAAACAGACTGGTTCCAAATAGGAAAAGGAGTACATCAAGGCTGTATATTGTCACCCTGCTTATTTAACTTATATGCAGAGTACATCATATGAAATGCTGGGCTGGACTCAAGATTGCCAGGAGAAATATCAATAATCTCAGATACGCAGATGATATCACCCTTATGGCAGAAAGCGAAGAGGAACTAAAGAGCCTCTTGATGAAAGTGAAAGAGGAGAGTGAAAAAACTGGCTTAACACTCAACATTCAAAAACAAAGATTATGGCATCTGATCCCATCACTTCATGGCAAATAGATGGGGAAACAATGGAAACAGTGACAGACTTTGTTTTCTTGGGTTCCAAAATCACTGCAGATATGAAAATAAAAGATATTTGCTCCTTGGAAGAAAAGCTATGACAAACCTAGACAGCATATTAAAACACAGAGACGCATATATATGGAATCTGAAAGATGGTAACGATAACCCTATATGCGGGACAGAATGAGAGACACAGATGCATGGAACAATTTTATGGACTCTGAGGGAGAAGGTGAGGGTGGGTCGTTCTGGGAGAATGGCATTGAGACATGTGTATTGTCATATGTGAAACAGAGCACCATTCCATGTTCGATGCATGTGACAAGGGCTCGGGGCCGGGGCAGTGGGATGATCCAGAGGGATGGGAGGGGGAGGGAGGTGGGTGGGGGGTTCGGGAAGGGGAACACATGTAAACCCATGGCTGATTCTTGTCAATGTATGGCAAAAACTATTACAATATTGTAAAGTAATTAGCCCCCAAGTAAAATAAATAAATTTATAAATAAAAAAAATAAAAAAAAAAATAAATAAAAAAATAAAATCATCAGGAGCACATTTAAATGAAAAAAAAAAAAATAAAACACAGAGACATTACTTTGCCAACAAAGGTCCATCTAGTAAAAGCTATGGTTTTTTTAGTAGTCATGTATGGATGTGAGAGTCAGGCAATGAAGAAAGCTGAGTGCTGAAGAACTGATGCTTTTGAACTGTGGTGTTGGAGAAGACTCTTGAGAATCCCTTAGATTGCAAGGAGATCAAACCAGTCAATCCTAAGGAAATCAACCCTGAATATTCATTGGAAAGACTGATGCTGAAGCTGAAACTCCAATACTCTGGCCACCTGATATGAAGAACTGACTCATTGGAAAAGACCCTGATGCTGGCAAAGATTGAAGGCAGGAGGAGAAAGAGAAGACAGAGGAAGAGATGGTTGGATGGCATCACCGATTTGATGGACATGAGTTTGAGCAAGCTCTGGGAGTGGTGATGGACAGGGAAGCCTGGCATTCTACAGTCCATGCGGTCACAAAGAGTCAGATACGACTGAGCCACTGAACTGAACTGATTATTATCCAGAGTTGCTAAAATATAGTAACTAAAAACCCCAGATTTGGCAATAACAAAAAATTGCAATACATACAAAGAACTGGATAGTATGATTCATATACAATGAATGGAAAAGTAAGTAATATAAGCTACTTCTAAAGGGGCCCCGTTGGTGAATCTAACAGGGTAAGATGTCAGAGAAACTCTTATAAACATGTTTTCAAAGGAAAATACATTTAAAGAAATAATGGAAAGTCTGATGATCATGTAAAGATAGAAATTGTATACAAATGAAAAATAAAAATTCTGGAGTTTAAAATAACATCAATAGAAATGAAAAATTCACTACAGGTTTCAAAAGTAGATTTAAGCTGGTAAAAGAAAGACTCAATTAATTTCAAGATAAAACAGTAGAAATTAGACATGAATAAGCAATTTTATGGACTCTGAGGGAGAAGGTGAGGGTGGGACGTTCTGGGAGAATAGCATTGAAACATGTATATTATCATATGTGAAACAGAACACCATTCCATGTTCGATGCATGTGACAAGGGCTCAGGGCCGGGGCAATGGGATGATCCAGAAGGATGGGATGGGGAGGGAGGTGGGTGGGGGGTCCAGGAAGGGGAACACATGTAAACCCATGGCTGATTCATGTCAATGTATGGCAAAAACTATTACAATATTGTAAAGTAATTAGCCCCCAACTAAAATAAATAAATTTATAAAAAAAAAATAATAAATTAAATATAAACAGATAAAAAGATAAAATTAAAGAAAGATAAACAGAAATTCAGAAAAATGTGGGACACCATTATATACACTCATATATGCATAAATAGGTGACTACCTAGTGGTAAGGAATCCACTTGCCAATTCAGGAGATGTGAGTTGATCACTGGGTGAGGAACATCACTTGAAGTAAGAAATGGCAACCAAATGCAGTAATTTTGTCTGGAAAATTCCACAGACAGGGGAGACTAGTGGGCTACAGTCCATGGGGTCACAAAAAGTCCAACATGACTGTCTGACTTAGCCAACATGCCTGCATGCATAAAGAGAGTATGAGGAAGAGAGGAGAAGTAAAAAGGAGAAGAAAAATATTTACAGAAATAATTACGAACAAGCAATAAATGCTGGAGAGGGTGTGGAGAAAAGGGAACCCTCTTACATTGTTGGTGGGAATGCAAACTAGTACAGCCACTATGGAGAACAGTGTGGAGATTCCTTAAAAAACTGGGAATAGAACTGCCATATGACCCAGCAATCCCACTGCTGGGCATACACACCGAGGAAACCAGAATTGAAAGAGACACGTGTACCCCAATGTTCATCGCAGCACTGTTTACAATAGCCAGGACATGGAAGCAACCTAGATGTCCATCTGCAGACGAATGGATAAGGAAGCTGTGGTACATATACACAATGGAATATTACTCAGCCATTAAAAAGAATACATTTGAATCGGTTCTATTGAGATGGATGAAACTGGAGCCCATTATACAGAGTGAAGTACGCCAGAAAGAAAAACACCAATACAGTATACTAATGCATATATATGGAATTTGAAAGACGGTAACGATAACCCTATATGCGAGACAGAATAAGAGACACAGATGCATAGAACAGTCTTATGGACTCTGAGGGAGAAGGTGAGGGTGGGATGTTCTGGGAGTATAGCATTGAAACATGTATATTACCATATGTGAAACAGAACACCATTCCATGTTCGATGCATGAGACAAATACTCAAGGCTGGGGCAATGGGATGACCCAGAGGGATGGAATGGGGAGGGAGGTGGGAGGGGGGTCCAGGAAGGGGAACACATGTAAACCCATGGCTGATTCATATCAATGTATGGCAAAAACTACTACAATATTGTAAAGTAATTAGCCCCCGACTAAAATAAATAAATTAAAAAAATAAAATAAAATAAAAAGAAATAATTACGAAAATGTTCCCAAATTTGATTAAAAACAATTCACCCATTCAATAGGCCCAATGAATTCTAAGTACGATAAACATGAATCGATCTACAAGTAGACATATTGCAGTAAAAATGTTGACAGCCAAAGAAAAAATAAACGTAGGAGATACCCTATGTCCAAAATCAGTAGTGGCAGCCGTGAGGAGATACCCCATGTCCAAGGTAAGGAGAAGCAGCTGCGCTTTGCTGGAGCAGCTGTGAAGAGATACCCCACGTCCAAGTTAAAAGAAACCCAGTAAGACGGTAAGTGCTGAGAGAGGGCATCAGAGGGCAGACAGACTGAAACCACAATCACAGAAAGCTAACCAATTTAATCACATGGACCACAGACTTCTCTAACTCAGTGAAACTAAGTCATGTCGTGTAGGGCAAACCAAGAAGGACAGGTTATGGTGGAGAGTTCTGATAAAATGTGGTCCACTGGAGAAGGGAATGGCAAACCACTTCAGTATTCTTGCCTTGAGAACCCCATGAACAGTATGAAAAGGCAAAAAGATAGGACACTGAAAGATGAACTCCCCAGGTCGGTAGGTTCTCAATATGCTACTGGAGATCAGTGGAGAAATAACTCCAGAAAGGATGAAGAGACAGAGCCAAAGCAAAAACAACACCCAGTTCGGGATGGGACTGGTGATGGAAGCAAGGCCCAATGCTATAAAGAGCAATATTGCACAGGAACCTGGAATGTTAAGTCCAGGAATAAAGGCAAATTGAAAGTGGTCAAACAGGAGATGGCAAGAGTGAACACTGACATTCTAGGAATCAGTGAACTAAAATGGAATGGAGAGGGTGAATTTAACTCAGATGACCGTCACATCTACTATTGTGGGCAAGAATCCCTTAGAAGAAACAGAGCAGCCATCATAGTCAACAAGAGAGTCCAAAATGAAGTACTTGGATGCAATCTCAAAAACGACAGAATGATCTCTGTTAGTTTCCAAGGCAAACCATTCAATATCACGGTAATCCAAGTGTATGCCCCGACCAGTAATGCTGAAGAAACTGAAGTTGAACGGTTCTATGAAGACCTACAAGACCTTTTAGAACTAACACCCCAAAAATATGTCCTTCTCATTATAGGGGACTGGAATGCAAAAGTAGGAAGTCAAGAAACACCTGGAGTAACAGGCAAATTTGCCCTTGGAGTACAAAATGAAGCAGGTCAAAGGCTAATAGAGTTTTGCCAAGAGAACACACTAGTAATAGCAAACACCCTCTTCAAACAATACAAGAGAAGACTCTACACATGAACATCACCAGATGGCCAACACCAAAATCAGATTGATTATATTCTTTGCAGCCAAACATGGAGAAACTCTTTCTATACAGTCAGCAAAAACAAGACCAGGAGCTGACTGTGGCTCAGATCATGAACTCTTAATTGCCAAATTCAGACTTAAATTGAAGAAAGTAGGAAAAACCACTAGACCATTCAGATATGACCTAAATCAAATCCCTTACAATTATACAGTGGAAGTAAGAAATAGATTTAAGGGACTAGATCTGATAGACAGAGAGCCTGATGAACTATGGACGGAGGTTCGTGACATTGTACAGGAGACAGGGATCAAGGCCATCCCCAAGAAAAAGAAATGCAAAAAAGCAAAATGGCTGTCGCAGGAGGCTTTACAAATAGCTCTGAAAAGAAGAGAAGCAAAAAGCTTAGAAAAGGAAAGATATACCTATTTGAAAGCAGAGTTCCAAAGAATAGCAAGGAGAGATAAGAAAGCTTTCCTCAGTGGTCAGTGCAAAGAAAACGAGGAAAACAATAGAATGGAAAAGACTAGAGATCTCTTCAAGAAAATTAGAGATACCAAGGGAATATTTCATGCAAGAGGGTCTCAATAAAGGACAGAAATATTTTGGACCTAACAGAAGCAGAAGATATTAAGAAGAGGTGGCAAGAATACACAGAAGAACTGTACAAAAAAGATCTTCAGGACCCAGATAATCATGATGGTGTTATCACTCACCTAGAGCCAGACATCCTGGAATGTGAAGTCAAGTTGGCCTTAGGAAGCATCACTACGAACAAAGCTAGTGGAGGTGATGGAATTCCAGTTGAGTTATTTCAAACCCTCAAAGATGATGCTGTGAAAGTGCTGCACTCAATATGCCAGCAAATTTGGAAAACTCAGCAGTGGCCACAGAACTGGAAAAGGTCAGTTTTCATTCCAATCCCAAAGGAAGGCAATGCCAAAGAATGCTCAAACAACTGCACAATTGCACTCATCTCACATGTGAGCAAAGTAATGCTCAAAATTCTCCAAGCCAGGCTTCAACAGTATGTGAACCGTGAATTTCCAGATGTTCAAGCTGGTTTTAGAAAAGGCAGAGGAACCAGAGAACAAAATGCCAACATCCACTGGATCATCAAAAAAGCAAGACAGTTCCAGAAATTCATCTATTTCTGCTTTATTGACTATGCCAAAGCCTTTGACTGTGTGGATCACAATAAACTGTGGAAAATTCTGAAAGAGATGAAAATACCAGACCACCTGACCTGCCTCTTGAGAAATCTGCATGCAGGTCTGGAAGCAACAGTT
Organism: Giraffa tippelskirchi; assembly: GCF_054371585.1. NCBI lineage: Eukaryota > Metazoa > Chordata > Mammalia > Artiodactyla > Giraffidae > Giraffa > Giraffa tippelskirchi. The sequence continues at coordinate 81,582,979 of NC_137275.1, read as the reverse complement.
AGAATTGGACATGGAACAACAGACTGGTTCCAAATACGAAAAGGAGTATGTCAAGGCTGTACGGAGAAGGAAATGGCACCCCACTCCAGTATTCTTGCCTGGAGAATCCTGCGGATGGAGGAGCCCGGTGGGCTGCTGTCCATTGGGTCGCACAGAGTCAGACATGACTGAAGCGACTTAGCATGCATGCATTCATTGGAGAAGGAAATGGCAACCCACTCCAGTATTCTTGCCTGGAGAATCCCAGGGATGGAGAAGACTGGTGGGCTGTCGTCTATGGGGTCACACAGAGTCGGACACAACTAAAGCAACTTAGCAGCAGCTTAGCAAGGCTGTATATTGTCACCGTGCTTATTTAACTTATATGCAGAGTATGTCATGAGAAATGCTGGGCTGGAGGAAGCACAAGCTGGAATCAAGATTGCCAGGAGAAATATTCACAACCTCAGATATGCAGATGACACCACCCTTATGGCAGAAAACAAAGAAGAACTAAAGAGCCTCTTGATGAAAGTGAAAAAGGAAGTGAAAAAGTTGGCTTAAAGCTCAACATTCAGAAAACTAAGATCATGGCATTTGGTCCCATCACTTCATGGCAAATAGTTGGAGAGACTGTGGAAACAGTGGCTGACTTTATTTTTTTGAGCTCCAAAATCACTGCAGATGGTGACTGTAGCTATGAAATTAAAAGATGCTTACTCCTTGGAAGGAAAGTTATGACCAACCTAGACAGCATATTAAAAAGCAGAGACATTATCTTGCCAACAAAGGTCTGTCTTGTCAAGCTATGGTTTTTCCAGTAGTCATGGATGGATGTGAGAATAGGACTATAAAGAAAGCTGAGCACTGAAGAACTGATGCTTGTGAACTGCAGTGTTGGAGAAGACTCTTGAGAGTCCCTTGGACTTCAAAGAGATTCAACAAGTCCATCCTAAAGGTGATCAGTCCTTAGTGTTCATTGGAAGGACTGATGTTGAAGCTGAAGCTCCAATACTTTGGCCACCTGATGCAAAGAACTGACTCATTGGAAAAGACCCGGATTCTGGGAAAGATTGAAGGCAGGAGGAGAAGGGGATGACATAGGATGAGATGGTTGGATGGCATCACTGACTCAATGGACATGAGTTTGAGTAAGCTCCAGGAGTTGGTGATGGACAGGGAGGCCTGGTGTGCTGCAGTCCATGGGGTCGCAAAGAGTTGGACACATCTGAGTGACTGAACTGACCTGAACTGAATTGTCTTTTTTTTATATAAAAAGCTGTTAAATCAATCACCTATCCTTTCTCCTTAACACCTTGTGAAAAGAACAGCAAATTAAAGCTTAAGCAAACATAAGAAAGACATTAATAAATATTATAGAAAAATTAATAAAATAGAAATAATTAAAACAATAGAAAATATCAAGTAAAGATTCTTGGGGAAAAAAGTTTTAATGATAAACCTTTCAATAGACTGACCAATAACAAACTAGAGAAGGCTCAAATTAGCAAAATCAGGATAAAAGAGGAGATATCACTACTGACATTACAGAAACAAATGAGATCATGAGGTATACTATGAACAACTAGATGCCAACAAATTACTTAGATGAAATAAACTAATTCATGAATTTAACTATAACAAGAAAGAGATTGAATTATTAATTTTGAAATTTCCCACAAAGAAAAACCCCAGCCCCAGAGAATAGCTTCTTTGGTGGATTTTGCCAATCATTTTAAGAAGAATTAATACCGTTATTATAAAGTCCTCCCAAAAGAACAAAAGAGGAGGGAACATTTCTTAATTAATTCCATGAGGTCATTAAAACCTTGATTCAAAACATGCCAATGACACCACACCAGAAAAGAAAAGAAAAATACAAACCAATATTTCTAGTTGATATAGATATAAAAATTCCCAACAAAATGTTAGGAATCCACATCCAGCAACATATAAGATTATATACCACGACCAAGTGGGATTTATCTCAGAAATGTAAGACTGTATTAACATATAAAACCAAGTAAAGTAATATATCATATAAAAAGAATAAAGAACAAAGATCACTTAATTATCTCAATAGATGCAAGAAAGTCATCTTACAAAATCTAACACACTTCATCTAAAAAGCCTCAGTAAATGAGAAATAGAAGTTCCCTTCTTCGTTTTCACTGTTAAAATCCACAGATATCATCATGCACCATTCAGTGAAAATTAAGTGCTATCCCATAAGGTCTGGGACGTGACAAGGATGTCCACTCTCACCACTTGTATTCAAATTTTACATGTTTCTAGCCAGCACAAGTAGGCAAGAAAAAGAAACACAAGGCATCCAGATTGGAAAGAAGAAGTAAAATTATTTTCAACTGGTATGATCTTCCATATGTAGAAAATTCTAATGCATCCATTAAAAAAACCTATTAAAACTAATAAGTTCAACAAGGTTTCAGGGAATAAGATCAATATACAACAGTCATTTGTATCCCCATATACCATCAGTGAACAATCCAAAATGATACCAGGAAAATTATTCCATTTACTCTAGTATAAAAAACAAACAAAAAAGGTTTATAAGAAAATTTAACAAAATAAGCATGTGATTTGGACCCTGAAAACTACAAATCACTGTTGAAAGTATTAATAACCTAAATAAATGGGAAGTCATCCCACGTTTATAAACTGGATGGTTTACAGTGTTAAGAGGGCTTCCCTGGTGTCTCAGACAGTAAATAATCTGTCCAGGTTAATTGTTAAGATGAAAATATTTGCTAAGTTCATCTACAGATTCAGCACAGTTTCTATCAAACTCCTGCCTAATCTTTTTCAGAAATTAAAATAACAATCCTTAAAACTTGTTCAGGAAGTTTAAAGGATGCACACTATCCAAAACAAACTTGAAAGAAAGAGAAAAAGTTGACAAATCATACTTTCTGACTTCAAAACTTTCTACAAAGCCACAGAAATCAAGACAATGTGGACCTGGCACAGAGTAAACATATTAATCAATGGACCAAAACTGCAAATACAGAAATGAACTCTCAGGATTATGGTCAATTGATTTCTGACATGGGATGACAACTCAATGTTGAATGAAAAGTCATTCAACAAATGGTACTAGAACCACTGAATAGCTCTATGCAAAAGAATGATGGATTTCTTCCTCATATCATGAACAATTAACTCACAATGAATTATATGACTATTAACAAATGTAAGAGATAAAAAAAATGAGTTTGAAAAAACAGGTATAAATTTTTAATTTTTTATGAAAAAGCAGTCTTCATATATATGAAACCAAAATAATAAGCAACAAAAACAGATAAACTAGCCTTCATTAAAGTGAGTATCTGAAGTATCTAAAGACACCATCAACAAAGTGAAAAGACAATGTCTAGAATGGGAGAAAATGTTGTGTAAATTATGTAGCTGATAAGGACTCAGACCTGGAAATATAAATAAACATTATAATTGAATAATTAAAAGTCATACATATCAATTAAAAATGGATAAAGGTTTTTTTTTTCCTTTTTTTTCTAATAAATTTATTTATTTTAGTTGGGGGCCAATTACTTTACAATATTGTAGTGGTTTTTGCTTTGAATAGGCATTTATCAAAAGATGTAAAAATGACCAGTAATAACATAAAAAGATGTTCAATACCATCAGTCATTACAGAAATGAAAATTAAAACTGTAAAGAGAAATCATTTCTCACCCACAAGGAAGGCTATAATAATTCTGTAAGAACAAACAATAGTAAGTGTTGATGGGTATATGGAAGATTTGATTCACCACATCTTGCTGGTGGGAATGCAAAGTTGTGGAACTATTTTGGAAAGTTTTCTAGCAGTCCCTAAATATGTTAAGCATAGAGTTACCATACAGCATAGCAATTCCATTCCCAGATACGTTCCCAAGGAAAAGGAAAGAATAAATCCGTGTAGAAACTTACACATAAATGCCCAGCATTATTCATCACAAGCAGAAAGTGAAACAACCCAAATATCCATCAACTAAAAAAATAATAAATTTGATACTTATTATTTAAATATTATTTAATATTATTTAAATATTTATTATTAAAATAATAATATATTTGGTATTTATTGTCTATCAACACAACAGAATATTCTTTGGCAATATAAAGAAATGAAGTATAGACAAATGTCACAGCATACATGACAAATGCCACCACACACACACACACAAATGATTCCATTTATATGAAATGTCTATGATTGGCAAATATGTAGTGAAAAAAATAGACAGGAGTTTGAGGAACAGGAAGATTAGGCAGTGACTGCTGAAGAGTACAGGGTTTCCTTTTCAGATGATAAAAATATTCTAAAATTAGATTGTGGGGATGGTTGCACAACTCTCTGAATAAACTAAAAATTTTGTACACTCTATAATGGTGAATTATGTTTCAATAAAGATGTTAAAATAAAATCCAATATGGAAAAAATGAATAGTCTGAAATTTTACCTTACTTGCAAACTAAAAAATTAGCCTGCCACAGTCTCAAGGATGCTGGCAGAAGATACAGGCTTCCTGGGTCAGAGACAAAGGACTTTATTACTCACAGTGCAGAAAACAACAGGAGCATCATCGTATTTGTCTTAATTCTTCTTGCCCCTGAATTCCATGAGGTGACATGGAAGTACCTAGATGGATATCTGCAAATGTGAATTGCATTACATGAGTGGAATACTGAGCTCAGGAAAGCTGAATTTTCTATAACAGGCATTAAACCTGGCTGCTCTGCTCTTTGCTCTAGAGAGACATTATCTCGATCTCCCAAGTCTGTAAGAAAACGTGCCCTTTGTTGTGGAGGGAGACACTGTGTATAGATTTCAAGGCTTTTTGCTGTAAAAACATACATAAAAAGATAGTCCAAAACAAAGGGCAATCAGTGCCTTATTTACAAGACATGCAGAAACATGAGAGACCCATGGAAAATTCTTCCTAAGTGGACAGTAATTCAAGAACTCTAGATGCCAAGAGACAAAGTTAAAAACTGAATCTGGAGAGAGACCCAGAGCAAAATCCAAGAGAGTCTTTATATTTTCATTAAGTGGATACATAAGACAGATGAAAAGCTGAGTTAAAGGCAAGCTGTAGAGAGGAATTGTGAAAGTCACATGAGAAGGAAAAAAGAGGGAGTGTGGAGTAGATAACATGGAGTAGCTCAGGATATCGAGTTGGTAGTTATTCTTCAGAACGTCTGCTCTATTATTTGCACAGCTCAGTTTATGGCTTTCAAAAATTTTGTGCAGTGGTCTAACTAGTTACTCAGGCTGAAGCCACTCCTCTCCTAGTTCTTAAATAAATCTCTAATTCTATCACCCCCTCATAAAGTTCTAATTTCTCATTAGCCCTTGAGGGCCTTCCTTATTCAATGGGACATCTTCCTAAAATAAACCCAGCTCTTTGTATCTTCAGCTCACCACTTACTGATGCATGAAATTTATATATTGAGTGTCAAATTTACTTTTCATGATTGGCAATATTTTCTCATCTTTCACATTCATTGCCTTCCGGGAGGCCTAATTAACATTTAACTAAAAACTAAAGATTACAAAAACAGAAATCAGTTAAAAGGAATGCCAGTGCTCCACTTGATTTGAACATACATCCTTGGCCAGTATGCCAACTAGTTACACTGTCAAAACAAAAGAATATTGAGGACCAGTGAGGTAAGGTAGAAGTGGAAGGAGTAGAATAGTTACCTTCCTTTATCTCTGTTTTCTGCCCTTATTCACAAATTACAACTGTTTTTGTTTGCTTTTTCAGCATTTCTACAGGTACCGCATTGTAAGACTAGTCTGCCACATCTTTAGCAATCATTCCTGGTTTTATCCTCCATCTACACTGAAGGCCTAAATCAATTTATCATAGGCCGGATTCCTGTTAATCTAATAGCTTCACTTCCTTTGAATTACAGCCTAAAGGCTCCTTTTCAAAAATCTATCTAATGATTAAGTCCCCATCCAACTAAATGATTTTTTAAGTGAGTTGCTTAATTCCATCTTCATGAGAGGAAAAGGAAATTTTGCATACAGCCAATCTGAAGAAATTGGCCATAATCAATGAAAGGAACCAACAAGATTGTTTTATTCCATTTTATTAAATTCTACTCCTATATATTCTTTGGGAGTAATTTGGATCTCTTTCATAGTATTGACACACTAGGGAAGATATTCTTCACTTACCATGAGCCAAAAAGTGGAGGTTGTTTAAATTCTTAAGGGTAATTTCTAACCAAGTCTTATTTCCTATTTCACCATTTCCCACATGTTGAATATTTCATTCCCATTGAATACGAGTTAGAAATGAGACTACAATAAACACTCTCCCCATTATGAGAAATTATTTTTTTATCTCATGGGCAATCACTATGCATTGCAATTAAGTTCTAATACACAAAGGCAGCAGAGTTTAAAATATCATTTCCCAGTCTCCCATGCAGTTAGGAACCTGGATGTTATGTAGGTACTGCTCTTTTGATCACATATGTGAGATTTAATTCCAATTAATAAGAGAACAGAGGCAGGATATAACATGTATGTTTTGTTGGCATGGATTATGATTAGAAGTTTGAGGTTCTTTTTTTTTTTTTTTGAGGTTCTTGAATCAGTTGGGGTTCTCTGATTCAGCAAGGAGCTTCTAATATCATCAACTTCAAGCTGAAGGATTGGAAAAATAAAGGTAGCAAGGCTCTGCTACAGAAAAGTTTGGTGGAACCTTCTGTTTCTAAACTTAATGTGGCAGATGAAGTTGCAAATTTAGTGGCTTAGTTCTGTTATATGGTTTTGAAAGTGTATCATGGAATTATCACAACACTACTAGGTTCTCACCTGGTATTATGAAAAAGCATAGGCAGCCATGAGATTAACTGAGGGAAATAAAAGCATTTTTTAATCAATTACAATTACATAAATTTCATAATGTACAGAAGTTTCAGAATAAAAAAAATAGACAAAATAATCCTACATAGTTCCAATACTTTGGCCATCTGATATGAAGAACTGACTCATTGGAAATGACCCTAATACTGGGAAAGATTGAAGGCGGGAGGAGAAGGGGATGGCAGATGATATGATTGGATGGCATCACCGACTCCATGGACATGAGTTTGAGCAAGCTCTGGGAGTTGGTGATGGACAGGGAAGCATGGCATGCTGTGGTCCATGGGGTCACAAAGAGTTGGACACGACCGAGCGACTGAACTGAGTGTCATCAAATAAAACACCATTGTTAGAAATTTAGAATATTTTCTCTAGTCTACTCAAAACTTTGTTTTATAGCTTTGATTAAATTGTAGAAACTATTTTATAAGCCATCTTTTCCATAAAACAGTAACAAATTCTTATGTCATTTAAGCTCTTCAAAAATTATATTTCATTGTCATGTAATATTTTATAAAAAGGAATACTTCTTTCCACTTACAGTATTTTATACATTAAGTGGAGCAATTTTCCGAAAGACTTCCATTTGAAGGACTTCTTACTCTTCTGCATGCAGATGGAACAAATTACTTGGTTCATTCCCACATTCATTCATATATTCATGGCTTCATTCAAGAGATATATTTTGAGGATCTGTACAACAGCAAGAACAATTTAAAGTGTTAGGGAGAGAGTAGCAGAAAAAACAGAAAAGAATTTCTAGTTTCATGTTGCTAGCATTTGGATAAGATTTCAGGGTAGTTTAGCAAAAATGTACAAAATAAATAAGTAGAATATTGTAGGTTAGATGATGTCAAGTGCTAAAACAAAAAAATAATTCCAGTTAAGGGGACAGGGGACCCCATAAATTACAGTTTCAGATAGGGCAGCTGTTATTTGTTTCCTGTTATTTGGTTCCAAAGTGGGAAAGGAATAAGTCAAGGCTGTATATTGTCACCCTGCTTATTTAACTCATATGCAGAGTACATCATGCGAAATGCTGGGGTAGATGAAGCACAAGCTGGAATCAAGATTGCCAGGAGAAATATCAATAACCTCAGATATGCAGATGACACCACCCTTATGGCAGAAAGCAAAGAGGAACTGAAGAGCCTCTTGATGAAGGTGAAAGAGGAGAGTGAAAAACTTGGGTTAAAACTCAATAGTCAAAAAACGAAGATCATGGCATCCAGTCCCATCACTTCATGGAATCCAGTCCCATCAGTTCAGCTCAGTTCAGTTCAGTTGCTCAGTCATGTCTGACTCTTTGCAACCCCATGAATAGCAGCATGCCAGGCCTCCCTGTCCATCACCAACTCCCGGAGTTTACCCAAACCCATGTCCATCGAGTCGGTGATGCCATCCAGCCATCTCATCCTCTGTCGTCCCCTTCTCCTCCTGCCCCCAATCCTTCCTAGCATTAGGGTCTTTTCCAATAAGTCAACTCTTCGCATGAAGGAGCCAAAGTATTGGAGTTTCAGCTTCAACATTAGTCCTTCCAATGAACACCCTGGACTGATCTCTTTTACGATGGATTGATTGGATCTCCTTAGAGTCCAAGGGACTCTCAAGAGTCTTCTCCAACACCACAGTTCAAAAGCATCAATTCTTTGGCACTCAGCTTTCTTTATAGTCCAACTCTCACATTCATACATGACCACTGGAAAAACCATAGCCTTGACTAGACGGACCTTTGTTGGCAAAGTAATGTCTCTGCTTTTCAATATGCTGTTAGGTTGGTCATAACTTTCCTTCGAGGAGTAAGCGTCTTTTAATTTTATGGCTGCAATCACCATCTGCAGTGATTTTGGAGCCTCAAAAAATAAAGTCTGACACTGTTTCCACTGTTTCCCCATCCATTCCCCATGAAGTGATGGGACCAGATGCCATGATCTTAGTTCTCTGAACGTTGAGCTTTCAGCCAACATTTTCACTCTCCTCTTTCACTTTCATCAACTGGCTTTTTAGTTCCTCTTCACTTTCTGTCATAAGGGTGGTGTCATCCGCATATCTGAGGTTATTGATATTTCTCCTGGAAATCTTGATTCCAGCTTGGGCTTCTTCCAGCCCAGCGTTTCTCTTGATGTACTCTGCATATGAGTTAAATAAGCAGGGTGACAATATACAGTCTTGACGTACTCCTTTTCCTATTTGGAACCAGTCTGTTGTTCCATGTCCAGTTCTAACTGTTCCTTCTTCACCTGCATACAGGTTACTCAAGAGGAACATCTGGTGGTCTGGTATTCCCATCTCTTTCAGAATTTTCCACAGTTTATTGTGATCCACAGCATCAAAGGCTTTGGCATAGTCAATAAAGCAGAAATAGATGTTTTTCTGGAACTCTCTTGCTTTTTTGATGATCCAGCGAATGTTGGCAATTTGATCTCTGGTTCCTCTGCCTTTTCTAAACCCAGCTTAAACATCTAGAAGTTCCTGGTTCATGTATTGCTGGAGCCTGGCTTGGAGAATTTTGAGCATTACTTTACTAGCATGTGAGATGAGTGCAATTGTGCGGTAGTTTGAGCATTCTTTGGCATTGTCTTTCTTTGGGATTGGAAGGAAAACACCTTTTCCAGTCCTGTGGCCACTGTGGAGTTTTCCAGATTTGCTGGCATATTGAGTGTAGCACTTTCACAGCATCATCTTTCAGGATTTGAAACAGCTCAACTGGAACTCCATCACCTCCACTAGCTTTGTTCGTAGTGATGCTTTCTAAGGCCCACTTGACTTCACATTTCAGGATGTCTGGCTCTAGGTGAGTGATCACACCATCATGATTATCTGGGTCGTGAAGATATTTTTTGTACAGTTCTTGTGTGTATTCTTGCCACCTCTTCCTAATATCTTCTGCTTCTGTTAGGTCCATACCATTTCTTTCCTTTATCGAGCTCACCTTTGCATGAAATATTCCCTTGGTATCTCTAATTTTCTTGAAGAGATCTCTAGTCTTTCCCATTCTGTTGTTTTCCTCTATTTCTTTGCATTGATAGCTGAGGAAGGCTCTCTTATTTCTCCTTGCTATTCTTTGGAACTCTGCATTCAAATGGGTATATCTTTCTTTTTCTCCTTTGCTTTTCACTTCTCGTCTTTTCACAGCTATTTGTAAGGCCTCCTCAGACAGCCATTTTGCTTCTTTGCATTTCTTTTCCTTGGGGAAGGTCTGATCCCTGTCTCCCGTACAATGTCATGAACCTCTGTCCATAGTTCATCAGGCACTCTGTCTATTAGATCTAGTCCCTTAAATCTATTTCTCACTTCCACTGTATAATCATAAGGGATTTGATTCAGGTCATACCTGAATGGTCTAGTGGTTTTCCCTACTTTCTTCAATTTAAGTCTGAATTTGGCAATAAGGAGTTTATGATCTGAGCCACAGTCAGCTCCTGGTCTTGTTTTTGCTGACTGTATAGAGCTTCTCCATGTTTGGCTGCAAAGAATATAATCAATCTGATTTTGGTATTGAGCAGTCCTATCACTTCATGGAAAATAGATCAGGAACAATGGAAACGATGACAGATTTTATTTTCATGGGCTCCAAAATCACTGCAGATGGTGACTGCAGCCATGAAAATAAAAGGCACTTCCTCCTTAGAAGAAGAGCTTTGACAAACCTAGACAGCATATTTAAAAGTAGAGACATTACTTTGCCATCAAAGGTCTGTCTAGTCAAAGCTATGCTTTTTCCAGTATTTTTCAAGTATGGATATAAGAGTTGGACTATAAAGAAAGCTGAGCACCAAAGAATTGATGCTTTTGAACTGTGGTGTTTGAGAAGACTCTTGAGAGTCCCTTAGATTGCAAGGAGAAAAAAACAGTCAATACTAAAGGAAATCAACCCTGAATATTCATTGCAAGGACTGATGCTGAAGCTCCAATACTTTGGTCACATGATATGAAGATCTGACTTATTGGAAAGACCCTGATGCTGGGAAAGATTGAAGGCAGGAGGAGAAGGGGATGACAGAGGATGAGATGGTTGGATGGCATCACCAACTCGATGGACATGAGTTTGAGCAAGCTCTGGGAGTTGGTGATGGACAGGGAAGCCTGATATGCTGCAGTCCATGAGTTCTCAAAGAGTTGAACATTACTGAGAGACTGAACTGAACTGAAGGGCCTCCCTAGTCCAGTATGACCTATCTTATCTAACTACATCCACCAAGACTCTGTTTCCAAATGAGGTCACATTCTGAGGTATTGGGTATTAGTATTTTCTTCCTTTTTTTTTTTTTTTGCAGGAAGACACAATTAAACCCATTCAACAGCAGTGAAGAGAGACCACACGAAGAAAACCAACATTTGGATAATGTTAGATAATTGTTAGAGAACAAAGTGAAAGGATAATCCGTGGGATATTTTGGGGAAGGATGTTCCAGGCAGAGATAATAGGAAATTCAAAAGTCCTGAAGCAGAAGCATTCCTCGTATATTAACAAATCAGCATGTGAACAAGAATAACTGAAAAAGATGGAGAAAAGAAGGATATTCATAAGAGATTGGATTAGGAGCTAATCAGGGCTCAGATGGGCTGTCTTTCAGGACAAGGTAAGAACTTTAGCTTTTACTATGAAATAGATAAAAAGGGCACTGGGTAACTTTATATAGATAAACAATGTGATCTGACTTAGTTCTAACAGAATCACTATGATGAGAATGGACTGAAAAGTGCAAGAGGGATGAGAGGAACCCAGTTGGAAGCAACAGCAAGACGGCCAGTGAGAGAAGACTGTGCATGGACCAGGACACTAAGAGTGAAGGAGGTGAGGGGTGGTCAGATAATGAGTATTTGCTGATGGTAAAGATGCAGGAGAAAGAGCTGAATTGATAATGCTGGAGAGAGACATCCTAGAGCCAGAGAGAGGATGAACTTAGCACAGTTGGTAGAATTAACCTTTGCCATGAGCATGGTTATTGTTAACTACCCTTGGCCCCAAATTCTCAAGTGGATGGAGTAAGGTATCAAAGATCCAGAGAGCAGATTTTGATCCCTTTCTCCTTCTTTCCTATTTTAGTCCACTTGTGCTGTAATAACAAAATACTGTACACTGAATGGTTTAAATAACAAATTTATTTCTCACATTTCTGGAGCCTGGGGAGTCTAAGAATAAAGGTGCTGGCATGGTAAGTTAACTCTTTCCCTGTTACAGGAAATTTTTGCTTTTTTTCAAATCATTCATTTATCGAGAAGTTTTATAACTTACCTCATATAAACCTTAAAATTTTTGTGCTAAATTTAATTCTTAGTGTTTTGTAATTCATTGTGTTACTGCGAATGAAATTTTTAAATGTTTTCTAACTGATTGAAATTTTTAATAAGAAAGCTATTGTTAACTATACTTGATCCCAATGCTTTATAGAATTCTCTTACTATGTCTATTTTTTTCAATTAACTCACTTTTTTTTTATAACTATATATGAAATCTTCTGTAAGTATTGGTGATTTTTTCTCCTTACTTCCAAATTATAGTTCTCATTTATATTTCAAGCCAAATTTTATCCTATAAAAGCCCTTCCCCCCAAAAAAATAAAAAAATAATGGAGTTATTGTCAATCATTAACTATTGCTGACTTTACAGGGAATGCTTTTAAAGTTTCACCGTTAAAAATATGTTCACTATTTATTTGAAGCAAATATTCTTTATGATGTTAGTTTAGAATCCCATTACTAAGTGGGATTATTCTTTAGTAGAATGAATTGAGTTTATAACAGGAATTATTTAAATGCTATCAAAAGTTTTGGAGGGGCTCTTTTGAAAAAACTAAGTTTAATATATTTGATCTACTGGTGAATTATGCACTATTATCTACTTCTTGACATTATCCCATCCTTGCATTCCTGTATTTCTCTTAGATCATGTATGGGCATAACTCCTTTCATTGTGCTTCGATTTTTTGTGCTTTCTAGACACTGCCTTTCTTTTTTTTCTTTAACAAGTTGACAGTTTGTAGCAATCCTGTGTCAAGCAAGTCTACCAGCATCATTTTTCCAACAGCATTTACTCACTTTTGTCTTGTGTCATATTTATGTACTTCTTGTGATATTTCAAACATTTTCATTATTATTTTATTTTTATAATTATCTGTGATCACTGATCTTTGATGTTACTATTGTAAATGTTTTGGAGCTCCAAGTACCATGCCCAACTAAGACTGCTAACTTAATCAATAAGTGTTGCATGTGTTCTGACCACTCTACCAACTGGACATCTGCCATCTCCCTCGTATTTAAAACTTCTAGTCCCTCAGATATTAATACAACAATATTGAAACAGGCCAATTAATATCCTTACAATGGCCTCTAAGTGTTCAAGTCAAAGGAAGACTCATGTCTTCCACTTTAAATCATAAGCTAGAAATGATTAAGTTTAGCGAGGAAGGCTTGTCAAAAGCCAAGATAGGCTGAAAGCTAGTCCTCTTGCACAGAAAAGTAAGCCAAGTTGTGAATGCAGAGGAACAGTTCTTAAAGAAATGAGAATGATAAGAAAGTAAAGCAGTCTTATGCCCGTTATGGAGAAAGTTTAGTCTAAAAGTTTGGATAGGTCAAACCAGCCACAACATTCCCTTAGGTCAAAGCCTAATTCAGAACAAAATTCTAATTCTGTTCAATCCTATGAAGGTGGAGAATTTTGAGGAGGCTGCAGAAGAAAAATGAGAATCCAGCAGAAGCTGGCTGATAAAGTTTAAGGGAAGAAGCCATTTTCATAACACAGAAGTACAAGATGAAGCATAAGTGTTTATGTAGCTGCAGCAAGTTATCCAGAAGATCTAGCTCAGATAACCAATGAAGGTGGCTATGCTAAACAACAGATTCTGAATGTAGACCAAACAGCCCTCTACCGGGAGAAGATGCTATCTAGGACTTTCATAGTTAGAGAGATATCAATGCCTAGCTCCAAAGCCTCAAAGGATAGGCTGACTCTCTTGTTAGGGACTAATGTAGCTGGTAACTGAAAGTTGTGACTGAATTTGCTACAATCTCATGATAAACCTCTAACAAGTAAGGAATTACTTCTTTATCAGAGAACAAAGAAAATGGTTTCTTAAGATTGAAATCTACTCCTGGTAAAGATGCTGTTAAGACTAATGAGAACAAAGGATTTAGAATATTGCATAAATTTAGTTAACGAAGCAGTGGCAGAGGTTAAGAGGATTGACTCCAGTTTTGAAAGAAGTTCTATTGTGGGTAAAATGGTATCAAACAGCATTACATGCTACAGAAAAATCATGTGTGAAAGGAAGAATCAATGGATTCAGCAAACTTATTTTGAGGAACTGCCGCAGACACACCAACCACAATCTTGATCAGTTAGCAGCCATCAACATAGAGGCAAGAACCTTCATCAGCAAATAAAATTATAACTTGTTGAAGTCTCAGGTGACGGTTAGCATTCTTGAGCAATAAAGTATTTTTTTAATTATTGCTTTTTTTTAGACATAAGGCTATTGTACTTAACAGACTACAGTATAATGTAAACATAACTTTTATATGTACTGGGAAAACAAAACATTCCTGTGACTCACTCTACTGCAGTATCTGCCTAATTTGTGTGTTCCGGAACCAAACGTGTGATATCTCCATGTTATGCTTGTATGATAATGAGCTAGATTAACAAAGCATATAGTTCATGCAATCAAACTCACATTAACCATCACTTCCACATTTAGGTACTTCATTATTTTAATAAACAGCTGGATGGGATTTTCAAGTCTATATTCAAGAGTACCAACTTGATTTTTGACAACAAACATCTAAATGTATCTACAGTATTTGCAACAATAAGGGATCAAATTATTGATCAGAACGAGTCAAATAATGGTGTGAACAAAATAACTCAAAGACAGGATTGTTCATTTGCCAAGGCTGTTTAAATGCTTATATAAGAAAATGCATGTGAATATGCCTTTTCCAAAAATAAGTTTCTTTTTATGTCATCATTCTCTAAAATTTGCAAAGATTAAAATTTTTCTTGATCTAAATTATAGAGAAAGAAAAGTGAAGTCCCTCAGTCGTATCTGACTCTTTGCTACCCCGTGGACTGTAGCCCACCAGGCTCCTCCATCCATGGGATTCTCCAGGCAAGAATACTGGAGTGGGTTGCCATTTCCTTCTCCAGGGGATCTTTCTGACCCAGGGATCAAACCCAGGTCCCCCTCATTGCAGGAACACGCTTTAACCTCTGAGCCACCAGGGAAGCCCAGATTATAGAGATGCAATGACTAATTCCTTTGAAATGTTTTCCATCCTTATAATTTAAGAAAGCTAAATATAATTCCAAACTATGATATTGAGCAAAAATAATCGACATCATTGGGTCTTTTATGTCAGGAGAACTTTGGTCTGTGACATCTCAGAAAATTATTATAACTTTGAATTAGTTTATCTGTATATAACTATTCAAAACCCTGAGTTCAGTAATACTGGGTAGGTAAGGAAATCAAAATTCTTCAACTGAAGTGTGTACCTAACTGTTTGGCAAGTCCTAAATACAATTATCTTTATGCAATACAGATACACAGCAATATAGATATTGGAGTGCCAGTACTCTCCAATGTTTTATTTTGAATATGTTGAATCTACAGAAACATTGAAATGTTAGTACAACGAATGCCTATACACTTTTAGGTATATAAATCAAACTATAAACATTTTGTCCCATTTTCTTTCTCTCTTCCTCTTCCTGTTTGTGTGTGTGTGTGTGTGATTCAGAGGGTAGTATTTTGGAGATGAATCATATGAAAAAATGTTGCAGACATCATGATGCTTAAGCACTACTTCAGCATACATATCCTAAGAAGAAGACCTACATTACCACAGAGGTTCTGGTGGTATAGTCACTAGTCATGTCTGACCCTGGGATCCTCTGTCCATGGGGTCAATATTAATGCAATACTATCCAAAATACACTATAAATTTCAATGTTCCCTAGGAGAAATATTTCATAATCTCTTTTAAATTAGAACTGCATGTTTTCATATTTTGGGATTTCTCTTGTTTTGTGTTTTATAACTTAGTCAGATTTGGTGGGAGATGGGGTTTGTTTTAGCATTCAGACCAGTTGTTTGTAGAGTGCTCTACTTTCTGGAATTTTCTGCTTGCTTCCTTGTGATTAAATTCAGTACAAACATTATCTAAGTGATCTTATATATTTCAGGACAAATATTACTGAAGTGATGTTACATATTTCTTTACCATATCAAGAAGCACAATTATTAGCAATGGTGCTAAACTGGACCTACTTAAGGGTCTTATCTACATATATGTTCATCATAAAGTTGTAATTTTTTATTTGTATTTAGTAAATTTTCTATTAGATGATACTTTGGCATCCAACCAATTTCTATTCCCTAAAAATCTTTTACCCCATGGTTTTATTGTCTACTTTTTGCACTTCTTTGAATCAATTATTGTAGATAATGCCTGGCTTGACATAATAAAATATTTTTTCAACATCCTGGAATAACAAATGAGTTGTGTTTATAGCTACCTTACTCACAGTGCCTCGCTGTACTTTGTAATAGTTGATCACATGGGAAACCACAAATTTTATCATATCAATACTATAAACATGCTACAGAGTTTTGAAATATTTTGTTGCTTTATATATCAAAAATATGTAGATTCTCATGAATTTTTCTGAAGAAATTGAGCTTTGTTTAAATGACCATGATGCAAGCATTTTCTCTCAATTCTTAGAAAATAAAAATAAACAAAAAAGGCATTTCTTACTTTGGAGAGAATATTTACTCCTTCCTATTTCTGCGGCTTCATCCAGGACATCACTGCTACATGACTCTTTAATTAAACCAATTATCACAAAGTGATCCCAATTTCTTCATTACAGTCCTTTCCTTTACTAGTAGTGCTCAGAATTTACATCCACTTGACAATTAAGCCTCCAAAACAGTTACTAAAGCCTTTTATATCTGGTTTTCATTAGTTCATATTAAACGATTCATTGGCTTGATTTTCACTTCAATGAGCCCTCTCATAAAATCTGGTTAGACATGATGGTGATATAGCACATGAAATGAAATGAATTAGTACATCAGCAAAAACACTGCCAAGCAGACAGTTTTAACACATTTTATTATCTCATGTATATACTTGTCACTCATATGAAAGATATATCAAAATGAGAAGAGTGAGGATTCTCAGCAGTTTTAAGGTTGAAGATATAAGGTGAAGCATGATTTCTGCATTCATTTCCTGAAGCAGGTGTGTAGTCAGCAATTCTCTGTGGAGAGGCATTATTCAGTGGATAGTTTCCTAGCATTATACCATAGAAGTTCCCATTAATGCCTCTGCAATTAAGGATTTTATAGCATTTTACAATTTGAAGCTCTAATTTCAGATTGGTTCATAAGTGTGTTTGTGCATGTGCATGTTTATTTTAACTTACAGAAAATACTGTTTGCAAACTCAGCTCTATTGTGGAATAAGAATACATCTATAAGCACAGCACATATATATGTGTGTGAATATATATATGTGGGTGTGTTACACAAATGTATGCATTTTATATTTGAAATCACAAATACTAACAATTTAGAAGCTAATAGTTCTAAAAATTATATTTTCTTAAGTCTGATTCATGGCAGTTTGGAGAATGTACCAAAAATTCTATTCATTCAAAAAAAATTAAAGAAGAGGGGGTGACAGAATGTCTGGATGAACTTCTAAATAAATTGTTTCTTATAAATAAGGGTAGTTAATTATGAAGATGATTTAAATAATTTTTATAATCACTAGATTTATTTGACAATATGCCTAAGATAGAAAGTAAGAACATAGAAACACAAGTCCAAGAAATATTATTCTATGAGATATAACTGCCATATCCGTTATATTCTAATAAAAAAGTCTGCTTTAGAATGACTAGTTATCAAAGATATGCCTGGAAATTTTCACATATTCTAAGAGCTAGATATATTTTTAACCCCCCAAAGCTATGAATGTTTATAAGAATATAGATAACCAGCAGCTGTATTATACGTTAGCTTACCAAAGGTAAATTGCTTTCATGTTTTCTATTCAAGAACACAACAGTAGTTTTATGTCTATAAGTTGAATTTGGTGTAATAGCACAAATAAGAAAAGCAACTTCATTTTACACTGATGTGAAGGTATAGATCCCTTCCTGTGACCACATATAAACGTATGATCATAAGCATTTGATATTCAAAACGATCCCTTTAGTAATGAGTGTTAAAAAGTTATTAAGCCTGTTTCTTGAACTTCTCTAGAATGTAAGATTCTTGATGGAAGCCATTTTTTCCTGTTTTTTACTCTTTATCCCATGTTCAATAAACATTTACTAAGTGAGCATTTTTCTCATTATCAATGCTTCTCCTGTTACAAATCCTTTTGCAGTTGCTTAAGTACTGAACTAAAGTAATCATCAGACACTTTTGGCTGCTCTTCTTTCTCTAATCTCTCTTCCCATCAACTCACATGGCTTGCCCTAACTTCTCTGAAAGGAAATTAACCTTGAATATTCATTGAAAGGATTGATGCTGAAGCTGAAGCTCCAATACTTTAGCCACCTGATGTGAAGAGCCAACTCATTAGAAAAGACCCTGATGATGGGAAAGATTGAATGCAGGAGGAGAAGAGGATGGCGGAGAACGAGATGGTTGGATGTCATCACTGAATCAATGGACATGAGCTTGAGCAACCTCTGGGAGATGGTGAAGAACAGGGAAGCCCGGCGTTCTATAATCCATGGGGTCCAAAAGAGTCAGACACGACTAAGCGACTAAACAACAACAACTTCTCTTCAGACCATCGTTCCAAAAGATCCATCTCCAACCTTAACTTCTCCCATAAGTTCTCCTAGTTTCATATTCAAGGAGTTCAGGACATGCCACCCCAAAATATTCCACTTTGGTATATTGACTACATTTCAGTTTAAGGCACTTGAGAAACAGTGGTTGCAGGAAAGACTCTCTGACGTACCTTGTTCTACCCAAAACAAGTCATAAAATTTCCCATGAGAAAAGTATCCTTCCTGCAGCAGGAAGAGAACATCCCTATCACCAGAGACTGGGAGTCAACACTGAAATGGATCTATACAGACTCACTAAAATAATACTTATCTTCCACTAATTTTGTATCTCCCTCCCCCCATATACTGACTAGTCACTTTCCCACAATTTACTTCCCCAGTCTAATCCATTTTTTCTTGCCATTTCTTCACAAATTTATTTATCTAAAAAGTATTAAAATTTTCTGTTCTGGTCACTTATTTGTTAGAGAATTTTTCGTGCCTTACAGTGTGTATCTCATAGGCCCCTGGGCAAAATTAGAGGTCTAAGCGTCATTCACATAGTTGACAGCTGAGATTGTCGGCTAGGGACCACAGTTTTCTTTCATGTGGACTCCTCCACATGGCTATTTGACATTCCTCATATATACGGTATCTGAAATCCATGAAGAATATTCCAAGAGGACATATTAACATCCAGTGTTACTGTCATGACTCCAGCTCGAGTTGATATGGGAGGGGTCTCACAGGAGTATGACTACCAAGGGGCATTGTCACAGGGGGCTTCAAAGTTCAGCCTCCCACACCTGCCAAGATAATACATGGAAAAGCAGTCCATCAGAATTTATTCCTGAAGTAACTGAAAGGAGGTAGTGCTAGTGGTAAAGAAGCTGCCTGTTTGAAGGAGACTTAAGAGACCCAGGTTTGATCCCTGGGTCAGGAAGATTCCCCTGGAGGAGGAAATGGCTACCCACTCCAGCATTCTTGCCAGTAGAATCTCATGGATAGAGGAGCCTGGTGGGCTATATAGTTCATAGGGACACAGAGTCAGATACGACTGAAGCAACTTAGCATACATGTAATAAAAGCATAGAAGAAACAGGAATAAAGATGTAAGGTTTTGAAAACGTGTTTTGAAAAAAGAGGATTAGGCCCTTATGATCTTGAAGGTCACTACTTTTCTATTATATATAACATTTTTAAATTATATAACCAATTTTCAAAGATATTGACATAAGTCTCAGTCAAGAGGGCTTAAACAAAGAAAACATATTTTGGGGGGAAATGTCCAGAATAAAGACAGAGTTTTGTCAAGTACTCCTAACACACACACACATACACAGTTTGTTCCTTGAAAATCTCATACAAATACAAATCCGGCATACAAAAAAAAAAAAAAAAATTCATACAAATTAGGCATACAGTAACTATGTAGATTGGATTTATTAAAAATTGTACAAAATAGTGAGACCAAGCAGGACCCTGTGGGGGCCCACTTAGGTATAAAAGCCCTTCCTTTCTTGTTTGTATGAAAAAGGCTTCCACCTCCTAGACCTTCCCTGAGTTCCCCTCCAAAGGGCAGATTGAAACAGTTACTAATTAGGGAAGTGACTAAATGCAGATACAAAGGACAGGCAGTCAAGAAACAATAGTGTTGGGGCAGGGCTCTGGTTCTTCCTTGGGGGGAGATGCACAGCAATATGCTACATAACTCTGAGTTCTACAGGAGCTGGGGGCCTCAGTCAGGTGGAAGATGGTAACTTCAGGCTGAGTATAAACATGTGGACCTCAGACCAGTTAGAACCAGCAGGCTGATGATTGAGATTTCTGGGCCACCCCTCTCCCTCCCAGTTATCTCACCACCAGCCAACAGAAGAAAGTCATGCACCCTGCAGCCCTATCCCCAGATTTTCCTCTAAAAACCCTTCCCTGAAACCTAACTCAGCAGTGGCCGTGGGACTGGGAAAGGTCAGTTTTCGTTACAATCCCAAAGAAGGGCAATGCCAAAGAATGTTCAAGCTACCGCACGACTGCACTCATCTCACATGCTAGCAAAGTAATGCTCAAAATTCTCCAAGCCAGACTTCAACAGTATATGAACCGTGAACTTCCAGATGTTCAAGCTGGATTTAGAAAACGCAGAGGAACCAGAGATCAAATTTCCAACATCTCTTGGATCATAGAAAAAGCAAGAGAATTCCAAAAAAACATTTACTTCTGCTTTATTGATCACACCAAAGCCATTGACTGTGTAGATAAAAACAAACTGTGGAAAATTCTGAAAGAGATGGGAATACCAACCACCTGGCCTGCCTCCTGAGAAATCTGTATGCAGGTCAAGAAGCAACAGTTACAACCAGACATGGAAATACAGACCGGTTCCAAATTGGGAAAGGAGTATGTCAAGGCTGTATATTGTCAACCTGCTTATTTAACTTATATGCAGAGCACATAATGAGAAATGCTGGACTGGATGAAGCACAAATTGGAATCGAGATTGCCCAGAGAAATATCAATAACCTCAGATACACAGATGACACCACCTTTATGGCAGAAAGTGAAGAAGAACTAAAGAGCCTCTTGATGAAGGTGAAAGAGAAGAGTGAAAAAGTTGGCTTAAAACTCAACATTCAAAAAGCAAAGATCATGGCATCTGGTCCCATCACTTCATGGCAAATAGATGAGGAAACAAAGGAAACAGTGACAGACTTTCTTTCTTGGGCTCCAAAATCACTGCAGATGGTGATTGCAGCCATGAAATTAAAAGACACTTGCTCTTTGGAAGAAAAGCTATGACAAACATAAACAGCATATTAAAAAGCAGAGATATTACTTTGCCAACAAAGGGCCGTCTAGTCAAACCTATGGTTTTTCCAGTAGTCATGTATGGATGTGAGAGTTGGACTATAAAGAAAGCTGAGTGCCGAAGAATTGATGCTTTCAAACTGTGGTGTTGGAGAAGACTCTTGAGAGTCCCTTAGAATGCAAGGAGATCCAACCAGTCCATCCTAAAGGAAATCAGTCCTGAATATTCATTGGAAAGACTGATGCTGAAGCTGAAACTCCAATACTTTGGCCACCTGATGTGAAGAACCGACTCATTGGAAAAGTCCTTCTGCTGGGAAAGATTGAAGGCAGGAGGAGAAGGAGCTGACAGAGGATGGGAATGTTGAATGGCATCACTGACTCAATGGACATGAGTTTGAGTAAGCTCCAGGAGTTGGTGATGGACAGGGAAGCCTGGCATGCTGCAGTCCATGGGGTCGCAAACAGTCGGACAGGACTGAGCAACTGAACTGAACTAAAACCTATCAGAGAGTTTGAGCTTTTTCTCATTCCCCTTGCAGTAAACCTTACTCTGTTCTCAACTCCAACACATAGATGTGTTTGGCCTCACTGTCTATTACGCACATAAACCTGGGTTCAACAACAATATAAACAGTATTGAAAAATTCAGAATAGAATGAAAAATAAGAAGAGAAAATAGGGATCTTAACATGAACAATTTCCTAGTTTTATTATCTTCATCCAATTTCATTTGAGTGCTCAGCCAAATACAACAACTATGTAATTAACCAAAAAAGAGTAGGAAAATAGATCAAGACAAAACTTTTGTCAAATGATGTTAGTTCTTAAAATCAGCAGAGTTTCAAGCTACAGGGCAACTGTCCCAGAAGGGTTCTCTGTACCCTTAGGTGACAGGAGTTAGTTATGAAAGGCTTTTTGGTGATTTTCTAAATTTTGGAACATAACATATATAAGCTAAAAAAGTAAAGCAAATCACCATGATAATTTGCTTTTACCTAGTGTTCTATCAAGCCAGTATAATAGCCTTGTTTTTTATTTAATAATCAGAAGCTGTTAGAAATTTGCTCATGTCTTTGATTATGAAATGGGCGGGGGGGATATTTTGTGCTCCATGAGAAGAATTGTGTCTATAGGACCTAAAATAGTGCTTATTTAATAGCAGGTATTCAACCGTATTTGTTTAATAAATAAATGTCTGAAAATTAATGTCATGATTTGGTAGACAAAATATCTTCAAATACAAGATGTTAAGGGAAAAATACAAATGAAAGCTGTTGTTGAGAATATAGGGAGTTTCCTACCATCTAGATACTGAAATATCCCATGAAATATCGCTAGTGATGTGGCTAAATATGAACCAAGGTGAAACTAACTGGTATTTCTAAATAATTCAAAAGGATGTCATTCCCTATTGTACTCCTCAAACCAAGGACTTAGTGTTCACAGTGATAGATTCTAAATGTCAATCTGGGTATCACTGGACAATGAAGAGCTGTATTTGGTATCCCAGACATGATTTTATGACTAATTTTTTTAATGTATTGATGTTATTATGGTAGTTGAGGCAGAAGGCTTCCCATATTGCAACTTGTGCATTAACTGTGGCCTGACTCTATATCTCCCACTTCATTATTGCTAAGGACATAGGATTATATCACTCGTGCCTCTATATACGATGATTTAGGTGTGAAATCATCTAAGAAATCAGCCTGAAGAAAATTTAGATGTGAGAATATATATTTTATTTTCTTCTTCAAGGAGGCCAAGTTACTTAAGAATATAATTCCTAACATTTTAAAATACTCATTTCTAAGCCACTAATAATGCTTTTCAGACAATATATTTGAAAGAGAGAGATTGTATATAAGGTCCTTCTCATATAGCTCTAAGCAGCAGCTTGATGACTTGTCAGTAAGTCATTCCCAAAACTGAGTTGAGAATACAGCTTGCTGACCACAATTTTACATCACTTCTTTTAGATAAATGTCCTAAACTCTGGATATGTAAACTACTGAAAAGCATCACACTTGTATTTTTCTTTTTACTCATTTTACTTATTTTCCTCATTTTAACCAATGCATTAATTCAAAATATATGCATTTAAAGTATTATACCAGATATTAGCAATAAATTATAAAAGCCAATAGTTAATACATATTCCCATGTAACAAAAATATGCTTTACTGAACTCAAAAATCCTAATTCTGAAATGATCTATAACATACATAAGATATACATTTTTTTCAACTAAATTATGTAGGCAAACAAAATTTAAACAAAACAGTTCTTCTAATACCTAATATGATTATAAAAATATGTTCAATACATATTGATATTTATCTTATATTTACATGAATGCCTGGAAAAGCTCTATCAGCAACATAATAGCACATATGTTGAAAAATACTAAAAAATTTTAAAACTATAAATATGCACATTATCAGAGCCAATTGTTCATGTATAAAATACATTTCAAAAGTCTGCATTGGAATGTATCAGTCTGTTTTAAATGTATGATAATATGTTATTACTTTTATAACTTTATGTATAATTTTTAAAGACATAAAAAATTATAAAAACATAGGTACTTCATGGACATATCCTTGAAACATCTTTGCAAAAATCAGTGCCAAAATGTTTATGGAATTGAGTATTAAATCCTGCTAATAAACAAGTCTATTCATTCAACAAATAATATTAACTCTAGTTAAACATAATTAAACATAATTACAGGCTCTTAAAAGCATAAGCCCTGAATAATCCCTGTCATTTCTTTCAAACTGCTAGAGCATTTGAAAGATGAAATATTGTAATGAATTAGTTTCAAGTTTTGAATTTTATTTTTAGTGTTGACTTAAATATTAGGTTGCTGCAAAAGTAATTGTGGATTTGCATTGTTGAACTTTGCTGCTTGTTATTGGAATACATTCTTAAATAAGTATAGTTATGTCATACATCATTTTAATGTGCATTTCTTGCTTTATGTTTTCTGCTAATGAATTATGAGTTGCTATTTATTTTATATTTATTTTAGACTATAGAAATTATGTTAGACAAAAAGCAAATTTGAGTGATTTTTTTATTGGAGTTCAAAATAGGTTGTAAAGAAGTGAAAACAACTCTAAACATCAACAACACATTTGGCACAGAAACTGCTAACAAACATCAGTGCAGTGGAGGTTCAACAGAGACTAGAGCCTTGAAGATGAGGAGCACAGTGGCCAGCCATTGAAGTTGACTATGACCAATTAAGAGCAATCATCAAAGTTGATCCTCTTACAACTATTCAAGAAGTTACCAGAGAATTCAACATCAACCATTCTATGGTCATTCAGCATTTAAAACCATTCTATGG
Organism: Giraffa tippelskirchi; assembly: GCF_054371585.1. Classification (NCBI taxonomy): domain Eukaryota; kingdom Metazoa; phylum Chordata; class Mammalia; order Artiodactyla; family Giraffidae; genus Giraffa; species Giraffa tippelskirchi. The sequence continues at coordinate 81,558,127 of NC_137275.1, read as the reverse complement.
TCATGTGGCAAATTGGAAAGTTGAAAAACTTGATGAGTGGGTGCCTCATGAGCTGACCAAAAATCAAAAAATCACTGTTTTAAAGTGTCTTCTCTTATTACGTGTAACAACAACAAAACTTTTCTTGATTAGATTGTGATGAACAACGAAAGTGGATTTTATACGACAACCAATGATGACCAGCTCAGTGTTTTTTCAGAGAAGAAGCCCCAAAGCACTTTCCAAAGCCAAACCTGCATGAGAAAAATGTCATGGTCACTGTTTGGTGGTCTGGTGCCAGTCTGATCCACTGTAGCTTTCTGAATCCCAGCGAAACCACTACATCTGAGAAGTATGCTCAGCAAATCAATGAGATGCACTGAAAACTGCAAAGCCTGCAACTGGCACTGGTCAACAGAAAGGGCCCAATTCTTCACAACAAAGCCTGACTGCACATTGCATAACCAACGTTTCAAAAGTTGAAAGAATTGGGCTACTAAATTTTGTCTCTTCTGCCATATTCACCTGACCAACTCATCAAGTGATTATCACTTGTTTAAGCATCTCCACAACTTTTTGAAGGGAAAATGGGTCCACAACCATCAGGAGGCAGAAAATGTTTTCCAAGAGTTCCTCAAGTCCTAAAGCACATATTTTTATGCTACAGGAATAAACGTAGTTCTCATTGGCAAAAATGTGTTGATTGTAATGGTTCCTATTTTGATCAATAAAGATGTGTTTGAGCCTAGTAATAATGATTTAAATGTTATGGTCCGAAACCATGATTACTTTTGTACCAAACAAATATTATTGGGAAGAACACTACCTAAAGGAAAATCACTCCTTCTTTGGGAAGGACAGTTACCAAATCGATAAATCAATGTTTTACCTTAAAGGATAATTATTTTTAGGTCTATTGAGTCTTTAACTTGATCAGCTGTTAGAGTATAGTACTTTTAAAATAAATATATACACTGAATGGAAATAACAATGTTTGTAAATATTAATATCCTTGAATTATGTCAAAATTAGTTACAGAGAGACACTGATAACATCAACAAAGATAAAAATGATTTGAACAATAGGAGTTTCAGTTCTAGACAAAAGAGAACAGAATCATCTCACCCTGGTACTTCTGCCAAATACAAGTAAAACTCTGAATATAATATGACAAATAACATAGAAAGAATTTAAAAGGTAGAAAGAAGAGAGATCTTGGGATTTGGGGAATAATACAGCAGTGTATTTTTTGGATCATCATTTTGTTTTTCCTATATTCCAGACTGATGTCTAGGGAAGATGGCAATGCATAAATGCCAATAGGCACTGATTCCAAAAAGATCCAAGGAAAGACTATTCTCTCTAAACAAAGAATCAAAAACAAAACAAACAACAACAACAAATGATTACCTGGAAGAGGAGAAAACTTCTTAAGCCAACTCCACATTCTCATCACCTCACTACCACCACCTCTCCCTTTTCTCCTACTTTCTCCTTTTCCCTCTTGATGTCATCTGAGGCCAAGTAGAGACCCTGGTCTTCTACCACCATCAGGTGATAGTAGGCAATGCTCTGCTTCTTCTGCTAAGATCGTATCAGTGATAGCTCAGTGGGGAGCCTGGACTTGCAAACTTGCCCAGCTCTAGTGGGTGGCATTACACTACCCCAAATATGCTAATGTCCACTGAGCCCAAAATGAGAACTTAGACCACCTTCCTGCACAGGCAGGAGGAACATCCTTTCACTCCCAACCAGGGTATCAGGGGAGGGAGCTAGCGAAAGAACTTATTTAAACTATATATGAAGTTCTAGGCAGGCTCCTGAGTATCCCATATAAGAAACTGACCAGATTTAGCATAGCAGAATATATAAGAGCTGGACTACCATTTGGAAAACCACTGAGGTTTTCAGACTAGCCTCTGATAGCACACAGACAAAGCAGAGCAGACTAGCACTACAAAGACTGAAAACTAAGCAGAACTGTATCCAAAACCTCAACATGGTAACTATCTGTTAAAAAGGAAGGTTTACATAGGATCCAAGATCTAATAACATAATACCTGAAATGTCCAGTATATATTTGAAAATTGCTTGTCATGTCAACAAACAGGAAAATCACAACAGGTATAAGACAATTAATACCTGAAAGTGTAGGGCTTCCTTGATAGGTCAATTGGTAAAGAACCTGCTTGCAATGCAGGAGACCCCTGTTGGATTTCTGGGTCAGGAAGATCCACTGGAGAAGGAAAAGACTACCCATTCCAGTATTCTTGGGGTTCCCTTGTGCCTCAGCTGGTAAAGAATCTGCCTGCAATGCTGGAGACCTGGGTTCGATCCCTGGGTTGGGAAGATCCTGTAGAGAAGGGAAAGGCTACCCTCCCCAGTATTCTGACATGGAGAATTCCATGGACCATATAATCTATAGGGTTGCAAACAGTCGGACAGGACTAAGTCACTTTCACTTTCACTTTCAAACTGAAAGTGTATCAGCTATCACTATCATCTGAAAAGGACTGCAATGCAGCCATCTAGAAATACTTCAATGAGCAATTACAGACACTCTTGTAGCAAGGGGGAAAAATAGAAAATTTCAGCAAAAAAGCAAAAAAAATAAAAAATGAAAAGAAACAAATGGAAATTATAGAATTGAAAAATGCAAGAATCAAAATAAAAATTTCACTGTATATGTTCAATAGCAGAATAGAATGACAGAAGAAAAATAAATTAATTCAATGACCAACCAATAAAAACACACAATCTGAACAAAGGAAGAAAATAGATTTAAAAGTAAAAAATGAACAGAGCTTCAGGGACATGCAGACAAGAAAGGAGATGTAAAACTTATGCCACTAAAGTCCTGGAAAAAGAACAGTAAAAGTGCCAGTCTCAAAAAATATTTGAAACAATGGGTAAAATTTTCTGAAATTTGGCAAACAGTACAAACCATTATATTTAAGAAGATGACTTCCAGAAAGTATAAATTTATGGAAGTCCACACCAAAATACATCATAATCAGATTTCTGAAAACTAAAGATAAAGAAAAAAGTCTTGAAAACAGCTAGCACAATATGATACATTACCTATAAGGGAAAAACAAATCCAAAAGCAAGAGGACGTCTCATCTGAAACCATGAAGGTCAGAAGGAATTGGCGAAACATTTTTCAAGTGCTGAAAGGAAAGAACTTCAACCCAGAACAAATCTCTATATACTTAAGAAATGAAAGGGAAATAAAAGACATTTTCAGATGAAGATAGCTAAGATAATGTATTGCCAGCAGACCAGACTAAATGAATGGCTAATGGAAGTTCTTTGATCAGGAAGAAAATAACAAATGCAAATGTGAAACATCAGGGGGGAGGAGAAACAGTAGAATGGATAAAAATAGGGGTATAACAATGAAGCTATTTTCATCTTGAGCTTCTAAAATTAAAGACTTTTAATGACTTAGAAGTGCACTGTCCAATACACAAGCCAATAGTCATATGTGGCTAATGAGAACTTGAAATCTATGCCAAATGAAGATGTGCTGTATGTGTCAATCTACCCTGAATGTCAAAGTACAAAACTATAAACTTTTCATTGACATCTGTGCTAGCTATATGTTGAAATGGTATTAGCTTGAATATATTGCTTTAAATATGTTATTAAAATTAAAATTGATGTCATTTATTTTTCCTTTCTTTAGTGTGGCTACTAGAAAATTTAAAATTATGTATGTGGCTCCCATTCGTGGTTTGTACTGTATTTCTATTGGGCAGTGCTAACCTAAAGTGCTCAATATTTATACCCTTTCATGAAAAACTACAGAAGATGACTTTCAATAAGAAGAAATTAGAAACACTGATATACTTAAATAACTCATTTAAATTTATTAACTGATATATTTAAATACAAAATTTTAGGAGCTTGTGATAGAAGACTGTTCACAAAACATGTAAATGTTAGTTATCCTAAGTTAGGTAAGAAAGTGTTGCTGCTAAATGTAGGCTTATTTTTTTAAAATTAATTAATTTAATTGGAGGATAATTACTTTACAATATTGTGGTGGGTTTTGCCATATATGGACATGAATCAACCATGGGTACACATGTGTTCCCCCATCCTGAACCTCCCTCGCACTCCCCTCCCCAACCCATCCCTCTGGGTTGCCCCAGAGCACCAGCTTTGTGTGCCCTGCTTTATGCACCAAACTTGCACTGGTCATCTATTTTACATATGGTAATATATACGTTTCAATGCTCTTCCCTCAAATCATCCCACCCTCACTTTCTCCCGCATAGTCCAAAAGTCTAACCTTTACATCTGTATTGCTTTTGCTGTCTTGCATATAGGATCATCCTTACTGTCTTTCTAAATTCCATATATATGCATGAATATACTGTATTGGGGTTTCTCTTCCTGGCTTACTTCACTCTGTATAATAGGCTCTAGTTTCATTTACCTCTTTAGAATTGACTCAAATGCATACTTTTTTATAGCTTAGTAATATTCCATTGTGTATGTGTACCAAACTTCCTTACCCATTTATCTGCCAATGGATGTGGTCTCTTTTTTTTAAGTTTCTGGTAAAGATTTTTTATTAAAAATTTTAGGATAAACTCTATAAGAATAACTGAAGACTATACAGTTACGCCATTCAAAGAGAAGAGGGAATGCAGAAATCTTTCTCAAACAAAAATAAATGAAAGACAGACAAATAGAAAAGAAAGGAAAAAGATTATAAACAAATTATAAAACATGCTAAAAGTAAAGATAAATATAAAAGGACAAAAACCTTCTTACTAAAAGATGGAGCATATCAGGTAAGGCAAAGACCAATAGTCACCCAAAAGCATTTCATTCAATTTTATGAAATAAGTGCAAATAAACAAATCAATGAAACACCATTTACCTATTAAATTGAAAAAGTGTGCTTAAACAATTCTGGTGGAGTATAAATTGTTACACTCTTACTGAAAAGACAATTGGCTAAAAAATATTCATTAAAATGTGGTATATATTATAGTTTGTAAGAAATTGGCTAATATAAGAAAATTACCTAAAAGATACTCATTACAGTGTGCTATATAATTACAATGTGGTATATAATAGAATATATAATATTAATATAATAATAATAAAAAATAGGATTTCATAGAGGCCCAACAATAGAAAATGGTTATATGTCTATATTACTTAATATTGTACTACTGTTAAAATCATGTTTTCAAAGACGGGTAGTGAGATGGAAAGTGTTTAGAACTTGATAATTGAATAAAACATGATACACAATTGAATCACAAGACTGTTAAGGAAACTACATATTTAATTAATATGTGTAAACATGTGTTCATTTTTTAAAACTAGTGTAACACAATATTAATATAAAAATATTTTTAGTTTCTGCTGAGGACCAATGCAAAGAAATAGAGGAAAACAACAGAATGGGAAAGACTAGAGATCTCTTCAAGAAAATTAAAGATACCAAGGGAACATTTCATGCAAAGATGGGCTCGATAAAGGACAGAAATGGTATGGACCTAACAGAAGCAGAAGATATTAAGAAGAGGTGGCAAGAATACACACAAGAACTGTACAAAAAAGATCTTCACGACCCAGATAATCACGATGGTGTGATCACTCACCTAGAGCCAGACATCCTGGAATGTGAAGTCAAGTGGGCCTTAGAAAGCATCACTACGAACAAAGCTAGTGGAGGTGATGGAATTCCAGTTGAGCTATTTCAAATCCTCAAAGATGATGCTGTGAAAGTGCTGCACTCAATATGCCAACAAATTTGGAAAACTCAGCAGTGGCCACAGGACTGGAAAAGGTCAGTTTTCCTTCCAATCCCAAAGAAAGGTAATGCCAAAGAATGCTCAAAGTACTGCACAATTGCACTCATCTCACACGCTAGTAAAGTAATGCTCAAAATTCTCCAAGCCAGGCTTCAGCAATACGTGAACCATGAACTTCCAGATGTTGAAGCTGGCTTTAGAACAAGCAGAGGAACCACAGATCAAGTTGCCAACATCTGCTGGATCATCGAAAAAGCAAGAGAGTTCCAGAAAAACAACTATTTCTGCTTTATTGACTATGCCAAAGCCTTTGACTGTGTGGATCACAATAAACTGTGGAAAATTCTTAGAGATGGGAATACCAGACCTTCTGACCTGTCTCTTGAGAAACCTGTATGCAGGTCAGGAAGCAACAGTTAGAACTGGACATGGAACAACAGACTGGTTCCAAATAGGAAAAGGAGTACGTCAAGGCTGTATATTGTCACCCTGCTTATTAACTTATATGCAGAGTACACCATGAGAAACGCTGGGCTGGAAGAAACACAAGCTGGAATCAAGATTGCCGGGAGAAATATCAATAACCTCAGATATGCAGATGACACCACCCTTATGGCAGAAAGTGAAGAGGAACTAAAGAGCCTCTTGATGAAAGTGAAAGAGGAGAGTGAAAAAGTTGGCTTAAAGCTCAACGTTCAGAAAACTAAGATCATGGCATCTGGTCCCATCACTTCATGGGAAATAGATGGGGAAGCAGTGGAAACAGTGTCAGACTTTATTTTATGAGGCTCCAGAATCACTGCAGATGGTGATTGCAGCCATGAAATTAAAAGACGCCTACTCCTTGGAAGGAAGGTTATGACCAACCTAGATAGAATATTGAAAAGCAAAGACATTACTTTGCCAACAAAGGTCCGTCTAGTCAAGGCTATGTTTTTTCCAGTAGTTATGTATGGATGTGAGAGTTGGACGGTGAAGAAAGCTGAGCACTGAAGAATTGATGCTTTTGAACTGTGGTGTTGGAGAAGACCTTTGCGAGTCCCTTGGACTGCAAGAAGATCCAACCAGTCCATCCTAAAGGAGATCAGTCCAGGGTGTTCATTGGAAGGACTGATGTTAAAGCTGAAACTCCAATACTTTGGCCACCTCATGAGAAGGGTTGACTCATTGGAAAAGACCCTAACGCTAGGAAGGATTGGAGGCAGGAGGAGAAGGGGACGACAGAGAATGAGATGGCTGGATGGGATCACCAACTCAATGGACATGGGTTTGGGTAAACTCCGGGAGTTGGTGATGGATAGGGAGGCCTGGCATGCTGCGATTCATGGGGTCACAAAGAGTTGGACACGACTGAGTGACTGAACTGAACTGAGGAGCAAGAAAACAGATTCCCAAATGAAGCATGAGACCATCATGTAGCTTGCAAAGGAAGGTTGTGGAAAACCATTTGTTTCCAACCCTCTTGTTTACATCAAGAAGAGAAGTAGAAGATTAGAAGTTAGCTAGAGTCTTTGGTGTGCTCGTGTGTATGGTACCCATCCATTTCCCTCCCCAAGGAAGGCGAATGAATAAAATTCTCCCTTCTCAACTAAAGAGAGAGGACAATGAGGAAGCTACTCAAGGGGCTTAATATTTATCACTACAATTGCTGTACATGGTGAACAGATATCAGACTGTGTTTGAGAAATCTGAAGATGAGTAAATTCCTGTTAAGTTTTATCTGCTGAGGGAAGTAGGGGTGCTTTTACACTGGTATCTGCCTGTCTCCTCAAGATTGTCCTGACCAGATGTGACCTCAAGTGAGAGATAGCCTGGTGAGCTTGCAGTGTTCTTGCTCAGTATTGCCATCCAGAGGGACGAGAGGACTCCAATGGTGACAGAAAATTTATGTGGCAGTGGAACACCGAGAACCAGGGAGAGAAAGAAAGCAAGAGGGAGGCGAGGCTGTTACCTGGGCAAGGGAATTTCAGGCAAAATCTCTCATTAGGTAGAGAGGTCATGCAGAGCAGTCTCCAAAGAACCCAAGAAAGTGTTCCGGGAGAGATAGTTTTAAATAATATCTCTGATAAAAAGCACATTCCAGTTCTAAACAGTATCAGTCAGATAAAGAACACCTCACTCCCTTCCTTCCTCCCCTCTTCATTTACCCAGTAGGGGTCAGACACTGTGACTGACAAGACTAAGAAGAAGGGGCAAAGACATCAGTCAGGCAGAGGGGGAAAGCACTCAGGTTCTCTCGCACTGCAGTTACCTAGCCTACAGCTGGCACGAGCTGGGAGAGGGGAAGTACTTAGTATTTTGAATGAGGTTAAAATGTGCTGAGTATCACAGAGGACTAAAAATGTTGCTGTTTGGAGAAGATTCCATTATCTGAAAATGACTTGATAAGCCTGGGGACTTGCCCTAAATTCATCCAGGAAAAGAATTAGGACTAGGAGAAGAATTAGTCAACACAGTAAATGAACAAAGACAGGAAGAGACAAGAAGAAATGTGGTTTGTGATTATATTCCACAAGACATGCTTGATCCACATGACAGTTACATCTGGAAGAAAGAGGAGAGACTACAAGGAAATCTACCCTTATTAACAGTAGTATTTGGGCGAAATCATAATGGGATTACTTGAGACTTTTTCTCTTCTGTTTTTTTTGATTTTTATAAAATCAGTAAGATGCGTTTTATCCTGTAACCAAAGGGGATTTGCAGTGCACGGTTTCCTGGGCCCCTAGATCATAATAAATCTTTTTTTTTAGTTAACTACTAAGTTTCCTTCAGAAGATGGGATGGTTTCTCACTGGAAAATTACTGCAATCCTTCTGGCAAAATGCTAAGATATATTTAAACTACAGTTTATTCTGTAAAATCTCAGCATAATACATTAAACATATTATCTTTTTATTTATTATGTAAAAAATTATAAATTGCACTAGCAAAAACCAAATCATTCACAGTGATAAAGAGGTTAACTTTTACTCTGTAGTTAACTGAGTCAGGAAACAAGCTTAAGCACAGGGGAGGGGAATCTATCATAAACGCACAGAATTAATGCTTCATAGCTCCTTAATCATGTTTTCTAACTTCACTTAAAAAATTTATGCACATACGTGCAATATATTACATATTCTGTAACCTCTTTACTCACAAAATTATCCCACAATTTAAAAAATTTACTATAGGAATAAGTATATTTTATTATATAATTTGTTGTTATTTAGTGAAGAATTTTAACTTATATTCCCTATAAGAAGTCTTTAATTTGGGGGCATGCATCCCTGGAAAATCAGAATGATTTGATTTAAGACCTTAGCTATAATTTTTCTCTTTATAAAAATACTCAATCTCCCTTATAAGAGTGTTAGGATTTAATTGATCACCTGACACATTGAGAATATCAAAGTGCAGATCTGTGTGAAGATTTTTCAGTTACAGCTTTTTTGGTCACCAGAAATACAGAGCTGTGAATTAATTTTTACATAATTCTCAAAGATAAAGAAGTCCTTAACAAATTAATATTAAAATAGATCATCTGAAATGTTAGTCTCAGTAACTGTGTGATTTTGGTGATTATGGGTATGCAATTGAATGGGAGAAAGAATGCATAAAAAACTTTCTTAATCTTCTTTATGGTGTTTTCACGAATCAGATGGAATCTGGTAATGAAAACAGAAATATTATGACTGAACTAGTAAAAAAAATTTTAATCAATATAAGATGCTGACATATCTATGTTGATTGAAAAACAAATACATGTATACATGTGCATGTAGAGAAAGGTAGGAAGAGAGACCTAGACAGAATTCTGAAGTGACCCCCAAGATTCCTGTCCTCTGGTATTAGTCACTCCATATATGTATTCCTCGTGAGTACAGGCAGGAATTATGAATATGAAAGGATAATTGCTTTGATGATTAGATTACATTATATAAGACACTGTTGTATCTGGCTGGAAAGATTCTCCTGCTAACAGAAGAATCAGTTGTCCTGTTACAAGGGCCAAAAGGTTAGGACCTGAGGGCAGCCTCTAGCAACTGGGAGTGACTCCCGGCTAAAGGCAGTGTCCAACTGTGTTCCTTTCTTCAGGCTCTAGGAAGAATAAATTCCTTTACTTTTTCTAGCCCCAGAGGCTGTTCACATTCCATGGCTAATGGCCCCTTCTTCCACCTTCAAAGCCAGCAAGGATGGGTCAAGTCTTTCTCAGGTCAAGCCATTCTGACCTCCTCTTCCAGCTCCTCCCTCTACATTTAAAGATCTATGTGATAACATTAGACACAATCAAAGAATCCTGGAAGAGCTCCCTGTCTCAAGGTCAGCTGATTAGAAACTTTAATCCTATATGTTACCTTTATTTTCCTTTGCCATGTAATCTAACATAGTCACAAATTCCTGATATTAGGGTATAGACATCCTCACCCCATTATTCTTGCCATTAAATACTTCAACAACAACAAAAAAAGGGTATTAGAATGATGAAAAAACACAAATGTTAATTTTAAGGATTTATTCTAAAGTCTTAATCACACCTCTAGGATGAATACTTAGAAAATTTTCTCAGTTACTGAAACACAACAAAACTGAACTTTCTCCTTAACTTTCTATGTAAACTATCATATATTGTATGGTTTTCAATAAGCTAAACAAGTATTATAAATAAAAATAATGTTCATACTTTAACAAAGATGAAGTATATTCAAAATTCAATTATTATTTAATTTTATCTTCAATTGATTTGTGTACCTTAGTCAGTCAGTCAGTTCAGTCACTCAGTCGTGTCCGACTCTTTGCAACCCCATGAACTGTAGCACGCCAGCCCTCCCTGTCCATCATCAACTCCCAGAGTTTACCCAAACTGATGTCCATTGAGTCAGTGATGCCATCCAACCATCTCATCCTCTGTCGTCGCCTTCTCCTCCTGCCTTCAATCCTTCCCAACATCAGGGTCTTTTCAAATGAGTCAGCTCTTCACATCAGGTGGCCAAAATATTGGAGTTTCAGCTTTAGCATCAGTCCTTCCAGTGAACATCCAGGACTGATTTCCTTCAAAAGTCTCTTCTAATTGCTCAGAATAATTATGGATATTGGTCAGTTCATGTTTTGGTAAAAGGCTCCTATTTTCATTGAAAATTAATAAATGTTACTATGATATAACAATATTATCACTTAGCTGTTTAAATGAAAAGTGAAATAAACCACTAATTTAGATTCCTTAAGATAAAGTATTTATGGTAAAAAAACAAAAAACAGAATAAAATGTATCATTTTATATTATTACTCCAAGTTTTTCCACCATTAAAAACTAAAAGTACAAGTCAATACTGCTGAAAATTACCACTAATGATATTGTTATTTTATAAAACTATAAATCCACTGTTTCCAGAGCCTGGTGGAAAATTGTTGTTTAGTCAACATTACTGAATACGTGATCTCTTAGAAAACCTGGTTTTTCTGTCTGTCTCTGTTTACCAGTTCAACTATGCTCATAATACATCATGAGCAAAACCAGCTCTATTACAAACCATGTTTTTAATAAACACATTCATGAAATAAAATAAATCCTTTGATGAAAGCAAAATGTACAATGGGATCTTTTTGCTCTAAATAGGTAAAAGTAGTGTTACCTCACAGAGAGAAATACACACCATCAGCTCAACAAACCCCTGTGGTCCTAGCCACTGGAAAGCAAGAAACATGTAGCAACCTTTGGGGATAGCTCAATAGTACAAAGTCAACGCTATGGTTTTGCAGTAGTCATGAATGGATGTGAGAGCTGGGCCATAAAGAAAGCTGAGCGCCGAAGAATTGATGCTTTTTAACTCTGATGTTGGAGAAGACTCTTGAGAGTCCCTTGGACTGAAAGGAGATCCAACCAGTCAATCCTAAAGGAAATAAGTCTGAATATTCATTGGAAGGACTGATGCTGAAGCTGAAGTTCCAATAATTTGGCCACCTGATGCAAAGAGCGGCAGAAGCGATGCGGCTGCGACGGCTCGGCACAGAAGCGTGGCCGAGAGGAGCTAGGCCGGGCTGGGGGCCGGGAGCCGGGGGCGGCGGCCGAAAGGGGCTAGGCGGGGCCGGGGGCCGGAGGCGGCGGCAGACAGGGGCTAGGCCCGGCCGGAGGCTGGGGGCCGGCGGCGGCGACGGCAAGAGGAATTAACCAAGTCCCAAGGTAAGAGAAACCCAAGTAAGACGGTAAGTGTTGCGAGCGGGCATCAGAGGGCAGACACACTGAAACTAAAATTACGGAAACCTTGTCTATCTCAATTAAACTAAGCCATGCCGTGTGGGGCCGCCCAAGACGGATGAGTCATGGTGGAGAGGTCTGACAGAATGTGGTCCACTGGAGAAGGGCATGGAAAACCACTTCAGTATTCTTGCCTTGAGAACCCCATGAACAGTATGAAAAGGCAAAAAGATAGGACACTGAAAGATGAACTCCCCAGGTCAGTAGGTGCCCAATATGCTAATGGAGATCAGTGGAGAAATAATTCCAGAAAGAATGATGGGATGGAGCCAAAGCAAAAACTACACCCAACTGTGGATGTGACTGGTGATAGACGCAAAGTCCGATGCTGTAAAGAGCAATATTGCATAGGAATCTGGAATGTTAGGTCCATGAATCAAGGCAAATTGGAAATGGTCAAATAGGAGATGGCAAGAGTGAATGTTGACATTCTAGGAATCAGAGAACTAAGATGGACTGGAATGGGTGAATTTAACTCAGATGACCATTATATCTACTACTGTGGGCAAGAATCCCTTAGAAGAAATGGAGTAGCCATCATGGTCAACAAAAGAGTCCAAAATGCAGTACTTGGATGCAATCTCAAAAACGACAGAATGATCTCTGTTCGTTTCCAAGGCAAACCATTCAATATCATGGTAATCCAAGTCTATGCCCGGACCAGTAACGCCAAAGAAGCTGAAGTTGAACGGTTCTATGAAGACCTTCTAGAACTAACAAGACCTTCTAGAACTAACACCCAAAAAAGATGTCTTTTTCATTATAGAGGACTGGAATGCAAAAGTAGGAAGTCAAGAAACACCTGGTGTAACAGGCAAGTTTGGCCTTGCAGTACAGAATGAAGCAGGGCAAAGGCTAATAGAGTTTTGCCACGAGTGCAGAATGAAGCAGGGCAAAGGCTAATAGAGTTTTGCCAAGAGAACGCACTGGTAATAGCAAACACCCTCTTCCAACAACACAAGAGAAGACTCTACACGTGGACATCACCAGATGGTCAACACCAAAATCAGATTGATTATATTCTTTGCAGCCAAAGATGGAGAAGCTCTATACAGTCAGCAAAAACAAGACCGGGAGCAGACTGTGGCTCAGATCATGAACTGCTGATTGCCAAATTCAGACTTAAATTGAAGAAAGTAGGGGAAACCACTAGTCCATTCAGGTATGACCTAGATCAAATCCCTTATGAGTATACAGTAGAAGTAACAAATAGATTTAAGGGACTAGACCTGATAGAGTGCTTGATGAACTATGGACAGAGATTCGTGACATTGTACAGGAGACAGGGATCAAGAAAATCCCCATGGAAAAGAAATGCAAAAAAGCAAAATGGCTGTCTGAGGAGGCCTTACAGATAGCTGGGAAGAGAAGAGAAGCAAAAAGCAAAGGAGAAAAGGAAAGATATTCCCATGTGAATGCAGAGTTCCAAAGAATAGTAAGGAGAGATAAGAAATCCTTCCTCAGCAATCAGTGCAAAGAAATAGAGGAAAACAACAGATTGGGAAAGACTAGAGATCTCTTCAAGAAAATTAAAGATACCAAGGGAACATTTCATGCAAAAATAGGCTCAATAAAGGACAGAAATGGTATGGACCTAACAGAAGCAGAAGATATTAAGAAGAGGTGGCAAGAATACACAGAAGAACTGTACCAAAAAGATCTTCACGACCCAGATAATCACGATGGTGTGATCACTCACCTAGAGCCAGACATCCTGGAATATGAAGTCAAGTGGGCCTTAGAAAGCATCACTACGAACAAAGCTAGTGGAGGTGATGGAATTCCAGTTGAGCTATTTCAAATCCTCAAAGATGATGCTGTGAAAGTGCTGCACTCGATATGCCAGCAAATTTGGAAAACTCAGCAGTGGCCACAGGACTGGAAAAGGTCAGTTTTCCTTCCAATCCCAAAGAAAGGCAATGCCAAAGAATGCTCAAAGTACTGCACAATTGCACTCATCTCATACGCTAGTAAAGTAATGCTCAAAATTCTCCAAGCCAGGCTTCAGCAATACGTGAACCGTGAACGTCCAGATGTTCAAGCTGGTTTTAGAAAAGGCAGAGGAACCAGAGATCAAATTGCCAACATCCACTGGATCATCGAAAAAGCAAGAGAGTTCCAGAAAAACATCTATTTCTGCTTTATTGACTATTCCAAAGCCTTTGACTGTGTGGATCACAATAAACTGTGGAAAATTCTTAGAGATGGGAATACCAGACCATCTGACCTGTCTTTTGAGAAACCTGTATGCAGGTCAGGAAGCAACAGTTAGAACTGGACATGGAACAACAGACTGGTTCCAAATAGGAAAAGGAGTACGTCAAGGCTGTATATTGTCACCCTGCTTATTTAACTTATATGCAGAGTATATCATGAGAAACGCTGGGCTGGAAGAAACACAAGCTGGAATCAAGATTGCCGGGAGAAATATCAATAACCTCAGACATGCGGATGACACCACCCTTCTGGCAGAAAGTGAAGAACTAAAGAGCCTCTTGATGAAGGTGAAAGAGGAGAGTGAAAAAGTTGGCTTAAAGCTCAACATTCAGAAAACTAAGATCATGGCATCTGGTCCCATCACTTCATGGGGAATGGATGGGGAAACAGTGGAAACAGTGTCAGACTTTACTTTTTTGGGCTCCAGAATCACTGCTGATGGTGACTGCAACCATGAAATTAAAAGACGCTTACTCCTTGGAAGGAAGGTTATGGCCAACCTAGATAGCATATTTAAAAGCAGAGACATTACTTTGCCAACAAATGTCCATGTAGTCAAGGCTATGGTTTTTCCAGTGGTCATGTATGGATGTGAGAGTTGGACGGTGAAGAAAGCCGAGCACCGAAGAACTGATGCTTTAAAACTGTGGTGTTGGAGAAGACTCTTGAGAGTCCCTTGGACTGCAAGGAGATCCAATCAATCCATCCTAAAAGAGATCAATCCTGGGTGTTCATTGGAAGGTCTGATGTTGAAGCTGAAACTCCAATACTTTGGCCACCTCATGCGAAGGGTTGACTCATTGGAAAAGACCCTAATGCTGAGTAGGATTGGGGGCGGGAGGAGAAGGGGACTACAGAGGATGAGATGGTTGGATGGCATAACTGACTCGATGGACATGGGTTTGGGTAGACTCCAGGAGTTGGTGATGGACAGAGGGGCCTGGCGTGCTGCAGTTCGTGGGGTCGCAAAGAGTCGGACACGACTGAGCAACTGAACTGAACTGAACTGATGCAAAGAGCTGACTCATGAGAAAAGCCCCTGATGCTGGGAAAGATCAAAGGCAGGAGAAGGACAACAGAGGGCGAGATGTTTGGATGGAATCTCCAACTCAATAGACACGAGTTTGAGCAAGCTCTTGGGGATGGTGAAGGACAAGGAAGCCTGGTGTGCTGCAGTCCATGGGGTCACAAAGAGTCGGACACCACTGAGCAACTGAACAATAATAGTACATCATATCTAAAATATTATCAAGCAAACCAGGCAAAGGAAAACTTATTTCAGATTCTACCCTCCAGAGTAGGTGCAGAGAGGGAAGAAATGCTATGAGATTCATTATAATTTAAAATATACAAGTACTATCTTAGAGGAAGGCAAATCTGTATGCAAAGATTGACATGATCATTATAATCAATGCTCTAGTTTGCAATCTCTGATGAGTGTGGCATGCTTTTGTGTTTGCATATATTTTTAGTTGCTTTTCTTTTCTTTTTAATACTACATTATACCTTTTTGCTATATTAATGCAGATTTGGAATTTGAAAATACTTTGAGAGATGACATCAAAGGCTTTTGAGGTGTAAAGACTGGCTAGATTAAACAATGGAGTAAAGTTATAGTTCTCAGAGCAATTATTGCTCTGCTATAGCCCCTCCCATATTCAATACTATTGGGTTTTGAGTTCCAAACTTATACAGTGGCATCCCAACTACAGGAAAGTTCTTGTGGTTTAGAGTTCTCAAGAAAACCCTTGTACAGTAAGTAAATAAAAGTCATATTTTATTACATCTTACTTATTATGTTCCCATAAGTAGGAGTGGTTTCCTAAAGACAATGTTCAGTCTCACTTAAGTTAATATGATTGATAGAGTGCTAAAAGTCTACTATGTGCATTAAATGAAAAGTGCATACTAAAAAATGCCTTTAGTCTTTTGTACAGAATGGATATTGAGTAAATGCTATGAATTTAAACCAAACTGTGCTATGTATCTGATCATATATATCAAATATATGTATTAGACTAGCATATCTCAAAATGATATGTGATTGGGTTAAAAATGCCAAAAATTCCTAAAATCATAAAATATTAACAATATACATAAAATGTGCTTAATGTTTGCTATGCACTGAATTATATTCTTTCAAAATTCAAATGATTCATATGATAAGGGCCTAATCCCTAATGTGACAGTAGGATAAGAGATAGAAGATGGAGATAGAAGGATGAAATTAAGGTTAGATGAAGTTATAATGGTGGGGGTTCTGATCCAATGAGATTAGTGTCCCTATAAGAAGAGACACAGAACATCTCACTACCTCTGTCTCTCTGTGAGTACACTCAAAGGAAAGACCATGTTAAGACCCAGTGATGATGGCTGTTCTGATTGGGGTGAACCTCACTGTAGTTTTGATTTGCATTTCTCTAATAATTAGTGATATTGAGCATCTTTTTTCATGTGATTATTGGCCATGTGTATTCTTTGAAGAAATATCTGTTTAGGTCCACTGCCCATTTTTCAACTGGGTTGTTTGTTTTTCAGTTATTGAGCTCTATGAGATACCTGTATACTTTGGAGATTAATCCTTTGTCAGTTGTTTCATTTGCAGTGTTCTTAGCAGCCCTATTTACAATAGCTAGGACTTGGAAGCTACCTAGATGTCCATCGGCAGATGAATGGATAAAGAAGATGTGGTACATGTATATAATAGAATATTACCTGGCTACAAAAAGAACAAATTTGAGTCAATTCTAGTGAAGTGGATGACCCTAGAGCCTGTTATACAGTGAAGTAAGTTAGCGAAAAATGAATATCTAGATTCCACATACATATGGAATCTAGAAAAATGATACTGATGAACCTTGTAGCAGGGAAGGAATGGAGATGCAGGTGTAGAAAACGGACTTCTGGACACAGTGGAGGAAGGAAAGAGTGGGACAAGTGGAGAAAGTAGCATCGATATATATACACTACCATGTGTCAAACAGATAGCTAGTGAGAAGTTTCTATATAACACAAGAAGCCCAGCTTGGTGCTCTGTGATAATTTAGAGGGGTGGGATGGGAGGATAGGATGGGAAGAAGGCTCAAAAAGGAAGTGATATCAATGGAATATTACTCAGCCATTAAAAAAAATACATTTGAATCGGTTCTATTGAGATGGATAAAACTGGAGCCCATAATACAGAGTGAAGTACGCCAGAAAGAAAAACACCAATACAGTATACTAATGCATATATATGGAATTTGAAAGTTGGTAACGATAACCCTATTTGCAAGACAGAATAAGAGACACTGATGCATAGAACAGTCTTATGGACTCTGAGGGAGAAGGTGAGGGTGGGACGTTCTGGGAGAATAGCATTGAAACATGTATATTATCATATGTGAAACAGAACACCATACCATGTTCGATGCATGAGACAAATGCTCAGGGCTGGGGCAATGGGATGACCCAGAGGGATGGGATGGGGAGGGAGGTGGGAGGGGGGTCCAGAAAGGGGAACACATGTAAACCCATGGCTGATTCATGTCAATGTATGGCAAAAACTACTACAATACTGTAAAGTAATTAGCCCCCAACTAAAATAAATAAATTAATTAAAAAAAGATAAAACATAAAAAAATAAAAGGGAAGCCCCCCCAAAAAAGGAAGTGATATATGTATAATTATCATTGGTTTGCATTGTTTTATGGCAGAAACCAACAGAACATTGTAAAAGCAACTCTCCTCCAATTAAAAAATAAATAAAAAGAAAAATAATTTTAAAAAGAAGATGACAAAGAAAAAAAAAAAAAAGCCCAGTGATATGGTACCTGTCTGCAACCCATGAAGAGAGCTCTTGCCGGACAGCAAACACTCCTGAATCTTGATCTAGGATATCTAAACTTAAAAAATATGGGAAGTCAATTTCTATTGTTTAAGCCACCCAGTTTGTGGCATTTTGTTGCAATATAATATAATGTTGCAACTAACTACTTGGGTCTTCAGACTAAATTTACATATGTATGCTTATTTCAAATTCTGTCTCGTTACACTTTTTCTTTATTGGTTACATCATTGTCTAATTCCACTGTGGACACTATTTTCATACCACCACTCTACAGACTTTATCTTGCATTTTCTTGGAATTTTCCATTTTATGTTATAGCCTTGTGAGTGACGGTACTGCTTTTTTTATTGATTTCCCCAAGTTCATTCTCTTAAAGAAGCCCTACAGCTTTTGGCAACAATGTCAAATACTTTCAGATAAAAGTCTTACAAAATGTCATTGATTTAGCCACAATTGCTTTGAGGCTTCTAAAAAACTTTGTCAAATCCACAGACTATCTCCTTTTGTTTTTCCCTATGATTTCCCTAGTGCCTAATAGCATGGTAGATCTTACATGATATTGGCTAAATCAATGAACAAGCAAAAGAGTATGCTTCTTCATCTTTCTCTTGATATCAAAGGTAGCATCAACTGAACCAAGTTTGCAAAGCAGCAAAAGTCAAATTTCCTACACTAGCATGCAGTGTACTAATATAAGTTCTGGATGGGCAACAACATACAGTAGTGTGCTTGAAGCATTGTTCTGAATAACATAACCCCCAGGCCTAATTCTCTGACCCACTCAAAGATTCTGTAAGCTATTTATAATCTCTTAGTAAGTCCTGTCTCTGCTTTAGCAAACCAGCATTGGTCCCTGTTATTTTCAGTGAAGACTTTGGTTGACATAGCACTTTTACATAAACAGAGAAGTCATTACTTTCAATCAATACCAAAGAGAATCAGTGACCCAATAAAGGGTAAGAACTACAATTTAAAGGAAAAAAATTTGCTTGAGAAAACTGGTTATTTCTTTTTTTCAATTAAATTGGGTTTTAAAAATTTCAATGTGAACTATTTAAGAAAAGAGCCTATAGAGTCATTATGGCACGCTATAGTAAAAAGATAAATACTGGAAAACCTTCCCTATTTTTACCAAATGCCTTTGTTCTTTTAATCATGTAACATTAAAAATGTAAATAATTTTACTTTATAATTACATTATTTATTGTGAAACTCCTGCCTACATTGTGTAATAAATGCTTTGTCTTAGGTTTGAACCTGAGTAGATTCAGAGTCCTATGTAAAATGGGAATACAAAATATCAGTATACTTGAAATTTTGTAATATAAAAGAAATCAAGTAATTTCTTTATCTTTACATCTCTAGTCATTTACAAATGAACTTGAATCAAATGACAATACCTTTCTCTAAGAAGCTACAGGAACTTGACAGGCATTATTTAATTCATGTTCTCACTATTCTTGGTGTGATATTACAACTCTTATTCTAACACTGGTATAATTGAAGGACAGAAAATTAAACATTAATCCAAAGCTCCATCCACCCACACACACTGCCTACTTCTCTTAAATCCAAGCTCGTAAGCAAGAAAGGAACAAATGAAAAATGAATCCTTTCTTCAACACCATCTTCAGTGAGTACGAGAGTACACAGTGGTAGGAATGAAAATCATCTGTTCTAAAAACCTGAATTTTATTGCTAAAATTTCATCTTGCTGATTGAATTATGAGACTACTCAGAACATATCTATACTGCAGTTAATTTTAGGCTTCTTGAGGTAACAAACTGTTATGATGTTTAGTCATCATCTTATACCTTAATTTCTCTTTCATCCATCCATGAAGAATAGAAATCAGCAGACAGTTCAATAACAACCAGAGCATCTGATCTAGTTTCCTGTCTTCTTACTTATCCTAATGTGACAGCTAACCCACAAAGCCAAAGTCTTCTTTAAGCATGTGGAAAAGTGCATGACATAGCGACTGGCATGCAGTCAGATTTTTCTTTTCCGTAAATCTACAATCACATCTAAGCAGTTAGCTTTTCATTTTAATTTGGTCTACACAGATAAAAAGATGAGGGCATCCTACCTTGTATTATGTAAGAATAAAAACAAGAAACGAAAATCTATGTGTTTTTGTTTGTTTGTTTGTTTAAGGTCCTAATGCTTCAGTTAATAGCTGAAGCAAATTCAGAAACTGTAGCAAGAAATTTCAGGAGAGTTACCCATGCGGTTGAAGGGGTTGGACTGTAAGAAGCAATGTGAAGGAGAAGAAAGAAGGAAACAGGTGACAGGAGGAACACTGTAAGGCTAAGATCTTTGTTTTCATCACACTCGGAAGTCAAAAGGGAGTTCTGAATAAAGACAAGTTTATTCAGCAATTTTAGTTTGAATCTCAGTGAGGTGAAAATAGAGCTGCCTTGTTCCTATTTTGTACTAAAGTCCCTCAGTGTGACAGACAAACCTCCAGTAGAGGAATAAACAAGAACCCAGGAACAAAATCCCACCCTCCCAAGTCTGAAGACCATGGGCAGTAGTGTGATAACAGCAAGTTTGGAAAAGGGAGAAACATGACAGTAGTTCAAATACTCAACAAACTTCATAAGCAGAAATCAAAATTAGTCATCACTCCATTTAACGTGTGGAGAAAGCAATGGCACCCCTCTCCAGTACTCTTGCCTGGAAAACCCCATGGACGGAGGAGCCTGGTAGGCTGCAGCCCATGGGGTCACGAAGAGTTGGACACGACTGAGCCACTTCACTTTCACTTTTCACTTGCATGCATTGGAGAAGGAAATGGCAACCTACTCCAGTGTTCTCGCCTGGAGAATCCCAGGGATGGGGGAGCCTGGTGGGCTGCAGTCTATGGGGTCGCACAGAGTTGGACACGACTGAAGCGATTTAGCAGCAGCAGCAGCAGCCATTTAACGTGATAGCTTTGCAGTAAGTGTAAATAACAGGTTTTTGTTTTTTCTTCTCCCTCTTCTCTCTGTCCCTCTCTCTCTCTGCCTCTCCCTCCCCCTCCCTCTCTCCCTTCCTCCTTCTCTTCAATCTTGGCTAAATTCTACAACCTTTACACTGCAACAAAAAAACAAGGGTATGACCTAACCCTTCACAATTTCACACAGCTAACTTTTGGAACATTAATATTTCTTTTCTTCTTCAAAAATGCTCAATATGCAATTCTGGGGTGGGGGGAATGATTGGAGAGAGAATGAAACAACAAAATTGTGATATGCAGGTAACCCTAGAAGCTTAAAAAATAGTTAATGTATTAATCCTAAGAAGATAAGGGTTATGTCAATAAAGTATTAATATTTTGAAGACACTTCTTACCATGAAGCTGTCTATCTCCTGAAGCAGTTACATTTCCAAACCATCTCAAATAGCCCCTGGGTTCCACTGACTATCAACAGAAGAATTCATTTATCACTCCTAACCCAAACCATAATTCATGTTTTCAGAGCTATATCCTCTTCTTTGACTAATCTTCTTGGACAAAGGACCTCTCTCCTTGAGGCTATTCCATTTAGTGATCAGTCCTGTATTGTTTATGACTTTCTATAATCAATCATATTGAGAATGAAAAAGTGACCCATCACTAGGTTCTTTATGTTTCTGCCCATGATTGTTTGTGGGAGCTTTATGCCTATTCTAAGGCTTTGCAGGTCAACATCAATGACTTGTTCTTTGTAAGGCCCCATAGCCATTCTGACATGGCATAATCTGGCAACCTTTGACCAAAGAACCACATTTGGTAATTAGGAAGAGGTATAAGTGCACTAGACATTTAAAACTACAGAAATGCATCTTGATACAAGGTCAGTTCTCTATTTTTAACATAGTTTTATTTGCCCTATTTTGACCACATATATGCCTAGATTTCCGTATACAGACAGGCTGAGTCAAGTTAGCTAACCTCATATGTAACCCAATCTATTTCCATTAAATACGGTAAATATGTTTACTCTTTACATGAGATGATAAATACACTTGAAAGTACTTCATCCCTAATCTTGCATTGAGAATGCAGAACTATATTTTAAAAAGGAGCAGAGCAAATCTCTGAAATCCTGTTTGAATCTTTGCTCTGCCAGTTATTTCTTGTGAATCTATGAACAAAATCTTCACCTTCCTGTGCCTCAGTTTCCTTAATATAAACATGTTAATACCAATTTTCAAAATAGAGCTCTGTGAGACAATGTATATGAAGCACTCTACATTTTTAGTTTTAGAGCTTATTACTATTTTTAATGACATGTTTGAGAGTATATTGTTTCTTCATGTGACATTGCCAAAAGTCAAAGTTCCCAGAGCTCAGTCTCATTAAAAGGATAACAGTCATAAACTAATGCAAATTATTTATATATGTGTATATATATACAAAGTATAAAATATATAATGTAAATGATATACATGTAAATATTTTTATGTATGAATACATGTGTTTATATGCATATATATGTATGTATATATGTACACCTCTGTACAAATTTATACATGCAGAACCTGATTTAATTATTAATAAACTCAAGTCTATAAGACTTGCAAATTAAATCATTTTGACTGATCAAATTGACTTTCACAATTTAGTCACTGACTTATAAGTAACACTTAAGAAATGGTGTATTTTTAATGATGGGTCAATAACATTGCATTTCTTTACTCAATAAAGTCCATGATAAAGTATTATTACTGAAAGTGCTGTTAGAGAATATATAAACAAGCTTTTGTCCTTGTAGTTTTCAAATATCTTCTATTGGTCACAGACAAACTGGAAGTGGCTCCAAAGTCATTTTAACTAGACTAAAATTAACAAGTAAACAAAAACTAACACAAGCAAGGGAAATAAAAATTAGCCTGGAAATGGATGAAATAGAGAACAGAAAATCAATGGTGAAAAATCAACAAAACCAAAAACTGGATCATCAAAAATGACTTCCTAACTATACTGACAGAAAGAAAAAACAAGATACAAATTAAGAAAATCAGGAATAAAAGAGGAAATATCACAACTAAGTTTACAAAAATAAAAGATTATAAGGAATACTATGAACAGTTGTACACTAACAAATCAGATAACACCATTAAAATGGACATATTCCTAAAGAGACACAAACTACCAAACAGACTCAAGAATAGAAAATATGACTAGAACTATACCAAGCTAAGAGAATTAATTAATGATTAAAAATCTTTCCATTTCAGAAAAAATCTAAAGCCCAGATAGTGTCACTGGTAACTTTTTATTGTTCATTTGCTCAGTCGTGTCCAATTCTTTGTGAACCCATGGACTGTAGCATGCAGGCTTCCCTGTCTTTCACCATCACCCAGAGCTTGCTTAGCAGTAAATTTTACCAAAGATTTAAAGGACTATGCCCAACTCTTCACAGGCTCTTTCAAAAATAGATAAGAATGGAATGTTTTCCTGCTCATTCTATGGGGCTAGTATGTCCAAGAAATCAAAACAAGACATTACAAGAAAAGTAAAACAAAGCAAAATTTTAAAAAACTACAGACCAATATACTTTATGACTATAAACAGAAGAAATCTTTCACATAATACTGGAAAATCAAATCCAGAAACATGTAAAAAAGAATTATATACTATTACCAAATAGGATCTATCCCAGGAATGCAAGATTGGTTTAACATACAAAAATCAATCAACAAAATATATCATATCAATAGAAAATTGCAAAACTCATACAATAATTTCAAAAAGACACACGATATATATTTGAAAAAATCTCACACCCATTCAGGATTAAAAAAATCATTTAACAAATTAGAAATAGAAAAGAACTGTACTAGTCTGATAAAGGATTATATGAAAACTCCATTAACATCATACTTAATGGAACTGACTATCAACAGATTTCCATTGGGGTTGATGAAATGTTCTAAAATTAAATGTGATATTAGTTGCAAAATTTTCTGAATATGCTGAAATCCACTAAATTGTACACTTTGAATGGATGAATTGTATAGTATGTGAAACAAAGCTATTAAAAAGAAAAAAAAAAAAAAAAGAAGACATGCAGATGGCCAGTAGGCATAGGAAAAGATGTTCAACATTACTAATAATCAAAGAAATGAAAACTGAAACTACAATGAGATACCACCTCATACCTGTCAGAATGGCTATCATCAAAAAGGCCACAAAGAGCAAATGTTGATGAGGATGTAGAGAAAAGAGAATTCTTATACCTTGTTAATGGAAATATAAAGTAGTGAAGCCAATATGGAAAATAGTATGGAGATTTCTCAAAAAACTGAAAATAGAACTACCATGTGCTGTGCTGTGCTTAGTCATGTTCAACTCCTTGTGACCCCATGGACTGTAGCCCACCAGGTTCCTCTGTCCATGAGAATTCTCCAAGCAACAAAACTGGAGTGTGTTGCCATGCCCTCCTCCAGGGGATCTTCCCAACCCAGGGATCGAACCTAGGTCTCCTGCATTGCAGGCAGATTCTTTACCATCTGAGCCACCAGGGAATCTCAAGAATACTGGAGTGGGTAGCCTAACCCTTCTCCGGTGGATCTTCCCAACCCAGGAATCGAACCAGGGTCTCCTTCACTGCAGGTGGAGTCAGTTCAGTTCAGTTCAGTCGCTCAGTCGTGTCCGACTCTTTGCGACCCCATGAATTGTAGCACGCCAGGCCTCTCTGTCCATCACCAACTCCCGGAGTCTACCCAAACCCATGTCCATCGAGTCGGTGATGCCATTCAACCATCTCATCCTCTGTCGTCCCATTCTCCTCCCGCCCCCAATCCTACCCAGCACTAGGGTCTTTTCCAATGAGTCAACCCTTCGCATGAGGTGGCCAAAGTATTGGAGTTTCAGCTTCAACATCAGTCCTTCCAATGAACACCCAGGATAGATCTCCTTTAGGATGGATTGATTGGATCTCCTTGCAGTCCAAGGGACTCTCAAGAGTCTTCTCCAACACCACAGTTCAAAAGCATCAATTCTTTGGCGCTCAGCTTTCTTCACCGTCCAACTCTCACATCCATACATGACCACTGGAAAAACCATAGCCTTGACTAGACGGACTTTTGTTGGCAAAGTAATGTCTCTGCTTTTAAATATGCTATCTAGGTTGGCCGTAACCTTCCTTCCAAGGAGTAAGCGTCTTTTAATTTCATGGCTGCAGTCACCATCTGCAGTGATTCTGGAGTCCAAAAAAATAAAGTCTGACACTGTTTCCACTGTTTCCCCATCTATTTCCCATGAAGTGATGGGACCAGATGCCATGATCTTAGTTTTCTGAACGTTGAGCTTTAAGCCAACTTTTTCACTCTCCTCTTTCACTTTCATCAAGAGGCTCTTTAGTTCTTCTTCACTTTCTGCCATAAGGGTGGTGTCATCCGCATATTTGAGGTTATTGATATTTCTCCCAGCAATCTTTATTCCAGCTTGTGTTTCTTCCAGCCCAGCGTTTCTCATGAGGTACTCTGCATATAAGTTAAATAAGCACGGTGACAATATACAGCCTTGACGTACTCCTTTTCCTATTTGGAACCAGTCTGTTGTTCCATGTCCAGTTCTAACTGTTGCTTCCTGACCTGCATACAGGTTTCTCAAAAGACAGGTCAGATGGTCTGGCAGTCCCATCTCTTTCAGAATTTTCCACAGTTTATTGTGATCCACACAGTCAAAGGCTTTGGAATAGTCAATAAAGCAGAAATAGATGTTTTTCTGGAACTCTCTTGCTTTTTTGATGATCCAGCGGATATTGGCAATTTGATCTCTGGTTCCTCTGCCTTTTCTTTTCTTTTTTTTTTTTTTAATAAATTTATTTATTTTAGTTGGGGACTAATTACTTTACAATATTGTAGTAGTTTTTGCCATACATTGACATGAATCAGCCATGGGTTTACATGTGTTCCCCTTCCCGGACCCCCCTCCCACCTCCCTCCCCATCCCATCCCTCTGGGCCATCCCATTGCCCCAGCCCTGAGCACTTGTCTCATGCATCGAACATGGAATGGTGTTCTGTTTCACATATCATAATATACATGTTTCAGTGCTATTCTCCCAGAACGTCCTACCCTCACCTTCTCCCTCAGATTCCATAAGACTGTTCTATGCATCTGTGTCTCTTATTCTGTCTTGCAAATAGGGTTATCGTTACCATTTTTCAAATTCCATATATATGCATTAGTATACTGTATTGATGTTTTTCTTTCTGGCGTACTTCACTCTGTATTATGGGCTCCAGTTTCATCCATCTCAATAGAACCGATTGAAATGTATTTTTTTTAATGGCTGAGTAATATTCCATTGTGTATATGTACCACAGCTTCCTTATCCATTCGTCTGCAGATGGACATCTAGGTTGCTTCCATGTCCTGGCTATTGTAAACAGTGCTGCGATGAACATTGGGGTACACGTGTTTCTTTCAATTCCGGTCTCCTCGGTGTGTATGCCCAGCAGTGGGATTGCTGGGTCATATGGCAGTTCTATTCCCAGTTTTTTAAGGAATCTCCACACTGTTCTCCATAGTGGCTGTACTAGTTTGCATTCCCACCAACAGTGTAAGAGGGTTCCCTTTTCTCCACACCCTCTCCAGCATTTATTGCTTGTAGACTTTTGGATAGCAGC
Source organism: Giraffa tippelskirchi (assembly GCF_054371585.1). Lineage (NCBI taxonomy): Eukaryota > Metazoa > Chordata > Mammalia > Artiodactyla > Giraffidae > Giraffa > Giraffa tippelskirchi. The sequence continues at coordinate 81,531,474 of NC_137275.1, read as the reverse complement.
CATTCTGACTGGTGTGAAATGGTACCTCATTGTGGTTTTGATTTGCATTTCTCTAATAATGAGTGATGTTGAGCATCTTTTCATGCGTTTGTTAGCCGTCTGTATGTCTTCTTTGGAGAAATGTCTGTTTAGTTCTTTGGCCCATTTTTGATAGGGTCGTTTATTTTTCTGGAATTGAGCTGCAGGAGTTGCTTGTATATTTTTGAGATTAATTGTTCGTCTGTTGCTTCGTTTGCTATTATTTTCTCCCATTCTGAAGGATGTCTTTTCACCTTGCTTATAGTTTCCTTTGTTGTGCAAAAGCTTTTAATTTTAATTAGGTCCCATTTGTTTATTTTTGCTTTTATTTCCAATATTCTGGGAGGTGGGTCATAGAGGATCCTGCTGTGATTTATGTCAGAGAGGGTTTTGCCTATGTTTTCCTCTAGGAGTTTTATAGTTTATGGTCTTACATTTAGATCTTTAATCCATTTTGAGTTTATTTTTGTGTATGGTATTAGGAAGTGTTCTAGTTTCATTCTTTTACAAGTGGTTGACCAGTTTTCCCAGCACCACTTGTTAAAGAGATTGTCTTTTCTCCATTGTATATTCTTGCCTCCTTTGTCGAAGATAAGGTGTCCATAGGTACGTGGGTTTATCTCTGGGCTTTCTATTTTGTTCCATTGATCTATATTTCTATCTTTGTGCCAGTACCATACTGTCTTGATGACTGTGGCTTTGTAGTAGAGCCTGAAGTCAGGCAGGTTGATTCCTCCAGTTCCATTCTTCTTTCTCAAGATTGCTTTGGCTATTCGAGGTTTCTTATATTTCCATACAAATTGTGAAATGATTTGTTCTAGTTCTGTGAAAAATACCATTGGTAGCTTGATAGGGATTGCATTGAATCTATAGATTGCTTTGGGTAGTATACTCATTTTCACTATATTAATTCTTCCAATCCATGAACACGGTATATTTCTCCATCTGTTTGTGTCCTCTTTGATTTCTTTCATCAGTGTTTTATAGTTTTCTATATATAAGTCTTTTGTTTCTTTAGGTAGATATATTCCTAAGTATTTTATTCTTTTGGTTGCAATGGTGAATGGTATTGTTTCCTTAATTTCTCTTTCTGATTTCTCATTATTGGAGTATAGGAATGCAAGGGATTTCTGTGTGTTAATTTTATATCCTGCAAGTTTACTATATTCATTGATTAGCTCTAGCAATTTTCTGGTAGACTCTTTAGGGTTTTCTATGTAGAGGATCATGTCATCTGCAAACAGTGAGAGTTTTACTTCTTCTTTTCCTATCTGTATTCCTTTTATTTCTTTTTCCGCTCTGATTGCTGTGGCCAAAACTTCCAAAACTATGTTGAATAGTAGTGGTGAAAGTGGGCATCCTTGCCTTGTTCCTGACTTTAGGGGAAATGCTTTCAATTTTTCACCATTGAGGATAATGTTTGCTGTGGGTTTGTCATATATAGCTTTTATTATGTTGAGGTATGCTCCTTCTATTCCTGCTTTCTGGAGGGTTTTTATCATAAATGGATGTTGAATTTTGTCAAAGGCTTTTTCTGCATCTATTGAGATAATCATATGGGTTTTATCTTTCAATTTGTTAATGTGGTGTATTACATTGATTGATTTGCGGATGTTTAAGAAACCTTGCATTCCTGGGATAAAGCCCACTTGGTCATGATGTATGATCTTTTTAATATGATGTTGGATTCTGTTTGCTAGAATTTTATTAAGGATTTTTGCATCTATGTTCATCAGTGATATTGGCCTGTAGTTTTCTTTTTTTGTGGCACCTTTGTCTGGTTTTGGAATTAGGGTGATGGTGGTCTCATAGAATGAGTTTGGAAGTTTACCATCTTCTGCAATTTTCTGGAAGAGTTTGAGTAGGATAGGTGTTAGCTCTTCTCTAAATTTTTGGTAGAATTCAGCTGCGAAGCTGTCTGGTCCTGGGCTTTTGTTTGCTGGAAGATTTCTGATTACAGTTTCGATTTCCGTGCTTGTGATGGGTCTATTAAGATGTTCTATTTCTTCCTGGTTCGGTTTTGGAAAGTTATACTTTTCTAAGATTTTGTCCATTTTTTCCAAGTTGTCCATTTTATTGGCATATAGCTGTTGGTAGTAGTCTCTTATGATCCTTTGTATTTCTGTGGAGTCTGTTGTGATCTCTCCATTTTCATTTCTAATTTTGTTGATGTGATTCTTCTCCCTTTGTTTCTTGATGAGTCTGGCTAATGGCTTATCAATTTTGTTTATCTTCTTGAAAAACCAGCTTTTAGTTTTGTTGATTTTTGCTATGGTCTCTTTTGTTTCTTTTGCATTTATTTCTGCCCTAATTTTTAAGATTTCTTTTCTTCTACTGACCCTGGGGTTCTTCATTTCTTCCTTCTCTAGTTGCTTTAGGTGTAGAGTTAGTTTATTTATTTGATTTTTTTCTTGTTTCTCGAGGTACGCCTGTATTGCTATGAACCTTTCCCTTAGCATTGCTTTTACAGTGTCCCATAGGTTTTGGGTTGTTGTGTTTTCATTTTCATTCGTTTCTATGCATAATTTTATTTCTTTTTTGATTTCTTCTGTGATTTGTTGGTTATTCAGAAGCGTGTTGTTTAGCCTCCATATGTTGGAATTTTTTATAGTTTTTTTCCTGTAATTGAGGCCTAATCTTACTGCATTCTGGTCAGAGAAGATGGCTGGGATGATTTCAATTTTTTTGAATTTACCAAGGCTAGATTTATGGCCCAGGATGTGATCTATCCTGGAGAAAGTTCCGTGTGCACTTGAGAAAAAGGTGAAATTGATTGTTTTGGGGTGGAAAGTCCTGTAAATATCAATTAAATCTAATTTGTCTATTGTATCATTTAAAGTTTGTGTTTCCTTGTTAATTTTCTGTTTAGTTGATCTATCCATATGTGTGAGTGGAGTATTAAAGTCTCCCACTATTATTGTGTTACTGTTAATTTCCCCTTTCATACTTGTTAGTATTTGCCTTATGTATTGTGGTGCTCCTATGTTGGGTGCATATATATTTATAATTGTTACATCTTCTTCTTGGATTGACCCTTTGATCATTATGTAGTGTCCTTCTTTGTCCCTTTTCACAGCCTGTATTTTAAAGTCTATTTTATCTGAAATGAGTATTGCGACTCCTGCTTTCTTTTGGTCTCCGTTTGCATGAAATATGTTTTTCCACCTCTTCACTTTCAGTCTGTATGTGTCCCTAGTTTTGAGGTGGGTCTCTTGTAGACAGCATATATAGGGGTCTTGTTTTTGTATCCATTCAGGCAGCCTTTGTCTTTTGGTTGAGGCATTCAACCCATTTACATTTAAGGTAATTATTGATAAGTATGATCCCGTTGCCATTTACTTTGTTGTTTTGAGTTTGTGTTGAAACATCCTTTCTGTGTTTCCTGTTTAGAGAAGATCCTTTAGCATTTGTTGGAGAGCTGGTTTGGTGGTGCTGAATTCCCTCAGCTCTTGCTTGTCTGTAAAGCTTTTGAATTCTCCTTCGTATCTGAATGAGATCCTTGCTGGGTACAGTAATCTGGGTTGTAGATTATTCTCTTTCATTACTTTAAGTATGTCCTGCCATTCCCTTCTAGCCTGAAGGGTTTCTATTGAAAGATCAGCTGTTATCCTTATGGGAATCCCCTTGTATGTTATTTGTTGTTTTTCCCTTGCTGCTTTTAATATTTGTTCTTTGTGTTTGATCTCTGTTAATTTGATTAATATGTGTCTTGAGGTGTTTTGCCTTGGGTTTATCCTGTTTGGGACTCTCTGGGTTTCTTGGACTTCTGTGACTATTTCCTTCCTCATTTTAGGGAAATTTTCAACTATTATCTCCTCGAGTATTTTTTCATGGCCTTTCCTTTTATCTTCTTCTTCTGGGACTCCTATGATTCGAATGTTGGGGCGTTTCATATTGTCCCAGAGGTCCCTGAGGTTTTCCTCATTTCTTTTGATTCTTTTTTCTTTTTTCCTCTCTGCTTCGTTTATTTCCACCATTCTATCTTCTACCTCACTTATCCTATCTTCTGCCTCCATTATTCTACTGTTGGTTCCCTCCAGAGTGTCTTTTATCTCCTTTATTTCATTATTCATTATATATTGACTCCTTTTTATTTCTTCTAGGTCCTTGGTAAACATTTCTTGCATCTTCTCAATCCTTGCCTCCAGGCTATTTAACTGTACCTCCATTTTGCTTTCAAGATTTTGGATCATTTTTATTATCATTATTCTAAATTCTTTTTCAGATAGATTCCCTATCTCCTCCTCTTTTGTTTGGTTTGGTGGGCATTTCTCATTTTCCTTTGCTTGCTGAGTATTTCTCTGCCTTTTCATCTTGTTTAGATTGCTGTGTTTGGCGTGGCCTTTCTGTATTCTGGTAGTTTGAAATTCCTCTTTATTGTGGAGGTTCTTCACTGTGGGTGGGGTTGGACGGGTGGCTTGTCAAGGTTTCCTGGATGAGGGAGCTTGTGTCGGTGTTCTGGTGTGTGGAGCTGGATTTCTTCTCTCTAGAGTGCAGTGGAGTGTCTAGTATTGAGTTTTGAGATGTCTGTGGCTTTGGTGTGCCTCTGGGCAGCCTGTATATTGATGCTCAGGGCTATGTTCCTGTGTTGCTGGAGAATTTGCGTGGTATGTCTTGCTCTGGAACTTATTGGCTCTTGGGTGGAGCTTGGTTTCAGTGTATATGTGGAGGCTATTGGATGATCTCTTATTAATTAATGTTTCCCCTGGCTTTCAGTCTTATTCTTGCAGTAGCCTCAAGACTTCTCCATCCATATAGCATCAATAATAAAACTTTTAGGTTAATGGTGAAAAGATTCTCCACAGTGAGGGATACCCAGAAAGGTTCACTGAGTTACATGGAGAGGTGAAGGGGGGGGAGTTTGAGGTGGCTAGGAGAAGAGGGGGACTCAAACGTGGAGAGAGCAGTCTAGCCAGTAAGTACGTCCCTCTGTGCTCTCCACAGTCTGGAACCCTCAGAGCGGTTCACAGAGATACAAAGAGAGGGGGGAGGAAGGTAATAGAGGTGAGCATGAGTAGAAAGGGAGGAATCAAGAGGGGAGAGAGAGATCTGGGCAGTATTCTGTTCCCGAAGTGTTCTCCGGTGCCCAGAACACCTTCAGAGATTCATAGATTTGGGTTGAGAAGAGAAGGAGGAGGGTGGGAGACAGAGTTTCCCTGGTGGAGAAGAAAGAGAGTCAATGGGGGAGAGAGTAATCAAGCCAGTAATCACACTCCTGAGTAAAAATGGGTACTAAAGATTGGATTCTTAAATGTACAAAATTGATATCAAATATGTAAAACAAAGATTAAAAATCTAGAGTAGAGATTAGACTCTTATAAAACATACAATATAAAAAAAGAAAACAGAAAACAGTGTAAAAAGAAAAAAAAACAGTAAAAAAAGAAACAATAAAAAAAGTAAAACAGGAAAGAAACAGTAAAAAAAGAAAACATAAAAGGTATAAGATATATGTATGCAGTTTGCTTTCAAAATAGGGTTTTTTTTTTGCAAGGTAATAGTGGGTTATGAAAATGAAAATTAAAGGTGTAATAGAGGACTTAAAGAAAAAAGAAAGAAAAAAAATTAAAAAAAAATGATAATAGTAAAAATATATATCCCGGACTTTCTCTGGGGCTGTTGTGAGCAGTGTGGGATCTGTTCAGTTTCAGATAGATCCTTGTTCCTGCTTATATTTTTCAAGATCTATAGGCCCCTTTCAATGCAGTCAGTGTTAACTACAGGGATTTTAATCTGTTGGCCTGTCACTTCCAACGCACTTCCCTCTGCTTATTTGGCTTCTGTTTGGAGGTCTCTTCAGTATCTAACTTCCGCCTTGCCACAAAGGGGCAGAGGTGGTCTCTTTAGGTTCACTTGTTCAGTCGTGCTGTGGGGAGGGAGGAACACTGCAAACCTAGATCACTGGCGTGTGTGTGGAGAGCTCGCAGTGTCTCGGCCGCACTGGGTTTGCCCCCGCTCACGGCGTGTGTGCTTTCCCTGTCTACCCTGCTCAGGCTTCAGGTTACTCGGCCGGGGAGTGGGCCCTGAGATGCGTGCACTTCCCAGGTCTAAGTGGCTCAGGTTCAGGTTCCCGAGTACTCCAAAAAGGCGCAGACTCGGTTGCGCCCGTGGTTTGTGCCATTCCCGGTCGGAGCAGCTCAGGCAGCCAGGAGTTTGGCGAGCGCACTCTCCCCTGTTGGGGCGGTGCGGTTTATCACCTCCCTGGTCCCCGCCTCGGTTTACGGGCGCGCCTGGCTCCGGTGTGCTTTGTGTCGGTTTTGGGGAGCTGGTCTCTGGCTGCGACCCTCCTGGCGGCTGTCGACCCTCCGGGATCTCAGGCAGTCTTTGTTTAGAAACTGGGAGCCTGTTTGCAGATTGGTAGGGGGTGCCCTCTCTGGGGCCGAGTTTGCCCCTTTCTGGCTCTGGCGGGCCCCGCCTGCCTGCTGTGTCCGGCGGGGGATGGGGCGGTCCGCAGCCGGCTAGCTCTCCTCTGGTATCGCTCAGTCCTTTGTTTTGTGAGCAGGCCGGCAGTGCCTTAGATTTGTGATTTTCGCGGGATAGTTCTCTCTCTCTGGCTGTCCCACAGTTTAGGTTACTATCTCACGTTAGCTCCCTCAGATTGCCCTCAGGGCGTTCGGCCCGGTCCTTACCCTAAGCAGTGCCACCCGCTCCTCTCTGTTCAGCCCCCACTTGCTGGTGGCGGATGTGAGCGTCTGGGGTTCTTTGCTGGGAGTTGCCTTTAGGCACGTAATCTGTGGGTTTTATTTATTTTTTCTCCCAGTTATGTTGCCCTCTGAGATTCGAAATCTTCCCCCAAACCCGCCGGTGAGAGGGTTTCCTGGTGCTTGGAAATTTCTCCTCTTTTACGACTCCCTCCCCGGAACGGGTCTCCGTCCCTAACTCTTTAGTCTCTCTTTTTATCTTTTATAATTTCTCCTACCTGCTTTCAAAGATAATGCGCTATCTTTCTGGATGCCTGACGTCCTCTGCCAGCGTTCAGAAGCAGTTTTGTGAAGTTTGCTCAGCTTTCAGATGTTCTTTCTATAAATTTGTGGAGGAGAGAGTGGTCTCCCCGTCCTATTCCTCCGCCATCTTAGCCCCCTCCCCTCTGCCTTTTCTAAAACCATCTTGAACATCTGGAAGTTCACGGTTCACATATTGCTGAAGCCTGGCTTGGAGAATTTTGAGCATTACTTTACTAGCATGTGAGATGAGTGCAATTGTGCAGTACTTTGAGCATTCTTTGGCATTGCCTTTCTTTGGGATTGGAACGAAAACTGACCTTTTCCAGTCCTGTGGCCACTGCTGAGTTTTCCAGATTTGCTGGCATATCGAGTGCAGCACTTTCACAGCATCATCTTTGAGGATTTGAAATAGCTCAACTGGAATTCCATCACCTCCACTAGCTTTGTTCGTAGTGATGCTTTCTAAGGCCCACTTGACTTCACATTCCAGGATGTCTGGCTCTAGGTGATTTATGACCCAACAATTCCACTCCTGGGTATTTATCCAAAATAAGCAAAAACATTAATTCAAAAAGATACATGCACCCCAATATTGACAGTAGCATTGTTTACAATTACCAAGATATGGAAGCAATGTAAGTGTCTATCAACAGATGAATGGATAAAGAATATGTGCTATATGTACACAATGAAATACTACACAAGTGTATGAAAAAATGAACTAATGCTCTTTGCAACAATGTGGATGGACTTGGAGGATATTACACTAAGTGAAATAAGTCAGTGAAATAGAAATATTGTATGATATCACTTATAGTGGAATCTAAACACTACAACAAACCAGTGAGTGTAACAAAACAGATATAGAGAGCAAACTAGTGGTTACCAAAAGAGAGAAAGAAGGGGAGAGGGGTGAGATGGGTATAAGGGATTAAGAGGTACAAATACTATGTATAAAATAAATAAGACACGAGGGTATATAGTACAATACAGGGAATATAGCAATTATTTTATAATAACTATAAATAGAATATAACTTTTAAGTATTGAATGTTGTACACATGAAACCTATATAATACTGTAAATCAACTATACTTAAATTATAAAGAAAAGAAAGATACATGTAGCCCAATGTTCATAGCAGCATTATTTACAGTTGCCAAAATATAAAATCAATCTAAGTGTCCATCAACAAATAAATGGATAAAGAAGATGTCACACACACACTCACACTCACAAGCAATGGAATACTACTCAACCATAAAAAAGAGTGAAATTTTGCCATTTGCAACAACATGGCTGGATGGGCCTGGAAGACATTATGCTTAGTGAAATAACAGACAAAGACAAATTCTATATGTTATCACTTATAGCAGAATCTAAAAAATAAAACAAATGGATGAATACAACAAAACAGAAACAGACTCATGGATATAGAGAACAAATTAGTGTTTACCACTAATTAGGGGATTAAGAGATACAAACTACTAGTCATAAATAAATAACCTACAAAACCACAATGTACAGCACAGAGAAATATAGTCAATATTTTACAATAGCTTTAACAGGGGGTATAACCTTTAAAAATGTTAAATCACCATGTTGAACACCTGAAACTAATATAATATTGTAAATCAACTATACTTAAATTTTAAAAAGTCCAACAGATAACTTTTACAGCAAGATTAATGACTGGTAGCCTCAAAACAACAACATACAAAGGTGGGGCTAAAGCACAACCGCCAAAAGGACTGTGTGGTGGTAGCAAACATGGAGGAGGACCCAGAAGGAAGGCAAAGAGATTCCAAATGGCCCAGAGAATCAGAGTCTTCAAGAAGGGAACTGTCAACTATACTCTTTCTCAAATAACAAGAATCTGATCAACATGCAAAAATTCACAGGTGAATAGAGACATTGGAAAATGTGAATAGTACATGGCAATCTGGACTCTATAAACTCTAGAAACCAATCAAGTGTAACTGATTTAAAAGACTCAGTTCAGTTTGAAAGAAACTTCTGGAAAGAGAAACTTCATTGAGCAGGAAGGAGACACTGTTGCAAAGGAAAAAGTAGTTTCACATAAAATTCGGGAGAGAAGCAGATGACACAGATCTCAAGGAACACATGTCTATACTGTTGAATCCATAGTGATAACAACAGAGGAAGAAATCCTAGATATGTGCAGCTGGAGAAAAGATCTCTCCCCTACTAAAATAACAGAAAACCAGTAATTGTGCCAGTCACTGATTTACTAACCTTTAGTTTCAAATCTGTCTTTCTGTCCTCTCCCATTTGATGCTGTATCTGGGACTCTATCTATCTATCTATCTATCTATCTATCTATCAGCATACTATCTAACAAATGACAACCCATTAAGTTCTATTAATAGTAGCAAGACTTGAAGGCAGAGGAGAGGAAAATTAGTTCATTCTTTTCTTCTCTTCATATTGTTCCTGATAGTAATGCCCTAATCAGGACATTTCAGCACGACAGCAGGAGTTGGTTCCAGCCTCTAACTGCCTTGAGCATTCCCAGAAATGCTCCATTGTCCCCACTCACCATTATCCTTGGCAGTTGGGCAGGCTTTCCATAAGAAATTCTGGATTATAACTACATGATGCCTTCCCTTAATCGCCTATGTATTGATAACCTCAAGTTCTTGCCTGTAAATGTAGTAGGTTTTTTTTTTTCCTGCAGTTATTACCATCATGTTATCCAAATGTTGCCTGTTTCTCATTCATATTTTCAGTACCTGTGTAATCAATTCACTTATGGAATTCCTTCTGTTGAAATACCTAGGTTGGTAGCTCTGTGTGCATGCTAAGTCGCTTCAGTCCTTTCCTATTCTTTGTGACCCTATGGACTGACTGTAGTCCTCCAGGCTCCTTTGTCAATGGGATTCTCCAAGGAAGAATACTGGAGTGGGTTGCCATGCTCTCTTTCGAAATACCTCGTTTGGTAGCTCTATTCTGGTATAAATCTTAACTGAGAAGATCCTTGTGTTGGTTGGCAATGTTTCTGAATGCAGGCTAGTTTCCACGTCAATGTGAAATAAAATTCTAGAAATCCACGGTATTCAGAGTCATCATAGCAAGTTAAATTATAAGCTGTTGCTGGTGACAGTGCCTACTAAAGTAAGGACTCTGACAGATCAAATGGCTTTTGCACTTTACAGCTGTAAAGTGGTGGTAATGGTCACTTTAAATCTCTGAGGAAGGATGATGTTTCTTATTGCACAACAGAGCCTTACAAAAGATGATGAGTATGGTATTTTAAACTCTATTTAAATCAAATTCTATGGCCGACCTAAAAAGTCACTTATTCTTTATACCTGACATAGCCAAGTCTGCTGAATATAAGACCCAACATTTAACTGTGCAAGTTAAAGAAGTACAATATAAGTTGAATATTCAACAACTGAAAGAGCATTGATTGGAAAATAGTGGGACACCACGATTTGCAATGAGAACACATGTATAAACTTGAATTATGGTAAGCATCCTGAACCTCCCAGTTTTCCTAAGCCCTCTTTATCAGCTAAGGCTTCCTCTCCTCATGTGTGAGGAAACACTCCCCCTTGCTTGAAGAACGTATAATAAACTTACAGAGGCAGTTGTATGGTAAGGAGATGCTGTGCACCTCAAGACTTCCCACCCCAAAACCACACACTATTGCCTCTAGGTCTATAGTTAGTGTCAGATATCAGAAGGCTTAAGGGAAACAGTAGTGAGTCTAGAAGAAGATATTTACTCCAAATAATTGCAATGTTTTAATTTACATCACCAGAAACTTTGGTAAATATATGTGGTAATGAATTGTAAGAGTTTTAACCATGCAGCATGGAATATAATTTTTGATCGTCAAAATATTGATATGGATTCACTTATCACAGATTCTGTATTTAAGGTGCTGGCTCCAGCAATAGAAACACTTCTAGCAGTTTCCTTTAAACTAAAACATAGATTTGAGAGCAGCCTATATTCAATGACGTTGATTTTCTTTCACACAGTGTAGTAGGAAGAACCTGAAGGTTTAGGAAGACACAGATGTGGAAGTAGATTTATTATGTACAATTGCACACTCAACACTCAATTCTTTGAGAGCCCTCAAAGGATGAACCTTTTAATAAAGTATCAAGAAATATATTAGACATAGTGGCTGGTTTCCCTTAGTGAGTGATTCAAAAGACAGTGTCTTTTATGACTTATCTTTAGAAGTCACATGTCATCACTTTCAAAGTACATCATACAGATTAACCTAATTTGGTGTGAAAGGGAATTGTACAAGGAAATGAATACCAGAGGCAAAGATCTTTGCGTGTCATGCCGAAGACTGGTTACTACAACTTGTTTGTGATTTTTGACTTTAAAACAATGAAAATACTCTAAATATATGATGGAAAATTAAATGCTACAGAACTATCTCAAAATCTGAAGCTAAATTATAAATACTCACACTCTCTAGTTATTTATTGGGGTACTAACATAACCAAAAAGAGGAACTATTTCAAGTGATTAAGCACAAAATGTGACTACAAGTCTTAGTTAGATATGTCCTAAACACAAAAAATAACTAAAAAAAAAGTTTCAGTCTTTTTTGCGTGATTATGTTTTTGGTGGTAGTACTGACAGTGTTTTCCGGTAGTACAGGTAGTGTTATATGTGTATTGTCAAAAAAATCCAATGAACAATTATACTGGAGTCACTGGGAACACGAATTTTCAGCAATGGTTGTCAGGTGATGCAGATATAAGATCTATAGTTATATATACAATTCTGATTTAATTGGTCCTAAATCTGAATTAAGTCTGAATAAATCCATTAAGTATTATATAGGCCTAGAAATTATGAGGAGCTTAGTTGCATATTACCACTAGTGTTCAAACTGTAGTCTCTAAATACCATTTCTCATACAAAGAAACCAGGGGCTCCTTGAAATACCTGATTGTAGTTTGGGTTGGGAGTGAGGGGAAGGTGCAAAATGAGTTAGGAACATTTTGTCAACCAGGAAGCAAAAGAAGTCATCCACAACAACCGAGGATTGATTTTAAAAACTCAGTAAGCAACCTGAAGCATCTCTTGCTGACCAAAAAGTTAAAACAAATCAAATATGATTAAATCTATGGGTCATTATGTGGTGTTGTGTGTGTGCTCAGTCATGTCCAACTCTTTGCAACCTCATAGACTGTAGCCCTCCAAGCTTCTCTGTCAATGGAATGGGTTGCTATTTCCTCCTCCAGGGGATCTTCCTGACCCAGGGATCAAACCTATATCTCTATCTTGTGTCAACTCCCTTAACAGGTGGATTCGTTACCAACTCTGCCACCTGGAAAGCCCCCTGAGTCATTAAAGTTCTTTTAAAAAATTAAGAAACAGAGAAGAGGAAGAGAAAGAAAAGTAGAAAATTCATTATCTTTGAAAGATGCAAGTTTATAATTCCATTATTTTGAATACTATTTAATACAGAAAGCAATTGAGCATTTATCTACTTTGTCCTATACAAACCACATCCCAGGGTAACCAAATATGTCTAGAGAAGTTTCTCTTTAGCATTATGCTCTAGCTAACAAGTAAAGAGATATAATTGGAGTATCATCAGTTTGCATTCCTTAATGAATTAATGTAGATAATTAATAGACTTTGAAAGAGATAGGCCAGGACTTCCTGATGAAAATATATGAAACAGCCTCTGAAGTAGTTTTGCAAGAAAATCTAACCCAAATATGATTAGGCCCATAGATCTAAATTCCATGTTTCAGGAAATACAAGAATCAGGATCTCAAACAAATGACTCTTTTCCCTCAAACTGTAAACTGCAAAGGACAAAAAGGGGAAATAGGTTAACCTTTAAAACTGAGAGACTTAAAATATGTATCTATCAGTTTCCATGTGTGAAATTTGTTTGTCTTTTGATGTGTATTAGTCACTTAGTAGTGTCCAGCTTTTTGTGACTCCACGGACAGTAGCCCACCAGGCTCCTCTGTCCATGGAATTCTCCAAACAAGAATATTGTGGTGGTTTTCCATTTCCTTCTCCAGGGGACCTACCTGACCCAGGGACTGAATCCAGGTCTCTGGCATTGCAGACAAATTCTCCAGCATCTGAGCTACCAGAGACAACTGTCAATATTTGAACATGGGCTGTGGACTTTGCTAATATTAAGTAGTAATTATTATACCTTAGGGTGATAATGGCATTGCTGTTTTTTAAAGACTTTATCTTTTAGATACTTACTGAATAGTTATAGATAAAATAATATGCTGGCTGTGATTTGCTTCAAGTTAAAATGTAGAAATGTGTGTGGCTATAGATTAAACAAAACTGACCTTGAGTTGATATCTGTTGAGTCTGGCTTAACAGGCATATGACTGGGATTTTTCATAATAAAAAAATTTAATTAAAATGTAAATCTATTATGTTCCACATATTTTCATAAGGCCACTTAAAATATAACTTAATATTGATCGTTATGTCATCACATCATATATAGTCCCACATTAGTATGTATTTTCTCTCTGGCAATGCCTATGATTAAAGTATACTCCACTTGATATGCTTTTCCCCCTGGCATTTTAGATACCAACAACCTTACAGATGAGCACAGGGCTTTATGCCCAGACTTTAAGACATAAGGCTAGAGCTAACAATAAAAGTAATGACTAAGCACTGTCTATTATTTACCTTCACTTAGTTGCTCAAAGAGCTTTGAATTCAACAATTAACTAAATTACACTTGGCTGCATATAGTCACTTAATTTTATAGCCTATTGAGTTTGATAATCATAAGAGAGCATGAATTGCAGAGAGGTAAGGATAAAGTGGTTAGGTTAGTGTCTCATTATCCTTGCAGCTCCAGTTTTTTGTATATTGCTCAGCACACAGAAAGTGATGAATAAATTTTAATTTATCACTGAAGGAAGGAAAAAAGAAAGAGATTTCAGGGAAAGACATAGAGAAAGGGAGGAAAGGACAGTAGAAAGAAGCTACAGCATTTATCTATTGCACCATAATGCTATATAAAAGAACCACAAAACCTCAGTGGCATATAACAGTAAGTTTTCAAATGCCCAAGGGACTGGGCTACTTTCTAGTTGTATTGTGGAATTTTTCTGCACTCACTTTTATTGGCACTGCGCTTACCTATGGCAGCCTCAGGTGGACCAACTAAAATAAATTAACTCTACTGCATGTCTGTTACACTTCAACAGACTCTAGACCAGGCCTGGTGCTGGCAACTATGCAAGAGGTTAAGTCCATTCTTTCAAGCACTTTTCCAGCTTCTACTTGGTCATGTTTGCTATTACATGTTACTGACCCAAACAAGGACCGTGGCTAATCCCAGAACCCTGAAAAGCTATCAATAGATTAAAAAGATCATGGATGCATGATGTAGGGAAGAATTGAGACCATTTTTTGTGATCTACAGCAAATGAAATAAAGATATTAACTACATGACAAGTGCAAGTTGGTACTCTGCTTATTCTTTATTTTCTGTTTCCAAGCCCTAAACAAAGGCAATTGGAATTGTGGCATCAATTAACTAAATTAACTCTTGACTTGGGATTTTATATTCAGCTGGAGTTTTTGTATCATTCTTTTATTAATTAACCATTTTTTATTGAATTCAACCTCTTTGTCAAAGTCTGTATAAAGCACTATCCTTTGTACATGGCAGCAACTTGATAAATATAGACTAAAGTGGCAGTTTTGGTCACAGATTTCTTGTCTACCTAGCACTATTCCTTGTTTGCCTCTATTATCCCATTTCTAAGAGATGTGTTAGCTGAAGCAAGCACTAGCCTTCTTCTCCACTCCCCATGTTTCCTTGCATGTGGAAAGACCACCCATTAGCTAGTATCCTTGCCTCTCTAATCATATTTTGACTCCACTTCAAGTGGAATTGATTTTTTCTAACTAGTAAGCATGAAAGAAGAAACGGGGTACTTACAATCTTATCTCTCTGTTTCTCTTTCTCATAAGAGAAGAGATTCACACCAACAATGTTTTCACTCCACTCTGTTTCTCCGGGAAGTCTGTCACTATGGTAAGAATCCTACATAACTTACAACTGAATTTATTAAGAAGTTCTCTTGCCTTCAGACATAAGGAAAGCCCTTCAATACTCACCAAATCAATAAATGAGTTATTTTGGTTTTCATCTGCTTGATTTTGGTTCAGAACTTACGTGTGGAAAACACATGTTATTTATGATTCTGTTCCTTAAAAACACCTGTAACAAATCATATTTTATTATTCTACAATGATATATTGTATTTGTGGTTAAAGGGTTGGTACTCACATGTATTTGATGTAATCCAAAGGAAAATAGATTGCCAAAACTATATAATCTGCGACCCTGTTAAAGTTTTCCCAGGATGGCAATGAATGCACAATTCTAAACATCTAACAATTAAAAATGTTAAAGTGACTGCCTCTCTTGTGTTTCTCACAATGTCAACTTTTTTCAGAGTTTCATTCAAAGTCACTTTCACACTGAAAATTTTAATAACCTCCATTTCCAATAACATGTTTCTTTTTATTTCTCAAATGGTCTACTACTGCTTTTATAATGTATTTTTACAAGTATTTTCCCAAACTAGTCGTATAATACTAAAAGAAATCAAAGATGGCTAGCTAATCTTGCAAATAATGATATAATATAAAACATAAAAATAATGATGCTGGATATAAAAATTTAAAAATTACATCA
The DNA here is from genome assembly GCF_054371585.1 of Giraffa tippelskirchi. Lineage (NCBI taxonomy): Eukaryota > Metazoa > Chordata > Mammalia > Artiodactyla > Giraffidae > Giraffa > Giraffa tippelskirchi. The sequence goes on along the minus strand of NC_137275.1, from coordinate 81,515,802 downwards.
GCCCCGCCTCATCTCTGAAAATAAAGGAAAAATAACTTTTGTGATTCAATATAATTTACTTATTAATCCCTAAATAGTTAGGACAGAGGATGAGATGGTTGGATGGCATCACCAATTCAATGGACATGAACTTGGGCAAACTCCTGGAGATAGTGAGGGACAGGGAGGCCGGGTGTACTGCAGTCCATGGGGTCACAAAGAGTTGGACACAACTTAGTGACTGAACAACAACAATATGATTTACACTTGTTTGCTAACAACTTATATTAAAACTTACTTGTAACCATCAAAAAATATTTCCTGGTACATACTACAAGGGTTTGTTTAAGGATAATGAAATTATTATAATTGGATTCAAGGATTACTTATTTGGCTCCATGCAGAATGACGAGTACTATCAAAATGAACTAAACATTATGACTTGTGCTGTACTTTTTTGTGACCTACTGTACTTTCCAGTGATAAGCAAGGGCATAAGAAAGATAACATCATTCATACGTTATGCTTCACAAACCTCCATAGAAATACAGAGTTTATTTTCTTTTCTGGTCAAAAAGTGCTTGGATAGGGTTCACTACTGATTTGAAATTTAAATATAATTTTTCTCATGAATGAGAAGCTTTTGTTAGTCATGCATGTATTGTCTTTTTGCTGATATGACCTCTGTTTTCAAGTGAATGACTTATTCCTCTTCAAAAGCTGATAGATTTTGTAAGGGGAAAAAAGCTACTATACCTTTGAGAGACAACTCTTTGCCTTAAGTGCTTATTTCAGTATTTTTGAAGCAAAGCTAAAGTGCATCAAAAACAATTTTCCTGATTTTATTTGTATCGGGTTTACCATATCAGAAATGTACCAGGTTTAAGAATTTAATGAAAGAGTTGTAGCTTTTCTCAAAACCCTAAACTTGGCTTTGATTTAAATATTCCAAAAGATGGAAGAGTCTGAGATAAAAAGTAGTGTCATTTGCCTACCTGGTATTTCATGGTGGGTTCTACAGTTGTGTTACACAGCTGAGTAGCAAAATAAATATATACAGTTCTTATATTGCATTCTTTTCATATTACCTTTTTGTAATAAGAAATGGACTGATGTTTTTGATTAACCCAATTTCAGCTAAAAGGAGTTACAGTTTGTCTCACTCTTTAAATGCCAACTTCAATACAATATGTAAATAGCTAAAGAATCTGCCTACCAATACAGGAGACATTAGTTTGATCCCTGGGTCAGGAAGACTGCCTGCAGGAGGGTTGGCAACCCATTCCAGTATTCTTGCCTGGAGGATCCCATGGACGGAAGAGCCTGGCGGGCTATAGTCCACAGAGTTGCAAAGAGTCAGACCCAACTGAGCGACTGAGCATGCGCTCAAGCACAGGTACAAGGGATGCCTTTCATTGTCATCGAAATTAAACCTTCATGTAGCAGAAGGAAACAGATTTCTTCATTTTGTAAAGTATACTCTTTCACACTGCCTAGGGAGCCTTGAGGTTAACAGAAATTACTGTGGATTTAAAGTCAATATTTATTTTTGTTCACAGAAAATTATATTTACAGACCCAAGATTTAACATTTTAATCAATGTTGTTCTTACGACTGTTTTTATTTCAAGTCACAGTTGCTATTTTGCTTTGATTATTTTATAGCTCAGATAATTTAAAAGATAAGCATAAATTTTAAAAGCTTATCATTAAGAAATTCTGTAACTGCTTATGTACAATGGATAAAATGATCAAACAAAAATCACTTCTTAAAAAGCAAATCATTGTTCTTTTCTGTAATCATTGAACACATATTAACTGCCAACTTACTGTTGCTGGCTACATTCAGTCTATGAGAATCAAAATAAAATGTATGAGTGCATGTAACCTTTGTACTTATTTCAGGGCACAGGTGTGGGTACTGTTATAATCTCAGTGTTATAGATATTTAGTGATGTTAATCAATTTCAGAGGCAGCACAACTGGAAAGTGGCAGGAATGAATCTGAACTCATATTTTTGAGATTATATCACAAACACCTTTTGTACTCTATGCTTTATTTGTTCATTTCTTTAATTTGACTCTAATCTCCTTAAATTTTGATACTGTGCTTCTAGATTTTTCTCCTCTTGCAAATGCTTCACAGGACACATGATCTGATACTCACTGTGTTACAATAAATGCTTGAACAATTTCAGTTAAAAAGTCATTTCATCAGGGGGCCTTCCCATATCATCCTACCTGAAATTATTCCTTCACACTGCCCCACCTCAGTTTTCCCTAATTTAAACCCTCTTATTTTCTTAATCCTACTTATAACTCTCCAACCTATATATTATACTGGTTTATTATTGTTTTTCTTCCCTCACTAGAATCTATGGAATAAAGTAGCTTTGTCTGTTTTGTTCACTGTTGTCTCTGCTGAAGCAAAATAGTTCCTAGAACATACTAGTCATTTGTTAAATGTTTGTTGAATGAAGTAATTAATGATCAGTCTGTTATTAGAGTACAGAATAGATGTCACCAAAAACCAGCTTGGAAGGCAATGCAAAAGCCCAAGTACTTAGTTCCACAGGTTAAGTAGTGGCAATGAAAAGAGGAGAGTAAAGAATGAATCTAAGAAACATTTAAAAGAAGAGAGAAAGTTGGTATTGCTTATCAATTAGATAAACATTAGGCAACTCTTTTATAAGTGTGCAAAGACTTACATAACCTCAAATGGATTCATGGGATCTTAGAGTGAGAAAAGCTTAGATTCCAAAGCCATCCCCTTTATCCTCTCAATGTACAGAGGGAGACGGAGTGTCTAGTCAGTTAAGTAACACACACAAGGTACACCAGTCCCCAAATTCTCTGCATATGACATGGCTCTGTGATAGACAGCAGCAAATATATTTATAATACATTGTTATAATTTTTAAAGGTACAATTTAGTGAGAAGCTTCTGTTGATTTTGGTACACACGAAAATCAGTTGTGAACTAATTGCTTCTCTGACTTAAGCCTTATATGATATTAGCCACTCAAAACTCCTCTTTAACTCAAAGAGCAATACAGTATGTGGAATATAGAACTTTAGAATAGCAAAGTCTAACCTTGAATAACATTCTTACTAGGTAATGAAAAACTAAAATTATAAGCTATAAAATGCAAGGAAATTTCATATCAAGGGTTTGATGAGATTATGTCTTCTGTAGTTTTATCTACTAAATGTTAAAGATTGATCTTTAGAGCCAGTTGAGTAGTATAAAGGCTTTTCTAATACTTAAAAATGTTACAAGAGAAAAAGTCTCATTTAGAATGATTGTAAATGAAATAGAAAAGGTCATATGAGTACAAATTTAAAATATAGTATAGTAGAGACTCTAGCATTTAAAACATGTCCTCTTGTTCATAAAATTCAACTTGAAGATATGATTATAACACCATGCTCTTCTGATTAACAAGAGTTATGTTTTAAATAAAAAGTCACAATGATAATAACTAAACCTCCATAAAGTATTTGTAGTTAAAATTAGGCATACATCCAATTTCTATATCTGTGTCTTAAGAAAATAACCAAACAAACAACAACCAACAGTGAAATGGCATCTGATGTGTTTTTCTTAACTTTGCAAAATCCTGGGCAAATTAATAACATGGGACCCAGAAAGGTGCCTAAATTTGGTCTAGAGAGATTAACTGTAAAACCAATTAAAAGAATAAAGTTCATAGGAGAGTTTAGATCTTACTTTTTCATCCCAGATTCTTTTGGTTTACAGGATTTGTTGCTCCATTAAAATAGCGGAGAAAAAATAAGCTTTAGCATTCAATTAATTACTCACTTGTTGTTCTTTAGTTATGTATTTTTCCCCATACTCCTCACAGCACTGTCATATTGCCAAGTTCTTTCCCAATAAATAAAAAAAAAAAAAAAAAAAAAAAAAACACTAAATTTGACTGATTCCCCTGCTTTCGAAGGATTAGAGAATTAACCACCATCTCAGAGTCTGGTTGGCAGGGGGAAGGGGGTGTCACTCTATTCTGAGGCCTTTCAAAATTGGCATAGGTACTATTTTCTGCTCCTAAATGAAGAGCTTAAGTTGCCCTATAAGTGTTCATGTTTGCCTAGTTCATCCTAGTTCATCTTGTAACATCACCTGATGTTACATCAGCTTAGTAGTGGTCTGACTCAACCAAACAGGTGTAACACCTTTGTGCTTCTGCTCTAACTACACTGCTTGCAGCACTTGTAAGTACTACTTATAAGCAGCTACACTAGCCTCTCTTCTGATCTGGCTCCAGCTCCTAACCTAGATTTGGCCTAGCTTGAATTCATTCCACAATCACCTTGGATGAATGTGTGTTCATTCTGCAATATTTTTTCTCCCATCCTGTTTCTTGGCTGACATCCTTTCTTTCTATTTCACTGAGAAAACAGAAGCAGTCCAAAGAGTTTTCACTCACTCTTACGACCACGTTTCATAGTATATATTTCTCCTTTTAACATGAATGTATTCACCATGCCTCTGGAAGTCCAATCCCTCCAATCTCTGGACACCATGCATTCAGAGACACCATTCCAAACACTGTCCCGTTTCTCATCTACTTTTTAAAATATTTTCTTCGCTTCCTATTAGCATCCAAATATACTAAAATACGTCCTTTTACAAATGCTTCTTTGAAGATATATGCTTTCTAGTTATTAGCCAATTTCTCTTATGTCCCTTTATCATAAATTTCAGAGTAATTTATTCAGGAGAGCAATTGCCTTTACACTTTCTTCTCTCACTCTCTGCTAAACCCACTCCATCTTCTCCATCTCTTTACCAAAGGTTACTTTGGCCACAGAATTGTTAAATCCATTGTTCATTTTACTCTACAATATCAGCACTTGACAAAATTGATCAGATATTTCTTGATATATTATCCTCATTCCATTACTAAGACCCACATTCTGTTAGCTCTCCTGCCACTTTAGTGGCTGCTGCTTTTCAGTCCCCCTTGCCTGTCCCTCTATCTACTGCCCAGAGCTCAGTCCTCAAAGAACTACTCTTCTCTAAAGATGCTGACTCCCATTTAATGACTTTAAATACAAGCTAAATAAAATGAGAATATATATATATATATACATATATACATACATATGTGTGTGTGTGTGTGTGTGTATAGCATGGATCTCTCTGATCTCTTTCTGACTTGTTCATTCTTCTGTCTTACACATCTCCACTTAGATGTCCAATGGGTATCTCAGGATTAACAAGTTCCAAACTAAGATTCCAACTTACTCCACCAAATTTGCTTTTCATGTTTTTCTCCATCTCAGCAAACGTCAACTTCAACATTCTCTTTGTTCTGGATGAAATGTTTGGAGTCATCATTGACCTTCTCTTTCTCTCATACCTTGCACCCAATCCATTAAAAAACATGTGGGCTGTAGCTTCAAAACACAGTTTGTTCTTTAGAAAAACCATCTCTTAACTGCCTCTACTGCTACATCTCTGGTCCTGACTTTAATCATGTCTGAGTCTATTGAAATGGTCAACTAGCTAAAATCCCAGTGTTTACTCTGCCTCCAACCTCCCAGTCTTCAAGTCTATTCTCCTCAGGGGTAAGTCTCAACTATCCTTTAAAGTCTAAATCATATTATTTCAGTACTATGCTAAGAGCCTGCAGTCTCTTCCTGTCTCATTCAGAATAAAAGACAACACCCTTGACATGGGTTTCCCTATCATCTCTCTGACTCCGCCTTCTCTACCCTCCCCTTCTTCTTCTGCTTAGTTGCACTAATCTCTTTGCTTTTCTTTGGACAGACCATGCTTCCACCTTGACATTTTGGCTTCTGCAGTTCCTTCATAAAATGCTGTTGTCCTAATATACTCTCTCACACTTCCTTCCTCTCTCTACTCTATTTTCATCTCATCAATCAGGCTTTCCTGAAACTCTTCATGTAAAATAGCAACATTCCCTCTTTGATTCTTCCTCTCTCCCTTACTCTATTTTATTTACCTCCATAGCACTTGCCACCACCTGACATATGCCAGTTTCCCACACTAAAAGTATGGGTCAGGGAGGAACACTGTTTTCTTCACTGTTTCAGCTGAAGTACCCAAAGCAGTACTTGGTAAACAGTATGAAGGCCACTATCTTAGCAGCCAAAAGAATACTTCTACACCTTCCAAATGCAGTCAACTCTTTTTTTTTTTTCAGGCATTTTAATCAAAACACTAGAAAGCTTAGTGGATGTCTACACAGTTTTATATTTCTGATGGATGCTCCTTGGCAAATTGACTCCCTCATTTTTATAATCCCATTGGCTTCCCTCCTTGGCCCACCCTTCTTATATTTGCCAGCATGAATTTAAAAAGTATCAGTGTCTACTTTATTAATGATCTTCTATACTCCACAGTAAATGGCTGCATATTATCACCAGGACCTAAGGGACTGGGTGACCTAAGGGTCATAAGCACTGTACCAAGTCCGAAGGAGGCACCAACTTTGCTCTAATTAGAAGAACAGATACAATAGGTAGTCGAGTTTGCTTACTGTTTGAAGTGACAAGCGAAACTTTGTCCCCAAATTTATATATCAAAGTCACTTCGAAAAGATTAAATTCCTAGTACAGAGGCCAAAGACAGATGAGATAATTTTGCTTATAATTATGGAAATAGTTTTCTTTGCAGGTTAGCTAGCCATATCAGTGCAGCCTGTTGGCTGATAGCAAGTACATCTGTAGGTTTTGGCATTCTTGGGGCTGGCTGGAAATCTTTTAGAGCAGAGTTCGGCAAGTATTTGCCCCAATGGGCCAGATAGATTGTAAATATACTAGGCTTGTATGCCACATCCTGTCTGTATCCCATATTCCTTTTGTTTGAACAACACTTTAAAAATGTAAAATCCATTCTTAGCTCCAGAACTATATAGAAACAGGCCACCTGTTGGATTTGACCCATTTTCAACAATTAACTGACCTCTGTCTTAGCATTTTTGGTAACAAGTGAAGTGGCACAAATGTAAAATTCCCAGGACACGGGAGAGGAAAGTCCTATAGAAATCAGGTATTTAATAAAAGAAGCAACAATTAATAAACAACTGGGGAATGTTCTAGCCAACTAGCCATCAATAGCAGATAAAGCAATGGAAACTGTAAATGCAGACCACATATGTTATACAGAATATTGGTTGAAGTGGTCTTAGAAGAGACAGTAGATGAAACTAGTCAAATGGACTATGTACTGTACTGTACACTATTGACCATATATCAGGAAAATGAAGAGACCTGAGAAGTGGTAATAAGGACCTGAATCTTGCTCCTATCCTTGTGAGAGGCACGGTGTGCACAGATTTGCCTCCTAGGAATAGCCCAGATGAAGTAGTTTACTGGGTATGTAACTACCATGTATTCATATTTCTACTGAAGGCCTAATATACACCATACACTCATCTAGGTACTGCAGGTGTAGCAGTAGACGGAACAAAGTCTCTGGAATCACGGAGCTTGCATTCTAGTCAAGAAATGGAGGCAGTAAACAAGATCATTCTTTACCACTAGTGCCACCTGGGAAGCCCAATAAGTAAACAAGATAATTTCTAATGAGCTCTTAGTATCAATCAATCACATAGGGTAATAAGCCAAACTGAAATAAACAATCAAGCTTACGGCAATTGCAAGAAAGAGGCAAAAAAGAAGCACCAGTTTACCAATGTTCCATTTTCTCCATAGAAAGCATGGGGTGAGGATCAGATGGATGAAGAACAGATAGAGGAATAATCTCACTAAAGAGGAACCCCTAAAAAAGGCTTTTTTCTCTTTAAAGCTCCATGCGCTGGGAGAAGGGAGAGGGGGAAGGGCTAGGAGGAGAAAGATGCTGTGTCAAAGTACATGTGCCTTGGCCAAGGTCCCCAAGAAATAGTCCTCTGAATGGAGAAGCCTGGGCTAGGAATGCAGACATACGACAGTATGAGCATGGGGAGGAAAGAGCTGGGTCCTGACTGCAACTGCCTCCAAACTGTAATGCACTGGTTGTGGTGTGCAGAGGACAATTCCACTGTCACCCCAACCTTATCATTGTCTGTGGCTGGGCCTGAAAGATCACACAGAGGATTTGGACCTGGAGTGGATTCCTGAGTTAGAGGAGGGAAGGCTTTGAGACAGATAGCTCCCCTCTCCCCCACCCCACTCCCCGACCCGGGGTGAGCAATTTAAGTTCATTCCCTGTGGACAGAAACTTCAAAATATCAGTAGCAGGACAATCAAGAGAGGAGGCTGGACCCTGCCCCGATAAGAGACCACATATTTCTTATTCTCGAAGTCAATGTGATCTTCCTGACAAGAAAGCTCCTTGGAGGTCAAAAGGGGAGTACTGTCAATACTGTCAAGTTTATGCATAGGCTTTGGTGGAATACATCTTGGCTAAGAGGTACGCACGCACGCATGGGAGGATCCTGAGATAAACCAAATACAGACTCAGAACCAGGCAAAGCAAGATGATTGGCCAAATGAAAATCTGTAAGAAATGCTCCATAAAAGTGATTCGAACTACCACAAGGGTGTGACTCTCTCTCTGAGCCCACCCATGTGTATATCTGCATGTGCTGCACTCTTTTTCCTTCTAATAAATACTTGCTTCACTACTTTCCATACCTTTGAGGAAATTGACTTCTTGCAGAGCCATACTGGCCAGGGTCTTCTCTCAGATCACTGGTCCCTGATGGTCAAGTGGCTAGGATTCAGCACTCTCACTGCCATGGCCCAAGTTCAGTCTCTGGCCAGTAACCAAAACCCTGCTTCAAACTTCTGCAAGCCAAGGCCACCGAGGTCAGCTTCATCAAAGAGGCAGGCAGTTAAGCTGGCACCCAAATGACAAAAAGGAGGCCACCATAGGAATAGCTGAGGAATGGACATTCCAGGAAAGAGCAGCTGTGAAATGTACAAGATGCAGCAAGGAGCTTGAAAGATTCAAGCCAAAGAGTAAAGACCAGAGTGTGTGGAGCTGGTGAACCAGGTGAGGCTGCTATGACATGAGACCTCTCATTCCCCAAGCTCTTGCCATGTTCTAGGTAATTTCCTGGGAGCTGGAGATTTTGTCTGAAATGAACCAGTCTCGGCCACCACCACCACACAAGCTCAGACTCAGGTACAGTTATTACAAATAAAGAACGAATATTTAGTGAGCTCCACTCTCTCCGGGACTGTGCCAGGAGAATCATACTATGAAGTCTCCAAAGCAACCTTGTGACCTGGGCTTTATAGCATGTGTTTTTACTTATAAAGCAAATAAATCTCAGAGAAGTTAAGAAAATTGTCAAGTGCAGCCATGCAAGTGAAACTACAGCCCACATTCTTATTTCTACACCACAAACTATTGGTAGTTTGGAAACTGTGCTACCGACAAATTTCATGGGGGTCCCCAGAAGAAAAATAAGACGGAATGTAGGTGTAGGTGATAAAATAAAGCTTCCCAGGTGGCTCAGTGGTAAGGAATCTGCCTGCCAATGCAAGAGACGTGGGTTTGATCCATGGGTTGGGAAGATATTACGGAGAAGGAAATGGCAACCCATTCCAGTATTCTTGCCTGGGAAATTTCATCAACAGAGAAGCCTAGTAGGCTACAGTCCATGGGGTCGCAAAAGAGTGGGACACCACTGAGAGACTAAGCAACCACAACAAGGTGATAAAGTAAGGTCTAACCTCTTCTCTTGTGCTTAGTCTAGTTTTACTTGCCTGTCGGAAGCCTTGCACCTGACACACCAGATTAGCGTTCCCAGCGCAGAACTTCTGGGAGGACTCACCTTGGCGTTCGCATAGAGAAGCACTGCTCATAGGCACTCACCAGCTGAACGTGGCCAGCGGGCCACGTGCAGAGACGCTGCGTCAGCTGTGCGCAGGCGCCTGTTTCGGGTCCCGCGAGAAGTGCCAGGAGCCGCTCCATTGTGCACCTGAGAACTCCGCCCTGTCCACGCTGAGGAGAACCCAGGAAAGCAGACCACCTGCGAGGAGAACCGTGTGCAGCAGAGCCTGAGCTCGCACCTCTCCATCCTTGGATCAAAGAATAGAGCTGTTCTTGGCTTCTGAACCGAAATCTGTCTATTGCTGCGAGTGACACCCTGTAGGAAGACCGTGTTGGAGCCCTCCTTGAAAGGGTAAGTCACAACTGGTCATTATAAATTAGAGAGAAAAGCTAGAGGAAGTCCAAGAACTCAGACGACTTGCTTTAAGCTTCTTTCTCTTATCTTAGGACTCCTTATCTACCTTTGTCTAAGAAGTGATTTGAGCATGTTGGATAATGCTGAATGTATTGTTGTTTAGTCACTTTGTCGTGTCCGACTCTTTTGCTACCTCATGGACTGTAGCCTACCAGTCTCCTCTGTTTATGGGATTTCTCAGGCAAGAACACTGAAGTGGGTTGATGGACTAAGGGGCTGACACCTCAAACTCCAGAAGCTGCTCAAATTGGTGAACAGATTGTGATTCCTGTGAACCTCACAACATCTCACAAAGTGCCTGGGTCCTTTGCCCCTGAACACCCGGGGAACCTATGTCTCACCATGTGGAACTGAAGTGAAAGTGTTAGTCACTCTGTCGTGGCCGACTCTTTGCCACCCCACGGACTGTAGCCTGCCAGACTTCTCTGCCCATGGATTTCTCCAGGCAAGAATGCTGGAGTGGGTTGCCATTCCATTCTCCAGGGGATCTTCCTCACCGAGGGACTGAACTAGGTCTCCTGCATTGCAGATTCTTTACTGTCTGAGCCACCAGGGAAGCCCATGCCTCACCTTGTACCATGACTCAGCTTTATGCCCACGTGGATTCAGAAACTGTTTAAGCAAAAATCTTTAACTGGAACACAGTTCTTTTAGAACTGATGACTGATTAAAAAGACAAACAGTAGGACATGACAGCAAAAGCCTAAGACTGAAGAGCTCAAGGTTATTAGCCTGCCTCAGAAATTAATTTCTCAGTCTTCCTTAATCCATCTTCTTTTCAACTCTGGTTCTATTTTACTAAGAATATTCATATATCAAGTTATGGTAAAAAGAAATGTATGTTATAGTGTTTTTATCTTTGAAATGGGAATAATATATATTTTTACATTAGAGAATCTGAGTGAGATAGAAGCAATGTGTGTTGTGTAAGTACAGAGTCTGATTATATAATAGTTAGAGTCTATTTCTGGTCTGAATACTTTTCCCCATTGCTTAGAACATTTTCCAAAGCTCAAGGGGAATGGCCCCATTACCACCTTCATTTGTTATAATATTTCCTTCACTTGCATACCATCTTCCAGGCCTACAAAGAGAATGATTAATATTTTAAAGCAGCAGTACAGAGTGTTGTTATAGACTGTCATTCTACCCAGGGCATTTTAATGCAATTGTGCAATATGACTGGAGTGGAGACCTCAGGTTAATATCTACTGTCCTTCACTTTCAATTTGAAAAGTAGATTAAAGATGATTTGCTCTTTTTGAACATGACAGAGACCTTTTGAGATGAAATGTTTTTAAGCTAAGTTGGTTGCTGGAGTTGTTGGGCTTAAATCCCTGAGGGTAAACATTATGGGGACTGCTGAGAAATACCTCTCAAGTTCTAAGAAATGACTGCTTTTCAACTGTAGCAATGACAGATAGGAATACCAAAACAAAGTTCAGCATCAGTTCCTTCCTTATCTAGTCACATCAAGGGAATGTTTTCCTTAGGAAAAGAGGTTGTAATTTCTCTCCATTCACTGCCTCTTTTGTTTCTCCTTGTATTGATGGGTGCATTGGCAATTCTTTTTTCTTTCCTGAAAATATGCTATACATCCTTATCCCCCAGAGTTTTTAAAGGCTGTATCACCCAATTCTTAGCTGGTTTCCTATTCAATTCAGTGCCACCACAAGCTGTCAAGCATCTCTCATGCAAGCTTAGGCAATTAACCCCTCTTTTGTATTGTGTTTTCCCCAGTTCTTTCAGTGGGGTGAAGGAATATAAACTAAAAAAAAAGTCAGACACCATGAAGTGGATACATTTTGTGCTAGAAAATCATACGAAAAAATAATTATTCTAGCCATTCATATGCAGATTGGTTTTTCCTACGGTTGCAGAACTTAGCACAAATAGTGTGTTCAAAAATTATTACCTTTTGCTTAATTTTGTTGGTTTTTAAGGAGCATGAATGAGTGATGTGTTTTTATCAAAATTTTTCCCTGGATTAATTTGAATAAATCTAAGCATATACATTTGTCTGAAAGATCTGTGAGGTTTTAGTTATTATAAGCATAATCCATTCAGTGACTAAGGCACTTCATTTCATAATCTAAAATCCTGTAGGATTCAAGTTTCATGACATTCTCAGTACAAAATAGCTTCCAAACAAAAATGTTGATGGTGTTTAAAATTGCCAAAAACAGTGTTTAAAACAGAAAAGAGAATACAACATTAGAGAAAGTGCTCTGAAGAATTATAATTAAGTGGGGGGAGCTAAATTCACATAATGTCTAAGACTAACATAATCTCTTCTAATCTTTTCCAACTTGCCCAGTGAGAAATGAGAAAGCTCAGCAGAACTTGATTACAAAAGATTCAGTAAGGAAAAAGTAAATGTTAAAATTGTGCCATGCATTTGCATTCTATCTTAATTTTTTTTCTTGCAGTAAGTTTTACATAGTTAATTGAATTATAAACTTAACAGAATAAAGTTTTTAAGTTGCTTTTATACCTTTTTAATATTGCTTTTTAAAGATAATTTATTTCAAAGAGTCAAATGTGGATTAAGAGATGATGTTAGAGAAAACCTAAAATATGGGTAATGATTTAAGTATTTAATCCATTTGTTTCAATGACGTTATTTCTTTTAATTCAGTTACACAGTCAAGCAAATGTACATCCTTGGTTCCTCTTGCTTCTAGTTTCAGAAGTGTTGATTTCATATCACATGCAAGGCATGATATTTTATAGTGTAGTTTCCAGCTGGAAAGGGTACATGGGGTGACTTCTTGACCACCTCTTCTGGGCATGTTTTTTCTATGGCTTCTAACTATATTACAATGAGGTAAATGGCACAGTGACCTTTTTTCACCCCAGTTTCCTGATGATCAGAAAAGTAGCTTGGTCAGAGCAGCAACCTCTGGAGGTCAAAATTCTACTCCTAACTTCAACTGGATGTCAAAGAGTTTTTTTACTTGCAAAGACACTGGCAAAACTATTACTTTATAATGCACAGTATTGTATAGTACAATAATTAAAGTTAGACAAAAATCTCTAAATTATCTATGCTGTGACAGTCTTGTCTATATTCATTCTCTCCTCCTCCGCCTTTCCTTCTCCCTTCACCCCTCTTGATGGTTGAATTCCTGAAGGATACAGAAAACACACACAGCTGGGGCTAAGAAAGTTGTATGCAATATGGGTTGTGTGTGTTAAACTATTTACACTGGTGTGTGGGAGGAAGCAAGAGATTTTGTTGCCTGATAAAGAACAAGGATAACACAGAAATGGGAATGGAGTATAATAAACCTTAAGAGCCTCAACAGCTGACATTTAAAATGTTTACAAACCACAAAATTTCCATTAACATAAGCAGTATTATTATAAAGCAATAAGACACAACATAAAGAGACACACATACACAAATAATCTCTGCATTTCCTGCCTCAGAACAAATTGTACAAGATGACCTCTAAGATGCTCATGGGATGGCTCTTAGTCTTAGTCCATGTGTAGTGTGAATATTGGTAGCATACAGAAAAAACTTAAAGCATGAGGACATTTTCTTTTAAATTGCAACTAATTTTTTCCACAGAACATTATGTTCCAGCTTTCCCTAATGGCACAGTCAACCCCTATAAAGTATCTATTTATATTAGAAGATTAAGCTCTAATAATGTGTTTAAATTTTTTCTTAGTTCTCAACAAAGTACATTAGTTTGATGCAGACTCCTTGATTTTTCTAATCATGTTTGCTAATCTGCAAAATTCAGTAATTTGCCATGGATCTCCCAGTCATTAGTGTCAATTAAGGAGGCTCTCCCTTATACCAGATGGTACTGAGGGAACAGAACAAGAGAATGGAAATAAAATGTGTTTTCTAAAACCCTCCTACATGCCAGTTTAAACAAAAACTGTGTGATTTTTTTAAGGAAAAAATATAGTAAGAGTTGAGTACATAATGCCTTGTACTTATAGAGCATCTTAAATCCAGGAAATCCACAAAAAAAGAATTCACTAATGACACGCTTATGAGCTGACTGTAGAGAGTTCACATGGCAATGATTTCCCTTTGCATATGAAACAAAAATGGTAGTCTACACTGACAGGGTCCTGTTTTAGTTCAGCCCTGTGCTTATGTTTAAAACATCCATTATTTGTAAATGAGGAATTAGCAAATTTTCCATATTCCATCCTGTCAATTTAGAATTTGGTTCCTAGCACAAGGAAAAAGAATTGTAATAGTCTCAGCCTTTAAAGGCCAGATATTTTGTTAATCTTGAGCTCTCCGTGAATGGGACTGATGTGTTATTAGTCATTACAAGACTTGCCTTAATTATGGAAACATTGTCAGCTCTCACCAAGTAAATGATGAATGAATGAATGAATGAATGAACAAATGAAATTGTCTACCCTTATCCATAAATTACTCTTTCTGAAATCCTAGCCGCAATGTTCCTGTATCTTTTTATGACTTCATGTCTTGGATTAGGACCACTCTGGGAGGGGAGCTGAAGATAATGATTTGAGTGAAGTAGTTTCTTTGAGAAGTGATCCTAGGAAGCATAAGTAGTGGGGTTAAAGAGTGAGACAGGAAAGGAGGTTTATACAGCATGTGTCAATGAGTAGATTATCACAGTGCTGCACAGCTAGGGCTCAGTCCTACTGGAGTGTTCTGGAAGACTTGGTAAAGTAAGCTTCATAGTTATCCCACTCAAGGGGTAAGAATGCTGGAGTATTTATCCACCTTAACCAATGGTTAAGGACCACTCCTGAATTGTTAACAACCAGGCAATTAAAGCTTGTCCCACAAAAAACTGAAAGAAGTTACAGGTGTTTGTATATACCATAAATGTATACAAGAGGTGAGAGCTGAGAAGAAATGGGAAATGCATCCATAATAACTGGTATACTCCCATATTTTAACAGACCTTGCAGCCTTTGACCACTCCTCTGTGACAAAAATGGTATAGACTTAAGTTTTGACAATTCAAACCAGTTATAATTTTATTAG
Organism: Giraffa tippelskirchi; assembly: GCF_054371585.1. NCBI lineage: Eukaryota > Metazoa > Chordata > Mammalia > Artiodactyla > Giraffidae > Giraffa > Giraffa tippelskirchi. Next base: position 81,500,644 of record NC_137275.1, on the reverse strand, counting down.
CATTTTGAGACAAGTTACCTATATAGGTATAAATACATATGCAGATAAATGCAGCATCCTTTTTTGCCTTAAAGAGCAAAAAAACTTAACCTCATAGCTTCTTAAATTATTTTCCATTAGGAACAAGTGAATCAAAGCCCAAGTATAAACATCATGATAGAAAACAGGTCAAAAAATTTTAAAAAGACCATTCCCCTTTGTTATCAGTCCTGTTAAAATCTGTGGAGTCATGGGAAAATGGGCATCCCTTTCCATCTCCTGCAGGAAGATCATATTCACAGACTCATCCAATACTACTACCATTCTCTTAACCCTTTTTAATTCTACCACCCCACCCACCTCTACCCTCTTAGTCCCAAAAGACTTCAAAAAATATGTTCCATTAGTATTCAAAAGTGAGAAATTAACTCCATGTTGGCATGCAATTGACTTTAGGACTTTCTGTCCCCATCAAAGTTGTTTACTAAAATAGCATCTGTAATTACTTGATTTTCTCCCAGAATTATCCCACATATCTTCATACTTCACCTCCCTATTGAGAAAGTGTAGAGCTCTCAGCATGAAATGATTTATGTGCTGTGGTTTAAAGGAGGAATATGCACCAAGTAGGAGTTTTTGGATGGAAGAACTACTCTGAGAAGGTTTCTTAGTATGCCACTGTACTTAAAGTCCACAGGCCCATCTGGCCCCAGCAATCTGTGTCTGCCCACATAAGAGCTCCTGATGTGCTTCGGAACGTAGTCAAATGTTCCTGAAGAACATGCCTATTTAGGGCATTTGCTAAAATTCCAATGTTAAGAACGACCACATAAAGGCTTATTAATGCAGTTACTAATGGATAAACAGCTTTTATCCTTTACAAAGGCTGCTGCTGAAATTTAAACCTGACTGAAATCCATGTGACTACTTTAAACTCACTCTTTGTGCTAATTGTCTTCAAGGTTATTCTATGAAAACTCCTTTTAAAGAATTTCTAATCCCTACTCTCTAGCCAAGGTAAGTTTTGTGATTCTGTTTTTCCTATTTTCTTTCTCTTGCTCCATTCTAAACTGAAAAAAACAAATTTTACAGATTAGAAAAGACTAAGGCTTAAAAACATTAATCAAGTTTTCCCAGGACACAGAGCTAGTTAGCAGCCGAGTCAGGAGCTCACACATGACTGACAACTGAGCTTGAGCCATAGTCACCATGCAGTTCTGGCTCCTGCATCCTGTTTTTGCAACAGCGACATGACAGTGCCCAACAGAGATGAAAGAGGAGGATTGTGGTGGAAATAATAAGAAATTACGTGAGCACCCATCAACTCTTGGAAAGAAAGGAAAGCCCACAGGAGAAAAATAATTAAATAATAGAGAAATAGGGAAAAAATCAGGTAGTTGCAATAGAATTTTGCATGAAAATGGTATTTTTTGCCTTCATTGTATCAAAGCATTTTGTTCATGTAAGTTTCCAACATCCCTACAGCAATATTTGTTAGTACCTACCATGTTCCAGGCACTGCTCTAGACACTACTGATACCAAAAGAAAGCCCTGATTTCATAGATTTTCCATCATAGTAGGGGACAGAGAAACAATAGGCAAAGAAATAAATGAATAGCTTATAAAACTTTAGCTGGTATAGAATGGATCAAGGTCAAAGGACAACTGATTGAATTATGCAAATTTATTGAATGTATCATTTGATTTATTTAACCATTGAATCAAAAGTACTCAATGCATCTAGTACATTACTCCAATTCCAGTTCTAGTTTAAGCATCTATTTCAACAGCATCTAGTTTAGGCACCTAATTCATTGTTGAATTAATGAACTTGATGCTATTTCAGACAGGCAGACTTCACTGAAGAAATAACCTTTAAATATCACTTTGTTGTTATTGTTATTCAAACATTGCTTCTGGGAGGCAGAGCAGAGGAGATATTCTTATTTTCCTAAGAGGAATTGATGTCTGAGATCAGTAAAATGGCTTTCCTACTTTGTCATTATAAAACCTAGAATGAAGTAAAGAAGCTAAGAAATTCAATTTACTGTCAATAATAATTGTGTTTGTTTGTTATATATATTATCTCATTTGCTATTGATTAGATGGCTTTATGGGCTTCCCTGTTGGTTCAGACAGTAAAGAATATGCCTACAATGCAGGAGACCCAGGTTTGATCCCTTGGTCAGCAAGATCCCCTGGAGAAGGGAATGGCAGCCCACTCCAGTATTCTTGCTGGAGAATTCCATGGACAAAGGAGTGTGGTGGGCTACAGCCCATGGGGTCGCGAAGAGTCAGACACAACTGAGTGACTAACATTTTCACTTTCAGATAGGGTTTATACTATCATCCTTTTTTTTTTTTTAAACTGAGGAAAGAACTATTAAGAAACTTATACCAAAGTTGGAGAAGGAAGGGTCTGAATCAAAGTAGAATTCAGCCCTCACACTTCTATGTTCTTACCACACACTCCAGTACTACCCAATGGAGCAGCAGGCTTTTAGTGAACACTGACTTGACCTTTCTGCCATAGTAATTTAAAGTAGTAGATATATTTCAACAAGTCTCACCCACTCAAGTTTCTTAAAAAGAACAGTGCTATATTTCAAATGAATATATGAACATGTTTCTTACTAGTTTGTCATGTTCATCATTCATGAACATTTATTGGTTTTTCTGGAGTTTTAGGTGTTTAGAAATCATAGGTCCTTGTAAGAATTTGATGAAGTCTATAAACAGTCCCCTTAAATAAATGCATAAAATTTCAGGACGCTCATAGGCACTTTGAGGCATATTCTGGACCACTGGGTTTAGCAGCCCTCCAAGTGAAAAATTTTGTTAAGGCGTGAACTCATATCTCCCATAAAAAAAAAAAAAATTAGGTGTCCTTAAATTATCTTTAGGGTTTTTTAATGAATGTAATGTCTATCATGATACATGTCTATCAACGTTAAGGGGAGGGCAGGCAGAGATACACACAATCTAGGTAATTCAGTCATGTCCGACTCTTGGCAACTCCATGGCCTGTCAGGCTCCTCTGTCCAGGGGATTCCTCAGGCAAGAATACAGGAATGGGTTGCCATTTCCTCCTCCAGGGGATCTTCCCCACCTGATCAAACCTGGGTCTCCTGCATTGCAGGTGGAATTCTTTACCAACTGAGCTACCAGGGAAGCCCTAGAGAGGGGTAATATAGGACCTGAATCATACAGACTTGCTTTGATTCTGTGAACTTTTTATTTCTGCATATAATGCATAGTATCTTTGAACTTAGTTCCCTCATCAATGAAATGTGAAAGTAATCACTGATCATTTTAAATTAGATAATGCATGCCAAGTACCAATGCCACTACCTGCTCTTCCATAAATACTCCACAATTGATCATTATTTGGTTTATTGTCAGTATTGTCATGGTGTTATGCTTATGTGTGTATTATGTCACCACGTTATTGTACATTGATGTGACAGAATTTTGACAAACACGCCTATTTGAGATGAAAAAATATTACTGAACAAAAAATTCCAAATTTGGCCAAAAGGAAAAACAGAAGACATGATCAGTAGATAAAGCTCTACATATTGCACATATATTTTGTAAACACATAATGCTATTTAGTTGAAATATGGTGTAAAAAAGCAAAAGTACTAGATGATATTTTGGCATTTCATCTTTAAAAATTTGTTCTGTGAGCAGAACACATTTGTGTGAATGAGATTTTTAATTAGACACATTTTCTATTAGCAGGATTATATCACCAAATTTTGAAACATTATACAATGATAAAAAGGATTAACAGAAAGAAAAGAACACCCCCGGAATGTTTTCCACTGCATCTGGGGATATGCTAAACAACATCTGAACAAAGATAACTGCCTTTTCACTGCCCCCTTAATATGTTTAGATTTATCTATGAGAAAAATGAGGCAATTGGTGTTTACCTATTGAATATATTTGTCTTAAATATTTATACTGTACAAACTGCTTAAACATGTTGAGGATGTTTTGTGAATTCCTCATTAAGTTTTAGTTAAAATAAAATTTGTTGAAAATGTCAGCATAAATGAAACCATTTGTTGACCAGAATGAGTCTTATGTTATCAGGTTGATGGGAAGTAAGGAAGTGTATATTTACAGATATTCATTCTAGCTGACCTCATTTCTTTTTACTTATAAAATGAGATATAGTAGAGCTCATCTAATCAGAACAAAGTGCTCACAACTTCTAAAAACTGGCTCATGTATGCTCTACTCCCTCTGTTTTCATTGTAACCACAATAGTTAGTAGCAGAGGCTACTAACTGTCTAAACTCAGACTCCCATTCTCTCCTTCTTCCTTGATAACAGAACCCCAATTGCTGCTGGGGAACCATACTCCTAGACCCTTTGAAACCAACTGTGACCAATGAATATTAATATTGTTTCAACACGATGTAAAGAGAAGTGTTTGTGGAAGTTCTGGAAAACCTCCTTAATAAGAGGTTGCATGTCCTTTGCCTCCCCTTCAGTTTCACTACTGCCTGGGATGTAGACCTGTTGGTAGAATTTGTGTGACCATCTTGGTTCAGATAGTGCCATTCTTGGGAAAGTAGGGCAGTGAAATATGTGGCACCTAAGAATCTGATGAGTTTGGAGCCACTCTACGTTTCTGCAACTAGCTACCTCATGATATGAAAATCATCAGTTTGTATCTCTTGTTTTTCTACAACATACAACTGTACCAAATTCTATCTTTTACTGTTTTTTATTACCAAGTTTTTTTAAACAGATTTTCTTTCTTCAAACTTGATACCTGGCTTTCACATCATTTACTGTTATTCTTTTATTCACTTATTCATCAAGTTTTTAAGAAGAACCTACTGTGGTGTAGAAATACAAGGTGTGGTATAAAAAAAGGAAATACGAGATGAAAGTTAAAACAAGGTCTGGATTTGAGTTGTGATTCAAGGCAGAATTCTCTAGAAATGATATTAATTGAAACCACAGTATGTGCACAGTTATCAGAAAGAGAGTTGGAGGAGAGGAACATATGAATATACCATCAGCCAGGAAAGAGCTTAATTCATTTGGGAACTGGAAAAAAGTCAGTATAGCTGGAAATTAAAGGGTCAAGAGAGGCAAGAGGTGCCACTGGAAAGGTATGCAAGGGGCATATACCACAGTCTGTTGTTTATATTGATTTGAGTGTTTGTTCTAAGGGTGATAAGGAGAGATTGAAGAAATTTAAGTGGAGCATGCATGAGCTTACTTTGGTTTTAGAAGTATTATTCTTACTGTAATGGGAAGAATGGATTAGAAGACACAAGAGTGAAAGATGGAGAAGAGTAGACTAGAATCAATTGCAAGGATCTAGGTGAGGAAAGTTGGTGACTTGGGCTAGAAGTGAAGGCAAAGGAGATGAAGAGAAGTGTTCTTATTTGAAATCTGTTTTGCTATCATTATCGACAAAATAGGGAGAGAAAAAAAGATTAAATATAGAGGGGTAATTGGAACAAGGGCATTGTGGCTTGAGCACACAGAGGAAAGGAAGTGTCTTTTCCTGGAATAGAGAAGACTTTAAGAGAAGAGATGGAAGAATATCAAAAATTTACCCTGAAACTGGTTTAGTTTACCTGTCTGTGAGACATCCAAGTGGGAATGCTGAGTAGGAAGTTGGGTAAAATAGCATGGTACTTAGAAGAGTAACATTATAATGCAAGTAATTTATATCTCTTCTCTAATCAAAATCTTTCAACAGCCTCTCATTGTCTGCAGGTATGAAAATATCCAAACTCATAAGAATAGTGTTTTTTCCATTTATGATTAAACCAATTTCCTTTTTATATATCCTATTATGCCTTCCAAAAGCCCTCTGCCCTAGGCACACTGGTCCCTGAAGACATCAACAATTTTCACAACTATGTGTCCTCTTTGTTCATATTGTCTACGGTTGATATACAGTTCCCACCCCCTTCCTCTCTCTTGTATTTTTTGCCTAATAATGCTACTCACATTTTTAAGGCTCAACTCAGAATCCAAGTCCTCTGAGAAAATTTCCCTATTTCTCAGTATATACTCTTCCTTCTTTCTCTATAATGTTAGACTACTTACCTGAAAATTCCAGAAATAGGTAACTCTTTTATATTTTCCAAACTGAGCTTGGTTTCTATTAATATTTCAAGCCTGTCTTTTACATGATGATGGAAAACTTAACTCCAGTTTTTCCTAGTCAATTTCTCAAACATAATATATTTAATTCAATCACCAAAAGGTTTTCGGTCAATTCAAGATTGTTGCTGTCACTTCAAGATCTGATATCCCTTCCTCTTTTCTCTGAGACACACTTAATTTCCTTAGGTACTTACATGGTAGGGCTTTCTGGGTAGCTCAGTGACAAAGAATCTGCCTGCCAATGCAGGAGACATGTGTTTGATCCCTGGGTCAGGAAGATCCCCTAAAGAAGGAAATGACAACCCACTCTAGTAACCTACAACTTATCAACTTAAAAAGAAGAACAACTTCTTACATGGTAATTGGAAAGTTGGTAACTTGTTATTCTATAACCTCCTCCGTATTGACTGATACTTTTCTATTTTTTCTGACATCAGGTTATTACCACCCACCTTTCCTTGACTCTCTCTTTGATGCCCCTTGACTCTGCATTCTCCTTATCCTTAGCTTGAGACTTGCGTAGGCAGTCACTCAGTCTTGTCAGTCTCTTTGTGATCCCATGGACTGTAGCCCGCCAGGCTCCTCTGTCTATAGGATTTTCCAGACAGCAATGCTGGAGTGGGTTGCCATTTCCTCCTCCAGGGGATCTTCCCAACCCTGAGATTGAACCTGTGTCTCCTGCATTGGCAGGTGGATTCTTTACCACTGAGCCAATGGACTACTCCAAAATTAAAGTCCCTCTTATCTAACTTCCACACATTCTGTGACAGCTTAAAGAAAAAATGCACTATTCTTCCATGTTGACCCAGTTCAGAAATTTGTTGAGTTTGTCCTCATCCCCTGGTTCTTCTATAGAGACATATTCACTCTAGATATGCATTTCACAGATTCTCCCCATTCCATGAAGCTCTTCTGAGAGGCTGACATTTCCAGGCTTCCAGCCAAAAAAATCGACCTACTTCTCCACTACTCTCTAGTTCCTTAGGAGAGTTAATCAGCTGCTTCTATCACTGCATCCCTTCTCCAAGATTTTCAGACCCAGGAGAATAGGTCATTGATCCCTTTTCCTCTGCCTAGCTCTATTCCTTTCTGACTCTTCTGCTTTTTGTCTAGGCTACTCTACCTCCTGATTTTTGAGTAAGGTGTAGATTTGTTCTGCTTGTCCTTTTAAGTCCACTGATGAAAATATGAACTTCCTTTCAATATTTCTAGGAACTTAATTGTTTAAAATTTTAAAATCCTGGCTTTTACATATCACAAAAGTCTGACTTAAAAACTAATTAACTCATTATAGTTTAAAAAGTAAATTTTGATATTCAAAAGCCAAAGGAGATGGCTCATTGTTCTCTTTAGTCTGTGTAATCATTGCTAGGAAGCAATGCTTGTCTTTTAGGAGTAAGAGTAAGGAAATTACCAGGTTTATAAAATCTCAAAATTTAATCCCACCACAAGTATTCACTAAGCAGTATGTCATTCCACTTATATTATAGTTCACTCTACAATTCTGCCAACTCTTGGGAGAGGTAGTTCTGTGAGATGGTTAAGAGATCTCAGCTTTTGTATCAGGTGCCCAGGGTATAAGCCTCAGCTCCACCACTTACCAATGGAGAGCCTCTGAGCATTTTAATTAGCTTTTTAATTGTCAGTGTCTTTGTCTGTGATATTAACTGTACCAAAACTCAAATGGTTGTTGTGAGGATTAATAATCTATATTAAGGACTTAAAATGGTACTCTGAAATGTACCTAGGAAGAGCTCAAAATAAAGGTTAGTTTTAATTCTTATTGGCCAAAAAAAAAATATATTCTTTGCGTTTCAGAGCAAAAGAGAGCATATGGATCATCTAATTCAACACTGTCAATCTGTAGAAAAACAATTTTGCAAAGGACAAAAACAATTTGGCAAAGGACACAAAGCCTGGATGAACTCAGCCTCCTGAGTGTTATACTTTGTTTTCTCTGCTTTATCTATTATACCATACTAACTGCTGTAGTTAGTGGAGTGATCATAAAGTCTGATTCCATTTGAGTAATTTGTTAGTGATAGTCACAACTTAAAGATACATAGAAGAGTAATTTTAATACTGAACATTGATAGTGAAAATATATAAGAACATTTGGCTAGATCCTGAATATGCAAAGCCATGAACAGTCCTCTTTCTCTATATCCATGCACTCGAGGGCACTCAGGGCAAGTAAATCCAGATTTGTTGATGACTCAAGCTTTGGAATTAATTCCCACCCTCTTTTGAAATGTTTCTCAAGCTCTTGTCCTAGACTTAGGAATCTAGAAATTGTCTGAATTTTAAATATATTTTCTTTTGGTGATAACCTAATAATTAATATAAATATGTTCTTTGCCAATCTGATATTTGCCTTTTAACAGAGAGAGATCTATGTTTAGAATTTCTATATACAGTGCATAGGAAAAAGTTGGGGCCATGAGATTCCATTAAGTGACATTTTTAATGCATATGTGTTGGTGGTATATTTAATTTTAATGTCTTATTGAAGTAAAATTTGAATAATTGAAAAATGACAGTAACCATCCCTGTATTAATTGGATGTATGTTGTTTGTTTTACATGAAAAATATTGTGTTTATAAGTCAGTGGGAATAATCCTTTAATAGGAAAATTTTGATGATGCAGAAAAGGGGTAATATACCTACAGGAGCAAAAGTCCTTGAGTAGAAGAAATTGAAAGAGATCAAATACTTGAGAATAGTGCCCTCAATAAGAATAATACTATTGGATGCTTTGTTGCATGAGGAAACAGGATATACAGATACACGGGTATGTATGTGGTAAATTTGCTGGCAGAAGGATAAAGCTTTTTTCTCACTGACTGCATATTCTCAGTGAAATAAAAAACCAAGTCATCAGCTGAGTCCGCTTTAAGAATGTTAGAGGGAATTGACAGGGAAATATGGTGGATATTAACCTGGAAGTGCTGAGGACCCACTTGAAGTTTGACCTAATCCACAGAAATGTTCCTTAATAAACAGAAGTACTCACTGAAGGGAAAAAAGAGAGAGAGTATGAATAGAAATGTAACCAATCAGTTGGCACTAAAATATAAAATGTTGGCAAAAATGATTTGTATATTTTTTATATAATAATGTGGTAAAGGATGAATGCAGAACAGCAGAAGCACTCAGACTGACAACTAGTCTTGCAGACGTTGTCTGTTGCAAGTTGATGATGTACTTGAGAAAAATGGGGACAGCAAAGTAATCTACTAAATGGCTCAGACAACTGACAAGTATAGGAAGTGGCAGAAATGCCAAGCCAGGAAATATAGACAAATGCTTTTAGACGTATACTAGAGGCATAAAAGCAAAATCAATGTTTGTAATAGTTTGCAGCAAGTGAAGATCTTGATGTAATTGATATCCATGACATGTTTACTCAATTTCAGAAAAGAGAATACTACCAAAATTAAAGTTAAGCATTTAATAGGGAAAAAATGAAAAGAGTGGCTCTGGCTATCTAAAGAAACTTTTATAAGTAATAAAGGATAGCAAGATGAGTGTGAACATTTAGGCAACCCTAGCTGCTACTTACCATGTGAAATACAGTCTATGAAAAGATTCTTTAAATAAATTGAAAGCTGAAGCCACTGGGGCCATTTGGTCTTTATGATACCAAATTTATGCTAAAAAATGACAAGAAAATAGCAAAAACTCTATAAACACTGTTTTGGTACTCATTGAAAAAAATTTTAAGCATTGAAAAAATGCTCAAAACATTTATTGAGCATTACCATCTCATATAATCTTTTAGCAGATAAAACACAAAACAACTGCATTTCTAACCAAAATTTTGGAAAAACCGTAAGTATATATGTATAAAACATGATTAATGTACACAGCCTTGATCATACAAGTAGCAACTTTCTGAGAATTGGAGGCTTACCAAGATGTTCCCTAACTCTCAGAAAGTTTCCAGAAAAAGCAACAGACCACACACTATTAGGGCTCGCCTGATAGCTCAGTTGGTGAAGAATCCGCCTGCAATGCAGGAGACCCCAGTTCGACCCCTGGGTTGGGAAGATCCTCTATAGAAGGGAAAGGCTACCCACTCTAGTATTCTGGCCTGGAGAATTCCATGGACTGTACAGTCCATGGGATCACAGAGTCGATCACGACTGAGTGACTTTCACTCACACGGTATTAAATTAACTTTACCTCCATAGCAATGAAGTTATAGGTATAGTGCTACTTTTTGAAACACAATCTTCTGATCTCAAAGTAACATTAGTTCTTACTAATCTACTATAGTTCTTTGGAAAGAACAAATAAACGTTTGAAGGAGGAGGAACTTGAAGATAATTGTTTTTGACAGAAAAATTTTTCAAGATGTTATTAAACCCATAATAGAATGTATTATATAATGAAATCACTATTGTTGTCAAGGTAAGAGAAAGTAGTTTTTTTTTTTTTTTAATAAATTTATTTATTTTAGTTGGGGGCTAATTACTTTACAATATTGTAGTAGTTTTTGCCATACATTGAGAAAGTAGTTTTTAAAAAAACCTGTAAAATAAACAGGTCACCCCAGACTTGTAATTCAGCTTACTCCAACCTGTTCCAGATCACAAAGGGAATTTTCAATATAACATAAAGTAGGAATCAGAACTTGAAAATATCACCCATATTTCAAAAAAAAAAAAAGAAAAAATAACTGTAATGTTATATTGCAATTGGTATCAAAAGATGTCATAACTCCTTTGTTTGAGGACTGAAGGAAGCAAGAAGAGGTGATTTTGAGCCCTATAATTTTAAAATATAAGAACTGGAATTGAGAGAACATCTTAGTATAAATTGGATCCACTCTTCCTGGTTTTTTCCCCACTGGAATTGCACAGCAGTTTGCTGGACAGACAGGTTCTATAAACCTCACCTAGTGGAAAGAGAACAGGGCATTAATGGAAGGACACTGGGCTTCAACCTGAAATGATAGTGAAAGCGACATCAATAAGGATGCCAGATAGCATCGTGCCACACATTTAGGGGAAAAAAAAGGACCAGGCCAGACAGAGACACTAGATATTTGATCTTTCAGACAAAAATTCACTGAACATAAAGTCTCCTGGAATTACGCATGTCAGCTATGGTCCCTTTCCACTTTCTGGCTCCAGGATCTCTCAACTAATAATATAAGCAGGTATCAACCCACCCTTCAAACAAAAACACTAATTTAAAAAAAAAACTTCAATAAACATGCATACCAAAAGGGGCGAGCACACACAAATAGTCACTATATAGTTCACAATCTGTGGCATATTCAAATTAGAGATCACAGAAGGAGGCAGTTTTAAGAGCAGCAACAATAGAGTCACATCTGGACATGTTGTCTCAAGTGCCTGTGATACTGGAAGGAAGCATTCAGTTGGTACATATGGAAGGCTGCCTCTACGATGGCCCTGGATGCTCCACTTTCTCACCTGAGAGGGACTGGGCCAAATGACTTAATTCTATTGAAGAGAATATGGCAAAAGTAATGTGTTGACATTTTCAAAATTATATTATAATAAAACTACCTTGCTTGCTCACTCTTCTCCACAGTCTTGTTCTGTGGCAAGCCAGCTGCCAAATGGTGAGCTTCCCAAAGGAGAGGCCTATGGGGCAGGACCTGAAAGAGGCCTCAGGTCAATAGTTTCATGGAAGTGAACCCTGTAGTGCTTTTAGAAGCAAAACCTCCTTCAGTTGAGCCTTTAGATGAGACCACAGTCGAGGCTTACACCTAACTACAGCCTTGTTGTCTGCAAGAGAGCCTCAGTCAGAAGACCCAGCTAAGTTAGGCCCAGATTTCCAACTTCCAGAAAATGTGAGCTTAATAAGAGTTTCTTGTTTAATGCCATTAAGTTTTCGGTAATCCATTACACAGCAATAGATAACTCATGCAGTACAGGCATACCTCAACAATATTGTGGGTTCAGTTCCAGACAATCCCAATAAAGTGAATAGTGCAACAAAGTGAGCCACAAAAATATTTTTGGTTTTCCAAAAGAGCATATAAAAGTTATGCTTATACTATACTATAGTCTATTGAATGTACAATAACATTATGTCTAAAATAATGTACATATATTAATTAAAAATACTTTACTGCTAAATAATGCTAACCATCATTTGACAACGCAGGGGCGTCACAACCTTCAATTTGCAAAACAAATGCACCATTTGTATGGTGCAATAAAATGAAGTACAATAAAAGGAAGTATGTGTAAAGCTGGATATTGTCTATCTTGGAGTTCAAGATAGAGCATGATTTGAAATCCGTTGGAATTTTAGGACTCTCAGGGTATAAGTGACAGTTGAAGTCATGGTTAAGAATGAAATAACTCAGGGAAACAATAAGAATGGGAAAGGACCACTGATAGAAGTTTCCTTATCAATCTTTTCAACTTACCTTCTAAAAGCTTCAGAAAAGAATATCTCTTCTTTCTATGGGATTTTCTCATTTTAAAACTGATTCAGCACATATATGAATGCGCAATAATAATTAATCTCATTCAAAGACATATCAGTTCCACATGGTTCATGACTCTGTATTAGACCCTGGTTCAATTCCTGGGTTGGGAAAATACCCTGGAGAAGGGATAGGCTAACCACTCCAGGATTCATGGGCTTCCCTGGTGGCTCAGATGGTAAAGAATCTGCCTGCAATGCTGGAGACCTGGGTTCAATCCCTGGGTTGGGAATATCACCTGGAGGAGGGCATGGCAACCCACACCAGTATTCTTACCTGGAGAATTTCCATGGACAGAGGATTCTGGCAGGCTACAGCCTATGGGGTTACAAAGAGTTGGACACAACTGAGTGACTAAGCACAGTACTCTTTCATAAGTATATAATGAACACAAATATCACCTTGGATTTTTCTTCTCAGGACCAACTATAAAATATAAAATTGCTAACTTATTGGGATGTCTTTAGTCATGGACAAAGTGCTCACCAAAACTGCCTTTGAGTTGTTCTTAATTGAGGTTGCCTTCTGAGGAAAGGCAAAATGTCAGTAACAGCCAGTTAGAGTTTTTTGTTCTCTTTGTGTTTTTGGATCATATACTATGCTGTTTCAGGAAAACAATAAAGAATAAAGAAACAATTTCAGTGAACATTAAATCATTTAACTTTTTTCCTAAATGATGATAGGAACAGTAAACCTTATACTGTGATGAGACTTTACTTATCAGTATTTCTATGCCAGCATCAGCAGCCCATGCTTGCTTAAAGCTACCATAACCACTGACATTTAAATTCCAAAAATACCATAGAAGCAATCTCTACATGATTTGTAAAAGTTATCTGTATAATTTATTTATCATTAATATGTAAACAAGACTGATTGTATTGCAACTATAATTTGAGATAAATATTGTACCATGTTGAGTATCTAAGTATTTGTTGCAAAAGCTTAATTTTCCTGAACTTGTTCTTTCTAAATTATGAAATAGACTTATATGATCCATCTCTAATAAAACATTTATATCGCACAATACACCTCCATTCATAATAATTTACCAAGGTATATAGAAGTTGCTATTTGCCAGGGGTGTCTATTTTGATTCCTATACTGTGTAATGATCCAGGGTGATCCTGCACATAGGTTATAAAAAAAGTAAAGTACAGAACCCCTCTTCCTTTTATTCAGATGTTGACCTATCTTTTCTCCTGTTAGCCAATGAATAAACATGGAGTTCTATGCTTTTCATCAAATAACATCTACACTCTTCACAGAAACCCCTAAGAATTGTGTGGACTTCTCAATGGTGAACTTGAAACTCGGTTTTTTCTCTGGGAAAAGTCTCTTTCCTTTGTCTCTAGGAACTCAACTATGCTATAAGCTTCGTGTAAAGGTGCTTTCCTACAAAACATAAAACATCAAAGTGATGTTTACATAACTGTAAATATCTTCCTCATTGAATTTAGAATTGTATAAAAGGGTAAGAAGTTGCTCCTCAGTAATGCCAGAAAAATTAGAACAAAGTCAAATGTGCAAATTTTCAGTCACAGTTCAATCTCACCACTACAAATGTATTCATTACAAAAAGTAAAATAAGAAACAAGTGTGTAGTGGCAAGAATTAAGGAATCATTCTTCTTTCAATACATGAAACTTCAGACTTCAGATTAAATTTTATCAGAATTTCATCAAAGTAGAAATCAAAACACCTGTGGTTACTAAGTTTTTCTGGACTTCTCTCTCCATAAAATGAAGTTAATGCTGTCATACACAGCTCTTGAGAAGACAGTGTGCTAGCTCCATTGGAATACTCATTAAATGTTCTCTTCTCTATCACAATTTAATACATGAGATGACATGACCATACAAAACAAAGTAAGTAAACTCTACTATATTCCATAAAAGAGGTATAAATTCCTCTTAGAAAGCAGGTAATAGTGTCAGATATTTATTTGGGTAAGGCTAGGTAATGGATAAAGAGGGAGAGTGAGAGAGCAGAATTAGAAAACCATGTGACACAATTTTTTTAAATCAGATGTGTTTAAAAATTGGAAGCAGTCTAGTTTAACGGCTGAATGGGCTACTTCTAAAAACAGCTTGTGGAAGACTAACCTAGAAAGATGAGTTTGAATCAAATCATGAATGGTCTTAATGGTTTAAAAGAGTCATCTTAAAATATTGATCTGAAGTTGGTAGGTAAAAGGACCTTGTAATGTTTGTGGGTTGCTTTCATTCTTTTTCAAATTCTTAGAGATGGGCTTTCGGATAAATCCATCTGGAAGTTATATATTGACTGGATTAAAAGAAGAGAAGTTAATAGACAAGGGAGAGAAGTCAAGAGCTACTGAGGATAACCCAGGTAATGATGTTACAATCCAGGATAGATGAAGAAATAGGAAGTGGAGGAAACAGGAGAGACACATCAGTGGTGGCTATAAAGGAGGGCTAACAAATGGCTGAGTGTTAGTCATAAAGAAAAACAAGTATAAGAAGTTTCTTAGGTTGGTACTCAAGTAATTAGGAAAATAGCAATATCCTAGCCTGAAGAAGGAGTATTCTTTTGAGGAAATATGAAATGAGTTCTGACTTTGAAGTGTGTGAAGACATCAAGGTAGTTCTATTTTGCAGGTAGTTGAAGATAAGAAATGGCAGAAAGTGAAGAAGAACTAAAGAGCCTCTTGATGAAAGTGAAAGTGGAGAGTGAAAAAGTTGGCTTAAAGCTCAACGTTCAGAAAACTAAGATCATGGCATCTGGTCC
Source organism: Giraffa tippelskirchi (assembly GCF_054371585.1). Lineage (NCBI taxonomy): Eukaryota > Metazoa > Chordata > Mammalia > Artiodactyla > Giraffidae > Giraffa > Giraffa tippelskirchi. Next base: position 81,485,293 of record NC_137275.1, on the reverse strand, counting down.
CATCACTTCATGGGAAGTAGATGGGGAAACAGTGGAAACAGTGTCAGACTTTATTTTTTGGGCTCCAAAATCACTGCTGATGGTGATTGCAGCCATGAAATTAAAAGACGCATACTCCTTGGAAGGAAGGTTATGACCAACGTAGATAGCATATTTAAAAGCAGAGACATTACTTTGCCAACAAAAGTCCGTCTAGTCAAGGCTATGGTTTTTCCAGTGGTCATGTGTGGATGTGAGAGTTGGATAGTGAAGAAAGCTGAGCACCGCAGAATTGATGCTTTTGAACTGTGGTGTTGGAGAAGACTCTTGAGAGTCCCTTGGACTGCAAGAAGATCCAACCAGTCCATCCTAAAGGAGATCAGTCCAGGGTGTTCATTGGAAGGTCTGATGTTTAAGCTGAAACTCCAATACTTTGGCCACCTCATGTGAAGAGGAAAAGACTCATTGGAAAAACCCTGATGCTGGGAAAGATTGGGGGCAGGAGGAGAAGGGGACGACAGAGGATGAGATGGTTGGATGGCATCACTGACTTGATGGACATGGGTTTGGGTAAACTCCGGGAGTTGGTGATGGACAGGGAAGCCTGGTGTGCTGCGATTCATGGGGTCGCAAAGAGTCAGACACGACTGAGCGACTGAACTGAACTGAAGATAAGAATCTGAAACACAGGAGAGCCCTCAAGGCTGGAAATATAAATCTAAGAACAATAAGGAAGAATGAATGAAGACATGGATGTGGATAAGATCATAAGATAAGGAGAAAGAGGAGGATAGGGCTGGGAGTTTAGAAAATGTCTATAGTTAGCAGGTAAGAGAGAAGCTATGAGAAGAATTAAAAGTAAAGAATTCATGGTATCCAGTCTTACATTTAGATCTCTAATCCAATTTGAGATTATTTTTGTGTGTGATGTTACGATTAGAATGTTCTAATTCCATTCTTTTACATGTAGCTTTCCAGTTTTCCCAGCAGTATTTATTGAAGAGACTGTCTTTCCTCCACTGTCTTACCCTCTTTGTTGTAGATTAATTGACAGTAGGAGCATAGGTTCCTTTCTAGGCTTTCTATTCTGTTCCATTGATCTATATTTCATTCTTTTTGCACCAGTACAATACTCTTTTGATCACTGTAGCTTCGTAGTGTAGTCTGAAGTCAAGGCACCTGATTCCTCCAGCTCTGTTTTAATTTCTCAAGATAGCTTTCACTATTTGGAGTCTCACAAATTTTACGATTTTTGTTCTAGTTCTGTGAAAAATACAATTGGTAATTTGATAGGGATTGCACTGAATCTATGGAGAAGGAGATGGCAACCCACTCCAGTACTCTTGCATGGAGAATTATGTGGACAGAGGAGCCTGGTGGGCTGCCGTCTATGGGGTCGCAGAGAGTCGGACATGACTGAAGCTACTTAGCAGCAGCAGCAGCAGCAGCAGCACTGAATCTATAGATTGCCTTGATGAATGGATAAAGAAGATGTGGTACATATATACAATGGAATATGACTCAGACATGAAAAAACAATGAAATAATGCTGATTTCAGCAACATGGATGGAACTGGTGATTATCATACTAAGTGAAGTAAGTCAGACAGAGAAAGACAAATATCATATGATCAATCATTTATATGTGGAAACTAAAACAAATAAAATAAATAATACAAATGAACTTATCTGTGAAATAGAAACAGACTCACAGACTTAAAGAATAAACTTTGATTATTAGCAGGGAAGGGTGAAGGGGAGGGATAGACAAGGATTTTGGGATTAACATGTATACACTGCTATGTTTGAAACTCATAAGGAATTAATGTATAGCACAGGGAGCTTTACTCATATTCTGTAATAACCTAAAGGGGAAAAGATTTGGAGAATAATGGAAAAAATAAAATTTAATAAAAAGAGTTAATAGGAGTAGGAAGAAAAACAGGATGTAATATAAGAGCACTGGATAGCTTTAAAAACTTAGACTAGAGTTTCGGTCCTAGATCTACTGCTTCATCTGAATAATGCAGACAGTACTAGCACATACCCATGACTTTGGGTGAGATTAAATCCAGTAACTCAAGACAAACATTTAGTATCATATTTGGCACAGTATTAATACTCAGTAAATTTTGTAATAAAATAATACTGGAAGTATTTTTTAGAAAGTAAAAATTTGAAACTGATGAGTTAAATATCCTTATTTTCTCCATTTTACAGATTTGGAAAAAAGCCAACAATGTCCAAAGAGTGAAAAACCATGAATCTAGACTCTTGACCTAGATCTATCTGATTCTAGAACTTTCTTCCTGGTAGTAATTATTTTTCAGTGATGCAGTTTGAACTAAAATTCTTTGGAAAATGATTCTTAATTTTAAGTCTACTCAAGGGCGTGTATTCCCACTTGCTTTCTGAAAATTCCATTTTTATTTACATAGAGTTTTGTTCAGAAGTCTGGAAACTTTAACTTAAAATAGCATATATAGTCAAATATGTTTGTATTATTAATATACACACTTGGTCGCTAGCACCCACATATTTTGCCTCTAAAAAGTTGCCTAGACAGCTTAAATTTGTTACTTCCAGTTTGTGAAACATTTATATTCAGGGTTTCCATCTTGAGATTAAATTGGGAAATGAATTAAACTAATACCATTAGCTCTCCTTTGATTAGACATCTGCTTTGGTTAGATATAAAAATATTCTTAGCAAAGGCTAGTACATCAACTACCCGAAAGAATAAAACCTTTTTATTGTGTTCCCTATTGACCAGCTATGCCAACAAAAACCAGACTAGGAAACCTAATATAAATATACATCCACACACACCCAAATGTATACACCTATAAGATAATTAAACCTGTACCCTTAAACTCTCTCAAAATATGTTTTTCAAAATCTGATAAGTACAGCCAATGTACTCTTTATAAAAACACATCTAAATCATAAATAAAAGTGTTTAAAACATATATGCAAACATTAATCAGAAAAAAGCTGATATAACTATTAATAGCAAATAAATGAAGATTTAAAGCAAAAGGTACTTCAAGAGATATTGATCTCTATGTGAAAATAAAACTTTTAAATCACCGGAAATCTAATCATTCTAAATGTGTATGTTCTTAATAATGTGGCTTCAAAATTGAAAAGTCAATCATAATCGCTGGAGATTTTAATACATCTCTCTGAGTAGCTAATAGATTAAGCAGACAAAATCAACAATGAAAATAAATTAATATTAGTTGCATCAACATGGATACATTTCATAAACATGATAATGAGTAAAATCAAATCACACAGAGGATAGAATAGTGATTGCACAGGGCCAGGAGCTCTGAGGAGGTATAGGGAACAACTGCCAATGAGTACAAGGTTTCTTTGGGGAGTGATTAAAGTGCTCTAAAATTAGGTTGTGTCCCTGGTGGCACTAGTTTGACTATACTAAAAACTATTGAATTACACATTTTAAATAGGTGAATTTTGTACTACTTGAATTATATCACAATAAAGCAGTTTTTTTTAAAGTCACAGAGACTGCCAAAAGTGTGTACCATTTTAATAAATTTTAAATGTATTATTCATTGTAATAAATATATGTACAAGATAACAATAAACATAAAATCAAAACTCTGCTGCATCTTATCTCTGGCAGAAGCCAGGAGAGGGTTATTGAAACAGGGCACATAGGAAGCTGCAACAGTAATGCTGTTTTTCTGGTTGGATGCTCTTATAATTTTATTTTTACAGTTTAAACTTTATATATATTATACTATGTTCTTTCATAAGTATATACTATTTCATCTATTTAAAATACTGTTAACAACTGGTTTCACATCAATTCTAAACATTTTTGTGCTTGAGACTGAATATGATGAATATTAATGGATACTTTTCAGCATAACTTCCCACATGTTATTTGACTATCCTCAAAACTAAAGTGAGTTTAGGACTCGGATATCATCATCTTCTTCTATAAATGAGAGAACAAACAAAGCCCAGTTTAATCGATTTCTATAGTCATTGAATCAACCTGTAAGTTCTTATTATAGTCAAAACTAGGACCTTATTTTCTGATTTTAGCTTAGTATATTTTACAGTATAACTGACATTCTGTTGTTCATTTGTTTGATCTTCATCTCTAGAAAAAGTCTGCAGAGATAATAAAATAATTACAACAAAAATAAGTACCACTCATTGAGTCCTTACTGTGAGCAAGGATCTCTACTCTTTATTATCTTACTTAACACTAAACAAACCTATGATGCTGTTGTTGATATACTTAATCTATAAATGAGGAAAAGGAAAAACAGAAAATTTTACTTATCCAAGGGTATAAAACTAATAATTGGTTAAGATGTGATTCTGAAACCCAGGCTTGCATTGCATTAAAACCAACATTTTCAATTGCTATAATAGATTGTCTGCCTAAAATTTAATTTCAGAATCCACACTGCAAGTTGTGAGGGGGCAAAAAAAAAGTTTTAGGAACTCTGAAAATACATTACATGCATATAATTGACAAAACATAACAATAATACAGGAAATAATACTCTAGAATCTGAATGTTTTAGTTGGTCTTCTGCTTACCTACCTGTAAGTGGATAATTTAGGCCTAAAAGAAAACACTGACCATGTCAACTCCCTGATACAGGTCAGTATATTTTCTAAAGTTTAATTTTACGTGTCTTTTTTAACAGATGAAATTTCTAAATTTCATTTATGTCAATATGATCTCCAGTGCTTAGTAACTAAATGGCAGGAAAACAGAATACACACCAGTTATTTTCACAGCAAGAATTCAATATTGAAAATGTGTTAAATAAATTCTAGAGAAGTAAAAGAGAAAAAATTTAACACTGAATAACACAGAGTTAGTTACTGCTTAAATAAGCCACTACTCCTAGGACTAGGAGAACAAAGAAAAAGAGATTGGATGTTTAAAACCTAGAGGTTTATTTATTATTTTTAAAAGAACATTTGTTTATTTGGTTGTGCTGGTCTTATGTTCGGTACTCAGGCTCTTTGATCTTCGTTGCTAAGCTCTTGGTTGCACTGTGTGGGATCCAGTTCCCTGACCAGGGATCAAACCAGGGCCCCTGCACTGGAAACACAGTCTTAGCACTGGACCACCAGTAAAATCCCTAGAACCTAGGAATTTATATGGAGTCTTACAGAATTGGAACATAAGCATTTAAAACCAGTTCTTTAGGAGCTTGGAAGAGTGCCCCCAAGGAGCTGGAACTAAGCTATGAAGAGAATACACTAGCTTCCTGGAGCTGACATATCTGAAGGGACACAATGAGATTTGTCCAGTTTCTTCATACTGAATAAAAGAAAACAAAAAGATGAGTTTATGGCAAGGCTTTTGATTTGCAAGCCAGGAAACTCAAGGCTAAGGGAGCACTGAATTTCAGATTGCTCACAGGTTAAGAGACTTATAAGGGCTACATATGGAAGTTATTTGTCTTTTTCAACTGACTGGTTGCCTAGTGGTCTTATTTCTTACTTGGATCAGAGTAGCTGAGCAAGGGGAATAAGGAAGCCCAGAGCCAGCATCAATAGACTAGGCATTTGGGCATTGGCTGCTTTCTGAAAAGAGTTGTAAATTCCTTTAACATTAGATTAAGATTCTTTTATGTGCCTGAGATGACCATCATTCTTTTGTTCCTGACATATGGGATCATTTTAATTTGGTTCTATGGTTGGTTTTGAATGTGAAACAAACAACAACAATAACAAAGGAAACTGAAGCCAACAGCTACTCTCACGGTGCAGAAACATTGCCAGAGAGATTCTGACAGCAACAGGAATTAAAATCATAATGGACCAATCCTTCTTCTTTTGCTTTCCAGTCTTCTCTAGTGTCCCTGTTGGAACAACCTAACAGGGAACTAGCTGACAAAGAAGAAATTGATATTGCCAGGCGCTAGACTTAGCATAAAAATGTAGTGTAGAAAAGGGTGGTTTTGAAGCAGAAAACCAAAAACTTAGTAAGTAACCTACAGGGTTCGTACTCCTTGACTACTCATATTATCTTCTACATGTATTTGAACTTCCATGTAACAATAGCAATCATTTGTTTTTTCCAACCAAAATAAATCTCCTCCTTAAAACGCTTACTTTCTCTTCTAAAAGGAAAGATATATATGTATATGAAAGGCCACTGTTACTCAGTATAGGTACTATGGCATATTCTGTGACAATCACAGTATCCATATCAGGAAATATTAAGATCTCCATAAAAATCAGCCAAATTTCCACCTGAATATTCTGTAACCTAAAGACTAAACCACAGGGTTAAAAAATGCTAACCAGTCTCATGGAAAACAATAAGGTGACACGTACACTTTATGCCTAGAGTTTAAATCCCTCATTCCAGTAATTAACCAAGAGGATATAGTTAATTTCTTCCACTATTCACTTTATACTGCCTTTGCTCACTTAGAACCTTGATTAATTGGAGTTGTTTACCTAGTGAGGTGATGCCAAACTTCATTCATAAAGAATATGAATCCTTGGTGTTTCTACCTCTTTTTTCCCTTGGTATAGTTTTTCATTGACTTTTACTATTTGATATGGAAATAATTAAACGTACCTCAAGGAATCCATGGGTTTCCAGGTATAGTCCACCATACCCCCATTGTAAAGAGGATCCTAATTTCTTCATGATTATTTCCACATCCATTAAAGTGACACCCACCCGTTTCCTTTGCCTGTTGGTTCAAAATCATGAAAACTTCAGAATGGCTGCATAGCAGTCCAGTTCACTGGACTTCCTGTCATGGCCACTGTTAGAGGCAAACCCTCCTTTAGAAACTAAGAGCTCCAAAGCAACATAACTCCAAGTTTCAGGGAATCAGTTCAGTTCAGTTCAGTGCAGTCGCTCAGTCGTGTCTGACTCTTTGGGATCCCATGGACTGCAGCACACCAGGCCTCCCTGTCCATCACTAACTCCCTGACCTTACTCAAACTCATATCCATTGAGTTGGTGATGCCATCCAACCATATCGTCCTCTGTTGTCCCTATCTCCTCCTGCCTTCAATCTTTCCCAGCATCTGGGTCTTTTCAAATGAGTCAGTTCTTCGCATCAGGTGGCCAAAGTATTGAAGTTTCAGCTTCAGCATCAGTCCTTCCAATGAACATTCAGGACTGATTTCCTTTAAGATGGACTGGTTGGATCTCCTTGCAGTCCAAGGGACTCTCAAGAGTCTTCTCCAACACCACAGTTCAAAAGCATCAGTTCTTCGGCGCTCAGCTTTCTTTATAGTCCAACTCTCACATCCATCCATGACTACTGGAAAAACCATAGCCTTGACAAGATGGACCTTTGTTGGCAAAGTAATGTCTCTGCTTCTTAATATGCTATCTAGGTTGGTCATAACTTTTCTTCCAAGGAGAATACGCATCTTTTTATTTCATGGCTGCAGTCACTATCTGCAGTGATGGAAGCAAAAAAAAAAAAAAATCTGTAAGTGAGTTGTAAGATGTACTAGTGAGAAGAACTATTATCATATTTATCTTTGATTCCAAGACCGATATTCTTGCTATAGGAGTAAATAGCATAATGAATAGGTCATTGATTCAAGCATAGATTGCACCCTTTTGGACAGAACTGTTGTTTCAGGGTACGATCTCCCAACTATTGCAATCATGTATTATTGAGAAAGTAACTTACTAACCAACACATAAGGAATATGACTTTAAAATGTTGACATTTTCTGTTTAATATACCTTTTTGATGAAAATATATTCAGTTTTGATCTCTTTAAACATAATTACACTTTGTTTTTTAAACTTTCAGGCTGTAATTGGTCTCCGGTTGAGGTCATGATAGCAATAAAAGATAGGGAAATGGAAGTCAAAAATAAGATGCTGAAAAGAAAAAAATAAGAACTCTTCCAAGAGATGGTCTTCTGAAGTTTTTAAAATTCTAACAGTAAAAATGAATAGACCTTGGGTGGGGGGTCCAGGAAGGGGAACACATATAAACCCATGGCTGATTCATGTCAATGTATGGCAAAAACTATTACAATATTGTAAAGTAATGAGCCCCCAACTAAAATAAATAAATTTATAAAAAAAAAAAAATGAATAGACTTCTGTCAAACATGCAATATAAAATCCACAAGTGAGACGTTGTTAAATGTTTAATTTTTCTATAGTTACTAATCAAAATAATAAAAATAAGAATTATAAAATTATAAAAATTTATCTACTAATTTTCACTCGAATAAGTCAGCTGAAATCAGACATATTATATTATTTACTGGATGATGTAATTAATGACCAAAACAGTTAGAATAAAAAAAGAATTACTCATGTCAAATTTATGATTCAGAAACAACAAATGCAACCCTGGACTGTCTGTTAGAATATGAAAAAACATAGTCATGAAATTAGTAAATTAGGCAGGAAAATACAAAAGTTCTTGATGATTTACTATGTTTACTGGGTAGTAATTCTGGAAAATGATAATGATCATTCTGAGAACATGATAATATTTCTAACAAAACATAATCTTATTCAAATTTACTATCACAATTACTTTTTTATTAATTTTGGCAAAATATTTTTGTTTAACTTTATGTTAAAATAATTTCAAATGGAGAAATAAACTGTAGAAATAGGCTTTTTAAAAATTGTGGTAAAAGGTTCATAATATAAAATATGCCATTTAATGAATTTTTAAATGTAGAGATCAGTGGCATTAAATACATTCATATTATTGTGCAACCACCATCACTATCCATCTCCAAAATTTTTTCATCACCCAAACTGAAGGTCTGTACCCATTAAACAATGTTTCATTCCTTCCCTCTCCCTCACCAGAGAAACAGGTTTTTATATTATAAATTCCAAAGTAGAATATTTTGTTTCTACTGTTGCATTTCTCACAATCAATCTTAAAGATCAACTTTGGACTTAATCTATAATTGGAAACGTTTAAACTGACAAATGAAAAAATAGGAAATATCACTTGCACAAGAATACACACATACAAGGAATTACTAGAATGGGTGGGGGGATTGAATAAACAGTAAGAAATCAATAGCATTCAACACAGACAAGTAATTGCCAAAAAAGAAATGGCAATGTTGCTTTTAAAGATTAATCATGTTTCTTCAATATTTAGCTAACACAATAGTGTTTTGTGGCAAGAGCAGTACAGTATTTTTGGAAAAATTTGGAAATTTTTTCCATTAGAAGAAATAGTGAAAAATGAATAATTTTAATAGAAATGATTTAGAAATACGATGGTAAAATGACTAAATATGAAGACAGGGAAAATATTGACAGATTATTACTATCTAAGATAAAAAATTCAAGATGATATTATTAAATGGCATTAAAGTGAGAGAATGGATTATACCCATAATAAAAAAGGAAATAGTAGATAGTCAACTAGTTTTTAAGGGACAAAAATCATGTTGAACAATATTTACTATACAAACTTTTGAACCACCATATAAAAATATGGAAGTCAGAGTTAAAGAGATTTTTGCTGGTTTTCTGCCTGGTGTAAAAAGAATGTTTTGAATGAAATGCACTGAGAAAACAGCTTTCAGTTTTAGGCATTGATTTTCAAGATAATCACATAATGGTTCAAAGGTAAGTATCTACAAGCTGGAATTTTGGCTAAAACTCTACATATATTCTAGGTGCTATGCATGGCTTATAGTTTGAGATTGCCATACAGAAGCATGGTCTCAATTACGCCAGTAGTAGTAACAAACTTAGGAACAAGTCAAGATTATACGATATTTTCCAGATCTCTCCAAAGGTGAAGCAGCTTGGTGAAACATGTCATCCTATTTGATCTTATAATGACTCTCAGACACATTGTGGAATGCTGACTAAATTTGGTTAATACCATTAGAATTAATTTAACAAGACAAACTTCATTAGCAGAATTAAGGAAATATATTGCCATTCCTCAGATCAAAATTGCATCATGTTTTTGGTATATATATAAATGAATTTTTAACTTCTGATATATGCAGTTATTTGTTATGAAGTACTAAGTGTTAATCATGATAGGAGTAGACTATAAAATCTAAATCTAGCTTTATTATTTTACTTTATATTTCCATATTTTTAAACTTTGGAGTTTTTCTAAATTGAAGCAAATTTTATATGAGATATGACATTTCAGTAAAATGTAAGGAAATTAGTTCACATGCAAATCCTGAAATTAATTTCTATAGAGACTTTGCTATTACAGATCAAGATATAATCTTGAGCTAAGATATGTGGCCAAGTTTAGCAATATGTTGTTCTTTAATTCCTCTACCATCATAGCATTGAAATATTTAAAAGAAAAATATGAACAAATACTATGATTTATATACTGCTTTGGCAGTAGAAACTGTGATGTGCATTGAACTGTAAGATAAAAGTAAATTGTATTTTCAGTGATCATGATAATTTAAATTTGATTCCATTACAATGTATGATCATAACATCAAATTTACTGTATGTTTCCCATTTTAAATATGGCTTTAGTAATTTTATTTCATCTTCTACAGCCTCAGTCAAGAGAAAATTCTCTAAGATGAAATTAATAAAACTGTAATAACTATAATGCTTCAAGAAATACTTAACATAAATAATATGAACATCTTAATTATAATTATAATCAGTGATTTTATTATGGTGAAGGCAAGAAAATTAAATTTTATGAAATAAACATATAAAATATATGAATTATGCATGATTTTATTACTTAGCAGATGTCACCAACCTATCAACAGACCACCCAGTAATGAACAATAAATATTAAACTCTGTTTATATTTTACTGACTTTTATTAATAAAATAATATCCCTACATTTGTCATCAATTTTGTCATTATGAACGCAGACTTGACAAGGTTCAGGAAACTAGAGACATCCCTAGGAATCCTTGAGTAGCATTGAAAATTAATTACAATGGCCTTACTAGAACTCTAGACCTTTTCCATCTCACCCACCTTACTCTTTTGTAGCTGAGGGAGAGATAGGAGGGAGCGGGTGGAGGTGACCAAAGTCAGCAGACTCAACACAAAACATATAGGCTGCTGAGTCCAGTTTAGGGGCACAGAGCATTTTCACAGCTTTCACATTATCACACACACTGAAACCAACAAATGAAAATGAAATAGCTGAAGCTGATTATTTTCTGGAATTCCACCAGAAAGCAACCTCATTTTAGCCCAAGAAAGGCTAAGTCCAGCAGTTAGGGAACAGTCAGATAAAGTTCCAAGAACTCTCCAATAAGTACTTGATGAAGATAATTCAAATTTTAAATTATATAAAGTATAAGAAAGGAAAGTGAAAGAGGCAAAATTATATCATTATGGATGTGATAAATTAGAAGAAATTAAGTCTATGTGGTTCTACATTAGGACAGTTTTCAAATAATAGTTACTGCAGAGTATAAAAACAAAAAAAGTATAAAAGTAAAAAAGCAAAAAGCTGGGGGTACTCTTTCTGCCCCCTTCTGATGCCTATGTCAGAAGCTTTCTCTGTCTCCTTTATACTTTAATAAAACTTTATAAAAAAAAAAAAAGCAAAAAGCTTATCATCCTCTGAGCCTTAGTTAAAGTCAGGAAGCCTTTGGCCTATGGGACAATGAAGTTTGTCTCTTGAGGCGAGAACTTATCTAAGGAATAAGTTCTGTGCTTCCGAGCTTCATTCTTGTACTCTGGATGCCTACATCTGTGGCAAGTTTTAAATTTTATATCAAAATTATGTTTTATAAAACTGTATATTTAATCTTTTGTAAAAGCTGCTGCTTCTGTAGAAAATAAACTCTCCCTTAAAGGTTCTATGTGAAAAAAAGTAAAGAAAATGTTAGTTACTCAGTCATGTACTACAGTTTGCGACCCCATAGATTGTAGCCTGCCAGACATCTCTGTCCATGGAATTCTCCAGGCAACAATACTAGAGTGGGTAGCCATTCCCTTCTCCAGGGGCTCTTCCTGACCCAGGGGTCAAACCCAGATATCCTATGTTTCAGGCAAATTCTTTACCATATAAGCCACCAGGGAAGCCCAATAGAATTCCTGTGGTTTACTTTAAAGGGTATTAAGGAAATGATTCGGTATTCAGAAACTGCAGAGTAAAAATAAAAAGAAATTTTCCTGTGGAAACAGAGAGCTCTATTGTTACATTTATGAAAGCCTTTCTGCTATGAGCATGTGGTTTGTAACAATCATGTGGTCTGGCTGGCTCTGAGAGTGCTCACTCATGCTTGTTTGTTCTCCATTTCCTTCTTTGACAAGGGCCGAGGGCATACACTCAATAATTAAATCTTCCTAAAGCTAGTGACAATCGCACAAGTTGATGTTGTTTGGCATTCAGAATTGCTGGAGAAATATCTGGTCTTTGAATAATTAAGCCAAAGTTAGTTAACTGACATGTTGGTTGTGATTTATCATTTCCTATCTCAGATATAAGAAATTCCCTGTCTGGGGGAAGATTTTTCTTTTCATTTATGCATATGTTTCTTTTTGTGGGGAGTGAGAGTTGATAGACTTAACACATCAGTAACATTTTTCCTTGTATTATTTGGGAAGTGGGACATTCTTTTTTGCTTTTTAGGACTAATTTCTGAAGCCATTTCTGTTTCATGGAAGAAGACTGTCAGTACCAAAAGCAGGCTCTAGTGACCCAGTGGGCTAGATGTCAACTATAAAAAGGCAAATATATTAAAAAGGCCGTATTCCCTCGGTGAGTTATTAGGTGAAAGATTTGTGTCTTTGGATTTTTTCCCTGAAGACATTGTCTCTTACTATGAAAGAAAAGGAAATGGAACATCAATTTTCCTCTTTTAGAAAATGCTAAATATAAAGTGTGTTTTAGAATTTATTATATTCTTAAAGATTGCAAAAGTATAGGGCATAAAGAACTGAGAAATATATCAGTCCTTAGTTCAGAGTTTTTTGCCTGATGAGCCCACCTGAGGTGAAGTTTTCTGAGGTGAGAATATGTTTCACCTCTGTGGTAACTTATGACTAATACTGAACACAAAATCCCAGGAAGTAATGTGGTTTTTATAATTCATGAAAAAGAAAATACTGGATGCTTGCACTAAAATATTCAGTGTTTGTGATACGATTCACTATGAACATCTAGAAAGAAAGGAAGAGAAGGAGGGAAGGAAGGAAGCAAAGGAGGAAGAAAGGAAGGGAAAGGAGAATGAAATTAACCTTCATGGAGTTACATGTGATATTGTAAAGTGATGTACAACGTAATTAATATTTTGGCAATTTGAATTTTTTTAGAGTGAAGTGACATTTAAAAACTGGTATGGAAATTTTTTCATGTGAATTTTCTAGATGGGAATTTTTATATTCTAGCTCTGTGTTTTTTCATCAGAAATTTTTAATACAACTGTAATTTTGCCTTCTAAGTGCCTCTAAGAACTGAAGTTAGGTGAACGTTTCATTGGGAAAACCTTAGTAGCTCAGATATCTTGGTCACTCATCTGAAAAGATTAGGTACATTTTGTATGAAATAGAGTTTACCTAGGACTTGCTTGGCCTGGTAAGATTTGATGCTTTGGATATGGGTAGAAAACAGTTTGGCTTTGCTGCTGTTATTGTTTTGACTCTATAGTCAAACTACAGACCTTTGTACTATTCAGGGGGAAAGGGCACAGACACAGACATAAGAAAAATTGAAATGATGTTATGGTGAAAGAATGGGTAGGGAGTGGTTTTATAGTGATGCTAAAAGATACAAGATTTTCAAAATAAGGGAAAATAAGGGGAAAGGGCAACCCTAATATGATCAATAAATAACACAGATGCAAAAAGTAAGGGCTCTTTTGTCAGCCTGGGGACTTATGTCCTTATGGTTGGGATCCTGGATGGGAATTACTTTTTCTTTTCAGATAGCTAGAAGTTGACTCCCATAGGGCTGACAGAAATAATCAGGAGAAGCTGCAATTTTCTGGGCCAAATGCATAACCGAAGGTGAAAGAAAGAAAGAAGGATCAAGAAAAAGCAGACAAACATTTTCACCAAATTATTCCCAAGAATGATGAAGTACAAACTGAATCTTCCTTTGTCTGATGTGCTTAGTAGCTTAGTCGTGTCAGACTCTTTATGACCCCAAGGACTGTAGCCTGCCAGGCTTTTCTGTCCATGGGATTCTCCAGGCAAGAATACTGGAGTGGGTTGCCATGCCCTCCTCCAGGGGATCTTCCCAACCCAGGGATATTCATTACTTTAGGGGACTAAATAAAATACAACCAAAATCAATTTTGATTTATTGACCAGAAAAAACATACTCGAGGTTTCCACTCAGCTGTCTACCTGCCTCGATTACCGCTATAAGCAAATATAGGACTTAATGATAGCCATTTGGGAACTGCATGATATAAAAAGAAGAGGAAATAAAATATGGATTTCATGACAATCTTTTGATTCTCAAGTAGGGGTTGGGCATTGACCACAAATGTGAATCCCCAAAGGTCTTTCCATGAGGCTTTCTGCATTAGATTTTCTGACCTTTAGCATCTCCACCCTGAAGTGGAGATGAAGAGCCTATGACTTCTCAAAGGTCAAAGGCTTAGATAACTTGTATTTACATGAATTTAAGAAACCTCTAGGCTCTCCAAATTCAAGATTTGTGGGCAGTTGTCTTATGCTGTGGATATGAGATAATGACAACAACAAAGTCAATGAAACTGGAACCAAACAATTTAAGAGAATATGATTTGTCACCCTGACTCAAATATATTAAAATATCCCAGTCAAATACAAATTCTATTTCCGTTTTTAATGAAATATATACAGAAAGGCTACTTTTCATAATATCCAGATCCTGTCTTTGGAGATAAGTTAATCTCCATATTTTATATGTATTTCTGTAATTATATATATATATATATATATATATACACACATACATAACATATATACACACATGCATAACTTGTGTAGGAAAATTGTTGTCAGTCTTGAGACTTATTTTTCCCATGTCAAATAAATTCAATGTCCTTTGTTATAGTCTTCAATCATTTTTGTCAATTGGTAATTCACTAAAATTTATATTTGGAAATACTTAATTCTGATAAAAAAATTTTTCTGAGAAATTTATTTCATAGATGAGTTAAAATTTGCTCCTAGTTCAATGTTATGGAAACTATATTTGCTTCATCTTCAATATATCTTAATTTTTCTACCTTTTAAATTTTGCTTAATATTGCTAGCACTTCCATTCCACCTGCTATTCAGAATGAATACTTTCAGGTTTTCAAAATGGTGCTTTGGTTTTATCTTCCCTTCTTTCTATCTTCCCCAAAGTTCCACCTGTATCTCATTGTTGTTGTTCAGTCACTCAGTCATGTCTGACTCTTTGCAACCCCATGGACTTCATTCAACATGCCAGACTTCTCTGTCCTTCACCATCTCCCGGAGCTTGCTCAAATTCATGTCCATGGAGTTGGTGATGCCATCCAACTAACTCATCCTCTGTCGTCCACTTCTCCTCCTGCCTTCAATCTTTCCCAGCATCAGAGTCTTTCCTAATGAGTCAGCTCTAGGGATCAGGTGGCCAAAGTATTGGCACTTCAGCAGCAGTCCTTCAATGAATATTCAGGATTGACTTCCTTTAGGATTGACTGGTTTGATCTCCTTGCAGTCCAAGGGACTCTCAAGAGTCTTCTCCAACACCACAGTTCAAAAGCATCAATTCTTTGATGCTCAGCCTTCTTTATGGTCCAACTCTCACATCCATACGTGACTACTGGAAAAACCATAGCTTTGACTAGATGGACATTTGTCAGCAAAGTAATCTCTCTGCTTTTTAATATGCTGTCTAGGTTTGTCATAGCTTTACTTCCAAGGAGCAAGCGTCTTTTAATTTCATGGCTGCAATCACCATCTGCAGTGATTTTGGAGCCCAAGAAAGGAAAGTCTCTCACTGTTTCCATTGTTTCCCCATCTATTTGCCATGAAGTGATGGGACCAGATGCCATGATCTTTGTTTTTTAAATGTTGAGTTTTAAGCCAGCTTTTTCACTCTCCTCTTTCACCTTCATCAAGAGGCTCTTTAGTTCCTCTTCACTTTCATAGGGTTGTGTCATCTGCATATCTGAGGTTATTGATATTTCTCCTGGCAATATTGACTCCAGCTTGTGCTTTATCCAGCCCTACATTTCACATGATGTACTCTGCATATAAGTTAAATAAGCTGGGTGACAATATACAGCCTTGATGTACTCCTTTTCCTATTTGGAAACAGTCTGTTGTACCATGTTCAGTTCTAACTGTTGCTTCTTGACCTGCATACAGATTTCTCAAGAGGAAGGTCAGGTGGTCTGGTATTCCCATCTCTTTAAGAGTTTTCCACAGTTTGTTGTGATCCACACGGTCAAAGGTTTCAGAGTAGTCAATGAAACAGAAGTAGATGTTTTTCTGGAATTCTCTATCTCATTATTAAATCTTAAACGAAATCTTCCCTCTGTCTAAATTCCTTCCCAAGCTTCATTCTGAGCCCAGTTTCTTGGACTTCTGTAATGTAATTTACATTCTTGCTCATTCTCTAGTCTCTGGGATTGCTTAACTCTGAGGTGGGATTTAGTCCTTTAATCCAACCTGTTTATCCCTTTTGTTACCAAAATCCCTAGTCAATCCCTGGGTGGTTTACATCTCAAAGATAGCTTTAGGAGCCTCTGATTCTTAGGAATTAAGCATGAGTCATTTGACTTGACCCTCAGTTGATATAACAAAGTGGCACCAGTCTCAGCTCCTTAATGTTAAGCCTGTTCCACAGAGCCCCGCCTTCAATGGTTGCTGCTGCTGCTAAGTCGCTTCAGTCGTGTCCGACTCTGTGCGACCCCATAGACAGCAGCCCACCAGGCTCCCCTGTCCCTGGGATTCTCCAGACAAGAACACTGGAGTGGGTTGCCATTTCCTTCTCCAGTGCACGAAAGTGAAAAGTGAAAGTGAAGTCGCTCAGTCATGTCCGACTCTTAGCGACCCCATGGACTGCAGCCTACCAGGCTCCTCCGTCCATGGGATTTTCCAGGCAAGAGTACTGGAGTGGGGTGCCATTGCCTTCTCTGCCTTCAATGGTTACATCCGCCTCAAATCCCTGGTGTGAGCTGAGTGCCTCTCTTATTGCTCTTTAAGCTCTGGGACCAAGACACCTGGGTTGCAAATCTTGGATTTGGAATCCTGGATCTACTACTCACTAGACATTCACTAGACGTGGGACCCTAGGCAAGATTAGCACCTCCTGATATGAAGTTGCTGTGAGGTCTTGTTAGCACGAAGTTCTTAGGACAATGTCTGGCATTTGAAGACACAAATCAAATATTAGCTATCACTTCATTTGAAGGATAGGTGAATTAGAAACACCTCAGTATTTTATTTCATTTGAGTCCTCCAGTTCTTTAGAGCACCCTCATGCCTCTCCTTCAACTCTGATACCCTTAAACTCATGTCGGATACCCTTAAACTCATGAGACATGAGTTTGTGTTAATATATTGTAACACATCTACTCATAGAAATCTCTCTATGTATACCACTCTTCCTCTTATCACTTTGTTAGTCCTCATTTAAAAATGTATCTGTATGTGTGTATATATGTGTATGTGTATCATTGAATAATTTTTAACATACTACTCTCCTAAAATCATTTTATTTTTGGTCTTTTGTCTCCTCAGTTAGATTTTAAGCTCTCTATCCTGTACAGTACAGGACTCTATCCCCAATAATAGCATCATAATCCATTTTTAAAACTCTTCCTTGCTCTGTGCCAGGTATTACTACATGGAATATAACAATATTTATGTTGGCCCATGAGGTGAACATTATTACCCCCACATTGATGAATAAACTGAAGCACAGAGACATTAAGTAGTTTGCTCAAGAAGGATTTGTATCTGAGATTTTCATGCCTGTAATCATTTCTTCTCTACAGGGTTCACCCAAGGTACTTAGAAAGCATTTCTAGAGTAAATGAGTAATTAATCTGAATGCTGTCAATGAGGTAGCATGATTTTCTTTGGTATGAAGTCTGGAGAATTTAATTTTTGAAGTTTATGTACTAGTATAAATATGAGTTTTAGAGTCTGAATGACTTAAGGTTAATTCCTGGCTCCAGTACTTTCTGATGCATAAACTTAAGATAGTAATATAATCTCAACAAGTCACAGTTACTTAATTTCTACCACAAGGTACTGTTAATATCATAGTTTTTTTAATTTATCTTATTGAAGTATAATTGATTTACAATGTTATGTTAATTTCTGCTGTACAATAAAATGTTTCAGCTATATAATATATATATATATATATATATATATATATATATACATGCATATAGTTTGGAGAAGGCAGTGGCACCCCACTCCAGTACTCTTGCCTGGAAAATCCCATGGACGGAGGAGCCTGGTAGGCTACAGCCCATCAGGTCACTAAGAGTCGGACACGACTGAGCGACTTCACTTTCACTTTTCCCTTTCATGCACTGGAGAAGGAAATGGCAACCCACTCCACTATTCTTGCCTGGAGAATCCCAGGGATGGCGGAGCCTGGTGGGCTGCCATCTATGGGGTCGTACAGAGTCGGACACGACTGAAGCGACTTAGCAGCAGCAGCATATAGTTTTCCATATTCTTTCCCATTATGGTTTATAACAGGCAGCTGAATATAGCACCCTGTGCTCTACAATAGAATCTTGCTGTCTTTATAGTGCTTTGGGGGAATAAATGGACCAGTGTTTTAAAGCACAAAGCATGGTGCTTAGTTCTTTAAGTTCCAAGTCATGTGTGAAAAAGAAAAAGACAGAGAACTTACTGGATTACTGTTTGAAATGAATACTAAAACATAAATAAGTAGTACCTGGAGGGCCAGGATGGTAGGATGTGGGAAGCAGAGATAGGATAGAGTTCAGGGGATGGGGTAGAACTTGGGGAGAATTTAACAAAATTGGTTCTACCTCAGAAACCTAGCTTTGCTTCTGTATTAAAAAAAAATAAACATAATTTATCATTTGTTTAAATATTTTCTAAGAAACCTAATGATTCATTTATAATTTTGGTCGTAAAAATACTCTATTTGGTTTATATTATTTATTTACCTCAGTAAACATGAATCATTCATCTCCAAGAGGCAACCAGTTTCACTATTCAGACAACTCCTTCCACTTCCTGAAAGTATACATTATTGAGTTTTGATTTCAATAAAATGGGTCATACTGAAGAAAAGAGATGAAAATAGCAAATTAAAAGTCATGGGGAAACAAAAAAAAACAAGACTGGGAGTGATTGTGTCTCAGATCATGAACTCCTTATTGCCAAATTCAGACTTAAATCAAAGAAAGTAGGGAAAACCACTAGACCATTCAGGTATGACCTAAATCAAATCCCTTATGACTATACAGTGGAAGTGGCAAGTAGATTGAAGGGATTAGATCTGATAGTGTCTGAAGAACTAGGGACAGAGGTTCATGACATTGTACAGGAGGCAGTGATCAAGACCATTCTCAAGAAGAAAGGCAAAACAGTTCTCTGAGGACACCTTACAAACAGCTATGAAAAGAAGAGAAGTGAAAGGCAAAGGAAAAAAGGACAGATAAAGCCATTTGAATGCAGAGTTCCAAAGAATAGCAAGGAGAGATAAGAAAGACTTCCTCAGTGATCAGTGCAGAGAAATAGAGGAAAACAATAGAAAGGGAAAGACTAGAGATCTCTTCAAGAAAACTAGAAATAGCAAGGGAACATTTCATGCAAAGATGGGCACAATCAAGGACAGAAATGGTATGGACCTAACAGAAACAGAAGATATTAAGAAGAGGTGGCAAGAATACACAGAAGAACTATACAAAAAAAGATCTTTGAAAAAAAAAAAAAACTTCACAGCCCAGACAATCACGATGGTGTGATCACTCACCTAGAGCCAGACATCCTGGAATGCGAAGTCAAGTGGGCCTTAGGAAGCATCACTATGAACAAAGCTAATGGAGGTGATGGAATTCCAGTTGAGCTATTTCAAATCCTAAAATCCTAAAAGATGATGCTGTGAAAGTGCCAGAAAATTTGGAAAACTCAGCAGCGGCCACAGGACTGGGAAAGGTCAGTTTTCATTCCAATCCCAAAGAAAGGCAATGCCAAAGAATGCTCAAAGTATTGCACAATTGCACTCATCTCACACACTAGTAAAGTAATGCTCAAAATTCTCTAAGCCAGGCTTCAGCAATTCATGAACCATGAACTTCCAGATGTTCAAGCTGGATTTAGAAAAGGCAGAGAAACAAGAGATCAAATTGCCAACATCTGTTGGATCATCGAAACAGCAAGAGAGTTCCAGAAAAACATCTACTTCTGCTTCATTGACTACATCTAAGCCTTTGACTGTGTGGATCACCACAAACTGTGGAAACTTCTTAAAGAAGTGGGAATACCAGACCACCTGATCTGCCTCCTGAGAAATCCGTATACAGGTCAAGAAGCAACAGTTAGAACTGGACATGGCACAACAGACTGGTTCCAAATAGGGAAAGGAGTACATCAAGGCTGTATATTGTCACCCTGTTTATTTAACTTATATGCAGAGTACATCATGAAAAACGCTGGGCTGGAAGAAGCACAAGCTGGAAACAAGATTGCTGGGAGAAATATCAATAACCTCAGATATGCAGATGACACCACCCTTATGGCAGAAAATGAAGAACTAAAGAGCCTCTTGATGAAAGTGAAAGAAGAGAGTGAAAAAGTTGGCTTAAAACTCAACATTAAGAAAACTAAGATCATGGCATTCGGTCCCGTCACTTCATGGCAAATAGATTGGGAAACAGTGGAAAAAGTGAGAGACTTTATTTTTTTGGCTCCAAAATCACTGCAGATGATGACTGCAGCCATGAAATTAAAAGACGCTTGCTCCTTGGAAGAAGACCTATGACCAACCTAGACAGCACATTAAAAAGCAGAGACATTACTTTGCCAACAGAGGTCCGTCTAGTCAAGGCTATGGTTTTTCCAGTAGTCATGTATGAATGTGAGAGTTGGACTATGAGTAAAACTGAGCAGTGAAGAATTAATGCTTTTAAATCATGGTTTTGGAGAAGACTATTGATAGTCCCTTGGACAGCAACAAGATCCAACGAGTCCATCCTAAAGGAAATCAGTCCTGAATATTCATTGGAAGGACTGATACTGAAGCTGAAACTCCAATACTTTGTCCACCTGATGCGAAGAACTGACTCATTCGAAAACACCCTGACACTGGGAAAGATTGAAGGCAGGAGGAGAAGGGGACGACAGAGGATGAGATGGTTGGATGGCATCACCGACTCAATGGCCATGAGTTTGAATAAACTCAGGGAGTTGGTGATGGACAGGAAGCCTGGCGTGCTGCAGTCCATGGGGGCGTAAAGAATAAGACATAACTGAGTGGCTGAACTGAAGTGACCTGAAGCAAATATAAACGTACTTCTAGATATTTTCCTATGACGTTTTTCTAACTAAATTCATCCTAATGTTATGAGTCACTAACGTGGTAAAAGACTAGAAAACAAATTTCAAAAACATGTGATCTCATCATTTTTCTCTTATTTAGTTTCTTGCTTGTTTCTAAGAACAATATACGTTGGAGAAGAATAACATGATTAGATAATCAAAAAAACAAAACAAAACAATAACACTGCAGTGTCTTCCTCTGTAGTGACGCAAATGAACTTTTGCACATTTGCGGTGAAAAATACTTTGTATACGAATGAAGAGCATAATAAACTGACTGATACAGAAACATTTAACATGTGTTTTCTTTCACTCAATAGCAAGATTATTACTTACATATCTTTTACAACATAAAACTTTAGCTTCACAGATTTGTGTCATCATTTCCTGCATCCTCACTTTTCTAAGAGTCCTGGGCATTTCCAAATAGAAAAAAGAAATTACTTTTGGTAAGTGCAATATGCTGCTCAAAAAACCACAGTGTTTGACACAATTTGTGGGTCATATAAAATTACAATTAAATCTTGCTTTTATCAAAATAGTAATACTGCTTCACCAAACAAATATGAACTTATTACCAATGGAGGGAAATTTCTTTTTCTTTTTTTAACCCAAAGCAGCAACAGACTATTCTTAAAGATTGCACTAAAGGTTTTAGTATAATATTTTTATCTCCTTTCATCATAGTGCAATATATTTTTTCATGTGGATAAGACCGATAAGAATGTACTATCTCTTTGTTGTAATACTAAGGAAAAGGGTATTTTGATAATTTGCAATATTCTAAAAGTATCATACAGGTGTCAACTTACATTAAAATGTGTACCAATAAAAGTTGTAGAAAATCAATCTGAATGTATATTGATTCCAGAGCTTATATTAGAAATGTTATTTTTAATTTAAAATAGGGATATTTAAAAACTGAATTTTATAGTATCTACTTACTTTCCTGTGATTTTCTCCTTAAAATTCAATATGGATAACAATCTGATAAACTGAGTGTACCTTCATTGAATGCATTCATGTGAGTATGTATATATATGTATGCATGCTTGTGTGTATCTATGAATTTGATAAATATCATATAAATGTTAGTACAGTGCCTAACATATAGGAATGGTATAATAGTTTTAAAATAGCTAAATTTATATCTTTTGGATGTGTGGAGTGGCATCTAATAATGTTTATATAAAATAGAAGTCATTCAACAGGAAAATTGTCATTTTAAAAGGTCCTAAAATTTCTAATTGGTTGACAACATTACTTAAAGTAGAAATATTGGGGACAAAAGTTCTAGCCTAAACAATCAAATATAGCTTAACAGATATTTTATATGAAACATAATGCAATATATTTTTATTCTAATTTTTTTCTTATATTTTTTGTGTGGCTTGCTAATCTACCTCATACATATACTCAGTTCCGTTCAGTCACTCAGTCGTGTCCGACTCTTTGTGACCCCATGGACCACAGCGTGCCAGGCCTCCCTGTCCATCACCAACTCCTGGAGTTTACCCAAACGCATGTCCATTGAGTCAGTGATGCCATCCAACCATCTCATCCTCTGTCGTCCCCTTCTCCTCCTGCCTTCAATCTTTCCCAGCATCAGTGGCTTTTCAAAAGAGTCAGCTCTTCACATCAGGTGGCCACAATATTGGAGTTTCAGTTTCAACATCAGTCCTTCCAATGGACACTCAGGGCTGCTATCCTTTAGGGTGGATTGGTTGGATCTCCTTGCAGTCCAAGGGACTCTCAAGAGTCTTCTCCAACACCACAGTTCAAAAGCATCAGTTCTTCAGTGCTCAGCTTTTTTTATAGTCCAACTCTCAAATCCATACATGACTACTGGAAAAACCATGGTCTTGACTAGACGGACCTCTGTTGGCAAAAAATGTCTCTGCTTTTTAATATGCTATCAAGTTTGGTCATAACTTTCCTTCCAAGGAGTAAGCATCTTTTAATTTCATGGCTGCAATCATCATCTGCAGTGATTTTGGAGCCCCAAAAAATAAAGGCAGCCACTGTTTCCACTGTTTCCCCATCTGTTAGCCATGAAGTGATGGGACCAGATGCCATGATCTTAGTTTTCTGAATGTTGAGCTTTAAGCCAACTTTTTCACTCTCCTCTTTCACTTTCATCAAGAGGCTCTTTAGTTCTTCTTCACTTTCTGCCATAAGGGTGGGGTCATCTGCATGTCTGAGGTTATTGCTTTTTCTCCCGGCAATCTTGATTCCAGCTTGTGCTTCAATCAGCCCAGAATTTCTCATGATGTACTCTGCATTAAGTTAAATAAGCTGGGTGACAATATACAGCTTTGACATACTCCTTTCCCTATCTGGAACCAGTCTGTTGTGCCCTGTCCAGTTCTAACTGTTATTTCCTGACCTGCATACAGGTTTCTCAAGAGGCAGGTCAGGTGGTCTAGTATCCCCATCTCTTAAAGAATTTTCCACAGTTTATTGTAATCCATACAGTCAAAGGCTTTGGCGTAGTCAATAAAGCAGAAATAGATGTCTTTCTGGAACTCCCTTAACTTTTTCGATGATCCGGTGGATGTTGGCAATTTGATTTCTGGTGCCTCTTCTAAACCCAGCTAGAACATCTGGAAGTTCATGGTTCACGAATTGCTGAAGCCTGGTTTGGAGAATTTTGAGCATTACTTTAGTAGAATGTGAGATGAGTGCAATTGTGCAGTACTTTGAGCATTCATTGACCTTGCCTTTCTTTGAGATTGGAATGAAAACCGACCTTTCCCAGTCCTGTGGCCACTGCTGAGTTTTCCAAATTTGTGGCATAATGAGTGCAACACTTTCACAGCATCATCTTTCAGGATTTGAAATAGCTCAACTGGAATTCCATCACCTCCACTAGCTTTGTTCATAGAGATCCTTTCTAAGGTCCACTTGACTTCACATTCCAGGATGTCTGGCTCTAGGTGAGTGATCACACCATCATGATTATCTGGGTCATGAAGATCTTTTTTTGTACAGTTCTTCTGTGTATTTTTGCCACCTCTTCTTAATATCTTCTGTTTCTGTTAGGTCCATACGATTTCTGTCCTTTTTTGTGCCCGTCTTTGCAAGAAATGATCCCCTGGTATCTCTAATTTTCTTGAAGAGATCTCTAGTCTTTCCCGTTCTATTGTTTTCCTTGATTTCTTTGCACTGACCACTGTGGAAGTCTTTCTTATCTCTCCTTGTTTTTCTTTAGACCTCTGCATTCAAATGGGTATATATTTCCTTTTCTCCTTTGCTTTCACTTCTCTTCTTTTCATAGCTATTTGTAAGGCCTCCTCAGACAGCCATTTTGCTTTTTTGCATTTCTTTTTCTTGAGGATGGTCTTGATCACCTATCTCCTGTTCAGTGTCACAAACCTCCATCCATAGTCATTCAGGCACTCTGTCTATCAGATCTAATCCCTTAAATCTATTTCTCGCTTCCACTGTGTACTTATAAGGGATTTGATTTGGTCTCGTGGTTTTCTCCACTTTCTTCAATTTAAGACTGAATTTGGCAGTAAGGAGTTCATTTGGCCTTGGAGTACAGAATGAATCAGGGCAAAGGCTAATAGAGTTTTGCCAAGAGAACGCACTGGTAATAGCAAACACCCTCTTCCAACAACACAAGAGAAGACTCTACACGTGGACAACACCAGATGGTCAACACCGAAATCAGATTGATTATATTCTTCACAGCCAAAGATGGAGAAGCTCTATACAGTCAGCAAAAACAAGACCGGGAGCAGACTGTGGCTCAGATCATGAACTGCTGATTGCCAAATTCAGACTTAAATTGAAGAAAGTAGGGGAAACCACTAGTCCATTCAGGTATGACCTAGATCAAATCCCTTATGAGTATACAGTAGAAGTAACAAATAGATTTAAGGGACTAGACCTGATACAGTGCTTGATGAACTATGGACAGAGATTCGTGACATTGTACAGGAGACAGGGATCAAGAAAATCCCCATGGAAAAGAAATGCAAAAAAGCAAAATGGCTGTCTGAGGAGGGCTTATAGATAGCTGGGAAGAGAAGAGAAGCAAAAAGCAAAGGAGAAAAGGAAAGATATTCCCACCTGAATGCAGATTCCAAAGAATAGCAAGGAGCAATAAGAAAGCCTTCCTCAGTGATCAATGCAAAGAAATAAAGGAAAACAACAGAATGGGAAAGACTAGAGATCTCTTCAAGAAAATTCGAGATACCAAAGGAACATTTCATACCAAGATGGGCTCAATAAAGGACAGAAATGGTATGGACCTAACAGAAGCAGAAGATATTAAGAAGAGGTGGCAAGAATACACAGAAGAACTGTGCAAAAAAGATCTTCAAGACCCAGATAATCACGATGGTGTGATCACTCACCTAGATCCAGACATCCTGGAATGTGAAGTCAAGTGGGCCTTAGAAAGTATCACTACGAACAAAGCTAGTGGAGGTGATGGAATTCCAGTTGAGCTATTTCAAATCCTGAAAGATGATGCTGTGGAAGTGTTGCAGTTATTATGCCACAAATTTGGAAGACTCAGCAGTGGCCACAGGACTGGAAAAGGTCAGTTTTCATTCCAATCCCAAAGAAAGGCAAGGCCAAAGAATGCTCAAAGTACTGCACAATTGCACTCATCTCACATTCTACTAAAGTAATGCTCAAAATTCTCCAAGCCAGGCTTCAGCAATACGTGAACCGTGAACTTCCAGATGTTCAAGCTGGTTTTAGAAAAGGCAGAGGAACCAGAGATCAAATTGCCAATATCCACTGGATCATCGAAAAAGCAAGAGAGTTCCAGAAAAACATCTATTTCTGCTTTATTGACTATGCCAAAGCCTTTGACTGTGTGGATCACAATAAACTGTGGAAAATTCTGAAAGAGATGGGAATACCAGACCATCTGACCTGTCTCTTGAGAAACCTGTATGCAGGTCAGGAAGCAACAGTTAGAACTGGACATGGAACAACAGACTGGTTCCAAATAGGAAAAGGAGTACGTCAAGGCTGTATATTGTCACCCTGCTTATTAACTTATATGCAGAGTACATCATGAGAAATGCTGGGCTGGAAGAAGCACAAGCTGGAATCAAGATTGCCGGGAGAAATATCAATAACCTCAGATATGCAGATGACACCACCTTATGGCAGAAAGTGAAGAAGAACTAAAGAGCCTCTTGATAAAAGTGAAAGAGGAGAGTGAAAAAGTTGGCTTAAAGCTCAACGTTCAGAAAACTAAGATCATGGCATCTGGTCCCATCACTTCATGGGAAATAGATGGGGAAACAGTGTCAGACTTTATTTTTTTGGTCTCCAATATCACTGCAGATGTTGATTGCAGCCATGAAATTTAAAAAGCTTACTCCTTGGAAGGAAGGTTATGGCCAACCTAGATAGCATATTTAAAAGCAGAGACATTACTTTGCCAACAAAAGTCCGTCTAGTCAAGCCTACGGTTTTTCCAGTGGTCATGTATGGATGGAGAGTTGGATGGTGAAGAAAGCTGAGCGCTGCAGAATTAATGCTTTTGAACTGTGGTGTTGGAGAAGACTCTTGAGAGTCCCTTGGACTGCACGGAGATCCAGTCAATCCATTCTAAAGGAGATCAGTCCAGGGTGTTCATTGGAACGACTGATGTTGAAGCTGAAACTCCAATACTTTGGCCACCTCATGCGAAGTGTTGACTCATTGGAAAAGACTCTAATGCTGGGTAGGATTGGGGGCAGGAGGGGAAGCGGACGACAGAGGATGAGATGGTTAGATGGCATCACCAACTCAATGGACATGAGTTTGGGCAGACTCCGGGAGTTGGCGATGGACAGGGAGGCCTGGTGTGCTGCAATTCATGGGCTCGTAAAGAGTCGGACACGACTGAGCGACTGAACTGAAGTGAACTGATCTGAGTGACAGTCAGCTCCATGTCTTGTGTTTGCAAACTCTATAGAGCTTCTCCATCTTTGGCTGCAAAGAATATAATCAATCTGATTTCAGTGTTGACCATCTGGTGATGTCCATGTGTAGAGTCTTCTCTTTTGTTGTTGGAAGAGGGTGTTTGCTGTGACCATTGTGTTCTCTTGGCAAAACTCTATTAGCCTTTGCCCTGCTTCATTCTGTACTCCAAGGCCAAATTTGCCTGTTACTCCAGGTGTTTCTTGACTTTCTACTTTTGCATTCCAGTCCCATGTAATGAAAAGGACATCTTTTTCGGGTGTTAGTTCTAAAAGATCTTGTAGGTCTTCATAGAACCATTCAACTTCAGGTTTTTTAGCACTACTGGTCAGAGCACAGTCTTGGATTACCGTGATGTTAAATGGTTTGCCTTGGAAACGAACAGAGATCATTCTGTCATTTTGAGACTGCATTGCAGTACTGCATTTCGGACTCTTTTGTTGACCATGATGGCTACTCCATTTCTTCTAAGGGATTCCTGCCCACAGTAGTAGATATAATGGTCATCTGAGTTAAGTTCACCCATTCCAGTCCATCTTAGTTCACTGATTCCTAGAATGTCGATGTTCACTCTTGCCATCTCCTGTTTGACCACTTCCAATTTGCCTTGATTCATGGACCTAATATTCCAGGTTCCTGTGCAATATTGCTCTTTATAGCATCGGGCCTTGCTTCCATCACCAGTCCCATCCCGAACTGGGTGTTGTTTTTGCTTTGTCTCTGTCTCTTCATCCTTTCTGGAGTTATTTCTCCACGATCTCCAGTAGCATATTGAGCACCTACCGACCTGGGGAATTCATCTTTCAGTGTCCTATCATTTTGCCTTCTCATACTGTTCATGGGGTTCTCAAGGCAAGAATACTGAAGTGGTTTGCCATTCCCTTCTCCAATGGACCACATTTTGTCAGAACTCTCCACCATGACCCATCCTTCTTGGGTTGCCCTGCACAACATGGCTTAGTTTCATTGAGTTAGACAAGGCTGTGTTCCATGTGATTAAATAGGTTAGCTTTTTGTGATTGTGGTTTCAGTCTGTCTGCCCTCTGATGCCCTCTCTCAGTGCCTACCATCTTACTGGGGTTTCTCTTACCTTGGATGTGGGGTTCTCCTCACAGCCCCTGCTACTGACCTTGCATGTGGGGTATCGCCTCTCAGCTGCTCGCCCCTTCAGTGCCGCACAGCCACCACTTGCCATACATATACTAGATAAACATAAATTTGTCTGTTGTGAATAGAGAGACATTATAAAGCCTAACATTCAGATGATAGATGTCTTATTCTTTAGGCACTTTGGTATTATTTAAAGATGAATTTAATGGTCAAGGCAAACAAAATATGCATGTGTCTAGCATATGATTTCCTCTCACAGATTAATGCTATTTAGGCATTCACCTATCTTAACCCCTATATTATTATAGGTCAGAATTCATAACTCACAGTACCTTTCAACCCATAAACCTCTCTTATTACTGCCACTTCATTGTCTTATCCTGAACCACACCCTTGTCCTATGCCCTATTTCACAAAGAGCCAAAAATTGTCAAGAATGAACTACTTCAAATCAATATGTTTCCAATTTTCTAAAGACACCTCCTTCAAGTCTTTTACACTCCCTTTTTTTGTTAAGTCAACCATGATATTTTATTTAATTGACACTTCTGTACAGTCAGTGATGTTCTTAAAAAATACTTTTATGGTTTGATGCACAACTTTGAGGTTTTTTTTTTTTTTTTTTTGCATTTTAAGCCATATCTCTTGACTTCTTTTCTTTTCATGGAGTCATTGGAACAGGAATGAAAATCACACAATTTGATATATTGGTTCGCTGGAGATTTAATTTTCTGTGGGTCTCTGCTTTTACATTTGGTTAAGGTTTGAGAGCTCAAAGTATTATTCCTGACAACATGTTAAATGTTTGAGGTGTGAATGTATAATGAAATAAAGCAATAAATGTCTTGTGTCCATATTGATTTTGTAGATGAATCTGCTTTGAAAAATCCGGCACCCAGTAGTCCAATATCATTTAACTGATAACCTTTTATTTTTTAAAAGAGTGTGGCATCTCCATAGCCAGGTATAAGCCCCAGCAGACTCTTGGTGACAGAAGGAGAATTGATGCTTATCCTCTATACTATAAGGTCATTTCAAGGAATCTGGCTCTCAAGAGCCGCACTTCCAAGAAAGCTAGGCAGTACCAATGAGCAGAAACAGCATCAGATATTTTCTACAATATCTGTTTTTATTTTCAAGAAGTGTTCCTCAAGAATTAAGGAAATACTGTGGCATGTGGCTTTAAGATGTGATGAATAGGAAGCAAGAGTTCATGCCCTGGCCTTAGACTTGTTCGTATGCAGTTTTTGATGATATTC
Source organism: Giraffa tippelskirchi (assembly GCF_054371585.1). NCBI lineage: Eukaryota > Metazoa > Chordata > Mammalia > Artiodactyla > Giraffidae > Giraffa > Giraffa tippelskirchi. The sequence continues at coordinate 81,455,556 of NC_137275.1, read as the reverse complement.
TGAAATCCCTCAGAGATGTGGGTAGACTTGATGGAACCAATGAAAGGAGTCTCTGTTTAATGAAGGTTAACTTAAGAATCACGGAAATGTGGACAATCAAGGAAGGTATTCACCTTGCACCATAGATACTTCAGAATTACTGTAAAAGGGTAATAGGAGATCCATATTGTGAAGGGAATGAGCAAATCAAGGAAAGTAGGGGAATTTCAGGATTCTCTTTATTTCCAAATCCCTATACTTTCCTGGCCCAAATCTTTAGCATCTGTTAAAGTGGATAGATTTCCAAAAAGTGATCTAGGCCTGTCCAACTCTCAAAGCAGGTGTTTGAATATTTTATAAGACTTCTGTTTGCCTGGAGTTCAATAGGGAGGAAGGAAAGAAAGAATAAAGGAAGAGAGAGAGGGAGGGAAGGAGGAAGGAAGGAGGGAAGGAAGAAAGGGTAAACTAAGGAATAAAAACGGTCTTCAGTGAGATCCTTTGATGAAAGATTTAAATCCAAACACCATGTTTCGCTATAGTTTTGCTGTGGACCCACCATCTTTTTATTATCTCTGTCTTCTCTTGATCATTTTTCCTATCAAGGCAAAATTTTCCAAAACAGAAAAATAACAAAAAGCAGTGGTGGTTTCCTTTAAGCATTTCCTTTTATCTGCTCCTACAATTGAGGATACATAAGTGATACTAAGTTCATTTTTAGAGCACTTTTTATTTTTTTATTACTTGCTTTTCCCTACAGAACTGATGTTAGAAATTGGGGGAATTATAACATCTTCTAGTCATGTTACATGATCAATTTGGCAAAACTCTACTTTCATCATTCTGAATTCAACTATTCATATCCATACCATTTCTATCCATTCATACCTACTCAGACTGCTTCATATGCAGTCATATCTTGCTTTCCTGTGTTCATTTTCTTATTAGGACTTTTATCCATATATTCAACAAAAATGTCTTGAGGGTTTAAAGTTTTATTGTGTGACCACACTTGTCCAGCTCCTGGGACTACAGCAATGAGCCAGACACCCCTCCTGTCAGATACTGAATAGATTGATCCAGTGGAATAGAGTGATTCAAGACATAAATATTCAATTTATATGAAATCTTTTCAATAGCTCACTTAAATCATTAGTTAATCACATATGCTGTGCTTTCTTTAAAGCACCATAAGTAGGCAATTCAGAGAAATAATCCTAAGCCATTTTCCTGAAATAGGAAAAAAAAAAATGATTTTTATAAACTTCTAAACTTCTAATACAAATGAATTTTAGTTTGTTTGCTTTTCATTTATCAACTAGGTAAAATGTCTGTAATGTTAATTGGGCCATTTTTCAGTTGTCAGCATGTTAGTTTTTTCAAATTTGAATTCTGTTCTCAGCATTCATTTTTCATATCATTTAATATTACAGAGTGCACCCTTTTAAACTGTGTGCCCTACATACAAAAGCATCTAGCATAAATAATACCTGAAACCAGGAGTGAAGCTAAGTTCTTTAACTAACAGGACTGAACTCTATGAAAGCAATATGTAAGCCAATGAAAACAAGTTTGTTTTGAATTAAACAAGTTTGTCCTAAATTAAAGAAACAACTTTTTAAAGTATAAACATTATCCATATCATCAGCAGTAGAAACAGATAACAATTTTTAAATTAGTATGTCCCCTTAGCCTGAATTTTACTGGATTAAGTGGCATTTAAGAAAAAATAGATACATTCAGTATCCCTTTAACACTATTTCACAACTGCTAACAGATTTTAAACTATCAAGTGACCCAAAGAAAAAGCATTACAACTATGAAGGACTCAAAAGCAATTTGGTGAAGTGTTATTTAAAGTCTCTGAGACTGCTAAAGGCCAAACACATGGAAGTTTATTTTCCATTTTTACTGACTGTAGTTTTATCCAGACCAATGGTCCTTTCATTTCATGGTATTTTCTCAATCCATTGCTCTAAGTTCTCAGCTCTCACCACAATCAGGATGAGTTGGGGAAAAGCAGAGCTACAATTATCACCATGAGATCCTATCAGCCGTGGCCTCGGCCTCGATTGACACCACTACTTTCCAAGCTGCTATAAATGTGTTAAGCTGCCTTTGACCTTTTTCCTCATCTCAGTGAGCTACAAAGGAGAAACTTTCACTAAACTGTTATTTTTCTCCAAAGATCCATAACTTGTAAAGCCTTGAAACTGAGATAGCCTTATCATAAGAGAATACAGTCACAATCTAGCGCCTCCAGAGGCTTCCTGGAGATTCCAAGTTGCTGCTTCTACATTTTTTTGGAGTAACACCCCTCTCCTTTGCAATTATTTCTTACCAGAAATTACATTCTGGCTAGTGAATTTTATCTGATGTAACATAAATTCATGGCTCCACTGCCTTTATCTCTCTGAATAAGGAGTATATTAAAAGTAATTGGGGTGAGGAAAAGTTTCTTTGTTTTCTTCTTTTATGTTCAGTTTTTTACTATACTTTGTTGTACTTTGTGGATATACTACCTCATATTGTTTCATTTATGTTGGATCTCTAGGTGAACTATAAATTCCTCAAACCAGTCAAGAGGTTTCCTGATTTGTAAAACCTCCTTCCATGCTCAATACTGAACAAAATGTGGTAAATGTCAGCTACCTAAAATAAGCAGTTAATTAATTATGACCACTTGCTTCAAAGGAAGTAAAATTTATAATCATTATCTATAAGTTTAATTTCCCAAATAGTAAGATAATTTTGAATAAATCCATTAACACTTTCAAGGTAAAATTTTAGTTTACATCCTTCTGTGATATAAAATCTACTTATATTGTCATACATAACATACATATGCACTATACTTATTAATGTATATACATAAAAAATATATATCCAAATATACACTTATATTTTAGTGTACTACCACAAAGTTGTGAAATCATAAGGCATGAAATGAGCCACGTTGTCTATAAATTGTAAATGTAGAGTAGTGTGTGTTTTTGTCATAGGACCATTTTTTATATAGCCTTCTATCTACTCTTACATTTCGAAGAATTATTAGAAACCTTAACCCTGAAAAAGCCTGTGGGAATACAGTTGCATAGCCAATGAAATTAACAATTTGATCTAAGCATCTAGGTCATGGTTTAACTTTCTAAGCATAGTATAAACTAGCAGGAATCTTTGTTTATTTTCCCTCGAGGGCAAGTCTCTTTGACCTATTTTGTTTGCTCCTGTAATCCAAACAATTAGAATAATGCTTGGTGTATATTAGGAGCTCGATAAATATTTGTTGAGTAAATGACTGAGTGACTTATGATTGTGTACAAGAGAGCAATATGTGAGTTTATGCTAATGGAATTAACTAGATGAAGGGAGAAGGGATGTAGAGCTTAGCAAAAAAGAGAGAACTGTATGTTCAAAGGCCCTGATGCAGAAGATAATGGCCCAGTACTGAAAATCCTCAGAGTAGCTGGAATGTAGAACATGGGAAAAGTGGTTTGAGATAGCCATGGAGGTATAAATGGACTATATATTTTTTAAACATTTTATTTTTCATTGGGATATAGCTGATTAATAATGTTGTAATAATTCAAGGTGAACAGCCAAGGGACTCAGTCCTACATATACATGTACCATTCTCCCCTAAACTCCTCTCCCATCCAGGCTGCCTCATAACATTAAGCAGAGTTCCATGTGCTATACAGCAGGTCCTTGTTGGTTATGTATTTTAAATAAAGTGGTATGTAAATAGACTATATTATAAAAATCTTTTTAGGCCATGATAAGAATGGTTGAATTTTTTCTTTTTTTTTAATTAATTTGTTTATTTTAATTGGAGGCTAATTGCTTTACAATATTGTGGTGGTTTTTGCCATACATCGACATGAATCAGCCATAGGTGTACATGTATACAACCATCCTGAACCCCCCTCCCACCATCCTCCCCACCCTATCCCTCTGGGTTGTCCCAGAATACCAGCTTTGAGTGCCCTGCTTCATGCTTCAAACTTGCACTGGTCATCTATTTTACATATGATAATATACATGTTTCAATGCTATTCTCTCATATTGTCCCACCCTATAGCAATCAGAAGCATTGCTAGATTTCAGGCAGGGTGGAGTTATGATTTGCATTTTGAGGAAATTATGCTTGTGGAGTTGAGAAAGGTTAAGAGTTCAGCATGAGTGAAAACAGGGAGCCCATTTTTAGTATACTGTGTGGTACTCCAGGTAGGAGATGATGAGAGCTGCCCTAGATGGTAATAATGTAAAGCAAAGAAACTTCTCTTGCTTGCATAAGGTCACAAAGTGCGTGCGTGCATGCTCAGTCGCTTCAATCATGTTCAGCTCTTTGTGACCCTATGCACTGCAGACTGCCAGGCTCCTCTGTCTGTGGGATTCTTCAGGCAAGAATACTGGAGTGGGTTGCCATGCACTCCTCCAGAAGATCTTCCCAACCCAAGGATCGAACCCAGGTCTCTCCCACTGTAGGCAGATTCTTTATCATCTGTGCCACCAGGGAAGTCCAAGAATACTGGAGTGGGTAGACTATCTCTTCTCTAGGGGATCTTCCCGACCCAGGGATCAAACCAGGGTCTCCTGCATTGCAGATGGATTCTTTACCAACTGAGCTACCAGGGAAGTCCAAGTTCACAGAGTACTGTGCACTTTCTCCACACCATTTATCAATGTTTGTAATTGCCCATTTGTTTGTATGACTACTGAGTAATATCTGCCCATAAAATCTCTGATCTCTATGTCTAGTTTGATTCTCCATCCTATACTAGCTTTTAACTCAACAAAAGACTGCTCAAAAAATATTTATTGACTGACTGAATGAAAGCACATTCAAAATTAAAATCATCTTGTCACAATATATCAAAGTAAATAGAAATTTGTTAAACAATCCATGTGTGAAACAACTTTAGAATTTTTAAAGAAATCTCAAAGTACTATAAAAACCTTAAAATGTATGGGAATTCTATGGCTTATTGTGTTTTTTTAATGTTTCTAAAAGATGATTGGCTGAGATAGCTCCACTTTGAGTAGCCCCCTAGCTTATGAGGCAATTTATTCCATTGCCAAAGAACTGCACTTTGAAAGTAATTCTTATGATAAAACAAAAACCTATATTCTTTTCACTCCCATTATTAATCCTAGTTCTAAATTCTGGAACATCATAGGAAAAATCTAGTCCTTTTATTATTTTAGGAATTATTTAAGGATTTAAAGGTAGCTCTGTTGAGTCTACTCCTTCAAGGTTAAACAATCTCAGCTGCTGGTGGCTCAGCAGTAAAGAATCCACCTGTGATGTAGGAACCATAGGAGATATGGTTTCAACCCCTGGTTCTGGAAGATCCCCTGGAGAAGGGCATGGCAACCCACCCCAGCTTTCTTGCCTAGAGAATCCCATCAGCAGAGGAGCCTGGCATGCTACCGTCCATAGGGTCGCAAAGAGTTGGACACAACTGAAGCAACTGAGCAAGCATGCATGTACAGCATGCTTTCTAGACTTTCTATAATCCTAAATGCCTCCTTTTGGAGGCATTCTAGTTTGCTACTGATCCTAAAATGTATGCCTTCACTTGGAGAGTACTATGTCATGTACATGATATGTATGTATGTATGTAGTTTTTAAATTTATGAGGCTAAGAGTCGACATAATACTGCAATTGTGAAATCACCAGCCCAGCATGTAGTGAATTTACAGCTTTCTATGATATGAATATTGTCTTTAAATTATTTTAAAAACTTAACTGACTGAGGAAAAGTCACATGCCTAAGTTAGGTTCTCCTCATTCAGATCTCATGCTTCTACCTATGTGATTATTTCCCATTACATATGAACCTCAAGATTTTCATAGTAAAAACATTATGATTGAAAATATAAATGATCCTTGCCATAATACACTTACGTTAATTAAAAAAAAAATAATTATCAGCATGTTTCTAATTTCCAAGCAGGATTCAAAACAATTACTTAAACTCAAATACTTTTTAATAAAAGGATGGTTTTCACATAGAAGCATAGATAATGTTGCACATGGAAGTCAAGTGCTCTTTGTATAAAATGTGGCTCATCCAAGGAATGCACATGTTTTCTAAAAGATAGTTCCAGACTGTGGGACTTTTCAATTTTAATTAGACTAATAATACCTACCACATTAATATGACTATTTTCTCACATCTAATATGTCTGTCAGTAAAAATCTAAAAATATATTTAAGCACATGAAACAAAATCATGTCCAATTATTAAGGGCAGCTATAATTTTAATCTGTTTGTTCAACTTAGATCAAATAATATTTTAGCCATTATAGCTGATAAACTGAAGTCTAAATACTACAGGATTATTGAGTAAGTTATTAATTATGGAGTCTAGCTGAATCAGAATCCATTATAAGCTGTAGTAGCCTTTATTAAATGTAATCACTGCTATAAATATTAACACTGTCATTATAAGTATAATGGAAAATGTCAAGGAATTTCTAATTTTGAAATGTATTATTTTGCATCTTGTCTTATTGGATCTTCTAATAACAGATAAAATAGGACCTGTAAGAATTCTTTAAAAGAGATTGATATGGATAGAAACAGAAAAATTGAATGTGCATAAGAAAAATGTATATCACAATATATAAAAAACTAACAACTGTTTTACAATCAATAATTTTTACTATATGTAAGTAATATATTATCTTAGCAAGAAATTTGACATCTATGGTATGTATTATATAATTTAATAACTAATAATGATTAATATTACATCAACATGATATTTAATAATAGTATCCAATATCACATACTGTATATAAACACACATACACACACATATATATATATGTTTTCATAAGTATGTAGATTTTTGAACTGGATCACATTTCGATACAATAGTCTCCTCTTATTCTTGGGGTATAAGTGTCAAGACCCCCAATGGATGCCTGAAACTACAGATAGTATTAAACCCTATGTATGCTATTTTTTCCTAGACACATATACCTATGGTAAAGTTTAATTTATAAATTAGGCACAGTAGGAGATTAACAATATTAATGAAATAGAATAATTATAACAATATACTGTAATGAAAGTTATATGACTGTAGTCTCTCTCTCAAAATACCTTATGATACAAATTTTTTTAAGATTTATTTTTCATGTGAACCATTTTTTAAAATAATTTTTATTTATTTAATTTTGCTTGTGCTGGGTCTTTGTTGCTGTGTGGGCTTTTCTCTAATTGCAGAGAGTAGGGAGCTACTCTTTGTTTCAGTGCACAGTCTTCTCATTGCTGTGGCTTCTCTTGTTGTGGAGCCCGGGGTCTAGTGCACACAGGTTTCAGTAGTTGCAGCATGTGGGCTTAGTAGTTGTGACTTCTGGGTTCTAGAGCACAGCCTCAGTGTTTGTGGTACATTGGGCTTTGTTGCTCCACAGCATGTGAGATCTTCCTGGACCAGTGATCGAACCTGTGTCTCCTACATTGGCAGGCCAATTCTTTACCTCTGAGCCACAAGCAAAGCCCCTTACAGTACAAATTTAATGCCTTTTATTATCTTTGCTAAGCACTTACCACACACTGTGGCTATAACTTGTGCAGTTTGAGACACAACAAAAAAACTGGTACAAATTTCTTTTTACCTCTCTGTAATTTCACGGATAGAAGATTCCTTCTTACCATAGATTTTAGCAACCTCAGCAAGCTTCTTTTCCTTACTAAGTTGAGAACTTTCACCTTTTCATTTAAAGGCTTATGGCTTCACTTATGGCTTCTCTTTGACATATCTGAACTGCCAGTATCACTACTCTTGTACTCTGGGACCATTATTAAGTAAACTAACAGTTACTTGAACACAAGCACTGTGATACCAAGACTGTACATCTGATGACCACAATGGCTTCCAAGTGAGTTATAGACAGAATACACAGGACAAACAGGGTTCATGTCTTGAGATTTCATTGTGCTACTCAGAAAAACATGTAGTGTAAAACATGAATTGTTTATTTCTGGAAACCTCCATTTAATATTTTTGTACTGGGTTGACTGCAGGTAACTGAAACCTCAGAAAGTGAATAAGAAGGAAATACTGTAATGGCACTTATTCATTTTTCTATAGGCTGAGCAGTTATCAGATTTTTAGTAAATAAATGCTAATTGCAACTAAGTTCTGACTCATATTCACAACAGATTCTTTTCACATAACAAGTTCGTTTAGTAGAACAATTGTTAGTTTGTACAATAAATAAGTCTCAGCTCATACAATTAAAAGAAATAATACCATCTGGACAGTTACCTAAAAGCTAGACCAGATGGTCACTTCAGGTTTTATTCATTTGTATTAATCTTTATTTTTTATTGTAATTTCTGTTAGTTGAATAAATTTCCTTTTAGTGCAGATAAGAAGCATCCTATAAATAAATCAGAACCAATCCAATGATCTTTGAACTTTTGCTTCAATACTGAGGTACTATGAATTCTGAAAGACTATTATTCCTTCACACAATTTTACAATTTTTAGTCAATGCCAAATTTCTTCATGAAACTTTAAGTAGTTTTAATTTATATTTTCTAACATGTTGTAATTATTGATGCATTTTTTAAAAGTCTTGTTTCATTTTAAAATGTAACAAGTAAGGAAACCACAAACAAAGCAAAAAACAACCCTCAGAATAGGAGAAAATAGCTGCAGATGAAGAAACCAACAAGAAATTAATCTCCAAAATGTACTAACATCTGATGCAGCTCAATATAAAAATAAATAAATAAATAACTCAATCACAAAATGACTCCTCTGCCATGGAATTCTCCAGACAAGAATATTGGAGTGGGTAGCCATTTCCTTCTCCAGGGGATCTTCCCAACCCAGGGATCGAACCTAGGTCTCCTGCATTGCAAGCAAATTCTTTACTGCCTGAGACACCAGGGAAGCCTATTCAAAAATGGGGGATGATCTGAATAGATATCTCTTCAAAGATGATGTAGAGATGGCCAACAAGCACATGAAAAGATGCTCAACATCACTAATTATCAGAGAAATACAAATCAAAATTACAATGAGATATCACCTCACATCAGTCAGAATGGCCATCATCAAAAAATCTACAAACACTAAGTGCTGGAGAGGGTGCCAAGAAGAAGGAACCCTCCTTCACTGTGGTTGGAATGTAAATAGGTACAGCCACTATGGGAAACAGTATGGAGGTTCCTCAAAAAACTCAACAGAGAACTACCATATGACCCAACAATCCCACTCCTGAGTATATACTCAAAGAAAACCATAATTCAAAAATATACATGCACCCCAGTGTTCATTGCAACACTGTTTACAAAAGCCAGGACATGGATGCCACCTGAATGTCCATCAACAGAGGAATGGATAAAGAAGCTGTGGTACATATATACCATGGAATATTTCTCAGCCATAAAAAGGAACAAAACAGAACCATTTGCAGATACGTGGGTGGACCTAGAGACTATCATGAAGAGTGAAGTGAGTCAGAAAGACAAAAACAAATACCATATAATATTGCTTTTATATGGAATCTAGAAAAATAGTACAGATGAACTTATTTGCAAAGGAGAAACAGAGACACAGATGTAAAGAACACACATGCATCCCAACAGGGGATGGGGGATGGGATGAATTGGGAGATTGGGATTGACATAGATACACTACTACGCATAAAATAGATAACTAATGAGAACCTCCTGTATAGCACAGGGAATGCTACTAAATGCTCTGTGGTGACCTAAATGGAAAGGAAATTCAAAAAAGAGAGGATAACCGATTCACCTTGCTGAACAGCACAAACTAACACAACATTGTAAAGCAACTATATTCCAATAAAAAATAAGATGTAACAGGTGGAATCTAAATATCATAGCAACCTTATCCTTGCTATCATTCATATTTTAAAAATAGGTAAATAATTTTCAACAGTCAGAAATTTAACATCATGAACTTTCTCATGGACTCATATAATCTAATTACTCAGACAACTTTATTAATATGTAATATTATTAGGTTTTGTCTTTTATAGATCCCCTGTCATAATTTTCAATAAGGAAATATTTATGTAAATTGAAATACAATTTTAAAAATTTCTTGTGACTGAAAGGTTCTCAAGTCCTAAAAATTTCTTTTGGATTGAGTTAGAACTATTTGTAGTACAAATTTGAGTAATACAACTTGAATATATTACATGTTTTATGATAGTTACTATAAATAGCAAAATTTTATTAGAAAAGCATCTCTCAATGAGATGAATGTAGTTTTATTCCCCAATTAATTTGCATATCTAGAAATGAATATTATTTATGGCTATAATAAGATAGAGTTCACTACTAGTTCTATTCTATTTGATCTATCATCAAATAGCAATCAGTTAGGTACTTTGAATTTCGTTGAAAGCAGAGGATTAGAAACCATGTGATTTGCAAATGAATTTGCTGCAGTTAATAGATTAGTTTACTTCACTAGGACAAATACCAAAGTTTGCAATGGTCATTTGATTTAGTGCTGAAAGTGGGTGTTCTACACTAAATGCAACAGTGGCTGCAACACGGGATGAAAGTGAAGTGGGATTTTCTCTTCTGAAGTAAGAGAAGGGCAGTTGTGAAGGGGGATGTGAAATAGGAAGCCAAGTTAGATACAGGTATGCTTAATCAGGCTGATCTTTTGTGTGTGTGTGTATGTTGTTGTTTTCTAATTGACTATACCAAAGCCTTTGACTGTGTGGATCACAATAAACTGTGGAAAATTTTGAAAGAAATGGGCATACCAGACCACCTGACCTGCCTCTTGAGAAATCTGTATGCAGGTCAGGAAGCAACAGTTAGAACTGGACATGGAACAACAAACTGGCTCCAGATAGGAAAAGGAGTACATCAAGGCTGTATATTGTCACCCTGCTTATTTAACTTATATGCAGAGTACATTGTGAGAAACGCTGGGCTGGAGGAAGCTCAACTGGAATCACAATTGCTGGGAGAAATATCAATAACCCCAGATATGCAGATGACACCACCCTTATGGCAGAAAGTGAAGAAGAACTAAAGAGTCTCTTGATAAAAGTGAAAGTGGAGAGTGAAAAAGTTGGCTTAAAGCTCAACATTAAGAAAACTAAGATCATGGCATCTGGTCCCATCACTTCATGGCAAATAGATGGGGAAACAGTGGAAACAGTGACAGACTTTATTTTGGGGGCTCCAAAATCACAGCAGATGATGATTGCAGCCATGAAATAAAATGATGCTTACTCCTTGGAAGAAAAGTTATGACCAACCTAGACAGCATATTAAAAAGCAGAGACATTACTTTGCCAACAAAGTTCCGTCTAGTCAAGGCTATGGTTTTTCCAGTAGTCATGTATGGATATGAGAGTTGGATTATACAGAAAGATGAGCACCGAAGAATTGATGCTTTTGAACTGTGGTGTTGAAGAAGACTCTTGAGAGTCCCTTGGACTGCAAGGAGATCCGACCAGTCCATCCTGAAGGAAATCAGTCCTGAATATTCATTGGAAGGACTGATGTTGAAGCTGAAACTCCAATATTTCAGCCACCTGATATGAAGAGCTGACATTTGAAAAGACCCTGATGCTGGGAAAGATTAAAAGCAGGAGAAGAAGGGGACGACAGAGGATGAGATGGTTGGATGGCATCACTGACTCAATGGACATGAGTTGGAGTAACTCCGGGAGTTGGTGATGGAGAGGGAGGCCTGGCGTGCTGTAGTCCATGGGGTCGCAAAGAATAGGACACGACTGAGTGACTGAACTGAACTGAACTGAAGGAAGTTTGAAGACCTCTGATCTAGTCCAGTGTTCACTAGCAAAATAATCCATTTTAAGATGACCTTGAGAGGTATTAATAGCCATTGGTAGCTTTCCATGTCCTCATTACCTCAATTCAAGTTTAAATGTCCAAGATACCTTCAGGTTGGGGAAGAGGAAAGAGTGTGGAGAAGGTGATTTTATTCCAGTCACTGATACCAAACTTTTAACCCAACTGTGCTGAATTTCCAATTCCTCTTAATTGTTCTGGACCATAGTGGGTCTGAGCACAATAGGAACATGTATCACTCCATCTTAAGGATTCCCTGCCTCAAATGATTTTAACCAGAACTAGCATCCTGGAGAAGCAGTCTGTACTTTTATGAGGAAACTCTTCAAATATACTCAGCACTCAGTATCAGAAGAATCCATTTCTGCAGTCACTGAAGTTTCAACAACATTTGTTGGATTGACTGTTTTACTAATAAACATAAAAATTTACTGATCAAAATTTCTCCCTTTAGTTATTGTATAGCTCACAGTTTATCATCTTGTCTAAACATATATCAGAAAAAAACTGACCTTCTATCTGTGTCACTCCCTTGAGATAATCTAGACAATTATCCTAAAATAAAATGGTGTTACTTTTACATATAAAGTTTTCTTAAGATTCATGCTGAATACTAATGAACTTTAACTTGTAAACATACAAGCTCACAACTCATTGGACCTACAATTTTTCCATGGATTGATATAAGCTTACCAAATGAAATATGTAGTATTTACCTATCTTCTTTTTTTTAGAAAATACTGTAACTTTTGCCAGTTTTTCAGCCTTACGTCATCTCTGCCACTTATACTGATTTACCAGCTATCATAAGAGTTATATATGAGAGTTTGCATATACATATATATACATGTACATGTGTATACATGAATTCTCTGCTCTAGGGTTTGTCTTTACATAGACAGTGCTAATGTAAGATGTCTACATATTTATCTTCTGTCTTGGTTTTAATTTCTTTTAAAATAAATAATACTCACTTTATTTCATTTGACAGGAAATAAGCAAAATATTAATTTTATTAAATGAGTTAGAACATGCTGCATCTCTACACTAATGACAATGCTATAATTTTTGTTTTAATCAATTTGAGCGAAAAATATATTTCAATATGGCATTTTAAGTATTGGGCATCATCCACTTAAGCTGACATTCAAGCATGGATTATTAATGTGTGGGCTATAAACCCCATTCATATGAGCATTTAAGCCACTGGTGTGTATTCTGTTCAATGTACTCTAGTGAGGTTTTTATTGTCGGAGTACATAATTCCCCTTAGGATAGTTCTCACATTCTAATATGGTCATTATCATAACAAGTGCACCAGGATTTTTTTGTCCCTCTCTTAACTTGTATATTGGTTATCAAAGCACTACTCTAAAATGTTCTTCTCCAAATGACATGTTTCTTTAATAATGTTTACAAAATGAAGCAATAATTTAATTTTGGTAACTGTTTGTAATGAATGGAAATATCACATCATTATCAATGTCCCAATATTTAATAATTATAAATATTTAATAATTCAGGAAAGACTGAGTGAATGAAGAATTTCAAATTCCAGGTTCTTTAAAAGTAACACTTTTCCGTTTAGTCATGCAGATAGTAACTGGGTGCCTAGTGCATGTCAGAGACTGTAAGAGGCACTATGGAATCTGTAGAGTATAAGAAAGATTCATGACTTTAAGACACTTTCATTTAGTTGGAGAACAGAGAGAGGTCTGGTGGTGGTGATGAAAGAAATAAACAGGAAAATGTGAATAGTGGAGATGGAGGTGGGCACCCTCTTTAGGTATTTGATTATTGGTGACCTCAGATACTGGAGGGCAGGAAGTTGCAGTAATGAAATGGATCTTCCCTGACAAGCCTGAAACGTCTTTGATCTATAAGATTGTCACTGTTGGAACTCAGTCTAATTTTACAACTTGTCCTGCCCTGTGCTTTGAGAGCTGTTATTGTTGGTCAGTTGCTAAGTCATCCAGCTCTTTGAGACCCAATGAACTGTAGCACGCCAAGCTTCCCTGTCCTTCGCCATCTCCTGGAGTTTGCTCAAACTCATGTCTGTTAAGTCAATGATGTCATTCAACCACCTCATCCTCTTTTGTGCCCTTCTCCTCCTGCCCTCAATTTTTCGCAGCATCAGGGTCTTTTCCAAAATGAGTCAATTCTTCACATCAGATGACCAAAGTACTAAAGTTTCAGCTTCAGCATCAGTCTTTCCAATGAATATTCAGGATTGATTTCCATTAGAATTGACTGATTTGCTCTCCTTGCAGTCCAAGGGACTCTCAGGAGTCTTCTCCAGCACCACATTTCAAAAGCATCAATTCTTCAGTGCTAAGCCTTCTTTTGGTCCAACTCTCACATCCATACACGACTAGTGGAAAAACTCTAGCTTTGACTAGACGGATCTTTGTCAGCAAAGTAATGTCTCTGATTTTTAATATGATGTCTAGGTTTGTCATAACTGTTCTTCCAGGGAGCAAGCGTCTTTTAATTTCATGGCTGCAGTCACCATCCACAGTGATTTTGGAGCCCAAGAAAATAAAGTCTGTCACTGTTTCCATTTTTCCCACATCTATTTATCATGAGGTGATGGGACTGGATGCCATGATCTTAGTTTTTTTTTTTTTTTTTTTAATGTTTAGGGTTTTTTTTTAATTTTTTTATTGAAGGATAATTGCTTTATAGAATTTTGTTGTTTTCTGTCAAACCTCAACCTGAATAAGCCATAGGTATACATATATTCCCTCCCTTTTGAGCTTCCCTCCCACTCCTTCCCCATCCCACCCCTCTAGGTTAATACAGAGCCTCTGTTTGAGTTTCTTAGCCATGTAGCAAATTCCTGTTGTCTTATCTATTTTACATATGGTAATATAAGTTTCCATGTTACTCTTTCCATACATCTTACTCTCTCCTCCCCTCTCCCCTTGTCCACAACTATTTTCTATGTCTGTTTCTCCATTGCTGCCCTGTAAGTAAATTCTTCAGTACCGTTTTTCTAGATTCTGTATATATGTGTTAGAATATGATATTTATCTTTCTCTTCTGACTTACTTCACTCGGTATAATAGGTTCTAGGTTCATCCATCTCATAGAACTGACTCAAAGGCATTCTTTTCTATGGCTGACTAATATTCCATTGTGTACATGTACCAATATTTCTTTATCCACTCATCTGTTGATGGACATATAGGTTGTTTCCAAGTTCTAGCTATTGTAAATAGTGCTGCAGTGAACAATGGGATACATGTCTCTTTTTCAATTTTGGTTTCCTCAGATTATATGCTTAGGAGTGGGATTGCTGGGTCATATGGTGGTTTTATTCCTAGTTTTTTAATGAATCTCCATACCATCTTCCATTGTGGCTGTATCAATTTACATTCCCACCAACAGTGCAAGAGCATTCCCTTTTCCCCACACATCTCCAGCATTCATTCTTTGTAGACTTTTTGATGATGGCCCTTCTGACTGGTGTGAAGTGATATCTCATTGTAGTTTTGATGCACAAGCTGGAATCAAGATTGCCAGGAGAAATATCAATAACCTCAGATATGCAGATGACACCACCCTTATGGAAGAAAGTGAAGAAGAACTAAAGAGCCTCTTGATGAAAGTGAAAGAGGAGAGTGAAAAAGTTGGCTTAAAGCTCAACGTTCAGAAAACTAAGATCATGGCATCTGGTCCCATCATTTCATGGGAAGTAGATGGGGAAACAGTGGAAACAGTGTCAGACTTTATTTTTGGGGGCTCCAAAATCACTGCTGATGGTGATTGCAGCCGTGAAATTAAAAGACGCTTACTCTTTGGAAGGAAGGTTATGACCAACCTAGATAGCATATTTAAAAGCAGAGACATTACTTTGCCAACAAAGTTCCGTCTAGTCAAGGCTATGGTTTTTCCAGTGGTCATGTATGGATGTGAGAGTTGGACGGTGAAGAAAGCTGAGCGCCTCAGAATTGATGCTTTTGAACTGTGGTGTTGGAGAAGAATCTTGAGAGTCCCTTGGTCTGCAAGGAGATACAACCAGTCCATCCTAAAGGAGATCAGTCCTGGGTGTTCATTGGAAGGACTGATGTTGAAGCTGAAACTCCAATACTTTGGCCACCTCATGTGAAGAGTTGACTCATTGGAAAAGACCCTAATTCTGGGAAGGATTGGGGGCAGGAGGAGAAGGGGACAACAGAGGATGAGATGGTTGGATGGCATCACCGACTCGATGGACATGGGTTTGGGTAAACTCCGGGAGTTGGTGATGGACAGGGAGGCCTGGCCTGCTGCAATTCATGGGGTCACAAAGAGTCGGACACGACTGAGCGACTGAACTGAACTGAACTGAACTGAATAATGAGTGATGCTGAGCATCTTCTCATGTGTCTTATAGCCATCTAAATGTCTTCTTTGGAGAAATGTCTGTCTAGGTCTTTTTCCCACTTTTTGATTGGGTTGTTTGTTTTTCTGGTATTGAGTTGTGTGAGCTGCTTGTATATTTTGGAAATTAATCCTTTGTCAGTTATTTCATTTGCTATTATTTTCTCCCATTCTGAGGGTTGTCTTTTCACCTTGCCTATAGTTTCCTTTGCTGTACAAGTTTTTAAGTTTAACCAGGTCCCACTTGTTTACTTTGGTTTTTATTTCCATTACTCTAGGAGGTGGGTCATAGAGGATCTTGCTTTGACTTTTGTTATCAAGTGTTCTGCCTTTGTTTTCCTCAAAGAATTTTATAGTTTCTGGTCTTACATTTAGGTCTTTAATCCATTTTGAGTTTATCTTTGTGTATGGTGTTAGAAAGTGTTCTAATTTCATTCTTTTACATGTAGTTGTCCAGTTTTCCCAGCATCATTTATTGAAGAGGCTGTCCTTGCCCCATTGTATATTCTTGCCTCCTTTGTCAAATATAAGGTACCCATAGGTACATGGGTTTATTTCTGGGCTTTCAATCTTGTTCCATTGGTCTATGTTTCTGTTTTTGTGCCAGTACCATACTGTCTTGATGACTATACCTTTGTAGTATAATCTGAAGTCAGGAAGCTTGATTCCTCCAGCTCCATTCTTCTTTCTCAAGACTGCTTTGGCTATTTCAGGTCTTTTGTGTTTCCATATAAATTGTGAAATTTTTTGTTCTAGTTCTGTGGAAAATGTCATTGGTAATTTGATAGGGATCACAATGAATTTGTAGATTGCATTTGGTAGTATAGTCATCTTCACAATATTGATTCTTCCTACCCAGGAACATGAAATATCTCTCCATCTGTTTATGTCATCTTTGATTTCTTTCCTCAGCATCTTACAATTTTCCGTGTACAGTTCTTTTGTCTCCTTAGGTAAGTTTATTCCTAGATATTTTATTCTTTTTGTTGCTATGGTGAATGGGATTGATTCCTTAATTTCTCTTTCTGATTTTTTCATTATTGGCACATAGAAATGCAAGTGATTTCTGTGTATTGATTTTGTATCCTGAAACAATGCTAAATTCACTGATTAGCTCTAGTAATTTTCTGATACTGATCTTTAGGGTTTTCTATGTACAGTATCATGTCTTCTGCAAACAGTGAGAGCTTTACTTCTTCTTTTCCCATCTGGATTCCTTTTTCTTCTCTGATTGCTGTAGCTAGAACTTCCAGAACTATGTTGAATGATAGTAGGGAAAGTGTACACCCTTGTCTTGTTCCTGATCTTAGGGGAAATGCTTTCAGTTTTTCACCATTGAGAATAACGTTTGCTGTAGGCTTATCACATATGGCCTTTACTATGTTGAGATAGGTTCCTTCTATCCCCATTTTTTGAAGAGTTTTCATCATAAATGGGTGCTGAATTTTGTCAAAGGCTTTTTCTGCATCTATTGAGATTATCATATGGTTTTTATCTTTCAGTTTTTTAGTATGGTGTATCACATTGGTTGATTTGCGTATATTGAAGAATCCTTGCATCCCTGGAATAAATTCAACTTGATTGTGGTGTGTGAGCTTTTTAAGGTGTTGCTGAATTCTGTTTGCTTAAATTTTGTTAAAGATTTTTGCATCTATGTTCATCAGTGATATTAGCCTGTAGCTTTCTTGTTTTGTGTGGTTTTGGTATCTCGTTGATGGTGGCCTCAGAGAATGAGTTTGGAAATGTTCCTTCCTCTGCAATGTTCTGGAAACATTTTAAAAGGATAGGCATTAGCTGTTCTCTAAATGTTTGATAGAATTCTCCTGTGAAGCCATCTGGTCCTGAGTTTTTGTGTTTTGGGGAGATTTTTGATCACAGTCAATTTCAGTGCTTGTAATTGGGTTGTTCATAATTTCTAATTCTTCCTCATTCAGTCTTGGAAGATTGAACTTTTCTAAGAATCTGTACATTTTGTCCAGGTTATCCATTTATTGCCATATAGTTGTTCATAATAGTCTCTTATAATCCTTTGTATTTCTGCATTGTCTGTCTTCATTGTCTGCATTTTTCATTTCTAATTTTGTTGATTTGATTCTTCTCTCTTTTATTCTTGATGAGTCTGGCTAAAGATTTGTCAATTTTGTTTCTCTCCTCAAAGAACCAGCTTTTAGTTTTATTAATCTTTACTATTGTTTCTTTCATTTCTTTTTCATTTATTTCTGCTTGGATCTTTATGATTTCTTTCCTTCTACTAATTTTGGGATTTTTTTGTTCTTCTTTTTCCAGTTGTTTTAGGTGTAAAGTTAGGTTGTCTATTCGATGTTTGTCTTGTTTCTTGAGGTAGGATTGTATTGCTATAAACTTCCATTTTAGAACTGCTTTTGCTGCTTTCCATAGGTTTTGAGTTGTCGTGTTTTCATTGTCATTTGTTTCTAGAAATTTTTTGATTTCCCTTTTGATTTCTTCAGTACCCTATTGGTTATTTAGAAATGTGTTGTTTAATCTACATGTGTTTGTGTTTCTTACAGTTCTTTTCTTGTAATTGATATCTAATCTCATAGCATTGTCATTGGAGAAGATGCTTGATATGATTTCAATTTTCTTAAATTTACTGAGGTTTGATTTGTGACCCAAGATGTGGTCTATCCTGGAGAATGTTTCAACTGCACCTGAGAAGAAGGTGTGTTCATATGCATTTGGATGGAATCTCTTGAAGATATCAATGAGATATCAATGATCAATATACCATCTCATCTAATGTATCATTTAAGACTTGTGTTTCCTTATTAATTTTCTGTTTTGATGATCTGTCCATTGGTGTGAGTGGGTGTTGAAGTCTCCCACTATTATTGTCAGTTTCTCCTTCTACGACTGTTAGTGTTTTTCTTATGTATTGAGGTGCTCCTATGTTGGGTGCATAGATACTTACAATTATTATGTCTTCCTCTTGGATTGATCCCTTGATCATTATGTAGTGTCCTTCCTTATCTCTTGTAATATTCTTTATTTTAAGGTCTATGTGGTCTGATATGAGGATTGCTACTCCAGCTTTCGTTTGCTTCCCATTTGCATGGAATATATTTTTCCATCCTCTCACTTTCAGTCTATATGTGTCTTTAGGTCTGAAGTGGGTTTCTTGTAGACAACATATATATGGGTCATGTTTTTGTATCCATTCAGCCAATTTGTGGCTTTTGGTTGGAGCATTTAATTCACTTACATTTAGAGTAATTATTGATATATTTGTTCCTACTGCCATTTTCTTAATTGTTTGGGGTTGATTTTGTAGATTTTTTTTCCTTCTCTTGTATTTCTTGACTATATAAGTCCATTTAACATTTGTTGTAAAGCTGGTTTGATGGTACTGAATTCTCCTAACTTTTGCTTGTCAGAAAAGCTTTTTATTTCTCCATCAATTTTGAATGAGCTCCTTGCTGGGTACAGTAATCTTGGTTGTAGATATTTCCCTTTCATTACTTCAAATATATCCTGACATTCCCTTCTGGCCTGCAGGGTTTCTGCTGAAA
The DNA here is from genome assembly GCF_054371585.1 of Giraffa tippelskirchi. NCBI lineage: Eukaryota > Metazoa > Chordata > Mammalia > Artiodactyla > Giraffidae > Giraffa > Giraffa tippelskirchi. Next base: position 81,435,850 of record NC_137275.1, on the reverse strand, counting down.
GATCATTTGTTAACATATGGGGTTTCCCTTGTATGTTACTTGTTGCTTTTCTCTTGCTGCTTTTAATATTCTTTCTTTGTGTTTAGTCTCTATTAGTTTGATTGGTATGTGTCTTGGCGTGTTTCTCCTCGGGTTTATCCTGTATAGGACTCTTTGTGCCTCTTGGATTTGATTGACTATTTCCTTTTCCATGTAGGGGAAATTTTCAACTATAATCTCTTCAAAATTTTTCTCATACCCTTTTTTTTTTGTCTTCTTCTGGGACCCCTGTAATTCGAATGTTGGTGCATTTGATATTGTCCCAGAGGCCCCTAAGACTTTGAGTCCCTAAGACTCAGTTCTTTTCATTCTTTTTACTTTATTCTGCTCTTCAGAAGTTATTTCCACCATTTTATCTTACAGGTCACTGAGTCGATCTGTTTCAGATATTCTGCTGTTGGTTCCTTCCAGAGTGTTTTTAGTTTCAGTAATTGTGTTGTTTGTCTCTAGATATTTATTCTTTAATTCTTCTAGATCTTTGTTAATTGATTATTGCATTTTCTCCATTTTGCTTTCAAGATTTTTGATCATGTTTACTATCTTTATTCTGAATTTTCTTTTTCAGGTAGTTTGCCTATTTCCTCTTCATTATTTGGACTTCTATGTTTCTAATTTGTTCCTTCATTTGTGTTGTATTTCTCTGCATTTTCATTACATATTTTTTTAACTTATTGTGTTTGAGGTCTTTCCCCAGTATATTTTTTTTAACTTATTGTGTTTGAGGTCTTTCCCCAGGCTTCAAGTTTGAATTCTTTCTTCCTTTTGCTTTCTGCCCTCCTAAGGTCCATCCAATAGTTTGTGCAAGCTTTGTATAGGGTGAGATTTGTGCTGGGTTTTTTGTTTGTTTGCTTGTTTGTTTTTCCTCTGATGAGCAAGGCTGATTGAGGTAGTAATCCTGTCTATTGATGATCGTCTTTGTAATTTTGTTTTGTTTGTTGTTTAGATGATGTGTCCAGCACAGGGTGCTACTGGTGGCTGGGTGATGCTGGGTGCTGTATTCAAGTGGTTTCCTTAGGGTGAGTTCTTACTATTTGATACTCCCTAGGGTTAGCTCTCTGGTAGTCTAGGGTCATGGAGTCAGTGATCCACTCCAAAGACTCAAGGCTTGATTTCTGGTTAGGAACAAAGATTCCACAAGTGGTTTGTTATGGAATTAAGTGAGATTAAAAAAAATACCCAAAAACAAGAAACCAAAGTTGAACTCCAGACAAATGACTGTTACAAAATTAGGCAAATAATAATTAAAATAATGGAATATACACATATACATATACATATACACCCATAAGCAAAGTCAAAATGGTCCAATTAAAATAAAGTACAGTAGATTCACCCAAAAAACAAAGGAAATCAAAAATTACATTTACCAGTTAAGAACAAAACCAACTAAAACACAAACCAGAAAAAAAACTAAAGCAAGGTGCCGAGTGGGGAATAAAGCAATGAAAACAAAACTAGCAAATACGTTGAGAGGAAAGGAAAGAAAGAAAAGAAAGAAAGAATAAATATGCAAAGTTAAATAGAGGTAAATGAAGAAGATTTATGTACATTAAAGATTAACTGCAAGGGGAAAAGAACAGTAGGAAAGGCAAAGGAATAAATATAGAAAAAATATCATAGGTTTAAAAAAATTAAAATTATAAAAAAGAGAAAAGAAAAAAAAAGGAAGAAAAAAGGAAAACCCCACAAAACTGCAAAAGCCCAACATAGATGCAAAGGTGTATAATAATAATAAAAAGTGTGACTGAATATACACATATACACATACACCCATATGCAAAATCAAAACAGTCCAACAAAAATAAAGTATAATAGATTGATCTGGTGAACAAAGGAAACCAAAAATCATATCTACCAGTAAAGAACAAACCTAACTAAAGTACAAACTGGAAAACAAAACTGAAGCAAGGTGCCAACTGGGGAAGAAAGCAATGAAAACAAACCTAACAAATATGTTGAGAGCAAAGGAAAGAAAGTAAAGAAAGAAAGAATAGATATGCAAAGTTAAATAGAGGTAGATAAAGAAGATTTATATATCAAAGTTTAATTGCAAGGGCAAAAGAACAGTAGGGAAAGCAAACAAGGGAATAAATGTAGAAAAAATAATTATAGGTTTAAAAATTAAAATTAAAGAAAAAAAAAAAAAACTCCACAGAACTGTAAAAGCCCAGAAGCCCAATGTAGAGGCAGAGGTTTATAACAGCAATGAAAAATGTGACTGAGGGGGAAAAAAAAGCTCAAAAGGTTAATTAGATTTCACAGTGCCAATTAAATTGACAACTAAAACAGAGCAGGGAAATAAAGGAAAAAGAAAAAAAATACAAAAGAATCTATAGAACAAGTCAAAACATAAGACTAATAAATGTTTTTCTTGAGTCACTGCTGTCAGAGTCACTGCTTTCCCTCGCTGGGAGTCACAGTCCACCTCACCTCCCTAGGAGACCCTCCAACACTGTGCTGATCTCTGGACCTGCTGTGAGGGCAGCTCAGGTTCTAATCTGGTCCTGCTCCTGTGTGTTCTTGCCTCCAATGTCCACAGCTATCAGAACTAGTGTGTTTTCTTTTGTGGGAGCTCTCGATGTCCTTTTATGTATTCCATAGACACAGAGTCTGCCAAGTTGATCATGTGGACTTAATCTGCAGCTTGTACAGCTGGTGCAAAAGTTTTGAGTTTTCTTCCTTAGCCACACTGCCCCTGGGTTTCAATTGTGGTTTTATTTCCATCTCTAAATGTGGATCGTCCACTGAGGATTCCTTCTTAGGCTGCCCTGGCGGACTTGGGTTTGCCCCTGTAAGGACCAGGTATGGCACTGGTGCAACTGCTTGGGTTTCAGGGGTTCTGGAAGCACCAGGTACTCAGAGGAGTAGTCAGCTAGGGCAGCAGGAAATATAGTATTCTAGAAGGATGTGGCAACCAGTATTGGCCAATATGTTCCAGTATTCTTGCCTGGAGAAACCCCCTGACAGAAAAGCCCAGCAGGCCACAGTCTACGGGGCTGCAAAGAGTTGAACATGACTGAAGTGAACCCTGCACTTGTAGACGTGAGATTTTGTTTGGCCTGTGGCAGCTCTGCCCCAGTGAGAGTTGAGCATAGCTGTTTGGCTTGCAGGAGCCCTGGTGGTGAAAAGTGTGCAGGGACACAGACTGCCTCCACCCTAGGAGTTATGGCCCTATAAGAGTCTTTTTTCAAGCCTCTTGTAACTGGCAATCAGAAGGCCTCTGGTCAGTCTTTCTCTGTAGCTCTGCCCATTGAGGCACTTAGAGGGCTTTCTTGCCTGGGGTCCTTCTCTATTGTTTGGTACATTTGGTGCGTCAGGCACATAGCGGGGGGGCCCCCTGGCTGGGGTCCTACTCTGTAGATCGGTGCATTAGGCACTTAAAGGGGCACCCTGGGTGGGGTCCTTGTCTGTAGTTCAGTGCGTCAGGCGTTTGATGGGCCAACCTCTCTGTTGTTTTGCTGCTGATGCTGGCATGTGGGGAGAGAGAGGCTATGGTGATGGCTGCACCCACTACTTGTGACTCAGCAGTATCACCTTGCTTCCATGGCTGCCCAGCTTTCCTCCACAGGCATTTTCCACCACAGTCTCCTCCCTCACATCCCCTTGATCTGTCTCTCCATAGTCAACAGCACCCCTCACCCTGGGATTGCTCCACAATCCCTAAACTCCAGCTCCCAGCTGCTGTGCCTTCCAGAGGACCTGCATCCCTGCCCAGGGTATATATGGCTGTGGCAAGGACTGTCTGATTCTCATTCCATTTAGGCTACCACAGATCAGCTGTTTCACTCTCAGCCTTAAATGTTTCTCCTCTGACTCAGACAGTTGCCCCGATGTGGGGATTTGACCCCTGCTTCAGTTCCCCCACCCACTGAGGGCAGGTCCAGTCCTCTGACACTCCTGTTTTTTCCCCGAGTCCCTTCATTCTACCGAGTTTTGCGTGGTTCTGTATGTTCTTTTCTGCCGGTCAGGTACTCCTGCCCACTCTCAGCTGATGTTCTGCGTGCACTTCTGTGTCTGAAGGTATATTCCTGATGTATCCGTGGAGAGAGATGTACTCTACGTCTATCTACTCCTCCATCACCTTGTTCTCCCCTGAATGTTGAGTTTTAAACCAGCTTTTTCACTAGCTCCTCTTCACTTTATGCCATTAGGCTGGTGTTATTTGCATATGTGAGGCTGTTGATATCTTGATTCCAGCTTGCAATTCAGCCAGCATGGCATTCCGCATGGTGTACTCTCCATATAAGTTAACTATATGTGCTCCATTTCCTACTGTGTTTCCTTCTGTCCCTTTTTTTCTGCCAAATTCTCATTTTTATTTTATTCCTCAGTTATATGAGAAACATAGAAGTCCTATAACTCCACTTTTATTTTGGGAGATTATGAAGATGAGAAGACTGGAAAAAGTCAGAATGTATATTCCAGCTAGCACTGGCTAGTATGATATGGAAAATCTCCATGGGCAAGGAAGGAGTCCCACACCAGAACTGTAGTTCTTATAGGAAGAAGCAGGAGAGTAGAAAGGGTAGAGTTAATACCAAATCCAGATCTGATCTGATAAAGCCGATGCACACAAACAAACTGGGTGAGCTGGAGCACATGCTCCCTCTGTTACTATGTGTGCGGGTCTCAAATGGATGAATGTTGACGTTAGTATATTTCTAAGCTAGCATACAAATCAAGTGCTGTAGTATTTTTGGGGGAACCCTGCTCTGCTGTGTTGGCATCTGGTGATACAAAGTTCAAAACCATGGAAGCCATCCTCAACGTCTTCACATTAAAAACATAGACATAGATATGCAAACAAAGAATATGCCGAGGGAAGGGAGAAATTCCCCACCCCGCCCTCCCTCTTTTGAAGGAGTCAGTGATTATTTCAGAAACAAGAAATAAGGTGATGTGGCAATAAGCAGTAATTTGATGGGAAACTGAATAATGAGTGGACATTAACCAGTTCTGTTCATGTGAGTTAAGGGCTTCCCTGGTGGCACTAGTGATAAAGACCCTGCCTGCCAATGCAGGAGACTTAAGAGATGCAGGTTTGATCCCTTGGTTGGTAAGATCCCCTGGAGAAGGAAATGGCAACCTACTGCAGTATTCTTGCCTGGAGAATCCCATGGATAAAGGAGCCTGGTGGGCTACACTCCATAGCATTGCAAAGAGTCAGGCACAACGGAAGTGACTTAGCATGCATGCATGCATGTGAGTTTTAAAAGGTGCCTTGGGAAGTAAATCAGGAAATTATGCAGCATTGGGATAAATAGATATTCTGAAGAAGAGAAGCAAAAAGCAAAGGAGAAAAGGAAAGATATACCCATTTGAATGCAGAGTTCCAAAAAATAGCAAGGAGAGATAAGAAAGACTTCCTCGGCGATCAATGCAAAGAAATAGAGGAAAACAATACAATAGGAAAGACTAGAGATATCTTCAAGAAAATTAGAGATACCAAGGGAACATTTCATGCAAAGATGGACTCAATAAAGGACAGAAATGGTAGGGACCTAACAGAAGCAGAAGATATTAAGAAGAGGTGGCAATACACAGAAGAACTATACAAAAAAGATCTTCATGACCCAGATAATCACGATGGTATGATCACTCACCTAGAGCCAGACATCCTGGAATGTGAAGTCAAGTGGGCCTTAGGAAGCATCACTATGAACAAAACTAGTGGAGGTGATGGAATTCCAGTTGAGCTATTTCAAATCCTGAAAGATGATGCTGTGAAAGTGTTGCACTCAATATGCCAGCAAATTTGGAAAACTCAGCAGTGGCCACAGGACTGGAAAAGGTCAGTTTTCATTCCAATCCCAAAGAAAGACAATGCCAAAGAATGCTCAAAGTACTGCACAATTGCACTCATCTCACACGCTAGTAAAGTAATGCTCAAAATTCTCCAAGCCAGGCTTCAGCAATACGTGAACCGTGAACATCCAGATGTTCAAGCTGGTTTTAGAAAAGGCAAAGGAACCACAGATCAAATTGCCAACATCCTCTAGATCATCAAAAAAGCAAGACAGTTCCAGAAAAACATCTATTTCTGCTTTGTTTACTATGCCAAAGCCTTTGACTGTTTATTGGATCACAATAAACTGTGGAAAATTCTGAAATACATGGGCATACGAGACCACCTGACCTGCCTCTTGAGAAATCTGTATGCAGGTCAGGAAGCAACAGTTAGAACTGGACATGAAACAACAGACTGGTTCCAAATAGGAAAAGGAGTATGTCAAGGCTGCGTATTGTCACCCTGCTTATTTAACTTATATGCAGAGTACATCATGAGAAATTCTGGGCTGGATGAAGCACAAGCTGGAATCAAGATTGCTGGGAGAAATATCAATAATCTCATATATGCAGATGACACCACCCTTATGGCAGAAAGTGAAGAAGTATTAAAAAGCCTCTTAATGAAAGTGAAAGAGGAGAGTGAAAAAGTTGACTTAAAGCTCAACATTCAGAAAACTAAGACCATGGCATCTGGTCCCATCACTTCATGGCAAATAGATGGGGAAACAGTGGAAACAGTGGCTGACTAGCTTTTTGGGCTCCAGAATCACTGCAGATGGTGATTGCAGCCATGAAATTAAAAGACGCTTACTCCTTGGAAGAAAAGTTATGACCAACCTAGACAGCATGTTAAAAAGCAGAGACATTACTTTGTCAATGACGGTCCATCTAGTCAAGGCTATGGTTTTTCCAGTGGTCATGTATGGATGTGAGAGTCGGACTATAAAGAAAGCTGAGCACCGAAGAATTGATGCTTTTGAACTGTGGTGTTGGAGAAGACTCTTGAGAGTCCCTTGGACCGCAAGGAGAGCCAACCAGTCCATCCTAAAGGAGATCAGTCCTGGGTGTTCATTGGAAGGACTGATCTTGAAGCGGAAACTCCAATACTTTGGCCACCTGATGTGAAGAGCTGACTCATTGGAAAAGACCCTGATGTCGGGAAAGATTGAGGGCAGGAGGAGAAGGGGACGACAGAGGATGAGATGGTTGGATGACATCACCAACTCAATGGACATGGGTTTGGGTAAACTCCGGGAGCTGGTGATGGACAGGGAGGCCTGGTGTGCTGCGGTTCATGGGGTCGCAAAGAGTAGGACACGACCGAGCAACTGAACTGAATTGAACTGAACTGATATTCTGAAGGAGACTGAGATCACACATTTCTTCAAACTCCACAGCCTGGCCACTGACTGAGGAAAGCATAATTTGGGGTGGAGTTTTGTACTGATTTAGAGGGTATAAAGAAATTGAGGTGAAGCTTTGACCTTGAAGTGAAAGAGATGTCTAAGTGTCGCAGCGCATGTCAGGAGAAAAGATGTCCAATGAAACCACCTACAACCCAGGGAAGCATGAAGTTAAAGGAGATGCTTACAAAGACAAAGTCTCACCACCCAGAAGGGATAGAAAACTACAATTTTGAAACATGAGTATTTATCTACTCTCCGTATTATATTTTGTACTGTCTTTTAATATAACAAAAGTACTATTGAAAATATCATATTGTCTTAACTTTTTTGAGGGAGATAGGTTGCTGTTCAGGCTCAGGTCAAAATGTAAGTGAGAGTTAAGATGGCAGCATGAGCAAACACTTTGTAATGAAATCGACTCTAGCTATATGTGAGAGCTAGGAGTTGGGGGCTGGAAGATTCAGCAGTAGGTGTTCAGAAATGTCTCCAAAACATCACTCTGACTTGGCTCTTGAATTTGACAGTGGCTTTATAGAGGATTGATTAAACTTGGGTATCTTTGCCCTTCTGTGAGGTTACAAATATCAGGAGGCGTTGGAGAGGCAGCTGGTTCTAAGATGTTAGGAGAGACTGCTGTTTCATCAAGCCCTACACAGATGGGCCCATAAGTAAATCACCAATTGGAGGATGCTGATTCTGGTATAAAGACATTTCCTCCCCACCCTGCTTAGTGAGACAAGCAAGGCCTTCTATATTTATGCAATCATTTATTCCTTTATGCATTTCATAAATATTTATCGAGTACGTGCTAAGCTCTGTGTTTTCTGCCAATGGCCAGAGAAAGGCAGTGCCCCTGTGATGGTGCTATAGGCAAAAGTGAAGTCCTGCAGAGAGTTCAAACTCCAAACAATTGCAGGAGGGGGAGCTGCTACAACTCTAGGATACTCCCGCATGCAGATGAGCAGAATGCCCTGCAAGGCCTGTCACTGTATGCTTCTGCATCTGCTCAACTTCAGACAAGCCTGCAGGCAGGAAATGGCTCTATCATTCAAGATGTCACTAAGAGATGTGGAAAAGATTTCACCAGCTTCTGATGTCTGAGCAGGGACACTGAAGGAGAGAAAAGACAATAAAATAATAATGAAAAGCAAAAGAGTAATTTTGCAGAAGAGAAAAAAGTAAACTAAAAGGGAGATAGCAAAGTGATATGACCTAAAAGAAAAAGCATTGAACTTAGTACAAAAAACCTGTTTCTCGTGCACTTACTATATTCCATGCATCATATTAGGTCATTTGATACCCATTCACAACGTGATGCTTGATAGCAACTCTATTTATTCATGCCCTATTTAAAGATAAATAAGCCAAAGTTTATTTGGTTGGGTTAAGTAACACATCAGTTCAGTTCAGCTGCTCAGTCATGTCCAACTCTTTGTGACCCCACGAACCGCAGCACACCAGGCCTCACTGTCCATCACCAACTACCAGAGTCCACCCAAACCCATGTCCATTGAGTAGGTGATACCATCCAACCATCTCATCCTCTGTCATCCCCTTCTTCTCCTGCCCTTAATCTTTCCCAGCATTAGGGTCTTTTCCAATGAGTCATCTCTTTGCATGAGGTGGCCAAAGTATTGGAGTTTCAACTTCAACATCAGTCCTTCCAATGAACACCCAGGACTGATCTCCTTTAGGATGGACTGGTTGGATCTCCTTGCAGTCCAAGGGACTCTCAAGAGTCTTCTCCAACACCATAGTTCAAAAGCATCAATTCTTCGGTGCTCAGCTTTCTTTATAGTCCGACTCTCACATCCATACATGACCACTGGAAAAACCATAGCCTTGACTAGATGGACCGTCATTGACAAAGTAATGTCTCTGCTTCTTAATATGCTATCTAGGTTGGTGGTAACTTTCCTTCCAAGGAGTAAGCGTCTTTTAATTTCATGGCTGCAATCACCATCTGCAGTAATTTTGGAGCCCAAAAAGATAAAGTCAGCCACTGTTTCCCATCTATTTGCCATGAAGTGATGGGACCAGATACCATGATCTTAGTTTGCTGAATGTTGAGCTTTAAGCCAAATTTTTCACTCTCCTCTTTCACTTTTATCAAGAGACGCTTTAGTTCTTCTTCACTTTCTGCCATAAGGGTGATGTCATCTGCATATCTGAGGTTATTGATATTTCTCCCAGCAATCGTGATTCCAGTTTGGGCTTCCTCCAGCCCAGCGTTTCTTATGATGTACTCTGCATATAAGTTAAATAAGCAAGGTGACAATATACAGCCTTGATGTATTTTTCCTCCTTTTCCTATTTGGAACCAGTCTGTTGTTCCATGTCCAGTTCTAACTGTTGCTTCCTGACCTGCATACAGGTTTCTCAAGAGGCAGGTCAGGTGGTCTGGTATGCCCATCTATTTCAGAATTTTCCACAGTTTATTGCGATCCACACAGTCAAAGGCTTTGGCATAACACTTCAAATCATATCAAAAGTGGAACTGATAACAGTAATCTCCTATTCTAGGATCTTTCCAATACTACCAGAAAACAGAAGACATGGTTATTGGTTCTGATTTTATTATTAAAATATCTTGATTTGGATAAGTAAATTTGACATTTTGAAGCTCGGTTTCCTTGTCTATAAAATTATCTTTCCTAGGGTCAAATTCTAATCATGATAGAAAAATAAGTCATCCTTTGGCTCTTTATATAATAGAAGATAGATGGAGAGAAAAGGGGGGGAATGTGAAAAGAGAAAGGCTAAGACACTAGAGAAATAGGTGATGGAAGGACCCAGCATAAAAATTAAAAATGCTAGAAGGAAATCAGGAGTTGTAGATTGCAGGAGTAAAATTGTGAATATATAATGGTGTGTGTGAGAGAGAGATCTACTGAAGCATTACCTGTAAATAATGGGAAATTGGTAATAGAATGGTATTTAGCCTGGATCTCAAGAGAAAGAACTGGTTGACTACCCTCTATATACATATGCACACACACTCCCCTCCCACCACCACCACATACAACAATTACTAACCTTGAAAATCAGGGCAAGTTGCCTCACAAGACAAACACAAAATACAGAGACCATTGTTAGCCCCATGGGGCTCAGCTGGTAAATAATCTGCCTGGAATGCGGGAGAGCTGGTTTCGATCCCTGGGTTGGGAAGATCCCCTGGAGAAGGGAAAGGCTACCCAATCCAGTATTCTGGCCTGGAAAATTCCATGGACTGTATAGTCCATGGGGTCATGAAGAGTTGGACACGACTGAACGACTTTCACTTTCATCGTTAGCCAAGGGGCATTTGGCCTGGAGGACAGACATACCCTGAGCAACTACCACTTTCACTTTCAAGGGAACACAGGCAACTCCTTTTGTGTGTATGACAAGTTAGATTTTCTATGTCCCAGCACTGTCATGGACTCTGGATTCAATTCTTTTCTCTCTTTACATATCCAGTCCCCTCCAGGAAACAGGTGAGCTCAGAACTGGGCTAGAAGGGCTCTTGCATCCACTGCTTCATCAAACAAGAATTTCAAACACAATCTTTCCCGTTGCCTACTCAACCGATTCGGTCAATCTCTTCTCTTTAGATATTCCACATTCATTTGATTACAACACTGTCTAAACAAAAGAAAGAGCATTATCCTCCCACCCTCCCAAAAATGGGAAACGTTGATGCCTCCAAGGGAATACAGTGGCTTCCCTGGTAGCTCAGCTGGTAAAGAATTCATCTGCAATCCAGGAGACCCTGGTTTAATTCCTGGGTTGGGAAGATTCCCTGGAGAAGGGATAGACTACCCACTCCAGTATTCTTGGGCTTCCCTGGTGGCTCAGATAGTAAAAAATCTGCCTGCAGTGCAGGAGACCTGGGTTTGATCCCTGGGTTTGGAAGATCCCCTGCAGGAGGGGATAGCAGCCCACTGCAGTATTCTTACCTGGAGAATCCCCATGGACAGAGGAGCCTAACAGGCTAACAGTTCATGGGGTAGCAAAGAGTCAGACATGACTCAGAGACTAAGCACAGCACAGCATAAGGGAACAAAAGCAACTCCTTTTGTGTGAGGCAAAGGTTGTTTACCCCCTGACAGAAACCAGGGTAACCTTCTGGCACTTCTACCTTGCATCTTGCGCTTCTCTGGATTCAATAATTACCTGAAAGTCATGATGGTTTAAATGCTCAGACATCTACATAGACTTTTTCCTTCTTTTCTTTAGTTTAACAAGATCTTAGATTTTAGCATGCATAAGAATTACTGGGTAAATTTGTACACACAAAACCTTTACCACACTTTGTGATTTAATATAAAGGATTTTTCAGAGGTCATTTTGGTAATTACCGAAAGGGAATTATTTCAATTGGGCTCCCCAGGTGGCATAGTGGTAAAGAATCTGCCTGCCAATGGAGGAGATGCAAGAGACTTGGGTTTGATCCCTGGGTCAGGAAGATGCCCTGGAGTAGGAAGTGGCAACTTGCTCCAGTATTCCTACCAGGAAAATTCCATAGACAGAGGAGCCTGGCAAGCTAGAGTCCATGGGGTCACAAAGAATTAGACACGACTGAGCACACAAGCACAATTATTTTAATTACTCTGAATCTCAAATCTTACTTCAATGGCTCCACTAATAAGACTTGTAGATGTGGTTACTGACACTATAAAGTTATATATATTTGGCCCATTTTATTGTGACCTATACATATGGAAAACTATCCAAAATAATAATTATCTTTGAATGACCACGTGGGACCTGCCATTTAATGCCACCATGAGGCACAAAGAGTCTGACAAGCTGCACGCCATGGGGCCACAGAGAGTCAGACATGAGGGAGCGACTGAGCACACACACACACAGCATTAATGTAATATTTGAACTAATCAGAAGTTTTAAAATGAGTCAATTTTAAGATATTGTTGGGAGGTTCGGCCAACAATAAAAATGCATATTATGACATAAAATGCAAAGAAATGCAATCAGACAGGTTTCTACCTGGGAAAGTGTTCATTTTTTACTCTGTAGTTCAAATCAGTGTCTACCTGACATTTATATATCTTTAAGCTTTTAATCAGTGTTGCACAGTGGGGGCAAGGTGGGAGGCTATCAGAATCACCCAGCAAACCTTTTCAAACTCCACCAGCCCTCCTCCTCCCGCAGTCCCTCCTTCCCTTGAGATTCTGCCTAAGATGTGTCTCTGAACTTGAGAAAAACCATCTGTTCACTTACAAATAGACATTTTTATCTCCAAAGGGGCAGGTTTCTGCACATGAGCCTCTAACATGTACGGGGTGGGGGTGGGGGGTGCTGAAACATACATCAATGACATCATCTTTCAGTTGAATGCTGACATGTTAAAAAATGGACATGTCTGTATTTTCTGAGTTATACATTCGGTTAGTGAGTCCCTTGTACTAATGAGATGAAAATTGCTACTTTAAATACTTATATAGGTAAATAAGCTTCATTCTGGGAATGTTTCATGAATTCAGGTTTCATTCTGTGAGATTTTTTTTCATAAATGCAAGCATTTGTAGAATGAAGTAAAAGAGTGTGGCAGACTCAGCTCAAATTAACTACTACTATTAGAAAGGCATGATAAGTGAGAAACATCAACTTTATATCATAAGCAGTGTTATTACACACTATTACACACACATTTCTCATAGCTTAAATTCCTTAAAATGTGACAACCGTGTCACAGTACCTGGAGTGCATTTTTTTTTTCCCTTTAACAAACATTGTGAGGCTTGGGTAGATATTGTTCTATTCTCCACAGAACTGACCTTTGAAGTCTCCTTTGCCACAAGCGTTATCTTCACTTTGTGAACATAAGGTACCAACATAAACACATACGCTACTCACATTTTTATGTTGTAATCACATAATTGAATCATTTTATTCTAGCATGCTTTTGCCAAAATTTTGAAATATGGAATGTGTTCAGTTTTTTAAACTAAATATTCATAAATTATGATTATAATTTTCATATTTGGAAGTAATATTATTCATATGAATGGAGATAACATTAAAGTACTTATGGAATCAAAACATTCAAAATATTACAATACATTTGATATAACATATTTTATATTGGTGAAGTGACTAAAAGATTCTGAAACCTCTTCAACAAATCGATGTCTTTACTAAAATTTCAGTAATAGTATTTTAAATATATGTGCGTGTGTGCTTAATTGTGTCCAACTCTTTGCAACCCTATGGACTATAGCCCACCAGGCTTTTCTGTCCATGGGATTTTTCAGGTAGAAATACTGGAGTGGGTTGCCATTTCCTCCTCCAGGGGATCTTCTCAACCCAGGGATTCAAATTGCAGCTCCTGTGTCTCCTGTATTACAGACAGATTCTTTACTGTTGAGCCATTTTGGAAGTCCATTTTAAATATAGCTAACACTTAATGTTTATTCAAATGTTTATTCAATCCCATGTACAGTTAGTAGTTTTTATGTGAATTAATGTATTCAACCCTTATAACAGTACTATAAAGTAGATACTTTTAGTATCCCAATTTACCAACAAGAATGCTGATGAAAAACAGGTATTTTCCTAATGTCACAAAGTTAGTGAGGGGCGGGACAGGGATTGGAACTCAGACACTTTCACTGCAGAGCCTATTCTCTGAAACACTTGATGACTATCAAGTCTACTGGTGCTCTGGGACTCATCCTTGGGTTGAGTCCTACTAGCTCTGCAAAATACAATGATTTGCACCTATGCCCATGGCCTCTCACACTGGTTATTGTAGAAGTTACCATGGCTTTCAAGTCATTGCTACCCTATGTGTCTTTTTTCATTAAGGACATTCTAGATGCCTCTCTGACACAAAATCGTCTTTGAAATACTAAATATTAATAGTTTCTCTTTTTCCCCATTGAGGTACAACATATTGATATAAGATGATCTTGCCGTTTCCTCTTCTTAATCCATAGGGTTTCTATCTTCTTCTCCCTCATATATAGACACCATGAAGAAAAAGACACAAGAAAAAAGACCTGACATCCTGGCTCTTCCTTACTCTTTTTGCCACACTATCTGAAAATAGACATGGTAAGATTTTAATTTCTAGGTTTTTTTTGTTGTTGTTTACTTCCCTATATTATATCCTCTAAATAAACCAGCAAGTTTGATAGCCTCAATCTTACTTAGTAGTAGCATCTTCTCTACACTAGAGAAGCTAATTTAAAAATCAATTGTTTGGTTACAGACATAGAAATGTTGTCTCGGTCTTCAGGTATTCATATTCACTAAATATGAATTGTTTCCCATATGAATTTCTGCTCTATCCAAAGGTATTCCTATTTCCTGCACCTTCCTCCTCTTCCTCAGGTTAATGAGTGCCTTGAGATGACAGGGAGGACTATTCTGTTCATGAAAAGGCAAAACAGAAAAGTTCTTTAACATATAACTAAACTATTATCCTTTATTATACATAAACCAACAAGTTAGCTGTTGTTAAAGAGTCCAAAGGTGTTTGAGACCCAAACTTGAATCATACAGGCCATGTAAATTAGTGAAAGGAAACTATATGTTTGTTGGGATATCAATAGAAGGTGATACAAATACATGTGGCCATCAGAGAAGTCCTGGGCACTTCCCACTGTAGCACTTGGGGGAAGCTTGATGCTTGTATTAGCATCTGAGCTAGAATTTGAACAGTTGGTCTCTTTGTGAGGAAAGAAATTTCAGGTAGTGTAAGGTCATCAGAAAATGCAGATTTGAATTTGCTAGCTTATAGGCTGTGACCAGACAAAAGGCTCAATTCCTGGGGTAATGAAAGTTGGCCACAGCAAGGCCATGGAGGCAGAAGTACGGTTACCATACCAGGCTCCAGATGCTAACACCCCCTCCTCAAATATTTTTCAATATTTTGAAATTTTTCTTCATTGGAATATTCTTCAAATTCAATTGAAATCTTCTCAATATTTTTGAGAAATTTTAGTGTTCTCAGATATTTAAATGGACTTTCTTCAAGTTACTTTGCCTATCTCCTATAATCACAAATTTGCTCAATAGATTCCTCCTAATTTATAACTGGGGCTCCCCAGGTGGTGCTAGTGGCAAAGAACCTGCCTGCCAGTGCAGGAGACACAAGAGATGTGAGTTCGATCTCTGGGTCGGGAAGATCCCCTGGAGGAGGACATGGCAACCTATTCCAGTATTCTTGCCTGGAGAATCCCATGGACAGAGGAGCCTAGCAGGCTATGGTCCAGAGGGTTGCAAAGAGTCGGACGCAACTGAAGTGACTTAGCACGCATGCAATCTATAACCAGCACACTTTGTAGCCTTCAGTTGAAGTGGTCAATAAAATGAAAAGTAAGTCATTGCCTATAAAATGCCTCCTTGTATTTTGAAAAGACTTGTCCACAGACAAAAGAAAATCTATAAAGAATGAGGTCCCTTTTGATCTCACCAGTGTAAAAAATGTAAGGAGTAATTTACCTCTTGGAATAATAATCATCAAAAGATCTTTCTTGTCCAAACAAGAAATAAAATAGCAAATACCAAAAAAAAAGCATATATTAAATTAAAATGCACTTAAATTATTCTATAATTTATGCATTGTTAGATTTTTCTTTCAGTATGTAATCACTCATAGGGTCTTCTGATAGGCATTGGGTAGATGATGATGATTCAAATATTATTACATCGGGGAAAATTCTTCTTGAGAAGTTCAGAGGCTAGAGAAGTACTGCATGTAAATAAACGAGCAAATAATTGCAAGGCCTTTATTCTTAAGAGTGCTTCATTTATAATATTCTCATAAATCTTAATGCTAGGTTGCCCACTGAATTCTAGTTTATACCACCAGGCTGTTCTTGGCCAGTGGGGCCATCTGGTGGACCACATGGGTAATAACATGGTCTGAATGGTCTGAGTCTTGGTTGCTTCCTCACTATTCATCTCAATCTTTTAAACTTCTGTTTCACATAGTTCTGTTTAAAATGCTTCTGGAAAATTCTCACTTGAATTGTTTTACTGCTTCTTTCTTTCCCTGAATTTTTTGTTGTCCTCAATTTATCAGAAAAAAAAGTATTGCTTCTTTACTTCTTGTAATGTGATCTGTTAACCAAAAAACAACAATTATCAGCATGAGGTTAGTTAGAACTAGTGCAACTACTTAAAGAGTATGAAATGCTCCTATTTCCAGTTGAAACTAAACATGAAGTTAAAAGAATAGCTTCATTGTTGAGTGTTGTTGGAAATGACACAAAATGAACTTAGAAATTTCAATAATATTTACCTTCTTGTCCTCATTTTCTTTATTTATACCATAAAAACAAAGATCAAATGTTTTGCTTTTTGTCTGATTTAACTAGAAATGATTTAAAAAAATTTCTCGGTAGAGGGACTTCCCTAGTGGCCCAGTGGCTAAGAATCCACTTGCCAATGCTAGGGTCAGAGGTTTGATCCCTGGTCCAGGAACTAAGATCCCACATACCATGGGGCAACTAACCTGCACCATGACTAATGAAGCCCACATGTTCTCGAGTCCATGCTCCACAACAAGAGAAGTGAGGGCAACGAGCAACTAGAGTAACCCTTCCTCACCATAACTAGAGAAAGCCTGTGTGCGGCAATGAAGATCCCAAGTACTGCAACAAAGACCTACTGCAGCCAAAAATAAAGTAAAATATTTTTAAAAGATTAAAAAAATTTTTGGTAGAATTACATATGCTGTAATATCATTGTTTTCCATATATTAAGCCTGATGAATATGATTTTGATTTTGTGGGCTGAATTCTAGACCACAATTTATAGTATGTTTCCATAAAATAAAGCACGAGAAATTTATATCAGTGAAAACATAAATAAATTCAGGAAAAAACTGACAGTAAAAATCTCTAGTATATAATAACTGATTTAGGTTGTATAGTTTTTACATTTTTTATAATTGTTATTCATTTATTCTTTAAATGTCTGCTGATTACCTTTTCTGTGCCAGGCTCAGTATTAAGAACTATGAATAAAATCTTGTTATATAATCAAAATGTTAGTGAATCATTACAATATTTCTTGAACAAACCACCTCAAGCCCCAGTGAGCACAAGTAGTCTTAAGAAATTAATGTGTTCCTCTCACCCTTTAAATCTTATTTCTAATTCTTTAATGCCTTTAATTAAATTGACGATAGTTTACTATTGCAAGTGGCTTTTGGGGATTACATAGTTTATTCTTAATTATATCATGAATATTTAATGACACAAAGTTGTCATCCTGTGTTCTGGAATTAGTAACCCACCATCCCAACTGAACAGCCCCTCTTCTGTCTGTTACTTGTTATGTTCAGGCTTTCACTGCTTTCCATCTTAATGACTGGAAAAGACTCCATGACTCTTCCCACTTAAATTCATTTTGCACATTAATGCAAGATGTGATCATGCTAGCATCTCATTGCCCAAAGCTCTTTTAAAGATCTTTTAAGATAAAACTCAATTCTGATTGGTTTGTAGAAAATTTAGGTGTTTACATAAAAATAACATTCCTAGAATTCCCACATATAAAGGAGCAGACTTCTAACACTTTAGTTGTGTGAACTACTAAGAAAAAAAAAGATCCCTCCATAGCAACTTTTTCTATTCAAAACGTTCATGTAATCAAGGTAAATCAGAATGTTTTGGTAATTTTTGTTTTAAGAATGCTTCTATGAGTTCTTCTCTATTTTATAAATGTGGAATATAATGCATAGATGTAATTTTTAAATAGGATTTAGATGTGCTTTCTCATGAAGAGAGCAGTTGATCTGAACTTCCTAAAGTTTTCATATCGGTTTACTGATCAGATAAAGTAACATTATTTGCGCAGTGTTCAAGATGATGGAAAATAAAAAATTGTATTTAACTAATCCTGACTCGGAGAAGGCAATGGCAACCCACTCCAGTACTCTTGCCTGGAAAATCCCATGGACAGAGGCGCCTGGTAGGCTGCAGTCCATGGGGTCGCTAAGAGTCGGACACAACTGAGCGACTTCACTTTCACTTTTCACTTTCATGCAATGGAGAAGGTAATGGCAACCCACTCCAGTGTTCTTGCCTGGAGAATCCCAGGGACGGGGGAGCCTGGTGGGCTGTCGTCTGTGGGGTCGCACAGAGTCGGACATGACTGAAGCGACTTAGCAGCAGCAGCAATCCTGACTCTTTGTGACCCCATGGACTGTAGCTCCAGGGTCCTCGGTCCATGGAATTTTTCCAGGCAAGAATACTAGTGTGGGTTGTCATTTCCTACTCCAGGGGATCTTTACGACCCAGGGATCAAACTCATGTCTCTTATGTCTCCTGCATTGGCAAGTGGGATCTTTACTACTAGCGCCACCTAGGAAGCCCTATAATAGCATAGGCATAATGTAGAATGCGAGTTGGGCGGTGAAGAAAGCTGAGTGCCTCAGAATTGATGCTTTTGAACTGTGGTGTTGGAGAAGACTCTTGAGAGTCCCTTGGACTGCAAGGAGACCCAATCAATCCATCCTAAAGGAGATCAATCCTGGGTGTTCATTGGAAGGACTGATCTTGAAGCTGAAACTCCAATACTTTGGCCACCTCATGCAAAGAGTTGACTCATTGGAAAAGACCCTAATGCTGGGTAGGATTGGGGGCAGGAGGAGAAGGGGACGACAGAGGATGAGATGGTTGGATGGCATCATTGACTCGATGGACATGGGTTTGGGTAGACTCCGGGAGTTGGTGATGGACAGAGAGGCCTGGCATGCTGCAATTCATGGGGTCGCAAAGAGTCGGACACGACTGAGCGACTGAACTGAACTGAACTGAACTGAAAGTAGAATAGACCACTTAGCAATCTACAAAAATCAGTCCTACCTTCCTGTTCAAATTTACTTTGCTGTATTTGCCTGCCTCCAGACAAGTGGGTCAGCTGGTAAAGAATCCACCTGCGGTGCAGGAGACCTGGGTTCAATCAATCCCTGGTTTGGGAATGTTCCCTGGGGAAGAGAAAGGCTACACACTCAGTATTCTGGCCTGGAGAATTCCATGGACTACAGTTCATGGGGTTGCAAATAGACACAACTAAATTACTTTCTCTTTCTCTTTCTTTCACACAAACTAAAGTTCAGATCCCAATTTAAGTACATCAGTTACTTGCCTCCTCTAATCCTTGATTTCTTTAATCATGCATATAGTGAAGATATTAATAATACCTACTTCATATTGTAATTTGTAACAAAGGAATATATATAAGATGTCAGACTAATGTGTTCAAAAATGTTAACTGTAAGAATTTTTAAAATTATAATTAGTAATTATATTAAGCACAATGCTTTTTGGACTCCAAACAAAGCTGGTCCATATTTGACATGCATGCTGTACTCTTCTTTCCTCTTCTTGCCCCGTCTGTTTCTTCTGCCTGAGATGTTATCCTTTCCAACTTCACAAACATAAATGCTATTTATCCTTCAAGGCCCAGGCCTAATGTGCTCTCATTTAATGCACTAGTCATTTCAATCTGAAGTCCTCTTTCCTCCCACCTATCATAGCTATGTTTCTGTACCTCTTCTGCTGTACTTCTGAGTCACCCTATTTTGTTCTCTATTCTGTCTTATTTTCTACTAGCTTATTAGCACAACAGGGGAGATTACCATCTGATTTATCTTTAACTTAATGTGAGGACATGATTTCTCCCACTATGTTTATCAGGCACCTCTTGCTGTGATAATGCTGCATAAAAAAATCACTTGAGAAGTTGGGGTGAAATCAACCAGCTTTTGTTTTTGTTTTTATAAAAGTCTTGCTCATGGGTGATTGGGTCTGCCACATCTCAGGTAAACTGGGTTGGATGCAGGTCCTGAGCTGCAGGCTATAGCTCTCTTCATGGGTCTCTCATTCACTTTGAGTGGTGGCTACCTAGGGAATGTTCTTCCCATGACTTGTGGCAGGAGCACATCAAAATGAGTAGAAGTATGCAACAGAAGGAACTGGCACTCTGTAGCATCTGCCCACATTCATTGGGAGAAGCCTGTCCCATGGCTAAGCTGCCACCAGTGAGGTAGAGAAGTCCATCCCACTGTGGTGGGTGGGACTCCAAAGGCAAAAGGCAAGCCTGTTAATAAAGAAGGAGCAAAAATCTGGAACAATGCAATCTCGCACACTATGTTTACTCCAGAACTCCTTTTTAAAGAACAGAAGTTCCCTGTAATGGACTTTGGGAAAGGGGACCTAAGATAATGAGGAATGAACAAGTTTTTAGGACAGTATCATTATGGATTTGCATATTACAAGGTCATTCTGGAGTGTCTGGAGAGCTGGGTTGGAATATAAGAACAGACTAACTACTAAGGAAATAACCAGGAGAGACCACTGGGAACACTCCAATATACTGTATGCCTTTGGGATTAGAGATAATGAGTTGGGTTTCCAGGATGTATCAGTAGTAGATTTGGATGGATTTTAGTAATGGGATATGTGATGTGGCAAAAGTGAGGATGATACCGAGAACAGCTCCAAGGTTTCACTGAGAAGGTACAGTTCATGTATGGAGAGCCACATCACTGATGCCATTCCTTAGATGATTATGCAGATTAAGTACTATGGACAGTACAGAACATATCATAATCATGTCCTAAGTACAGACACATTGCAAAGCACTTTCATACACATTTCATCTTCAGGGCACTTTATGTGTTCATATTGTTTCTATTTTTTATAACAAAGAAATTCAAGTCCAAAGAAATTGCAGGAATATCTGAACAAATAACTTCGATAAATGGAGACTTAAATCTATACTTACTGGTTCAGAATCTTCCCACCACTCCATAAAGTATCTTATTTC
Source organism: Giraffa tippelskirchi (assembly GCF_054371585.1). Classification (NCBI taxonomy): domain Eukaryota; kingdom Metazoa; phylum Chordata; class Mammalia; order Artiodactyla; family Giraffidae; genus Giraffa; species Giraffa tippelskirchi. The sequence continues at coordinate 81,414,824 of NC_137275.1, read as the reverse complement.
TCTCTTTCTTTTCTCTCTTCTCAATCTCTTGTGTTATGGTTCCTTTTTTTTTGCTTTGTTTCTTCTTTTTTAAAATATTATCTCTGTACCTCAACTATAAAGCCCTTGAGGAGAAGATGCTATCTCAGGACTACCTGCTTTCTAAATTTCCAATAAATACTCTCTAGTGGGGACTGAAGAATGCAGTCTATTCCATCCTTTTATTTCCCAGTATGATAGAAAACACTTCCTCCCTTTTACTCAACTAAAGACGGAAGACTGCCTTTCCGTCTACTTGTAATTCTCTAGATACACTGTCATCTTCTGTCTTCATGTATTTCTCTGTGCCTTCTTCTCATCCCTCCTCTTCAATAGAATTGTGACCAACATAGATGATCCAGCCGATATTCACAACACCCTTTTCTTTGTCCACTACATATGACTGGTTTAGGAGTGCCATTGAGAAAAGGAAGACTTTTTGGGCTGAGAACTTCCAGGAATGTGATTTAGAAGGCAACGATGCTGGCTGCATCCACTAAGGCCTGTTGTTCCTTCTTCTTCCTGCCTGGAAAGTGCACCCTGATGGCTGGAGGTGGACAACCCATCAAGAAACTGTGAGAATGTACATCACATATTATGAAACATGAAGGCAAGCCATGAAAAGGACATAACTAAGCAGCTTTTAGTCCAAAGTGACCCTGAATGGCCCACTCCCAGATTTCTTACTGTTTAAGATAAATAAACCGTTTGTGTTTAGATTAGCAGTGCTGATACACAAGTGCTTAAGTTGTCCCTCTGGTTAATTTTCTTCTCAGATTCCTTCAGTTAAGATTTTCTCATATCTTTATATTTCCACATTTTGGTATTTATTGTGAAATCCTTTTGCTATTCATCTATATTACCTGTTAGACTGTAAACCCTTGGTGCACAAGGATCATTACTCATGAATATTTTTTACTAGAGATCCTGGAATCACGGTGTGTCAATATAACAGGGGCTGAGTGAAAGTTTTCTGAATTAAATTGAGTTGAACTTTAATTGGATTGCATTGAGCTGAATGGAACTGAATTGAATAGTACTCAATTCTCCCAGTCAATTAATGCAAAAAGCAATCTCCTAGGAGCTGTTCTTCAGCCCCCTTTAATTAATGCTCTTCATTTGGTACAGTGATGTGTCATGGCACAAAACTCAAGCCTGGAGAAGAACTCATTCTCCCGTTCCACACCACAGTATAGGCAGAGTAATTTTGTCTGCCCTCTATCCATTCTCTTGGCATCTATTCTTTCATATTAATATTCCTTCTCAGTACATTGATTTTCCTCTTGGGAAACACCTTCTCCCCACTGTCATTCCAAGTTCCCAGGTCCCAGAAAGTGGCGTATGATCTAGATTTTGCCATTAACTATGTTCTAGTCACTTGGCCATGATGATCAGCTCGGGTTTGGGTATGTGTCCCAAAATAGGCCAGGGTCATGACTCTGGGAGTTTGTCAGCTAGATGGGAATGAGAGTGCTCTTTGTTTTGAGATTGATAATGTTAAAGACAATGTAAATCTGGGACTGCCACCTCCCAGTATGGACACTGTGGGCTTTTGAATGAAGCTAAAACAGAGGAGAGCAGAACTGGGGGATGCTAGGGAAATTCTAAGTCCTGTGAGTGGTGGTATTTAAATTATTCAATGCAGAACATGATCCCTGAAATCAGACCTGGAAAAATTACTTAACTCCTCTGTTTCCTCCTGTATAAAATGGAGATAATAACAGTACTTTAACTGAACCCTCATTTTGAAGATTAAATGAGATAGAACATGTAAAGAACTTAGAATAGTGACTGACACACAGTGTGTGACAAACATTAGCCATTGCTAATGTAGATATTTTCGTCTATGTCTTGTAAGTCATGTTCAGCAATAAATTATCTTTTTTGCTTAAGGTGGTTTCAGTTGGGTTTCTATCACTTGCAACCTAAAAGGTCTTGTCTAATACAATTAGTATAAAGCATAAACCCTCAGAGTGTATGGGCTTACAGCAGGTCCAGTTCCCTTTGATGGCTGAGGCAGAGAGGGGCATTGAACCAATTGAATCTGGACCACCTGTCTCACCTCAATGGATCTATCAGTGGTGTTACCTGAGGCCTACGAACTCCCAACTCACAGTGAGTTTCCTCGTCACTATCCTATTGATGCTCACTAAAATCCTCCTTCTTCTGTGTTCCCATTAATATCTCTGATATGATTCATTTTTTAAAAAACATATAAAAATACAAAAACAGAGATGCAAACATATAAGGTGAAATGAAAGAGAATATTTTTGTAATTAAAATACATTTTCACTGTTTTTTATGTCATAAGCCTTAAGCTAGAAGCTTTCTCCATACTAGTTTATAGTAAATAATATTATAACTAAGCAGCCTACATGCTAAATAGCATACTTTTCTTGGTGTAGATTTCTGGAGGGATATGCGGGGGATTTGCATGCTTAATTCCCATTAGCACCTGTCACTGGGATTTATTATCCCAGAGTTAATTCTCCACTCACTGCAGCCAAGAAAAAGGAAGCCCTAGTACATGGATTTAAATGACGCTTTTTATTTTTCAAAATGGGATGAATTTCATGTCTGTTCCTTAAAAACCTGTAGTATTCCAATCCTGAAAAACTCACATTTAAACTCATTTTTGTGAGAATTTGCCCCAGTTTGATTTTATTCAACAGCTGGAAAACCCTATTCATAATTTGAAAATTTGTCTCGGGGTAAAAATAAAAGTTTTAATCAAGGACATAGTTTTAAGATCCATCAGCTCTCATTCATCCATTCAATATTCAAGAAGTGTTTATTGACCACCTATTATGTACTGGGCAGTTTTCTAGGCACGGGGTGTAGATCAGTGAGAGTGTTAAGAAAAAAATTCTTCCCCTTGAGGAGCATATATTCTATTGGAGAGTATCCAACAGACACACATATATAATACATATACATCTATGTATACTTAAACATAGGCATGTATGTTTTATAAAATAAGTATTATATGGAAAATCAAAACAGGTAAATAAATCAAGGGTGATGTGGTAGGTGCTATTTTAGGTAAGTTGGTCAAAGAAGGAATCTCTAAGTGGTGTCATCTGAGCCCAGATCTAAGTAAATGAGTAGTTAGCAGTCTAGCCCAGATGCCTATATGCAACACTTGCATTATCTTTTCCATGAAGAAAAAACTAGGCAGGATGTTGATATACAAGGCAAGTTCCTTTGGCAATTATAGATTATAGGAAAGTCACCTGCTTGGAAAAGCTGATGATTTACTGGTACTTTTCCTGTCCTTGTTCCTATGCACCAACTCTTCCTTCTCTTTCTCACCTCACCTCTATGTACCATTTCTCAAACAATTCTGCTCTCTGTAGATTTAATTTCAGTATTGAACTACCTTTCCCCTTCTTACCTCTTACAGGTTCTTTCAAAGAATTAATTTTATGCAATGTCTGTCACTGGGCACTTCAGTGACCCAAACAGAATTATGTGACAAATTAATTCTATTTAACTAACTAGACTTGGGAATTCTCCCTTCTTGAGCCTTTTTGGCAATCAATCAACCGAGACCGATTGAGCATCGACTATATACTGGGTTCTATGTTAGGAGCGAGGGATGAAATGGTGAACAAGGCAAAGTATCCACCTTACAAAGAGTTAAATTATAGTTAGAAAAAATAGAAAATAAAATTGCAAGTGAATAAATACATTTTAGATGTTGTTAATACAATGAATATGTATGGGGGCTTCTTAGTATTTAAGCTGCAGTTCTTCTTGGAAAAATTATAGACAAATAATAAATATAATCATAACCCTTTCTGTTGATGACATCCTCAAAATACAGATTGTGAGTGGCCTATCTGAACTTTCCAATATGGTAGTTCCTAGTCGTGTGGCAATTAAAAAAACTGCCACTAGTTACCCTGTAAGTTCTCAGTAGCCACATGTGTCTAAGGAGTACCATTTTGAAAAGCACAGACATAAACACGTTTCTCATTGCAGAATGTTCTGTTGAACAGCACTGGTCTAGATAACATGCAGCTGATGAGAATCTTTCCTCAAAGATAAGAACAGCAGCTAACAATTTTATGTGTCAGGCACTTCACAGATGTTTAACTCATTTCTCTCTCACAAAAACCTAGAAGATAGTTACTGCTAATAGACCCATTTTGCAGATTAAGAAACTAAGGCATTAGTCTTTATGTTTCAATATCTGCCGTCTAGTAATAAGAAATGCTAAAAATTAAACCCAGGCAGTCTGACACAGGCACCTCTTATCTTCTTACCAAAATATCTTAGTAAGAGGAAGCTGAAGAGGGTAAAGAAGTGGTTTTAGTATGGTAGTCTGTGCCTCCACAGAAATAAGAAATGACCAATTTGTCCATGTCTTTGCTAAGAATGACCTTTTCAGATCTACCAGACTCATCCAAGACAGGCCTTATGGGCTAGAGGTTTAGATGGGGGTTAACTCTGAAACCATCTAATGAAATATTTCACAGATGAAGAAACTGAGTCATGCAGTTTACCCGACCTGTCCAGGATAACAGAATGAGTTAGGACCACAGCCAGATCAGACCACAAGCTTCCTGCTTGCGTGTGTGTTTTCACATTGCCCCCTTGTCACCAAGAGCTTAAGATTTGCCCGATGTATTATTTAGTATTAGTTTAGAAATGCAATAATCTTGGGAAGTGGTTTTCTTCTTCCTGGAAGGTCAGTTTGCCAATGTGTACTGAACTTTTAATCCATCCACTCTCCTTTTATCCAGCCTTTCCTTATTTTATCCACCCGTTCTTATACTTCCCTTTCACCAATACGATAGGGATCCACAACCTAGCTACCCAGGCAGTTCTTTCCTGAGTAAAAAAATAATAACAAAAATTCATTGCAGTTTGAGTCCTTACACACACCGTTAGGAATATGGAAGACATGTCACAGGTTCCACCATCACTTTAAGTGAGTATATACAAATTCTTTTGGGCACTGTTTCTGGGAGTTTCTCCGGTATCATCTCACCACTCTACATACTCAACCTTGCCAGCCCCCAAGACGCACGAAAATAAACCTCTGCTGAAGGAGTTTTCCGTGAGCTTTTAGTTACTGTTCCACTACAGAGAAGCCCAGAGCATAACGCAGCCTGAGTGGCGTTGGCGTTGACGACCCCAAGACTGCGGCGAACTGGGGCACTGCAAAAGCTTCCTGCCTTCTTCCCCGGCACGCAGGACTTCAGTTCTGGCTCGAACCCGGCTTACTCAGTTTCGAGACCTGAGGTGGTACGGCGAGTCCAGCCCGGGGAGTAGGGCTCCGGCGGCGGCCCCGCGGTGTAGCTGGCAGGCGGCAGGCCGGGCTCCACTGGACGCGGCCAAGTGGCTGGTGCGCGCCCGCTGCGCTGTCGGAGTCCAGGTCTGGCGCACCGCGGGAGGCAGGCGCGCTCCCACTCTCCCAAGCCGCGGCTTTCCTCAGGTCCCTCTCAGCTTCCGCAGATAAACCCACCGCCGCTCTCCACCTCCGGCTCTGGGCGCGCTGTGCCCCCACTCCTCGCTTACATAACACGAGCGGGCGCCCTCCCGCCGCCTCTTACCCCTCAACCGACTTGGGTTGGGCCCTCCTCGCCTCAGCGGCCAGCGCCTCCGCGCCCCTGTGCGCTCCGCGCTAGGAGGTAACCCTCTCTGGCCACCCAGCAGCAGCGGCAGCGGCGGCAGCCGGGAAGTCTCTCCGCCTGCAGGAGAACCTTGCGATTGGAGCCGCGAGCGCCTCACTGTGCGCAACTCCCTCCCTCCGCTGCCCCCTCCTCTCGCTGTTTCTTCCTCTCCCTCCGCCCCCCCCCCGCCCCCCGCGTGCCTGTGTGTGTTCGGCACAGGCGGGGGGACCCAGGGAGCAGACCAGGCTCGGCGCGCGGCGGAGCTGTGGCTGCTCCTGCTGCCGAGGGGAGCGACGAGGTGGCCGCCTTGCGCCTCCGCGGACTTCCCAAGTGGGGGCAGAGCAGCCTCTAGCGAAGCCACTGGTTTGGAAGGCGCTGGGAAAGAGGGACCTGCAAACTCCTCCTCGGCGTCTTCTCCCCACCCTCTTTTGGCCCCTGCCCTAGGAGAAAGTGGAGTGTGGCGCTCGGTGATCATTATTTCTTCAGACAGCTTCGCGGTGCACCGACTCGGCGGCAGCCCAGTGGGGCTCTCGGCTGTTGGCGTGCCTGTGTGTGTGTGGTTCCCCCCGGCACACCTCGGTCGACGATGAGGAAAGGTCTGAGGGCGACAGCGGCCCGCTGCGGACTGGGACTGGGATACGTGCTGCAGATGCTCGTGCTACCTGCCCTGGCCCTGCTCAGCGCCAGCGGCACCGGCTCGGCCGCCCAAGGTAAGGGGGTCCGCCGGCTCCGCGGCCGCCTCCCTTCGCTTCTCGGGCTTCCCTCCTTCTTTCTCTCCTCCTCCCCGGTTCTCCTGACTTCCTTACTTCGCCTCGTTTCCCTCAACTGGAAATCACTTTAAATTCTACTTTTCCAACTAGTCAGGAAGCTTTGGTCATGATTATTTTTAATCTATCGTCCGAGATGGGCACGGCGGGGCCAGGGACTCACGGAGTGTGGACACGCGTCTGGGCATGTGGGAGCCTGGGCTGTCTTTTGCACTTTCTGTCCGACACTCACACGTCGTTGTACATTGCGCACACCGAGGTTTGGAGGGACTCTGTGCGGGCGGCGGGGTGGCCTGCCGCGGATGCTCTGTGATGCGCAGAGGCTCCTCGCGCTGTGCCACGTCTGGGCTTGCGGGATCTTCAGCTAGTCTCTGAACACGCCAGACGCCCAAGGGCTCTCAGCTAAAATAACGTGTCCCTTGCGGCTGGGGACCCTCCGACGCCGGTGCCCCTCGGCGGCTGCCCTGGGCGCGGTGGAGATTCGCGGGGCACCGGGACGGCGTCCCAGCCCCCGGCAGGCCCGCGGTGTGCATGCCTCTCCTCTCTCTTACCCTCTCCGGGTCGCCCTACTCACCGGCGACGGAGAAACTTAAAACCCCTCAGCTCTGAGGAAACGGACTGGTCGTTCAAACTAAATCCGAAACTCCCCGGGGGTAACCGGCCACTTTATAACTGACATTTTAATGCTTCTGAGCTTTAAAAAATAAGTGGCCGGGGCCCTGGGCACACCCGGGATCTAGAGGAGCTCAGCCAGGAGTTAAGGGTGGGTAAGTACGGAGGGGAGGCACAGAGGCTGACCGTCGTTTTCTTCCTGCGCTCCGAGTTTGAGGTGATCGAGGCAATTCCCTGCCTTCCGAACCCTTCCAAGCGGAGTGGAAGAGAGACTGAAAGGAGAAAGCTAAGACTCCCCTCTCCGGGGTCTCTCTCGGGTTATCTGACCCCCCTCCACCTCCTGGCCAAGCCGAGCGCCACCCTGGGTCTTGCCGCCCAGTTTTGTGGTGGTCTCTGGCTCCGCGCTGGCAGCTCAGCTTTTCCCTGGGATGAGGGTGGGGGTGGAGGAAGCTTCCGCAGCGTTCGGAGGTAATCCAGGCATCCTATCATCTCGGTTACACTCTTTCCAAATTTGGAAAGCAGAGGAGGTGCGGCGAGAGCCTCAATTCCCCGGGAGATGCTCAGACACTCCGGAGGTTAGCGACAGCATTCTTGCAGATCTGCGGAGGAGCTGGGGGCGAGGGCGTGGGACGTGGAGGCGGGCGCCCGGCGCAGGCTGGTGTGGTCCGGGTGGGGCGGTAAGTGATTAGCTAGGCTTTGTGAATTAGCCATAGCTACTTCGGGGAGTAAATTTTCCTGCTGCCTAGCTAAGTAGCCACGCTCATAAATCCTTCCCTTCTAGCCAGATGCCTCCCATCCCCGAGGTTTTGCCCTGGTTTTCTTATTCATATTTCTAAAGCTCATCTGTCTGTCTATTTTACAAAGGAATCCCCATTGAGAATCATAAACTTATTGTAGGTTTCTTGAAATTGGAAGAAGTTCTCAGGACGGCAGCTGAGGGTACTTAGAGGGGACGTTTGCAAGTTGAAGTGAGCAACCTGATGAATTGTTGTGGAATCAGCCTCGTGACTCCCTGTGGAATTCGCCTGCTGTTATTGGGCGCACAAAGGACTAAGCTGTAGGTTGGGGGTGGAGGTGGAGAAGGAAGGGGGACCAGGCAGTGAGAGAACTGTTTGGGAAAAGGACAAGTTAAAGTCCCCAAAGATGCCAAACGGGTGATATAGGATCCCTGCCGAGAGCTTACTACAGCCAAATTAAAAAGACTGGATAGGAAAAAAGATCAATAAAGATAATCAAACAGAAGATTGTAAGTGGATTAATATTGAAAGAAGAGAGGAGAAGCGATTAAAAGAAAAGATGCCCAGGATAGACTGAGCGTTTGCCTCTTACATTTTTTTTTTTTTTTTTTCATTTTATAGACCAGGCAAACCAAAGATTGAGGGTTGAACCAACTCTTCTGATCTTAAATGGAACAATTAAATGTATTCTAAATTGTGCATTTCACTGCTGTTTTTCTCCGTTTATTTTTTTCTTTCAGTTCCTGGTGGACAGACTGAATCTTGCCTTTGAGAGACACACTATTCCACCCCTTTAATCTTTGGTTTCCTCTGTATTTCAGGATACCAGATATTCCTGTTAGGTGTCAAAAATGTAGAAAGCACCAAACTCTACTTTCTGCTACCATCACTATCACTTTAACCCATTCTCCCAGCCTGTTTTCTGTTGAACTACTATTAAATACACTGTCTTCTCAGAATCACAGTTCTATAATGGTTTGATAAGAAAGTCAGACCTTTCTTTCCTTCTAATTTTTTCTATTTTTTCTCCTCTCTCTTTGGACTAGATCACTAGGGAAATAAAAGATGCTGTTGCTCCCTCAAGGTATCATTTCCTTATGCTGAGGGCTTAAAGATGGGGATAAACAATTTTTTATGAATGGAAGTATGTATGCAATTAAGATGAGAAAGTTAATATAAGCACTTTACAATGTGAATAAGGTTTTTATTCTGTTAGAAAGATGCTAGAAAATTGGAAGTTTTAGGGAATACGTGTCTTCAGAGAGAGCCAAGAAAATAGCAGATGTTTAAGATAAAAAAGCAGAATGGATATTATTTGTGAGTGTACTCGTTTTGTAACTGTGGTTTGAAAAAAGACAGCAGTCATTTTAAACAGGTCCTTGGGACAGTCTTTAGGCTTTAAGCAACAACTTTCTCCTTTCTGGCTATGTTCTAATCGTTTCATTCAAGATTGCTGGGAACTCCTAGCTCCAGGGAGTTTGTGGTATTTCTGACTTTCAAGAAGGAAAGATTTCACCAGGAAAAGGCTGTGTGTATGTGTGTGTGTGTGTGTGTGTGTGTGTGTGTGTGTGTGTGTGTGTCCAGTTTGCCTCAAAATTAGTGTCCTCTTGAAATGCATTTTATTCCTGGATTACACAGCATTGATATTCTGCTTATCTAGCACCAACTAGTGTTATGAGTGTTAACACCACCAAAGTCAGAACAGAACATTACTGAAGACTCTAATTATATTGGGATAATTCTCTATTGTTGTAAGATAATTTGTAATGTTTTTAAAACAATATTCTTCTTCCAAGAAAAAGAGTAAAAATTACTTTCATGCATTTATGCATATTGATGTGGTACAAATAGACAACTGGCATGGAAGACTGACTTTCATGACATGTGTACTATATAGTTCTTCTGTTTCAGGAGCAGAGTAAATTCTTAAGTTCACATTTGGAATTTGTAGTAAGGAAAAGTAAGCTAGTTTACCTTTGTTTTGAACAATAATTTCATATCTTCTAGCTTAGGGGATACTTAAAAGGCTTCAGAGAGCAAATTTTTCAAGTACTTGCAAAGACTGAGGAAGCATTAAATTGTTAACATTTACTGACTTCCTGGCCTTCTGTGTTCTGGATCCCGGGGATTCCATGTTCAACAAGACAGGGCCCTAGAGCGTCTCCTGTTGTAGTCTGGCTGTCCCAATCAGAATTCATACTAGATCCTTGTTAAGCAACCCTACTAAGGACGTGGAAGAGGCATCCAGCTCTCCTAGGCAAACCCTTTTAGCATATTTAGAATTATTGTTGAGACTTAAAAGTAAATGTTCTCTAATGTATGCTAGGTTCTCCAATTAGTGCAAATAGCCACAGTGCCCTAACTGCGTTTAGCACTTTTCTGATTTAGGTCATGACTTTGCTGGAGCAGCAGAGGGAGTCACTCTCAGAAGAAACATTAAAACTACACGCGGCAGCCACTTCAAGATAATGGGAAAGCATGTGGGGATGGGGCTTGAGCCAGCACTCTTGCCTCGCTATTTTAGCCTATGTCTTCTTTCTTAGTTTGAATTTTGCATTTGTGGCAGTTAGGAACAAACCTGTTCACGTCACCTCAAATTGGAAATCCATGAGCTGTTTGCATAATATATGGTATTAAAAGTAAAGTTCTGAACAATTATTATGTCCCATACTGTGTGCTGTTTGTTAGGGAGTTGAGAAGACAGTTTCACCCTTCGAGGAAGACAGAACCATAGAATTATGATTTGCATTCTGAAATATAACAGTGGGCATAGGTATAGTACTTCCTGGATTCAAGCATCCTGTGTTAGTAGTAAACATAGGACAAGCTAGGGTTGCAGTGGGAGTGGTAGCAGGGATTCCATAATTTCTGCACAGAGGAACTTAAGGGCAGGAGTTTGGTTGGAAGTGGTTTGGTCTTAAAACTGTTTGCATTGCAACTGTCTTATTAGATCTTAGTTAGGTTTAATATATCATTGGTCTGGCTTTGAGGAAGCACAGGTTAGAGGCTGTTAGTAGTGTGTGCCCATTCTGCCTGTTAGTTTAGTGGTTTCGACTGCCTCATAATACTGCCGCCCCCACCTCCTAGCTGTGTGGCCACTGGTGAGTTATTTAGCTTCCCTGTGCCTCAATCTCCTCAGATGTAACATGGGGGTAAGGTAACTATAAGTCAGATGAGGGCTGCATGAATTAACACATCAAAAGTATGAGCAACAGTATTCTTTGGTTTCTAACTCTGTAAACCACAGACAAAGAAATCTAGAAGTTAAAGAAATTAAAGGTCAATAATTTTGAACCCAGAGTAGGGTTTGCTGCAGATACTGCTTCCCCCAAAGTCACAAATGGAGTTGTCTGAGGAAATGCTCCAAAATGTCCCACTGCAGACTCCTGGGCATGGCGTGGTTCTTTGAACAGCCTGTGGGAAGCTGTCTGTATTCATAGCCACATTTCTTCCTTTCCACACAATCTGGGAAATTAACCTAATACCAGTTCTAAAAATGCCATGTTCAGTCACAGCCTGTTGAGCCCTGGCTCCACTCTTTGACTTTCTATCTTTACAATGAATATTGAAAAGTAACCTTGCAGAAATCTATAAACACTTTTATTTAATAAATAACTTTTATTTAAAAAATTACATGTAAGTTCCAGATTTTCAGATAACTGGTTTGATAAAACCAGCCTGTTGAGCAAATGTGGATAGTTTTTCTTAAAAAAAAAAAAAATGGACACAAGTGTATGTCTAAAAATCATAATGGAATACATGACGAAACAACACAAAGATACAGAAAAACAAGGGAAAGCAAATCACCAAGACTTTCATACATTCAAGTTATATTTACAGTAGAAAGTTTCAGCATCATAATTTAGAACAACATGGGTAATCTAGATAATATGTATTTTGAAAGTGTCACAATTAATTACTTCTGTTTGTTTAATGGTTAATGCAATTTTTTCATGTTTAGTTTTTTGTTTTTTTTTTTTGACCATGTCATGTGGATTGTGGGATTTCAGTTCTCCAACCAGCACTCAAACTTAGGGGCCCAGCAATGAGAGCTCCAAGTCCTAACCACTGGACAGCCAGGGAATTCCCTCATGCTTGTAGTAAATGTTGTTTTCTGGCAAAATTTTAAGATAAAACTAGACATTTGTGGGAGTTTTGTGTTATTTAGAGTTAAAACATATCTTTGTGTTACAGTATTTTCGCTCCGCGTTTACTTTTGGGTTGCCTGGTCTGCAATTAGAGAGTCCTAACTTTCTCACTCTTTTTCTCTTTTAACCTAACTCCTTAAAGCTATGTATGGGCTCTTCTTTGACGGAAGATTGCTTATGGATTTGTAGAAGAAAGCTCCATGAATGTGAGACCTTGGGTATTGTTCCAGTATCACTTAGTTCAAGGATGTTTAAACTAAAACAGAAACTATGAGAAACTCAATGCTATTCTTTATGTGACATTTTTTAAGTATAGTAAGTTTGCCTTGGGCAATGTTTAAAAAACTACTGTTTCTTTTTTTCTAGTTTTTAAAAAGAAATCCAATGACTGAATAATTTATAGTTTCTCTTATGTTAAATATTTATGACCTCCAAATTTGTAGAGATTTTAATAACAAAAATTGTATAGTAATAATTTAATGAGCTAACAAGCTCAAAAATAGTAAACTTTTTTACATTCTCTACCTGATTAGAACTCTCAGAAGAATTTGTGCCTTTTCATGAAAACCTAATACATATATTATGTTGTAAATATTTAGACTTTATAAACAAAATGTTAGAAAATATTATCATAATTTTACAATTAAAATGAGTTCAGGGTTAAAGTTGTAATGTGGTTTCTCATTTTGAGAGTTCCTGCCCCCCAAAAGTTGCTCCCTTAGGATTATATAATGAGGTTTTGAAAGCCACAGAAGAATGTCTCCAGATTTGATACCTAAAACATATCTAGTCATTCACACATAATGTTAAAGTTACTGTGACATTAATTAAATTGAAGTTACAATTTGAAAAGTGAGTTGAAGCTTTCAAAGTGCCAAATATGCGGGTGTTTGTCCTTATGTCAGTATACCTTTTTATTAGCAATGGGTAGTGATTCAAAAGTGCTTTAAGTAGTGAAAGTATAAGCTTAACATCTGAAAACTCCAGTGTTTGGGGAATACCCTCTTCTAATTAAATAAGCATGTCTCATGGCAGTGTGGTAGTGGAATGAGAGAGAGAGGAGACAGGTGAGACTTCATTTTATTTATGTGCTTCTTAGAGTTCTTACTTACAATATGAGGGGTTCCAAATAATCATCTGTTAACAGATGATATTGATTAATCAAATTTCATTCCAGAGTTACCAGTCTTATTTATTTTAAAATGTTGTGAGGATAAGGGTTTTATCTTCATTAATCATTGTCATTTGGATCCTGTGGCTAGATTCATTTCTTGGCAATTATGAGAGCCATAAAAATGCCTCATGTAGATGAACGTGTATTATCTGTTCTTCTAACTAAGAATGTGAAACAACAGAAACTCCCTCAACACATTAAACAAGTTTATTGATGAATGCTAACATTTTTCAGTTTTAGTAAATGTCTTAATTGATTATTTAATCATGGACTGACTGAACTCAAATGTTATTGTCTTGTTTCGTCTGTTCAGAATAAAAATCTTATGTATGAACATTAATTTCCAGTAAAAACACATTAGTGCTTGCCCACTAAAATACATCTGTAGCCCAGTTATAAGGGTAAACATGTCCTTGAGTGGAAATGCAGGTGTTTTCAAAATTCATGAAAATTAGTGTGCATAATAATATAAAATGTGAAACAGCAATGTAGAAGTAAAGTAGACCATTTGTACAGAAAAATAACTATTTTAAGATAGTGCATAATGTACATTCTCTTAGACAATAGAAGTTTAGTGCACTATGAAAGGCATGTGGTGTAATAATATCCACTTATAAATTACAGGCATAGTGAAACACATCCAGGTATCAGGCAAAAGTGAAGGGGAGCAGTTTGGGACTAGTCTCTGTGAATTTGCAGGTTTGTTTTTTGCACTCAAATTGAGTATTTTAGATGAGTCCATTATCTTTTTGGAATTTCAGAAACCTTAAAAAAAATCGTTCAAAATCTGAATCAGAGACTACTGTTAAACAAATGGTATTCTCTGACATTTTCGGGAACTAAAAGTGACAGTCAGTGAAGAAAGCATTGTTGTTGTTTTATTATATGTGATTATCACAAACCTGTGTTATCTCTGATCTAAACCACATAGCCAGATTACTACCACAATAAAAACTTTGATTGGAAAGACATAGTAAATGATGGCAATTTCACTTTGAGCGTGATGTCTGTGTGAAATATGTTGACATTTGAATTCAGCTTTTACTAAGGGAAAATGATTCATTTTATCTTCCACTGAATAAAGAGTTTGATAAATATACACATTGTAGCCACCCAATGGAAGTAGGCATGTTTGGCAAGCAGAAATCTTGGAGTCATTCTAGAGAAAACAGTAATTACCTTACTGGTCATTTTCTTTAGCAACTTTCCTTCTTTCTTCTGTATCTCCATAAGATCATGAGAGAGAATAAACTTTTAAATGTGTTAGGGATCAAATTCAAGAATTGAAAGAGCCTAAGATATTTTCCTCCCAGCCTGCTACAACCATCACCCACAGAGCATGCAGCTTGGTGAAAACAGAAGCCTGTTTCAGAAACTGCTCTCAGAAGCTGAGGAAAAACAGGCATGCTCAAATGATTTATTGTTTGTGCTATCTGGAATAGAGACCTAAGATCAGTATTTCATTATAATATTATTCAATAGTACTCTGACTTGAAACCTTTATATAAAGAGAGTCTTGATACACACCTGTTTCAATGAACATAGCAAAAGAGGTTATAAAGTATTTAAAATATGTATTTTTTTATACATCACGTTTGGATTTTACTTAGACCTGTTTGAGCAGGATGTACTTGTTTGAGAAATCTAGACTTAAATCAAAGTGATATACTGATACACGGAATCCTTCAAAGTTCTCTATAAAATGCATTTATATTTCCTCAGCTACTCTGTTAAATAGTGTCATTAAAAATACCAACACTGTATATTAAATCTCACCTGTACATCAGAAATTGAATATAATTCTTAGGATATATAGGAGTTATTAGGGACAACTGTCTCAGAAAAGAATTTGCTTAAATGAAGTTTTATCTTTAATATAAATAACAGTACATTTATAGAAAATGTTACCAATATCTTTCTCTTATATATTAATCAAAATATATAGTTATTTTTGCTTATGTTTACATATAAACAAAAATTAACTACATATATGTTCAACTATATATATATGTGTGTATGTATATATAAATATAAATATATATATATTTAAAAGGCATAGTGGAGAAAGTTAGAGTTTACCTACTATAACCTGATGAAAAAATGTAGAAGAAGGATGACTAGAAAAAATTTTAACAATAGATTTGTTTTCCAAGTAGGGATGGGGTTAATCAGTTTATTAACCTTATTAGAAACAATGATCACGTGAAATATACACATGTCATTTTTTATAGAATGAAATATCTATGGAATTATTTCCCAAGAGGGCATTTCCTGGAAGACTCTTAGTGGAATGAAGAGTTATCTATGAACACACACACACACACACACACACTTATGTTTGCACAAATTGTGTGTGTAACTCTTTGTTTTAGGAGAATTCATTGTCAAACAGCCTTGGCAATATCCCCCAAAAGCAAACAAAACCTATCAAATAAATGAAAACAAACTTACTGAAAAGAAATTATTGAATAGGGAATCAGGTTTCATCCCTGATTTCCAACTGAAAAATTATACTCTTTTCAGCAAAAAGTGCCTGTTGTCGACCAGTAGTTAAGTTGTCTACAGCAGTGCACGGTAGAGCTGCCTCTGCTTCATTTGTGCAGTGGCTTATCTGATAGAAGCAGTTTTCTCCTGTCCTGCAAGTGACAGAAACTGGGGGATCTCCACGTGCACTGGCTTGTTTTAAACATGTGGAGAAGAAATACCATATTTTCCTACACATGCATGTGTGAGTGCTAAGTCACTTTAGTCATGTCCAACTCTTTGTGACCCTATGACTGTAGCCTGCAGGCTCCTCTGTCCACGGGATTCTCCAGGCAAGAATACTGGAGTGGGTTGCCATGACCTCCTCCATGGAATCTTCCCCACCCAGGAATCAAACTGTGTTCCTTACATCTCCTGCATTGGCAGGGAGGTCTTTACCACTAGCACCACCTGGTAAGCCCATTTTCCTATACAGTAGACTATAATTTTTTGACCAAAAGAGAAGGCCAACTCTCCTCTCTGCATGAGTAAAATGTTTCATTCACATGTGGGACCCCCTCTTCAACAGAGACAATGTTTGCCTGGTAAGCACCTTGCCTGAGGTGACCTCTTATGACTGGACAGATTGAAGGCAGTCAGTTGTGTTGTTTTTCAACTGGTGATATGTTTCAACTTCTTAATAAAATGGAATTATGTTTCCAGGCGGAATGTTAAATTTTCTTGAACTCCATCAGATGCTATACAGGTGTTTTTATTTCCAGATTTCTCCATTATATCCATTGATACCTCTATTTAAATGAACAAAGATAAAATTAGTTGAGGGGGAAAGAGTTGTTACTACTGAAAGAATATAAAAAATTTAATTCCACATAGAGGGATAATATGATTTCCTGCTTGTTTTTAATATTATATTAAATGCAGGTTAATATATATTTACATGACACATCAATATGTAAATATATGTTAATTGATGCCGTATGTTTCCACATCACTTGGCATTTCTGAACTAGGATTTTAAAAGATGCAAATAAATTCTAGCACACAGGGAATTGTTTCCTATGTTCTCTATCTTACATATCATATGTTCATGGATGACATAGGGTTTTCATAAGGAAAATATGTAATATTCTGTTAAGAACAACAAAGTAATAATAATAATGTCCCACAAAGTTTTGCAATTGCAAGTCTAAATGCTAATGAGAGGTTGCCTGTTTAATGCTGAATTGCAAGGTTAAAAAGAGGGTCTTAAAGATAACAGCAGATTCCACAGTCCTTGAGTTTGTTTTGCATTCAATGACAGTCACTAAATTAGGGAAAGGAATGTTCAAACAACACACTTGAGGAAAAGTGATTTTTATAGAAAGGAGCCATTTCTTCTAATAGCCAGTAACTGCACGTAACCCTGCTGACATTAAAAGTCCATTAGCTAAGCTCAGTTTAAATAGCAGCTGATGCAGTGTCAGCTAAATGTACACTGGAATTTCTTCATATAATGCAGTAATAGCAGTTCTGTAATTTTTTTCTAAAACTACGTACATTAAGTAAAACAAATGTCATCTGATAGTAGTGGCAGGGCTGCTAATAAGCAGGCAGAGATTTGTGATGAAACAAAAGTAACAGTCTATATAACAAGAAGATAATAAATGGTAGTGATGGTTTTAAAAGGAAGCCTTTGAGAAAAATCATATGGAGAAGCTTAAGCTGACATCCAGAAAGAGTTGTTTCCATAGAAGCACATATAAATGTGCACTACTTTGAGATATTCATTTAAAGTGGAGTGATTTTTTTATCATTAGCCTCAGTGTTTAGTATTTCAGTGTATTTTGAAACAACAGGAAGCCCCTTCCTTAGACACTGTTCTATGTATAAATAGCAAGGGAGTGGGGGGAGGGGGTAAAAGGAGATTGAAAAAAGAACACAAGTGAAAAAAGAGATGTAACTTCATATGTGTTAATATCTTTAAGGAGATTACTGTGGTAATATTTTTAAGCAATCTGATTTATTAATGCTGCCTACAATGAAATCAAAGGTTGCAATACTTATATTATTCCCCCTCTCCCGTTTTTCCATCTTTTTAATATTTTCCAATCTCCATTTTAATCATCTGAAAGACAGGAAGTTTTACTGGGAATTTTTAATAGAATCCAAAGATTTTTAACAAGTTATCTTAAAGAATTCTCTAGGACAGTGTTCTGTAACTGTGAGGCCATTGTGGAGACAGTGAGGGTCACTTTGTAATCTAATGGGTGAGTTGGGAACAGGGCAGTAATTAATCAGTGGCTGTCGTGCTCACACCACTATAAAGTATTACGAGAACCTTCATGCTGACCACCCCTCCCCATTATCAGACCATTAGTAAAACCTTGTACAGGCAACAATGGGGAGGCCTGCCTAAGCTTATGACCCTAATCACTTGGGTATAAGCTTTGTGCATATTTTCAGAATGGTCTCTAGAATTCTCGTCACATTTTCAAGTACTCAGAATTATTTATCTTTGTAATATAAGAATTTATTTATGTCTAACCTGAGATATCTTACACACACACAACCTGAGATATTACATCTTTTGTTTATTTTTGTTTTAAAGTTAACTCAGTTTTCTTTATATGATTAAAAAATACCTCACATATCTCTTTGTGGCTTGAAAAGGAGGAAAAAGAAAGGAAAAGGGAGAAAAAGAAGAAAGGACGACTGTTGAACCATAATGGGGTGACAGAGATCTCCCTTTTATGTTCACAGCTTTTCATACAAGCGTTTCATAATAAAATCAAGAAGTTCTCTTTGGTGCTGGTAACTGTTTTAATTCAGTTCAGGCCACTGTAAAGACTTATTTTGAATGAATTGGAAGCTTCTATGGATAGAGTTTATGCAGTTAAATTCCTAACCAAAATCCCACTTACTAACATATTGCATGAGGGACTTGATGAATAATCTCGTCTTTAGTATGTAACTCAAACATTAATAACAGATGGAAATATGCCTAAGTTCAACCAGTAGGCTTTGATTTTTAATTCTAAACTGACTTTAGTTTTTTCAGACTAAAACATCTGTTAAAAGTGACTATTTTCTGTATGTTTTTTCTTTTCTGTTGCATAAATCTATCGCAAGATGAAAAGAGAATGCCAGAGTATTTGGCCACATGATAAATTTGTACACATCTATGAAATAGCATTATGAAATTGAATTATGTTGAAAATTATAAGATGATGCTCAACTGAATGAAATAGGACAATTATTACATTAGAGTTTGGAATAGTTTTTAGAAAAAAAATTACCCTGCAATGTTAATATACTGTTGCTTTCTTGGAAGTTTTACAATGTGCTTTTTTTTTGGATGAAGAATTACATTTTGAAAATTTTTGAGTGAACATAATGTATAGTATGGCTTGGTGTTAAGTTGAATTTGTTCATTTATGCTTGGAAAACTTTTCTTAAAATAATATTTAATAATGTCTGTTGTTTAGTGTGATTATCATGACTGTGTTTAGAATAGCGAATGGTTTAGATCACTGCTATTTTGCTTTTTAATATTTCTTTCTTTTGACACTTAAGGAATTAAAACATATTAGATATTTGCATGTATGTGTGGGTCTGATAATTTCCTGGTATAGGAAATTAATCAAAATTCATTGGAAAAAAAATGTTTACAATCAAGAGTATTCTTGGCAACTATGCTAGGGAACTATTAAATACTTTTGCAGCCTTTATATAAATAAGTCTCTTGGCAAAAGTGAATAAACTGAGCTTAGCTCTAAGCCTGAATATTGCATACAAATTTAAAATAGCTTCATCCCACATTTGTAAGAACAATGTCAAAGTCAGAATAGTATTTACATCACAGAATTACGAAGATTAACAGGGCTGTAAAAAGGGAAGAATTGAGAACACAGTGCCTGACACACGATACATCCTTAATGCACATTAGAGATTGTTGTTGCTGTTGTTGTATCTTCATTACGTACGTCTTGGCACTACTATGAAAATCATTGAATGTATCACAGGAATGAAAAGATTGCACTCAATTGGGGGTACTGCCAGGTGGAAAAATATCATTTAAACCAACAAAAGCATATTGTCGAGATGAAATTCTTAAAAAGAATTTGGTAGATTTAAAAATAACATTTTAAAATATCCTGTTAAGGTGTCAGATTTTAATTGTACATTAAAACTCTTTGGAAACTCAACACATGCGTGTTTGGGTTTTATGACATGTTTTAGATGATTTTTTTTCCCTATGCTAGATTCTGAATGTAGAATATATTCCACTAAAACTAGTATCTATTAAATGTTAATGAAATAATCAGTTTATATTTTTCTCTACTATACATTAGCTATACTTGTAAAGACAAGTATAAGTAAAAAGACTGGAAAAAACAATTGGAAAGTTCTTTAGTTTTTGCTAACATTTAAATTCTTTCTGGCTCAGTGGTAAAGAATCCACCTGTGATGCAGGAGACCTGGATTTGATCCCTGGGTCGGGCAGATCCCCTGGAGAAGGATATGGCAACCCACTCCAGTGTTATTGCCTGGAAAATCCCATTGACAGAAGAGCCTGGCAGGCTACAGTCCATGGAGTCACAAAGGAGGTGGACATGACTTAGCGACTAAACAACAAAATTCTTTCTAGAAGAACAGAAACATCCTTCTTCACTTATATCAGAAATTTACTGACATAAAGCAAAGCATTTACTGATCCTGGGGTAGAAGCAAAATTTATTAAACTGAAGTTTCCAAGCAAAGCCAAAGTTTTATATGTGTGAGGGGCATGTTATAAGATAGGCAAAAAGGGAAATTAAGATACACAAACTGTTATGTATTTTATAATTGACACTTGCACTTAATAAAGTATTTCTTTTCTAATGGATTAGTTCATGAACAAACTGTAGCTGAACTCTTACAGTTTCTCAGACATATATGTTAATTATGATATATATGATGGGAAAGAGAAAAAAGTACAGATCATAATTTTACTTGAAAAAAGTTTTCTAGTGTACATTTATAAAATGGAAGTACTGTTGCTTAAGTTATAACTTTATTTTGAAAAAAATGGACATAAAAATGCTTTTAGCTATAAACAACATTCAGTATTATATTTTTTAGTTCACTGTAACATTAAATAACCTGTTCAGTCTTTAGTTTACTGTGACATTAAATAATCTTGTTTGTTCTTTTTTAAAATATCCTTTAAAATGTGTTATTGTAAAATTAAAAGAAAGCATAAAAAGCTTTTTCCTCAAAATGTGTCAACTTGACAGGAAGACTATAACCCAAAGCATTTATGACCAAAAATAATGCAATTATGGATATTTAGCAAACAATGTAATAGATCCATTGACTAAATAAACAAGAATAACTCCACCACTAAAATGATACACAGGAAACACTTTGTAAAGCCCACTGAACATTGATTCTGTTGCCATTTTCTTTGTCTAAAAAAGCAAAGTGTAACACACTTAGTTTTTACTCCAACCCTCCCCGACCACAGCCCCTTCACTTCCCCAAGTCCAACATTGTAGGAAACATCCCACTTTTAAAAGAGAAAATTAATAAGAAGTCTAGAATCAACAGTGTGGTTTAGTTCCTACATAATTATGAAAACTTATCTTTATAGCATCTTATTCCATTTAAAAAACCCAACAGAAGCAACCTAGAATGTTTTAATGATTGATTAAACTGCTCATTTGGGGTTTTCTGCTGTATATAACATTTAGTTTGCAGTAGTTTTCTTTGAAGATTTCCAGGGGGAAAACCACAGCCATTAAAAGGATGAGACTGTATTTATAACCCCTCCTTCTAGGGTATACCTGTATTTTTGTTTGTTTACTTTTTGAATAAAGACAAGCTTCTAAAAATTTTAATTTTCTGAACATTAAATGGTCTTAGGCAGTTCTAGTGTCTTATTACTTAGGTCCTGTTGTTTTTTAAAATTGTTATGAACAGTATTTATTTTGTGCCAAAATACATTTTTATTTCTTATTATTTTACTCAGAAAGGAGGGGCAATTTAGAAAGCCAAATTGTTGAAACAAACAAAAATTAATTGATTTCAGAGTCTCAGATATGTTAGATGTTTGTAAGCACTCACATTCAATCCTTTAATGATGCTGAATTATGAAAGATGACATATGTTACTGAAACATATTTTGAATATGTCTGTTTCTCCCAACTGAATCACTAAAGAAGTTTTTTCCTGCTTCCTGTCCTGCCTCACTCTCCTCTACTCTCCACACAGAAGCCAGGCAAATCCCACAAACATCATCAGTAAAGCTGTTTCCTAATGCCCTTTGATGGCTTTCCATTGCTTCTAGAATCAGACCTAAACTTAACATGGTTGCCATAGATATTTGTTCCTATACCTCTAATGCCATTCCTGGTATTCCTCTGCGGTTATGGTTCCCTCTGAGCATGCCCCTTTCCCAAACCTGGCACTGGTGTTCCAGTGCTGCCCTAGAAGGGGGCATCCTTCAGATATTTTTAAGAAGCTGGCAGTGAGTGAGTATGGCAGCTTATACTCTTCCCTTTGCTGTGAACGAGTGTTCACTCCTCAGGTTTCATCCCTTTCTTCTAGCTGACTTCTGTTCCATTTTGATGTCTTAGTTTAGCTCTTCATTTCTCCATAGAGCTGCCTTTTACACCCAACTGTAACACTCTTTCCTTTTCCCTATGTCCCCAGCTAGCAGGAAGAGGGCAGGAAGCATGTTCACTGTGGTATCTTGAGCACATAAACAAGTGCTTCATATACACAGTGGGCATACAATATAGATCTTCTGAATGATGTTGGATAAATGCATAACACATCTTAGAGGGGCTTTTGGTGAGTACCCACTGTGGTGCAGTTAACAGGAACTTTCCTGATTCTCTTTGTCACCAACCTGGGGAGCTCCTGTAGACAGTGAGCTGAATACGACTGAGCGACTGAACGGAACTGAACTGAACTGAACTGAATATGAAGTTGAAGGTAGAAAGGACAGTCCTAGGAGTGAAGATTCACCATCTCTTAGAGTCTGCCTAAAAGGCCAATCTCCTTATCCTTACTTCAGAAATCCATTCCTGACTTCAGATGGTCCACCTTTTAATTTGGGGCTATTAAGTAATGAAGAACTTGGATTCTCATATAGTCAAAGGAAATAAACCTCAGACAATTGATGGGTAAGCAATGTGAGCACAACTAGACTCTTGGCCAGTTTGGTCAATGTGCCTAAACATAGAATGGGGAGTTAAAGAGACCTACAAATTGAACCAGCACCCTATCAACCCTCAGAGAACCTGATTATTCAGTTATAGAATTCTACCATATGCTGCTGCTGCTGCTGCTAAGTCGCCTCAGTCATGTCCGACTCTGTGAGACCCCATAGACGGCAGCCCACCAGGCTCCCCCGTCCCTGGGATTCTCCAGGCGAGAACACTGGAGTGGGTTGCCATTTCCTTCTCCAATGCATGAAAGTGAAAAGTGAAAGTGAAGTCGCTCAGTCGTGTCCGACTCTTTGCGACCCCATGGACTGCAGCCTACCAGGCTCCTCCGTCCATGGGATTTTCCAGGCAAGAGTACTGGAGTGGGGTGCCATTGCCTTCTCCATTCTACCATATGGAATATTATTAAAATAGATTTTCTACTGGGTGATGAAATTGTTTTATATTAGGATTATTGTTGGGTCAAAAATTGCTCTATAGAGTATTTCTTCTTATTTCTCTCTACTACAAAATAAGTCTCTTGCAGGGTATGTGTCTTAGTCTGTTCAGGCTACTATAACATAATAGCACAAACTGGATAACTTATGAACATCGGAAATTTGTCTCTCACCGTTCTGGAGGCTGGGAGTCCAAGACCAAGACACCAGCACGGTCATGTGTGTAAGGATCCACTTTCTGTTCCCAGACAGCGATGTTCTGTCTTTGTCCTCACCTGGCAGTATGGCAAAGGATCTTTGCAGGTCTCCTTTATAAGAACACTAACCCCATTCATTAAGGCTCCACCTCACAACCTAAGTATCACCCAAAGGCCTCACCTCCTAATACTATCATCTTTGGGAGTTAGGACTCAAAGTATGAATTTGTGTAAGATACAAACATTCACGGAGAAGGCAATGGCACCCCACTCCAGTACTCTTGCCTGGAAAATCCCATGGACGGAGGAGCCTAGTAGGCTGCAGTCTATGGGGTCGCTAGGGGTCGGACACGACTGAGCGACTTCACTTTCACTTTTCACTTTCATGCATTGGAGAAGGAAATGGCAGCCCACTCCAGTATTCTTGCCTGGAGAATCCCAGGGACGGGGGAGCCTGGTGGGCTGCCGTCTATGGGGTCGCACAGAGTCGGACACGACTGAAGCGACTTAGCAGCAGCAGCAGCAACAAACATTCAACTTGATGGTATGATCCTATGAGTATGAGGTGGCAGGGTGAGAAAAGGGGGCAGAGTAGTCCAGAGTCAAGAAAAATAAATCTGTTTGGGAGTGCATATTCAACCAGTTATCTTCCTATAATTGACTACTGTTTGAAAGTTCTTTTGCTAGGACCACAGTCTATTTTCTTTGGGCAGGATATTTTGTTTTTTAGACTAGGAAATCATGTAGTGAAATGTATCATTATAAAGCATTATTGAACCATATCTTCTCGTAGGTACTTTTAAGGTGACCAAAATATGTTATGGACTATGCTACACTGCCAGCAAAGAGGAAATTATAACAAGTAACTACTTCTTTTTTGTTAAGACTTCAGTAAACACAGACCCAACTTGCCCTGAGTAATTACCACAGAGAGCTATGCAATGGTCTTTAACTGGTAGTTGTTTGTAATCAAGCAGCCTGAATCTTGCCTTGACATAAAGCAGAGGAAGTGGTTAGGAGACAGACTTGTAATTATCAGCAGCAGGTGCCCATAATGGAATGCCAGAGAGATGTTTAGAGAGGCAAATATTACTTTAGGAAAGCTTTCAGGACTGTCAATTTAGACCAAAAGATGTCTAAATAAAAACTGGCTTGAGAGCAATATTAAAAGAATGTGTCTTTGGAAACAAAAGAAAGTGTAATAAATTCCTTTTATGCAAATTAACCTCTTCTTCCATATGCCTAAGTATTATCAAGATATGAAGTCTGAAAGATTGGACTCTGTATTCAGAAAAGGAGTAATTTAACAACTTTAGACACTTTTGGTTATTAAAAGGTTTATGGTTTAAACAAAAGCTCTGCTCTTTATTTTAATAAGTACCACATGAATAAATCAAATGAAAAATTAGCTTTTCTAAAATCAATTTTCATGGCTTCAAATGACACTGGATCATAGATTCCATAATCATACATTACCAAAAATTTTATTTTAATTTTATAAGTTAATAATCTTCTTGATTGTAACTTCTAATTTGAAGATTAAAAACTAAAGAAACTCTGTATTAAATGAGAACCAAACCTTTAATATAGGAGGCCCTGGTGGCTCCAATGGTAAAGAGTCTGGCTGCAGTGCAGGAGACCCAGGTTCAATCCCTGGGTCGGGAAGATCCCCTGGAAAAGGAAATGGCAACCCACTCCAGTATTCTTGCTGGAGGAGCCTGGCAGGCTACAGTCCATGGAGTCACAAAGAGTCGGACATGACTCAGCGACTTCACTAAACCTTTAGTATACATTTTACTAGTTTACTATATATTAATTTATTAGACAGTTGTCGATTATACAGAATTTCACCCTTCAGTGATAACATTTTTCAATTTTCACCCTTTTCTAAAATAAATAAAATATTATCATCCTTTCTGAGTGGTACTTAGAAGGAATAATCATCCATATGATAAACTATATACAATAAAAACTTGTCATCAAGTTATAAAGGAAATATTAAATGTAGGTTTATAATGCCAGTTCCTCTTTAAGAAGTGCACTTAGCTAAGTTGTTTTGATAGCGTCCTATTATTTCAATATTTTTCTTTCATCTTAAACTATGAAGACTGTGGTTTATCTTAACTTACAGGAAATTCTGTTAATACTGTATGAGACATTGACAGACTAAAGAAAACCAACAAAACATAACTGCCTGGGTAGTTTTTTATGTTTTTAAATGGGAAATTTTCTTTTCCTTTTTTCTTTCTTTTTCAAGTAAACATACACTTTGGTTGTCTTTGTGTTGTGGGAGCGAATGAACCGTGTGGACTTGAACACCTTCTAAAGGACAGAAGAGTCGTGATGTATCTGTAAGACCTCATTCCTTCTCAGATGTGCTTAGCTTGTATTTTGGGAAATATTTGTTTTCCTGCCTAATGCTAGCCATGTATTTATCACTGTGAAAACAAGTGGAGAAATCAGTCATATATTTATTACTATGAAAATAAGTGGAGAAGTCAGTCATCCACTGCTCTTGCCAAAAATGCCTTTAGCTCCCACAGTAGTTGTATGTCAAGATCTTTCCCTGCTTAAAAGGAAGACATAAGATTTATTCTGGAAATTTACCAGGACAGACTAGCCCTCGAAACGTGAAGGAAAAGATCTCTGTAGCTAAATTAAAATAAACTTAAGTCACATTTGACACATTATGCTTAAGATAGCTCCATCTAAAAATATATATGTAAGTTGTAGAGGGTCTTAGTCCTTTGTTCAAAGTGGACCCGAAATATGGGAGATTCAAGAATTACCTAAAAACGGATAGATAAAATCAATCAAGGAGAATAATAGTTTTATGATTTGAAATTTATCTGCATATTTTTACTTATTTGGAGTTCTTTTCCTTCAGACTGTGGAGTAAATTAAGCCAAGCTGGACACAGGGCTCATAGTTTATATAGGAATAACAAAGCATCTAAGTATTATACTACCTGCATTCTCACT
The DNA here is from genome assembly GCF_054371585.1 of Giraffa tippelskirchi. Lineage (NCBI taxonomy): Eukaryota > Metazoa > Chordata > Mammalia > Artiodactyla > Giraffidae > Giraffa > Giraffa tippelskirchi. The sequence continues at coordinate 81,388,458 of NC_137275.1, read as the reverse complement.
AATGAAATTTAGAATTGACATGGAGGAGAAAGATGTGGTTAGAGCTGGTGAAACATAGAATATATTTCTATTTTAACATGTATATTCTCCCAAGTGATAGTCTCATTTAACCTTTTTTTTTTTTTAACAGAGTAAAAACTTCTAATACAGCTGAGGTCAGTTTAATTTAGGAAGTGTTAATTGCAGTATCCCATAGAGATAAATGAGATAGACTAGAATAAGATGTGGTACCCGTCTTTAAGAAACTTAAAAATCTTGTTTGGAAGATAAAATAATTGCAAGTAAAACATACAAAACCACAAGGTGGCAAATTGACAGAATAAATAAAACTATTTTGAAGGAGATAAAAGGAGAGAGAAACATGATTTGGTGCTAGGACTTTCTGCTGGGATAAAACTCTTAGCCAATTTTGAGAAAGGAATAAGGCAACATATCTCATTCCCTTTTATAAGTACTGCTTCCACTTAACTTGGCAGCCACTGGAAATGTTTTGTTAGTTGTACAGGGTTATGTTTTCTCTTCATCTCTTCCCATTTTCTTCCCCTTTCAATTCTGAGAGCAATTCTTCCCCCAGGCGTTCTCCTATTAACAGCTCTTGTCTCTGCCTTGAAGTGAGAAGTTACAGAGACCTGGTTTCTGCTTTCTTGAGTCCTGAATTGCTCTTGCCTTTGCTGTCTCAGGTCTGTGTTACATTTCTTCAGTGCAAATTGAGTCTCCAATCCAAATTTAGCTATTTTATTACATACTCTGTAGCTAAGGTAATTTAGGCCAGACATTACTGCATCTCCTCGCAACAGAGTTTGAGTTGGTCAGGTTGTGCAGCTTTGTTGTCTCTTTTTAAATACAGTTTTACATGCTTTAAAATTTGTTTGGATATTGAGTAATGGTCTCCTTGGTGCTCTGATGTTTATAAAATGATGTCAGTGCTTGAAGGTAGAGGATTGCTATAGTAGATACTTGCCCTTCTCTATAAAGGATATACAAAAGGGAGGAAGACCATTTGCATGAATCTCAAGGGTGAGCAAAATGGATAAAGTTAAGCATATGCAACCTGTAGAACTACTTCAAAGTCAGTTGTAGCACTTTCTATACTTAACTAAAATTCTTCGGGTAAATTTAAATTGAAAGGGCCAGAGGGATCTATGTGAACAGTTCTGAAATTTAGACTTGAATTTTTAAATGTGAGAATGGTTTGCCTAACAACATCTTCCACAAATGTTTGGAAATATAGGTAGATGGATGGTTAGATAGATAAATTGATAGATATTAATCTTAAATTAGGTTGTATAATAACTTTTAGAACTTTAATAATGTTCTTACTCTTTAGATCTCCATTTTTACTTTTCTTATGCTTTTTTTTTTTTTTTTTGTCATTTGGAGAAACTAAGAATGTTGCTAGGGTAAACAGTATAGGGGATGCCAATGAATATTTCTGAAGCTCTGGTATTTTCCAGTTTTAGAATTTTGAAAATGAAAATGTGGGAAGAATGTAGGAAAAGAGTGTAAAGTGATTTTTCAGTTTAGTGTTGCAGTCATGCATGAGGTAGGGCTTTATTAAGTTTCTGAAATAATTGCATTAAAAATACATATAAAGAAATTTTGTTTTAGACTAATAAGAAAAGCACCTCATGTCCTTTCAAATGAAAGCCTCGTAATTCATAATGAATGCTATTTTTCTCATCTGACTCACTAATTATAAGACTGTGAAACAAGCAATTCATTTTTCCTAAAATGTATGATAATAACAATCATAAAACCAATTACAAATGCTTTACTATGTTAAATGATGTATATATACATATATACTGATAGCTCTATAGAATACCAGCTTCAGGACTATAAAGATACAGAGGATAAGAGCTACTCCAGTATTTCAAAAACCCTAGGGTTGCAGAGCTCACCAAACAAGAAGCTGGAGTCTTTCACTACTTTAACAATATTAACTCAATTTGGTAACACTGATAAGAAGCCCTGATCAGTGTAGTATATTTGTAGTATATTTCTGTGATTGAAAGTGAGTTAATCTATTATTTTTCAATAGACATAATTTATTAAGTATAAAACAATGTCAAAATCAGGGGAAAATATGAAGAGTTGTAAGTAGTGTAAAATTTGGAAAATTGTTTTTAATGTGTGTGTGTTTATCCTTAGTTGTTAAAATATTTGGAATTGAAATTGACCTCATTACTTGAGTTCAGTCATTTTTTGTGATAAAAACTTATTTGAACTTATTTTTAGAGCTTTTATGCTGAATTTTAAATATTGTCATCTGACTTGAAACTTTATCCTAAAATGCTATGATACCAAGTGTGCATTAAAGACATGTTTTGGTTCCTATTATTATTTTCTTCAGTGCTACAATTTCTTTTAATAAAACTACAATTGAATTCTCAGCTACTTTTATTCACAAGGGAATTAATGCAAATAATTTTTTCTTCAGGATCTTTATTGTTAGTCTGTAATGTTGGTAGTATATAACTACATGTAGGATCATTTTCCAATCCAGGTGATTAGTTTCAGAGACCCTAACACATGACAAAATTGACTTGTGAGAATATTGTTTAAACTTTGGAAAATGAGAGGCCCATTTAGGGTCCATATTCAACTTTTTAAAAAATTTGACTTAATTATACAGTTTTTGGAATATAGTTATTTTGTGGAGATTACTTAACTTGTTTGGGCTTTAATTTTGACTTTAAGATACAAATTTAAGAAACTTCATAGATATTGCAAGAAATGCATTTGTTCTTGTATTACATGCTAGTTTAGTTTTTATGAGCTATTTCTGACCATTCTTCATGAAAAAACTTTTCATTATTGAACTAACCTAAATGTAAGTATATCTTAACTAAAATTTGTATAGAAGTATATTCACTTATATTTTGTATCATAAACTCTTTTATTGGGCATTTTCTTAATCAGGTATAATTTTATCATTCAAGCTACATGTCTGCTTATCTGCAGCATGTTGAATAGAAGACTAGATTCATTACAATGACGCAGAGGTAGGGAGACCACATAATTATTGACTAAATTAGGTCATTTCTGTGAATGAATGGGAAAGCTATTAAGTGTTATTTCTGGAAGCATAAACTGGGATTGTCCTGGTTTAACAGGATGAATAATCAACTTACCAGGACACTGCAAGATCCTGAAATACCTTCTAAATTGCTAGGTTAGAAAGTTAGTTTATATTCTTAGTGGTTTTAGAATTAAATATACTTTACTTCATATTTTTGAACTGATTTCCCCTTTTTTATGTTGAAGAGAATAATTAATTCATCAAAATAGCTACTTTCTTGTCTGTCTCAAATGAGGAAACCTATTTGAATGACCTATTAAACATATTATCAGGGGTAAAACAACTCATTTTCAGCATCAGATTATATTTTAAAAAGTATTAAAATCAAGATTTGTTTCAAAAGACCTAGAATATTCAGACCTAGAATATTCTTTGCCAGGGTTGGTCTTGCCCCTTTTCTCTCATTCTTGTCAGTTGTCATTCTACTGCTTAGAACTGTCATTAAATGGGCATATGATTTGAGAGGCTCTGTCAGCATATTAGACTTACCAGGTAGTGCAGTGGTAAAGAATCCACCTGCCAATGCAGGAAATGCAAGAGATCTGGGTTCCCCCTGGAGGAGGAAATGGCAACCTACTCCAGTAGTCTTGCATGGAGAATCCCATGGATAGAGGAGCTTGACAAGCTACATTCCATGGGCTCCAAAGAGTCCTAAATGACTGAGCATGAATGCATGGCATCAGCACATTCAGTTTGGGCAGCTCCATAGATAGCCAGCAACCGAACACAAAGCAGAGAAAACTCTAACAGTAACCTCCTCTAACTTGGTTTATTTGCCTTTCTTAATGTCTACTTCAGAGTGTATTGAAACTCAACTGAAAGAACCAAAATGGATTTTTGAACTGAAAAGAAGAAATATTTCCAAACAACTATCTTGGACAGAAGCATGATATATTTGCCATATATTGCGTCTGTTTTAAAAAGAAATAGCCTTAGTTCATTAACATGACAATTGCATAAGGTTGTTGTTGTTGTTGTTTTTTAACAGTACTTAAAACTATTACAATATTGTAAAGTAATTAGCCCCCAACTAAAATAAATAAATTTATAAAAAAAAATAAAAATGAAAATGAATAAATAAAACCATAAAAAAAAAACAAAAAACAGTACTTATCTTGAATGAAAATTTTGGTGGAACATATTTGAGCTACATGGGGTTCATATCTTTTTATCTTGTGGAATTTACCAAAGTCATTTTATTAAAATTTTCTGGAGTGAAAAATGCATATGAATAATAATTAAATGCTCAACCATCAAGTTTCAAAAGGTAGTTCTGCAAAGTTATAAGAGGATAAAGTTGGAATTTCACCCAAGAAAAATTATAAAAACTGATGTAATTACTTTAGTACTTGAGCATTCATTGGTATTTGAGGAAGAAGAATAAATGTGGGGAAACAATTAGTTATATTTACTCAGTTAGAACTAATGCATGAGGCCAGCAACACAAGGGAGGGCATTCTCAAAATTGCTACTATTACATATGTTATACTTCCTTTTGGCATTTGAGCTTCCACATGTATTCCATCAAGTCTGTGTGCAATGTGTCTTCTTTTGACAGGGGCATGTGGAGGGGGAGGGCTTTCCTCTAATTCAGCCAGGCTTCAGTGACCCACTAATTTGACATCATTTAAAAAAAAGAACACTTGGAAGCTGAAATGCAGATGGGGAACTGACTTGCCTTGTGTTCAGAAACTTGACCTACCCAGAACATGTATTTTACAGATGAGGAAACAGAAACCCATAGAGCCCAGAGTTCACACAGGTGTTAATGCAGACGGAGGATACAACACCTGTCCACCAGTTCTCGGTTCCAGCTGCTTTCTCCTGTGCAGCACTGCACCTGCATCTGCCCCCACGCAGATTTATATTTCATGCCTCTGAGTCTTATTCTTCCTTGGCTGATCCAGCGGTCACAAGCTCCAGTGCCTACTGGGACCAGTGAGGTTCTGTGAGTAAGTGCGCTGAGTGGAGGATGACAGATACTGCTGGGGACCTTGGCAAATCAAGAGAGCACAGGTCCTGCCTGACACGAAAGGCTCCAGTCCTTACTGCAGGAGTGTGGGCCGGCTATGGCCTCCAAATTTGCAAGAAAAGCCAGAAATTTGAAACTTCTCAGGCAGGACAGGTCAAAGAAAACTTGCAGTCCCGTGGACATCTGCCTGCTGCTTGAAGGCTGCAGCCTCCAGTTTAATGCATGCTTCTCATCTCCCTAAAGCAGCAATCATAATTGGTGCTGTTGTTTAAAACATCCAAGGCACCATTTGTGCATTATGTCTTGGAATCCTCTCACCATCCCATGAAAATATTGAAGATGAGGAAACTGAGGCTCCCCTAAAGATAAGGCTAGCTTACCCTTGTCTGATTCACAGCTCTAATTTTACTCTCACACTCTACAGCCAAACTTATGGTTCACCACCACTGGTTGAATTAAACCTACTGGTGAATCTATAGAGTTTTCCAAAGTCTATTTCAATTTAGCTTTTCAGACATGTTTTGAATGTTGTTGTTCAGTTACTCAGTCATGTCCGACTGTTTGCAATCCAATGGACTGCAGCATGCCAGGCTTCCCTATCCTTCACTATCTCCCAGAGTTTGCTCAAACTCATGTCCTTTGAGTCAGTGATGCCATCCAACCATCTCATCCTCTGTCGCTCCCTGCTCTTCTCCTTGTGCCCTCAATATTTCCCAGCATCAGGGTCTTTGTTTTGAATTATCCCTATCTAAAAAGCATTTTGTACCCTGAAGATGAAGAATAACATTGCATGAAACATGGCATTTGGCCTGGTAAACAAGCTACATTTGTATACTAATAATTATTTTAAACATAGAAAGTGATAATTTCTAGAATTTAAATCACATCTCTGGTGTAATGTTTCTAGCTGGCTATTTTGTTGAGTCCTAGATGGGATGACATATATTTCTTATTTTTCTTTTGAAAAAAATTAATTATTTGTATACATGCGATAGAGATGAAATTCAGGCTTTAAAAAATCTGGTTAGGTGATTGATACTTTTGACACTTATTCCTAAAGGTAACATTGTTTCAGTTTGATTTACTATGTATTTGGAATTGGAACTCTGACTCAATTCAATTCGATTTTTTTATTGACATCATTTTAAAAGAAATTACAAAAATTATTTTGCTTTTAATTATTTTGATCTTTCAACTTTGAGTACAGTACTGTCACTGTCAATTTAGTGGAACTAGTAGAATCATTTAAAAATTAGTTTCTAATATTTTTATTATTATTTTCTTTCTCCTTCTCTCTCAGTATGGCCATGCATTCTTTCACAATGTATATCCCTAATTAATTGCACAGCCACATTTCATTTCAACTACAGTCAAAACTTTTTATCTGTCCTGACATCTGTTTCTGCTACATGCAGAGATAATCAGTTATCTCAGAAGAGAGGTGACAGGAGGTCTCAAAGGAATTCGCACTGCAGTGGGTGCTGTTGGTTCCTTGTCCTGATCTTCTTTACTGGCCCAATGCACGCATCCCTCAGCTGCTGTGATGTTGGCGGCCAAAGGCTCACAGCTGTCCCTCTTCTCTGAAGAATTGCCATTGGCTGAACCAGGAGCTGCCTGGCCTTATAGGATTTTTCAAGATGGGAAAAACACTGTGGGGCAGTTTAATCTCCCTGTCCGCAAGGCTGAAGCCTGACTCTAGCTGAGAGCAGATTTTTTTGCTTAGTTATTCCTCTACCCTATGCTGCCCGCTCACTCCATGACTCCCGCGAGTGTCCTTCAGTGAATCAAAGGCACAGGAAACTCTGTATCAGGCTCTTCTTTGAGGGAACTGAGGTAAAGAAAACATGAAAGTACCCATTAAGTGTTGTTGAAATACACTGTCATTTGCTAGAAAATGTGCCTACAACTGAGAGACCCTTTAATTTCTTGTGCTTTGTTCTGGTCCCTTGTGTTGCTCAAAATCAGAAAGTATACAAGACTTTGGGGTATTTGAATAGGACAGCAATGAGAACATATGGTTTGAAACACAAGCTCTTCTGTCCTGCAGTCTCTAATATAGATACAAACCCACTATCAGGAGAAAAAGAGAGAAAAGGTTAACATGGAAATAGTGAAGTGATTTTAAGAATTCTGCTGGGATTTCAAGAGCCCTTTGTTTTGAAGGTTAATGGTGATGACAGAATCCACAGTGATTCGGGAGGTTGACTCTCAACTCTGAACCTTAAGTGACTGACTGAAAATGCAGTCTCCAAGAGAAAAAAAAAAAAAAGATTTACAGTTGCTTTTTTTTGGTAAGTGGTCTTTCATGTAAAACTTGCTAGTAATGATGAAGTTGTAAAAATCTTAATATCTTTCTCTCACTCCTCGTTCTCATTTCCCTTTATTTCTACCCCATTCTACCACTCTCACCCACCCCCATCTCTTATACACATTTTCTCTCTCTCATGCCTTCTTTCAGAATGCCTTTCATCTAGCTTAGCTTTGCTTTCTTGTGTGTGTGCTCAGACGCTCAGTCATGTCTGATTCTTTTTGACCCCATGGACTGTAGCCCACCAGGCTCCTCTGTCCATGGGGTTTTCCAGCAAGAATACTGGAATGTGTTGCCATTTCCTATTCCAGGGGATCTTCCCAACCTAAGGATCAAACCTGCATCTCTTATGTCTCCTGCATCAGCAGGCAGATTCTTTACCACTAGCGCCACTTGGGAAGACCTAGATTTGCCTATTTGTACTTGAAAAAAGTTACCACGGCACTTTTTAAATGATTATTTAAGTCTCTGGTCATTTGTAAAGTAACCAACATATGAATAACTGAGGGGTTTTAGTTTTTCTTTCTTTTATAAAAGGGTATTTTCCAAACATTGTTTTACATGTAATTTAATATCTGAAAATCAAATATATAAACTATACCTTAATAAAATGCTTAAATAATGTCTTTGTTCACCTGCATTTGTTCAGCCAGAGACTATTTGTAGCTTATCTGGGAAAATTGAACATGATTTAGTATGTAATATTAAATTATTTCAGAAATAAATTACTGGAAGAAATTTGGTCATTTTTTCCCTAGGAAAAAATGCACATTTCTGACATTTATTTTCAGTTTGATATTCATTAAGTTGTGTTACATAATTTGTAACTGCCAGTTTTCTCATTCACCATGCCAAGATCAAATTGAATGATAAAATTAAAAAGAAAATTATGTTTACTTCTACATAATTTTACTCATTTTGGTTTCCCTTACATTCTGTGATATATAAAGATGGGTAGGAACTTTTAAAAATAAACAATTATTTCTTTCTAGAGTTCACATTTTTAATCAAGTTTTTTGGGGAAATTTATGAAGACTTCCCTGGTGGCTCAGATGGTAAAGCGTCTGCCTACTATGCGGGAGACCTGGGTTCAATCCCTGGGTCGGGAATATCCTCTGGAGAAGGAAATGACAACCCATTCCAGTACTCTTGGCTGGAAAATCCCATGGACAGAGGAGAGTGGTAGGCTAGGAGTCCATGGGATCACAAAGAGTCGGACACGACTGAGCGACTTCACTTCACTTCACTTCATGAAGATCTATGTACCTTTCTCACATTTTTCCCATGGATGTTTCTACTTAGGGTACCAAGACAGAAAGGGGAATCATTGCTAAAAAATTACCAAAAAGGTGATTTAATTTTTAAATTTTTTCTGGAAATAGTTTTTTAAATGTTGCTTCCTCAGTGAGCCAAAAAAAAATCTCAGCTTCATATTGTTTTATTTTAATATTGAATATCTCTTTAGATCAAGCTATTCCTATAAGAGTTCAGGTGTAAATTTCTATCATGTTTTCACTATTCTGGATTTTGGATTTTGGTATAGTAACTATTTGATTGGTGCAAAAGTAATTACTGTTTCAGACTCTGAATTTTAAATCATCATAAGTAGCCTCAAACACATCTTTATTCATCAAAATAGGAACCATTACAATCAACACATTTTTGCCAATGAAAAATAAGTTTGTTTATTCCTGTAGCATTAACATCTGTGCTTTGGGATTCGACGAACTCTTGGAAAGCATTTTCTGCCTCTTGCTGGTTGTGGCAGCATTGTCCCTGCAAAAAGTTGTTGAGATACTTGAAGTGGTAGTCGGTTTGGCAAGAGGCCAGGTGATTATGGCAGATGAACAGCCCAATCTGTTCAACTTCTGAAGTGTTGGTTGTGCCGCATGCAGTTGGGTGTGTCACGAAGAATTGGGCCCTCTTCTGTTGACCAGGGCTGGCTGTCGGAGTTTCAGTTTTAAGTGCAGCTCATTGAATCGCTGAGCATATTTCTTAGATATAATGGTCTCGCTGGGATTCAGAAAGCTATAGTGGATCAGTCTGGCAGCAAACCACCAAACAGTGACCAAGACCCTTTTCTTGGTGCAAGTTTGGCTTTGGGAAGTGCTTTGGAACTTCTCAGTTGAACCACTGAGCTGGTCATTGCTGATTGTCCTATTCAATCCACTTTTTATCTCACATCACAATCCAGTTGAAAAATGGTTCATTTTTGTTGCATAGAATTAGAGAAGATGACACTTCAGAATGACAACTTTTTTGATTTGTAGTCAGCTCATGAGGCACCCACTTGTTGAGCTTATTCACCTTTCCAATTTGCTTCAAATGCCAAAGGAGCATAGAATGGTTGACATTGAGTTCTTGGGCAACTTCTTGTGTAGTTGTAAGAGATCAACTTCGATGATGGCTCTCGGTTGGTTGTTGTTAACTTCCAGTGACCAGCCTCTAGGCTGCTCAAGGCTCTGTCTCAAGGCTTATCCTCAAGGCTCTGTCTCCTTTGCAAAAATTCTCAAATCACAATTAACGATTGCACTGTACATTCATTAGCAGTTACTTGGCCAAATATGTTGTTAATGTTGTGATTGTCTCTGCTGTTTTACGATAAATTTTGAACTCGAAAAAAAAATCACTCAAATTTGCTTTTTGTCTAGCATCATTTATACAGTCTAAAATACTACCTAAAATACATAGTCTCAAATAAATAGCAGGTAATAATTCATTAACAAAAAAACATAAAGCAAGAAATGTACATTAAAATTATGTATGATGTAACCACATTTATTTAAAAATGTATCCCAATATCAAGGTTCAATAATGCAAAACTGTAATAACTTTTGCACCAATCTAATAACACATCCAGAACAAATACAGTGAATCAATTAATTGTAAAAATGAAAAAGATAAATGTTGAATTAGGTTTAAACCTTACTCGAAATAACAACTATCTTTTTTTCTTGAGTTAATTGCAGTATCTTAGAACAGTGACACAACAAAGTATCAATACACCTACGAATGTATTTCATATCCTATATGTAGAAATGGTGCAATCTATGAAGAGATCTAGATCTCTTTCTAGGTTCAGTATCCAGAGATCTGAGAAGCTTTGTGACTTTGGGGAAGTCATTTTACCTTTCTGGAGGCATCAGTTTCTTTATCCATCTCAATGTTTGGGGGGATTGATAGAGATCCCTATATACTTTAGCATGTCTGAAAGGCTAAGAATCCATCTTGGCATTGATAATAGAATAGTTTTTAATGATTTCTAGGGGTTCAGGCACTGATGATGCCTGGGTTAATGACTCTGCTGGGAGTAGAGCTCCTTCATTATGAAGACAGCCTGTTCCAAAGCTCTTTATAAGTAAGTTATATTAAATATGCAGACATTAGGAGCTATTCAAGGCAAAAATACCTTCAGTTACGCTTGCAATTTAGGTTTGAAGGTAAGTAGGGCAGACAGTGGAAGAAATGAGAAATTCATAAAAGTCTCCTCTTTCTGTTTCCTTATGCATTCTGAAAAATTAAGACATTTATTGAATGTTCCCTCAATTAATTCCATCACTTGTATTTATATAGGAAAATGTTTGCTGTGAGACGATTAGGCAGGTAGGTGGATTGTGTCAATACTTTACTCCATGGAGAAGGAAATGGCAACCCACTCCAGTACTCTTGCGTGAAGAATCCCTTGGACAGAGGAGCCTGACGGGCTATAGTCCATGGGGTCGCATAGTCAGACACGACTGAGCAACTGACACACACACAAAATTGAAGAGATACTTGATGGTACAGTTTATCTACTCTCCCAACTCCTGCAGGAAGCAGGATGGGGCAGGCAGTGCCTGGGACGCAGGATGGCTCGCCACCCCCCCATCCCTTCTGGAAGTCTTGGAGTCTCAGTGCCTGCAACAACTGGCCTTGGGCAAATAAAAGACTAAGTCGTTTACTAAAAAAAAAAAAAAAAATACTTTACTCCAGTAAATTCCAGTCGAAATATTGCCTCAATCAACATTTGGTGAAAAAAAGGATTAGAAAAGAAAGAAAACGTATGTGTGTGTGCATGCGTGTGTATGTTTAAGGGGGGTTGTATTTATGCTTGCTTTTCTGAAGTTTTCTGAACTAGTAGGTGAAGCAGTGTTTTGGGTCATTGTGTGTAAGTAATGGTGATGGTAGCGGTGATGAAATAATCTTAAGTCTATTTTATGGTCTATAAAAGAGAAAAATCATTTAATCACTCTGAAGTGATAGGGTGGTATGATGACCTGAAGGGAGATCTCTAATTTCTCCCTCCAAATGAACTCTTACTTCGCTAGGGGATTCAAATCCATGCTGGCCTTGCTCTAAAGCCAAGCACCAGTCCCACATCTCGGGTGTCAATTACTTCTCTCCCTGAATTTTTTTTTTTTTTTTTTTGGTTAACTAGCTGCTTGCAGCTTAACAGTGTACCCAAGCGTCATCATAAAATTCTCTTTAACTCCTATTTCTCTGCATCTTTGAAGCCACATTTCCCAAATGTTGATTTAACCTCGAAGCTACATTTCCCAAAGTGTGTAACCCTTAGAAAACAGGAGCTGATTCTCTAGCCAGATTTCTCTCTCTCTTTCACTCTTGTTCAGCTTCAAAATGAATTTCAAATAAGATACTTTCGGAAATAATACTCTAAACCAATCTCTGTAATTTCCTGTTACTAACACACCCAAGTCAATATATTTTGTTTGTTCCAAATATATATTTAAATATTAAATTATATTTCTCACTAGAGCCTCATCTATGCCTCCTTTAAAAACTGCAAAAGTTTGTTTATAAGTTCTTATACCTTAAGAAAACAACTTCATAGAAAGGATAGACATATTTTATTACGCTTAATTATTCTTTGAATTCAGTCACTAAGTAAACTCTACACAAAATAGATGTTATTTGCTTTCTTATAAATGAAATAAAAATATAATTCTTATAGATTAAATGGCTGAAAAGCACTTTTTAAAGTGAGATGGTTGTTCTACATACTGAAAATGACAAGAGTATTTCCAAGGGGAGCTACTACAGCTGTAGTTATTTGCTAGGCCTTCTTCCATATTTATGTACATGACATTGAAACTTCATATGATTTTCCCTATAAATGTCCATATTTCAGGTCAATATTTTAAAATATTTTACCTATATTTTGTAGCATAATTACTAAATAGGTTTTTCTGTGTATGTTATAGTTTAAAGAGCTTCAATCTTATCATTGTATACTGAGTCTTGTCTGCAGTGACTGCTTCTTTAGGTTAGTCAGTTAACAGATGAATGAAGTGTTGCTGGAAGAAAGAGAACAAAGTTCATCTTCTTGTTCATTGTAAATATGGGGTGCTGTGTAGTCGGTGATTTATTTGCAGTGAGAAAATGGGCTTTGCTTTTTCAGACACCATCACCAGTGACACATAGGCCAAACATAAAGGAGCTTGTGTGGCCGTGGTTCTGGAAATCTGGTGGGGCAAGGCCGTCTTCTAGTGCTTTATCAGTTCTTGGACAAGGACTTCAGGGTTATGTTGAGTAACACATTCACTATCTCAGTCTCTTCTCCTCATTAAGGAAAAAAAAATCTCTGCCATAATGTGATCCATGATTAGAGTTAATGCAGCCTCTAACATCTCCCAGATGTTTCAACGTCACTCACGTCACTTGCAGAGTTTATAAATGTGATTTGTCTATGAGCTTTTTCTTTTTGGACCAAACATTATCTTTCTGCTTGAGAGGGAAAAAGCTAAATTAGGGATTCAATGAGTTACTTAACATAATTTACAGTATGTTTAGAAACAGTGCTAAAATGCTGAGTATGTAATCAATGGCACATTCTCATAAAGAATGTATTTGCACTCCCTAACAGAAATGTGATCACGCCAAAATGACCAGATGTGTCTACTTAACGGTATCCCTTTTTCTATACTGTGCCTCAATTCCAACTTTCTATGACTATGAATGACCATAATATACTTCTCTTTTCTAGTACAAGGATAGAAATAGCGGAATCCCAACCTGGGAGAATATATCTTTGTGGTATTGAGTTAGTTTAATTTTCAAAATTGTTGTCTTGGTCATGATATTTTTAGGAACACTTTACCACAGTTATCCTTTTTCATTTTGTTTCAAGTTTCTGTGTTTTTCAGTTTCATAGTATGTGTGTGTGTGTGTGTGTGTGTGTGGGTGCATGCCCACATGTGTGTTTATAATATAGATGGAACACCTTCTTTTGCCTTTTTATTGTGTGAGCATCCTATATCAGGTAGTCATATATTTGTATGTAGTAAGTATGACTCAAACATAAGATCATTGGAGCTTTGAAACCCCCTAATTCATAGATTAAAGCATAAATCAACAACAAATGAGGAAGGTGCAACTTTAAAAGAAGTAAGAATTATATTTGGGGGAAGCAAGAATTTTTTGAGTTAGAATAAGATACTAGTATCTTGATTTGAATAACACCTTAATATTTTTTATCATTATTAGTTGTTTTATCTAATTTTGCAATTTATAAAACAATGTCTATATATTACTACATTTAACCTTCATAATTAATCTTTGAGTCAGGAAAAAAACCCCAATTTACAGAAGAGGCAACTGATTAGTGAGTGATTGAGCCATGTACATATCCTTTCCCTTCTTACCCCTCTTTCATTACTTCGTGGGGCCTATAAACCTCCATGCTGGGAACTTCAGTTCTCTTTTCATAGTGTGGGTGTGCCATGGGAAACACAGTAACTTGGCACTCTGTATAGGTCCTCTCGGGCATACAGGAAGTGTCATTTCAAGAAGAGATTTTAAAATGCATGGTTGAAATGAAGCCTTCTGTTGCTTGGCTCTCCAAGAGATAAACGCCAGATGCAGACATTGATGTAGCGATGATTATCCAGGCTGATGAGCATGTTATTTTGATTGCAAGGACAGTGCACTTAGAGGCAGTGCTTGGGAAGGCTTTGGGAGCAGTAGGAGATTTTGCAAATCCATCACTCCTTCCACTCCAAAGGGTCATGTGCCCACTTCTGACAAGGCAACTGACCACCACTGCATGTTCACACATACTTGTCCCCAAGTTTTCACTGTCCACCAACTTGGCAAAGACGGCACTTGATCTTTGTAATCAGAAAACTTGGCCCAACTTCCAGAAGTTTAGTTTACTAAAAGTATGAGCCATGTATGTTTTTACTCTTCATCACATATTCAATGTTGACTGTTTTGGTTGAAAGAATAAACACTATTCCAAACCATGGAATATTCTATCCTTATCAGTACTGTTTTCATTTGCTTAACAGTTAGAACCTCCAGTCCAGAATTTACATTCAAGAATATTCCGTGAGGAGCTAGATTTTGGGGTCAGTTTGAGATACCACATTTTATTCAAGTATCAAATATTTCTTAATTACATTTTATTCTAATCCAAATAAAGTGATTGACTGTAGCAATAATTTTTAAGGACTAGGGTTGAATAGATAAACATTATTACTACAGTATTGAGAAAAAAATAATGAAGATTTTTCTGCATAGGTGATCCAGACCAAAATCACAGTTAGAGTTATTTGATTTGTTATTCAAGTCATCCTATGTAGGCACAGTTTATAAGTTATAATAAAACATTTAATTTGTACACACATGTATGCAATTCTAGAATTAACATATGTATACATACATAGTGCCACATCATTTAAAATTGTTTGGTTAATGTTTATAAACATTTTGCATCTATATACACTCAGACTACCCAGTTTTACTTGGCTGAAGCCACCATACAGCCCTAGAATAGGAAAACGTGACCTCTAAAAGTATAAGATTTGGTAAAATTTACTATTTTTTGGTGAAAATTGCCGTTTTTGGAGGTGCATTGTTTTTTTTTAAAATCCTGTTAGACATGTAAGGTGTTTTTTTCCCTTAGGTCTATGTTGAACATCTGTTGACTATTGGTTATGCATAGTAGATGATTAGAGTTACTTAACTGCATTATTCATGGTTAACATTTATTTCTTTCTCTATCATAAAGGAAAATTTTTTATGTTTTTAATTATCCATTTTATTCAGCTAATTAAAACTTTGGCTCATGGAGGAAAACCTCAGAAGCTAAGCACAAATACCCTATTCTAAGGGCAAACTATGGAATCCTTTTCAAATTCTGTCACTGGGATTTCAATCAGAATATAGGCTATGCTGTTTCATTCTGTCATTGTCACTTACCAGCTATTTAAATTTGGGCAGATCCTTAATATTCTGATACTGTTTGTCCATCTATAAAATAGAAACCATAATGCACTAAGACCCTTGTGATAACTTATTGAGAAGACATTTGTGAAAGGAGCATGTTCTACATATGTACTATAATCAGGAATTGGATTGCAATCAGTAAAGTAATTGCATGTATACCAGTAAATATATATTGCATAAGAGAGATATTCTTGATGCTTGAACTATTCTTAATTTCCCATATTACTTATATAGAGTAGTTGGCTTCTTTCTTGTCATGTATAGAAATAGTTACTCATTTGGTAAGTATTTACTGAATCTGCTGTTTGTCTGGCACTTTTCTCTTATCTAAAATTTCTGTGTAAATAATGCTGATCTGTGGTTCCTGCCTCATGGTAATGTAAGGGATAAACAGTAAAAAATGATACAGAAAATTGTTTAATTGCAATTGTGATAAATGCCTTGAAGGAAAATGTACAGTAAATTAATGAAACATGATAACTGTGGAGACTGCCTAAGAAGACTTTTGAGAGGAGGTCTTTTGACCCCTGGAAGAGTCGTAAGAATTAACCCAGCATGAAGGGAATTCCAGTCCACTGCAAGGACCAATAGAACTACTCTAAAGTTCTAGAAATTAGTCAAAACATACTAAGGTCACATATTTTTTAAAGTCTGAATTTATTTTATGTTTGTGCTTAATTCAGATAATATATATTTTTAGAAAATTTAGGTGCACAAACTGCATATAGCTGTTTAAATATGAATGCACATTTTGTTAGTTGAGTTACTCCTTAACTAATCAGGCTAATCTAAAACAGATTTGATCTTGAGTTATTATATGCTATCCGTAATTTTTGAATGATTTTTCCTGTCTACATAACTTCTGGTGAACGAGACTATGGAAAAATGAGAAAAGTGGTACTGAGACTGGCAAAACTGGTTAATCTCAGAAAGCTGTTTGGAGAAACAAGAGATTTGTCATGATGATTGGCAGTACCTGAGCATCCAAGAAAAACATACTGAGGTTTGGATTTTCAAACTCCCAGAATATTCAAAGGGGGTTTGCCAAGTGTTCTAAAGTTATTGCCTTATTCAGCCCCCCACATTGCCTGTTACTCTTTTAAATTTGGTGTGATCTATTTAATATATTCAGCTACAGAAAAAAGATAATTGGGATGAACATTTCAATACCATTTGGTTCATCTGTCTTGATAAACACATGATTAACTTTGTGAAGAAATTAATATGAATTAATATTAAAATTTCAGCATGATGGGTCTGCTTTGAAGGAGAGGGATAAGTAGTACTGAAAAATAGTAAGGCCAGCAGATCTTTATGTTTCTAAAATATTTCAGTCTGTATCCTGAGATTCTATTATAGAAAGGGAAGTTTGTGAGAGAAAATTGCTCCCTGATGCAGTTGGATCATAATGTATTTGTTTCTCTAACCATTACTTCTTATCACATTATGAATGGAGCCACCACTTAGCACACCAGGTCTGTGTGTGCCTGGCATTCTGAACCTTAATCTGACTAATGCCCCCATTGCAAGATGTAAATAGATTACAAAGAAAAATTCAATATTTTCGCCTTTCTCCCACCAGAGAAACCCACATTAGTTGTTTCCTGCCACATAATTGCATTACATGCCGGGATGTGATCCATGGTTAATGGCAGTCACAGTCAACTGTCACTTTGCTTTTAGCCTCAGTCATTCGATGTGATTTACTTATTTAGCACCATGACAAGAACTAGGTTTGTCAAACCAGTTGTGGTGACATGACACCAACCTCTACCAAGAAAATAGATTTTTTATATTTTCCAGAGGGACACCTTTGCCAGTGAGTAAAGCACATATCCTGGTGGCTCCATGGTAAAGGATCTGGCTTAAGTGCAGGAGACCCAGGTTCAATCCCTTGGTTGGGAACATTCCCTTGAAGAGGTCATGGCAACCCACTCCAGTACTCTTGCCTGGAGAGTTCCATGGACAGAGGAGCCTGGCAGGCTACAGTCCATGGGGCCGCAAAGAGTCAGACATGACTGAAGCGACTAAGCAGCTGCAGCAGCAAAGCACATATAACATATGGCCTCTATAAGGTAGATTAATTAATTTGTGAAGACTTTTTATGTCCTTGAAAATACTGACTAGTTTTCTGGGTCAACACTTCTGAGAAATGATTTTTATTACCTGAAAAGTTAATTTTTGTTTTAACCTAATTTATAAGAACAAAAACAAAATTACTTTTAGGTAGTAATGATGGATACCTGAGCAGTTTCCTATGCACCTGGCATGAAAAAGTTAAAAATCTAGTTTATATAGTCATTAGCAAGTATAATTTCAGGTAGAGAAACTTTAAACACTATTGAAATGTGAAAAATGGTTAATTTTAGGAGATTTTATTTTTATGTATAAGCAAATGTCAATTTAAATGTACTTGAATCATCTAGTTATTTATATGAAAATTTCCTCCCTGAGGTGACTTGAATATTGGAAGATTTTGAGGATGAAAAGTGATGTTCTCTCATTGTTTTATTTTATGTCTGGACTGTTCATGCCCAGTTTCCCTCACCATATTGTCTAGGGGAAGAGGATTAGACAGTTGCTAGCGGTGAATGAGAAATTCTCCATGCTTGGCTGAAAATTTTCCATCCAATTTCTCTGTCAATATCCTGACTTGTAAGCTTAGGAAGAACTTCTTGATTCCAATACATTTTTCATACTTTCATCATGCTATTTTTTTGTGCATGTGAACATCAAAAATAATGCTTTTTCATATTTTATTCTTATTTTTCACATTTTCCTTCAAGCTTGACTCTCTACTTTAAATCTTAAAATGGTCCTTTATGACCAATTAAATGAAGACACAGTTCCTTGTAGTCGTGGAACATGCTAGGTCCTTCATATTCTGGTCCTGCCTCCTGCCCTCTTTTCCAGCCCCATTTGTATTTCGATATTCTATTGGATCGCTATGCTCTTTAACCACTTGGTGCCAGTAGCTGGCATCTTGCTTCCTTCTTGTCTAACAAATATTCGTCACTTATCCGTCAAGTATCTTCCCAAACAGGATGAACTTGACAAAGCAATCTCATTCCCTCGCATTTTCCAGACAATGCCCAGGATGTTACCTCCAGCCATCCCTTCCCAGCTACTCAGAAGGAAACTCCCATCATTTCCCTTCCACAGTCATAGTACCTATTGCTGTTTTTCTCAATTTTTCCATTGCATGGTTCTGAATCCCTGTCTTTCTCTCACACGTGTCAGGAAACCCTTTAAAGGGAGGGACCAGGTACCATTTGATCAGTTTATGTCTTGTGCATCTAATGAAGACAATGCAGGTTCTCTCTCTAGAATGAGAACAGATCTGCTGTACATGGAGCTTATCTAGGAGTTCTGTACATATCTTCTGAAGGAATGAACCAGTGAAAATATGAAGTGAAGAAACCAATTGCTAAACAAATGTAGATTGTTGTCTAAAGTGACGGTGTTAGTTGCTCAGTCATGTCCCACTCTTTGCAACCCCATGGTCTGTAGCCCGTCAGGCTCCTCTGTCTATGGGATTCTCCAGGCAAGAATACTGGAGTGGGTTTCCATTTCCTTCTCCAGGGGATCTTCCCGAACCAGGGATCGAACCTGGGTCTCTCGTGTTACAGGCAGATTGTTGTCTAGTGGTTAAATATTTCTCAATCAGCTTTTACATTTTGGGCTTTTTTCTCCCAGGGTAATTCAATTAAGTTGAATATCTAACACAACACTAGCTCTTTGTACCATGTTTTTGTCATGTGGAGAGAGGCAGATTCCATTTTCCTTAGTTATTTGGCAGAGCTTGTCTGAAATTCTAGCATGCCATGAAAGTGCTGAGGTTTGAAAATACTCTGAACCTGAGATGAACAAGAATTAATAGCAATCTCTTGTTAGAGAAAGCACACATATGTGAACACAATTGAAAAACAAAATTGTATTACTAACCTCTCCTTTGTGGTTCTTGGGTTTCACTTCTTCCCTGGAACTCAGCTCCTGCTAATTTAACAAGGTCATCAGTGACTATCTGCCTTCAATTATCAAGGGTTGTGAGGAGTTTCTTTTGGATGAACCACAAAATTATTAGCTTTTATATCATTCAAAGAGTTTCCCAGCTATTCTTTCTGTCTTTCTGAACCAGTATCCCCAGGGTATCTGTGTTCTTTTATATTCAACAGAAATTATGAAATTGTTCCTCCCATTTCTTGGGCATTGGCCTTGAATTGTCTCTGACAATAGCTCAACCTCTTTTCTCTCTGTATATCCATTTTTTTCCTGACTACCCAATAAAATAAGGGACAAACTTAGGAAAATGCTGAGGCAGACTTTGTATAGGGTTGTAGAACATCCTATGGGCTATAAGTAAGCTTGATACCAAAAGCTGCTCTCTTCAGTTTTGACGATGTCCACATTACTCTACTAGTAACATTCTTCTACTAATACTAATAATTCTACTAATAAAGGTTTCCCAGGTGGTGCTAGAGGTAAAGACCCTACTAGTCAGTGCAGGAGAAGTAAGAGACCTGGGTTTGATCCCTAGGTTGGGAAGATCCCCTGGAGGAAGGCATGATAACTTGCTCCAGTCTTCTTGCCTGGAGAGTCCCATGGACAGAGGGGCCTGGTGGGCTGCAGTCCATAGGACTGCAAATAGTTGGACACGACTTAAGTGACTTAAGTGACATGACTTAGCATGCATGCATGCACGCACGTTACTCAACTACAACTTATCTGCTAACTCTGAATTTTCATTTTGCTATAGCACACTATATATATGTGTGATACACTTTTAAAAGTAAGATATTGTGAAGGGACAAAAAACACTGAAGGAATATATTAAAACTATTTTTCAAATATATGTGCATATGTATATATGAAGAGAGAGAGATGCAAAGATAGAGAGAGCCATACTTGATTGCTTTAATTCTGGATTCCCAGTGTCTGGCACACAGTAAGCACTGAAAAAATAGTTGTTGAATGAAAGAACAAAGAAAGAAGGAAAAAAAGAATGAGCATTAGTTATAACTAGTTATTTTACAGAGCTGTTTCAATTTACTTATTTATAACTGAGATCAGAGTGTTGCTTGCCCTCTAGTGGTCTGTTTTGATGCATTAAGAAAATAAAACTTTAACTTGGCCTTTAAAGATAAACATTTACTTGATAATATAAACTATTTATAGATGGATAGGAAGATCATTTTAATTTTTAATAAGTGTATGTCTAATAAAATTGCCTTTTGATTGTTAAAATTTTTTGCAGTGAAACATGTCAGGGAGAATTTGGGAAACCCAAAGAAAAGACTTTTCCATTTAGAAAGTTGCAGATATTTTATGTGAGAGGTTGATGTCTTAAACCTGATGGACAGAGAGGCCTGGCATGCTGCAGTTCATGGGGTCGCAAAGAGTCGGACACGACTGAGTGACTGAACTGAACTGAACTGAACTATTATATTTTAGCTATTTTCCCAAAATTTGTTGTGCCTCAAAAAATATAGATGGAATTCAAATTGTGTTTCTTGTCTTGCAAAGGTGGAAAACAAAATCTAGCAGAATATTGTAATTATAGACATGAAATGCAAACACACTCTTCTTGTGGAATATTTTGATATAGACAGTTAGGAAACTACTGGCAATTTAGACACCAGTGTGGCTGATTAATATTTACTTAGTTTTTAAAATGTTATTTCCACTGTTCATGATTGGTTACTGTTACACAAATAATTACTTGGATAAAAATGGCCTTCTATTCTAACATCAAGTATAATTAATAAGAATAAAATTAAATGAACATTCATAAAAACTTATATTATGAAGAATATTTTTCTCTTAACAGCTCTCTAATTGTCTAATAATTGTCTTTAGTCTACATGATTGCAGTTATTTTTAATTGAATTAATAACAGGGTATATACATTTTTAGTGAGCAGCAATGTTTGAATCAGTTATTTAAAAGAGAATGTCAATCCAGATTTTCATTAAACCTCTTTCTTCTCTTTGCTTCAGTTTATAGCTTATATAATGGAAATAAAGATGGATTTTTTCCTAGCTACAAGACAGGACCTAGAAATTAGAGTGAAGGCTAATATCTCCAAAAAGCATAGAATTATCAACTAAGAGTCTGTATGAAATCAATCCATGAATAAGGAAGCTTAAAATAAAACTTTAATAAATATTGGATTATATTTCTTTGACTGCCATCAGATGCAGGAAAATAATGACACTGAAAATTATGGGCAGGTATTTTTATGGTTACTAAAAGAAAGTTTTAAGAAAATCTTTCTGGACTTCCAAAATTTTTAACTGATATGGTAACACAGGTTAGGAGTATACTTCATTAAATGTTATTAAACATATTTTAGTGCACCATATGCTATGCTGAAGCTTTTAGTTGATCGAAAATTATGTTTCCACATTCTCAATTCTCTAGGATTTACCTGAACTCACTTTTGAAGTTTACAATTATAGTGAGAAATTATGAATTCAATGCATTTCAAAAATTTAAAGATTTACAGTTCATTTCTCTGCTCTGAAATGTTCATGTCCTGATTTCTAACTGTTTCTAGAAGGAAAAACCATTTCATCTTCAAATAAATTTTTTGATACTGTGTTTAATAAAAGCTGTTTACTGTAGGACTTCACAGATTATTATTAGCACAGTAATATTAATTAAGTAATGTGCATTATTAAACTCCAAGATGGGTTATACAGCTCTGTTAAGGTATGAGGAACCCCCTTTTTAAGAAACTTTTGGCCTCAAGAAATGCTTACCCTCTTTGGAAACAAACAAGACTTAAGTAGGGCATTAAAGAAAGAGCAATAAAGATGGACAGAAAAAGAAACATTAAGTGAAATGAAAAACATTAGTGAGTAACAGCAGGAATGAAAACATAATTTGCAAGTATATTTTATTAGTTCACTCTGACTGGACAAGAGGATTCTTATCAGCAAATACTGTTCATTGAATCTGGGCCACTAACAGGGCCCAGACTGTCCAGGTCTTGATGCCAGCTTAAGGGATTTGGGCTTTATCACATTGTGTACAGGAAGATGTTAAAAGTTAAAACTTTTCCTCATTAAAATGAGGAAATTGATAATAGTAACAATGTGTGCATGTATGCTCAGCTGCTCAAGCCACCAGGCTCCTCTGTCCATGGGATTCTCCAGGCAAGAATACTGGAGTTGGTGATGGACAGCGAAGCCTGGTGTGCTGCAGTCCATAGGGTTGCAAAGAGTCAGACACAACTGAGCGAATGAACTGAATTGAACTGAACTCCAGGGGATCTTCCCAGGGATGGAACCCAAGTCCCCGCATTGGCAGGCAGATTCTTTATCCCCGTGCCACCTGGGAAGCCCCGATAATAACAGTAGACATCATCTATTGAACAGTTGTCTTAGGAACTTTTCTAATTACTTTACTTGTAATCTTGTACATCTATTTCTTTCAACAACCTTAAGTAGTAGGTAGGAAATAAGGCAGCAAAGTATCAGGTAACTTTTACAAGATTAGTACAAGTGTGAAAGCCGAAGCTGGCATGAGTGCATTCTCAAGCAGTGTGATTTCAGAACCTTTGCCTTTAAACTCTATTCCATGTTGCTAAGTTGCTTCAGTCATGGTACTGGGAATGAAAAAGGAGTGAACTTTAGAGATTCTAAGAAGAAATCATTAATACTGAACATTTTGACTTAATTGATGGCTTCACATTGATCCAGGGAAATAGAGGAGTTCCCTATATCAGTTATAGCTGACTGTGGCCTTTTGAGTAAAACTGAGGAATTCATGCAGCAGAAATAGTCATAGGGGGAAATGATGCATCTGAATTTTAAAGCTCTTTAGTTGGAGATGGGTCAGAGAACTAGAATCATGTGATTGTATATCAGGAGGGAGAAATGGCTATACACAGAGAACTGGAGCCATCAGCACCATTTTGAGGAGTGAGAGCAGAAGGAGGTATGAGGATTTTTTTAAGGCTAAGTGTGAGATAAGAGCTTAGTTTAGAAAAAGGGGTCTTGGGATCGACTCAGTGTGACTAGTCTGTGGAAGAAGAAAAATCAAGGAGAGAAACTAAGAATGTGTAGTAAACAGAAAAGGTAATGTTGCAGAGGTTACATAGAAAAAGATAAAGTGATGACTTCCACCGTTGTTAAAGAGGACAGAGAGAGAGAGAAAGAGAGACAGAGAGAGCTGGAATGAGGGAGGAAGGATTAAGGGTTAAGCTATTTCATTGATTGGTCTGTTTGGCTGTCATTAGAAAGAACTTAGTCACTCCAGAGTTACCAGCTGTCAGTTACCTATCCTAATTATCTAATGGTGTATCATTAGCTCATTTTCTTCAGTCATTTTAAACAGATCATCACTTTCCTTCTGTCAGTTAATTTACTCAGTATGATATTATATTAGAGAAGAAATGAAATTGTGTTCTATCTTTTTGGTATATTCGGTAGTCTCAAATTCATGAGAGTAAAAACGTTGAAAACTGAACACTGCAGCACATTTATTGAATTCTTACATCTCTATTGAATTCCTAATCTGTACCTCAAAATAAAATTGGTTAGAATGCAATTTCTAGTCATTTAGTGTATATGTATGTGTTGTGTATTGTTGTTGTTTTTCAGTCACTAAGTCGTGTCCAACTCTTTTGCAACTGCATGAACTGTAGCCCTCAAGACTTCTCTGCCCATGGAATTTCCCAGGTAGGCATACTGGAGTGGGTTGCCATTTCTTTCTCCAGGGGATCTTCCTGACCTAGGGATGAAACCTACATCTCCTGCATTGCAGGTGGATTTTTTACCACTGAGCCACCATGTGTTGTGTATACATCTATGTAAATAGCCCATTTATTGTTTATGTCACTCGTACCTTGCTTGGATTATATTTAGTAAACACACTGAATACTTGTACTCAAAATCCAAGAATGAAGGCATTAGAGGTGGCTCAGCTGGTAAAGAATCCACTTGCCAATGCAAGAGACCGCAGGTTTGATCTCTGGGTTGGAAAGATCCCCTGGAGAAGCAAATGGCAACCTGCTTCAGAATTTTTGCTTGGAAAATTCCATGAACAGAGGAACCTGGTGGGCTATAGTCCATGGGGTCCCAAATAGTCAGACATGACTGAGCACGCATGAACACATTGAATACTTGTACTCAGAATCCAAAAATGAAGGTATTAGAATATAATAATGGAAGAAATTGAGATGTATCCTGGATATTATCACTACTATATATGTAAGCAAAAATTTTACTTTATTTCATTCTTCTTATTGATACGGTGCAAATATTTAAAAAAACAAGTTGGTAGTGTGGTTCCTGATTAATTTTTCCCAGATTTACCATCTGGGTAAGTCAACTACATAGTCATTTTGCTAGGTCTTCATTCCAATTAGCCTTTACTTAACGTGCTGGATTTTCTTTTTTTAAAGGAAAGTAACACGTAATATTTTATTACATCAAAGACCACTCAAAATAGCAACTTTAAAATGTGTGAATGACAGGATAAATTACTACTGAGTATTATGGTTAACATCACTATCACCTGGAGGCAAAAAGCATCATGCAATGTTGGTGGTTTGGTGACATATTTTGAGTGGAATGTGCTGTACTATTGGGCATTAGAAAATGTAGTAATTTATGATAATTACTGAATCTGAGGCAGATAAAAGCAACAACTAAGGACAAATACTTTCACGGCACTATTGCTCTGAACTTACTGCTCCCGAGTTAAATATTCTGCAACTAGCTAATGATTTTGCTTCTAAATTACTTTTGATTATTTTTAGATAACAGAATGTTTTCTACTCTGTCTACATTTCTTGGGAAGGACGTAAAATAAATTTAGGCAATTTTTAAGATTAAGGTGAATTTATAATGAAAACAAAACTTAGATGAGTGAAGTGAATAAATGAAGCACAATTTTCATCCTCTTCTTTTTGCCAGATATTGAGAGAAGGGATCCAAGTCAGCACATATCCTAGTCTTCTGGTAGAACTCTGAAGATAAAAGCACTTTTAGAGGAACTCTTCAGCCTTGAAATGAGTTCAGTCTTGTGTTCTTTGAATCTGTTTTTAGTCTTCCTCAGAGACAGAGATAAAATCAAAATTGTGACCTTAACGCTTCCTTTTTTCAGAAGACTTCTTACACTTCTTACACTTTTCTCACTTCTTACAGAAACTAAGGCATTGCTTTTTCAACATCCCCTGTATTTCAAATAGAGGAGCAGCAGTTTTGCCATTAGATATAAGGCCATATAGACACATATCTTTTTCCTCAGGAGCATAGTAAGTAATAAATTCATTTGGATATCATGAAAGTTTCTAGAACACAAACACAATGTGTTCCCATAACCTAAATTTGACATGTGTTGAGAAAGAACTTTTCATAATAATGATCAAACCAATTTGCTTTACTTGCTTAAAATGTTATGTCACCCAATGACAGAACAAAAAAAGTGTTTATAAGACATACTGCATAATTAGGAAGTAAATTCCTAAGATATATGGCTAATACAGCAGGATTTGAATAGCACCGATTCTAAAGCTGAATCATGGTCTTTGATGAGAGTGGGCTGTAACAATGCAGGCTTTGAGAGCCTTGAAAAATCTCAATTAAGTTGCTGAAATGTTTCCACAGTTTATTTTTCTAGGATCTTTTCCATGACTGCTTGCTCATAAAGACCTGGTTGTGGAAGGAAATTGGGCAGGAACTCTTGAATTGGCCTCTTGTTTGCCTAGTTCTATTGACCTGTACCAGGGTGGTAACACTTTGGGGGCCTTAAGTTGTTCATTTGCTACTGTTCTTAATCGATAAATTACAATAAGTTGTTCTCTGTTAATGAATAATTAAAATCAAGTTCTAATAATGGACCTATTGAAGCAGGGGAGCAAAATTCTGAAATCGAGAAGTGAATATTTGTTGATTTTTCTCTGTGAGTCCCTGCCCTATTTAGCATAGTTCTTGTCTTTTTTTTTTTTTAAGAGACTATCAGGAATATTTGAATAAATAAGCTAAGACTCTGAGCTCTATACTGTTGACTTTGAATAATTCATAAAAAATAAAAATCTTTTATTGAAAGTAATTGTGAAAAATTGAAAATTAAATAATATTGTAAGAAAAGATCATCAAAATTATAAAATGAACCTCCAAACTTAAACTGAAATATATGACATCATGAAGCAAAGATATTAGTCAATGATTCACATAAGTGAGGGTATTGCACATATATATGCATATATAATATCTTCGCAAAATACATTTTTAAAAATTTTGACACACAGGTTAACTTTTCATTCACTGTTCTATTATGTCAGCATCTCTTTTGAAACCACAGCTTAATTTTGTTACTGTGTGTGTAGACTTGAATTAATGTGTGTTTTTCTCCCATTAAAAGCTTTTTTCTACTCATCTTCAAAGAATAGATGAAATCAGTAATGAAATACTCCTAATTTATTCAGTACTCTGGTCATGATTATGATTCATGCTAGTTTTTTTGAGGATACTATTAAAGAAGTTAGGTCCACAAAGATGTGATTCATGTAACATATGTATACGTCCTTTATATATATTTGCTACAGACATGGGGTCAAGAGGAAGTGAGAGGTGCCCAAAAGGAGCAACTGGGGATTTAAAGACAGAAGGTTAAAGAAATGCTTAAAGTATTCAGTTTATTTTGTGCTAAACTTAGATATGAATAGTGGGGAAATTTGCTCAGAGAGGAATTGTGTTTGCAGTAAGAAAGGGGAAGAAGCCCTAGTGTAGAAAGGCACAGTGTAGACCCTAGTGTAGAAGAAAGAATGGTGAACCTTTTCCAGGATCTGAGAACTGGGGAGTGGCTTCTTATATTACCATACACTGAATGTTTATTATTTTATAGAAAATTTCAGTGGGATTTCAAGAACAGAAGTCTTGGCTTTACCGTTAATCTTGTGAATGGAGTTAAGATAAAATTATATATTATAAAACCTGTAGGAAATAAATTTTCAGGATTCTTAGTGATATTAGATAGTGGTGATTGATTAATGACATTAATTTGAAGCTGCTTTTAGGTTGATATGAAGTGATAATTAGGGGCTGAGGTAAAAGAGAAGAAAATGCCATAGGTTTGAAATGAAAATTGCTTTGTTACGTTAAGGATACTAGTGAAAATTTTCCGCTGAATGTAAGCAAAATGAAATTGGATAGGATGGAAGCAGTGTTCAGTGTCAAACTATAATAAAGAATTTAGAGGAGTAGGGGCAGGCATGCTATTTTATGCTTTTTAAAAGAGTCAGCTAGGTGGTTTTGCATATTCTTTAAGTAAAAAGAGCAGAAATAAAATAAAAACATGTAAATAATATGGTTTCTATTTTGTTATTTTAGTGCCTCTTAATACATTTTCTGAGGTTTGTATTTCATTTCATTTCTGTTTTTCAGTAACTTTCAGAAGGTTTGTGTCCTGATGGCAGCCAACCAATATTAGAAAAATAAACTGAATTTATTGCATTGAGAGAAGAGTTATGTCAAGTGACTCTAACAGACAATACGTTATAATGAGAATCTAAATGAATGCCAACCTATTAATGTTCAGAAAGAGAAAAGTTAGATGTATTATCCAATAATTACAGATTTGAAGATAATAGAAGACATATGAATTAAACTTTTTTTCCACAACAGGAAGTTAAGATGTGGAATACATTTTGGGAATATTAATAAAGGTCAAAATAATTTTTTATGAAGAAAGAATGTAAAACCAGTTAGAATCCAGCAAAACACCACTTGGAAAACCAGGAATAGGAGATGTGTGGAGTCTTGGCAAGCTGGAAGTTTTAATGACTTGGTAATATTTTATAACACTATAATATATAGAATAATCTGGGCTGAAATTTATGCTTTACCTTAAAAGAAAGTTATGGAGGGATGATTTTATTAAGCATTTAATATAATGAAAATATCTGCTTTCATTGTTAATAATGGTAAAAATAGTGATGCCTGTATACTGAGGGTTGTTCACAGGCAGTCAAGACTGTGGTGAACTTCAGGGGCTGTCTTGTAATTATGTCATATAACTATTTGCGATTATGTATAAGTCAAAAACATTTTTATGTGAAAATTATTTTTGTTACATGTCTAACAAAGTTTCTGATCCCAAGTTTTTACTAGGTGATCAGGGTTGAATCAAATCCACTGTAATATAACAACCAACCAAACTAGGAAATATTACGTCTGCCAGTAGGTCAAGCGTAAATGCTCATTAACTTGTGTCAAAATTAGTGATGAAGTTTGAATACACCACCATGGTAAGAATTTGAAAATACGATTATTCTTCAACCTAATGAATCACAGTTTTTGAATTAAAAAAAAGACCAGTTCTTAGAACCCTAATTTGAAAACAGAGGAGTAGGATTTATTTGTAGTTTTTTTTTTCTTGACTTTGTTTTTTAACTGAAGGAAATAGATCTCCTCTTTCCTCTTACTGTAACATTTATCTGTGCCTTCATCACCATAGGCTTCCAATCAAGAAATAAACATTTCAACATTTCCAACATAAGAGGAAAGGAGCTTTGTTAAACATACATATATTTCAAAAACTGTTTTACGTGGAAGAGGTCATTCATCACTGAGAGAATATTTTCAAAGGTAGTATCAGATGTGAAATTCAAAACTGCCTCAAAGCTGAATCCTGAAAAGGGAATTGTAATAGACAAAAGAGTCCTTGGTTTTAATCATGTTCCTAGGAGTCTGATTTTCCTTTTTAATATTTGTACAAGTTCTAGGTTGGTGTTTTAGAAGCTATTGCTCCTCAAAATTATTTTATTTCAGATATATATGTATGTATTAACAAGAGTCAAAGAATTTATTAATTTAACAACGGTGATTGAGATTTCTACAGTCTTGAGTATGTATTGATATTAATATTTGATTGGCTGGAAATAACCTTTCAGCTATGAAAGAGTTCATTAAGATAACCAATCACAAAAAGTGTGTTGCAAGTGGGGATAGTTAGACTTTTTAGAAAGCAAACTCCTTTCGACTTGTCTAAAATAGTAAAATTATATGTAAACACTGTATTTATAGAATGGTTGCTGACAATAAAAGTCCTATATAATGATCTGGTTCTAACAGTCCTGAACCAATGAAATTTGCCTCAAGCTAGTTCTTTTAAAGGACACAGACACATACAGTATAGAGGACTAGCTACATATATATCTTTAAGAAGTAAAATCTAATTGTACTATCATCTATTTCAGTATTTCAAACACAAAGCACTTTCCAAGAACTAAACTAGGTGGGTTAATTTGTCCCTCTGTGTCAAGCAGAATTAAAATCACATCTCTTTTAATGTCCATGAATAAGGTATTTATCTCTAACACAAATTACCCAAATTCTACAAGTATTTATTAACACATAGGAAACACCATTATTCTGGGAATTTATTTGCTAATAGTCATTCAGTTTTATTTGTAATAGCTATTAATATTAAAAGGCTGTTTCCATGTTATAGTACTTAACTTGCCCAAGGGAAAGAATATACCATACTTGTATGTAAACCCATTCAAGGTGATATCAGTGGGACTGAATTTTCCGTCCTTAGATAACCAGTACATGAAAATTACTCTCTAGTATTTCAAAGAAGAAAGTGCTAAATACTATTAGCTAAAAGAACTTTCTGCCTGACTGCATTAATTTCCTATTCATTTCATTAAAGAGAAAGTTTTGATAAGGCTTATAAATTACATATTCCTAGCAGACTAATAGCTTGAGGAAAAACATGTAATGGCTCTCCTTAATCAAAATAAGAGCAACTTGTTGTTTATCCAGCTGAGGAGCCTTGGATGAAGGGTACTCATTTTATTATTTCTATGGCAAATCAAAAGTAATCCATAGAAATATGAACCAATGAAACAAGTGTAGAAAATTAGGAAAAAACACTAATGTGGCTATGAAAGACATAGTTTCTTGGGAACTCAACTATTCATTAACCAATTTATTTATTTAGGACTTGCTGTGAGCCAGTTATTGGCCTATAAGTACTAGGGCTATCATAGTGAGCAAAACATTTATAGTCCCTGTACTCATGAAATGTATTGTCTGGGAGGACACTGAATGGATGATTGTAGAGGCTCTTGACTCCTTTGGAACTGGAGATCCTCTCAATAATATTCTGTGTGGCATAACAAAGTGCTAAGAATGAAACCATAATGGAAATTAAATTTATTTTCTATTAAAAAGAAAATATTACTGCACTTCTGTGAACTAGGAGTTAAGGGATTAGTTGCTCCAAAAGCAATCTAAACCTCCAGATTTTATATCATTTATATTGTCTCCAGGTCAACTGGCTTCACAGACTAAACTCTAAAGTGCTCCAGTTACTAATGAGTCAGACACTAAAGGTGTATTAAGTATTCGAAAGATGGAGGGATTCATCCTCATGTGCATTCTGTTTTCTGACATCCAGAGCTGCACTTAATGGCCTGGGAGGTAGCCAGTTAACCTTTCTGAAACACAGCCCTGTCTGGTCATGTTAATCACAGTGAACGACTGTCCTTTCAATCCTGCTTTTTCCTCTCCAGTGTCTTCACCTTCCATATGTGCACACAAGTCCTAGCTTCTAACTGGACATCACTGTAAACTCACTTTAATGGCTTAGGCAAATTTGTCTATGAGTGAGGACAAGGAGTGTGTGGAATGTGTTTAGTCTCTTTATGCTTAAAGGAGTTTAGCCTTTCTGTGATTGACTGCTGTGCTCCTCCCTCCATCTCTCCACTGCTTCACTTCTCTGGCTCAGATCAATGTCAGTAGTTAAATGAATCCGTTGTATGAATGCGTCTGTTGACCTGGCCTTCTCATTGATTGCATAAACAGTGCACAGGAGTGAGGTTTCTAGGGAAGAGAACTGGCCTGCCACCTGCCCTTGGCACCACTCCCTGAGATCTTGGGGGTTTCCCACAGAAGTTACTTGTGCAGAAGCAGGACCTGGGAACACTCAGTTAACCACAAGGAAGCTGAAAGCCACATCCAGCCTTTATCCATAACCTGTGAGATTCATTTATTAATATAAAGGGAAGACAGCAGTCGAGGGGTTTGTTGGCCTTCAAAACATTCCTATAAGGGACACTGACCAGATCCTCAGTTGCCTAACGGTATCAAGCTGACTTTTTAATCTCTATCCATTAAATCCAGATGAAATGGTTGAATGGCATTGCTGATTCAACGGACATGAATTTGGGCAAACTCTGGGAGGTGCTGAGGGACAGGGAGACCTGGCATGCTACAGTCCATGGGATTGCAGAGTTGGACACGACTTGGCGACTGAACAACAACAAATTATATCCAGAATATTCCTCCCACCTTGAACTCTGAGATTCACTGGAATTTGTATTTTCTTAAAAGTTGAAAATAACATAATGAATGGGATTTGACCTAGAAAAAGAAGTATGTTTTGAAACTGTATGTTTGAAAATATTTTCCTCACTTAAGTGCCTTTCACCTCATCTTTGATAAACTTACCTCTCTATTTCCATCAGGAGAAAGAGATTTTGTTAGCAAAGCACTCTACCAATAAAGAATGCTGTAAACTTGCATTTTTCCTTCTCTAAGCATAGAGAAGTGCTTATTTTTATTTGGAAGAAAAACAGATTTATGTCAGTAAAAGAAAGGTATCAGCAATTAAAGTAGCATTTCTCTGTGTCTTGCGCTACCTGAGTTTTCATGAAGTTTTACATTTCACTTCATATAAATCAACTCCAAAATAAAGTATTTAAATGTAAAATCTGAACTTGGTAATAATAATACATGATCCCCAGAAAAGATATATTTCCCAATCAGAAAATATTATGGAAGAAATAAAGCGTTGTAACAGAGGGATTTCCCACAGGTTTTTTTAAATTGCAAATATGTAGAGACTGGCTCAAAGCTTGAGCTACAACCAGTCTTTGGAGAAAAAATATCCTACAATAAATGATAGTATTAGCTCACACCTGTATACACATTTAAATTTTTAGAACACGTTGACAAACAGCATCTCATTTGATAGCTTTAGAGAAGACAGAATGCTTTTTTTCTTATGTAATACTTGTCAAGAGTCAGCAGAAACTGTGTTTTAAGTGTAGCTACTCTTGTTCTTCGGACAGAGGGGCCTGGTGGGCTATAGTCCACGGGATCACAAAGAGCTGGACACAACTGAAGTGACACCACACACACACCCACTCTTGTCCTTATGACTCCCTGAATGATCTTTCTTTCTGCCAAAATAACTACTGTAATATATTTCTGATTTGGGGTTAGAAAATAAGAAATTCAGAGATTATAATAAATAGTAGGGGAAAATGTACATAGTCCTCAGTAAAACAATTGAAAGAAATAATTATTTAAAATATTCTGTATTTGTATGGCAAAAACTATTACAATATTGTAAAGTAATTAGCCCCAACTAAAATAAATAAATTTATAATTATTTAAAATATTCTGTATTTGTATGGCAAAAACTATTACAATATTGTAAAGTAATTAGCCCCCAACTAAAATAAATAAATTTATAAAAAAAAAATATTCTGATCTAATTCTACAACAAAGAATAATAATAAACAATAAATGCCATTTCTTAGTTCTTTACTGAGTTTCAGCATCCATGATAGGTGCTTCTTGAATTAACACTCTCTGATGTTTGAAAAGCCTGAAAAGTATATATTATCATTCCCATTTTACAGAGAAGAAAATAGTCTAGTTAAATAGTTTGCTGTTGTCCAGTCGCTAAGTCATTTCCAGCTCTTTGGGACCCCGTGGACTGCAGCATGCCAGGCTCCTCTGTCCTTCACTATCTCCTGGAGTTTGCACAAACTCATGTCCATTGAGTCAGTGATGTCACCCAACCATCTCATCCTATGTTGCCCCCTTCCCCTGCTCTCAATCTTTCCCAGCATAAGGATCTTTTCCAGTGAGTCGGCTCTTCGCATCAGGTGGCCAATGTATTGGAGCTTCAGCTTCATCATCAGTCCTTCCAATGAATACTCAGGGTTGATTTTCTTTAGGATTGACTAGTTTGATCTCCTTGCTATCCAAGGGATACTCAAGAGTCTTCTCCAGTATCACAGTTCAAAAGCATCAGTTCTTCTCTGTTTAGCCTTCTTTATGGTTAAATGGTAGTGGAACAATTAAACCGAAACCCAGGTCCATGAGATTCGAAAGGTTGTCGGTTTAGCATTATTCTATGATTATGATTTACCTGATCACTGAATGGATTATGTAGCTACTTAAAAGCTTATCATAAAATTATGTGGGATTATCTGAAACTGCTTATTGGGAGTAAATAAAAATGTAGGTCACAATAAAATATATATCTTTAGAAAGACTGGGGCAAAACATGTAAGATGAAAGTAGTTTCTGTATTATGATTTTTTTTCCTTTGGTATACTTTCTAAAGTGTCCTTAATATTGTTATAATTATATTGTTCATAGGTTTTAGTCTTTAAATAATAAGTGAATCAAATGGTTAAGGGATTAATGAGTATGTGGAGAATATTAATTAGTATTTGTGTCACCTGTACTTGTAGGCACCTTACATTTGTGTGCCTTAAGGCACCTGTACATTTGTGTCTTTTGTACCTTGAGTTTACACTTACTACATTAAGCCTTACAATTTTGTTTACACTCCTAGGAAACCATTACTGATTTCCACATGAGTGTAGCCTCCAGGATCCAGCATGGCCCAGAGCGTTCATTAAATACACCCCACATGAATGACTGTTGAATAAACAAGGGTCTTTCTTAAAGCTCATTAATAATATGAAGTTAGTGGAATAAGCATAGAATTAATGAATATAATCTCTCATAAACACCTTATATTACATATATCAATATGGGTTTATAGTTCAAAATAAGGATAAATGTATATTTCTTGTTGTACTTGTTCTCAATACTGTTGTCATTTAGTGCCCAGTATTTACGTCATTTGATCAAATTAAGGTTATCCTATATATGAATAATGTCTCTATTTTAAACCTGTGCTGTGTTGTGCTTAGTCGTTCAGTTGTGTCTGACTCTTTATGAACCATGGACTGTAGCCCACCAGGTTCCTCTGTCAGTGGAGATTCTGCAGACAAGAATACTGGAGTGTGTTTCCATGCCCTCCTCCAGAGGATCTTCCCAACCCAGGGATTAAATCCAAGTTTCCCATATTGCAGGTGGATTCTTTTTTTTTTTTAATTTATTTTAATTGGAGGCTAATTACTTTACAATATTGTAGTGGTTTTTGCTATACATTGACATGAATCTACAATGGGTGTACATGTGTCCCCCATCCTGAACCCCCCTCCCACCACCCTCTCCATCCCATCCATCAGGGTCATCCCAGTGCACCAGCCCTGAGTGCCCTATCTCATGCATCAAACCTGGACTGGTGATCTCTTTCACATATGGTAATATACATGTTTCAATGCTATTCTCTCAAATCATCCCACTCTCACCTTCTCCCAGAGAGTCCAAAAGTCTGTTCTTTATATCTGTGTCTCTTTTGCTGTCTCGCATATAGGGTCATCATTACCATCTTTCTAAATTCCATATATATGCATTAATATACTGTATTGGTGTTTTTCTTTTTGACTTACTTCACTCTGTATAATAGGCTCCAGTTTCATCCATCTCATTAGAACTGATTCAAATGCATTCTTTTTAATAGCTGAGTAATATTCCATTGTGTATATGTACCACAGCTTTCTTATCCAGTTATCTGCTGATGGACATCTAGGTTGCTTCCATGTCCTCACTATTATAAACAGTGTTGCGATGAAGATTGGGGTACACGTGTCTCTTTCAATTCTGATTTCCTCGGTGTGTATGCCCAGCAGTGGGATTGCTGGGTCATATGGGAGTTCTATTTCCAGTTTCTTAAGGAATCTCCACACTGTTCTCCATAGTGACTATACTAGTTTGCATTCCCACCAATAGTGTAAGAGCGTTCCCTTTTCTCCACACCCTCTCCAGCATTTATTGTTTGTAGATTTTTGATAGCAGCCATTCTGACCAGCATGAGATGGTACCTCATTGTGGTTTTAATTTGCATTTCTCTGATAATGAGTGATATTGAGCATCTTTTCATGTGTTTG
The DNA here is from genome assembly GCF_054371585.1 of Giraffa tippelskirchi. NCBI lineage: Eukaryota > Metazoa > Chordata > Mammalia > Artiodactyla > Giraffidae > Giraffa > Giraffa tippelskirchi. The sequence goes on along the minus strand of NC_137275.1, from coordinate 81,352,808 downwards.
TTAGCCATCTGTATGTCTTCTTTGGAGAAATGTCTGTTTAGTTCTTTAGCCCATTTTTTGATTGGGTCGTTTATTTTGCTGGAATTGAGCTGCAGGAGCTGCTTGTATATTTTTGAGATTAGTTCTTTGTCAGTTGCTTCATTTGCTATTATTTTCCCCCATTCTGAAGGCTGTCTTTTCACCATGCTTATAGTTTCCTTCATTGTGCAAAAGCTTTTAAGTTTAATTAGGTCCCATTTGTTTATTTTTGCTTTTATTACCATTAATCTTGGAGGTGGGTCATAGAGGATCATGCTGTGATTTATGTCAGAGAGTGTTTTGCCTATGTTTTCCTCTAGAAGTTTTATAGTTTCTGGTCTTACATTTAGATCTTTAATCCATTTTGAGTTTATTTTTGTGTATGGTGTTAGAAAGTGTTCTAGTTTCATTCTTTTACACATGGTTGACCAGTTTTCCCAGCACCACTTGTTAAAGAGATTGTCTTTTCTCCATTGTATATTCTTGCCTCCTTTGTCGAAGATAAGGTGTCCATAGGTGCATGGATTTATCTCTGGGCTTTCTATTTTGTTCCATGGATCTATATTTCTGTTTGTGTGCCAGTACCATACTGTCTTAATGACTGTGGCTTTGTAGTATAGTCTGAATTCAGGCAGGTTGATTCCTCCAGTTCGATTCTTCTTTCTCAAGATTGCTTTGGCTATTTGAGGTTTTTTGTATTTCCATACAAATTGTGAAGTTATTTGTTCTAGTTCTGTGAAAAATACCATTGGTAGCTTGACAGGGATTGCATTGAATCTATAGATTGCTTTGGATAGTATACTCATTTTCACTATATTGATTCTTCTGATCCATGAACATGGTATATTTCTCCATCTATTTGTGTCATCTTTGATTTCTTTCATCAGTGTTTTATCATTTTCTATATATAGGTCTCTTGTTTCTCTAGGTAGATTTATTCCTAAGTATTTTAATTTTTTGTCACAATGGTGAATGGAATTGTTTCCTTAATTTCTCTTTCTGTTTTCTCATTGTTAGTGTATAGGAATGCAAGGGATTTCTGTGTTTAATTTTATATCCTGTAACTTTACTATATTCATTGATGAGCTCTAGTAATTTTCTTGTGGAGTCTTTAGGGTTTTCTATGTAGAGGATCATGTCATCTGCAAACAGTGAGAGTTTTACTTCTTCTTTCCAATCTGGATTCCTTTTATTCCTTTTTCTTCTCTGATTGCTGTGGCTAAAACTGCCAAAACTATGTTGAATAGTAGTGGTGAGAGTGGGCATCCTTGTCTTGTTCCTGACTTTAGAGGAAATACTTTCATTTTTCTCACCTTTGAAGGTAATGTTTCCTGTGGTTTTATCATATATGGCTTTTATTATGTTGAGGTATGTTCCTTCTATGCCTGCTTTCTGGAGGGATTTTATCATAAATGGATGTTGAATTTTGTCAAGGGCTTTCTCTGCATCTATTGAGATAATCATGTGGTTTTTATCTTTCAATATGTTAATGTGGTATATCACATTGATTCACAATTTAAAAATGAAGATGACTGATTCGGTCACAAAAGAATATGAGCTTAAAGTCAGAACTCTAGATTTTAAGTCTTGGATGTGCAATTTAATAACTGTTCAGACGTGGGCATCCATTTTATTTGCTGGAGTCTTAGTTCCCTGTCCATAAAATATGGTTTGTAACCTACGTCTTAATTTGTGTGTGCTTGTGTGTTAAGTCACTTCAGTCATGTCTGACTCTGCGACCTTATGGACTGGAATCCACCAGGCTCCTCTGTCCATAGGATTCTCTTGGCAAGAATACTGGAGTGGATTGCCATGCCCTCTTCCAGGGGATATTCCAGATCCAGGAATTGAATCCACATCTCTTACATCTCTGATTTGCTTGTTGATATTGTTGTGAAAGTATATATAGAGAGAGTACAATATCTTATGGAAAAATCCAAATGAACTCTCTGGCCAACCCAATATATGTGAAGCTAATGTGATTTTGATGATAAGTACATATCAATTATTATCTTTTTTATTGTAAATATATGGCTCTCAGCTGCATGTAATGTCCACCCTTTTCCTCAGAGGTTCTTTCAATGCAAAAAAAAAAAAAAAGTCTGTGCTTAATTTCATCTTGAAATTGAGAAACTCTTTCCTTATGGTGTTAGAGACAACAGTTTTTGTCAATTTCAGGGCAACTTCTATAGATCAGCAGAACCCGACATCTATACTGATAAAATTTCTCTGTCTTGAAACTGACCAATGCTGCAGGTGATATCAAGAAGGACTATCCTGTTGTTAAGAACATTTGCAATAGAAGGAATGGGAAATGTGTTAGAGTCTTCATTTCATTTGGGCTTGGAAAATACACATTGTGTTGAAAGAGAAAACTAGAGAGCAATAATTTTTCTTTTCAGTTTAATGTCTAGTTGATTTCCATTAAAAATAATTAGAAATACCCCTATAAATGATATGCACAAGTTTATGTAAGTGGATCACTTTTGTTCCATGTGGAGAAATATCCTATATAAATCTAAGTTCCAAATATCTCTGTACATGGTAACCATGTGTGTTAATATAAAATATTCTAATTTATAATGAAATCAACTTTTCCTTAATCTTTTTCAAATTTAAAGAAAGGTAATAGTGAGTTATTTCTGGGTACAAAGATTAATAAAGACACTTATAATAGATACTGACTTAAAAATTTTGTCAGTTCTGCACTTTAAGAGCTTCTGAATACATTTTATGAACATCTTCATTTTAAAATTGGATTTCAAAATGTTTTAACTTTAGCTAAGATTTAGTTTAATGAGTTTTCACTTTAACATTGTCTTTTTGAAACAGAAAATGCCACTCTTTCATTCATGAAATTTGCTCTTCTCATCTAAATTTTTGCATTTACAATTTTGAGACTTCCACCTAATGTGGGAAAGCATTCTAAACAGAGGTACATTCCATGCATTTTATTTGATAAAAGCATTGAATTCACTTAACTACAAAGTTGGAGGTATGGGAAATAGCAACAAGATATGAAAAAGATCTCTAAAGCCCGAAGCAAAGTATGGGAACTTTCTGGTCCAATTTTTAACAGCTGATCAATAGTAACATTTTTCTACAGTTTCTGAAATCTCTGAATGAATTTTGAATTGCTATTATTATTATGCCAGTTGAGTATCTGAACGTGCAGACCCACCTTGACACTAATATTAAATTATAAATGATTTGCCCTTTTATAAATGTGAATAGATTTAAATAACGTTTGATTTGTGCTTTTACATTCTCCAAAAAGCACCACTCTTTGAGCCTATATGGTGATTTAAGGTCTATTCAGTCAATCATCTTTTTTTAGTTTTTACTCACTGATCATATGAGTGATTTTTATTTCTTGCCCTTTTCAATCTTGGGAACATGTTTTTAAGAACCTTAGAGTAAGTCAAGATAACTGACTCCTACAGTTTCAATATCTCCTTACTTAATTTTGATATCATAGTTTTGATTTAAATGCACCATATATTTGGCATCTTTGCCAGATTCCATTCTTTAAAACTTAAAAAAATAGCATTGTCATTGAAATAGAATATTAACTGGGAATGGTAGTGGAGATTTTCTATCTGTCATTTGCTTTTAGATTGTTTATTAATAAGATTAGCCTTTAGGTTGTAATATTGTTGATCAGCCAGACATCTTTGAGTTAAAAAATGAATGGTTTGCAAGATCTCTGAAACAAGCAGGAATATGCAGTGTTTTGTCAAAATTTTAAAAATTCCTAACCTAGTGACTAGATGCCTTAAAAATATGTACAACTTTTGCCCTATGGTACAAGGTTGGAAATGAGTTATCTTAGCACAACTGAAAGATTTCAAAGAAAGATTTATTGAAAGAAAATAGTGTGTTTATTATTTTAACCATTTGGTAAAATGGTTTTTTTCACAGATTAAAAAAATTGTTCAAGTTTAATAAAACTCACCATCTATTGTTTTCTTCCACTGACTAAAAAGTACAATGTTGGGTAAAGACATTTAAAAAACCCTTTTTATGTTTTTTAAATGTTTATTGGAGAAGCTGATTTGCAATGTTGTATTAATTTCAGGTGCACAGCAAAGTGAATCCCTCTTTTCAAAAAAAGTGTACACACTAGAACCTTAATTTGAAATTTAGTATTTAAGTTTGTCTCTAACTTACATTTCCTGCTATCTTTCCAACCATTAAATTCCATATAGTAACTGGATTGTTGTACTCAGTTTTCCAAAGAGGCTTTGCAAATTCCACCTTCAAAGGTATATCCTTACTCTTGGTTTGGAATTATTTGCATCTTCTTTACACTCCATTATGGTCTCAGATTCTAGCTCTGGGAACAACTCCTCACTGCAAATCCTAGCCAATGGTCACTTCACATTTATCTGAACTTATATTGTAGTTATTATCTTTGTTCTAGTTTGAGACTAAGATTACATTACCATATATTAAAGGCTTCCCAGGTGGCACTAATGGTAAAGAACCCGGCTGTCACTGCAGGAGACATAACGACTCGAGTTTGATCCCTGGGTCCGGAAGATCCCCTGGAGGAGGACATGGCAACCCACTCCAGTATTCTTGCTTGGACAGAGGAACCTGGAGGGCTCTTCGCAGCCCAAAGGGTCACAAAGAGTTGGACATGACTGAAGCGACTGAACACACATCATATATTACTGCAGGTTACCTCTAAAGCTGATCCTCAGTACATCATCATATGTACTTATAAATTCTCTCCAACATATATACCAGCATATAAAAGCAGTTTAATATTTGTGAGCTATTCTCTAGCTGAAAAGAGTACTATGAATCAGTCAAAATCAGAATTATTTATCAATGTAAAAGAAATTAAGCTGTTTACTATTAAATATATGTCTAGCAATCAGAGTATTACCTATAGGAATCCTTGGACAGTTACTTTAATACAGAAATGAGAATGAGGTAAAATAAACCTAAAAATCTTATCCAAGTTAGTTGAAAAGTTTGTTCTGAGTTAAACATTGCATTTGTAGAAATTGACTCCACTAATTTCATTAGGTGATGAATTTTTCTTAGAACAATAGTAAACCTCACTGCAGGCCTTCCACTAGTAAACTCAACTCCATTAAAGATGAAGTTGAGTGTGTGTGTGTGTGTGTGTGTGTGTGATAACGTGGATGAAAGATTAGATGTATTTTTCCTACCTTGAATAAAATATACTTTCGAATCTTAAACAGGGTTAAAAATGTTGAATGTGCAAGGTTATCTAAAGACAAAATCTTTAAGCTATCTGGTATGCATTTTGAGAGTGAGTATCAAAAAAAAAAAGAGCAAATAATCCAGGTTCCAGGAAAACGTCTATTTCTGCTTTATTGACTATGCCAAAGCCTTTGACTGTGTGGATCACAATAAACTGTGGAAAATTCTGAAAGAGATGGGAATACCAGACCATTTGACCTGTCTCTTGAGAAACCTGTATGCAGGTCAGGAAGCAACAGTTAGAACTGGACATGGAACAACAGACTGGTTCCAAATAGGAAAAGGAGTACATCAAGGCTGTGTATTGTCACCTTGCTTATTTAACTTATATGCAGAGTACATCATGAGAAACACTGGGCTGGAAGAAACACAAGCTGGAATCAAGATTGCCAGGAGAAATATCACTAACCTCAGATATGCAAATGACACCACCCTTATGGCAGAAAGTGAAAAGGCACTAAAAAGCCTCTTGATGAAAGTGAAAGAGGAGAGTGAAAAAGTTGGCTTAAAGCTCAACGTTCAGAAAACTAAGATCATGGTATCTGGTCCCATCACTTCATGGGAAGTAGATGGGGAAACAGTGGAAACAGTGTCAGACTTTATTTTGGGGGGCTCCAAAATCACTGCTGATGGTGATTACAGCCATGAAATTAAAAGACGCTTACTCCTTGGAAGGAAGGTTATGGCCAACCTAGATAGCATATTTAAAAGCAGAGACATTACTTTGCCAACAAAAGTCCGTCTAGTCAAGGCTGTGGTTTTTCCAGTGGTCATGTATGGATGTGAGAGTTGGACGGTGAAGAAAGCTGAGTGCCGAAGAATTGATGCTTTTGAACTGTGGTGTTGGAGAAGACTCTTGAGGGTCCCTTGGACTGCAAGGAGATCCAACCAATCCATCCTGAAGGAGATCAATCTTGGGTGTTCATTGGAAGGACTGATGTTGAAGCTGAAACTCCAATACTTTGGCCACGTCATGCGAAGAGTTGACTCATTGGAAAAGACCCTAATGCTGGGTAGAATTGGGGGCAGGAGGAGAAGGGGACGACAGAGGATGAGATGGTTGGATGGCATCACTGACTCGATGGACATGGGTTTGGGTAAACTCCGGGAGTTGGTGATAGACAGAGAGGCCTGGCGTGCTGCAATTCATGTGGTTGCAAAGAGTCGGACACAACTGAGCGACTTAACTGAATGCTGGAAGAGGAAGGCTCAGTAACTATGGATTGTTTCTGCTAAATTGATTACCTATTATCTTTAACAAGAAGCAGAAACCACTTTTAAAATTTTACAACAGTTTCAGTCTTTTTTTAAAAAAAATTAACAAATGGTAGAAGCATGATAGAAGCAAACATACATAAAGGTGTGTTCAGTGGTTTTTCTGTATCACAACTTGACAATAAACAGAATAAAAGGTCTCAGAAATAGAATGACTTTTTCTGAGTTGCTCAGTTTTTCACATGTAAGTCTTCGAAAGGGCTACCTTGATAGTTCAGTTGGTAAAGAATCCACCTGCAATGCAGGAGACCCCAGTTTGATTCCTGGTTCAGGAAGATCTGCTGGAGAAGGGATAGGCTACCCACTCCAGTATTCTTGGGCTTCCCTTGTGGCTCAGCTGGTAAAGAATCTGCCTGCAATGCAGGAGACCTGGGTAGATCCCTGGGTTGGGAAGATCCCCTACAGAAGGGAAAGGCAATTCATTAAATTTTTGGTCTTTTTGCTGAAACTCTGAATAATTTTTCATTACCTGTGAGGGACTGTGACCACTTCTGTTAAACACTGACCTTTTTCATCTTTAAAATGGCAATGCAGTACTAAATTGCATTTGTGCCTGTGATTATTTTGTCAGTCTCCCAGTGGCTCAGTGGTAAAGAATCAGCCTACTGTGTGGGAGTTGCAGGAGACATGGGTTCTATCCTTGGTCTGGGAAGATCCCCTGGAGGAGGACATGGCAACCCACTCCAGTATTCTTGCCTGAAGAATACCATGGACAGGGGACCCTGGCAGGGTATGGTCCATAGGGTCACAAAGAGACAGACACTACTGAAGTGACTTAGCACGGCACCAGTTAAATATTACTAAATTCATGTTTTTCCTTGTTTCATGCAAAAAAAAAATATATATATATATACACACACACACACACACACACACATGCACACATACACACACAGGTCACTGTTTTGGGCAGTCATTGAAAACATTTATTTGCCAATATTATAACCTTAGAAAGGTAGCAATGTGTGCATTCCCTCTTATTTTTGTGTTACTACCTGCCTATATATTTGTTCATTCGGCGGCTATGTATTAAGTTCCTACACTATCCCATGAACTAGGCATTGGGGATTTAGATAAACCTAGTCACTGCCATAAGGATCCTTTTATTTAGTGGGAAAAATAGGAAATAAATAACCATTACAGAAATAAAGTGTATTCTATAATTGATCTAGTATATGAAATGAGACCTGTCTGGGTATATAATAATGAATAGTTGTATGATTTAAAGCATTTTATATTTACAGAATATTTTATCTTTTAAAGTGTTTTGTTGATTATCCTTTAGCACAAATAAAAACATCTGAGACTACCTCTCAGATGTTCTTTTAATCAATATGACTAATGGATATATGTATTCAGAAACAAAATTTTCCCTTTAGCAGAAGGTTATTGAGAGATAACAATTGAATGGTAATTTTCTTTTCCATTTATATTTGTGGTTATGCTGACATTTCAGTAAGGTTTTATTGAAGCAATAACGTCACTCACTAAAATGCAGATGATGAATCTAATAATAGTGTTAATTATGCTTTATTTCATACATATAGACATGCAGAATCTGAGTCATACTAGGATGTTAATTACTTTATAAGGATTAGAATAAATTAAGATAAGGGCTCCTTCTGTGTATTAATTAAAAGTTCACAATGGGATCAGCAATTCAGATGAGCAATAAAATGTGGTTGAGTGCTTATTTCACTGTGAACTTTAGGATGTTTATTGGCAGAAATATCTTGAAAAGCTCAAAACATTAGCATGGTCACATTTTAACAGCTTTTTCCCTCTGAGTTACTTCTGTAAACACTTTTGGTAACTTGCTATATTTAAATTTGACCATTGCAAACCCCTTCCATCTTCTTGAAATACTTTTTTTGACTACTGTAAAATCATATTTTCCTTCCGTGTTTCCCTCCACTTCCCAGATCTATCCTTTTCAGTCTCCTTTTCTGATCGTCAGTGTTGAAGTCTCAGAGCTCCATCCTGAGTCCCTCTCAGGTCTGTATGTATTAGGGCTTCATCATGTATTGTTTCCATTGTGTGTCATGATTTTGATGACCTTTTTTAGGTAATCTCATTTACTCCCATGGATTGAGATTTCAACTTCATCATGATGTCTCCTAAATTCAAAATTTCAGTCCTGACCTTCCTCCTGAAATCCAGAATCATATAGTCAACACCATATTTGACATCTCCACCTAGAATATCAATGGACTTCCCTGGTGGCTCAGACAGTAAAGAATCTGCCTGCATTGTGGGAGACCTGGGTTCAATCCCTGGGTTGGGAAGATTCCCTGGAGAAAGAAAGAGCTACCCACTCCAGTATTCTGGCCTGGAGAATTCCATGGACAGGCATTCCTGGCAGGCTACAGTTCATGCAGTCTCAAAGAGTCGGACATGACTAAGCGACTTTCATTTTCGCCTAGAATACCCTGTCCATGACAGAATTCTTGCTTTCTTTCCCTTCATGCCTTACACCAGAACTCATTTTCTGCATCCCATGCCCACTCCTCATTTTCTCACCATACGCTTCACCATCTCTCACTGAGCTCCACTTGCCTTCACTCTGTTCCTATAAATGCCACCGTACTTTCCACATAGGGCCTTTGGTTCTTCTGCCTGCAATGGCCTGTCGCCAGAAATCAACCTCTGCTTTCAAAACGGGCATCACTATCATATCACTCTAGTGTAACTTCTTAGATCTTTAAAAGTGTATTTCTTATTTATTTCCTTTCTCCTTCCCTTCCTCCCTCCCTTTCTCCCTCACTCCATTACCTTATTCCTTTCTTGAATTCTCTCATTTTTATAACATTGTTCTACCCTCATCCCCTTTGTGCATAACAGTTTAATGTTAATTAATTTAATTAATGTTAACAGTTTAATGTAGCAAAGAATAAATAAATACCTGCCAAATGGCATGGTTTAGTCAGATTCTCATTTTTCTAACTGATATTTTCTGAGGTTTCCTCAGAATGGTGGAGGGCATGCATGTCCATGAGAGAGTGAGCTGCTACTTCACCTAATGTTATCATTATCTAAAGTTATCTAAATATTTGAAATATTCTGTGCTAACAACTCTTGCTTCCTCCTGAGACTGTGAATAGAATTATTTCCAGATGGTCCAGAAGTTTCAGCATATTGCTACAGTTAACAAAAAGCTTTTGTAAATGTTATATTAACCACTAAGGAGCATGTGCTACCATTAATTTGTGTTATGAGTTCCTGTTAATGGCAGAATTTGCCTGTACGTGCATTTTTCTCCTAAAATCGTATATAATAATTAGAGTACTGGTTGCAGAAAATTATAGATAACGAAAGACTGACACCACAGTACTTAAAAACATGTTCGGTGTGCCTTTTAGTAAAGAACTAAATTTTCAGATGTTATGGAGGTACTTCACTGTTTGAGTTTAAGAAAATTTCTTTTAAAAATCTGCTCAAATAAAGCTAAGAAGACTTTGTTGATTATTGTTGTTAAGTGAAAAAAGAAAGAGTCGCTCAGTCATATCTGACTCTGTGACCCCGTGGACTGTAGCCCACCAGGCTCCTCTATCCATAGAGTTCTCTAGGCAAAAATACTGGAGTGGGTAGCCATTCCCTTATCCAGGGGACTCTTTGTGACCCCATGGACTGTAGTCTGCCAGGCTCCTCTGTCCACGGAATTCTCCAGGCGAGAATGCTGGAGTGGGTAGCCATTCTCTTCTTCAGGGTATTTTCCTGACTGAGAGATTGAACCCAGGTCTCCTGCATTGCAAGTATTTTCTTTACCACTGGAGCCACATGCTAAGGTGAGACCTGAGTTATTGTTGTTAAGGAGTGTATAAAATGTATTCATTTATCTTTTTCTGTTCTTGTATTTATATCAAGTAAATCAATGGAAAATTCTCTTTGGAACATTATATTTCTCTTTGTTACTATGAATAAATTAGCAGTATATTGCATTCAATAGTACAGTGTTTTTTTGAAGTTCCTTTAATGTGAACATAAATAAAGAAATAAGCTTAACATCAATATTCCTGCCCTTTACTTGGTTATTTCCAGAACATTTCCAGGATAAAATATTTAAAAAGTCACTTGGGCTCACTGTAGTTTGACTGAAGTAAGCTAAAGATTGCTTTATTGACTGGACCAGTGTATTAATAGAAGAAGGAAGAAAGATTATTATCACACAGTATCTGGAAAGTTTTAAAGAAAATGGAGTGGGATTTCCTAAAATTTTCTTCTACCTACTTATAAATAGTTGATTTAAATGAAAAAGACAAATCTAAAATTATTAGGAGGAAAGAGTTAACCAATAATGAATTCAAGGTCATAAAGTATACTTTCTGTTTCTTCACAAGAACCTAGGGCTATAGCTTCTTTTGCTGCTTGCCAGCTTATATATGGTTACCTGGGAAACTTCCTGTTCTCAATTATGCTGCGTGAAACTTACATGTATTCTCTTAATTTAGATCCCATATTTAGATTCCATTTAAAATAACTAAGATGTGGTAGAAGGAAATTCTCTAATATATCATTTAACATTTGTAGTTTCTTTTTTAAAATGAAAAACTTTGATGGCACATAAGTAGTTATAATAGTATAAATCAATACATAGCACTTTTAACCATCTCATAAATCAGGCCTGTCTGGTTTCTTTGTCTAAATAGAATAAATTAGGCAAAAAGCAATGTTTTACTTAGAGTGATTTTATGTATGAATATTAAAAAGTATACCACAGAGTGTAGTATTCATAAGGCATTTCTGTCTTGTATTTCTTGTGGCAAAATATGTGCCAGAGGTTTGTGGGCATATTTTCAAGTGGGAATAAATACTTGTAGAGTTTTAGAGAATCTAGTACTTCAGTCTTCTACAAAAACTTTGTATTCAGGTATTAGATATGTCTGTTCATTGACTTCTTTGTTTATTCAACAAGCACATGCCTGTTCACTATCAGGTACATTGCAATGTGCTAAACACAAAGGATTCCAAATCAAATACTTTCCCTACTCTCGATAAGACTAGAGAAAAAGATGGCAATCAGTCAGTCACCTTGGTATGCTGTGATAAATTCTGTAAAAGGGAAATGCACTGGGGGCCAGAGTCAGGTGGAGGAACATTCAAATGAGATGGTAAGGCCCAGGATCATCTGGGTTCTTCTGGACCTGGGAGAAGACATAGATTAAAGACTTTTTAAATCAAGGAGTAACTCAGATGATCTGATTTGCATTTGAGAATAACTCTGATGGCAATGTGAAGGCTGCTGGGGATTAATCCAGATTAGAGATAAGAACACAGTATGCTGGGAGACCACCGTGTTCAAGTTTGGGATGATAAGAACCTGAATGAAGGCATTTGCAGTAGGAATATCAAGAAGGAATGCCAAAGAGTGTTGACCTGGCAATGATTTGGAGTCAAAGGATGTTAGAGAGGAAAAAAAAATACATTATTTTATGTAGGTATTGTATAGGTTAGGAAAAGATGGCCTAGAAAATGATGCTTACATGGAGTCTAAAACTTAGATGAAACAATTGTTATCACTGTTGAACATGGTCTATTTTCAGGAACATTTTTTACACTGGGTTAAAATAATAAAATCTTTCTGTAATGGTTATAAATTATGAAATTATATATTTAATTTTCCTTCATGTATATGTGACATTTTGAACTTGAACAAATCAAAAACTAAAAAGATAAAAACTGATTTTTTTTTTTTAAAAAATCAAAGCTGATTAAATCAGATAAAAATATTTCAGCAAAAGGTTGCCCCTTAAGAAACCTGGTATTTTTCAGAGAAATATATTTTAGAGTTCATTTCTGACATAAATTTATAAAATCAGTTAATGTCATTTAACATTTCCTTAACTATAATGATATTCTTAGTGGAAAAGATATTAGAGGGTTGTATAATTAAATGCATATTTGAACCTGTGGTTATTCTGTTCCTAGTATTACTCATAAAAGCATAAAAGTGACCATCTGGGTAAAATAGGAATGTAGTTTTGGAACCCTACCTGATAGTCTTGACCCTTTAAACCCATAGCTGAGATTTAATGTCAAAATAAGTTATAGAAAAACATGACAACAAAATATCTCCTTTTCTATTCCCCTTTAAAAATGACTAAAACTCAAAATGTATTGCATATCTAACTGCTATTAATTTAGGAACATTTTATAATCATCAATATGATAACCAGTTCATATCAGTCCACAAGTACTTAAAAACTGAAGTTTTTGTGTACTTATGAAATACACAGAGAAAATATGAGTATTCCACTGACTTGTGGAGGAAGGAGTCTATATTATATACTTTTATGACTTAATTTACTTTGGGACCACATGTGAAGTTCCTTTCATACTGGTTTTTTACTTACATACTGTGTTTTTCAAAATACTGTAAAATAGATATTTAGGGCTATAGGCATTGATATTAGAAAGTTACATAATTTATTTGATGACGACTTAAGTAACTAACATAAATTTTCACATATCATTTTTTTTTTTTACATTTTTGCTAAATATTTTGTAAAATAGCTTGTGCTGTCTTACCTTTAGGCACAATTTTGACCATAACTCACTTAGTATCACTATAATAGACATTGTCATATTCTTTCTCAGCATAAAATACATAGTGATTCCCGAGAGTTTAGTGCAGTGAATTTTTTGAAATTATATGCCTTTTTAGTGATAATTGTTATCAGAACATGTGATTAATAACATACCATGTTCCATTAAATGGAAATTTATGTAGTTTTTCAAAATATATGCTCATATTAAAGAAAGGAAGGCAGAATATAAATGTCAGCTATTCTCACTGCATTTGTTTTGAGACCACTGCAAGGAGATCCAACCAGTCCAGCCTAAAGGAAATCAGTCCTGAAAATTCATCGGAAGGACTGATGTTGAAGATGAAACTCCAATACTTCAGCCAGCTGAAGCGAAGAGCTGACTCATTTGAAAAGACCCTGATTCTGGGAAAGATTGAAGGTGAGAGAAGAAGGGGATGACAGAGGATGAGATGATTGGATGGCATCACTAACTCAATGGAGATGAGTTTGAGTAGACTCCAGGAGTTGGTAATGGACAGAGAGGCCTGGCATGCTGCAGTCCATGGGGTCACAAAGAGTTGGACACTACTGAGCGACTGAACTGAACTGAACTGAATAGGAATTAAGTTCTATCAGCTGAAAGAGATTATATATGCTTGGATGAATTATATTTGTCATTCACGAAATAGTTTATAACTACGGACAAAAGTTTAGGGAGTGTTTTTAGGTTTAAAACCCTAAAGACTCCACCAGAAAATTACTAGAGCTAATCAATGAATATAGTAAATTTGAAGGATATAAAATCAACACACAGAAATCCCTTGCATTCCTATACACTAACAACAAGAAAACAGAAGGAGAAATTAAGGAAATAATTCCATTCACCATCGCAATGAAAAGAATAAAATACTTAGGAATATATCTACCTAAAGAAACAAAAGACCTATATATAGAAAACTATAAAACACTGGTGAAAGAAATCAAAGAGGACACAAATAGATGGAGAAATATACCGTGTTCATGGATCAGAAGAATCGATATAGTGAAGATGAGTATACTACCTAAAGCAATCTATAGATTCAGTGCAATCCCTATCAAGCTTCCAATGGTATTCTTCAGAGAACTAGAACAAATAATTTCACAATTTGCATGGAAATGCATAAAACCTTGAATAGCCAAAGCAATCTTGAGAAAGAAGAATCGAACTGGAGGAATCAACCTGCCTGAATTCAGACTATACTACAAAGCCACAGTCATTAAGACAGTATGGTACTGGCACAAGGACAGAAATATAGATCAATGAAACAAAATAGAAAGCCCAGAGATAAATCCACGCGCCTATGGACACCTTATCTTTGACAAAGGAGGCAAGAATATACAATGGAGAAAAGACAATCTCTTTAACAAGTGGTGCTGGGAAAACTGGTCAACCACTTGGAAAAGAATGAAACTAGAACACTTTCTAACACTATACACAAAAATAAACTCAAAATGGATTAAAGATCTAAATGTAAGACCAGAAACTATAAAACTCCTAGAGGAAAACATAGGCAAAACACTCTCTGACATAAATCATAGCAGGATCCTCTATGACCCACCTCCCAGAATATTGGAAATAAAAGCAAAAATAAACAAATGGGACCTAATTAAAATTAAAAGCTTTTGCACAACAAAGGACACTATGAGCAAGGTGAAAAGACAGCCTTCAGGTTGGGAGAAAATAATAGCAAACGAAGCAATGGACAAACAATTAATCTCAATAATATACAAGCAACTCTTGCAGCTCAATACCAGAAAAATAAGTGATAGGCCAAAGAACTAAACAGACACTTCTCCAAAGAAGAAATACAGATGGCTAAGAAACACATGAAAAGATGCTCAACATCACTCATTATCAGAGAAATGCAAATCAAAACCACAATGAGGTACCATTTCACACTTGTCAGAATGGCTGCTATCCAAAAGACTACAAGCAATAAATGCTGGAGAGGGTGTGGAGAAAAGGGAACGCTCTTACACTGTTGGTGGGAATGCAAACTAGTATAGCCACTATGGAGAACAGTGTGGAGATTCCTCAAAAAACTGGAAATAGAACTTCCATATGACCCAGCAATCCCACTGCTGGGCATACACACTGAGGAAACCAGAATTGAAAGAGACACGTGTACCCCAATGTTCATCGCCACACTGTTTATAATAGCCAGGACATGAAGCAGCCTAGATGCCCATCAACAGATGAATGGGTAAGGAAGCTGTGGTACATATACACAATGGAATATTACTCAGCCATTAAAAAGAATACATTCGAATCAGTTCTAATGAGGTGGATGAAACTGGGGCCTATTATACGGAGTGAAATAAGCCAGAAAGAAAAACACCAATACAGTATACTAACACATATATATGGTATTTAGTCGATCAGTAAAGATAACCCTGTATGCGAGACATCAAAAGAGACACAGATAAATAGAACAGTGTTATGGACTCTATGGGAGAGGGCGAGGGCGGGATGATATGGGAGAATGGCATTGAAGCATGTAAATTATCATATGTGAAATGAATCGCCAGTTCAGGTTCAACGCATGATACAGGGTGCTCGGGGCTGGAGCACTGGGATGACCCAGAGGGATGGGATGAGGAGGGAGGTGGAAGGGGGGTTCTGAAAGGGGAAAATATGTACACCCATGGTGGATTCATGTCAATGTATGGCAAAACAAATCCAATATTGTAAAGTTAAAAAATAGAAAATAAACTAATTTAAATTAAAAAAATAATAATAATTTCTTATTAAGATAACAGGAATTTGTCAAATGGTTTCGGTTTGCCTTCAAAGTTTACTCGAATCTAACCTGCATTTCTTTCACCTTGGTCTAAGCTATTATCATGAGAATGAGTCATTGTATTGGTCTCCTAATTAGTTAGTTGATTGCAGCAGAACAGATTAGGCTTTTGCAGGCAATGATTCTCAATTCTCCAAACCTCAATGGCTTAACACCAAAAGTAATTCATATATCTTATTGACAAAGGTCTGCTTTATTTTGACAAGATGGAGATGCTAGAGGTGACTTTTCACAGTCACTCAAGGATCCAGGCTGAGGGAAGCTGTGCCATTCCGTGTCACCAGTTGAAACAGCAGGGAAAAAGACTAGATAATTCTAGAGTCACAGCATAAAAGTGACACAGATCACTACTGTTCACATTTCATCATCTGGACATCAGTCCTGTCGCCCCACTAACTATAGAGAGGCTGAGAAACACTTTTTATATGCCCAGGCAGCAAAAGGCGACCAGGAACTCTCAAGCACTCTTATGTCTTCCCCACTAGTTTAGATGATCAAACCCTCCTTGCTACAAAATAATTTCAATAGAATAGTAAAGTGATCATTTTAATGTATCAAATCATGTCACTCTTCTGTTTGAAATCGTATTGAATGGCTCCCTATTTAACTCAGAAGGAAAACCAGTGTCCTTACTGTGAACCACAAAGTCTAACATAGACCCTCCTGAGTTGCTCACTCCCTTCCTTCTTTTAAGTCTCCTTGTTGAGGGGCCCTTCTTTATTACCCTGCTTTATTTTTCTCCATGGCATTTACCACTCTTTGACATACTGTGGTTATTGGTTTTGCCTGTTTATTGTTTGTCTCTTCCTACTAGAATGCAAGCTACAGAAGGGCAAGGACTTTCTTTAGTTCACCCTTTTAACACTAATGCCAAGAGTGGTGTCTGACATGTTCGAACATGAATGAATGGAGGAATGAATGAATAGGATGCCCCTAAGAACTGTGTTGAAAATCTCCTTGCCTCTGTATAGTTAACTTGTTTGTCATGTATTATTCTTTAAGAAACATGTTTTATTTTTACCTTACTTCCTTTTTTCCCCCTTGTTTCTGAAGGTATCACTAAAATTTATCATACAAAGACATGTACCATGCTAAATGGGATCCAGGTTGAAAACAGTAAGCAAGAGAGATCAAAGGCAAACCCGAGGTACCTGTATAGAAAGATTGTATCAAGGGGAGAGAATCTGCAGGTCAAGGGAGATCTGATTTGGCGTAGTTTTTTTTAATGCAGCTTCTGAACCATGTAGGATTAGTAATAGAATATAGAACCATAAATGAATCTTTTTGTTAGTTTTATTTAATTTACATTAAAATGAGACTGTATCTGATTGTTGAAGTGAGAAGAGCTTATCACTGCCATTTTTATAGTAAAATCATAATCTACCAAATTAAATAATTGTTTAAGATTTCAAGTAAGCAGTTGCTTACTTACATAACAAGTATAGAAAAAATATACTTTCCTATACATATACACATTTACATAGGTAGAATTAAGGAGTGGGTATTTATAAGATAAAGAGAAAGAGTTAGAGGTAATAGGAAAAGTGCTGATTTAACGTTGACAGTTGCAAAATGAAAAACGTTAATATCCTTTTTAGTTCACTTGACAGGAGATGACCTGTCAAAGAAGGGAAGAAGAAGGGAGTTTGGGTGAATTATTTACTAGTGTGAGACTGATGATTTATTATGCCTGAATGGAATTTGAGTTTTTTGCCAGTGAACAGTCTAATATACCAGAACCAACCCCAGGCGTTGACTATTAGCAGGAGGTCTTGAAAACAAGGTAGTGATGGGCTGATGCTTATAAAGGGCTGGCTTTGGGAACTGCTGGAACCCCCTGCTGCTATTCCTGTGAATTCCATTGTGGTCATCTTAAAATGCTTTTATTTTTTTCCTCCATCTGAGGCATGACAAGCAGGCTTTGTACAATGGCAGAAAAATGACAAGGGGTGATCCTTGAGAAAATTCTCAGTCAGATTCCATCACATATACATGTAAATGGTAGCATTTATTGCCTATTTCTAAGGACATGGCAACTAGTAGTTGTTACTTTGTTTCCTAAAGTAACAAGTGTCTCAGAAATAGTAAACTGATATCCCATTGTGTGTCAGAGTTCTCCAGAGAAACAGAACCAATATTTTTTTTTAAAGATTTTGTAATAAGAAATTGGATCACATGATTATGGAGGCTAAGTCCCCACACCTGCAGCCAGCAAGACTCAGGGGAGCTGATAGTAAGGTCCCAGTCTCAATCTGAAAGCTTGAGAAGCGGGAGAGTCATTGGTAAATGTTCCAATTCAAGTCTGAGTGTAAAAGGCAGGAGAAGACTGATGTCCCCAGCTCCAAGGTAGGCAGAGAGAGCTAATTATCCCTTACTCAGCCTTTCTGTTCTCTTCAGCCTTCAAAGCACTGGCTAAGGCCCACTAACACTGGGAAGACAATCTGCTTTATTCAGTCTATCTCTGCTATGCATGCTAAGTCGCTTCCGTCGTATCTGATTACATGTGACCCTATGGACTGCAGCCTGCCAGGCTCTTCTGGCCATGGGATTCTCCAGGCAAGAATACTGGAGTGGGTTGCCAATTCCTCCTCCAGGGGATCTTCCCGACCCAGGTATCAAACCCACGTCTCTTGTGTCTCCTGAATTGGCAGGTGGGTTCTTTACCACCAGCACCACCTGGGAAGCTACCTCCACTGACTCACGTGTTAATTTCATCCAGAAACACCTTCACAGACACACCTAGAATAACAGTTAGCCAAATATCTGGGCACTCTTTCTCCTAGTCTGTTAACACATAAAATTAACCATCAAGAGTCAGACACGACTGAGCGACTTCACTTCCACTTTTCACTTTCATGCATTGGAGAAGGAAATGGCAACCCACTCCAGTGTTCTTGCCTGGGGAATCCCAGGGACGGCGGGGCCTGTTGGGCTGCCGTCTGTGGGGTCGCACAGAGTTGGACACGACTGAAGCGACTTAGCAGCAGCAGCAGCAGCATCTATGAAAAGTAAATTACTTTTTGGCAGGAAAGGAAGATTCCTGGGTGGAAAATACATTCACATTCTTGTGTCTCTTATAAACTAAGCTGTTCCTTAGAATAAGAGGACTCTTACCTCAGTTAAAGACAGTTGATCAATAACCATTGGTTACTGTAGTTGTTACATTCTGAACCTCCATATTGTTTCAAATATACATTTAGGTAACTAAGTGGGGAAATAATATCAACTCAAATGGTAACGTAGGTTCTATCCTCTGCTGTGGTTTACACTATAAGATCTCAATCCTGTCTGCATATTAGTACTATCTAGGGGAGCTTTAGGACTTCCCTGGTGGCTCAGAAGGTAAAGAATCTGCCTGCAGTGCAGGAGACCAGGGTTCAATTCCTGGGTCAGGAAGATCCCCTGGAGAAGGGAATGGCAACCCATTCCAGTATTCTTGCCCGGAGAATTCCATGGACAGAGGAGCTTAGCGGGCTAGAGTCCACGGCATCACAAAAGGGTTGCACATGACTTAGCAACTAAACAACAACATCCAGAGGAGCTTTTTGAAATACTCAGCCTTGGTCTGCCATCCTGTTTTGCCGAAAGTTTTCACTTTCATCTCAGGTTCAAAGGATTTGTTAACAAAATAAGCCACTCGTTATATACAAATAAATAATATAGATATTTATTAGAGAATGATCTAGCTTACTTTCAACATACTAACATTAAAAGAAAAGAGAAATAGAAAGAGCAGATAATACATCACCAAATTGGGTTCTGACCAACACCCAGACTTAAACAGTGCTGGGAAGTCCTATGGAACAGCATATCTGGGGTCCCAGTTGGGAAAAGGGTCCCAGGAAGTGAGTCTGCTCCATGGGTGAGACTTCAAAGATTGCAGTTCCAGGTTCCTGTTTGTAATCCCAGGATGGATGCAAACTGATATCATTATCAATCTGTGACCAAATTGCAGGCCTGGTTTCATCTTAATGCTGTTTGTTTTGTCTTGTAAAACTTGGAATGTTGCTAAGCCTGGGGCTTGGTTGGCCAGGCCCCCTTCAGGGGCTCAACAATCATGAGATTTCTCCCCCATCTTATCTGCAGTGCTGCAAGTCTTGCACTCACAGCAGGCAGTCACTCACAGTCAGGGCCTTGTCCAGGTAGGTTAGAAGCAATGTCAGAGGCCTGCCTGCTCTATTCCTTTAATTTCCCTAACACATCCAGACATCCAAAACAATTGGATTCATTGAGGTGGGGCCTGGCATCATGTTTTGTAAAAGTCCCCCAGGTAAAAGTCCAATGGGCAGCCGGACTTGAAATCCTGATTCTGTAAACCAAAGATGATGTAGCTCTTTCCCATGAGTCCCCTTTTGCTTAAAAAGTGTCCAATGTTGTGTGTGTTGTCCAGTAGTCTAAAGGTCCTTCTTCACCTCCTTAGATTTTGTCTGCTCTTTGTCAAATAAATGCCAATTCCTGGCCCTCAGTTAGCTATGTTGGCAAATACTTCAAAGTTTCTCACCTCTATTTTTATTTCACAAAGTCTGTCAGGGGCTGATTATTTTCTAAACACTCCCCAGGCCATGATGGTTAGACAATCCAGGGAACCTCTAAATTTACCACCTTCAAGTCCAAATTGGGCTTGTGTTCCATGGCTGCTGAAAGAAGATTAAAATTCTAATGTTGCATGACAATGTCAGGAAGCAGAGAACAGTTTCCTTGTGGAGTTTGCTCCAACCCCGTGGAACTGCATTTGAAAAGCAAGCCTGAGGAGTATCTCTGTGAAAACCTAAATTTCTTTGTCCCATGCCTTTCCCATATTACAGAATGCAAAACCTATCTCTTACTTCTGGTATGATCTTTCATGGTACACTCAGGAATCTATCCTGTGGTCTAAAATTCCATGTCATATAAACTCACAGAGGAACAGTGATAAGTTTTTAACCAAAAAACAGAGACACATGACATGACTGAATATACTTATAGAGATAATGGCAGAGACTATTTGAAATCAAGAATGACCTGGAAAACTGCATTCATGTAAGTCTGCATACAAATAGACATAAGAATAAAGCTGCTATTTATTTGAGTTGCTATGATGAAATACCACAGACTGGGTGGTGGGAAAACAACAGGAGTTTATTTCTCATGGTTCTGGGGCCCAGAAGTGTCAAGGCACCAGCGTAGTCAGCTAAGCACCATCTTCCTGGTTCATAGCTAGTATCTCTCACTGTGTCCTCTCATGGTAGAAGCAGCTTGGGGTCTCTCTGGATCCTCTTTTGTAAGGTATTAGTCCCATTCATGAGGGTTCCATTTTCATGACTTCAGCACCTCCCGAATGCTCCACCTACTAATACCGTCACCTGGCGCATTAAGATTTCAAGGAAGGGACACACAGTCAGAATGTAGCAAGCAGAGGACAGTTCCTACAGGTGGATGTTCAAATATAATCCTAGATTCAGGACTTAATAGACCATTGTGTCTGTTATTGATAGAACTAAATAATAAAACAATAAAAAAAACAGATGAATTAAAGAAAAGGCACTTGTGCCAGTTTAAATGAACTGAGCTGCTTGTGGGGAGCATATACACCAGTTTAATTTACAATAAGAGTATGGAATAGAAACAACCACCCAGACAGTGGAAGGATCATCAGTGTCAACAATATTGTCCATAAAGATGATGGGAGGGGTATATAGTGAAATGTGAAGCAGTCCTGAACCACTGAAATACATGGTTGAGTATTGTTCACTGATTATGGAAAACAAATGCCAGGTTGTTGTTGTGTAGTTGCTAAGTCATGTCCAACTTGTTTGTGACCCCATGAACTGTAACCTGCTAAGCTCCTCTGTCCATGGAATTTCCCAAGCAAGAATACTGGAGTGGGTAGCCATTTCCTTTCCCAGAGGTCTTCCCAACCCAGAAATTGAACCTGTGTCTCCTGCATTGGTGGATATTAAAAGAGGAGATTGGTGAGTGATCTTGGGGAAAGTGATAGGGACAAACAAAAAGAAGGACAATCTCTTACTCTTCTTCTGTGTGTCAGGAAGACCAGTGACAAAGGCACAGAGAAGGCCCCAGCCTTGGGCAAGAGTTGGCAAGGGTTATTACAGAAAAAAAGCAATGTTTAATTGAGAATAAATGCCGTGGTGGAAGGAGCTTTGGGAGCAAAAAACAAAAGGTAGAGAGGAGAGTGACAGTATGAAGAGGGAATGGTATAAGAACTGAAGAAAGGTTTGGAGTTGAGTACTGGATTTGGACAGTGGTAGCACTGAAAAATCTAGTCTAGTAACAATAGCATCAACAGCAAGAATAATAACAGTTAAAAGGTATTGAGCACTATGTGCCATGCACCATTCTAAGCATTTCACACATATTAACACACATATTAACTTATTTAAATGAAGAAAGTGGAGAAAACCACTAGACCATTCAGATATAACCTAAATCAAATCCCTTATGATTATACAGTAGAAGTGAGAAATAGATTTAAAGGACTAGATTTGATAGACAGAATACCTGATGAACTATGGATGGAGGTTCGTGACATTGTACAGGAGACAGGAATAAAGAACATCCCCAAGAAAAATAAATGCAAAAAAGTAAAATGGCTGTCTGAGGAGGCCCTACAAATACTGTGAAAAGACAGGAAACGAAAAGCAAAGGAGAAAAGGAAAGATATACCCATTTGAATGCTGACTTCCAAAGAATAGCAAGGAGAGATAAGAAAGCCTTCCTCAGCGATCAATGCAAAGAAATAGAGGAAAACAACAGAATGGGAAAGACTAGAGATCTTTTCAAGAAAATTAGAGATGCCAAGGGAACATTTCATGCAAAGATGGACTCAATAAAGGACAGAAATGGTAGGGACCTAACAGAAGCAGAAGATATTAAGAAGAGGTGGCAAGAATACACAGAAGAACTGTACAAAAAAGTTCTTCATGACCCAGACAATCACGATGGTGTGATCACTCACCTAGAGCCAGACATCCTGGAATGTGAAGTCAAGTGGGCTTTAGGAAGCATCACTATGAACAAAACTACTGGAGGTGATGGAATTCCAGTTGAGCTATTTCAAATCCTAAAAGATGATGCTATGAAAGTGCTGCACTCAGTATGCCAGCAAATATGGAAAACTCAGCAGTGGCCACAGGACTGGAAAAGGTCAGTTTTCATTCCAATCCCAAAGAAAGGCAATGCCAAAGAATGCTCAAACTACTGTACAATTACACTCATCTCACATGCTAGTAAAGTAATGCTTAAAATTCTCCAAGCCATGCTTCAGCAATATGTGAACTGGGAACTTGCAGATGTTCAAGCTGGTTTTAGAAAAGGCAGAGGAACCAGAGATCAAAAATTGCCAACATCCTCTGGATCATCGAAAAAGCAAGAGAGTTCCAGAAAAACATCTACTTCTGCTTCATTGACTATGCCAAAGCCTTTGTGTGGAACACAATAAACTGTTGAAAATTCTGAAAGAAATGGGAATACCAGACCACCTGACCTGCCTCTTGAGTAACCTGTATGCAGGTCAGGAAGCAACAGTTCGAACTGGACATGGAACAACAGACTGGTTCCAAATAGGAAAAGGAGTACGTCAAGGCTGTATATTGTCACCCTGCCTATTTAACTTATATGCAGAGTCCATCATGAGAAACACTGGACTGGAAGAAACACAAGCTGGAATCAAGATTGCCGGGAGAAATATCAATAACCTCAGATATGCAGATGACACCACACTTATGGCAGAAAGTGAAGAGGAAATAAAGAGCCTCTTGTTGAAAGTGAAAGAGGAGAGTGAAAAAGTTGGCTTAAAGCTCAACATTCAGAAAACTAAGATCATGGCATCCAGTCCCATCACTTCATGGCAGAGAGATGGGGTAACAGTGCAAACAGTGTCAGACTTTATTTTTCTGGGCTCCAAAATCACTGCAGATGGTGACTGCAGCCATGAAATTAAAAGATGCTTACTCCTTGGAAGGAAAGTTATAACCAATCTAGATAGCATATTAAAAAGCAGAGACATTACTTTGCCAACAAAGGTCTGTCTAGTCAAGGCTATGGTTTTTCCAGTGGTCATGTGTGGATGTGAGAGTTGGACTATAAAGAAAGCTGAGCACCGAAGAATTGATGCTTTTGAACTGTGGTGTTGGAGAAGACTCTTGAGAGTCCCTTGGACTGCAAGGAGATCCAACCAGTCCATCCTAAAGGAGATCAGTCCTGGGTGTTCATTGGAAGGGCTGATGTTGAAGCTGAAAGTCCAATACTTTGACCACCTGATGCGAAGAGCTGACTCATTGGAAAAGACCCTGATGCTGGGAAAGATTGAGGGCAGGAGGAGAAGGGTACGACAGAGGATGAGAAGACTGGATGGCATCACTGACTCGATGGACATGGGTTTGGGTGGACTTAGGGAGTTAGTGATGGACAGGGAGGCCTGGCGTGCTGTGGTTCATGGGGTCGCAAAGAGTCGGACATGACTGAGCAACTGAACTGAACTGAACTGAACTGAAATGGGGGCTTCCCTTGTAGCTCAGGCAGTAAAGAATCAGCCTGCAATGCAGGAATCTGCCTGCAATGCAGGAGACCCGGGATCGATTCCTGGATCAGGATTTTAAATAGCATATCAATATATAAAGGAGGTACTGTTATTGGTGCAGGCTGCATAATTTGTGCAAGGTCACATGACTAGTGAATACGAGGGCTGCAATTCCAGCCCAGGTAATCTAGCTCCAAAGCCTGTGCGCTGAAGTATGAGAATGTGTGCTGAAATATAACAGCTGAAGGCAGTTGTGTCTGGATGGCAGTTTTTTCACAAAAATCATGCTTCTTACAAAGACAGCATTATTCTAAATTTAGGAATGTTTTAATGTAACATATGCTTGATGAAAAAAAGGCTGGATTGTGGTCTGCCCTCTGGGGATGTTGTCTGAAGAATGTGGATGGACCAGGGCTGCACAGCAGCATCCAAAGGAGTTTTGGTTGGAAGGTGGAGAGCCCTGACAGTGGAGTCTCCGTCTCTCTTGGGGACACACCTCAGACAATGCTCTTAGCGTGGCTCCACCAGCTTCAGTTTCTCAGGTATTTTGCCTTTCTTCATTCCACATTAATCCCCCCTTACACTGACATATTCTTTTCTGGGTTATGTTAATATCACCACTTAAATCTTTGACCTGGGGATCAGGAGTCTCTTTAATTTTGCAATTTTCTTTCTTGTGATCTATTTTGTATTGATCACGATAGTTTTAACTCTCACAGTGTAATCTTATTTCCAAATTAGTAGTCTGCCTGTGTAGGTAACATAAAAAGGATAACAAACTCACTGGGCTAAAAGGGCTTCTCCAGAGGGTGCCTTATCTATGTCACAGACAGTTGGCAAAATTGTTCTCCAATGTCTTAGAAATATGGCTCTCTGCATCCTTACATATACATCTGTTCCTTCCCCAAATCTATGAGCAGTCTGATTTAATCATCCTAATGGTTAGCTTTAGACGTTTTTATGCAAGTTAAAATTCATATTCCTTTTTACTTGCTTTCTCTCTTATACCTTATGTGTGCACAGGCACACGCAAACACATGGTCACAAACTAGTAATCTCACAGACTGTTGTAATTCAGTCTTTGTTGTTGTTGCCGTTCAGTAGCTGTGTCTGACTCTTTGCAACTCCATGGATTGCATCACCCCAGACTTCTCTGTCCTTGACTGTCTTCCAGAGTTTTCTCAAACTCATGTCCATTGAGTCAGTGATATCATCCAATCATCTCATCCTCTGTTTCCCCCTTCTCCTACCCTAGATCTTTCCCAGCATCAAGGTCTTTTCTAATGAGTCGACTCTTCGCATCAGGTGGCCAGAGTTTCGGAGCTTCAGTTTCAGCATCAGTCCTTCCAATGAATATTCAGGGTTGATTTCCTTTAGGATTGACTGATTTGATCTCCTTGCTGTCTGGATCTATCCAAATAAATGAATTTGATGTCAGATTGCTTTTCCTCATACAGGCTACAGAAAAGAGCACAGTCTCTGGAGGCAGGTAGACCAGGGTAAAGAGACTCTGTGTGACTCTGTCAAGTTACTTCATTGCTTCTAGACTTGATTTCTTTCCTGTAAACTAGGGATAAGAGTAGTATATACATCAGAGGGTTAAGATCACTTTTTTTTAAGTATGGAAAAATTCTTGTTGCTATAATATGCATTATTTAATATTAAACAGCTATATTTTTCACATATCATTTCCACCATTTAATATGTGATCTTAGACATATGACAATATTAAAGATCTTCAGTTCTACTTTTTCTTTGGAGTATAAATGATTAGTTGATTTACAATGTTGTGTTAGTTTCAAGTGTACAGCAAAGTGATTCAGTTATACAAACACACATATTCATTCTTTTTTAAATTCTTTTCTCATATATGTGCTGTGCTGTGCTTAATTGCTCAGTTGTGTCCAACTCTTTGCGACCCCATGGACTATAGCCCACCAGATTCTTCTATCCATGGGAATTCTCTAGGCAAGAATACTGGAGTAGGTTGCCATGCCCTTCTTCAGAGTATCTTCCCAACCCAGGAATTGAACCCAGATCTTCTGCATTACAAGCAGATTCTTTACCATCTATGCCACCAGGGAAGTTCCTTTTCTTATATAGGTTATCACAGAATACTGAGTAGAATTCCCTGTGCTATACAGTAGGTCCTTATTGGTTATCTGTCTTATATATAGTGTAATTTTTATTAGTAGAGTCATACATCTTTTCTTTTCTTGAAAACAATACTATTAAAAAAAAAAAAAAGTCGGCAGGGGACTCTTCCCAAACAGTATTAACTATGTATGTGATCACATTGGTTTGATCTGATCTGAACAAAAT
Organism: Giraffa tippelskirchi; assembly: GCF_054371585.1. NCBI lineage: Eukaryota > Metazoa > Chordata > Mammalia > Artiodactyla > Giraffidae > Giraffa > Giraffa tippelskirchi. The sequence goes on along the minus strand of NC_137275.1, from coordinate 81,326,073 downwards.
ACCACCCCAAACCAATATGTATTGGGATTTTTACACATTAGAGTTTTAAGCATTTTTACACATAAGAGTTTTAAGCTCCCAAATTAGTAACAAATTATAGTTTGCAACTTTTATGTCATGAAGGACTTTTTGGTGTGTTTTTTTTTTTTTTTTGCTTTTTTTTTGTTAATGTGAAATGTGTAGTCTTTTGTAGCATGAATAAATTATAGCATTTTAGAAACCATATCAAAATGTGAATTTTTAAAATTTAGGAAATGGGGTAGAGGTAAAGGCAATGTTCTCTGACAAAACTAATGGAAACCCAAGTTCTTAAAAGTTATATTATTTTTCATTTGTTTATGTGAGATTTTATGTAATTTGTGCAATGTTTTATCTGTAAGCTACCATCATTTTCTGGGACAAAGAAAATAACTCACTATCTGTCATCTCCAAACCACCATTCCTTTTACAACTGCAAAATACCCTGTGGAGATGGTATATGCCAGGCCTTTTTAAGACTTTTCAAAGACTGGAGGCCAACTGCTTTCAACAGAAATATTTACTGAGAAGCTAATCCGTATATCAGAGATCTGAGGAAAGAGAGCATGACTAACAGCTGAAAATAGGGCTCATTACTGGAGAAACTGCAATGAGCCCGGGGGAAGTTCTCCAATTCTAGAAAGGATATGTTTAAAAGGAAAGGCCAAGAAATGGAGTGAGATTGAATGATATATTTGAAGTAGGAAGTTGGACAAACTGACTTCGATTAGTGAATATTAATAGAAGTGAATAAAATAGCCCTGTTAGATTATTACAATGCATCATTGCATCATGCAGTCTTTAATCAGAAGTATTTGTTTATCTGACTAGGAATCTTGGCTTATCCTGAATAGTGTATAATAATGCAGGGAAACATAGTATGTGCTTGGCATAATTACATGAACTTAAAAAACTACTTTATTCCTCTGAGAAATGTAGTGGGGACCTTCTTGTTATCATTAGTGATCATGCTGTCTATTCGAGGAATGAATAAGCTGGTAATAGTTTTTATTCAGGGTCAAGCACGGGGAGAATTAAAACAATTAATGAAAATTAATCATATGAAAAATTAATGCTGATCATAGAGCTTTCCTAAGAGCAAGTTGTGCTTGCTGCTTTTGTTTTTGAATATTCTGAATGTGATAGAAAGAAAGTGAAGAGAAAGGGCCCAGCATGTAAGCTTTCATAGAGCCATAGGATTTTTAATATATGCCATCATTTTGTTCTCTCAGCAGCTCTTCAAATTAAGTGTCATTATTACTTCCTCTTTATAGACTGGGAGATGGGGCAAAGAAGAGGGAATGGCTAAAGCAAGACCCAGAGTGGGTCTCTGATTCATATTCCATGTTCTCACGTATTCTCTTCAATTAAGGATTTTTCATGGGGTCCCTGGAGTTTCTTAAGTCAGTTTTCAGAGCACAGAGTATAAAGACACCTCCTAATTTAAAATTAGATTATGCCTTTATCTTCAGGAAAGCAGAGACATTTGACCTCAGCTACAAGTGAACAGAGCAGGAGGTAGAACCCTAGGATGACTCCCAGATGGAGCTGCTTATTAGAGTACAGAGCAGGCTGTGGTGAAGACAAGAAGGTGGAAACACCTTTACCAGAAATGTGCTGAGTGATAGAGACAAACCAACATTTATTAAATCAAGGCACTATAAAACAAACACAAAATATTCAGAAACAGGCAAAACTAATCTGTGGTGTTAGTTTTTAGAACAGTGATTAGTTGAACATAGTAAGTAGAACTTGAAGACCACATGAGGGCAACTTCTAGGACTCCGGTAAAATCCTTTTTCTTGCTCTGGTGCTGGGTGGGCAAATAGGTTCATTTTATAAAATTTAATGAGCTCTGAATTATAATCCATGTATTTTCCTAAGTGTTTTTAAATTATTCATTATTTTTATTTTATGCTTTTGTTTGTATGTAATTATGTACTGTCTGGGCTTGCCTTGTGGCTCAGCTGGTAAAGAATCTGCCTGCAATGCGGGAGACCTGGGTTCGATCCCTGGGTTGGGAAGATCCCCTGCAGGAGGGCATGGCAACCCACTCCAGTATTTTTGCTTGCTTGGACAGAGGAGCCTGGCAGCCTGGCAGGCTACATCCATGGGGTCACAAAGAGTTGGACAAGACTGAGCGAATAAGCACAGCACAGCATATATTGTCTGGTTCTTAAAGTGTGGGTTTCTATCCAGTTGTTTCGTGTCTTTTTAAACTATGTATATGACCAAAAAAGAAGTATGAGTATATGTAGATGCATACATATGTGAAGCCCAGTTTAACTGCATCTCAACTGTGTGGCAGAGGGCCAGTCACAGAAGGCATATCAACTCTGAGGAATGCAAAGAGATTTTTTTTTTTTGCACAATATAAACATAAGGGGGAAGAATAATAACACTAATGCTTTCTGAGTGAAAGGTAAAAATTAATTATAGAACCATTGAAGGAAGAATGTGGTTCACGGGGTCGCAAAGAGTCGGACACGACTGAGCGACTGAACTGAACTGAACTGAAGGAAGAATTTATCACCGAAGGTTTAGGTGATATAAGTAAGCAATTTGATTATATGAAATATCAGTGTCTTTCTTCAACACAGAAAACACTGAAGGCTGAGGAAAAGATGTGTTTTGTGATTGTAACCTATCAGGGTTGAAAATCCCGGTGATCTCTGTGAGGGAGTTGGACCTTGAAAAGAAACAGATTGTCAGTTGGGAGCTATTATTCTAACAAATGTTTCCCTTCCAGAATTCTGTCCTTCTGAAACACTGTAGTGACCTCACTCTCTCACAATTAAATCATTAATGGCTACTGTCTCCCCCATGTAGACATCGACAATGCAACTGATACTAGATTTGGAATATGCCACAGAAGAGTGGAGGTCTTAATATTTCTGGTGTAACTTCAGCACAGGTCACTGACTTTGAGAATCTGCCTGTATGTGACCATCTCTAAGACTTCATCTTTTGATGCATTTCTTGAAAATGAATACTTAAGAACAGATCACCTCAATTTAACATAAATTTGTACCTATATCAGAAGAAAATGAAAGAAAATTAAACCATTGTTAAAGACATGAATTCTAAATGAAATTTGCTCTTATCATGAAATCTAAAGATAAATGCAAGGACATTTCCCAGCAAAAAAAAAGGGAAGGACATAACACATGTTTAATAAAACACAAAGAAGCAGCAAGCTCTTGAGAGAGAAAAAGGGAATATTTCGCTCAGTTCCACAGTGAGAACTTGAATATTCACTGGTGAACTTCCCATTCATAGATGTTAAAATGAAACAGGACCCCGGCGGGATGAGGATAGGGCAGAAATCTTAGGCAGGCATGTCGTTCTTACAGTCATGTTTCAGATATAGGCAGTACTGTAGGTCCCTGATCACAAGTTTCAAGGAGAAATTTTAAGGCAAAGTGTAAGGAGAAAGTCAAAACCAAAAAAAAAGAGACTTCATCATTAAATATCAGATGAGTCTATCATCCTCTATATTTTGAGGAACATAATAAGAATTAACTTCCAAATGCTCTATACCATTGGCAGCAAAATATGAGATATTTGAGTAACAGTCTGGTTATTAACCAATTTATGATCCTTTTATTTCAGTGAAGCATAAGGTACATGATAAGAACTTGCTATAGATAAACAATAGCTTTGTTAAACAGGAGCATTTTTTTTTTTTTTTTTTAGATTTTAAAACAATAGAATGGGCCAAATATCCTTGTAAATTACATTAATGAGATAAATTGCTACTTTTAATAGAGGCTCTGTGCTCTATGCTGTGCCTTATGCAGATTTGCCAGTTAATAAGCCTGAACAGTGTTTCTGTTCGTGGAAAATGAATCTGTAACGATTGTCAGATTATCTGTTTGGCATGCCTGGCTGGTGTCTGGAATGGCACTTTGCTAATGTGCTATTACTCAGTGTCATTAACCCACACAAATGATTGAAAGGTGAATTTATATGTGTACTTGGGGCTCAGCACAGGGAACATGCTGCAGTGAAATGATCCCACAAAGGATATAATGAACCATTCATTCTGGATTTCCATTCTTTAGTCTTCATATCCTCACTGCAGAAACATAAGATTTTGAAATACGTGGAGAATAACGAGACCAAACTACTACCTAAAAGATACAAAAGTTACATCGTTGAAAAATGAGTAGTCATCTATCTCTCATGATTTCCATTTAGAGGAATCTTGGCAAAAAAGTCAGATAAATACTTTGGAACTTTTGGAATTATTTCATAAAAAAATATTTTGGAAAGAAAAAGAATAGTTTTGAAATCTTAGTCAGAAAAGTAGAACTTGTCATGAAAATGTGAAACAAGCAACCTCTTACTCCTTTATCACTGGAATTTAACTTACACTTCTGTGGATTAATTAAAATATTTTAGAATGGAAAATATTCTTCTTTAAATAACATCTGTGATAGACTATTACAGCAAAGCCATAAAATGGAAGCTACCAAATATTTTCCATTTCCATCTTCTTAATGAGCTTTGTTTGATATTCCTTCAGCAGTATTTTAATTTATACCAATGCTTTTAATTGCTGTAAAATTTGAATATATTTGTGAATAGGTTGTGCCCTTATTCTTAAGGAAATAAACAGAAACTATATAAAATATGCTCTGACTCTGATTCCCATTATCTGCTGGGCTAGATTTTGTTTAGATTTAATGGCAATGCTTGAGGCTTTTACTTATTTACATTTATAACATAATATATTTTTATTATTTTTATCAATTCAATTTCAAACCAAAATCAACACTCTCAAGGAAAATCCCTTTTTTCTGCTTTTAATTCCAGCCTCTTCACCACTGGCTTACTGTGTCCCTCCCTCATTCTTGACCCTCAGAAATAGAGTTTTAAGTTTCAGCCATTTTTCCTGTATTTAAATTTGAGAAGTTGTATGAAAAGTATATCAAAATTTCCCAAGTTGACTTCATTTTGCTTGGATAATTGTTTCCATCTTTATATCTTTCTTTGACAAGGATAAAAAAATTTAAGTGTTTACCTACATTCACCATACATAGCAAGAACTTTTTCAGCACCATTAATCTAGTTGAGAGATGAAATATTTCATAGTTTTTTCTTTTTTAAAAAATCAAGGCAGCTTTTGCAATTTAAAAAGAATAATTAGTAATTTCTGCTTAGCTAAGCAAGTAGACCATAAGGGTTATTTGGTCTTGCTAGAAATGGTTTTCTCTATCACCTCCTTAAAATATTTATCAAACCAGAATGTTGCTTATTTTCTTGCTCTGGTTATAGATGTTTGTTAAACATAAAATTTGATAAATATCTGACCCATCTCAAAACCTATTATGAAATAGCCTCACTTCGTTTTGAGAACTCACTTTGTTCATGTTTATATTTTATTGCCATCACATAAGCTGCAGTTTTTTCCTGGCCCTTCTCTCTGCCCTTTATCGTCCACCATCTTTTCCTCACACTCACACTAGAGCTACTCAAGGAGAGTTCCCCCTTCCAGGGCAGTATCTAATTCAAAGGTGCAGTCCCCATCGTTTGTGATGTTGTGATGTCCTCATGGTGTGTTCCATCCTCTGCTGACCAAGTAGTCCAAGTTACACTTAAATGGATCCATGTTAAATTGCTCACTTATCCCCCCCTTTAAAATACTGACCTTCCTCAGAGGCCTTCTTAGGAAATACTTTGTAAACAATACTTTATGGAGGGAATATTTGGACACAGGACTTCACTTAACTGTCACATAATTTTGTGGCTTTTTCAAACTTAGCTTTAGGATCTGTGCAGCATTTTTTGTCAACTATGGCATATGTTGTTACAGAATAATGAATGTAATGAACATCAGGGTACATGTGTCTTTTAGAATTGTGGTTTTCTTAAGACATGAAAGCAACCTAGATGTCCATCAACAGATGAATGGATAAAGAAGTTGTTCATATATACAATGGAACATTACTCTGCCATAAAAGGAATACGTTTAAGTCAGTTCTAGTGAGGTGGATGAACCAAGCCTGTTATATGGCCTGACAGGATCTCTCATGAGGTAGCAGTCAAGCTTGTCAACAGGGGCCAGGGTCCTCTGAAAGCTTGACTAGGACTAGAGGGTCTTCCTCCAAGTTGGCTCACTTATGTAGCTGATGGCAGGAGGCTTCCATCTCTCATCATGGTTTGAGTGTCCTCACAACATGCCAGCTAACTTCCACTGAGCAAGTGATCTAACAGAGAACAAGAGTGAAGCAAGTCAGAAAGAGAAAAAAATATATTGTATTAATAGATTAGCACATATATAAATGGAGTCTAGAAAAATGGTACTGATGAACCTACTTGCAGGCAGCAAAAGAGACGCAGACATAGAGAACAGACTTGCGGACACAACGAGGGAAAGAAAGGGTGAGACAAATTGAGTACCATTGAAACATATTCATCACTGTATGTAAAGTAGAGAGCCAGTGGGAATTTGCAGTATGATGCAGGGAGCTCAACCCAGTGCTCTGTGACAACCTAGAGGGGTGGGAGGGGGTGGAAGGTTGGAGGGTGATTCGAGAGGGAGGGAACGTATGTATACCTATGGCTGATTTATGTTGATGTATGCCTAAAACCAACACAACATTGTAAAGCAAGTATCCTCCAATTAAACATAAATTTTAAAAAAGAATAATGATTATAAATTCCAAGAACAATCCTGAAAAGAAAATAAATATATATTGGAAAGGTTGTGTTCTCATTCTCTCTCTCTCCTCTCTACTCTGTTTATATCTACGATTGTTCTGTATGTGACTCTACACACACACACACACACACACACACACACACACATACTGATTGCATTTCCTGGAACCCTATGTCTTCTCTATCTTTCAAAAAATGTGATTGCATTAGTAGTCTACTCCTGCGTAACAAGTTAATTTAGTGGTTTAAAACAATTTATAAACAAACATTTATAAACACATTTATACAGGTTCTGAAGGTTAGGTATCCTGGACAAGCTTAGTTGTTTGGATCTCTCACGAGGTAGCGGTCAAGCTTGTCGGCAGGGGCCAGGGTCCTCTGAAAGCTTGACTAGGACTGGAGGGTCTTCCTCCAAGTTGGCTCACTTATGTGGCTGATAGCAGGAGGCTTCAGTTTCTCATCATGGTTTGAGTGTCCTCACAACATGCCAGCTGGCTTCCACTGAGCAAGTGATCTAACAGAGAGCAAGAGGACAAGCAGGAAGCACCATGCCTCCCATGACCCACTCTCTAGAATTGTTCTTGTTCACATCCACCTCATTCTCTCTGTTACAAGGGAGTCACTAGACCCAATTCCCACCCAACTGGAATGAAGTTAGGCTCTGCCCCTTGAAGTGAGTAGCATCAAAGAAATTGTGGACATATCTTAAAATCATCATGTTTATTAAGAAAGAAAATATCTCTAGTTACTGAAATTATCACTATAATGAGATTTATGAATGGCTTTTTAAAATACAATAGTATGAATTTCCTTTGAGACTTGGGATCATTTTTACCTTATTCACCCTTGTATCCATAGTTCAACTCAAGCATAGAAGCTGGTAGATAGTACTAGGTGCTGAATATATGTTTCCTAAACATCTAAAGTTTTACTGCCTACATTGGGTTCTTCTTGCTCAGCTTTCGATAATATTACATAAGGGAAAATGGAAATAAATTTTGAAGATGAATTTTAAAAGTTACAAGTGTCTAAATTCATCTCATAATTACCATCCCACATATGTGAAGTTTATATGTAGCATATTATATGTTGATTGTCTGTTATTAGATATCTTGTTTATTGCCTGATACCTTTACGAAATTTTAAGCTTCATAAATACCAAGATGTTTGCCTGTTTTAAGGCACTAGTCCCAGCACCAAAACATTGTTCTATATATTAGCTTGTGTGCATTCTTGTGTGCTCAGTCACTCAGTCATGTCTGACTCTGCAACCCCATGGACTGCAGCCCACCAGGCTCCTCTGTCCATGAGAATTCTCCAGGCAAGAATACTGGAGTGGGTTGCCACTTTCTTACCCCAGGGGATCTTCCTGACCCAGGGATTGAACCCAGTCTCTTGTATCTCCTGTATTAGCAGGCAGATTCTTTACCATTGCACCATCTAGGAATATTTTTTAAGTGATTTAATTAAAAGAGTCACTAAGTTAAGGACGTCAGAAAGTTAAATTTTAATTTTCATCGATTCAGTTTAGATATAGTTATGCTTATCTGAAGATCTTCAAAATATCTCTTCTCTCTGGGCTTAAGTTTTCAGTGTTCAAGAGTAGTTCATACCTAAAACTTGATTGTTGAAACACACTTATAGCCATTGTCCAGGTATGGGCCTTTGGGGATGACTCAGTTTATTTGATTAAGTTGTTGGCACTTTGGAAACTACAGGGTGAGATATGGGGAAGTCAAGTTTTAAGGTCAAAGTATGGTAAAGAGAGGGGCCTCCCAGGTTGGCACTAGTGGTAAAGAACCTGCCTGCTAATACAGGCAGGAGATATAAGAGACAGGGGTTCGATCCCTGGGTCAGGAAGATCCCCTGTAGAAGGGAATCACAACCCATTCTAGTATTCTTGCCTGGAGAATTCCATGGACAGGGGAGCCTGGTAGGCTACAGTCTATAGGCTTGCAGAGTCTGACATGACTGAAGTGACTTAGCATGTATGGTAAAGAGAAACCCTGAAAACTGGTGAAGACTAAATACACATTCAGGTCCTAAGCAAGAGTGAAGTGAAGAGGAAGCTCATGGGGGAAACTGTTCATCTGTAGTTCTGGCCCTGAAATTAGAAAGAAAATAAAATGTACTGGGTGTTTTCTACTAATTTTCACCCATCCCACGTGTTGCCCAAAATAATGGCGCAAATTTACTTCAAAGAACCACCAAGACTGTTCAGAAAGGATGAGAGTGAGAGAAAGACTATTTGGCTTCCTCTGACATGGAAGAAAAGACAAATACATAGAAAGGAACTAGAACATTTTTTGTGCACCTCACAGTATAGCATAGTGTACCACAAAATTCTATACTTTCAGAGGGATTTTACTGACTGTGTATTATTATTCTTTTTTTTCTGTCTATATGGTCTAATCTCATTTTATTATTTTAGAGAATTCAGATAATTATCTATTTTAAAGTATATTAGTATGACAGTTTTCATAGTTAAACCTCTTCATTCCTTCACTTTCAGGGAGATGGAAGTTACAGGCTGCAATATGGCTTGAGAATCTACCCTCTGACAGGGATGGATAATATAGGGAGTCTATTGAAAATAATTCACCCTCTGCCCTCATGGGTATTCCTAAGTCTTTGTGGCCATTTGTTTTAAATTTTTTACTCTTTACTTAACATGGCCTGCGACTGACCCGTACAGTTTCATTTGGGACTCTGGGCCCTGATAGTAGGGTGTCAGGCAGTCATGTGGTTCTCACCATCACTGGGGATGCATGTTCAACCTGAATCATCTCCTTGTGAAAAGCTCCAAAAGGATTTGTTTTTCATTATTTAACACTTGATTATGCTATTTCATTTGAACATCAAAACTCTTCACTTATTTTGCCCAAAGTTATAACATAGTGCTTAACCCCATTCAGAACATTAGTAAATGTTCTAAGTTCTGAAAATTATTCTTCAATTTTTTAAATTGCTATTATTATTATTTATTTTTTAGTTTCAAAATTTATAAGAAGAATAGGTGGGAAGGTACTCTTCAGTAGGTTTAGGTTGAAGCAAAAGTCTTATTTGGAATTTTCTTCATGATCATGATAAGAAAATAAAGACACTGATTTGTAAGAGAAATTCAAACTAGTAATTCCTATGTCATTTCAAATACAAAATGATATGAATTTTATTTACATTTAAGAAATGCATCTATGACATTTGAAAATATTATTAATGAAATTATACCCTATATTTATTTATACTTTCTGTAGATTATGGGCTTCCCCAGTGTCTCATCTGGCAAAGAACCTGCCTGCTAACGCAGGAGACGCAAAAGACACAGGTTTGATCCCTGGGTTGGGAAGATCCCCTGGAGGAGGAAATAGCAACCCACTCCAGTATCTGTGCCAGGAAAATCCCATGGACAGAGGAGCCTGGCGGGCTACAGTCCATGGAGTTGCAAAGAGTTGGACATGACACACATGTGATTATGTTCGTAAGTTAACGAATTTAAAACAGCACTATTTTAGATCCTCTTACTTTTCTAGCTTAAAAAATGCCTTTCATATACCACACAGGGTACCGTCAAACAGCAATTCCTACGACCTGGAAAGAAACTTTGCTAATCAGACTCTCCTTAATGATGTTGTGCTCGATACTTGCCTTTTAACTGTCTTTGACTAATTCTCATGTCTTAAAGAAAGATGGAATGGCTCTCGAATGCTAAGATTAAAATGCCAGATGCAGCACATGAATCAATTGTAAATGACAAAAATGAACAGTAACAATTTCATTTCCGTAGGAACCAATTCATTATTATGCAGCCTGCCAATGATGTTCTAACTCCTCCCAGCAGGCTGACTTAGACTTCACCAAGTATTTGCCTTAAAAGTAAGCCAAAACAGAGCTTTTTAGATGAGCCTTATGCTACAGTTCACTACCAATAGTTTCCACATTCACTTTATTGGGTTGCTAAAATGAGATGTTTCTTTTCATCCACATGCTTTTCTGTGATGTGGTAAAAATGAAACTTGTGAATAATAAAGGGTGTTGTTCTCTATGTAAGCTCATATTTTCAGCTTATATAAAAGTATTTACATTGATAAATTTCATCTTGTACTTCCTGAGAGTGCTCATTTATACTAATCATCAGCAATCATTTTATTGAATGCTTCTTTATTTAACTGGATATAAATAATTTAATAATGTAGTTGTAGAGTTTAAAAATACTTAGGAGAGAAACCTCCGGTTTATTTACATATTTCTTTCCCTTCCTAGACTGTCCCAAGAGGACAGAACCTGCTTCCTATTTATCTTTATATAGGAAGTACCCAGAGAAGGCAATGGCAACCCACTCCAGTACTCTTGCCTGGAAAATCCTATGGACAGAGGAGCATGGTAGGCTGCAGTCCATGGGGTCGCAAAGAGTCAGACACGACTGAGCAACTTCACTTTCACATTCCACTTTCATGCGTTGGAGAAGGAAATGGCAACCCACTCCAGTGTTCTTGCCTGGAGAATCCCAGTGACGGTGGAGCCTGGTGGGCTGCCATCTATGGTGTCGCACAGAGTTGGACACGACTGAAACGACTTAGCAGCAGCAGCAGCAGCAACAGGAAGTACCCAACACTGTGGTTTGAAAATAAGGAGTCGTGTAGGCCTGTTGATTAAAAGATTGAATGGTTAAATGGATGTAAATGTTGTTATAAGGCATAGGCTGAAACTTACATTTGCAGTGATAGGAGAATTCTAAAATCTCACATTTTCTTAAGCCCCATCACCCTTTCTCTCTGTCTCACAAGTTGTGTAAGTCACATGGAATATTCATAGTTTTGACTTGGAGGATTTTGCAGTACTAGGATTCCTAGGCTTCCAGCCCTGTCCTCTGCTCCATTTTCCATTTTTCCTGCTTTCCATTCGAATGGGTTTGGGCTTCCCAGGTGGGGCTAGTGGTAAAGAGCACGCCTGCCAAAGCAGGAGACTTAAGAGATGCAAGTTGAATCCCTGGGTCGGGGAGATCCCCTCGAGGAGGGCATGGCAACCCACTCCAGTATTCTTGCCTGGAGAATCCCACAGAGAGAGGAGACTGGCGGGCTATGGTCCACAGGGTTGTAAAGAGTTGTACATGACTGAAGCGACTTAGCATGCATGCCTGCTTGTGCATCCTTCTGTTCATGATTTATTGCCTGAGTTTCAGCCTCCACTTATGCCTCATCCTGTGTCCACCACTTGTTACACAGTTGGACTTCTTGCCCTTTGAATTAGGAGAGGCTTGTGTCTTCCTAAGCTGAGACCTCTCCTGCCTCTACTGCTTCCTGAGAATCCTTTCTTTTAACAGCAGCAGAAGCTTCTTGTTCTCTCTAGTTACCAATGCTGTTATGCATTTAGCTGCTTCACCATCCTATGATCACTTGTCCTGGGACAGAGGTTGCAGTTGGATCCTGCAGCCTGGTTGCTACTCCAATCACTGACTATTCATCAGTCCTTTATTTAACCCTCTGTGTTACTGGAAGCCTGGTTTTTCACCAATGTAAAAGCCTAGGGTTTAGCGAGTGGGGAGCCACAGCATGTTGGAGGGTGGTGGCTGGAGGGCTACCTGCCCAGACAGAAACAAATCAAATGATCATTGGAGATGTTCCCAGATTTCCTTGTTTAAAAGGCAGACAGATCGAAGACACTGCCACCCTCTAAGATTTGAAGACTAGCAGAGCAGCCTCAAGGCCTTCACCCCTTTATGACCCCTAAATGTTTACCGACTGTGTGTTATTTCACGTTCAAGTGCTTGAATGCATGCGATGACTTTATAGTATGTGTTTAACTATCTACCTTAATCAAGTAATCTGGAGAATCAAAGAGCACACTTACATATACATTTAAATTTCTTGAATACATTTATCAGTAAGAGAAAGGTTATTCATTAATTATTTGAATACATTGGAAGAAAATCAGCTACATTAGGTTGTTTTTAAATTTGTCACCTAAACCCAGGATATTTGCTAGTAATTTTTTTTGGAAAGGTCTAAAACATTACAGATTTACTTACTTACTTTATCTAGAAAGTTGTATTTGACTTTCCCTTAAGACAGGTATTTCCTGTGTGTTTCAGACCATACCTTTGACTAGGAATTACTCCTGAGGATTTCATTTTAATGTTTAAAGCTAACTTGACTATATTCTCCATTAAAATGCTTTTAGGCTGATAAGGGCCATTATGGGGAAAGAAGGGATCCTGTTTATATTTTAATTCCTGATACCTAATCTAGTACCAAGAACATATTTATCACTCAAATATTTCTTGAATTTATAAGTAAATCCATAATGTACATTATGCCATTATCCTGTGACTGGTTTGAGTTTTAAGTTTTTTGGTATCTAAATTTATTTATAACTATCTACTGTGTATCCACTTAGGTATAATCTGTTTACATATACATATGTCAAACATAAGATATTTATATATAGAGAGGGAGGGAAATGAGCAAGTATTAAGCAAATATTTTGCTCATTCAGTAACAGTTAAAAAGCAGCATTAGCTATTTTTGAATGTGGTTGTATTTTATGGTAATACAGCATATCATTTTCTTTCTACTTCCTCACCTAAAAGCCTTCAAGGCTCTATCATGTTGATTGAGGAAAGGATTGTGGGAATCAGTAAACAAGTAAAACGTGAATAAGTAATTCCAAGTTCCAATCATACAACCGCAGGATAAAATGAGAAAATCAAAAGCGGTGAAGAAATGTTTCCTCTTATTTAGTTAAATATCCATACATGCGGAGAAGGCAATGGCACCCCACTCCAGTACTCTTGCCTGGAAAATCCCACGGATGGAGGAGCCCAGTTGGCTACAGTCCATGGGGTCTCGAAGAGTCGGACACGACTGAGTGATTCACTTTCACTTTTCACTTTCATGCATTGGAGAAGGAAATGGCAACCCACTCCAGTGTTCTTGCCTGGAGAATCCCAGGGACGAGGGAGCCTGGTGGGCTGCCATCTATGGGGTCGCACAGAGTCGGACACGACTGACGCGACTTAGCAGTAGCAGCAGCAACATCCACACATGAGAGAATATCTTGGGTGGGGAAGTAGCCTGACTTTGCCAGCAGTATTAGGAGCACCATCAGTAATATCACATGCATCAACTCTGATGGACTTCCTCCTGTGTGGTCAGCGTTGGGTCTGACAGAGGATTAGAGAAACACCTGGTTTGAGCTGCGTAACTGCATGCTCAAGGTGAACTTGCCAATGAAAGTCCCAGAGTTGTTGTTGTTGTTGTTTTCACTAGAAAAATACTAAATGACTTGACTGACCAGGAAATAATGAGGATGTATCATTTTTTATACTACCATTAATCTCATTTTATCATCTTGAGATATTTCTAAGATAAAACTGAAATTTTGTTTAGATAAATGTGAATACTTGATTCTTTCTCTCTGGATGTTATTTTGAAGGAGTCAACAATAATTTATAATTTTACTTAGGAGAATATTTTCATACCAACATTTGATTATAATGTGTTCATAATACAGTATTTTAATCACCAAGACCACAACAACTTATTTCCCTGATTTCTCTCTTCTGACATCTATTCGACTCATTCCTTCCCTCTGCTCCATATTGGAAAAGAACTATGTCACATCTTAACTTCACAGGAAGATCAGTCTAATAATATGTAAGTTATTATAAATTTCATGCCTTACATTGTCTTCGGAGGAAAAGGTATTTTGCTTTAAGAAGTCTTCAAGTCTATCTGAAAAACTAAACAGAGGGCCAGTTTACATCTTCAGAGTACTTAACAAAATAGAATAGCTGTCATTGTCAATAATTTGCAAAAACTATTACAATATTGTAAAGTAATTAGCCCCCAACTAAAATAAATAAATTTATAAAAAAAAAAAAATAATTTAAAATTAATACTCAGGAATATTTTCTATAATAAGAAAATGTGATTTTTTAGAATGTAATATGCTGAAGTATCAGAAAGTATCTGAAATATTTTAAACCATCTTGTGTGCTTATGTAGAAATTATTACTCTGTCTATAATTTTTGTAAATTATAAGACTTTTGTATACATATAGTAGATAGAATTCTAAGATGGCCTACAAGATTTCTTCCCTCTATTATACACACCCTTGTAGAAACCTCTCTCACTGAGTGTGTACAGACCTATGAAAATGATGGGATGTCTCTTCCGTGATTATGTCATATTGTTTGGCAAAAGGGATTTTGTAGCTGTAATTAAGATCCATAAACAGTTGGCATTGGCTTAGATAAAAGAGAAACAAGCAGATTGCTAACTTTCTAGGTTATTCCACAAAGAAAAGCTATTATTATGTTATTTAAATTAATATATAAAATATATTTAGATATGTTTACAAATTATATTTACATACTATACATAAATGTATGATAGTATAATATATAAAATAAATATAATTATTTTAAATTTAATATATGCATATGTGTAAATGAATAGAACTATTCAAAGAGCAAGTTTATTACAATGAAATGTGAAAAACACACTTTATTCTTCATTTCCCCCCCAGAAAAGTTAGAGTTTTGATTCCATGCATCCAAACAGTTTCAGAAGCAGGCTTGTAAGATGGTAGTTTCCCACAGAGAGTCTTCATGGGGCCTTTGTGCTTGCTTGTTACTCTTACCCCTTTTAAAAAATGCAGTTTTCTTTTGTTTGATCCAAAGAAAAATTCATTTTTACAAAGAAAAAAGAATCTTAATCTAGTACCTGTGAGTATATATTTTGACTCATTGGCTATTCTGAAAAATAACTTCCATTACTCTTTAAAATAATTGGCAAGTTGCTTAATGTTATATGAATTATAGTTCATACAAATATCTAATCCATGAGTAAGTAAGTAGAATGTTACACATGTAGAAAATTGTTGAAAAATACTTAGATATTTCTAAGATTGCTAGTTGCTGGCAAAGTTGAGAGAAATGTTGTTACCAACTCACCACACTGTATTGCAATAAATGTGTGCTCAGTCATGTCCAGCTCTTCGTGTACCCCTGCCAGTCTCCTCTGCCCATGGAATTTTTCAGGCAAGAATACTGGAGTGGAGTGCCATTTCCTTCTCCAGGGGATCTTCCCAACCCAGGGGTCTAAACCGCATATCTTACTTCTCCTGCATTGTCAGCAGATTCTTTCCTAGTGCCACCTGGGTATCACAGTAAATGATCACTGTTCTACAGAAGGAGTCTTTTAGGGGAGTTCTTTTTGACCATCCTGGGATCACATGATCCACCATTGTTGCAATGTGATGTGAGTTAATGCCATATTAAAGTCCCTTCATTTATTTCTGAAGGAATTGGAGCCTACATTAACTGCTCTGCCTCCAATTCTGTTATCCTTGATGACTCTGTGGGCAGAGTCATTCACAAGGTTGTTACAATATTTTCAACTTATAAAGAACTATATCAAATCCATTGTATTGAACTAAGTTGTAATTATAGTCTATTTGTATACATTTATTGTATTCTGTCCATTTACAATGTGACTTATAGGTCTGATATATTCTCAGTCAATGATATGTGCATAATCATTATTGAACCAGAGCAGACAGTGGCAGGTCTGGAGCCAGTATAGTCTGATACTTTGATGGGCCTTTAGGGAGTTTTAATACACAGATTACTGGAATGATACAGCATCAGTCTACTGAATGACTTTATACATTTTTGTTTTTTTAATATTCAAGGTACACACCAAAGTCAGTTCTTAAAAGAAGGAACATAAAGTAACTATTACAATGCCATATGAAAGGATTAAATTGAATTCCAGGTGTGTTTACTAAATATAGGAAGGAACTAAGGATTTGAGAGTTGGAAGAAAAAGGAAAAACACTGCACAATTGTAGTACCTTTGTCTCTAGGAAGATACTTTTCAAATGGAACACAGGATTCCTTTTAACTGTATGTTTTTCTTAAAGTAGATGTAGTGAGTAAATAACCTAGAAAAAAATCTTAGGTGATTAGCCGAGCTTAAATGAAAAGGTGCTAGGAATGTCCACATAACTTTTCTGGAATTATGAGATAAGAGAAGTAGGAAATCTTTTAGAGCAAGCCAAAGGAAATTATAATTTTAGAGTTTATTCCTTCATTTATTTATATATTAGTGAATAAAGACTTGTAGTAAAAGTCAAACTGATGGTTATAAATTCTTGCCATACCATTTAAATTTGGGGGCCACTGTGAACTTCAATGTTCTATTAAATAATAGTAATAATAGTACTCATTGAGTCATTATGAGGATTAAAGGAGTTAACATGTATAAAGCTAGAGTAGGTA
Source organism: Giraffa tippelskirchi (assembly GCF_054371585.1). Lineage (NCBI taxonomy): Eukaryota > Metazoa > Chordata > Mammalia > Artiodactyla > Giraffidae > Giraffa > Giraffa tippelskirchi. The sequence goes on along the minus strand of NC_137275.1, from coordinate 81,309,106 downwards.
CTCAATAAAATTTAATCAGTATAATTTATTTGAAACCAAATATTTTGTGAGTACTAATTACCTATGTGACAGAGAAGATCTATTTTCATAATCAACCTACTCTGAAAAAATAAGGGTAATTTTGAAATGCTTTAGAAGAGATCTCATTGAAGTCTTTTCCTTCAGTTATCTCTGGAAGAGAGCTCGAGAGGGAAAAAAGGAAAGAAAAGTTTTACAATTTTAGTAAAAAAAAGGAAAAAGATGGAAAAAGCAAATTAAAATTATGTGCTAGCTTTTGTGAAGAACAAACAAACAGATGTGTAAGGAAAATGACAACAATTCTGTTCTTTGTTTTTCACGTGACAAAAAGCATTCAGCAAAAAACTGTTGGTAAAAAGATATGATATAGACATTTTTTAAACAATCTTTTTTAATCTCAATGATCCCTGTTTCATGGCTAACACAGAGGTTAAAAATATAATATTTAATGTAATAATTTATATTTAAATATTATTGTAATGTTTAGTTTAACACCACAAAGAAAGCTGTTCATATTTCTGGGTTGAGCAGGAGAGACCTCTGGGAATGGGCTGGCAGGGTTCTTGGTACAGAGTCTCCACAGGCAGAAATTAAGGTGTCAGCCTGGCCTGTGCTGCAGTCCCTTCTAGGGTGTAAATCCTTGACTAGGGTCTGTGGTTGCTGGCAGAATTCAGTTCTGTGATTGTAAGACTGATGTTCCTGTCTTCTTGCTGATGGTTAGTTCTTAAAAAATGAATCTCTCTTTCTTTTTCTCTCTCCCCCTCTCACTCACTGTCAGTCTCAATCTTTCTCTCCAAAGTCTGTGACTGAGGATTCAGAATTAAATAGATAAAAGTTTCAGTTTGACCCTAGTACTGCAGCTGCTGAAATATTAACCGCATTAGATGTGCAAATAAAAAATGTGAATGCAGACCAGGAGTCTTTAGCTGGGTACTCTTGTCATGTTGGTTTCTTAGGGTTCCTTTCCCAGACAAATGAAAAGTGACAAAGATGGTAAGAGTATTTGATAGGGTCACTACAATTCTTTGACAGCACAATTTGGCAAAGGGATAAAGAGGGCAAGGCAAGTCACTTTCTTTTCATGTTTGTTTATTTCAGGAAACAAATTTTTAAAAGAGTATTTCACAAAGCAGTGTTCTATATGGAATATGATTCCCTTCTGTACTTTTTAAAACATATTTGTTTACAATCAGTGAAAATAATAGGTGTGAAAATAGGAAACAGCAAAAATGAGTACATTCCTAATGTTTCTGAATTCAAGTTTAATGAACTCTAAAAACAGTACTGAACAGTGTGACATAGATTATTTTTTAAATATGTGCATACACATGTAGGTGAAGACATTTACTTGAGCAGATTTTCTCTTCTTGATTTTGTGATTTTAACCTCTCAGATAGTTGGTGGTCTGTTCCATTTGTCAATATTATACTCTAAATTAATGCCTCATTGCCCTATTATAATTGTGATCATCATATGCACAGCAACTAAAATTGAGGAAAAAGGGGACCTCTACATAAGGGCGGCTGTGTGTTGTGAAGTGAAGTGAAAGTCGCTCAGTCGTGTCCGACTCTTTGTGACCCCAAGGTCTATACAGTCCATAGAATTCTCCAGGCCAGAATAATAGAGTGGGTAGCCTTTCCCTTCTCCAGAGGATCTTCTCAACCCAGGGATCGAATCCAGGTCTCCCACAATGCAGGCAGATTCTTTACCAGCTGAACCACAAGGGAAGCCCAAGAATACTGGAGTGGGTAGCCTATCCCTTCTCCAGCGAATCTTCCCGACGCAGGAATCAAACCGGGGTCTCCTGCAATGCAGGTGGATTCTTTACCTACTGAGCTATGAGGAAAGCCCCCCTGTATGTTGTTAACCTGGGACAAATCCTCTAACTGTCACCTACAAGCCTCATGGGATAGTCACTATTTTAGCAAATAAATTAGCATCTAGGGCCTGGCTCTCACACTTATGGTTTCAGACACAGGTGGATTTAGCCCTCTCCCCTGGGTACACTGAGGTATCAAACCAAAATTCCAATTTAAAATGGAAAACGTAACCATTATATAGAATGGAATACTCCCAGGAACCATGGTGGTACATTCTCTCCCCATAGTCTAGACACAAGGATATTCAAATGAATGTCCAGTTATTCCAATCTAGTAAGAACTAGTATCTCAAGGACAAGATTATCAAGGTCTATATGACAAAAGCATTTTCTCTCTGTAGGCAAAAGAACATGGAGAAATAAGTAATAAAGGTTTGCAATCAGATCAAGGAGAATTAGATGAATCATACAATTCTGGGCCATTGCAGATGGCTACCAAATGCAGTAGAGAAGGTCCTGCTAGTGGGAAGGGAACAATACAAGCCCCTCATCTATCTTCAGCTTAGACGTGACTTTGCCAATGGGAAGAAATTCTTGAAGTTTATTGCTTCAAGGTCATACTCTCTTGAACAAAGTGTGAAAGATACTTTGAATACTAACCTCAGTGACTCCCCTTTTATTATGATCCCATGGATGATTAATGGTCCTCTGCATCCTCCAGGGATTAAGACACTATTTTTAATACATATGTACATTTTACATAGCCCTTTCTTGTTCCATTATGTTTCCACTTTATAGTTTAACTTTAAGGGTAATATAATTTCTTACTGTTTTCAAGTTTGGGGAGATATTTCATTCTGGTCTGCAAACATTGACAAATATATATTTCTTAATGTCCTTTCCATGGTCTTAATTGTGAAATTAGAAATGTTCAGCAGATATTTGGATACTAATATATTCAAACCATTATAAAAATGAGTTTTACAGATATCGAAAATATATGTGTATATACCTAAAAATTATATATATATGCATATATATATATATTACCACAGCTGCAATCAGAAAATGATTAATTTTAAGTCCCCTTCTATGTTCAAGAACACCTAGATAATGTTCTACTAGGTTAGAAAGTGAATAAGCTATGTCTGCAGCTAATTATATATTATTTCTAATTCACCTCTTCCTCAGTACACCATTTTCCCTCCTCCACAAATCCCACTTGCTTGTTTTCTTGCAAAGCTGCCAAGAAACTGTGAACAAATTTAACATCTGAATAACTGCTTGCTCTCTCAATGACCTTGAAAAATTACTTGCATCATTAAAAATTCATAGAAGAGAAAGTTTTTGAGAAGACTGACATATGTAATCCTAGTACCTCCTGTTATGCTTCTGTACTATTATAGTCTTATGAACTTTAAAATTATCTCAAAGACATTAACTTTGTTCTAGTTACCCAATTATATCAAAGCTTTCTGATTTTTTTTTTCAAAGAGTATAGCACTATTTCCTGCTAGAGGGTAAGAAATGAAAAACAAAAGATTGATGAATCCTGTAAATTTTTGTGATATTTCACAATGACTCTTTCAAACAGTGCCACAAAATTGCAAAGGAAGTATTTTGATTGTCTTTTTCATTGAGGTGAGACTCACATAGAAGATATTTAACCATTTTAAACTGTATAATTCAATGGCGCTTAGTGCATTCATAGTGTGTTTTCTTTAGTTTCAGAACTTTTTCATACCTCTAGAAGAAGCCCTCGTAATCACTCTCTAGGACTCTCACCTCCCTTCCCCTGGCAACCACTAGCATGCTGTCTCTGCGAATTTGCCTATTCTGGATTTCAATGGTTCTAATTGTAAATAAGTATAAATTTTAGATTCTGTTTATGCATTGATTTTATTCCTGTTTTCCTTGAGGAAAGAGATATGGAGGGTAAGGATATAAAATCCTAAGAATAAGTTGTGAAAACTCTGACAGGATGGTAAAATGTCATCAGAAGCAGCTTTCTGATACTCCTCCCATAGCAAGTACCACACTGCATTGTAATCATCTCCTTACTGGTCTATTTCTCTTCAAGACTAAAATCATTGGACTTTTTTCTCTTTAAGCCCTAGTGCTTGATACAGTGCTTTCACACATTTAAGTGCTTGTTGTTTACTGAAGGGAATGGGAGGCAAGAAGAGGTGGAGCTATTGACAATATTTTGGTCTAAATAAATATCCTGAATCCTTCTTTTTCCTTTTCTTTGCTTTTTCCTTTCTTTTTTTATTTTCTTTATTCTCTTTCCTGCATGTGTGTGTGTGTGTATGTGTGTGTGTTATTTTGTTTTTGAGATATGACTTTCCTGATGTTACTTTGAAGAATATTGACTTGGTCCCAAAATGTATTTATAGAATTAAAATTGGCCTTACCTTCACTTATCCAACATTTAGCTTTATTAGCATATTGGTCATAAAGATGATCATGTATATTATGTAAAAGAGCTACATTTAATTATCTGGACAACACAATCTGATTTCATTCTCTTTCCTTTCTCTTGGAGTTCTTTCCTTTTGGCCCAACCTTTGTCTTCCAACTCCAGTCCCACCCCCTTGCCCAAGACATCAGTACTTAGTCCAGTGGGATCGTTCAATGACATTCAACTCAGTACTAGAGTGAGAGACATATAGTTAGGATAGTGCCTATAGAAAAGGGAGAAAAACTAGATCTAAATCACTTCCTCCTATATATTTTCCCTAAAATATGGTTTTTATTTTGCATGAGACAATGGAAACATGATCATTTAAAAACCCAATCTCAATCCCATTCAGTTTCCTACAAGGCAGCTAGTGTTAAGTAGAGGAATTGCCACCACAGAGAGTGGTGGGTATCATTTCAGCAGTGGCTAAGATCAACGTGTTCTTTTACCTTACCTTTTTTCTCACTTCATGTTTGAGGATAATTCCACTAATGCTGGCAGATCTGTTCATTGTGTCTGAAAAAAAGTCAGTGAGGAATAATAGCCTTTGCCATAATTCTTTCAACATCAGTGTCTATGAGCCCTTATTCTGTGTTGGTTTAGACAAACTGCTCCTTCACAGGTGGGGTATCAGGAATATATTTTAATCTTCTTTTTCCAGGCTCTATGAAAATAGTGCTATGCATCTGATTTCTGAGCAAGCATAGGTTGTTGTTGATTTCACTGAATTCCTAAGGAAATTGTTCTCTGCTCATTTTGTCTTTCCTCTGGGTAACACACCACATTATCTTGTTTGGGGGTGTCTGCTTCTCACTGCTCAGCACCATTAGCATACATCTGGGCCACCTTTGTGTGGAACTGTCCCCTGGTGAAACCCTCAGTGTTCTGGGATGGAGAAAGACTGCAATTTACGGAGTCCATTATCACCTCTGGACGTGTAGAATGATAATGGAAGTGACAGAGGTGCAGCTGAAAATTGGCTCTTAATATTTTATGTGCTCAAGCAAAGGATTGGAAATCTCATGCTGCTCTTTAGGGAAAATGAAGTATGTGGGATTTTTTTTTTTTTTTTCTATTAGAAACTTATATGCAAAGGTTTGACTATAGGCTTTCAAGAAAAGTATTACAGCACATTTGTTTTGTGTTAACCAACACTTCTCACTGGAGGTTTAGAGAGAAAAAAATACTTCTGCATGAAAAATTAAAATATGGAAACAAAGTATATGCAACAAAGTTTTAGAACTGATAAGTCTAAAATAATGCACCATATATATTATCACTTTGTTTTAACTGATGGGATTTGTCTAAGAACTCACGAATGTTTGCCTAAAAAGGTTATTTTTAAATTTTTGGATTCTTTTTTCTCATTTCTCCCCTAACATATTTTTCTTCTGACTTACAACTTAGAATAATATTTCAAGAGCTATCATTGGCACAATGAGTTTGAAAACAGAAATTCTGTCAGAATTTTTAAGTATTTTAAGACAAATAAGATGGAAAATAAATACAGCTTTTGAAATAGTCATATTAATAATTTAACATTTATCTTAGTATATTACAGTGCTTATAAAAACCCTAAAGAGATGCTTGTTGAAATCATTTTTATTGAAAAATGTAGTTTCTGGCTTGACTAAGATGAGATACAATAGAGTGCCCTTTTCATAAGTATTTTATTACGTGTCATCCATCTTATTTCAGACAAAACCAAAATAGTATGGTAATATATTTTCTTAATAATAAAAGACTAAATGTTATTGAAATATAGCAAATGTTAAGTCCTGTCTGTATTTTCTGGATGTATATTTATGATATTAAGAATTTCCAATTTTTCTACTTTACCATTAGAGTATACATCAGTGGCATTACTATATTGCTATTGCCTGATGATTAATATGTCCAGATTTTAGTTTTTAAGGCATTTGGAAATGATGGAATAAGCCTTGTGGAGTTTTTCTTCAGTTGCTTTTCAGAAATGACAGTTTACTTTCTCTTGTATGTTTCTGTCAATGTTTCTTTTCTGGATATGAATACCACTTTACTCAACTGAGAGTACGGAAAGTTTCAAGTTACTATGGTGGATTTCAAGCATCATTTAAATCAGCAATGTCTGCCTTTTGAATATAAGATCTCTTAGATCTGATTATTTAGATGTGTCCTTTGATTTAGTGGCCACTGACAAGATCAAAGTAGCAAGACTCAAGATTGAGACTTGAGGAGAATTCTAAATACTGCAAACACCCTGTCAGAGATGCTCAACAAACTACTTGAATTATAAATTTCTCATATTTTTGACGCAAAACCATCACAATACTGTAAAGTAATTATTCTCCAATTAAAATATTTTTTTAAAAAGTCTTTATATTATGTAGAATCATTATTAGTTAATATCGTTAAGTTTTATCATTGCAAATTTATTGAGTGTATGTGCCAAGCAAAATTTTAGGCACTTTTATATATATTCTGTGTATGACATTTGTCTTTTGGGGCTTCCAAGTTTATGAGGGAAAAGATGATTGCCTTGTTCACTGTTAGCCCTGGAGCTAATTTAGTTCCTGGAAATTAATAGAAACTCAACAAATATTTGTTGAATGAGAAAAAGCATTACTTTTAAAAATTCTAGCCATGATAAAAAGATAGCTATGTAAATATTTTAAGGGGTGTGCTGTGCTGTGCATAGTCGCTCATTCGTGCCTGACTCTTTGAGACCCCATGGACTGTAGTCAGCCAGGCTCCTCTGTCCCTGGGGATTCTCCAGGCAAGAATACTGGAGTGGGTTGCTATGCCCTCCTCCATGGCATCTTCCCAACCCAGGGATCGAACCCAGGTCTCCCACATTGCGGGAGGATTCTTTACTGTCTGAGTCACCAGGGAAGCCATTTTAAGGGATGGCTTCATTAAAGATCTGGAGTTCAGATATTGATGACTGGGCATTGGTCCTCCCTTTGCTTTTGGGCACCTAGATTTTGAACAAGTAGAATTCCAGAGATTAAAACTTCTTCATCAAATTGGGGCTTAGGTGGTTTGTTTTTCAGCAATGAGCCAGGAAACTGAGAAAAGAAGAGAAGTGAAGGGCAAAGGAGAAAAGGAAAGATATACCCATCTAAATGCAGAGTTCCAAAGAATAGTAAGGAGAGATAAGAAAGCCTTTCTAAGTGATCAGTGCAAAACAACAACAACAACAACAACAAACAAACGAGGAAAACAATAGAGTGGGAAAGACTAGAGTTCTCTTCAAGAAAATCAGAGATACCAAGGGAACATTTCATGCGAAGATGGGCACAATAAAGGACAGAAACGATATGGACCTAACAGAAGCAAAGAATTAAGAAGAAGTGTCAAGAATACACAGAAGAACTATACAAAACAGATCTTAATGACCCAGAGAACCACGATGGTGTGATCACTCACCTAGAGCCAGACATCCTGGACTGTGAAGTCAAGTGGGCCTTAGGAAGCATTGCTATGAACAAAGCTAGTGGAGGTGATGGAATTACAGCTGAGCTATTTCAAATCCTAAAAGATGATGCTGTGAAAGTGCTGCACTCAATATGCCAGCAAATTTGGAAATCTCAGCAGTGGCCACAGGACTGGAAAAGGTCAGTTTTCATTCCAATCCCAAAGAAAGGCAATGCCAAAGAATGTTCAAACTCCTGCACAATTACACTCATCTCATGCTAGCAAAGTAATGCTCAGAATTCTCCAAGCCAGGCTTTGACAGTACGTGAACCGTGAACTTGCAGATGTTCAAGCTGGATTTAGAAAAGGCAGAAACATCAGAGATCAAATAGCCAACATTGGATCATCACAAAAGCAAGAGAGTTCCAGAAGAACATATACTTCTGCTTTACTGACTATGCCAAAGCCTTTGACTGTGTGGATCACAACAAACTATGGAAACTTCTTAAGGAGATGGGAATACCAGACCACCTGACCTGCCCCTTGAGAAATCTATATGCAGGTCAAGAAGCAACAGTTAGAACTGGACACGGAATAACGGACATGGAACAGTTGGTAAAGGAGTATGTCAAGGCTGTATATTGTCACCCTGCTTATTTAACTTATATGCAGAGTACATCATGTGAAATGCCAGGCTGGATGAAGCACAAGCTGGAATCAAGATTGCTGGGAGAAATATCGATAACCTCAAACAGCAGATGACACAACACTTACGGCAGAAAGCAAGGAAGAACTGAAGAGCCTCTTGATGAAAGTGAAAGAAGAGAGTGAAAAAGCTGTCTTAAAACTCAACATTCAGAAAATCTAAGATCATGGCATCCAGTCCCATCACTTCATGACAAACAGATGGGGAAACAGTGAGCAACTTTATTTTCTTGGGCTCCCAAATAATTGGAGGTGGTAACTGCAGCAATGAAATTAAAAGACACTTGCTCCCTGGGAGAAAAGCTATGACAAACCAAGACAGCATGTTAAAAGGCAGAGACGTTACTTTGCCAACAAGGGTCCATCTAGTCAAAGCTATGGTTTTTCCAGTGGTCATGTATGGATGTGAGAGTTGGACCATAAAGAAAGCTGAGTGCTGAAGAATTGATGCTTTTGAACTGTGGTGTTGGAAAAGACTCTTGAGCATCCCTTGGACTGCAAGGAGATCACACCAGTCCATCCTAAATGAAATCAGTCCTGAATATTCACTGGAATGACTGATGTTGAAGCTGAAACTCCAATACTTTGGCCACCTGATGTGAAGAACTGACTCATTGGAAAGGACCCTGATGCTGGGAAAGATTCCAAGTGGGAGGAGATGGGGACGACAGAGGATGGGATGGTTGGATGGCATCACTAACTCGATGGACATGAGTTTGAGCAAGCTGCGGCAGTTGATGATGGACAGGGTAGCTTGGTGTAGTGCAGTCCCTGGGGTTGCCAAGAGTTGACCAGGACTGAGCAACTGAACTGAACTGTATGAGCCAGGTTGGGCTTCCTTGGTGGCTCAATGGTAAAGAATCTGCCTGCCAATTCAGGAGATGCTAGTTTGATCCCTGGGTCGAGAAGATCCCCTGAGGAAGGAAATGGCAACCCACTCCAGTATTCTTGCCTGGGAAATCCTATGGACAGAGGAGCCTGGCAGTTCATAGAGTCACAAAAGAATTGGACACAACTTAGTGACTAAACAAGAACAAATGAGCCAAGTAGCAGTGGTCTTAAAAAAAAAAAAGAAACAAAATCTGATTTACTTATTTATCTGTGACTATGCTGGGTCTTTGTTGCTGTACGCGTGGTTTCTCTAGTTGCATTAAGCAGGGGCTACTCTCCAGCTGTGGTGCACAGGCTTCTCATTGTGGTGGCTTCTCTTGTGGAGCACAGGTTCCAGCCACACAAGCTTCAGTAGTTGTGACTCATGGGCTCTAGAGTGCAAGATCAATAGTTGTGGCGCACGGGCTTAGTTGCCCCAAGGCATGTGAAATCTTCCTGAACCAGGGATCAAACCCATGTCTCCTACATTGGCAGGTGGATCCCTAACCCCTGGACCACCAGGGAAGTCCACAGTGGTCTTTCTTAAACCAGATATTGTCATTCCCTCTGGGTCTTGCCAGGCCTCAAACAAAATGTCAATATTTAAAGTGTCATTTTTTACTTTTGAAATAATTGAATCATATGATGATAAAATATTCATCTCAAAGGCGTGTAATCTCTTGCTGACAGCTTTTCTATGTAAAAATGTATTTCCCAGGTGTTATTATATTATCATACCTCTGTGTTAAAAATCTGCAGGCATTATTGTAGTAGTTGTGATTTAATTTATCAAACAAATATATGTATAAAATTCCATTACTTCACACTTTATCACACTAGTGAACATTATGAACAGTTGTAACAAGAACACAACCATTGCCACAATTTTCTCTCAGCTCTACTCTGAGTCAGAGCTGCTTTGTGTACTGTACATCTTGTAAAACCCGGCCAGGAAAGCAAGAAAAGGAGACTTTTTTATATTTAAAAAAAATCTATCTTTAAATTGCTCCATTGTGTGCTATCATTAGCATTTATTTTACTTATATGTGTATATAATATATATGTAAATTAAATATGTATTCCAGAGATGAGGAAAGTAAGGCCCAGCTAAACTGTATGGTTTTTGCTCCTCATGATGAGATTTTCAAGGGTCTCACGTGGGGCTAAAACCCTCACTCAGAATTCTTTTGCAGAAGTTATAGTACAGTGTCCGGAAATCAGGCTTAGGTGTCCTTTTGTGTGTGATAGAAGGTCCTGACAATAGGAGAAATCACACTCTAATATTAGCTAGAAAATTGAGAATGGAAGTGATTGTTTCTTCTACTGGCAATGTCCTCCTTCTCATTTTCATTTTGATCAAAGTTGTATCCATCCTATGGGTCAGTTCCCAAGCCCCCTCTTCCTGGAAGAAGATTCCTTTTCCACAAATTCCTTTTCCTCTATGATAATACTCTTCATAGGCTGCCTGGTGGTAACCTTTTTGTTTTCTATCATTGTGTTGTAATGAATCTACAGTTAAGCAGGCCTGAATTTTAATCTCAGATCTGCCATTTTAAATAGATTACATGTCACTAGACAAGTTGCTGAATTTTCTAGTGTAACTTTCCTGGTTTGTAAATTAGGTCACTTGCCTCATGGTCAAATTTTCAAGCTTAAAATATGTAAATAGCTTCGCAAAATGTGTGACATAAAATAAATGCTCAATAAATGGTAGCTATTATTTTTGGCCTTTGTGTCTCATTAGAGTTTAGTACAGATATTCTTCTGTCTATAAATCTAACACAGTAGTTGGGTATTGACTTTTTAAAGAATATCTGTGTAATCTCCAACTATTCAGCTATTACTGGACAATCCAGATTCAGGTCTAAGCAAGTGTTTCTAGATAAAACTTAACATTTCACAATGCTATGTAGGAACCCTTTTATCATGATCCCATGGTTCAAGATACTACAAATATATTTAAAAATAACTTTTATGTAGAGTTAATTCTTGATTGGGGCCAAAGAAAGATATGAACACAGATAATAGCAAGCCTCTCCCAGTCTACTGAACTGTGCATAGGGAATGAGAGAGAAATACAGTGAGGACCACCTGGTGAATGGATCATGAAGTACAGCCGTGGTGCCTGACATGCCTGCCTAAATATGTCAACAGACATATTTAATGCTCCACTATTTACAAACCAATAAATGAACTGATTTTTAAATCATGGTATCATTTACATAGAATCAAAGTCACACTTTTCAGTTTACAGTTTTATGAGGTTTGACAAACACATTCAGTTATGCAAGCACTACAGTTGTGCGTGCTCAGTCGTATCTGTCTCCTAGGGACCTCGTGGACTATAGCCTGCCAGGCTCCTCTGTCCATGGTATTTTCCAGGCAAGAATACTGGAGTGGATTGCTATTTCCTACTCCACAGTTATATAGCCAACACAATCAAGATATAGAACATTTATCACTGTCAGTGAATTTGGAATTAGGCAGACTTAGTTTAATTCCTGGATCTGCCACTTTCAGGCTGTTGGTCATTGAACATTTCTCTCACATCCAAAATATGACTTCATGTCCACTTCCTAGGACTTCACAGGTGACACAGTGGTAAAGAATCCTCTTGCCAATGCAGGAGAATCCAAGAGATGCAGGTTTGATACCTGGGTAAGGAAGATCCACTGGAGAAGGGAATGGCTACCCACTCCAGTATTCTTGCCTGGAAAATCCCATGGACAGAGGAGCATGGTGGGCAACAGTCCACTGGGTCGCAAAGAGTCAGATATGACTGAGCACACACGTCCACTTTGTGCCAATTCCTCTCCTTACTCCCAGCTTTTGGAAACACTTAGCTGTTTCCTGTCCCTATAATTTTGCCTTTTACAGAGTGTCATACAAATATAATCATGTAATAGCTTCTTCCTCTGATTCCTTTCATTCAGCATCATTATTTGAGACTCACTCAAATTTTTGTATATGTCAATATTTAATTCCTTTGATTTCTAAGTAGTATTTCATTAGACAGATGTACCATGGTTTATTTATTCACCAGTTGAAGGTTGCCTACAGTTTTTAGTAATTATAAGTGAAAAAACTATAAGCATTTGTGGACAGGTTTTTGTATGAACCTGTTTTCATTTCTCTAGGGTGAGTACCTAGAAGTGGATTTCTGGGTCACACGGTAACTGTTTTGAACTACTATTTAAGAGTGATTTTTTAAAAAAATATAACGAAAGACATGTCATTCTGATTTTTAATTGAACAATTATAGATTTATAATAATATTAAGCATCTTGTGAGATTTTCTTAGTCATCTTGACCATCGCTTATTGAGTACTGAGTGATTATTATATATAAGAATTTGCATTATGCGATCTTTCAAAGCATCACCATATGGAGTGCTAATTTTTCCTGAAGTGGTTCAGACAACTATGGATTCTCACCTTCTATTTTGTAGATTTTTTTCCTTCTGTCTTTACAAATTGCTGTCACTTTGCCCCCTGGCTACTTCTTCCTGCACTCTGCCCTTTGTATTTACTGTGTTTTCTCCACTGCTTAATAGTAAATTAGACTAAATATCTTGTTAAATTGTTGGTTGCTTAAGAACAGATAGACTGTGAATGAGGGCCTCTTTCAGTCACTCTTGAGAAGACATGTGTCCTTTTTTCATTTCAGATACTTTTCATAAAATCTTATTTTGTAAAAACCAACGTCTTCTTTGCAAGTTCTTTGTCATCTTCCAGAAACTTTGTATTCTTGATAAGTAACTCTTGGTGGTACTATCCTAATGATAACATAAATTCACATCCCAATTGTGCCCTCTCTTCCACTCTAGGATGAATACCCATCCTGCTAAAGGTAACTTAAGACTTCTTCCAGCATTATCAAAAGCGTTATCTTATTGAATTTGCATAGTTGATGTTCTAAGTCTATGATACCATGATATTAAAAAACAAACAAACCCTACATTCTGACTGTTGCTATCACAGGGTGATAGAACAAAGCCCTATCTGATTCCAGACACCTAAACTGCAATAAGCTACATCCCCTTCCCTTTTTCACAGTTACTCACCTGAAAGAAAAAAAAGAAGATTCATCTCTTTAATTAATGTATATAAGAAAAGAAAGAAGGGAGGACAGATGGAATTTAGGAGTAAAATGTAAGAATGAAAATGATGTGGACTGCCCTGGTGGTCCAGTGATTAAGAAATCACCTGCCAATGCAGGGGACAGGGTTTCAATCCCTGGTCTGGGAAGATTCCACATGCCCACATGCTACAGTGCAACTAAGCCCATGCAAAACTACTGTGCTGAGCCCACACCCCCTAGAACCCTTGCTCCCCAGCAGAGAGGCCACCGTAATGACAAGCGCACACACCGCAACTAAGAGTAGCCCCTGCTAGCCCCAACTAGAGGAATTCTGGGTGCAGCAACAAAGACCCAGGGCAGCCAAAAATTTTAAAAGTTTACAAAACGAATGAAAATAATATATACTTATAAGTAAGGAAGGAACAAATAGACCTTGGTAATTTAGTTTGCAAAGCATCCCCTACAGTTTGATAGGTATTTGATATATGAATTGTCTCTAAACTCTCTCCTTTGCAAAAATAGAAAAGCAAAAAGCAACTAATAAGGAAAATAAGTTGAGTGAGGTGACAGCTTTGTCATTTTTTAAATTGGATTTGCTCTCTACTTCCCTTCTGGAATGACGCCCCCAAGGCTCTGCCTCCACCGCTGTCAGATTAGTTCCCTCCAACATTATTAAACCCTGCCAATCCTGCCTTGAGAGTTCCATTAGAATAATTCCAAGAGTGGCTATTTATATACTTCTTGGTACATTTCTAAATATAATGAAAGACTATAATATTTCAGTTAATTTTTTAATGGAAGCAAAATTTTAGATTTTCACAATGGTGATGATCCCCCTATGACACATAAATCTCAGAGCTAGACCAGAGGCACTGAGTACCAGTAGGCACTGGAGGGAAGAATTATTAATCCATTGCTCCAACCCGAGGACTCTTCTTAAACCTGCCTGCCTGCCTGCTCAGTCACTTCTGTTGTGTCTGACTCTTTACAACCCTATGAATTATAGCCACCAGCCTCCTCTGTCCATGGGATTCTCTAGGCAAGAATACTGGAGTGGGTTGCAATGTCCTCCTTCAGGGGATCTTCCTGACCCAGGGATTGAACCACCATATCCTGCATTGCAAGTTGACTTTTACCACTGAGCCACAGGGGAGGCCCTCTCCTTAAACCTATGGTACTTTCAGTGTCCCCTTGGCTAGTCATACAAGTTCCTAAGTGACTTCACAAGGCAATCCACTCCTGTACATATTTTCAGACAAGCAGGTTTCCCCATTTCATAAATGGAATTGCTGAGGCCCAGAGTTAATTTCTCAAGATCTCATAGTGAATAAAGGAAGATGAAGTTAATGAGAGGCAAGTCTCCATTTAACCAGTGCTGTTTTCACTCTAAAACCCCATATTAACAAGAGTAACCCTAGTTCTGTTGCTTGTCTGTCCATTTTCAATATAATTTATAGAGTTATTTCTGTGCTTTCAAACGTTTAGTAGACTATCAGTATATACAGAGATGTACTATTTTAATAACCATCTCCATGACAATAAACTAAGGAATTTATTCTGCAATATTTTAAAAGGGTGATGGAGTGTTAATAGATTAATATAAGAGAATATATATATATATATATACACATATATATAATAATACATTCACGATTTAACTAAAACTTTTTCTAAACTTGGTTTGAGTTTATCTTTAATGAAAGGTAGAGTATTTGTATCATAAACGAAGAAACAGCTCAAATCCTGTTAGCATTTAGATTTTAAATTCAATAATCCCGCAGAAACCCCAATAAAGAACAACATTCTAAAACAAGAGCAAATATGTAGCCTAAATAAACTTTGCTATATTCCCTTAAAATTGGTAAAACTCTATTCAGAAACATCAATTTTCACATTGTAGCTCTGAAAAGTATAAACTTAGAGTAAAATAGCAAAGGGGAATATTGATAAAAACCAAATTTTCAGTACGTTCCAAAAGGAGGAATTACTTATTAAATTCCCAACGCTTGTAGATTCCACCTATACTGAGTAGGGGAAAGATGACCAGCCAGTTGCTTTGGCTGTTCATATAATGAAGTGAAGTGAAGTGAAAGTTGCTCAGTCGTGTCCGACTCTTTGCAACCCCATGGACTATACAATCCACGGAGTTCTCCAGGCCATGATACTGGAGTGAGTAGCTGTTCCCTTCTCCAGGGGATCTTTCCAACCCAGGGATCAAACCCAGGTCTCCCACATAGCAGGCAGATTCTTTACCAGCTGAGCCACCAGAGAAGCCCCGAATATAATACCTAAGTATACTGAGCTATCAGGGAAGCCTTTCATATAATACCTATGTATATTTAGGTTAGCAGACAACATTGGATCATTCAAAGGAAACTTTTGAGGGTTAGTAAGCCTTAAGGAAAGAGTAATTCAAACACTAATTCATACTGTGAGTAGAAAAAATAGGTATCTTATTGCCCTAGTGCAACCTTTAATTACATATTGAAAAATAACAACAAAAATAAGCAAAGGCTCCTGAGGTCCTCTCTGATCTTTCAGTGGCTCCTGCCTGACTGTGTCCCATCTAATTTGGTGGGTACCATTCTCCTCTTGCTATGTCACACTGGTGTCCTGATGTCTCTTGGCCTATCCAAGCTGATTCTCAGTTCGAGCCTCCTTCATTAATTGTTCCCTATCCTGGGGATATTCTCAGAGCAAAATGCTTCGTTAATTCTTATCATCTGGTCCTTTCCTTACCAGTCCTATTGAAATATCACCAGCTTCCTACTTGCTTTCTCTCCAGTTACCTTATTTCTTTAGATATTTCCTCCAACTGGACTGTAAGCTCTTTGAGGGCAAGGGCTGTCTTGTTCATCGTTATGTCCCCTAAACCTAGGAAACACCTGCCTGAGATATTAGTATCATAAGTAGTACAAGGAAAAGCTATCTGTAGTATATATTTACATGAATTTGTGCTTGGTGCTTCTAAAATAAAAGGACACATATGCATATATTACTAATTATTTAGAATACATTTGCTAATTATTCTTTGTAGGAAAACTATGATTTTACCTCACCAGATTTTTCCAAGTACAAATGTTAGAGGCAGAAGAGACCATACATTGGTTAAAAAAAAAAATAGTAGGGACCTTCAAGACTTTGTATTGTAACTTGGTCTCTCCCTCTCCACCTCCATTGTATGGTCAAGGTAAATGGGATGCAAAAAGGTGACTTAGTGCACTGGGTCACATGTTCGATAGACTATACAAGCCATTCTCCAAACTGGGTTTCTAAATGAAAGTCATTTGAACATCTTTTCCACTTAGCTAAGCTATCTTTCTTTCCTCTGTGCTGGATTAGCCATTGATTTACCTGCCTGGCATCTCTTGGTCTTGGTAGTTTCCTATACTGTTTGGCTTCATGTAAGTGACTTATTCTGAACCGGTGCTTAAGAGCCCAGGCTCCCAAAACAAACTGTCTGGTTTGAGTCCTGACTGTACCATGCACTAGATATAATATCCTAGTTAAGTAAGTTATACAACTGTGTTTCAGTTAATTCCCCCATAAAACAGTGATAGCAGCACTTTTTTTTTTCCTCTAAGAATTAAAGAAAACAATTTATGTACATAAAACAGAGTCATTGTATGTATTTTTTAGAAGGGCCCTAAAACATTTGTTTGTAGAATTATTTGGATAAATAAAAATTGAGTACTAACATGTTAAATAATACCTAGCTAAAGTAATTTAGAAATTTCTATATTAGTTAAATATTGATTTAAGAAAAAAGCACCCTGGACAGACTTCTTACCACTAACCAAGGAGTTCTCTTTCATTGTTAATTAAATGTAAAACAATTTCAGTATTATCTTTTGAAACATACAGTTTTAAATTTACTGCAAGAAGAGTAATAAATTCATTTGAAGTCCATTATGAATGATTTTTCATGTATGTCTCCCATTAGCAGTGCCATTGCTTCCTTTCATTAAGCTAGGTAATGAGGAGATAGACATATTTTGACTTCAGGAAATGGATAGAAACAAGATGTAAAAGTGAAAGTCTCCTGGCTTTAAACCGCAGTTAGCCCTTTGTATTCATTTTTGAACCAGTGTTCCCAACACCCTTGAATTTAAGCAGCCTCATGAAGGAATGGGACTTCCCTTGTGGCTCAGAGGGTAAAGCGTCTGCCTACAATGCGGGAGACCTGGGTTCAATCCCTGGGTCAGGAAGATCCCCTGGAGAAGGAAATGGCAACCCACTCTAGTACTCTTGCCTGGAAAATCCCATGGACTGAGGAGACTGGTAGGCTACAGTCCACGGGGTGGCAAAGAGTCAGACACTACTGAGCCACTTCACTTCACTACATGAAGGAATGCTTTTGTGTCAACAATTAAATTTGGATATTAGGAATTCTAAACTCTAATGTTATACTAAGTCTATAATATGGCTGACCAGTATTTTTAATGTTTTTGTTCCTGTCCTTTTTAAAATCATTTGAGTGTGGCTTAAGTTTAATATTTGTGAAGTCCTGTTATATTCTTCAGTTGAGTGACTCTATGTAAAGGTAAAATATCATTATTAATTCTCAGGAGTGTTATTAAAAATCACTTAATGTTTGTAAAATATGTTTAAGATAAAAATTGTGATATAACCACTATGTGTATGTTTTGTTTATTAAAGAAAACCATGTTAGAGCTAAGTTTGCTGATGACACTTTTAAAATTTCATTTCCCTGAATTCCTTTCAAAAGTTCAGTGAGGCATGCATGCCAGGCCATTCAAGCACTCCAGGAATCTTTCTCTCTCTTTTTTTTTTTTTCTGGGAGTCTTTTCTTTTCTTTTAGTGTCAGGTCTCAGGAGTTTTCATTTTCTCTTCTTAACCATCACCATTAAAAACATCTAGAAACTAATATGTAACATCTTAACATTGTATGCAAATGAGATTAGCTGTATTGTTGCCTTTTTACTATAAAGAAGTACAAAGGGTTTTCTTACTCAGACTTTATTTTTTAATTAAAATCATACCAATATTTGAAATAATTATGAGAGTTCTGAGACTCTAACATCCTCCCTTGATGGTAAATTATGTGAATGATTACTATAGCCTTCCAGGTTCCTCTGTCCATGGGATTCTCCAGGCAAGAATATTGGAGTGGGTTGCTGTTTCCTTCTCTGAATGATTATTATTGAAAATTATGAAAAAGTGGTCTATTTTGTTTGAATTTCTCACGTGAAGGTAATGGTAACCCACTCCAGTACTCTTGCCTGGAAAATCCCATGGATGGAGGAGCCTGGTAGGCTGCAGTCCATGGGGTCGCTAAGAGCTGGACACAACTGAGCGACTTCACTTTCACTTTTCATTTTCATGCATTGGAGAAGGAAATGGCAACCCACTCTTGTGTTCTTGCCTGGAGAGTCCCAGGGATGGGAGCCTCGTGGGCTGCCATCTATGGGGTCGCACAGAGTCGGACACGACTGAAGTGACTTAGCAGAAGCAGCAGCAGCAGAGAGAAACACTTTTTTTAGATGTGATTAAGTTCATCTGGGCTATTTCTTTTTTTTATTTTCACTCCTTTCTCTAGTACTAGTGATTAGGAGAGGAAAAGCCAGCAAACACAGATAACTGATCGCCCACTGAAAACAATCTGTTATCTGATTGTCTCCATTTATCCCATCACATATATTTCTGGCATCTCTATCCATGTGGAACAACAGTGAGCCTGTGATGTTTAAATGTCAAACAGACATACAGACAAAAGTAGCTGAAGGTAGCTGCCTTGCCAAACAAAGAATGGAGGTGGCAGAAATGCCAGTAAAAAGCAGAAGCAGCAACAGTTGGCCAAATCTGTGGCCCCATAGAGCTTGGAAGACAGGGAAAAAATGTGAATAAGAGAAAACAGACAATCAGTATTATGGTTGTGGACGTTTTTGGTTTATCCTTTCTTCCTGAACCCTTCTCTCTCCCTTTCTGATATTTCAGCCTCTGATAAGGAGTTGGTGAAGGAGCAGTGCTATGAGATTACAAGTGAAAGACTGACATTCCATTTCCTAGTGCTTGTGGGGTCACTACACACTCTGACATACAGGTTTATGTTTCCCACCCAATTAGCCAGTCCAAATGGGAATGTTCATTGTTTTAAGAAAATCCAAGTTGACATCAACATCACCTAAATTTATTTGACCTCAGAATACTTTTTTTTTCCCCGAAACACCATTAACATCCCACTTCTAGAGCTAGTGTTCCGTAGAATGCACTTGAGGGGGATAATGCTTTAAATACTCAGAAAAGGTTTAATTACATTTTCAGCATACCACACTAACAAGGAAGTATGTGATATGGTTTTGGAAAGTTTCCTTCAAAAAAAGTCAGATAAAAATGCTTTGTTTCTAAAAGCATTTCTCTTTCATCTTTCAGAAGCTTATCTATGACTCTAACCATATCAGATAACTAAGGGGATGCTTGTGGGTTGTGTTAAATAAACTTTGTCTCAAAACATAAAAAGGAAAAGGGGAAAGAAAGACAACAAAAACTCACATAACACTCCTCTTTTTGCAAATGATTCAGACTTTTCTTCTTGAGTTTATGGTTTGAATGGCCTATGAACACTTCCTCATGTCATCCATGCCAGCCGTGCCTATAAATCTTTTACATTCTAGAAGCTTAAGATGTTTCATTATTTATCTGTATTTGTTGAGGTCAGCCTTGATGAAGAAGACTGTAATGAACTGCCTATTGCAAGGTCCTATAAAAGAAAAATAAGTTGAACTTGGCCTGTAAACTTGGATATACACAAGAGGTGTAGTTTTTCTTACTACATGACAGGGCAGAAGGAGACTGAAATTACTGATGGGAGTTTTTGAGAATTTAGGAATTAAAAGCAAAGCTATCTTGTGTCATCTTCACTTGGGGAGGAAGAAAGAAATTTACCATATAGGGAAGAACTGGTGCTATAAAATGGCTCTCAATTTATTGCTGAGTTTCCTCACTATTATGGATTATGTGAAAAGGAGACCATAACTGTAGGTCACTTCTGGAAAACAGTATTTTCAGAAGCTAGAACTACCATTTGCCAAATTTTGAAATAAATCGATCAATAAAAGCAGCTGTTTAGGAAGCTCCACATGTGATAAGCATTTTCCATTCCAGCTCATCTCAGATAATGTGTCTAGATTCCTCAGTGCAAAATGCAGGTAATAAACACCTATCTCAAGGATGTTTTCATATAATTGTATTTTTGCTCTCATTAGTTTTCAGTAAAAAGTTAAAAATATTTTTCACAAATTATCTTTTTGTTTTGAGGAATATATTTTGCTTCATACTATGCTTTTTAATATGTTTTGTGATCATTTCATTTACAGATCTTTTAAAAAAAAGACTTACATTGTTGGATTATTAACTAAGAGGGTACTTGTTCTCTGACAATCATCTTGACTCCAAAGCCACCAGAATTCATTCTGCTAATCTGCATTGATGTGTGGCTTGGAGGAGCTTTGTTTTAATCATTGAAGGAGAGGTATGGCTTTGATTTTTCACTTATATTAGTTTAAAGTGGTCATGGAATCTCTCAAGTTTAGGTCTAGGGCCCTCTGTGTACGAAATGACTTGATAAAAATAGAGCAAACCTTGGCAGAATACATTTTTTTTTTTCATTTAGTTATGTTGGTAGACTTCAAACCTCTGATCAATTAAACAGTGCCAGTGTCTGTAAATGCAGTTTGTTTGTGGCGATTTATTTTACCATGGGTTTTGTTGTAGTGATAAAAAAGAAAATCCAGACAATTATTAATGAATTTAGAAGCATAAATGTGCACAGCTTACCTAAAGCTCTGCCTTTATTTTTACATCTAAATAAATTCCAGCTAAATTGTTAAATTAATCACACTGAAGTCCGAGGCTCTGATAAGGCTCCTGCCACTCAATTTTATTTCTTTTGATGCTTTAAACAATTTAGCAAACTTTCCTGTGTTGGGCTTTTGCTTTTATGGCAGAATCAGATGGCATTACATGAGACCTTATGTTGATGCTGTATCATTCCAGTGATTGGTTCTAGCTAATCCAACTTTTTTGCTAAACTGCATGTTGCGGGAGAGCTAACTATAGTTCTCCATCAGACTGGCCCTTCTTATTTCTTCTACTCACTACAAATATGGTGATTTCTATGATAATAAAAAATGTTCAATATTTCATTTTCTTGCTTTATCATCTCTATTTATGAGAGGACTATATTCTTTATTTTATTAAAGATTATTTAGCATGTTTTCAAACTTATAAAGCTTTTCCCTTGTGTTATAGGTTCTCAATACACAAAATAAAGATAGGCTTTTATTTCTCACTTATATAATACTTTTATGAATCTTCAATAAATAAAAACTTTGAACTTAATAATTAAAATCTTTTTCACTTCTTGAATCCTTAAGAATTTTAGATTATACAAAAAGAACTATGGCCATAAAATACTACCAGTTCAAGTATTCAGGGCCATCTAAATATGAATCTTTAATGATATTTTTAATAAAATATAATGACTATATTAGAACTGACATGATATACTTATGTAAATTTCACAATTAGAGCTGCATAATTTATTCACATCAATATTAGACCTATATTTGGTGTTCAGCCATGCTTTTATTCACTTTAAAATGGTTTCTGTTCTGCTTAATTGGTTTGGATTTGCCCTGTCAGGTTTTTTTTTCCCTTTATTCCCTTAGTGAGAAAGTTGCAGACCTGCTGTTTTATATTAAGTCTTTTTTTTTTTTCCAAAAGAGAAAGAGGCAAGCAAAAATCTAAGTCCGATTAAAAGAAGTTTATTCAAAGTTTATGAGCACTTCAAAAAATGCTTCTGTCTTCACTGAAGCATTATAAAGATCCCATCATACATCCTTCTAGATAATAGACAACAGAAAATACATAAGCCTTGAAATTCTGTTAAGATCATTATTTCTAAGACGATAATATTGACTATTTCTAGAAAAAGAGTATAAAAAACATTGAAGACACCTCCCCCCATACTCATCGTTAGTTGGTTTGCTATTTCTGTATTTCTACTGGCTATAAACCAATTAGCATTATTCTAGTATGGTATATATTGGTGAAATATTCTGTTATCCTAGTAGCTTAAAAGTGTTCGTTTAATTCTGAGTTCATTAATTCTTAGAGTTAACTAGCATAAACAACCTAGAGCCCTTTGTCATGAGTGACCAGTCTTCACACTTTTAGCAAGATGACTGCTTCAAAAAATGCCCAAACAAAACTATTTATCCATAGCTGTTTATATTGTTACTTATTTTTGCCATATTCAGTGTAATATTTGAACATTAACTGGTGTTACAATTTTCCTTTAATTTCATATTTATGGATTTTTTTTCCACTTTCTTATACTTAGGAATATGTTGTAACTTCAAAAGAGTTTTGGAGTTCACTTCCAAGAAAATAATTCCTGGACTTTTTGAAGATGTTATTATGTAATAGAGGAGTATTTTCTCAATTTCAGAGAAATAGACTATGGGTTATTATTTTTAGTCCACTAGATAATGATTGCTACAACTAATTTTCTCCTTGGATTTTTTTCCATTAAATAAATTATGATGTCTTAAATCGCTAGCTATTACCAAACCTGCAAATGGATAATCATGGAAAATTATTAGAATAAAATTGTTTTAAGTTAAATTTGCATTTAATATCTTATGGTACTTTTAAACTATGGGGAGGGTCTTCATAAAAATCACACACAAGTAGCAATGAGAATATACAATTGGTTCTGGCTAAAACATAACATGTATGTTCCTAAAACTCACTCCTCTTTGCAAAATCATGAAATTAAAAATCACAAGTACTTAATAGGAAAAGTGGGGTTGGGTGATAAAACTCAAAATCTGAATTAGACACACACACATACAAAGACAGAAACCTAATAAAAATGGTAGCATAGTTTTACAAATGTAAATGGTTTAAAAACACATAAATGCTACAAGAAATATGGACTTTATTTTGAAAGATACCTGAAGTTTACTTATAGAAGAGTAGTAGCTAGAGAGTTATTGTGAAGAGGCAGAAGGAAGGTTAGGTTTCCCAGCAGAAGGAAGGTTAGGTTTCCCAGGTGACGCTAGAGTTAAAGAATCTGCCTGCCAATGCAGAATGCAGGAATGCAAGAGACATGGGTCCAATCCCTGGGTGAGGAAGATCCCCTAGCACCCCACTCCAGTATTCTTGTCTGGAGAATCCCAAGGACAGAGGAGCCTGGTGGGCTACACAGTCCATGGGGCCAGAAAGAGTTGGACAAGCCTAAGTAACTGAGCACACACACAGAAGGAAAGTTATCTGAAACCTGGTTGGAAGCTTTAACACCAGATGTGGTTGGGTGTGGGTCTTAACACTTATACTGAACTGAAGTAGCTGGTACATGTTTGTGGGGTGTTTTGTGTGTGGGCAGGGGGGGCACACACCCCCATTTTGTGGATTCCTATGCAGTCAGGTCTGTTGGCTGTAGTTTTTTGTGACTCTCTGTTGTTTGTCAGAAGCAAAATAATGTATAATAAAATGACATATTTGCATCATGCCCAAATTATTTCCTGCTGGGGGAGTTTACATTTTCAAAACAACAGTTATAGAGGAACTGACTATACATTTGAAAGCTAGGCACACTAACTTTCTAATTGAAGATGATGGACTTTATGGTAAAAAGAAGTGATTGTTCAATATTGTCAAAAATACAAGTACAATCAATATGCTGCACTTTGACTTTTTCCCTCTACTGTTATGCAAAATTGAACTTCAACTTTTCTGTCCAGCTTGACTCATTCATTCAAATTTGTTTGCACTGAGAAATAACATCTTACCTGGAAGAGATATCAGAATTGGGAAGACCACTGAATATTCAAGTAATATTTAAAATATTTTTCTTTGTCTGCCCCCTTGTACTCTGTCTCTGGAATTTGTGCTACCACACCAGTCAGTACAAGCAAACATAGAATTCACTGTTCATTTCATTTCATGAATGAATTTAAAAGACTAAGTGAAAGTATAGGAAATGCAGATTTTATTCAACCTATCTTATTTCTGCAAGAGCAAGAATGTCCTGTGTTGTGTTCCTGTACTCTGAGAGAAGTTAACAAATATTGGAAGGAATGGGCTTTGAAGATTTCAGTGCTTCTGTGGCCCTTGCAGTGTGCTTTCATATTGTGGAGCTAGACTCTAGTGCACAGAGTGGAAAAATAATAAGTTCTTTGAGCTGAAACTTCATAGTCACTGTGGGATATTCAAGAAGGAGACCGATGGGGAGAAAGATAATATAGTCATAGCTTTGAACTTGTCCTGGATTTTACTTGCTAGAAGTCAAGTGAAAGTCACGCTGACACCTTATTATTACTAGCTCTTTCTCGTGTAGGGAAAAGTACTCCACAGTCCATGTTGATAAAAGTGAAAGGGAGTTTGCACTTAAGAGAGAAGGTGGTCTTAAATTTAGTGTGTAAAGAGGGTAGTAAGTCTAAAATCTGCTCCAAGCCTCAGCGTGGAGAATACTTTTAATGGCAAGTCTTTGCTCCACATCTTACCCAAGTTAGGTATCCTTCATGCATGTCCAAAACACTTTTCAGGCTATAGTGTACTTCTCTGTTTCCTGTGTCCTGCTGTGGAACCAGGATAGAAACTTTTCTGTCCCATTCCCTATTAACTGTCCCTATTATTAATTGTTTAGTTAATTGTCTGGGGCAGAGTAGCTGTTTAGTAAACATATATGAGTAAATGAATGTGCATTGGAATGCAAAACCTTAGTGCTTAGAGAAAGAAAAGATAAACATACAAATTGGCTGAGAAATAATATGGCTCATTATTATAGAGTGAATAGTGTCCAAGAAAGAAATGATCAAAGAGACTATAATCCATTCAACTAATAGTTATCTGCTGTAAGCCTACTATGTTTCACCTTGTTAGATGACATAGTAATTAGAAATATCTAGTCCCTGCAGTCATGGAGCTTCTAGTCTAATGAAGTGCAGATATTAAATAAAGAAAACCTAAACAAATGTGCAATTCAAATTTTGATAAGAGCAAGTACAGAGCATAACTGGGAAGACATAATCTACATGAGCATGCAGTAAGGGCATTTTAAAGGAGATGATATTTAAGAGTGACAATTGAAGAAGGAGGACAGGCAAAACAAAGAAGGATTAACCTGTGTGTGGGCTGTGGAGATGATAGGAGCTCAGCGTGTGTGAGAAAAAGAAAGAAGGTTGGTGCAAATGGAGATGAGTGAGCTAGAATGATGGTCTAGGGATGTGGTTAAGAGAAACGGCCTGGAGCCAGATCATACTTGGTGTAGAAGGTTTCAATTTTAATCAGAATGAGTTGCATGTGTTTGTCAAAATGTATTGAGTTTTAGTTTAAGATTAACAGATGCATGTGACTATATATAAAATAAGCAACAAGAACCTCCTGTATGGCACAGGGAACTATATTCAGTATCAATATTGGTAATATATTGATAACATTATATTACCTATTATACTTAATAACCCTATAATTATTAGGAAGGAATATATTAGGAAAATATTAGGAAGGAATCTGAAATATATATATGTACATGCACATATTATATAACTATATATATATATTTAATATAATATACATAATATATATATTATGTTTATATATAATAAATATATATAATATATTATATATATACATAATATTATATACATAATATATATATTATGTTTATATATAATAAATATATATAATATTTGTATATAACTGAATCATTTTTCTGTACCCCTGAAACTAACACAACATTGTAAATCAACTATACTTCAATTTAAAAAAAGAAGTTTCACTCAGAAAGGAAACAGTGAATTTTGTCTTAGTATTTATGTACACATTACACAAAAAGCTAAAGAAATGTTGGACTCTGGTTAATGGTTCACATTCTTAAATATTTAGGGGAAAGTATACTAGAGTTGGGGCTTCCCCTGTGGCTCAGTAGTAAAGAATCCACCTGCAATGCAGGAGATGCAGGTTCAATCCCTGGGTGGGGAAGATTCCCTGGAGGAGGGCATGGCAACCCACTCCAGTATTCTTGCCTGGAGAATCCCATGGACAGAGGCGCCTGGGGGGCTACGGTCCATTGGGTCACAAAGAGTCAGACACGACTATAGCAACTGAGCAGACATGCACACATGCATACTAGAGTCTGAGCTTCCCAGGTGGTGCTAGTGGTAAAGAACCCACCTGTCATAAGAAGAGGTGCGGGTTCAATCCTGGATCAGGAAGATCCCCTGGAGGAGGGCATGGCAACGCACTCCAGTATTCTTGTCTGGATAATCTCATGGACAGAGGAGCCTGGTAGGCTACAGTCCATAGGGTCGCACAGAGTCAGACATGACTGAGACGATTTAGCATGTATGCAGGCATACTAGAATCTGTAATTTACTTTGAAATTCACCCAAAATATAAGACAGATTGATAGAGAAATGGATAGATGTATAGAAAGGTGTAAAGTTACTAGTAAAATCTATGTGGTGGATACACAGATATTTACTATAAAATTTCTTCAACTTTGCTGAATGTTTGTATCAATATTCATAGTAAAATGTTGGGAAAAGTAAGTGAATGCTCAAATATGATAATAAGGAAAGACATAAAAATCACAAAATCTCACAACCAAAAGGAAGGGATTATTTTAGCATATGACCACTTTATTCTTCTCCTATGAGTTTTTATTTTTATGGAATTGGTACCTCTTTCAGAGTAATAAGCATATCCTAAAGCTTTAAAAAACATTTCAAATTATTTGCATAATTTATGTCACATAAAGTATCAAATCTTTGACGAGGAATTTCTTTGAGTAAGAATTAATATAAACAAAGATAAATGTGTTAGACTAAGAACTCATGAATCCAAAACTGTCCACCAGCAGCTATCAGTATAGTAGAAAGGAAATGAACACCCTTGAGTCTATTAGTGTGACCAACTATCTGCAAAAGATTCAACTGGTTTTGTTTTTGTTTTTTTTTTTTTCAGTTTTGTGGTTGACTTAAATGATGTAAAACAAAGAATAATGTTTCTTTGAAAGTGTGCCCAAGTTTCTTGGTGTAGTTAGGAGTTTGCTTCTAACCTTTCTGTAAGAATTTAAGTAGCATAATTCCGAGCCTGTGGATTAGAAATCACTCTTCCCCTTGATTCCTTACCCATTGTGAGCATTTCACTGATGAATTAGTGCATCACAGAATCACATCAGAAACCTGGTGCTTCATCTCCCTGTGTTTTCAATAAAAACATTTCCCTTTTACTGGCGTTTCTTCTTATTGACCCTTTAAGGTCAGAAGACAGCGTTTCTTTATTAAATCGGTAAATCAGGGGTATTTAATTGGCTCTAGAAACTTCAGAGTGATCTTGGCCTATTCCAGCCCCAAACAAGATTCTGACCAACCACTGTGAATTCTGCTTTTCCAAGAAGGTGGGGGGTAAGAGATTATAACAGGCTCTGTGTAAGTAGTCAGTTACTTATTGCCTTCAAAGTGCTGATTTTTTGGTGTAGGCAAAATGCCAAAATCAATGTTTTTGCCACATATAAAGAAATAGTTTAGCATGTAGAAAACTATGGGGTTATTTCCCCTTTTTTTTTTTCTGAAAAACCATCAGACTTTTAAAAGTAAAATCTGTGATAAGTTTTACAGAGGAACTTATTTTTATTCTCCGTGTCACAAAGAAAATAATTAGATGATTGTTGGCATTAGCAACTGTGCTAAGATCAATTATACTGCAGGAACGATGAAAGCAGACTTTCATAATGAGAGCAAATGGCCTAGAGTCTACGAAAAATTGCTGAGAATCTTCTTAGGGTGGTACCATTGCTAATTAAAACCTGAGGAAAACACCAAAATTGTCCAGGAAACACGAATACTCATTGCAGCACCAACCTTGAGGGTCATTCCAATTTCTAAACGATCTTCATTGGAATTTGGATTTTAAAAAATGTCTCCAGAGCTGCCTAATCTCATTTGTACTCATTTCCTTTTATATCTTTTTCATTTGACTCCCTTGGTTTTCTGTTCTTGTGCTTGACATCATTATTACTTGATATGGAGCATTGAGAAGTGAGAGAAGCAAGTTGTTCAGAAATCATGCCTGTGGCAAATATTTTAGACTGGAGAATATAGCCTCATTTATCATCATCATTATCACTAAAAAGCTATAGATCAGAACTGTCTTATGTCCCCTGCGTTTCAGCATTGTCTGCTAAATTGGGGTTAATTAAAATGTCTCTTTTAAATGTACCTCTCTTGAATACACACACACACACACACACATTTTTGTTCCAATCTACTTTAAAGAAGTCATTATTCTATATGTTGCTGGAAAGAATGAAATTGACATGTATAGGGTATTATTTCATTTTCCTCAACTGGAAAAGGAAGAAAATCATCTAGAGAACTGTTAGTTTCGGAAGTGTAAATGGTTCTAACCCTCTGTAAAGGCTAGATTCCATTTTTAAAATAATACACTTTTGACCCATTACCCTTATTCTCTTATATTTTAAAACAGCAGAAGTCTCCTCAGTCTGTGCTTTTGCTTCTCCAAAGCGTGTAGCCACTGAAGTGAGGATGGATGAGTATTATCTGGGAAGTTTCTTTATAAAGTGCAGCTTTCTTAGCTCCATTCCTAAAGATTTTGATTGAGTAACACAATAGGGGAACCGGAATGCTTTGCTTTAACAAGCCTCTGAGGAGATTCTGATGCACCTGATCTTTGGACACATTTTGAAAATCTCTGCTTCATACCATCACTCTAGAGTGTTATGGAGGTGAATGAGGAGTGCCATAAACTGCACAGGAGGGAAACCTAAATTGACATGATAGTAGCACTGGATTCAAGCTGAGTACTGAAGGCTGAGTGAGAGTTACCTGCAAGTGGGATTAATGGGAGTGAGAAGGTGAGAACATTTTAGGGAGAAATAAATTCAAGTACAAAGACCTAGGGGCTAGAGAGAAATCGGTGTTTTCTGGAGTCCACAAATAGATCTATCTGGATGAAGTGTATTGTGTGAGTGGTTGAAGAGGCATCATATAAAGATGAAGAAGTGAAGTTGAAGAAGTGAACTGAGATCAGACCATAAGATCAGAGTTCTTGTAGCCAGCCCCAAAATTTAGGGCAACATCCTGCCAGCCATCACAACTCCTGGAGGCTGGGCGCCCTTGCCACCATTCCTGTGCTTGTTCATGTTCTGAGGCTCCATCCACATAATCTTGGGTCTGGGCTTCCTGGGTGGCTTAGTGGTAAAGAATCCACCTGCAATGCAGGAGACATAGGTTCAATCCCTGGGTTGGAAAGATTCCCCTGGAGAAGGAAATGGCGACCCACTCCAGTATTCTTGCCTTGAGAATTCCATGGACAGCGGAGCCTGGCAGGCTATGGTCCATGAGGTCACAAAGAGTTGGACACGACTGAGCGACTAACATACATACACACACAATTTCGGGTCTATCACCATGTTAGGAAGACAGAGGTTTTTAATACAGTTATTGTACTACAACTTCCAAGGGTGGAAACCCTACAGAAATAAGTCATGATGTATGTAACATGCAAGAAGAATGGCTTTTTAAATACATTTTATTTGGAGATAACTTATATCTAATAACTCAAAATTCTCTATTAATTTTGTCTTGTAAATATTAGGAAATGAACAAAAGCACTGTCATAAAACAATGTCTTGTGACAAAAAGGAAAAAATTGGTCTAAAATTCTGCCATTTAGGTCTGATGGCCTGATTTTTTAAGTGCATTTCTTTCCTACTCAGTAATGGAAAGTAAATCGGATGTTTTTAAATATTTTATTTTGAATACATTTTATCATGAAATTTAAATAAGTGAATATCATCATCCTGCTCCACAAGCTAAGATACAGGCTAACCTTCAGACTGAAGAAATTTCCTGTTTTGTTCATGTCTTTTGGCCATTAGTTTTTCAGTCAGTTACCCATATCTGTTTTCTCTTCCTGGTTATGGATATGTGTGTATTTAAATGTGTATTTACGTGTCAGGAATAACCAGTCAAGAAATGGCAAGTAAATATGCACTAAATGTAAGAAATGTAAGACACCTACCTTGAACTTAAACTTGATGTGTTAACTCCACTGCTGTAACATGACTTCTTGGTCCTGCTCTGATCATATCAGTGTACAAACACCTTTAAATGGAAAGCTAAGAGTCTGCCAAGAAGTCACTTTTCCCCCCTTCTCCTATTTCTCCATTTAACTTTGAAATTAGGAGGATTTGATTTTCTTGATCAGCCAAGTAGCTGTCAACTCAAAACAACTAGATTTATTTCCTAGTGTTTGATTTCTTGATCTGGATTAAGACTTGAATAAGCAAATGTCTACCAATATTACCAGGTATTAGGGGAAGAAAAACTAAAGCCATGAGTTTTTGATAGAATGCATATACAAACTGTAGTCTGTATGATTAGACAAAAAACTCCAGGTTTTTTTGTTTTTTTTTCCTGAGATCACTATTATTTAAAGGAAGATGCAAAGTGTTCCTTCAAACAGAAATCAAGTTCTTAAGACAGTCTTTAAAGACAGTTTTCAGACCTGTCATTTAGATGCTACTTTTAAAGTGCCACCTAATGAACTGGAAAAGGCTTTTATTAGCAAATTTACTTACATTGGCCTACCATAGTGAAAGGCTTGTTTAGGGTGGATTCTGCTTTCTCAAATTGCCCTCTTTAAATAAACAGAGCAAGGGAAGAAAGCTTTTAGATGTATAACATGAAGCCATTACAAAAAGCCAAAAGTCAACCCATGAAAAGAAAGGAGCTGTTTAGTGCGTTTCCAGTTAAGGATCTGGGTGGTGCTGGAGAGAGAATGGAAGATAATAGACTCCTAGTGACGGGGCTGTCAGGAGACAGAAAACTGTAGCAGCTTTGTGGGAAAATAGAATTGCTGGCTTTGCCCACTTGACCTTTAGTCTGAATAGATGGGCTTAAGAAGATCACAAAGGGCTTTGCAAAAAAAAGTGGTCTGCTCGGTTCTTTTGGTTTCTGAAATTCTTCTTTTATTCAGGGGAGTTCTAAGTTTGTTTCTTGGTATCCTTGAAAAGATTCCCTGAAATCTCTATTATCATAGCATAGGTATGTGTTTTAAATGAAGGCATTGCTCAGTACATGGCCATCATGTTTCCTAGGCAGCAGTGAGATGGAGTGTGTCTGTGAGGAAGGGTTACTGAACAGGGCTCTGTACCCTCCACATTATCACTCCTATCAAAGGAATTCATTGGTTCTCCTTCTGTTTCTGGGTAAATGTGTAATCTTCTTTAAATCAGAAACACCATTTGAAGACACAACATATATCAAATACATATATACTGCTATATAGATCAGCTTATAGATTATTAATAATTGCCAGTATTTTCAGAAAATGGGGCTTGACAGTAGTGGTTCATGTGAAAAAGATCTGGGAGATTTTAGTTAAGTACCAGTTGAATTTATGCCAAGGTTATGATGTGATAGCCAGCAAATCTATTTAATGTTAGTTCCATTTATGGAATTATAATTTCCTGCCCTAGGAAACATGGACACTGATAGTGCACTTAAAAGAATTGTGTCCACAAACAGATGGAGAAATATACCCTGTTCATGGATTGGAAGAATTAATATAGTGAAAATGAGTATACTACCCAAAGCAATCTATAGATTCAATGCAATCCCTATCAAGCTACCAATTGTATTTTCCACAGAACTAGAACAAATCATTTCACAATTTGTATGGAAATATAAGAAACCTCGAATAGCCAAAGCAATCTTGAGAAAGAAGAATGGAACTGGAGGAATCAACCTGCCTGACTTCAGGCTCTACTACAAAGCCACAGTCATCAAGACAGTATGGTACTGGCACAAAGATAGAAATATAGATCAATGGAACAAAATAGAAAGCCCAGAGATAAACCCACGTGCCTATGGACACCTTATCTTCAACAAAGGAGGCAAGAATATACAATGGAGAAAAGACAATCTCTTTAACAAGTGGTGCTGGGAAAACTGGTCAACCACTTGTAAAAGAATGAAACTAGAACACTTCCTAAGACCATACACAAAAATAAACTCAAAATGGATTAAAGATCTAAACGTAAGACCAGAAACTATAAAACTCCTAGAGGAAAACATCGGCAAAACCCTCTCTGACATAAATCACAGCAGGATCCTCCATGACCCACCTCCCAGAATATTGGAAATAAAAGCAAAAATAAACAAATGGGACCTAATTAAAATTAAAAGCTTTTGCACAACAAAGGACACTATAAGCAAGGTGGAAAGACAGCCTTCAGAATGGGAGAAAATAATAGCAAACGAAGCAACAGACAAACAATTAATCTCAAAAATATACAAGCAACTCCTGCAGCTGAATTCCAGAAAAATAAACGACTCAATCAAAAAATGGACCAAAGAACTAAACAGACATTTCTCCAAAGAAGACATACAGATGGCTAACAAACACATGAAAAGATGCTCAACATCACTCATTATTAGAGAAATGCAAATCAAAACCACAATGAGGTACCATTTCACACCAGTCAGAATGCTGCTGCTGCTGCTGCTGCTGCTGAATGGCTGCTATCCAAAAGTCTACAAGCAATAAATGCTGGAGAGGGTGTGGAGAAAAGGGAACCCTCTTACACTGTTGGTGGGAATGCAAACTAGTACAGCCACTATGGAGAACAGTGTGGAGATTCCTTAAAAAACTGGGAATAGAACTGCCATATGACCCAGCAATCCCACTGCTGGGCATACACACCGAGGAAACCAGAATTGAAAGAGATGCGTGTACCCCAATGTTCATCGCAGCACTGTTTACAATAGCCAGGACATGGAAGCAACCTAGATGTCCATCAGCAGATGAATGGATAAGGAAGCTGTGGTACATATACACAATGGAATATTACTCAGCCATTAAAAAAATACATTTGAATCGGTTCTATTGAGATGGATGAAACTGGAGCCCATTATACAGAGTGAAGTAAGCCAGAAAGAAAAACACCAATACAGTATACTACTGCATATATATGGAATTTGAAAGATGGTAATGATAACCCTATATGCGAGACAGAATAAGAGACACAGATGCATAGAACAGTCTTATGGACTCTGAGGGAGAAGGTGAGGGTGGGACGTTCTGGGAGAATAGCTTTGAAACATGTATATTATCATATGTGAAACAGGACACCATTCCATGTTCGATGCATGAGACAAATGCTCAGGGCTGGGGCAATGGGATGACCCAGAGGAATGGGATGGGGGGGGAGGTGGGAAGGGGGTTCAGGATGGGGAACACATGTAAACCCATGACTGACTCATGTCAATGTATGGCAAAAACTACTACAATATTGTAAAGTAATTAGCCCCCAACTAAAATAAATAAATTTATTAAAAAAAAAAAAGAATTGTGTCCAGAGTATTGAGTAGAGTTCCCTGTGCTATATAGTAGGTCCTTGTTAGTTATCTATTTTATGTATAGTAGTGAGTATGTGCCATTCCCAATCTTCCTATTTATCCTTTCCCTCCCATACTCCCCCTGGTAATTGTAAGTTTGTTTTCTGCATCTGTTAACTCTACTTATGTTTTGTACATAAGTTCATTTGTACCTATTTTTAGATTCCATGTAAAAGAGATATCATATGATATTTGTCTTTGTCTGACTTACTTCACTCTGTATGACAATATCTGGGTCCATCCGTGTTGCTTTTTAATGGCTAATATTCCATTGTATATATTTGTATTCACTTTTCTGTACACCTGAAACTAACAGAACATTGTTAATCAACTGTACTCCAATAAAAGTTTTAAAAAATTGTGTCCAGTTTTGGACATCCCACTTTCAAATAAAAGTGGCAGATTTGTGAACACACAGAGGAGATTACTTTCCAAACGCCTTTGAAAAAATAAGGAATTGACCATATTTAACAGAGATGATTTGTGATTTGGATAGAAGAGAAGTGATAGGCTAGATCATAGATTTCAAATATCTGAAGGCTTATGATATAGAAGAATACCATTTGTAGGGTTTCAGAAATTTATAGCTTCTCTAACAGTATAAATGTATGCCAGAATAAAAGACAGATGGGTTAAAGAGATAACAGAAAATATTGAGAAACCATGAAAATTACACAAGAAAATAGAAGCAAATGTCTAATCTCTTTTGGAGTTGAGTTGGGTGATACTAATGAAGAAACTTTAAAGTACTGGTAGTTATGAGTAGGAGTATCTGAATTATAAATTCTTAAAAGTTATAGTAAAAAAGTTTTAAATATAAAGAAGTTGAAACAATTATAAAAATCATATTCACCAAGAAAAGTTAATGGCATGAATAAATGTTCACATTATACTATTGAGTAAAAAGAAAGTTTAATTCTTAGAAAGTTGAAAAATGTATATTAAAATGACTGCTAAGATATTCTCTTTAATGGATTTGAGTGGTTAAATTGTAAGGTTTTAAAAGTTATTTTTAGTATTCCTGTATTTTCTAAAACTTTACATAGCAATCCTGTTTTCTTTATATTTATAGAAAGATATCTACAAAGCAAAGGATATAAAAAACAAAAGAAATGAATTAATAATTAAGCCTTAAGGATATATATAGTTAAGGTTAATAAAAAGATATTTCTAGCAAATAAATATTTAACAGTGTCTCTTGTCCTGTGGGCTATGCCCATCATTAGTTGAATCCATGTATAAAAATCATTTTGTTTATTTTTAAACATTTTTTAATTGATGGAAAATTGCTTTACAAGGTTGTATTGGTTTTTGCCATACAACAATACAAATCAGCTATAATAATATGCATATCCCTTCCTTCTTGAGCCTCCCTCCCTGCTCCCATCCCAACCCTCTAGGTGATCACAGAACACTGGTTGAACTCTCTGTGCTATACATCTGCTTCCCACTAGCTATTTTACGTATGATAGTGTATACATGTCCATACTACTTCCTCAATTTGCCCTACCCTCTCCTTCCCTCTCTGTGTCCAGTGAGAAGGATGAACCTAGAGCCTGTTCTACAGAATAAACTAAGAAAGAAAAAAAAATATTGCATATTAACACATATATATGGAATCTAGAAAAATAGTACTGATAAACCTATTTGCACAGCAGGAATGGAGATGCATACATAGAGAACTACAGACTTGTGGAGGCACTTCTAGTTTCTATACATCTCTACCTCAGTTTCCTCATCTGTAAACTAAAAGGGTTATTACACTTGTAAGGTTGCTAAGAGGATTGAATAATATTTATAAAGCACTCAGCAGAGTTCCTATTACATAGGAGCAATTAATATTACCTATTCTTCATACATTAAGGATATATATCTCTATATGATAAGTTTTGTATTATAATTAGGGAGGTGAAGGAATGTCAAGAGTTATTCCTATTTATTTATTTTAATGTCTTGGTACCTTAAGAAGTCTCTCACCAGGTTTTTCATCCATTAATAAGATTTACTAAGAATTTTATGAATCAGAGAAAAATTAGAGTCTAGTATATAGCCCTCGTGCAATAGGGGCTTCTCAGGTGGCACTAGAGGTAAAGAATGTGCTTGCCTGCCAACCCAGGAGACATAAGAGATGGAGGTTCAATCCCTGGGTCGGGAAGATCCCCGGGAGGAGGGCACAGCAACTACTGCAGTATTCTTGCCTGGAGAGTGCCATGGACAGAGGAGCCTGACAGGCTCCACAGTCTATGGGGTTGCAAAGAGTTGGACATGACTGAAGCGACTTCGCACGCTTGCTCTCACATATTGCCCGCATTGGGAAAAACAAAAGATGGCAGCTTTTTAATGTATGAATCAATACCGTCCTTTTTATTTAGTGTTTAATGCTTATGGAGATTGAGTAATTTTGTTGTATAATTATCCATGTTGAGAGCTTCTAGCTTAGAACAAGAGCATAGTTCTATTCATTCTAGAAACGATAATAACTCTATTGAAATGCTTGTTTCACTGCCAGTTGTGGCTTCCTTCAACTTAAGAAGATTATGGAGGTGTCAGGGAATGTTTCCTTTAGAGTTAACTAGGGCCTGGCTCTTAATCACACCAATGCAGATGCTCATTTATCACAGAGCTTCTCTCTCAGGCACAGAGGAATGGGCACAGAGTCTGTACTTTTAAAAGAAAAGACTGAGATTACTTTTGGCTTTAAGTCTACTCTCTATTTTAAAGAACATTTCTCCCTAGGTGTTTTTTTAAATACCTTTTATGTGTGATTTATCTTCCACAAATTCCAAACATATTTTAAGTATTGAAAGCTAAGACAGAAAGTGTGTAGAAAAGAACAATATAAAAAATGTTCTTTTCTGTCTTGAGAATGTATTTTCTTAGGAAAGCTTTTTCAGATCTTATAATGGCGCATTGGAGAAGGCAATGGCACCCCACTCCAGTACTCTTGCCTGGAAACTCCCATGGATGGTGGAGCCTGGTAGGCTGCAGTCCATGGGGTTGCTACAAGTCGGACACGACTGAGCGGCTTCATTTTCACTTTTCACTTTCATGCATTGGAGAAGGAAATGGCAACCCACTCCAGTGTTCTTGCCTGGAGAATCCCAGGGATGGGGGAACCTGGTGGGCTGCCGACTATGGGGTTGCACAGAGTTGGATACGACTGAAGCGACTTAGCAGCAGCAGCAGCAATGGCCCATG
Organism: Giraffa tippelskirchi; assembly: GCF_054371585.1. Classification (NCBI taxonomy): domain Eukaryota; kingdom Metazoa; phylum Chordata; class Mammalia; order Artiodactyla; family Giraffidae; genus Giraffa; species Giraffa tippelskirchi. The sequence goes on along the minus strand of NC_137275.1, from coordinate 81,272,103 downwards.
GATGCAGTCCCTGCCCTGCAATTTCATGACTTCATAATTCCATGGTGTTACTTATAGCTGTTTAAAAACAATTTTTTAAAAAAAATTTGGCTCATCCAGTCTTAGTTGAGGATCTTCCATCTATGTTGTGGCATGCGGATCTTTAGTTGTAGCGTGTGTATGTGCTAAGTCACTTCAGTCATGTCCAACTCTTTGCAACCCTATAGCCCACCAGGCTCCTCTTTCCATGTCATTCTCCAGGCAAGAATACTGGAGTGTGTTGCCATGCCCTCCTCCAGGGGATCTTCCTGACCCAAAGATTGAACCCTTGTCTCAGACATATCCTACATTGTCAGGCAGATTCTTTACCACTAGCTCCACCTTTATACAAACTCTTAATTGCAGCATTTGGGATCTAGTTCCCTAACCAGGGATTGAACCAGGGCCCCCTGCATTAAGAGTGAAGAATCTTAGCCACTGGACCATCAGGGAAGTCCCTGATGAATGACAAAGTCACTCAGTCATGTCTGACTCTGCAAGCCCATGGTCTGGAGCTCTCCAAGCTCCTCTGTCCATGGATTTCTCCAGGCAAGAATCCTGGAGTGGGTAGCCATTCCCTTCTCCAGGGGACCTTCCTGACCCAGGGATCAAACCCAGGTCTCCCGTATTGCAGGCAGATTCTTTACCATCTGAACCACCAGGGAAGCACAGGGAAGTCCTTGCTATTTAAAAATAAAAGTACAACTGTATTGGGAAAGGTGATCAGAGAGCACCTTGCTTCCTCCTGTCATATAAAAGCACCCACTGGGATAAGGTGTCAGTGAATACAAGTGGAAGTGGTGCCATGTATTCTGGGTAGCATGGCCAAATCATGATTGTCTTTAGTGTCACAAAGGTCCAAAATGCAGTTTTGTTTCCTCAAACTTCCAGAGTGCTACTTCTATTGGGATGCTCATGTGATATTCAGCTCAGGAAGTTCTCTTCCAGCAGAAGATGCAATCCTTTCACATAGAAAGTATTATCATTACAATAGGGTTTGTCAAAGGATTTCTCTGCATTAGTAAAGGTATTCCCTGGAGGCAGCAGGAGAAGTCTCATTGTTGAGCCCAGACCACCGCTTTATGTATATCTAAATATGATGTTCCTGAGATTTAAAAATCAATGAATTTATAGTTCTTAAATTGTGGATTGATATTTTTGTCTTACATGTATGATGCCTATAGTCATCCTTGAGATTCCATTTTCAAGAATCCTATCCTCAGCAACTTCCCTCATAGTTATGTTGTTGTTTGGTTTTATATCTTGAAGAGGAAATACACCTAAACATGCATGTGAGTACAAACACACATATAAGTATAGCAGAGTCATCCGCTGGCAGCCATTATCTGTAAAACTAATTAAAGAAAATAGCATATTAACATACACATCATGAAGCAAACTCCATTCTCTCTAGAGTATTCTCTCATTTAGACTTTATCTTTGGCACAGTGGGTCTGAACTAATTGAGATGCCATTAAAAAAGAATCAGTTAAAAAGGTTAGAGGAGAGGGATGTTGTTGCAAAATTGTCAATTTGCAAGAATACATTTTTTAGTAAAAATACAGCCCTCAGTTGCAGATCTAATCAGTGGCAGAAACGGAGGAGGGATGAGGGCGAGATAACAGAGAAAAATAATGTCTTAAAGAGAAAAAAATAAAATGAGTAAGACCCTAATTCAAATGGGAAGCACTCTCATTTTAGAAAATGTTTCCTTAACAGATCGTTCTAGCCCTCTGCCTCAAGGTTTTTGATTAAATTAATGATGGTACTGATAAGCTCCATTAGTGTTGCTGTTTCCAGAAGGATATTTTCTACAGCCTTCTCTACTTCCTATCCCAAATCTCAGGTATGACAATAGAACTGCTAATTGAAGCCAGAACAAGCCAAGAAGATGAACTTATTATTACTATGCAAATACCGAGAATCCAGGAAATTAATATTTCATGTGAGCCTACCTAAACGAGTAATGTTTCCATTATGGGCTTCATGTCACTCAGCTGGGAAGCTGTTGCTGCAGCTTGTTGTCGTCAGTGAGGTCTTGAACTTCTCTTTTTTGTCGCATGTTGCCTGCTGTCTTGGGACCAGTCAGCACGTCTGACATGTTGTGTTCAGTTGGCCCTTGCTGTTACCACAGATCTTCCACCAGTGCAAACAGATGAACTTGTTATGATCCATAGGACACTATCAACTTGATTTCCTGTCTTGGTAGTAAAGTATTAGAGGAAAAAGGCATGCAAGTCATAGATAATAAAGAAAGGGAAAAGTATCTCAAAAAAATGAATCATAAAATTCATAACAGGAGATATGTTAGGGACTCTTCTCTGTAGCATAACTATCTGACTGAGAACTTTGGAAAACACAATAAAAAGGGTGTTACTTTGGGGGCATGAAATAGTTACATTGAATTATTCATAAACATTCATTTTGCTGAACACCATTATATTACATATTCTGACGAAAACTATTTTAGTTAACAATTAACATTGTGTGTTGCATGAAAGAATGTAGTAGAAATGAGTGAGAAGTAAGTTTGCTTTGAACTTTCTGATTCTTGTTTTAGATGAAATATAAAATAATAGATAGACTTCTTAAGAGCAGAAATAAAAAGAAAAATCTTTTTTATCTACCATAGTGCCTAAAATAATATGAAATATTTAGATAGATACCCAATAAATATGTTGAATTTATTTTTATTTCCCGAACCTTGCTGAAAAATAAATTCCAGAAATGGAGGAAGGAGATGAATGACAGAGAAAAGTGGTCTTGCTGAGGTGTCCACTATTCTATCATTCTGTCTGCAAAGCTGTTGATTCAGATATTATCCTTCACAGTTGGTAGGTATTTCTTTACCTTTATCGAGAATACAGTTACAAATGGTATTTGATAGAAAAGAGACTTTTAGGGAAACTAGAGTTTGTTTTGGGAAGTCTGTTCCAAAAAGGTCACATGGAAGTTTTGAGGATGCGGAGTAATTTGTTTAGACAGAAATGAGTGGAAAGTCCATGTTTGATAACTGAGAAAGGGAAAAGCATTACTTATATTTGCCCAGATGGAGTAGAAAGGCTGAAATAGAACATAATAGAGATTGAAGATAATTAGATCTTTCAGAGAAGTGACCCCAAATCTCAGCATCTAATATGTGGTAGACCTGAAATTCTGGAAAGGCCTTGGTTTGCTAATCTCAAGTATTAATCATATGATTTATAGAATTTGATCAAAGTAGCTTTTCTTCTTTATTGGAGAACTTTCTTTGTTTCGACTCTTTTAAAAATGTAATCCAGATTATGTATATTTCTCTTTTTTGGCCTTTCTCTGAGTCTCATGTATCTTTTCCGTGTTACTCATGGTATCAGTGTACAGATGCTACCATGAAAGAGTATGTTTTCTACTCTGTTTGTAGAACCTCTGTATTGAAACCAATTTTTGTTGCATTTTTTATTACTGCAGCTTATTGTAATAAAACCTGAAAAAAGATTCCCATTTAAAAGAAAGGAAAACACAATGAACAAATAAATGAATTTAAACCAACTCACAGATCTAAAAAGTAAATTATATATTTTAGTATATGCATCAATAAAAAATATTTGCATAAAGTTTTACTGAGAAATATCTATCAATCCCCTTTTGAAAAATAAAAGTGTGCAGGTGCTGGTAGATAAATTAAATTTGTTGACTCTCTAGACTTATGAAAATATTGATTTTTTTATGTGTCCTCTTTGACACAAATATATCTGACATTTTCAATGAAATTGCTTACAAAATAGACAAAATCTGCCTGAATTTTATGTCAGACATTCCTAATGAAAGTAACAAAGAAGAATAGCTGGAATTGAAACCTAAAGATACTGTCTCGGTACTTGTTCAGTGCATTTTCATCATATTTTAGAGGGTAGAGAGTTATAATACTGTTCAGGTAAGACTAACCTGAGCCATCTTTTTTCAGACATACAGTAAGGGCAGAATAAATTAACAAATTGAGAGTGCTTCCTAATGCATTGTTTTCATATTTGATTCTTTGTATTTATTCTCAGTCCCTCTCAAGTAGAAATGTTGAAAATGCCATTTCTTCATAAAAAGACCATCAAAATTATGGAACTATTGTGTTGCATATCAAGTTTTTTTTTTATTATTTATCTTGTAACCAAGGTCACGCTACCCATTTCTAAATGGGTAGCTTGTATTTTAGAAGTTACATTCTAGAGGGCGAGAATCTTTTATTTTAGGTATTTTATATTATCTAGTATATCCATGATAGTATCATAAGTCATTAGTGTTGTATAAATTTTCGACGTGTACCAGAAAACTAACACTCCAGGAATGAATTCCCTGGTGCCAAGCTCTGAAAGAAGAAACATAAAGGGTCTTTAGGGTGGTGAGGTGGTGACTACATTACCACATTACTGCAACATTCTGTCTTCTGTACAGCTCAATAAATATCCGTTTACTTTAATTGAGTGGGCATAAATAGCATTTACCAGAAATCCTTTGCTGGCAGCCAGCTGCATTAGGCTGTGGAAAACCATAGAATATTCTCCCTGGAGTTGAAGGGAACACAACCTCTTTTTAGTGTCCACCTCTGCTCACAGAGGAGACTCAAGTTGTAGGATCGATTATGATTTCATTCTGATCACTAGTAATTTGTTCACTAGAAAATAGATTTTGTATTATCATAAAGAATCTATAAGCAAAAAGGCAAATAGAGTAAAATACTAGGTTTTCAGAAAATTGAGTTTTTAATGGTTTTCACTGTCTTAAGAAATTAAGAATTATTTTCTCTAGATATGTTTACATAATAGCAAGGTTACCTTGTCATCTGAATTTCCCTGATATAAAATTGGGTGGGCTGGAGGAGATATTTAGAAACCACCACCAACAACAACACAAAAGCACATGGATGTAATTTACTATATCATTATCATTGATCACAAACTTGATATCTTAATGTTTCAGGATGTCAGAATATTTACTTTAATCTAAGGAAGTCTATGGTTTTGTTTACATTATCTCGATTCCAAGTATCTATGAGAAAAAAATTAAGGAATGTCAAAAATATCAAAGATTATTATGTCTCATCTAATGAGATGGATCCTCTTGAAACAAATTAAAATCAGTGAAACGGAAAGTGAGCAGAGAAAAAACATTCTGCAGTCCAGAAGGGTGGGCATGAGGGGGGGTGGCAGTTCAGGGAGGAGAGAAGCAAGTCCAAGATAGTCGCCTGGTGTTGGCTTCTCGTTGTCATGAAAAAAGGGACTGTATTGCAATTATTTTTTTAATCTTTCTGGAGGAAGTCATATTGGCTCTTGCTAGTACTGAAAATTTTACTTTTTCTCCAAAGTTTACCTTTTCTCTCTATAGATACTCAGGAGTCCGCCATGGGCATCTGGTGCTTGTTCAATAAACAATATTCATGTTGTTGTAGTGGAAGACAGGCCTCAGGTTACTACTCATACTTCCCATCCCCATCTGGCATCTCTGTGCAGATAGACATTTTAGATTACAGCATAGTTGCTTGCAATACATTTTCCTTTCATTCTTTCTTTCTTAATTTTGTCTTTCTTCAAATTCCTAAGTAAGTGTATTCTAAAAATTGCTTAAAAATTACATAAATTTCTTCTCATTTCCAAAACTATCAGTAAATCAAAACAAAAACTTCTTGTCATGGCATTTATCATATTCATATAGTTTTAGAATTGCATTCTGAAAGAGAACAATAACCTCAGACTAATGTTTCAAAGGAGGGCAGTTTGCTATTGATACATGTAATCGTTCACTCTGGCTAGACTAAGAAACTGAAGCTATCAGAGTCCACAATCATGGGTGAGCAGGTGGGGTCCTCACTGCTCCTTTACCTGAGTAGAGGAATTGTCCACCAGATGAGTTTGGAGGATGCAGCCCATTGAGAAAATGGTCCCCCAGGGACTCTTTGCCCACCCCCAAGCTACCATTTCTCCACATTCAAGAAGGAGTAGGAGTAATCTAATCACTTCACATGATCACTAAATATCTTAATTTATCAGTAAGTCATTTTCTTTGGGAGAAGCAGCAGTCAAAGACTACCTGGTGCTTCCGAGGGAGAGGTGGCCTGTAAGGAGCATAACAGAAAAGGGAGCAGAGGCAGACAGACTGCAGTTGCTTTAACTCTATGTCAGAACTGACAAGAAAGCAAGCAGATAAGTCCACTTCATGAAATTCCACAATTTGAAAGCATTCTGAGAAGTTTGGAGGAGATGGGTTTAAGTCAAATAAAGTGAAATACTAAAGAAGACTGTAACTGGAAGGTTACTAAACAGAAGACCATAACTGTCTTGAGGAGTAAAGCTAAAAATATAAGTAAACTCATAAAGCATTTAGCTAAATTCGTGGATAAACCCTACTTATTTATTCAGGGAGTGTTCAGGTGTGTGTCCCTAATCTCTTGCAAGTGACATTATGGGAGAGAAAACAGGCATCACTTATCTCAAAATGCCATTATATCAGAAGTATTTGCATAAAATTGATAGAGCATCCTTGGATTTTTAAGAACTGTCTCTTGTGCTTTGCGTTTCATATATAGTTGTCTTAATTGTGCTTAATAGTAGGTTGAGGAAGAGGAAATCACTATGACAAAACAGCAGATAACAAATACATTTTTATTTGGATTTGGCATAATGCCAGAGACATACACTCCGTGCTCTCTGTGATGCTTCACCTACTCACTCCCTTTGTGCCTACCCCCATTTCCTTCCTGCTTTGGCATTACTTCATGAATAATCACCGTTTGAATGATGAAATACAACTATGAAATGTTATGTCAATTACACAGACTTTATATGATGCTAATTAGCTTAGGAACTGAAGATGCTTACCTCATTTTTCCTCTAAATTAGTTTTAATCAATCGGAACAACATCCCAAGGAAACATTTTCAAGGAGAATTACAAAATGGTCATCATGAGGATGATTTTTCCTGCTCACTAAATGTGAAAATCATGATGCAACAAGTGCATGATGTCAAACACTGGAGTTATTAATAATGAAAATATAGGTCAAAGAGCTCTATAGTAGAGGGAGGCACATTTAAAACAAATGATTGAACTTAATGCACATTCAGGACTTACAGTGCTAATTTATGTAAAAAGACGTATTCAATCTCCACCTGGCAAAATCATTTTCATATACAATTCATTTTTCTGTGTGCCATTAGAGCTGTAGTTTCTTAGACTACAAAGGTCCTAAGGGGACCCGTTCTGAATTATATAAAAATAAAATATGCTGGAGCAAATGGAGCCTGGAGATTCCTCAGCCCAGACTTAAGAGTGGGTAAGCATGTGGTTGGGGTCATCAAACAGAGCTGAGTTCAATTCTTGTGTCTAGCACTTAACTTACCTCGAACAGTTCCTTGACCTCAGTTTCTCAGCAGTGAGAAAATTTCATAGACTCTTCCTCATAGGGCTATTTAAAGAAATAAATGAGACAATAGACTTAACACCTCTTGAATTCCTGGAACAGAAGTTTGAGCTATCACAAGCACTCATCTAGTTCTAATCTATGCACAACTTTATGGAGTATTTACTTTGTGCAGGATAGGCACTCTGCTGGATCTTTTCAAACAGTTTTAAAAGCTGTTTAATAAACACGCTATAAATGCTTATTTTTCCAAGAAGCACAAGCCATTTAATTATGTCATATGTTTTGTCCTGCTGCCCTGAGACTTGGAGATGGCGTGTAGACATTTTGATAATGATCTCATAGAATTTTTAGAAATGAAAGCTTATTTCTGTAATGCTGATAAAAATAGTTAAGTGAACTGGACCTAACTGTTCTAATTTCTAGATAAATCCAATTTATCTTGAATCAAACTATATCTCTTCTTAATTTTCACACATTAATTTTCTTTTTATCCCCTAAAGCCAGGGAATCAAGGTAGCACTTACTCATGACATCAGAGATTTTGTATCATATCCACATCCTTATTGCCTCTTTTTGTTTGTTTAAATCACCGTCACCAGGACAGGGTCTGGCTATGTTCAACTTGGTGTTTCACTTAGTTCTTAAAGATAAATACAGTTCAAGGATGTACTGAAGAATGAACTTTACTTAAATTAAACTGATTCTCTAGGGAAGCTACAGTGTACACCACCATTTCAGGTGCTTCCTCACTGTAAAAACTCATATTTAGCCAGTAATCTTTCAAAACCCTTAGTCCCAGTGCCCATAGAAACACTGACAGTTGACTCCCTTGCCTCTGCTGATAAGGCTCATCCATGAAATAAATGCTTAAAATTTCTTCCGTACGTTGACTTAAATCTCTCTAACTTCCATTAACCATTCTTTTTCTAACTTTCATTCTATTTCTGACCTCTGGACATTCATAAATAAATTTATTACAAAGTCCCCTTTCTCTCACTTATTTGCTCCTATTTTCATCCTATGCCCAGTTCCATCAACGTTTTTACATCCTCTGATGAAGTTTAAAGTTGGGGTTGGAGGACATGGGAACATTATTATCTTTCAGGTATTGCCAGAGTAACAAGCAACAATTTTGAGTGATTTTCAAAGCACTTGAAAAGTGATCTCAAAGGATGTGCCTTATTTTCAGAATGATGAGTTCACACTTCAGTTGCCTTTTAATACCTGCATGTCCTGAACTCAGGGCTTCCCAGGTGGCCTTAGTGGTAAGGAACCCACCTGCCAGTGCAGGAGTCTTAAGAGACTTGGGTTCAATCCCTAGATTGGGAAGATCCCCTGGAGGAGAGCATGGCAACCCATTCCAGTATTCTTGCCTGGAAAATCCTGTGGACAGAAGAGCCTGGCAGGCTATAGTCCAGAGGGTCGCAAAGAGTCGGACACGACTGAAGTGACTTAGCGTGCATTTTCATCCTGAACTGAAACAGTAAGTTCTGTTTATCCCATACTTTCTAATGACTCATCATGCACACTCTTCAAGGCTGTTAATCATTAAAGTTGTTTAGGAAATGAATTCTGATATGTGTAATAAGCCTTATTTTAAAAATCATCATTGCTTTCTTGAAGATGAGGCACTGAACTTATTAAAGCCACACAATTAACCTAATGAATAATGCGTAAGTAGTGCCCAGGGACTAGAAAAGTGACTGACACATAAAAGAACCTCAATAAACATCAACTCAATCAGTGAATAATCATTTTAGTATATTCATTCTATTTTTCATTGGCTTGCTTTTTTGTTTGTTTTTCTTAGAAATCTGTGTTTTGGGGCAGACTCCAGGTGTTTGCTATGAAGCATATGTATTCCCAGCAGGATCTGAGATTTGGTTTTAGAAAGTCAGATTAGGGCTAGGAAGCTATAATCACTGAAACAATTCTGGTGATTTCTTTTGCCAAGTAATTTGAGGATCATTGTCATAATGTGTTTGGAAATTTGAAATAAAAATTTGTGAATAGAAGCAAGAAGTAAAGTGAAAGTGTTAGTCTCTCAGTTGTGTCCAACTCTTTGTGACCCTATGGACTGTAGCTGGCCAGACTCCTCTGTCCATGAAATTCTCCAGGTAAAAATACTGGAGTAGGTAGCCATTCTCTTCTCCAGGGGATTTTCCCAGCCCAAGGGTTGAATTTAGGTCTCCTTCATTGCAGGTGAATTATTTACCATCTGAGCCACCAGAGAAGCCCTCTAAGAAGTAGGGTATATGTAAAAATAGGCTAGATTGAGATAAATATTTGTGACTAATGAAACTTTTGCATGGCTAGTGTTTTAAAAAATTACTTACTTGGTACTTTCACATTTATGCTTCTGACACTCCCTTGAAGAGTTTAAAGGGTCTGTGACAGCTCAGGCTAAAGTATCAAAAAGAGAAGAAAAATCTTTAGTTGTGGTGGCCAGGGCTCCAGTGGATTTATAATATAATCAAAGGAGAGGCTTAAGTTTATATGAATTTAATATGATGAGTAAATATTATTATACTGAAGATTTGGACTTTTTTATTTTATTTTATTTCCCACTTGTAAAAGAAAGGTCACAGTGATCTCCAAAATTCTTTTCTTTATATTTCAGCATAATTACCCAGATCATTTTTTCTCCTTCACTGCACTATATAACCTCCTTGAAGGAAACATGTTTAAATTCAAAGGCATTATTTAATAACCTAAAAAAATTACCTAAAAATACTAGGTTATGTGTTTCTGCCTGCCTAATTACAAAAGGCAAAACAGTTAGCTTGAAGCACCTTAGTTGCTAAGTATTTTCTTTATACTTTGCTTTTTGCCATCATATGCCAGAAGTTTGGGTAACACCACTCTTTGCCTGAAAGAATTCAAATCATTGCTGATGGTCTTCATAGCAAGGCCAGCTGAGTTCCATACTTGGCTTGTGTCTTCAGAAACTCATAAGTGGTCATAGAGGTGCTAGAGCACAGTTAGCTTTCCAGGAGGGGTAGAGTTGGTATGACCGTCAACATTTTATTTCATTTTATAATTTTATCTTTCATTTTATCTGTCTTTTTTTTTGGTGGAAGCATGAGTGGTAAGTTTCCCTTTCCAAAGAAAGCCTATATTCTGGAGGAAAAAATGGGAACTGAAACATGGGAAATTTGAAGCAGTTATAGAGAATAAATAAAAGAATCCCTCCTTAGTTTCATAATTTTTACCAACCATAAGAGTGATTCAATAAACTAATTTCATGTTCTATTTAAGGTGATACATTGATCTGATCATAAAAAAAAAAAAAATCGTATTTGTCCGTGTATAGTGAAATGAAGTCACTCAGTCGTGTCCAACTCTTTGCGACCCCATGAACTGTAGCATCCCAGGCTCCTCCATCCATAGGATTTTCCCAGCAAGAGGACTGGAGTGGGTTGCCATTTCCTTCTCCTGGGGATCTTCCCAACCCAGTGATCAAACCCAGGTCTCCGTCATTGCAGGGAGATTCTTTACCATCTAAATCACAAGGGAAGCTATTTGTCTATGAGTCTCTACTATGTAATAAGGTCCAGAAAAGTTTGACAGGGTTTTTGGGTTTGAGTGCAAATTAAGAAACAGCTTTGCTATGAAGGTGAGGACTCATCCTTCCCATTTGCAGGCTGTATCTCTTGTTTTAAAAGAAAAACCGAGAAGCTGTTCTGTACCTCATTGAAGACCTATCCATCTGCAGAGTTTGCTGTGAAGAGCTGTGTGGTCTGCTGACTCAGGAATGGGATGTGTATGATCCTCGGCTTCCTTGGCTGTCACACAGTCTCACAAACAGACTTTGAGGGAAAGTTTTAACACTTTGGAAGCAATATGTTTTTAATGCAGAAATTATTATTGTGATAAGAACAAAAATGAGGTATATGACAGTGCTGCAGAACGCTTTTTCCAATCTGTGTCACTCTAAAACCTTCATTTCCACTACTGGGAGAATGAATTCAGTTAATTATTCTGAATTGTATCATCTTCAATAAAGTGCAAAGGTAATAAGACTCTCCACACAAATGTGATATAATCAAAATAATTCAATGTTAGATCCCATTTGAATGATGAGCCTGATGAATGGTAATTCTGGAAAGGAGTGTAGTCCTCTGTGGGAAAGTGTTGGAGGCCAGGCTCTACCATGAGTGGCCTTGAGAAAACAGGGCTGAGGAGATAGGCAGAGAAATAGAGGTCATTGCTCTTTTCCAGTTGGCCTCTCTGGAGAGCACATGAAAAAGCCCACTTGGGTTATAACAGTGGTGTTATGGGAGATGCTGGAAGCAGAAGAGAGGCCATACCAAAAACTGAGCATTTTATGTCTCAGGTACATTAAAATAACAGCTCCAAAAAAATCAAGGAAGTGTAAGATCAGGAGGCTGGAGTTTGGAAAGAGCATTGGATGTGTTTGGAGAACCGAGTTTCGTGAAAAAGGAAGGTGGGTTTATTAAGTTCACCTGGGATTCTTCATTCTTTGTTTTCCAAGATTTGTTATACCTTCAGAAGAAGAAAAAAAACCACCCTCTTAACTTGTGTTCAATTCCATCAGTGAAAGAAATGAGGGAGAATCCTGGATTTGTAGATGGAAAGCAAGAGCGGATGCTGGAGAACGTTCTGAAGCTGATAAACTACTTTTCCTCTTCTCCTCTGCTCCCTGGGCAGTTTGGTCTCAGCCGTTTGCTATTTGCCCTTTCTCTTACCACCTGTCTTACACTGTCAGTCCTCTTCGGTGACAGTGGGAACCTGAAACCTTCTCAAGGTCAGGAGTTGGCGACTTCCTGTGCTAATTCTCACAAGAGTATTTATACTGTAATCGTCTTCCAGGAATAAGGCAATAAGTCATTTATGGAGTAAATCATGAATGGTAGATTTTCAGGCATCAATATAATTTGGGGGGAGATATTTGACTTTTTACTGCTTCCCATTTTATACTAAATACAGTGACTTTCAACTCAATGTACTCTTTTTAAAAATATTTATTGATTGATTGATTTACTTGACTGTGCTAAGTCTTAGTAGCAGCATGTGAACTCTTAGTTGTGGCATGTGGGATCTAGTTCCCTGACCAGGGATCAAACCCAAGGCCCCTGTATTGGGAGCATGGAATCCTAGTCACTGGGCCCCCAGGGAAGTCCAATGTACTCTTAATATATTGATTTATCTAATAAACATTATCAAGTGTCTGCTAATATACAGCAGGCAAAATTCTTCATACTTGAAAAACAACCATAAGATAAACATTGGTTCCTCCAAGGAGCTTCTAGTCTAGAAAAGGAGGAAAGGGCTGCCATAAAACTACAATAAAGTGTGAAAAGAGAAAAGAAGAGCAGATCCAGTAGGAAGCCCTGATGGGACAATTGTAGCCACAGAATGTGTTCAGAGAAGGCTTCATGGAAAAGAAAATATCAGAGTTGCATTTTGTGTAGTGATAATGAACCCAGTGAACAGAATTGAAGAAGGGAGTTTTGAGAATGGGGAGAAGTATGTATGAACATAAAAAGGCTTAGGGACTTCTCTAGTGGTCTAGTAGTTAAGACTCTGTGCTCCCAAAGTAGTAGGCATGGTTTTGATCCCCGATCAGAGAACTAAGATGCTGCATGACAAAAAAAAAAAGAGGTCTTAATGATCATACTGCTTTGCAGGTCATTAGGCCTGAGTCAAATGTGAGCTATTGGGGGAGATAAGGGTAAGAACACAGGCAGGAGGGGACCTGTTGAGGGAGAGTAATGACTAGCTTAGGATCCATGATTGCCCCTGCTGAAAGCCATCAGAAAAGTTCTAACTTAATCACCAGCTATATTCTCCTATACATCACTTAGCCAACTATGAGGATTTAAAACTTTTGAATACAAGCAAGAGATACAGATTCAATTTAATTGCAGCTTTTTCGTTTGCCCAATTTCCTTCAATGTAAAACAAGCTTATACTATGTTTTGTGAATTATTTTAAATATATGTACTTTTCCTCTTGTGTGCAGATTTATGAGTGGATGTGAGGGAGCCTGATGTTAAACATATGTGTACATTCATTTTTGAAAATCAGGAAACTGGAGAGTTACTATTTCCTGTAGGAACTTCCAACAGAAACCCAAAAAAGTAATACAATGTGCCAGAAACCTCAAGGGAATATACAAAAGTAAATTGCAAGGCAGAGAACCCTGGCTACCCAAAGGAAGATAACTTTCTGTTTAAAATTCTATCCTCTGTGTCCCTAATCAGATAGGCCCCCTGACTGACTCAGGACCATTTATGGACACCCAAGTTTCTTGAGCCCCCTATACTAGAAACATAATTCTTGTTTCTCTAATAAAGACATGTAAGGCAGAAAGTTGTGATAGTATCCTCAATATCTTAAAGTTAGATGTGTCAAGACATTGGAAGACATCCATCTTCCCTGTCCTGGCTACTCTCTGGTTTGTCCTGAGGGGCTGTGGCATGTGTCTTCCTTGAGATTTTCAATAAAAAAATCAGAAAATAATTTCTTTTGGATCATCAACTTTCCCAGCTGAACTCCTACGAGGTTGATGTGTAGAGACAATTAAACGGAGCATTTGCTCAGTTTACTTGGACATTGTTATTGCAGCATTTGTCCCTTTCCTGACAAATTGCATTATGCCTCTGCCCTCTGAACCATTAGAAGGTCCAGAGGGAATCAGGTGGTGATGAGGAGGGGCCAGTCTCACACTTGTCAACCCTGAGGCAGAGCCAGGCTGAACTGCGAACTCCCTTTGATTCTTTACACTGGTGACTGGGGTGGGGGCTGTTTGTGTGGGACACACATTTGAATGCTGTCATTTGCCTCTGAGCAGAAGGCCATCATCTCTTTAGTGTTCAGAGTGAATGCGATGCCCCCAGATTTGTTCAATAATTGCCCTGATTTCTGCCTGGGGCTTGACTTTCTTCTGTCTAAATGTTGCGTCCCCTAACACGCTCCCCCATTACTAACAAAGTGCCTCTTTCATTTGCTCTGGGCAGTAGCTGCATCAACTGCCTGGGCTTCAGTTCTGAGGCTGATTCAGCATCACAGACTTCCCTTTGTGAGCATCTTGCCTCTCTTCCCTCTTCTCTCCCCTCCTCCAGGAATTGAAAAAAATAATAGGGGATTTTAGTTAATGCTGAAACATCTGTTGAATTCTAAAAGAGTGGAGTTTGTAATGAATGCACAGAAGTAAGAGAGGACAGGTAGCCCCTTGAATGAAATCTGTTCCTCTTCTCTTTTTTATTTTAAGCTGTGACCTAGTGTGGGAGGCCGTGTATTTGGAGTGGTACCCAAGACAGAATAACCCAGTGGATTATGGTGGTTTTTAGGAACTTGCAGATGTTGTTAAGAGGCAACTTCACTTTCACTTTTCCCTTTCATGCATTGGAGAAGGAAAATGGCAACCCACTCCAGTGTTCTTGCCTGGAGAATCCCAGGGACGGCAGAGCCTGCTGGGCTGCCATCTATGGGGTCGCACAGAGTTGGACACGACTGAGGTGACTTAGCAGTAGCAGCAGTACCTCTTCCAGTGTGGTCTAAGGTATGATGTCCCAACTTCTCTGAGAATCAGTTTGTCATCTGCAAAGTAGAGGCAATAATATCCATCTTACAGACCAGGAACAAATACAACATGTATGTAAGGTACTAACATGATGTGCTGAGCACCCCAAAGCTATCAACAGTCACCATTTTCATTGGCATGGTTGTTTTTCTACTTATGCTATGATTATGCGCTCTCTATGAGGATAGAGTTAGGAGTCAGCTGGGAGAACTGGAGTCAGGGGGAAAGTTCTCTATGCAGTCCACAGAGCTTGGTGAGCCCATCCTTTACCCCAGGTCAATTCTGGGTGCACACAATATTGCCTCTGCCCTTGTGGGCCACACCCTATTGTGGCAGGTGAGGGATAGATCATAGTGGACTCCAGAACAAGTCAGCAGGTAAAGGGAATGCTTGTTAGTGTGATGAGTGCTATCAAGAGTAAAGGGGGCTGAACGGAGTGGGTGCTTGAGTTAGTTTGGCTGGTCGAGGAGAGCCTCTCTGAGAGCATGGTGTAAAGCTCCCCAACTTGATACACATAGGATCCCTTTCAACATCAAAAAACTTGACAACCTCCACAAAATAAGTAGTGGTACTTTCAATTTTCATCAATTTGAGAGTACACAGAAATAAATGGCTATTGGGAATTCAGTTAAAAAGACCCTTATGCACAAATGTGTATTTTATTTATCAGTGCAAGATCCATGTATATTTGAAAAGTACATATGTGTATAGGAAATGTTATTGGTTCTTCTGAAGATAATGCCAGGTTTGCATTTGGACCTGAGGATTTGAACACTAAAATTATTCTGAGTCACTTAGGTTACTTGAGGCCAGTATGTTGGCATCACTGACAGAGTGAAAAAAAGATTTGGGTGGAGAAGATAGGAGACCTGAGCCCTATTTTCTGCTTTTTCAAAAACTGTGCATGCATGTATGCTAAGCCACTTCAGTTGTGTCTGACTCTTTGCAACCCTATGGACTGTAGCCCTCCAGGCTCCTCTGTCCATGAGATTCTCCAGGCAAGAATACTGGACTGGATTGCCATGCCCTCTTCCAGAAGATCTTCCCAACCCAGTGATTGAACCCATGTCTCTTACATCCCCTGCATCAGCAGGCGGATTCTTTACTAATAGCACCACCTTGGAAGCCCCTTTCAAAAACTAAACAAAGAGCAAAAAAACCAGTTAACTTTTTTGAGTCTGTTTCCTCATTATTGGAATGAGGATAATAGCATCTGTCATTTAACCTCCTAATGATTGTATGAGGTTAAACTAAACTGACAGATAGGAAAATTCTTGCAAAGCATTTGAAATTATGTGAAGATACAAGTATTAGCAATGGCTTCCAATAAGAAATTCTAATAATCTAGAATGCAGTTCAATTGTTAAAAAAACTGATTTGTCAAACTACCTACTTCATCTGCCTGTGTGGATTAAGGTCCCAAGAAACTATGCTGGCATCAGCTGCTTTAGCCTGTGTCCATTTCTCTAAATGATGTGAATGTGGGTCAAGTCATGGGCTCCAAAGGGTAAATAGATTATTATCCTCAACCATGTAATCTTTGGGGAGGATGTACTATGTAGGCTATTTAAATGCTGCAGAAGTGACGTATTTGAAGTAGCTAGAAATGTCTCTTTCTTTTTCTCTCTCTATATATGTGCGTGCTAGGTCACCTCAGTCGTGTCCAACTCTTTGCAACCCTATGGACTGTAGCCCATCAGGCTCCTCTGTCCATTGGATTCTCCAGGCAAGAATACTGGAGTGGGTTACTGTGCCCTCCTCCAGGGGATCTTCCTGACCCTCGGATTGAACCTTCACTTCCTGCAGCTGTTGCACTGCAGGCAGATTCTTTACTGCTGAACCTCCAGGAAAGCAACTCTCTATGTATAGATAGATATTTCTAGAAATTAAAAATTTATTTAGCAATACATGTATTTAACAATAATTTAATAAGGTAGAAGTATTTATTTTAATTTACATATTAATAAATATGTAATATATTTTTATTAATATTATGATTGTCAAACATAACATTTTCAGACATCAAATAATTCCTTACCTATCCCTTTCAAGGGGTTTCCCTTGTGACTTAGTGGTAAAGAATTCACCTGCCAAGCAGAAGATGCCGGTTTGATCCCTGAGTCAGGAAGATCCCCTGGAAAAGGAAATGGCAACCCACTGCAGTATTCTTGCCTGGGAAATCCCATGGACAGAGGAGCCTGGCGGGCTACAGTCCATGGAATCACTAAGAGTCAGACATAACTGAAGTGACTAAACGATAACAACATCCCTTTCAAATTTCTGAGCCAACCACTTTTGACAGTTTTGTTTCTTCTGTTATTTTGCATATCTGTTCCCAGATAAACAGTTGATTCTATTGTTTCTTAACTTTTTTAGTCATCCATGATCGACTTTCAACTCTTGAGAACTGCAGTTTATCTCTATTATAACTCCCTTTTCCACCCCACATGCTCCCCTCTCCTATCTCCCCCATCTGGTAGTATAACACTTTTTTGCTGCGTGACTGTATAGATCATCATATTTATTTATTTTCTGTACAATGTCTTGTTTTTATTGAAATAATAATTGCTTTTTTGCACCTCTCTGTTTTTTCTTTCTCTCTATGTGTCCCTGTCTTTGTTCCCCCTGCACCTTAGATTTCTAAGTACTAATATTAATGTAGCCCCTAATGCTTCCACCAAATTCTAAAATTCCTCCCAGCAAGGCCAAAGCGTCATGTAATCTATGAACCATTCCTTGGAAACTAGTTTAGGAGCCCTCTTGCCTCTGTCCAAGATGCATGACTCTTGTTGCCCCTCCAGGCTTGCTGCACAGCTCTCCACCTAAGATTCTCTTTCCTGTTGCCCCAGAAGTATCCTCTGCTTTTATCGGACATTCTGTCTCTTGAGATACCTCATTTCTTCTTGTCTGGTTTGCTGTTTAGTGTTGGTAAAATACATCTGTTAGCCTTTTCTTAAGAGTAAACACGTGAAACAGAAAAATTAAATTTTAGTGTCCTTTGAATGTGTGAAAACATCTTTATTCTCTTCAGATAGTCAATTGGTGCTATGCTGTATATAGATTTCTACATAAAAACTTTATTATCTAAAACCTTAGCTTTTAATGGACTTCCCTAGTGGCTTAGCTGGTAAAGAATCTGCCTGCAGTGTGGGAAACCTGGGTTCGATCCCTGGGTTGGGAAAATCCCCTGGGGAAGGGAACTCCAATATTCTGGCCTGGAGAATTCCATGGACTGTATAGTCCATGGGGTCGCTAAGAATTGGACACAACTGAGTGACTTTCACTTCACTTTAGCTTTTAAAAATTCATCATCTTATATCCTTTTTTGGTCTTACAACTTTCATCTGCTATATGTCTACTTTTCCATTCTCTTTTTTTCGTGTGTGTTTGTAGCTTTTATGTTTTATCTTTGGAATTAGGCGTTTTAGGGGTGAGGTGCAACCATTCACTTATAACCAGTAAGTTGTATCTCTTTCATGAAACACCTAAAATATGCCCATTTAATGTCATATTTGTTGAATTTGCCATTGATAACCATTGAATTATTTTTATTTTAAAAGCAAATATTTGCATTTTTGAATGTTTTTTACTTAAATTGCTGAAAACATAGTTTGGAGTGGACTAACTTTAAAATTTTTTTTTAAAAATTAGTTAACAATTTTAACCGCTAAAATTTAGATGTTACTTTCATTCTCCAGGAGCGTATCATTTTATTTCTCTTTGCTTGAGTTGCTTTATAAATTATACTCAGAAATTTAAACATGAAAATAAGGAATGAATGAATATACTTTGTTCGTGAAGTAGGGTGGCTTAAAGGACTAAAAAAAGTCAAGGGGATGATCTATTTTTTGTTATATAACCTATTTTTTTTTGTCACATTCTGATAAATTTGGACTGTGAACCAAGTCTGCCCTAGTTGCATCACATATCAGCCATGCCTAAACCACAGTTGTCAGGTTTCATTTTAGAGAAATGAGATCACGCCTGGTCCTAATGGAATCAAACAATAACTTTTCAGACGATTTCAAGGTCTTTGAAAAGGCTGCCACAGTACCTGCAGATCATGACATTGTCTCCAAGAAGCTCATGCTATTTAATGCAGCCTATTAACTGGAAGACAGGCAACTTCTCACCCAACTTAACATTGATATAGATGATGTATTCCTACAGATAGTTTGCAGAGCATTGGGAAGCAGTGAGATAGAACTAGTAAATTATTAATTTGGGAGTGGAGTTAGAAGTCAAGATATTGGGATGTGAAGTAATCTTGAAATCATATCTTGATCTAGCATGTAAATAGAGTTGTTTCTGTTTTTCAGAACTCATTAAGACAAGATTTTCTATTTTTTTTCTACTTGGCTGACATCTCCTTACATTTGCTGATGTCTATTTTTTTTGTTTTTGGCTAAATTCTATTTTTTAAAAAAAAAGTCTGTCCTAGACCCCAGGCTTATGGCAAGCAAAGTATTTTACTAAATGATGAAGCATTGTTTTGTGTTCATTTTACATATATGGTAGCCTTCTATTGATGGCAGTTGATACTGTTTCCATTTAATGTGATTATATATGAATTCCTCTTATAATAAATACACTTGAGTAAAAACATGAAGTTTTTACTTAATGAAGTGATTTCAACTTAAAAAAATCACAAATAATGCTTCAAGGTAAGTGAGTATATCAGAAATTGTGAACATTCAACTAAGATTTAGTTCACAGGATGAGGGTAGGAGGCTTGGACTTTGGTTCTGTCTATAGCAAATGTATGACATGGGCTTCCCTGGTGGCTCAGACAGTAAAGAATCTGCTTGCAATGTGGGAGACCCAGGTTCAATCCCTAGGTTGGGAAGATCCCCTGGAAAAGGCAATGGAAACCCACTCTAGTGCTCTTGCCTGGAGAATTCCATGGACAGAGGAGCCTGGTCATATAGAATCAGACATGACTAAGTGACTAACACTTTCACTTTCGTAGCAAATGTATGACATGAGCAGGTCATCTAACTTCTCCATCTAAAATGAGGCATCAGACCAGATTTCTTATTTTTAAGCCCCTCATATTTCTTAAATTTTCTGAATTAAAAGATTTTTTTTCCTGACCCTTAATGTGTATATTGGTTGTTTTTAGTTTGATGCATCTGGGGAGGAGTGAAAAATTATGAAAAAGCTGATGATAACCATCAACAGCATTCCACTAAGGAACAGAGGAATGATAAAAGAACAAACTAGCTTTATTTGTTCATAGAATTTTAGAGCTGGTAGCACCCTCAGCAAACATAAAGACTAACTTCCCCTGCCAACATTTGTTTAATAAATGAGAAGACTGAAGTATCTCAGAAAATTGATGAAGCTCATTATCATACAGCTTAGTAGTTAGAGGCAAAAAACAACCTGGAACCTTGAACTTTGGCCTAGAACCTTGGGTTCATTTTGTACCTCTTCATATGACATCATTATGGTATACTGATATGATTTTCTCTAACTTGTCAAACTTAAGAAGTGTGGGTGATGCCAGGATGCTGAATTTTTTACATCCATTACAACCAGAAATGAAGCAAAGCTCAGCCAAGTGGGCATTTAAAGAATTGTGTGCTCTGCTTCATCCATACCAGCACTTAATAAAGATACCTCAAGACTACTGATTTTTTTCTAACATATTTTTGAGTGCATGCATGTGTGCTAAGCTTCTTCAATCGTGTCTGACTCTTTGCAACCCTATGGACAGTAGCCCATTAGGCTCCTCTGTCCATGGGAATTCTCCAGGCAAGAATATTGGAGTGGGTTGCCATGCCCTCCTCCAGGTATTCTTCCCAACCCAGGGATCAAACTCATGTCTCATGTCTTCCACATTGTCAGGCAGGTTTTTCACCACTTCCCAGGCTGCCACTTGGGAAGCCCTATATTTTGGGGTAGTTTTGTTCAAAAATATTCTGTTTCCCTTCAGTGGTTAGATCTAAATGAAATATGAGGTGGTATAATCAGACTCCCTTCCAGGAGAACATATGAAAATGAGCAGATGTTGTAAATTACTTCAGAATTGTAAACAGTTGCATTATTAATTTGTTTTCATAGTTGGTAATATAAAATCAGTTATTCTCAAGGAAAAACAGAGGAGGAGAATGTGTATGCACTTTTTTATATTTTCCTCCCAGTCCGTTAGTATCTATGGACTCTTCATCAGTTTAATTACTGTGTTATCTATGTCTAATGTACTTGCCACAGAGGAGGCTAAGTAGTTTCCTTCCCCAAGGTAGCTTTCTGTTGCTAGAAAGAGGTCTATCTATGAGCCACGCTGGCTGCTTTAGAAATATGCTCCTATTGATCATGAGAAAGAACTTTAAAAGTTAACTCGAGAAACCCTACTGAGGAAACATACCAGCATTTCCTTCTTTAGTCATGACCTAAAGCAAATCCACAGAACAGTGCAGTGACATTGAAACTGAGGGAAATGCAAAGAGATGGACTTGGGCTAGAGGAAAGAAACTTGTGAAACAGCAATTGATCAGCAGCTGACAATGAGTATGGAAAATATGTATTTGTTTTTATTTCCACAATAAAAGTGTTATATTTAAAATATTTATATTGACTCCCAAAGAGGAGCTCTACTACATCTGAAATGTAGTAGAAATAAAATAAAAATATCTATTAGGAAGTATTTATTGCGGACTATTGACGTCCCTGTGTAGAAGCTTTCCACAGCTTCCCACTGTCTGTCAAATTAAAATCCTTCTCTTCAGCCTCTTCTCTTCATGAGCTTCTTCCCAAGTGCAAATCCCATCCAAGCTGACATGTTTCAGAACATACTCCCAGTCGCTCTACCAACACATTTTTGCTCAGGTTGTTTCCTTAAATGTTCTCTTCCCTGCCGACTCCCTAACTCTTACTTTTGAAATGTCATTAATACTGACAGGCTTCTTTAAAGATCTTACTCTAAGAAGCCTTACCTGATTCTCCCAACTACATGCAATCTTTTGCTCCTTTTTTAAATTTTAATACCTGCTGCATTTACTCCTGCATTCTACTTATTAATTATTGGTGCCCTTGTCTAATTCTTTCTCTCTGCCTCTAAGACTGTGAAGTTCTTAACTTCCTGAGCATAGAAGTAATTTATACTCATAAGGTTGAAAAGTTATCTTAAATACCTTACACTGTATTTTTAAAAATTGCTATTTAATACACGAAAAGGTAAGTAACCCCAAATTTAGATCACTCTTAGGACCACAGAAGAAATGTCCCAAGGACATTTAGCTTAGTTTATAACATGAGGGGGAAAAAAAAAGAAGCAAAGTATTTAGACTAAGGGACTTTACAGAAATTGCTGCCCCCAAAAATCAGGATTTCAAATAGGTTTAGAAGGATTTAGCTAAGTATAGGTAATAATATAGAGATGTAGCCTGAACTAAAGTGGAGAAGGGGAAAGTATAGGGTACAACCATGAAATAGATAGTAAATATGTGTTATAATATATTTATATACTAATAGAGGGTTTTATAGTTTATAGGTTATTTTTGTGTGTATATTATCTTTGTCCTCAATAACACCCTGTAACACTTAAGTACTATAACTCTTTAAGGCCATCTGGGATTATCTGTTTATTCCTCTCCCCTTTGGTCTTGTGTCATCAAAAACAGGGAGAAGCAATTGTGTGCATTTTTATTCCCCTCGAGGCTAAGCAGTTCTTCAAGAAATAAACAAATGGAGATTGATTATGCCTATTATACAAAATAAGTCCCTGAGAGAAGTGTGCTTGATCACAGAGCCCAGATTTAAACACAGGTCTTCTTTGTCCATGTCCAGAGCTCTTTCTTCCATGTCAAGGCCTCTGTGTGCCAAGAAAGCAAGGCCAGGGTAGAAGAGAGAAATATGGAGATGCAGAGCTGATGAATGCTACGCAGAGGGTAGGAGTCATTTGAAAATTATATCCAACAGAGTGAACCATAAGTGATATCTTTAAGTTGAATAATAGCATTAAGCATTCTGAAAAAAATTACCAGGAGGTAGAGGTGGAATTCCGGAGAAGACAATGGCAACCCACAGTACTCTTGCCTGGAAAATCCCATGGATGGCGGAGCCTGGCAGGCTGCCATCTATGGGGTCGCACAGAGTCAGGCACGACTGAAGCAATTTAGCAGCAGCAGCAGACGTGGAATTGAGTGAGCATGTTGCATTAGTAGTATTACATTTCACAAAATGGATAAAACTACAAATGATACATTCTTTAGAAACAGTTTTTAGGGAAAAACTAGATAATTAGTACCTGAAAGTGCATAAAGATGGGAGAAAAACTATTTCTCAAATCTCTCTACTAATAACTGCTGTCCACATCTTCCAAAACCAACAAAAGACACCATTTTCAAGATGCTATCCTTGACATGCTTCATCATTCTCTGATATTCCAGACTTTCAGTTAAAAATCAGTATTTCTTGAATGTCAATTATGCATCTAGAGAATATACAAGTGAAAGCAAAATTGTTCCTGGCCTCCAATGAGAAGTCCTCATATCAGAGAGTTTTGCATGCTCAAGTCTAATTAGCCTCATTTCTCTTGGGCCCTTGGCCACTTGTTCAGCCCCAGATACCAGCAGGGGCTCCACCCCAGCCTGTCATGGATGAGAACTAGAATAAAAATATCTGAAGAGACACTGAATGTACATGTTGAATTCTTTGTATTGCTATCCAGTCTGTTTTTGTTTTTTTTTTAATAGATTTTCTTTCTTTTTATTTTTTATTCTTGGTTGCATTGGTTCTCATTGCTGCACAGGTTTTCTCTAGTTGTGACGAGCAAGGGTTACTCTTCATTTTGGTGCTCAGGCTTCCTATTGCCATGGTTTCTCTTGTTGTGGAGCACAGGCTGTAGGTGTGAGGGCTTCAGTAGTTGCAGCTCGCAGAATCTAGAGCACGGTCTCAGTAAGTTATGGTAGACGGGTTTAGTTGCTCCGCAGCATGTGGAATCTTCCCAGACCAGGGATTTAGCCCGTGTCTCCTGCATTGGCAGGCTGTTTCTTATCCACTGTGCCACTAGGGAAGTCCTATCCAGTTTGTTCTATACTATTGGATAATGTGTTTTCTGCAACAAGTTTAAAACTCCTCCCAAAGAGTACATTCTAACTTATGCACACAGTAGCACCCTCAATTTTTAACAAGTTAAAGCCTCCCAATCAGAATATATATTGAAAAGAAAAATACATCTAAGATTATATCTCAAAGGAAAAAAATATTTCTTTTAATGAGAAATAAAAAAGGAAAACACTCTATCATCCAAAACTCAGTTGATAAAGTCAGAATATAAAAGAAGAAAGAAGATATTTGATGTTAATTTGGATGTAATGCAGTTGTATTAGTCTCCTGCTACAGCAAAAAATACCACAAAACTAGCAGTTTGAAATAACACCCATCTACTGTCTCAGTTTCTGCAGGTAAGAAGTCTAGGGGTGGCTTACCCTGCTCACTGTCTACCAGGCTACAGCACAGTTGTCAGCCAAGAGTGAGCTCTCATCAGAGGCTCAGTGTGGTGGGGCGAAAGATCCACTTCTTGGTTCCCACAGGTTGTTGGAATAAATCCTTTCCTATGGCTATTGGACCAAGAGCCATATTTCTTTCCTGGCTGTTGGTGAGGTCTGCTCTCAGTTCCCACCATCTGCCTACCACTCTTTGCCACATGCCTCTCTCAGACCATGACAGCCTACTTCTTCAAAGCCAACACAAGGAGTCCCTATCTTCTCAGAAAGAATCTTTCATAATGTAATGTAATCAGAAGAAAGGCATCCCATCAGCTTTGCTTATTCTGCTGGTCAGAAGCAAATCACAGGTTTCTCCTGCACTCAAGGAAAGGGAATTATACAAGGATTTAAATCATTGGTATTAGTTTAGGATATGTTCACTGCAATAGTTTTGTCCACTTCATTGTGCATGTGTCAAAGATTGATACCCTTTTCTACAGAAACTTTAGGAACAAAATTCAATGATTGAGAAGTTAACCATTATTTTAAGAAATATATAAGTGAATATATGCAGGCATTGTGCTAGGTTAAGGATAAACAATGAAGACAGTCCGTTTGGTTGAGGAACATATACTCTAATGGGGAAGACTTACTATTACAAGCAAACAAACGAAAATCCTATTAATCTCTATGATTATAGTTTCTAGTAAGTGCTGAGAAGGAAAAGAACAGGGTTCTCAGAAAGATATTAATGAAGGAAACCCACTTGAGTGGGCTTCCCTGGTGGCTCAGACTGCAGAGAAACTGCTTGCAATTCAAGAGACCTGGGTTCGATCCCTGGGTCGGGAAGATCCTCTGGAGAAAGAAATGGCAACCCATTCCAGTATTGTTGCCTGGAAAATGCCATGGACAGAGGAGCCTGGCAGTCTACAGTCCACAGGGTTGCAAAGAGTCGGACACGACTGAGAGAGGGTATTATGGGAGTGAATAAAAAGCAATAAGCACGTAAGTTTGGTGATGATGGCATACTTACCTAAAGAAATGTCATCTGACCACCTAAAGAATGCCTAGAGTTTATTCAAGAAGAAGGAAAGGGAACTTTAGTAGGAAGAACCATCATGCAAAAGCTTTGAGGCTGCAAAGACAAAGCCCATCTGAGAGACTGAAAAAGATCAGGGTAACTAGAGGAGATGCAGTGTGGATAGATGAAGATGGGGAGGTGGGAATGGGCTATAGCCCTTGATAAGGACTTTACATTTGTCCTGAGTACACTGGGAATCTATTGAAGGGTTTTCAGCGGAGAAGTAACATGATCCAATTTGAAAACATTAATGGAGAAAAAATATTTTGCACTTTTTTTTAATCCTTAATAACTAGCGATTCTTGCCTGTTGTATGCAATACAATGTCTTTTTGTGAAGTTGTTGACAAGGTTTCCTGGTAGTCTCTGGGGAAGGCCCTACTTTAAGTAATTGCTATTTAATTATGTCTCATTTAACATTTTTAGAATACTTTTTTTGGCATGATCATTTCTGTGTTTGGGGGCTTTTTTTTCTTATTTTGTACTGATTGCGTTTGTGTTTTAGGGGCATAACATTGCAGGTGACATACTTCTATTCATGTTTGTTATCCTGATTATGTTGAAGATGTTAGAAAGACCTGTGATATAAATAGCATGTTTAAAGTAAATTGACCTTATTTTGGAAGATTTCCACGGAGAAACACAGAAGCTAAGTTCTATGTTTTTTCCAGTATTATTCAGGGAATTCATGGTTTAAAATAATGCTTTCCGTTTCCTCTTACTTACTTTGTTACTTGATAAACTGTATTTTTCCTGTGATTTTTATGTAATTAGTTCTAAAGCTGCATTTATATCTGAACGCCTTCTGTAGCAACCTCATTCCCACATAGAATTCACTGTTGGCAGAAAAAGGACATGCTGCTGAAGTTGGTTTTTTTTTTTTGCTACCAATTAAATAGTGAAAACCATCCCAGTGAGAAAGCACAGACTAAACTTTATCTCATTAAGACAAAATCCAGATGCCTTGTTTACTTGTGGTTGAAAATCAATGCCCTATTGTCTTCTAGACATACATAATTTGCAACAGAAACGAGAAATAGGAGGTATGCATTCATTGCTCTGTCTAAAATAGTAATTAAGATGCAAGTTTTTTTTATTTTCAGATGGATAGTTTTAGCAAATCAGCAATGGTTTAGAATGATATAAACACTCAATAGGGAGAATCCTTTGCTATGACAGAAGTGTACTTACTCTTGTGCCTAGGCTGACGCTCAAATAATTGTTGAATGAGTGATTGGATGAAGTTAGACTTCTGACTTGCAGCTGTTATTCTCACTAATTTGGTAGACAGTTTACAGAATCTGGAAGCCAGAATTGGGCAGGATTGGTATCACAATCAAGGTAATCTTGGTTGCAACTCTGGTAAAATGCAGGACAGATTCAGTTACTCAGCAGTACAGAATACCTTTCATTAAAATTCTAAAGAGATAATTTCTTCTGATTACCCAAGTCATCTTGATGACCTAAGTAAATAGTTCTGATTATAACCATGGAATCCTTTATTTCAATTTGCGTATAGTTAGAGATATAAATTTTCTTCCTGACTTTTGGGAGCAAGAATGTGTATTGTCCACCATAGCATTTTACATAGGAAGCAAAAAAAGCTATATTTGGCTAGTTCTTTTTGGGAAATTGTGTCCCAAGGGTACAATAAAGATGCCAATTTTATGAACAGATTGTAGAACTAGACACATTGAATTATGAAGATGGAGCAGAATGCAGACAATTAATAATACACTACTCTAAAATATAGATGAGATTTTCAAAGAAGTGTTTTTGATAGTTTTCTCAGTGTTGTGTGATAAGATGATCTCTACTCTCTACCTTGCACAGCTAATTTAAATGTGCTTAATTCCCTGAAGTCCATGTCTAAAAATTTGAAGGAATAGAGACTCATACGTTATTTCTTCAGTAGATGGACATTTGTCCAAAGAACTGAATTTTATAGATGTTACAAATCGTGTGCACATCATATACATTCATGTTCTGGGCATCTGATGACATAAATACACTAAAGCTATCAAAAGAACTACTTAAGTTTCTACTTATTGTATATGCTGTTGTCAACTGTACATTTTTCTGTTTTGGAAGAATATATTTGGTGTTTATTTGAAAACTAATTGTTAGTGAAATGTCTAATGAAAACTCAGGAGGAATATAAAGAAAATAAGTTCTTTGTCTAGACCAGAATTAGCTACATCTTTTAGGTACCTGTTTCCTTACTACCTTTACCTAATATTATTATTTAAAAATCATTAATGGAATGAGATTAACAGAAAAATATATGTCCATACTTGTTTAGTTGAAAATAATACTGATTGGTAAAGATTTAACTACAGAAGTTTATTTTTTAAATTATTTATTTTAATTGGAAGATAATTACTTTACAATATTGTGGTGGTCTTTGCCATATACAACATGCATCAGCCACAGGTGTACATGTGTCCCACCATTCTGAACCCACCACCCTCCCCACCCCATCCCTCTGGGTTGTGCCAGAGCACCAGCTTTTGGGTGCCCTGCTTCATGCATTGAATTTGCACTGGTCATCTATTTTACATATGGTAATATACATATTTCAATGCTATTCTCTCATATCGTCCCACCCTCACCTTCTCCCACATAGTCCAAAAGTCTGTTCTTTACATCTGTGTCTCTTGCTGTCTCACATATAGGGTTGTCATTGCCATCTTTTTAAATTCCATATATATGTGTTAATATACTGTGTTGGTGTTTCTCTTTCTGGCTTACTTCACTCTGTATAATAGGCTCCAGTTTCATCCACTTCATTAGAACTGACTCAAATGTGTTCTTTTTTTATAGCTGAGTAATATTCCATTGTGGATGTGTACCACAACTTCCTTATCCATTCATCTGCTGATGGACATCTGGGTTGCTTCCATGTCCTAGCTGTTGTAAACAGTTAAATACAGCAGTTTATTAATCTTGAAATTTGGTAGACATTCTCACTTTGTGTAAAGCACTTGGCTTTCTCAGAATCATAAGTGAAAACTATTTTATATTCATTGGAAAAATTCTTGCTTCCCACTTGTCAAACCCCTACTTTTCCCTTCTGTGCTCTGCTCCTTCCCAGGGCACCCAGACAGCACAGGTAGAAATTGCACCTTTTCTCTTCCTCCCCCTGCTTCTCTGGCACCCAAAATCCTGATTTCCCTGTCTGAATGCACTGAACCCATGGACTCTGCCATAGATCCTAGTGCACAGTACACAGGAGTTTGGTGAATGTCAGTGTCTAGAAGTTCTTTGGGCCTCAGCTCCTTTATCTGTAAAACAGGCATAATTACAATAATTACCTCACAAAGTATTTATGAAGATTAAATGAGCTAAATATAAACAAAATTAGTTAAATATTACCTGTGAAACGCTTAAAGTTTGGCACACAGTATCATCATCATTACGCTTCTACAAATTTAAATGCCCATTAAAAGTAGAGGGTAGAGGTGTTTTCATTCTTTGAGGAAAGAAAACACAGGTCATCACTCTTTTTCTCATCTTGTAAATTTAGAAAATATTCCAAGCACCCTTGGAATCATATATCCAACACTTTTACTTTATAAGTGAGCAAACAGAGCTCCAGAGAGCTGGACTATCTTTACGAGATCACACAGCTAGTTAATAAGCACCAGATCCTGAATCCAAGTATTCTGATACCTGTAGGGTCAGCACTCATTTTCTACTCAGCAGAATCTCTTCTTTTCTTTGTAGATTCCCGGGGTCCTAAAGGCACAAACCCTCAGAGTCATATCCTGTGGGTTATCTCAAGCTGAAATGCCTTACCTTATTTATCAGTTACCTGTTTATAATAGTCTGATTCAGAAAATCACAAAGGCTGATTCAGAAAAATAAAGAAACTCTTTTGGGATGAAGTCAGAGTAACTGTGCTGCTCTGAAAGCTGCCCACATGCTCATTCCAGGTCAATGAGATATAGAGACAGGGCCAGTTTCAGCAGTGTGCCAACAGAAGTGTTGTTGGCCCCTAGAAGGGCCCCAGGCTTAGTTTAATGCTCTGCTGTTGCTATCTTGAAATTTAGTATTTTTCAAATAAAGTATCCCACATTTTCATGATCATTTGTCTCTATTTGCCTAGTTCTCTGATAAAGTGGTGGATCTTTGTGGTAAGTTCCTTGGTACTCTGGAAACTTTAGATCTGCTTTGCATGGAAGGAACTAAGATGCAAAACTCAGGACTGTTAAATCCCTCAATTAGTACCTTCATTAAAGTGGCATGCTGTACAGTGTTCAAAAAGAGAGTTCTTTAGCTTTGATATGGCATTTAAGAAGAGAAAAACTGCTCTGTGACAGCTGTATCCTTTGACAGGTCATGAGGAAACTAAGACTTAGAACTCTACAGATTTAACCTGGACTGATTCCTCTTGATCTCTATTTAAAGGGGCTTTGTTCTGATTTTTAAAAAATAAAGAACATAGTTTAACATATAAGAATAAAATGAATAGTGTTTTATTAGAAACTGCAGAAGAAAAATTGCTTTACTGTGATGATAACCAGCATTTTAACCATTAACTGAATTAATGACTGTACTGAAAAAGTAAGACAATAATTTAAAAAATCACATAAGTATATTGCTAAAAGACAAGTAACTTTGGATCTAATTAGCAGTTGGTTAGTTTTTCAATGTAGATGACTCAGAGCTCAAACTAACAATCTACAGTACAAGGGGCTACATTTACACTGATGTGAAGAGAGCCTTGGCCAAATGACCTGCCCACCGTGGAGGGCTCCTCCAAATCATTTAGCTTCTAGGCAGTGGAGGAGGGCTGAGGAAACAAACTGGTGGGTAATGGGGGGCTCACCGTGAATCTTTGCCCTTTGAATTAATTCTAGTTGACCTACTTGAGCAATGATTGAGGAATTTTTGATTCGCTTTGCCCCCATCTATCCCCTGGTGAGCATGGGCTTTTTATTTTTTAATGAAACCATTTTCACAGCCTGTTGTTTTAGGTGTCAGCAGTAGCAGAGGTTGAGGTAATTTTTGTTGTTGTTGTTCTTTTTCCCTTTTTTTCTTTTTTTTATCAATTTTTCTAGTGCTGTTTATGCTGCTGAATTGCTATGAACCAGCATCTTTCTGCAAAGCATATTTTCTGGCAAACAGCTGGGTAACACTAACAAAGGATAAAAATAATCCCAGATAATAACAGATGAGAAAAAAATACATAGCAAATACCTTTTTAGAATTATAATGGTATATTTTTGTCATCCCTTTTGATTTATGTAGAAAATCTGTTGGGAAATACTTGTCCAAATATTGAGCTTTTCTAATCCAACTCATAGCCTATCTGTGGAAATCAGTGGAAAAATATAACTTTATATTTTTTGCTATTAAGGTGAACACAGTTTATTTACTCCAGTTTTCATCCTTTGGCAGTCAGAGTAAGTAAAGGTCAATCCTTGTTCTACCAAGAGGAGTTTTCCAATTAGAAGCGTTTTATTCATAGTACGAGGAGGGACTGGCTGTGCAGTTAGGTACTCCTAGTTTGTGAGATTTCATTACCGCCTTTCAAAAGTTGCTTTAGTAGGACTGAAGGCACCTTCAAAAATTATTCATAATGCTTCCGGAGTAGACAGAAGTCTCAGATGGTTAGAGAGCACCTGGGTACAAAAGTCAAGCTCAGCTAACTCTTAAAATAAAACAAATGGAGTAGCAATACTGCAGAGAATAGCAGATTTATTTCACTGTGTCAGTAAGAGCTTCAGTCCATCAAAGCACCACTAAGGGCAGTGCATTAACAATACTCTGTACAGGTTTGCAGATAAAATGTCCTTAGCCACCTAGCCATACATATTCACTTATTTTTCTATTTCTTAATAAAGCTATGAGATAATAGATTTTCAAAAGTGAGTACCATTATCGTAACTTTAATCTTATTTACATTCAAAACTGTCCTCCAGAGTTGATGCTTACAGGAGAGACATATAGTAAGCTATCTTTAAAAAAAGATCATATAGAAATTGCTTTTGAATTCTGTTTTTTGAAGCATCTATACTTTGTGGAAGCACTGGTTATAAAAAATTAGAAAATGACCATTTTAGGTTTTTAATTTCATGTGAATAAATCATCATGGGAAGACAGTATGAGCATGCAAAATAATTTCTATATAAACTTAGTAAAATGACACTCATGTCCATATATCAGGTCGGGGTAGGCAGTTAGAAACCACAATAATATTTCATTAGACCACAGAAATAATATTTAGAAGCAACGAAAATTTTAAATATTTGAAAATGTTAATGGGGCCTAGTAGAACTTCCTAGTCAAGTCTAGAGTGTCAATTGGAGTAACTGAAATTTAGAAAATACTCCAGAAGAACTTTAAGATATAAGAAGTTTCCTGTGGGGTTATCACATAGTTGCCATAAGCATTTTAAAAGAAGAGTTTTTTGCTTCCTGTCTTGATATCCCTCCTTGATCCCTCCAACAGTGTTCCACAGTCAGGGAGGATGTTCAGGTCACAAAAGTTCCATCTTGAAAAGTTCAAATTACTTACATTCACTCAACATTTTGTTTTATCTTTTGACCTTCTTAAAATAATAACTCCTAATATATTGGTGTGGGGAAGGTAACAGGGCAGTCAACAAGCGTAACTCTTAGATTCCTTCTGATCCATCTAATTCCTCCATCTGTTCTACTCCCACCTTACATTTTATCAGGAAGTGACACATAATAGAAGAGTAGTATAATAAATCTAAGCCTGTGACTTAACTGTGTTTCCCCAAGGGTAGAGATCACTTCTGTTTCTTTTCTCTTTTGTTTCCAGGTTAAAGGGTGCATTTGTGGACATAGAATACCATGCATGCTGATCTGAAGGAATTTCCCCAGGGGAATGTGAGATGTGTATATCTTATTTATAGTCTCCTGGGAGGTTTTTACTTTTAGATAGTCATAGTTAAATGAATATGGCCTTAGTCCTTCCTGCAATACAGGCAGATTCTTTACCACTGAGCCACTGGGGAAGCCCAGCCTCAGTCCTTCCAAACCAGTAATATATGTTTAGCTAAATTGGTTTATAAAAATCTGATGAATTGAAATACTCTCATTTTCTCTCTTGTGACATTTTTAATCACTTTGCAACAATAAGATTTTTATGGTAAAATAATGCATTAGAAAGTTGTTTAGATAATTCAAATTCTTTTAAAAATAGCTCTGTCAATTGTTTAAATGTTGCCAAAATCTGTACCATTTTTAGACTAATTAATGACTGATCATTTATTGGAATGTTTTCTTCTCACATAAAAATGGTATCAATTATATACTTACTTTCTACTCACAGAAAATTTTAGAAATAACTGTCTGCATAAATGAGTGCTCCACTGCTTCAGTCCTGTCCGACTCTTTGTGACCCCATGGCCTGTAGCCTGCCAGGCTCCCCAATCCAAGGGACTCTGCAGGCAAGAATACTGGAGTGTGTTGCCAAGAAATAACTGTATAATTACTCAATAATGAACCAGGTTTCTGACGGAGGAGGAGGTCCTTGGTTGAAAATTGAGTAAAATTTTAGGCAATTTAGTTCCCCTTGTCTCAAAGATATAACTCTATAAAAAAAATTCATTAACTTTTCAAACTATGTTAAAAAATATTATGAGTACCTATTGCAAAGTACTGTTTTTCCTCATGTAAAGAACATGACTCACGTTAATAGTTTACAAAACATGGTAGGTGAAAAAGTTAAGAGGTTTGTCATCATTAAAATGGTTAGGACACTACCTACCAAATAGTTTTAAATCTATATTTAATAGATATTCTTACTGAGTTCTAGGAATTTACATGTAAGATAAGTGGCGTTGACAGTGAAAGAAAAGGAAAGAGTGAAAGATGTATTGGAGAGAAACAAATGATAGTTCTCTGACTGTCTCGCTCATCTCTTGGAAAAATGATTTAATATATGAAAATTGTTTAGCATAATTTATGCAATTGTCAGAAAATGACAATCAGTATAATATACTGGAAAATGATTTATACTAGTTGTAGTCCTGGCCTCCCCGTTTTCTAAAATGTGTCAATTGGACAACATTTATCCATTTCATGGCTCAGATTTCTCCTCTGTCATTTCAGTCAGTTCTGTCCAACTCTTTGTGACCCCATGGACTGCAGCACGCCAGGCTTCCCTGTCCATCACCAACTCCCGGAGCTTGCTCAAACTCATGTTAGTGATGCCATCCAACCATCTCATCCTCTGTCATCCCCTTCTCCTCCTGCTTTCAATCTTTCCTAGCATCAGGGTCTTTTCCAAGGAGTCAGTTCTTCGCATCAGGTGGCCAAAGCATTGGAGTGTCAGCTTCAGCATCAGTCCTTCCAATGAATATTCAGGACTGATTTCCTTTAGGATGGAATGGTTGGATCTCCTTGCAGTCCAAGGGACTCGCAAGACTCTTCTCCAACACCATACTTCAAAAGCATCAATTCTTCAGTGCTCAGCTTTCTTTATGGTCCAACTCTCACATCCATACATGACTACTGGAAAAACCATTGCTTTGACTAGATGGACCTTTGTCAGCAAAATAACGTCTCTGCTTTTTAATATGCTGTCTAGGTTTGGTCTCCTCTGTGAAAGAGGTTAAAAAATCTGTCACTAGGTTATTGTGGATTAAATATGGAAGGTGCTATGAAAAATGGAAAGCATTCTGTAAGAGTCAGCTTTTTAGAATCCATTTAGAATCACCTACTTTTAGAGCTAGAAGGAACCTTTGAGGATGATGAGCCTCCTCATCCCCATTTGGGAAATAAGAGAACCTGCCAGGGAAGTAGTGATCTTTGCTCCATATCACACAAAACTTGGACCTCAGTTCACACCTCTTGACTCCCTGTGTCATCTCATTTTTTACTTGTATATCTGTTGTTTGTTTTGTTTTATTGTATCTACTTTTAGAATGTAACCCAAAGGATAGAATGCCATCAGGGTTATTAAGAAGTGTAGGGTTGTATCTTATCTCTTTTGAAATTGTAGAAGCCAAGAGTGAGAATTTATAGATTTTTTTCAGTGGCATGCTTGCTGGTTTAGAAGCTCTAGGGAGTGTGCCTGTTTTATAATATCTTGGAAATGTATCCTGGCTAGTTTCCAGCTAAGATTTTTACCAAATCCTGGCTTTAACCCACCAGTAGTGTTGGAGCTTCCCAGGTAGCTCAAACGGTAAAGAATCTACCTGCAGTACTGGAGACTGGGGTTCATTCCCTGGGTTGGGAAGATCCCCTGGAGAAGGGCATGGCAACCCACTCCAGTATTTTTTCCTGGAGAATCCCATGGACAGAGGAGCCTGGTGAGCTACAGTCCATGGCGTCACAAAGAGTCAGACACAACTGAGTGACTAACACACACAGTGTTGGAGCAGGGCTCCCTAGATAGCACTAGAGGAAAGAACCTGCCTGCAAATGCAGGAAACATAAGAGACATGGGTTCTATCCCTAGGTTGGGAAGATCCCCTGGAGGAGGGTATGGCAACCCACTCCAGTATTCTTGCCTGGAGAATCCCATGGACAGAGGAGCCTGGTGGGCTACAGTCCATAGAATTGCAAAGAGTCAGACATGACTGCAGCTACTTAGCACACAGCACAGCACAGTGTTGGAGCAATGGAATGAACCAGACACCTCCAAGTCTCCCAATTTCCCTTTTGTTTGGGGTGATTTATCTCCTGCTGAGTCTACTTAATAAAGAATGTGAGCGATGCCTCTTACTGTCCATTAACAAGAATGGAAATTATGATTAAGAAGAAAATGTCGCATTTTCATAACTGTTGGGGCACACTTTTAAACTATTTTTGAGACAAGCAATGCACTTTCAACTTTACCTTCTAGAACAGCTCTATCTATAATGCACACTGAACATGTCATTTAACATTTTCATGTTGTCATAGTAAAAAAGTAAATGGCAGTAGTGTTAAAATTAAACTTAACATTATTTTAACTCAGTATATCTAAAATATCATCTCAACATGTAATCATTATTTTAAAACTATTAATGAGATATTTTACATTCTCTTTTTTAACTAAGTTTTTGAAATCCACTGTTTATTTCATACTCCCAACACATCTTAATTCAGATACTAAATTTTCATTGGAAGTACCTGATCTCTATTTAATTTCATAAAATTGAAATTTGAAAAATAACTTTGCACACCCTAACTATTCCGAAGATACTCTAAAAAAAAAATCCTTTTACTGGATTAAATATCAGTTTAGCTTGTCAGTTATATTAGCCAGATTTTTAATGCTCAATAGCCACCATATAGAATAACACAGAAGCCTGTGCAATGCTCTTATTTTAGCTTATCCCTATTTAGGTGAGAGAAAAAGAGAGTCCAAAATCCACCTATCCATCTACTTTATTTTATTTCATTGACTAATGCTTTATTTTGTTATGGGCAAACACTTTCTATAGTAAATACTTAGATTTTCCTTTTCATACTGACAGTAAAACATACATTATGAGAACTGATGGGAAGATAAATGTTGTGAAATTGCCTTAACTGTGATTTTTAGTGCTTGAATTGACCAGATTTCCTCTCCAACAGCTTTGAATGCTTTGTGGGTTTGTAAAACTGTGTGCCCTGCTTCATAAGTACTTTCAGAGTAACCTGCTTTGTTTCACTTGATTGCTCTAGTATGGTTAAGGGCAAATGTTTTGGAATAATAACAGGCCTACCAAATTGCCAACTGGGAGATCCATGGAATATGCTTAGGGCAGCTTTTTGCAGCATTTCTTGTACCTGGTAAACCATTTTAGAAAAAATGTTTAGCTTCACAATAGATTCTTAACTAGCAGATTCTAGAAAATAATTTTTATATAATATATAGGCTTATTAGTTACCATTACTTTCTAAAAAAATCAGGTTCTGAAGCCATGTAGAGAGATAGCATAACAAAGTAATCAAAAGCATGGCTCATGAGTCAGGCTGGCTGTGTTTGTATCATGATTCCACTATGTATAAAATATATAAATTTGTGCAAAGTTACTTCAGCTTTCCAGGCCTTAGTTTTCTCATTCTAGAATGGAGATCAGAATTGGATTTACTTAATAGAGTTATTAGAGAACCAATTGAGAATATATCCTCAACCCTGTGCTTGGCACAAAGTAAGTGCTCAGAATTTTTACTATACAAAACTGCTGCAACTATAGGTATCGTCACACTTTAAACCCATTTCCAAAGGTTAAAAAGAGGGATGGTATATGCTGTATGTAGCTGTGGTGAAGAAAAGTCAAAGTGTGTAAACCCTGAAGAGTGGAATATCAAAGTGAGGAGTTTCCAGTTTCATTTTTTTTCCTTTTGAATTAGTGTGTAAGTTCTTTCTCCCAAGACGTAAAAGGAAGTGTTCATCCCTTCCATTGTGAAAATTTTGCTTTTCTTACCTGTTCCTAGATGACTAGTTTGCATCTGTTTTGAAATAAGATTTAGAAACAAAATGATTCTATGAATAATAGATCAGACTTTTAATCAAGGTAAGGTTTTATGTTCTGAAAATTATAGCAAAGATAAACATCACGAAGTACATTTGCTAGTTTTATGTATTGCCAGATTGGTAAATTACTGTACTATTTTTTGCTGTCCTATTATTGTTGTTGTTGGTTGTATTTTAATTTACATCATTCTTCATGTTCCTCAACTCCTATTTCTCATAACTCTTTTCTGTATTATTATTATTAATGTGACATGTGTTATGTTTATAGCATTTGCATAAAAATAGATCATCTCTGTTAGGTAGTTTTCAATGTTAAAAGCAAATGTGCTTACTCATTGACTATGAAAAATATCCTTCTGGAACAAATATAGAATCATCCATCTCGTGAACAGAATTCTCATGGGCTTTGCTTATCTACCTAACTACCTTGAAAACATAGCTTGGAAATCATTCCCATACTTTTGGGGAGCAGTCAGTCATTTAAGTATTTCTACTAAACAGCAAAATCCTTGAGATAATCAGGTTGTTACAAGTAAAAATATTTTAGGAAGGGGGTCTTTGTTACCTTAAGTGAAAACCGACACTGAACCAATGTTTAAGATGCATTATCATGGGCAGAAAAAATCTAACTTTGCTCTTTGACAGGGTTAGTTACAAAAGTTCATAGTCAGGTCAGCAAAGGAAGAAACAAGGTTTTAGAATATATTTGGCATTTTTGTAATAAAATATTGAGTTGTTAATTTTGTATGTGCATGGAGTTTCAGGTCGATTTCTTTTTCTTTACATTTTAAAAGTGGAACTAAGTCAGAAAGTGACACAAAATTAGAAATGTCAGGATATTTAGTCAGATGAAGGTGAAAGAGAAGAGTAGAAAAAGCTGGCTTAAAGCTCAATATGACAAATAGATGGGGGAAAAATGGAAACAGTGGCAGAATTTATTTTGCTGGGCTCCAAAAGCACTATGGACAGTGACTGCTGCCGTGAAATTAAAAGACACTTGCTCCTTGGAAGAAAAGCTATGATAAACCTAGACGGCATATTAAAAATTGAAGACATCACTTTGCCAACAAAGGTCCATATTGTCAAAGCTGTGGTTTTTCCAGCAGTCATGTATGGATGTGAGAGGTGGACCATAAAGAAAGCTGAGCACCAAAGAACTGATGCTTTCAAACTGTGGTGCTGGAGAAGACACTTGAGAGTCCCTTGTACAGCAAGGTGATAAAACCAGTGAATCCTAAAGGAAATCAATCCAGGATACTCTTTGTAAGGACTGATGTTGAATCTGAAGCTCCAATACTTTGGCCACCTGATGCAAGCAGCTGACTCATTGGAAAGACTCTGCTTCTAGGGAAGACTGAAGAGAAAAGGAGAAAGGGCAGCAGAGGTTGAGATGGTTGGATGGCATCACCAACTCAATGGACATGAGTTTGAGCAAACTCTGGGAGATAGTGAAGGACAGGGAGGCCTACCATGCTGCAGTTCATGAGGTCCCAAAATGCTGGGCATGACTTAGCAACCGAACAACAACAACAAATGGCTATTTCTCTTTAAAGATACTGAATTTGAACAAATAGAGCACAGTGTCACATAAACCATGAATGCATTTTTTAAAAAATATTATTTCTTTATGAGTTAGAATACAAATGTTTTCTTCCATATATTGATTAATATTCTTTAGGTTTAACATTTTATTTATGCAAGGGGGAAGTGAAAGAGAGGTAAGTGTATCTAGAAGACCAGAGTTTAGACCAAACATTATTGTAATTATCCAAGCCTTAGTAATATAATTTGTATTTCATTGACATCTTGTGTATATTTTTAATCTTGGATTATAATCCTTATGAATGTCCATGAAAATCCACAAGAAGATCTTCATGGAGTGAAAACAAATACTTTACTACATTAAATTAAGTATAAGAGGAGCACAAGTTAAGCAAATTTTTGGTGGGAAGTGAGAACATCTTTAGCGTCTTCCCTTCCCAGCCAGGCAAGGACCTGGTCCTGGTGTCTCCCACTGTCAACATCCTTGTCCTCAAGAGAGACTAGCACATCACAGCTCTGCAGAGTTTGTCCATTTTTGTTTAAGAGAACATCACCACCAGAGAGACTGAGAGATTGTGTGCACTCAAGGTATAAACAGGCATTAGAAAGAGAAGGACGGAGAGTTTTGCATAGAAACAGTGGAATGATCAAAGGTATTCATGTCCAACTTATGCAACTGTGCTAAGTGTGCTCAGAAGAAATATTTGAGTGCATCAAATGATGAGTGTTTTAGTGAGGAAGGAGATAAGACTGAAAAAATATGAAGACATGAATGTTTGGCCAGCAGTACATGCAGAAAGTGTATTTGGGCATAACAGTAGTGTCAAAAGAGAACGATTAGAAATTGGATGTAATAATACAAGAATCAGCTAGGGGGAATGAAGAAACAGATGAAAGAAAAGTTAAAAAAATTACAGGGACAGACACTGCAAGTTATGATGGATGGTTAGAAATGAGTCAAGATAAGTTTCAAAATGGATATCAGTAATAATAGTGGCACCATTAACAGACTCTTTACATGGAGAGAATGTTAGATGTCTTTTGAAGAGGACTGAGGCTTTTGATGTTTCAGTTTTGTATAAACCTGATTCAGCCCTTGACCAACTCTTTCGCTTGGGGTTTTGCAGCAATTGTCATCCTAATAGAGCCTGATTTTTCTCAGATCATTACTAAAATATGGGCAAAGAAAAGAATTCTGGACATATCAGAGCTCAAGTAAATACTAAATAAAAAAAAAAAGAAGAAGAAGACTGTCATGATGTTTTTCTTAAATATGTTTAATTGGAGATCCCAGGAGGACCTCCAGGTAGCTGTCTACTGGAGTCGTTTGTTATCATGGGACCAGACCTTCAGCCCCTGACCAGCACTGGAGATAAAGTTTGGATAGCCATTAGAAAAAATAATAATTTTGTTGTAAGAATATAAGAATTTGCAAGTTTATAAGCACTTTTTTGTTTCTTCCTTCTCATGTAAGAACATCTGCTTGATAGCAATAGAAACTTCTGACATTTTTAATTGCAGAACCCTGGAATAATACACTATGCTATTAAAATTCTTCTTTCTATGTTCTATGAAGTATCACTGAAAATCATTTGGCTTTGGTTCTTACTTGTGTAATGATGATAAAAATGAATTTTAATGAGAATATAAATTTTTTACTAGAACAAAATGAAATTGAGCAATACAACATTATATATTCTTCTAGCTTCCTGCAAATTGTAACCTACCGCTTTTTATAGGTATGAGCAACTCAATATATCTACACAATACAGAAAAAAACATGAGCAGTACAGTTTGTTTTCATAGCATGCTTGAAATAAAATGAAGTCTTTGTGTGCATGAAAAATTTTTCTCTCTTTGAGAATTTACAAAGCCCTGAGTGAACAAAAAATGTAAACAGGGACCCATAATTGTTCTAGTGATTGAAAACATTTCATTTCACTCAGAAGGATCTCCCATTGGCACTTCCAATGGGCTCCAGACCTCCCTCTGGGCATAAATGCAATGTGAGGGAACTTATTGCCCTTCTCCTCTTTAAACTGTTCTTTTCTTACATTCTTTGTCTAAATTACTGCATTTTTTTTATATTTTCTTCCTCATCTTCTCCAAGGCCACTGGTTTGGTATGAGCCTTGGTAATCTCTCACCAGATTTGCAATAGCTTTCTGCCTACTCATCCTTTTTTGCTATCTTTTACCCCTTCCAGTCCCTCCTCCACACAGCCACCAGAGTAATCTATTTTTAAATGGGAATCTGGACCCATCAGTATCCCCTGGAAAATTCTTCACTGGCCTCTTACCAGGATGCCATTCAAATTTCTTGATACCACTGCCAAGCCCTTATCTACTCTCCAGGCTTTATCCCTACTCCTGCACACGAGCCTGTGTCCCAACTCTGCCAGACTTCCTGTGCCGCTTCACAGCGGCTCTGTTTCCTTACTTCTGTAACATGGCGACTGTGTAGAGTGTTCTCTACCCACTTGCTGCTGTAACCAGGTCATCTTTCAAGATACTGCTAAAACATGATCTCCTCTGACCTCCTCCCTTGTAGGCACAATTTGTTCCTTTTAGTTTATACTTCTATCTGTTATTCCTGTAATTCTAATTATTTTTCAATCTCTCCCTCCTTTTAATTGTGAATTCTTTAAAGACTTTTCACAAGCACATTGTATATATGAGCCCAAGCACAGGACTTGGTACATAATAGTTAATAAATCTTTCCTTCATGAGTTGATTTAAGAAAATAGGCAGAAATGGGCTTAATGTTGGAAAAATATTGTTCTCTTATTAACCTTACCATTGACAAACTTTCACATAAAACTTGTTGAAAATATGTGTATATATCCACGTAACATCTATGTTGTTTAGTTGCTAAGTTGTGTCCAACTCTTTTGCAGTCCCATGGACTGTAGCCTGCCAGGCTCCTCTGTCCATGGGATTTCCCAGGCAAGAATACTGGAGTGGCTTGCCATTTTCTTCTCCAGGGGATCCTCCCAACCCAGAGACTGAACCCATGTCTCCTACATTGGCAGGCAACTTCTTTACCACTGAGCCCCCAAAGAAGCCCATATTAAATCTATAATTAATTATAGTTCTATATAATAGAAGGGCTTCCCTGGTGGCTCAGTGGTAAAGAATCCATCTGCAATGCAGGAGCCGCAGGATATGCTGGATCTACCCCTGGGTTGGGAAGATCCCCTGGAGGAGGGTATGGCAACCGACTCCAGTATTCTTGCCTGGAGAAGCCCATGGACAGAGGAGACTGGCAGGGTGCAGCCCATAAGGTTGCAAAAAGTCAACACAAATGAAGCAACTTAGCATACACACACATATACAATAAAGTATTTGGGTTTGAAATATACTGTTTTAGTTATTACTTTTTTTAGAGTAAATCATTTTTTCAACACTCTACTGCTAATTTACTAAATGACACTTTAAAAATTAATTAGTTAATGCTATTTATAAAAGTGTATAGTGTCTTATATTGGATAAAATCTAGTGCTCTTTTTAAATTGAAAGATGAAAAAGACAAATTTGAGTATCCTGACGTGAAGAGGAAACCTGTGGTCTTATTGAAAATTAAGATGCAAAGGTTACGTGTACAGTTATTTGCCAGTGTAATGAGAATGTCCATGTCTCAGCTTATTAAAAATTGGGAAGTTTATATTGAAGTTAGTTGTCATGCTTCAATTAAGTTAGCAAATATAAATGTCAATATTGTCACAGATGCAATATTAGAACTGATGTTTAGTCCTAACTAGAATGCAATGAATGATTAAATTAAGTCTAGTACTCAACTCCCTCATATTGAATAAGGAGTAAATAGCTTGTTTTCCATATCACAGAAATCTCTTTGGTGTGCTGTTGTTTAGTGTTTATATAAATAAGTAGTTAGAAAAAGGTAAACAGACTCAGCATTAAGTAGTGTTGAATAAGTAAAGTGATAATTGAGTCTTAATATTCAAAACAGAAATCTTGAGGATGACTATTATGGGAATACTTATTTTTTTTTATAATTGAAGGATAATTGCTTTACAATATTGCTTTAGTTTCTGACACACACCAACATGAATATTGGTGGGAATGTAAATTGATACAGCCACTATGGCAGACAGTATATAGATTCATTAAAAAACTAGGAATAAAACTACCATACAATCCAGCAGTACCACTTCTATGCATATACCTCGAGGAAACCAAAATTGAAAAAAAAAGAA
The DNA here is from genome assembly GCF_054371585.1 of Giraffa tippelskirchi. NCBI lineage: Eukaryota > Metazoa > Chordata > Mammalia > Artiodactyla > Giraffidae > Giraffa > Giraffa tippelskirchi. The sequence goes on along the minus strand of NC_137275.1, from coordinate 81,229,450 downwards.
AAAGAGAATAATTTTTAAGAGGAGAAAGCATTAAATTACCTGAAGAGATTTTAACATCCCACTATTTTTAAGTATTTAACAGCAACAGTAAAGAGAATCCATATACATAGTTTACAGTACTTACTCTTTTATAACTTCATCATTTTGAAAAAGATATCTAACTAAAAGTAAATATGTATATATATAGCATGCATTTTTGGGAGAAGAAGAGAAAATAAGAATGTGTTGAAGATTTAGCTTCTTTTTCTTCATCCTCTTCTTTTTATTTGTTATTTTCACACTTGCCTTCTGCTTTGATATTGCATTAAGCTTCACCAACCTTGTTTACTGTTTATTCCAGGATGCTTCCTGTATAGAGCCTCTGTTATCATATCCTGCTAACAACACAGTAAATGGAAATTTGGGAAAAGCCGCCGTAGGAACTGCTGAGTATCAGCAGTAAGTTAATCAGATTTAGATACCCCAAAACTAACACAGCCCACAAGACTGATAGCCAAATGCTACAGCAAATTGTTTCTTAGCAGGAAATCTACAGTACTAGTATAATTTGAACAGTGGAGCATTTGACAGCTAACTCATCAAAAGCAGTGCACCCTAAGGAAGTTGCTCACTTCTAGTTTTACATTTAGCCAACCATTGATAAAACAGTGGCTAATAGGACAATCAATTTAGAAGCAAATGATGGCAAGGCTACTTATCCCATTGCCAAAAAGAGATACAAGCAGTAGTGTATTCTTCCGCCTGGGGACTCTGAACCATATACTCACCCAGATTGGAAGATGGGTCACCTATGCCTTATGAATTCCTTTTGAGTGCTAGTTTGATCATATATTAATGAGCATGATTAAAAGCTAAGCTATTATCTGTTCCCAAAAGGTTGACTTAGGCAAAACGACACAAGATAATTCCAAGTTGTCTTATGCAGTGTACTAGAAGTAATCAAGTAAGTCAGATGATATTTGTGACTTCAAAGAAAGTAAATCTTTGCAGAATATGTCCATTATGTTTCTATATGGAAGTTTATCTTATATAGTTGGCCAGAAAGTGTTAAAATATTTAAAGTGAATAAAGGTGCTTCCCATTCCCAAATGTGGGGGAGCACTTCTTTGACTGTGAGCTTTCCATGTTTTATGTTAAGCAAAATACACAGAGTTATTATACAAGCCACAGTTAACCTAGATAGCATATTTAAAAGCAGAGACATTACTTTGCCAACAAAAGTCCATCTAGTCAAGGCTATGGTTTTTCCAGTGCTCATGTATGGATGTGAGAGTTGGACGGTGAAGAAAGCTGAGTGCCGAAGAATTGATGCTTTTGAACTGTGGTGTTGGAGAAGACTCTTGAGAGTTCCTTGGACTGCAAGGAGATCCAATCAATCCATCCTAAAAGAGATCAATCCTGGGTGTTCGTTGGAAGGTCTGATGTTGAAGCTGAAACTCCAATACTTTGGCCACCTCATGCGAAGAGCTGAATCATTGAAAAGACCCTAATGCTGGGTAGGATTGGGGACGGGAGGAGAAGGGGACGACAGAGGATGAGATGGTTGAATGGCATCACCGACTCGATGGACATGGGATTGGGTAGACTCCGGGAGTTGGTGATGGACAGAGAGGCCTGGCGTGCTGCAATTCATGGGGTCGCAAAGAGTCGGACACGACTGAGCGACTGAACTGAACTGAACTGAACTGGACATAGTTATCACTAAGACAGTGACTGCAGCCATGAAATTAAAAGACTTTTGCTCCTTGGAAGAAAAGCTATGATAAACCTAGACAGCATATTAAAAAGTGAAGACTTCACTTTGCCAACAAAGACTTCATTTTTCCTTATTGTCAAAGCTGTGATTTTTCTAGTAATCATGTACCGATATGAGAGATGGACCATAAGGAAGGCTGAGCACCAAAGAATTGATGCTTTCGAATTGTGATGCTGGAGAAAACCTTGAGAGTCCCTTGTACAGCAAGGAGATCAAACTAGTGAATCGTAAAGGAAACCAACCCTGAATACTCATTGGAAGGACGGATGCTGAAGCTCCAGTACTTTGGCCACCTGATGTGAAAAGCCAACTCATTGGAAAAGACCCCAATGCTGGGACAGTTTGAAGGCAGGAGAAGGGGGCAACAGAGAATAAGATGGTTGGATGGCATCACTGACTCAATGGACATGAGTTTGAGCAAACTCTGGGAGATAGTGAGGACAGGGAAGTCTGGCGTGCTGCAGTCCATGGGGTCGCCAAGAGTCAGATACGACTCTCGACAAAACAACAACAGTTATCTATGGTTTTCTGCTTTAAAAATAATTTCAGGTTTAAGATCCCCACTCTATATTCCAACTTGCTATAAGGAAAGTTCAGAGTAGAGTCAGGAGAGAGAGCAAAGCTGTGATAGGGAGAAAACCAGTGGTGGCTCTGAAACCAAACCCATTGTCATATCTGCCAGGTGGTATAACTGAGAGGTGTACTACTCACTATAATAGGTGTACTAACCATGACAGTGACCTCCTACCATCAAAACAACAACAAAAAGGTGTTCGGAGAAATTTAAAAAAAATCTTCTCTTATTACTGCAGGTCTTATGAAATACCTATACAGATCAAGAATAACCAATCAAATGTAGTTTTTGAAGTGAAATGTTCTCTAACTGTATTTCAAGGCCTGGAAAGAAGAAAAGGATATAATGTATCTTGTTCTTCATTCTAATGTGTACTACATTTTGAATAATAATATTTAGATTTCTTTGGTTAAATTAAAATATTTTTAAAAAGAAAGTAGAACCCAGCCCCTGTGTTAAAGGCTGCAATTTTGAATTGATTAGGAAACCTAGAGACCAGATCCTCACCCAGTTTTGCCTGGGGCCCCTGAGCTTGTGGGTGGATCCTTTACCAACCGTAGAGTGTAGGCTTTGCTCTTTCCTTCTAGTAACGCTCTTACAGACCAGATGCCCCTACACAACCCACACATATACACTCATATTCCATGGTTGTATCAACAGCCAATCACTATTAAACTGATAGCATACTAGCAAGACCTAATTGTCTGAATATCTTAATAGTTTTGTAAATTTGTAGCTTTCATTTAATGCTTTAGCAGGATTTGGGGGTTTATTCTTTGTTTGTTTTTAATATCTAGGCACATATGTTGCCATTTAGGTAGTTGGTTAAGTGCATATGTGGGTTTTCCTGGTAGCTCAGTGGTAAAGAACCTGCCTGCCAGTGCAGGAGATGTAGGTTCGATCCCTGGGTCGGGAAGATCCCCTGGAGTAAGAAATGGCAACCCATTCCAGTATTCTTGCCTGGGAAGTCCCATGGGCAGGGGAGCTTGGCGGGGCTACAGTCCATGAGGTCACAAGAGAGTTGGACATTGCTTAGCAACTAAACAACAACAAATGTATATTCAGTATTTTTCACAATTTTTCCAAGTCTCCATTATTGATAGTAACATACTTAAACCGTAGAAGTAAAGTATCAAATAATTAAGTTGTCAATTTAATTTGATGTTCTCATATTTGAGCTTTAGACAGATTCTTCAAACTGTAATTATTTTTTGCTAAAGTTAATGCTGTCCAAGTTTACTAATCTCACAGGCAGGGATATATGGTGGTGGTGATGGTGTGATTTTTTTTTTTTTTGATCGGAGGAGGAGTGTTAAGAATGGCATGTTTATTTGAAATAAGATAAAATAAGAAGACATAAGAAGAGAAACAGTTGCTCCTTCCTTTTCTGTTTTTTTCTAGCAACATGGCATCCATGCAGGCATATTTTTCTTTTACAGCAGATCTGCTGTAAACTTCAAGCCACTCAGCACCTTCATGAATAATTTCACAGAAATATATAATCGACACATTCCGCTCCATGATGTAGCTCTTCAAAGTGGCTCTCTTAGCAGCACTATTTTGTTCAATAATGATGAGTATTCATATTCAGAAGCAAAGCATATATCTCATTCTGTGCTTATAAGAAATTCAAGTTGTGCCTTGTTAGAGAATAGTGCAGAAAAAAATTTTAAAAACATACTATTCCAAAATTAAAAGCTCACTAAGAATCTATTTATAAGCAGTAATGATATTAGGTATTAGGATTTAAACATGTTGAAATCCTAATAGTCTTCTTTTTGTTTTTTTCATGTGTACTGGGTTAAACCTTCTATCGTATAAATTACATACATAACAAATATTCATTACAATGAAGATTTAAAATTGGCAGAGGAAAACTGAACAAAATATGAACTTTTACATTTCACTTGTCACATGGTCCTTGGGAGACAGATCTTTTCTTTAATGAGGTTAAGTTAATTAAAGTGGGCTTAGCGCTATTAGTTACATGCAAAATCTGAAGCTAGATGCTTAATCATAGAAATCAGAAATGATCATTTAATGAATTCTGAAATGAACAGTGTGATTTCACTCCTGGGTATACACAAAAGGGAGTTGTTTGTCACATAGAAATAAAGATGAGAAAAAATAGCATCACAAGTCTAGAAATTTAGTCTGAAGGTTTTTTATTAATGGCTACTTTTTAAAAGTTATCTTAAAGATAGTTACATAAGGAACATGAAGGTCTCAGACATCAAGAAAAACAGTAATTTATAATTAGTGATTTTCAGTGTTCTTTATAATGTATTTTATATATGTATATATATATTCCACCAATTTTACCATGTTAATGAGCCATAAAATACAAATTAATAGCCTTGATTTTGTTTTAAATAAATGTAAATATTTTCTATTATTTTAATTATTAAAATCAGAGTAATTCTAAGAACACATTTAAAAGACTTGGAAATAAGCTAGATATGCAGCTATAGCTCAAGTAAAAATTGGTGCATGAGAAAATGGGACAGAATATGCTTGCTTTTTATTGAAGAGAATTAAGTCAATATGGAGGGCATGAAAATAAAGTAAGGAAAAAAGAGAATTGTCAAGTCAGAAAGTTTAAAGACGATATTTCAGAAAGCTTCCTAATAGAGGAGGATCAGAGTGATAAATGCAACAAATGCTGTAATAATACATTTTTTTGGTCATCAAACCACGAGTCTTTCAGGGACTACTCATGGCTCCTTTACTGCTAGTGGTCCGTCTAACGACCCTTCCCGAGGAGTAACTGACAGGACTAACGGAGACATGAGGCAGGCTACCATCTTGACATCTCCTATCTTCTGACTGTGCTCTCTGAGATTTCTTATCATACCTCAGAAGTGCCAAGTCCTTGTCACTCTGTTGGCTGCTGAGCACTGATCTACCACCATGTGACACTAAATCATGTGAAACTAAATCCAAAATTCCACAAGGAATGGGGTCAACCTATCAGTGAAAATAATAGCCCATTTGAGCGCTTCTTTTCTCTGACCGGAAGGCAAGCTCTCCTGAGTCCACTGGGGATATTTCCTAAAAACACTTTGAAAGCTCACACATGTGTGCTGTGATTTTTTTTTTTTTTTTTTGAAAGCAGGATACTCTGCTTGGGGAATAGGAAAGCCTCTGCAACAATGAAAAATAGTAGAAATAGGAGAGATCCATGAACATGTTCAGAGAGCTGTTTGCATAAATTTAATGTTGCTTGTGCTTACTAAAGCTAGATAATTGCTCATTAAAGACTTCACGAGTATATAAAAATAGGGCTTGCTACATGGTAGTCACTGTATGCCCTAAACCTATTTTAGCAAATTTTCTGATAGTGCCCAGCGTGCATCTGTGACTGAGACAAAAATCAATGCTTATGGATTTAGCAGTGTAATCCTATCACTTGTTCTGTGAGATATGATTTGAAATGTAAAGTACGTTAAGTCTTAAGTGAACTTGGAGGCATGGAGTCTCTGGGGTGTTTCTTAGTATCCTATTTATTATTGATCAGGCTATTTCTTTACTGTCTCTCTTCTCCTAGCCCCAGTTATCCTTCTTCCCCTTTTCACCAGTAGCTTTTAAATTATGTGTACCAGAACCAATAAACTACCCTCAGTATGAGTATTTACTTCCTACTTTCAAAACAAGTAATAATTTCTAAAGTTTTCAAAGCAAGAACATTATCATGTGACCAATTGGGTTATGTCTTAAAACAAAAATAATAGTTAAAATGTTAGGTGAAGTTTCTAAGTTTTACCAAGAAATTTTAGTGCTTTCTCTAGAAGCATAACACAAAGTAAATCAACTACTTTTAAGTAACCTTAAATAATCCTAAATTACTGTGTTTTATATTTGCCAGAAGTTCTTAACATAAAATTTGAGAAATTGTTGGTTATAATCTAATTAAGATTTTAAAAATTAAATGCTTATGGTCAAATTTACTATGAAAGAATAAATACAGTTTAAAATAGTCATAGCTAGCTGGAGTCATTCATTCATTCAAGAAATACCTACCTACCGTGGTATTCCAGCCACTGACAGGAAGTGTCACAAAGTCTCCAGTTGTTATAATGATATTCTAGTGATTCCTCATAAGCTGTATACTGGAAGCTATTATTAACTGGAATTTATAAAAATCATGTTTGTAACATGTAAAAAGTTTGGCTTTCTTTTAGCTTTCCGAAATGATCATCTGCAATAGCCTTCAGGTATCATAAAAATTGTTGCAGTTATATAGACTTTTATCAGCCTGATTTGAGATAAAATTCTGCCCAGTTTAATAAAATGTTCCTCCCATTAATAGATTGTATCTCTATCTGAGTATCTGATTTTTAGTCCCTGTTCTGAAAGTGGGTTATATTTTCCACTTACTGTATTCTTTTGATATGAATGATTCATTTGTAAACTAACCTTAGTTCTAAAGGCTGTAATTTTTATTTTTGTTGGCATATTCTTAATTTGGGGAAGTGCATGAACTGCCAATGAAAATTAGACCACTGTCTACATAAACTACTAAATCTTGAGTTTAACTAGATGGCTTTTAGATGCAGACAAAAGAAAGGAAAGAATAAAATATATAGGTTTCCATGTAAGGTAAGACATGAGTGAAAATCATTCAGAACACTTCTGTCCAGACTGTATGTGTGTAAATAATTACAGAGAAAACACCTGTCCCATAGGTGTGAGTTTTTCTTGCATGGATGCATGTGTATGTATTTAAAGCTTGACACTTACTTAGAAGGAATCCTGAATTCAATTGGACAGTATCTGCTTATACATGCAGTCTGAGTCTTTTAAAAGTTATTTTGTCTCTAAAAGAGCAAATCCACAGAATGACCTTCAGCTACTATTAATCCATCTAAATGTAGGGCATGAATGCAGAAGACATCTGCCATCTGTCAGCTGAGAATTCCCCTGCCACTACCCCACCCCTACTCCCCACAAAGTCCTCTTGGGGCTAAGATAACTTAGGGAGAGGTCTTTCTTGGCTGGCAAGGAAAGAGTGCATTTAGACTAATCATTAAAACCCATTACCTAACAAAGTGCATGTTCTTAAGAAATATAGTGATACTTGCCAATGAATTAATCAGCAAAATAGACTATGAGAAGGTAAGATTAACAGTCTCAGAAAAGATTAGAATCCATGAGATGCCAAAGCAGTTTCTAGTAGCCATAAATCTTAGCCCAATTAGAGAGATTTTCTCTTAGCATTTAGAATTCTATCTGGATTTGGTCTTTTTGTTTCTCCACATTGTGTTTTATATCTGAGGCTGGAACAACGACCAGCAGCTTCCTAGAGCTTGATAGGGAGAATCATTTATTTGAATAATTGATCATTCAATTAGTAGAGCAAATGTTGAACAGTTGGACAGCTCTTTTTATCAGTGTTGATGGGTCGTAATTGGCAGTAGTTCGTTATAAAGCAGAAAATTGCAGTGTGATATTAAAATAAGAATATTAAATACAACCACCCCTCACAACAAAGCCTTTTTATCTGCTCTTTTTGTCACAGCGGTTTGATTTTCTTTTCCCTCAGTGTTATTACATTCCAAAATATAATCAAACAAGTGATTGCATTCCCTGAATATTACTGAATAGTGATTTGCTTATGCAAAGTGTGTCTAATATTAAATAATTCTGTAGAGTTGAGACCTATGAGTAGAGAATGATTTTAGCACTCCATTGGGTTTAAAATACTAGAGAAAAGGCAGACAACCAAAAATGTTGTCTAGGGACCCTGGGGATACCCTTGGGCTGTGCTGACTCTCAGCTGAATTTGGAGGAAGAAACTATATTTTCCAGAAAAATGCATATATCTGAAATGGTCATATTTGAATTTTTAACAGTAAAACAATAGGTGGATGTATAATGTGTTATGGATAATAATATTACTTTGTCTTGAAAGTAATTTGAAAATACTTAATCAGGGAAAAGCCTATATAATTTCACCCTACACTTTTTTGGTGTTAAATTTAATCTAATGTCAAAGACTGTAATTTGATTTAGGATGATAAGTCATAACTCAGTTATCATAATAAAAAATTTTTATTGTTAAAAAAAGGAAGCTTCTAAAAGTATAAATTAATGCTAATTCTTAAGCTAACCCTATTTTAAACCAACATAAATATTGATAAACCAGTATATCTACTTGTTCATACAGAACATGTAATATTTAAAAGCAATCTATTTCCTTCTAGTTTCTAATATATAAACTTCTTCTTAGAGAAGAAACTGAATCACCTTATAGTTCAACAATACAAGATATAGAGCTAGGATCTTTCACTAAAAACGTATGTGCATGTATTTGTGTGTGTGTATGTGTGTGTATATATATGTGTGTATATATATATATATATACACACACATGTATATGAGATATATCTATGTCAAGGGCAAAATTTTTAGAAGATATCTATGTATATTCACATATATATATATATGAATATATGTATATTCCAGTGTTCTTGCCTGGAGAATCCCAGGGACAGGGGAGCCTGGTAGGCTGTCGTCTATGGGGTCGCACAGAGTCGGACACGACTGATGTGACTTAGCAGCAGCAGCAGCACTGGTGGCTCAGCTGGTAAAGAATCTGCCTGCAATGCGGGAGACCTGAGTTCAATCCCTGGGTTGGGAAGATCCCCTGGAGAAGGGAATGGCTACCCACTCTAGTATTCTGGCCTGGAGAATTGGGTTGCAGAGTCCAACCTATTATATCATTGTACTTTAGCTCCTATGACATTTTAAACTTCCTTATACCATGTAATTAATAATGTGATTTCTTTCTAAACTCTGTATTTACCCTCTATGACCTATGCGTTATGTTTGATTTCCATACTTTTCTGCTTCCTTCTTTCCCTATTGTACAGAAAGTTTCTGACTGGCACAAGACCATACACCTTCATACCTGGCTGAGAGAGCCTGATGACCTGGAGCTCCCTCTCTAGAGAGTCTCCATTCTGGCCCTCCTCTAGCTATGCCTCTCCTTACCCACCTCCCCTTCTAGATTCAGTACCTTGGACTCCAGAATGCTCTGCTCAAATGGCTCTAGATTGATTTCAGTGATGGCCATATAGGTGCCTGCAAGGCCACTCCTGGTAAGAAGGGGATCTGTCGGTGGAAAGAGAATAATCTGCTCTTCCCATGCCCCATGAAATTCACCATGGAACTCAGAGCACTTAGAGAATGATAATTTAAGGCTTAGCCATATAATAAACCCCTGAAAGGGATATATTTGCCGGGGTCAGAAACATCAAGTATTTTATTTATTAGTTTGTTAGCTTGATATATAGCCTTGAACTATTTAGACATATGATACTTAGGCTTCCATTTGTACACTTGCCCTGAGTCTTGCAAAGGTTAGGAGCACGTCTGTGTTGAAATATCACTTTCCTTTTTTTTTTGGATTATTTTTCCAATTCATTGACATCTGTACTTGAGGGACGTTGCTTTGACATCACTGTCCTCTTTTCTCAACATCAAATTGCTTCTCAAACCAAGATGAAACAATGTATTTACTCTTACCTTTTATCTTGAAGCTTAACATAATTTCAAGGAACAAAGGGGAGGCAGTGGGAGTGAGTATTCCCTTGTCTTCCCATATTTGTAGGAAGAGACAGTGTCTTTCATTCTCTATCCCACAGTGCAACAGCTAAGCCATTTATTTCCTGTGAACTGGAGATTCATTCACTTACTCATAGTCTTCCAATGGTACCTACTATGTGCTGGTGCTGAGGATACAGCAGTGACAAACACTCTCAGGACATTTGAGAGGAGGAATTAGATGAAAATCATATTAACAGATCAATATATGTCATAATGTTGAGTGAAGATAAAGGCCATGAAGAATGAAGTAGTAAATAAGGACATACAAAAGAGTCAGGGAAGGTTTCTCTGGGTTAGTGATAGTGAGGACGAATCCTGAGTGAGTTGAGAGAGCAGAGTGGAAGGAGAAATATCCCAACTGGCAGAACCAAAAGCATTCCCGAGTTAGGAGACTGGCAGGTGTCAGAGGGACACCAGAAAAGCCCAGAGGCTGGAACTGAGTTGAGGAAGGAGAGAGTGGTAGGAATAATGAGAAGCTAGTGTCAAATTGTGTAGGTGAAAGGCAGTCTAAGGCCTGGAGAAATGAAGTCATCGGGAGTCTTTACTGGCATGTATTCATTTATGTTTTAAAAACATCACTTTAATGTTGGGGGATAGTGGTGTTTAGAAGTTTCAAGTCAAAATAGAGCTGCAAGGAGGCTCCTGTAGTAGTTACAAGACAAAGATCGTGGTGGCTTGTATTCTGCTGGTAGCGTAGGATGCTGCAAGAAATGAATTTCTGGATATCTGGTTTGCAGAAGTCAGCTCTTAATCCTAGCTGCAAGGAGAGTTGACAAAATCTTGATACCTATTTTTTTTTCCCACTCTTCCCTCTCATGTGGTAATATATTAATAGCTTCCTGAGGGCCTCAAGTCTGGTACCATCTTTTACACTCAACTGTACAGAAGTCTAGACTGTACTCTGCTTATATTTGCATTCTCTGTACATGATAGAAGGATTTGGGGGTACTTTACTTAGAAGCAGAGCAAAATTCTCCTCTCTGTTCACAAACCACTAACTGCACATTAGTTCTAGCTTTAAGTCCTTTGTTGTGTATATATTTTTAATTAATTTTTACTGTGTATAGCTATCTTTGAATGTGGAATGAATACTGACTTTTAATAAAATGTGGTCTTACCCAAAAGAAGTTGAAGACATTGAACATCAGGATGTTTAATCTTAAATGTTTTTGTCTGTTTCTTAATTTTTAAGACTAAGAAACTAAGAGGAAAGATTAAGAGATCTCTTTGGAATCAGTGGTGCCTGATAGAGCAAATATTTCCTATTTGAAAGTCAGTTTTGTGTATGTGGTTGGAGAGGGAGGACTAGATAGAGCATCTGAAATGTCATAGAGACCATTATATCTGCACTTGTGTCTGTGGGTTCACCTACTTTGGGCCTCAGATAAAAATACATGGATACCAAACATTTAGAAAGCAGCTGTTCTTCTAAATGTATTATGCAATTTATCTTAGGTAATGTAGCCTATAAAATTTTAATTTTGGATTAAGTAAACCATATCCTTCACCATGTCTATTGCACCTTGATATCAAAAGATGAAATATGGGCATATTTAGTGGATTTCTTTTCAGAATGCTCCACTGGAGAAGGGTCAATGGTTTCCTAATGAATGTCATCAATAGCAGTTCCTCTTCAGAAACTCAAGGAAATTAGCATTAAACAACAGGCTTGGGTGTCTTGGGTGTTACACAATTATGTGATAGGAGTGTTACATATGGTTTCAGGAGGCATTGCATTGAAGAGATAATTGATAGGAAACTGTCATTTTTCTGGGCAGTGGTGCTGGTTGCATTATAATTTAGAAACCAGAGAGATGGACACCTTGAAAACCTTTACTAAGAAATGCAGAACGTGGTCTTTATAAATAAATTGCAAAGTTAAATAAGGGTTATTGCATTTTAATGTTTATTTGGACAGGACGTATGTTATCCTGGGTAAAATTTGAATTAAATACCCTTTTGACTTACTGCTTCTCAAGTGTCTGTACGCTCCATGCTATAACGTTTTGAGCTTGCTTCCTTCTATAAACAGCTATTTGCTTAACAAACACTGACGCAGCTGTTGTGTTCTTAGTGCTTATACATATTAACTTATTTAATCTACATAACAATGCTTTGAAGTTTGTAATAAAATTATCTTGGTTTCTCAAATGAAAATATATGAAACAGAGAGGTTAATTTACTTGCCCAAATTCACACAGGTATTAACTGGTGAGCTCAGGCAATGTAAATGCAGAAACATGACTCTTAAAGGACAGATTATGCTGCATCTTCCTTATTCTTTAACTGAAGGGTTTGCCCTTCTACAAATCTAATCTTGCGCTTCACAGGTGGGTCAGTGGTAAAGAACTTGCCTGCCAATTCAGAAAACTTGGATGCGATCCCTGGGTCAGGAAGATCCCTGGAGAAGGAAATGGCAGCTAACTCCAGTATTCTTGCCTGGGAAAACCCATGGACAGAGGAGCATGGTAGGCTATAGCCCATGGGGTTACAGAAGAATTGGACACCACTTACCGACTAAACAACAACAAATTCTAATCTCACTTCCATCTGCTTTCCTCGAAAATAACAACAAAACCCTAAAGTGTTTTTATTTTCTTTCTTATAACTATAAGCTCTGCAAATGTTGAAACACAATGGCAAATCTGCCTTATGCAAAGCATATTTGCATCAGTTTAAAAATCAGTCTGAATTTCTCATTTTTACATTTCTTACTTATTCTTTGACACTATTTCTGCAAGCTAAAACCAATGGGAAAAAAAAAAAAAAAGCCTACCAAGTGGCACTGTGGTGAGAAGCCTATTGTAGCAGGAAAAACCTGCTTACCCAAAGCATTCCTGAAAACAGACAGGCTTTCAATTCACTTATGAAGCCACTTGCCTTTCGCAGTTAAAAGAGGGAAATAGATCATAAATATTGAGCCAAGAAAGTTTATCTGTTTCTTCTGTAACATTTTAATAAATAAAAAGTGAAAAGAAAATCAGTGCTTGACTATTTTCTAATGCCAACTCTGGTTTATTTCATTGTCTAATTAACATTTGACATACCATGTAGAGTCTTAGAGCACAAAGAACTCACAGTGGCTTGAAGCAAATTCCATTGCTGTGATTTTGTTAGATCACTTAAGCTAACCTGTGATAGACAAAGATGGTTGCAAAAACACTGAGGGATATTTTAATGCTCTAGGAATCTTGTTTTCATAGATGGCATTTGTCCTTTTAAGTATATCCAAAATTAATGTCAGCTATTCTAAAAGTATCAGATGATAATTAGCCTCCAAATTTCCTGTTATTGGCTGAATACAGGTCATTCAATCTTTCCTTGTCATTTCTCCCTAAAGAGTGAACACAGGTTTAGGAAATTACAGGTTGTCTCACTTTGTCTTTGTTCTTTCTCAACTAAAATAGCCTTTAAAAAAAAATCATTTAAGAAGAGATTATACTTTTTTTAATTTCCGAGATTATATAATGCATACCAATTGTATTGTTAGGAGATTTTGTTCTTGTATTCATTAACAAAATATCCCAGAGAGGAAGCTACTATTAATGCACATGAAGGAAAAGATTAAACAAAACACTCAAAATACCCAAAAAGTAGACTCTCTAAAAATATATAAGCTAGAATGTATTGAAGTTGGAAAACACAAATAGATTAAAGAAAAATGTGTTTTAATACAATTAAATATTGGTTCCACTTGATAAACCCGTGTCTTATTTTCCTCAGTTTATGTCCCATCTACAGCTCTGTTTAAACAATCAATTTTCTAAACATACACTAAACTTCTACTGTATGCAGGGCTGGACAGATGGGAAGATATATTGTTCATTTCGATAATGGAGACAATAAAGAATAACCCAAGTTAGACTGGGTTATGTGCTATGGAAGCAAGGGATGTGCTGATTAATTATGCCTAAGAAATAAATAAAACCCCCCAAAAATAAGATAATATTAGATCTATGAGGTTAAGGAGAAGCAAGATTTTGCCAGCTAAAGGATGGGTAGCTGAAAAGCGATAAGGGTATCTTGAAAACAGAAGATATAAGAAACAATGTCATTCAGGGAATTTTTTCATTCAACAGGTAAGTGTTGAGAATACTCACTATGTTTTTAAAGCTGTTCTAGTCATTTGCAATGATAACTATACAGATGGACAAAAATCCCTGTTTGGTGGAAACTGAATTCTAGTGAGATAAAATTAACAGTAAATAATAGAGAAATAAATAAAATATGGATAGATTGGAAGGTAATATGCTGTACGAGGAAAAATGTGGAGCAGAGTTAGACAAACTGAGAGTGCTAGATGAGGGACAAGGGTTGTAATTATAATAAATGAAGATTAAAGATAAGAATCAGGGGTCAGAAATTAAGGATTAAGGCCAAGAATAGAGTCCTATAAGATCAGAGTAGGGTGGGGTGAAGTCAAATGAGGCTTGAAAAGTGAATGAGGGCCATTTTATAAAAGACTTTGAATGTAAATGCAAGATGATTTACTTTAATGCTAGAGATAAATGGGGAACAAGAAGGGATATTGAAGAAAGTTAGTAATATGATTGAAAGTAAAAGTTGCTCCCTCGTGTCCGACTCTTTGTGACCCCATGGACTATGCAATCCACGGATTTCTCCAGGCCAGAATACTGGAGTGGGTAGCCTTTCCCTTCTCCAGGGGATCTTCCCAACCCAGAGATCAAACCCAGGTCTCCCACATTACAGGCGGATTCTTTACCAGATGAGCCGCAAGGGAAGCATTAAATTGCATTATTAAAACAAACAAAAAACCACAGGCATTGTGGTATTTTGATTCCAGCAAGAAGAACGGATAGGCAGTTCTGTCAGTAATTCAGGAGAAGCTGGGGAAGATTCTGCTAAAAGCTGGTGGAAAAGGAAAACAGGGAGTGAAATGTGGAAACATCTCAGGGGTTGCTGTTGTTGCTGTTGTTCAGTTGCTGAGTCCTGTCCAGCTCTTTGCAACCTCATGGACTACAGCATGCCAGACTTCCCTGTCCTTCACCATCTCCTGGAGTTTGCTCCTGTCAGGGGTGCAATGGACAGAACTTGAAAATGGAGTGATTGTGAGGAGGAAGGTAAAGGGAAGAATTCAACTTGATTCCCATGTTTCTAACTTTGTTGACTTAAGAGAAAGGTATATTTAATTAATTATATTTGAGCTAAGGAACACAGGAAGAAGGTCAGACTGGTGGTCATTATATAAAACTTGGGTAGATGTAAATTACCTCGTTCATGGTTTTTTACATCCTGCCTTCTCTCCAACTTGAACAGGTTGAATTTGGAGATGTGAGTTGCATATTTATGTGAAGGTGTCCAAAAAGAAGGCAACTTGCACTTGACCCATAGACGTTTAGAGACCTAGGTTGAGGAGTGATGGACTAAAGTCAGGGAAGGGAATACGAATATGCAGGGAAAGAAATCAACTTTAAGGAAGAAAACCATCTTTAGCCAATCACAAGAATTGAAATGTTAACTCAAATTTCAAGTCTTTGATTTGATTAAAGAAATTTTCCTACCAACCTTTTCAACAGTTTTCCTTGGTAACTCTATAATATACAGTCTGTACTATGCTATTAAACATACATATAATCATTAATTATCCACCAAGTATCCCTTCCACAATTCAGAACATTTAACATTCTCCCATCATAAACCCTCTTTTTTTCCAGATCATCCATGATTGGTTCAAATCAGCAATGGAGGTAAAGAAAAAAAAAAGTTTACTCTTTGTCTTACTTTAATTTAATAATCTTAAACAAAGTTGTATTGTTTATTTTCCTTTAATGCCCTCTCAGGCTACTTAAAGGGATATAAAAGAGAAATGTATATGTAGATAGAGACATACATATAGAATTATGAACTACTAAGAGAATTACGACATTTCCTTTAGAAGCCATAAACTTGGATAATTCAGCATTTAGACAGAAAGTTATTCACTGAACAGTCTTTCAATTTGTTATCAGCCAAAAGACTGAAAAGATCCCATGGTTAATGTCAGCCACGTGCTATCTCTTCCCTGACTGATTTAAAGATTGTTCTGTTGCATAATTAGAGTAACCGAAATGTGAATTGCTCAAAATTAGTGTTAAAGGTTGGAGAGTGAGTTATAAGCAAAAATTTTGTAGTTTTGTTAAGTGTCACTAAAATATAGACATATTGTACTCTATATGACTAAAAGCATGGGTAGTTTCATGATAGGTTCATTTCTTATTTATCTATACAATATTTAGATCATTAGGTAAGCAAAGGGTAATGCCAAGGACTTAGAGATTAGAGACTTCTGTTTATTGATAAACAGTTACTGTGAACATTATTCCATCTAAAAATTTTAAATTTAAATCAATCACTTAAATCAACCCTAAGCTTAATCAACATGCTATTTCAAGCAATTAAAAAAAAATCATATTATCACTAGGCTTGAAAAAGCAACCTCAGTACTCCTTTTCTCATAATTGCTGTAGTAATGCTAATAGGTAATAGTCACCCAAGTTTATCTCAGGTGCTTTATTCAACATAAAGATTCAGTTTGTTAGCTTAGTAGAAATGGGTGATAGAAATTATAACATTTAGTTATAGAAGTAAGGATATTACAAGCCTCAGTCAGCCTTGGAATCATATTTTTGATTCTTCATCTTACTGATTCTGGAAAGGAAGACAAGAAACATACGCTTGTCTATCCTAAGAGAGGTGTGACATTATTTTCTATTACCAAGAAACAACTACTCGAGGGCTTCTGCAGCCTAGATTAATACTCTGTCCAGTGGTAACAACTAGTAACATATCTTTAAAATTTCATAGTTATCATTGCATAACTCTTTTCATGGTAGCAGTGTAGCTTAATGGAAAACCTCAGGCTCTACAGTCAGGCAGACCGGCATCCAATTTTCTGCACATACAAGTTACACGACCTTAAGGAACCTGATCTCACTCTTGATTTCCTCACTATTCATGAAGCTCATACTTGAGCTGATTGTTGTAAGGATTAAGAAGGCTGGGTACTTAAGTACCAAGTACTGTGTCTGCATACAGTAGGTTCTCAACAAATGTAATATAATTGAAAATCTTAGAAATTCTTTCTGAGACAGTAGCATCAATTAAATGTGACCATAATGACAAAGGAAGAATATCAAACTGTTTAATGATATCAGCCATATATTATTCAAGCCATAAATTAATTGACAAATGTTAGGCATAGTCCCCTGAGTGTATTCCTTCTTCTCTTGTCCATCTCTACTAGCATTTGTTAAATTTTTATTAGAAAAATAAATGTGTTAAAATCCCATGCCTTTCACATTCTATTCCCAAGGATATGCCTCTTCTATTTATAAGTGAGAATTTGGGTAAATAATTCTGAGAGAAAAAGGCAGATATTATGTAATTAATATCCCAGCCTGCCTCTTCTAGAAATTCACTGGAATTAGTAATTAGAAAAATAATTATTTCTTCAAACTAGAGAGTGTGTTGTTATATGCATTTGAAATACACGCAAGTACTCAAACGGGTGCTAAAGTCAGTTTTTACATAAACTGCCATTCAACTTCTTGTCTTCCAGCAAAATTAACCTTTAAAAAGGTGAATTCCATTAGCTATTTTCTGTTTCAGTCTTACAGGCAATCTTATCAACCCTTTAAAAGGAAGTACTGAAGTTGATGGACCTCCAGCGGGCCTTCTGTGTAATTCTGTCCTTTTATGCTTCCTGCTGAAAGTCTGTGCTTGTAAATGGTGTTATTAAATGGTATATTTTTAATGAGGTTTGACTATTTCATATTCGAACGGTTCCCTTCGTGGGATTCTTGGAAGCAAATTACCACAGTGTTACAAGGCAGGGTAGAAATCTGCTCCTCGTTATCTGGGCCATGCAAGAGTATGTTGTGTTAAGGCCCCCGAGCTACAGTCAAAATTCATTCCAAGGACTAAATGCTGAGAGTTTGTGGTGTGGAAGGAAACTTGCTATTTTTGTGATAGAGTCCAGGAAACTTCACAAAAGGCAGTGAGCGTCGGATGTGGTGTTGGAAACGGCAAAATCAGCAAGCACCCTGGGTCACTTTGCATCGAGGACTTGGTGACAGTGCTCTGTGCTAAGACGGCGTGCTGAGGCCGCATATGGGTGACTCACTTATCAAAGAAGCCCCCAAAACCTGATGTGTATGATGAGACCATTTTCAGAGGTTTTCCAAACTGAAGTTCCCAGATGCCAATTCTTCAGTATGTGTATAAACAACCTAAGCAACACAGACTGAAACAATCGCTAAACATCTTGGTTGTTTGTGTTATATTAGTCACTCAGTTCTGTCCAATTCTTTGTGACCTCATGGACTGTTGCCCACCAGGCTCCTCTGTCCATGGGATTCTCCAGGCAGGAATATTGGAGTGGGTTGCCATTCCCTTCTCCAGGGGATCTTCCCAACTCAGGGATTGAAACTGGGTCTCCTGCATTGCAGGTGGATTCTTTACTGAGCCACTAGGGAACCCCAAGCATCTTGGTATAACACCGTTAAAGCTATTTTCCCCTCTTTCCCAACCAATGAGAGTGTAGTAGAGTGGGCAGCAGGAGAAGTCCTTTCCTGACAACCTCAGGACCTTGCTCCACAGATCACCTGATAACCAGATAGGCAATGTAAAGACTGAGGCTTAAATAAAACTATAGCTTTCCTTCTAGACTGCCTGCCTGTTAAGGAATGCATGACCACTTTGAACTGAATATTCTTTTTAATTACATGGAGTTTTGAAAAACCCAGTGATTTCATTCACATAATCATTCGCAGAGTGATTTTCTCATGATGCCTTTGTCCTACTGTGATAAAACTGTAAGGCTGAGTGCAATAATTGCATGGAGTTGTCCACAATGGGTGGTAGAGTTTGCTACAAAACTCCTAAAGAATGAAAAGTACACATCAAACTGCCAAACATAAGTGAGCAGAAAAAGGTTAACAGAACAAAACAGCAATTAGCTGAAAATGAGTACAGATAAGCCTTCCTTTTCATGTAGACCCTGGAGTCCACCCTAACTTTGCTTGAGAAAGCCCACAACAGGAAACCAACTCATAAAGCCCCATGTGGCCTAGAATATGCATCCTTTACTTGGCATCATATTGGTGAAGAAGAGTTCTGGGAGTATCAGAAATAACATGCCCAGAATAAACCAAAAACCAAGCAGTGCAACCTCAGGAGTAACTCTGTTATGCAAGCAAATGCAAGCTCTTTCTGTAGACAGTTCTATCCACTAAAAATATAATGCAACCACATAGGACATAATAATTTCTAGTAGCTGTGTTAAAAAATAAACCAATAAAATTAACCTTAATAATATAGTCTACTGGATTCAAAATATTGATTTTTTTAACATGTATTTAATCTTAAAACATTATTAATGAGACATTTTTTATCTTTTGTGTGTGTGCTTGTGTGTATGTGTGTGTGTGCTGAATCTTTGAAATCCATTGCGTATTTTATACTTATACCACTTCTCTGTTTGGACTAGCCATATTTTGGTGCCCACCAGCCGCATGTGACTAGTGGCCAATGTATTGGACAGTTCAACTCTAGACTAAATTTTTCTTATTGATAAAACAGATTTGAAATGGATGCTCACTAGCTCCATTCTAACCTTAATACTGTGTTCTGTATTTTCTTGTAGATAGCAAATAGACTAATGGCAAATTGTTCTGGAAACTACAAAATGATTGAATAATCTTGGAAAGTCTTTTTTTTTTTTTTTTTAATTTAGCATACAGCTGTCCAACTCTTTGCAACCTCACGGACTGTAACCCGCCAGGCTCTTCTGTCTATGGAATTTTCCAGGCAAGAAATACTGAACTGGGTTGCCATTTCCTTCTCCAGGGGATCTTCCTGACCCAAGGATCAAACCTGCGTCTCTTGGTCTCTTGAGTCTCCTGCACTGGCAGGCAGACTCTTTACCACTTGTGCCACCTGGGAAGCCTTGGCTTACAAAAGACAGCTTTATTCACATTTACCATTTCTACTAGTTTTCTTCCTCTAGACTGCCATCCTTCTTCTTTTGTCCTACTTTGCCTACTAATCCTTTTGAAACTTTTGTTTAATTTGTTTTGTTCCTGCTATCTAATACTTAACCCTAGCTACGTTTAATGATTGAGGACTTAAAACATTGCTAGTAGGACAGGAACTGAATTCTGCCTTTTATTTCATTTTCGTTAATTAAAATTTAAAACTGGTACTGGGCTTCCCAGGTGGCACTAGTGCTAAAGAACTAACCTGCCAATGCAGGAAACATAAGAAATGAAGGTTTGATCCGTGGGTTGGGTAGATCCACTGGTGAAGGAAATGGCAACCCACTCCAGTATTCCTGCCTGGAAAATACCATGGACAGAGAAGTATGGTGGGCTAGAATCCTTAGGGTCACAAAGAGTCAGACATGACTGAAGTGACTTGGCATGCAAACTGATATTGAAGTCAGTTATTAGAAAATATTTAAAGTATGTTTTGGAGAAGGAAATGGCAACCCATTCCAGTGTTCTTGCCTGGAGAATCCCAGGGACGGTGGAGCCTGGTGGGCTGCCGTCTGTGGGGTCACACAGAGTCGGACACGACTGAAGCGACTTAGCACCAGCAGCAGCAAAATATGTTTGGAATATTTTGGGGTGTGTGAATCTATTATAGTTATTGAACTATAAACTTTATAAAAACCAAATTTCTAGTGAAAATTTAGCTCTCAAATTAAGATCACTAGTATTATAAATATAATACACACTGAAATGCATAGGCAAGGAAAAGAATGTAAAATGTCAATAAATTTTTGAGTATATGTTACAGTTTACAATATTTTTGATATATTGAGTTAAAATATTTTTAAAACTAAGTTCATTTTTTTTTCTCTTTTGTAATATGACTACTGGAAAATTTTAAATTGCCTATGTGGTTTGCATTATGTTTGTATTTATATAAGTTTTGACTTAGCTTCTTATTCTTACTGAGTTTTAGGAAAGTCTCAAACATGTGGTTTGAAGAGTTAGGAGTGAGAGTAGAACACATTTCTAAAATCTATAAATCCTAACAGCTTTACAGGTGGCCCCTTGAAAAAGTCAAAGGGCTTAATAAAGTGCATCATAAATAAACATTAGCAGTCATCAGAGCTAGCCTAGCTTTCAACATACTGCTCTGTGAGATGTTATTGCCTCTTTTGTTGCTGGGTCTTTTTTTTTTAATGTCATATTTTTAAGGTCAATTAATAATTTTTACCAATTCCATAAAGTAACCTGAAGCATAGTAGTAAGTCTGTATTTTATTAAAATGTTTTGAAATTAACAGTCAGAAAAAAGATACTGTAATAACACAAGCTTTTACTCAGATTCTGTGGATAGAGGGAAAAACTTAGACATATTATGTTATTGAATTTGCTTTGCCAAATACCTCAGTGTTCAATTGAACTACTCAGTTGTGATGTATTATAATTTCATACATCACAGATAACTAGATTTAATGTTATTTTAGACGTCAAAATGTTTTTAAATCATGAAAGAGGTATTCATACACAAGGCTGAATGGGCTGTCAGCACACCAGAGGCTAATTTAAACTGTGTCTGGGTTATTTTCTTGAGCTCTAATGCTTCTGTGAAAGCATCTATTCAGTGCACCATATCTGTCTTTCATCAGAATGAATTTGTCAGCCATTTCTAGGGAAGATAATATAAAATAATTTTCTGAATGTACTATTTGTATTCCATTGCTAACACAAGTCTATAAACATCTCCTTAGATAGAAGATGGTCAATTCAGAAAGAATTTCTTAAACACCTACTGTGAGCTAAGTATGGTAGGCCATGTAAATACCAAGTATGGTATTTCCTTGAAACAACTAAAAGCTACATGAATCATTCAAATGAATCTATGTGAAAAGTTTAAACATCAGAACAAAGATAATATTAGTATAATACTTAAAATGTTTAAAAATTTGAATATAATCAGGAAAGCATAATTAATCTTAGTATATTCCAGTTTTCTTGGAGTAACCACAAGATTTATGAGGAGTGGAAATCAATATTTTAGAAGATAAGCATAAATATTTAATATGCAAAATGTTTAGACTATCTAAATACGAAGAAAGTGGCTTAAATTGTTGTTCATTTGCTAAGTCATGTCCGACTCTTTGCTACCCCATAGACTGCAGCACACCAGGATTCCCTGTCCTTGACCATATTCCAGAGTTTGCTCAAAATCATGTTCATAGAATAGGTGATGCTATCCAACCATCTCATTCCCTGTTGCCCCCTTCTCCTGCCCTCAATCTTTCCCAGCATCAGGATCTTTTCCAATGAGTTGGCTCTCTGCCTCAGATGGCATAAAGCATAATGTTAAAAAGGACTGGAGAAGTCAGAAGGTCCAAACTTGATGTCCGAGCTACCATTGATCAGAAGTATGACTTGAGGATCTGTTAGTAAGCATATCATTACATTAAAACGGGGATTAATTAAAACCCCTCCCTGCCTGATCTCACATGTCTCAATGAAGATACTCTTTTTGAACATTTAGAGACTAGTCAAATGCAAGATATTATTACCAACCTAACTTCTTAAATTTCTTTGAAGGAATTGAATATGTCTCTGTTTCCTTTAGCTGCTTGTAGACCTGATATCATTGCAAACTCTGTGTGTGTGTGTGTGTGTGTGTGTGTGTGTGCACGCGCACGCACACTCAGTGATGTCCAACTCTTTCCAAGTTATACTTGGGCACAAATAGAAATGTTTTGGCATAAACTGCCTCACAAAGAAAAGTTATTATCTTAAAGTAACAAGCTCATTGTTCAGCTCTGCTGTTAAATGTGACCAAAATAAACTTAACAATTAAAAAATACAAAGTTAAGTTTGACTGGCGTAATCAGAAGATCATGGAGGGGGTTTTATATGAAACTGTAGTTGACCCTTGAACAACATGGGAGTAACGTGCATGAGCCCTCCACACAGTTGAAAAATCAGAGTAGAATTTATAGTTGGCCCTCTGTATCTGAGATTCCTCTGATCCATGGATTCAAACAACCATAGATCATGCAGTGCTGTAGTATTTACCTTTGAAAATAACCTACATATAAGTGGCTTGCGTGTCTTTACACTAAGTCGCTTCAGTTGTGTCTGACTCTTTGTGACCCTGTGGACTGTGGCCCATCAGGCTCCTCTGTCCATGGGATTCTCCAGGCAAGAATACTGGAGTGCATTTCCAGGCCCTCCTCCAGGGGCTCTGCTGGACCCAGGGATTGAACCCACTTCTTATGTTTCCTGTGTTGGCAGGCAGTTTCTTTACCACTAGTGCCACCTGGGAAGCCCATAAGTGGACTAACACAGTTCAAACTGTTGTTGTTCAGGGGTCAATTATACTTTACAAATTACTTTCCAGTTAGGTTTCCAGCTAGCATTTTATTTTAACAAAGGTCCTACAAGTGATAGCCTCTTGTTATATTTTATACTGCACTCTATGTCTAGCTTTTTATTTAAATGAGAGATTTTAGACTCGAAAGCAATTTCTCAAAACTTAAAAGAATCCTGGAAGATGACTAGAATTTTAACTTTGTTGTCTCTGTTACTGTTGAATATGCCAGGCAGTTTAGATTTCTTAAGAACTCTAAGATAAAAGGATATGATGATTCATCCATCTCTTAATTTGGGTAAAATATAATTTGTAAGTTGATTAGTATTTTCAACATCGCATATATTTTATTAATATAAAATTAATGCTTACCTTGACTTCATTTCTTAGAAAACTCAAACTTGTACCTTTCTCTTTTACAAAGTAGGTAATTTCATGTCCTTTTACTGATAGGAACAGATAGTGGGTTTACATTATATTTGCCCCATGATATTCTAAAGAACCAAATTTAATTTTTCTTCAAATGAAAGAAAGACATAGATTATTGCTGATAATTTGGATATTAAATAACTACTTCTCAGGAAATTCATTAGAGTGAGGAAATCCTGGGGGCTTGGTACACAACAGTTAAATCCTGGATTAGAATGCAGATACTGTCCTACAAATGGGTGCCACTGCCATAGTTCAGATCTCTAGAGATCACCAGTATCCCAGAAAACTCAGGTCTTGTTATTTCACTTACATTTTATGTTGTTTATTCTCAATAATTTTTCATATGCATTGGTATTTAAACATATATAGTTTTAACTTGTTAGAAATTGATCTGTGTTTGAAAAGACCACCTGACATTTCAGCACATATCTGGGTGTTGATAAAACCCGTTTTAAATATAGCATGAGCCATTAGAAGAAGCATTATAAAATAGAATCTTCAAACAGCATTATGAAATAAAATTTCCAATAAGGATGTGCTTATAAAAGCAAAGTGGAGTACTATTTCTGTTAGAAAATTAAAAGAATAAATTATGATGGTTTATTTTGTTTATACTGAACTGTGCTTGATAAAGAATTTGGCACTGCTTAGAAAAATACATAAACTGCAATGAATGAGATAAATCATAGAGGAAGTTGCTAAGGCAGGAAAATCATCAAGGCTATGATGATAATGAATTTATGATGATGATGACATGTTTATTCAATGTGTACTCAAGGCCAGGCACTTTTCATGTAGAAACTCATTTAATCCTCACAGTAACCTTAGCTAGTCAGAACTTCTTACAGATTAAAAAAAGACATCAAGATGCATGTTCTAAGTCACAGAGTTAAAAAGGCAGAACCCATGTTGGAAACTTGCCACCTGGCCTTCAAACCTGGACTCCAGGTCACTGAGTTCCACTGACTTTGTAAACCCAGCTTGTGGTTTGCCCACAGGGCTTCCCTGGTGTCTCAGCTGGTTAAGAATCCACCTACAATGCGAGGGACCTGGGTTTGATCCCTGGGTTGGGAAGATCTCCTGGAGAAGGGAAAGGCTAACCACTCCAGTATTCTGGCCTGGAGAATTCCATAGACTATATAGTCCATGGGATTACAAAGAGTCAGACACGACTGAGCAACTTTCACTTCACCACAAATTTGGCTCTAAGACTTTTAGCAGCTACAACAAAGCTGCAAATATAATCATAATGTCAATAGAAATAATATATCAATCATCCTGGGGAATTAAAAGTCAAAACACTTTATAGATGTATTTGAAACTACTTCACTGCACCATGTATGAAATCATACCAAGAGTCAAATTATGTACACTCGCATGTCAATAATGGATGGCAGCAAGTTGGACTAGGAATGGATGATGGAAATGAGTAATTTTGAACATGCAGCCAAACTAGTGGCCAGTCTTACCATATTGATCAACACATATGTGAATGTAAACGGACTTGTCATCTTGATATTTTATCCAAAGATAAATTTTGGCCAGCATGGTTTAAATGCTAGGTTGCAATTTCTTCCTCCAAAAGAGTAAGATGTCCCATCTAAGAAAAGCAGTCCACCCAAGCCCAGGGGCTGGAGCTGTTTTGCCCTGTAAACTAGACGTGCTCTAGTCTCAGTTTGACTCCAGGAGTGAGGCTTCAGGCAAGCTCACCCAGGGTTTCAAGGGGAACTGTAGCTGTTATTCCACCAGAAAAGAAAAGCAGCAGCATTGCCCTGAAGCTCTCAGTGTATTTTTTCTTTTTGTAACTAAACAGTGAACTACCGTGGCATTGCTTCAGAAGAGGCATTATATCAAAGAACATTTCTCTCTTTTGTGACTGAGAACAAGAGAGAAGCAAAGCCTCTTTTATACAGTGCATATTAATCACTATCAAAACACACAGCTGTTGGATTAATTTGGGTACTAATTTACTTATAGTTTGATTTTGCCACTTAAAATGAAGTATTATCGCTGAGGCAACAGTGTGAACGTATGTTGTTGTAAATGACCTTTGAGTCATAAAAACTCCACTTGTTTTGCCAAGTAATTAATCTGATGTTCAATGAATTTCCCACTGCCCAAAGACCTCTGTAATCCTGGAATGAGACATTTAATGTCTGCAGATGCTTGATTTAGTGGTGCTTCTGCCAACTGATCGCTAACAAACGATAGCACAGCCAAGGAAGACCAGTGAGATTTGTGTCTGGTTTGTGTAATGGTAAACCTGTGGTGCCAGCTGTCTGCCAGAAACTCCCCTTAAAAACTCTTAAACACTCAAATATAGTGGGCAATAATCAGTTCATTTAAAAAATGCAACAGACAAGAACCATTATAGAGATTGAAAATACTTGATAGTGCAAGTGTTTAGCTGGCTCAGCCTACCCCCTGAGAGAGGTAGAGTTGAGTTTGATTTCCATGTATGAATCCAGTAACACACAACACAGCACAGGTGACTCAGTCGTGTCCGACTCTTTGGAGCACCATGGACTGTAGCCTGCCAGGCTCCTCTGTCCATGGGATTTTCCAGGGAAGAATACCGGAGTGGGTTGCCATTTCCTACTCCAGGGGATCTTCCCCACTCAGGGATCAAACCTGCTTCTCTTGTGCCTCCTGCGTCTCCTGCATTGGTGGGCAGATTCTTTACTACTAGCACCACCTGGGAAGCCCATGACTCCAGGAGATGACACTTACATAAGCTATGGTGTGAATGGCATCCCCTAGAGTTGTGTAATACAGTAGTTCTACATATTATATTGGTCACAGTTTTTACCATTTTAATAGTATCCTATAAGTATTTAACACTTGTCTGTGTCCCTGCTTGCCTATAAATCCCTGGGTTAGTTTTATTTCTTATTCTTAATATTGTCAAGCCCTGGTAGAATCCCATGGCATAAGAAACTTTTTTAAAAGTTTATACATTTAATTGAACAAAAGTGCAAATGTATTATATAAAGCCAAGGATTTTAGCTTTTAAACAAAAAAAACTTTCCAAAAATGTTATTCGTATCAGTATATCATATCGGTCTATCAGTATATAGCTCAGACTTCACACTGTAACAGTGAGGAATTTTTAGGATGCAAGTGAAAGAACATCAAATCAAACAAGTCTAAGTCAAAAGAAAAAAAATGAATTTAGTGGTTTACACACACACACACACAAAAATCCCAGAATAGACCCATCTAACTTCAGTGGCAATCAAGTCCACTGACCTGAGTGATGATCTCAACATATTCTCCCTGCAGCTCTCTGCTCTGCCTTTCTCTGTGTTGGCTCCATTCAAGCTGGCTCTTTCTGTCCCACATTAAGATGGTCACTAACACCCAGTCCTTTCAGGAACCATTTTGTTTCCAGGACAACAAAATCCCATCTTTCATCTTGATGACACTATCTTGGGTCACATGCTCACCTCACACCAGTAATTGTGGTCATAGGACCAGAATGTTCTGATGGGCTGGAGGAGTCCTGTATAGCCTGAGAGTGTAGGAGACATTTCTGTCACAAAACAAGAGGAAATGGATGATGATCAAAAAAAAAACTACACGTTTTCACTATAATATCTTCCATTAATAGGTAATGAAACTAAGGCTTAGAAGGGATCAATGTCTTGGCAGTGTAAGTCTTCTGACACTGAGTCCAGTGTGTCTTGCACATTTTCTGTCATTCATTCAGTCATTCCTGTGAAGATTCAGGTTTGTAGGTAATTAACAGTAAGGGCTTTTTTAGACCTACAACATGGTATTCTGAGATACTGAAAAGTCACAAGTTGTAAATGGGTAAATTGATAATGGAAATCATGAGAATATTTTTTGAGTCTTTGGTTTAGTAGGATTCAACCTGATTTCCCAATTTATGAAAAAAAGATAGCTTGATTTTCCTGACAGATCATGCAAATGAGAATTGTCCCTGTAATATTTTCAATGATTTCAACAGAAACAAGTTCAGATAGCTTCCTTGTTTCCCTTCTCTCCTAACCATTGAAAGGATTTGATTTGCTTTGCTTTGGATGTGGTGCTGATTTTGGTGGAAGTGAAGTGGCACATTGGCCTGAGGGATTTGTGTGTGTTTGAAAGAGTCATAGACATTCGAACCACCCACAGCTGCCCTGCATAGGAGACATCTTCATAAATACTGCATGATTCTGCATCCACATTTGCACAGAGCGGCACAACCTTGATAACCACATTTTATTCTAGTTCAGTTTTTGTTGACTTTCCACTTCACTTTTTGCAGCAGTCAGTCTGGAAGGGATGAGAAGGATAATGATTTCACAAGAACTTGAGTTGAACCCGTACAGAGGAAGAGGGAGTTAGGGAGAGGGTCTGCCCTGAAATCAACCTGCTTATTTAAGTAGATTTGAAGAAAAACAGAGCATGAAAACAACAAATCAGTTTGACTTATCTAGGAGGAGTGGATAAAATAGTCCCTGCTGGAGGAAATGTGTAACCCAATCCAGTAGTTTATCACATCTTCCTGAAACCTTGAAATAGGTCTATGAATTTATATTGTTTCCGAAAGCCCTGTGAGCCATGCTATCTTACCCTGCCCCACTGTGAACCCTGAAATCAATCCATTGCTCTCTCAAACTTGGGGAAAATGATATGCCTCTAATGTCAATGAACTAGCTGCGTTCACAGAATGGCTTTTCACTCCCTGAGTTTACTGAAGTGGAAGACAGAAAGGGTATGCCTTTCTGAAAATAACCGCATGTGCTCAAAGACCTAGATTTTCTAGGCATGAGTGCATTTCTGATAAAAATACCTCCTTAGCGTGAGGAAACTTGGTTATTCCTCCTCTCCACAAATCGTTTGCATCCTTTGTATTTGTAAAGATTGTCAACTCCTATTTCTATTTTGGAGATTTAATAAAACAGAGGCCTCGGTAAAAGGAAAATGGATACCGTTCAAGGAAATCTACCTCCTGTAATAAAATAAGTCAGAGCTATGTTTTCAATGCCTCTGCCTTTTTACAAATCTCCCTCCTCTGACTCAGTTTACATTAGTTCATAGTCATTATTTATATTATATATATTCTGGAGAGGCACTTCATAGATGGGGAGAATGCAAGTTAAGATTTCTGACTCAAGAATAATAGCTAAAAGCTATGGAATTTTGCAGTTGAGTTGCACTACATGTCTTAGAATATTTTCTTCATAATCTTTTTACAAATTGTCTTAGCTTGCTATTACTTATTTCATGACCATTTTAACAGTGCTCATATCTTATTCTATAGGGTAAACAACTTTCAAATTTCTTACACATATTCAATACTGTCCTGTTTCTCTGTTCCTGTCAGTGTTATGGATAATGATTTGCTATCTTTTTCCTTTATAGTGCATAACAGCTTTTACAGGTAATTTAAAGCGGTTACATATAGAAGTATAAAAAATAAGTAGATTTGAATAAGTTAGAAAGTAAACCAAATAATAGAACAATAAGAACATATCATTGTGATCTCTGAAGAGACTAGCAGATAAGTATTATAAAATTGTCTATTGAAAAATTAGCATCTGTATATCTCATTTTGACCTATAACTAATAAATAGATATTGGTATTTCCTGGAGAAACTCCACAGAGCTGATTATTCATCAGGTGATTCTCTAAGACTGTATACTGAGTGTCAGTTAAAGAAAATTTCTGCTACTTATTAGTTGTGTGAACCTTGGGCGAGTTAATAGGCTTCTCTTTGCCTTTGTTTTTCCATCTTTACAGGAGAGATAACTACATTATCCATGGTGCTGTTGTGCGAATTAAGTGAGGCAATAAATCTAAAGTACTTAGGGGGTACTCAGAATTTGTAAGTTCTTTATAAATGTTTATTATTCTTTTATTGTGTCTATATTGTTTCTAAGAGTAGTACTATAAGAGAATTATGGACAATGATTTGCTAAGTTAAAAGTTTTCACACTGTGGGAGGCAGTACCACTTACAGAGCACTCAGACTTGTTAAGCTGGAAGTACCTGCATTCCTTTCCTAGCTCTTCCATTAAACAGATGAATAGTCTTAGGAAACGTGCTCAAACTTTCATAGGTCTTCGTCTATGGAAAATACAACTAATTCACTATAAAAAGTCGCATGACACAGGGCAGCTAAAAATGGAGACAGCAATGTAATGTTATTAAATAATGTAGGAAATGGTTTCACGAAGAAAACTTTCTTCACCTCTTCTTGGAAAGTCTCTGGCTTTAAGCGAGTGATAGTAGAGCCCATCATTAAATCTCATTCAGTCTTTTGCTCCAGAACTGAGTACCCTGTATCAACGATGAATGGTACATGCTTGATCTCTATATTGTAAAAGAAATTAAAGTAATATTTTATGCTTATTTATAAAACAAAGGAATAGATTTAAAGTGATTCACAACTTGGCAAGTTTTAATTTTATTTTGGTAGAGAAAATAATTGAGCAGTGCATGTTCCCAATCTTAATCTCTTTATTTTATTTGATCTTCACTTTTGTCTTCTAAAGAGATAACAGTATTAAAAACGCTGCTTAATTCTGCAGTCCGGTATGATTTCCAAAACAAACTTATTGGAAATTGGAAATAAGTTCAACTATACCAGTTGGTTAATTTTTTTTTCTGTTTTTACTGAAGAATTTAATCATTGACCCTCAATAAACTACTTCTAAGTGTAATAATACAGTTTTTAAAGTTTAACTGTCTTAAAGTAAGACCAGAGTCTTTGGAACTTTTTGTTTACTTGTAAATGTCTAGAAATGTTGAGACATTTGTCATATATCAAAATATAGTCTTTATGTGAAACGTCAAGGTATATTTAGGTTTTGAAAGATTTCTTATTTTATAAAAATAGCTTACCTCTTTCAACTTTGTGTAAAGATATCAGGCTGGGCTAAAATGACAAAGAATGCCTTAAGGGGGACTTTGAATGAATAACTTTGAAGGAAAACTATTTTCACCAAAGACTTGTCCAAATTTAATTAGTTACGGGAGTTAAAGGCAGGGAGAAAAGGCCAGGAGCCTAAAGGGATTTCAGGAGTAAAGTGTCAAGGAGAAGTGAGGTCTCACATGGGTAAGGAAGTGTTGCTCCTTTAAGGTTTAATAATTTTGTGACCTAGTGTCAAGTGTTGTGATTTCCAGTGGCAGGAGAGGTGAAACGTGAGAAGTTAACCAACCCTTTATCTTGCTGGAGGTGATACCTACCCTTACCATCTTCTTTGGTATAATGGATATATTATATTTTAAACAGTAGATTTTGGAAGACTGTCACTTGCTCCATCAAAAAAGATAAAAAATGGATATATTGGTACATGATCAGTACCCTCACTTAATAAGCAGAATTTATGAAATATGACTTTGAATCACATGCCACATGTAAACTATGATTTTGAAAAAGACAGATACAGATCCAGAATTCAAATATCAAAGCTGTAGATAACAGTGACATTAACAAAGATTGTGATGCTTGTTTGTTTTTGTTGTAAAACATCTGCAGAAAGTTTAGTGTCATGCAAATACTAC
Source organism: Giraffa tippelskirchi (assembly GCF_054371585.1). Taxonomy (NCBI): domain Eukaryota; kingdom Metazoa; phylum Chordata; class Mammalia; order Artiodactyla; family Giraffidae; genus Giraffa; species Giraffa tippelskirchi. The sequence continues at coordinate 81,198,224 of NC_137275.1, read as the reverse complement.
CAAAGCCTTAAATTGCATTTTTTTTCCTTTTTTTACATTGGCTATTAGCTTATACTAAACTTAGTAGGCATGTCTTGGCACTCACCTGGCAAGTGACAGATCAAGTGAAACAGAGAATTTACTATAGAAAGCAGTAGTCAACACAGAGCAACATGTACTGCATGATCCCACTTGTATTTTTAATGCCATATATGTATCCACATGGGTCTTCCCAGATGGCTCAGTGGGTAAACAATCTGCCTATAATACAGGAGACACAAATTCAGTCCCTGGGTCAGGAAGATCCTCTGATGGAGGGCATGGCAACCTATTCCAGTATTCTTGCCCTATGGACAGAGGGGCCTGGCTGGCTACAGTCCATATGTTCACAAAGAGTTGGACCTGACAGAAGCAACTGAGCATGCAGGCATGTATCCACACACATTTACACACACAAACACCTGCCAAAGTAACTGCATAGATAAATATTCTGAATCAAACACACTAGTGTTGATAGTAGGTAGGTCCAGGGAGTGGGATGGAGCTTAGGAGTGACTTTCCCTTTTTTTATTTGTTTAGTATAGAATTTTGTCAACTAAAATCTGTAAGTATTGTAACTTTTTAATTAAGAAAAAATAAAATAACAGCATTAATAAGCAGTAAGCATGAAGTAACTCAAAAATAAGAAGACAGCAAATAAACTTAATTAGAAGAGGGGATTGAAGCAGTGCCATGGAGTTTACATAATCAAAAAACATGTACCAGAGCCATGAAATTTCAATATTAGTCTGGGAGGTCATTTCTCCCATTTAATAGCTGTGCAATCTCAGGCAAGTCACTCAAAGTAGTTGGGCCTCCATTTCCTCTTCTGGAAAATAGGCCAGCTCTCAAATTTTATGTGGATATTGAATTATGCATCAAATTACTTCTCTGCAACCGCAAGCATCACACACCTTGTTTTCCCTAACTAAGCTGAAAGGTGGTAATAAAAGGTAAAATTCAACTTATTTGGGGCCATGTTTTGTTGAATAATGAAAGTTTCCAGCAAAATCTGTTACGATTTCATATTCTGTTTAGAAATACTAATATAATGATGTGGTATAGAAGGTATTGAGAAAGAAAAGTTCATGAACAAGCCAAATCAGTAACAATGGTCTTTCAGTAATCTCAGGAAAATGATAGGACCTCAACTTGAGTTCTGGTGATGTAAAGAGGAGTACTGGTTGATGGTGAGTGAGAAAATTTAGAGCTGATTTTATGCACTATGCATGTAGATGGGGCTTCTCTGGTAGCTCAGCTGGTAAAGAATGCCTGCAATGCCGGAGACCCCGGTTTGATTCCTGGATCGGGAAGATCCACTGGAGAAGGGATAGGCTACCCACTCCACTATTCTTGGGCTTCCCTTATGGAGATCTGCTGGAGAAGGGATAGGTTACCCACTCCAATATTCTTGGGCTTCTCTTGTGGCTCAGCTGGTAAAGAATCTGCCTGTAATACGGGAGACCTGTGTTCAATCTCTGGTTTGGGAATATCCCCTGGAAAAGGGAACAGCTACCCACTCCAGTATTCTGGCCTGAAAAATTCCATGGACTGTGTAGTCCATAAAGTCACAAAGAGTCGGACACTGCCGAGCGACTTTCACTTATTTATCCATATGGATGAGTTCAACTCAATGGGGAGATGGGACTCCAGGCTCTTCACTTGAGGCTATTACAGTCAGAAATAAGGAGTTGAGTCAAAAGAATAAGTTAGTTTTAGAGGGAAGATAAGTTTAATGTTGTTGCTGAGTTTAGAGAGTGAAACTTCTGATCTCATAAAGCTTGGAGTTCTGTGGGAAGGGCAACGAAAATAAGCAGCTAACTTGGTAAACTAGTTTGAGATAGTGATAGGAGATAATGAAACAGGGAGAACTATTTGTATTCTATTAAAAGTTCATCACTAAAGGGATGCTGCCTATAAGCATAATTATACATAATGGCCCATTTCCAGGAACCTTCATCCTCCCAGGTAAGGAGCATTAGGCTAAAATATCTTTGTTTAGCTCACAGGAAACATCTTGACCAGGCCCAACTGTGAACGACTGCAGGAAGGAAGAAATTAACACTTGCCTTCCAGAGGCTATGTGTTATCCTCCTATACCTGAATTCTAACTCAGGCAAGATGGTTGTTTGGAACAAAAGTCCACCATCTTCTTGGTTGGCTTCTTTCCAAATAAAGTCACTATTTTTTACACTAACAACTAATCTTTCGATTCATTGGTCTGTTGTACGGCAAGCAATTCAAGTTTGGACTTGGTAACAATAAAAAAGATCAAATAGAGATTGGGTAGTCAAGAATCCCTCTTTGCCCAGGAGACATTTTGAGCTGAACCTTAAGTAGCAAGAAGGAGGTGAAAGATCTTTCCTAGAGAAACAAAGAGCAAGTGCAAATAACCTCAAGTGGGACTGAGTTTGGTGTGTTCAGAGATATAAATGCCAGTCTGCTTGTCTCGAGCATGACAAGGAAAGGATAGGAGGCTTGGAAAGGAGACAGAGAGACTGGCAGCAGTCAGATCAGGCAGGTCCTTGTCAGCCTTGCTAAAGAATCTGATTTCATTCTCAATCAATGCAAAGGCATTGAAGGGTTTTAAGAAGCAGAGGGGGTGGAGCAGAAGGTTGTGTGTGTGACATGATCTGATAACTGTAGCCAGAGTTGTGGATGAGATGCCCAAGGGAGAGACTAAAGGAGGGAACCTTGGAAAGTATCTCTCTTTTTCAAGCAGGAAAGAACAAAGAAAAAGGTCACAGAGGTAGGATGGGAAGCAGTCTAGTGCTAATTCACAGTCTCCAAGAGAGGAGGAAGTTTCAGAGAGCAGGGAGCAGTGCAATGAAGTCAAGTGTCAAATGAAGCCGAGGGGTTGAAGAGAGACTGTAATCAGATGTAGCATGTTATTTCCCAGTCACAAAATGTTGTAAATTCAACTTTGATTAGTGAGGGGATGTATTTAGTCCAGAGCTATGCACACCTCATGATATATGATATTTACAGTTGCTTAGAGGATAGATATAAATTTTTTATACAGGAACTGGATGTGTACTTATAAACACTAAAGAACCACCTTTCAAATATGTATGAAAGAAAGTGAAAGTGAAGTCACTCAGTCGTGTCCAACTCTATGTGACCCCATGGACTATATCCCACCAGGCTCCTCCATCCATGGAATTTTCTAGGCAAGCGTACTGGAGAGGGTTGCCATTCCCTCCTCCAGGGAATCTTCCTGACCCAGGGATCGAACCCAGGTCTCCCGCATTGCAGGCAGATGCTTTACCATCTGAACCAACAGGGAATCAAATATGTATACTTCTGTTATATTTTGTGCAAGGATTTCTTCTCATGTAATTCCTATATATTTCTATCTTATAGAGCTTCTTTAGGAACAGTCCAAATGGGAAGGAAAAATAAAAAACAAAAACTGAAGTTCTTGCCAGGCACTGGACTACATGTCAGTAATGTGGAAATGAATAAGATAAAAATTCTTCCTAACCCTTGAACTTGCCTTCTAGTGAGGAAGAACTATAAACAAGAGGAAGAGTATTGAGCAATGGGTGGTGATAGGTGATATCAGGGGTTTATGTCCAATATTTGAAGCAGAGTGGCCTTCCAAAGAAGGGGTGTTTGATACCTGAAGAATGAGTAAGAGTTATGAAATGAGATGGTGATAAAGTTGTGGGAAGTGTAATGGCCAGCTTTATGTGTCAGCCTGGCTAAGCTACAGTCCCCTTATTCAATCAAATAGTAACCAAGGTGTTGCTAGGGAAGTCTTAGTGTTGCTTATTAGGCTCTCAATGGATGGAATCAAGCACACACTTTTTATCTAGTATAATTTCTCTTACTCAAGGAAGCTAATTTTGTGCTTAATCACATCCAGAAAATATCTTCACAGCAACACCTAGATTAGTGTTTGATTGAATAATTGGGGAATGTATTCTTGGCATCTTGACTTGTAAAACTGACCATCACAGAAGAGTTTAACAGGAATGAAATAAATATGTGCTATATGAATATAATGTTAAATTTTCAAATATTTATTGGATTCTTTTAAACTATAAGTCATCCTTTCAGTTAGATTAAAATTTAAAGATTAACTTAAGATTTATGTTGTCTTATTTATCTATTGATAATTGTTTAGTTTCTATAATATTTTTCTGAGTGATCTTGCTTTATTCATTAGAGTCCTGAAGTTCAAAATCATAGTACAGGATTTATAACTCTAACCATTAAGGGAGAGTGAGAACGCAGTAGAACTTATCATGGGGGGGAGGGGTAGAACTTTTTCTTAATTCACTATATTGTTGTGTGTTAGTCTCTCTGTCGTGTCCAACTCTTTGTGACCCAAGGACTGTAGCCCACCAGGCTTCTCTGTCCATGGAATTCTCCAGGCCAGAATACTGGAGTGGGTAGCCATTCCCCTCTGCAGGGGATCTTCCCAACCCAGGGATCAAACTTGGGCCTCCTGCATTGCAGGAGGATTCTTTGCCATCTGAATCACCAGGGAAACCCATTAAGTTTCTAACTGTGTTAGCAAACTTTTCTGACATCCTAAAATTAATAAGCACATTAAAGTGAAAGTCAAGTATTAATGAATTATAAACATGTTATTTACATAACCAGACTAATTGGCAAATTTTTATTATAAATTCAGATTATCATAAATTTAGTATCTTTTATTTCATTATCTCATTTTATAAGAAAAAATATTTCATTGAGAGATAAAATGCAGCTTGACGATAACAGCTAGGACAGCCCTAGCATATAGAAGATAATCCACAAATATTTTTTGAGCAAATTTTGAGAAATATAGTAAACTATCTTAAAGTCAGAGATCACACAGATGAAGAAATTAGGACAATGGACTATAAGAGAAAAATGAGATATAACTAGTCAGAATGAAATAAATGCTATATAGCTACAAGTAATGTGATCTTTGAACACAAGTGTTAGTGGAGACATCACATAAGGCTTTATGGAGTCAGTAGCATTGACCTGGGAAGGTTTAATGTAGCAAAGAAACTGATACTGGTTATTCTAGGCAGAAGCAGTAGGTTGCACATGAAATTATCTAATTTCTCTTTTTCTTAATTTAAATAAAAACTCAAAAATACATTAAAAAATAGAAATCCTCCATAATCTAGCATGTAAAAAATCCACTCCAAATAAAGGAAAAAAATTCCCCCTAAAGCTCTCTGCTTCTTCTCCCCAGGAAGTATTTACTGTTAATATTTTTGAGCTTTGGCTTCTAGGCTTTGCCTTACACTTTTTTTTGTAATTTATTGATGCAGCCATCTACACACACACACACACACACACACAAACACACACACACACACCTCTCTTTCTGCCCTCTCTCCTTTCATTCCTTCTTTTCTGTCTTCTTTAACAAAAGTTGCATCACTCTATACAGATTGGCTGAAATCTTGTTTTATTTGCCTAGTGAATAATGGATACCCTTCTAATTTAATACATACAAATTTGCCTCCTTATTTTTATTGATGAAATAGTGTTCTCCTTGATGGATATATCATTAATAATTATCTGATCATTCCTTAGTTTGTTGTTATGTTGTTCTCAGATTAATTTAAATAGTTAATTTCAGCTACATTTTGTTGCAGTATATCATTTATTTGTTTAAATAAACAATGCTGCAGTGAACAGCTTTGTATACATTTATATTTTGATGCCATTATGTCTCAAACAGGCATTCCAAGAAGTGGGATAACCTATTTGGGTGTATACATAGATTTAATTTTTATTTGTATTGTCAAATACTCTCTACTGTGATACCAATTTACACTATAGCCAGTATGTGCAAATTCACATTTCCTCAAAACTTCATCAATCATTCAGTATATTTTAGCTAATGTGATAAGCAAAAAGAAACTTACCATCATGCTTTACACTGCATTGATTAAATTATTTGAAGAAGGGAGCAAACTTTTCTAAGAGCATGGTGTATAGAACACACAATCATTCAGTATATTTTAGCTAATGTGATAAGCAAAAAGAAACTTACCATCATGCTTTACACTGCATTGATTAAATTATTTGAAGAAGGGAGCAAACTTTTCTAAGAGCATGGTGTATAGAACACATGGCAAAGTAGAAACTGTAGGCAGGAAAACACTTAGGATTTTATGTTAGCGAAAGTCAGAAATAATAAAGGCTTAAACTGGGGCAGAAGGAGGTGCCTCTCTTTCACAGCTAAGTGCATGTCAAATAGCATGCTGACTTCACGTCACTATTAATAATGTATGGGGATTATTTGGAAATTATTTCCTTAAATGTAGAAAAAAAGTTTTTTTCTTTTAGAGTTAGAAATCATGCAGTACTTTCAAATTGTCCAATATATTTAAGGCATTATATATTCCGCTACTTAAATTTACATGATGAATCCATTAATATGTTACTTGTAATATAAGCCATAGTCTTTGTCTTTCAAAGGATATTTTAATCAAAATATTAAAAATAAGCTAAAGTCTCATTCAGATAGTTAATTCCAGTTGCCTTTTGCTGTAATATATCATGAATTATCGCTCTGATGGATGGGCAGCCAAATGCAGATAAAATTAGCTTTGCAGTCATTCATTTTAAATTGCTCTTGAATCATTTGGAAGTAAATTCCATTTCAAAAGACTACGCTCCAGGTCTCAGACAAAGAGATAATAGTCCTATATTTTATGATATAAGCAATAATAGCCTAAGTCTTATGATTTAGAAATATAGAAACTTATGTATTAAGTTCATGAAAATTAAAGCTTGATATATAGCAATAAAACCAGAAACCTAAAGCTTCCTAGATTGATGTTCGTAGCATAATATTTCCCTGTCAAAAATTAGGTGGAATGAAAGTCTATAAAAATAATACATGGTACAAAGCTTTCTTTTCTTATATATAAATGAAAAAAAACAAAAGGCTATATGAGATAACAGAAAAGGAATACTGAGATTTACCTGATATTGAAATGAAGGTGGTAATATCATTGTTGAATAATGGTAGAAAGTGGAAAATTGTGTCATGTGTTAGGGAGGGTAAAATGAAAAATAATGTTAAATCTGAATCAAAAAGGCAGTATATCTTTAATACTGAACTCAGCGAACAGAATAAAACCAAATTTGGAAATTTTTCTTTGTTAATTTGAATGAACTACATGTAGAAAAATTGTTTAGCTATTTAATTAAGTCAGTTTGTCCAAATAGCGTAATGTGGACAGTATCAGCATCTGGAATGTGCCTTTATATATAATGACTTAGGATAACTGTAGTGCGTTGTCAAAAATAGCTTCACAGTCTGAAGTTGCTATTCACAAATTGAGTTCCCATTATCTCCCTGAAGACTTCAGGAGGCTCTTTGGATATTTATATTAAGAAATAAAGTGGTAAGAGGATGCACTCACTGCTCTAGCTGGCTGAAAAATCAAATCATTCTTTTATAGCTTCAACTTTTGCAGCATGACCTTAATACTACTATCAAAAAGCTGGCTTATTTGTGCAGTAAAATGAATTGCATGCTAGGAAATGATCTCAGGAAACAGCCTGCCATTTCAAGGTAGAATCTCAAACCTTGTTTATTATTCTCATGTACCTCTAGTGCCCTAAAAATGTTAACCTCGGTGTGGCAGGAATTTTATTTGTTTTGGATCAGGCCTTTGGATGGGCACTGGAGTACATCAAAGGGAAAGCCAGTAACAGATACAATCACACACTTTCCCTTGAACACCACTGCAGACACACTTGCTTAGAGAATTGATTGGTACCTGAGTTTCTCAGTCTGAAAAGCCATGTCTTCTAGAAAATATCTGATCACTAGAAGAAGCTGGGAAATACCAGATAAGTTCTAAAGTGGATATCCACTAAGTAGGATGTAATTTTAATTCTCAGGGTTCACATGATGTGAAACACTCAACTAAACGATGTTTATAGACAGGGCCACCTTCATGGTATGTGACCTGTGCTGTCACACAGCACCTATGCTTTGTTTAATACCCTGCTGTAAGCATCTCAGAATTCTTAATACATTTTTATACAAAGGATCCCCAAATTGTCATTCTACACTGGGCCACACAAAGTTGACAGCCAGTCCAGTCTGTAGATTTTACTATTTTTCTGACACCTTATATTTGTAAATGAATTTGAGGCACTGTAAACTCTAAAATACCTTGTGGATCTGTTAAGAATGCTCAAAGTCACATTACTGTGAGCATTTTGTTGACCTTCTATAAGTGCCTGATACTATACTAGATTTATGGAAAATAAAAACGAAAACAAGAGTAGACCATGTCTTCAAAAAACTTTCATACTAGTGTTAAGCATTTGTTATGTATTTCTGGCTTTGAAAATTGGAAATAGTTGGATAATTCTGGTTGCCAAAATTGGAAAGTAGATTTCTCCATATGTGAGAAGCAAATTTATAGTCCGAAGAGCTAAATGTTCATGAAGAGGTATTTGTAGGTGAACACTTGCAGATGATGTTTTTTTCCTTATTAAATACACATGATATTTGGAGATGATCACTTTTTCCTTGTTAAATACATATAGATATAACTATGCTAGATATTTAAATACTCAGCCGTTTTTCTTTATAAATCTTGATTGAAGAGAATTGACTTGCTTGTTTGATTTTTTTTAAATTACTCTAGCAAAAATAGAAGATAAAATTTCATTAAAAGGCAATTTATGTAATACCACTATATCTGGAAATCAATGCTGACACTTACCATTTTTTTGTCTAGAGCAAAGAAAGTTTTCTCTTAGCATGCTTAACCTGATGGTGGGAGAGCTGTTTTCTGGGCCGTTTTCCACAGCTGGCCATGGTACCCAGGCCATCTGTTGCAAATGATGAAAGAAACGGTTTCTCAACAGCGAGCCCACTGATAATCAGTATAGTTGCATTTTGTCTTATCTATTTCACTGTGTAAATCTTACTGACTCAGGGTCTTGAAAATTACCTTTATAAATGTCATTCTTACACCCGAATTAAGTACTAGAAGTGATGTACCATATTGCCTGATGTGAATTAATCTAGGGCATGGACTTAAATATACTGTATCTGTAGCACAAGAAATATTAATAAACTAATATGCTGTAATTGATTAAGGCATCTCTCTAGATCAAATTTAAGAATGGGGTTCATACATAGAATAGAATGATGTATTAAAGAAACACTGGAGTTATGATGAAAACATTTTAAATGATAGAAATAATTTCTTAATAAGTTACATATTGTTATTTAATAGACACCTTGAAAAATTAAAAATTTATGAAGCCTCAAACTGAGACATAGAATTATTTCTCTTTCCTTGTAGTGATCATCTATGTTTTAAAATTCAAAATTAAGGAAATTCGAAATTAGTTTGTTCGTACATTTTCTAAATATATCAAATCATTACTGTTTTTTTCCCCACACTTAACAGAGCCCTGTTTGCCTTGAAAACATATGTGTGACTTTTTCTTGGACTAGTCCATTAAGCTTCCCAGTAGTTTACAATAAAATAATCATATGAATTTTTTTTGAAATGACTAAAGCAGCTTATATCATTTTATCCACATTTGAACTTGACTGAAGTCAGAGATGAAGTGAAGAATAAAGAGATATATGTATTTGCTAGGCAGGGTAATCAATTTTTAGTCCTTCTCTATCTTTCTGTAGGATGTAAATATGTAACTACTTTTGCTACATTACTGAATAAGGTAAGGTGGTATATAATCACCTGGTATCTTACAACCATCATTCCTTCTAAAGGAACAAGTCTCATCTTCTAGAACAATGACTGAAAAAAAGGCTTTTTTACATTTTGCTTACTTGAATAAATATATTGTTATGGGATACATACACGTGTATATATATATATATATATATATATATATATATATATGTATGTATATGTATAAATATACCAAATAGGTAGAAAATTGAGTTACCCTCTGCCTTTGTGAGTAAAAATTGAAAACAGCAGTAACATTTTACAGAATTTGAGTCTTATATTTTGTGGCGCTTTATTGATTATTGGCATGGTCCGTCATTACATATATCAGTAAGTGCTTCAGAAGAGAAAAACAACAAAAAAATGGAATAAGGCCTTCAAGACATCAGCTTCACGCTGATGGATCTGTCAATACTTCAGTTCCCTGTTCCTTTGCCTTTCTCAACTATGTTTATTTAGGCACTCTTGAGTGTTCTTGCACATTGACTAAAGAAGCTGAAGTTGATGGAAATGAGGTTATTCTGTAGTAAGCTGACAGTTTGGGTCCTTGATGTCCAACAATTGAAAAACCAGAAATGATGCCCTGTCAGAAGAAAGTATATTAAGGAAGTAAAGTGAGAAAACAAGTTGGAGACGGGAAACATCATTTATATTGCAGGGTCAGTCATTTATAACTGTGGAGTGATTTTGAAAACTAGTTTTGCCTGTGATGCAGGTAAAGCCAGTTTTGACTGCAGAACAAATTAGTAGAGACTAGATGTCATTACTAATTGACTGCGATCACATGACCTAGATGGAAAAGTCCCAGGCCAAGTTTCTTAGTGGACAAATGTCCCCTTTACTAATGGCTGTCTCCCCAAACAGGGAAACGACTGAATAAGTGATGAAATGACTTCCAAGTTAATGTCTTAGCAATCAGTGTTTAACTACCAACACCATATCGATATTTGCTGCTGAATATATGTGCTTTTTTTTGAGCAAACTCAGGAAGATAGTGAAGGATAGGGAAACCTGGCATGCTGCAGTTCATGGGGTTGTAAAGAGTGAGACATGATTTAGCGACTGAACAACGGCAATACGTACTTTTAGAGAACTTGTAAAAACTTAATTTTGGCCTCAGAGTTTTAACTTTCGTATTAGTCTAGGGTGCTTAGCAACGTAGGAAGTTAATAATAGTTTTGTTCTCCACTATCCTTCATAAGAAGAAAATTATCAGGGCTAACTGAAATGTAGTGTATTAGATTCCTTTGTCTTTTGTGAAATATAATAATAGGGTTTCTAAAGGCACTTTTATTAGTTTCTGTTTTTTATTTGGAATCACGCAGAAACCAAGTTAAAGGAAAACATACCTCAAACTGTGTAAGTATCTGTAACGGTCTTGGGGTTTTGTTTATTCAGTGGTATTGGAACAGCAAGGTGAGAGCAATATGTTTGATAAATTTCAGTGTATAAAAAATGAGGCTTTTATTCTTCATGTTAATACTTTAATATTATAAATATTCTAATGAGAATAAGTGTGACTAATCATATAACTCTTATGGTATTTGAGATATAGTTTCCAAATAAGACTAAACAGCATTTCTAAACTCTAGGTTTTACTGTGAAACTATTAATATTAATACTATTGGTTGACTTGATGTTATCATGTATATTTCCAGTGTTGAGAATAATTCTGAGTCAATAATAATTTATAATTAATAATTATAAATTAATAATTAATTCAGCAAATATTTTTGGTTACGTGAATGAATATGTCATGAAGTCACATCTTTTGAAAATAATGACAGACTTGAATCTGAACTTAGAGATCTTTAATTCATATTTCTAGTATTTCTTCTAAGTTCCTTGCATAGGATTCAAGGCTTACCTAACAGCCAGGTGGCTCAAGTGGAAAAGAATCTGCCTGCCGACACAGGAGACATGGGTTTGATCCCTGGATTGGGAGGATCCCATGAAGGAGGAAATGGCAACCCACTCCAGTATTCTTGCCTGGATAATCCCATGGACAGAGGAGCTTGGCTACAGTCTATGGGGTCATAAAGAGTGGTGCACAACTTAGCGACTGAATACACACACACACGCACAAGAGCCTTAAACTTTTCAAATAAGTTTTTCTTATGAGGTTGCTCTTGGTTTTATCAGCTCTCAAGGGTAACACTGTGTAGTGGAAGGGGTAGTGTTATGTTGGGAAGATCACAGTTTGTGAGGGAAACAAACCTGGGTTTTGATCCCAGTTCTGCTATTTATTACCTGTGTTCTCAGGGCAAGATAATTATCACCCTAGATATTGTGTTTTGCCATGTGTAAAATTAAGAATAGTCATCTAAATCCTTAGTTAAACAGCTAGTCAGTAGACCTAACATATTGCTTGTTTCATAGCAGGCACTCAAATTACTTAATTAGATGATTTATGAATCATTACTGTTATCAAACCAGGTTTGTTTTGCCCAATATACAGCAAGCCAAAATGCAGAGCTGCCTAGGTTTTCAGGAAAGAGGGCAACTAAGTAAGGATGTCAAGGAGCAAGTCTCAGAACCACCTCTCCAAAGGCAAGGGTTCAGAGTATTTATGCATGCGTGCTAAGTTGCTGCAGTTGTGTCCAACTCTTTGTGACCCTATGGACAGTATCCCACCAGGCTCTTCTGTCCTTGGGATTTCCCAGGCAAGAATACTGGAGCGGGTTGTCATGCCCTTCTCCAGGGGATCTTTCTGACCCAGTGATCAAACTTTTGTCTCCAGCATCTCCTGCGCTGGCAGGTAGGTTCTTTACCACTAGCGCCATCTAGAGGTAGCTATGAAGTAAAGAATAAAGAAGCAGGGTTGTCTAAAGCATGGGGAGCCTGGGGAGCTCGCGGCGGGGTGGGGGAAAGGACTGAAAAGGTGCAGTTAATTGTTCTACACAGTTATAACTCAGCTCAGGCCTCTGTTTATTCAAAAATGAAGGCGCTTAGCAGGATCTGAGGGTGGAGTTTTCAGACCTTAGATGTCAAAATATCATCCAGTGGACACTCGCGCATGCCCAGTTGAAGGGTCGATGTTCCTATACTGTTCAACTCAAGCTAGACACAGCTGATTGCAAGTTCCTAGAAAATCATTCCTAAACATCTTATTGTTTAGGTGTGATGCCTCTTGGAGTACACGCAAGTCTTCTGTATACCTTGATTAATGAAGGCAGGTGAAATGGATATGACTAATGATTACCCACAGTTTTATTATTTTTGAACAAATAGCAAGTAAAAGGCAAATGGCTACAAAGTTCTGAACAGTTTTCATTTTCTTGTTTTACCAGATGATGACTTTTTTCATGAACTCCCAGAAACCTTTCCATCTGACCCACCTGAACCTCTGCCACATTTCCTTATTGAGCCTGAAGAAGCTTATATTGTGAAGAATAAGCCTGTGAACCTGTATTGTAAAGCAAGCCCTGCCACCCAGATCTACTTCAAGTGCAATAGTGAATGGGTTCATCAGAAGGACCACATAGTAGATGAGAGAGTAGACGAAACTTCTGGTGAGTTTTCCATTGCATTTGCACTGCTGTTTAGGATTCACTTACTACTATGATGTGTTGTCATATTGTTCCTTCAATTATTGAAATTGAAAGTACAATGATCATCCTTTGGTAAAAAATTTTAAGGCAGTTTGGTTAAGATTTGGTGATATCATCCCCTGTATTGCAAAGTAAAATGGGATGAATAAATCTTGACTTGATTCCTGTTGAACCCCATAGAATTAAGGCATAGTTTATACTTAAGAGGGCTTCCTTGATGGCCCAGATGGTAAAGAATCTGCCTGCAATAGGGGAGACCTGGGTTCGATCCCTGGGTTGGGAAGATATCCTGGAGACTGGAATGGCTACCCACTTCAGTATTCTGGCCTGGAGAATTCCATAGACAGAGGAGCCTGTGGCCTACAGTCCATGGGGTCACAAAGAGTCAGACACAACTGAGTGACTTTCACTTTTAGTTTATACTTAAGAAGATAAATAATGAGAGTGAATAGACTGAATTATGGTAAATAAATACCTTAGTGAAAGATGCCTTTGAATTTCACTTATGTTATCAAGTCTGATGTCAGGCCTAAATATCCTGGGATTGAGGGATGTTTTCAATTAAGGATAAATTGTACTTGTTTACCAACCCACTCCACTATTCTTGCCTAGAGAATCCTGTGGACAGAGGAGCCTGGTGGGCTGCTGTCCATAGGGTCGCACAGAGTCGGACACGACTGAAGCAACTTAGCATGCATGCATGCATTGGAGAAGGAAATGGCAACCCACTCCAGTATTCTTGCCTGGAGAATCCCAGAGACAGAGGAGCCTGGTAGGCTGCCATCTATTGGGTTGCACAGAGTTGGATACGACTGAAGCAACTTGGCAGCAGCAGCAAGTGTTAATTCCCATGCATAGTTTCCCCTTATATATTTTTAAACAATTTGTAAACATTGTAGATTGAAAATATTTGTATCTTTAACTTACATCTGAAGATGAATCCTAATTAACTAACTCTTTGCTGAAGTTAAATTCAGAGTGATTAAGAAAAGTGATATTGTGGATTCCACAAAGAAAAGTGGTGAGTGTAGCCCCCATCTGGGTAGATCTTGATTAGAGTATATTTGTTTCTCACATTGTTAAAAATCCTGACTTTATTGCTTTGTAAATATCTTTCTTAATAGCAAAATACTAAAGCCAAAGAGAGGATGGAGTAGATCTTAATAAACTGTAGGATTTACATTGGCTATAAAGGAAACTTTCTCGATAGAAATTTCTTATTCCACATTAGGTAACTTAAGAGAGTTGTGGAAACCCCTAGAGTTATTTCAAACTAGAAAATATATATATTTCTACAGTGGTTCAAGAGTTTTTGCTCTCCAGTAGGGAAAATAACAATCCGAATTTTCACATTCCTTCCAGATTTGTGATTTTTTTAATAATATTATGACATATATTTTAATAATTAAGACTTTGTTGATCAATATTTCCAACTTAAATTGTGCCAAATATGATAAAAGTGGAAGCATTTAAATATCTTCATTTTCTTTCATAAATATCTCTATGTAACAAAATGAATACATGTTTTCAAAATTCAATTGTCATTAATTCGTATTTATAGCCAAAGGTTGGTTAATGTGGGGCAAGCAGTGACCAGCATTTGAAGGAAATCTTCGTTCAGTGTCTCTAACAAGTAAGAGATATTAGGTGATTGAACAGAGACCGTGAGAAGCCTGAGAAGAGGCATCTTTAAAAAAAAGAAAAAGCTTGTGAGACATATACTTATATAACACAAATAGTCTTAGAAAATTAGGTGGCAGCTCCACATAATTGTCAGTTTGTGAGTCAGTATGTTCACTGCATGCAAGCTGATGACTGTAGAAATAACTGGGTATCCAGCTATATGGTCTCTTCCTTCAGGGAATTGGTCTATTACACCTCTTGGTCTAATTACTCAGTAAATAGCTCCACCAGATGTCTTCAAAATCTCAAGTGAATTGAGTTTTATTTGTTTCAGCCCATTTATTTGTAAAGATTTCAAACACACACATTTTAACAGTAAAATGAAAAATAAAATCACAAAACTAAAATGAGAGTCATAAACATACTTAGGCTTGTCTTTACTAGATTAATGAATATGCTTTTATAGGAAGATTATAAATAAAAACAAAATTACTCTGATACTGAACACGTCTAGCAGCCTCATGCTCTCTTGGTTGTGTATGTGTTTATGTGTATTTTTTTAAAAGACAGTTCCTTTTCATAAAGCATTATATTTTTATCTCCACAGAAAATTAATTAATATTGCATATACCAATGATTAAAAATACATCTTGAAGCAACTATAAATGAAAATATATGGTATGTTTTCATTCAAATTCAGGATGGGATAGATTAGAGCTGAGGAGAGATTTGGCAGCCTTAATACTTGCATAGTATTCATATTTGGAGTGGAATGCTTTTGTGTTGTTTTTCCTTTTCATCCAAAACTATACAGGATAGCTAGCATCCAGGAGAATGTGTTACCTTTAAATATAGGAAAAAGAGAGAGATACCCACAGATACTAGTATCTTTTGATATTGTTCTTAACATAATTCATGTGTGCATGCTCAGTTGTGTCCTGCTCTCTGTGACCGTGTGGACTGTAGCTCGCCAAGTTCATCTGTCCATGGGATTTCTAAGGCAAGATACTGGAGTGGGTTGCCATTTCCTCTTCCAGAGGATCTTCCCCATTCAAGGATCAAGCCCAAGTCTCTTGTTTCTACTGCTTGGTAGGTGAATTCTTTACCACTGAGCCACCTGGGCGATCATTTGGTGTTGTTCTTAACATACTAGCCAATGCAATTAGATAAAATAAATAACTAAATAGTTGAAAATGATCATTTGGACAAATATGATTTTGTAGATCTGGAAAACTTATGCAGTTTCAAAGGAAAAAGTTGAAAACCATTAAGAAAATATAGAAAAGTGGCTGATAAAAGATATACATAACCCATCAACTTTTCTAAGTACAATCAGTTCAAATTATATTGAACTAAAATATATCATTTACAATAACAATGTAAAAATGTAGATACAAAACTATCAAAAATTTGGAGAATTTAAAATCTACTCAGAGACAAAAAAAAAATTCAATGACTTTAATAAGTGGAAAGACATGTCTTATTCCTAGATAAAAAGACAATAGTTTTAAATGTTTGCTATTTATAAATGAATCTATGAAGTCATCGGCATTGTGTGAAAGATAATTTGTGAAAATAACTGGAAAAATTCTGAAATAGTAGCACAATAAAGAGAGATCAGCTCTTTTTAACTGTGTCATAAGGCTAAAGAAGTTTGATCTTAGCAGAAAATAAGACACACAGATTAATGGACCCAAAATAGAAATCAGGAAATAAACATCTAAGGCATTTTATGCCGTGATGGTGATAATTTCTAAATGCACAAGGTAGGCAGTGGAAAAGTAAAATATAAATAAGTAAGTAAATAAATAAAGCTTGAATTCTAGCTCATTCTTTAGAATAAAATAAATTCTAGATGTTAGGGTTAACATCATCATCATTGTTGTCATTGTAGTCATCACCATCATTACTAGGAGAAAATTCTGGCAATTTATTTATTGGTTGTTTGGTTTCAGTGGTGATCAAAGCTTTTCTAATGAAGACAAAATCCAGAAGCCTTATAAGAAAGCATTATTTTAGAAAAAATAAAGCATTATTAAATTTACATAAAGCAAGAAAACCACAAAAACCAAGGCAGAGATATATACTAATCAAAGCATTAATTTAATTAATATACTACTAGCTCTTAAAATATTTTTAAGGAAATATGTATCCCAATAAAATTGAGCCAAGTTTGAAGATGGAGATATAGGAAAAGAAATGTAAGTGGTAAGTGAACATCTAAGAAAATGTTGTCAAGATCAGAACAGTGGTTAGTGTACAGTGTTGATAAAGGAGTGGGATAGGGATGTTTCATACTTTGTTGATGAGGTTGCAAACTGACATAATCTTTTGGAAGACCAATTTGAAAATATCTGTCAACATCTAAATGTATATACCCTTTTACTCAGTAACTACAAATCTAGAAACTATCTAAAAATGAAATTCCTGATGAGCACAAAGACTTGTATGCAAGGTTGGCCATTGCACCCTTGTTGAAGTTAGTATTTTGAGGGCAATTCATCTCTAGGATGGAATACTGAATTGCTTTGTAAAACAATGAGATTTGTACACATGTGAAGTGTAGAAAATTCCATCAGATACAATTTTAAGTGAAAACCAAAATACACAATACTGCATGCAATATATGTCTTTATTATGTAAAAAGAGGATGCACATGTATTTGTCTATGCATTAGGATTTTCTGGAGAAATGTACAAGCAGTTGACAGCTCAGAATTTGGGGCAGTAAGAGATTTTTTTTATTGTTTGATTTTCATTCAATTCTCTGAATGTATTATCTTCATGATAGATAATGAAATCTGAATTTTAAAGGCCTAAACTGCTTTATTGTAGCTCTTTGCCTGTTATCATAAATCTGCAACCTGTACACTACTGGGAGTAGAGAGATTTGTAGGCCCCTTTATATTAGAGCTCTTTGTTTTTCATCTCTTTGCTCTTTCAGAACATTGTGAATGAAATTGAATTGCTTGGTTCAAACTTTGGGGGTTTTCTTCTGAAGTTAGTTTCATCTGCAACTTTGGTGCCCAGATCTTTATTTAATACAGTTTGAGTATTGTTTTGTTATGGGCCTTAGTGATTATTAATATCAAGAAATGTTAGAATACATTGTCTTGAAATATATTAGATATCAGAGAAATTTTCTAGGCATTTTAAAAATCAAACTGATTCTCAGATGGCAGGACCCAGAGAAGTCATTGCAAACAAACTTGTTTTTTGTATGTATCTCCTTCTTAGAATGACTTCCCTGGTAGCTCAGTGGTAAAGAACCTGCCTGCCAAGGTAGGAGATGTGTGTTTGGTCTCTGGGTCGGACAGATACCCTGGAGAAGGAAATGCAAACCCACTCCACTAGTCTTGCCTGGAGAATCCCATGGACAGAGAAGCCTGATGGGCTACAGTCCATAGGGTTGCAAAAGAATTGGACACTACTTAGTGACTCAACAACAGCAACAACTACCTTAGAATAATGATACCTGAAATCCGATACATTGGAAATCAGATATATTGCCTTGTAACTAAGAAAAGCCAACTGTATTCAGTAAGATCTCCATCAGACGTACATTTTAATTGAAAAACTACAAAATAATAAAACAAAAAAAGTAAAAGTTTCTCTCCAACTAACAAAATTCTTTCTTTTAAATTATGAAGATATTAAATATACTTAATTGCTCTGAAATATTAAGTAAATGGTTATATATATTCACTGAGCAAAGCTATTCCATAGATAATAAAATGCACTGATTAAAGATCGTTCATTACTGTTACTGTTTGCTTTTCCATAGTTTAAATCACATTTTCATTTCTTGCAGATACATAATATAAGAAACAGAAAAGTGGAAAGCAGCATATATTAGGTGATTTAGAAATTTTTAATGTTGAGAAGCTCTTGATAATATAGTAATAAGCATCATGTTCCTTCACAATTCCAAAGAAATCTTGATCTGCTCAAAATTTTATGGTTACATTTTTGTGAAAAGCTCAGGCTTGTCTGCTTGGTTTTTATTTACTTGAAACGTTTTCAACCCTTGTTTCCATGGTACCTAAGGTTCACCATTGGAAAGTAAACATTTCCCCTCTATGAAGAAGCAAGGGAGTTTAGAAAACCTCCATTGGTTTGAAATTTTAGTAGGCCCTAGGTTTTCCCTTTTCATCTTTAATTATTCTCTCATTAACAGGATATTATCAATAGGACCAACATGACAGCAATGCAAAGAATTCCAAACTTTACACTGAATGCCATGAGTTATGTCATTTAGTCATCACAGCAATCTTCTGATATAATTTGGGGATTTTCCTTTTCCATATGAGAAAACTGAGGCTCAGCAGGATAACGAAACCAATTTGCCTAGTTGCATAGCTAAGAGGTGACAGTCAAGATATGAACCCAGGTCTATCTAATTCCAAAGTTTTTGCTCGTGGCCCTGTACTCAGTGTCTCCCTAAACACTTCTGCAACTTTGTACACAGAACCAAGTCAAACAAAAAAAGATCTATGTAAGATAATTATCCATTTTCTCAGGAAAGAAAATCTGGTTCTCAATGTCAGCTAAACATTTATCTTTCATGCTTTTCATCTCCCTTCTTGTTTTTTATTTGTGGCCCTTTGAGGTTCTTTAGTAATCAAGATAGTGCTTAGGATTTGATAATTTTTATTTGTGAAGGTATTTAACATTTAGCCAAATAGCAAAAAATAGAAAGAATTTCAATTGATGAGCAAAAGATGAGCCCTTTTTTAATAGGAAAAAAAAGAAGTTGATGAAGAGAAACTGTACATGGACACAAATTTAAGTGAATTACCTTTACTCAAAATAGAGCTTTCAAAAAATATACTGTGCTCACTCAGGTCCCGCAAGAGTGGCACAGCTGCAGAATTCTTTCTCCTTTTTTATTCTTATTTTAGTTACCTCTTTTTTGCATTCCATCAGCAAAAATGGAAATCTCAACTTCACCCTTTATTCCAGCAGCTGAAGTGATCATTAAAAAACAGTTAATTCCTCCTCAGAATTCTCCCCAAAACATCCTTCTGTTTTTAATTCTTGCTGCTACTACCCTAGTAGAGTCTTTAATTATATACCTCTTAGATTATTTAAATAGCCTCCTATACCTTCTTGGTATTAGCCTTTTTCCCCAGCAATCCATTCTCTAGCTAGTTATAGGCCTAAGGAATAGGCCCAAGTGTTTATATCATTTCATTTTTGTAAGTATATGTCTTTCCTTTGTCCATGGATAAAGCATATCCTCCTTGCTCATGTATTCAAAAGCTTTAGTACAGTCTGTTCCTAATCAAACTTTATAGCCTTATTTTAATAGTTTCTCCCCCACCACATGCCCTGGATACTAGGTCAGTTTGGTTTTTCCCTCTTAAACTGTGTTCAGTAAACCACTAGTGTCTTATAAGTGCTATTTGAGAAAAAGAAAACAAAAAATAAACAAAAATCTTTGTGGTCAAATAATTTAGGAAACACTGTGATAATTATATTCCCCTTTTGGAGAAAATATAAAGAATATTTGCATGTAGAAGTCCCAGTAAAGCTCTGAAGTGGAAAAACTTTTTTTAACTTCATATTATTTGGTAGCTTAACTCTTTTTCTCAGAATCTCTGTTAAAGAGACACGTGTACCCCAATGTTCATCGCAGCACTGTTTATAATAGCCAGGACATGGAAGCAACCCAGATGCCCATCAGCAGACCAATGGATAAGGAAGCTGTGGTACATATACACAATGTAATATTACTCAGCCATTAAAAAGAATACATTCGAATCAGTTCTAATGAGGTGGATGAAACTGGAGCCTATTATACAGAGTGAAGTAAGCCAGAAAGAAAAACACCAATATACTATACTAACACATACATATGGTATTTAGTCAATCGGTAAAGATAACCCTGGATGCAAGACATCAAAAGAGACACAGATAAATAGAACAGTATTATGAACTCTATGGGAGAGGGCGAGGGCGGGATGATATGGGAGAATGGCATGGAAGCATGTAAATTATCATTTGTGAAACGAATCGCCAGTCCAGGTTCAATGCATGACACAGGGTCCTTGGGGCTGATGCACTGGGATGATCTGGAGGGATGAGATGGGGAGGGAGGGGAGAGGGGAGTTCTGGAAGGGGAAAACATGTACACCCATGGTGAATTCATGTCAATGTATGGCAAAACAAATAAAAAATAATAATAATAATAATAAAAAAAATAAAGTTAACATTTGGAAACTTAAAAAAAAAATATCATGAAAAGGGACTTCCCTGGTGGTCCAGTGGTTAAGAATCCACCATGCAATACAGGGGATACGGGCTCAATCCCTGGTGGGGGAACTTAGATCCCACATGCCATAGAGCAACTAAGCCCACACTCCAACTGAGTCTACGCCTCACAACTAGAGAGTCCGTGTGCCACAAGGAAAGCCCCTGTATGACACAACTAAGACCCGACACAGCAAACTAAAATGAATAAATAAATATTTTTAAAAATATCAGAGAACTTAATGTCAGACTAGGACATGATTTAGAAAATGCAGCTCATACATTTTCAAAGGGAAATTATGTAGACTTTGTTTAAATTTTATTAAATCAGTCCAAACACTCTACATTTTTGTGCCTTAGGATCATAAAAGCTTTATTTCAGTGAGAGTAAATTCAATGAATTACTAGCATACTTCTCATTAAGTCATATTAAAGTGAATGTAGTCAGATTTCTCTTATCATGACTTAATGGTCCTACTTATATTATATGGAACTTTAGGAAATAAGTGTCACTTCCTGGCCTACTATCTATTTCCATGGGAAATAGATGGGGAGACAGTGGAAACAGTGTCAGACTTTATTTTTTTGGGCTCCAGAATCACTGCTGATGGTGACTGCAGCCATGAAATTAAAAGACGCTTACTCCTTGGAAGGAAGGTTATGGCCAACCTAGATAGCATATTTAAAAGCAGAGACGTTACTTTGCCAACAAAATCCGTCTAGTCAAGGCTATAGTTTTTTCAGTGGTCATGTATGGATGTGAGAGTTGGACAGTGAAGAAAGCTGAGCATCGAAGAATTGATGCTTTTGAACTGTGCTGTTGGAGAAGACTCTTGAGAGTCCCTTGGACTGCAAGGAGATCCAATCAATCCATCCTAAAAGAGGTCAATCCTGGGTGTTCATTGGAAGGTCTGATGTCGAAGCTGAAACTCCAATACTTTGGCCACCTCATGCGAAGAGTTGCCTCATTGGAAAAGACCCTGATGCTGAGAAGGATTGGGGGCAGGAGGAGAAGGGGATGACAGAGGATGAGATGGCTGGATGGCATCACTGACTTGATGGACAGGGGTTTGGGTGGACTCCGGGAGTTGGTGATGGACAGGGAGGCCTGGTGTGCTGAGATACATGGGGTCGCAAAGAGTCGGACATGACTGAGCGACTGGACTGAATGGAACCTGGCCTACTCCTAACTTTGGATTTTTGAAATGGACAGTTATCACTTTTCCTTTCCCAAATTCTCTGTCCTCTTCAGTCTAAACATTATGAACTGAAGAGTAAGCTCCACGAATTCAGGGATTATGCCTATCTTTTTTGCTATTCTAGTTCCATGCTTAACTTGTTGTTAGGTACTTAGTAGGTGCTCAATAAATATGTGTTGTGTGAAATAGTGTTTTTTTATACCATACTTTGGGCTTCCCAGGGGCACTAGTGGTTAAGAACTCACCTGCCAATGCTGGAGTCCTAAGGGATGTGGGTTTGATCCCTAGGTCAGGAAGGTACCCTGGAGGGGAAATGGCAACCCACTCCCATATTCTTGCCTGGAGAATCCCATGGACAGAGAGCCTGGCGGGCTACAGCCCACGGGGTTGCAAAAAGTGAGAAACAACTGAAGCAATTTATGTATACGGTGCTTTCCCCCCTTCCACCTCTGTTAAAATCCTACTCATTCTTAAAGAAGTATCTCTAAAGTAATATCATAGATGAGTATTTCTATAAAACTCCAAGTCATAGCATACACATGTCCACACTTCATTTATTTGTGCTTCCATTTTCATTATACTCATAAATGTAAATGCAAATATATATTAGGGTAAACCATATAAAGTTATCAATATTCATTTAGAGGTACAAAATAGCAGTTTCTTATAATTCAATATCATATATTATTTATGATATATTTGTATACTCACATAAATATGAATATGTATATATATATAATCTCTGTTTTTTCAACTGGATTAGAATGGTACGGTAGGGCCCATTTTGTAAAGCTTTGTCTTTTGTAAAGTTTATAATGCATGGCATTAACACAGAAAATGATGAATAAAAGCTTGTTCTGTGGGATTGCAGTCATTCATCTTACTAAATTTGGGTAACTGAAATGTAGTGAGACATATTGATGATGTTTTTATTTGGAATACTTTGTGAATAGACAATCTGAGACATGCATAAAGCATAATCTTCTGTAAGAGTAGTGTGATTACTCTTATGTATGTAATATGACTTTATATATGTAGTGTGATTACTCATATATGTAGTGTGATTACTCTTATATGTAATGTAACTTTACACATTAAATACACACATAAAATTTATTGTTATTCTCTGTATAAAATAATTATTCTAAACGTAGTTCTCATATGCTGGGAAAGATTGAAGGCAGGAGAAGGGGACAACAGAGGATGAGATGGTTGGATGGCATCGCTGACTCAGTGGACATGAGTTTGAGCAAGCTCTGGGAGTTGGTGATGGACAGGGAAGCCTGGGGTGCTGCAGTCCATGGGGTCACAGAGTCAGACACAACTGAGTGATTGAACTGACTGAACTGAGTTCTCATTAAGAGAGTGAATATTTTCTAAAGGAAGTTAGGTGGACTTTGTTTAAATTTTGGTAAATGATGCATGAAATTTGAAAGCTCTATTTGAATTTTATTCCATATTTTTTTAAATTTTATTCAGTGGAAATATTGCCTTTATAAGAATAGAGCTTTTAAATTTGTAATATGTTTGTCTGTCAATGAAGATAAATGATTCTGAAATATAAATCAATTATTTTTTATTTGATTTCCTTCTCAGAGGTCCTTCTCTCAACACTGGAAACTAACAATTTTTCTCTTTGATATGAGACTGGCCCCAAAATAAAAATAGAAAATTGGCAAAAATCCATTTAGTACATTGAGGCTTTTCCACTGAGTCAATCTGATAGCTTGGCGAGAAAGTAGTTACCAGTTAGTGATAACAGAATAGTAATTATCCCCAAATATATACTTTCTCTTATTCTTTTGTTAGTGCTCACAATTGATTTATCTTAATTTCATGTTCACATTGTCTTTAAACACCTGGATTCATGTGGCCAACATAATCCCAGATGCAGTTACAAAAGTTGGTTGATCAGAGTTCCAGAACTTGGATTTTTAGTCGCTTTCATTTTATTCTAGCATGAAAATAGTCTTGGCTGAGTGATTTGGGCTCTCACCGTATATGAACCTAGCTTTTGTTTCCATTCTTTTCCTAACTTACAAACAGAAGTGAGTACTTGAAAAATTTTGGGCTACACATTTAGATTCCTTTGTTTCTAATGTCATTGTCGTGAAGTTTTTATTGTTGTTGTGTGTTTTATAATTCCAGTATTTGCAAATATCAGTATTATAGATGCTGCACATACTGCAAAATGTCCTGACTACACCATATTTATATAACTATATAATTTTAATTTAGTTTTATCCCATGGGGAAGATTTTTCACATTTGAGTTACATACTGTATAGAAAAAAGTGACACCAGTATTTTTTTAAAACAGATACAGCCCAGAACATGATTACAGAGGAAACGCAAAAACACATCACACCTTTCAATGCAGTTTTAGCTAGTTGTGTTTCACTGGAAGAAAACAGAAATTTTCTAAAATTATATGCAGTGAGAGTTTTAATGCAATGAATACAAAGGAATTCTCCCCTACCAGTTAATACTTAGGACAAGATTGCTTGTAATGCATTACTCCTTTTTCTCACTACAACTAAGATGAAAGCGTTGATTAATATAGTGTAATCAAGAATATGCATATAAGTAGATATATAAGTACAAACATATGCATATGTGTCTGAGTGTGTTTGTGTATATGCCTTTCTAAATTTTGAGAAGATCGAACGCTACCCACCCCTAGGCTCACATAGAAACTGCAATAAGAAACAAGAGTCCAAGGATCATTCTTCACTAGATTACTTGCTACTCAAACAGGGCATTTCAGGAGCAAAACTAGTGATTGTGTTGCTATAGCAATTCTGCCATGTGCCCGGCAACCATATATAAGCCATAGCTTAGAGTTTTAATATGCCCACTTCAAAGTCAGAATAGCACAAGTGTTAAAAGCCATAATGTATTTTTAATCTAACCTTTGGCTAATATATGTGAGGGTTTTAAAAAGAGTTTCTTGTTCTTTACTTTAACGGGAAGGAACATAATTAACAAGAATTCTGGGTTGTAATATGAAATGGATTTATCATCTTAAGAAAGTTTAGGAAACAATTTCAGCTTAAAAAGAGGGTTAGTTTCCTAAATAGTATGGCTTTCTCTCAAAATTTAGCTGTCCTTTTTTGGTGTCTCTACCTATTGTGCTAAATATAAATAAACCCGGTTCATAATTCTGCAATAATGACCCAGGTTGTTGTCCTTATTCTGTGATATCACAAATTGTTACCTGTTCTATTTGAGGCTCTGAATCTATCACTAAATCTTCCTATCTTATATTCTCCTAATAATTGGCTCAAAATTTTCTTTCTCCTCACCCCAATCTTTGGGGCATTTTAAAAAACAGAATATAGATTTTTTTAGTTTAAAATGCTACAATAACAATGAATAGTGTGTGCATGCTCAGTCTCTCAGTTACATCCTATGGACTGTAGCCCACTAGGCTCTTCTGTGCGTGGGATTCTCCAAGCGAGAATACTGGAGAAGGTTGCCATTTCCTTCTCTTGGGGGCCTTCCAGACCCAGGGATTGAACCCAAGTGTTTTAGGACTCCTGCATTGCAGGCAGATTCTTTACCACTGAGCCACCAATTACCTAATGCTAAAACTTGAGGAGAGAGTCCTTTACTTGCTCTGGAGTCTTTATAGACTTCTCACCCAAATACCATCAATCCAGAGTCACCCCTTAGCTAGAAATTTTCAGAGCCCCCTTGGGGATACCTGTTGAAATAACCACTCTTGCCAATTCCTCTGAAAAATACTATTCAGTTATACAAAACCAGCATGTATGACATGAGAACTACAATTAGCAAAATATTAGAATCTGACAAAAGATGCAAGCACAGCACACAGAAGTATAATATCTAACAGTGAAAAACAGTTCAGGTTAGGGAAGTCTTGGACTCATTCCTAATTTCATTGAGAATTCAACCTGATTTTTAAAATCTGTTTTGAAAGAAATCTCCAAGAATGTGAAAGCAAGAGCAACAAGGACCTACTAGGGCATTTGGCTGTCAGCTTGGGCTGCATTTGACAATCACCAGTGGGGGATTTTGGAAAATACCTATGTCCTGGCCTCACCCCCAGAGAGAATGGTTTAATTGGAAACAGGGCATAGCTTTTTCTTTGTTTACTTGTTGTAAGCTCACTAGTAATGCTAATGTACAACCAGGCTTGAAAACTGGACATGATAAAACACTCTTGTGAAAATGCAGCAGAGAGGAGGTACATAGACTTTCTATTCGAAAACCATGACCCAGATACTTGGTGCTGTAACTAGAGATAAAACTAAGACTTGATGCACTGAAGGAGATCACAGTCTAGAGAGGACAAAATAGAAGAGGAGAGAGAAAAAGAGAGAGTGAAAAAGATTATGCTTTACCATTTGCTTGGGTTCTCCTTTCATTATGAGAATAAATTCATGAAACCTCTTGATATTTCCCTGGTATAGAGTTACATGGTAGAGAGCCCCTGCTTTCTTCAATATCCTTTCGCCTGTCTCTGCCTATTAAACTTCTCAGGCTGAGAGATAGCAGCCTCCTGAGGGAAGAGGGGTAACTCTAGGGCTTGAGTGAATTAAAGTTTAGCTGGAAAAACCCAGGGGAAAGGTCTGTACAAGGCAATTCCAGGAATGGCAGGGAATGAATGACATGCCTCTTTTTATAGCTACAGCCTTGATGATCCCAGACAATGATGCCCTCTGTATGAAATAATGTTAGTGACTAAAAGCCTACCTCCCCACACCCATTCCATGGGGCATTTGTGAAACAAGAAAAACACCGCATGGCAGACAGCTTTTCCTCACCTTTTTGCTCCATCAGATTCTTGAGTCTACTCTTTGAATGTAGAGACAGAGAATGAATGCCCTTAGTCATTGTATTAGTTTCCTAGGGCTGCCACAATAAATTAGAATGAAATTTATAGCTTAAGACAATAGAAATTTGAAAATGTTAGTCTCTCAGAACCTTCGTGTCTGATTCTTTTGGCCCCATGGACTGTAGCCTGCCAGGCTCATCTGTCCATGGGATTCTCCAGGCAAGAATACTGGAGTGGGTAGCCATTCCCTTCTCCAGGGAATCTTCAAGACCCAAGGATTGAACCCGGGTCTCCTGCATTGCAGGCAGATTCTTTACCATCTGAGCCACCAGGGAAGCTCAGAAATGTATTCTTTTACACTTTTGGAAACTAGGAGTCTGAAATCAAGCAAAGCCATACTCCCTCTGGGGACTCTAGAGGAAAATCTGTTCTTTGTCTCTTCCAGCTCCTGCTGGTGGCCTAGGCATTCCTGCGGTTATGGCCCCATTGTTTAATTTCTGCCTCTGTCTTCACATCACTTTGTCTGTCTTCTCTGTATGTCTCTTATAAAGGCATTTATCACTAGATTTAGGGTCCACCTGGATAATTTCTGGTATCAAAATCCTTAATTTAGTTATATCTGCAAAGACCCTCTTACCAGATAAAGTAACATTCACTTGTTCTGGGGATTCATATGTGGACATAACTTTGTTAGGGGCCACCATTTACTATAGTCACCAAACATCTGTCAAGAAAAAATCACTTTATGTGACAGTTCCAAAGAGCAGCAGACCTTAACAGACAGCACACCAAGGAAATATATAGATGGCAAAGAAGCACATGAAAAGATGCTCCATGTCGTATGTCATCGGGAGATGCAAATTGAAACAATGAGATGCCACTATGAATCTATTCAAATGGCCAAAATTCAGAACACTGCAACACCAATGCTGGCAAAAATGTGGAACAACACGCACTCTTGTTTATTTATGGTTGGAAAGCAAAATGGTACAGCCACTTGGAAGGCAATTTAGCAGTTGTTTTACAAAATGAAACATACTCTTAGCATATGACATAGCCATCGCACTCCTGGGTATTTACCTAGAGGAGTTGAAAACTTATGTCCACAAAAAACATGGATGTTCATAACAACTTTATTCATAATTGCCAAGACTTAGAAGCAACCCAGATGTCCTTCAGTAGGTGAATGGATAAATAAACTTTGGTCCATCCAGACAATAGAATATTATTCAGTGTTAAAAACAAAAAATAAGCTTTCATGTCATGAAAAGATATGGAGGAATTTTAAATGCATATTACTAAGTGAAAGAAATCAATCTGGGGACTTCCATGGTGGTCCAATGGCTAAGACTAAATGCTCCCAGTGAAGGGGAAAGTGAAAGTGAAGTCTCTCAGTTGCGGCCAACTCTTTGCGACCCCATAGACTGTAGTCTGCCCTACTCCTCTGTCCATGGGATTTTCCAGGCAAGAATACTGTAGTGGGTTACCATTTCCTTCTCCAGAGGATCTTCCCAACCCAGGGATCGAACCCAGGTCTCCCACATTGCAGGCAGACTCCTTACCATCTGAGCCACCAGCGAAGGGGGCCTAGGTTCAATCCCTGGTCAGGGAGCTAGATCTCACATGCCACCACTAAGAGTTTGCATGCTGCAACTAAAGATCTCTCATGCTGCTGTGAAGATCAAAGATTCAGAGTGCTACAACTAAGACCTAGAGCAGACAAATAAATACATTTTTTTAAATTAAAATTAAAAAAAGAAGTTAATCTGAAAATGCTTCATGTAAGATGTCAACTACTTAACATTGGGAAAAAGGAAAACTATGGAGACAGTGGAGCTTCCCAGGTGGTGTCTAGTGGTAAAGAACCCACCTGCAAATGCAGGTTAGATGTAAGAGAAGGGGATTCAATCCTTGGATCAGGAAGATCCCCTGGAGGAGGGCACGACAACCCACTCCAGCATTCTTGTCTGGAGAATCCTATGGACTGAGAAGCCTGGCGGGCTGCAGTCCATAGCATTGCACAGAGTTGGACACTACTGAAGCAACTTAGCACACACATGGAGACAGTGAAAAAAAAAAAATAGTGGTTGTCAGGGGGAAGGATGAATAGGTAGAGCACAGGATTTTTAGGTCAGTGGAACTACTCTGTATCACACTATAACAATGGATACATATTAATACATTTGTCCAAATCCATGGAATATGCAACACCAAGAGTGAACCTTAATATGAACTATGGACTTTGGGTGATGGTATGTCAATGTAGGCTTATCAGTTGTAAAAAAACAAGAATGTACTACTCTGGTGAGCAGTGTTGATAATAGGGAAGGCTGTGCATGTGAGGGAGCAGGACGTATATGAGAAATTTCTGTACCTTTCTTTTTGCAGGGAACCTAAAACTGCTCTATAAAATTGTATTAGTCTATTAAATCCCATGCCCAAAAAAGGCCATGATAGGGGAGACATGAGTAGGGATGGTGGGGGCTGAAAGAGAAGGCACTTACCTGGCTGTCTTCCCTCATTTAGTCAATGTTTCTAAGTCAACTGTACATGTAACTGGCAATGAAAACATTTCCTCATGTTCTTTACCGGCTTTCTGAAGCTTCCCCCAATCTGCTCCGTTGTGTTGTGGGCCAGATGCAGGGAAAGAGATGCACAACCAGGCTCCTGCATCCTCACTTTCCTTGTGCCTCAGCATCCTTGCCAGGCTCTGTGCTCTAACAGTTGGCCTGTCTCACGGAGACCTAAAAATTCTCACAGCCCTGTTTCTCATGAAAATTCTTTCCCTGTAGAGTTGCCAAAACTAAATCGAAATAGCCAACACAACCAAAAGAGTTGCACTTGATAATCTTCTACACACACACACACACACACACACACACTCACTCACTCATACACACACTTTTACTTGGCCCAGCAACACAATGGGAATGTAAACACGTTGTTAATGCAGTCACTCTCAGTTGGCTTCCCAGATGGCTTAAGTTCAATAGATTTTTCCCCCTGATTTCCTCAGCTTCTCCTAGCAAGTGCTAAACAGCCATTATGCCTTTTGCTGCACATTGAGATTCATCTGCAGCTACTAAACTGCTTCCAAAGTGCTTCAATTTTGCATGAGTGCTTAGCTGGGGACTGGGAGACATTACCCAGTGCTGAAGGCCCAGATCATTAGAAGGAGCATGTAAATCCTCTGAACCAGAAATAAAAAGTGCAGAGATTTCCTTTGTGAAGTCCCAACTGCAGCTTTATGTAAAACATGAACCTTTGGCAAGACTTTTTGTGTTTCCTTTTACTTTCTCAATTTTAATTTTGCCTTTTTTTTTTCACTTTGGCATATGTGTTCTCATTTTTTTAAACACAGATTTACTTCATAGTCAGGAACATGTGCTGTCATTATTTCTCTTCTTAGGATACCAGAGCCCTCGTCACTTTTAATAATGATGGAACTTCAAAGTATTGCTAAGGGATCACCCACATGATAGATTTTTAAAACAAACCTGAAACCAGCTTTGAGGCGATGGGTTGAGATTTATGAGATATGTGCTGGGGACATCAATCTATATTATTCAAGTATAGATGTAGGATGTGTACAGATACTGGGTTATGGAGAGAGGTTGGGGTAAGACTCAAAAGGGAATTATGAAAAGATTAATGAGAAAGAGGTGATTGTGTTACTCTCATTTTTCAATAGGTGCATCCCCTATATATTATTACCTAAAGGTCTTATTTGTATTTTTCAAGGTGAACATATTTTTATGTGTACTTGATCTATGTTACCATCTCTGCTGTTCTCCCAGCCTGCTTGTCAGACCATCTCACCGCAAATTAGAAGCGAGCATGTGGTCAGCTGGAGCAGTGCCTATGAGAAACGGCTGCAGAGTAGGATTGGGACGGTGAGAGTCCTGCAGTTCTGCCTGCTGTGGGGCTGGGCGCCTGACTTAAGCCTGTGGAGTTGTGACAGAAGCATTTATGATGGGAAGGTTCACTCTCCACCCTCATTTGGTATTTCTTTTGCAGTAGAATTTTGTGAACAGTTATGAGAACATTTTACTTTTTTGTCAATAGTATATCCATTCAAGAGTAATAAACCAGGCTCCTTTTACATGACTCCTCTGTAACTGTTTCTCTTTTTCTATAATAGCTCAGTCTATCTTTCTTTTAAGATTCTGATGAGAGACATTTACGATGAGATACAGCAGTTCACTATTTATCTCTAAACATATTTCCAAGGATATTTATTAACCACTGATTTATTCAACACTGCATACACCAGTGGAATCTGACAAAAATGTGACTAATGGGCTTATAATAGTGTATGAAGTAAGTACATTCCAACTTGGAAGTAAAAAGAAAGTACTAGATGAATGATATGCATGTAAATAAACATAGTGCTGTAAGGGGCATATGAATACTGTCTATATAACATACACACTTTACGCTGAAGCCCAGTTTTGTTTCTCAGCATGTTGTATGTATCCTTTAGACTCAATGGTCCTGTCCATTAATTTGATTTTACTAAAAACATGGCTAATCATGAAAATGTTATCCTCTTTATTAGTGTTATCATCACAAAATATTGTTTATTGTGATTCCACACCTATGTCACTGAACTGCACGTGTTAAATAGCCAGCATTCCTGTTCTCCCACAGAGATTGTTTATCCACTAGCGTATGTAGCCTTTGAAGGGAATACATTTATAAGAGTAAGGAAAAAGAACAAAACTTTGCCTGGAGATATGAACAGACACATGATGGAAGCTGTTTGTTCAGTTGGCAGTATTATACAGTTACATAAATATCTCAGGGAATTGGAGCTTGTGGTGGGAAGCAGGCATGTTTCCTTATTTCTTTTTCTTTGTGGTGCTAGTGCAGAATGGACATGAAGACATTACAAATTATACACAGCATTCAAAATCAGGCATTACTCTTATATTATTTCAAGTTTTACTTTCCCTGTCTCTTGTGAAACACCAAAATAAGATGTTGGACTGTAAAAAAATTGTAACAGTCACTAAACATTATAACCTAGATTTTCACATCAATTTCAACATTTTTTTAGAAATAGTACTTTGAAAAACTGCAAGCATACCATTTGAAAATATTTTTGTTACATAATAAGCAAATTATACTCTTTTATAGCATTTGGGACATAATATTAAAATCACATTCAGATATTTCAGAAAAAAATGAATAGAAATTCTTCTCTATGTATATAACAAGATGTTGCCAAATATTTTTAAAAATTTCATAATTTGGAGCTGAGCACTGAATCATGGTTTAAAAAAACAACAGAGCATTGTGAAATTTATACGTATTTTGTTCACTCATTTATCCAATATATGAAAACCTACTGTGTGCCAGGCATATTATGATCTGTATCATTTAAGTCTGTATTATGCTAGGCTACAGAGGGCATGGCAAACCACTCCAGTATTCTTGCTTGGAGAATCCCATGGACAGGAGCCAGGTGAGCTATGGTCCATAGGGTCAGAAAGGGTCAGACACAACTGAAGCAACTTAGCATGCACACACAGTAACAATTATGCCTTTGCAAGGATACAGTGACTCAAACACAATAGAATAGTCTGCATAACAGTCCCAGGAAAATGCCCTTGATTGTTGGGCAGTACTGTACTCTTTGGTCAGGCCTGGACCCAAACTCCTTCCCTCTTGTGGCTTTGCTGTCCTCAGAGCCTTCGTTTTCTTCTGCATCCTCCCAGCAGAAAGGGAAAGACAGCAAGGAGGACATTCACCAGCTTCTTCAACATCTTGGTCAAGAAGATGTACATGTTCCTTCCACTCACATTATATTGACCAGAACGTCTAAAAGGAAGCTAGAGAATGTGGTCTCATTGTGTTCTTGGGAAGATATAAGTAGCCATCAGTCTTTGGCAAAGTCTTCCTACAAAATACTTTGTTTTAAAATTTTCTTCTGATCTAGTAACAGTCTGGTGAAATACACTGAGAAAGGACTTTTTAAGAAACTGAGAAACTTAATGCCCTTTGCAAAGTTACTCATGATGATAGCCAGTTCAGTTCAGTCGCTCAGTCATGTCCAACTCTTTAGACCCCAAGGACTGCAACACACCATGCCTCCCTGTCTATCACCAACTCCCGGAGTTGACCCAAACTCATGTGCATTGAGTCAGTGACGCCATCCAATCATCTCATCCTCTGTTGCCCCTTCTCCTCCCGCCTTCAATCTTTCCCAGCATCAGGGTCTTTTCCAATGAGTCAGTTCTTCGAATCAGGGGGCCAAAGTATTGGAGTTTCAACTTCTGCATCAGTCCTTTCAGTGAATATTCAGGATTGATTTCCTTTAGGACTGAGTGGTTTGATCTCCTTGCAGTCCAAGGGAATCTCAAGAGTCTTCCCTAACACCACAGTTCAAAAGCATCGATTCTTCGGCGCTCAGCTTTCTTTATAGTCCAACTCTCACATCCATACATGACCACTGGACAAACCATAGCTTTGAATAGATGGACCTTTGCTGGCAAAGCAATGTCTCTGCTTTTTAATATGCTGTCTAGGTTGGTCATAACCTTTCTTCCAAGGAGCAAACGTCTTTTAATTTCCTGGCTGCAGTCACCATCTGCAGTGATTTTGGAGCCCCAAAAAATAAAGTCTCTCACTGTTTCCATTGTTTCCCTCCATTTGCCATGAAGTAATGGGACCAGATGCCATGATCTTAGTTTTCTGAATGTTGAGCTTTAAGCCAACATTTTCACTCTCCTCTTTTGCTTTCATCAAGAGGCTCTTTAGTTCTTCTTCGCTTTCTGTCATAAAGGTGGTGTCATCTGCATATCTGAGGTTATTGATATTTCTCCTGGCAATCTATCTGATTCCAGCTTGTGCTTCATGCAGCCCAGCATTTAAGCATAATGTACTCTGCATATAAGTTAAATAAACAGAGTGAAAATATACAGCCTTGACATACTCCTTTTCCTATTTGGAACTAGTCTGTTGTTCCATGTCCAGTTCTAACTGTTGCTTTCTGACCTGCATGCAGATTTCTCAGCAGGCAGGTCAGGAGGTCTGATATTCCCATCTCTTTAAGAAGTTTCCACAATTTGTTGTGATCCACACAGTCAAAGGCTTTGGCATAGTCAGTAAAACAGAAGTATATGTTTTTCTGGTACTCTCTTTCTGATCCAACGGATGTTGACAATTTGATCTCTGGTTCTTCACCTTTTCTAATCCAGCTTGAATATCTGTTCACGGTTCATGTACTGTTGAAGCCTGACTTGGAGAATTTTGAGCATTATTTTACTAGCATGTGAGATGAGTGCAAATGTGCAGTAATTTGAGCATTCTTTGGCATTGCCTTTCTTTGGATTGGAATGAAAACTGACCTTTTCCACTCCTGTGGCCACTGCTGAGTTTTCCAAATTTGCTGGCATATTGAGTTCAGCACTTTCACAGCATCATCTTTTACTATTTGAGATAGCTCAACTGGAATTCTGTCACCTCGCCTAGCTTTGCTCGTAGGGATTCTTCCTAAAGCCCACTTGACTTCGCATTCCAGGATGTCTGGCTCTAGGTGAGTTATCACACCATCATGATTATCTGGGTCGTGAAGATCTTTTTTGTATAGTTCTCCTGTGTATTCTTGCCACCTCTTCTTAATATCTTCTGCTTCTGTTAGATCCATACCATTTCTGTCCTTTATTGAGCCCATCTTTGCATGAAATGTTCCCTTGGTATCTCTAATTTTCTTGAGGAAAATGGTTTCTAAGGCAAACCATTCAATATCACAGTAATCTAAGTCTATGCCCTGACCAGTAATGCTGAGGAAGCTTAAGTTGAACGGTTCTATGAAGACCTTCTAGAATTAACACCCAAAAAAGATGTCCTTTTCATTATAGAGGACTAGAATGCAAGTATAGGAAGTCAAGAAATACCTGGAGTAACAGGCAAATGTGGCCTTGGAGTACAGAATGAAGCAGGGCAAAGGCTAATAGAATTTTGCAAAGAGAACACACTGGTCATAGCAAACACCCTGTTCCAACAACACAAGAGAAGACTCTACACATGGACATCACTAGATGGTCAATACTGAAATCAGACTGATTATATTCTTTGCAGCCAAAGATGGAGAACCTCTATACAGTCAGCAAAAACAAGACCGGGAGCTGACCATGGCTCAGATCATAAACTCCTTATTGCCAAATTCAGACTTAAATTAAAAAAAGTAGGGAAAACCACTAGATCATTCAGGTGTGACCTAAATCAAATCCCTTATGATTATACAGTGGAAATGAGAAATAGATTTAAGGGATTAGATCTGATAGATAGAGTGCCTGAAGAACTATGGACAGAGGTTCCTGACATTGTACAGGAGGCAGGGATCAACACCATCCCCAAGAAAAAGAAATGCAAAATGGTTAT
This sequence comes from Giraffa tippelskirchi, assembly GCF_054371585.1. Taxonomy (NCBI): domain Eukaryota; kingdom Metazoa; phylum Chordata; class Mammalia; order Artiodactyla; family Giraffidae; genus Giraffa; species Giraffa tippelskirchi. The sequence goes on along the minus strand of NC_137275.1, from coordinate 81,162,696 downwards.
CTGAGGAGACCTTACAAATAGCTGTGAAAAGAAGAGAAGTGAAAGGCAAAGGAGAAAAGAAAAAATCTACCCATTTGAATGCAGAGTTCCAAAGAATAAGAAGGAGAGATAAGAAACCCTTTCTTAGTGATAATAGCCAAGAAAAGTGAAAGTGAGGTCACTCAGTCCTGTCTGTCTCTTTGTGACCCCATACACTGTCACCCTGCTTATTTAACTTATATGCAGAGTACATCATGAGAAATGCTGTGCTGGATGAAGCACAAGCTGGAATCAAGATTGCCAGGAGAAATATCGATAACTTCAGATATGCAGATGACAATATCCTTATGGCAGAAACTGAAGAAGAACTAAAGAGCCTCTTGATGAAAGTGAAAGAGGAGAATGAAAAAGTTGGCTTAAAGCTCAACATTCAGAAAACTAAGATCATGACATGTGGTCCCATCACTTCATGGCAAATAGATAGGGGAACAGTGGAAACAGTGAGAGACTTTATTTTGGGGGACTTCAAAATCATTGCAGATGGTGACTGCAGCCATAAAATAAAAGACACTCCTTGGGAGAAAAGTTATGACCAAACTAGACAGCATATTAAAAAGCAGAGACATTGCTTTGCTAACAAAGGTGTGTGTGGTCAAGGCTATGGTTTTTCCAGTGGTCATGTATGGATATGAGAGTTGGACTATAAAGAAAGCTGAGTGCCGAAGAATTGATGCTTTTGAACTGTGGTGTTGGAGAAGACTCCTGAGAGTCCCTTGGATTACAAGGAGATCAAACCAGTCAATCCTAAGGAAATTAGTCCAAATATTCATTGGAATGACTGATGCAGAAGCTGAAACTCCCATACTTGGACCACCTGATGCAAAGAGCTGACTCATTTGAAAAGACCATGATGCTGGGAAAGATTGAAGGCAGGAGGAGAAGAGGTTGACAGAGGATGAGATGGTTGGATGGCATCACCGACTCAATGGACATGACTTTGAGTAAACTCTGAGAGTTGGTGATGGACAGGGAGGTTTGGTGTACTGCAGTCCGTAGGGTGACAGAGTCGGACACAACTGAGCAACTTAACTTGACTGTAGCCTACCAGGCTCCTCCGTCCATGGGGTTTTCAAGGCAAGAGTGCTGGAGTGGGCTGTCATTTCCTTCTCCAGGGGATCTTCCCAACCCAGGGATCAAACCCAGGATGATAGCCAAGCAACCACTAAAAATCAGATCTTCTTCCTTTTGGTTTAGTATTCTATATTTTCTACATTTAGTTCTTTCTGTCAATAAAGACTTTCATACCATAGAAAACAATGATCCAGATTTCATTTGACCTGATAACTGTAAGTATTCAATATCACTCTGATTTCCAAAAAATTTCTTAAAAAGTTAAAGAAAAATTTCTTTAAAATTCAATTTCTTGTTTTCCTGTTGAAGGAGCTTCATCAGTTATATTGTAGAAGGACATCTAATACTCATTTCCTAGTCTTTCCTTCCTGGGCACAGAGGAGTGCTGCAGGTCCTGCATTCTTGCCATGCATCTTGGCCAAATGAATCATCTCATCCGTGGGGTATGAGTGAGTTATGTGAACTTCCGAGCCAAGCCTTTTAAGAGCAGGTGTAAGCTCTCTGTACACTCTTCCCCTTACTTCAGGACCCTGGTAGCCATGGCTGAAAAGATGTAGGTTGCAGATAGATGCAGCCTGGATTAGTAAGAAAGCTGAGATAAAATAGCTGCCCTGCAGACTTCTGTGATGGAAAATATACTTTAACAGCCTCTGAAATGAGAGGCATTGTTTAGTACACAGCATGACATAGACTATTTAGCTTCTAAAATTACGTTAGGCTAGTCTTGTATTATGGGCTTACTCTGCTAAGAGTTTTACATGTATCACCTTATGTAATCATTAAAATAACCCACTGAGTTAGGAATTTTAATTCACACTTTCTTGTTGCTGCTGCTGCTAAGTCATGTCAGTCGTGTCCAACTCTGTGCAACCCCAGAGTCGGCAGCCCACCAGGCTCCTCCGTCCCTGGGATTCTCCAGGCAAGAACACTGGAGTGGGTTGCCATTTTCTTCTCCAATGCATGAAAGTGAAAAGTGAAAGTGAAGTCACTCAGTCGTGTCCAACTCTTAGCGACCCCATGGACTGCAGCCTACCAGGCTTCTCTGTCCATGGAATTTTCCAGGCAAGAGGACTGGAGTGGGGTGCCATTGCCTTCTCCTTTCTTGTTGAAGAAAGTGTTATTTAATGAGGTAGAGGAATTTTCTGAAAGTCATGCATTTGGTCACTGGAGGAACTAGAATTTAAACCAAGTACTTCACCAAAGATCATACCCTCAATTAAGTTAATTGCCAAGGATTAACTAAACTTAAGGTTTTACTGGCCAACCTTTAGCAGTATTGTCCTCTGGAATTCTAGGTTTGATAAACCTTTGGTTGATAAAAGGGTTTATGAACCTTTGGTTTATAAAAACTAAGTCCATGTGACTTAGAGTCAGCAGAAGATCAAAGAGACATTCTCTATAGAAAAGAAAGGAAAAAAGTTTAAGTGCTTTATGCTTATTTTCATTATTGTATTAAATCATCTCTTCCTTTGGAATAGCAAAAGAAATATTTGAGGCAAGGATCTCAGAATATATAGAAATATTTTGGAAATAATCAGAACAAATAGTTATTTCTCAGTTAGAATTAAAAAGTTAAAATTGAAAATTGATGTTTCAGCCAAAGTTGAATACGTACTGCTAGCTTGGAAATATGAAATGCTAGTATTTTTCATCTCTCCTTAGAATTTCACAAGTTAAATTTTTTCCTTCTTTTTGTAAATTGATTCCTTCTCACATACTGGATTTTTTTTTTTTTTTTTTTTTTTTAAGGATAAGAAAAAGGGATCTCATTCGTGCATTCATGTGTTCTCAGTCGTTTCAGTCATGTTAGACTCTTTGTGATCCTGTGGAGTGTAACCCACCAGGCTTCTCTGTTCATGAGATTCTCCAGGCAAGAATACCAGAGTGGATTGCCATGCCCTCCTCCAGAGGATCTTCCTGACCCAGGGATCTAACCCACGTCTCCTACAGTGGCAGGTGGATTCTTTACCCACTGAGCCGCCTGGGAAGCCCATCTCATTGGTGCTTGATTTGTATTTACTCAGCTCTTACTGGAGGCTCAACAACTTTGGAGGCTCTAAAAAGCATTACAATAACCCTACTTTTGTTCCCCATTGTTAGTGCAATTACCAAAGAACATTCAAAATTTAAATCAACGTTGTGTCTGAGTATGTCTTTCTGGCTAGGATAGGAGGTACAACTGCCACCATGACTGAAAGTTCCTTTCCTCTAAGATATAAGGGGACACAATAACATATCTTTTAAATAAGTATATCATAGTGTCCTGGGGGAAATATTCTTTCATTAATTCAACAAGTATTTATTGCATACCTACAATGTGTGTCAAGGATTATTCTAGACCACAGCAACATCAGGTAGCAAACAAAAATTTCTACCCTGATGGAACTCACATCCCAGTTGGAAAGTGATGAAAGACTCTAGAAGATGTAATTAAGTTCATCAATTTTAAGTCTTCTCTAAACAGTGAATGTTTACTTATTCTGCCCCAAATTAGTCAGAACTAGCCTAGTTAGTGGAGAAGGCAATGGCATCCCACTCCAGTACTCTTGCCTGGGAAATCCCATGGACGGAGGAGCCTGGTAGGCTTCAGTCGATAGGGTTGCGAAGAGTCGGACAGGACTGAGCGACTTCATTTTCACTTTCCACTTTCATATATTGGAGAGGGAAATGGCAACCCACCCCAGTGTTCTTGCCTGGAGAATCCCATGGACAGAGGAGCCCAGTAGGCTGCTGTCTCTGGGGTTGCACAGAGTCGGACACAACTGAAGCGACTTAGCAGCAGCAGCAGCAGCCTAGTTAGTTATTTCCATTTGGTTGCTTAGTGTCCTTGTTTCACCTGGTGGTAGGTTAGGGATGTAAGTAATGCCTAATGGGTGAGCTATGCAGGTTCCTTGGTTACAGAAACCAGTAGACTCTTCACTTACCCATCAGGGTAGCTCCACTCTATCTGTGCTCTGATATAATAGGGACCTTGGGAGTGAGTAAAGTCCTAGGTGACTGGGCTGAAGGACAGGGAACTTAAAGGCCAATCACTAGAACTTATTCCTATTGTTCAAATTCCATTTCTAAATAATCATAGCCATATCTACATTGTCCTGGACAGTTGACATCCCTACCCAGACTGAACTCTCCCAACTCTGTTGAAAATTTTCCAAACCAGCCATGTCTTTCTCATCTGGGTTTGCAACTAACACAATTTCAAGTTAGGGTGTTCTTCCCCTCTCTTAAGACTATGTTAGTACTTCCAATGATAATTTTGTTAATAAAACATAGTTTTATTCTCAGTTGTTATTGTTTTATACTTTAAAAGAATTTTATTGATTTCAAGAACTTTTGTAGCTGTTATTCCATTTCTTTTCTCACAACCCAATGAAACAAATAAATTCTTAACTTAATTTTACAAGTTAGGAAACCAAGGCTTGATGAATTTAAGATTTTCCAAAAGTCAAATAGTAAATACTGAGCAGGAATTTATTCTCTTAACTAAATAAATCACTATGTGGCTGTGTATTAGACAAGTATTAAAAAAAAAAAAAAAATGTCTAAAAGGGCTTCCCAGATGGCGCTAGTTGTAAAGAACCTGCCTGCCAGTTCAGGAGACTTGAGATACAAGTTCGATCCCTGGGTTGGGAAGATCCCCTGGGGGAGGAAAATGGCAACCCACTTTAGGATTCTTGCTTAGAAAATTGCATGGACAGAGGAGCTATAGTCCATGGAGTTGCAAAGAGTCAAGACACGACTGAAGCGACTTAGAACAGACGAGTATTTGACTAACCCTTCAGTTGTAATAATAATTGTCCTGCATGAGTTGAATTTTTCCAAAAAAAGTGAGCATTTTTAATTTGATTTTAAAGATTTTTTTAAGAAAATAAATGCACTGCTTTTAAAATAAATAAGTAGCTATCTCCAGTAACCTACATGTGAACTATTACAAGTGGTGATCACTCCAGAGGTGATAGTTCTTAATGCAAGTTTCTAAATCATTTGAGATAAGAAAACAAATGAAAGACTGACAGTAGGACTGATTATTATTCTGAATATATGTACCTGATTTTTATTGTCAGGCTGTTTTCAGAGGGTCACCAAGAATATTGCTTTTAACACAGGATTAATGACTTGATGTAAGATCATAGTTCTGAAAACAAATTTTGTAATAATAATTAAAATTAACATTATGAAAATTCAATTTAAGTAAATCAGATTAGTTTTCTTTATTAATAAAGCCATTTAATCTCTCTAAGGCAGATGTCATTTTTAAAATGTCATTCACCACTGTACAATTTTCACAGGCTCCTTCTCCATAAAATAGTCTTCTCTAGCTGCCATATATGGCTCTCCAGGAATCTCTCTTCTGGTCTTATTTCTTTACTTAATTCATGTAAACTATTCTACACTGTGGTTTCTATGTTTTTTCTTCTCTGCCCTTTGGCTTCTTGCTGTTCTCTCCTCTTCAAGTATCTTTGATTCATCTCTAAATTTTTAAACCCAAACCATGCTTCAACATCAAATTCAAATATTCTATTCCCCAGGTTTCCCTTGATCTCTCCTTCTAAAACTATTTCACTGTAGCTTTCTTTATGGGGTTTTTGGAATTTTCCAAACAATGGACTACTTTTATTCAATATATCAACATCTGGAGAATGCTAAGCAAAACCACATTGAAAGCCATGCTGAAATGGTTCTTTGTTTACATTGACTATAGGGTTCTATGGTTTAATAAATTAGGGGGGAATGTTAAGTAAGTAAGTAAGTGTTAGTTGCTCAGTTGTGTCCAACTCTTTGTGATCCCATGGATTGTAGCCAGACAGGCTCCTCTGTCCATGGAATTCTCCAGGCAAGAATACTGGAGTGGGTTGCCATTCCCTTCTTCAGAGTATCTTCCTGACCCAGGGATCGAACCCGTGTCTCTTCTTGCAGGCAGATTCTTTACCATTTGAGCTACCAGGGAAGCCTGAGGAGAATGTTGGCAGTCCAAATTAAACCCACTTCTTTATGGCAGAACTTCTGACCAATGCCTTTTGTATACTAGTGGCATTCCAAGTTTCTAAGAGAATGTTGTATTAAGCAGAAATTCCCAAACTCGTTTGAGCAGAAACCACTTTTTCTAGGCACAGTTGAGGATACTGTTGTAGTGAAAGGAATTGTGACTTTGGGTTCAGACAACTGTGGTTCTGAATCCTGATTTCAGTAATTATTGGCTGTGTGAACAGTTGTTTAAATTCTGACCTCCATACCTTACCCATGTTATAGGTTTAACAATATTAATCCCAAGAATTATTATGCAGCTTGACTGAGATCCATGGTAGATGCTCATTAAATACTAGTTACCTTTACTGTTCTGAGTTACAATTAAACTTACTTATTCCTAGGATTTAACACTACTTAAATTATAGCTATAACACACAAATCATTCATTCATTTCACATACATTAACTAGACAAATATTTGTGCCAATTACTATACTGATGGATATACAATGCATTTGAGAGAGTCCCTTTACTCAGTAAACTATTATTTTTATCTCTCGTATTAGACAGTAAGCTTCTGAAAGCAGAGTCCATAAGCATTTCTTCTCCATGCCCATCTTGGAAACTACTATGCATAAAACAGGTGCTCAAGAACAATCTCCACAGTAGAACGCAACCCATAGGAGGACAGAGTCCTTATTGATCTTCTCTACCATTGTGTCCTTAGCGTATAATAGAGTCTCAACAAATACCTATTGCATGAAGGACTGGATGAAAGTATAATAAGGTCTATTATTCATAACTCCACAGTTAACTAATCTCCAATGACTCATTATTCCCCACCATTATTGACAGAAATCTTTTTCTAAAAATTTTGTTAAAATTATTTCTATTGAAATTACTAATGAACTTCCTGAAATTGGGACAGAAAGGAATACATGTAGTTAGATTTAGATAATTATTAACAATTATGCTTTTAAAGAAAAATGTTGAATATATATTCAAATATATATAAAGTTTGATGTTTTAGGAAAAATATTTAGATGAATAATGTATTTGCTATCTCGGTAGAATGTGCTTTGTGTCTTTCCAGGTTAAACAGATTGCTGTATCATGTTCTCACAGAATTGCTTCTTTATATTCTAAAGAACATTGACATACAAGAAGAGGTTAATTACAGCAAGCCTTTTAGTTCCCATTTTGGTCTCAGAAAGGCTACTTGAAACAGAGTTTCAATAGGTCTTTCATCACCAAAGTTAGGAATAAGAATTAAATGATGGGCCAAAACTGGTAGGATTAACTTCTGTCAACTCATTTATACAACTCTATAAGTAAGATAAAATATTTTATATACCCACCACTCCAATTATCCTTCATACTTGCAGCCCTAAGTTTGATGATGGTGAGAAAGTCAAATCAAAAGTAGGAGCACTGAACTTCCCTGGTGGTCCAGTGGTTAAGAATCTGTCTGCCAATGTAGGGGACATGAGTTCAATCCCATGTGGAAGATTCCACACGTGGCAAGACAGCTAAGCCCTGGCACCACAGATATTGAGCCCTTGAGCTCCATTCTCCATGCTCTATGAAAAGAGAAGCCACCAAAGCCTGAGAAGCAACAAAGACTCAACACAACCAAAAGTAAAATAAATTAACTACATTTTTTTAAAAGGTAGGAGCACTGGTTCTTCTTACAAGGATGTTATGACATCTAATCCTGACACTCCTGCAAAGAAAAGGGAAAAACAGTGTTAGCGTTGTCGATGTAAGTCATATGTCACTCTCTTTTAATAGCATCTGGTAATTAAAATTTCAGGTTTCAGAAAGGAAGATTGCATTTATCTGTGGTTGACATATATTAGGTTGATGCAAACGTAATTACAGTTTTGGACCGTAATTTTAAATCATTACAACCTAGGCTTAAACACATCTTTATTAATCAAAATAGGAACCATTAGATTCAACACATTTTTGCCAGTGAGAAATAAGTTTATTCCTGTCATGTAAAAATCCATGCCCCAGGTTTAGGCAAACTGTTGGAAAGCATCTTCTGCCTCCTGCTGGTTATGGAAGCATTTTCCCTGTAAAACGTTGTCGAGATGCTTGAAGATATGGTAATCAGTTTGGGAAAGGTCAGATGAATATGACAGATAAGGCAAAACTTTGTAGTCCAGTTCATTCAACTTTTGAAGTGTTGGTTGTGCGACATGTGGTTGGGTGTTGTTGGAGAGAAGAATTGGGCCCTTTCTGTTGACCAGTGCCATCGGCAGGAATTAACAGTTTTCAGTGCATATCAATTTGTTAAGTGTACTTCTCAGATATACTAGTTTCTCTGAGATTCAGAAAGCTATAATGGATCAGATGGACAGCAGACCACCAAAGAGTGACCATGCCCGTTTTTTGGTGCAAGTTTGATTTGCGAAGTGCTTTGGAACTTCATCTCGCTGCAAGCACTGAGCTGATCATTGCCAGTGTCATATAAAATCTACCTTTTGTCACATGTCATAATCTGATGGAGAAATGGTTCGTTATTGTTGCGTAGAATAAGAAAAGACAGCAATTCAAAATGAAAATTTTTTTGATTTGTGGTCAACTCATGAGGCACCCACTTATCAAGCTTTTTCACCTTTCCAATTTGCTTCAAATGCTAAACAACCATAACATGGTCGACGTTGGATTCTTCGGCACCTTCTTGTGTAGTTGTAAGAAGATCAGCTTTGATGATGCTCTTGGTTGGTCATTGTTAACTCCGAATGGCCAGTCACTCCACTTCTCATCTTCAAGGCTCTCATCTCCTTTGAGAAACTTCTGGAACCACCACTGCACTGTACGTTCGTTAGCAGTTCCTGGACCAGATGCACTGTTGATTGTACAAGTTGTCTCTGCTGCTTCATGAACCATTTTGAGCAATAAGAAAATCACTTGAATTTGCTTTTTGTCTAATATCATTTCCATAGTCTAAAATAAATATAAAATACACGTTTAATGTCATTAGCAAAAAAACATAAAAAGTGATAAATGCACATTAAAATGATGTATAACATAACCACATTTATTTAGGAATGTATTCCAATATCAAATGGCAAAGTTCAACAATGCAAAACTGCAATTACTCTTGCACCAACCTAATAGCTTTCTAGAACTACTAGACATCTCCCCACTCCAGATTCATAATCCAATGCATATTTTTTCTCAGCTCTAGACAAAACAAAAATATAACAAAATAAAACACAGACCCTCATTGGACACAGAATGCCACACAGAACCAAATGACTAGAAACTATCACATACAAGGGAATCAAGTCAAACTATTATATAAAAGAACAAAATTCTTCCAAGAAAATCTCTTGAACCACTCAGTCTCAGCCATGTTATTCCTTAACTTTTAGGAAAATTCATCTATATCACAAAGACAGTAAATGTAAGTTTAACAAAATATACTCATAATAAATCTAATACACTAGTAAATTGCAATTCCCAATTACACAAAGTAATTTTAGTTACTTAGGTGGCCTGTTTATATATTATATATTAAAAATTCAAGGGAGATATTTCATAGAGAAATTGGTAAATTATGCATTTACAGTGTCTGCTTTTACTGATGTATTTTAAAGATTGTCAAATGACTTCGTGTAACAAAGAGCAATGTTTTAACTATAAATTTCTGCCTTACAAGTTATCATATTTATTATTTTAGTGAGAGTTATAAGTTACTAAAATAATTTTCAATTTTTATGGTATGACATCCTTTAAATAATGATAGCATTCTGTGTGATTAAATTTATATTAAGACATCTCAACCTGATATGTTTCATATTTTAGATATTGGTGAAAACTAATAGGATTGAACTCTAGGAGAAAGCATGAAAAAGAGAAACATGCTAATTCAATAAAATGTTGTAGTGTATTCCAGAACATCCTGACCTGCAGCTTTGTACATTTCCCACCACCATGTCCTAACTGTGAATATATTCTGATGAAATTTGGTAGAGTGACCTCTGTAGCTCTTCTTCCCATAGGGAGAGTGCTGGAAGAAATAGAATTGCTAGGTCTACCCAACAAAGTGTCCCCAAACTTCCCTTTGCATATGCAAGATTAAGTAATTGAGAGGAATGAAAAATACAACTGGGGCACACAAAACACCTAAGACTAACATGAGGTGAAGATGCTTTTTAGTGAAACATGCATGGGGTATTAAAAGATGCAGATTTGATGAACACATTTAAAAAAATTTTTAAGATGATGCATAACTTGAGTATCACCTAATAAACATGATAAATGAATAACACAAGCTTGGATATGATACTTGATCCATCTTTACATTTCTGGAACTTAACAGTTAATTTTTGACATTAGTGAACTTTTACTATTTGTTGACAACACTGCAGATTATATTTCTGGGGAAATGTGGATATTGCTTTAAATAATTTTACAGCAGCATTAATCACATATTTTGATCACTTTATAATAATCTCTAGAAAAACACTGTTAGTGATGCTTGACCACGATTAGAAGTGAAAATTATGCTAGAGATAAGGAATAAATGTCAAGTACCAGATTTTATTGGTATATTCATGTATAGCCTCATAAAGTTCCAATCAGAGGGTTGCATTTATATCTGAATTTCTAAAGTCATTTGAAACTCCCTATTAACAAGTACATATTCGTGCTCATTATAAGACTTCTTGGTATAGTATCCTAATTACTTTTCTACACTCTGGCTCCCAAACCACAATGATTCCCGTTATAAAAGCAAATCACTGCAAACTTCAAACAGCATGCATCCTTGAGATGCCACTATTAAAGGATGAACAGTGATGGGAAATCTTTGATGTTATCAGACAGGATGGAACATACACATTTGTATTTGAGTAAATCCTGTAGACCGAAGCATTTCTCCCCACCCTTAAATAACCTGAAACAAATTTCAAGTTCCCAAATGCTCTTCAAAGCAACCTGCCTTGGAAGTAATGCTGATGGCATTTCAAATTTCAAGGCAGCTTGCTTTTTCCATCTCAAGACTTCAAGCAGATTTGAAATTTCACTTTCAAAGAGAAAGGACATTACCTACTTTTACGCAAACCACTAGTCTCTGGTTTGATGAGCAAAATGTCATAGATAATAAACTTACCTATGATAATAAAAAGATGATATGTAACCCAGTAACTCAGACTCTGAATAATGCAGCTAGTTCTAGAGAATTCTAAAATGTTAGTGTTTAGATACTTTATGCTTCAGTTTTTTTTCTTTTTCTGGTGGTGCTGACCAAAAGTTGGAATATAAGTTTTGGGCCTGTGGCAGGGCCAGTGTACCCAACTGTAATTAATCTATCTCCTGCTGAATGGAGCATCTGTGAAGCTGAAGACAAAAATCAGTGTGTGCTTGACTCCCGGGCACATGGGGAGCCTGGGCCACACAATTCAGAACATTCATACTGTGAATAATCCCTGTAGCAGGAGGGTAGGTCTGTGGCTTCATAAAAGGATTTAGATTTGTGGTTAATAGAAACATCCATGAGCCTCTTTGGGCAAAAGGATACAGTAAGCCCTCGTGAAATTTCCCTAGCTTTTAATTAGGTTTCCTTTGATTGCTTTAAGTGAAAGAGGGGAGTGAAACCTGAAGTTATCATCTTGGGACACAAAATATTTGTGTGTGGTTTTAATATCCTGAGCCTGTTTTGCTGCTGCTCTCTACATTTTGGAAAGAGCCATTATAATCCTAAGGAACTAAACACTGCAGGTTTATCAGCCCTTTGGTGACTGTAAATTTACTGCAGCAACCTTTAGAGGAAGTGTTTCTTTTCCAGTAACTGACTTTCTACATGAACAGAAAAGGTACAAACAAATAAAACAGGCAAAAGTATTAAACACCAGAGTGGAGTTAAAAAGGTGGCAGGAAAGGAGAGAAGACTGCTCCATCTTTGTACGGGTTTCTAGACATCAGAAAAATGAGAATAATTACAATGAGATGAGAAAATGAAAGGCCTAAGCAAAGACCAGGAAAGAGGAAGGAAAGTGGTGCTGTTTGTTCATGAGTTGGTTTTTCACTGTGATTTGTTTTATTAGTTGGACATTGGCTAAAATAATACAGTAATCTTTTCAAGGATTGGGATATGCCAGTTCCTTGAAAATTATTTTTAAGCTGCTCACCATTTAAACATAAAAGCGTTACTAATTTCCAAAATTTTAAGGTAACATTAAATATATTTAATAAAAGTTTGAAAATAGAGTCACCCCACTAGGACCTTGCCCTGCCTTGGGCTTATAAAACCCACTTTCCTGGGCTTCATTCCAGTTCAGGGACTCATGAGTTGGACTTAAAGACTTAGTTGTTTCTGTGACTCAACTCTCATCCACTTGTGACAGGAAGAATTATCTATCCTCTAATGAATCAGCATTTGCTGTTGTTGGGGTGTGGTTAATTTCCCTGAGTGTTTTTATCCATATGAGAATGTCCTAGATTTTAGGGTAAGTACTGAAACACTCTGTTAGAATCTCCAGATGACACCTCTTTCATGTTACTTATACCAAGAAGTCATGGTCAAACATTTTAAGAAATCATAACTTTTATGAGCTACTTAAACTCTATATCCTATACGTGTCATTGTATCATATGTCATTTCATTTATATGTTTATATATGCATGCATTTTTTATTCTCATCTGATTATGTCATCTTCTTAAAACACTTGACTTTCAGAAAGAAATCCCAAATCCTAAACATGATGTACAACAGTGGTTCTCAAACTATAGCATGCATCAGAATTCTTGGAGGACTTGTTAAAATATTGCTGGGCTGGACTCAATTTTTCTTTTTCACTAAGTCTGGAGTGGAGCCCAGGAATTTGCATTTTCAACAAGTTCCCAAGTGATGTTGATAAAGTTGTTCTGTGGGCCATACTTTGAGAACTGCAGGTTTACCAGAATGTATATACATAGGTCACTTTCTTGTCTCTAGGTTCATTTCATGCTAGTATTCTCTGTGTCTATTGCTCAGGTATCTTCTCCTGGGTTCCCAGTCTCCTCCTTCCCTTTCCTCTTCTTACCATGTGTCCTGTCCCTCTCCCCATATGATACAATCAGTCTAACTCATGCAGGATCCTTCATACTAAGTTGAGTCTCCTTGTTATTCATTCTCATTACTTCTATACTTCTTTGCAGCATTGACCACAATTGTAATTAAATAATAAATTTATATATTTATTATAATTCTAGTTAATACTTGCCCTCCTCACAAAAATAAAGATTCATTAAGGGCAATGACTATCTTACTCGTCAGAATTTCATAAGTACCCAGTGCAATATTTTCTACATAATTGATGCTTGATAGATATTTCGTCCATGAATGAATGAATGAATAAACAATACAAAGTAACATAATTAATTTTTCTTACTGTGCTCATACATGATGCTCATACATCATTTATGCTCCTACCCCCTAAAGGGTGTCCCTTCCAGTTCTCTCAAAAGATACTCCATGCTAGAAGTGTGTGCAAAAGAACTGGCATTTGCCCACATATATTGTTCAGATTAATTTTTCTTGCTCCATGCAAAGAGGCATATTTCAGGATGAATCTCTGAACTAGACTTTGGTATCACAAGGTAAATACCCCTAAAATGATGATCCCAGACTCAAGTTCAAGTTTTATTATTTTAGGATTATATAATGCTGTGAAATAAATTCCAATTATTTGAGCATTTAACTGGAATTCACTTTATTTTTAATAGGATTTCGGTTACATTGTTATTAAAGAGAAACATTTGGGCTTTCAAAAGTTCATGAAAACTTTAAAGTCATTCATTCTCTGGCTAGAACAGCAGAGGTTTGTTAACTAAGGCTAATATTTCTTTCAATAAAAAAACAATGTGCCTTAATAATAAACAAAGCCATTTAAAATGACTTAGTTTTTTAAAAAATCACCATATATTTATAAAGTACTAGATCATATAATAATAAAACCTAAATATATATATTTGTGTATATAAATATGCATATTAATGATTTATATACCTATGATTATTGTTTTATGTCATTCTCTCTCATTTTATGTAAAGAATTAGGTAAACCTATACTGTAAAGCTGTGTACAGCACATGGGTATCTTACACATAACCTGTATAATTAAGATAGAATCCTTAGAAGATGTTAAATTCAAGTTCATGTTTGAATACACAGAGAAAGATAACTTGGTGGTGGGTGAATATTAGGCGATAAGGGGAAAGGATTTTTGTGGATAGATCTAATTCACTTTCACCTTCTGATGAATCCAGAAGATTTCAAATAGCAAATAAGAGAACGAGACAGCTGTGAATCAAGTAACTGGAGCTAGAAGAAAGTCAGAGGAGATGAGAGGCAATATGTGATTTGTTGGTCCATGGCATTAAGAAGGATCACTGGGGGAAAAATTAGGTATGATGTTTTGTATTTTGTTAGTACAAGTCTTCTCCTGACTTAAATCTTCCTTTGCCTTGGCAGGTCTCATTGTCCGGGAAGTAAGCATTGAGATTTCACGCCAGCAAGTGGAAGAACTCTTTGGGCCTGAAGATTACTGGTGCCAGTGTGTAGCCTGGAGCTCAGCAGGCACCACCAAGAGCCGGAAAGCCTACGTGCGCATCGCATGTGAGTCACTATGCAGGAATATTGTGGGTTACAGAAGCTAATGAAATATGGGAAAACTTGACCTCACCTGCTCTGGTGTCAAAGAACCCTGGTTGAAAACTGCTCCCAGACTTCTGCATTTGAGCTACACTTTCCTCTTAAGTCATCAGAATATCATTTCATTTTTGTTTCAAGGCACTGAGTAATTTTCCTTTAGGGATGTGAAAGAGTTAGTGATACTTTCAAAAGACTGAATGTTCTTTTTTAATCTAATAGTAATTAGGCTATAGGAAAACAACTACATTCCTTTAATGAGTTTATTCTGCCAATTTGTTAGGACAGTGTTGACTAGTTTTGCTATGAGAAATAGAAATTACCCGGCAAAGCTTCTCTATTTATTTTAGAACTGTTCTAATGCATCAAAACATACCACTATTTTCCAAACTGTGTTAATTTCTAGAGCATTTCAGGGAGATATTTCTAATATATGTTATTAGATGTTTCTAATAACGTATATTTTTAATATACGTTAAAAGGGTTACTATCCCTTTTAACCTCAGGGAGAGGTTAAAAGGGTTCCATAATCAGTAAATGTGGGAAATACTTCTTTGGACAAAGTTAAAAAAGTTCCTTCACTGCAAAACTTTCCAGATTCTTTAATATGCTAATGTGCATATTATCCCCAAGGAGGAGATGTTGCCTGCAGCTCTTTCTGCAGACCCTTTTCTCAGTGAGTACTAGTCACACCTTGAACAGCATGAATGCTGCTTTAATGTCTGAAGCTTCCATACTGAGAAATTTTCTCAAATGTGAGACCACTGAAACCCATGTACATTTTACTATCTGAATTCCTTGGCATGTCTGTTCCAGCATGTGTGCTCAGTTGCTTCAGCTGTGTCTGATTCTGTGAGACCCCATGGACCATAGCCCACCAGACTCATCATCCATGGGATTCTCCAGGCAAGAATACTGGAGTGGGTCACCATGCCCTCCTCCAGGGTATCTTCCCAACCTAGAGATCAAACTCTCATCTCTTGCATCTACTGCATTGGCATGCAGGTTCTTTACCACTAGGGCTAGCTGAGAAGCCCCTGGCATGTCTGTAGTTTACTGAATTTCAATTTGCATTGATGTCAGTGTCACTTACCTCTGATAAGTCACTGTGTACATGCCTGCTCAGTCATGTCATATGCTCAGTCAAGATGTTCAGATTGTCGCCCACCAGGATCCTCTGTCCGTGGGATTTCCCAGGCAAGAATATTGGAATGGGTTCCCATTTTCTCCTCCAGGCTATCTTCTTGACCTAGGAATCAAACTCCTATCTCTTGCATCTCCTGCATTGGCAGGCAGATTCGGATTCTTGACCACTGAGCCACCTGAGAAGTCACTAAGTTCAAACAGTTTTGGCTCCGATGCTTCCCACAACTCCTGTTCTTGTCTGTTCTTTCCCTTCTGCTTGATCTAAATCCCAACCATTACAATCACTTATCAGTTAGTCTCCATGATTCTAGTCTTTTACCTTTTCCAGCCCTTCCTCAATATTACTACAAATGCAAGATTCTGGAAGATTCCTAAAATTCAGGTCTTAACCTCAGCTCACCTCCATCCCTGCTTAAAATTTCATAGTGGCTTCTGAGATAAAGTCAAAATTTCCTACAATGGTATATATCACTGTATTTGTTTACTAGAGCTGCTGTAACAAAATTCTACCAACTGGTGGCTTAAACAAGAGAAATTTATTTTCTCACAGTTCTGGAAGCTGGAGTCCAAGATCAAGGTGCTGGCAATATTGGTTTCTGCTGAAGCCCCTCTCCTTGGCTTATAGGTGGTCATCTTCTCCATGTCTTCACATGATCTTCCTTCTTAACTGTCTGCATCCAAATTTCTCTTCTTATAAGGATGCCAGTCATATTAGGCAAAGGCCACCCAAATGGCCTCATTTTAACTTAATCACTTCCTTAAAGATCATATCTCCAAATACCTTCTGAGGTATACTGGGCTCTAGGATGTCAACTTGTGAATTTTGGAGTGGGGGATACATTTCAGCCCATAACAACCATATTTCATTATTTACATAATGTAACCTAAGCTTCTAGCTCTGACCACAAAGAATGTCTCCAATCTAGTCACACTAGATTAGAAATACTTCCATTTCTTTGTTTTGAGCTGTTATTCATCCTAAAGCGCTTTACCTTTCTCTTACTTCCTTTCATTATTTGTAAAAATTCATTTATTCAACAAATATTTACTAAGCATTTACTCTCTTATTGAGATAATTTTAGGTATTTGGTATGGAGCCAGAATCAAAACATGTAATGATCCCTGCCCTCAGTAGGCTTGTGTCTGGTGAACAAGTTGTTGTTGTTTAGTCTCTAAGTTGTGTCTGACTCTTTCAGACCCCATGGACTGTAGCCCACCAGGCTCCTCTTGTCCATGGGATTCTCCAGGCAAAAATACTGGAATGGGTTAGCATTCCCTTCTCCAGGGATCTTCCTGACCCAGGGATCAAACCCACATCTCCTGCATTGAAGGCATATACTTATTCTTTATCGCTGAACCACCAGGGAAATTAGGGCACACTCTTAATGACGTAAATAATCAATAACAGAGCAGATGGTAAGTGTTATGAAGAAAGATAGTGGGGGAAGTGGGTATGCTGTGCTGGGGACGGTGGTCAGAGAAGGCCATCAGAAGAAGTTGGCAGTTGAAGCAATTTCTGAAGAAATGGAGAGGAGGAGTCAGGCAGAGGGGACAGCGAGTGGCATAAGTACAAATGCCCTGAAGAAGGAATGCTTGCTGGTGCCATGAAGATTGAATTGGCCACAGTAGCTGGGAGAGGGTGAGGGAGAGGAGTCTCCTAGATGAGTTGAGAAAGGTAAGGACAGGAAGGGCAGTGTGGAGATGATCTAGGCACTTTGGGTGTAATATCTTTGTTTCTCATTATGAAATGGGAACTTTGGAATATTTTCTGCAGAGGAGTTCATGCCCTGACTTCCATTTTAGCAGAATACCTGACTGCTCTGTTGAGAAAAGATCGTGAGAAGCAAAAGTAGATGCAAGGGAGACCAGTTATGAGGCTGCAGCTGTGAGAGATGTTAGGACAGCCTAGGTTAGAAGCTGTGGCACCGGTGAGACCTAGATTCTAGATTTATTTAAAGGCAGAGGTAGTGGGGTATTTTTTGTTGTTGTTGTTGTTGTTTTTTTGAGAAAGGGAGAGGTTGGATGTGGAATGTGAGAGAAAGAAAGAATGATTCAGAAGGCCTGAGCTTCTTGAAGGATTTTTCAGTCGTCTTTATGAAGTCATTCTTGCCTCATCAGTCTCCAGAATGACAGGGATTCCTTTCTCAAACCTTTCAGACCAGTGCATCCATCCTCTTAATGTAGGGCTTGTCTCCTTTGAATTATATTCACTTGTAATGTCTGTATTTCAGGCCAGTGAGTTCCTTGAGATCCATTTTGCTTAATTCAGCTTTGCTTAACGGTATATCTTCAGTCAGAGAAGGCAATGACACCCCACTCCAGTGTTCTTGCCTGGAGAATCCCAGGGACGTGGTGGGCGGCCGTCTATGGGGTAGCACAGAGTCGGAAACAACTGAAGCGACTTAGCAGCAGCAGCAGCAGCATATCTTCAGTGCTCAGCACAATGCCTAGAACATCAAAGATGTTTAATAAATGTTGTTCAATTAAGACCATTACAACCATCATTGCTCTCTATTAATCATTCCTCGCTGAGCATGTCTAAAGGGATTTTTCGCTTTGTCTTAGTGGATTCTCTATGAAGTAGACTCTGAGATGGAGACATGCATGCAGGTAATATATTAACGAGTATTCTCTAGAACAATATCTGTGGAGGAATAGACTTGAGCAGAGGGAGAAATTGAACTTCAGTTCAGTTGAGTTCAGTTAAGTTGCTCAGAAATGTCCGACTCTTTGCGACCCCATTAATCGCAGCACGCTAGGCCTCCCTGTCCATCACTAACTCCCTAAGTCCACCAAAACCCATGTCCATCAGGTCGGTGATGCCATCCAGCCATCTCATCCTCTGTCATCCCCTTTTCCTCCTGCCCTCAATCTTTCCCAGCATCAGGGTCTTTTCCAGTGAGTCAGCTCTTCACATCAGGTGGCCAAAGTATTGGAGTTTCAGCTTCAACATCAGTCCTTCCAATGAACACCCAGGACTGATCTCCTTTAGGATGGACTGGTTAGATTTCCTGGCAGTCCAAGGGACTCTCAAGGGTCTTCTCCAACACCACAGTTCAAAAGCATCAATTCTTCAGCACTCAGCTTTCTTTATAGTCCAACTCTCACATCCATACATGACCACTGGAAAACCATAGCCTTGACTAGATGGACCTTTGTTGGCAAAGTAATGTCTCTGCTTTTTAATATGCTGTCTAGGTTGGTCATAACTTTCCTTCTAAGGAGTAAGCATCTTTTAATTTCATGGCTGCAGTCACCATCTGCAGGGATTTTGGAGCCCAGAAAAATAAAGTCAGCCACTGTTTCCACTGTTTCCCCATCTGTCTGCCATGAAGTGATGGGACGGGATGCCATGATCTTAGTTTTTTGAACGTTGAGCTTTAAGCCAACTTTTTCACTCTCCACTTTCACTTTCATCAAGAGGCTCTTTAGTTCTTCACTTTCTTCCATAAGGGTGGTGTCATCTGCATATCTGAGGTTATTGATATTCTTCCTGGCAATCTTGATTCCAGCTTGTGCTTCCTCCAGCCCAGCATTTCTCATGATGTACTTGGCATATAAGTTAAATAAGCAGGGTGACAATATACAGCCTTGACGTACTCCTTTTACTATTTAGAACCAGTCTGTTGTTCCATGTCCAATTCTAACTGTTGCTTCCTGACCTACATACAGGTTTCTCAAGAGGCAGGTCAAGTGGTCTGGTATTCCCATCTCTTTCAGAATTTTCCACAGTTTATTGTGATCTACACAGTCAAAGGCTTTGGCAAAGTCAATGAAGCAGAAATAAATATTTGTCTGGTACTCTCTTGCTTTTTCAATGATCCAGTGGATGTTGGCAATTTGATCTCTGGTTCCTCTGCCTTTTCTAAAACCAGATTGAACATCTGGAAATTCATGGTTCATGTATTACTGAAGCCTGGCTTGGAGAATTTTGAGCATTACTTTACTAGCGTGTGAGATGAGTGCAGTTGTGCGGTAGTTTGAGCATTCTTTGGCATTGCCTTTCTTTGGGATTGGAATGAAAACTGACCTTTTCCAGTCCTGTGTCCACTGCTAAGTTTTCCAGATTTGCTGGCATATTGAGTGCAGCACTTTCACAGCATCATCTTTCAGGATTTGAAATAGCTCAACTGGAACTCCATCACCTCCACTAGCTTTGTTTGTAGTGATGTTTCCTAAGGTCCACTTGGCTTCACATTCCAGGATGTCTGGCTCTAGGTGAGTGATTACACCATCGTGATTGTCTGGGTCATGAAGAACTTTTTTGTATAATTCTTCTATGTATTCTTACCACCTCTTCTTAATATCTTCTGTTTCTTTTATGTCCCTACCATTTCTGTCCTTTATTGAGCCCATCTTTGCATGAGATGTTCCCTTGGTAGCTCTAATTTTCTTGAAAAGATCTCTAATATTTCCCATTCTATTGTTTTCCTCTATTTCTTTGCACTGATCGCTGAGGAAAGCTTTCTTATCTCTCCTTGCTATTCTTTGGAACTCTGCATTCAAATGGGTATATCTTTCCTTTTCTCCTTTGCTTTTCACTTCCTGTCTTTTCACAGCTATTTGTAAGGCCTCCTCAGACAGCCATTTTGCTTTTTTGCATTTCTTTTTCTTGGGGATGGTCTTGAATCCTGTCTTCTGTACCATGTCATGAACCTTCATCCATAGTTCATCAGGTATTCTGTCTATAAGATCTAGTCCTTTAAATCTATTTCTCACTTCTACTGTATAGTCATAAGGGATTTGATTTAGGTCATACCTGAATGGTCTAGTGGTTTTCTCCACTTTCTTCACTTTCAGTCTGAATTCGGCAATAAGGAGTTCATGATCTCATCCACAGTCAGCTCCCCATCTTGTTTTTGCTGACTGTATAGAGCTTTTCCATCTTGGCTGCAAAGAATATAATCAATCTGATTTCAATGTTGACCATCTGGTGATGTCCATGTGTAGAGTCTTCTCTTGTGTTGTTGGAAGAGACTGTTTGCTATGACCAGTGCATTCTCTTGGCAGAACTCTATTAGCCTTTGCCCTGCTTCATTCTGTACTCCAAGGCCAAATTTGCCTGTTATTCTAAGTGTTTCTTGACTTCCTACTTTTGCATTCCAGTCCCCTATAATGAAAAGGACATCTTTTTTGGGTGTTAGTTCTAGAAGGTCTTGTAGGTCTTCATAGAACTGTTCAACTTCAGCTTCTTCGGCGTTACTGGTCGGGGCATAGACTTGGATTACTGTGATATTGAATGGTTTGCCTTGAAAATGAAGAGAGATCATTGTCATTTTTGAGATTGCATCCAAGTACTGCATTTCGGACTCTTTTGTTGACCATGTTGGCTACTCCATTTCTTCTAAGGGATTCCTGCCCACAGTAGTAGATATAATGGTCATCTGAGTTAAATTTACCCATTCCAGTCTATCTTAGTTCACTGATTCCTAGAATGTCGATGTTCACTCTTGCCATCTCCTGTTGACCACTTCTAATTTGCCCTGATTCGTGGACCTAACATTCCAGGTTCCTATGCAATATTGCTCTTTACAGCATCGAATCTTGCTTCTATCACCAGTCCCATTCACAACTGAGTGTTGTTTTTGCTTTGGCTCCATCCCTTCATTCTTTCTGTAGTTATTTCTCCACTGATCTCCAGTAGCATAGTGGGCAGTAGGGAGTTCATCTTTCAGTGTCCTATCTTTTTGCCTTTCATACTGTTCATGGGGTTCTCAAGGCAAGAATACTGAAGTGGTTTCCCATTCCCTTCTCCAGTGAATCACATTCTGTCAGACCTCTCCACCATGACCCGTCCGTCTTGGGTGGCCCCACACGGCATGGCTTAGTTTTATTGAGTTAGACAAGGCTTGGTCCATGTGATCAGACTGGTAGTTGTCTGTGACTGTAGTTTCAGCCTGTCTGCCCCCTGATCCCCTCTCTCCCTGCCCACTGTCTTACCTGGGTTTCTCTTTCCTTGGATGCAGAGTCTCTCTTCACGGTTGCTCCAACAAAGTGCAGCCGCCGCCCCTTACCTCGGACTCGTGGTAGCTCCTCGAACTGCAGTTCAGGTACAACAAAAGATGATGCCATAGGGGACACTGGAATTAGGGTGGCCCTCCAGAGTTGTCCCACCGTGAGGCACAGGAGTGAGTGGACCTTTATCCCCAACATTGACTAGTTAGTGGATGTGGTCCCTTTCTTTTCTGTTCACCCTCCCCAACTTGTGTGACCTGGGTCAAGTCAGCTCGTCTCAACTGAGGGCAGTTTCTGGAGGGAGAGTCTGGGAGCCTTCACCATCAACACTCCCAACAGAGGGGGTCAGTCCTAAAAATGGATGTCATCCACTACAGTCATCTATTGCAAATCTTTTAGATTTCATTTTATTAATTATGAAGTAAAAAGATACTTTCAAACATTTTAAAAAGACAAATGAATTGCTTTGGTCAAATAATTAAATGAATTCAAAGTTAGCTTCTAGTTATACTCAAAAGAGGCACAATGATATAAAACTATCTTTCATTGCTATATGTTCATTAATATCAAGTATAATAGATATTTAAAATTGCCAATTTACAATTTATAATAAATTGACTTGCTTAAAAGCTTAATTTAATTAATTTATTTGTTTATTAATTTATTTTTGGCTGTACTGGGTCTTTGTTGCTGTGCTGGCTTTTCTCTAGTGGTTGCAAGCAGGGCTACTCTCTAGTTGTGAGGTGCAGACTTCTCACAGCAGTTCTTCTCTTGTTGTGGAGCACAGGCTCTAGGGCTTCAGTAGTTGCGGCTCCCGGGTTTAGTTGCTTCATGCCATGTGTGATCTTCCTGGATCAGGAATCAAACCCCTGTCTCCTGCATTGGTAGGTGGATCCTTTACTACTGAGCCATCAGGGAAGCCCCAGAAGCTGAAGTTTAAAGGCTTCTTTATTACAAATCATGACTCTTGTGTGGTGCCAACTTCATATATATGTATTTATAATATATAATGTATCTAATAGTATTAATATATGTACTATTCTCTTTATGTAACCCTGTTTGCCACATTAAAAATTACAAATGTATAAGAACCTTATCTTTCTTTGCAGGATAAACTTTGCTATTTATTTCACAGCTTTTAAATGTAGTTTAACATTTTCAAATAATAAGACAAACCTTTCTTCTAGTAAGACATTAATTTGCCCATAGCACTTTTTCATCTTCATGTATTAAGACTGAAGAGCAGTTTGCTTGTTCTTCCATAATTAACTGAACTCATATGTTAGTAGTGGAGGAACAACATCCAATGTATAAAGATTTACTCATAGAGATTGACCTCATGATGAAAAGAAAAGTTAAATTTCAAATTCTCCTTGTCAGAGCTGATCCCTACCAGGCATGTCCTCACTAATGTTACAGGAAGGTTGCAGATTCTCTGGTTTGCTCTGTTTCAAGTCAGCCAGGTTGCTTTGCTCAGTAATATGTGACAGATGGCTGTCACATCAATTGCAATTAAAGTTTAAATTTTTTTCAGGTAAAGATAGCCATGATGCTGGAGATAATTAAGTTCACTTACCTCTCATCTAGTTTGATCTATATTCACTATGTGTGAATAGTGTACACTACGCGTACTATACTATAAATAGTGTGTGTATATATATATATAGTACATATATATGTGTGTACTAAAAATGGGGCCATAGTTCTTCCATGAAAAAGCTCTATTTTAAGAAGCTTATAAAGTAGAAATGAATATTAGCCATTCTTTTATTTATATGTTTGCTTATATATATATTGTATATTCAAACTATATAAAATACAAAAATAATTTTGTGAGACAATCAGAGCAGAGGGAAAAGAGGAAATAGGAAAGAGTTAGGATTTGGCCAGGAATGAGCTGAGAATGCAGTGTGCCTGCTCTGGAATCACACATGTTTACCAGGTGGCAGTGTCAGGTGGCCTTAGTGGGTGCTATAGCTTCCTTTGGAGAGCGAGGAGTTTCTTCTGAGGGACTCAAATGGGCACTGTAATGACTGTCTAAGTAGAACCCTATGGTGATGCACCTGCCAGTTTCATTGGGTTGTTTCTTCCAGTGTCCCTTGCTGTACTAAATGACAAAATTCTGAATGTTCAAGGGAGGAAAATGTAATTCAGGCAGAACGTCAGCTAACCCTGTGTCTCCTCAGGAAATGTCTTGGCTGCTATTGCTGATGTGATCATTGATGATGTTGTGGTTGCTGTTGTCAGGGGATGGTGGGCATAATGTGAAAAGAATAGCAAAGTGGAGTGGTTGGAGCAAACGTTTGGGTCCAAGTTGACCTATATATTCAAATCCTAGTTCCATCACTTGCTAGTGTGACCTTAGTCAAGCAATTTAACCCCTTTGAGACTTAGTTCCATCAACCATGAAATGAAAATGATAGGGTTATTTTAAGATTAAACTAGGATAAAGTTGTAAAGCATATGACATAGTGCCAGACGCAAAGCAAATGCTCAGTGAATGATAATAGTGTTCATAACAACAGAGATAATGATTCAAACAACTTTATTTGTGCATTCTGAAATTTAATAGTACCAAGTTAACTTTGAAAACTAAAGAGTTTTTCTTTCTTTCACCACTTCCTGTACATCCTGGGCTGTCAGTCCTAGAAGTTGAAGTTCTCTGCCAATTCAAGTATAATTAGACTGTAATTTTGTCCCTACACCTGAGGATCCAGGAGCCCTCTGCATGTCCACCCTTCTCCTCAATTCAGGAGTTACAGTGGATCTATGTGCACAGACAATCCATCTTCCTGGGGATGTCAGGATAGTTCCTAAGTAGTTTCTCTTGCTTCTGTGTACAAACCTCTAAATCACAGCCACCATCACAAAGGCCACTGACTACAAATTGGAATAAGACAGTTCTTGGGAAGAATTAAAGAGCAACAGGGTAGACTTCTCTGCCCTACTGTCATAATTCACGCCTCCTTTCCCCTGAGATCCGAGCTACCTTGTGAGCCACCTGTGGGTGTCAAACAGGCTGTGTTTACATCTGTAAGTCTGTAGTGCCTAACACACTGTCCAGAACAACAGTATCTGAGGAAATATAATGCCAGCCACATGTCATTTCAGTTTTTCTAGTAGCCATCCTTAAAAAAGTAAAAAGCAAACATAAAAGAGGCCAAATTAATTTTAATAATATGTTAGTTCAGTTCAGTTCAGTTTAGTCGCTCAGTCGTGTCCGACTCTTTGCGATCCCATGAATTGCAGCACGCCAGGCCTCTCTGTCCATCACCAACTCCCGGAGTTTACCCAAACCCATGTCCATCGAGTCTGTGATGCCATCCAACCATCTCATCCTCTGTCGTCCTCTTCTTCTCCTGCCCCCAATCCTACCCAGCATTAGGGCCTTTTCCAATGAGTCTACTCTTCGCATGAGGTGGCCAAAGTATTGGAGTTTCAGCTTCGACATCAGACCTTCCAATGAACACCCAGGATTGATCTCTTTTAGGATGGATTGATTGGATCTCCTTGCAGTCCAAGGGACTCTCAAGAGTCTTCTCCAACACCACAGTTCAAAAGCATCAATTCTTCGGCGCTCAGCTTTCTTCACCGTCCAACTCTCACATCCATACATGACCACTGGAAAAGCCATAGCCTTGACTAGACGGACTTTTGTTGGCAAAGTAATGCCTCTGCTTTTAAATATGCTATCTAGGTTGGCCATAACCTTCCTTCCGAGGAGTAAGCGCCTTTTAATTTCATGGCTGCAGTCACCATCAGCAGTGATTCTGGAGCCCAAAAAAATAAAGTCTGACACTGTTTCCACTGTTTCCCCATCTATTTCCCATGAAGTGATGGGACCAGATGCCATGATCTTAGTTTTCTGAATGTTGAGCCTTAAGCCAACTTTTTCACTCTCTTCTTTCACCTTCATCAAGAGGCTCTTTAGTTCTTCTTCACTTTCTGCCATAAGGGTGGTGTCATCCGCATATCTGAGGTTATTGATAGCAAATTTTAATTATGCACTATCATATTATTAACAATAGTAACCACGGTGTACGAAAATATCCCCAGAACTTATTCATCTTATAACTGAAAGTTTGTACCCTTTGACCAACTTTGGATGGTTCATTCAATTCTTGCACCAATTCTGATGTGACAAGTGTTATTATCCTCATTTTACAGATGAGGAAATGAAGGACAAAGAGAAATTTGAAAACCTGCCCAACAGATTTCCCTGGTGGTCAATGCCTAATACTTGGTGCTGATGATGCTGGGGACCCAGGTTTGATCCCTGGTCAGGGAACTAGAGGACCCTACATGCTACAGCTAAACATTCCACATACTGCAACTAAAAGATCATGCTACAATGAAGATCTTTGCATGCTGCAAGTAAGACCTGGTGCAGTCAAATTAAATAAATAATTTTTAAAAAAATAATTAAAAACCTGCCTGAGTTCAAAGCTCATATATGGAGAAGCAGGTCAGATCAGCAAAGAAGTCCATGCCTTGAAGCAACACACTGGATACAAATAAGAGAGGAGGTGACAATTGATTTTTTTGTCAGTTGGCATTTTACAAAAATATCTTATTTTCCACATGGATAATGTTATAGGCTCATTATTATTTACAATGCAGAAATGTAAGAAGGCTTTGGGTTCCCACTTCTCTCTTGTTACTTGGTCTGTTCCGACCACACCAGTTTCTTTGCTTAGAGAATGTAATACACTGATGCCAATAACTCTTCCTTCGCACCTGGAACATTCTTCCCTTGCTCTACCTGGGGAAGAATGGAAGAGTGGCTTACTTCCTTCTTTCATTCAGATTTCTGAAAGACATCAGCTCTTTAAACACTAGGTGTTTGGAAAGATTTACATTATACCATGACAGAATCTGGCAGCCTAATCCCAAGTGTCTTGGTAGAGCTCAGCAAGCACAAGCTTGCCAGCACGCCAGAGTAAATGGCCTGATTACTAACGTGCATTTCTGAGGTGTGGTTTGATCTCTTGTATGGCTGTTTAAGTCCTGGTAGCTCAGTAGTAGAGAAACTGCCTGCCAACGCAGGAGGCACAGGTTCGATCCCTGGGTTGGGAAGATCTCCTGAAGAAGGAAATGGCAACACACACCAGTATTCTTGCCTGGGAAATCCTGTGAACAGAGGAGCCTGGGGTCACAAAAGAGCCAGACACAACTTAGTAACTAAACAACAAGCCCATTATGAGTTACAGAGGCCAGATTTTGAATTAGATGAGATTAATTACACAATTTAGACATTTTTAGATAAGATGAATTTTTAACAATAAATATCTCATTTCATATAAATGTCAACTGTTGAATTAATTAGTTCGTCATGTGGTTCCTGTTTCAAGATTAAAAACCACAACACATTCCTGATTGCATTAGTCTATATTTTTCCAAATGTATTTGCTTTTGTATATAGACAGAAGTTTTCAAGATCTGTGGAGGCCCCACAAATCCACGCATTTATAGCTCATATTTGTTCTAAGAAGTAGACATCTAATTGATGGAACACTGTCTCATAAGTTATATTTGGGGGGAAGTCATCCATCTATGGGCTATGTGCTAGAGGAAGGGCTGGTAACCCACTGGACCAAAATATGCCACTAAAGTGATGTTTTATGCTGTATGAAATGGGATGTTTATGGCTAAACTGCTTATTTGCAAAAAAGCTTGTCTGTAATCATTGTGTTCTTTTTTGTACTCTAAGAAAAGAGCCTTAACTTTTTGATATATTGGGTTCCTCATCCATAAAGTTGGCATGTTTCTGATTATTTATCCCTAAGACATACCTTAAAAAATATTGTGATGACATATAATCATTTTTTTTCTGAAACTAAAGATACAATGTGAATAGAAGAGTGGCTTATATGGGATTTTTTTTTCTTCCTTTCTCTGTAATGGATGTCATTGGAGTTCCAACTATAAAATATTTATTTAAAAAAAAACCCTTTAGCAAAACTACCTGAATACAAATATGTTTGTTCTATAAATGCCCCCAAAACCAAGAAATAAGAATGGCTGAAAGTGTACTTCCTTTTGCAAGGACTTTGTTCATTTAGGATTTCTGTTTAAATGACAGTGTGCAGTAAAGGATAGGCGTGTCTTGGCAAAACTAAAACATTACCAAGACAATCCTTCTGCTGATTTGCTCGAATATCATTCCAACCTCTATCTCTGCCTATAATTATTATGGTCTGAAAGTGTTAGTATTAAATTCATAAGACTGGTCAAAAACATTAGTTTTTTTTTTAAAGTAAAATGAAATTACAAAACAATAATAGGAACAAAGTCAAAATCTTGCATCTTTTGTCTCTAAAATATCCTGTGACCTAGTAACCAACATTTAGGGCATGCTTACTGTATGCCCAATTCTGTGATAAGCCCCTTATGCATGTTAACTCTTGTGATGCTTCCAACAGTCCTATGAGGTAGATTCTGTTATCCTTACTTTGCAAATAGTGAAACAGAAGCATGGAAATGAAATATTAGTTAACTTACCCAAGCCACTTGTTTAGGAAATGGTAAATCTGAATTATAAACTTTTCTTTTTACAGTACAATTCACTGTACAGGTTTACAGAAATTTGATAGTTCACTTTGCAATCTAACCATAGAGGAAACCTCATGTTTTTGTTGGCTTGTGGTTTCTTGTTTTGTTTTATCTTGATAATATTTAAGAAGAAAAAGCAAGTAAAAAAAGAAAACTTACAACATTTTTATATACTGTGTCCCTTCCATTTAAAAACCAAAGAATTGCTGAATATAACATTTTTTCATGATTTTTTTTTTAAATTCCAGCAAAGATACTCTATTTCTGGAAAAGAAAACCATGGCAAACTTTTTAGGGTTCTATAGCATTGTCAGGAATGTTTAGTTTTACTAAATGCTCAAAGCTCAAAAGACTAATCTAGTTTTCCCAAAATATGCTGTACTGGTTGGTTCATGGTAGTTGTTTCCTGTTAACAACCCGATTTGGTGATTTAAGTATAAGTTATACTCTACTACGACAACATGAAAGTGAAAGTGAAGTAGCTCAGTTGTGTCCGACTCTTCACAACCCTATGGACTGTGGCCTACCAGGCTTCTCTGTCCATGGGATTTTCCAGGCAAGAGTACTGGAGTGGGTTGCCATTCCCTTCCCCAGGGGATCTTCCCAACCCAGGGATCAAACCTGGGTCTCCCACATTGCAGGCAGACGCTTTACCATCTGAGCCACCAGGGAATTATCCCCTTTTATATTATTGGAAGAAAGACACATTTTTCCCTATAAGAACACAAGTATTATTAGTATATGTGACCATGTAATTATTTTATTTGCTAGAGGAACAATTTGAATGTACATTAAAACAAAATTTTTAAAACTAAATATAGGGTTTGTGTCCCATAGAACCTGCATTCCTGTATGGCAGCATAGAGTTGAGTAGTAAACAAAAAGTGAGTTGGTTTTGTACCCACGTCTCTATTACTGTTTGGGAAACCAAAGTCAGCCCAGGTTGGTAATAATACTTTAAGACAAAAATAATTCTTTTGCCTAACTTTATTTTAAGTTACCTGCATGTCCCCTAGATGCATGTGAAATTTCAGTGTCTGTTAGACAATGTCAGCCATCAGCCTGAACAAAATTAAGTGCTACTGACACCGGGAGACATAACAGGAACTCATTGTCTTAAGAGCACAGTGTAGAACCAGAAGTGCTCGGTTCCCACGGCCCCCCCGGCTCTTCTCTCCCTCTGCCTACGTGGTCTAGCACAGTGCTATGCACATCATGGTTGTTCCACAGAGAATCAATCAGTCAATCAATCTCTGATTCTCAGATCTTAGTGCTGTGTGTCAGATATACCTGGGGGCCAGTGAAAACTGTGGATTCCTGGATTCCAACCTAGGAATGAAATCTGCATTTTTTTTCGAGCACAGCATGGTAATCCTTGAGTTTCCCTTTGTGACACATAACTTTCAGTCATTAGTCTCCCACACTCATAATTATTTTGTCTCATTTGTTTATGTTTATTTTGACTAACAATGATAATGCCTAAAATTGATACAACATACTAAAATTTACTAATACTATGGGGAGTACTTTTTATATTCAAGCCATGATTCTAGAGTTTTATATAGGCTTCTTCATATATAAACCTGTAAAAGAGTTACTATTATCATGCTCATTTTCTTAGCTGAAGAAATTAAAGTAAGAGGAGGTTAAGCAGTATGCTCAAGGCTACACAGCTAGTCAAGTGGTAGAGTCAGGATCTGAAACCAAGTTTGTCCAAGCTGAAGATCTTGCTCTTGACTGCAAAGTTATCTTGCTTTGCAGGAGCTTTCAGATCTTTTTCACAGTGACTTACAATAAAAAAAATATATTTATATCATGATCTACTAAATAAACATATACCCATCGCCTCACACATACAAATACACAGAGGTGTGTGTGTATGTATATGTGTGTGTACATATATGCATACTTAATAATACATCAAGGTTATTGTCTTTCCACTAGTCATGTATGAATGTGAGGGTTGGACCATAAAGAAGGCAGAGTGATGAAGATTTGATGTTTCAAACTGTAGTGCTGTAGAAGACCCTTGAGAGTCCCTTGGATAGCAAGGAGATCAAACCAGTCTATCTTAAAGGAAATCAACCCTTAATACTCATTGGAAGGATTGATGCTGAAGCTGAAGCTCCAATACTTTGGCCACCTGATGTGAAAAGCTGACTCATTGGAAAAGACCTTGATGCTGGAAAAGATTGAGGGCAGGAGGAGGTTGTGGGGGGAGATGGGGACAGAGGATGAGATGGTTAGATGGCATCACTGATTTAATGAATGTGAACTTCGGAAAACTCTGGGAGATAATGTGGGACAGGGAGGCCTGGCCTGCTGCAGTCCATGGGGTCACAGAGTTGGATAGGACTTGGTGACTGAACAACAACAATACTACATATGATACACTTGACATTTTCTGTTTATTCAATTTTATATTTTAATGCTGGTATTCAGTCCTCCAAGTTGAATTCATAGTCCTCTAAGGGATCATGACAAATTCCATAGAAAAATATGGAATATTAGATACTATGGTTTTTAGACCAAATGACTCAAGTGTGTAAGAGAATGACATGCTGAAATTTACTCAGATGAGGAATCATCTTTCATGCCAGACTATATAATAGTAATAGAAATAGTTGTGATAAGTTATTACATGTGTTTTATACTTTATAATCTTCCAAAACCTTTTCAGATTCAATATTTCTTTTAATATTCTCAAAACCCTATGAGATCTAATATTCACAAGCCCTATGAGAAAGATTTTAATTTCCATTAGAATAATCTGTTGTAGCATGCTCATCAGAGAATTCTTGACTTCATAATATCAGTCTGTCACATTGTCAAGAAATTGTCTTTTTAAAAATATTTTATTCTAATAAATCTTTCTGCAAATGAAGTAGCATTGCTAAGAGAATAAACATTTCTAACAAATGTAAATTATTTTTTTCAAACTTGGAGTGAGAACATGACTATTTTCATTTTCAAAGACAATAGTATCAGCAACCTACCAACTTAGACACCATAGGGAGATCTTCTGCTGGTATTTTCTCCAGGTTTCCTTTCAGATCAGCAAGGCTCACAGGTACTTGGATAGTAATATAACCTGTTATAGTAAAAGCTCCCACCTGTCCAGCCTTGACTTTCCCATTTAGGCCACGCTCATCCTTTCCAGGCAAAGATGCTCGAGGGTTGTCATTACAGAAGAGACCTGATTGGGGGCCCCTTTCATAAATATGTGCTTTGGCGTGATAGACTTTCTTGCATGCCATTTCAGGTAGGCATTTCCCTCCTACCTCTCCACAGAGCAAGAAAATTAGTTTTGTCAGTTATTCTCAATGCATTCATAATTTTCAATGTGTTTATAATTCTCAATACATTTATAATTATCAAAGCTGCAATATTCACCTGCTCTTATGATGTATATTACATTACTCTCTTGTATTTGCACAAAGAATTTTCTGATGTTTTTAATTTGGAATCTTCTGAAACCCATCCATCGCCCTATTTTCTCTTACACCTGTATATTGAAGTGTACAGAAGTTCCAGGAAGATTGTCCTAGGAGGAGGATTTATAAGCTGTTCTTTTCAAAGATGCATCATCTTCTAGATTGTTGAAAAACAATTTCTTCTATTATTTCTCTTGGACACTGATAATTAGTGTAAATCCTAAAGTTCTTATCTTATTTGACAAAGGCCAGGCTGTTTTCCCCTAAAATGCATATTTAAAATGTTAGTCTACTCAGTTATAGGCTCTCGAAACAAAAGAGACCTTCAAAAGCATCCAGTTATTTACTTCCATTTTGCAAATGAGGAAGATTCTTCACACTCCCAGGGAGCCTTCTTTTCTACCTGTGTAGGTGCACATGTGCTCACTGACTCAGTCGTGTCCTACTCTTTGTGACCCTATGGACTGTAACCCACAAGGCTCCTCTGTCCATGAAATTTTCCAGGCAGAAATACTGGAGCAAGTTTCCATTTCCTCCTCCAGGGGATCTTCCTGAGCCAGGGACCGAACCTATGTCTCCTGTATTGGCAGGTGGATTCTTGTAAAAAAGCAGAGTTCATGTTTATAGAATGCCTTGAAATTAGTGGGCTTCACATCATGAATAATTTATAATCACTGTATTATATTGCAAAAAAACTCACTGACAGCATCAAAATTCTACCATAAAAAATGAGACGCTGTGTACAGCCACACATGTACTTTCTTTGATTACTGTGTAAATGGTAAATAGAAATCCATATAGTTTCAGGTCTGATTCTGCATCTGCTAATTGGATTTCACTGTATGGATTTAGTAAGCCAATATTCATGTTAAGTAAACATCTCTCTGAACGCATGCATATGACAAAGCTGATTTTTCTTTTAATTGATGGAATCGATGACTAAATCAGAGGTAAGCTGAGTTGACTTTGCAAAAGTAATCTAGGTTTTAATGAAAGGACTTTATACCTATTTCAGTAGTAGCCTTAGAACTAATGGAAAGAAAACAGAAGGTAGAATCCTAAAGGTCTTCCAAGGGCATAAATTCATCTTTTTCCTGACAGAAATGCCCACATTATTCAAAAACATTCTGTTTTACATCTAATACCTAGCTGACAAGTGTCCGTTTTTCCTGCTTATTCATTCGTCACCCTCGTGTTCTCTCTGCCTGCAAGGCATCCGGCCTGCCTTCTATCACATCTCTCCAAATGATGAAGGATATGTTTAAAATGTTACTCACACTGCTTGCAGAGTACTTTGGAGGCATGAAGGGAGCAGCTGCCATGCTGGACAGCACAATATATTCTGTGTTCTTTATACAACCTGAAAGCTAGAAAAGAGATTTTGGGCAGGAATTAAAAGGATTTTTCAGGAAGAAGTATTACATTGTGAGGGGTTACCTATGAATCATTTTAGAAATTAGATAAAATTTACATACAGTTTAAAACCAAATAACATCAAAACAATATAATTATATGGTATTCAGTGATGGTTCGGCTAAACCTGTCTTTTGAAGTACAGGCCTCTGACGTGTGGTCACCATTCTCAATTAGGAAACAACAATTTCCATAAGATGTGCCTTCCATTGACAGGAATTTGAAAACAGTAGCAAAAACTATATATCAAATCCTAAGAATTATAACCTGCTACATTCGAACCCATCATCCCTTAACAGTGCTGCTGACTTTTGTCAAAATAAAATTTGCAAAAGAGCAATGGTTATTATTATAGTCATTCTCCCAATTTCTGTGCACCCCCAACACAGCTGAGTTTCTAGCCCCCCTTCACTCCTAAATTTCTCAAACTTCTCCTTTTAAGTTCTTTGCTGCATCTGTCCTGTTGGCCTCCAAACTTCTTAAAACTTGGCTCCTGTGACAGTTGTCTCTTGGTTTTTCTCCTATGTCTTTGTTCACACCATAACATTTTTGCAGACAGCTTTTACTCTGAAATATTGGTGTCCTCTTTTATTTCTTTCCTGCTCTGGTAGTGTCATTTATTTCTAGTGCTTCAGCTATCTCCTAGATAGTGAAGCGCAGATCTTCTACCTGGCCTTCTTTTTCCAAACTTTAGACCTGTGGTTCTTAACTCGAGGTGATTTTCCTGTCAGGGGACATTAGGCATTATCTGGAGGCATTTATGTTGTCATGGCTTGGAGAGCTGCTATTGTTATTTGCTGGATGGAGTATGGGGATACTGCTAAGAAACTTACTATGCAGAATGCAGCCTCACAACAGGATTACCCAGTCTCGAATGTCAATTGTGCTGAGGTTAGAAATCATGATCTGGACCTACTGGACTTTTCCATTTCCAAGCAGAGGGGGAAAATGTGGAAACAGTGACAAATTTTATTTTCTTGGGCTCCAAAATCACTGCAGATGGTGACTGCAACCAAAAAATTAAAAGACATTTGCTCCTTGAAAGAAAAGCTATGATAAATCCCGACGGCATGTTAAAAAGCAGAGACATCACTTTGCAGACAAAGGTCTACATAGGCAAAGTTATGGGTTTTCCAGTAGTCATGTATGGATGTGAGAGCTGGACCATAAAGAAGGCTGAGCTCTGAAGAACTGACGCTTTTGAACTGTGTTGTTGGAGAAGACCCTTGAGAGTCCCTTGGACAGCAAGGAGATCAAACCAGTCAATCCTACAGGAAATCAACCCTGAACATTCATTGGGAGCACTGATGTGAAGCTGAAGCTCCAATACTTAGGCCACCTGATGCGAAGAACTGACTCACTGGAAAAGACCCTGCTGCTGGGAAAGATTGAGGGCAACAGGAGAAGCGGATAACAAAGGATGAGATGGTTGGATGGCATCACTGACTCAATGGACGAGTTTGAGCGAATTCTGAGAGATAGTGAAGGACTGGAAAGCCTGATATGCCAAAGTTCATGGGGTCACAAAAAGTCGGACACGACTTAGTGACTGAACAACAATAACAACAAACTGAACATATACCAAAATAAGTTTGCTATCTTTCTCACCACTTTCCTGCCCATGGTGGTATGATTTCATTTAATGATGGTATAAATTTAATAATTGCAATAGCTGAGAATATAGTATTATCCTTTCCTCTTTGCACTCTCCAGATACTTAGGTATTTTGGAACAAATGATCTGTTCATTACCAGAATCTGCTTTCTCTTCTTCCTGTCCACTGTCACTAGCTGAGTTCAGTTCCCCATCATCCTTCCTGATCTATTCAAATGGGTCTCTAACTACCTTCTGCTTCTTCAGCACCACCTCAGTCACACTGAGAGCAATATGACATCTGATTTCCTTCCTCTGCTTAAAAGCCTTTGAGAGTTCGCTATTTCTTAGCATAGCAGGAAGGCTTTTCATGAATAGATCTCAGCTTACCCTTCTAGTCTTGATTGTGAATCTTACATATCTTCATCCTAAGTACCTAATAAAGTATCTATCATAAGGAGATAATTAATAAATATTAAAGGAATTTGTTTTAACTCTTTGGAGATATATGTGCCTAACTCTTTCTAATTCTCCATCCTTATTTTGTGATATGCTGTTTAATTTAACTGCGAGTGAGTCTATATATTATTTGATTTGTGAATTAATTCTAGTCTTTATGTCTTTACCCTACCATGCATCAGATGGGAGGTTTTCAGAATCATTTTTCACAAACAAGATATACCTTGTAAGAATATTTTATCCTAGGACTTCCCTGGTGGTCCAGTGATTAAGAATCTGCCTGCCATTGCAGGGAACACGGGTTCAATCCCTGGTCTGGGAGTATCACACATGCTGTGGGAAGCCCATATGGCTCAACTACTGAGCTCATGCTCTAGAGCCCTCAAGCCACAACTACTGAGCCAGCACACCGTAGAGCCTGAGAAACCACCTCAGGAGAAGTCCGCACAGGACCCCCACTTGAGGCAACTAGAGAAAGCCCCTGGGCAGCAGCGAAGACCCAGCCCACGTGAAAAAGGAAAAAAGGACATTTTATCCCATGAAACTTACTCAGTGCTGCTGTTGCTTTTATTAACATTTTGACAAAATTTTTTATCTTAATGCAGATTTAAAACAAAGAGAAGCTACCATGTGAGAAAAGAAAGAGTAGAAATTTTCTGATGTTGCTGTTGAAAAGATACAAATCAACCTTAAGAGATATGAAGGGATGTGTGGGATAAAAAAATATGTATCAGATCAACAGCCAGCAGGTTCTAATGCAGCATCAATTATTTTGCTGTGAGGCTTTGAGTAATTTGAGAAATGTGTTTCTAATATGTAAAATAAGGACATGGCTTAGATAACTTTCATGTTCTAATAACTATGGATTTTAAGGATTCATTTCTAAAAATCTACTCAATTTATTGATAATAAAATTAGAAATATCTTTCTGAAAGAAATTTTGCATGATATATAGAGTCTCTTATCTTACCTCAGACCCACATAGATCCAATAATCTTTTCAGCTCACTTCAGTTGCTCAGTCGTGTCTGACTCTTTGCGACCCCATGAACCGCAGCACGCCAGGCCTCCCTGTCCATCACCAATTCCCCAAGTCCACCCAAACCCATGTCCATCCAGTCGGTGATGCCATCCAACTATCTCATCCTCTGTCATCCCCTTCTTCTCCTGCCCTCAATCTTTCCCAGCATCAGGGTCTTTTCCAATGAGTCAGCTCTTCACATCAGGTGGCCAAAGTATTGGAGTTTCAGCTTCAACATCAGTCCTTCCAATGAACACCCAGGACTGATCTCCTTTAGGATGGACTGGCTGGATCTCCTTGCAGTCCAAGGGACTCTCAAGAGTCTTCTCCAACACCACAGTTCAAAAGCATCAATTTTTCTGCACCCAGCTTTCTTTATAGTCCAACTCTCACATCCATACATGACCACTGGAAAACCATAGCCTTGACTAGAGAGAACTTTGTTGACAAAGTAATATCTCTGCTTTTTAATATGCTGTCTAGGTTGGTCATAAGTTTCCTTCCAAGGAGTAAGCGTCTTTTAATTTTATGGCTGCAATCACCATCTGCAGTGATTTTGGAGCCCAGAAAAATAAAGTCAGCCACTGTTTCCACTGTTTCCCCATCTATTTGCCATGAAGTGATGGGACCAGATGCCATGATCATAGTTTTCTGAATGTTGAGCTTCAAGCCAAATTTTTCACTCTCTTCTTTCACTTTCATCAAGAGGCTCTTTAGTTCTTCTTCACTTTCTGCCATAATGGTGGTGTCATCTGCATATCTGAGGTTATTGATATTTCTCCCGGCAATCTTGATTCCAGCTTGTGCTACCTCCAGCCCAGCGTTTCTCATGACGTACTCTGCATATAAGTTAAATAAGTAGGGTGACAATATACAGCCTTGACTTATTCGTTTTCCTATTTGGAACCAGTCTGTTGTTCCATGTCCAGTTCTAACTGTTGCTTCCTGACCTGCATACAGATTTCTCAAAGGGCAGGTGGTCTGGTGGTCTGGTATGCCCGTCTCTTTCAGAATTTTCCACAGTTTATTGTGATGCACACAGTCCAAGGCTTTGGCATAGTCAATAAAGCAGAAAGAGATGTTTTTCTGGTACTCTCTTGCTTTTTCGATGATCCATCAGATGTTGGCAATTTGATCTCTGGTTCCTCTGCCTTTTCTAAAACCAGCTTGAACATCTGGAAGTTCATGGTTCACATATTACTGAAGCCTGGCTTGGAGAATTTTGAGCATTACTTTACTACCGTGTGAGATGAGTACAATTGTGCAGTAGTTTGAGCATTCTTTGGCATTGCCTTTCTTTGGGATTGGAATGAAAACTGACCTTTTCCAGTCCTGTGGCCACTGCTGAGTTTTCCAAATTTGCTGGCATATTGAGTGCAGAACCCCTAAACTCTTGAAGGTTTTCTTCTGCCAAGAAATTCACCCAAATAGCAAATAATATGACATGAATTTTTTTCTCACTGCATTTTTCCAGAAGGTGCTTTCTTATAACTGCTTGAAAGGCTTAGAGATACACCTCTAGAGTCTTTGGATTTCTACCCATTAGTTCCGTAGCCTGAAATGGTGCTTTTATATTTTTAAGTCATTACTGGGGACATGGGATGAAAAGACAGAGGGATTAACTTTTTAATAAAATCTACTGGGTAAAATTTCAATAAATTTTTATTGGGAGGAGCTGCATCAGTTCAGTTCAGTCACTCAGTCATGTCTGACTCTTTGCGACCCCATGAATTGCAGCACTCCAGGCCTCCCTGTCCATCACCAACTCCGGAGTTTACCCAAACCCATGTCCATCGAGTCGGTGATGCCATCCAACCATCACATCCTCTGTCGTCCCCTTCTCCTCTTGCACCCAATCCTTCCCAGCATTAGGGTCTTTTCCAATGAGTCAACCCTTTGCATGAGGTGGCCAAAATATTGGAGTTTCAGCTTCAACATCATTCCTTCCAATGAACACCCAGGACTGATCTCCTTTAGGATGGACTGGTTGGATCTTCTTGCAGTCCAAGGGACTCTCAAGGGTCTTCTCCAACACCACAGTTCAAAAGCATCAATTCTTCGGCGCTCAGCTTTCTTTATAGTCCAACTCTCACATCCATACATGACCACTGGAAAATCATAGCCTTGACTAGATGGACCTTTGTTGGCAAAGTAATGTCTCTACTTTTAAATATGCTACCAAGTTTGGTCATAAACTTCCTTCCAAGGAGTAAGCATCTTTTAATTTCATGGCTGCAATCACTATCAGCAGTGATTTTAGAGCTCCCAAAAAATAAAGTCTGACACTGTTTCCACTGTTTCCCCATCTATTTCCCATGAAGCGATGGGACCAGATGCCATGATCTTAGTTTTCTGAACATTGAGCTTTAAGCCAACTTTTTCACTCTCCTCCTTCACTTTCATCAAGAGGCTCTTTAGTTCTTCTTCACTTTCTGCCATAAGGGTGGTGTCATCTGCATATCTGAGGTTATTGATCTTTCTCCCGGCAATCTTGATTCCAGCTTGTGCTTCCTCCAGCCCAGCGTTTCTCATGATGTACTCTTCATAGAAGTTAAATAAGCAGGGTGAAAATATACAGCCTTGACGTACTCCTTTTCCTATTTGGAACCAGTCTGTTGTTCCATGTCCAGTTCTAACTGTTGCTTCCTGACCTGCATGCAGGTTTCTCAAGAGACAGGTCAGATGGTCTGGTATTCCCATCTCTTTTAAAATTTTCCAGTTTATTGTGATCCACACAGTCAAAGGCTTTGGCATAGTCAATAAAGCAGAAATAGATGTTTTTCTGGTACTCTCTTGCTTTTTCAATGATCCAGCAGATGCTGGCAATTTGATCTCTGGTTCCTCTGCCTTTTGTAAAACCAGCTTGAACATCTGGAAGTTCACCGTTCACGTATTGCTGAAGCCTGGCTTGGAGAATTTTGAGCATTACTTTACTAGCATGTGAGATGAGTGCAATTGTGTGGTAGTTTGAGCATTCTTTGGCATTGCCTTTCTTTGCAATTGGAATGAAAGCTGACCGTTTCCAATCCTGTGGCCACTGCTGAGTTTTCCAGATTTGCTGGCATGTTGAGTGCAGCACTTCCACAGCATCATCTTTCAGGATTTGAAATAGCTCAACTGGAATTCCATCACCTCCACTAGCTTTGTTCGTAGTGATACTTCTAAGGCCCACTTGACTTCACATTCCAGGATGTCTGGCTCTAGGTGAGTGATCACACCATCGTGATTATCTGGGTCATGAAGATCTTTTTTGTACAGTTCTTCTGTTTATTCTTGCCACCTCTTCTTAATATCTTCTGCTGTTAGGTCCATACCATTTCTGTCCTTTATCAAGCCCATCTTTGCATGAAATGTTCCCTTGCTATCTCTAATTTTCTTGAAGAGATTTCTAGTCTTTCCCATTCTGTTGTTTTCCTCTGTTTCTTTGCAATGATCGCTGAGGAAGGCTTTCTTATCTCTCCTTCCTATTTTTTGGAACTCTGCATTCAGATGGGAATATCTTTCCTTTTCTCCTTTGCTTTTTGCTTCTCTTCTTTTCCGAGCTATTTGTAAGGCCTCCTCAGACAGCCATTTTGCTTTTTTGCATTTCTTTTCTATGGGGATGGTCTTGATCCCTGTCTCCTGTACAATGTCACGAACCTCTATCCATAGTTCATCAGGCACTCTGTCAATCAGATCTAGTCCCTTAAATCTATTTGTCACTTGGATGAAATTTTTTTAACTTTGCCTTAAAAAAATGCTGCTTTAAAACTGTATAACTGACTCATTTATTTTTTAGCTTTGGTGTTTAAAATGATAAAACTGATTTCTAACATTTTTGTGTCTATCAATAGCAGTTTTTAAAATTGTACTGCATATTGCTATAGCAACTATAACTATATAAATAAGTAATTAGATTCTTGTTACATTTGAGCAGAAATAACTATTTAATCTTCTAATTGGAGAATGGTGACATAATTACATATTAAGATATTTCTGGACCCATCCCAATTGTTACTCTTTTCTGTCTTGAGATACTTCAAGAAACTGTATTTATTTCTCCAGGACTCCAGCATTCTGTTTTCATTCTGAAACAAAAACTTGCTTTTGAGTTATTTATCAAAAGATCTCAGAGTTGTTGCAACTTCAATAGTATCTATTGTAAAGAAAGAAAGACTATTAATATACATAAGGGACTCTGTATGAATAAGAATCATAACAATGGGATTCCTTTGATTAAAAATGTGATTGTTATAGTTGATTATTAAGAAATACTAGCAAACTATAATGAAGGAGTGTCACTAATTTTTAGAATGAGGATCTCCAAGCATTCCAGTGAAGATTAAAGTAGGAACAGCTAGTAATCTCTAAATTTCATAATTTCCACTACATAGAATATAATCAGCCACATTATGGTACAGTACTAACATGATTAAAAACTACAAAGAAACGAAAATAATAAACTGAAAATTTATTATTGTACTTTTTAGAAATGAATAAATTGTAATTAGTTTTGTCTTGTATTTTATTACTTATGCTTTCCAGATCTACGAAAAACATTTGAGCAGGAACCTCTGGGAAAGGAAGTATCCTTGGAACAGGAAGTCTTGCTCCAGTGCCGACCACCTGAAGGGATCCCAGTGGCTGAGGTGAGAAGCAAAAATTCTTTGCATTTAGCAACTGGCACTTAGTTATTCTAACAGAGGCCTAATCTATGGCTAATGGTGCAGTGAATTAGGGTATGGCATGATGAATGATTGGTAATGGAGTCCTAACTGCTTGCTACTGGCAAAATAGATTGATTGGGAACTGATTAATGACTTGGAGTCAATTAGAATGCCCCACTGGACAAAGCCACAGGCAGCTTGGTTTAATTTTGTCATTCTCTTTAAGAAATCAGAAACACTGTTTTATTTTATCTGGCACTAATCATAAAGAAAGATGGCCTGACTTAATACTGTGCCATCAATTTTATTATTGTTCTTGATACTATGTAAAAAATGTAAGATGGGTGTACATTTGTGTGTATGTGTGACAGCCTGTGTGCTCCACATATATGTTTCCTGCTCTGTGATGTAATCAGGACGTACCTAAAAGCCATGGCCACACACCATGAATAAAAACATGTTTGAGGAATGTCAAGTAGTTTCATCCTGTAAGTTTTCCATTAACTCTTTATTTTCATTTTCTGGTTTTGGTGAAACAAACCCTATTGAAAGTTCATGAAATATGATAAATCAGATTTATACTATGATTTTTTATTAGCACCAGACAATACAATGACCTTTGAAAATGCCTGTCCATG
Source organism: Giraffa tippelskirchi (assembly GCF_054371585.1). Classification (NCBI taxonomy): domain Eukaryota; kingdom Metazoa; phylum Chordata; class Mammalia; order Artiodactyla; family Giraffidae; genus Giraffa; species Giraffa tippelskirchi. Next base: position 81,121,116 of record NC_137275.1, on the reverse strand, counting down.
GGGGATAGGCCTCCATGACCACAAGAGTGTTCTGTGCTCTCCTTGAGACACCATTTAGAGCACACTGCTGAAGAAAATCATCTAATACCATGTCTTTTATTTCATTTCAACTAATTCCAAACTCTTAAAAATGTTACCCTGTTATGATTATCAGAAGACATTCTAATATACATCAAACACTATTGTCCTGGCAGATCCAGTATCCTACAAACAGAGAAAAGCTTTAATTTGATAAGTAACATAACTGCCAGTTTGCTGGTGGTCCTTGTTAGCCTCTAAACTACACTGAGTTCTTTGGAATTTTTACTCTTTATTGCATATATGTAAAGAAGCATTTTTTAAATTACTACAATTTAGGCCTGTATATGGGTCAGCTGATTTTTTGTAAAAATAAGCCTGGAATTTTTCCTGTCTATGAAATTGTAAAATAATATTACTAAGACTTACTACATTGTCCCAAAATTTTTAATAGTTAATCAAGGCACTTACTATCAGATTTCCATAGTTTTTCTGTCTTTTGAAAATTCAGGCAAAAGTGAGAGTCAGCACAGTTAGTGTGTCCCATGACAACAAAATTAAACATCTGATAGCTCTTTCCAAAATAATAATAATAATAAATTAATTAGAAATTTAGCCAGGGCCCTTACAAATGACTCCATTTTCTGTCACTACCATTCACATCTCCAGTCTGTCAGTGCAAGACTCTGAGTGGCACTTTTAATGAAATTTCCTTTTTTTTACTTTGAAAGAAGAGAGTTGGTTTTTGTCTTGTACCTGACATCCCATGGCACTTTCTAGCACTGTATCAGAGACTATGCATGATTTCTTCTGTTTTCTCCAACCACACCAAAACCTTATCTTCCACCACTGACTCACAGGATGATTTATTGTGATTAGAAAGAAAACAGCTCTTCTCTATGCAACATTTCATTTCACTTGTGACAATAACTGCATCTCTCTCCTTAATCATATTTCTAAAATTCTAATGCAAACCTCCTCCATTAAATTGCCTTAAAGACCAAAACATATCCTGAGTAACATAGACTCTTCTTGACTCAGTGTTTCTTAAAATGAGCAGATCCCTGCAGAGATTTTCAGTTAGGAGATTCTAGTAACTTCTTCATATTTTTTAGTTTCCTCAGCAAAGTAGTTCACTTTGTCAAGGAGTAAAGATTCATGACTGCAAACTAATTGGCTGTGAATTTTATCTGTATCATCACTGGGGAAGAGACCAATTAACACTTGGCAAGCTCAAAAATCATATACCCGTTTGACATTCAAAGAACTATATTTAAAGTGACTTTTTTTCAAGTCAAGAGAGAGATCAAAAACACTTGCTTGAGAGCAGGCTAATAAACTCCTGTGTAGATTATTTCCAACACCCTTAGAATCACCAAGATCAGAAATCTAATGTATACCTTAACGTGACACATTGCAACCGTCATTTGCTCAAGAGGAGTAGAAAAATGAGAAAGGGATGAAATATAATGTGGTGAATTAAGGGATTATAAAATTATTTTAATTTAATGATATACATATTCATTATCTAATATTTTATTTGTTTGAGGAATTTAAAAGCATAAAAATAGCATAAAATGAAATACTGATCTTAAAGGGAAACTAAAAGGTAAGACCTGCATGCGTTACCATAAACAGAATCAGTCTTTAAGGTATCAGGCCATACTGGCAAGGATTCTTGCTTCTTTTGTGTTCTAGACAAATGATTTTTAAAAACTCAGATACTACATGCTTAACAAATACATGGTTGACTGATTCAATTTATCTTTGTTTAGTAAATATATGTCTAGCACCATTGAATAGGTAGTTAAGTTCATTATTTGTAAAATATCAAGAGGCAATAATTTCCTTCCCACATAAGTCAGTAGGTTTCCAAAGAGCTCTGCTAATCTTAAGTTACAGCAGCATCACCTTGGGTGCAAATAATGGCACAGGGATTTCTGTGGTAATAAAACATTTAATTTTCTCCTCTATTTTGGCTTTAATTTTTGCTACAGAGTGTTAAACTAATTTCCATTCAGAACTCTAGGCTTAACCCCATGTCACCATTTCTGACTGTTGGACTTCAAGCAAGGTATTTCAATTCCTATACCTAAGTTTCCTTAATTAAATTACAAACCGGAGGTAATAATAGTGTCTCTCCAGAATGTAGTTGAAGATTAAATGAGATGATATATGCAAATAAATCACTTAGAACATGCAGAAGAACTCAAGAAACATTACTATTGTTATTATTATTAATATGTTATCACCTCTTGATTCAGAGAAGACTGAACTCAACCTCTTGAATTCACAGTAGTCCCTGGCACATCGTGCCTCTGATGGGCCCTGTAGGGCATGCAGCGATGAAGCTTCTGTCCGATGAAGAATCCCAGAGATTCCCTCCTGTGTCTTCTAACCAGTTATTTTGATTAGAATCCACAAATGCTACAAATGAAGATAAAGTCTGAGCTTTAAAATAAGGAAACTCACTCATTTATGTAACATATTTACTCTACAAATGACTTGTTACTGTGGAAATCTGCACCAAGTCCTGATGTGCTGCTGTTCTTACCCTAATTTTTAAAGTTATCTGTTTAGTCATCATGGGCCTAGAACACTGGACCAGACCTTATGTTTCCTCCAAAAGAGGGAATTTGGAGTGGGATTACTGTTGGAAGTTCTCCTTTTCCAAGCAAAAGGAAAGAGAGTGACAAAGAAAGCCTCAGAGGAGGAAGAGACCAACTCAGGATTCCCTGTACTCCACCTCTCCTTTTGACAAAGAACTCCTCTCAGTACTCACTGGTTAAGAAAAAAATATGTTGCAGGTACCTCAGGGATGAAGCACAAGAGTTTCAGAGCTCTAGTCTTGGCTGTTCCTTCCTCTGGCCTCCTTCTTGCCAGGCCCTTTCCTCATTTTCTTTATTTATCAGCCAGACAGTTTCCTTAGCAGGGCTAGCATCTGGGGGCTTTATGCGGTATCAAAGGTGCAAACCCTTTAAGTGCTGCATCATAGTATGGTCCAGGGATCCCCAGAAGCCAGCACCTCGGGGTGAGGGGTACTTAGCTATTAATCAGCAGATACAGAACTATTTCAGTATTCAATACCTGGTATGAATGAAGCAGTAAAGCTGCCTGAATGTCAGCCCCTATGTTCTCTGACTTTTTATAGCTCCAACTATTTATTATCTGTGTCAAAATATGTCTGTTTACTCCTTTGCCTGCTTGACTAGATTGGATGAAATCAGAAGAAAAGGGATTTTTGTTCATGTTTATCTCTAACACAAGCAGACTGTAGGTTACATAGTAGATTCTCTGACTGCATTGAATTAAATGAAATAAAGAGTCCCTGTTGGATGTGACAGAGAAGCTGCACCTCAGGAAATGGAACTTTCCAGAAATAGGATGTTTGTCACCATGGAAGATGTGTGCTGAGAGAACTCAGTGCGGGTGGTGTAAGGGAGTCAGTCAGTCAGAAGGGTTCTAACCCATTGGACCACTTGGATCACTCCAAAAGGCCATTGGGAGTTACTTTAGTTCGTGGACTATAGGACAGGTTAATAGTAATTATATTAAAATTAAAAGTAGACTCAGCGAAAGAAAGAAAATAAATCCCCAAAATAATCTGAAATGGTATTGCTCAGTATTTTTAAAAATGCTTTTGCAAGGATCAAGCCAAAAATATAATGCTTTTCTTCCATTTCTGGGGAGGCATTTGCCTTCCTTTAGCAGAAATCTCTCATCTCCCCAAAGAAACCAGAAAGTTAATATGCCTGTGAACGGGTGCTGGGTTGCTCCAGTGGCATAATAGCAGAACTCTGTGAAATGAATCCCTCTTTGCTCATTTGGTTTATGCCTGGAAAATGTTGCTGTCATATGATGAGCCAGAAATATACTCAGAGATGCTTTATTTCATCAGATTATCTCTTTTGGAGAGTATCGGGATCAAAAACATCAATGGATATGACATTTATTGGCATGACACAAGGAGCAAAACTGAATTTTTCACTAAAATAAACCTGTGATTTGCTTCACCTTAAACAAGGGTATAATTGCTCCTCTAATTATAATTGAACTATTTCTCATAGGAGTCTAATTGGAGGAACAGGGCACCGTGTTCAACTTATTGACCCAATTGTGCTTAAAAAGTGTCATCTTATTTATCAACATTTGCATCTCTAATTAGCAAGTGGGAAAATATGGGGTGAAGTGTATAAGAACAGATTATTTGGCAGTCTTGCTCAACAGGAAATAGAATTTTTAAGCTGATAATGCCAGGGGGAAAAGCGGCTGGCAGCCGGAGGCTTTGCCAAATGTATAGCATCAGGTGGCTCTCCACCTAACTGATTATTAATATGACCACTGAACACTTCGTTTCATGAGAGACCTGCATGTTTCGCTGCCATTCCCTCATAATTGGAACTTCGTGTTGATGCATTTCCATGCAGGTACATTGTCTCCCAAGCTGTGCTTTATATTCTTTGTAGTCAAAAGAGGTTTAGAGAAACGAGTTCGAATACTAATTTGGAGGGAGACATTGCTTTCAGTGCCCAGTGATATCTTCTGGAATTTTCTCCTAGCATGTGTGTAACAACAAGAAGGGGTTTGATTATGAGATGATTACCAGCCCTATAAATAGGTTTGCCACAAGTATCAGGTTCCTTGACTGGTAGCCAGCTTGCAAGCTTTACATTGGTCCAGTCAACAGTTGCCAACATTGTCTGTTTATTTTGGTCACTTCATATGATTTTCTGTCAATATATGCATCTAATAATTATGCATAGAGATCACCATAAATAGATAACTGGTTTGCAGATAACTCTGTAAACCAATTTAAAACATAATAAAGTGAACCAATATCAACATCAATTTTTAAAACACAGGAATAAATAATAAACTTTCTTTGATTTATAATAGATTGTGGCATGACTTCTGCACATATACAGTGGTTCCTTTGAGCCTATAGTACAAAATCCAGTTTTTATTTTTACTCACTAAATCATTTATTCAAGAAATATTTATGGTCCTCTCACCATGTACTAGATACCCTTCTATTTGAAGGAGATACATGGCAAAGTTCCTAAATGGTAATAAAACACTAAAAACAAGAAAAAAAATAAAAGCACAAGATTTAATCAGATAACTGTAAGTTAAAGGAAATACGACAAGATAATATCTGAGAAGGCTGATGGTTGTTGGCGATCAGGAGTCACTTAAAGTTCAAGGAGAATCTATCTGATGAAATAACATTTGAGCTGAGATCTGAATGACAAGAAAGAGCCAGACTTGAAAAGATCTGGGTCAGGAAGCTCCAGGCAGGGGAGCAGAATACCTCAGAATGTGGTTACAGATTAAAAAGGAGGCCAGTGTCTCTGAGGCAGAGTGAGCCAGGAGGAGGGCAGGAAGCCCTTCAGTCAGAGTTAGGATGAGCTTGGGGACTGAAACACGGTAATGGGAAGGGATTTTGTTTCTGAATATATGCAGTCATTGGATATTTTAAGTGAGGAATTGACATGACCTGATACATTTTATTTCTAAGATCATTCTTGCTGCTATAGGGAGTGTAGATTTTAGAAGTATAAGAATGGAAGCAGAGACACCATTCAGGAGATCTTGCAGTACTTCACACAACAGAAGATAGTTGTTGGTCTTAGGGCAGAGGAGATAAGAGAAAGGTGGAGAAACAAAGGATATATTTTAATTCCTTTGGGAATAGAAATTCTGAACATGGATTTTAAATTTTATTTTATTAAATGAATAAAATCTAGAAATTATTTGGTTCTTCAGAAGAAAGTGAAATCTTCTGTGCTAAAAAGAGAGCAAATAGTAGAGCTTTTCTTAGATAACCTAAAATTAATGGTCAGTAGACTTCAGCTGTTTTCAAATACAATCTGTCTCTCTCAGTGGTGCTTCAGCAACAGGCAGTAACCTACCTTGAGCCCATGATCCCAGGGCAGAAGGGTCTTTTATTTCTACAGCCCTTATTTCATGAAAAAAAAAAATTTTTTTTTTTTCCTTGGATAAATTTTTTGGCTTTGAAATTTCTTTCAATGATTCTTCATATGCCTAGAGGCACTATTTAGTGTAAACTCACTGTGGAAGAAAAGTGGTAGTCGCAGAGAACAAAAAAGCAGTGTTTTTTTAAAAGTGATCAGTTTTAGCAAGAGTCCAAACACTTTTAGTGGGTAAATGCTGAGAGTTATTTAATCTGAAAGTTTATAGTAAAGACTGGTTAGAAGCTATCTCACGACTAGTCAAAAGTTAGCATTTTAAGGACATTTCAGTGTCATTTTGCTCCCTTGTAAGATATTATTAGAGTCATTATACTTTGGGCTCTCTTTTGGTGATTGTCACATTGATTCACTTATCAGCATGCTTTTTATCTCCTCATAGTAGAATTTAAGGTTTAGAAAAAAAAATTCAGATTTCAAGACAAGTTCACATCTAAAATGTGGTTCACACACATTCAGCTCTCAAAAGCAATGAGCAAGGTGCCTGTGTGCCTGCGTGCTCAGTTTCATCCTACTCTGTGCAACCCCATGGACTGTAGCTTGCCAGACTCTGTCCATGGAATTTTCCAGGCAGAAATACTGGAGTGGATTGCCATTTCCTGCTCCAAGGGATCTCCCCCACCCAGGGATTGAAACCACGTTTCCTGCATTGACAGGCAGATACTTTACTATTGAGCCACCTGGAAAGCCAATGAGCTAGACATGTGTCCAATTAAAGGAGAGTTTCTGCAGCAGGAAAATAGGACCCCTTTCTTAGCAAATTCCTCCTGTTTGCAGAAGTTGCAATATGTCAGTTGTTTCTGTTACTAAACAAGTCCCTATGCCAGACTTGCAGTGAACCAATCACTGAGACACTGGGATTTCCAGCTAAGAGTTTACTCACAAAACAGCCAAGTAAGAAGATGGAGAACAAACTTTAGCTCCGCCTCCTCGAGGTCAAGCGGGTGGGATACTTATGGGATAAGCAAGGTGGTCTCAGGTTGGGGAAAGGTGATTGGTGGAAGCGGCACAAGGGGCGGGAATGGGTATTCTGCGCAGGCGCATCTCTGTTAAATGCTAATACATATTCAAAATGAAGCTAACCAGTCTTACCCGAGGATGCAGTTTCCAGTCTTCCCTAGTCGACAGGCCACTCACTACCTAAAACTGGTCACAGGTCCAGTTTTAGTGTCAGGGGTCCCAACCAGCCTTAGCCGCTCGCACTGGGCAGTTTAAAACAACTGGACTGCGTGGAACCCGGGAAGGTATGTAACTAAAAGAGGAGGGTAGGGGAAAGAAATACTAAAACACGCTTTATCAGTGAAGGCAGTTTGTAAGCAAAGAGGTTTTGACAAGTTGGTCCCCTTTCTGTTCTGTAAGACAAGCTCAAGAATTTGTTAGTTATCAGCTTCTGTTAAGTCTGTGGGGCATGGTTTTATTTGTACTTGGTTTTTTAAAATCCTCTGGCCTTTTTTTTCTTTGTAGAGTTATCTAAAGACCATGCTTGAAGACCAATACTTTTACAGCATAAAAGTACAAATACTTTCACAAAGCTACTGAAAGGTACAAAGTATATTGGACAGTGTAACCACATTATTATTCACACAGAAGTGAATAATGTCTTACTGCTATTGCCAATCTGAGAAGCAAATAGCTGCATAAACAAAGTAGCCTTCCGTTCTTGACTAGAGGTAGTATCAGAACAATGTCTTCAAAGTAGACTTGGGAGACAAGGAAAGTTTCTTTGTATACTTTTTTATTTTTTGCTTCTTGTCCTTTAAGATACTTTTTACTCAAAACTTTAATGAGTAAATAACATTCATTTGCAGTCTATAATGAAGACTTTCTTGATTGGACATATGAAACACCTGTTGTCAGGGTGCGACACCGGCAGATCATTCTGTGATTTCAACCTCTGGGGCAATGGAGCTAAATCCTACCTGGTGAAAGTCTACAGAAGGCTTATTAGCTATAGGTATCTTTTTAGCATTGTCAAGACTTTACTACTCAAGGCTTGATGCATAGATTGTCTGTACTGACTTGAGCTTCTTAACAAGGCAGAATCTCAAGCCCTACACAGGACACTTAATTAGAATCTGCATTTTAGCAGAATGATCAGAACCAGTCTTCAGTACTGCTTCTCAAAGACTAGGATGCACATTGGGATGATCGGAGAATCATTAGAAAATGTTGATGCTTATAGCCCATGCTAAGGATACTCATTTAATAGGTGTTTTGTGTAAGCTGAGTATCACTATTTTTAATAAGTTTTTAATAACTCCCCAGGTGATTCTAAAATGCAACAAAATTTGAGAACCTCTGGTCTAAAGGGCAACGTTAAAACAAACCAATAAGGAAAAGTTCAAACTTGTCACTTCTAAACCAGTCAGTAAAACTTGGCCAAATCTCAGCTTCTAGCTAATGCTTTTTCTAGAAGTGTGGCTTGGCTGAGTGTGCATTTGATAATTGCCCCATAATTGCTTTTCCCATTTGTATGATTAATATACCTGCATGCAACAATTCTAGGCTGCATCTTCATTCTCTCAGGTGTACACATGCTTCTCTATTCTGTTGAATCATTTTCAACCTCAGTGCTCTGACTTGAGGGACCTCAGTTTGAGTTTAGCAGAGTAACCTTTTTAATTGATAACGGATTTTTCTAGCTAATGCTTGCTGGACTCACTTTTCATATTGGGTGGCATGTGGCATTTTCCCTTTGTTAATTAGAACAAATGTGCCAATTATGTTAATGTTTCTCCAGATACCAATCAGAGAATAATTAGACACAACACATCTGTCTTTCACAGGGGAGTAGAATAGAAAAGAAAACTGCAAGATGCTTTGCTCATTATTTACATATATGGATAGATGGTTCTTTACCCAATCACATGGTTAGCAGTTCATATATAAGGAGGGCAAAGGGTGCCAATAGCTATTTGGGAGTCTGTTAGCAATTTCCTGACCAAAGTCTATTTCTAAAGGATCTCCGCAAAGAATTTTAAGTAGTCTGTCTTCTTTCAAAGTAAATAAATAAATAAATTTACATTTTCTTGTCAGTAAAATGTAGGTATGTCATTTACCCTGAACTGTAGAAAGACACAAATTCTTAAGTATTTACAACTCGCAAAAACAATTCAATTTTATTGATATAAAAGAGCACACTGAAAGAAATCACAAAATTCAGCCTTTAGGATTATATTGAAGGTGTTGTAAATATGTGTAAAGCACTGTTGGATTTATAATCTGTTACAGTTTTTGCTTATATGTTTCCATGTGTCTTAATTTTGGAGCATTCTGATTAATGGAAAAATTGAATTTGCTTCTGTTGTTTTATTGACATTTACAGTCTATACTGGGCAGGAGTTTAGAGAGATGTGGTTGTAGCCTAATTATTTCATAATGTGAGTAATGCCTCTGCCCTTGTGTTGTTTCTGGCAGAATGGAGACGAGACCTATGAACCCAACACATTAGCCTTCTTGAAGGTAGTCAAAATGTATCCTAACCACTTCTCAGATAAAACTTTTGTTTAGAATTTAAAGTACATGCACTCTAGCAAAATATGGTTTACATTCCTAACATGTGATAATATTAAACTATGTACTTTTGTCATCTAAAGTTAAAACATCATCCTTGTTTTTATAATGTCTATATTATTGTGGTTCCAAATATTGTATTGTCACTATCATTCTTTTATAAACAGTTGGCCAGAAAAGAAGAATGAATTTCAGATTATAGATTCTTCTTACTGTGACACTTAAAGGAACAACTGAGAGAAGACTTTTAATATAAGTGGAAATGGTTGAGCTTGCTAATGCTAGTGCAAGGCATTTCTGTAAAGCCCCTAATACATGAATAATCCTGGGATACGTTCCTTTTGCCCAGGGTGTTGGAAGGGATAAGGCAATGAGAAAGTGGATGTAGTTGTTGTTTTACTTTTTATTATATCATTCTGCCCCAAATGTTTATCTTTTATTCTTTAATGGTAAAACATGAACATAGGTTTTAAACAATTTTAGTAGTGAGCCATAAAAAAAGTACTTGAGATAAGTAATATTTAGAAAATAATTGTTGTGTAAATGGGTCCCCCACTTTATACACTCTTAACATTGGGAGTTTTGAAGTCTGTCTTAGGTAACCTACTTTTTATGATATTTCACTAGAAAGAGAAGTGAATAAAGGTGAGAAAATGAGCGTAGGAAGCCAAGATTAAACATGGGGATTATTTACTCCATCTGGAATGTTAATCCACTTTCCTGTCTTTGCTGGTGATGTAAATCAAAAATTAAAGTGAGAAAATAAAGTATTTAGGGAAAAGATAATAGAATTTTGAAACATGAGGGTGGTTGAATGCTCCAGCAACTGCTCAGAAGAGGTTATGCAAGCCTGAGCCCTTGAAAAATGATCTCCATGTTTTTCTGCACAACTTCTCTTCCCCTGACAGCACTTACAGAGCCAATAGTTCTGAATTTTATAAAATATCAGTAACAATAAAACTATAAAACCATACATGTAAGAGCCATAAAAAAAAAGTTGATCCTTAAATCACACCACACACAGGAAGGGATGGCAGTTTTACACACCTTTTCTGGGAAAACACAATATGGGGTCAATATGCTCTAGTCCTAAAACTTATAATCAAATTGGGACTCACTCATCATTAATAAAATCACGTTAGGGTTTTCAGAACGATGTGCCGGGCTGAAGGCATTAACAGGACTGAAAGACCTGTTGGAGGAATTTCTAAAGTTTCTCATCTTTCTATAACAGCTGGGAAGCAGTCCTCTTATAGGATGGCTAGAAACGGGACATACACTAGGGGGGACTGAGGTTGTAAATAAGGAGAAACTTCCTAATCAGGAGAGTTTTATGAACGAAGTCTCACAAACCAACACAGTTAGTCCTGTGTAGTGGAAAACTGAAAGATTTCTCTGTTGTTGTTGTTGTTCTTTTTCTGTTTGCTATTATGAGTATAGACATATGTTGTTCAATCACTCAGTCATATGTACTTTTTAATAAAGACACTGAGGAACACTGAAACATCAGCATTTAAAATACATTAGTGCAGATGGATGTAGTTCTGTTTGGGGTAAAGTTAGAGAAGAGGCAATTAAATTTATTGACTCTCCTAATTCTAAGTGCTTTACCTTCCATAGTTCATTAAATTCTCATACAAGCCTGGTAAAAATGGTCTTTCCCGTTGTACAGGTGAGGGTTGTGATTCTAGGAACTTACAACCTACCCATGAGTGCTGACTCAGCAAGTGGGAGGCCCAAAATACAGAGCCAAGTCTGGCCAGCTCCAGAGCCCATGTTTTTTTTCTAGAGCAAAGTGCTTTATTGACTGCATGATTTTGAAATGCAGTTCATTAAAATGACACGTAGTGTGTAGCCTTATTTGATGAATTTTCATGAGCTAATCATATAATGTCCAAAGATTATCTTATGGGAAAAGTTCTTTGTTTTAAAAGTGTTATATTATTTCCTTGAGGGCTTCCTGGGTGGCTCAGTGGTAAAGAATCTGCCTACTAATGTAGGAGACATGGGTTCGATTCCTGAATCAGGAAGATCCCCTAGAGAAGGAAATGGCATCTCATTCCAGTATTCTTGCCTGGGAAATCCAAGGACAGAGGAACCTGGTGGGCTATAGTCCATGGGGTTGCAAAAGAGTTGGGCGTGATTTAGTGATTAAACAACAGTCATCTCACTGATTTTCCAAAAGTGGGGTACTCATATTTACCTGAGTTGTATGTTACTATTTAATTTATACACAATTCTTAAACTGGTAAGAATTTTAGAAAGTAAAAGAGAAGTTAAACATTTCAGATCCATTAATAAAAAATATCTCAATGATTTTTAAATATTTAGTTTTCAAGAACTTTTCCAAAATGTATTTCTAAAATGAAATTAATTGGTATATACTATAGGTCAGTTTTGTCTATCATAGTACTGCTCTTACTTTTGTGATAGTTTGTGATAAATAGAACATGCTTCCCTGGTGGCTTAGACAGTTAAGAATCTGCCTGCAATGCAGGAAACCTGGATTCAATCCCTGGGTCAGGAAGATCTCCTGGAGAAGGGAATGGCTGCCCACTCTAGTATTCTTGCCTGGAGAATTCCATGGACAGAGGAGGCCGGTGGGCTACAATCCTTGAGGTGACAAAGAGTCAGACCCAACTGAGCAACTAACACTTTCAGTACTTTGAAGTCATATGAATCTTTCAGCTTCTAGAGTCAAAAAATGTATGTATTACTAAGCATCAATGGAATCCAACATTGTAATTGTCTGAAACTTCAGTCATAATTATTAAATATTTTGCCATATTTCTAGCACCTGCAGTAGTGCTTGGTGCATAGATATTCATAGAGTGAACCAATTTTGGGTAGATCCTACTGACTTTTATTTTCCTGTGCAATCATGTCTGTTTCTTATCTTTAAATGTGGCAGCATATCTCAATTGAGAGAATGCTTATTTTCAAAACCTTACTGCTTATGGTAATAGTTTTTTTCATATGGATAAAACTCACTCACTCATGTCTCTGTTCATATATTCATCTATGCTTTCTTTCGCCACACTTCATCATGATGGCTTTATTTCTGTGTTTCAGACAGCAGCTTTTGCATGTGCTCTTCTCTGTACCTGGAACATTCTGGCTCAGGGTTGGCTTTTTCTAGGTATTCAATGTCCTAGTTTGTAGTCACCTCTTAAGAGAAGCCATGTCTGTTATCTAAAGCAAGGGTCAGCAAAGTATACTGTACAGGCCAAATATGACCCACCTCCTGCTTTTGTAAATGAAGTTTTATTGGAACACAACCCTGCTCATTCATTTACGTATTGTCTGTGGTTTTTGTTGAGGGACCATATGGCCCCCAAAGCCTAAAATATTAAATATATAGTCCTGTACAGAAAAAGTTTTCTGACTCCTGATCTAAAGCACTGTATAATGCTGATTTATTTTTTCTAGACTTTAATACTGCTGAAATTATCCAATGTTTATTTGTTTATACATTATTTTCTTTTCTCTTGAAAAATCACTTTTAACAGACTTTATATGGTTTATTGATGAATCCTAGGTACCAGGAATAGTGAGGCTGCATAGTAGATGTTCAACAAATACTAATTGGATAAATGATCAATATATTTTTTGACATCTCTGCTAGGGCATTATGCTTGATAAGTGAAGTGAAGTGAAAGTGACTCAGTTGTGTCTGACTCTTTATGACCTCCATGGACTATAAAGCCCATGGAATTCTGCAGGCTAGAATACTGGAGTGGGTAGCCTTTCCCTTCTCCAGGGGATCTTCCCAACTCAGGTATCGAACCCAGGTCTCCTGCATTGCAGGCAGATTCTTTACCAGCTGAGCCATAAAGGAAGCCCATTATGCTTGATAGGGTGCATACAAAACGTATTCAAAATGGATCATATTTTATATATCATATATATTGATACATATACAAGATATATATTTTAAATATATATATATATATATAAAGTAAGACTCTCAAGAACTTTGTGGTAGGTGTCCACAAACTCTACATAATTACACTACAGTGATAAAGCGTTTGAAAAGAGTGCTAGAGCTGCACATAAAAGGAAAACACTGATTTTGCCTAGGAGAGAGAAGGAAGGCTTTAAAAAGGAAGCATCTTCTAAGGTGAACATTCAGAAAGGAATAGAATTGTCTCAGCAGAAAAGGAGGAGAAAGGCATTCTGGATGGAGGGCACAGACAATACAAAGGTCTGAAGTGGCCGTGTTCTGATGATGACATCAGAGGAAAAAGCCGAGGAAACTCTAGGAAGTTCAGTGTGCCTGAAGAGTAGGATTAGGTTTCCAAGGTAAAGCTATTACCATCCAGGGTCCTTGGACTCCTTATTCAATAGAAATTGGTAAGCAGATGAGGAATTCAGACAAGGCTCAAGCTCCATAAGGGCTTGAGCCTTTATGGGGCTCAAGCTGTAGCAAGAGGAAGTGAAAACAAGAAATAGGTGGTCTTGCTTCTCTCAGAGGAGGGTGGGCTGCTTCCCTAAATGGCATGAGGGTGAAGGCAGATCAGTAGGTCCTGCCAGAGGGGTGGATTCGAGGGTCTGCCCACTCCCTTGTGGTGCTGTATGCAGAGATCATGCACAGAACCCTGCTTTTGCTCCTAGTACCTCATAGATGGCACTTGGTTATCAACCTTTTTTGTATCTTACTGTTCATAATTTGCTGCAACTCAGGTATGTATACAGTTAATTTTAGTTCCTGTTTCTTTGTATTTCTGTTGCCTAAAGAGACATTTGTTCTGGTGCAAGTACTCCAGTAAAGGATCCCAGATCCCAGTGTATCTCAAAGTTAGAACAGGAATCAGGGGCAGCTGGCAAAAGCTTTCATATGTCACACTGTGCAGTTCGGATTCTTAAACTGGATACAGTGACACATGAAGAACATTTTTGCTGGTGTTGTTTTTAAGATTTGCTTTTTAGAGAGAGTTCTGTTGAAATTAAATGGTATCACACTACTTAAGAAGAGTGGGGCTAGGGAAGAGGACCAGGTTTGAGAAATATTTGAATAGTGTTGCCAAACCCAGGTTTAGCTGCTCACCGATATAAGCCAAGAGGCAAGTGCCAGTAGAAAGGAAAGATACTGAAATTAGAAAAGCTGGCATACTGGGAAGAAGAACTTGTGTCCAGAGACAAACTCTGAAGAGTCTGCTCAGTCATGACAGTTTTTAAAGGAATTATGGAGGAGAAGAATCTCAGTGAATCATTGAGGCAGGAGTTTGGTTTCTGCATCATTCTCCATTGCATGCAGACTGGCTGGCTCTCTTCAGATGTTCTCTTGCCCCAAGGATCTGCCTGCAGGATTATTAACGGAGCTGTTAGGGGTAGAGACCTAGTCATTTCTTAACCGCTTAATCTCTCATTCTTACTTCTTTTTGTCTAGGAGAAGAATCAAGGGGCTAGACAGGGCATGGTATGTGTTCAGGAGAGCATAAGTCAGGAGTTAGTTTCAATTGCCTAGTGATCTCATTCCTACGATTAAGTTCTTTTAAGGTTAGAAGGGAACAGAAATGGGCAAACAGGAAAGAGGCAAAAGACCTGCTTTCAATTCCCCCGTGTCAAACATCATTTGAATTCTATGGAATTAGGGGTGAAGATCCATCTCTTGTAACTTTTTCATGCTGACATAGGGAGCCGTATTCAACATGGGTCTGTAGCATCTCTTTGCTGGCAATTTTAGTTGTCCTTCTACATGTATGGGCAGAGTAGGCTACAGATATTTTGATGCCCATTAAGATAAAGATTATTATGAGCAGTGATGTTAATCCCATCCCTTAAATTCAGTTCTTAGGATTGTGCTAGGCACAGATTCAGTATTGCTCAAGATGAAGCAGCTTATGTCTACAGTCTGGTCATCATGAAGTTAGCTTTCCTTCCCCTCTGCTGGCAGTTACAGTATCTGTAAAACAACTCAGGAATGTGCATCAGACACTGAGTCTGTGACTCTGTTGTCCTAATCATAAACTGCTTGGCTTTGTACTGGGGAGGGGATTGTAGGGTTCTGCTTAGTACTAGTAGAATCTGTAACTTAATGGAATGTTTGGAAGAGAGCTGTGAGAATTATTATAAGCTTTGTGTTTAGAAATGGGAGGATAATGACTCGAGAAGCCCAAGTTTATAGAGAGAGGACCTTTGCTAGGTGATATTGAGATCAATTCAGCACCTTACACTTTTCATATTTGTTGAGCATTTGCATAGAATTATCTGGAAAGTAATTGAAAATGTGAATTATCTAGAAAGTAATTGGAAATGTGAATGGAGCATAACAGAACTTAAGACTGAAGTTAATGATTTTTGAGTTAGAAGCCATGAGAAGGAATCACCCGGTCAGTGTATTGAGACTAGTTGTTTGAAAACCTGGCTTCATTTTAGCATCACCTGAGGAGCTTTAAAAACACTGATGCCTCGGTCCTTTGTCAGCCCAGTTAAATCAGACCTTCTGCAGGTAGGGCCCAGGCATGGGGAAGTCTTCACAGCTCCACCACGTGATTGTGGGGAGTCTCAACAGAGTTGAGAACTGCTGCTGTAAAATTAAAAGAGAAAATGAAAGAGATCCCTGGGGAGCACTGTGAAAATGCTAGATGAAATGAAGGGACCGGTGAAAGAGGTTTGAGAAACAGCAGTCAAATGGCAAGAATACACAAAAGAGTGAGAGAAAATGCCCTTGGACTGGGCAGTTGGGGAGGTCTTTGGCCACCTCTGAAAGTGAAGTGTGAGCTGTGAGTGTGAATGCAGACAGCAGTAAATTCAAGACTGAAGGCAGGGGCAGGTGAATAGCTGAGGACCGAATATTCTGCTCTTTCAAGCAGTTTAGCCATGAAGGGAAGGAGAATGCAGAAGCATAGATGAGAAGGGATGGGCTTGTCACCACTAATTTTGTTGGTGGCCTATTTTGGGGATGGAGGAGATGTTCGTGTTTGTGGGTGACTTGATAGAAGAAAGGAAGAGCTTTGAGAGGAGTTTATATCTTTTGGCCTATTTGTTCTGTTAAACACATACCTCATCTGCTGAGATTAAGGAAGATCACAAGAATATTGAGTAATTTGTTGATTACCTAGGGCCTGAAAAAACCTAAGAGGTGGAGGAATGAGTGCAAATCTAGTGACAGATTCAAGGAGGTGAAACTGAATTCTGTTTCCTAATAACACTTTTCGGCTAGCATAAGATGATTTCGTTTTCATTTGTTTTTCCTTGATTGAATGTTGAAAAATGTGAAGATCTCACATTGTGAAGATTGCTCTTTACAGAACTATATCACTTTGCTCAGCATCTTTTCCATAGATCATGTTGCCTAAGAAAATAACAAACCACAGTATTGTTAGATCTAACACAGCTGAACCTGGATATGTGCAAATAGAAGGTATCCTTAAGACATAATTTGATGGAAAGTTGTTAGGTAAAAAAATAAGTGACCATTAAAAATATTTTAAATATTTTATATTAGGTGGTATTCTTTCGTGTTTACTAAACTTAGATCTTAATTTATGAAAGCCATTTAAACTAGTAAAGACACTAAAAGTTAAATTATATCAGTTTTTAACTGGAGTAAAGTATTTACGCTGTGGAAGAATAATATTAACACCAGCTTTAAGTCATATGAAAAAACGTGAAAGTGAAGTTGCTCAGTCGTGTCCACTCTTTGCGACCCCATGGACTGTAGCCTACCAGGTTCCTCCATCCATGGAATTTTCCAGGCAAGAGTACTGGAGTGGGTTACCATAGGAGTAATCAAAAGTGCTTCATATAACATTTTTAATACCTCACGGGACCTTTATGAAGGAAGCAGGGCAGATATGAATATGTAGAGATTAAAACAAAAGGTTTAATGATATTAAGTGACTTGCCTAAAGTCAAACAATTAGTGGCTAGGACAGGTGGGTCTTTAGCCCTTAGAACTAGAAACTAAAGTGTCTTTTGGTAAGCCCTCATTGGCTTTATGTAAATGTGAAGCAATATGTGTAACTGTGGAAGTACCCAGGAGAAATATGCAGAGTTCTGTTCACTAGTCCCCAACTCCCACTCCTATTATCCTTTCCGTGGTCTTCCTGATTATCAGCCTCTCTCATTCTCCCCTGATAGAGTTCCTTTCTTGATGATGGAATCACCATCCTCCCATGCCCTAGTATAGTGATCTTCACATTTTTCTTAACATATTTCTAAAAGATTTAAATAAAGATAAATGAATAGCTAATATATATCCCACCAACAATTTTAAGTTAATATCTGAAGTGTTCTTCATAAAATTAAATAGTAGGAAAAGATATGTCTGGGTATATTATGAATATTTGACATCTTTAAATAACGTGATTAGGTATCTTAAGATGACCCAATGGAATACAAACACCAAACACCATAATGATTTCTTAACCCAAATCATCCATTGACAAAATTAGAACAAGTTTTCTTTAATAGAAGGTAATATTTGGAGTGTTCTTTTTTCTATCTTATATTTCTACATCACTTCCTCCATGGATTTTTTTTTATCCTGAAATAATACACTTGATGCACAAAAGTTTTAGTTACCGTTCCATACCTCTCTCTAATAAAAAATATATATATAAGTTTTATTTCTTTTGACAATAGAGATCTAAGTGTTAAATTTCTTTTGGATTAAATTGCCAGTACATTCATCCTAATTAGATGATTTGTCTAAAGAATCCAAGTATACTGCAGTTGTTGGTAAATAATTATTTAATATAGAGACTGAGTTTTTATTAGAGTCACATCTTTAAACGGGAGAAATGATGTTGTCTTCCTCCCCAGTTAGCTCATTTAGCTATGTCTGAATGTTACTTTCCACTGAAATGAGACTGGATGACATCCATTTTATTTCTATCTGTCATCTATAGTAGATTCAAATACTGAGAGGCTTCTCATCCATAAATAAGTAAATAGGAACACATATTGAACAACATCCGCCAACTCTTTGTACATTTTCTGAATTATACACCAAAAATCATAGTGTTCTATCATCAACTTAAAACTAAAGTGTCTTTTGGTAAGGTCTCATTGGCTGGCATATTAGGTCCTCCATCAATTTTGATGAAAACAAATAATTGTAAACCAGTGATTTTCAAGAGGAAAATCATTACAGTATCTTACTCTGTCAACTTCCACACTTACATTTCTATTCTAATAACTTGCTTGTTTGGTACCCTGTGGTTTTTTACACCCTCACAGTGTACCCTGGTAAGATTGGGATACAAGAGATGCCTTTATTTTGAAAAGTAGAGGACAGGTTCTCAAGGCAAGGTCTTTTTAGGATGTATATGGGTATTCAAGATATAAATATTTAATTCCATAAATAGTTCTTGTTCATATACCCTTTAGAAAAGTTTATATACTGCTGGGTAATTGAATCACAGTTTGAAATCCTTACACCTTCAAACTCTTTATCTAAATTGAAAGAGTTTTCCCTTAATCATTTATATGTCTTGTTTTCTAATACTTCATATGATTTAGTTTAAGATGTTATTTCTTCAGGTCATTTGCATGTGAAGAGGACCTTCTAATGGGGGAATTAAAAACTAGCCCCATTTAAATGCATTTAAAGTCAATGCCCAAAATTTGGGGGACAGTTTTGGGAAGCAAGGAGGTTTTCCTGGTGCCCCTGAAATAAAAATACACCTAGTCCTAGTGTTATTTCTGAAAGTAAATCTGAGTTGGTCCTTTCAGGCAGGACAGAGTAGGGGTGGTAACAGAGGGTGGATCCTCTGTCTCTTTCTGATGGATCTCACTGCCTTCCTGGAGGCCATCAGCCAGAGCTAGCCCAAGTCCATGTCCTGGAGTAGCTAAGGTGTTCTTCGGTGTCTTAAGTTCTTCCAGCCACCAACACATGATCTAGAGCACACAAGTCTGTGGCACTATAGTTGCCTCCTCCCAGTTCTTTGCTTAGTAGATGAAGAAAAGCCCAGAACTCAAGGCAGTTGTTAGTCAGATCTATGCTTACTCCACAAGCTTTTTAGTCAGATCTATGCTTACTCCACAAGCTTTGTAAGCCGTGTCGGTTCTTATGTATGAGCATCAATTCTCTCATCTGAAAAACGTGTATATGTGTATATATATGTACACACACACACACACACCCACCCACACACACACACACACACACACACACACACACACACCCACACACCCACACACCCCTTCTGTGAGGAATAGAGGTTATGTCCATAATATACCCAGCTAGGTGTCTGAAATGCCTCCAATATGGCAACTTGTCATGACCTTTACACTCATGGCTGACATGCTGCCTCCCTTTCGCCCCCTTCTCTGCCTTCAGAATTTCAGCAGAGTGAAAACACTCTGCTTTTGAACTCTCCTTAAACCAGGTCACTGTTAGTTTGCAACTTCCTGGGGAGCTTCCTGGATGAAATCAGAAACTGGCCCTCATAGAGGGAGGTCAGAGAC
Organism: Giraffa tippelskirchi; assembly: GCF_054371585.1. NCBI lineage: Eukaryota > Metazoa > Chordata > Mammalia > Artiodactyla > Giraffidae > Giraffa > Giraffa tippelskirchi. The sequence continues at coordinate 81,101,179 of NC_137275.1, read as the reverse complement.
CTGTGGAAGAGGCAGACCACTCCACACTGGTAGGTGGCAAGTTTAATAAGCAGGGAAACTTATACACAAAGCTTGTCTTGGATGGCCACAGAAGGAGTAGATCTCTGCATCTGCTTGCCAGCATCTTTAAGAATTAATTTAGAGGCCTAAAATAATGCTCATTTTTTATCTACTTTTTGGTATTTCTTAGTATTCACATTGATTGTCATTTATCTTTCTTCTGTAGTTTGTTGGATTAGAATTTACGTCCCCAATTTTATAAGAAAATGATGAAGATTTCACACAACCCAATTAAATATTATGGTAGTCCTTTTCATCTTTAATAAATATTTTAGAAAACAAAACAAATATGGAGGTCCAAATATGGATTCTGTCACATGTACCATCAAGATGGTCTCAACATCACATTATTATCTCAAAACTGCATCCTTGGGCAGCTTCTAGTGCAAGAAAGGCAAGCAGAGTGTACTTTCTAAGGACAGGGGAGGCTGTGAAGGACCTTTAATTGCCCAGGTCCCGCTCACAGGTCAAGCTGTTGCCCTGTCCTCTTGATTACGTCCCCCAACAGTTATGATTTGCATTACAGTCTACAGGGTGCCCTCTCCACCTCCAGGTTGAGCCCCTACTTGCCCCATTTGATAATTTTGGGTTTTTTTTTTGCCTTTGCCTTGGGAGATAGATCCAAAAAAATACTGCTGTGATTTATGTCAGAGAGCGTTATGGCTGTTTTCTTCTTGTGTTTTATGGTTTCCAGTCTCACGTTTTGGTCTTTAATCCATTTTGAGTTTATTTTTCTATATAGCTTAAGAAAATTTTCAAATTTCATTTTTTTACATGTAGCTGTCCATTTTTCCTAGCAGCACTTATTGAAGATATTATGTTTACTCCATTGTGTATTCTTGCCACAGATTAATTGACCATAGGTTTGTCAGTTCATTTTCTTTATTCTGTTCCATTTTATCCATTTGTCTGTTTTTGTGCCATTCCTTTACTGGGTTTTTTAATATTAACTTTTTTATATTGGAGTACAGTTGATTAGGGTTTCCCAGGTGGCGCTAGTGGTGAAGAACCCGCCTGCCAATGCAGGAGATGTGGGAGATGCAGGTTTGATCCCTGGGTGGGGGGACCCTTTGGAGAGCACATGGCAACCCACTCCAGTATTCTTGCCTGGAGAATCCCATGGACAAAGGAGCTTGATAGGCTATGGTACATCGGGTCGCAAAGAGTCAGGCATGACTAAAGTGACTTACCATGCAGGCATGCACAGTTGATTAACAATGTTATGTTAGCTTCAGGAGTACAGCAAAGTGATTCAGTTATAAATATATTAAATGTACTTATTCTATTTCAGAATTTTTTCCCATTTAGGTTACTACAACATATTGAGCAGAGTTCCCTGTGCTATACTGTAGGTCCTTGTTGGTTATCTATTTTAAATATGTGTGTACAAGTCAGTTCCAAACTCCCAATCTATCCCTCCACCTCCCCTTCCTTCTGGTAACCATAAATTCATTCTCTAAGTCTGAGTCTATTTCTGTTTTGTAAATAAGTTCATTTATATCATTTTTTATATTCCACATATAAGCCATACCATGATATTTATCTTTCTCTGACTTTTCAGTTACTCTAATATAATCTCCAGGTCCATCCATGTGGCTTTAGATGGCATTATTTCATTCTTTTTAATCAGTTCAGTCCCTCAGTCATGTCTGACTCTTTGCAACCCCAGGGACCATGCAGTCCATGGAATTCTCCAGGCCAGAATACTGGAGTGGGTAGACTTTCCCTTCTCCAGGGAATCTTCCCAAGCCATGGATTGAACCCAGGTCTCCCGCACTGTGGGCAGATTCTTTACCAGCTAAGCCACCAGGGAAACCCAGGAATACTGGACTGGGTAAGCCTATCCCTTTTCCAGGGGATCTTCCTGAACCAGGAATCAAACCAGGGTCTCCTGCATTGCAGGTGGATTCTTTACCAGCTGAGCTACCAGAGTCTCTTGTTTGTAGCACCAGGGACTGTTGTAGACGGTGTGTGTGTGTGTGTGTGTGTATGGATCTTGTTTTTGTATCCATTCAACTGGTCTGTGTCTTTTGGTTGAAGCATTTAATCTATTTACATTTAAAGTAATTATCAATATGGATCTTCCTGTGGTCATTTTCTTAATTGTTTTGGGTTGTTTAATGTAGTTCTTTTTCTTTTCTGTTTCCTGCCTGGAGAAGTTCCTTCAGCATTTGTTGTAAAGCTGGTTTGGTGGTGCTTAATTTTCTAAACTTGTGTTTGTCTGTAAAGCTTTTTTTTCCCCCATCAAATATGAATGAGATCCTTGCTGGGTGGAGTAGTCTTGATTGTACGCATTTTTCTTTTATCACTTTAAATATGTCCTGCCACTCCATTCTCACCTGCTGAGTTTCTGCAGAAAAATCAGCTGCTAACCTTAAGGGGATTCCTTGTAGGATTTTTTTGTGGATTTTCTCTTGCTACTTTTTTGTTTCTTTAGTTTGATTAATATGTTTCTCCTTGGGTTTCTCCTGTATGGGACTCTCTGCACTTCCTGAACTTGTTTGACGATTTCCTTTCCCATGTTAGTGAAGTTCTTGACTAGAATCGCTTCAAATATTTTCTCTGGCCCTTTCTCTTCTTCTGGGACCCTTATAATTCGAATGTTGGTGCAGTTAATGTCATCCCAGAGGTCTCTGAGACTGTCACATTTAGTTTCATTCTTTTTCTTTATTCTGCTCTGCTTCATTTTACTTCCACCACTCTGTCTTCCAGCTCACTATGTGTTCTTCTGCCTTGGTATTCTGCTATTGATTCTTTCTAGTGTATGCTTCATTTCAGTTATTGTTTTGTTCATCCCTGATTGCTTGTTCCTTAGTTCTTCTAGGTCTTCGTTAAACATTTCTTATATCTTCCTAATCTGTGCCTTGATTTTTCTGAGACCTTGCATCATCTTTCGTATCATTTCTGTGTATTCTTTTTCAGGTAGATTGCCACTTCACTTCATTGTTCTTCTGGAGTTTTATCTCATTCCTCCATCTGGGACATATTCCTCTGCTGTCTCCCTTTGTCTGACTTTCTGTGACTATAGTTTCTGTTCTGCAGGCTGTAGGTTGTCATTCTTGTTGCTTCTGCTCTCTGCCCCCTTGGTGTATGAAGCTAAGAGGCTCGTGCAGGCTTTCTGCTGGGTGTGACTGGTCCCTCTCCACTTGTGGATTATGGTTAGAGTCTTGTCCCTCTGGTGTGCTGGGCTGTGTTGAGGTATGCGTTTAGGGGACAGTTGTGTGCCCAGAAAGACTCTGCAGCCTGTCTGCTAATGGGTGTGACTGTTCCCACCATGTCCGCAGTTGCCATTTGGCTGAGGTGTCCCAGCATTGGAGCCTTCAAGCTGTTGGGTAGGGCAGGGTCCTGGTGAGAAAATGGTGGTCTCCAGGAGAGCTCACAGCAGTGAGTACTTCCCATTAGTACCACTGCCTGTATCTTTGTCCCTGCAGTGAGCCAGAGCTGACCCTGCCTCTGCAGGAGAGCCTCCAATAGTAGCAGCTAGGGCTGGTCCAATCTTTTATAAAGTCAGTTTTTTGTTTGTTTTTTTTTTCCTACGGGTCCAACTGCACATGAGACCTTGTGTGAGCCCTCCAGTAGTGGAGTTTCTGTTTCCCCCAATTCTGTGAAATTCTTTTGATCAAACCCCACTGGCCTTCAAAGCCAGATTCTCTGGGGTCTCCTCCTCCCATTGCCAGACCCCCAGACTGGGGAGCTTAACATGGGTCTCAGAACTTTCAGCTACTGTGGGAGAACTTCTGTGATATAATTATTTTCCAGTTTGCCAGTCACCTACCCAGTGGGTATGATGTTTGATTTTTATCATGATTGCTTCCCTCCTAGCAGCTCATAGCTTCTTTGTCTTTGGATGTAGAGTATCTTTTTTGGTAGGTTTGAGGTTTGTTTATTTTCAATGGTTGTTTAGCAGTTGGTTGTCATTTTGGTGGTTTTCTTAGAAGGGGGTGACTTCAAGTCCTTCTACCATGCCATTTTGTCTCTGTCCCTGTTACTACTTTTCTGATTGTTTTTGTAGTTCTCTGTTCTTCTCTTTTCTTTTAGTTTCTTCTTTAAAGAAGAGCCACCATCTAGTGGCTCAGATGGTAAAGAATCTGCATGCAGTGCAGGAGACCCGGGGTTCTATCCCTGGGTCAGGAAGATCTCCCAGAGAAAGAAATGGCAACCCACTCCAGTATTCTTGCCTCCGAAATCCCATGGACAGAGGGGCCTGGTGGGCTACATACAGTCCATGGGGTTGCAGAGTTGGACACGACTGAGCAACTAACATGTTTTTGTGATTTGATGATTTTCTTTACTGGTATATTGGTGTTTCTTTCTCTCTAGTTTTTGTGTATATTATAGGTTGGTTTGTGGTAACCATGGGATCCATATATATTGACCTATAACTATATCTAACTTGTTTTAAACCAGTGGTCATTTAAGTTCAAAACCATTGTGAAATACCTTTGTTTTAACTCTTCTTCACATGTTGTATATTTCATGTCATATTATACATCTTTGTCTCTCTTCGGTGTTGTAGTTATATTTGATTTAAAATGTTTTTCTTTTAATCTTTGTACTAGCTTATTTAAGTGGTTGATCCACAACCTTTACTATATATTTGCCTTTACTAGTTTGATTTTTCTTTTCCTTTAGATTCTTACTTATTGTTGTAGTCTTTTCCCCTGACCCTTTTACATTTCTTTTAGGTAAGGTTTAGTACTGATGAACTCCTTGGTTCTTGCTTTCTGAGAAGTTCTTTACCACTTCCTCAATTCTAAATTATAATCCTGTTTGATAGTATATCCTCGGTTGGAAGTTCTTCCCTTTCAGCACTTTAAATATATCACTCCACACCCTTATGGCCTACAAGTTTCTGCAGGAAGATAAGCTGATAACCTTGTGGAGGTTCCTTTGTATATACGATTTTCTGTTTTTTCTCTTGCTTTAACTTTTGCCCTTTTAATTATGACATGTCTGGTGTGGATCTGTTTGGGTTCATCTGTACTTAAATATCGGTTTCCTTCTTCAGGTTCAAGAAATGTTCAGCCATAGTTTCCTCAGGTGGATTTTTAATCCTTTTCTCTCACTCCTCTCCTTTTGGGCCTCCTATAATGCGAATGATGGTACACGTAATGTTGTCTCAAAGGTCTGTTAAACTATCATTTTGGAAATTTGTTTTCTTCTTTCTGCTCTGATTGGATGGCTTCCATTATATCATCTTCTAGATCACTTATGTGTTCTTCTGTAGCACTTGTGTGCGTGCGAAGTCACTCCAGACGCGTCTGACTCTTTGCAACCCCGTGGATTGTAGCCTGCCAGGTTCCTCTGTCTATGGGATTCTCCAGGCAAGAATACTGGAGTGGGTTGCCATTTCTTTCTCCTGAGGTTCTTCTCAATCCAGAGATTGAACCCGGGTCTCTTACATCTCCTGCATTGGTGGTTGGGTTCTTTACCACTAGTGCCACCTGGGAAGTCCAATCACTTAGTCTGCTGTTAATTCCCTGTAGTGTGTTTTTCAGTTTAGTTATTGTATTCCTCAGTTCTGACTGGCTCCTTTTTATATTTTCTAGTTCCTTCTTAAAATTCTCACTGCATTCATCTATTATGCCCTCTAATTCAGTTAGCATTCTTATTACTAATATTTTGAACTCTTTATCTGGCAAATTATTTATTTGTCTCATTGTTTGCTTTTTCAGGGTTTTCCTCTTCATTTGAAAGAAATTTTTCTCTTATTTTGCTTAGCCTTCTTTGTTTCTATGGTATTAGGTGAAGCAATTACCTGTTCTGGTCTTAAAGCAGTATGTAGGAGCATCCCTATACAATATGTTTGTGCCAGGTGGCTTTAGTCAAAGAGTTGGCTCTGACGTGAGCATGAGTCACATCTTCCCTCAGGGAGTGCTGGCAGCTTTCACTTTTGTGGGAAGTGGCGCTGAGATAGAGGTGCTAGAGCCAGCACCAAGTGTGAGTTGAGCTTTATCCTCTGTTCAGTGTGGCCAGCACCAACCTATCAAGGGTAGAGGTAGGTCCCAAGTTGCTGGAACAGAAGCCCAGAGGGTCAGATCCAAGCTGGCTCCATTCCCTCTGTGTGTTTTCTCTTTCCCCTCCCAGCATCTGCACCCTCACCTCAGTAGGGAACAGTGCTGGAGCAAGAGAAGTGGGTACTTGGTGTGGGGTGGGAGCTATGGTTGTTCCAGTCCCAAGCAGAATCCTGCACCACTCCCCAGATGCTGCCTTTGCAAGCACCAGCAATGGCTGTCTTTGCCCCATTCAAATGCATTCTCGCTCTGCATCTGCTCCATCCTGCACAACTGTGCCCTCTCCTTGGCCACTGCAGCACTTCTAATGTAAAGCTGGGCTGCTGAGCAGGAGGGGCCAGAGCAGACCCTGAGCTCAGACTGTGACATATGCTGGGACAGACGGGAATCTGGCCAAGGCCTAGACAGTTTAAATCTGCTTCTTTTGCCTTGTTCCTAGGAGTAAGCAAGCATGTGCACACTTTTCACAAGGGGAGTTTAGGTTCCTTATGGCCCTCCTGTTAGTCATGCTTGTTTTCCAGCCAGCTAAGGGTACTTGTCTTCATGGTTGGATCACAGGGCCAGGGCACCCAATATGTGACATGAACCACCCACTCCCTAGGGCAGGTATTTGTCCTTGTAATCGCCCTTTTCCTCTGTGTCTCCTCCTAGGGGCACAGGTCCCAACCTGATCGCTTCTCTTCCCTTCCTACTCGATTCTGTGAGGATCTTTCTTACATCCTAGGCAGTACAAGAGTCTTTCTGCCAATCTCCAGTTTGTTTTCGGTGGTAATTGTTCCGCAGGTAGATATGTTTTTGATGGGTTCCTGGGGGGAGGTGAGCTCCACACTCTCCTATACCACCATTTTGATCTTTCCTCCTTTCCTTTTTGTTCTAAGATGAACATCACTTCTGTGTTTTCTGTGTTTAGATTGAGTTGTTTGGATTTTGTAATATTAATAATAATTTATGCATATTGACTATATGCCAAGCACTAAGTAATTTATGTGTTTACACATTAGATCCTCAGAAACCTTATGGAATTAGTTTGAGAGTTATACTCATGTAGCAAATAAGAGCCATAGGGCACATAGAAGAGAAGAAACTTGCCAAAGAGCGGCACAGACATGCGTTTGGAACACAGGCAGCCTGGCCTGAGAACAACCCTCTTATCTGGAACTGTAGGAACTGCTTCTTACATAATAGTAAGATTTTCAATCACACACAACGGGGTAATCAACACCAAACAGCAAAAACTGAATATGCAAATAGGATATCCTAACATTTCCTCATAATTATTTTTATTACCTGTTAATAAAACCCCACATCTTTATAAACACTTGAGTAAATTACTTCAAATATGCCCCAAATAATTGAAAAGACTGTAGTTACTGAGCCGCAAGGACAGAAACAGTGCTTTGCCTCAGTGCAACCCTGACAAGCTATGGTTTATGGCCAAAGCCTTTTATTGTTTCCTGAACTTCAACCTATTTTTCTCTCTTCTTGAATGTTTTATACATAGCTAAAAATAACTTCTAACTTGGAAAGACTTCTCCCTTATATAAATCAAATGATTTGCTATATGGAAGGGGTGGGAGGAAGCCAAGTTGCAGGATGAAGTCAACAGAAGCTTGAAATGAACAAAATATGAACAGAATTCAGAGGTGAGACCCAAGTACTGACTCCTGATTAACCACGGTTAATTTACAAATAAATTACATTGCAAAAATATAATTAAATACTTACTACTCATTTCTAGTATCTTTTCATTACAAAAGATACTGTATTGTTTCTTAGAATTTTATATACAGTTTCTATAAGGAGACTCATGTGAAATTAACTTCAAATGGAAGAGTGTCACTTTATTTGATGGTATTGAGTTCTAGAGATAGTGCATGAAGAGGATATATTTTTAAGTAAAAGGATATAATGTAAGACTTTTATATTGATTTATCTTACTGATTCAGACAACCCTTTACATGATAAACAGAATTATTCTCACACATTGTTTTCCCTTCCAGAAAAATGAATCAGTTATACATATAGCCACTGTTTTTTAGATTCTTCTCCCATATAGGCCATTACAGAGTATTGAGTATAGTTTCCAGTGCTACACAGTAATTCAAAATGGATTAGAGACCTGAATATAACACTGGACACTATAAAACTCTTAGAGGAAAACATAGGCAGGTCATTCTTTAACATAGATTACAGTAAGATTTCTTTGATCCACTTCCTAGAGTAATAAAAATAACATAAATAAATGGGATCTAATTAAACTTAAAAGCTTATGCACAGCAAAGGAAACCATAAACAAAACAAAAAGACAACACTCAGAATGGGAGAAAATATATAACAGTCAGAAAATGGGTAGAAGACTAAATAGACATTCCTCCAAAGAAGACATACAGATGGCCAAGAAGCACTTGAAATGATGCTCAACATTACTAATTGTTGAAATGCAAGTCAAAACTACATTGAGGTATCACATTACACCTGTCAGAATGACCATGATCAAAAAATCTACAAAAACTAAATGCTGGAGAGGGTGTGGAATAAAGGGAACCCTCATACACTATTGGTGGAAATGTAAGTTGGTACAGCCACTATGGAGGTTCCTTACTGTTCCACAACAGTATGGAGGTTCCTTAAAAAAAACTAAAAATAGAAGTACCATATGACCCAGCAATCCCACTCCTAAACATATACCCAGAGAAAACCATAATTCTGAAAGACACATGCAACCAACACTCACTGCAGCAGTATTTACAATAGTCAGAACATGAAAGCAACCTAAATGTTCATCAACAGAGGAATGGATAAAAATGATGTGGTACCTGTATACAATGGAATATTACTCAGCCATAAAAAAGAACAAAATAATTCCATTTGCAGCAACATGGATGACCTAGAGACTGTCATACTGAGTGAAGTAAGTCAGACACAAAGACAAACATGGTATCACTTATATGTGGAATCTAAAAAAAAAAGGGGGGGTGCAAATGTACTTATATACAAAACAGAAGTAGAGTAACAGATGTAGAAAACAAACTTATGGTAACCAGGGGATAAGAGGGGGAGGGATAAATAAGGGAGGTTGGCATTGACACATGCGCACTGCTATATTTAAAATAGACAATAGCCTTTTTAACTGGTTTCCATCTTCCATTGTGCCTCCCTAATAATCCACATGCTCCCTAAAATAGTCATTCTTAAAGTAAAGTGTCATTATGTTTCTTCTGTTTAAACCCTTCAGTAGATCACAGCATTAGAGTCCCTCAGTGATTTCCTGAAAGCAATTTCTCCATCCTTAGTCCACTCCCCCTGACCGTGCAACTAAGTCCACTGTCCACTGCTCAGACTCCCTGAGGCTTCAAGCCTGGGTGAAGCACCTGAAGTACCCTCTTTCTGAAATGTCTTCATTCTTCATCCCACACTTTCCTTCTTACCTTCCCAACAAGCTTAATTCCATCTTTGAGAAACTAGTTCAGATGTCTCCTCCTTAAATGTCCTCTTCTCACATAATTTGAACCTCAATTTACTTGCATCCTTGAACGTGATTAATTGCTGTCATATTTATTTGTTTGTTTATTTATTTGTTATTTATTTGTCATAGTTATTTGTTTATAGGTTTGTCCTATGTAGAGAGTGCCACTCTCTTGATTTGTCCCTTTATTGTCCAACACTTGACACAATGCCTAGTACATAGTAGGTCCTCAATGTTCATGGAATGGAGTTGAAATAACAAGATGCCTAGCTCTTTGTTTACTGAAATTGAAAGTTCTTGAGAAGCTGTATTATAGGCTCAAGTATACTGGGATCACCTAGATTTTGTGATTAGGAGATGAAATTCTGTAGCACCTTAAAATTCACCAGCAGACACATAGGTATAATGTGGGCTACAGGGAGTTTGATTTTAAAATCTCACTTAGTCAAAATGTATTGGCCACTGGACACTCTAAACCCATACTAGCAAATGGCAGTGAAATATTTGGATGTCTCCTAGCATCATTTCACAGGCCCTCTTCTGGTTTCTCCAATGAGTCCACTTGGAGGCCAGGTTAGCCCTGAGGATTTGACCTTAGGCAGTGGAAATTTCTCCTTCATGGATCACAGCCTCATTGTGTCAAAGGGGCTTGCATAACTCAATGAAGCTAAGAGCCATGCTGTGCAGGGCCACCCAAGGCAAATGGGGACAGATGTGTCATAGTTTCTGACAAAACATGCTCCACTGGAGGAAGAACTTGCATCCCAGTCCAGTACTGTTGCCTAGACAACCTCATGGACAGTACAGTTCAGTTCAGTCGCTCAGTCGTGTCCGACTCTTTGCGACCCCATGAATTGCAGCACGCCAGGCCTCTCTGTCCATCACCAACTCCCGGAGTCTACCCAAACCCATGTCCATCGAGTCAGTTATGACATCCAACCATCTCATCCTCTATCGTCCCCTTCTCCTCCTGCCTGCAATCCTTCCCAGCTTCAGGGTCTTTTTCAATGAGTCAACTCTTTGCATGAGGTGGCCAAAGTATTGGCATTTCAGCTTCAACATCAGTCCTTCCAATGAACACCCAGGACTGATCTCCTTTAGGATGGACTGGATGGATCTCCTTGCAGTCCAAGGGACTCTCAAGAGTCTTCTCCAACACCACAGTTCAAAAGCATCAATTCTTTGGCGCTCAGCTTTCTTCACTGTCCAAATCTCACATCCATACATGACCACTGGAAAAATCATAGCCTTGACTAGATGGACCTTTGTTGGCAAAGCAATGGCTCTGCTTTTAAGTCTGCTATCTAGGGTGGTCATAACCTTCCTTCCAAGGAGTAAGTGTCTTTTAATTTCATGGCTGCAATCACCATCAGCAGTGATTTTGGAGCCCAAAAAAATAAAGTCAGCCACTGTTTCCACTGTTTCCCCATCTATTTCCCATGGAGTGATGGGAACAGATGCCATGATGTTAGTTTTCTGAACGGTGAGCCTTAAGTCAACTTATTCACTCTCCTCTTACACTTTCATCAAGAGGCTCTTTAGTTCTTCTTCGCTTTCAGCCATAAGGGTGATGTCATCTGCATGTCTGAGGTTATTGATATTTCTCCCAGCAATCTTGATTCCAGCTTGTGCTTCTTCCAGCCCAGTGTTTCTCATGATGTACTCTGCATCTAAGTTAAATAAGCAGAGTGACAATATACAGCCTTGACGTACTCCTTTTCCTATTTGGAACCAGTTTGTTGTTTCATGTCCAGTTCTCACTGTTGCTTCCTGACCTGCATACAGGTTTCTCAAGAGACAGATCAGATGGTATGGTATTCCCATCTCTTTCAGAATTTTCCACAGGTTATTGTGATCCACACAGTCAAAGGCTTTGGCGTAGTCAATAAAGCAGAAATAGATGTTTTTCTGGAACTCTCTTGCTTTTTCGATGATCCAGCAGATGTTGGCATTTTGATCTCTGGTTCCTCTGCTTATCCTAAAACCACTTTTAACATCTGGAAGTTCACGGTTCATGTACTGTTGAACTCTGGCTTGGAGAATTTTGACCATTACTTTACTAGCATGTGAGTTGAGTGCAATTGTTCGGTAGTTTGAACATTCTTTGGCATTGCCTTTCTTTAGGATTGGAATAAAAACTGACCTTTTCCAGTCCTGTGGCCACTGCTGAGATTTCCAAATTTGCTGGCATATTGAGTGTAGCACTTTCACAGCATCACCTTTGAGGATTTGAAATAGCTCAACTGGAATTCCATCACCTCCACTAGCTTTGTCCGTGGGGATGCTTCCTAAGGCCCACTTGACTTCACATTCCAATATATCTGGCTCTAGGTGAGTGATCACACCATCGTGATTATCTGGGTCATGAAGATCTTTTTTGTACAGTTCTTCTGTGTATTCTTGCCACCTCTTCTTAATATCTTCTGCTTCTGTTAGCTCCATATCATTTCTGTCCTTTATTCAGCGCATCTTTGCATGAAATGTTCCCTTGCTGTCTCTAATTTTCTTGAGAGCTCTAGTCTTTCCCATTCTATTGTTTTCCTCTATTTATTTGCACTGATCATTGAAGAGGGTTTTCTTATCTCTCCTTGCTATTCGTTTGAACTCTACATCAAATGGGTATATCTTTCCTTTTCTCCTTTGTTTTGCTCTCCTCTTTTCACAGCTATTTGTAAGGCCTCCTCAGAGAGCCATTTTGTTTTTTGCATTTCTTTTTCTTGGGGATGGTCTTGATCCCTGTCTCCTGTCAGTTCAGTTCAGTTCAGTCACTCAGTCGTGTCCCACTCTTTGCGACCCCATGAACCGCAGCATTCCAGGCCTCCCTGCCCATCACTAACTCTCTGAGTCCACCCAAACCCATGTCCATCGAGTTGGTGATGCCATCCAGCCATCTCACCCTCTGTCGTCCCCTTTTCCTCCTGCCCTCAATCTTTCCCAGCATCAGGGTCTTTTCCAATGAGTCAGCTCTTCACATTAGGTGGCCAAAGTATTGGAGTTTCAGCTTCAACATCAGTCTTTCCAGTGAACACGCAGGACTGCTCTCCTTTAGGATGGACTGGCTGGATCTCCTTGCAGTCCAAGGGACTCTCAAGAGTCTTCTCCAACACCACAGTTCAAAAGCATCAATTCTTCGGCACTCAGCTTTCTTTATAGTACAACTCTCACATCCATACATGACCACTGGAAAAATCATAGCCTTGACTAGATGGACCTTTGTTGGCAAAGTAATGTCTCTGCTTTTTAATATGTTGTCCAAGTTGGCATAACTTTCCCTCCAAGGAGTAAGCGTCTTTTAATTTCATGGCTGCAATCACCATCAACAGTGATTTTGGAGCCCAGAAAAATAGTTAGCCACTTTTTCCACTGTTTTCCCATCTATTTGCCATGAAGTGATGAGACTGGATGCCATGATCTTAGTTTTCTGAATGTTGAGCTTTAAGCCAACTTTTTCACTCTCCTCTTTCACTTTCATCAAGAGGCTCTTTAGTTCTTCTTCACTTTCTGCCATACGGGTGGTGTCATCTGCATATCTGAGGTTATTGATATTTCTCCCAGCAATCTTGATTCCAGCTTGTGCTTCCTCCAGCCCAGCGTTTCTCCTGATGTACTCTGCCTCTAAGTTAAATTAGTAGGGTCACAACATACAGCCTTGACATACTCCTTTTCCTATTTAGAACCAGTCTGTTGCTCCAGGTCCAGTTCTAACTGTTGCTTCCTGACCTGCATACAGGTTTCTCAAGAGGCAGGTCAGGTAGTCTGGTATTCCCATCTATTTCAGAATTTTCCACAGTGTTTTGTGATCCACACAGACAAAGGTTTGGCATCGTCAATGAAGCAGAAATAGATGTTTTTCTGGAACTCTCTTGCTTTTTCGATGGTCCAGCAGATGTTGGCCATTTGATCTCTGGTTCTTCTACCTTTTCTAAAACCAGCTTGAACATCTGGAAGTTCACAGTTCACGTATTGCTGAAGCCTGGCTTGGAGAATTTTAAGCATTACTTTACTAGCGTGTGAAGTGAGTGCAATTGTGCGGTAGTTTGAGCATTCTTTGGCATTGCCTTTCTTTGCGATTGGAATGAAAACTGGCCTTTTCCAGTCCTGAGGCCACTACTGAGTTTTCCAGATTTGCTGGCATATTGAGTGCAGCACTTTCACAGCGTCATCTTTCAGGATTTGAAATAGCACAACTGGAACTCCATCACCTCCACTAGCTTTGTTCGTAGTGATGTTTTCTAAGGCCCACTTGACTTCACATTCCAGAATGTCTGGCTCTAGATGAGTAATCTCACCATCGTGATTGTCTGGGTCGTGAAGAACTTTTTTGTACAATTCTTCTGTGTATTCTTGCCACCTCTTCTTAATGTCTTCTGCTTCTGTTAGGTCCCTACCATTTCTGTCCTTTATTGAGCCCATCTTTGCATGAAATGTTCCCTTGGCATCTCTAATTTCTTGAAGAGATCTCTAGTCTTTCCCATTCTGTTGTTTTCCTCTATTTCTTTGCACTATTGCTGAGGAAGGCTTTCTTATCTCTCCTTGCTATTCTTTGGAATTCTGCATTCAAATGGGTATATCTTTCCTTTTCTCCTTTGCTCTTCGCTTCCCATCTTTTCACAGCTATTTGTAAGGCCTCTTCAGACAACCATTTTGCTTTTTTGCATTTCTTTTTCTTGGGGATGTTCTTGATTCCTGTCTTCTGTACAGTGTCACAAACCTCCATCCATAGTTCATCAGGTATTCTGTCTATCAGATCTAGTCCTTTAAATCTAGTTCTCACTTCTACTGTATACTCATAAGGGATTTGATTTAGGTCATACCTGCATGGTCTAGTGGTTTTCTCCACTTTCTTCAATTTAAGTCTGAATGTGGCATTAAGGAGTTCATGATCTGATCCACAGTCAGCTCCCCATCTTGTTTTTGCTGACTGTATAGAGCTTCTCCATCTTTGGCTGCAAAGAATATAATCAATCTCATTTCGGTGTTGACCATCTGATGATGTCCATATGTAGAGTCTTCTCTTGTGTTGTTGGAAGAGCGTGTTTTATGACCAGTGTGTTCTCTTGGCAAAACTCTATTAGCCTTTGCCCTGCTTCATTCTGTACTCCAAGGCCAAATTTGCCTGTTATTCCAGGTGTTTCTTGACTTCCTACTTTTGCATTCCAGTCCTCTATAATGAAAAGGACATCTATTTTGGGTGTTAGTTCTAGAAGGTCTTGTAGGTCTTCATAGAACTGTTCAACTTCAGCTTGTTTGGCGTTACTGGTCAGGGCATAGACTTGAATTACCGTGATATTGAATGGTTTGCCTTGAACATGAACAGAGATCATTCTGTTGTTTTTGAGATTGCATCCAAGTACTGCGTTTCAGACTTTTTTGTTGACTATGATGGCTACTCCAATTTTTCTAAGGGATTCCTGCCCACAGTGGTAAATATAATGGTCATCTGAGTTAAATTCACCTATTCCAGTCCATTTTAGTTTTCTGACTCCTAAAATGTCGACATTCACTCTTGCCATCTCCTGTTTGACCACTTCCAGTTTACCTTGATTCATGGACCTAACATTCCAGGTTCCTATGCAACATTGCTCTTTACAGCATCGGAACTTTACCGTCACCAGTCACATCCACAGCTGGGCAGTGTTTTTACTTTGGCTCCATCTCTTCATTCTTTCTGGAGTTATTTCTCCGCTGATCTCCAGTAGCATATTGGGCACCTACCCACCTGGGGAGTTCATCTTTCAGTGTCCTATGTTTTTGCCTTTTCATACTGTTCATGGGGTTCTCAAGGCAAGAATACTGAAGTGGTTTCCCATTCCCTTCTCCAGTGGACCACATTTTGTCAGAACTCTCCACCATGACCCATCTGTCTTGGGTGGCCCTACATGGCATGGCTCATAGTTTCCTTGAGTTAGACAAGGCCATGGTCCATGTGATAGAGATCTACAAATGTGTATAACAGACTTGACCGTACTATATGTTTTCTTTTGCTCCTACATTTAAGAAATACTAATTAAGCACCTACTGTATGCTAGTTCTGAACCATGGGAATATAACAGTGATCAAAAAAATAAACCCAAATCTGTTAATCTTACATTCTGGTAGAGGAGACAACTAATAAGTAAAATACAGATTTTATGAGATGAAGAAAATAAGAGAGTGTGAGATTGGAGGCATAGGCAGAGGGAGATGTTGCAATTTTAAAGGTTGATTATGAAGTGGTTCATTGAGATGGTGACATCTGAGGAAATCTCTGAAGGAGAAAAGAGAGCAAACTTTCTGGGGAAAGACTATTCCAAGCAGGAATAATCAAATTCAACATCCCCAAGACAGGAGGGCCCCGATGTACATAAGAACCAGCATTTAAAGAGGTGACCGAAAGGAGAGAGGAAACTAGGTGATCTCAGGGAGGTCAGGGGTTCTAGTATTGCAAGAGATCCTGTGGGTTCTTATAAGGACTGTGGCTTTGACACTGAGCAATATGGGGAGCAATATGAGGAGCAATATGAGGTATAGCATAATCTGAGTTAGGGTTTAAGGACCTCTCTTACTGTGTTGAGGATAGATGTTAGGGCCAAGCGGAAAAGCAAAGATAAGACAGGAAGTTGTTGCAGTCAATGTAGGAGAGAAATGATGGTGACCTGCAAGGAGAAGTGAGTGGGCTGAGGGGACAAGAAGTGGTCAAATTCCAAATGCTTCTTTGATGCCATATAGACAAAGGGAGAGGAAGAGAAGAGTCAAGTTCAAGTCTGAGGTTTCTAAGTTATTGGAAGGATGAGGTTGGCCTTAACTGTGACAGATAAGGTGGTGGGAGGAGTGGGTTTGGAGGGCAGTTGGGGAGGTTGTTATTAGACAACTGAGTGGGCTTGTAAGAAGACAGTTGGATGTATGAGTTCGGAGTTCAGGGATGAGGTTGGACTGGAGATAAATTTAGGAGTCATCTACGTGAGAATGGATGAGCTCACCAAGGAAGTGAATGCAGATGGAAAATAGAAAAAAGAAGAGATCCATGGACAGAGCTACCCAGGGAGAACAGATCTAAGCTCAGAGAAGCTGTGGAGGGTGGAAAGAGATGGTACAAAAGTAATAAAGTGCCCTGTCTGGAGAAAGCAAGCACGGAGGAGGGAGAAGCCCATGGAGTCAAATGCCTCTGCTGAGTCGGGATAGTCAAGTGCTAAAACCTCACCAGTCCATCTAGCGGAGTGAAAGGAGTTGGTGCTTTTGAAAAGAGCAGTTCTAACAGTGGAGGCGAGTGTGAATTAGAGTAGATCCTGTAGGGATGAAGAAGACAGGGACTGAAGAAATGTGCAAACAAGTATTCCAAGTGTTTTTTAAGATGAGCAGAGAAATGTGGGGGTAACCAAAGGCAGAAATGAATAGGGATGGATTTTCTTGAAAGTTGTGAAAAATAATCACATGTCTGTATGCTGGTGGAAATGACTCTGTGTAGAGGGAAAATTAACGATGTAAGAGAGAAGAATTTCTGGGGCATGGTCTTGAATAGGAGAATGGGAGTAAGATGCAAGGTACGAGTGAGAGGTGAGGAGGAGTAACAAGGGAGGGTGTGGGTGCAGAGTAGAGGTGGGTAATGGGACCTTTGGGAGATCTTGGTCATTCATCAGCTGAAAGTGAGGATAGAGGGGGAGGTAGTGTCTAAGCAGAGAAGAGAAGATGTGAAATAGGTGTCTAGGAGTGTGGGACAGTAAACAGATGATGAAAATATAGTACAACATTTTGGGCAGAATTTAGGGCCCACTTGAGTTCTGTCATCACGAACTTATGATTAGACCACTCTTGGCATGGTCTTTGCACAGCCACATTCCGCTGTGAGGAGAAGAAGGTGGAGAAGACAGTGCAGATCCAGGAGTCTGCTCACTGGACACCCCCAGGCCCGGTGGTGTGTTGGGTTTGGGAAATCAAACATTCCCTATCTGAGAGGACTCTTGAAGAAGCAGCAGCATCATAAGGAGCTAGGATTTAGAGAAGGTTCAAGAAAACAATCTGAAAAGAGGTTGAAATTTTAGAGGACAGTGATGCTATGTTCCAAGAAAGTATGGACGGATTGGGAGAGTTTTGGAGGATGGGTGATGGGGACGTGCTGAGCAAGACGGAGATTCTATTGCAGGAGGTGAGTGATGGTCTGCAGTCCGGACCCGAGCTTCTTGTGGAGATGAGGTCTCAGAACAAGTTCAGTTCAGTTCAGTCACTCAGTCGTGTCCGACTCTTTGCGACCCCATGAATCACAGCGCGCCAGGCCTCCCTGTCCATCACCAACTCCCGGAGTTTACACAAACCCATGTCCATTGAGTCGGTGATGCCATCCAACCATCTCATCCTCTGTCGTCCCCTTCTCCTCCTGCCCCCAATCCTTCCCAGCATTAGGGTCTTTTCCAATGAGTCAACTCTTCTCATGAGGTGGCCAAAGGATTGGAGTTTCAGCTTCAACATCAGTCCTTCCAATGAACACCCAGGGCTGATCTTCTTAGGATGGACTGGTTGGATCTTCTTGCAGTCCAAGGGACTCTCAAGACTCTTTTCCAACACCACAGTTCAAAAGCATCAATTCTTCGGCGCTCAGCTTTCTTCACTGTCCAAATCTCACATCCATACATGACCACTGGAAAAACCATAGCCTTGACTAGATGGACCTTTGTTGGAAAGTAATGTCTCTGCTTTTAAATATGCTATCTAGGTTGGTCATAATCTTCCTTCCAAGGAGTAAGTGTCTTTTAATTTCATGGCTCCAATCACCATCAGCAGTGATTTTGGAGCCCAAAAAAATAAAGTCTTCCACTGTTTCCGCATCTATTTCCCATGAAGTGATGGGACCAGATGCCATGATCTTAGTTTTCTGAACGTTGAGCTTTAAGCCACCTTTTTCATAACAAGGCTTAGTGACAAGACTGGGAGTTCTGGGGCATCGGGGACTGGGAGGGGGACATTTTAGCAAAAGCCAGAGTCCTTGGCTCTTTTCTTCATTCCTCTCACTATTTTCTAGCTTATAGATCTCATTGTTTCTTCAGACATAGGCATACAGACTATACTATCCCAGTGTGGAGAACAGATTGAGGCAGAGCTTCCCCGGTTAAAGCTGAAGGGAAATAAGGCAGCATCCCTCAGATGGCCCAGGAGTGCTGCCACATTTCAGGGCTCCTCAGAGGTCCTCGAATTTCATGTAGTCATTGCTCCTATGCTGAAGAGAGACACTGAGGAAAATGCAAAGCCATGTATAAGAAAGTAGAGATTACATACCCAATAATCACATAAGTCTTTTTAAATCCTTTGTCAACAGTGCTGATTGCTTTTTTATTCCATACAATAAACTTTTCAAATAAACAAGTGGTTTGCAATATCCTTTGGGATCTCTTCATGTCATTTATGATCCAGATAGCATTGCTGTTGTTACCTATTATGTACATAGAAAAAACCCATAGTTTTGCACAATCTTGACTTATTAATAGATTGGGTTCTCCAGAAGCAGAGCATGAAGCAGAGGTCTAAATGCAAAGGGTTGGTTATGGGAGTGCTCCCAGGAGAGCCCGGTCAAGAGAGAAAAGGACAGACCCAGAAGATGTAAATTTAGGAGATGTCTTAAGGAGGTAGCTTCAGCCTGCAATGCTGCAAGGGAGCTCTCGAGAGTGACAACTCAGGTTCCAATCTGATTAGACAGAAGGCTTATTTCCACACCTGTGAGGCCATTGCAGAGGAGGAAGTCGCAGGGGAAGCTGTGAGCCCCTAGATACTTCCAGGCAAAACATCCAGGAATCTGAGGGCTATTCTTCAGACAAAAGTAGCAGACACGGTTCAAGAAAATTGGAGATACCAAGGGAAAATTTCATGCAAAGATGGGCTCAATAAAGGACAAAAATGATATGGACCTAACAAAAGCAGAAGCTATTAAGAAGAGATGGCAAGAATACACAAGAGAACTGTACAAAAAAAGATCTTCATGACCCAGATGATCACAATGGTGTGATCACTCACCTAGAGGCAGGAATCCTGGAATGTGAAGTCAAGTGGGCCTTAGGAAACATCACTACGAACAAAGCTAGTGGAGGTGATGGAATTCCAGTTGAGCTATTTCAAAGCCTAAAAGATGATGCTGTGAAAGTGCTATACTCAATATGCCAGCAAATTTGGAAAACTCAGCAGTGGCCACAGAACTGGAAAAGGTCAGTTTCCATTCCAGTCCCAAAGAAAGGCAATGCCAAAGAATGTTCAAACTACCGCGCAATTGCACTCATCTCACATGCTAGTAAAGTAATGCTCAAAATTCTCCAAGTCAGGCTTCAACAATACGTGAACCGTGAACTTCCAGATGTTCTAACTGGTTTTAGAAAAGGCAGAGGAACCAGAGATCAAATTGCCAACATCCACTGGATCGTTGAAAAAACAAGAGAGTTCCAGAAAAACATCTATTTCTTGCTTTATTGATTATGCTAAAGCCTTTGATTGTGTGGATCATAACAAACTGGAAAATTCTGAAAGAGATAGGAATACCAGACCACCTGACCTGCCTCTTGAGAAACCTGTATGCAGATCAGGAAGCAACAGTTAGAATTGGACATGGAACAACAGACTGGGTCCAAATAAGAAAAGGAGTACGTCAAGACTGTATGTTGTCACCCTGCTTATTTAACTTATATGCAGAGTACATCATGAGAAACGCTGGGCTGGAGGAAGCACAAGCTGGAATCAAGATTGCCAGGAGAAATATCAATAACCTCAGATATGCAGATGACATCACCCTTATGGCAGAAAGTGAAGAAGAACTAAAGAGCCTCTTGATGAAAGTGAAAGAGGAGAGTGAAAAAGTTGGCTTAAAGCTCAACGTTCAGAAAACTTAGATCATGGCATCCGATCCCATCACTTCATGGCAAATACATGGGGAAACAGTGAAAACAGTGGCTGACTTTATTTTTCTGGGCTCCAAAATCACTGCAGATGGTTACTGCAGCCATGAAATTAAAATATGCTTACTCCTTGGAAGAAAAGTTATGACCAACCTAGACAACATATTGAAAAGCAGAGACGTTACTTGGCCAACAAAGATCTGTCTAGTCAAGGCTGTGGTTTTTCCAGTGGTCATGTGTGGATGTGAGAATTGGACTATAAAGAAAGCTGAGTGCCGAAGAGTTGATGCTTTTGAACTATGGTGTTGGAGAAGACTCTTGAGAGTCCCTTGGACTACAAGGAGTTCCAACCAGTCCATCCTAAAGGAAATCAGCCCTGTGTGTTCATTGGAAGGACTGATGTTGAAGCTGAAACTCCAATACTTTAGCCACCTGATGCGAAGAACTGACTCATTTGAAAACACCCTGATACTGGGAAAGATTGAAGGCAGGAGGAAAAGGGGACGACAGTGGATGAGATGGTGGGATGTCATCACCGACTCAATGGACATGAGTTTGGGTCAGCTCTGGGAGTTAGTGATGGACAGGGATGCCTGGTGTGCTGCAGTCCATGGGGTCGCAAAGAGTCGGACACGACTGAGGGACTGAACTGACCGGTCTTTGAAAGACACACGCACCCCTCTACGAAGCCCAACCGTTCCTTTTCTAAGTAGAAAGCTGTCTTTCAAGTGGCAAAGATAACTTGCATAGACATTCAGAAGTAATTAATGTCACCTTTCAATTATCAGTATCCAGGGCTTTTTTTTAATATTTTGAATCTTGCTATCTTTTCCCTTGCACTTCTAGAAAGATGTATTACCACACATGATTGTGTGTGTGTGCTGAGTCACTTCAGTCATGTCGGACTCTGCAGTCCTGTGGACTGTAGCCCTCTAGGCTCCTCCATGGGATTCTCCAGGCAAGAATGCTGGAGTGGGTTGCCAGTTCTTCCTCAGGGGATCTTCCCGACCCAGGGATTGAACCTGCGTCTCTTAAGTCTCCTGCATTGGCAGGCAAGTTCTTTCCCACTAGCACCACCTGAAAAGCCCATATTGCAAAACACATGGGTCCATATTTTGAGAAAATCCAGGCTGAGCTAGTGTGTCTCTTACCAGATATATCTAAGCACAGGATTGAATGTGCTGTCTTAAATGAGAACAAAATGCATGTTTTAAAACTCCACTATTTTAGATGGACTTCAGTCTTCTTCACTTTCATTAATCTAAATACCTTAAATGTAAACGTTGTTTCAAAACTTATTACAAATAGTCATTCTTATATACATCCTCATATGTTTACTTCAAGGTGATTTCTGTTTTTCCCTTTAAATTGTGGCCTCTCTTCTAAGGATTAGAGAAGCATTATTTTAGCGTCCCAGTGTTAGACGTAATTTGTGTAACATTCAGCCCACTGACAGATTTAGAGATTAATTTCCAGACCTCTTGTGGTGCTGGGGGAAGCTCCTTAAGATTTTGAAAATGGCAACACTGTTGACTCCCTACTACTAAAGGTTACTTGTATCTGTATCCACACTAATGCACAAGGAAAGTTTAAGTGTGGTAAATATCAGTGATGTTTTGTTTTATGGAAAAACCTGTGAGGAGGAAAAGCAATTTATGAGATAGAAACAGTTTATCCTTCACAAGGATGTATTTTACAGAATGTGCTTCCCTCCTTTCATTCTGTAAGGATAACATTGCTGTTGCTAAACTGAGATTTACATAGGAAAAATAGTTGAGTAGTTTTGAATAGTCACGTCTTAGGTTCTCCAGAAGCAAACCACAAGAGCCAAAGATTGGATGCTAGTGACAGACAAAAGGAGAGATTTGACTATGACTTATATGCTCTTTAGGCCATATTGAGAGTTGGTAGAAAACCTTTTTTTTTTTTCCCCTCCCAAGTATTTTGGCTTAGATACATCCCTAAATAGTGTTTGCTACATTTTAAAGTAAGTGCATTTTCAGGGAAATTTAATCCATATGTTTCAACAAGACTACATACAAAGCATCCAAATGTTGTTTTATTACAGCAGCATGATGTCTAAGACGCCTTTTGAACTTTTTTGATAGTCCTTATATTCTTTTCTGAAAAGCAGCAGGTAAGTTGCCAAGAGTAAACAAATCAAATAGCAAAAGGTTTGAGTTCACTTTGAAATGCTTAGCCCATTATTTTTGACTGGGTTCTGAACTTGGCAGTGCACATCACCTATTCCTGCCTGCAGGGCAAAGTGAAAACAATTTGAATGCTGTATTTCCCAATTGGGTCATTGACATTTGAGAATAATATAGTACAGACAGTATGAGCATGTTTGGCAGGTGAGTGATACTTAACATGACCTCAGAAAGTTACTTCCTCAAGTTTGCAGATTTCGTAGCATGGAACAGTGCTGTTCATATTGCAAAACAAAAGTCAGGACTGACAGCCATCGGGGGATTCATACCAGGGATTTATTTGTTTCTCTCGTGTATCTTTAGGTGGAATGGTTGAAAAATGAAGACATCATCGATCCTGTTGAAGATCGGAATTTTTATATTACTATTGATCACAACCTCATCATCAAGCAGGCCCGCCTCTCAGATACTGCCAACTATACTTGTGTTGCCAAAAACATTGTTGCCAAGAGGAAAAGCACAACCGCAACTGTCATAGTCTATGGTGAGTGAACTTTGTGTGCCTCAATCTAGTTCAGGTCAAACTGCAGTTTCTCATTTTAATGTTAAAATATCAAGTGAAGGAGGGCCCTTCTCAGTCCCCATTGCAGCTCTTTTCCCGCTTCTCATGTGGACAGTGAGGTTTAACTACTTTCCTGATAACTCACAGAAAACCTGGACTTAGAACTTCCTAGCCCTTTGTAAGTTTTTATAGGACAGTAAAGGAAATCCACTGAGGGATCTAACACTGTAAGAAGCATAAATGTCCTGCATTTCAAACTGAACTCAAGAACCCAGGAGGGTTCCCTGCTTCCCTAAGCCCTGCCCCCCTTCTCAGCCTGGACTACCGAGACCTAGAGGGAGTTCGGACATGAAGATACTTACAGGAGAGCAATTGCAAGACTTCAAGTAAACTGCAGCTGACATGTTCTCCAAACACATCAGAGCAGTTTTAACTGCCTGGAACTTGCTTTACACCCCATCAGGGACATCCAGCATGAAGACAAGGCCTGCCATTGTCATGCAGCCCTAGTCCTAACCCTGTAGCAAGCTGCAACATGATGACTTCTTCAGAGAGCTTCTCTTCCATTCTCTGGCCTTTTCTAATCCATTTCATCTCTAAGCCTATCATTTCTCCAGTTCAATTCAGTTCAGTCTCTCAGTCGTGTCCAACTCTTTGCGACCCCATGAATCGCAGCACGCCAGGCCTCCCTGTCCATCACCAACTCCCGGAGTTTACCCAAACCCATGTCCATCGAGTCGGTGATGCCATCCAGCCATCTCATCCTCTGTTGTCCCTTTCTCCTCCTGCCCCCAATCCTTCCCAGCATTAGGGTCTTTTCCAATGAGTCAACCCTTCGCATGAGGTGGCCAAAGTATTGGAGTTTCAGCTTCAACATCAGTCCTTCCAATGAACACCCAGGACTGGTATCCCTTAGGATGGACTGGTTGGATCTCCTTGCAGTCCAAGGGACTCTCAAGAGTCTTCTCCAACAGCACAGTTCAAAAGCATCAATTCTTCGGCGCTCAGCTTTCTTCACCGTCCAACTCTCACATCCATACATGACCACTGGAAAAACCATAGCCTTGACTAGATGGACCTTTGTTGGCAAAGTAATGTCTCTGCTTTTAAATATGCTATCTAGGATGGTCATAACCTTCCTTCCAAGGAGTAAGCATCTTTTAATTTCATGGCTGCAATCAAATTGCCAACATCCTCTGGATCATCGAAAAAGCAAGAGAGTTCCAGAACAACATCTATTTCTGCTTTATTGACTGTGCCAAAGCCTTTGACTATGCAGATCACAATAAACTGTGGAAAATTCTGAAAGAGATGGGAATACCAGACCATCTGACCTGTCTCTTGAGAAACCTGTATGCAGGTCAGGAAGCAACAGTTAGAAGTGGACATGGAACAACAGACTGGTTCCAAATAGGAAAAGGAGTACGTCAAGGCTGTATATTGTCACCCTGCTTATTTAACTTCTATGCAGAGTACATCATGAGAAACACTGGGCTGAAAGAAACACAAGGTGGAATCAAGATTGCCGGGAGAAATATCAATAACCTCAGATATGCAGGTGACAACACCCTTATGGCAGAAAGTGAAGAAGAACTAAAGAACCTCTTGATGAAAGTGAAAGAGAAGAGTGAAAAAGTTGGCTTAAAGCTGAACGTTCAGAATACTAAGATCATGGCATCTGGTCCCATCATTTCTCCAGAAGGACTAAATGATCCCGCACCCACTTTTGCCACTGCATGTGATATTTTATCTCCTTGTTTTAGCACTCAGCAGTTTTCTCATTTCACAAATAGTTCTATCTGTCCAGTGAGGCTTTTAAGCTCTTTGGTAGACAAAGAGACAATTCTATACATTGATGCTTCTTACAGTGTTAGATACACAGTAGATCTTTATATTCTTGGTGAGTTATTGTCTGAGAGGAAACTGAACAACCCTGAGAAATATTTTGAGGTTCTTCCACCTCCAGAATGATAATGGCCACCATTTAGAATGTAGGGAGCTGTTCATTGCTCGCTCCTTTGGTGTTAAATGACGCTTGAGAAGATTTGTCACTGGCAAGTACGTGGCTCGTGGCACTTACTGCAGGTAGTACTACTTGGCTGGATGCATCCTCAGGCTATAGGATGTTATGAAAACAGAAACCACTGTGACATTCGAAAGGCTGAATGTAGTGATGCTTTAATGCTGTCATTTTCATTACAGGACAGATGCATACTTCTTTTTTAAAAAAAAAATTCCTCTGAATACTCTATAAAGTTTAATTTCCTTAAGTCACAGTGAAATGTTTCCCACTTTTTGTCTTTTTCTAGACTCTCTAAATGACTTAATAAACAGCACTGGTAATGCACAAAAATAGGGTACATCACAGTTTGTACCAATTATAAGTGATTAATAAGGGCAGACTGTTAAATAGATGTATTACATAGATGCAGCTCTCTTTTCCTGTGTATAGCATGTTCTCAATATCCATAAACACAAGCCAAACATTGTCTTTAGTAAGGATCAAACACAAGGAACTAAAGCATTTTGAGTTTAGAAAACAGTGCGGCACTAGGGCTCAGCAGTCTTATGTTCTAGGCCTAGTTCTAGCAGTAACTAACCTTCAGTTGGACACTTAAGCATTACAATACTCAGAGCACATACCTCCTTCCCCATAAAATAATGGAATAAGCCTAGAATCTTCAAGACTTGTCTTTTTCTAAACATTTATGGTTATTAATTTCTCATTAAAATCCTAGCAGAGCAGCACATGCATACTGTAACCCCAAATACCAACTTGCCAGTATGCTGGTAAGAAATTTATACTGACAGTTCCACAGTATTTGGAGTTTTGTGAAGTTGAGTGGGTTAAATTACTTTTGGAACAGAAAACTCTAACTGTCAACATCTGCATGTTCTTTCATGGCCTCACAAAATAAGTTGTCCAAGGCTCATAGGTTGGGCTCACTGGAAGACCAAAGAAAAACGTATACATTTAACCATTATTTCATTTTTGAGTCTCTTGTTAGTATCATTTTTAGATTGCAAGTATATATTCATTATGGAAAATCTGGGAAACAGAAAAACGTCAAAGAAAAAATAAAACCTATAATCCTGTCATTTTGTCATCCAGAGAAAGCTTTGAAAAAGGTGGAATGTATACTACCAATATTTTCTTAACATAGATAAGATTTTAAAATGAAGGATATAATTTTTTTTTACTTGAAACATAATGTTGAAATATCCATGTATTATTAAATAGATTTCTACAGCATTATTTTTTAAAATTTATTCTTTTATTTAAGTATAGTTGCATTACAGTGTTTTCCCTTTGGCAACCACCGGTCTATTCTCTATGTCCCTTATTCTGTTTCTGATTCATAGATAGGTTTTTTTGTGTCATATTTGTTTTAGATTCAACCTATAAGTGATTTCATATGGTATTGGTCTTTCTCTTTCTGACTTAACTTCACTTAGTATGATAATCTCTAGCTGCCTCCATGTTGCTGCAAATAGCATTATTTTGTTCTTTTTCATGACTTAGTAGTATTCTACTGTATACGTGTATCTCATCATTTTTGTCCATTACCTATTGACAGACATTTGGGTTGTTTCCATGTCTTGGCTGTTGTGAATAGTGCTGCTGTGAACACAGGGATGCACACACGCAGCTTCATTTTTCATAGCTGCCTGGCAGCCAATCTAATGAACATAGTATGCTTACCGTTTTCCTATTGTTAACTGTCCAAATTGTTCTCATTTATTTACCTTTATACAAAAAATAAAGGTAAATCTTCATACAAAAGTTCTTATCTTGATAAAGGAAAAAATAATTCTCCACTGAAAAATAGCCCATGTCTCTATGTATAATACATTCATGATTATTCTCCATTGCATAAAATTCTAGAGAAGGAGATGATGGGCATGTGATGTCCCTATAAAGGTTTCTGTTATCTGAGTAACACGCTTCTTTACCATCAAGAAGTAGATTCATATACTGCTTGTAGCATGTTTTAACCAGCAGAAAATAATTTTTGTTAGAAATTGCTTAATTATAATAATTTCCTGGACTCATATATTGAGATATGAGAGTATATCAGTATTTTCTAGAGTGAAATCTCTAGAGGTTAATCACAAACATAGTGCTAGATGGTAGGTTTTATAACTGCATCTATACTGACAGCTCCATTGAACATCCGGAGAAGGCAATGGCACCCCACTCCAGTACTCTTGCCTGGAAAATCCCATGGATGGAGGAGCCTGGTAGGCTATAGTCCATGGGGTCGCTAAGAGTTGGACACGACTGAGCGACTTCACTTCCACTTTTCCCTTTCATGCACTGGAGAAGGAAATGGCAACCCACTCCAGTATTCTTGCCTGGAGAATCCCAGGGACGGAGGAGCCTGGTGGGCTGCCGTCTATGGGGTCGCACAGAGTCGGACACGACTGAAGCGACTTAGCAGCAGCAGTAGCAGCAGCCATTGAACATCATAACTAGTCTTTATACACAAAATATGTGTCAATTGCAGTTACATCAGCTAATTGCTGATCCATTCAAATAGATACTTAGTTAAAAATCCAGCTATCAAGACTTTTTTAAAAAAATAGATTCACTTATTAATGAAACTAAAAATTCTTGAAAAGTTATAAAGTTTATATATGCTAAAGGTAAATAATCATCTATTATTAAGGAAAGGCTAAATGATTTTATCTGTTACCATGCCACATAGCCACCTGCAGGCTTGGTACAAGGATATAAGCATATTATTTGAGATAAGTTGTCAAAAGTATCAATAATTTTTGGAGCTTTACTAGGTAAGGGGATGTTTTTTAAAACAACAGTGGCTAAGGAGAGGAGAGCACAGTTCTATTTTCTGAATAGGTAAATAGATATTGATAATTCATTTTATTTATCCCTGTGCTTATTCAGTTTTGTAGTAATAAAGTTTTGAATGAAATTACATCCAAGGTCTCTTCCAGCTTTGAAGTTTTTGATTTTTTATGGTCACTTGGGATACAACATTCTTGTTTATGTTTGATATGTGGTTTGTGCATTTCTGTGTGTATGCATGTACACTTAATTCGTGTTTTATCATTTACTTCCAGTAAATGGTGGCTGGTCCACTTGGACAGAGTGGTCTGTGTGTAACAGCCGTTGCGGACGGGGGTATCAGAAGCGTACAAGGACCTGTACCAACCCAGCTCCGCTCAATGGTGGTGCCTTCTGTGAAGGGCAGAGTGTACAAAAAATAGCCTGTACCACGTTATGCCCAGGTAAATAAACCAGTGCTCTCATTCCAAATGTATCCTCTCATTCTAGAAATGTTTTAGGGTATATATACAAAGGCTTATTCTTGACCTGAATGTGTGATAGATAGTATGTAAACCCATCATACCATCCAACGCTCACATTACTGGGAAATCACGTCTTTTTCCCCTAAAGAGTACTTAACTTTATTAATTACATTAACATGCAAAATAGTATGAAAAACACACAGGGATATAATCCCTCTTTATTACTCAACAAAACTGTTGGAGCCAAGTTTGCAGGACCTTATAATTCAAGGCATTTGAGCAGCATTGAAAGCCAAACACTTAGGATAACAACCATTGATATTCAGAAAGTCAAGGAAATTAATTGGAACTGAAATTTAGAAAATGTTTGAGGTGAAGTACTTGATATTTGGTGTCAGTTTCTGGGCAAGGGCAAATAAAACATTTGGAATGAATTAAAAGGAAGTCTAAGCTTTGTGACACACGAGCTATTGGATTTTGAAAATGTGATGCAATCAGCTATTATCTATACATGTTCAGTTCGGTTGCTCAGTCGTGTCCTACTCTTTGCAACCCCATGCACTGCAGCATGCCAGGCTTCCCTGTGGATCAGCCAACAGTCTATACATGCATACAGTAACATGTCTATGTATGTTAGTCACCTCCTTTTGAGTTATTTGCAATGGTACCTATACCAGGATTGCATCCCTTTGCCTCTGAGCATCTTTCTGTGCTCTTATGTTGTCCCAAGCTCTTATCCTTTGGTAAATTGAAGTTAATATCTGCTGAAACCAAAACTTACTAAAATGTCTAATTATATAATATATTGAAAAATTAAGCTAAAATTATTATTAGTGTATCCCATTGGGGTAGCTATTGTCACTTTCATTATTTAGATATAAAGACTCCTCAGTTCAGTTCTCACTTGCCTTTATTTTGCCTAACTTTTGTCAGGTTCATTCTTAAGTGGAACCTTTCTCAGAGATAGGTTAGAGAAATGAACTGGAGAGAAAACCATAATCTAAATTTTATAATTCCCATGTTAATTTTCCAAGTATCAAAACAGTATCTCACACTGAACCCTTTTAAAAGCTTTTATTTATGGAACAAACTTTGACACTTAGCTAGGCTAAGAATTTCAGTATTTTTTATCTTGTACTCTTCTATACTCTATCTACATACTGACTCCCACAATTAGAAATACCCTAAGCATTTAGGTGGGCTTCCCTGGTGGCTCAGTGGTAAAGAATCCGCCTGCCAAGACAGGAGACACTGGTTCAATCCCCAGATCAGGAAGATCCCTGGGAGTAGGAAATGGCAACCCACTCCAGTATTCTTCCCTGGAAAATTCCACGGACAGAGGAGCTTTGCAGGCCACAGTCCATGGAGTCGCAAAGAGTCTAATATGACTGAGCATGCATGCATACATACAAGCGTTCAGTTAAAATAGAAATATGTGTTTGTGTGTGTACTTTGGGATGGTCTAGGTCAAAGCAAACGTCTTTTCTCCAGATAGTTGGGGGTTATTTATGTAGCTAACTCTTTACAGTTGAAATATTAATACTTTCATCATTTTTTCATGTGGGCATATTTATATCTCTATAAATTTTACATAATACATATATTTACCCAGTAATTTAAATATGACATCACAGAGATTCTCCAAACTACGCAGACTATTAAAATTGGTTTAATTTCTAGCAAGATGTAGATATAACATGTTATGTACAGTGCATGTTCAATAAATGATGTTTGCCATTGTCTTACATTTATTCCTGGATAATTATTTATGGATTTTAGGGAAATTTTTTTAAAATGTAACTCTTATATTGATATTTTCTTTTTATTTATGTAAGAACCTTTAAAGAATGCATTTTTTTTTTCCAAGGGAAAGTAACTTTTATTTTATTTACTATTACTATTAACTAACGTCCTGACATTTTTTTTTTTTTTTTATAAATTTATTTATTTTAGTTGGGGGCTAATTACTTTACAATATTGTAATAGTTTTTGCCATACATTGACATGAATCAGCCATGGGTTTACATGTGTTCCCCTTCCTGGACCCCCCACCCACCTCCCTCCCCATCCCATCCCTCTGGGTCATCCCATTGCCCCGGCCCTGAGCCCTTGTCTCATGCATCGAACATATAAAGAATGCATTTTAAAGTATCGCCTTAGTGAAATTTACTATATATTTTCTCAGGTTAGGGTTTAAGTGGTATGTTTTTTTAAAATAGAGTTATCTTAGCTCATTATCATTGAAATTTACTAACAAGTAAATTAAAAAATTAAGAAAGTGAGTCTATTCCAAATGACTGAATCACAGAAAGAAATTAAGAATGTGCTTAAATATTATTTTAAAATAAAAATGTGTACATCATCAAATAAAACAATGGAATGAAATAATCAAATAATAAATGGAAAATAGTCTTTTCAAGAAGGTATTGAAGAAGATCTTAGCAGAATTAAGCAGCATGGATGAAAACTTAAAAAGAGTGTATAAGATATAGATGATAGAGCGGTAGAGAGAGAGAGATAAATGGGAACGTAGATGAATATAGGGATAGGTGGGTGGGTGGATAGATGAATGGATGGATTTTTTTCCCCACTCTCTTGACCTCTTCTCCTTAACCCCAGAGAGGTTTACTGGCATTATTCACATGCACTATTCACGGGAATATTGGATCCAAAAAGAGGTCCCCTAATTTTCAATCCAAAACCTAGAAGTTTCCCCTTTAATAGAAAATGGGGCACTACTAGGATTTACCTTTATATAACTCCTGGTGACTTTGATTTCTGTGTGTCCCATTAAACTTCCCGTGCTTGGTCAGTGAAGAAATAGTCACACACCTCTCGTAAGGAAAGTTTGCAGAACCCACAGCATGTATGGAGAGCATGCGCTACTTCCAGCAGTTAACATGAATGCAGCACTCCATGGTGGGGCATTTTCTTCAGTGTTTGGTGTTTTGTTTCTACTTGAGCCCTGCCCCTCTCTGCCTTCAAGAAGCTCCTCTCTTTGACCTGTTGCTGTTTTTCTTTTTTCTTTGTGGCAGTGGATGGCAGGTGGACTCCGTGGAGCAAGTGGTCTACCTGTGGGACCGAGTGCACTCACTGGCGCAGGAGGGAGTGCACGGCACCAGCCCCCAAGAATGGAGGCAAGGACTGCGATGGCCTTGTCTTGCAGTCCAAGAACTGCACGGATGGGCTGTGCATGCAGAGTAAGTCTGTTTGAGCAAACAGCAGACACGGGGGCGGTGTGAGTCTTAACTATTGGATTTCTTTCTTTTTTTTAAATTTTTTTAAATTTTAATTGGAGGCTAATTACTTTACAATATCGTATTGGTTTTGCCATACATTGACATGAATCTGCCACAGATGTACATGTGTTCCCCATCCTGAACCCCCCTCCCACCTCCCTCCCTGTCCCATCCCTCTGGGTCATCCCAGGGCACCAGCCCCTAGTACCCTTTATCATGCATCGAACCTGGACTGGCGATTCTATTCACAACCGTTGGATTTCTTTGAAGGAAATATAAAAATAAAACAAAAATCCCTTGAATAACAACAAAAATGCAATACTAGGGCTCTCAAAATTGAAAAAAAATGAATCGCCTAGAAACCAGAATGAATAATAACTGTGTCCAGTTAACAAATGACACACACCGTATTGCTTTCCCATGAGAAAAAAGTGATTTAGTCATTTCCCTAGAGGGGCTGTCATTCTTTTCAGGGCAGGGAACTGCTGCTCGGTTTTATTAGAGTGCACAAAAAGGCACCCTAAACTCCTCAGAGAGTCATATGGCTTCCAAAAAGTAAGCTATTTACTTCTAATTCATGGCTGTTACTGAACCAATGTCCATGAAGTTTAGAATACATGTATAAGGACAAGAAACATTTATGCTGATAGATTTACCAGTTTTCAAGTGTTTAGTGGGAATATCTTCACAAGCCCTTGAAATCGCTGGGTTTGTATTAAAATTATAATGTTTATCTAAAGGGAATCATGTTTATAAAATGGAAATTTTAAAATGGATGTAGAAGATTGGCTCAGGAATATAATAGATGCTGTAAGCTAAGTATTCCATGTTTTTTATGGTTTTGTTACTTAGATTTCTTAATGAGATGGTGGTTTGATTTCCATACTTAAAATACTTTCCATACTTACTTACTGAGGAGCCCTTAAATATACAAAATTAACCATCTTTTTTATGGGCATGAATTAAGATACTAAAAATTGTTCTGAAATCACACCTGTACAGTTGAATGAATCAAACAATGTGCTGTCTTTGGATCTTGGGTAACGGTGGCCAAATGTTGACATTTCTTATAACACAGTACAAATTGCTTGTGGAATACAAGCAATCAAATATATTTGTGTGGAAGTATTTGTATTTGTCATTTAAGAATAAGATATTTTCAGCACATTTATGAAATTCTGTTTATCTCCCAGAGTCTATGCTTACAGGGACCTTTAAAAAGAAACTTTACTTAAAATACAGATAGACAGATAAGAGCATTGCTGACACAGAATATAAATCTAATGGGCCTCTTATTTTTCTGTCCATGGTGCATGGTGTTCTTTGAGAACAGGCTGCAGCTGAGTGTAAAGCATGTTTTCTGGTTGTGATTTGAGGATGGCTACTGTGCATCTCACTATTTGTACCAGAAACACAGAATGAGAAGAATACAGCTATTTTACTAGCTGTTTATCCAGAGATACAGAATTTGTTCCTCTAGGTATTAGTTTGAGTTGAGGATTAAAATGAAAACATACCACACAAGTTATTTTTAACATTTTTATAATTTAGTCTTATTCTTTTAGTGTAGAATGAATTAATTCATGTGATTGAAAAGTAACAATATTTGAAGTTTCTCTCTTGCTCACTCCCTCTCTCCCTTTCTCAGTATTATCCTTCAGCTTTGGGTGATTTAATGCCTTCTGCAATGGCACCCCACTCCAGTACTCTTGCCTGGAAAATCCCATGCATGGAGGAGCCTGATAGGCTGCAATCCATGGGGTCGCTAAGAGTCGGACATGACTGAGTGACTTCACTTTCACTTTTCCCTTTCATGCACTGGAGAAGGAAATGGCAACCCACTCTAGTGTTCTTGCCTGGAGAATCCCAGGACGGGGGAGCCTGGTGGGCTGCCATCTACGGGGTCGCACAGAGTCGGACACGACTGAAGCGACACAGCAGCAGCAGCAGCAGCAGCAGCAGCAGCAGCTTCCATTGTGCATATTTTAAAATTCCCAAAGCAACCGATTTAACAAGGAGTACAATGCTACAAGATGGAACATTGGTCCTTTTGTTAGTTACACACAATCACACATTCTAAATTATGACGTATATCAAATACAAGCATGAAATACTCTTTTTGAAATAATGTTATTCATTCAGTTTTAGCTATGCTGATGCTGGGTCTTCATTGCTGTGTGGGCTACTCTCTAGTTGTGGTGCACAAGCTTCTCATTGTGGTGACTTCTCCTGTTACGGAGCACAGGCTATAGGGCTTCATGGTTGTGGCACACAGGATCAGTAGCTGCAGCTCCCGGGCTTAGTTGCCCTATGCGATCTTCCAGGATCAGGGATTGAACCCGTGTCTCCTGCACTGGCAGGCAGATTCTTTACCACTGAGCCACCAGAGAAGCCCGCAAGCAGGAAACGTTCAAGTTAAGAATTTCATGATAGAGCATCCCTTGGAAAGTGAAAGCGTTAGTCATTCAGTTGTGTCTGTCCCTTTGTGACCCCATGGACTCTCACCTGCCAGTTTCCTCTGTCGCTGGAATTCTCCAGGCAAGAATCCTGGAGTGGTGAGCCATTCCCTTCTCCAGGGGATCTTCCTGATCCAGGCATCGAACCCAGGTCTCCTGCATTGCAGGCAGATTCTTTACCGTCTGAGCCATCAGGGAAGCCCAGCATCCCCTTAGCATCTAGCTTATTTCTTACAGAATTAATACAGTTTTTTCTAATGATTGGATATGATGGCATGAGGTGTGTGTGTGTCTAAATAAGGAAGGAAAATGAGGCTACAAGAGTGGTTATTTGTTGTTTATGTTTTTATCAAGTCTCCTATCAGACTGGTACATTCGGGTGTTTGAATTAAAATCAGTCAGTTAAAAAGCTATTTCCTTTTACAATTCTGATTTGCTATAGTAACAGTCCCTACTAAGTCAATAAGTTCTTTCATCCTCCCTCTTGTATCTACTGTAGTACAAAAGATAATTGTAGTTTGTGTTGTTATCGATTTCCTCAGGGATAAAAACCTCAGATACAGTTGTGCTGTATAATTATAGTATTTTACAGTGAAAGTTATAATTTCTGTTTACAGTAAGCTGGGTGTTTTTGGCATAGCAATGCTGACAAAGTCTTGCAAAAAAAATAATGTCCTCATTTTGGAAAACAAAAGGCTTCTAATAGTGAAAGTACCAAGCTTGTAAGAGGGACAAGTTCTGAATTAAGAAAAAGAATGGGAAAAGAAAAGATAGCTATAAAGCTGCAGTTAATAATTAGAAAATATCATTTAATGTTTGTTTACATTGAGACTTCGTGTCTTCAATGCACTGATAAATAGCTCTTTATAAGTATTGCAATATTATCTCAAAATAAAGCTAGCCTGCTTACCACTGAATTAGGGAGGCAGTGCAACCTCTGAATGTACTAAAAATTGTCTACAAGTGGTTTGCATATAAATGTAGAAACACTGCTAGAAAGGAAAAATTCAGAGTTCCTGATAGATGTCAGTAGAATTCAGAGTTACATAGATAATGTAGTGTAGTATATTTTAAAAGCCAGATTGGTACTTAAGAGCAATACAGTGTGAAATATATAGAAAATAACATTGTCAATGTTTATCACTAATTTGTTCAAAATAATCATATTTGAACACATTTCTTCCTTAGCCATTCCCCTCATTATAAGCACCTTTGACTGAAAATACCTAGAAATATTGGATAAAATGTTTAAACTTAAAAGACATATTCACACATTTGGAGTCTGTGTGTGTAAGAGAGAGAGGATATCAAGTTAAAAAGAAAGAAATCCTCAAGTACCAGAAATGAACTCAGATCTAAAGAAGTATCTGTACAAGTGGACACCAGAATAACCAAGAGGGGCATTAGGCATGGATGTAGGTCCTAGGGTTTGAGAGTTAGGTTTTTGGTTCTGAGGCTGAGTGGAAAGCAAGAAACCTGAATAAAGCTGGGTCTCATAACTGGCTTCCCCCACCATGAAAAATAACTCGAAAATTTTACCCATCAGCCCAGGAAAGCTACAGGAAAATTGATGGTACAGAAAAGACAAACAAAGTCTTCCCTTAAATAAAACCAGTAATAAAACCGCAGTCCTTTACTTAGTTCTGGATATGAAGTCTAAGATACCGTACAGGGAGGAAAATGCAAAGTATGTGTAATTTATATAAGTAGTAAAACTTCTGGAGTGCCAGCAGAAGTGAACAGCAAGCCATTTTCAGGAGTTTTTTCCACAACCTAAGTGCATTGGTCTATGATAAAGATAACTCACTCCTGAAAATTAATTTATGATATAAGTTTTATATCACCCAAGGGAATAAATAGTCTGCTGCAAGGGAAAGTTGGCAACAATAAATAGGTGTGTCAGTACTTTAATAACATGGACTCCTAGAGCAATCTAAATGAGGCTGTAAAATAAATAGTAATAAAAAGATAAACTTTTTAAAAGGAATATAAATACAAGTGAAAGAATAGAATATTGTAAAAATGACAGAGATTTAGGAGAAATTCAAATGGAATGTGATCCATTGAGAGGTTAAAACTCAATGGAAAAGTAAAAATCAGATCAAGTCAGAGACAGCTTTTGATAAAGTTAAAGAGAAAATTAGTAAACTGGAATGTAGATCTCATGAAACTTTTCAAAAGACATGCAGGAAGGATAAAGTGAGTGATTATATAAAAGGTAGGTTAAAACACAGACTTCCCAGGTGGCTCAGTGGTAAAGAATTCAGCTGCCAATGCAGGAGACACAAGAGCCTTAGGTTCAATTGCTGGGTCAGGAAGATACCCTGGAGGAGGAAATGGTAACCCACACCAATGCTCTTGCCTGGAAAAATCCATGGACAGAGGAGCCTGTTCGTAGGATTGCAAGGAGTCAGACACAAATGAGCACATGTGTGCATACACATTCACAGACACACACCTTAAAACACATGGAATATAGAATGAGAAAGTCCCACAGTTATTACTCAAAAGCCATCCAAACATAATAGTTGATACTGAAGTATAACACATGAAAGAAAGTGAAAGTCGCTCAGTCGTGTCCGACTCTTTACGATCCCACAGACTGTATAGTGCAGGGAATTCTCCAGGCCAGAATACTGGAGTGGGTAGCCTCTCCCTTCTCCAGGGGATCTTCCCAACCCAGGGATCGAACCCAGGTCTCCCTCATTGCAGGCGGATGCTTTACCAGCTGAGCCAAGTATATATTATACATGAGGTATATCCTCTTTAGGGCTTCCCAGGTGGCACTAGTGATAAAGAACCTGCCTGCCAAAGAGACAAAGTTTCTGTCCCTGGGTTGGGAAGATCCCCTGAATGAGGGCATGGCAACCTGTTCCAGTTTTCTTGTCTGGAGAATTCCATGGACAGAGAAGCCTGCTGGGCTAGAGTTCAACAGGGTTGCAAAGAGTCGGACACGTCTGATGCTACTTAGCACACACACGTGTCCTCGTTGGTCTGAAAAAACGTAGTTCTTACCCTGGAGACCCTACTTGCAAATTAAGAACTTACAGGAACTGGTGTTATTTTTCTAGAATACATTATTATGTTGTAATTCAAAATCATCAGAGTCACTTATTATCCCAGAAAGAAGCTAGGCATTATTGGTTTATAAGCACTTTGTTAATTAGAAAACAAATATTGGAGTTCTTAGGTATGTTAAAAAGTATAGATTGCATTGAGTAAGAAAAGGTAGATGACTTGGAATTTCTACTATAGAAAATAACTAAACACATGTCTGATCTCTTTGATATAAGAAACAACATCAGTAACAGATTAGACCAGTTTTGCTTCATAATATGATAGAATGCTATGTCTTATTGAGAAGGTAATCAAAGTTCTGTTGTGCTGTGTGCCTATTTAGGTGTGTTTGCATAGTTTCTCAGTTGTGTCTGACTCTTGGTGATGCTTAGGACTGTGAAAAAGCCTGTCAGGCTCCTCTGTCCATGGGATTTTTCAGACAAGAATACTGAAGTGGGTTGCCATGTTCCTCTTCCAGGGGGTCTTCCCAACCCAGCAGTTGAACTCACATCTCCTGCATTGCAGGTGCATTCTTTACCTGCTGAGCCATCAGGGAAAGCCCTTAGGTGTCTTTATATTATCTCTAAGACTATATGAAGGGCTTCCCTCATAGCTCAGTTGGTAAAGAATCTACCTGCAATGCAGGAGACCCTGGTTTGATTCCTGGGTCGGGAAGATCCCCTGGAGAAGGGATAGGCTACCAACTCCAGTATTCTTGGGCTTCCCTTGTGGCTTAGCTGGTAAAGAATCTCCCTGCAATGAGGGAGACCTGGGTTCAATCCCTGAGTTGGGAAGATCCCCTGGAGAAGAGAAAGGCTTCTCACTCCAGTATTCTGGCCTGGAGAATTCCATGGACTGTATAGTCCATGGGGTCGCAAAGAGTCGGACACGACTGAGCGACTTTCACTAAGACTATATGAAAGTAGCTTCTGGTTTTGCCACATTGTTTTGAAGCAGGATTTATATAAAATGGTTCTGGAGAGAGAGAACACTATAGACCCATAGGGAACGAGGTACAAAAGAAAGAAAAAAAGCACTTAAGATAGTCTCCAAAAATGTTGAGCCAATAAGCATATTTACCATTTATATTGAAATACAGTTGTATCCTGGAGAAGGAAATGGCTACCCACTCCAGTATTCTTGCCTGGAGAATTCCATGGACAGAGGAGCCTGGCAGACTACAGTCCATGGGGTCGCAAAGAGTCAGACATGACTGAGCAACTAACACTACACACAGTTGTATAACCTAGACCTGATAACTTAACTTTTATAATCTTTATAATGATTTGTAGTAAGATCTACTTTGTCAACTTGGCATAAAATGGTTTAATCCATGCTTACATTTTCCTTTTGAAAATAGCAGTCAAGGGAATATATATGTGACTTGGTCCAGAAATGGTGCTTTATATATGTTTATGAATACACTCAATTAGATTATTACATTGCTGCAGCTATTCCTATAAACTTTGGTTTTTAATCCTATTTGAAGATTGGCATCCCACATTGGGATATGTAAGAGTTCACATCTGAATTTAGAATTACTCCTCCTTGCTGAAGAAGGTTTATGCCACAGCAGACAAATTAGAAATTGCAATTTACAAACAAGAACTGCCTGGAATTGTGTCTGCATCAGTGAACTTCCTGACTTTGGGAAATTAAAATGTTATGCAGTCTGCAAATTTAGCACTTTCTACTCATTAAAAAATTTACATGTCACCCTGCTCTTCCATTAATTCTCACATATAGAGGAAGTGGCAGAGCTCTATGTGTAAATTGTAGTGTGGACTCACTGCATACCAGGGCCCCCAGAATCCCAGGTGTATTTAATGTGAGGAAATCATTTACTTTACAAATAGTCTGTTCTTGACTTTAGCACGATGTGTTTATAACCACCATGGTAGGCGTTTGAGAAGGCGCTAGTCAGTTTCCAGTGAAATTCTTGTCAACACAGCAGTTTGATAGGAAAGTATAACTGTGAGTGTCAGACAGTGAGTGCTTTTATCTGTAGTTTGGAAGATGTTGATGTCATAGCTGTATTTGTATAGTCTTTGATATGCATAGTGTCCCAGCTGGCAAATAAATATTCTGTCCGTGGACTGGCTGCCCAACACAGTGCTCTGCTGTCGCTGGTATAATGAATGTGGTTTACTTTTGCTTTTTTCCTTTCTGGTAAAACATTTTCCTGCTTTTGAAAGTAGGGATGTGGTTAGGAACTTTAGCCCACAGAAACCTGATGAAAACCTATGGCGCCCTGAACAGATTGGTGTGAGAGGACAGGTGCAAGGTCTTCAGCTTCAAGGATGCAAAGGAAACTCCGAGGGGATGGAGAAAGTTACCACCTTTGACAACGGCAGCAAAGCACGGACTTCGTCAAGATTACAGAGGGGCAGGGCCTGTGCTTTGAGTGTTTCTTTTTGCCTAAAAATCCAGCAGGTAGGGTGAGGAATGCTAGGAATCGGCCTCTTTACTTCAGGATTTTTCATTACTTTTTCTATCAGATGTCTTTAACTACTATGGATTGAATGATCACTGCCTTTGGATTTAATAACTTATCCTTTTTCTGAGGGTGCATATCGGATAGAAAATACCAGTTGACACCTCTCAGGCAGCTGATTTAGGAGTCTGATTTTGCTCAACTGTTAGTTAAATTTCAGATATTTATTCATCACCTTCTGTGGGTTATGAGATAAGGCTTCTGTATCTGAGATGTTCATTCCCTGCTCTTCGTTTTCAGAGGGGCGTGATGTCAGTGTTAGGAACAGGGCTGTGGATCAGTTAGTGAAGCATAGCAGACTGTCCTGTGAAGACTGGAGCACAAATTACCACAGCAATTTAGATAACTGACATCAGCGATAAGCAAATGTTCTTTTCAATTTTTGTTGTCATGTCCTAGGATTTATGTATTCATTTATTTGGAGTTCCTTAAGCTCCTGTCAATAAATAAACCCTCAGAAGACTGGTAAATTATAATAAATGACCATGAGTGTCTTTGACAGACCTGACCTTTGACATTATTAGTGCAGTCTTGATGGGGTGGCTAGATAAGAGCCAACCTAAAAGGGAAAAAAAAAAATCTGGACATGTTTATTTAGCATGGTCCTTGAGGTTTTTAATAAGAATATTTGCATCATAAGAAATGAAATTGGAATGAGAGAAATCAGATATTGTTGGCTTAGTGTAAGGTCACTGGCAGAAAGAAAGACCCAGGCAACCAGATCGAGAAGAGCGCAAAATCCATGGAGAACAGAGATTCTTCTAATGCTCAGATCATAAAATTGAGGACAGATCTTCTGAAGTGATCTGTTGTACTTCAGATAGATAAATTTGCTAAAACTGATCAAAAGCTTAATGATTTAAAAAAAAACATGGACTTTTACATAACACAATGCTTTTATAAACTAGAATTGTTATGTCATATTCATAACTTATGTACTATTCCCCATGTGAGCTGTGAACTATATCTCAATAATTATTTAATCCTAACCATATCATAAAATCTGTTTATTAAGGTTGTAGATGCAGGTCCATACTGAAATAAAATATTTATTAAGGTCCATACAGAAATATGATGAGTAACCTTGAAGGCAAGCAGGAACACCTTTAAAAACTCCACCTGTCTCCCTTTGGCTACAAACTTGATAACTAATCTAAAGAAACAGTTAATTCCAAGACATCTATTGATATGTACTTTCCTTTTATGTCTTCCTTAAATCTGGCTCAATGGTTCAAAAACTTTGGAGAATGTAAAAATTATTGTATCATACATGTGTATATTTCTATATGTTTAAAGGAGTTACAGATATAATTTTAATTTTATTCACTTTCTACTTAAGGCCCTGGCATTAGTTGCTTATAAATCCAATCTACTGTGTTAGATGTGGCCAAACTGAAGCAAAATTGACCTGTGTTCAATTTAATAAAGCTCAAAAAGTACAAAAACTAATCTTACAAACAGAAATTCTGATATTTCCCTATTAATAGCTCTAACCTGGAAAGGAAGAAACTGAGACATAAAATTGAAACAGCCCACCCAGTGCCCACAGGTTAGTGTGAGAGACAATATATGAACCCGAATCTGTCTAATTTTGAAATAAGCCTTTTTCCATGTGGTCTCTTGGAGGCTGAAAGCAAGAAGTTGTCCATTTTTATTGTTTTAAAATGTGATTTTCTTCTTATGTGTAGTGTTCCTCCAGTTTTTTATGTTTATCCCTGTTTTTCTGTTATCAAAAATGTTGGCATCATTTTTTGAGAGAAGCAATGTTTCTCTTATAAATATTTACATTTATGGTAGGTTCTATGCCAAATACAATGTGATTATCATACATTAACACCTGCATTATTCTAGCATAGCTCTCCAGTTACCTTAGAGGAGAGATGTTCAAGTTTGGAGCACGTCTTTGCTTATCCTACACTTTAAACAAAAGACGCTATTTGGATGTTGTTTCCTTAAGGGTGAAAATCTCTGTTGTTTTAACTTTCTCATGACTATCACTGATAATATTTCAAATGGAGAGGTATTTTCTAGTCTAAATAATTAGTATTACTTCATTCAATAACTGAATTGCAAATTAAGCCATGAACATATCAAGCCCTTTTCTATTATTTCCTTGTCTATCCTCATTTAAATCTATTCATCAGACAGTACACATAAAAATGACAGGTCTGTAGCCTAAGAGCTGGAATCTGCCCCTGGCTTTAATGTTGCACCAACTTTGTGATGTTAGACAAGTCCCTTCATCAGTCTATGCTCTGACTCCTGGGTCTGTGAGTACAAAGGGGTTAGAAGAAGAAATTCAAATCAAGGATCTATTTTAACTCTAACATCCTAGGGGTTTGCAAGTTAGTAAGGGCATAGACTTGGTTTTGAGCAATATATACCTGCCTATTGATACTCAGAACTTTTAACATTTCTCACAGCAGCTTATTTGCTTGATAACTTTTCTATTAGAATACTATTTTTTAAAGTTTGTATTATCTTTTAAAAATTTAATCATAAAATCATGGTCATTTTGACTGTTGTCTGTTATTCATATCTCTTGAAAATTTAAAAAGGCTAGAAATATCAATGCAGTTGGTGTTGATTGGGGAGATGAAGATTTATGTATTATAGTTCCTGGTGTTGTTCCCAGGAGATTTCCCAACTATAAACCCACTAAATAGGCTATGTTCAGGCTTATTATTGCATAGTTACGAGCCATGTACTTAAGGATGACTTGATATTACTGCTGTATAAAACTGAGGAAAGTTCATTTGCCTTTTTAGTACACTTGCTCATGGGCTCTCGTTATATAACAGTTGGACATTAGCTGAAAAATAGGGGTAAATCCCATTTGTAGTCTGAAGGATGACTTTGTGAAAACTAGAAAAAGTCATTCCTTCCTCAAGTCATTTAGCCACCATCCACCAGAACATTGTTATGTTAGCAATCCAGACCCTCAGTCAACAGGACTGTGAATGGGGCCTGCCAAAACTGAACAGTGCAGAACCTGCACGCTGTCAGCTTTTCTCATAGATGGATAGAAACCCAATTTGCCTGTCAAAAACGTTCCTTAACTTTGAAATGCCACTTCCCATTTTGGGAACTGATTTTCCTCCTCTGAAAAAAAGTTGAGCTAGATATTTTCTTAAATGGGTATTTTGAGCAGTTATGACCTAGCTTCCTAGCATAAGAAGCATTTCACTAACCATTTAAGAGCAGCCCACTACTACTCTGTATTCCTTCTATCGGTCCGTGGGATGTGGTTTTGAAAGGTGTTGTCAATGGAGGTTCATTTTGTTCCAGTT
Organism: Giraffa tippelskirchi; assembly: GCF_054371585.1. Classification (NCBI taxonomy): domain Eukaryota; kingdom Metazoa; phylum Chordata; class Mammalia; order Artiodactyla; family Giraffidae; genus Giraffa; species Giraffa tippelskirchi. Next base: position 81,058,270 of record NC_137275.1, on the reverse strand, counting down.
AGTTCTTCCATGATTTGACTGTTCCTCCCATTGCAGGACATTCAGTACCCTTGGCCCTCACTCACTAAATGCCAACAAACCGCCTAATCATTAGGACAAGCAAAAAACACCTCCTCTACCTACTTCCAGACATCCCCTTGACAAGTAGAACTACCACTGGTTGAGAAATCATTTTAGCATCAAGTTGCTCTCTGGTCTTGGGAATTTGTTTCTGAAACTTGCTACTAAAGCCTGGATTGGGAAGATCCCCTGGAGAAGGGCATGGCAACCCACTCCAGTATTCATGTCTGGAGACTCCCATGGATAGAGGAGCCTGGCGGGCTACAGTCCATAGGGTCGCAAAGAGTCAGACATGACTGAAGCAACTTCATGCACTCGCACAATACATGAGCACTTTATAAATCTCATTTATCCTTTCCACAACTACATGGAAATGCATATTCATAGCCCCTTACACAGACTAGGAAGCTGATGCTTAGAGAAATGAGGGAGTTTGACCAAGCTCTCATAGTTAAGAATTTGACAGGGCCAGGATTCCAGCTGAAGTCCATGAGACTAAAAAACTCAGTTTCACTGCTTTAGCCAACAGCCGAGGTGCTTTTTCGACTGACCTGCCTTTCAAGTAGTAAGAAAGTTAACTGGAATCCCTACCTTATGAACCAGGCTGTTGATGGTGACACTGAAAACAGTTATTTTGTACTGTGTTCTGCCAGAGATGCGATTTTTCATTATTGCTAGGCCTGCTCTCAGCAGGATCACCTCATTAGCTGAAGAAAATGTTCCCTGTTGTTCCATGAGAGACGGATCAGATGGAGAAGTATAAAAACAAACTCTAGAAAGTGATTCGGTGTTCCTTTCGTTTAGGGGATAGAACAGTAATCCCCTTCTTTTCTGATACCCAGCTTTCTAAGTGATGTTTTAGTTGTGTAGTTGCAGAAGTGTTTTGAAAAGGATGGAAAGAGTTTTACGGAGTTGCCTTTCGAAATTCTTTATCAGTGTTTCTGTAACAGTAAGTTGGGGTGTTGAACCGTTGATGAGTACACTTAACTACTTGGCTGTTTTAAAATTTCCCATGTAGCAAAATGGCAGTTTGGCTAGATTGGTCTCTATCGACTATGAGGAATAGCTAATACTGAGACTTTTATATTTTTTATTTTATCTTAGAACAACCTCAAATGCAAGCACATCATTAAATATATCAATATACCTATAGATAGACATCTTCCAGGCCATATTTTATAGCAACCATCCATAAAGTCCTGTCACTTCTCTCCCTTTGCTCTCCATTATCTATAGAGAAACCGAAGTGATCTTTTCAGGATTAGGTTTGATGACAGGATTTGCATTTCATTTAGAATAAAATTGAAGCACCTCTTTGTGGACCATCAGGTCTATGAGATCTGGCTGCTGCTCTTCCCTTTGAGGCTCCCTCCTCCCTCTTTCCACTCACTGACATCTAACCACTTCCTTTTTATATCAGGATTTTTGCGTTTGCTGTCCCTCTTCATGGACCATGTTCTCCACAGATCTTTACCTAGCCAATTCTTTCTCGTTGTCCAAGCTTCAGTGTAAATTTCATTACAGCAGAAAATTCTTCCCTGATTCCTTCAATTAGTCATTCTTTTATCTCCAATCACACTGCATTTTACTTTATTTTCCAAGAGGACTTTTCAGCATTTGAAATGACCTTGATTATTTTGTTTACTTGTTTATTTTCTGTTAAACAAGGATGAAAGCAGTGACTTTTCTCATCTTATCACTGTACCTCAATGCGTAGAATAGAACCCAGCATATAATAGGGTCAAGAGTATTTGTTAGGTGACTGAATGAATTAATGGATTCTAGTTCTGTGCCTGGAAATGTAAGTCTGAGGTAAATTGCTACAAGGCACAAAAGTATATATTGAGTGGTCCAGATCTAATTAAACATGGGAAAGTAGAAACTAAAATGAAATTATCAATTTTCTTTTTATTATTCCTTGATCTGCCTATCAACAATGGTGATTCTGTTGGGAAGTAGGTGAAAGCCAAGGAAAACCTAGACCTGCTTCACAGGGTGAACTTTCAGACCACATTATATCTCTCCAGAGACAGGCTTCTCCTTTTTATAAGACACAGCTCTTCTGCTTATTCCAACAGGCTCACACTATTCTTATGAAAAATTTCAGGGTAAACATCAAACTATCCCCAAATATCCTATTTTATACTTCTTTCCTGGCCTTCACATCTGCCAAATAAAGAAAAATCTTTTGACATCACCCAGCTTAAAATCATCTCCTACGACAGTGACATCACTTTTCTGGTCTCCTGTGCTAGCTGTGAAATTATATTGTCTTAAGTCTTTGGGTTTCAAAAATAACCTTTTTTTACTGTGCTCTTATATGTCCCAGATGTCCTTTTATTGAGTTCACAGAATACAAATGGAAAAAGGTTATTACCAGACAGAGTGTTTAAAGATGAAAATCAAACCTAATACATGGACTCCAACAACTTGAATAAGGAATATAATATTTATAAAACTGAGTAGGAGGTTGCAATCATTGCTCTAAAATAAAGCATTAAAAATTAATTCATAGCAAACCTGTCTGTGCTACAGCAAACCTCTCTTTCATTAAGGTAGCACTGCATGTTTCTCCTGAATTAGTTCCCCAAATAAGTAAATAGCTTATAAAAACTGTGTGTTCTGCAAACTACAGAAGGTCTACATGAGGCACAATTTAGAGTTACCTTCAGTGTTAAAGCATTACAGACAGACCTTTAATTTTGAACCAATTAATTGTGATTCTTGCAGTTTCTCTACATTTTTTGCCCTTGAGTATTACTAGGAAAGTTTAATTCACATGGTTTTTATTCATCCTCATTTGATTAATTCAAATGATGCTGTATCATTTGATTAATTCATGTTGCAGAATATTAAATATTAGGAATCTGTGGGTGCTAGTTATGTGATACTTTAAACTTTTTCACTGATTTTCATTTCAAAAAGTTTTATGTTCCCCATTTAAAAAATATTTTCTCACAATCTTCTACTTCACAGTATTGCTATTATTTGTTATCATCATCAATCATCATCATTAGATTCCTACCTTGGATTACACTAAAATTAAAGAAAAGGAAAACTGCTATTGTTTATCTGTGCATTCACTATTGGGATGAAATTTTTATTTTTCCCAATTTACACTATTCCTCTGAAGCCCTGAAATAAACAACCTTATAATCTCTAGGCTCTATTGATTTTTGAATGATTTCAAATAAAAAGCATCCAGTTTCTATTGCATTGACAAACTGCTCAGCCTCTGGGCAAAACCTATTGGATTCCTATTAGATGGAGGGCCACAACTGGGAGTCCAAAAAGTAGACTTGAGATGGAAGGAGGAGAGTTGGTCTGCTCAGCTCAGTAAATGGGTATTTAACCTTTGACCAATGACGACAGGCCTTCTTTAGTTCTATTAGACTGAGAGCAAGCTGTTATGATTAAATAAAAGAGAAAAAAAAACTGTTTAGAGCCTTACTGAATATGTCCTGGGAATTAAGGCATATGGCAGGGATAAGGAAAAAAGATTTTCCTTATGCTAATGACCCTTGATGTCTGAAATAAATTAGATCCATTAGAGTTTATGCTCAATAAAAGAAAGATTTTAAGCACTCCAAAGTTAGTGACTCGAGACCAGTTTTTGCTCTGAAATTCAATCTGCCTCCTTATTAATTCTTAGTGAGGCTCCAGAACAGACAGGAGATGCAAAATCATAATTCTGTACTGAACCAGAATTTTAAAGGACCCAGGTTTCTTCTCCTTTTATTTTAATTAAGCCATTTTTCATGCTTATAATTTTGTTTCCCTCATTAATTTGATTTTGTTCCCATTTTTGTTTTATTTTTTTATTTCTTTTTCAAGGTTTCATTTATCCTATTTCAACTGAGCAGAGAACCCAGAATGAATATGGATTTTCTTGTAAGTTTGATGTTTGGTTTTTATGTTGCTGAATAATCATTTAACGTTATTGCCCCCAGTTCAAGTTTACCTTTCCTTGGATCACAGATGTGCACACAGGAAATCAGCGCCTAATATATTCCAACATGAAAAACAAATTAGATTTTCACTGCTGAAAAGAAGAAAGGGTCATTTCAAGTCTCTGCCAGCTTTAAAATCTATCAGTCTAACATTCAAAGCTTAAGTCCCAGTAGCTGACAAAACATATCATGAAATATGTGGATCTAAATAAAGGGCAAGTTTCGAATGCTAAAAAGTAAAGAGTTGAGAAAATGCAGATCCACTGAGTTAGAGATCATGAATGTTGAATAAGCAGTTACAGCCTGGTAAAGCAAAACATTAAGGATTTAGATACAGTATTCTGACCAGAGCTCAGAGCACTGCTATAGGGCCTCACATGGAACCCAGCAGCAAAATGAAATCAGCACTCTGAAAGCAGTGCTCACAGTGCTCTGAGGGTTTGGTACATCACTGGGTTCCTGAAAAGATTTGCCAGTATGGACTTGATTGATGCTTGAGCAGAGAGTCTAGAAACTTTGGTAAAGACAATTATTTAAAAAGAAAACAAATTCTTTCACATATAGTACATTTAAACAAAATCCTGAAAGAAATGGAATTCCCATAGGGAATGCTTTTTTACTGTCAGTGTGTTACAGATACATGGCATGAGACAAGTCATTTCACCATATGAACCGTGTGACTGTGAGTCTTAGGAGAGAGGTGTAGTTCCTTGACTTTAGAAGGCCAGGAGACCTGCAAACCTGAAAATTCTCTTCCTGCAAAATAAAAATGCACGTGTATAAAGTTGAACATAAAAAGGCTTTTCTTGACCATCTGAAGCACCAGTTTAATCACCTTTCACAGTGAGCAGACAGTTTTGGGTAATTTTGCTGTCTGTTTTTGTGAGTCACAGAAAATTAAAAATAATAGATACTTAAAGATGTCTAAAGGATTCAGGAAAGCTTTACTTTTATTGGTTCAGTTATCAACTTTTATCACCATTTGCCATTGGATCAGAGCATGTTCTATGCCACTAAGGCAACATGCAACATTTATAGGAATTTTCTTCTTGCTCTATCCAGAGACAGCCCTCCCAGCGGACCTCACACCGTGTTAATCAAATGCTTAATTGCCTTTTGGGGTTAGTCTGACCTTTCTGATCACTGAACCAGGCCTTTATCTTACTCAGTACAGCATAGAGCTATATTTTATTCCAGTAATGAGTGGCTCACATGTAAATCTCTGACAAGAACCCGTGAGAGGCTCAGTGTTCTCAGAGGTAATACTGAACCTGTAGCAAAAGCCTGGAGTTATCAGCATTAACCTCTGCTCCCCAGACTTGGGTCTTCTGAAAGTACACCTTTCAAACCCAGCATGTTTGCTCCCAGTGTTTGCCTTGACTTCCATAGTTCCCACCCACCCCTTCACTGATTTAGGGGAAAGTGAGAAGAGTGCTGGAGGAAGTAATTTTGTGACTTGGAATGATACTTAGAAAAATATTCTGGTGCAGTAAATATACAGATTCAGTAAATGCCAGATGTTTCTAACAGTGTTTATGTTTGTTTTTGAAGAACTATCAGTGAATTCAAAGCTGCCTTCCAAACGTCTCCACCTGAAATTAGTAATAAAGTTTTGTTTTTTTTTCTTTTTCCTATGGGTTGGTATGGTTTTAGCTCCAGCTTCCTTTTATGCCTTGTAGTAAATGGTCTGTTACGTTGCCCAATTTAAGATAGATTAGTGAATGGATAGATGCAGAGTGAGAAAGGAAAAAAAATGCAAGATAATTTTCCATTGAAAGGCCACAGTTGTTTTAAATAGCTTTTGAAATAGATTTGAAATTAACCTATAAAAAAGGCAATAACTGTCTGAAAAAAAATGATAGCAATACATATATGTACTGTGAGAAGTTTCTCTAACCACTGAATTCCATGTTTCCGTCTCCCCTTTAGCTGCTCCTGATTCAGATGATGTTGCTCTGTATGTCGGCATTGTGATAGCTGTGATAGTTTGCCTAGCCATTTCTGTAGTTGTGGCCCTCTTTGTGTATAGGAAGAATCATCGTGACTTTGAATCTGATATTATTGACTCTTCTGCACTCAACGGAGGCTTTCAGCCTGTGAACATCAAGGCAGCAAGACAAGGTCAGTTGACAATGCACTTCATACGTGGACTTACTCATGTAAGCAGCCTCCCTATATGTCTTCAAAATCAACGAAACCACATCAGCTGAAATATAAGCTCCATGAAGACAAAGATTTTCATCTGTTTTGTTGATCACTATGTTAATTTCCTTCATATAACTAATTACAGTTGACAAGGTGCACAGATCTCTTTTTTCCCTTTTGTAACAGGTTCCTCTGTCATACTTTTAAAGTTTTATTTGAGAAGAGTACAAAGATTGCTTGATAGGTTTCTTATGTTTCCTTTTTTCTCCTGTTAACAAGGCATCTTGCATTGCTCTGAATACAGTGGTCTACAGGTGAACCCAAATCCAGTATAGATGAGAGAAACTACTACCTAGTCACCTAGTAAAGATCACAAGTGTCTGCAGATTGAGTCTGTTGAGTTAGCTAAGTACCGTAGAAACAATGAGTAATCTTCAAGGCAAAATATAGAATGAACTTGTCTATTTATTTGTAGCCAATAATTAAACAGATTCCAGCTATCTAATTGCCATTTTCAGTAGAACCCTAGTGTCTGTCCATCTGTAGTATTTGTTGAATTGCTTTGCTGTTGGCCTAGAAAGTGTCAGGAAGAGTCTGACTAATATAAGTTGTCTGAATGAAGAATGCAAATGGGCGTCCTTTCTCTTTCTGACTCAGATCTCCTGGCAGTACCCCCAGACCTCACATCAGCTGCAGCCATGTACAGAGGACCTGTGTATGCCTTGCATGATGTCTCAGACAAAATCCCAATGACCAACTCTCCAATTCTGGATCCACTGCCTAACCTGAAGATCAAAGTGTACAATACCTCAGGTGCTGTCACGCCCCAAGATGACCTCTCTGAGTTTGCATCAAAACTGTCCCCTCAGATGACCCAATCCTTGTTGGAGAATGAGGCCCTCAACCTGAAGAATCAGAGTCTAGCGCGGCAGACTGACCCCTCCTGCACTGCATTTGGCACCTTCAACTCCCTTGGGGGTCACCTTATTATCCCCAACTCAGGTAATTCCTAAAGGTGTTTACGTTGCAGAGGTAGATCTGGGAAACCTATTCTTGTACCAAGATCTTTATTATTTGTTTTCATTAGGCCTGAAAAGTTTAATGTATCCTATCTAATCCAAATCTATTGTTACTTTCAATGTAAAACAAACATTACTTCAGTCAAGATCAGCGAAACTGTTTATCTTCCTCTAGCCAACTCTGAACACACTTCCTCTAGAAATATTGCACTCACAACTTTCTGCCAAGGCATAACAACTGCCGTTGACCTTCTTTTTAATAGCACTTCAGAAGGCAGCATTAAGCCAAAAGCCCTCACTGTTGTCATCACACTTTAAAAGGACAAATTAATTAGAAAACATATCAGTTGGTTCAGTTCCAATTTCCTACAGGAAGCAGTACTTCAGAATACGAAATTAAATGATCAGAGGACATGATATTAGACATCAAATCTTCATTTATTAATTCCTTTTTACACAGTCTTCAGGGTCAAGGTATTTATAAGGTATTCACTCCACATAGCTTCATCACATGTCTTGTTAAGGTAGGATTAAAGTAGTGCCTTTTAGTATTATTCAGTTTTCAGTTCATTTAGTTATCTGCTTCTAGAGAATAAGCCCCGTAAAGCTCTTAAATAGTGAACTAAAGTTAGTGACTCATAATGTTTGCTTACAGTTTGGTATTTATTAATCAATAGTAGTAATGCGTTTGGAACCATCAGTTATGAGAGGGTTAATGGACTCCCCTATGCATGTCCAGGCACTCTTTTGGACCAGATAGAGTAGTCTGTGAACACAGAAAAAAAAAAAAACGAAACAGTTTGATTGAACTAAGATCTATATGTAGCATAAGAAGCGAATGTAATGTGTAAACAAACAGCCATAGAGCCAAGTAATACAGAGAACCAATTGAACTTGTCTTTGATTCTTCCTCTCATTCAGTCCCCCATTTCAACACCTCAGCAATTTTTCACCCCATGCCTTTTAAAAGTGTATTTTAATAAATTGAAATATTTAATGGAATATCATTTTTCCTTTTCTGAAATACATTTTACAGAGCTGAGATCACACATTACATAAAGTGCTTTTATTCCAATCTTTCTCATTCTCATGCAATTGCATGCTTTTTAAAATCATTTTAAATATATTTTTAATAGTCTTCAAATTAATAGATCAGAATATACTCTACTGTTCTTTCCTTGTTTAAACATTGTATTATTTCCAAGACAGTTTTTTTTTTTATGACAGCCAGTGGATTATACCTCTCCTTTCCATTTCTACACTTGTCACTTTTTCACATATGAATTATTTTAAAGGCTTCTTAAGTAGAAAGGAGAGAGCCAGCATGTTTAAATATGTACTGGGCAATGATGATCTACATGCCTTATTTTATTTAACAGTAATCTAATATGTCTCAGGCCTTATTCTTGTTACTTTGCACCCATAATTCTGTCTCATCCCCTTAACAAACATAAAGGTACATTTGATTGTTCCCATTGGAAAAACTAAAAATACTGAGGCTTGAGTGCCTCACGTGTGGTCTTCCTGCTTTCATTGTGTGCCTCATCAGACCATCCTGATACCTGATGTGAGCATGACATTCTACTTCCCGCAGCACCACAAGGCGCCAGTTAGTTCTCAAGAAGGTCATGCCTCAAAAGTTGCAACCAGCTATACAAAGGCTTTGAATAACTATTCCTCTTTAAGTCTGTCCTTTACTCTTGAGGCTTTCCAATATGGTCGAGCAATTTCCTTATGGTCCTGTGTTCATATGGCGTATTCCATTTCCTTGCTAATTAAATAAACTACTCAAAGACAAGAACACTGTCTTTTACTTCTTGGCATTCACAACCCATCAAAAACTCTACTCACAGTCAGGTTCCATAAAATTTTTTGTAGAGTTGAAATTAACTGCATTTATTAGAATAGAATTGTGGAGCCAAGTATCTTCAAGTTGCTGCCCACCTTGAATTACTGTCTGTGATAATGCCACAGTGGTGCAATCCTGTGGCTCCCACAGTGTGGTCCACTGGCCACCAGCATTGGCATCACCTTGAGACTTGTTAGAACTACAGTTTCCACAGACCTTCTGAATCACAAACTCTGAGGGTAGGATCCCGTAATGTGCTTTAGCAAAACCTCCAGGTAATTTTGCTGCAAACTAAAGTTACAAACCACTACTGTCAGCACAGTTAACTTAGAACAGAGCTCAACCCAATAGTCCTACAAAATGCGCCAATTAACAACTAAGTAAAAACCTGCTTGGCCTGCTGTGACTAACACTAGCAACTGCTCAGTTGCTGTTCACTTTCTAGAGTTACCCATGATGAAAGAAGTTCTTCACCAATTATTTGTTGCAGAAAAACACTGATGCTAACCAGATTCTTCAGAAATAAATGTTTTTTGATATTGTTGAGGTTAGCATTTCCCTGACTTGGAGTCTTGTGGGGATTTTTTTTTTTTTTTTAATGAGAAACGATGCATCATTACAGCTGTTTGAAATTTTAAGAGCAGTTGTTGGTTTTCCCCTCATTTTACAAGGAAAACACCAGTGGAACCATCTGTCTATTCCTTAAATAAAACAAGAGTTTAAAAAAAATGACATCATTCCTTTAAGCGATTCCATAACTTTTCAGAGGGAGCTCTAGTAACAGATAAGGCCAATAAGAGAGAAAAGCCGGGTGGCTATGAATATTTACATGTCTTTAGAGAAAAAGCAGCAGGCTTATGGTGATGTGGCCACAAAATTTCCTCATTTCTTTCCACTTGCTTCAAAGGCGTTCTGTGAAGTTTCCTTTTGATTCATAGGTCTTATGTGACTGCTTTTCTCTCTTGCTATTCAGGAGTAAGTTTGCTGATTCCCGCTGGGGCCATTCCCCAAGGGAGAGTCTACGAAATGTATGTGACTGTACACAGGAAAGAAAATATGAGGTAAATATGCTTTTTCTGGTGCACTTGACTTTATCAATGTCTGACTTGGAGGAGAATTGTATATTAGAGTAAACCCAACATACGTTTATCTTGATTGCCTGCTTCTGGCATATCCTTTTCGGCTAGACCCATAAAAGGTCAGTTTTTACTTCTCTTTATCTTTGGAGCTCCAGACACTTTTGCAAATCTTGAATATGGGCAGAAGGCCAGAGATCTTTCCCCCAAGTGGACATGTGGCTATGTTAGCTGAAAAGATGGCTGGACGTGTGATCCGTAAATTGTGCAAGAGATACAAAGAGAAATCAGCTTCGTGTGGCCTGGCTCAGGAATATAGCCTGTTGCCATTTTAGGTTTAAAGGTCACATAGAATTGGACAACCCCTTAATCCTTGACCTGCCATCCCAACCCTCAGCCTAGCACTGTATTCTCACCTGCAGATTCTTATTTGGGGGACAGTCTTCTAGTTTTTAAGTATTATTGACCTGCTTCTTACATTTAGCACCTATAAAATCTATGCTTGGGCTTTGCTAGGGTTGATTAAAACTAGGTTGAATCTAAGAGTGTTTCGAATGTGTCATAATCATAAACATGAAGCTATTTTCAGTAAAAATAATAGGAGGAGTTTTGAAGTCCTAAATTCAGTTTTCAGTTTGGCCTCTAACAAATTGTATCTGGTCATTCTTGATTAGTTCTCACAAAAAGTGCGTGTGTTAAATAGCACTCTAGAGGCCTTACTGATGAATGCTTCTAAAGTGCACTGAGATCTTAAAATCAAGAGATGTTGTTGAAATGATGATCCTTACATGTAATTATCACTGGTTTTCCAAAGGGGAAAGGCGTTGGCTCAACTGCCCTGAGCTCTGGATGCAGAGTGAGAATGCCAAATGTAGAACTAGCTTATCATTTGTTGTTGTTGCTCAGTCGCTAAGTCATGTCATCATAAGATATATCTTTTTCCTTCCCCTCTGTCATCCCCAGAAAAACATCTCTCTTTAGTTGTTGTCTTCAGTAGCCAAAAAGCTCTGTTATTATGCTCTTGGGTAAAGATTTGGTATTTATAACCTGTAGGACCCAGAACAGTGTTTTCCTCACCTACACAAACATGAGCTTGTCTAAGAAAATAATAAAATTCCATGGTCATTATTCATGTGCCTTCAATTTGAACAACAGAAAATCACTAAAAGTCTTGTATTTGTGCACATCAAATATTCATTTTTCCATTCCCAATGTAAAGTAATATTCACAGTCCCTCACAGTGCCCTTCTTTTGCAGCAGGAGAAATAAAGATTAGCAAACTGAGATTCCTTTATATTTTTGTTTTCTTCTTTATTTTGTCCAGAATCAAGGTTAACACTAAGTATATCCATCCCTCAAGGCCTTTTGCCAACATGGATGTTTGGTTTAAACAGAAATGAGTATTGGCCTGTGCTTTATTCTGAGAAGGTGTTCGTGGTCTGTTATTTTCCATGTGATCACCATAATCTATGGCTGAAGATCAAACCTTAAGAGGCTGCTGCAGCGTGTGCTGAAGCTGAAAGACATGGGCACTCAGGTGCCTTGTATGATTTTTCTTCCTGCAATTTAGTTAGAACCCTGACCAGGATAATTGTACACTCTGGATGAAGGAGGGAGAAAGCAGGAAATTGACAAAGCTAGACAATTCTGCTTTAGGTTCCTCTGCCTTTGACTTTAAAGAAAAGGAAACTGTAAATCACTTCTTACTATGCCTACCACTTGAAGTCAGGTGCAGAGGGAGTTGCTCTTTTTAAATTTGGTGTGCCTCGATGAAGTTCTGTGTATAAAAGTGAAGCTAGAGGATCCTCAGGATCTCAAATGAAAATGTACGCCAGAGACCATGCAACAGGGAATAAACACAAGAAGATAGCTCTCTCAAATAAATGAGTTGGTCCTCTCCACTAATTTTTGTTGTGAACTAGATGCGATTTTCTTCTGAAGTCACAATGACCAGAATGTTGTTTTAGTGTATAGTAATAATACAAAACATAGCTACATAGAGTCAGCATACTTTTAATTTCATTCATTCCTCACTTCATTTATTCCTCACTATTCCTCTGCAAGTTAGGCTGAGCTCCACCTTTAGAGATGAAAGGATGAGGGTTCATAGCCAGAGTTTCACAGTTAACAACTGAGGGATGGCAGAATTCATACCCAGGTTATCTCCTCACAAAGCTCTTCTGCTGACATGCCATCCCCACTCCATAGCATCCAGTACACAAACAGAGCCTCTGCCCTCTTGTTATAAGTGCCTTTTGGACACAGTGTCTCTTTATTGCTCACATGATCTTAGAACTTCTTCAGAGGAAACGCTGTGAGGACAAGAGAATTCATGACTGTGAGTTCAAGGCATGTGTAGGAAAATTCTGATTACTTTTCTCCATCTTCCCTCTCTTTGATTGCCTTTATTGAATCCAAAACTGGGTGTTTTTCCAGCTGGATACCTTCCAGTGGGTCATCTGGTGATGTGAACTGTCTAAAGGGAGGTGTGAACTTAATTGCATGTGGCAAGTGAATGTGACAAGTGGGGGCCTTGTCATTACGGAATATGCACTAAGAGAAAGCAGGGTATGGCAGATGAGCAGCCTAAATGAGCTGCAGACACGGGGCAGGTTGTCTGCAACCAAAAGGGATCTGAGCTGCAAGGCTGCGCTCGTGATTTCTCTTCTCCTACTGGACACACCCCTGCAGAGACTGCAAAGCCTCTTCCTGCCCTGCCTCATGGATACACTTCCCACAATTAACAGCACCAACATGGACCTTTTTGCCTTGCTTCCAGTAGCAGTTTAAGAAATGAGTCTGACTCAGACTGAGATTTTGCCTTTTGTCATTTCTTATTGAAACACAACTTGAAGATATGAGCATTAATTTTTGCTTTCTTCATATTGTGTACTTGCCTAGGAGTTTTCTCAAAAGGCCAAAAAAAAATCAATTTAGACATTCCAAGAATAAAGGTAAATAGAAATTTTTTTGGTAAATGGAGGGGAACCATGGAAGATCTTTAAGCAGCCAAGCGCTACATGAATAGCAGTGTTTTTAAAGATTGACAGTGACAGTGTGCAGGATGAACTAGTAGGGGGAACAGAAAGACGACTCCAAAGGCTGGGGCCCTGATTGACCCATGGCAGTAATCAAGGTATGTCAGGGAGGGCGCTAGGGAAGCAGCCAGGCCTGAGTCTGGAGAATGGAAAGAAAAGTGTATTTCAGGACAAATTTCACTGCTGGTTAAAAGTGTGACAACAGTTGCAGAACACAAAGAATATATTTAGGGTTCAAGCTCTGGGCACTGAGAAAATTGTGAGAGCAACAAGAGGTGGTCGGAAGCAGCAACTGGTTCAAGGAGAGAAAAGATGAATTCTGATTTCTCTGCGTGTGGTCTGTGTAAGGGGGGACTTGCAACTCTTGCTGGAGATGCAGATGGGCAGTCGCCAGTGAGTGGATTCTTCAGGGAAAAAGTGCAGAGGCAGAAAAAAGAGGACTGCGGAAAGAACTTTGGGAAGTATTCATTTTAATATTTATTTATTTGGCTATGTCAGGTCTTAGTTGGTGGCATGCAGGATCTTTCACTGAGGCCTACAGACTTTCTGGTTGTGGTGTACAGGCTTCAGAGTGCTAGGGCTCAGTAGTTGTGGGCTTAGTGGCTCTGAGGCATGTGAGATCTTAGTTCCCCAACCAGAGTCCCCTTCATTGCAATGTACGTTCTTAACCCTGGACTACCAGGGAAATCCTGGAAATATCCTTATTTAAGGTTTTGGTAGAAGGAGCAAAACTAAATAGATAAGGCAGGATAAGGATAAGGCACATAAGCAAGAGTTGGCATCTAGCAAGGAGCTTAATATTTAGTTGTTCATCAATGAATATTTTTAATGAATGAATGATTGTAATTATAACAGGAAAAAAATCAAAGGTAAAAAGTTTCAAAAGGAGGTGATTGACAGAGGTATTACTAAAATTGGAGTGTAAAGAAAAAGAATGATAATTCAAGAAGGTATTGGATTTGTCAGATCTGTCAACTGTAGGACATCGGTGGCATTTAGGATTTTTTTTTTTTAAGGACGAAATCCCAGTCAGAAGTTTAGCATGTTAGTGATGAGGCAATTAAAACTATCATTATATTTACTGAATATAAATAATAAAGTAATACATTAGGATAGTATTATGTTTGCAATCGTATTGCAGACCGTTTTCATTTATTTTAATGTGGTGTTTGGAACTTTGTAAAATAGTAGTTGACGTTACTATTTTTCAGTGAAACTCAGTGATATTCTCCTTTTAGGTAGAGTCCTAAATTTCTTGTTTGAAGGAAGAGCTATAAAGAGACTGAAGGTAGAGTGGGCAGGGAGTGGAATCCAGGTATATTTAAATCTTATTCTCTGACTGTTCTTCACAGTGTTTATTTATTGAAGTCCTACTTCTAAAGAAATGATTCAAGGTGATTTATGCAAACAATCTTTCAATGGGAGGAAAATTTTTTTAAATAAGTGGATAAAAAAACAAAAAAAAGGAAAAAATAAGATTAGAAAAGATTAGATAAAGTCAGGTGGGCAGAATATAAAATATTTCATGTAATTCCTAGCATATTTCTTATTAATGGGTCATGAACTTATTGTTTCAAAGCTTTCAAGAGGGAAACATGGTAAGTTATAAGATCCATGTGTCCAGAAGGGAAAAAGATCCCTGGAAGAAGCTCAGTTACTTCTCCTTTGGTTCCTCATAAAGAAAGCATTTTTTTTTTTCATACAGAAAAGCAACATTTTTAAAAGATAAAAATAGCGATGAGCTTCATAGGGCTACTTCTGTTGTTATCCTTCAATGCGAGTAGATAGTATAAAACCCAATTATAAATTCAATAAAATAATTCCTCAAGGATTCAGAGGTTCAATCTAGGGCACAATACTTAGCTATTCAGGCTTAATCCAGGGACAGATTTTGGCCTATCTAGGGAAATGGGGGCACGCCCTTCAGAGTGGCTTCCATAAATATTTTCTTTTGCTCAATTGATCTTTTGATAGCAAGTGAGTTAGATATTCCTTGTCAGATACCTAAAGTGCAAATATTTCAAGTTGCAAGTTATACATGAAACCGTGTGCTTTAAAAGGCAGCTGAGCCTAAGGTGAAATTGTCATCCGGAGGGACCTGACAAAAGATGTGTGTGTTAATAGAAGGCGTCTCGTCTCCACACAGAGATAGGTGGCAGGAAGATTTTTTTTTTAAGAAGCGATTTTGAGCTTGCTCTAGCAAACAGTTTATGGAAATTTCTCAAGGTTCTAAATCTGGATAAGCAACTCAGAATATACCACTAATGGGAAAGAAAACCAGTGATTTGTGTTCAGATCCCAGTTTTGCCTATGACTAGCTTTGTGGCTTTAGGCAAGTGTGTTAATTTCTTTAGATTTCAGTTTTCTCTTTGGGAGGAAAAAAAAAAGTACTATGAATACTTATCCTGCCTACCTTACAGGTGTGCCTTGGGCAGCCAATGCAATAGCTTTTATAAAAGTTTTAAATTGTGCTCTTCTGTGTAGAAGTTCTCCTCTCTGATAACAGCAAGCAAAGGATAAGAAAATCTGACAGGAAACTGACATACCCATCTGAGGGCTTTGTCCTAGGGTGCTCAGAACCCATCCAACATTTATCATGATATTATCTTTGTTGGACTCTGAAAAGTTTTTAAAATTTAATCATTGTTAATTACTGGATTTCTACTTAATTGCTATATTTCTGTAGCTAATTTTTGCTTTGCGTTCATTTCCATATCATCTGCAATTAATATTTACAGAAAGTTTGCTTAAATATCTTAGATAGCACATGAGACATAACAGAGCGAAGCCCTTCTCTGCAAAAACATAAAACAGATTTTTTTTAAATTTATTTTCTACTATTTTTGTTTTATATATTTTAATATCCTCTCTTTATGTAAATAAAGGGAATGTATATTTAAATGCTGTGACCTTTGGTTTCACACAGTTAGATCTTAACCTTTCCTAAGTGTCTCCTTCCATGTATGCTTGGAAGTGTTTCCAATTTCAGTGCTATTTCTTTCATCTTGAAAACCCCCAAAGATTCTTATCAGTATTTCTTCTTTGTTTTTCATTCCCAGTTATGAATTCCACATCACCACTTCCCTATTCATTACATTCTTGCATCTCACTGGGTTAATAAATTCTTTCGACACCTACTGCCCCTTCCTTCCCTAGCTATCCCTCCTCCAAGAATGGTGCCCATCAATACTGCATGCCAGGGGAGTGTGGGTCTGACAGCGCCCCAGCCCAGCAGGCAGTCCTCTCCCTTCTGTTCCCACTCAGTGATGAACAGACCCCCCCCTGCCCCCCACTCCTCCTCCTCCACCTCCTCCTCAAGCCAACAGCAGACTGAGAGACAGCTGTTTCCAATCCCCAACTCGACTGCAAGGACCGCTTGAAATGGATTTCACTTTAGTCTCCTTCCTTAAAAGTTTAATGTGCTTTCTCAAGGTATACTTGTAACTAAAGGTAAGCATAGTGCTCAGGGAAATGCAGCCATGGCTTTTTTTTTTTTCTTTTTTTGCCCCAGTAAGAAAAGTAGAATTAAATAAGAATGTGGTTACTGCTTAGGGAAGATAGGTGTAATATCAACTATGGCACAGTGAAAGCTAGACGTCACTCACATCCTAAGAGAATGAATTTCAGCCTGGAACAAAGGAGGACCGAGTGGGTTAAGAGGAAATGAAAACTAAAGGGGACAGTAATGAGTTCTCAAGCTGCCACCTACCTTGTAATTCCAAATATAAGTACATTTCCAGGTACTTTGATAACTTTAGATTTAATCAAACATTATTGTTATTCAGTGAGAATGGAGATGATATTAAAAGACTAAAAAGAGATAACTTTTAACTATTTTTTTTCTAAGTAGGAGGAAAGGAAAGCCATAGGTTGAGAGATTCTAGTGAAATTTTAAAATGGGAACCACAGATAGCCAAGTGTTATTAAGGGGACATATGTCAAGTTTTAACTGAGTTCTTAGATCTGATAATAATAATCACCAACAACTTAGGAATTTCTAAAATTTGGCCTTACTTGTGACCTATCAAGGTGGCTGCCACAGTTTTGTAGATGCTGATAAATGACACAAGACTCCTGAGTCAGACGAAGTGCTCACAGCAATAGCACTGTCCAGAGTATTACCGTTTCTGTGCCCGTTTCCCAAGCCTCAGTTCTGAAAGGGTGATGTAAAGACAGACGACATCTGTACATTCAGTGGTTCCATTCCAGGAATAAACCATTGTGTTTAGGGAGCCTGAGTGTTTTATAATGGGAAGTGGACATGTCTACCATTTGCTCCAGAGGTAAGCACTGTATCATCAAAGGTGATTGCTATACAGTTGTCTTGAAAAGACAACTGGTACCATGAGGAAACATGAGAGATTCAGGGAGAGCAGTCTTCCAACAGCATTAAAAAGAAATAACAGTGGCTACTGTCATTCATTGAGTGTTAAGTGAGGGTAGGCCACAGATAAAGTGTAACTTCTAGCTTACATAGTATTGAATATATTAACTATAGATAAAGACTAGAGGAAAATCCAGTTCAAGTGGCTGATGCAATTTGTAAAGAAATTTGATATGACCCTTGTAATATCCATATGAATGAAATAGATATGAACTGGACAGTGTACATTTTTAATGGGTTTGTATTTGACTGAACTAAGTAACTCAAAGTATTGATGTCAGACTGGAGAGAGGTTTCAAGTAGTGTCCTTGAAAAGGTCTCTGTCTTTGCCCTGTTCTTATATTACAATGTTATCAATGATTGGAATGAGAACATAAATGGCAGTTATGTCAAATTTATGGAAGATAAAAGACTAGAAGAAGTAGCCAATATATGGAGGAAAAACATAGCATTAAGAAATAGATGACCTGAAAAATTTCCTAAAACAATTAAAGTAAAATTAGATGGCTAAATATAAATTTCTCTGTATAGGTTCAGAAGCCATTGCTATAACCACAGACAGCCTAAGAGCCTTTCACGTTAAAAGTGCACAGAGTGGTTAGCTTTAACAAATTACTTAACCTTCTTAGGGCGTCATTGCCTCCTTTTATAAAGGACATGCTTAACCATACTATCTCTCTCTTCCCATCTAACTCAAGTCTGCTAAATAATATTTATAAATAATTGATTGAGAATAATCTAAAGCAACAATTTTGTGAGGCATTGATATACTACATGGTGATGGTAGTTTCGTCTCCAAGTCATGTCTGACTCTTGCGACCCCATAGACTGTAGCCCAGCAGGCTCCACTATCATTCCAAAACAAAGAAAGCAGTAGTCTCCTATACTGTATATTTAAGTGCAGTCAGCCCTCTATCCATGAGTTCTGTATCTACAGATTCAGCCAACTTTGGATCAATAATATTTGGAAAAAAAACATTTTTTCCAGGAAGTTCCAAAAAGCAAAACTTGAATTTTCAGTAGACTGGCAACTATTTACATAGCATTTATATTGTATTAGGTGTGATAAATAATCTAGAGATGATTTAAATTATGTGAGAGGGTATGCATTGGTTATGTATCATTTTATATAATTGTTATATAATTTTGGTTATAAATGGTTAAAGAAATTTCATAGTAGTTATATAATTTTTATATAATGGTTATATGCCATTTAATATAATACTGTGCCCTTTTACATAAGGAACTTGAACATCCAGGGATTTTGGTGTCTGCAGGGGGGTCCTTGGAACCACTCTTGCATGGACACCAAGGGGAGACGGTCTTACATTCATTTCACGATGCCTCACTCTAGTGAAGACAGTGAAACTGACATCTCTCTGAAAAGAAAGATGGAATTATGGAGAGAGATCTGGAAACCATGCTTTTCTAGCTGAAGTTGCAAAAATTGAGGAAGTTTGGTCTGGAAGAAGATTTTTAGAGATATAAAAATCTCTAAATGTTTGAGAGGCTCTTTAATGTCAAAGTGGAGAGAACGCAGGTCAAGGATATGTGGAGAGATGTGTCAGGAAGGCACATTGTATTCATTCCAAGTAAGAATTTTTTGTAAATTTGAGTTGAGAATAGATGAGATGACCCCTCACTACTAACCAAACGTCAGCATGTTAGAGAAGCTCTGTGCTTGTTGACTCTGAGGGTCCTTACTCCCTTAAAATTCTGTGAAGCCAGGATTTCTTAAGTCAGGCTATTCTGACAGGATAGTTTTGAGTGTCGTTTTTGCAAAGGCATTGGTTTTAGTCCCAGCACGAGCCCTTGTTAGTTGTGAGGCTTGGGCAGTCCACTCAACACCTTGGGACTCTGTCCTCACATACCAACTGACAGCTTGAGTTAATTTATTCATTACCTGTTAATTACAGTCTTATTAGGGAAAGAATAAGGCAATTTAAAAAGAAAAAAGAAACATAGAATTAAAGAATTTGGATCTTTGAAGTTCATTCCACCCAGATTCTCAGAGTATGAATTATTATTGTTGTTCAGTGGCTCAGCTGTGTCCTTCTCTTTGCGATCCCATGGACTGTAGCCTGCCAGGCTTCTCTGTCCATGAGATTATCCAGGAAAGAATACTGGAATGGGTTGCCATTTCCTTTTCCAGGGAATCTTCCTGACCCAGGGATCGAACCCCGGTCTTCTGCATTGCAGGCGGATTCTGTACCATTGAGCCACCATGTATGAAGTATACATGTAGAGAAATATCCATTTAAATTGCTATAGAAATACAGTTCTCTGTTCTTGGTCATATTTGAAAAATGAATCTGGTATACTAGCCTGAATTATTTCTGAAAGTCATTTGGAAGAAGTTTAGCTCTAGGGTATCCTTACTCTAAAGTGATTTTTTTGAAGTGTTTTTCAAGTTAGGTCATAAAAACACAAAGTATCTAAAACTTTATGAAACCACTGGCAAGTATTATCAGAAAAAAATGCTTATGTAACTCTCATTCCATCCTGAAAGTATCTGTACATGAATTTAGAGGAAATTACCAAAGGCAGACCTGTGTCTGAAGGAAAGGATCAAAGAGATGCAGGCAGATTCACTATTATCAGAAAGACCTCAAGTCTTACACGATCAAAGTCTTGGTATGAAATGCATGTCTTCATACTTAATTCTGCCTCAACCCACCATCCACCCTCCAAAAGTAAAACCTCCAAGAAGAAACTATTTGTGCAACTTTAGATCTGAAATTTCAGTGAGTACATAGTACCTAAATACTAGAGAACTGTCACCATGCGATCTCTGCTCCCCTCCTAGGCCGCCCATGGAGGACTCTCAGACACTCTTGACCCCTGTGGTGAGCTGTGGGCCTCCAGGAGCCCTGCTGACCCGCCCCGTCATCCTCACTATGCATCACTGTGCAGATCCCAGCACCGAGGACTGGAAGATACAGCTCAAGAACCAGGCAGCGCAGGGACAGTGGGAGGTGAGCTTCTGTTGGGATAAAGGTGCAGTTCATGCGGATAAGCACAGGCAATCATGGGAAGGCTTTTATTTTTAAAGCAAAACATGGGTGGAATTTTAGCTTATACTGAAAATGAGAGAGAGAATGAGAGAGAGGAAGGGAAAGAGAGAGGGCAGGGGAGATGGGGAGACAGACAGTCAGGCACTGGCTCCTGAGTGCTTTATCTGCTGACTGCTAAGCTCAAAGAAAATGATGGCCAGTCATTAGCTAACACATAGGGAAAGTGCACTTAAGAGTCTTATATAAGTCCCTTTTGAATACACATACTATCTTGGGAAGGGAAATATATATATATATACACATAGTATATATATAGATATGAAAGTGAAAGTGTTAGTCACTCAGTTGTGTCCGACTGTTTGTGATCCCAGAGACTGTAGCTGACCAGACCCCTCTGTCCATGGAATTGTCCAGGCAAGAATACTGGAGTGGGTAGCCATTCACTTCTCCAGGAGATCTTCCCAACCCAGGGATTGAACCTGGGTCTGCCACGTTGTAGGCAGATTCTTTACCATCTGAGTCACCAGGGAAGCCTCTGTGTGTGTGTGTGTGTGTGTGTGTGTGTGTGTGTGTGTGTGTTTTAATTTTTCAGGTAGAGAAACACTGCACCTGGGTCAGAAAATGTTAGGACTTACTTGCCAACAAGTCCTGGAAATATAGGTCTGAATTTAACCTGGGAAAGCAGGAAGTGTGTATCCTAAGCTCCAATACAATGAAGAATATGTGTAGCACCTTGGCTGTCTGTAGCTGCAGCCATTGGAACTTCTTAAGGGCAGCACCTTAAGCAGATCCTGCTCTTTCCATCAGAAGCCTGAAGTTAAACCTGAAATTAAGTGCAAAAGGATTTGTTATATTTGCCATGAAGATTTATACATAATACGTAAAAAAAGAAAAAAAAGTGATTTGTGTAGTCTTTACGAGAGAATTATCCAATATGCATGTTGTATGTGGGCTTCCCTGGTGACTCAGATGGTAAAGAATCCGCCTGCAATGCGGAAGGCCTTGGCTCGATCCCTGGGTTGGGAAGATCCTCTGGAGGAGGGCATGGCAACCCACTCCAGTATTCTTGCCATGAGAGAATCCCCGTGGACAGAGGAGCCTGGCGGGCTACAGTCCATAAGGTTGCAAAGAGTTGAACATGACTGAGCAACTAAGCACAGCACACAACACATGTTGTATGTATTTTGTGATTACTTACAGTACTTTTATTTTGAGAAAGAAAATTATAGGAAAAAAATAACATTAAGACTCAACTCCTAATATTTTAGGAAAAAATAACTGTAGAGATAGAAGCATGGCAGGGCATCCCTGGGATCATCTGGAATGTCCTCTCTATGGACGTACTCTCATCTTGGTCACGTGAGCATTGCTCCTTGCAAGAGGACCTGGATTAAAGTCTTGGGCTATATTTAATGTTAAGACTGGACATGACCAGGTCTAACTTCAGTTCCATTTAAGTTTAAATGATTTATCTCAGAAACATACCAAAGTCTTAATCTCAAGGGATCCTACTTTGTTGGCATGATTCTCCACCTGTCACCATAATACCGTATTTCTGGATTTGAGTAATAACAGCAGTAACAATAATAATAGGAAAAGAAAGAGTTATGAAGAGTAGAAGAGGGAAATCCTTATGAAAAGACTGTAATTATATTTGTGACGGGAACAGGGAGCATCTTCGTCCTCTGCCATTTCTTCTAGGAGGCTTTCTGTAACATGCCATCAGGCATGACACTCAAGGCTTGTCCTTGCCCTGCTGGAGAAAGCAGCTTCTTTCCAGGTGTCCTTTTGGAGCTGAAATAAGCCCAGAGGTGCTGAGTACCTTTCTCTCCTTTTTAGTTCAGTTAGTGCTTCATCTTTAGGTATGGGTTCAACTAAGGAAATGATTTCATGAATGCTATTAAAGCGCAAGCCATGGTGTAGCTCAGATGATGTTGCAAGGCCTAACTAATAAAGAGCCATCTGAGATGGCAACTTTCAAAGCTGTGACAAGCCCTGGGGACTCAGTTTATGATGAAACATTTGTTCATGTTTTTGATAAATAACCATTTGCTCCCTATGAGCCAGGCCCACATAGATACAGTAGGAAGCAAGGTAACCTGGTTGCTGCCTCTGCAGAAATTAAGTAACCTAACGCAGAGGCTGAGTTGTGCCCTCACATGGTTTCATTTCTCCCACATGAAATTCTCTTTTAAATTTGAATGAATTAAAAGTTGGACGATTTCAAAAAACAAAATCTGAACTTCCAACTTCTCTTGAAAAGTTAAAGGCTGCGTCCTCCCTAACCCTGAACTCCTGCTGTACCTGGTACTTTTACTGTACTTTTACTGTAAGCATCTTTGGCATAGACATCTTTATTACCACAAGCATTTTCACCACATAGCTAATTGATCATAAGACAATTTTGGTGTAAAAGGTAAAATAACTGGTGGAGAGTTTGGTGTGACAGTTTGGTCACCTCTTTGGTCAACCTCAAACCAAAGTTGACAGCTTGGTTTCATCTCTCCACTGACACGTACGCACATTTTTATAGTCCATAAATCTGAAAGAGGCCAAGGGCTGAAAATGCACAGAGTTGAGCCCACTTTTCTCATAGAACTTTGGAACATCTGTCATGGGACATGTGAGAATATAAACCAAGAACAAGCAATGGTTTAGAGACATTAACAACATAATATAAAGCTCAATTATAAATATGAATCCTAGTATTTGGAAACATACTTCTCTTAATTAGGAAGAATTTTTTTGCAAAAGAAAAGTGAAATGCCAAATGAGATGCATGAACAAGCAAAAATATGTATAATACTAGGAATGAAAGATATTGAAGACAAGGGCATATGTATAACCCTCAAAATAAAAACAAGTTATTTGTACAATATTGTCATGAATCCCTACACATTTCAAATGTTTTAAAATATTTTTTATTTCAAAATAAAGTCTTTTTGTTATTCATGTTTTCATGTTTTATTATTTTTGTTAATGTCTCTTTTATTTTTTCTATTTCACCTTTACCACCCATTAATTACCAGGCAAAAATGCCTAAAGCAAAAATGCTTACAGTTAAAGTACTGAGAGCCATTCCTGCACGGCTGCGGTGACTAAAGGCAAGTGGACACTGAGCTCTTTAGACTGGCTTGTGCTCTGCCTCACTGCAGTCTCTACCGTTCCCAGTTATCTTCTGCTCTCTCTGCTTCACACAGTCCTGTTACCTTTCTACCGTGGAATTGCGACCCTTGTTTTATAGACTCTGTGCTTGGTCTTTCAGATGATTTCTGTGGCCAGAGTCATTTGGTTAAATCAAAACCTGGTTAACATAGTTATCAGTTCCACTCGCTTTTATTTCTTGCTAAATATTAAAAATCTAAAAGATTAGACTGTTTAAAGGCTTACATGAAAAATAACATGTGTCAAATGCATAGAGTTTGCCATACTTTGCTTTTAGCAAAGTCCAAGAGCCCAGATTATGAGGTAAAGCAGTGTATCACTTTGGAAAAGTAATTGATAGATGAGTTTGGGAGAACTCAGTAGAATGGTATTGCATAATTCTTTAATTTTCCTAATTATTTTTCAAAAATTCTTTTCAAACCCCTGGATTTTTAGGGGAAAAACTACCATGCTGACATCACATCAAACTAAAAGAGTACTTTTGGATTAAATTAGCAATTAATTTTAGAGATTAAAGCAAATGGTCAGAAACAGATAATCAACTCAAATATACTGACGTTCAAAGGATAAACATAAATTTCTTCTGGAATTTTAGGTAGACCCCCAGAATGTAGATTCTTAAAAGATCAAAAAAGTCTAAATGAATGTCTTCTAAATAAAGCATGTTATCAGGCAAACGAAGTAAGGGAGGGAATGAGGAAGAATGGAAATAAAAGTATAATAAAGTCAGAGAAAGAAGAAAGAGCAGGAAAAGGAATAATCAAAACTCAGGGGTAAAGGCCCTGCTCTTTGCACCTCCATTGGCCACCAGAATGGCCATCAGAGGCTCAGCCACTGCCCCTTCCTTCTTGTCCTGCAGGACGTGGTGGTGGTTGGCGAGGAAAACTTCACCACCCCGTGCTACATTCAGCTGGACGCGGAGGCCTGCCACCTCCTCTCCGAGAACCTTGGCACCTACACCCTGGTCGGGCAGTCCACCACCAAAGCAGCCGCAAAGCGCCTGAAGCTGGCCATCTTCGGGCCACTCTGCTGCTCCTCGCTGGAGTACAGCCTCCGAGTGTACTGCCTGGATGACACTCAGGATGCCCTGAAGGTAGGTGGCTCCAGCCTGATCCGCGCACTTCACACCTAGAGAAGGTGTGTGTGTGTACGTGCACCAAGTACATGAACACAAGTGTTTGGCCCCTAAAGATGCAGTTACAAGAACAAATTAGACGTTTCTCTGAGGCCCTGCTGATAAATACGCCATTTCCATTCTAACGACGCCTCCCAAGGGCTACTTTTGTTTACCTTCCTTGATTTCTTTTAATGAAAAATTTAGAAGTGGAAGAATTTGGCAATGAGATGCGTGGATTGTAAATAACCTGCTTCCATGTTTATCTCAGCTGTGTTCTTCCTATAAAAGGAGCTGGCGTAATTGCTCACACTCGATGTTCCTCTTGTGTGCTACTTCATCATATGCTTTCCCATTCTTTTTATGAGGACTGTGTGGAAGAGTGTTAGCGTTTGACAACAGGCTGCTGCTTTATAGAATAAATGGGCTTAATTCCTGGTGCTATTACTGCCATTCATTTTCTCCCATTTGAAGCTTTAAAGGGTATAGTGAGTGCCTCTGAAGACATTATGATCTGGAAGGGGAGATAAAAGAAGTATGCCAAGGACTTGGAGGCAAGTCGGAGTGTGATACATGCCATAGGTGGATGCAAAGTTTTATGGGAATTCAGGAGAAGGAGGCATCGTATTATTTTGAGGAAATCTGAAAAGGAGCTAACATTTGAGATTGGCGCTAAAGGAAGCTAGGATTTGACCATCAATAATGGGGAAGAAACAGAAGATTCTGGGTGAAGGGAACAGCATGAAGAAACAGAGGGAACAGTAACTACAGACTCTACACAGCATATCATTTCCAGAACACCTAGACTGATAGATAGACGTCTTATTCGGAGGGACCTTGAGGATCAGAGAGGCGTGGAGATTCCGTTTCCTGAGTTAATGAAGAATCACCGGAGAGATGTAAATAGAAGATAGACCTGACTGTAAATATATATTAGAAATACTAGTCTGACATCAGTGGAAAGGTAGAGTCAAGTTAAGAAAAGAGTGATAGAGCTGGGGTGAAGACAGAGGAGTGAGAAGAAGGGAAACAGGTAGGAAAGGTCCTACTAAGTAACTCTTGCAGTCCCCGGAGACTAGGAACCCTGAATGAGTAGAGCAGAAGGTCAGGTCTGCCTCCAAGTAACAGTAGCAGAGTCGGGGGTGGGTAGCTCTGGAGTCATGATATGGTGACTTTGCCTTGGGTATATTGAATTAGAGCACAGATTAGACACCAGGACCAAGATGCCCAGTGAACAGTTAGAAATGTAGGTGTGACTCTCCCAGCCAAGAGCAGATCCTGAGAGTTTGAGGAACCAATCGTACAGCGTTGATGAGAGCAGATCTTGAGAGTTTGAGGAACCAACCATACAGCATTGATATTTGTCATCCATGAGGATTGGGAAGAATATCAAGGGAGAGTAGAGAGAGAAAATAAAGATAAGAAACATTACTGAGAATTTCCAATGTGCTGCACAAGATTCTAAGTATCTTTTCTTATAGCTTTTTATTTATTTGGCTATGCCAGGTCTTAGTTGCAGCATGCAGAATCTTTAGTTGCAGCATGTGAACCCTTAGTTGTGGCATGTGGGGTCTAGTTCCCTGACCAGGGATGGAACCAGGGCCCCTGCACTGGCAGTGCAGAGCCTTAGCCAGTGGACCACCAGGGAAGTCCCTACATATCTTTTATTAACCCACTGAATCTTCACAACAAGCTGTGGGACCCCACTGTCCCTATTTTAGAGCTGTGCACTCCAAGGCATAGAAAGGTTAAGTAAGTTGCTCTAGGTCACACAGCCATCAAGTGGAAATAGCAGGCTTCATGCCCAGGCAGCTTGGACTCCCTATTCAAGTGGGCCACAGCCTGGAGCACAGGGACTGGGGCAGCCCTGCCTTTGCAAGGGAGACATGGGGCAGCCAACAGAGGAGCTACAAGAGGAGGAACACCCAGAGGAGGAAGTGGAGAAGTGGGACAAAGACGCATCTAGGAAGCCCAGGGAAGAGAGATTTTTTCTGAAATTCAGGGTATTTCCTTCTGGAATTTCCATCCAGAGAGTACTTCTGGGTCATGAAAACTGAGTGTTGCAGGTTGTGTCCATGAGGAGATGAACCATGGTTGGTCCCTGGATATGTTTTTGATGGTTTAGCCTGTAGGAGTTCCTGATGTTAAATGATGTGAACACACAGCTCTTGTGTAAAGCTTGAGGTTATTTCTTTTATATTCTTTGTAAATGTGATACTTCGAAGGCACAGTCAGGATAGAAATCATCCTAGGCGTAAATCCTTCTTCAGAAAAACTGCGTTTGTAGGCAATCCACGGGGTCTGATTAAGGCAACTTGTTTTAGTGATTCAAAGAAAAATCATTGCAAAAAGCATCCATAGAAGATCTACATCGTATCTGAAATATCTGATACACACATTTTATATTCACACAAGTAATTTTCATACTCAGGCACTCCTGACCTTTCTCCTCGACAGACATACACAAATCCTTGCAAAAAAAATTAAATCTCATAAAATAATTTTTATTATGATAACTAGTGAGAAGAGATGCAAATGGTCAACACTGAGAGAGACTGACAAACAGGTTTAAGAGGTAAAAATAACCCAAGAGCAGTTCATATTATGGTCAGTGCTTCCCAAATAGACGTTTATAAATTCTCAGCATCAGGGGATCCAGCACTTAGCCTGAAAGAAACATAAATAATGAATAACGCTTTCTTGCACCTCATGGCCTTTAAACAATGCAGAAATACCAAAATCCTCATTATAGGTAACCCAGCACACCAAAGAGAGTGTTAGCTCAGTCCTGCCGAAACTGCCTTATGCCCATGCTCGTAGTGGCACTTTGGGGCCCATTAACTCAGAAAGGCCCTTCATTACCAAAATTCTGCTGCCTTGGCATGTTGCCTGCCCATGTTCCCCACCCCCCAGCCTCCCTCCCGTCTCCCTGATCCTCTCATCGCTGTTATCTGTAAATACTGTCTTGTGTGTCACCCCTCCAAATACCTCCTCCTTGAGATCCACCCCACTCCTCAGCCATATTCATCCCAAATCCTAAGTAGTAGTTCTCTATCCAGCACACATAGGAGTCAGTTGGGAGGCTTTTAAAAAAAGGACTTGTTTCAGGGTTCCAGCCCAAAGGTTCTGATCTGATCCATGTAGATATTGGGTTTGGTTTGTGTTTGTTTGAGCACTGCCTGTGTTATTATACTGTGCAACTGAGTTATAAACTACTGTACTAAACAATTTCCGAGGTCTTTTTTGCACTTTAATTCTACTGAGGGCAAACTTTCTTATATCCTCAAGTTAATTTGTCACCCATACCTTCACCTGCTCACATTACCTGTAACTGGATCTCCCAACTAATATGTGTCTCCCACAGTCCCTACAGTAAGGACCACACCCCTAACTAACCAAGAGGCCAAGAGGAAAAGTTTCAGTACTTGTCATACCACTGACTATTTCTGGAGCATTGATCTACTCCTGGGCTGGCTTTTCTGTTTATTATTCTTTATTCTGTTACTCTGTGATTCATTACCCAAGTCAGTTCCTCAGTACAAATTTCCATCCTAGCAGTACCTGCCTCGTGCTCTTTCTTTCCACTCCTTTTATTCCCTCATCCTCTTAAATTCAAAGTCATCTCATATTCATAGTTCCTTTGCCCAACTGTATCCTACTAACATTCCCATCATTCTGCACTACCTACCCTCCAGGGTAGGTGCTCTTCATCCACAGTAGGAACTGCAGTCTCCACTAGCCAAGATCTCCACCAGTGAAAGCATCCGACCTTGCATCTCTCTTCCACAAGGTGCACATAAGCTGCACTTTGTTTTGAAGAAAGACCTGCCTCAACCTTCCCTGGTTTCCTGCTCCACAAACATTCATCTGCTCTTACCCGTATCTCCAGGGAGCTCACTTCCACTCAGAAATCTTTTGCCATCTAAACCTGCTGCAGGTTTTTCTAATTTCCATGGCTACAGATGACCTCCACTGAACAAGCCCTCCACTTCTGCTTCCAGGCTATTGAGTTTCTCTAAAAAAATTATAAATTTCTGATTGAGTATATCATACCCTCAAGATATCTGCCCTAAGCTATAGCTCTCCTGCTTCTGCACAGTCCTTTTCTGTATCTCTCCTTGACTCGTGAGATTTCACACATTTATTCCAAGCCTCTCCACTCTTCCCAAATTCCTGATAGTACCACAGATCCTTCATGGTTGCAGTGACCTAATGCCTACGGTATCAGCCAAGGGACACTCCCTCGGCTGCTGTTCTTTACTTTGCAGACCTTTTCTTTCAACCTCTTCTCTCCTAGTTTGAGCTCTGATGGAAAGGAACTCTACTTTCTTATTGGGGCTTTAATCCAACTTCTCCACCACCTCTGTCTCCAGCTTAGCAAGCGATGCCTGGAAGTGGGTCTCCCCAGACTTGATATTTTCTTAGAGTTACTGCTGTGGACTGGGAAGTCTTTCTGAATTGCAGAAACCCTCACAGAGGATTGGACAAAGAGCTGAGAGGGGAGCCCAACGCAGCACTCATTCTTGGGGGTCGGAACTACACAGTTTGGAGAGCTGTTAGAGAAAGACCAGCCCAGTGTTAGGATCTGAACATGCTGGGAATATTAATTCTCACTTTTTGTCACATTGTCCATGTGGATGGGGAAGAAGTAAAAGGAAACACCACATCAGTCTGTCTCAGCAGCCCTGATGCATTCTTTCATATTCCCACCCACCTCTTTGAATTTGGCAGCTTTTATGATAATTTCCTTGAGTTTTGTTAAAACCTGGAAGCAAAACTGGTCACCTCAAACTTAAAAGCTGTACTTCGCAACATGGAAACATTAATACTGAATTAGAATGCTGACAGTGATGGAGTAAAAGTCAAGGCTGCTGGGAGATGGTGGAATTCTTTTATGTACCTTTCAGATGGTGGTGTTTTGTTTTGTTTTTTTGCGGGGGGCGGGCGGCATTCGTGTGCTGGAAGGACAAGTGGGAGCAGTGTGGGAGCTGAGTTCATGTAAAGATATGAAGATGCTAAGAATTGTGAGAATAGTTTAGAACCAGTTCTGTTCTTAGATAGAGAGGTCACATCTATTGTTGACAAGATTGAGTTGGATATGTCACAGCTTTCCTCTTTGCCTTCTCTTCAGGTGATTAAAGCAGTAGTGGTATTTTCCTTTCATTTTTGCAAAGGCTTAACTCCTAATATAAATAGACCAGAAGTTAATAGAGAGCAAGGTTATATTGGGGTAAGTTTAAAAACACTACAGGGAGAAACATACATCAGCGTCAATGTAAGTAATTTCTGCCCCACTGTCCTAGGAGTAAAATTCCGACTGTCCTTTCCTAATAAAGAGGTTTATAAAAAACTCTGAACCTAAAAGGGAAGTTATTTGCATATAATATGGGCAGTCTCATGTATCATACATTCAATCATGTAAATTGAATTTCTGACAAATGTATATGTGATACGATCCAAATGATGTGTACTATGCTTTACGTAGTCATTTGTCATGGAAGAGAGTTGTCTTTGTATTACTTCAGTAATCACATACCCTAATCCAGGCCATAACACAGTAATTCTGTGAAAGATCATATTGTGTGAAAAGATAAAGATGAAAGAAACACTGAACATGAAAGTCGTTAATCTAGTTGATAATTGTATGACCCTCAGTCTCTCATGTGCAGTCATAGGATAGTCAAAGTGAAAGTGAAGTCGCTCAGTCGTGTCTGACTCTTTGTGACCCCATGGACTGTAGCCCACCAGGCTTCTCTGACCATGGGATTTTCCAGGCAAGAATATTGGAGTGGGTTGCCATTTCCTTCTCCAAGGATAGTCAAAGGTAGCTGTTAAAGATTTTATTTCATCCTGCCACTTGGTGCTCTGATGTCCCCTCCATGGCCAGATGTGACCCTGCTGAACCCAGAACACCCCACCCCTGCCTCTTCTGGGCCAACGAAGGCTGGGCCTCCATTGAGTTGGCCCCATTAGCTGTATCTTTTCATTCATGTCCCTCAAACTACCTCAAAACTAGTGTGACCTACATTTCATATTTTCAGGACCATGGTCTCTGAAATTAAATTAATATATTTGGACATGTTGTTGTCCAGTTGCTAAGTTGTGTCTGGCTCTTTCCAGCCCCAAGGACTGCCACATGCCAGACTTCCCTGTCTGGCATTGACTTCCCTTCAGTGTCTCCTGGCGTTTGCTCTAACTCATGTCCATTGAGTCAGTGATACCATCCAACCATCTCTTCCTCTGTCTTCCCCTTCTCCTCTTGCCCTCAGCCTTTCCCACCATCAGGATCTTTTCCAATGAGTTGGCTCTTCACATCAGGTGGCCAAAGTATTGAAGCTTCAGCATCAGTCCTTCCAGTGAATATTCAGGACTAATTTTCTTTAGGATCGACTGGTTTGATCTCCTTGCTATCCAAGGGACTCTTAAGAGTCTTCTCCAGCTCCACAACTCAAAAGCATCAGTTCTTCAGTGCTCAGTCTTCTTTATGGTCCAACTCTTACATCCCTACATGATTACTGGAAAATCCATAGCTTTAACTTTATGGACCTTTGTTGGCAAAGTGATGTCCCTTCCTTTTAATACATGGTCTAGGTTTGTCATGGCTATTCTTCCAAGGAGCAAGCATCTTTTAATTTCGTGGTTGGAGTGACCATTCACATTGCTTTTGGAGCCTAAGAAGTTAAAATTTCCCCCTGTATCCACTTTTTCCCCATCTATTTGCCATGAAGTGATGAGACCGGATGCCATGATCTTAGTTTTCTGATTGTTGAGTTTAAAGCCAGCTTTTTCACTCTCTTCTTTCACTTTCATCAAGAGGCTCTTTAGTTTCACTTTGCTTTCTGCCATTAGAGTGGTATCATCTGCATATCTGAGGTTGTTGATATTCTTCCTGGGGATCTTGATTTCAGCTGGTGATTAATCCAGCCCAGCATTTCACATGATGTACTCTGCATAGAAGTTAAATAAGCAGGGTGACAATATACAGCCTTGATGTACTCCTTTCCCGATTTGAATCAGTCTGTTGTCCCATGTCCTTTTCTTGGCCTGCATATAACTTTCTCAGGAGACAGATAAGGTGGTCTGATATTCTCATCTCTTAAAGAATTTTCCACAGTTTATTGTGATCCACACAGTCAAAGGCTTTAACATGTAGATGAAGCAGATGTTTTTCTGGAATTCTCTTGCTTTTTCTGTGATCCTACAGATGTTGGCAATTTGATCTCTGGTTCCTCTGCCTTTTCTAAATCCTGCTTACACATCTAGAAGTTCTTGGTTCATGTACCATTGAAGCCTATCTTGAGGATATTGAGTATTTCCTTGCTAGCAGGTGAAATGAGTGCAATTATATGACAGTTTGAACATTCTTTGGCATTGCCTTTCTTTGGGATTGGAATGAAAACTGATCTTATCCAGCTCTGTGACCATTGCTGAGTTTTCCAAATTTGCTGGCATATTGAGTGCAGCACTTTCACAGCATCATCTTTTATAACTTGGAAAAAGCTCAGCTGGAATTGCATCACCTCCACTAGCTTTGTTTGTAGTAATGCTTCCTTAGTTCCACTTGACTTCACACTCCAGCATGTCTGGCTGTAGGTGAGTGACCACACCATTGTGGTTATCTGGGTCATTTTTATAGTTCTCCTGTGTATTCTTGTCACCTCTTCTAAATCTCTTTTGCTTCTGTTAGGTCCTTGCCATTTCTGTCCTTTATTGTGCCCATCTTTGCATGAAATGGCTTCCCTGGTGGCTCAAATGGTAAAGCGTCTGCCTGCAATGCGGGAGACCCAGGTTTGATCCCTGGGTCAGGAAGATCCTCTGGAGAAGGAAATGGCAACCCACTCCAGTACTCTTGCCTGGAAAATTCCATGGATGGAGGAGCCTGGTAGGCTACAGTCCATGGGGTTGCAAAGAGTCAGACACGACTGAGTGACTTCACTTTCTTTCTCATGAAATGTTTCCTTGGTATCTCCCATTCTCTTGAAGAGATCTCTAGTGTTTCCCATTTTGTTGTTTTCCTCTATTTCTTTGCATTGTTCACTTAAGAAGGCTTTCTTATCTCTCTTTGGTATTCTCTTAGGTATATCATTCATTCAGTTAGGTATATCTTTCCCTTTTTCCTTTGTCTTTTGCTTCTTTTGTTTTCTCAGCTACTAGTACGGAGAAGGCAATGGCACCCCACTCCAGTACTCTTGCCTAGAAAATCCCATGGATGGAGGAGCCTGGTAGGCTACAGTCCATGGGGTCGCTACGAGTCGGACACGACTGAGCAACTTCACTTTCACTTTTCCCTTTCATGCACTGGAGAAGGAAATGGCAACCCACTCCAGTATTCTTGCCTGGAGAATCCTAAGGACGGCAGAGCCTGGTGAGCTGCCATCCATGGGGTCGCACAGAGTTGGACACGACTGAAGCAACTTAGCAGCAGCAGCAGCAGTAAGGCCTCCTCATACAACTACTTTGCCTTCTTGCATTTCTTTTTCTTGGAGATAGTTTTGGTCACTACCTCCTGTACAATGTTACAAACCTCCATCCAGAGGTGTTCAGGCATTCTATCTACCAGATCTCATCCCTTGAATTTATTGGTCACCTCCACTGTATAATAAGGGAGTTGATTTTAGTCATACCTCAATGGTCTAGTGGTGTTCCCTACCTTCTTCAATATAAGCCTGTATTTTGCAATAAGGGGTTGATAATTTGAGCCATAATCAGCTCCAGGTCTTATTTTTACTGACTATATAGAGTTTCTCCATCTTTGGCAGCAAAAACATAATCAGTCTGCTTTCAGTATTGACCATCTGGTGATGTCCATGTGTAGAGTCATCTCTTATGTTGTTGGGAGAGGGTTTTGCCATGACCAGAATATTCTCTTGGCAAAACTCTGTGAGCCTTTGTCCTGCTTCATTTTGTACTCCAAGGCCAAACTTACCTGTTACTCCAGGTATCCCTTGACTGCCTACATTTGCATTCTAATCCTCTATTATGAAAAGATCATCTTTTTAGGGTGTTAGTTCTAGAAGGTGATATATGTCTTCATAGAACCATTCAAGTTCAGCTTCTTTGGTATTAGTGATTGGGTCACAGACTTGAATTACTATGATGTTGAATGGTTTGCTGGGAAATGAACCAAGATCATTCTGTCATTTTTGAGATTGCACCCAAGTACTACATTTTGGACTCGTGTTGACTATGAGGGCTACTCCATTTCTTCTAAGGGATTCTTGCCCACAGTAGTAAATATAAGGGTCATCTGAATTAAATTTGCCCATTCTTGTCCATTTTAGTTCACTGATTCCTAACGTGTTGATGTTCACTCTTGCCAACTCCTGCTTGACCACGTCCAATTTACCTTGATTCAGGGACCTAACATTCCAGGTTTCTATGCAATATTGTTTTTTTATAGCATTGGACTTTACTTTCACCACTAGGCACATCATTTTTTCTGGAGCTATTTCTCTGCTCTTCCCCAGTTGCGTATTGGGCACCTACCGACCTGGGGGGCTTATCTTCCAGTGTCATATCTTTTGCCTTTTCATACTGTTCATAGGGTTCTTGAGGCAAGAATACTGAAGTGGTTTGCCATTCCCTTCTCCAGTGGACCATCTTCTGTCAGAACTCTCTGCCGTAACCCATCCGTCTTGGGTGGCCCTGCATGGCATGGCTTATAGCCTCATTGAGTTCCACAAGGCTGTGATCCACGTGATCATTTTGGTTAGCTTTCTGTGATTATGGTTTCCATTCTGGAGGCTGTGGGAGTGTAGTTCTTGCTTCTTTTGTCTGCTCTCTGATGCATGAGGATAAGAGGCTTGTACAAGCTTCCTGATGGGAGGGACTGGCTGTGGGGAAAACTGGGTCTTGCTCTGATGGGTAGGGCTATGCTTGGTAAATCTTTAATTTTCGATTTCATGCATGTAATACATGCATTAGATAATGACAACAAATGTGTTTTCTCTGCTTGGTGTGTGGAAGGAAGTGTAGGGTCAAAGGAAAGCTTAAGTCAGGCTGACTGACTTGATTGGTTCCACCCCTCATCACCTGGTCACTGAATTTGACCTCTTTGATATGTCACTTGGTCTGTATCAGGGACCCTTAAGGGATTCAAGGAGACCAAAGTTATTAAATTTGCTGGCACAAAATAGTCACTCAATAATGTTAATTGTCCCTAGGTGAGCACTTAGATTATAATGGCATTTTGAAGATAATGACTCAGGAATATATTAACTGTAATTGTGATGTAATTGTGTGTGAATGTCAGGTTTGGTAGCAGGGCGGTTGGTCAGCTACTTAGGGACCAGTTTCTTTTTGGTGTCTCCAAGTTAACTTGGTAACTCCAAGTTACTGAAATGACCTGCAAAGTTGACCAGTTTCTTTTTGGTGTCTCCAAGATACCAAGTTAACTTGGTAGCTCCAAGTTACTGAAATGACCTGCAAAGTTGACCAGTTTCTTTTTGGTGTCTCCAAGATACCAAGTTAACTTGGTAGCTCCAAGTTACTGAAATGACTGGCAAAGTGGAATTCATGTTTGAGAGAGGGGGAGGAAAGAGAGAAGAGGAAGTATAAGTTGTGGAAGATGGAATAATGGCTCCTCCAAGACATCTGCACACAAGGTTTGGAACCTGTGAAGATGTTACCTTATGTGGCAAAGACTTTACAAGTATTGTTGTAAGTACAGACCCAGAGATGGAGAGATTAGCCTAAATTATCAGGACGGGTCTGATCTAACTACTGAGTGGCTAAAAGTGGGGAACCTTTCCCAGCTATAGTCAGAGGGAGACATGACCATGGAAGAAGGGGCAGAGATATGCCATTGCTGGCTTTGAAGAAGGAGGAAGGGGACCATAAGCCAAAGAACGTGGGCAACTCTGGGAGATGGAAAAGACAAAAAAACAAATTCTTCCATAGAGCTTCCAGAAATGCAGGCAGCCTTACCACCACATTGATTTTATTGCAGCGAAACCTGCCTCAGACTTCTGGCCCACAGAAATGTAAGGAAACAAATTTGTGTTATTTAAGTCACTAGTGAAAGTGTTAGTTGCTCAGTCATCCAACTCTTTGCCACCCCATGGACTATAGCCCACCAGGCTCCTCAGCCCATGGAATTCTCCAGGCAAGAATACTGGAGTGGGTAGCCATGCCCTCCTCCAGGGGATCTTCCCAACCTCAGGGATCAAACCCAGGTCTCCTGCATTGCAAGTAGACTCTTTCCACCAGGGAAGCCCTGAAATACTAAGCTTACAGTAATTTCTTATTGCAGAGAACAGGAAACTAACTAGAAGTTAAAAAATAAATGTTCAAGGGTGAAAAGAAATACAAGATGGCTCCAGAAGTTCTAGAACAACCTAAAAAGTCCTGTCCCTAATACATCGATATATGAGACCAACTTTTCCTTAGAAATAAGCCCAGAGGTAGATAAGCAACATGGCCACTTCCCTGAGTGCTGCCCTGCAGCATTTTCTTTAAGGATGTCACAAGCCAGCCTGACTGGGCAGCTGGAAGCGGCAGCTCAGACCAGGCATCTGTGGCAACAGCAGCTGCGGGAGCAGCAGGCAGAGCCCAGAAGTGAGGCGACTTGACGGGAACGGTGTGCACGTGGCCGCCCGAGTCCAACCTTGTTATCATTAGGGACGAGGGATGGCAGGCAGACTTGGGGGGGGGCACAGAGCTCCCCAGCGTGCGCATAGACAGAGCAGCAGTGCCGCCGGGCTGGGCGCCCGTGACAGTGACCTGAGGCAGGTGCGGGAGGCCGGCTGACAGTCAGATGTTCCCTCCGCCGGCTCTGCAGCCAGAGGAGAAGGAAGCCCATGGGAGCTGAGCTTGGTGTTGCTAGGAAGCTGGCAGGGCACGGGGAGGGGACAGCCCTCTGCTTTAGAAGACCCCAGGCCCGAGGCTGGAAGGCAGAGGAGAGAGCCTCGAGCAAAGAGAGAGAGTCCTCCTCCCTGATGACAGGGGTCGGTTCCAGCACAGGATGAAAGAGTGAATAGTACCAAGGCGGGCTACATAAAAGCTGATGAGAGATGGGATTTTTTAAAACACCAGGCAGCACAGTCCTTGAGGGCTTGTCTTTTGAGCTTTAATGTATGTGGGGCTCTCAGCACCTGCTGGTTTGACTTGGTGCCTGGGGAGCCCTGACCTGAGTCCATGTGGCAGAAGTCTGGTGAAGGTGGGCGCGGGTCTCCAGCTGCACAACTGAGTCTTCCGTGCCTAGTCCAGCACCCTCCCTGCACAGAGTATGGAGTGAGAGTCCCTTTCCATGGAGCCGTAGAGCCAAACCAAACCAAACTGAAACCTCTTGGCATGCAAGGCTGGCTGCTGCTCCATTTGCCACCCTTCGTGCTCTTGCCCTGCATGGAAATCTTAGTAGTATCCCCACGAGAGCTATGCCCACTTGCCCAGGTGCCAGGCATTGCCCCCAGGCCCCTTGGCAGCAGTGACTACAGCCATTTCAGGCCTCTGCAGTTCCATCTAGAATAAAGAATATGTGGACCACTCACATCCAGACAGTACCAAGAAAGAAGCAAGACAAAATGAAGCAAAGCCTTGGTCTAACCTCCTCCAACCTTCTTTTCCAGAAGAGATTTTAATGTGTTATATGGGATTCGTTTCATCATGTGTTTCTTCCTTCCTGTGCTGTGTGCTCAGTCACTCAGTCGTCTCCGACTCTTTGCGACCCCATAGACTGTAGCCCACCAGCCTTCTCTGTCCATGGGATTTTTCAGGCAAGAATATTGGAGTGGGTTGCCATTTCCTCCTCCAGGGGATCTTCCTGACCCAGGGATTGAACCTGCATCTCTTGCATCTCCTGCATTGGCAGGCAGGTTCTTTACAACTGAGCCACTTGAGAAGCCCATAAAGATTTCTAAGAAAAGGAGAGGAGAGATAGGAGAATCACTGGGGAGAAAACAGGGAGAGAGAGAGAAGCCAAAGGCTGGATAACCCACAAATTGGATTGGGTTCCTGAGAAACTGGAGGTTAAAACAGGCACCTTTAAGGAAGGAGGCTCAGCTTGGAGCAGTGGTGTGAGAGAGGAGGCCACGCCTTGAGCAGGACGGGGATCTGAGCACAGGTGTCGGGAAGATGAGAGTGAGTGCTGGGTGTGGAGGGCAGAGCCAGGGCCCCAGCTCCTCACACAGTTCCTGGTCCAAAGTCACCACTTTGCCCTAAGATCGAGACTTAGCACATTCTTGAGTGTGCACTTCCAGGTGAGGGGAGGGAGCTGTATCCCGGAGGCTCTTGTGTGCGCTAGCTGTGAGGCTGATGCTTGCCCCACTGGGAAGGACCCACAGGAGGAGGAAGAGGAGGAGGAGGAACTGCAGCTGCAGGGAGGCAGGCATGGTCCAGCCCAGGAGTGATGCAGAGTGAAAAGCTGTGGCCTCAGGGACATCGAGGTTAGGAGTTGTAGGGCTCCTCCCCTGTGCCTTCATGGGGGCAGATCCTATCTTCAAAGAGCCAGGGAGAGCTGGTTACGGGCCAGAGGGGCTCCCTTTGTACACACAGACCTTTAAAACAGCTTGGATTTATTGTGGCTCTTAAGTGGCCCAGAATAATGGCTTAGCATGGATAATGTCCTGGTTTAATTGGTTATTGTGAAAGCCAATTGTTTCTACCGTGGAATCCCTTGTCTCTGCCTTTCGAACAATCCCTCCCAGGCTCCCTGAATCAATACAGCCCTCACTTGGGGCTAGCGAGGAGCCTGCTTTGGGATGGCCACCACACTGGGAAACAGCTGTCCCACGGGACTGCCCAGACCCTGGGGTTCCAGCTCTGATGTATGGCCTGCTCCCTGCAGCACGGGCTTCATGTGTGTGTTCCTGTAGAAGGACAGGCTAGAGACTTTCTGTTGCTAACTGACCCCTGCAAGAGTCTGTCCAGGTTAAGTTGGAGGGGTGGAGATGGAACTGACAAAGGCGAGCATAAAGTGACCCCTTCTACAGAAGCAGAGCCCCAGCAAGGCACTGAGGTGGGGGTGCTGCCAGAATGGAGGACAGCTTTTGCAGAGGAAGGTGACATTTATATTTCTAAGAAAAACAAGTCTAGATGATCCTAATTCCCGTTACGGCATTTCTTTCCAAGGTCACGATATTTCTCTTAAGTCTTCCTAAATCTTTTGACCTTAAACATATTTCGGTCCTATCCTCTTTTAAGGTGTGTGAAATATCCTAACCTTTGGGATCCCAAAGCAGCCTGGGACCCAAAAGAAGCTGTCTTAGAGTTTAGCACACTGTGTTGGGGTTACATGTCTGTATGTCTGTCTTTCTCCAACCAAGGTTCATGAGTGTAGTTTGAGGCCGGGACAGAGGCTCACTTGTCTGTGTGTCCCAGAGCCTGGCGTGGTTCCTCGCAGGCATACTGAATGAGAGCTCCCAGGAAGGAATGAATGCTCCTCACTCATAAGAAGAGGAAAGCATGCAACTCTTAAAACTGTATCTTATTGATTCACACATCTCTTTTTATGTTCTCTTACTTCTCTGTTATCATACATATAATAACCAAAATGATTTCATGCAGAAGAAGTTCAGAGAATCAAGCTTTTTAAAATATAAGTTGTATTCATATTAAGTGGGATCAGATAAAAAATATCTGAAACTCTGACAGTTAAACCATAACAGTATGGAACAAAACCCTGATTAGCCTATCCACTGGGCTTGCCTCTTCTGTTTTCTGACATAACATTTATATATGGGAATTGCTATAGGTGGCAAGTCATCTCTGTCT
The DNA here is from genome assembly GCF_054371585.1 of Giraffa tippelskirchi. Classification (NCBI taxonomy): domain Eukaryota; kingdom Metazoa; phylum Chordata; class Mammalia; order Artiodactyla; family Giraffidae; genus Giraffa; species Giraffa tippelskirchi. The sequence goes on along the minus strand of NC_137275.1, from coordinate 81,018,747 downwards.
CATGTGTGGCTTTAGATGATTCTAGTTTTCAAGGAGTTGTTTTATTTATTGATTGTAATATCTTTAATTCACATTTTAATATTTTTCATTTGCACTTTGGTTATTTTATTCTCCTTTATTTTGTTGTGTTATTTTTTGAAGTTGAACAACCTGGGTTTGATGATATCAGTTGCTACTTTTCAGAAAGTGAAAAGTGAAAGTGAAGGTCACTCAGTTGTGGCCAACTCTCTGTGACCCCATGGAGTATATGGTCCATGGAATTCTCCAGGCCAGAATACTGGAGTGGGTAGCTGTTTCTTCTCCAGCCAAAAAATGTTAAATTTAAGTTTGGTAAGGATTCATCTTACCGAATCATTTACTCCTGGGCTGATTTCTCCCAGAGTACTAGTGGAGGGACAGCTGCCCCCACCAGCAGTCTCCAAAATGGGCTTCTCAGCCCCAGGCCAGTGAGACTTTGGGCACAAAAATAGACAATATGGGGACTTCTGTGTCTGTTCATCTTAGTTCATCCTTTTAACTTTAGATATAGTTTATAACATATTAACATAAGTATTATATATAATTTGTAAAGAAACATTAAATGCATGCTCGATGTTTTGACTGATGGTATATCCAGTCAAAGATGTTCAGAAACCTTGCTCCAAGCATGGATGTGTCCTGGTGGGCAGTTCATCTCTCACCAGGGTTCCTGTTCAACTGAACAGGACAGAATAGGCAGGTTCCTCTCAGCTCTGGGTAGCAGCTTTGTGTCACTCCTGGTTAGTGGAGAGGTGGAGAAATTAACAGTGTGGAGAGAGTGTGTTCTCTGGCACCATATTCTTTAAAATGGCACCTTACCTAGTGCTTCCTCTCAAAAGAGGGCTTGAGCCAACCCAGTCTCTTTCCTCACTGGGAGAGCTCTTTACCTTGAGATTCAAGGTCAATGCCGAACAAGCCAAGGACTGAGCTTTGTCCTCGGGCTGCCTCCTACTCAGACCCTGCAGTCAAAATGTGGTACTTTATTAGATTTTTTGACCTCAAGGTCATGACCAATAGGCAGTTTAGGTTTTTTACCAGTGGTCCTCCCTGCCAAGATAGCTGATCATGTTCTCCATCGCCTCTGACAATCCGTGTTGATTATAGGAATAGGGTGTGGATTATACATTGTTGGGTGCAATTACCTCCTGGAATACAATGCATCTTCTTCTAGACATCCCAGGGAGATAATTTGGACATAATGAAGATCTATAGTAATCAGATAATTACTATCGATTGCTCTTTAGATGTCTTGATGAGGTAATTAGGGTGTACTGGAAAGAAGCTAAAACTGATTGATTGGCATGACCGTAATCTCAAAGATTTCTAATTATGTTGCTTTTCTTCTAATGGCTTATAAACAAACATCATTTTAGCTTTAGAATTTGTCAGGTGCCAGGTTCACTGGCAACGTCAGCTTTCTCTATTATGCTAACTAGACACCAAACATGATCAACATAAGCTCATTATGTCTTCCTGCTGAAGCAGAAGAAACTGCAGTTAACTCTCACTTTTCTTGTGCGTCTTCATTTCCACATGGCCAGATTCTTGCTGAGGAATGGCGTGTGAAGTGTGGTGGGAGGGTGTTCTGTGGGGAGTGAGTGACTCTGGACTGAGCCGATCTGGAGCCCTACAGGGGACCTTCCGAGCCTGCCGCCCAGCAGAGCCAGGGCACAGTGACACAGGATGTCTGTCGGGGGGCTGCCTGCTCAGGCTCCTGTCACAAGTAATAGCTGCTCATCAGCCATCAAGGTTGAATATGTTCAGCATTGATGCTCTCAAGCAGCTAGCCCCCGTCCATCTGTGTCAATGTGCTATTACTTCATCTCTTCCATTACACACTAATTAGAGGAGTCCCTGCCTGAGACCACATTCCACATTACCCTAACATTCCCTGCTATAACATACCTTATAGCACCTTTCAGCAGCTTGCGTTGTGCAGAATAGTGACCTGACTCAAAAATGATGGATGCTAAGAACCACTAAAGGAGCAGTTTGAGATGAGCTGTTTGCATCTAATCAATGATGTGGGTAAGCTCTGCACTTACTGGACTATAGTTTTCCACTGTGACCATCTATCTGTGCAGGAATAGGTTCCCTATATGTGTGTCCACATGGGGCCTGACTGATTACCTGAATTATCAAACTCCAGCTTTCATATGAAATCTCACCAAAGAAGAAAATCAGATTTTGTTTTTATATTGCTATAAAATGCATTATTACCTGAACCCAGAAAAAAGGCCATAAATGCCTTTATATTTGCGCTACTAAAACAGTTAAAGCTTGAGGGGAACAAAATGCACAGGGATGGTTGCAACAGCAGAAGAGACTAAGGATATTTTATTCATTGATAACTTATGGTTTGCTGATGTTTGGATAATTGCAGCTGTAGTTGGAAATGCTTCATTTACTCCCATTAATGAGCTTGAGAAGTGGAAGTAGATATAGAATTTATCTTGATGTTACATATTTATGGCATAAGAAAAGTTACATAGCAAATTTTTTAATCAGCCTTGGGTCTTGAAAAATGAGGTGGCTTTTTAAAAAAATTTAATCTGAGTGACTATTTAGATCAATATTTGGTGCTGGAAAATCCTCATCTGTATACTTTTCTCTAATAGAATATTTAATGAGCCTGTTTTAATTTTTTGATACTTAGTAATTGTGCAATGGATAATTTTAAACAGAAATTGTCTTTCTGTAGGTAAGGAAACTAAAAAAGATAGGAAAGCGTGCCCAAAACATGTTCTAGATTTTTAATTGTTGGCTGGTATTAACCAATCCAAGATGTGGTTTGTTTTCTAGTTATTTGCCCTTTTCCCTAAAAGTTTATTGAAAAATCTACTTTCTTATCTGTTTATATTTCTGCCTTTTCTTTTATTGGGAGTTCTCCCCATTTGGGGTCCTGATTGTTATTTCCCTGTATTTGATTAAATATCCCATTTGTCTGTTGGGAAGTGCAGACTGTACTGAGTGTGCTGCACAAGTGTGCTGTGGCTTGCTGACAATCCATGGTCCATAGGGACCAGCCACATGCAAACTGGCCGGAGCCTCTGTCTGAGGGTCTCAAGACTGGAGGATGAGGTCTTATGTTGCACAGTTAGGTGTGGGGGTGGGGGGCAGAATGAGGAAGATACCACAGAAGTGATGCCAGTCAGTCATTTGCTTTTGGTTTGTGGCATGTCGTTGCAGGAAGTTTTGCAGCTCGAGCGACAGATGGGAGGACAGCTCCTAGAAGAGCCTAAGGCTCTTCACTTTAAAGGCAGCACCCATAACCTGCGCCTATCCATTCACGATATTGCCCATTCCCTCTGGAAGAGCAAGTTACTGGCCAAATATCAGGTAAGGTTCCCAAAATGAACTGAAGGCTTGGAGACATCTCCAAGAAAGAGAACTGGAATGATTTAGACAGAAGATATTCCGTTCCTTGAAAGTAATCTTACTTCGGTACTCCTCCAAAATAGTTTGGGGTTATTTAGGATTTCCGAAAAATACTCTAGATGTACTGGAGGAAATGCTCGTTTCTTAATTCTTTCAGGTAAGTGTACTATCATTGTTTAACTTTCAATAAATAAGACTTCAAATCCATTTCTATTCATTTTCAGAGTAATGTTAACATTGAGTTGATAAAACTAGCCTCAAAAGCATTCATAGGAGAAAGAGAACATTGGTATCCCACATGACACAAATTAGGCTTCAGCCTGGCTAGGAGAGTGCCTTTACATTGAAAACTTAGAGGAAACATCATCTTGGAAACTTGGAATAGCAAGTAAAAATAAAACCTGGTCAGGATTTTATTAAATACCAGCATAAGAATACTGGTCCCCTCTGTATTTAGCTGTATGAGGGGAAAGTAAGACTCTCCAGAGGTTTCTCACCTCCGCCTCCATCAGCCAGCCCAGGCTCTCAGGAGGCTGCAATGGGATCCCTGGTCTCAAACCCAGTCCTGGGAGTCACAGACACACTTAGATAAGCAGCACACCCTTGTCTACATATATGCACATCCAGTCCCCCATCCAGGGCTGCATCTGCACTGGTGGTGATTTCCTGATGGAAGTCCATGAACACACTAGAAGGGATAAAGGGAAGATTTTCAGCTGCATCCTTACTCTCAGATGTCTGGTACTTACACATAAATTGTAGGGGAAAAAACCTCCTAGTTCACTAACAGTCTTGAGCTTTGATGGGAGCACATGCCAGACTCTTCTGTGTAACTCAGCACTTGATTAAGAGACTGGCTTTGACTTGCTCATTAAATCTCTTCCTTCCTTTTCCTCTCCTCTGATTTTGCAACTGCCATAAATCTTCCCCTTTTATGAAGAGTTTTTTTATGTGCAACTGTAATGGAAAATACTGTTTTAATAATAATAATGATAATACGATATTACTTCAAGCTAAGCCTGGCTGAGTTCTCACCATCTGCCAGACTCTCATGTACTTTGATGAATGTCATTTAACCCCTTTCATTCAGGTTTTTCTTTTGCTTAGGCACAAGCTTTCGCAGATGAGGAAACAGAAAAGGTTAAGCAACTTGCCCCAAATCACCAAGTAAACAAGGGGAAGGCATCTTACTTGTACTGAATTTGGCTCCAAGCCTCTGCTCTTAACCAACATGGTCTTCCATTGTGTGTCAACCTTTTTTTCCTTTATTGAAAGAAAGATTCTAGGATGGGCTCTGTGAGGTGATCTAGACTCATAGGAAATTATGCCTGTTAGAGGCTTGGTGCTTTTTAGGCCAAGAGCTTTCATGTGGCAGCTAATCAAGCTTCCAGTTTCCAACTTGTAGTGAGTCCTGGCTTTCCTCGTCCTGTGGAGGGCATGGGCATGAAAGGGAACTGGGTCAGTGCATCACCCTTTAGACTTCTTTGCTTTCTTCCATGATACCCTGGTAGGGAGTTCTTTTCATGGGCAGTGACTGGAGGGAGGGGGTTTTATTTGAGGAATTGTCTAAACCTTTAAAAACAAAAACCACTTACAATGGCTTTTTTATAAATGACAGAAGTGGCAGGCTGGTTAGGTAGATGGGTTCTGGGGCCAAGTCCCTGGGTTTGGATCTCAACTGTACCACTTACTAGCTGTGGGACTTTGGGTGAGTTATGTAAACATCTCTGGTCCTCAGTCTTTCCATCTGAAAAGGGGGGTGGGGTATATTCATGCACAGATCCACTGTGAGTAAAGAAGGTACAGTAATTCACATGTGCAGTACTGAGACAAGTACCTGGCAGCACCGTGTCCCTCATTTGTGGTTCCCCCTTTTCTATGCTTCAGGAAATTCCTTTCTACCATATCTGGAGTGGGTCTCAGAGAAACCTCCACTGCACGTTCACTCTGGAAAGATTCAGCCTGAACACAGTGGAGCTGGTCTGCAAACTGTGTGTGCGGCAAGTGGAGGGCGAAGGGCAGATCTTCCAGCTGAACTGCACCGTGTCTGAGGTAAGAGGCACCCGTGGCTCTCACAACAGAGAGGGATAAAGCATCGCAGCGTGCACCTACGGGAAGTCCTGGAGGGCCAGCTTGTTCACAAAGCAGTGCTTTTAATGAACACAGGGAGATACCAATACATAAAAGTGTAATAGAGGATCCTTTTCAAAAAAACAAGACTTTTATAGTTTGTGCCATGAATTTAAGGACTTCTTACACACATCTGAACTTCAGCCATAAGGATTAATTTGTGTGCACATACAATAACTTTCCCAAAGCATCCCCACTGTACCCTGTTCCCCTGGATCCACTGACTGTCTTCCTGTTGTTTCTGCTGCTTTCCTTGGGCTGCACCTGCCTTTGCCCAATCGTGCGCCGCCCACCGCCTCCTTTCCTTTCTTCTCCATGTTGAAAGGAGAAAGCTCTGGGTGTGCTTGCTGTCTTATACCTCACCCTCCAAACAGAAGAAGAGATGCCCCTCTCCCCAGTGTGAGAGAGAGTCCAGAAATAGAAGGTAAACCTACGCGTCTATCTTTCCTCGCTGTGATCCTCACCCGCTTCAGGTGGGACTTTTTAGAATGTCTGTGTCTCAGAAATAACAATCATTGCTGCTATTTAAAACTTCCCTGGGTGAAAAGAAGGGGTGCTCATGACCTTACTGGTTACCTGGGACCCCAGGGCTTGGAGTTAGGACAGTGGAAACCCTTCAGGTTGAAGGGACGAGAGAGGACCGGATGAAAGGAAGGGGCAGCACTTTCTGGAGCCTGCAGAACTGGGCTTGGTGCTGCTTTGTGAGCCACAGCACAGAACTGTCATCTTTTAGAACTATGGTATCTGATTTAAAAGACCCTTCTCCCTTGCGGGTCATGCGCGGTGATGAATGACATGTCATTGTGTTCGGTGTGTCTCTCTGCGTGTCGTATTTAAGGATGGTCTTCCTTAGCAAACCGAGGGGGGAAGCGCATCGGCCCCACCGCATCCTCCTTTCCCACAGCCCTCCAAGCTGCGGTCATCATTTCCTCCCGCAGTTTCATGAGACTTTTGACTCATAAACAACTTCAGTCACAGACCTCGGTGACATTCATAAGGCATGATCTCGGTGTCAGGGCGCCATGGCAACCGCCCAGCCTTCCGACAGGCCGGCCTATCGCCTGGGCCCACAGCACCACCCCTGCTGGCTCTGGAGGGTGTTTTCACTTTCCAGGCCCAGCAGGTCTGCAAAGTTCAATAACCACCCAGCTCCAGGGACAACAAAGGCTGCGGAATTTTGGAGCAGGGCGAGGAGGTCTGCGCCTTTGATGCTTGCTTTCTGTTCAGCCTGAGCCTCGGCTGTGTGATGAAAAGGTGGATCAGCTGCGGCCGCAAATGAAAGGGCGCCGTGCAGGGCTCTCCCCCCGCTGAGGAGACAGTGTCGCCTAGTGTGATCACAGTTTAAGGACTTTCTTTCTTGTGCCAACAGAGAGGAAAATGGTTTCTTTTGCAACCCGGTGGCTGTCAGCTCTGAGAGGCCCACCCTCCAAGTCCCCTCAGAGGCCTGTGACAGACAAGCACAGTTAACAGGGGTGGGGGAGTGTGTGTGCAGAAAGGCCCCAAGTCAGGTGACTTTGGGGATTAGGGGGCACACTGCTGCTTTTCCTTCTGGGTCACTGAGTCCCACCGCTGTTGTTAGCATCTGAATGCTGTGCCGGTACTGACGTTGGGAGCCAGGCTGTACACTGGGGAACAATTGGCTCCGGAGTGCCCTGAGCCCTGGATCTTCATCAAAAGCTCGAGGTGGGGTCCCCCGTGACTGACAAGCCATAACCAACCAGAGAAAGGGCTCCATGGGTGGTGTCTGTCTGCTGGATGGGGCTCCTCCCTAGGGTCACATGGCAAGTTGGCGGGTGGGCTGGGGTGGCAGCTCCAGTGTCCCGTCTCTGGAGAAGGAGCTGACTTTCTAGGACTGTGCCGCTCCCCCCCCCCCCCCCCCAGCGCTCCTTTCTAAAGCCACTCAGCCCTCGGGCCTCTCCAGCCAGGTGGAGGACCTGCTGCCCCCCAGGGAGACCCACATGTGCTGGACACAGACCAAGGTGATGGCAGGAGCTGAATGGTTGTTCCTCTCTAGGTGCCTCCGCCAGTGATCCCTTCCTTACCTAGAGATAAAGTTTAAAAATGAAAATGCCTGGCAGGGTATGGGGATGAATGAATGTCAAAATATAAATGATGGTAAGAGGGTTCTTCTTAGAGGAACCAGGGAAGTAATAAAGGGGAAGGTGCCCACCAAGAGAACAAAAAAGTAGAAGAGGAATTTCAGTCTCTTCAGGACTTTTAACTATATAACTCTTGACCCACAGTACTTCTGTGCACACCAAGAACAATGTTAGCGTTCAAAGCTTCACTCTGCTAAAGCCATCCTGTCTATTTACCTCTTCTGTTTTCTATAATCTGTTCAAAAGGACCCTTGGGGAAATCTAGTTTTTCTAAGTGACTTCAGGAAGAGTCAGAATACAGGAGTACACAACTCTCCTATGGAGTGTTGAAATGTAGGCTATAGCAGCGGTTTGGTTAATGGTGAAAAATCATATGTTTAAGAGAATCATAACGTCAAAGACAGATGGTACCAACATCATAAGCAATTATTGTAATAAGTGTTATGTGGGAGTAAACTCTACTTTTACCTGGAAGTAAAGGAAGAAATAATAGCAACAGAAACTAGTAGGTGAAATTTAAATGTAAATGTATGTATGTATTTTTCTTTTACCTCCAAGGCTGTTGTCAGCCATCTGATAAGAGAGACAAGATGATGCCCTATTGGGCATCAGAAATAAACAGGCTGGAGATGCAGGATTTGAAGGACCACGTAAAGTGCTGATGGTTCCTCATTCACCAGGAAAAGGGGAGCCGTGTGGATATGAGCACACCTTCTTCCTGAGAGCCATGCCTGCCTCTCCCTGGCCTTCACCTTCAGGACTGAACAGTGAGAAGAGCCTTACCTTTAGCCACAGTTAGTTAGAAGCTCTGTGGAGTGGGTTTCATCTTCTCTCTGTATCAAGAAACATTTTCTCTCATTTCAACAAATATGAATTGAAGAGCTTCCGTATGCAAGGCACTGTCCTGAGCATCACAGGAGTTCTGGGGATGACAAAAACATTCTCATCTCCAAGCAATTGGGAAGTCAGAGCAAGTCCTCTGTAAGTACAGCCAGGGTTCACAGGGCAGACTGGATGGAGAGCCCAAGCTGTGGGATGCACTATAGGAGGGCTCCGGACAGATAGCTTGGGGTGTGTTTGCTCAGGAAACGCGCTTTCTGGTCTAGGCTGTGAAGGGGTTGGCCTGACAGAGGTTTAGGGAAAGAGCAGAAGAACTAGCAAAAGTGAGGTGAAAGTGTTAGTTGCTGCAGTGATGTCTGACTCTTTGCAACTGCATGGACTGTAACCTGCCAGACTCCTCTGTTCATGGAATTCTCCAGGCAAGAATACTGGAGTGGGTTACCCTTCCCTTTTCCAGGGATCTTCCCGACCCAGGGATAAAACCTGGGTCTCCTTCATTACAGGCAGATTCCTTACCATCTGAGCCACCAGGGAAGCGAATAGAACTAGCAAAGGTACCCTGATCCTGGGGAAAATTGAAGGCAGGAGAAGGGGATGACAGAGATGGTTGGATGGCATCATGACTCAATGGACATGAGTTTGAGCAAGCTCCAGAAGATAGTGAAGGACAGGGAAGCCTGGCGTACTGCAGTCTATGGGGTCGCAAAGAGTCGGACACGACTGAGTGACTGAACAACAAACACCCTTAAGAAAGGCACTTGGGAGAGTGAATGGACCAGTCTGAGGAGAGAGAGTCATGAGAAAGGCGGGGGCCCGGTTCCTGGGTGGAGGGAGCAGCTGGGGCCTCAGGACCAGCACACCCCTTTACTGCAGGATTAGGAGTTGGGGATGGGTGTGGTAGGAAAGCCATTTGATACTTACTAAGAGAAAGCAGGAGAATGTCAGTGCTGGGCTTTAGGAAGATGAGTGTGGCAGAAGGGAGATCACAGGTAAGAAGCAGGGAGCTGGTGTGGCCACCAACGAGAGCATCTGAGGCTGTGAGTCAGTGCTCCACGGAGCAGACCCAACTCCACGGCCAGCCAGGGACAGTTCAGCTGGGTTTCCACCTAGACCCAATTGTCACGGTCCAGACAAGAAGCAAGGAGGACCTCAAAGTGGGCCATAGCCCTAAGGTGTGAGTTCTCTACACCTCTGCCCCCACCTCCATTTATACCTAATAGAAGTTTTGGCCACTGTGTTTGAACATTCCTACCGTAAATCCACTGAAAAGCACCAACGTGTGTCTTCAGCCCTCTCTTCTGGTCCCCTTGGTTTAAGGACTGTGCCTTCAAGGGCACCTGAAAAGAGCTCTGTGCCCAGTGCAGGGAATGATCTTCAGGATTCAGGGACATCAGATCCCCTTTGTTGCTTCTGTTTCACACCAGTCCTTTGAGTCCTGGTATGTGTTGGAGGTTAACGTAAAGGAGCCAGTACAATCCTCGGAGAGTGAGTTTGCCAAGCCCTGGGTTTTGAGGCCAAAGACTGATCACAGTCAACACTGCTGTGTGTTTTATGTTAAAAAAAATTTTTTTTTTGCTCTAACATGCCCTCCAAAGGCTCTGACAGACCCCGTGTGGTGAGATTGCACAAGCCTCGCAGTGAGTCTTGGCTGCTGATCCAGGGCCACAGAGCAGGCCACCCCAGGATGCACCCTGTGGCCCCACAGTGCAGGAGCAGCAGGGTTTGGGAGGTTCTGCGTGGCAGGGGCACTGACCTCGGGGTGGAGCACCTCGCCAGACCCCGAGACTTCCTGATGGCTGGAGCTGCACGTGGCTACTTTATCCTCCAGCAGCTAATTATCTTCACCTCAGTTACCTGCTCGGAAAAAAGAGAGATGACATTTAAAGTAGATTAAGTGGATTTTCTTTTATTACTTTAATAGTTCCCAGGCAACATTTGCCTTTGCTTTTCCAACCAGCAGAAGTGATCAGAAAATGATTAGAGTTTCTCCTGCAGATGAAATTCCGATTTTGCATTTATGCTGTTTTATGAGCTGAAACTATCTTAAGAGCCAATCTATGCTTTTCTCTACTAAAATTAGATTTTTTTTTTTAAGTTAAGGGTGTATAGCAATGGGAGGATTCTGTTAGCAGTTTGCCCTAAGGCAATATACCGTGTTCACCATTTTCTTTTAGTCTTAATTTGATATCATTTAGAGGAGAGCTATGCTCCATCTCATTCAACAAAAGCAGAATCAAGCCATCTTCTACAGAGGTTAGAGGGAGCTGTTACTCGAGCATTTGCCCAGGGCATTCCCCTTAGGGTCAGTCTCTAGAATCTCAGGTCTGGATCAGTTCATTCTCAAAGAAAGAACTGCCCTTTCAAACATTTCTCCCTCACAACCCCCCAAAATTTAAACCTTTAGGAGTATTGATATTCCCTGGCTCATCCTGGAGAATTCTAGCAGAAAAGCTGTTAGTGAGTTACACGCGGTCTCCAGCTAGCCCAGTCCTGAAGGAAGACCCATAAATCCCAGGCTGTGCAAAGTCAGCTCATAACGTATTTCTCCCTCTCAGCCAGGGTATAGAGAATCACAACTTGCAGCCAGAAAGAAGTCATTCTCAGGAAGGAGAATAATAGCACCCATTCTCCTCTTATCTTTTCAAACAAGGCATTATGTTGACTGGGTCAATAAGGATTGCTTTTGTCTTCAGAAATAATGGTGTGTTGTTGGCCTGCCTGAACCACAGGAACCTACTGGCATGGATCTGCCTCTTCTGGATCCAGCGAGCACCATCACCACCATGACGGGCCCCAGTGCTTTCAGCATCCCGCCCCCGATCCGGCAGAAGCTCTGTAGCAGCCTGGATGCCCCACAGACGAGAGGTCATGACTGGAGGATGCTGGCCCATAAGCTCAACCTGGACAGGTGGGTATGACCAGGCTTCAAGTCTGGTTCCTGTTAGACACAGGGCTTCAGGACTGATAACTGTTACAGCAACATTCTTTTTTGTCTTTCCATCTGTACATTTACTTGCTTTTCATTCTGCCAACATGGAGAAGGAAATGGCAACCCACTCCAGTATTCTTGCCTGGAGAATCCTAGGGACGGCGGAGCCTGGTGGGCTGCCGTCTATGGGGTCGCACAGAGTTGGACACGACTGAAGCGACTTAGCAGCAGCAGCAGCATTCTGCCAACATGTATTAAGCTCCTACCTTGTGTCTTGCACCATGGTGTTGCAGATACATGGTTGAGAGGCATCCTGGGCTTCTCTGACTTTTCTAAGCATCAGGTTTTGTGATCTGCTTCACAAGGCTGATGGGCTAAATCCCCCTAAATGATATATCCATTCTCTAATTATTGATCCTCACCTCCTGTTGAAGCAGGACCTAATGCTGGATGGGTAATTAATATGCTAAACACAGCGGTGCTATTAAGTTATGAAGAGACCTCAGGAGCCTCTTTTCTTTAGAACGTTGCCATCACTACCAGGCAAAACACCAGGCATGACCTGTCAAAGATGATCAGAGGCTGAGCTGGAAAGGAAACATAAGCCTCTTGATTTCCTGTTCAGGATGTGACCCATAGACATCTTGTCTCTTAAATTATCTTACTCAGAGTTGAGGTTAACAAAGTTAAGCATCACGTCTCCTGTCTGGGGCTGACCTAATTAAGCATGGGCTAGTTATTCAGGACAGCTCACTGAAAGCCCCAGTTTCTCAAGGGGGACCAGGATACTTATAGAAATGCAGAAACAAAAAGGTTTAGTTAAGACTGAAAAGAAAACAGACCCATAAATCACACCGTTGAGCCCTTTTCCCCATTACCAATTACAGGTACTTGAATTACTTTGCCACCAAATCAAGTCCAACTGGTGTCATCCTGGATCTCTGGGAAGCACAGAACTTCCCAGATGGAAACCTGAGCGTGCTGGCAGCTGTCTTAGAGGAAATGGGAAGACATGAAACAGTAGTGTCATTAGCAGAAGGGCAGTATTGACCCAGGCTGGGGCTGAAGTGGAGGAGGAGAGCCCAGGGGCTCACAGCTGAGGAGGAAACCCATCTGGACCAGTGAGCTCCACAGGCAAGACCGCAGCGGGAGAGAGAAGGCAGAACAGACACAACTACCAATGTACACGCCCACTCTACTCGGACATCGTCACAGCAGTTAAGAACAATTGTACAAATGTGTATCTTGAATTTAGAAATCAACCTAATTTTCCTCTTAGTTGGGCTGTATGCTGTGTGGTACAGGATCTTACAGTTTCCTAGGAAACGCTTTTTATTGCTATCCAGATATATGGATAAACTTTCTTAACAAACCCAATTTCTACAAACGTTGTTTACATCAAATTGGACAGGGATGCAGACACTGTCCATGGCTCGTTCTATTTTTGTTTAAATCATTTGAAGTTGAAGCTGTGGGCGGTTTGCTGTGTCTCTTTCAGATTAGTAATTTACAGAGAAATCAGAGTTTTCCTACAAATTGTGTGCATCAAGTGTCTCAAATAATCCTCCCATCAGTGTTCTCTTTCTAGAACTTGTAGAACCAGTGTTACTGTTTGTATCAGGGAAGTGGAGAATCTAAGCATAAAGGAGAAACAGATAAGACTTCTTATTCCTTGAGGGCACTGTCTCATGCCCTCGGGGAATAAAGCTGTATCATCACAGGGAAGACCTTGATTCATGTTCAACCACACAAGAGTTTCTTCACAGCTTGTGGGTTGGTAATATGCAACTTGAAGTGAATTTTGGTTTGTTTTTTTTTTTAAAGGTATTATTATCATCATCATTATTATTATTGATGAGTATTTACAAGTATTCTAGTAAAAGGATTTACTTTTACCTTGTTTTTGTTAGCAGTACTGTTAGTATTTAGGTATCGACCTGACCTGGGCACCTTCTCATAACAAGGTGGGTGTGGTCACCAGTTTAATTAAGCAGGCATTCCTTGCTTCCTTGACCTTTTTATCTTTCTTCAGTCATTCTGCCTGAGAAGGTGGTAAATGCCTACCGACTTTGTCAGTCTAGTCTTTGAGCTTGCTCAGGCAGGGGCTTTGTCCCCCGAGTGTTGTCATGGGACATGCTCTCGATTCAAGCTCATGCAGTATTGTGGTCACGCTGCCCCACACGCCTTTGGTGGGTCCTCTGTCTACCATGGAGGCAGTGTGATTGAAGGAACAGCCTCTGAGCTAAAGATCAGGAAACCAGTTCTCATTCTGGGTTTGTCATTGTCCAGCTGTGCCCCCTTGGGAGAGTCATTTACCCTCACTGGACCTCAAGTTTCCTCACCTGTAAAATGAAGGGGTGGATTAGGTCAGCTCAAGGTTCTAAAATGTTTGACTTCCCACCGTGATGCCTCTAGTGTCCTTCATCAGTCTGAAGACCACAATGGACGCTGACCTGGATCATTTAACGATTCAACCTGTCTTTCGCCCAGGCTACATTATGCCTTCCAAATAGTTCTGACTTGGAAGATAATTATTCTGACCTGTGACATATTTGTTATGCTTTCAAGTCTCGTCTTTGTGTCACTGCATCATGCTGTTCACCCAGAGATGGCATCCCCGTATCACCTTCTTTCCTCTCTTGGGACCAGTTGCCTTCCTGACTAGTTGCAAATTATGTTCTATTATTGTCTTGGTCAAAATTTTTTTAATTAAAAAAATTTTTTAACTGAAAAATAGTCAGTCAACAGACTACTTTGTGTAAACTATGATATTTCTTTAGGACCATACAGGCTCTTTTTGTTTTAACGCAGGGGCTCAATTCTTTCAGCAGGTCGGGGGGTGAAGAGTCAACAGTCCAGAAGCCAAACCAAGACTGAACAAGCACCCCTGCATGTGAATCGGCACTTTCAAAGCATGGCTGTGGTTTACTTTGGGGCTAGAGGTATCCAAGTTACTGACTGGATTTGGATTAGAAATAATCTTACCCCTTTTCCCCTTCTTTCCACATGCGTTTGCTCACCTGTTCCGGTAATCTGTTGATAGTCCCAGGTTCCTCTATCCTCATCACTGAGAAACTGTTGATACCTTGGTAGGGAGCCTTTTCTTTCCTGCCTTTTTTTCTTATCTTCTGTTTTAGATACATGAAGATTATTCCATCATCTGTCTCTCTCAGACCACACCCTGTACCATACATAAAAATACATTGCACTTGCTGTGAAAGGTAAGATTGCACTAATAAACAAGTTCAGTGTATCATGCTTATACCAATATATCTTTGATGAAAAGATAGCAAAATTGTACTCTACATAAAAAACTTAATTTTTAAAAAGGGGGAAGCAGAAAAAGAGCTATGGTCCATTGCTGCATCTTAAAATGACTTCTCAAGATTACTCACCATTACTGGTTTGGGGGGCTGTCATCTCTGGAAGTCAAGAATTATAAATCTGATGCCTAATGAAAAATAGAAAGGAGCAAATATGTAGTATCCAGATAAATTAATTTCAAAACTGACTTTAAAAAAGTCATCAACACAGAACTACAGAAGATAGCAGGAACTGTATTTTCAAAACCACTGGGTTCACTTTAAGTGCATCCTGGTATTTGGTTCTACATCTTAGCACCAGAAAGGGGAAAGGCGGTTAGTTCCTTAAAAGTGAGGTACTTTGTCACAGACCCCCATCATGTTCCCTGTCAGGGGAGCAAACTTCCATATGTATAGCATGCCATTTACATCAAATAATTTACACAGCAAATTCTGATTTCCTTCCTTTGGGAAGTGAAGTAATAGCTGTTAGATTGCTCTCAAACTCAGAAGGTCTAGGCTCAACAGTTCAATATATAGGGAGCAACCTCATCAGCCATCCTGTAACACGTCCTCCCTTTCATTCCTAAGGCTTCGCTGTAGGTTGAGAGCAAAAACCAGTTTACTTCATCTGGAAGGAAAAAAAAAAAATCTTACTTGTGCATGGTGCCATCTAGTGGTAGACAACACTGTCTACCCCAAGTTTAATAGGAAAACTCAGGAAGTTTTTGACAATGGGAATGGATACCTGTAGCGTGTATAGCATCTTTATGACAGACATGTGGAAATTTTCACATCAAATAGACATTTCTTATCCTCACCTTTTTTTTTTTTCACTTAAATTACCCATATCAAAAATTACATGTCATTATGAGCCTAGTTGCTTCCCTGGTGGCTCAGATGGTAAAAGAGTCTGCTTGCAATGCATGAGACCTGGGTTCGATGCCTGGGTTGGGAAGATCCCCTGGAGAAGGAAATGGCAACGTACTCCAGTATTCTTGCCTGGAAAAGCCCATGGACAGAGGAGCCTCGTAGGCTACAGTCCATGGGGTCGCAAACAGTCGGACACGACTGAGCAACTTCACTTTTTATGAGCCTAGTATGTTTGTTTCTAACTCCACACACATCTCAAATTGGGTTTTGGTTATAGAAATAATAGAAACATGTAAAAATCTGCACAAACAGCTTTTGAAGATTTGTCATTATTATATTTTTCATGGGGCTTCATGTGTTTTAAAACTTACTTTTAGTTCTCTGATATTTATTTTTGAAGACATAAGCAGCATCCAAATGGAAATAAGTTTTATATATGTAAATACTACATCTAATGAAGTGAAAACTGTTGTGGTTGTTAATCAAGGAGAAGAAACTAGCTTCCTTCTGAATTTGGGGATCTAAATGCAGATGTTTCATCCTGTTTTCATTTTCCTCTCACTAAATCAAATTTTCTTAATGTGATCTGCAAGGAATAGAAGTTAGATTCAGAATATTGATAACAACTGGGCACAAGGTGTCAGCAAACTAACACCAAGGTGCTCACAGCCAAGAGCCTTTTTATAAACAGCATGAACACCAACGTGGACACTCACCTCGGTTACCCCGAAGAATTCCCATCTTCATGCAAGCGATGTAAGCTCTTCTAAAGCAAGTCAGTATTTGGGGTGAGATGTCCTTTGGTATACTGAATAACCATTAGCCATCTTGGGCTTCCCAGGTGGCTCAGTGGTAAAGAATCTGCCTGCCAAGCAGGAGATGCAGGTTTGATCCCTGGGTTGGAAAGATTCCCTGGAGAAGGAAATGGCAACCCACTGTAGTATTCTTGCCTGGGAAATCTCATGGACAGAGGAGCCTGGCGGGCTGCAGTCCATGGGGTTACAAAGAGTTAGACACAACTTAGCAACTAAACTACAACAACAATGGGTATTAGTAATTTCATGCTATCATAGGCCCAATCAAAAAGAACTGAATGAAATGACAAATAAAAGGCACCTATGACAAAGGACAATAGTTGAAAAAATGAATTACCCTGATAATATTTAGACAACATGTAGCTCAACCCTTTATACTGATACATACTACTATTTTGTGGTGCTACCCTGGTGGCTCAAATGGTAAAGAATCTGCCTGTAATGTAGGAGACCTGGGTTCAATCCCTGGGTTGGGAAGATCCCCTGGAGAAAGGAATGGCTACCCACTCCAGTATTCTTGCCTGGTGAATTCCATGGACAGAGGAGCCAGGTGGGCTACAGTCCATGGGGTCACAAAGAGTCAGACATGACTAAGCAACCAATACTTCCACTATTATTTTGTAGATTTTAATCTCCCACCTTTCAGATAGTAGAACCATCCGTTAGGAAGGAGTCATGGAGACTGAGCTCAGGACACTCTGGAAACTATATGGTCAGTAACACTTTTTAGGGGTGTAAGAAAGATATCTTAAACACTCCATTAGTAGGATTGAGATTTTTTTTTACCTTATTCTGGAGAGGAGCAGACAAGGCTCTGGTGTATGTATCTTGAAGGGTGTCTCTGCTGGGAACACCGCTGCTGTGCTCCTGGGTCCACGTCTGCCTCTGTCTCTCTCATGGATGTTTGAGGAAGCAGTAGGTGGTCACCATCGCCTCAGGGTTCACTGCCTTTGCCATTATAAGGTCTGCCCACGTGAGGTCAAACACACAAAAATACTGACCTTCCAGAGAGTATAAAGTAGGTAGAAAAAGTTTCCTTATCTAGTCTTCAGACTTCAGGTTGAATGGGAGCTATGGCTCTCACTGAGCAGGGCTTCTGGACAAGTTATCAGTCTTGCACAGAGACCGCAGTCCGAGTCTGAGGCCGATGAGAGGGAGGATGCTTGTGGATACAGCCAAATGAAACTGGGTTTTATCCATCTGCTTTGAGAGCAGAGGAGCTTTCATGAGTCAGAATGCCATCATGCGATCCCTCAAAATCAATTATTTGTAAAGATGATAATGGTCAATGAGCATTAGATTTTATGGAACCAATAAGGAAAATATCGTTATGATTGATTATCTCAAGGTAATAAAATGCTGTTTTACCTTTTGAGTGCCTCACAGGACAAACTATTACACTTTGCCTTTTTGGTTTTTTCTATTTTTTTAAACTTTACGGAGCTAATGTTGACTGAAATCCTTAGAACTTTGCCTCTGTGCAATCAAATGCTATTTCTTTACCCTAAGAAATCTATTTATATAATCTCTGGTTGTAATGATTATTTTGAAAAAGTTCCTTTGCATCTCAAATGATTTTTTAATGGAACAAGGCATAAGGGGAATATATACATTGTAAGCATTAATAATTTTAGCCTGTGTCTATACAGGTTAAGTAAGCCAATGGAGTCATAAATATTTCCATAATTCATGCCTGAAATCAATTTTTGAAAATAGGGAGATGGCCTTATATGTCACTGAGTGTGTTTTCTCTACATACTAACAACTTCCTGATTCTTTAGTCTTATCTCCTGTGATTGCCCCATTTTTGGAAATCCTGCTTTAAAAATCTGTCTTCAGAAGAGTTCATGGCTCTCAGCTTTTTCAGTGGCCCTGTCACGTGCCTGAATTGATCTACAGGTGGAATATTAAGGGGCTCATGCACCCAGACATAACATACACGCTTGGCTGTATTTCAGCATGGTCAAGGAAAGTGCTGCCAGGACAGACAGGAACTCCACAAATGCACTGGCAAACAAAACCAACCAATACAGAAGCTATTTCCCAGCCAGCCATATACTTCAGACTTTTACTTACCTCAGAGAACTGTCCAGAGATGATCTGGGATTCTGCTGAGTGTCAGGAGAGTTTTGACCCACCAGCTGTTGAGAAGGGAAAAAGGAAGGTGGCATGAGGTAAGGTCAGCTGCCCATGAGACAAAGCATCTGCTCTGGTATACACCAGCCTCCATACCTGCCATTTCAGACTGTGCCTCAGCAAAAGTGTAAGCTGCTGAAGCTGTAACACTTCAGGGTCTTTTAGCTGATATGCTTAAGTCCTTCGTGCCAATCTTAAATTCCAAAGTCTCCTGGACTTGGCAGTATCAGAGCAGCTACTGAAGCTGATGGCATCAGCCAGGGTGGAATAACCCCCGGTACTGAGTTCAGAAGGTGAATCGTGGGCAGTTATTGCTGATCAGCAGCCTAAACATTGATAAACCCTGACCTCTGAAGGTCAGCACCATGGTGAAGCAACATCCAAGAACTGTGACCTGAAACGTCCCAGATGCCAAACCTGATAGAGCAGTATAAAAGAGCAAGAAATCCACAGCCAGCATAAAATGCCTTCACCCTTTTATATTGTTATGTGACACCTGTAGATGTGGGTGAATAAATTCAAACACATACTCCTCCAGGCCTTGGAAAAGCAGGAGGACAGCGGTCAGAACAAGCTGAGGGTGTGACCTGCATCCTCCCCTTTGCTCTTCCCCAGGCCTCCCCTTGGTAGTGAGACTCTCACTCTCCCAACAGGATGCATTCAGCCCAGTTGCAGGGAAGAGCATCCCTATGTGTGTGCGTGCGTGTGTTGTGTGTCATGGTGTTGTACGTGTTCACTGAGTTTATGTTAACCTGTCACACATTGGTGACCTTCTCTTAATTCTTTCTAAAGAAGACAACCAATGTTTGTCAGAGGAAACTCCCCAGAAGTCTGTGCTATAGAGACGTGTCACCCACCTGCTAGTCCCGGGGCACAGTTCAACTGCAGAAATGGCACAGTAAGGTTTTGTGCTGTGTTGTCCTTCTTTCTCAAACACAATGACACAACCTTAGCTTCTCAGATATGGAACACTTCTTTTGTTGTTTCAGAGTTCCCCTCTTGCTGTATCTTCTATGCAATTCCTTTTGTAGAAACCCCCTGCAGAGGCGAGCTCTCTGGGGTCCCATCCAAGTTGCCGTTTACTGGAAGTGAGGGATGCTAGCCCTGGCTGCCTCTCCCCATTTTCGTGCAGTTCTTTGGTTTGTAAATTTGCCTGCATTTATCCTGTCAGCCAACATATACAAAATGTAAGAAAGAATTTTTAAACAGGTAATAAATTATATTTATAAGCAACAGAGTGTGCTGCCTCACTTATTCCTTCACAGAGCCCTCCTCTGTGAAGAGTCACCCAGTGTTTGTTCAATAGCATGGAAAAGCGCTTGGAATCTGCACAGATGGTAACCACAACCTACTTCAGGCCAGGATGAGGCTCTAGAACGATGCTTCTCAAGCCTCTATGCACAATGGTGTCACTTGAGCAGCTTTACAAAATGACTGCCTGGATCTCACCCTCAGAGAACCTGAATTCATAAGTCTGGGGTGTAGACTCAGCCTTGGGAGTATTATAAGTTCCCAGATGATATCAATGAGCAATTACGGCAGGGACTGGGTCTGGGTACAGTGGATCAGAGGCCCTGAAGAGTTGGGAAGAAAGTGAACGAAGGCCAGACCCTCAGATAGTCCATTTTAGATGAATTCTGCACATGGAGAACAGACTTGTGGTTGCCCAGGGGGAGCAGGGTTGTGAGAGGGATGGATTGGAAGTTTGGGATTAGCAGACATGAACTAATATATGTAGGATGAATAAACAGCAAGATCCTACCATATAGCACAGGGAACTACATTCAACATGCTACTAACAGCAGAAATTAACACAGCATTAAAAGTCAACTATACTTCAATAAAATTTTAAAAATAAAAGTCTGCAAAGAGCCACACTATATATGTGCACTAAATCACTCAGTTGTGTCCCACTCTTTGAGACCCCATGGACTGTACCTCGCCAGGCTCCTCTGTCTGTGGAATTTTCCAGGCAAGAATACTGGAGTGGGTTGCCATTTCCTCCTCCAGGGGATCTTCCTGACCCAGGGATTGAACCCCAGTCTCCTGCGTCTCCTGCATTGCAGGCAGATTCTTTACCACTGAGCCATCTGGGAAGCAGCAGCTACATTAGTAGGTACAAAATGAAAAGGGAGGATGCCCAGAGCTAGAGCGAACACCAGGCCGACCTGCTCAACTTGTTGGAGGACGGCAGGCCACTCCCTCCGAGTGATGAGCGTGAGAAGTGCTCCGAGTGTGCAGGGGACTCTGAGGCAGCCTCTTCCTGGTGAGGGAGCTGCTCTGAGAGGGGAGGCTCCTGCCCATTCCTCTCCCTCAGCCTTGGCCACCAGAACCTGTGAGTAACTGGACCTGTCCTGACAATACGGTCCCTTGACTTAAGACCATCCAAGACTGGGGTCACAAAACCAGCTATGGGTCAGAGCTGAGGAAGTGGTGGCACTGGGTAAACTGGAGTCCTGGTAAAACAGAAGGAAGAAGTGGGCACTGTGGCTGAGAAGTTAGCACCATTTAAAGAATGGAAACCCCATAAAAAAATGAAATAGCACTTCACAAAGACAGTATACAGTGGTACAGGCTCAGCCCACGACCATCCCTTGAGCCCTGCTTTGGAGCTTTGGTGGCTGGGGCTGCTGTTGGGAAAACTGCACCCAGCAAAATGCACATACATTTTCCGAGCTGGGGAGAAGGGCTACGCAAGCCCTTCTCTGGGTTGGTGTCACTGGCAAGGTTTAGCATGGGGCCCAGGAAAGGAACCCTTATCAGCCCCAGAGTTCCCTACAGCCAGTTAATAGCACAACCTGGGGAGGCATTGCTTCACAGGAACAAAAGTCCTGAGAGCAGGATCACCTGTGCTCTGCTGCAGTGACCGGAAGGAACCACCAAGCATGCAACTTAAAAGTGGCCAGGGCAAGCGAAGATGATGTTCACCTCAGCTGGGGTTTACCATCTCTGCCTTTTGAGTCCAGGAAAGCCCATAGCATCCAGGAGTGGGGTGCAGACAGCGGGGGAGAGGGTGTCCCCACTGCAGACTTGGCTAGTTTCACATGTTGCCAGCTTCACATCCTGTAAAATTAACATCCGTGAGGAAAAGCAGTATTTGTAAGCACCTGCTGTGTGCCTGGAGTGGAGCCACACAGACTTCCCATGTTCACCTCATCTGTTTCTCCTCAGAGCCCCATGAGGTGGGTTTTGGTCTCAATTTATAAGGAAGAAGTCTGGGGCTCAGACTATGTACTTCTACGAAACTGAGAAGATGAAAACTATGCACATGACTTAAATCCATCCAAATACCCATGCTGGGGTGAACTCTCCTGGCATTACTGCAGCTGACTCAGCACAGCCAGTCACACACCCTGGAGCCCCTGGGACTGAGATGCAAGCCCGCCTGTGCTCCCGGCGCCCTGACAACTCTGGGTCTCCTCTCTCTGGATCTAGCCTCCACTGTGAAAGTAGAAAGTGAAAGTTGCTCAGTCACCTTCGACTCTTTGCAACCCCATGGACTGTAACCCATCAGGCCCCTCTGTCCATGGAATTCTCCAGGAAAGAATACTATGGAGTGGGTTGCCATTCCCTTCCCCTGGGGATGTTCCTAACCCAGCGATAGAACCTGGGTCTCCGGCACTGCAGGCAGATTCTTTACTGTCTAAGCCACCAATGGATGGCCTCAATACCAAATTTTTCACTCTGGTCCCCAGGATTCCCAGTCCATGGACAGATACCCGAACGTGTTCCTCTCCCTCTGTAGATGGGTGTCTCCTCTCTGGGGGACACTGATTCAGAAACAACAGCAACAACCTGTTTGCTCCATGCCCCACGGACTTCACAGTCGGGAGGAAGGATGGAGTCTCTCTCCCACCATTGGGGCGCTGCTTCCAGGTCGCTGCCCTTGCATGAATGCCTACTCTGTTGTTCATCAGGCCGTCAGGCCCCACCAGCCTCTGTCTCCACCCTCTGCCCCCACCCCCCGACGGCTCTGGTGAATCCTGCCTCACAATCTTCATGTCATTAGACCACCACCATCCTGGGGGGCTTCAAAATCCACAAAGACAGATCCAACGACCTGGCTATGGCATGCACGTGTCATCACCAATCATCTTGCCCACGAACAAATCCATCCACCCCTGTGAGCACACCCTCAGCCTGTCCTTGATCTTGTGACTCACTCTTTGAAATCTTGATTCTGAACACATCCTCCTTTCTCAATAATTGCAAACACACCACCTCGACCCCAGCATAGTTCCCTGCCTTCTGACCTAGTTTCTCTGGATCTATCACCTGCCTCTTCTTTAATCCCCTCCCTCCTCTGGACCACGTCAGCTGTCCCCTTGATGATAAACCTTATTTTCCAGGGCCCCTTGCTGCATATGCCTGGTAACTCCCACCTGAAATGAAACCAGCTGTCGCAGTCTCCAGGCCTACATCTGGGTTCCTGATAGAAAAAAATAAAACCATAAAACTATTAACACATAGAAGAGTAACATTTGTCATAATAGCTAATCTTTAGTAATAGTCGAGCACTTCACCTAATGCTTGGGGCATGGCAAGGATTATTTCATCTTCAGAACCACTCCATGCAGTAGAGATTAATATTATCCTTGCCTTCAAGGGGAAGAAGCTGAGTCTTCAAGAGGTCAAAACAGGCCTCCCCTGACAGAGCAGGGAGAAAGAGGGGGCCCAGGTTCACATGCCAGTTGTCTGGTGACCCAGCAGCCACACCCCCCGGCCACCAGCCACAGTCAGCCTTCTCCATCTCAACGGGGCCCTTGGCACTGCGTGTAAGCATCTGCCCGTGACCTTGTTACCAACGTTCCTACCTTTCTTCTCACTCTCAACAGATGATTGTGCCTCCTAATTACAGACAAAATTGGAGCCATCAGACCTTTCGTCCTGCTCTCCTGCCACCATGGCACACACTCACCTGCATCGCTGTCCACGGCTGCCTCTCCTGTTACAATGTGACATTTTCAGAGACAGAAAACAGGCACAACTATAAGACAACAGACATGTTCTTTCCAAGGGGAGAATGAAACCATTTTATTAGGGGGAATGTTAAAACAAAGCCATATACAATTTGTAACAAATACAATTGTTCCCTAGTTCTGAATAATTACAGTATATACAAATTCAGTAAGGCACTGGTTCCCCAAAAGAACACAAATGAGTCTTCTTTTGAAACAGCCAACAAAATCCCTTATATAGTCTAACTTTTCTCCAAAAAATATGGCATTGTTTTTTTGTTTTGTTTTATAAAAGGAATCATAAGTGCTAAATTAAGTCACTTCTGATGCCTTCTTTCATTTCCATGGCTATGTGACTAAGTTTTCTAAGGAGCTATAACTATAGAATTATTCAAGTTTAAAAAACTGTACCTCTTTCAGTGCCTTTCACCTACCAACAAAGAAGAACAGACCAACAACACAAAACACTGTCATTTCTAATGAATATGCATGACTCTAGAAATATGAAAGTCGGTCATTATTCAGTACTTGCTCTATCTGACTATGCAGCAATTGAAACGTGTCGAAGAATTCCCTGTAAATAAAATCTTAGCATTATTTTATAAGAAGTTTTGTTTTGAGAATAAAAAGAATGGTCACTAGTGTCTTTCAAGCAGCACGTTTCAGGAGGTCAGAGACCTGTCTCCTCACACACAATGTTCATAGCACTGCTGCCTGTGATGTAATAATCTATACCCTTTTATAAATAAATATTATGTTTCACTTAGTACTTTATCATCCATAATATTTTACTCTCTAACCCACATAATGGAGTTGTGCCAGACTCCAAACTGAACATAATATTTATATATACATATATTTATATAATATACACACACATACATAAACTATAAACCCAAATATCTTAGCATACAAAACTTATATTAGCTAACAAGTAATATTTTAGGATTCCTTTGCAGGGAAAAGGTTAGAAGAAAATTTTAGTCTTTGAAATTGCCCTGAAAGTAAGCAATCATCTACATTATTTCCAGGTTCCCACTATTCTATTGAGAGACAAAACAAAAAAATAAAATTCACTTCTGAGCTACCAGAAATTTAAAAATCAAAATTAATTATTTGGAAGTGAGTAGGTAGTCTCTTTAAGAACAATTTAATATTTCCTAAGTGAGGTGGATTTTGGTAAGACAGAAAAAAAAATCTATTCATAAATAAATTCTTATATCAGTAAAACACAATAGTAACTAATGTGTCTTTTTAAGTATACCAGGAATAATTTTTAAATGTCCATAGTGAGTATACCAGGTTGGGAATGAGAAAGTAAGCTATCCATTTTTCCAAAGCAACCAAACAAATTATATGAAAGAAATTTGGACACTATCTTAATTTCTTCCCATTTTTCACAGGAACCAACACCTCCCTAGAAATCTAGTTTACCTTCAAATCATCACCTCTCCAAGGTATATTCTGATTTGGAGTTATCCATATATAAGAACTTATTAAAAACAAAACCACATTGTTACCTAAGCGCTAAGCCAAACATCACCTAAATTTAGGGAAAATCAAGAAACACAAACATGTCCCCACTTAACTGACATAAATGTTTACTTATTTGTTTTGCAGATGATCTGATTAGAGGCACTGAAGTTTCTCTCCTAGGCTCAGATGATTATTACACTTAGCTTTAGCCACATACTCCTAAGCAATGACAAAGAATATTTGACATAAGAAAAGGGAACATTTACACTATTATTCAGATTATCTTAATATCAGTAAAAGCAGCATTCTAATCATAATTATATTTGGAACCAACTGTTTTTAATCTTTGAAAAAGCAGAAACTTTTTTTTTCATATTCAAGGATTAAGAAAATATTGTTACAAAGGAGTTCTGGTTATGAAGCACTGGGGAGTGAATGCTGAATAGAGAACACTGCTTCTCCCAGACGGTAAGCACAGCTCACAGTCAGTCTCTGCCTTCGGATGCTTTCTGGAGGAACCAGTCACCAGCTGCAAGCTCACTTCAGAAGTGAGGAAAATATTTTCTCATTTTTCGTGCGGCTGTCACATTTCCAAAAACCCTCCATCCTTCAGCCACCAAGTGGGGAAATGAAAATGTGTTATAAAACACTGCCCCCTGGAGTATTCTGGAAAGAACAGAATTGCTGGTCTTTTGTTGTTTGTTTTTTTTTAAGGGCAGAGAGGAGGGGCTTCCCAATTCTTTGCTACAGAACACTACAGAATTCTAAGAAGCAAAAGAAAACCACAGTCAGGAAGTAAATGAATAAGGTTGAGAGGGATGTGTGACAATTGTACCCTTTATTATGCTCCTGTTGCTAAGGAATACTGGCCCTGTCAATGATTTGACTCCTGCTGCTCAGAAGTTTTTAGCCTATTTAACTGAATAGGTGGAGAGATGTTCTGCACAAGTGCCACAGAGAAGAAAACAATAATAAACTAAAAAGTGAGTTGAATGTCATGAAAATAAAATAAACTGAGTCAGCACTCCTAAGATGTGAAGCTATCGCCTAAGACTTACATGCTCCATCTGTATCTATTCTAGAATAAGTCAAGACAGCCATAATATCTCGTGGTCTCCACTAGCCTTCCTCTGCTGTTGTTCCATTTGGAGGTTGTATTTATCTAATTTAAAATTAAAATTAGTTCAATTAACCTGACATAAGTTTCCTCTCCTCTAAACTCAGACAGAGAAAAGGCAGATAATAACTAAAAGAAACCATCTTTGTACACAGTAAGTCGTGCACACCTTTCCCCTCGTGCGCTTGAGAAGGTCTCTTCCACATACCTAAGACACAAGCCATGTGTACCTCTACCCTCACCGACTACCTTTCTGACACCATCTTCTTACAGCACAAGAGCAAATTATCTCTATTTTAAAGCGCCTTGTCTTCAACACAACTGACAGCCACTTTACTTAATATTGATCCTTTCATTTGAGAGATCAAAAGCATGCAGGGGTTCAACTTCCTACACACACAAAAAAGCTTTGTTTGTGTTTAATGTAAGAAAAAACCTAACAGAATCAGAAATACAAAGTGGTTCTGAAGAACAGTGTTAACATTTACTTCTAGTAGAGTCACATAAAACCTTCATTTGTCCCACATCCTCTGAAGCTGCAAAAGGTCACGAGTGGGAATCCCCAGAGGTGGTCCCACACAGGCGGTGCCGGTACCCAGATGCATTCACATTGCTGCGGCTGCCCCAGCGCAGGGCTGGCCAGAGTGGTCTGAGGAGGGGGCTTTTAAGATGAGTTCCGTTCGGTTTTCCAGCTTCAACGATTGTCTTTTAGTTGGTAGAGTGCAACAAAATTTTACCAATGGAAACACATATTTTAATTTACCTTCCAGCAGAGTTTCTGGGAAGAACTTTAGTTGCTATTCTTTAAACTAAAATAGTATAAACCTTGAGACATTTACATTTTTGTTTTATTTTGGCAAAATTATCTTTTGAGGAAAAAAAAAAAAAGGCAATCCCAAAATACAGGGCTTTCTTAGAAAGCAACATGCATCATATCTTGAACAAATTACCCAGGCAGTTTCTCCCTCCTACAGATAGACACGAGGAATCTGTGTTTCTGGAAACTTCTGTTTGTCCAGGCTGCTTCCTGACAGGTAACAATACACCCTCTGGGAGCAGGAGGATTTTCAAGACTTGGACTGTGGATGCTTCTGGAACATCTTTTGCTCTGCCCACAAACAGAAGAATATCTACTGGCTTTGTCCAGAGACACTTATTCTTGCCTCAGAGCTTAATGTCCTGGGACTCTGACATTTTGGCAAGTGTTTTCTTAACCCGTAGGGCTGTCAGTCTTGAGGCAGGATTGTGAGCCCAGCATTCCGTCATGAGTTTCCCCATCTGCCTGAGACACTGCAGGAAGGAAAAGGAAAACTGGACTTACACTAGAGAAATGTAGGATCTGTAGGGTTGGCACTCGATACTGGCTTTTAGTTCTGGGTTTCTGAAATTTGAATGTACTTTTAAAAGATAGTCTTAAAACCATGTAGGCATAAAATTCCATAAAAATTCCTTTCTCATGCAAATCTTAAAAGACTAAAACAAATTTTCATGTCTTCCTTGTGATAGGAGCAAGCAGGTGGCTTTGCTGATTGTAGAAGAGTGTCTCTGAAGTCAGATTAAACAAATACAAAAATACCCAGGGAGCCTGTATTCCTCTGCACACTCCCGGACAGTCTCTAACACTTGATGAGCTTAAATCTTTTATCTAATTCCATACTAACCAAACAAACATGGTTATTCCTCAGTCATAGCTGTCCGCTACAATAATAGCATCACACTGTACCATTTAACAAGATTAATGACCTGTGCACAGCCTCACTACAAGTTTCTCCTGCGTTCTCCTGTGGCACGTCAATTATTGGCCTTCCTGTTGAAAAGCACCATTTCACTTCATTAGAAATCCTCAGTGAAGGGACTCTGAGCAACATCAATGCCCATAACCACCTTGAAAATAATATAAACTCTAGCATCTCATAAAACTTTCTGCACAGCTCACTGGGAAACATATGTATTATTTAGCATTTCAGTAACTGGGCACAAAACCAAAGAACCAAAAGTTATTTTTAAATGCAATGAACACTGAAGAATTAGTTTATAGACAGTGTTTTGTCCATTTTTCTGCACTGGCTTGGATACTTTTTTTCTTTAAGGGATGCTTCAAACTCCTGTCTGAATGTGGCACTCCTCCGAGTGCCACCAGACACTCCAGGTCTGAGGGGTCTACAGGTTCACAGGGCGGATGGAGAAGCGGGTGAGCAAGCAGCAGAGAGGGCAGGAGAAGCAAGGCTGGCCGGCTCACTTCCTCCTTCTGGACAGCTCCTCTTAGACCTGTGTATGTTTCACCAGGATGGACTCAGCGACCGGCAAGGGTGGGTTTGTTCCCACAGCATCACGTCATCCTTATTAAGGAAGATCCACAGCACAGTCGGGCATCTCACCTAGGTCACCTTGTACCACTTCTGTGTACAGAAAACCCACTTCTTCAGACGCCTAACTCTTCTCTCATTAAATGAGAGAATGCTGTATGTTAGTGTCAAGGAGAAAATTCATGATGTTTTACACACACATTTGGAGAAATAACAGCCTCTATGCAAGTGTCAGGTTCACTTCCATAAATGAAATCATGTTATCAGTTAAGTCAGCTAAACACTGACCCATTCAGTGTATTTTGGAAGCAGCAAAATCAAACAGGAGAAAGGAACAGATAATGTAACATACTGCACTCATCTCCATATAAACTGCTGCTGTGACGCACCGTTACCGTCCCAACAGAGAAGACGAATTCCTGCAATAAATATTTGGAATTTGGGCAAAAGGAGAAAAGTCTGTTTCAATACTGGTCATGGCCACGTGGTGACCTCCAACCTCACCTCGTCGCTGCTCCACCGGTTGGGAAAGGAGGGCCGCAGCTTCTTGATACACACGATCTCTCTCATGTCCTCGTAAGAGGGGTCGCTGGGCACCAGGTCATGATAGGGGAGCTGATATTCTTCCACTATACCTGAAAATACGATCTTAATAAGGTTATTATTTTCTGTGAAGAAGAAATAAAAGTCTAACAAACCGTTCTCAGAGGAAATGTCTATCAGTACCAAAGACAAGTTCAGGTTGAAAAACAGCAAAAAAAAAAAAAAAGCCACAAACACAAAAACCCACCAACCTTGAAAAAAATGGGCCCAAATTACACAATTTTTAAAAAATGAATAAAAAGCACAAGGAAACATTATCATACACCTTCAAGCCTTTTTTTCTAACTTCCAAAAGCTAAGTAAATAAACATCTCAAATTTACTTCTGATTTTATAAAGGCTCTTGTACTCTGTGCCAAAATTTTAAAAATCTATATCAAATCTTGTTCACATTTGGCAGACACACCCCAAACTCATTCTGCACAATATGTAACTATTTCTATTACTGCAATATGAGATTATGAATCTCATAATAAATTTGGCAGTGTATCCTACTTGAACAAAATGTCAGATGTACATTTTTTTCTGCTTAATCAACAGAATGTATTCTTGCACACTGAAAATTTAGAATACTATATTCCAGGTGGTGCTAGTGGTAAAGAATCTGCCTGCCAATGCAGGAGACGTAAGAGACGTGGGTTTGATCCCTGGGTTGGGAAGATCCCCTGGAGAAGGGCATGGCAACCCACTCCAGTATTCTGGCCTGGAAAATCTCATGGACAGAGGAGCCTGGTGGGCTATAGTCCATGGGGGTCACAAAGGGTCGGACACAACTGAGTGATTAACACTTTATTATGTCCTTTCTTGTAAACTCAAACCCATTTATAATCATGAAGGACCAGAAGGTTCAAAAGTTTTTTCAGATCACTCCAATTCAGCATTTATTCTGTCCCCTACTGAGATTACAGATCAAAAATATATGTATTATCTACATTACTAATTCCTTCTGCTGTGTGTCATCTCCACATAAGAAAATGAAAGCAATGGTCTCCTGGACAGGAGACGCTCACTTCATCCCCGTTCTTCCTCCCTTCCTAATTCTCAAGATGATGGTTCTAGAAATCTTGAGAGCAAGGATGATGTTGATCTCATTCATCTCAGATTTCTCTTAGTATCTAATGCTGGTGCCTTACCTGGCTGGACTGATGCATGGTGGTGGGGTTGGTGTATAGGCCACCGCAGACACAGAGCCAACCACACAAAATTATCAATTCATAGGAGTCTGTCTTTGCCCTCTAGGCCTTACTCCTCTCTCCTTATCATGCAATAACATTATCAAAAATTTCCACATCTGCTGCCTTTGTGCCTGAAACTTCAAAACTTTCTCTTTTCTCCCAAAGTCTGAAAGGCCTATACCTGGATGTGTCTGCTTCACCCAAAAGTATCCAGACTAGAAAGATAAGCCCCCAAACTTCCAATATCTTCATAAAGGAGAGTGTTAGAGAATAGAATCTGTGTGCTTTTCTCCTCTGGAAGAGCAAAAAAACTCATCTGCTGAGAGTCTATGATCTGTAAGGCATGAATAGTATATGTTATAATTTATCTTATTAGATTCTTAAAACTATGTTTATAAGATAGTACTATACAGATGAGTAAAGTTGATTTTGAAGGATTAAGTAACCTGCCCGATGCCATACAGTTGGTCTTAGGCAGAGTTGGGTCTTTCTGACAAATATACATCAATCTCATACGGAGATAAGGGAACATGTTAGTACCTCTCCAACCCCCACAAGAAAAAGATAGCCCTAGAAAACCAACTAATACTCTGCTGTTTACATAAAGTTGGCTTGTTTCCTAAGTAGAGAATCATGGCTCCTGTATTCCTGTCTACAAGCTTTCAAATAAAGGGTTCTTGTAGCCCTATTCACTTTAGATGTTCAGGAAAACATAATTCGAAAAGTAATCTACACTCTACTACTCCTTTAACTCCTATAAACCTAACTTAATAAAAAAAAATAAGAGTAAGCATATTATTAAAGAATAGACTCATTTACTCTTAATAAAGCATGAAATCATAATTACGAAAGGAGATTTATAAAATATCTGTTTAGGAAACTTGTCCTACATTCACTTTCCTTTTGGCCTAAAGACTTCTCTTATTTTAGAGGGAAAGTTTTCTATTTTAAACTGCTTACAAGGGGCACAGAGTTCCCAGAGTGATTAGAAGGCATCATTGAGGATGATCTTTCTATGAAAGTGTGAATACTTGTTGATTTACTGTTTCTCCTTCATATTTAAATATGACTCTAAATGTAAGTTAAGTCTCTACCAACCAAAATGAAAATTAAAAATAACAGCTAGCGTGTACTGAGTGCTCTTTATACTCCAGGCAGTTTTAATTCTTTTTTACAATCATTGAAACCTCACAACAACCATCTGAGGTAGATAAAATCATTCATGTCCTTCTGACAATAAGAAAACAGAAACAAAGAAAAATTTAATAATGCATCAAAGGTTCACAAATAAATGGCAGGTCCAAGAAAAAAATTCCTGTACTAGTTAAGTGCCTGCTTCACTATAAGATCCCTGGACAAGCTCAAATTTTTGTGAAAGTGAGGAACCAGCCATCATGAGGGAAGGCAGCAATGTCACTTTCTGAACCAGCACAACCAAAAGTAGAGGCATAAACAGGGCACTTGATACTGAAGAGCCTGCAACTCAGCTCCTCATCTAAAAGATGTTCAAATCTACCTGAGAGCAAATTATGCAGCAGTAAGCAAAACACTACAAAAATATTACCTCTGAATATTTAAAAAAATCTTTTCTTAGTTTTACTAAGGAATCCTTATGTTTATAGAAAAGTTATCATGAACAATAATGACATTCTTATGCTTTAATTTCCTTTTGATACAAACTGATGTTTTCAAACTGGTTTATGAGGACATATCATAGAAATTCAAGAATTAGGGGCTTAAACAATGGGTTTCCCCCCACATTGATGGATCTCCCTTCATCTGTACAGAGGAAGCCACAGGGAAGGGGGCACTGATGTCAGGGGTGGGGCCAGAAGCTGGAAGGGGTAGGAAAAGGGGTTTGACTTGATGGAATAACTGCTGGAGGAAAAGCTGAAGAGAGAAAGGAGACAATATACATGGTAGAAGGGGGTGAGCTCTGAAAAGGCACGAGGAAGTTGACAGTGTGCCTAAGAGAGACTCAGTAGTAGTAGCAGGTGGAGGGAAAGTGGCAAAGACAGTTCTAAGATGTTAAATACTATGTTCTGGGAGGACTTTGATCGTATCAACAGAAATAAAGGGGAAAATCAAATCTGATTTAGTAAACAATACAACAACTCTGATTTCTGACCAGAAAGAAAGGATCTGCAGCAGCTCCAGCAGTATCACTGTCACTTACCTCCTGATACACATCTCCTAGCAACCTCCCAAAGGATGAGTCCAAAACTGTACATGTCGGCCATGATGTAAGACTGAAAGTGATTTCTGTTCAAGCTCTCATCCAACACTTCTGGAGGCATGTAGCGCTTGGTGCCAACTCGAGTGTTGGGTGGTATGTCAACTTCATTCGTGTCACTAAGGAGAAAGTCAGGCAACGCGCTATCAGCTTTGAAGAGGACCAAGGAATGACAGGTCAGGGAATTCCTAATTTGGTGCTTTAGTGAAAGGTGAGAAAGGATATCCTTTCAAGGCATAATGTTTCCCTAAAAAGTATTTCTTGCCAAAAGTTCAATATTCACAGGTCAAAACCCAACAAAGATGACAATCAGAATGAAGCTACAACATATAAGATAGCACTGCCACAAGATCAATGTAAACTCTAAATTATTGCTATTAATAAATACCTATTCAATGTCAAAATTACCATCCTTCTCTTCATATATTAGTAGCTTTGCCCTTAAAACTGGCAGGTGCACACGTGAATTTGGTTTATTTGAGACAGTATTTCTTATGCAAAGTGTTGGGAGGCTTTTGCAGCTACAAACAAGTAAGAAGGGACAGGAGGAGAGGATCAACGAAGATTTGCAAAGGTTTTACTTTGATAAGCAGAGACCTATAAAAAGGATTTCTTACTAGCACTATTATTTCATAAACCAAATAACATGCATTTTTTAATAAAAAGGAAAATAACTGAATATATTATCTTTAGCTTCCAGACGATTTCACAACATGATCTATTAATTATTTTTCTGCATAGACAGGGAGAAAATTCCTGATGGAAGGACAGTCATCTGCAGGCTGGCATGTGGGAACCATGGTCTCAGTGCAGTGAGCTGGAGCCAGAGCTGTGAACCCACTTTTCAAAGTTGCCAAACTATGATTGCTTGAGAGGCTGACAATTAATGAGAGGAGACATGTAACATCACTGCCAGGACAATGCTAAGTATGCATCACAAGTTCAACAAGTTACACAGCTAAAAAGAAACTAGTGGAAATAAGGAGCAATGAACCCCTATTTTGATGGATGAATCAACTGCAAAACAGAAAAGATTAACAAAAAAAACTCATGATTAAACTGAAGTCTCTAGAAAATCTGTGATAAACCTTCCTTTCTCTTGACTCCCAAGAGTTTTTCTTTTTCTTTTCATCAAACTCCACTCACTCTCAAGCACTGATATGTTTGCTCTTTTTCCTCAATGCAGAAAACAGCTGCATATATCAAACACCACATTCATCATGCTGCATCACAGACAACAGCAAATTTAGCAAAGCACAAGCTGGACTCAAGATGGCCGGGAGAAATATCAGCAACCTGAGATACGCAGGTGATACCATTCTAATGGCAGAAAGTGGAGAGGAACTAAAGAGCCCCTTGATGAGGGTGAGAGAGGAGAGTGAAAAAGCTGGCTTGAAACTCAACATTCAAAAAACTAAGATCATAGCATCCAGTCCCATCATTTCATGGCAAACAGAAGAGGAAAAATGGAAGCAGTGACAGATTTTATTTTCTTGGGCTCCAAAATCACTGCAGAGGGTGACTGCAGCCATGAAATTAAAAGAGGCTTGCTCCTTGGAAGAAAAGGTTTGAAAAACCTAGCCAGCATATTAAAAAGCAGAGACATCATTTTGCCAACAAGGTGTGTAAAGTCAAAGCTATGGTTTTTCCAGTAGTCATGTATGGATGTGAGAGGTGGGCCATAAAGAAGGCTAAGCGCCAAAGAACTGATGCTTTCAAATTGTGGTACAGAAGAAGACTCTTGAGAGTCCCTTGGACTGCAAGGAGATCAAACCAGTCAAGCCTAAAGGAAATCTACCCTGAATATTCATTGGAAGGACTGATGCTGAAGCTCCAATACTCTGGCCACCTGATGCAAAGGGCAGACTTAATGGAAAAGACCCTGAAGCTGGGAAAGATTAAAGGCAAAAGGAGAAGGTGGTAGCAGAGGATGAGACCATTGGATGGCATCACCAACCCAAACTCTGGGAGATAGTGGAGGGGATCCTAGTGTGCTTCAGTCCATGAGGCCACAAAGAGCTGGACAAGACTGAGCAACTCAACAACAACAGCAAAGTGGCTTTTGGGGAAGGAAAAAACCACAATTTGGGGTTGTATCTTACTGCCTCTATCGATCTTCAAAAAGATAAAACATATAGTGTCACTGGGAAAATCTAAAAGGTGGTAGTTGTCCCTCTGTAGATCTCAAAACTTAACATTTACTAAAACTTATAAAGCTTCATTCTTACAACCATTTAAAAATCACTTCCATCTAAAATTCTTCAGCTAAAGCTATTTGACCAGATGTGTCACTAGGATACTCATTAGGCCCCTTGAGATCTTTTAAAAGCACCAGCTCTGAAGGAGCCCATTTTCCTAAAATAAGAGTTAAAGGAAATTTCTTTAAATGAAAAAAAAAGA
Source organism: Giraffa tippelskirchi (assembly GCF_054371585.1). Lineage (NCBI taxonomy): Eukaryota > Metazoa > Chordata > Mammalia > Artiodactyla > Giraffidae > Giraffa > Giraffa tippelskirchi. The sequence goes on along the minus strand of NC_137275.1, from coordinate 80,983,960 downwards.
GTTCACACTCCTTTTCATCAGCAAATGTAGGTCTCAGTGCTCTAGGCTTTTTTCTAAAACTAGAAAGAGTATAAAATATGAATCACAGTATTTATCAGCAGGACACAATAGAAAAAGGTCACCTGTGTACCTAAATAGTACATAGTAGGGAAGGAACACAAGAGAGAAGTGGCCAAATGATAAAGTGGGAAAATAACAGATGTGAAAGATGTCACAAAGGCTCCTCCTTCAATTATACAGCAATTTCTCTCCTCCTCTTCTACCCACTGAAACCTCTCATGTGAACACACAGAGGGTTTTTCATTAATGTGTTACCTGTGTGTATAACACAGTTTATAACTTTGAATCATTAGAGAAAAACAGTGCTGGGGTTGGATAGAGGATTCTGGGTTCTATGTAGAGAAATGAGCATGGGGGTTGCAGATGGAAAGAAGATGGGCCCCACAGGAGTACATTTAGGCCAAAGGTATACTCTAACCTCAGTTGGTAAAGATTTTAGACAATTCTTTTCCATTCTTATACTTAGTCCTTAATGTTTTAGTTGGATTTGGGAGGTTAAGAAGGGCTAACAGAATGCGTGACATGGGGACATCTATGGGAAAACTAAAAGCTAATTGGAACTGGAGGATAACAGATTTAGGATTTGTGATGGCCAGACTATTTACAGTTGTCCAGACTCTCATTCCCTCAGACATGGAAAAAACATTCAGTCGAGGACTTTGCTTGTCCATCAAATGCTCCAAACCCAGCTCCTTATTTACACAGTACACCAGCCACTACTGTCCCTCCCCCACCTTGCGCTTTCTCCACCCTAAGTGCTTCCTCCCCCAGTGTTGGAATAACTATCTCCCCTGGGAAAGCTGAATAAATATCTTCCCCTAGAAGAATCTGAATAAATATTCTCCTTTGTGGCATCTCAATGAATATTCATCTTCCAACCAAAGACTGTAAACTCCTCTGAGCCCTGAATGACATCATAACCATTGGGTCTGTCCCTAAAGAGCAGGTCCCCCCTCCGTCTCCATTCACCGTGTGCCTTGCACATGGCAGTAGGGAATACACTTTAAATGAAAGAAGGAAAAGGTTTTTAAATAGTAAACTTTGCTATGTATGATTTAAAGAAAAACTTAAAAATCTCTATTATACATAGGCCATAAAATGAAACATTGCAGACATGTAGAAAGATAAATTGCATTTTGTTCAGCAAATTAATTTTGTACAGGACTATCAACCCAATGGCAAAAGCCTTCAGCACTATATGTTAAAGCACAAATATACTAATTATAAGTAATTTCCATCCAACATTATAAAGTATTAGTTTCTCCAAGACACCCAGCTCTGTCCCTTTTCCCTCAGGAGGGTTTTCCTATTTGAAAGTCATTAAACTGCATTTCTCTCCCAGGTATTCAGTTACATCATCTTAGCTGTTTCCAAATAAGGGGAGAGAAAAATGGAACTTGTATTGATCTTCAAGGTCACAAAGAGAAATTAAAGCGATTTAGCACTGGGCCAGCAAGAGCAAAGGAAGCAGAAGGGACAGGAAGTACAACCAGAGGGGTTCTTCCCCAGGCCCAGCGTTAGGACAAGACTCAGATCTTTAAGGACAGGTATGAGCACCTGAAGGAAAGGGCCCAGGAGAGAGAAGGAAGCAGACGAGGGCAAGTTGCCTCACCATTCCCTGCTTTCCTTTTCCGTGGATGATGGGAGGGCCGAGAGACAAGGTTGGCAAGAAAAGATGGATGTGGCACAAGGGGGTGGGGTCGGAGTAACGAACTTCAAATCGACAAAATAATTCTGTGTGCTGAGATGGCCACAGATACACGTGTGTGAAAATTATAAAATCACACGTAGTAAATATAAATACCAACTCCAGGATACTGGCTACTTCTGGAAGGAAAAAGGGGGATAAAATAGGGAGGAGAATGCAAGAGGACTCTCTTTAACAGTGCATTTCTTTAAAAAAAAAAAAAAACTAAGGCAAACTGTTAACATTTGTTATTGCTAATTAATTTTGTTAAATAATTACAAGTGCCTCATTATTTTTAACATTTCCTGTAGGCTTAAAATATTAATATGAACTCAGAAGGATCAGGAACAAGAAAAACATACATGATAAGGATTAAGGTTAGACACATAAGGCTGTGAAGATCAAAAGTTCTCTAAGTACACTGGTCAGGGACCTCCCCGGTGGTCCAGAGGCTAAGACTCCCCACTCCTAACGCAGGGGCCTGGGTTTGATCCCGAGTCAGGGGACTAGATGGTGCAACTAAAAGTCTGCATGCCACAACTAAAGATCCTGCGTGCCACAACTAAGACTCAGAGCAGCCTAAATAAAAACTGGACAAAATTATAGAAAAGACATTTCTAGCAAGCAGAACTAAAAATGCTTCATCAAAATGCTGCATTCAATCTAGATGAACTGTGATCTCTTCTCCCTGCCCACGGAGAAAGGCTACAAAATTTGCACAAAGGGGTCATGGTTAAAGAACTGGGTTTAGAAAATTACAAGGACACTTTTACCTAATTATGTTTCCCCAACTAAACTTCTACTAGATCCAACAAGGCTTTTGTCCCTGTTAATGTGAGTACCACTGAGATATAAGTAGAACTGGATGAAATTCAAAGTAAAACTTGAATAAAATAAGTTAAGAGATGTCTAGTAAATTCCTCTCCAAGAAAAAACCTTGTGTCAGAATCATATTTTAACCAGTATTTTTCTTTATGAACTTTACAGACACTGGGGCTGAGACAGGATAAAATAAAAATACCTAAAATTTTCTGAGTAAGAAATGAACAGTAACTTGGGAGGCTGAGGGTAAGGAGCAAGCCAGCTGGGGAGAAGGGAGGTTCTCCCCCAGGCCCAGGGTTAGGGCAAGATGCTAAGGTCCTGTAGAAAAAAAAATAAGGACAAATGTTCTGATAGTATGAATTTTATAACTAAATTTCATGAAATACCTACAACACAACCTAGTAAACATGTCTTCAGCCTTGAGCTGAGTGTTTGGGGAAGAACGAGTAGGTAAGTCAGGAAAAAAAGGTGCAACATGTGTGTCAGCGGTATAAGCCTGATGCGGCAAAGAGAGAACCAAGCTCCTTAGGATCCACAGATGCGCTTGTGCAGGACACTGAGCTCCCTACTGCACTAGGGAGGATCAGAGACAGGGATGATAGAGCCTAATTGTATCTGAATCTCAAAATGCAGGGTGCCCTCAGATGGGTTTCCATGAAGAGGGATGAAAACCAAGTTCCTATTTCTGACCAGTGTCACCTGGATGACGGTGCTAGAATAAAGAAAATGTCAGTGTGGAGGAGGAGAAGGTTCACACTGATGACAAAGGGTCCCCTGTGTGGACACACACACTGAGTGGCTCCTCTTATTTGGGGCCACAAAACAAGTGAGAGATTTCAAGGAAACTACTCCAGGTCGGGGAGGAGAGCAAAGATGATGTGTGTGTGCGTACGTGCGTGTCAAACAGGTGGGGTGGAAACGGAGACAGACAGACAGACATAGAACAAGAAAAAGATAGAAAACTAAGACTTTTCTCTCTGAAGGCACAAGAAGGCTATATGTACTAAGGAGAGGATGGTAGAAGTGATGCCCTCTTCTGGGAGAGGGCATCTTATCATTGATGTTGTTTAGAGCTTCCGCACATGGAGATCATTTTAATGGGTTTTATTGTCTACAAACAGGGCAGCCTCTTACTGCCTGTACCCAGGCGGCTGCCTGCAGTGTCCCTCTCCTGGCCCAACACTGGTGTCTACAGCGGCATGTAGACTGCAGGTATTGGCAGAACTGAGGAAAAGAATCAAAGAGTCCCTGTGGGTGCAAAAAGGCTGGAGGTGGGGCCTCCTTCAAGAATCCTGAGAGGCAAGAGAATGAACCTGAGCACCCTTCCAACTCAGTGGAGCAGGGTGTGCCTTAAGCTCTTGGCTCTCATGCACTGGAAGAAAGGCAGAAAGAATTTTATTTTGGTGGCAGGGAATAAAGCAGGTATTTAAAAGTATAATATCTATCTTAACCTTATATTATTTTTTTCATATTAATTAAGCTTCTAATTATGAATCCATAGCAGGAATTCTTTCAAGAAATGTTACCACACATTTCTTGCAAGAAATTAACCACACATGAACCATACCAGAGAATACTTAATCACTTGTTAGAAAGACAAAAATGACCTTCCAAAGCGTGAAGTCTTCTCATGAGCCTTCAGAAGAAGGGACTATGCACATCCTTTGTCTCTCCTAGAGTATCTTGCAAACAGCTATGGAACTGACTTGCTGAACTGAGCTCTGCCCAGGCAGATGTTAGCCAACGAGGAGGGTTTTCCACAGCACCAACAGAATTCACTGCTCCTATGAGTAAACCCTGAGACATCTCAGGGTTTCTCAGAAAGAGAACCTGGAAATGGGAACTCTTCAACAGAAGGCGGATGAGGCTGCAGAAACCCTGACCGGGCGTGCTGCCACTCATGTTTGGTCTGTGACTCTGGCTGGTCACTTAACCATGTCACTTTTTTCAAAAACCACTAAGCATACACACGAGAAGCAGTGGTGTGTATATGTCATTGAGAGACAGAGAACGTTGAGAACCTTCTGGGCCAGACTCTCCATCTCCTTTGCACTTGGACAATTCGACAGGCATCAATCTGGAGATGTGTGTTATAGCCCAGTCTTCACTGTAGGTTTTCTATATAAAATTTAATACCTGAAAGGCCGTAAGCCAGGCAGGACTTACTCCCCCGCTAAGAAAACATATCATTCTGTCCCTGAAGTACCAGAGGGGCTGTGTGAGCCTCCAGAGGGTAGGGTGAAAAGCTCTGTAAGTTCCTTCATGAGATTCCACGTGTCATTGTTTTCTTATCTCAAGAGATTCGGGTTAATGGGAGTGTCTCTCCTGGCATCACCCGGATTCCATCTCCCTTCGGCATGAGATGCATCAGCACTTACATCATTTTCAAGAGTGTGCACGAAGAAAACAATATAGCATAAAGAAGTTAAATGATCAGGAAACCTCTAACGCATTGTCCACCCTCTGTGAACATCACTGGCTGCTGCTGCTGCTAAGTCGCGTCAGTCATGTCGGACTCTGTGTGACCCCATGGACAGCAGCCCACCAGGCTCCTCTGTCCCTGGGATTCTCTAGGCAAGAACACTGGAGTGGGTTGCCATTTCCTTCTCCAATGCATGCATGCATGCTAAGTTGCTTCAGTCATGTCCGACTCTGTGCAACCCCATGGACAGCAGCCCACCAGGCTCCTCTGTCCACGGGATTCTCCAGGCAAGAATACTGGGGTGGGTTGCCATTTCCTTCTCCAAACATCACTGGAAACCTCCTCAAAATGATTTAAAAGCCTGACAGAACACTTAGCACACAGAGACTAAGGTAAAGATTAAGTTCTCACAGGAAATTCACATATGAAGTTTGAGAACTCAACACTGGGTTAGCTTTGACCCTACTAGTAATACAATGCTGTAAATATCTGTGCACATGTGCTTCACACTCCCCCGCAACAGGAAAATCAGGAAGAGTGAAAACCAAAGAACTGTGTACAGCAAGGTGTAAAAGCGAGGCTCAAAAATTGAGAAGACCAAAGTTCCTCTGAAACATATGAAATAAAAACATGAAAAGGACTTCCAATTATCAAATTCAACATCCATTTAATATGAAGGAAACTGAGGCCCAGGATGGCAAATGATCCCCCGGCTGCTAGTTAGCCGTATGAGGTCTTTACATCCAACGGCTATGTCGGTTGTTCATCTAAGCCAGTATCCTCACATCCTTCCTCTCTCCATTAAACAGTCAATATTTGCCAAATAAATCTCTGAATTATCCCTTAATGTATTTCCTTCCACTTCTTCTATCTGGGTTTGCATGAAATTTGAGAGTTCATTTAGTTCATTCCCATTACATTAAGCAGAACTAAGTTTCAGAAATATAATAGATACTCATTTTCCTGGTTTTTTTAAGGTCTATTAAGAAGATGAGTTCTTAATTACCTTGATACTGCCAACATGTACTGATTCAAATACTATCTCTAATGGGTAACTCACTATGTCATGTCAAATGAGAAACACATTATGTAACGACATGGACTCTCAAGATGCCCAATGAAAAGGAGGGTAAGATGAGGCATGCCTTAAAATAATTCAGGGGTCAGGCAGACAAGGGTCAGAAAATTATCACAGGAGTAGAATAGATGATGTCATCCTTCCCACCTGGGGGATGAGTAAAGTGACTTAGAGTAACTCTGAGACTCGATTAAGTACCATGGAGACGCAAGGGCATTCCAAGCTGTATGTTGTCTAGTCAGAAGCAAAGCGGTAGCAAACATGAAGTATATGTGGAAAAAACACAAATAAGTTCAGTCTTGCAAAATAAAGCATATAAATTGGAGAGTTTTATGTCCATATAAATTTGACATAAAAAGAGAAAGGTGGACTTAATCCAGCGTGTGCAAAATCTCTGGAGCTAAGAGGAAAAAAAAAATACTTTTTCCCTTCATCCCATAGTCTATATGGAATCATTCATTTAAGCTTTATACAAAATTTTGAAGCAACCCTTATATAATGAGCACCAAGGAAAGACTAGAGATGTAAATTTAAGAAAAACATGGTATCTACCTTCATGGAACTTCGTCTCTACTTAAAATGACAGAAAAGCAGTCATTGATGACCATACAACAGAAACTCACCGAAAGTCAGGCTTGTAAGGGAATAATAATAGGGGTTCTAAAGGACGAAATTATGAGGATAAGTAGTAGCTACTGAAATAAGGGAGAGGATATTGGGTATTCAGATAAAGATAAAAGCATATTAAAAACACTCCGAGGTGTGAGAGAAATTACATTTTAACCCAAAGCCAGACCAAATGATGAAATTACAATGATGCCCAAAATTATGCTTCAAGAAAGTAAATCTGACAGCAGTATGTAAAAGACAAAATTGGAAAGAGGAAATAACTACAAAATGCTTTACTCTAGAATCTAGAAAAATGGTAGGAGGCCCCCAATTGGCCCAGTTCCGGTGGAAATATCATGGAGACAGAATTCATTCAACTGAGCAGTCACAAACTTAGAGAACAAAGGAAATGTCCCTCACATTTAGAATGGACCAACCGAAACTGGGACCTGGGGAGAGAAAGCACGTGCAGCGTGAAACTGAGAAGTGGAGAAATATTTAAGAAACAGAGAGCAGAACCCATAGAGAGAAAGGACGAGAACCTGGAGCAAACACATTAGGAATACAGGAGGAAGAAAGGTGTGGGCTGGGGGAGAGTGGGCCGACAGGAAACAAGGCTTCTGGTGACAAAATCCACGTTGTCCTTCAGTAAAGGAGCTTCAGAAGAGACAGAGCAGAAGCCAAATTGCAAAATATCATGAATTACTGGATTGTGAAAGCAAATTACTCTTTAGAACTCTTGAGAAATTTCACAGGGGAGGGAAGGAGAAAAGCTGGTATTTGAGAAGCATCATGGAAAGTTCCCTGTGGTAGAGGAGACTTAAAAAAGGGTGTAGGTCAGAAAAAAAGAATTCAGAAGAGAGAGAAGATTCAAATCATCTCTATTAGCAGGCAGTTCATATTTCTAACTTTAATCTACAGTCCAAAGCATTTCCTTCTGCTTTGTTTTTAAAGATCAAGAACTTCAATTTGCTACCCTCTATCTGGTGAAGACCTTTATAATATTTAGGATTTATCATTTTATCACCTCTCCATCTTTACTTCTGGGTGAAAATACCAATCCCTTAGTCCTTTCTCGTCGGTTTTATTCTTTGCTTTGGCTTTTCTTTTGTGTCCTTCTCCATATTCTACAGTCTCTTTGGAAAAAAAAATCCATAAGAAGGTCCAATAATTTAATAAAAGCTGAGCCTAAATTGAATTTTTTAAAAAGTCGGTATAAGATGATCCCTCTTTTCTTGTAGTTTGCAAACTCATTTCATTGTTTTCAAAGCAGAAGAATCATTTGTCTAATTAAATCCTACAAGATAAAGGAGCTACTATGAATGCAACAAAGGTAAGTAAAACAGAACCGCAGCTATGGGGCATTCTTCTTGCCCATCCTGCAGAAGCTACAGTGCTGAGTACTGGCCCTGTGTTGCTTATTCATTCCTAACATTTCTCATAGAATACCTCTGCAAGTTATCTTTCTTATAACACATAAAAAATGCCTTTATCACTACATAGTCATAGCTCTTTCCTGAAACCTCTTCCTACCTACAAATGTTATGCAGAATTCTGAGCACACAATCCCAGGCATTAGCAACTTCTTAACAGCTTCATGACAGCTCAAACCTATGTGAACAGTGTCTTGAAGTCAGGTCACTGAGACACTTAGAAACAATAGAACTGACCCAAACACTGCTTATTTGTTGCAATGAAGACGTTTCTTCTTTTTCCCCTCCACGAAAAGTCAAAGTTAGCAAAATTTCTCCTCCACTAAATATCCTAGAAGCCCTGAGTGACAAAATGCATCACCTATAAAAAGTGATAGAAAAGAACCATAAAAAGTATATTTGTTCACCTTGATACTAACCTAATAAACTTAACAGCCAAGCCCAGGTCAGCTATACAGCAAGTTCCATTTTTCTTCACCAGGATGTTCTTACTTTTCAGATCTCGATGGGCAATTGCTGGTTTGCCTTGAGTACTAAAGATTTCAGTGTGTAAGTGACATAGGCCACTGACTGAGGAATAGGCTAACTTCAACATTGACTTAGTATCTAGGGTGGTGGACTTCAGGTAATCATAGAGGGAACCATTTTCATGATAATCTGTGATGAGGTACAATTGTGTCCAGGACCCCGTCCCTTTGATATCTGCAGCAATGAAGCCTAAAAGGAAAGAAGACAAAAAGGGTTGAAGCTACGTGTTTTCTAAATACTACCAGGATAATTCATTTTTTCAACTATTGTCATTTGTCACAGGTGTCTTTTATTTGGCATTTCATTCAGTTTTCTGATTGTGCTTATGATAGCATTAAATTACTAATACCCATCGTTGTTGTAGTTTAGTTGCTAAGTCATGTCTGACTCTTTGTGACCCCATGGATTGTAGCCCACCAGGCTCCTCTGTCCATGGGATTTCCCAGGCAAGAATACTGGAGTGGGTTGCCATTTCCTTCTCCAGGGAATCTTCCCGACCCAGGGATTGAACCCATGTCTCCTGCTTGGCAGGCAGATTCTTTAACACTGAGCCACCTGGGAAGCCCATCAGAGATAACCAAAACAGCAGGGGTGGAGAAACACTAAGAGTTTGTATCTGAAGACAGGATACCTTTCCAATCAGTAGCTGATATTTAAAGTATTTCTAAGTTAATGGTAAATAGTTCATGGTATTATAATTACACATAAGACACTATTTACAAAACAGGCACACACTCCATGATTAGCTGACACTCTTTCTACTTGAATAATCCAGCTAGATAATTTCTAACTTGAGAAAATAAAAAGGAAATCAATTCTCAATATAAACTCTGGATCTAAATATAAACTCTGCAGATAAAATTTCCATAACTTCACAGTACTTAAGACAAAAATGTGCTCCTTCAAATCCCTAAGAAATCTGAGAAATTTTGGTATTGCATTTGCATTTCCTGTCCCTGAAGGAAAAAAAAAATTATTTGAACATGTTTCATTTCCAGCCCACCATCCATTCATAGAAGTGTCTTAGTCATTCCTCCTGTGAGGTCTCCCATTAGAAGTGTATGACATTCTTGGGGTCACGCCAAAAAGAAAATGTCTATACATTTCATAGCGGGTCTAGACAGATGAGTTAATATGCAGATGTTAACAGAAAAAAGAGAGGAAAGCTAGGAAACCCTGAACATCGTTAATACAGACTTATACTCACCCAAGATGTTCTCATGCCTCATCAACACCGTCTGATATATTTCTGTCTCTCGGAACCAGCTGGCCTCCTCTGTAGTGAAGAACACTTTCACAGCTACCTTTTCGCCACGCCACTTTCCCATCCAAACTTCCCCATAGCGACCTTTTCCAATCTGTTTCACCATCTGAATTTGCTTTGCTATCGTCCTCTGGACCTGTTAAATCCCCCAACACACTGTTAGTGTATTCACAGCACTACAGATTTGTTTAATGTTTTCTTTTTTCCTTCAGAGAAGAAAACAATTGCATATAAAATATTTTTAGCCAGTAGTTTTTCTTTATATGGGTTTCCCAGGTGGCACGAGTGGTAAAGAATCTGCCTGCCAGTGCAGCAGACACAAGAGACTCGGGTTCAATCCCTGGGTTGGGAAGATCCCCTGGAGGAGGAAATGGCAACCCACTCCAGTATTCTTGCCTGGAGAATCCCATGGATACAGGAGACTGGTGAGACAAGTTATTTTTATTTACTTATTAACTTTACTTATTAATTTATGTTGTCCTCTTTTAAATATATGTCTGAGACTGTTGGTTTTGAGTGCTTGAAGTATTGCTTCCAAATTATTATTTCATTTTACCGATTATTATTTTCACAGAGAAAAACACTTGAAGGGTTCACAGTAACTGGCAGAAAAGAATACTTTTCACTTCTACCACTAGTATGGGACACTAGATACTCTGAAGGAATCATGCCACTATATGCTTCAGTAACATACAATAAAACCAAAAGGTAATGCACTATTGGGCATATACAGAAATACTTGCAGAGGAAATCTCTAAGCAGGGAGGTATAGGCAGAGGGAGGAAAAGAGGAAGGGAACAGTTAAGAACAGAGCAGGGCTAGACAAGCACTCAGCATATACAAATGCCAGGCTGTTATCCGGGCAAAGAATAATACCAGCCTTGAGATCTAGACAATGAACTCTGACCCTTTTAAAATGAGAGACATTGAACCCTGGGCTTTAGCATTAAGTCTGAACCATGGAATGGGACCAAATTTTCCCGTTTGCTAGCACCTCACAACCATGGCTTCTGGCAAAAACAAATACAAATCCTCTCTTGAGGAAATTATTGCAGAATATGCTTTACTCCACTACTATGCAAGGATACTAGACCCTCTGAAGGAGCTTCTGCCACCCTACAACTTGGCCATGGATAAAATATAAGAAACAAAAAACTGCAATGCATTATTGGGCTCACAAGGGAATAAAGGAAATCCCCAAGGTGGGGAGGGGAGGGAGAGAAGGAAGGGAAGAAAATAAATAGAGGGAGGGAAAGGAGAAAGAGAGGATCCCACAGGGTTAAGTTCAGTCGCTCAGTCATGTCCGACTCTTTGTGATCCCATGAACTGCAGCACGCCAGGCCTCCATGTCGAACACCAACTCCCGGAGTCCACCCAAAACCATGTCCATTGAGTCGGTGATGACATCCAACCATCTCATCCTCTGTCATCCCCTTCTCCTCCTGCTCTCAATCTTTCCCAGCATCAGGGTCTTTCCCAATGAGTCAGCTCTTCGCATCAGATGGCCAGAGTATTGGAGTTTCAGCTTCAACATCAGTCCTTCCAATGAATATCCAGGACTGATCTCCTTTAGCATGGATTGGTTGGATCTCCTTGCAGTCCAAAGGACTCTCAAGAGTTTTCTCCAACACCACAGTTCAAAAGCATCTATTCTTCAGAGCTCAGCTTTCTGTATAGTCCAACTCTCACATCCATACATGACCACTGGGAAAACCATAGCCTTGACTAGACGGACCTTTGTGGACAAAGTAATGTCTCTGCTTTTAAATATGCTGTCTAGGTTGGTCATAACTTTCCTTCCAAGGAGTAAGCGTCTTTTAATTTCATGGCTGCAATCACCATCTGCAGTGGTTTTGGAGACCAAAAAAATAAAGTCAGCCACTGTTTCCACTGTTTCCCCATCTATTTGCCATGAAGTGATGGGACAGGATGCCATGATCTTAGTTTTGTGAATGTTGAGCTTTAAACCAACTTTTTCACTCTCTTCTTTCACTTTCATCAAGAGGCTCTTTAGTTCTCCTTCACTTTCTGCCATAAGGCTGGTGTCATCTGCGTATTTGAGGTTATTGATATTTCTCCCGGCAATCTTGAATCCAGCTTGTGCTTCATCCAGCCCAGCATTTCTCATGATGTACTCTGCATATAAGTTAAGTAAACAGGGTGACAATATACAGCCTTGACATACTCCTTTTCCTATTTGGAACCAGTCTGTTGTTCCATGTCCAGTTCTAACTGTTGCTTCCTGACCTGCATACAGATTTCTCAAGAGGCAGGTCAGGTGGTCTTGTATTCCCATCTCTTTAAAAATTTTCCACAGTTCATTGTGATCCACACAGTCAAAGGCTTTGGCATAGTCAATAAAGCAGAAATAGATCTTTTTCTGGAACTCTCTTGCTTTTTCGATGATCCAGCTGATGTTGGCAATTTGATCTCTGGTTCCTCTGCCTTTTCTAAAACCAGCTTGAACATCTGGAAGTTCATGGTTCACATATTGCTAAAGCCTGGCTTGGAGAATTTTAAGCATTACTCTATTAGCATGTGAGATGAGTGCAATTGTGCGGGAGTTTGAGCATTAAATGCCTTAAAACAAAAGGAGACATCCACTGCAAATGAGGCAAGAGAAAGAATCCAAGTAGATTTAACCCCTTCAGATTACAGATTTCAGAATGCCACACTACATGAGATGTGTGAAGAATGTGAAGAATAGGAGACAGAATGAAACATAAGCAAGGAGTAAGAAATCACTGAAAATTATGTTTGAGGTGGAAGAGCTGTCACAACCAAAAATGTAAAATGGAAAGGGAGAACAGCCCATTAGAGCTGAGGAAAAAGCAAAGCTATGAGAGAGCTCTGAAGAATTACGGAGTACAGTACAACAGGCAGAAGGAAAACAAGAGGGTTCAAGTGGCATAGAGGTTAAATGTCTCTTTACACATGATCTTCATTCAATCTGTGCTTAAATTTTTAAAAAATGCCATGACTAAAGGGGCTAATTGTTGGTGACTATTTACATAATTTGGGAGACATAAAGAATCAAACATAGAACTCCCATAGGATCAGCTTAGAAAGTTGGGATGTACTCTTCCCAGTGACAGGCTTTGCATCAAGTAAATTCAAAGTGTTTCTTTCTGTATTTATACTTTTAAGGGTCATGTAACTATACTGAGCTAACTGTATATATGAGCTACTGTAATTAACCTGAGCAAAGTCTGGGAGATAGGGGAGGACAGGGAAGCCTGCTGTGCTGTAGTCCATGGGGTCACAAAGAGTTAGATGCAACTTAGTGACTGAACAACAACAACTATACTGAGCTCACCTAGATAATCTAGAATAATCTCATCTCAAGGTCGGCTGATGAGCAACTTCAGCAATTGAGCCACCAGGGAAGCCCAGCTGATGAGCAACTTTAATTCTCCTTTGCCTTGTAAAATAACAGATTCTAGGGCTGAAGACATGGATATTGTGGGGGCTAGCATTCTGACTACCATGCATGTCTACCAACTGGGATGGGTTCTGTTTTTGTCTAATGAATGATTTCATCAATTCAAGACGTAATGCTATCCATTACCAGAATCATTAACAGCACTAATATCAGACTGAAAGCTTTTGGGGACAAGATAAAGTCTTTTTCTTTTCCTCTAAAAGAAGAATTAAAGAATAAAAGCATTGCTGACATGTCGTTAAGCCACTCAGCCTGAAGGAAATGAGGCATCAAGTGTACATGTAGACCAGCCTTCCTTCCTTTAGGAGTTGAAAAGGCCCTGTAGGAGACAGTCAGTCCATTTCCGTTCCCAAATAAGGGAGCAGAAGCATCAAGAGCACTGAGTAGCTGAGAGCCAGATCCATAAGTAGTTAAACTAGTGACCTGAGAGGAGACTTCCTACACTGATTAAAGAAGTATTATTCATTTACAGTTGTTACAAAGCATTATCCACAGAACATTTCCTAATATAAACAGTTTTAAATCCACTTTTTTTCTAATGATGACATATATAATGAATTTGATAAGAGTACAGACGAAATTGGCAACGCTCACAAGAACAGGAGCAACTTATCTCAAAATAAAAAGTCTCACTAAACTATATTCAGAAATTTAAAATATACTTCTGTTTTGAGATTTATTGTAACATCTATGGACCCAAAAATATATTTTGAAAAATGTTTTAACTATGTCATTTATTTGCATTTTTACTTGACTTAGTTAATGTTTCAGGTCTTTCTGTACCCAAATTTTCCTTCTATATGACATCTTTAGATATCAATTTTGAAAGATTATATAAACTCAATACAATCATTATAATTGTGATTCAAATCAGAGAAGAATTATTTCATGTAAAGTGGGGACAATTCACTGTGTAAGGATTATAAGGGTTATCACTATTAAAAATGTCTTTTTATCTAGTGATCAGTTATCTGATAAGTGTCCAATGGTAAATTAAGCCCACGTGGACCCTAGAAACCATGGAGTTGTAAGTAATGCTCGGTGCTCCCTATATGTCCCTGAATTAACAAAATACACACCTCTACACACAAATACACTGTTTAACATTATCTGCTTAATAAGACCATGTTAATGTTCTGGCCTGGAGAATCCCAGGGACGGGGGAGCCTGGTGGGCTGCCGTCTATGGGGTCGCACAGAGTCGGACACGACTGAAGCGACTTAGCAGCAGCAGCAATGTTGCATACTGGACAGATTTTTCACAAAAGATTCCTCAACTGAGAGGTTTAGTGTTCAGTTAGACAATTTACTTCACCTTTTGTTCCTTTACAAGGCCAGATAAATAGGGTATAAATAAATAATGTTATTATTGATTGGATACATAGTATGCAGGTATTCAATATGCCAGGCATATTTATATGTATATGTATGTGTGTGTGTATACACACACACACACACACATATATATAATGTATATATGGCAGGGAAAATTCTTACAATCATTCTATGATAGTCCTCCCTTAGAGGATTTATATACAAAGTCACTTAGTCACTTAGTCAATTAGTTCCAAGTATGTGTTTATACACAAGATACGAACTTTCCCTTTATGTTAATGAAATAAATGACAAAGTGGGATTAGGTGAGATATTCACTCATATAATATGAAGAGAGACTACTGAACATTTCTATATTGTTTATCTTAAAAAACAAATCTTAAAGCAGGATCTTAAATCTGTAATACCGAGGCTTTCCCTTTGCTCAAGTGAGTGATAGGATCTTTCTTCCCATCCTGTTGTTATCAAATGCAGGTCTTAATTTTACTTAATATTTGGTTCACAAGCTTTGGGAGCTCGGATTCTAGAGGTAGATCACCCGGGTTTGACTCTTGGCTTCTCCATGGAACAGCTGATTGACCCCAGTGGGCTTGTGCCCCTGATGTGTGATACAGGATACATCTCTACACCACCTCACAGTGCTACGAGGATTAAGTGAGATCATCCTTTAAAGGCCCGAGTCTGGCCAGGGCTGGACCTCTGGCAATCTGGCTGCTCTTAATCATATATGGTTAATAGCCAAACACTGTTGTTTGGTACCCAGATTACAGACATAAGACAGTATTTTCACAGATACCAAAAGTTGGGAGTTGAAAGTTTTCTTTTTTAAAAAAACAAATTGAGCAGCCTCTTTAATCAACCCAGGATGCTAAGGGACAAAATGTAGTTTCCATCTCAAAAGAGATGAGAGTCTATCTAAAGACATAGGTACATTAATACCAATTTCAATGTTATTTTAAACAGCTATATTGGTTGCTGCATTGGTTATGCAAACTTCTGTTATGATATAAGTTAAACAGACTGGCTCAGTCTAGACTAATCTGTCACAGAGATAAAACATGGGGCAGGACTTGAGCCATAATCTGAGGAACTCTCCAGAAAGACATTATATTTGCAAAGACATGGATTTTAAAAACATGTTGTATTTTCAAAACAATTACTCAAGGCTGATGCGAGAGCTCAAGAATCCAGTGGGGAAGAGGTGGGAGGAGAGGGATGCTATGTTTATCAAGCTAAGAAAGAAGACCCATAGTCATGACTGGATATTAGAGTGTGTTATGCAGGAAAGTGAGAGAGCAGCAAAGTCAAAGATTTGAGAGAGAACTCCACAGGAATGAGAAAGATGGGCCAAGAGGAGGAAGACAGGTAGTTTCCAATTCTAAGAGTGTAAGTATTTGATTGATTAATATCAAAGGGAATTTTAATATCTGTACTTGAAAAAAGAAGTGTAATAAAACATTTTTAAATATAAGAATGGTATTTGCTATATATCAGTTAAATTCTAAGAATGAAAAGTCAAGCAATTTGATAAGAACTTTACATTAAAAAAAGATTTATATGCTAAGTAGCATCAGTTTGGTCATAATGACTACTTCACAAGTGGTTTTCCGTCTGGTGTATTACCTCCAGGGGAGGTACTAGTTGAAGAGTACAGAGTTTGGCCACCTGATGCGAAGAGCTGACTCATTTGAAAAGACCCTGATGCTGGGAAAGATTGAAGGTGGGAGGAGAAGGGGACAACAGTGGATGAGATGGTTGGATGGTATCAGACTCAATGGACATGAGTTTGAGTAAACTATGGGAGTTGGTGATAGACAGGGAGGCCTGGCATGCTGCAGTCCCGGGGGATGCAAAGAATCAGACACGACTGAGTGACTGAACTGAACAGAGTTTCAGTTATGCAAGATGAATAAGTCCCAGAGATGTACCACACAACACAGTGCCTACAGTTAATAATGGTATATTGCATTCTTTTTTCCTAGTTTGAAGCAAAAAGTTGACACTCACTTTATTTTTACTTAGATACACTTAGCATATAACATTTTGTAAGTTTAAGGTATACAGCATGTTGATTTGATATATTTAAACAATGAGATATGATTATCACAGTAGCATTAGCTAACACCTCTATCTAATACATGTGTATTATAGTCTTTAAAAATTTGCAAAGAGAATAGATCTTACACTGGGCTCTTATCATAAAATAATAATAATGAATGGGGCAGGAGGTAACTTTTGGAGGTGATGGATATGTTTATGGCCTAGACTGTGGTGATAGCTTCAGGGGTGTATGGTGGTTTAGTTACTAAGTGGTGTCCAACTCTTTGTGACCCCATGAACTGTAGCCCGCCAGGCTCCTCTGTCCATGAGATTTCCCAGGCAAGAATACTTGAGTGGGTTGTCATTTTCTTCCCCAGCGTATCTTCCCAACCCAGGGATCAAAACCAGGTCCCCTGAATTGAAGGCAGATTCTTTACCAACTGAGCCACCTACTTATTTCCAAACTCTTCAAGTTATATACATGAAATGTATACAGCTTTTTGAATGCTAAGGAAAAGAGTTATAAAATAAATTACTGGCTTGAGATTTTTAAGTTACTTTTAGTACTAAATAAAAGGTCACCAAAAGAATCAAGTAAACAAGACATCCGAAGTCAGAACCAGACAATAAAGATTAGGAAAATCAATCTCAGAATTTATAAAGTTTATAAAGGAAAATATTTCTCATTGTTATTTCCATTTCAAGTCCCAACAATCTTTTTGCATGGTCCATAAAGTAACCAAATGCTTTTCTCATTAAAGCAAGTGCCTTGGATTCACTATATATTTTCTTCCAAGTTGGCAGCCCTGACCATCAGAAAATTAAAACTCTCCTGAATGGAAAAGCCAGGGCTTCACCCTGAAACATAAACCCTCCAGCTGAGACGCAGCCTTCTTCCCTTTTATAAGTACTCAGATCCCAGTTGGCTATAATACTTTTGCCTTCAAAAGCCAGGCCAAAGTGCTGTAACGTTATCCTTCCTGAAAACAGAGGGAAGATGGTCCCATGTCGAATGTTTTCTAATCTGCTCTTTATCAGAACGCAGAGGTCTGGATTGTAACCATACACTTACATTAAAGAACAATGACCTCACCCCCAATATGTCAAAATGTTATCTGGAAATCCTGCATCTGAGATCTGATGTCTGACTGCAGAGCGCTTTCCTTTGTCCACTGCGCTATCTGTTTCAGTAAAATGACACCCAGCCGTTACTGACATTTCCTTTACATTCAAGGTATGTTCCTCTCATACCAGCAGAGGGAGGCCTGATCCGCTCCCTGAGCTCTGCGACTGCTCAATTAAGTCTCTCAGGGATTCTCCAGGAGGAATGTAAGTTTCATCCTGTTCTAACCCAATGCTGTACCGAGGTCTGGCTTCTTGTCTTTTATACCTGAAGGTGCACAAAGGAAGAATACGTTAGACACTGGATTGCAATGACAGGGACAGAACATGCAGAACCACGGCAGGTTTCATCTTTGCACGTAAATACAAGATTAGGTGCTCAGTATATATTATCCTTAGTTATGATTTCCAAAACATAAAGTCATAATTAGTCTTCTAACCTATTTTTTAAACTAAACTTCATATTTTCACTCAGTCACAACCATCTTTAATTTTCCTTCTCCGTTTCTTTCGATTGCATATATCCAAGTGGTCTACATTCCATTAACATTTTTATATAGTCCCAATAGTAGTAGTACTAGTCACTCAGTCGTGTTTGACTCTTTGCCACTCCATGGACTATAGCCCACCAGGCTTTTCTGTTTAAGGGATTCCCTACGCAAACATATTGGAGTGGGTTGCCATCTCCTTCTCCAGGATAGTTCCAATATCCATTCCCTAAAATCTTTTCTTACAAGGTCCCTAACTAGCTAAAGATGCAGATTTTTGGTTTACAAAAGTAACATTGTAACTTTCTCATAAAAGGCAATGTATAAAGCAATAGTATAGATAAACTGAAACTTCAAAAGCTTTTGTCAATAATCATTTCTTCAGTTAGAATTGATGATATTTGAGTCAACTCTTATTTGTAGAATAGTAACCTAAATAAGTATTACAAAAGGGCAATGATAAGAACTTAAAGGTCCCTGATATTTCACAAACTAGAAAATGAGTTCTTAGGTAACTGAAAATAATTTGTAATGTTGTTGTTTACTTGCTAAGTCATGTCCGACTCTTTGCGACCTCATGGACTGTAGCCTGCCAGTCTCCTCTGTCCATGGGATTCTCCAGGCAAGAATATTGGTATGGGTTGCCATTTCTTTATCCAGGGGATATTCCTGACCCATGGATCGAACCTACATCTACTAACTGAACATAGTCTATCTTAATAATTAATCTACAAGTTATTTTTTATAATCGTTCAATACTAAGGGAATACTGTTAGCTTACAAAATAAGGAATTACTAAAGTGATTCTAAGTCAACATGGTCATTTCTTGGTTTGAATCAAAGTTTAGTAGCAATTAATTGCTGAATTTCCTAGCTACCATAAGTTTCCTAGAGATGAAATTTTTCTGGGTAGTTTTGATATTTGAAGCAGAAACAAGATAGCTATCTATTAATAACTTTATTAGGACAAATGATTATCAATAGTAACTGATATTGTCAGTGCAATCTAATATCTAATTAGGTCAAGGAAAGATGTGATGAAAAACATCAACTGGTAGAACAGTATGAGGATGATTTTATAAACTCAAAATTCTACATCCATATGTTGGAAACTTACCTGAAGTAACAGAATAAAATGATGAGGACCAAGAGCAAACTACACACAGTCACAGATATAAGTAAAGCTTTGTGGTGTATAGGTCCGTCAACAAAATCTGAAATTAAATAGAAGCAAAGAGAGGCATAATACAAGATTAATTTTACTTAAAAATCAGGAAGCAAGTCTTTCCTCAAAGTGCTTGCTAACCTCCATGTTTAAGATGTGAGGTTCTTTTGATCTGCTTATTGATAAGAAATAAATATATACTCTCAAAATTTGAGTAAATAAGCTTGAGTAACATGAATTACTGTTCATCTAGGCACTCACTTCAAGAGTATGCATTTCTTCCTCTTTGGAAGGAATAGGTTTGACACAGGATGAAAGCACAGAAATAAACAAATGTAAATGGACCAATACCCTTAAAATATAAGCAGGCAGTTCATCTTTATTTCAGATCCAGTTGATGGGTATCCAGGCTTTTCTCATGTGGTTTCTGGGGCACTCTACATCATAAATTTGGATAGAAAAATGAATCTATATTCATTGTACATAAAAAGCAAAGCAATCCTATGATGGATACAAAGGAACACAATTCCTCAAATATTGCCAAATAAATAGAATACACAGATGTGGAATACTTTAAACAAAGATGCCCTTCAAGAATACATAACTAATTTTTCCATAAATGGCATCAGTTTTTAAAAGAATGGATATGTCTACTCAGAGAATTATGGTTTGATCTTTTTAAAGAACAAATTATTAAAAAGTATTCATGCTGTTTTAACTCCAGTTCTTCAGAAATAAGATTTACTTATAGCATGATTTTTCAAAATTCCTAAAAATAAGAATGACCGGGAGAGTTTTATACAAACGCTGATTTACCGATTTCAACACCAGAGATTTTTATTCAAAGTATTTTTTTTTTAAAAAACCATCTCAGGTGATTTTATATGCAGTAGTCTCTGGAACATATTCTGAGAAAACTGACTGAAAGCCAGGTGCACTTACATAGTAATAGAATTAGCACCATTTCGATTAAGGGCACCATACATCCTTGGGAGAATAATTACTGCTACTTAATTTTAAAAGGTATCATGTATTGTAATTTATGACTTTGGTTACCTACAAACAAGATGTTTCCTAACCATGCTGTGCACTTTTCATTGTACGGCTACCTGAACATTTTGGCTGGGGACCTCATCCCACTCAATGTAACTTTCTTTTTTCATTCAAAAGCATTATACACTCCCTGAAGAGAAACTGAATAGCAAGAATTAACTGAAATAAATAAAATTGCCATCACCTCACTACTTAGAAAACTTACTGCTGCTGCTGCTGCTATGAGTCGCTTCAGTAGTGCCCGACTCTGTGCGACTCCATAGACGGCAGCCCACCAGGCTCCCCCGTTCCTGGGATTCTGCAGGCAAAAACACTGGAGTGGGTTGCCATTTCCTTCTCCAATGCATGAAAGTGAAAAGTGAAAGTGAAGTTGCTCAGTCGTGTCCGACTCCCAGTGACCCCATGGACTGCAGCCTACCAGGCTCCTCCATCCATGGGATTTTCCAGGCAAGAGGACTGGAGTGGGTTGCCATTGCCTTCTCCGAGAAAACTTACTGCTAACATTTTACTGTATGTCTTTCCAGTCTCATTTCAACAAAAAAATTTCATGAGCAAAATAGTTCACAAAAAAGCTTTATAAACCCACAGCTGTATTATTGTCAACAGCTAAAACATGGAAGAAAACCGTGTCCAATGACACACAAATGGATAAGCAAAATGTGGTATATTACATAAGATGTAGTTCAGCCTTAAAAAGGAAGGCGTTCCTGACAGATGCTACATGAATGAACCTCGAGGACATTAGGCTGAGTGAAATAAGCCAGTCACAAAAAGACGAACACTCTACTTATATGAGATACTTAGAGAAGTCAAAATCATAAAGACAAAAAGAAGAATAGTGGCTGTCAAGGGTAAGGAGGGAAGAGAGCTGGGGGAAACTAAAGCTTAATGGGTAAGAGTTTCGGTTCTACAAGATAAACAGAACCATATAAATGGTTGCACAACATTATGAACATACTTAATATCAATGAACTGTATACCTAAGTGATTAAGATGGAAAACTTTCTGTGTATTTCACCACATTAAAAAAACTGGGGGGAAATCATAATTGCCTTGTAACTAGATTGTTTTCATTTATAATACTGTAGACATTTTCTAAAACAATAAATTCTTTTCTGCAACATGAGTTTTAAAGACTACATGGTATACATACAGACACATCCTAATTAGAAAGTCAGTCTTCTGATGATGCATATTTAGGAGATTGGGAAGATTTTGTTATAATACATCTTTGCTGTGATACATACAATTCTGTGATGAACATTCTTACACATACATCATTGCACATGTCAATGATTATTTTCCTAATCCAGATTCTAAAAAGTACTGTTATTAGGTTGAAGGATATATATTTTGTCATACACATTGTCAAAATATCTTTGAAAAAGATTATAAGTTTGTTTTTTTTTACCAATGTGAACATACATCTTAATTACTTTGAAATAATTTCAGTCTTATAGAAAATCAGTAAGGATAAAGGACTCCAACACACCCTTTAGAGAGTTCCCATTCCAGTGAGAGAGCAATTGACAATGCAGGTGTACAAACGCCATGGAGCAAATAATGGCACTAGAAACAACTTAAAATCTATTTCCAGTTTTAAGGACAAGAAAGCAAAAGGCCTGATTTTGCAGAAAATCACAGAGATCCCTGGATATTCTATCAGAACTAGAAGAACTAACTACATAATCACAACATATTATCAGTATACAAATATAGAAAGCCTCAGCGACTTTCACTTTTCCATGTAAATGCAGACTACTCTGAGCCATAAGAACAGTATATTTATTACTCATCTTAATAGATTTCTGATTGATGAGAGCCATGAGACCAGAAAGAATCTAAGGGCTTTTTCCTTATCATCAAGCACTTTTTTGAAAAAGGCTAGCGTTACCTTCCCACTTTCCTTTTCCTTGTCCCAGTAACCCTAGCCCCTAGAGCCTCAACAACTGCCTCCTGGTCTTCTGTCACAAATTTATTGCCTTATCGATAAACCTTTGGTTTCTGTTGGTTATGCCAGTCACGTTTTCATCTGCCATTACATGTGCTCAGAGCATTAACAATGTAAAACGTTCAGGTCACTGTTGAGTCTCAGAAGGCGAACACTACCAGATACTTATCAGAAAAAGAACAGTGCCCCTGATTCTCTCCAGGGCAGCAGGTTTCTACTGGGCTGTCACTCCAGCTGCTCAGGGGAGGAGATCAGAGAACTCTCCAAGGAAGTATGGTTCACTCTGAGAGTCAGGGAAGAGTCACGAGTGGTTTCCTAACAAAACAGTATTGTCACTACTTGTCACCTCTCTGATAATTAACTGGTTTGCAGCTACTTAAAATGCCAGGACTGCTTTTATAAGGCTAGAATATGGCTCATAATTGCAATAGGAAATAAAAAACTAAATAGCTAGAAAGAATCTTGGAAACACATCTTGGAAGACATCTTTATGTGTGTTCTCAATGTTATAATCACAGATAAATTGGAGACATCATTTTATTATTAGAGCAAAAAGTGTCTGAAAAGTATATTCTTGTCAGAGGATTTTAGTCAACAGATAATACTGTAAAGTAATCTACTTTCCTCATATATTGGTAGGTCATCTTATGGTAACATCTAGAAATAAATTCACTATAAGAACAAAGACATAATATTCTTCCCTGCAGAAAAAGTTTAGAATTTTATTTCCTAGCAACAAAGGAAGTTAAGAAAGAATTTTTATATTCAGATTAGAAAAGACTAATGATTTCTAAATTCCTTCTATATGCCCCTAATACAAAGTTAACCAGAATTTCCAGAAGTTAAAAGCTGCACATTTCAAGAAATGTTGAGGCTACTCCTTGTCAAGGAATTCAGCTCAGGTTCACATACTGGTTTATACTACCGCAAGTATAATACATGTGTCAGAAGGAGAATGCAACTCAACTTTGCATTCTATCATATATTCAACCTATGTGTGTTGTGGAGGATAACGGAGTTGTTTCACTGTTTAAATACCTGTCACTCTATTGAGTTTAATTTATAATTGATAATACCAAAGCTAAGTAACAGCATTTTAAAACAAATCTGTAAACTGCTCAAAATATTTTTTTTTTTAGTTGGATAAGAAATCAGAAGTTAAAGTTGAGCTTAGGAAATCCTGTATTATAATGTTACTTAACCTACATTGGAAGTTACCCTATTTTGAAACAAACAAACAAAAAGGTGCTTCTGACACATTTTCTATGAAGTATACATGCAGTATACATAATTCCCATATTTAAACACACAAAAACCCATACCAATTCCAAAAAATTATATGAACTTGGGCTTTGTAAAACCTAAATTAGAGGATCCCATTTAATAAAGGAAAGCTTCTGTTCATTTTAGTACCAGTCTTCCACTCCTTTAAGCGCTCATTTGAAAAAAAATTTAAACAAAAATAAGTAATAAGTAACTTGGGAGGGAAAAAAAACCTCACCAAATTCTGCTTATACATCATTTCAAGAGAATATTTTACTCATAATATCTTGGTCAAACCATGTGATGTTGAGAGTGTAGGTATACATTATTCTTCTGGTGCCCCTTCATCACTAATTCTGCAGGCAGGAAGCTAGACACCAGGGTACCACGACTTCTCCCTACAAGCCCCTCCATCAAAACAGACATCTCTCCCTCCTCTTAGCACCAACTGCAGGATTACTGGGCTTCCCGAATCAAACTTCATCATTTATGATGAAGGTGCTGCATTTGATCTAATTACTTTTTATAATTCTTCCTTCAGGAGAAAGAATATCATCCCAGGGTATTCTGCGTTGCTGGTGCTGAAATAAAATAAGCAAAGGAAAAGGAAAACTAATATTCATAAAAGAATTTCTGCTGCTTTCTGGCCACGCTTCATCATCTTTTTTGAAATAGAAGATAACAAATAAAATTTCAAGGTTCTAAATATACATTGATAAATATTTATTGGATGTGATTTTGTATCTCTAATATCCTGCTAAGCAAACGCATCCAAGTTGGGGTGGGGGGGAAGGTGAAAAAACTGGATAGATAGAAAATGTTTTCTTGCTTATTTTTTAATCAGCAAACTTACTTGTAGGTATTTATAATTAAAGAGGCTTAGGTGAGGTTTTATTATAGATCTGAGAAGTACTAAGTGTAGGGATGCATGCATGCCTGCATGCTAAGCTGCTTCAGTCATATCCGACTCTTTGTGACCCCACGGACTGTAGCCTGCCAGGCTCCTCTATTCATGGAATCTCTAGGCAAGAATACTAAAGTGGGTTGCCATTTCCTTTCCCAGGGGATCTTCCCCATCCAGGGATCAAACCCATGTCTCCAGCATGCATCTTCTGTATTACAAGTAGATTTTTTACTGCTGAGGCACCGGGAAACCCCAGTACTTACATGGGATTCAATAAATGATAAATTATAGGGAAGAGGAGAAAGGAGGAATGAAGAGAGAGTCCACACAGAGGGAGCAACCCTCTAACACTATATTCTAGAATAAGGAAGTGAGTGAAAGTCGGTCAGTCACGTCTGACTCTTTGAGACCCCATGGACTATACAGTCCATGGCATTCTCCAGGCCAGAATACTGGAGTGGCTAGCTGTTCCCTTTTCCAGGGGGCCTTCCCTACCCAGGGATCGAACCCAGGTCTCCCGCATTGCAGGCAAATTCTTTACCAGCTGAACCACAAGGGAAGCCCATTCTAGAATAAAGAAATTGCTAATTGTGCAAAGCAAACATAACAAACAAAAGGCTTTGAAGTAATCATATTGTTTATTGATTATTTCGTGATATGGCTAACCAACCACTACTTACTTAGAGCCTTCCAACTCTTAGATACATAAAAGCTTTTTTTTTTCGACAATGTTATTCAGGGTTTTGTTTTCCTTTTCTTTTTTATAGAAGATTCAGAGTGATGTGGTCCAAGTCTCATTTCCCATCTCCAGTACTCACTCACTCTAGCTGTGTAACCTTCACATGGTACTTGACCTCACTGTTCCTCAGCTGCATGTCTGAAATGGGGATGATGATAATAGTGCCTTCTCCACTGAGCTGTTATGAGGATTAAATTAGTTAGTATATGTAAAGTAATTAGAAAAGTTCTTGGACAGCAAGGAGATCAAACCAGTCAATCTTAAGGGAAATCAACCCTGAATACTCTTTGGAAGGACTGACGCTGAAGCTGAAACTCCAGTATTTTGGTCATCTGATGTGAACAGTCTACTCGTTGGAAAAGTCCCTGATGCTGGAAAAAACTGAGTACAGAAGGAAAAGAGGGCATCAGAGGGTAAGATGGTTAGATCGTATCACGGATGCAATGGACATGAACTTGGGTGAACTTTAGGAAATGGTAAGGGAGGCCTGGCTTGCTGTAGTCCATTGGGCTGCAAAGAGTCAGACATGACTGGGTGACTCAACAACAACAACAACTTAGAAAAGGGCCATGGTAAGTAAGCACTCCATTCATATTAGCAAATGTGATTATCATGGTTATGATGATAATTTCCACTGCCCTCACCCACAAAACTGGCCTGGGCTCTGAGCCCTGGCTCCCTTCAACTGTATCTCTTCCCAATGAGCAGTGGGTTTGCAAAACCCCAGTGAAGTGTCCATCCAGAATTTGTCCCATCCCACTCTCCATGTAAAACACTGGCCATTGCCCCAAAGTCTGAAATTCTACCTAAATGGCCCCAGGCCTGTGTCTGGGGACTGTACAGACCCCTGTCTCCTTGAAGGTGGACTGAAGAACTGGTATACTTACCCTGACCTTTGACAAAGAGGTGGCAGAGGTTGGGTGAGGCAAGACATGTGGGCAGAGCATAAACCAGAGGGCCAGGTGTTTGCCCAACATTAAGCTTCTGATTACTGAGGCAGCCATTTCAAAACATCTATCTCGAATAAACATATTACCAGCTGCATGATGCAACTACTAGTAAAACAACTAGGAAGAAAGCAGGTGATCCTGCCCACAAAGTTCCCTGGATAACCGACTACCTTAATAACTCCACTTTTTCTTCCCCATACCTCATCCCCACTCTTATGTTTTAAATTTGCCAATATTTTTGTAACCGTGTAGGGTGACAAATGTTAGCCAGACTTATTGTGGTAATGATTTTGCAATACATACAAATATCGAGTCATTATGTTCTACACCTGAAACTAATATAATGTTATATGTCAATTATAACTCAGTTATTTAAATTAATTAATCAATTTGCCAATAAAGAGTGAACCTATGAAATCCTAGGCACCCTACTTTTGACCCCAATAAAAGCAGAAGCCCGGGTCCCCCCCAAATGCCTGTGACCCTGCTGTGTGGCCCTCGGGTGTGCTGTGTAGCCTCTAGTTTCTGTAAATAGTACATCTTTTCTCTCAGATTTCTCTGACAGTGGTTGCTGAGGTGAATTTTATATAATAAGGACCACATGGGCCAGTCTAGTCACAACACTGGCTCCAGTTGAAGAAATGTCTGTGGGGGCTGCCAGAGTGGTGTGGACCCGGGTAAGTGCTTCAAGCATTCCGAACCAACAGTATCACTACCACAGACACAAACAGATGTCCAGCTGCATGCGTGAGAGGCTCTTCCCAGGGCAGGGCTCCCCATCACCCCCCCTCCCACACTGCAGTGAATAAGTCTAAGTAGTTCAAGCATTCTAAATGCAAAGTTGGTGCTCTTCACCATTATAAAAATATACTTGTTAAATTCAGTTAATAGAAGGTATTTTATTTACCAGTCTGCTATATTGGATTATGAGTTTTAAATAATTAGGTAAATGGTATGCGATCTTCCCTTTATACTATTGCCCCAGCTCCACAAAAGTTAGGGTTGGTCCTAAGTATTAAAACAGCAGCTAAAATTAAACATACCAAAATAAGATGGTTCCATGTCTCTTTAACACCGCTGTTCTTTGTGTTTTGTAACAAAACATACATACACATGTCTCCAATACAGCTATATGTAGACACATATACATAAGGCTGCAATGCAAATATTTCTGACCAAGGCATTACTGATATTCAGTAAACATACATAGTACACTTCCTGTAAAAATGCTGCCCGTGTATATATGGTAGAGGCAAAAAAACCCCCAAAACCCAGCAGCTCTATGATATATTTATGTAAACGTGACCAGTGCTCTCAGACCACAGTCTTCAATGAATTTTACTGGACCCCAAAATGACTGCACCAAAAATGGTGAGGTGGAATCTACACAGACCTCACCTAGGCACTACCTAGGATCTTCGGAGTTCAAAACAGTAATCGTTAAAGCCACTAAACTCCGCACCTTCCAATCTATCACCTTGTACAATTCTCACATAATCCAGCAGCCACATCAGCATCCACTTTACTGAACAAAGGACTTGCCTTCCCAGTACTACTGCTCTTCTTTCCAAAACCTTTGCACTAGAACACTCAACCTCCTCAGGGAATCCTCGCCTGTCCTCCAGGTCCTAACTGGAATCTGGTTCCACCTATAGGACAGTATGCAAACTGCAGCCCTTTCAGCATTTAAATCAGTTTTCCTAATCCCTTCTGTTAGGGATTTTCTCCTTGAGGGAAGTGATTCTAGCACATCTATCTTCATTTCATGCACTCTTTACCCACCTCCCGGCCCCAAGCCCAACACATCAGCCCCTGTATCAGTGCTATTCAAAATGCTGTCTATAGATCGCCTACTTTTTGCAACTGATTCATAAGGGAATAACCACATAACAAAATAAACATTTAGAATTTTATAGCAGTTTGAAATCAGTGGACTTCTCTTTGAACAAGGTGTTGTCAAATACACACATTGAGACACAGTGGTGCTAGCCATATCCACACATAGGTCTTTTTCTACTGAACGTGTTGCCCAAACTTTAATGTGCATATAAATCACTTGGGAAATCTCATTAAAAATGCAGGTTTAGTAGTCTGGAGTGAGGCCTGAGCCTCTGCATTTCTAATGAGTTTCAAGTGATGCTGGTGCTGCCGATCCACAGGTCCACTTGGAACAGTGAGGCATCAAACAACTGAATTAGGAGAATTTTCCCAACCAGCTATGCTGTTTCACATGACTGCATTTTGCAAATCTTTCTCAAATATTACACACATTAGATTGCCTCTGTTTAAAGTCATTGCTATTCACAGGCTGTGCAACCTTCGGAAAGTTAATGAACCTCTCTGTGCTGCAAGAGCCTCATATTTAAATGGGGACTAATAATCCTAAATACCCTATAGGATTGTTGTGAAGCTCAAATGGTTTAATTAATGTCATAGTTACTAGCATAATCCTTGGCTTATGTTAGCCATTTTCATTTTTAAATTGTTTATTTCTGCCTTACCTACTTGCAAACTTAAAATCTGCTCAAGTATCACATCTATGCAGGTCTTTTGACATCCTCCTACTCCAAAATGAGCCACTCTTTTGTGTCTACTGAGATTTTTCTGAGTATAATTATTTCCATGTTTGTCTCTCACAATCTAGTGTGCTAGTCTTGAAAGCAAGAATTTTCTTCATTCATTTCTGTATCCCTAATACCTAGCATGCTGACTGGCAAAATAAAAAAAAAAAAAAAACTGCCTGTGACTTTTTGATGTGAATTATTATGAATCAATCTTACAGAGCTAGGCTATAGGAAAAAATGTTATAAAATATCATCAGAACCCAATAAGGTCATTGTATTTTGTTGGGAAGATATTCTCTTAAGAAATAAAGATCAATGATGATAAATCATCTTAAGCTACTTTTTTAAGACTTAGGACTCTATGACAATTACAAATCATTTATTTTGTGATGAGACCAAGAAAAAAGGAAACATGGTAGCTTTTTTTAAACCAAGAGTCATTGGGGATGCAGTGTGTGTGTTTTTTTAATTAGCAACACTAAATGTATAAGTCTTAGAACTAAACTTTCTAGATATTTTCTCCATTTTACCAATATATATGAATTGACTAAAAGGTAGTTACTCTAGCATAAATAAAAGGAAATGCCATGAAGCAAATAATCTGAATTAACTCTTTATAAAAGGGTTCCCAGCCTCTGGGATCTAATGTCTGATGATCTAAGGTGGAGCTGATGTAATAATAATAGAAATAAAGTGCACAATAAATGTAATCCACTTGAATTATCCTGAAACCACCTCCCCACGCAGTCTTAAAAAAAATTATCTTCCAAAAAACCAGTCCCTGGTGTCATAAAGGCTGGGGACTGCAGCTTTATAAGGTCCTTATTTTTAAAACAAATGTAGCCAAATAGCAGTTTTTGAATGAAGCACAACTTCTGAATAACATTTAGGGGTAAACATAAAACACTTTCTCCCTCCTCTATTCTCTTGGAACCCACTCCAGGCTCTAGTCATTAGTTTTCTGAGGGAAGTAAGAACAGGGTAAAGAAGTAAATCTTAAGAGTGAAGTCACATGTGACTATTTTCCAATAACTCCCGGTATTCATCTCTGAATGTCAGTTTCATTGTCATCTTATCTCAGCCCTCTGGCCCAAGAGTGAGAAAATGGTACAGGCAGATACATTTGGTAAAAAGAATAATTCAAGTGTTTATCTTCTTTATGCCTAAAGCTTTTCCAGCCTGTGAGCCTTCCTCTCCTTACCTCTGTTTTTCAGCGGAGGAAGTGTGGGATGTAGATCTTTATTACATTCATTCCGTTCTGTGCAGCATTCAATGGATCTTCTCTGATGAGGAATGGGAGTGTCCTGAAATTGAAACCTGACAGCTATTAATACGTTTACCCCAAATTTCAAAGCCATATCATCTAAAACTAGCAAATTAACACTCTTTAGAGAACTGACTTAAAATTCTAATAATTTTATTCAGACATGGTGAAATGCTGTATTAGGTAATTTCTTTCAAATCATCATGTATATTCTTACTGTAACTTTTGCACTTTCATAAAATTACTATTATATTTGTAATAACCAGTATGCATAGTATAAACTCAGGAAGAAGGCTTGGCTTTATGCAATTAACCAAATCGGAATTTGAGCAAGATGATCTACTGAGTCCCTAAGCCAAAAGTTAACAGCAAAAATAAAATGACTACTTGATTTCAAAATGAAGGGAGAACTGACCCAATGCAAATTTTCTAATTATTGTTCAAATTACTGAAAACAAGCTAGTCAAAACAAATTTTATCTTGCTTGAAACTTGGCTGTTTGCAATCTTGCCAATAAAAGGTTACAAAGTGGAATCAAGGTATCTTCCTTACCCGACACTGAAAATCTGAGCCTTCTAGTCCTAGACATCCAGAAGTGACCACAGGCATCCCAGAGTCATCTTCTTCTATCATCGTGAAACAATATCCATCTGTGCTAAAGATCAAACAGGCAAAGTAAGTGTGTGTTGTGTGCGCGTGAGAGAGAGAGAAGGTCCAGGGTAAAAGGAAATGAAGATGTTTATCACTTGTTTTGGGCTTCCCTGGTGGATCAGTGGTAAAGAATTCACCTGCCAATGTAGGAGACTTGGGTTCCAATCCTTGAGTCAGAAAGACCCCCTGGAGAAGGAAATGGCAACCCACTCTAGTATTCTTGCCTGGGAAATTCCATGGACAGAGGAGCCTGGTGGGCTACAGTCCACGGCATTGCAAGAGTCAGACACAACTGAGCGACTAAACAACAACAACAACAGTCATTTGTTTCATTACAAACAAGAAGAAAGTCAAAGATCATATAACAGGTTATTATCTGATTAAAGAATCCCGAAACTTCCTTTTAAGTTGATTTAATTATCATAAACTATTTAGTCATATATCCTCTGTCTAGAAACTCATGAGAAAGGATCCAACATTTCCATATAACATATAAATTAATAGCATGTATACTCCATACTAAACACTCATTCTGGCCCTTCACAGCTATCACCTTCAGAAATCCACTCCAAGGGGAAGGTAGTAATATGCTTACTTTCTAGATGAAGAAACTGAGGTTCAGAGATCTTGAGTAATTTCTCAAAGGCCGTACAGCTAGTGAGAGGCACAACAGGGGTTTGAACCCACGCAGGTGAGTGTTTATTCTGATTCTACCTGCTCTGAGATAGTGAAGTGAATTTATCTCTTCCTAAGGCATACAGGGGACTTACACACTAAGGAGAAGTAGGAGTTGGGGACAGCACAGCCCAAGTGAGGTGACTAAGACTGTGCCATGCAGTACCTACCCTCTGCTTTCAGGATGGCATATGAAAACATCAGGCTTTGTGGTAACAAGTCCAGTCTTAATTTAAGTGTGGGGTAAGGATGGACAACAGAAAGAAGGGCTTTTAACATGATTATGAAAGCCAAAGAAACAATACTTTTAATTTCTGTCTAGTTTTCTACACTGAAAAGAACTTTCACTTAGAATCTCATTTAATCCTCTCATCAATAATGACAAGTAATATTTCTACTTTACAAATAGGTAAATTAAGGTTATGAGAGTCTAACAAACTTGTACAAGGTCACAAAACAAACAGATATAGTATCATGTGTAGCATCAAGGACTTCTTGCTTCATTCTTGTAGCTTTTCCAAAGTCCCTTCAGGGATTAAAAATGAAAAACAAGGACTATTATATACAGAACAATTTTTAAACACACATTACTTCACAAGTTTGGGTGATGAATGCAAACAGACTCCCAATATAAGTCATAAACCTCCACTGCATGTGCTAAGAAATAAACTACTGAACTACATCTCCATCTTTCTCATGAGCGAAAGATGTATATCTATGGTCAGCGTCCAACACAGATGTGACTACATAGACCTAAATGGTCAGAGGAAGAAAGTTCTGAGCATGATTTGTGTGTTGGTCTATTCTGTGTTAGTGGCGACAGCATTCTGCCATACACTAGCACTTCAGTTATCATCAAAACCCTTAGAATTGTTTACTTGGTTTATAAGCCTCAAGTGATACAAAATGCCTGTTTATAAGAACAAGCAAGGCAAAATTCAGACATGCTAATCAACGGCAAGGAATGGCCAATGATAAATCTCTTTGTTAGACCAAGGTCAAAGGCATGAATACTGCTGTAGAAGAAAGACTGCCTTTGAACAGCCCATGCTCTGAATTCTTTGGGGCTTTTTAACTAATGTACTGAAATCACTATGAAAATCCAAAGCACATAAACACTGAATGCAATAAATGAAAGAACCATCCCTTAGAAATTTACCTTAAACAATATAAGCAAACAATAACCATGTGATTTTTCTTTTATCCCTTTCCTCTACATTTCTTTTATCCCTTTCCTATACATTTACACTCTGTGTGTAACTTGCATTTCTCATCAAAAGTAAAATTCAGGAATTAAGAATAAAGTTATTTTAAGCTTCTGATATTAGGAAATCATAGCAAAACTAAGAAAGTTTGATACCATATGTTAAATCTGAAAAGACTAATTTCTCCTTATCTAGGAGGTCCCCTGAAGTCAAAACCTGAGTATACAGAAATGTAATTTGAGGCAACTTATAAGAATCAAAAAAGAAAAGGCTGGTAAAGCTGTTGGCATGTTACTTTTACAATGTCCTGGTAAATGTAAAGAAACATCAGGAAGAGTAAATTCAAGCTTTAAAAATGTACTCCCTTATCTGTGAAGAGGAGGAAGCTAAAAACAGAGGATGGAAACAAGATTTTTGATGGAGAGATGCTGGAGTATATATATAGAAGCAGAAATAAAATGTACACATGAAACATGAAATGTTATAAACCAACATTACTTCAATAAAAAATAAATTTAAAAAAGGGGATGGAGAGGGAGAGAGGCCCTAGAGAAAGAAGTTGGTGTCCTATAAGTTATAAATTCGGATACAAACTGAAATATTTAGTTGGAGGACAAGCAAGGGGGCAAGAGAGCCATCTCAAGTGCATATTATTGACAACAAGACAAAAATAATTTATAAACTTCTTACTGAAATTGCTAGCTAGTAAGGGCCACTGACGAAACCAGTAGTGCAATTACAGAAGCTTAAAAATTACTTGAGAACTTTTAACTCTCGAGCAAGCACAAATATAAACACAACTGCACTCTGGAATCAAAGCCGATCAACCACCCACCACTAAGAGATGGCTGCTGAATGTCACCAAAGGCATCTGACTTTACTATGGGCTTATCTCAGCATTCTGCTGCTTGCTTCCATATATAAGTATAGGTTTCAAATGTTTTATATAGATTATTACCCATCATCCCTAGAGTGTTGAAAGTGATAATGAGATGCAGAATCATGAGAAAAACAAAACGTGAAATAATGTTATACAAAATTGAAAGCAGTGAGATGTATATATGAATACAGGATGAATCATTTGATTACAGTAATGATAATGAATTTTAAAAGACAATTCAAAAGGAAGGAAAAGCAAGATAGAGGCAGGGGATTAAGAGGTTCAAACTACCATGTACAAAATAAATAAGCTACAAGGATATATTTGTATAGCATTAGGAAATATGGGCATTATTTTATCATAATTTTAAATGCAGTACAATCTGTAAAAATACTAAATAATTACACTGTATATATAAAACTAATGTAACACTGTATGTAAATCAACCAAACTTCAATAAAAAAGACAACTGATGTGACTTTTCAAAAATTCTGCCCCTGTGTTATAAGTCAGGAAAAGTAATTGACAGAACAGTTGCCTATAAACATTATCAGTTATCAGTACTGAATGCCTCTCAACATAAGGCTAATTCATGAAAAAGCGAAGCATTTGAAAAAGTAAATGCCATATGAGGTCAAAGTAGTGATAATAAAACCTCTGTTACAACACTGGATAGTTCTACAGGTTCATGCCTCCTTGAATATGCCCAGTATTTCAAAAGCAAAGAAGTCTGGAACATCTTGAGAGATCATCGAGGATAAACTGCCTTGGGAGATTTTCAGTGTGCCCGTGAACATTTACTAGTAAGTAAGAAAGGGATACGCTTAGTTTAAAGCTTAAAGGGACCAAATGATACTCCTTAGGTAGCTGTGCATCCTGAGCCTGGAAGTTTTGCCTGTTTTCATTTGGGGTCAAATGGATTTATAAACAGTGATAGCTCAGTTGGTAAAGAATCAGCCTGCAATGCGGGAGGCCTGAGTTCGATCCCTGGGTTGGGAAGATCCACTGGAGAAGGGACAGGCTACCCACTCCAGCATTCCTGGGCTTTCCTGGTGGCTCAGATGGTAAAGAATCCTCCTGCAATGCAGGAGACCTGAGTTCGATCCCTAGGTTGGGAAGATCCCCTGGAGAAGGGAAAGGCTACCTACTCCAGTAATCTGGCCTGGAGAATTCCATGGGCTGCCTCCATGAGGTCACAGAGTCGAACATGACTGAGCCACTTTCACTTCTGGACTCCAACTCATTCATTGCAGAGCGAGGGCAAGATTTATAAGGTTTACCCAAGTCTTGGTCCCTTTAACTCTATTCTTCCACTAAGATCTTATGCTTCTTTTTTTTTTTTTTAATAAATAAATTTATTTATTTTATTTGGGGGCTAATTACTTTACAATATTGTAGTAGTTTTTGCCATACATTGACATGAATCAGCCATGGGTTTACATGTATTCCCCTTCCTGGACCCCCCTCCCACCTCCCTCCCTATCCCATCCCTCTGGGTCATCCCATTGCCCCAGTCCTGAGCATTTGTCTCATGCATCAAACATGGAATGGTGTTCTGTTTCATATATGATAATATACATGTTTCAATGCTATTCTCCCAGAGCATCCCACCCTCACCTTCTCCCTCAGAGTCCATAAGACTGTTCTATGCATCTGTGTCTTTTATTCTGTCTCACATATAGGGTTATTGTTACCATCTTTCAAATTCCATATATATGCATTAGTATACTGTATTGGTGTTTTTCTTTCTGGCTTACTTCATTCTGTATAATGGGCTCCAGTTTCATCCATCTCAATAGAACCGATCTTACGCTTCTTTATTATAAATCCCAAGCTGTCCAGAAATATAACCACCTCAGTTGAGAAGGCATTGGAGAAGGAAATGGCAACCCACTCTAGTATTCTTGCCTGGAGAATGCCAGGGACAGAGGACCCTGGTGGGCTGCCGTCTATGGGGTCGCACAGAGTCGGACACGACTGAAGCAACTAAGCAGCAGCAGCAGCAGTTGAGAAGGGACTATTGTAGAAATTTTCTTCTAACTGGTTTAGATCTTTATAAAGGTTAATTTAACTATAAAATATAATTTTTAAAGTAGCAGTTAAAGAGGAGTTTATCTGATCTGCTCAATCAGGGTGATAGGAAATTTTAAAAGCAGTAATAAAATAATCTAAAAATCACCAAGTAACTCAAATTTCATTTAATTATTAAATAGTTTAAAATTTTGCCCTTGACAAAAACTGATTAAATAAATTAAAACTTGCCCAAGCACATCTGCTCATAAGGATTCAAGTTCTCTACACCAATTAATCTATTTATTCTGATCAAACTGAATCAAATTATTTATTCCACTTCTTACCAGGGTGTAAGAAATACTAGGATTCTTAAATTCCTTTCAAAATTCTTTTAAGTTTCAGTCAGAAACTACTTGAAAGGCTGCTCATTTTAGGTGAATTGTAAATAGGTGAATTGTAAATCCTGAAGGACACTGTCTTCTAAAATATCTATTTCACAATGAAGGGAATAAATAAAGTTTTCTGTTATAGGTAAATAAAGATACAGCTTTTCAAGTTGTGTTTAAGTCATGTAGATTTTAGCCAGTTAACTAAAACAGCTGAAAGTTGCTTAACCACAGTTAATTTTACAAACTATTAAGCATACTGGCTTACCTGGTGGCTCAGACTGTAAAGAATCTGTCTGCAGTTCAGGAGGCCTGGGTTCAATCCCTGGATCGGGAAGATCCCCTGGAGAAGGGAATGGCAACCCACTCCAGTATTCTTGCCAGGAGAATTTCATGGACAGAGGAGCCCCGTGGGCTACAGTCCATGGGGTCGCAAAGAGTCAGGCACGACTGAGCAACTAACACACACACACATTAAGCATACTATGCCTCAGACAGATCCTGAGAATCAAGCATGAGGAATATGCAGCCTTTGTTTTCAAGGAGTTCAATATCTACGCACCAATCCTAGGAACGACACAGTCATTCCACTTCAGGAGAGACAGAAATCACCAGCTAATTAAGTGCTTTCTACTGACTGGCAGGAAGGCAAAGAAGAATGCTGAGCAAACGTCATCACCAGAGTCCTGGAATCCTAAGGTTTGTTTGTCTGTTTGTTTGTTTCCCCTTATCATCTTAGGTGGGTGTGTTCCCATAGTGGTGGAGGGAAAGAGGGTAAGATGGGTATGACTGTCACTGCTCCCATTTTCTGGCTTTTCCTCTGAGATGTCACAGCACCTGGGGAAGCTGAAGTTACTGAAGTTACAACATTAGTGATGAAGTTCCAATATGAGAGGGGTCTTTTTTACTTTCTCCTGAAGAGAGTGTAACTACCATACATCCTCCTCTGGCAGCCATGCCGAGTGATTTAATGTTTTGTTCATTTTCTTCCTAGGAGGTACATGATTTTTTTGATCTTGTCTCAGTTGTTATATTATATACGCATTTGCATGTTCTCACTCCTGCAGTCCTGAGTAGACCTCTCACATACCTTACTCTGAGAACCTCCTAGCCGGACATCCCCTCTCCTCTCTCTAGTCTCTAACCCATTCCGCACAGTACCACCTGAAAAATCTTACATCTTCCTTCCTGCTCAAGTATCTTCAGTGATTCTCTATGTATAACTGTACTGAGCCCAACACTATTCACTTTCTATTAAGTCCAACACTAAATGGATCCATTTAAGTATCACTCATGATTAATGAAAGACACAAAAGCAGAGTTATTCCTTATAAAAGATTTCACAAGTGAATTTGAAACTATATCCTCATTCAACTAAGTGATATGTTCCACAGAAGGAACATTCTCATAAGTGAAATGGTTTTAACTCAACATCTTCTACTGGGAAAAAAAAATCATAAAGCTGAATGTTCAGGTGATCTGGGCAACAGAGGAATAAACTGGATGAACAGAAGATGTACACACAGATGAGAACAGTGCTTACTTCGAACACTCTGAGACCTGGGTCAGGAGCATCTCTCTGAAAGCACACATCATCACATTTGGTAGAACGTTTAGAAGCTCCAGGTTAACACAAACTATATAAAAGGGCTCTGGACAGCATCGCCTGATCTTACATGTTCCTTCTTGCTCAGAAATCTTCAACGGTTCTCAATGTATAGCTGTAAAAAGCCTTACACTGTTCACTTTCTATTAAACCCCTAAGCTTTCCCTTCTGCCCTCTTTGACTCTTCAGGAAACAGCTAGAGACTCATCTAATTTGTCATTTAGGCACCTGGAATCATTTGTACATCTATGCAAATATACAATGTGATTTATTATACCTACAAACCCTGAAAACTGCCAAGGTAGGAGTATTTTTGGTCAAATAAATGAGGAAATATTTAAAATTACCTTGAAAAAGAGTTAAAAAAAAAAGAACTGGATAGACTTGTATGAGAGTAGAGGAACTTGAGGGAGGTGGTAAGAAAGGGACAAAAATGACTATCATGGATCATGTCAAGTAAAAGAAGGAAGAATACATAAAGTGGGACCAAATTATATAGAGAAAAAAATAAATAAGACTGAGATTATGTCTGCTAGGACAGGAAAGCAAAACAGAACATTGGCATGGTGGAAGTCATACACAAAGAGTTAATTAAGGAGACTATGCAGTTTTCAAAGCATACAGTGATAGTATGAGGTCCTAGGAATAGAATCTTGAAATGGAGTAAGAAAGATAAACAATGCGAAGTAACAACTAAAAGGTATTTAGATGATCGATATTTTATTGAGGGAGGTTAGACCATGGTTTCATCCTTTAATCTGAATTATGGATATTAAAAAATTATTCTACTACTTTATTCAGCATGATATATACGTACTACATCCTGTAACATACATGCCATTAGGCCAGGTGAATGGAATGGATTTTGGAAGCAGACACATCTGCACCTGATAGGAATCAAGGCCAAAAAGTACTCATAAAGAGTTAAAAAAAATAATAATAAAATAAAGGACAAAACTCTTTACACTTTGTGCATGTTCTCTGAATTATCCCATCAAGGGCTTCCCAGATGGCTCAGCAGTAAAGAATCCACCTACAACGCAAGATACATAGGCTCAATCCCTGGGTCGGAAGATTCCCTGGATCTTCAGGGGATCTCAGAATCTCTGAAAGTATGATGCACTTTTGATTTGGGCTACTTTCCAGGTTATTCTCTACAGGAATGTGGGAGTGGTAATGAGCATGTGCTCTACCCAGGCTATCCAGCTTGGCTACAATCTGCCTGGTACCAGCCTTCATCCAAGCCATAAGCAAGGACACTTTTATCTTTAAAACTGTTTTGCCTAGAAGGGCAAGATTTGGTGCAGTATTACTCAAAGTGTGCTCCCTCAAAAACTACTTGTTACTGGTCTGTGAGTACATTAATATAGAAATTGAAATTTGTATCGCAGTAACTCCAGCTTTGTTGAATTTAATTAATGCATGCATGCTCAGTTGTTCAATTGTATCCAACTCTTTGCAACCTTATAGACAGTAGCCCATCAGGCTCCTCTGTCCATGGGATTCTCCAAGTAAGAATACTGGAGTGGGGGACCTTCCGACCCAGGGATCGAACCCACGTATCCTGTATTTCCTGCACTGTAGGTGGATTCTTTACTGCTGAACCATCTGGGAAGCCCTTGAATTTAATTAACAGATAATAGAAAAATGAAGAATGTAATCTGTAAATATTTTTAATTAATTTTTCCAGTAATTCATTTTTATTGAACTTTAGAAAGTATCAGTGCACAACTTATTGGGGAAAAATTTTTGACCAGAGGTATAGCCTGAAAAGGGACTTCCTTGGTGGCTCAGATGGTAAAGAATCTGCCCGCAATGCAGGAGACCCAGGTTTCATCCCTAGGTTGGGAAGATTCCCTGGAGAAGGAAATGGCAACCCACTCCAGTATTTTTGCCTGGGAAATCCCATGGACAGAAGAGCCTGAGAAGGGTTTCCCTGGTAGCTCAGCAGTAAAGAATTTGCCTGCAATGGAGGAGACGTGGGTTCAATCCCTGGGTTGGGAAGATCCCCTGGAGAAGGAAGTGGGAACCTACTCCAGTATTCTTGTCTGGGAAATTCCATGGACAGAGGAGCCTGGCAAGTTACAATCCATAGGGTCGCAAAGGAATTGTATGTGACTTAGTGACTAAACCACCTCCACCATAGCCTGAGAACTATCTGATTCAAAGGGCTTACAAGGATGGAGGCAGAAAGGTCTGAATCTGTTCTTAAGTCTTAGAGCACAGAACAGAAAAAGGCCTTGTGATTCAGACATGATTGACCTAAGCTCACAGGAGACTCAATTGGAATCAATAGCTTGTTAGCAAAATGGATGTACCTTTTACCCAAGAGTGAATATTTCTGCTCCTTTGAGTGTCAGAGGTTAGCTTTAAGTTAGAAATTTAGCATCTTGGTACCTTGGCCACAGTTTTTTTTCAATCATTTGGGTGTGCACAGTGAATGACCTAATAAAATTTTATAACCTCTCAGAGCCTCAGATTTCTCACCTGGAAAATACAGATAATGCTACATTCTTTACAGGAATGGTATGAAGATTAAAGATAGATGAAAGTAAACATTCTAGTAGTATAAAAGTTCAATAAACTTTAGTTTTATGTCTTTCCTGAATCTACTTTTCAATTTCTCTCACTTGGCTGCTGTTGTTCTCAAATTCATTTTTGTCTCCCTCTAATACATTGAGTACTCCACAGCAGAGATAATTTTTCAAAAAAGGAAATCACATCACATCAATCTCCATTGCTACTCCTGTTTAAACATCTCCTTCAGGCCATAAAGTTCTCCCATCTCTAGGCTCAAACCAACCACATCTCCTCCTACATGCCAAGCTTCCCCTTCCCACCATAGAGAACTTGCATCGCAGTTAACAGTGCCTCAACACTTCCTCTCAAATCAACTTAGGACACTTCAATGGCCTATGAGGAAAATAGGACAAAATATTTGAAACTGGGGTAATTTTGGATAATTCTGGAAAACCTGAACATATGATCCCCAGAACTATGGCTCAAAGGGCACGTACAGACTCACTCACAATTACTACAGACTTAGACAAAATAGTAGAATATCTCCCTAACATGCTAATTCCTGCTTCTCTTCTTCAGAAAACTTTGTGTGATTTTTCTGATACTTTTTTCTGTTTACTGCAAGGCAGTAGCATTTCCTAGGAAATACTGTCTGAGCTTTGGAATCATTTTATCTTGGTTTAAGACTTGGAGTAAGACTTGCAACCTGGTGCTATCATACAAGGGCCAAGTTACTAGACTTCTCTGGGGCCTGAACTCCTTAGGTCTAAGGGTAAGAAATGAGCCTTCTCTACCACATTGCATTGTTGTACTGATTAAATGAGACATATATTTATTAATACACCCGAAGCTCCTCATTGCATCATTCTGTCAATTCATATTACTCGAACTATGTATTTTAGGACACACTGGTAAGCTTCTATTAGACAGTCCCCACTTCATAAGAAGCTTTTCTTAAAAAGTCTCAGCATGAAAGAAAAGCATGCAAGCACGCATGCATGAATGCATCAGCTCAGCTTCATGCTCCTTCCTGGGGAACTAGAGGTCCTAAACAGCTGCCCAGATATTCTACCCAGAGTTCCAACCCAGCAGCAGCCTATCTCCCTATGCGGGTTCATTACCCTCCTTGAGGGAGACTCTGCTTCTCTGACACTTTAGCTCCTGAGACCCACACTTGTCTTGTTATCTCACCCACTTCTCCCTGGGCATACTCTAGCCTCTGTATCTACTGTCAACCTCACCAGGGGAAATAAATGCAGGGACAGTCACCAACAAGATGGATGTAGCTGCATCATGATGTGTAAAGAAGAAAGAAGCAAAAAGCCTAGTTTCAAATATTTGAAAGTATTTGTACAAACTTGATTACCTACTAAGGAGTCTATTCTTGGGCATTTTGATAACGTATTTCTTAACTTCTGGTGGACTCACATAAGCTCTGTTACTACACTGTTTCCCAGATTCAGTTTATGAATATTTATAACAGCATGACAGTGACAGTGTTCGTCACTCAGTTTAAGTCACTTCAGTCATGCCCAACTCTTTGTGAC
This sequence comes from Giraffa tippelskirchi, assembly GCF_054371585.1. Taxonomy (NCBI): domain Eukaryota; kingdom Metazoa; phylum Chordata; class Mammalia; order Artiodactyla; family Giraffidae; genus Giraffa; species Giraffa tippelskirchi. The sequence goes on along the minus strand of NC_137275.1, from coordinate 80,942,295 downwards.
CCCATGGAATGCAGCCCAACAGGCTCCTCAGTCCATGGGATTCTCCAGGCAAGAATACATGAGTGGGTTGCCATTTCCTACTCCAGGGGATCTTCCCAACTCAGGGAACAAATCTGTCTCTTACATCTCCTGCACTGGCAGGAGGGTTCTTTATGACTAGCGTCACCTGGGAAGTCACCAGCTTAGGTTGTTCTTTCCAAAATACTAACACTATCAGCATAATACATGATTCAGTTCAGTTCAGTTCAGTCGCTCAGTCATGTCTGACTCTTTGCGAACCCATGAATAGCAGCACGCCAGGCCTCCCTGTCCATCACCAACTCCCAGAGTTCACCCAAACTCACGTCCATCGAGTCGGTGATGCCATCCAGCCATCTCATCCTCTGTCATCCCCTTCTCCTCCTGCCCCCAATCCTTCCCAGCATCGAGGTCTTTTCCAATGAGTCAACTCTTCACATGAAGTGGCCAAAGTATTGGAGTTTCAGCTTCAACATCAGTCCTTCCAATGAACACTCAGGACTGATCTCCTTTAGGATGGACTGGTTGGATCTCTTTGCAGTCCAAGGAACTCTCAAGAGTCTTCTCCAAAACCACAGTTCAAAAGCATCAATTCTTTGGCGCTTAGCTTTCTTTACCATTCACCTCTCACATCCATACATGACTACTGGAAAAACAATAGCCTTGACTAGACGGACCTTTGTTGGCAAAGTAATGTCTCTGCTTTTCAACATGCTATCTAGGTTGGCCATAACCTTCCTTCCAAGGAGTAAGCGTCTTTTAATTTCATGGCTGCAATCACCATCTGCAGTGGTTTTGGAGCCCAAAAAAATAAAGTCTGACACTGTTTCCACAGTTTCCCCATCTATTTTCCATGAAGTGATGGGACCAGATGCCATGATCTTAGTTTTCTGAATGTTGAGCTTTAAGCCAACATTTTCACTCTCCTCTTTCACTTTCATCAAGAGGCTCTTTAGTTCCTCTTCACTTTCTGTCATAAGGGTGGTGTCATCTGCATATCTGAGGTTATTGATATTTTGCCCTGTAATCTTGATTCCAGCTTGTGCTTCTTACAGCCCAGTGTTTCTCATGATGCACTCTGCATATAAGTTAAACAAGCAGGGTGACAATATACAGCCTTGACGTACTCCTTTTCCTATTTGGAACCAGTCTGTTGTTCCATGTCCAGTTCTAACTGTTGCTTCCTGACCTGCATACAGGTTTCTCTCAAGAGACAGGTCAGGTGGTCTGGTATTCCCATCTCTTTCAGAATTTTCCACAGTTTATTGGGATCCACACAGTCAAAGGCTTTGGCATAGTCAATGAAGCAAAAATAGATGTTTTTCTGGAACTCTCTTGCTTTTTCGATGATCCAGCAGATGTTGGCAATTTGATCTCTGGTTCCTCTGCCTTTTCTAAAACCAGCTTGAACATCTGGAAGTTCATGGTTCACATATTGCTGAAATCCGGCTTGGAGAATTTTGAGCATTACTTTACTAGCATGTGAGATGACAGCAATTGTGGAGTAGTTTGAGCATTCTTTGGCATTGCCTTTCTTTGGGATTGGAATGGAAACTGACCTTTTCCAGTCCTGTGGCCACTGCTGAGTTTTCCAAATTTGCTGGCATATCGAGTGCAGCACTTTCACAGCATCATCTTTTAGGATTTGAAATAGCTCAACTGGAATTCCATCACCTCCACTAGCTTTGTTTGTAGTGATGCTTTCTAAGGCCCACTTGACTTCACATTCCAAGATGTCTGGCTCTAGGTGAGTGATCACACCATCGTAATTATCTGGGTCGTGAAGATCTTTTTTGTACAGTTCTTCTGTGTATTCTTGTCACCTCTTCTTAATATCTTCTGCTTCTGTTCGGTCCATACCATTTCTGTCCTGCATCGAGCCTATCTTTGCATGAAATGTTCCTTTGGTATCTCTAATTTTCTCGAAGAGATCTCTAGTCTTTCCCAATCTGTTGTTTTCCTCTATTTTTTTGCATTGATTGCTGAGGAAGGCTTTCTTATCTCTCCTTGCTATTCTTTGGAACTCTGCATTCAAATGGGAATATCTTTCCTTTTCTCCTTTGCTTTTCACTTCTCTTCTCTTCCCAGCTATTTGTAAGGCCTCCTCAGACAGCCATTTTGCTTTTTTGCATTTCTTTTCCTTGGGGATGGTCTTGATCCCTGTCTCCTGTACAATGTCACGAACCTCCATCCATAGTTCATCAGGCACTCTGTCTATCAGATCCAGTCCCTTAAATCTATTTCTCACTTCCACTGTATAATCATAAGGGATTTGACTTAGGTCTTACCTGAATGGTCTAGTGGTTTTCCCTACTTTCTTCAATTTAAGTCTGAATTTGGCAGTAAGGAGTTCATGATCTGAGCCACAGTCAGCTCCTGGTCTTGTTTTTGCTGACTGTATAGAGGTTCTCCATCTTTGGCTGCAAAGAATATAATCAATCTGATTTCGGTGTCGACCATATGGTGATATCCATGTGTAGAGTCTTCTCTCGTGTTGTTGACAGAGGGTGTTTCCTATGACCAGTGCGTTCTCTTGACAACACTTTATTAGCCTTTGCCCTGCTTCATTCTGTACTACAAGGCCAAATTAGCCTGTTGCTCCAGGTGTTTCTTGACTTCCTACTTTTGCATTCCAGTCCCTTTTTAATGAAAAGGACATCTTTTTTGCGTGTTAGTTCTAAAAGGTCTTGTAAGTCTTCATAGAGCCATTCAACTTCAGCTTCTTTAGCATTACTGGTTGGGGCATAGACTTGGATTACTGTGATATTGAATGGTTTGTCTTGGAAACGAACAGAGATTATTCTGTCATTTTTGAGATTGCATCCAAGTACTGCATTTTGGACTCTTTTGTTGACCATGATGGCTACTCCATTTCTTCTAAGGGATTCCTTCCCACAGTAGTAGATATAATTGTCATCTGAGTTAAATTCACCCATTCCAGTCCATCTTAGTTCGCTGATTCCCAGAATGTCGACGTTCACTCTTGCCATCTCCTGTTTGACCGGTTCCAATTTGCCTTGTTTCATGGACCTAACATTCCAGGTTCCTATGCAATATTGCTCTTTACAGCATCAGACCTTGCTTCTATCACCAGTCACATCCACAACTGGGTATTGTTTTTGCTTTGGCTCCATCCCTTCATTCTTTCTGGAGTTATTTCTCCAGATTAAATGATTAAAACAAACAAAAGCCCCCACACATTTGACAGCTCCTGCTGTTCCATTTCGGACAAAGCAATGGCAACCCACTCCAGTGTTCTTGCCAGGAGAATCCCAGGGATGGCAGAACCTGGTGGGCTGCCATCTATGAGGTCACACAGAGTCGGACATGACTGAAGCGACTTAGCAGCAGCAGCAGCAACTGTTGCATTTATTTATTTGGGGACTGAGGTCTTTCGAAAGAAAATAATTAGTTTCTGCTCCTTGACAAGGACCCTGGGATCTGCACTCTGTTTATGTGCACAAGTGATGTTTGGTGGAAGAATGATTTCAGAACAACATTCCAGGGCAAAATGGGATTCAATAGTTCAGACAGGCACAGCTCTGAGAGGTAATGGGGGTAGGCTCTACTCCCCAAAATGTGTTCTTGGGAGCACTAGTCTAAAATTCTATAGTCAACAAAAGATGCCTTCCTGTGAAAACTGGAGTTGAACAATTTATATGACCAACCTGCAAATATTGTTGACCGAGTCTTCTGGACAATGGTGGTGGCATTTACATCGCAAGATCTTTGGACGTGGGGTGGGGGCTGTACTCTCACCATCCTCTTTCTTGGTGCCCACATTTAATTTTCCTGAACTTCGCAAAAGCATGTTATCAAGGAAGTTTGCTGAAAAGAAGAAAGAATAAGAGTTTAATCTAAGCATCATTGGAATAGCCCAGCCACAGTCTTCTGTCCAAAGAATTATGATGTTAAACAAAATAGTAAGTATTCATGACACTTAAATATTTAAACAGAAAACATATTCTGCTGTTCTGATATGAAAAAGTATACTTTCTCTACAATATAGATAGGTCTCATTAGAAATTCTCATAAACCTTTCAGAGTAGTAGTTTCTACATTAAGCTATAATAGTTGTATTTGGCTGAGTGCAAGCAGTTCAAAGACATACTATTATATAGATTATCTCTGTATGTAATACTGTGAGTAAATATTATCATTCCCATTTTTAGATGAGAAAATTAAGATTTGAAATTTAAGTGATCTGCACTCAGCTAATAAGTTATGAAGACAGGATTTAAATCCGGATTGCTTGGGCCCTAAAATTTCTACTAGTCTTTTTACTTTAGGTATATTAAGTATTTTTTAAAGAAATCATAGGAAATATTTAATCTGTGAAATTCATTAGGAAAATGGAAACTTAATTATCAAGATATATTTCAAAAAATATATCTCTCTCATCAGTATTTACAAGCAAAAGGGACTACCTATTAGCAGTGACTGTACATCTGCAATTTAAGTGGAAGAAATGATGGTAGATATAATGTCTAAAGACATATTGTTCTGGGTTCAAAAGCAGTCTTTATTGTTTATCAGTTAGTTGACATTGAATAACTTTACAAATAGTGTCATTGTGCTTTTTTTCTTATCATTAAAATGAAGATAATTATAAACACCTACATCATGTCAAGAACTTAGAGTGTGTGTGTTACGTACTATTACTTGATAAATGTTAGGTAATGTTATTGGAAAATCTAATTTTTTACCTTTTAAGTAGCAAGACAATGTTTCACAACATAGGGTGACATATCACTGAGACCGTTTTCATATTTTCTTCTTTACCACCACCTTTGGAATATAATGATGCTCAAGGAAGCATGGATTGACACCTATTAAGTTTCAGGCATAGTGGTAAAAGTTCTTACACATGCTATGTCACTGGAGAAATCGTCACCCTGAGCAATGTTTGATTTAAAATCTCACAACACATCCAGTTTGCCTATAGTTAAATAAAATTTCAACAAAAATATTATCTGAAAGACATTGGGTTAAAAAATTGAAATTCTTAAAGTACAGTATACACAATAGATATATACAGTATGCATTTGCTATTTTTTAAACTACAAATTAGTGCCTCCATTATTATATCAGATAATGAGGAGTTTAAAAAAAGATCTGTGATGTTGTTTTCTGACTTTCTCTGTGTTATAACAATTAGTTGAATTTTTAGAGTAACAATTGAAAAGGAAAACAATAATCTGTTAGATCAATTTATCAGAATTTTCCCAATCATTAATTCTAATATTTCATTAGATTTTTGAAATTTATGTAAGGTGTGCACCTAACTTTCTAGAACAGCTCCTTGAATTTTAGTCTGCAGAAGATATACAAACTATAATATATTAAGAGTCTGTTCTATTCAGAATCCTGGGCCATCATAGTGATTCTGATTCTACAGGTCTCAGGTAAGCCAAGAGAAGGCATATTCAACAAGACCCCATGTGATTCTGAGACAGATGATGTGTAACTCCATTTTAAGAAAACTAGGACTAGATTAATTATGTTTAATCCCTACAGGTGTTTATTATTTCTATAAAATATGGTGCTCGTCTATAAGTGAAAGCTCCAAAAGAAAGTGAAGTAAAACACAGTTCGCATTCACACGCTGTATTTAAAACCTGCATAAATGCCCTAGCATTGCTTGATATCCAGGTGCAGTGGGTATTGGTATGTCTATATATCTCCCTACCACATTGACTTCCTTCTTTATAAATGTGGTTCTCAGTCTTACTAACTTTATGACCTGAGGAACCTCAAAGCAACTCAGTGATGAAAGTAAGATATTTAAAACTTATTACATCCTGCTTCCCTCCATACTAGGCCCCTGCTCTTTGAAGTTTTTAAAACAAAATAATAAAAATTCATTTATTAATATTACACATATGTCTACTTCTTAAATATATACTGGGTGCCTACCTTGTTTCAGACATAGCCCAGGTATGTAGGATGAACTAAACATACACAGAATTTACCGTCGATGGGAAAAGTTGTTAAATGGAATATTCACATAGAATGGTCTATGGTAGAAAAGGAAACATCCTCAAACTACTGGAAATAAGATGTCATTTTGTAAGAAGTATTTTAAGAAAGGATTTATGATATTCTCCCATTTTAACTTAAATAATAATATAAAATTTAGCTAGAAAGAGTCTTTTCACAATATTGCTTGTTAACAATCTGTGAAAAAAGTGAAAGTCACTCAGTTGTGTCCGACTCTTTGTGACCCTCATGGACGATACAGTCCCTGGAATTCTTCAGGCCAGAATACTGGAGTGGGTAGCTGTTCCCTTCTCCAGAGAATCCAACCCAGGTCTCCAGCATTGCGGGCAGATTCTTTACCAGCTGAGCTACCAGGGTTATAAGTCAGATTTTTAAAAAGAGATTCCTATGTAGTTATTGAAATGTTGACGTAGAAGTATATTTACTGACAAGAAAGACTGTTAAAATATAATTTTTGTTCAAAGGGATAGTTTACAGAGCATTTTAATTACAAAATTCCACTACAAGGACAAAAAGGGCTAAAACAAAGAACTAGTAATATAAAAGGGATCTTGAGGAGACACTAGAAAGGAAAACATGCTAACATGCTAAGAATCATCCTTTCTATACAGATTGCAAAGATAAAATATTGCTGCATAATCTTTCTAAAATGCTTAACACTTTAACATGTAATCAAAATACATGCTATTTTAACAAAACCACGTTCACAAGAACAAGAAGGTAAGTACAGTTAGCTCATATTAAAGATTTCATCTCTGCAAACTGAGTTAACAAACAACACTGAAAGAACATATAAAGGCTACTACCTTCATATAATGTGACCCAAACAACTAATAGTAGTGAGATGATAAATGACTGCTTTTAAGAAGCATTAAATAAATGGATAATTAAATGCAAATCTGAGACAGGTAAAGAGTTCTTTATATTTGCTTTTGCCAAAATGATCAAAGGAGTAATCTATGTAACTTGTACAATTACTACTTAGGAGTTAATTACTCATATAGATGTGTTAATTTCTTATGAAATGAAAATCATTATCAAACAATTCATAATATTTCCAATCACATGATAAAATTAAAGTCACTGAGTGATAATTTGGAGGCTAAATAGAGAATGGGGTAAGAGAAGCAGTAGCAGGAGAATAAATACATTTGGTTAGACTCATATTAAAAGCTTAAGAATACAGTTAAAAAAGATTATAAAACCTAAAGTGTGGTATAACTGCCATACAATACTAGTGTCAGGGGTACAACAATGTACCACACTTTCTTTATCCATCCCGTGCTGGGCACTTAGGTTGTTCTGTATCTTGGTTATTGTAAATAATGCTGCAGTAAACACAGAGGTGGATACATTTTTTTTCAAGTTAGTTTCTGTTTCCTTGGATAAACACCCAGAAGTAGAATTGCTTGATCTCATGGTAGTTCTATTTTTAAGTTTTTTGAGGGATGTGCATACTGTTTTCCACAGTGGCTGCACCAATTTACAGTGCACAAGGGTTTTCTCTTCTCTACATCCTCACTAGGATTTGTTATCTTTTGTCTTTTTGAGAATACCCATTCTATCAGGTGTGAAGTGAAGTGAAGTCACTCAGTCATGTCCGACTCTTTGTGACCCTATGGACTGTAGCCTACAAGGCTCCACCATCCATGGAATTTTCCAGGCAAGAGTACTAGAGGGGGGTTGCCATTTCCTTCTCCAGGGGATCTTCCTGTCCCAGGGATCGAACCTGGGTCTCCCGCATTGCAGGCAGACGCAGGTGTGAAGTGATATCTAATTGAGGTTTTGATACCTATTTCCTTATTGATTAATGGTGTTAAATGTTTTTTCATGTACCTGTTGGTCATCTATATGTCTTCTATGGAAAAATGACTATTCAGACCATCTGCTCATTTTTTTAAAATAGGACTTTGTTTTTTTATTCATTTTTTGGGCTACTGAGTTGTATGTTGTCATTCAGCTGCCAAGTTGTGTCTGACTCTTTTGCGACCCTATTTACTGTAGCCCACCAGGCTCCTCCGTCTAGGGGATATTGGAATGGGTTGCCATTTTCTTCGCCAGTGGATCTTCCAGACCCAGGGATCAAACTTACGTCTCCCATGTCTCCTGGATTAGCTGGCGGATTCTTTACCACTGAGCCACCAGGGAAGAGCTGTATGAGCTCTTTATATATTTTGGATCATCAACTCCTCATCAGATATACATCTTATAAATATTTGCTCTTATTCAGTAGGTTCCCTTCTCATTTGTTGATGGTTTCCCTTTGCTGTGCAGAAGCTTTTTTTTTTTTGATGCAGTCCCTCTCATTTATTTTTCCTTGTCTTTTTTGGTGTCAAATCCAAAAAAATCATCAAGACCTATGTTAAGGAGCTTATCATCGATGTCTTCTTTGAGGAGTTACACGGTTTCAGGTCTTACATTCATATCTTTAATATATTTTGTGTTAATTTTTTGTGTATAGTACACAAAAGATTATGTAGCTATTAGGAAGATCTGGAAACTGAATCAATAATTTAAACCTCCCAACAACTGGAAGTCTAGTTTCAGATGGCTTCACTGGTCAATTCTATCAAAAATCCAAAGAATTAATACCAATCCTTCTCAAATTCTTCTACAAACAGGAGAGGAGGAAACACTTCCAAAATCATGTTATGAAGCCAGAATTTCCTTGATACCAAAACCAAACAAGGACACCAAAAGAAAAGAAAATTACAGGTCAATATCCTTGATGAACAAATCTAAAAATCCTCAACAAAATATTAGCAAGCTGAATCCAACAATATATTAAAAAGATCATACACCATGATCAAATGAGATTTACTCCAGGGATGTAAGGATGTTACAATATCCACAAGTCAATCGGTGCAATTTACCATATTAACAAAATGAAGGGTGAAAATCATATCATATCAATAAATGAAGAAAAAGCATTTGACGAAATTTAACATCCATTTATGTTTTTAAAAAACTCTCAAAAAAATAAAAATAAAAATAAAAAAAAATAAAAAATAAAACTCTCAGCAAGTACAGAAAGAACATACTTCAACACATATTTTCATATGAGATAGATTTACAGATTTTTCAGGAAAATTGCTCAAACTTCATGAAATAAAAATGATCATCATGCAACAGTGTGACTTCCATTCAATTACAAAGGCTAAACAGGTCATATCCTACAGTACATTTATTGTATCTTAAAGTACATTTTAGCTAAACTTAGTTTTGATTTTTTTTCTTGGTAACATTCTTGTCATTTCAAAAATACAATAAATCATTTTAAGTTTGTGATAAATATATTGTTTTATAAGTCACAGTAAAGAGAATATTAGGATCCACTATCACATTAAAACACATAGAGAACAATCTTTGTGAATAGGGATAATTCAAGAAAATTAAATCTCAAATATGCAGTGTACTAAGAAAGAGCTGTGACTCTTCAAAATTCATTTAAAGATGACATATAATTATCTGGTGCCACAGAATCTACTAGTAATCTATTTTGCTCTCATTTTCTTTTTTTTTTTTTAGTTTTTAGATCTCCAAATATCTCAAAAATTAACAAAATTTTGAGTGTCTTTTCTGTTCTACCTCATCTTCACCAGAGGGCAGGCCGGAGCAAGAAGAGAAACTGAAATTCATATCATACAAGTTTGTGCTTCAAGTATCTTGGGTAAAAAGATTCGTGGAAGAAAATACGAAAGCACTGAACTGTCCAGTAGTGCTTTGAGAATGATCCATTCTACCATTATCCACACTGCTATGATAATAAATAATATGAATCAATGCCCATTTCCTTTCTCAACCAAAACTGTTTTAAAGGGTATACTGATTAAAAACAAAAAACTATAATACACAGGAATAAAATGTGAATCAGAGTTTGAAAATAATATTAATTTTAAAGCTTTAGTGATCCTGAATAGTGGGTTTAAATAGATAAACTTATTTTTATCACCTAAGCTTTGAATCATTTAACTCAATTTAATAATTTAATTTACTATCTAACAAGCATATTCAATTCAGAAGTCCTGACTTCAATTTTCATTGCCTAACTCTCTTTCACACCAAGACATTTTCAAACAAGCTTTCTATGCTGTTTGCAACAGAACTTAGAAAAATATATATAAACAACATGAAACTCAATTATTAATAAAAAGTTGGAATATGTGCCTAAACTCTTGAAAAAAAAAATATAAATGCAACTTAGATTCAAAAATATCAAAGCAAAATCTCACGCATTATAAAGAAAGAGTAGACTTTCAATTATTAATAGTGATGTTAACTGCTCAGGAGTTTCCTTCTCCTTCAAGAGTCTCAGAAGTCATAGGAGAGAGGGACAAGGGAAGCTTGTTGGTGGTGAGTCCAGGGGCTAGCATGCTATAGAAGGGCATGGAATGCCAAGTGAGAAACCATGTCATGTGTGGTCACCAAGCAGTGGACTCAGACTTGACCAGGATACAGGATAAAACAGTTCAAACCCGGCTTAGCTATTGCCTTGCTCCGTGGCCTTAGCGAGTCACTTAACGTCCCTAACAGAGGCTGTGGAAAGTGCCAGCACACACTGGCTTGCTATGAGAACTGGATGAGCTATTTCAAAGAAAGCACCCATCACAGTTCCCTGCACATACTAAGAGTGAATAATTGTAAATTGCCAGTTATCTGTGCTGCTAAAGCTGCTGTTTTTGTCTTTTTTTTTTTTTTGCTTTTGTTCTTCATATTTTTCTCTTTCCCTCACTCAATGGTTTTTGTTCCTTTTCTCTAAGGTTTCATTTCCTAAATGTTTCTACTTCTCTTCCTTTTCTTCTTTCCCCATCCTTTTTCTCATCCTGATTTCTCTCTTTTTCTTTAATTCCCCTTTCTTTTATGTTATTTCCATTAACTGCCTTTTTAGGTTCATCACTGTGCACAAAAAGTCTATAAAAATATTGAGCTTTTTGGTTTAAGAAACAGGGATAGTTTGTTCGTGGCTAATACATTGTTACTCATTTTCTTTTTTCCCTGTGGTAAAAATGAATCACTAAATTCATTCCATCTACATAACACAACGGCCAAAAGCACTGGAAGTACCTTCAGCAACAGAGCCATCTTGCTGGTGAGACAAATCGACTGCATGTGGAACATAGTGAGACGAATCAACTACATATGGAAAACCAAAAACAGTGCATGCAAACAATAAAATGGATGTCATAATGCCACACAGAATTGTCAAATATAACTAAGTCTCAAGTAGAGGACACAGGAGGGAAGATGACCAGGAGTGGCAGTAATCAACCAATAACTTTTATGGAAAACATGAGCACCAAAACCAGGGATTCTGACCGCTGTTTGATTTCAGTGGTTCATTGTTGACACTACTGAATAGGGTAAGAAAAACACATTAGTTTTACAATGTTAGAGACATTCTGGACCACTCTAGAAACCAGGGCCTTTATAATAAAATATCTTGTTATAAATGTTTCCATTTGCTGGCAATTGTTTCTCTCTTCACCATACTTAACACATCCATATCACCACATTACTCAGCTTCTGTAAGATAATCATGTTCTCAACATTTTATATCATGCAAGCTCTGCCCAGAAACCCTACAACATCTGGGTAAAAAGTGAAAACTTCAATAATTCAAGTGCTTTATATTCTGAGATGCTATGAGTTGATCAAATCATAAAAAAATGAAATATTACATAAATGGGATCATACAACATGCACATTTATTTGTTTTCCAGGTAACTAATATAGAGTTATGAGCCCAAATTAGCATCATAATTGATTATAATAGGGGTTATAGTTCTTTGGACATCACATTTATATTCTTTAAGGGTAAAATAGTAGCTACCTTTCCCTCAGGTTTTAATGCTTTTGAGTTTTGAGAATGAGATGGCTGGATGGCATCACTGACTCAATGGACATGAGTTTGAGTAAACTCTGGGAGTTGGTAATGGACAGGGAGGCCTGGTGTGCTGCGATTCATTGGGTCACAGAGAGTCGGACACGACTGAGCAACTGAACTGAACTGAGTTTTGAGAAGCTCAACCAAAATGTTCACAGATATTAAAAACTTTTGAAAATACTCTAAAACACAACATGATTACAAGTATCTTAATAAAAATGTCAATATAAGAAATAATAAACTTTACAAGCAAGTAACCACCATGTTTAAAGATAGTTTAACATCAAACTGAATCTATATTCATAGAAAAAGCATAATCACAGCTAATATAATCATTTTAAAGGTCAAAAATATCTATTTTAAAATACTTAGTGTGTCTGTTCAAATCCACATTTTTGGAAAAGAAACTGAACCACAGCCTCTTTGACAATAATGTCAACCAGAACATGGCAGACTGCCAAGCCAGGAGCTATGGTTTTATTCGGTGATGTTTCTATCAATGCTCTGTTTTACAGAGTTCTGAAGCTAATCAAAGTGGATGTTTTACTTGCCATCACAGCAAAAGTTACTCCACAGCTTTGCAAAGCACTCCCAAGGCAGCTTGATGTGTAAAACTACTTTGAACAGACATCTATGTAAAGAAGAGAAGTGACAATGAAGCCAGACAGATCAGAAACCAAATCACCAGGTTCATGCTATTCTTCTTCCCCAAAGAAAAAACCTGGAAAGCATTTAGGATCTCTCTCTGATTCTAATCCTTTCTGTATCCTCTAACTGGATAATGGTTCAAGGATACTTTAGTGAGGAGTTTACTGACCTTAAAAATGCAAATATATCGCTATTTCAAATGTTTAAATGTTTAAGGCATAAAATAGAACATGTATATTTTAAAACTTAACTTACAATACACTAATATTAACTGTTATCATCACCAATGAGTTTAAAGGTCTACGATGAAACAACATAGAATAATGATAACCAGCAGCAAAATGAATTAAAACAAAATCTGAATATTAGAAAGCTATTATATGGAGTTTAAATGGAAAAACTAAAGAAACAACCATACAAAACCTGCAGTGCTGTTTACATGGCTCTGTTTACAATTATGTGTTATGATTCATAGAAAAGTTTTCTAAGATGGCAAAAATGACATGAATTACTAAAATATACTTGCCTTAGATTCTCTGACTGTATACTTTACTGTAGAACAATTTATAACCTTCCTGATTAAAGTAAATGATTTAGAAACTAAATCTTCAAAACACTGATTCCTTCTAATATTTAAATCATTAATTTATACTTTAAAATATTTTTATATTGTAAATATCATACTTGCAAGAAAGTAACTTAGACTTCTATAATCTATGAATTGAGACTTACATGTCACAGATAGCAAAAGACTTTGTCAAAAACTACAAATTATACCACAAAGACTTTACACAGCCCTAACACTTGATTTTAACCATGACGGTACTGGAAAATGTGTAAGGGCAAACACAGGTCCCCACTTCAACCACACAGATGACACAGAAGTTAAAATAATATATGCAAGATATTTAGCAGTTTAAAAGTAACCTCAATCATACACTGCAGGGACAGCTAAGCTAAACTATCTTCTTGCCATGTACAGTAACTTTCATGCACAAAATTTTTGAACCCCCTGAATTGTCCTGTTCTCCACCCTCTATGCCAAGAAGGTCTAAGTTCCATCATCTCTTTTGTGTGTGCCAGAAGCATCTTAACTGGCCTGGCTTACATTTCTAGAGGGGGATAAACAGCCTCTGTAAGATAAAAAGCATCTCCCACTACTCACTCGTGATTTCTGTACGCTTGCTAAGATCGTTGCCAGGTTCCCTGGGATGAGACATGAGGAGGATGCACAGAACTGCTAGAGGCGCCCACTAAAGAGCCCAGCACCATAGGCAGCTCTAATCCTGCACCTGTGATATGTTATTCACCAGTTAAGAAATGCAGTCCAGACGGTGGTTGCCTAATACAGCTCAGCTGTTTTTCTCAGTACTCCCTTTGATTATGAGCTGGCAAGAGAGATCATTCTGGTCAGGCACTGAGCTATGTTCAAGATACATGGCATATGACAGTGGAAAGGTGAAACAGAAAGGAAACCTTAGAATCAAAAAAATAAATAAAAAGAAAAGAAAAAAGTCATTGACCACAGTGTATTATGTAACATTTCCAAATGGTTCAAAGCTGCCTCTGATTATACACAAGGCAGAAAAACATACAACATTCAAGTATCTAGAAATCTATTTTTGACATTATCCTTTTGACATTTAGAACGGTACATCAACATGTAACTTGTGGGTTTATTTTAAAATAATCATAATTTCACAAATTGATCAGCTACACAAACATTTAAAAATATTTCTTTAAAGAGGTTTACCTATTCTAGATGTCTAACTCCTTTTGTTGGCAAAACTGAAACCAAATGATTACCATTAATTTTATCTTTTTATTAAGTCCACCATATCACTGGACTTGACTCATTTTTTATATAAAATTTGTATTTGAAACACAACTATCTTATTCATCATGTGTGTCTTAAAACAGCATAAAATATTTATTTTAACCAGCATTAAATTGCTAGCAAGTCTAAATTGGTTTAAGAAATATTTATCATACACAAAGCTATCTACAAAGCACTCTGATTTCATAGAGGTGAAGAAGAAACACCCACTAACTCATAAACCTTAAAATCTAATCCAGGAGAGTGAATAAAAGTTATTTTTTCTGTTATTGTTCTTTTGTCATAAAAGGGCTGCTGTCCATTCACTCATACCAAAATTTTCACTATTTTTCCATTTACACTCTATATAAACACAAAACCATCTGTCCCCTAGGCCAGTGTCCATGCCATTTTAAATAATCTAAAAACTACCCAAAACCACACACCCTTTCCTAGTAGCAGATGGTTAAAAAACAAAACATTCCTTTATATATACAAAAAGAGTTGAAATGAAGAAAATACATATATTTAAAATTTTACATGTAAAGTATACACTAAAATGTTTAACAATATTTTTTTGTTTTGATTAATTAGACACTAATTACCTACTAAAAAAGCAGTATATAAAAATACTAGAAAAATTCCATATGACATATATTGGGAGTAATAGAGTCAAAGCATAAAAGCATTCTCTCTCATTAGAATCTAACGAGTCTTAGAGCTTTCCTTTATATTTGGACAACAATGTTAAAGATAATACTGCAATTAAATTTCCAGATAACACTGTGAGACTAACTGGAGAAGGACCAAGGTTTAGGTAATATGCCACAAAACGTTGTATTAAGATTTTCCTAACTACTCCCATACTCTGGTATGTGCATCTGAACTAAACAATAAGACTGAATTAGGCTCTGGGTACTTATATGACTAGCAAAAAATATATATAGACTACCGATGTTTTAAGACAAAAATTTTTTTTTTTCTGAAATTATACTTAACTGACCATTAAAATAGTATTGAGATTCTGAACCACCATCAGCTTTGTTCGACTTTTTGGGATAAGGTTGCCAAAGGCAAAAGCCTTATTGATGTTTGAGCAGAAACACCAAGGAAAGATCTGAATTGAGACTATGTTATTGTAATGATTTTGTTATTTTAAATCTGGGTATGACATACATCAGAACATTCTGGCCTGATGTTTCTCAAGTTTTCCCTCTTTCAATAAACAAATGGCTTCAGTTTTCAAAACATTCTTCAAAAGCAATCTTACTTTTTACATTTTGTAGTTGTATAAAGCCTAGCAGACTAAGTGGTCAGGTTTTGAAAAGTCTGATCTTACCTTTAAATTTTCCTTCTCTGTAGTTCTTTATCCAACTTGTAACTCCTCAATGATGCCAAAAATTACCTGCCCATACATCATATTCTAAAGCAAAAATGTTTCCTTTCTCCTTTTTAAAATAATTATCAATATGGTATCTCAAGATAACCAACCCCCCAAAAAAACCCCTGAATCTAAGATGCTACAAGTAACTCTCTCTCACAAATATGGTTATTCTCAACCACACCAACAAAAGGCAGATATATCTCTCTGTCTAATGTTTTTTTTCACCCTGAAATATTTTGATAAATTGGCATATGATTTTAAATTTCAGTATCAGAGTAATAAAAAATATATACTTACTCATGTTTTATTTAAATGACCAAAATACTCCCAACAATAAGTAATAACATTAGTATAGGAGAAAAGGACAGTAGCTATTTTAAATGACCAGTTAGAAAGTTTCCCACTTTGACAAAGAATATTTAAGATCAAGCAAAATATTTTACCAACATTAAAGAATTTGTTCTTCAGTTATTAAGAAATCTTTCTCTAAGTTCACCTACAGAAGGTCCTATTCCCCACCTAAAAACTCAGATATTCAGTATAGGAGGCAAGAACTCTCATAATTTAATGAATCAGAGATTGGCAAAACTTTGTCAGCTTTAACTGTAACAGCTATCAAGCCTGCTATCCTTAGTAGGAGTGAAATCTCATTGACTTTTGTTTTGTTTTTTTCCTTAAAGAAAGAGCATGAGGTTCTTTCAGAATGAATAGACCTCACTTGTGATAAATGATGGTTATTTATTTTCAACAGTGAAGGTTACTTATTTTCTTCTCATATTTCTTAGCAGACAAAAAACTATTTGCTTTCATCATGGAAACCACAGTAACTATTTGGTGGTAACATGAAAAATTTCTGGTGGTTCTCCTTCTCTACCGTCATATCAAACAGCCTGGCCAGGAAAGGATCAAAATTGTGCTAATTATTAATTGATAATCTGGAATAAAACAAATCCCTCTAGTAGCTACATCCTAGCTACATCCCAGTCCTTAGAATACAGGACCTTGTGATCGCTTTTGTGCAGCTGAAATCATGATAAAGGAAATATTTCTCTTCCCATTTCATACCAATAAGGAGGGGAAAAAGCTGTTCAATAGGCGCCATCCCAAATAAGCCCCCCACCCCCAAGTGTTCAGGGCTTTCCCCTCTGTAGAGTTCAGTGTCTCCTCACCAGCAAGAAAGTATAAGCAGAGAGATCATTAGTTATGACATGTAGACGCTAGCAGATAATGTTGACTCACTTCAGGAACTATTAAACTATAAACAGTGTGCTGAAAGCCATTTATCTGCATTTTAGGATAAACAGCAGAAGCTATTCAATTAAATAGATTGCAAAGAATAAGCTGCTCATGCCAAACCAAGTGAAGCTTAATTGTGAAAAGAAAAATCTGCAGATTTAATAAAAATGAATCTAGGATACCAGAGCATACAAAATCATTGAGCACTTTATTTTATAATATAATATATAAAACATAGAGCATATATTTTAAAAGACCAACTGATTCAGTTACCAAAGTTACTGCAGAGTAGCTTGAGTTCAAAGAAAATTTATTGATACTTGATATTTTCTTTTAAGTGACAGCATTTACGGTAATACTGAGGCTGAGCAAATACATGTTATCAAGGAGAGCTTTACCTGTCACTATGTAAAAGGTAAAGTTGAACTGAGTCAGTTTTCTTATCAGCACTATTCCTATTCACAATTTGTTTTGATAGAAAATTTTTAAATGACTCCTTCCAAGAAAAAGAAATACAACTGAGTGCAACTGTTCATTTATCTACATTTATATTATGTAAATATGTATGTATATACATATTTCCATCTCTAGCATGTTAAAATGCTGCAAGAAAAATATCAATCTATCATGTAACTCAGAGGTTTTATTCCATACTTGATTAGAAGGCTATGAGATAAACATGGCGCTTTCTGCCAAGTACCATATGCAAGTGAAACATACTACATTTAGAAATTATTCTTCCCACTTGTCAGAAAACAAATCAAAATCTGCTCTTTTTCACACTTCCAGATGTCAGAAGTTTTTCAAAACAATTTTGAGGTCAGAGAAGAGAACACACAGGTGTGTGTTATGTCAACTACTGAAAGCAACTGAAGGTTCGCCTGGAATCTGATCACTCCACTGACACATTCTTGTGGGCATTACAAACGCTCCCTGAAAGAACATCACACTAATGCTGATTAATTTTAAAAAACATCCCAAATCTCATTAGACCTATTCCTTAGCAGTATTGTTCAAAAGCATTTCTGCTAGTAATATCACATTTATTGCCACCTCTTAGCAAACCTTTAATGTTCTCTTCAATATCACCTCTTCTGTTCTACTTCACTGACAATTCAGCAGGCTGAACAACAATAAAATATTTGATACCAATAAACATTAAGTTTTTGTCACATCATGAAAACTATGACAACCCACAAAAAAACCAAACATTAGGATATCAGTAACAAATGCTTAAGAAAAACTGATTCACATTAATAGCCACCTGGTCTTGAGGAAACCGCCTGAGACAGAAAGATGGAAACAGTATTTTAATTCTGAAACTACCAGTGCCTGTGTTAAAAACAAAAAACTGTAGTTAGCCATTCAAAACTTATATTAAACTCAAACAGCAACTTAAGTGTGACATGTTCGTAATCTTTTTTAGTAACTAGAAGGAAATTCTTACTATTAAATGAATCAAGATCAGAAAAATTCTACCTACCAGTAGAGACTTAATAGTCGTAGATTTCTGATTTTATTAATGATTGAGAAGCAAACATATCAATTTAGACTTTAAAAAAATCATATCAATCATATAAACATTCATTCCAAAGATTTACTATTTTATGCAACTTTTCTTTTCTCTCACACACATATACACACATACATCCTACAAGTATGTTCACAATGAAGATACACAAGTAGCAAATTATTACCATAAAACTTGTATCTTCTTGCCAGGTATCCCTAGTATTTTTCCAAACCTCAAACAAGGTCTCACTACTGAACACCCTCCTCCAGGCAATAATCAAAAAACAGAAACTTTTAGAGCATTTTCTCTTTCCTCAGTCTATCACCCAGGGTCTGAGTCGGACCAAGAGCTGATGCTCAGAGCAGGATGCACGGGGCACTCTCCACTTCTGCAGCAGAACCGGCAGTGGCTGATGAATGTGCTTTTAAATTGCATATCTACACAAGCCAAGTTTCTCAGCTTTACTTCTCTTCTCAGTAGCAGCAAACCCTGAGGCCTTCACCACTAATATTCTACAATGCACGGGTGAAACAATGGCAGGGGCCCTCCACTCGAGTGTATGTGCAGAACAGTCCTGTCTAAAAAAATGTGAGACTCTTTCCTACCTTCCAGCCTCACTTCTTATCTCCCAACCCACAATGGCTTCTCAAAAACGTCACTGTTCTTGAAGATCCAGATGTCTCCTTTCTTCCCTCCCATTCCCACTGAGAAGACAGGAAACACCAGGTGTGAAATGTCTATTTGCCCCCTCCACTCAACACACACATCCTAACTTGGAGCTTTCATCCTCACTTGTCCTCTCAGGGGAGCCACTCTGCCATTTGTCTGTTGGGTCCCGTCTCTTCTCACACACCCAGAGGCACAGCCGAGACCAGTTTCTCACAGAGGATGGTTTGCCTTCATCTGTTCCTTCCTGGGTGATGAACAAAGAGCAGTTTTCCCAGGCTAGATCAGCCCAGCTGGAAAAGGATTTTAGGACAAAGAGAAAATGAGTATATTGGGAAGAAAGTGCAAAGGAGCCCTGAGAGGAAAACCTGAGATGCTGATGCTTGTGCCATTATATCAAAATGTAGTAACTTATATGCAAAACATGTAACCAAGCACCAACTCATCTTACAATAGGGCAAGTCACACGTATAATAGGATAACTAGATTCCAAACAGGTGAAGGAATTGTGATTTCTAGCCTGAGTTTTGCTATCAACTTGGACATCTCCAGAATGTCCAGAAAGTTTTGTTTGGAAAACCGGCCCAGTGATGACTGACCAAATAAGGCATAGACAGTAAACATAGGTTCTCAGGATATGTTTGTGGAAGGAATACCAATGAATGAATTAGATCACAAGAAAAGACTCAGCCAAACACACCTGTCTAGATTAGAAACTCAATGTGAAGGAAATGACCCTGAGTCAACACCATAACATAGCAATGCCGCACGGTGACTGCTTTTCCCATGACCGCATTCCCTGGATGGGTAACAGAGAGAGTGACAGTGGGTGTTTCTAAAGAAAAGAATCTGCGCAGAAAGAAGCAGTTGCTCTGGTTGCTCTGGTGACCCAAATATTCCAAAATACTACATGTTCTATCACTAACTACTTCCAGTTCTCCCCTAACTCAATAAACAATTTGGAAAAAGAGCATCTCACCTCCCACCGCCTAACCTCATAACTAGTCATGGACAGGAGGAATAAAAATCACCCCAAGTCCATCTGGCAACAAGTACAGAAAATCATTTATAACAAGTACACGTACTTTATTTAATAAATATGGCTGTATTCATGGATGCCCCTGACTTCACCTATCTACTTTCAGGCAGATTTTTTAAGGCTGATGTATATCTTTACATACTTAGAGAATATTACATGCATACTAAATTATGTACACTTGTGGGCTTGCATTAATGAGTTTACTGAAAAAGGAATTTGAATAAATTTGAAAGGAGATTGCATTATATTAGAGAAAGGGGAAAGGTGACAGGACAAACAGCCCAAACCGAATGGCAGTAGGGATTTTCTAAAAGTAAACTAACACATAGAATAGCCTGGAAATAACTTTCACTTCCCTTGAGCTGATTATTTATACAAGTGGTGTTTAAATAAAGGCTGGATTTTACTCTGATACAGTCTATTAAATTCATGTTTTCAATTCTATGAAGTAATAGTAAAAAGGGAGCAAATTATGAAGAAACAGAGAAAGGATTAACATAATAAAGTGGCAGCACCCAGCCTTAATGCCAGCGTCCATAAGGTATCAATGGGTTGTGGGTGAGGATAGGGAGAAGCATTAGCATGTGTAGTAGAGAACTGTGCCTTCCTCTCTAAAAATCAACAAATGAGTGTTAACCAGGAGTCTTATCAGCCTGTTCTGCGGGGATGGGTTGTCTGGCGCTGACTGGCAGATACAATCCCCTGTTCCAAACACGGCCAGTTCCTTCTGTCTTTTTTATTACAGTGTCAAGTCTCCCCAAACATCCCCTTCTTAAATGACTTCAGCTAAATTTCCAACAAATACTGAGTTCTCAAGGTTTAAAAAAATCAAAGTAATGAACAAAATAAAAACAGATCAGCCAGTAGACACAGAAGGTTATGGTTATTTATCATATCCTTTCTGTCTTCTTATTTTTGTGTGCTTTTGTTTTCATCGGCATCTGTGTGGGATGGTAAGAATAGTTCTTGCCAAAGATAATTGAGTTCTTTTAGTCCGGCCAAGCAAAGAAGAATGGGAGGTAAGAAAGGATGATAAAAATTATGTTAAAAATACTTTCAGGTTCAAAGCAATTCAGGGGTCACTATGATATATTTGTGTGCCCTGAATGTCCTTATCAGTAAGAGGAGATGGTAGGAAAATGTGTTTTCTAACCTCCCTCCTACTTCAGACATAGTATGGTTCCACATAACTTTCACATTGTTGATACACATTCTTTTTCGCATCTATAGCCTAAAAAGAGGGTATTGAATACTATATTAATAAAATATAAGAACCCCAGTATTAGCTGCCTTGTATTAGCTGTGTGACCTTAGGTCAGTTCTTAACTTTTTTTAAAATCTCAAACACTTCATAGTAACAGGACTTCCACTTCAAGGAGTCTCAAGGGGATTAAGTATTTAATTAAAAAAAGCATTTATCTATCCCCAATTATGTGTTGATAAATCTCATATAATATAATCCTCAAAATGCTCACTTTATACATGAGGGGACTAGGGCTTGGAGAGGTTATTTTTCTGAAAACAAACAAATGAGCAGCAGACAAAGGTGGGAGGTAAACTCTTGGCTCTGTGACTTTGAAAAGCAATGACTCCTCTAGACAGCAGTTCACAAATGTTTTGCTCTCAAGATTCTTTTCCCTAATTAAAAATTATTAAGAACATCATATTTTTATTTATATGGATAATAGCTATCATTTACTAAATTAGCAATTAAAACTGAACAGTTTTTAAATATGTATGTGTGCAAGCTAAGTCGCTTCAGTCATGTCCAACTCTGTGCAACTCTATGGACTGTAACCTGCCAGGCTCCTCTGTCCATGGGATTCTCTAGGCAAGAATGCCAGAGTGGGTTGCCATGCCCTTCTCCAGGGAATCTTCCCAACCTAGGGATCAAACCTGTGTCTTTTATGTCTCCTGCATCTCCAGATGAGTTCTTTATCACTAGTGCCACCTGGGAACCCATTTAACATGCTTTCAGAAAAATGAAAAATGTAGTACTGTTTCACATTTTTGCAAATCTCTTTAATGTTGAACTTAAGAAACTGGGTATTTGCTTCTGAATTATATCTATTGCAATATATTGTGTCTGACATACACGAAGAATGTATGGCCACAGATACATAGTTGGAAAAAGACCTATACTTTAGCAGACTTTTTTCATAACAGTGGTTATTTTGGGGTACTACACAAACACTGGACAAGTAGACATCTCTTCAAAGTTAGATTCGAGTGTGAAACCCTATCAATGAAATTTTCATAATCTGATAAATTAAAATCTACTGTCATACACTTTGAAAAGATTTTTATACACGCATGAAGATGAAACAATGGGCACCAGTTGTCTAGAGAAAAAAATCTTGGTTCACTCAGTTATGCAGATCAATCCTGTGGATGCAAGCTTTCCAGAACCTGAATTGTGTTTGAAAGTTCGAATTTGATCATTAGCAATAAATACTGTCAGTCGTTTTCCCTGAAGTGAGAGGCTCACTTTGTTCATTTTTGAGAATACATCTGCAAATACCCATGCCTAAAGAACCACAGTTTGTCTGTCAGTCATTCTTTATAGTAAAAATTGCCTTTCATGAAAAAAGTCGTCGAGTAACCATTAATCTTCAGTATGCTGAAGAATTTCTTGATGTATTCTTCACACTTTGTCACACAGAATATTAAAAAGAAATACACTCAGAGGCCGGAATTTAATAAACATCATAATTTTAACAGTTTCATTCAGGATATTATCTAATCAAGGTATTATTGAATAATAATAAAGCTTTTTGCTTGGTGTTGGGTGTTTGGTTAGTTGGCGTGTCTGATGGTTTGTTTTTACTCTGAATACATCAGTCAGGAATATAAGTACAGTTTGATGTCCCGTCTTCATTTGTGCTAAGGTTCTATCAACAGTTCTAACCACTATTTCTCTTTTGTATCATCAGTGAAAATGTTAATAATAAATCTTATTACTATCCTTATGAATCATTTTTTGAGAACTGCCATAATAGATGACAAACTACTGGTCCCTGAATTGTGAAAGTACCTCGTCTTTATCACAAAACCAGAAATAAAAGATACTTCAGTTAAATTTGGGGAAATTAAGACATAAGAAAGTAAATATGTTTATTTAGTGAAGTCCCTCTATAATTTCCAAAAATGAGCCAAATTCAGAGATCTAATTCATATAAATGTCTTTAAGAAATTTTATTAAACAATAATTAGATAATTTTTATTTTGTAATTGACTCTAAAATATTTAAGTCATTCAAATACAGCTGTTAAATTCTTACAATAATTTTCCCAGCTGCTTTGTATTTTTCACTTCCTAAAGTTTAGCTGGAACTGGGGACGGTGAGATGGGAAGAGGAAACACATCTGTAATGGCTATTTAATAAGCTATGCTCTGTGGCTAAATAATTGTACATATGTTTATAAAGACTCTCATTCTTTTCAAATTAAATAATATCAAAACTTGGTTTCCCTACTGTATCCAGTAAGCACAGAAACATTTTATATTACCTGAATTTAGAAATACATGGCACCAAACAGGGAACCACAAATATTACACAGGAACAGAATAATGCGACACAGGGGCAAAAAATGCTGAAGAAATTTTTTCTTGTGGTATCCATTAGCACTTTTTTTTTTTAACAGACTAAGCTTTTATTGCTTCTTTATGATTATGCTACCGCCTTCCAGATGAATATGCATTGTGATATAAACAAATTTTAAAAGGTATAAAAAATGGACAAGTAAGTATATGGTTTTCTTAATATCTATTTAATAATTTAAAGTTCAGAATAAGAAACTCAATTTTTAGTCCCACATAGTAAGCTTCAGGATTTCCCTGGTGGCTCAGATGGTAAAGATCCGTCTGCAATGTGGGAGACCTGGATTAGATCCCTGTGTTGGGAAGATACCCTAGAGAAGGGAACAGCTACCCACTCCATTATTCTGGCTTGGAGAATTCCAAGGACAGAGGAACCTGGTGGGCTACAGTCCGTGGGGTCGCAAGGAGTCAGACACAACTGAGTAAGCTTCAATATACATGAAAAATAGTCTGGTGAGGAACGTAAATGCTAAAAACTTGTATTTTTTATTGACTTTATTTACGTCTTATTAAACATTACCTGACACCTGTTCTTTACTTCTTTAGATACTCAAAACGTCTTACTCTCTCTGCTGAATCTACAGAGCTATGCCTAAATGCTTATTAACTGAATGTAGTTGAATAGATTTTAAAATAGTGTTATTGTGATGATTAACTTTATATGCCAACTTGACTGGATTGTGGGTACCAGCTATCTGGTCAAACATTATCTGGTATTTCTGGAAGGGTGTTTGGGATGAATCGAACACCTAAGAGACTGCAGAAAGCAGATTTCCCTCCCTAATCAGCTGAAGGTCTGAATAGGACAAAAAGGTTGACTCTCCAAAGAAGAGGAAATGACTCATGTCTAATGTCTTCAAGCTGGGGCGTCACATTTTTCCTGCCTCCAGATTCCAACTGAAGTATCAGCTCTTTTCCTGGGTCTTAAACCCCTGATCTCTGTATCTCTGTCTGGACTGTAACTACACCACTGGCTCTCCTGAGTCTGAAGCTTGTCAACTGCCGATCTAGGGACTTGTCAGCCGCCATCATAATGTGGACCAGTTCCTGATGAAAATATATATACACACATGCTTCCTATTCATGGTATTTCTATGGAGAATCTTGATTCAGTTATTCTTGGTTTTCAAAGTTTCCTTAAATACCCAAGTTTCTTAAATAAACATAAAAAGTTCTTTTAATTAAATCTGAATTACCTTGGGCCCTTGAATTGTGGTTCTTAGAGTTTCTTTAATCTAATAAAAAGTTTAATTTCACTATCAGCAATATAGTTTAGATCTAATGTAGGTCCTCAGACTCAGGGAGTGACTCACTGTATGTCAGACTCACTGTATGTCTGACTCAGTGGACATGAATCTGAGCAAACTCCAGGAGATAGTGAAGGACATGGAGGCCTGGCACACTGCTGTAGTCCACAGGGTCGCAAAGAGTAGGACATGGCAACTAAACAACATGTCCTCAGAATCCATGCTCCATTGATGACAATTCAGGCAGTGCAGCCACTAATGACCCTGTGCCCAGTGCAACCTAAGACTATAAGATAATTCATATTTTCAGTTCAGTTCAGTCGCTCAGTCGTGTCCGACTCTTTGCGACCCCATGAACCATAGCAAGCCAGGCCTCACTGTCCATCACCGACTCCCGGAGTCCACCTAAACCCATGGCCATCAAGTCAGTGATGCCATCCAGCCATCTCATCCTCTGTCGTCCCCTTCTCCTCCTGCCCTCAATCTTTCCCAGCATCAG
The DNA here is from genome assembly GCF_054371585.1 of Giraffa tippelskirchi. NCBI lineage: Eukaryota > Metazoa > Chordata > Mammalia > Artiodactyla > Giraffidae > Giraffa > Giraffa tippelskirchi. The sequence continues at coordinate 80,916,745 of NC_137275.1, read as the reverse complement.
GGTCTTTTCAAATGAGTCAGCTCTTCCCATGAGGTGGCCAAAGTATTGGAGTTTCAGCTTCAACATCAGTCCCTTCCAATGAACACCCAGGACTGACCTCCTTTAGGATGGACTGATTGGATCTCCTTGCAGGCCAAGGGACTCTCAAGAGTCTTCTCCAACACCACAGTTCAAAAGCATCAATTCTTCGGTGCTCAGCTTTCTTTACAGTCCAACTCTCACATCCATACATGACCACTGGAAAAACCATAGTCTTGACTAGACGGACCTTGGTTGACAAAGCAATGTCTCTGATTTTTAATATGCTGCCTAGGTTGGTCATAACTTTCCTTCCAAGGAGTAAGAGTCTTTTAATTTCATGGCTGCAATCACCATCTACAGTGATTTTGGAGCCCAGAAAAATAAAGTCAGCCACTGTTTCCACTGTTTCCTCATTTATCTGCCATGAAGTGATGGGACCGGATGCCATGATCTTAGTTTTGTGAATGTTGAGCTTTAAGCCACTTTGTCACTCTCCTCTTTCACTTTCATCAAGAGGCTCTTTAGTTCTTCACTTTCTGCCATAAGGGTAGTGTCATCTGCATATCTCAGGTTATTGATACTTCTCCCGGCAATCTTGATTCCAGCTTGTGCTTCTTCCAGCCCAGCATTTCTCACGATGTACTCTGCATATAGTTAAATAAGCAGGGTGACAATATACAGCCTTGACGTACTCCTTTTCCTATTTGGAACCAGTCTGTTGTTCCATGTCCAGTTCTAACTGTTGCTTCCTGACCTGCATACAGGTTTCTCAAGAGGCAGGTCAGGTGGTCTGATATTCCCATCTCTTTCAGAATTCTCCACAGTTTATTGTGATCCACACAGTCAAAAGCTTAGGTATAGTCAATGAAGAAAGAGATGTTTTTCTGGAACTCTCTTGCTTTTTCGGTGATCCAGTGGATGTTGGCAATTTGATCTCTGGTTCCTCTGCCTTTTCTAAATCCAGCTTGAACATCTGGAAGTTAACAGTTCATGTATTGTTGAAGCCTGGCTTGGAGAATTTTAAGCATTACTTTACTAGCATGTGAGATGAGTGCAGTTGTGCAGTAGTTTGAGCATTCTTTGGCATTGCCTTTCTTTGGGATTGGAATGAAAACTGACCTTTTCCAGTCCTGTGGCCACTGCTGAGTTTTCCAGATTTGCTGGCATATTGAGTGCAGCACTTTCACAGCATCATCTTTTAGGCTTTGAAATAGCTCAACTGGAACTCCATCACCTCCACTAGCTCTGTTCATAGTGATGCTTCCTAAGGCCCACTTGACTTCACATTCCAGGATGTCTGGCTCTAGGTGAGTGATCACACCATCGTGATTATCTGGGTCGTGAAGATCTTTTTTGTACAGGTCTTCTGTGTATTCTTGTCACCTCTTCTTAATATCTTCTGCTTCTGTTAGATCCCTAACATTTCTGTCCTTTATTGAACACATCTTTGCATGAAATGTTCCCTTGGTATCTCTAATTTTCTTGAAGAGATCTCTAGTCTTTCCCATTCTATTGCTTTCTTCTATTTCTTTGCATTGATCACTGAGGAAGGCTTTCTTATCTCTCCTTGCTAGTCTTTGGAACTCTGCATTCAAATGGGTATATCCTTCCTTTTCTCCTTTGCTTTTCACTTCCCGTTTTTTCACAGCTATTTTTAAGCCCTCCTCATCTTAGTGAAATGTAAATTGTCCACATGAGATCAAACAGCAACGATTCAATTCAAATAACAAGTCCAAGAGTTCAACCAAAGCTAAGGTGCACTCACCAACTACAAGATGATCACAGCGCAGAATGATTTGGGTTTTGTTTCTATAAATTTCCTCGGCAGTATCTTTCTCATCTCTATCCACTCTCACCCCAGAGATTTGTGTATAGTAATCTCTTCCAACAGTGTTGCCCCTTGAGAAATCAAATTGTTAAATAAATGTCTAGGCTAAAGACCAGTTCAAGATGCTTTATCCTCCTCTACTAAATAAGGTAATAAAAATTAACAGAGGTATGAAAGCTATTCGCAAAAATCTGAGCTTCAAAATAGGTGAAAAGCATGTAAGTGGAGAACACAATCACTTAAAACTTATATTACTCAATAGAAACATATATACAAGATATCTTACTTGAAACATTAAACATATTTCATTACATGCATTCTGGATGTTTTACTAAAGAATGTACTCATTTCCAGTGACTAAAGGAAAAAAATGTACTTCAACATGTTTTCAATAAAAGAAGATGGCTGTGAAAGTAAAATGGAGTTTTTGAGGCTAGCCAGGGCAAGCTAAAGGTTAAGTAAGTTCTTTGTATTCTAGAGGTACTTAGACACTTCACCCGAAGATAAATGCTGTTTTCATTCTTTCAAAATGAAAGAACAACAAAAATGAATCAGACATTTTCTTTTTTCCTTTTCTCTTTTTCAAGGATTTCTCTTTCAAACTTTTTTAAAAAAGAGCTACTTTCCCCCCAGACAACAGTTAGGAATTCCTATACTCCTATAGGAACATGCAGTAGTATATGGTTTTCCCTTGTTTGAGTTGTGTAAGGCCCATCTCAAGACACAATCCACTTACTAGGCATAAGTACCCTTTTCTGAGCTCTAGTCCTTTTATAGTCAACTGACTATGAGATCTCTAACATTGCATGCTAAGAGGTCTTAGTTTGATACATCAAACTCAACATATTTAAATCTGAAGTTCTTCTTCCTCCTTTCTGAAGCCTCTCCAGCGTATCCTGTTCTTTCTAAACCTAAACTGTCTTCAGTTTCTTTCTGATAAACATGTCCATCATCCACACAGCTGCCAAAGAAAAACCCAAGAATCTTCTTAGACGTCTCCCTCTCTATATCCATTATATCCAGTCCATTAGCAACACAATCATTTCAATCTTCTAAATTTTTCTAGAATCGTTCCTTAACTCTCTACTGATATTGTTAAAAGATTCCAAATGTAGCCCTCATCATTTCTTACCTGGTGGTCTGCAATAGGCTCCTAATCTCTAGCCCTACCTTCCTCCAACCATCTTATACTACAGCCAGAACTACATTTTCTAAAATACATACTCATTAATTTGCTTAACTACACAATTATTTGGAAACACCTACCAGGTAATAGGTTATGCCCACGGATGTAGTAATGAAAGAAAAAGACACAATTCCCTGCCCTGACAAAGCTGACAGTTATTGGAGAAAAGAGACGAGAAGTAAAGTCAACATGAAAGCACATTATTTATGTTCTGTGCAATGTGGAGAAATAAAGCAGGGAAAGGAGATAGAAGATGTAGGGAGTGGTTGTTATTTTAAAGAGCACAGTCAGAATCTCCTCACTGAGGCAGTCACTTCTGGGAAGGGAAAGGCGGTGAGAATGAGCTATGAAGTGGAAGTGTTCCAGACAGAAGAAAGCCAAGAGCCCTGAGGTGGAAGAGTACCTGGGGTCCTTGAAGAGCAACAGGCACAAGTTTGTCCAGAAAGAGGCACAGTAGTAGGAAGCGAGGTCATAGAAGAAAAAGGGACAGATCTGAGGGCCTTGTGGGAACTTTTTCCTCTGGTTGCTGTGCCAAAGATGGACTATAGGGACAAAAATAAAAGCAGAGAGCAGCTAGTAGATGACTGCAGGCACTGACAATGAAGCAGATAGTGGATGATTAAGGCAGGTGTTGACTGTGGTTTGAACATGGATGGCAGTGGCAGGGGTGATGAGAAGCAGTCAAATTCAAGATGTGTTTTGAAGGTATTATTGTTACTTTAATTTCCAAGAAAGTAGAGCCTAAGACAACTGCTTGCAAGCAGGTAGTTTACTGGCAATGTCATCCAGGAATCAACCAGGGCTGTGAAACAGGAAAGGAAAAAAAAAGGCAATCTGAGGATGAGTTAACTAGCTCACCTCGCCAGAGGTACCATGACATGAACCTCAGTATCTCCATTCTGGCTCTGCTCCTATCCCTCACTAGTCATGTATGGCCTTTCCTTTCAAGTTGTGTGTCAGAACACATTGGTTCCTCGTGTTGCATTAAAGAGGCCTCAAGGCAGGGGACCAAGAGGTAAGAGAGTATCCTATTTCGTGTTCATAAAACAGAGCAATGCCTTCACAAGAGGTGGCTCAGTGAGTAAAGAATCCGCCTGCAATGCAAGAGACTGGGGTTCAATCCCTGGGTCAGGAAGATCCCCTGGAGGAGAGCATGACAATACACTCCAGTATTCTTGCCTGGAGAATCCCATGGACAGAGGACTCTGGCAGGTTACAGTCCACAGGGTTGCAAAGAGTCGGACACGACTGAAGCGACTGAGCACACACACCCCCATGACAGCAGGAAGGGGTAGTCTCAAGAGGATTTTGAAGTGGAGTACATGGAGCCCTAAAAAAAATAGTCTTGGAATAATTCTCTAATGGACTATATGCAGTAGGTGAGAGATAAAGAAAAGATAAGGATAATGCCAAGGTTTGGTCCTAATGAACTACAAGTATGAAACTGCCATTAACCAAAAGACAGCAGGAAATACGATTACGTTACTTCTTTCTAAAAGGTAGTCATGGATCTCTGCATCTCCGGTCCACACACACCTTCATCTCCTCAGCCCTGCTTACAATCTCAAATTAGCCACTCACTGCCCCTCACCTCCAACTCTGCAGTTACACTAAATAAATTCAGTCCTCTGGCCACACAGTGCTCTCTCAAGTCTCTCTGGAATTTTGCTCAGGTTGGTCCCTCTGGCTCTCGATTTGTTTTGCTCAAATAACTCCTTATCAGCCTTTAATTGGAAACTCAGTAGATACCTCCTTTTAAGTTAGATACACACCTACCCATTCCCAAAGTAGTCTTTGTATGTACCTGCCTCCCCTCCAGGATGTAATCATGGAATATTTTTCTTGAACCCATAGGGCATATTACAACACTGGAAGACACTAGGTGTGCAATTAAAGTATGTTAAATTAGGGAATAAATGGTTTCTCCGAGTCATTCTATGTTTATTTTTAAAACAGTATCTATGCCCCAAACCAACTTCTCATATGAACTATTTAAATATTTTAATGTGTCACCTCATCCTGAGACACTGAAGCTTATGTCCAAAGTCACGTAAGTATTTTTAGTAGCTGGGAAACAATTAAAATTCAATTATTTTGATTCCCATCAGAAAAGACTCCTGCCTTTTCCCAAATAGTTAACTCTGAGCCAAGATCTGAGTATAATGTGTTTTAGGATATTTATAGAATTAGATCATTAAAGATTAAAAATGCTTACTGCATTCTTTTTTTTTTTAATTGAAGTATAGTAGATTTACAATGTTTCAGACGTACAACAAAGTGTGTATTGTGTGTGTATATATATATACACACACTTTTTTCAGATTCATTTCCATTTTAGGTTATTATAATATATTGAATAGTTTTCTATTCACACAATAGAGATACTGTGCTATACAGTAGGTCCACGTTGTTTATATATTAGTAGTGTGTATCTGTTAATCCCAAACTCCCTATTTATCCCTCCTCTCCTGCTTCCTCCTTCCCATCTTTTTGCATTTTAATACCAGCATTCCAGTTAACATAAAAATAATACTATCTGGAAGTAAAATATATCACTGTATTGAATCTTAAATCTTAAAGACTCTTAAAGAGAGGGTTGATAAAATCAGATCTCTGCAGTCAGCCTCATGCCAGACTTCTGGATCAAAGATCTTTTTCACCATGTTGTCTACAAGTTATAGGACTAAATGACATATTTGGTTATGCTGTTCATGTAGGGCATGTGTGCTCAGTCATGTCCAACTCTTGGCAACCCCATGGCCTGAAGCCCACCAGGCTCCTCTGTCCATGGGATTTTTCCAGGCAAGAATACCGGAGTGGGTTGCCATTTCTTTCTCCAGGGGATCTTCCCAACCCAGGGATCGAATCTGCATCTCCTGCGTTGGCAGGCAGATTCTTTACCACTGAGCCACATGAGAAGCCATGTTCATGGAGGGAAGAGTCCAGTCAACTTCTCATAGAGGCTTCCTGACCTCAATCCATTTTAGTTCTGATGGAAAATGTGAGCACATTATTTTTAGATTCAATATAGGTTTCTGTTGGGTAAACTTTCTGGCTGACTAGATTCTCTGAACCTAGTCCTTTTCACTTGGAACAAATGTGCAATTCCCGAAGATGCCAACACATCATGTGTTACTGATGCATAACAAGATTAAGAGGAAAAATGAAAACATTTAAAAGGCAAAACATACTTGGGAAAAAATTACACAGTAAAGTGACCTGGGAAACGCCCTCAGACATTTTCTAAAATTATTTGGAGAATATCTTTAGAATTTAAGAGTACACCTAGGTCCTATTAAAACTGCAAAGTGTTTTCAGTGTAGGGAACAAAACAGCATACAAAAGAAAGCATCATTTTATAATTTATAGAGAATAAAAATCTTTCAAGTTTGAAACTTCCAAAGTTCTACTAAGTCCTTAAACAACTCATATTTAATTATAAAATACTACAAAATAGTAGACACCTCTGAAATATATGCATTAAATCACATAGCTAGATGTGGTAGTACTTTTAAATTTTTCTAAACTGAAATTCCTTTATTAGAAAAATAAGGCAGAAGACTCCATTATCTAACTAAAACACCAATCATACCATAACTCAGCTCACAAATCCTCCATGAATTTTCATTGCCTGTGGGATAAAGTTCAAGTTTACTCACAAAGCAACATAATTTTAGTTCAAAGTTCTCAAACTTTAACCACACATCAACAGGAGGGCTTGTTAAAAACAAAGTTTTCTGGATGCATTTCCTCAAGTTTTTGATTCAGTAGATCTGGGTTAGGACACAAGAATTTATATTTCCAACAGGTTCCCATGTCACACTGATGCAGGGACCACAATTTGAAAACCACTGTCTAGTCACAATCTAGCTTTCATGTGTCATGCATTTCCACACACAGATTTCTGGCTCTGCACATTTTTTTCATCCTTTGATTCTAAGTAAACTATTCCAATCACGCTTATGTTTATAGGTTCTAGAATTCAGCGAAAGAACTCTTGCTTAAGCTGTACTCTATAGAGCAACTGTATTTCAACAGTATTTGAATGCTGTCACAACCACACTCCAGCTTATCCTGAATCAGCTTTAGCATCACTTGTTGTTAATACTCTGATGTACAAACCTCAAGGCCCTGGGGTCATTTTCCCATCCTAATGATGTCCATGGCCCTGAGTGGGAGAAGCATGAAACATATTCTGGGGAAAAAATGTTTTTGTTATGACTATGAGCTTCTGCTATCTGAGAAGGGCTTGTCAGTGTGGGCAGTTTTCCAACTACTCTACAGGAAAGGCATTTCTGCTAAAGTAACAAGGAGAAAAGCTTGGAAAGAGGCTTCCTAGCCTATAGGCATGCTTTCTGTCTCTAAGACGATCTATTAATCTGTGTAGGGAGAGTTAATGATCAAGATTCACAGGCAAATTAACAGATCCCTGTAAGGCCCAGATACGAAATTACAAAGACCAATTGTCCCCAAAAGCAATAATTGAACAAGCAGGGTTGCAGGTGGGGTACTCTGCTAAGTTTTAACAAAGGAAAAATGGTATGACTTAACCAGAACTAATGGTAACTCTTAATCACAAGTAATTTTTCTCATAAACCAACTAAATAAAATAACAAAGCCTCCTCACTAAAATTCTGATTTCACAAGTAAAATACTATTATAATTGATATCAGAAAAAGCAAGTAACAGTCAACACAGGAACCTGAATTCAGTGTTTTTCTTGTAGAGAACATTTTCTGGAACCCAAGTCTTGAATACTCGAGTGAGTGGCCATGACCTCCAGGGAATCTTCCCAACCCTGGAATGAAACCCACATCTCTTATGTCTCCTGCATTGGCAGCCAGATTCTTTACCACTAGCACCACCTGCAAAGTTCCTTCAATTTTTAAAGGAAAGAAAAACCCATAATGCTTTCTAGCTGAAAGTGAGGGTGTGGCTGTGTATTCATTTTTGTTATGGGTTATCTCTTTTATTACATAAAATTCTACAAATACACTAAAAAAGAGAATATTGGGTTCTCATGATTCATTTTTACAAAATCTTAAGGGATGTTTTTTATCATAAAGGAATAAATTATAGAATAAAGTCAGTTGAGGACCAACCTCTTCTCCTGCCATATTCACCACTATCCTAAATTGGCTTTTTATCTACTACTATGAATATTTCGTAGTAGTAGATAAATAGCCTACTTCACTAGAAGGACTGATGCTGAAACTCCAGTATTTTGGTCATCTGATGCAAACAGACAACTCATTGGAAAAGTCCCTGATGCTGGGAAAGAGTGAGGGCAGGAGGGGAAGAGGGCATCAGAGGATAAGAGGGCATCACCGATACAATGGACATGAATTTGGGCAAACTCTGGGAGATGGTGAGGGACAGGGAGGCCTGGCATGCTGCAGTCCATGGGGTCGCAAAGAGCTGGACACAACTGGGTGAATGAAAACAACAATGAATATTTTAGGAGCTTTATAGAAATATAATTCACATGCCGTAAGACTGACCTATGTTACATGTTCAGTTCAATCCTTTTTAGCACTGAGTTCTGCAATCATATCACCATGCAATTTTAGAACATTTTGATAACCCCCTCAAACAAGTCCCATAACCATTAATAGTCACTCCCTATTCTTGCCCCCGGGCCCCCACCCCAGGCAACTTGAGGCTACTAATCTGTCTTACATCGGTGTATAGTTTTAAATTCTAGACTTTTCATATAAATGCAATATGACAATATGAGGCCTTAGAATCTGGCTTCTTTCACATAGCATAATATTTTCAAAGTATATCCATGTTATAGCATAATTTTTATTGCCAAAGAATATTTTATTATATAGATACACAACATTTTATTTATCCATTCATCAGCTGCTAGACATATGGGTTTTCCACTTACTGGCTATTATGAATAACACTGCTGTGAACATGTACAAATTCTGTGGGGACAGTTCCCACTTCTCTTGGATAGATACTCAGGAGTGAAACATCTGGGGAATACGGTAACTGAATGTTTAACACTGTGAGGAACTGCCAGTTTTTTCGAAAGTGGTTACACCATTTTCTATTCCCAGAAGTAGTGTATGAGGATTCCAATTTCCCCACATCTCAACCAACACTGGCTATTATCTTTTTGATAATAGTGGGTGGACTAGTATCTCGTGGTTTTGATTTGAATTTCACTGACAGCTAAAGATGTGTACAATAAAGGACAGAAACAGTATCAACCTAACAGAAGCAGAAGATATTAAGAAGAATACACAGAACTATTCAAAAAAATACTAACGACCCATATAACCATGATGGTGTGATCACTTACCTAGAGCCAGACTTCCTGGAATGCAAAGTCAAATGGGTCTTAGGAAGCATCACTACAAACAAAGCTAGAGGAGGTGAGGGAATTCCAGTTGAACTATTTCAAATCCTAAAAGATGATGCCGTGAAAGTGCTACACTCACTATGCCAGCAAATTTGGAAAACTCAGCAGTGGCCACAGGACTGGAAAAGGTCAGTTTTCATTTCAATCCCAAAGAAAGGCAATGCCAAAGAATGTTCAAACTACGACACAATTGCACTCACCTCACATGCTAGCAAAGTAATGCTCAAAATTCTCCAAGCCAGGCTTCAACAATACATGAACCGTGAACTTCCAGATATTCAACCTGGATTTAGAAAAGGCAGCGAAACCAGAGATCAAATTGCCAACGTCTGCTGGATCATAGAAAATGCAAGAGAGTTCAAAAAAATCATCTGCCTTATTGACTATGCCAAAGCCTTTGACTGTGTGGATCACAACAAACTAGAATATTCTTCAAGAGATGGGAATATCAGACTACCTGACCTGCCTCCTGAGAAACCTGTATGCAGGTCAAGAAACAAAAGTTAGAACTGGACAGGGAACAATGGACTGGTTCAAAACTGAGAAAGGAGTACGTCAAGGCTGTATACTGTCAGCCTGCTTATTTAACTTATATGCAGAGTACATCATGAGAAGTGCCGGCCTGGATGAAGCACAAGCTGAAATCAAAACTGCCAGGAGAAATATCAATAAACTCAGATATGCAGATAACACCACCTTTATATCAGAAAGTGAAGAAGAACTAAAGAGCCTCTTGATGAAGGTGAAAGAGGAAAGTGAAAAGCTGGCTTAAAACTCAACTTTCAAAAAACAAAGATCATGGCATCCAGTCCAATCACTTCATGGCAAATAGATGGGGAAACAGTGGAAACAGTGGCTGACTTTATTTTAGGGGGCTCCAAAATCACTGCAGATGGTGATTGCAGCCATGAAATTAAAAGATCCTTGGTCCTTGTAAGAAAAGCTATGACAAACCTAGACAGCATATTAAAAAGCAAAGACATTACTTTGCCAACACAGGTCCGTCTAGTCCAAGCCATGGTTTTTCCAGTAGTCATGTATGGATGTGAGAGTTAGACTACAAAGGAAGCTGAGCGCTAAAGAATTGATGCTTTGAACTGTGGTGTTGTGGAAGACTCTTGAGAGTCCATTGGACTGCAAGGAGATCAAACTAGTCAATCCTAAAGGAAATCAGTCCTGAATATTCATTGGAAGGACTGATGCTGAAGATCCAATATTTTGGCCACCTGATGCAAAGAACTGACTCACTGAAAAAGACCCTGATGCTGGGAAAGACTGAAGGCAGGAGGAGAAGGGGACAACAGAGGTTGGATGGCATCACCAACTCGATGGACATGAGTTTAAGCAAGCTCCAGGAGTCGGTGGTGGATAGGGAAGCCTGGCATGCTGCAGTCCATGGGGTCACAAAGAGTCAGACATGACCGAACCACTGAACTGAACTGAAATGACAGCTAATGACACTGAGCATCTTTTCATATGATCATTGGTCATCTGTACATATTCTTTAGAGAAATGTCTGTCAAAATCCTTCCCCATTTTAAAAAAGAATTACCTTTTATCATTGGTTTTAAGAGTTCTTTATATAACCTGGAATTGAGTCCAATACTGGATATATGATTTGCATATGTATTCTCCATTCTGTGGGCTCTTCTCTCACTTTCTTGATGATGTATTTTTATCTGATGATCCTTTGTATTATTTATTATTTTATTGCTGCTTGTGCTTTTGACTTCATATCTAAATTGCTATATCTTATGAATATTTCTATGTAATTAAAAATCATATATTTATGAAAATGGTTGAAAACAACTTGGGTTCCATTTAACAGTGCTTAAAAGTTCCCATTTCTCCACATACCTGCCAAGACTTGATAACCTTAAATTTATTTTGCCTATTTCTTAATTTTAACTTGGTAGCTCATATTATTTTAACTTTACTTATTTAGTTTCTTTTCCTGTACTTCCATCTACTCTGTCAATGGCCTGTTCATGTCTTCTGACCCTCCTTTCGGTATTTTTCTCACTTCGGAAGACATTCTTTATATACAATTGATATTAAATTTTTCTCAGTTACATGTCTTCTAACATGTTTTCCAAGTATGTAAGCCATCCTTTTGCTTGTTATTTGCTTTGTTGAACTACCAATAATTAAACTGTTTAGAAATTCTAAAATAATATCTTTCTGTTCTGTGGTCTTTATTTTTTTTTTTTTTTTAACTTTAAGCTATACAAAAGTTCTACTCTAAGGGACATCGTATTATATAGCTACTAATGGAATGGACACAAGAACTAATCTGTCTTGATTTGAATCTAGATTATACCACATATTACTGTGTAATCTGAAATAAATTTACTTCTCTGAACCTGTTTCTTCATTTACAGGATGGGGGAATAAGAGCTCCTAGCTCATGCTGTGTGGCATTTAAATGATGAAGTGTTTTTAACAATACATGGAACATCAGCTATTATTTTCTTCTAAACATTTCACTTTTTGAATTTTACCTTTAGCTTTATGACATACTTGGAGATGATTATTTTTCTTCTGTTTCATGAATTTTATACATGGTATGAAGTGAGGTTTTCAAACAAGTCTACGTTTCCCCATTGATCTCTAATGCCCCCTCTGACACATTATGTCCTTATATATATGATTCTCTATCATGTTCCATAAATCTATGGCTACCCTAGGCCATAACCACACTATTTTAATTACTATAGCTATTAAACTATAAAATCATAGTAAGTTTTTATATCCAGAAGAGCAAATATACCTAAGTTGCTCAGTGCTTACTATCTATAAACACAGGCATTTACAAGTGAACGGATTACAATGCATATATTTGTATCCTTGGATTTGTGAATTATAAAATCACAAGCAAAATATTGTCTGTTAGCTTAGTACTTAATATAAGTATACACTTTTCTTTTTAAGCCCTAGACCATTTTGATTATTTCGTAAATAAAGTAATGATTTACTGAAAGCCAAAGGGATAATAAACAAAGAATCTAGACAAAGAAGTAAAACATTACAGAACTTTTTAACGGGATGGGTAATTTTGCTCACACACCAAGTACAAATAGGTGATAAGGAATCTTCAGCACAAATTCAAAAATTCCTTAAAATTAAAAAAATGAAAACAAAGCCCCAGAACAAATAACCAAGTATTCTCATTCAGTTTGCAAAATCACAGTGTGTATTCACAGTCACTGAGGAAGAGGTAGAAGAGATTAGTATAAACACCACAGCAATTTTACCTGGTAAAGACAGTTCATCAATTATACTAAAACATTCTACAGCGACTACTCAAGACCATAAAACTCAATGTGAAAATCTAAAGGATCCATGTATAAGCGATACCCTACAATAGGAAGGAACAATGACCTTGTAATTTTAGCATTAAGAAATAAATCTGGAGGGGTGAGAGCATTTGCTTGTGTGTAAAGCCGCAGATCACATTTCTTATTTGCAATCAGAGCTACTCAGGATACTTCAGAAGTAATCTCTTCAGATTAACATTTGGAGAAAATCTTAGGAAGAGGAAAAAGGGAAGGATGCTCCATTCTTCACAGCCAGATAGATTTTTTTCTTAGAAAATAACTCAGTTGTGTTGCTAATTTTGTCCTCCCACCTCAGAGGGCGAGGTTTTGTGGCTGAGAACAAACTGAATTTCTGAAAGCACTAAATTGTTGTGTCCTTTAGTTGCTAAGTCATGTCCGACTCTTTTGCAACCCCATGGACTGTAGCCCTCTAGGCTCCTCTGCCCATGGGATTTCTCAGGCAAGAATACTGGAGTTAGTTGTCATTTCCTCCTCCAGGGGATCTTCCTGACCCAGGGATCAAACCCATGACTCCTGCACTGCAGAAGGATTCTTTACTGCTGAGCCACTAGGGAAGTCCAAGCACTAAATTATGACAGTTTAAATGTGGCTGAACATATGGTACTTTTTACAAAATATCACGTATTATAGTAAGTGGGAAAATCTAAGCAGAAGTTATCATCTCTGAGCTTTATTCATACCCTGGAATATTTATTTGTGGTAGTTGTGCTGTGTGTTTCTATAATGTGTCTCTTAAATAAAAATGTTCATGCGGCAAAGACTTTGACTTCCAAAGATTCAGCCTAAATCGCAATCCTAAAGTCCAATTTAAATGCAGTTCCTCAAAGAACAAGAACAAAACCTCTGCAACTCCAAATTCTGGTTCAGCCACGAGAAGTAACAGTGAGACTTGGGTAAGTCGCCTAACAACTGTGTGCCCATGCTTCCTCCCTTGTGAAAATGAGAAAACACGAGTAGCAAACTAGGTCCTTTCGAATAGCAATGTAGGTGCCCATGGCATTTGTTTTTACTGGGCTTACTTTAGGTTGTGTAGATGTTTGTTTATATAATGGCACTTTATTCTCTGTTGAAGAAAACCTTCAGCTCCATCATCCCACACACAAACTACTTCCGCTCTTAGTTGAAAGGAAATTCTTTTTCAAGGTTCACAGTACATTAGAGACAGCTGCATTGTTGAGCTCCTCCAAAAACTTTAAAAAGCTGCAGATGTAGCCCATGCATGACATGGATCATGAAACGAGACAATCTCAAACACACAGACTGCCCCTTCTCTTACCCTCTTTTCATGCTGTATTTTCTGGGGTGCTGGCTGCTTACATTTAAGCACGATGTGTACGTTTATTGTAAATCAGGTCTCTGAGGGAATGCAGGAACTTTCTAAAGTTACTATCTTGAGTGCTAACTTCCAAATGAAGATAAGGTGAAAAGTACATTTCCATTTAATGACATTTCAACAACAGTCACTACCCTATTCATTTCCAAAGAGGCAATCCTCACTTCAAACCACACATTCCCTGGGTGTGTTTCCATACTGCCCTGGAACTCAAAAGTGTTTGTCTGGAAAACTCAATTCTGGACTCAGAACCAACAGAACAAAAATACAACACTAGGTAAGAATTCTGGCATAGAACTTTTCCAGCAGAGGCAAAGAAGAGAGTTATGACTTGGTTTATTTCAGAACAGTCACCAAAAATGCCTATATAGCTACAAAGACAAACTATTTGCATTAGGAATAACATGTTGAATATAATTAGAGGTGGGTACAGGGCTCAGGGAACAATGACATATTTTATTTTCTTGGGCTCCAAAATCACTGTGGACAGTGACTGCAACCATGAAATTAAAAGACGCTTGGTCCTTGGAAGGAAAGCTATGATCAACCTAGACAGTGTATTAAAAAGCAGAGACATCACTTTGCTGAAAAAGTCCGTCTAGTCAAAGCTATGTTTTTTCCAGTAGCCATGTATCGATGTGAGAGTTGGACCAAAAAGAAGGCTGAGTGCCAGAGAATTGATGCTTTCGAACTGTGGTGTTGGAGAAGACTCTTGAGAGTCCCTTCGACGGCAAGGAGATCCAACCAGTCAATCCTAAAGGAAATCAACCCTGAATATTCATTGCAAGGACTGATGCTGGAGCTCCAATACTTTGGTCACCTGATGCGAAGAGCCAACTCATTTGAAAAGATCCTGATGCTGGGAAAGATTGAGGGCAGGAGAAGGGAGCAACAGTGGATGACACGGTTAGATACCATCACCAACTCAATGGACATGAGCTTGAGCAAACTCCAGGAGATAGTAAAGGACAGGGAAGCCTGGAGTGCTGCAGTCCATGGGATCGAAAAGAGTTGGACAGGACTTAGCGACTCAACAACAACAGGGCTCAGAAGCATCTCAACAATAATAAGGAGCTTTCCGAAAGTGGTTCACAGAGCCAATCTGAAAAGATTGCCAAGAGCCAACCAGGTGTCCTATGACAATCTGGAGACAGAAATGACTTAATTAATGTACCTGAATGTACATTAATTTGGGATTCACATTTTTGTTTCACCCTCCAAGAAATCCTTCATTCCATATTTGGATTCTTCCAAGTAGATTAAGACTTAGGATCCCTTCTTCATCATTAGGGACAATATTTTAATAATTCCAGGACAACTGTTTCGTTAAACAACAGGTCATACTAATGCAGTATCTTATGAAAGGACACCTAAACCAGATATGTAGGTAAGTTATTTCTGAAACAAATTATGACAATTCTTTCTAAATACCATTAATAAATAAGTTCTTGGTAAGAAAAGGGGGGTTAGAGGTTGTGTCTGCAGGTAAAGAATGAACTGAAATTTATTAACTCTAATGCAGTGTGTGCCAAATCCCTTGAGGTAGCTTAATCAACTGCAGCTTTCTGGGCTCAGCTCCCAAATACTTGGTTCAGTAGATTTGGGATGCGGTATAGGGGACTGCATCTTTAAAATGACCGACAGTGACTCTGATGTCGGAAACACACTGAACCATGCTGTGAGGAAAGCTGCAGACTCCTTGTTTCTCAAACGGATCACTGCCGATTGCACACTGCTCATCAACTAATTCTCATTCACTCACCACTGCAGCAGGCCCCTCACCCAGCCAGTGATCACAGCAACACCTGCATAAAATCCTCAAGTCCCTCCAGTCAAGCCAGGAAGAGGCCAGAAAATCACCTGATCCTGAATTCAGGTCTCTCCTGCCACACGGCACCAAGCTGCCACAAAGAAAACACATTGGCCAACTGCTATATTATTGTTGGCAAGCACCGAAATTTGCTCAAAACCTTTACAAATGAAACCCAGCTGCCTAAGCTCAATACCAGATGTCTTCTACAATGTGTGGCTTTGATAGATTAAATTGAGCATAAGAAAGAGATGAAATATATGAAAATCTAATTTGCAAGATGTTTGTCATTAAGTCTAACAAAAAAAGACAGAAAATTATATTTTTCACTATAAGAGGTTAAGTAGGGTAGATTAACAATATTCATATTAACTACCAAAATGCATTTTATGAATAAATTGTTTAATGCCTTTTTAAAAATACAGCCAAAAACAATCTTCAAAAATACCCACTGAAAGAATGTCTTATATCAGTAAAATGATTCAATTTATCATGAAGGTCCTTTTCCTTTAAACCCATTCCCCAGTTTGAACACGTTTTCATTCAGGGCATAGGAAATTAAGTAGGAAATATTTAGTGATAGTCTCTGATTTCAATAAACTGCAATAACCCTATGAAAACATACACATAAGAAACATATGTATGTGGATATATATAATATGTATAAGAAAGTATGGAAGTAAAAAGGCAATTTGTTTTGTAACCTCAATTAAGTGGCATCTACCCTTCTTCTGTTACGTCCTGATTAAACTCTTTTTTTGTTGTTTTCCAGGTCACTGCACAGTTCTCGATAACTCAGCTGATTTAAGCGCCTGAGTTAAACTAAGAACCAGTCGAATATTCCTCCAATGAGCTGCACATGCCCTCACTTAAATGAGTTAATAGTTAATGGGCAAATACAGCATATTACTCTTACAGCATTAACCTTTTCTTTTTTCAAAAAAGAAACATATAAATCATAATGGAATTTAAAAACAATAAGCAATTGAGCATATTGACTCTAACCAAGATAAACATTCCATTGAGATTTAGCCCCATAAAAAGTGCACCATCATTAAAAGTACACACAATTACAATTGGCAGGTTATTATTTTTCAGATTTGAAAAATATTGTCATAGTTTTCTTTTAGAGAAACCAAAATAAAGCTGAAGATTTTAGCAAAGACATAGTTTCATCATGAATATTTCTACAAACATAATAGCAGAAAGATAATTTTATGCAAAGTTTACAAAACAAACCTGGCCTCAGATTTTCTGAAGCTATATACTATTGGCCTTGGCATAGTTTAAAGGAAAATAGAAATAATCATGAAGAGTTTTAAGATGCCGTATTATATTAAATTCTCTCACACATGGCTGATATCTTATCAATGCAGTTCCCACAATGCTGAAGTTCCACAATTGATGCAAAACTGATATAAGTCACTATCTCCTTACCTTTAAAACTCCTGTTTCAATTGTAACTATACTAAGATAAATATGGGGACATTATGTCCTCACATTATGACCACAGGATACTATCAAGCAGTAAAAACCTACACACCAAAGCCAGTCTTCTGCATGTACTTAAGAGGTTTTTATAAAGTGAATTTGTTATGTATATTCATTCTCCCCTGGACTCCAAAAGGGATCAAAAGCATAGTTTCAGACACTCAAGTTCCCAGAATCTAATCTAATGAAACATATACTGCTAGCCACAAACTTGTGGCCCTTTTAGGGATCAAAATGTAAAATTTATGAGATATTCTTTGTGAAACATAAGGTGTACAACTACCATTTCAATAAAGGAGTGAAAGTTATATGTAATAATCTGACAAAACTAAATCTGCCAAGAGATTACAGTACTTGTTTCATGTATTATTTTTGCCACCACCTTTAGTATCTTTAATTTCTACAGCATCTTTTCTTAAAGAGTAAAGAAAATCATACCACTTCTGTTACTATTAAAATCAACAAATTTTGGTAGTGACATTTCCTGAATAGCAAAGTTCATGTAAAAAATAAAGTACTTTTTTTGTAATTTTTCTACTCATATAGCTAGTAAGTCACTTAGTAGCCAACAGGAGTTCATTATAAGCAAAGGAATACTAGAGGTATTCATATTGCTATTATAAATTCCAGTAGCAGCTATATTAGGTGTTTTTGATTGTCAACCTAATCCAAAACTTCTTCTAGAACAAACTTCCACTGTCCACAGTGTCTATTATTATCTGGTGCCCATCTCGGCATTGGGTGACTACACATCCTATCTGGCTCACATCTGATTACTGTTAGGGTCAAAAGTCAATCAAATTCTCTCTCCAAAGAATTAAAAACAAGAAACAGTGAAACGTTTATCAGTTAAGTTTGGAGAGCTAAGCAAAGAAGCTCTTCAAATATCACGAAATGCAAACACTATTTTGGGTCATGTGCAAAATAATGAGTATGTCTAAGGAAGTAGACTCTTCTGCAGGCCAAGCACTGTACTATGCACTGGAATTCAGCAATAAATAAGATGGACGTTGTTTTTCCTCTGAGAAGCTGGGCTTTCAGCAGGAGAGTGACACATATAATGATACATCATAAGTATTATAAAAGTGAAACAAAACTTACAATGAGGGATTATATAAAGTGGATCTCATTTAATTTGGATTGTTAAGGAAAACTTAGTGACAATTAAGCAAATGAATAAGTAGAAAAGAAAAGATGTGAAAAGAAAGAGGAGTCTGGATCATTCTGGACAGGAAAGGCCTTTGTGGCTTGCTGACCACTGAGTAGTGAGATGAGCTGCAAAGGAGTCAGAGCCTCGCTGATGCAAGCCTGGAAGGACGTAGAAAGGTCTGGATTTTATAATGCATGGAATGTCTGGTAACGACTTGTAAACAGAAAGAAGGGAAAAGATACACAGAGAGAAGAAGGCAATGTCCATGAGGTCCCTCAGACATGATGAGTAGAAACTCAGGTCCCGTGGCCTCTCTGGGTCCAATGAGGCTTGTGTTTCCTTTAGCTCTTCTTTAGGTCTCCATTCAACTTCTTCCTCTACTTAAGTTTCTGTTCTTTTGCCCAGAATATCAATACTACTGATGTGATCTTAGACACATTATTAACTAATATGGAAGCTAATTAGTTATGGAAGGAGTGTGACAGAGCTGATATCAAGCAAGAAATCAGTTAATCCAAAAGCCACAGCTCCTGTGGCATCAAGTGAAAAGTAGCAGGGCCTAGAAATAAGAATGCGGTTATTCTGAGCCCATAGTCAAAAAATCATTCTCAGGTATCTTAATACAAATGTTTACACACACAAATCTATTATGATGAGAAGAGTAATTGTTTTACAGATGGAAAAAAGTATAATAATCAAGACCAAAAGGGTCCATCTGAATCTAAAATGTAGCATAAGAAAGCTTGATAGACAATTTGGCTGATTTTAATTGTCAGTACATTGTCTTACTTAAAGATTTGCCTAATGTCCTGTCTGAATTCTAAAAATGAGATATACATTTGAAAAGTTAGCAGAAAAAAAACATATTCATAAATTTGTTCCTGGCAGTTATTTTAAGTCAATAAAAGATTTGTAAAATGTTATTTCAAATTCAACTGGCTCACAAAGACAAAAAAAAAAAAAAACAAAAAACTAATCTGAACTCTGATCTATTATAACATTAATATTTTTTCAGAAGCTTTCAAGTATTTGTAATTTGAAGGTTAAAATTATGTATGCACAGATATTGAGAGATACATATGCCTTAAATACATGGTAGCCATCACTACATATTTAAAGAAGATAACTTCTCATAACAAATGATAAAACTAAATAACTTGAGTTTGCACTCAACAGTAATGTGAATGTGTTTAATCCAATGTACTCTGCAGAATTTAAATTGAGAACTATAATTTAGCCACTCTCCTCCCAGGTAAGTTGCCGCAGAGATCGAGTTTCTCACTCTGTGACACTCACCACAAGGTGCAGTTACTCCCGATTAACAGCCCAAGATTACCTGTTGGAAGTGCCCATAATAGCTGCAGTAGAGAACATTTTAAACACAGAACCATGTTTATGCATTTAACAGATGTGTTGGCCTAACAGTTCAGATTTTCACTATAGCATGCCATATGGCAACAAGGATCCTTTTTCACTTAAAAATATTACCAAAAATAGATGCCCTATAGCAACACTACCATTTTAATTTTGAAACTACACATTCATAGCAATGTTTGTTATCTTCCTGTTACTGCATTTCCAATTTGTCTTAATTCTACTGAAAATATTTAATAGCATAGTTTTTTTGAACAGTTTTAAATTAGTGTCAACCAGATCAAACACAATATTACAGAAGGAAATGTACAAAATACGGCCTGGCAATGAGGTAGCAGGATGTAACGTCCTGCTTATATAAAACTGCAGGGGCCATGAAGACCAGACCTGCTTGTTGTTCATTGGGTTTGGGGGTTTTCCTCTATTCCAAAAGAGCTAATGCCCACTTCCTATCTTGCCTTTTTTCCTAGTAACTCTTCATTGATAAAGAATTACTCCTAAAGATCAAAGTTGGCTACCAATTTTTATTTTAATCTGATTGTTGTAATAATCTATTACTATGATTTTATGGGGGGACACAGGCACTGTGAAAATTTTCACATATACATTTAACAAGAAGCCAAATAAACGTCTCACCTTCTAAAATGCCAGAACATGAGGCCCATCCCTGTCAGGAAGGGCACATTGTTGCCACCAATGTGTTAGAACAAACAGAAAGCATCCTTTACTTTTTAGGTCCCTCAATCTATCACTTTTATAACCTCACTAAATTCCTTTGGCAGAACTTCACAAGAATGGTAGTGACCAAAATGATGCCTAAACACTGTTTACACGTTGTACTATGTTCATTAGGATTGCCTGTAATTCTCTACTGTGATTTGAGAAGCAAGGGGCAGGGTGGCATCAATAAATCAATCTCTAAAACATTATATTTCAAGCAGAAATGAACACTACAGCTCTTCACCATTACAGGTCACCTTTTCACTTTTAGAAGGAGGCAATTCCACATTTCATGATCTCGAGTTTTAAAAAATACATTCCTGAAGCAATCACAATGTGCCAATATAAAAAACACAGTGTTCAAAGCCTACCAACATGTACCCTTTCTCCCTTTTCTCTAAGCCTATGTCTCCTCAAGTAAAATGTTTAAGATAAGATTTAAGCAGTGATAAGATTTAGGCTGATGAATCACCCCACACACAGGCCAACTTAGCTACTCTGTTCCACTTGCTGTGACTTTGCAGAGCTTTGTACCATTTAAGGTAGAATTGGAATAACGGACATATTCCTTCCATGTAGAATGTTTAGGTTTGCATATATTTAAATAACTAAATATTTGTATTAGCCTGAAGCACACACTCTCCAAATGTCTCAAGCTGTCATTTTGAAACACAATTACTTTAAATAAGTATTTAAGGTCTCAGAACATTAATCTTGGTTTTGTCATTCACTTAATACGTCATGAACACTACATAGGTCTGTGCTTCATATATACCTATCTTAGTGATGACATTTTTTCTGAAGTACGTGTTAATTAATGATCATAAAGCATTACAAGTTGTCAATGAATATTTAACTTCAGTAGTCAAAGTTACTTGGTCTTGGTTGAGCTCATAGTCTCTCTCTATAGTACACTCTGTTTTCATCCAGGAAAATACATTTTTTTCCAGAAAAATAAAGGAATCTTATTTTACACAAGGTTACAGGTAGAGAGAGTCTTCAAAAACAGTGAAAATGTCATTAGTGACAAAGCTAGGAATAAAAACTGAGATTCAGTATGTTAATCACAGTCTGCATTGCAGGTAAAGAACCTGCCTGCAATATAGGAGACCTGGGTTTGATCCCTGGGTTGGGAAGATTCCCTGGAGGAGGGCATGGCAACCCACTCCAGTATTCTTGCCTGGAGAATCCCCATGGACAGAGGAGCATGATTGCCTACAGTCCATGGAGTCACAGAGAGTCAAATACAACTGAGTGACTAAGCACAGCACATGTTAATAACACTAAGCTGAGCTATGGGATTCTTTTAAAGTCTTGTCTTGATTTCCTTTTCCAGATTGGTTGTCTCCTATTCCTACACAGATTAACATTATTACTAATGATACTAATAATAGCAAACTAAGACAATAGTATGCACTATCACTATTCTAAGTGCTTTGTATGTATTTACTAACTATTTAGTAATCAAGTCAATCCTATGATTAGTTATTATTATTATGCCCATTTCACAGTTGAGAAAATCAAGGCACCAATAAGACTCCTCATTTAGTTTACAGATCTAGTAAGTGGTAAAGCTAAGATTCAAACCTAGGCATTTTGGCTCCAGAGTTCATACTCTTAACCACTATGCTATGAAATAAATTAGTAAACACACACAGACCCACACAGGCACGCATGTGAAAGGGCTCCGAAAAGGGAGTTAAAAAGGTTATGCTTCATAGAAGAAAGCGGGGAATGTCTCTGGGCTTCAACCTTCTCACTGAAAAGTCAACAACACAATACTATCTTAAGGTGTATTCTAATCCTAATATTTATAGTTCAAAGATTCAGTATGTAACATATAGCCTCTTCACTTTTGACTGACATAACGATAAATAGTTTATGTATTCATAGGTTTCAAGGAGAATGATAAACAGGGAATGAAAAATTGCCCTTAGGCAATCAAGAAATAGTGGTAGCATGGGTAGAGGAGTAAGATTTTTCACCTCATATATATCATGCTTTGAGGTTCCTGGGACATTCTTAAGAAAGTTTCCCTGAGGTCTTTCTGTCTCTTCTAGAAAGTACCAGATTATAACAATTTTTGGAAAATAAATTAGCAAACGAAGTAAATGAACTACATGTTGTTTCCTCATATCAATATACAAAACTCTTTTGAATTACACATATCTATAACTAGAAATTAAAAGCATTTTTCATGAAGCCAAGTAACAAAATATATTGTTATGGAACACTGCAAGATTACAAAAAATTAATCTTATAAGTGTCAATCCAAATATATATCAATTGGTAATACATACTTCTCAAGTAAACAGTACTGCCAAATGAGTTCTATTAAATGCAGTCACAGGTATATGAGGCTGAACTATACATGCATTTCGACCTCACACATATTCCCTTTGTCACCTGGCTTTATTTTATAAAAGGGCCATCTCCTTATTTACGACTTTGTGACTCCCTCACTACCAATCATTATCACAGATAATTGTTTCATTTTAAGTTATCTTTCTTCTAACTTGAAAATAGTTCACCTTTCATAATTACTCTTTTAGCTCTTGAAAATAATTAAAAATTTTTTTCTCCTTTAGGCAACTTTATACAAGAACAGTTCTGAACAAAATGATCACTAAGAAAGCCGCTGTTCTTAAATATGGGTAAACATCTGACATATTCACAAATTACAATTATTGCCATTATAAAACTACAGATTTACTCAATGCATCCATGTAAAAATTACAATGAACTTCAAAGTTAATTAGCTAACTATAAAAAACCTAACAATACCCAAATTTAAATGATCAAAACAGTTTATTAGACTGTTTTCTTAAATTCATCATATAAACTGTCACAGTATGTTGACAATCAACCTTATACTCAAAGTTCCAAACTAGACTGCACATAATTAATTGCTAGAGAAAACAGAAATTTTGCATCCCTTTTTAAATTATTCTGACACACTCTCTACAAAGCGGTGCCCTGATAGAGAAAGTAGTAAGGTTACAGAGCAGTTGGAGGAAGGGAGCTGGAAATGTTTAGCCGTTGAACTGCCCTGAACTTTCCCTTCTGTGATAAAAACCACGAAACCAGACATTCACGGAGCCCCCTGTCAGCACTGTACTGTGGGGCACTGATCTTCTTACCCCTCGTGTGCATAGACAGAAGAATGAGCAAGGAAATGTGAAGCTGCGTCCAGCCAACCCACTGCAGCAGGAGAGCAGTCAATGTGACCTGCCTGTTTAAGCCTCCTGTTTCTTGCCTTTCCTTCTTTTACGGAGAGTCCTCTGCTGCCACTCTTGTCAGAGCTTCCGGCAAGCCTGCCAGCAAGCCCTAGACAGGACCGTGAAAGACAAGCCTGTTACAAACTGGTTCTGTCACCACGGAGACTTCAACTGATCACCTCGTGGGGAGGACAACAAAGGCTGGTGAGGACCCCGGGCCGGGTTGTTTTCTTAAGAAAGGAGCCTGACCCAGCTGTCCACACAGGGGCCAGCACAGGCGGGACTTCGCTCTGGACTGACCATGCCGAAGTGCCCACACCTCCCGGGCAGCTGTGGAGACATTCCAGAGAGACACACACCTATACTGTGCCGACATGCAACTGCTTATTTCTTCTGTTAAGGGTTTTTGCTTGTTCTTTTTTTCTTCTGCCATGAATGGTAACTCTTTGGGAATTGTAGAAAGACAAGGCGAAATAAAAAATTTTTCTTCGATAACATGATAGAAATGTTGCAACACATCAAAGTGTCATGTTATGGCATTTTCTCACATACATCAACATTTATATAATGAGGCAAATGCCTCTGAATCAAGTGCACAGATACAAAAAAGGGTCACATACAAAAGGCACCTTTAATGAATATTCCAAGTTGAAAGATTTCAGTTAAGCTATTCATTAATTAATTAATTTGATATGACTATAGTTTAAAGTTTTCTACAGGGCAAAAAAAAAAAGTACTGTGAACCTAACCTATTTTATTATGTGACTAAAACCAAGGTAAGTTATTCAATGTTTTACATGTTAATTACAATTGTGCCTCAATATAACTATGAATATTTTGTAATATTTCAACTTTCTAATGATATTCTGAGTGACCTGTTTGATACTAACGGACATTTTAAAAGACTCTGACTCATTCTGGGAACTGTTAATAATTAAAGAACAGCAAAAAATATAAACAAATTTTCAGTGTTATAGAAAGAACAATATCACCACAGACAGATACAAACAAAAGTAGTTATTAAATCTACTCCATTTGCATGATAAGGGAAAGATGAGTATAATAGCAGAGACATAATTCAATGGTTATATCTAAGATAGCATTAGAATGTGTTTACTTGCAATTTTAAGAATCACTTTCTTGGAAAAAAATCTCTGCTATCTTCTCCTTCTTAAGAGACATCCCCACTTCTCTTCACACACACCAGCAACTCCCAGCACTACCCTAATAGATGGCATTCAAATCTATTCTCCATCTTAGAATAGCTGAACAATTGCTTGTTAGGATTTAACAAACGCTATTAATACTATCAATCCAACATCTTCAGTTCAGTTTCATGAAACGGAATTTCACACAAATACAATATTTTTAACCACATAGAAAATTTTGGAATATTCTCAACTTAAACTACATATTAAGCATTTCACAGAATCCACACACCTTACTTCTCAGGAAAATAGAAGTTTGGGGAGACAAATGAGATCATCTTTCAGTATCATTTACCCATATTCCTTTAGGGAGACTGAGGCATACTAAAATGAATAAGAGTGATCAGGATCAAAGGGGTCACATGAGTGATGAACAGACCAAAATCAGGCAAACAGAACCTCTTGTCCAAACTTTCTACATTCGGCTCAGTGCCACATCACAACATGGTTCCATTGCCAATTTGGAACCTAGCCTTTAGCTCTGGGATGAAGAGTGAATGGCTAAAATGTGGGACAGTTCCCACTGCTCACATTTCCCCAATATGGGCATCCACAAATGGTACAAAGCATAAAGAGGGAATAGTCGCTCTCTCCCCAAAATCCTAATTCAGTTCAAAACAAGGCATACCAGCAACCATTTCTGATGGACTACGGGCTAGCTGAAGTAAATGCACTCAAGAAGTTCACAGTACCATAGAAAAAGTAGTGTATATGTAATAGAGAACTAAGTAAAAAACAGTAGTCATTTTAAAATGAAGTGTCTTCAAATGGAATAAAGATGGAAAATCAGAGTAAGGAATGGATTAGACTGGGCCCAACATTGAAGGCAGAGTTGGATGCTGAAATGTGAATTGAACTTATACAGAGATAGAGGGGATGAAAAGAGAGGAAATATATGAGCAAGCATTAGAGGCAGGATTAAATATTTCATTTGTGCAATAGCATGAGACGAAAAAATCTTACTGGAACAGATGGCTCCCATATAAATGGTTGGAAAGAAAGCTAGACAAAGTGGAGGCAGATTGTGCAGGACTCTGAATTCAGGTTACAGAGTTTAGGCTATATATCATATAAATAACTGACAGGATTTTGAGCATGAACTGGCTTAATGAATTTTTATAAAGTTTAAGATTTCGGAATATAGGATGAGTCTCTGAACCTGAATCTCCAATTATGTGAGTAGAGGGCTTCCCTGGTGGCTCAGCTGGTAAAGAATCCTCCTGCAATGTTGGATACCTGGGTTCGATCCCTGGGTTGGGAAGATCCCCTGGAGAAGGGAAAGGCTACCCGCTCCAGTATTCTGGCCTGGAGAATTCCATGGACTATATAGTCCATGGGGTCACAAAGAGTCGGGCACAACTGAGCAACTTTCACTTTCACTGGTGGCTCAGATGGTAAAGAATCTGCCTGTAATGCAGGAGACCTGGGTTCGATCCCTGAGTCAGGAAGATCCCCTGGAGAAGGAAATGGCAACCCACTCCAGTATTCTTGCCTGGAGAATTCCACGGACAGAGGACCCTGGCGGGCTACAGTCTATGGGGTCGCACAGAGTCGGACGTGATTGAGCGATTCTCACTCACTCACTCACATGAATAGAAGTGAAAATTAGAAGTGTGATGAGAGTTTTTCACTTAGTCAAAGTTTTTGGCAATACAGTTTTTTTTTTTTTTTACTTATATGAAGAAATTCAAGAGGTAGCCTATTAATTCTCTCCGTTTTGCCTTTACCATTTAACATATACCAGGTTTCCCTGATGGCTCAAATGGTAAAGAATCTGCCTGCAATACAAGAGATCCGAGTTCAATCCCTGGGTCAGGAATATCCCTTAGAGGAGGAAATGACAACCCACTCCAGTATTCTTGCCTGGAGAATTCCATGGACAGAGGAGCCCAGTGGGCTACAGTATATGGGGTTGCAAAGAGTCGGACATGACTGAACAACTAACCCTTTCACCTTTGTTTCAGGTACCAACAATGTAGGAGATGTTCTATAAAACATATACTTCGATTCCAGACAAACAGGCTCAAAAGATCTTTAAAAATTTTTGTAATTCAGATCAGAAATCTGCCTTAGCAAAGAAAAAAAAAATCCATATTTGCATATGATTTAGCCCACTCACTGTAAAGTACACACCAAATGAGGCTTCAAAGAAAGCTCTGAGAGAATATTGAAAGAAAGGTATCAAATTGAATTTGTACACCTGAGAGGCGCAAGCAAAGAAAAAAGACTGCAGCTAGTATTACCAATATGAATACAACAAATCATCACTCTGTATCATCTGTAGAATTCATACACAGATGCACTCATTCTAGGTTTGTGGATCCATCTTGTAGAGAAAGCCCATTTGTGTCACCTGTATAATCTTAGGTAAATTATTTAAGCTCTCTGTTCTATAATCTGCTCAGTACCTGTTAAGATTGTTATACCAATTAGACAAGTAAATGAACAGAAATTACTGAATACAGTGCCCAGTACATAGGAGGACATCAGAAAATAGTCAACTTCCTGACAACTTTCACTAATCACTCTCCTGCCTCTTGACAAAACAAAACAAAAAAATCCTTATTAACAATAATGTTCTTTAATATGACATTTGCCAAATTCTTCCTGTCACAAATAATATGATCACTAAAACAAGGATATAATATATAAAATATATCTTAGGATAATTGAGTTTTAAAAATTCATATTATACTCACAAAGGCAAATATTTATTTTATTTACCTCATTTATTAAATCATTGTGTAATTGAAGAAATACAAGAAGCCATTTGAAAGTATGAGACTACTTTTTAACAACTTCAACTTGTGACTTATTTTCACATAAAACTCCCCCAAATCTCCTGATTTTATATATAGACACAGTTTTTTAAACTATATGTGGGGGACTGTGTCAAGTGAATGGGGTATGGGAACATTACACCATACCTGCCTTTAGGACAAAGCCTACCTTGTAGTGGGTGAAGACAAACACAATCAAATCCTGACAAGGCACTACAGACACGGCCAGCTCTGCCGAGGGAACATGGGAAATACAGTGCATAAACAAAGATTAATTCTGGCCGGGGGTGGGATTGGACTTGTGGGGAAGAGGCATTTGAACTAGGTCTTCAAAGATAAGTAGGAACTCACTGG
Organism: Giraffa tippelskirchi; assembly: GCF_054371585.1. Classification (NCBI taxonomy): domain Eukaryota; kingdom Metazoa; phylum Chordata; class Mammalia; order Artiodactyla; family Giraffidae; genus Giraffa; species Giraffa tippelskirchi. Next base: position 80,888,561 of record NC_137275.1, on the reverse strand, counting down.
TTGAAGGGAGGGCAGAGGGACTCCAAGCAAAGAGAACAGACAGTACAGACATTTATGAGCAAGAAAAAGAGCAACATTTGCTGAGAACAAGGAATCTTGGATATGCCTTGAGAGCAGAGAAACAGGGCTGGAAAAGCAGACTGGGAGACATTGGGAAGGAAGAACCCTATAGCTTCTAATTTGATTTTTGATTCTATCTTACATGCATAGGAAGCAATGCCTTGGCCTCTGAAGGGGGTGTCTGCACAGTTTCCATTGTATGACCTGACCCCAACTACTTCTTGAAGCTGATTGCATTTCAAAAGAAACTAGTAAAATTTTTGAGATTAGATGAAAAATATTTTCCTTTTTATGTAAGAAAATGCAACAATATCCTTAATAGTCTTCATGAGAACAATAAGGTGAATTTTATTTTCTTTAACACTTGAACATCTCTGCTAATATTGTTTGGAATGTTTACTTTTAAACTTCTGTTCAAACACAGAGACACATAAAAAACAGTTCTTTCCTTGCTCCTATTAGAAGTTATAGCATTTTAAGTACCTACCATGCCAAAGAGTTTTGCAGTAAAATAGTTTTCATACTTTCTTACTAGTTGTGCAAAAAATAGAAAAGTGTGTTCAGAATTATACTGGCTAATGCATTTTGTCATTCTGATTTTCAGCTTTACACTTACAAAATAATATAAAAAGTTACTTCCTTATCGAAGAAAAAATAAACAATAGAACTCAAGTGTGCAAAAACCTTTTTTCCTGACTCTGGGGTTTACAAAGGCCACAACTTCAGTTGCTTTCAGGCTGCCTCTTGCCTCCCCACCCCATTCTAATTTGCAGCATTCCACATCACTAGTCATTAACAACCCAAAGCTCCCTTCAGCTGCACAGTGAAAGACCATCACATCATGACAAATAAACAATCCCTTCCTCCCTCCAAGGAGTGACACATTATTCCGAGCACGTCTTCTCTCTGCTTTCATGGCTCTGCCAAGGTCCCCCACCATGAGTGGGAAGGGGTAAAAAGAGAGAAAAAATATCCCACAACTTGTCTAAAGCATGTAGAAGATGATTTGTGTTCTTACTTACGGGATATGACTGTCACTGCTGATCTGCCTTCAGGCCTAGATTACATGTGATAAGGGCTGACCTTCTTTAAGTATTCACACATTATGCACTCATGGAGAGCAGGCAGGACACAAAAGTCCTTCAGATGTTCTGGACATCAATCAAGTGCACAGCATGGAGCCTGCCAAACTTTTCTTCCATTTACTCAGAGAAAGGAAGGGGGAGTCCAAGACAGACTTAATAAAGTTTAAAGCTATGCCACAGTATATTTGGGGAGACCATTGTTATTAAAAGGGTGCTATTTGAAAAAAATTCTCTACAGTTACCACCAGCAACAAAAACATTTCACACTCAAGTAAAGAGAGACAACCAGATTGCACTTCGGCTTTAAAATTTCAAAACCTTTACTTATAAACCAGGTCAATGATTTTAGCAGATTGATATTTTCCCTGAAATAATTGTTCACTAAAGATATATATCAAAAACTAAATCTGAATTTTATAACAACCATCATAGAAAGTATCCTTTTTGAGTCATTTATGAAAGCAATAGAGTATTTGTTATAAAATACTCTTACCATATCTTAATGTAAACTAAATACCAATCAATAGCATAAGCCATTTTTACCTAATACAAATATGATCATTATTAACAGGCTACAGCCCAAATATCATGAAACAGACATAATATCTTCTGATATAGGCTTTCAATGTTAGTCTTTTATCATTGCTACTCCTCACAACTCAGTAAAGGGATCTGATAGCTTATGAAAGAGAACAAATAAGTTCAAACTTTATTCTCCTAAAATAATGTAATACTATGGACTTAGAGGGTATAATTTGATCATCAGCACAAACCCATTACAAAAAGATGTTTCATGGAATTTTATAACAGAATAATATCTTAAATCTAGGACACTATCATTTACCTAGAGATTGTGAGGTTTTTCTAAAAAGCCTATGTCAGACCATGAATATAATAAGGACCTGTACAGCCTGCATACAAGATAAGAAGACTAGATACAAAAAAAACACAATTAACATTAAAGAGTAGCAGAGAATTAAAGGCAACTTACACAATTAAACTACTAATGAAAATGAACTCAATGAGTTTGTTAATATAAGCTATAGGTTTAAAGTAAAAACAAAACAATAATAAACCTCCGGACTGCCCCAAAACCTCTGAAACACATACTGGCATACTTCTATTAATACCCAGTTTCAGTGTGCTTCAAGTAAAGGCTAAGTGGGGAAAACCACTAGACCATTCCGTATGACCTAAATCAAATCCCTTATGATTATACAGTGGAAGTGAGAAAGATTTAAGGGACTAGATCTGATAGAGTGCCTGATGAACTATGAATGGAGGTTCCTGATATTGTACAGGAGACTGGGATCAAGACCATCCCCAAGAAAAGGAAATGTAAAAAAGCAAAATGGCTGTCTGAGGAGGCCTTAAAATTAGCTGTGAAAAGAAGAGAAGCGAAAAGCAAAGGAGAAAAGGAAAGATATTCCCATTTGAATGCAGAGTTCCAAAGAATAGCAAGGAGAGATAAGAAAGCCTTCCTCAGTGATCAGTGCAAAGAAATAGAGGAAAACAACAGAATGGGAAAGACTAGAGAACTCTTCAAGAAAATTAGAGATACCAAGGGAACATTTCATGCAAAGATGGGCTCAATAAAGGACAGAAATTGTATGGACATAACAGAAGCAGAAGATATTAAGAAGAGGTGGCAAGAATACACAGAAGAACTGTACAAAAAAGATTTTCACGACCCAGATAATCACGATGGTGTGATCACTCACCTAGAACCAGACATCCTAGAAGGTGAAGTCAAGTGGACCTTAGGAAGCATCACTATGAACAAAGCTAGTGGAAGTGATAGAATTCCAGTTGAGCTATTTCAAATCCTAAAAGATGATGCTGTGAAAGTGCTGCACTCAATATGCCAACAAATTTGGAAAACTCAGCAGTGGCCACAGGACTGGAACAGGTCAGTTTTCATTCCAATCCCAAAGAAAGGCAATGCCAAAGAGTGCTCAAACTACCACACAATTGCACTCATCTCACACGCTAGTAAAGTAATGGTCAAAATTCTCCAAGCCAGGCTTCAGCAATACGTGAACCATGAACCATGAACTTCCACATGTTCAAGCTGGATTTAGAAAAGGCAGAGGAACCAGAGATCAAATTGTCAACATCGGCTGGACCAACAAAAAAGCAAGAGAGTTCCAGACAAACATCTATTTCGGCTTATTGACTATGCAAAAACCTTTGACTATGTGGATCACAATAAACTGGAAAATTCTTAAAGAGATGGGAATACCAGACCATTTGACCTGTCTCTTGAGAAACCTGTATGCAGATGAGGAAGCAACAGTTAGAACTGGACATGGAACAACAGACTGGTTCCAAATAGGAAAAGGAGTACATCGAGGCTGTATATTGTCACCCTGCTTATTTAACTTATATGCAGAGTACATCATGAGAAATGCTGGGCTGGATGAAGCACAAGCTGGAATCAAGATTGATGGGAGAAATATCAATAACCTCAGATGTGCAGATGACACCACCCTTATGGCAGAAAGTGAAGAAGAACTAAAGAGCCTCTTGATGAAAGTGAAAGAGGAGAGTGAAAAAGTTGGCTTAAAGCTCAACATTCACAAAACTAAGATCATGGCATCCGGTCCCATCACTTCATGGCAAATAGATGGAGAAACAATGGAAACAGTGGCTGACTTTATTTTGGGGGGGCTTCAAAATCACTGCAGATGGTGATTGCAGCCGTGAAATTAAAAGACGCTTACTCCTTGGAAGGAAAGTTATGACCAACCTAGACAGCATATTAAAAATCAGCGACATTACTTTGTCAACAAAGGTCTGTCTAGTCAAGCCTTGGTTTTTCCAGTAGTCACATATGGATGTGGGAGTTGGACTATAAAGAAAGCTGAGCACTGAGGAACTGATGCTTTTGAACTGTGGTGTTGGAGAAGACTCTTGAGAGTCCCTTAGACTGCAAGGAGATCCAGCCAGTCCATCCTAAAGGAGATCAGTCCTGGGTATTCATTGAAAGGACTGATGTTGAAGCTGAAACTCCAATACTTTGGCCACCTGATGCAAAGAGTTCACTCACTGGAAAAGACCCTGATGCTGGGAAAGATTGAGGGCAGGAGAAGAAGGGGACGACAGAGGATGAGATGGTTGGATGGCATCACCGACTCAATGGACATGAGTTTGGGTGAACCCCGGGAGTTGGTATGTACAGGGAGGCTTGGTGTGCTGCGGTTCATGGGGTCGCAAAGAGTCAGACATGACTGAGCGACTGAACTGAACTGAAGGTCACACTTGTGCTCCAGTAATTGGGAACCAGGTGATACATAAAATGTGAGATTATTCTGTATGTTATTCAGTGTATGTTATTCAATCTGTCACCTGGTCAGTATGACTGCCTCAGATAAGAAGCTAAATGTGAATGAGAGGGAGATGTCTTGACAGGAGCTGGAAAGTAAGTAACCCAGAGAGGATAAATAGGCTATTTCTAAAACATTATAGGATGATGATGCTAATGTTGTTACATACCACTTGGTGAACTTTTACTCTTTAGGCATTATACTATGTACCTAACACACATTGCCTCATTGGTCCTCACTGCTTCCTTCTGTGAGGGAGTGAGCATTAGTCGCTCAGTTGTGTCTGATTCTTTGCAACCCCATGGACTATATAAACCACCAGGCTCCTCTGTATATGGGATTGCCCAGGCAAGAATACTGGAGTAGATTGCCATTTCCTTCTCGAGGGGATCTTCCTGACTCGGGGATTGAACCAGGGTCTCTCCTGCGTTGCAAGCAGGCTCTTTACTGTCTGAGCCACCAGGGGTATCATTCCCACTTACAGGCGAGAATACTAAATAAGCCTGAGCCAAGGAGGCCTGGAGCTGGTCACCGGTAGATAGGATCAGGCACCAGTATTTCACTGGCTAGGGACTCACATGCTTCTGCTCTGCAAGAAATAACTGGGGCAGAAACAATCCACTCAGTTGATGGAAGACTCAGAGACATGAGCTGATAAGCTTCATTCAGAGAACATGACTGCCAGAAATTCTGAAGGCTAGAGCAAATGAGTGATCAGATACCCTCAATCCTAAACCTATGAATTCAGAGGAGGGGGACAAGAGACACTCCGGTAATCAAAGCAGTGAATTCAGAAGTCAGCAGTTTCAGATAAAATAAGAGATGTAACTTGCCTCTAGACCATGTGTATTAGTTGTTTATAAAAAGTGTATTAATAATAACTAAAACATAAGCTTATATTCATTAATTTAAAGCAGTGTCTTGTATACATCTTTTTTTAACTTTTCCAGCTGCCCTTCAATGTACGTGTATCAACCAGTGAAGCAGCTAAAGTGAGGGAGCAAAGAGTGTTTTCCCTTCAATCAACCTGTGGTTCAGCAGTTACAGTGCAGCAACTCTGTCGACTTAGGAGAAAGAAAAAGTGGGTGAAGGAAGTCACCAGAACCATGTAATGCACTCTCCCTCCACCAGATGAGTCCAAGTTTGTTTTAATTAAAGACGCTATTTTCTTCACACATGAGAAAGCTGTTGAGAAGATCTGCTTTGCCCCACTTGCAAGGAACTGTGTAAGAGAAGGATTTTTGTCGTTTAATACTTTGGCCCCAGGCTCGTCAGTATTAAAGTTACTCACTAGGAAAATAATGACCCACAGAAGCTACTAACTTGTCCTACCTGAAGCTCTCTTCCAAAGGAAATTATCTTCTTTATCAAATTAGTGCTAATGCATCCCCTAAGCATAAAAGCAAAACCTCCAAGTATCTCTCTGCATCTCTTGCTAGCCATTATAAAAACCAATCTTAAAGACAATTACTATCACTCTACTCTTATTTCATCCTAGAGTCAATTGTGTATTAATTTCATGCAAATCCAACTTGAACCGGTATTAAACTGAAAATAAGAATTTATATTTAAATTATTATACAAAAAAATTTTACCTTGTATGTTTCCTTGTAAATTCTTCTGAATATAAATTAGAAGGAAGGTGCATCTTAGTTTACACAAAAAAAGAAATACAAAAGGAGTTAAAGTATAGCCCTATTTAAACATTTGAAGAATATATGCTTAAGTTCGAATACCATATGGAGCCAGCTCCTAGAAAAGCTGTTTTCCACTCTTTGGAAAATACCTAAGTATGTATATAAGGAATCACATGATGAAAGTTTCTTAAAGTAAAAGAGAAGACATTTATAACAAAGAAAATCTTGGTTTTATTTAGCATCCATCAGCTTTTCAGGGTATTTTTTTTTTTAGCAATAGTGCTGCCAGTATATGATTTCCACAGTTCTTAGCAGACTTAGCTCTTAACAGTCTTTTACAAATTGATGTTAGAAGAAATACAAGGGTTATTGAAAGCTAATTTTGATTTAAAGTGACACTGAAAATTTATGTACATGCAAAAGTATTTTCAAATATGAGAAGTAAGACTGTCACAATTTTCATTTCAGAATCATAACATTCTAGATCTTTTCATCTCTTCTACCAGCCAGAAGTCAACTGTGTATATTGAAAATACTTTCCTAATGACAGATGGTTGATACCAAAAGGATGCCTGAAATATATCGTATCTTGTATAAATACACACGCACGCATATAATTCCCTATCTTCCTTCACCTGTCCCCAGATATAAAGCACAGCTGTTCAGTGTTTTGAGTTTTTTATGAGAAGAAACATTTTCTATAATAGCCTCATTAAAGCCTTTCTAATACACCCCATATCTGGAGAATTTTCCCAAGATTCAGTGTCGGTTTGAATGTTTAAACCAATAGTTTGTAATAAATAAATTAAAAAAAAAACCCCACACATAGACCTTATTCAATCAGAGTACATCACTGTACAGCGAAATCAGACTTCAGTCTTAATGAAACCCTTTTCTTCTGTACTCCATCCAAAGCATTATAGCTAAATCAGAGGATACTAAAGAAATGGCAACCCACTCCAGTACTCTTGCCTGGAAAATCCCATGGACAGCGGAGCCTGGTAGGTTACAGTCCACGGGGTTGTACAGAGTCAGACACAACTGGGTGACTTCACTAAGGACTAAATGTTCATGAAGTGACAAAAATAAGATGCTTAAATTATGGAGATAAAAAAGATGAGCTTTACAGACCATGATAGCGGATAAAATCAGTGGCATATTAGAAACAAAATCCCCACTAGTCCAATGAAAATATATGAAATTGTAATACCACTCTTGTCTAATACAAAAGTCTTAGTCACACAGGCATTCCTTTATCTGTTCATTTTGCTCTATGTCTCTTATTATATTATAGTTAGTCAGCAACCTGTGTGGTCATGTCTGTTACTATCAAACACCCAGCTCAAAACTGAAAAATTCAGTCAACCAGAGAGTTATCTTGAGGATTATGCCAAATGAAACATTCAAATTCAACCTTAACCGACATGAGTAAAACCTGAATTTATTCAGATGATTTAAGGTCAATCCAGATGATCAACCTGATTTAAATAGTCACTATAATTTCCACTCTGAGTCCTCAATATATCTCATTAGCACCTTCACTAAAAAATTTATTCAAAAAAAAAAAGGAAAACAGGAAGTTCAAAAGCAATAGCTGTTCTTTTAGAAACACTTGTTTAAAAGGGATGTTCAATTTTTCATCAAAATTATATGTATATAATCAGAAATGACAATTGAACAAGATGTTCACTTCACTCTGAGGCAAAAAAAAAAACTATATTGCAGTTTACCTTCTGTCTCTTCAGTAAAGAATCTTGCTTCACTTTGCATCTCTTATATAACATTATCTTTCTGTATTGGTTTTTCATTTTCTCTTTCAGGAAGTTGTTAAAAATAAAAATAGCCTATGAAAAGCAAGTTTGAAGTCTTTCTGAATTGTATATGAAGATTTAGACTAATCCCATAGTGGGCCACAAAAAATATCAAAGAGCTGTCAGTCCTAGAGTAGATGCTTAGGATGTCCTTCTGAAGTCCTTGTGGTGGTTTACAAGGTCATATAAAAGGTAGCTTCCAAACATCTCATTGGGTTCTTCCACTATTCTTCCCCTTCCTCATCCTGTTCCTCAAACACATCAAGCATGCTCCAGCTCAGAACTTTGGCACTCCCATTCCTCTGCCTAAAACACTCCCCTTCCTTGGATATCTACTTAGCTCCCTCCATCACCTTCTTCAAGTCTTGGTTCCATTCTCAATTCAGTGAAGCCTATCCTACACTCTATGAACCACTGCAACACTCCCATCCCGAAACCCCTACTAGTCCCTACTAGACCTGTATTCCTACCATTCTAATGAAATTCTTCTTTCAAAGATGAACAAATCCAACTAATTTTTATTACGCTACTTTACTTGATTTTCCTACTTACCACCTTTAACCACTATAAAATTAAACTTGCTATTCTTATTGTTAACTACTTGGCTCCCCTCACCCCTGTAGAGTGTAAGGACCCCTCTGGGCACTGATTTTTGTCCATTGTTCACTTAGCTACTGCAAGCACTTAAAATGGTTACTATGCAGTAGGGGCTCAATAAATCTTTTTTCCTAAGTATTTCCTTTGACAAGTCTTATCTCTCACTTCCTCAAGCACATGACCCTTACTGCCACTTTACTCTCATCCCAATTCCTGTTTCCTTGTAAATCTCTACTTGCTCTTGGATTCTATCACCACCATTCTAATGAAATTCTTCTCTCAAAACTCAACAAATCCAATGAATTCTTCTTAGTCTTTATCCTTTCTGTCCCCCGTCAATGAGGCACTGTCCCTACTTTCCCTCTTAAAATCCTCATTCATTTAAAAGTAAATTGAAAAACTTCCCAACCCAGGAATCAAACTGGGGTCTCCTGCATTGCAGACAGTTTCTTCACCAGCTGAGCAACCTGAGAAGCCCAGAACTGCCTTATGACCCAGCAATTCCACTTCTGTGTATTTATCCAAAAGAATTGAATGGTGCATCATATTGAATGTGTTCAACAAATGTTTAAATACTTTTCAGACTCAGAGAGTCTCTGAAATCATTATTAATTATTCACTCATGAATAAACTAATTTTTCTAAAAAAAACAAAAAAAAAAACAACAACAACAAAAAAAAGTAAATTGAACACATAGAATTACTAAGGTCTTACTAGAAGCTCTTCATTTGGTTTTCATAATGAGGGCCTATTCATCCAAGTTTCTTTCTCTCATTTTCATATCATATAGATAACCATGATTCTTTCCCAATGATCTCTTCTCTCAAATGTTTTCCTTTATAAAGCCCAGATTTCAGCTAGTATCATTTTGACTACCAGGCTAAACCTTTCTTTTTGAACCACCACTCCCCTCTTTCCAACTACAAATGCAAGTCTAAATACTATTATTACTTCTACAGCACTCCAAATTCTACCCCTCTCAACTCTGTGGATGTTACCATGCTTTGCAATCACCTAGCTTTAAGCCCTTCTCATTTCCTAAGTGTTGGGCATTTTCCATTTGTTGGAGACAGAACTCTACCAAAACGGAAGATAAAAAATTTCACAGATTCACTTTCTTTGCCTCTCTAGTAGCTAGGGCACGACTATAGGACCAAAATCTTCCAAATCAGATGTGCCTCCCCCAGACTTTTCACAAAGCTACCAAAGAGCTCAGGGTACACATTCTGACCGGTGCTTCCAAAGGCAGCAGCATCAGCAGGTACAGGTATAACATCGTGACCTAGCACTGAAGATGTGAGCAGGTAAGTGAGAATGCCCAGGCTAAACTGGTGACATGGCTGTCCTTATTACAAGATGAATACTGAGCTGCAATTTTAAATACAGTTCTAGGTAGTGTCACTTCCAAACATGGTTCTCATTTCTTCCTGGTTGTTGTTCAATTGCTCAGTGTGTCCAACTCTCAGAGACCCCATGGACTGCAGCACGCCAGGCTTCACCATCTCCCGGAGTTTGCTCCAATTCATGTCTATTGAATCAGAGATGCCATCCAGCCATCTCATCCTCTGTCTTCCCCTTCTCCTGCCCACAACCTTTTCAAGCATCAGGTTCTTTTCCAATGAGTTGGCTCTTTGCATCAGGTGCCAAAGTAATGGAGTTTCAGCTTCAGAATCAGTCCTTCCAATGAATATGTGGGGTTGATTTCCTTTAGGACTGACTGGTTTGATCTCCTTGCAGTCTAAGAGATTCTCACGAGTCTTCTCCAGCACCACAATTCAAAAGCATCAATTCTTCAACACTCAGTCTTCTTTATGGTCCAACTCTCACATCCATACATGGCTACTAGAAAAATCATATCTTTGACTAGACAGACTTTTGTCAGCAAAGTGATGTCTCTGTTTTTTAATACGATGTCTAGGTTGGTCATAGCTTTTCTTCCAAGGAGCAAGCATCTTTTAATTTCATGGCTGCAGTCACCCTCTGCATGATTTTGGAGCCCAAGAAAACAGTCTCTCACTGCTTCCAATTTTTCCCCATCTATTTGCCATCAAGTGATTGGATCGGATGCCATGATCTTAGGTTTTTGAATGTTGAGTTTTAAGTCAGCTTTTTCACTCTCTCTTTCAACCTTATCAAGAGGATCTTTAGTTCCCCCTTCACTTTCTGCCATTAAGGTGATGTCATCTTCATATCTGAAGTTACTGACATTTCTCCCAGCAATCTTGATTCCAGCTTGAGCTTCATCCAGCCCAGCATTTCGCATGATGTACTCTGCACATAAGTCAAATAAGCAGGGTGACAATATACAGCCTTGATATACTCCTTTCCCTATTTGGAACCAGCCTGTTGTTCCATGTCCAGTTCTAATGGCTGCTTCTTGATCTGTGTACAGATTTCTCAGGAGGCAGGTAAGGTGGTCTGGTATTCCCATCTCTTGAAGAATTTTCCACAGTTTGTCGTGATCCACACAGTCAAAGGCTTAAGCATAGTCAATGAAGCAAAACTAGATGTTTTTCTGGAATTCCCTTGCTTTTTTCTACCATCCAACGAATGTTGACAATTTGATCTCTGGTTCTTCTGCCTTTTCTAAATCCAGCTTGTTCATATGGAAGTTCTCAGTTCACGTACTATTGATGTCTAGCTTAAAGGATTTTGAGCATTACCTTGGCTTACATGTGAAATGATTGCAACTGTGTGGTAGTTTGAACATTCTATGGCACTGTCCTTCCTTGATACTGGAATTAAAACTGGCCTTTTCAAATCTTGTGGCCACTGCTGAGTTTTCCAAATTTGCTGGCATACTGAGTGCAACACTTTAACAGCATCATCTTTTAGGATTTGAAATAGCTCAGTTGGAAATACATCACCTCCTGGATGAATCCAGATTTCTTCCTGGATAATCTATGAACTAGCAAATATCCTCTTAGTAGCTTTGTTTTCTGTGTAAATTAATCATAGTTGGTTTCTGTTGCTTTCAATCTGAAATTTTGATCAATATATCCAGGAAGACCCAACCGATTCCCTTGGTAGAAATAATTGTTTCCTTTTCCAAACTTTCATAATACTTGACAGGTATCATGTCTATGACACATATCTTATTACTTCACCATTCATTATAACTATTTATGCCTATTGTCTTCCATAGGACACTTTATATTTCCTTAAGGTGAAGTGCCTATCATTCATCTTTTTCCACACTTTTTACACTTCCCTCCTTGTTTACTTCACAAATTTTTCAAAAACAAACAAAACATCATTTTCTCACTCTTTCTGGCTCTGGAAGTTGCTCTAAATCTTCCCTTTTGTGCTCTTGATCTGACAAGGTCCCACCATCTTTTTCCTGAAATTGCCTCCAAGATTATCTTATTCAGGAAGTCTCTGGTGTCTCCCCAAGATTCTGTCTCTTAAGTCCTTCTCTCATTTCCATGCACCAAAGGCCCTTTTCTTCCTTTGCTCCAGTAGGGAGCATCAACAAGACTGCCAAGACCATTCAGTAAGGAAAGGACAGTCTTTTAAACAAGTGGTTTTGGGGAAATATGAATATCCACATGTAAAAAGTAAAGATGGATCCCTACCTTATACAATATACAAAAATGAACTCAAAATGGATCAAAGAACTAATCATAAGAACTCAAATTATAAGACTCTTAAAGGAAAACATATGGGAAACATTTCACATTGCTTCATTGGGCAATGATTCTTTGGATATGATTTCAAAAGCATAGGCAATTTTAAAAAATTATAAAGTGAACATAAAACCTCTGTGCATCAAAGAATACAATCAATAGCATGAAAAAGCAACTGAATATAGCATGAAAAAGCAACCTATGAAATGGAAGAAATCATGTAAATCATATATTTGATAAAGGGATATTATCCAGAATACGTAAGAATGCCTAGAACTCAACAACAACAAAAACAAAACACAACCCAATTTTAAAAATGGGCAAAGAATTTACATAGACATTTCTTCAAAGAACATATATAAATGGTCAAGGAGCACGTAAATAGGTGCCCAACATCACTAATCACTAGGGAAATGTAAATTAAAATCACAATGAGATATCATCTCCTACCCAATAGAATGGCTATTATCAACAAAAACAAAATAATTATTGGAGAGGATGCGCAGAAACTGAAACCCTTGTTGGTGGGAACGTAAAATGGTACAGCTGGTAGGGAAAAGGGTAACTCTTAAAAAAAATCACAAACAGAATTACTCTATAATTTAACAATTCTACTTCTAGATATATATCCAAATGAATTGAAAGCAGAATTTTGAGAAGATAGTTACACACCTACGTGCATAGTAACATTATACACAAGGCTAAAAGGTAATAGCAACTCAAGAGTTCTACAACAGATGAATGGATAGACAAAATATGGAATGTTCACATGATGAAATATTATTCAGCATTTTAAGGGAAGGGGATTCTGACATATGCTACAGAATGGATGAACCTTAAAGACATTATACTGAGTGAAATAAACCAGTCACAAAAATATAAATGCTGTTATGATATTCACATGATGAAGCCATAACCCCTCAATGTGACTGTATTTGAAGGTGGGGCCTTGTGAAGATAATCAAGCTTAGATGAGGTCATGAAGGTAAGGCCCCCATAATGGGATTAGTGTCTCTATAAGAAGAAGAAGAGGGATCTGAGCTAACCCTATTGTGTTCTCTTTCTCTGCTCTATAAGGAGACAGCAGTCTAACTCCAGGAAGAGGGTGGTCACCAGGAACCAAATGTTCTGGCATCATGATCTTGGACTTTCAGGCCTCCAGAACTGTGAAAAATATATGTCCATGGTCACTTAAGTCACTAAGTATAATGTATTATGCTACGATTGCCTGAGTAGACTGAGTTTCAACTTTTCCCAATAATGTGAACATATTTAACACTACTAAATTGTAATGTAAAAATCATTAAGGTAGCAAATTTTATGGTATTTTGGTAATTTGGTATTTTACCAAAATTAATTTTTTTTAAAGAGCTTTTTTTTTTTTTTTTTAAGTGGGGAGGCAGGGGGAAACAACCTTTGTCCAACCCAGGCTTCCAAAATACTATATCCCAGCCAGGGTGAATCAGAGAGTTGATCTCCTACTCCTGCCCCATTCCTATCCTCCATAACACTGTGAAGAATGATTAACTGCTTAAAATCCTTCAGTGGCTCCATAATATTGTCTCCACCTGATCCAAGCACCTGCAACAGAAGCATCTGCCCTGCCTCATTCTCCAATTCCATCTCTTGCCACTAGTCTCCATGTGCTCCATGTTCTACTTGTATCTGTATTTTCAATTACAATTTTCTCTTATATTCCTGCTTTTCTCTCAGCTCTCTTTAGTTAAGTTCCACAAGATTTCATTGAACATGCACTATGCATTGAGCACTTGGAGACAGGATACATAGATTAATTAATAGAATGCTTCTATTCTCAAGAATTTAAAAGTCTAGTGGAGGGATACTCATAAAGAGATCTCTTCTACCATAATAATGTCATCTGTACTCTCAAAGAAACTCATAAATCTAAGCTTTAAAGTATTTTAAAGACATACACATTCATGGCAAATGTGTACCCAAAATATATTTCAATGTAAAAAAATTAGAAATCCATTATTTATACTGTAGAAATTCTATTTACAGGCCAAATATTGATAAAAATTTGAAAATATTAATATGAAATTTAAAAATATGATCTAAGCATTGCACATTGATTCAAAAACTTTTGAAATATGAAAGAAATTTAAAAAGCAAAACTCAAGAGCTATGTGTGGGTAAACATATATATATATATTTATTAACATGCAATTATGTGTCAACACTATAACATTTTAATAGTGGAAGGAAAATTTGCAGGGACATTTAAAATACATTTATCACTTTTTATCACTTTAAACTTTAACTTAGGTAATTTTTCCTCTTTACTAGTTTGATAATTAAAGTTTCTCCTGCCATTTAGAGTAAACACAATTTCAGCCATGGGAGACAAGAATGACCAGTTCAAGTTCAAGGGTTCACTGCACATGAATATCCATAAATGCCCCTTGACAGCCTTGGTAGTATAATGAACCTTGCAACTACTCAGCAGGCCATCACCGCAATACATGAACATAATGCTTGCAACGTCAAACAACAAAACATTATACAAATAATACCAACCAACTGTTCTGGTTCACATAGGGCTTTTAGAAACCAATTAAATTGCAACAGTTCCTCTTAAATCTTTATAAATCTGCAACGAGTTTTGCTTTACTGAGTTATGCTTACGGGAAATAATTAATACAAAAAGGTGTTGGCATTATATACAATTGAGAGATGCCAATTAGCAAAACCCTCCTTCAAAATGACACCAGTTAATTCCAGAATGAGCTCTCTGAGTGAAATAGCCTCTCTCTTAAATAAATGCCAGTGCCTCATTGTCTCTAGGGATGTCTCCAATCATCCTATATATAACCTCCTGGGGTAAATGCTTCTGGTCTTGCCTTCCTATTGCCTCTGCACTGAAGACACCATCTTCATTAAGTTAATTCATCTGAATCTTAGGGTGCTTTCCTTTACTCTAGGGATTCTTCCACTGTGCCAGGTTATTTCTGCAAGACAATCTATGACTTAGCAAAAAGTATCATCAAGTAGAAAGTAACAGATAAAAGATCATTAATTATTACCACCCCTAATAAAAAGTATAGAACACATCAGGCAATATATGTGCATAAAAGCAGGCATCTCATCTACCAAGTTAATTATTTGAGTGGTTTGGTGGTTAAAGTACAAGACTGAAAATGAAAAACTTTATATTCTATTTAAGATAATCCATTTTAACTTATATTTTCCCAGTCAATAAGCAGAAGACTGCTGATGTGCAAAGTACATTGTAATGTAGATAATAAGTAAGTTCAGGATTTTTAGCTTTGTAAATAGCTACCCTGTGCTATTTCCATCACAAAGGGTTTATTGTTACTCAGGACATCTTTAGAATAGGCTTGATGTGATGGCTCAGCATTTATCATCCAGTTCAAAAGGAAAGGTGAATAATAAAGCAAGCTGGGTTTCCCTCTCAGATCCACATACTGAGAGAAAAGCCTGTAGGATTTGGTCATGAGAAATGGAGAAATTCTGGTTTTCCCCTCTCCATGTTTTTAATCAGATAACTTCAGATAACTAGTTGAACATTTCAGACTCTAAGAGATTAACTGACAAATCAATTAGCATTTATAATTTTTCTTTTTTTAATCAAGTGAAACACATGAGAAAAAAATAAGTTAAATGAGAAATAGGTTCTTCTCGGTTTGGAATCAAATATTTCTTTTCATTTTGTTTGACAAACAAAGCTAACTGGTCTTCTGACCCTAAAGAGTACTCAGTTCAGTTCAGCCACTCAGTCCTGTCTGACTCTTTGCAACCCCATGGGGTACTACTCCTTTTTTAACTGGCCACAGAGAAAGAAGTAATAACCTGGACTATGGATAATTTTAAGAATTTAGTTAAGAAAAATTTGCCTTTCATTTTTTAAAGTACAGACTATATAGATATATAACTATGGTAGACTTCACTCATATTTTTTAAATGAAATACAGAGTAATCTGGTAATTTTTATCTAAAATAATATAGACATTATAGGGATAACTTCGAACATTATCTAGGAATTATAGGAACCTTAATAGAAAAGTATTTCAAAAAATGAGTAATGTTACTCATTGTAATGAGTAACAAAACGGAGAATATAATATATAAAGTACCTGGACCAAGAAATAGTGAGAACTGGTGCTTAGAGTGGATGGAGTCAGTATGGAAACAAAGTTATTTGGTAACTTTATAAACGTACAGCTTTATAAGGATATACTGAAGTCTATATCTCTGTGTAATAATTGAATTATTCTTTCTATTATCATTTGGGGCTTAATTCCTCATTAAGATTACAAAATCAAATAGATGATATGTATGAAGAAAATGGAGAAGGCAATGTCACCCCACTCCAGTACTCTTGCCTGGAAAATCCCATGGACAGAGGAGCCTGGTAGGCTGCGGTCCATGGGGTCGCTAGGAGTTGGACACGACTAAGCGACTTCACTTTCACTTTCCACTTTCATGCATTGGAGAAGGAAATGGCAACCCACTCCAGTGTTTTTGCCTGGAGAATCCCAGGGACAGAGGAGCCTGGTGGGCTGCCGTCTATGGGGTCACACAGAGTCGGACATGACAGAAGCGACTTAGCAGCAGCAGCAACAGCATGAAGAAAATATTATAAATTAGAAGATACAAACATCAACCTGTATATAATGAAGTTATGTTCTGTAAAATGAGCAAAGATACACTGTTACACATTGATTATACAAGGGGCCCTGACATACTGTCAAGTGTACTTGTGACCCAAAAACCACAATCATAAATCTGTGCTAGTCATGATAAAACCTAAACAAATGTTTAATGATTATATGTGCTATCTTAAAATAGGTTATTATTACCATATCAGGTCTTTCAAATTCATAGCACAAATATGAGCAATGTTCTTTACCTTCTCTCTTGGTAAATAAAACTACAGTCATCAGAAAACCATTCCAGTGAACTGACGCTTTGATCACAGTTCTACAACAGATATTCAAAATATGATTCCTAATAATGTTTCTGAAAATCATTTCAAAATTGAAAAGTGCATTCCAAAATGTATCCCATTTTCTCTTCTTCTGGCTAGTTGGTGTATTTGAACCAACTGAACCAGCAGCTTCTAGGAAACAATTTGAGTGCCAAGTGCTGATTCTGTCAAGATACTTCACATTTCCACAACAAGGAACGAGTGAATGAAGGCAAACCAGCCAGGTAGGCTGTTACCATTTTAACCCTTTACAAGAGATATTTTCTTTTTTTTTCTCTTTTTTTTTTTTCTGCTTTTTATTTCTTTTTTTATTTTAAATGAGTTTATCTATTTTTTAACTTTACAATATTGTATTTGTTTTGCCATACATTGACATGAATCCGCCATGGGTGTACATGTTTTCCCCTTCCAGAACCCCCCTTCCACCTCCCTCCCCATCCCATCCCTCTGGGTCATCCCGGTGCACCAGCCCCAAGCACCCTGTATCATTCATCGAAACTGGACTGGCGATTCGCTTCACATATGATAATTTACATGCTTCAATGCCATTCTCCCATATCATCCCGCCCTTGCCCTCTCCCATAGAGTCCATAATACTGTTCTATTTATCTGTGTCTCTTTTGATGTCTCGCATACAGGGTTATCTTTACCAATTAACTAAATACTATATATATGAGTTACTATACTGTATTGGTGTTTTTCTTTCTGACTTACTTCACTCTGTATAATAGGCTCCAGTTTCATCCACCTCATTAGAACTGATTCGAATGTATTCTTTTCAATGGCTGCGTAATATTCCATTGTGTATATGTACCACAGCTTCCTTATCCATTCGTCTGCTGATGTGCATCTAGGCTGCTTCCATGTCCTGGCTATTATATACAGTGCTGCGATGAACATTGGGGTACATTTATCTCTTCTGTTCACAAATCATTTTTGTTGTTCAGTTGCTCAGTCTGGTCCAACTCTTTGCAACCCCATACACTGCAGCAAGCCAGGCTTCCCTGTTCTTCACTAGGGAATTGTTAGATCTTTCTTAATAAATAGGATCTAATAAATCATTAGATCTTCCTTAATTCCTCTCTTTGTCTCAGGTCTTAGATCCAATACATTATATCATGACTTGGTAGTACTATATCCAAAATATATCCCAAATTGAACCACTTTTCAGCACTTCCACTGCAAAAATTCTAGACTGCTACAGTCCTGCAGAAACTCATAGAATAGCCTCCTCTTTAGTATACTGATTCCATATGTCCTGCCTCAGATGGAGTACTCCACTCAGCAACCAAAGAAACATCTGCAAAGTGTAAATCACATGCTACTTTCCTACTTAAAACCTTCAATTACAAACAAAACCACACTTGCTACTGTGGCCCACATGTTTCGGCCTCTGCCTACTTCTTTGACCTCTTCTCCTATCACTTTCCCCTTTGCCCAAAATGCCGTCTGAATGCTGGTTTTCTCTCTAGCCCTCGAGCATACCACACTCATTTCCTCTCACAGTCCCTTCACTTGTCCCTCTACCTTATTCTCATTATTTAGATTTCAGTTCTGTGGCCATCCTAAGAAAAGTAACTGCCAACTTTTCTAACATTTTCTTCAGGTCACATCTGATTTGATGATCTCTGTTTTGTATTTATTGGCTGTTTCCTTCTAAATATCAGCACTTGGAAGCAGGTACTTTGTCATGGTCACTATAAAATCCAAAGCATCTATAACTGTGCCTGGCACACAATAAAGACAATTGACATTCATGGGATGAATGAAGTAAGTTGTATTACTTGTGCTGATACTACATTTACAGATACCATAAACGCTTGTTGACTGTGTTCTAGAATAACTTAGACCACAGACTGAGTAAACAGGAGGGCAATCCCTACAGAGGTAGATGCAGTGGGTTACACAGGAAAGTACCAGGAATGGACACGCCTCTTCCAATACCATGAGGCTTCTTAAGTTTGCAACAGCATTGATCTTGGAAGGAGAAGACGGTCAGTAAATCCTAGAGAGTGGGGAAACCCTAAAAGGCTGAGAGACTCGCCTGGCAGACAAAATTTTAATCTGAAATGCAATAAATACCTTCAGTTGTCAAGATCAATCATCTCTCATCAAAGAGAAAATGGAGTTTTCTAAAAGCAAAATCAGATAAATCAATTAACATTACATTTACCTTTAATGGACAAAGACTATACAGTTTGCAAATATAGACTCTAATATATTAGCTGCTAGAATCATTATTCAAGTAGCTAAAAGTGTTGGCCTCATAGGCTAAATTACAGACAGATTCAGCAATTTTTAATTCAACAGTTCTATTAATAAGCAGTGTCATCTTGCTGGGTTTTAAAATAGAATTTTTAGTGTGGTCTAATAAAAAGTGCATTAGACTAAGGGTCACAGATTCCATCTCTACCACAATTAATCCCTCTCAGCATCAGTTCTTGCTAGAAAACAGAAATCCCCTTATTCCTCACAATATTGTCATACTGAACAAATGACATAACATATGTGAAAACTTGTAACATGTAAGATATTGTTCAGTATTTAAGTCTTCACATTAGGACTTCTTGTATCATATACTTTCTCGTTCATGTGTTTAAGCATGCATATATTAAAATGTATTTTGTGTGAGAGGCCTGTTTCATTTGTGGCATAGGCTTCAAAGGCAGTGAACCAGAAAATGTATTACACAAACGCATATAAACTTATTTTAAAAGGAGTGTTGAAGGCTTGCCATCATTGCTTCGAGACCTGAAGTAACTTCACGGGTCTCTGACATAAGAGTTGGAAAGAACACATAAATTGAAAACATTTTACCATACTAGAAGTTTTGTTGGCAGGCATGCTATATAGGAGAAGGCAGAAGTCTCTAAGGAGAGGAAAGAAAGGTATGGAGCAAAGTTTGAGGGGGTATGTGTGTTTAAATGTGTTAGATTTCATTTATTTTGAGCCCTATGGACTTTTCATTTGAAATGGTAAATAATTTCACATAAGAGAATAAAGTTAGTGGCAATTTTATGGTAAAGAAAATATTCTTGTTCTTGGGCTTCCCTGGTAGCTCAGCTGGTAAAGAATCCCTGCAGTGCAGGAGACCCTGGTTCGATTCCTGGGTTGGGAAGATCCCCTAGAGAAGGGATAGGCTACCCACTCCAGTATTCTGGCCTGGAGAACTCATGGGGTCGCAACGAGTCGGACATGACTGGCGACTTTGACTTTCACTATGGAGGTCAAGAAAGTATTCAAAGTTTTCCTCATTTATAACTTCAGAGTATGATACTGCTAACAGAGTAGCTTCCATTCGCTGTACCTAACCTGAGCTCCAAGACATTTTTGATAATCCATAACACAGTCCTTCCTGCAATAAATAGGGTTGTTCTCCTTACCTCTGTCACAAGGAAAACAGACTTTAAATTAAATCCCTCTAGTTGATTTAAACTAGCAGTAGTAGTTTTATGTATACACTACTTGAATATTTTAATAGTCATATATTAACTTAATTCCATATTCTTTTTATAAACTCAAATTTCGGAAACTCCACTGATGTCACATAACAAGTTGTAAATATAGGCATTTATAAACACCACAGAAATAAAAACATTTTCGTGTCATAGAAAACAACATTAAAACTCTGGACTGGGTGTATCATGTGATTGTTTTAAAGGGTAAATAGCAAAGATTACCTAGAACTTCAATATGATTTCCTTCAATTTTGTATTTTGTTTCAAATATTGAATTATCTGCCAAAATTCACAGAAAAACTGTACCAAATCATTATATATGATTTCTAATATTCTAAAAGAAGTACACCCTAACAGAATTTGAGAAGTGTTGATTAAGGAGGTCATACCTGAATGGTCTAGTGGTTTTCCCTACCTTCTTAATCAATGTGATTAGAAAACACATCTGGTTGTAATGCTTTCTAGGAACAGTGCACAAAAAGATACTTTTTAAAAGCCACTACCCTAAGACTTGCTTCCAAAAGGAGAGTTTTCATATTTTCTTTCCACTAAAACAAAGTGGCTCTTTAACAACCATAGGACCAATGTGATTAGAAAACACATCTGGTTGTAATGCTTTCTAGGAACAGTGCACAAAAAGATACTTTTTAAAAGCCACTACCCTAAGACTTGCTTCCAAAAGGAGAGTTTTCATATTTTCTTTCCACTAAAACAAAGTGGCTCTTTAACAACCATAGGACCCTGTGCCCTAAAAGAAGTTTCATTCACATCTATTTTTACACACAGGTTTCCTTACAAAATATACTGCAGTGACCCAGCTGAGTGAGCCTTTGTGTTTCTGTAGACAAAACCTCCTGCCATTGAACAAGTTCTCCACCACACTGCTGACCACAGTGCCTGTCCTATTTCTTCTCTCTCAGGGAATAAGATATATATATATAAGTTACTGAATTGTTCTGCAAACAAGTTACTTCTCATTTACTTAGAAAGCTATCTTTTATAAATACATAATGTTGAGAAATCTTTCAACTCCTCACACACTCAGTACACATTCATTTTCTGCTGAGCTCTATAAATATGTGTTTTACCAATAATATTTGAAGATAGGCAAGTTCCAAAAGCAAACAAGCATCCCTATTTCAACCAATGTTCATACAGCATTGACATAAGGTTAGTTCTAAATTTCTTATGTACAATGGTGGGTTCAGAAATATTTTTATGCTTCGTTGCTTACAGACGCCCTATATATAGTATATATAAAATACTACATACTTTAAAAAATTTTACATAGCATGTCTGCCCTATTACATACAGAAGTCAGTAGGAACTGATTTAGTGACTTTTAAAAGACCAACGATGAATACTAGCAGGCCAAAAAAAGCATCTGAAATATAGTGCTGAGGATATATTTAGTTGCATTAATGTCATGAAAGAAAAATAATAAGCAAATGAAACTTAAACTGTTTAATCTGAATCAGGTTATTGTTCTCATAAACGCCTGATTTAAATTCTATCCACTGATTATAGGTTAATAAAAAATTACATATGAATAAAAGATGAGGATAAATTTTTCAAATCAGATGAACTGAAGCCTGATTTTAGTTGTTGGGTTAAAATCCACTTAAAAATCTCTAACATGTAGCTACTTTACACCAAGGAAATCACACAAGCTTTACAAATACAACAGTATACAACATGGCACATACCACATTGATCACACTGTATTCTTTCTAGGCCATGTTAATACAACACTTTCTTCAGTTTTGAATGTATAGTAAAAACTGATAAAAAATCTAGAGAATTTGTAACTGCTGTTTCCTATATTTTAGACTACTTCCCACAAGAGTAACTTTCTTCCCTAGTTTTGCTTAGATGTACTTGACATATAACATTGTATTAGTATAAGGTATATGACATAAGGATTTGATATACGCATATATTGCTAAATGATTACCACATTTTAGTCAACCATTTAGTTTGCATTACTGTAGCTAATGTTTATTCTCTCACGTAATGAATTGTTTTTTATTCTTTCAGTATAAAATTATAATTTGAAAGGGAGAGAAAGTGATAAAAATTAGGAATATGTTATTTATCAATCAATCCCATTCAACCCAATATTTGGATTTGCTGTTGTTGTTTAGTGGCTAAGTCATGTCCTACTCTTTCGTAACCCCAATGGACAGTAGCCCACCAGGCTCCTTCAGCCTGTGGGATTTCCCAGACAAGAATACTAGAGTGGGTTGCCATTTCCTTCTCCAGCAGATCTTACCAACCCAGGGATCGAACCTGCATCTCCTGTGTTGGCAGGCGGATTCTTTGCCACTGAGCCACCAGGGAAGCCCAATATAACTGTTTCCTTAAACATAGCATCTCTTCACAAACTCTCCAGCATTTTCACAATCCATTGATTATAAATGCGTAGTGTTTCATAAGTAAAAGGACAGAATTCTAATCCCAGTAATATAAACATTCGGGGGACACATAATTCTTTTTCATGGGGAAACTGTCCTGTGTCTTTTTACAGAGTTTTTAGCAGCATCCATCATTTCTACTCATTAGACATCAGGAGTACCCTTTGCCAGTGGTAAAAATAAGAAATGTCTTGAGACTGCCAAAACTGCTCCTGGGTTGAGAACCACAGATTTGGATTTCTATTTTAATTGTAAATTTAAATTAAGTCAAGTAAATATTCTCTGATAAGGCACAAAAATAATAATATGAAATGTCATTATTATAAACTATAAGTATATAATTAACATCCAAGTTCATATAAATCTATACTTGTATCTCAAATAAAACTTAAAATTTTTATCAATACTCAAATAACACAAGTTTTTTTATCAATATTCAAATAACACTTAAGTGTTACAATATCTCAAATAACACTTAAGTTTTTATCAATAACAGAAACTTTTATCAAAGCATCAACAGCAGAAGTAACTATTTTTGATTTTCCAAAAATATCACCCAATTAAATGCTTCCTTTCACCATTTGAGGAAGGTTTATTTTGGTTTTGGTCTGGACTAAAATGGCTGGAAGTACAGGAAGTTTTATCTAAAAAATGAACATAGACCAAGTCTTATAAACTGGCCCTAGTGCTATTTCCTATCATAGCTCCTGTTTGTTTACATTAGAGTTCTTATAAATTGGGTGTTATTTCCTTTCCACTAAGTTTCAAGGTATTAACAGCCAAGGAGGTGTTTTTTGACTTTTTCCTCCTTCATTTTCTCGCGCTTCCCCCAAATAAATAATGCACTGCTTGTAACACAATTTTAAGACTGGTCCCCAAACTTCAAAATTATTATGAATTTATTTTTACCTAAATCTACCTTTATATTTGAAAGCCTAACATTCTCTTTAAAATTGAAATTAGTAAAATATGCATCTGCTAGTAGGTACCTACTTTCCAACAGAATCATTTATCTAGTCATTTCACAGCTAAAACTTGCAAATTCTTAAGTAAATCAGTTCCATTTATTTTGACTTCCTGCCTAGGCTCTTCATTCCAGAAAAAACATTAATATTTTCATCTATTAAGTACTCTTAAAATTAATGTCCCTATTTAAGCATATTTTTTACCCTCACTCCAAAAAAAGAGGGGCAAATTAAAGGAAGCATAGATTTAGTTCATTTCTCTTTATCCTTGTCTGGTTTTAAAGAAGCACAAGGTATGTCCATTAGTGACTTCCATTTGTGTGAATTCAGAACTAAAATGGTGAAACAATTGGCTTTGTATGCAATCTGTAGCAGTGTCTGACAATTGCAAAACTGTCCTTGTCCAGTGAACTTCCAGTGAAAAGCTGTTGAAAGTTCATGCACCCCAAATGCACATTCATTATAATTAAACAAGAAGATTACACAGACATTGCTGACAAGGATTATCAAAATAAAATGGCGCCACCTGCCCCTTGCTCTCTCATTAATTAGTAGGGAGTCCGAGGTGCCAATTAACAAGAAGCAGAAAAGGATCAGTAAACACAGCTCGAGCTGAACTTGAAGATTAACCCTTCCAGTTCAGGTCCCATTTCTTAACCATACTATGTTGATTTAACTATGCAAGGCAAAATGAAATCTTAGACTATTTTTTTTTAAGAAAAACATTATCATTAAGAAGACAATTCTGTTGTATAAAATAATTCCCAAAATAGCCAACCCCAAACTTCATATAATTCCACGAACAAGGGGGCCATTCAATATTTCACAGAGATGCAGGATGCCAAATAATCCAGGTAATACCAGTAACTAAAATACTTTCACATTATAAATTACAAATCTATGGTAGTTAATATTAACTCTGAGAAACAACTAGGATACTGTATGGTTAATAGCAACTAGCACCCCCTCCCACCTGCCCCCTGCTACTAAAGAGCATTTCAGGGCCTAAGATGAGAATTTTTTTAAGTAAGTAAATGGTTTCATTACTGGTTTTATAGAACTATTATTAGTTACTTTAAGATTTAACTATTCACTCTTTTTAAAAACTCTTTCCAAAAACAATATATTTATTTCCATAGACT
The DNA here is from genome assembly GCF_054371585.1 of Giraffa tippelskirchi. NCBI lineage: Eukaryota > Metazoa > Chordata > Mammalia > Artiodactyla > Giraffidae > Giraffa > Giraffa tippelskirchi. The sequence continues at coordinate 80,863,471 of NC_137275.1, read as the reverse complement.
TCCCAACTTGATCCACAACTTCTCTATAGACAGTATTATTATTCTGGAAACCTAAAATTATTTCTTAATAAAAAAGTACTCTAAATACAAATTATCAACAAAATTAAAATGCAAATTTTCTTAACACTGATATATGCACATAAGTGACACATACCTAGGACCCTGGAATTCTCATCCCAAAGAACCAGACTGTACATCCTTTGGATCAGTTCAGTTCAGTCACTCAGTCGTATCTGACTCTTTGCAACCCCATGGACTGCAGCACGCCAGGCCTCTCTGTCCATCACCGACTCCCAGAGTTTACTCAAACTCATGTCCATTGAGTCGGTGATGCCATCCAACAATCTCATCCTCTGTCATCCTCTTATCCTCCCGCCTTCAATCTTTCCCAGAATCAGGGTCTTTTCAAATGAGTCAGTTCTTCACATCAGGTGGCCAAAGTATTAGAGTTTCAGCTTCAGCATCAGTCCTTCCAATGAATATTCAGGACTGATTTCCTTTAGGATAGACTGTTTGGATCTCCTTACAGTCCAAGGGACTCTCAAGAGTCTTCTCCAATACCACAGTTCAAAAGCATCAATTCATCAGTGCTCAGTTTTCTTTATAGTCCAACACTCACATCCATATATGACTACTGGAAAAACCATAGCTTTGACTAGACGGACCTTTGCTAGTAATGTCTCTGCTTTTTAATATGCTGTCTAGGTTGGTCAAAATTTTTCTTCTAAGGAGCAAGCATCTTTCAATTTCACGGCTGCAGTCACCATCTGCAGTGATTTTGGAGCCCAAAAAATAAAGTCTTGTCACTGTTTTCATTGTTTCCCCATCTATTTGCCATGAAGTAATGGGACTGGATGCCATGAACTTAGCTTTCTGAATGTTGACTTTTGAGTCAACTTTTTCACTTCCTCTTTCACTTTCATCAAGAGGCTCTTTAGTTCTTCGCTTTCTGCCATAAGTGTGGTGTCTTCTGCCTATCTGAGGTTACTGATATTTCCTCCAGCAATCTTGATTCCAGCTTGTGCTTCATCCAGTCCAGCATTTCTCATGATATACTCTGCATGTAAGTTAAATAAGCAGGGTGACAATATATAGCCTTTGGATGGCCAAGAGTAATTAGTTACTGCCCAAGGGCTTCCCAGGTGGCCCAGGGGTAAAGAATCTGCCTACCAATGCAGAAGACACAAGAGACAGGGGCTTGAACCCCAGATTGGGGAAGATCCCCTGGAGAAGGAAATGGCAACCCACTCCATTATTCTTGCCTATAGAATCCCATAGTCAGAGGAGCCTGGTGAGCTACAATCCATGGGGTCACAAAGAGTCAGACACAACTCGGCTCGAACAAACCCACACCTGTGAGACAGAGTTCAGACAAGAAGGCTGAGATGTCCATATATATGCAAGATAAGTGCCTTGTGTTGTGGTAAGAAGGTGGGAGGAAGAACAAGGATTGTGTGCTTTGGCCAGGGCCAGATCATCTCTCCCAAGGCAGCAGTAGTCCAGCACAAAATTCAAGTAAATCTGAGAACCCTACATTGAAACTTGCACTTTCTATTTGTCTCATTGGAAAATCTCAAAAAAGCAGTGTTGCCAGAGAGGGGAACTGCTTGAATGGCTTGCTGATGATTGAAGAGTAACTTTGCAGAATCATTTGGGTGTTTTATTTGATGTCTTGTACAGTGGAGTTGTACTGTGCTAAGTAGCGTCAGTCATGTCCAACTCTTTGCAACCCTACAGACTGTAGCCCACAAGGCTCCTTGTCAATGGGATTCTCCAGGCAAGAATACTGGAGTGGATTGGCATGACCTCCTCCAGGGGATGTTTCCAACCTAGGGATCAAACCCATGCCTCTTAGGTCTCTGCATTGGCAGGTGGCTTTCCAGGTGGTTCTAGTGGTAAAGAACCCTCTTGCCAAAGAAGATGACCTAAGAGATGCAAGTTTGATCCCTGGGTGGGCAAGATCCCTTGGAGTAAGAAAAGGCAACCCACTCCAGTATTCTTGTTTGGAGAATCCCCAAGGACAGAGGAGCCTTGTGGGCTACAGTCGATAGGGTCGTAAAGAGTTGGACACAACTGAAGCAACTTAGCATGCACAGTGAGGTTAAGGAAGAACACAAGATGGATGAGCAGCTGAATCTTGGGTGAAGAATAAAGAGCCTCCTTTCACACAAAGCAAAAGAAAGTGGGCATTTTCCCTGGAATTGTCAGTTGACTGGAAGAAGATGCTGGAAAAGCAAAAAAGGAGAATATTCTTCCCTTTCCTTCTCTTGTCTGGTCATTTCTATGAGGTCTCCCTAAGATAAACCATAGTCCTTTGTGGAAAGACAATTATTTTGAATTTGTGCTATGCACAGTTATTTGACGTAACCTGTTTCTTTATGTATATTTTCCTAATTGTTGGTTAAATGGTATATTTCTCAGGGCATGAGGATAAACATATTTTACTTAACAGTATGTTAGTTTAATTTATAAATTTTAAATATTATGACATAAGGTATGTAGTTATCCATTTGTACCCTTGCCATAGCCTCTGCAAAAGTTAAGAATAGATCTGGAAAATACTTTGCAAGTACCTTGATAAAGCCCTTCATCTCCCTCTTTCCACGTTCTTCTTATCTCTTGTTCCTACAATCTGTATATAATTTCATATCTACAAAAATAGTGCAAGACTAGAGTCTAGGTTAGACTAGACTAGATTAGCATCATCTAATCTAGAGTCTAGAGAAGCATCATCAAAGTTTTTGGTCTCAGGATCCTTTTACATTCTCAAAAAATACTAACGACCCCAAAAAACTTTATTTTTGCTTATGCTTGTTTTGGTTTTGATTTACTGTATTAGAAATTAAAACTGAGGCATTTAGAAAACATAAATTCATTTTAAAATGAAAATATCTATTATATAGTATCATTAATATTTTCATGAAAATAACTATGTTTCCTCATATAAAAATAATTTGGTGAGATGTATCTGGCTTAACAGAAGACAGATTCTCAACTTTGCTTCTGCTTTCAATATGTTATGTGCTAAGTTGTTGGGGCTGGAGTATATGAAGACAAGTCTGTCTCCTACAGATTAAAAAAAGTTTAAAAGGGGGAAATATTTTAAGAGCTTTTTCCTATATTGTGGATATTCTTTCGTAATACTACACCAAAACTCAGCATGGAGTAGTTTCTTAAAGTTTAGTTGTAATGTAGAATCTGAAATATAACAATGAAATATTTGTAGTCTTTTACATTAATATCTTTCTACCCCCTTGCACTTTGAGTAGATTGTTTATTCATTTATAGTTGCATAATATCACACATTGAGCCACAGAGAGCTTGGAAACATTAACACATTTCCTTATACAATAACAAAAGGAAGGTCACATTTGTTAATATCAGCACCAATATCATTAAAAGAGATTTTAAAAATTTATATACTCTCAAGTTCATGGTGACGAACAAGTTTTCCAAAATCTGAGTTTTTATTTGGATTTTCACTTGAAAGCTCAGATTTTATCAATAGAACAAATACGGTCCATTATTTTTCTTGATAAGTCAGTTCACTATTTTAAAGAAAATGTCCACCAAACATCAAGTGAAAAATATCAATGACAAGTCTAAATTGTCACAGTTTGTCAGTCATTCTTTCATTTTACAATGATGACCCATTAAAAAGGAACTAGTTCTGCAACAATTCCTTAAATAAAACCATTGTCCTTCACTATGCAGGAGAAAGTCAAACATACATTCATTTTATCACAGAGAATATTAACATAAGGCATGTACTCAAAGGTTGAGATTTAATGAAGTGATAATTTCTACTACTATTATTAAGAACATTTTAAGTTAAATGTTCATTTTTCTTTTTTTTTTCTCTTCAAGGGTTTGGCAGTGAGGAACCCAGTGGTGATTATACATCTGCAGCCACTACCTTGGTTGATGGCAAGACATCCACATTTTCCCCACCATTGCTTTTAAGCCATGTGAGCAAGCATCGGTACAGTGAAAAAGGCAAATAACATCTTAGTATTATTATTAAAGTAGTTTTGAATTCAGCAATGCCCTAAAAGTTTCCTCAGAGCTCCCAGGGGTTCACAGAGCCACAGTTCTGGCTGCCCCTTCTCTTCATGCGTCAGGGCTCCCACTGGGACAAATGTGCATCACCTCACGGCCCCTGCTCCCCCACAGTCCTTCTGGACAATGCTCAGTGTAATACTGAACCATTTTGTTATTAGTGGAGTGTATTTTTTTAACCTATATTTAAGGGAAAAATCATTGGCAAACACTGACATTTCAAAAAGGCATTAGTACTGAAATCAGGAGATCTGAGTACTAATTAAGCCTGGTAATAAAAACCTACAATTCTAATCACATAATCTCCAGGAATCCATTTTATGTCTAAAATATTTAGAGATGTATCAAGTCTCTTTCAAAATGCTGATGTTATAAAATCAGATAAATGAGCCAGTTTAATCTTACTGTACATAAAACAGAGTATTCAATCACCCCACAAAATATTCCACAGCCAGATTAATGAGCTTTTACTCTTTGTAAACTGCAATATAAACTGAAGAGGAATGTAATTCAATTAACAAATTGCATATTAGTTGGGGTTCAGAATACTATTAAAATTTGAATAGCTTCATCAAGTTCATATAGCTGAGTTTTTTCATTGTTTTTTAAATCACAGTAGGCAAACCCCAGAAAAGATGATTTCTATCAATCTAAAGGCAATGGCACCTCACTCCAGTACTCTTGCCTGGAAAATCCCATGGATGGAGGAGCCTGGTAGGCTACAGTCCATGGGGTCGCGAAGAGTCGGACACGACTGAGCGACTTCACTTTCACTTTTCCCTTTCATGCACTGGAGAAGGCAATGGCAACCCACTCCAGTATTCTTGCCTGGAGAATCCCAGGGACGGCAGAGCCTGGTGGGCTGCTGTCTATGGGGTCGCACGGAGTCAGACACGACTGAAGCGACTTAGCAGTAGCAATTATTCTTAATAGCTTTGAATCTACAAAATTCTGCCAACTATAAAGATAATCTGGTTTCTGAATTTGGATGCTGATATAACATTTGCTGAATTAACAAATGTTTATGCCAATCATAGAATTTAGAATTAGAAGGGACTTTAGTTAACTTAGTAACAGAAAGTCAAATATTTTGCCTTTCTTTCTTGCTCTCTCAACTACTGCAGAAACACTTATTCATTCATCTAACAAATGTTTACTTAGCACCTACAGCCTGTCAGGCACCATTATAAGCTCCAGGCACTGCGATATATAAAACAGCCCCTGGTCTAATTTAACACCATATTTTTTTTCCTACTGACACAGACAGCCTCAGAATCCTCAAAGCACTGGATTTAGGAACTGTGCCATGCCATGCTTAGTTGTGTCCAACTCTCTGCAACCCTACGGATTGTAGCCCACCAGGCTCCTCTGTCCATGGGACTTTCCCAGGCAAGAATAATGGAGTGGTTTGCCATTTCCTCCTCCAGGGGATCTTCCCAATTCAGGGATTGAACCTGCATCTCCTTCCTGAGTCTCCTGCATTCTAGGCAGATTCTTTACCACTGAGCCATTGGGGAAACCTGCATGAAGGAACCACTCTTCATCAAATTTGCACTCAGATTCAGTTAAATATCTTATTTTAGGCTTATAAAGTGTCTGACATGATGCTAGATGCTACAGGAGATCCAAAAGAAATAAAAGATAACAGTTTCTACAGAAAAACTATCATCTAATTAAGAAAGACAATATAGAATATAATTTTATAATATAAAAATACCAACTTTACAAAATAACATAACAAGTACAACATACATCTAGATTTCAATGTAGGTTAATGACATCACACAGTATCTATTTTCTAATTTATCACCTCCTTACCCTTACTATTTTCTTCTATACCACGTATAAGTAGTACTGTTTCAAAAGTTTTACATGTTTTAGTTTTCTCTAATCATTGTTAAGAACACGTTCACTACTCTGTATATATGTATATTAAAAAAAAAAAAAAAAAAAAAAAAAGGCAGGGTAGTCTTACTACCTATTTTCTCAGGCAAGTCAGCTTTTTCCAGAGCACAAATAGCTGGCCTCGGGCAGCATCTCTGCATGGGGCGGGCTCTCTCTTTTGTGAAGCCCATTCATGTGGGTCCTTTAGTACTCACCCGTACCTGTAAGTCAGCCAAGGAAGCAAATGTTCATGTTTTCTCAAAGGAAAATCAGATAAAAATCATCTTATCCAAAATAAAATCAGTTGGAGGAAATAAATGAGGAACTAGCCTTGCAGGGTTCAAGCTAGAAAATTAACTATAAAAATAAAATACTATGACTTTTACATAATCAAATTGGACAGACATAAGAGTTATTGTTGGAGGGGAAAAATAACTCTTGAAAGTCAGATTTATTAAATCTCTTTCTCCATTTTGTACATCCTAATTCACCTTAAAGACCACACAGTGTTTCTTCCAATTCAATAACCAGTTATGCAACAAAAAAGTTGCAACACACAAGACAAATACATTTAAAAATAACAACATAAATATTCTATTCAAAAAACTGATTTCAAATTGTCAGTACTATAGAGTTTAGCCTTCTGAGAGCTCTCTTAAAAATGTTTTCTTTCTTATTTCTGATAGGTTCCTATATGTTTTTATGAGAGACAGCATCACTAATGAAAACTTTGCTAATTATTAAGATACTCTTTTCTCAGAAATTTTGTTCTTTCCTCCAAGTACTATTGTATTACAGCGTCTCTGTATAAATACTTTTAATTTGACCTGCATTATAAAAGTCTATGTTTAAGATATAGTTAATGAAGGACAGATGTTTAAAACACAGTTCACAATGAAGTTGTAAATACTGCTAGTACAGTAAATTCTGTGATTAATTTTAGTCTGTTTATGCAATAATGATATTTACACAGCTGGTAAGGCACTAAAAATAACTGTCCTAGGTAATGTTAATTCAAATCAATATTAATTAGAAGCAGCATAGGTACAATCATAAAAGAATCTATAGGCCGGGCTAGTGTTTATGCTTAAGACTAAAAATAAATCAAATAGATAAAGATTCAATTTCTCTTGTATTAATAGCACTGTAAATAACTGAAATAATCAACAATTTATTCACTTGTGATCTTGAACAAATAAATGCCTCACTTTCTCCTTCTGCCTAAAAACATATACAATTCCTATAACAGACCTAAGGTTCTGGATATATGTGTACATCCATAGACTTCCCTGGTGGCTCAGATGGGAAAGAATCTACTGCAATGCGAGATACTCAGGTTCAATCCCTGGGAAGACCCCTGGAGAAGGGAATGGCTACCCATTCCAGTATTCTTGCCTGGATAATTCCATACAAGCCTGGAGGAGGCTACAGCCTCCTGGCAAGCTACCACCTGCCAGGCCACAGCCCAAGGGATCGTAAAGAGTTGGACAGGACTGAGTGACTAACACACACACACAGAACTTTTCCAGTTGATTCCTTAGTTCCTCAACTAGACTAAATTTCAGTCTAAAATATTCATGGAAATATTCAAATTTCTTCATGAAACCATGCATTTTGACTTAATGTGTTAAGAATAAGATAGGATTATCTTTTTCCTTTTTCAATGGGGTTAACAAATTTTAAAGGTATCTATCAGGGACATTTCAAGATAAGGCAACTGTGCCTGGAGAATCCCAGGGACGGCGGAGCCTGGTGGGCTGCCGTCTATGGGGTCGCACAGAGTAGGACACGACTGAAGCAACTTAGCAGCAGCAGCAGCAGCATGTAAAATTTATAACCAAAGAGCAATGTTCATTTTTCTACTTTCATTGATATCTTAAGTTGAATTCATGAGACAAAATAGGCTAGTCATCACCCATTAACCACTCTTTTCTTCTTCCTTGGCAACAGAATCCTGGCTTTCGAGGGTAGCAACATACTCAGCTAGAAGACTGTGATGTGGTCCTTTGATTCAAAGTTTGTCATGAAATTTAACCAGAGTTGAGAATCTTGAACTGCTGCTCACAAAAAGGTACTTGACCAGATTATTTGTTCATATGATCTGTCCCTTACTTCTGCCTCTTTCCAGTGACCTAGAAATTAGACATGACAGTAGGAATGATAATAGCCACTAAGGACCAAAAAAAATTTTTTTTGAGAAGCAAGCCACACACTAGGTGGGTAGAATAGGAAACTAGAAAGAGATGGACCCTTGAGTCTATGAAACTGCCACAACCTATCTGGACTGCCTGCCTCTGGACTTCTTTAGGTGAAAGAGAAATAACCTTTTATTTTTCTACTATCATTTCCAATTCCCATTAATTATATCCAATACAATTCCTAAATGATAGAAAGCATAGATCCACAATGAGAAAACTAAATATATACTTGATAAGGGTGACCCTTGCACCTCTACCATATGTTATAGTCATATTATATACCTTTATATAAATTTATACATAACTGTTATAAATCTGACATATCTTTAACCTATGTGGACACCAACACTCAGCCTGAAACAAATCTTCTTTAGCCATTACTAAACAATTTGAGTGGTTTTCTTATTACAAGACATAAAGTGAAGATACATGGTTGTTCTGGATTAAAGGGTTATGGAACTCTTGGTTGCAAAGATTATTCCAATTCCCTGGAGTTTAAACAACTGTTCTAAGGGAGTAGCTAAATAAATCTTCGAATGGATCAAGTAATTTCTGAGAAAGAGAATCCTAACTCCATTCTCTTTGAAATTAGGTAGTTTTGGAATTTTTTTAATGAACTGGAATGATTCTGAGAACAAAGGACACCAAGACACTAAAAAGAAACAGAAAGAGCATCATGATCATCCCAGTGATGGAGCTGTTAGAGAATGTTTATGATATAGCAGGTAACTGAGGATGTGAGCTTCTCCAAAACAGACAGAGTATCACTTCAGGGCAAGCAAGCAGCCATGCCAGCAGAAATAGACAACACAGCAATGAACGACATCCACTGGAATGTATTTAAACAGTTTTCAACAGTGACACAGAGTGTCAGGTACAGAGTAGAAAAGATGATAAGTGTAATTTTTAAGTCTGAGATGAATATACTTACACATGGAAATGTTAAAGACCCATTCTTCCTCTAAAATGGGCCCTTCCAATATTTTCTATCTTGATAAACCATACCCAGCATCCATTCAATTGACCAGGTCAGACAACATGAAAATATGTTACTATTCTCTCTGTGTCCCTCAAATCTGTTTGATTTAAGCTTTTTCTAGGTCTTTAAAGTTTCTCGTATCTTCCAGTTCTCTGCCTTTGTCTCAATTAAGCAAACGTCTTCATTAGGTCTCCATCTGTTGCACGGTGCCTGCCCTTTGACTTGACTCTTTAACTTGAGTTCACTCATTCTCCACACCAAGACTCTTCTCAAGTGAAAAAATAAAAATAAAAAAAACACTTTACAAATGAGGATATTGAAGCCCCAGAAGGTTACCTAATTTGTTAAAGTTCATTCAGTGACTTGGTGGTGGAAACCTTAGGCTCTCTAATTTCATAACTTACCCTTTAATCTCTCATCAAATTATTAAGCCTTTTTCAGATAAATTATCAGAGCAGACAGTGAGATTATATTGAAAACTGATGCCTGGAACTGCCACATACTCTACAACTTTTTCTTAAACATCACTTTTTTTTTCCAATTACATGAAGTCAACTCTAATCTACTTTGAGCTCTCTTTTGGGAAGAAGAAACTACCTCATTAAATACATATGTATGCTTTATAAGGGGCTTCCCTGATGGCTCAGCAGTAGAAAATCTGCCTGCAATGCAGGAGAGGAGGCTTCAATTCCTGAGTTGGAAAGATCCTCTAGTGGAGGGCACAGCAACCCACTCTAGTAGTCTTGCCTGGAGAATCCCATGGACAGAGGAGCCTGGAGGGCTACAGTCCATAGGGTTGCAAAGAATTGGACATGACTGAAGTGACTGAGCACGCATGTTTTATAAGATAAATGGTACTATGTGAAAGAATATTCGCCTTAGGATGAAAGAAAATGCAGCTGTCAAAAACAATGTCTATAAAACTGCAGGTACAATGTGCTCTTATGCAAAAACTGGACTATTTGGGAATTAAAGTACACATTAGCCACACAGGCAAAACTTTACATATAACTAAACACATAGCAGCCTAGACAGCTTTCATTCAAATGAATTAGCTGACAAACAGAAATAATTTTTTGTAAATCCATCCTAACTTAAGGAAGACTAGCAAAATGAGCCTGGTTCCACAGGGGTATGAAGGTTCATTGCAAACTCAAGCTTAATTGGGTAGGTAGTGACTGTTTCAGCAAAATTTGGCAAAACATCCTCACTTGTTCTTTAATTTATATTCATATACATATGTAACATTAATATATTTCATTAGTGAAATTGTAAAGTACATATATATGTATAATGCATAAATGTATATTTGGTACAGTAGAATTTCTCCTTCCCAAAAAAGCTAATAATAAATTGAAGTTGGCCTCATGGAACCAAGAAATATGGTATTTATGAAACCATTTGTGAGGTATGTAGTAATATAATGGAGCATAATGGAAAGGGAAAAGGAAGCATGTGGTCCACAGCTTTCTCTCCCTCTGCTTTTGGCTTCTATTTTTGGAAAAAATAAGAAAATAATGTTATTTTAAAAAAATTAAGTGCTCTATCAATACCTTTGGGATAGCATAGTGATTTTGCCAAGCCATCCAAAAATGGAAAATTTGTTTGCTCAGGTTTATTAATATCAAATATTTCAATTATGCCAAAAGGATAGAGAGCATATAGTGAATGCTGCTACTGCTAAGTCGCTTCAGTTGTGTCTGACTCTGTGCGACCCCATAGACGGCAGCCCACCAGGGTCCGCCGTCCCTGGGATTCTCCAGGCAAGAACACTGGAGTGGATTGCTATTTCCTTCTCCAATGCATGAAAGTGAAAAGTGAAAGTGAAGTCGCTCAGTCGTGTCCAACTCTTCACGACCCTATGGACTGCAGCCTACCAGGCTCCTCCGTCCATGGGATTTTCCAGGCAAGAGTACTGGAGTGGGTTGCCATTGCCTTCTCCGATATAGTGAATACCCATGTATATTACTACGATTAAGAAAGCAAACATTACAGATACAATCCTGGATAGCCAGTTCCAATATCAAATGCTTTCTTACCCCTTTTATAGGTAATCACTATCCTGATTTTGATGTTTACCATTTTCAGGCATATTTTAATGTATATGTGTGAGTTTGTGAGTCTTATGTATATATGTTTATGTGTATACATGCATGTATATGCCTATGAATATATGTATCTATAAACCATATATACTCTTTGCTGCTAAGTTGCTTCAGTCGTGTCCGACTCTATACTCTTTATGGAATAGTTAAAATATATTCTATAAATGACATAATGCATGTCTCCTTCAGTAGCTTATTTTGTTCAATGCTTATATTTTAATGATTAATCAATGTTGATAATCATAGCTCAGGTCATTCATTTAACTGCATAACTATGCAGTTCTTTATGTAGAGAGTCATTTACCTATTCCACTGCAAATGAATATTTAGATGATGTCAATATTTTTCATTAAAATGTGACAATAAAGATTCAGATTTTTATCACAGAGTTTTGATCACTTTGATTCCTCCCTGAATCTTTCTATAAGATAACCCAATCTCAAAAAAGTGAAGCCCCTCCCTTATTGTCCAGAAGTTTATACTGCTTATAATTTGGGGGGAAATGTTACTAAAAGGTTACTGAAAGATTAAACTTACTTGCAGTATTTCATGGAAGCTCAATAGTCCTTAATGATAAAGCAATCAAATGTTGACTAAAGAGAATTTATTGGCTGGGTAAATACTGCAGCTTGTGAGGATTACAGTTTAGTAGGCAGGATATCCAATTTTTATAGAATGGATTCTCAAGTACAGAGTCACATCTAATACAACAGATTGTTATGAAACTGATCATTGCCCATAAAAATAAATTACACCACTGAGCTACTATTTTCAAACAAATTATTATATTCTTATAGAAAAAATTTGAGTGATTATTCAAAATAAGAACCTAACAGTACCTGAAATCACATTTTAAAGAATGTACTGAACTGAATCTATGTTAACATTTTCTAAATCTAAGTTTTGGTTAAAATCATAGGCTTTCAAATCAGGTAGCCCTATTTTATAGCACAACTCCACTTTTTTTTTTAATCATTTATCAAAATTTTGGTTATGTTATCTGAGTCTCAGCTTCATTGCTCATAAAATGGGGATGATAAAATCTATCTCACAGACTTCCAGTTCAATTCAGGTTCAGTTCAGTTGCTCAGTCGTGTCCGACTCTTTGCGACCCCATGAATCGCAGCACGCCAGGCCTCCTGGTCCGTCACCAACTCCCAGAGTTTACCCACATTCATGTCCATCGAGTCAGTGATGCCATCCAGACATCTCATCCTCTGTCGTCCCCTTCTCTTCCTGCCCTCAATCCTTCCCAAAATCAGGGTCTTTTCTAGTAGGTCAGTTTTTCACATCAGGTGGCCAAAGTATTGGAGTTTCAGCTTCAGCATCAATCCTTCCAATGAATATTCAGGACTGATTTCCTTTAGGATGGACTGGTTGGATCCCCTTGAAGTCCAAGGGACTCCCGAGAGTCTTCTCCAACACCACAGTTCAAAAGCATCAATTCTGCGGCGCTCAGCCTTCTTCACAGTCCAACTCTCACATCCATACATGACTACTGGAAAAACCATAGCTTTGACTAGATGGATCTTTGTTGACAAAGCAATGTCTCTGCTTTTTAATATGCTGTCTAGGTTGGTCATAACTCTCCTACCAAGGAGTAAGCGTCTTTTAATTTCATGGCTGCAATCACCATCAGCGATGATTTTGGAGCCCCCAAAAAATAAAGTCTGCCTCTGTTTCCACTGTTTCCCCATCTATTTGCCACGAAGTGATGGGACTAGATGCCATGATCTTAGTTTTCTGAATGTTGAGCTTTAAGCCAACTTTTTCACTCTCCTCTTTCACTTTCAAGAGGCTTTTTAGTTCCTCTTCACTTTCTGCCATAAGGGTGGTCTGTCATCTGCATACCTGAGGTTATTGATATTTCTCCCATCAATCTTGATTCCAGCTTGTGCTTCTTCCAGCCCAGCGTTTCTCTTGATATACTCTGCATATACGTTAAATAAGCAGGGTGAGAATATACAGCCTTGACGTACTCCTTTTCCTATTTGGAACCAGTCTGTTGTTCCATGTCCAGTTCTAACTGCTGCTTCCTGACCTGCATACAGGTTTCTCAAGAGAAACCAGGTCAGGTGGTCTAGTGTTCCCATCTCTTTCAGAATTTTCCACAGTTTATTGTGATCCATACAGTCAAAGGCTTTGGCATAGTCAATAAAGCAGAAATAGATGTTTCTCTGGAACTCTCTTGCTTTTTCGATGATCCAGATTTTAATATAATTTAAATTAAATAATATATGAAACGTAATTATCCTTGCTGCTACTCTCTGCTGCTACAATGGTTACTGTTATTTATTAGATCCAGGCTGAGTTCAGGGTTTAGATGCTGATACATGCAGTGACACATATGTTAGGGCCTAATTCTCTCCAGGTATGTAGTGCACCACCAGTATTATCTGGAGCCTAAGGAATTACCTGAGAAACAATTCAAACCTGACCCACAATAAGAGTTTGACATATGCACACATGTCTGAATGCTAAAGAATCTAGAGTTCTATATGTGTGTATAAGAAAGTGAAAGAAGGAAGTGGGAGAAAGGGAGAAGAAGAGATTGCAATTCACTGATTGATTGATCAGTTGATATCAGGTCTGAAGTTACAACAGAACTGCAAAATTATGAGAAGCAAATTTTTAAGTGAGAACCAGTACTTCTGAGAGACAATTTATCTACAGGGAAGAATGAAATGGCAAGTTAGACTTGGCATTAAGACCAGCGATTCAGAGGAAGGTAATGAACACCCAGGACACCACAATAAGAAACTAGCTTGCTGCAACTAGAGAAAGTCCATGCACAGCAAAGAAGATCTGGGACAGACAAAAATAAACAAACAAATGATAAAACTTAAATAAAAAAGCAATATATATCTGAGAAGTAGCAGAAGCTAGTGAGGTACAGGAACCATTGGAAAACAAGATTACCAGTAGAAAATCATGACTGTGAGAAGTCAATGCAAATGATATAACTTCTGGACATTAGAGCCAACAGGCAAGACAGTCATACTAAGTATAAAATATGAAAAATTCAAACTTGTAAGCACCCATATAAAAGCTAAGTAGAACACTCTCATAAAAATTAACTTGAAATTTAGAAGGTTTTTTGAAGAAAAAGAGGAAGAAATCCTTTCTTCCAATTGTTTTTACTGTATTATGAAATGTTTTATATGCATGCATTTTATATAATTTCAGTTTAATAATACAATTATTGATACTTACAATGTTACTTATAAATCCATTGTTTATAATAATCAATTATAATATACATAAGTGTTAATAATTATACTTTTAAACAAAAATTTTAAGAATCACCCATTTATATATCACCCAAGCTCTCTGGGCTGTGTCTGCCCTGAACGCAACTCTTTCCCTCCAACTAGAACGCTCAATAGCCTCAATTGGTTTAAATTTTTTCCTTGATTTTTTAAATAATAATGTACATACATACACATTATGTATGTGATGAAATATCAAACATATTTGATATTTTTATTTGTTTTGATATTTGTTTGTGTTTTTGATATGTTTGATTTGATATCAAATATATTTGATCACATACATAATGAGTCTACAAAAATATATTACTCAGTTCTGTCTCTGACCAAAGTTTCCAGTACTCTTCCTGGAGAATCCTATGGACAGAGAAACCGGGCGAGCTACAGCTCATTGTGTCGCAAAGAGTCGGACACAACTGAAGAGATTTAACATAGCACAACACACAAAGCCTGTATAACTGGAGTCATGTTGCGTGTATTTTTTGTGACTTGTTTTTATTCAACATATTGTTTTTGGGAGTCCTTCAGGTTCATTCATTTTCGCTATTATGTTAATTCCACTGTGGATGAATATCCTCCAATTTATCCATTCTATTTTCTGTTGTTTCCAGATTTGTCTTGTGTTTTGCTATTATATACAAGACTACAATAAAAACCTTGTTCCTATTTCCTAAGGCATCAGAGCAAGAATTTCTATAGGATATACTCCTAGGGGTGGAACTGCTGAGCAAAAGAGTATACTATGCTCAATTTCAATCAGCCAATTCAATTGTACCAATTTACATTTCCATTCACAGTATATGAAAGTTCCTGTTGCTTCACAGCCACACTAACATTTGGTATATTTCAGACTTTTATATTTTTAACAACATGACAGATATAAAATGGCATATTACTCTAGCTTTAATTTACATTTCTCTAATTATTAATGAGGCTCAGCAAGCTTTCACATGCTTACTACCTGAATTTTCTTTTTGAAATTTCTGTTCATTTTTATATTAGCTGATTGCACTTTTTTTATTAATTCATAGAATCTTTAATATGTATTCTACACACCAAACCAGGCTTTTTTACTTTTCTTAGCCATTTTTACTCTTTGATGAACATACTTTTTAAATTTTAATGTTGTTGAATTTATTCATCTTTTTGTGATTTTTCTCTGTTTATGTTTAAAGTTCTTATCTTACCCTAAAAAGATTAATATATCCTTTTCTAAGTATTTTTAAATAGTACTGTTTTTCATAGTCAATTCTCTCTTCCATACAGATTTTGTTTCCGTTTATGAAATGAGGTGTTTAGGGATCAATTTTAGGTTTTCATATGAATAGCTAATCACTGATTAGCTATTGATTCAAGGCTCACCAGGACTCAAAAGAAGAAAGGACAGATGTGCTAGGATTGCTGTATGGATGGATGTGCTCAAGTGAAGGCCCTATCATAAAGGATGATGAAAGAACAAACAGATTTGGGGAAATTCTGAAAACTCTGAAAATCAATTTGATAAATTCCCCCCCTCACATTTATAAGATTTTTATATAGTTTATGTAACTGTTCATGCTGTTACCACTTTACCCCATACAGTATGAGACAACATTTAGAAGTTTATTTAAACCAGTCTGTATTCCTTATAAACTCTTTATTGATATACCAAACAGCTTATGAAAATCTTGAGAAAAATATTACTATTGCACTATGTACTGATTAAGAATTTTATGTGATAATTCAGTGGTTCTCAAACTAGACTCCCACTAATTCCACAAACTCAGTGCAGGTGTTCGGCCACTATACTATTAAATTCCTTTCTCAGTTTCAGAAATAACTAAATTTATAAAATTTTCTCAATATTAACACACATAATTTTTTTTAAATGACTTAAACCTGCTACTCATTATTTCTTCTAAAGTCTGGTGTGGGTTAACATATATTGAATACATACTTATTTCTTTACATTTCATTTACTAAAATTAAACTAACCAACTTCAATATCTACTCTGGTAAGGTCAAAACACTGCTTTCCCCAGTCTGGGGGTCGTCACCCTATGCTCACTTCATGTTAACTTTTCCAGCCATAAAACCGCATATAATTTGCTTCAAAGCATTTCGGGGAGCAGAAGGTCAAAAGAACACTGGGTGTTAAAATGCTTTTAAAATGTAAAACATTTTGCAAACAGAAGTTATAATATATAATAACCTTAAATTATATCTTCCAAATAGGTTTTTCATAAGTCACGAAAAAAAAAAAAAAATCAACAGGTAATTCCTAAAAGTCAGCTTTATTTCTTCAATATCAAGTCTTTAAAAAAGAGTTTTCTCAACTAAAGTTAAAATTTATTCGTTGAATGTTATTTCCTGTCCCACATAATTTCAAATAAAGTTCCTGAAAAGTAGAGCAAGGCAAGGTTAATCTATACAAGCAATATAACTCATCTCCAAATAATCTGAAAATATCTATTTTCCTAATGGTGTGATTTAAAAATCCATGCCATCACAGTGTAATTTAAAACTGAGAAAGTCTATACTAGAGTTCAATTGAAATCGAGAATGTATAGTTTACAGGTGAAACTTTGACCTACCTCAACAACATGCTAAAGCATGGCATTGATTTATTTGGAAGAATATAGTTTTCTAAGAACTTGTTTTGCTATCCCTTTACATAAAGAAACCTTGGTAGAGTTACAAAAGTGAGAAAAACATGGAATTAAACAAGAATAATATATTAAAAAATGAGATTTTCTTTTCCTGTTGGTAAATATTAAGAGAGCTCATCTTCCTTATGATCTGGCTGCCCTTCATTACAGACGGGCAGCCCTTTGTTACAGATGATTTGGACCTTTGTTACCCTGGGAAGCCATCTGCACTGCTGCACTACTTCTCAAAATTAGACATGTGTAAGAGTAGGAAAGTGAAACTGTCTATTTTAAAAGAAAGTGAAACATTATACTGTAAAGCTTCTAGAGTCACAAAGAACTGGGTTCTAATCCTATGTGTCCTACTTTCCCAACTGTGATCAAAGGCATGACTGTACACGCTAAGTCGCTATTTAATTTCAGATTTCCATTTTCTCATCTTAAATACAGGATAAAAATAACCATCTTCCAGAATTATTATTGTAAGAGTTGAATGAAATTATCATAAACACAAATATTCACGGGGAAACATTGACCAAGTTATTATTAATTATAAAACCAGAGAGTAAATGACTTTATGGAAATTGTGAAATGTCATTTTAAAAATAAAAATATCATTTTATCATTTTATGATACAAGTTTCTCTTACTTCCAGGCATTAATATTTATGTTAAAACTGGAAATGTTTTCTTAAAATTACACAAAATGTATTTTCTGAAATAATTGGAAATAAATGAAAGATGGAAGGTAAGGAAAATGCTGAAGTTAAAATCAATCATTTAATATGGTCATTAACTAGGAACAGGGAAAGGAAGATAGTAATAAGTAGGGAGGCAGGGTGGAAATGAAGAGACAAAGTGGCAAAAAAAGAGGGGACTGCCAGCCTGCATGACTTGCGGCTGGACAGGTGATCCTGTGCTGGCTACCAGGTCACACAGGTCAACCTGTTTGTTGAACTGCTCAACATGTAGAAATGAGCCACCTTACAATATGTATGCTGCTGCTGCTGCTGCCAAGTCGCTCCAGTCGTGTCCGACTCTGTGCGACCCCATAGACGGCAGCCCACCAGGCTCCGCCGTCCCTGGGATTCTCCAGGCAAGAACACTGGAGTGGGTTGCCATTTTCCTTCGCCATTGCATGAGAGTGAAAAGTGAAAGTGAAGTCGCTCATTTGTGTCTGACTCTCTGCGACCCCATGGACTGCAGCCTACCAGGCTCCTCCGCCCATGGGATCTTCCAGGCAAGAGTACTGGAGTGGGGTGCCATTGCCTTCTCTGTACAATATGTATGGGCTTCCCTGAAAGCTCAGTTGGTAAAGAATCCGCCTGCAATGCAGGAGATCCCGGTTCAATTCCTGGGTTGGGAAGATCTCCTGGAGAAGGGAAATGTTACCCACTCCAGTACTCTGGCCTGGAGAATTCCATGGACTGTACAGTCCATAGGGTCGCAAAGAGTCGGACATGACTAAGCGACTTTCACTTTCACAGTATGTATGGGATAGAATTGCAAAGGACAAGAGCTATGCCATAAGTTCCACATGCCTATAGTATCTGTGAACCAGTAAAGCAGGTATATCACAGAAAATACCTCATCAAAATTTATCAAAGTTAAGGGAAAAAAAACTGATTCTTAACTTCTGGGCAAATCATATGCAATTTAGATTATTAAGAAATTAAAATAATGTTGGTGTAAGTATCTCCTTTCTCTTCTACTAGAGAGAATGTACAGTGTTAAGAACAGCTTCAAATTGCTCACTGCAGCACTATTTACAATAGCCAAGACATGAAAGCAACCTAAATGTCCACCAATAGATGAATGGATAAAGAACATGTGGTATATATACACAATGGAATATTGCTCAGCCATAAAAAGAAGAATGAAATAATGCCATTTGCAGCAACATGGATGAAACTAGAAATTATCATTCTAAGTGAAGGCAGACAGAGAAAGACAAATATAAAACACTATCACTTATATGTGGAACCTTATAAAAAATAATACAAATGAACTTACATACAAAACAGAAAACAAATTTATAGTTTCCAAAGGGGAAAGTTTGTGGCGGTGGGAATAAATTAGGAGTTTGGGATAAACAAATACAAACTATTATATATAAAATAGATAAACAACAAGGTTCTACTGTATAGAACAGGGAACTTTTAATATATTCAATATCTTGTAATAAACTATAATGGGAAAAAAATCTGATCCAGCAATTCAATCACTGAATCACTTTGCTGTATACCAGAAACTAATACAACACTGTAAATTAACTACATTTCAGTGGGAAAAAAAGAGAGAGAGAGAGAGAAAGAAACAGCTTACAATTGACCAAAAAACTGGCTCTCTTAGTTAAGAAACATGATTTCAGTAGTCATTTTAAGCTCACATTGTGCTTTGAAAGCTCTACCCATCTACTTTAGACTGATACAGTACAAGAAAAAAAGTCATTCTAAGTAATTCTCTATTTCTACCAATAATAATTTTAAAAGATTACATGTGGAGTATTAATGAGTAACTCAAAGACCATACACATTGTATGCTAGCTAATTTTAAATGAATAAACAAAAATTTTTGCACAAAGAAGCATGAATTACTTTCACAGAACAGTGTGTGCTAGGTCACCATTCTTTCCTTCTCTATTATCCCTTGTCTATTTGATTTGTCAACAAGCCTCTGATAACAAAGATAGAAATAAATTTCAAGGTTAGTAAGCTAAGCTACAATTGTGAATAACGATATATTAATTTGCTGTTGAAGTTAAAAGTGGTATAGAGAGGAATGAAAAAGAGAGACACTCAATTAAGTGAATTTCACACACAGAAAAAGTCAACATTTACCTGTAGAATTAATGTATGAAAGCCTGTAGGGAATTATAACTATACACTGTGCTGTACTCAATATGCCAGAAAATTTGGAAAACTCAGCAGTGGCCACAGGACTGGAAAAGGTCAGTTTTCATTCCAATCCCAAAGAAAGGCCATGCCAAAGAATGCTCAAACTACCACCCAATTGCACTCATCTCACACGCTAGCAAAGTAATGCTTAAAATTCTCCAAGCCAGGCTTCAACAGTATGTGAACCATGAACTTCCAGATGTTCAAGCTGGATTTAGAAAAGGCAGAGATCAAACTGCCAACATCTGCTGGACCATCAAAAAAGCAAGAGAGTTCCAGAAAAACATCTACTTTGCTTTATTGACTATGCCAAAGCCTTTGACTGTGTGGATCACAAAAAACTGGAAAATTCTTCAAGAGATGGAAATACCAGACCACCTGACCTGCCTCCTGAGAAATCTGTATGCAGGTCAAGAAGCAACAGTTAGAACTGGACATGGAACAACAAACTGGTTCCAAATTGGGAAAGGAGTACGTCAAGGCTGCATATTGTCACCCTGCTTATTTAACTTATATGCAGAGTACATCATGCGAAATCCTGGGCTGAATGAAGCACAAGCTGGAATCAAGATTGCTGGGAGAAATATCAATAACCTCAGATATGCAGATGACACCACCCCTATGGCAGAAAGTGAAGACGATCTAAAGAGCCTCTTGATGAAAGTCAAAGAAGAGAGTGAAAAAGCTGGTTTTAAACTCAACATTCAGAAAACTAATATCATGGCATCCGGTCCCATCACTTCATGGAAAATAGATGGGGAAACCATGGAAACAGTGAGAGACTTTATTTTGGGGGGCTCCAAATCATGGTGATTACAGCCATGAAATTAAAAGACGCTTGCTCCTTGGAAGGAAAGCTATGATCAACGTAAACAGCATATTAAAAAGCAGAGACATTACTTTGCCAACAAAGGTCTGTCTAGTCAAAGCTATGGTTTTTCCAGTAGTCATGTATGGATGTGAGAGTCGGACCATAAAGAAAGCTGAGGGCTGAAGAATTGATGCTTTTGAACTGTGGTGTTGGAGAAGACTCTTGAGAGTCCCTTGGACTGCAAGGAGATCCAATCAGTCTATCCTAAAGGAAATCAGTCCTGAATATTCATTGGAAGGATTGATGGTGAAGCTGAAACTCCAATACTTTGGCCACCTGATGTGAAAAACTGACTCACCAGAAAAGACCCTGATGCTGGGAAAGACTGAGGGCAGGAGGAGAAGGGGACAACAGAGGATGAGATGGTTGGATGTCATCACTGACTCAAACAAGAGTTTGAGTAAGCTGTGGCAGTTGGTGATGGACTGGGAAGCTTGGTGTGCTGCAGTCCGTGGGGTCACAAAGAGTCGGACATCACTGAGCCACTGAACTGAACTGAACTGATATACTGTGCAGTTCTAATTATCTTTAAGTAAAAACAGGAAACAATAAAAGATGAATGAAAAAAGAATATGAATAACATATTTAGAATTTTTAAAACTGTTAATGAGTACATATACAGACTAATGCATACTTTCCAAGTAATAATACAAAAATAACCTGCTTGTTAACTAAAAGGTTGTTATCTTCAAGTGTTCAAGGCAGAGCTGCAAACAAAACCCCAATAAACTGTACTGTAAATCTTGGCATAAATAACACCAATGTATCAACAAAGAGCAGAGTGACCCAGGGAGAAAGAAAACCCTACATTATCTTGAAGCAAAACGGTTTGCCTTGAGTTAAAGATGAAAACAAATTACTTCCTAATGGCCAAATGTATAATAAACAAATAAGAGAGCAAATGTCTTTGTATAAAATTTTATATAGGAATTCCTGCCTCCACCATATACAAACTATATTTATAGGTTAAATTCATTCACAGCAGATAAAGCTGTCCTTTCACACTACTCCAGGTAAACTAGTTAGCACAAAAGTACTGAGTTCTAATGATACTAAAATATCTAGAATTTCCTTTCCTGCTGTAAATACCACAGCAACAACTGTGAGGCTTTTAACTTAGTAGCTTAAAATAGAGATGATAGCCAAGGCTGCCAGTTAGAGAGACCCATATCTTCCCTGAAGGAAGCTTGTAGTTATAAAAGCAGAGACCCAGATGGAATAGTCTCTCCCTGCTGGCCTGGCAGCCCAGTGCCAATTTCCTTGCGGAGGTCACAAGCAGTTATGTGAGGGAGGGAATGGTGCTGTGTATTATATACATGAGGGAGAGGTGAGTAAGTTGGCTTGAGGTGAAAGAAAATTATAAAAATCAATAGAGGTACTAAAATCTGAAATTGTTCTAAAAAATTTAGCTGATTTTAACTGATTTCAAGTCCAGGGTTATTTCTGTCCACCTTGAAATTCTTGTGTCTTCATTACTAATTCCAAACAATAAAAGGCTCCTCATATCACTCATGTCCTTGACGTGCCTTTGAAAGTCATTGTTCCTGAGTTCATTTCTTTGTAGACAGATCCAAGTCAGGAAGGTTCTTGATACCTGACCCCATAGATTTGCATCTCTTAACATTCATGGCAGAAGTATAAGTTCTCTATTTGGCAATAATTCCTTAAAAGATGGACTTTGGTCAGATCTGGGTTTAAATCATGGCCCTATCATTTATTAGATATGTGAGACCCATCAGGCTACTTTATATCTTGGGTCTCAGTTTATCCTGAAAAAAAAATCAGAGTAAGTCACTCAACTTACAAGGAAATCATAATAGTTAATGAAATCATAGCTACAATGCTTGCTGGAATGCCATATATATTATCCAGAAAACCTTGATAAATGGTGACTATTATTAATGTATAATTTCTCACTCACACAGATTCATATTCTTATTAAGTCTGCTTTAACATAAGTAATAAATGTAGCCTCCTGTCTACAGTAATTTCAAGGCACATGCCAAGTTAAGTCCCACAACACCCTAACATGTTCCAATGCTTAAATCTTACTTAATAATAAACATGAAATTTTATTTCTTAGCGACAAAATTTTAAATGCAATACAAGTTGAGAGGTAACACAAAGATTTAAATGTGTATCACAGGAGCACAAGTTAAGAGATAACTTCATTAAAAAAGTGGGAAAGGGGACTAGAGATTCAACCAAAGTATTGAAGTAGTTAGTTAATAAGTCCCTTGTGAATCACAGAATTAACCAAGAACTTTCAGATGTCAAGCTGGGTTTGGAAAAGACAGAGGAACCAGAGGTCAAATTGTCAGGATTCCCTGGATCATAGAGAAAGCAAGGGAATTACAGAAAAACATCTACCTCTGTTTCATCGGCTACATGGAAGCCTTTGACTGTGTGCACCATAAGAAACTGTGGAAAGCTCTTAAAGAGATGAGAATACCAGACCATCTTACCTGTCTCCTGAGAAACCTGTATGCAGGTCAAGAAGCAACATTTAGAACTCTGTATGGAACAACTGATTGGTTCAAGATTGAGAAAGGAGTAGGACAGGACTGCCTGCTGTCACCCTGTTTGTTTCATCTATACACTGAGCACATTGTGAGAAATGCTGGGCTTGTTAAGTTACAAGCTAGAATCAAGATAGGCAGGAGAAACATCAACAACCTCAGATATGCAAATGATACCACTCTCATGGCAGAAAGTGAAGAGGAACTAAAGGGCCTCTCTATGAGAGTTTAGGAGGAGAGTGAAACTTTAAGTGAGGCTTAAAACTAAATATTAAAAAAATCTAAGATCATGGCATCCAGCCCCATTACTTCATGGCGAATAGAAGGGCAAAAGGTGAAAGTAGTGACAGATTTCCTCTTCTTGGGATCTAAAATCACTGCAGATAGTGACTGCAACCATGAAATCAGAAGATGTTTTCTTCTGGGCAGGAAAACGATGACAAACCTAGACAGTGTGTTGAAAAGCAGAGACATTCCTCTGCCAACAAAGGTCCGTATAGTCAAGGCTATGGTCTTCTCAGTGGTCACGTACAGTTGTGAAAGCTGGACTTTAAAGAAGGCTGAGTGTTGAAAAACTGATGCCTTAGAACTGTGGTGCTGGAGAAGACTCCTGAGAGTCCCTAGGATAGCAAGGAGATCAAACCAGTCAATCTTAAGGGAAATCAACCATGAATACTCATTGGAAGGACTAATGCTGAAGTTGAAACTCCAGGATTTTGGTCATCTAATGCAAACTGCTGACTCATTGGAAAAGTCCCTGATGCTGGGAAAGATTGAGGGCAGAAGGAGAAGAGGGCATCATAGGATGAGATGGATGGATGGCATCACCAATGCAATGGGCATAAAGTTGGACAAACTTCAGGAAATGGTGAGGGACAGAAAGGCCTGGCATGCTGCAGTCCATGGGGTTGCAAAGAGTCAGACATGACTAGGCAACTGAACAATAACAAACCATAAAAATATAAAAAATTATTTTTCATATATTTGGATTGTAAAAAACATTATAAGCTTCAAAGGAGATGAAGAAAATACTGATTATGATTAATAAAGGTATTTCCAACACACCTATTTCAAACCACAGAAAACAAAATTTTAAAGTGATCAGAAGCTTATGAAAAAAGTTACAACTAACAGGGCTTTAAAGAATCAAGATTCTTTGACTTAAAAAAAAAAAAAAAAAACTTTTTAAACCAATAAGCCTCTGAAAAAACTAACTATATAAATAGATAAATGATAAAAATATAATGGTAATAACTAATAACCCCCTCAGACTCAAGTTTACTAGTAATTAAAAACATAAATATCACTTTCCTCTATCATATAAGCAAAGATTTTAAAATTATAAATCTCTTAACTGAGGGAGAAGGAGAGAAGAAGGTATAGAAATCATAGGCTGAGGCTGAGACAAGCCTCCAGTGACTTCCTCAAAAACATTTTCATCTTTCAGTACAAGCAATTGTTTCCAGAAATGAGAATGGGAAGAATTGAAGAGCTCCAGTTCCTTTGGGGATGGTGGGGACAGGAATAGAGAAGCAAAGTCTTACAAGAAGATGAGATGTACAAAACAAGCTTGTTTTACTCCTCTCTGACCCTTTAATTATTTACAATTTTTTAAGACTCTAAGATGAAAGTCTATATAATCTAGAAAAGCACATTTGGTTCTTCAATTTTCATTTTCAATAATTTTCCAGCTGTAAATACAATGGTCATCTTAAAGCTATAAAATAATACATAACTATATATTTCCTATTAGAAGCTTAGATATAATGAAAGTATTAAATTTGTTTCTGCAGTTTCTGTCTTTTGCTTCAGGACTATCTGCCATATCCTATTGAAAAAGAGAATGTTTGTGAGGGCATAAATCTTACTGTACTACCAAAGAGAGTGGGAGAAATCAGGGAAGCCAGAAAAGAGTTTCTGTTATTTAAAAATAAATATGTTTAACTATGATTATGAGTGGAAAAGACCTCCATCTCAGTTGGG
Organism: Giraffa tippelskirchi; assembly: GCF_054371585.1. NCBI lineage: Eukaryota > Metazoa > Chordata > Mammalia > Artiodactyla > Giraffidae > Giraffa > Giraffa tippelskirchi. The sequence goes on along the minus strand of NC_137275.1, from coordinate 80,838,081 downwards.
AGCAATAATTACTGGCTTTAACTTTCAGGAGTTGTGAAATAATGCAAAGGAGTCTAAATACAAGACAAAACTCAGAGATACAACAAATTAGGCTTCATATGCAATACACAGAATAAAAAGGGCAATTATAAACAGATAGGGTAAGTCATAATGATAAAATATTGGCTTTACATTTATTTAAAATCAAAATCCTAACTAGCTACTTTAAAAGCTGATGTTTGGCAAGTTACATTACCACTTTGTACAACATTTGCCCATATCTATAAAATAAAACAGTTAAAGAAGAAGCTTTTGAAGTTTCTACTTCCGTGATTAATTCATTTTTCTTCTCTTACGTTCTATGAATTCTATGCCGTGCATAGCTATAGAAAGAAAATGACTAGCAAGCTAACCTGCTAACAAGAATAAAAATTTAATTGTTACAGAAAAATTCTGTATGCTTTTTTGACTTCTTGCTGGTGGGAGTAATGGTATTTTTTGCCTTCATTTGTTTTTGCTGTAATTTTTTAATATTGAGGCAAACTCAGGTTTTTCTCATCACTGGCTGATGGAAACGAGGTACATTCCTAAATCCATGACCACAATAACTTCTGCTCTTTCCATTTTACAACATTTATATCACTTGATAAGTCAGTAATATACATAAATTTGTACCTATAACTCTTTGATAAGACACCTTATCATACCTATTTAATTAACTACAAGATAGTTATGTGGGCAAAATAAATCTGAAGAAAAATTACAGACTGAATTATCGTCCATACCAAGCAAATTAAAAAGCTACCAATATTTCCTGTGAAAATACCCAATCTTGTTTTCATTCCTAAGACAGATACAATTCAAGGTTAAACAAACGGAAGAGTCATATTCAACAGCTGGGAGAGGTTTATAAGACTTCAACAGCAGTGGAAACCACTAGAAGAGGACACTGAGAAGTAAAAATAACCAAAATAAGAAAGTTTTGAATTATTCTAAATAGTGCATAAGGCTATACTTTGATTCTGGCACACAAATTATTTCACATACAAAGTATATATTTTATGTATGGTGGGGAAATAAAACACAATTAAAGAGGAAATAAAATTTTATTCACTATCTGAGCTCAAAGAAACAGATGCTATTTTTCAACTACTTTTTTAAACATTGTCATTCTTTTCTTTGAACATTTCTATTTTGAGGGGCAAATTCTTCTGGCTGAAATGAAGTATCACCTTTCAGTTTAGAGAAATTTTAAGTCATGATTTTCTATTACTTCCTTAAATCCTTAACTTCCTCTACAAGAGGAAATAAAATTAGGAGGTGTAACTTTATTGGTAACATTGAAGAATCATTCCACTCTGTGATTTTTTAATATACACAAGGATGGACCCGTTCTCTCCTGAAACTCTCTCTGGACCTTTTGTAAGGTATAACTCTGTCTTCATTTTGCTACAGCATCACTTAATTTATCACAGCAATTCATAGGAGTGCAGCAACTAGCTGATTTTGTTGATAGATTTCATGAAATTAATATCTGCAGGCTATATATCCTGAATTTGCATGTGCTAACCAATATAATTTTGAATGTCATTCAAATAGGTTATTAGTTCAATAAATATCTACTTGCACGGATGAATATGTCCTACTATAATTGCTGGTAGAGAAACAAATTTAAGTATTGCTACTGTTTCAAAAGCATTTACCAACTTCAAAAGAGGCGTTTCCTTCAATTCAGTTAACCAAGGTTTTAAATTACATTAAAATAAAATCTATAAAGAAAGTGGGTTTAAATAAATTTGATAAAGTTTTTCCTTAGTTCAAGTTCTTGAGTATCTGTTTTACATTAGGTCTTGGAAGAACACAAAAGAATTCATTTTAAAATCATACAAAATTATATATTCAATTGCATATAGAAGAAGCTGGTGAGAATGCCCTCCTACATAAGCAAGTGCAGTGTTCTGTATGCAAAATTTTTAATAATGTAAACTGTCCTGATTCTTCTTTGTAAATTGAGAAACAACCGCATCTTTCTAAGCAGCAATGGAGGAAGACTAATGCTTTGTGCATTTTTATATATTTGAGGTCGTTTTTTCCACAATGTAATACATTTGACAGCTGGGTTTCTCATATTTTCCTAGTTCATGTAAATTAAATGCTAAATAATACTGTTTAAGTTTTTTGCTATAAGAAAAAATGGAATTAACTTTAATTCTGCTACAAAAGTTAAATAAATTTTAAAAAACTGGCTATGTACATAGCTCACAAACTCATGTGGGAAGACAAAAACATTGTAACATTGACTTTGCAGAAGTGCTGAGGCCATGGTCTGCACAGGAGACCAGACCATAGAGGCTGACAGTGGACCAGCAGGGCATCTGGGAAGGGATAACTTCATTGAGGCTGAAAGGCAAAGACCAGGAAGAGGGTGTTTCATGACAGAAGAAGAAACATAAACAATTCCAGAAAGGAGTAAAACAGTATGGATTGCTTTAGAAATATAAGATATTCAATAATGTTGGAGCATAAAGCAGAGGGAGAAGGAATACTCTCATGGAGAAAAGAGAGATGTGGAAAACAGCCCAGAACGAACAGCAAAAGATGAATATAGAACAAAAGTAGCAGCCAGATCAAGAAGGGACTCTTGAAGAAGGGACGCATTGTGCCAAGAAGCCTGACCTCTACCTATGAGCAAAAGAGGGCCAGGGATGAGAGGGATTTAGCAAGAAAGTAGAGAGTTCATCATGGTGGGAGATGGATCCCTCTAAAGGTAGTATTGCATATGGACCAGGAGTACAGCAAACGACAGTAGGGGCAGTGAGAGAAGGCTACATTAACATTTCAAGCTAAATTCACTAACTTTGCTTCAACATATAGTTAAAACATAATACAAAAGATCCTATCCATTTTTATAATATGTCTATGTATGAAATGCTTCCCCATTTCATGGTGGCTGGTGGCTCAGATGGTAAAGAATCTACCTGCAATGTGGGAGACCTGGGTTCAATCCATGGGTCGGGAAGATCCCCTGGAGAAGGGAATGGCTTAACCACTCCAGTATTCTTGCCTGGAGAATTTCATGGACAGAGGAGCCTGGTGGGCTCTAGTCCATGGAGTTGCAACGAGTTGGACACGACTGAGAGACTAACGCTTTCACTTAAGTATGAAATGTTATTTGCAAATATGATAAATAACCAATATTAGGATTGACATTAAAGTCAAAAATAATATTGAGATAGTATTTCAAGTTTTAAAATGCTCAACCAGCCTTCAACCAATATACATCCCATCTTAGACACTGTCAATCTATACCACACTTTTCTATTTCCTCTTTTGATTAAAGGGAAAACTTTATTTTATTGTAGTAATTTTGTTAGGTTGCTTTCTGACCAAAGTTTCCATAGGGTACTTCAGAAACAAGATACCAGAACAAATAAAAATAAAACAAATTTTAAAAGGTTTAAGAAGTCAATTATCATTGATTGACTATCATGTTATCTATGTAACATATAAAATGAATGAGTAAAAGATATTAAAGACCTGAAATTACAGTCTTGATCAAGAATTATTACCCAAAGGTATTAGCAAAGAGAATTTTGAGAAACACCCATTCTAAATCAACCATGGTTGCATTTTCAAAATAAACATTATTGTTGACAAAAGTATACATAAACTCATTAATAAAAGGGTAGCCAATACCTTAAAAAGAAAAAAAAAAAAAAAAAGATGCTTGATGCAGAGGTTAAAACAAGCACTAAATGAAAGTCAAATACAGTTTAACTTTAGATATCAGATTAGCCTTAAAGCACATCTGAATTAGTAAAACTGATTTTGAAGCATTTTGCATTATTTTTAAAATTTACTGTGATTCAACAGCAATGATACTCTAAAACTATTGCCTTCATTTTAAGATATTTACTTAAGATATTCCACCTACTGTTTTGGACATAAGTTTATCCAGTTTTAGAAGATTTGGTTCCTGAATATTAACTCTAATACAAAACCTATCCAGAGTATTAGCTTTTTCTTGTATCTCTACTGGTCTGCAGTTTAAGCTTTACTGCAGCATTCATGTTATTTTTGTTTTTAACTTATCTATGTAATACAAAAAAAAATCTTTGGAACTGTAACCGCCATCTATCATCCAACCTAAAATTTTTAAATACCACACTAGTGTTTTTCCACAACTGAAAAACCAACAACAGGGAAATTTTCAATCTGTTGGTTGACAAGTTTCATCTAGTTAATGCCAAACCTACAGTAAAGCAACATATTACTTTCCAAATCATGTGCAATAGACATAAAACACAAGCGTATCAATTCATGGGTGTCCTAAATCAGAAAACACATAGAAAACAAGTACTTTCTGTCCCTTTTAGCAACACTGCTTTTAATGTCAATGTGGGATATGCAAAACAATGATGATAAGTGAACATACAAAAGCACTAGTCACACAGAGAATCACGTGTCAAAGTGCTACCTGTGATGAAAACGGGGGAAAAAAAAAAAACAACTATGATGTGGAGCAGGGGATGTTAACTTAATGTCTTTAGTAGAGAACCACATTTTGTGAGGACCCAATCTAGCACGTCACTTAGACAAGCAGAGAAATTCTCCTAAATACTGAGTCCTTTGCATCATGGATTAAGAAGCCTGTTCTGATTTTTCATCACTTCTGCTTTTCTCTATTCCCAGAAGTAGTCATTATTTCATTCACTACCGAATGGACACTGGATTTCTTTTAAAAAGACCTTATGTTTCTCACATCTCACATTCACATTCACAGTCTACACATTTTCACAAAGTCAACAACATCTTCACCCATTCATCTGAATTTTTCCCCTATTCCATTTCTAAACCAGCATCCACTATAAACTTACTAACAGTCATGTTTTAATACCAATATAAAAAGTAAACACAAATCTACCAATCAGAAGACTTCAAGTCTGAGAGAATGAAGACACAGAAATTTACTGAGAGGACACACCATGGAATCAGTGTTCAAGAGCCATTCCTACCACCCATGACACTGTAGTACATTTTGAACCTACATAATATTCTTAAGAGCAGAACACAACAATTCACTGCCACCAAGAACACTCTCAACCAGCAGGCAGCCTTTCCTCATTAGCTTTAACATGTCACACAGCCCTTTGCTTACTGATGTAGAGCAGCCAAAAGGGAGATGGAGTTTACGAGCAAAGGCAAGACTGAGCTGGCTAATTACTTACCTTCTACGTATGACAGGCTTGCTTGTTTAACTTTTTGTTTCCTCTCTTGTCATAGCTCAACAGAAAAGGGTTGTGATTCAGCAGAAGTTTGAACCTGACAATCAAAAAGAATGTTTTAAGAAAAAAATGGGAAATTAAAGTTCCCTCCAGTACAGTCTTTCTCTCCCTGCCCTCTGCGTGCGTGTTTCTCTCTCGTTTTCTCTCTCTGCAAGGCAGCTACGTAGTGGTCTATAAATATTGACCCTGACACTTGCTCAGTGCTTTACTTGCTCGTGGCACAGGTCCGTGTTACTGAACACCGTGGTAATACTCCAGCAAAGTTCTCAGCTGCTCAGACAAAGCTGTGGATTGGCTCACTACCCAGCAACCCTGTGCCTGCCTGGAAATACCATTTTTCTGCCAGCTTTACAGATGCTATGGGCCTTTCCTGAGGCCCAAATCAGGCACAGAAGGGCAATTATGAGGTTTGTCTGAAGAAATACAGTTTTCCTCAAGCAGGTGGAGGAAAGGGGGGCTGGATGGAGTGGAAGCCAAGAAAGGAAATACTGCCTTTGTTTTGGCCAAACAATATGATTTCAAACCCTTTATAACAGTCATACCTTAATGTCATTTAATCAAGATTTATAAAACTGAATTACTACATACTATGAATAATCAAAAGACGTAGGAGAGTATTTTTGCAATTGTTTTTAATATTGCTTCTCATTGAATACGGCTGCACTGAGTAACTGACCACAAAGAAATGTTTCAACATGAATAAATTCATTTCTAGACTGATTGAAGTGCACAGGCAAGTATAGTATTAATCAGATCAAATTAAGTACTTTGTGAAAGAGGCTAAAATATAATCTGGAAATGATATGAGTCAACATATGACATGAAATACTTCTACATTTTCAATGATGACAATTTAAATTTTTTTTAATTAAGGATAAAATCTAACCCATGACTGTATAATTTGTAGGTGATATGAACAAGGTCACCATCATCTACTATACCACATATAATGTCCACAGTATGAATAATTAGAAAATAAATTAAGCATATATTTTTATTCTCATTGAGACTAATCACATGTTTACCTAATTGAAATGTCATCTCGATTAAATAAAGAGTAAAGGAAATTTAAGAAATATCTGGTCCCTTACTCATTTGATAGATGAGAAAAGTCACCTCCAGGCTGGTTAATTTACACAATCACATGCCAAGTTTGTGGCAGGGCCAAAACCAGAAGTCCTTGCTCTATTGCTCACAATGCAGTGCTCCTTCTACTACAAAAAAGGTTCCTAAATTCATTTTTAGGTTCAAACCCTGATTTTCATATGAAATCTTACCAAAAGCTTTATCAGTAAATGTAAACATTACAGCTAGAGAAATAATCAGCATAAAACAAAAATAGTTTTTAACAGTGTAACTGACTATCCGTACCAAAAAGTTAAATACAAGAATTAGCTTTCTAACAGTTGAAATCTACTTTTCCTTGCTTCATTTAATAATCAATATTTGCCCAATAAATTAACTTAATACCAGGAGAGGTATATGTTAGGTGCTGAGGAGTTAGGTGCCCCTCAGTTAAGTGCTGAGGAGCCCAAGATGAAACACAGTTCCCACTCTGAGACTTTTCAGTACAATTTCATGGGGGAGTTGGAGGAGGGGAGGGACTAATGACAAAACAGCATGTTAATACAAACTAGGAGGGCAGCAAGGGTGCCTGGCACATGAGAATCTGAGCCAGTATGAAGTGAGGGGACACAGGAAATTCCTCAATCAAGACTTTAAAGGTGACACAAACAGATGAAGAGGGATACCACATTCTTTGATTAGGAGAATCAAAACTGTCAAAATGACTATACTATTCAAAACAATGTGCAGATTCAATTCAATCCCTGCCAAATTACCAATGGCATTTTTCATAAAATTAGAACAAAAAATTTTTAATTTGTATGGAAACACAAAAGACCCCAAATAGCCAAAGCAAACTGAAGAAAGAAAAATGAAGCTGGAGGAACCAGACTCCCTGAATTCAGACTATACTACAAAACTACAGTTATCAAAACCGTATGGTACTGGCACAAAAACAGAAACATAGATCAATGGAACAAAATAGAAAGTCCAGAGATAAACCCACACACCTACGGTCACCTAACGTATGACAAAGGAGAAGAGAATGTACAATGGAGAAAAGACAGTCTCTCCAATAAACAGTGCTGGGAAAACTGGACAGCTACATGTAAAAGAATGAAATTAGAACAGTCACTAATGCCATATACAAAAATAGACTCATAATGGATTAAAGACCTAAATAAGTCTTTAAAGTAAGGCTGGATACTATAAAACTATCAAAGGAGAACACAGGCAGAACACTACTTGACAAACAGTACAAAGACCTTTTTCAATCCACCTCCTAGACTAATGGAAATAAAAACAAAAATAAAAGAAATGAGGTCTAATTAAACTTAAAAGGCCTGCACAATAAAGGAAACCATAAAAAAAAGAAAAAACAACCCTCAAAATGGAAGAAAATATTTACAAATGAAGCAATTGACAGGGGATTAATCTCCAAAATATACAAACAGCTCACGCAGCTTAACATCAAAAAAAAACAAATCCAATCAAAAAATGGGTGGAAGACTGAAACAGATATTTCTCCAAAGAAGACATATAGATGGCCAAAAAATACATGAAAAGATTCTCAACATTACTAACTTTTAGAGAAATGCAAATCAAAACTACAATGAAGTATCACCTCACACAAGTCAGACTGGCCATCATCAAAAAAAATCTACAAACAATAAATGCTAGAGAGGATAGGGAGAAAAGGGAATGCTTGCACTGGGGATAGGACTGTACATTCCCAATGTATATATACCAATGCTATTGGTATAGGCACTAAGGAGAACAGTAAGGAGGGTCCTTAAAAAACTGAAAAGAGAGCTACTATATAATCCAGCAATCTTACTCCTGGGCAGAAACCTGGAGAAAACCATAATTCAAAAAGGGACAAACACAATAATATTCACTGCAGCACTATTCATGATAGCCAGGACATGGAAGAAACCTAAATGTCCACCCATAGGTGAATGGATAAAGAAGATGTGGTACATATATAAATGGAATATTATTCAGCCATAAATAGGATGAAATAATGCCATTTGCAGCAACACAAATGGACCAAGAGATAGTCAAACTAAGTAAAGTCAGACAGACAAAGATAAACGTTATTATCACTTACATGTGGAATCTAAACAAAAAAAATGTACAAATAAACTTAATTACAAAAAAGAAATAAGAGTCACAGATGCAGCAAAAAAACTTATGGTTACCCAGGGGAAAAGGAGAGGGGGATAAATGATGAGATTAGGACTGACACATACTCACGACTACATATAAAATAAGCAAACTAATAATAACATAGTGTATAGCATATGAAAGAGTAGATACATGTATATGTATAACTGATTTCCTTTGTTGTACACCCGAAACTAACAACATGCAAAATCAGATATACTCCAATAAAAATTAAAAAAAAAAAAAGAATGAGTAGACAGCAATGAGACAAAGATGAGAAAGAATAACACAACAAAGACAAGGAGACAAGGGAAAAATGATATGGAATTTCTAAGTTCTCTTTTACTGGAGCACAGAATGTAAAGCAGGAAATGGTTAAATGACAAAAAAAAAAAAAAGGACTAGAAGAAGAAAGGTGATGAAGGGTTATATATACCAGGTTAAAAAACTGGGTTTTATATAGTAGGTGGGTAGTCTTCAACTATTTTTATTCACACACCCTTAAAAGAGTTTTGAAAAATATGTAACCATTAACACATTATCAAGTTAATGCCTACAATTTTTCACCTGTGGTAAAATATGTACTTGAAAAGAATTTAATTTCCACTCTATTGGAAATACTGACATTTTAAACATTTTAAAATAAAACTTCTATCAACTATTTTAAGAATATGCAATAGAACCTAAATTCAGGGTCATAAAATTGTTATGCATTTTAAAAATACACGAATAGACTCTTCTTTCAAGCTGAAAATTTTTCATTACTATTTTATCAACCTTTATTTCCATCTCACTTCCTCAGAGAATTCTTACATAATGTATTTTGTAACTAAAATTCTTTCATATTTCACCCTAAACCTCTCTGCAACAAAAAAATGTTCATACTTTTCCACAAGAAAAATCTAAGACATTAAATTGTTTAATTGCTAAGTTTTCTATGATCCCAGTTACAATGCACCATAGTATGATTTGGGATGGATAGGTGTATGCCTTTCTTTTGTAAAGTTAGAGAAAGACTGCTGTGAATAAAGCATTGCTCTGAGCCAGATCAATATTAAGAGAAATTAATGTGTAAAAGTTGAGAATCTGGACACTGACTCCATTAAAACCATTTATTCAATTGCTAAGTGAAAGAAGCCAGTCTGAAAAGGCTATCTACAGTGTGATTCCAACTATATGGCATTCTGGACAAGACAAAACTATAGAGACAGTAAAAAGATCAGTGGCTGCCAAGGGTTTGGGTAGGGAGAGGGGATGAGCAGGTGGAGCACAGGGAATTTTAGGGCAGAGAAGGTATGCATTTTGGCTTTATTTTGACACTGTAATGGTAGACACATGACATTACACATTTGGCAAAACAGAGCCACCACAAAGAGAGAGCCCTAATGAAAATTAGAGACTTTAGTTAAGTCTCTTGATTTCCTGAAGCATGTGGTCTAAGAGAGTATATTATTGAGTGACTACTGCCTAATAGAAACTGTAGAACTATCTCTAACACTAAAACTCTGACAGATGAGCATGCTTTTGCCTTTTTCAAGAAAAAGACAATGAGTCTTGGGGTTATAAAGTGACTTGTCTGAAGCCATACAACTAATAATCAGTAAATCTGGGATTCAGGTCACATCTCTCTGACTGGACTATAGTACCACATACTGTCTTTCTATCAGTTACTTAAACAGAGGCAGCCAAAGCTAGGCAAGGAAGAGGACTAAGCAGTGCCCTCATGAAGTCAGAAAAGAATTAAAGCCTTATCATACATTTCTCTCAAGAAACTCCTAGAATTTTGAGTTTTAAAGGGTAGCAAGAAGATGAGATGAATAAATTAATCAGTGGAAACCAGGGGACAAAATTAAAATGATTGATATGCCTTATAAAAAATAACTTAAAGGGTTTTGTCTTTGATTTGACTAAAGGGTAAGGACTACATAGAGTCAAAGGTGTGCAGACTTAACACTGCCAAAATATCAGTTCTTCCCAACTTTATTTATAGATTCAATGTAATCTCAACCAAAATCCATTAGGTAATTTTGGATATTAACAAACTCATACTCAAGTTCATACAGAGAGGCAAAACACCTAGCATAGCCAACACAACATTAAATAAGAACAAAGTTGAAAGACTGACGGTAACATCAAGACTTACTATAAAGCTACAGTAATCACGACAGTGTAATATTAAAGAAAAGAAATCAATGGAACAACAGAGAGCACAGAAATAGACTCACTTAAGTAAAGTCAACGAATCTTTGACAAAGGAGCAGAGGCAAAACAATAAAGCAAAGACAATCTTTTCAACAAATGGTGCTGGAACAACTGGACATCCATAGGCAAAAAACTGAATCTGGACACAGATCTTAAATCTTATACCCTTCACAAAACTTAACTAAAAATAGGTCACAGATCTTCCATGTAAAATGCAAAGCTGTAAAACTCTTAGAATGTAATACAGGATAAAAGCTAGATGGCCTTGGATATGATGATGACTTTTTAGATAAAACAACAAAGGCATGACCCATAAAATAAATAATTAGTATGTTGAACTTAAAAATTAATAACCTCTACTCTGAGAAAGACAGTATCAAGGCAATGAGAACACAAGGCACAAACAGGGAGAAAATATTTGCAAAAGATATCTAATGAAGGACTGTTATCTAAAAGATAAGAACGCTTAAAACTCAAAAAAAAATGTTTTAAATGAGCCAAAGATCTTAATAGATATCTCACAAAAAAGATATACAGATGGCAAATAAGCATATGGAAAATGCACTAGTTCATCTGTCATCAAGAAAATGCAAATTCAAACAACAATGATATGCCATACCACTATACAACTTTTAGAATGACCAAAATCCAGAACACGCACAACACTAAATGCTGATTGAGGTGTGTAACTGGTGGTGTGAAGATGTGAAAGTGGAACTCTCATTTCCTGCTGGTGGGAATTCAAAATGATCCAGCCACTTTGAGAGACTGTTTGGAGGTTTCTTACAAAATTAAACATACTCTTATCATATGATTTATCAATCACACTCATTATTTACCCAAAGGATTTGAAAACTTATGCCCATACAAAAATGCAGATGTTTATAGAAACTTTAATTATAACTGGCAAAAACCTGGAAGCAACCAGAAGTTCCTTCAGTGAGTGACTGGATAAATAAACTGTGGTACATCTAGGCAGTGGAATATTATCAGTACTAAAAGATTAGCTATCAAGCCATGAAAAGACATGAATGAAATTTAAATGCACATTACTAAGTTAAAGAAGCCAATCTGAAGAGAACTATAAATGTATGATTTCAAATATATAACATTCTGGAAAAGACAAAACTCTTTCCAATAGAAGGCAAGTTCAATGATAGCATAGATTTCAAGGGCCTAAATCGAGCCTTGCACACAATAAATGCACAATAAGTATGTATGGTATAAATGACTGAAATAGGCACTTGTGAGCCATATACCAATACAAGTGGTTCCTGGAGTCACAAGGCCTCTTAGTGATTATAAGGAACTCAAAATCAACACTGAAGAAGTGGGTCAAGGAAGAAAAGTCCACAAAGACCATAAAACAATTATGAATGTAAGTAGGGGAAGAATGAGAGAATGGGACCAAGAGTGAATGGGAAGGAATATTCTGAAGGGAGAGGTCAGCAAATGCAAATACCACAGAAAGATCCAACATAAAAGTAATGAGAAACAACCCATAATACACAGCCTTCAGACAGCATTGTGATACTAAACATCTCTGAATTGTACATTTTACAAGGATACATTTAATGGTATATGAATTAAATTTCAATAAAGCAGGTATTTAAAAAGAAAGAAAGCGATCAATGGTGGCTAAACTGTTTCCACATGAGAAGAAAGGTAAGCAAGTAAAATGAGACATCGAGAAGGATCACTCTTACAAAAAGTCTGGCCACAAAAAAAAGAGAAAGACAAATGGGGATAATGATTTAAAACAACAAACCACTCGTCATAGTGTAGAGACTGAGTGTTCTAAAGTCAAGCTGACTTGAGTTTTCATCTTTCTCAAGTTACATTATAAGTTATATAACCTTAGTTTCCTCACCAAAAAAAATGAGTTTCATATGGTACCTCTGATCTGAGTATCAGTACTTCACTTCTTTTCACTGTGTAATAATACTTCACTGTCTAAAATACGCTTTTCATTTATCCACTCATTAGCTGATAGACATTTGGGTTGTTCCCAATTTTGAGCTATTATGAAAAATGCTGCTATGAAATTTCATGTACAAGTTTTTGGGTGCACACACATTTTCATTCCTCGTGGGTAAACAGCAGGAGTGAAACTGCTAAGTAATATGGTAATTTTACGTTTAACACCATAAAGAACTGTCAAATTTTTTTCTAAAGTGACTGCTTCCCTGGTGGCTCAGAGGGTAAAGTGTCTGCCTGCAATGCAGGAGACCCAGGTTCGATCCTTGGGTTGGGAAGATCCCCTGGAGAAGGAAATGGCAACACACTCTGGTACCCTTGCCTGGAAAATCCCATGGACAGAGGAGCCTGGTAGGCTACAGTCCATGGGGTCGCAAAGAGTTGGACACTACTGAGCAACTTCACTTTCACTTTTAGGTTTTCAAAGTGACTGTACCATTTAAATCCCCACCAGCAAAGTATGAGGGTTCTTATTTCTCCACATTTTTATAAACACCTGTACTCAACTATCTTTATTACAGCCACACTGTAAGTATAAAGTACAATCTCGTTGTGATTTTAATTTCCATTTCCCTAATGACTTAAAATGTTCAGTATCTTTTCATGTGCTTCTTGGCCTTTTGAACATTTACTCTTTTCAGTAAACACAATTTCAAAAAAGCTTAGGACAAAATAAAGCTTAAGGTATATTTTCAAGTTATATGTGATACAGACATGGCCACTTACTTCTTAGCTGAATAAATGAACAAACCAATCAACAAATGAAAGATTAGGGATTAGACATATGTGATTTATTGGAATATTGCTTCCATTTTTAAACGAATAATTTGAATTCCTCTGCATTTTCAACAAAATTTTTAGTAAGGTAAAGGAACTTTTAAAATTTGTAATGACAAAGAACATGTGCTAATCCTCTGTTCAGTATTATGATAAATTCTTATATTAGTATTTGCAGTTTGGTAATAATTAAGTACTCTATTAGATAAGTGCTAGGAAACTGGAACTGTAATCCTGTTATATGAATACTTTAATGCTTCCTCGAGGTTAGAGGTGAAGAAAAAGCAAAAAACTGATTAAGAAATGAATGACCTTAAAATACATTGTTGACAAACTTAATCAGATATGAATGCTACGAATTTACCCAACACCATAAAGAATGACACACTCCTCAGGGGCAATGGGTTCTAGGAAAATATTAGTAATCCAAACTGGCCATGATTTTTCAAAAAGATCTGAGGAAATATGTGACTTTCAGTGTAAAAGATTGAAGAGAAAGAAAACTGATTCTATAATATGCCTCGTTAGAAACAAACGATGGATGGTTTTCTCCTTGTTTTTCCTTTACAGGTCTCCTATTAGTCATATCATAAAGAAAGTCACTTACCTTTAACTTTAAGGTTCTTTGTTCTCATATAATAAATACTTTGGGCTCCCGGGACCCCACAGGAAAATCTTACATAAGTCTACTAACCTTTACTGCTGCCAGTTTATTCTAAGTACCTATCCATTATTAGCTGAAAAGTATTGACTACATAATTAATAAAAAAGGCTCTTTCAACCAGAAAAATGTTGTATATAAACTTAAAAGGAGAAAAATGTGAAGCAGAAAAAATTATATAGCCAAGACTGGAAGCCCTTTTAAACTTGTATTTGACATCATACAAACTAATGACAAATTAAACATTGTATCACTTATAAATAGAAATTGTTTTGAAATTCATAGTGCATGGAACACATACAACCTCAACCAATAAAAAAAGCTCAATAACATTTAACAAAAAAAGGTAACAATGAAGAGTGAAAAGCATCAAGATTATCAAGTTATTCTTGTAGTTGTAGCTAATTGGTCTCATATAAAACTAATGTCTCTTCATGCTTAATATTAATAACTGAGTTCTCAGCTATATACCAGTATTTCCATTTGTTTTCCTCTTAAAGGCATATATATTTATATGACACTAAGGATAATCTCAAAAATATTGGAAATATGATATTTGCAATATAATTTCAGGAATTTTCTACTCTTACAAAAGTGTACAGGTCTTACAATCATTACATAGCTTTAATATTCATTTCTTAAATTTAAGAAATTCAGTTCAGTTCAGTCTCTCAGTCATGTCCGACTCTTTGCGACCCCATGAATCGCAGCACGCCAGGCCTCACTGTCCATCACCAACTCCCGGAGTTTACCCAAACCCATGTCCATCGAGTTGGTGATGTCATCCAACCATCTCATCCTCTGTCATCCCCTTCTCCTCCTGCCCCCAATCCTTCCCAGCATCAGGGTCTTGTCCAATGAGTCAACTCTTCGCATCAGGTGGCCAAAGTATTGGAGTGTCAGCTTCAACATCAGTCCTTCCAATGAACACCCAGGACTGATCTCCTTTAGGATGGACTGGTTGGATCTCCTTGCAGCCCAAGGGACTCTCAAGAGTCTTCTCCAACACCATAGCTCAAAAGCATCAATTCTTCAGCACTCAGCTTCCTTCACAGTACAACTCTCACATCCATACATGACTACTGGAAAAACCATAGCTTTGACTTAGACAGACCTTTGTTGGCAAAGTAATGTCTCTGCTTTTTAATATGCTTTCTACGTTGGTCATAACTTTCCTTCCAAGGAGTAAGCATCTTTTAATTTCATGGCTGCAATTTAAGGAATTAATCCTCACTAATTCAAATTTCTCTAAAATCACTTCAAAATGAAAATTAGATTGTCTATCTAACAGTAAGAATCTCTGAGAATTTTTAATTCCATTAATCTCTGAGTAGTTCTAATATTTCAGATGATTACCCAACACTGGAAACAAAGGTTTTCTTTCACCAAAAAGAGCTCAACCCTCAGTTTTTGTTGCTTTTTCAAGCACAATTCATTTAAGGATCTTTTTATTCATACAAATAACCATAATTAGCAATGTGATATTCATTTAATGGAACATTTCTGGAAACAACTAGAGTATATTTTGTTGAGCAGAGGAATGGATATCCTGAGAAAGAACTAAGCACGCTCTCCAAGACAGGAGGGGCAAAGTGATCCTAAAATCACCCCTACCAGAAAGATTTCTGTCAGCTAAAAGGAGAGCAGGAAAGATTGGGGAACTCAATAAGACAAGCTACCATCATGCATTCCTTAGGATGGAAAAGGAGAAATCCCAACCAGGAAGAATTCAGCAAAAATCAGTTCCGTGAAGGAGGGAAATACCCATCTACCACATTTAAGCTGACCTTTGTTACTATTAATAAGACAACAGTAACTCATAAAAATATTACTGAATAATTAAACAGGCCTGGAAAATAGGAATGTATGTTAAATATCACAAAAGAATTATTAAAATTCATAAAAGAAAATAAAAACATCACTGGTTTATTTTATTCCTATATGATCAGTTTCTCATATGCAAGATTTAAATTTGTAAAGCCAAGGAATATTGTTATTCACTTTAATGCCACATTTTTCTAATCAAAATATGTCTCGAAAAAAGGAGAGGAAATAGGGAGAAAACAATAAAACAAACCAATTTTAACAAGAAATGAATGAGATATCTATTACTCTCGTTCGGTTTACACATAAAATGAGGGTTGTTTCTATCAGCTGTGCTGCTTGACAGGGCTTGAAATTTTCTTGAAATGTATTGTCAAAAGTAAATAAAGAGTAATGCAGAAAGAAAGATGAAAATATTTTAAATCTTACTTTTACTTCTGTATTTTAGTGGGTCTGAATATTGTCATACATAATACATTTCCAACAGTAAGTTAAATAAACTTTGAGGTGAACTAAAGCAATCTTTCTAGTTTCTGTAAGCTCTGATTTCATTAGACTACTTTGGAATAGGTGAAAACTGCACAGGAGTGCCCCTTGAGGTGATTTTTCCCTTCCTCTAATTTGCTTCATCCTGGTACTCAGCCTACGTTGACCAAGATCAGAGCTGGAACTAGGTTGGGGATAGGTGGGAGGTTAAAGTATAAATGAGCGCTTTCCTGCTGGTTCAGATGATAAAGAATCTGCCTGCAATGCAGGAGACCTGGGTTCAATTCCTGGGTCAGGAAGATCTTCTGGAGAAGGGCATGGCAACCCACTCCAGTATTCTTCCCTGGAGAATCCCATGGACAGAAGAGTCTGGAGGGCTATGGTCCATGGGGTCACAAAGAGTTGGACATGACTTTTCTACACATGTGTAGAAAAGGTAAAGAAAGAATACCCTTATATTCTTTCATAATCCACCGAAGAGATGAAATAATGTTAACAAACAGCACATCAATTTAGGAATCAACCTGATTACACTTCTGGTCTATTATGAAGAGAATATGTATTGAACCATTAAATTAAAATAATTGCTTTGTATAAATATCCATCTTTGAAAAAGCATATACAAACTGCCACTCATTCTGGATACTTAAATCACATCAGTGAAGAACATAAAGGAACACTTCAGAAGTATAGGAACTCAAACCACGCTCAGGGTAAGGGACCCATGTTGATGGGGTATTTCCTCTCTTGCTGGCCAACTCTGTACAAATCTAACAACTCACATATACATGGCATGTTTTTAAGGAGTCTTTCTTCATATGTCTTCTCATTTGATCATTAGGATAAGCCAATGAGAAAAAATCCCTACTTTACATAAGCAAAAATGGAAATCCAAAGTAGGCAAGGAACAGCCCAATGTGCCAACATTTTAAAGAAATATAGACAGAAACTGAATTTGGGACTTTGCATATTAAACCCTTGGCCTGTATTACTATACCTTTTAACAACACCTGAGGGACCCTCTCTCAGTAGAAATTTTCCTGTTGAAAAAAATAGTAACACCTAGGGGACAAACTGAAGTATTCCAATTCGAGGCAAATATATATTTTTTAATAATGGCAACATACACACACACACGCTCGTTACTTGGGTAATGACAGTACCATTACTCAGTAAAAATTTCTGTGTTCTACTTCTGTTCTCCCCTAATTCTAACTAGTTACTACTCTATCTTTGGAATACCACTCAAGTTTGTGCCTCCTACCCTTCCCTCTGTTCCTACCAAAATTCAGGTCGAGCTTTTATATAACCTTAAACACTGAAAGACTCACCATCGAGTCTCCTGTCACCACTCTGCCCTCTCCTCCATCCGTCTTCTACCCTGCTACCACAGGTTACAAAATTTCAACACCTCATCTTGCCGACAGAGGAGTCAAACCTTCAGCACAGAATAGAGGCCACTCAGCCATCTCAACCTGGCCTTATCCTTTAGGTTGCATGTCCCTTTTGCCCACAACACAAATCCCACGTTACACTCACCTAACAAACCAAACCATATGTTCCCTAGAAATGCCCTGTGAAGTAGCACTTACAAGTTTCTGTATCTTTTCAAGAACAAACAAAATTCTCTGAACCCTAATTTCATCAGAGTAATATCTGAGCTGGTATAGAACTAGATCCAACTATGTGGGGATGCAAACTCAAAAATTCAAAAAAAAGATAAAAAAAACTTCTTGGGGTGCTGTGATGCTGGTATTAAAACTCCTTACTCCCTCTTGCTTGTCTCATTTTTAGAAGTGTGACAAATTTAGTGTTTCCTCCTAAAAGCAGAAAGGAAAAGCAAGTACCAGTCTCGAGTCTGCCAGCAATAAAGTAGTGATGACACTGTGCACTTCAGGATGGTCTGGGGGGCCTGACGGCATTTCTGTCCTGAGTAGTCACTCTTTCTCTGTTTTATCATCTTTGTGACATAAAATGAGGCAATAAACAATTCCACAATGCTGTTGAAAATGCTCACTTCAATTACATGATTTTCCTTTTTAAAAAATCTAGCTTTCTGGCAAACTTATGCATAGTGATAGCAATTTTGAAGCAGGATACAGTCTGAAAGAGTGACCCTAAGTAGTATTCAAAAACTAAAATGATAACAATGGTACCACAGAACTAACAAGGATCTACCTAGAGAATTTTAAATATTTATATGCCCAAAGATTGTTCCATATTCTATTGGGCAGAACAACGAAGTTCAAAATACACTGATGAAAGCTATCATAGGGTTTACTGGCAATCAATACCAATTAAAAGCTACATTTTAAAATGCATATCAGGTGTTACTGGAAAATGCATCCATCTGAATACCGGCTATTGAAACAAAGTTTATCAAAAAGGGTAAATAATGTATAAAAGTCCCAAGTGAGTGATGAAAACCTTATACAGATGACAAGCCCCGTATCAGTTGGAAGCCAGTGCTCAGACTTATTGGCACCAAGAATGTTTTCTTAATTTCCTAAGTGTGCATAACATCACACCCTCAAGTTGGCCTAGAATGCCCTTATTTATTGCTTTATTCTATTAAAAACCACTTCAACTTACTTATATTCCTGACGAATTCATTTTATAATTTTAACTAGCAGTTCTAATGCTTCTTGTGGAGTATTTTGTATTTATTTATGCTTTCATTCAACATAACACTTGCTGAGAACCGGCGATGGGCTTGGTACTACAGCACAATCACTGCTCTCGGGGAAGCTGGTGAGGGAGACAGGGACTGGTGAACAGATCATTATAACACAGCATGGCAACAGCCTGTCGCAAGCAAGCAGAACACAGGAAACCAACTCTTCGTGGAGACTGAGCTCAGGGAAGGCTTTATGGAGGAGGAGGTGCTATCTGAGAGCTCCTAAAATAGAAGTAAACTATATGAAGTGATAGAAGAAAGTATGTGAAGATTTCAAATGTGTGGCACTTTGGGATGATGGTTAAGACCCAAAGTACAGCCACGCAGTGAGAGCCTCCAGTAGTAATAAATAGCTCAGTCTTAATATCACTGACCCAGAGGTTTCAGTACTGGGGGGGGGGGGGGGTGTCAAGGTTTATTTCTTCTCTGCCTGTTGACATTTTCACTAATTTCATCTTCAAACTTTCGTCTAATTTTTAAAATGTGATTCCATATTAGGTTTTGGTTTTGGAGAGGAAAAAGATAATTATGTATAGTACTAGTGTAGCAGTGTTAGTCAGTCTTGTCCAGCTTTTTTGCAACTCATGGACCGTAGCCCACCAGGCTCCTCTGTCCATGGAATTTTCCAGGCAAGAATACTGGAGTAGGTTGCATCTTCACTTCCAGAGGATCTGCCTGACCCAGGGATCACACCCAGGTCTCCTGCATTTCAGGAGGATTCTTTACCATTTGAGCCACCAGGCAGGCATCAGTTCAGTTCAGTCGCTCGTCATGTCTGACTCTTTGCGACCCATGGACTGCAGCCCACCAGGCCTCCCTGTTCATCACCAACCCCCAGAGTTTACTCAAACTCATGTCCATTGAGTTGGTGATTGCATCCAACCATCTCATCCTCTGTTGTCCCCTTCTCCTCCCACCTTCAATCTTTCCCAGCATCAGGGTCTTTTCAAATGAGTCAGGAGGCATATTCCCACAATAATTTTTCTATCAACATTTTAATTCATTTACTCAAAAAATATTTATCAAGGAACTGCTGGATAACAGGCTTGGCTTTTAATGCTGGGAATATGATGGTGAACCAGACATACCTTCATGGGTTTTACATCATAGTTGGCAGTGGAGAGGACTAATAAATGAATGAAGCATCTCATGGTCCCCTCAGAAAGGCAACAATACAACAGAATACTATGACAATGCTGGGGAAAAGAAAGCTTTGGAGAGGGGGAATTAAGAAAAGCTTTGCCTGAAGAGCCCATGGAGCTGAGACCTGAAAGATGAGAAGGAGATAGACCATATAAGGATCTATAGGAAGAGCATTCCAGGCAGACGGAACTGCTAATGGAAAAATCCTAGGGTAAGAACAATCCTTGGCATTCAAACGACAAAAACAACAAAAATGACAAACAACGAAAAACGTTGGGGAGGGGAAGAGATACACAATGAAGTTAAATAATTAGCACTGAATGACGTGGGTGTTTTAGGCCAGTGGTTCTTAAACTGTACTATGCATGAGAATCACCTGTAATGCTTTTAAAATCCAGATGCCTAGGCCACATCTGCGACCTATCACTGAAGCAGGAACCAGTGACCAAGTGCTCTCTGAAACCCTCCATCGGGATTCTGATATGCCAACCAGCTAAAAGCACTAATTTAAGCCATGGGAAGATTCAAATTTTACTCTAATTACATAAACAGTCATTGGAAGATTAAACTTGAGCTGAAATTTCTGTCATGCACTTATCTGTTTAATTTCTATCTGGATACTTGGGGAAAAGGAACAATAGGCCTTAGGAATACATTAGTTTCCTAAGCAAATTCTTCTAAAGAACAATAAAAATGAAAGCAATTATTGAAACATGTCCCTCTACAAATTCAAATAATTTAGGTGAATAATGGTTTTTTGGGTAATGCCCCACTCAGTTATACTCATTTCCTGATTCATTGCTTTAATGTATTCTCCCTGTAAATCCTAGAATATGTTTGCTTATAATTTGTGAATAATTTTGTATCTCTGAAGAAAAAATGATACACATAACATTTTAGATGGTGTATGAATTTTCCTTACATTATTCTTTTTGATTATTTGTAGCATTAACCGTGGGAGTTCTCTAGTGCCGGCCACATGGTCCCACCCACTGTAAATGGTACATCATTTTGAAGCACATAATTCTGATAAGAGTTTGCTCACTAGCACTGCATTGGGAAATAACCTTTGAGAAAAAATGGGATTTAATTAGAACTGCTGTAACCTGAGAAACTCATCATGGGTTAAAATATTTAGACATATTTATCAGGTGTAGATGGCATCTCTATTTTCAAATAAACACTAGAACACTTTTTTTTTGGACTGCATTTAACAGAGAAAAAAGTTTCCTAATGGTAGTCAAATGTCTCATTTTCCAACTCTTAGTGTCAACTTAAGTTCTTATTTTGTAACAGCTAATAATTATGCATAAACTAAGGTACCAAAATTAAAGGATAAGAAAAGCAAAAGCAATCAAGTCCTGGTCCCATTTCAAGCAGGCAAACCAATCAGCTAAAAACTGACTCAACTATCATATGGCTCTACAGTCCTACAAGCTCTGCTGAGATACTATCGCCTCCAGTTTCATCAGGATATTAAAATACATGAACTACATGAAGGAATTTTATTTAAAAAGTCAACCCCTCCATAGAAAATAAACTTAAGATATTCCTTAATTTGCCTACCCAAGACAATATTTCTTCAAAATTGCATATGTAAACACTATACTACCACCAATTTTTCTTTAAAGGAATTTCAAGACAGTAGATAAATTTTCTGCACAGTCCATTTGTATGGAATTCACAGTATGTAAGTCAAAAGAAATGACAACTTCTATTCAACCCTATCTTCTTTAAGTTCTATCTGATAAAGCCAGCTGAGTTAACCTATCTCAAAACAGCCCGTGCATTCTTTCTATACCTTTATGAAAACCCACAGCATCCCCATCTTGTATTACGTATCTGTCTCCGTTTTTCTAGTAGACAATACAGTAATTGAAATCAAGAGCTATGTTTATGCACTTTTGCACATTCACAGTACCATCCTTTGTGGTATTATAAAAACACCTAATTAATGAATAATGCATACTTATCAGCCTTCCACTACTGAAGGTAAGACACATAAAGCAGCTAAGTGCTGGACGGAGCTGCAAATATACATTACCAATGACAAGCCCTGGAGTCTACCACTCTCTCCTCCTTGGTAAAAGGACAAAAAAGTGAGGAATATGAAAAAAACATGAAAAAAGCTGAAATGTGAAATGAGAGGTACTGGTATGCCCCCAGCAAGAAAAGAGACCCAGTGAAAAAGAGGATTCGATGATTTTAAGATTGCAGACGTAAATGAAAAATAAACTGGGCCATAAATTCATTCAATCATTCCACTCCTTCAGTAAACAATTTTGAATATCTAATATATGCCCACCATCGATAACATAAAACTAAAGAAGACACAACTCCAGACTCCACGTAGCACCCCGGCAAAAGCTATAATGCATAGTAATAAAACCAACGTAAGAGCTATATGTAAGTGAAAATATACAAGCGCTTAATTCATAGGGAAGGAAAAGTAGTCATGGAACTAAGCCTAAATGGGGTGAGTAGAATTAGTGTAGGAAAAGAGGCGGAGACGGATCCATCCCATAAGAGGCAGAGCTGTGAGAGATAGTACAGTCTGTGCAAAGAATGACAAGCAGTCTCTATGGATGGAGCAGAGGCTGAAATGGAGGGAGAAGCAGGAGACAAGGCAAGAAAAGGAGGAAGGAGCTGATCATGGAGGGCCCGGGCTTTTATAACTGTCATCCTCCTGGCAATGAGAAACCAGTGAGCGGCTTTACGAAGCCATGTGGCATAAGAAAATTTGTAAAGCTGTGTGCAGGATGGGTAGGAGGGGAGGTAAGCAAAAATATAAAAGCCCAAAAAGATTGTTCTAAAATTATTAATAAATTTTGGTTCATCTGATCTTACGTAATGGCGAACACATAAACCTAACGCAGTCACTACTCTGACAATCAATGAGTTACCGACTTGCTCAGAAAAAAAAATAATAACTTGCAAAATTTGAGTAGGAAACTAATAAACAGAACATACGCACTTCAACTTTAAATGAATAAGTTCAATTTTCATGAATAAGTAATAATATTAAACTGTTAATACCTTTCATAATACAATTAAGATGCTAAGTGAATTAAATTGAAATGAGCTGAAAACATTTATCACAATCTGACATTCCAATTATCTTATCTCATGTTACTTTCATGTTACTTTATGACCCACTTTTCAATGCTGTCATATTATTTTGTCATTTGTTGCTTTTATAGGATTACTACTTAACTAATGATCTAAGTTCTTTTGTTTGAAATACAATTCACTGGTCTTAAAAATCTGGTTGAAATTAAATAAACAAACCTACTCAATTTTACTAGGTTGCTTGCTGGAATTTATATCACAAAGAAATTTACACAAGGGTGAATTGCTGAGGCAAAATTATAACTATGACATGTAATAAGCAATCCTATGTTAGAATTTATATCACATTTTGCATATATTTTAAAAGATCATTCAAATTACAGTTAATATTCCACTAAGCAATGCTACCTTGGAGAAGGAAACGGCAACCCACTCCAGTATTTTTGCCTGGAGAATCCCATGCACAGAGCCTGGCGGGCTACAGTCCATGGGGTTGCAAAAAGTGGGACACAACTGAAGTGACTTGGCACGCACGCAATGCTACCTTTACTTTTATGGTAACTGAATTTTCACTGTCAATAAGCCACACTGATTGCTAAAAAGTGGTATATTTTCCCAGATATAATAATTGCAATCAACTGTGATACTTTATTCTGGTATTTTTTATTCATTTTATATCACCTTAGATCCATTTAAGAGGGCTAAGTAGAACTGGTCCTTAGGAGTTCTGTGAAGACACGGTCGAGTTTCACACAGCTAGCAGTTTTCTGGTCCTCGGCTTTCACAAGCTACTGCAGGCCTGGCACTCCTACAAAAGCTGGCTGGACAGCACTGCTGCTGAAAGCAGAGGGAAAGCTGAAGTAATAAGATGCAGGGGACAGGGTTCAGCCTATGCAGACTAAACATCCGAAACAGTCAAAAATTTTCCAAAGCACATGTGGCTCAGTTATGGAGTGACAGAAGACAAACTAAGCTGATGCGACCAAGAAGAAAGGAGATGCTGGCAGCTGCACGTTCACTGCCTTTAATGCAAGAGCTCACTGCTCATATTCATGAAGTTCAACCATATGTTCTGTGTATTTCAAAAGATTAATTTTAAGAATCACTGCGACAATCTGTTGGTTCTTCTGCAGAGCTAGGTTGTAGGAAGAAATGTAATTTTTCTTAATTTTTAGGAAACATTTTTCTTCTTTTACAAAACCACAGGGTTTCAATAGCTGGCCAGTTAAAACTATTACTATTCATAAACTCTGCATGCCTAAGAACTTGATACAACTTAAAACATGTACCACCCACAATCCTACTTTCGGCTTAGTCAAGAGAAAAACATCAAATTTAGATCCCCATTAAATGCTATAACTAGAAATTCACTGAATGCTTAAATAGCAAAATTTGAGGATGAAAGCAATGATGGTGTTGTTTTTTTTTTAATACATAAAAGGGTCTGTCTATATTTCTATCAATATCTATATTCCATAAACTTTGAAGCTGACCTGTAAAGACTGGATACAGAGCACAGTAGATTTCATTTTCAAACAATGGCCACAACAATATCTCCTATCCCAAATGCTCTTCTTACATCCCATTGAGAGGCGAGGTCTAAATTCTTTCTCCTTGAATCTGGATGAGCTGATGATATAGTGACACTATATATATATAGTGAAAGTGACACTATGTGCTTCAAGACCAGGTGATTAAAATATGGTCCGACCCTCACCTGACTCATCAGAACCCATGTTCTTGAAGCCCCTGGCTACCACTTTAGCAGTCTGACTACACAGGGGACATGATGCTAAAAGACCAAACTGCCAATATGGGGAACTCACAGAGTCCTTAAGACTGCATGAATAGAGACATGCCTGGACCGCACCTTCAGGTGCTTCAGCCTCCTGCTATTTTGGCTCCAGATACCAAAGACTTCAAATGCATGAGAGACGGAGTCAGAACCACCTAACTGAGCTCTGCCCAGAATTCTGGCCCACAGAAAGCAGGAGATAACATCGGTTTTGCTGTCTCAAGCCACTGCGTTTTATAGTTCTTTGTTAGAAAGCAATATATAACTAGAACATACTTTGATATCAGAAGTGAAAGTAGCACAATAAAAGTAAGCGAACTCAAAACTGATAGTATTGACTTTTAGATCAGACAGCAGATGGAAGCCTGAATGAGACTGTCAATGAGACCTTGATGTGCCTCAAAGAGTTTTGACTGTGAGGGCCCCAGAGAAACAAGAGTTATGTTTTCTGAAGGCAGAGAAGAGAGTCTTGCTCAGTGGTTGAAGGACATTTAGCAATATGATCGCACACATTGAGGTAAAAAATAGAAAATGTACCTAATGAATGCCAAGGAATTAATTTAAGGAGACTTCTGAACAGAATACTGAAAGGAGCAACTGCCTCCCCTTTGCTACATACAATATGATGCTGATAGAGACAGATGAGTTCACAAAGGAACTATTCTGTTTTCAGCAAAATTTGGAGGAACTATTAAAAATAAGACTGAACTTTCTAGGTTTGAAAATAAAACTATTTTTCATTTCCTATTGCTTCAGAGAGCAAAATAAAAAAGGAGCCTCAGGGAAAAGATAAAATGCCAGGTGATGTCAGAAAAATCTGGTCTACAAGTAAAGGTAAGCATGTGACTATAAACACTCTGTATCAAAATTTCAGGAATATCAAGAAGGTTGCCTCATAGATTCTTTAAAATAGATAAAAGATCTTCTAAGGATCTTAAGGGAACAAGAAGACAACTTTCTCCTCTAAGCAACAGGACTACTAAGAATTTTAAGGTTGGGAATGGGGTCGGGGGACAAAGTTGGGGTAAGGGGTTAAGAGGTACAAGTTTTTAGTGTTAGTTGCTCAGTCGTATCCAACTCTTTGCAACCCCATGGATGGTAGCCCGCCAGGTTCCTCTTTCCATGGGATTTCCCAGGCAAGAATACTGGAGTGGGTTGCCATTCCCTTCTCCAGAGGATCTTCCCAACCCAGGGACTGAACCCAGGTCTCCTGCATTGCAGGCAGATTCTTTAGCATCTGAGCCACCAGGGAAGTCCCACAAGTTACGAGGTATAAAATAAGATATAAGGATGCAATGTTCAGTGCCGGGAATAAAGCAACAGTCAATAATAATTTATATGGAGTATAATCTTAAAATATCAAATTACTATGCTGTATATCTGAGACTAACATAATATTGTAAGTCAATTATACTTCAATTTAAAAAAAAAAAGTAAGGGTGTTATCACATCACAAAGGGAACCTCTGGTAAAAGAGCAATTATCTCAGAAATTTGGGGAGTGTGGCTTTTGCTAGCAGAGTGAATTATAAATTAACATATAAGAAACTCCAAAAATTTCTTAGCAAATTATTTCAGTTGGAGCTAAAAGCAAACAAAAACACCACAAAATAAAAAGTGGATTTTGGACCCTAAACTTTCATGCACAGGTAGAAGCTTGAGAAAACTTGTCAGCAACAAATACAGTCCATGTTTTTTTAGAAAAAGAATGAAGATTCAGAGGATGGAAACACGGACATAATGAGAAGAATCCAGAGTCAAGGAGAACAATTCCCAGAAAAGGACTGAGCCCCAACTTAAGAAAATGACAGCAAGACCATCTGGGTTTGATATTTGCTGTGGAATACAGCAGCCTCTCAGTTCTCCGTCTTGGAACAGGTGGGACCACAGAATTTTCCTGTGCCTGTCATACCATAAAATGTTGGCTACGTAAAGGGCAGATAACTTACGTCTTTAGTTCAAAGTTTTTCAGCAAATCCTCTAGCTCAAGAATGTTCAATACTTGAAGCCTTACTCAAGGAGCCTCATCTGCACATGGATTTGATTTAGCAGACAAGATGCTAGACTTCAAGGTAATGCAGGAATGGAATGAAACTTAGTGAGGTGGCGGGGGTAGGGGGGGCTTTGGTGGCAAACATAAGCATTTTTTAAATGTAAGAGGGCTGTAAAGGCGTGGTCAAAGAACGGCCAGAGGCAGAGAGCTGCAATAATATCTCTCATCCTACCATGTAGAGGGTAGTATGCCTGTCTACAAGATACTTATGAAAATGCATGCATGTATGTACACACCTAGAATAAGTAATGGAAAGAAATGAATCAATATGACATCTATGGTTACCTAAGGTGATGAAACTAATGAACAAACCTATTTTCTTTTTATTGTCTGCATTTCCCAAGTGTACTACAGAGAGCAGATTATTTTCATATTCAAAAATATCATATAAAGTTGTTCATTTAGGGCATATATCCAGAAACAATGAAAACTCTGATTCAAAAAGATACATCCACTACAATGTTCTCAGCAGCAGTATTTATAACCAGGACATGGAAGCAACCTAAATGTCCACGAATGGATAAAGATGAATGAGTAAAGAAGATGTGGTATAAACATATAGTGGAATACTACCCAGCCATGAAAAAGAATGAAATAATGCCTTCTTCAGCAACATGGATGGAGCTAGAGATTATCATAGTAACTGAAGCAAATCAGAGAAAGACAAATATCATATGATATTAATTATATGTATAATATAAAAAATGACACAAATGAATCTATTTACAAAACAGAAATAGACTCACAGATACAGAAAATAAACTTCCAGTTACCAAAGGAGAAGAGGTGGGGGAGAAATAAGTTAGGAGTTTGTGATTAACAGAAACACACTACTATATATAAAGTAAACAATAGGACCTACTGTATGGCACAGAGAACTGTATTTAGTATCTTGTAAAAATCAATGAGAAAAAAGTCTGAAAAAATATATATATAACTGAATCACTTTGCTATACACCTGAAACTGACACAACATTGTAAATCAACTATACATCAATAAAAAGTTGTTTGTTTGGAAAAAATTATTGAATTAAATATCAATTGAAAATAAAAACAGATCTGAAGAATCAGTATTAGTAGAGATAAAGTTATTTATCTAAATAAAGAGCAAAAAACAAGTTAGCTAAAATTACAACTAACAAGACAATGAATGCAAATTATATGTTTTAAGTGGACCTAATTCTCCCCAAAATACTTTGTAAAGATGACTCATAAAATTTCTTCAAAGAAGATTTTATGTTATCCATAGACTGAATGATTTTTTTCACTTTATTATTTATTGTGGGGGAAAAAAGAATATTAAAGAATTGAATATCATATATACTACATCTTGCATTAATACCATTTAAATATTCCTCTAATTTCTTAAAGATTCTGAGCACAATTATTTATAATATTTATAATAAATGATCACCCAAACCTTCAATACAAATGCAATACAATGTCAAAGAACATCAAATGATCTTAAAATCATTTAGGAACCTTATTTAAAATTATCACTCTTAAATAAGATTATATCACTTCTATAACTTTTATTTTTTGCATCTTTGTCTAAGACATGAAATATATTTTAAGTGCAAAAACTACATTAGTTTAAGATTATAGTGTTATGTAAGAGAGAAATTGTGTCACAGCTTCCTATTTTGTGGCAACAAATACATTAAATTAGGTTAAATTTTATTGCTAAGAACATTTATACTAGCCTTATTACAATTTACATATGAAGTGTTCAATGCTTTAAAAACTTAAATTTTGTTGGAAAAATCAATCCAAAATATTCTGTAACATTAAATATTGAAGGTAATAAATCTGTCAATGAATAAGCTATAAGAGAAAAATGGTAATTAAATCTGATCTCTGTGGTGTCATATTTGATAAGATCAAGAAGGTAAATAGATATGGAACTGCTGCTTGCAGCTGAGCCATCTCTGAATTAAATTAGGATACTGCAAGCTTATCCATCATGTTTTAATTGTCATGTGAAACTAAATACAAGTTAAATGACTATGTGATAGAGATGAGGTCTAAATTGTTTTTCTTTAAAGTGACAGACTGAATAATAATCTATCTTAGTAAAATGTAGTTCATAACAATGACTAATTTAATTAATAAACATGTTGAGTTCAAAGACTATTGGGATCACCCTCTTCGAATCAATGAACGTTCAAACAAATTTTTTGCCGAAATCAAATTAACTCTTTCTAAAACACATCCATTCCTACAGAGACAACTTTTTTATTTATCATTCTACAGGCCAGTTCTCCCATTTGCAAGTACTGAAAGAGGCTTAGAGATGGGTGACTTTCCATAATGTCAGTCAGTGAATCAGAGGTGTCAAATAGTAGTTTCTTAAAAACTTGACAACTCTACATAGTTTCTCTGACAACTTTTAAAGTCTCTTGCCTCCTGCCTGGGAGATACATTCTAGATTCTCACAAACGTGTTAACACAGGATTCTAATATCCTATCAAAAACCGAATGGCCTCTGGAGGACACCTCTGCTTTATTTAGGAGATGGAAATTGTACCTGACAGAGGAGGTCACACAACAGGCTGAGATCACGTGTGAAGCGGGAAACGGACAAGTGTCCATTACACACAGTGTCAGAAGTGGTACCTTGAAATCACTGTCAGGTGATTAATCACTCCCTCTAGTTCAATTTTAGTAATAGCAAACCCTCTTCAAATTATTATTCTGCTAGTGTAACTGAGGTATATGAAGTGTAGGGAAGAAGACTGTCAAGTGTTTTTGTGATTTTTTCACAGTAGCTTTGTGATTCAAATGGAAAATTACTCTAGAAATTAAACTTTAATGATTTTCAAACACTATCCAAAACTTCAAAGTATAACTAAAGTATTTCCTCAAATATAAAACATGATTCACATGATGCAGCACACCACCAGTTTATGTAGCACTAAGGGGGGGAAAAAAAACACGCTGTGATTGTCATATGATGACATTAAACCATATCCCAAATTCAGTGATCATAAAATATGTTAATACTGTATGTCTTAGGATCAATGAATATGCTTGGCTTATTTTAATGGGTTTACAAGAGACAAAAAAAGAATTTAAAAGGCTGTAAGATATAAAACAAGTATATAACAAAAACATAATCCTAGTCTTGCAAGTAACTAAAAAATTAATCTCTAATTATAGTTCTTAAGCATAGTAAGTGTTGAAACATTGAGAAATATAGCAAACATTTAAAAACTCATGAAAGTATCACTTTTACTTCTTAAAAAACCACAAGGCAATCAAAGCACAGTAAACATTAACTCTTTAGCAGACTTCTAAACTTAAATACCTAATTACTTGCCAAAGTTAGAATTTCAGTGTACAAATATTTACTGGGCATGAACTGTACACCAGGCTCTATTACAAGAACTGAAGACACAGAGGGGAAAAAAGCAGACAGAAATCCCTGCCTAAGTGGATCTCACATTGTAGTGGGTAGATAAGAATAATAAACAAGATTTCAATGTGAAATATCATGTTGGTGAGGAGGAAACTAAATCAGAGAAGGAAGATTTCCATTCTTTGATTCTATTATTGCAGTAAGAACACAGGCTCTTAATCCTAAAATCCAAATGTTTTTAAAGTAATCAAAATTTTGTTAGGATAAAACATGGTGCAGGGGAATGCTTTGTGATGGGCTACAAGTTTTCTGAGGGTATTACCCAATGTCAAAATAAAGTCCTTCAGGTTCGGAATAGAATGAACAGCCTAGTCTATGGGTATGTGTGTTACTTGCTCAGTCATGTCCAACTCTTTGCAACTCCATGGACTATAGCCTGCCAGGTGCTTCTGTCCATGGATTCTCCAGGCAAGAATACTAGAGTGGGTAGCCATTCCCTTTTCCAGAGGATCTTCCTGACCCAGGGATCAACTCTGGGTCTTCCACACTGCAGGGAGATTCTTTACTATCTTACTAGCCTGGCAACGCAGGTTTCTATACCAGCATTTGTCTCAGTGATAGAATGTAGTCACAGGGATGGATGGAATGCAGCTGATCAAGATGATCTGAGATATAGGGATGAACTATGGTTGCCCAGAAAAACTGCTAGAAAATCCACAAAACAAGTATGAGTGAAGCTGGATAGAACCTGTAGAACATGAGGGACATTTGACAGTAGATAATGGAGTAGTGAGGGAAGGTAGATCTCCAGGAATAAGACCTAATTATTTTAGAACATGGATCAAGGGTACAAGGATATAATGGTGTCAATGGTAAAACTCACTAATCAAGAAGATCTTCAATTCTCACTGACTTAGCACAGGATGGATTCTCAAGTTGTCTCAAACACCAGAGGTCCATGGCTCTGTGCCTGCCACCTGCCCGACTCCATGAGCTGCCTTCAAGTGTCAGAGTAAGGATCAAAGTGAAAAGTAACTCAAGGAGTATAAAATTACTTTGAGGTTGCCGCTTCTCAAATGCTCCTCCTAACATTTCAGTGTCTAAATTGGCAGCGTAAATTTTCTGACATTTCTCAGCCCACAAAAATAAAATATCTAGTTTTTAAATAAATGTAAAATTTGGCCCAAAACTCGACATAGCATTTTCATTTTCTCATGTAATGTGCAGTCCATGAAAAACAGCGTTCTTATCTTGCTTTTATTTATTTTTTTTTAATTAAGTACTCACCACGTCCCAGAGCTGAGCATTATAATGTTCCTTTGTGGAGGCTCAGTCAGATCTTACCATAAGGAATGAGGGAGACATGGCGCCTGTGGAGCCACCACTACTAGCAAGGTGTGACCACTTTGGTCTTTAGCTATGTCTTTCTGAACAGAAAATAAGCCACACAAATATTATTAAGTAATAGCATCTGGACAGATGCCAGGAAAGTCCAAAGAGGACAAAAAGGAAAAGAAACAAAATCTCTCTGAATGCAAAGTTACAAGTACAGTTTATATTTGGACAGCTAATAGGGAAATTAATCAAACCACTAAAATGTCATTATCACTGCCTTTACGGAGATACCCTCCAAGTGAGATAACGAATACGGTCATGTGCAGTATCTCACGTTCTCTAATAAAATTTCAGAACTTTTTTGAGTTGTTAGAGTACCACAATCAGACTTTTTAATGTTCTTATTATTTTATTAAATGGCCAAAGGAAAATTAATCTGTTTCAATATGGACAGTTCAGTTCAGTTGCTCAGTCGTGTCCGGACTCTTTGCGACCCCATGAATCGCAGCACACCAGGCCTCCCTGTCCATCACCAACTCCCGGAGTCCACCCAAACCCATGTCCATCGAGTCAGTGATGCCATCTAACCATCTCATCCTCTGTCGTTCCCTTCTCCTCCTGCCCTCAATCTTTCCCAGCATCAGCATCTTTTCACATGAACAAAACACGTGTAAATTAAAGTTATCTGTTCTATAAGT
This sequence comes from Giraffa tippelskirchi, assembly GCF_054371585.1. Classification (NCBI taxonomy): domain Eukaryota; kingdom Metazoa; phylum Chordata; class Mammalia; order Artiodactyla; family Giraffidae; genus Giraffa; species Giraffa tippelskirchi. The sequence continues at coordinate 80,805,532 of NC_137275.1, read as the reverse complement.
TAATAAAAATTGTATTTTTTCTATTTTCAAGTACAGAAAGCCACTTTACAATAAATGTGACTGTTGTACATATTCTGTAATGATAATGTTGCATTTATAATACTTCCTACTTTCTGAATGGCTGATTCTAGGCAGTCTTCCCAATTCAAATTACATTAATCATTAAACCTAAGAAAGATGTAAAATGTATGTGTATGTCTACTTAACAGGGTTGAAGACTGCACAAAAGGTCTAAAAGGGCTTATTCTAGGTCAAAAAAGGAAATTATCCCTTAATTCAATGGTTTTATTTTTCTGTAAACTAACAGAGGTTGAATATAACGCAACTTTGGGGGTTTTATCATGAATTCCTATCTCCTCCCTACATATCAGTATTATATAAAAGTATCTCACCTGCTTAGTTTCTGCCTGTTTTTGTCACCTCCCAAGATAAAACAATTTCTTTACTACAGGCTGACTAATATGTCTCCAAGGGCCCTCATTCCCTTCATGGAACTTCTAGAAACTCTCCTTAAACTTTCCCACACTGTCTCTTAGGATACAGTGGGTTGTGCTCATGAAAATTTTTCAGTATAGACATAGCAAGTAAAATATTTTTCAATGACTGCACATAATCTGCATGAAGTCATCAAACTTCAGGTTTTCAATTCTTAAATGTACTTTAAGTTAAATCTAATAAAATGCAAATATTTCTTAGGCAGGACAATTAAGTCATAAACTCTCTTGAGAACATTTATGCCAAATATACACAGACAAGTGAAGGTTCTGGAATTATCCAATTATAGGGAGATTTTCCATATAGCTCATTATACAGAGTTCATGACTTAAAAGAATATCCACTATATAATAGATTATTCATTGTAAAAAAAATACACTGTGGCCAATTAAGAAGTTTGCATTTTTTCATTACAATGTATTTTTTACCTTTGAGTAAGAAGACATATGCCTGTTTTTCTTATGGCAAATTTTTACACTGTTTTTCCAAGAGTATTTAAGTGTTCTATTTTCTTCTAAAACTGATATATCATTCATTTTAATACTCTTAGTTCTATTTTTGTTTCTATGCTTATAGTTTTTATTCTTTTGATAATTTCTCTGAGAAAGAGAATTAAATCTATATATTGAAATACTATTTTTAAATATTTTTAAGTTGGTTATATGAGAATAATTCTCACTTTTACTTAGGTAGGTTTAAAGCTAATTTTAACTTCAACATGTGTTCTCATGAAATGTATTCTCAGAACAAGAAAAATTACCAGGGCTGTAAATCAGAAACAACACAGAACTAGTTATTCATCAAGGCTATGTTACTGCCACTTAACATAGTGTGCCGAGTAAGATATTGCAAGGTGGCATATATCAACTTTCAACCCATTTTAAAAGTCAATATTTAAACTAAGGGAGTCCAAAGCCAAGACATTGTGTTGAGAAACTCAAAATCTGTTTTCTACAACTGTGTGGTCTTATGTCCATTCTAAGTGCTTTGCTGGCTCATACTTTCCCTATTGCCAGTGAACCTGCTTTCCAATGTTTGTCCACAAATGCTTCATCGATGATCACAGGGTCATTGCTCTAAATACTGTTCAGGGCTCTTGAGTGCCTAAAGACGTGTCATCATATCAATGCTCCTCTGCATATATGTAAACATGAGAACACGGACACAATTTACTCTTTTAGTCTAAAACAAACTACATTTCTTTGAAAGACATTCAGTGTACCACTAAGTAAATTCAGAAGATAAAAATCAGTCCCACAAAATATGAACATGAAAGTTATTTTCATGAAAGTTACTTTCATGAAAGTTACCAATTCTCCTTATTTTCTCCAATTTCTTTCAGCAGTTTTAAACCAAGAGAAAATCTGCCTGAAGGGGGAAAAAAAAAAAAAGCTCTTAACTTCAATCTAAAATCTCTTACATAATCCAGGCCAGAAAATAAATGGATGTGCATGGACCCTATCAAAAACCTGGATCTTTTTCTTTGACTACAGGGAGCTTATCTCAGATTTCTCCAGTGATAAGAAATACCATGAACAGTTAACTTTGGTGGGATGTCTACTACGTGATAGGCTTTAGACATGGCTTTACCTCTAATCCTCACAAACCCTGAGAAGGCATCACCCCATTTAAATAGTGGAATCTAAAGTCAGAGAAGTTTTATTTTGCCTAAAGGCATGCAGAGCTCCGATTCAAATTCAGATCTGAGAGCAAAACAGGTCTCTCTTCTGTTCTGCTCTTTTATCTAATGAATAATAGAGATGATTTTAATGGATTGTCCCTCTTCTATCAGTTCAGTCGCTCAGTCCTATTTTTTTTTTGTCATGTCCGACTTTTCTTTTTCACAGTCTTCCTGTGACCCCATGGACCATAGCACACCAGGCTTCCCTGTCCACCACCAACTCCTAGAGCTTGCTCAAACTCATGGCCATTGAGTCGGTGATGCCATCCAACCATCTCATCCTCCGTCGTCCCCTTCTCCACCTGCCTTCAATCTTTCCCAGCATCAGGGTCTTTTCCAATGAGTCAGTTCTTCACATCAGGTGGCCAAAGTATTGGAGCTTCAGGTTCAGCATCAGTCCTTCCAATGAATAGTCAGGACTGATTTTCTTTAGGAATGACTGATTTGATCTCCTTGTTGTCCAGGGGACTCTCAAGAGTCTTCTCCAACACCACAGTTCACAAGCATCAATTCTTTGGTGCTCAGCTTTCTTTATGCTACAACTCTTGTATAAGTAAATACAACCTCATTTGTATTACAGTCTCACTAGATAATATTCAAAGTATAGCTCCCTCTATTTCTTCTAACTTGAACAACTAAATAGGGGCTTAATTTTCAAAAGATCAATCAACAATAGTAAATGATAAGATACACATAGAAATGTGAGGTCTGTGCAATAAAGCACAGATAAAGCTAACAGAAACAATTGATCAACAGAAGAAACTACAGAGTGTTTCAATAAAATGTATATATTAATATATTTATCAGAAAGTAAATAACACACATATGGAAAGAACATGCCTTAATATCTTGAAACAATATTAGGTCGTTTAAGGTAAGCAAAATGGGTGTCTGGCCATTTACCTGCTAAAACACATTCTGGCATGGAAACTCTGTACTGGGAAAACTCTGTATGTTACGTTCTAGCTTATGTGCTCTGTGGACAATGAATGTGACAAGTGTATTAAGCAAAGGAGTAGCTGGGGAGTAGTTCTTAGATGAGTCGAAAGTTGGCATGGTCTTGAGAGAAATTCAGCACTAGGGCAAGGCAGAGGAAAGCATGCTACAACATTATTACTGCAGAAAAGCGCTGGCAGGAAAGAGGGAAAAAGAAGGATTCTTCCGACAGCTATACTGTATGAACAAAAGGAACAGAAATTGGGCAGAGATTTTAAAAAGGGCAAGCTCTCAAGGAAAGAGTATAAGGTCGTCTCAAAGAAAAAATAGAATTACAAAAAATATGCAAGGGCCAAAACAGGTAAAGCCTCGAATTCTACACTACAAACTGAGATTTAATCTGCACATGCTGACATGCAGGGGATGTGGGGTCACTGAAGGCTGTAATCAGGAGTGTGACACATTCAAAACTGCATTCCAGAAAACTCCCCAGAAAGCACTAAGAAAGATAACAGACCAGAACAGGGAAGACTAGTGGCTACGAGACCAATTAGAAGCTGTTACTATTTTACAAAGGATCACTAGAACTGTGGATTCATTTTAGGTTTCCTAGCACAGGTTGGTATTTTTAAGTTTGTTAAATGATTAACAAATGAATAAAAGAATAATTCTGTCATGCCAGGATAGGGAAAGAATATAAGGAATCACAAAAGAGAAGCAAAAATTTTATGACCTGATGCTGTAGAAAAGAGGAAGTCACTGAAAGTTTTCCATCAGAGGAGTGACATAATGGAAATATGTCTAGGAAAGCTTACCATGTAATGGCATATCTGATAGAATGAATAAATGATAGAATTACAAATGATTTAAGAACACTTGCAACAAGACAGCTAAAGTAGTTCAAAGATGAGCTAAAAATGTTCAGTCTGGTAATGGACCTATATAAATACAGGAAAAAAATGAATGAAAGAGACATTTGCAAAGGAAAAAAAAATGAGGTCAATCAAGAGTAAAGATTGGTTAATTTTTTTTCTATAAAGGGGCACATCATAAAAGTTTAAAGCTTTCAGGGCCACATGGCCTCCAACACAGCTACTTAACTCTGCCACAGTAACAGGAGAGTAGCCACAGCCAGCCACAGACAATGTGTAAGCAAGTGGGCATGGCTGTGCTCCAATAAAACGTTATTTACACAATAGGCAGTGGACTAGATTTGACCAGCAGAACATAGCTCACTTGGCTCTAGGAGTAAAAGAGCACTGAAGAATTAATGCTTTCAAACTGTGGTTCTGGAGAAGACTCTTGAGAGTCCTTTGGACTGCAAGGAGATCAAACCAGTCCATCCTAAAGGAAATCAAACCTGAATACTCACTGGAAGGACTGATGCTGAAGCTGAAGCTCCAATACTTTGGCCACCTGATAAGAAGAGCCAACTCACTGGAAAAGATCCTGATCCTGGGAAAAACTGAGAGCAGCAGGAGAAGGCGGCAACAGAGGATGAGATGGTTAGATAGCATCACTGACTCAATGGACATGAGTTTGAACAAACTGCAGGAGATAGTGAAGGACAGGGAAGCCTGGCATGCTCCAGTCCATGGGGTCTCAAAAAGTCGGACACAACTTAGAGACTGAACAAAAACAACAAGTAAACGCAGCTGGGGAGGGTATCTGAGGCACAATTACATTCACTTTGAGTGATAGGAAGCCTAACATAGCAGTGGTTTAAACAAGACAAAAGTTTCTTTCTCTATCATAAGCAAATCCCCAGGCAACAGAGAGGTTTGGTATGGCAATTCCACAATCCTAAAAAGCCCAGTCTCTTCCAATACTAATTTCACACCATCCTCCACGTACAACTCTTAGTTCTTGGTTCAAGACACCTGCTTGAAGTTCAACCACCAAATTAGCAATCTAAGGGAATAAGAGTAGAAACGGGCACAACCTACACTTTGAAAGCCATCCTTTAAGTCACAAAGCCTTTCTACTTGCTAGCTGTCTACTGTTATTAAAAAAAAAACCCAAAAAGACTGCACTTGTTTCAAAGCGAACAGCTAAGGTCTTAAGCCTTTATTACTCATTCTCTCTAAACCAGAAAACATTTTTTGTTCACCTCTTGATTGTTGGCCTGTATAAAATTTCTTATTGGCTGAAGGTTACTCAATAAACTCTTTTCCTTCTGTCTGAAGTAATAAAACTATACAACACTATAAACATTTTCCATGTTTAACTCCAAGATATTTGGTTTTCTGGATAGGAACAGTAGTGCTTTTGTTTTTTAAATTAAAGCAGCCCCTTAGACCTAATTTGCCTCAGAATGCCCAAAAGTTTTCTCTTCTTATGCTCTAACATTGCTATCACTTATTCCTAAACCATGTGGATATATAAGAGACTTGACCTTACTGACTCAAGCTGCCTCTGAAAATGGTTCACTGACATGAGTCACAGGAAAAATAACAATGTCCATAATGATCTCTTAAAGGGTCTAGTATACAGGAGATTTATGCTATGAAATTATGATTAGATAAGCAAGAGTCTCAATGTGCTTGTTGCTCAGTCATGTCTGACTCTTTGAGACCCCACGGGCTATAGCCCACCAGGCTCCTCTGTCCATGGGGATTCTCCAGGCAAGAACACTGGAGTGGGTTGCCATGCCCTCCTCCAAGGGAGTTTTCCAACCCAGGGATTGAACCCAGGTCTCCTGCACTGCAGGTGGATTCTTTACTGACTGAGCCACCAGGGAAGCCCAAGAATACTGCAGTGGGTAGCCTATCCCTTCTCCAGGGGATCTTGCTGACCCAGGAATCAAACCAGGGTCTCCTGCATTGCAGGCGGATTCCTTACCAGCTGAGTTCCCAGGTAAGCCCAAGAGTCTTAATACTACAGCTCTAATGAGGAGATAATTCTCTTATAACTGGTAATGTGGACATATTATTTCCTATTACTGAGATATAATTTCATTTTCCTTAAAAGATGACTTACAACTAAAACTGTCCTCATTAAACAAAAAGATCTGCAAAGTTCCTGGTCCTTCATATTAGCAAAAAGAGATAAAAATTTAGCATCCCAGAGAATTTCTCTAAGTTAAGAGGGGTTTGTCCTTAGGACCATGCAATAATTCAAGATGCGTCACTACTAACTCTCAATTTAAAAAATAAGAGCTATTAAGCTTCTACTCTGACACTGAAAACACACAGACAATTCAATTAACATCTGAAATTCTGAAAACTAATTTTTAGATTATCACACTGACCTCTTTATTTTTCACTTTTAAGGGGATTTCAAAAATAATAACTAATGTACAAAACTTTCCATGTTGTAACTAAAGTCATATTTTCTACCCTAGATTTGATTTCAGATATATCTCAATTCACATAATATTTTTATTACCTGACATTTTAATCAAAGATCAAAAACTCCACGAGACAAAGCATTTCCAAAGCTCTGTGAAGTAAATTAACTTTATGAAATGGAACCCAAGTGAGCATTTTGTAATGAAATTTTATATTACATTTCAAGAAAGAATGCTGTCCTTATAAAGACAGCATATGTGGCTGAAACAATAATATTGGTATAAAATATTTAAAAGAAAGGTGAGAAGAGACATTTTAATAATCCAAAGGAATATTTGACTTTCAAGAGTCTCCATAAAATGCTTACAAACTCTCTCAGGGATTATCCACAAGTCTGATATGACTTGTCTACAAAGGATCCTTAAACCTTACATTTTCTCACAGAGATGGAGGAGAGCAGAGGAACTGAACACATTATTTCAGGGTCCTCCACGTGTCTTAGAGAATGAAATGGCAAATCCAGTATGCTCACCTGGGAAATCTCATGGACAGAGGAGCCTAGTGGGCTACAGTCCATGGGGTCACAAAGACTCGGACATGACTGAGCAACTGAGCATACACATGCACTCCACATGGCTTATGAGACTGCTAACTACCTACCATTACCAAGTATTGCTAACAAGACCACTTCAAATGCTTTTGGATGTATTTAAATACATGACCAATATGTAAAATATATGCTCATTTCATGTATTAAAAATATACAGAAATCTGTATAGTAAAAAAAAAAAAAAACTTTCCAACCCTCTTAAAATTCTTTTCATGTCATACTACAGTTCAGTAGTCTTTAACATGAGTTTACAAACCCAGCCTGGTTTTCGAGCAACTGTAAAAGCTGGTCTCTCCTTTTCTTATAGACACTTAGCCTCTCATGACTTCCCAATGCAATGCTCTTTCCCTGCCAAATCGACTTTCTCACACTTTTTCCAACCGTACTGTGCTCATTCCAAATTTAGCATTTTAAACCTCATTTATAACTACTGATCTTTCGCTTAAACTTGTACTACCATCCTCACCACCAGGGAAAACTCCAAGGTTCTCAGGAGACCTATGCTGCCCATGCTAGCCTGGGACAAGGACTCTCACTTCACTACACTACCACTCTTGTTCTGACACCAGACACCACCTGAGAATCCTCACATAAGCAGTAATCATTTCTGAATAATAACTAATCCTGTGGGGTTGCTGTTATGGTCTGAATTGCAGTCCTCCCAGGTTCACAGGCTGTAGCCCCAAATACCTGAGAATGTGACTATATTTGGAGAAAGGGCCACTAAAGAGGTAATTAAATTACAAATAAGTTGTTAGGATTGCTAACAGCTGCTAGGCTGCTGTCCTTATAAGGAGGAGAGATTAGGACACAGAGAAGACACCACGAACGTGTGCCCACAAGGGGATGACTGTGGGAAGAGGTAGCAAGAAGGCAGCCATCCGCAAGCCCAGGAGAAAGGCCTCTGACGCCTGCACCCTGACCTTTAACTCGAAGCCTCCAAAACTGAGAAAATCAACTTCTGTTGCTAAGTTACCCAGTCTGTGGTACATGGTTACAGCCACCCTAGCAAACTAACATCCCAGTCATATGTCCGGACAAGGTGTAAAGTGTCCTTATATTAATAATTTAATCCTCAGCACAGCTCAATGTTTTAAGTATGGTTCTTATTTGAGAAAGATGAAAGAAAAAAGTAATTTGCTCTAGGTTTCAAAGTAGACCCCAGGACAAAGCAGAGCACAGGTCTACTTTCCTCTGAAGCTCATGGTATTAAACACCGTGTTTTACTGATCATGTGTGAATGATCCAAAGATAATGTTATTACCACTAGTACTGCTTTTTCAGTAGAATGCTAATGGATGATGAACTGATAGACTGAGAAGTGGAAAGCTTCTTCTATTCCTTTTCTTTTTTCTTTTCTTTCATAAGCATTTTAAGAACATATGTAATAATCAGGTTCCATAATTAATAATGGTGTATTTAAAAGAGTTGTTTTTAAAAGTGGTCAAAAAGTGGAATTTGGCACACATATGTTTATCTTGGATCCATTCATATTATGCTTAATTCACATCAAATATGAGTGATAACCTACAGTAGCCAGGGCCCAATGAAAGTTACCACATTTCACTGATACAACTGCCTGGATCTTTTTTTCGTTGTGACATCCTGGAAAAAGGTACAACTTAAATCAGTAACACTTTACCACCACTATAAGCATGTTTTCCCACTATTATATCTCTGAAATTAGATTGTATCTTATATCTTAGAGTTGATTAAATACTTTAATTCACTAACTGAAGTTATGTGTTACTGCCTAGACTTGAGTAAAACAATGAATGATCACAATATCATCTATGAAGCATCCTTGTGATGAACTAAAGTAATATAGAAAAGGTAGGTCAAAGGAAAATATTTTCCATCTACATTTGCAGTGAAGACAACAGGGCAGTGGGTCGGGGGTGGGACAAGAAAAATAGAACAAATGTTTATTCAAACATCCTGAAGTCTCCTGGTGTGTGAGGGCAGGGGGTAGGTGGGGGTGGAGAGAGAAGAGCCACAAAGAATTCCTACACACATTCCCACCCACATAAGGCAAAGAGAAAAAAACACACAACAGAGGCAGACTGCGTGGTCACAGTCTGTCCATAAAAGTGGAAACCAGTCTCACACTTTATAATCACACCTTCTATGCTGCCATAGGTGCAGGCCTCCTGTGTGAGGCATCAAGTTTCACAGCTATGCTCAAACACAGGGCTGTTAACACTAATCCACAGCAAGATCTGTGAATGAGAATAAAGTAAGATAGGCAAACACCCACATGAAATATGGCCCCAATTAGTTGGGGACTCAACAACAAACACTTGTCCTACAGATTATTTCTCTGTTACTTTGGCAAATGAATAAACCAATAACGATTGGATGCTGTGCACATCAACACAGCAACCCACACTTGGAGACTTTTTTTTGAAATCACGTTCAAGTCTGTTCATCTTCAGCAACCTCTTAAATGAATGCTATTTCTATTAGAAACTAAACAATTTTCTTTGACATCACAAGGAATATAGCCTATGTCTCATTAGAAAAAGATGCAGTTACAAACTGAAACCAAGACAGACTTTTTGATAAATAAAAAAAATGACAGATTAATTTCAATTTTTTCCTTTAAATAACACAATAAAAATCAAAGCCTATTTCCACCAAAAGGCTGCCCAAAAAACTACTGATGGGATTTGCCAGTAATCCACAATTGATGTTATGAAGTTAGAGAAGAGTATACTAAGTCCATCAAGGTTGTTATAAAGCAAATTCTAGTCTGTTACTGGCACCCAAGTATCTCGAAATTAAATCCAGAACTCCACCACCATAAATATTTTGCAAACTCAATACTGTTTCATCTTGCTAGAGATGAGCTTTACCAGTTGTTTTCAATCAGACAAATAAGAAACCATTAAAATCTGATGTGCTGACCTAAACTATAAAAGAAGCTATAAAATTATAAAATAAGCTACCCCACATTCCAAACCAGGAAAGCCTTTTATCTTTTTGTGTTGTTGTTGATAATTATATTATGTCTTTATCAAGAGGGAGCTACCATAAAAACAACTTTCATTTAAAAAGAAATAAATAAAAAGAAAGATTACATGGAGTGATGAAAGAAAACATGATGGAACATAATTTCAAAATGTTGGCATTCAAGAAACTGTAAAAGCTTTCATTTATTGTGAAATAAAGTAAAATTCATAATCATGATCACAACTCAATAAATGTGTCGGTCATATCAAGTTTCTTATTTTTACCATGGGAATAATAGTAGTCCCTGCTTCATAGATTTATTTTAAGAATTAAATGTGTAAATATGTGTAAAACACTAAGAACAATGTCTAGCATAGCAAGCTGCGTTCATGTTTACTCTTTGGATTAATATTAGCACATATTAGCTATTAGTGGCTGAGTTGGTAAAGAAACTGCCTGCAGTGCAGGAGATAAGGGTTCAATCCCTGAGTCAGGAAAATCCCCTGGAGAAGGAAACAGCCACCCACTTCGGTATGCCTGCCTGGGAAATCCATGAACAGAGGAGCGTGGCAGGCTGTATGGGGTTCCAAGAGTCAGATACAACTTAGTGACTAAACCACCAGCTATTAACATTATCAACACTGTCTGAAGGTCTAGTTCAGCTCAATCAATTCACACAACTCCATTTCAGCTGCACCCCACAGGAAACCTCTTCTCACTAAACCAGCTCTTACAGACACAGCTTTCTTCTCAACTCCTACTGCTTTCTGTTAGTCTGAACATATACCATAGAATTTAATTACATTGCAATTGTTCACTGTCAAGCATGCAAAATTAAATCATCAAATGGATTATAAAAGCCTTTAAAATGAGGAGACCATGAGTATATCACTTCTGCTGTCTTTTCTGGTTCTCAAGCCTCAGACTCATAGGAGAGCAGAGAGCTCCCTACAGAGCAGAGAGCAACACTGGATCCTTTTCCACCAACACCATTTCAGGTGAAGCAGAAGCTGATAAAACCTGAGAACACTTTAAAGATACAGATTAGAGTCCTGGCCTTATAGAAAGAGAAACACATATGCTATAATACAGCATAAGTTCAAAGCTAAACCACACGCCTACTGTAATTGCTACTGTGTATAATTCTAAAGAAGAAAAGATAATCAGAGCATAAGGGTTAGAAAAGACCTAATGGAAAAGGACCATAAATGTGAAAAGTAAGCCTTATGTAAGGAGCTAACAGTTAAAGAGCATCAACACGACAGTAAATAATTTTCATATAGTTAGAAAAACAGCTAAAACATACTAGGAGTTCAGTACATGCCAGGAACTATCCGTATATGCCAGGAACTATTCTAAGTGTTTGTTTTTTTTTTTAATATTAATACGTTGAATTTTCAAAATAACCCTGTGAGAGAGTCACTGCTGTTTGCATCTTAAATGAGAAGTGAGGCATGGAAAAGGTTAAATGATTTTCCCAAGATCATATGGCTAATAAGTGGAATGGCTTAGTTATGATCCCAGGAATAGGCGCTCTGAAATCCAGACTCTTTATCATCATGTAATACTACTCTCTTTACGAGCTCACATAATTCTCATAACAATCCTTCAAAGGATGTGGGGCATTCCAAACATTGTAATCTATGTGAACAGAGTCCCTCGAGCTGAGCCATCTGAGTGTACCATCTGAGTAGCCACGTGTGGCAGCCATAATGATCTTCATTGTATAGGTATAAAGTTTAATAATTTAGCCTAAGTTGCACAGTTAAACAATCAAAATCTGAAATATAGTCAGTCTCACTCTTTTCACTCACACATGGAATCAGCCATGAAAAGACAGGGTAATAAGCAAGATTTATTCTGGGACCCAAGGAGTAAACCACTTTGGCTTGATAAAGAGCAAAGAAAAAAGATAAAGATACTTAGTTCATTTCCCATCTGATCTCTATGCTCTGAATGGGAGAGAAAAGCCACAGAATGTTTCTGAAAAGTACAGTGTATACATCACTGTTCCAAAGAGCTGAGCCTCCCAACATTATATTACAAGGATGAACTGTGTAACTGTACCAGCAGTGTATTACAAGGGAATCTTTTCTCCAGAGGAACAAAAAAAAATCAAGAAGCAACAAAGAACTGAAGGCTCAGTCAACATCAAGAAGATGGCAGCAATGGATAGGATCTAAACCAAGGGCAGAAAAAAGAGCTTAAAATAGAGCTGTCATGGGATTGAATTCATTAATGGAGATAAAAGCATCCTGGAAATAGAAAAACTCTTACAAATACAAGATGTTAGAGCCCGTTATAATGGAGAAGCAAGGAATATTGAATAAAGGGTGGGATAAGAAGTCAGTATAGGTTTCAAAATCAGCTGGAGTCTATGTTGTTTCATTTTGCATTTGTAATATTCTAAATTCTCAGAATAACTTTTAGGAAAATGTAAGAACAATGAATTACAAAGTAAAATACAATTAACTGTACTTATTATACTTAAATTTGTACTATTTAAAACTCTTCTCAAATGACTAAGAAAAAAAGGACTCAAGTAAGAATATAAAACATTAGGGCTTCCCTGGTGGCTCAATGGTAAAGAATCCACCTGCCAATGCAGGAGACACAAGTTTGATTCCTGATCCAGGAGGGCCCCACATGCTGCAGAGCAACTGAGCCTCAGAGCTGCAACTACTGAGCCCATACATCACAATGGCTGAAGCCTGTGTGCCCTTGAGCCCATGCTGCACAACAAGAGAAACCATGGCAATGAGAAGCCTGCAAACCACAACTAGAGAGTAGCCCCCGTTCCCTATAATTAGAGAAAAGCCTACGCAGCAATAAAGACCCAGCACAGCCAAAAATTAATAAAATTCCTTTAAAAAATATAAAACATTACATAAGCAATCAAGATGTCTTTCGGTAGTAGATAGATGGATACACTGTAGTATATGCAAACACGGTATTATTCAGTGCTAAAAATAAATGAGTTCTCAAGTCTTGAAAAAGCATGGAGAAAACTTACATGCATATTATTAAATGATAGAAGCCAGTCTGAAAAGGTTACATACTGTATGATTCCAACTATATGATATCCATTGGAAAAGACCATGATGCTGGGAAGGATTGGGGGAAGGAGGAGAAGGGAACAACAGAGGATGAGATGGCTGGATGTTGGTGATGGACAGGGAGGCCTGGCGTGCTGCGTGCGATTCATGGGGTTGCAAAGAGTCAGACACGACGGAGCGACTGAACTGAACTGAACTGAAGAAGCAAAACTACAGAGTCAGTAAAAAGATTAGTGGTTGCCAGGGAGAGGTATGAACAGGCAGAGTACACAGGATTTTTATAGCAGTGAAAATACCACAGTGATGGTACATTTGTCCATACCCATAGAATGGGGTACATTTGTCCATACTCATAGAATATCCATAGAATGTCCATACCCAAACCCACCAACAAGACTAAATTGCTACATAAGGTACAAATTTTGAGTGATTATACTATGTCAATGTAGGTTCACCAATTGCAACAATGTACCATTCTGGAGGGGGATGTTGATAATGAGGAAATGTTATGCGTGTAGGGGCAGGGAGTATATGGGAAATCTCTATACCTTCCCCTCAATTTTCCTGTGACCCTAAAACTGCTCTTGAAAATAGGCTTAATATAAATAAATACACAAAACATACAAGAGCTTTTTGGCTTTATCATCTGCACATATGATGTGCTTATTCATGCTTCTATTTGGATGCTGGAAAACTATTTGAGAAAAATAACATTTATTAAGACTTAATATTAAGTCTGATACTTGTTTTCAGAAGTCATTTTATCCTCAGCAACTCTATCACATAGGAATTAACACATCCATTTTGCAGCTGAGAAAATTGAGTCCTGGTTAAGAAATTTACGTAAAGAACTTGTGAAGGTGAAGATCTAGTAATCTCGAAGCCTCTTAGAGACATGATTGCAAATTCAAAACTCCTTTTTTCTCCACTAAACCATCAAGTCAAACCTCTAAGCATCACTTAGCTCAGTAACAATTTCATGAAGCTGAGTAGGACCTTTGTGATCTCTGGCTCTTATAATGGAAAGTGAGTGGAAAGCCTACATCAGGTACTCGCTTCTATCAACCGCTAGTGAAAGCTGAACCAGCTTCAGAAGTCTCTGCATTACTGTAAAAATATATTCCATAAAGGGAATCCCAACTAACATTTTAATGGCAACGAGGAAAGAAATGTAATGGCAAATACTAAAGTCACAGTCTAAATGAGACTGGTTTCCCCCCCCAACAATAAGGTTTCTGGAAAAGAAATGCAACCATTTCCAAATGTTTAACAGGAATTGGAGACCGGACAAAAATAAATAACCTGTAAAAGTGACATTAAGCAGTCTGTGGTACATTCTTCCGTACTTGATAATGAAACCAAGTATTTTTCTTTTAAAATGTTAATATAATTGTGATTTTTTTAAAAATTACAGTTGCCTTTAAGTACCAATATGTGAGGAAAACATACATGAGAGGCAGAGATAATTAGCATAGTTCTTGTCTAGCAATTAAAAGGTCTTTCTTCACCAGATTCGAAATTACCCCTTTCCATTATTCCACATATAGGCAGCAGCTCAGTAAGACCAAATTATTTTCTGAGGGAGTACATAATTTGTATCTGGCACACAATTAACATTCCTGAGTGAAAGAAAGAATGAATGAGTTTTCATTTGGAGACAAATTAGAAATATAAATCCATCCTTGAAAAGAAAGGCGAGTCTCTTCACCAACTTCACCTTTTATTCTTTTCAAAATACAATTTACTAACAAATACATTTACCTTAAGTTACACATTTCACAAAATAAAGACATATTTACCTGTTTGATGGCACACCTTTTGCCTACCTTCATTCACTGTTGTCAGAGACACTAATAAACTGCTTTAAAACTTGCACAGCCTCCCAAGAGCTGCACAGCAACGCCCACACTCTTAGCAAGGCACACTTCACCACGTCCCACCCAGTCACATCTCCCTATCTCTGCACAAGCCCAGGCAAAGACTGTGATTAGCAAATCTAGGCTGAATCCAAGACACCTGGGGAGAGAAAGGGGCAAGAAGGAAAGAGAAAGGAGGAAAAAATAAAACAACCCAGGAGATTCTGTTGTGCAGCCTGGATTCAGGAATTATAATCTCCAATTTAAAAACGATGAAATTTAAGCTCAGAGAGTAAGAGACATAGCTAACGTTACACAGTCAGCTAAGAAGGACCCCAGATTATATGGACCTTAGAACTCTTCAAGGACCTGGGCTCAAGGATGGGAAATACAAAGCTTCATCTCTTCTTCATGCACCTTGTTTTTTTTCTTTCCTTTTCCTTTGTTTTTAACTTCTATCTGAATGAGAAGGATTAGATACCTTAAAAAGTGCTACTGGCTCATTTAATTTCAGGCAGAAATACTGGTTTTGAGCTTAAATACATAATTTGTCTTGGAAACTTGAGCACTTCGGCAAGACACAGGGATCCTGAGTGTCCTCTCGTTCTTTCTTCCATATTCCTCATTTCAGGTTTCCTTATGTTTCTCAACATGCCTGTTCTTCTAGAATCTTTTGGAGTGATTCTGGTGGTGTTGCTGTGGAAACTACCATGGGGTAATGGACCAAGTCACTTTAGAAGGGTCTGAACTGTAAGCACCCAACTACAGTTAAGAGAAGTGCAAGTACCTGATTTGACAGAAGGAAAAAAAGCTTTGACCAGGAAGAGATTTAAGGAAAGAGGTTTAAAAGAGTCAGAAAGTCCTAGATGAACATCTGGTCTCTCCCCCAGTCTGGTCTGAGTCACTGGACAGGGTACTTGTTCTGGCATGCAAAATGCCTGTGTCACAGGATTGTGAGAATTAAATGAATTTGCATATGTAAAGGACTTAACACCTAAGAGAAGTCAGTAAGTTGCAGCAATGGGTTCAGTAGTAGAATCTGAATTTATAAGAACTCAGAGAAGCCTTACAGGGCACATGTGGTTCAGGACTAAACCCACCAACAGCCAGAGGGGCTGCAGGTTGCAGGAGGCTTCATTTCCAGGAATAGAATGAAACTGCAAGAAGAAATGGTGCTAAAGGAGCCATGACAGGCCAGAAAATTCAATCAACTACACCACCCTTGGCTATTTGTCTGGCTGGTCCTATCACACAAAGGCAGGTGATCTGACTTCAAAATCCTGCTTGGAACAGAGACCATTACTTCAGCTAACACATGTGTACTAAATACCTACTCTACTCCCAATCACAAGGAGGTACAAGGAAAGCAAGAATCCAGCCCTCAAGGACTTTACAATCTAATGGAACAAAGATTAATTCACCTGAAAGACAGCCAGCCGCCAATTAGCTCAAAGAAGCAAGTACCTGTAAAGAACTGTGACTGTTCTTTAAAAATGGACTTATTCCATACCGATACTCCTAAGCAAATTATACCAGCAAATATTTCACTTTATTCAGGTTGTTAAAGCTACCTTCACTTCAGATAAGCACATAAGTAGTGTTAAGCCCATCTAGAAAAATTTGCCTAAATAAAAAATATTTGTTATAGGGGTTCAGCGAAGGTTATATTTTCTTCCCAGACTTATTTAACATATCTATCATTAAATTTCTCATTTTTGAGTGATAGTAAATCAAACTAGTCACAATAATACACAGATTATGATGCCATATTTCTTCTACTAAAGTGAGGATCTTTCTCTGAATTCTCACTTTTGAATATTATGGTATATAAACTATGAGTTATAATCTCAAATGACAGCATTTGAAAAGAAACAGCATTATTTATTTAATGTTGGCTTTTTTGCTTGACTAGAAACTTTAGTAATTGAAGTTAAAAACTAAACTCCTAATTCATAATTTTAGACTATTGTTAAATATAAGTAGTATAAATTCAGTTCTTGTCACTGAAAACTCAATTATATGAAGCTTATTTCAAATTTGCCCCAGTCCCTTCTGTAAGAAGCCAATTATAAAGGTTTCTGAAGATCAGTTTGTCCTCTAAGTATTAGATGCCTCACTCATAAAAATGAACCCTCATATCAAACTAAGTGATATCTGAACAAAATGGCAAAATTGGTAAGATTTAGAATTACCATTCCCTGACAAATTCAAGATTTGACATTTTTATAAGCCACAATTTTTCTTTTTCACTAGGAATCTGAAAAATGTTTTATATTCTTTCACTGATAACAAAGAAGCAGTCAACTCCCACTCAAAAAAAAAAAGTAGTAATGACAATGACAGTCTAAAAAACTGGAGTTTGTTGCTGAAAGAGTCATAAGAGATAACTCTAATATACTCATCAATATTCCATGGCAGCACTCACTTCTTTTAGCAAGGATTGTACATGATTATTTGTAAAGTCACTGTTCTTCTAAGAGCATAAATTTATAATGAGATAGGGAATTATAAAGGATATTCTTCTAAAACTTTTCCCATCTCAAGAATTTTGATCTCTCGTTTAAAACACTCTGCAGAATTTTGCAAATCCCAGGAAAAGACATTACTCCAACGTATTTATTTCTTTTTACTATAAAAATAGATACATGGAAGGTGTATAATTTGTCACTGCAAACCACAGTCATAAATTATTATTCAGAAAGAAAAAGTTTGATAAGGCAGAATATGTAAGGAACTTTTCAGGTAAGCCTATAACAGTTAAATTTCTCTGTTAAAATGATTTATTTTTGCTTTATTATTATTCAGGTTAGAAATAGATATTATTTTCCTACAACTATATACCCCATAGATGTTTAATCAAGATATTTTTTCACATCATCAAATTAGAGTCTTACCTTTACAGTAACAGCAACCACTTTTTTTGATATTTAAGGAAAATATTACTTGAGTTTCTGCTTAAAAGCTGGAAATAGAATGCTCAAATGCTGGAAAATCCGGTATTTTCGAAATAAAATTCAACTGAAGAGATTCTAGATTCACTGACACAAACTGCAGATCAATTTCTCATTGATTCCATGGACTTACACAGAACAAGAGGTAAAGAAAAACCTTTTTGCCAATGTGCTAAATGGCGGTCACCCCTGTTTTCCCCAGTTGTATTATGAAATGTTCCATACAGGGGCCCATGTCATTACTAGATCTGTTAACAGTTTCACAGCTCAGAGTCTGGCTTCATTTGTTAAGCATCAAGCTACCCTATCACTTGTATAGAGCTGAAAAGGTTGTTATGGTTCATAATGTAAAACTCACAAAAGTGCACAGCTGCTGTTCATATTCTCAAGGAAGTCTGTTATAATAATGATGTCACGGAAAAAGGCTGGAATCTATTTCATGTTACCAGACAGCCATTCAATTTCTCCAGTCAATACAGGTATACAGGTTGCACCATAAACACTGTGGTAGCATTACAATAAGTCAACAAGTTCAATACAAAAAAAAAATCACTGAGGGCAGGTAATTAGGACCTATTTATAGTTCTGCCTTCAGAAGCTTCACTTACCAATGGGACTACCCAAAAAATACAAACGTCACCATCTAACTGCCTGACACCCTATTGTGAATCACAGTACTTTGTAAAAATTACAATATAAATCATTAGGCTCTTGAAGGACAGTATACAAGGTCATCTAAACAAACAATTTCTCTTTAGCTATGACATGTATCTACATAGGAAGTGTGATGAATTAAATCCTGGCCTTCAGAGAAATGCAAAACAACAATGCATTATTAATGTTAAGAGCTAACCTATGAATTTAAAACCTGCTATCACTTGTTACGATATACACAGAATGTTAAGCTTCAGACCATGGCAGATAGAAGACACCATGTAGAAGTGCACTCGGGTTCCTGTACTTCAGTGTTCCTATAAAACAAGACATACAAACCATCTTCCAAAAGAGAATTTTTAAAGTAATTTTAGAGATACATGAACATTGGATAGTTTCTACGTTATACATTTGTAGCATTTTAACTATTTTCATGAAATTACAAATTAAAAGAAAAATTCTGAACATCAAAAGTACAAAAGATAACCACTAAAATTATTTAAATGCTCTTGAGATAAAAACAGAGCAGATGCCAAACATTGAAAAAGGCCTGAACTCTAGTTTAGGCCAAATGTGCCACTAGTTCCGTTCAGTTCAGTTGCTCAGTCGTGTCTGACTCTTTGCGACCCCATGAATACACAGCACGCCAGGCCTCCCTGTCCATCACCAACTCTCGGAGTTTACCCAAATTCATGTCCATCGAGTCAGTGACGCCATCCAGCCATCTCATCCTCTGTCGTCCCCTTCTCCTCCTGCCCTCAATCCTACCCAGCATCAGAGTCTTTTCCAATGAGTCAACTCTTTGCATCAGGTGGCCAAACTACTGGAGTTTCAGCTTCAACATCAGTCCTTCCAATGAACACCCAAGACTGATCTCCTTTAGGATGGATTGATTAGATCTCCTTGCAGTCCAAGGGACTCTCAAGAGTCTTCTCCAACACCACAGTTCAAAAGCATCAATTCTTCAGCGCTCAGCTTTCTTCACCGTCCAACTCTCACATTCATATGTGACCACTGGAAAAATCTAGCCTTGACTAGATGGACCTTTGTTGGCAAAGTAATGTCTCTGCTTTTTAATATGCTACCTAGGTTGGTCATAACTCTCCTTCCAAGGAGTAAGCGTCTTTTATTTCATGGCTGCAATCACCATCTGCAATGATTGTGGAGCCAAAAAAATAAAGTCTGACACTGTTTCCACTGTTTCCCCATCTATTTGCCATGAAGTGATGGGATCAGATGCCATGATCTTCGTTTTCTGAATGTTGAGCTTTAAGCCAACTTTTTCACTCTCCTCTTGCACTTTCATCAAGAGGCTTTTTAGTTCCTCTTCACTTTCTGCCATAAGGGTGGTGTCATCTGCATATCTGAGGTTATTGCTATTTCTCCCGGCAATCTTGATTCCAGCTTGTGCTTCTTCCAGCCCAGCGTTTCTCATGATGCACTCTGCATCTAAGTTAAATAAGCAGAGTGACAATATACAGCCTTGACGTACTCCTTTTCTTATTTGGAACCAGTCTGTTGTTCCACGTCCAGTTCTGTTGCTTCCTGACCTGCATACAGGTTTCTCAAGAGGCACTACTTGTTTAAACAATTCATTTAACAGCACTCAATGTCAATTTCCTTTACTTTAAAAATTAAAACCACGAGAAAGGACAGTATATAAATTTCCACTTTCCCACATTAGTATTTTTCAACCAACAGGCATCAGGTATGGGAGGACCAAGCCTCTAAATGATGACAGCTCAACTGTACTTGTTCATGCAGGGCACTCTCCTATACACTGAATACATTAATTCACTTAACATTTAAACAAACCTAGGTGTTACATACTATTATTATTGCCCTCATTTAGAGGTAAGACAATAAATGAATTCATTTAACACTTAAACAAACCTATGTATTAAGTACTATTATTATCATCCTCATTTAAAAGTAAAGACAAGTAGGAAAGGAAGAGTAAAAATTTACATCCATGCCAGCTGATTCTAGGACCAGCTCTTTTCATCACCATACTTGGTTGTTCAGTAGCTAAGCCGTGTCCTGATTGCATTATACTGAGATATTCTTTGGAATGAAGTTGGCTATTTTAATTTTCTAATAATAGGGAAAAGTAAAAATTTAAGAGTGGAAGGTTTGCTGACTGAAGATACTGCAGTGCTTTAGATCACAGCAGCTCTACAATAGAGTACAATATGCAAAGAAAGTATTAGATAATCCCTAGAGCTCCTAATTAGTTTTATTTCATCCACAAAATGCAAACATATTCTCAATATTACAAATAAGACCATATCATCTGCATGGACACACTATCCTATGCCTGTAACTCTAAGGCAAAAATTCTTAACACCTGCTTATATTTGGAGTTGTACTGTGAAGCTAGGATTCAGTCCAATAATGGTATGCCATAAAGTGACAGCAACAATTAAATTTGATATTAGCTATAAGATGACATTTAAACATGGTATCTGTTACGTATAACTACAGCTTGAAAATAAAATGTTTCAAACATGATTATTTATAGCTGAAGGCAGACCCTACTTATCAGCATGAAAACGGCTTTGTTTAATTTACTACCTATTGAGACTTGCTTATTTGGTTGGTTAATAATAAGTAAACAAAGAATAGTTTAATCTCAGTAGCATGAAACATAAATATTCATAAATTCTAAACCTTGTTTAATGTCTTGACAAGAGTGTGAGATAGTCACAAAATTTCCTACACGTTCCCAATCATTTATTATCATTAATCAGTTAACTTTACAGATAGAAAAGACCTTACATATTTTTTTACTAAAGTGGTAAAATACAGAGAGTCTATTCCTCTATTTTAATAGGCTCCAAAAGCTCTAAAATCTCTGAGAATTCAAACTCTTTCCTTGCATCTTCATGCAGCTATGAAAATTAAATTATTCTGATACCATTTAAATTCTTTCCTGCCACAACATAAATACATATGCCAAAGTATGCAAGATTAAAAGAAAAATCCATTTCTCAGCACCAGCGCTACACAAAAACCAATCCTAGTCCTCCAACTTTTTCTCCTTCTGAAGCAACAATGACAGGCAGGTAGACTTCAAATTAGACTTGGCTTTTCTGGCTTCTAGTCCCCTGCCTGCACCTAAGCACTCTGTAATCAGAGAACTCCTTTCACAGTAAATAGCCTCTATACAAGGTAAGTGTGGAAACAGCTTCTAAATCATTTGAAACATTTTGGGCACAGCTGGCAGAACACCTGTTGGAAGTAGATGAGTGATGCTTGAAACACAAAACAATAAAAGTAAAGGACTGTTCACACAACTTTCACTGCACAGTTTTCAGACAACTTTAAATTTACTCAAGGACTATGGTGAAAAAGCAACAAACTACAGTTAGGTTACCATTTTAATTTTCTTCTTGAAAACGGAGATCAACCCACTGAAACTAAGCTCCCCAAAATGAATTGTTACTAGGTCAACAATCTCACAGATGTGAGCAAGTCCTATAAAATGCTACTTTTTCTTTTTTTTTAATTTCTTTATATTGCCCATATCATCTGCTAACTCTCACTTTAATTTTTAATCTTTGTAAATGTCTAAATATATTTTATAGCTAAAAATGGAAAATATCTAGAAAGGAAATATTACCTTTAACTTTACTATTTTGAACTACTAAATGTTTACTCAAAGTTTGTAACCAGCACTTTTTAGTTTTTTTTAGCACCTGTAGGAGAACCAGCGTGCACATTTCACAACTAAAATGTAGCAGGTACATAAATAAAGAACCTAGTTGAATTTTGAAAGACTTTTCACCAAAACAAACAAAAAATGGCTTCAATCATTAATATTTAAATATTCAAATGAAGTATCTGACTTTTTACCAATGAGAACTCATTTCTAACCAATCAATAAGCATTTATTGCATCCTTATAATGTACCTACTACCATGTACCTCAAAATTCAGATCAACTTTTCTGCATGGAGTTGGAAAAAAACAGAAGCAGATAAATCAGTTTTAAAAATCTGTGCTATAATTCAGTCATTTGAGGATAAAAACCTTGGGAGGATTGTGAAAGTGAGAATAAATTTTAGGGGTTACCTCTGGAGACCAACAGAGGATACAATAACAGAGCTTGGTAATACTTTCAATTCAAGTAAAGGAGAGGAACAAGTTTGGTGCAATTACAGTGGTCATAGTGCATAACTAAAAATATGGTAAAAAATGCTGAAATGAGTGATAATCTAAGCTGACTAGCACTCCAGCAGCCTCACAGTAAATCGGCCTATAGATATTGTACAACTGAGTAAATACTATTTCTTCACAAGTTCAACAACTGTGATGAAGACAAAAAAAAAATCTTTAAGAACTTAAAACTCTGGCAAAACCACAGAAATTTTTATCACCAGGAATTATGACACGTTGAAAATATCATAAGCAATGTTGCAGAAGCCTGAATTTATAAGAAGGCAGGTGGAAAAATTAACCAGACCCAGTGTCCAATTGTATCTTGAACAATTCCTGCTTTGTTAGTTCATAAATGTTTGATTTTTACGTCACCATAATGATAATACCCACATGGATTACTATTGCTGGCTTAGTTCCTAGACACAAAAAAAAAGGAGGTGGGTAGTATCAATTTGTAATAGTATATAATTCAAAACAAACAACTCATGTTAATGTTAAAGCACCGACCACACCAACTAACCAGAATACTGTTGAAATTCGCCAGGTCCTTCCACGACTGCTGGATTCCTTCAACTGTGGCAAATGTATTCTAAAACGGTTTTGGCTTTAAAATGTGTTAAACCAAAACAAGATATTTTCCTAATTAATATCTGGAAAGTTACATCAAATTATGAAAATCAGGAAATATAACCACTAAATCTAAAAACTGGAAAATAACAAATGAGATTTTTTGCCTTATATATACCAAAGTGTGTTAGCAACATGCCACCTGTACTGATGGTTTCCATCAAGAAATTAAGAGAAAATAAGAAAGCTGTGACTAGACAGCAAATGTTAGTTATCAGTTTGTTTTGGATCTGACTTTAAGTAATAAAGGTTATGAAATTTACAAACTTGACAAGGTCAGGAAACTCATACTACATTAGTCCAGGAAAACTTTCCAAATGTGCAAGTACAATGGACCCTCAGGCTGACTTTCAAACTGATATTTACATTTTCATGACAACCTAATAACATCACAGACCACCAGCCTATCCAGAACTATTACTTATATGTTGAAGAGTTTAGTTATTACCCTGATTTTAATTCATAGTGTTGGTTACTCCCTAATTATGAGGACCATAAAAATTATTCTAGAGGAAAGGAGAAGTGAGGGAAAAACTCAAGTTTGTAGTTATAGTTCTTTTTGACTCACATACACAATTTTCAGTCTATCACTTCAAGTATCTGGTTCCATCACCAATTTCCATAATGCTTTGCTGAAAGTTGGTGATACCAAATTTAGGATGTCAGAGTCCTAAGAAATTTTATTCATCAAATGGTAAAGGGAACACAGTGATTAAAAGTTGAGTTTATGGAATCAGGTCTGAGGTCCTGGATAAAGCTTAAAAACTTCTCTTTGCCCTGCTTCCCTTCCCTTCCCTGAAGTAGAAAAGAAAGTGAAAGTGATAGTCGCTTGGTGGGGACCAACTCTTTGCAACCCCATGGACCGTAGCCCACCAGGCTCCTCTGTCCACGGGGATTCTCCAGGCAAGAATCCTGAAGTGGGTTGCCATGCCCTCTTCCAGGGGATCTTCCAAATCCAGGGATGGAAATCAGGTCTCCTGTATTGCAGGCATATTCTTTACCATCTGAGCTATCAGGAAGCCCTTATCCCACTAAATGACTACAACTAAAAATTCTGAACATCATCTACAAAAGGCACATAAGACGAAAAGTACAGGAGATGACCAACTAGGAACCTTAGGACCCAAAGGGAAGAATACGGCTTTGAGTTTCCTAAATTTCTTTCTGACTCACATATCCTAGACTAGACTAAGACAGCATTATCTTCAGTGCACTCAGAGAACTAATATACGAGTGAGAAATGTATAGTCACAGATTGTGGCTATAGATTTCAGCCTTTACGGGCCTACTTAACCTACTTAACTAGTTGCTCAGTCTGTGAATCTTCTGCATATTCCCACTGCACATTTTCTCTTTTCTGACTGCCCAGAAAGATAGTAAGATGGTTTCTCTTTCATCAAATAGTCATGCCTGACTCAATTTAAACACCTGAAAACTAATGAATTTGGTTTATTTTTGTTCTCTGGTTTTCATTTTCCCCATACGGGTGGAGTGTGTTCTAGCCCTAACCTCTTTGATCCCAGGAAATACTTTTCACAAATATTGTTTAGAACCCAACCAAAGGGAGGTTTTACATCACTGTCATTATGAGATAATTCTGTCAGTCATTCCATTTCCTACCTGGGCATCTGGATTTAGGGCTTCATTCAGCCCAGATTTTGCTTCATATGGATGAATCTCTTTCTAATGCATGCACAGCATCCATCTCAACTTTCAATTTCTTGTTCTAATTTCCCCTATTTGACTTTTGGCCCTTTACAAAATAAAAATATTAACTATTTGCCTTTATAGTAAATGTACAGAAACTATCTAACACTTACTAAAAATAAGCTAGACAAAACATGCATAGGAGGACTCAATCAAACAGCAACTTTGCTCATGCCTCAGACCATGTTCCAATCTCATCTCCCTTACTATCCCATGAAACCTTTATTCAGTCCAACAAGCTTAACTCATAACTTAAATTTGATCTTTGCCCTTCCTTCAAACCACCATGTGTATCATACATGTATGTATATGCTATACTTTTAAAATAAAAATAATTCATTTGTATACTATGCTTTAGCTTGTGTTTCCTAATTATTCATGTGTTTAAGTCTTGTCCACCAAACGAAATCACAAGCTAACTGAAAACAGCAACTAAACAATCATATTATTAAAATTTTCCCTTCACTATAAATAGCATGGTTCTACAACACAAAGCAGTTATCAATTTATTCATTCAATGCATGACAAGTGAATCACTGCTAGTTAATGTGTTGAGGGCTGGGGATAAAGAGGAAAACAGAAGGCAGTGTCTGTCCATAAAAGGTTTACTGAATACTGTGAGAGAGCCATGAAAACTTTTATATTGAGATTCAAATCAGAGATAGTCACAGCATTATGGGATGACAGATGGGAAGTTCCTAACTCTGCCAGGGAAAGAATCATAGACAAATCTTTCCTTTAAATAGAATCATGAAGATAAGTAAAAATGTGCCAAGCAAATAAGGAGTGTGAATGACGTTCAACTAAGAGGAAACAGCAAATGCAAAGGAGCAGAATTGTGGATGAATGGGCAAGCAGATAAACTGATGAACCATAAAAGATTCATAGGCTATAAGTATAGAATTGGAAAAAGTAGTGCCAAGTGATGAGGACATGTAAGGATCTGAGGAAGTTAAAGGGCCCTATATGTTACAGGATGTAATCCTGGAAGCATTAGAGGTCATGAAGAGAGAATGGTCAGTATTTCTTCTGCTGATGAAATCGTAAAGAGTTTGGAAAGGGATAAAGTACATGGATCTGAGAAGCTATTTTAAAATATAACTGAGAAACAATGAGTATTTGAAATAAGGGATGCAGCAAATGGAATGACAATAAATGAAAGTAATATAATGTAATATGAATTATCATGAAATGATAACTGTATGAGAAGAGGGGAAGCCAAGAAAAGGCTCTGTGCAGCATTGATATTTAACATGAATCTTTACTGAAAGTCGAATCCATTCTCAGTTTGTGAATAAATATTTCTTCTATCTTGAAAACTTCTGTTTTCAGTGTATAAACAAGAAGAAACAGGTCAAGATTAGCACTGTAAAGCCTAAACTGGAAACCATGTTTATCTATCTCCTGATCTTGGAATGTCTTTCAAACACTAAGTCTTCAGAGATAACAGAATTCCATCTCCCCCATCGACCCCCCCAACCTGTCAAAGTGAAGGCACAGCAAACATACCTGTTCATCAAGTTTTCTTCTGAAATGGGTACAAATAAAAGGCAGTAAATAGAGTCTATGTCGATTTTTCTGTCTGGCCTCTACACAACTTGACTTCTTGCCTTCAGTAGCACCTCCCTTTGCCCCCTACCCCAGATTTCAGATTACTGCTTTAACACCTTAACTAACTTTTATGTGACCTGGTTAGACATATGGCGAATTGCCTGTGCATAACTTGCAACACAAAGTCATTTTGAGGCTTTTTCCTTAAAATCAATGATTTAGTTACTATGAGATGAACTATCCTGGCAAATCTGACTTGCTTTAGATACCAACCAGATAAACAGGCTGCTGACAACCGAAGTGTAGGGCGTTCTTGATGATTTACGTACAGTACATCCACTTCCGGTACACTCACTCTCTTGACCACGCTGAAACCTGGTAAAGAAATAAATAATTCAGTGTGAGGTTCACACTACATTTCAACAACAATGCCAACAACAACATGCATATGAAACCTAAAACTTTCACTCTTCTACTGGAGTCAACATAACTTTAGAAAGGTAAAGCATTTTCCTCTCAAATCATAGGCCAATATCTATTTATTTTGCTCACCCTCATACTCTGTGAGTATCTACTCTATCCGTGCACTATGCCTACACTGAAAAGTATATGAAATCTTGCATCTTCCTGGTAAAGTGACTGCCAATAACTGAAAGAAAATAGCATCTACTCAAAGGCTACCATCTCATGGTTAAGTTCTCAGCTGTAGTATTGTCTCCCTGAGAGCTATTTTCTTTAATACTCTGGCTAAAATAGCACTTCACACATATTCCAGTCACGGCTCTATCCTTTCAGCTTGTTTCGCTGTGTACACAACAAATAGCCTTGTGGCGAGTTACATTGTTACTCTTAGTATTTACTTTGTGTGTGACTACTGCTACTGGACTGCAAGCCTCATCAGAGCCAGAAGCATCAGTCTTGTTCACTGCTTCAGCAGCAGTGTCTAGAATAGTGTCTGCCCTGTGTTCAACAAACATTTGGTGGCCTGATGAGTCCTTCCAAATCCACAAACCACCAAAATATTAAAACCCTGCTCTAAATAAAATCCTAACAGAAAAGGGTTTACTTGGTACCTCTGTGAGTTCACAAGACCCAGAGAGATACATAACCAGACATTTTTGCTGTTTAGTCACTAAGTCATGTCCAACTTTATGTGACCCCATGGACTGGGGACACACGAGCCCATGCCAGGTTCCTCTGTCCATGTGATTTCCCAGGCAAAAATACTAGAGTGGGTTGCCATTTCCTACTCCAGGGGATCTTCCCAACCCAGGGATCAAACCCATATCTCCATCATTGTAGGCAGATTCTTTACCATGAGCCACCTGAGAAGCCTCCAACCAGACACTGATAGGCTAATATAAACAGAGTATTTTTCATTTCAGCTTCTATCTAGTGTGGACAATAAGAATTCAGTGGCAGTCAAATGTTACCTGCCCAAATGATCTCTAAATGAAGAAGGGAGAAAAGGAATATAAGGGAAAATAAAATTAATCTTCTCACTAATAGAAGCATAAATAGCACAGTCAGGAATTATAACACAAACACTTTTTTAAAATGTCATTCAAGCTTCAAGTTCCTATTTTTTTCTAAGAGTGACTGTGGTTCTTATCTGAGCATACTACATTGCAACAGATAATACAGAAAACGTGGTCTATATAATTTACTCCTCTGGAGGTCAGTAGCATGTTTGGATCAAGTAATGTGAGGGCTCTGCTTAGTACCATTATAAAACATAAAAGGAGAAAACTGAGATAAGGTACACAGAATCTTGCAATATCTTACTTTCAAAACGTGATGGAAGAAAGCCCCATTTTCAAAATCTGTTTTCTAAAAGAACCCAGTATTAATTGCATGTTGATGTATAAAGCACACAAAAGTTGCATTTTTCTCTACTTTGGATCCCAAACTCTTAGTTCTGGAAGTATAGCCCATTGTACGTAATTCCCAGGTCAGAGGTGCAGTAGACAAATTAATTAGTCTATTAAGTCTCAGTCGTATCCTGGCACTGATGTTTAGGTTAGCACCTTTAGCAACAAGTTTCTAATGCTTAACTATGCTGCCATTTGTTCCTGAGAGAAATCAGGAATGAAGGAGGAAAAAAAAAACATAACTGGGAAAAGTTCCCACTGACCTAAAGGCAGAAACATGTATGTGAGTCAAGGGTAAACTGATGTATTCATAAAAAGAAGAAAAACTCCAGTTGATTAGCTGTTGCTATTTTAAGTGATTAGGAGAAAAATAAATAGCTCCATATCGAAGTGAAATTTAAATAGCACTTAACACTCTATGAAATCAACCAAAAAAAGATGATAATTTGTTATGACTTAGCACTAAAGAGAAACTAATGATTTCATATGACAAATTTCTGAAGCATTTCATGGGAAGATTAAATACTTGACTAAATATTTGTGGATGCTACAAATGACAGAAATGAACCAAATTGTGTATTTGAAAAAAACAGACCTGAGTCACAAAACTCACACATGAGGGAGAGGACAGGAGGGAGAGAGAAAATTATCAGTTATCTTTCATCTTACAGCCATTAGCTACTGCAAGGTGTATCTAAAAGAAAAATATGTCAGACATAGTTCAAAATTCAGCAATAAAAGCAAAATTTGTTGATTATCATAGAGTACAACAGAATACCTTTACAAGGTGTAGGAGTTTTCTTTTCTCTTAAATGTTTCCTCTTTTATTCAATGGAGTTATGGTACAGTGGAACATTTTCACAGCATCAATGATCCAGATGTGTGTTAGATATGAGGCTCTAAAAGTTGTTTTATGCAATAAGAATTGGGTGTCTAGACCGTCTCAGGTATTTGCAAACAGTAATGAGAAATGACACAGTTTACAATGACACTGTCATAACAAATATCTGTTACTTATTGGGCAATAGCACTATGTTAGAACCTGGATACATCTACACTAAAATGATGGTGATGACTAGACCTTTTAAAATCCATCCAGAATGCTGATTACTTAAAAGTCAATCAGAGTAACTATGTCTTATGTTTTCTGAATGTCCTATTATATGGGCTCTATGAAAGCTTAGGTTCATCTAATTCTCCCCAATTACAGTGCTATTAAATCAAGTATTATTAAAATCTATAGTTACAGCTCTTGGAGTTTTTCTTCAGGAAATAATCAGATATATTCAAATAGAAAAGAATTCTAGAGGTAAAAAAATGTTTATATTTATAATAGCAAAAAGCTGAAACAATGTAAATGTCCAAGGGTAAGATACTGAAATAAACTGTGATATGATGGAGTATTAAGAAGTCATTGAATATCATGCTTTCAAGGAAAATTTAATGGCACAGAAAAATTCCTAGATTACAGCAGGCACATAATGAAAAACTGTTAAAAGAAATAAAAATGCAGTGTACAAAACCTATACAAAAACTATATGCATAATTTGACTCCAATTTTAAAACATATGCACAGTCATACAAAAAAGAGAAAATAAGACATACCAACATGTTCCCAGAGGTTATCTTTGAGTAGTAGAACTAAACATAATTCTAATTACAAACAAATATTGCTTTTATAATTAGAAATGAAGCGATATAGTAGCTACTACGATTGTTTGAGCCAAGTGAAGTTGACCACAGTTGAAGATCACGTTCCTTGTATAAGCCATCAGTACAACAAGGGATGAGTCAGATCATTAAGTGATATCCTATCAACCACTTCCTAGGACCCCAACTCCAACCAAGTCCACAAACAAGCTCCAGAAATACCTTTGTCCCAGGTATGATTAATCCCTGTTCTTAAACTGCTTCATCTTAATATGTATATTAATCAAAAGTCTACTTATCTGTGAGATGTATTGTAGAAATGCACAGTATTTATCTACGGGCTTGAAATTTCTTCTCTGAGGCCAAAAAGGGGTACGTGTTTGCGTGTGTGTGTGTGTGTGTGTATGCATTTGACAAACTCATCTCTTTATGATAAACTACACTAAACCTGCCTCACGTATATAAATGGATATTTTTACAAGTGCTGCTGAAAAGAATCCAATCCTTCAAATTGACAGTTACAGTTTCCCCCAAAAAATGCCATTTTAAAAGTAAGTTTTAAATAGCACTTTGAATCAACTCTGCCAACTTTTTAAAGTGTTTAAAAAGATGCAGTTACTCCCTAGATTCTGCTTAAAATATAAAATTATTTTATGGGCAAAGTCCATTCCAACATATCTCTTATTGACAGATTTTTATACCATCATCTATGTCACCTCTAAGCATCTCCTTGTATAGTTTTCTTTTCATCCTTATGGAATTAAAGCAAACTGCACTCCTTTGTGCTCTGTTTCTGTGGTTACTATGGTAGTGACCTGAATTGTGCACCTAGGATAACCCTATTTGGGGCAGGGGAGAGAAGTAAGAGACCAAAAGAATGAGGGACTAAGTTCAGGTAGTGGTCAGCACCTTTAAACAATTACTTTTCCCTTGGAACTGCCTTTAGCCAAAACCTATAAAACTATGACCCGACCCTTCAGCTTCCTGGCATAAAGTACTTAGCCTTATGATGTGAACACCACGGAACTGGCAAGATCAGCAACCCTTTCCCTTGCTCTTAAGAAGCATTAAATTTTAAATCTCCCATCCTCAAAATTTCCACCTCCAGCTCCCCCTAAATCTAGTCAGGCCCTGGTTCACAGGTTCTAAAGACCAGACGATGGAAATGCCACGTGGTGACTGAAAGTCTTTGATGGAAAACAGATGAGATAGGACACATTGCCCAGCACTTTAAAGTGTACAGCTCTCCTTTACTGTCCTTCAGGATCTCACAGAAGGTGACACATGGAAAAAAACAGTGCAAAAATTTTGTACATTCTCCACCTTCATAGGTTATCTCAATTGTCAACAAGGGGATTTCCTTGAATATTTGCATCAAGTGAACCAATGGTTTGGGGTATTTTTGAAGTTTTCCTCTCCTTAAACAATATCCTTTACAAAGAAAGGCCAGCAGATAATAGAAAAGCAGCAGATATGATTGAACAGTGGAAGATGCATGAGGGGCCCAGAACTTCACCCACAGTCAGTCCACCTACTCCTCCGTTTCCCCACAGGGCTCCTCAGACACCCCTCAGAAAGCTAGAGTCCTCAGGGACACGATTTGAAAACCAAGTAATCAGTTCCTGCCCTTGCAGTCACCAGGTTAATATTCACAGTGTGGACTATTCTAAAAGTCCATGACACATATTACTTAAAACTTTAAAAATCAGAAGAGGTAACATTTTTTCAACAATATTTTACTCCATTGTCATGAAGAAAATTATGTCATGATGGCATTTGTAAATCTTAGAGATCATAAAAGTAACAGGCCCAAGTTCTTAAAAATGCATGATGTCCTTTTAAATTGCTTTAGAGGGAAAAAAACACTATGCTTCTTATAATTAGCTAATTAACTATAAAGCTTAAAGTCATGTAAAATCTTAGAAATTATTGCAGTAGGCTCAGAAAGGAAAAGAAAATTAAGCTATGATCTTCATATTTCCTAACCAGGCAAATAAGATGTCTAGAATCTTAATACAACTTGCCTCACTTTTGTTGAGCCCTCATAAAACTGACAAAACAAAAGACAAAGTAAAGTTTTACGGAGTCAATAAAAATGTTTTCTAAAGTATTCCGAATACCTTAAGTGTTACAATAAGACCTCATTTCAAAGAAACACAGTTGAATGCCATGAAAATTAGTCTAATTCTATTATATATCCTCATCAGACAGTCCCTTGAGAGATTAGTATTTAATGACTTCCTACTTAAAAACATTACATTTAATAGCTCATACCACACTACATTGTAATTGTTTGTTGATGGCTTTTTAAAATTATTCGTACTTGTAAAACTCCTCACCACACAAAGAGGTACTTGAGAACAGAATGTAGGTTTTATTGATCTTAGTGCAGTTACTCATTAATTCATTCAACGCTCACTATATATCTATAAGTCATATGCTAAATATTTACAGTAAGTATACATGGAAAAAAGCCAAAGGCCCCTATCTATCAATATTAAAAGGAAAGTGTAAGAAAGAAAAAGAAAACAAATGATTGCAATACATTGTCTTAAACACTGTCCCACAGGAACACAAAGAAGTGACAGAGGCCTCACCTAGAATATCAGGGAACAGACCAGGTTTGAGCTACAGTGGGGCAGGTTCTGAAGACTATTGGGAGTTAACCACAGAACATGTGATGAAATACGAGGTTTCAAGTTTTAAGCAGCACCATATATCAAGATCCTCCTATGTCATACTGAGGATTTTGTGCTTTATTTTAGGAAACCATTTAAGAGCATGTTTTAGAAAAGTCACTTTGACTACAAAACAGATAGCAGAACGGAAGAAGCAAAACTGATTGCAGGGAGACCAATGAAGAGATGGTTATGATGATTTAGGTGAGAAATGATAAGAGTCCTCAACTAAGGCTGTAGTAATCAAACCAGAGAATGGTTCAGTTCAGTAGCTCAGTCATGTCCGACTCTTTGCGACCCCATGAACTGCAGCACGTCAGGCCTTCCTGTCCATCACCAACTCCCGGAGCTTACTCAAACTCATGTCCATCGAGTCGGTGATGACATCCAACCATCTCATCCTCTGTCATCCCCTTCTCCTCCTGCTTTCAATCTTTCCCAGCATCAGGGTCTTTTCAAATGAGTCAGTTCTTCACATGAGGTGGCCAAAGTATTGGAGTTTCAGCTTCAACATCAGTCCTTCCAATAAACACCCAGGACTGATCTCCTTTAGGATGGACTAGTTGGATCTCCTTGCAGTCCAAGGGACTCTCACGAGTCTTCTGCAACACCACAGTTCAAAAGCATCAATTCTTTGGTGCTCAGCTTTCTTTATAGTTCACATCCATACATGACTACTGGTAAAACCATAGCTTTGACTAGATGGACCTTTGCTGGCAAAGTAATGTCTCTGCTTTTTAATATGCTGTCTAGGTTGGTCCTAGCTTTTCTTCCAAGGAATAAGTGTCTTTTAATTTCATGATGATAATGATCTAGGTGAGAAATGATAGAGTCTTCAACTAAGGTTGTAGTAATCAAAACAGAGAACGGAAGACACACATAAGAAGTACTAAAGAAAGAGAACAAGCAGAGAGCAAACCTGGTGAGGGCAAAAAACTGAAAATACCTTGGAAACCATTGGTTCACTGGAGGCAAATATTCAAGGAAATCACCTTGTTGACAACTGAGAAAATCCATTCCAAGGGGGATCTTTAGAAACTGTACAAGATTTGCTGTGTGTGGAAGAGATCTGT
Source organism: Giraffa tippelskirchi (assembly GCF_054371585.1). Classification (NCBI taxonomy): domain Eukaryota; kingdom Metazoa; phylum Chordata; class Mammalia; order Artiodactyla; family Giraffidae; genus Giraffa; species Giraffa tippelskirchi. The sequence continues at coordinate 80,771,734 of NC_137275.1, read as the reverse complement.
ACTGGGAACAGGAATATGAGTGCCATCAGCATTAATAATGGCAAATAAAGTCATGAAAGCATATACGGAGTGAACCAGGAGAGGCCCGGAAAAAAAAGCCTCAGATTAAACTCCTGGGAACAACAAAAAGGGAGGCAGAGGAATTGAAGAAACATGTAAAGGAAACAAAAGCAGCAGCACAGGTGGTGAGAAGTGAGTTTAGAGTAAAGAGTACAGAGTTTTGAGAAGGGAACACCTAAGCGTCAAATGATCCTGCGATCACTTTTAGCCAATGGACTAAAAGAGGCCAATAGATTTTGCAACAAGAGAGGTAACTCATGACCTTTGAAAAGATGGTTTCAGCAGTAAGAAAACAGTGATGCAAAAGTTATTGAAGAACAAATACAATGTGGGAATAGAAAAAATTGCATAGCTCCTGGAACATATTAAGTGTTCCAACTGTTACTAATTTACACTCAACTGCGTGTCACCCTATCCAAGTTTTTTAAATATGCCACAATCCCCCAAAGCAATACCAAACAAATGTTTAATGATGGCTTTGACTACAATTGAAATCTCAGTAGGAAGTAAGAGAAGTGCTCTAGGACACTCCCTGTATTATTTGAGAATCTCTTAAACCATTACCCAAGCCAAGTTTAATGTTTTTCAAGCCTAAGGAAGCTGAATTGTGAGGAGACATTGGCTTCTGCTGATTTTAAGTGCATGTGTTATGAAAACCATTCAATGAGTTGTGTCATAGGTCACTGTACTTTAATGAATCTTAAGGGAATAAATAAGATCACTTTACCCCTATCTAAAACATTTGGGAAATATAGGCATATGTCATTTTATTGTACTTTATTGTGCTTCACAGTTTTTTGTTTGTTTTTAACAAATGTGGCAACCCTGCATTGAGTAAGTCTGTCGGCACCATTTCTCCAGCAGCATTTGCTCACTTCATATCTCTGTGTCATATTTTTGTAATTGTTGAAATAATTTGTTTGGCCAAAACGTTTGTTTGGGTTTTTCTATAACATCTTACAGAAAAACCTGAATGAACATTTTGGACAATCCAATATTTCAAACTTTTTCATTATTATATTCTTGTTATGATCTGTGATCAGTGATCTTTGATGTTATTATTCTAATTCTTTTGGGGCACCATGAACCATGCCCATATAAGATGGTAAACTTAATCAATGCCATAAGTGTTATGAACACTCCAGTGACTGGCCGTTCCCCCATCACTCTCCGTCTTTGCATCTCCCTATTCTCTCAGACAAAACAGTATTGAAATTAGGCCAGTTAGTAACCTTAAAATGGCCTCTAGGTGTTTAAGTGAGAGAAAGGGTTTCAAGTCTCTCACTTTAAATCAAAAGCTAAAAATGACTGAGCTTATTGAAGAAGGCATGTTGAAAGCCAGCCCAGGTGGAAAGCTAGAAATTTTGTGTCAAACAGCCAAGCTGTGAATGCAAGGAGTTCTTGTAGGAAACTGAAAGTGCTATTCCAGTGAACACATGAATAATAAGGAAACAAAATAGTCATTGCTGATAGACAAAAGTTTTAATGGTCTGGATAGATGATCAAACCAGACACAACATTTCCTTAAGCCAAAACTTAATCCAGAGCAAGGCCCTAAATCTCTTCAAGTCTACAAATCCCAAGGTAAGAAAGCTGCAAAAGAAAAGTTTGAAGCTAGCAGAGGTTAGTTCATGAGATTTAAGGAAAAAAACCCATCTTCATAACGTGAAAATTTAAGGTGAAGCAGCAGGTGCTGATACAGAAGTTGTAGCAAGTTATCCAGATACAGCTAAGATAACTCACGAAGATGGCTACACAGAGCAACAGATTTTCAATATTAAGGAAAGAGCTTTCTACTGAAAGAAGATGCCGTTAGTGACTCTGATAGCTAGAGAGAAGTCAATGTCTGGCTTCAAAGGAGCTGATTGTCTTGGTAGGAGCTAGTGCTTTAAGCTGAAGCCAATGCTCACTTATTCTGAAAATCCCACCATCTGAAGAATTGTGTGTAAGTGCTTAGTCACTCAGTTGTGTCCGATTCTTTGTGACCCCATGGACTATAGCCCGCTAGGCTCCTCTGTCCATGGGGATTCTCCAGACAAGAATACTGGAGTGGGTTGCCATGCTCTCCTCCAGGGGATCTTCCCAACCCAGGGATCGAATCCAGGTCTCTCGCATTGCAGGCGCATTCTTTACCGTCTGAGCCACCAGGGAAGCCCAGTTATACTAAATCTATTCTGCTTGTATTCCATAAATGGAACAAAGCCTAGATGACAGCACATCTATTTACAATATGGTTTACTGAATAATTTAAGCCCACTGTTAAGACCTACTGTTCAGAAAAAGAGGATTCCCTCCAAAATGTAACTGCTCATTGACAATGCACCCAGTCACTGAAGAGCTCTGGTGGAGATGTACCAGGAAATTCATATTTGTTTTCATGCCTGCTGATACAAAACTATTATGCAGCACATGGATCACTGAGTCATTTTGACTTTCAATTTTTATTTAAGAAATGTATTTCATAAGGCTAAAGCTGTCATAGACAGTGATTCCCCTGATGGATTTGGGCAAAGTCAACTGAAAATCTTCTGGAAAAGTTTCACCATTCTGGATGCCATTAAGAACATTTGTGGTTCAGTTACAAGAATTTGGAAGAAGTGGATTCCAATCCTCATGGATAAGCTTAACAGGTTCAAGACTTCAGTGGAGGAAGGAACTTCAGATATGGTCGAAATATCAAGAGAACAAGAATTAGAAGTGGAGCTGAAGATTAGACTGAATTGGTTCAATCTCATGATAAATCTTTAATGGATGAGGAGTTGCTTCTTAAGAATGAGAAAGAAAGTAGTTTCTTGAGATGCAATCTATTCAGGGTGTAGATGTTGTGAAGACTATTGAAACAACAACAAAGGATTTAGAATACTTCATAAACTTAGTTGATAAAGCAGTGGCAGGGTTTGAGATAACTGACTTCAATTATGAAATAAGTTCTACTGAAGGTAAACCACTATCAAATAGCACTGCATCCTACAAAGAAACTATTCATGAAAGTAAGAGTCAATAAATTAGTAAATTTCATTGTAAAGACTCAGATGATAGTCAACATATTTTAACAATAATATATTTTTTAATTAAGGTATATACATTTTTTTAGACATAATGCTATTGCATGCTTAACAAACTGTATGTATAGTATAAACATAGCTTTTATATGCATTGGAAAACCAAAAAATCATGTGACTCTATTTATTGCAATATTCACTTTACCACAGTAATCTGGAGCTGAACCCACAATATCTTTAAAATATGCAAGTATATCAAGTGTAAAATATAAAATACAAACATAATATCAAACTAAATCATGCTATAGATTCTACATGACTTAAAGTTACCCAAATCCATTGTTCAATTGATGATTAGTAAATATTAATGGCAGGACAGGAAGTACTCATTATGAGTTCACTTGTTTCCTTATATCACCCATGACACATTTCAAATGAGGTATAGGAGCTTTTAAGAATTAAAGAGTTGCATGTTATCATTTGTAAATAAAACTGATACATTAAAGTGCTTACAAAGATATAAGTAGGTAAAATATCTGGTATGAACCAAAGCTCAAAAAGCAAAACCAAGGACTCTACATTACAAATCTTCCTAAACATGTTTTAATATCTATGGCAAGACAAAAGTAGTGCCTGGCATAGACAAAATGGGTAAAGGAAGACAGGTATATGGTAATTAATGATACTTAAACTTGTGGTGGTGGTGGTGCTGCTGCTGCTAAGTCACTTCAGTCGTGTCCAACTCTGTGCAACCCCAGAGACGGCAGTGCACCAGGCTCCCCCGTCCCTGGGATTCTCCAGGCAAGAACACTGAAGTGGGTCTCCATCGCCTTCTCCACTTGTGGTGGTGATCATCTTGTAATGTACATAGATGTTGAATTATAATTCTGTACACCTGAAACTTATACAACAAAGAAAGAAAAAAGCAGTCCTACCCAGCTATTTCCATAGCATCTGGCCAAACAATATTCACCTTTTGTTTTACTGAAGAATATCTAGAAAAAAATTTAGCCCTTTCATTTCATTTGTATGACAACACAGCTAGAGGTGGACCCACCTAGTATTGCCACAGAAGAGTCAATCAGATGTTAGACAGAGGTCTCAAATCTTTCAAATGTTTTTAGTTTACCAAGCTTAAAGTGTAATTGGTCTGTTTATAGCAGCACTCTCAACAATAGCCAAGACATGGAAGCAACCTACACGTCCATCGACAGGTGAGTGGATAAAGAAGATATGGTATATAATACATACAAGAGAGTATTACTCAGCCATAAAAAAGAATGAAATAATGCCATTTGCAGCAACATGGATAGACGAAGAGATTATCATACTAAAGGAGGTGAACCAGAGAGAGGAAGGCAACTATCATATATCACTTATGTACGGAATCTAAAAAAATGTTACAAATGAACAAAACAGAAATAGACTAAAGATACAGAAACAAACAAGGCTAGCAAAGGGGAAGGGGGAAGGAATAAATTAAGAATTTGGGATTAACAGGTACACACAACTACATATAAAAGAGATAACCAACAAGGACCTACTGTATAGCACAGTTCAGTTCAGTTCAGTCACTCAGTCATGTCCGACTCTTTGCGACCCATGAACCGCAGCACGCCAGACCTCCCTGTCCATCACCAACTCCCGGAGTCTACCCAAATCCATGTCCATCGAGTCGGTGATGCCATCCAACCATCTCATCCTCTGTCGTCCCCTCCTCCTCTTGCCCCCAATCCTTCCCAGCATCAGGGTCTTTTCCAATGAGTCAGCTCTTCTCATCAGGTAGCCGAAGAATTGGAGTTTCAGCTTCAACATCAGTCCTTCCAATGAACACCCAGGATTGATCTCTTTTAGGATGGATTGATTGGATCTCCTTGCAGCCCAAAGGACTCTCAAGAGTTTTCTCCAACACCACAGTTCAAAAGCATCAATTCTGCGGCACTCAGCTTTCTTCACCGTCCAACTCTCACATCCATACATGACTACTGGAAAAACCATAGCCTTGACTAGAGGGACTTTTATTGGTAAAGTAATGTCTCTGCTTTTAAATATGCTATCTAGGTTCGCCATAACCTTCCTTCCAAGGAGTAAGCGTCTTTTAATTTCATGGCTGCAGTCATCATTAACAGCAATTTTGGAGCCCAAAAAAATAAAGTCTGACACTGTTTCCACTGTTTCCCCATCCATTTCCCATAAAGTGATGGGACCAGATGCCATGATCTTAGTTTTATGAACGTTGAGCTTTAAGCCAACTTTTTCACTCTCCTCCTTCACTTTCATCAAGAGGCTCTTTAGTTCTTCTTCACTTTCTGCCATAAGGGTGGTGTCATCTGCATATCTGACATTATTGATATTTCTCCCGGCAATCTGGATTCCAGCTTGTGTTTCTTCCAGCCCAGCGTTTCTCATGATGTACTCTGCATATAAGTTAAATAAGCAGGGTGACAATATACAGCCTTGACCTACTCCTTTTTCTATTTGGAACCAGTCTGTTGTTCCATGTTCAGTTTCTCAAGAGGCAGGTCAGGTGGTCTGGTATTCCCATCTCTTTCAGAATTTTCCACACTTTATTGTGATCCACACAGTCAAAGGCTTTGGCATAGCCAATAAAGCAGAAATAGATGTTTTTCTGGAACTCTCTTGCTTTTTCGATGATCCAGCGGATATTGGCAATTTGATCTCTGGTTCCTCTGCCTTTTCTAAAACCAGCTTGAACATCTGGAAGTTCACGGTTCATGTATTGCTGAAGCCTGGCTTGGAGAATTTTGAGCATTACTTTACTAGCATGTGAGATGAGTGCAATTGTGCGGTAGTTTGAGCATTCTTTGGCATTGCCTTTCTTTGGGATTGGAATGAAAACTGACCTTTTCCAGTCCTGTGGCCACTGCTGAGTTTTCCAAATTTGCTTGCATATCGAGTGCAGCACTTTCACAGCATCATCTTTTAGGATTTGAAATAGCTCAACCGGAATTCCATCACCTTCACTAGCTTCGTTTGTAGTGATGCTTTCTAAGGCCCACTTGACTTCACATTCCAGGATGTCTGGCTCTAGGTGAGTGATCACACCATCGTAATTATCTGGGTCGTGAAGATCTTTTTTGTACAGTTCTTCTGTGTATTCTTGTCACCTCTTCTTAATATCTTCTGCTTCTGTTAGGTCCATACCATTTCTGTCCTTTATCGAGCCTATCTTTGCATGAAATATTCCTTTGGTATCTCTAATTTTCTTGAAGAGATCTCTAGTCTTTCCCAATCTGTTGTTTTCCTCTATTTCTTTGCATTGATCGCTGAGGAAGGCTTTCTTGTCTCTCCTTGCTATTCTTTGGAACTCTGCATTGAGATGGGAATATCTTTCCTTTTCTCCTTTGCTTTTTGCTTCTCTTCTCTTCCCAGCTATCTGTAAGGCCTCCTCAGACAGCCATTTTGCTTTTTTGCATTTCTTTTCCATGGAGATTGTCTTGATCCCTGTCTCCTGTACAATGTCACGAACCTCTGTCCATAGTTCAATAGGCACTCTATCAGATCTAATCCCTTAAATCTATTTGTCACTTTTACTGTATACTCATACTGTATACTGTATAGCACAGGGCATATATATACCCTCAGATATATACTCAGTATTTTGTAATAACCTATAATGGGAAAGAACCTGAAAAATAATATGAATCACTTCAGTGTACAACAGAAACTAACACATTATAAATCAACTATAGTTCAATAAAAAATAACAAATTAAAACATATTTAAAAAGTGTAATTGGTCTGCCATTATGTACAAGTTTTGGCATGTAACTCCAAATCTAAGAAATATATTAAAGAATTTCACACACAAATTAGAATGACTTGCAGAACTAATGCAAAAAAAAAAAACACATGTATTTAGTCATCAAATGAAGCTTTTTCCTGTTATAGCTGTGAAATAAAGCACATGTGAAGCCCCTTTTATATAATTTCTATGTTTTCTCTTTATAAACAGCTCTTTTTTGACGTCTCAATTTCCATTAATGAAATAACCAACATTCCAGAGACAGCCTCAAAACTCTGGGGTTATCCTTCACACCAGTCTCCCTCATCCTTTATATCCAAATATTTGCCAAATACAATGGATTCCACATACTCAACATGTCAGGAATTTGTCCCTTTCTTTCCATTGCTTCAGCCACCATGAAGTTCACCATTTTACCATCTGTGCAACTCTCAAAAGTGTTCCAGTTCTTCCTAGGCAGAACCCCAACTGCTCTGCACAAAGCTCTGTTCCAAGGGTTTTATTTTCAACTCTGAGTGGTTCCCCTCCACCAAAAAAATTAAGTGAATACCCTTTGGCATTTAAGATCCATTCATTACATGGCAGTTTTCTTCATACAGAACCTTCTTAATGCTTACTATCCTGAAATTTCATTTCTCCACCATTTCCTAGTCGTAGTTCTCTACCTTTACTTCTGCTCATTGAATGTCCCTTTCTCCCATATCCTCTTCCCAGAAAGGCTGCTTGATATTTCAGTGATGATCTCAAACACTGGTTAGTTCATAATTTTATTTTTCCCCATCCACTTCTGACCATGCCCTCACAGCACACCTGTGTCTTGTATAGTTTCTATATATGTCCCGAACATTGTTTATTTTTGCTTTTACATTATGCCATTAGTAATCCACTGGCTCCATGAGGGACAGGAAATGTGCCACAGCTATTTCTCATCTAGAGGCACCTAATGGTCTGATCATAGTAACACTGTCAGTATTTGCAGAATTTAGTTGAAAATGTAAATGCATTAATGCAGGCTTGGAAGCAAACCAACTCATCAAAGAGTGAATGAACTGGTCTGTCCACTAGCACTTTTACTGCCCCCTTCCTGGACACTAAGGCTGGGGCTTGCACCGGTTGCATGCAGCTTCATCCAAGTTTACCAGTTATTGTCAGGATGAACGGATTATATACCAAAAAATCTGAAGCAAAGAAAGTAAATATCAGGTTAATTTTAACAGAGGAACTATCTTTTTCAAAGAACGCCTATTATTCCACCACAAGGTAAATTATCCTTTCATTAACTGTCAAAATAAACACGCTTTAAATTAAACATGTTTTTTTAAAAGCCAACACATAAGTTAATTTGAGGTCATCTGTTTTCTAAACTTTATCTACTAGATTCCCACATTATGAACACTATGCAAAGGTACTCTTAACTATGTTTTTTAAACTACAAGAAGCAAACGTAGCCATTGCTCACATACACACACAAAACTATAAATCAATGTAACACTATAAGATTCAATGAAAATAGTGACAGCTCTAAAAAAAAAAAAAAGGCAACCCAATGTATAGCCAAATAACTCATGAAACTCAGCATGTATTGCTGACTTTGGACATGATTGCCAAATTTAACAAGGTGTTCTTGAGAGAAACAAAATAAGACAGGTCCCTGGAGCATCCATTCAAAATGGCAGATGCATCTGAACTCCAGAGCAAACTCCTCTAGGCTAATGTTTTGGTTGGCCTGAAAGAAAAATAGTAAAATTTAAATATCTTTAATTTAAGTAATACTTTAGAATATAAGAAAACTCACTGCTAAGGTCAAGTTAGCAAGCATAACAGAAAAATGAGAGCAATATTAGGCCTAACTATGTTCAAGTAATTTTTCTTTACAGATAAGACCAAGACAAATTTGGTACAAATTCTACAAAACCTGAAAAACACCTATTTAGAAGAAAAAGCATTAGAAGTCCTATAATGCAGTCTGGAGGAGGAATACACCTATTTCTCATGAATAGCATTTCACACAATCATTTATCGTTGAATCACACATATCAAAATTGTCGCTTTCAGGAAAAAAAAAAGAAACAAATTAGTGCCTGGCAAGTAATCCTTGCTGCATGAAACTGGATTGCTACAAAGTACCATTCACTAAGTTTATATAAAGTGCTGATTGCTGCCTGTCATTGTTCAGTACAATTCAATAGAAGCTAATTCTCACCAATACTCTACCCATTACCAGTGAGCTTTAAAAACCTACTCAGTTATTCACCTTATTGGGACAGATGGTTAAAGTCTTTATGAATATCCAGACTCCATTAAAATTCCCCTGGTACCATGTCCAAGTTTCAATGCACTTTTGTGCTTTTCCTTACATGTGAATTTCACCTGGACTTACAATATCTTTAAGACATCTGCTGTAAGTTGTTTTTCTAATAGTAGGTTAAAGTTTTGGGCTGATCTGTGACTATTCTCTAATAATTTTAACTATAGACAACAGTCAAGATATAGCTGGCTAAGGTTAGGAAGCCAGTCTGTTATTAGGAAAAATCACAGCAAAATTAAATGATTTATATCAGGACATACTGCTTATTTTTGGCATTATTACTTCCTTGCTTCCCTATAGTCATCTGTTGTTTCTTACAGATTAATGGAAATATTAATGGGAAAATAATTTTTCATCATTCTTATGTTCATCTATTTCTCTAAACTTGCATCTCTAAAAAATATTTATTTCTCGGGTAAAAATAGAGCTAATCATACATTGTGAAACTGACTAAAAGTACATGACATTCATGCTGCTCTATGTGTGGTATTGAAGGAATCCACATTCCTAGAGTCTAGATTTCAGCAAGATAGATCTTTCTTAAATAGGAAAAGAGAAGTTGGCACATTTCTGATCTAACAGATTCAAGCTCCACCACTTGGGAAAAAAGAGAGAAAAAGTGATCCAACAGATACTTTATACAGTCCAATTCAAACTCTGAATTTAATAGATGAGGAAACTAAGTTCTAAATAGACAGGACATTTTTACTTCTAGGAAAGTAAACTAAATTAGGAAGGTCTAGGCAAAAGTTCAAAAAGTTTACATGTATCAGTCAAAATTCACACAGTGGCAGTGATTTATTCAAGCTAACTTACATGTAAAGGAGATTTACTGGTTCTCATAACTGAAAAGTTAAGTAGGATGAGCTTCAGATAAGGCTTGATACAATGCTTCATGAAATAACCAAGAAACCATTTCTCCACTATATCATTTTAGCTCATTATTTCAACACTGGGACGAGCAATTCCAAAGGCAAAATACTCCCCTTCCCCAAGTTTGCCAAGAAAGAAATCACTGTTGTTCTAACATGCTTGAACAAAGCACTATGATTCAGTTTGACTGAATTGGCTTAGGTCACATACACACCCTATATCCATCACTAGAGCCAGAAGAATGAAATATACTGATTGTCTTGATCTAAAATGTATGCAGAAAGTAAAGTCGGCTTCTCTAGAAATTCATGGATACTCAGAAGGAAACCATGGATTATTAGTGGGAGAAAAGTTGTCAAATGAATGCTGGGGAGGCAGGAAAAGAATCCATCCTACCAATCAAGCCTGGGACACATTCTGATGCTATCTGAGACTTTGGCTCTGCTCTTTTTAAAAGTCTCTGTTTTGACAGATTACGGAGAGGTAAAAGAAGAATAAATTTATACTGAAATGAAGCAAAATGCCCCCAAATGTCCCTATTCCAAATTAAGTTTATAGTGGACTAGGTCTCCCAATGGTCTCTGATACCTACCCGGCCGACTTTTATAATCTCAAAAAACATAAAGCAAAAAAATTATCATTTTTCTCTAATTTATGAGTACAGTAAGTTTTACCTAGAAATATAAGAGTAAGAAGTCACTATACAAGATAACAGTTCGGGTGATAGGATGATTTCAGTAATCCTACAGCTCCAACTATTCAATGCTTTCCCAGAAAAAGTGAAGACAAGTAACTACAGTTGCCAAGTAGGAGTAACAAAGGTATACCAAGTAAATGTTTTAAATGCCTAAAGGCAGGGAGGAAAAGGAAAATTATCTGCAAAAGGAAAAGGAATGTATTCCCAAAGTAAAAGAGAATAATACCACCATCCCCAGAACAGCATATGCCAGTCAAGACATCACACCCTTACACTGGATCCCATAATAATTAGAAAGGACTGAGTGCTGAAGGCAACCCCATCCCTACCCCGAAGAGTGGTTTACTCATCATGTTATTTAACTTCATACTGTAGATTCTCCTAAGACCCTGTCCAAGCCAGACCTTTCAAGAGATTGTGGCCAAAGACATTTGGAACCCAAATTATCTTTGAGTTGAAAGATCACCTTATCTAGTATATTTCAGCTGCCTACGGGCAGGGACAAATAGAGCAAAGGAAGTTTTATGACCCTCTCTCATCCCACTGTTATCAATGTATCTCTAAGAAGAGCATGTCTGTTCTTATCTATGATACAAAATAGCTCAGATAAACTTCTCTTTTTTCATGTTTAAAAGAAAGTTTTTAATGTTAGTTTATTGTGGGTAAAAACACATAACACAAGATCTACTCTGTTAACAAATTTTAAGTGTAAAACACAGTGGGGCTGACTCTGGGCACGATGTTGCACAGCAGACCCCTAGAGCTCATTCACCTTGCTTAACTGAAACATTACGGCTGCTGATGAGTAACTCCTCATTTCCCCCTCTCCTCAGCCCCTGACAACCACCATTACACACTATGATTCTATGAATTTGATTGTGTTAGGTATTCGTTTAAGTGGAGTCATGCATCTCTCTTTCTCTGATTTGATTTTTTCAGTTAACGCAATATCCTCAGGTTCTTCCATGCTGTCACATACAGCAGAATTTCCTTCTTTAAGGCTGAATAGTGTTCCAATAGGAGAAGGCAATGGCACCCCACTCCAGTACTCTTTTGCTTTGAAAATCCCATGGACGGAGGAGCCTGGCAGGCTTCAGTCCATGGAGTCGCTGAGTAGGACACGACTCACTCAGCGACTTCACTTTCACTTTTCACTTTCATGCTTTGGAGAAGGAAATGGCAACCCACTCCAGTGTTCTTGCCTGGAGAATCCCAGGGACGGGGGTCCTGGTGGGCTGCTGTCTATAGGGTCACACAGAGTCGGACACGACTGAAGCGACTTAGCAGCACCAGCAGCACTGTTCCAATATGTATATCCCATATTTTTTCATTCATCTGTCCATGGATGTTTAAGTTTTTTGCACATCTTGGCTATTACAAACACTTCTGCAAAAAACATGGGAGAGCTCATATCTTTTAGAGATCCTGACATCAATTCCTTGGATAAATATCCAGAAATAGGATGCCTGGATCATATAGTAGTTCAATTTTTGAGGAGCCTCCTTATTGCTTTCCTTAGTGGCTGCACCATTTTACATTCCCACAAACAGTGTGCAAGCATTCTAATTGCTCCACATCTTTGCCAATACTTATATCTTTCTAAATAACAGTCATCCTGATAGGTATGAAGTGATTTCTCATCACGGTTTGGATTTCCTTTCCCTCCATGACTAGTGATACTATTTTTTATATACCTGTTGGACATTTTTAGGTCTTCTTTGGGTAAATGACTATTCAAGTTCATAATCCATTTTTAATCAGGTTATTAGTTTTTTTGGTGTTGAGCTGTAGAAGTTTATTATATATATTAGAGATTAACTCCATCGGATAAATGGTTTGCAAATATTTTCTCTCATTCTGCAGGTTGCCTTTTTACTCTGTTGTCTGCCTGGCTGAGCAGTACTCACAGGCCTACGTGTTTATTTTGCTTTTGCTACCTGTGTTTTCTGTGTGGGTCACATCCATAAAATTATTGCCAAGATGAATGTTATGAAACATTTCCCTTATGTTTTCTTCTAGGAGGTATCCAGCCTCAAGATTATGTTTAAGTCTTTAATCCATTCTGAGCTGATTTTTGTGTATGATATAAGGATCCAATTTCATTCTTTCGTACATGGATGTGCAGTTTTTCCAATGCCTAAATACATTATTTTTTAAAGTGAGAAGCCTATGTTCAAGAAGTTTCAATCAATATTTATCGATATTCGGTCTAAATGTCAGAACCTGAACCCAATGCTCTGGCATTCATTCAACAATTACTGTGCATATACTATTAGTAGTTACCTGAGAACAGTCTCTGTAAACCAGACACCAGTCACCAGAAATTAAAAAAATAAATCAAAATATCCAAACAATCTCTTTAATTTCAATACTTCCTTTCACAAACATAAAACTCTGTAGTACGGTTGATCCTTGAACAATATGAATCTGAACTGCATGGATCTACTCACAGATTTTTTTCAATACATATACAGTTGGCCCTCCCTATCCACAGTTCCTCATCCATAGACACAGAGGGCCAACTATGAGACTTGAGCCCCTGTGGAGTCCGGTATCTGCAGTGGGTCGTTGAACCAACTCTCTCTCCTCCCCAGACACTGAGTGATGACTATACATAATATGCCTGTTGCATTCATATCCCGACTCTGCTTACTTGCTATGTGACTGGGATATTTTCCTAACTCTTTTAAGACTCAATTTTCTCATCTGGAAATAGGAATGATATAAGGCTACAGCTACAGGAGTAGAAGATATATCTGTTATACAAAGTATACTTGGAATTGAGAAAGTATTAAATATATGTTAACTTATAATATTAACTGAAAACAAATCAGAACATTATTATGGATTCTTTAACTGATGCAGTGGCACAGCTTTGTTTTCTTTTCCTTTTCAAACTTTATCATCATGGACATAAAAAATGCACACAAAGATATCAACAGAACAACTACAGAAAGAGCGAAGTATCTTATGAAGAAAAGCAAGCTGGTTAAAGATGGGTCAATTACAAGAAAGGATATTTTGCATGACTGTAATGGAAAAATGAGTCAATGAAATAGCACTTTAGATGTGAGCTCCACTGGGATGAAAGGATCTCAGGGTGGCACAGAAGCAGTGTCAATCACTCTATGTAATTTGGCCCCTCAGAATTCAAAACGTAGGGAAAATTTTAGCAAACCTGACAGCAAAAATGTTGCCAATGGTTAAAAGATTTCATAATTTGCAGTTTGAATTTAAAATGACAAATTTAAGCTCATAAAAGAAGCTGTAAAAGATAACTTATCTTTAATATACAGGGTATGGCTAATTTTGTGGGTCATACTACTAACTTGATTATTATTCAAAATAAACATACAAGAGGTCATCCTGAGAGAATATCTGGCTTTAAAGAGTGATTTTTCACACAGTTGGTAATAGCATGTTGACTAAAGTTATTTTACATAGATAATTATAACATATATTAAAATTGAAATTAAAATTTTTTAGAGTCACAGTGATAAGGAAATTACCATCAAGGGTTTCTTTCTGTTTCAGGTTTTGCAATCTTATGTCCAACTTTGAAAGGAAAAATGTAACAGTTATATGGATCAGTTCAGTTCAGTTGCTTAGTCGTGTCTGACTCTTTGCGACCCCATGGACCGCAGCACACCAGGCCTCCCTGTCCATCACCAACTCCTGGAGTTTACTCAGACTCATGTCCATTGAGTCCGTGATGCCATCCAACCATCTCATCCTCTGTCGTCCCCTTCTCCTCCCACCTTCAATCTATCCCAGCATCAGGATCTTTTCAAATGAGTCAGCTCTTCACAGCAGGTGGCCAAAATATTGGAGTTTCAGCTTCAGCATCAGTCCTTCTGATGAATATTCAGGACTTATTTCCTTTAGGATGGACTGGTTGGATCTCCTTGCTGTCCAAGGGACTCTCAAGAGTCTTCTCTAACACCACAGTTCAAAAACATCAATATATTAACAACTGAAATTACCTTCTGTAGTTAGCAAACTCTAACTCACTGTGTACTTAACACAATGTTTATTTGCGGTTTGCTCGAGAGATCACATACTGGTAGTGGTTGTTTAGTCGCTAAGTTGTGTCTGAATCTTAGCAACACCATAGAGTGTCTGTCCATGAGATTTCCCAGGCAAGAATACTGGAATGGGTTGCCATTACCTTCTCCAGGGGGTCTTCCCCACCCAGGGATCAAAGCCAAGTCTTCTGCACTGGTGGGCAGATTCTTTACCACTGAGTCACCAGGGAAGCCCTATACACATTGATACTGTATTGTTAATGGTGTAAGAGAATAGCATAAGTATCACACACATACACCACACACAAGAAATATCCACATATTACACATACATATAAGAAACACTTTTGTCTTTTCATACTGTTCATGGGGTTCTCAAGGCAAGAATGCTGAAGTGACTCCTGCAATCCATGGGGTCACAAAGAGTCCAACATGACTGAGAGATTGAACAACATAAGAAACACTAAGAAAAAGAGAATATTTTTTCATAGATAACTGCTAACTCAAGATTTTTTAAAATATGAGAACGTTTTTTTAATCAGCACATTTTAATTACTGAGAAGAACTCTACTCACTTTTCTCCCTCACCAACTTCCAAAGAGATATTTCAAAATTCACAAAAATCCCAATATGTCATTTAGTTTTAATGCTATCAACCTGCAAGGAGACATTCTGTACTTACCCTCCTACAGAATACAGTATTTCTACTCTAGGCCTTAATGAAGTTTGGTTCAAGTGACTTTTCACATGTCAACATTAACCAAGCTAAAAACACTAAGTTCAAACTGTACATCACAAATATCCTGTTTCTGTGTCTAGAGGAAAGACAGGCTCAGAATGCCAAACAGATGCTTGAGATAGAAAAAACACAAGGTGAGGGAGGAAGAGTTTTAATTCTGCTACTACAATTTTTCTTTAAAGTTCAGAAAGTACTTCTTTTTAGTGTGGAATACATGTACTTTAATGGTTAATAAAACCATTTAAGGGGCAAAACCATTAAGGGGGGCAAAAACATACTTCCTTAACCTTTTCAGAGGAAAAAAGGATATTGAACCAAAGAACTTTGAACACATTATTCCAAGACTAAATCTTCACAGATAATCGTAATGAGTTATCTCCCCTTGAAAGAACACATAAAAATATTTAAGTCCGTTGTATTTTTTTAACCACTTTAAGAAAAAACAGCAATTTACCAGTGCCAAACTTTCCAAAGAGCATTAAAATCAATTATGGAGCTATTTGTAATTTGATTTTCTGTCAAAAATGTAATGAAGTGAGTATTCTCTGCAATAGGAGACACTGTTTAAAATCAGTCACCATTTGGCATGTTTTGTGTTCTGCTTATGCTCCTTGGCAACAACAGTACAGCTAACCAGGATTTTTTTTTTTAACTGCTCTTTCTGGGTATGTTTGACAACTCCTCACTCCCACAGTCTTTTAACATGGGGCTTCCTCAGTCAGGGATGCAGATCCCACACCGAGCCCATAAAACAATTAGTGGGAGGCCTTGGCATTGCATTCAAAGACCTTTATAAAAAGC
Organism: Giraffa tippelskirchi; assembly: GCF_054371585.1. Lineage (NCBI taxonomy): Eukaryota > Metazoa > Chordata > Mammalia > Artiodactyla > Giraffidae > Giraffa > Giraffa tippelskirchi. The sequence continues at coordinate 80,755,464 of NC_137275.1, read as the reverse complement.
CAATGTAGCTGGCTGTGTGAAATCTGACGTGTGGGGAGCCCCCATAAAACTTTAATGGAAACTGGGGGCTTCTTCTGGAAAAGGTTGAGAAGCTGGGCCACTGCTGTATAATTAAAGCAGCTATTTAACAAGAAACAATAAGCATTTCAATAAAAAGTAATCAGAAAGCAATAAAAACATTAAAACTCTGGGCAATCTTGTATGTTTATAAAAAGTGGAAATAACTGCTCTTCAGAAAGAGGGTTTTCCTTGTGTATGGGCAAAGTGGTTTTGTTTGCTCTCACATTTAGAAGAATCTGTCAGAATGCCTTTTAGCTAATAGAGAAAACACAATTAACAACCCTTTTCCTTTTTTCAATGTACCTACCACATCTGGTTTTGTTTTATGATTACTTTTTTCTTATTGAAATACAAGTGACATAAAACATTGTATTAGTTTTAGATGTGCAACTTAATGATTTGATAGATGTACAGATTATGAAATGAGTACTTGGGTTTAGTTAACATCCATCACCACACGTAGTTACACACATTGTTTTTTCTTGTCATGAGAACTCTTAAGATCTACTCTCTCATCAACTTTGAAATATACAATATGGTACTGTTAACTCTAATCACCATACTGCACATCATATCCCCAGGACTTACAAAACACTGAACTCTCAGATACAGAGAACAGACTGGTTGGTTGACAGAGGCAAGGGGTGGAGGAAATGGGTGAAAGTAGGAAAGGCACCAACCTCCAGTTTCTAAGATAAATAAGTCTGCCACATCTGATTTTAAACTTCATACAAAACTGAGTCTGAAGTCTCCTGGAAATTCTGAACTCAAAAACAGTGAAAACTTGCATGAACACACCTTTTCTACTAGTGGCACAACAACTCAATATAGAGTTTAAAGAATTATTAATATTCATATACAACTGAAAGACAATTACTTTTAAAGAATAAAGAATATGACAACCAAGTCCCTGTCCTTGCTTTAATTCACCAGCTTTTTCAAATGGAAAAAAAAAATGACTCAAAGTATATCCTAACCTAATAGCATGATCCTAACCATGGTATTAGGGGTGACAGTTTTTGTTAAAGTAACCTAGTTTTATTGGTAATCCCCAGCCCCACATCAAAAGCTGGATGACTGGATCACAGAATTTACCCATTTAACATAGAAAGGGCTCAGTTTATGATGAAAAGAAAACCCCAACACACAGAAGAAGGTCTGCCCCTTTTGACCATGGGAGAGTATGGAAAGCAAAGACAGATGGAGAGAAAGGAGATCATCACAAAACCAGACTGTATGGCCTGAACCTTCTATTTGGGGAACATGGCAGGGGTGTGGGGGGAGGTAGGTAAAGAAGTGTCTCTGTTAATACAACCAGTCTGATATAAGGCACCCAAAGAACATCTCCCTTAGGGGCCTGCATCTCAGGCATAATCTAGGGGAGGTGCAGGCCTCTAAAAACAATGTTCATTAAACTTCGGGTAAAGACCTATTACTTGGTCAAAAGTAGCATTTTAAAAAATTTATTACAATAATATTGAAGATAGCAAGTTTCTCTTAAGTAGGAAAGGTAAATACTGATTTATGAAATTTTTGTTTCCATGCCACAGTTTTAAGTGTATTTATTATAGTTCATAGCCTAATAGAGTGAAAGCAAATGCCCTAGGAGAAGAACAACTATCAGTTCAGCTGCATATAGTAAATGACATGGGAATATAGATTGGAAGAGGGCAGTGACAGATATACCTAAAGCAATGCTCTGGGTATTCATGACTTCAGTGTGGCTTGGGAGGGATTCAGAACTTCTCACAGGTCCTCCTGAGAGGTAAAGCCCACTGAGAGGGCTGGTGGGCAGGCAGAGGCCTAGGCTCAGAATAAAGGGTTGCATATCTGAGGTCTTCAAAACTAAATGTAAATAGCTGGGATCATGGACTTTAGTAGTACACACCTACATGCTGATCAAAGAGGTCAGTTAGAACCAAGCACTCCTCAACAGACACATGTATAGATCACATCAAACCAGGCTCCCAGCAGTGAACTCACCACAACAATGAAGAAAACACTGACCAGACTGTCACAGGAGACGAGTACAGATGCATCTTACAGAGTAATATGATAAGAGAAAACAAAATACGGGGCATTTACACCAAACAGAATCAACAGGAAATGACTTAATTCAGAAGAGGCTAAAAAATTATTAACTGGCAAGATTATATTTTTAATAACCAGTTACTTGGCAGAGCAAGTTCACGAGGAAATTGAAATACATTATAGGTAGAAGCTGTACTTTTTGTAAATAGTAATGAGTAAAACTACCCTCTTGCTATATCTACCACTTAAAGTGAGGCCATAAGTAAGAATAAAGAACTTAATTTCTAATTAACATGATATAATATGCATATTTATACAATTTTAATAACATTGCCTCAATACTTAAGTCTCAGAAAATTAGAGAATAGTAGAATAGTATCTTTCATTCTAGAATAATTTCATTGGAAAAAAAATCCTTTTTTGCTGTTACATGCAGAGTTTGGGAAGATGATCAAGTGTGTTTGCACATATACACAAACAAGTGGCAACTATGAAGCAATATATATAATCATGACATGATCTTATACATAGAAAACCTAGACTCCACCAAAGAATATTAGAATAAATTTAGTAAAGTTGCAGTATACAAAATCAGTATATAGAAATCTGTTGTTTCTATACACTAATAATAAACCTATCAGAAAAATTAAGGAAACATTCCTATTTATAATTTCATTCAAAAGAATAAAATACCCTGGAAGAAAATTTAACCAAGGAAGTGAAACACCTGTACACCAAAAACTATAAGATATTGATAAAAAATTGAAGATGACAGGAAGAAATTGAAAAATGTGCTGTGCTCATGAACTGGGAAAATTAATACTGTTAAAATGTCCATAATACCTAAGGCAATATACAGATTTAAAGAAAACACAACCACAATGCCAATGGCATTTTTTCACAGAAAAGAACAAACAAGCCTAAATTTGGAGAGAACCACAAAAGATCCCAAAGCCAAAAGCAATACTGAGAAAGAAGAAACAAAACTGGAGGCATCACGCTCCCTGGTTTCAAACTATATGACAAAGCTATATTAATCAAAATAGTATGATACTGGCAGAAAAACAGATCAATGGAACAGAATAGAGAGCCCAGAAATAAGCTGACACACACATGGTCAATTAATTTATGACAAAGAAATCAAGAATACACAATGGAGAAAAGTCTCTCCAATAAGCGATGCTGGGAAAACCGGACAGATAAATGCAAAAGCGTGGAATCATATACCATACACAAAAGCTAATTCAAAATGGATTAAGGACTTGAATTTAAGTCCTAAAACTATAAAACTCCCAGAAAAAATATAGGTGGTAAGCTCCTTGACATCAGTCTTGGTGACAATTTTTTGCACTTTTCACAGAAATCAAAGGCAATAAAAGCAAAAATACACGAATGAGAGTACATGAAACTGAAGTTTTTGCAGAGTAAAGAAAACCATCCACAAAGTGAAATGCCAACCTACTAAATGGGAGAAAATATTTGCAAGTCATATATCTGATAAGGGGTTAACACTCAAAATATAGGGCTTCCTTGGTGGCTCACACCATAAAGAATCCACCGTAACGCACAAGATCTGGGTTCGATCCCTGGGTCAGGAAGATCCCCTGGAGGAGGGCATGGCAACTCATACCAGTATTCTGGCCTGGAGAATTCCATGGACAGAGGAGCCTGGCGGGCTCCAGTCCATGGAGTCACAAAGAGTTGGACACAACTAAGCACCTAACACTTTGGGGCTTCCCTGGTGGCTCAAAAGGAGGAGACCTGGGTTCGATCCCTGCCTGAGTCAGGAAGATCCAACTCCAGCAAAAAAAAAAAAAAATCTGATTTAAAATTGGGCAGAAGACCTGAATGGTCATTTTCTAAAAAATGATATACAGATGGCCAAGCTACATAAAAAGATGCTCAACACTAATCAATAAGGAAATGCAAATCAAAACCACGAGACCTGTTAAAATGGCTGTATCAAAAAGTCAAGAAATAAGTGTTGGAGAAGATGTGAAGGAAGGGGAACACTTGTGTGCACTACTGGTGGGATATAAATTGGTACAGTCAAAATCAAAAACAGTATGAAGTTTCCTCAAAAAATTAAAAATAGAACTACCGTATGATCTAGCATTTCCACTTCTGGAATTTATCCAAAGAAAATGAAAACACTGGCTTGAAAAGATAGGAAAAGATATGTGCACCTCTGTTCACTGCAGCGTTATTTACAATAGCCAAGATAATGGAAACCACACCTAACTGCCCATCGGCAGACGAATGTATCAAGAAAATGTGGCACACACACACACTTCAGCCATATAAAGAACGAAATCTTGCCATTTGTAACAATATGAATGGACTTTCAGGGCATTAGGCTAAATGAAATAAGTCACATAAAGAGAAACAAATGCAGTATGATCTCACCTATATAAGGAATTCTTAAAATACAGACAAAACAAGCTCATAGATACAGAGACCAGATTGGTGGTTGCCAGAGGGGAAAGGGGTGGGTGGGACAGGTGAAGGGTGTCAAAAGGTACAAGTTCCCACTTATAAGATCAGTAAGTAATGGGGATGGAATGTACAACATGACAACTAGAATTAATAACACTGTATTGCATATTTGAAAATTGTTAAAAGTGCAAATCTTACAAGGTCTTATCACAAGAAAAAAAATTCTGGTGATGGATGACAGCTAGAATTATTGTGATGATTATTTGCAATACATACAAATATCGAATCATTACATTTTACACCTGAAGCTAATATAATGTTGAATGTCAATTATATATAAATTATTAAAAATGCTAAAATCACATACTTAATCTGCATTTTTGGAGTGGTAGTGATGGTAATATGCTAAGTACCAAAAAATTAATCATATAAATCACAACTGAAATTGCTATTTACATTGATACACCCATATCATTCCTTTTCTTAAAATCTTCATTAGTTAATTAAATATGTCTTGATTTCAAAAATATTTAAAGAGAGGCAAGAAAGAAATGGAACATTTGACAAACTGAGCAATTCTATTCAAAAACTATTTTTAAATAATTTTAGAATCATATTCTACAATTTAGCCTGAACTAGAAAAGTTAACTCATGTGTGCTGTTGCAAGTGTGGGGGGAGGTGTAAGAACTGGTTCACAGATAGTAAATCAAAATAGTTTTGATAATTATCTACTTCCCTAAAGTTATTAAAACTTCATTGGGGGTTTTTCATAATAAGGTTTTCAAATAACTCATGTTCTTTCCAGGTTGTGGTTTCAGTTAATTACAAAAGGAAGAAAAAATGTAAGAGCTGCTAAAAAGTCAACGCCAGTGAAAAATGAATGGTCAAATACTCAGTTTTACATATTTCAAATCATGGACAGGTGATTTAATTTGCAATAACATTCATACATTCAAAGCCACAAATGCAACATTCAAGGCATTTTTGGTATCTGCCAAGATTGAGGAATCATATAAGTTTTTTAAATAACAGTGTAAATCATCTTTAATCATTTTCAAAAGACTTTCCACAACAAATCTTCAAATTTTGAATGATCAAAAGCTCCCTAAGAGATATTATGTTATCATTAGCTTTATTATGTACCATAACAAATGAGTATATCATGCATATATTACTACTTAAATATATGCACATTATGAAACACATTTTAATATATTTTAATTCTAACAAGAGAAAGTTTTAGACTGCCTTTGTCAAAATGGGATTAAACGCTTTCATTATAATTAATCTTTATGGTTTTCTCTGCTTTATTTTGGTCATCCATGCCCATAGACAGTGCCTGAAAATTATCATGACCCTTAAATATTCCTGGTAGCTTGGATCTTCCTTGTAGCTCAAACGGTAAAGAATCTGCCTGCAATGCAAGAGACCAGGGTTCGACCCCTGGATCGGAAAGATCCTCTGGAGAAGGGAATGGCAGTCCACTCCAGTATTCTTGCCTGGAGAATCCCATGGTCAGAGGAGCCCGGCAGGCCACAGTCCATGGGGTCACAAAGAGTCGGACACACTGAGTGACTAACACTGCTACAATAAATATTCCATCTCAAAATTCACTTATTCATACATCTTAAACCATAACCTTCTCTCCTCAAGCCTACTCATCCAACTATATCAACTAAGGCTATTCTCTGACTTCACTGGAACCTCAAGTTCGTTGAATCCTAGTTTTCTCTGAATCCACTATCCTTCTCCTTCCTCTACATGCTAACCCACAATCAAGCACAAGAGTTCAGTCCACGGCACTCTCATTGTCTCAACTTATGCTTTCTAAGTGAACACATTCTTGCTCATAGCTTCAATTACCATATGTCTATGTCCAGCCTAAATCTCTATTCTGTTTCTCAGGCCAGTGTATTCCAACCCAGTATTACAAAATCAAGCTCATTTGCTTCACCCATAAACCCAGTTCTTTTTCAGTGTTCTCTTAGTGAATAAGTTTCATCTCTTCAGTTGTACAAGCAAGAAATCTAGAAGGCACTTGGAAACTATCACCAGATCCTGTTCATTTTACATGCTATTTATCTTTCAAATTTACCCACTTCTCTCCATCTCTAGCCTTGCCCAAACCTAAGCTTTTAATGACCTACCTGCATAGGTCAAAACTCAATAGGTGCTCAAAGCACTGTGTGTATATTTCAAACTATTTATCAATCTTGCAATTTTACATTTCATAGTGTGATTATTTGAAAAATGTGTAATTTTCCCCTAGACTTGCACAGTTCAATTAGAAAGCCAATATCTGGCACATGTAACTGTTTAAATTTAAATTAATTAAAATCAAATAAAATTAAGAATTCAACCCCAAGAAGACATAGAGATGGCCAACAGCATATGAAGAGATGCTCAATATCATTATGCAATAAGGAAATGTAAATCAAAACCACAATGAAATATCGTATCACACAGGTTAGAATGATTATTATCAAACAGACAATAAATAACGAGTGTTGACAGGGTGATGGGGAAAAAGGGAAGCCTCATCCTGTTGGTGGGAATTTAAATTGGTGAAACTATAATGGAAAACAATATGTAGGTTCCTCAAAAAAACAAAAATATAACTACCATATGATCCAGCAATTCTACTCCTGGGTATTTAGCCAAAGAAAGTGAAAAGATATATACACCTCTATATTCAATGCAGTAATGTTTATAATACTCAAGGTATGGAAGCAACCAAAGTGCCCATCTATTATTAGTGGATAAAGAAGATGTGACACACACACACATATATATGCATGTGTGTATGTATGTAAAATAGAATATATTGTATTCTATTATATTCTATCAGTATATATGTATTCTATTTTGTTTTTGTTTTTTTTTATTTTTTTTAAAGAGGCCCCACTTTCACGGTCTGTACTCGTACTGAAAATCAAGGTCAAGCGAGCTTTTGCCCTTCTGCTCCACAGGAGGTTTCTGTCCTCCCTGAGCTCGCCTTAGTTTATTTTGTATAACAGAATGTTTTCTGTTATACATGCACACATACATACATATATACATACACATAGTAGAATATTACTTAGCCATAAAAAAGGAAACGTTTCCCTTTACAACTACGTGGATGGACCTAGAAAGTATTACACTAAGTGAAATAAGCCAGAAAGGCAAATACTATATGATTTCATTTATGTAAAATCTAAAAAGCTATTCAAGTGAACAAATATAACCAAACAGAAACAGTCATCAATAAAAAAGAACAAACAGGTCGTTGCCCGAGAGTAGGGGTTGGGGAGGAGAAAATGGGAGCTTAAGAGGCATAAACTTTCAGTTTTACAACAAATTAGTCACAAATATAAAATGTACAGATTGGGGAAAATAGTCAATAATTATGTAATGTCTTCGGCGACAGAGGACAACTAGACTTTTCATGGTGATCTTTTTGTGATGTATAGAGGCATCAAATCACTATGTTGTGTATCAGGAACTAATACAGTGCTATAGGCCAATTATACTTCAAAAACAAACTCATAGAAAAAGAGATCACACCTGTGGTTAACAGAGGAAGAGAGGAGGAGCAGGGGATGAAGGCAGTTCAGTTCAGCGGCTCAGTCATGTCTGACTCTTTGCGACCCCATGGACTGCAGCATACCAGGCCTCCCTGTCCATCACCAACTCCCAGAGTTTACTCAAACTCATGTCCATTGACTCGGTGATGCCAGACAACCATCTCATCCCTCTGTTGTCCCCTTCTCCTCCCGCCTTCAGTCTTTCCCAGCATCAGGGTCCTTTCCAATGAGTCGGTTCTTCATAGCAAGTGGCCAAAGTATTGGAGTTTCAGCTTCAGCATCAGTCGTTCCAGTGAATATTCAGGACTGATTTCCTTTAGGATGGACTGGTTGGATCTCCTTGCAGTCCAAGGGACTCTCAACAGTCTTCTCCAACACCACAGCTCAAAAGCATCAATTCTTCGGTGCTCAGCTTTCCGTATAGGCCAACTCTCACATCCATGCATACATGACTACTGGCAAAATCAAAGCTTTGACTAGACGGACCTTTGCTGGCAAAGTAATGTCTCTGCTTTTTAATATGCTGTCTAGTTTGGTCATAGCCTTCCTTCCAAGGAGCAGGTGTCTTTTAATTTGATGGCTGCAGCCACCATCTGCAGTGATTTTGGAGCCCAAGATATATATGAAAGTTAAGACTAAATCTTGAGAGTTCTCATCACAAACAAAAAAAACTTTTTCGCCATTTCTTTAATGTTTTATGAGATGACTGATATTCTTTAAACTTATTGAGATAATCATTTCATGATATATGTAAGTCAAATCATTAGGTTGTAAACCTTAAACTTATATAGTGCTGTGTGTCAATTATATCTCAATAACACTGAAGTGATAAAAAATAATTCAATTCCTCAGTTTCACTAGCTACATTTTAAGTGCCTAATGGGCCACATGCAGGTAACAGCTATCATAAGGAATACTACAGATATACAACATTTCCATCTCAATTAATAGCACTAAACTAAAATTAAGCTGCGTGAGAGCACTTTGTACCCACCATCCACAACCTGGCACTTATAGAGGGCCTGAAAAAGAGTAGGCTACACACACACACACACAAACTATTGAGGAATAATGAACATAAGATAGTGGGACAACAACCAGAAATCATTTGTGGTTCAAATTCATCACACTATGAATCTCATTTACTGTAGTAGTTCCAATCTTTTTAAGAACTAGTGAAAAGAAGTGACTTCTTAAAAGTCAAAACTGGGTTTCCCTGGAGGCTCAATGGTAAAGAATCTACCTGGCAGTGCAGGAGACACCTGTTTAATCCCTAGTCTGGGAAGATCCCACATGGAGCAACTAAGCCCATGTGACACAACTATTGAGCCTGTGCTCTACAACCTGAGAACCACAAATGCTGAGCCCATGTGCCCTGGAGCACAACAAAGCCACTGCATGAGAAGCCAGTGTACCGCAACTAGAGAGTAGCACCCGTTCACTACGACTAGAGAAAAGCCTGTGCAGCAACAAAAACCCAGAACAGCCAAAAACAGGTTTAAAAAATTATAAAAGTCAAAATCATCAGCACTGGCAGAAATTCTGAATCTCATTACAAGGGAGGTATGGTTGTTATTAAACTTAGGACTCATTATCACCTCCTGGATAAGTTTATGTTAATAATGTATTAATAAATCTTACAGCATCTGTCACTGAAATGGAGATGGAAAGCAGAATGCATACTCAATCTCTACTTATACATTAAATAATGCACATATATCATTTACCTGGTAATTATGTTCACTTACTGTAACTATACTGTACACTACTACACAACTATAACTAAAATTATAGTCAAATAAGACATTAAATCAAACCTTCCCTAGATCCAAGGATTGTTACCTCTTCCAAAAGCAGTGTATATGTATTTAAAATTATTTTTTTCTGGGAGTTGTAGGAATTGTAAACTTTAAGAAAAATGGACTTTGAAAATAGGCTGGAAAAGCAAAAAAACTCAGCATACTAAGTACACTATGGTAGAAAAATCAAATAAAGTCAGGATGATGTACATGAAATACTAAGTCAAAATTTAACATTTAACTTTAAGACTTAAACTCCCTGAATTTCAGAATCAACACCTACACAGGAAGACATCTGGCTAGTATTAATACTCAAGGTAAAAAGAGAAAAATGCCCGAAGACATATGCAAATCACCTGCAAGGCTTTTTCAAGCTATTTACACTTCCAAAACCCTCTTACTCCCTCATTAATGATTCTATACACTGGTTGTAGAAGCAGCTGAAAGTGAAAGTGAAATGGTAGTCACTCAGTCCTGTCTGACTCTTTGTGACCCCATGGACTGTAGCCTGCCAGACTCCTCTGTTCATGGAATTCTCTAAGCAAGAATACTGGAGTGGGTTGCTATTTCCTTCTCCAGGGGTTCTTCCTGATCTAGGGATCGAACCTGGGTTTCCTGCACTGCAGGCAGATTCTTCACAATCTGAGCTACTAAGGAAGCTCAGAGGTAGCTGACATTCCAGCAAACATTTATGCTCATCTTCCGTAGCACTGAGTTGTTGAGAAGCAGTGGTCCAGCAGGGGAAAATATTTTCCACCTTCTTTAAATTTAGGTGGGGCCTTCTGGCTGCTTTTTACCAATGGACCAGGAACAGAGGTTATGTATGTCACTTCAGGGCTTAGGTAGATACAAACCTGATAGGCCTTCTCCACATTCTCTTATCCAAACAGAACTTGGATGGTAACACCCATGGCAACTTTGCAAGTTGTAGGCTAAAGACAAAGGAATGTCTATAGGCCTAGATCCCTAAGCAACGATAAGGCACCAAACCCTCTCACCTCCTATCTAATCTCCAGCCATCCCACATCCAGTTACCAGTCAAAAACTTTCATCCTATAGGTGAAAAATAAATACCTAGCATATTAATCCACTTGTACTTAGAGATTTATATGTTACAAGGACTGGATTATCCTTAGTAACTATATGCTTCTATGTGGGCCTACCCCACTGCCCAAAATTGAGAGCTATCACCACGGTGAGCCACCACTAAGCCACAAAGAGAGTGCATTACACAGATGTACTGGAGCAGAAGGGACTGAAAATGCTATGATTGTAGTATTATATAATACTTTTAAAACCTCTGAAATTGTGATATCAATTATCAGGGCTTAAAGAGCAATATTGCATAGGAACCTGGGATGTTAGGTCCATGCATCAGGGCAAATTGGAAGTGGTCAAACAGGAGATGGCAAGAGTGAACACTGAAATTCTAGGAATTAGTGAACTAAGATGGACTGGAATGGGTGAATTTAACTCAGATGACCATTATATCTACTACTGTGGGCAGGAATCCCTTAGAAGAAATGGAGTACTCATCATGGTCAACAAAAGAGTCTGAAAAGCAGTACTTGGATGCAATCTCAAAAACGATAGAATGATCTCTGTTCGTTTCCAAGGCAAACCATTCAATATCATTGTAATTCAAGTCTATGCCCCAACCAGTAACGCTGAAGAAGCTAAAGTTGAACAGTTCTATGAAGACCTACAAGACCTTCTAGAACTAACAACCAAAAAAGATGTCCTTTTCATTATAGGGGACTGGAACGCAAAAGTAGGAAGTCAAGAAACACCTGGAATAACAGGCAAATTTGGCCTTGGAGTACAGAATGAAGCTGGGCAAAGGCTAACAGAGTTCTGCCACGAGAATGCACTGGTCATAGCAAACACCCTCTTCCAACAACACAAGAGAAGACTCTACACATTGACATCACCAGATGGTAGACACCGAAATCAGATTGATTATATTCTTTGAAGCCAAAGATGGAGAAGTTCTGCACAGTCAGCAAAAACAAGACCAGGAGCAGACTGTGGCTCAGATCATGAACTACTTATTGCCAAATTCATACTGAAATTGAAAAAAGTGGAGAAAACCACTAGAACATTTAGGTATAACCTAAATCAAATCCCTATGACTATACAGTAGAAGTGAGAAATAGATTTAAAGGACTAGATGTGATAGACAGAATGGCTGGTGAACTATAGATGGAGGTTCATGACATTGTACAGGAGACAGGAATCAAGACCATCCTCAAGAAGAGGAAAGGAAAAAAAGCAAAATGGCTGTCTGAGGAGGCCTTACAAATAGCTGTGAAAAGACGGGAAGTGAAAAGCAAAGGAGAAAAGGAAAGATATACCCATTTGAAGGCAGAGTTACAAAGAATAGCAAGGAGAGATAAGAAAGCCTTCCTCAGTGATCAGTGCAAAGAAATAGAGGAAAACAATAGAATGGGAAAGACTAGAGATCTCTTCAAGAAAATTAGAGATACCAAGGGAACATTTCATGCAAAGATGGGCTCAATAAAGGACAGAAATGGTATGGACCTAACAGAAGGAGAAGATATTAAGAAGATGTGGCAAGAATACACAGAAGAATTGTACAAAAAAGTTTCTCACAACCCAGACAACCACGATGGTGTGATCACTCACCTAGAACCGGACATCCTGGAATGTGAAGTCAAGTGGGCCTTAGGAAGCATCACTACAAACAAAGCTAGTGGAGGTGATGGAATTCCAGTTGAGCTATTTCAAATCCTGAAAGATGACGCTGTGAAAGTGCTGCACTCAATATGCAGGCAAATTTGGAAAACTCAGCAGTGGCCACAGGATTGGAAAAGGTCAGTTTTCATTCCAATGCCAAAGAATGCTCAAACTACCACACAATTGCACTCATCTCACACGCTAGTAAAGCAATGCTCAAAATTCTCCAAGCCAGGCTTCAGTAATACATGAACCGTGAACTTCCAGATGTTCAAGCTGGTTTTCAAAAAGGCAGAGGAACCAGTGAGATCAAATGGCCAACATCCATTGGATCATCGAAAAAGCAAGAGTTCCAGAAAAACATCTATTTCTGCTTTATTGACTATGCCAAAGCCTTTGACTGTGTGGATCACAACAAACTGTGGAAAATTCTGAAAGAGATGGGAATAACAGACCACCTGACCTGCCTCTTGAGACACCTGTATGCAGGTCAGGAAGTAACAGTTAGAACTGGACATGGAACAACAGACTGGTTCCAAATAGGAAAAGGAGTACGTCAAGGATGTATATTGTCACCCTACTTATTTAACTTATATGCAGAGTACATCATATGAAATGCTGGGGTGGAGGAAGCACAAGCTGGAATCAAGATTGCTGGGAAAAATATCAATAACCTCAGATATGCAGATGACAACACCCTTATGGCAGAAAGCGGAGAAGAACTAAAAAGCCTCTTGATGAAAGTGAAAGAGGAGAGTGAAAAAGTTGGCTTAAAGCTCAACATTCAGAAAACTAAGATCATGGCATCCAGTCCCATCACTTCAGGGCAGATAGATGGGGAAACAGTGGAAACAGTGGCTGGCTTTATTTTTCTGGGCTCCAAAATCACTGCAGATGGTGACTGCAGCCATGAAATTAAAAGACGCTTGCTTCTTGGAAGGAAAGTTATGACCAACCTAGATGGCATTTTAAAAAGCAGAGACATTACTTTACCAACAAAGGTCTGTCTAGTCAAGGCTATGGTTTTTCCTGTGGTCATGTATGGATGTGAGAGTTGGATTATAAAGAAAGCTGAGCGCTGAGGAATTTATGTTTTTCAACTGTGGTGCTGGAGAAGGCTCTTGAGAGTCCCTTGGACTGCAAGGAGATCCAACCAGTCCACCCTAAAGGAGATCAGTCCTTGGTGTTTATTGGAAGGACTGATGTTGAAGCTGAAACTCCAATACTTTGGCCACCTGATGTGAAGAGCTGACTCATTAGAAAAGACCCTGATGCTGGGAAAGATTGAGGGAAGGAGGAGAAAGGGGTGACAGAGGATGAGATGGCTGGATGGCATCACCAACTCGATGGACATGGGTTTGGGTGGACTCTGGGAGTTGGTGATGGGCAGGGAGGCATGGCGTGCTGCGGTTCATGGGGTAGCAAAGAGTCGGACATGACTGAGCGACTGAACTGAACTGATGGTGAAGGATATGGCAACTCGCTCCAGTATTCTTGCCTGGGAAATTCCATGGACAGAGGAGCCTGGCAGGCTACAGTCCATGGGGTCGCAAAAGAGTCAGACACAACTTAGCGACTACACAATGCTAATATTAATTTGATATTATACCCTCTCGTCAAATTATTTGGCAGGTATAAGGTAAATAAAACTTCCTAAATTTCCACAAACTACACCAAAAACCACAGCTACCAGGAGTTCCAGAAATAGAGCAACCATAAATTACAAACATCAAAACCAAGTTGATTGTACACACCATAACTTATGATGCATACTTTCTTCTCTGTTCATATCAGCCAACAAGCTTCCTTTATGTTTCAAAATACAGCTCAGTGTTACCTTCTCTTAGCAAACTTCTCCCCACCCTCAATCCTAGATCGTTAACCACTGCAACCTCTTGCCTCCTTCGTACCATATTGTAATTCAATGGTTTACACATCGATTCTCTCTTCTAGATTCACTAAGCAAAAATTTGAGTCTCATTCATCTCAGAGGCTGGGACCAAGTCAGTAAAATGTACACTCCAAATTAATATTGATGAATGAATAATTTTCTCAGCTCATCTCACTGTACAGAAACAAGAAACTAGTCTGTTTTGAATACATTAGTAAGTATCAAAGATCCAAAAGCAAGTCAATGAGGTAGAAAGGAGGATACAGTATATGTGGTTAATATAAGTATTGGATGAGTCAATTTAATAACCTCTCTTTTATCAATAAAAATTTCTGCACTTTCCAGGTGGCAGTAGTAGAATGTAAGTACTGTATGAGTCAATTTAACCTAATAAATTCTCTTTTGTCAATAATTTTTTTAACCCCGAATTATCTGAAATTTTCAATACTGTTGTTTAACTTAAAAATATAATAGAAGCAAGCAGTTATCTTTAAAAAAAACACATTTATAAATTACGCTGATCAACTAAACTTATAGGCATAATCTACAAGGCCTAACTGAGTCTCATTTCTTGCCACTGGTCTCTAATGACAGAAGAGAATTCAACAGACTTGAATTTACTTCAATAACTACATCAGGGGTCCCAAAGTAAGCTCATAGCACTAATATTACCAGAGATACTTGGTATGTTCTTTAATTTTAAGAGAAAAATAATACTGCAGAGAATAATATAAAATGAGACATGCTTTGAAATAAAATCACTTCTAACAAGGCCAGAGGGTTCTCAGAGGAAATATGAGAGCATCATTCTTTATCTCAAAGTCCCTCAGTTGCCATAAATGTACCTCAGCCTAGCAGAGGACACTGTCTTAAGTAATCCCAGAATCTTTAGTATGAATATACAACCAAAAGCTCCAATGCTAGATCTGGGAACATATTTTAAACCAGCTTTGCAAATCTAGAATGCCTTTTACAGACTCTTTAAAATGACAGGAAAACTTCAAGTACAATCCTCCTTAAGGGTGTCTGTGAATGAAAATGCCACTTTGGGACCCAGCTCAGAAACTCTTTGTTCCAGCTACAGAGGTAACGTAAAGGGAAATATGAAAATTAATTAACATTCCAGGGATCCCATGCAACCACATGCATTTAAAAGCACAATAGGCCCCACAATCTCTAACCATTCAGCCGTGTAGAGGCTTCTGAGTGGGATGGTCCAGAGCTGACCTTGAATGTGTGCAAAGGCCATCTACACTACTGTAGTATACCTCTTGCATTACCTCACAAATTATCACAACTGAATAGTATTAAAGATCAAGAAGAGGTAGGAGAAATTAAGTTGAGAGAAAACTTTTCAGGAAAACATCTTCACAGGCCTATTAAGTCAGAAGACTGACTGTGACAGCACTTACACACTAAAATGTGCTGACTTTGTGCTAGGTATTTCAAGCACCATACACATATTAAATATTTTAATCTTTACAACAGTTTTATGAGTTGGCACTACGATTATCTCCATTTTTATACAGGAGAAAGTAAAGCACAGAGTAATTAAGTAACTTGCCCAGGGCCACACACGTGTAAGTGGCAGAAACTGACACATTGTCTAGACTGTGCACTCTAGCTCTACGTGGCAGTTGCCTCTCATTTTGTCTATTTGGCACAGATAAACCTAGAGTATAGTGGGTTAGTGTCCTCCAAAAATTCACTTCACTCCAAACATAGGAGAAAAGGTCTTTAGCAGAAATATTTAATTAAAATTAGGTCATAACAGATTTAGGGAAGGCCATACAGCCAGTGAATTATATTCTTGAAACAGGAGAGGACACACAGAGATGCAAACAGAGAAAGAGGCCACGTGTAGATGGAGGAAGAGACTAAGAGTGACATAGCTACAAAGCAAAGAATGCCAATGACCGGTAGAAGCCAGAAGATGCTAGGAAAGGGCAAGAAGGATTTTTTTCCTAGAAACTTCAGAGGGAGCATGATCCTGCTAACACCCTGATTTCAGACTTCTGTCTTCCAGAACTATAAGCAAATTCATTTTTGTTGTTCAAGCCACCAAGTTTGTGGTAATTGCTTACAGCAACCTTAGGAAACCAATAAAGGGAATAAGATTATGACAATTACGTCAGCATCATGGTGGAATGAGATGCTCCCTTTGTCTAACCCCTTCAATCTACAACTAGCTAATCATTCATAACACAGAAAAGTATCCTCTGCCCAATACACTATGCAGGAGAGATCCACACATCTAGACATATGAATATGAGTGGACTGGCCACATAGAGAAGCCAGAACTAAGGGTTCAGCAAAAGCAGTGCCCCATTCCAGACCCTAGCCGTGATAGCCGAGTTCATACCCCAAAGACCTTGGTAGCAGCAGCAGAGGCAACACAGGAAACTGCGGCCTCTCAACCACAGCAGCACCTAAGTGACAGGGAACCAAGCAGCAGACGTGGTAGGGCCTGGGACCCCAACTCTTCAACCACTGCAGTGCCTGCAAATCTGCCTCCCCCAAAGCGGTAATGCCCATGAACCTGACAACTTCAGCTCCCCCATACAATCCCCTTTCCACACCATGGCAGCCCTTGACCCAGGCAACCCTGGACACAGCAGAGCAGCCTACCAACATGGTGTATTTAGTAGCAACATCAGCTATACCAACAAACCACCCGAGATCCTGGAGGTGCCAGCAGTGAGGACAAGGGAACTGGTAACACCTCTGGCAGAAGTGGTAGAGGGTCGATAGCGCCAATTCTCAGAGACATCTCAGAGGAAAAATAGAGGCAACTCAGATAAGAGAAATAAAAAAACCATTGCTATAGCTCCATCTACTGAAAAACAAAAGAAAGTGAAAGTGAACGTGAAAGTGACTCAGTCGTGTCCGACTCTTTGTGACCCCATGGACTATACAGTCCACAGAATTCTCCAGGCCAGAATACTGGAGTGGGTAGCCTATCCCTTCTCCAGGGGATCTTCCCAACCCAGGGTATGAACCCAGGTCTCCCATATTGCAGGCAGATTCTTTACCAGTCAACCCACCAGGAAAAAGAAGGACCTCTAATTACCAATCTGCTGAACTATTAGAATCAAAGTAAAAAAAGTTTTACTTTAATAATAAAAGTATTCACTACTGCAAATGTGCCATCAGAACAGCAGCTCACCAAGCAACATGAAAAGTCACAGTAACGGTATCACAAATAGAAAATTCTCCAGAAACCAAACTCGATGTCACAGAAGATTGTGATCTAATTGAGAATTCAAAATCACTGTTATGAAGAAACTCAATGAGCTAAAAAATCTCACAACTATAGTTCAATGAACTCAGGAATAAAATTTATGAACAGAAGGAATATTTTAATAAAGAGACTGAAACTCTGAAAAAGAAGAACCAAACAGAATATCTAGAGCTGAAGAACTCAAGTGAGATGAAGAATGCATTAGGAAGCACTGGAAATAGAGCAGACCATTTAAAAGAGAAAATTAGTGAGCTAAAAGATAGAACTCTAAAAATAATTCATGTGAAAGATGGGAGAGAACTAAGATTTTTTTTTAAATGAAGATGCTCCACAAGAACTATGTAACTCCCCTTAGAAAAGGCAACATAGGGATATTAAGAATCCCAGAAAGAGAAGACAGAGAGAAGAAAGCAGTGAGCTTCTTTAAAGAAAAAATAGCCAAGAGTTCCCAAACCTGGCAAAGGAATCAGGTATACAAGTCTATGAAGCTAATAGAACACCTAATTATCTTGGTGCAAAAAGACATCTGCAATACACATTATATTAAAATAAACAAAGTCAATAACAAAGAAAGAATTTTTTTAAAAAACCAAGGGAAAAAAAGACAATAACCTACAAAGGTACCCCCATCAAGCTATCAGTAGATTTCTCAGCAGAAACTCAACCAACCAGAAGAGAGTACAATAATATACTCAAAATAGTGAAAGAAAAAAATGATCAGTCAAGATTATCCAGCAAAGTTATCATCAGATAGAAAAGCGAAGAAAATGCTTTCCCAGATAAACAAAAGCTGAGTAAGTTGTTAGCACTAGACCTACATTACAAGAAATGTTGAAAGGAGCTCTTTTATCAGAAACAAAAAGGCAAAAGTATGTAAGACTTTAAGCAAGGTGTAAACAGAATCAGAAAATTGCAACTCTATATTAGGACAAGTCGTTAAACAATTATAGCATAAAAGTTAAAAGCATTAAAATAACTATAGCTACTTTCATTTGGTAACAAATGCACAACAAAAAATAAATAATCTGCAATTAAACTTACAAAAGAAAATGACAAAACCTGTAGACACAAATGAAGATAAGAGATGCGATCAGCAGAAAAAGGACTATAGGACTATGTTATTTACGAGATGTTTTATACAAATATCATGATTAACACAATACAAAAACCTAGACCAGAGACATGAAACAAACAAACAAAAAAGACACTGAGAAAAACATCACAAGAAAAACCACCATAGTAAAACTTTAGACAGAAACATAAAGAAAAAGAAACAATGAAAATATAGGAAGACCAGAAACCAAAGATGGACAATACCACATCCTCATTAACAATAATCACTCTTAATGTAAATGAATTGAATTCAGCAATCTAAAGACACAGAGTGGCTAGATGGATTAAAATATAAGACCAAAGTATATGTGTGCCAACAGGAGACTCATTTCAGTCCTAAAGACAAACATAGGCTCAAAGTGAAGGAATGGAAGATGATTCTCCAAGCAAATGGCAGTCAAAAGAAAGTGGGTGGAGCTTCACTCATAACAGACAAAATATACTTCAAGACAAAAAAAGATAAAAAGTGACAAAGATGGACTTTATATTGTGATAAATGGGCAATGCAGCAAGAAAACATACTATTTATTACTAACATACATGCATCTAACATAAAAGCACTAAAATATAAAAAGCAAATTGTAACAGATCTAAAGAGAGAAACTGATAGCAGTGCAGTAATAAGAGGGGACTTTAACACTATATTCAGATCAGCAGATAGAATATCCAGACAGAAAGTCAAAAAGGACACACAGGTCTTCGATGAAACATTAGATCACATAGACTTGATAGGTATATATGGAACATTTCATCCAAATGCAGCAGAATTCACATTCTTTTCAAGTGCATATAGACATTTGAGAATAGACCATATTTGGGGATACAAAATAAGAATCAATAGCTTTCAAGAAGACTAAAATCATAACAAAAAATGGTATGCAACTAGAAATCCACTATAAGAATAAGCTGGAAATATCAGAAACGTGTAGAGACTAAACAAAATGCTACTGAACAACTATTGAGTCAATGGAGAAATCAAAGGAGAAATAAAAACATACAGGATGACAAATGGAAATTGAAAAAGGACATAACAAAATCTATAGGATGCAGCAAAAGAGGAAAGTTAAAGCACTACAGGCCAAACTCAGGAAACAAAAAACCTCAATCTAGTTCATTTAAGTTCAGTTGCTCAGTCATGTCCGACTCTTTGTGACCCCATGGACTGCAGCACGCCAGGCCTCCCTATCCAACATCAACTCCCAGAGTGCATTCAAACTCATGTCCATTGAATTGGTGATGCCATACTACCATCTCATCCCATGTCATCTCCTTCTCCTCCCACCTTCAATCTTTCCCAGCATCAGGGTCTTTTCAGATGAGTCAGTTCTTTGGATCAGGTGGCCAAATTATTGGAATTTCAGCTTCAACATCAGTCCTTCCAATGAATATTCAGGACTGATTTTCTTTAGGATGGACTAGTTGGATCTCCTTGCAGTCCAAGGGACTCTCAAGAGTCTTCTCCAACACCACAGTTCAAAAGCATAAATTCTTTGGCATTCAGCTTTCTTTATAGGCCAACACTCACATCCATACATGACTACTGCAAAAACCATAGCCTTTACTAGATGGACCTTTGGTGGCAAAGCAATGTCTCTGCTTTTTAATATGCCATCTAGGTTGGTCATAACTTTCCTTCCAAGAAGCAAGCGTCTTTTAATTTCATGGCTGCAGTCACCATCTGCAGTGATTATGGAGCCCAGAAAAATAAAGTCTGACACTGTTTCCACTGTTTCCCCATCTATTTCCCATGAAGTGATGGGACCAGATGTCGTGATCTTAGTTTTCTGAATGTTGAGCTTTAAGCCAACTTTTTCACTCTCCTCTTTCACTTTCATCAACAGGCTCTTTAGTTCTTCACTTTCTGCCATAAGGGTGGTGTCATGTCATCTGCATATCTGAGATCATGGATATTTCTCCAGGCAATCTTGATTCCAGCTTGTGCTTCTTCCAGCCCAGCGTTTCACATGATGTACTCTGCATATAAGTTAAATAAGCAGGGTGACAATATACAGCCTTGCGGCACTCCTTTCCTGATTTGGAACCAGTCCATTGTTCCATGTCTGGTTCTAACTGTTGCTTCTTGACCTGCATACAGATTTCTCAAGAGGCAGGTCAGGTGGTCTGGTATTCCCATCTCTTTAAGAATTTTCCACAGTTTGTGGTAACCCATACAGTCAAAGGCTTTGGCATAGTCAAAGCAGAAATAGATGTTTTTCTGGAACTCTCTTGCTTTTTCAAAAATCCAACATATGTTGGCAATTTGATCTCTGGTTCCTCTGCCTTTTCTAAAACTAGCTTGAACACCTGGAAGTTCACGGTTCATGAACTGTTGAAGACTGGCTTGGAGAACTTTGAGCATTACTTTGCTAGTGTGTGAGATGAGTGCAACTGTGCAGTAGTTTGAGCATTCTTTAGCATTGCCTTTCTTTGGGATTGGAATGAAAACTGACCTTTTCCAGCCCTGTGGCCACTGCTGAGTTTTCCAAATTTGCTGGCATATTGAGTGCAGCCCTTCCACAGCATCATCTTTTAGGATTTGAAATAGCTCAACTGGAATTCCATCACCTCCACTAGCTTTGTTTGTAGTGATGCTTCCTAAGGCCCACTTGACTTCACATTCCAGGATGTCTGGTTCTAGGTAAGTGATCACACCCATTGTGATTATCTGGGTCATGAAGACCTTTGTGTATAGTTCTTCTGTGTATTCCTGCTAACTCTTCTTAATATCTTCTCCTTCTGTTAGGTCCGTACCACTTCTGTTCTTTATCGAGCCCATCTTTGTATGAAATGTTCCCTTGGTATCTCTAATTTTCTTGAAGAGATCTCTAGTCTTTCCCATTCTGTTGTTTTCCTCTATTTCCTTGCACTGATCACTGAGGAACACTTTCTTATCTCTCCTTGCTATTCTTTGGAACTTTGCATTCAAATGGTATATCTTCCCTTTCTCCTTTGCCTTTCGCTTCTCTTCTTTTCACAGCTATTTGTAAGGCCTCCTCAGATAGCCAGTTTGCTTTTTTGCATTTCTTCTTCTTGGGGATGGTCTTAATCCCTGGCTCCTGTAAAATGTCATGAACCTCCGTCCATAGTTCATCAGGCACTCTGTCTATCAGATCTAATCCCTTGAATATATTTCTCACTTATACTGCATAATCGTAAGGGATTTGATTTAGGTCATACCTGAATGGTCTAGTGCTTTTCCCTACTTTCTTCAATTTCAGTCTGAATTTGGCAATAAGGAGTTCATGATCTGAGCCACAGTCAGCTCCCTGTCTTGTGTTTGCTGACTGTATAGAGCTTTTCCATCTTTGGCTGCAAAGAATACAATCAATCTGATTTCGTTGTTGACCATTTGGTGATGTCCACATGTAGAGTCTTCTCTTGTCTTGTTGGAAGAGGGTGTTTGCTATACCAGTGTGTTCTCTTGGCAAAACTCTGTTAGCCTTTGCCCCGCTTCATTCTGTACTCCAAGGCCAAATTTACCTGTTACTCCAGGTGTTTCTTAACGTCCTACTTTTGTATTCCAAACAATCTAACTCAGCATCTAAAGGAACTAGAAAAAGAACAAAGACCAAAGTCAGTAAAAGGAAGGAAATAATAAAAATCAGAGGAAAATAAATAAAATGGAGACTAAAAAGATAATAGGAAAATCAATGAAACAAAATGCTGATTTTCTGAAAAGATAAACAAAATTTAAAAGTCTTTAGCTAGATTCCCTAAGGAAAAAAAAAAAGTTCAAACAAAATGTGAAACAAGAAAAGAAATACAGGAGACTGTAACAGATTATGATGAATAGCCATTAGCCAAAAAAACAGACAACCTAAAAGAAATGGATGAATACTTAGAAGCATACAACCTTCCAAGATTGAATCAGGAAGATGCATAAATTCTGAATAGACCGATCACTAGAGTAAGAAGTTTGAAAGAATCGTCAAAAATCCCCCCTAAAAAGCAAAACTCTGGGACCAGATGGCTTCACTGCCAAATTCTGCCAAACATTCAAAGATTAACTACCTGTTCTTTGCAAATACTTCCCAGAAAACTCAAGAAAAGTGAATGCTTTCTAACACCGTTTTCAAGGCCAATGTTACCGTGATACCAAATCAGACAATGACAACCAAAAAGAGAGAAAATTATTAGCCAGTATCACTGATTAAACATAGATGCAAAAATCCTCAACAATGTATTAGTAAACCAAATTCTATAATACTTAAAAAGGATCATACACCATGATCAAGTGGGATTTATTCCAGGAATGCAAAGATGATTCCAGATCTGCAAATCATTCATTGATATATCACATTAACAAAAGATAAAAATCATACAATTATCTCAGTAAATGCAGAAAAAGCATCTGACAAGATTCAATATTCAATAAAATGGGTCTAGATGAAATATTCAACATAATATAGGCCACAGATTACAAACCCACAGCTAAATCATACTCAGAAATGAAAAACTAAAAGCTATCCTTCTAAGTTCAGGAATAAGATAAGGATGCTCAATCTCACCACTCTTATTCAACACAGCATTTGAAGTACTTCCCTATTAGGCAAGAGAAAGAAATAAAAGGCATCCTAACTGAAAAGGAGAAAAATTGTCACTGTTTTGTGATGGCATTTTATACACAGAAAACCCTACAGACACCAAAGAAATTTAGAACCAATAAATGAACACCATTAAGTTTCAGGGCTCATAGTTAATACACAAAACTCTGTTGTATTCCTGTGCACTTACAACAAGCTTGTAAAAAAAAAAAAAAAAAAATTAAGAAAACAATTCCATTTACAATCACTATAATACCTAGGAATAAATTTAACTAAGGAGGTGAAAGACCTGTATGTTGAAAACTGTAAGACACTGAAAGAAACTGAAAGAGACACAAATAAATGGAGAGCTATTCCACGTTCATTTTAACAGTTAACACTGTTAAAACGTTCGTATTACCTAAAGTGATTCACAGATTCAATGCAATTGCTATCAAAATTCCAAGGATATTTTTTTCAAAAATAAAAATCCTAAAAATGCATGAAACCACAGAAGATTCCAAACAGCCCAAGCCATCCTGAGAAAAAACTCAAAGCTGCAGTCATCAAAATCCTGATTTCAAATTATACTACAAAACTATAATAATAACTTAAAAAAACATGGTATTGGAAAAGAAAGATACACAGATCTATGAAACCAAATTTGAAGCCCAGAAGTAAACATACAAATAGATGGACAATTAATTTACAACAAAAGAGACATAAAAAATACAACTGAGAAAGGAAATTCTCTTCTATATAGTGTTGGGAAATCTGAACAGAGACATGCCAAAGAATTTAACTAGAGCACTATCTTACACCAAAAAAATTAACACAAAATGGACTGAGGACTTGAATGTAGGAGTTGAAACCATAAAATTACAGAAGAAAACATAAGCATCAGGATGGTCTTTGACATCAGTCTTAGCAATATCTTTTTCGATATGTCTGCTCAGGCAAGGAAAACAAAAGAAAAAACAAACAAGTGGGACAACATCAAACTGAAAAGCTTCTGCCCATCAAAAAAAAACATCAATAAAGCAAGATACAACCTACCAAATGAAAAAGGATATTTGCAAATCACATATCTGATAAGGGGTTAATATCCAAACTATATAAAAATTCATATAACTCAATAACAATAAGAAAAATAATCTAATTAAAAAAATGGTCAGAGGATCACAGATAACCAATAGGTACATGAAAAGATGTTTATCATTAATTATTACAGAAGTAAAAATCAAAACCACAATGAAATATGACATTATGACTGTTAGAAAGGCTATTATCAAAAGACAAGAAATAGTAAGTAGTAGAGAGGATGTGGACAAGGGCAAACTCTTATACACTGTTGACAGAAATGTAGGTGCAACCACTATAGAAAACAGAAAACAGATTTCTCAAAGTATTAAGAAAAGAACTATCATACAATCCAGACATGCCACTTCCAGGTATTTGTCTGAAGAATAAAAAAACACTAATACAGAAAGAAATATGCACCCCTATATTCATTGCAGTATTATTTTAAATAGCTAAGATATACAAACACCCTAAATGTGCCCTTGGGCAGATAAGCGGATAAACTAGATGTGATATAAACACACACACACACAATGGAATATGGCTCAGCCAAGAAAAGATGACATCTTGCCATCTGTGATAACATGAATGGGCCTTGAGTGTATCACAAGTAAAAAAAAGAGAAATACCATATGAATGCAACCATATGTGGAATTAAAAAATCAGTTCAGTCACTCAGTCATGTCTGACTCTTTGTGACCCCATTGACGACGCACGCCAGGGCTTCCTGTCCATCACCAACTACTGGAGTTTGCACAAACTCATGACCATCGAGTCGGTAATGCCATCCAACCATCTCATCCTCTGTCATCCCTTTGTCCTCCTGCCTTCAATCTTTCCCAGCATCAAGGTCTTTTCTAATGAGCCAGTTCTTTGCATCAGGTGGCCAAAGAATTGGAGTTTCAGCTTCAACATCAGCCTTTCCAATGAATATCCAGGACTGATATCTTTTAGTATTGACTGGTTTAATCTCCTGCAGTCCAAGGGACTCTCAAGAGTCTTCTCCAACACCACAGTTCATCAGCACTCAGCCTTCTTTATCGTCCAACTCTCACATCCATACATGACTACTGGAAAAATCATAGCTTTGACTATACAGACCTTTGTTGGCAAAGTAATGTCTCTGCTTATTAATATGCCATCTAGGTTTGTCATAACATTTATTCCAAGGAGCAAGTCTTTTAATTTCATGGCTGTAGTCACCATCTGCAGTGATTTTGAAGCCCAAGAAAATAAAGTCTGTCACTGTTTCATTGTTTCCCCATCTATTTGCCCATGAAGTGATGCAACTGGAAGCCATGATCTTCATTTCTCGAATGCTGAGTTTTAAGCCAGCTTTTTCACTCTCCTCTTTCACCTTCATCAAGAGGCTCTTTAGTTCTTCTTTGCTTTCTGCCATAAGGGTGGTGTCATCTGCGTATCTGAGGTTATTGATATTTCTCCCGGCAATCTTGATTCCAGCTTGTGCTTCATCCAGCCAAGCATTTCACAATATAAGTTAAATAAGCATGGTGACAATATATAGCCTTGATGTACTCCTTCCCAAATTTTGAACCAGTCCGTTGTTGCATGTCCAGTTCTAACTTGTTGCTGTTTTTTTTTTTTTTCTAACTTGTTGCTTCTTGATCTGCATACAGACTTCTCAGGAGACAAGTAAGGTGGTATTCCCATTTCTTTAATAACCAGAATATTTTATTATTATTAAAAATAATAATTAACAAAATAAAAACAAATTCATAGAGCAGATTGGTGCTTTCTAGAGGGGAAAGAAAGACGGGCAAAGGAAGGATAAAGGGGGTTAACAGAATAGTGACAGAAACTAGACTTTTGCTGATGAGCCCACTGTAGAGTATACAGATGTCAAATTATACTGTTGTACACATAAAGCATACAATGTTACAAATCAATATTACCTCAATAAAAATAAGTTCATGAGGAACATCTAAGAACTATAAAAGAAGAAATAATCAAGATTATGGGTTTTTAATAATTCATTTAAATAGAAGATATTTGACATGAACGCATTACTGAGACACCATTGGATCTGATGAAAAGTCCCGTCTTCATCTACAGATAGCCATCAGCCTACCCTTTACTATGACTAAGCTTTTGAAATAAATTACTACCTATAATAAGAGAATTGAAACCAAAGATAAAATCTGGGGATCATTAACAATAGATGTATGGAGAGCCTTGAGAAAGAGTGATATCATTACAGATATTAGTACAAAAAAAGAAAAGGTGATATGAAGAAAACCTCGAGGAGCTCTACCATTTAGAGGTTTAGGATGAGAAACAAGAAAGACAGATCAAGGAGCTAAGAGCAGTAAGATAACAAAGAAAACATGATATAACAGAAAACATGGTAATAGTTTTTTAAGGACATTGAAATAATGCTTGTTGAATAAATTAACACTAACTGATAAATCCAATTCAAATGTAGTATATTAAATATCAGACACACGCACTAGTATGTCAAATTTACTCTTACAAAATTCTGAAATTCTACTACAGTATCAAAACTTCTGATTCAGTCTAAAAAGAGTAATTCTCATGAAAAATATCTTGTCTCTTATTCAAGGTGAGCAGGTGAAACTTTCCATATTTATTTAGCCTGGACCCTCTCTGAAGGCCTTTTAACTTGTAAAGATCCCAGACATGTGCATTCTCATTAATCCCACTACTATATAGAAAAAGTAATGTCACTCAGCAAACGCTTAAGACCACCTGTGACACTTCAGCATTGGAAAAGCAAAGATTTCCCCAGCTATTATATACGGCACTGTCCCTTCCCTGAATGAATTCACAGGCTAATGAGGGGAGACACACAAGTAAGTCATAAGAAATAACATTTCTGTACAGTATGACACACAGATGATAGTAATGTGCTAAATAAAGCTTGTAGAGGGCTATAGAGGTGGCCTCTCCTTCTATCTAGAGGTTCTGGTAAGGGTATCAATGAAATAAGATGGCACTGCCTGAAGCATGTCTTAGTAGAGAGTTAGGTAAAGAGAGAATGGAGAAGAGGGGAGTTTGAGATAGAGGCTGAGCATAAGGATAGGCAATTACTTTATGGCTTAAGCATTGAATCCTAAATGCTCCTATCACATCACTTTATTTCCTGCATAGGTGAATTCATGCTGAGTGAATAATTTTGTTTCCTGTTCATATAGCTTAGTTTCCTTTCACCAGTCATAGGCAAGGGCATTCTGGGTCAGAAACAACAAAAGACGCCTTCCTCTCAGTTAAATGAAGAATACTACCAATGACACATTTTCAAGGTTTATAGTGTAGTCAATGTCTCTTCACCACGTGAGTGCATCACAGTATACTGAGAGGTTTTTGCAAATTGCACATCCCCAGTTACCACCTTCAAAACTCTAAAGCGGTATGTCCAGAATAGGGCGCAGGCATGTGCATTTTAAAAACCTCCCTGCATGTCAGATTCTAGTACACTTCTCAGAGTTACTGATCCGAGGCTGAAGGCTGTGGCATAAACATTATACCAGTTGGAACTCAAAGGTGACAGCTGGTAAAATGTTCTACCTACCTGGATATGGACAGGAATAATCCTGGCAGAGATTATAATCCAAAAGTTGCTCTATAAAATCCAGAAATTAACCAAATTACAATACAGAAGACCTTGTTCTTATTATTAAAGAGACAAAATGTGAACTATCCCCTAAAAAGTAAATATAAAAGATACATGATTGTCATCAAGAGTTTAATCCGGCATTAAGAAATCAGGCCAGAGAGATGTAAGAGGAAAGGATATGTCTTTCTTGGATGAACAGTCAGGAAGACTAATAGTGAGTCATGAAACATTTTTGCCTTTGGCTATTGCCCCTCAAGTATGAATATTTTATGTGATTTTTTTTTTTTTTTTACCCATATAAAACTGAAATGTCTAGTCTGAAATGCACTGGTATTTGAACTAGGTTTTCGACATAACAAAAATAACAAATATAAAGGGGAAAAAAAGGTTTTGATTTTATTTGGTCTTTGGAGACATTTTCAAAGGTTTTACTCATTTGAGTTCCCAAATCAACCAGACAACTCAAACTGATTGATTTATCTAAATACCTACAGAAAGAAAATAATCTGAAGAGCTACTCAGCTTTAGCAGCCAGGAAAAAGTAGAGTCACTGGAGATAATGTGAATTACATCCAAACACTATTCAGAAGAGAAAAATCTTGGCTGAACAGAAACTAAGTTTCCTTCACAAGAACCAACCTTAGCTGTGAAATACTATTTTTTTTTAAATCACCAAAATTACTTTGTTAATTTTATTATCCACTCAGTCTTCCTGTGTAGCTTAATACCTTCCCAAAGGGAAATAAATCTCTATTAAAAACAGAATGAACAGTTTAAAAAAAAAAAAAATGAATTCCATTTAAATCGCTTCCTTAGTAAATGTTAAATTTCCAAATTTTACATTAAGACAGAAAAGGAAATGCAAAGAAAATCAGAGAGATATATCGCCCTGCCCTGCACATGACTAGCTGTGATAAATTTAACCATCAGGTACACCGGTGCAGCCAGAGGTAGGTAAGCATTCTATGCAGGGAGCCCTTAGCAGCTGTGAGGAATACACAGGAACATGGCAACATGATCACATCAACTATCTTTTGGGTACAAATGGAATGGGGGTTAATCAAAGAAGGAAAACTGAAGGAAGGCTATGTGAACAGATGATTTGACTAGTCAAAAGCAGTCTGACTTGAATAAAATCCAAGTTGACAGAAAATGTAGATTAATTTCCACTGATTAAGCTGCATAAACAATATTTATAGTTGTTTTTAGACTATAAACTGATCTTAAGAGGTCTATACTTTAAACTGTCAACTGTTCTGCATTAGAAATTAGTTACCTTCACTGCAGAAGCAATACTAAATGGTAGTAAAATCTACATATTCTAAGTATGATGAAAACCAGAAAATTTCAAGCAGTCCAATGAAAATGAGACATAATTTGCTACTGAATTAATAAAAGTGAGAAAATTCATTTAAATTAATTCATGCCAACAGTTAAGAAATTAACAACACTAACAATCATGACCATCTTAAAGGAAAAATGTACCATCTTTGGAAGATTTTATAAACGAATTCACCAACAGTTTCATGAGTTATATGAGATAGTTTAAAATAATTTACAAAACAATTTTCATGGCGCCTGCTGAAAATAGGGATTATTTAAGGATTCCAAGGCCTTTACACCTTTAAGTCACTCAAAAGAGAGGACTCAAAATTTAGAGTAGACTATTTCATATATTTTAATTTTCTTGTAGTGTTTTGGGTAGACTATTTCATATTTTTTTATTTTCTTGTAGTGTTTGAAGTGTACACATGAAATTGTGAGGGATGATGAAGAAAAACAAATAGTGAAATGAGAGATATGCCAAGCCTGCTTTTCTTGATATTTGCCAAGTTGCAGAATAAAAGCAAACCAATGTTAAAAAGTAAGGTTCAAATACAACCTTTTTCATATTTTAGGGTTCATCACCTTAAAACCTCAGAAAACTTATTTCCCTGCTTGCTACCAGAGAAAATAATGTTCTACAATATTAATGACTATTTTTTCATTTTAGAAGCAAAAGAATGTTTCACCACTGATTAAAGTTTTATAATCATTGATTTCTCTTATTAGTAATTCACAAATCACTTGGTGTAGATGAATTGAAACTAGGATCGGTTGTTACTGTAAAACCACTGTAGAAAAATATTTACCAAATAACTGAAGCTACGAATGAGCAATTTGAGCTAACCTGATGGTCTGAATTCTCGTTTGCTACCATACTAATAATACACATTGTTTACCACTTTTTTAAATATTAGATTTAAATTAACATTAAGTCTAATTGAGGTGGCAAAGTGCCTGAAAAGTACTTCAAAGTCCCTATCATAGGCACTAATTATTAAAGAACTGCACATGTGTAGGAGGTACGGCCTAATGTATACTGAAATGCTGCCATGTACTGAAATATCAGATTGCTACCTAAGGAAATGATGTATGACACTGTATTTATTTTTTTTCTTTTCCACTATGGCTAATTATAGGCTACTGAATACAATTCCCTGTGTTATATAGTAGGGCCTTGTTGTTTATCTGTTTTATCTATAGTAGTTTGTATCTGGTAATCCCAAACTCCTTATTTATCCCTGTCCCCCTCCCTTTCCCCTCTGGTAACAATAAATTTGTTTTCTATGTCTGTGAGTCTGTCTCTGTTTTGCAAATGAGTTCATTTTTGTCATATTTTAGATTCCACATGTAATTGTTATCATATAGTATTTGTCTTTCTCTTTCTGAGTTACTTCACTTAGTATGATAATCTCTAGGTCCATCCAAATGACACTGTGTTTAAAGACTAAAAAACTATATAAACAAAGTAATAAGACTGTACAGATCACATATTCGACATCTTTCTATTTCTACTTTCTATTTCCTTATTCTTATTTCCTTATTTGGGCTTCCCTGATAGCTCAGTTGGTAAAGAACCCGCCTGCAATGCAGGACACCCCAGTTCACTTCATAGGTTGGGAAGATCCACTGGAGAAGGGATAAGCTACCCACTCCAGTATTCTCAGGCTTCCTTGTGGCTTAGCTGGTAAAGAATCAGCCTGCAATGTGGAAGACCTGGGTTAGATCCCTGGGTTGGGAAGATCCCCTGGAGAAGGGAAAGGCTACCCACTCCAGTATTCTGGCCTGGAGAATTCCATGGACTGTATAGTCCATGGGGTCACAAAGACTCAGACATGACTGAGCGAATTTCACTCTCACAGATTCTGTATTTTCATAAGATGTAAATGGTAGGTTATTGGCTATTAAAATTTGGTAAACAAAATAAATGTGTATATATCCATTCATTTCACCAAGTATATTAGTTTTCTAGTTTTCTGCATAGCAAATACCATATACTAAGTAGCTTAAACAACAGAAAGTTATTTTCTCACAATTCTAGAGGCTAGAATCCAAGATGAAATTGTTGACACAGTTGATTTCTTCTAATCAACTTCTACAGCTTCCATCTAGCTGTCTTCTCTCTGTATCTTAACACAGTCTTCCTTCTGTATTGTTTGTGTCCTAATCTCTTCTTATAAGGACATCAGTCACATTGGATTAAGGCTCGCCCCAATGATCTCATTTTAACTTAATTACTCCCCTTTAAAAACTCTATCTCCAAATACAGTCACATTCTGAGGTATGTGAACGTATGAATTCGGGGGGGATACAACTCTGCTGATTACATTAAGCACTGGCTTTATAAAGTTCATAACCAAATTCCGGTAAAAATATTAGACCTCAGATACATTTTAAAATGATGCATTTTCCAAAAAAGTAGGTAATATACAACTTTAAAGTAATGTGATTTTTATGGAAATAATTTTCCAAAAAAAATTTGAGAGAGTTTACATTGTTAAGACAATATGAAATATGATAATAGAACAGCAAAAAGAAAAAATCAAACAGAAACTGGAAACCATTAGACACCTAGAAGATATACGCATGCATAAATTCATTCTCTACTATCCAAAAGACAATAGGTTTAACTCTGAATTAATCAGAAAATGAGGTATAAAAAGAAAGGTAAGGGTGGGAGTGAACTGGGTTATCTTTTAAAGAAAGGTAGATTGCAAACTTGTCCAACAAAAGAAATTTTGTCCTGACACTAAGCCCTCAGAGGAAAGTAAGGAATGGATTAATATAAAAGTATCTCCTACCGTCTTTCACAGTAACTTCATTTGGAATGTAATATGCACTGGCTGTGCTATATGCATAGTAACAGACTAGGAGAAAGCATTCACAGCTGGAGATTCATTGTTATTCTTTAACCCATTCATTGAACAAAAAGTACTAAGGTAAGCCCTACTAGCTCCAGGCATCAACTCCTCCATATGCTGGTAAGCCAGAAACCAAAACCCCATCCTTCACAAGCTTCTGTTCTAGTGAATGTACACTGAGAACGCAGAGAATGAATAAGCAAGAACAAAGAATCAAAACATTTCACATTACTTTCTTTACATTCCTGCGCTGAAATGAAGCCAAATATAGCAGAGATCAGCAAATGAGACTGTTGAGACATAAAGTTTACTTTTTCTTTAAAAAATTATTATTAAGTGAATGTATTTAAAGGGTTATGGAAACTCAAATTTATTAATCTACACCTCAAAGATTTATAAAATTCTAGTTTTTAAAGATAGGATAGACAACATTTTAAGTAGTTTAGCATTTTGGACAAAGAGAAATGATCAGAGAACAATATCCTATCCAGGTACTTACAAGCCACAATAGCAAATATTAATATTTCAGAGTTTTTAAATTTTTATTGGAGTATATTTGCTTTACAATATTGTGTTAGTTTCAATCATACAACAAAGTGAATCAGCTATGTATATACATATATCCCCTCTTTTTGGATTTCTTTCCCATTTAGCTCACCGTAGAGTAATGAGTAGAGTTCCCTGTGCTATAAAGTTGGTTCTCATTAGTTATTACATGTGTGTGTGTGTGCACACACACACACACATACGCACTTAGTCATGTCTGACTCTGCAACCTCATAGACTGTAGCCTGCCAGGCTCCTCTGTCCATGGGAATTCCCAAGCAAGAATACTGGAGTGGGTTGCTATTTGCTTCTCCAGGGGATCTTCCCAACCAGGGATCAAATCTGTGTCTCCTGTGTCTCCAGCATTGGTAGGCACATTCTTTACCACTAGCGCCACCTGGGAAGTATTTTATACATGTGCCGTGCTTAGCTGCTCAGTACTGTCTGACTCTTTGTGACCTTATTGACTATAGCCCACCAGGTTCCTCCGTCCATGGGGATTCTCCAAGTAAGAATAGTGGAGTGGGTTGCCATGCCCTCCTCCAGGGGATCTTTCCAACCCAGGGGTCAAACCCAGGTCTTCCGCATTGCAGGCAGATTCTTTACCATCTGAGCCAGCAGGGAAGCCCAAGAATACTGGCGCAGGTAGCCTATCCCCTCTCCAGGGGAACTTTCTAACTCAGGAATTGAACCAGGGTCTCCTGCATTGGAGGCAGATTCTTTACCAGTTGAGCCACCCAGGAAGCCCTATTTTATACATAGTAGTGTGTATACATGTCAGATCCCATCTCCCAATTCACATCCCATCCTCCCTTGCCCCCTGGTATCCATACATTTGTTCTCTATGTCTGTGTCTCTATTTCTGCTTTGCAAATAAGCTCATCTATATCATTTCTCTAGATTCCACATATAAGCGATATACACGGTTTTCCAAAAAGTTCATTCAGATGAACTTCATCTATAACACCTTATGGAAAACCTAGAACAAACTTTTTCACCAACCCAATGCCATTTCTGCTTTTCTCTTTCTGACTTACTTCACTCTGCATGACAGTCTCATTTCGCACTCTTGTTCTTCAGAACCTTTATTTTTTTGGTCCCAAATGGTACAGATAATAGCTAAAATATCATCACCAAGCACAACTAAGTATTATCACTACCCTTTCTCCCTTCTCGTCCTCTACCAAGTTGATCAAACCTCAGAATACTATTTTCCGCTCAGGTTTTTAATAAATATGAATGTATATACATAATAGATACTATATTTTATTTTATATATCAAAGTTTTACAGAAGTAGCATTAAACTATGTGAATTCTCTGCATTTTTCTTTTATGTCTTCCCTGTTATTTTTGATGTGTTCCATTGGTCCAGGTAGGTCTAAGCCATTCATTGCAACTCTGCTATAGCATATTTATAGCATAGAGAGCCTCAGTTTGTTATTTCTTCCTTAGTAAAGGGATAGTCAGGTTGTTTCCTTTACATATATACACACACAGTTTGCAGAAAGAGAACTGAGAATAAGAAAAACATAATCAAAGTATCTTGCTTTACCCTCTTAAGCATTCCACTGTTGAAATGAAACAGTATAGAAGTGATCAAGATCTCTGTATCTACATAGTCATATATCTATTTAAATAGAAATATGAATATGCAGACATATATATGAATGGTGTAATAAATGCCCTGGTTCAAGTGTTCCCTGCGTATGTGAGAGAGTTCCTTCCTCTGCAGCAGACACACAGCCATAGCAGTACTGGGTCAGAGGACACACATACCTTCAAAATCACCAGGATGGGGCAAATTGCCTTCCAAAGTGATGGAAAACAATTACTTTATTGCCACATTCAGGCCAAAGTTGGGGATATCAGATTTACTTTGCCAATCTGATGGGTATAAAGTGGCATTTCATTGCTGTTTTACTTTCTGTTCCATAGATTAGGAACAACCTTTTGAGCTGACTAAATCCACAGTTTCAGGAGAGTAAATAGCTGGTCAAGAACACAGAGAAAAATCTCTCACCCAACATAAGTACAGTTTATCACTTAAGGTCACTCTGCATCTGTTTCAATCTCATCAATCTACCAAAAATAATTGACTGCCATACTGATGTCTCCACCCTTCCCACAGTCTGAACACGAAGACCTAGTCATATATTAGAGTACTTCCAAACTGATGAGAAATCTCAGAAAAGTTGATTAGAGTAGTTGTATGTTACATTGCAGAATATAAGCAAATATGCAAAATAATGCTTGCTCTTACATTATCAGTGAAGCACTCTGACATTTTCTATTGTATTGCATCTCAATGTATTTAATTGCTAATTGAGACATTAAATCGATGTCATAATTCTATTTATGCATCACAATACTCAGTCTGAAAAACACTGGATCTTTCCTATGCCCAAAGTGCCTAGACAGGAGAGAATACATTTAAAGTTTCAACCTATAATGAACTGAGGTCCCCTACCCACAACACAAAGACACTGATAGCAAAATATGCCTAAATGGGCATGTGCCCAAAGAGGTCCAGGCCTCTCAGTCCTTTACTGTGACAAGATTTCATTCTACCTTTCACATGGAAGCACACAGGACAGGCTTGCAGCAGGTCTGACACTCCTGAGGAGTATTTTTAGGAGCTATTTTTACCATTCTAGGATTGTGTTGTTTTGTTTTATGGTAAACTGTCTTTTACGTTCCAGAGAGATATGGACGAGGGGCGTATTGTGAATACACCTAAAAGCATACTTTATTTTGTATGTTATTTCAGTTTCAAGATTTGCCATAACGAAAAGCAAAATTGTTTCCATGCCCCCAGGAAGCAGGCAAACAACTTACTGATACTCTTTGTTAAGCAAATAATTCAGTTTCTTTGTCGCTCCAAATACTGCCTCAAAGAACATGGACATTTCCATTCTTGAACAAAACAATCAGACACAGAATGTTCGGTTAATTTTAAATTGCATTTTTGGCTAATTTTTCTTTTTCTCAGAACTCTGCCCCTTGTTTTTAATAAACTTTCACTGTATTCAACACTGGAATGCTAATCCTAAGTGATGAAAATTTCTAAATGTCTCTATACACACAGGAAAACTTAAATTGTACCTTTATGATTTTGCATTAAAAATATAGGACCCAACATTCTGATCAACACATAAAATGTTCTTAAAACTTACTAGTATGCTGACTATATTCTGCTGGCTATTTTATCTTTTCATTTCACTGGATGCGATATAAAATACAGTGTCCAGCCAACTGACGTCTGAAGTTTTAAGTTATACACAAAGCCAGTACTGAAGCAGATGTGGGGACCTAGTGCATTACAGCGTGCTGTCTTTTAAAAGTGTGCATGCACTCAGCATGGAATGTTATGGTTGGATAAGTTACAGGTTTCCAAATTTAAGAAAAACAACAATACTGTTTTTATTCCAATCTTGTTGATGCAAAGGTTCTGAAGATTAGAACTGCAGGTTATTTCTAACCCTTGCCTATTCCTCCCACTTTCCCTGAGTTCCTCTCTCATACTGGGAGTCTAAGTAACAACCTGCTGTTTTCTGGAACGGTACAGTAGCAATTGGAATAGCAAGCTCTGAACCTGGCATGGACTGTCACAAATATATACTTTATCAATGACATCTCAATTAAAAAAAAAAAAAATTAAAGAAATAGATACCTGAAATGATAACTATGTGTGGGTGAACAGGGAAACTCAGTTAATGTCACAGGTATCTAGAGGGAAAAAAAATGCCCAATTTAATTCCAGTAGAAACATTCCATGTCAAAAAGAAAAGTTTTAGTACCTTGCTTAAGTTTGACAGTGACTATAATAAATTTTTTCAGGAATTTTTCATGAATTTGAATTAGGAAATTTCACATTTCTATTGAAAAGTTTTTAAACACCAATTATAAATATCAACTCTTCTTTTGCTGCTGCTTAGTCACTTCAGTCGAGTTCGACTCTGTGCCACCCTATGTACTGCCGCCTGCCAGGCTCCCCTGTCCACAGGATTCTCTAGGCAAGAGTACTAGAGTGGGCTGCCATACACTCCCTCCAGGGGAATCTTACTGACCCAGGGATCAAACCCAGGTCTCCTGCATTGCAGGCAGATTCTTTACCACTGAGCCACCAGGGAAGCCCCTTCTTTAGCTATATCTCCATAAATACATATAAACTATGTTTAATAGTAGGTCACATAATACTAGTAAGAGATAATACTACTTGGAGCTCTTCACAACCTTAGATTCATCTTCATACTTCATATTCAACTATACCATTTCCCAACAGTATCAGTTATTTTGTTTTAAATATATAACAATTTTTAAAAATCCAAATCATCATTCAAATTACCCTACTCATTTAGCGATGAATTATTGTAAGGGCCTTCATGCTGGCTACCAAAACATCAGGTCCTACCACCCAGAACCTGTGAATGTTACTTTATATAGTAGGATCTTTGCAGCTGTGATAAAGGACATTGGGAGTATCTTGGATTAACCAGGTGGACTCCAAGTGCCATCACAAGTGTCCTCACAAGACAAAGAGGGAAGCCAATGTCACACACATAGAAAAAAAGGTAATGTGGCCATGGAGACAGACTGAGGGATGTGGCCACAAATCATGGAATGTCAGTAGCCACCAGAAGCTGGAAGAAATGAGAAATGGATTCTCCCCTACAGCCTCCAGAGTGGGTTTGGACTCACTGAGTCATAGTGAAACTAGTTTTTGACTTCTACCATCAAGAACTGTAAGAGAACAAATTTATGCTGTTTTAAACCACTAAAATTGTGGTGTTTTGTTGCAGGAGCCCTGGAAACAAATACAACTAGAATTGCTATTATCTCAAAATAACAGAATGAATTTTCAAAATAATAAAATTGGGCCTAAGGAGTCTCCAGACACTTTGGAAAATGAGAGATCTTCTTCAAGAGTGCTGCGAGGAGTCTAGGAAGGGTTTTAGAAAAAAAAATAGGCCTTGAAAAATGAAGAGTGTTTAAAGTATGAAAAGAAAGAAAATGCCTAATCCAGGGGAAGAACTGAAACTACATTTAAAATCTTTCAGAAAATAATTTCTCAGGAATTATCAGAACATGAAAATGATTATACCGCTTGCTTCAGTAATTCCACTGCTAAGAATAAATATTTAGAAAGCAGCCAAAATCAGATCAAATTTTACGGAGTAAGATGTTCCTATAGTACATGTCTTTTATATCAAAACTAGAAACAATCTGGCCAACAGGCATATGAAAAAATGTTCAACATCACTAACTTTTACAGAAATGCACATCCAAACTACAATGCGTGGGTTTCTCTGGTGGTCTAGTGGTTAAGAATCTACCTGCCAATGCAGAGGGATTCGATCCCTGGTCCAGGAAGATCCCACATGCTGCGGGAAAACTAGAGAAAGCCCAAGTACAACAATGAAGATCCGGTGCAGCCAAAAATAAATAAATCTTAAAAACAAACAAACATAGCCCCCAACTAAAATAAATAAATTTATTTAAAAAAAAATGTGCAAGACAATTCATAGGTTTTCAAAATTATTTTAGAGAATATAAATAAAATGTTAGAAAGTCAAACAAACAAACAAACAAACAAACAAACAAAAATTACAGTGAGGTCCTACCGGTCAGAATGGCCATCATTAACAAGTCTAAAAATAACAAATGCTGGAGTCGGGGCAGAGAAAAAGGAATACTCCTACACAGTTGGTGGGAATGTAAGTTAGTACAGTCACTATGGAAAACAGTATGACAGTTCCTCAGAAAACTAAAATTAGATTTTTCATAAGATCTAGCAATCCCACTCCTGGGCATATATCCAGACAAAACTATAATTCATGTACCTCTATGTTCATAGCAGCACTATTCACAAAAGGCAAGACATGGAAACAAGCTAAAGTCCATCAACAGGTGCATGGATAAAGAAGTGGTACATATATACAATGGAATATTACTCAGCCACAACAAGAATGAAATGGTGCCATCTGCAGCAACACAGATGCAACTAGAGACTATCATATTAAGTGAAACGAGTCAGAAACAGAAAGACACATACCATAAGACATCACTTATACGTGGAATCTAAAATACGACACAAATAAACTTTTATGAAAAAGAAACAGATTCACAGGCATAGTGAAAAGACCTGTGGTTATTAAGAGGGAGAAATTTGGGGGAGGGATAGACTGGTAGGTTGTGGCTAGCAGACGTAATCTATTGTATATAGAATGGATAAGCAACAAGGTCCTACTATATAGCACAGAGAACTATATTCAGTATCCTATGATAAACATAATGGAAAAAAACATAAAAAAAAAGATCTCAATGAGTTATAAAATTTTACAAAAATTTTGCATAAGGAATTTTCTGTGCATTAAAAAAAAAACTAGCAACAATCTAACCTTTCACATACAGAACAAGAATTAAGTAAACCACAGTATGTCTTCTCAGATAAATATCTTATATATCCATCAAAAATAATGTTTAAAAAGAATTCAAGAAAAAAAATTTATGTTATACATAAACAGGAACTTACAAAAGAATATATACATTATTGCTTTTAATTCTTATTTTAAATGCACAGGAAAAAGACCAGAAAGAAATATACAGGATTACGGTTGACTTTTTCCTTTTAAGTTTTACTAAAAATACAGCAGATACTTTGAGGGCAGGATGTGCTGGAAAAAGGGTAGCTGGCAGATACAAATGTTCCAGTTTTTTGGGTGACTACAAGACATAAGAATAATGCCTCACCAGACAAGTCTCCCAAATGTCTTCAAATGCACTGCATCATCTACAATGACTTTAATCTGTGAATTATTCAGGAATACATTTTACTATCGCTTATTTACAGTGGAGAACAAGAAGTTTTGGAGGCCACTCAAGGTCATCGTACAAAAGCAAAAGAGCTGGGACAAAAGCCACAGCATATGTCATTTTAGTCTGGGGGCTGAGTCCCGTTCCATGTGATGGCAGTGTAGCAGCAGAGCCAGGCTTAGAAAAACAAGGTTGAGGCCTCAAACCTATTCCCACTGGCTGTTATTTAAGTATGGAAATCCTATCAGTAAATATCTCAGGTTTCCCTATAGCCTTTCAGACTCACGAGTAAGCCAAGGCATAACTAAACAAGAACTTTATAAATATTGCATACTATATATAACCTACTATACGTTGCCTACTACACATAAATATAAGAGATAGTCAATCTTTCAAATCAATACTATCTTTTCATTTCACTTATTTTTGAATTAGGATATAGTTTATATTAATTTTTTTAGCCAAGCCTCTCCATACAATAGGGTCTTAGTTTGACACTTAGTCATTTTATGACATATTCTAATATTCTGGAAGCCAACAATTCTTGACAAACTTGAATTTCACTTATTGGCACAAATGAAAAAATAACTCCTATGAAACTCTAGAGATTTAGTGTAATCCAATGTAATATGTAATATGTTAA
Organism: Giraffa tippelskirchi; assembly: GCF_054371585.1. Classification (NCBI taxonomy): domain Eukaryota; kingdom Metazoa; phylum Chordata; class Mammalia; order Artiodactyla; family Giraffidae; genus Giraffa; species Giraffa tippelskirchi. Next base: position 80,715,244 of record NC_137275.1, on the reverse strand, counting down.
AAAAAGTATTATAACTACAGAGGTATGTCCAATCACATAAGATTAAATATCAAATGTCAATTTAAAATACTCCATTCTCAAAGTTTCCTCTTTCTATATGGAACAGATATTTTGATCATCTATCTAAATTTAACTGTCAAAAATATTCTACTCATGGGCTATGTAGCCATGCACATATATATCACTAATTTGAGAAGTTATATCAACTTCAACAATAAGAAGATAAACATTTTTTTCAAACCTCTAAAGATACTATTCACTTTTATCCTTTGAGTAAGTAGCAGAGAAGACTGTTTTTGCTTTTTTTAAAAGCTCCCCAAAGAGCTTTTAGCCAGGACTATATCATTAAATGAAAAGATAAATTTCTAGAAGTAAAAAGTCTTTACTGCTATCCTTGCTAAAAGAATAGTAATAGCCAAAGCCCTACTACTGAGATTGGTCATAAAACATTGAAATATACATGCAACTGTCAACAGTAGACTTCAAACTCAAATACCAATCAGAAACTCTTTAAAGAAATCCTACAGATAAACACAGACAGGTTCCTTTTTTTCCTCTAATGATTGGCATGTTTGTGTAACATTTTAGCACTATAAAGTGTACAGTAAAATCACTTTGCCTATTTCAGAATGCTCTTATGATGATTTCCAGTAACTGGACACAAAAGAAACATACCAGTTTAGGAAATATGATCGTTTTACTTAAAAATCAAGGCTATATAAAACGTAGTTCTGATACCTTTCATGTTCTGTTTTCATGAACACCAGCGTATTTCTTAATGATTATGGCACTTGCATATGCCATATATTCAAATTTAACCAGTGGATTAGAGGTACACACTATAAGCTGCCTCTAGGATACCAAAATCAAGGTAATTTTCCTTGATTCAGCTGTCTCATAGAGCAACTCTTGAAAAGGACCTCAATGTACAACTTAACTTCAGACCTGATGTATGACAACAGGCTAAGATTCTTCATGAACCAAATTTTAGAATTAACAGATTTTTGTGTGAAATGTCCTTATTTTTGCTTTTTTTCTTTAAAAATAGAAAAAAACATTTCAATTTTCTCATAGATTATAAATCAAGGAAAAATTGAAGGCAGCTACATAAACAGTCCATTGGCTCCATCTGTTGTATATGTCACAGTGATCGCTAATGTAGAACATTTAGCCTGTTCAACTCTTTGTTGCCATCTTTGAGTAAACATGTCTCGAAGCACCATTAATCTAGGCAATGAGGGATATTTTTCTTTCAAGAACAACACATTTACAACTTTGGATGAGCTATACAACTCTAAAACCAAGAGAAAAAAGAATTTTGTGATGCTTGTTTACATCAATAGCTAGACATCATACTACCAAGCCTTTCCAATGTAAAGTTACTTTATAAAACTTAAGACATTGATATTAACTACTTTGCTTTCTAATATTATTTTTCTTTCTCATGGTACTTGCAGAATAACTGTTCTGCCTAATCCTTAGAGAACCAAGAAGAAATCAGTAGTTTCACGATGGATTTAACATAACTTTAAAAATCCAATAATGATCAAAAGACTCACTTTATTTATACAGTCATAAGAAGAAGTACATTAAAATGTGAACGTACAGAACATAAAACAGCAATCTCTTTCAATATTCAGCGCCTAAGATGACCAAGTTGAAAGAAGTAAGAAGTCTCCTTTCTTCAAGTAATTCTGAAATACCCTAAAGTCAAATCTGTAACTCTTCCCTATTAGAAAAGCAATCAAATGAAAATACACGTCCTGTTTCATAAATATCTCTTAAACTGTTCTACTGGGAGCAATAAGCAATATATTATCAAAAGGAAATCCTGAAAGAGCCAATCTTTTAAAATTACAAAATGTGCGGGGTGGGGGAGGGGGCGGGCAGTAAGCTTCTCTGGTGGTCGAGTGGTTAAGAATCCACCTGCCATTGTGGGAGACACGGGTTCAGTCTCTACTGTGGGAAGATCCCACATGCCGCAGAGCAACTAAGCCCATGAGACACGACCTCTGAGCCAGGGAGCAGCAACAGAGAAGCCATCACAATGAGAAGCCTGCACGCTGCAACTAGAGAGTAGCCCCTGCTCACCACAACTAAAGGAGGACACTGCAACAATGAAGACCCAGCATGGCCAAAAATAAATAAATATTTTTAAAAGGGACAAATGTGAACTAAGATCAAGTATGACACCACTGTCCTGACACTGTGGAAACTTCTAGCACAAATAGGTAATTAGGGCTTCTTTCTTCCTTTATCTTTTTCTTCCTTCTCTCTCTCTCCACCCCTCTTCCTTGCTTTCCTCTCTTCCTTTTTTCTTCTTTCTCTCTCTCTTATAAAGACTACAATAGCTATGTTCAGTGAAGAAAAATAGGTGGGGAAAAGGTATAAATGCTTACTGTTTAAGAACAGCTGGTCTGTGCCAATATACTGGAGAAACTGTTCAAGAAATGTTGATCCGTGCGAAAATGTAACCCCTGAAATGGTGCCAAGGTCACAGAGACTCAGGGTGATCTCTGACACACAATGGGTACCATTTGTGCGTTTGTGAAGTGAACCTGGTAGTGGGTTATTTTTACATTACGCTCCTTACTGCAAGCAAGTTGGGAAAAGAAAACACAAGTCGGTTGTGTTTTCACAGTATTTCATTTCACCATCCTTCTTGTGGGGTTACTAAAATATTAGCAGTGCCCTGCTTATGAGATACATGTGATCTCTCAAGGTGGGAGTTAGCAGCACTGTTTTTAAGTGAAATATGAGAATAACAGTACAATCTTGAAATTCAATTTCAATAACTACATTAACATGACAAGGCTCTCAAGAATTGCCAAAGACAACAACAATGGATTGTTTACCTTGAGTAGCACATTTCACTGCCGGACTCAAATTCTGTCCCTCAGCCCCCTTTATGCTGTTACCCATTTCTGACTATGCCACACAGCAGTAAATTCTCTGCACTATTCTCACCTTTATTCAGATTAATACCTCCCACTGACATTTTGCCTTCTACTGGTGGTTCTTAGAAGGCCATTTTAAATGAATGGAAAGGCACCAAGAAATTTTGCCTTAAGTCATATGAGACTCCAGCTATAGAAAAGCAAGTAACCCAGTTCCTGAGAACTGAATAAAGAACTTTTAGAGAAAGCCAATTTCAATTTTTGTTTATGAGAGAAAGACTCAGCTGCTCTACATTAGCTTGGAACTTAAACATGTTTTTTCAAATTCAGGAAATAAAAAAAAGTCATATTTTCTCTAAGAACACATGGATATATTTCTTCTTGGGAAGCCCACACACAACATGCTGAAGAGTCCACTTCAGACAAATTTGCTATTCAAATATTTAAAAGGCATTAAGGTGAAGCCTCATTAAGAAGGACTGAAATGGCCCGTTACTATAGACAGAGAGGTCCTGTCCTGGGATTGACTATAAACACTGAAGTGCAGAGTCTAGAGCCAAAGGAGAATGTTGAGTTCACAAGTTTCCTCTTTAAGAAGGTGAAAATATTTTTTTCAGTTTTTAGACATTATGACTCATTATTCCTGTTTTTAATTTTTTCATCTCAGATTATAGAGGATTTACTGATATTATTATTGTAGGGGAATATTTTTACTTTAAATGTATATTTGTCACATTGTTGTATTTTCCTTTTGCTAAAATAAATTAACAACATTATGTCAAAAATTGTTCTTATAATCATTAAAAACAGTTAAAATTTACTGGACTCCATTTAACACTCCAGTGTTAAATTCTTTGCACCAATAATCTTCATTAAAATCTCACAAAACTGACTTTCCTATTTTACAGATAAAAAAAAAACTCTCAGGCTTACAGTGTAAAATTACTCACATTGAACTTCAATGCTCATTACATGACATTTCCTTAAGAAATAATATACTCATCTCATTGACAAAATACACCAAAATACACAAACCTTGATTTAGGTGCTACCTAATAATTTTTAAAAGACTCAATAACCTATCCCTAGTAACTCACCTGTTCAAAAGCTGACAGATAAATGGATTCTGAGAAAGAATCTGGGATATTTCTCCCTCTCCTAAAGAAATCCTTGCCCACCTTTTCAGATCTGGTTCAGGTATTATGTCTTCTCTAGAATGTTTTCTTTCTCTCCATACTGATGTAATTACTTCTTTACTAAGTTATAGAATTTATTTAGCAATCAACTGTGGCTAAAAGTTGTTTGATTTGTCTGCAGCTCCCAATACAGTACCCGGTACATGTTCAATAAATTTTGTGTTCACTAAATGCTTGTGAAAAGAACACATGTGCAAATAAAACAACTCAGCTATGAGATCAGATAAAATTTCATCTCATATAAATATGAATACGAGTCAAATCTTATATTAGTTTCCTAAATTTCAATGTGTATATGAATCATGTGGAGATCTTATGACAGGGGTTGAGATGATTGGATGGCATCATCAACTCAATGGGCATGAATCTGAGTAAACTCCAGAAGATAGTGAAGGACAGGGAAGCCTGGCATGCTGCAGACCACGGGGTTGCAAAGAGTCGGACACAACTGAGCAACTAAGCGACAAAAGAGTCAGATTCAGTAGGTCTGGAGTGAAGCCTGAGATCTTATACATTTCCAGTATTGTATCTCAAGTGATGACATTGCTGCTGGTTCTCAGACCACCCACTGGGTAGAAAAGACATATACTACTGCAACAACACTTACCAGATTTGGTGAATGGTTTGGAAAGCCATACGTTCCACTTGAATGTTAACCTCTATTTAGACCTGGCACCAAATCTCAAGTTATTAAACTTAATAACTAACAGCAATTATGTGTTTATGTGTATTTCCCTAGATGAGACACAAGTTTTTTTGAAAAGGACCATTTTTAATGATGTTTATATTTTCAATCCCAAGAGACAGGACAGTACTGTATACGTAGGAGAGACTCAATGTTAGTTAAGTAACTACAAAATTAAGTACTCAAGGGTAAAGCTATCACTGATTTGTCTCTCTCATATGGTGTTTGGCATGGTGCCTCAAAACACAGGAGAACCTCAATAAAGTAATTTTGAATGAATGAATGAACAAGCAAACCATTTCTTCTCTGTAAATCATCAGGTTTTTATCACCCTGATCACTGCCAAGTTCTGACACTTGATAAAAATTCAAACTGATCTGGTAAGCCCCAGATATTCATGAATTTGCAATGTTACAGGGATCATACAAATGATTTCTTTGCTCTTCTTTATTTGAATCCTACTTTTTTTTTTTCAAAGGCTACAAACACTTTCATTTCAACATTTCCTTTTTGCTGTGCCAAGATTAAAATGGGTGACCACTACTGTTCTGTTTTACAGTCAGGACTACTGCCACTTAAAAACCACTAGTACCAACGTAAGTGTTAGCTGTATGATGGGGACGAGTACAATCATCCCATTTATCACTTCCCACTTACTTTTTAAGTATCAGTCTCAGCTTTATATGTACAAAAATTACTAATCTAGGAAAATATGAAACTTTATTTCCTAAACTTATCTTGTTAATCAGAATTTGGTTATCAGAAGGGAAGAGAATTGTCTGCAAAAAATGTTTCTACTAATAGTCAAAAAAAAAGATGTGACTCATTAAACCAAGTTTTACTGGTTTCCTCTCTTTATATTTCAGTAAACTAATATATAATGTGGTATGTACTGTGAGAAAGTGCTAAACCTGTTTAGGTTTTTAATATACCAAACAAGTATTAAGCACCTACTAAATACACTGCATATATTAGAGTGTTGTGAGGACTATAAATATCTCAACAGAGCTTTGATACATTTATAAAAAAAAAAATTTCACAAACAATAGAAAAAGATAAAATATTATTCAATTTTTTTTACTTTTTGGTTATTCAATTACCTTTAAAGGAAATTCTAAAATAAAAATTTAAGGATATACAGTGGGCTTAAAAAGATGTGTTGTATATTTTATCCTTTGAGTTCGTCTTCTATGGACTGAACTGTGTCCCTGCCAAATTTGTATGTTGAAGCCTCACCCCTCCATATGATGGTATTTGGAGATAGGGTCTTTGGGGGATAACTAGGTTTAGACTCTTCTGGCAGGGTCATGGCAGGGAGGAGGGGGGAGCTTATGATAGGATTACTGCTTTTATAAGGAGAGACACCAGAGAAAAAGAGCTCAAGCTCTCTTTGAATCTCCCATTCTTCCCCTCTTCCACCTCCAAGTGAGACTACAAAGAAAAATCATTCATCTATAAGTCAAGAAGAGAGCCCTCATCAGACCCACCCATACTGGTACCCTTACCTCAGACCTCCAGCCTCCAGTTCAGTTCAGTTCAGTCGCTCAGTCGTGTCCAACTCTGCGACCCCATGAATCGCAGCATGCCAGGCCTCCCTGTCCATCACCAACTCCCGGAGCCTACTCAAACCCATGTCCATCGAGAGGGTGATGCCATCTAGCCATCTCATCCTCTGTTTTCCCCTTCTCCTCCTGACCCCAACCCTTCCCAGCATTAGGGTCTTTTCCAATGAGTCAACTCTTCGCATGAGGTGGCCAAAGTATTGGACTTTCAGATTCAACATCAGTCCTTCCAATGAACACCCAGGACTGATCTCCTTTAGGATGGACTGGTTGGATCTCCTTGCAGTCCAAGGGACTCTCAAGAGTCTTCTCCAACACCACAGTTCAAAAGCATCAATTCTTCGACATTCAGCTTTCTTCACCGTCCAACTCTCACATCCATGAATGACTACTGGAAAAACCATAGCCTTGTCTAAACGGACCTGTGTTGGCAGAGTAATGTCTCTGCTTTTCAATATGCTATCTAGGTTGGTCATAACCTTCCTTTCAAGGAGTAAGCGTTTTTTAATTTCATGGCTGCAATCACCATCAGCAGTGATTTTGGAGCCCCTCAAGATAAAATCTGACACTGTTTCCCCATCTATTTGCCATGAAGTGATGGGATCAGACGCCATGATCTTAGTTTTATGAATGTTGAACTTTAAGCCAACTTTTTCACTCTCCTCTTTCACTTTTATCAAGAGGCTCTTTAGTTCTTCTTCACTTTCTGCCATAAGGGTGGTATCATCTGCATATCTGAGGTTATTGATATTTCTCCCGGCAATCTTGATTCCAGCTTGTGTTTCTTCCAGCCCAGCGTTTCTCATGATGTACTCTGCATATAAGTTAAATAAGCAGGGTGACAATATACAGCATTGACGTACTCCTTTTCCTATTTGGAACCAGTCTGTTGTTCCATGTCCAGTTCTAACTGTTGCTTCCTGACCTGCATACAGGTTTCTCAAGAGGCAGGTCAGGTGGTCTGTTATTCCCATCTCTTTCAGAATTTTCCACACTTTATTGTGATCCACACAGTCAAAGGCTTTGGCATAGTCAATAAAGCAGAAATAGATGTTTTTCTGGAACTCTGTTGCTTTTTCAATGATCCAGTGGATGTTGGCCATTTGATCTCTGGTTCCTCTGCCTTTTCTAAAACCAGCTGGAACATCTGGAAGTTCACGGTTCACGTATTGTTGAAGCCTGGCTTGGAGAATTTTGAGCATTACTTTACTAGCATGTGAGATGTGAAAATTTCTGTTGTGTAAGCCCCCGGCTCCATGGTATTCTGTTGTGGTAGCTTGAGTTAAGACAATACCTCTCTGGTTGCCTTTTATACCTTTATATAAGAATTATTCTAAGTTGTAATTATATTTAAACTGCCATGAGAGTATTTTTATGGTATAGTAAGAGTTTTAGAAGTAAAGTTGGAGCTGGTAAATATTCTTCAATTGCCAATTGTTGGTAAATTTCAGAGTAAGAGGTAGACCTCTGCATTTATTTTAACAAGTAACTCAGAAATATGCTTTGGGTGACGGGTTACCTCATTAGCAATAAGTGCAGACATGCAGACATTTCCCTACACAAAACCTCTTTCAGCAGCATCAGAAAGAGAATGCTTTTTGCATGTGTCATTTCTCAGGTCCAAGCCCCTAGCACGCTTCTTGTTATATGCAATTAGCTCCATGCCAAGATTTAGTACATTTCATAATAAATCCCTTGACCGCATTAACTGCAGGCTTGGCAAAGATGGAAAGGCTCTATTCACGAAGGCAGAAAACAAGCCACAGGACTTACCCCACAGCAAAACTCACTTGCTAGATGCCAACACACTACAAATTTCAACAGCCTGCCATGCCCTCCCATCATCCCTCCTCCTCTATTGGGGTAAGGAAGAGGCAGAAAAATACAACCTACCATGTGACTGTGACTGAAGAGAGTATGTATCATGAAAAGAGCTACAGGCAAATTTGGTTTCTTATTTCTTCCTCCTCCTCAATTTTGTTACTAGTTTGATTTTCTTGAGTAACCCTCCAAACCCGCCCACCCTGCAAAAACCTAAAATCCCTTCACAGATGATATTCAGAGTTTACCCTCATTTGAACAGTAACCATCTGTTGCTTACAGGAAGACTGTGGATCCTTCTCAGGTTCCCCGTTTTGGAAGCCCAGAGCTGTGGTACATTATAGTGACTGTATGGGAAAGCTCTCAGCAGGACAGCAGCATCAGTGAAAATCACCGGGGGAGACTTGGAACTAATAAGCACTTTCTCTGTTCACATCAGCAGAAAGGATAAAACTTTTTCCTTTTATCCAATGACTAATTTTTGTATTGAAAGAACCAGAGCTTTAGCACCACATGCATGAACTCTGGAGCTCTACAATCCTAAATTTTAATCTTCACTTGTTTTCACTGTGCCAGTTTGAACCTCAGTTACTTCAACTGGGAAATAGATTATACAGAGTTGCCATAGGGCTTAGCCATGTTTGACTCAGAAAATGCCTATCATGCATAAGATACTTGAGCAATTCTAAATATATTATAATGTTATTATTGAAAAAATATTTTAACCATAGGCAAATTAAGATAAAAATATAGGAAGGCAAGAGATAAAATATCTTTATTAAAATTCCACTAAGCTGGCTTGTGGATTACACATTTGGAACATCACCACTATACTAGGGACAATGAGAATTCATTAGGAGGAAGATCTCCCTTGGATTCCACAAAAGAGACTTTTGGTACTGAATTACTGAAAGGACTACATTATAAATTTCTCATTCTTTGAGGCTCCAGCATACACTTAAAATTAAAAAAATAAGGCTCCTAAAGTCTATATATTTTTTTAACTACTAAATAGGAGTACTATAAAATTTAGAATGTTTTAACATTGGTGGAAAGTCAGGTTTACAGTATAAGAAACAATGGAATATGTAGTTGCCTTAGTAATCTATCAATATCTTTTCTGAAAATTGAAAATGAAAAAAAAAAACAATCCCATGTAAATAACCTTAGAAAAACATATGAAATGGGGACAAGATCAGAAATTTCTGGTTCACTAGTCACTTTATTTATGGTGGTTTAGTCGCTGTCATGTCTGACTCTTTGAGACTCCACAGGTTGTTACCCACCAGGCTTCTATGTCCACAGGATTCCCCAGGCAAGAGTACTGGAGTGGGTTGCCATTTCCTTCTCCAGGGGATCGAACTCAGGTCTCCTGCATTGTAGACAGATTCTTTACCAGCTGAGCCACCAGGGAAGTACCTTGCTTATGGGTACAAGCACAAATCTACAGCCAGCCTTCCTCTGTCTTATCCCAGCTTTATACTTACCAATTCGGAGCCAAGTTACAAGTTAATCCCGCTATGCTTTTGTTTCCTTATCTGTAACATACTTAATAATAGAATCTACCTCATATAACTGTGATAAAATTAAATAATGCTTACAAGGTTAGAACAGTCCCTGGCCCATAGAAAGTGCTTTGTATCATCATTAACTATCGCTATTATTCAGGCTTTTATGACAGTGAACAAACATACATTCACAACTATTTGCATTTTTCAAACACAGTCTCAATTTCCCTGTCCCTGTGCCTTTAGTACAATGGCACCCCACTCCAGTACTCTTGCCTGGAAAATCCCATGGATGGAGGAGCCTGATAGGCTGAAGACCATGGGGTCACTAACAACTGAGCGACTTCACTTTCACTTTTCACTTTCATGCATTGGAGAAGGAAATGGCAACCCACTCCAGTGTTCTTGCCTGGAGAATCCCAGGGACGGGGGAGCCTGGTGGGCTGCCGTCCATGGGGTCGCACAGAGTCAGACACGACTCAAGCAATTTAGCAGCAGCAGCGCCTTTAGTAAGAGAACTTTACCAACCATGATCTTGTCCCCATTTTTGCCTGTCAAACATCTCTCCCAATTCTCTGAAACCCAGATCAGAAAAAAACTATAATAAGGAAGAATAAATCTGACTCCCCATTAGATCGTCAACCTTTGTATTCTGTTGTTTTTGATTCAAGTTAAAAATGTTGCCTATAACCTGAAATACACAGGAAAGCCCATTCTCAAGACTTTGTCCTTTAAGAGTAGAACACTTTTCAATTCAAAACAAGAAAGAACATTTCTCCTGTTAGAGGTTTATAGGAAACTGACCTATGGGGGCAGCTGAACAGCCATAAGAACAAAGGATTCCCCCACAGAAGTTTGCAACAACCAATCCCAAACCTCCCTCACTTGTCTTTAAAAATGCTTTGCTGAAGCCCTTCAGGGAGTTTGGAGCCATGAGTCGCCTGTCTCTTTGGGTAGCCCTGAAATAAATCTTTCTCTGCTCCAAACTCTGATGTTTCAGTTTGCTTGGCCTCAACTGGATATCATGCTCACCAATGTGTATTCAATAACCAAGCCACCATCTCCAAGAAAGCCTTCCTCAATCTGCCCACTTATAACTTATCTTCCCTGGTCCCACCATCACACTGTGTAAAAGAACAGCAGACACATAAAATATTTTAATTGTACACATATAGAAGGTGCAAATGAAAGAGGAGAGAGAGGGAAAAAAGCTAACAAGAAATGGGGAGAGGGGAGAGAGAAAAGGAATAAGAATACTGTACTGATCACAATACGAGAAATGCTCATCTGGGTAACAATTAGTGGAAATATGTTCTTCTTTTCATACTTTGGACTTTCTAAATGTTGTAAAATAACCAAGTCTAACTCGGTTATTTAAAAAGGCAAAGTCCTTTTATGTTATTGTTAAACAAATAAAAACAATATGGTCAGTCATCTCACTGCTATTCCAAAATGAGTAAAAGGGATGCCAGAGCAGGAAGCATCTCAAAAAAGATCTGTTCACGTGAAGGTCCTCATATACAAATTATAATCTTATTTTAAAATTTGGGCTTCCCTGGTGGCTCAGATGGTAAAGAATCTGCTGGCAATGCAGAAGACCCATGTTTGATCCCTGGGTCAGAAAGATCCCCTGGAGAAAAGTAATGGCAACTCGCTCCAGTATCCTTGCCTGCAGAATTCCATGAACGGAGGAGTTTGGCAGGCCATATAGGGCATGGGGTTGCAAAGAGTCGGAAACAACTGAGCGACTAGCACTTTCAGCCTTTCACTTTCAATTGTTTCATTTTTTAAATTATCATAAAGTATAAATAATAAGATGATCTAAATTACTTAAAAAACTACAGACATGAGATTGAGTCATTACTTGCATTTTAATTGTACTGAATATCTTACTGTATGCAGGCTAGGAAACAGGATTTGCATTATCCAGGCCACAAGCTACAGAAGAAAAACAGCACAGGGTGTGGAGAGTTTCTACCCAATATGAAGACCCTGCTCCTCAACAAGCAGCAAAACTGTAGAAATATTACATGCTGAGTATTGTCTCATAGTGTTTGATTAATTCTACCACTGTAATAATGATCATAACTACCCACGTCTACTAGGAGTTTCTTCAAGGCAAAGAAGAGTTTTTCATCTCAGTATTTTGCACAGAGTAGAAAAAACAAAGTTTGCTGAATTGAGCACTAATAGTGGTAAATTAAAATTTTTATTCAATTCTATTATGTTTTTTAAAAAAAAACCAACAACACTATCACTTTGACATCAATGAAGATCCATGCCCCCACCATTCTACAAACTTGGTACATATATGCTCCTGGTCTTCTCTCTATGTGCTATGCTTAGTTGCTCAGTCGCGTCCAATTCTTTGGGACCTCATAGACAGTAGTCCACCAGGCTCCTCTGTCCATGGAGATTCTCCAGGCAAGAATAGTGGAGTGGGTTGTTATGGCCTTCTGCAGGGGATCTTCCTAACCCAGGGAGCGAACCCAGGTCTCTCACATTGCAGACAGATTCTTTACTGTCTGATCCACCAGGGAAGCCCCTTCTCTCTATCGATTGATTATTTCTATTTCGTTCAAAGCTACTAATATGTTCTGTTTTTGTTAAGAAATTCTACTTTTAATGCATACTGATCAGAGAATGCTATTTGCCATATTTCTACTTCACAAAATTAATGTTTTCTTTGTGAATGTTATCAATTTTTGTGAATGCAATAAGCACTCAAGAAGTATGTATAATCTCTACTGTTAGGGTGTAGAGTTTATATTATCTCTATAAGACCTACCCTACTGATTATGTTGTTTGTATCTTCTGTTTATTAATCTTTTGTTTACCTGATCTGTTTTGTAACTTTTCCTAAGCTTTCTTTTATGGGGTAGTTTTGGTCCAAGTACATCCTTTCACTGAGAATGCTAAATTTCCAGGGTTGGAACACCAAGGCTGTCAAATTTAGAGCTCTCCTTATTTTTCTGGATTCACGTTCTCTTATTTTTGGCTTCCAAAGATTTCTCTTCGTATCTTGCCAGCTTAGCAATGCACTTAAAATTATATTTAAGAGTAGATTGTGTTTTTTATATATTTATAAAATCTTGAAAAAATTTTAAAAATATTCTGCCATAATGCCAAAAATGGAAGTCAAGTGTTCTTTTTCTACATAAACATTTCCTTCAAGTACAGGACAATGAGACATTTTGGCAAAATGTCTCTTGTACTAGTTTCTTCTCTGATAATAAACGTGCTAGCTCTAATGGTTCCAGTTTAAAAACAAAGATACTTTTGCATGTCCTTTATATGGTTTTTAAAACAAACCTGAATAGAAAAAATGTTCACACACCATCATTCTATATGAACTCCTAGGAATAGGCAGACTCATTTGTCAGATCCTCTAAACATCAATAATGATGCTTTTCTAAATAAAGATATAACATTTTCTATTTATTTTAAATTAAGTCTTCTTTTCACTAACTGGATGAAAAAGGTACCAGTATCTGTATCTATTAGCAACTGATACAAAAATTAACTTCCCTAAAACTCAGCAGCTTCAAATACTAATTACTGCTCAGGAGTCTATGTATCATTTGGAAGGTTCTTCATGTCAATTGGGCTCATTCAAGATTACATGGTAAGGTACAAGTTGGGGAGGTGACTCTGCCTATCTGCTGGGCTCTCATGTGTTTCAGGGTCAGCTGGATGGTGGCTAGCCTAGAATGACTGGCTCGAGTATAACAACTTAACTGTCCACTTGGCTGATGTTCTTCCATCAGGCTAGTCTATCCTTGTTCTCCTGGCAGTGGCAAAGTTCCAAAAGGGAACAGACATAACAAGGATTATTAATACTAGGCCTGAAAATTGTCCTACCCTTACCCCTGCCACATTCTATTGGCTCAACCAAATCACAAGGCCAGCAGATTCAAGAGGTAGGAAATAGGCTCTATTTAATAGGAAAAATTGCAAAGTCACATTGCAGAGAATATAGAAAGAAGAAGGAGAACTGGGGCTATTTTTGCACTGGATAAGTCATAATCTGTAAATATGAAATTTAAGTTTGCAGTCAATATTTCATAAGATGTTATCTTTTTTTAGCATCTAGAAATTCCATAACACTTAAATAAGATTGTGCAAAACTTCTGATACAATCCTGCAGTGGTCATAAATCTTACTATATTAGAGGGATCCTCCTTTTAGCTGACTTGAGGTTAGATTTTCATATGAGAAGGCTAGAAGACCAAACAGCTAGTTAAGATTAGATTTAATCTTAACTATTAAATTCTATCAAAAGCTTTTAATTGAAGGAGGTATGTTATTAGTTCTGAATCCTTCAAGGATCACTCCAGCTTCAGTGTGCAAACATTCACATGAACCAAATTAGATTCAGAAAAATTATTTTGGTAACTTATAAGTTACAGCGGTGCTGTAGGTAAGAGTACTGATGGTGGAGATGCAAAGGAATAAGCAGATTTGGTGGGAAATTAGGAGGCAGAACTCACTATACTACTAAATGTGTTTTCAACACACTGCTATGGGCCAAATACTCTAGTAGGTCTGAGGAGTCAATAGTTCATCCACTAAGAGAATTTTCAACTTATTGAAGAACAGATCTAAAAGAAAAAAAAAAGACATATTCCTCCAATTATGACTGATCATTTGCTTTATCCTGTAATAGTTTAACTGCAAATGTATCCAACTTATTGACACATCTCTAGTCCTAAAAAGGGAGCAGATCAACAGTCACAGACATCTGCCCTTGCCTATAGTTGCGAGGCTATCAGCATTTCTCCTACAATATGAATGTAAATGCTTTAGCAGTGCAATTATTTTCTATTTTGTCATAGTTCCCACTACTCCGTATTGTTCCGCCCTCAATCCACTCTACTTCCAATCAACTCTCAAGCCATTCAAGTTTTCAGCCGCTGGATTAGGAAAAGAGTCAAATTAAAACTTGAAAAAACTCATTACAATGAAGCAATAATAAGTAATACAAAGAAAAACAAGCTAAACAAATCCTATATTCTGCACCTTATATTTCATATACATATATTTTTTCAATATATATTTCATATGTATTGACCATACCACAATAAAGAATTCTCTATCTCTTCTGTTGGTGAGGCTTCTCCAGGCAAGAATACTGGAGTGGGTTGCCATGCCCTCCTCCAGGGGATCTTTCTACCCTAGGGGTGCAGGCAGATTCTTTATACCCTCCAAGCCACCAGGGAAGCCCAAGAGTACTGGAGTAGGTAGCCTATCCCTTCTCCAGCAGATCTTCCCAACCCAGGAATCAAACCGGGGTCTCCTGCATTGCAGGTGGATTCTTTACCAGCTGAGCTACCAGGGAAGCCCATAG
The DNA here is from genome assembly GCF_054371585.1 of Giraffa tippelskirchi. Taxonomy (NCBI): domain Eukaryota; kingdom Metazoa; phylum Chordata; class Mammalia; order Artiodactyla; family Giraffidae; genus Giraffa; species Giraffa tippelskirchi. The sequence goes on along the minus strand of NC_137275.1, from coordinate 80,700,228 downwards.
CAGACGTATAAACAGCAAATACATAAGCATGTATATTAGTAATGAATAAGACAGCCTTGGGGAATGAGGTATCACATTAATATTTGATTAGTAGCATAGATGGAGAAGATAAGACTATCTAGAATGTCAACGTGATGAAATGCAAAAACTCTATGTTCCATCTTGTTTTTTGACCACTGGCTCCTTGGAGACTCTGATGAAGTTACGGACCAGAAAATGTATAGACAGATAAATTTAGAATAGAGCATCAGAGTCTCAGTCCCAGGAAGCTCCCTCATATTCACAACTACCTTATAAAAGAGCAAGCTCTAGACTAGAATCCAGCTAACACAGTTGTCTCGTCAGTGGAAGAGGGGAGGTAAACTATCAACAGAACCGTGTTATTTTCCAGGGTTAGTTTTCAGTGTTCCTACAGGACACTGTTAGGAAGGGCAGATCAGTAGGAAAAACCCTGCACTAACAACTGAGTATTGCCTAAATATGTCAAGGTCACTGAAGAAGAAAAAGGAGGAGAAGAGCAAGGAGAAGATGTCCACACTGTGTCTCATTATTTTGCCTGGTGCCAATTCTGATTCTACATACTAGCAACTCTGAAGAAAAAGAGCTGTTAATTCAATGTGTACTGCCAACCAAATCTGAGCAGTGATAACATTTATAACTTACCAATTTCTATATTTATAATTATGATATCATAAATGCCTTTTACAGAAGACCTTTGTTTTACCTGTATTTCATGATCCTTGAGGAAACCTGAAGAACCCTATTTGAAAGCCAGACACTGTAACCTTTAAAGGTACAGCCAGATTGACCTATATTCAAATTCAAATCTCCACTCTACCAAGTCTAGCCAGATTATCTGGACCAGGCACATGAAGTCTCTGCTTCTGATTTTTCTCATCTCTAAAAAGAATAGATTATAGTATCTTCTCTCAAAGAGTTGCTGACAAGATAAAATGAAACAAGTATGCCGGGTATTTAGCATAGCGTGACAAGTAGAAGACAATTTTAATAAGCAACAACAACAAAGAAGAGGACAGGGAAAAGGGTAAACCTTCAGCCAAATCTTCGTGTATTTCCACTGCTACTCCTCATCCCCAAGCTGATCTGATGAGGGGAATAACAATTCTTGTATACAAGATAAGACAGAGTTCCCATATGAAATTTATCTGGTGGAGAAGGCAATGGCACCCCACTTCAGTACTCTTGCCTGGAAAATCCCATGGAGGGATGAGCCTGGTAGGCTGCAGTCCATGGGGTCGCTAAGAGTCAGACACGACTGAGCAACTTCACTTTCACTTTTCCCTTTCCTGCCCTGGAGAAGGAAATGGCAACCCACTCCAGTATTCTTGCCTGGAGAATCCTAGGGATGGCGGAGCCTGATGGGCTGCCGTCTATGGGGTCGCGCAGAGTCAGACACGACTGAAGCGACTTAGCAGCAGCAGCAGCAGAACAGTTCTTGCTTCCTGGAATAGAAAAGACACAAAAGACTATGCACTTTCCTCTGCAGGCTGTTAAAAATGTCTTCCTCTATGGAAATGATGACAAAAATTTTAAACTGAAAGAATCCACAGAAAGATGTCCTCCTCCCCAGCCTTTTCAATAGAGAAAGAAGAGAAAAGGTAGGCAACAGAGGAGCCATTTTTGGAGTAGTTTCAAACTTGACTATCCAATGGGTTCACATGACAGCTTTGGTTTTTGTTTTTAAACACATAGTCCTTAGTCTGGAAACCAGAATTTGGAATAATCAACATCTCCCAGCAAAGGGAATCAGCATTTTTCAAAGCTTCACAAATTTTGTCATGGGAACATTCAGGGTTCACTGTCTTACCACGACGAGTTTTTCATTTCACTTATAAATTACGCCAGGATATCTCAGATTATTTTATAAAGATTATATTTAGAGCTGGAAGGGACCACAGCCACCCACTAAGGTAAATCAGTGGCCTTATTTTACAACTGAAGAAAAGGAAGCCTAGAGAATAAAATATTTGCCTAAGCCTAGAACTTGAACCTAGCTCTTTTCACTACCAAATTCTTGCACCACATCTTTTTCACTGTCAAGTCTTTGAAAGAAAAAAGAATGAAAAAAAAGAATAAAGAATGGTTCTCTATCTTTGAAAGTTGATTAAAATACCACTTTAATTCCTTGTATGGAGGGCAAATTAGCTGTTCTGCCTTGAATTTATAGAGACAATCAGGATTTAGAAAGTACTCTCTGAAATTTTGCCAGTTCTTGAATGAGAACCACTCAAATAGGCAGCCAAGTGTTTAGCTACTTTAAAAAAGGGCTTTCCTGCTATGAAAATTCTATCTTTTCAGAAAATAACAACAACAATAAATACAAGTGTCTTATACTTTTTTGAAAAGTAAAAAAAAAATAGAAGAATTTTTGTTGTTTTGATATTTTATATAACAGGATGTTTCATAAAAAATTAGTTTGTTCATATCATAATCACTTCTCTTAGACACTGGATAAAAACCACAAATAAAAAAAAACTAAGTACTTCAATTCAAATTTAATCTAGGAAATTTGAACACTCCTTATGGTTCATGTAACTGAAACACAAGAAGTTGTTTTTTTTTAAACATATCTTACTTTGCATTAAAAACTAATTGTTCATTGTCTAGTCAATTCTTGTCATACAGTAATTTGATGACACTGAAATATATATGAACTACATATTTTTGTAAGATACTGCTCCAATTCTATAACGATGGAATTTTTTAAAGAGTTTATGGAAAGATGAAAGAAATCACTGAATATTAGAAAAATGAGGATCACAAATTCAAATATTAGATAAATCAAGTATCTTTCATGGTACTTTCCATTAATACCTGAATCATTTTAAGAGTACCCTTGTCTATTCTGTCCCAGCGAAGTGTGGGGCCAATTCTATCATTTACTTACTAGGTTAACTCAGATAACTTACTTTCTCTGTTTTAGTTTTGCCATCCATTTACAAAACAAGCTCACAAAACAAAGTACTAGCAGCCAATTACTTCCTAAGATTGCTACAGTGAATGATAGACGAAGTCTGGAAATACAGTACATGCCAAATCTATTCTTATCACCATCAAAATGGTCATTTGAAAGCTTTCTAAATCCAGAAACTAGAAGAAATTGTTAGCAAAAACAAAATTAGCCATGAAAGTGAAAACTTTATACTTCAATAAATTCAACGTTAAACCTCTAAACTGCAATATATTCATTTAAATTGAAGGTATGCAACAAGCTTTAAGACTATTTGACATGACAGCAAAAAAAAGCAATCATTTTCATTACATAAGAATCTCATTCAAGTTAGTAATAAGCTAAAACTGCAATAGATAAATTGGCAAATACATGAACAGGAAAATCACACAAAATGAAATACAAATGTCTATCCAAATAAATACATCAGAAGTAAAAAAAAAAAAAAAAGAAAGAAAGAAAAAGAAGAATCTCAGAAGGGATCAAAGGATAGAATATTAAAACAATAGAACACAAATCTCCCATCTAATTAACAAAGATTTTCATAATACTAGCCAGTAGAGCCAGTTACCTCAAACTCCTGAAACAAATACAAATCATACAGCATTCTGAAAAAATTTTACAGTATATTTTAAGAGCCTTAAAAAAATTCCTATTTTTTGATCTAGTTATTCTGTTAGTAACATATTCTAGAGATATAATCTGACTCAGTATATTTGAAGACCGTGCAGTCTTTAATTAAAATTCTGTTTCAGAAGACCATGCAGCAACAAAGGCAATATGATTCCAATTACAAGGTGGGGAGGGAAGGTAAGGGAATAAATGGAGGGAGAATATAAAAATTCAAATATTGAGGTTATAGAACTCCTTTTACTTCTACTATTTCTATAATATGCATGGATTATTTTCCCTAATAAAATGTTTCAACTGTCCTAATCTTGCATTTCTAGACAATATATTAAATGAAAGTCACTCAGTCATGTCTAACTGTTTGCGACCCCATGGACTACACTGTCCATGGAATTCTCCAGGCCAGAATACTGAAGTGGGTAGCCTATCCCTTCTCCAGGGGATCTTCCAGACCCAGGAATCAAACCAGTCACCTGCATATTAAATGAAAGTCAACACATTTGATAGTTGATGCCCTTGGAAAAACACACATGCTTATCAGTTTCTACCTTTCTCAAGCTCCTTGTTTAACAAGTAGAGTTAAAATTTTAATTTACAGGCTAATGGTAATGAGCAAGTCCCATGTTCTGGCATATGTTCATGAAGTCTTGTGTTAGAAGTCCTCACATTCTGAAGGGTCAGACTGAGATTACTTCTGTAGTCTAGATTAATCTTAAACCTAATTCCTAGGGAACAGAGCCTGTAAGACCCCCTCTTTCCCAGCAGAATTATGAGGGTCTGGTCCACAGGATGAGGTTCTCCCTCTTTTCTGATTTACTCCAGTTCATTTACTAGCAGAAATCCGAACTCTGAAGCCACATCAACTAGCTCTCTGACCCATCCCAAATCCGATAAAAGATGCCTCCTGTTCTCCCCTTGGAGTTAACTCTGATCCCATCAACACCTGGGAGCATGACTAAAAAGTGGACAGAAACCTTTTCCAAAGTCCACACCCTGGCTCTGTAGGAGTTTCCTGATGCCCTTCCCATGCCCCAGATGTTGTTCTGTGAAAAAAAAAAAACACAAAAAAACAGCAGCCACATCTAGACCTACTGTTTCTGGCTTTCTCTCCTATCATCTTTCCCCATGAGGGAAATTCCACGATTCTGGTACCCAAGTCAACATGTGTTTTTCAGTACGATGGCACAAGGTGGTGGCTCTGGATGTTACCATGTTGAAAATTTAGCTTAATTTTTTTTCCCTAGGCTAAGCGTTTTACTGATAGCCCAAAAAGCAGTAATAATAATACTTATAAATTACATTATTTATTCATTTGTACTATTATCCTGTCATCTTTTAAAATGGTTATTTTTAAGCAAGCAATGGAATCTTTTATATTACACAACTTTTCAAAAGCTGTACTATCTTCAGTAATGATTTGAAATATAAAAAATGTTGATAGAGCTCACTGTAGTAAATTAAAGTCAAGCACATTAAAAAAAATATAACTTTATTCTCCCTATTGCTCATTCGTTATCAGAAAAGACATAAGAAAACAAAGCCCATCTCTCCATTATTATGGAACCAGTTCACCCTGCAATGTTCACACAGAAAATGTGTCAACCAACCCTTTTACAATCTCATCTATTTTCTTCTTCTTATGGAAAATGAACTAACTGGAGCAATTTCACTGAAGCACCTGGTGAAAATTTTTCATTCTCTTTTCATGTTACACTAAAATTTCACCTATTTTTTAATTGCTGTTGTTGTTTAGTTGCTAAGTCATGTCCAACTCTTTGTGACCCCACGGACTGTAGCCCACCAGGCTCCTCTGTTCATGGGATTTCCCAGACAGGAATACTGGAGTGGGTTGCCATTTCCTTCTCCAGAGGATCTTCCTGACCCAGGGATCAAACCTGAGTCTCCTGCACTGGCAGGCAGATTCTGTACTGATGAGCCATCAGGGAAGCCCAATCTTTAATTACAAGAACAAATTAAGAAGCTTTAAATTGACTAATAAATTATCAGATTCTTAAGAGTTATTAATTCACAATCATTGTTCTCTTCATCTAACACCTTCTGTCCCATGCTGAAGAGGCATTTGTTAACCTCAGATGTAGCTGGTAGTCAAAAAAATATTTAGGTTAGAATCTTATTTCCTCCCTGTCCAAGGTCTATACTTTGCTGCCACTAGGTGGATGGTGCTACCTTTCATTACAGAAAGAGGAGAAAGAAGGGCACATGGTTTCTGGAGATTTTATTTTTAAGAAAAATATAAAAACACAGCAATTAAACAATTACTGACATCCAGGAGCCTTTTAAATAGCCCAGCTCTTGTGTACAGACCTCCTTGGTCTCCTCTACTCTCTACTCAGGTTTTCTGACAACATGCCCTGCCTTTAAAACCAGTCTTGTCCAAGTGAACTTTATCACTCCAATAGTATTTAACTCATGTTCCTAAGTATTTTATTTTCAAAGAAACATGAAGCGATTTTCTCTCACAGAATTTCCCATTAGTCTTTTGCAATGTTTTGTGCAAATTCCAAGAAATATGAAATAATGAAGCAAATATTTTCCTGAAGAATTTTTAAGAGAAAATGAGAAATCTTTAAACAAAAGGTGAAAATATACATTCTCCTACTAAATACTATCTCACCTCTCATTATAACAATTTAAATCTTTCAAAACAAAGACAGAACTGTGGATATTACAGAGTCATTAAGTTGGTATTTTCACAGAAAAATTTTTAGGCATTTGTTTTTGCCTAAAAACAAATTAGGTAGTCAAAAATTAAAAGACATTTGTGAAGTACAGAATTTTACTAAAAAGTAGAATCTGACCAAAATTTGAGTTTGCAGCTGAGCTGTCAGCTGATGTATAATAAGTAAGGGTTATTGATGTGTAATAAGATGAGTGCCGAAGAATTGATGCTTTTGAACTGTGGTGTTGGAGAAAACTCTTGAGAGTCCCTTGGACTGCAAGGAGATCAAACCAGTCCATCCTAAAGGAAATCAATCCTGAATATTCATTGGAATGACTGATGCTGAAGCTGAAATTTCAATACTTTGGCCACCTGATATGAAGAACTGACTCACTGGAAAACACCCTGATGCTGGGGAAGATTGAAGGCAGGAGGAGAAGGGGACGACAGAGGATGAGATGGTTGGATGGCATCACCAACTAGATGGACGTGAGTTTGAGAAAGCTCTGGGAGTTGGTAATGGGCCAGGAAGCCTGGTGTGCTACACACAGTCCATGGAGTCTCAAAGAATCAGACACAACTTAGCAGCTGAACTGAACTGAAGCAAGGATCTGGGCTTCCCAAGTGGCACTAGTGGTAAAGAACCTACCTGCCGATGCAGGAGACATAAGAGACTCCGGTTCAATTCCTAGATTAGAAAGATCCCCTGGAGAAGGGCATGGCAAGAGACTTCAGCATTCTTGCTTGGAGAATCCCATAGACAGAGGAGCCTGGTGGGCTACAGTCCATAGAGTTGCACAGAGTCAGACACAACTGAAGCTACTTAGCATAAGCGCACACACACAACAGTCTGCTGCTGCTGCTAAGTCGCTTCAGTCGTGTCCAACTCTGTGCAACCCCATAGACGGCAGCCCACCAGGCTCCGCTGTCCCTGGGATTCTCCAGGCAAGAATACTGGAGTGGGTTGCAATTTCCTTCTCCAATGCATGAAAGTGAAGTGAAGTGAAAGTGAAAGTGAAGTCGCTCAGTCGTGTCCGATTCTTAGCGACCCCATGGACTGCAGCCCACCAGGCTCCTCCATCCATGGGATTTTCCAGGCAAGAGTACTGGAGTAGGGTGCCACTGCCTTCTCCAACACAAGAGTCTGCCCTAGGGTAAAGAGTCTGCCCTAGGGTAATTGTTTAAATAGTGTTACAGATTTTAAGTATAACATTGGCAGTAAAGAACATGAGGTCATGATTTAATCTCAGGTCTATCATTTACCAGCCATGTAATCTTAGCTTTTTCAACCTTCCAATGTTCAGTTTTATCATCTTTAAAGTGGGAATGAGATGTTGCAAAGAATACTGAATATCTATCTCTCTATAGATATATATACTTAAATATATGTTTATCTATATATACGTGTGAGTGTGTGTGTATATAGATATAGGGCTTCCTAGGGCTTCCCTGGTTGTTCAGATGGTAAAGAATCTGCCTGCAATGCAGGGGACCCCAGTTCAATTCCCGGGCCGGGAAGATCCCCTAGAGAAGGGAATGGCTACCCACTCTAGTATTTTTGTCTGGAGAATCCCATGGACAGAGGTGCCTGATGGGCTACTACAGTCCATGGGGTCACAGAGTCAGACACGACTGAGTGACTAAGCAAGCACAAAAAAAGATGTGTGTGTGTCTGTGTGTGTGTATGAAGGATTTGTAGCATCGCCTGAACAATGAAGCACATTATAAAAAGTAACTATACCCAGGGACAAACTGGTTAGAAAACAGTCTCCACATGAACAGTCACTAAGGTCCTTCGCAATCTCTTCAGGCTTAGGGCCTCTGAACTGCTCACACCTGTTTCACATTTGCCCTCTCAAATGAGTGAAGCCATCTAGAACTATCAGTCCGAAAATATAATGGATTGGATTTGCTTGAAAACAGCATAATTCTGTAATCTAGTTTGTTTATTAACCTGAAAAATGTTATTATGTTGATATCAGGAACATTTGGAAAAAGGTTATTACCAAGTGTGTAAATATTTGATGAACAAACTAAGTGTGTAAGCCAACATTTCAAATGAAAGGTACAAGTTACTTTCTCATTATATAACAAATCACATCTTTGTCGTGTTGATTTATACTGGTTTCCTTATCTTATGTGTTTTTACTGATAACTAAAGGACCAAACATACATTCCATTCTTTGTATAAAATATATTAACTTTCTGTTAACTTCAGCATACCCCAAAGTCAAAATGTTAAAAACTAATAATGATGCCCAAACATCCTAAACTCTTTAATAATTACTATGACCTTACTTTTATCAGTAAAGCATGCAATAACCTTCCCTTCCTTTCACATCTAACAGTAGGGTGAAATCCACTCTGGCAACAGAGGGAGAAAAAAATTGGAGATATTATTTGTTTTAACCTATTAGTTGAAGAAAAAGGTGGGTGATGGTTCATCAATACAAATGCAGAGCCAATGGCAATACATAATTAAACAGGGGAAAATGATATTTGTATTATAGCACCTCAAAGCTCTAACTTTTTAGCTCCTAGCTTGCAAACATGAGAAAATACAGTACTCCATATAATAAAATTACAGATATCATACAAAGTTCATCTGATATATTTCCAAAATGAAGCTAATATTAAGTATAAGTAACACTAAAGATTTTAGTTATATAAAAGGATAGCCACAGACAGAGTAAATTATGTATACTGGATTTTATCTATAACAGTTTTTGAACCAAGTTTGTTTACTAAAACATGGAAGCAAGAAAAACAGCGGGATTTTGATAGTTCCTTTGATAGTATTCATATCACCAAATTCTAATAAAATTTCTGTAAACCACAATTAGATCTTAATTAGGTAGGAAACATGTTTTTCCAATTAAAACACATAAGCAAGACAAAGAATAAAGATGAAAACTAAAAGCAAAATGTGTGGTCAAGTAAGGTAAAAAATAAGACATTTTTCATTGTAATAGTATGAGATTAAGCAGGCAAACAAATTTATATCTGAATTAAACTGACAAACTGAATTGACTGCCAGATTAGTATAATAAAATTCCCACAGTCTCAAAGCAAAATAAAATCCATTTCTCACAGAGTTCAAATTTACAAACAGAACTCTGTTAGAATACAGTTTTATTTAACCTCAAATCAGGAGAGACCTTAAATTGGATTCACAAAATAGGACATTTTAATAGTCTGAAAAACAAAATTATATGAGATTATGATGCCAAGTATGAATTAAAGATTTACTTTTTAATTAATGCTGTTTTACAATTATTGCAATTTAAGGGCATTCAAATCACATGCAAAAGTATTAATAAATGGTAGAATAAGAATAAATCAGATCACTTTACACACAGCATCAAAGTGAAATGCTTAAATACCAGGCATCTTGCCTTAAATGACAACATAAGACCAATTCACTTAAGAACACAGAGCTGGTGCACCACAACAAAAGATCCCACCTGTTGAAACTATGACCTGATGCAGTCAAAAATAGTTTCAAAAAACCAGTCTTGGTACTTAATAGACATCTATTAAGTAACTAGGAATTAATGAATTTGTAAACATATTTCGTTTCATCCGGGCCTTAGATGAATTACTGAAATTCCTCTGTGCTTCAATCTCATCTATAAAAAGTCATGGCGTCTCAAAAATGCCTAACACTCAACGACCAGCTTCAGTATGATTAATGAGTAGCCAATTTTCAAAGTCTAGCTTACCTATAGTCTTTTAAGCAAACGGTGCTAGGAAAACTAGATATCCACATTTGAAAGAAGTCAGATGAAGTCAGACCCTTGCCTTACACAAAACTAACTCAAAAGGGACTAAAGACTCAAACTAATATACCTAGAAGAGAATATAACAGAAAAGTATCATGACATTGGATTTGGCAATGAGCTCTTGGCCATGTCATTGAAAGCGCAGACAACAGGACTATGCTAAACTTACAAAGCTTCTGCACAGTAAGGGACACAATCAACAGAGTGCAAACTGTACAATGGGAGCAAATATTAGCATATTAGCATAAACTAATATGCATCTGAGTTTAATATCCAGAATATATAGAGAACTCCTACATATCAACAACAAAAAAGGAACTCAATTAAAAGATGGGCAAAGGACTTCAATAAAAGTTCTCCAAACTTTTGATATGCAAATGGCCAACAAGCAAAGGAAGAGATGTTCAGCATTAATCAATAGCAAAATGAAAACTCAAAACCACAATGAGATATTACCTCACACCCAGAAGAATGAATATGACTACTATGAAAAAAGAAAAAAATAATAACAAGAGGTAGAAAGGATGTGGAGAAACTGGAGCCCTGATATACTGTTGGTGGGAATATAAAATGGTACAACCACAACAGAAAACATTATGGCAGTTCTTCAAAAAATTAAAAATAAAAATGTCATATGATCCAGCAGCAATCCCACTTCTGAGTCTATAGCCAAAAGAACTGAAAGCACATCTCAGAGAATATGTGCGCACCCATGTTCACAGTAGCATTACTGACAGTAGCCAAGAGGTAAAAGCGTCCCAAATGCCCACAGATGGATGAACGGAAAAACAAAATGTGGTATATACACACACTGGAATATTATTCAGTTTTAAAAAAGAAGAATATTCCATCACATGTCACAACATGGATAAATATTATGCAATGTGATATGTCAGTCATAGAAGAAATCTTGTATAATTTCACTGACATGAGATATCTAAAGTTGTCAAACTCACAGAAACAGAAAGTAGTATAGTGGTTACCAGAGGCTGAGGGGAAAGAGAAATAGGAAGCTTTGTAATGAGCAGAGAGGTTCAATTTTGCAAGATGACAAAGTAGTGATAATCTGTTGCATAATATGAATATACTTAACATTACTGAACTTTACAGGTAAAAAATGTTAACATGATAAATTTTGTGTTTTCTATACAAATTTTAAAGGCAATAAAACATAGGTAATAATACTTAACATACATGAATTTACAAAGTCATAATTCAATGCTTCATAATTCATAGCCTTGAAGTATAGATAAGATTTAGAAAAGCAGGAGGAAGAATGGAAAGACCAGGCAGAAGACTCAACTACATAAAGGAAGAGGAATGCAAAAATCCAGGGAATCAGGCAAATAAGAGAAGAGCAGCCCAGATGCAACTTGACAAGTGGACTGAGGATCATTTGATAATGTGGTCAGTACTCAAGGAAGACTCTCTGAAGTGACAGAACAAATAAAGCACTGGCCAGACAGACCAAAGAGGTTAAAGAACGCCATCAGGAATACTTGTGACAAGACTGATCAATGATGACCCAGGAAGTTTGACTGAAGGCAAATAAAATTCAGAGAGAGTATTTCTAAATACAGCCTTTACACATGTGAGATGGGCCTGAGGGACCTCACAGGCAACCTAACAAGCTGGCTGCCCTATAAATGAAGACATAATCTACAAAATCTTCAAAACTAGTGCAGACTTACATTACTTTTAAATTGATTCAAATTAAAATTTCTTTGCTCCAGGCTTCGGAGGGCTTCCCTTGTGGCTCAGATGGTAAAGAATCCACCTGCAATGCAGGAGACCTAGGTTCAATCTCTAGGTTGGCAAGATCCCCTGGAGAAGGGAATGACTATCCACTCCAAGATTCTTGCTGGAGAAATCCATGGACAGAGGAGTCTAATGGGAGTAGAGACTGTGTCTTATATCCTTCTAAGTTCAGTTTTATGCTTACAGAAAGCATTTACATGTAACTAGGCAATCAGTGATCATCTTCTATTGTGAATGTTTACACAGAGCTTTGTTAAATACTTGAAACTGTTAAGAAGAATCTTAAAACACAAAGCTGTAGATTCATCCATCATGCTATTCTTGCAAGGTGAAGAATTATTTTTTATTTTCCATCTGAAAATTAAGGTTAATAATTTCATATACATCTACTTTAATCAAAACATAGAATTTCAAAATTTATATTTCAAACAAATACTGGCAACCATCACTAAATATGTGATACTGATAAGGACTTTTCACACTATATTGCTCCTGGGTTTAAAAAAATAATCTTGAAAAAAAAAGTGCATGCTTTTAGAGCGTGTTTAAACTATAGTTTAGACTCAAGGGTTTTGTCTACAAATATGTATTTACATTAGTTTTACTTAAATTATCAATTTTGAATTCCCAAACCATGTTCCAGAACTTTGCCTTCAAAGCTACTAGAGGTTAAAAGATTTTTTTTAAAATGTCCTTGTGAGGTCACAGAGGCTGTAAGAGAAAGCAGACCTCATTGCCTGGATGTCAATTATGCAGCCCTTGGGCGCTAGCTCACAGAGCACCACAGCTTAAAGTCATTACGAAGATAGCATTAAGACAATTAAACAAATTACTTGGAATCAAGAGTACTTAAAATCCATTTCTAACCTGAATAAAAGGTAACAAAGGACAACCTCAGAAATTGAGGGAAATTACAGAAAAGTGTTACAACATGAGTAAGCATTCATTTGTTTTCCTCTTGCAATTTAAAATTTTTCAAGCATTCTGGAATCAAACCTTAGGGTATTTCAGAAATGCATACCAAGAAAAGGCCTTCAAGTATTTCAGTAATGCACAACACTCAAAATAGCTTCTATATACAGGTAGTAAACTAAGTTGTTTAAAATCTTTTGACCATTCAGTATTCTCACCGAAGCAATCAATTTTTTTTAAAATGTATTTACCTTGTCTTTTTTATTTATTTATTTTTTTTTAGGAATAGTGGAGTGGTAAAAAAAAAAAAAGAAGAAGAATACTGGAGTGTTCAAACATCCTATCCTCCACCAGGAAATTACAAGTGAATCATTTTAAAAATTATTAAGCTCTAAAGTCCAAAAAATACTAAATAAGATTCTGAGGTAAAACTATTGATTTTTCTTTTTGCCAGAACAAAATTCCATGGAAAATAAGGGCAGAGGGAGGGAATCATAGATTTCCTTCCCTCTTAGTAAGTTTAAAAATAAATAAATAAATAACATGAATACTTCATAAATCAAAAAACATGACACTGACAAAATATAAAAAATCCTGAGGGTATAAAGTATTCATATATAAAAAAATTATGAAGTAAACGTAAAACCTTAAAATAACATAAGGGATTAACAGTTCCAATTCTAAATATGCCACATTTTACTATACCAAGACTAATATCTTACTTTGCAAAGGATGTACAATACATAAAGGAACCAGAGATCAAATTACCAACATCAGTTGGATCATAGAAAAAGCAAGAGAATTCAGAAAAACACCTATTTCTGCTTCATTGACTACATAAAGACTTTGCCTGTGTGGATCACAACAAACTGTGGAAAACTGTTAGAAGAAATGGGAATACCAAACTATCTCACCTGCCTCCTGAGAAACCTGTACGCAGGTCAAGAAGCAATAGCTAGAACCAGACATGGAACAACAGACTGGTTTCAAACTGGGAAAGGAATACATTAAGGCTGTATATTGTCACCCTGCTTATGTAACTTATATGCAGAATACATCATGTGAAACGCTGAGCTGGATGAGGCACAGGAATCAACACTGCCAGGAGAAATACCAATAAATATCAATAACACTACCCTTATGGCAGAAAGCAAAAAGGAACTAAAGAGCCTCTTAAAGAAGGTGAAAGAGGAGAGTGAAAAAGCTGACTTAAAACTCAACATTCAAAAAACGAAGATCATGACATCTGGTCCCATCACTTCATGGCAAAATAGATGGGGAAACAATGGAAACAGTGAAAGACTTTATTTTCTTGGGCTCCAAAATCACTGCAGATGGTGACTGAAGCCATGAAATTAAAAGACACTTGCTCCTTGGAAGAAAAGCTATGAGAAGACTAGGCAGCATGTTAAAAAGCAAAGACATTATTTTGCCAACAAAGATCCATATAGTCAAAGTTATGGTTTTTCCAATAGTATGTATGGATGTGAGAATTGGACCATAAAGAAGGCTGAGCACCAAAGAATTGATGCGTTTGTACTGTGGTGCTGCAGAAGACTCTTGAGAGTCCCTTGGACTGCAAAGAGATCAAACTGGTCAATCTTAAAGGAAATCAACCCTGAATATTCATTGGAAGGACTGATGCTGAAGCTCCAATACTTTGGCCACCTGATGCAAAGAGCCAACTCATTAGAAAAGACCCTGATGTGGAAAGATTGAAGGCAGGAGAAGGGGACGACAGAGGATGAGATGGTTGGATGGCATCACTGACTCAATGGACATGAGTTTGAGCAAGCTCCAGGAGATGGGGGAAGGACAGAGAAGCCTGGCATGCTGCCCCCCATGGGGTCCCAAAGAGTCACACACGACTGAGTGACTAAATAACAACAACAACAATCTTCACCACAAGTACACAGTACCTTACAGAGAATACAGGGAACAACTTGCCTTGGAGCCAAACATTCCCTGAGTATGAATTCCAGCTCTGTATGTCCTGGCTGTGTAATCTTGGGTAAGCTGTTTAACTTTACTAACCCTTGGTTTCTTAATCTGTAAACTGGAGATAATGCCTAACTTATACTGTAAGAATTAAGATAATGTACATGCAGCATTTAACATAATACCTCTCATTTAAAAAAAAATTATTTACAGTTGACTTCTGAAACTTGAAAACAACAGAGTCTACTTGAAAATTCAGCTTACCCAGCTCCTCATCCAAGGTTATTTCCACTGCTTCATAATTGCCATTCAAGAGTGTATAAGACAGCTTGCAGTGTTGATATGGGAAACCCCAAATTCTGAGTCATGTTAACCTTCTTTGTATCATCTCAGTTTTAGAGAAAAAGCTTGCAGAGTCAGGTAAGAACACAGTACAAGATTTTCAATAATGTTGGAGCATTATAAATCCGCTCTAACAGGATAATTTGTGCAATTTAAATTTTGCACAAATTTTGATTTCAAAGAATATGAAATCCACCTATAATGTAAAAACCTCACTGTAACAAAGGCATTCATATTTACTTTCACATACTCAAGAAAAGTTGAATTATTAAACATTAAATCATTTATTTTTCTTTCCAATTCTCCACTATCTAACGTATACAAAAACAAGACAAAGAACTAAGAAATAAAAGCGATGGATCCTTTCATTCAAAATGTACACTGATATCTAAGTTGACAGTTTCTATTTATAGCAGTAATTCCTTAATCATCATACAGCAAATAGTATAACCAAGTAAAGATGCTTTCCATCACAAGTGGAAAATGTGTACTTTTTTTTTTTTTTTTTTGGTTAAGACATTTCCACAATCTTGGCTGGAAATAAGAAGACGGGCAAGTCAATACGCTGAGGGCTACAACAGTGAGATACTCCACAGACACCGTGATTAAGAATTAGTGTATGACTATGATGGCCCTTGGGAGCCAAAACCCTATTCTTCAAGACTCCATTCCAACTTCAGTGGAAGAAAATCACAAAAACAAGCCCAAATACAACACAAACTCCACACTGAAGGAACTCAAGCATCATGCATTTTCATCCAAAGTTTTAAAAGCAAAATTTAGTGAAGACTAATCAGGATTTATAAAACTAGGATTTTAAAAGGCTGTTTAGGACGTGATACAGTTCTTTAAAATCTAAATGTCTCTGCAATTTTTTCCCTATAGTAATGCAATTTTATAACATATAGACTACATGTATTTTCAACTCTATTACCCATAAGGCTTGCTAAATATCACCTTGAAAGTACTACTAATAATTTATTCAATCTGCAAGACATTTGCTATTTCTTATGCAAAAGTTGACCAGGTCTCAAAGGGAAAGTGGAACTGCTGTTCTTTAAATTCATTCAGCTTCACATCTTCAGAAAAAAGTTTAAAAAGCCAAGCATATATAAAACATGAACCATTTTATAAAAACTAAACTTTTAAAAGAAATGCTTACATAATCCAAGGAAAATAATTTAAGTATTACTAATTAGGAAACATACAGTTAGAGACACAGTCACATTCTATCATATAATGAATAAAAGAGTATTTCAAAATCAAGCAAGTCTTTTGAACCCATACAATATAGATGGAGCACACCTCTAATTTCAGTCAAATCTAAAAGAAAAAAAAAAAACCAAAACTACTACCTGGTTAAAGTGTAGACCATATGCAAGGCCTAACACTGAAGATACATACTATCTGAACAGTTTAAATTCAGACAGAGTAGCTCAGATTAAAGACCTGGTCATGTATACTTAAAAGTCTATAACTGATCACTTAAGAAGGACCTCAAAGGGAGAAGGAAAGGGTACTTCTGCATGTGATCTGGAAGAAATTTTAGCATCACAAGAAAAATTTGCCTTTCTTCTGGTGCTTAGTAATATAAAGGAAAAAGGATTGAAGAAAAAGAGTGTAAAATTGTTTTCATACATTATATGAATAATGATTCTAGACTTTAAAAGAAAAGCTATGGAGGCTTATCTTTTACATTATAGAAAGAGTAAATGAAATTCACAAGTTATCTAGCAAGTAGAAATACAAATTAGCATTCCTCTCTATGTGTGTGTATACGTGTGAAAGATAAATTATTTTAAACGAAGTACAGACTTACTGCTATTTTTTTAAGAGGTTTTAGACAAAGTTAAGATTCAATTTTCTTACTTTTGGCCCTATCATCAGAGAGCTCCAACATTTGACTTCTAAATAATGACTCCATGGAGACTCATATTACTATGTAAATAAGCAGTACTAACAAGATATTAGGAGTTACAGAAGAAATTAAAGGGCGGCATTCAATCCATCATATCTAGTCTACCAAATTGGGAATCCCTGAGATGAAATATTTGTCTAAATAAACTAATGTGACTAAACAAATATAAATATTAATCTTCTTATGCATTTGCATAAATTCAAACATTTTCACATTCCAAGAATATTTTCACTCTGCTTCTTTTCATGGCATTAAGCATTGGCTTTTGTCTTCCCTCGGCAGAGAATGGCCTTCCCATCATATACAACTGTTCAAGTTATGTTTATTCTCCAACACTGGAAACAAAAGACACTTCTCAGCCCCTTCCAAGGAAATGTGATCCTCTTAGTTTCCCCATGCAAAGCCAACAACAGTAAGAAGTTCTTTTAAACTGAATAAAGAAGTAAATCATGATCTTAATATGCAGATAAAACTAGCTTCAAAAAATATCACTATATCAAAATCAATAAACATGCATTGAGTAATATATCAATCACTTTTTGAAGGTCCTGAAAACTTCTGTTTTTCCAAGGGTCCACAAACAAATATTTTCAATCTGATCCAATCTGAAAAGAAAATGTATGCATCCCATTGAAACTCTAAAAACTTTTACTTAGGTTAAAAAGGAGAAACATAAAACATAGATAGTCAAAACTAGAGAGACAGGCAAAAGGACTAAACTAAGTACATTCCAGGTGAAAACTGAGATGGCACTAACCCAGACCCTAAGATGGAGGAATAAAGAGAAGAGGAAGATTCAAAATTAAGGTATTAGAGGCAGCAAGAATTATAGAGCTGTTTTCAGATCTGGTTTCAGTGTTTGAGCATCTGGTGAAGTCACTTATAGGTAATAACCTAGAAGGACTATACTTTGGGGATTGATCCTGGGTTCAGCACTGGACATCCTGAGTTAGGAACTCCATGAACATACAAAAAGATTGAAGTCTTTGAATATGGGCCAAGACTTAAGATGAGAGACCCGCTATACGCGGGAAGGTGTGCTTGTAAATGGATGCCTTCTATCCAAACAGTAAAAATCATGGTGGAATGAGAATGTGGTCTCTCAGAACCTTACAGAGAACACAGATATTTAAGGAGCCAGTAAATGAATCTAGGGGCTTCCCATGTAGCGCTAATAGTAAAGACCCATCTATCACTGCTGGAGATGTAAGAGACGCAGATTTGATCCCTTGGTCAGGAAAATCCCCTGGAGGAGGGAATGGCAAACCACTCCAGTACACTTGACTGGAGGATTCCCAGGGACAGAGGAGCCTGGTGGCTACAGTCCATATGGTTGCAAAGAGTCAGATACAACTGAAGCAACTTAGCATGCACAAAAGAACCTAGAGAAGGTGAAGTCAGATAAATGAAAAGAAGATAATACAAGTGAAAAATGTCATTCTTTTAACAAATTGTTTGTGTCTTAATACACAGCACCACTGGATACAGGGGATATGCTAGTGCCTGAAACAAATCTTTGAGATTTGGCAAATCAGTGGTCATTAGTAGTAATCTGATGAAAGCAACTGTGGCTATGGGGCTTCCCCAGTGGCTCAGTGGTAAGAGAATCTGTCTGACAAGGCAGGAGATACAGGAGATGCAGGTTCGATCTTTGGGTTGGGAAGATCCTTTAGAGGAGGAAATGGCAACCCACTCCAAAATTCTTGCCTGGGAACTCCCATGGACAGAGGAGTTGGCAGGCTACAGTTTAACAGGTCGCAAAGAGTCAGACACAACTAAGCAAGTGAACAAATTCTAGCTACAGACAATGAAGTAAACAATGAATGGGTAGTCAGGAACATACACAGCTTCTTTTCAAAGAGTGAGAATAACAGATGTTGAGATTGAATCAGGGAAGGGCAAAGAGTTTGTAAAAATGGAGTTAGCAAAGAAAAAGACAGGAAGAGAGAGAGAATATGACTGAATAAGAATATTGTTATTTTAAGTATCAAGAGGTGCATAACTGGGCACTGGTACAAAAGCAGAAAGCTGATAGCCATCTCTCCAGATCTGTATTTTCTCAGAGAAAAGAAATGGTCACCCTCTAAAAAGATACAGGAATATGTTAAGGTAGAACACTTGAGAACACAGATACTAACAAAATCTCTACTAGGAATGAAA
Source organism: Giraffa tippelskirchi (assembly GCF_054371585.1). NCBI lineage: Eukaryota > Metazoa > Chordata > Mammalia > Artiodactyla > Giraffidae > Giraffa > Giraffa tippelskirchi. The sequence goes on along the minus strand of NC_137275.1, from coordinate 80,681,137 downwards.
AAAGGAGCAGACTGGGGACAAATAAAAGCTTTGCAAATGAATAAATGAAAAAGATGAGGTTTCCTAGATACACATGTTGGACTTCATTGTGAAGGTAGACGGAACTGCTGAAAACTTTATGTAGAAAGCAATGTGAACAGATTTGCTTTGAACTATGTACTATATTCTCATTAGTTTTAATAAACAAAATAACCAAAATCTACATTTCTATTTCTGAATTAATCTACATGATATCCATAAACTCATTCTTATTCTATAAATTATGTTGAAGTATATCATTGGTAAATTATAAAACAAACCTCCATATACCATGAAGCTATTAATATATTTTTATGTACTATAATAATATATTTAAATAGAAAAAGGTAAGTTCAGGATTTAAAATTTTAAATATGATTTAAATAAAGTTGATTAAAAGGTGATCAAGTAAGTCTGACTTTTTGTTCACATTCAACCTTCAGTCCTAGAAGTTCCAAAACATACTTAAAGCTCCTTGAGCTTGTACCCCTATCAAAATACAATGACCTAAGATAACTAAGTCCCTAATCTACAGTCAAGAAATTCTAAGAAATTATCTACTTCTATACAACTTAATCTTTTGATAAGTTTTTGACTCTTATTAAATGACTCATTTATAAATGAAAACCAAAACTGTGTGACTCAGAAACAGCACCTAATGAACATTTCCTTCCTAAGGATAAGTCACCCTAATATCCAAAATGACTCCAAATCCTTATACCTCTACTCCTCCCCCTAAAATATTCTAAGCAATATCTTGATTATTTTTAATAAAATGAAGTTGTTGTTTTTTTTAATCCTGACATCCTGATTTTTTTTATCCTGACATCCTCCCAAATGCTACCCCACTTGCCATAAGGAGATGCAAAATGGGAGAGGTTGTGATTCATGTTGGGACTGTATCCCAGAGGTGATCTTCTGGAGACTAGATTCCAATAATTACAGTGATGGGTGCTCAAGTAACAGACCACAGTACAGCTACTGCAACACATATGCCTTGAATTTTGTCCACTCCAAATATTCATACCTGAGAACATAACAAGACCTACCAACTTCTTTCTTTTTTTATTTATATATGCAAGTAGGAGATCGACTAAAACCTACAGTAATTAAAAGAACAATTTAAGCACACAATTTTTCATGTACATTTGTATCTATCTTTCATTACCTTTAACCTCATTACCATATATTACAGTACTCCCCCACTGATCCATGGAGGATATGTTCCAAGACCCCCAGTGGACACCTGAAACTGAATGGTACTAAACTGCATATAAACCATGTCTTTTCCTAGATACACATACCTATGATGAAGCTTAGTTTATAAATTAGGCACAGTGAGAATATCTGAACTGCCAGCATCACTACTCTTGCACTTTGGGGCCACTATTAAGTAAAAAAAGGGCTACCTGAACTCAAGCACTGCATACCTCGACAGTTCATCTGATAACCAAGTCAGCTACTCAGCGACTAATTGGTAAGTAGGGTATACAGCATGGGTGCATGGGACAAAGGGATGATTCCCCTCCCAGATGGGATGATGTGTAACTTCATCACACTACTCAGAATGGTGTGCAATTTAAAATCTAGAAATTGTTTATTTCTGGAATTTTTCATTTAATATTTTCAGACTGTGGTTGACTGTGGGTAACTGAGACCTTGGAAGGCAAAACCACAGGTAAAAGAGGACTACTGTAGCCACCCATATGCTGAATCTTATTCTGTCTGACAACTATATATCACTGTGAGGTCATTTAATTACATATAACTTCCAATGGACAAGTATAACATACCTACCAATTTTAGAAGATGTATGATTATTCAGATATAGTTTCAGGAATGCACTGCAGAGCAACTCTGAATAAAAACAGATATCTGCCTCTTTCATTTGTATAATTACCACTATTTCTGAAATAAGTTTGAGTCTGGTTCTCATCACAAATGATTCAAGTAAATAAAACACAGCCACATTGTCGCCTAGAACTTGAGAAAATCATATCATAAAATGTTTATCCACAGGAAAAACCCATTTAAAAATATATTATGTCAAAATGAAACATTAAAGGAAAATACACAGCCTAAATTAGAAACCAAATAGCAGCTGCAAAATAAATAGAGTGCTACTACTTTCTTCACCTTTCTCTTTGAATAGCCTGAAGACCTTGGAGAGATTTTCAAGGGAAGAGAAAACCCTAGAACTGTTATTCACCACTCCAGGCTGCAAGGCCAATGCCTTGCACTGCTCACTTTACTTCTTGGGGGTGACCACCACCGTGGGGATTCCTCAGAGTCAGGTACAGACATGAGAGCTATCTAGAAGCACCATTTCTATTCAACATAAAACTCTCTAAAATCTCTCATTAAAAAAAGAAGCTTCTAACATTTATAATTAAATTTGGAATCCCCAAGATAGCTTGTCTTTATTTTTACTTTTCAGTCTAACAGGTACCAAGCACTACGTAAAGTTAACTGCTACTATTTTTTTTTTAATTTTTATTGGCGTATAGTTGATTATGCTGTGTTAGTCTCTTCTGTACAGCAAATTTACTATTATTTCAAATAAAATGTATAGTTTCCTGACAACTGAAGTCTACACAAAGTGGTTAAATACAAACTATTCACCTACTTATATGAAATTCAACCATAGGATGATCCTGTTTTATTCAAATGGGTTCAGGGAATATATACAATGTGAAAACAACCCCTGATAACCCCTAATCTATTGGCACACAACTGAAATTGTAAATAGAAAAACCTGCTGCACGTGCTGTGCTTAGTCACTCAGTTCCGTCCGGCTCTTTGAGAACCCACAGACTATACCCCACCAGGCTCCTCTGGCCATGAGGATTCTCTAGGCAAGAACATGGAGAGGGTTGCCATGCCCTCCTCCAGGGGATCTTCCCAACCCAGGGATCGAATCCAGGTCTCCCACATTGCAAGAGGATTCTTTTTCGCACAGAAAAAGCCTATTCTGGCCTATATTATTATATAGCATTTCTAAATTCCTCCACTGTTAAATATCAATAGATTAGCAACAAGCACAATTTTATAATCAGCATGTATTTATTTGGTAATATTTTTGCTCAGTGCTGCAATATAGGATGTTTTGGGATACCAAAAAGCAATCTTTGTCTGTACTTAAAAGGTTTGCAGTCTTTATGAGTTTAAGTTCAGGGACTATGACTTTACTTTGGTAGTAAGAAAAGGGAAGGATAGAAGGCTTGACATGTAGAATCCAAGTAGTTGGAGCAATATGGAGAGTATTCTAGGAACACGCAGAGCATGGGGGAGCAGACCAAAGGAAGAATTCAAACTTGGTCGAAGTGAAATATGACCATCAAAGTGGGTCCAGAAAGACTCTGGGATGGAACAGGTAATATCAAGTTCTAATCAGCCTTCAAAGATAAGACAAAAGGATTTAGATGTGCCTTATACATTGTTCTGAGCACTTTACATGTGTTATCACACTTAATCTTACAACAGTTCTGAGAGTTAAGTGATATCAGTATCTCAATTTTACATACCAGGAAAGTGACACACACATAGGGCTTAAATAATTTATCATAAATCGTCCAGCTAGTAAATAGCATAACAGGAGTCTGAATCCAGTTTAGCCACAGTGTCCTTTCCCTTAATCACTGCACTACACTATATATAACTCTCAAGACAAAAATGGAAAATATATTCACATATCAGTTCAGTCGCTCAGTCATGCCCGACTCTTTGCAACCCCATGGACTGCAGCATGCCAGGCTTTCCTGTCCATCACCAACTCCCGGAGCCTGCTCAAACTTGTGTCCATCGAGTCAGTGATGCCATTCAACCATCTCATCCTCTGTCATCCCCTTCTCCTCCTGCCTTCAATCTTTCCCAACATCAGGGTCTTTTCCAGTGAGTCAGTTCTTTGCATCAGGTGGCCAAAGTATTGGAACTTCAGCTTCAGCATCAGTCCTTTCAATGAATATTCAGGACTGATTTCCTTTAGGATTGATTGGTTGGATCTTCTAGCAGTTCAAGGGACTCTCAAGAGTCTTCTCCAATATCACAGTTCAAAAGCATCAATTCCCCAGGGCTGATTCATGTCAATGTATGGCAAAAACCACTACAATATTGTAAAGTAATTAGCCCTCAACCAACATAAATAATTAAAAAAAAAAAAGCATCAATTCTTTGGCACTCAGCTTTCTTTATAGTCCAACTCTCACATCCAAACATGGCTACTGGAAAAACCATACCTTTGACTAGATGGACCTTTGCCAGCAAAGTAATGTCTCTGCTTTTTAATATGCTATCTAGGTTGGTCATAACTTTTCTTCCAAGGAGTAAGCGTCTTTTAGTTTCATGGCTGCAATCACTATCTGCAGTGATTTTGCAGCCCCCAGAAATAAAGTCTGACACTGTTTCCATTGTTTCCCCATTTATTTTCCATGAAGTGATGGGACCAGATGCCATGATCTTCATTTTTTGAATGTTGAGTTTTAAGCCAGCTTTTTCACTCTCCTCTTTCATTTTCATCAAGAGGCTTTTCCTCTGTCCATGGGATTCTCCAGGAAGGAATACTGGAGTGGGTTGCCATGCCCTTCTCCAGGGGATCTCACCAACCCAGGGACTGAACCTGGGTCTTCTGCACTGCAGGAGGATTCTTTACCATCTGAGCCACATATATGAAAGAATAAAGGAATGGGATGGAATGGAATGGGATTTGTGAAAGAGACAGTCACATAAAAATGAAATTTTAGGTTGACTTAGTCCAAAAACTTCTAGGAGAGACTGGCAGCAAAAATGCCTAGGATCAAGAAGATGCATGTCTGCCAAACTTAAAAGCTGGTTCCAACTATTATTAAACACTTGCCTTTACTATAATCTCAACACTTACTAATAGGAAGTAGAGCAAACTCTTACAAAACTTTAAAACAAAAATGGAGTAGCAAACACCTCTTCCTTAAGAAAAAAAGATGCTTGGCTGTAAGACCCTAACAGATAGAACAAGTTTAATTTAAATCAGACTCAATTTAATTCATAAATTTAATCCTTATGCCTCAGCTTTACTTTCTTGATAGATATTTAAGCAAACCTTTTATATGAAAATTGCCATTAAAGACCTATGAATTAAAAAATAAAGTCTTTTTTCTCAAGAGGTGCCCCTTATGACTATGGATCTCATTCTCCAATGTCTAATGACTGTTTGGGGAACAGTATTTGTTCAGCTTCTTAATTACATTCTGGATCTCTAAATGCTTATAAGTACACAATTTTTGCTCCTGAAGTTTTTAGCACATATAATTCTCTTTATTTCTTCCCTACCCAAAGAGAACAATTTTCCCCTAGTAAACAATATCTGGATACAAAATAAAGTAACAGGCTACACTGATTCTTTCAACCTTCAATTTCTTCCTTCATCGGCAGTGTTATACCCAGCTTAGGAAGTGTTAGGAAATTATTTGTGAAGGGAGAATGGGGTCAGAAAAATTTGCCTCTCTTATTCCAATTAGAGAGTTTCACCAAGGAACTGGAATTTCAAATTAAGAGAAAAAAATAAGTTCTATTAGTTATGGATGAAAATCCCCAAAGACACATTGATCACAATGAAAAACATTAACTGAGCTTCTGGAGACTCAAAGATGACTTTTTCTTTGGATGAAATGCAAATGATTTACTTTTGAAATCCTAACCACACCACCCTTTAGTTATTGATATGCAGTTAAATAATTTTCCCTCACAGGGGCAACCAAAATAACTCAAAATGTTTATTTTCACAGACCTCTCTATTACTTTTATGGTATGTTAACCCCCTTTGAAAGCCTTGTCACTGAAGCCCATTGTTTTAAGGTTCATCATCTTTATGCCACCTGGTTTAGGATTTGGCTGCAAAACTGCCACACTACAGTGATTAAAGTGTTCACCACATCAAGAATGCAGGAGTTAAACATATGAGGATTCCAGTACTTTCCATCTTTGTTCTTAAAGTAAATGTGCAGAAGGACTTCTGAAATCATGTCTTACTTAGCAAATTAATATGGGAGAAGAGATGCTCTTTTACCCCTATCAGTATACAAATTAAGACTGGTCTACTGACTCGGCGTTAAAGCAGCCCTCACAGGATGGGTATTCATGTGTGCTACATGGCCTTTGGTCTAAAGCATAAAAAACTCATTTGTTTAATTGAAAAGATGGAAAGCTGCTTTAAAAAAAAAAAAAAGACTAAATACCCATTTTTCAACTTCACTTTACAACTTACAGTGAATATTATCTATTTTAACAAAGTGTTGGCTTCTGAAGCTTAATTCTCTCATCTCCCAACTGAACTTGCTCTGGACAGTCTGATGGGACCACAATTCAAATTTTTCAAAAAGGCAAGATCTAAATCACTTCCAGATTTTCCTCTGTTAGTCTAAAACTTCTTGCATTAATAAAATATGATTAGGGCAATGGTAAACTAGATTGATGTGCTTATCTATTAATACAGCTACAAAAAGAAAGGTAGTCATCTCTAAAAGCAAGAGAAGATAAACTGCATAATGTGGACAAAATTCTTTGGACTTAATCTCATCTGTGAATAATTAGAAGAATATAAGTTGATCTGGCAAGGGTGGAGAAAGACTCTAAAGAGGTAGGATTACAGGGTTTGTCACTTTGATGTATTAAAAATGAAGAAAATGAAGAAGTTAGAAACTTTAAACACACAGCATGCACACACACACACATACCTCTCAACTGTCAACAGTAACTAACCTCCCTGTCCTATTTTTCATATGTTTGAGGTTAATAACAAATAAGATGACAGTTGTATTCAGTTCTTTGATTAAAACAAATAACTATTTTCATTCTATTTTGACTCAAGGTAACCCAATTTGTTAGTCTATTGAAATCCATCATTCATAGTCAAGGAATAACTAAAATATCTCCCTCCAGATTTTAAAATAAAGGCCTAATCCAAAATTATGTAAAAGTACGTTACAGAAGTGTGACATGAGTTTGAAGATAATGATGGTTCCTCTAATGACTTCTAAATTTTATAGTTGGAGTACCCATTTTTTAATACATTTGCTGTATTTCCTTATGTTAAAAAAGTACTGCATTCTTATTGAAAACATTCATGAAGAAAAGTTGAGTTACATGTAAGTATAAAACAATTACATTATTCAGAGATATTTTCAAGTTATTTGGTGTATGTACTTCCATTTCATAAACACATTGTTTCCCAAACTAGTATTTAAAGAACATTGTCAAAAAATAAATAAATAAATAAAGAACATTGTCTGAGAAATGTTAGTATCTCTTCCACTAAAAGCAGTGTTTTGTGGTGTAAACAGTATAAAACAAATTAAGAAAAGTTAGCTGATGTCTTTATTGAAGGATTTCTCAGAGCCTATAATGTGCTAACATTTACTGATTTTTCAAATCATAATAAAAGAGAGGAAGCAAGTCGTAACAAATTTAGGTAGTAAGCAGCTTTCCAAATTTATTTCCCACTTAATATATTTTCCTCTTTTGTCTATTAGCATCCAGCTTGAGAAACACTGAAATTACACTATTACCAAAGGACACTTCCATATCACTAGATATTTTCAAAATCACATTTTAAGGCTATAAATTATTACTAGGTTTAAGTCTCTCATAGTTTACTGGATTTTTTTCCCCATTTCTATTACCCTTATATATAAATCTTACTACATATGCATTATTCCTTTAAAGTGGTAACCTCTTTAAGAAAATGTTATCAAACTATCTAACTGACTACATTTTTTATTGAAGTACAGTTGATTTAAAATTCAGTGTTAAATATTTAATAACACTGTGTTAAGTACTGTATTAAATAACTGTTCATTTTAAACAGCATTCTTTTTACTGGTCTTGTGTCAAAATTGTCACTTGAGTAATATTTGTTAATTTGATTGGTGCAAAATGAGAACTCATTTTTATTTTCACTTACATTTTTCTGCATAATAAGGCTGAATTATTTTCATATTTTTATCAGCCATTTATATTTGCCTTTCTTAGATTGGATTTCAGCTCTCTCCCATTTTTTCGCTTCTTGATCCTTCTCTAAAATCTAAGAAAATCCCTCAGATTTGTTCTTCCCATCAATGACTTAGTTTTTCAAGACTAATAATGCCGCCTCCTCTGCAGACTCAAATCCGGCTCTCAGTTTCAGTGTTCCCTGCACTCTCTGCTCACTTTTACTAAAACACGAATTTGTTCTCTTCGAGTTCCCACTGCAGTTCCATAGATACCATACCTTAAGATGTTCTCTTATGGTACACGGTTTAGTAAACACCCTAATCATTGTAAATATTTCCCCCAAACATGCTTCTCTCTTGCATCTTCAGGATGATCAATCTTCACCTTGAAGTATACCCTGTCTGTCAACAGATCCCATGTTGTTGAGTTTTTCTACTGCATCTTCTATGATGATGGTGGTGTTCACTGTCAACAGAGGGCATGGCCTAGCTCATTTCACTCTTGGATAATTACAGAACCCCCTTTTCAATTCTGTAGCAGGAACGTAAAGAGTTATAAGCCCAGTTCTCAGTGACTCTCAGGCACGTTTGTTTTTTTTTTTTTTTTTTGGCTGTGCCAGGTCTTAATTGTGGCACAGGGGCTTATTAGTTGTGGCATATGGGATCTAGTCGCCTGATCAAGGATCAAACCCAGGCCACCTGCATTGGAAGCTCAGAGTCTTAACCACTAGACCACCAGGGAAGTCCCTCACAGGCATTCTTTTACAGCTGGTCTTCTGGACTGCAGAGGGACCTTCTCCTTATATACTGCTGGTCTGAAAAAGGATCAACTAAGAGTAAAATGCCTAGCATTTAGTTCTCCCTTCCCATCTTGAGCCCCCTGAGGAGACATCATCCATTAGGGATGCAGCAGTGGGCAGCCCCAACTGTCTTTACCCTTCATATTCTCGCGGCTTTCTATTGTTCATACAGCTGTTGAACGGACGTAGAGAGACATAAGAGAATGGAGACCTAAGTGACGGTAATACTATAGCTTCCTCAGAAAAAAAGCTTCCTTGCAGCAGATGGAGAGCAGCCTCATTTTCTCACTGTTTAAAGACTAGAGGCATTTGAACAAGCAGCAGATGTTATGAAAGCAGCAAACTACATTTCCTACTTTAAACTAGCTGGGCTGTTTCATCAGACAATCTGGTTGTAACCAGTTCACTTCCTTTTGGGTGGAGGAAATGCATCAAAATTTCTGGTAGATTTAGTATTTTTCTTCTTCCAATATTGGGTGTGTTTCTCTCAAAGTCTTCATCGGTCTTCCAAAAGAAAAGTGGAAAAGGCAGAATCAGCAACTATGAAAAATGCTATTTTTTAATGAGAAGCCTCTATGAATCTAAAATAAGTGAAAAGTCTGATTATTTCACTGTCAAGCACAAGAAAGATTCATTTGATCCTTTCATATGACCTTATTTTAAATAAATTTATTAATGCTGAAAGGAATAACACACATAAGACTAAAAGGCACTGTTTATCTAATAAAGTCACAAATATCACCAGTGGTAGCAATATACACTCATTTTCTTCACTGGTAACTGGCACCCAAAGAAATTTCAAGCAGGCTTTTGCATTAGTTGAAGTTAAAGGTGATTAACAAAAAATAAGCATTATCCTGGTGCCTTCTGGGTTTTATTACTCTTGTAGATTTTGTCAAGTACATGACAGGGTTTTTATATTTTCTATCATTCTAGACCACACAGGGAGACTAAGTTCAATGCTGATCACTGAAGAGCATCCTGGCTTTCTTATCTCTCCTTGCTATTCTTTGGAACTCTGCATTCAAATGGGTATATCTTCGCTTTTCTCCTTTGCCTTTAGGTTTTCTTCTTTTCTCAGCTATTTGTAAGGCCTCCTCAGACAACCATTTTGCCTTTTTGCATTTCTTTTTCTTGGGGATGGTCTTGATCACTGCCTCCTGTACAATGTCATGAACCTCCATCCATAGTCTTCAGGTACTCTATCAGATCTAATCCCTTGAATCTATTTGTCACTTCCACTGTATAATCATAAGGGATTTGATTTACGTCATACCTGAATGGTCTAGTAGTTTTCCTACTTTCTTCAATTTAAGTCTGAATTTGGCAATAAGGAGATCATGATCTGAGCCAGGGTCAGCTCCCAGTCTTGTTTGTGCTGACTGTATAGAGCTTCTCCATCTTTGGCTGCAAAGAATATAATCAATTTGATGTTGGTATTGACCATCTGGTGATGTCCATGTGTAGAGTCTTCTCTAGTGTTGTTGGAAGAGGATGTTTGCTATGACCAGTGTGTTCTCTGGCAAAACTCTGTTAGACTTTGACCTGCTTTGTTTTGTACTCCAAGGACAAATTTGCCTCTTACTCCAGGTAGCTCCTGACTTCCTATTTTTCCATTCCAGTCCCCTATAATGAAGAGGACATCTTTTTTGGGTGTTAGAGCTAGAAAGTCTTGTAGGTCTTCAGAGAACCATTCAACTTCAGCTTCTTCAGCATTACTGATCAGGGAATAGACTTGGATTACTGTGATAGTCAATGGTTTACCTTGGAAACAAACAGACATCATTCCGTTGTTTTTGACTCTGCATTCAAGTACTGCATTTTGGACTCTCTTGTTGACTATGATGGCTACATCATTTCTTCTAAGGGATTCTTGCCGATAGTAATAGATATAATAGTTATCTGAGTTAAATTCACCCATTCCAGTTCATTTTACTTCACTGATTCCTAAAATGTCAATGTTCACTCTTGCCATCTCCTGATGGAAATCTGCCTGATTTCATCACTTCCAATTTGCCTGATTCATGGACCTAACATTCCAGGTTCCTACGCAATATCGCTCTTTACAGTATCGGACTTTATTTCCATCACCCGTCACATCTACAGCTGGTTGTTGTTTTTGCATCCAGTCAATACCACAGGAAATCAGTCCTGAATATTCATTGGAAGGACTGATGCTGAAGCTGAAACTCCAATACTTTGGCCACTTGATGCAAAGAACTGACTTATTGGAAAAGACCTTGATGCTGGGAAAAATTGAAGGCAGGAGGAGAAGGGGAAGACAGAGGATGAGATGGTTGGATGGCATCACTGACATGATGAACACAAGTTTGAGCAGGCTCCGGTAGCTGGTGATGGACAGGGAAGCCTGGAGTGCTGCAGTCCATGGGGTCGCCAAGAGTCAGACACAACTGAGCGACTGAACTGACTGACTGATGAGCATCCTGATGTTGGCAAGTTGCAGTACTTGGTCGTCATCAATTTCTCATTGCCACTTTGACATTTAAACACCAGCAAGTAGAATTTCTGTGTATAGGTCACTTTTTTATCCTATTATATAGCTGCCCACAAATGGGAAACTAAGAGGAAGCATTTATCAGTTCAGTTCCGTCGCTCAGTCATGTCTGACTCTTTGCAACCCCATGAATTGCAGCACGCCAGGCCTTCCTGTCCATCACCAACTCCCTGAGTTCACCCAAACACATATCCATTGTGTCGGTGATGCCATCCAACCATCTCATCCTCTGTCGTCCCCTTCTTCTCCTGCCCTCAATCTTTCTCAGCATCAGGGTCTTTTCCAATCAGTCAGCTCTTCGCATCAGGTGGCCAAAGGACTGGAGTTTCAGCTTCAACATCAGTCCTTCCAATGAACACCCAGGGCTGATCTCCTTTAGGATGGACTGGTTGGATCTCTTTGCAGTCCAAGGGACTCTCAAGAGTCTTCTCCAACACCACAGTTCAAAAGCATCAATTCTTCGGTGCTCAGCTTTCTTTATAGTCCAACTCTCACATCCATACATGACTACTGGAAAAACCATAGCCTTGACTAAACGGACCTTTGTTGACAAAGTAATGTCTCTGCTTTTTAATATGCTGCCTAGGTCAGTCATAACTTTTGTACCAAGGAGTAAGCGTCTTTTAATTTCATGGCTGCAATCACCATCTGCAGTGATTCTGGAGCCCCCCAAAATAAAGTCTGACACTGTTTCCCCATCTATTTGCCATGAAGTGATGGGACCAGATGCCATGATCTTAGTTTTCTGAATGTTGAGCTTTAAGCCAACTTTTTCACTCTCCTCTTTCACTTTCATCAAGAGGCTTTTTAGTTCCTCTTCACTTTCTATCATAAGGGTGGTGTCATCTGCATACCTGAGGTTATTGATATTTCTCCCCGCAATCTTGATTCCAGCTTGTGCTTCCTCCAGCCGGGCATTTCTCATGATATACTCTACATATAAGTTAAATAAGCAGGGTCACAATATACAACGTTGACATACTCCTTTTCCTATTTGGAACCAGTCTGTTGTTCCATGTCTAGTTCTAACTGTTGCTTCCTGACCTGCATACAGGTTTCTCAAGAGGCAGGTCAGGTGGTCTGGTATTTCCATCTCTTTCAGGATTTTCCACAGTTTATTACGATCCACACAGTCAAAGGCTTTGGCATAGTCAATAAAGCAGAGATAGATGTTATTCTGGAACTCTCTTGCTTTTTCAATGATCCAGCAGATGTTGGCAATTTGATCTCTGGTTCCTCTGCCTTTTCTAAAGCCAGCTTGTATATATAGACACTCTCAGTTCATGTACTAGACTTCCACTTAAAAAAGATGAAAGGAACTCACCCACAATGGTTTGTTAGCAACTGGTACTTTGCTTGAAATTTTATTTGTACATCTAGATTATTATAGTTGCACCATTCATTGTCTATTAGGCATACTCTGAGATAAACATGAATTCTTATTGATTATGTTAGGATAAGGGAAAAAAGTGGGCATTCTACAGGAGAGGGAAAAACTACTGATGTTTTAGAAAACAGACATTAAGTTTTAAAGCCTCAGCCTAGGTTCTTTCACAAAAGAATCACCTAGCGCTGGCCTTTCTGAAAATAAGTGATTACATTTTGGCTTACACAGTGAGTAGGGAATATTATTTGCTTTTCATAGGCTGAAAAGAAGCTTGCTATGTTTGCTGCAATACAAAAGAAGAGTCCAAAACATATATCATCATGGTTCTCTGCCATCCTACTTCAGATATTACTTGAAAGTATATTTTGAAGTCATAGATTGATAAGGCTGGGGATATATAGAATATACCTTTGTTCTTTGAACTGGAATAAACCTGACCAGAATAGGAGCTAGATATCTTTATTTCATTAAAGAAATACACTTCTAAAAAAAAAAAAAAACAAAAAAACAAAAACAAAAGAAGAGTCCCAAACAAAAATGTTCTTGGGCTCTCAAGCCTATTGAACGGCTGGAGACTCAGGAGTAAGAAAAATATGCTGATAATTACCTGAGTCTACAATCTTACTCCATTTTACACAAAAACATAGAATTTATGAAACATTTTTAATACACATTGAATTTTTCAAATGAACCCCTATGTAAGTCAAAGGGTTTATTTTGTTTTGAGCCTTGTCCAAAGTGATTCAACATATCAAAAATTCGCACCCACATTCTCAACACCATTTATTTTTTTCTGAGTCATTGATACAACCACTTTTTTTTAGCCTGTATTTGTATCCATGGCATATAGTGATACTACACATGAGTACAAGAACCTAATTTATTATTTCTGTTATGGTCATGCTGAAGCAGTTCCATATTGGAATTCATGTTATTTTTGAAAATGTATGTTACAATTTTTTACAAAAATTAGTTTTAACATAACTTTTTCCATTATACTACTATAGGATTAAAGTAGAGTATCATATCATGTTATTATTTTAGGATACTAAAGGAGTGCTATAAAAGAGACAAGACAGTGTGGAATTTGAGAGAACAGAGTTAACAGGAATAAAGAGCTTCATAGTAATCCTAAAATATACAAAAGCAGCCTAGAGAAAATGCAAATAACACAGTTGATTTCCCTCCAACCATAGACTGTACTAGAATTAGTTTACCTTGCAATAAGAAAGAATTGAAGTAAGGTATTTTACATACCATCCTGAAGAACCAAACTGTGTATCAGTAGAATGAGAAATTCCATCAGCACATTTAAGCCATTTAAGAATAAGAACGCTTTGCTTATCACAATAGCAAATTGGACTGTAAATGGGTAATTCTATAATTATTCATTTAATGTTTGTTTTAATTTTTAAGTGTTTCAAAGTGAATTCATAGAAAATTGAGACTTCAGTAACAGCTCTAGTGCTTTTACAAGTTGGGGGTGGAGTGTGATATATGTGCAGAGGGTCTGAAGCTTGATGTCAGCATGTGCTATTAGTCTAACCATGACCTCCTCCTCTTCCTCAAAGAGAAAAAAAAAAAGTAAAACAAACAAAAACAAAGAAAAAAATAATGCTAGTCCTAAAACAGTAAAGGGTATTATTTTGAATATCTCTTAATCCGAGTATAATGAAAGTTACTTTAAGAAATATGAATTCAGTATCACATATCCATTGCATTAAAGATAATAATATATACAAGATATACCAACCTTCACATGTATTCTCATCACAGAAATATCATAAAACCACCTGCATTTTCTATCAGAAATTTTAATGTGAGATAAAAAGTAGTTCATTAAGCCTTGATACTCACCATAAAGTAAAGTTCAGAAATGATCGATGGTTGTCAAAAGGCACAAACTTCCACTTACAAAATAAATGAGCCCTGGGGATACTATATACAGCATGGTGATCACAGTTAATGATACTGTATTATCTATTTAAAAATTGCTAAGAGTACATCTAACAAGCTCTCACTATATTTGTATATTTTGTGAAATGATCACCACGAGTTAGTTAACATCCATCGCCACACACAGTTATATTTTTTTTCTGTAATGAGAGCTTGTGTACACCTGAAACTAATATAATGTTATAAGTCAATTACATCTCAATTTTTTTATGTAAAATACACTTAAATAGTCTTTCTTCTTAGCTTTACAAATGAATACATTAACTCAATCAAGAAAATCTCTAGTGGCAACTATCTCACATATATGACAGTTGCAGAAATTAGGCTTCGGGCTGACATGAGTCTTTCCCAAAGGAACTTTTTGTTATTTTTACTCCATGAACTCTGTGTTATGAGAAATTTAGTGAATTAAACAAACTACCATTTTTAAGTCAGAAACATTTGCTCATTTTTAATAAGTCAAAGATAAACTACTTCAAATCTGTACTTTTGACCAGGATAATACAACCAGTGGCACCAACCTATTTGCAGGTCCCTAGGAGTTTGGAAACTCCAGACTGGGGAATGTAATTCCACAATATATTAGGGTCTAATAACAAAAAATACTGCTATTAAGAGCAAGGCAACGTTTCATAAACAGACCTTCAATTTTAAACTAGGCAATATTTCTTTGTTTAAATCCCAGGATTTTTCCTGTAGCTGAAATTCCACACATGGTCTCCATATCCCCAAAGAACTGCCCTTTCCAGATGAGTTCCTAAGGACAGAACTATGTTTCTTCGAAGTCAGCAAGCTATTTATAAAAATTACAGTAGCCCCCAAGGGAAGATCAATTGGCAAGTATAAAATTACTTCATATATAGTATAGTAGTTGCTCTGCTTTTTCTTAAAGGGGAAAGATAAGACAATGATGATCAAAAAATAAAGTACCTGAAATGTGATAATTTTTAATATGGGTGCTTATCATTACAAGAAGAAAATGTGATTGATTAATTTTCATGACCCTATAAAATATCTGAGTTCTCTACTGAACTGGCAAGTATATAAATGTAATAAAACCAATAACTTGTTTCATTACTATGACTGCCATTTGGAACTAGAAAAAGTAACACGCCATATGTTAAAATATCTCATTCCTAATATTAAAACATCACTTACTAATTTATAAAGGTTAATACATAAATGCTTTATATATGCTAAAATATTAACACTGCCTAAAATTAGACATACGGCATTTATCAGCAGGGCTTGCACGATGCCCATTAATTTTATCAGGATTTTCCCTTTGTATATGTGTGTATTCATATTTTTTTCTATCTACACAGCTTAATTGAGTAACTTTACCCCCAAATATTCACTTAAGCCCACAGATAATAGTCAAAATGCTACCAACTGCGGCCTTTATATGTATATTGAATGAAAATGGAAGCTGGCCAGAAAGAAGACAGCCATGTCAGTATGTCCTGGCTTAATGACACCTCATCCACTTTCAATAACCATAGTCATTTTGTAATTGTAAGATATATCAGTTGCACCAAATAAAAATAGGTAAGAGGAGGAAATGTGTTTATCTTTGTCATGAGTTACCAGAAAAACTCTACTTTTTGCAACCTCTTTCCACCTTACATGGCCACGGCTCCTTAGGGGCTTACATTCATGCAACAAATATTTATTTATAGCCCACTCTAGGCTAAACACTGTGTCAGGTATTCCAGGGAGAAGGTGATGTATAAGAAAAATAAGGTCCCACGTTCAAAGAGTTTACACAGAAATTTATAATCTAGTTGGAGACAATGTTTGTAGTCCCTTATTTTATTGTATAGTGTTCATTGTGTGCCAAGCACCAATGTAACAGCTTTGCAGTTACTTCAGTTGACTCATTTATGTTGGCATAAACATATCTATATAAAAATTCAAGAAACCCTTCAATAATTAAGGAGTAGTAAACCAGAGATAAATATTATAAAATAAAAATATAATTTATAGCTATATAAATTAGAAGTGTGTGGTCAAAGAATATTAGATACTGGATTATGAGAAAAGTAAATCAATCCAGGATAGACTGTATTAACTGACAGAATAAAAGTAATTTCATATCAAGGACAAAAACATGTGCTAATACTAATAGTAAATAGTTCTCCCAAACTAAATTCTATTGTCATAATTCTATCACTGTAATCTAAGATAACTCATGTCTCTATTAATCTATGCAAAATTTAATTCAGAACTATATTTTTAAACATATACATTTAAACGTTTGCAACTTAACAAAATGGAGGCAAACTATATTTTACACAGAGTTACAAGTTATAAATCATTCAACATTTTATTAGATTTTCATGGAATCCTATGAACTGGTTTGACAAAGAGTCGATCTCAACTTTTTTTTAACAAAGTCACTTAAATTTGGAAATCTAACATATCCCTCCAGGAGAATATTAACTTTCACCAACAGACTGATGATTTACCGAGTTTACCACTGAAGCTTACATGATGTTCACTAATCCTATGAGGATTTTCCATTCACCAGAAGGAAGACAGTTACAACATCTGCTAATTGAAACAAAAGTCTGTGAATTTCCATCAGACAGAAAAGTACCTATTTATTTATCCTCAACACTTACAGCAGTAAACATTTAAAGCGCACATGCCAGCACTGGACTGGCCACATTTAGGCAAGTTAGGCTATTTATTGCCCTCATGGGAAACAAAAGATAGAAGAAAAGTCAAGTGCATTTCAAAAAGGCAGTTGAAACTCATGGATAGAAAAAGATTTAAGATATAAAAGCAATCTGGGATATCCGTTTGGAGAAGGTCCTGGAGAAAATAAAGAATAGAAATGCAGACCATGGGTGATGGGATCAGCCTTGGACAGGAGAGGTGCAATATTTCCTCTGAGGCAAGGGTGATTCACCTGAAGTCCAGATTTCCAAAAGGTTTACACACAGACTGCAGGACAGAACTTGATGAGGGAAAATACTTCATCTCTGTTTTTATGACCCTTTAGCTGAAATTTAGCGTTTCCTTTAATTGTGAAAGTAGGCAACAAATCACAGTAAAAATACCTGTGATCTTGTCACTAGAGGAAATCATGGTTTCATATTATATCTCAGATGCTACAGATATCTAAGAATATTATTTACTCATTGACTACTTAGAAATTAAGGTAGTCATGTGACCTTCTACTAGAGCTCATCCTTGAAGGCACAATAAAAACTCATATATTGTATCACAAGTGTGTTTTTTAATATTTAAAAAACTGTATCTTGTTAATGGGTTTCCTCTGAAATACTATGAACTTTTTCATCAAAAAAAAAAAAAAAAACATTTTGGGGGGGAAGGGGCATCTATACACTTTTCCTGGTTTGCCAAAAGGTTCCAGAGCACAAAAAAGGAAGAACAACTGCTCTGAAGCAAGAGGGAAAGGTTTTTTTAAAATTAAGGCAGGAAGGATGATGTTGTAATCTCCCTCCATTGTCTCAACTCTTGAGGCAAAGTCTGCTGCACACAGAAGGCCTTGTGTTCAGGATGTAGAGGGGCAAGAGCAAGAACTGAGGGGAAGAGAAAGAAAAGTCAGTCAAGGGACAATCCTTCACATGCTACTGATTTTGACTGAAGAGTCAGAACAAATGGAGAGAATACAATATATTCCAGGACAGGCAGCAGCTGCTATAAAACTCCACTGCGCACTAGTCTTTCACTTGGTTTCTAGCTTTTCTCTCCACAATCCTTACCTACTTCTTGTTCCCACGCCCTTCAGTCCTCTCTCTAGGACAGCCCGCAGAAAGTAAAAACACAAAAAACAAAATAAACTTTTAAAACACACACTATAAAAACCCTCCTACTTTATCATGCCCCACACACCTAATTATCAACCTCCATGTGTGCCCATACACTCCACCTTCCTTAAGTGAATAAACAATCTGTGTGTCTATCCAAGATCACCTCCTTCTCCACTGACCCCTCACCCCAGGCCCCCCTTTTCTGCACTAGATCCCATCTCTCCTGGCTACCTGAAGGGCAGAACCATAGCAGTTCACACACCCCCACCCCCGTATCTCTGGACTGGATCACTTCTGTGCTAAATTTACTTTCGTTTAAAAAAAAAAAAGAACTTATCTTGGCCTCATTTCTTTTGCAAATAGCACTCATTTCTCAGCTCCTTTTTTCCACAAGAGAACTGTCTATACTTGCTACCTGCAATTCCCCCCTCAACTCTTTCCCTCTCTTGAAGCCAATCCAGTCACGCCTTCCCTCAATGCCACCAGCTGCTCTGTCAAGGTCGTCAGCTCACCCTCCTTGTTGCTGAACTTTAAACAGGATTTAACTAAGATTATCGATTCCTTCTCCTTGAAATACCTTCACCATGTGGCTGCGGGCATACATACAATGTCCCAACAGCCTTTGTACCTCACTCTGCATCTTCCTTCACTGGTTATTCATCTCCCTAATTTCCAACCCTCAGTTCTCTGGCATCAGTCTTTGAATTTCTTTTCTATTAACACTCATTCTCTAAACAATCTCATCCAGTCTAGTGGCTTTTAGGCAAAATCTACGTGCAAATGAAACACAATTTGTATCTTCAGCCACACTCCTCCCTGAACTTCAGTCTCACATATCCATTTTAACTGACATCTCAATATGCCCCAAGGAGAAGGCAATGGAACCCCACTCCAGTACTCTTGCCTGGAAAATCCCATGGACGGAGGAGCCTGGTAGGCTGCAGTCCATGGGGTCGCTAAGAGTCAAACGCGACTGAGCGACTTCACTTTCACTTTTCACTTTCATGCATTAGAGAAGGAAATGGCAACCCACTCCAGTGTTCTTGCCTAGAGAATCCCAGGGACGGCGGAGCCTGGTGGGCTGCTGTCTATGGGGTCACACCGAGTCGGACACGACTGAAGCGACTTAGCAGCAGTAGCAGCAGCAATATGGCCCAAGACGAACTCCTGATTTAACCCACACCTTTACTTCTCAGCCTCCCCTTGGCCCCACAAATGGAAACTTCAGCCTTTCATCTGGAGAAGTCCTTGCATTTGTTCCTGACAGCTCCCTCTTATCTACCTCTCATATCCAGTTCAAATCCATTTGGTTCTTCCTGTGAAATACATTCTGTGTTTAACTTTTTCTCATCAGCTCCACTGCTGCCACCCTGGTTCACCTGGGATTGCTACAGGAAACTTCAGCAGGTGTCTCAACTGCCATCCTTGGTCCTGACATTACTCCCCATGCAGGAGCCAGAACAATCTTTTTTAAGCCAATGACACTCATGTTACTCATTTGATTAAAACATTCCAATGACTTTCCATATCACTAAAAATACAAGCCAAAGTCCTTAAGACTGCCTACAAGTCTGAACATGATCTCGTTACCTCCTGACTTTCTGATGCCCTCTTAGTCCTCTCCCCTTGAACCATGCTGGCCACTTCAGGCATGCTGGCCTTCAAGCTTGTCAGTCACATTGCTGCACGTGTTACCTGCACATGCTCTTCACTCTGTCAGGACCATCTCCCCGCAACATAGAATGAAATGACTGAAACGTACCTCACTTCTAATATATGAAAATAGCTGCAGTGATTCATTCTTTAAAAAATAACTTTTATCCCGTTTTTGTTTTTTTTTTTTAATACTTCTGTTAATGAAAAATGTCTCTGTTGGGTACTTTGGGGATCAATTATAGAAAACTGTCCTATATAGCAGTTCAATGAATTTTAATTTCCCCAAAAGAGACTTTCATAGACTCAACAAAAGACCGTAACTGAAACTTAGCTTCAGCTTTCTTTGAATTCCTAACTGAATCCTAAGATTATGACACGCCAGCATAGCACTTATTTACCAGTGTTCAACTATATTAAACTGGAAAACTTATGGTTACTTTCACTGCAATTCATTAAGGCATTTTTCAATATATTTGATAAGGTAACAATTTAAATACCGATTTCTAGGGAAGAAATGGGCTTCCATGTAGCTCAGCTGGTAAAGAATCCGCCTGCAATGTAGGAGTCTTCAGTTCGATTCCTGGATCAGGAAGACCCCTTGGAGAAGGGAAAGGCTACCCACTCCAGTATTCTTGGGCTTCCCTGATAGCTTAGACAGTAAAGAATTCACCTGCGAGGAGGGAAACCTGGGTTTGATCCCTGGGCTGGGAAGATCCCCTAGAGGAGGGCATGGCAACCCACTCCAGTATTCTTGCCTGGAGAATTCCCATGGATAGAAGAACCTGCTGGGCTACCCTCTATGGGGTGCACAAAGAGTCGGACACGACTGGGCAACTAAGCACAGTCCACAGGGAACAAATAATTCTTCCAAATTTGTTCCCTATACCCTGATCTATATATTAAGTCAAAATAATAACACTCACTTAGTGTTTCTTCTTAAAGATTTACATGTAAATGGACTAGATCCCAATGTTTTCACTTACTCCTAGACAGAATTTTAATCAAAAATTGATTTTTGTAGAGTTTAAATACAGGATATAAATGAGGTAGAAACTTCAGCTTGTGATTGAAACAAATGAGTCTAAGTTTTGATAACAATCTTTCTTCTTTAGTCCTTCTTAATTTCCTGGTTATTGTCAGTCTTATCATTTTTAACCTAACTATTTTGAACTGCTTTAAATTCAGCAAGTTTATGAAACAGAAATTATTAGTACAAGTTTTCTCATATACCACTCTGCCCAATTACTCACTCTTTAAATTATGCAGTTAAGTCCTTTATGAAATATGTCATCTGTGATAGTATTTTATAAAATTCTAATTATCAACATGCTATGATGATTTTCTTTTTCTCCTCTTTTAGTGTTACATTCTATTTTTCTCTATTCTTAGTTGGCAAAAGCAGAAAAGTCTTGCAAAAAGCTAAACCAGAAGAATAAGCAAAACTACTAATCTAATTCTTCTCCCTCCTTCCTCTCTGGGTCTTCCCCAAGGGAGGGCACAAGTAGAAATATATAGCTGCTAGGTTCTGGCCCATTTTTATCCTCTCAGCCATATTCATCAATCTTATCAATTTGCACGCCTGATTACTGAAAAACATGACTGAGAATTATCCAGAGATCAATATGAAATTGATTTGGAATCCAGAGCCATGACTTCCTTCTTTTTTCAGCAAGTCTTTCTTTCTTAGGGCAAAATTCTGCTCAAAATCAAATTAGACTGCCTATGTCTGGGAGTGTACGTGGAACCCAGAGACCCAGGGCGGGGTTAGGGGGTGGGGAGGTGGAGGAATGGGGAGACAGAAACCTAGCCAGTTCCACATCCTCTGGGGCAAGCTCCTCCAAGAGTACACCCCATCCCTCCGGCCCACAGACAGCATTGGGGAGTGGGGGGAACTGACTTGGGTCCTCTCACACTTTCCCCAGGTGCTATAGTCCTGAGAAGATGACCCGAGATGAGTCATGAACATGAAGAATGTCTAGACACAGGTCAGCAAGCAACTGGCTCCAATCCTAAAGCCTGATTCTTCAACTCTTCCTTTGAGCCACTCTGAATTCACTCCCAATAAACCTAAGATTGGTTTCTTTTTCCTGTAACTATAACAGAGGGGGGCCGGAGTACGACAGAGGGAAGAGACAAGAAAAAGCAAGCCACAGTGGAAGACAATTGAAAGTAGAGGGGTATTTTTACATTTATTTAATATTTTTTCCAAGTTACAGCCCCAGCTTGTTCTTCACTATTCCCACAAGCCCAGAAGTGCATTATGGAACTGAGAGAAGCATGAGGTGAGTATCCAAAATAAAGGAGGTGGAGGTGAACTGAGGCTGAGAGAGAAAATGATTTAAGGTTTTCACCCAGTTGCTGCTTACCAAAACACAAATGTAATTCATTCACCACACTTCTTTTGAAGAGCAGCTGGTGTTTCAAAAAATATTATGTAAAAGTCTCTAATTTAATTTGTCACTGAATGTATAAATACACAAAATAACAACCAGAAAAATAAATCTTCAAACTCAACATTCTGATTAGTTAAAATAAATCCAGCATATTATGACCGACAGAACAACAAGGATAAAAGAACCCAAGTTCCATTATGTTATTGGTGAAGAATGGCACCATTACCACTCATTTGAAGTTAGACACCTGAAAGGAACCTGGACAGAAGAAACACATCAAAGATCCAGTGAAGCATGACTTCAAAAGGTGCAGCACAGATGTGAGTTTCTGGGAAACAGCCTGCTCTGGTGCCAGAGCTCAAACACAGGGTTGGTCATTCACTTTCAAACCAGAAGACTCTATGAACAGTATCACCACAAATTGTTTTCATAATGAACTTCCAGAGATTTACCTGGCAAAGGTTTCCTTTTTATTAATAGAATAACTAGGAATCAACACACTGTGTAGTTAAGATCATGGCCTCCTGAGTCTGATCGCCTGGCTTCTCCCACTTAACTATTTACTAGCTCTGTAAACAATGTTGGGCAGATTATTTAATCATGTTGGAGCCTGACTTTCTTAGGACTGCTATAAATATTAGAGGTAATTATATTTTAAACATTAAAACAGTGGCTGGCACACAGTGAGTCTTACTTTTGCTTGAAAATAATTAGAAGTTTTCCTCTACTATCCAAGTCTCAGACAATATCACAGAAAATGGTAACTTTTTTCTAAAAACAGACAGATGTTAAGTGGGTGTTTGTGTAGGTAAAATGAAAATATCATTAAATTTAAAAGGTATTGAACAGTACTCAGGCATTTTTATTAACAAAGATAAACTGATTTTTTTCCTTCAGTCATTTTTTCATCCTGTAATTATCTCAGAGGAAACCTGGGGTTGAGAGTTCAATTATAGTTTTTAAAATGTCCTGCACATGGTTACAGCTACTAAACACATTCTCAGACTAAGTTTAATGACCCAGAGTACAAAGAATGTTTTCTAAAAAATATCCTCTGATATTTTTATAATGATTATTAATACCCAAGAAGTGGTTAATCCCAGTTGTTATAGGTAGTTGTACATAATAGTCAATTATGGAAAACACCCTTAAAATAGACACTATTTTGTAAAGATCATGGCTTAAAATATATCTAGGATATAGGATTGTCTAAATCTTTCAATGTTCTATTTTATCACTGTTCTATTTTATACATCAAATATGTGCTTTTGTTAAGAGTCCATTACGTTAAGATTATGCGAGACTTGTTTACAAATACCTATTGGTACACCAAGGGATGTCTGAAGTCACTGGTTAAAGGACAGTTCAAAGACTTCACTTCAAACTCTGAAAGAATTTTGATATATACAAGACTGTCTTATAGAATATAATGTAAAACTGTAATATTTACCTTTGAAAAAAAGATACATTGAAACAAAGGTTTGTGCTTCAGATTACTTGCCCAAAAGTACTAGGATGTGTGTTTACCCTCCCTCATCCCATTGGTACAACCAGAATCTGGCTGTAACATCAGTCTGTTTTCCCACTACCCAATAAGGCCATTTCCATTAGGGATATGTAATCCCAGGAAACCTAACTCCACTCCCAGCCCCAAGGATGGAGTTCGAAATCCAACTGGAGTCAATCAGAGTAAGAGTCTATTCTCACTAGAATTTCTGATGTGAATGCACTTGATTGTTACATTTGGACAGTATGACCTAAATATGTGAGGTAATGAGGACATCTTGTCTGGGGATGGAACAATGTGCAGAGTCTAGAGTATCTCAGAAAACAGAGCTGGATCCCCAATAACACCCTGAGCCTCTGGCTCAAACCTCGCCTGAAGCCTGGTATCCCTGAACTTTATTTTGTGAGCCAATACATTTCTTTCACTGTTTAAGAGATTCTGAGAGGCAGTTTCTGTAACATGTAACAGTTTTGTGAAAAAGCTGAAAAAACATTAAAGTAAGACAGCAAAATCCAATCAGAGTAAATAAGAATTCTAACCCACAAACAAATAATTCTCAATTTTACTTTGAAGTAAGTAGTAAATCAGTCCCTGTACTTCTATTTGGGGGAAAAAATAATTAAAATATACATCTGCTAATTACAAGTGGCCCATATCAAGAAGAAAAAAAATCCCATGAATTAAGATTTTTTTTAATTCAGGACAATTATATTTTTATTCTTTAAGAAAAACAAACAGGCAGGTTAGTATAGTACTTAAGAGGATGAGCTTTGGGGTCAGACTATCTGAGTTCGACTTAACTCTGAGACTGTAGGCAAGTTATTTAATTTCTCATGGATTTTTAAATTTTATTAAAGATTACATTTATGAGAACGAATTAAATGGTTTAAAAGAGTGTCACAGAGTAAATGGCAAGAAAAATGCCACCTATGTTTCTGGATCAAAAAAAAATCATAAGTCAAGTCAAAATACAAATTGACTAAATACTTTCACCACAAAGGACAATTTTTCCCTAAAGACCAATAATGTATGAAAAATAATCACTACGGAAATATTTTTACAAAAATTCAAACTTAAGTGGTTAAGTATATGAAAAGATGCTCAGCATCTCTGATATGAAAAATGCAAAGTAAAACCATCAAAGAGACAGCATTTTTTATCTAAATTTTGCAAAAGTTCAAGAGTTTGATAAAATGTTCACTGGTAGCAGAAACTATCACATACTGTGAGTGGGCATCGAAGTAGGTACAAACTATCTGGTGTACAATTCTCTATGCTCTAGGAAATGTTCCTGAAGTTACAAGCACACATATACATGAAAAACAAATGACTGGAAAAACAAAATACATTATGTTATATCCATACACTACACTTAAAACAACTGTATGCAACATTTAAAGGAATGATATAGCTTTATATGTTAAGTGAAAAAAGCAATCAATGCAAAGAAATAGAGGAAAACAATAGAATGGGAAAGACTAGCGATATCTTCAAGAAAATTAGAGATACCAAGGGAACATTTCATGCAAAGATGGGCACAAGAAAGGAAAGAAACGGTATGGACCTAAAGAAGCAGAAGATATTAAGAAGAGGTGGCAAGAATACACAGAAGAACTATACAAAAAAGATCTTCATAACCCACATAACCAGGACAGTGTGATCACTCACCTAGAGCCAGACATCCTGGAATCTGAAGTCAAGTGGGCTTTAGGAAGCATCACTATGAACAAAGCTACTGGAGGTGATGGAATTCCAGTTGAGCTATTTCAAATCCTAAAAGAAGATGCTGCACTCAATATGTCAGCAAATTTGGAAAACTCAGCAGTGGCCACAGGACTGGAAAAGGTCAGCTTTCATTCCAATCCCAAAGAAAGGCCAAGCTAAAGAATGTTCAAACTACTGCACAATTGCACTCATCTCACACATTAGCAAAGTAATGTTCAAAATTCTCCAAGCTGAGTTTCAACAGTACTTGAACTGAGAACCTTCAGATGTACAAGCTGGATGTAGAAAAGGCAGAGGAACCAGAGGTCAAATTGCCGACATCCACTGGATCATAGAAAAAGCAAGCGAGTTCCAGAAAAACATCTACTTCTTCATTGATTATGTCAGAGCCCTTGACTGTGTATAAAGTGAAATGAAGTTGCTCAGCCGTATCCAACTCTTTGTGACCCCATGGACTATAGCCCACCAGACTCCTCCATCCATGGGATTTTCCAGGCAAGAGTACTGGAGTGGGTTGCCATTTCCTTCTCCAGGGGATCTTCCCGACCCAGGGATTGAACCCCAGTCTCCCACATTGTAGGCAGACGTTTTACCATCTGAGCCACCAGGGAAGTCCTTTGACTGTGTGGATCACAACAAACAGTGGAAAATTCTTAAACAGATGGGATTACCAGACTACCTTACCCGACTCCTGTGAAATCTGTATGCAGGTCAAGAAGTAACAGAACCGGACATGGAACAACAGACTGGTTCCAAATTGGGAAAGAAGTACACAAGCCTGTATATTGTCACCCTGCTTATTTAACTTATATTCAGAGTACATCATGCAAATTCTGGGCTGGATGAAGCACAAGCTGGAATCAACATTGCTGGGAGAAATATCAATAACCTCAGATATGCAGGTGACACCACCCTTATGCCAGAAAGTGAAAAGGAACTAAAGAAGCTCTTGATGAAAGTGAAAGAGGAGAGTGAAAAAACTGGCTTAAAACTCAACATTCAAAAAACCAAGATCCTGGCATCTGGTCCCATCACTTCACAGCAAATAGATGGGGAAACAATGGAAATAGTGAAAGACTTTCTTTTCTTGGGCTCCAAAATCACTGCAGATGGTGACTGCAGCCATGAAATTAAAAGATGCTTGCTCATTGGAAGAAAAGCTATGACAAACCTAAACAGCATATCAAAAAGCACAGACATTACTTTGCTGACAAAGATCATTCAGTCAAAGCTACAGTTTTTCCAGTATCCATGTACGGATGTGAGAGTTGGACCATAAAGAAACCTGAGTGCCAAAGAATTGATGTTTTTGAACTGTAGTGTTGGAGAAGACTCTTAGGAGTCCCTTGAACTGAAAGGAGATCAAATCCTAAAGGAAATCAGTCCTGAATATTCATTGGAAGGACTGATGCTGAAGCTCCAATACTTTGGCCACCTGATGTGAAGAACAGACTCATTGGAAAAGACCCTGATGCTGGGAAAGATTGAAGGCAGGAGAAGAATGGGACGACAGAGGATCAGATGACTGGATGGCGTCACCGACTTGATGGACATGATTTTGAGCAAGCTCCAGGAGTTGGTGATGACAGGGAGGCCTGACATGCTGCAGTCCATGGGATCACAAAGAGTCGGACATGACTGAGTGACTGAACTGAAGATACAGAATGTATGTATAGCTACCCTATCTTATATTTAAAACCAAGAAATATACATATAAAACATATTTTACACATGCTATATACATTGTTCTGTATCATATATCCATTTCTATGTATGTATACATGTACACATACAATCTCTATAAGGATCACAAGAATCTCGGTCAGTTTTTGTTTCTGTGAGGACTTTCGAGTGTATAGAAGAGGAGCAGGAAGTTCACATTGTAGTTTTGAGTTTTGCACCATGCACCTAAAAAAATCTAGTAAGTTAAATCATTCTTTAAAAAAAAAAAAAGGCAAATTCTAAGCACTTTTTATTCCGTTGCACC
Organism: Giraffa tippelskirchi; assembly: GCF_054371585.1. NCBI lineage: Eukaryota > Metazoa > Chordata > Mammalia > Artiodactyla > Giraffidae > Giraffa > Giraffa tippelskirchi. The sequence goes on along the minus strand of NC_137275.1, from coordinate 80,653,450 downwards.
AAGGCCTTAAAAAGGTCTATGCTAAAGGAACACATATAAGTGTCCTTCCATTTTTCCAACAGTTATCTCCTTTAAGTGGCTCACTAGGGAAGATTACTAAAGATTAGAAAACCTACTAAGAAACATTACTAAGATTCACTTCATTTGCAGTTATTTTCATCATTCCCCAATTAATGACCATCAATAGGAAACATGATTGCTTTTCACTGAGTGGCAATCTCACATTTTAATAAAATGTAGCATGATCTTTGGAGATAGAATCTTTACATAGTACAGTTTTACAAAACTTACACATAATAAATACTCTCAATATAAACTGGCATCTAAAATACATATATATATGGCCATATTTGCTTATCACCAAAGAGATTATCACTATGTCAACAGAAAATATTTTGCCAACTGATGAATTTATTGCAATTCTGAAAGCTTATTAACCTTACTAGAAGAATATTCCATTTTTAGAAGTCATTTCTTTAAGAAAACAACTTCAGTGTTAGCATGCACAGGGAATGACTTTGTAGTTGAAGCTCTTGTGTGAACACTGCTGCCAAAAAAATGCCCCCCAAAAAAGGCAATAAATTATGTCTTCTATTTTAACACTGCTGTAAAGATAACCCTTGCTGCTACAGAAAACTAAAACACCTATAGAAAACTCTTCATGATTGTCGACATAACCAAAGATAACTCAGACAAACTAATCAAATCTATGTCTTCCCAAACAGGCCTACAGATTGCACAAGAATATGGTTTTAAAATGGATAAGGCCTCATCCTGTTGAGGAGAAGGACTACTACTATAGCTTTTCTGAAGGATAGTTTCAAAGAAAAAAAAAAATTGCAAAGATTATTCTGTGATTATAGTGTCAGCCTCTTTCTTAGGAACTGTTGAGTTCAACCAGTGGAGGAAAAATCAGTCCCTTTTATTATCAAAATATCTAAAGAAGGTATATTCAAAAAACTAAGTTCATGGCACCCAGTCCCATCACTTCATAGCAAATGGAAGAGGAAAAATTGGAAGCAATAAAAAATTTATTTTCTTGGACTCCAAAATCACTGCTGATGGTGACTTCAGCCATGAAATTAAAAGACACTTGTTCCTTGGAAGGAAAGCTATGACAAACCTAGACAGTGTATTAAAAAGAATCACTTTGCAAACAAAGGTCCATATAGTTATGCTATTATTTTTCCAGGGTCATGTATGGACGTTAGAGTTGAATAAAGAAGGCTTAGCACCAAAGAACTGATGCTTTTGAACTGTGGTGCTGGAGAAGACTCTTGAGAGTCCCTTGGACTGCAAGGACATCAAACCAGTCAATCCCAAAGGAAACCAACCCTGAATATTCACTGGAAAAACTGAAGCTGAAGCTCCAGCTTACTTTGGCCACCTGATGCAAAGAGCTGACTCACTAGAAAAGACCCTCATGCTGGGAAAGACTGAGGGCAGAAGGAGAAGGGGGCAACAGGACAAGATGGTTGGATGGCATCACCGACTCAATGGACATGAGTTTAAGCAAGCTCCGGGAGATAGTAAAGGATGGGGAAGCCTGGCGTGCTGCAGTTCATGGGGTCACAATGAGTCACATGGCTTAGTGAGTGGAAAACAACAAAGTAGGTACTGCCATTTCCTTTTCAGAGTAAGGCATGGATGAGCAGCTAAACGATGTGTTTTGGTGATGCCAAACTTTCTGTACTAAATAATCAGGGATCCAGAAAGTAGAAAACCCTCCCATTCTGGTGAACCATTTTATTGATTCTGGTTCATAAGATTCTCAACTATAGCATTTCACTTCATGTGCCAAACCTTAATCTCTCAGTCAAACAGGAGTTTAATGCCTTTGAAACGGTTTAACTTTGATCAGTTTTTCACTGCTTGTAAGTTGTAGGGGGAGAAAGGTGGAAAAAAAGATATTTTCAAGTATGTAAAATTGGAGGAAGCCAGGATATGAAAAGAGAAACCACCTAAAGTAGACAACATTGTATGTATAAGGGGGGAAAGGACAGGAGAAAAGGAAGATAAGCAGCTAAGGAAATCAACCTAATGGAACTAGTCTCTCCTGCAAACAAATCTGTGCTTGTAAAGCTCATGCAGGAGCCTCAGAGTCCAACTTACTGATTCTCAGTGACTTCCTACAGGCAACTGCCTCAGGGTGATCACCTGCAGATGCATACCAGAGAACACAACTGTGCCTCCTGCAGCCCCACAGCAGCCTGGGAACACTGCCGAAGCTGGTGATATTTAAAGGCCCAGGCATACTATTATTAGCATACTTCAAACACAAATACTTCTACTCCTTTTCACATGATTTGCAAAAACCAAAGAAGACTTTTTTCCCATTTAATCAGTCAAACCAAGACCACTTATTCTGTATTGGTAGTTCTCAAGTACCCCTGCATACAGTGAAGCTTTTATCTTCTCAAGAATCAAGAACAATGAAAAATGTCTCATTTTATGTATCAGGATTATCTGGTACCAGTGTTTACAGTACCCAAATATGCATCATACCCAAGTATGTACAGGGAAACTCATTCATTCATAAGTTACTCACTCCCTTCCACACATACACATTCAAATATTTATTTAGCATCTACTATGTGCTAAGAATAGTTTGGGGTCCATAGTATGCTATGGAGTAAAGAAACAACAAATAAACGAATTGCATCATCATAAACTGTTAAAATTCCATATGAACACAGCTAGGAACAGGGACCAATATCTAGTTTGGAGGTATGGAGGGCTGGTGGGGTAATATCTGAAAAGGTTAAGCTAAGAATTTACTTTTTGAGCTCAAACTTTGAGCACAAGAAAAAAATCAGTTGACCAAGAAAAGATGAAGAAAAAAATATTTCAGGAAACCTCCCAAAGATAGAAACTAGCTTGAACATTCAGCAGGGAAAAGGTATGGGCAAAGGACACTGGCCAGAATATGGGGCTGTTTTATGGGCCTTGTTAGCAACAGTATCTTCTTTATCCTAATAATGAAGGATTATTAAAGGCCAAATGAAAAATGATAACTCCTAACATTTATTGATCATTGACTATGTGCCATGATCTCATCTAAGTACTTTACATTAATTACCTTTAAAAATGTTCATTACAATCTATAAAGCAGGTACATTTTAAGGATGAGGAAACTAATGCCCAGAAAAGCTAAATCATGTGCTTAATGTAAATGCTCAGGGCCTATGTAATCTATGCAGTGTGACTTTTATACTCCCTTTCTACATGATTACAGACCTAATCAAACAAGTCATCAGCTCCTCTAAGGTACAAATAAACCTTCCTCCATCAACTCTTAGGGACTCTGATTATCTGGAGTATGAATAGTGTCTGGTATTAAATGATATTATAGTGGCATTTACCTCCAGTAGTAAATCCAGGAAAATCAATACATACTTAAATTATCAACATCATTAACAGCTACCTCTACTATTTGATACAATACGGCAGTATCTAGAGGTAATTTTCCAAAAGGAAACCACAGCAATAACAGTACCTGATAGTTTTTAAGAGGGAAGGGAGGAAGAATCTAAAATTATAAACTACACAGAATAAAATCCTATCTGTAGTGCTGATATAATTAACAGCTAATAAAACCCAGTGACTCAAAAAATATTTTAAACACTAGAATTTTAAAATTAACACTAGCTTTACTGACACAGTATGAATAGCTTACTCCTTTAAAGAGATAAAATTATATTCATAAAAACAAATACACTGTAGCACATAAAAGTACATACATACATGAGTAGAATTCTATAACCACATGTGGTGTTTACACATTAGCATTCCTAGAAAAGGTTTCTAAGTCATAAATACTTTTAACATTATTTTTGCTAAATTTTGGGATTTTCCTTTTTGAAGGTGTCCAAAAAATTATATTATTTATTACTTACATAGTTATTTGATGTAAATATTTTTTCTTATGTCAGCCTAAATACATTATTTATCAGAATAAGTTTGGATAATAAAACATACATGTGATGATGAAGCTTCATTTCCAATTTTTTTTAATTCAGGATGATATGATCTTTGTTTTCTCTATGACAGATAGAAAAAACAGATCTCTGTTTTTTTCAATCAACAGATGCATTGCATTTTAACCTACACAATCAACTGGCCACTAATCCGAGATGCTCCCAAAATAAGTACTGTTTTTCCTTCTCAAATTAGAAACGAGAATATTCCTGCACTGTTTTTCAAGTTAATGCTGTGAAATTTAATAAACTGCTTCTATCAAATCACAATATTTTATTCAACATTTCCTTCAAGAAACCTTACATAATGCCAAAGGTCTAGATCATGTGTCCTTGTTTTTTGTCTAGTATCCTGGACTTCCTTACCAGAGAGGCACTTCACTCCTCAGGCCGTGTCTTGTTTCCTGGCCTCCACCTTCCCATACTCTACAAGCTCTGTGATGATCAGCACTGTGTTTACAAACGTATGTCCAAGACTTAGCACGGTGCCTACCAATCCCCTACTAAGAAGCCAATAAGTAACTGTTAAAAAACCTTCCTAAGAGTATCATAAAAAATTGTAACCTGTTGGAATAAATTAAGAGAGCCAGGAAGCTTTAAAAAATATATATATATAGAATAACAGCGTAACCCTTTATGAAAATTTAAATCCTGAGGAATTCTATTTTGTAGTCCAAGATATGCGAGTACGCACATTTTCAATTTACAAAAGTATAAATCTGAAGTAGTCAGGGTGTGGTATTATAAAGACAGATGTATAATCTAAAGCTAATCCAACTCCACTTTTGCTAAATCCTGAATCATAAACTTTCAACACCTTTTTAATTCTACCACACCTATCTTACTTGGCAAGAATGTATTTACTTTTTTTTCCTTTGATGATCTCTCTCTCACACACACACACACACACACACACACACACACACACACACGGACACGCGCGCGTGTGCACATACACACACACCTCTACATGAAATCTTGAGTCCTAAATATTACTACTCAGAATAAAACAATGGCTTGCTGAAGCATACATATTTAAGTTCATTAGCTCTTTACTTTCCAAACTATATTTCTAGAACCCAAGACAATGGTTTTCACATACATCAGGATTACCTGGAGGGCTTACTGAAACAGATCACTAGCCCTACCTTCAGAAATTCTGATTTAGGAGGTTTGGGGTGTAGTCCCGGTGATGGTGATCCTGCTAGTACCAGGACCACAAAATACCCATTCTTAAATACTGTTGGAAAATGCTACGAATTTTGTAAGCCCTCTGAAAATTTCACTATACATATCAGCGTATTACAAACGCTGATAAGTTTTACAATAAATTAATAGCTTTAATGGTTATCAAACAAAATTATTTAACCCTGGAGTCAAAGAGCAACCATTAACATCTTACCATGCTCTGTAGGATACACTTTGGAGATGCTCAACATTGCTAATTATCAGAGAAATGCAATCAAAATACAATGATGGTGACCTCACATCCAAAATGGCCATCAAAAAAATCTACACACAATAAATGCTGGAGAGGGTGTGGAGAAAAGGGAACTCTCTTACACTGTGGGTGGGAATGCAAGTTGGTGCAGCCACCATGGAAAACAGTATGAAAGTTCCTCAAAAAACTAAAAATAGAGCTACCCTATGATTCCATAATCCCACTCCTGGGCATATATCCAGATAAAAATATAATTCATAATAATACATGCACCCCTCTGTTCATGGCAGCACTATTTACAGTAACCAAGACATGGAAACAACCTAAATGTCCATCAACAGATAAATGGATAAGGAAGATGTGGTACACATATATAACGGAATACTAGTCAGTCATAAGAAAGAACGAAATGCCATTTGCAGCAACATGGATACAACTAGAGATTGTCATAAGTGCAGAAAGTCAGAAAGAGAATGGCAAATATCATATGATATTACTTAAATGTGGAATCTACAGTATGACACAAAAGAACTTTTATGAAACAGAAACAGCTTCACAGACAGAGAACAGGTCTGTGGTTTCCAAAGGTAGGAAGGAAGAGAAATGGACCAGGAGGTTCAGGTTAGCAAATGTAAGTTATTAAATATGGATTATATAGGGATAGAGTGGGAATTCAGAGTTAGCAGACGCAAACTGGTACATACAGAATGGATAAACAAGGTCTTACTGTATAGCAAGGGACTATATTCAATATTCTAAGATAAATCATAATGGAAAGAATATTAAAAAAGAATATAATATATATAAGATAACTGAATCACTATGCTGTACAGCAGAAATTAACACAACATTGTGTATCAACTCTATTTCAACAGTTACAAAGCAGTAAAAATTTTAAAATAAGAATACACTTTGGAAAAATCTACCTTTGACTCTTTGGAACTATTTCCTTAAATGTACTCTATCAGAACATAATTCTGTCTTTGTAAATAATCCAACTTCTTACTGTGTGTTATTCCTGTCCAAATAAAATAGCATCTCATCCAATCATGTATGCCATTTCTTGCAGTAACTTTGGTAGAGGCTGGTGTGAAGAAATGTCAAAATTTTACAAAGCTTCAATCATTAAATCAATTAATTAGAAGTTATGGATAATTTAACATCATTGCAAATTCAAATTACTGAAAGCCACAAATCCACCTTGTGTTTTCACATTTCCTAATAAAATGCTTAAGCAATGCTATAAAAGACCTTAAATATGTTCAGATCTAAATGTTTTCTCATATATGATCTTATAGAGTGTTTACAAACACCTTGCATGAAGCTAATATGGGAGGCATTTCTCTCTTTGTGTTACTATGAATTAGTTTGCTGAGAAAAGCAGCAGAAAAGTGAGTCACCAATTCACAGAATTAAGTGATGAAATGTCTTTTGACTCACATTCCAGTCACCTCTCCATTACACTGTACTGTCTCAGTGGTAACTTGTATACTCATCTTGTCATCTACCAACTTTTCTGTTTTTCCTTTTAATTACAAAAATTTCATGTGAATTAAATCTTTCATATTATAGCGCAGATACCTTCGACTACTACTAAGCAGCTCAGCACTGCTGGCTGCCATAAGAATGTGCTTAGTTACTCAAGTCATCTCTGACTCTTTGCGACCCCATAGACTGTAGCCCGCCTGGCTCCTCTGTCCATGGAGATTCTCCAGGCAAGAGAATCTCCATGGGCTGCCATGCCCTCCTCCAGGCAATCTTCCCAAACCAGGGATCGAACCCAGGTCTCCCACATTGCAGATGGATTCATCATATGAGCCACCGGGGAAGCTGTAAGAATAGCAAAAAATAATTACTAGGGGAATTGGGAAAAAAAAAAAAAACCTAATTCTGAATGAAAGCATCAGTTAACAGGTAACAGGATTTAAAGAATGTGAGCTCCATGAGAAAAAGATTTTTGTCTGTTCTGGTGCCTAACCCAGTACCTGGCACACTGGGTATTCCACAGATAATTTGCTGAATTTGTGAATGAAATGACTGACAAACAGCAATTTGAAAGCAGCACAGAAATGTGAATAGTATGTGTATGAGAGCTTTGTTCTCTGTATAAACTTTGCTTTAAAAGGACTATTTGTCAATGTATTTCCAAAAGGCAATATACAGACTTGATAACACAATCATACTGTCTAATGTCAAGGAGAGAGGATCTACATCTGAAAGGTTTTACCCTATAAAAGGGGATGCTTTTGCTGCTCAAGTCTTAAACAACTCACCAGAGAAACACAGCAGGAGATTTGGAGTGGGGTACAGGACACCGATCAAACAGAATGCCATTTTAGGAACAGCACGCATTTAAGGAGCCAAATTACATTATATAAAGAAAAATAGAGCTTCTCAGGTAGTAAAGAATTCACCTGCCAGTGCAGGAGACTTGGGTTCGATCCCCAAGTCAGGATGATCCCCTGGAAAAGGAAATGGCAATCCACTCCAGTATTCTTGCCTGGGAAATCCCATGGACAGAGATACCTGGCAGGTAACAGTCCATAGGGTTGCAAAGAATCGGACATGACTTAGCAAATAAGCACACAAAGAAAAATTATTTAAAAAATAAACTAGTTTTTTTTTTAAGAACTCTGTATTTTTGGTTTATTTTTATAATTAAATCAATTTTGAAAATGGTAACATGCTGCATTTTTGACCACATAAATTAAAGAATTTCTGTTTGGCAACTCATATCAAAAGTTATTGTATTTTAACTCCTACATTTTATGGGCAAATTTGTTACTTCTGGAAATGTAAGACTTTTCACCAAAATCACTAATACTATTATAAAACTATTCATTTCACTTTCACCAATTTAATATTTTAAGTACATATTTATCTTTTATTGTGGGTAAGCAGAATAAAATTTTTTCTAAATTACTACTAACAGATTTCTGACAGGAGGCAGGGTAGCAATTATGCATCTGTTTCCATTTTTACTATTACACAGAATTTTCCAGATGTTCCTCTTTCCCCAAAGAATACAGTTACTAGGCCCCCTCTATAAACCACCTTACTAATGATAACATTAATTGGACAGTAAAAAAAAACTTTAATAGGAATCTCAATGATTCCATATTTTTTAATATCACAAGAAAATCCAAAATCCACAAGAACAACTTCCTCTACAAAAATGGGTTAAATAAATGAGAGTGAGGACACAGAAGAGCACAGTGGAAAAGAGAATAAAGTGAGCAGGAAATAAATCTGGAAGCAGTCTGGCCCCTAGTGAGCTTTAATCCACATTAAAAGAAGACCCCAGTGTTGCAGGTGTGCAAATGACTATGCTTGACAGAAGAGTAACATCTGCAATATCCCTTCAACCCTTATTTAACCTTAAAATTCTTCACAAGCTATAAACTACCAGCAATAGACTGCAGCGAAAAGTCTCCTGTGAGATTTCTATTAATGTTTCATTTATGTTTCAAATATATCTTAAAAAATCTAAGTTCTACATTCTGTACCATTCTGTCAATTCATTTATCTTGACTGGCTATTATCAAAGGAAATACGATTTCATATCCTTCTCATGAGGTTCAACAGTTTAAAAACATTTTCCCACAAATAAAAATAAACTTCTAGATCCTCTCCCAGTAACCAATGAATGGCACAGGGGGGAAATCTAGCATTCTTAATTGCAAAAGCAAGGATTTAAAAAGTAAATGTTATCATGTGCCTGGCTTCAAAGTTTAGGAAACTAGGGGAAAAAATGCCCTTTGTCAGTAGAATTTAATCCTTTATAAATATATATTTATGAGATATGATTTTATTTTCTTATAAAACTCTTTTCGTTGATGCAAAATGAAATCCATTTTGCTTCCATATTCCACAGAACACATTAAATCTGTACCTGGCAAGTAGAGATTTATCTATTATAGTAGACACTCTGATTTACTCTTCAGCATCTTTTTACACAAATAAGGATAAGCCAGTCATTATTATCCAACAACCTAATCTTACATATAAACTATAGAAAGAACAAACAAAACCCGAAATTAGAAGAAATCCATAAAGATCAGAGCAGAAATACATGAAATAGAGACTAAAAATCCAATAGAAAAGATCAATGAAACTAAAAGCTGGTTCTTTGAAAAAATAAAGAAAATTGATAAACCTTTAGCCAGACTCATCAATAAAAAAAAGGAGAGGGCTCAAATCAGTAAGATTAGAAATGAGAAAGGAGAAGTTACAACTGACAACACAGAAAAACAAAGGATCCTAAGAGACTACTAAGAGCAATTATATGCAAATAAAATGGACAAACTAGAAGAAAAGGACATATTCTTATGTACAGTCTTTCAAGACTGAGCCAGGAAGAAATAGAAAATACGAACAGATCAATTACCAGTACTGAAACTGAATCAGTCATTTTAAAACGCCCAGCAAACAAAAGACCAGAACCAGGCAGTTTCACAGGTGAATTCTATAGACCATTCAGAGAACAGTTAACACCTATCCTTAAACTAGTACAAAAACTGCAGAGAAAGAAACACTTGAGAATCTATTCTATGAGGCCACTGTCACCCTGAAACCTAAACCAGACACAAATTTCACAGGAAAAGAAAACTGCAAGCCAGTATCATTGATGAACATAGATGCAAAAATCCTCAACAAAATCCTAGCAAACGGACTCCAACAATACATTAAAAGGATCACACACAATAATCATGTGGGAATTATCCCAGGGATACAAAGACTTTTCAGTATCTGCAAATAAACCAATGTGATACATCACATTAACACATTGAATAATAAAAACCATATGGGCATCTCAAGAGATGCCAGAAAAGGTTTGGTAAAATTCAACATCCATTTATGATTTAAAAAACTCTACAGAAAGTGGTCACAGAGGAAACATCATTTGTGCTCAGTCATGTCTGACTCTGTGACCTCATGGACTGTAGCCTGCCAGGCTCCTCTATCCATGGAATTTTCCAGGCAAGAATACTGGAGCAGTTTGCCATTTCCTACTCCAGGGGATCTTCCTGACTCAGGGATTAAACCCACATCTCTTGCATTTGCAGGTGAATTCTTTACCACTGAGCCATCTGGGAAGCCAACAAAGGGAACATACCTCAACATAATAAAGGTCATAGATGACAAACTCACATCTAACATCATACTCAACAGTGAAAAGATGAAAGCATTTCCTCTAAGATCAGGAAACAAGGATGCCCACTCTTGTCATTTTATTCAACACAGTCTTAGCACTCCTAGATACAGCCATCAGAGAAGAAAAAGAAATACAAGGAATTTGAACTGGAAGAGACAAAATTGTCACTGTTTGCAAATGACATGATACTATACATAAAAAAAATCCTAAAGATGCTTCCAGAAGACTAATAGAGCTCAATGAATTCAGTAAAGTTGCAGGACATAAAACTAACATACAGAAATCTGTTGCATTTCTAAACACTAACACTGAAATGTCAGAAAGAGAAATTTGGATATAATTCCAGTTACCATTGTATCAAGAAGAATAAAATACTACAGAAACAAAACAACTGTACTCTGAAAACTTTAAGACATTCATAAGAGAAATGAAAGATGACACACACAGATGGAAAGATGAATCATGTTCTTGGATTAGAAGAATCAATATTGTTAAAAATGACCATAATACCCAAGGGAATCTACAGACTCACTGCAATAACTATCAAACTGCCAATGGCATTTTTCACAGAACTAAGACAGAAAAAGATGTTTAATTTTTATGCAAGCACAATTGACCCCAAGGAACCAAAAAAATTTTAAGATGAACAAAGCTGGAGGAATCATGCTCTCTGACTTCAAATTATACTACAAAGCTACAGTAATCAAAACAGTATGGTACTAGCACAAAAAGAGACACATAGGTCAATAGAACAACACAAAAAGCCCAGAAATAAATCCATGTACTTACAGCCAATTAACTTAAGACACAGCAGGCAAGAATATACAATAGAGAAAAGACACCCTCTACAATAAGTGATGTTGAGAAAACTGGACAACTACATGTAAAAGAATGAAATTAGAACATTCTCTAACACTATATACAAAAATAATCTCAAAATGGATTAAAGATCTAAATGTAAGACCAGATACTATAAAATTCCTAGGAGAAAACAGAACACTCTTTGACATAAATCACAGCAATAATTTTTTGAATACATCTCCCAGAGTAATGGAAACAAGAACAAATGGGACCTAAATAAATTTAAAAGGTTTTACACAGCAAAGAAAACCATAAATGAAACAAAAAACAACCTATGGGATGGAAGAAAATATTTGCAAATAATATGACCAATAAAAGATTAATTTCCAAAATATATAAATAGCTCATACACCTTAATGTCAAAAAAACACAAACAATCCAATCAAAAATTGGGCGAAAGACCTAAATAGACATTTCACCAAAGAAGACATACAGATGGCTAACAGGTACATGAAAAGGTGCTCAATATCACTAATTATTAGAGAAATGCAAATCAAAACTACAATAAAGTATTACCTCATACCAGTCAGAATGGCCATCAATAAACACTCTACAAATAATAAATGCTGGAGAGTGTGTGGAGAAAAAGGAGCCCTCCTACACCTTTGGTAGGAATGTAAATTGGTGCAGTCACTATTGAGAGCAGTATGGAACTTCCTTAAAAAACTAAAAATAGAACTACTATATGAGCCTACAATCCCCTCCTGGGCAAATATCCAGAGTAAACTGATTTGAACAATACATGCACCTCAATGTTTACAGCAGCACTATTTACAACAGCCAAGATGTGGAAGCAACCTAAATGCTCATCCATTGACAGATGAATGTATAAAGATGAGGGGTGTGTGTGTGTGTGTGTGTGTGAGTATTACTCAGCCATAAAATGAATAAAACAACGGTATTTATAGCAACACGGATAGACCAAGAGATTATCATATTAAGTGAAGTCTGACAGGGAAAGAAAAATATCATATGGTGTCACTCATGTGGAATCTAGAAAAACATGATACAAATGAATTGATTTACAAAACAAAAATAGATTCACAGACACGGAACACAAACTTACAGTTATCAAAAGGGGAGATGGAGGGATAAATTACGAGTTTAGAATTAACAGATATATACTACTATACATAAAACAGCTAAACAAGGACCTACTGTATAGCAAAAGGAACTATATCCAATAACTTGTAATAACGTAGAGTGGAAAAGAATCTGAAAAAGAGCCGATATATACGTATAACTGAATCTCTTTTCTGTACACCTGAAACTAACATAACATTGTAAACCAACTATACTTCAAGTCAAAAAAACTATATTAGTCCAAATATCACATGGATGCACTACTTTGGTGCAAGTATATGGGGATAATCATGCAGTGGTTAAAGTTTAGAAGCTTCACAGGTGATGAAGATGTCTGCTCTGTCACATGCTCAGGATCCACTAAAGAAACTGGACACAGAACAATCACCAGATAATAAGCGCTAACATAGAGTTGTGTACCAGCACAAAAAAGGAGTACCTCACGGGGAGTCGATGGAGAAGAACGTTATGATATGAAAGATTTCCTGAGCTCCTTTCTGACTAGATACATGCGACAGTGTCAGCAATGATCAGGCTAACCAAAATGATGTACTGAGTTGATGCATCAAAACCCAAACAAAACTGGGTAAAACTGTTAAGCACCTGAATTAGTAACCCCAGCATACATTTGATTTTACTTCACCACAATTTTGAAAGAAATTTAAACACCAAACAAGACTCTGAACTCCAAAAATGAAAAGGACACTAAGATAAAACAATTGAATCTGTAGGGTGCTCAGATTGGCACCTCTAGTCTTTTCTCTGATCCCTATCTCAGGCAGAAAGTAGTCCTGGGAAATAAATGGAGAGTCATTACTCTGCCATAGACAGAGGTGGACTGTGTATGCAACAAAGGGCTCCCAGTATGTTATTTCATGTCTTTCTATTTTTTCTTCACAAGTCCCTTCTCTGCTGCTGCTGCTGCTAAGTCGCTTCAGTCGTGTCCGACTCTGTGCGACCCCATAGACAGCAGCCCACCAGGCTCCCCCGTCCCTGGGATTCTCCAGGCAAGAACACTGGAGTGGGTTGCCATTGCCTTCTCCAATGCATGAAAGTGAAAAGTGAAAGTGAAGTCGCTCAGTCGTGTCCAACTGAGCAACCCCGTGGCAAGAGTACTGGAGTGGGGTGCCATTGCCTTCTCCCCTTCTCTGCTAGTTGTCTCTAAAACTATCTTCCAGCCACTGGTCCCCCAAAGAACAGGCAGAGTTCCCTAAAGGAAAGATCTGAAACATAGCTTTGCCCCCACACACATCCGTCACAGAACCTGGCAGCCCATGAGGAGAGAAGCATGAAGAGACATGAACCAAGGATCACCTTCCATTAAGTCACTTCTCCCACCAGGAGTGACAGCAATGGACCCCTCTTCTTTGCCCACTTTGCTCTAGTTTTAAACAAAATCTTTGAAAAGTAGCTTTGTCTCAGAATTTAAAGCTGCTCTTCCGTGAGGTAAATTCAGGATGTGACACGAGAAAAGGCACCACAACCTCAGTAGGAAATTATTTCACCGTATTTCAACTAAGCATTTCAAAGAATCTCTAACAAGACAGCTTGCAGTATGGCCTGATGTTGGTTTAGTCGCTAAGTCATGTCCGATTCTTTTGCAACCTCATGGACTACAGCCCATTAGGCTCCTCTGTCCATGGGATTTCCCAGGCAAGAATACTAGAGTGGGTTGCCATGTCCTTCTCCAAGGGATTGTCCAGACCCTCAGGTGGCCTGCATCTCCTCAATTGAGGGTGGTTTCCTGTATTGCAGGCAAATTCTTTACCACAAAGCCACCAGGGGAGCCCACAGTATGGCATAGTGGTTGCCTTATAGAAATGCTTGCCAAATGTTGATGCCAAAAGTTAACTTGAAAACATTTGTCTTTTGATATGAATGCTTTTTAACTAGGAGGCAAAAATACAATTTTATCTAAAGCACACATTTAGGAATATCACTTCCTACTACAATGCAATCATCATTCAAAGCTTATCTCTAGGATGCTACCACTACACTGTGAGAAGAATGCTGGACTGATGAGTATCACGCTAAAAAAGCTTTGGTATCCTTTGCACTTTATGAGCAGCTGATCGGGGAATGCTGCTGTTCAGGAGCCCAACTGGGAACAAACAGGTCCCCCATCTGCCTGGCTTGGAATGCTTGCTAGAATGCTGTGGTTTAGTCCTCTGGGTACCACACCTACAGCAGTAGTGTTTCAATAAGACTTAGAGACTCATCTCAGTCCAAACCTGGCTTTACTGCCACTGCTATCACACTCCCCAGAGCCCTGAGACAGAAGGTCGCAGCTGGTCTCATCTGAACAAGACAGGGAAGAAAGGGAGCCAGCCACCTCCTATTTTCTCTCAGTATCCCTCGTTTTCTTTCTTTTCCACTCTGCCCATCTTCCTCCTTATTCTTTCTTTTTTTTTCCATTTTCTCCTTTTCCAACTTACTAATTTACACATCTTACCTAACCATAATTAAATCTCTCCAATGAGTCAGGAAGCTCTGGCCTATAAACATGAGTGGTCTCTACTTTCTAAAAGCTCACAGCCCAGCAAGAACTAATCAAATAGATAAGCAATTACCACATAATAAAGTTAGTACTACCACCAAGCTTGGTACCAGCATATACTGTGTTTCATTAACTGGGGAAGGAGGAAAGGAGTTGAAAGATTCACTTACCTACGACCTAAATAGATGCATATGGTATGAATTTACCAAAAGCCACCTAATTTTTTTTTTTTTTAAAGCATCTGCCAACACATAGCTCCACCTAGGCCACAAGAAAACATTTATGAATCTTGCTCTTATTACATTTATGACTAAATCCATACAATCTAGCACTTAGATGTTGTTCATTACTATATCCATATTGCCGAGCACAATGTCCAGCAAACAGTAGGTACTCAAAAGTTTTATGGAATTAACTTTAATAGTTTATATATACTACTGTTTCAGTGAACCTCTATTAATTTTGATTTAAGATTCTTCTAGGCAGCAACCACTTCCAACACAATCTTAAGCCAAATCTTAACTTTTCTGCATGAATTCTGTTTGGGAATAGTCTATATTTAAGTTTAAAACAAAATTTCTGTTTGTGTATATATATATATATATATATGTTCTAGCTAAGATTATTTGAGAATATTTTGCTAATATTTTTAAATCTGAATTTTCTGTTAGTATTAAACTTTAAGAATACTAAATAAAACTTAACCTCCTAAGTGTCTACTAATGCTTACCAGTTACAAAATGCATGTTTTCAATTAGTAGGCTGCAACAAGTTTTGGCTTTATTTTCGCCACAATTTTCTGTGGCAGTAAATTTAATTTCAAAAGAAAGTAGGTATAGATTATGGAACCCAGTATAGCTGTGTAACACATAAATAAGTCTCAGCAAGCTTTAAAGCATATTAAAGAGAGTTGTGAAATATACGTGTAAACATGAAATTCTGAAGTGTTAATCCAGTGACACTTAAGTATTGGTTCCAGTTTATAAACAGATTCTTTCAAAGCTTCTAGGCAAAATCTGAGGAACAGCAATGGTGTGGCCTGTCACATCTGGTAAGAGTTAAAGCATATTGTGAGCACTAATGATCTCTCTCAGAATCCACTATTCTAATTATTGTGAATACCGTATTTCTGAAAAAGTCCAGTTTTAGCAATATATACTATATGCTTAAAGTCAATGCTAAAAGTAGAATGAATCAGGTTCTTTTTTCCCTAACAGTTTAAATGTACTTCTTTTCATTCATGAAGTTTCTGAGTATAATCAGATTAGGCATCTGTGTGATGTTGTTAACACTTATAAGAGCTGAAAATATATTTACACTTTTGACTTTGTTTAGATTTGACAACCTGAGTTAAGAATCCTAGATACAAACGCCCTTTGAGATTGAGTTAGAATCTGTCTTAAAAGTTCTGAGATCTTTCAAGTATTCAGAGAAAAAGGCTTCTGTTGTTGATGCAAATTACTGTATCTTTATGAGAAAAATATGTTTTCATCACAACAAGGCATTAAGTAATTTAAAACACTTTTTTGTGGAACACTCTGCATAGTCCCAGGAATAAACAATGAACAAAACATTCTCCTTGCCCTGGAGGAGTTTACAGTCCCACTGGAAAGGCAGACCAGCAATCAGGTTACATACAGGCACTGGCAAACTGCTCACAAATTATGAGCTCGGTAAAGCTCTCCAAGAAAACAAAGGTTTGTTGTAGATGGAGTACATTCCAATGTTGTTGTTTTTTTTTTTTTAATTCACTTCATAGTTGATTTTTTTGGTGAAGTTAAATCATAAACTTTTTAATCAGACTACCGAGTTAAAATCCTGCTGGTAAAGGTCTAGCACCCTAGGAAAATTCCTTCTTGTTTCCCTAACCCCTTTTCTCATAAGTTTTACAATGTGGGTCTCATTGGGCCTCAGTGGAAGCGGCAGTGAAATAATACACTTGCTTCCCAGGCTTCAAGCATCACAGTTTTGTAGCAACGATGGATATGAAATCCAGGCAATTTCAATTTGTTTAGCTACTCAGTAATCCTGAAGCAAACTGAAGGAGCAGGAGTGAACAAAAGCTCAGAATGACAGATTGTTTCAGGAAATGTTCCCTTTGGCAGGAAAGTGCTCCTCTGACTATAACTGAACACAATGCTTTCAAGTCAACCTTCCAAAACACAAGTTCTTACTAGGTAAATTCTGTCCCACTATTAAAGTACTGTGTGACTGTGTCCAAATGTATAGTACTGCGTGAGCTCCTTGTTAAAAAAAATCTTTTCTCACCATGAAGCAGATACTTATATATTCCCATAAAATCTCTGTCAGCATGTACTTGAAAAAAACAAGAGCATCCAGATTAAAGGTCACAACCAAAGCTATATTTATGAAGGACTGAATTAGGGTCTCAGATCTAGGTCATTGGGGAGCAGGGAGAAGAACTTGTTTACACACACACACACACAGAGTAAGCAGCTGTTTAAGCAGTGTGACAGAGGGGTTGATGAAAGAGCCTCTGAGCTAAAAATACTTCCATCGGTTGTGCCACAGGACCTGAAATTCCCACACAGTCCCTCCACAGGAGCTCACATGGAAACTCCTGTGTAGACACAACTGGTATCAGCATGGGTAGCTCCTTTACTATTATCAGCCAGTATTTTAGCTCAAATCAGCTTTGTTCATTAGCCACCCATAACACTCAACAGTGCCCAAAGAACGAGAGGCCACGAAGAGAAGCTATAAAGGTAAATGAGGATTAACAAATGTCTGGGTATGTATTTGACTTTTTCCCATTAGGAAAAAAAAAAGAGGGGAAAATATATTAAGTCCCTTCATCCAGAGAGGACTGAGCAAGTTCCAACTATAAAACTGTACCCTCTGGCCCAAGGCTAACCCTATAAGAGAAAACTAAACAGTTTTGAGTCTGTCTAGAGAATGAGTGTGGAATTTTTTTTCATAAATGTCCAGTTATTCATCACCCCCCAAAATCAGTCTAGACTAATAAAACATTTCTTGAAGTAAAGATACCATAGATTTTCAACTATACAAAATTATAAGTAATTATATTGGATAGCTTCGTGGTAGAGCATTTTGAGACAAGATCTTGACTAAAAATCAGCAGCACCCTTAGAATTTCCCCTATCAGTAGGATTTTTTTCTGTTCTGTCCACTGGGTTCATCTCAGCACCCCAAAGAGTCCCTGGTACTCCAGGCACTCCAACTACAGAGACAGTACTGCCTGGAAGGTAAAAGCTTAGACTCTACCAGTGAGTCTCTTAATAGCTGTATAACCCTGAGCAAGGTATTTAGCCTCTCTGTGGCTCAGTCTCTTCATATGTAAAATGGGGGCAATAATAGTACCTTCTCCTATGAAGTTGTCATGGAAAATATATGAGTTAAATATATAAAGTACTTGTAGCACTGCCTGGCACAAAATTAGCAGTATGTAAATACTGGATATTATTATTGTTTGTTGAATAAATGAGAATACCTAGAAGGCTAAACTAAAGTAGCCAGAGTATAAATAAAAGCACAAGACAAAGATACTGTACTGAGTTGACCACAGGAATATCTGCAAAGAAGTCCTTAGTAAAATGGAAAAGAGTGAATACAAAGAGTAGTACTGCTTTCATTACATAAAACTAATCCAGAGTATTTGTTCTTAAACCTATGTTAACGACAGAATCATCAGCTGAGCTTTCTAAAACACTAATGCCTAGGCGCCACTGCAGTTTCTGACTTAAATTTTTGAAGTTCTCTCAGTGATCTTCCTGGGAAGGATAGTTAAGAACCACCCATGTAGAAGTACGGATTCCAATCTTTTCCACTTCAGTGCATTTGAGGCATATAACACATTCCATCCAATATGAGAACCTCCTCATGAAAGCAGTTGGAAGAGAAAAAGAGTGGGAAGCAATGACATTTTACTTTCTTGGGCTCCAAAAATCACTGCAGACGGTGACTGCAGCCACGAAATTAAAAGACACTTGCTCCTTGGAAGGAAAGCTATGACAAACCTAGACAGTGTATTAAAAAGCAGGGACATCACTTTGCCAGCAAAGGTCAGTCTAGTCAAAGCTATGGTTTTTCCAGTAGTCATGTACGGATGTGAGAGGTGGACCATAAAGAAGGCTCAGTGCCAAAGAATTGATGCTTTCAAATTGTGGTGCTGGAGAAGACTCTTGGGGGTCCCTTGAACTGAAAGGAGGTCATACCAGTCAATCCTAAAGGAAATCAACCCTGAATATCCATTAGAAGGATTGATGCTAAAGCTGAAACTCCAGTACTTTGGCCACCTGATGTGAACAGACAACTCACTGGAAAAGACCCTGATGCTGGGAAAGACTGAAGGCAAAAGGAGAAGAGGGAGGCAGAGGATGAGACTGTTAGACAGCATCACCGACTAAATGGATATGAACTTGGGCAAACTCTAGGAGATAGTGGAGCAGAGAGGAACCTGCTGTGCTGCAGTTCACGGGGTCACAAAGAGTTGGACATGACTTAAGGACTGAACAACAACATCAGAAAAGGTTTTCTATACAATCTTGTTAACTTCTCTTGAAGTGCATCTATCTCCCATCACTACCCCCAGACCCTGGAGCATACAGCATATATTATCTCGCATTCTCGAAAAGCAAAAGACATTTTAAAGTATTCAACTAGTTAGATACAGGCACTGATCAATAGAATAACACCAACTGTCATTAGGATTTCCATTTTGCAGACCAGGCAGAGAAACGGAGGCTGTGAGGATAATATGTCAAAAGCCACAAGCCTAAGGAACAGTAGAGCAAGAATCTAATCAAAGAATGGAAAGGGGAAATTTCTAAAACTATGAAAAGGAAACGACATTGAATATTTGAAAAGTTCAGTACCTGGAAACAAATTTTCTAGGGATTTTGTGGTACATTCTCTTCACAATCAAACTGTTGTCTTCTATACTGACCATGAATTCTCAAGGGACTTTACAGGTGTGAAATTACTGTCGTTAGAGACAGATGGAGAAGGAAAATTAATTGCACCTATCTTTTCCAAATAAAGATTTTAAGAAAAGCATAAGCCTGGACCACTTTGTTTTCCTTGATAATAATCCCTTCTAAGTCATATGACTAACTTGTGTGAAATTCACTTTTTACAAGATAAAATGAGCAGAAAACAATGTAATACCTAGATTTTTACTAAGAAGCATTTCACGTCTTCATTTTTATTTCTGCAGAAAAATAACTTGAGCTATTAAAAACAATGACGAAGTAAAAACTAATGGTAATATAGTCTCAAATACTAATTGAGGTCCATATTTCACGTTTTACAACAAATCCCAAACAGAATGAACGAGTTACATCCAAACAGTTCAAATTACATAAATAGTAGCATAAACTATTTATTAGGTATATGAGAAGAGGCTGTAATGATACATATCTTTTAAAAATCAAACAGAAGTGAAAGAAAGGAAAACCAACAAACCAAAGAAACTATACAATACCAAAATATTAATAAAATGTACATATATAATATATGCTATGGAAAATGTCATCATTTAGTACAAAATATGCTTAAGTCCTCCAAAAAAACAATCCACACAAAATAAAAATGTACACAAGTATTAAAACTGTTTGACATAATTGTTCATACTGAGAATCAAAAGCACTCAGGAAAAAACTGAGTGTAACAGTAATAAACTTACAAAATGTCAGACAATACGTTCTTTTTATACATATCATCTGACTTAATCCTTACAATAGTCACAGTAGGCTGGCTATGGCATTATTCACACTTTACAGACCAGTAAAGCCAATGCTTAGAACAGATAAGTACCCTTCCCAAGATCACACATCTAGTCAAGGGTGATTCTGGGATTTACATGCAGACAGCCTAATCCCAACACCCATGTTCTTTATCATGTGAAAGTGAAAGTCACTCAGTTGTGTCCGACTCTTTGCGACCCCATGGACTATACAGTCCGTGGAATTCCCAAGGCCAGAATACTGGAGTGGGTAGCCATTGCCTTCTCCAGCAGATCTTCCCGACCCAGGAATCAAACCAGGGTCTCCTGCATTGTAGGAGGATTCTTTACCAACTGAACTATGAGGGAAGCCCCTCAAATTAGCAAAAATAAGATTTTTACTAATAGTTTAATATCTATTTATCGATATTACCAATAACCACTAAATTATCAAAACAAAAATTACCACTATTGACTATACATCATTAATAGGAGGATATGCTGCACAGCTTTGAAAGAAATTTAGGAAAATGTTTCCAAAGCATACATTCCTTTTCCTAGTAATTCTACTTTTAGGCCTATAATCTCAGGAAGTGAAATAAAGGAGAATTATTTGCTGGAAAATATGCATAATTCCCAATATTATATAATAACACTATTTATAGTTATAGTACTCCAAATATCCATCAGAAGTATAACCAAATAATTTTTATTACATTAAAATGTATAATCATTATGACCATATTACAACATGGAAAATGACAGAAAGGTACATTAAATATGCAAGAGAACATGTCTGAAAAGGACTAAGAAAGAAATAAAAATGCCTCATTAATTTGAAGTAGTAGAGTTCACACTAATTTTTTTTTAATTTAGTTTCCCATTAATACTGTTATTTTGTGCAATAAATATATTTTGTGCAGAAAATAGTTTAAAAGTATACAGTACAATAATATATGCAATGTACCCACTATAAATTTTGACATATACTAACCATTTAATCAGTAGCAAATAATAATATCTAACACTTATGCCCTTACTATATGCCCTATCTAAGGACTTTATATGTATTAATACCTTTAATCCTCACAACAATCCAATCTTATGGTTGCATTATCTCTAGCTTACTAATAAGGAAAACAGGGCAGAAGGATGGTAAGTAACTTGTCCAAGTTCAGCCAGCTAATAAATTGCAAAATCAGGATGTGTTTCAGAGCCCACACTCTTTTAAGAGTTCTACTCTGGCACTGTGTGACCCTGTCAAAAACTCTTATTACTGGAAAGCAGAATAAGGACGTAGGTAAACAATTGGTAAGCATAATGTTTACATATGGCAGTAACATGCTGTGTTTTTAGGAAAGCTTATTTTCTGAGCCCAAATTAAAGAAAAACCATCTCTTAAGTTCTCCTTTACTGAATCCTAGATTTATAAAAATGAGAATATGTTTTAAAAAAAAAATTTTAATATGAATAAAACAGGAAAAAGTCCCTGAGAAATATATTTTTATAGAGACAATCTATTTTTTTCTTGTCATTACAACATATCCTAATTCATTTTAAGTGTTAAATATTTATAAACAGATGATATTTGGGTTATTTAAAACCAGTTTTAAATTAACTCTATTTTTCATCCAAACACCATCCTGTCATACTCAAAATTCTACTCTGACCTTTAGACTTTCAGGGTAGTGTATCTGGCAACTACCTCCTTGGCGTTTTTCACCTGTGTATCTTCTAGACAGAGCAACTTTGTGATGTTCAAACTATACTCCTGATTCTTGCTTTCCCTATTTTGACATTGCTAACTCCATTCTTCCAGTTATACAGGCAAAAAAACTTCGGTGTCATCCTTGACTCCTCTCTCACACCACATATGCCATTGGTCAGCATATACGGTCTAAGTATAACCATTCCTCACCATCTCTACCACTATCACTCTAGTCCAAGCCAGCATTTTCTCTCTTAACTGGATTGTTGAGGTGGCCTCCTCACCACTTTCATCCTGGCCCACTACAAACTGCCCTCAACATAACAGCCAATGCTACCCTTTGCAAACTTCAGCCAGATGATGTCACATCTCTACTCAAAACTCTCCACCTCATTTAATTCAGGGAAAATGCCAGAATCCCAACAGCAGCCTACAAGGCTACAGCAAGATGGCCTCCATCTCCCTCTCAGACCTCGTCTCCTTCCCTCTGTCCTACGTTTCCAGCCACACTGTCATCCTGGTGTTCCTCACATGTCTCACAGTTTCCTTCCTCCATCTGAGCACTGGCTGTTCCCTCTACTTGGAAATCCTTTCCCTCGGACTTCACATAGCTTGTTTCCGCATAACCTTCAGGTCTCTCCTCATATGCTGCCTTCTGAGTGCCCTCCCTGATCACTCATTGTTAATAACAGACCTTTCCATGGTTGCCATGCCCCTTCCTCTGCTTTATTTTTCTCCATGAGTGTTATGAACACCTGCCACTGTATGTAGATTTTCTTATTTATTTTAAATATTATCTGTCTCCTTCAAGAGAATATTCAACTCCACACTGGCAGGAGATTTATAGTTCATCTTCATACACTAGATCATCTCTGAGCACATGTAGGTATTCTGTAAATAACTGTGTAATTAACCAGTATGCTACTAAAATTAGAACAATGGTTAAAATCCTTATGTGAGATGAAGGAAGAAGTCGTAAGTAAAACATCAATTATTTTCACAATAAGAAGCAATAAAGGTGGTCTTCATCTTCCTATATTTAGTTAACTTTTGTTTTTCTGTATTTGACATATAATGCAAAATCCAAAAACTGTATTTAAAATAAATGTATTAAAGTTTGGGTCAAATACACCACTCAATTTTACTTATTATTACCTTTGCAATTTCTCATGACAAACCGGAAAACCACTTTTAGAAACTGATGACAAACTTTTGGCAATTCTACTTGTGGACTCTCTCCCCTAACCATTTTGGGCTCTCCACTCCCAGAGACTGCCCTCATTTTCTCTCAGCTTCCTCTGGTCTTTTCAACATTAACACATCATTTACACAGCTAACAGGGTTATGTTTCTAAAATAAAGCTTATACCATTGTCCATATTGAAAACTCACAGACCTATCTGGTGCCTATGGAAAACAAGTAAAAAGCCTCAGGTGTGCTCTGCAAAGCCAGTCCAGTCTACTGGGAAGGGCACACAGCCCACATTTACTCCCTAACCTGCCAAACTTCCAGCCTTTGAAAACTAATTCCAGGATCCAAATCATGTCATGAATTGTCCAAACCTTCATCACTTTGCCCATGCTTTTCTTTGTGTTAAATACTCTAAAACCCTTCTATTTCAGGTAAATACCAATTGACTATTAAAACAAGGCCAACATGATATGCTATCTTTATGAAAACAACAGAAACTCTCCTCAAAAATAGGTCTCTTCCTCCTTCACCATTTCCTCTAACAGAATAGATTACATGTTGAATTCATAGATTAACAGCTTCTCTCTTCAACCTGCCTTTAAATTCTAGAGAACTAGGGAACAAATGTGTGCCCATGACACAATACACAGCTGGTACCCAGTGCATGTTTAATGAATGAGAATATAAAACAATATCCTTTGCCAAGCAGACCAAGTAACCTGGAAGAAAAAAGCTTTAAATGTCCTCTAGATTTTGTTTATATCATTTCTACAACATAAATTTTTGAACTATAAAAGTTAAATATTTTCAAGTTTTCAAACTGCACAAGGACTTTATGAGGAGACTTTACATCACAAAACCTATAAATTCTATGGAAAAAATAAATTTCCACATCTCCAAATATAGTAAAATTATGTTTATATGGAAACACTGGCACCAAATTTCAGTAGAAAACTTTTTTTGGCACTCATTCACAGGGAGCAATAAATCATTTCCTTCTGTAAATGAATGTTCTTGTGGGTGGGCCTTTTATACAGAGAAAATATTTGGATTCAAAGGTTCCCTCCCTGGCACTGGAGAAATCTGTCATGACCAAGGTATCGAAGCTTAGCAGTTCTTAAACTTAGGAATTTTGTACTCAAATATTCAGTTAGCTTTGATTTTTAAAGGAGCCATTAATTCTCCTAATAATCAGGCTAGATTGGAGTATAACAGCCCTATTGTAGTCATTTGATTAATGAAAAGAAACAGTGATGAAAGAAGAGTGCATTGCAGTTGATTATCTATAATCTAGCACAGGGCTAGACTATATTCCTAGTTCCTGGAAGGTAGGTGAGGATCCCTGAGTTAGGTAGGTGAGTTCTAGCCAATGGGATGTGAGCACAAGCATTAATGGATGCAGCACCTCTACTCCTGGCCCATGAAACCTCCAATGTGCAATTTCCCTGGTCTCTCCCCTCAGCCTGAAGCACGTAAGCACCATGGAAGCCATACATGGAAAATGATGGTGCCATAAAATAAGGTCAGCCTGGGTCCTTAAATCATTAATCAAAGAACCATCTGCTAGTCAGAAAACCTGTTCTGAACTTAACATGAAGAAATAAATTTGTCCTTTCTAATAGTTGAGCACTATACATTTTGAACTATCATCATTATGCAACAATAAGCATTATCATAACTAAATACACTCACTGAGTCTGAAAATTAGCAATTTGAGAACTTTGGTAAGTATTCAACTACCTTTATTATGCTACCTTTTTCTCACTTCACAGGGAAACATGTAAACATCTGATTTTTCCTTATAACCAGTAAATTTTCTACCCAGTCTTCTTAACACTATGCTATGGACTATTTTAAAAGAATTTTATGTACATATTTATGTATTAGATACAAATAATTAAAATATTTGATCCCTGATATATATAAAGATACAAATATATATAATTTACATGTTAAATATGTAGTTTACAAACTGAATATATTATACATTCTATACTATATATATAATAAAGATATCTGATCCGTGTTTGAAAGAATCATGCCAAACTAACCCAATTAACATCAGTTAACTACCCAACTATGTGCCTGACACTGAGGAAGCCACTCAAGCCACAAGGGTGAAAACAACACAATACACCCCAGAAATGTATACTTGGCATGTTTATTCTGACCACTTGTAAGCGACAGCTTCAAGAAAACAGTCTAGGTTTTATCTTTATAGTAGAAGAGATTTAGATATGAAGTGTATTTTATTCATTGTAAAAAACAAGACTTTTTAATTTTAATTAAAAACCAAACTGAACTTGGTTTGTCTCTGTAATGAAATGTTTGATGTAGTCTCGCATATTAATCTTGTTAGATTCCTGACCTTGGCACAATAATACAATTTGCTGCCTATTCCCATTCACAGACCAAATTTATACCTTCTCCTGCTACACTGAATTTTAACCCTGGAAGATGACTAGATACTACTTGAGTAGATACCTACTCAAGATACTACTAGATATTACTAGTATCTAGTAGATACTTTTGCTCCCTGGAACAAAGGACCTATTCAACTCTGGAAGGAATAAAGGGACCTATTCAACTCTGGCGAGTATTTGTTTATATACCTACTTACAGTGTTACCAAGTTAATATGGCACTCATTAAAGAACCCTGGAGTGGCACTTAGTCATCTGAGACAAAGATGATCTAGACACTAACCACTGACCATTTTATCTTCAAAGAGCACTATCTCCAACACAGCTGTGTCTGATGGCAAGGCTGTATACCTCAGCCACACATTTCCACTACTCATACCTTCTCCCTGACCCCTTCTATCAATCGGTGTGGGAGTTATTCTGAAGGATTCCTAGTTTATTAAAAGTAGAGGATTTGTTTGCTAGTCAACAGATGCTCTCAAGTGGTAATTTAACTGTCAATGAAAAATGAATGAATGGTGTTGCAAATACAAAAAAAAGAATATGGTATTCATCAAAGACAGAATACGCCCATCAAGTGTTGAACACACTGTAGCAGGTCTTCAACACAAAACAATAAAAATACTTTGGTTTGGAAGCAAATAAACACCAACATATACATAATAAAGGAACTTGACTCAAAAAGCTATGTATGTTGAGTTGATAGCAATAGCCTGCATAATTCTCTCTCATTTCTTCAGAGTTTCATTTTAAAGCAGATAAGACTGAAAGAAAAATAAAAGACTATGCCATTTGAACCTTAGTCCATTGCCAACTTGTTTTAGAGCCAAAAAAGCTATAAATTCACGTTCCTCTGTGCTTGCATACAAGAGCAAAACAACTGAAAGGTGGCACTAATACACCTTCACTGACACACACACTTCCTTCAAGAGTCAGATTCTAAAGAAAAATAACAGTAACCACCTGAGTTCCTCCTTTCCCCACAGGTGAACACTTGGCTGTACTTATGCCTCAAATCTTGGATACTAGCAGAGACCAGATGGATATTTAGCTTGATGCAAAAGTTTTTTTCCTACAGTAGAAAGTTGACTGGTATTCTTGAGTCCTTCAGATTCTTGGCCTCTGTTTCTGAAGAGTAAAACAAATGTGTTTTAGAAAGAGAAAAGAAAAACCATTCATACAAAGTATTGCTTCTCTTTTCTACAAGTTGACAAGGAGGGACTGTATGCAAAAGGGAAGGGAAAAAATCAATGGAAAGAAGCATTAAATGAGACTATTTAGTAATTGAGAAGAAAACAGCTGTACTAGGTACCTTTTGCTTATACTGACTTATTATCAGCATGACCTTTGGAGAGTTGAAAGTAAATGCACCTGAACCTATATCATCCAGAGCTTGTACATAACAAAAGAACTAATATTCTGTACCTTTATCAGCGTAACCTCATTTCAAGTGAACCTGTGCAAGTTGTTGCTGTTGTTGTTGTTTTCAATTACAATGACGTAAAGGAGGTGAAACTAGCAAGTATTCAATGAGGACAATTTTATATGATGTCCTACCTACAAATAATACTCAAGCAATAAAACTACTGAAGAAGGCAAAAGACCTGAACTTCAAAAACTATAAGATGCTAATGAAAGAAACTGAAGATAACACAAACAGATGGAAAGATATACCATGTTCTTGGATTGGAAGACTCAGTGTTGTTAAAGTGACCATACTATCCACAGCAATCTATAGAATCAATGCAATCCCTGTCAAAATACCAAAGACATTTTTCACAGAACTAGAACAAATAGGTTTAAAATTCATATGGAAACACAAAAGACCCCCAAATAGCCAAAACAATCCTGAGAAAGAAAAACAGAACTGGAGGAATCATATCCACTGACTTCAGACTATACTACAAAGCCACAGTAATCACAACAGCATGGTACTGGAACAAAAACAGACACAGATCAATGAAACAGGTTAAAAAGCCCAGAAATAAACCCACATACCTATGGTAAATCAATCAACAACAAGGGAGTCAAGACTACACAATGAAGAAAAGAGATTCTTTAATACTTGGTGCTGGGAAAACTGGACAGCTACATGTAAAAGAACAAAATTAGAACATCCCTCGACACCATATGCAAAATAAACTTAAGATGGACAGAAGATCTAAATGTAAGATCTGAAACCATGAAACTCCTGGAAGAGAACATAGAACACTAACATAAATCACAGCTCTATTTTTGTTCCTCTCCTAAGGTCAAGAAAATCAACAAATGAGACCTAATCACACTTGAAAGTTTTTGCACAGCAAAGATAACCACCAACAAAATGAAAAGACAACTAATCACACTTGAAAGTTTTTGCACAGCAAAGATAACCACCAACAAAATGAAAAGACAACTAACTGAAAAGGGAAAAATATTTTCAAATGGTATGACCAAAGGGTGATATCAAAAAACTCATGTCTCAGAATAAGAGACACAGATGCATAGAACAGTCTTATAGACTCTGAGGGAGACGGTGAGGGTGGGACGTTCTGGGAGAATAGCATTGAAACATGTATATTATCATATGTGAAACAGAACACCATTCCATGTTCGATGCATGAGACAAGGGCTCAGGGCCGGGGCAATGGGATGACCCAGAGGGATGGGATGGGGAGGGAGGTGGGTGGGGGGTCCAGGAAGGGGAACACATGTAAACCCATGGCTGATTCATGTCAATGTATGGCAAAAACTATTACAATATTGTACAGTAATTAGCCCCCAACTAAAATAAATAAATTTATAAAATAAAAAAAAAAAATAGATAATCAACAAAGACATGCTATATAGCACAGGGAACTCTACTCAATACTCTGTAATAACCTACATGGAAAAGAAGTTGAAAAAGAATAAATATATCCATGTGCAAAAAAAAAAAACAAACAAACAAAAAACTCATGCAATTCAGCATGAAGAAAATAAATGACCCAATCAAAAAATGGGCAGAAGACATGAATAGACATTTTTCCAAAGAAAACATATGGATGGCAAACAGGCACATGAAAAGAAGCTTAACATGCCTAAAAGAGAAATGCAAATCAAAACCATGATGAGATATTACCTCACACCTGTCAAAATGACCATCATCAAAATGCTACAAATAACAAATGTTGGGTAGCTCAGATGGTAAAGAATCCGCCTGCAGTGTGGGAGACCTGGGTTCGATCCCTGGGTTGGGAAGATCCTCTGGAGAAGGGAAAGGCTACCCACTCCAGTATTCTGACCTGGAGAATTCCATGGACAGAGGAGCCTGGTAGGCTACAGTCTATGGGGTCAAAAGAGCCAGACAAAACTGAGAGACCTTTACACACACACACACTCCAACCACAGTATAATTTTTCCAAATACACTGTTGGTATGAATGTGAACTGGCACAGCCACCATGGAAAACAGCAATGACATTTCCTAAGAAAACTAAAAATAGAACTACCATATGATCCAGCAATTCCACTCCTGGGTACAAACCCAGAAAAAAATGAAAACACTAATTCAAAAAGATAATGAACCCCAATATTCATAGGAACACTATTAATAATATCTAAGATCTGAAAGAAAGTCTAGTGTCCCTCACCAGATGAAAGGATAAAGAAGATGTGATACATGTATACACAACGGAATATTACTCAGTTATAAAAGAGAATGAATTACAGATGGAATTAAGTTGCTAATCCATTGAATTTTTTTCTTAATAATTTTATTGAAGTACAGTTGACTAACAATGTTTCAGGTGTCCAGCAAGGTGATTCCATTATACATATGCTCATGTATTATTTTTGAGGTTACTTTCCATTATAGGTTATTATAAGATATTGACTATAGTTCCCTGTGCTATACAATAAAAACCTTTGTTGCTTGCTACATATCTATTTTCTTAAATTAGAAATCTAGCATTCTATTCATATTAAATCAACAAGTGGAATCAAAATGTCATAAATTTCTTTAGTTAAGCAAAAATTCGTAAGTTTTCTAAAATAAATATATCATACATATTACTTATATATATATACACAAAAGTTTTTCTACTACATTTGATAAAAACTTGAAAAAGCACATCAAAAAAAAAAGAAGAGATGGAGAAACTGGAAAACAAACTAAATGAAATGGGAGCACTGAATATGAAACAGAAAAAGTGAAACAAACTAGATAAAAGATCATCACACAGTTTATTTGTTTTTAAACATGTCTGCTCATTAGAAATACATCTGGAGCCTTGAAGAAAAAAGCAATAGCTCGGCATTTGTATTTTTCAAAAAATTCAAAGATAATTCTGATATGCATCTGGATTTTAAAAAGTGATTACAGGTTTTCCTATTAAGTGGTAGTTTTGATGATGGAGAATTCTATTATTTTTCTGTTGGCCAATCATGATACAATGGTATTAAGTAACAGTTACATAATCACAATAGTAAAAAATGTTTGTCAGTTTTCACAATCAATAGCCAGACAAAAAATAAAAGATAATGACAATTGCAAGCCATAATGAGAACATGACTAACATAACAATATAAAATAACTACATATAATCTGGAGGGTCAAGCAGAGTGATGTGGTTAAGTAGAAGTGCATACAAACACATGTTTTCATCCACCCAGACAGTCTATGTCTTTTGGTTGGTGCATTTAATCCTTTGACATTTAAGGTAATTATCTACATGTATGGGACTTCCCTGGTAGCTATGAGCCTATTACTATTTTCTTAATTCTTTTGGGTTTATTTCCTGTAGGTCTTTTCCTTCTCTTGTATTTCCTGCCTAGAAAAATTCCTTTAGCATTTGTCGTAAAGCTAATTTGGTGGTGATGAATTCCCTTCACCTTGGTTGCCTGGAAAACTTATTTCTCCATGAAATATGAATGAGAGTCTTGATCCTTTTGTCATACAAAATAACACAGTTACAAGTTATGGGAATTAGGACATGGACATCTTTGAGAGATCATTACTCTCCTTACCCCCAAAATTAGTCTTTCTCTTCTCATTTTCAGAAATTTCAGACAGTTGTTATTCATTGAGTGATAGTTTTAAAAATCTCTATTGTCTGTCCCTTAAGTATCAAAGCTATATACTATTTACTAAAATAAAAAATTATTACATACCTCTATTGTCATCTGAAAAAATTTCAGAATTATTGTAATATCCTAAATGATCCAAAATGATCTGAAATTTATATTCTAAATGACCAGTAATTATATTTTTCTAAATAATATAAGCTACTTTATACTGAAGTTTAAAGAGAAAACTTTAATATAAGTTAGCTATCCTTTCTAACACAGTTTTACTTTAAAAAATGGATAATCTTTGCAAAAATCAACATTTTCATTTAGTATGAGGTCAGTAGTCTTAAACTATGTTTCTGAGAGTGATTCTAATACTTTGCTTCAAAATAAAGTTCAACTGACCCTTGAAAAATGCATGGACAACTGGCACCAACCCTTCCTGCAGTTGCAACATTTCACATAACTTTATAGTTGGCCCTCCATATCCAAGGTTCTGAAACAGCAGATTCAACCAACTGCAGATCACGAAGTATATATTCAGTGAAAGGAATCTGGCTATAAATGAACCTGTGTAGTTCAAACCACTGTTGCTGAAGGGTCAACTGTATATGAACTTTATGTTAACTGTTTTACTGATGATTAGATATTGTATGTGCTTATTTGGACTCTTATTACCTAGATGATTGAGTTTGCTGTTTTAATTATTAAAATATATTTTATTTTCTTGAATATCATGTTATATACATGATAAGTGAAATAAGCCTAGAGGTAAGATTTTTGGGGAACCATCAGAAACTAATCAATGTAAGCAAGGGAGGCTTCAATGGAGAAGCAGAGACAAACAGTTTAACAGGCTACACTGGATAATTTTTTAATAAAATTAAATTTTAAAAATGTTCTAGTGTGTATATATACGTATGTATTTAATTATGTGTTTACTATGAACACCAATATTGCAAAATATTTTCCTAATTTCTGTTGTCACTAAGTTGAGAATGAAAAACTTGGTGTTGTCAGGGATGAAAATTAATAAACTTCTATTATCCAGGCACAAAAAAAGAAGAATGAAATTCTGTCATTTGCAACAACATGAATGGACCGAGAAAATATTACACTTAGTGAAATAAGTCATAGTAAGCCAAACAATGTTTGGTTTCATTTACATGTGGAATCTAAAAAAGAAAACAAGAGGAATGTATCTAGCAAAATAGAAAGAGACTCACAGATACAGGAAACAAACTCATTACCAGGGGGGAGACAGAAAAAAAGAGTGGCAAAACAAGGGTATGGGACTAAGAAATACAGACCACCATGTATAAAATAAATGAGCAACAGTGATCTACTGTACAGCACAGGGAATTATATTATTTTGTAATAACTTAATGAAGTATAATGTATAAAATACTGAATCACTATCCTATAAAACTGAAACTAATATGTTGTAAATCAACTATATTTCAATTAAAAAATTTAAAGTACTAGTAGTACTTTTAAAGATACTCGTAGTTTTCCTCATGTAATAACACCGTAATTTTTCTAAGTTTCCGTAAATTCCAAGTTGGGTATATAATACTTGTCTAGCAAAGAAAATGCAAAACCTTTATACTAGCACTAGGAACAAATATGTTCATTTAGTTTTAGAAATGGTACAAAGTAACAATCACAAATAACTACAAGGTATTGTAAGTGTTGATATAAAAAATATTTGTTTCCTTTATCAGCTCAAATGCTGAAGCATTATAAACCAAAGTTCCATTAAACACAATGCTGGAGCCATACTGAATTTACTTCCTATTCTCCACAGATTATAAAACACCATGTTATTCCCTCTAGTTATAATATCTTAGGTATGGAAGACATTTTCATGGGATCTGCTGTCAGCAGATCTCACTCCTTGAAGTTAAATTAAATCATTCTTAATTACCTAAGTGTGATTCATTTCTTGTGTTAACTGATTTACAACCAAAAGCACATTCACAATCTCTCTACTGGATTCTCGCCTTCCTCCCTTTTTCTATCCCTCCTTCCCTCCCTCTCTCTCTGGAGTCTTAAGAAATAAAACATAGGCAATGATAAGAAAACAACATACCAAATTTTTTATATCATGTCTCATTCTTTTACTACATATGACTTTCATTATAATATATAATTTGTAATACACAGATAACTAGCAACTAATATTTATTAATCATAACTTAATGTTTTTATTAAGAAACATCAATTGCTAATAATATAAAATTTGGCATGTAGAAATGAAGTTGCCAGATTTAGACAATAAAAATATGAGATACTGCAGTTATATTAGAATTTCAAATAAACATGACTACTTTAGTATAAGCATGTCCCATAAAATATTGGGACAAATTCACAGTAAAATTTATTCACTGTTTATCTGAGATTCAAGTTTAACTGGATATCCTATGTTTTACCTGGCAGCCCTAGAAATAATGAAGAAAATATTAAAGCATTGGAAGCAAATTAACTCAGTTATTTACATTTTGACATGCAATAGAGTAAAAGAATATGAGAAGGGGAAAGTGTAGAAGGAATTACTAGTTTCTGGTGCAATAATCTCTGCATGAACTGTGCTGGGCAATTGGCATATCAGATGATTTATGTCATCCTCATTCAAACCCTGTAAGACAGGTACTACCCTCATTGAATTACTGAGGAAACAGTCTTTGTGAGTGAGTAACTAGTTTATAAGACCCAGCAGTGAACTGCTACTAACAATGGGATATACAGTCAAAGTGAATGACTGAGCCAACTAATGATTTCTCTTCCAATGCCCAGTTATGATGGAGAAGAATATTAACTCCGGACCTGACATATAGAAACTCACTATCAACAGTGACTGAATTCACTGAATATTATTAAAAGTGTCATGATTCAGCCTGCATTTAAGTTGTACATATAC
This sequence comes from Giraffa tippelskirchi, assembly GCF_054371585.1. NCBI lineage: Eukaryota > Metazoa > Chordata > Mammalia > Artiodactyla > Giraffidae > Giraffa > Giraffa tippelskirchi. Next base: position 80,619,464 of record NC_137275.1, on the reverse strand, counting down.
TCCCTTAAGATCGACTTGGCACAATTTGGAAAATATCCCATTTAGACAGTAAGAGGTTGGTTTTCTTGAATAAAGCTAAAGTCAACTACATGTAGAAGTCATCTCAGAAAATACAGTTATTGCTATATCCAGGCAATAAAAATACCAGATGAGTGTACTGTATAAAAATTGAGTGTTAAAACTTAATTATATGGAAAATCTTTTCTTACACTATTATTGGCTTCAATTTTCCAGATCTATATTTATTCACTCATTTTCTTCATGCACTCTATGTATATAAACTTTTTAGCTGCTACCACGTGTTAAGATATGGAGATTTGAACATAAAGAACAAAAGGACAAAATTTAACAGATGCATTCATTCCCAGGGCATTTTGGGTTAAGAGCCAAGGTTTTGCCAGAATCTCCATCTATTACATCCACACTCTTTTCCCAATTTCCACATAACTCCCCAGAGTAATTCTCCTACCCCCATCAATGCAATATAATTATTCTGTGACTTTTCTATTTAAAACCATTTCAACTGCTGGGAGCAATAATATAAGTATGATTTATAACTGCATTATAAATTCATTCCATTGTGACTTGTGAATACAAATTACCCCAACTGGTAGACAAAAGCCTTCAGCAATAAAGCTGTAGCTTTGATTTATCATCAATCAAAAAATACTCTTATTTTCATAATAAATTAAAAGTTGAGGCTGTTTCACCACATATTTATAAGCCCTGTAAATATACTTCCTTTCAGGGAGTAAAATATAAACAGACAATCTGGGATTTAACATCCACGATGAGCATCTGATTTAAGATCTCAAAAGGAGTCAGATTCCTTGAGTTTTGGTGTAATGTTTCAGCCAAAAACAAAGTTACCTAAAATGTTAAATCGTCATTCAGCTTACCAAAAGCAAAGTTATATTTTTGTGCTCACTACAGAATCTTAAAATTATTATTTAACTTCTCTGACCCTCATTTCTCTGCTTTGATATATGGTATACAGAGGCACCAATTTAGTTTCTTCCAAGCTCCAAAATTCTTCATGTTTTTAATTCGTTATCCTGTTAGCAAGCACAGCATCTTTTTTCTTCATTTTGTAGATCTAGAAGAACTCTAAAATAAGCACTATAAGTTGGTATATTATTTCACACAAATGTACATCTTGGCTATTTCTATCCATAATAAGTTCTAGAATTATGTAAACATAAATATTATTAGTATTATACTCATATGCAGAAAACTGATGCAGAAGCTCTCCCAAATGAATTTGCTTGCCTGAAGCCAAATGAAACAATTTCAGTCTCACATTTAAACAAAAGAGAAAACAATTAATAACTGGCTCTAACAAAAGGCTCCCTCCTTAGGCCATAAGTATTATGAAATAGTTTCCACATCACATAAACTATTTAAAAAAAAAAATACATACCAAAGAAAATTATTTCTACCTGGAGTTCAGTTCAAAGCAAATACTAGGTAGACAGGTTTAAAAAACAGATTTACTTCGAAAAATCCCTTCATTAGAGGTTCAGTAATGGTCCTTGGCAAAAAAAAGCATTACATAGCAAGTTGTGTGAACAGCCATTCAAATCTGATTTCTCTGGTTTTAGACTCTAACTGGCAAGGCCATGAACATGCCCTGTATTTAGGTCAACCAGGGCTAAAAGCTGTTTTCCACTAAGAATCAGTAGGTATTTAAGAACTTTTTAAAAGCCTCATGGTCAAAATATAACAGATACTTTTTTTATGCAGGACTTTTCAGAATCTTTAATAAACCAGTATTTGTTGATTCTCTTAAGAGGCAGATATCGTATCTGGACATATATCCCTTTTGCAAGGAATTGTCTTACACATGCTATTAACTAATCCTATAGGACAGAGCCTGGAAAAATCTAGTCCAAAGAACCTGGGTCAGTTTCCAGAGCCACTTTTTTTTACCACTTTTAACAAATACTATGAAATGTTAATGTGCTTTTTTTACCTTTTGCCTTTTTAAACACATTATCTTTCCCAAATCTGCCCCAACCTTACAGCTTGGATCAATTAAGGCTTATCATGGAATAACTGCAAATACAAGGACCAATACAGAAGAAACTTTCAACTTCTAAGATTCAGAAAATGAGATTTTGCAGTACAATAGTCTTGTAAATCAAGTTGTTATCTTGAGAGAAGATTGTCCTTCCTTGGCCATCTTTGCTCAGCTAAACTACAGACTCCTATATAAGGAAGACCTGCGAGGAAGAATACTGCCTGGTTTTGACACTGGAAGAACTGTGGGGAAAGAAGGGGAGAGAGGCACTGAGATAAGCAGACATGTCAATTCTTTTAGTCCTAACCTGTTCACAAGCTCCTTTCTCCATTTTCATGATACCCCTAAGGACCTGAGTGAAACTATTAAAAGAAACCACAGTGAACTGGCCAGCAGGGGAATCACTGAGGTTTAGCTTTCCTGAACTGTGCTAGATTACTGTGTGGTGGTGGTGGTTGTTCAGTCGCTCAGTTGTGTCCGACTCTTTGGGACCCTATGGACTTCAGCACACCAGGCTTCCCTGTCTTTCACCATCTCCCAGAGCTTGCTCAAACTCATGTCCATTGAGTCAGTGACGTATCAGACCAAGAAGCTTCTCAGAGGGAGATCACTGCCATAAATTGAGGTCACTCTGAAACAAGATTTGCAAGGTGGACTTCTCAGGACATGACCAAGCAGGTATCACAGGGTTCCACGGTCTGGCAAAAGCCAAGGAGAAGACTGGAGCCAGCCAGTATGTACCCAATGAGAGAATTAAAAAATTTTAGTGGATCATGAGTTTCATCAGTCACAAACATGAGCACTGTAGGTCAATGAAGCATCCAGCAACTAGGCAATGAAGAAAAGTTGCTTCATATATAAAGACAATGGGCAATGGGCATGAGGCAAGTCCCTCTGCCACACCCACTATCCCCTACATTTTGCCATCTTGGGGAAGAGCTAGGAAGAAGGGTGAAATACCTGAGAAAAAAGTATCATTACCCAAGGAGACTGCGGAATGATACTTATCACAGAGTCTTCTACTTCTGTCACTCATCTCTTCTTTTGACAGATCTCCTTGGACAAAAATAATTCTAGGCAAGATAACTGAACTCCTGAGATGACAACGATTCCTTTAAAAGAAACACTGAGGAGTTTCCCCAAACAGCACAGCTTAACCCAGCTCCTGAGCCTCCCAGGCCTCTCCCCGGCCCTGCTGCCAAGGGGAACGGCTCTGTCATAATCACAGGGCAGACCACTGTCGACACAAATGCTGGGGATTCAGCCAGAATCAATGACCTGGAAAAAGCAGGAAGTCAAACATCCAATAAACGCGATGTCTCCAGCACCTGTCTCTCACAATTACAGTAGGCAACCACAACATCTATAACCTGATACAAAACATTCCTTGCCTTCAGGGAAGGTGTTCCTCCCAGCTAAAAATAAAAGAACTTTTGAAAGATTACTCTATTTGCTGTGGTATATACTCATTTGTAAAATATGAAATGAGAGAATCCAATAACCAAAATAAAGAATTTTTTGGACTTACATAAAGTGTTTCACACAGTGAAAAGAAAAAAATATATTCCTGAAATCTGAGTCAGTTGTAATTAACTCAATTATCTCAATATATTATTGATATTTTACTTAATCATAAGGTTCATTTTATGAATGAACCTTCTTCTATGCTCAGCCTATATCCTAATCTCTGAAATGTCATAAATCATCTCCTATACAATCTTCCAATATAAACTTTAAAATAAGATCTCACATCTGTCATGTGTTCTTATACAAATGACATTTCTGACTAGAAATGTGTTGTTTGTTGTTGTGTTGTTACTTAATCGTGTCCATCTCATTGTGACCCTATGGACTGTAGTCCACCAGTCTCCTCAGTCCATGGAATTCTCCAGGCAAGAATACTGAGGTGGGTTGCCATTTCCTTCTCCAGGGGATCTTCCTGACCAGAGATCAAATCCGTGTCTTCTGCATTGGCAGGCAAGTTCTTTACCCATTGAGACACCAGGGAAGCCCTTCCTCTCTGGATACTGCTTTCTAAAAGAGCAACATGAGAGAAAAGATTCTCAACACCAAGGTTAATTAATGCTTCAAAAACAGGAGGGTAGGAGAGGGGGATGAGAAACCTTCAGTATTTATAATCCTAAGAACTTAGAGGGTAAATCACACTCTGCAGCTCTTGACCTTCCTCACAGTCAACACCTTAGATTATTAGCACCCTGATTAAACTCTCCATTCAGCAGCTCCAACAGGCAGATGTCAACATAAGTTATCACTTAGGACTGAGGCAGCTAAGCCCACCAAAGGTCGGTCAGTAAGTGAAAACACACGTAAAGGACAGACACTACTGCCTGGCTTCAAGAATATTTGTGTGGGAGGACTGATATGATGGGATTTGGGGAGTAATAGTGAGGTGGTGGATGTATATCCAACTCTCATCAGCTGGTATTAGGAGACTTTCAAACGGAATTTGAAAGATGGTAACGATAACCCTATATGCGAGACAGAATAAGAGACACAGATGCATAGAACAGTCTTATAGACTCTGAGGGAGAAGGTGAGGGTGGGACGTTCTGGGAGAATAGCATTGAAACATGTATATTATCATATATGAAACAGAACACCATTCCATGTTTGATGCATGAGACAAATGCTCAGGACTGGGGCAATGGGATGACCCAGAGGGATGGGATAGGGAGGGAGGTGGGAGGGGGGTCCAGGAAGGGGAACACATGTAAACCCATGGCTGATTCATGTCAATGTATGGCAAAAACTACTACAATATTGTAAAGTAATTAGCCCCCAACTAAAATAAATAAATTTATTTAAAAAAAAAAAAGAATATTTGTGTGGGAGGACTGATATGATGGGATTTGGGGAGTAATAGTGAGGTGATGGATGTATATCCAACTCTCACCAGTTGGTATTAGGAGACTCCCAACTAAGGATGGTGGGAGTTGGTGGCTCAGCAGTCAAGAACCTGCCTACAATGCAGGAAACCCAGGAGCTGTGGGTTTGATCCCTGGATCGGGAAGATTCCCTGGAGGAGAGCATGAGAGCCCACTCCAGTATTCTTGCCTGAAAAAATCCCATGGACAGAGGAGCGTGGTGGGCTACAGTCCATGAGATCATAAAGAGCCTGAAGCAATCAAGCACACAACGCAGCGCAACAAAGGGTGAGGAATACTCTAGGCCATGTCAGGCCACTCGTGAGTCTCCTTAAACTAAAGACCTGTGGGACAGACTTCATCAGGAATGACAACAGTCCCTTCATACAACTCCCCATAGCCTACTCTGAGTCTTGCTAGAATTGCTTTCTTATTATAGGGACGCTGGAGTTGAGGAACTTGGAACTATAAACGCTTAACAAAACAAGAGGGAAGCAAGCATACAATATACCTACACTTTGGTTAAGAATACTAACTCTGGCAACAGAGAGATAACCTAGGGTTAAATCTTACCTTCCCCACTCATTAAATCTGACCCTAGTTAAGTCACAACTCTCAGTCTTGGTTTCCTCAACTCTGAAATGAGATTAAAACAAGATATATAAAATAATAATCACAAATGCTGCATGCGATCAATAAACACGATGTATGGCACATCTTAAACCCTAAATAAATACCATTATGATTAAGAAAAATGCAATTATATGACTAGAGCTATTTTCCATCATCAGTAGTATAAACTCATCCACAAATATGGCAAACAGTCCTCTAACAGCATAAAACCAATACCTTGTTTGGTTGCTGCAGTCAACAGACACTATTTGCCAGTACAACTCTTCAAACGATGAGAGTATCTGCCAAACATACTTAATAACAAGAATCACCTAGGGCACTTGTAAAAAATACAAATTCATGGGTCTCTCATCCCAACCCTATTCAATCACAATCTCTTCAGAAAGGACCCAGAAATGTGTTTCAAAACACATACCCTCTACTACCCAAGAATACTTTGTTAACAAATTTGAAAAATACTACATAGTCCACCTGGGGTCAATATAAATTCACTTCACTATTAACCACCATATCTAAGTTGGTCACAACTTTTGCCTCAATAATCCCCTACACTTTTTAAATTCATATTTAATACTAAGTTGCATGATTTCTTCTGTACAACACATGCAATCACAACACTTCAACTTACAGAACAGATACCTCAGCAATTTGTGTGTATTTCTAAAAAAATTTCCCTGAGCACTTTCAAAACAAAGTCTTTAGAAACAGAGAAACAGTGCTTCTAACTAAATTGTATTTATTTCTTACACATATATCTCTTGAACTCTGAGTACTCCAGAGGCCAAATTATTATACACTTCCATATTACATTCAATATTTAAATTAGAAGGTAAACCTATTAACTCTGACCACAATTATAGACTAAAGATAAATAAGAAATAAGCAGAAATTACTTTGGAGCTTATTTTGTTTCTGTTGCCTTCTTACACCACAAACAATTTCAAGAAGCACTGGAAGATAATTACTAGAACTATATCATTAACAGAAATTCAAGGAAGTCCAATGAAGACATATGGGCAACCTAAGAACTGAAACAGAAAAAAAACACTCTTCTGGGAAAAAAAATTCTGTTACTTTAAAGTCTATCTTTAATAAGATGGAAAAGAAATCCAGAGATGTGTTTAAATAACACCTCTTATTTTCATCTAACCAGTCCTGATCCTTACTCAACCTAAAACTTCAAAGGTTTTAATTATTTCCTATTTGCATATAATCTGAAAAAAGGCTCAAAATATGATTTTACTCAATACAGACTGATACTATTTGTCCAGGCTACTCAGAAACACAATGATGCCACAAACATGCACCACAAGTCTGTGATTTTACCCAATGCTGCTTAGTAGAAGCAAGTCAAATGTACTGTTAAAACACAACTTCACCTAGCTACTATTATCTACACAGCATGTGTGCAGAACAGGAAAGCATTGCTTAAACTCATAAAATAGGCCTGAAATTTACTGACCATCTCCAACTATGCATGCTCCTCTGTCCATGGGATTTTCCAGGCAAGAGTACTGGAGTGGGTTGCCATTTCCTTCTCCAGGGGATCTTCCTGACCCAGAGATCGAACCCAGGTCTCCCGCATTGTAGGCAGATGCTTTATCATCTGCACCACAAGGGAAGTCACAAATGCAATGTCAATCTACCAAACATAAAATCAAAAACCAAGGTCTCAGTATAAACAATGAATGGTTCTCCCTGTTGTCACCTAACTCCCCAACTACTTTAGTGTACTCAGATGTGGTATAAGTTTTTACTTTTTTTTTTTTTTAATATTAACCCAAACCCAAATTTTATATATGTATATACATATATAGGTTTTTTTCACTGTTTGTATTTAAGTCTAATAGATAAGAATTTATTATTTTATTTTAATTGGAGGCTAATTACTTGACAATATTGTAGTGGTTTTTGCCATACATTCACATGAATTGGCCATGGGTGTACATGTGTTCCCCATCCTGGCCCTCCCTCCCACCTCCCTCCTCATCCCATCCCTCAGGGTCATCCCAGTGCACCAGCCCTGGGCACCCTGTCTCATGCATTGAACCTGGACTGGCAATCTATTTTACATATGATAATATACATGTTTCAATGCTATTCTCTCAAATCATCCCACCCTCGCCTTCTCCCACTGAGTCCAAAAGTCTGTTCTTTCCATCTGTGTCTCTTTTGCTGTCTCACATATAGGGTCATTATTACCATCTTTCTAAATTCCATATATAAGTGTTAATATACTGCATTGGCATTTTTCTTTCTGACTTACTTCGCTCTGTATAATAGGCTCCAGTTTCATCCACCTCAATAGAACTGATTCAAGTGCATTCTTTTTAATAGCTGAGTAATATTCCATTGTGTATATATACCACAACTTTCTTATCCACTTCTCTGTTGATAGACATCTAGGTTGCTTCCATGTGCTGGCTATTGTAAACAGTGCTGTAATGAACATCGGGGTACATGTTCAATTCTGGTTTCCTCGGTGTGTATGCCCAGCAGTGGGATTGCTAGGTCATATGGCACTTCTATTTCCAGTTTTTTAAGGAATCTCCACACTGTTCTCCATAGTGGCGATACTAGTTCGCATTCCCACCAACAGTGTAAGAGGGTTCCCTTTTCTCCACACCCTCTCCAGCATTTACTGCTTGTAGACTTTTTGATAGCAGCCATTCTGACCAGGTGAGATGGTACCTCATGGTGGTTTTGATTTGTATTTCTCTGATAATGAGTGATGCTGAGCATCTTTTCATGTGTTTGTTGGCCATCTGTATGTCTTCTTTGGAGAAATGTCTGTTTAGTTCTTTCACCCAATTTTTGATTGGGTCATTTATTTTTCTGGAATTGAGCTGCAGGAGCTGCTTGTATATTTTTGAGATTAATTCTTTGTCAGTTGCTTCGTTTGCTATTAATTTCTCCCATTCTGAAGGCTGTCTTTTCACCTTGCTTATAGTTTCCTTCATTGTGCAAAAGCTTTTAAGTTTAATTAGGTCCCATTTGTTTATTTTTGCTTTTATTTCCATTACTCTGGGAGGTGGGTCATAGAGGATCGTGCTATGATTTAAGTCAGAGAGTGTTTTGCCTATGTTTTCCTCTAGGAGTTTTATAGTTTCTAGTCTTACATTTAGATCTTAATCCATTTTGAGTTTATTTTTGTGTATGGTGTTAGAAAGCGTTCTAGTTTCATTCTTTTACAAGTGGTTGACCAGTTTTCCCAGCATCACTTGTTAAAGAGACTGTCTTTTCTCCATTCTATTTTCTTGCCTCCTTTTCCAAAGATAAGGTGTCCATAGGTGCATGGATTTATCTTTGGGCTTTCTATTTTGTTCCATGGATCTACGTTTCTTTGTGCCAGTACCACACTGTCTTGATGACTGTTGCTTTGTAGTATAGTCTGAAGTCAGGCAGGTTGGTTCCTCCAGTTCCATTCTTCTTTCTCAAAATTGCTTTGGTTATTCGAGGTTTTTTGTATTTCCATACAAATTGTGAAATTATTTGTTCTAGTTCTCTGAAAAATACCACTGGTAGCTTGATAGGGATTGCATTGAATCTATAGATAGCGTTGGGTATATACTCACTTTCACTATATTGATTCTTCTGATCCATGAACATGGTGTATTTCTCCATCTATTTGTGTCTTCGTTGATTTTTTTCATCAGTGTTTTATAGTTTTCTATATATAGGTCTTCTATTTCTTTAGGTAGATTTATTCCTAAGTATTTTATTCTTTTCATTGCAATGGTGAATGGAATTGTTTCCTTAATTTCTTTCTGCTTTCTCATTGTTAGTGTATAGGAATGCAAGGGATTTCTGTGTGTTAATTTTATATCCTGCAACTTTACTATATTCACTGATTAGCTCTAGTAATTTTCTGGTGGAGTCTTTAGGGTTTTCTATGTAGAGGGATTATGTCATCTGCAAACAGTGAGAGTTTTACTTCTTTCCCAATGTGGATTCCTTTTATTTCTTTTTCTTCTCTGATTGCTGTGGCTAAAACTTCCAACACTATGTTGAATAGTAGTGGTGAGAGTGGGCACCCTTTTCTTGTTCCTGACTTGAGGGGAAATGCTTTCAATTTTTCACCACTGAGGAGAATGTTTGCTGTGGGTATATCATATATGGCTTTTATTATGTTGAGGTATGTAACTTCTATGCCTTCTTTCTGGAGGGTTTTTAACATAAATCAATGTTGAATTTTGTCAAAGGCTTTCTCTGCATCTATTGAGATAATCATATGGTTTTTATCTTTCAATTTGTTAATATGGTGTATCACACTGATTGATTTGTGAATATTGAAGAATCCTTGCATCCCTGGGATAAAGTCCACTTGGTCATGGAGTATGATCTTTTAAATATGTTGTTGGATTCTGTTTGCTAGAATTTTGTTAAGGATTTTTGCCTCTATGTTCATCAGTGATATTGGCCTGTAGTTTTCTTTTCTGTGGCATCTTTGTCTGGTTTTGGCATTAGGGTGATAGTGGCCTCATAGAATGAGTTTGGAAGTTTACGTTCCTCTGCAAATTTCTGGAAGAGTTTGAGTAGGATAGGTGTTAGCTCTTCTCTAAATTTTTGGTAGAATTCAGCTGTGAAGCCATCTGGTCCTGAGTTTTTGTTTGTTGGAAGATTTCTGATAACAGTTTTGATTTCTGTGCTAGTGTTGGGTCTGTTAAGATTTTCTATTTCTTCCTGTTTCAGTTCAGGAAAGTTACACTTTTCTAAGAATTTGTCCATTTCTTCCAAGTTGTCTATTTTATTGGCATATCACTGCTGATAGTAGTCTCTTATGATCCTTTGTATTTCTGTGTTGTTTGTTGTGATTTCTCCATTTTCATTTCTAATTTTGCTGATTTGATTCTTCTCCCTTTTTTTCTTGATGATTCTGGCTAATGGTTTGTCTATTTGATTTATCTTCTCAAAGAACCAGATTTTAGTATTGTTGATTTTGGCTATGGTCTCCTTTGTTTCTTTTGCATTTATTTCTGCCCTAATTTTTGTGCTTTCTTTCCTTCTACTAACCCTGGGGTGCTTCATTTATTCTTCTTCTAGTTGCTTTAAGTATCGAGTTAGGTTATTTTATTTCTCTCCTGTTTCTTGTGATAAGCTTGTATTGCTATGAACCTTCCCCTTAGCACTGCTTTTACTGAATCACATAGGTTTTGGGTTGTTGTGTTTTCATTTTCATTTGTTTCTATGCATATTTTGATTTCTTTTTTGATTTCTTCTGTGATTGTTGGTTATTCAGAAGAGTATTGTTTAGCCTCCATATGTTTGTATTTTTAATAGTTTTTTTTTTTTTCCTGTAGTTGACATCTAATCTTACTGCATAGTGATCAGAAAAGATGCTTGAGATGATTTCAATTTTTTTGAATTTACCAAGGCTAGATTTATGGCCTAGGATGTGATCTATCCTGGAGAAGGTTCCGTGTGCACTTGAGAAAAAGGTGAAATTCATTCTTTTAGGGTGAAATGTCCTATTGATATCAATTAGGTCTAACTGGTCCATTGTATCATTTAACGTTTGTGTTTCCTTGCTAATTTTGTGTTGATCTATCCATAGGTGTCAATGGGGTATTAAAATCTCCCACTATTGCTGTGTTACTGTTAATTTCCCCTTTCATACTTGTTAACATTTGCCTACATATTGCGGTGCTCCTATGTTGGGTGCATATGTATTTATAATTGTTGTATCTTCTTCTTGGATTGATTCTTTGATCATTATGTAGTGTCCTACTTTGCCTCTTTTCACAGCCTTTATTTCAAAGTCTATTTTATTTGATGTGAGTATTGGTGCTCCTGCTTTATTTTGGTCTCCATTTGCATGAAATACCTTTTTCCAGCCCTTCACTTTCAGTCTGTATGTATCCCTAGGTTTGAGGTGGGTCTCATCAAGAAAATTAGAGATTCCAAGGGAACATTTCATGCAAAGATGGGCTCGATAAAGGACAGAAATGGTATGGACCTAACAGAAGCAGAAGATATTAAGAAGAGGTGGCAAGAATACACAGAACTGTACAAAAAAGATCTTCACGACCCAGATAATTATGATGGTGTGATCACTCACCTAGAGCCAGATACCCTGGAATGTGAAGTCAAGTGGGCCTTAGAAAGCATCACTACAAACAAAGCTAGTGGAGGTGATGGAATTCCAGTTATTTCAAATCCTGAAAGATGATGCTGTGAAAGTGCTGCACTCAATATGCCAGCAAATTTGGAAAACTCAGCAGTGGCCACAGGACTGGAAAAGGTCAGTTTTCATTCCAATCGCAAAGAAAGGCTATGCCAAAGAATGCTCAAACTACCACACAATTGCACTCATCTCACACGCTAGTAAAGTAATGCTCAAAATTCTCCAAGCCAGGCTTCAGCAATACGTGAACCGTGAACTTCCAGATGTTCAAGCTGGTTTTAGAAAAGGTAGAGGAACCAGAGATCAAATGGCCAACATCCGCTGGATCATCGAAAAAGCAAGAGAGTTCCAGAAAAAATATCTATTCCTGCTTCATTGACTATGCCAAAGCCTTTGACTGTGTGGATCACAATAAACTGTGGAAAATTCTGAAAGAGATGGGCATACCAGACCATCTGACCTGCCTCTTGAGAAACCTGTATGCAGGTCAGGAAGCAACAGTTAGAACTGAACAGGGAACAACAGACTGGTTCCAAATAGGAAAAGGAGTACATCAAGGCTATATATTGTCAGCCTGCTTATTTCACTTATATGCAGAGTACATCATGAGAAATGCTGGGCTGGAAGAAACACAAGCTGGAATCAAGATTGTGGAGAGAAATATCAATAACCTCAGGTACACAGGTGACACCACACTTATGGCAGAAAGTGAAGAAGAACTAAAGAGCCTCTTGATGAAAGTGAAAGAGGAGAGTGAAAAAGTTGGCTTAAAGCTCAACATTCAGAAAACTAAGATCATGGCATCCGGTCCCATCACTTCATGGGAAATAGATGGGGAAACAGTGGAAACAGTGTCAGACTTTATTTTTGGGGGCTCCAAAATCACTGCTGATGGTGATTGCAGTCATGAAATTAAAAGACGCTTACTTCTTGGAAGGAAGGTTATGACCAACCTAGATAGCATATTAAAAAGCAGAGACATTACTTTGCGAACAAAGGTCCGTCTAGTCAAGGCTATGGTTTTTCCAGTGGTCATGTATGGATGTGAGAGTTGGACGGTGAAGAAAGCTGAGCGCCAAAGAATTGATGCTTTTGAACTGTGGTGTTGGAGAAGACTCTTGAGAGTTCCTTGGACTGGAAGGAGATCCAACCAGTCCATCCTAAAGAAGATCAGTCCTGGGTGTTCATTGGAAGGACTGATGTTGAAGCTGAAACTCCAATACTTTGACCACCTCATGCGAAGAGTTGACTCATTGGAAAAGACCCTAATGTTGGGAAGGATTGGTGGCAGGAGGCGAAGGGGATGACAGAGGATGAGATGGTTGGATGGCATCACCGACTCAATGGACATGGGTTTGGGTAAACTCCGGGAGTTGGTGATGGAGAGGGAGGCCTGGCGTGCTGCGATTCATGTGATCGCAAAGAGTCGGACACGACTGAGTGATTGAACTGAACTTGTAGACAGCATATATAGGGGTCTTGTTTTTGTATCCATTCAGTCAGTCTTTGTTTTTTGGTTAGGGCATTCAACCCATTTACATTTAAGGTAATTATTGATAAGTATGATCCCATTGCCATTTACTTTGTTGTTTTGGGTTCGAGTTTATAAACCTTTTTTGTGTTTCCTGTCTAGAGAAGATCCTTTAGCATTTGTTGAAGAGCTGGTTTGGTGGTGCTGAATTCTCTCAGCTTTTCCTTGTCTGTAGAGCTTTTGATTTCTCCTCCATATTTGAATGAGATCCTTGCTGGGTACACTAAATTGTATTTTTAATGTTTCAATAAGATGTTTTCTATCTATCCTTTCATAGAAAATTAGTTAAACCATATTTTTCCCTTTTTGTGACTATCTGAATAATGCCATCACTTTGAGACAGTAAAAGCAGAACCTATTTAAGTTGCTTGGGATATTATTTAGTGAAGTTTTGTGTCTACGTTGTTGTTTAGTCACTAAGTCATGTCTGACTCTGCAATGCCATGGACTGTATGTAGACCACCAGGCTCCTCTGTCCATGGGATTTCCCAGGCAAGAATACTGGAGTGAGTTGTCATTTCTTCTCCAGGGGATCTTCCCAACCCAGGGATAGAATTCTCATTTCCTGCATTGACAGGCATAGTCTGTACCACTGAGCCACTAGGTAAGCCATATTGTTGTTTAGTAAACACTATTTTAAAAGAAAATTTTCTTGGATATGCTTCCATAAGCAACTCTGCTTCACAATTTATATGTAACTACCAAAAAAATGTATTTTTACAACAGCTGCTCAGTTAACCTAAAGAAATGTTTAATTAGAAAATTCAGCTCTCTAGCCTAGCCAAGACTGAAAAGCATACTAAACAAGGCCACTAACCAGTTAAAAGAAATGCCAGATGATAAATACAATGATACTTGGATTTTTTACAAATAGTAGAATTTCTTGGCTTCAGATTAATGCCCTTATTTTGCAATATATTGGACATAAAAGAAACAAAAACAACAAAAGAAGTGTGTATGTGTTGTGTATGGTGTGTGATGAGAAGGGTGATGAGAAGGGGAAGGAAGGAGGAGCAAGGAACTGGCACGGGTCCACCAGAGGCAAAAATACTACAGCCATCTAATAAATGACAAAAATCAGAGGCCAAATTGACAGAAGAATTCAGTCCAAGAACACTACGAGTACAAAGAGCCTATTTATAATAGCATTACTTATGAAAGCAGAGTTTTAAAGACGACTTCTATAATAATAGTTGAGTAATCCAGAGATTAAATTAGCTTAATACAACCTATTTTTTGAGGCAAGAAAGCATATATTTTTTAAGTTGCCTATCAATGATAATTAAATATTTTAATAAAATGTAAAAATTGAGAAGTTCCCTTAATTTGAATAATTCATTATTTAAAAATGCCAGATAAATAAAGAATCGCTCAATTTAGTAATGTTAAACATTTAAACTTCTTTTCAAAATACAGTATACATCAAACATTGCCTCGTAACAAAAAATTTAGGCCACGGATAAAAAGAAGAAAGAATAGGTTTAAAACAACCAGTAAAGATAGGTTTAGGAAATAAAGAACTATTCATTTCAGAAAATAGCCTGGACTAGGGGAAGCCACTTCTGGCTGCTTTTGGTCAGCTTTTCCTCAAACATTTTGTTGTTACTGTTTAGTTGCTAAGTTGTATCAGACTCTTTTGTGACCCCTTGGGACCTCCCCATGGCTCAGTAGTAAAGAATCTGCCTGCAACGCAGGAGACGCAAGTTCTATCCCTGGGTCAAGAAGATCCCCTGAAGAAGGAAATGGCAACCCACTCCACTATTCTTGCATGGAGAAGGCCATGAGCAGAGGAGTCTTGTGAGCTACAGTCCACAGAGTCGCAAAAAAGTCAAATATGACTTAGCAACTAAACAGCAACAGCAAAATATCATTTTATATTTTAAGTCATGTAAATAAAAAACTAATTTAGATAACTGAAGTATTTTTGAAAGTGATTAGAAGACTTAATTTCATTATTTTAAAATTTAACATGAGCATAACTGAGACAAAACTCTTTCTTAAGCATTTAAATAGTTTATATCTTTCAGCTCTCTCCAGAAAGTTAAGACACTAGCGAAAGAACATGAAGCAGTGATCACTTCTAAACTTCATGGAGATAAAAATCTTAACTCTTCTCCAAATAAAATCATCATAGTAATACTAAATAATAGAAAGATGCACTGGAAATTTGGAAAACTTCATAATAAAACTATTAAAATGTTATTAAAAGCAATGCCAGAATGTAAATCAAGGAAGACTACATAGAATTTCTACAGAACAGATGTTACAACCTACCAAGGAGTCATTCATCGTGATGAAGCATGAAGATACTAAAGATAACCCAACGGTAAAAATAAAAAAGAAAAGAATATCCTTTTATTTTTGTTCTAAAATTATCTGGATTAAACCTAAAACCCACATTGCAAGCAGATTCTTTAACATCTGAGCTACCAGGGAAGCCCTCAAACCTAAAACTGCTCTTTAAAAATAAAGTCTGTTTTTTTAAGTTAAGATAAAAGAGAAATTACTTCTACCTTAACAAACTGTAGGAAGATACAGTGAGAACTTTCTTAGTGTGGACAGTGGAAAAGCACAACATGAATGCTAGAATGCGAGGCTCCGACTTGATGGACAGCTCTGCAGAAAGTCACAAAGATCCAGGCCAAGACCAAGACTGAGAGCCCACAGCAGGAGGGATAAAGTAGTGAGACTGGGACCTCAGCATCTGGAAGTCATAAACCTCTCAGCTTGTCTTCCTACCTTCTGAATCCCAATAACCTACCCAGTAACCTATTCCAGACAATAAAGTTATCTTTCTAAAACCAATATTCGATATTAGTCCACTATGTTCTAACAGTAACAACTCATATTAGTTCTCCTTGGCATCTATCATTTATTTTATGTTATATATATGACTTACTGTACTAAGACATTTATATACATAAAACAAATTTATAATGGATGATACTAAAAATGGTATCAATAGAAGTTTTAGTAAGTTCTTCCTACACCCCAATGAACAAGCATACCATTTTGGAGATCACTAGTAAACTCTAGGATAGAGTGTAAACTGTTAAGATCAGGCCTTAATCTGCCACTCAAAGCTCATGTTTGCCAATTATCCTATGATCTCAACTCAAACTATTTCCATTTCCTCAATAACAGGCCACCTTTTCCTATCTTGATAATGCCACAGACTGCAGCGACAAGGATGGACCTAGAGATGGTCATACTGAGTGAAGTCAGTCAGAGAAAGACAAACATCCTATGATACTGCCTATATGTGGAATCTTAAGAAAATGGTACAAATGAACCTATTTACAAAATAGAAATAGTCACAGATGTAGAAAACAAACTTATGGTTACCAAGGAAAAAGGGGGGAAGGATAAATTGGGAGATCACAACTGACATATACAACTACTATATATAAAATAGATAATAAGAACATACTGTATAGCACAGGGAATTCTACTCAATACTCCGTAATAACCTGTAGGGGAAAGAATCTAAAAAAGAGTAGATCTTGTTTATCTGTATAACTGATTCACTTTGTTGGACACCTGAAACTAACACAACATTATAAATCAACTCTACTCCAATAAAAATTAATTTTTAGAGAAGTTTTAAAAATACCACAAAGGCTGCTATCCTTTATTTGGAACAACAAGTATTTCTCTTCTTGTCTCAGATGACCTCTTAAATATATACTCATCACTGAAAATACAGAAAGGTGGATGGGACCACTGCATCTTAGAAGGATCTATTGAAGAAAAGACAGATGAGCGATTGTCTGTCTCCTTCCCATGTCCCATCTCTTATTAGGCAAAGTTTGCCACCCAGGGTGTTCCCCCCTTCACACTTAAGGCTGTACTTCCTAGCCCACCTGGCCAGCTTCCTAGAAAGCTGCATCCTCTTCATTCAAGTGGTACCCAGCACTGGACATTAGTTTAGTTCAGTTGCTCAGTAGTGTCTGACTCTTTGAGACCCCATAGACTGCAATACGCCAGGCTTCTCTGTCCATCACCAACTCCCGGAGCCTACTCAAACTCATGTCCATCGCATCAGTGATGCCATCCAACCATCTCATCCTCTGTCGTTCCCTTCTCCTCCCACCTTCAATCTTTCCCAGCATCAGGACCTTTTCCAATGAGTCAGTTATTCATACCAGGTAGCCAAAGCACTGGAGCTTCTGTTTCAGCATCAGTCCTTCCAATGAATATTTAGAGCTGATTCCTTTAGGATTGACTGGTTTGATCCCCTTGCTGTCAAAGGGACTCTCAAGAGTCTTCTCCAGCACCACGGCACTGGACATACTGACACTCGTATATCCCAGTATGAGTGACGGAGGCAGGCAGAAGCAAAGACCTGGTCCCCTCAGAGGAATCTGAGGTAGAAGTGACAAAGATGAACTGATGATGGCAAAGGAAGGGCCCCCCCTACCCCACCCCAGTTAAGACTGGAGATACCCCGGGGCTGCTCTGAAGAAACAGCAGAGCAAGCTATTGAGACATGCACAGTGGCACTCAGAAGACTGAAAGGCACATAAGCCAGTTTCAGGGCAACCCTCCCCCTGTGCCACTTGGGTGTCTGGCATGCTCTCAAGACACGCAGATCTCATAAGAGAAGTTGACTGCTCTTACATCTTCTCCAAGAGAGGAGGTACAAGTCCAGTTCTTCAAGGTAGCAACTTGCATGTGACAAAAAGTTAGTAACCAAGCTGCAGTGTGCGCCATTTGCACTGGGTTCCATAAACTGACATTTATCATCCCCTCTTCCACCTCCCATTTTAGATTCCCTTCACCTTTGACCGGTGCTCTGGGTAATCTGGGCTCTTGCCTTATAGGGTGACCCAGACATTAATTCCCAATGGGCTTGAGCCTATAATTACCTTGACTTTGTCAGGCTATAGTTGTTTAAGTTGTCCAAAATGTAGTTACAAGGCAGGGAAACAACCAAAAACAGCCCAGTGAATCCCCTAAGCCAGAGACAATGCTCCCCATACCCATGGGATAGCAGTAGCCTTAATTTCTGGTGTTCAAAATTAATGGTCTAGCTGATACTTCTTTTATGCCCACTGGTGCACCATCATAAGCCCAAAGAGAACAGGTGGTATCACAACTTTCAGTCAATGGAATTCTTAATGTCCTCTGGCTAAACTGTTCTTCATCCCACCCTCCAGAAATCAGAACCTTTAAACCAGCAGAGGCTAAAACTGCGGGACAGAAAGTACAAAGTCTGCAAATGGGTCATTGAGATGGATGGTCTAAAGGCAAGTCTAACCCCCACCCCTATGTTTTCAGATTCCTTTGTTATGAATTCAGCACTATCAGTTATCAAATCAGCACCCTATGTAGTACAGTACATCCACACCCACAGAATTATCCACAAGTTCCTTCCTTCCCTGAACCTCTCCTCCCTTCCACAGGCCTTCCACCCTTCTTATCCAGATGCTTCTGGGTGCTGGAAGGCACAGTGAGACCCTGAATCCTGCAATCATGAGCTCAAGTATAAAACAGGCCCCTTAGTCCAAGGAAATCTTACACGGGGTCCCAAACTGATATATTCATCAGCCAGTCAGTGGACTGAACACTCAGATAGTAATACCCACAGCTTTCTATAGGAAGGTGAATAAAAACCTATTGTACATATCAATTCTGATAAGAACAATCTGCTGCCTCTTCCAAGCTCAAAGGTGTCCAAAATAACCCATCTGCCACCAGAGACTGGCTGGATAATGCCGTATCAAGGGCTTTGGGTCTGTTTACTAGTAGGTTTAACACATCAGAAGGTTCAGGAATACATTCCTTGTTGTCTTGAGGAAGGGAATGTCCTAAGGAAGCTAAGTGATAGGTTCTCAAGTCTTACAAAGTGAATCCTTTCCAGTACTCCTGTCCACTAAGACTTTTGACTCCCTTCTCAGCAACATACCAAAGAAATTCTGATATTTCCACATGTCCTAGAATGATCATTTACTCCCAAATCACACTTATGTACCCACATAATAATTAATTCACCCGGCAACACCCTATATTCCATGTCCCACCATCTTTTAATGCCCTCAAGATCTACTCCCACAAATACACAATCCCTAAAAGTACATACTATCAGGCAATTATTTTGATGTACACTCCATTTCTTCTTGGAGTAGGGACTGTAGTCCCCCCACTCAGGCTGTTCAACCTGGAAGTAATGAGGGGTAACGTGAACAAAGCTTGAGGAGCTTAAGCAACTTACAAAGCATTACCTTCAGGTAGTGTCACTGCAGAGATTCCAGATGAAGGGAGCATGTTTCCCCCTAACCAAGAAATGGAGGGCAATTTGAGGGTTCAATACAGTCAAGCACACCCACCTCAACATATCAAATTCCTTATCTCAGAGTCCTACTCTGTCTCTGAATTTAACAGAGGCAGCCTGTTAAAACTGTACCCCATGTTTAGTCTGCTTAGCAGCCATGTCACCCTTATAAACATACTCTGGGCCTGGTTTTCAGCACAGTATTCACTATGGATGCAGAAATGAGTGTCTCCTAAAGCAAGTACGGCTTTCCCACTGTGTCTGAAGCTGACTCTCAACTGCCTTGGGCCTATCCCTTTTTCTTTTCAAAGGCTCTGATGATGCCAAAACATTAAAATCTTTATAGTTATCTGCATCCCTGTTACTAGTCAAGCTCACTGGCCATACATTTTACCTCTCACACTAAATATTCAGAGCTGAAAGCTGTATCACTGTGATACCACTGCACACTGGGGGTCATTATCAGCTCCCTTAAAACCAGAAGTCCTTATGGCTTCAAGGAGGTAAGCAAGCCAACTATAAATCCCCAACTAAGATTCAGAAGCAAATATCTGCTTCTCTTTCTGTTCCCTAGAGATCAGTTTGAGACAAAGCTTACATGCCAGTGATTTTTCAGAGAGTACAGGAAAGAGTGAGGGTAAAGGGAAAATGAGGCAGGATAGGAGGGAAAACAAAACGATAAGGTGACACATTAACAAGCTGACAAAAGCGGTGCAAGAAATCACAGCTAGTTTAATGTCACTGGGAACTCCAGAGAGGCCAAGTGGAAGCATTTACCTCCTGTCTCCCTCACTCACTGGTCACTGTCGGTTACACAGCATGGCAAGTACTCTGCATGCCCAGGCTGATATCTAGCCCCTCTAGTAGCTGCTGGGAAGGCTGAGGCTCTGTAGATCTAAATAGTTAGACCTTGGCTTGGATGTGCTACAGCTCCCAGCCCAAAGATCATATGAAGTCTGCACTGAAACATGGAGGTGGCTAAGGTAACCTATAGTGTCAAAGATGAGATTATGATGAAGATGGCCAGGCTCTACAACCAGAGAATGGCATGACCTGCTCCTATGACCACTATGACAAGAAACTGGGGCCTGTAGCTGAGTTCTTAGGGGCTGGTGGAGCCAAATGAATCTGAGGAAAGATAGAATGAAGCCAATAGTATATGCCAATATACTAAAGTTAGACAAAAGAGCAACTTTCAAAAAATTATGTATCTATAACTTTGGAAACACAGACTCAGAGAAATAGGCCTGAATACTCCTACAACAAATAAATCTAATCATCAGTTTAAAACTAATCCCACAGGTTCAGATGATTTTATAAAGATCTATAAAACTTTTCCAAGGAACATAAGATTCTAACCCTACACAAGTTCTCAGTTCAGACCAGTGTAACAAAGACCCATAGACTGGGAAGCTTAAAAACAAGAGAAATCTATTTCTCATAGTTATGAAGGCTACAAGTCCAACATCAAGGTGCCACCAAGGTCAAGTTCTGGCAAGAGCCCTTCTTCAGGCTGCATGAAGCTGATAACTCATTACATTCTCATATGGCAGAGAGAGAGGAAGCAAGTCCTACTGTGACTCTTATAAGGGCACTAATTCCTTTCATGAGGGCTCCACCCTCAGGACCTCATCTAATTAACCCCCAAAGCCCCCACCTCCTAATACCATCACTCTGGGGGCTTAGGCTTAGCTTACACACATAAAGCTTGTGTGCTCAGTTGCTCGGTCATGTCCAACTCTGTAACCTGTAGCCCACCAGGCTCCTCTGGCCATGGGATTTTCCAGGCAAGAATGCTGGAGTGGGTTGCCATTTCTTTCTCCAGGGGATCTTCCCAACCTAGGGATTGAACCTACATCCCACATAAAGGGAGTAGGGTTAAACTTAAGAATTTGGGAAGAACACAAATACCCATCAGTCTATAATGAGTTCATCCAAAAAACATAAAGATAAATCACATTACCAACATCATCCCATTGGGCTACCATAAATTTGATACCTAAATCTCTCATGGAAAATAAGAAAATTAAAAGCTAATGTCACAACAATCTACTTCCAGAACAGCAGCATGAGGAGCTGCACAGACCTACTCCCCTGCCCAAAAAATGTAACTGGTGAAAAGTATTTAAAAACTTTAAAAAATGTTAGGCTATTTAAAGTCTCTGTATATTGTCTTAAGGGCATAATGAAATCAGGAAACATTTATTCAAAAAAAAAATATACTAAACCTAGGTAAAGACAGAGTCTACAGCAACAGGAGCCACAATCTGCTCCCATTCCCCACCCACAGCTCAACCTGATGAAAACTCGACTCAATGTGGATATGGCCAAGGAAATGGTGCTCGTTTTCCCTCAGCTTTTGGCACTATCTTACCGTGAGGGAGAAGCCAGCAGCATCTGTCATCCGCCTAGCTCTGAGTTATGTGGCTAAATTCCTGGTGAGAGCAGTCAGTCAAGAGGCTAATGCCTCCTTTCTCTACCAACAGGGTTGAGGCTCCACATCAAGCAAAGCAGGCAGAGAATACTGGGGCCATGAAGGCCCTCAGCCTGGCTTGCTTATGGTGTAAAGGTTATACATCAGGAGAGACAAGATGAGAAGACCAGAGGCTACTATCTCAGTCCAGCACCATGCTTGCAAACAGTGGTGTCAGTCCAGCAGAAGGCCATTGTCCCCTCCCACACTCCAGATAGGGGGCCTAGAGATTCTGCCCAGAGGGAGAGGAAGTCTGTAACAACAGGGATTCAAAACTCTTGCCAAAGAGACTAACTTTATTTACCCCCATGCAAGGGATTTTTTATTTTAAAAATAGAGACGGATGAGGGCTTCCTTCTACTCTGCAGTCCTCTAGGCATTGATAACAATATATCACCAAATGTCTGCATAGAAATTTACTGACAAGTCTAGGAAATCTGGGTGAATGAATAAAAATGTAAGCCAAGTAGGAATCATTTCTTATTTTCTGTAAATCATTCAGTCCAGTGTTAATACTTCATGTTGGCAAATTTAACCAAAAAAATTACAATACCACATCAGTATGAAATAAAATGGATATTCTTGACTGAATGCATAATTCTGCAGAGAGACTACCTTTAGCTGGAACATCAGAGTGTAGGAAAGCTTAAGCTTAAGGACAGGAGAAAAAAATAAAGATTTTAGTGGTAAGTAATTAAGAGGCTGGTAGATGCCTGGAGGAGGACATGGCAATCCACTCCAGCATTCTTGCCTGGAGAATCCTATGAACAGAGGAGCACGGTGGGCTACAGTTCATAGGGTCACAAAGAGTTGGACACGACTGAAATGACTTAGCATGCACACAAAGGTCTATGAGAGATATAAGCTTCCCAGGTGGCACTAGTGTTAAAGAACCCACCTGTCAATGCAGGAGATATAAGAGAGATGGGTTTGATCCCTGGGTTGGGAAGATCCCCTGGAGGGGAGCATGGCAACCCATTCCAGTATTCTTGTCTGGAGAATCCCACAGACACAGAAGACTGGCAGGCTATAGTCCACAGAATCACAAAGAGTTGGACACAATTGGAGAGACTTGGCATGCATCGGCCACTTAGTTTATCAGAGAGAACTAGGGAAAGAGCTAAGAAGAGTCTTCCTAAGGTCACAACAAACTTCTAATACTGCCTTAAAAACTACCCCTGCAAAGTAGTCAAAAATGCATTAAATAAGACTGTGAAGAAATTTATGTTTCAGAGCACTGGCCCAAACAATGGGGCTATCAGTCAGCTACCAATGGAACCTAACAGCTAGGTTAGGACAAGAGATGCAGACATCATAATTCGGGAAAGAGAGAGTCATAAAGAAAACACTGTCATCCCAGGGTGACTGAACACATGTTCAAGGTTGCACTTTCTGAAGAGTGATAGCAGAAGCTTCATATTGCAAGAGGGAAATGCTTAATTCAAAAAGTTCAACCAAGTCACTAAAGAAATCAGCAAATAACAACAAAAACAAGTGCCAGAGGAAGGTGGGAATCAGATTCAAGAATTACTACATTATCTAAAATATCCACTTTTTACCAAAAAATTACAAGACATATCAACGAACAGAAAAGTGACCCATAAGTAGGAAAAAAAATAGTAAGGACACTACTGGCAAGAGGGTCCAGATGTCATATTTAACAAAGAAATCTTTCAAAGCCATTATAAATATACTCAAAGGACTAAAGAAGACTATGTTTTAAAAAGTAAAAGATAACTTCATGACAACATCCTACCAAACATGGGTGAAAAATTTTATTGATAAAGAGAAATTACTTTTTTAATGTAAATTCTGGAGATATGTAGTACAATAACTTATTTTTAAAAAAGTATAAGGGACAGATCAACAGATATTATACAAAAATAAGCACAGCCTCAAAGAAATGTGGGACTCTTTAAGCATATACAGGGGCTCCCCAGGTGGCTCACTGGGTCAAGAAGTGATCCCTGGGTTGGGAAGATACTCTGGAGAAGGAAATGACCACCCTCTCCTCCAGTATTCTTGCCTGGGAAATCCCATGGACAGAGGAGCCTGGTGGACTATAGCCCATGGGGTCGCAAAAGAGTCACACACAACTTAGCAACTAAATAACAACGACGATCTTAAGCACATACATGTGCAATGAGACTACCAAAAGGAGAGGAGAAAGGAGAAAAAAATTTGATGAAATAGTCACAGAAAGTTTCCCAAATTTGATGAAAAACAGTCTAATTCAAAGCAGTAATTCAAAGCTCAACAATGAGATTAATGGTACCTTCTTATAAGAAACAGTGGAAACCAAAAACATTGGGATGATAATATCCATGTGTTAGAAGAAAAAACTGTCAATCATTAATCTTGTATCTGTCAAAACTATCTTTCAAGTATGAGGGTGAAAACACTCATAAGAAAACACAGAAGTAAACATATATATCTGGGATGAGGCAATGGTCTCTAAACATGATACCAAAAGCACAAACAAAATATAGATTAAATTGGACATCAAGTTTAAAACACTTTTGTTTCCAAGGACACCATGAAGAAAATGAAAAAGAAAACTTAGGAACCAAGAAAAAAATACCTGCAAATAACATGACTCATAAAAGACATTATTTAGAATATGTAACGACTACATGGTTCCTTAATAAGAGGATAAATAACTCAACTTAAAAATGAGCAAAGGATATGAATAGATATTTCTATTCTATTTCCTATAGAAAAAAAATATTTCTTATTCTTCCAATAAGATATACATACAGATGATAAGTACATGAGAAGATGCATAACATCACTAGCTACCAGGAAGCTGCAAATTAAAACCATGATGAGATACCACTTCACGTCCACTAACATGGCTATAACCAAAGAAACAGATAATAATAAATGCTGATGAGGATATTAAGAAATTGGAACACTCATATACTGGTGGTGGGAATATAAAATGCTGAGACCACTTTGAAAAACAATCTTGAAATTTCTCAAAATATTAAACACATAATTTACCATATGGCCAGGAAACTGTTCCCTGAGGTATACACCCAAGAAAATGAAAATATATGCCCACACAAGACCTTGGACATGCATGTTAGTAGCAGTATTATTAATATAAGTTTAAAAGTGTAAACAATCCCAATTTCCATCAACTACTAAATGGATAAATATGTGGGATGTCCAAACAGTGGAATGTTCCCCAGCAATGGAAAAGAACTAAGTACTAACCCATGTTAAAATATGGTTGAACCTTGAAAATACTATACTAAGTGAAGTCAGTCAGTCACAAAAGATCACATATTGAATAACTGCATTTATACTGACAGTCTAAAAAGGAAAATGTATAGAGACAGAAATTATATTATTGGCTGCCTATGGCTGAGTGTGTTACAGGGAACAATAAAACTGATTATGAGAAAAAAGTTAATGTAATCAATGAACATATATGTGAAAGTTCTAAATGAGATACTGTATTAGCAAAACAAAATCGGATACTGTATTAGCAGTCTATTAGGAAGATAATAAAGAGGTGGCCAAGGTGGCCAAGATAGCCAAGTAGGAAGATTCTGAACTCATCTTCTCCCACAGACACACCCAAGTTATAACAATTTGCAAAGCAATTATCCATGAGAACTGCCTTAAGACTAGCAGAAAAAGTTTTCCATAGTGCAAGATATAAAGAAGGAACCACAATGAAACAGGTAGGAGGGGCAGAGATGTGGTAAAGTTAGGACCCACACCCTTGGGCCAGTGACACACAAAGAGAAGCAATACCACAATGACAGAGGTCCTCCCCAGCCCAGGGGTCCTGTACCCAGAACATCCAGCTTTGAAAACTAGCAAGGCTTATTTATGTTCAGGAGAGCCAATGAGCTAGAAGGAAACAGACTCTTCCTTAAAAGGGCACGTGAAACCTCACATGTTCTGAATCCCACTGCAGAAACAAACCTGGGTCAGACCTACTTGCTGATCTTGGAGAGTCACCTGGAGAGGCAAGCAGCAACTGGAGTTCACCCTGGGGACAGAGGTACTGTAGCATACATTTTTGAAAGCTCACCCTATAGCAACAACAAACTGGCACTATTAAATACTATTCTGGATTCATGCCTCTAGCCTAACAGTGCTGAAGACCCAGCCCCACCCTTCAGCAGGACAGCACCAGCCCCCAAGCTCTGCCCCTCAGCTGGGCAAATAGCTATCTGGGAAGCCCACCTCACCCAAGAGTTTTACAGATTAGAAAAGTTTAAAGAATTCAGCAACACTATTTCACTTTACAAGAAATGTTAAAGGGACTCCTCCAAGCAAAAAAGAAAAGATCACATAGAAATATAAAAATGATGAAAGGAAAAATTTCATTGGCCTACACAGTATTCAGTAAAGGTAGATCAACTAGTTAGAAAGCTAGCAAAAAGGTAAGACGCAAGTAGTAAAATCATATTATAACCACAGTAAGTAGTTGAGGGATACAAAGATGTCAAATATTATGTCAAAAATATTAAACATCAGGGGATTTTTTTAAAAAGGTGATTAAAATGTTTAAACTTGAGACATCATCAACTTAAATAATCATTTAGACATTTTTCCAAAGACATACAGATGACCAACAGGCACATGAAAAGATGTTCAACATCACTATTCATCTGGGAAAGGCAAGTCAAAATCACAACAAGCTACTACCTCACCCCTGTCAGAATGGCTATCATCAAAAAGAAAACAAATCATAAGTATTAATAAGGATTTGGAGAAAAGGGAATCCTAGCACATAATCATTAAGGCTGTACCTTGGTATGGCCTCTATGGTAAACAGGACGGAAGGTCCTGAAAAAATTAAAAAATAGGATTGCCATATGATGCAGCAATTTCACTTCTGGGTATTTGTTGTTTTGTTGCTCAGTTGCTAAGTCATATCTGACTCTTTTGAGACTCCATGGTCTATACGCCATCAGGCTCCTCTGTCCATGGGATTTCCCAGGCAAGAATACTGCAATAGGTTACCATTTCCTTTTCCAGAGGATCCTCCTGACCCAGGGATTGAACTCACATTTCTAGCATTGGCAGGTGGATTCATTACCACTGAGCCATCAGGGAAGTTAGTTCTTTGAGTATTTCCCAAAAGGGGCGGGGGGGGGGAACACTAACGCAAAAAGATATATGGCACACCAGTGTTTACTGCAGCATAGATGTGGAACCTGTCTAAGTGTCCAAAATATGAATGGATAAAGAAGATATGACACACAGAGAGGAATACTACTCAGTCACAAAAAAGACAGAAATCTTGCCATTTGTGACAACATGGATGTATCTAGAGGGCATCATGTCAAGTGAGAAAAAGAAATCTCGTTATGATCTTACTCATATGTGGAATCTAAAAAACAAAGCAACAGGAAAACAGACTCATAGATAACAGAAAACAAATAGATGGTTGCCAGGGGAGAGAGTTGGGAGGGGACAATTAGGTGAAGGGAATTAAGAAGTACAAAACAAACCTTCAGTAGTAAAATAAATGAGCCACGGGTATGTAAAATAAAGCATAATGAATATGATCAACAATACTGTAAAATCTTTGAATGTGAACTGATGGTTATTAGAGTGGTAATCATCTCATAATGTATTGAAATGTCAAATTGCTACACAGTATACCTGAAACTAACGTTGCATGTCAACTATATTTCAATTTAAAAAAATAAAGTCTCACAATAAACTTTTTTAATTAAGACAGTGTAGAGAAAGGAAGAGAAAATTAGACCAATGGAAATTTTAAAGCTCAAAAAGAGATATGTACATATCTATATATACAGATGCATATACATAAAATAGATATGTAGTACATTTACAACATATAGACATTTATAACATAATATACACATATATAAAAGAGCTGACATAAATGGAGAGCCACTCTGAAATGAATGGGCAACAGGTGATACATATGGAAACAATTAAATTGAACCTTAACTCACACCTCACGATATTCAGTTGCAGATGGATTAAGGATATAACAAAACATCATTATGACCTTAGGGTAAGCAAAAGTTAAACAAGGAACTGAAATGTAAGCCATAAGGACTGGAAAATTTTGACTACATTAAAATTGAGAACTTCTGTGGTTAAAAGCTACCATACAAACATAAAATAGACAAACCACAAGTAAGAAGGTATTTGCAAAGAATTTAATTGATTGTTTTAAAAATTACCCATATCCACAACTTGAAAGTATCTTAGTAAGGTAGCATGTTAATCTTGGATATCAGAAAACATTTAATAAACTTGACAATATAAAGCACAGGATAGGAAGCAGCACAATAGGAATTATACTGCTGGTAGGAGTTTGAGCTACTTTGGAAAATAGAATGTAATCTTACAGATTTAAAATGCACCTTTTGTGCGACCAAGCAATCCCATGTTCCTTGTGCCTGTGCACTGGGAACATAAGCAACCCATAACATCATTTTCTATAATAGCAAAAATTTAAGAAATAACCATCAACAAGCAAATGGCAAACTAAACTGTGGTCTATTCACAAAAAGAGTATCACAAAGTAGTGAAACTAAGTGAAATATAGCTTTAGGCACCATGGGTAAGTTTTAAACACACAAATTTGAGAAAGGGGAAGTAAAAATATACAACAGCACTGAATGACATTTTTCTAAAGCTCTAAATACACTGTTTAGGGATACACAAGCATACAGTATAAAAAAAAAATTTTAAGTGAATAATGCAGACAAAACTCAGG
Source organism: Giraffa tippelskirchi (assembly GCF_054371585.1). Lineage (NCBI taxonomy): Eukaryota > Metazoa > Chordata > Mammalia > Artiodactyla > Giraffidae > Giraffa > Giraffa tippelskirchi. The sequence continues at coordinate 80,590,800 of NC_137275.1, read as the reverse complement.
TACCTGAGTTTTTATTCAGCTGGAAAGGACAAGAGTAAATATTACTGAGGAGCACACAGGAGATTTAAAAGGTACTGGTATTACTTTGCTTCATAAAGTGACTAGCAGATATAAACACATTCACTGTGTCATTCCTTAAAATATGTACTTTTAAATATGGAAGAACATATACCAAACATATACCAAAAAATTACAGGAATGAGACAACTTAGTTTCTACAGCTCTGCTCCAACACAAGGGTATTTTCACAAGGCACAAAACCACCTTCAATGTTATTTTACGTATCAAATAATTTGCATGAGATATTTTTCCTACCATCATTTCTGCCTTTGACTTTAAGGATTATGTAATTTAATTGCTTTTTCCTTAAATCATTTCTATTGTTACAAAGAACCATAATAATAAAAAATGGCACTTTAATTTGTATTTACTTATACATTTTATGAAATTATATATCAAGAGTAATAGTAATATATCAGTATTCATAAGCAGTAAAAATTCCTGGGTTTTTTTTTTTTTTTTAATAAAAATAACATGAAGCATGTTCCTGTTTATTCAAAACTACTATTTGGGTTTTTCACATTTTGTCTTTTTCTGATCCTTAGAGAAAGTTAATGGATACAACTGAAGTACTTACTAAGAATATGAGTAAAATTAAATAGATACCCTGCAGGTAGGATTATAAATTAGAATGACTTGACTGGAAAGAAATTTGGTGTTATATATAAAGGCCTTTATAAAAATATTCAAAGATCTATTCATAAAGATGCTCACTGCAGTATTATTTATAATAATAAACAGGAAAAATATTAAAAGGGAATACTAGTATTTTCCAGTCATTAAAATATTTTGAAGCATATTTAAAGATAAGAAAATATTCATAATATAATTTCAAGCAAAAATAAAATATAAAATTAAAATGACAATATACCTTCTTTAAAATCTAAAAATACATGATAACAAGAGACATAAATATATCAAAATGAAAACAATTAACAGACTCCAAGTAGAGAAGTTTTCCTTTTGACTTCTTCCTGTTTTAAAAAGTTTCTATCAAACACACATTCATTTAATAATAAGTTCTTACAGAACCAAGACACAGAAATATAGTAAATGAGTCAATTCTTAACTGTGAGATATCACAAGCACTGTTTTCTATTTTATCAGGTGAGCAAGGTTTAAAAGAAAATTTAAATTCTGATGTTTTTTCTCTAGATAGCATTAAATACCCTGAATGAATGAAATGATATCAAGACTCCTTTCCAGAACAAAGGATAAAACGTATACACAACCAACTGAAGAAGTACATTTGCTTAAGAATTTTCTAATGTCAGTGAGGCAAAGAAAAAAAATTGGGCACTTTTGCTTACTGTTAGTGAGCAAACTGACACCAAATTTAACTAGAATTAACCTTCATTTCATTAAGAAAAAAGAGAAAGATGGGGGGAGAAGACACAAAAGCTCCCCAGTCAAAAAGTTGGCTTCAATGCCTCTGATGCATCACTACAGAAATTTGCTTTTAACATAAAACAGAGGAGTTATGTTTTTTAATTCAATAAACTATTTCCAAACACTGCCCTGCTTTTCTGTTGTATAGATATTATATAGATTATGAATGTGATTTTTAAAATAACCTTAATATCTCAAAAGAATATTTTAGTATAGAGAATGGTGGGGAGACAGAAACAACAGTTTCAAAAGGGCAACTTTGAGACTTTCAGAAAAAAGCTATTAATTTCTAACTGTGGTAATAATATTTGAAACAGATGTCTATCTACTTTCAAATCCAAACTGGATCATAGTTTACACAGTTTAATAAAACTTTAATTAAGGTTCTGCAATAGTGTAAACTGATCAGGTCATACAACTAAACACTTGCTTAATACTGACATCTCTTCAAGCTCCATTAGTGCTAAACTTAATCAGACGTTTCATAATTCATCCAAGGAAAAATGTCATTCAATTAATAAAAGGATACAATTTATCCTCTTATTTCATTATACAGACTTTTTCTTTTTTAGAAGAATTCTAAATAGAGATGTAAGTATCCCAAATTGAATAAAAAGGGAAGGAAATAACTTTGTTTCTAAGAGCTTCTTGTTTCTAACTACACAATGAGTATCTGTGACTTAAAACGTTTTGCATTTGGAAACATGTTGTAAGAAAATTGTTTCTCATTAAAATTGACCAATTAGGAACCTTCCTGGTGGTCCAGTGGTTAAGACTGTGCTTCCACTGCAGGAGGCACAGGTTCCAACCCTGGTCAGGGAACTAAGATCCCACATGTTGTGCTGCAGCAAAATAAATACATTTTTAAAAATTAAAAATTGATCTATTAATTCTGTAAATATTCTTCATTCCATTTTCGTAGAACAATCTCATATAGGTACCTCCCAAAGTAGGCTGAGTGCCTGCCACTTAAAGACATCTAAAATAAAGGACAAGAGTGAACATTCACTGAACAATTACTGTACGCCAGGCAGAGTTCTAGGTACTTCCTTTAATTACCACAGCATCCTTACTGAGTCCTACTCCTACTATCCCCATTTTACAGATGAGAGCACTGAAAGGAACAACCAGAATACAAACCTGGGTATCTGACTGCAGAGTCTACTGCACAGCATCTATGTTGGCTTTAGTCAAAATACAGAAGAGAATTTTTTCCCATTTCAGGTCCTAGAATGTATTTACAAATTAAACAAATGGTACACTTTTTAAAACTCTAAGGATCTTCACGTATTCTCAAAGGGAAAGTTTCCATAATTACATGGAAATAAAGAACCAAAGCAGGGAAGGTGGTCAATCAATCAATACTGACCTAGCATCTTTTGTGTGTTATATTCCATATTGTGAAATACCAGGAAAATAGAGAAACAAGGCAGCTTTTGGTGAGGATACTAATTACACTAACAATCCAAGAAACTAGTAATTACAAATTGATGCAGTGCAGAATATTTAGAATGGAAGAGGGTACAGAGTAATGGAAGAAAAGTTCCAGGGGGTATGTATTAATAGAATATATTAATTCTATGCACTAATGTACATACATGAGTCCAGGGGGATGGTATTAATAGAATCTCTTCTGAAAATGAAGCTGTTTTCCAAAGAAGGGAAAAATGCTAGAACAGCATCAGTGTGAGAAATTCATAAGCAAAGTGATATATGTTGAGTGTAATTTTTTATTATTTTTTCATTTTCAATCCAACTTCCAAGAAAGAGTCCACATGAAGGGAATTTCCCTTACTCTGCTTGACACTTTCTCATTTTTTATTCAGGAGTTTTAGCATCATGAATTCTAATGCATTCACTATGGACAAAACATTTTCAGCATTACTTAAGAACTTCAACTTTTTCCTTATCTTACTTCCCTTATCTCGTAAGAGCAAACAATTCATGTAAAACAGACAACTCTACAGTTTTCAGTGGAAGCTTCCTGCTTTATATCAAAAGCAAATGCTCTAGGATGAACTTTTTAGGGGCTGTGATTATTTGTTTCCTCAATTTTATTTTACTTTGTTCAGTTGCTCAGTCATCTTCAACTCTTTGCAACCCCACAGACTGCAGCATGCCAGGCTTCCCTGTCCTTCACCATCTCCCAGAGCTTGCTCAAACTCATGTCCATTGAGTCAGTGAGGCCAATGGACTTCCAGCACTTCCTCAAACACATCCAACCATCTCGTCCTCTGTCTTATTTTACTTTACTGGGTAAGAATAATTTTCTCATCCTATTTTACTTTATTTGGTAAGTATAACTTTCTTTAGTATAGACTCTTTCAACACATACAGACATACTATACAGACAGGTTGCACAGAAGTGGGCTGGGATTAAAAACTTGTTATGGATAATCTAGAAAATATCACTGAAACCTTCAAACATATAAAAATAACAGAGTTGATTGTTGTATGAAACTACAGTTCTTAAAAGGAAATTACTAATCAACTTGAAAATAATAAGAATATATCAAGTCGCCTAGACATTTAAAGGCATCTGAATATTAAGCCAATCCTGGAACAATATGAGGAAAGAATATTTTAGAAAGAATAGCACGGGCATTAACTTCTCATAGGGAGAACCAGGTTATCTGCACAACATCTTAAACCTAGTTCAGTCCTGCTTTTATATTTTTTAAAAGGGCTCTAAAAGAGATTACTTAGTATGGGGCATTACAGAAACAAAATTAATAAGGCACACAGAAACAATCTCTTATCAGTGAAAAGTTATAATCACCAAATCAAATTCATCATATTGCTGGGATGTTCTGCATATTTTTCTTTTTTTTAATTAATTTATTTATTTTAATTGGAGGCTAATTACTTTACAATATTGTGGTGGTTTTTGCCATACATTGACATGAATCAGCCATGGGTGTACATGTGTCCCCCATCCTGAACCCCTTCCCACCTCCCTCCCCATCCCATCCCTCAGGGTTGTCCCAGTGCACTGGCTTTGAGTGCCCTGTTTCGTGCATCGAACTTGGACTGGCCATCTATTCCACATATGGTAATATACATGTTTCAATGCCATTCTCTCTGCATATTTTATCTCTAGTAAAATTACCCACTATAATCCAGTACGAATGTGTGTGCCCAATTAATTGCTCAGTTGTGTCCAACTCTTTGCTACCCCATGGACTGTAGCCCACCAGGTTCCCTGTTCATGGAATTTCCCAGACAAGAATATTGGAGTGGATTGTCATTTCCCACTCCAGGGGACCCTCCTGACCCAGATATTGGAACCTGTGTCTCCTGCATTGGCAGGTGGATTCTTTACCACTGCTCTACCTGGAACGCCCATAATCCAATACAGTCAACTTTTAAACTGAATCTGATTTCTGAACAAAACTATTTTCAACAATTGCTTCAAAATTCTTAAAAAACAATGTAAAGAATGTATCACAACAGTACTGATTGCAGAGTCACTTCCTATTAACAAAAATTATTTGCAACCTCCAAGGGTTTATTTATAAAAGTATATAAAATGGTACACTTATGATTTATAAGTATCAGCCTCTCATTTAAAGAATCATGAAATACCAAAGGTGATTAGGTTTGGAAAGAACTTCATTTGTGAACACTGTTTTGTCTCAGAAATTTCAAAACCACCTGAAGAAAAAAAAAAAGACACAAAGATGCATTAGTTAGTGTCTTGCTCTTAAGAAACCTAATGTCACAGTGTAATGATTAACCATGCTGAGATTTGCCCATCTGGGTTATAGAATCATAGCATTTCAAGCCAGAAAGACCTTAGCGAGCTTGGCTGATCTTTTATTTAACTGATCAGTCTCAGGTTCCAAAACTAATTATGGCCTTTTCTGTCTCCCAATTGTGTGTTATTTTCAACACACTATTTGCTTCTCTCCCCTTGAAAGAGAGAACAGAATTAAAATGCTAAAATAATAATAAATGTATTGAAACATATTACCCTATCTCATCCATTACTGTGATGAGAAACTGCAAAACATGAATTATCTGACCTGAGAAATGAGAACACAAAGAAGATTTGAACAATATGAGATTATGAAAGTTAAAGTAAAAAATAATCAACTAGTCCTTCCTTATTATATGGTTTCATAACAAAATTATGAAGGGTTATTCAATGATTTCAGTGGCAGGTAAAATTAAAACAAATAAAAGGAAATACCCTTGACATGCATAACAAGCCTCCAGAATACACAAGGTCACAGAACAGAGGTTGCATCGTTAAATCCAGTAACATGATTTTAAAATAATCTGGATCATTAGTGAAGCAAATATCTGATTATTTATGTTCAACATAAATATAATTTTCCATAATGGAAAAATTATATTTTGGAATATAAAGAGTCACTAAGGAAGCTTTCTCTTTATTACAAATTATACTATAACTTAATGTTTTTGTAGTCTATACATGCCTTTGGAAAATCAAATGGTGATTACCAGACTAGCAAAAATGTGAGGACTTAACATATATATAATATTTACTTTTAAATTTACCATTTCACTTTTAATGCCTAAATCCTAATTTAATTTTAAATGCCTAAACTTTGCTTTCCCCATAGCACTTTTGCTCCATGTAAAATATTTTTCAACTAGTTATTTTGGAAACTAAAGATTTCTTTAACAACTCTGCCTCAGCTAAGCACTATGGCCACAGCCAACAGACCCCTTTCATTTAAACATGCAAAAAATAAAGGTATTACACTTAAAATAGAGAAGAGGTTTTATGATTCTTTGAAAACCACTGTCTTAATTTCATTTTCATTCCAACACAGTCTAATAGAGACAAAATATAGGTGATATCCCTATTACAGATGATCTAGAGTCCATTTCAATATTAGAAAAAGTGATTTCAAGATCAAACTCTACTCAAAGGTTTTTGTTGTATTTTTAGTGGCAATTTTCTGGTCCCTCCCAATAAGCAGATTTTTGCCAAGCCCCCAAATCCAATGTTTACTATTAGGTTTGTATTATGGTGGTTCTTTCAAAATAATTTAAGTTTATTAATGTCATTTCAGATAAACTGATCAATTTTAAATAATTTTCATCATTTGCATTTGTATATTCTTAGTAACCCATGTTAATGACTTCATGTCCCTCTCCCCCTCCGTCATAAAAAAAAAGCACACACAGAAAAATGTGGATCATATGCAAGTCAGTTTAAGTAAAAATGTGGTAAGTTTGCTCACAACATCTTCCACATGCAATTTTCTCCCTTGCAACTGTACACAAGTCTCTTCCTTCTTCCAAGAGTCTTTCGAAGCTCTTGGACCACATGGGCTTATCTCTGATGATCTTTGTACCATCAATAACTAACACATGTCTGGCTCTAACAGGCCTCCAACATTTAAGTACAGATTTAAAATCAGACAGCCCTATATTCGAATCCCCCACTACAACTGTCGAACCTCACTCACTTGAGTTCCTTCATCTGAAAACAGAGCTGGCAATCACTATCTTAACTGTCATGAGCTTATTTATTTGCTCACTGCCTGGAACATAGGAAAGACTCAAACACAGTAACCTGTATCTTTTGCCTGCTTATTATAACTGTATTTCAGCCATCCACATTAATGCTAAAATTTCATCTCCTTTATCTTCAGCGCTTCAATTTCTCCCAATATAATGTTATAATTATTTCTTAGCAATTTGGCAAATTTATAAGGTCAATATATGCTAAAGCATAAGGTCACCAAAGAGTTTATCAAACAATGGTAAGGCGGTGGGGGGCTAGCTTTGACTTTTTTTATGGCTAATCATGTCTTGGAGTACTAAAAGCCGTATGGAGCCTCAAGGGAGAAACCAGTGAATATAATCCACCCTATTTTTTTTTTTAAAGCCCTTGACAAGGTACTACCACAAAAGTTATTAGAACTGAGTCATCATAGGATTAGATGAACTTTTAACTGGAGAAACAAAGACGACCGTAAAAAAGAAAAAAAAAGACATTATTTTGGCAAGAAAACTATAAATAGGGAAGGTGCTAGAAGTGGTCTTATTCAACATTTTTATAAATGATGTAGAAGAGGAAATGAAGATAAAATTTTCCAGGATTTCAAAAGATACTAAGTTTTTCCAGTATGTGAGATGCCAAGTCAGTAGGATAACCTACAAGGTTTCTAAAACTTTATGAGTTACTTGGAGGAAGACATCAAATAAGATTTAAAGTGGAAAACTATAGGGTTAGACATGTAAGGGAGGAAGCATAGAGACTGTACTTCTTAGGATAAATGGGCCTTAGATATCATAAACGGAGAAGGCAATGGCACCCCACTCCAGTACCCTTGCCTGGAAAATCCCATGGACGGAGGAGCCTGGTAGGCTCTAGTCCATGGGGTTGCAAAGAGTCGGACACGACTGAGCGACTTCACTTTCACTTTTCACTTTCGTGCACTGGAGAAGGAAATGACAATCCACTCCAGTGTTCTTGCCTGGAGAATCCCAGGGACGGGGGAGCCTGGTGGGCTGCCGTCTATGGGGTCGCACCAAGTTGGACACGACTGAAGCGACTTAGCAGCAGCAGCAGCACGTATCAAAAATAGGAGCATAAGTCACTGTGTTACTGTGTTCCCACAGCCAACAAAGCTAACAACGGGACTGACTTCACTCAAGAACAAAAAACATGCTTTTCCCTCCAATTTAAAACCACAGTTCATTTTTACTTAAAACACTACACACAGATCTAGTCTAACACAGTCTAGCATTCCACTACCTACTGAAGGATGAAAAATTACAACTCTAATTTTACCAAGAAAGAAGGGGAAATATAAATCTAGAAACTGAGGAAAATCCAAGTTAATAAAAATAAATGATCACGTGGACCACAGGACAGCCCTGTGAAGAAAAACAAGATAGATGAGCATTCTTTCAGTCTGGACAGGTGATGGTTACAAGGAAACACTGTACATGTCAAAACTCAACAGGCTCTGTATAACGAAGGAAAGTATGGACAAGACATACAGAGCTAAAGAACTGCAGCTGTCAATTGAACTAGAATACAAAGTCAAGAGGTTAAACTGAAAAATTCTCGTAAGTTCCAAAAAGAGAGCACTGGTGTGTCTTGAGGAAAACTAAGATATCCGATATAATACAAAACCTTACAAGTGAAATCATGGAACACCAATCACACCTTCCCTAACTCAGTCCGCAGTGGCATCGCCTAAAGACAGAATAACAGACTGACTCACCGTGGCACCTCATCAATGTGCTCATCAACTTTTCATCCTATCTTTCCCGTGTTACATCTGTTTATGCTCTGTGTTTATTTTTTGATAGTGTATCATTCATGATTTTAAACATCTTTCCCCTTAGAGCAAGACTCAGGTTATCTCTTTGACACATATGGCATGAAGTTTATTCATATTGCATAAATATTTAACAATTTCATTTGTAAGAAAGACATTATTCACAAACTGAAGTTGTAAAATATTATTGTTAAACTGCATTATACCTTCCAGGTTTAGGAGAAATAAGCCAAAAAAGGAATCTATGGTCTCATGGTAAGTCAGCTGCATGCTAGTAAGTTATAAGAAAAACATCTAAGAACGCTTAATAACACCTTTCAAACCACAATTATAAATACATAAAATCTCTAATAAAAGAGGAGCTATGACAGTATCTGGTAAAAACCTACACAAACATCTATAATTGCATTATATCAAAGAAATGCATAAAGGAATGAAAATTGTCTAGATTGAAGTCATACCTAGCAATACATTTCATATATTTGTGCCATTTTTAACTTTAGCCACCAGAATCCATTTCTTTAAATGTTTCAAACATGGGCATTTCAAAATAATAGTATGAGTGAAATTATATAAGTAATTTCATAAAATAGAAATTCATCTTCTATTACTATCATTTCCATAATATTATTAAAGTATTTTAAGATTACGTCTACAGAATACCAAGTCATCATTCCAATTATACTAACTCAGTCAAAACTCCAATCAGTCAAAGGATGGAAAAGTCAGGAAGGGTCATGAAAATACTCTATGGAGATTCAGGATCATAGAAATGAGAATGTTTTAATCCCCTCTGGCTCAGAAAAAGTAGAGGAAACAGTGCAAATCAAGTGGGAAACTGAGAAAAAGTAAAGGGTGGAGGCACAACTGGGATGGTGAAGGGTAAAAGAGAATAGAAATGAGCATTCATGTATTCACAGACCTGAGGAGACAAAGAGCTGCGATTCTAACATACAGATTATTGCAGATACTGGCAAAGGTTTTTTGCTGTTGTTTTTGTTTTGCTTTTTAAAGTTAAATATGCTTTAAATATCTTTAAACTGCTAAGTAGGAAGTATTCAAGAAATAAAGGTATTACATCATAGTTTTGGTTCAAGCATATAAAACACACCGCCCGCCGTGCTCTTGATGCCAGAGGATAAATTTTACAGTTAGAAGACTCTGAAACTTCAGTTTTTCTGAGCAATTTTCAAATTCTTCATGGCTCTGTGAAATAACAGTCTAAGAAAATGCAGAAAATGTAGGCACATCTTTGATGTGCTTAAAGTACAGACTGTTTCAAGGCAATGTATTTACAAGAAGTTTTAGATTTTCTGCTATTTTTAGAAACAATAACACCTGCTTTTCTTAGTAAAAGGTGTCAAAACAAACTGGAAGACATTTTTGGAAGAAGTTAATTTATATATGACTGTTTTATCTCAGCTTTAACATACTCTATGGAATGCTAAAAATGATAAAAAAAAATTAGATAATTTTAAGTTATATAATTAGGAATTGCTTATATTGTCTTTACTTAACAGGCATATATTATTCCATAAATATGCATAATTATGGAGTAGGAAATGCCTAATTTGCCTACAAAAATTGGAAGAATTTGATGACTGAAGCAAGGAGTGAATCACATCCATTGAGAATTACTAAAAAAAACATAATCAAACATAAATGCCACAGAACACAAAGATCATTTTCCAAATTGGTTCCAGAAACAGCTCCTAGGTATATTTCTATGAAAAGCTAATTTAATTCAATTAAACAGTATAGCATGGTTTTCTTCTTCAGAAAGAATTTAAACATTTCCATTTGCTACAGATGTTTGAGTGTTTTAAAGCATGATTGATTTAATCTTGAGATAAAGATTCAAAACTGTTGAAATATTTTTAATGGAAAAGGACTTACTGAACAGACATATTTTAACTACAACAGCATCCCTCACTTATAAAGTACACAGAGTAAAACTTACAACATTTAGTATTTTTTACATCTTTACATTCTGTACTGACATACAAATGCAACATTGTTTCTCACTTAAAATACAAAATTACAAGATAAGATAAAATAGAGAACCACAAATTAGTATATTATTAGAATCCTACAACTCAAACATGCAATGGAAGGAAGAAAGTATCATTGAAAAATTGAGTAACAGTTAAATTTATTCTGGAATAATTCATGTTTCCCTGCATAACTTTTCCGAGTTAATCTCAACATTATATAAGTTCACTCAGACACTCAGGATGACTAAGTACTGCCTCCAAAGCAGCCTGGTCATGGGTTCTTGTGTGTCCATCTGGCTGCCGGCTAGAACACTGGAATGACTCATAAATGAAGCAACCTGAGGTCACCTACTCCAGGTCTCTTAAACAGAACTGCCAGCTGCTTACCAGGTGGTTCCAATTTCCGAGAATACTTAAAATGAGAAACTCATTCTAGATACACCATTTTGTTTTCATATTGTCTCTGGCCACAGAATTGGGGAGGTAAGGAAGGAAGCTCTTTTGAAATGTAGATTACCAATCATCTGAAGGCCAGAAGTCATTACACGTCTGGGATTGAGAATAATATATAAAGTAAAGTGAAAAAGAAAGGCAAGACACAAAATCATATTATACTATACTCTTAATTATATAAAGAAAAAAAAAAGACCCAAAAAGTTAATAAGCTATCTGTGTGGTAGAAAAGAGTGGTTTTAACTGTTAGAATTCTCTGTACTTCCCAAATTCACTTCAAGGAATATGCATTCTTTATTAGAAAAATAAAACAATTAGTAGATTTTTAGAAGACTGTAAACCTTGGCTCTGTGAGCCCCAGAGGCCCTGAGTATACTTACGTGTATACAAGCAGAAAGTCTTTCTCTTGGTAATGAGGGAAAACATTCGTTTTACCTTTAAAAAGAAAAAGGGGGAAAGGAAGGGGAACAAGAACTGGATTCCCACTCTATAACAGGTGTGACAGGTAGAGGAACAAGTCCCATTTCTCAGGAGACAACAGATTGGTGAAATATTTAGCCAATTATTTGTATCAATTTTTCCAAAAGTTTGTTCTGAGGAACATTCGTCCAATGATATATGCAGGGAAAAATATAAGCCCCAAGGTGAAAACACCCCTAGTGGGAATGGTCGCAATGCACATTAGCATAATTAAGGCTCACACAAGGCTTCAGTTTAAACATATCAGCAACTCCCAGACTTCTCTGATCATTTATTTACTTATTGAATGCCTCTGTAGTGTTTATTATGTACCTGACATTGTTCTAAACACTATACAAACATTCACTATTCTAATCCTCAAACCAAGGACATAATCACTATTATTGCCATTTCCATCTTACAGATGATGAAGCTGAAACACAGAAGGTTCAGCAACTTGTTCAAGGCCACACATCTATTAAGTGACAGAAAAAGGTAGTCAAACTCCAGAGTCCTCACAGTTCAGCAGTAGGCTAGGCTGCCAACCATGCGATCCTTCTTGAGCTACACAACATGACATCCCAAAAACCTCTGTTCCATTGGAACATATCATGAAAACAATGCAATCAACTAAAATCCACTAGTATATGTAAACTGTGTATCTAAATTAGTTGGATAACTCTTACTGCTTCGAACTCCAATTTCTCACTGAATAGGTGATGAGATAGAAATAACTTGCCATGGTGTTCAATCTAAAAATCCCAAGAATTGCTAAACAAGAGGAATTTGGTTACACTGTTTTCCCTCTCTGTGTTTACTGAATAAATTACAAATTTGATTTCTAAATACAATGTTTAGTTTTTTATTTCTTGTCTCCTCCCCAGTCTTCAACCCAAATATGGGCAAACATCTGCCTTTTTGTACCTACGCTGAGCATAGTGCACTGGTCTAAGTAGCAACTCTATAAGTATGTACCATGTTAATAAATGAATAAAAGAGTGAGTGAAACCAAAGTACCTATGTGAAAATTTACAGACTATAAAGCAAAGAACTGAAGCCAATAAACTGGCTAAGAGAAAAGTATTTATATAAAAACAATATAAGTTTTCTGCATCACTGTTGCACGGATAGAAGAAGCAAGTAAATCTGGTGGAAAGCGGGTGTCCAACAAGGTAAGGGGAGCTGACTGCTCTTATCAATTGAAGAAGGCTCCAAACAGGAGGCGGCTTTTCAGAAGCTAAATCAACAGAAAACAGGACCTTAATCATTACAAATTTCTGAAAAATTGAAGAAAATTTATTTGCAAACAATTTAATAAAGTATAGGTGCAGTGTAAAAGAACCTGAAGGATAGTGCAGTAAATCAGGGGCATAAAAACAGAGGCGCTGACGCCAGAGATTCCTGGAGTCCTGAGCAAGACACTGACAGAGAAGACTGGCTGAAGAGTGGACGTGACGTCTGTGCAGAGACACGGGCAGCCCAAGCTGATCCATCAGCCTGGAGCAAACCAAAGAATCAATACCCGTCTCTCTCCCTATGTCCCTCTAATCTGTCTCCGGAGGTCCCCAGTGACATAAGCCATCTGGAAATCAACAGAGTTCAGCCAGGTATCATCCTGGACAGAGGACATAAAGTAGAGGGGTTGAGAGCAGACCTGCAGAGGCAGACAGAAGGCACTTCACACAGAAGCCAGTGGGTATAATGCAAGAGGTTTTAGCAAAATGAAGTTAGACAGGAAGAGAGGGCATTCAGATACAGAAGAGACAGCTTAACTGAAAAGGATCTAAAGAAACAGTGAAGCAGAATTGCTAGATACAAAAAACCAACTTGCCTGTAAGCCCATCTGAGCAGAACACACTTGTTAACAAAAGGATTTAGGGATAATCCCCCATTATGTGTACCAGTATGGCTAAATGCGTATTGGACAACAGCAGAACAGTAGCTTGTTTCCAGAAAAGAAACTGATGATAATTTAATACCTTTTACAGATGGTTGTAAACTCTTCTAGTTAGATAAAACTCACTGATTTCTATCAAGAGATTAATTTAGACAAAGGCACCATCATTACAGACCTCCTTGGAATCACCTCAGATTCATAAATCAACAAATTAACGAGTGACAGACGTGTCTGTACTTGTTTAAACCCGTATCTATCTAACTGCTATAAAAATGACTAAAATGTTTATCTTAAGACAGCCAGGCAAGAAATCTTATAGAGAGATATACTGGATTGTACCTCTTTTCCTTCAGCCAATAAGTAAATGCAAACTGCAGAAAAATCATTTCCAAACTTGCTACTTATTATCTTGTAAGCTGAAAGCACATGCAGCCATATACTTGTTGAAAGACAGGAAAAATAAAGTCAGCGGAATCAAAACTAGGCGTCTCTAGTAGATTGCATCCAACGGCATTCCACACATATTTACTGAATGTTTACTGTATGCTCTTTGCAAAGGCTGGGATATGACGGGTGAGACCCAAATCTAAAATGTGGACTTCACAGTGAAGTCTTTCAAGAAGCAGACAAAGTTTTCAAAGCTGAGAGGTAGAAAATATGACACACTAACATGATTAGAGAAATTCCAACTTGCTTCCTTTCGTATGTAACCAGAACACAACCTTTATGTATACTGAAGTGAAGAGAGGTTAGCTGGAAGAGCCGAGCATCCCCAGGTAGCCCAAGGCTCATTCTGAGTCTCAAAGAACCTCACCACAACACCTCCCAAGGCATTCTGCAGCCTTGGAGCCAAGAAGCTTGCTTCCAGCCCAGGACATATTTGAAGGAAGACAAAGAGGTGACATGAAGTTTCCCTGGTGGGTCAGATGGTAAAGAAACTGCCCGCAATGCAGGAGACCTGGGTTCAATCCCTGGGTTGGGAAGATCTTCTAGATAAGGGGATGGCAACCCACTCCAGTATTCTTTCCTGGAGAATCCCATGGGCAGAGAAGCCTGGGGGGCTACAGCCCATGGGGTCGCAAAGAGTCGGATATGACTAAGCAACTAACACTTTTCAAAGAGGTGACATGTGGGAACTGTGAGGTGTTGAGGTCTGCAATTTCAAAGCAAAAGGAACTACTAAAACAGTGGACTGCTGCAGTGTAGATCAACGGCGGGGGCGGGAGGGTGGTGAGTGGATGGAGGCCACACATTATGACTCATGATTCAACCCAGCAACTCTTACTCAGTGATAAGAACAATGTCTGATCAATCTCTCAGGGTTCCACCCTTGGCCAAACCACCAAACTCAGCCAGATCTTTCTCACAGCTTTCTGCATCATCTTCAGACATGCTTGCTCACACTACAGACAGACATGCTAAGTCACATTTGTTCAATTCTGTTTAAAATCCTCCTGGGTAGGTTAATAAAATGTACTTTGAATAAAATGTATACATTTTAACACCAGCCTGGTAATCTCTCTGACCTCATTTCTACCATTTCCCATGACTGCCAGGGTGCCCAGCCTGCTGCTGCTGTAGTGAAAGCCTTGTGATTCTCAGAAGTTCACTGCCAGAAGTTCTCCCAGATCTTTACTGGGCTGGCTCTTTCCTGTTGAGAAACATCCTTAAAGAGGCCTTCCTTGACCACCTCACATGAAGCAGCCCCAGTCACTGAACTGTCATATCACCCTGCCTTATTTTCATAATGGCAATTTACACCACTGAAAATTATCTTATGTGCTTGTTTATAATTCATTGTTTCCACTCTCTACAATGAGAGTTCAATGACAGCAAGGGTCTTATGTCTCTTTTGGCTGCAATATCCCAAAGTATACAATAATGCCAGGCACAGATTGGGCACTCAAACATTTAAGTGAAAAATGAATGTAATTAAGATGATTAGCATATATGTGGATGTTCTAAAATTCATGAAAACAGATTATTGCTGGATGTAAATCATGAATTATCTTTTTGTTTAATTTTTTAATTTTATATTGGAGTATAGCCGATTAACAATGTTGTGATAGTTTCAGGCGGACAGCAAAGGGCTTTTTTCTCTTAATACTAGAGATGAGCTTTAAAAATAATCAGAAGTAATACAAAATGTCCCTCTTTTCCACTTCAAATCTTCATTTTTCTCTCCAGACTACCCTTTAAAAAGTTTCCATTTTCCTTAATTTTAATTATTAATTCAGTGTGAATGACTTTTAAATCTCTATGTCTAGCTCTGGCCCCTTCCTCTCCCTGAATTCTGGCCTGCCTCTATATACTGCAACACTTCTACTTCAATTTCTGCCATCACATCACATTTGGCATATGGAAACCTGAAATTAGTATCCCTCAGGCAAAAGCAGTTTCTCCTTCTACTCTTAACACTTATATCAACCATCCTTCAGATACCCAGAATTAAAACCCAGAAATGATCTTGATCCATTAAATTCAAGAACTGGAAGGAAGATTGGAAAACATCAAGTGATGCGGTCTTCAAGATTTTTTTTTCTAAACTGTGTTAGCCTTCTTTCAAACAAAAGCTCACAGAGAAGTCTGATATGTAAAACAGATCAATCTGCAGTTGTTCTGGGAGTTCAACTGGTCTCTGAAGAGACTTCAAAAAGAGCCCTTAATCTGGTCCAAACTTCCTTTCTTTTCTCCCCAGCCCTCTTCAACATACACTCTGGAAGTTACAGAGGAGACGGTTTAAGTCCAGAGAGCTTAAGTCTTCTTTGCAGGTAGAAATAATCTGTCTGCACAAGCTGACACAGTTAGCACCCAAAATAATGCTTAACACCTAAGAGCACTTAGACAATGTTCTAAAAGATATTACCTTCATACATATGTAGAATATGATTGTTCAGTTCAGTTCAATATGATTGTAAGTTATTGCAAATTGATGCATTTCAGATATGACTCATTGGTTTGCCTGAGAAGGAATCTTCAGTTTAAGTAACTGTTTGCTTCTAATAACAGACAGATATACTCATTTCAAGTCGAAGAAGCCAGGCATGAGTCCAGTAAAATAAAAAAAAAAACTGTGGCACAGTGAATATAAAGTCTCAGTTCTACAGCCCATGTGACTTCACTGTCTAGCTCTGAGCATAGTTTTCAAATTATTTGGGCCTTGTCTGCTTCAACATTAATAGTAATGTGTGACGAGATGCTCTTGAGGACTCTTTCAACTCTCAGTCTATGTTCTATTATACCATGCTAACGTATTTCCCCGGAGCTACTGCATCTACAAAACGTAAGCATCACAAGTTAGAGACAAATTGGAAGAGAACAAATCATTCTTGAAGGATTTTTTGAGTATCACGTGGCGGGTACCGTGCTGGGCATCTGAAACCCAGAGAAGCTAAGGAAAGGACAATATCCCACCTCAGAGAGGCAGATATAAGATGGCTTAAAAAATTAGGGAAGACTGTGCTAGGTTGGAGTAAATGACAACTGATTTTAGATTTAAATGATAAGTATGAGTGCTGAGGAAAAGTGAAGGGTGCTATATGTATCCCCCCAAAAAAATCACATTTTAAACTGCCTTATTCTTTTAAGTAAATAATATAATCAGTCTTTACTGTAGCAAAAATAATTTATCACACTATCTCATATAGTTTTCAAAGTTTATGAAGAAAAAAATAAGTCAATTTCTTTTTGTAAATATTTAACAACTAGAACATTCTGAAGGGCATATATGAACATACCATGAGTAGAGGCAGCACGTCACTCAGTAACAAGAATCTAACAGGCAATTTCAGACAACCCTGCCCAGGCTAAATGCTGTGTAGCACCTGGCAGACAAGGTGGCAAAGCCCCTATAAATAGTGATGATTCACTAACATGACATAAATCAAGACTTTAACTCACCAAAAACTAACATTTTGATTTAAAATCACAAGTCAGTGCCATTAAAATTCATCAACAGACCCCAGCACATGAGTAATTAGATCGTATCAACTCATATCTTGTGACCAAAAGGAAAAGGTGGTTTTTCTAAATGGTAATTCAGATTGGACAAATAACACACTGTATCAAGTTTTGTAGCCCTAGG
Source organism: Giraffa tippelskirchi (assembly GCF_054371585.1). NCBI lineage: Eukaryota > Metazoa > Chordata > Mammalia > Artiodactyla > Giraffidae > Giraffa > Giraffa tippelskirchi. Next base: position 80,573,193 of record NC_137275.1, on the reverse strand, counting down.
CCATATTTTGCTAAAAACAAAGGTACATTATGCATGACTAAAGAAAATAGTGAAAATCAGAGCAATTAATTTCCAGCTATGTTTCCCATAAAAAAAAAAAACAACCCATCACTGCTATGATTTGCTTATAGCACGCAATCCTTTTTTTTTTGGCATCGTACAATGATCTAAGTGTGTAATAACTTGCATATTTCACTAAGATGTAATATCCTTCAAAACATCCTTATAGTGAAAGTTTTCCAAAGAAATTATTGATCTCTGGAATGTCTCATGTTTTAAAATGACTGACAAATCCTTTTCTATTTTCTTTGCAGTTAGAAATAATTCTTCTTGATCACTGGAGTGTAAAGAGGTATAAGAGTACAAAGACTGAACATTTTCTTAAAGACAAATATCTCAGTTGACACAAGACATTTCCCATGATTTTTCCAAAACAATAATTAGGAGAGCTGTCACTAGGATCCTAAACCAAGTATGTAAGAAAAACAGTTATTAGTTGGCAACAGTTTAGGACAGGGAGAAATTTCCTTAAGGGCTCTTTCAAATTATTTTCAAATACTTGTTAGCTAACTCCTCATTACTGATGGAGCCTCTTGTGTTTCTTTCCAGAATCCAGGAGCCTTTTCTCAGGTGGATCTGCTTTACTGTGGATACATCCGATACATTCTCTTTATATGTCAGGGGCAGTAAACAGGACCAAATTCAGGACCATTTCTTTCTCTTCTGTTTTCTTTCACTGGCACCTTTGTGGCTTCTCTGTCACTGACCTCACCTTGGTGAAAAGGAAACTAAGAACAATTCCTAATAACTCAAGGAAACCAGTGTTCTCATTCTGTGGAGAACAAATTCGAAGGGTCCAGGACCCAGACGAAGAGGTGCGGCTCAAAAGGAAAGAAGCATCATACCAGACAACTTCCAGAGGATCTCCTCTAGTGTCAAATAATCCTAACACCGCAAGGGACTGACAAATACGGAGCCCTGATAGAAACGGACGAGTAGATGGATGGGTGCGGAGAGGAGGGAGAGAGACAAGGGGCAGAAAGTCAGCCTCTAAATGAGACAGAGACAAAAGTGTGGGAGACTGGGTGGAAGATAAAGCGATAGAGAGGGACACACTGAGAGACAGAAAAGACGGCGGCAAGAAAGAAAGAGAAGGGGAAAGAGAGTGTGGGTGGGGAGAGGAAGAAAGAAATAGAGGGAGAATGGAAGGAAGAAGGCAGAGAAACATTGAGAACTTGAGAGAGAGAGCAACAGACAGGAAAAGAGGCACCAGAGGCAGTGTCGCCAGGTCTCAGGCGACTGGACCGGCCCGCTGCGCACTTTCTCCCGCCGCAGGCTGGGTCTCGGGAGGCAGCGGGGCAGGTGGCTCCAAACGGAGCTGGGGCCCCCAGGTCCCGTCTCGGCGGGCTCGGCGCCTCCAGCGGCGGCTACGTTCCCCCGGTCTCCCCGACTCCAGGGTTGCCCTCCCGCCCCTCATCCCTCCGCTCCCTGGGCGCCCAGGTCCCGACTCCCCGCCTCGGTGCGTCCCTCCTTCCCGACCCCGAGCACGTGTCCCACCCGCAGCCGCCTCTGCCGGACTCCTTGCCGGCACAGGCACTGGGGCCGAGGATCCCAGCAGAGCCGCCCGCGCACAAAGCCCCCTGGGCGGTCGCCGCCCCCACGGCATGCGGCTCGCTCTCCCCTCATCAGCGCGCCAGCCCAGCCCTGCGCCCGGGTGCGGCCCATCCCGCACCGCCTTCAGCCCGCCTGACCGCGCCGACTTGGCTCGGCTCGGCTCGGCTCCGCGGCCCCCCACAGGCGAGCCGGGCGCCCGCCCGCCAGTCCTCTGCCCGCGCGTGCCTTACCCGCCGCCGCGCCCCGGCACTGGCGTCCTCGGCGCCGCCGCCCCGCGGTCCCGGGTCCCCTCCCGTCCTGGCGCCCCACAGGCCCGCGCCCACTCCGCGCCCCGCGCACGGCCGCGCCGTCAACTTCTGGCCGCCGTGGCCGCTCTGCCGCCGCCGCGGGACTTTTTTTTTTTTTCCCTCTAGCTCCTCTGCTGCCTCTGGAATTTTTTTTTTTTTTTCACTTGCCCTCTCCAGCTCCCACTAGTGATTGGAGCCTGAGAGCCAAGTACTTAGCGGAGGGATTACACTTCTCGACGCACTTGGAGCTGCCCCAGCGCCGCCGCCTGTGTCTGGAAGGGCGAGCGGACTTGGGGAGCCGGCTGCCTCCCGCCCTTCCACCGCCCCGCATCCCCTGAATCGAGGCGGGGCACTTCCCAGCTCGGTCTGCCTCTCAGAGCCTCACCTCGGTTTCAATCACAGATGCTCTCTGGGTCATGTGTAAGAAGGGGTTTAAAAAAAAAAAAAATGTTTGAGGAACAAAGGTGGGATTACTGTACACTGAGAGCTTGGAAGGGGCTCCCAAAACTGATCTAGCGCAGTGGACTGAAAATCATCAAGGCCATTGACACTTTGGGGAAGTTGATAAAAACTTTAACACACCTCGTAAAAAACACACTTACACGGCAAATTATGCCTGAAGTTTTGGACGAGGAGTGTAGGAACTCTGAAACAGGTGGGCCTCCTAGGGAAAAGAAATATTTCCTTTCTTCAAATATTTTGAAATTGTCAAAAAAAACAAGAACAAGGAAACATCTTCCATTTGTATTTGATGAAATTTTACAGTCAGCATGTTTATTTCCGGAAAGTATGTAACCTCTTTACTTTGTGATTTCCTTGCTAAATCTTTAAGTGTTGAAATATTTTCTAAGGAGGTAAATATAAATATAAATTAAGCTAGTCTTTCAGGAAACTTGGGGAGAAGAGTTAACTTTTTAAAATCAGCTATTTTGTCCACAGTATTTTCCAGGGAGACATCTAATAACTTCCTAATACTTTTTTCCTCCCACCGCCTTTCAGTTATTTACCCTCCAGAATCAATTTCCTCCTTTTGTAAAATTTTTCCATCTTCCATATATATTGATAAACCCTCTCGAGGCACCAAGTGTGTGATTCAAATCATTCAATACCATTTCACTCTGATGTAGTTTTCCGACTTTTTTCGTATCTGTTTCTATTGTCTAATTCTTAGCCTACATTTTCTTTTCACCACCTCCCTTTTCTTAAATTATTCTCATTAAATGGTTTTATGCTAAACATTAAATACACTCCTTTGAGCTTATAAGAAATTCAACTGTATATAAAAACATTTTATGCAACTCCCACTCAGGAGCAGGTGGTCATCCAGGCATGTATTGATGAGCCTGTAAAATGTAGGCATGTTTTCACCAAAGACATGTTAAGGTTCCCACAGAAGTCTATTTGCCCCCAGTACTTATCTGGACCATGATATTATCAGGACTAACCTACTTTCTGATTCTTGGTGCCTAACTGAAAGAGGAAAGTTTTGTTTAGCATAACACTAGAAATTTTCCAAAGCACGTAACATGTCATTGGTATCATCTCACACCTCTTACTCAACCCACATTCTAGTCGTTAGTACAAGTAATCATCTTACTCTCCCCAGAATCCCAAGGTAGAATCCACACGTTTTACCTTACCAAATTCTCTGTGCTCCTAAATTACCTTCCTCAGTGTCCTCAAATTTCCTATCATCTCCATCTTCTGACATTAACTAGGTTTAAAGAGGAAATAAATCTGATTGAATCTATCCCCTCTACTGTGTGAATTACTGGTAACTTTCATTTGACTATTTTTTCCTCTTAGAGTTTCAATCCTCACAAACTACTGTGAAATAAATGAGACATTAAAGAAGTTTTGGAGCGGAGAGTGTGTGGGTTGCAGTACAGCTTTTCAGAAGCTAAGAATTGACTTAAATCTATTCAGCAAATATCCTTGTAAACATCAGTATACTGGATGTAACACACTAATCCAAAGAGTAAGCATCTCTGGGTAGGGAAGACAGATTAAATAACATATTTTAAAAATTCCAAATCAGAGGAATGAAGAAATTTAAAAATTTTTTTAAAAAGCAGTCTGGGTAAGAGAGAATTGGAGAGGACAGTCAAGGAAACTGAAGTACACCTTGGAAGGTAGCATTTCAATAGGCAGGGATGAGGAATCTGGGGTATAAGCTACTCAACAAACTACTTTCACTGAGTACTCATGGTATGCCATTCACTGGTGTTTCAGATTTAAATTCTGTCTATCCCTTCTTGAAACCTGTAAAAGACAACATACATACATACATATTTTTTTAATTAGAATATTCTGAGAAATACAGTAGTTAGTATAGGAATGCACATCTATTGGAACACAGAAGAAGGAACTATTCTGCTTGGCAATGGCAGGAAAAACTTCATGGAACAGTCACAATTTATCAGGGCCCTGAAGGATCTTTAGAGACCAAAAAGCAGTTAGAAAGAGAATAAGCATTCTAAGTAAAGGGAACAGAATAAAAAAGCACAGCACACTTAGGAAACAGCTGGTAGCTCAGTGCTGCAACCCAAGTTATGAGGAGAAGGTACAAGAGATGAATCTCAGTGTTCAGGAATGACCTGGTCAGATATGCCAATGAAATAGATTTTTCCTTGTTAGGCGATGTGGAAGCAATGAAGATTTTTAAACCAAGGGATTAAATAGTGGATTGGGACTTTCAGAAGATCATTTTGAAGTACCTAGAGAAGGAGAAATGGAAACACAGATCCAGTTAGGAATCTGCTGTGTAAAGAGTAAAGATAGTGATGTGGCTACCAAGATCACCAGCAGACTTGGAAAAATACTTTATCTCAAGTACATTGAGCTGTAGAAGCGTATTCCTTAGCCTTGCAACCTGGGCTGGTGGTCCTTTTAAAGGCAACAGGGACCACTCAGGGAGAAGCTGTTGAGAGGAAGAGGAAGGAAAGGCTGTCTGGTGAGATGACAAATCTGAGCAAAAGCACAGTTTCTCTCTTCATACAAGTGTAAAGGTAAAGGAAAAGTTTCCAGTATCTCAGGAGAGGACCCCAGGACAGCAAAAGCAAGAACTCTCATAGAATTTGCTGGCTTATTTCCCACTGAATAAGACATTTACCCAGCTCTGTTGTACTCAAACCTATTTATATGCAACTGAATACGATACACATGAGAAAGTGAATTTGGTAAGCTTGTTTCTGTGATTTCAGCCTCCCTTTTTCCCAACTGTTTCCTCTTCATGGATTTCACTAATTCCACATCTTTACCTCTTCCATTTCCCCCTCTTCCAAAACTGTAAGGGATCTGACCATTATTATTTTATCCTAAGAAAGGTATACCATTGTAATTAACATTCTGGAGTGTGTGCTTTTAAGTTATTTCTCCCTAGATGTGGCAGAAAATAGTCTCTTTCTTGAGTTATCTTAGGAATTAGATGAAAGAAATATTTCAGAAAAAGAAATCTTTTTCTTTCCCTATGATTCATACTACTGTGGTTTTCTTAGAACCCACTACTAATACAGTGACTACATACACAAAATAAGAGATTAAACCTCTCAACTGGAGTATTTAAACACAACTTAAAAATTTAAGTACTGTGTATTTTTAACTCCTGCAGCTCAATTCCAGAAAAATAAATGACCCAATCAAAAAGTGGGCCAAAGAACTAAACAGACATTTCTCCAAAGAAGATACACAGATGGCTAACAAACACATGAAAAGATGCTCAATGTCACTCATTATTAGAGAAATGCAAATCAAAACCACAATGAGGTACCATTTCACACCAGTCAGAATGGCTGCTATCCAAAAGTCTACAAGCAATAAATGCTGGAGAGGGTGTGGAGAAAAGGGAACCCTCTTACACTGTTGGTGGGAATGCAAACTAGTACAGCCACTATGGAGAACAGTGTGGAGATTCCTCAAAAAACTGGAAATAGAACTGCCATATGACCCAGCAATCCCACTGCTGGGCATACACACTGAGGAAACCAGAATTGAAAGAGACATGTGTACCCCAATGTTCATCACAGCATTGTTTGTAATAGCCAGGGCATGGAAGCAACCTAGATGTCCATCAGCAGACAAATGGATAAGAAAGCTGTGGTACGTATACACAATGGAATATTACTCAGCCATTAAAAAGAATACATTTGAATCAGTTCTAATGAGGTGGATGAAACTGGAGCCTATTATACAGAGTTAAGTAAGCCAGAAAGAAAAACACCAATACAGTATACTAATGCATATATATATGGAATTTAGTAAATCAGTAAAGATAACTCTATATGCGAGACAGCAAAAGAGACACAGATGTATAGAACTGTATTTTGGACTCTATGGCAGAGGGCGAGGGCGGGATGATATGGGAGAATGGCACTGAAGCATGTAAATTATCATATGTGAAATGAATTGCCAGTCCAGGTTCAATGCATGATACAGGGTGCTCAGGGCTGGTGCACTGGGATGACCCGGAGGGATGGGATGGGAAGGGAGGTGGGAGGCGGGTTCTGGATGGGGAACACATATACACACATGGCGGATTCATGTCAATGTATGGCAAAACCAATACAATATTGTAAAGTAAAAAAAAATAGATAAATAAATTTAAAAAAACAACAACAACAAAAATGTAAGTACTGGTAACATATATAGCTTCTATAATAGAAGCCCAATTTATTAATTACTGTGTGCTAGGCATACTATGAAGTACTTCTTACATATGAACACATTGCAGTCTCATAACAAGGTAGGTACTATTTTCTTCCCAATTTTACGAATGAGGAAATTGAGTCACAGAGAAGTTAGATAGCATGCTGAAGGCCATGCCTCCAAGTGGAAGAGGCAGGATATGAACCCAGGTAATGTTGCTACAGCACGTCAAGCTTATTCGGCGTTACTAGACTACTCCAGCAATGAGAACATTTTTAAGTATCCAATGAACAGATACTAGACAAAAATACCTAAAGATCTTGAATGTTAGATAAGCTGTGATTCAGATCCTAGAACGGATGGAAAAGCAAAGTGCTTGAGTCCTTTATATTTCGTTGAACAGTTTCTCAAGCTTCTTAGAAACTAGCACCTGGGCTAAAAGCTGACGATGCCAGGAACGTGGGAAGCAGTAGGGTCTGTGGCTTGTGAAATGTCGCTCTCTAGGTCAGCGTTTAAAGCCTTTGGCTAGGCCAGCTGCCAAATTGTAAACTTCCTGAGTATCCCTTTCTTGTCTTTCACTACTCTCTGCAACCACATGTTTTTTTTAAAAACACAACCACTTTTGCTAGTTAGATATGAGCGAATTTAGCACCAAGTCAGAAGTTTTCACATGGTATAGCAGATTGCACCATAAGGTAGTGAGAGTCCCATCACAAGCATTCAGGCTGAGGCAGAGATGCAATGTTGTGGAAAAGGTTCCTACAGTGGATAGGAAGGAAAGTCAAAAATCTCTAAGATCCCTCTCTACTTTCCAAGTCTATATTTAATGTAGTTAGGTTAATAATTCAAAATATTAACACAAATACAACATAAATATGACATATATAATTCACATAAGTATTAAGGCTTATAGTACTGAAATGGCTATTAAATAACTTTAAAATGAATATGAATGAATATGTTGATAATTCACTCTGATGCATGTCTGTGATAATCTCACAATTAAAATACACAAATTACTTCCATACTGTACCCTGAAACATCTACTCTATTTTCTGCTGTTCTCTTTATTTGATTTATTTAAAACAACTGTGATTACATACAGGAAAAAAGCAGATTCTAGTTCTATAACTAGAACTAAATTCATTTTGTCTACTATGTAAGTTCAAGAAAAATAGAATTTCTCAATTGAAACAGAAATAAACCATGAAAAAAATCTGAAGTAGAAATGCTAAAATGATTTTACTTTCTTTTACTGTCAGCATTGTTCCAATTTTTCTTAATAAAAGCAGATATAATATCTACCTATTTATATGCTGCCAAATTATCCAGGGCCTGATATAAATTAATCCCTTTGAAATTGGATTTGAATACAATGTTATTGCATTTCAATTTTTAAAAATTTCTACAGCCTAAGCATCTTTTCTTTCTGAACCACTCTGACCCATACACCTGCATAATTCCTAAAACTGGAAAATTAGGAAAAAATTCTGCAATGAAACTTATAAAAATTTTTACATCTGTTTCTTTGGAGTCTCATGTTCCCGATGGCTTTTTCCTTCTAAAGTGATTTGCCAGCCTTGGAACCTCTCAGTGTTTTCGTGACTCACAGTATATTTACAGTGTGTATCTCAGGAAGAAATATACAGCAACTATTTCCTTTTGTACTAGACAAAAGAAAAGTTAGGAAATGAAAACATATGAAGAGCAAATCTCCAATTAACCTACCTGAAATTAAACTGCCTGAAAAGCCTATTCTTTCCATCATATATTCTTCAATAAATAGAATTGCTTTAAGCTAGTGAAGAAGTTTAACCTCTATTCCAGGAATTCAGAGTTTTGTGCCTTACATGTCAATAAATTCATAAAGATTTAACACTATGTTAATGTCAGAACAATATTGAATATAACTCCATGAACTAAAAGATGACATTTTACGAAGTTCTTATTAACATTACTAATTACAAGAATATCTATGCTTTGAAATCACATAATGTGAAGACATCAATATTAGAACACTGAAAGCTATTCAGATTTCTATACCACAAGGTAAAATAGCTAGGTTGATTATTTCTAGGGCATACTGCAGGATGAAGCCATAGCTTTCCTTGGCAATCTTCAATAAATCCTGGAAATTTCACACTACTATTAATGGAAAGCAAAATGACAGAACTGAAGTTTGAGGAAAGGACTAAAGAGGAAACAAGTCCTCCAAGTAACAAAAAATAGCAAGAATAAGGAAGCAAAAGGTCAAGGAGGAAGCAAGAAAAAATTACATTCTAAAATATCTCTCTTCAGGGCTTCCCTGGTGGCTCAGTGTAAAGAATCTGCCTGCCAACGCAGGAAACTCGGCTTTGATCCCTGATCTGAGAAGATCCCACATGCCACAGAGCAACTAAGCCTTTGAGCCACAACTATTGAATCTGTGCTTGAGAGTCCGGGAACTGCAACTATTGAGCCCCTGTGCCCTCGAGCCCGTGCTCCACAACAAGGGAAGCCACTGCAATGAGAAGTCCACGCTTGGCAACTAACTATACAAGAGCCCAGGCAGCAACAAAGACCCAGCACGGTCAAAAATAAATACAATTATAAAATATCTCCTTTCTTTTGGCAGAATTCTGTTTTAGCACACAGGATTTGTGATTTTATCGAGTAGCACTATTCATTAAGTTGAGCTAGATATTAAGTCTGAACACATGAAATGTGGACGATCTTGTAACTTACTTGCTTACAAAATGGTGGGATTCTCCTTTGCCTACAAAGTATGCATCCCAATAGAAACTTCAGGGCTCATCACAACCTGATCTCAGCATCCCATGCCAGCCACATCTCTTGCCAAACACTTCAGCCTCAAAGGCTGCTTGTCAAGTATCTTCACACTTCCCACCATCTCTCCCACCTGGTGTATCATCAGGCCCCCTGACCGCTATCCCTTCCTCATCTGAGGTTCGCCTTCTAAATCCCAGTCAAATGTCTTTTTTTCTTCCCACAAAACATGTTTTTATTTCCACAGGCATATTAGTCACATCTTCTCAAGCTTTAGCACTACCACTCTCATATTTTATACCTTTTTTATATTCTTAACATAGTACAGTGTCTAGTAATAATAGGTGTTCCATGTATCTTTGCTGTTAAAGGAAGACAAAACTATGAAATCTCACAATTATGTTAGACTCATGAGACCAGATTTTAGAACCATACGTAGATCACCAACTGTATCAGCCACTCAAAAGTTTTGAAACGATTAACATCCCACACATGGGTTGTATGGGAAGAAAGATATATGGGGTTTTGTTAGGGATTTATAAAAACAAACCAAAATTAAAAATAGGAGAAGATTTTCAAAAGAAGGAAAAAAACAAGTTTATTTACTGTAAGATCAGGGCAAATGATGGGCAGACCAATCTGCAATTTGGATTGGGTGTGGCATGAGGAGAGCCCAGGTGATGGAAGTTCAGTCAGGTGTGGGAGTGACTGTCTCAGGGGCAAAGTTTCTTCAGTCCTTGCTCAGGAATTCAGAGACTGTTATCTTAGCCCAGTCAGGGTGTTAAAACAAAAATATCACAGACTGAGTGGCTTAAACAACATTTTCTTTCTCAGAGTTCGAGAGACTAGGAGTCTGAGATCAGGGAACTGGCAATGCTGAGATCTGGTAAGGGCTCTTTTCCAGGTTGCAGATGACTGCCTGACTGTGTTCTCAGATAGCAAAGAAAAAACAGAGACCGAGCTCTGATCCCTTCATGTGTGTGTGCAGGCTCAGTCACATCCAACTCTTTGTGACTCCAAGAACTATAGCCTGCCAGGCTTCTCTGTTCACAGGATTGAATACTGGAGTGGGTTTCCATGCCCTCCTCCAGGGGATCTTCCCAACCCCAGGGATTGAACCCTCGTCTCCCAAGTCTCTTGAACTGGCAGATGGATTCTTCACCACTGAGCCACCTGGGAAACTCCTCATTTACCTCGTTCAGGCACTAATCCCATTCATGAAGGCTTCACCCTCCTGACCTAATTACCTTCCAAAGATCCAACCTCTTACTACCATTAAGGGTTAAGATTCAACATCTGAATTTTGGGAGGACACAGATATTCAGTCCATAACCACTATCATCTCTAAATGGTAAGAAACAGCCAGCAAATCTGATGATTTGCTGAGAATGTTATCAGATTTTCAGAGCACTCATATTTGAACACAGAGTGTTTCATGATACTTTCTGATGTAAACGGGAGATCCTTCAGAATGCAAACACACAATTAGTAACCTGGAACATATTCAGTATTTGATTAATATATGAGGAATGAATAAATATAACATGAAAACATGCATCAATTTTATAACATTACTGTTTCACCCACCGAAAGTTCTTGTGGAAGTATAAGAACAGATAAATTCTCACACACATGCTCCTATTATAGGTCAAATAAAATTAGAGATGAGCTGAAATAAGAACAGTAATAGTATACTATAAATAATTACTATAAAATAATTACTATAAAAACTATTACTTGTTGTTTATTATGTACCAGGTACTATATCATTTTATCTCATTTAATCATGGATCCTATTATTGTCATTACTTTACAGATGAAGAAAATGAGGTGTGTGGTGTTCATTTTTTTATTTTTTTGGCTGTGCCACAGAGCATGTGAGATCTTAGTTCCCCTACCAGGGGTTGAACCCACACTCCATGCATTGGAAGCTGCAAGTCTTAACAACTGGACTGCCAGGGAAGTCCAAAATTGAGGTTTTAAGCAGTTAACTTGCTAAGATATAGAGCTAGCACACCTTGGAATGAATATTTAAATCCAGATTTTTTAGGATAGAGAGCTCACATTCTTAACCAGAACACCCTCTACCCCAGATCTTCTAAATACTGTCACAAAAGTTAAAAGTGCAAGCTGATGCATGAGTTGACTAAAATACTAACTGAAACTACTGTTTAGTTCTCATTGCTGTTAGTAAGATCCTTCTAGAACATGGACTTACTTTAGAATGTTGTTCTGTTGGGGACCAAAAAAGGTAAACTGTTAATGACTGCAGATATTTTACTGTTTTACTGTATTAAAGTTACTCCACTGCCATTACCTTTGGACGTGGTATCACGGATAATGAAATGTTTATGACAAAACTACCATGCAGACAACACAGTACCTCCAACATCATTTGATTTAAAGATGTCATTTTTATGCTTGATTAAAAATAAAATTCCAACATTAATAGGGAGTAAGGAAATATTTTAACTTAGGACTTCCTTTCGTTTTATTAAAGGTTTTAAAGCACTGAAATTATATTGAATGTTAAGTTTTTATTTTATCTTTCTCTACAAGTTGCTAAACTTCTTGAAAGTCAAAGTTGCTCAGTTGTGTCTGACTCTCTGAGACCCCATACACTATACAGCCCATGGAATTCTCCAGGCCAGAATACTGGAGTGGGTAGCCTTTCCCTTCTCCAGGTTATCTCCCCAACCCAGGGATCGAACCCAGGTCGCCTGCATTGCAGGTGAATTCTTGACCAGCTGAGCCACAAAGGAAGCCCTTGACTTCTTGAGGTCAAGATTATATATTTTTGTGTTCTCAGCATTTAGCATACTTGTATCATATTAATCAATATTTTATACGTTAATGAATACAAAGATAAATCACAGAATTCTAGTCTCAATTTAGCATCATACTGATTTTTCTGATCTATACGTATTAAAGATGTGTGTGTATACATATGTGTGTATGTGTGTCATAATGAAAAAGATAAATGAAGTTAAGCTGTAATGATGTTATAACATGAATTCTGAAATAAGGACAGACTATCCTTCAGACTTCAAGTATTAGCTTGCAAGATAGAGAGAGGTCTCAAAGTTGACAAGAAGCCTGGTACATTGGGTGACAATAGTTTACTGTTCACATTATATGAAAACCAAAGACAATAGTTTGAACGGTGTTAACACTCATAAAGACTATTTTCCCTGAGTGATGTGAAAACCACTTGGAGAAAGGATACTCATTAATAAAGGTACCACCTTATGCTGCCCAAGTCACTGTACCTTTTTAAACAGAAAGCACCTGAGGCAACTGACCAAAAAGTGGATGACTACGAGAGCTTTTAGTGACTTCCAGATTATACAATAGAACATTTCACATGAACTACTATATCTGCAACTCACCATAATCTCAAAATTACTGATATTCATATTTCTATATTTAGTAACTTCACAGTTGTGTTTAGTACAGTATTCTGAGGGCAGATAAGTGTACAATATATATAAAATTAGTATAAAGGTACTCAAGGTATTAACCAAGATATTGTTTTAGTGGATGCTATTGTTTTTCTTAACTATATTCTTTCACTTTTTCCAGTTGTCTACAATTTAGACGTTGATTGTTTTGGGTTTTTTTTTTTAATTTTTATTGGAGTATAGTTGATTTACAATGTTGTATTAGTTTCAGGTGTACAGCAAAGTGAATCAGTTATACATATCCATATATCCACTTTGTGGTTTTTTTTTTAGATACTTCTCCCATACAGATGATTAAGAGTATTATTGTTTTAATGACCTTCGCACTGGAGGATGACATGGCCATAGGAGTATGACAGACTAGGATGCATGTGTGATGCAGCCAGGAGTTGTCAAAATTAATTCAATTACATACAAGCTTTACTATCTATTACACCAAAGACAATCTCAGAATTTCTTACCATTCTGTTTTGTCACTTTAGTTCTAATTAATAAATAACAATTTGAAGATATTATTTGAGTATACCTTTGAGATAATGGACTTCTGAATTGAAGATTCTTGAATTTTACTGTTATTAAGAAGCAGCACCTATTTCTATATAGCCATAACCAATATATTCTACACACTCCTAACATATAATACAGTCTTGATTATAGTAACAGATGGAAAGCCCTGCTACCAAGATCTCCATTTCTTTAAACCTAATTCCCAGGAAATCATTTAGGTCTGGGGTCTAATCTATATAATGTATACATAGAATATGTCAATAAATGTGTAACAGATTTGGAAACAAAAGATTCAAACAGTCAATTTCCCATAGCCTAGCTTTGTAGTCCTGAAAGTATAGGGAATTCATTAAACAGCAACTCAATAGTTTTTTTCTTAATGTCTTGTCTATTTTTGTTTTCATTTTCTTGCAAAGCAAGATCTTACCAAACCCTTTAGTCGTGATCTCTTTTGTTGCAGTCATATGGGTGTTACTGGGAAGGTGAAAAACTTGTGACTATGGCAGGAAAAAGAATTGACTTATGAATTACAGCTCTGTTTGCACTTCTACTTGAACTATAATCATTTGTTTAAAAGTTCTACATTTGAATTTCCACAATCGTGTGCATATTGTAAACACCTCCTCTTTTACCCAAACTCAGCCGATACTTGAGCTTGTTAACATTCATCATCAAGGAATAAATCTTATGCTAACAAATAATTGTTCTTCATAAGAGAATATAAACAGAACTCAGATTCATAAACTTGCTAATTAACACTTGTAGTTGCACTGATCAACATTTTTGTTAACAGAAGTAAAACTTCATGACATGCTATTTATTTAAAACTTTCTCCTTTATCTCTCAAAGACTTATCTGCTTCTGATGTTTGGCTTAGGCAGCTGATACTGTTGATTTCACCTCTAGAAATACTAGTATCCTTCACCTGTGGCATACCACTATGACCATTAAATATACATTACATATCTTTTCCTAGGTCATATTCTAGCTCATGTAACTTCCTCCTCTATGTTTTTTTTTTCTTATAGAGGGATTTATAAGATTTAGGATTCACTTTAATGTGCAGCATATTCTTTCACTTTGGTTTTCCTACTGAAGCCAGTGTATTTTCATAGAAAACACATTAGTAACTCTACCTTTCTATATCCTACATCTGGAGGGCAGCCTCCTTCTGAAGAAACACCATGATTACTTCACTCCCTGGACTTTATCAGAATTCATGAGCAAGCAGAACTGTAATCTATCAGGATAATCAGCAAAATGTTCAAAGAAGTCAGAGTATTTCTCTCATTCTCTAATAATAACAATTTATTCACACTCTTATCATCCTTACTATTGACTACCTCTAGATCTTTTAAAGAAGTCAGTTTTACTGTGGAATCACTAAAACACCTGAACAAATAACTAGAACTGCATAGTATAATTTCACCTTAGTAACTGTATTTATAAAGATGAACAGAGTGATTAATGTAGTCTAATCATCTAAGCTAAAGAATATTCAATTCCAAGTTCATTCTCACAAAGTCTTTCTCTATTAATTTGCCAAGAAGAGAATATATTCAATTGATTATCTGAATTGTAAAATTCTGCATTTATTTTTTGGCCTCATTAATTCAACATATATTAAACAAACAGACATTATGCTGTATGCTAAGGTTGCATTAGGCAAGACAAAAACCCATCTCAATTGAGTTTATAGTCCAGGGAGGGAATTTAGTGAATAAGTTACTCAAAGGTGTGACTAATTTACTCATGGTTTATTAGCCATTGTGTTAGATATACAGCAGTCTGAAAGACATATAGGCCTCTGCAATGGTAGAGGGTGTGTGTCAAGAGTCCTAAGATAACATCAAGCATTAGATCCTATCACACAGGGAGTACTTAAGCCCGTCTTTAGAGGATAAGGAAGACATCTAGAGTCAGTGACAGCTTAGGTGAGACCCAAAAGTAGAATAACGCTTGGCCAGACAAAGGCGAAGAAAAGGCAGAGTGTTCTGGTGCACAGGCCCTGAAGTTAAAAATCATCCCAAAGACAGGGAACCAGAGGTAGGTCAATGTGGCTGAAGTAGAGGATGTACAGCAGGCATCTGTGAAACCAAAGGAATCAGGAACAAGAACAGGAAAGCCACAAGAAGGTGGACAGCACAGAAGTTGAGGCAAGCTGCTTCAGTTCAAAGCCTGGTTCAAGCATTTACAAGCTTTGGTGATTTTCAGGGTGGGTGCTTAAACATTCCATTATCAGCATAGTTAACTTGAGAATTGTACTTCATGGTTTGCATTACCGGATAGTTCTGTTATTATTTGCTGGATGAGGAACTTGTGAGATTTAGGAGATGGAAGTGAAGTGGCAATCATTACCCTCTGAAGGTCCTCATGGTTGGAGGTGGTGGTAGACCCAGAGGAGCCTGGAGGGTTCCAGCTGGCCCTCACCCTCCTCTGTTTCACCACTTTCAGCTCTTCTCCTCAGCTCTGGCTCCACTGACCAAAAGCAGCCCCAGGACCATTACCGGATGCTTGACTGCAGACCCATGGAGGTGACAGCTCCCACAGACTCCCCCGCCACTCTCCTCATACTCCCACTACAGGGGCTGTATGTGCTTGGCTTTTCTTACTGACTAACTGGTGACCCCTCTGATCTTCCAGCTTCTCCTCTAAGACATCTCATTATATTTTAGTAAATCTCTTATCCCATAACTCACAGTGGGCCTGTTTCACTGACTGATATGTTAGACTTGTTACATAACCTCTCTATGCCTTAGTTTCTTTGTCTTAAAAGGGGATGATAAGTTACAATAGTAAGCCCTGGTGAGCTCAGCTAGTAAAGAATCTGCCTGCAATGCGGGAGACCTGGGTTCGATCCCTGGGTTGGGAAGGTCTCCTTGAGAAGGGAAAGGCTACCCACTCCAGTATTCTGGCCTGGAGGATTCTATGGACTGTATAGTCCATGGGGTCACAAAGAGTCCGACAGGACTGAGTAACTTTCACTTTTATTCCAAGTTACAACAGTATCTACTTTATGGAGTTGTCTTGAGGAAATAATGTATGCTCACAAAATGATCATTACCTTATGAAATTTATATTGTACCTTGAGGTGAATGGGAAGTAAAAGATTGCCAATGAGGACATGATGTGACAAGAATTATTTCAGAACAACAACTTGAGTGAGATGTGGAAGATAGACTTGAGCGGAACAAGGAGATGCTTGGCAGTCTGTCACAGCAGTCAGAATGAGATGATGGGTGATTGGAGGTGAGTGGACAGATTCAAGAGTCATTAAGAATCTAGAAGTGTCTCTGTTTGACTCATTCATTAGCATAACGTCCCAAGGTCCATCCTGTTGTCACAAATGGCAAGATTTCCACTATATGATATCACTTATGTATAGAATCTAAAAAAGCTAAGCTCATAAAAAGAGAGTGAAAAGGAGCTGGCAATTAGGGAAACAGGAGAGATGTTCATAAGGACACAAAGGTGTAACTAGTAGATAAATAAATCCTGGACATCTAACGCACAACACAGCGATTATAGACCACAATACTGTATTATAAACAAACCTGCTAAAAGACAAGACTTTAATGATTCCCATTACAAAAAAGAAACGATAATTATATACATGACAGAAGTGTTAGCTAACACCACAAGGACAATTGTATGGCAATATATAAGCATATCAAATCAACATGCTATATCCCTTAAACTTTTACTATATGTCAAATATATTTCAATTAAAATAAAAAATTTAAAAATAAAAATGAACACACATAGAAAGGCAGTAGAAATGATGTAACTTGGTAATTATTAAATATGAGTTTGGAGGAAAGAGACATACAAGACTACTTTCAGGCTTCTAGTTTAAGGCACTGGGTGGGTCATGATGCCATTTTTCTGAAACAGTAAAAGTGGAAGAACTCATTTGGTGAGGAGGTGATGAAATTTAGCTTTGACACAATGAGCCCAAGGTGCCCATGAGACATCTAATTGGAGACATTAAAAAGGAAGCTGCTGTACTGGACAGTTGATTGTGAAGATCAGACACAAATCATTGCCCCTTGTTCTGAACATTATGTGTACGAGGTAAATGTGCTTTCAGTAAACGCAAAGAACTCAGAGGCTGAAATACTGGATTGGCCTTTTTTTTTTTTTTGGTCTGTCAGCACTTTTTGGTCTCAGGAAACCTTTACAGTCTTAGACTTTTTAGAACCCTAAAAAGATTTTGATCATGTATACTTACAGTGTGATAAATTTAAACTCAAATTTTAAACCAAAAATTATATTAATTCACTTCAAAACAAACCAAAACATGCTAACAAAAATATACCTTTATGAAAAACAACCTTAAAAGAATAGAGATAAAAGTAGCATTGTTTTGTTTTTTATGAATTTCTAATGTCTAGCTTAATAGGAGACAGCTGAAGTCTCATTGCTGCCTCTATGGATACATTGTATGTTGCAATATCACACACCATGTAGCCTCTGGAAAGTTCTACTGTGTCCTTGTGAAACAATGACAGTGAAAAGAGGAATAACATTTTAGGATTATTATAAAAATGGTTTAGCCCTCATGGAACCCCTGGAAAGGTCTCAGAGAAACCCAGGATCCCTTTGAAAACGACTGTTCACTGTAAACATTAAGTCAGAAGAGATGATGGATCACAATGGGAGTGAAAAGGAAGACCCAGGAACTCAACTCTTTAGTGAATATGGCAATCATTGAGAAACTGACCTTGAAGTGACTGATAGGAAGTCTGATGTAGCTGAGTAGCACATGGTTCAAGTGACAAGAGGTCTTTAAAAAGGTGTGGGGGGTGGGATGTAGAATTAATGAGTGATCTTGAAATAGTTTAGGGAAATGAGAGCAATTCAGGTCATACCTCCACTCCCTTGGTGGATGGTATTTAGGAAAGAAAGTATCATTTATACAAGAGGACTGTGTTTGAAGTGTCTCCTGCAGAGGTACAGGTCATCAGTGGACTGCTGCAGGGGCAGGGGCTCTGGGTGCAGCAGACCTGGGTATAGCATAAGCCCTCTTGGAGGAGGTCACCATTAACCCCACCTTAGAGCTGCCAAAACTTACACAGGACTGGGGAAACAGACACTTGGAGGGTACAAACAAAACCTTATGTGCACCAGGACCCAGGAGAAAGGACCAGTGACCCCACAAGAGACTGACAGAGACTTGCCTGTGAGTGTCCGGGGGATGCCTGGGTTGGCAGTGGCCTGCTGCAGAGTTGGGGGCATTAAGTGCAGCAATGCATGCATGGGACCTTTTGAAGGAGGTCACCATTATCTTCATTACCTCCACCATAGTCTGGCCTCAGGTCAAATAACAGGGAGGGAACACAGCCCCACCCATCAACAGGAAGTTGGATTAAAGATTAACTGAGCATGACCCCGCCCATCAGAACAAGACCCAGTTTCCCCCTCAGTCAGTCTCTCCCATCAAGAAGCTTCCATAAGTCTCTTATCCTTCTCCATCAGAAGGCAGACAGAATGAGAACCACAATCACAGAAAACTAACCAATCTGATCACATGGACCAGAGCCTTGTCTAACTCAATGAAATTATGAGCCATGCTGTGTAGGGCCACCCAAGACGGACAGGTCATGGTGGAGAGTTCTGACAAAACATGGTCCAGTGGAGAAGGGAATGGCAAACCACTTCAGTATTCTTCCCTTAAGAACCCCATGAACAGTATGAAAAGGCAAAAAGATAGGACACTGAAAGAGGAACTCCCCAGGTCAGTAGGTGCCCAATATGCTACTGGAGATCAGTGGAGAAATAACTCCAGAAAGAATGGGGAGATGGAGTCAAAGCAAAAACAAGACCCAGTTGTGAATGTGACTGGTAATGGAAGTAAAGTCCGATGCTGTAAAGAGCGATACTGCATAGGAACCTGTAATGTTAGATCCAAAATCAAGGCAAATTGGAAGTGGTCAAACAGGAGATGGCAAGAGTGAACGACAACATTTCAGGAATCGGCGAACTAAAATGGACTGGAATGGGTGAATTTAATTCAGATGACCATTACATCTACTACTGTGGGCTAAGAATCCCTTAGAAGAAATGGAGTAGCTGTCATAGTCAACAAAACAGTCTGAAATGCAGTACTTGGATGCCATCTCAAAAATGACAAAATGATGTCTGTTCGTTTCCAAGGCAAACCATTCAATATCACAGTAATCCAAGTCTATGCCCCGACCAGTAATGCTGAAGAAGCTGAAGTTGAACGGTTCTATGAAGATCTACAAGACCTTCTAGAACTAACATCCAAAACAGATGTCCTCTTCATTATACGGGACTGGAATGCAAAACTAGGAAGTCAAGAAACACCTGGAGTAACAGGCAAATTTGGCCCTGGGGTACAGAATGAAGCAAGGCAAAGGCTAATAGAGTTTTGCCAAGAGAACACACCAGTCATAGCAAACACCCTCTTCCAACAACACAAGAAAAGACTCTACACATGGACATAACCAAATGGTCAATACCGAAATCAGACTGATAATATTCTTTGCAGCCAAAGATGGACAAGCTCGATACAGACAGCAAAAAACAAGACTGGGAGCTGACTGTGGCTCATATCAAGAACTTCTTATTGCAAAATTCAGCCTTAAATTGGAGAAAGTAGGGAAAACCAATAGACCATTCAGGATGACCTAAATCAAATCCCTTATGACTATACAGTGGAAGTGAGAAATAGATTTAAGGGACTAGATCTGACAGACAGAGTGCCTGAGGAACTACGGATGGAGGTTCGTGACACTGTACAGGAGACAGGGATCAAGACCATCCCCAAGAAAAAGAAATGCAAAAAGGCAAAATGGTTGTCTGAGGAGGCCTTACAAATAGGTGAGAAAATGAGAGAAGCGAAAGGCAAAGGAGAAAAGAAACGATATTCCCATTTGAATGCAGAGTTCCAAAGAATAGCAAGGAGAGATAAAAAAAAAGCTTTCCTCAGTGATCACTGTAAAGAAATAGGGGAAAACAACAGAATGGGAAAGACTAGAGATCTCTTCAAGAAAATTAAAGATAACAAGGGAACATTTCATGCAAAAATGGGTATAATAAAGGACAGAAATGGTATGGACCTAACAGAAGCAGAAGGTATTAAGAAGAGGTGGCAAGAATACACAGGACAACTACACAAAAAAGATCATGACCCAGATAATCATGATGGTGTGATCACTCACCTAGAGCCAGACATCCTGGAATGCGAAGTCAAGTGGGCCTTAGGAAGCATCACTATGAACAAAGCTAGTGGAGGTGATGGAATACAGTTGAGCTATTTCAAATCCTAAAAGATGATGCTGTGAAAGTGCTGCACTCAATATGTTAGCAAATTTGGAAAACTCAGCAGTGGCCACAGGACTGGAAAAGGTCAGTTTTCATTCCAATCTCAAAGAAGGGCAATGCCAAAGAATATTCAAACTACCACACAATTGCACTCATCTCACACACTAGCAAAGTAATGCTCAAAATTCTCCAAGACAGGCTTCAACAGTACATGAACCGTTAACTTCCAAATGTTCATGCTGGATTTAGATAAGGCAGAGGACCAGAGATCAAGGTGCCAACATTCACTGGATCATCGAAAAAGCAAGAGAGTTACAGAAAAAACATCTATCTCTCCCTTATTGACTATGCCAAAGTCTTTGACTGTGTGGATCACAATAAACTGTGAAAAATTCTGAAAGAGATGGGAATACCAGACCACCTGACCTGCCTCCTGAGAAATTTATATGCAGGTCAAGAAGCAACAGTTAGAACCGGACATGAACAACCGATTGGTTCCAAATCGGGACAGGAGTACGTCAAGGCTGTATATTGTTACCCTGCTTATTTAACTTATACGCAGAGTACATCACGAGAAATGCTGGACTGGATGAAGCACAAGCTGGAATCAACACTGCCAGGAGAAAAATCAATAACCTCAGATATGCAGATGATACCACACTTACAGCAGAAAGCAAAGAAGAACTAAAGAGCCTCTTGATGAAAGTGAAGAGGTGAGTGAAAAAGCTGGTTTAAAACTCAACATTCAAAATACTAAGATCATGGCATCTGGTCCCATCACTTCATGGCAAATAGACTAGGAAACAATGGAAACAGTGACAGATTTTATTTTGGGGGGCTCCAAAATCACTGCAGGTGGTGACTGCAGCCATGAAATTAAAAGATGCTTGCTCCTTGGAAGAAAAGCTATGACCAACCTAATTGCTGCTGCTAAGGCACTTCAGTCATGTCCAACTCTGTACAACCCCATAGACGGGAGCCCACCAGGCTCCTCTGTCCCTGGGATTCTCCAGGCAAGAATACTGGAGTGGGTTGCCATTTCCTTCTCCAACGCATGCATGCATGCTAAGTTGCTTCAGTCATGTACGACTCTGTGCGACCCTATGGACAGCAGCCCACCAGGCTCCTTTGTCCACAGGATTCTGTTGACAAGAATACTGGAGTGGGTTGCCATTTCCTTTTCCAAACACCAATCTAGACAGCATATTAAAAAGCAGAGACATTACTTTGCCAACAAAGGTCTGTCTAGTCAAAGCTATGGTTTTTGCAGTAGTCATATATGGATGTGAGAGTTGGACTATAAAGAAAGCTGAGCGCTGAAGAATTGATTCTTTTGAACTATGGTGTTGGAGAAAACTCTTGAGAGTCATTTGGACAGCAAGAAGAGCCAACCAGTCCATCCTAAAGGAAATCAGTCCTGAATATTCATTGGAAGGACTCATGCTGAAGATGAAACTCCAACAATTTGGCCACCTGATTCAAAGAACTGACTCATTTGAAAAGACCTGATGCTGGGAATGATTGAAGGCAGGAGGAGAAGGGGACAACAGAGGATGAGATGGTTGGATGGCATCACTGACTCAATGGATGCAAGTTTGAATAAGCTCTGTGAGTTGGTGATGGACAGGGAAGCCTGGCATGCTGCAGTCCATGGGGTCGCAAGGAGTCAGACACGACTGAGTGACTGAACTGAACTGATGCTGGGAAAGATTGAAGGCAGGAGGAAAAGGGGACGACAGAGGATGAGATGGTTGGATGGATGCAAGTCTGAATAAGCTCCGTGAGTTGGTGATGGACAGGGAAGCCTGGCATGCCGCAGTCCATGGGGTTGCAAGGAGTCGGACATGACTGAGCATCTGAACTGAACTGATACAAGAGGACTATTGCAGAAGCAGTGTCTTCTAGAAGAGCCGTTTCAACTAGCAAAAAAACAGAAACATAAATATTGTATTAATGAGGTGAGATAATTTCTGTCCTACATATAGCAAGTACTATTACTCATCTATGAATACAAATATCTTTCTTCTTTGTAACGAAACCCCAATTCCTAACTGGGCATACTGTCACCCAGAATAAATCCTGTATTTTCCTGCCTCCCACACAGCTACATACTGGTATATGACTAATTCCTGCTCCCTTCAATATACATGAAAGTGTTGTGTGAGGCTTCTAGAAAGACTTCTGAAAAGTAGCAAAGTTTGGAGACACCAATTTTTTGCCTTCCTCCTCACTGCTGCCTGGAATATGAATGTGACAGCTTGAAAGCATGATCTAATAAACATACATAGAACTTTGCACTCAACAAATGTAGCACACACATTATTTTCAAGCACACAGGAAAGACTGCCAACATTCTACCACTTACTGCAAACATTAATGCATTTCAAAGAAGTGGAATCACACAGACGATGATGAGTTTGAACACACTATCTGCCAAATATTCCCAGCATTTTCTTGATGGATATAAAAAGGGGAAGTTTCCAGGCCTGTCTCAAAACATCATCTCTGTCTGGCATTGACTGTGCTCCTGAAGGAAATCCTTGTCTTTTGAACAGGAAAACAAGAGCTTTAACTTAATTCCAAGGACATCTAGCATGCATGAGAGATGGCAGAGTGACTGGTTGCAGGAGGATTTTCAGACCTCCTCAGGAAAGAGTCAGACACAGCCTAAAACTATAGGGATTAAACTTCTGAAAGGATCCTAGATCAGGTAAGCCAGCAGGCATCACATAGATCAAGGCTTCCCACACTAAAAGCCTACAAATTGCTTGAGGATCTTGTTAAAATGCAGATATGGTAGATTTAGGGTAGGGTTTGCGGTTTTGTACTTCTAACCAACTCCAAGATGATGGGGATCCTGCTGGCCCAACAACATCATTTTAAGCAGCATGAATAAAGACAATCAGTGTGGGATAAATTTACAGCCTTCATGTAACCAGTGAAGCTGAAAGTCTAATTATCAGCCTCAAAAAGACTTCTTGCATACATTATCTATTTATTAGAGGTTCATTCTGTGCCAGAAACATGCTCGAGTATAGAGAAAACAATGATGAATAGAAGAGGACCCCGCTCCTTCCTCTTCTTAAGGTTTATCAGGGAAGCCAACCATTAAATAATTATACAGCTTTCTAGATTCAGAAAAGCTAAGGGTTATGTGGTTTCATGAGCTATGTCTGAATTGATTTACTATGTTTCCTTTAGATAGGGACCAAATTAATGACAGGTAATTCTTAATCAATCAGATGGTAGTCAGTTCATTGACTTCACATACCCAGTCCCTAAATTTTAGATATTTATATGAAAGGCAAATTTTTAAACATACTCAGAAGAGGTCCAAGGCAGCAGAATAAGGCAATAGAAAAAAGTAAAAGGATAAGAATTAGAAAAGAGTGGAATGTACAATTTTTCACAGATGCTATCATTGCCTACATAAAAAATGCAAAATAATCTTTAATTATTAAAAGTCACAGATTAATAAGACTGGTGGATACAAAATAGATAAAAGTCAATTATATTCCTATATGCCAGCAAACAAATAGAAATACAATTTTTGAAAGATACCATTACAATACCATCAAAAAGAGAAAGAGTTACAATACTGTCAAAAAACAAAGTACCTAGAAATAAATCTTTAAGAGATCTTTACAAAGGACACCATAGGGATTTCTGGTATGATATTAAGGAAGACAGAAAAATACCATGATCATAGATTGCTTCAGAATCACAAAGATGTTCATTTTTAATCTACAGATTAAACACAAATCTACGTGTGTGCGTGCTCACAGTCGCTTCAGTCGTGTCCGACTCTTTGTGACCCCGTGGACTGTAGCCTGCCAGGCTCCTCTGTCCATGGGATTCCACAGGCAAGAATAGCCATTCTCTTCTCCAGGGCACCTTCCCAACCCAGGGATCGAACCTGTGTCTCTTATGTCTCCTGCACTGGCAGGCAAGTTAGTACCACCATCTAATCAACACTCAAAATATGAGACTTCATGAACTTGACATGCCATTTCTGAATTTATATGGAGGTGAAAAGAGCCAAATAACTATAACAAAGAAAGCACTAGTTGAGGAGTGGGCAGCAGGGGTTGTTCTACTAGGTAACTAATATTAATATAGAACCACAGGAACTACTGCAGCGCAATTATACAGAAGTAACCTACAGAACAGAATGAAAGAATTAGCAAACAAACCTATACATTTGTGGAAACTTGATTTTAAATAGAATTGGCATTGAAAATACTGGGGAAAAGATAGATTTATAGGAAATGCTGTCAAGGCTGTAAGTCAGACATGTGAGAAGGAAAAAAGGGAAGAAACGGGAGAGAGAAAGAATGAGTAAAAGAAAGGAAGACAAAATTAACCTAATCACAAAATCCAGATAGATTAAAACTTAAATGTGAACACAAAATGGAGATTGTTTTTAGAATAGATAACAACATCTTTGTGAAAGTGAAACTCACTCAGTTGTGTCAAACTCTTTGCAACGCTATGGACTATACAGTCCGTGGAATTCTCCAGGCCAGAATATACTGGAGTAAGTAGCCATTCCCTTCTCCAGGGGATCTTCCCGACCCAGGAATTGAACTGGGGTCTGCTGCACTGCAGGCGGAATTTTTACCAGCTCAGCTACCAGGGAAGCCCAATACTATCATTAGGAAAATATGTAAGTGCAAACGATACCAATCATCTTGAAAAGTGTCATGTTCTTTTACCATAGTAATTCTATTTCTGTTACAACATAAATGTTATAAATATTAACTTCTAATAGCTAATGAAAATAATTAGACATACCAAATATTGAAATGTAATGATCACAATTTACCGTACGTGCACTATTATCTGGGGCAACACAGGTGATGGGAGGAGGAAGCCTCCGTAAGGAAGACCGGTTCAGAGTCACTTTAGGAAGCAGCTTGCTTCCCAGTTCCCATCCCTTACACTTGTGCCACTCAACCAGGTGACTGTTCTTTCTCATCCTTGCAAAGAAAATGCAGACTAAAACTGAAGTTTGCTCTGTGGAAAGGGCCAACACACGAGGTCTCTGGACTGAGGGCAGAGGACAGTTGGTGGCTTAAGGGAATATTCACTCTCTGGAGGCCCAGACAGCAGTCCTCCTCTCCACTGAGATTTCCAGCACCAGCTCAGGGCCTGCCTATACCACCTGGGGAGGACATCTAACAAACTAAGTGCTTTGGAATTTATCCATCCTGAAGGACCTTCCCTTTCTCACCCTTGAAATATAGATAAGCAGTAACTACTTAAGAGTTCCAGTGAGGACTAAATGAGGTTCTCTGAGCATCAGCATAGTGCCTGAAACACATAGTAGTTAACTGAATAAGTAATAAATGCTTGCTACAATCATTATTTTTATAATAAAGTGATATTTAGTAGTTGTTCATTTGCATATTTGTATTTGTTTCTCCTTCTCAACTCTTTCACTAGAGTGGGGTATAGGTACCTTTCACTATTTTATCCCAAATATTTAGGGCAGTATCTGACATATAGGAGGGTAAATACTAAGTATTTGTTTACTATTGAATGAGTGAATGCTTGTCTGATGATTTAAAAAACCCATAGAGCCAATATCAGGTATTTGAAAGATCAATGAACTAGAATTCAGAAGTCCTAAATTCTAGATCTGGTTCTGCAGGTAACCTTTAACAAATTGCCACCACCTCTCTAGACCTCAGTTTTGTTTTCAATTAACTGTACTTATCTGATATTTCTAAAGCCTCTTAAGCAACAACCTGGCTTCTCCACTGGGAAGAGGTGACTACATGGTCTTCTGTGTGCCTCAGGGCTATTCTTGAAATAACACCTGACAGCCCATTTCATTCACCTTCAGTTACTGAACAAGCATGAATTCATGGTTACACTGTACTATGGCTAGGAAAACAAAGATGAAAAATATGTAGTTCTGCTGTTTAAAAATAAGTAAAAACATAAGAGACACCAACAAACCAGGAATTCAGTACACTATGATACATTTTTGCCCTCAATAATTTTAAGAAAGTTTTCCCTCAATTCTATGGTTTTTTGAAAGACCCACCATGAGGCGAAATAGCAGAAGGACTTAATACTCTGAAAACCAAGTTGCTCTTGCAAATACAAGTGAAAGTGAAAGTCACTCAGTCGTGTCCAACTCTTTGTGACCCAATGGGCTATAGAGTCCATGGATCTCTCTAGGCAAGAATACTGGAGTGGGTAGCATTTCCTTTCTCCAAGGGATCTTCCCAACCCAGGGATCAAAGCCGGGTCTCCCACATTGCAGGTGGATTCTTTACCACATAAGCCACAAGGGAAGCCCTGCAAATAAAAACTGTCATGATTTATTCTTGTATCTGATTACTTTAACATCTTTTTTGCATTTATAATGACGTATTTATAAAGGATACTTTTGGTAGCCACAATAAATTTCTAGGGTTTGACAACTTAAGAAAATTACATAAATATGCTTGCTGAAATCACTTCTCCTCAACCCTCAGAAAATTAAAACTGACATCTGAATGTGTCTTCTTACTCCAGACTTCATATCATTAGTATGGAATTTCTGCCCATGTTAATATGGCTGATTGAGATTACTGTATGTGACTATTTGGGATTGTAAACCAATATGCCATTTCCTGGCCGTTGTGCTTTATGGATATGGTCAATATGACAGTGCCATAGAGGTCCTATTTCCTAAAAAATTTGGTAACTCATGTTTAAAATTAAAATCTACTGAAAGTATTCTCAGAATAACAGAAGCAGCAGGGAGGAAAGAGTAAATCAATTAAAGAAACACTGAGCCAAGTTGTTACATTATCTTGGTTGAACTAGAAACTTAATCTTTCTACAGTGGATGACCTAATTGTACTAGAGTCCCTTTCTGGTGATAGAGAACTTGTCTCAGTATCCCATAGTGATTAAATGGATTCCAGGGAGCTTCTTTTTCATTTTACTCAGAGTTGAGACTATTTTTCAATCTGCTTTATTGAAGCATAATTTACATATAATAAAATTTACCCATTTAAGTGTATAATGCAATAAGTTTTGACAAATGTACTTAGTAGTGGAACCACCATAATTATGTTGCAATATATCTAGAAACTATCTTTTAAAATATCCAGTGTCATTTGTTCTTTCATTTAAAAAAACTAAGGATCTATTTTGCAATACACACGCAATATATGAACACACTGCATGAATAAAACACAGTGTTCTCATGAACATTTGAATGCAGACTCACATGAGGCCTGAGAGAACAGAATCAGAAGAGCAATCTAGGTAGACAATTCCCAGAAATCCATCCAAAAGGTAACTGGAAAGAAACTAACATTTATTGAGTGCCTACTTTGTGACAGGTACTCTATACCCATGAGTTCTTTTAATAGAACATTTCATTTAAAGAAAGCAAGTGGTACAGGACAATAATCAAAGATCAAGTATATAAAGTTGATGGGTGTTCAAATTTCCCACTCTGTCCCATACTGGTTTTGAAATTCTTGGGCAAGGTATTGACCATCTTTGTGCTTCAGTCTATTCATCTGGGAGATGACTAGTAATCATTCCTCCCTGGTAGGGTTAGCAAATGAAATACCAAAAAGAGCACCCAGTCTACACTTAGAATGCAAGAAATGTTAATTATTAATCTTTATGATAGCCCCATGTGAAAGGGGGCTACCTTAGCGGCATTTTGCATATGGAAGAACTAAAGTATAAAGTTTAAATACCTTGCCTAGGGTCACACAGCTAGCAACCTGCAGACTCTAATCTGAAAACAGGTCTGACTCCAAAGCTAGTGCTCATTCCCCTACATCTTGGTTGAATTAGAAAGTGGCAATGAAATATGGCAGTGAAGGACAGGCGCCAGGCATGCTGCAGGTCCATGGGGTTGCAGAGACTCAGACATGACTTAGCAACTGAACAACAATAATGAAAAGGAGAGCAGAGAGGGACATGAACCTGTTCATCTTTCCCTCCTTGAAATCCTTTTGTCCCTTCCCTCTCTTACTACCTCTGAAATAGCACTTCTGAACTGTACACTGTATTGTGCTGCAAAACCCAGATCAACCCCTTAGGACCAAGGCACCTGTCCCTGTCCTCCCCCAATGCTGCAGCTAATAACTGGATCACAATGGCATTCCTCTCAGGGAATTACTTTTGAGCAGAGGTAGTTGCCTCATCCAAGGTCACATGCCATCCTCAGGGATTGCTTGCACTTAAACACTGATCAAGGTGGTATTTTACAGTCCCTTGGGCCCCTGGCTTCACTGTGGGACAATTCTGAAGGATATCCCACTTGCAGAGCTCCCTATGAGGTCAGCTAGAGCCTCTGACTCAACTGTGTCTTTCCCTAATCACAACTTCTTCAGTTCCTGACAGGTGTTACTCCAGAAATGTGTGTGCTCAGTTGCTCAGTCATTTCCAACCTTTGCAATCCCATGGACTGTGCCCCATCCTCTGTCCCTGGGATTCTCCAGGCAAGAATACTACAGTCGGTTGCCATTTCCTCCTCCAAGGGATCTTCCCGATGTAGGGCTCGAACCCAAATCTCCTGCATTCACTGGCAGATTCTGTACCACTGAACCACCTGGGAAGCCCATAAAACACTCCCCAATAAACTTGCTATTTGCAAAACTACATCTCAGAAGCTGTCTCCAGGAAATCCAACCTAGGGCTTAAAACTGGAAGTGTCCTAAAACCAATTCTATAATAAAGCCATGGAGGGGGATCAGAGGTGGACTACTTAAGCCCTTGGCATACTGGAGCAATGCAATCGTTCACCAGCAGTGAAGGAGTACAGGATGCCAGTGGGAGGGAATGCACTAAAGGGGGCTGTAATCACAGGCATTTGAGCACTATGGGGGGAAGAGTGATTTAATGATCACAGAATTAGATGGCTATTGCTGGGTGTTATTGATACATTAGACAAAGACAATAAGCATAATGGTGATGAATCGCCAATTTTAGAAGTGTGATTAGAAGACCTTCCTTGGCAGCGTATGAAGCAGTTTACCTCTTGCAGCTGGAGAACAGAAGACACTAAAGACCAGGCTTGAAATTTTAACTAGGAAGAGTAAAGTCTAGAAGCTTGAATTCTCAAGTCTGACAAGTGAGCTCAATTACAGTGCCCTGATAGGGAAGGATGAAACTTGAGAGTGAAATATCTCAGCTAGTGCACTCAAGGCCTTTGAAATTTCAGATTCTACTGAACCCTTTGGGCCTGTAAAAGTGGCCCACTCCTCTCCTTTGAAGGCTGGCACTCCTAACCTTCCTTAAACATGAAGCATAAGTTTCTGTCTTACAAGATGCGATAAACTCCAGAGGATGGGAGATAATCCCTATGAAGGTTCAGGAGTCTGCAGCATCAGTGACTTTTTTTTTTTAAAGGGCATGTAAGGAAATTCTCTCAGAAATAAAAGTTATTTCTTATATCTGTCACCACTGAGAAATACAGTGCTTTATAGGTCTTTACAGGTTTTGGAAATAGCTCACCAACTTCCTCAGCCCCAAAACCCCTTCTCTATAATCATGTAATGCCCCATTTAGGATCCTGAAGCTAAATATAGTATATCTTCATAACACATATTTAAAAACATTAAATAAAATATTCTAATATAAATGGAATTTATATTAAATTAATACATATTCCAATATGTAAATATTTTGATTCAGTAGCACTATAAGCCATAATTAAGTAATCAGATTCCTAAACCTGTATCTCTCATTAGCAATTGTGACAATTACAATGTAGATTGATATAGTTGTATAACTCAAATACTGTGATTGATATCTTCAACTGTATGATTTTCTAAGATGGTAACAACTCTTGGTAAAATTCCAAACATAAGTATAATTATTTATCGGGTAGTTACATTTCTGAAGGCTAAAAAATAAAACAATGTATATTGAAAGCATTCCACCAGGACTTCCCTGGTGGCTCAGATGGTACAGAATCTGCCTGCAATGCGGGAGACCTGGATTTCAATCCCTGGGTTAGGAAGATCCCCTGGAGAAGGAAATGGCAACCCACTCCAGTATTCTTGCCTGGAGAATTCCATGGACAGAGGAGCCTGGTGGGCTACAGTTCATGGGATTGCAAAGAGTTGGACACGATTGAGCAACTAACATACATATATGTGTGTGTGTGTATGTGTGTGTGTATACATATATAGAGAGAAAGCATGAAAAACTTATTTACATATAAAATGGGGTCAATTTCTAGGCTCAGAACAAGTTTTTACCTGCATCAGTGTCCAGCAGGACATCCAAAAAGCCATGTACTATTCTTTATTGTGTATAACGGTACTTTCTTTATAGGACAATAAATGCCGAGAGCACTACCAATCATTGTGATGACTGAAACTGTCCATCTTTTAGGCATTAGCCTCCTTCTCCCTTGATGAGAACCATCGCTCCACTATACGCCTCAATTCTCTGGATTCCTTTGCCGCTCCTTACTTCTCTGAGGACACACTAAATGCTGGGAACTCAAATCCACATCTCCAGCACAGATGTATCTCAAGCTCAGAATTGTATCATTAACCTTCTGCAGGCTATAGTGCCTGGATATAACCACGCATACCTCAAACTCAATATATCAAAATGGTTTTATTAACTTTTATCTAAATGTGCTTCTACTCATGTGGTCTTATCATACCCCCAATTCCACAAGACAGCACCTGGATGTCATTTCTGACTTCTCCCTTTCCTTACTCCTACCTCAAACCAAGCATGAAGACGTTTCAACTTTACCTCTTGTCCATTTTACCAGCATTGCATAAGGTCAGGCACTTCATACAACACAGCAACAAAAACAAAACCATCTTGCAACCCGAGTTGAAATAGCAGAATTGTGAATCAGATCATGTCATTCTGATTTAGCTGCTTCAGGCTGTAAGAATGATTCTGTGTTTATAAATAATGCCCTGTGTGTATTATGGTCAATACTACATTGTATTATAATTACCTTTTCTATCGTTGTCCAACTATCAGCTCCCTCGTGTTAGGGATTGTGTTTTATTCACTCACCATATCCAGTGCCTAGCACAGTGTCAGACACAATAGGGGCAATCAATAAATATTTACTGAATGACTGAAACATAAGCAAACACAATATTGAGGATTAACAATGTGACTAGAGTTAAAAATACCTTGATTATATGAGACGCAGATTTTGGTGCCGATTGCAAACTTGACTAATACAATGATTGACTCTCCTCCTATGGAATTAATTTCGGACAAAATCCATATTTAAATAAACTTAACATTCCTGACTTCAAATGAACAGCAAAAAAATCTTGGCCAGATAACTTGATGAGCTTATTTTCCCTGTTTGAGCTGTTTAAAAAAACCCTCTTCTAATCATAAAAGGCAAGTGGGTTTTCCACTGTCCTTTTCTCATTTATTTTAAAATGGTCATTAAATATCAATCAAGTGCCAAGCAGTGCGTCAGAAAATGAGAAAAGTTAGAACGCAGGGGAAGATAGTAATGGTGACTAAGATATAGTCTTCTCCTTGGTGATTCAAAGAATGACAAGGAAAACAGCCATGTAAATAAAACTTACCATGTACTGTGACAAGTGTAATGATGCAGTTATGTCTAAGGCATTATGAGAGCCCAAGAGAATTATGATCAATGTGGTTTTTCAGGCAAGGTGGGCAACAGCAAATCTTAGTTTTTAGATAAGCTAAGATTTGAATTGGATTTGGTAATGATTATTAGCCAGGGTAGGCGAGGCTAAGCCATGGAAAACAGCACCACCAAAATTTCTGTTAACACAGACGCATTTATATCTCACTCATATTAGACACCAAGGTCTAGTTAGCAGGGAGGCACTATCCAACATAGTCACTAGGGGACCAGCTGACAGAGACTTCATCTCAACAGGTACCTTCCTGAGAGCTGCGGCAGAGGGAGGAGCGGCAGGGCAGTGGGGTGGGGGTGGGTGCTGGATTCAGGACCTCTCAGTCCTCTCAATTTCTCCCAGGAAATTTCTGGTAGCCCAGCACATCTGCTCACAACATATTGGAAGGAAAAAGTCACATGACCACACCTAAATTAAGACAGGACGGGGGAAGAACACTCCTACCAAATGCCTGAAGGCAGGAGAAACTGATCATCTGTAAACAGCCCTAGAGATGGCCAGTTATTAAGAATGAAGGAGACTATAGAAAGAAGGCAGAAGGTTCTAGTCAGATGGAATGGCTTGCACACAATCACAAAATTGCACTGGATGATGTATATGGGCAATGGTGTTGCATTTGTTGTAGGCTGGGGCATAGTCTATACAGCTAGAGATGTTAGAAAACAGTGTGAAAGGTAGGTTGGGGGTCATGTGGTTAAGGGCCTTGTTAGCAGGTTGAGGAGTTTAGATTTCTATCCATCAGTAACAGAGAGTACTTTCAACAGGTTTCAATCAATCCAATCAGTGTATCCCATGCTAACTGGGAGACATTAAAGAAGTAGTTGAGACTGGCTAGAATTGCTGTACTTAAAAACAGACCACACAGGAAAGGAAAAAACAAAAAAAACAAACCTTTGCATCCTCAATAAGCTGCATCCCTAGACTCTGGATGCAGGACCTTGGGCTGAAGAGGTAAGTAGATCATTGTATTCTGTCTAGAGGCTCTGACACATTGCATCAGGGAGTTATAGACCCTGGAAACAGGGTGCTTTGAACTGTTAATTCACCCTGGAACAGAAAAACCACAATTTCCTGTGTGGCTTAAGGGTAACCAAGGTTTGTTTTACAATTAACAGTAAGCTATTTATGTTAAAGATGCCCTGGTGATTATTAGGTACGCATCATTTAAAGCAAACAAGCAGAACCATGAAACTATTAGAATTCCTCTCCAGGATGTGTTAGACTGTATCCTATTGTCCACTTACTGGCTTGTTTATTAGGAAGTTTAGTGAGGATTCTGTATCAACCTCAAAGCTTTTCCCAAATCATACAGAGAGGGTCTAAATAAAAAAAAAAAAAAAAACCACAGGAATGACTAATTTATCTTTCCAACAGACCCTGATGAGAAATCTCAGGTTCAAACTCCACTATGGCAACTAATACCACATACAGATTTTTCCCATCATAAACCAAATTTAATAAATAGAGACACACATATATATATGGATACTAAAATCCAGTCATTCATGAATTTATTCACATACTCAAACTCTAGCAAGGGTCCACACCTGATTCCCAGCACGTAATCAAATAAGAAGCATGCTTAATAAATAGATGTGTTAGGGTCCCTAAGAGTTGAGTGAAAGTTTTTCGCGGGCACAGAGAGTCAGGACTAGGAGAAGGGGTCAACTATTCACCATTCTCAAATCTTGGTCCCACCGTACTTGATGGATTGAATGAAGCTGTCTCCAGAAGCTAAAGCTGCTGTTAACAGGAGGTAGAGGACACAAGCCGTGCTACTTCAGGGCTCAGGTGTCCAAGCATGCCAGAGTAGAGAAGGAAAGAGTGCATTCTGCATTTCTACACTAACACGTGCCATTGGCACATCGTGAACTCGGTGAAATACAGCACCATTTTTTGGATACTCAAGAGGTAATGCAAGCAAAGCCTTGCAGGAGAGCAAGCAAAGAATTATACACAATTCCAGGCAGTGCCATTCACTTTGGAGCATATGGAAATCATGCTCCCTGAGGTTGTGCAGAGCATGACCTCTATGGTCCTACACAGACCTTCCAGTGGCCCTGTGCGGAAGGTCAGAAAGCCACCACTTAGCAAGGAGACTGCCATGTTGAGCCTCTCAAGCAGTTTCTAACCTGTGGCCTGCTTTTCACCTCAAAAAGACGCTCCTTTCAAACTCCTAGAAATCACTGTATGAAACATTCAAGGAGCTTGAAGATCCTGTAACGAGCATACAGAACAACTCATTGCCTTTAGCATAACAGTTGGGGGCCTAATAGATCTTGGGGTATGTGTGCTCAGTTGCGTACCGCTGTTTTCGACCCCATGGACTGTAGCCCGCCAGGCTCCTCTGTCCATGGGATTCCCCAGGCAAGAATACTGGAGTCGGCTGCCATGGCCTCCTCCAGGAAATCTTCCTGACCCAGGGATCAAACCCGCATCTCCTGCACTGCAGGTAGACTCTTTACCACTGAGCCACTGGGAAAGTCTTGGGTTATAATTTATTTCAAAAGAAAAACAAAAAACTTACTGAGCACCTAATGAGACAGAATACTGTGCTATGTATTTCTCAGAAAGACTTTTCCAGAAACATCATAAAAAGTCAATGCAGTTCACCCTAGAAGTTTTGTCCATATGACAGACTTCCCTCCATACAGCATCCCATCCTATGCTTCCCTCATTTTGAGCAGTAGCCACATCTGAGGTGCAGAAGGGAGAGTGCACACAAACACATTCAGGTTTTTCTCGCTCTATTCATATTTTCATTTAAACAGAAATAAATACTAAAATCCCCTTGGGTGCTCTTTCTTACCTGACTACATCCAGCATAAGTGATACAACAGAAAAGATTTTCTCTCTCCTTCCAAATTCCAAGTGGTATTAAAAACAGAAAAAGTTCCAATAAACATTGGTGGTGCGGCCAGGTTTAATGGAGGCGTAATCTTTGCTTTTGTGTTGCAACTTATTGCCTACCTTTAATTTGGTCTATTCACAAAAATGTCACCGCCAAAAAGGTGTTGTTGAGAAGTGAGGGACTAACTCAGACACATTTTACCCTCAAAACAACTTTACTGTAAATATTACCATAATTTAATACAAGTGTCATTTTCTGTGAAATATTCTTGTTTTGTCCTAAGACTCTGACTCACTTACATGAATGTGATTAAACCTATGAAAATGCCTCAAAGAAGTGACTTAATCTACACAAATATAAAATCTCTATTTTACTTTGAAGTCCAGCTTTAATGCTACAAACCGATACAACATAAAAACAAGAAAAAGAAGTCAGGACATTCTGCCAGCAAAGTCAACTTTCCCCTACAAGATCCAAATATTCCAGGTTCACAGTACACATAAAACCTTTCATACTGCTGCACTGGAAAGGATGTTTCCAGAGATCCACCCATCTATTTTTTTTTTAAGCTTTAAAGATCGTAATCCCCTGGATCATGCTTCACATGGGAATTCTCACCCTGTGCATGAAACTGTTAAGTTCCAAGCAACAGATTTTAGAACAAGCAGCTAACAACTCAACAAATAAATTCATTTTCCTCATATAGACTGAGTTTTGAAGACTGCCCCTCCCTCTCCAAGACTGTCTCAAGACCAAGCTAACGTGTACGTGTAAGCAGCAGTTTACCTGGTACTCTGACAAAAGTTACGTCAAAGGGCCTTTGTTAAACGTCCTTTCAGAGGTGATAAATGGGAAAGCACTTTAACAGAAATTGATTTAAGCAAAACCCTTGGTCCACTGAAAGCTTTTTCTCACACCATTCTCTCTACTGATGTAAAATCCAGGTTGACAACTAAGAAAGGACAGGGACATTTTAGAGGCAAAAATACTTCTGACAATATGATAAAGAGGATATTGAGAGTAGAGGCTGCCATGAAGTTAAAATAGTCTTGTTTGATCTAATGATCAAACGGGACTATTTCAGAATGGACTCTAAGCTATTAGTAGGTTGCTTTTGCCATATTAGAATTTGTTCATCTTCATGAACATTATATCACATATCTATTTAGAGGTAACCACTCATACAAATTTTTTGAGTGAGGTTGTTTGCTTTTTAGTGGAACTCATTTTTATTTGATATAAAGAGTATATTTTGGTAAGTGTTAGCGACTGTCACTTTTTTTAAAAAATTCAGTGCTTAGACACCTGGAAAAATGATCTGTTTAGATTTTTTGATGGAAAAGCAATTACATTTTAAGTAATGTTCCAATTATCCTTCCCATGAGGCTTGTGGAAGTAAATCCAAGCTCTTGTTTCTTCCTAAACCTACCACCAAGCATAGATTTAGTGAGGAATCAGATATGATAATATCACACCCAAATATTTAGGGTGAAAAACAGCAGCTATATTTGTCTTCAACTCTGCTAACCACATAAACCATTTTACTGTTTATGATTAAGTGGAATAGTCAATTTAATGTAAAAAGACCATCACTGTGGTTAATTAGTTAAAACAGTCAAATTGTTTAACAGTATCATCCACATTTATATTAATCAAGGTTCCCAAACCTTTAATTATAAAATGTTTCTTTTACTACTTAAAGAAAATTTTCAGTCTTAAAAGGACATGAGATGAGTGATAGTTGAGCAGTAAAAACTACTCAGAAATTGATGCCTGATGTACAAGAACAGAAAGAGGTATATTAAAATGGATGGTAGTTATAGCCTGGTTTAGGCAGCATAAAAATCGTAATGTAAAATGTTTTCTTCTAACAGAACATTTGAATAGGCTGCTGTATCCTTCAGTAAACTGGCATAAATATGTTTGTATATTCTTATGAAAAATAAGTGCCAGGATCCAAATGGCTAGTTGGAGCAGGTATAGGATTCATGGCCAATTTTGTGGTTTATCACATCTCCCCTTACAGGAAATGAGAGTGTAAAAAAAAAAAAAGAGGCCAAAGCTGTGAATATGGTCAAGGGCAATTGGTACTTATAAGTACATACTTAACTTTCCTGGCTAACATTTTTTAAGCTTGCCTGTATCATTACAAACTGAAATCACACCTACAAACAATTGTGTCCTAATACAGTGACCGTCCAATCTCCATTTTGGAGGATGGTGAGAGGCCAAGCAGGGATAAGAAACCCAGAACAGTTTAATAAAACATGTATAGAATAGCTTGTTAAAAAAGTAAATTTTTATTATTCTCAGGTATATATAATAAATTTAAACTGTAAATTACTGCAATTCTTTGCTGATTAGAATGAGAAGCAAAATCAGATCTAATGAGTAGAAAAAGACAAATTTGTAGTTTAGGAGAAAAAGGAAAATCTTCAACAGGGCCAAGGAGTATGATTATGCATGTTGTGGGCTACACAAGGGCATCCAGCCCAAGAGGCCAGAGGAGCTGACATCTGGTGGACACTCCTCTTGCCAAGCCATGTACCTTGGAGGGGCCTTGTTCCTGCCCAGAAAAGGGGCACCTTTTTCTAATTCTTACAAAGGCGCCCTTTGGGCAAGCAGAGGCCCCGCTTCAAAGAGAATGCTCAGTGTTTGCTAAGGTTCAGGAAAACAGGAACTCATATGTGAGTAAAATCAGTACAAATTGTCTGAAAGGCAATTTAGAAATATGTATACACCTTAACAGGTTCTGTATCCTTTGATCCTTCAAGTCCCTTCTTTAGGAATTTATTTTAAGGTGAGTTGGTGTGGTGATTTTTATAACATGTTTTTAAAAAACTTTTTTTTTTTAAACATTCTTCCCTTCAAAAGATGGAGCCTCATGCCTCTCCTCTTGAAGACCAACCAGATTCAATGAAGACACATCTAACAAATACAACGTGGTAGAAGGACTGCCATATGAATTCTAAGCCTAACTCACAAGAAGAACAGCCTCTGTCTGGCTTTCTACCAAATCAATTGCTTTGGGGCAGGAAGTTGGCTGCCATATTGTAGGAACTCTCAAGCAGCCTGTGGAGGAGCCCACATGACCTACTGCCCAAACCCAACACTAATTTGTTGGCCATGAGAGGCAGCCATGAACGTCAGCATTCAGCCTCTGGCAAGATAGCAGATGATTCTTCAATAAGTGGTCCTGGGAAAACTGAACAGCCATGTGCATAAGAATGAAATTGGACCCCTATCCAACAGCACACAACAAAAGTCAATTCAGGGATTTCCTTGTGGCCCAGTGTTTAGGACTTGGTGCTTTCACTGCCCTGGCCCTAGATCCCATTCCTGGTCAGGGAACAAAGATCTCACACACCATGTGCTGCAGCAAAAGCAAAAAAGTCCATTCAAAATGGGTTAAAGACTCGGACATAAGATCTGAAACATAAAAATCCTAGAAGAAAACATAGGGACTAAACTCCTTGACATCAGTCTTAGCAATGAATTTTGGGGACTGACACCAAAAGCAAAGGCAACAAAAGCAAGAGCAAGCAAACAAGACCACATATAACTAAAAAGCTTCTGCACAGCAAAGGAAACTATCAACAAAACAAAAAGGAAATCTATCATATCTAATAAGGGGTTAATACCCCAAATGTATAAAGAACTCACAACTCAATAGCAAAAAAACCAAACCATTCAATTTTAAAATGGGCAGAGGAAGTGAATGGACATTTTCCTAAAAAATTATACAAATGGCCAACAGGTACATAAAAAGGTGTTCAACATCACTAATCATCAGGGAAAGGCAAATCAAGACCACAATGAGATATACCTCACACATGTTAGAATAACTGTCATCAAAAAGAGCTAACAAGTGTTAGAACATTTCTGTGGAGAACAGGGAACTCTTTTGCAGTGTTGGTGAGAATGTACATTGCTACAGCCACTACGGAAAACACTGTGGAGCTTCCTCAAAAAATTGAAGCTAGAGATACAGTGTGATTCATCAGTCGCACTTCTAGGTATATATCTAAAGGACATGAAAACAAGACAGCAAAGCGATAGCTGCCCTCCAACGTTCACTGCAGTATTATTCACAATAGCCGAGATAGGGAAACATCTTTCAGTGGATGGATAAATGGATAAAGATGTTTGATGGAATATTATTCAACCATGAAAAAGGGCATTCTGTCATTTGTGACAACATGGATGGATCTTGAGGATATTATGCTAAGTGAAATAACTCAGACAGAGAAAGACAAATACCATACAATTTCACTTATATGTGGAATCTAAAAAAGCCAAGCCCCCAGAAACAAAGATCAGAATGATAGTTACCAGGGTCTGGGGTGGGGGAGGAAGGAGTTATGTTGGTTGAAGAGTCAAACTTCCAGTTATAAGATGAATAAGTTCTGGGGATCTAATATACAACACAGTGATTATAGTTAATGACACTGTATTGGACAGTTTTAAAAAATGATTTCAGTTGACTACAACCTTGGCTGACATTCTGACGACCTATGAAAGACCATGGGCCAAAAAAACCCAATATGCCTCTAATTCCTGACTCAGAAAGTAATAAATGTTTGTTGCTTTAAACTATTAAGTGTGGGATAATTTTTTAATACAGATGTACACAAAGCTTTGACTATATAGAAGTATATTGTAATGTTGTCTTACAAAAAGAAAAAAATCTAAACATTCAGTATCAAAAAGTCAATAGAGTATTATATGACTACCCATAAAATGAAATAGGTAGATATTAAAAATTATATTCTATATAAGAGTTACTAACATAGAATATTTAATATTAAGTGAAAAAATATTTTGTAAGATATTAGGTAAAATATAATTGTATTTTGTAAAAATATTTCTATATATTTATATTAATATGTCTATAAAAAAGACTAGAAGACTAAAATGCTAGGGTAATTACCTATGAATTGCATAGGATTAAAAATTTTTTCTATTTTTCCTGTTGGTCTCTATTTTTTAAATTTTCTGCAATTAGTATGCTACTTTAGTAAAAAACATTTAAAAATATTGGAGTGGCAGGGCAGGGTAGATTATTAAAACAGTGGAATCCCAATATGCCTATGTTTGAATTCCCTCTACATTTGTCCTTATGTTCAATTCCTCTACAGTGAAATGGAAACTTAGTGCTCTGCAAAATGGCCTATTCCATCAGTAAGCAGCTTTGACTAAGAGAAAGTTATTTTAATAGGATCTGAAATTAGTTTCCTATAATTTTCAAAGTTTCTGAGAGATTATATGATCATCAATTATATGTGGAATCTAAAAAACTGAATTCATATTTGCAGAGAACAGATTGATGACTGCCAGAGGTGGGTGTGGGTAAAATGAGAAAAGGTGATCAAAAAGTATAAAATTCCAATTATAAGATAAATGAGTCATGAGGATGTAATGTAGAACATGGTGACCCTAGTTATCACACTGTATTATATACTTGAAAGTTGCTAAGAGAATAGGTCTTAAAAGGTCTCATCACAAGAAAAACAATTTGTAACTATGTGGGATGATGTATGTTAACTGAATTTATTCTGATCATCATTTTGCAATATATACAAATATCAAATCATTATGTTCTGCACCTAAAATGTATACATATGTCAATTATATGTCAATTTTTAAAATATACTTAAAATTACAAAACTACAATAAAAATGTTTAATTTCCAAATTATTACAAGAAACATACACTCAAACAGCCACCAATCTTATTCAGATTTCCTGAGTTGTATCAATGACAATAATCTGGTCGTAATTTATACCAGAGTTCTGCAAAACATTACCATTGAAGGAAACTAGGTAAGGGCTACACGAGATTCCTCTATTATTTCTTACAAATGCACATGAATCTACAATTATCTCAACTAAAATTGCAATATAAAAGAAAGTTTCTGAGAGAACACATCCTATGTGTGATATAATATGTGAAGAATTAAAGGCCATTTTTATCTCTTCTACATTTAAAAACTCTTGTCAGTAAAGCAGATGATCTTATCCACTTAACGATCACCTCTTTACAATACCAATAAATCCAGAACTTACAGTCAAACACAAATCATAGTTTTTCCCTAATTTTGCCACAAGCATTATGCTCAGCCTCAATTTGAAAAAAAAAAATGACATTTGTACAGAAAAAATTTTCAAATATCCTGGACAAGTAAAGGATTTTACTTTAATCATTTATATTCAGTAAGATGGGCCCTGGGAGTCCATATCTTTGATAAAGCTTTTTTCAGATGATTCTGAATCTCAAATTGCATTCTGAAAAACACTGAGACTTTTTAAGAGTTAAGTAGCCTTACCTCAGAAAAACACACAAACTTTGCATTCAATTCTAGGG
Source organism: Giraffa tippelskirchi (assembly GCF_054371585.1). Taxonomy (NCBI): domain Eukaryota; kingdom Metazoa; phylum Chordata; class Mammalia; order Artiodactyla; family Giraffidae; genus Giraffa; species Giraffa tippelskirchi. The sequence continues at coordinate 80,531,777 of NC_137275.1, read as the reverse complement.
GTTTTGTGGACTTTCTCAAACCCATCATTTGCCCTCTAACCTGATGGTGCATGGGTCCATTTAGGGGGGATCTTACTTTTTAGTGTAACTTACCTCTTAACTGCAGAGTATCGTTCCTTTCAACATATTCCATATTGTGGCACACACAGAAGATGATCACTGTTGTAGAGCTAAGCAAAGAATGTTGAGGGAAGGTAGTTCCAGCTTTTCAGAGTTGGCCCAGCTGCTAAGAGGAATCAATATTACCACCTACATGTAGCCAGTCTGTAGGACCCACTATTTGGGAATTGCTGGCAAAAATCAGATATTTTGAAGTATAAAACCAAAAATAAATATTTTAAAATATACCATGTTAACTTATGCAAGAATAAAAGACAATGTCTAGATAGCATGTTAAACTTTTTTTTTTTTAGGATGCCCAACATATGAAAGAATGGCATGGACTCTTAAATGACCCTTAGATAGGGCATAAAAACCCAAGTGTGAAACAGTTCTTAGGTACCCTTATTTAGAAACATTGATCAGTGCCTAGTAGGAAACCAGATATTGGTAAGTGCTTAATAAGCTCCTAAAAGTCAAAGATTTGAGAAAAGGACAAGATGAAGGAGAAAAAAAATGGCATGTTTATCTGACTTGAGTTTATAAATGGCGAGTCTGGACTAATGGAAACAGAACAGCCTCACTGAGCACATAAGACAGGCAACATGTATATCATAGATTCAAAATTTTAGGAAACGTTGACCTGAAGAACAGAATCAGAGACTTCTGGTTTAAGGGGGTAGATTTGGGAACAACTCTCCATGGCTGAATATTTAACAAAGTTAGCCATAATAAAAATAAAAAGATTACCTAACATTAAGTGCTCATTATATGCCAGCTGTTTTAAAAGCTTTACTTGTGTTAACTAATATTAATAAATTTTTTGAGAACGATATGACAGACTGGGAAACTAACACCATGGAAGCTCTTTACCTGATTCCAAATCTCAGAATGAGTAAGTGATAGAGACCTGAAGCCAGGCAGTGTAACTCCAGAGTTCATGCCTTATGCACGCTACTTAAGTTGCTTTTTATAGTTTAAAAAAGTAAAATCCAACAAAAAGAAAGATTCAAACCACCAAATAAGGAAAGAGGCATAATCTACTACAATAAGAAACTATTTCGAAATGAAACAAGAATGAAAGACGTAGCTTGGCTAAGAATCCAGCCCTCAGTTTTCCAGAAACTATGACGGTGGGTTCACAAAAGCCTGATAATTCCCACAAAATACCTCCAAATAGGGAGAAAAGGAAATTTAGTTGGTTTTTATTATCTTATTCCTTGTTTGACGAATAGTGGAAAAGAACTAAAGGGGAGAAATGGGTGAAACAGAAGGGGATGCAAAGCCCAGAAGAACTCCCCAGTGTGAATGGTATTGAGTCCTAATTAACTAAAGTGAACTCTCGTACCGGATATGTAATAAAATCTCAGGAAAAAAGCACAAGACCCCAGGTCATCTGACACGGCCTGCACACTACTCTCATTCCCCACCACTCTTTAAATACACAGAAAAAAAAGGGGGGGTATAGGTTAAGGACATATAGAATCTCAAGCTGTAGGTAGGAAGTGGGGAAAAAAACCCCCCACAAATCCCCAAATACTGTAGAAAAGTTAAGAAATCATTCTTCACATTAGCAGAGCAAATAGAGTGGAGAGTCACTCAGGCATAAACAATACAAAAAGAAACAGCACAACAACTCTGCAACTTGCAAACAATAAAATGGCAAGAAACAATGAAAACCCACCAGCAAAACAGAGCAAAAGGATGGAGACAAACCATTCAAAAGACAAACCATTTAAAGAACTTAAAAATGTGATTATACAACAAAGTGAGATGAAAAGAAATGGAAAAGACAAAATGAAAAAGAATATGAAAAAGAAGGTATGAACCCATTTCCAGGGTAGAAAGAGAGACTCAGACATAGAGAATGGACTTGTGGACACATCAGGGGAAGGTGAGGCTGGGACAAATTGAGAGAGTAGCATTGATATATATAAATGCTATAAATGCATTGATATATTTTACCATGTTTAAAATATATAACTAGTGGGAAACAAATGTATACCAGAGGGAACTCAACCCAGTACTCTATGATGACCTAGGTGGGTGGGATGGGGGATAGGAAGGAGGGAGGCTCATGGGGGAAGGAGTATACTAAGTTAATTCACATTGTTGTACAGTAAATATTAACACACTGTAAATCAACTATACTTCAGTTGAAAAAATATGGCAGTTGAAATGATACAAACTTAATAGCTTCAGAGACTGAAACTGAAATCAATTCCAAAATAAGGATAATCAAGATCTCTGAAGCAAAGAGCCCATGGAAAAAGAAGATATATTCAGGGATAATATATACAAGAAAATGTCTCTGAAGTGAAGGGAAAAACAATATTGGCAGGATACAGACTGTATTTCAAGGAAGTTTGATACAGAAATTTTAACTACCCAATCTGACACACACATCCAAGTTATATTCAGGTCACATATCAAAAAATATATATTTACAAATCTATTCAGAGGGAAAATTACTCTAGACTCAATCTAATTTATAGCAAAGTTTATGCTAGAAATCAATGAAACAATATTTGTCAAGTTCTAAGGGAAAAGATGACCCATAATTAACCATAGTTAATCAAAATGTTTAAATATAAATACAACAGTCATAATTCTCAAAGATAAAGAAAGGAACTTAATAGAGCCCTACGAGCCCTGCTGAAAAAAAATTACTTGACAATAAAATCCAGCCTTTAAGAATTGAATCAAAATCTATAGTAATAAGAAAGTTGTGGTAAGAGCTGATAGAAGCACTAAATAAATTTAAACATCGATTTAATAAGAATGGGCATGTGTTCTGTAGAACAAGATGATAACATTATAAACCTGGGCATATAAAACGGAGATCCCTGACAGTACAGTGGTTAGCACACAGCACTTTCACAGCTGTCCTGGATTCAATCTCTGGTCCAGGAACTAAGATTTCTCCATTCTCCCTTCCTGGCAGTTTGTAAGAAGCACCTCACTGCCCTCTCATGTAAGAGTGGCTATAGAAATTGTTATTTTAACATCCTTTGGGAAATAATTACCCTGAAGCTAATGATTAATCCATGAGTAGAAAGTCACGAGTCATGATATCGGTTGAATGAACCACTTCTGGCCTCCTAACATTTCTTTTTGATTCTTCATCATGTGTTCTCTGATATCCTACAGCACCTGCTGAGGTTGTAACTTGGTGTATGCTAATATTCAAAGAGACTACAAAGACAAGCTAACAAGCCAGAATAACACCTAGTTCGGGTGTTACAACACCCGAACACCTAGTTTTGTTTGTTTGTTGTTTTTAATACACTGTTAGCAATAAAGTCATGCTTGGATTTAATTAAACAACTATTTTCAGGTGAAGATACCTTAATTTTGATGATTTGATAATCATGTGTGCTATTCTCTAATACCACATGTTTGACAATTAAATATACAATATTGGCACTGTAATGATCACAGTGGTGAACTTGGGCCAAAAGACAATTTTATTTCCTACTGAGTGTGTGTATCTTCTACATATCTCTCCTCATTATTTAGTGGAATAATGGAAGTTAGTGGAAGTTAGTTCACAGCCTGAGAATAGAAATAATCCTACATACGTGAAACTGTAATTCAAAGATCCTTGTCTTGACCATCAATGGAGTTCCTCTGAAGAACAGAACTCAGACTAAATGAGAGTGCAGTGTACTAACTGTTCCCTTTGCTTGCTTAGGAGTGAAAAAAAATGAGGATCATTCTTCCACTCATTCATTCAATAAACTCAGTATATTGAACACAAGTGCACCTCTGGTTTTTTCTTCCACCTTTTCCAGTACCAGCACATACATGGTCCTTTGGGGGAATAATCTCTTCCCCTTTCCTACTCAGTCTACTTGGTTCTGTTGGTGTGATTTCATTTCTGGCACGTGACCCACAGTCTACTAGTGTTTCCTGTCCTTGGGCCATAGGATTAGTTCGAGGATGGCAGAGACCCAAAGACAACCCCGTGGGACTCAATTCTGAACTTTTACTGGAACTACTGGAAAAGAAAGAGACCTTTTCCCACTGGGTTGGGTGGATTGAAAAAAATGTGAATCTGAGGATACCAGCAGCCATTTTTCTACCTCAGTTTCATTCAGTTTGCAGCTGAGATCCCTTGAACTTGTAAACTTAGGTCCCTAAGCCAACCCTAAGGGATCATAACTGGCATTTTAAGTATTCAGTAGTAGTTGTCATGTGTAGAGTCTTCTCTTGTGTTGTTGGAAGAGGGTGTTTGCTATGACCAGTGCATTCTCTTGACAAAACTATTAGCCTTTGCCTTGCTTCATTCTGCACTCCAAGGCCAAATTTGCCTGTTACTCCAGGTGTTTCTTGACTTCCTACTTTTGCATTCCAGTCCCCTATAATGAAAAGGACATCTTTTTTGGGTGTTAGTTCTAGAAGGTCTTGTAGGTCTTCATAAAACCGTTCAACCTCACCTTCTTCAGCGTTATTGGTCAGGGCTTGGATTACCGTGATATTGAATGGTTTGCCTTGGAAATGAACAGAGATCATTCTGTCGTTTTTGAGATTGCATCCAAGTACTGAATTTCGGACTCTTTTGTTGACCATGATGGTTAGTCCATTTCTTCTAAGGGATTCCTGCCCACAGTAGTAGATATAATGGTCATCTGAGTTAAATTCACCCATTCCAGCCCATCTTAGTTTGCTGATTCCTGAATGTTGATGTTCACTCTTGCCATCTCCTGTTTGACCACTTCCAATTTGCCTTGATTCATGGACCTAACATTCCAGGTTCCTATGCAATATTGCTCTTTACAGCATCTAACCTTGCTTCTATCACCAGTCCCATCCACAACTGGGTGTTGTTTTGTTTTGGGTCCATCCCTTCCTTCTTTCTGTAGTTATTTCTCCACTGACCTCCAGTAGCATATTGGGTACCTACCGACCTGGGGAGTTCATCTTTCAGTGTCCTATCTTTTTGCTTTTTCATACTGTTCATGGGGTTCTCAAGGCAAGAATACTGAAGTGGTTTGCCATTCCCTTCTCCAGTGGAACACATTCTGTCAGACCTCTCCACCATGGCCCGTCCATCTTGGGTGGCCCCACATGGCATGGCTTAGTTTCACTGAGTTAGATAAGCTGTGGTCCATCTAATCAGATTGGCTAGTCATAGCAAACACTGTCTTCTAACAACGTAAGAGAAGACTCTACACATGGACATCACCAGATGGTCAGCACTGAAATCAGATTGATTATATTCTTTGCAGCCAAAGATGGACAAGCTCTATACAGTCAGCAAAAACAAGACCGGGAGCTGACTGTGGCAAAGATCATGAACTTCTTATTGCCAAATTCAGACTTAAACTGAAGAAAGTAGGGAAAACCACTAGACCATTCAGGTATGACCTAAACCAAATCCCTTGTGATTATACAGTGGAAGTGAGAAATAGATTTAAGGGACTAGATCTGATAGACAGAGTGCCTGATGAACTATGGACAGAGGTTCGTGACAATGTACAGGAGACAGGGATCAAGACCATGCCCATGGAAAAGAAATGCAAAAAAGCAAAATGGCTGTCTGAGGCGGCCTTACAAATAGCTGTGAAAAGAAGAGAAGCGAAAAGCAAAGGAAAAAAGAAAAGATATTCCCATTCGAATGCAAAGTTCCAAAGAATAGTAACGAGAGATAAGAAAGCCTTCCTCAGCGATCAATGCAAAGAAATAGAGGAAAACCACAGAATGGGAAAGACTAGAGATCTCTTCAAGAAAATTAGAGATACCAAGGGAACATTTCATGCAAAGATGGGCTCGATAAAGGACAGAAATGGTATGGACCTAACAGAAGCAGAAGATATTACGAAGAGGTGGCAAGAATACACAGAAGAACTGTACAAAAAAGATCTTCATGACCCAGATAATCATGAGGGTGTGATCACTCACCTAGAGCCAGACATCCTGGAGTCCGAAGTCAAGTGGGCCTTAGGAAGCATCACTACAAACAAAGCTAGTGGAGGTGATGGAATTCCAGTTGAGCTATTTCAAATCCTGAAAGATGATGCTGTGAAAGTGCTGCACTCCATATGCCAGAAAATTTGGAAAACTCAGCAGTGGCCACACAGGACTGGAAAAGGTCAGTTTTCATTTCAATCCCAAAGAAAGGCAATGCCAAAGAATGCTCAAACTACCACACAATTCCACTCATCTCACACACTAGTAAACTAATGCTCAAAATTCTCCAAGCCAGGCTTCAACAATACATGAACTGTGAACTTCCAGATGTTCAAGCTGGTTTTAGAAAAGGCAGAGGAACAAATTGGAAATCAAATTGCCAACATCCACTGGATCATCGAAAAAGCAAGAGAGTTCCAAAAAACATCTATTTCTGCTTTATTGACTATGCCAAAGCCTTTGACTATGTGGATCACAACAACTGTGGAAAATTCTGAAAGAGATGGGAATACCAGACCACCTGACATGACTCTTGAGAAATCTGTACGCAGGTCAGGAAGCAACAGTTAGAACTGGACATGGAACAACAGGCTGGTTCCAAATAGGAAAAGGAATACGTCAAGGCTGTGTATTCTCATCCTGCTTATTTAACTTATATGCAGAGTGCATCATGAGAAACGCTGGGCTGGAAGAAGCACAAGCTGGAATCAAGATTGTCAGGAGAAATATCAATAAGCTCAGATATGCAGATGACACCACCTTTATGGCAGAAAGTGAAGAAGAACTAAAAAGCCTCTTGATGAAAGTTAAATAGGAGTGAAAAAGTTGGCCTAAAGCTCAACATTCAGAAAACTAAGATCACAGCATCTGGTCCCATCACTTCATGGTAAATAGATGGGGAAACAGTGGAAATAGTGTCAGATTTTATTTTGGGGGGCTCCAAAATCACTGCAGATGGTGATTGCAGCCATGAAATTAAAAGACGCTTACTCCTTGGAAGGAAAGTTATGTCCAACCTAGATAGCGTATTAAAGAGGAGACATTACTTTGCCAACAAAGGTCCATCTAGTCAAGGCTATGGTTTTCCCAGTAGTCATGTATGGATGTGAGAGTTGGACGGTGAAGAAAGCTGAGCGCCAAAGAATTGATGCTTTTGAACTGTGGTGTTGGAGAAGACTCTTGAGAGTCCCTTGGACTGCAAGGAGATCCAACCAGTCCATCCTAAAGGAGATCAGTCCTGGGTGTTCGTTGGAAGGACTAATGTTGAATTTGAAACTCCAATACTTTGGCTACGTGATGCGAATAGTTGACTCATTGGAAAAGACCCTGATGCTGGGAAGGATTGGGGGCAGGAGGAGAAGGGGGCAGCAGAGGATGAGATGGCTGGATGTCATCACCGACTCGATGGACATGGGTTTGGGTGGACTCTGGGAGTTGGTGATGGACAGGGAGGGCTGAGCGTGCTGCGATTCATGGGGTCGCAAAGAGTCGGACACGACTGAGCGACTGAACTGAACTGAGTAGTTGTCAACCTTGGTTGCACATACAATCACCTGGGAAACTGAAATAAATAAACCTGATGCCTGGGTCACACCCAGAACAATTTCATCAGAATTTCTGGAGGTAAGACTCAGGCATCAGTATTTTTAAAGCTCCCAATGTGATTTCAGTGTGCAGTGACATCTGAGATATGGTGGCCTATGTCATTCATGGTAATCCCTTTCCTTTTGCTAGTGTTGGTCTGCACAGGCATGTGACCCAGTTTGGGCTAACATGTACAGATCCAGTTCTAGCCAAAGGGACATTAACCACAGTTCATTACTTCTGAAAAACAAATTTTCTATCCAGTCTCATGAGGCCAGGGCCTTCTCTTCCTGCTTTGAACCAGTTGAATGAGGAACAATAAGAGCCACATTGTTATCATGATAGAAGGTGGCAGACTAGAGGGGAAAAAGAATCAGAGTCATTGGTGATATAGACATTTCTTCCTGAAACCTGCCTACCTTCACTGTTGCTATTGTGTGAAATAATCAAATGTCTCTACCACTTAAGCCACAGCTAGTTGGGTACTCATTACTGCTTGTTGAAAGTATTCCTAACAAAATTAACCAATAACTTACTTAAGAAATGTTTTTTATAAGGGAAATATGCCTTGCTGCTGCTGCTAAGTCACTTCAGTCGTGTCCGACTCTGTGCGACCCCATAGACCGCAGCCCACCAGGCTCCGCCGTCACTGGGATTCTCCAGGCAAGAATACTGGAGTGGGTTGCCATTTCCTTCTCCAGTGCATGAAAGGGAAAAGCGAAAGTGAAGTCGCTCAGTCATGTCCGACTCTTAGCGACCCCATGGACTGTAGCCTACCAGGCTCCTTCGTCCATGGGATTTTCCAGGCAAGAGTACTGGAGTGGGGTGCCATTGCCTTCAATATGCCTTAGCAATAGTCAAAAAGGGCTCAGGTCATAGTCTTTGTATGTATCAAGTGTTTACAACATGTGAAAGGTGGAAACAAGAAGCAAATTTGGAAGATTTGTAGAATGCAATGCTAAGAAACATGAAAGACGTTTCTGCAAGAAGATGGAATCAAAAAGGACTTTTCTGACTCTGCTTTAACCTCTAATACCTCTAGCTTTCTCATATTCCACAAATGATCTGCCCATTTCACCCTTTGTTTTAAGATCAATCCAGATTTGAAGCAGATAATAAGTACTTAAACAACCTCAGCCATAATCTGCCTCTCCTTCTGGTGAAGAGAAATATCAACACTTTCTTTTTTCACCTACAGCAAGATTAGTGCCCCTAGGTCAAAGCTCTATCCCCACATTATTCCTACAGTGGGTGTCCCAGTTGTATGCCTCTGACTCTCCATTTTCATTATTCACTGCCAAATATAATTACACAACATGTTCACCTCTTTGACATTTTACCTCATTGATCAACCTCTTATAAACCTACATTTACTTCTAAGTTTGAGTTTCCTTGTCTGAGTTTTCCTGCCTCTGCTTGCCTTAGTTCGTGAAACTGGGGTTTTCCCATGTTCTCCCTTTTTAAGTAATTTGATACCCAATGTAGCATTCCAGCATACTTCCAGTACTGAAGTCTACTTGCAAGCTATCAAGTTAACCTGTTTCGGTTTTACGGATGCTTGAAGAAGACATAAGTTTTGAGTTAGAGACAAAGGAGTTTATTAACCAATAGCTATGGTCAAATTGCCAACATTCATTGGATCATAGAATAAGGAAGAGAATTCCCCAAAAACATCTACCTCTGCCTTATTGACTATGCCAAGGCCTTTGACTGTGTGGATCACAATAAACTGTGAAAAATTCTGAAAGAGAGGAGAATACCAGACCACCTTACCTGCCTCCTGACAAACCTGTTTGCAGGTCAGGAAGCAACAGTAAGAACTGAACATGGAACAGTGGGCTGGTTCAAAATTGGAAAAGGAGTACGTCAAGGCTATATAGTGTCACCTGCTTATTTAACTTACATGCAGAGTACATCGTGCAAAATGCCGGGCTGGATGAAGCACAAGCTTAAATCAAAGATTGCCATGAGAAATCAGTAACCTCAGATATGCAGATGACACCAACCATATGGCCAAGAGGAACTAAAGAGCCTCTTGATGAAGGTGAAAGAGAATGAAAAAGCTGGCTTAAAACTCAGCTTCAAAAAACTAAGATCATGACATCCAGTCCCTTCACTTCATGGCAAATAGATAGGGGTAAAATGGAAACTATGACAGATTTTATTTTCTTGGGCTCCAAAATCACTGCAGACGATGACTATAGCCTTGAAATTAAAAGATGTTTGCTCCTTGGAAGAAAAGCTGGATAGCAGACATCACTTTGCTGACAAAGGTCCATATAATCAAAGTTATCACTTCTCCAGTAGTTACGTACGGAAGCGAGAGTTAGACCATAAAGATGGCTGAGCGCTGAAGAATTGATGCTTCCAAATTGTGGTGCTGGTGAAGACTCTTGAGAGTCCCTTGGACTGCAAGGAGATCAAACCAGTCAACCCTAAATCAATCCTGAGTATTCATTGGAAGGATTGATGCTCCAGCTGAAGATCCAATACTTTGGCCACCTGATGGGAAGAGCTGACTCATTGGAAAAGACCCTGATGCTGGGAAAGGTTGAGGGCAGGAGGAGAAGGGAGTGACAAAGGATAAGACAGTTGGATGGCATGATCAACTCAAATGGACAGGAGTTTGAGCAAACTCCTGGAGATAGTGACGGACAGGGCAGCCTGGTGTGCTGCAGTCCATGGGGTCACAAAGAGTTGGACAAACCTGAGCAACTGAACAACAACAAACAGCTCTAATATTGGCATTTTCTTACCTCAAACTCCAGTTCCCACAGGGTAATGCAAAGAGGGCCAAGTAACACTTACATACATTATAGTTTGCTTTCAACTTGGAAAACTCTAGTAAGCATGCCTGCCCTTTTTCCACTGGAAGACTATTTATTCTCCAAGATTGTACCCTACACAGGGATACAAACCAGAAAAGATAGTCCAGAGCAAAAACCATCAGTGACTCTTCTTGCAAGACATGCAGAAAACTAAGACCCAGAAATAACCACCTCCTAGTCTCCCACTATAAATCACATTCAAATTTCTCTTTGCTTCTATCTTAATCAGTGTAACTATAATCTGAGACTATTGCAATAGGATTCTAAATAGTCCTCTTTTTCTACACACAATATAATCAAAATGTTATTATTAAAATGTAATTCAGACTTTGCCTTAAAATCTCTTTTCCAATGGTTCCCATCACATTTTATAATATACAGCTCCATATGGCAGTAATTCCCTTGGCACATGAAGTTCTATGTGTTCTGGCCCCCATCTCCTTCTTTGGCCTCAACTTCTACCACTTTCTCCTTCACTATGCTCCAGATCCCTGGCCTTCTTTGTTTTCTGACATGCAAGCTTATTCCATCTTAATATTCTTGCCCTAGATTTTTGTAAACTCTGGTTCTTAAGAAGGCCTTTCCTGACCCCTAATTTCACTAATTATGTTTTACAGCTGTAGTTGCAGTTAAAGTTATCTGAGTTTTTAACTCAGTTATCTTTTGTCTAGTTTTATTTGGTTAACTTTAAAATTTGCTTCCCTGGTAGCTCAGTGGTGTAAGAATCTGCGTGCTAGTGCAGGAGACATGGGTTTAATGCCGGATCCTGGAAGATCCCGTGGAGAAGGAAATGGCAACCCACTCCAGTATTCTCGCCTGGAGAACTATATGGACAGCAGAGCCTGGCAGGCTACAGTCCATGGGGTTGCAAAGAGTTGAACATGACTTAGTGACTGACCAACCAACCAAAATCTGCTAATATTAGTTTTCTGTTCAGGTATTTTTAGGTGTTCCTTTTCTTAAACACAATTTGTTTTTAAATGGAAGTTTATATTTATATCAAAATCTGTCTCATATTAACATTTATATAGGTCTGCTTTTGCTGCCTGTTGTTTCTGCTGGTACATGTCCATGGTATCTTGTTTCCCATGTGCTTGATTATTTTTGTTCCCTGGTGTCTCAGATGGTAAAGAATCCACCTGCAATGTGGGAGACTCGGGTTCGGTCCCTGGGTCGGGAAGATCCCCTGGAGAAGAGCTTGGCAATCCACTCCAGTATTCTTGTCTGGAGAATCCCCGTGGACAGAGAAGCCTGGCTACAGTCTATGGGGTCACAAAGAGTCAGACATGTATGAGCGACTAACACACACACACACACACACACACACACACACGCACACTCCCTCTCTCTCTTTTCCTTTGAATAATTCTTTGTGGAAAATCTTTGAGGCCTACTATGTAGCTGTGTTTCTCTACAGGGGATTGATATCTCCTTCACTCGAGTGTACTAGGGTACTATCAATCCTGGAACACTTTAGGTTAAAGGCTTAAACTTTTGAGGGCCTCCCAGGAAATGTGAATTTTACCTATCAAATACTTTTAGGACAGGCTTGTGATTTCAACTTAAAGAATTGCATTATTATTTTTTTCCCAACACCCTGCTTTGTCCAACAATTCTCCTTGTAATTCTTAACAATCCTCTGATGTTGGGGGAAATGGAAGAAACTTGGAGGGTTTATTATTAGTTCAGCCTTATATCCTTACACATGTGGCATAACCCTTTGAGGTCCCAAAGGAATTTATCTGTTAGACTTCTCAGCCTCACATTAAAAGGGCTCTGTCTTCTGCCCTTCACACTCCCCAAAGCCTCAATAAATTAAGTTAGGTAAGCAGAGCTTCCGTGCCGAACCTATCTGGTTATTGGCTTTTACACAGATTTTTGGCTTGATGTTTTCTTACTTTTTCTGCATTTTGATGCTTAAAAATTCACAAGCATACTGACATTTGTAGATATTTTCAGTGAAAAGGTTAGTATAAATACTTTGATGGCCATGTTACAGATATGCAAATCCTACAGACTACCATTAGTTTCAAAATATTTATGGCATCTCTTCCCCTTCTATACCTATGATTCCTGCCCTAGCTGAAATCATTGCTTCTTACCTGAATTGTCTTTTGAACTGTTTTCTCAGCCTCCAGTCATTCTAATTTCATTTTCTACCCTGCTGACAAATATATCGTAAAACAGTGATGTGTCATGTGACTCAATGGCTTCCTGTTGCTTACAGAAGTCAAACTCTAGTCTTATCCCAACTTGACTCATATTCAATCACTTTCTTCTCCACCCAAAGTATAATACTGTATGCATTCCTAAATGACCACATACTTCCATACTTCTATATCTTTGTTCAAACAATTCTTCTACCTTACCAATTTACGAAGCACTGGTCTCTGCTTGGTAAATTTCTTCTCCCTCTATGCAGAACAGGTCTCCTGTCTTCACTTCCAAGGGCAGCCTTTACTCCTACAGGAAGCACTACCCTTTTTTCCACTATTCTACCATATTACATATTAACAGTTTGCACAGTCATCTGTCAGAACAGAATGGGAGGCTGAAATAAGTCAGGGAATGACTGCTATTTATTTAAAGATTCTAGTCTTTAGCATAGTGCTTGCTATATAGCCAGTACTTACCAAATAAATAAATGAAGGCAGTTAGGCCTTTATAAAAGTGAAATGTGCACTTTTGTTTAAAATTATCCACCTATGGCAGTGTATTTGTAGCATTTTAAAGTGAAAAGGCACCTTAGAGGTTGTTAGTATGATCACTTTTATAACTATTAAAAAAAAAAAACAAAAAACCCTGAAGTCCAAAATGGTTAAGTGTAAAACTACATGGAAACTCAGTGGATGTTTGTTGTGAAAATCAATACTATTTATTCACTGTTTACTGTACAGCAGCCATCCTTAAGTATGGTTTATTTCATTTTCCCCATGACTCTGTAAGTTAGGAATATTTACTTCATTGTATGCACAGTGTTTACCAGTTGTACCAACTAAACTTTGTGATCTGAAATAATGCCACAGGTTCAAGTTATTGGACCTTTTCATCGCCCCTGGCACTTTCTCCTTCAGCCAGTTCCTGGCTGCCATGTAGAGGAAAAGATTTTATTGCCTCCTTAACACCTTCTAGTTACTCTAGGCTCTTTTAATTTTTCTCCCCCAGGGCTGTTCCTGACTTAGAGGCTAGAGCTTGGAGCCTCTGTGCACTTTCTGCTTTTATCAAAATTGTGGCAAATGATGTAAAAGATTGCCCTACCCTGAGAGTTGTTTCTTGGAATATTTCCTACATTTGGGACTCTGGTTTCTTAAAGGGACTATATTCTTTTTATATCTATTTACATATATTTAAAATATATTTCCTTTCACACCATGTCAACCAAAACTGAACAATTAACTCATTTAAACAAGCATCTGATTCAACCCAGATTTTTTCAGTCAAGAGTTTTCTAATTCTGTGGTTTTTATTTCATTATACCACATTACCCTAGCTATAAGTCTTATAATTGTCACAAAATAGTATTCTAAAATTTCCAGTTTCTATATGATACTTAAAATGGAATCTCATAAGGCTAAAGCAGTTGGGAGTATTTAACTAATTGATTAGGCACTGAGAGCAATTAACTGCATGAAGCCTCAACAGTTCAACCTGGATTTCTATAACCACATCTTAGTGTTAGTAAGAAATACTGTTTTCCTAAATATGGGTATCATGGTCATGCTCCAATCAAGTACTGATTGAGAAATCATGGGATTCTTAATGGAGAAGGAATAAGAACAAAAATATCACCATTAGGCAAGCGTTAAGTTAAGAACCATCAACAGATGTCATATTTAGTGAGCAAAAGTATAATGAGACATAGCATATTTGCAGCCTTAGAAAGTATCTCCTCACAAGACTTTTTTTAATAACAAAGAGAAAAATAACTATAGTAGAGAAGCCTGGCACGTGCCACATTAAACAAAGTCACAAAGATCACCATTCAGAAGATAAGTTAGTGTCATATAAACTGATGTGATGCACCTAGAAGGGAACAACATCACTCCTATGGTGTTCTTACCAAAGATACACGAAAAGAGAAAGTGTTAGTCATTCAGTCACATCTGATTCTTTGCGACCTTGTAGACTGTAGCCTGCCAAGCTCCTTTGTCCATAGAACTCTCCAGGCAAGGATTTTGGAGTGGGTTGCCAGTCTCTTCTCCAGGGAATCTTCCCAAGCTAGGGACAGAACCCAGGTCTCCCACATTGCAGGCAGATTCTTTATTGTCTGAGCCACCACAAGCTTTCCTATAAAATGCCAGATAGTTCAGGGATTTTTGAGCATGAGTCACCTACAATAAACCTTTCATTGCTTCAAACTAAAAATTAACAAGCCAAACTCAATTTCAAGACATTCTACAAAATAACTGACCACACTTTTCAATAATGTCAAGGTCATGATACACAAGGACAGACTGGGAAACCATCACACACTGGAGGAGACTAAGGAGACCTGATAGTTAGATAGTCCAGTCCTAGACTGGCTTTGTACAGGTAAAACACATTTTTGAGTAAACTGGTGAAACCAAAATAAGGTTTGCAGTTCAGTTATTAGTATTGCATCAATGCCAATTTCTTGGTTTGATCACTGCACTACAGTTATACAAGATCCTAACATTAGGGAAAGCAGGGTGACGGGTATACAGAAACTCTGTACTATTTATGCAACTTTTCTGTTAAGTCTAAACTATTCCTAAATGAAAAATTAAAAGAAATCATGCAACTTAAACAAACAAGGTCTCTGGGCTGTTTCTCCTTTTCAGTTTATCCCAGGCAGGAGGAAAGAAGCGTGAATTTGACCAGTGTTCTGCACTGTGATTGCCACTAATGGTGCTCTGAAGAGACTCTCCCGTCATTCCTGCAACCAAATCTCATCCTTCAGTTCTTCCTTAGATCTGTGAGCTGTTCAGTATCTTTCCAATGAATTATTTCTTTTCTTTTTCTTAAGATTGTCAGAGGTGTATGTCTTTTTATTTTGTAAAATCGAAAATTTTATTTTAATAGAACAAAGCATTATTACACCCAGTGAAGCGCCTGTCTGTATAAGGTGAAGTACAATAGATGAAATTGACTCCTGTTTCAGGAGTTTATGATGTGTTTATCACTGATAAATTCTTGCCTCTTAAGAGCTCCTTTGCTCACACTCCTAGCTCCCCATGGCTGTCTACTTTCCTCACTTCAGTAGCATCATCCAAATTTGGGTGTGCTGTTTGTAACTGGACAACCTGTACATACAGGGTATTAGAGCTCACCTCACACTTCTGACATCTTGTCCATTTTCCACTTAATATTCTCTCATTTTATTTTGGTCTTAACTCATACAATTATTTTATCTTAATACCTTTTTTGTGCTCATGATCACTCTCACTTTCAAATTTCTAAGCACATCTTACTATATTAACTGGCATTTCACAGTGCCAATTAAGATATCAAGCTTCACATCTTAGATTTCTGCTTCTTGAAGCACATTTGTACACATTCCTTTATTGGACCCTGTAAAGTAGTGCATGTTGAGTTAGCACGTACATTTAGATGTTATGTATGGACGGGACTTGTTATTTATCCTGAATTCAGACAAGGAAATTGAGTCCCAGAGATGTTCTTTGACAGGTCAAAGGAGAGAAACAAGACTAGGGGCTTCTTAACAGAGAGCCCCTGCAGCTTTGAGACCCCAAGGGCTCCAATAGCATGGGGGAGAGAGTGCAATACCCAGAAGGCGGCAGCAGTCCCAGGGTGATGGCAGATGTGGACAGCACATGGAGAGGCCAGTCCCTGAGTTCTCCCAGAAGTGTTCTTGGCTGGGAAGGACTCCCAGGAAGCGGAGGTGAGGTCCTGGGAGACTCAGGGCTTCCAGCAGTGGGACCTGTGCCTTTCATTTACTTTCCTAATGAAAAACCAGTTTCAGAGCCCTCCCCATAATTTCTCTTTACAACACAGAAAATTCTCACAACTGTCCTAGTTCCTATTTTCCAAAATACAAAAATAAGGGAAAAAAGTTTCGTTATTCCAGTGCATTTGCTCTCAAAATATACAGTGATTAGAGTGAGCTATGTCATTTGGCAGTGACTGTTGGACCACCCTTTGGTTTTGTCAGTTCCATTTCTGAAGGCCATGGGAATTCCTGGCACTCAGCTTTCTGTTTTCACAGCTTTGCCCCAGCACCTGTTCCAAAAGCAATTGGAAGGGCTTGACTGGATCCCGATTCTTAATTTTCAGCTCACAAGCAAGAATGTTTAGGATTTAAGGTATAATACTATATTTTACAGTGTAAGAACTGAAGCTTTTATGTGGAATTATACCATAAAATACTTCACAATTTAGTGAAAACAGTATATTTAAACAGGATTTTGTCCTTACTGCAAGAAGAAAAATAAACATATAATAACTGTGTAGGGAAGGAAAAATACTTGTTTGTATGAGCTTTTGTTATCTTGATCTACTCATTAGGTTGCAAATATTTCCCTATGGAATCCTGTAGAGCACAAATGCCTGATAAATGTTTTTAGCAAACAATGAATGAATATTCTAGCATTTTTAGATGTTTGCCCACCTACATAAATCCAAGATACTTTCAATCCTACGACTGTGTATGAAGTATTTATCAGTTCATCAAGAATAAAAGTATATGTTTAATTAATTCAGTATACACATAAAATATGGTCCAAAACTTACAAGAGTATTGGCCAAGTTAATCCCAAAAGGATCTGTATCAGATTGTCTTTGAAAAGCAAGTTTTTTTAGGATTTTAGATGATTGAGACCAAAAAGGGAAAAAAGATGAAAATAATTGTGTGGCGGGAAGGGTCTTCTGTCCTTTGGACTAAAATAACTAAATCAATACAAAATGACTTTAAAATATAAATCCATTTTTTGTCTAAAATTAAGTGATGTCATGATTATAAGGGACTCTGATTCAGTGGGACACTGGAATTCAGCCAGGACTCCTACTGTGTAGGAAGTGGCCAAGAAGTCCTGGAATCACAGTAACCAAAGTCTATGCCCCAACCACTAATGCTGAAGAAACTGAAGTTGAACGGTTCTATGAGGACCTACAAGAACTTCTAGAACTAACACCAAAAAAAAGATGTCCTTTTCATCATAGGGGACTGGAATGCAAAAGCAGGAACTCAAGAGATACCTGGAGTATCTGAAGCAGGGCAAAGGATAACAGAGTGTTGCGAAGAGAACACACTGGTCATAGCAAACACCCTCTTCCAACAACACAAGAGAAGACTCTACACATGGACATCACCAGATGGTCAATACTGAAATAAGACTGATTATATTCTTTGCAGCCAAAGATGGACAAGATCTATATAGTCAGCAAAAATAAGACCGGGAGCTGACTCTGGCTCAGATCATGAACTCCTTATTGCCAAATTCAGCATTAAATTGGAGAAAGTAGAGAAAACCAGTAGACCATTCAGGTCAACCTAAATCAAATCCCTTACCATTATACAGTGGAAGTGACAAATAGATTCAAGGGATTTGATCTGATAGAATGCCTGAAAAACTATGGACAATGTTCATGACATTGTACAGGAGGCAGTGATCAAGACCATCCCCAAGAAAAAGAAATGCAAAAAGGCAAAATGGTTGTCTGAGGTGGCCTTACAAATAGCTGAGAAAAGAAGAGAAGTGAAAGGCAAAGGAGAAAAGGAAAGATATCCCCATCTGAATGCAGAGTTCCAAAGAATAGCAAGGAGAGATAAAAAGCCTTCCTCAGTTATCAGTGCAAAGAAATAGAGGAAAACAACAGAATGGGAAAGACTAGAGATCTCTTCAAGAAAATTAGAGATACCAAGGGAACATTTCATGCAAAGATGGGCTTGATAAAGGACAGAAATGGTATGGACCTAACAGAAGCAGAAGATATTGAGAAGAGGTGGCAAGAACACACAGAAGAACTATACAAAAAAGATCTTCACGACCCAGATAATCATGATGGTGTGATCACTCACCTAGAGCCAGACATCCTGGAATGTGAAGTCAAGTGGGCCTTAGGAAACATCACTATGAACAAAGCTAGTGGAGGTGATGGAATTCCGGTTGAGCTATTTCAAATCCTGAAAGATGATGCTGTGAAAGTGCTGCACTCAATATGCCAGCAAATTTGGAAAACTCAGCAGTGGCCACAGGACTTGAAAAGGTCAGTTTTCATTCTAATCCTAAAGAAAGGCAATGCCAAAGAATGCTCAAACTACCGCACAATTGCACTCATCTCACTCACTAGCAAAGTAATGCTCAAAATTCTCCAAGCCAGGCTTCAACAGTACCTGAACCGAAAACTTCCAAATGTTCAAGCTGGATTTAGAAAAGGCAGAGGAATCAGAGATTAAATTGCCAACATCTGTTGTATCATAGAAAAAGCAAGAGAGTTCCAGAGAAACATCTACTTCTGCTTTATTGATTATGCCAAAGCCTTTGACAGTGTAGATCACAACAAACTGTGGAAAATTCTGAGAGATGAGAATACCAGACCACCTTACCTACCCCCTGAGAAATCTGTATGCAGATCAAGAAGCAACAGTTAGAACCAGGCATAGAACAACAGACTGGTTCCAAACTGGGAAAGGAGTACATCAAGGCTGTATATTGTCACCGTGGTTATTTAACTTATATGCAGAGTACATTATGTGAAATGCTGGGCTCGATGAAGCACAAGCTGGAATCAAGACTGCCGGGAGAAATATCAATAACCTCAGACATGCACATGACACCACACTTATGGCAGAAAGTGAAGAACTAAAGAGCCTCTTGATGAAAGTGAAAGGGGAGAGTGAAAAAGCTGGCTTAAAACTCAACATTGAAAAAATTAAGATCATGGCATCTGGTCCCATCATTTCATGACAAATAGATGGAGAAACAATGGAAACAGTGAGAGACTTTATTTTGGGGGCTTGAAAATCACTGCAGATGGTGATTGCAGCCATGAAATTAAAAGACACTTGCTCCTTAGAAGAAAAGCTATGACCAACTAGACAGCATATCAGAAAGCAGAGACATTACTTTGCCAACAATCTGTCTAGTCAAAGCTATGGTTTTTCCAGTAGTCATGAAAGCATGTGAGAGTTGGACCATAAAGAAGGTTGAGCACTGAAGAATTGATGCTTTTGAACTGTTTTGTTGGAGAAGACTCCTGAGAGTCCCATGGACTGCAAGGAGATCATACCAGTCCCTCCTAAAGGAAATCAGTCCTGAATATTCATTGGAACGACTGATGCTGAAGCAGAAGCTCCAATATTTTGGCCACCTGATGGGAGGAACTGACTCATTGGAAAAGACCCTGATGCTGGGAAGGATTGGGGGCAGGAGAAGGGGACGACAGAGGATGAGATGGCTGGATGGCATCATCAACTTGATGGACATGAGTTTGAGCAAACTCTGGAAGTTGGTGATGGAAAGGGAAGCCTGTCGTGCTCCAGTCAAAGGGGTCTCAAAGAGTCGGACACAACTGACCAACTGAACTGAACTGAGGGAAATCCTGGGGCTGTTTTGGCCAAGATCAAGTCAAGGGCAATAAAATCGTCTGGAGTCCTCGGTGACAGGGAGGCTGAACCAAGGCTTAGAGCATCACAACAAATCAGAGAACAAGGATAGGCTGAAACAACTAGAATAAAGGAGGCACCAAAAACCTACACCATTTGCTATGACATTAAGAACAGGAGAGGGGAGTAAAGAGGTTTGTGAGTGAGAGTCTGGCAAGATTCTCCTGGCGACCTGCAGGGGTTCAGGGGAGCTGTTCCCAGAGGAAGCAGCAGCCCCAGGGCCTCCTTGTGGGAACGGCTGTAGAGGCAAGTGGAGACTGCAGCTAGATGGGCCCAAGGTGGGTGCCACTGATATGAGGGGGGCTGGTCACCACTCGACTTCAGTGAGTGTGAGCAAAAGATAAAGTGGGCATTCGTCCTCAGTTTTTCTGTAAAACAGCTATGTTATTCTCTCTCTTGACAGTGGGTTCTGAATTGTGCATGAAATGGCCTGTCTGAAATCAATTGTGAGATGCAGTCAGGTTCCTTGGGAGCATTTCCCAAAAGACAGAAGAAATTATAACGAACTTTCTCATACATGTAATTTAAGAACAAAAACATTTATGTTTGTTCACTTTATATAAAGTCTAAATATGAGAGTAAAAACTTTTTACAGTATCATCATTCTGGTTTTTGCCCCATTTAAAGTGTGGACTTTTGAAAACTGCTTCTTTTCAATTTAATTTTACTAAATTGTTAATATAAATACCATTATAATGACTGGGGGACACAGACTAATAGAAAGTTTTTATAAATATATCTGTGAAAGTTGAAGTTACTTTCTAAACTTCTGATTTCTGTGCTTGTAAAATAAATCGCCATGAAGAGCAAACTAGTTATTTAAAACAATCGAAAAACCTCTCCTTAGTTCTTGCAGGACTTATTTCCTTCATCAAGTAAACTGTACTGTTCTAGGATTATAAAGTCACACACACACACAAAATTACACTCTTTCAGATACTGTGTTCTGACCTTAATATTGTAAGATTTTGTTTAAACAGAGTGTTAGCCTAAAGAAATTTGGAGATCTCTGATCTCGTCCAAACTAAGGCTCAGGATCACAGAGCATCTAAATGGACGGCGTTGTTATGACTAGAATCTGAATTTCCTGACTTCCACTCTGGTGCCATTGCTATTAGAACATACTTTGGCAAGTAAAACAAAACTGATCAAACTTACATTGAACTTTAAAAATTATAATAAAATGTAGCTCCAAATTTTTCCAGTGTACTTATAATAAATAAAAATTAAGAAAAGGAAACTACAGTCTTATTAGTTTAAAGAAGAAAAAGGTTTTGATTTGTAATAGTGATCTAAATATAAACTTTATGGATCAAGGCCACATTGCACTGTTAAGTTCATATTTTGGACCCTAGAAATAAGAGTACATAAAGTGGAAATAAGTATATACTACAACTGTGGAGGAGGAATTCTGCCAATGTCATAAAATTCAATACCATAAGTTTTCAGTTTTATACCAAAAAGTGTAAAAATGTAAACAAATAAGAACACACTGAGAAATTATGCAGAAAACCAATTAAATGTTTAAGGGGCAATAAAACTGCCACCAACCATTAAATATTCTCTTATAAGCATTAGATCAAGAGCCAATAGTACCAAAGTTCCCACAATTAAAGAAAAAGAGAAAATTTTAAAGGACAGACTTATTGAATAAAAATGGTTTAGTCATGGATGAGAAAATAAGTGTATTTGATGTTCTGCACATTATACCTACTTGCATTGTTCTGTACGATAAGCAGAAATCAAGGGTTGAAGATAGGATGTTTTAATTCAAGATAAAACTGAACTAGGGAAAATCTTTGTATTCTTTAACACAAACTTAAGAGTATGATGCACAATTTGCTTTAAACAAAGTTAGAAATGTGTATTCTTAATGAGGTAAAGAAAATCAAATCATGTTGTGAAGAATGTGGATCTAATTTGTGAATCAAAACCCTATATGCGAGACAGAATAAGAGACACAGATGCATGGAACAATTTTATGGACTCTGAGGGAGAAGGTGAGGGTGGGACGTTCTGGGAGAATGGCATTGAGACATGTGTATTGTCATATGTGAAACAGAGCACCATTCCATGTTCGATGCATGTGACAAGGGCTCAGGGCCGGGGCAATGGGATGATCCAGAAGGATGGGATGGGGAGGGAGGTGGGTGGGGGGTCCGGGAAGGGGAACACATGTAAACCCATGGCTGATTCATGTCAATGTATGGCAAAAACTATTACAATATTGTAAAGTAATTAGCCCCCAGCTAAAATAAATAAATTTATTAAAAAAAAAATCATCAAAAAAAAAAAATATTTAAAATAAAAAAAAAAAATGTATTAATTTATGTGATCCACTTGTGAAATGTTAAAGAGGACAGTCATTTTCTTTCTTTCACAGTATGAAAGATTTCTCTAACAAAATTCATGAGTTGTTTCTATTAGACGTTGAATTTCAAAGAAAAGAACTCAGTTAAGGAGGGCTTTATTGTTAGAATACACATGGAATCTCAGTTTTCTGACAGGTGTTCTCAGAAGGGCATAGGGTGTACAGAAATAGGTCTATAGAAATAATAGAACCCATACAGCCTGGTTCAGAGAATAGATTTGTGGTGGTCAAGGTGGGGGAGTGGGCCGTTGGGATTAGCAGATGCAAACTAGTATATATAGAAAGAATAAACACCAAGGTCCTACTGACTAGCACAGGGAACTATATTCAATATCCTGTGATAAACCATAAGAGAAAGGAATATGAAAAAGAATGTGTGTATATATATGTAGAACTGAATCACTTCGCTGTACAGCAGTGATTAACATAACACTGTAAATCAACCACACTTCAATTTAAAAACAAAAACAAAAAGAAGAAATAGAACCAGTTTCTACCATCAGAAGGGGTAGGTCTTTTGATTAACTTTTCTTTGCATCCATTCAACTTAGATAAGCTCTGGAGTCAGGCTCTCTAGACTTGAATTCTGAACTTACCACTTGTTAGTGCTTGTTTTTAATAAAAGATGTTTTCTAATTGCATCTACAAAATAGACACTTAAGCATGGTCCTTGATTCTGTCTGCTATACTTTTAATTACTTCTAAATACAATTCACAATTTAAATAGCACAGAATAAAAAGCACTTCAACATCTATATAGTTTTAATAATATGCTGACGCCTTTTAAGAGTTCCATTATATGCAAATGTTTTCTTAATGGCCTTGCCAGATGAAGTAAACAAAAACCAAGCTTGAGCCTATAGAAGATAAGGAATCCTTTATATGCAATGATTGTTTTCAAACCAGCATGAACTAACCTCAATTTAAGAGTAGGTGACACCTCTTGGGGTGTATAAGCTGAACCTCAGTCCAGAGAGAATAAATGGGGATGAGAGGTACATGGCATTTCCTTCATTTTTCTCTGTCTAGTACATCTCATTAAACATCTCTTTTCCTTTTTGCAATGACCTGTGTTAAAAGGGCTCAATTTGATTGCCCACCTGAAGAAGTCACAGCAGGGTAGGATAAGACATTATCTTCCATCCTAGTTTCTTCTCTTTCAGAGAAGTTATCTAAACAGGTACTTTCTGTAAGAGTCCATCTATTAGTTATTTGAAACTAGAAAATATTAATTTTAAAAATTTTCCTCATTTTTTAAAATCACATTTCAATGTGATTTAAAGATCTATCAGCAGTTATGCAAAGATAGTATATCAAATTAAGCAAACAAATGTTTTGAGAAAACAATAATTATTTCATTGTTGCTGTTAGTTCTTTCACTTAAGGATGTCAGAGAGAAGTGTAATAATGGAAGTTTTTATATTTTCCATACAAAAATCTGGAGAAGGAAATGGCAACCCACTCCAGTATTCTTGCCTGGAGAAGTCCATTAACAGAGGAGCCTGGTGGGCTATCGTCCAAGGAGTCACAAAGAGTTGGACACAACTGAGTCACTAACATACCAAAATCATTTGAACAATAATACTCACTAGATATTCCATTGCAAGCAAATTACATAGGCCATGGGTTTCAGTTTTTCCATCTGTAAAATAGGGTTGTTAAAAACAGTACCTATCTCATAGGTTTGTGGGAAATAAAAGGGATAATCCATTTGAAGTTCTTAGCACAATGCTAAGCACATAGGAAGAAATTTTTTAAAGTTACAATTATTAATGATAAAATTGTGGTTTTGCAAGTTCTCAGTTTTGTTCAATCTTGTGTTTAGAAATCAATGAGAAAAAGAGAATAAGGTAGACCTGTGTCAAAAGAAATAATTTGAGCCTACACAGATAAAACATGTAGGAGGTTAATAGCAACCATTAAAGTTAACTTGTGATTTTTCTGTACAGTAAATTTGAAAAAAATCTTACTATAAAATGCTCATAACTACTATTCACCATTCATGTTTCATATGCCATGGAACGTATCACAGAATTTAATTTTCACCTAGTTCATATATATATAAAGTTATAGAGAACTTCAGCATTTAAAAATATTTAGCCCCTAACTTCATATTTTATAGTATTATATACATGTTTCATTTCTATTACATACCCATTATCTATAAAATACACTGCTTCTAATTGATTTGCTGATTTTTGCCTTGCAAATATCTTCTCCATGACTGTGGCTTATTTTTTTACCTTTTAAAAATGGTCTTCGACAAATCCAGGCTTTTGTATTTTAATGGAAGATAATTTATTAATATTTTCCTTTATGTGTGTATATATGTGTGATATTTTAAAACTCTTATGTTACTTCCAAGTAATACAAAAATTGTCTATTTCATTCTAGCACTTTTGCAGGTCTACTTTTCACATTTCCATCTTTATACACTTGAAATTTATGTTATATAGAAATAGAAATCCAATTTTCCCTGTATATGGCCAACCAATAATAGCATTGTTATTTGAAAAGATGACTTTCTTTGGCTGATCTGCAAAGGCACCTCTGCAGTGGATCCAATTTTCATGTGTTCATGGATTTGAATCTGGACTTTCTGTTTGATTCAATTGATTTGTCCGTCTATCCTTGTGTCAACACTACTCCAATTACTGTTTTATAAAACATATTGGTTATACAAAAAGATTCACTGCAAAGAGGTTTAAAATGATTAGATCCTTTAGGACTTTATTAACAACTTAATTGTAAAAAATCTAACGCACAAAGTATTTCAGGAATCATCTCTTCTGTAAAAAAGCAATAAGCTACATTTATTGTGTAATCATAGTGTTTAACACTTCTCATGGGTGAAAACTGGTCATTTAACACTATCTACTGAACTCAATACCTTTAAGTGCAAAGGTGACAACCTCTGAATGCAGAATTTCTGGCATTTTTTTAGAAACAACTTCATTACTCAGTAATTGTACTTTTGATTTCTAATTCTATGCCAAAAATAGGAGCCAAGAATTGTCCTTGTCTAAAGCTCAGAGCCTCTAGAAATGGCCTCAACAAAGACATTATTTCTTTCATTCTGGCAATTCACTTCTGCACCGAGATTCAAGGATTCTTCATAAATTCCTGAGTATATGTGTGTATGTATGGGTATGTATGTGTGAACATGTGTGCTGGAGGAGGGGTGAATTTACCATTCTCATACTGTTTTCTTACTCAAGTTTTTCAAAATATGCTCATAGACCTCAGCTTTTTGTGTAGAGACAGTGCCCGCTGTCAGCAGAGTACAGAGCTCTCACTGCAGCAGGCAGACTTGCTCTTAAGTAGGAGAAACGAAATGAAAGGGTGTAATAGAACCTTGCCTCAAGGCAAGCTCAGACAGCTGCTAAGGATCTTTTTAAAAATTTTATGGCAAATTGGCATCTCATTTTGAATTTATAGGAAATTGATTATCCAAAAGTCAGTTGGGAAAGAAGCAGCAGGAAATGAGTCTTATTCCATGGGAATTTAGTTTTAGAGGCGAGCAGGGTGTGCACAGTCTAATTTACAATGCTAGCCCTAAATATGTCATGATGATTTCTAGTAAGAATCCCGAAGCAATTTCTGTCAAGGCTCAAAGAGAAGAAAGCAGACTCAAAGACCACAAGATGCCCAAGGCTGATCGGATACTCGAACCCACTGAAATTGGAATGATGTACTTTTAAAATATTTCTGAGGGCATACCCAGTCTCTAAATTAATTTCTTGTTGGAATTGAAAGCTGTTTCTCAAAATTTGTATTGCTCTCAGTGACTATTTATGAACTTACTATTGAGTATTTTATAACTTCCATTTATGAAAACGGTAACATTTCAAGTTAACAAAAATCTTTAAGAGAATGATGACATACCATGATAAACTTCTGAAAATCTCCCCAAGTCAAAAAGACTCATGTGCTATCAGAGATGCCCTCTCAAGGAAAACAAGGTAATAATGATAACATCTAACATTTTAAAGTGTTTACTAGATAAATGCAGTAAATAATACCTGTACAATTGTCTATAAACGTCATGACTCTTTGAGGTGAGACGATATCTTTCCCATTTGACAGATGAGGCAACTGAGGCTGAGACAAATGAAGTAACTTTCCTAAGACTGTATTTCTGTAAGCGGGAGAAGTAAACTGGAATTAGGTCTAGTTTGACTCATTGTTCTTTCCTGTACCAGTTGGGTGAATGCACCGTACAGCAGCTAAAGGAGGCAGAGAATACTCCTCTAAAGATGTCCACATCCAATCCTTAAAACCTAGGAACATGGTATCTACACAGCAAAGGGACTTCAGAAATGTGATTAGATTCTAGATCTTGAAATGGAAAGATTAGCCTGGATTATGAAGGTGGGCTTTATGTAATCACAAGGATCCTTATGCATTAAAGACAGAGGCAAAAGTGTGAGAAGATATGTCCTGGAGAGATTATCACAGTGATCCGATACAGGCAGCCACCTGAAGCTGAAAAACACAAGGAATGACTTCTTCCCTAGAGCCTCCAGATGTATAACATAGCCCTGACTAACCTGTGCTTTTAGCTAAGATCTATTTTGAACTTCAACTGTACCAATATCAGTTATGATACATGTGTGTTTTTTCCCCCATGCCACCAAGCAATTCTCCAACACCTGCTGGGCATCCTACAATTTAACTCAACTCTAACACTATCTGAAGATAGCATCGGTTTCCAGAAGTTAAAGGCTCAGTTCTACAAGAGTGCACCCGTGCCCCCACTTTAGATGCTGAATAAGTTTGGGCTGTCTGTGCTTCTGACTGACAGGCTACAGATTGGAGGTTCCAACAATCCCCTCCTTGGGTTCAATGAACTTGCTAGAGTGGCTCACAGAACACAGAGAAACAGTTTACTTACTAGATTATGGATTTATTATAGAAGGATATACCTCAGGAACAGCCAGATAGAAGAGATGTGTAGGACAAGGGTGTGCGGAGGGAAGGCATGGAGCTTCCATGCCTTCTCTGGGCACACCACTCTCCCCAAATCTTTGTCTTCACCAACCTGGAAGCTCTCAGAATCCTATCCTTCTGAGGTTTCATGGAGGCTTCACGACAGAGGCATGATTGATTAAATCATTGGCTATTGGTGATTGAATTCAATCTCTAGCTCTTCTCTCCTCAGAGGTCTGGGTGAAGGGAGGTGGGAGTGAAAGTTTCAACAGCTGGTTCCCTGGGCAAACAACACCTTCCTCCCTTAAGTGCTTTCCAAAAGTCCCCTCATTAACCTAACAAAAGATATCTTTAAGGCTCTTCTCACTAAGGAAATTCTAAGTGTCTTAGGAGTTCTGTGCCAAAGAATGTATATTATATATTACAATGTAATAACTTATAACTTCAGAAATGTAAGGTAATAAGTTGTACTATTTTAAATTTTGTGATACTTTGTTATACCAGAGAAAGGAAACTAACACATAGGCTAAAGAGAACTATCCGCTCATGATTAATTCAGAACCTGAGTCAGTGTCTAGAAATACAGAAACTTAAACTTTTTTTGGATTGATCCACAACATGAGATGTAGAGAGATATTAAGACATTATGAGCTGTGAAGACCTCAGTTCTAGGGTGCTCCCAAAAGGATGATGTTGGGCATCCCTCTGCTAAAGTAACCAAAGCCTTAGTTTTCAGTGACTGGTGGTAAACTCCAGTAACTTCTACTTCATTCTTAAAGAAGCCTGTTCATTCATGGAAACCATGAATGGGCTTCCAAGAGGGAACTACAATGACAATGTAATGTCAATTTCAGGAAAGGCTGCACTAAACAATTTTAACCATGCACAACCCAAGAGCCTGTTGTAAACTCTGAGTGACAGGGGGTTCACAATTCATGTCTCAGGCACCAGCTCCCAAGGACTGAAGATGCTGAACCAGTGAAGTTGCTCAGCTGTGTCTGACTCTTTGAGATCCCATGGACTGTAGCCTACCAGGCTCCTCCATCCATGGTATTTTCCAGGCAAGAGTAGTGGGGAGAGTGCTGGGGAGCCACTAAATATCAGGGAGCAGAATGGCCCCTTGACATGGGATACTAATTCATCATGTAGTAAGTGTTTGTTAATAATGTATTATGTTAACAAGACAGACAAGGTCCCTGTCCACACAGAGCTTACATTCAGACACAGGAGGCAGCAAATAAAGCACTGTAGGCATACATATGTTGATATAATCATGCTAAATGCTGTGATGAAGACAGTGATGGGTCAAACCTAGTCTGGAGACCCAGGATAAGTCACTTAGCCCTTGGGGGAAGACTAGGAACTAATTTCAAACCATTTTCAAAAGCACTGTAAACCAGATGAGATCTTAGTATATAATGTGAAGCTCCAACAGTTTGGCCACCTGAAGCAGAGCCAACTCATTACAAAAGACCCTGATACTGGGAAAGATAGAAGGCAGGAGGAGAAGGGGCCGAAAGAGGATGAGATGGTTGGATGGCATCACCAACTCAATGGACATGAGTTTGAGCAAACTCCGGGAGACGGTGAAGGATAGGGAAGCCTGCCGTGCTGCAGTCCATGGGGTTGCAAAGAGTCAGACATGACTGAACAACAACAAATATAGAGTAAATAACAGAGTAAAAGCAAAGTTGTAAAGTCATTTTAAAATATGACCATGTGAACATACAGGATTATTATTTTAGAAGACATGTTTCTGCTTAAAAACATTCAGTGGTTTCCCTTAGCCCTGGGATAAGGTGTAAACTCCTTGACATGGCCCAGAAGTCCTCTGAGATCTGTGTCCTGCTTCCTTCCATAGACCACCCTTGTCAAACCCACTGCTTGTATCCATATCCTCTCTTGGTGGATTCCTGTTCTTCCTTCCTCAGCTTAGTGCAGCTGCTCCCAGAAGTCTTTTGATGCTGAGTCAGTGTCAGGCCCCTGCCCTGTGTGTTCATGGCTCCTTTTATGTTCCCTCTACCTGTACCTGCCACTGGCGCTATCAACTCATTTAATTACTGGGGAAATTGTGATGCTTCCAGAACATGAATTCTTGGAGGGCAGTGAGCATTTCTCATTCACTGGGGATGTACATGCATACACACCTAGGTAAATGGAATATGATGGGAAAAAAGGAGCAATGACTCTGGGGACCTCTGCATGAATGACAGAGGTATCTGCCCACTGGCCTGAACTCCGTATTAAAGATGAGAAAGGGAAAGTTGCACCTAAGCATGTGCCTCTAGCATCATGCTACCTGGGTTTGACTCTCAAGCCCTCTACTTGCCATGTGGTCTACCTGGAAGAATGGATATAATGTGTCAACACAATATTGTAAAGCAATTATCCTCCAATTAAAAAAAGAAAAAAGCTGCAGCAGAAGCTAGGCCAGACTGCAGTCAGTGGAGCTGTAACTCAGCCCACTGCTCCCAAAGCCTTATGCTCTGGTGCAAGACTGAGTTTGCTTTGAGGAAGTGGCATCCCTTTGTTACAAATACCCACATTCCCAAGAAGTCTTAGCTGAATCCCTGTTGGTGGGCTATAGGGGCATAGAAGGACAGGCACCTTTTTGTAACTCCAGTGCTCAGTGGAGTACCTTTTGTGTAATTCATCTACCCTCAAGATGGTGCCTTTTGATTTGATACAATGGCCAGATACAGTCTAGCCTATAGGCTGAGAATTTGTGCTAGTTACCAATCTCAGTGAACTTCCTCAGGAGCTACAACTCATGAGGCTCTTTCAAAGCTTAGGTTTAGATGGTCCAAAGAGATACTCAACACATAGAACATGTTCAAACCTTGTAGCAAAGAGTTTAAAACATTCAGGACCCCACAACACCATTCTGTATTAAAAAAAAAAAAAAGGCGTTAGGAATGGTGCTCTTTCCAAAAGCCTTGTAGAAGGCACCAGAAGTTTTGGAGATGCCTTATTTGCCTGTCCTGTTTACATTTCTTGTACATTAGGCCCTTCTAGGCCTACTAGTAAAACTGCAGGATGCTGATTTCCTTACACATAATATAATTCTCACAATGGATATTTAAAATTTATGGCCAAATCTCCCACATGAAGGTGGTCTGGCAGCCATAACTTTTTTCTTCTGTACATAAATGACTATTAACTTGTTGGCGTTCTGCAGACAGGTTTTGATGAACTATGATATTTTGCTTAAAACCATTCCAAGAATAATGTCAGACTTTGTAATTGCCTTACCTATGACCACCAGCAAGCAAAATTCACTTCAACAGCACAGCTTATATTAAAAGGAATCAAACGACAACCAGACAGAACTGTGAATTCGGGAACACAGGGCAGACGGCTCCTTTTCTGCAAGGTTTTGGAGTGTACTCAGGAATGGCCCAGAGCTCAGATTATAAATATATGCATCAATTTCTACAAGCAGAGAAATGCTCTGAGCATGGCTTTCATAGGCTCTTTCAGATTAAAAAAAAAACAAAAACAAACAAAAAAAAACTTGGCAGATGGCTTAACATGAAAACAAAGCAATAATCAAAATTCAGTCACAGTGGCCATAAAGTATTTCAATTTGTAGTTGGGTGCTGTTTAGAACAAATGTTCCCAAATACCAGTCTCTGTTAAAATGTTCACTCGTTCAGAGCAAGATCAGATAACTTTATAATATATGTAACAAGTACATATACACATTTGTTTTTACATATATGTCAGGGCTAGACTGCCGATAAGTTTTACTGAGGAAAAGTTGTTGGTTTTTCTGATATCACGTCTTTCATCTTTGATGTTAAAATGTTCTTTTATGTAATGATTTCCATAAGGAAATGATAGTTGTCAATCTGCAAGAAGTTTAAAAATTGGAACCCTCTGAATCTCAGGGTTTTTTGTTTGTTTGTTTTTTTTGAAATGTGAATGCTACATAAAATCCAAAGGCACCAGAACCAAAGCCTGACTGTATTTTCTGTTTTCCAGGCCACTGGTTTGCTCTGACATAGACAAAGCTGACATACCCTCTGTCAAAGAATAGGGGTGGGGAAGAGGGGCGGGTGCCTATATCCTCTCCATGCTCTCAGACACAATCTCAAGGCAAACAGGTTTGCACAGAGGGCCACAGCCCACCACAAAATCCACTGAGAAGGCTATAAAGAAACATGAAAGATTTAAAACAAAATCAGGCTCATTATGAAATGTATAGTTCCAGTGAGACTTTTACTCAAGATCTGATGCTCTGTATCATTTTCTATCATTTTGAATAAATGGATTTTCTCATATATATTCAGAGAATAGCTCTCATGCTAAACAACCTTGGGTGACATCGCTTTTCCTAAATAGGCCTTTCTGTCCTCAACTGTAAAACAAGGTTTGAACTCAGCTGCTAGTGTACCTCCCAAGACTAACAAATAATACTCTGCTCCTCAGAATAGCTTGTTCAGTGGGGAGATTTGAATGGAGGATGGTGATATTAATGACTGCCAGCAGCTGCAGAAAGTGCCACATGCACCAAATTTAAAGATCTATTTTCACCTATTTTCAATTTTTCTTTTTTTCCTGCTTCTTAAAATTCTTTAATCATGTTATTCTCCTACTCAGAGCCCTCCATGGCTCTTCATTATTATATCAGGGGCCAGGCACTCAAGTGGTTGCCAGGTCAGGCAGATGTCAAAGATGAGTGAAGAGTCTGCAAGGCCACAGGAGCAAACGGAGAAAGAAGGGACAGCAGCCACTTGATTCCAGCACTTTCCCACCTGAAGGCCAAAAGCTGCTGTCTTTAGAGCCAAGACAGAACTCTGACTTCTGGGTATATAATCTCTAGAGTTTACAGTGGGCAACTACATTTGCTTCCCAGGTGTCTGAGTGGTAAAAATTCACCTGCCAAGTAGGAGATGTGGGTTCACTCCCTGGATCGAGAAGATCCCTTGGACAAGGAAATGGCAACCTACTCCAGTGTTCTTGCCTGAGAAATTCTATGGAAAGAGGAGCCTGGCGGGCTACAGTCCATGGGCTTGCAAAGAGTTGGACACAACTGAGCAACTAAGCAGCAGCAGCAACTATGTTTAAAATTTTTAACCTGATGGCCACATCAAGATTCCAACTGGCAAGTAGACTGCTCATTTATGTTCAATTTCTGACATAAAGGGTAAAAATTCTGATCAAGACTCTGTCATATAACCCTGACTTCTACTGGGCCCCAGACATTGTCTTCAGTGTGTTCTTGGAACGAGCAAGTGAATTCAACACTTCTGACAGACAAGGAAGGGCAAAGAGGCTTTGAAGACAGACTGCCATGAAAGTTTTGATTCTGTCATTTGCTACCTTGTGAAAAATAATAACCTATTTTGAACCTCACTTTCCTCTAGTTTTAAAATAAAGTCACCATTACTTTCTAGTTGTTTAATACTGCCTCCCCCTTCCCTATTCCTTCCAGACTAGGAGTATCTTTGGATATATCTCAGTCCTTTACTCAGCTGGTAAAGATCTGCCTGCAATGCAGGAAACCTGGGTTCAAACGCTGGGTTGGGAAGATCCCCTGGAGAAGGGAAAGGCTACCCACTCCAGTATTCTGGCCTGGAGAATTCCATGGACTATACAGTCCATGGGGTCGCAAAGAGTCAGACACAATTGAGTGACTTTCACTTTCAGTCCGGTACTTGGGCCTGTTCTCTGCACCCATTCTCCTGGATTCTGTAAAAATGTTAAGTCCTGACTATCCCACTTAGGCAGTCCTTTCAGATCAGCCAAATGTGGAGTGACTTTTCAGCCTTATCCTCCACGAGCATTCGGTTTTGCCACCACTCTCTCCCCTAATTTTTTTTGTCTATAATTCCTTTGTCTCATTCTGGATTTAAGAGGTGTTGAAAATAACACCCATTCTCAAATTACAACCTCAGAAAGACTGAAATTATTGAAAAGAGTACATGCTCAGAAATTGTATAGGTTTCAAAGTTTGATCAGTCCTAAGCATCATCCTATAAAATACCATACACTCCCACTGCAGTGATATAAACTTCCACTCAGGGTAATTCAGAGATTGGGAAGAGAGGTATTTAACAGCTGACTTTTTTAATATTGACAAGGACCAAATTTCAATAGCCACAGCTAGGAACCTCTTCTACCCTGCTGGCTGAACAACAATAGTATCAATAATAATTAGAATGTATTGTCACAGCTACTTCCTCTTGTCCCCCAAACACGATTCTAGTTCAGAGCTGCTAATAAGATTCTGTCTCATCTTGCTCTGGGCTGTGTCCAGACTTGATGGTGAAATGCTTTGGCTACACTGAGGCATGGTGGAAGCCCCAGCAGTGTTTTTTGTCAAAGCCTTGTTTTAGTGATAAATCCTGCTCTCTAAGGAGATAAGCAATGCTCTTCTGTGGCAATCCATTTCAATATCTGTCCAGCACAGGTTTCTCTGGAGATTTATTTGCACTAAGTTCCCATGATGTCACACAGAGGTGGTGATATGGAAACAGAATGAGAGACACGTGTTTGCAGGAATCATTCTGATGGCTGATTGGTCAAAGAGGATGGTAATGGAGGATGTGATACCAATGGGCCTTTCTACTTGGGATAAATGATCATGTCAACGGTTTGTAATCTGAAGCTCATAAAACAAGCCACAGAAATTGGCGGTTGCACACAATGTACCTGGATTTTGGAAGGAACAAATACAAATGTCCGGAGTATAGGACATTGTTATGTGTGTGTAGAGAGAACTGTCTGTAAAGATTTTAAAACTCTGTTGCATGGCCAGAAAGCAGTTTGAAGAATAAGGTGAATGTTGTTGAGCTGACAGTAACTTAAGATGATGGAGCAGAGGGCAGGGTAGAAGAGGCAGCCAAGGAAGCCACCTTCTCGACACTGCTAAACAAGCCACACCACCAGTTCAGAGCCTCCACCACCGACCAACTCCAACACGAAGACAGTCTTTAAGTCCTCATACTCTTAACATGCATACATTCAAGATTTGTTTAGGGGACTCCCTTTTACCTTTAAACTGCTCCTGACAAGTTATTTTTCCTGGACAAAAATGTTTAGGGGTGGACATTACACTGATTTCCCCAAAGTTTTGCAGGTTTCTGGAACACTGATTATCAACACTTTAAGAGGTAATCAGTGAAAAACAAAATACATGAGTCTTATACTTAGGATTCCAAGTGAAGTTCTGTAACACCTCTTTTGAGGGGTCATGAGAAGGCAGAGGTTATTCCCTTCACCTGTGGATGCAGGTACATCTACTTAACCTCCCGGGCCTTCAGAAACTCATTATCAGTCATTTCACCTACTTCCCCATCATCCTGGCCCTGAAGAAATCGAGAAGCTCCTTCCCTGTGCTTAAGGGCCAATTTAAGCAGATGGTCACGGAGGGCTCATCTCACAGTGTGGTAGCCCCATGAGAAAGAGCTTCCTCCAGGTCCAGAAACAGCAAGAAAGAAAAGGAACATTGGAGACTCCTAAATTCTCTATTACAGAAATTAGAGTGAGTCCAGACTTGTGAAATTTCATCAAGATGAGAACTACATAATTTCTCATACAAGCCAAAAATAGATTATTCAGGAAGCCCTGCCCTGTGAGCAAATCACAGTAAAAGTCAAAGGTGGTTAGTAACGCTGCAGACACTCAGGACTTCACTCGTTCAGACACTGGAATGTGGTCCTCCACCTGCCAACGACCTGCCTCACAAGTGGGGACAAAGGAGTTAGAGGAGTGAAGGGAGCAAGGTGGGGCCGGGGGAGATAAATGCCATCCTAAAGGACTTGTTAACTATCTACCACTCAAATAAAAGCCCAGGTCCCCCTTCTGAGGCCTCCAATCCCCTTCTATCCTCCTTCCCAGACCCCTCTCTCTCCCACTCGCTCCAGCCACAATGGCTCTTTACTGTTCTCTGAACATGGCACGATTTTTCCTTTGCATGGCACAATCTTCTTTCAAAGATCCATGTGACTCCCTTCCTCCCCTTCTGTCTGGTTTACCCACACCTAACCTGCCTTTCCCTCTTCTTTATTTTGCTTCACTATCTGTTATTCTATCCATTCAATTGCTACCTTGTCCATTGTGCCTCTTCTGACTGAATGTCAGCTTTTGGAGGGGAGACACTTGTGCTAAATGCCCAGTGACTAAAATGGTGCACAGTAAGTGCTAGGTGCTCCAATATATGTTTGTTCCATAAACAAATGTGTGAAAGGGTGGAAGAGGCATCAATGTATATGGACCATATTAAACTCCCCTGCAAGAATTTTTCTGGGATAAAATTTCATATTTTTCTCTTAGAGCTGATAAAATCATGACTTTATAGGGATGATGGTTCTACTCATTTCAAGACTGAAAACATGTGCAAGAGAGTAACAAAATGGCCCAAGGATCACCACAAGTTCCTTCAAGAAGCCAGGGCCAAGAGCGTTCCTCATGACATGTATCTGCATCTTTTCAGTCTGACTATACAGATCACATACCACCTTTCTCTTAATTGCCAGGGAAACAATGTAGTAACACTGTTGTTACTAATACAGGGAAACCACGTGCACAGTTATTCTAATTAAAAGTATCTGTGCTTTTTGTAAGTTTTATAATCTTCACTTGCTCTTACACTTTATATTGTAAGAAAACACATATGTTATCTTCTTGCTCTGTACTGTGTTGCATGGAATTAGAAGAAATCTTATTTTGCTGTCTCCCAGGAGACCTTCTGGTTCTTAAAATTGCTTCTGAGTCCTCTGAAATGGAGGGAAATAAAAAAATCAGGCCAAATATCACTGTACTTGAATAAACCAAGAGAAGAATCATTTCCCAGAGGGTGGGCAGAGAGAGACGCACACTGAGATGGGGAGGGAGAAATGGGAAATTAAAAGAGGATGACCCTGATGGAAGAGGGAAGAAATACTGTGCTCTCTTGCCTCGAAACTAACCTAAAGGTATTCTGGAATCTCAATTACTCCACTGAGAACAGCATTCAGGCTGGCCTCTGGCCAAGCGGGTTTAGTGGGAAAAGTATTAACGCCTGCAAGGTGGTCCCACAGCAAGGTCCCTGAGGACAGAGGTTCCAGTATAGCTGGGGAAAAGCTGGAGGAACAGGCCGATTCCAGCACCGTGGCGTCTGCTGCTAAGTGACAAGGCACTATATCATATAACAAACTGCAGCTTTAGAATGGGAGACGGTGAAGGAATGATTGAAACCCGTGTGTCCCACAGATGGACGCAAAATGAGTGAGCAGGGCTGTCCTGGAAGAACATAATCTACATACCAGAACAGGCAGGGGTTTGTTTAGGTCTAAGCCATGGCAACAAATTCTAGCTTTGCAGCCCCCAGAGCAGCTGTACCAAGGGGCCTTGGGCCAGGCCGGCAATGGCGGGCCCAGACTCCCTCCTCTGGGCTCTGTTGTATTATATCTTCAAACAGCACCTAAGTGTTAAACCTTCAGTTCATTTGCACAGCACAGCTAAGAAAACAGAGCAACTCCCAGACCTCCCCGAGCGGCTGCAGACAATCTTTCCCCTCCTCTCCGGCCCCACTTCCCAGACCAAGTAGTTTTCACTAGTTTGAAAATAAAAAAAACAACAACAACAAACAATGCTGCTAGTTTGTTACTTTGGGGGAGAGGGAATCACTGAAGACAGGAATCATGATTAAAAACAAATTACTCTTTAGAAGTCAAAGTCATTGCATTGATAATGTGAATGGATGTGTATCAACCAGAACAAATCCTCAATCCTCACAGGTGCTTGAATGTTGCAACAGAATAAATTTAGGCGACCTTCTGGTTATCTGACTTACAAACCCTGTTCCTGAAAACATGAGGAGCCCAGAGTTTCTTTGGTGGTTTTGTGAATTAGAAGTATCTTTTACTAAAAAAAAAAAAAGAAAGAAAGAAAGAAAAACTAAGAAATTAACGTGTGAAATGCTTACCTGTGGGCTGTTCTATGTGTAAGCTTCTGAAGTTGGTTCAGAGGAGCTACTAAAACGATAAAAATGTAGGAGCCACTGACCTAGTTAATTCTTATAGAGGACAGTCTGGTCAGGATCTGGACTCAGGCCAATTTCCAGCATCAGAGCAAGAGTAATCAACCGGACCAAACACCCAAATGCCTTACACCTCGATCCCTACGTGCTTGTTGTTACTGACTGCCGCACTCCACTCCCTCACCTCCCCATGAAGTTTATCTTTAAAAGTTAGGAAAATTAACACTCCCGATATGGAATGATGGGAGAAACGTCTACCATTTGAGATTTAATTTAACTCCTCACTTACTTGCGGGGCTGCACACTCACTGGGGCATTAAGCGTTCTGTTTCGGCCAAAAGCCAGGCCTGCGTAGGATCTGTCGTCTCCGCCCTGCTTTCCACGAGTGCCGTAAAATCCTGGGAAGAAAAAAGGGTAAAACAAACTTTCAGGATTCCCAGAGTAGGGCATACTTTCCTAATATATCTAATTTTCAGAAACTGAAGTGTGTGTCTCTGGTCTTAGACACAAGAGAGAGAAAAACACGCTGGTTTCTACCTGCATTCTCTTAAGGTTCCTCACCTTCAGAGAGGTCCAAGCGAGAGAACACCTCCATCAAGCATGGTCTCTCGACCAGCAATAGCGTCAGAGAGGCTTAAAAATGCGAGGTTATTGACTCCATCCCAGTCCTACCCAATCAGAATCTCTGAGGGCGGGCTCAGGCACACGGTCCTCGGGGTATTTGCATATTAACGCGAGAAGCGTGGGTCCGAAGTCTAGAACAGGTGCTTCTCATAGAGAGGTCTTCAGGTGATGAGAATCAGCTTCACCTGGAACTTGGTAGAAATGCAGATATTCACCAGCTCCAGACCTACTGAGTCAGAAACTCCAGGAGTCAGACCCTCCAGAAGTTTCTAATATGCACGGAAGTTTAAGAACCGCTGGTTTAAAATGTGATGGCAAGCATGACTACGGGTTCAGTTCAGTTCAGTTCCTCAGTCGTGTCCGACTCTTTGCAACCCCATGGACTGCAGCAGGCCAGGCCTCCCTGTCCATCACCAACTCCCAGAGTTTACTCAAACTCATGTCCATTGAGTCGGTGATGCCATCCAACCATCTCATCCTCTGTCGTCCCCTTCTCCTCCTGCCCTCAATCTTTCCCAGCATCAGGGTCTTTTCAAATGAGTCAGCTCTTTGCATGAGGTGGCCAAAGTATTGGAGGTTCAGCTTCAGCATCAGTCCTTCCAATGAACACCCAGGACTGATTTCCTTTAGCATGGACTTGTTGGATCTCCTTGCTGGCCAAGGGACTCTCAAGAGTCTTCTCCAACACCACAGTTCAAAAGCATCAATTCTTCGGCACTCAGCTTTCTTTATAGTCCAACTCTCACATCCATACATGACCACTGGAAAAACCATAGCCTTGACTAGATGGACCTTTGTTGACAAAGTAATGTCTCTGCTTTTTAATATGCTGTCTAGGTTTTAATATGCTGTCTAACTTTTCTCCAAGGAGTAAGAAGAGTCTTTTAATTTCATGGCTAAGGGTATTCACCCTAAAAAAAGAAAAAAGATGAGCCAGTATTTCCCAAACTGTATTATGTAGGATAGTTTTTTTTTCTTTTTAAGTAAAAGGGTTCATGGTCAAATATATTTAAGGAAAACATAGTTTAAACTATTAATTATGTTTCTTTTTCACGGCAAGAAGTTTAAATGTGCATTGTGAGTCTCTGAGATAGTTGATGGCAAGTTTCAAACCTACTTGAGAACACTTGAGATTTAAGCTATAGTGGTCCATCCAGATATTACAAAATATGTCTCATTTTCTGGACAAAGGACTAAAAATGTGAAGTTGTATTTTGAGTAATATCGTTTACTGTCTCCTCAAAAAAAAGACTGGATTGTAGCTTTGGTATGTTCACATGAACTATCCCATGAGTGTCTCAACAACTCTCTAAGACATTGGAGAATAATCATTCTCCAAGATGTAGGACACACTAGTTGGGAAAAAATAAAGCATAGACTCAACCAAATTCTGTAGCTTTTCCAAGATCAGTGGTTCCTCAGGGGAGGGAACACCAGTTTAAGAAGTTGGTCTGCTGGCCAGTTGCCCAGAGTGCTCATCCATGAGAAGCTCTGAACATCACTGAAAACATTGTGAGGGGGAGAAAATTGTGATTTTGGGGGGTGATTTTAGGGGAGAGAACTTCATGGGGTTGAATGAGATACACTAATAAGTAGCACAGCATCAGGGACTGACTCCTAAGGGAGATTCTGGAGCAACACCAGCTAGTCCTGGCTGAGGGCTGCTTTGCTGAGCGGGGTGGACAAGTATGGTGCAGAGTTAAGTGGATCAGAGCATCCTAAAAGGTTGATCTCTGCTTCTAGGGATCCTGGACCCACTCTTCTCCCTGAACAAAGTACTCAACCTTCCCTCTACATAAATATTGAATAAAAATTTAAAAAGCAATACTGTTGATTTATCCAAATTATTAGCCTGCCTGTGGCAATCCTACAAATAAGTTCAATCTGTTCTGTACTTAGTCGCTCAGTCTTGTCTGAATGTTTGCGACCCTGTGGACTATAGCTCACCAGGCTCCTCTGTCCATGGGATTCTCCAGGCAAAAACACTGGAGTGGGTTGCCATGCCCTCCTTCGGGGGATCTTCCTGACCCAGGAATCAAACCCAGGTCTCTCGCATTGCAGGCAGATTCTTTACCATCTAAGCCACCAGGGAAGCCCTAAGTTCAGCCTGGGGTAATCAAAACTCAGCTCAGAGGGACTTATCAAATGCCAGCACCTACAGTATTCCTCCTAAACAAAGTTCCCTCTCTTTAAATACTTGATTCAAATATTCATGTGTTCAGTATAACTGCTTCTCTTTGACAACAGCTAAAGTTGGTCTTGAGATAAACCGAACTGTGTTCTTACACCTATTCCACTGGCTTCTCATCAAATTAGTGTGAGAATGAAATTTGTTAGTGTAAGAGTAAACTTCATGACAATCCTTTCAAGAGATTCTTTAGTCATTTTTTCCTTCTTTTCTTATTTTCAGAACATTTTGTTACAACTAAGAACTCAAGTACTGTTATCAAGTCAGGGCTCTCATGGAAGCAGAGAGTTAAGTCAAATCACACCGGCTTCTGCATATAATAAATGTAATCATTAGAAGTCTAAAAGACACTATTTCATGAATGTTATTTTAGTTTGAACCAGTTTAAGAGCCTAAATATTTAAGACGTAAGCCAGAGAAGTCCATTCACATATTTCATAATATGTCTCATTTTGTGAACAAAGGATTAACAACATGAATGTAAGAAGCAGGTGTGAGCACTCTAGATAGGTCAAAACCTTAACACCATCTAGACAAGTCTCTAATTTCTGGGCACAGTACGTGGCATGCGTGAATTTTGTTTCAATATGTTTTCCATAGTGATAGCTTAAAAAGTCACATAGCCATATCCTACCCAGTCCTCCATTCCTAGAGGCAGAAGTATTTGCTGATGATTGAAAGGTCATGCAAAACAGATGTGAGGGCAGCTGGATTTTCCAGCTATGCTTCAGTGGACTTAGCAGTGGTGCCTGCCATTACCAAATAGCGGAGAGATTTTATTTCAAATGAGAATCTTAGGTAACCTTGTCGGCATAATTGGAGGTATATGCAGTTTCTCACCAAGTTCTCACCTTTACCACCTTCCATTTTTTACTCATGGCCTGGAACTAACTTCATCACACTGCAAAGGTAACAATGAACTGGGTGTCAGTCACTCTGACCTGTTTCCCAAGATGTTATAAATAAGTTATTACTGACCTCTGAGTGTGAAAGTAATGGAAATTGCATTTGCTATAGCCTTCTGGTTTGTTTGGTATCACATTGGGTGTTTCCTCCACTTCAGACTAACATAATTTACTCGCATTATTCCTGTGCTTCTCTGAAAAGAAGCAGCACACAGAACAGCAAATGGTGCATTGCAGAGGGGGCTACTGCATCACAAACACCCTTGAAGAACAGATGGTCCAATTGCAAACCTCCCAAATATTGACATCTGTGTGGCAGGCAACTGTATAAGTCAGATGGATATGGCTTTTAAGTTTTACACATTCTATCAAAATTAAATAATTCCTAAAACTGTCCTTACCAAAGGAATGTGGATGAAATAATAAATTTTCTCCCTAATCTTTAAAAATGTCTAAGTCTATGTTGTTAGAGAATCATTCCTCTGAGCTTTATTTTCTCATCTCTAATATGCGCGTTAAAAATACTTGACTCTCAGATTTCCTCCAATTATTAGAAACTTACAGAGTATTAGTGTACCCTCATGTAAGGGATAATATGCCATACAAGTTACCATGACTATACAAATAAATGTTATTATTGTAGATCAACTGGGCTTGATCTTCCATGGTTTATTGTGAAGAGGAAAATATTAATTTCTTTGCTTTCTCCTGAAAGCAATATGAAAACAACCCACCTTTTCTGTTAATATTTGATAGGGGTTTAAGGAAAACTTCTATTAACTGAAATTCCAGTGAACACAAACCTTAAATTAAGAATGTTTTACTTGTTTTAACCATAGGCAAGTATTAGTATAATAAAATAAATTCATGAAAAAACTTGGTTGTATCTTAGGACATGTGTGCATGCTCAGTTGCTGTGTCCAACTCTGCTGTACCAACTAAATCTCTGAAATATTCAGAGCTGTTCAGTTGCACTGCATATTTAGATGGCAGCTCTTGAAAAAAAAAGTCAGTGCCAATATGTTTACTTTGCAAACTGATGGTATAATAATTATCAGAGGATTTTGACAATAAAGAAAGAAGTCAGAATATCTTGTTCTACCTTGTGATTCATCAAGAATAGGCACTGATGTTCTGGATAATGGAAGTTTCAATTTAGCTGAGAATCTAGTTTTATATTGTACTCATATATGCCAATTATCAGTTTATTGATTTTTAGTTCCAAATTCACCCTTCAGTACCTGCTCCATGATAGTGCACTGGACGCTTCAAACATTTCTCCTTTCCAGTGAGCATGGCGTGAAGCTTTGTCAGCTAAGGAAACTGAAGGAATAATGCAGAAGTCAGGGGCTTCTTTTCTGGTTTCAGGTGCTGCGTTTTGGTTTGTCTTACTCCAGCTGCAGGGTCCACTCGTGGTTTGTATGTGGAGGGACATCTGGTGGACTCTGCCTCAGCTGTGCATCCACAGCACACAGTCCCTCAGTGACCTCACTTCCCTGGCCTGACCCTAGTGACCACCGTGCTACAGCCCCCTCAATGTATTTCAGGCCTTGCACCCACAGCAGGAGTCCAACACCCTTTTACACTGACCTTCCAGTCTTGGCTTCTGTATTCAGAGGGTTGTTTCCTAGTTCTTGGCAACTGATGACCAGCTCTGGCCCAGAGAACTTCTCTACTATTGTGGGCTGCAACCACACTTTCTTTAACAAGGTCTGACTTCCAGCCATGGAAAGGGGGCCTTCTTTTAAGGTTTTCCTTCCTCGGGTCCTCTCAGTCCTAGGTTACCCTTTAGAGTTCTCTTTATATTTTCAGTTAATTTCCTTTCATACCTTAATACTTCCTTGCATTAAACTTCTCCTAAGTTACTGTGTAATATTTGTCTCCTGAAGGTACCCAGTCTGATCCACCAGAAGTAATCAAACATATTCCTCCCTACAAATCTAATTTATACTCTGAATATCTATATTATGTTGATATATTGTTAAAGATCATCTACGACTCTCTGATTCAGGCATAAGAAAACTATAATAAATTCACATTGTTGATTTGTATCTTTTCAGGCATAAGTACTGGGTTCACTTCAGTGCCTCTCATCTTTTTCATTAAGTTCATTTTTATTTGAAGTATTTATAATAGTACAGGAAAAATTATTAAGCAGTAGCACAATAATTTAACAGAGCAGAATAAATGGTAAGTTTCAGTTGATAAAGCCAGAATTAATTTAACTTATATTTCAAATTTCATACTTGAAAAAACACCATGGATTCTTCTACTTTTCATTTCAAAACACAAAAATTAATATTGGTAGAAAAAGTCATTGGAATTAGTTTACTTTCCTACTTACCAAGGGAACAGTTTGATATATCAGTGATACACTAGGTTAAAAAAAAGTCAAGATACCTCTAAAGATTACTATACTCTACTAAAATACCTTAAACAAACAATGCTATTTTTGAGCAAGTGTGTCTATGCAACTACAGCACCAGTTGTGTCCTTTACAAGTAAAAGGAACAACAAACAAAAAACAAAAAACAAAAGGAAAGAGAAAAATAAACACAAACTTAAGTATATTGGAACTAGAGAGCAAATGTGACAATTTAGGACACAAAGACGAAAACCTAATTTGGAACCCAGTTATTAAACAGAAAACTTTGTCCTTTGAAACATGGACGCATTAGAGAACATGCCAGTCAATTCATGGAGCTGGCACAGAAGTCATTTTCCTTGGGAGCCGAAGAGAAATTGACAAATTATACTCTGGGAATTCTCAACTGTGTTATTTTTCTCCCTGAAGTCAGTGATCTGTGCTTTTCTCACATGGAAATGTTTTCTTCTTTTACATTAAGCAAACGTTCTGAGCTTTATTATATATGATTAACAGTTACACAGGAAAAAAAATTCCTTCTTGGCAAACCTTCATTTAATAGGGCTCCCCCAGTGTTTTGCCATTAGTGCCAATCACTAAACACACCTTGCTTTTCCCCAACTTTGTGTTTAAGGTGTGGAAGCCAACCTTTCTTATTAATCATTGATGCAATCTTGCCACCTACTCAGTCAGCTTCTAAATCATGGACTAAGAAGCTCAGTAATATACTACTAAAGACAAATAGTTGGTTCCAAATTCTATTCTTCATAAAATGAGCAGCCAAGACAATCAGACACTTGCCACATTAAAAATACTGTCCATATCTCCTTAGTATGATTAACATACATACAGGCTACTTTTGACTTTGGGAGGGAAAGGTACTCTTTCACAAACTTTCGGATTTGGTGCTTCCTGAGTTAAATGCTCTCATTCATAAATACAACACAAACCTGTATCAGTCTTGGGATTTCTGTGGGGTAGCCATGTGTCCTAGTCCCTTTCCTCTTTAAAATTTTAAATGCTGCAAAGGAACCATTTTCCCTCTGAGGCTCCCACACTGGGGATGAAACCTCCTCTGCAGAATTTTGGCACCTTATTAATTAGTGGTTATGAGTGGGAGCTGCTCTCTCTCAGCAACTCCTATTCTGCCATCAGTCAAGTGTGATTCTGTAATAAATTCCCATGAAGCAAACTATTTCTGGTAATTCTCCCTAATTAACACCA
Organism: Giraffa tippelskirchi; assembly: GCF_054371585.1. Classification (NCBI taxonomy): domain Eukaryota; kingdom Metazoa; phylum Chordata; class Mammalia; order Artiodactyla; family Giraffidae; genus Giraffa; species Giraffa tippelskirchi. The sequence goes on along the minus strand of NC_137275.1, from coordinate 80,487,194 downwards.
GGCCCACTAATAATACATCAGGTCCTATGTGTTTCTGATATAACCAAGATCTTGTCTGAGAGGACTCAAAAAGGGAAACCGCCAACCTAAATTAAGCTTTTCTGGCAAAAAAAGATTTTATATGTAGTTCTGTAAGAAAACCTTTGATAATCTTATATGGGGGACATTTTGAGCAGAAAACACTGAACGACAGGGAGGCTTGTTCTGATTTGAGCACTGAATGGGGATTTATTGTGAACACACACTGTTGAGTCTTAAGCCTATAAATCTTGTACTGGATTACTGTTTCTTAACGAAGGAATGACAGATCTCTTATTTTTTTGGTGTATTTTAATGTGCAATGACGTGATTGATAGAAACCAAACAGCAGCTATTAAAATGTCACATGCAGACTTGATGCCCTTATAAGTTTGGCTTCTGCAGTTTAATATACTGTGAGCAAATAGACTTGAATTTGTCTTTTATTTCCAATATACAGCCTGCAACAGAAACATTCCTCTCAACTTTATACAGTTGGAAAAAAATCTTAAAGCAATAAACAAACAAGGAATAGGTAAGCCTACCTAGTTACAGAAAAGTTAGTTAATGAGATCAGGATGAGTTAAGAATGAAGTAATGTACCCTGGTCAATGAAAGACACGAAAATGCAGATGACTGATGTTTGAATATGATATATGACACAATATAATGTTTGATATGACAGGTTTTTCCAATAAATTATTTCAACAATAAATTGAAAACTTTTAAACATTTATTCGGCTGTGTTGTGTCTTAGCTGCAGCATGTGGGATCTGTGTTGAGTCATGTGCAATCTTTTGTTGTGGGGCATGGACTCTCGAGTTGTGGCACGCAGACTCCAGTGTGTGGGCTTCAGTAGTTGTGGCACGTGGACCTACGTGTGTCACACCAGCTCTAGTAGTTGCAGCTTGTGGGCTTTCCAGTTGCAGCACATGGGCTCCGAAGTATGCAGGCTCAGAAGTTGTTGTTTGCAGGCTTAGTTGCTCAGCAGCTTGTGGGATTTTAGTTCCCCAACCAGGGAGTGAACCCATGTCTCCTGCATTGCAAGGCGAATTCTTAACCACTGGACCACCAAGGAAGTCCCAACAATAAGTGTTTTTTAAAAGAAAGACAATCAGTTCAGTTCAGTCACTCAGTCGTGTCCGACTCTTTGCGACCCCATGAATTGCAGCAGGCCAGGCCTCTCTGTCCATCACCAACTCCCGGAGTCTACCCAAACCCATGACCATCGAGTCGGTTATGCCATCCAACCATCTCATCCTCTGTCGTCCCCTTCTCCTCCCGCCCCCAATCCTACCCAGCATTAGGGTCTTTTCCAATGAGTCAACCCTTCGCATGAGGTGGCCAAAGTATTGGAGCTTCAGCTTCAACGTCAAACCTCCCAATGAACACCCAGGATTGATCTCTTTTAGGATGGATTGATTGGATCTCCTTGCAGTCCAAGGGACTCTCAAGAGTCTTCTCCAACACCACAGTTCAAAAGCATCAATTCTTCGGCGCTCAGCTTTCTTCACCGTCCAACTCTCACATCCATACATGACCACTGGAAAAACCATAGCCTTGACAAGACGTACTTTTGTTGGCAAAGTAATGTCTCTGCCCTTAAATATGCTATCTAGGTTGGCCATAACCTTCCTTCCAAGGAGAAAGACAATAGAGCTTACTTATCTATTCATACCATTTATTGTGTACATGCTACATGCAAAGCATAAACATGGATTAAAATAAAATAAATGTGACAATATTTTCAAATATACTATGTTTCTGGGACATTCTGATAGGCAAATTCCATAAAGGAGGAATTCTCCTGAGAATCAGCCTATCTTGTGAACATTATTTTTTCCCTTGATGACTTAATAGAAACCTCTTGTCCCCCAAAAAGAAAAACCAAGAGAACCTGTTTGTATCACTGCAGCCATTTATTTATTATGTGCACATTAAGGTTTATATACTGATTATATTTCTCATGCGGTTTTTAATTAGAAAATGTATCCAAAAGCAAAATAGCACAGACATATACAAACTAAAAAATGCAGAGAAACAGAAAATAGAGACTAATACATATGGTAAATGATATATTGAGAATCCAAACCCATAACCTTAAAACATTTGGGGGTTGAAGGAGGACAAACTGAAGACACATCAAATTGTGTAAAACGATTCAGGGTGTTTTCCCTTCCCTTATGTATGAAAAGCCTCTCCTTTCAATAGCAATACCTAAACCCCAAATATCACCAAAATGTTAACATAACTCTAGATTTACACTTGAACAGGGAAGAGTATTTTCTATAGTAGTGGTCCTTGAAAATGGTACCATGAATACCGTTTTTGTTATAATCATTTTTAAAAATAATGCTGTTTTGAAGATTTAAACTCCAATTTCTACTTGTCTTTTGCACAGTGACCAATGATCAGGTTTTAATTTTAGTTGCTAATTGTAACTTGAATCAATAGGAAATAGAAATGCTACAAGCACATGTAGAGGGCATTATTTTTAGACAGCTACTTCAGTGAGCAACATTTTGTCCTTGTAGACATGCTATACATTTAGAAACTGGAAAAACAAGTAGGGGATGTTTTAGAATCATATACTGTGATTTTAATCTGTATTATTCTAAGCTCAACATTCCAAAACATACATCGAGAGAGACTAAAAGTAATGCTCTACAATAAGGAGGTAACAATTAAAAAATGCTACTGACATGGAATATTTATAATCAGAAAAATAAATATTCTGGGAGCTCACCAGAAGAATAAAGTGCTCTGTCAGTTATTAAAAGATTAATGCTGGTGTATTAAATATGGCATTCCCCACTATAAAATACAGAGATTCTTCTGGGTTATAGTCAGTATTTATTTCACAGGATTAACTGTTTTAAGAATAGACAGAAGAAGGCTTTGCCATAGAAGCAAAGGACAAAGCCAAAGACAAGATGATGTTAGGAAGTGACATTATCCTTTTAGGGATAAAATTTAGAGAAATGCAACATTATGCTCCATGAATAATATGCAGAAAGAAAAGTGTAATAAAAACAAAATCCTTAATATAACTTTATAAGAAATCCAGATCAAATAAAATTCTTTGAACGAAATACCCAAATGCCATTCCAATGCCACTGACTTATTAAATACTCTCTTGGCATATTATCTGTAAAGTGAAGTCGCTCAGTCGTGTCCAACTCTTAGTGACCCCATGGGCTGTAGCCTGCCAGGCCCCTTTGTCCATGGGGTTTTCCAGGGAAGAATGCAGGAGTGGGTTGCCATTTCCTTCTCCAGGGGATCTTCTGGACCTAGGGATCTGAGTCTAGGGATGCGAGTCTCCTGCGCTGCAGGCAGACTCTTTACCATCTGTAAAAGCAAAACTAAAAAACAACAAAAAAATCTCTACCACACTAAAACAAAACCACCAACTTATTTTATGTCATGTAAAGCAAAGGACTGACATTAAGATATGTGACAATGCGGCGTGTCTTCTATGGGTGGTTTCAGCAGCAATGGGAAATATGGCACGATTCAGTTCCAGCTTTTAAAACACAACAGAAAAAACCCCCTGCCTCCCTACAAGATGCAGGGCAAGGGGACAGTTCTGGGTTGCCATTGGTGAAGCATTTAGTTTGCTACTTTGCGTCACACTTCTCATTCTTTTATTCCCAGTTAATTACTATCTGCATATAATATAAGTCTGCTAGACCATGAATTAGCAGCTTTCAGGACAGATACCTTGAACAGTTCTTAGGGAGGTTAAACAAATATTGTAGTCTAACACCCTGCTCTCTAACAAACATGCACACAATGGAAGTGAAGTCTCAAGTGATGGATGGGATAGGCAGGGGGTGGGGCTCAGTCTCAACTATAAAAGCACCCTTTCCCAAACAAATCCAAGCGATAACTTAGTGTGATCATGGGCTTTTGTCCATTCTGGAAACAAACAAACAAACAAAAAAACTATCAAATGCCATAATCTCTTTTCTCCCTGGGCAAATATCAACAGGATTCACGATCTTGCCACAATTGTTTCTCTGTCTTCATGTGGTATCTACATAATTTTTTTCCCTAAAATGAAGAAAACAAAGAACAGGCTGGTCTGAGTAATTAATCATGTTCCTCTCTATACTATCAAACCTCTGTGAACAAAAGCTTTCCAAACTTCATGATTACTTTTAGAAGTGGTTCATTTATTATTGAGAAAGAACTACCAAAAGAAAAAAAATCTAAATTTTTATCACATCCCCAAACCAATACTTTATTTTTTCTAATGTAGAACTGAACAACAAAAAAAATTATTCTGCAAAGAGAACTTTCAAACCTTCGTCAGTCAATAGTATAACTCTGGAACTGATCAAATTGACTCACTGTCTAAAAAAGGGGGAATTCTAAAAAATTTCTGATCCAATCTTGTGATTTACCATCACTACCAACCACATTCTTTTCTATTTATTCTCTTTAAAGAGACAGAAAACTTTCAGAGTCCAAAGTTATTCAACAAGCTCTTTACCTCAGCATAAGGGAAGGGAAAAAAAATAGTTTGACTGACATAGGTGGTGAAACATACACAATTAATAGAAAATGGTCATATCTGATAAAAGGCAAAAAATTGAAATTTATAAGCTTCATGGTGGCTTTTTTGGGGTGGAGGGAAATCAGACAAAAATGTAACATCTCCTACTGGCAAGACATGTTTTGATCAAAATCTCATTTGCCTTTCCTATTGGAATGATCAACTGTAAAGACAAAAAAAAAAAGTGTATACAGTTTTAAAAAACCTGACACCTGCTACTGATAAAATTCTCTGTTTAAACTCCTATTTACTGTTTTAAAGATAAACGCTATTTTTTTTTAAGAAAAACACAATGCTTCATTTATTAAGTGTAAGGCATTTTCATTGTCTTTATATAGATTTACTCAAAACTACCTAACAAGGAAAGTTTAGTTATTTCAGCATAGAAGTTGAAGGTTTTTATTCTAAAATTTAATTCTTCACTAATTTATTCTAAGATGAATTTAACAGTCAACGAGGAAATTGATTTTTATAAAAGTTACTTTATGGGCAGAAAATACAGGGAAAAAAGTAATAATAAACACCAAACTGTTCCTTTACTTTAGGAAGCCAAATATTTCCTCATAGACTTGGTTTTCAAAGCTTGGAATTTATCCCCTGAGGGCCACCATTATTTTTCAAAATTTCATATAAATATTAAATCTAAAGATTAATTGGTAATTTAAATTCTCCTCTTTCTCTTCAAATTTCTTCTCTTCCCCTGGACAGTTGACTTTTAAAAATTCACAGAATGAGCATGTTTCTTGCAAAGTGGCTTGTCCTTCTTAGAGAAAAAGGTCTGACCTTCCAAACTTTCACAACATACCTGAAAAAGAAGCATTATTTGAGAGAATGTCATTATCTTATCAAGTATGCCTAAAAAGGGGAAAATGATTTTTCACCCAATGGATAGTATGACAAAACACTTCAGTTGGTTGTGTCAGACCTCCTAACATTTCACGATTACTATAACATTCCATGTCATCTTTCAAAACCAATGAAGAATGGCTTTTCTCTGGAATGCATTTTAGTTTATTTAAACTTATTGATCATTATTTTTCTTAATTGGGAATGAATATTTGGCCATAGTGAAAAAATTAACACATAAAGCAGTCACATTAAACATAATTTCTATTCTCAAATTCTAATCAATGTTTTAAACCTGCCTCCTGTTGTAGAGACCCAAGGCATTAAGAAAAATAAACCAAAAAAATCCTACACAGGTGCTTTGCCACACATTCCTAGGCCCCTAAATATACAGGCACAGAAAACCTGAGTGTGCTGTGCTTTGTTACTGCAGTCATGTCTGATTCTTTGCAACCCCATGGACTGTAGCCGGCCAGACTCCTCTTCCATGGGGATTCTCCAGAGAAGAATATTGGAGTGGGTTTCCATTTCCTTCTCCAGGGCATTTTCCCAACCCAGGGATGGAACCCAGGTCTCCTGCATTGCAGGCAGATTCTTTACTGTCTGAGCCACCAGAGAACACCTGAGAGTTCTTTTTAATTCATTTCTTTGTCTCTTTTCTTGTTTGTTTGTTTCTTATTAAGAAAACCATAGTCCACATCTAGCTGCTGGATGCTATACTATCAGTTTGCTATTCACATTTATGTCTTATCTTTCCCACTGTCTTTGCTAATTTTAATGCTCCTGAGTGGGCTTGGAGCCCAGGTGGCTTGGTGGTAAAGAATCCGCCTGCTAATGCAGGAGACGCAGGTTTGATCCCTGAATCCGAAATATCCCATGGAGAAGGAAATGGCACCCCACTCCAGCATTTTTGCCTGGAAAATCCCACGGACAAAGGAGCCTGGCAGGTTACAGTCCATGGGGTTGCAAAGAGTCAGACGTGACTTAGCAACTAAAAACAACAACAACAATGCTCCTGAGCAGATCCACCAGAGAAAAGGAGGAGGCAAATCTGCTAAAATTACTGTTTTTTACAGATTTTATAAAGTCTAAGAGATGGATGAAGTAAACAAGACAAGGTTCAATAGTAACGTTTAGGGAAATTATGTGACTTCAATTAACTAGTCATTTCCCCCTTCATACAATGTTATTAAAAACTATTAAAAATATTAAGTATAATTTTTTAAAAATCAACCATCTGAATAGAGTACCTTGATTAAATATTTACTTCTAAATTTAAAAAATATATATCTTAGGTTAAAGTTAACTCTGAATCAATATTCATCAATAAAAATAAAACTAAAAATACTAAAATATGAAATGAGAGAGGTAAATATATTACTACAAGTTTATTTTAGTCTCAAAAAGAAAAGAATATTCATAGACTATTGCCAAGGAAGGAAATGGATCAACATATAGTTTACTTCCATTATTGAGTCAATAACAGATACTTATAAAAGTTTACTTCTATTTTAAGAACTACCTGTTTTCATAAATTACTAGAGACACTCTAATAAAACATAGTTTAAAAAATGCAAAAAATCTTACTGTTTTTAAGAAATTCAGAGCTTCTTCTTATAAACAAAAATGTATTAAGAATATTTCTCTAAAGGGGTAAGCATCTTATTCTGTGCCAAACAATTTCAAAAAGTACCAAAAATTTTAATAAACTTGACTTTCAAAAACCACTGTAAAAACATTTCTAGGTTTGAGGGACTGATAGATATAAAAATCGTTATTTCCATTTAGTGCTCAGGCTAGAACTGGCCATACCGTGCTCCTCTGAATGGGAAACAGGAGTTTACTTACTGAACATACAAAACAAGTGTCGTGCCAGGTATAGCCCAGAGCTTCCAGGAACATGTCGCCAGCTTCTATGGGAAATTCACATCCACGGCATATAGTACCAAAGAGGGCATAATAATCTGTATTGGGGCAGGGGTGGGGCAGATGTAATTGAAACACGACAAAGATGTAGAATGCAAGATTTCAGAAAACAGCAACAAAATGAGAATTAAATGAGATGATAAAGATACAGTTACTAGTAACAGAAAGATTTTCAGATGGCATAACATCTGACTTGAGCATTATGTGTAGTTTATTTCAGTTTACCCTTGGAAGATGTTATATATACAACTTAACATTCTTTATTATGTTTTTCCATATGTTACTTCTCAGTTCTGTCCAACTTATTAAATGCTCAAATGTATATGAAGATCACTGTTCCCTGATAAGTTATCAATAGGCATGATTGTTTCAATAAAATATAAGAGAACATTCAATAACTAGCAACAATAAGACTAATGAACATAAATCATGAAAAATGTATGAAAAAACCTTCTTTCCCACAACCCCACTATTAGCAAATTTCATAGCACATCTACTTAAGGAAGAAAAAAAGTCACAGGAAACCTTCGTGAACAAATGTTGTGACTGAGTTTCTAGCTGGACTATATCACAACAATATTAGCCACTTTTTCTTCTGCTATATTTTCCTTCCCATTTTACAACTTCATGCTAAAAATCCTTATCCAGAGAACACCTCTTACTTGATACAGAGTTATAAAGTATTAATGTCTCCCTTCTGAAGAAAACAGCTTTGACAAGATGTTTATCATTACTAAATTAGAACTTACTGGCAATTTTCTTTTATGCAGCTACTCTTACTATGTGTTTTCACTCATGGTTCACCCTTTGACATTTCTAATCCCATCTGGGCTAGAGGAGAAAGTAGGCTGCCATCTGCAACTTGAGTCACCTTTCTCAGCAACCCTCAAGACTCCTTAGTGCCATCTGCTCAGCACACACCCACAGAGTCCTCCTGGTGCTGGGTGCTGGTCTGGGCACTGGTTAGAGGCACAATGGTGGAGAAGATAGATGTGGTTGTTCTCTACATGGGGCTTATATTCTCACTGGGCTGAGGATGTCATCATTTATTATGTTTTAAAAATAAATGATAGTAAACCACTTCAGATTGTGATAAGGATCATAAAGGAAAGACAAGAGTGATGCGATTGAGAATAATTGGGGGAAGTGTATAACACTATGTTATAGAAGGGGGTGAGGAAAGGCCTCCATGAGGAGATAATACCTGTGCTGAGACTTGAAAATAAAAGAGGGGGAGGAACCATTTCAGAAAACCTGGGAAAGAACATTCCAGTTAAAAGAGACAGAAAGTACAAAAGCCTTGAGGCAGGACGGATCTTAGCAGGTTCAGAAACAACAAAGGGGCCAGGTATGGCTAAGAATCCAGTGACATTCTCTAGAATCCAAACAATCAGGTGGAGGAGATGGCGTTGGCAAAGCTGGCCTCAGCCGGGAATACAGTTTCTCCTCTAGTGGAAGGCATAAGGTATCAAGCACAATCTGATTCACATTCAAAAAAATATTACTACAGCTATCTGAGGGTTGAGGGAAAGAAGATAAATCATTTTAGCCGGCAATTATAATGCCCAGGAAAAGGGTAAGAGTGAACTGGATTTAGTAGGGACAGTTGAGGTGAGAGAAATGAATCAATTCAATATCCGCTGGGGATAGAACTGTTAGAATTTATTAATTAGATTGGGCAAAGGAGGGTCAAGTCGTGGTCAACAGCCTCAAATTAGAAGCTGACTGCTTCTTTAACTTGACTACTGTGGAATATTCCTTTCGTCCAGTACCACCTTTTGAACTGCAAGGCAGAACAACAGTAAAACCCCATGGGGGAATGTAGTGGTACTAAGTGGAGGCAAAATAAAGGGAAAATACTTTATTTTTTGAAACATGTATGTGTTGTAGTAATATCTAAGTAAGAATAACATTAATAAATAAGTGCTGTGAAAGCTCACTTACAGCCTTTGGGAAGGAAAAGGAAGTGTTTAGAGTTTAGGTAGTAGCACAAATGTAGTAGATTGGCATTAATACTTAGAGCTTGTTTTTTTAAAACTAATCTCACCAAGGTAGCAAACCATGATTAACTTCCCATTCAGTAAAAATAACAAAGGATTCCAATTTGCTGTCAAGGCAGTTGCCTTCAAGAGCGTATCAATATCCTATTCAAAAGTTGAACATTTCTCATGTTTATAATCACTCAAAATTCACTGCTGCTGCTGCTAAGTTGCTCCAGTCGTGTCCGACTCTGTGCGACCCCATAGACAGCAGCCCACCAGGCTCCCTCGTCCCTGGGATTCTCCAGGCAAGATTCACTAGTAGAGTGTAAAAGAAGGCTTCAAGCTATACAATTTCATATGATTTATGTATAAGTTATCGGAGGTTCAAGAAAAATAGTCTCCTAAGTAACTGCCTATACATGCACTTTTCTTAATGAAATTGGTAATATCTGATTTTGACAAAGTCATATACAAATTTTATACACTTTTTTGCTATATATTTACAGTAACATTAAGTGCTCCTAAAACCTTTAGTAAAACTATACTATTTTGCTTAGCATTTCCTTTCAAATTGATAGCAATATAGGGGTTTTATCTTCATTTACAACTTAAGAAACTACTGGCTTAAAGATCTTACCAGTCTCACAGTAGGGCTCACCATCCTCCAAGTGAAAAACATTATTACGAATAGGCTTTCCACAGGCCACACACACAAAACAGGAAACATGCCAAGTTTGTTTCAAAGCATTGATGACCTCCTGTCACAGAAAGGTAATTGGATATAAAGAAAGATGATACATATTTTACCAGCTGTACTAATACAGTCCTTTTAAATTGACCCAAAAGTAGACATACATGCTTTGTCTTTGCCTAAGGTTTTCATCTAAGGAACTGGAGATATTTAAGGACAGACTCACAGATCATCTAAACTGATGCACTATATAAAATACATGTTTTTCACAACTACACATCAATAAACTTATTTAAAGAATGATTAGTGTTATTTAAACAAATAAATGTGGTGAATAAAAGTAAGTCTTTCATAAGCATTTGCTACACTACTGCTTTCCCTCAAAGGGTGTCAAGAAACATTCACTTGTAATGGTTTCACAATGTTATCTTGAAAATGTCATGAAGGAAGGGCAAAACATTTAAAAACTAAAACAAACCTATACATTGTCCCATGTTGGAAGCAACAACTTAATCAGTGTAATCCAATCATGTTTAACACATGTTTAGGATTTTGAAAATCAGCTATGACTATACTAAGCACATATTCAAATGAGTGTCTAAAATTTGAACCATAGAGCATGGATTCTAGTCAACAACAGCCCTATGGTTATATATACCAAGTATCAAAGACTTGGACCAGATTTTAATTAGTAAGAGAAAGTTTGAGAATTTTGCTTTGCAAAGAATCATTTCTTTGAACTGCGAGAAAGAGATGGAGCTATTAGAAATCATTTTTGAAGAGTAGTTAGTAATACAGGAACTTACACTTTCCATAATAATTATCACAAAAACAGGATGCTATAAGTCAAGTATGGTTACAGTTCTGTAAATGAATTAGTTATCAGGAGAAAACTGGAAGAAAACACATCCTAAAGGTAAAGAGGATCTATGTGGGACTGGTAAATATATAGGTCATTTTAATTTTATTCTTTACATTTTTGTATTTTTTAATTGTTGTAGAGTGAAATATTTTCTAATAAAAAACTGTCAAAATAAAATGATACCGTTAAGTCATTAGCCATAGAAAATGCCCCAGTTCACTACCGAAGAACAATGGGAAAAAACAGCAGTTATCTAGACCCAAAAAGATCACTATGAACATGGACAACAAGTGAAACATTCAACCAAATAACAACCAAGGTTTCTAGTATCTACTTAGCTTTCTATCCTTGAGATAGATTACTATCCCATCTTTAACAGGTTCAGGTCAGTTCAGTCGCTCAGTTGTGTCTGACTCTTTGCAACCCCATGGACTGAAGCATGCCAGGCTTCCCTGTCCATCACCAACTCCTGGAGCTTGCTCAAACTCATGTCCATTGAGTCGGTGATGCCATCCAATCATCTCATCCTCTGTCGTCCCCTTCTCCTCCTGTCTTCAATCTTTCCTAGCATCAGAATCTTCTCTAAGGAGTCAGTTCTTCGCATCAGGTGGCCAAAGTATTGGAGCTTCAGCTTCAGCATCAGTCCTTCCAATGAATATTCAGGACTGATTTCCTTTCACATTGACTGGTTTCATCTCCTTGCAGTCCAAGGGACTCTAAAGAGTCTTCTCCAACACCACAGTTCAAAAGCATCAATTCTTCAGTGCTCAGTTTTCTTTACAGTCCAACTCTCACATCCATACATGACTACTGGAAAAACCACAGCTTTGACTAGACGGACCTTTATCGGCAAAGCAATGTCTGCTTTTTAGTATGCTGTCTAGGTTTCTCATAGCTTTTCTTCCAAGGAGCAAGCATCCTTTAATTTCATGGCTGCAGCCACTATCTGCAGTGATTTTGGAACCCAAGAAAATAAAGTCTGTCACTGTTTCCATTGTTTCCCCGTTTATTTTCCATGAAGTGATGGGACCGGATGCATTGATCTTATTTTTTTGAATGTTGAGTTTTAAGCCACTTTAACATAAGATTCAGTTCAGTTCAGTCACTCAGTCGTGTCCGACTCTTTGCGACCCCATGAATCGCAGCACGCCAGGCCTCCCTGTCCATCACCAACTCCCAGAGTCTACCCAAACACATGTCCATCGAGTCGGTGATGCCATACAGCCATCTCATCCTCTGTCATCCCCTTCTCCTCCTGCCCCCAGTCCTTCCCAGCATTAGAGTCTTTTCCAATGAGTCAACTCTTCACATGAGGTGGCCAAAGTATTGGAGTTTCAGCTTCAACATCAGTCCTTCCAATGAACACCCAGGACTGACCTCCTTTAGAATGGACTGGTTGGATCTTCTTGCAGTCCAAGGGACTCTCAAGAGATTTCTCCAACACCATAGTTCAAAAGCATGAATTCTTCGGCGCTCAGCTTTCTTCACCATCCAACTCTCACATCCATACATGACTACTGGAAAAACCATAGCCTTGACTAGACGGACCTTTGTTGGCAAAGTAGTCTCTGCTTTTAAATATGCTATCTAGGTTAGTCATAACTTTCCTTCCAAGGAGTAAGCATCTTTTAATTTCATGGCTGCAGTCACCATCTGCAGTGATTTTGGAGCCCCCCAAAATAAAGTCTGACACTGTTTCCACTGTTTCCCCATCTATTTCCCATGAACTGATGGGACCAGATGCTGTGATCTTAGTTTTCTGAATGTTGAGCTTTAAGCCAACTTTTTCACTCTCCTCTTTCACTTTCATCAAGAGGCTTTTTATTTCCTCTTCATTTTCTGCGATAAGGGTGGTGTCATCTGCATATCTGAGGTTATAGATATTTCTCCCAGAAATCTTGATTCCAGCTTGCACTTCTTCCAGCCCAGAGTTTCTCATGATGTACTCTGCATATAAATTAAATAAGCAGGGTGACAATATACAGCCTTGACGTACTTCTTTTCTTATTTGGAACCAGTCTGTTGTTCCATGTCCAGTTCTAACTGTTGCTTCCTGACCTGCATACAGGTTTCTCAAGAGATAGTTCAGATGGTCTGGTATTCCCATCTCCTTAAGAATTTTCCACAGTTTACTGTGATCCATACAGTCAAAGGCTTTGGCATAGTCAATAAAGCAGAAATAGATGTTTTTCTGGAACTCTCTACAATCCGGAAAATTTGTCCCTTTAGTAAAGTTCTGGTGCATGTCTAAAGCAACAAGTTGAAGATTTCATTTTTTAGAACCTCATTTGGTGCTAAAACTCTTACTTGATTTTGTTTTATTAATCATTCTAGAATCCATAGAACACATTTATATACTAAAACAGTATTAATGTAGTCTACTTATTGTCATTTGAAAAGGTATAGCCTGAATTATCCTCCTGTTTTCCTCTCTACATATTGTACAAATTAATAATGCAGAAATATTTCACATAGTATAATTTTAAAGTGTCTTGAAAGTTTTAGACTCATTTAAAGATGTAGTCTAAAATTTGTTGTTGTTGTCCATTCGCTAAGTTGTGTCCGACTCTTTGCAACCCCATGAACTATAGCACACCAGGCTTGCCCGGAGTTCGCTCAAACTCATGTCTGTTGAGTCAGTGATGCCATCCAACCATCTCATCCTCTGTCATCCTCTTCTCCTCCTGCCCTCAACCTTTCCCATTATCGTCTTTTCCAATGAGTCGATTCTTCACATCAGGTGGCCAAAGTATTGGAGCTTCAGCTTCAGCATCAGTCCTTCCAATGAATATTCAGGGTTGATTTCCTTTAGGATTAACTGGTTTGATCTCCTTGTTGGCCAAAGGACTCTCAAGAGTCTTCTCCAGCACCACAATTCAAAAGCATCAATTCTTTGGCGCTCAGACTTCTTTGTGGTCTAACTCTCACATCTGTACATAATTGTCATAGCTTTGGCTATAGGGACCTTTGTCAGCAAAGCGTTTTTTCTGCTTTTTAATATGCTGCCTATGTTTGACATAGCTTTTATTTCCAAGGAGCAAGCATCTTTCAATTTCATGGCTACAGTCACTGTCCACAGTGATTTTTGAACCCAAGAAAATAAAATCTATCACTGTTTCATACTCTTTTCTGTTAATGGGAATGAATTAGAGCTTCACTATTACACTGTCACATTGGGAATATTAGAACTCAGCAATGTAATTTCCAAATTTTGTATGAGTTGTATGTAGGTGTTTTGTATGAGTCCAGTCACCTTGGCTACTTCTAAAGTAAAATTTCAACTCCTGGTCACCCATAGGAAATGCCTTACCCTTACTTCACAACTGCAAATTGGGTATTCCAGAATAGAAAATTCATTCATTCATCACTATTTATTATGTATCTGGATCCTAAATTACTACCTTTTTGTTAAAAAAAAAAAAGGTGTGGTTTGATTATTTTTCTATCACATGTATACCCTCATAAACCTGAGGTTATATTTTTAAACATTATATGAATTCAAGAAAAATGTATCAATTATAAGCCTCATGTTTTATATATTTCATGAAATCTGTGTCCCGTGCTTGAACCCTGACAAATGGGGAAATGCTGCTCTTATAAAAGCGATGGAATTTAATTTAAAACAGTGAAGGTGTCAGTTCTGAGAACTCAGATGTGTGTGGTCCTGTGTGACCTCTTCATTCCTGAGCAAACAGGGTCCTGTTGAGGCAGCACACCCACAGTAAATTATTTTTCCCCCACAGTGGCTAGACTTTCACCAGACAAGCCAGCACTCAGTAAGACAAAACCAAAGACAACTTAACCCCATGAGTCCAATATACTTCTACAGAGGTCTATTTAGTTTTGCTTTACAAAAATAAATAGTGATGAAAGGGGATCAAGCAAGAAGAAAATAGAAAGTAAAAATGATGGAAGGGTTTCATACCAAAAAATTGTTCTGCTTTAAAACTCACTCAGAGTGAAAAGGTTTCCAATACTCACTCCAAGGATCTTCCTTTGGCATCGACCACATTCGGGAGCAAAGAATTTCTCATAGCAGAGCTCACAATACAGGGCTCCCTGTTCCTCTACAAATCCAATGTAGGCCATCGTATTTTTGCAGTGAGCACAGTTAAATTCTTCTGGGTGCCAAGATTTCCCCAATGCCACTAGGAATGGTCCCCTGCCAAAAGAAAAGAGACTGAGTTGGCTCTGGAATAAAAGTTTCTAGTTAGCCTGAATAGGAACTCTTATTTGCATTGTCCAAATAATTAAATACTTGCTCAATTCTCCTTCTCAAGGACTTAACATATGGGTGCTGGCAATTTACACAGAACTCTCTGTGCACTGAAGTGAAAAGAACAGGCGAGAGGAATAAGCACTTAAAGGATTCCTTCAAGAAAGGCCCTGGTTTTCTGTCTTCAAGGGATCTGGTAATTAGGTTTTTTGAGCTTCAATGACTGAGTGTGTCATGATAACAACTGATAATGAGAATATTAACTATGACGGAAAAAGAAGTAACCAGGAAAACATATATGGGTTAGGCAGAAATGAGAGCTTGAGATTTCTATAAAATAAACAAAATTTTTAAAATATCAATTTGGTAATGTCAGAGTCTTAAAAACAGTAACAATTATTACTGGGGAAAAAAAACCATTCTAGTCAATTTCTCTTCCCCATACATTGTTTCATATACTTATTTCACAACTTTATTAAACATATCAAATCCTCACCCTCCAAAATGACTATAGAAATTATAAACTGGATATTAGAGGTGACTTAAAGTTACTTAGAAAGGTTTTATTTAATTCAAACATGACTGATTTTTAATGCACATTTGTATCAAGGTAAGAAGATGTTTGTAAAGAGATTTCTTTTCCATTAAATACTATACAGCCATGAACTGATAAGATGGGTTTCGTTTGCCTGACAGGAATCCATTATGAAGCTTTATCTAGTCATGAAGCCTGTGGAGATTAACTATTCTAGGTTCTGCAACACACTTTTCAGTAGCTACATCACACTAAATTTTATTCATAGAGTGGCTTTACCTCCAAGGCACTTTTACACTTATCTAATTTGTCCATGCAACATTCCTGTGAGACAGACCAGGACAGTTATTATGAACTCAGTTTAACAGATGGAGAAGCTGATATATAGAATGTTCAAAGATATGACATATATGATAAAATCATTGACTGAATGAAGGCCAGAGGCTGAACTTCCTGATTTCTATTACACTGCTCTAGTCAACTGATATTCTGCCTCTGATTACATTACCATCAATTATCATCACTGAGTGACCATAGGGTAACTAATTCTTAGTAAGCATTGGATATTCGACCTTTAGGCAGACAATTAATGGGAAAAGTCACAGCAATGAGCATCACAAAGTTAAAACATTTTTTAGCTTTTGACAATAACCTTTGTATTGGGTAACTATCTCCTGCTGGGAAATTCTTTGCAAATACATTGTTTTCTCAGAACCAGTACCTAATTCTCTGAGAATCAAGCAAGTTGAAAGGCTTTTGTTGAATGATTAAAATGCATTCTGTGGGGTGTAAGAAGGTAATTTTTACCCTGTGTGTGTGCTTAGTTGCTCAGTTGTGTCCGACTCTTTGTGACCTCATGGATTATAGCCCATCAGGCCACTGTCACGGGATTCTTCAGGCAAAAATATTGGGAGTGGATTGCCATTCCTTTCTCCAGGGGATCTTCCTGACCCAGAGATCGAACGTGGGTCTCCTGCATTGCAGGCGGATTCTTTACCATCCAAGCCACCAGGGAAGCCCCATTTTTCACCCTACTTTTTGTTAACTTGTTTCTTATTGCTATTATGATGCCATTTTGCATAAGTAGCTTTCAACATTTGAGAAAAGTAGTTTATTATTGTTATTATCTTTAAACTTTAGCGTACCATTTTTGTTACCACTAGTAAGGAATGCCTTTTGTTAATTAATTCTCAACAGAAAATAAAAGATTTATAGATGGCACCCCACTCCAGTACTCTTGCCTAGAATATCCCATGGTCGGAGGAGCCTGGTAGGCTGCAGTCCATGGGGTCGTGAAGAGTCGGACACGACTGATTCACTTTCACTTTTCACTTTCATGCATTGGAGAAGGAAATGTCAACCCACTCCAGTGTTCTTGCCTGGAGAATCTCGGGGATGGGGGAGCCTGGTGGGCTGCCTCTGGGGTCACACAGAGTCGGACACGACTGAGGCGACTTAGCAGCAGCAGCAGCAGCAGATCACTTATTATGTAACAGAATATGGCACTTTCGGTAGGTTGTCCCTTTATTTTCAACTGGTTTATAAACAGTTTTACTTAACACTTCATTCATTTTCTCAATATATATCTGGCAAGTAGTTTACCTTCAAAGATAAGCCAAGGACTCAAAAGCTCAAAGGCCAACAAAGTTTTAGTAGTGCGCTGCACTTTTCACCAGGTGGGTATCTTATTATGTTTGTCTGAAAAATCTGCCACGCTAAATTGACTATGACCTAACACAGAAGCAGAGGATGGTGGAACTTCAAGGTTTTATGCTACCATTTGTCTGGACATTAAAGCAGATTCAAACCTATTTACTAGGGAGTATCTATCAGGGCACATCTTCAGCTCATCCAGAAGGGTGGATGGCCCCCTGAGGCCAGTATCCTTACTGTATTTTTATTTGATTCCTCAGTTCTCAAAACAAGTCAGTTCAACCTCGATTTCCACATTCTGGTGAAGTGTAAGTATTAGTATGCACCTGGAAGAAAGTTCTCCTCTTGAAACATGCCTATCAGGGCTACCAAATATTTAACAAACTTCAGGGGGTAAAAAAAGACGTTTGAGAACAGACAATCGAGGAACATACAATCTATCTTCTAGACTTTCTAAGATATGTATTGAGATCAACTCAGACCAGCATACAACTCCATTCTGCGAATTTGAGCAGACTGGGCCTGGCCCGCTGCACAGGATGGTTCTGTAATGACAGGTGCTGTGTGTGACACCTTCAGTCTGCGCTGACACTTGGGAGAGGAGCTGCTGCTGCTGAGTCGCGTCAGTCGTGTCTGACTCTGTGCGACCCCATAGACGGCAGCCCACCAGGCTCCCCCGTCCCCGGGATTCTCCAGGCAAGAACACTGGAGTGGGTTGCCACTTCCTCCTCCAGTGCATTTAAGTGAAAAGTGGAAGTGAAGTCGCTCAGTCGTGTCCAACTCTTCGCGACCCCATGGGCTGCAGCCCACCAGGATCCTCCGTCCATGGGGTTTCCCAGGTAAGAGTACTGGAGTGGGGTGCTGTTGCCTTCTCCGAGACAGCCCCACAAAGTCCACTCCCACTCTTTCTAGAAGCAGCTGTGGAAAGTGCTGTTAGATCATACAGGGCCATTTTTACAAGGACTCCTTGGAGAAATTCCTTTCAAGTTTTTGTAACAAGAACAGTTTTGCTTCTTCTGAGCAAGAGATTTATTTTTTATCTCAACATTAATTTGCAAAATTTTCTTTTTTTTTGTCAACTGCCACACTAATGGTAAAGAACCTACCTGCCAATGCAGGAGACGTTAAGAGACACGGGTTCGATCCCTGGGTCAGGAAGATCCCCTGGAGGAGGGCAGAGCAACTCATTCCAGTATTCATGCCTAGAGAATCCCATGGATAGAGCAGCCTGGTGGTCTACAGTCCACAGGGTCACAAAGAGTCAGAGAGGACTGAAGCAATTTAGCACAGAAGGCTCATAGCCAAATTCTAACCACAGGCAAGGATGTATGTATGTCATTACTGTCCAGACTCAATGACAAATTCTTTCAACGCTTCATTTTTAATAGCCCCATCCATGATTTTCATTCTTCTTTTGCTTTCTTTTGTATGTTTTAGAAGGTTTTCTTACATTTCAGCTATTCTTAAAGAGTCTTTTTGAAAGCCTTCTGGGATAGAGTCCACTATAAATAAACAGTCCATTAAAAGGGTCATCTTAAGGTATTTACTGAAGTTTCTTTATCAAATCTGAATAGTGAATGATCTTAACGCCACTAGAGAAACTCCCACTGCACCTTTAAAAAGTGAGTTGACAGTGACCCTGCTCCTGCCACACCTCCATTCTAATATGGATGGGCTCCTACAGATTCTCCTTGGCTAAGCTGAAAGAGCATCTTTCCTGTCAGTGCCCTTGAAGTTATGTATAAATGCTAAAATTTCTTACATATAACAAAGTCCACTCTTCTCTGTGTCAGCAGAGACTAATTTAACAAATTCATTAACACATGATTAACACTGAATACGTTCTTCTTGTCCTAGGTAGGATTGGGTTTCCATCTGGGAACTGGAACGAAAAGCTTAGATAACTGCACAGTGGAATGAAGGTTTCAGTTCCCTCTCCGAGTCCTCTGCAACCGTGAGCCTCACTGAATGCCTGCTGACTGACAAGGGAAGGGAGGCGACTGAGCTGGAGAAGTGATTGGCTGAGAGAGAAGAGCTGTGGTGTGTTTGTCTTCTTGGTGTGATATTTATGCCAAAAAAAAGGAAGCAAAGATAGGTAAGAATTCAGAGAAAAAGAACAGCTTAGTCAGAAAGATGGAAGGAACTGTAAATTTCAACAGGTACAAGCTAGTAGGGATGTAAGTTGAAAAACAAACACTTCTTTTTTTGTTTACCACAACAGGTATCATCTCATAGATACAAAATTAAAGAAATAGAAAAAAAAAGAATTCTTTCTTGTGATGAGAACTCTTAGGATTTACTCTCTTAACTACTCTCATATGTAATGTATGTCCTAAATCGCTCAGTTGTGTCCAACTCTTTGCAACCCTATGGACTGTAGCCCACCAGGCTCCTCTGTCCATGGAATTCTCCAGGCAAGAGTACTGGAGTGGGTTGCCATTTCCTTCTCCAGGGGATCTTCCTGACCCAGGGATTGAACCCACATCTACTGCACTGGTAGATGATTACTACTGAGCCACTAAGGAAGCCCACCTTATCATTAGCTAACACTTTGTAAGCTTTCAATGTATATTTGTCGTATAAAAGTACTGCTTTATAAGTAGACTACTGAACTTTATTTCTGGCAATTTCTTTCAAATAAAAGTAACTGGCTGTTGAAGCTAAATAATCCCCATCTCTCCTCTTTGCATCAACAGGTTCTGGATATATCTCTGTAAGACTTACCACACTGATACAGCTGTTGTTTTGCTTGTCTAGTATAACTGCATACATCTGCTAGAACTGTCTTAAAAAAGCACCACAGATGGGGTGGCTTAAACAACAGGAATTATTTTCTCAATTTTGGAAGTTAGAAGTCTAAACTTAAGATGTTGGCAGGGTTAATTTCTTCTAAGGCTTCCCTCTTAGGATCCTAGATGGCCATCTTCACCTGGTCTTCCTTCTATGTGTGTCTGTGTCATAACCTCTTCTTATTAAGAACATTGGTGATACTGGATTAGGATCCATTCTATGACCCCATTTTACCTCTTAAAGACCCTATCTCCAAATACAGTCTGAAATACTGGGGGTTAGGGTTTCAACAAATGAATTTGGGAAGGGACTCAACTCAGTTTATAAGAGCAACCTCCTTAAAGAAAGGGAGTATGTTTTTGATTTCTGTATCACTGGTATCTGCAGGAAGTGGCACATAAAAGACTCAATGAGCACTACTTATAGAATGATTATATTTCCACATTAGATGAGAAACTGGAAAAGTAAACCCCTCACTCCCTGGGTCATCTCTATGAGTCTAAGAATGTATGTACATGGTACAAAGTCATTTGGAGGGGAAGTAAGAGCTCATAACTGTTCAATCTGTTACTTATTCACTTCTTTCTCACTTACCTGCTCTAACATTATGAAGAAGAGTACACTGCCACACTCTCAAGATATGGCAGGTCTGCTTGAGTTGTTTCTTTTTTCCTGATTTAATACAGTAGTATATATGGTTACATGTATATGTAGTCACAGTATTTATATATATGTTACAATACGTGAACCGTGAACTTCCAGATGTTCAAGCTGGTTTTAGAAAAGACAGAGGAACCAGAGATCAAATTGCCAATATCCGCTGGATCATCAAAAAAGCAAGAGAGTTCCAGAAAAACATCTACCTCTGCCTTATTGACTATGCCAAAGCCCTTTGACTGTGTGGATCACAAAAAACTGTGGAAAATTCTGAAAGAGATGGGAATACCAGACCACCTGACCTGCCTCTTGAGAAATCTGTATGCAGGTCAGGAAGCAACAGTTAGAACTGGACATGGAACAACAGACTGGTTCCAAATAGGAAAATGAGTACGTCAACGCTGTATATTGTCAGCCTGCTTATTTTAACTTATATGCAGAGTACATCATGAGAAACGCTGGGCTGGATGAAGCACAAGCTGGAATCAAGATTGCCGGGAGAAATACTAATAAGAGTTCAGATATGCATATCATCTCAGATATGCAGATGATACCATCCTTATGGCAGAAAGTGAAGAAGAACTAAAGAGCCTCTTGATGAAAGTGAAAGAAGAGAGTGAAAAAGTTGGCTTAAAGCTCAACATTCAGAAAACTAAGATCATGGCATCCGGTCCCATCACTTCATGGCAGATAGATGGGGAAACAGTGGGTGACTATCTTTGTGGGCTCCAAAATCGCTGCAGATGGTGATTGCAGCCATGAAATTAAAAGACGCTTACTCCTTGGAAGGAAAGTTATGACCAACCTAGACAGCATATTAAAAATTACTTTGTCAACAAAGGTCCATCTAGTCAAGGCTATGGTTTTTCCAATAGTCATGTATGGATGTGAGAGTTGGACTATAAAGAAAGCTGAGCGCCAAAGAATTGATGCTTTTGAACTGTGGTGTTGGAGAAGACTCTTGAGAGTCCCTTGGACTGCAAGAAGATCCAACCAGTCCATCCTAAAGGAGATCAGTCCTGGGTATTCATTGGAAGGACAGATGTTGAAGCTGAAACTCCAACACTTTGGTCATCTGATGCGAAGAGTTGACTCATTTGAAAAGACCCTGATGCTGGGAAAGATTGAGGGCGGGAGGAGAGGGGGACGACAGAGGATGAGATGGTTGGAATGCATCACTGACTCAATGGACATGAGTTTGGGTGGACTCTGGGAGTTGGTGATGGACAGGGAGGCCTGGCGTACTGCAGTTCATGGGGTCACAAAGAGTCAGAAACGACTGAGCGACTGAACTGAAACAGAAACACATTAATATATCTTGGTATTTATTTTCTCTACATAAAGTAAAAGAACTTCATTTAGAGTTCTATAGTTCTTAATTATCATAATATACTATTACAACATTTTCCTAAATAGTGCAAGTTAAAAGCATGAATATAAAGTTACACAGATCTGGGCTCAAATGCAGGTTTTACCATTTACTATCTACGTAACTTCAGCAAATATGTAAGCTTTCTGTGCCTTGGTTTTCTCATCTGTGAAACTGAGGCAATTATAATAGCTGCCTTACAAGGTTATGAGAATTTAATAAGAATTCAAGTAAAATTATAATACAGTATTTGGCATATGCTAAGAATATATTAAGGGCTTCCTGGGTGCCTCAGTAGTAAAGAATCCGTGTACCAATGCAGGAGACGTGGGTTTAATCCCTAGGTTGAGAAGATTCCCTGGAGTAGGAAATGGCAACCTGCTCCAGTATTCTTGCCTGGAAAATTCCACGGACAGAGGAGCCTGGCAGGCTACAGTCCGTAGGGTTGCATACAACTGAACGACTAAGCATGCACATTAGAATACATAAAACAATTATTATCCAAAAATAGGATAATAACGGCACCATAATATTACATCATATAAATGCTGAACATTTTGTTCTTTCCATTTTTCCCCTATAATAGTCTGAAATCTTGGTCTACTCCTTGCTCATAAGATCTATGTCTTTGCTGTTTCCGTAAATTGAGGGACTAACACATTAAGTCAAGAAGTCGTTTATTTTCAAGTAAAATCTTAACCAGAAGGGAAAATAAATAAAACCTATTAATAATGGAGTTTTCAGAGATAGAAATGGATGCTAAGACAGGCAAAAACTCTTCCAGCATCTCTCCAGGGTAACTGAGATGGCCCTCTTTATGAGGAAAGTTTGAAAATAAGTAAGTAAGAAACAAATCAATACTGTTAAAATTTTCTCTGTCACCGGAATAAACAATGAATTGTCTAAATGTGATTTTCTGGTGCTGGACTGTAGGCAAAGATGGGACAATAGCATCGTGGCTCCTTTTTTTTTTTAAAGCATTCCATATCAAAGAAGAAATTCAAGCATGATGAATCCCTTATTTCTTTCATCAAAACGCTGAGTAGCTACATGTGAATGGTCCAATTAACTCCATATAATACAAGTGGATTTTTAATGTCACTAGATATAACAGTCCAAAAATAAGCTAGTATTTTCATAAGTCTATTGTACCAGAGAAATTAAATATGGCTTTGGCTATACTAGTATCCTGATTTTCTGTTCCCCTATTATATCAGCACTCCAAATAGTCAATCTGTTCACCAGCATGAATCAAAAACTGGTACTTCTATCATAAATGGATTGGAAATGTTCTAGAGCAAACTTAATCAGAACTTCAGTAGAATTTCCCCAAATATAACAATGTATCCATCTGTAAAAGGCAACTAGCTAAAGTCTTGCCTCAGTTCAGTTCAGTTCAGTCACTCAGTGGTGTCTGACTCTTTGCAACTGCATGAACCACAGCACACCAGGCCTCCCTGTCCATCATCAACTGCCAGAGTCCACCCAAACTCATGTCCATTGAGTCGGTGATGCCATCCAACCATCTCATCCTCTGTCATCCCCTTCTCCTCCTGTCCTCAATCTTTCCCAGCATCAGGGTCTTTTCAAATGAGTCAGCTCTTCACATCAGATGGCCAAAGTATTGGAGTTTCAGCTTCAGTATCAGTCCTTCTAATGAACACTCAGGACTGATCTCCTTTAGGATGGACTGGTTGGATCTCCTTGCAGTCCAAGGGACTCTCAAGAGTCTTCTCCAACACCACAGTTCAAAAGCATCAATTCTTCGGCGCTCAGCTTTCTTTATAGTCCAACTCTCACATCCATACATGACTACTGGAAAAACCATAGCCTTGACTAGATGGACCTTTGTTGGCTAAGTAATTTTTAATATGCTGTCTAGGTTGGTCATAACTTTCCTTCCAAGGAGTAAGCGTCTTTTAATTTCATGGCTGCAATCACCATCTGCAGTGATTTTGGAGCCCAAAGAAATAAAGTCAGCCACTGCTTCCCCATCTATTTGCCATAAAATAATACAATTTAGGAAAAACATTCATAATCTTTCCCAGATTCAAATAAGCCAAAAATTTTAACATTAGATGAAAATGATCTATGGAGTTTTAAGCTAAAAATATGTTCAAGAAGAGATAATCAGTTCAGTACTAACATCAGAGATCCATGTTTCTGAAACTTTCCAAAAATTTTTCTAAGAAAACAATAAAACATAAAATTTGCCTTAGTTTGCCTTTACTTAAAAATGTTTTAGAAAATTTGAAACTTTTAGAAAATAAATATTGAAAAAATATAAATTATAAAAACCTAATATAAATGACACTGTGGAAAACAAATAAAACAACTTTAAATTACAAATAATCTTAAACTGCCAGGTTACAATATTCTATACTGAAAGTGTCAAGCCTGCAACTGCAGCCTGTTTCTAAAACAGGTGTCCAAGAGAATGTCACTTGATCTGATGCCTCCTAGCTTTGGTAAGTGATATTGACACTGCAGCCAAGATCTGGAAAATCTGCTTTGCCTAGATCTTTGAATTGACCACAGTCTATTCAAGCTGCTTCAGCATTTGAACACCAAGCAAATATGCTATGTTAATTACTGTAATAGGATCGTGACATGAGCTAATCCCTGTTCCTATTAACTTCTCTAGTAAATGAAGCTCTAATGCTTAACTGATAACAAGTGCTAGGATAATCCAGAGCAGTATAAAATTTAACAGATGAGGGGGCAATAAGTGATGGCCATTCATGTTTTTAACATAATATTTATTTTACTTGGCAGAAGATAGTGCATGGATACCACATTCTGGTGTAGCATTAAAAACTCAAACCAAGGCAGTTAGGGGTGGGGAAGGTAATTTCTATTTTGATCTCCATATTTTCTCCATATTAAGTTTTTCAGATGTGCTGGCAGTGGTGATCATAGGATATCACAGAATTCGATGATCAGACAACAAGAATCAGAAACTGATATGGTTTCACATTTTGTTAACCCATCCAGTAATTACTTGCTTACAACAGCACACTAACAGCATTGACTCCTATCTCCATAAAAGGTGTTTTTATCTAAATCATATTATCCTCATATACCAGTCTAGGAAACCAAAGTACCATAACTTATAGAAACAATGTTACAAGTCAAAACTTATTTTTATTAACATTAACTCTAAAAACATAACCCTACATAGTTAGTAATTTAAAACATTGTTTTATTTATTGAGAAAAAGCAGTAGCACACTAGATTCTATACTAGTTTAAATATTTCCGTAAGACCCGTTGATAGTAGTACTTTAAAAAAAAATTACTCTAACCTCAAAGATACTATGACCAAAGGATGAGTGGGTCTAGAGTCATGTATGATCTGTTCAGGTTAAACATTCACCAAATGCCTTTTGTGTGTCAGATATTATGCTAGACTTCAAAAACTGCTACAGATTTCCTCCTTCTCATCACAACCATTATTACTCCTGCCACCGCTGCTGGTTAATTCTCATACAACAGGTACTCACTGTGGAAAATACAAACTAAGTGAAAAATAACAGCTTATAAAATAGCATGTTATGATTCCATTTCTAGAAAACAACATCTGTCCTTGTGTGTTTGTGTGTAAGTGTGTTTTAAACTGTGAATTACAATACTAATAGTGGGTATCTTGGGAGGTGTAATTATACACGAATTTTTATTTTTGCTTTCTGTTTTCCTATAGTTTGGAAATGTCACAATGAATGTGGACTACCTTTAAGAGGCAAAAGCTACTTTAAAAAAAATCACATACTCTGTGTTGTGTTCTTGACACATTTATTATTTAATAGTGGGTTAAGGGGAAGGGTATTTATATTTAGTTCTTAAATAAGATATTGAGACTCCCTGAGCTCCATTTTAAGTAGTAACTAGAAACATTACCCTAAGCAATAATTATGTAAGAGAAGAGGGGAAAATGCAAGTAAGTCTTAACCTTATTCAACTTTTGAGACACTGTTGTTTCAACTATTACAAAACAGGGTAAATTAAAAATGAGGAGGGAGCTTGAGCAGTCACTTCAAGTAATCATCTGTTACGGCCAGCAAGGAACTCAGAGAGGCAGCAAGGTCCTCTGGTGGGATCCCTGTATTAACATTCACACCTAAACCTCATAACATTTTAAAAGTCACTTGTTCAGAAACGCTGAGGTTTAATAAGTGCTAGTGTAGTACACTCACTTAAGAGCTTAGCCTTTTCTGCTTTTTGGAATTTAAGAAACAATAAAATAACATTTGGATAAAAAATATTTTAAAGAAGCATGTTATGACCTAATCCAAAAAGCAAAGCATTTATGAATAGATCCTAAGGTAATTTGGCTTAGTTTGAAAATGCAATCTTTTCTCTAGGGCTCAGCGTTCTTTATTTTACATCATTAATTACTTTTCATCTAAATGAGAGTCCTCACTTTTATAATTTGTGAAATAATGAAGTTCTTTGGGGTCCCTTTGAGTCTTAATATTTCATTATTCTCTGAAATGCCACATTAATCATTATTTTTCTTAGTTCTGGTAAGAATAACTGACTAAATTGGTGTTTTTAGTTTTATTTTCACAGAGC
This sequence comes from Giraffa tippelskirchi, assembly GCF_054371585.1. Lineage (NCBI taxonomy): Eukaryota > Metazoa > Chordata > Mammalia > Artiodactyla > Giraffidae > Giraffa > Giraffa tippelskirchi. Next base: position 80,460,520 of record NC_137275.1, on the reverse strand, counting down.
CCAGAATTACTTTTCATTAAAATAGGTTCTAACAAATATATCTAACATATCTACTTCCATAATAACTATTACATAGAAATAAATATTCTCATTAATAAAATTTCTAATCTTTCAAAATATTAAAAAAAAAATCAACATTGATACTAAGCCTTTTCAAGAAAAATTTAAAATCAAATGACCAACCTGATAACTTGGTTGCAGTGGGCGCACATTGGAGTTCGTTTCCCTGCGGGAATATGCTCGGCCCTTTGCACCAAAGTGTCCTCGTCACTGGGCTGAGGCTGCCCTCTGGCTGAGTTGGCTGGTGCCATGGCTCCTGTGGGTGGCCCACTGCTTACGACTCTTCCAGTGGAAGGTGCTAGGGGTTAAGACAAGGGAATCAGAATGAGAATAAACCAAATATAAGCTTTTCCTAATAATCAAATGATAACATTGCATGCATGCGTGCTCAGTCATTTCGGACTCAGTGACCCCATGGACTGTAGCCTGCCAGGCTCCTCTGTCCATGGAACTTTTCAAGCAAGAATACTGGAGTGAGTTGCCATTTCCTCCTCCAGGGGATCTTCCCAACCCAGTGATCAAATCCACGTCTCTTCAGTCTTCTGCATTGGCAGGAGGATTCTTTACCACTAGCGCCACCTGGGAAGCCCCTCCTCCCCTCAAAAAAACACTTCACTTTAAAAAATAATCTATCCACTCACTTCTTCACTTATTCACTCACACTTTATGGAGAGATTATGGATCAAATGCTGGACTGAGACTAGAGAGTTAAATAGAAAAATTCAAAGACTGTAATCCAGTGAAAGACTTATGATAGATGATGGGAGAGAATGTTTTCCAGAGGAGATATGGTTAATATCAAATACAGATGGTGAAGTATTTCTAGTCACCCAGACGTCTCTGCTAACCATTAATTATATTTAACTCAAAATGTATCAAAGGTACATTACAGATGCCAATGTGTTGAGGACAGGAACAAAAATGAACCCCCTATATTCTCTCCTGTCCTGTATTGCCTAAGAATACTGTGAAATTGGTCACCGGTCATATAGAGAAATACAAAAGAATCATCCTAGGGTTTTCCTCTCCCTCACCTGTGGTTATAATGGGTTCTGCTGATTCTTCATTCCTGGTTCCTGATTTTGCCCCCTCATGTCTATTCATTCCTGCAATACTCTCCTGGTTTATGTCCTCAAGGCCTCCCACGTGGACTAACCACCAAGTGTCTTTATCCTCCTGCTGCCACTGGGGACTGAAATCTTACTTGATCAGAACTTTGCATAAATCATTCCAAGGATCTTCCTCTTCTCTCATCAATGAGTGTAGTCTAAGCTTGTAAGCACCACATAAAGGTCCCTCCAGTGGTCTCCACCTTCCCCACAGCCTCACTTGTCACCATCCTCTGCCTTTTTCTTTACTACAGTGAATACCAGACTGCCTCACTGTCCCTGTGAGGCATCTGTCCGTTCACAGCCTGTCCTCACTGTCATTTCTCTACTTTCCCCTATTCACCTAGTAACCACTACTTGGTACAATGCAGCCCAGGAGTCAACTGCTCTAAAGTCCTCCCCCAACTACCTCTCCCCACTGCCCTTCCACATAATGCAGATTAATGTCTCTTTTCCATGTTCCCATAATTTTCTGTGAATGACTTTATAGAAGATGCTCCCTGAGGGCAGGAACTAGATTTTATTCCTCACCCCAGCAACTAACACAGTGTCTAGAATGAATGAATGAATGAGTAAACTGGAATCAATACATAAATGAACAATTGCAAAAACTGTAAAGGATTAAAACCAACAGAAGGCCTGTTCCTCACCCACAGGCAATTAAAATGTAGTGGAAAAGAAAAGGCTTATAAATTCTAATGGTTTAAAAGGAACCATTTTTAAGAAAAGTATATAAATAATACAAATTAACAGGATGTGTGTATGTATGTGTGTATGGTTATATATGCATGTGTGTATATTGACAGGATTCATATTAAAGGTGTGGTAAGAATTGGATAAACTTAATTAGGATAATTGAAAGACTAATTCTCCCTCATGAAAATAAAGCCTATTTGCAATCATGTGCAATTTCAGATCCAGAAAGTCAGTGTTTATAAACACCTAGCATATCTCCTCCAGTGCTCTGTGTGGCAGTGAGCTGTGAAATGGCATTTTATAGGCTGGGAGCTCAATTAGTGTCTGTGTTTCAAGGGATTCAACTGAACTAGGAACACGTTTTAGACTCACACTTTCTCTTACAGAATGGGAAAGAAAATTACTGCAATATCCATACTGTAATCCATACTGTAAAAAGAATATCCTTTCTTCCTGTTCACTAATGTATACAACACAACTATCCTTCAGTTTCTATATCCAGGCCCGACTGCTCTTGGAGAAATGCAGATAAGCATTTTCAAAGCCAAATCTTGTTCTTGTTGTTGGCTTCAAGATACGCAACATGGGTTTCATCTGTTAGGATGCATTACCAGCTCATCCTCAGAAATCCGAGGTGTCTGAAGTCTCCCACTTACTCAGGAATGGTCCTCTGGCTCCTCTGTCCCTGTCAATTCCCAGACTCTAACAGCTGGTCCACTGCAAATGTGTTCAAGGTCTGTTCATTAATCCAAACCCATGCTTTGGCATTTGAGTTCTGGCTTCCCTAGTGGCCCAGATGGTAAAGAATCCGCCTACAATGTGGGAAACCTGGGTTCAATCCCTGGTTGGGAAGATCCCCTGGAGAAGAGCATGGCAACCTACTCCAGTATTCTTGCCTGGAGAATCCCATGGACAGAGGAGCCTGGTGGGACACGACTGAGCGACTAACACTTGAATCTCTCAAGTCTGGACAATTATAAGTCTCCTAACCAGTCTGTCTGCTGCCATTTCTTTTTCAACCTAATCTGTTAGATTATTTTTCCAAATACACTACTCTGCTCATATTTTCTTGCTTACAAAGCTTTCATAACTCCTCCCTGCAAGCTACATGCACCACTGACAGTCTAGTCCCTCCACGAGTTCATGCCAGTCTTCTTTACAATCTTGTCTTTTATGCTCAGCCAAATCCCCACGATCATCAACAAACTCATTTATCTTTATTTAACATTTAACTTGTGCCATCCTCACCTGAAGGCACAATTCTCAAATCCTTACAAAAGCCCTATGATGTAGGCATGATCAATATCATGTTTTTACTCTTGCTGAGGCAATGAGAGGTTAAGAAACCAGCCTAACATCACACAGCAAATAAAGGGCAACCCTAAAGCAGGCAGTCTGGTTCCAGAATCTGTGCTCTTAAACACTATGCAATTGTCTACTCATTGTCCCTTCCATGAATATGCTGTGCTGGGCCCTGCTTCTATGACCCATGGCCAGTGAAATGTCCCTTTCCCCACAGCTGTTCATGGTTTCCCCATTCTGCAAGGCTCACAGAAATTCCGTTTTCCTCCCCGATATTCCCTGACCATCCCGGCCAGAAGTGTTCTCTTGTCCCTCTTCACATATTTAACACCCCCATCTATGTAATATATTTGCTATTTATCAATATCCTATAATATCTTTTCCTTCCTATGTCAATGATAAACTTGGTGAAATGAGAACTTTCTATTAACTTCTTTCTAACATTACCAGAAAACTGCTTTAAAAACAGAAGGCAAAAAATTAATATTTAATCAAGTAAACACAAAAGGGAAGGTTCCAAATCACTTTCATTTTGCCTTTTTCAAGAACACGATTGAGATAGTTTTAAAACGTGGATTAAGTTCAGGATTTCAAACAGTGGGAACGTTACCAATTGAAAAATCTCAAAATTAGACCTCAAAGGGAGTCAAACCCTTTCATCTACCATATGCCTTTATTTTATCACATTATCTATGCATAAGCCCTAAAGTACTGAGTCACTGAGGCATTTTTAGCAATAAAAGAGTGTAGTAATTTTCCATCGGTCATTGTAAAATGGGACATAATCCATCTGGCCCATGACTCAAGGAGAAGATACATGGATAACTAAGTTATTTAACATGAGAAGCCATTTTTGAACACGAAACATGTGACTGTGTCTTAAACACATACAAAGAGGCTCTAAGCTCACTGCTGTACCTTCCTTGGGAAGAAAAGCCTTGCTTTTTGTTACTGCTCCATTTTAGCCACTTTGGATAAGACAGAAATTCTCACACCTCAGTTTTGTTGCTGTGTTGCTAGTACATTGGCCCGCACACAAAGCTACACAAGCTTGTTAATTACTAAGCCCCAAACATTTCCAAGGAACAGTTATTTCCCATATGAATAAAGTGATGCTTCATTTCTTCAGACTGAATTTCTCATTACTCCAGACCAGAAGTAGGCAACTTTTGAGCCATCAAGTACCAACCCCCTGGCCTCTGCTCATCTGGCTTACTGGGGAGAGGAAGTTGTGAGAAGGTGAGGTTTTGGAAAAGGGGAAGCACCACAAATGAGTCCAGCTTCCTTTAAAATTCTGTAGAAAGCTACACTGACACACAGACAAAAACAGTCTTCCATGAGGAGTACAGAGAGCAAAATATCTCAAATTTATTGACCCTGCCATAAAAGTCAATTTTATGTAGGAAAAAATATACATGTCTTTAGGGATAGCAGTTTAAAGATCTCAATCTACTGATCTGTAATAAAACCAGATTTTTCTTTTAAGTTCTAATAAATGTATTAAATGGGAGCTCTGAATTAGCTCCATTTCATAATCTAGAAATCTAAGTCACAAAAATGTAAGTGACTTATTTAAACTAAATAATGAGTGAGTCACAATGAGAACATTAAAAGGAGGTTAGTTTTTGACTCAAGCTTTCCTTTTTAACCTTAATCTTGAATGAATTCCATTAAATTAGGCTTGTTTTGTGGCTGATCTCTACCCAATGGAACCAAGTTTTAAAGTTAATTTTTTTCTTTTGTATCAAATATATTCCAGCACCATAAAACTCATCTAGAAATTTAAAGCCAGTAGCTATTCTCCAAATTAACAGTGTTAGTGAGATATCTTTTATTAACTTTAGAGTGCTTATTTATGAGTTTTCTAAAGGTTTGGAATGAAATACATTCTAAGCTTTTATTTTCAGCACTATGATAGTCAAGCCTAAGATTACAAAGACTATCATTAAATAAGTTAATATAAATTAGTTGGAAAACCCAGCAGCACACTAGAATATTTTCTCAGTATTTAATACGTAAATTGTCAAATTAATCAAGTAAAATATAACTAACGCACAAAATGTTAAGTTCTTCGTTTTTAAAATATCTGTCATAGTGATATATCCGAGTATTCTAAGGGGTAATACTTTTTTAAAAAGCAAATAAACTGACTTACTAATCATGAGACTTACTTTTCTGCAAAGAAATGAAGTCATCTCTTTTTGGACTACAGACAATAAATTGGAGATAAAGAATTTTAAAAAACGGAACCACGTAATATTCATTTAGTAGAAAACATACCTCCTGTTATTGGGGAAATCTCTGTGATATATCACTTGGAAAGGTAAAGTGAAAACTCTTTACTCTAGAAAGATCTTAACTGCATTCTTCCCCAAGCAGATGATTCAAGTTTGCATTATTTAGCAAATCAGTTAACACAAGTTTTAAGCACTCTTATCCCGAGGTTTAATTTTCTTTTCTAACTATTGTAAGGTCTTAACCAAGTGATTTTTCAAGTTGATCCAAGTAAATCCTCAGTAATGGGACACATAAGAATATAACTGGGGATTTGTATAATATTATAAAAGACTGTGTAATATATATGGAATTAGAAATTATCTAATTATTTAGTATGTGGTTCAAATATAGCTAAGCTCACTAAAAGGCACTTGCTTATACAAAAAGAGTTTCTGGAGAGAAAACACAGATTAAGGCCTTCAGAACTCCAGGTAGTTCAATGTGTGAATTCTCTGAAAATAGATATTTTCCAACTGTAATAAGGTAGGCTATATGGCATTTTTGCTTTCTATCTCTGTTCAAAAGAAGCTGTCAGCTCTAAATCAATATTCTTAAAAACAAAGCGTAGTGAAGATTATAATGTATACATTAAATACCTGGCCAGGCTGTACCTGAATAAACATGAAATTCATCTGTTAATTCCTCTGGTTCAAGTCAAATCATTCAACTACCAGTAAAATATTATTACTGGCATCTATAGGTGAAAAAATACTACATTATGTCAGACTTTATTTGGAAACTTAACATAAATTAACTGGGGCTGGGGGACAATATCTCCCCAAACAAACAGAAGTTGCTGTTGTCTTTCAAGGTAGGTTTCTCTTACTAAATGTAGTGCTTTTGAACTGTTGAACATATCATTCAGTAGGAGAGCAAGTTGGTGTTGAAAGATGAACTGCCCAAAACAATATGAGAAATATATATAACCTAACTTCTTACCACATTCAGAGTATGTCCCAGTTCAAGTGGTCATTATCTCTTGTTTGGCTTATTGCAGCAATGGCCTAAGCTCTTGCTCTGTCCTAACCAAGACATGGAGGCCAAGAAAAACTAAACTGGCTCATCTCAAGCTACTCCTCTGCTCTAACAACTCACTTCTAACTCAGAACTGAAACCAAAGGTCCTATAGACTCTGACTCCAGCTACCTCTCTGGCCTGATCTGCCACTCTTCCTTTGCTCACTAGCCACATGGCACACTGTCTTCCTTCAGTTCAGTTCAGTCGCTCAGTCATGTTCTACTCTTTGCAACCCCAATAACTGCAGCATGCCAGGCCTCCCTGTCCATTACCAATTCCCAGAGTTCACCCAAATCCATGTCCATTGAGTCGGTGATGGCATCCAACCATCTCATCCTCTGTCATCCCCTTCTTCTCCTGCCCTCAGTCCTTCCCAGCATCAGGGTCTTTTCCAATGAGTCAGCTCTTTGCATCAGGTGGCCAAAGTATTGGAGTTTCAGCTTCAACATCAGTCCTTCCAATGAACACCCAGGACTGATCTCCTTTAGGTTGGACTGGTTGGATCTCCTTACTATCTCCTGTCTTCCTCACTATTTCTCTAAATCGCCAGTATGCTTCTGATTCAGGCCCTTTATAGTTTCTATTCCCTCTGCCTGGAAATATTTTCCCCAGGTGTTTCCATGGCTTTCCCCCTCATTTCCTTCTTGTTCTCTGCTCAGAGGTCATTTTACCAATGTGGCTCTTTCTGATCACCCTATATAAAGGAGCAACCCTCTCCCTTCAAACCAGCATTCCCCATACTCCCTAATTGGTTTATCATCCCCATCTAATGCATTTTATATTCTTCTTATTGCTTTTTATTACCTCTCTCCATACCTTGAGGCCAGAGATGCTGTCTAATTTATTCACTGCTGTATCTCTAGAACCTAGAACAGTTCTTGGCATTTTGCTTAACAAATCTTTGTTTCAAGAATGACTTCAGTACCAAAATTACTGTCTTCCCATGGAAAGGAAACAGACTCCTTAGAGAAACTACTGTTTCTAGGATTGGGACCAAAAAAAAAAAAAAAAATCAACATGGAAAGTCTAGAATATTTTGTCAGAAAGCAAAAATGCTAGCAAAGAACTAGAGTTGTATCAAGTGACTTGAAGCAGATGAGACCTTCTGAGCATTAATAATAACTACAAAGGCTGAAATACTTCAAATAAATTTACACGAGCTCACAATGGTTTTGTAATTAAAAAAAAAAAACCCACATTGATCACCTTTAGAAGATGCTAAGGAAACCACTTATTTGAAAAACCTGTAAAATTTAGTAAAGAGGAAAAAAATCAAGCTTTACAATTTATTACCTGATAGCCAATCATGTTTCAACTATATATCATTCATTCCTTTGCCATCTCTGAACTATTTGGAGCAAATTTAAGATCTATCATTTATTTCATAATATTTCAATATCACTTCTAGAGTACTCTTTTAAAAAATCTACCCAATAATACCATTATCACATCTAAAATAAAACAAAAATTTCCTTAACCTCATCAAATAATCAATTTTCCAATTTACTTCTGATTATCCTCTATATTAGTTTCCTCTCACCGCTGCAACATATTACTAAAAATGTACTGGCTTAAACACAGAACAAGTGTATTATTTTACAGTTCTCCACGGATATTACCGGGCCAGACTCAAGGTGTTGGCAGGGCTGTTTCTTCCTAAAAGGTCTAGGGAAAATCCATTTCCTTGCTTTTTCCATCTTTTAGAGCTGTCTAAATTCCATGGTTCAGGGCCCTCTCACACCATCTCAAAACCAGCTGGTTGAGGCTTTCTCATACTACAGCATTCTAGACTCTCTCTTCGCTTCCCTCTTCCACTTTTAAAGGTCCTTGTGATTACAATGGGCCCACCAGGATAACTATTTTATTTAAAGCTCAGCTAATGAACAATTGTAATTCCATCAGCATCCCAAATTCCCCTGCGACATGCAATATAACATATTCGCAGGTTCTGGATATTAGGACATGGACATCTTTGTGGGGACATTATTCTACTTACCGCATACACCCCAACACAGTGTTAATCAAGATCCAAATAAGAAAGGTCCACATACTACATTTGGTGTCTCTTAAATTTTTTAGTCTATAATCCCTTCCAACTCCCTGCTCTCTGCAAAATACCTATAGAAGAAACTAAGTCTCCAGTTATATGTTTGTGTGAGTATTTGAACTTTTTTATAGTAAAAAGCTAAAGAAAAGTTTTATACCTATTAAACTGAATCGTTTATTTACAAAACCAATATAAGGTATTATTACTACCACTTGATGGATCAGGAATACAAAGCTGAGAAAGGGTAAGTGATTTGCCTGAAGACATTCCCTGTGGCTCAGACGGTAAAGAATACACCTGGAATGCAGCAGACCCAGGTTTGATCCCTGGGTCAGGAAGATGCCCTGGAGAAGGGAATGACTACCTACTCCAGTATTCTTGCTTGGAGAATTCCATGGGCAGAAGAACCTGGCAGGCTATAGTCCATGGGATCACAAAGAGTCAGACACAACTGAGTGACTGACACTTTTCTTTTATGTATAGCAATAAAATGAAGCAAACGTTTTTTCAATTTAACTATTATGTATCAAATAATGCACTGGGCTTTACTGCTACAAACAAGACAGACATGGTTTCTGCCCTCACTGAGTTTAAAGGTTACAGACCAGAAGAACTGACTCATTTGAAAAGACCCTGATGCTGGGAAAGACTGAAGGAGGGAGGAGAAGGGGATGACAGAGGATGTGATGGTTGGATGGCATCACCGACTCAATGGACATGAGTTCAAGTAAACTCTGGGAGTTGGTGATGGACAGGGAGGCCTGGCGTATTGCAGTGCATGGGGTTGCAGAGAGTCAGACATGACTGAGCAACTGAACTGAACAGACCAGAAATCAGTCAGTTATGTTATAGTGGGGTCAGTGCTAGAATGATGGCAAGATAATGAGTTTAATTATAGATATTCAGTCAGTCACAAGTGTATACTGACAGCCTACAGTGTGGCAGGCACTACGTTACATGAAGGTACCCAGTTAGAGGATAAAACGTATCTATCTTGTCCTTTCTTTCATAGAGCTAAGGCCTTTTTTTTTTTTTTGAGTTGGAGGTTCTTGTGGTTTATCTAAGAATAGACAGTCTACTGAATTTATGAAAAATATCTGATCTAGAATTATTCAAGAGTTATCAGCATGTTGATGGCAATGAGGCTGTGGGAATTAATGAGATTGTTCAGGGAAAGAGTAGCATGAAATAGAAGAGCTCTTGAGGTATACGACAAATAATAGAAATACTCTGGGAACAGAGAGAGAGGCAGGAGAAGAACCAGGAGAGTACATCACGGAAGGCAAAGAAGCAGCATAGAGAATATATGGAATCCAAAATCATTTCTATATGACTCCAAAGCCTATGACCCTAAGCATTCATTCATCAAATATTACATGCTTACTGTGTGCCAAGCTCTTTGCCAGGCACTACCTTGACCCATGAAAATATGAAAGCAGATCTGCTTGAATGAGTCTAAACCTGGAAGTACTAACTTCCAGACCAGTTGAGAAGAAGGGGACAGTGATAACTGAGGTGATTAATTTCTGCTATTTTATTTTCCTTAATAATCCTGCTAGGATAAATTTTGGAATAATGTATGAAAGCATTTTTTTTATTTGCCCTGGTACACTTAACATTTTAGATTATCACTTTTAAGCCCTTCATGTATTCTTTCTTTTCTCCACCTGGCTGCACATCCTTTCCAACCATTATAATTAATGGCTTCAAAGTTCTTGAAATACAACATATGGATATAAAGCTAGATTCTTCATGTTTTGAGAAACATTTCAGAGAATTTATATAAGCTGCTTCAGAAAGGGAAATATAATTATAAATCTAACGCTTTCGCTAAGGACAAAGAAGCTTGAAGCATAAAGTGCTGAATCCATTTTTGTGCAAACTCTACCGATGTAAATATTTCAACTACTACATCTGAATTAAAAGAAAACAACAGAGAAAGTCATGGTAGTAAATCTGCAAATAACCATAAAATATGTTTTAAGGATCCTATAATATTTCCTTCTCAGTAAGTCAGACATAAGGCTGATATCAAGAATATTAATATTATCCCTTAAAAGAAAAAGGACAAATGTTTACAGCCTGGACAAGACAGAGAGAAGTCATATGTGAAGTTTATGGTGTGAAAAACAACTGGCTCTTCCACAAGGGGTATTCCTGTTATAAACACTGAGGCTAATGTTGTCCTCATATAAATAACTGGGCTACATCAAAGTGACACTCTGGCACTCTTGGGGAGATAAAACATTGTAATTCAACATCTCAGAGAATGTGTTCACAAAGGTATGGTAGAAATTTTACACATACTAAATTGAGTAGCAGCGACGGTAACACACTTGCATATTATTGTAGAAGGCAAACGCGTTCTTCTCTGTCCCTTCCCCAACTGCCTCAAACAGATGGTGGCCATGAGAAATGTAGAATCTGTGCATTTTGTCTGTCAAGCCCCTTATGCTGAAAGCATAAACAACAGCCTACTCTTCATAATCCAGGCATGAAATCATATCCAGTAGAAATAGAAAAGGTTTAAAGTTGAGCCAAGATCTAGGATCAGAGGAAAGTACATTCTAGAGAGGTTTGCACAACTTTTATTAAGTGAAATCAAACATTTTTAAAATTCAATGATTAAAAGCAAAATTGGGCAGATTAAACTATTATCATTTCCCTAAGCAGTGGAGAATGTTGGTATGTATGTCATAAAGAATTGGAACAGGTGCGCCCAAGGCTAAGTATCAAATATTTCTGCAACTTCAGGAGGTTAGTTTCTTCCATTAGCAACCAGCCTTTCAACTCTTAAGTACCCAGATTAGACTGGATCTCAAGTGTCTTAATTAAAGTGAGTGTGGGGACTTGAATTAGATTTTCTCTTCTCTTTTAGATTTTTGAATCACACATCATCAAAATTTGAGATACACAGACTTGCCTTTTTCTCCCTACTAACCTTACATTGAAAACTTCTATTTGGTTAAAGCTGCAAGTAAAACTAACCCAGTCTGTAACTTGCAGATAAAGATAAAATATAAAATTCTGCAGATAAAATATGTTTTGCCAAAACTTAATTAAAAACCAACAAATTATTTATCACTTATAGAGTTTCCTAAATAATCTCAATACCACTGCTCCGATTTCAAATTTTATAATGGGAAGACAAGCTTATGCTATATATAATATTGGGTGCTTAATGTGCTTCATGCTGAAGGGGGTAGAGGGGTAGATAAAGAAAAAGAATAAAATCAGATAAAATATTTTAAAAAAACAAACACAAATCTGAAGCCTGATTCATGACCTCAGGATACTAAAGAGGATCACTGGTAAACTCATTCAGACCTCTGCAAGCTACAGATTTATTTAAAATATTAAATTTGTAGATTTTCATTCATATTTGAATAAGAAAACCATAAGGACATATCTTAAAATTATTTGTACTCACATTATATCTGGAGTTCTCACATGTTATTTCTAAAGTAATGTGAAATCCAAATGAGCATGGCTTTCACCATTTTCCCACAACTTTCATCTATTTACATATGTGAGAAAGCAACCTAGTCTCAGAAATCAAGGAGAAAGCTACCTCTGATTTGAGTGATTATATAAATAGAATTCTTTTAAGGTTGGCAAACAACTGAAGCAGAAAGGGAAAGAAAATTTAATTGAGAAAGATATCTTAGAGAATTCGTAGTAGTAATAGAAATGTAAGGAGTATCCCAGCTTTTAGTTTCAGATAACTTGTATTCATCATTAGAGACATATTTGGTATTGTTTGACACGGGGAACTCTTCTTAAAGTCATTAGATCTCTAAAATAAACAAAACCTTATTTCATTATCCAAATTTTTGTTTGAATTTCATTATCATTTAAAAGCAGAGAACACTGATCAGCTATTTTATCCTGGAGGAAACAGTATCTAGAGCACAATGTCTAATGTTAAGATATACTTAGAGTCCTTGTTTTTTAAACTTCTAGTTGTATGAACTTAGAAATGCCACCACTTTGGGTCTTAGTTTCTTCATTTGTAAAACAGCAAAAATAACCAACTCTAAGTGAGAGAGGGTTAAAGAAGGTAGCGTAAGCAAAGTGTTTCACTTATAGATCCTTGAATATGTAAGAAATGCTTCATTAATGTGATTTTATACTCTGACATAAGGTCCTAACATGGTTAAAAAAATAAAGTATACACTCATTCAGCAGCTACCTAGTGAGCACATTCAATGTTTTAGACGTAGGAACTCTTCTGGTATGAAAGATATACCCACGAAAAAGAAACTGGCGCCCAAAAGAAGTAAACCGCTTCTTATGGGTGATGATCACAAGCAAAGTGAATAGAGCGCTTTAGGATTAGGGCCTATCAAGGGTGCTCACGACCCCCAACAAAGTTTGTATCTGCTATGAAGAATCGTCAAGCATAGTTTTGGGCTATATAGTTTATTTTGCAACTACTCAATTTTATAGCTGGAACATGAAAGGAGCCATGGTCATGTAAATGAATGAGCACGTCTGCACTCCAATAAAACTATTTACAAAGACAGGTGGTGGGCCAGATGTGGTCAATGTCCATAGCTTGCCAGCTCCTAGTTTAAACCATATGAATTAATTAATAAGAAGTAATCATTCTTTTTTAAAAAAATTACTGAAGTATAATTGATTTACAATGCTGTGTTAATTTCTTCTGTACAGCAAAATTATACATATATATATATTCCACTCCATTACAGTTTATCACAGGATACTGAGTATAGCTCCCCGTGCTATACAGTAGGACCTTGTTGCTTATCTATTCTACATATACTAGTTTGCATCTGCTAATCCCAAACTCCTAATCCTTCCTTCTCCCATCCTCAGCCCCCAATGGTAAACAAAAGTCTGATTTCTGTATCTGTGAGTCTGTTGTTTCCTAGATAAGTTCACTTGTGTCATATTTTAGATTCCACATGTAAGTGATGTCATATGGTATTTGTCTTTTCCATTCTGACTTAGGAAATAGTAATTCTTTGTGAAAAGCATATGTGAATAAATCCAGGTATCTTCCCTTATTAAAGATGTAATATTTTAATCTCAGGATGAGAGGAAATGGGAAAAAAGAGCCTTCACCAACAGTGTACTTGAAACAGCACTGGGAAGCTTCCAACATGGAAATAAATTTCAATAAAAGAACATTTAAAAGAAAAAAAAGAGGGCAGTGTATGGCTGCTACTTTTATTTTTTCCTATATGAAAGCATGTGTATACCTATGGCTGATTCACGTCGATGTTTAGTAGAAACCAACAAAATTCTGTAAAGGAATTATCCTTCAATAAAAAATAAATTAATTAAAAAAACATAATTCTAAACAAAAATATATCTGTATATTTACATGCTTCACACTGTGGTTTTGACAATGGACAGCTCCAGTAGGCCTTTATGGCAGTGGACTGTTTAATGACGTCAAAATGTAGGGGAGCAGATGGCAATAAAATATTATTAGAAGAGATGAAACATACGCAACTGGTAGCAGCTTACTTATTCATATCAAAATTTAAAAATGGAACCAATAAATCTATCCATCTTAGCTAAGTAAATCTAGTTATCTCGATTTATTACTGCAGCGTAAAGCCCACAATGAAATTTGGGATGGTTGAAGAAACAGTAATTTCCTTTCTCACTCCTATCTCCTTTAGACTTCAAGTAAAATATAGAATTTATATCCACTTATAACTGAGATGCACATCATTCAGTTTTTGATCTAATCAGATCTCACAAAAACATTCAAGTCTTCCTTGAAAAAAAAAAAAAAAAAGAATACATCAGATCTCCCCAAAGCTCTGTCCATAGTGAATAAAGAAACTTTTTTTAAAAATTGCTAAAATGTTGCATACAGCAGAGGTAGGGTATGATAAAGGGTCATGTTAACTAGAATCCTAGCTAAATTTTTTGAAATGAAGTGGAGATGCAATGAAAATGTTACTTGAAACAGATCTTAGTAACTGCTAGTTACCTACTTTATCCACCCAATGCAAGGCAAGAATCCTTTCTAGACTATCCCTAAGAGAGTTAGTTCTCCCTAAATATAGTCACTGGTGTTATTTTGCGATACAGAGAATTGCACCATTTAATCAGAATAACTGGGTTCAAATCACTACAAGACTCTGAACAATTCTTTTGACATTTCTCAGACTCTGTCACCGCACTGAGAAAATAATGGCCCATTAAAAATTTAATGACATTCTCTTACTATAATCCTGAATAAAAAGATACATTTAAAGCTGAAAGTATTATAAAAACATAATTATTACTATTCATATTAATCAATGATACCCACTATTTTACTATTGAAGGAGGACATTGCTCCCTTTGAGTCTACCAACTATACTCGAGTTTCAAATGGCCGATGGGGACAATGAATACTCCCCAAGACAGGATGTGACAGAAGCTAAAATTAACTAAATATTCATTTTGAAAGCAAGTTTGTGTCTCTTTCCCTTTTTCATTTGACTAAAAGAAATTTACTGTGTCACTAAAAGATATTCTAATGATCCCAACTTTTCAATTTATAGCTTACTTTCACTGTATTTCTTCAAAACATAATCTATATTTTTAAAAAGAACCACCAATTTTTACATCTCATTGTCAATTATAAGCCTTGCCTTTACTACATATATTAAAATTGCTTCATAAAGAAAAAAGCAACTCACTAGTAAAAAGTCTATATACATATTACAGTTATCTCCAGCTTTTAGAAAGTTTGTTTTAACACCACTTTACTTTTATGGAAGACCTGCACTGGTACCCATTTTCACTAACTCAACAGAAATCCAACTTTCACTTTTACAAAAAAGGGCAAACTCTTCACTTTACACGATTTTGACTTGACAAAAGGTCAAGAACCTCTGCTTTTGGATAGGAGAAAACTGTACTTGGTACATATAAAAGGAATGATGCTATAAGCAGAACACAGGGAGACATTTGTTCAGTATAGAACATCAAAGGTTAAGAATGTCTAATGTGCTATGTGCTAAGTCGCTTCAGTTGTGTTTGACTCTATGGACTGGAGCCTGCCAGGCTCCTCTGTCCATGGGATTTTCCAGGCAAGAATACTGGAGTGGGTTGCCATGCCCTCCTCACATCTAATATTACATGATAAAATACAACTAGTGTACTGAGTTGTTGTTGTTTAGTCACTTAAGTCATATCCAACTCTTCACGACCTCATGGACTTTAGCCCATCAGCCTCCTCTGTCCATGAAATTTTCCAGGCAAGAATACTGGAGTTGCATTATTAGAGAAATGCAAATCAAAACCACAATGAGGTACCATTTCACACCAGTCAGAATGGCTGCTATCCAAAAGTCTACAAGCAATAAATGCTGGAGAGGGTGTGGAAAAAAGGGAACCCTCTTACACTGTTGGTGGGAATGCAAACTAGTACAGCCACTATGGAGAACAGTGTGGAGATTCCTTAAAAAAATGGGACTAGAACTGCCATATGACCCAGCAATCCCACTGCTGGGCATACACACCGAGGAAACCAAAATTGAAAGAGACGCGTGTACCCCAATGTTCATCGCAGCACTGTTTACAGTAGCTAGGACATGGAAGCAACCTAGATGTCCATCAGCAGACGAATGGATAAGGAAGCTGTGGTACATATACACAATGGAATATTACTCAGCCATTAAAAAAAAATACATTTGAATCGGTTCTATTGAGATGGATGAAACTGGAGCCCATAATACAGAGTGAAGTAAGCCAGAAAGAAAAACACCAATACAGTATACTAATGCATATATATGGAATTTGAAAAATGGTAATGATAACCCTATATGCGAGACAGAATAAGAGACACAGATGCATAGAACAGTCTTATGGACTCTGAGGGAGAAGGTGAGGGTGGGACGTTCTGGGAGAATAGCATTGAAACATGTATATTATCATATGTGAAACAGAACACCATTCCATGTCCGATGCATGAGACAAATGCTCAGGGCTGGGGCAATGGGATGACCCAGAGGGATGGGATGGGGAGGGAGGTGGGAGGGGGATCCAGGAAGGGGAACACATGTAAACCCATGGCTGATTCATGTCAATGTATGGCAAAAACTACTACAATATTGTAAAGTAAAAAATAAATAAATAAATAAATAAATAAAAAGAATACTGGAGTTGGTTGCCATTTCCTTCTCCAGGGGATCTTCCCAACCCAGAGCTTGAGCCAGCGTCTCCTGCTTAGCAGACGGATTCTTTACCACTGAGCCATCAGGGAAGCCCAGTGTATTGAGTACTTCATCATAATAGTCACTAAACACCTTTACTTTCCTCTGTAGAATGTCTGTCTCCACTGGACAAGTTTAATGATTAAAAAAAAAAAAAAAAGAAAGAAACCCAATAATTCCTTGCCAACATCAGGGAACAGAAGAATAAACAGGGAGTTGTGTTTAATTAAAGCACGAATGGGGCATTATTATAAAATGCTATATGAGCTACTAATGAAAACAGAAAAAGGAAAATTTTCAGCACAGCCAGACAACACAAACCACTGTGAAGGAAAACATAACAATGTTTTTAATTTTCAATGGCCATATGAAATAAGGTCACATTGCTTTCGATAGAAAATGGTGATTAGAGTATTAGCCAAGACTGTATATTTCCATGATATTTTAGGTAATAAATTACAATTTATTTATTAAAAACATCAAAATGTTAATACACTGAAGTGTTATTACAAAAATGCTCTCAAGATCAACACATTTTGAAAGTATGAAAGAAGGAAAAAACCTGTATTAAAAATAATTGAAAAGCCTATTTATGGAGTTAAAGCTTTCTGAACTACATATAAATAATAACATGAGTATTTAATTTTTGATCAGTGGGACTCTATAGAATTTTTCTTCTATGAAGAAGAAAAAGAGGTATCTTGGAAGAAACCCCTTTCCCAGTTTATAATGTTTATTTCCCTGACAACATGTAATACAAGTGCTTCCTACAAAGGTAAGCAATGCCATGAGGATCACGCCAAAGTCACCAATCTCATATTTGCAACTATAAATAATCAAAAAATACTCAGTGTTTAGAAAATGCTGATTTAGGGGAAGTCAGTGCACTCACCTGAGGAAATGCTGCAATAATAGACTAGCTATATCATGAAAGTTAACTCTAACTTATTTCTAAAGTACAATACAACATGTAATCCATTCAGATTTATATTTTGTAACTACACACATAACATAAAGACATATTCACCCAAATTTTTGTGCTGTAGTCTAACTTAGAATGAAGTATAGTCTCTTGAAGCTAAGTACAATTCTCTACCAGGGTTTTAACTGAGGATATGTGAATATTTTATAAAGAATAAAGCTCCTTATGGGAGCACTGGTTAGAACTTACCTCCCAGGCAGGTTTACATGTAAGTACTCCACATTCTCTTGCTGTTGGAATTCTCTGGGTTTATACTGCCAATGCTCAGGGTATCACCACCCCTACACTGGATTACCTCAACAACCTCTCAATAGTCTCTAAGATTCCAGTCTTAATCTCTACATTGAAGTCATACTAATCTTTTAAACACATTAACACTATCATGATCTCTTAATAATGCAAATCTGATTAGTCATTTTCCAACTTACAAATCTGGTAATAGCTTTGTTGTGGCATCAATCTGCACTCTTTTACTTTCAAAGTCCTTTCTGACTGGCCATCCCACTAACCCATCCAACTTTCTTCCCGGCCACTATACTGTCCTAGAAGTACTGAGCTACTTGTCCTTCTGCCAAGAAGCCAAGTTCTCTGAGAACTTTGCATATGTTGTTCCCTCTCCAACTTGGCCTCTTCCTAAAAATATTCAAGGGGCATTGACTCATACGATCTTACTTCAGGCACAAACATGAACACTGTGTTCTTGCATAAAATATGACTCCAGTATAAACAAATGTATACTTCACCTTAGGACTGTGTCACTGGAACTTTATTGGTCTCTTTCTCCCCTTTACATCAATCTAGACCTCCAAATCTTCTGACCTTGTAATCAGATTTCACTCTTTGGACCTTGTTTTTCTTTTTTTTTTTTTTTTTAAAAATTGATTTCTGTTACTGGTATTTTGCATCGAAGTTAATTTATGCACAGTGATGTGGTAGATGAATACCCCTAATGTTTCCTTTGCATTCCAGTGCTTGGTACCCTATATGCCATAAATTTCTAAATTTTTTGAGTAAAAATTCCTAATATATGGCTATAGACCTATTACACTTTTTTAATCACTGGAAAATAGTAACAGAGTACTAATTACAGTATTGTTCATGTTAAAAACTTTTAAGCCTTCTGGCAGTCTAAAGCTACAAGGACGATGGAGCACCTTCTCCTTTATGGATACGTACAGTGTTTACTGGCAGCCTATGGCAAACGGCACAACCACCTTTGTTCAAGGACTGTTGTGGGAATTTCAAGCCTGGTAGGAGGAAAGAATAGGTTCCCTGGTGGCTCAGGCGGTAAAGAATCTGCTTGCGGATGCAGGAGACCTGGGTTGATCCCTGGGTCAGGAAGATCCCGTGGAGAAGGAAATGGCAACCCACTCCAGTACTGTCTGGAGCATCCCCTGGACAGAGGAGCCTGGCGGGCTACAGTCCATGGGACTGCAAAGAGCAGACACCACTGAGAGACTAACACATGCTAGGAGGAAAGAACAATGTCTGGAGAATCCCTCACATCACAGGAAGGTGTCTAAAATAAGACTAACTAACCTGTCCCCCACTCATCACTCACTGACATTTACTGAGGGCCTAGAAACGGTGCATGCCAGCTACTGGTTTTGTGCTGTAAAACAAAGATTATTAAGACCTGATCCCCGTCCTTTAGGGGATCTAAAAATGATGATAAAATACATATATGTAAATAATCAAAATAAACATGATGAATGCTATAATAAAGCCATAATCAAAATTTTGTAGAACACAGAGAAAGAACAGGCAACTATTTCCAGGGTTCAACAAAGGTTCACAAAGGAGATGACACCTGGTCTTAAAGAGTGAAGAAACATTTTTCAGGGGTAAAAGGGTAGGGAAGCATTTCAAATAAAAAGAGCCTCTTGTACAAAGCACTGAGGTGTGTGCCCAAGGAACAGGATGAACTCATGAACTTGAGTGTGACTGGACTGGAGGGGCCATGAGGAACAATATTACATACTGTGGCTGGAGGCGAGGCTGGCACGAGGTGTGAGAGGGCTGTAAGCCCTGTTAAGAGTCCAAACATTTAGTGGGTGGCAGAGCTCCCAAAACATTTTTAAGCAAGGAAGTCACATGAGGAGAAGTGTTTTACTAGATGGTAACAGTGTAAGTTTTAAATACTATCATTAAAAGGAATAAAAGGCTAAAAATTTTCCCTTTCTTGAGTGCCCTCTATGTACCAAACACTTCCATATATATCATTTGAACTTCCCAACAATGCTACAGGGGACTTTTTTAGACTCTTCTTTTAATAGATAAAGAAACCAAAGCCCCAGAATTCTCTACCTGGGGAACATCTCTGGTCTTATGAAATTCCTGCCGCAGAGGGCAGGAACTCCTATGCTTCAAGGCCCTCCTGTCAGCAAACAGTGATGAACAATGGCCCGATCTAAGAAAGCACTGCTTATATTCTAAGGAACTGGTCATTCTCATTTTGCAAATAATTGAAGTTAGAAAACTGATGTGTATCAAACATTTAGTCCCTCATAACTAAGACTGGATTTGTGAAAAAACATCTGACTATATTTGGTAAGACAGTAAGATTTTATATACACACACACACACACACACACACACACACACACACACATACACTTGCATCAGATAAATTAAATTTACCTAATCTGGTATCTATTCCCTGGAGGAGTAAATGGCAACCCACTCCAGTATTCTTGCCTGGAAAAATCCCACGGACAAAGGAGCCTGGTGGGCTACAGTCCACAGGGCTGCAAGGAGTCAGACACAACTGAGCAACTCAGCATGCAATCTGATACTTATAGCCTAAACAGAATCTAGAAAAAATATTACAGAGCAAATTAGGGTACCTACATAAACACAGGAACATATTTTTAAACTTACACCATTATATTTATGAAGGTTTTAACAATAGCTATATAACCACTTATTCATATACAATATGAAGGGTTTGAGCATTAAAATACCTATTAGAAATACAAATATATGCATGTATTAAAATATTAGTGTAAAAAAAGTACAAATCTTCAATTCTGAAAAATATCAAGAATCTCACCTTTTATGTATTTTTATACATCAGTAAACATTTCTAAAGGGACTATTGCATCTGAATTCTGGAAGTATACCAAAGCACAGGGCAAGCAGGCAGCAGTATTGCTAGCTTACATAAAAACTCAAGCATGGGTTCACCTTTCTTTTGTATCTTGATACTTTCATGCAGACTATGAACTCTTTAACATTTTGCATCCTAAAATATTTATTTGTCAGTCACTGGCAAGCCTGTGTATGTATGGCGGTGTATGTTAAAGAATATGCCTGAGAAAATGAAGAGGAGCCCGTCTAAACCATAATGCTGTTACAGACACACCTAGCTCCTATTTACCAACTGGACAAAAGAGCCTGGTGGGTTCCAGTCCATGGAGTCAAAGAGTTAAACACGACTCAGCGAACAACACCTTATGGACTTCCCTGGTGGCTCAGATGGTAAAGAATCTGCCTGCAATGCAGAAGATCCAGGTTCTATTCCTGGGTTGGGAAGATCCCCTGGAGAAGGGAATGGCTACCCACTCCAGTATTCTTGCCTGGAGAATTCCAAGGACAGAGGAGCCTGGCAGGCTACAGTCCATGGGGTCGCAAAGAGTCGGACATGACTGAGCGACTAACACTTAATGCTTCACTGTCTTTTGAAAGACTTCAGGATGATACAGGCTATATTATACTACAAGTGAAACGATCTAAGATTTAAATCAGAATGTTAATGGAGGTAGTATTATAGAAACCCATGACAGGTTCAGAATATACTAGTAAGGCTTAAAATTTCAATTATCCTTTCAATGCAACCTTTTTTCTTTTTTGGTTATCATTTCAAAACTCTGGATTAAAATACTTCTTTAAATAAGCGACTTTCAAACTTTCTCTTAACTATAAAAAAATAAGAAATACACTTTTCCTGTGTACACTTTATCTGCTGATCCAAAATACGTTTGTATATAAATATGTACCCAACACATACATACATATATATGTAAACTAAAACCACATTTTCATAACATGATATCTACCCATAATTTGTTAAAATACTTCATATAGTAAAATATTCTCAAATTTTCTATTCTATTTCATTTTTTAATGAAAATACTGGCTATGATCCATTAAACTGTTTCATTATCAACTAAATGGGCCACAGACTGCATTTTAGTGATTCTGATCCCATCCTTCCTACCCCATTGTAGGAATTATTTTAAAATGACATCACTGGTGATAGGAACTCTTTGGTGATGGTGGCAGGGTAGGGGGATAAAAAATCTTTTTTTCCTCTTTTCCTAACCCTCACTAGAGCACAGTTGTGAACTATCAAGAAAAAGACACCTGAAGTTCTCAGGTGAAGACACCTGAGAGAAGCAATGCCACCTGCTAATGCTTTATCTGAGTCCAAAGGAGTGCAGACTTGCCTCTGAAGCTTTTGCAAGCTTTGGTGGAAATTGTGCTTTTCACAGGTAAGTTGTGAAGAACATTAAGAACACATCCTGCAACAACTTTTGCTGTTCAATCACCCAGTTGTGTCCGACTCTTTGTGACCCCGTGGACTGCAGCACGCCAGGCCTCCCTGTCCCTCACCATCTCCCGGAATTTGTCCAAGTTCATGTTCACTGCATTGGTAATGCCGTCCAGCCATCTCATCCTCTGATGCCCTCTTCTCCTTGTGTCCTCAATCTTTTCCAGCATCAGGGACTTTTCCAATGAGTCAGCTGTTCGCATCAGATGACCAAAATATTGGTGCTTCAGCATCAGTCCTTCCAGTGAATATTTAGGGTTGATCTTCCTTAAGATTGACTGGCTTGATCTCCTTGCTGTCCAAGGGACTTTCAGGAGTCTTCTCCAGCACCACAGTTCAAAGGCATCAATTCTTTGGCGTTGTGCCTTTTTTACAGTCCAGCTCTCACAACCATAATGATACCACTGGGAAGACCATAGCCTTGACTATACGGACGTTAGTTGGCAGAGTAATGTCTCTGCTTTTCAACACACTGTCTAGGCTCGTCACCGCTTTCCTGCCAAGAAGCAACTGTCTTCTGATTTCATGGCTGCAGTCACCATCCGCAGTGATTTTAGATCCCAAGAAGAAGGTATCTCTACTTCCTCCTTTTCCCCTTCTATTTGCCATGCAGTAATGCGGCCAGATATGCGGATGACACCACCCTTATGGCAGAAAGTGAAGAAGAACTAAAAAGCCTCTTGAAGGTGAAGGAGGAGAGTGAAAAAGTTGGCTTAAAGCTCAACGTTCAGAAAACTAAGATCATGGCATCTGGTCCCATCACTTCATGGGAAATAGATGGGGAAACAGTGGAAACAGTGTCAGACTTTACTTTTTTGGGCTCCAGAATCACTGCTGATGGTGACTGCAGCCATGAAATTAAAAGACGCTTACTCCTTGGAAGGAAGGTTATGGCCAACCTAGATAGCATGTTTAAAAGCAGAGACATTACTTTGCCAACAAAAGTCCGTCTAGTCAAGGCTATGGTTTTTCCAGTGGTCATGTATGGATGTGAGA
Organism: Giraffa tippelskirchi; assembly: GCF_054371585.1. Classification (NCBI taxonomy): domain Eukaryota; kingdom Metazoa; phylum Chordata; class Mammalia; order Artiodactyla; family Giraffidae; genus Giraffa; species Giraffa tippelskirchi. The sequence goes on along the minus strand of NC_137275.1, from coordinate 80,437,296 downwards.
GTTGGACGGTGAAGAAAGCTGAGCGCCGAAGAATTGATGCTTTTGAACTGTGGTGTTGGAGAAGACTCTTGAGAGTCCCTTGGACTGCAAGGAGATCCAATCAATCCATCCTAAAAGAGATCAATCCTGGGTGTTCATTGGAAGGTTTGACGTTGAAGCTGAAGCTCCAATACTTTGGCCACCTCATGCGAAGGGTTGACTCATTGGAAAAGACCCTAATGCTGGGTAGGATTGGGGGCGGGAGGAGAAGGGGACAACAGAGGATGAGATGGTTGGATGGCATCACCGACTCGATGAACATGGGTTTGGGTAGACTCCGGGAGTTGGTGATGGACAGAGAGGCCTGGCGTGCTGCAATTCATGGGGTCGCAGAGAGTCGGACACGACTGAGCGACTGAACTGAACTGAACTGAACTGAACTGAATGCGGCCAGATGCCATGATCTTAGTTTTTTTAATATTAGTTTTAAGCCGGCTCTTTCACTCTCCTTCACCCTCAATAAGAGTAGAGTGGTATCATCTGCATATCTGAGGCTGTTGATGTTTCTCCCACCTATCTTGATTCCATCTTGTAACTTATCCAGCCCAGCATTTCTCACGATGTGCTAAGCATATAGGTTAAACAAACAGGGTGACAGCAGACAGCCCTGTCGTACTTATTTCTTGATCTTGAACCAATCAGTTGTTCCATACAGAGTTCTAACTGTTGCTTCTTGACCTGCATACAGGTTTCTCAGGAGACAGGTAAGAGGGTCTGGTATTCTCATCTCTCTAAGAGCTTTCCAGTTTGTCATGATCCACACAGTCAAATGTGACAGTTACAACCTTCTAAATCAAAAGAACAAATGGGAAACATTTGCATAAGGAAGTCCTTGAAACTACTTATTAGAGACTAAGAGTAGATTCTGAGGTGTTGTTTTATTTTGTTTTGAAATATGGTATACTGTTAGAGTAGAATAAAAGAACTTGAGTGGCTAGGAATTTTGTATTTATTTTACAATTTTTACAAAGTAACATAAAATAAGTAACTTTAACATAACATAAACTCACTAAGTGCCAGTATAGTACCTAGAGCAAGATAAACAGCAGAGTTCTGCAAATATTTTCTGATTTAAGCATCAAGATGTAATTCAACTAACACTTCACAATGGCAAAACATACTTTCTTTTAATGATAATTAATGCTTTATAATATTATATAACATAGTTTTCTATCCTGTTATAGTTTTGCTCAGATTAAATTCAGTTACACCCTCTGTAAAAGGATTAATATTTTAAATACTAACCATGTGAATCATGATTATATTTATTTGCCTCTTTTGATTATTAAATTATATTAGACTGAGAGAAAAAAGGATTCTATCGCCCTCTTGTGGTAATTTTGCTGTAGTGTATCCTCCAGGAGTCTGACATCAATTGGAAGTTTTCTTTTTATTCTAACAGGCTGAGTAGTCTTTTGCCCATAGTTTCTGAATTTCCAAAAGCGGTACACATAACTTTCTGCCCTTCACAGCACATATACTCTGTACCCTCCTTTCAGTTCTACCTCTGAAATTTAGTCTTTTCCTTGCTCTTTTAGGAAACATTCTCCTGTTTGCTTCCAATTACTATACCCCCCAAATTTTTTGTGAAAGTTACTTTTTGTATTCTAATCATATGTAAAATAATTACAGCAATTCTTCATTGTCATAGATAAGCACTAAATAAGTGGAAATAATTAAAAATGTGTAGGGCTGAGGTGTCAGCATTTTTTCCTAGAAAACAGGTCTTGCTAATGATATTATTCTAAATCTTTTAAGTTTTCAAAAGTAATAAAATAGTCTTTTGTTTAAAATAGTCTCGATCAGGGGACCTCTTGGTTAGGACCAAGTGGTTAGGACCCTGCACTTCCACTGCAGGGGGCACAGGTTTGATCCCTGGTTGGGGAACTAAGATCCTACCTGCTGGGCAGCTCAGTCAAATTAAAAAAAATTTTTTTTTAATTAATATAATAATAAACAAGCAAACAAAATAGTCTAGGTCATGTGTAATGGCCTTTCCTCTTTCTTCCACCCAATGCTTTTGGCTTTAAAAATTAGTAATGGTAATTCAAAAACATGCAAATGACACTATGAGATAAATCTTAACTATATAAATAATTAGTAATTTCTTAAAGATAATTTACTTACAATAAATGAAGTTAGCATTAATATATTTAAATGCTATGGAAAATACAAAACAAAGATGGATTCCTAATTAACTAAAAATTCATTCTTTCCACTCTTATCAACTAAAAATTAATAATAAATGACTTATTTTTATATAAAAAGTTATAAAGTTATCATCCTTTTAAAAGCAGCGCCTTGTGTATTCAATTAATACCCATCCCCAAACTGATGAGGGAAGACTAGAAATATACAAGGGATAAGTTAAAAAAGTGTGTTCTTTGCAGAGGAACCTGAACTTTCAAAAGCAAATTAACATGGCAAGTCTCAGTAACTGAAGAAGTTTTAGTAAAACCAGAGCAGTTACAAAGTGTGAGCAGCAGGAGATGAGATTGAAAAGTTCGTAGAGGTCAGAGGGAAAAGGTCTTAATGATTGGTGAAGGAAGGTGGAAACAGTCCAGCATTTGCAGCAGGAGAATAACATGGGCAAATGAGTTTTAGAAATATGACTTGCAGTAAGGAGCACAGACTTACAGGGTGAGAAGGAGATGGGGAAATTAGTTAGGAGTTGTCTGCAAAGACCAGGGCCTGAATCAAGGCAGTTGCTGTGACCACAAAGAGGAGAAAAGAAATCTGAGAAATACTAAGTGAGAGATGGAATCATTAGGTGTTAGTTGCTGTGAGAGCACCGGGATGGAGTCCCAAGCTTCCACCCTAGCTCTGGTGCCTGGTTACCATCCCCAGAGACAGGTAGGGTACTCTCAGACACACAGCGTTGGAGGTGCCACTTGGAGGTCAACAAGGTTGAGGGTATGAAGTTCAGGAGAAGTGAAGTCAAAGTCGCTCTGTCAAGTCCGACTCTTTGTGACCTCAAGGACTATACAGTCCATGTGATTCTCTAGGCCAGAATGCTGGAGTGGGTAGCGTTCCCCTTCTCCAGGGGATCTTCCCAACCCAGGGATCAATCCCAGGTCTCCCGCATCACAGGTGGACTCTTTACTAACTGAGCCACAAGGGAAGCTCAAGAATACTGGAGTGGGTAGCCTGTCCCTTCTCCAGGGGATCTTCTTGACCCAGGAATCGAACCAGGGTCTCCGGCACTGCAGGTGGATTCTTTACCAACTGATAGGAAGTAAATTATCAGTGGCTGGGTAGTAAAGGGAATCTTGATGACATATCATCTAGGAAAGTGTAAAGAGTGTGAACAGATGAAGACTGAGGGTGGGATAAGCAACATTTAAGTGTAGTCCCATCTTAAAGCGGTACTTTCATCCTATAACCATAACCTTCACTCATGTTGGGAGAAGTATTTAGTCTTCTTCCATTTTGCAGATCAGAAAACTGAGGGTCAAGGTTAAGTGACTTTATTTAAAGCTATTTATCTGTAGAAGTGAGCGTAAAGTCAGGTTTCCAGATGGAGCCCAAGGACAGATGTAAAAGACCCTTTCTTCAGTAACTAATGGCAGCAAATGCATCTGTCACTGTTATTCTGTGTATATGATCAAAACTAGGATGTTGTATGCCCAAGGCTAACCTTCGAACATAGTTTGTTAATAAGGCCCCAAATTTACAATTCAACCCATGCTTCCTGGGTAATCTGGAAAACCAGGAATCACTCTCAATTCTATAATTATAAACAGCAAGTGGCAACCGTGTCACACACACACAGAATGTTAATGAGAAACTTCAGAGGAAAAAAAAGCTGCAACTACTCTTCTCAGCCTTTTGTAAATCTTAGATGATTGAGAAGAGTTTCAGCAGTGAATTCTAGCTGAAATATATCCCAGAACACATTTTCATAGTTACACTTAAATGCAAAAAAGCAAGAGATTTCTTTGGCGAAGTACCTGCTTGGCTGGGCCGTTGCCAGCTTGGTGACTTGATCCCACTGGTGGACCGCAGAGGCTTGAAGGCGGCAGCAGTGGTGAGCCCGGCCACCCCTGGTCTGGCTGAGCCTGGGCTTCCTGGCCTCTCGGGGGAGCTCCAAGCTGCAGCTGCTGATGGGGTAGACTGCTGAGAAGGCTCCTGGGCATTGCTGGAGAGAGAAGGTGGAGACGTTTTTGGTAAAGTGGTAGTAATCTAACTTAGTAGTGATCTGTCCTTTTCTCAGCCTATTAAATCTCTAAGAAAAACAAAAATACTGATTAATTGATATTTTAAAGAAAACTCTAATACCATGACAGGGGACTGACTTTCTTTAAAACAGAAAAAAGAAAAGGAAAGGAAAACAATCAGGTTGCATTTGTTCAATCTTTGGAAATTCCCTTTAAAAGGTCTACTCCAAGAAATTGTTGTTTTTGTTGTTTAGTTGCTAAGCCATGTCTGACTCTTGAAACTCTGTGTACTGTAACCTGCCAGACTCCTCTGTCCATGGGATTATCCCAGCAAGAGAACTGGAGTGGGTTGCCATTTCCTTCCCAGGGGATCTTCCTGACCCAGGGATCAAACCCACCTCTTCTGCACTGGCAGGCAAATTCTCTACCACTGAGCCACCAGGGAAGCCCAAACCTGAGAAATTAGGCACTGAAAAAGTTACACAGCCAATTCTTTTAAATAAGAAGCTAATTTCCTCTATCTCAACATTCCAGAAGGGTCATATAGAATACAACGATTAATTATTGGAGAATCCCTGATAATCTGTATGAAATGGCAGATGCAGCTTTTCTTTCCCACATTCTTCTGGTATCTTATGAACCAAGTTTCCCTGACATCTCACCAGTCACTCGTTTCACCCACACGCTCACTCAGTTACTCATTCATTCAGTAAATACTTAAGCACCTACTATAATACATGCCAGACACTGTGTTACATAGTGGAAAACAGGAGACAATATCTGCAGGCTAACACAGCATCCAGTGTTCAGTGTTCATGACACAAGAAAACAAGAAACAAGTCTGCCACTGTCTTCTCTCAATCAGAGCTATTTGCATAACAGGAGGTCTTATTTCGGAGAAGGCAATGGCACCCCACTCCAGTACTCTTGCCTGGAAAATCCCATGGATGGAGAAGCCTGGTAGGCTGCAGTCCATGGGGTCGCTAAGAGTCGGACACGACTGAGCGACTTCACTTTCACTTTTCCCTTTCATGCACTGGAGAAGGAAATGGCAACCCACTCCAGTACTCTTGCCTGGAGAATCCCAGGGATGGTGGAGCCTGGTGGGCTGCCGTCTATGGGGTTGCACAGAGCCGGACACGACTGAAGCGACTTAACAGCAGTAGCAGCAGCAGGTCTTGTTTACGCTGATTCCAGTTTGATACAGAAGATGGTATGGCTTTTATTATCCCAGCCATTTGTTATTTATACTTATATATCATCATTAAAAAAATGATTCTAGGTAGTCCAAATTATAAAGTAGGCACTTTGGAATGATGTAATATGGTAACAGTTTCTCTCAAATGAAGTATAATAAAAATGGCAACAATGACAACAACAATAATACATCCTACTGGCTTTTCAACAGAAACTGAGCTACCACTTACTAAATAATTCTATGCACAGACACTCATTTCCTTCAATACCTGAAATCAACAGCTAGACAAAATAAATACCCTTAATTATACTGTTAGGCTGAAGTTTCAACTGCAATCATGCCCACTATATTACTGTAAATGACTAAGAGTACCTAATTTTCCCAAAGCCTCTTGAACCCTGCATAGCCTAACAGAGCAGGCTGACACTACCTATGCTTAGGAAGGCTGCTGCAACGCTGCCCTTTGACTGGCCTTTGGGAACCTGGCTGGTGAGCAGTTCCCTACAGTCATATAAAAGTTTCTCTAAAAGATAAAGAGTGCTCACTGCACCTAAACTTTATCAACAGTGTGATTTATGATAAACACCTGCTGTCCTTCAGCAAGTTGGAGACTGGGTACGAATGAGGCACAGCATGCCTATGAGATGAGCCCCAGCGAAACTCATCTCAGGTACTTAGTTTCTAAAGAGCTTCTCTGGTAGAGAACACTTTGCATGTCTTGTCGTAACCCCTTGCCATAGGCATCCACACATCATGGGTGACCTCGCGGGGAGGTTTGGAAACTTGAGCCTCCTTTCTTCTCGACTTGGCCCCATGCATCTTTCTCCGTGCTGATTCTGCTTTGTATTCTTTCACTGTAATGACTCTCAAGCATGAGCACTACTATAGACGGAGTTCTGTTAAGCCCTTTCATGAGTCATCCAAACCTGATGGTGGGTTTAGGGCACTTCTGATAACAGGTAGTTTTGAAAAATCGTATTAGAGCTATTTTAACTACCCTGAAATACTATTCCCTATTACTGTTCCCTCACATTCAAGTGTAGCAGAGCCATCACCTTCTTCTATCATTTCTAATGAGTTTAATGAAAACGCAAATCTGCCTGATGTTGAAAAATACATGAAAAACTTAAGCAGTTTAATAATTTTATCATAAATAAAAAATGAAAGACAGTTTACTTAATGGCAGTGCTGAACACAATTATCAGCAAAGACACAGTAAAGAATATTAATGGAAACCAAATTTAAGCATTAAGTACCTTTTAAAAGATTTGTGATGGACAGATTATTTTATTTTACAGAAACTCTAATTCAAAAAGATACACACACCCCAGTGTTTATAGCAGCACTATTTATAATAGCCAAAACATGGAAGCAACCTAAGTGTCCATCAACAGAATGGATTCCCACGGATAAAGAAGATGTGGCACATATATACAATGGAATATTACTCAGCCATAAAAAGAATGAAATAATGCCATTTACAGAAACAAGGTTGGATGGCATCACTGACTCAATGGACATGGGTTGGGTGGACTCCGGGAGTTGGTGATGGACAGGGAGGCCTGGCGTGCTGTGGTTCATGGGGTCGCAAAGAGTCAGACACGACTGAGTGACTGAACTGAACTAAATAGCAACAAGGATAGACCTAGAAATTATATACTGAGTCACACAGAGAAAGACAAATATCATATGCCATCACTCACATGTGGAATCTAAAAACACACACACACACACACACACACACAAATGAACTTATTTACAAGACAGAAGTAGACTCACAGACACAGAAAACAAACTTATGGGTTATCAAAGGGGAAAGGGGGGATAAATTAGGAATTTGGGATTAATATATACATACTGCTGTATATAAAATAGATAAACAAGGTCCTACTGTATAGCACAGGGAACTATACTCAATATCTTGTAATAACCTATAATGGAAAAGAATATCAAAAATATAATATTGTTGACTTAATGTTTCAGGCATACAGTACAGTGATTCACTTATATTATATACCTGAAACACTGTGACAACCTACTTCAAAAAAACTGCTACTGTTATTCCAAGGATATTGCTAGGATTAAATGAAATACAATGAGATAACACATGTAATACACATCAAGTACTGAACACACTGCTGAGCACAGAGTGTATGCTCCAGAAATGCTATATCCTGTAATACGTAGCTAAGATATCTAGAGATAAGTACATTTAGCAAATAAACATCCTTCATCTGCACTAGTAATTCTGCTTCTAAATGTAGTTTGTAGATAGTTCTGATCCAGGATTTTGAGGTCAGGTACAATCTTGCCTCCTCAACTCAATTTTAAATAACACACAGTATCTCATAAGCAAAAAGTGTTTTCATCTTTTATTGTAACCTTTGTACACAGTTCTGTATATATTCTCTCCCAAGACTCTAAGATGTTTAAATCTTAAATAGTACTTTTTAGATACAAATGGTGTGCAGATTATAAAGAATTTATAAAAATCTAAGTTATAAGCAAGGGAGTTCTATTTATATCAGGATTGATCAGCAGAGCTGAAAAATCTCTAGGGGAATAGATCTCTATTAACTTACAATATTTAATGTAGTAATGGGAGAAAATTAAGTTTTACCTAGACAATCATGTTGAAATATATGATGTCCAAGCCCCTAAAAATCAAACATCTTTTTTTTCTAATTTTTAACTATTACTACTTAAAGAACTATATGAACATTATGTAAAGATTAAAAAATTAATAAAGCCATTGGCTATGTAATTCTATATTTGGGGAAAATGCTATCAATAATCACTAACAGCAAAATATTTCAAACTAAAGACTAATTTATTAATATAATAGCCATGAACACTCAGATTGGTATATTCTAAAATCATGACTTATATACATTTTTTTTAACTTAAATGGTTTAAGGTATACCTAAATTCTAAACAAAATTAAACTGCTTTCTAAAAGATCCTAGTAAGAAAACCAGAGCAAATCCATTAGCAATGTTGACTAATACCAAGCTCAGCATCAAACATGGTCATTTTCACTAGTCTGCCAAGTAAATAAGCACTGAAATGAAATGTTAAAATTAATATGACTTCCATCTCAAGAATACCAAAGATTCTGTTTCATATTTCAAAACCTTAAAATGGAGAAAAACGTATACTGATAGAACAAAGATTTCAAAACTGAGCTAATGAGGACAAAAGAAAAGTTAATTTTCAGTGTAGGCAACCTGATTTATCTTAAATTTACATTCTTTCCCCACATTTGTTTAACTATTATAACAAATAAATTTCAGCTGCAGATGGGAAGAATTGGAAATTTCAAGTCTATTTTCAAAAGAGAATCTCTGCTCAAAGAATAATCTTGAGGTAACTTTTATTCTAATTATCATAATTACATGTTTAAATTTTTTAAAAGCCAATTATACATCACAGATTTAAACATCAATGTTTAAACTAAGCAGTTTTTAGCTAAAGTCTTACAAAAATTGATATACGAATACACACATTCTGAAGTGGTAAGAAAGGAGTATTTCTGGAAGATCATAATTGTAAGTATTCTTATAGAATGGTATTAAGAATTCTTTGTTTTAATTAGTTTATTTTCTATTTTTTAACTTTACAATATTGTATTTGTTTTGCTATACGTTGACATGAATCCTTTAAGAACTTTATAAAAGGATCGAGACATACAGAGCAGTCATGAGTCTCCTTTGTTCCAGAATTCTGTTTAGAAGAAAATTTTTTGTATTTTCCTAAGGACAATTCTTAAACTTTTTGTATTAAAATTAAACATGTTAAATATAAATACTATAATGGAAAGACCAAGTCTTGTATTGTACTACACTTTATTATAATTTTAAAGATTTGTTGATGTTGAGTCGCTCACTTGTGTCTGACCCTTTGCAACTGCAGCACTCCAGGCTTCCCTGTTCTTCACCATCTCCTGGAGCTTGCTCAAACTTGTCCATTGAGCCGGTGATGCCATTCCACCATCCTGTCCTCTGTTCTCTCCTTCTCCTCCTGCCTTCAATCTTTCCCAGCATCAGGGTCTTTTCCAATGAGTAGCTCTTCGCATCAGGTGCCCAAAGTGTTGGAGCTTCAGCTTCAGCACCAGTCCTTCCAATGAATATTCAGGACTGATTTCCTTTAGGACTGACTGGTTTGATTTCTTTCCAGTCCAAGGGACTCTCAAGAGTCTTCTCCAACACCGCAGTTAAAAGCATCAATCTTTTGGCGTCCAGCCTTCTTTATGGTCCAACTCTCACATCCATACATGACTACTGGAAAAGCCATAGCTTTGACTATACAGACCTCTGTTTTAATTTTAAAGATTACTGTTAAACAAAAGCAAAAATCAGAGATAAAATACCTCTGACATTATCCTAACTGCTCTTTCTAGGACACTTCTCACTGAGGTGGCAAGGTCTCTTCAGGAAACCCTGCACTCTTGCTTTGCAGAATGCCAGCTAGCTTACCTTGTTGAGAACCATTTTCCTTCTCCAGATATCAAACATATTTAGCCTGTGTCTACAACTGTTAATAAAAAGTAATGAAAATCACTACTAACACTTCCTCTAGAAGTAGGTCCACAGATAAACCGTCAATTCATAACTGCAGGCATACTTTTTTTAAAAAACAAAAAGTTCATTTAAACAATAAAGAGCCTGATTTGAAAGGAAATCAGGGATGCATTTTTTTAGAGTAACTTTTCCTGCTTAAAAACAGACTGACTTATCACGTAACAGCTACATAGCAAAAAGTTATAAAACTGTTCTCAGTTTTACAATGATAAATGAAAAACATTAATTCTTCAAACAAGGTATACAAGGATTTTTATGTTGTTCTTTTTTCTGTTCAACAGTGAGAACAAAATAACTTACTGGAATAAAAAATCAAAAGCTGAATGAGCTTGGCACAAATGGAGAAATGAGGTATTTTCTCATAACCAGTGCTTTTCCCCATCCCATCTCCATCTGATGCCAGCCAAAACATACCACAAGCCATTTAGTTAAAAAGAAAGAAAGAAAGAAAGCAACAGAGGATTTAGAGATTCTGTTGTGTTCTCAAAGGAATTTTTATTCCAAGGGTAGTCAGCCCCTGTCTTTGTATAGACTTAGCCCTAACAATGTTATATTTCTGCTCATTTAACGATCACGATTCCACAAATAATTTTAGGTATTTTTTTTCCTTAGAGCAAAATGTACAATGATATGTCTTCCCCCTGTTCAAACATCTCCTTAAATGTTATCCAGAGTTACACAGACACAGCTTATTTAATTGCACTTTACTGTGCTTCATACATATTGTGTTTCTTTTCACAAACTGAAGGTTTGTGGCAACCTTGCATCAAGCAAGTCTATCAGCACCATTTTTCCAAATGCATTTGCTGCCCACTTTGTGTCATATTTTGGTAACTCGCACAAGATTTCAGAATTTTTCATTATTATTACATTTGTTATAGTTATCTGTGATCAGTGATCTTTGGTATTACTATTGCAAAAAGATTATGACTCTCTGAAGGTTCCGAAAACGGTCAGCATCTTTAAGCAATAAAGTAGTTTTAAATTAAGGTATATACATTAATTTTTTAGACAATGCTATTGTACACTTAGCGGAATACAATATAAGTATAACTTTTATATGCACTGGAAAACCAAAAAAATTGTGACTTGCTTTATTGCACTATTTACTTTATGGCAATGGTTTGGAACCAAACCTGTAATATCTCCAAGGGATGTGTGTAATTAAGTATATTGAGCACATCCATAACACTGTGGATAGGACACAAACATATGATCAATAGGCAGCCTGTGTCTCATCAGGCTTTTATGAATTATAGTCATACTTTCTGCCATTAATTTTATGTTCTTTCAGAAATAATACAGTCATTTCATTAAGATTATACCTTTAGGAAACATTTGGGATTTTTTATTTTTACATTATACCTAATAACTTTTAGCATAATTGTTAAGTCTGGGAGAAAAATTCATTTTTGCATTTCAGCATTTCCCAAATATGGTGAAAATTAAGTTGTCTGCCAAAGTAAAACTCTCATATATAAGAACTATAAGATAGCAGCCAATCAAAAGCAATTATTTTATTATTCTTTTTCATTTTTTTGAAAAGTATAAAGGTATGTCTTATTAAACAATTCTTCTCATGTAGCAATATCCATGCAATAAAAAACAGGGTCCTATTTCATACCAAATATCAAGTGTGCTAATAAGAGATGTCACAAAGGATTAAAAATCAAGTTAATAATCATACAAAATTATGTGCTCATGCATTATTGCTGCATTGAAATTACAGTTAATTTAAAACTGGACACAAATCAGCTCTAGGATTTTCTCATTTGGGCTGTTAATACAGTGCTTTGGTGTCAGAGAAAGTAATACCTTTCACAGCAAGCCCCCCCTTATGACATCCACTCCCCCCTACCTGGTTTTCTTAACATGGACAGAGCCAGTTGATTTCCTCAAGGGCTGGAGATACGAAAAAGCTAAAGGCTTGGATACAGGGCTGATGCAAAGCGCATCCAGGAGTGAGTGATATTTTTCAGGACTGGAGAGCCTGGTGAGCATTTAGAAAGAGTTTTAAGTAGAAAAATCACACTACCGATAGCAGGGAGTATGTAGTTTTTATAGTTTATGATTTGAAACATTCCCAGAGAAAAAGAGAGAGAGGGACAGAAAAAGAACAAAGCAGCAGAAAGAGGATGAAGTGTCTATTGTTATTCTACTCATTAATACAGAATTGAGTAAATTTTCATCCAAGTTGATCAAGGCAACCTTTTGGAAAGCATCAAAAGCTATAAAAACTACTAGAAATTATGTAAAAACAAAACCCTATAACAATAAAAAGGTTTACTCTTTCTACAGGATGAATGGACTTAGAATAGTTAGGCTTTAGGATCTACTTCAAACATAACCAGCTTGTGGGAGAAGTTAAAACCAACAAAAACCTAAAATACCTATTTATGCTTGATTCTGTTTCAGAATTCTGTTTCATAAAAATTAAAAATGATAAAAACTCAAAAGTCAACAGGCACACAACATGCAACAATCCACACAACTGAGAAGTATCACAGATAAATGGTGGTAATGGAAAGAGATAAAAGGATTAGTTTAGGAAAAAATCAGTAATAAACTCTGTGGGATATACCCACAACCTAGAAAAAATGTCCCCAATACAATTAAGATCTCCTAACAGGGCTGTGGCTGATTCAAATGGGAATGCTTTCTCAGAGGTGAGTTGTAAGACAGTGAAAAGCGCTGGGTTCACATCAGATGCACACTGTACATGTAGTTCTACCTGGTTTTGGCAGCAAGAACAGCAGACACAGTAGCAGCTGCGCTCCTCAGAATGGCAGCACTGTATCTAGCAGGAGAAGACAAGGTAGACAAGTTTCGAGAAGCTTCCAAAGAACTTGTTGCCACATTTCTTGTGGAGCTGCTTAAATTGGTCAGCAGAAAAACAGAGAAGAGGAGCAAAAAGGAAAGTGAGAAGGGGCAGCATAATAAAGCTAAGATAGCAACCCTGCTACGTTAATACTTAGACTTCTAAAGGTGTGACATGTCACAAGTGTAAAAGGAGCTCAGATCCTTTATTTACTGTTACTATGATTTCTCTCAGAAATTAAAATCTGATACATAATCCTCCATAAAACTGGTTTAAATACTATACAAACATTTTTGAATGTTTTTAAGCTCACAGACTCTAATCCTACTTAAAGTGAAATCAGTATCATATAACAATACACATCTGAAGACTGATTTGTCAACAACTTCCTTTCTTTTTCTTTGTCAACAACTAAGTAGAAAATAAATCCAAACATGAAGTGTGAATTTTGGTAAGCAGAAAAAGAAAGAAGGTTATGTCAACTTTTCCAAAAAGTTTCTACATAAAGAGAATGTAGAGATGATATACACCCAGAGCCTGACATTTTAATGAGACTCGAGTTTTCAAGAGAAGCAGGTACAATTGGCTGCTTATTCAGAAGCCACAATACATATTAATACAGACAAGAAACAACTTTAAAATATTGAGAGTAAAACTATTTGGGGAGGGCAAACACCTTTGCAGAAATAAACAGTAGTTACAGTGAATATGACTAAAAGATCATCTTCTCTAATGATGCTCTGTATTTGTATTTTCAGTTAGCTCTGTAAAGTTTCAAAAACGCTGCTATGAAATTTTACCTTCAAAATTCCAATTATTTAAAATAATAGTTTCCTTTGGTCTTTTAGCAAAGGTCATATACCTAGATAGGAATTAACATTCCATCATTAGGACTGTCATGATTTTCAAATCTGGTTGCTGCTGTTGCTTAGTTTCTCAGTCATGTCTGACTCTTTGCAACCCCATGGACTGTATGTAGCCCTCCAAGCTCCTCTGTCCATGGTGATCCTCCAGGCAAGAATACCGGAGTAGGTTGCCATGCCCTCCTCTCAAATCTGGTTATCAAGCTGGAATTGAGAACTTCTTTTTTTTATTAGGTAAAAAGAAAGTTTAAAATGCATGGGATGAAATCTAGGTCTCTCTTCTTTAATTACACATATAAGTTCTTAATGAATAGCCTCACCATACTAAGATTGCCTTTTCCAAAACTGGTGACAAGGGCCACCTCTAACACAATGTAATTATGTACCAAACTCAACTCAAGCGAATAAGAGCTTAGATGCCTAAAACTGTGAGGGTTGATATAAGTCTCTTCTCCTTTCTAGAAGAATTTGATAATTCATTATTCCTAGCTCCACTGGCTATAATTTTACAAACCATTAGAAGACAAATTAAGAAAACAGTGGTAAGCCATTTATATATATATATATATATATATATATATATATATATATATATGTGTACACACAGAGAGAATTGCTTAAGTATAATTTTTGATAAGTTTATAATTTAATTGAACTGTGTAGATATGTTTTAACTGTTGTGAATGGCTAGAAAAGTAAAAATGGGGTCTGAGAAAAAGAAAAGAAAAATGCGATAAGCAGCAGAGCAGAGGAATATGAGTTTCATACAAAGTGGAAAAATAAAGTTACCAAAAGGCAATGGCACCCCACTCCAGTACTCTTGCCTGGAAAATCCCATGGATGGAGGAGCCTGGTAGGCTACAGTCCATGGGGTCGCTAAGAGTCGAACACGACTGAGCAACTTCGCTTTCACTTTTCCCTTTCATGCACTGGAGAAGGAAATGGCAACCCACTCCAGTGTTCTTGCCTGGAGAATCCCAGGGACAGCGGAGCCTGGTGGGCTACCGTCTATGGGGTCGCACAGAGTAGGACATGACTGAAGCGATGCAGCAGCAGCAGCAGCAGCAGCAGCAACTTTGAGTTTTTCAATTACTCTGCATCTTTGAGACAATGGCTTCTATTTGAGGGAAATAATGGCAAATAATGATGAGACATTTATGTCTACAAAAAAGTCAGCTAAAAAAATAAATCAGCTTAATTATCCTTCCTCTATAAGAAGAAAAGGAAACTATAATGAATTTCTTTCATCATATTGTATCACAAATAATAGTGTAAAAAGACTGAGTATGAGCAGAGTCCATCAAACTCTTAGGAAAATTAACCTCAACACACTTAGAATATATCTGGGCACCTAGAACATAAAATCTCTATCACTTCTTTTTTAGATGGGAATGCTCTAATTCAACAGACTTATGACAAACTCAAGAAAGATGACTTTCCAAATCACAGTGAATAGAGAAAAGGCACAGATTTTCTGACTCTATGTTAGAACTCAGAATCAAAACAAAAAATGAAAAATATAAAAGTAGTGTAAAGCAGTGTTCCACCAAGGCTGAGTGCCAAGCTCTGTCTAAATATTAGAGATGTCAGTTCTGTAATCTATGATCAGTTTTTCCTTTTTATTAATAGTCAAACAATTTTAGTACCTATCACCACCAGCATTAAAATTTAGACAGACAAGAGGAAAAAACTCTACCTAGAATACGTAGTTACTTTAGAAAGTGTGGCTACTTGGCCACCAATATGTAAAACCTGAGCAGTTGTAGGTGGGTGAGGTCCACTCTGAGGTAGGTCTTCCAGAGAACTGTCAAACCTGAGTTTTCAGAAGTAAAATAAACAAGGCAGAGGAAATGTTAATGAAAAGTGCAGACATTAATCATGTATACTACCTTAAAAGCACAGTGGTTCCATTCTGGAATACTGCTCGATTTTTTTTTAAACTTTATATCTGCAGAAGGTTAAAACTAACACCAAACACCCTCAAAATCACCAAATATAGGCTGTTTTTTAACATAGCAACTTTTATGTGATAAACTATCATGCTTACAGGGGGAAGAAAGGTGGGTGGGAATTTCCATCGCTGACTATGTATTTTGCATGCTTCAGAGAAACTTAAGCTCCAGGAAATTAATTGAGTTGCCCAATATCAAATCATATCATATACCTAGTAAGGCTCAGATGGATGTTGAACCAGGTCTGTCTGTACTCTTTCCAAAACCTTATGCTTTCCAGCATCCTGTGGGGCTGAACAGTACAATACACAAAAGCAACTAGGAATTTCCCTTCAAGTCAGAATAATTATTTGCAGATCTGAAATAATACGGATGTCATTTACCTTGATGTAAAGAAACTATTTCATCTAATCAGAAACAAATGTTTGCAAGCAATTGTGTTGTTTGAATATGATGCATTTTGTTTTCCTGATGTCTCTACCATCTTTTCTTTTGAACGTCAGAATTAAATTTAATAGTTATTACCAGGTAAAGAGAAGATGAAAAAAATTCGGTGTGAGGTCTGAAAGAAGAAAGCACCAAGTGTAACACTTTGGGAAAAAAAAATAAACAGGAAAAAAAAAATTATTCATTTTTTTAAAAGCCTGTGGAAAAAAGTAGAATGGATCAATCATGTCTATTGATTTTCAAATGGAAAATGTAACACTAAGATAAAGAAATAGAAGAGGTTATATTCCCATTTTTTATTTAGTACTGGTCATACCTTTACCAGAGTGTTGAAAAAAAGTGTAGATAACTTAAGAAAAATGTTAAGGTAGAAGTAAACATCATTTAAGAGGCAGAGTAAAAAAAAGTTAGGCAAATAAAATAAGCGCTATAACACAGCTCCCAGGTCAAAGTCAGCCTGCCTCCTATCTTCACGTGGCCTGGGAACTAACAATGGCTTTCATATCTTTAAATGATTTAAAAAATAAAAAAGACTATTTCACAACACATAAAATCTATATGAAATTCAAATGTCAGCATCTATAAATAAGTTTTATAGAACACAGCCAGGTTCAGTAACTTACACAACGTCTATGGCTACTTCCATAAAACATGGAGAGCTGGGTAGTTGCAATAGACCCACATGACTCACAAAATCTAGTACATTTACTATCTCATTTTTTACAGAAAAAGTTTGTTGACTCCCTGTCACAGAGAATAATGTCTCTACACAGCTACCAGAGTGAACTTTTAAAAACATAAATCTGATCCTGTCTGGTTCTTGGAGGCTGCCAGCACTGCTCTATGGATAGCTGTAATCCTAGGCTCCCTACTCACCAGCCTTTCTTATAGAGCTTTCTCTCTGTCTGGTTTGCTCCAGTCCAGTGGTCTTCCATTTCTTAAACAGGCCAAACTTCCCACCTGAAGGACTCTGCGCAGTCTATTACATCTCACTTTCTATACCCAGCTCTCTGCCACACCTTCATTACACTAATTCTTAAGTATCCTTTGGCGTCAGTTTAAATGTCACCTCCTCAGGGAGGCCTCCCTAATTTCCCAAATTGCCTAAATGCTGCCTGTGTCATATGGTTTTATACCACCTTGTACTTTTTCTTTGCATAATTTGTTATTATATTAATTCTACAATTTGTGTGGCTATTTGTTTGAATCTGAACTCCCTCACTAGATTAGAAGCTCCCTGAGGTCAGGGACAGTTATGTTCACTAGTATAAGCAAAACAAAGTGCTTACAATATAGTAAAAGACAAAGAAATATCTGTTGAATAAATGCATTGGAGAAATTTACTGTTTTCAAGTACAAACTCACTATATATACATTTTTTTCCCACAGAATATATCTTGTACCTTCTAGAGACTGTTTCCCAATTCAGGTGAAACGGGTATTACTGTATAAGAATTGATACAAGAACAACCTCAAAGAAATGACTAGAACTCCAAAAAAACCTTTCAAAATGTCCTTTAAAACATAAAGAATTACCAATATCCTAGAAAAAATAAAGTATTATCAATACCTATTATTGATACATAATGTATATATTACATAATATGTAATATATATATATCAATACCTATATATTAATATATAATTAATATATAATACATAATGAGGACAGGTAAGAAAAAAAGAGTGAATTGAAGGAGTTGAGTTTTCCAACACCTCCACAAACTCTGTTGACTGGAAAAATGAATACAATTTGAAAATAAAGTTCATGTAATTCATAAAATACCCTTTAAAGTGAGATTTCTAAGTTTCCAAACAAATGCACTTGGGAGACTTCCCATGTGTTACACACACTGATGACCTATTCCTTTGCTTAGCCAATGTCTGAACATTAATAGACTTAAGAAAATTTTAAACTACCTCATTTAATGTGAACAGACATCAATATCTATTCTTACTCTGTCGTTCCCCAACATATATTGTTTTTAGGGTTGGAAGGAGCTCTAATTAATAGCACCTCTGAAGCAGCAAGACTTTCTGCACAGTCTGTTACTTAAGTCAGTTTTCATTTCTCACCAGAGAGAGGTATGAACACTTCCCAGATATGTCTGGAGAGTTGGGCTTGCAGACTTTTGGCCTGCTTTTCTCAGGGAAAATGAACAAAGAGCTATTTGTGCATTATCTTTCTCTGCAATTGTGCCTTTCTTTGTATAATCTCTGCACTGGGCTTTTCGACGCTTTTCAGTGGGGACCCATGTAAACCGTCTGCTTGGGCAAAGCAGGAGTGAGGTCGCACATCTCATTAACTTACCAACCTGACCATCCCTGTAGAAGCAGCCAGAGGAACTCTATCCACCAGTCCTGACAGCTCTCAAATTGCTAATTCCTTACACTGTAGACTCTAGTTCCTCCCCTTTTCGCAGCGGCCTCAATCAATCTCAGGCCTCAATCAATTTCTCTCACATTTTCTATTTGTCCCCTACAGGCTTTGCATCCCCATTCAAAAATGCTATAGTTTCTCTTAAAACAACAATAACAATGAAAACACCTTCACCTTCTATTTCCCCCATGTACCTTAACATCCAAACACTATGAAATAAGTTTACTTACATAGTCTCCTTTTCCTCACCTGCCTGCCCCTCTTCCACAGCCTCAAGTGGGCTCACTCTCCAACCTCTAGAAAACCATATTTTTGCTGAGGTCCTGAATGACCTCTCTGTGGCTAAATTCAATTGACAATTTACATTCCTCACTTTCTTTTTATTGCGGGAAAAAAACCAACATAAAATTTACTGTCCTAGCTATGATAGAAAATAATCTGAAAAAGAATAATTGAATCACTCTGCTGTACACCTGAAACACAACATTGTAAGTCAACTACACTTCAATTGTAAAAAAAAAAATTTACCACCTTCACCATTTTTAAGTTTAGTTTAGTAATGTTAGGTATAGCTACTGCTGTGAAACAGATTTCCAGAGCTCCATGGCTTTTCATCTTATAAATCTGAAACTATATATCCATTAAATAACAACTTCCCTTTCCCCACTTCCCCCTAGCTCCTGGTAACCACCATTCTATTTCTGTTTCTGTGAATTTGACCACTGTAGATACCTCACACAGGTGGAATCATACAGTCTTGTCTTTTGAGGTCCATTCCTAATTTCATTTAGTCTCATCATAGGATCCAACTGACCACTTCTCTTCTGTCTTCTGTGCTCCGACCTTATCTATACTATACTTACCCGTTTTTAGTACTATTTCACCAGTTATTTCTGGTGGAAGGATGTTAAAATGCACCTCAATTACAAAGTATCAAAATCTTAATATGGCTCATCCATATTTTGATGGAATGACACCCAAACTATATAAGAATAAATTCTTCACAAAGACTAACCTTGAAAAAGAATCCAGAAACTTTCCTTTGCGGTATAAAAACTTTCAGTCTTCAAACACAAATTTCAATGCCTCCTCACTCTCCACACGAATGTCACAAAATAATCAGACAGAATGATTTATTAATCCCTACATGGCAGGTTTTCAATAAGAAAAAAAAATTCAGAAACCTTACATATATATTTTATAGCAGGTAAAAGAGGAAAATGACAATAAATTGTTGTTAGTAGTTTCAGTCTTCTACAAAGCAAGCATTCACAGAATAATACTGCTAAGCTGAAAATGGAAAAAAAAAAAGTGGGATATACGAGCATTGTAGCTGCATTCTGTACTTCTGGGGTTCACTGGAGGAGCAAAATTATTTATTTTAGCTAAGGAAACTGTCGTCAGGAAAAATGGGAATCTTCTGCCAGCTTCCCAACAACAAATATGCGTTCATTTGTAATTACGATTTCCCCTCTGGTAAGTTAAATTAACTAAATCTCAGGTGGAAATTTCTGACGCCCTTAATCACAAGCTAAATTTATTAATTTCAACTGCCTTTGTTTTTTTTTTTTATCAGCCTAAAAACATTATTTGAGCCTGTTAATTCTACATTTATTATAAATTTCATCTTGAAGAGAATTTAAAAAGAAGCAAATAGGGCATCCTTGATTTGCACATGGAGGGGCTGAGGGGACTGTCAGAAGTTAAAAGAAGATTATGAAATAAAGAATAACACCATCCAAAATGAGATTTACTTTTTTGTGAGAGCGAATAAAAGGAACTGGGTCAAAGAAATTTTACTTGGAGCTTTGTACTTTACTGAAACAAGGAAAAGAAGGAAATATAAATGGAGACCTTGAAAGAACTGGAACTTATTTGCATGGGGAAAGAATTTGTTCTTTGTTGTTTTATCTCCTTTTCTCTCTTTTTTAACGGGGTTTAGTTGCTTTACAACGTTGTAGTAGTTTCTGCTGTACAGCCAAGTGAATCAGCTATATGTATATTCATACCCCTCCTTTTTGGATTTCCTTCCCATTTAGGTCACCACAGAGTATGAAGCAGAGTTTTCTTCAGCACCTTTCAAATTCTGCCTTAGCTTTCACGCGTTTCTCTGATCTTGCTTTTCTGTAATGGATGTTACATTATTAAATGTCCAGTCTTAATATTATGTGAACTCTTTTTGTTGTGTTCAGTCACCCAATCATGTCTGACTCTTTGTGACCCCATGGACTGCAGCATGCCAGGCCTTCTTGTCCCTCACCATATCCCAGAGTCTGCCCAAGTTCATGTCCATCGCATCAGTGATGCCATCAAGCCATCTCATCCTCTGACATCCTCTTTTTCTTCTGCTCTCAATCCTTCCCAGTATCAGCAACTTTTACAATGAGTCGGCTGTTTGCCTCAGATGACTAAAATACTGGGGCTTCAGCTTCAGCACCAGTCCTTCCAATGAGTATTCAGGGTTGACTTCCCTTAAGATTAACTGGGGTTTGATCTCCTTGCTTTCCAAGAGATTTTCAGGAGTCTTCTCCAGCACCACAGTTCAAAGGCATCAATTCTCTGACTTTTTGCGTTCTTTATGGTGCAGCTCTCATAACCATACCTGACCACTGGGAAGACCATAGCCTTGATTTTACAGACCTTAGTTGGCAGAGTAATGTCTCTGCTTTTCAACACGCTGTTATGTTTGTTATAGCTTTCCTGCCAAGAAGCAATCATCTTCTGATTTCATGGCTGCAGTCACCATTCGCAGTGATTTTAGATCCCAAGAAGAGGAAATCTGTCACTACTTCCACCTTTCCCCCTTCTATTTGCCAGGAAGTAATGGGGCCAGATGTTGTGATGTTAGGTTTTTTAATATTTAGTTTTAAGCCGGCTCTTTCACTCTCCTCCTTCACCCTCATCAAGAGGCTCTTTAGTTCCTCTTCGCTTTCTGCCATTAGAATAGCATCATCGCATATCTGAGGTTGTTGCTGTTTCTCCTGCGTATCTTGATTCCAGCTTGTAACTCATCCAGCCCAGCATTTCTCATGATGTACTCAGCATATAGGTTAAACAAACAGGGTGACAGCAGACAGCCCTGGCGTACATTTTTCTCAATCTTGAACCAATCAGTTGTTCTATAAAGGGTTCTAACTGTTGCTTCTTGACCTGTATACAGGTTTCTCAGGAGACAGGTAAGGTGGTCTGGTATTTCCATCTCTTTAAGAGCTTTCCCCAGTTTGTTATGATCCACACAGTCAAAAGCTTTAGCGTAATCGATGAAACAGAGGTAGATGTTTTTCTGGAATTCCTTTGCTTTCTCCATGATCCAGCGAATGTTGGCAATTTGACCTCTGGTTTCTCTTCCTTTCCTAAACCCAACTTGGATATCTGGAAGTTCTTGGTTCGCAAAACGCTGAAGCCTAGCATGCAAGATTTTAAACATGACCTTACTAGCATGGGAGATGAGTGCGATTGTCCAATGCTTAGCACATTCTTTAGTACTACCTTTCTTGGGAACTGGGAAGAGGATTAACCTTTTCCAGTCCTGTGGCCACTGCTGGGTCTTCCAGATTTGCTGACATATTGAATGCAACACCTTGACGGCATTATCCTTTAGGATTTTGAACTCTTTAGTTATCTATAATATGTCTTGATCTCTTTAGAGAAAATATAGCATGGGATCTAAAGATAACATAGATAAAGAATGAGTATATATTTATACTGTGTCTATAAAAATACCAATATAATATGAAGATTTTAAGGTATAATACCAACTTAAAAATCACTTGTAACTATTTCTGATAAAAGTCCATCTCCCTCACTAACAGCAGGGTACTATGTACTAACCTTAACTCCTCTCACTGTGCATCATCAATTTCATCACTGATTCATTCCTATTAGTGATTTCAGTGATTTCTACTATATAGTTAGGAACAGTTTCTTGTATGGGGCAAAAATCTGCCATTTTGTAGTGGTAATGTAATCCTAATATTATAAAAAGAATTTATGATGAAAGCATTTTTCCAAATTCAGATTAAAATAATGTATTATTCCATAGTGTTGAGTCGATCTGTTACCTATTTGAAAATATAAATAAATCTTTCTGAATGCCGTGTTCAACAGCCACCCAGTGTGAGTCCTTGGAGAAGCCAGGTATCCTGGGAAAGTCACGATACCGCCCCATGTCCAGTGAGAATGTTCTTCTAGCATTAGAGAACAAAAGCCACTGGCCACATGCTCTCTGGCTAAATATTCTGGATCAAACATCCTGAGCTCTCCCATTCAATCATTCATTGCATCCATTCATTCATTCAACAACAAAATCTTATTTGAAGTTCCATTTCACACCATGCATGCTGTCCACTGTAATTTCTTGTTCTCATGGAATTTATGGCCTAATGTCCACTTTTCTGTAACAGACCACAAGGATCAAGTCCATCATACTTCCCATCTCTATTTACCTGCCACAAATACTACCCATTGAGTCATCCATCCATCATCTTCTGAACTCTTATTTCTTTACTGTTTTATGTCTCCTAATCTGATCCATTTCCCATACCTCTCAGACCTCACAAACCCTCTGCCATTCTAGATTTTCCTTGCTGTCCCTCAGAGGTCCCTTTTCTCTCATACTGCATAAGTTTATAAACCTAGAGATGGAGCAAGTGTCCTTCTCCTTACTGTTTCTACCATCAATCATCTTTGATCCTGCAATACGCTGAGTGCTTCGGGGCCTGGGTCATTAGACTACACCACTGACTCCGCACCTACTCACTGTCTCACCTCAACCTTGCCCACTGTCGGCTTTAGCCCCCAGCTCACTGTCTTTCTCTTTACCCCATTCAACAATCTTCCTGATGACCTCAATGTTATCATGCTGAATCACTAAATAATCAGACTATTACATTCTTTAACTTAATCCCTCTACAGTTAGGTCACAGGCCTGGAATGCCACAACCATGCACTCCAGAATTCATAACCTTTACTTTTTCATCAGCAAGTCTAACATATCTAAAATCTATATTTTAAACACCCTTTTCCCCAACTCACTCCTCTACATTTTGACTCCCTTAGCTTTTTTACTGTACTGAATTGATTCATCAATTTCACTGACTTTTACCAACTGAATTAATGCTTACCAAATTCACTGACTCAGCAACTTTCCATTATCCATCAACACTCTCCCTTCTTTCTAAACTCCTGCCAGTTCTTCCCCTAAAATATAAACCAGTTCAATTCTCTACAGCTCTATTAGAACTTTCATGGCCTAAGTGACTATCATCTCTTGCCTGAATTAAGAAAATACACAGAACTAGCCTTCTGTTTTCATTATTTCTCCTTTATAATTAAGTTTCCATAGTATTCAGGATGATCTTTTAAAAACTGACATCAGATGTTACCCCCATGATTAAAATCCTATAGTTGGCTTCTTATTTGTGGTAAGAATCCAAATCCCTTAATCTTATAAACAAGACAATAAATGCTCTGGCCCCTTACTAGTTCTTTACTCAGTTGCTTATCCATCTCCACAGCCGTCTGTGAGGCCTGAGACTGAGGGAGAGTGTTTGTGAAAGAAGATGGAGCTATGGATTTTAGTCAAGGAACTAGCTCATATTATCAGCTAAAAACAAGCACTTATATAATTGCCTCTGACCCAAAGACCGCTTAAATTCCCATGATTTTTCAGTTGATTTTGTTGGGGTTAGCTATATAACTGTCAAAGACTAAACATAATAAACATTAAACATAATATGCATGTGAGAGTTTACTAGCACAGAACAGAACTATTACTTGCTTATAATTTTAGAGGCCGTGTGACATGACAAATTCATATTGGGTTCATTTTCCTCCAAAATCCCTAGTATTTCAGATACTTGTTTTTGGTAACTTTATCCCACTCCTCCCAATATGTCCAAGAAGAGCAGATGATTTGATCTAAACTGCACATAACCATATCAAATTTCTTTCCTCTCTTTTTTTTTAAAAAAAATCTAGATTTTGTCCATTTTCCTACATGGCCAATATATTATTGAGGAGGACCTAGTTATGAAACATACTTGCTATACCTTCCTGCTTCATATTAGCTACAATTAAGGCAGTCAGCTATAGAAGGGGTCTTCATCCAAGCCACTGACTCATCTCCAAACAATGTCCTTTCATTAAACTTCTTCAACCTGTTATGAATCTACTTGATAATCACTAGCCTCATTTTATCATTAAATTCAAGAGGATCATAAAAGCTTTTGATAACTGTCAAAATTAAGATCTCCCCCAATCTATCCAAAATGTGTTAGTTGGGTGTGATCTGTTTCTTTAGAACTTAATTCTGGGTCATGGCAATCCTGCCCTCCTCGTCTCAGTGCTCACTAGATGGCTTTTAAGAATGCTTTTGAGGCATTTTCAGGTGACCTCGAGTTCAAACTAATTTATAGTTTAGAAGCTGACCTTCCTCCTTTTTAAAACCTAGCACCATATTTTCTGTTCCCAGTCTTCTACTTTCTTCTCCATTCTCCAGACTTTAAAAAAAAATTATATTACTTAGCAAATCTCATCTATAAGTTCTCTAAATACTTAGTCTTTTCCTCTCAGTGATTTATAGCCTATTTGTTATTCAGTCACTCAGTCGTGTCCAACTCTGTGACCCCAAGGACTGCAGAATGCTAGGCTTCCCTGTCCTTCACCATCTCCCGGAGCTTGCTCAAACTCATGTCCATTGAGTCAGTGATACCATCCAACCATCTCGTCCTCTGTCGTCCCCTTCTCCTCCTGCCTTCAATCTTTCCCAGCATCAGGGTCTTTTCTAATCAATCAGCTCTTCGCATCAGGTGGCCAAAGGATTGGAGCTTCAGCTTCAGCATCAGTCCTTCCAATGAATATTCAGGACTGATTTCCTTTAGGATGGACTGGTTGGATCTCCTTGCTGTCCAAGGGACTCAAGAGTCTTCTCCAACACCACACCACAGTTCAAAAGCATCAGTTCTTTGGCGCTCAGCCTTTCTTATGGTCCAACTCTCACATGCCTACACAACTACTGGAAAAACCATAGCTTTGACTAGACAGACCTTTGCCAGTAAAGTAATGTCTCTGCTTTTTGATGTGCTGTCTAGGTTTATCACAGCTTTTCTTCCAAGGAGCAAGTGACTTTTACCCTTCATGACTGCATTCACTATCTGCAGTGATTTTGGAGCCCAAGAACAGAAAGTCTGTCCCTGTTTCCATTGTCTCCCCATCTATATGCCATGAAGTGATGGTGCCATGACCTTGGTTTTTTGAATGCTGAGTTTTAAGCCCATTTTAGGGAGTACATTAAGAAAAACTTTCTACCTGGGCTTCAATCTTCTCCAGAAGGTAAATAAACGTAAACTTCTTCAATATTTATTTCTGGGTTTGAATGATTTTTGTTTGCCTGTTAATATCTTTCAACAACTAGCATTTATTAGTTTAATAATAATCCTTGACAACATCTTGTTTTATATATATATATATATACATATATATATATACATATATTACTTTTTTAATCTCTTGAATTAACATTGTCTGGTTGTTTTATCTTTCACATTTAAATGATTGTTATGTGTATGTACATTTTATTAACATGCATGTGGTACTGCTTCAATATCCCTACTTGTATTATCACTGCTAAGAGATCTGATGATATTAACAAGAGATATTCGATTCCATTGTTGTAAGCAAAGGATAAGTTTTACACCAAGTTCGCTTTAAAGTCTTGGTTCTTTGTATCAAAACTTCCAGTTTACCCATTATCTGAACAGTGATATACAACTACCTGAAGCCATTAAAATCTTTCAGAAATTTATCCTCAAACATTTTTTCCTATCCTAGAATAATTAGGATATTAGGGTAATAAATATGTGAAAAGATAAAATACATATGTAACACTAACTCACAAATTGATGAGGTGTTGTCCTAGCTTGAACATAACTTCAAAGAAATGATTACAGACTTTTCAGAAGTATTTGATTAGATGTACTTGGGAGATGAACACATATCAAAATTGGACAAAGAAGCAGCACTCAATGTGTACTTGTTAATAGATATAAAAATAGAGAAATACAACAGAGAAAATATAGACAATTAAGATTGCTCATAAGAATAATGCAACTTGAAAACAGAGCTCTTTAATTTGACTAGGAAGAAGAAAATTAAGATACCTGAATGTCCATACCTATCAAATGTTTTATGCTATATTATGCAATAAATTATTTCAATTTCCTTTTATAAAATCCCTGGTAGCTCAGCTGGTAAAGAATCTGCCTGCAATGCAGGATATACCAGTTTAATTTCTGGGTCACGAAGATCCACTGGAGAAGGGCTAGGCTACCCATTTCCATAGTATTGCCTGGAGAATTCCATGGCAGAGAAGCCTGGCAGGCCACAGTCCATGGGATCACAAAGAGTTGGACACAACTGAGCGACTAACACATACCCATTCCAGTATTCTTGGGCTTCCCTGGTGGTTCAGACAGTGAAGAATCTGCTTGCAATGCAGGAGACCTAGGTTTGATCCTGGGTTGGGAAGATCCCCTGGAGAAGGGAACAGCTACCCACTCCAGTATTCTGGTCTGGAGAATTCCAAGGACTGTATATGTATAGTCCATGGGGTCACAAGGAGTCAGACACAACTAAGCGATTTTCATTTCACCATCATAATAAACACACCTTCACATAAAGGTAGAAAAACTTGGGCTTTTGAAACTTTCAATGTGATGGAAACATGTAAAACTGAATGGCAGTAAAAGATAGAAAATTAAGTCTTCCATCATGCGGAAGACTATTATCATTATCCCCAATTAATCTTTTTAAACTATAATTTCTTTTGAATTAAAAAAAGTAAGCTGTAGGAAGTGTCTCTAACACTGAATTTTAGTTAACAAAATAAGTTTCTTTTATTTTCTTGTTTAATTCAATAAAATAATTTTGAGCTATTTAAGGTTAAGAGAAAAGAATTTATCTAAACAGCATCATAACAGAAGCACTGCTAGTCTGATAAAACTTCTAAAGAACTTAGTGCATATTCTGTACTTTAAAAGTCAATGCTTGCTTATTACAAACACTGATTTTCATGAAACAACTTCATAAATATTAGTCTTCACAGTTAATTTGGAAAAAGTATCCAAGTATTTCCATAATTACACAGAAAATTAAACAATCTGTGTGTGAAAACAGAGTATATAGGAACTATGTTTCTTGCTTCAATAATCTACTTCTCTCACAAGGAGCTCAAGTGTAGTAATTACTTATGTTCAATAGATGGCGACTTTTACATTATAGTCATCAAACCAGTATTCGCATGTGTGCTGTGCTTAGTCACTCAGTCATGTCCGACTCTGCAACCCCGTGGACTGTAGCCCGCCAGGTTCCTCTATCCATGGGATTCTCCAGGCAAGAATACTGCAGTGGGTTGCCATGCCCTCCTCCAGGGGATCTTCCTGACCCAGGGATTGAACCCAGGTCTCCCACACTGCAGGCTGGTTCTTTACTGTCTGAGAAACCAGGGAAGCCCATAGGACAATATAATCAACCAGTAGAAAATGAAAGGAGATAAATTACAAACATCCCATATTTTGCAATAGACAATAATTACTATTTGGTTATATGCCCATTTTTGAACCTGTGGTCTTCTTTTCCAGGTTAACACAATACTTCGCAGGAATGCATACGATAATATTATCAGCTAAGCAATTCTATCTGCTTATTAACGTTCCATTTTTGCTTTTAAAAACTAGACTGTGCTGTGAAAGTCTTTGTGTTCTGTGTTTTGCGGCAAACCTGATTTTAACCTCATGAAAACATGTGAGATTATGAGCCAAGGAAATGATTCCTAACTTCTTTGTGTAGCTTTTGAATAATATTTTAGGTAATTTACTCAAATGACACATGTCCTAATAAGAATATACAACAGAGTCCAGTATATTTGTGAAAACAGCAATAATGAAGACATGCACAGGTTAGCAAACTGTGTTTCTTCATTAATCTATTTCTACACTTTCACTGCCGAGGGCCCGGGTTCAATCCCTGATAAGGGAACTAACATCCAACAAGCCGAGAGGCTAAATAAATAAATAAATTAAAAAAAATCTTTTATGTGGATCCTGTGAATATCTGTGAATAACCTAAAATGTTTTAAAAACTGGCTGTAAAATGAGCCTGTTTGGAAAAATTTATGTAGGTTCTGCTGTCTAAATTTTCAATGAATGTACAAAGGTGACAAGTTTCTGTTCAAGAAGTAACATCTGTTCTGATGGCCTTCAACTGAAAAATCACAGGGATATTAGTTAGTGCCAAGGGCCAGCCTAGAAGATTTTTTCCCCCCATAACCACTTCAGTTTTGTGTAATATAACTGGTGAATGGAGTTTGAACTGTTTTCTAGCTAAAGGGAGAGGCAGTCACTCTTCCCTTGGTGAGTATACTTAAGTCTTTAGAAATTGGGAAACCACATGACACATTAATTCTTCACCATAATCTGTGGAAAATCAGAACCCACCATTACTTGAACAAGAGGGAGAGAAAAAACAAAGACTAATGAAAGTATGTTTTGGTCATGATAATTTTAGAAATCTTTTTTGCTAAACTAAAATACTACTTTGGTGGTAGTTTGGTGGTTCAGTCGTTAAGTCATGTCTGACTCTCACAACCCTATGGACTGTAGCCTACCTGGCTCCTTTGTCCTTGAGGATTCTCCAGGCAAAAATACTGGAGTGGGCTGCCATTACCTTCTCCAAGGGATCTGCCTGATCCAGGAATAGAACCTGGGTCTCCTGCATTGCAGGCAGATACTTCACCGACTGAGTTAGGAGGGAAGCCCTCAAAATACTACTTTATACTTATTTATATAGACCTATGAAAGTGAAATCTTTACACTCCATGGACTACATGTTGGAATCTTTACAACTCCATGGACTATAGCCTGGAAGGCTCCTCTGTCCATGGAGTTCTCCAGGCAAGAATAATGGAGTAGGTAGCCATTCCCTTCTCCAGGGGATCTTCTATACATGCATAAAAAATTTTAAATTATTAGATAAATATTTTACTACATATAGTAGAAACTGAGAAAATAGTGAGTCAAGAAAAATCACCCTTTGTATGGTGCTTGACACAATGATGTATTTTAGGTATATATGTTTCTAAAAGAATTAACTTAAAATAAAATTATCTATGGCCTTCAATAATTCTCTATTATGGTAGGCCACATATTAATATTAGTTTTCAGTACATCTGATAATATGGAGGCTGTTTTTTTTATCAGTGTTTTAGATTATATTTTTAACTTGAAACATTTCCTTAGTAATGATAAAATTTCTGTTGGCTTTTCCAATTGGAGCACTAAGCATTTCACATGCCTATTTCTAACAATGGTCATTATTGTCACCTCACAGCAGTCACGGAGTTATTCATGTTAAAACAGACCCAAACCAGAAAGGAACATGGATTAACAAACAAATGTTCACTTAATATCTTCCACAGATATAGCAACAGATAATAGCAAGGGAAGAGAATCAACTTTGCCAGTTAGATTGCCCATAGCAAAACAATTCTCCTTCCAAGCAGCTTAGGTATGGCTCTATCTTACCCTCACTATAGATATTAATTCCTTGATATTCTTATGAAGCTTTGACCCTATTCTGAATTTTTACTCAATTAAAAGTTATGTAAAATCTGTTACAAACAATTTCTCTAAAACTGAACGGAGAATTGGAGAAATATGCAATTATATATAATTGGTACCATTAGTTAGTGCTGCTACTGCTAAGTCACCTCAGTCGTGTCCGACTCTGTGCGACCCCATAGATGGCAGCCCACCAGGCTCCGCCGTCCCTGGGATTCTCCAGGCAAGAACACTGGAGTGGGTTGCCATTTCCTTCTCCAATGTATGAAAGTGAAAAGTGAAAGTGAAATCGGTCAGTCATGTCTGACTCTTAGCGACCCCATGGACTGCAGCCTAACAGGCTCCTCCATCCATGGGATTTTCCAGGCAAGAGTACTGGAGTGGGGTGCCATAGTTAGTGCTAATTAGAGCCAAATATGGGGGTGGTGAAGAACACAAAAAGCTAGTGTTCACTTGTGTTCACAAAAAGCTAGCTTACACTCTAGTTATGGATATAGGACATGGAGACAAATACTTAGCATCCCAATCAGAAAAGGAGGCACCACAACAGAGATAACAATAGTACTTCCAACTGGGTCTAAGTCAGTGACTCTACTTTAGAATAGCTTTTTCTAAATGCTAATTTGTCAAAATGAATATTAGTATAGAAAGGTAGCTGGTGTGTATTATGGACTGAATTGTGTCCTTCCTCTAAATTCATGTTGAAGCCCTAACACCTAATGCAACAGTATTTTTGCGACAGGGTTTACAAGGAGGTAATTAAGGTTAAATGAGGTCATAATGGTTGAGGTTCTAATCCAAGACGACTGGTGTCCTCAAAGGAACACAAGAGACAGGCACCCATAGCTCTCACTTTTTGCGAGGACACAGAGACAAGCTGGCCAGCTTTCAGCCAGTCATGGCATGCCTCACCAGAAACCTACCCTGCTAGCACCTTGGTCTTGAACTTATACCTTTTAAAACTGTGAGAAAATTAATTTCTGTTGTTTAAGTCATCAAGCCTGGATATCTTGTTATAGCAGCCTCAGCTGACTAAGAAGGAGTTCATTAGAGATGAAGTTTACACTGTAACCACCCACTTGCAAATAGAATTTGTATATTTATATACAGTTGACCCTTGAACACACGAATCTGAACTGCACTGGTCCACTTACAAGTGGATTTTTTTTTTTACTAAATACATACTGTAGTACTACCCAATCTATCTTGGCTGAATCCAAGAATGCAGAACCACAGAAAGAGAGGGCTGACTGAAAAGTTATATGTGTATTTTTGACTGTATAGGAGGTTGGCACCCCCTACATTGTTCAGAAAGCAACTATGTTTATATACTTAAATATTTATGTTTACAAATACATTTATGTATAAATGTCTAGGAAGAAATAGCATGCCTATTAGAATACTTTCTCCCTTCAATTTATGTTACACTAAGACTTCTATATTCAAGGAGCTCAAATTCTAGTTGGAGATGTAGGATATGTAGACAAATATCTGTAACACAAATTAGAAAAGGAAGTGGGGGTCGGGGTGGGGCACTGTGGGTTAGAACCTGTGGCTAGAACGGCGAATAAGATGATCTTGGAAGAGAAGCATTTGCACTCGGCCCCACCGTCCTCAGTGGCATTCCACTGTTCTTTTGGGAAGATGATGCTTGGTTCTGTGGAATTATTCAGAGCACTTGAAGACACTTCTTCCCCTGGCCCCCAGTAGCACCCTCCTGTAATTGTGAGATCTCTGTTTATCCCATACATTTCCAAAGGTCACTCAGCAGCAGTATCCCTTCCAGGAGAGAAGAATTAGAGGTGAATTTTTAAAGATGTCCCTTGTGGCTCAGCTGGTAAAGAATCTTCCTGTAATGCAGGAGACCTGGGTTCAATCTCTGGGTTGGGAAGATCTCTTGGAGAAGGGAAGGCTACCCACTCCGGTATTCTGGCCTAGAGAACTCCATGGACTGTATAATCCATGGGGTAGCAAAGAGTCGGACAGGACTCAGCGACTTTCACTTTCACACTTTAAAGACGTAAAGGAAACAGCAGAGGTGTTCAAATAAAATGTATTATGTGGCTTATACATTTGATTCCAAAATGTTCCATATGGAAAATTATAATATAAAAAATTTATTAAGTACTGTTTATTAGTTACAAGATCTTATCACGTTTATTCAGAGTTAATTTTTTTTTGTTTTGAAGCTTATTTCATTAATTCATTCCTATAGCCCTGATTATATCTGATTGCTTTCTCCTTTTTTTTTTTGCCAGTAAAACTGCTTTATTTCAAGGATAAAAAATAAAACACTACAAACACCAAGGTAGGAAGTAAAAGTTATTTATAATAGAAATACCTTTACCTACTTATTACTCCCAGGGTATTTCTGATGTAATTGGCAAACAGACATCCTTTTCTCAAGGCAAAGAAAAGTAAACATATTTTTCTTTTGAATTCCACACACGTTTCAGGCTGCCCTAAACTGATCTTTCACTAATGATTTCCCTAAATGGTGTTTGTAATCTGGCCTGAGATGTAAGGAGAAGCAATGAGAAGTGTCCCAAAATGAATGATGAGAAGGTGAAGACCAGAACCACACTGAAGAGAACAGGTACAAGTGAGGTTCAACCTGAGATGTAACAGAGCCAGCGTGTACCCTCCAGTTCAGCCCTATCCGTGCTGCAATGGCCAGGCTTCCTCCCCACCCTCCCTCCGATCACTTCACTGCAGGTGGGCAGCTCCAGGAAGGCTTGGAACAGGGATGTCTACAGCTGCAGTGATATGTGAAAACCAAGACAGTTTTTTACACAGGACTAAACTGTCTAATTCATCACTAAATTATGAATAGAGCACTATATGCTACATTTCTATATATAAAAGTTTTGTTTTTAAGTGACTTTACGTGTGTTTCGGGGCATTCTGTTCCCTACAAATAAGTTGCAATATACATTAATGTCTCCCTTTTTTCATCTTCAATAGATCTCAATGGGAAATGCATTACATTGATCAGGGCTGGCACTAATTATGTGGAGTAAACTTTATTTACAAAGTTGATTACCTTCCTGATTCTTCATTTTCTAATTTTACTTGTAAGTGTTCAGGTATGATAATCACCTTTAAACTTTCCATTTAAAATGCTGTGGACAGTATTGGGAACATAATTTATTTGTCTATATGGATTAAGAGTTATGTTGTGTATCATGCTTCCCCCCTCACATACCACATTCTGGTCACACTGTTCTTTCTGTTTTGTATACTTGCTACGCTTCTTTCCACTTTGGGGTTTTCACACTTCTTTCCTCTGTCTTCAGCACTCATCCCAAGTCATAAAATCATCTGGTTGAATGAAGCAGGGCAAAGGCTAATAGAGTTCTGCCAAGAGAATGCACTGGTCATAGCAAAAACCCTCTTCTAACAACACAAGAGAAGACTCTACGCATGTACATCACCAGACGGTCAACACCGAAATCAGACTGATTATATTCTTTGCAGCCAAAGATGGAGAAGCTCTATACAGTCAGCAAAAACAAGACCGGGAGATGACTGTGGCTCATATCATGAACTCCTTATTGCAAAATTCAGACTGAAATTGAAGAAAGTGGAGAAAATCACTAGACCATTCAGGTATGACCTAAATCAAATCCCTTATGATTATACAGTAGAAGTAAGAAATAGATTTAAAGGACTAGATCTGATAGACAGAATGCCTGATGAACTATGGATGGAGGTTCGT
This sequence comes from Giraffa tippelskirchi, assembly GCF_054371585.1. Taxonomy (NCBI): domain Eukaryota; kingdom Metazoa; phylum Chordata; class Mammalia; order Artiodactyla; family Giraffidae; genus Giraffa; species Giraffa tippelskirchi. The sequence continues at coordinate 80,403,529 of NC_137275.1, read as the reverse complement.
GACATTGTACAGGAGACAGGAATCAAGACCATCCCCAAGAAAAAGAAATGCAAAAAAGCAAAATGGCTGTCTGAGGAGGCCTTATAAATAGCTGTGAAAAAACGGGAAGCGAAAGCAAAGGAAAAAAGGAAAGATATACCCATTTGAATTCAGAGTTTCAAAGAATAGTAAGGAGAGATAAGAAAGCCTTCCTCAGCGATCCATACAAAGAAATAGATGAAAACAATAGAATGGGAAAGACTAGAGATCTTTTCAAGAAAATTAGAGATACCAAGGGAACATTTCATGCAAAGATGGGCTCAATAAAGGACAGAAATGGTAGGGACCTAACAGAAGCAGAAGATATTAAGAAGAGGTGGCAAGAATACACAGAAGAATTGTACAAAAAAGTTCTTCATGACCGAGACAACCACGATGGTGTGATCACTCACCTAGAGCCAGACATCCTGGAATGTGAAGTCAAGTGGGCCTTAGGAAGCATAACTACGAACAAAGCTAGTGGAGGTGATGGAATTCCAGTTGAGCTATTTCAAATCTTGAAAGATGACGTTGTGAAAGTGCTGTACTAAATATGCCAGCAAATCTGGAGAACTCAGCAGTGGCCACAGGACTGGAAAAGGTCAGTTTTCATTCTAATCCCAAAGAAAGGCAATGCCAAAGAATGTTCAAACCACCGCACAATTGCACTCATCTCACACACTAGTAAAGTAATGCTCAAAATTCTCCAAGCCAGGCTTCAGCAATACGTGAACCGTGAACTTCCAGATGTTCAAGCTGGTTTTAGAAAAGGCAGAGGAACCAGAGATCAAATTGCCAATATCTGCTGGATCATCAACAAAGCAAGAGAGTTCCAGAAAAACATCTATTTCTGCTTTATTGACTATGCCAAAGACTTTGACTGTGTGGATCACAATAAACTGTGGAAAATTCTGAAAGAGATGGGAATACCAGACCATCTGACCTGCCTCTTGAGAAACCTGTATGCAGGTCAGGAAACAACAGTTAGAACTGGACATGGAACAACAGACTGGTTCCAAATAGGAAAAGGAGTACGTCAAGGCTGTATATTGTCACCCTGCTTATTTAACTTATATGCAGAGTACATCATGAGAAACGCTGGGCTGGAAGAAGCACAAGCTAGAATCCAGATTGCCGGGAGAAATATCAGTAACCTCAGATATGTAGATGACACCATCCTTATGGCAGAAAGTGAAGAAGAACTAAAGAGCCTCTTGATGAAAGGGTAAGAGGAGAATGAAAAAGTTGGCTTAAAGCTCAACATTCAGAAAACTAAGATCATGGCATCCGGTCCCATCACTTCATGGCAGATAGATGAGGAAACAGTGGAAACAGTGGCTGACTTTATTTTTCTGGGCTCCAAAATCACTGCAGATGGTGACTGCAGCCTTGAAATTAAAAGACTCTTACTCCTTGGAAGGAAAGTTATGACCAACCTAGACAGCATATTAAAAAGCAGAGACATTACTTTTCTAGCAAAGGTCCATCTAGTCAAGGCTATGGTTTTTCCTGTGGATAAAAACCATGGATATGAGAGTTGGACTATAAAGAAAGCTGAGCGCTGAAGAATTGATGCTTTTGAACTGTGGTGTTGGAGAAGACTCTTGAGAGTCCCTTGGACTGCAAGGAGATCCAACCAGTCCATCCTAAAGGAGATCAGTCCTGGGTGTTCACTGAAGGACTGATGTTGAAGCTGAAGCTCCAATACTTTGGCCACCTGATGCGAATAGCTGACTCATTGGAAAAGACCCTGATGCTGGGAAAGATTGGGGGCAGGAGGAGAAGGGGACGACAGAGGATGAGATAGCTGAATGGCATCGCCGACTTGATGGACATGGGTTTGGGTGGACTCAGGGAGTTGGTGATGGACAAGGAGGCCTGGCGTGCTGCGGTTCATGGGGTCGCAAAGAGTCGGACAGGACTGACTGAACTGAACTGAGCTGAACTGACTCCTTTTCCTCCCTCAGGCAATGCCATTAAGGTCATCTCCTCAATGTGTACATGTGTGATAAGGTGCTCAAGTCATGTGCTCTTTGCCAGGCTCCCCTGTCCCTCCACACAATTTAAGTGATCCCACCCTGTCTAAACCAGATTTCCTTTATATCAACTTACTATCTTGGTAACTCAATTATCACAGATTATCTTGTTTACATTTTTATCTGCTATTTACTCCTGAATCCTTAGCACATAGCAGTTCCCGGAATTCAGTAACTACTCGTGTGAAAGAATGAAAGTAGGCAACAAATAAATATTTACAATTTATAATATTTTAAATATATACCAGCAACTACAACAACTGCAAAGTTATTTGGGGAAATCAATTCATCCTACATTTCTGAAAAATTAAAACATGAATAAAAGAAAACTCTCTTTCTTAACATCACAACTTTTATTAAACAAGCTCTCTAGGTCTGTTTTTATCTGAGTTTTCCTAAAGGGCATAAGAATGTACAAAATGAGTAGGTTTTTGTCTCCACAAATAATTGTTTTTCAAGGTAACAAAAAAAAAGATTGACTATGTGGGAGTCATTCTATCTTCTGGCTGTTAAAATATTAAAAGAAAAATATGGTGAAAATTCTTAAGAGTAACATATCCAATTTTACATGAAAAACAAGCCTGTTGATAAAGAAAGTCTGTTGAAAAGAGGCAAACAAAAACAAGCTATAAATTAGGTCACTAGACTTACAACAATATTTTTGCAAGACATTTTTATAATTTTTGGCTAGCTTTTAAGCTTGGAATATAAGATGTCCCAGGAGATTAACTGAGCACAGGAATTCAACCTCTGACAGGGTCAAACAGAATATCCTTTGCAATCCATCTATTTACCCGCATACTCATATGGATCACTCCATTTATCTAAATCTATGGTTTCAATGAGACATTAAGTATTTTATTTTTATTAGGTATGGTATTAAAACTCTACTTTTCAATGGCACCTATTTCAAGTTATATGATTTTACATACATATGTTCTCTTTTCTTTATTAAGGAAAAATTATTTTCTTTATCTAAAACTCTCTTTCTAGTAGCTCTTTCTCTCAACTCTGAAGTTTATTCTAGAAATCTGATTCTTGTAAGATACCATGTTTACTCTACCTAAGACCATTTATTTTCATGAGAACTTGACTTTTTTCAAGCATCATCCCCTGAGATTAGTGTAGAATTATAGGGTATATGAAAACCTGGTCTAAGAAAATAGGTTTTCTTATAGAGGCCAGAGACACAGTAGCAATTGGGACTGATGTCAGAAACATTAAATCATAAGCAGCATCTGAAGAACTGATACAATTAAAAGAAAGAAAAGTATTGTAGTACAAATGAACACAGATAAATCCTAGAATTATTTTTAAAAACACATTTGGCATGCCAAATTTAAACAGTAATCACTAACTGAAATTAATGTTAGTTTCTCCAAATTATGAGGCAGTTTCCCTATCCTACAATGACATTAAAATCAAGAAAACCTGGAAAAATAAAAATGGAACCTTGATTGAAGACAAAGATGCTTCAGTAATAATTTTCACACAAACCTAATTCTATGTTGTGCCCCAACCTATTCTTACCTGTTTCTCACATAAGATGTTATATAAAATAATGTAACAATGCACAGAAAAAATATGTTTCTTTGTCATATTCTATGCTCACATTTTAGCACTCTCACAAAATTAAAAAAACATATTCCAAAATAATATCAAGAGGAATATTTATTTTACCCAAGTGGTACTGTAAAGTCTTAGATAGTTAGTTACTAACTTCAAGGAAACAAAAAACAACTACAAAACTAAGTTAAAGGCAACTTTATTACAATACTTTTCCAAACTTCAAAACGCATTCATTATTGAATTTAATCTAATATATAATACATTATATTACAAGATAGAAAGCATTTCTCGTCAGATATTTAGCTTGCATGTATCTCCCAAAACAGAGATTCCTAGAAAGAGCAACAATGCACAATTGTTTATATCACTAAGTAAACTATTGCTCTGATGTCACGTAAAGAATCATTCATATTGCAATTTATTTTATGTTCATTTATCCTGTTTTAGAAATAAAGCAAAGCTATCTTGTCTATATGTTACTAGTTAATACCTAGAAGTTGTTTATACCCTAAACATAACCACAAGCTTAGAGATACTTCCTTTGGTAGAGAATAGGACTTTTAAAACTAACCACACCAAAACAGCACTTTATTTCCCCACTGCAAATAGGGGCAGAATTCTCTTCTTTCCTTTTTTAGGAGCCAAATCTGGGCCTCCTGCTCTTCAGACAGCCATCATCAATAGCTCTTCCTTTAAAACACACCCAAATTATAATAAACTCTATTCTAATAAAGTCATTTCTATTTTATCTTGCCTCTATATTTGCTTACTTAGAAGCGTTTACAACCCACTTTGAACATTACATAATAATGAACTTAAAAGTAACCTTGGGAAATGTTTTAATAACATAAAGAAAGTATTCTCCCAATTACACAAGGACATTACTTGCTCATCTGCCTCTGCTTCAACCAACCAACCCAACTCTACTTATGAAAAGAATTCCTTTTCCAAGGTTACTCCCATAAAAACAATAAAAACATATGTAAATCCATTGACTCAATCTAGCTCCTTACTGTTCTCTCTTGGTTTAACATTTGTGGGCTACCAAATAGCACAAAACATGTTCATCCTCCTTGTTTTTGAAACATCAGGAAATGGTTAGAAAAGTATAGAGAGGTTCTATTTTTTCTTCCATAAGGCAAATTTAATACAGATTTGGCTAAGAAGTTGGAGAAAAAGAACAAGTGAATGAAAAGGTATGTGCTGCCTGCTGGGGGAGGGGGGGGCAAGCCTCAGAAATCACTGTACGTTAAGAGCACGTGCTGAAACTTCATGGTGCCAGTCACGTAATTTTGTGTATTTGGGACTAAAGACGTGAAGGGGTATCTTTTCCCTGTGGAAATAAAAAGAAAAGAAAAAAGAGAAAGAGATTGATAGAAGAGTTGTAAGAAAGAGAAAGAAAAGTTTCTACATTTAGATCACCATGCAGAAAACATGCCTTCTAAAAGCTTAATCTCACAGAGCTGTTTGATTTAATAGCAAAGATGTTAAGAGTAGAGCATTTTTAGAAATATGGAAATTAATCTATAGACCCCTCTTGGAAACTTCAATTTTTGTTCCCCAAATAAAGCAACTGCAAGACACATGAACTCATTCACAGAGATCTGCAGTGTTAGCAAAGCACCCCCAAACATACCCTTCTGCCCACTTACTTTGATACTGAAGAAAACAGGCCGCAGACAAAAAATTCAGACATTATCAACTAAATGAAAAACCTCTAAATCGTGTATTTAAGTACCACAAAAGGCACCCAAGTTAAGCCCCTAGTTGTAAAGACAAAATGCCATACTATTCCCTTGAAAAGGTGAAAAACAAAAACAGAGACCATTCATAAAAGGAAAGCATTCAATTTACAAAAAAATGGACCACTTACTTTGCCTTCTTTGTATGATCAGCTTCAGACTCTTTCACTGAAATAAAATAAGCAATGTCCAACGTCAGTTAGCTTTTTTAACTTTTAAGCAATTACCTTTATCAATTAATACCAAATGGTTAAGTTACCAGAGCCACTAAAAAATTCCTTATCACTATACTGTTATTGACTGTACTGTAGTTAGTACTACAACTATTAATATTTCTATACTTTTTTAACATAACTCTTCTGGACTGGCTGCTTATTTACAGTACCACTGCTGCTAAGCTGCTGCTAAGTCGCTTCAGTCGTGTCCGACTCTGCGTGACCCCATAGACGGCAGCCCAACAGGCTCCCCGGTCCCTGGGATTCTCCAGGCAAGAACACTGGAGTGGGTTGCCATTTTCTTCTCCAGTGCATGAAAGGGAAAGTCGCTTAGTCGTCTCCGACTCCTAGCGACCCCATGGACTGCAGCCTACCAGGCTCCTCCATCCATGGGATTTTCCAGGCAAGAGTACTGGAGTGGGGTGCCATTGCCTTCTCCGTTACAGTACCACTAGGCATAATGTAAAAGCAAACTGTTTCAGGAATATTACTATTTCCAGTAACTGTCCAGCAGTCTAAACGCTACTCTCTGTGGCAAAAAAATGTTCAACCCTTAGAATCCCTAGCTATTTACTTACAATGTTCAGTCCCAGTGATCTGGGCAAGGATTCGGAAAGAACGAGACTGAGTCGTTCCAGTCCTCGGACGCCAGTCTTCAGTATCCTCAATCAGTCTCTTCTTGCTGGCATCGCTGTGAGTAGGTATGTGATAAAACTCGGTATTACGATCCATAATGTGTTTTCTTGGTGGGCTAGAGTTAAAAAGGAAAAAAAGAAAAAGATTAAAATATTTTTAATTACATTAAGGCTAAAATATCCCCTCCCATATTATTTATAAGTTATACATTTAAGCCTCAATGTTCCTTTTGTATATTTTGCTTTTTTCAAGTATGTGTGACGTGTGTGTGCATGCTCAGTCATGTCTGACTTTCAGGTATACTCACATTTTTTTCTTTTAAAAAAAAGCATCCTTTTAAAAAGTATACTAGGCTTTTTAAGTTTAAAAAAAGGTACTTATATGATAACATAAAATTATAGTATAAATGTCTATTCAACAGAAAGGTTACCGTTTGGGTGGGATTTTCCTTTTAATTGACAGAAGAAGGCAGCAGAAGAGAGATTTCCAACATGAAGAAAAGGAAAAGAAAAGAATAAGAAAAGAAGGAAAATAATAAGAAACTGCAAAGTCTACAGTAATTAAAATCAAACAATTCAAAATTACTTGTATTATTCATCTTCTGGCTAAGAAAACAGATATGAATTATATTCCCAAGCATGGTTAAATACCCCTATGCTGCTAAAATGTGTTGGCTTTCACAAAATTAAATGATCCTTTCATCACTAGGCCCAAGAGCCACAAATAATTTAGTACAGGCCAAATCAGCAATTCCAAACACAATTTTGAAAAGGATCAGAACTGTTATTTTCAACAGTACTCTCATTTATGTGTACAGATATCCCTCACCCTAAACAAAGTTAGGTGCAGGATCATCAATGTGAAGAGATGTAGTGTTACACAAATGAAATGAAAACGAATGAAATATTTATCAGAAGACCAAGATACAAATCGTGGCTCTGTCACTTTTCAAATACATAATTTTGGACAAGTCAATCTCACTGAATCTCAATTTTTTCATTTATAAAATAAAAATATCACACACAAAGTAGCACTGTCTTCAGGGTTAAATGAAATGATATATATAAAAGAATTTGCAAACTACAGAGTTCAAGAACCTTGAATGTGCTAAGAATATTCATTTTTCTACTAAGAAAGCATAAATATTAAGGAATTTACAATGTACCTTATTTTAACACTTTAAGATCTAGGTAACTTTATAAATACTCCCCCTTCTCAACATCTCCAGGCAAAATAGGATAAATACTAGTGAACTTTGAGTTTCAACTCAGAAGAGAAATAGGAACCTGAGTATGAACTAGCAGACACCCAGCACAAGATCCAAGCAGAGAAAGTGCCCTCAGAGTGTCAGATATGCATGGCAACATCTGTTAGATTAACTCACGGCTAGAAAATCACATTGCTGTCAGGATGCCACACGACTGCTGTCATTTTAACAGGGATACAATCAAAACCTGTCACAGTACACATTTTTGCCCCAGTGACATGACAGAATTAATGTTAACTCTAGCTGTGCAGTCAGACGATAGTTCTAAGCATACATCTTCTATTCAGTATACATTTTATGCAAGTTATTTAACTTCTCCAAGTTTCAGTATTTCCCTTCTAAGAAATGGGGATTTTATCTACCTGAAAGGGTTGTTTTGAGAAATAATAAGATAGGTAAAGTAGGTAAAATGCTTTCCGGAGTAGGTAACAAAAAGTAATCACATAATGGTGTTCTTTTATGATTACTAGAAAAATTATCTGCAATGCATATTCTAAGACTATAAATCATCTAGAACTTCCCTGGTGGCTCAGACTGTAAAGAATCTGCCTGCAATGCAGGAGACCCTAGTTCCATCCCTGGGTTGGGAAGGGAATGGCTACCCATTCCAACATTCTTGCCTGGAGAATTCCATGGACAGAGGAGCCTGGTGGGCAATAGGAATATATATATTTATAGATGTATATAAATCATCTATATACACATAACAGAATAGTATTTATATACAATACTAATAATAGCATTTTAATACTATTAATATTTAATGATATTTAATTGTAATTCAAATTATTATTTATGATAAAATTTCAATAACCTGGAAGTGAAATACCTGAAATACCTTTTACTAATAGTGAATAAAATCTCCTAGTTCTTTTATAAATCATTTTTTTAATTAGAAAATAACATTATTTCATAAATACACTGTCGCTGACAGATTCCTAAACAGACACTTTACCTTATGCGATTATTTGAAAAACTTTATTTTTAAGCTACTAAACTTATAGTTTTAAATTTCTCTATAATCAGTAAGTGTTGTTTACTCTTAAATGGTGCCAGTTGCAGGTATTTTATACTCTATAAAAAGTTTGGATTATAAAAGTACAAAAGAAAAAAATGTCTAAGACACTAAGATTAATAAAATGACACCACTTAAGAATATTTTTTAGCTATGACACACTTGAAAAAGTATAGCACATCTTAGACTCTGTGACATTCACCACAGCTTAAGTTCTGTGTCAAGTGATAGAAAGTTTCTAAACATTTACTGGCTTTGACACTTTAGACTCTTATGATTATGATTAAATAAGGGAATAATATGAATAAGTTTACTTTTTAAATTCATTTGGGATAGAACATAAACTTAACTCTCAAGAGCAAATAATTTATTTCAAAATAGACATTAAAAGTAGCAAGTTTATTCAAATTTAAAAAAAAATATTAAACAAGGGAGGCCCCACCTACATCTCTGACTCCAGTATCTGCTGTCTATAATACCTATCCATCTTCCTGAAAATTTAGCCAAGCTTTTCCACTGCAGAAGTGTGGGTTTTCTAAACACACCCACTAATTCATATGAAGTTCTCTAACGTGAAAAACAAGTTTCCTAGTTCCCTCAGCATATCTGAAAATGCTAAGCAATGAGAAGACACTAATAAAATTTCCTGATGGTGTTAAGTTGAAAGCCAGATGAAAAGTTACAGAGAGACAACGATGAAAATTAGAAAGAAACCACTGATTAGGTACTTACACGGTGCCAGGGTTACTGGAGGAGGAATAATACACACAAAAAAAGATGTGATAGAGGGGAAAAGACATTGAAGTTCCCAGGATGATGGAAAACATAGATGAGGCCAAAAAAAGAAGAAAAAAATGAAATAACAAAATTCAAAACACTGAATTTACATGAAAATTAAGATGTTACACCAAACATCATGCTTCAAAATAATTATGTAAAAGGCAGACAAACAAAAATGAACAAATGTTAGTTGAAATTCTATTACATTGTTATTATTTGGATAACAGTTTTATCTATGCTGCTTGTTTCCAAAAACACTGAAAAATAATTTGTGTGTTAATGCTAGATCAAGCCTCAAGTTACTAATACCAAGAAAGAAAGATCTAATATTTAAAATATTTTCTTTGTTGTTGTTTAGTTGCTAAGTCGTGTCTGACTCTTTGGCAACCTCATGGACTGTAGCCCGCCAAGCCTCCTCCACGGGATTCTCCAGGCAAGAATACTGGAGTGGGTTGCCATTTCCTTCTCCAAGGGATTTTCCTGACCCAGGGATCGAACCTGTGTCTCCTGCACTGCAGGCAGATTCTTTACTACTGAGCTACCAGGAAGCCCCAAATATTTTTTTCTAGGTTTCTATAAAATTTATTTTATCCTACAATGTGGCTAACAAAAGTCAGAGATTAAAATATAAATTAGATGTCAGATGTAGAAACAGATCATTTTAAACTCACTTTTAAAATCAGAGCAGAAATAAATAAAAAAAAAATTTAAAAAAATAAAATTAGAGCAGACTAAGAAAATCTTTCATTCTCACATAATATAACAAGTATATATTAACAAGTATAGTCTTCTCAGATGAATTATTCTGAACCATACATTGCAAAGGAATGATACATTTTTGAAAATTTCCTCTTATTTTTTTAAAATATGGCAATTATGATGAAAAACATATGAAGCACTGGGTCATTAATAATGGGCTATTACTCAATTTTCATACTCTCCCCTGTCTATTATTACCACTGCCTTCATGCACAAGCAAATCCCAGGAAGTTTAGAACTGATTTGTAGGAACTCCAGAGTGCTATATCAGCAGCAGCATAATTGCTGCCCAGAAAGGCATGTCTGCTAGATGGTAAAGAACTAGGTTAATAACATCTAAAGAGGGAAAATAAAATTCATTCACATAGCCTATTAAGTATCGAATCATTAAAAAGAAATATATTCACATTCCATTATATATAAAGAAGACAAGTATTAACTCTATATAGTTTCTCAACACATTGTTGAATCAATTCTACTACAATAAAGTTTAGTCAGAGTAAGTAAAAATTCACTATAAATGTAGTAAGAAAAAGTGCCTACCGCTTTGAATGCTAAGACTGTACAGTGAAGCTAAGCTGTATTTCCACATCAAAGTCAGTGTCATAAACTCAAGAGAGGGCTGAGTTTTGCTGAGTGGGGGTGAGACACGGGATTAAGTTAATCTCAGTAATTTATGGGTATTTACTCTTCTCTAAGCCTTATTATTCAATGCAAAGTATTCTCTCCTCTGCCTTGATACTTCAAATAGTAGAGAAACAGTTCTGCAAAATAACCTCCTCTGACCAGAATAAAATCTTAGGAATATATTTGAACATTGCAAAGTTTGAGAAACAAGTTTTATGTCAAAATGAAGTTGTGGGGGTAGAGGCAGAATATTCTATGATGTGGTGAGGGGTAAGCAGAAGAGGGTTGATTGGTTAAAGTCTAAAGATGTCAATTTTAATATGCTGAAAAGGTATTTTCATGAATTTTAGAAAGTGTGCCCAAGTGGAACAGCCCATCATACAACACAGTGGCATCTGTGCCAATGGGGCAGTCAGACTGACTTGGCTTTTCACCCTGGCTATGCTGCCCACCCCTCTATGCCTGGACAAGCTGCAACCCCCAGGAGCTTCTTTTCCCTCAACAGTGAAACAGACTACATTCTCTATCTTTGGATAGAGATCCAATGGATACTTCTCTATCTTTCAGACTTCCGTAGGGGCATATGTTTACATGCTCTTGAAAGCACTTTGAAAACTATAAAAATTTGTCGTTAGAAAAGATCCTCCAGCTGCTCAACATAAAAAAAGTGCCATTAAACCCAACTGTAGTTTATGCATGTTATTCATTCATGTAGTTTCAATTCACTCAATTTATCAAGACTATAACCATTAAAAACAAATACTAATTCAAAGTAACAGAAATAAGTTCAGGTCACAAACAGGTAACAGAGCAAGGCACACCAAAATTTGGCTCCAAAAATCCCTAGGCTCCAATCTTAGCTCTATCACTTACAAGCTGCATGCTTAGAAAATTAAGTAACGTCTCAAGGTTCAAAGTTTAAATAAGAATTCAATCATATACTGCAGTTAAAAACATATAGCACAATGCATAGTAATATTTAGTAATTTAATGAATATTATCCTTGAATTTTAAAAAATATACATTTAACCTAAATGCGGTTATTTTTTCAAGTCCCATTTTCCCCCTTACAAGTCAAATTATTACACTGGAATCTTATAACTAGTGAAAGCCTTTGTACACTGGTGTATAATATTCTTATATGACTGTAACATGTTCCTTGAAGTGAAGTGAAGTGAAAGTCGCTCAGTCATGTCCAACTCTTTGTGACCCCATGAACTATACAGTCCATGGAATTTTCCATGCCAAAATACTGGAGTGGGTAGCCTTTCCCTTCTCCAGGGGATCTTCCCAGCCCAGGTATTGAACCCAGGTCTCCCACATTGCAGGCGGATTCTTTACCAGCTGAGCCACATGGGAAGCCCTATTCAATTACTGAGATCATAACCATACTGGAATAAAGTTGCTCTAATTTAATAATAATAATTATTATTATTCAATAGCTAATTCCCTCAAGTGTGTCTAAGATATTCCATATTTTCAATTCTACTCTAGAGTACGATGATAAGGAAATTGCAGCATATGCTCAGAATGATCATAACACACAATTAAGTTCTTGTCTAATGTGATTTTTATCAACTTTAAAGCTAGTAATCACTAGTTTATCATCAATACCAACAGACACAAAATTTTGACATTATACCACAGTGATTTCCAAAGTCTATGCCAACCACCTGTGACATTTAACTAGTTGCAAAGGTGTACAGACCTTCTTTCAGCCAATGACACACAACTGCACACATAGAGTTCTACGTCTTTCAGCAACACTGGCTGAAAAATCAAAAAGGTTCTTAGAGATTTTACCTGGGAAGTACTGGGTTTTGATATGAATTTGGAAATCAACTCAGTTTTATAATATAGACTATTCACTAGTGGCACATGTATTTATACTTTCTCTTCTGTGTTTCTCGTCTATCAGTCTTGACTGCTACAGATTACCTGCAACATAACCTCTTGTAAACTGTTAAACAGCAAACCCCACATATACTTCATGATGAAAGTTAAACACTGCTATTTATTACCATAAAGCAATTCACCACAACATAGCAATGCAAACAAAACTTATTGAAAAGACTAAATGTGGTTATTCTAAATTATAGCTGTTTTGCAAAATTTAACTTAATTTTGCAAAAATCGGGCATTCATGCTGTTTACTCATATATAAATCACCATATTTCCTCTCCAGTAATGTGGATACTAACTTTGTCACTTTTGTGTTCTGCAAAGAGAAAAGCATTAAAAATGTTACTACCATATCATATTTTGTATCTTCCAAGGCCAGGTTCATCAAAATACCACATACCAACTGTTAGAAGAGACTGCAGTCCAATGAAATTAAAATTAATAAAGAATGTATAAAAGACTTACCTCTTGAAAGCAGTGGCACATTATAATGCAAGAGCATATGGAAAGGAAAAAGGTAAATCACTTGAACTACTTGATGTAAAATAGATTCCCTTCCAGTTTGGAATATAAAACTCCATTTTGCTCTAAGTAGAGTAAGAAGAGTAGTAAAGAAAATAGTAAGCCAAGACTACAAATTCATATATGAAGAAGATGGACTAAAAATTTCTAAAAAGTGCCTTGTTCCATTATTATTTGTAAGAAGGAACAGGAATGCTAGCATAGTGTTATTAATATTCTAAAAATATCAACACAGTTGTTAGATTTCATACTATTAGGATAACTATTTCTCAGTAATGATTCATTATTCATAAGCACTTGTGTCTTATGTTTATTATAAAACTAAATAAATTTGAGTGGGACACCTATAAAAACTAATAGTCCTCCTGCTTTGAATAAAAACATAATCTATCAATTTAACTTTACATTCTTGTAAACTCCTAAATTTTTGGTTACTGGCACTTAGGTTTTAAAATAAAGAATAATAAAAAGTAACAACTCTCAACTGTGGAAGACATTTGTTGCAATCATTTGTAACACTATAAAAATATGGAAAATTCAATAATCACACACTTAGTAAAAAGGTTGACAGTGATTTCAGGAAAAGAGTTTGACACCTGATGCAGGAAATATATTCATTAGTAACACAAAACACCTGCTTTTCAAAATGACATCACTGACTAGTAAATAGTAAAATGTGAGATTTATTTTTGATTTCTCTGACCTAAATGTAGTAAGAGAAACAGCAGAAAGAGCACTGCAAATTTGTCTATAGAATTTCACAAACAACACACTTTTGTTTTCATAGTAATCAAGTTTTCATTGTGCTAACACATCGGGTCAACACCTGAAATTAAGCTACTTTTAAATGCAATTAATTTGCAAATGCAAAGCAGTAACTTGCTTGTTAATGATGCAAAATATGTAATAGTCCCTTTTGTCCTGAATCTTGGACAGTGCAGGACACCGTGTGCTCAATAACTACATGTCAACTGACTAAGAAACCACTGTAAAGTCCCTGTAACTATATCACTGCCTACAAAGTTGAAAATAATAAGTCATTTCAGGAATCACCAAAGCTATACCGATAAAACACAAAGTTTCAGCTTGGTGTTTTCAATATAATAGTTCTCTGTAACCTCAGTTTTGCTTTTATCTCTACAATTTTCTATTAAGAAGCCTTCTTTATAAAATTTTATGAAATGTTAGGAAGGAGAAAAGATTTTAACTTAAACATTTCCTTCAAAAGAAGTATTTTTTTCCCTACTGAACCTGGAATTTAACAAACAAAATAAACTTCTGCTTTTAGTCTTCCATGAGACTAGCATTTGATAGGCAGCATCTGTCTTTTCAAGGGGCTTCCCAGATGGGTCAGGAGTAAAGAATCCACCTGCAACGCAGGAGACACAGGCTCGATCCCTAGGTTGGAAAGATCCCCTGGAAAAGGAAATGGCAACCCACTCCAGTATTCTTGCCTGGGAAATCCCATGGACAGAGGAGCCTGGCGTGCTACAGTTCACAGGGTTGCAAAGACTCAGACACAATTGAGCACACACACATCTGTCTTTTCAAGGTATCTACTCTGATTACTCTAAAATCTATTATCTTAAAATAGACAAATCAGAAAAATGACAACCAAATGCACCTCAACACTACATACTATTTATCTTCCTCATATAAAAGAAATAACTTTCTTTGAAAGGCACTAGTTTTCCTCAGTATATACATCAAAACTTTCAAAAGTCACTCACAACCACAAAACCACACATAGGGCCCAGGAGCTGTCCTTCCAGACCTGCTCCTTTCTCTCAGCAGCAGCCTGGAACCCTGCCACCTTCTTTTTCAAAGCCCCCAAGTTGCCATGGGAGCAGTCCTATGAAAGCACAGCCCCTTCATTACGTGAATTAAAATTCAGAAGGGATTATCTCAGAAAGGACCTAACTACACAATTATTTTAATTATATTTTCCTGGGAACTGACATTGGTTAAAAATAATCACGCATGCAGATTATTTCCTTTTAAAAGACACTTTTGTCACAATAAATCTGATCAAAATGACTTTACAGAAATGACTTTGGTTTAAACGACAGTAACTAGATTCCAAAAATAAAATAACCATCTATAAATGATGGCTACTGAAAACAGACTTTAATTTTTAAAAAATCTGTGCCACAAAAAAAGAGGAAAATTTTAAGGAATGGATTCTCAGAAAGTTATTGTAACATTATATATTTAGTGTCCACTGCTTTAAATCTATTCATTTTAGAAAAATGTTTACAGTGTTACAATGAAAGTATTCTCTAATTTGCTGCTGATGTTTTTAAGCATCCGTTATGTTACTGTCCTCTCATTACTGTTTGCTTTTAAAGACTAAATTTTAGCATAAGTTTATCTGAAAAGAATGTGGCTTAGCTAGCTGACCTAAGCTAATGCATCATACACAGACATGAGTCAAAACTAAATGTGTTTTCTGTCTTCAGAATACTTCCTAGAAAAACAGCTTCTTACAAGCTTCTCATTTCCTCTCTCTGTCGCATGAGATACATAAGCTGACACAACTGCAACCATTCTATTTCAACTTTTGGTGACTCATAAAAGAATGGAAAAATTGAGAAAGATTCAAGATTTGCCTTGCATTATAAGGGCCAGCTGCTCCACGTTGTTCCAGACTTGAAGAAAAAGTTACAGAGTCCGTTACATGATTTATAACAGGTGAAGATGCATAATTAGGCTTGGATTAACCTATAATTGCCTTGCAGAGACTGCTGTATTGTATATAACATAAAGCTACATTACATGTTAATGAAGCAAATGAAACTTCATTTCCCTTCTTTCAGAGAACAGCTGATTTGGGGGTGGGTGGAGATGAAGTGTTGCCTGGAAATTGCCTGAAAGAAGAGTTTGATAAGAGCAGAAAGCACCCTCGGCCACCTACCCATTTTGCTGTTTACTGTCACCCTGGGATCCTCTTCTCTGTCCCTCCGCTAGCTCCTGGGCAGTCTCGGCACACACGCTGGTGACTGTGGGCTGCCGTGGGACATTAACTGCAGGTTTACCAGCGCTCAGTGCAGATGACCGCTGGTCAGCACTAAGATTGGTATTAGCATGCGGTCCAGATGCAGCGAATGGGGGAGAAGTGACAACGGCCACGGGTGGAGGGGAAGCATGTGATGAAGTGGTCGCGTGGGCTGGGGTGAAGGCAGACGATGGTGATGGGATGGATGTGACTTTTGGTGAAGATACAGAACCAAAGGGCCGCGGGGCCTTATTGTAGGCCATGTTGGTTGTGGAAGTGACTTTGGACACAGCAGGAGATGGAATGGGCACAGGTTTAACTACTTCTTTAGGTTCTCCCTATGTAAAATAAAAATAAACATACACAAAACACGGCAAAGACATGCAAAATAGATCCACCGAAAAGAACACACAGCTAGTTTGTAAAAAGACAAACACAATTATGTTAGCAGGCCAAACTTTACACATTTCCAGATAAAAATAATGAGCTGATAAAATATTAGCATGCATGCTAACAGGTCTCAACATGCATAACACAGATGCACATACTGAGTAGATAAATTTTTTTTAAAAAATGAAAGGAGTTCAAAATATTTAGGAAATAGATTAGGAAAGTTATCAAAAAGCCTAAAGGTCAACATAAGTGCCAATTTAGACATATTCCAAAGGAAAATTTTTTAATACCCCACAGTAAACAAAACATCACTAATCAAAACATTTATTTTAAAATATCCAGAGTCTCAACTACAATTCCATCTTTCAAACACGTTTAATTACTCTCCAGAGTACAATTATTTGATTCATGCAGAAGCAGCTGGACATTTCTAATTCTTCAATTAAAAAAAAAAAAGGAATGTTCATTTTCATCTAATTCAGAAATGTGAACATTCTAATTATTTTGATTCAAGAAATTGCTCCTTAAAAATAAAACACAAAACAAATGAAACAAAATCAATCCTTTCCCTTTTCTACAGTCCACCTATTTCTCTCTCTGGAATGTTTTGAGATATCGCTAAAGATGGAATAAAATTCTTCCCATTTCCAAAATAAATATTCAAAAGTAACACGAGAAAAAAAAAAAGATCTTAAATGTTTCTTCATAGACATCAAAGAAAAAAATAACAACTAAGAAAGATCAGTTCCACCTAAAATTAACAGAATTTGTGTTTGCAAACCCCTATCGCAAAGTGTGAATTTAAAAATAAAACCAGTTTAATCTTCTATGATGAATTCAAGAATAAGTCCTTATCATCCCAAAAGAAAAACAATCGAATTCTTTAAAAGTACATAATGGTAGCTCTATTATGTTTAATTTAAAGGAAGAAAAAGTAATCTAATTTTACAGAAATAATAAAGCTGAGGGAGATAAAGTAACTTAATGCCTCAGGGAATCAATATGAGCAAATTCACTGAATAGGCACAAGTAAAATTAAGGAGAAAACCCCTCAAAGCACAAAACCAGATGTAAATGAACAATGATTTGGGACAATTTGAAGATATATATATATAAGAAAAAAAAGGGTACTTGCCAAAAACCTAATCCAAGAATACTCTGAAAACATAATTTAAAAATGTAATTTAATATTACCAGTCAACTTCATTAAAGACTTATTGTGACATTCATTTTTGTAACCACTTATTTAATCTGTTTAGATTATTTGAATAAAGAGGCAAATTAAAAGTGAAGGTAAGAAATCTGGATATGAGTTACTGATAATATATGACACTGGAAATACTATTTAAATAATAAGGAATAATTACATTGTTTAAATAATAAGGAATAATTACATTATAATTCTGTTATGTGTTGATTTTCACTATCCCTCATCATCTTTAAAGAACTGTGAGGAAAAACTGTATGGGAACTATAAATTGTCAGTATGGTCGGAGACAGGAATGGAAGTTAGAGTGGTTCAGGAGGGACAATCAAATATTACCCCAGTAATGCTGGATTAGAAACACACCTTTTGAACAGGAACTGGCTCAAGCTTGGGTGTAGCAGATGCTCTGAGGAAAAAACAGAAAAAGGAAGAAAACATGAATTTTTGCAAACTTATTAATTAAATTTTTATTATGTACCTTAATATACTGTCATCAGAATTTGTAGTGTCATAATTCATGCTTTTAACTATTCACAAGCTACTAATTAGTTCATGAAACTCAAATGCTGTAACATCCAATAACTCATACACTAAGTATTCAACAGTTCTCTACACATTCAAATGAGGAAAGACAAACACCAATCCTGTTTACTAATGTACCCATGTTTAACCTTTAAATTAAGGCTATCCCTCACCAAAAAGGGTAAAGTAAAATAAACATGACTTTCAGATCCTTGAGTAGTTCCTGAAACAAATAACTGATCTCTTTGTCCAACAGTATCTGCCTCTCTCTTATTATCCATGAATATGCCCAAAGGACACATGGATCTTTGTATGAAGACACTAAATAAATTCTGGTTGAACTGGCTCACTGAGTATTAATTTTGTATTTATATTTTGAGTGCAGGCTAATGGATCTGTTCTGCTAAAACCAAACTGTAAGTTCTTCCACTAGGCTACAATTTCAGTGAAGGTAGTGATCATGGCCTACTTGAGTCTCTATATCAGCACGGCCTGGCATGCATTAATAACAGGTTATCAGTATTGAGCATAGAAAGAAGACAAAAAGGAAAAGAGGACAAATATCCATGCACAGAACTATTCTCATATTCAAATTCATTATTTTTAATCTATACTTTTTTGTATTATTACTGTCAGTTTCGTTAGCATGGACTAATAGTAATGATAATTGATTTGGAGCAATTATCTCTTATAATCATGACAAATAACCAAAGCAGCAGCAATCATTATCCCCATTCTTCACAGGAGGAACTTCAGAGTTAAAGTAAATTATTTCTAGAATGGAGCTAAAGCCAACCATCCTTATGTATTACAAGACACTGCCTGCAGTCAAGGACAGTAAATGATTGGAGAGCTCCTAATGATTTAAAGCTATTTTCTCAGCATTAAGGTATACATTAGGTTTAATAATGTCAGAAGCAGTCTAACTCCTCTTATATCACGCAAGCCTGAGGATAAGACAGCAAGTGCAGAATTCAAGAAATGTAACCACAGTAGGTAAATAAGTGATAAATTTTAAGCTGCAAATCATGAGATCATTTTACTTACAGAGAAGCTAACATAGTATATTTGGTCTCTACAGTCATAACCTAGTAATGAACTCCGATCAACATTTTTAGGAGCAACTGAATCTTCCAATAACAACTAATTTGGTTAGCCAGGGCAAGCACGGACTGAATAATTGGCTAACATAATGAGAGATCACAATGGATGCTAACATTGGGTTACTGTTATGTAGAATTACACTCTGCAATTGCACAACTTTCCATGTGTGCTATCAATCAAACAATTATTTCTCTTTTAGCTTATAGGGTTATTATAACAAGCAAAGGAAACAAGTTCAAGAACAGAACAGTGGAATCTTTCTTTCATTGAAATTTCACAGTAAGATGCAATCACAAAGGATCTACTTATTAAAACCACCCAAGACACGACTGAAATTTTGCCGTAACAGAGAGGACAGAATCCTTTTTCATCTGGACACTTAAAGGTATAAGGAGCTCTTCTAGTAACACAAAAACAATATATACAAAAGATGATGTTTAACCTGAACAGAATAAAGAGGTTTCCAAGAAGAATAAAATGCATATATCTCATGTCTATGAAAACAAACCCCTTAGTTTTTTCTGGGTGTTAGTTCTTACTTGAATAGCATTAGCAACAACAACAAAAACCCCAGAATGATTAATTTTCACAAACTTTGTGGAGTCCAATCTCTTAATCTGTTGAGAACTTAAAGAACAACGAGTCTTACCATATTTTATGGATTGAAAGTTCTACAAAACTATTTCCTAAAATACAGAATTCACAGAAAAATTTAAACTGAATCTTTAATATCTGGCCTGCTCACCTTCTGATAAAGGCCCACAAGTACAATGACATGAAATAAGAAAAGCAGTCAAAGAAAAGAGGAAAAGCTGTCCTCAAAATTCCAGGATTGAGTCCATTACACATGAAAATCACAAGCATTACGTTGTAGGTGGAAAAAAAAAGACTGGCTTATAATTAAACATCAAATGAAAGAGCTGACACTACATGCAATAAAAATTAGTTATGCTGGTTTAAATATTTAAATAACTACCAAATGAATCATAGAATCATTAAAACTTAGGTTTCTTGAAGTGAAATGTAAGTCGCTTAGTCACGTCCAACTCTTTGCAACCTCATGGACTATACAGTCCATGGAGTTCTCCAGGCTAGAATACTGGAGTGGGTAGCCTTTTCCTTCTCCAGAGGATCTTCCCAACCCAGGGATCGAACCCAGGTCTCCTGCATTGCAGGCGGATTCTTTACCAGCTGAGTTATAAGGGAAGTCCAAGAATACTGGAGTGGGTAGCCTATCCCTTCTCCAGCAGATCTTCCTGACCCAGGAATGGAACCGGGGTCTCCTGCAATGCAGGCAGATTTTTTACCAACTGAGCTATCAGGGTACGTCATGGGAAATGTAAGGCTGGATGAACACAAGGTGGAATCAAGATTGCCGGGAGAAATATCAATAACCTCAGATATGCAGACAACACCTTCCTTATGGAAGAAAGAAAAGAAGAACTAAACAGCCTCTTGATGAAAGTGAAAGAGGAGAGTGAAAAAGTTGGCTTAAAACTCAACATTCAGAAAACTAAGATAATGGTATCCAGTCCCATCACTTCATGGCAAATGGATGGGGAAACAATGGAAACAGTGAGAGACTTCATTTTGGGGGGCTCCAAATCACTGCAGATGGTGGTGACTGCAGCCACGAAATTAAAAGACGCTCCTTGGAAGAAAAGTTATGACCAACCTAGACAGCATATTAAAAAGCAGAGACATTGCTTTGCCAACAAAGGTAGGTCTAGTCAAAGCTATGGTTTTTCCGGTAGTCATGTATGGATGTAAGAGTTGGACTATAAAGAAAGCTGAGTGCCGAAGAATTGATGCTTTTGAACTGCAGTGTTGGAGAAGACTCTTGAGAGTCCCTTGGACTGCAAGGAGATCCAACCAGTCCATACTAAAGGAAATCATTCCTGAATATTCATTGCAAGGACTGATGCTGAAGCTGAAACTCCAATACTTTGGCCACCTGATGCAAAAAACTGACTCATTGGGAAAGACCCTGATGCTGGGAAAGACTGAAGGCAGGAGGAGAAGGGGACAACAGAGGATGAGATGGTTGGATGGCATCACCAACTCGATGGACATGAGTCTGAGCAAGCTCTGGGATTTGGTGATGCACAGGGAAGCCTGGTGTGCTGCAGTCCATGGGGTTGCAGAGTCGGACATGACTGAGCAACTGAACTGAACTGAACAGTATAACTTACAACAGTGAAAACTAGGAAACAACTAATTAAATATACAGTGAGGAAATGGTTGTCATATAACCAAATGATTAAACACTATACAATGATTAAAACAATTTTTAGAAAGAATTCTGAATTACATGATAAGATGCTTACTTTACAATGTTAAGTGAAAAAAGAAAAATATAAAATAGCATATATGGAGCATGATTAACACATGGAAAAAACTGGAAACACACCAGTATTTCAGTAGAAATTCTCTATGAATGATACGTTTTCTCCCCTCTTGTATCTTCCACGTTTTATGCACTGTACATGTTCTACTTATGATAACTAAGGCTATTTCTCAAAGCAGGCTTCACAGAAAACTACTTTCCAAAACACCCTCCCCCCCAAAAAGGTTGTGTTATCAGAGAAATGTAGAAAATTTAAAGTTACATAAGCATTGTAACCATAGGACTATTTAAAGCCTTTAAATGCCTAAAGAAGAAAACACTGTGGATCATTGTCCACACCCATGAGCTTGAAATACTCGTTTCTGGAACTCATGTTTAGAATATTCATTTACTTAGGAAACCTTTCTCAAGGCTGGAATTACGAAAGGGAAAAACTCTCTGAGAAATGCTATTTTAAATAAAGAGAGTATAATCTCTGTCAGTCTGAAAAGTTTTCTTAAGTCTCTTCCAGGTGGCTAAAATTAAGAGAAAGAAACATTACAATCCACAAACTCCTCAAAACCTTTTGTTATACACACTATCTTTCTTGACAAGCTGGTGCTTTCTTAAAGGTTGTTAAATAAGATACCCAAATACTCTGAGCATAATTTATAATTTAATCAGTGTTTAAGGAGGAAAATCTCATTTCCCCCACCAAACTGAAATATACATTTCCCATATTCCTTGAGGAGAAAATCCTAATAAATGAATAAGGAAAACTACTTCCCAAAATTAAAATTTTTATAGTTGCCTTTCTTTTAAAAACAATATTATACTGAGAATCTGCTCCTTTACTTCAGAAATGTTATAGATTACTTAAAAGCAAACAATTTTGTAAAGACAAAGTTTTAAAAACTGATGTATAATTGCTAATAATTATTCCTACATTTTTCTGTTCAAATCCTGGGAAATAAGCAATGGTGTAACATATAGATCTCCCATTCAACCACAGTGACCGTCACAAGTCACTTTTGTGCAGGGTGTGTGTTTGAAGCCAGCAGAGATCCTGGCAATGGCTCGGTGCCACGGACCGAACAATCCACTTATTGTTCTCTCTTCCCTTGGTGCGACGCTTCTGTAGGGCAGTAAGCCACGACGAGGAGAGAGGCTAGTGCCTTGGCCCTGTACTATGCTCAGCTCATGGAATCCAAAGAACAAAGCCCACAGTGTGGTTAGAACAATCTATTTTGAAAGCTGATTGATTTTTATAAGAGCAATATCCAAAATAAAAATCCCTGAAGCATTACAACCAGTTTCAGAACTTCTGGCTGAATGGTTGAAAGGAGTTCCAAGTTACAATGTTGTATTTGAAATCAGAATTTTGATGCCCTGGTTAAAATAATGTACAGGAAAAATAATACCAAAAATAAGCGATAGATCTAATAAAGATTAAATCAAAGGGATCATGAAAAACTTCACTGTATGAACACTCAATGAATTTTCTAACACTGCTGTATAAAGTGAAACTTTTTTAGCTAATAAAAGTCACCAATGAATGTTTACATTAGTGTTTAAAAATGAGGAATTATGCAACAGAACTGGACTGATGAAGATTACTCACATTACTCATTATGTCTTGGTGATGCCTTCAACCATATCTAATACACTTAATTCATAAACAATCATAGAGAAAAGAGAAGGAATTTTAGTTCATCTTCCGTGAGATGAACTCTATCTAAGTTTCCCACAGCATGGCCATCTTTGGGCTCACTGACCTCAGGACCCATAAACACTAGGGCACATCATTAATCACTTTAATTGCAAAGTTGTCAATTTGCAATAACAAAGCAACTCCAGAAGGGAAAAAAGTGAGCACTCAAGTGTGTAGAGGGATGTCTCTTTAAACCATTTCCCCATATTTAATTGTACTTCTAGTTAGTCGGCTTTCCTAAAACTCAAACCTTAAACATTTAAATCACTTATGGCAATGCATCAGTGGGTTTTTTCCAATGATTTGAGAACACGTAAGGATTATTTTTTCTACAAACAAAAGTACAAAATAGCTATATATTAGTGTGCTATATATATAGTAGTAGCTATATATCAGGGCTTCCTAGGTGGCTCAGTGGTAAAGAGTCCACCTGCCTACAGAGGAGACACAGGTTCAATCCCTGGGTTGCAAAGATCCCCAGGAGGAGGAAATGGCAACCCCCTCTGGTATTCTTGTCTGGAAAATTTTATGGACAGAGGAGCCTGGCCAGCTACAGTCCATGGGGTTGCAAAGAATCAGACACAACTGAGCATGCATGCATGCAGCATGTTATTACACAACACCTTTCAGCTTATAAAAGATTATACTCACCACATACACATGTATTCATACACACAGTCTCAGGTTCTTTCTCTCTCTTTGCATTTTCTCTATTACCATCTGAACCACCAGGGGATCCCCTTTCTATTACTATGAGTACTAAATATAGAGAGACAGAAATAATAACCTAAAGTCCAACAGACTTAGTAGAGAAAGAAGGAAAAGAGAGAAGCAATGGAATTGCTAGAAGCCCTCTAAGTATCTGGGGCCTCCTCTGCTGAGGCTTGGTTTGAAAATGAAAAGGGCACTGAGAAATTCACAACAGGCAATTACCACTTGATATTAATAATTACCTCTCTAGGTAAGGAAATGGCTTTTGTTGTAAAGATTCTTTTCAGGTGGTTACAAGAGTTGATGGGGCTTGAGAAGAAATTTTCAGCAACCAAGTTCTAAATCAAGCCACAAAGGGAGATAGGGAGGAACTGAGGGAGTAAGGAAGGGAAGCGAAGGACTTTTACTGAGCTTCCTGACCAGATGGGTTATTGCCTTTTCAAGAAGGAATATAAGGGGCTTGTGAGAGAAAGGAGCATTAGGCTAAACTTAAAATGACAACATAATTTCCTATTATAAAAACAATGAGAGGATCACGGTCAGCATTACATTTATTGGGGTCTTATTAGGAACTCCACACTAAATTAAAGGCCTTATACACAATGTATTGCTTAAGTTTCAGAAATAAAGTCTACAAATGTTAAAGAACTTAGATCACTAAAAAGTTTAATGCCAATATCTACATTATCCTTCCTCTGATATACCCATCTCACATAGCAGGAATCAGCAAATTAACAAATATTTCTTCATCTCATGATATGCTGCTTTATTTTCTATGGTTGAAGTTCACCAATTTAATGCTATTAAGATCTTTAGAATTGCAAACTGAATACTGATCAATTTAAATAACTAGTTTGGGTGAGAGTTTTATATATTACTTGATATCCTTCACTTGAGATCACCCTTTCATCTGTCCAGCCTTCAATAATTTTGAGCTGGAAGAGGCATATGATAAGTCTATAAATAAGAGTTTCACATAGTGATAAATGCAAAATTTCCCATTATTCTACTTGATTCTAGATGGAAAAAATTTATTTTTTAACACTATATTTATTTCTACAAAAGCATTTTTATCAGGGAAGATAGTTTTATCTGTTTATTGTGCCTCATGCCCACACTCCAAATAATCTTAGTATCATTTAAGGGGAAAAAAGCACTTTTCTAACTAGTGTTTATAAAATAATTTCTATAAACAAGAAAGTTGAAGAGATTATATAACATCATACATATGTTCAAGTTTCAATAAAAGGTATTTCAATGTCCAGGATAATTCATTCTTATTAAAAATAAAATTTTTATCAAGTAAAAAAACTATTTCAATAAAGGGTTTACATAATACAAGGAGGCTATTTTGTATGCCCCATCGTTAAGAAACAGCAAACTTTTCTGGAAAGGGTGAGACAGTATTTTAAACTTTGTGGGCCACAGGGTACAGATTCAACTACTCTGTTCTGCCATTATAGCAAGAAAGATGATCCAGACAAAATGTGAGTGAGCATGACTGTGTTCCAATAAAACTTCATTTATAAAAACAGGTAGGGGAATAGACTGTAGGCCATAGTTCGCTAACTCCTAGTTTAGATTATTTCATGGTTTTGACTATAACATTCTAGGAAATAATCCTACATGACCATGGCTCTTTTGGTGTCTAAACCTCATAATCATTTTGCATAAAGGAAAACCTCAAATTACAATCTGTTCAGACACTGATTGGCCTAAGATATGAGAGTTGATCTTCTCATTATTCTTTCTGCAAGACACCACCTTTCAATCCCTCTTAATTCCTCTACTTCAAACTTTCATATTACTTGCCACTGAATGATCCATCTAAACCTTCAAACCACTCATTCAAATAAAACTCATACCACACAGCACTGATACTGAAGCTTGGAGAAGGGACAGGTTTAATATTCTTGGGTTAAGCGTGACATTTTAAGTACTATTTTTAACTTTCCACCTCGGTTCCTTTGCTATGTAGACATGCTAGTAGACATGATAAAGTTTACTAAAGATCTTTCTCACTTTCTGCTTCTATGTATTACAAATGCAACTGTGTAAGTAATGTAATGGTTTTTCATTCTAAAAAAAAAAGGATGCACCATGCTTTCTGTGAGAGAAGCTGAAGAGTATAATTTCCTTCTTTTCCAATTTTTCACCAAAATTCCCTATTTCATTTCATATCAGACACGATTATAATACTTTTAGGAATGATATAAACAAGCAATCTGTAACAGAGTTTCATTCACTCAAAACCTACTAGGTTTCTATCTTCCTTATGGCACAATGGTAATTACTTTTATTCAATATACCTTCTCTTCCAGCTCCAATCAAGTAGAGAAAACAAATTTTTATCAAAATAGTAAGTACTTCATTACTAATAAGAAACTAATAGGATTTGCAAAGCAAATAACCCACCTGTGCAACATTAGGAATTCCATTTATACATTTATTCCATTTATTCTTGGCTTTTTCATGACATTATTAAAATACCCTTAACAAATGCACTTAAAATTCATTAAGCCCATTTAGAGAAGGAATTCTCTTAAAATCTCTTAAAATTCATTAACAGAGAAGGAATCAATAACAAATCATATGCACACATGGATTTTCACAGACATCTAGCAATACATAAGGGTCAGATGCTGAAGAACAGGATAAAAGCAGCATCAGTTCAGTTCAGTTCAAGAGCTCAGTCGTGTCTGACTCTTTGCAACCCCATGGACTGCAGCACACCAGGCTTCCCTGTCCATCACCAACTCCCAGAGCTTGCTCAAACTCATGTCCATTGAGTCAGCAATGCCATCCAACCATCTCATCCTCTGTCGTCCCCTTCTCCTCCCACCTTCAATCTTTCCTAGCATTAGGGTCTTTCCCAATGAGTCAGTTTTTCACGTCAGGTGGCCAAAGTATTAGAGTTTCAGCAGCATAAGCAGGCACAATTTATACCCTGATGTTTGTCTACCTATGTTTTTTTTTTTCTTCCTTTTAGGAAAAGCTTGAGCCTTAAAGAGACAGAGAGATCCTCCTATCTTTCATACTCAGCCTTTCTCTTATCAAGCTCTTCACTGAGAGAGGAATACTTTGAAAAACAGGTGAAACACTAAATAAAGGTTGCAAGTCTGTGCCACCAACAAAATTAAATAGCTATAGTTTCTTTGTTAGCACAAAGACAGTAATTCTTCCCCTATAAAACTGTTCTGAGGATGGAATGAGGTCATGCATGTAACACACCTAGCAGTGACTGGCACAAAGTAAGCAGTGACAGACATTAATTTCCTACCCCTCATGCAGAAAATACAAGCCTGGACTTCTGGAAATTATTCCCTTTGGATTATATACTGTCAGAGCCAAGCCAAATTATCTACCAGGGTATGTTTCAAGAGAAAACAACAACAAACTAGAAATTAATAAGAAAATATCACTTAAGTGAATATATACCAAATGCCAATAATTTCATTTTGCCCATTACATAAATTACCTCATTTATTTTTTCTAAGAAAATAATATGGTTCTCATTTTAATTACAGGAAGAAGCAGTTCAACTAGGTTCAATAATTTGACCACAACTTAGAATTTTAAAATAGTAGAGCCAAGATTTGAACCCAAGATGCTCCAGATGCTTTAAATGCAACTCCAGCACTCTGCCTTCTAGGAATGATATCAAAGTGAAAAAGCCACAAAAGTAACTTTGGTAAAGAACTACAGAGAGAAATACTTTCAAACAATGAATAACTATTAATTTTCTATTAACTAAAAACTATTCTATTTTCAATCATGTTATTTACAGAATGCCATCTTTGTTTTAATTCATATAAAAACAGAAGTTACTCATGGTAAACCATACATATATGTATAGATATTTAGTTAACATACAGATATACAGAGGTAGATGACATATATACAGATATCTATCTACCTATCTGATTCTCAATCTATAGAAAGTACACATTTTACAGCTTGAACAATACAGACATTAAAAAAAAAAAGTTTAAGTTCTTCAGAAGATTCCCAGTTAAGGGTTTATAAACATGCAAAAACAAAGAAACAAGCACCTTCAGTCCATTCCTCCATATTTTTCCAGAGAAGAGGACTATTTTTCCCATAGGAATTCTCTAATAACTTCATTTTCCAGCAGGATGGAGCTGGAGATTTCTTAACAAACATCACTAACCTGGGTGCTAAACTAAACCGGGTTTCTGATTAAAATAGCAGCTGGCTTCTGGGTCAGTGGCCATGCAGATCCCAAGATACATATCTTCTTGTGGGCATGTGTCAAGAACCTTACATTTCTATCTCTTCTTCCTGGTGAACTTGAGAAAATAAAGGACTGGCATCATAGTCCCCATTACACCAACTGATGGTGATGTGCTACCAATATCCCTGAAGGAGTAAGACTGC
Source organism: Giraffa tippelskirchi (assembly GCF_054371585.1). Classification (NCBI taxonomy): domain Eukaryota; kingdom Metazoa; phylum Chordata; class Mammalia; order Artiodactyla; family Giraffidae; genus Giraffa; species Giraffa tippelskirchi. The sequence goes on along the minus strand of NC_137275.1, from coordinate 80,375,074 downwards.
CAGTCTGACGAGTGCCCTGTGATACAGGGGTGTACACTGCACTTGCAAGATTATAGAAATAACTATGATGCCTCCTTTTCAATTTAGTTTAGCTCCATATATTCTGGCAAATACATGGGGAAACAATGGAAACAGTGAGAGACTTTATTTTGGGGGGCTCCAAATCACTGCAGATAGTGACTACAGCCACGAAATTAAAAGACGCTTACTTCTTGGAAGAAAAGTTATGACCAACCTAGACAGCATTTTAAAAAGCAGAGACATTACTTTGCCAACAAAGGTCCATCTAGCCAAAGCTATGGTTTCCCAGTAGTCATGTATGGATGTGAGAGTTGGACTATAAAGAAAGCTGAGCGCTGAAGAATTGATGCCTTTGAACTGTGGTGTTGGAGAAGACTCTTGAGAGTCCCTTGGACTACAAGGAGATCCAACCAGTCCATCCTAAAGGAGATCAGTCCTGAATATTCATTGGAAGGACTGATGTTGAAGCTGAAACTCCAATACTTTGGCCACCTGATGCAAAGAACTGACTCACTGGAAAAGACCCTGATGCTAGGAAAGATTGAAGGCAGGAGGAGAAAGGGACAACAGAGGATGAGATGGTTGGATGGCATCACCGACTCGATAGACATGAGTTTGAGCAAGCTCTGGGAGTTGGTGAGGGACAGGGAAGCCTGGGATGCTGCAGTCTATGGGGTTGCAAAGAGTTGGACACTACTGAGCGACTGAACTGAACATATATTCATATATTCCTAGTCACTGAGTAATACATTTTTAATTGTGTTCAATTCTTTTTGAATCAGCCTATACTTTTATAAACAAACACATACCCTTATATTATGGTCAGAACCTAACTTCTGTTTACCCTACCGACCTGTTATAATTACTATGGGCTTCTCTATTACCATAAATTACTTTAACCAAACACCTTCTCATTCCTGACCTGTATGTATTACACCTAATGTTACTTCAAGCACAAGGCAATACCCATGCTATATCTTTTCCTTGATGTATTTCATTGATTAATTAATTCCCCAAATATTTATTGAGCCCCTAAAGAGCACGTTCTGCTGTAGGAGATGGCACAACAGCTATGAATAATACAGACAAGATCTCTCCTCTGAAGTTGCTTATGTTCTACTTGGAAGAAGGAGGCTAAACATAAACAAGCAAGGTATGTCACATGGCAATGATGTAACGCAGTATAGTACAGCAAAACAGGGGCATGCTAAGTCACTTCAGTTGTGTTCAACTCTTTGCGACCCTATGGTCTGTAGCCCGCCGGGCTCTCTGTCCATGGGATTCTCCAGGCAAGAATACTGGAGTGGGTTGCCATTCCCTTCTCCAAAAACAGGGGTGGGGATACATGATTTTACATGAAGGAGCCAGAGAAGGTTTCCATAAGATGAAATCTGAGTAGAGACCTGAAGCAGAGAATCCCATGCAGACCATAATATAGTAAGTGTTAAATCCTGGAGGCAGGAATGTGCCAATGGGCTGGAATGAGAATAAAAACAGAAAGAGCAGTAAGAGAAAGCCAGAAAGCCAATTAGGAGACAAGCTACTTCACACCACTATAAGGACCTTGTCTTTTCACCCCTCTAAGTCAGATGAAAACGTATTCCTAAATATAGTACTTCATTTTATAAGAAAGCTAAATCCAAATCTCACATCAAAGAAGAGCAAATCTCAACACAGTGCCAAGCAATAAAGTAGCCCATAGGTATGCTTGAACTATATGAGCTACTACTTGCTTAAGGAAGGAGAAAAGAGAGGGACTAAAACTTGCCCCAGATCTTGAATATATAAAGACAAACAGAATACAGATGGAAAAGAACAAAATAACTAATTTGTTCTTCAAACATCCAAAGCATAAGATCTTTGAGGCTCACTTCTATATACTCTCTGTCCTGTGTTAATACTGGAGGCACAATTTTGCCACTAACTTTTTCCAGATACATCACTTTTTCTATTCTTGTCTAGGCTAAACAAATTAAATTGTGAAATTTTTCGGTAAAGTGAGTATTTTTAGGTATTTCGGTAAAATTCAAGGGGACAAGCATTCCAACATTTAGTACAGCCTTATTAGGAAAACGAAGTCAGGCTGCTGTCTCGTGGAAAGCACAGAAATGAAAACTTTTCATTCTTTATAGTCTAAACTTAGGTTTTCCATTTATTTAACACTTAAAAAATAACTTGGGGTAGGTTTAGGTTTCTTAAAAATCTGGAGTACTCAGAGTCTAGGAATTTAAAAATTAATGATCAAATGTGGCTATTTTAGTCATAGATAAGCCAGATCTATCCTTAATAACTTTAAGGTGAGCCCTAAATTTCACACTTATCAGTTCAGAAGTACAATCATCCTCATCACTGAATCTTATTAAATTAATTCAAAGTAGTCTATATGATAATAATATCTAAATCTGAAAAAAGGAAAATTTAAAGCTGATAAGTGTACAAGTATTTGTTCATCTTTTAAAATTCTGATTTGTGATTAACTTCACAACTATTCTATCACAAAGAAAGGACTGAAACACATTGTTTCTTTTATTCAAGACACTATTTCTGTTTATAGAAACTAAACGCTATAGTTCATAAAAAGGATGTATTGCATATATTTCTGATTGATGATTTAATGGATATTGTTGTAAAATTTAAACTATATTAGAATTTCAAATATTTGCAATGTTAACAATTTTTTTTTTTTTAAGCAAAGAGAAGATATAAAACATTGTATATTCTCTAATACCTCTGTCATTACAGGGAGAAAATTTGAAACTCTAGCAAATTAGAAACACATTCAGCCTATGTTACCAAAAGGTAATAAGCTTATTATCCTGAGACAATTTATTCTCTCCACCATGCTGTGAATCTCATATATAAAAATATCCTCGAATAGTGCTTCTTAACAGTAAACACCTCAAAATATATATGTCTCATCATGCAAGTTCAACAACACCCACACTGGTCTACACCTTTCAATGGGACAATCCACTTATCAAAACCTTGAAAACTGGCAATGTCAAATTGCTACAAAAACTTATAAATGCTTCTTCTCAATTTCAGTACTTATCCCACTGTAGACCAGGAACAAACAAACTGGTACCAGTGTCCAGGGGCTGCAAATTGAGTAGCACCAAAGTAGACCACTGTTTTCAAACTTTTCATCACAATACACAGTGAAAAGTATACTTTATTTCATGACCTAACTGGTACAAATCTGAACTAATAAAAACACGTATTTTCACATGCAGTCCATTATAATATATTCTGTTCTAGCCCATTTTATTTACAAAACAAAAAAAGGGGAGGGGAGATGCTGGCCCTGACTCAAACTGAATGCGTATGAGCCTCAGTTTGATGAACAGTATTTTGAATCTCTTGACTAGGGGCAGGTGGAGGGGGAGGGGAAGGAGGGCAGAGAACTCAGAAGGGTTTGGAAGCTTGATAATAAACATGATGGTTGCCTAACAGAGGCCACACAAAAACACTCACTGAACTGAAACAGCCAATTCACAAAACAATATTAGGCTAGTTTTAACTTGTGGAAAGTATCGCATTCAATAATATCCTTAAAGGCACAAAATAAACAGATGTAGCAACAACAATTAACACAAGAGTCTGGCTTGGACATGTCTTAAAGCTCCATCTCACTAAATTTGCTTTTGACACAATTACAATCACAGAGAAGAACAGAACTGCTGACCATAGGCTACCATATGTATTATATTGTTCCAACAACGACATCTTCTAGCAAGTACTTAATATCCAAGTATATTAACTGGATGATGAACGTTTTCCCTATTTGGAAATGTGTGAAAATTTAGGGAAGCCAAACACCAATACTTAACTCTCAAGACAAGCAACTTGAAATGTATTTAATTTTTTAGTGAGAGAAAAATACATCCTCCCTGTTTCCCTTACACTGGCGTTAAGCATAGGGCTTCCCAGGTGGTGTCAGTGGTTAAGAACCTGTCTGCCAATAAGAGAGATAAGAGACACGAGTTCGACTCCTGGGTCAGGAACAGCCCCTGGAGAAGGAAATGGCAATCCACTCCACTACTCTTGACTGGAGAATCCCACGGACAGAGGAGCCTGGCAGAGTCGGACATGACTGAAGCGACTTAGCATGCACACACGATGTTAAGCAGGCCCTAAAAAATCTCTAGAGAATAGAAATAAGAGATTCCTGTCATATTTACTTCCGCTTTTCAGATTCACAGAAGGACCTGAGACCTCACAAAGGATTAGAACCAATTCAGAAACAAACACACAATGCGCTCCATACTGTGATCCTTAGAAAACCATTTACAATAAAGAAAAATGCATTTTTGTAACTGATACCAAAGTTCCTAATTTCCTTCAAGACAACAATGCTTCTTTTCTTCCATAACTATTCTGATATTTAATTCTTTTGGCTGCTTTTCTAAAATGCTCTTGTTAAACACTGATCGTGAGCTTTTAGTGAAAAGGACTTTCTCTTAATTTGAGCTGTCTAACTGGAAAGGGCTGTCCAGTGGTGATGTTCACACAGGACCTGTGACACTGTCACAGGGGTTCTTTCGTAGGAAAAGATGAAGCCAGTTGCGTACAAGGTGCCTTCAAGCTCAGGGGAACATGAACACCTCTGTAACACAGCTTGCATCATACAGTGTTCTTTTTCTTTCAGAAAAACTGTCTACATTAGCTAATTCTTTCATTTCTCTTAAGCATTTACTACTTATAACAAGATGTGAGGAGAAGGCAATGGCACCCCACTCCAGTACTCTTGCCTGGAAAATCCCATGGACGGAGGAGCCTGGTAGGCTGCAGTCCATGGGGTCGCTGAGAGTCAGACATGACTGAGCAACTTCACTTTCACTTTTCACTTTCACTCATTGGAGAAGGAAATGGCAACCCACTCCAGTGTTCTTGCCTGGAGAATCCCAGAGATGGGGGAGCCTAGTGGGCTGCCGTCTATGGGGTCACACGAGTCAGACACGACTGAAGTGACTTAGCAGCAGCAGCAGCAGCAGCAGCAGCAACAAGATGTGAGACTCAGGACAGACTGGCAAATAAGCCCAACACTAATAACGGCCTCAAAGACAAGCAAACCATAAGTAAATTTTAAAAATTCTTAGCATGGTCACTTTAATAAGCAGTGTAGTCCCTAAAATGCCCAGTATCTCACAGAGTTAAAAGCAGATGTCCCAGAATCAAATCTTAGCATAAGCAGACACGGTATGGAGTCCCCAGAGAAAGAGAACAAGGCATGGTTTTCTTGACATAAGAGAAGCCATTTTTGGCCCAAGCTGTTTTGTGATCTCAGCCTGGCCACAATGCTTGCTCTTGAAAGATCTCAATAACTAATGATCGTAAAGGAATTAAGGGAATTCAGGAACAAATGAAAAGCTGTCAAGAAACACTAATTCAATGATAAAACAATGTCCTAGTTCCTTCTCAAAGGATGTGCATAATCATCTGATATATTGTTGAGTTCTGCAGGAACCAAGGCCCTAACACAGGTAAAGGATGCTAAAACCCAAGACTGGTGAGAACTTAAGGAAGGATGATGTGGACCTTTTCTGACCCTCATGACTTCAGTCAACTAAAGCTTGGCAACTGCTGCCCCCAATTCTATGCTGAATTCTCCTCTGTTCAGACCCCCTTCATGAATCTGCATGCCTGCTTAGCTTAAAAGTCCCCAATTTTGCTGTTCAGGGAGACACTACTTTGATAAAGATCCCCAGTGTTCTCCTTACTTGCTGCAAGTCATAAATCTTTCCTTCTCCTGATCTTTGGCTTGGTTGTGTCTTTTGGCTTGACCAAGAGGCAAACCTGGTTTTCAAGTAACACTAATTCCTCCATTCACTAGTTACTTGAACTACAACAAGTTACATAGGCACTCTCTCTTAGTTTCTTCACATGTAAGTTAAGAACAATAACAATACTAATCCATCTTATAGGGCTTTGTGAAAACTAAAGGAAAAATATCTGTAAGATATTCAGAATAGTGCTTGCCCCATAAATATACACTCTTATAGTGTCAGCCATGATATTTATCATTCTCCATGATATGAAAGATGAACATAAATTTTGTAATCTTCCAGGCTCTAGGATTTTGTAAGAGTCTAACAACATTAAACACAATATAGTTTTGTGAAAGCCAGTTCACGTCCCATTTGAGAAAATGTCCATTCTTGGCTGCCGTAAGAATGAGAAAGTATTGGGGGAGTTCTGGCAGCAATGGGAGAGAGAAGTCAGTTCCCAATCATCCATAATATACAGTCATCCCTAAATCCCAGAATGAAACTAACGTCTACTGGTATTCTAAACAGTTCTTTCACCTGACAACAATGCAGGGCTTGGTGATGATACACTGGCTCTCATAAAGTTAGATGGAGGAGAAAGGTGAGGTCAATGACTCTCCTTTTCTGCAATCCCCTCGCGCACTTCCCTGAGTAAAAGGTACAATACTTAGGTTCACCACGGCAGGTGGTTATGTGCACCTGCCTGCAGAGGTCATGTAAGGGGGACAGTGCAGGCCTTAGATGCCTCTGAAATCATCACTGTGATCAGCAATGGGGTCTGCACAGGTAAGAAACTACCACAGACTGGCCAGAGAACATGCTCTGCTCCCAATCCTCAAGAAAAAAATCCAGCATATTAAACTTTCTCCACAAGTGCTTCCAAGTATTAAAGTTCTATGAACAAAAAAATTCTGATGACACAAACACCAAAGCCAAAAACTATGTATGTTGCTGTATGTGTTCTTCTCTTTCATTTGCATCAAGGGTTACAAACCCAAAGGCCCCATCATACAGGGCAAAAAATAATAAAAGTTACAGATCAGAGTTTGCAGCTGTGTTCATGGGCCACACCCAAGGCTGTGTGTGAGCTGCATACCTCAATTAATGTTGGGATCCATATTTAAGGAAATTAAAACTTGCATTTTAATCTTTGTTCTTGTTTTGACATGCACAAAATCTAAGAGTTTCGCTGCTCTCACACACGGCCTTGTTTTCAGCTGTCTGTCACATAAAATTGCAGTTTAGCACCTTACCAATCTCCTGTATTCTAGGTAACCTACACCAAAGCAAATAGGGCATATGCTTAGGTACTCCTATGAAGACAAGATACAGCACAACTCACTACACCTTCTAGTCGAATTATGTGTCTTAATGTTAGTTCTGAAGAAAAGCAACTAACAGTTAAAAGTGCCGGAACACTGATGCATATGGTTATAAGAAACCAGTTTTTTAGAAAGCACATTCATCGAGGTAGAGCAGACTTGCACTAAAAAGAAAGTCCAGCTGAGATCATTACAAGAAGGAGGATTAAGTGATGTCATATATGTAAACCATCTAGCACTATACCTATAACTTATAGCCAGCAAATAAAACAGTCTAGAATTTGTGTGGCATTTCCATGTATTTATAAAATATATCTACTTCACCATTATTATCTGATACTTCCATAGGCAGATTCAGTGTAAGCAGTGTATCTCACTACCCTGACACTTCAGCAGTGACTGAAATAAAAGATTCAAATGAAAAAGTTTATTATATGAAAGATAAAGTAAAAAGCAGGATTCTTCACACTAATATTCAATTCTACTAGGCCACAATTCTATAATATCTCCTAAAGAGAAGTAACATTTGACAAATTTACAAACACTGGAGACTTAAAGGAGATCAATCCTGGGTGTTCATTGGAAGGATTGATTTTGAAGCTGAAACTCCAATACTTTGGAAACCTCATGCGAAGAGTTGACTCATTGGAAAAGACCCTAATGCTGGGTAGGACTGGGGGCAGGAGGAGAAGGGGACGACAGAGGATGAGATGGTTAGATGGCATCACTGACTCGATGGACATGGGTTTGGGTGGACTCCGGGAGTTGGTGATGGACAGAGAGGCCTGGCGTGCTGCAGTTCATGGGGTCGCAAAGAGTTGGACACGACTGAGCGACTGAACTGAACTGAACTGAAATATATATAATGTGGCATGTTACAGAGACATTTAATTACATATTGTGACAATAATATTTTTAATGACAAAACCTGCTCACAAATTTGATAATGCTACGCCCTTTCTTAAAACTGTGTTCTCTGAATCACTATGCTATATACCCAACATTAATATGTCAACTATACTTCAATTTAAAAGACTGTGTTCCTATACCATGTGCATTTGTCAGAATTACAATTAAAGAATCATGTTAATATATGTTGATTATTTTATTAGCCAGTGTAGCAGGTCTGTGATGGCAGGTACCATATCTATCTTGTTCACCTCTATATTCCCCAATATGTGTTGAGAGAAGGCATTATCTTTGTGTGCATACAGTCTGACTAGAAGAGCACATACCAAATATGCTTGTCTTCTCTGGATGGTACATGAGTTTCTCATTTTCTGCATCTTCCAAATGATTTTCAAGAAAGGTGTAACTATTTTACAAATAGGAAGAAGCCACTAAATACTTTTTTAAAGAGAAAAGTGCTTGAAATAAAAGATAACAGAGAACAAGGAACACAACAGCACTAATTTGAAAGCCACTTAAACGCAAATGATTTTGTAATCTCTTAATAGAAGATGGACTCTAAAGGGATTACACATCATGTACCCACATAAAGGGACACAGAAAAGCAATTAACTAAGTAATAAAATGGTGAAATCTGTATAAAGACGATAGATGCTAAGTCCAATAATAAAAGGAAAGATGAATGTCTCATCTCTAGCAAAGAGAATGTGATTGCGAAGACATTATCTGTGGAGATAACTTTGTGGAACAATATAAATAAATATATAATGTGAAAGAAGGGTGCTTTTTTTTTAGAAAATTGTTTTCAGAAAATATTTTCCCATTTCCCACAAACTTACTTAATCCATTTATCCTCCAATGCCACATCTATATATACTCTCTGAAATGCTAAATGTATATATGTGTATATATATGGAAATGAAGAGCCTGAAGTCACCGGCCCAGCACACCAAGCTAAGTCACAGAGTGGGAGAGCCATAGTTCACATGCTTCCTTAGGACCCACAATACCTGAAAGTGGTCTCTGTGGGACACTGTTGGTGTTCTTGTTGAATTGATAAACTGAATTCTCCAAAACTGAGCATTTATATTCTATGAATGAAAAGATTGGATATAGATTTTTAAAAATATATTGCTAAATAATCTTCCCAAAATGATGATATTGACAAATCAGCTAGAGAAATAGAGCTAGGAGGTAAAATTCTTACCTACTGAAAGAAGTTAGTGAATAATAATTAAAACCAATGATTCAAGAGCCAGCATTTGAAGATTATTTAGAAATACAAAGGTAAATACCAAAAGAAATAATTGATTGTCTCTGATGCAAGAGAATAGATAGGTGGAGGTGCAGAAAAGGGACTGCTGGAGAGTTTTTCTGTAAGTAAGCCTTTTAAATTCTTATACTAGTTGCATAAAACATTTTGATTAAAAATAAAGTTTTAAAAATACATTTGGTGATTCAAAACGTAAAATAAGGTAGAAACATTAGTAATATATATAAAGAGTGAATTTATGCCTAATACTTTCAAATATCACATAAGAAAATTGTTTACTGAAAAACAAAAGAAACCCGTATCTATCAACATACATACCTTCACTACATTTTCAGCTACTCCCTTTCTGCTCCAGAAGCACTAGGTAAACCAGACGACCTAAAGTTACCCAGTCCTGTCTAGCCCTTTCCAGACTCTATGACTGTGTCATAGATGGGCTTAAAGTTTCCCTAATGGGCCTTTTTTCCTATTGATACCATATGAAACTCGAGCAATCATTGTTTAGCCAGTAGCAAATATCCACTGTTTTGCTTCCACTGAAGCAAAATCTGAGGGAAAAAAATCTTTTCCTTCTCTATGTTCTCCATTTTATTTTACTTATTTATTTTGCTTAGGAAAAATTTTTTATTCTGACTTATATAACACTAGTATACATTAAAATGAGATTTCACCTTTAGAGAAAACTTTGTCATATTTAAGACCTTTATATCTATTTTCATTCACTTAGTCAACAAACACTCTACTGAGGTCACAGAATGCATAATCAGAAGTTAATACTGTCTCTTTATGTGACTCCTACTTAGATGATACTTACAGAGTTAGAATTTAGTCTGTTCTAGACTTACAGAATGAACTATGGTTACCAGGGGGGACGGGTGGACGAAAGGGATAGTTAAGGAGTTTGAAATCAACATGTACACACTACTATATTTAAAATGGACAACTAACAAGGACCTACTGTAAAGCACAGGGTCTGCTCAATTTTATGTGGCAACCTGGATGGATGGGGGGTTTGGAGGAGAATGGATACATATATATATGTATGGTTGAGTGGTTTTGCTGTCCACCTGAAACTATCACAACATTGTTAATTAACTGGCTATACTCCAATACAAAATAAAAGAAAACATCATAAAGCTCAAAAAAAGAATCTAGTCTGTTCTAATTTTTATTTTAAAAACAGACCTAAGTCTCAGATAAAATCCATTTCATAACAGAGCTTTAAAAACAGCTTTTAAACAATAATTTAATTTTCTTCCTATTTTTTCCAACCACAAGAATGTTGTCCACATTTCTTTAAACAAATCTCTCAGCCACTCAACCTGACAACTTGTGGTATCTTTAAATTATAATAGAGTATATCTTACACTGTCATGAAACAGTTGCCTCTAAATGGAATATATGACTTATAAAGGATACAGAGCTCCTCAGATTCTGAAAATAGTGAACTTTGGTAACACACAAAAAAGAATCTCCAAAGTATGTGTTTTTCACAGCAGTAAAACAAACACATATCCATGTCCATGTCGTCTCAGCTAGAGAAGCACACTCTTATGAGCCAACAGGCAGCTCCTGAGGATTGCTTTAGCAAGCTTTAAAATCATTAGGTAGAGCCAAAAAATCTACCTTATTTAAGTGAACATTACAATACCTTTGACTATTTAATATACAAGAAATAATCAGTCCATATATTGGTAAAAAAAAGTCAATCAGTCCCTCTTCAGAGAATGAATGTCATTTCCTAAAGCAAAAAGAAAGGAAGCTTCTTCCACTCCTCCATATCCTCTTAGAGAACAATTTATATTGCAGCTGCACTGGAAGACTTTCCTTTCTGAGTTGACCTCAGTTGTTTTTTTTTTTTCCTTTATGGGTCATATACTGGACATAGAGGCTGTTCAGTAAACCATTATGTTGGGTAAACCATTATGTTACCTGGACTTAATTCCTCATGCTTATGCATATTTTAGCACCTCTTGCATATTAAGACTCTGTTACAGGTTTGTAGGGGCTTCCCTAGTGGCTCAGTGGTAATCTACCAGCCAATGCAGGAGACATGAGTTTGATCCCTGGGTTAGTAAGAAGATCCCCTGGAGAAGGGAATGGCAACCCACTCCAGTGTTCTTGCCTGGATAATCCCATGGACAGAGAAGACTGCTGGGTTACAGTCCATGGGGTCCCAAGAGTTGGACACGACTTAGTAAAGCAACAACAACAGGTCTGTAGGAGATATTACAGAGCTGAATAAGAAATGAATTCTTTTTTCAAGGATCTTAACATTTACTGGGGGAGATAAATAAACAAGCAGTAAGAGCCAGAGGTTAACTACATGGGCTCTGGAAGGAGAGAAACTTCATTCTAGCATCAAAATCTCTGGGGATGGAACCCAGTAATCTGCCTCGAGCTTTTTAAGTTCAATAATAAGTTTCAGGACCTTAATTTTTGAGGAGCTAAGGGTTACCCTTTGATATACTGCACACTCACAAATTCACTAGGCCACCTTGAGTACAAGCAGCTCACAGGGCCCTGTGCAAACAGCAAATCCACTAGCCTTCACTCAGATTACCATTTTTTCTCTCCTTAGCTTTTGGCAGAATGGTTGACACAAAACAGGTACACAATAAATTTACTAAATAAATGCTAATTAATAAATGAAATAGTTTCACGGCAGGGGGGACTTGTGGATTTAACTGAGCCAGAGACAGACTAGCCAGAAAAGTCTGAGATGAGAATGATCTTTTCCAGCAGAAGCTGAGAATGATTTTTTAAAAATTAAAATGACTTTGCAGCCTCACTGCGCTTGTCTTTACGTTGTGATTTACTGTAGGGCAATCCTCTCCCTTCGTTCTTTAAAGTTTTTTAAACTCAAGTATTCTGAAGTGTTTGCTCTTTCATTTGAATTTTTAAACAGACATGTTTAAAGTTCGAGTTTCTATTCTTTCTGCTTTTGTTGGCATTTCTTCTCTTAGTCCTTTCTATATTTAATTTTATTCTGATAAGGATCTTGATTTCATAGTTCAGGTAGAATGTATTTTCAAGAAAGGTTACACACTATTTTCATGGATTTCTTTCTAGTAATTCTTGTACAAATAAAATGCCAAAATATTTTTGGTGAGTAATTTTTAATAAGAGAGGTAATTTTTAAAATCATTAATTACAAATATCAGAACTATTCCCCTTTGCCCCTCAAATAGAAAGAACTGTTGTCAGACATGGCAGAATTTCAAAATTAGAGTTTCCAAATTCCAAACTTTGAGGGTTCCAAAATTAGATGTGTATGCAGCCACAAGTCTTCAAAGTTTAAGTCAATCTCTGGTGTCTCTGATGGATATTTTGAAGTGGGCCAACTAAGCTAAAATGCCACTAAAGATAATACACCAAAGTTATTCTGAGAAGTGATAAGCTCCAGCCAAAGCCACATTGTTTCCTTTATCCTTCAGTGTGTGACAACAAGTAGAGCTTAAAATAATTTTACAAGGACAATAGCACATGTTAAATGATTGCTAACAAGTCTTTCAAATTCCTTATCTTCTGTGATTCAGTTAGTCTTTATATAATAGAAAGTAACTGAAAGGTTTCTACTAAATAGATAATACATAAATCTTTCTGAAATGTTGTAGTTTTGAATCCAAAAGGTGAGAATAAAATATATTCCATATAGAAATATAATTCACATGTAATCACAGATTAGGACAAAAATGATATTTAAGACTAGAGATGTCTTAAATCAAATCTTGTAAATAAGTAAGTTAAGAAAATGTGTTCAGATGACAATTCTATTCAATCATTTATAATTTTATAATACTCTATTATTATAAAATTAATATGAGCATATTTGTGTATATGCCAGATATTATACCACTGACTTCAGCAAGGAAGCATATAAATAGAAGCTTTATATTCTGTAAACCATTTTAAAGACATAAGGTACTTGTGTGTGCGTGCTAAGTCACTTTAGTTGTGTCCAACTCTTTGTGATCCTATGAACTGTAGCCCACCGGGCGCCTCTGTCCTTGGGGGTTCTCCAGGCAAGAATCCTGGAGTGCATGGCCATGCCCTCCTCCAGGGGATCTTCCCACCCCAGGGATTGAACCCGTGTCTCTTATGTCTCCTGCACTGGCAGGCAGGTTCTTTACCACTAGCACCGGTATCATTATCATTTTCCTGAAGATTTATGTTCCTGAAGATTTACTGAAGAATTTTAGAATCATGGTATTCTAGACTCCAAGCCTCTGATCACTCTATAATTCACCAATCTCCATTCTCCTAACAGTTGTAAAGAACTTGGCCCAGGGATGCCTAATAAGTGGTTAAGAATAAATGAGGAAAGAAGCTGGCAAAACACCCCTTCTTCAGTAATAAAGAAGCCACTTCTGACTAACAGAGCAAGTAAACATGGCTGGGGAAAGTGACTGCTTCGTTCGTTGTGCCAAAAGAGAGGGTGTGCTTATTGGTTTACAGCTTTTATACAACGCTGACTTCAGAGAAAAGGATCAGAAAATAGAACACTGAGTCAAAGTACAATCTAAATTTAGTAGCACGGTTAACATTTTGGCCGTAGGGTATTTTTGCAGGGTGTAAGGGATGTGTGTGTGTGAAGGAAGGGGTGAGTAGAGATAGGTGACAGGAGGGAGCTAAGCTGACCGTCATTTAGATTTCAGCGGTCTCTAGGAGCACCAAAATGTCACACTAAAGATGTATCTGTTCAACTAAGGGTAGGATACGACAGGAGAGCCAGCATGGTGCTGCCATTGACTAAAAGGATGGTTTCAGGCAAGTTACCTAATCCTTCTGTGCTTTACTTGGCTCACACATAAAGTACTGAATAAGACTACCATGTACTACACAGGAAAGCTGCTATGAGTGTTATATGAGTTAATATATATAAATCAGTAGAACGATGATTTAGATACTATTAATTATGTGACAGGTGTTCTCATATCTGGCTCTTGTTCTGATTTCACCACTTCCTATGCACCCAGTAGCAAGGTGAATGTTATTAGAAAAGTTCATTCAAGAACTGATCCATCATACAGATAAAATACAAAACTCTCAGAGTATTACAAAAGGTTAATGAGCCTAATACTCAGAATTCAGTTCAAACTAGAGAATTCAGTTTGAACTTCATATAAACTTCTGTTTACAAAGAAGAAAGAGAAAAAACGCTCAAGATCTTTGTGATATGGTCATATGTCAAAGACAGAAGATGATGCAATGTCTTCATGAAGCCTGAGGAAAACTTGCAAGCACTGGAATAAATAAAGGTCAGCTGGAATTCTTACTCTTGTCAGGGATGGTCTCTCACACTCCATGACACTGCAAGTGATGCAGAAGAGTAGGAGGACAAGAAAGTGCCTGCTTTCTACTCTGCTGAGTGAGAGTGAGTGAGTGAGTGAAAGTCATTCAGTCGTGTCCGATTCTTTGCGACCCCATGGACTACAGTCTATGGAATTCTCCAGGCCAGAATACTGGAGTGGGTAGCCTTTCCTTTCTCCATGGGATCTTCCCAACCCAGGGATTGAACCCAGGTCCCCCGCAACGCAGGCAGATTCTTTACCAGCTGAGCCACAAGGGAAGACCAAGAATACTGGAGTGGGTAGCCTGTCCCTTCTCCAGCGGATCTTCCCGACCCAGGAATGGAACTGGGGTCTCCTGCATTGCAGGCAGATTCCTTACCAACTGAGCTATCAGGGAAGCCCTTTCTACTCTGCTAGTCTTTTTTTTTTTTTTAAATAATAACTTTTTTCATTACAGCACGTCACTACTTACAAGGGCATCTTTGGTCCCTTACAGTAAATGCTGTTTATAAAAACATTCTGATCTCCCAGAAAAGCCAAATCATGCATTTTCTAATACAGAAATCAAGTAAATGCTACCCAGATAAACTTCAGCTCTGACACTCAGCTAGAGAGAATAACTCATTTATCCAGGAGATTCAGATAGTAGTAATTTGTTATAGCCAAGACATTTTAACTAAACTTTCCCAGCTCCAAATTATCATATATATACCTTTAAACACTTTTGCTAGAGGCAGTAGTTACTTTCAAGAATAATGACTTAAATATTTTGAACTACTGAGATGCCAAATCTCTTTAAGTAACTCCAAACATTCTTACGGTTTAATCAATAAGGCATAAAAGATTTCTAGATCTTCCAAGTTGACAATAGAAGCAAATAGCATGAATCCTTGTTTCTAGTATAGTCTCCAATTATGGATCCTGATTTCTAGTACATTTTTCAATATAGAGAATAATTATTATGCATTCTCTCCTTCTAAAAGAAAAATCCAAAACTAAAGAAATATAAATATGTTAAAATATAAGTTCCAACTGTCAGAGGTCATGTCCCTCAAGGGCCTTTTCTAAGAATGCATACAAACAGGTAATCGAACAAGAGAAAAGAATCCATAAAGTAAGATAGAAATTAAGGAGAGAGAGAGGGGAAGGAAGGAAGGAAGAAAAATTAAGGAGTACAGAAGTCATTTAGCAACTAACTATATATTCTATGGGCTTCCCTAGTGGCTCAGATGACTTCACTTTCACTTTTTACTTTCATGCATTGGAGAAGGAAATGGCAACCCACTCCAGTGTTCTTGCCTGGAGAATCTCAGGGATGGCAGAGCCTGGTGGGCTGCCGTCTATGGGGTCGCACAGAGTTGAACATGACTGAGGTGACTTAGCAGTGGCAGTAGCAGTGGCTCAGATGGTAAAGAATCCACCTGCAATGCAGGGAACCTGGGTTTGATTCCTAGGTCAGGAAGATCCTTTGGAGAAGTGAATGGCTAATCATTCCAGAATTCTTACCTGGAGAATTCCGTGGACAGGGGAGCCTGGTGGGCTACAGTCCATGTGGTCACGAAGAGTCAAACACAACTGACCCACTAACACTTTCACTTTTCTTTCACTTAATATACTTTGTATAGAACCTCCTAATATGAAGCTTCAGGCATTATATTGGCCCAAACAGAGGACAAGTATGCAAAAGAAGGAAAATTAATTCTGCATAGAGTATCCTAAACTTTAGGACAGGGAGCAGATATGCATAAAATGGATGCTTTCTGCAAATAATCATTTGTGGAAACCAAGAACGTAGGAAACTAAGAAGAGTAGTCAAATAAAGCAAAACATGACTTAGAGGACAAAGTGACCATCACCATGTACTGAGTACCTTAGTTGGCTTTTTCAGCTTATAGAAATCCTGTCAAGGCAATGGAACATTTAGGATTAGATTATTTGTTAGTCAGGTACTCATTTATATAAGGAAGAAACTGAGAATAGGATATTTGGCCAGCTGCAGGACGTCAAATCTCCACTGGCAAGGTAACTGCATAGCAAAAAGTGGTAAGCTGAGAAAGACCAATTTATCTGTGAACTATACTGGGCTTAGAGGGAAGTGGGTGTGCCCTGAAGAAGATTAGATGAATTCCTAACATGTTTTTAACTAGAATAATGTGAGTGACTCACAGGGAGTAAACAGGCACTTCATATCTGATGTCTTTTGGTTCACCCCTTTATTTCCTCTCTTATCTTCCCTTATAAGGCTGTCACAAAAACAGCTCAATTCCTTATCTCTTCCCAAGTTGAGAACTGGGGGTATATGAACTGTTTCTACTGAATCTACTAAAACACAGGCATCATCCCTCAGATTTGTATTTCAGCCTTTCAAAAGGGGTAAGGCAGAGTGAAAGTATCAGTCCATCTTATTTCTATCTTCCTGGTGATAAACGAAATTATTAAGGTTCTCTTTTCTAGTTGCAAGGCCTTCTTTATTAAACAGTCATGATAAACGGATTTCAAAAAGAAAAGGCTCAGGGTTTGGAATGAATGTGGGCTAGCAATTCAGTGAAGCCGTACGTCTGGGCTCTCCTGGACTAAATGACCTTGGGGTCAAACCCTTCAACAGCCACTGATGTGTAACCTTTTGCAAGTGACTCAAAATTCCATGTCCTCAACTTAAAAACAAAAATACAAAAATGTACTCTTGTATACAAAGGAAAAAAATATGAAGAACAAAGGGTGCAGCAGACAGCAAACAGACCAGGGTAAAACTAGAATCTGATAAAGATCAGACATCTTAAAAAACTGGCACCCTAAGAAACCAGATGTCAAATACATCAAGTGGGGTATTGTTGAGAGATGTGACAATAAGGATGGGAATGGGCTTCTCAGTGAAAAAAAGAGTGAACAACTGAAAAATTATTTAATTGCATTGTTACTCCCAGGAGCAAGAAGTGGTGTCCAAACACCGATCAATATCCCAACAAACACTGATCTGTATCCCAACAGTACCCCTTAGTGACTCTGGTATAAAAAATCCCTACCATGTTTGCAGAAGTACAGTCAATCTACAAAAAGTACCAGTGAACCACAGAGAAGGCCCGCCAACCAAGCTGAGGAAGCCTGGAAGCAACTTTTAATCACTCTAAGGTAGTAGATGGTGATAAGATAAATCAGTCAGACCTCCTATCTCATGCAATCTACATAATTAGTCAACTCGACACACATAATTCAACACTTTAAGAAGGCAAAAATGCCTTCTTATATCATATATCACGCAAAATGCCAGGCTGGATGAAGCACAAGCTCGAATTAAGATTGCCAGGAGAAATATCAATAACCTCAGATATGCAGATGACACCGCCCTTACGGCAAAAAGCGAAGAAGAACTAAAGAGCCTCTTGATGAATGTGAAAGAGGAGAGTGAGAAAGTTGGCTTAAAACTCAACATTCAGAAACTAAGATCATGGTATCTGGTCCCATCACTTCATGGAAAATAGAAGGGAAACAATGGAAACAGTGGCAGACTATTTTAAAAGACACTAAAGACTAAATTAAAAGACACTTGCTCCTTGGAAGAAAAGCTATGACCAACCTAGACAGCAAATTAAAAAGCAGAGACATTACTTTCCCAACAAAGTTCCATCTAGTCAAAAATATGGTTTTTCCAGTAGTCACGTATGGATGTAAGAATTGGACTATAAAGAAAGCTGAGCACTGAAGAATTGATTCTTTTGAACTGTGGTGTTGGAGAAGACTCTTGCGAGTCCCTTGGACTGCAGGGAGATCCAACCAGTCCTTCCTAAAGGAAATCAGTCCATAATTTTCATTGCAAGGACTGATGCTGAAGCTGAAACTCCAATAGTTTGGTCATCTGATGCGAAGAACTGACTCATTGGAAAAGACCCTGATGCTGGGAAAGACTGAAGGCAGGAAGAGAAGGGGATGACACAGGAAGAGATGGTTGGATAGCATCACTGATTCAATGGACTTGAGTTTGAACAAGTTTGGGAGTTGGGGATGGACAGGGAAGCCTGGTGTGCTGCAGTCCATAGGATCGCAAAGAGTCGACATGACTGAGCAGCTGAACTGAAGAAAGCAAAATGTGGTAGGCAGAATAATGGCCCAAATAGACAATCCAATGGTGCCCCCTATAATCAATGTTAAATTACATGGCAATGAGAATTAAGGTACTCTTAAGGTGAAGTTTACACTGTTCATCAGCTGACTTCAAAATAGGGAGATTATCCAGGATTATCCAGGGGGCCAGATATAATGACAAGGGTCCTTAAATATGGAAGAGGAAGGCTGAAGAGTCAGTGCTAGATGTGAGGTGGGAGGCTCTGTAGTGTCTGCTGCCTTGAAAGATGGAAATAATGGGAGCCAAAGAAAGCAGGCAACCCCCAGAAGACTGAAAACAAGAGAATAGATTTGCCCCTAGAGCCTCCAGAAACCCGGCAACCCTGCCAACACTCTGATTTCAGCTCAGGGAGACCCATTGGGACTTCTGATCTCCAGAATTGTAAGACAATACATCTGTGACTTTTTTTAAGCCACTACACTTGTGGTAGTTTGTTACAGCCACAATAAGAAACTAATACACAGAGAGATCATTTTGAAAGACATTTTTGAAAATTTTACAGTAAACATTTTAAAGAATTGAGATATTTAGTGTCAATGTATCTAGAAAATCCAGTTATTCAGAATTAGCTATGCCTTGAGGTTTTAGGGATAACTTAACTTTACCACTAACTACAGAAAAATGTTTTTCTTCCTTAAGCTTAAAATTATTAACAGTTACTATAAAACTTTATGTTATGATGCTAATTGAGATAACCACAATATAACCCAAATGCAATTTCAAATATGTTAAATCCATTACATATTTAGGTTTGAAAGAGGAATGACCTATTGCCAAAAGGAATGCTAGGTTTGAATATAATTAGGTAAATATTATAAGTTTTATATATAATATATTATGTATGTATAATAGATCCTAAAACATTATACTTTAACATTTTTACATGCCTGATGCTTTCATACTTTTCCCCATAGATTAAATTTAGCTTTATACTTGAAAATTTACCTCAAATTTTAGATGAAATGCTAAAAAAAAATCAAGAACATCTATGTTTCAGACATTTTCTATTGATAACAGAAGTTTTCATTTATACTTAATATTAGATAAATATTAAACACATTAATGTATTTCCTAAGAGTAAAATTACAGAAAAACAATACACTTGGAACCTTTTCAGAGTAAACTCCAAAAGATTTCCAAATACAGGTAGATCCTGTCTCGCGTTTACTGCACTTCACTTTATTGTGATTTTTTTTTTATAAATTGAAGGTTTGTCACAACCCTGCATCCATTAAGCCTATTGGTACATTTTTCCAACAGCATTTGCCCCTTTCGAGTCTCTGCATCACATTTTGGCAATTCTCACAATATTTCAAACTTCTTCATTATTATTATATTTGTCATGGTGATCTATGAACTTTAATGTTACTACTATGATTCCCTGAAAGCTCACATGAAAGTTTCCATATTTTGGCAATAAAGTACTTTTTAATTAAGGTATGTACATTGTTTTCTGGACATAATGCTATTGCACACTTAACAGACTACAAAATAGTATGAATATAACTTTTATATTCACTGAGAAATCGAAAACTTCATGTTTCTCACTTTATTGTGGTGCTCTAGAACCAAACCGACAGTATTTCCAAGGTATGCCTGTAGCTTTTGTTTGATATCAATTTAAAAAAGAAGTAAATGCAAAGGGGAACTGCTACTTACATAAACTTCTCTAAGTGGAACCTCTTTTTCTGCATTGCTACTTCCCCTTTGAAACCATTCTGCTTTGAATAGAAATATGGGTGTGTGCACATGGGTGTACACCTATGTGAGAATGAGTTGGTGAGGATCTTTAAATGGGTTGTGGTAGGAACAAACCATTTTCTACTCCAGGAAAAGATTAACAGCAAGAGCAGTATGAGTAATGCAATATCATTTGGGTCAGAATAATTTTTAAAAACCCATCACTCCATTCAACTCTGTGATAATATACTCTTCTGGAAGCAAGCATCATAAATACCAGTGGTCAAAAACTTTGCATCTATTATTATCTGCACATATTATTATCTGCACAAAAGTGGAAAACAAATATTTACAATACTACTCAACTGGGCCTACAACTTTACAAGGTTTTGAATTATCTAAACAACAGTTCTATTCAAGACAGATTATGTTAAGACTACAGTCTAACAAGTTTTTATAAAATACCAAAAAATAAGACATATTTCAAAAAATGCTGTTTCCCAAAATACATATTTTTGAAAATGTCTCAGTTCTCAGGAATTTAGTAGGGTGAGAGAAGACAATATTGAAAAGACTGAAAAAAGTCAGTCTTTTCATCAGAAAAATAGATTAAAAATATATCTGCACAACTGGAACTTACTATCAAACAGGCTTATGCAACTGTGAAAAACAAACAAGAATAAGTAAGAACAACTAGACTGGGGCTGTTTGTTTTATTCAGCATCCAGTACTCTCAATAAACATCTACTTAAAAAGGGTAATAAATGAAAGATGGTTATGTTTCCCATCTAGGAATTATTTAGAATTGGAACATTAAAGACTCTTAAAAAGAAACACTGACCTCCAACTTTAACAAGAATGTTTCCTTAGGAAGAAGCTAGCACTCACAAAATGCTGAGTACAATAATCCAATATTGTGATCTCAGGAACATTCTTCCTTATAATTTTTCCCTTTTTGGTATGTGTGTCAGGAACTGAGTAAGAGGAACGATCTTTTTAAAAAAGCATAAACAATAAAACCAAAGTGTACTGAGGGAGATGCCACAAATAGGCAAAGCAAATATTATCTAGGCTTTTAAAAATATACCACATATGTACATGGATAATCAAAGATGCTGATGCATTAAAATTTTAATTTAAGGAAGCAAGCTCGAGAAATTCCCTGCTGGTCTGTGCTTTCACTACTGAGAGCTGGGGTTCAATCCCTGGTTGGGAAACTAAAATCCCAAAAGACACAGGGTACAGCCAAAAAAATTTTTTTTTCTAAAGCAAGCTCCATCATTTGTAATATAGAGAACTATTTAAAAAGTATAGCTTTTGGCCGCCTAATCTATGACAAAGGAGGCAAGAATATACAATGGAGAAAAGACAGTCTCTTCAATAAGTGGTGCTGGGAAAACTGGACAGCTACACGTAAGAGAATGAAATTAGGACACTCCTTAAAACTATACACAAAAATAAACTCAAAATGGCTTAAAGACCTAAAGGTAAGGCCGGATATTATAAAACTCTTGATGGCAAACATAGGCAGAACAACTTTTTGACATAAATCATAGGAAGATCTTCTTCAATTCACTGCCTAGACTAATGAAAATGAAGACAAACAAATGGGACCTAATTAAACTTAAAAGGTTTTGCACAGCAAAGGAAACTATAAGCAGAATGAAAAGACAACCCACAGAATGGGAGAAAGTATTTGCAAACGAAGCAACTGACAAGGGATTAATCTCCAAAATATATAAACAACTCAAGCAGCTCAACATCAACAAATAACTCAATCAAAAAAATGGGCAGAAGACCTAAACAGACATTTCTGCAAAGAAGACATACAGATGGCCAAAAAAACACATGAAAACATGCTCAACATTACTAATTATTAGAGAAATGCAAATCAAAACTACAATGAGGTATCATCTCACTCCAGTCACCATGGCCACCATCAAAAAGTAAAAAAAAATAAATGCTGAAGAGGATGTGGAGAAAATGGAACCTTCCCACACTATTGGTGGGAATGTAAATTGGTAGAGCTACTATGCAGAAGAGTATGCAAGTTCCTTAAGAAACTAAAAATAGAACTAACATGACCCAGCAATCCCATTCCTGGGCATATATCCAGAGGTTGTTGTTGTTCAGTTGCTCAGTTGTGTCAGACTCTTTGCGACCCCATGGACTGCAGCACACCAGGCTTCCCTGTCCTTCACCATCTCCCAGAGCTTGCTCAAACTCATGTCCATTGAGTCAGTGATGCCACCCAACCATCTTATCCTCTGTGATCATCTTCTCCTCCTGCCTTCTAGCTTCCCCAGCATTGGCTCTTCACATCAGGTGGCCAGAGTATTAAGAGTTTCAGCTTCAGCATCAGTCCTTGCAATGAATATTCAGGATTGATTTTAGGATTGACTAGTTTGATCTCTTTGCTGTCCAAGGGACTCTCAAGAGTCTTCTCCAACACCACAGTTTAGAAACGTCAATTCTTCGGCACTCAGTCTTCTTCATATACCCAGAGAAAACGATAATTCCAAAAGATACATGCACCCCAATGTTCACTGTAGCAGTATTTACAATAGCCAGGACATAGAAGCAACCTAAACGTCCATCAACAGAATGGATAAAGATGTGGTCCATATATACAATGGAATTATTATTCAACCATAAAAAGAAGAATGGAATGATGCCATTTACAGCAACATGGATGGACCTGGAGATAGTCATATAGAGTGAAGTTAAGTCATAAACAGAAAAACAAATCACTTAACACATACATGTGGAATCTAGAAAAATGGTATGGATGAACTTATCTGCAAAGCAGGAAGAGAGACACAGATGTAGAAAACAAACTTATGGTTAACAATGGGAGGAAGGGAGAGTGGGATGAATTGGGAAATTAGGATTGACATATATACTACGATAAAGTAGGTAACTAATGAGAACCTACTGTATACCACAGGGAACTCTCCTCAACACTCTGTGGTGACCTCAATGGGAAGGGAATCTAAAAGAGTGGATATATGTATACGTTTAACTGATTCACTTTGCTGTATGGCAGAAACCAACACACACTTGTAACACAGCTCTACTCCAATAAGAATTAATTTTTTAAAAATCTATAAAAATAAAAACAAAAATCATGACTTTTATTAAAAGTAAAGAGGACTAAATAAAACATTCATATACACTGCAATTATAGTTTTTAAAACCTTATAGGCTTAATGTAGGTAAACTAATTTTAATTGAAGTATAGTTGATTTGGCAATGAAATGAAATGAAATGAAATATAGTCACTCAGCTGTGTCCAACCCTGTGGACTGTAGCCCCGAGTCTCCTCTGTCCACAAATTTCCCAGGCAAGAATATTGGAGTGGGTTGCCATTTCTTTCTCCAGGGGATCTTCCCAACCCAGGGATTGAACCCAGATCTCCTGCATTGCAGGCAGATTCTTTATCATTTGAGCCACGGGGAAGCCCTGATTTGGCAAACTACTTATTAAATGCTGAGGTTTAATTTTTCAACTAATCTAACTACTCTACAAAATAGAGGTTCCCAATTTATGAGTAAATAAACTGAGGCTTTAAGAACTGAAGTAACTTGCTCATAGTCCTGAAGTTAGGAAGCAATGAAGTCAGGATTAGAACTCTGATGCTTCTGATTGGTCTCACTGAACCAGAAAAGCTAGTCTATGCTGCCTTTATTCTGCTGGAGTTAACCATGGCACAGTAACTCCCATCTTTTTCAAGAGAATTCATCAATGAATCTTACGCATATACATCCCAAAACAGACACTATGTAACAAGTAGAAAAAATTTACCAAGTGTGAATTAATTCCTAATTAAATAAAGAACTAGCTATCATACAGGTAATGTCTCAAAACAGACTATCTACAGACTAAGCAGAATAAATTAGCACTGGCAGCTCAGTGTGGTGGTGGAAAGGCACAGCTTCTGGTCACAACAGATTAACCCCCACTCAATCAGTGCCTCCCTGGAAAATTTGGGTAATAAGAGTATGTAACTGTAATGGATTGAATGGTGGTCCTCAAAAAGATAAGTCCATACCCTAACACCCAGACCCTGTGAATGGTATGTATTTAGAAAAGGGGTCTTTTCAGATGTAATTAAGCTAAAGATCTTGTTATGAGATCATCCTGTACTACCCAAGTAGACCCTCTATCCAAAGGCAAATCTCCTGTAGGAGACAGAAGAGTAGAAGACACAGACATGCAGAGGAGGAGAGAAAATGACCATGAAGGCAGGGGCTGGAGTGATGCAGCCGTAAGGAATGCAAACAGCCACTTGAAGGTGGAAGAAGCAAGGAACAATTCTCCCCTGGAGCTTCCAAAGGGATGCAGTCCTTCTGCCACTTTGATTTCAGACTCCCAGCCTCCAAAACAGTGAGAGAATAAATTTCTGTTGTTTTAAGCCACTCAGTTTTTGGTAATCTGTTATATCAGCTACGAGAAACTATTAAATACAGGACCAAAAAAGAGTGCTGAAAAGATCTGATGAGTGAGTGTGTTCAAAGCACCTTAATCTGTAAGTATACAGTAAATATTAGTGATTACTACTAATGAATGAATATATATGAGAGATAGCTATTCTACATGCAAATATCTGTTTTGAATTTTTCCAGGGATGTTTCATGTTTTCCAGAAAAAATCACAAATTTTTTTTCTCACTGTGAAATGAATTGCCAATGTGTACTTGGTACCCCAGTAAATATATTTTTTAAAACTAGCAACTGTAATCGTTAAGCTCTGTTTCAAGTAACTTTCAAATGATTTTCTCATTTATATCACTAACTTAGGCTAAAGCTAAATTTACCAGTAGCCTTGATAACATGCTATTCACTCCCAATCTATGAAATAGATGAAATAAAAGGAATCTGAATTCATTGGGAATAGACAGAATTATAAAAACAGAGTGAATGGTTTAACAAAGAAAAGGAAAACCACTCATTGCCCAACAAGTGAAATACTGCTTCAGTCAGTGTGAAATTGAAATCAAAATTGAAGTCGCTCAGTCATGTCCGACTCTTTGCGACCCCAGTCAGTATATCAATATTAAATACGATGACTTCTAACCGGAAAAGACACACAGTCACTTAAACAGCCCATGAAATGCCCTGGGCCCCCAAAGCTCCCCTCACCTACAAGGTACATGTATCACTGAAACCTCCCTTCTCTGCAGGGCCATGGCCTGCAAAGCCTTGGTGAACAAAATGAGAAGTAAATGTAAACCTTTAAAAATGCAAGACCCCATTAAGACCCCAAACACTATACCTCCTTGACTCCATTCATTTAGCAAGGTAGTGGAGAACAGCAATCCTCTCCTCTGCCTAGGATACCTGTCACACCTGAGGACAGAGGTAAAGGGGCAGAATTTTCCTAATTCTTGGGTAAAAGCTTCACCCTCAGATGCAGTATTCAACAAATATTTCAGCACACATCATGGGCCAATTCTACACAAGGAAGGTCAGAACGTAAGTACTACAAACAAGGGAGGCCTAGCCTCTGTCCTTAGGAACTTACAGTCCAGGAGCAGATAAGAATGAGGTTTTATGAGAATTTTTTTTCTCTAAGGCCAAAATATTGGGAAAGTTGGGAAGGGCTTGTGTTTGTCAGGGACAGTAAGTAGTCTATACCTCTAAAAATAGACTACCTAATGGCCCTATGAGGGGCCCAGCTCTGACCTTTGAGATGCCAGGGAGCTGCAGATCTCGCCAGACCAGATGAAGCTCTCTCAAATCACTTGAGAAATACAAATGGAAGATGAAGTATACACATGAACATGTCTGACCAGAAGTTTGTATCATTCTCATGGCCTTTCTCACACTGACTTGAATTACAAGTTCTGCACTTATCTTATTTGTATACACCTGGTTAAGACAGGGACTATGTTTCTCTCTTTTTTTTCTTTTCTGTAACTGCACAGTAATTAATGTAGCTTCACACCAACTAAAAACCTGACAAATATTTGTTAAAATTATGAGTAAATAAGCATTATTAATGGGAGAGAAGAAAACCGAAACAAAAGCAACAGAAGAATCCTAAACGGGAGACAGAAGCAAGAGCAAGGAAGTAGGAAGACCGGAATCAGCAAGGCTGCTCACCAGAAACTTACTCAACCAGTTCTGGAACTTTCTGGCCTCACTATGAGAAGAATTCTCACCACTGGGCCTTCACTAGCTCCCACCTACATGTACACCTGCGAAACAGTCTCCTACCTTGTCTCCTCCTCCCCAGGCCTTACACATACTACACACAGCCCCAATAGCTAGGCTCTAACCCCACAGCTGACTGCAGGCATAGTTTCCCTCCATTTCCTTATATCTGATAGAAGAAGAATAACTGCATCCATGCCTCACAGAAATCTTGACAGGAGTAAACAAATTACACATAAAGCATTTAAAAGAATGCCCTGACATACAGTATCTGCTCAGTAAGTACTGTTTTAAAACCTGTCATTCCCAAGTAACTCTTCCACAGTTTACCATTAACTAAGAACCAAAATTCATAATGTGATTTATGACAACTGGGAACCTTTTAGAATAATCTGAACCCTCTAACTCTATTCTTTTCCTTCCCATTAAGGGCTTCTTGAACTAAGAGATGCATTTTTTTTCTCTACCCAGCCCTTGATTCTATCATAGTCATTGCTCATACATTTAACTATAGTTAAACATGCTTTCAGAAGAAAGGGAGAAAGGGAGGGAGAAAAAGAGGGTGCCTTCTCTCCCATACATCATGGCCTCAGGGGCCCCAATCTTCCCTGACATTTCTCCATTCTCCATTAAAGTCTTCTTTAGCCAACAGCCTAAGGTACACATGCAGTTTTTCACACTACAAAGGCATTGGGGCTATGAATTCTATATTATATGCAGATATAATACATGCGTATGTACAAGTTACAGAAAAACTCGATTCATCTTGTCACTCATTCACATTTTGCTAGTGTTTACAGGGATTTTAAGGACAGCCCATCTCATTTGATTCTCGAGAAAACGAAGTTCTTTTTGTACCAACCTACTGCTTGCCCCGTATTCTAATCGTGGAATCACTCTGAACTAGGATCTCTCTTCTCTGAGATATCCCTGCAAACTCTCTCACTGCCCTTAGTCTAAACAATTCTTCCTTTCCAGAATTCAAAACTTCGGGTGACGGAAAAATGCTACTCTGTTCCTTCCTGCCATCACCAGTCATCCCACCTGTTATTGTGTGTGTGTGTGTGTGTGTGTGTGTATTTGAGTGTGTGTGTGTGTGTATTTGAGTGTGTGTGTGTGTGTGTGTGTGTGTTGCAGGGGAGTGAGTGATAGGGTGGGGGAGGCAGCTGTGCTTTAGTATTTTTAAGGTCTCTATGTCCAGTGAAACTAACATAAACGGTTTTCTTATTTCTGTAATTCAATTGCATATGGATTACTCATGCTTCAGACATGTATAATTCAAGGAGAACATCTGGACCCCTCCAGAGTCAAGAGGAGGGATTTTAAGGCTCTAAAGAAAGAAATGCAGGAAGATGAGCAACTTAAAGTAGGAGAAAAGACAAAACATGTTGGCTTCTTTAACAGCTATGGTATTTCCTATAAACACTTTACTACTAAATCCAACATATTTCCCATGCCTGGGTTAAGATACTGATGAGATGCCTAAAAGAATATTATATTGAATAGTTAGACCACAAAACAGAAGGAGGAAAGAGTAGAGCCGAGTGAAAAGTGTTGGAGTGAGACAGGCTGACCTCTGTGACTCTCCTCTGATGCACTAATCCAATCCAGTGTCAAAGAGTGGTCACTGTAGGTATTTTTTTATAGATCACAAAGAAATTTTGAAGTACAAATAGAGACAAACGGTGTAGGTGGACCAAGAAGAGCTCCACAGGTTGACATCTGTAGCTGCTTCAAACTCTTAAAATGCTATGAATCTATGAAGTCTGTCTCTATACTTGAACTTAGCCATGCATTTTAATTTAACTGAAAAACTGTTCTACAGCCTTATTATTAATGCTACTTTAATTTATCCAGAGAATGAATACATTGGAGCTACTAAAGGAATGGATGAGGTAGTATTACTGCTAGGCTATTTTGTGAGCTTCTAAAAAGCAAATTTTTCAGAAAGCATTGACTACTTGCTAGTATTTTCAATGGAATTTGAAATTTACTAGAATATCAAACAAATGTCTCCATCGCTGCCTGTTTCTGCACCTCCTATGGAACAAATTTAATGGCCAAAATTCTTACTGTGGTGTATTTGAAAAAGTAAAATGAACTTTTAGACAACAGGTACTACAATAATTACACAATACAAATATTTTTTAATTCCTTTGTTTAAAGAGTCAGTGTGACAATGTAGAAAAATCATTATATTAGGAGGAAAACAAATTTGAGCTTGACTTCTGGCTTACTTACAACTTGTGTGACTTTGAAGTTTTTATTTTCCTGTAAAGTGGAGGGATAATATCAATATCTGCCACAACAACAGTTGTGACAATTACATGACTAAAGTATACAAAGTTCCTAGCTCAGTAACTTTAAGAATTTAAAATCCCGGTTTAAGAAATAAGACTGAAATTGCATACCTAGGAACTTTTTTTTTAAGTGTTTGATATTTTATTTTACTTCCTCATACTATAATGCTTTACAGTTTTCAAAAGTTTCACATACACGATTTCATATAATCCCATAACAATCTTTTTTTATCCCCTACTGTATACTGTCCCTCTGCCTTTTCTTCCCCCACTAGTTAGCACCAGTTTGTCTCTGTATTTGTGTGCCTACTTCTTTTTTGTTTTTTTCACTAGTTCATTAGTTCTTTTTTTTTGATTCCACATATAAGTGATATCATACAGTGTCTATCTTTCTTGGCCTTATTTAGCTTAGCATAATGTCCTCCAAGTCCATCCATGTTGCTGCAAATGGCAAAAATTTCATTCTTTTTTATGGCTGAGTAGTATTCCATTGTGTACATATGCCACATCTTCTTTATCCACTTATCTGTCAATGGACACTTAGAGGTTGCTTCCACATCCTGGCAATTGTAAATAATGGTGCTATTAACAATGGCATCCACACCAACTTTAACACTTTTTCCATCGACTAATTCAGAAGAAAAACTATTATCTAAAGTCCTTGGAAACATAAATATTGCTATAATCAATATAATGGATTAATAAAAATAAATACTTTTCTGCATAATACAAATTCCAACTGTAAAAACTATATAGCAACAAAAATTACATGTACAAATCAAAAATATCACAGTAAAGTTTGAAAGTTTCAATAAAGAAACAATTTACTTTGATCCCACAGAGATAATTCTTTGCCTTACTAAGCGAACAAGTTTCTCATTAGAAAATGAAATCTACATAAACATTATAGAATCTATGGAATCTGGAAAAGAGATACTTCTATATTTCAGTATGTCAAAGAGATTAAAATCCAGTTTGAAAGAGGCAGTTAAATAGCTTATCTTTCATACAAAAATACTTTTCTTAGTTTTAAGAATCACTTAGTAATCATACAAAAACATTCTGGACAAATAAATAATCCATTATTTCAAAACACAGTCTATAGAACAAAATTCCAGTAAAACAAAGGAACCTGGAAAGCCCCTCATACTCATTGTAACAGGATGAATTACACAGGAAAACAGTGCTATAAACTTCAGCCAAAGGAGTCAAGATAAAGGCAGACTCAATTGTAAGAGAGGTCACTGAATTCAAGATTATCATCTATGGATTTTTATTGTAGTACAGAAAAGAATTCTTCCTATATTACACAATAAATTAAAATTCATACATACAAAAAAATAGATGAATGAAAGATTATTTTTACATGCTTTAAATTTCAGAAAAAGACTGCTACTAGGGAGCATAGCTGATAAAACAAATTATTGGATCTAGCAACACTTAGAAATCTATTTATAAAGCGAGTTTACTAGGACAATACAGCCTTTGAAATACATGAAAGAAAAAGTAAGCTGCAAAGCTGAACAGTATAAATACGCTATGCTTGCGTTCTGCACAGTCCATCACTTCCATTTACTTTCCAACTCATATAAAGCCTAAGCTATTTCAGCCTTTGAGCCCTTAAATAGCAACAACAGCCACTGGAGACAGTTGGGAATGACTTGAATTTCAGTCCATTCAAAAGCTCTCAATGCTGTGGAAGGCAATGTTTATTTGGAATTCCAAAGAGACTACTGCCATCAAAATACAAGAATGAGCAGTTAGTCACTCTGTCTCACTAATAAAACTTTAAGAATTATTTCTAAATTTATCAGGCAAAAGTAGCAAAAACTATTGTAATTTTAAAAGCAGCAATCTCTATAATTCAAGGCAGTAACTATTTACTGAGTATCTTCTATGTCCAAGTCATGGTGATAGGCACTGCAGGGTGTAAAAAGAGAACATTATTTCCTCCCTTCAAAAGTTGGGTATGATAATAGCTAAGAAAGTGGCAAACTTAGGGTGCATGTTACATCTTTCTTAGCTATTTTCTTTTTACACAAGGAAGTATTATATGCTTCCTCCTTTTAAACTCTGAAGTTAGCTTTTTTCTTAAAGTGAAAATGAAGGTAAATTTGGTAGAATCCAATGCTGTGGAACCATGGTCTTTTTTTAATCTCCCAGAAGTCGATGCGACCAGGAGAATCGTCTCCTGTTACTCTATTCCTTCAATGGTCCTGCTGTCTGTGTTTGTCTGTCTGTGTTTCCCTCCCCAGCCTCATGCTCTCTCTCCTTAGTCTTGTCTTCCCTGTGGACATCTCTGCTCCTCTTTCTCTATTTGCAGATGGCTTAAATGTTTTTTGACCAGTGGTTCACAGTCTGTGAATCACATGTGAAGCAGCTGGAGGTAAAGGGCACGCAATTATAAGTTTTCACAAATGATTCATGAATTTTTCTGGGTACTAAACACTGTTTAAAGTCTGCTTAATCTGTTTAAATCATGTATATATTTGGATTTTGAAAGAAATGTAGATTCTTGAACATAAAATTAAAAAACCTTTCTGTTCATTTAAAGCCGCGATATTTAAAAATGTGCAGTTTACAATTATTACCTTAACGTGGTAAGGGAAGGATTACCCAAGAAATATTTGACAATGAAAAAATAGGTCTTTATTTAAGGTTAGAAATCAATGCACCACTCTATTAACTCCTTGAGGGCAGGTGTGAAGACTTTCTTTCTATTTGCAGTAATCACCACAGCAAATGTTCGATTAGTATATGCCAAATAGATTGATCTTAAACCTTTCTGTTTAAGATACAGGCATTATGACTAGGAGCTGAACCTCTCTTCACCACCACACCCTGTGGCTATGCTAATTTATTCTATTCATAGTCTGTTTTGGTTGGTTGTTAGTCACTCAGTCGTGTCTGACTCTTTGTGACCCCATGAACTGTAGACCACTGGGCTCCTCTGGCCACAGGATTCTCCAGGCACGAATACTGGAGTGGGTTGCCATTCCCTTCTCCAGGGGCTCTTCCCGACGCAGGGATCGAACCCAGGTCTCCCACATTGCAGGCAGATTCTTTACCAGCTGAGCCACAAGGGAAACCCAAGAATACTGGAGTGGGTAGCCTATTCCTTCTCCAGTGGATCTTCCTGACCCAGGAATTGAACCAAGGTCTCCTACACTGCAGGCAGATTCTTTACCAACTGAGTTATCAGGGAAGCCCCATCTGTTTTGAGACCTATATAAACTGCACTGAACAGATAGTAGAGACGAATGTGGGAGGTTCAGACAAGGAATGAGCCTTTCTGAGCTGGGTAATGGGGTGAATGGTGGGCCCTTCATCAATTTAAATGGCAGGAGATGCCAATTGCTGAGAAGGAAGTATACAGCTCAGTTTTGAGTCTGAGGAACCTGTGAGAACATAGTTTCAGGGACCTGACAGCAGCAGAAGCCAGACTCCAGTAAGGAGAGGAAAAGGAGAAAGTGAAAGGAGAATGGAGCCTGGGTAAAGCAAGCTAGACACCTGAGCAGTCTTTGGTTCTTCCCTCTTTCTTCACATCCACACTGTTATTGTGGCTTTCAGAATTACTGTTCACAAGTTCTCATTTCTTACATTTCTCCTCTGTTTTCCATTCCAAGCCCTCAAGTAGCCACATTACTGCAACATTGCCTGATCAGTCTCCCTATTTCTCTCTCCATCTTTTCACAAGCAGTCTCACTAAACATTATCCTGAAAATGTCACTTTTCTAATCAAAACTTTTAATATCTGAATGTCTAAAAATCTACAAAGCACTATTCGAATCTAACTTTTATTCCTATCTCCACTGCAAAGTGGCCCACATGCTCCTCCTCCCAACAGATGTCTGGGGACTGGCCACCTCCATGAGATGGCCTTCTCATCAAGGTCTAGTCCAAGATTCAGCACCTCCAGGAAGCCTTTTCATTTCAATTGGGTCTTGCCCTCTTTGAATCTACATGGCACCTCTGTCTCTTCTTATCTCAATGAACGTCTTAATGAATAGATACAAGTTCTTTAAAGGCAGAAACCATAAATCATTCTCTTTATATCTACCCTTTATGGCTTCTGGTCATAAGGTAAATATGGAAAAGTACAATTTTCAAAAATTTGGAACATTATGAAATTTTCCAACTAAACTTAAGTAATGATAGTGTTGATGAAAAGTTAGAAAATTATTTCTTTAAGTATCATAAAAACACAGTCCAAAAGTTTGCAATTTAACTTGATTTTAATGTTACTCAGGAAATTAAAGGGAATACACATGAATTTGGTTGAGTGACAGAAAAAAAAATTTATTTTGCTTGTCTTTCTGGGTTAACTCACAATAAAACAGAATTACATCTGCATTGTTCCTATAAGGATAACAAGAGGAATTAGCCAAATAAACAAGTTTGGGTGTATACTGATTTCTCTTCGCTGCCATAAACTATTGGTTGAGACAATTTTTTAGCCAAAGCAGTAGTTAGTTAGCAATCAGCATAATGTTTATATACCCTCATGCTTTTAAAAAGCTTTAATTACAGCAGTATGATCAAAAACCACTCACTTGACTAAAGAATCCTTTCTTCTAACATTTGGCATCATCATCTTTCTGACTTTCGAAGATAACTACTTACCCGACTGCCCTCTCATTTTCTCCCTATTTCCCTCTAGTCACACCCGTTTGTTGCTAAGAAACAAAATAAATATGACCTCCTGGAAGTAACCTTACAATGGATACTGTATTAATAGTTACTTACACTGAAGGGAGAAACAGGAAGAAAGGAGACAAAACTGATCTCTGTCATGTTCTAGGTTCTTTACATGTGTTTTTCATCTAATCTTTACAAGAGCTCTAGAAGGCAGTTATTACAATGCTATGCCCATTTACAAATGGTTAACTGAAACTCAGTAATATGCCTAAGGTCACACAGCTAGGAAGTGGTGGGATCAAGGTTTATACCAAACCAAACCAAAGCCAGTTTTATGACCAGTCCTCTTCTTTGTATCTCTACTTCATGGCCTTGTTTTAAAACTCTGCACATATGAAATATTCTATAAATTAAAAACTTACAATAAAGCTTTAAACAGGTCTTTTAATATATTATTTTCTAGAATTATTACTGAAGTAATTTTTTTCCTTCAGAAAAGTAAATAAGACTTTTATGCTTAAAAATAACTGCATGCTTTCAAGAGGCAAAGTTCAGGTCAGAATTTCAAAATGCAAAATACACCCATATTTACCAAATATGCTACTGTCAAATTGCTACTATCAATAGAGATGCACTAACTTGAGACTTCAAGTTCACTTTCAACAGTCTTTATCCCTACTGAAATGAAGAAAAGAGAAATATTTCTCTTTCATGTCTGCTGATGGATTTGTTAATTGACAGTTATGGTATCTTTTCCTGTCAGTATCAGATTGAGCAAAAAGTATTTAAAACATATTTTTTAAAAAAATTCCTGAACCCTGAGTTACCCATGGGATACATACAGAAGCCTGTAGAAGAGGTATTAATACATAAATAATTTAGCAAATATAGTCAACAGGTTGATAAACTTGAGAGAGAAAAAGAAAGATGATATTCTGATTTAGGACAGGCAACTTACGTATACAAATCAGTACCCAAATGACTGCTCCTGATAGTGACCCATCAACCTATTTAGCCTCCTTTATCTCTTTTAGTTTTGTTCTACCATATAGGATCTATGAAGCACACAGGAAATAATTAATGCATAATATTTACTACAGAATACCAAAAGGTGACAGTGGAAAGAGACACTGTTGTTTTCAAATAAAAGAGTCAAAGAGTTACCCCGATTGAATCCTGTCTTATCACATTTTATTAGGTGACCATAGTCACTAAGTCCTAGTATAAAAAAAGTAGAGAGGGCATAGTCTTTGACATGACCTAAGTTTCTTAGGCGAGTCACATAAACTCTTGATACTATAAAATAAATCATCTGGAAAATGGGTATATTAACTCACTCTTCAGTGGACTGATGGGAGAATTTAATGATATATGTGAAAAGATTTGTGCAAAAGAGATGCCGGTGGTCTGCTTGCCCTTACCCCCTTTCCTAATCAGCACTTCTAATTTTAACGATGAGGTGGAGGAAAGTTTAATCAGTCCTGCAAATGTTATAGTCAAAACAAAATTAAAAAACGAAACTAAAACCAATATAAATGACCGAACAAACAGTAAAATCTAAATTGCAGAAAACACATTCAAAAAGCATACGAAGGGCTTCCCTGGTGGCTCAGTGGTAAACAATTCAGCTGCCAATGTAGAGGACAGGGGTTCCACCCCTGGTCCAGGAAAATCCCACATACCGACGAGCAACTAAGCCCATTCACCACAACTATAGAGCCCCTGCTTTGTAGAGTCCGGGAGCCACAACTACTGAAGCCTGAGTACCCTACAGCCCGAGCTCCACAACAAGAGAAGCCACAGCAATGAGAAACCCGGGTACTGCAATGAAGAGTAGCCCATGTTCTCTGCAACTCGAGAAAAGCCCCTGCAGCAACAAAGACCCAGCACAGCCAAAAAGAAAGAAATAAACAAAAAGCATGTGCAACACCAAAGGTAAAAAGGGAACCTGAGGTGGGATAATGTGCAACTCCAACTAAAGAAAAGATAATCAAGCTAAAGGTCTTTTAATTTACATGAATTGAAATATCCGAGAGAACTGAAAACTTGGATTAGAAAAAAAAACTTTTTAAAAATATTGTCTCTATGCTCATTGTGAAAGAACAGAGCTCATTAAATTTAACAGTAATAGGATGTTAAGCAATCCATTAAAATGAAACACAAGATGGCTAATAGCTTCAGTGTGGTACCAAAGCTACTTCTTTTTTCTTGTAATTCAATGTGCCTATTAAATTATTCCAATGTGTCATTCATTAGTAGTAGTTACTGGACGTCTGACAATTTTTTTGTTGTTTGAAGGATGAGGAAGAACGGGGAGGCAGTAAGAGAGTACATCAATATTTTTCAATACTCAATCCTTCTAGATCTTTCACTTCCAATCATAACAAGCTATATATTAAATGAAATCTAAGGAACCAAAGTAAATAAATAAATAAACCCACAGACACGCCACTACTAATAATGTAAAAACAAAAAAACAAGGAAGATTAGAAAAGTTACATATATTTTCTGTGATTCCAAGAGGATTAATTTTAAAATATAAAATAGGGAAACATATATATAAGTATTTTTTTTTATGATTAAGTGCTGTTTGAATATCCGTCTGACCTACCTTTCACCTTAAAGTCGGCAGGGTAGTACAAGTGACTTTGCTAACCTGGCACAGTTTAAGATAACTCCAAAGAAGAAAGTCCAATTTCCCGATTCTCTTGGCCAAAACAAGCAAACTTAAGCTAGTTTGATCTAATAGCAAGCTCTAGGAAACTTATCCATTTACAGTTGAAAAACCAGAACAAGAAACAGAATTTAAGGGAACTTAGAAATACTCATGACCTCATTTTATAGTCAAGAAAATTAAGGCCCATGATATGGGAGAATGGCATTGAAGCATGGATATTATCATATGTGAAACGAATCGCCAGTCCAGGTTCAATGCATGATACAGGGTGCTCGGGGCTGGTGCACCAGGATGACCCGGAGGGATGGGATGGGGAGGGAGGTGGATGGGGGGTTCTGCAAGGGGAACACATGTACACCCATGGCGGACTCATGTCAATGTATGGCAAAACCAATACAATATTGTAAAGTAAAAAAATAAATAAATAAATAAAAATTTAAAAAAAGAACATTAAGGGCCAGAAATTTAGCAATTTACCCCAATTCACACAGTAAATCAGTAGCAAGTTTATCTATGTTATCCAGAGAATTACTGAAATAAAATGAAATCATTAAAAATCTTATTCACAGGCCCCAACTCTAATATACCTTCATAGAGTTATTTGACATCAAAGCTTCAGAAAATAGTTTTTACTTTTATAAGCTAAAATAACATAATTTTTTAAATAATCCACTTTAATGTGAATCAAACACAAAGGCAAAAAGCACTTGATGTTTAAAAACAGCACACTATAATTCCTGATTCTCACAAGAGGAAAAATAATTTGAAATATAATTTTTCATTTTCTAGTTTCTAGTGCTATTAGAATCAGTGCCAGTTTCAGGGGGAAAAAATATTTTCAAATCCTACGCAAAGATAAAAAACAAATCAAAAAGAAATCTTTCACACCTTTATATTTATTAGATACAAAAATATAGTGAGTCATCTTATTATTTTAGGATATCAATGGAAATAGTATATGAGCTTTATTACAATGCTGAAGAATTAATGTTTTTGCACTGTGGTGTTGGCGAAGACTCTTGAGAGTCCCTTGGACAGCAAGGAGATCAAAGCAGTCAATCCTAAAGGAAATCAATCCTGAATATTCATTGGAAGGACTGATGCTGAAGCTGAAGCTCCAATACTTTGGCTACCTGATGCAAAAAGCCGACTCATTAGAAAAGAGCCTGATGCTCAGAAAGACTGAGGGCAGGAGGAGAAGAGGACAACAGAGGATGAGATGGCTGGATGGCAACAGCAACTCAATAGACGTGAGTCTGAGCAAACTCCAGGAGATAGTGAAGGACAAGGAAGCCTGGCATGCTGCAATCCATGGGGTTGCAAAGAGTCAGACATAACTTAGCAACTGAACAACAACAACCCCACAAATTAGATAAGATACAATAAACAGTTCCAAAATAACCCTATTTAAGCAAGTATTTTATCTTATTTTTTCTTATCTCAATCTTATTTTAGGATTTTGAGTTTGGGCTTAATGAACAGATATATAACAATAATAAGTAATACAAAAAAATTCATGAAATAAAATTGCTGGTAACTCTGATTTCAAAACAAAGATGAGTTTTCTCTCTTACAGTTCCCCCCTGGAGATTCTTGGGTAGAGATAGCAGAGTGGTAATGGTCCAGTATCTCTACCGCACTAGAAGGAAAAGGCAGTGTAGCAGGGATTAAGACTGGGAGAACCTTGGTCTGCTCCTCCTTCTAGCCTTTCTCTTCAATAATGAAGCCATCTCTCTCCCAAATCCTGCTGTAGAGCTGGCCAACCAGTACTAACTCTTTAAAGCTTTCTCTCAACTTTTGAAAGGCCTACGAAAACTTAGTTCAGTTCAGTTCACTTGCTGAGTCATGTCCAACTCTGTCATGCCATAGACTGCAGTACTCCAGGCTTCCCTGTACATCACCAACTCCTGGAGCCTACTCAAACTCATGTCCATTGAGTCAGTGATCCCATTCAACCATCTCATCCTCTGTCATCCCCTTCTCCTCCCGCCTTCAATCTTTCCCAGCATCAGGGTCTTTTCCAACGAGTCAGTTCTTCGCTTCAGGTGGCCAAAGTATTGGAGTTTCAGCTTCGGCATCAGTACTTGCAATGAATATTCAGGACTGATTTCGTTTAGGATGGACTGGTTGGATCTCCTTGCTGTCCATGGGACTCTCAAGAGTCTTCTCCAACACCACAGTTCAAAAGCATTAATTCTTCAGTGCTCAGTTTTCTTTATAGTGCAACTCTCACATCCATACATGACTCCTGGAAAAACCATAGCTTTGACTAGACCAGACCTTTGTTGGCAAAATAATGTCTCTGCTTCTTAATATGCTATCTAGGTTGGTCATAACTTTTCTTCCAAGGAGCAAGCATCTTTTAATTTCATGGCTGCAATCACCATCTGCACTGATTTTCCAGCCTTTCAAAATAAACGTCTGTGACTGTTTCCATTGTTTTCCCATCTATTTGCCATTAAGTGATGAGACCAGATGCCATGATCTTAGTTTTCTGAATGTTGAGCTTTAAGCCAACTTTTTCACTCTCTTCTTTCACTTTCATCAAGAGGCTCTTTACTTCTTTACTTTCTGCCATAAGTGTTGTATCATCTGCATATCTGAGGTAATTGATATTTCTCCTGGTAATCTTGATTCCAGCTTGTGCTTCATCCAGTCCAGCATCTCATGATGTACTCTGCATATAAGTTAAATAAGCAGGGTGACAATATACAGCCTGGACATACTCCTTTCCCGCTTTGGAACCAGTCTGTTGTTCCATGTCCAGTTATAACTGTTGCTTCCTGACCTGCATACAGATTTCTCAGGAGGCAGGTCAGGTTGTCTGGTATTCCCATCTCTTTCAGTATTTTCCACAGTTTGCTGTGATCCACACAGTCAAAAGCTTTGGCATAGTCAACAAAGCAGAAGCAGATGTTTTTCTGGAACTCTCTCGCTTTTTTGATGATCCAACGGATGTTGGCAATTTGATCTCTGGTTCCTCTGTCTTTTCTAAATCCAGCATGAACATCTAGAAGTTCACAGTTCATGTACTGTTGAAGCCTGGCTTGGAGAATTTTGAGCATTACTTTACTAGCGTCTGAGATGAGTACAATTGTGCAGTAGTTTGAGCATTCTTTGGCATTGCCTTTCTCTGGGACTGGAATTAAAACTAACCTTTTCCAGTTCTGTGGCCACTGCTAAGTTTTCCAAATTTGCTGGCATATTGAGTGCAGCACTTTCACAGCATCATCTTTTAGGATTTGAAATAGCTCAATTTGAATTCCATCACCTCCACTAGCTTTGTTCATAATGATGCTTCATAAGGCCCACTTGACTTCACATTCCAGGATATCTGGCTCTAGGTGAGTGATCACACCATCGTGATTATCTGAGTCATAAAGATATTTTTTGTATAGTTGTTCTGTGGATTATTGCCGCCACTTCTTAATATCTTCTGCATCTGTTAGGTCCATATGATTTCTGTCCTTTATTGTGCCCATCTTTGCATTAATCATTCCTTGGTATCTCTAATTTTCTTGAGGGGATCTCTAGTCTTTCCCATTCTATTGTTTTCCTCTATTTCTTTGCATTGATCATTGAGGAAGGCTTTCTTATAATTCCTTGCTATTCTTTGGAACCCTACATTCAAATGGGTATATCTTTCCTTTTCTCCTTTGCCTTTTGCTTCTCTTCTTTTCACAGCTACTTGTAAGGCCTCCTCAGACAACCATTTTGACTTTTTTGCATTTCTTTTTCTTGGGAATGGTCTTGATCACTGTCATGAACCTCTGTCCATAGTTCTTCAGGCACTCTATCAGATATAATCCCTTGATTCTATTTGTCACTTCCACTGCATAATCGTTAGTGATTTGATTTAGGTCATACCTGAATGGTCTAATGGTTTTCCCTATTTCCTTCAAGTTAAGTCTGAATTTGGCAATAAGGAGTTCATGATCTGAGCCACAGTCAGCTCCCAGTCTTGCTTTTGCTGACTGTATAGAGCTTCTCCATCTTTGGCTGCAAAGAATATAATCAATCTGATTTCAGCATTGACCATCTGGTGATGTTCATGTGTAGAGTCGTCTCGTGTTGCTGGAAGAGGGTGTTTCCTATGACCAGTGCATTCTCTTGGCATATATTACTCTGTTAGCCTTTGTCCTGCTTCATTCTGTACTCCAAGGCCAAATTTGCCTGTTAGTGCAGGTATTTCTTGATTTCCTACTTTTGCATTCCAATCCCCTATAATGAAAAGGACATCTTTTTGGGTGTTAGTTCTTCTAGAAGGTCTTGTAGGTCTCATAGAACCATTCAACTTCAGCTTCTTCAGCATTACTGGTTGGGACATAGACTTGGATTATTGTGACACTGAACGGTTTGCCTTGGAAATGAACAGAGATCATTCTATCATTTTGGAGATTGTGTCCAAGTACTGCATTTCGGACTCTTTTGTTAACTATGATGGCTACTCCATTTCTTCTAAGGGATTCTTGCCCACAGTAGTAGATATAATGGTCATCTGAGTTATATTCACCCATTCCACTTCATCCTCGTTTGGTGCTTCCTAAAATGTCAATGTTCACTCTTGCCATCTCTTGTTTGACCGCTTCCAATTTACCTTGATTCATGGACCTAACATTCCAGGTTCCAATGCAATATTGCTCTTTACAGCATTGAACTTTACTTCCATCACCAGTCACATCCACAACTGGGCGTTGTTTTTGCTTTGGTTCTGTCTCTTCATTCTTTCTGTAGTTATTTCTCCACTGATCTCCAGTAGCATGTTGGGCACCTACCGACCTGGGGAGTTCATCTTTCAGTGTCCTATCTTTTTGTCTTTTCATTCTGGTCATGGGGTTCTCAAGGCAAGAATACTGAAGTGGTTTGCCATTCCCTTCTCCAGTGGACCACGTTTTATCAGAACTCTCCACCACGACCCGTCTGTCGTGGGTGGCCCTACCTGGCATAGCTCATAGTTTCATTGAGTTAGACAAGGCTGTGGTCCATGTGATCAGATTGGTTAGTTGCCTGTGATTGTGGTTTTCAGTCTGTCTGCCCTCAGATGGAGAAGGATAAGAGGTTTATGGAAGCTTCTTGATGGGAGAGACTGACTGAGGGGGAAACTGGGTCTTGTTCTGATGGGCAGGGCCATGCTTAGTAAATCTTTAATCCAACTTTCTGCTGATGGGTGGGACTGTGTTCCCTCCCTCTTATTTGACTCAAGGTCAAACTATGGTGGAAGCAATGAAGATAATGGTGACCTCCCTCAAAAGGTCCCATGCACACACTGCTGCACTCATTGTTTCCAACCCTGCAGCAGGCCACCGCCGACCCACGCCTCTGACAACCCACAGGTCTGCCGGATACTCCTGGACATGCACGGGCAAGTCTGGGTCAGTCTCTTGTGGGGTCACTGCTCCTTTCTCTTGGGTCCTGGTGTGCATAAGGTTTGTTTGTACCCTCCAAGAGTCTGTTTCCCCAGTCCTGTGTAAGTTGTGGTGGCTGTGTGGTAGGGTTAATGGCGACCTCCTCCAAGGGCTCATGCCAACACAGTTCTGTCTCAGTCTCTGTGGGGTCTCTGGGTCCTTGTGTGCACAAGGTTTGTTTGAGACCTCTGGAAAACTTAAACTTGATTATAAACATCAGAGTGACCCACGGGTCCTACAAGTTCTGTCTCATCTCCATGTACTTCCTACTACCTCTCTGACCTCACTTCTGACTCTTCTGCCTTCATTCACTCTGCTCCAGGCCCTCTGGCCTCCTGAGAGGACCACTGCACCAACTTTCCCTCTGCCTGGGGCACTCATGATCCAGGTAGCCAATAATTTTCTCACTGAGGTTCTCCTGACCACCTCTATTTTAAATTGCAATTTTCTGTTCCCATGTTCCCTATGCCCCTTACATGCTTTGCTTTTCTCCATGACATAGTATATCATCATGTAATATATTACACACTTTTACTTGTTTATTGTCTGTCTCTGCTCACTAAAAGATCAGCACCATGAGAACAGGGATTTTTGCTTGTTTTGCTCACTGCTCAATGTTCTTAGCATCTGTAACAGTGCCTGGCTCAAAATATACTTGTGGAATAAATAAATGATGCCAAGTTTGAGAAATAATGCTGGTACCAATCAAATGACACTGAAAACACCAAACTATACAAGATGTTGTCAAACGACAGTGCAAATAAATATGGTCTTTGCTTTCAAGGAGTCTAGTTGGTGAAATAGAACTAATGTACATGAAGTAATCAGTTAATTACATAGGCAGTATAAGGTATGACTATTAACCAATTAGGCTTACTTGTACATGATTCATGGAATCTGTCTTGATAGTCCTGGTTATATCTAATATATAATTAAATGCTAAGTCAAACAGTATAAACTTGTCACAGGAGTTTAGAGGGGGGAAAATGAACAAATTGCAAGTTAAAAAAGACTATGGAGGGACGATGAGCTTCAATATGGGGTTTGAGGATGTGGAGGCACTCACTGGCAGTGAAGAGGTGGGAAGGCATTCCACACGAAGCAAAGTTTATAAGAGGACAAAAAGGTATGTGACGGACAGTAAGAAACCTGTCTTAAATGGAAAGATGGTATCTGCTGATGAGTAGTGATGATCTGAGGAGGACAACCAGATTGGGCCTGGGTCACAGAGAGCCTAATCCTCTGAGCAAAGGTCTTCAGTCTGGAGTCAATCTCACAGCACATGATGCTGGCATCCAGCGTGAGTCCTCTGGAACCAGTCTACTGGTTTGGTACATACAGCTCCAAGGTGCTCCCTATATTGCTATTAATGGTTCACACCAGCAACTTTTTGTGGAAGCCACAGAAGCTCCTAGCCCTCTCCTGCATACACACACACACACACACACACACACACATGCTTCCAGGAAAACTGGTGGCCAATGACTAACAAATGCAGGGGAGAGGGGACAAAAACCCAGTTCCCTCAAGACAAGACTCACTCCATGGTACAATTTTGTTCCCAAGTTCTCTCCTGGGGCAAGCTGAAGATAGACATCCCCTGAAACCCTATCCTTGCTCATCTCAGTTTCTTCTTCCCAGTTCTGCTTCATCCACTCCCTTGTAAGTAACATATGAAACAACTCTCTTGATAAATCACTTGTACATGG
Organism: Giraffa tippelskirchi; assembly: GCF_054371585.1. Taxonomy (NCBI): domain Eukaryota; kingdom Metazoa; phylum Chordata; class Mammalia; order Artiodactyla; family Giraffidae; genus Giraffa; species Giraffa tippelskirchi. Next base: position 80,331,803 of record NC_137275.1, on the reverse strand, counting down.
ATTCCATCTCAGGTTCTGCTTCTAGGGAAACCAGACTAAAGATAAGTCTGTAAAGGAAGTACTAGATAGTCATGTGGAGAAGGCAATGGCAACCCACTCCAGTACTCTTGCATGGAAACTCCCATGGACGGAGGAGCCTGGTAGGCTGTAGTCCATGGGGTTGCGAAGAGTCGGACACGACTGAGCGACTTCACTTTCACTTTTCACTTTCACACATTGGAGAAGGAAATGGCAACCCATTCCAGAGTTCTTGCCTGAAGAATCCCAGAGACAGCGGAGCCTAATGGGCTGCCATCTATGGGGTTGCACAGAGTCAGGCACGACTGAAGTGATTTAGCAGCAGCAGCAGATAGTCATGAAGAAAACAGAGAAAGCGCTATTGAAGGTTACTCAATTTGGAAAGAGAATCCTGAGCAGACTAGTTGGTGAGAGATGGAATAAAGAGGGTAAGGTGACTGGAAGCCAAGTAAGGATGTTGTTGTTCAAATTCAGAAATGAGTGGGGAAAAAAATTTGCTTTGATATAAGAAAGAGAACTTAGGAAGAAGATGGCCTTAGTATAGGGAAAGATTAAAGATAACTCTTCAAAGTTTTATTTTTTTCATAAAAAAGCAAGAAGTATTTCTTCAATAGCATTGTCAGGGTTATACCATGAATTCTCTTAAATGCAAATCTCTTTCAGGCTGACAAACCTAACACAAGAGGTGTTTGAAAAATTGAGAACAATAACAATGAAAAACGGGACTCTAAAATTCTCTCTCATATTCTGGGTCTCTGAATATCCATACTCAGATATATGAAGATAAGATTAAGTAGTATCTCCAAGTATTTGTAACAAGTTGGCTTATGAGATTCTGCATTTAAGTAGCTTAAAAGAATCTATATTAAAATCAGTAGCAGATTACTCAAACTAGAAATCCATCCAAACAGGGTAACATCCCGTTTTCATCTACTCTCATGGAACCTAGAAGTCTTTTCAACAGAAAATAAGATACTGTACTAGGTCATAAAGTAGTGAGCACAATATGAAAACAAGTACGCTACTATGAAAGAAACCATATACAGCCCAAAAAAAAGTTTAACCCACACATAAACTTTCACTTGAGAATAGGAGAAACAACCTAACAACATATTTGTTTTGTTGTGTTGATATCTCATGACACATTAAGCTTCTTAACTTCTTGGTTCCCTTTCAAAATTCATACTTAGTAAAAATGCCTATCATTAAAAATGACTATTTTCTCTTAATTAGTAACAATTTTTGTGTTACATGTCTCAATATATAAAACAGAGACTATCAAAATAGAACTTTTTAGCAAGGTTATTTTTTCTCATTGATTACTTTTGTATCCACTGAAATGTACAGCTACTAGCTTTCAAAATTTAGATACACATTAACTTTGATTCAACAGTCCCACTGAAAGGAATTTCATACACATAAACACACAAAGACATACAGACAGACAGACACACACACACATACGCCCCAAAACGGGAACTGGTCAGAAAGCCATGATACAGCAGAGTAAATCTCTAAGTTTTTCTAGATTTCTCCTATTCACTTTTAAGACAAAATTGATACTCATCCAGAAAATTACATATAATTTATCTTGTATATATCCTTTAAATCCTCCCAGGAGAGACTCCAAGAATAAAAAGGTTTCATAGTTAAAAATAATAGGAAGATATAGCATATGTTATTCCCCTCATAAAGACTCATAATAAAAACAACAATTTATGGAAGACTATGAGATGTTTTGGAGAAGGAAATGGCAGCCCACTCCAGTATTTCTGCCTAGGAAACCCCATGCACTGAGTAGCCTGATGGGCACAGTCCATGGGGTCACAAGAGGGTTGGACATGACGTACCGACTAAACAACGACAATGACATGAGATGTTTTGGGGGGAAACAGCATTTTCCAAATTTTATAGAACAGAGAACCCTTCCATGAATATAATTATTAAAAGCAAGACTTGCTTAAAACCCTTCATGGCCACCTGGTAAACAGTAGCTACTTTCCTTATAAACCTACAGGTTCACAGCCATTATTCAACAACCTTCCTTCTATTCTCTCTTTCCCCTACCTTCCCCTCAACCCAAGACACTGAAGTGGTTCTAACTTTGTATTTCATAATAATCATAGAAAACTGATTAATATATAATTCTTGGTCCTTACTTCCAGATATTCTGATTCCTAGCAGTATTTTTTTTCTTTTTTATTTATTTATTTTAATTGTTGGCTAATTACTTTACAATATTGTGGTGGTTTTTGCCATACATTCACATGAATCAGCCATGGGTGTACATGTGTTCCCCATCCCATTCCTCAGGGTCATCTCAGTACACCAGCCCTGAGCACCCTGTCTCATGCATCGAACCTGGACTAGTGATCTATTTCACATATAATATACATGTTTCAGTGCTATTCTCTCAAATCATCCCAACCTCGCCTTCTCCCACCAAGTCCAAAAGTCTGTTCTTTACATCTGGGTCTCTTTTGTTGTCTCACAATATAGGGTCATCATTACCATCTTTCTAAATTCCATATGTAAGCATTAATATACTGTATTGGTGTTTTTCTTTTTCTGACTTACTTCACTCTGTATAATAGGCTCCAGTTTCATCTACCTCATTAGAACTGACTCAAATGCATTCTTTTTAATAGCTGAGTAATATTCCGTTGTGTATATGTACCACAGCTTTCTTATCCACTTGTCTGCCGATGGACATCTAGGTTGCTTCCATGTCCTGGCTATTGTAAACAGTGCTGCGATGAACATTGAGGTACATGTGTCTCTTTCAATTCTGGTTCCCTTGGTGTGTATGCCCAGCAGTGGGATTGCTGGGTCATATGGCAGTTCTATTTCCAGTTTTTTAAGAAATCTCCACACTGTTCTCCATAGTGGCTGTACAAGTTTCCTAGCAGTATTTTTAAGAAGCAATTCAGGTGATCTCAGTACAGTTCAAATGTTGGGATGCTGAAAAGACCTGATATAATATAATCAACAAGATGTTTAGCTATTTTAAAATTAAAGGCAAACTAAGTTCAGAAAATTTGGACCTCAAATGAATATATTAAAATTACATTTTTCTATCTAGGGGTAAAAAGGCAACAAACATACTTATGGTAAAAGAAAAGCCAAATATTTTAAAAGAATACCTTCTAATACACTGCTAGACTATTAAGGTCAAGAGTTTTACTCTATAACAAGAATCCTTAGGCTGCATTCTACTGCGAAATTGCAGAAATTCTTAAACTCTCTGAAACTGTACACACAATAGTTATGAGTACGTGAATACATGCCTTATAACCAAAGCTTTCACCAGTTCTCATACTGCTCAATACCCAATTTAAAAGTCATTCTATTTCTTATTTATCTACCTGAAACAACGGCAGTAGAAACTGCTTACTTAACACTGTGAGTCAGTCACACGAAAACACATTCGTCAGTGTTGTTTTCTCCATCAGAACCAAATGAAAAAAATTTACCTTTGCAGAGTCATATTCAAAGAGCCTGTACAACCCTTAATCTTGTTCTGGGCTTCCAGATGAGTCATGCCATGGGCACTTATTCCATCAATGCTGAGAACCACATCACCTATTCTTACGTTTGCCTGGGATGCTTTGCCACCATCTTTTAGCTGTAAAAAATATATTTCATTAGGACTGTCATTCTTTAAAAATAAACACAGATGAAAATTATACTGTTGTCATATCAAAAGAAAAATATACTCATATACTACTAGACAAAGTAATACAAATTTTCTTACTTAACAGGTAAAGTAAAAATTCAAATGACTTTCATACTTATTTTCTTAAATTTTTATTTGCTGTCTAAAACTCTAAAATAATTGTCTGAGAAAGAGTCTTTGATAATTTCTCCATTTCTTTATTGTGTAACAGGAGTGTGTGATTGTTACAAAGGAGGAAGAGAAGTAGCCAAGGAAACCACGTTTTAGGGGAAAAAAAGTAACCTGAATAGGGTATTTAATATTCTTTCAGAAATAATTTTTAAAACTCTTTTAAACAGCTGTATTTTTGTTTCAGCACAAAGATTAATACAGATGGAGGATGTACTGATCAATCCTTCCTGTTGAGTCCAACTCGTGACTAGTATTTGAGGGACTGAACTCTTTTAGATCACAGTCCCAAATATCTTTTATGTTGGACGGGCTTCTTGTTCCAGGCATTTAGCAGGAGGGGAAGAAAACCAGTTGTGTCTAAGACTGTCAGACTTTATTGTGTACCACAGTCTTTAATTCCCAATCTTTCTTCCCTTCCTTATGAAACGTTATACATGTTTACATTTAGTTTGATCTCTTTTAAACTTCATGTGGATCTATCTCACTGCTTCAAAAGGAGCAAACAAATATAAAATGACAGTAAAATGGAAGATGATGCATTTTTAATAGATACTCAGAAAAAAGGAACAAGTACAAATCAAAAGGAACCATTCTAATTAAAATGACAAGTTCAGAATTCAGTTAAATACAAGTAGATCACACTAAATATGGGTTGCTGGAAGAATCCATATTCTTGAGACTAGACCCGAAAAAGGAAGAAAATAAGCAGTATTTCTCTAATGTTGTTGTAATTTCTCTAATATTGTTGTTGTTTAGTTGCTAAATCATGTCTCTTTGTGACCTCCCAGACTATAGCCCGCCAGGCTCCTCTGTCCATGGGATTCTCCAGGCAAGAATAGTGGAGTGGGTTGCTGTGCCCTCCTCCAGAGGATTTTCCCAACCCAGGGATTGAACCCGCATCTCTTACATTTCCTGCATTAGCAGGTGGGTTCTTTACAAACACAACACTGTAAAAACAATTAATGAACTGTGCACTTAAAAAATGGCTAAAATGTCTTTTATGATAAGTATATTTTACCACAACTTTTTAAAAACTAAATGTTTTAGAGCATATTTTACTAAAATTACTATTTGATTAAAAGAAAAACATCCCTCAGCAAACCGAACAATGGCTGAGTGCTGGAATTCATAATTTGGAAGCAAAGCAATAATACATATGAATAATGTATGTTCCATAGGCTTTGATTACTATCAATTTTCTAATTCTTTCCTTAAAAATAATGATCAAGGCAGATAAATCCTAGTGTACAAGAACAACTATTTGGATCTAAAATCAAGGAAACAGCATTGACTATTAGATCCATCCAGGCAGGCCCATGCCTGTGTTTCTCTCTCACTACCCTAAAGCTAGAAATACGCCTGACACTATTGACCTTCATAAAATATATGCTGAATGAATGGATGCCATATGTTATCTAACACGGGCAAAATCTATTGTTTGTTATAAATTGTGAAGTCAGGAAGAACTAAAATTTTCAACTTGAAATCTATTTCATTTAACATATAACTATCAAATGATGGACAAAGTTCTTGAAATTAGTAAGAAAAAATATCTATTTGAGCAAGGATATGTAAAGTCTAGGCTTCCCAGATGGCACTAGTGGCAAAGAACCTGCCTGCCAATGCAGGAGATGATGTAAGAGACTCAGGTTCGATCCCTGGGTCAGGAAAATCCCCTAGAGTAGGAAATGGCAACCCACTCCAGTATTCTTGCCTGCAGAATTCCATGGACAGAGGAGCCTGGTAGGCTATAGTCCATGGAGTCTCAAAGATGGGACATGACTGCAGCAACTTACCACACACAGCACACATAAAAAATCCAACAAATACAAAATATAAAAAAAGATTTCAAGTCTTTCAGTGAAATATTTTCTATTATAATATAAATGCAGTACATAGAGTTGACACTTGATCAACACAAGTCTGAACTGCATGGGTCCACTTATATGTGGATTTTTTTCAATAGTGAATACAACAGCACTACACAATCCATGGTTGGTTGAATCTAGGGATGCAGAACCACAGATATGAAGGAACCAAACTGTATATACAGTGGACAGACTATAAATTATAGGCAGATTTTCAATTTCACAGAAGGTCAGTGCCCTTAATCTCTAAGAGTTCAAGGGTCAACTGTAGTGATTTTGTTTTCATCATTGTACTAATGTAAACAAACAACTCCTCTCAGCTGCCCAGATATTTAAAGGTAACAAAAATTAATGAAATGCAGACAATAAAGAAATAAAATTTCCAGAGTAGTAAAACAGATTAAAATTTAACACATATCAAATTTATCAACATAGCTATATTAAATACCCATGTATATATATATATACACATACATATAGACACACGTTTTATTATATCCTATATGACTGACAAAGTAATACCAAAATTCAATAAAAATTAAATGAATCTAATTTGAATTCCAGGATCACAGGATCAAGAAGAAAAAAACTAAGATAGAACTTTATTAAGTATATTTTAAATACTGTATAGACAGAAACATTTATTAAAATGTGTAATTGCCAAGAGTAAGAAAAAGTCTTTAAAAATAATACCTACATTAAATACTACAGCTTTACTGTATTGAATAATAGGTGTGAAATGTCCTTTAATAATTAGTATTTTATTAATGTAAATATTAATTATTTTATTAAGTAACAAATACTGCTACTCTCTCCTGCACAGAACTAAACTGTTTAAATTATGAAGGACATTTACCAAGAAAACAACTCCTAAAGCTATAATAGCAATGCCACTGCTTTCCATGGGACTTACTTATAGGGTTTTATAAAGATTATGTGAGATAATAGCTTAATAAATGTTATCTGTTATTATTTTCTCTTGATCTCAGATTACTAACCCAAGAAATGTGGAGGCTGTACTAGATGATGTTAAAGGCCTTTTATGGTTCCTTCCAGTCTTAAAAGGTTATCTATCTGTGAACTATCTGTACAAAGGTATAACTCTAATCCTAAAACAAAAGTCATATTTGAACAATTTTGTTGGTAGCACAAAGGAACATCTATTCCCTACAAAAATAAATGAACTGAAATTTGAATCCTGATAAAGAGGCAAAATTATGGAAACAAAATTATGTTTACATTATTTATCCTAGATTGTTCTAACCAAGAAGAGTAAGCATAAAAAAAATTTTTTTTAACCACAAATAGAACATAGCTAAATTACCTACTTCACAATTCCTAACATAAGATGTAGCCTTAAAAAAGAAGGACTGAAACCTATGGGCATTTGCTCAAAATGTACCCAACAAAAGCAATTTAAATATCTCCAGTCCAACAGTAATATAAAGGTAATGAACAATTAAGTAAATGATTTAATCAAATGTCACACACTGGATAACATTTTTCTCACTCCTTTAATCCAGTAGCCTACTAGATTCTGAGGTGCTATGATCTCAAGATGTTCAGATCCAATGTCTCAGAATTACCTATCTTTTTAGGACTGCTTTTACTCTTCCACCCTTCTTTTTAAAACATGCGGCATAGAAATCGTTTAGCCCTTATGAATTCTGTCTTTTCCTTGGGTACCACATCCAGGGAAATTGCTAAATTTTGTTGATTCTTCCTTTCCCCTCTCATGCCATCCATATACCCTGGTCGTCTGTCACCTTGATCTTGCCTGCTGCCTAAAGCAAGAGTTTTCTAAAGACCTCCTTACTGCCAAACTCTCCAAATTCCGTGCCATTTCCTTCATTTTATTTCCATAATGGTGGCCCAACTACCATCTCACACTGAAGAGTTCCATCATGTCAACTATTTATAAAATGAGGGTGAAAAGGCTTCAAATATTTTCTGCTTCCTACAATGTAGAATAAAGTTGTAGCCTGATATACAAGCAATTTATAATCTGTAGTCAACCTGTTTACAACTTCAAAACAAGCTCCTCAGGGATCATATTTTATACTATGTCTTCTCAAGAGCCTTGAATATTATAGGTATTAGAAAAATATCTGATTAAATCATAGTAAATAAGGAATCAATAAATCCAACCATCAGATTAATATGCTAAATTCTGATGAAATATACTTAATTCATCAAAGAGAAAAAAAATAGATTTTAATCTGAAAATGAGAATCTTAAGCTGAACATTAGGCTGAGCTAACCTAAGAAAGGTGAAAAATCAAACTACATTTCCAACAGAACCAAGTAAACACATTTCGGATACATAGTTAGTATATTTTCCCTAGACTTTCCAAAGAGATGTCACAACTCCCCTTAGTAACTTTAAGTGTTGTTGTTGTACAATCACCAAGCTGTGTCCGACTCTTTGTGATCCCATGAACTGCAGTACACTAGGCTTCCCTGTTCACTATTTCCCAGAGTTTGCTCAAACTCACGTCTATCGAGTCAGTGATGCCATCCATTCATTTCATCCTCTGCCACTCCCTTCTCTTGTCCTCAATCTTTCCCAGCATCAGGAACTTTTCCAGAGTCGGCACTTCACATCAGGTGGCCAAAGTAATTGAGTTTCAGCTTAGAAAGAATTTAATTGTATTTAATCTCAAATCTTTCTCAATTATCAGAAATGTAAACAAATGTCCATTGCCATCTGTACTTTTCATGTTATTTAAACTGCCAAACTCCTTTTTGCCTACAGTTTTTTGAGCTTAGTAATATTAATCTTTTTGAGTTTCTGACATGAACATATTTCCTAAATCTCTAACCATCTTTATTATTCAATATTTAGGCTTTCTACTTACTAATTTAAACTAAAGAGCAGAAAGAGCCTAAACTAATGCCAGTGGAAAAGGCTCAATGCATAGAAACAAATGTAAAACTTGTTAAAGATGGCATCTCATTGAAAACTCCCAAGACCTTTCATCTATCTCCAAGACTACTTTCTCAAGGCAGCTACTCAATAGAAACATGAAATTTCCCCCTTAAGTGGGTAGCTGCTGCTGCTAAGTCGCTTCAGTCATGTCCGACTCTGTGCGACCCCATAGACAGCAGCCCACCAGGCTCCCCCGTCCCTGGGATTCTCCAGGCAAGAACACTGGAGTGGGTTGCCATTTCCTTCTCCAATGCCTGAAAGTGAAAAGTGAAAGTGAAGTTGCTCTATCGTGTCCGACTCTTCACGACCCCATGGACTGCAGCCTACCAGGCTCCTCCATCCATGGGATTTTCCAGGCAAGAGTACTGGAGTGGGGTGCCACTGCCTTCTCCATAATTGGGTAGGATGTATCACTATTATAAATTGTGAGCAGCTAAGAAAAGACTACAAGGTCACTTGTCATTTGCATAGTTCATTTCTTCTTTGTTGTGGCAAGTCTAAATAGCTTGCATTTGTTCGAGGCAGTCAGTAACAACTTTCTGTCACCAATAAATCTTTTCCATATTATATGACAGCTCTAAGTATGTGTGTATTTCATAAATGCACAATGTGTAGGAAGGAAGCAGTCAAGGGAGGCTCCTGGGTCCGGTCCAGAATAAATCAAATTAATCACAAACAAATGCTTCTCTTTTGATCTTTAAATACATTTTTCAGTACTGCTGTCCAATTTTCCATAAACTTAATTGTAGCTATACGCTTCTTTAAAAACACTGCTTTGTGGTCTCACTTAAGTTGCAAGCAGACATGGTTGCACATGTTGGAACAACCTCTGAGCTTTGGTTTATTGATGCAGAAAGCAGGATAACTATCTGCTCTTCCAGAGAGAATGGGATCTTTACTGAGCCTCCCCATTAACTCAGACAAGAAAGGATCTAATATTAATCACCTGCACTTGGACCTAAACCTCACCCCTAGGGGTACACTTTAACCCTTTTAATTATGGATTATAAGAAGTCCTCTCTTAAAGAAAGCCCAGTCTTCAGTAAGCAGATGGATAGACTGTGTGTGTATGTGTGACTGTGTGTCTGTGTGTTCATGTGCACCCATGTGTGTGTGATGTGGGGGGTAAGCTATAAGAGAAAATGGCATCACAGACTTGGGCTTCCCTCATCTTGCTGTGACTGGGAAATACCCGAAAGTAAATTTTCTTCAGTCGTTTTAGATGGATAGCTCCTCTCACATAGTCTCTTTCTGTCCTGAGAAAGAAATGACCCAGAAAAAGTAAATAAAACTATTTACTGAGCACCAACAGTAAGTGAAGGATCCTGGGAGACCTGTTAACATCCCTCACCACTATCAGGTAGTTTTACTCTGCTCGGCAGATGGGAAGAGAGAACTCCAAAGGGATTAAATGACTTGCCTCTGTCCACACAGCAAGAACAGAGTTTCAAGGAAAGATTCTGAAGTTAAGCAAACGTGAGTTCATATTATGCTCGGTCCTCTATTAAGTGTGCACCATGAGTTTACCAGGCTTCTCTAGGCTTCAGATATTTCTTCCTGAAAATGGGGACTAGGATTTCACCTGCCTCACAGAGCTACTGAGCAGATTAAATGAAGCACCAGCACAGCACATGGGTTTCCCTGGTGGCTAAGATGGTAAAGAATCTGCCTGCAATACAGGAGACGAACGTTCGAGTCCTAGGTCGAGAAGATCCCCTGGAGAAGAGAATGGCTACCCACTCCAGTATTCTTGCCTGGAGAATTCCATGGACAGAGAAGCCTGGTGGGCTATTGTCCATGGGGTGGCAGAGTCAGACACAACTGAGCAACTAACACACACATACCACAGAGCACACATCATGCACAGTAAATGCTCACTGTCACTATCATAATATGCCATAATTCACATATGCTGGACACCTACTTCAAGGACCTACAGGGCAGAGAAGACAAATTTTCAAGCCAACTAGTCAGGCTTATTTTTCCCTTTCCTACTTAAAGGAAGACCAAATACCCCTCTTCTCTTCCCTCTGCTTCTCTAAGCCTAAATTTTCTCTTCACTTGGCCAAAGAGCTTGATACAGTGCCGAATCAGAACCCCAGCTCACAGGCCCTCCCTCCCTGCTCACTACTATTCAAGTCCGAATTTTTCAAACGCTATTCCCAGAGGATGGTGGCCTCATGATCAGCAGCCAGGACAGTCTGGCACTGTACCAAAAGGCCAAAGAACAAGAATCAATAAGGTGATATTGGTGAAGAAATCTTGAGTTAGGGGTCAGGGAAGGCGAGGAAGGAAAGAAAACAAAAGAACACATAACAAGAGAGGGCACTGAGAAGAAGGCAGAACAGGGAACCAAGTACATGAACAAAGAAAGTTATGAGATGGCCCAGGTTTGGGGTCCGGGCCTTCTCTCTGGGTGTGTTGTACATCACTGCATTTGTACAAAATAATATGCAAATTGAATACAACAGCAAAACAGTAATCAATTAAAGAAGAAAGAAGGTCTTATACTTTGATTTGAACAATTATGATAAAATAACCTAAATGACTATAATTAATAAGTATGATGCAGAGCCAATTAACTCAGAGTAATATTTATGTATGCCATTAAACGTGTCATTAATTTTATTGGACTCAAGTAAAATTTACAACTAAACTTCTCCTAAATGCTTAGCCTCTACATAAATTTGTAGTTCCAACAGTATTTCTTCTTTAAACTTTTTAACAGAAGAAGAAAGTAGCACCACATCCTTATAAAACCACATCAAAAGTAAATATTATCTCAAGAGAGCATATCACTTAGATGAGAATCTCCAAGATGCATTGAAGAGAAAATCTGTTTTATCCACAAAGCAGTAAACTACTTGGGATTCATAGGCGTTATAGGCATATCTGTTAAACTAATCCTTCCCCATAGCTATCACCTCTTAAGAGTATATCATAGAAACAAACCAGTCATTGAACTCATAGTAAAAAAACAAACAAAATAAAAGAAAGCATTATAGAGCTTTCATTTTTAAAAATTAGAAGCCAACATGGCAGATAACATTTTAAATAAATCTAACTACCTAAGATTTCTCTATAATATGCACCTTTAATACAGCTGCTATATTGCACAAAGATTTTTTCATAAAAAGGCAAAATGTATACTAAAGCAGTGACTCCAGTACTACCTTAGAATTCTCTAATGAAAAGTATCCTTCCAAATCACAGGGAATTCTCAATATGTACAAAAAAATCTCTTACTTGTCTTTCCTTGAAAATAAGTCAGTAGTTATAAACCTCAGAAAATAGGTGCCAGCAATAAAAATGACTTTTTGAAAATATATGTGTCCAAGAATATTACAAAGATCATTTTACAATACAGATAACATAAGTCAGCTATTTACTGACAACAATTTATCCTGGTTCAAAAGAAATTTACTGTGGTATTGATCCTATTACATGCTACAGGTAACAAGTAGGAAATAGGTACCTACGTAATGAGCTTTCGCCAATGTGCCAATTTCAACCTTCTGCATATTTTCAACAAATACATAATGTTTGGAAATATGTGACCTTAAAACCATGGGTATGACAGGAATGCCATCAGGCTAGTAAATGTGAAAAAGGAACATAAATATGACAGCTAGAGAAAGAAACACTAACAGAAATTTCCCATGTCCAAAAACCATGGGAACTAAATCCTGGGAAAATAAAAGCTATTGTTTTTCTAAGTGCCATTACCAAAATTCAGAGAAATACATATACTAAAAAAAATTGTATCAATCTGACCAAAGGATCTTCATGAGACAGAAGAAAGCATAGAGAAAAAACTCATTTTAAAAAATACCTAATTAGTGGACAATATTTAATTTTGCTTTAAAATTTATTTTCTGGTAGTACCAACTGTAGAATAAATTATCTGAATCCAGATAGAAGCCTATGGTTGAAAGTACCCAGGTATTTATCTCCCACATGCTTCCCAGAATGCTGAGAATTTGATTCTTTACACTATCATACCCCATAAAAACCTAAGACTCAATGAACATAACTCCAAAAGAGAATTCGCAGAACTTGCTTTCCTGCCAAATCATGAATGCTACTCAATCACCAGGAAATATCACAAATAAAAATGGTCAGAGTTTTCAGCCACTAAAGTGAGCAGAAGAACATTTGAGAAGTACTCTTTTTTTTTTTTTTCCAAATCCCAGTGTATTCACTACCACTCCAGTCTTGCTAATCTGCTCTACATTACTCAGCACTCAAAGATGTTCTGTCTTGCACTGTTTATTGTTATAGAGTGGCTCCTCAACCAGCCTACAAATGCAACTCAACAACATACAAAATGTCAATCTCCGGCCTGAACGTGTAATGTGAACATACTCCTTTAAAACTGGAGGTTACTTTGAATTCACTTTAACATCTTTTGTTTGCAATAAAATGATTTTGCTTTCTGCAGGTTAGAATGATGAAATGAAGCAAGCAATCACTGACGTCTCTCTTAAGTCTATAAAATCCTGACTCTGTGAGCACTGGTTATTTTAACCATGAACTTTATTTTGGCTTATGAGTCAAACCGTAATCAATTTTGCCCAAAAGTCTGAGAATCCACCTTATATGGTAGCAATGAAGAGAATACCTCAAAGTATGTGTCATTATGTCTTACAAAACCAAACGGAAGAAAGGGAGTGATTACGCCTCTTTCCTTATGTAGCCACTGAGCCACCTAGTTCAAACATGTTTGTTTGAGCAGTCTAAATGTATGTCCACAATGATTCCTTCTTAATTGAAATAATGTCTTTATTATTCTCTATAGAGTGACCTAACAAAACAGAAACATGCCTTCTTAAACTGTAATTCACTATTAATATGCCACAAAGCATTTTCATTTTACAGTTAATCCGTATGTATTTTAAAAAGTCCTGTGCTTTGTAGTTAATGTGTGAATATAATTCTACCAGAAATGTGAAAAGCATGGTGGTTTGTTAAAAAAGAGTACATCCACAAACATCTCAAAATCAAACAAATTTGTTACTTACAGAGAAATTAATGTTTCTATGTAGTCCACTCTACAATAATAAGGAACATGGTAAGAAATGTCACAGAGAGCTATAAAGGTTCAAAACCATTTTAGTCAACTGTAAGTTTACCTGAGAACAGATTAACTGAAATTCACACATTTCAACCCTCCCTCCTCATAAGGTTCTTTTCAATGATGAGATGAATCCCCCTCAAAATTGTATGCAAACTGTGTACAAGTATACATGTATTTTCCACTCAGTTGGTCCACGGCTTTCCCCAAATTCTCAAAGGCATCTATGACCAAATGTTAAGAACTAATGATTTAATGAAACCTTAGAACAGTGTTTCTCAAAGTGTGGTTCCTAAACCACCAGTGTTAGTGTATTTCGATGAAAGGGGAAACAAATCACAAGCTTTCAAAACCCACAAGCTAAACATGTTTCAAAACAAAACAAAAAAAATCTGTCAGCATCAAGAAAATTTAATAACTCAGAACAGAATTATTAATATTTATGCAAAATGGTGAAAAATCATGATTTCACATGCTAATGGCAGGTAAGTTAAAGAGTGAGTCACTCCACTGTGTCCGACTCTTGAGATCCCATGGACTGTAGCCCGTCAGTCTCCTTTGTCCATGGGATTTCCCAGACATGCATACTGGAATGGGTTGCCATTCCCTTCTCCAGGAGATGTTTCTGATCCAGGGATCAAACCCAGGTCTCCCTCTTTGCAGGCAGATTCTTTACTGCTTGAGCCACCAGGGAAGCCCAAATGGCAGGTAAGTTTAGCTTAAAAAAATGGGGACTCGCTTTTAAACTTTTAAAATCTTCATACCGTAAATCACTAGCATTTAATAAGGGTCTATTTCAATGAGGCACTACTTTCAGTACTGAATTCTGAGAACAGGCATGGCCCTTCCCCTCATCTACTGGTTTCTATTATTTCACTTTTCTCACCTGTATGCAACTCTCCAGAAAGCAGTGCTCCTCGAACCATCTGTGGTGGAGGACACCACTTATGGGGAAGTCCCCTCCCACCCACATTTGCCTTTACCAATTCTTCTGTAAGCTACAATAAAGTACTGAAAAAACAAACTCAAAGAAATCACTCAAAATAAAAGACAAAATTCTTTATCATCAGACTCAACAGACATAAAATTGCTCTGTCCAACTATGACAGTTCCTAGATACTTACTCTTCATTTCTAACCTTATTTCATCTCAATATGTAACTGACAGTTGGCAAGTGAGCAGATCAGCAAGGATGCTCCTTCTAGGCAAGGGCTATATCTTTTATTTCTTTTTAAATTCACCGTACAAAGACTTAAACGTAACACACAATAAACATCTGATGAGTCGCCACACAGGAAATTAAGAGTATTTTGTAAATAGGCTATTATTTAATAATTCAACCTATTTCTACTTTGGGGGCTCATGTTAAAGTGATGAATAATACTATACCTTTATTTTGGCACACTTATCTGACTTTTTCTTTAGGAATTATTTCTAAAAAGGTATGCACATTAAAATGTTTGATCCATGACTCTAGACTGGCAGCAAGAATATTTGCAGACATTTACAATTCTGCAAACTTTATATGATAGTGTCCATTATCTACACCCTTGCAATCCTTGGCTTTGTAAAAGAAACCTGAGGGTAATTATAGTTCTACTATTAACAAACCCTGTGACCTTCGGCAAATCACTTACCCCTCTGGCCTCATTCTGCTCAGCTGTAAAGAGAGTTGGATCAAATGTTCTAGGGTCCCTTTCAACTATAAACCATAATCAATATTTACAAAGACTTCACAACCTCTCATTAGTCTAAAGTCATTACAATTAGTATCCATTACTCAGGCACTAAAATAAATTTTGTGTTGTTCTCCAATTACTTCATACATATTATTCTTTATTCTTATTTCTCTATTATAAAACACTAAAATGGCAAACATGGGTGCTTTTCAAAAACCTGAAACTGTGTCAACAATAGAAACTCAAAAGGCTGGACTTTGGAGCTAATTAGGAGAGAAGAGAATCTAGTTTTATCTACTTTTTCAAATCCAAAATGAGCTTTTCTTTTAGAATGAATTAGTCTCAGCAAGAATCTTCTTTCCACTGGTAGCAGTTGAGGCTTCTGGCATTTAATGCTGAATTATGCCTTCATTCATCCATCATACATCTACTGAGTGAGGACATATGGAGCAGATGCTAACGACAACAAGAATAAATTATTAGATTAATGGGGAAAGCAAATACTCATTTATTCCATCATTTAACAAATACTTGCCAGGTACCTACTATGTGCCAGGCTATTCTAGACATGGTGATACAACAAACAAAATGAGTCCTTGCCCTCATGGAACTTCACTTCAGTCAATAGGAAAGAGAAAATCAACATATAAACATGCAGATAAACTAATCAAATATCAGGCATACAATACAACAGTACGTGATGATAAATAACTTCAGAAGAATAGCTGCTTCCACATCAACTCATGTGGGTCTTCTTAGAAGACTGCTTACATTTACAACTATCACTCCTGGATACCATGCTGTTCCCAAGAAATCCATGCCTGTCAACTCCTGGTTCCTTTCTGGGCTTTTTCTACCATGCACTTTAATCTTATCCCTCAAAGAAGACGAGTAAGTCTTCACTCCATTTTCATCTCTGAAAGTACAATCTCAGCTTCCTTTGTATAGTTGTAGCCTTTCAGAACTAAGACTCATCAACGCATGGACCCAGGGATTTAACATTTCTGTACATGGAATTATTTTATTTACCCTTTTTGGGATTTGTTGAGGGAAACAAAAAATCCTGGGAATCCTTTCCTTCCATCTCACTTTGTTTAGGTCAGAACTACCATCAACACCCCTTTTCCTACCATCCCAGGTTTATTTTTCTAGCCCAGTTATCCAGCCTGCACAGTTGGCTTTTATGGAGATAGCACCAAATGATGGTATATCACTGCTAGCAGGTCTTTAGTTACAAAACATTGATTTACCCTAGATGTTTTATTCCCTCCACAGAAAGCAAACACATGATCATAAACAGCAGCTAGACATGGAAAGGAAATGTTCTCATGTCAGCACCACTATTTTTTTTTTCCTTTTTTAAACTAAGAGTGAAAGAAATTAGAGCAACACTGAACGATTCTTGTTCCTGTGTGACTGGAATACTATGTGTCTTAGCTCTGGGCAACATGTGACTTGGCAGGGGGCATAGTGCTGACAGCAGTCAGGGAAAGTCTATTAAGCAATGTCACTGTTCCCAGTAGTGAAAAGTCTGCACAGAGGTGGGAGAGAGCAAGTGGAGGGGACTAGAGTTTGGTTTGCCTGTAGAATATGCCTCAAGCATACTGTCTGCTGTGCCATCTTCACCCTATTTCCTACATACTACATTAGGACTTCAATGACTCAAACCATTTCTTCCCTTCAGACTAAGAGCCCAGGGTCACTTAAATATAAGGATAAAGACTAAGCCATTATTGTTAAAGAAAGGAAGAATTTTCTGGTAAATCTAGAAAGGCAGAGGTAGAGGTTAAAAATCTGTATAGAGTTTTTCTTGTATAAATCAAAAATATCAATACTACCACTATTGAATGATAAAAGATCAATGTATTACTTGAAAGTCTTTGAGTTAGATTATTGACAAAAATTAACAAAAGTTCCATTCTTTCAGCAAATAGTGAGTACATGATATATACCAGGACATAAGATATCTTGCATGCATGCCTCTGTGTGTGTGTGTGGGGGGGGGTGTGTGTGTGATGCATGTGACAGCGAGAAACTATGTGGAGAAGAGGGGACAGGAAAAGGGAGGTAACAGAGTTATATCTTTAATTGTTAAAAGTATGTGTAATTAACACCATACTTACAAGACTATCATTTATTGACTATTCACCACATGCCAGGCACCATGCTAGGCACTTTTTTACAAGTTTTACAAAAGTTTCCATTCCACATGCAAAATGACAAAGATAACAAATGAAAAAAAGCTACATTTGCTCTTCCATCTCTTCCAAAACACATTTGCCTTAACATTTCCTCCATATATGCAAATGTCTACTCAAAAAGTTAAATATTAAGAATACATTTCCAAGAAAATCTATCTGGCAACCTCTGGTTAGTTATTCTTCTTCACTGGCAATTATTGTAAGCCACTTCCCCACCTTACAAGCAAGATGGAAAATAGCACACTATGTTACAATATTATTTGAGTTAGAAAACTCTTCCTCCAGGAGCAAAAACCTGTAAACTAGTCCATTAAGTTCCCCAGCAACACTATTCAACATTATAGACTTAAACTAGAAACCAGTGTGCTCACATATGATGTCTAATAACTCAGAAACACCCAGGTAAGAAACATAATCCCTACAACAGATTCTTCAATCAAAGGCACACTTCATGAACTAAAAATGGTTCTGGCAAAAAAACAATTGATAGAAAAGAGTTGCAGCAAGTTTCAAGAGTAAAGATATTTTGAATAAGTGGGGTTTTTTTGTTATATTTTATTTTGTATGGAAGCAACAAGTGATGAAGGAGAGACACTAGGCATTCTGCCCTACCAAAGCAATTCTCAAACCAAAAACGTTCCTTCTCAAAGCATATAAACCACACAAAAACACTAAAAACTGACAGATATGACTCAGACCTAGCTGAAACAATTATAATTATTTTTTTCACTCAAAATCTAAAACTATATTTAGGTATTTGATGAAATGAATGAACTCTTTGATTTTCACTTGATAATTACTCCACAATCATAAAAAATGTTAGTAACAATTTGTTGGAGTAGTTTGAGAAGGACAGATATTATTAGTGGGGATGTGGAGAAAAGGTAAACCTCATGCACTGCTGGTGGGAATGTAAATAAAGTGGTAAATGTACAATGAAAGACAGTAGTGCGGCTTCTCAAAACATTAAAAATATAACTATTACACAATCCAGTAATTCCACTTTTGACTATTTATCCAAGGAAAATGAAAACACTAATTTGAAAACATATATACACCCTCGTGTTCATTGCAGCATTGTTTACAGTAGCCAAAATATGTCCATCAATAGATTAATGGATAAAGAAGATGTGGGGTGTGTATGTGTGTACATAAAATAGATTATTACTTGCCATTTGCAACAACATGGATGAACCAAGAGGGTACTGTGCTAAGTGAATAAGTCAAACAGAGAAAGCCAAATACTGTACATATGTTTTCACTTATATGCGGAATCTAAAAAACAAAACTAGTGAACAAATATAATGAGACCGAAACAGACTCATAAATACAGAGAATAAACTAGTCACTGCAAGAGGGGATAGGTGTAGGAAGATGCGCAAAATGGCTGATGGAGACGAAAAGGTACAAAATATCAGTTATAAAAGAAATAAGTCATGGGGATGTAATGTATCGGATAGGGGACACAGTTTTTGATAACACTGTCATAACTTTGTATGGTACATGAAGCTGTTGTTGTTGTTCAGTCACTCAGTTGTGCCCAACTCTTTGTGACCCATGGGCTGCAGCATGCCAGGCTTCCCTGTCTTTCACCATCTCCTAGAGCTTGCTCAAACTTTTAAGTATTAATGTAACACTTACAAAAATATCAAATCACTATACTGTACAACTGAAACTAATACAACATTGTAAGTCAACTAAGTCAACTATACTTCAAATAAAAAAAGAATCAATATGTAGAAAACAAGCTTACGGTTACCAGCTTACAGTTACCAAGGGATAAGGAGGAGCAGGGATAAACTGGGAGACTGGAATTAACATATACACACTACTACATATAAAATAGATAACTAATAAGGATCTACTGCATAGCACAGGGAACTCTACTCAATACTCTGTAACAGCCTATATGGGGAAAAAAAAATCTAAAAACGAGTAGATATATGAATATGCACAACTGATTCACTTTGCTGTACACTTGAAACTAACACAAATTGCAAATCAACTACACTTCAATAAAAATTTAAAAGAATCAATACTAATTCCATTTCTTAGAACCGATTGAATATTTGTTTCTGGCAACCTTTTATAGACTTAATACGTGTGCATACCAATTCATAAATGTTAAAAAAAAGAATGGCATTGAGACATGTGTATTGTCATATGTGAAACAGAGCACCATTCCATGTTCGATGCATGTGACAAGGGCTCAGGGCCGGGGCAATGGGATGATCCAGAAGGATGGGATGGGGAGGGAGGTGGGTGGGGGGTCCGGGAAGGGGAACACATGTAAACCCATGGCTGATTCATGTCAATGTATGGCAAAAACTATTACAATATTGTAAAGTAATTAGCCCCCAACTAAAATAAATAAATTTATAAAAAAAAAAAAAAAAAAGAAAGAAGAGTAGTATGCTGGATTGTGGGAAGAAGACTTAAAAGCTCTTTCTTAAAGTGAAGATACAGAAATGTGCAAGAATAAATCTATAACCCAGTATTCAAAAGCAAAAAAAATGCAAAGAGAAATTCAATAGAATTTGGAAGGCTTAACAAGGAGCTCACAAAAATAAAAGCAGTGAGATTTTAGAAGGCCATGTCACAACTTCGAGTCAACAAAGTCACAGTTTGTTGGGGGTTTTATTATTTTTAAGTAGTAACATAGTCTTGGTTGCTGTTCAGTTGCTCGGTCATCTCCGACTCTGCAACCCCATAGACTGTGGCATGCCAGGCTTCCTTGCCCTTCACCATCTCCCAGAATTTACTCAAACTCATGTCCATTGAGGGAGAAGGAAATGGCAACCCACTCCAGTATTCTTGCCTGGAGAATCCCAGGAACAGAGGAGCCTGGTGGGCTGCCATCTATGGGGTCGCACGGAGTCAGACACGACTGAAGCAACTTGGCGGCAGCAGCAGCATGTTCATTGATTGAGTTGTCCATTGAGTCGATGAGGCCATCCAACCATCTCATCCTTTGTCGCCCCCTTCTCCTCCTGCCCTCAATCTTTCCCAGCATCAGGGTCTTTTCCAGTAAGTTGGCTCTTTGCTTCAAGTGGCCAAATTATTGGAGATTCAGCTTCAGCATCAGTCCTTCCAATGAATATTCAGGACTGATTTCCTTTAGGATGGACTGGTTGGATCTCCTTGTAGTCCAAGGGACTCTCAAGAGTCTTCTCCAACACCACAGTTCAAAACCATCAATTCTCTGGCGCTCAGCCTTCTTTATGGTCCAACTCTCACATCCGTACATGACTACTGGAAAAACCATAGCTTTGACTAGACGGACCTTTGTCGGCAGAGTAATGTCTCTGCTTTTTAATACACTGCCTAGGTTTGTCATAACTTTTCTTCCAAGGAGCAAGCGTCTTTTAATTTCATGGCTGCAGTCATCATCCGCTGTGATTTTGGAACCCAAGAATATAAAGTCTGTCACTGTTTCCATTTTTTCCCCATCTATTTGCCATGAAGTGATGGGACCTGATGTCATGATCTTAGTTTTTTGAATGCTGAGTTTTAAGCCAGCTTTTTCAACCTCTTCTTTCACCTTCGTCAAGATGCTCCTTAGTTCCTCTTCGCTTTCTGCCATTAGGATGGACATAGTCTTGGACTGCATAACAAAAAAATTACTATAGGGAAAGTGTTAGGCCTATTGTACTTTGTATGGTTAGATGGTATAAGGAATATTATGTATAATTCAGGAATGGAGAAATAACCATGGTCAGAAAAGTACAAGATCCAGAAGTTACATCATACCAGGAATTACTTTTGAAAAAATGGATGGTATTGAAAAGACTGAGCGTATATAATAGTATACTAGAATTACTGTGTTTTACAAAGCAGTGACTCCTACATTTGGCTGATCAAAATTTCTCAGGGCACTTTTTTAAAGTGCAGGTTATAGAGACTCATTACAAGAGATTCTGATTATAAGGTCTGAGTGATGACCCAAGAATCTAGAAATCCTCTAGGCAGGAACAAGAGTCTACAGGTGCATGTTCCAAAAAGAGAAATTTCAGTTCTCAGCACAGAAAAGGACATGAAAACATTCAGAACATTCCAGAATAAAATGATTTCCTTGCAAAGTAATAAAATTTCTACTCCCGGGTATGTCTAAGCATAGGTAGACAGCCACATGCCATGGGTACTACACAGGAGATGTATGAATCTGAAAAGGAGAAGCAAAGCACACAATAAATTATTGGTGAGCAAATAGCCAGATGTAAGAAACCATTATACAATTTTAGTCACACATTGTAAATGGTCTTTCTCCATGAGAGTAATCTAATCATGAAGTTCTGGTTCTCATTACACATCAGTCATCTCAATCAGATTGAAAACGTTTTTTGTGTTACCACAGCAAATGCTAAATGATTTATGAGTTTCAATCTAGCTAGAACTCAGAGAAACTGAATTTATTGATATATTATCAAAATAAATAATAATCATAGCTTCAAAATAATTTCAAAAAGAAGTAAAATAACTTTCTGTTAAACTGTGATGATACTGGTAAATGCAAGAACCAAGAGAGGAGGAGGTCTCTTAGGCCAGAAGGAACTGATTGATATACAGGGGACCATATAGCACCCCTATACTGGATATTTAAATTGTCCCATAATGATGTAACAGTAATCACTTCAAATAGGAATAAAGAGATGCTGTGTGAGCTAAATGCAGCTAATTTCCTATCATTCCATATACAAAAGATATAAACTCTCATATTAAGTAACTAGATGTTAGACAGCCAAAGTCACAACCTGCAGCTTAGGAGCTCACAGAAACAAACAAAAGAGTAGAACATAAAAGGGGGAGAACACCAAGCAGTCTAGAGTTAGATGTTTTAATAACTTTCCTTGAGGGTTTGACAGATGAGAAGCAAGTCTCAGATACTGAAACAGGTACACATAATCAGATGTTTGGGCCTCTTAAAACAGGACTATCATCAGAGTCTGAGTGGTTTAATTGGTAAGAAAAAAATTCCTTCTGGTGGCCAAGTGACAGATACAAACACCTAGGAGGAGAAACCTGGCAGATCTCTAAAATATATTCACATATAACCTGGATAATATTACTGCTATTTTTGTTGCAATGTGAAGTTGTACCATCAAAAACATCTTCCTTCTATTGATACATGAAAGGCTATTATAAAACAATATTATTTGGGGAGAGATTAGTGGAAAATAGCCATCTTAATTAAAAATTCTACTGGCTAAAGAAAGGTTAAGGAATCCTCTTGTAGTAATAATTTAAATATTGAATTAACATTCAAGAAAGTTATTTTCAAAACAAGTGCACCCACACTGAGCACATCTGTCTCGAGTCTGTTTAGCTATTTAAGAAAATAAGTGGTGGGGAGAGGAGAGAGTTTGAATTGTATAATGCAAGGTGTCTTGCCACTCTAGCAATATATCTTTGTGTGCCTGTTTTGTGACTATTGGTTCCATGGAGATACAGAAAATAATTTCAGAAATAGCTAATATCAAATACCTCCAATCTTGAAAACACAAAGATAATCACTATCACAAACTTCTGTCTGTTGATTTAAAAAGCAACAACAAAACTTTCAAAATGGTAAACTAGGAAGGAAGAAATCTGACTATGTGCCCATCCTGCACCAGCAGCAACACTCACAGAAATCTATTGCAACCTGTTGCCTGGTTCATGCTTGATGCTAATACAGAAGAGGAGTAGGAAGAAAGGGGAAGCAACGTTGCAGAGTTAGATGGCATTCATTTATTTAACCTCACAAAGATGCGATAAAGTACTAGCATTCTTAATCTATAAGTGAGGAAACTAAGACACAGAGAGCTTAAGTTACTAGTCTAAGGTCACAGAGCTAGGAGGTCACAGTGCTGAGGCGGGAACCCAGGCAGTGTGATTCCAAAGTTCATCCTGTGACCCTGCTGGGCTGCCCTCCCACCTGGCACATCATCTGCCACTCTCCCTCCTGAGATAACACATGGCACACTCCAGCCAAATGCACATGTTGTACTCTCGGAGTACTTCCTAAATCCCATCTATCTGTCCCTACTATTCAGATAAACTAGACCAGATAAAGCAGGAGGGAAATCTCTCTCCCTTAAAGCTTAGCTCTAAACTGCTACCCTGGTAACCAACAATACATCACACACACATATACACACACACATTCAACAGGCATACATACATCACACACACACACACACACACACACACACTCTCCTCCATCAAAATTTCTAGCCATCCAGACCAAAAAGGAAGGAAGACAAAGAAAGCAGAAGACAAGGAGGCAGGAAGAAAAAAGAAGAGAAGTAGGAAAGAGGAAGTAAAGGAAAAGAAGGAAAGTGGCAGAAAAGACAGGATCACCACCACCTCCCTGGCCCCCAACTTCCTTTCATTTTAAAATCCCTGTAGTTCTCCTACTGAACTAATCTCACTCCAGAGTCCAACTCATAGGCTCATCTGGGGAGCAGAGGAGGTGGACTGCCCAGTTCCTGCCTTCCAAGATAGGGGAATACCCTGTTTCCTCCCAACATTTTAATTTTGGTATGATTGTCTTGGGAGCCCTTGATGAATGATGACTGGACTTTCTCTCTAAGGACGCTAGTAAGAGAGGAATACGACTGACCAGTGAAATATAAATGATCAATAAATTAACACAGAGCATGGCTCCTCAAAAGATTTGCAAAGAGCCAGTTTTTTTAAACCTCCAATCTGTTTCAGATCAATACTTTCATAAAAATACAACAAATTATCAGAAAAATAATTTTAAAAATATATAAAATATAAGCCCCAAATTTCTATTGTTAGATCCAACAGACATAAAATTACTAACTCAAAATGCTATGCTGCTGCTGCTGCTGCTAAGTCGCTTCAGTCGTGTCTGACTCTGTGCGACCCCATAGACGGCAGCCCACCAGGCTCCGCCTTCCCTGGGATTCTCCGGGTAAGAATACTGGAGTGGGTTGCCATTTCCTTCTCTCAAAATGCTATAAAGATTTCTAAATACTCTCAATTTCTGAACTTATGTTACCACAAACTGACAACTCTCTAGAACAACACTTTGAACAATACTGTATTAGAACATCAAAGACCAATTTTGTGTCTTAAATATTATGATATCCAAAAGAATTAAAATTTCTTTTAGCAATTTAGAAAATATTGCTTTCTAAGTGTCAACAGGAATTACCAGGGGGGATTAGATGTGACTATGAGCAACTTCATGATTTTTTTTCTTTATACTTTATATTTTCAAAATTAGAAGTATATAAAAAATTAAAAAATAAATATCATTTCAGTTGCTATAACTTATTTTATGGCATATAAAAGCCTGAGTATCCAAAACATCATTTCTATCTTTTTATCTTTTATAGACATAGCTTCACTTTTTCCAGAAACATCTATTATATATATTTTGGTTAACAATTGCTCTAATCAATCTTATCCCAAATCATTTTTACAGCGTTCAAGTTCTCACTCGTATGAATAGAATTCCTTTACCTACTAAAGTAGACCACAGTGCTCAATCCTCAACAATTCCATGAAATAATTTGCAATAAAAACCTATGAGTAAAGTTTCTTCTCTCAGTATTTATACCATTAACAGGTTTTACAGTTGTTGTTTTAGTTAACTGCTAAATGAGAGTAAAATATTAGACAGTTATAATCATAAGATCACATAATTAAGTGAAAAGAGCTTTGATCAAAAACATAACCATTTTGTGACGAGTCACACATTAAGAAGTGAAGAACCTATTTCCAAAATAGCTGAAGAGGGGAAAATAAACACTCAAAACTTTACGTATTATTCAGAGATCTTCCCTCCTGCTTCAGTTTCCCCTTCCTCATCTTGCAGTAGATGCAAGCCATATATTCATTTATTCTGTATGTATCCATTTATACACCAAGAAAGCAGTGGGAAATAGGCAATACTGCAGTGAACAGGAAAAACATAGTACCTGCCTTGGTGAAGGTAGCATAGAAAGTAGACACTAAGTAAATAATTATCATAACTACAGTACTTAAATATAATTCTCATAAGTGTCCTACCTTTTTTTAAAGCATAAAGTGTCATACCATTATGAGAGCAAATAATACAGGTATCTCCACCAGTCTAGGGGTCAACTAGGTGACTCAGAAAGCCCAGGGGTTAACTAGGCAGAAAGAATTCCAAAAAGTGATCAGTATAAGTGAAGATCCTGAGCTGGGAATACATACACAATAGTTTACTACATACACAATATTTTACTACAATAATAAAACAAAAAGTCAATGAAAATATGAAAACACAAAAGCATCTCTGATAAATATATTTTATTTTCATTTTTAGTCATGAGCAAAAAGACCTCTGAAATCACTCATTGGAGTACTCAATTGTAAATGTTGTGACTGAATTTGAGTGAGGAATAAAGGTAACTATAATATCTTTCTGCAGGTACAATCCAAACGAGCCTGCTTTTTAAAGCACACACGCATTTGATTTCTCAGTGCTTAGCCCTGACCTCAAAGGCCAGGTCACTCCTCATTTGGATTACTGGCTGAACATCTAGGTTTCACTAAGCAGTGGCAAATAGTTCTCCAAGGATTCTCCAATAACAGAACAATGAATGTAGTTTCTCCTCTCAGGCTATCTAGCAAGTTAAAATTCTGTCACAGCATGTAGCTCTACCCTCAGTCTGGCAGTGAAGAGAAAAGTGCTGATGGTAAACAGTGATTCAGAAGCTATGATTTGACACTGGACGACGGCACACCGGATACACATTCTCCTATGCTGCAATAACATATACAGTTAACACAAAAGAGATGCCTGCTCTATTAAATGAAGCTGTTTCACGATCTCTACATAAATCTCTGGGACACTCTACAGACAAGTCACATAAGCCTGAATTCCAGAGTAATGTACTAAGATGCTTTTCCCACTTCATCTCTCTCATAGAAACGTTAAAGTCCTCAAAAAGGTATCTTAACAAATAAGAACAATCAATTTGTTTTTTCAAAATGAATTTTGTATAACTGGCAACCATACTTCTATCATCATTATACCATCTTCTATACAGTCCATTGGGAATAAACTGTTCCTTTACTTTTTAATCTCCATTGGGATACTGGTAGTAAGTGTGTGAATTACTATTTTCACTTTTTTAAATAAAAGGTAGTCATTACTGCTGCTGCTGCTAAGTTGCTTCAGTCGTGTCCGACTCTGTGTGACCCCATAGATGGCAGCCCACCAGGCTCCCCCGTCCCTGGGATTCTCCAGGCAAGAGTACTGGAGTGGGGTGCCATTGCCTTCTCTGAGTCATTACTAGTAAGGTAAAAAAAATTATCTTTTCAACCTTAAAATACTAAACAGAAACATTTTACTGACAGTAAATACATTTTTGCTAAGACATGCTCTCATAATGTTCAGCACTATCACCAGGAAGGCAAAACGATCATCAAATTTAATTTAGTTAATTTAATATAAAATTTTAATTTAAATTTAATTCAACTAAATCCATTGACAGTACCTCTCTTTGAGGGGAAATAACACATATGACAAAGACTCAAACACAAAGCACAGGCCTGCCCGATGGCACTGCTGGTACAGAATCTGCCTGCAGCTGCAGGAGATGAGATGCAAGAGATGCAGGTTCGACCCCTGGGTTGGGAAGATCCCCTGTAGCAGGGAATGGCACCCCACTCCAGTATTCTTGCCTGGAAAATTCCATGGGCAGAGGAGCCTGGCGGGCTACAATCCACGGGGCCACAAAGAGTCAGACACAACTGAGCCACTGACCACACTGTTCCTTCATAGTGGGGTAACACACATGTAAAGTGGTCTTTCAAGGCAGAAATCTACGCAAGAGGACAGTCTGAAGCAATTCTTAAATCACAGCTCACTCATTTGGTGTGAGTTTGGAAGTGCCACACCTGCTGGGCATAAACCTTCTGAAATCAGAAAGACTCAAACTTTAATGCCTTTTTATTTACTACCATCAATAAAAATTTACAGAAGAACTATACTACAGTAAGAAATATAATTTTAGATAAATCTGCATTTTCTGGAACTAATTGAATTTGTAGACTGTTATCTATTTATGCTCTAGTTTTTAGAATTAAGTCCAACGGAAACTGAAATTGGCAATGAGTCAGTCACTTTACTTTCTTCTTTATTAGGTCAAATGTGCATCTGGCAAGGAGTCAGCCCAGACATTTTCTGGACATCAGTGTGCTGGACAAGCCCCCAAATAACTCAAATTGCTGCATTAGTGCTGTTCAAGTTGCAAAAATACTTCCCCAGACTTTCTTTGGAAAACAGCCTGCACTGATCTTCATAAAAATGTCCTCTTACATATTCATCAATTCTGTAGACTTCTACAAGAATTCTAATACTGGCAGTAGAATAGTCATTTCTGCTTTTACATAAAAGTAACCTAATACATTTACTTACTAATTTCAATTTAACATTAGTTCAGTTCAGTCATTCAGTCGTGTCCGACTCTTTAAGGATTCTAATTTTTTAAAATTTCCTAGATATCTGGTTATATGAAACTTATGTCTTCACTGCTTGATGGACAAATCTGTAAGCCTAAAAGCAACTGATACACTTTTTTTGAAAAAAATAATTAAGTTCCATTTTAATTTTGGCCAGCTACCTAATAGATGTTGTTAAAAG
Source organism: Giraffa tippelskirchi (assembly GCF_054371585.1). Lineage (NCBI taxonomy): Eukaryota > Metazoa > Chordata > Mammalia > Artiodactyla > Giraffidae > Giraffa > Giraffa tippelskirchi. The sequence goes on along the minus strand of NC_137275.1, from coordinate 80,303,560 downwards.
TCAACTTATAACACAACCTTAATTGAACCATACTTAGAGTTACTGCAACTTAATGGAAAATTCTTTTTTAAAAAATCTTGAGCTAAAGTTTAATAAAATATTTCATTCTGTAATTCTACACATTAAAAACAATCAGGCTTTGTGCATTTGAGATCACAAAATTGTGAAAGACACAAAAAGTTATTTTAACATATGTGTTGATGACATCTAGATTTCAGACACAACTCGGATCTCTCATTTAATGCTAGAAGTTAGGGATATAATCAGACCAATAAACTATTCAAATTGAAATTAGCATTAATACAAAAAATACACTGTAGAATATAACACAGACAAGAAATCTGATTTGATCCATGGATAATTTAACTAGTCAGTACTGATGCCAGGCATAGTGGGAGGTTCTGGAATTTGAAGATGGATATATAAAATGTAGTGCACGCTTAGAATAAATTTACACTCTGGTGCTGGAAAATTTCATTGAGGAGGGCCACATTAGCTTCAGCCTTAAAAGATGTGTGGGATTTACAGATACACAGAGCAGAAATGCACTAAGTAATGTAGCTCTAAATCTCAGCAATATTAAGAAATATGAATCAGAAGGAGAAAAAAGCTACAATGTTCCCAGAGACATGAAATTTAGTCAAGAAATAAGAGTGATCTAGTCAAGATCTATGCTTCCACAGGTTTTTCTGACCCTCTCAAATGCTCTCATTGTTGGAGTATGATCTTTCTTGAGGACAATTTAGCAATAATTATCAAAAAACTTAAGAATACATAAACTTTTGTCCCCAGTACTTAGACTTATAAGTACTTACTTCTGTCAAATAAGAGTACAGGGTAGTAGCTTTTTTAATAGTAAATAACCACCTTCATGGTATAAAGTTTTAAAATTATAATATATTCATGAAAGTAAATACTATTCCATCATTAAAAGGATTATGAAATTAGATCTCTTTTGGTGTCAATAACTGAATGATCTATATACTTAGATTTCAGTCCATGACATATTAAATGAAAAAGTAGAAGATATATCACTAAAGAAAATACACAGATGGCAGAAAAGCAAACAAAAGATACTCAATACAGTTATGAGAAGAAACAGCTCTGGGGATCTGGGGGATCTAATATACATCATGGTGACTACAGTTAACAATACTGTATTACATACTTGAAAGTTGCTAGGGTAGTAGAATTTAAATGTTCTCACTACAGAAAAAAATTACAATTAGGTGAAGTGATGGATATGTTAAATTTATTGTGGTGATCATTTCAAAATATATTCACTATATACTTTAATATATGTTGCACACTTTAAACCTACATGTTATATGCCAGTTATATCTCAGTAAAGCTGGAAAGTATTTTAATTAAAAAAAGATACTCAACATCATCAGTCATTAATGAAATAAATTAAAACCAAAAGACAGTTTTCCACAACTGCATATCCACATGCAAAAGAATGAAACTGGACTTCCTCACACCACACACAAAAATAAACTCAAAACAGATCATCAACTTAAATGCAATAGCTAAAACCACAAAACTCTTGGAAGAAAATACTGGAGTAAATCTTCGAGACTCTGAATTTGGCAAAGCTTTCTTAGATGTGACACTTAAGATACAACAAAAGAAAAAATATATAAACTGGACTTCATCAAGATTAAAAACACTTGTGCTTCAAATGTCCATAAAGTACAAAAAAAATACCAATACCCATCAAGGAAATGTGAATCAAAACAACAGTGACACCAGTTCATAACCACTTAAGATGACTACAGACAATAACAAGTGTTGACTAGAATGTGGAGAAGTGGAATCCTTATAACTCAGCTGTTAGGAAACAAAACTGTGCAGCCTCTTTGGAAAACAGTCTCACAGTTCCTAAAATCGTTAAACATAGATTTACCATATGACCTAGTAATTCCATTCATAGGTATATACCCAAAGCAATGAAAACATATGTCCACACAAAAAACGTGTACATGAATGTTTACAGCATCTACATTCACAATAGCCAAGAATTAAAAACAACCTAAATATCCATCAACTGATGAATGGATAAAAAATACGTGATATAGCCATACAACAGATTATTCCAAAATAAAAAGGAATGAGGTACTAATATCTGCTAATATGGATGAACCTCAAAAACACTATAGTAAGTTCAAGAAGTTGAACACCAAAGATCACATATCGTATCATTCCATTCATATGAAATATTCAGACTAGGTAAATGTAAGAGACAGAAAGCATACTGGTAGTTGCCAAGGGCTGAGGGGAAAGGGAAATGGAGAGTAACTAATTAATGGGGATGGGAGTTCCTCTTGGGATACTGGAAAGTTTTGAAACTAGATAAAGGTGGTAGTTACACAATACTGTGAATGTACTAAACTGCAACTGAATTTTTCACCTTAACATGGTTACTTTTGATAAGTGAATTTCATTTCAGTTAAAAAAAAAAAGACTTAAAGAGTACACCACATGTTGAAGACTCTAACAATTCATCTTTGATTTAACAAAAAAATACTACATACCTATTAGAATGGCTAAAATTAAAAATACCGATCATACCAAAGTGTTGGTGAGGATGTGCAAAAACTGAACGCTCATACACTTCTAATGGAAATGTAAAATGGTACAACCACTTAGGAAAACTGTTTGGAAACTTCTTAAAAAGTTAAGCATATACCTTCTAGATAATCTAGCCATTTCACTGCTAGGTACTTAACCAAGAAAAATGAGAGCACACATCTTTACAATGACTTGTAGATGAACGTTCACTGCGGCTTTCTTTGTAAATTAACAGCCAAAATTGGGAAATAATCCAAACATCCAACAACAGGCAAATAAACAAACAATGCTGTATCTACACAAAGATATACTACTCGGTAATATAAGGTAATGAACCTTACCTTATGAAGTAATATAAGGTAATATAAGGTAAGGTTAGCTAAAATAATCATGTTGAGTGAAAAAATTCACACCAAAAAAATGTATACTATATAGTTCTATTTATATAAAATTCTAGAAAACACAAACTAATCTATAGTGATGGAAAGCATACCAGTGGTTGCTTGGGATGAGGAGATGAGGGTGGGGGAAACGGAGGGAAGGGACCACAAAAGCTTCCAGAAAATTATAGGAGTGATCAATAAATATATTGTGATCATTCCCTTGATTGTGGTGATAGTAGTTTTAGCGGTGTATAAATATGTCCAAAGTTATTAAACTGTATACTTTAAATATAAGCAGTATATTGCATGCCAACTAAACATCAATAAATCTAAAAATTTAGGCTACAACACACAGTGATTCCATTTCTACATTTTAAAATAAACATTTATATGCACAGAAAATAATAATTTAGTAGTATATACTTCCTACTGGGATTATAAGGCTATTTTTCTTTTTTATTTACATCATGGAAACACAAAGATGTATTTGAATATGTCTGTAACTCACCAAAAATAAGCTAAACTTCTACTAGGTAAGAAAGCACAGTTTACCGTAAAAATCAATGATTCCAACACACTGTGCTGTAATAAAAATCTAGAGTGTCTTTTAATCTACAAAGCACCTACAGGAGAGTCTGCTTCATAAATTTACTTTGGTCATATTATCTCTTAACCAGTGGGAAATGGGGGAGTGGGGAAGCAACTCTTAAAACTAAACAGCTCCTCTGGAATTAGTTCAGGATCTTAAAGCTGATAAAAGTACGTCAATATTGACAATTATGTAATTATTTTTAGAGCATATTTTCAAACTAGGTTAAAGTTCTCTATCATACTGTAAAAATTATTTTCTTTCCCTTGTCTGATTCTGGCATGAGAAACCTCTAACTTAAATGAGATAGAGATGATGAAATGGATATTTCTCTTATTGATGCTATGAAAGAGTAAAGCACAGTTTATACATCTCAGTTGTAAAGATTATGACCCTTGGTTGTCACTGAAAACTTCCAAAGGTATAAAGAAATAGCAATATAATATGCATGTGATGTATTCTGCAGGTCAGCCAAACACTGAAGATAGATTCTGAAGAGATTATTCAATATCCAGTTTGTTCTCAGTCCAAAACAAAAGGAAATTGTCCCAGGACTTCAGTATGAACCAGTCCCAGGACTTTAATATGATCATACTAACCCTAAAATATCAAAATCAATGTCAGAATTAAGAAGATATGGAATTGTCAGGGAGGAAGTTAGGCATGAGCAGGAAAGCTCACAGATTCACTACAAAAATAACCACAGAGACTTTTTCAACTCCTGCACATATGCCATAGGCACACAGTGGATACAAACCAACTACAGGGGCTTCTCCAAGCAACCTTAGGCAGCTAGGAGCCCATTAAGAGTTCACATATAATCTACACATATATACATCTGATTATAACAGACTAAATTATGGGAAGACATATACAACAGAGCCTGTTGTTCTGTAACTTGTAATTGTCAATCGGCCTTAAGCATATGCCCGTTTGCATTTCCCTTTCTTGATTGGTGGTGGGTACAAGCCCTATTTTGCATAGGGCACAACCAAAAGGAGATAAGAAGTATAAAAAAGAGGAAGCCAAGAGGGACTAGGTAAAAAAAGGAGGAAGCCAAGAGGGACTAGGAGGACAATGAGTCCTTTGGATCAGCCTGCTTCCATGTCTTGGGAGTGTCCAATAAAAGATCTGTCTGCTTGAGCTGAATTGAGCTGTAACTTGTTTGTCGTTTTAAACTCTTTAGTCCATCACTGAAAATTTTTGTTCCGATGAGATAAGAACCGAGGAAGAGAAATAAACTGATCTGTCAGAAAGAAGATCTAATCAAACACCTGATGAGCTAAAGAGCTTGAAAGAGGGTTAAGTTTTTCGTCTCAAATGCAAATATTAGATGCCAATTAAACCAAGGTCAGAATCCATTTCTGGCTTTTATTCCAAATAAGGTGATGATCACTGCATTTTCCACAATGAGCATGTGGCCACATCCTTAGATCAAAATATCAAGAATCTCTGTTAGTGAACACAAGCAAAGTTCACACCAGTGTATAAAAATTTCCACTGGGAATAGATAGCGCTGCTTTGTGACAGAGATGGAGAATAAAGAGCTCCTGACAGATAAAGTTGTATAAAAAACAATGGTATATGGTCATTTAATATTCTGGTACAAAATTTATGTTCACATAGAATACAAAAAGAACCGAACCCAGAACTGAAAGGTATACTTAGAATCCACTCCTGCCTTCTTCCAGATAGAACCCAAATTAACTTACTGAATTGTTTAACACTGCAACGTTGGCTATTCAGTAAAATGCTAGTCTAAAAGAATCATTTACCTACCTGCATCATCACAAATCATCTCTCAGATTCTCACATTTGGACCACATTTCTTTTCAATCCTAAATTGGCTTCTGCTGCCACTTACCATTTGCACAATTATCAGAAACACTGACTTATTTTAATAGCAGCCTCCATAAAGTAGGATTATAAATATCAAACTAAAGAGAAATTCTAGAAAGACAATATATGCAATATACAAAATAACTTTGACCATTTACTCCTTTGGGTCATCTCACTAACTTTTTATCTACTGTTATACGGAAGGATATGGTCAGGAATTTTAAGCACTATAGGTAAATAATACATAGCATATGGGACTGTAATTCTAGCTACTTTATTTATAAATCTTTAAATAAACATTTTCAGAGATACAACGCATTAGTTACATATTTTTGAGAAAAACTGAATGGAATGCATATTAGAAGATGTCAAAGATGTCAAAGTTTCAAAGATTTTTTAAAAAAATCTAAAAATCATTTTACACAGTACAGAAAAATATTCACGATCAGAGTTTACAATATTTTATAGTTTCCTTGTTGACAAAAATGTTTAGGTCATTTTCCAATTGTTTAATTAATTTTAATGGGAAATCTTCATAAAACTCATCATGACACTCATCAGTAAGATTATATACTCTTTATATTTAATTTTTTTCTGTTATTAACAACCACATAAAGATACGTATCAGGTGAAAATAAATAAGCAAACATTTATTTTAAAAATCTGTATATAAAAAACAATTCAAAAACAATGATGTATAAATCATGTACATCAATAATAAATATCTATATGTACTGGCCTGGAAACATATCCATGATATGTATTAAAGAAAAAAAGGAAAGTTGCATAGCAATGTGTATTAGTGGAGGAAGTGATGCACATAGAAAAAAAGAGTAAAAAGCCAGAAAGATTACACCTGGGAAGAACGGAGGATAGAAGACACTGAGGAAATTTTACTTTATTCCCTGTATACCTTTATATTATTTGACTATTTTACAAATGGCATTAAACTTTAACTTTTAGATAACAATACATGTTTTAAAAGATGTTACCAAATACTAGTCAACATTCTTGACACTCTACACCTAATTAGTAAGGTTCATATCATGATGAAAACCACAAAAGCAGTAAATTTTAACTACCTGATAATCAAACTGTAGATTGACTTCACCATTTATGTGATATTTACCATTCATACACAAGTGTCTACCTAAAGTATGTTTAACTTACATGCATATGCATTCATAGGAACTGCATGTCACGTAACCTAAGATGATCAAACATTCCCAAACAGCCTGTAAAATTCTAGAACCAGGAACATAGTGTCCCAGACTGACGTGTGCTTGCCTCACAGCTGCTAGGATAACTACTTTCCATCGACCATTCTATTCCTCCAGGACTAAAAAGAGCCCACATACTATCTGAGACTGAAGAACTGCCAAATCTTCTAGGCTACTTGCATTTCATAAACAGAAGAAAACACACAGTTCATGACCATTCCAAAAGAGGCATCTTCTGAACTGCCTCACCCTCTGTGGGTGGTGTACAAAGAAATTCTTCCTGCAAAACTACTTTCCATAAAAGGAGATAAGCTGTACTCTGTTTACTTCACGTCATTAGTACTCTTACTCCACCTTAACTCATGGAGAAATAATTGCCCCTGAGGCAAATCCTTTGTGGCATTTGCTTCAGCAAAGGGTAAAGCCTTTTATGACAACTGAAACAGCTCAATAAGGAAGGAGTTGGTAAGGGGGAATGCAAAACACATGCTCAACCAGAAGGTATCAAAAACGTCTACTAGCTAAACTGAACTTGCCATGGCTAAAGAACCAACTCAAGAAGTACAAACACTTTAAAAAGTGTTAAGTGTTTTATTTTATGGATGTACAGATGCAAGTTTAGGGAAAAGTTTTGCTTGCTTATAAATTTTACCTGGAAGTGAAATTTTTGTACAAAAAAAAAATAAGACATTTTTTTCATGGCTACTTACAGTATGCCTTTAATGGCCAAAATATGGTTAAGAATGGTCACTGACATTTTTCAAAACAATTCAAGGGTATAAGCAAGTTTCTTAAGGACAGCACCAATTTTTAAAAACTATATTTCCATTTCTAAAGGACTTTGGGCAAGAGTGACTAAAAAATTAACACCTATGAAAGAAAAGAAAACAAAGGTTGCCTCAATAAAGTGAAGGTAATAGGAATTTCTGGAAAAATTCATTCTGATTGAACAGGAATCTTGCAAGTCAGATGTGCGGGCTGTGCTTAGTCACTCAGTTGTGTCCGACTCTTTGCGACTCCATGGACTGTAGCCTGCCAGGCTCTCTGTCCATGGGGATTCTTCAGGCAAGAATATTGGAGTGGGTTGCCATGCCCTCTTCTGGGGGCTCTTCCCAACCCAGGGATTGAACCCAGGTCTCCTGAATTGCAGGCAGATTCTTTACTGTCTGAGCCACCAGGGAAGTCTTGCAAGTCAGATAAACACCATTAAAGGAAAAACAGCTCCCTGGCTATTTGTAGACAAAAGTTGATTTCAATTCAAGAATAGTATCAACTACTCCAAGACAAAGAAATGTTTTGTCAAACATTAGACACTCAGGAAAAACCAATGGAAAAGTTGATTTCACACGGATTGGAGAGCCACCATCCCACAAGCTGGAAGGCATCGACAACAAATGCCCAGAGTGAAGGATGCACTCACCAATGGAACAGGTTAATTCAGCGTCTTAATACAAACACACAAATCAAGGGACTTGTTAAAGAAGTTTGGGCGAATCTAGGAAGGCTTGAAAACAGTATCTCTCAAATATCTGTGTCCTGAAATCATACTGCTCATTAAAAACACAAATTCCTACTTTCTACTCCCACAGATTTTATTTCAGTAAGTCTAGAGTGAGGCACAGAAATGTGTACTTTTATCAACAGCTTCAGGTAATTCTGATACAGGTGGGCCAAGAAACACTGTTTCAGAGACTCCCCTACACTCTCTGTGGTTTAAAAAACATATAGCCATCCTCAAGTACCCAAAAGAAAATCTCAATACTCCCACCACACTATGGGAATAACTCGTGTTATTCACATTGCATGATGCGATTCCTGACCGTCTGAAGCATGATAAAGTCTCCATTCCTAAAGAATTTTTAAAAGAATACTGACAGCCTAAAATCAGCAAGGAGAAACAGCCGCTTTTGGGGTATGTTCATGTGCCATCATCTTAGAGGCTGTATCTTTTAAGGAATGGCCAGGCTGCAAGAGGTAAGAAACCTTCAAACAACTTACAAAAAACAAACTGCAAAAACTTACCCAGATTCAAAATTTTCTTCAACATCCTGTTTAGAAGGAGAATGGTCTTGAATCACATGACTCTTGATGAAACAGTAATTTCAAACTACATTGAAATACATGCTTTTTTTTCTCATAACCTCTCCATCCTAGCTAGTCAAATTCTACTCTAGTTGAAGTTCACTGACAAAATCTGTATCCTGAAGGTACTAACAACATTTAGCAACAAAAGTCTTCGTGTAAAAGTAAAACAAAACGTTGCTTATGCTGCAAACTTAGGATTATATTCCGCAGCACAGACCAGAAAATACTTCTATAGTGGTTTCAATAAAAAGGAAATGGCTATTTGCTTCATGTAAAGAGAAGTATTGGAGAAGGAAATGGCAACCCACTTCAGTATTCCTGCCTGGAGAATTCTATGGACAGAGGAGCCTGGCGGACTACAGTCCACTGGTTGCAAAGAGTCAGACTCAACTTAGCAATTAAACAACAACAAAGAGAAATGTAAAGGTGGGAATACAAGAATACCACTGCCCCAGGTTCCCATTCTTTCTCCTCAGTTCAGTTCAGTTGCTCAATTACGTTCAACTCTTTGCGACCCCACGGACTGTAGCACGCCAGGCCTCCCTGTCCATCACCAACTCTCAGAGCTTGCTCAAACTCATTCATGTCCATCGAGTCAGTGATGCCATCCAACCATCTGTCGTCCTCTTCTCCTCCTGCCTTCAATCTTTCCCAGCATCAGGGTCTTTTCCAATGAGTCAGTTCTTCGCATCAGGAGGCCAAAGTATTGGAGCTTCAGCTTCAGCATCAGTCCTTCCAATGAATATTCAGGACTGATTTCCTTTAGGATGGACTGGTTGGATCTTCTTGCAGTCCAAGGGACTCTCAAGAGTTTTCTCCAACACCAGAGTTCAAAAGCATCAATTCTTTGGCGCTCAGCCTTCTTTATGGTCCAACTCTCACATCCGTACATGACTACTAGAAAAACTATAGCTTTGACTAGATGGACCTTTGTTGGCAGAGTAATGTCTCTGCTTTTTAATACGCTGCCTAGGTTGGCCATAGCTTTTCTTCCAAGGAGGAAGTGTCTTTTAATTTCACGGCTGCAGTCACCACCTGTAGTGATTTTGGAGCCCAAGAAAATAAAGGCTTGCTTTCTCCTCAGCCACCTACGTACACAGACTTCATCTACTTTTTAATTGCTACAAATAACAGCAAGCAAGTCCAAGCACCATGTTCACTTTTCGGATGGAGAAGAAAATCAGTGGGGAATGGAGGGCATCTCACTTAGGCAAATGGAAACGTACTCTAGCAAACATCCACTGAGACTCAGCTGCAATGAGTCTACAAAGAGCAGTCTCTCAGCTGAGTACACTGCCACCCCAAAAAGCACTTATGGTATGGAAAAGTGTTGATGAAAAGTACTAAACAGGCAAATGGCGATGGGTATCACCCAAAAGTTTCTTATGAGGAAAGTCATCTCACCGTTTCCCCCTAGCTTATGAGGTCTAACATACCAACCTATCCTACTCACAAAAGATCTTTCTTTTATCTCCTACAACCTTAATGCTACAAGTATAGTGTTTTTATCTGGAAACGCCATGCAAGCTTTACCTAAGTTATCAAAAGCAAAAGGATTCTTACTGAATAGTACCCTTTACTATTTGGTTATATTTCCAAATACAATAAAATTAAAAAACTAAATTTATTTTTAAGGAAAGAAATGCTAGTGCTAAGCTAAATACTTAGGTAGCAACCTACAGATCTTCCCTGAATGGTTGGAGCATAAGAACTAACACCAAGGTGGCAGAACTGAAATGTACAGGATTCACCTGAGAGGTGAATCTAAGGGATCTAGAGAAGCACAATGACTGACTCCCCAGTTCTGCCTTCCTGACTGTGAGGAGGACCTTTGAGACCTCCTACCATCCTTAGCCCAGATTTATAATCTATTCACCTTTTACCACACAGCTATCACATGGCTTCTGATTCTTTGCTACCCCATGGACTGGAGCCCTCCAGCCTCTTCTGTCCATGGGATTCTCCAGGCAAGAATACTGGAGTGGATAGCCATACCCTTCTCAAGGGGATCTTCCCAACCCAGGGATCAAACCTGGGTCTTCTGCATTGCAGGAAGATTCTTTACCATCTGAGCCACCAGGGAAGCCCTTTCAAGAGACAGAAGAGGTTATATCATTCCTTAAGCATAAGGGGTATGCACTAGTTCACCTCACTTTAATCACATAATTTCCCAACTGTATATATATTATATTGGTCATGCAGTGTGTGAAACAAATGCTTGTTTGTAGAATATTTTATTACATCACTTGATGACACAGTCTTAGCACAATAATAATATATAAGCAAAAGGAGACATATTGCAGTTGTAATCCTGCAGTGCTATCATGACTAAACAGTTAAGACTAAGAGAAATAAACTTGGAAACTAGCAAAGACAGATGAACAAGAGAGAAACAGAATTTGGCCACGTTCAAACAGACAGAAGTAGAGATGTGTACCTTCTTCTGTCCATCTATCAAGTAGGAGATGCCCATTAAGGCATGTATTCGCCTTGTGATTCTGTTCTCAAAACAGCAGCTTCTTTTTCCCTTTCCAGTTCCTTCCTTCATGATACCCCTCCTCTTAATAGCAGAGGTACTCTTGGTTGGGGCTGGGCAAAGTCCTCATCTGACTAATCACATGAGGTTTCACAAAGCTACTCATTATAATTTATTGTCCAACAGCTCCCTATGGGCATAAACTCCTTTTGCCTAGATAAATAACAGAAATATAAGTCTTGTCCTGTACATAATATCATACAATTATAACTAATCCCTCCCCCAAACTTTCATGGCACTCTTTCATCTTCTAATAAAGCATTTTCACGCTCTGCTGAAATTCACTTGTTTTCTTAAGTATGTATCCCTTACATGACTGTGAAATGAAATATCTTATGCATTTTTGTATCCCCAGAGCCTTTCAAAATTCATGAAATGAATGAAATGTACACTGAATTTCCCAATTATAGAAAAAAGGAAATCCAGAGGAAATAAATTGTATTAAAAAACATATATGAATGCCTTTCAGTTATTGTTTTATTACTTAGACTTCTATGGAAACTTTTTAAAAAGGCAACAAATCTGTATTTCTAAGTACTTATAAAAGATTATATCACTAAGATGGAAAATGTCATTATAATGAACTCAAAGCATTTTGTAAATTAAAAAATTTTATATTGCTTTTACTTACATATTTTTCAACTTTGTTCCCAAGAAAGTTCTATAGCAAATTATCCCAACTGATAATGAGAGTGTTACTTACTGATTTGAAATTATCCAAGTCTATATAATTTAGCTTATAAATAGTACAAGATCCAGAACATGATTTCAAATCCTGTAGCCTTTCATTGTGGTATAAAACAGATCTTCACAGGGTTCTCAGTATGTACTCTGACCAGCTGTGTGTCTAGGGGCAAATCCCATGATTTCTCTGGGTGTCCCTCAACTTCCTAGTTTGTCAAATGAGGATAACTGGTTGTAAGGTAACATGAGATACAACTAAGGATGTGTTATGAAAAAGCTTTGCAAGTTATTTGCAGCTCATTATTTTAACACATAAATAAGGATAATCTTTAAATATAGAAGAGTTAAATGTAGCAATCTACACAAATTAAATCAATAAATTCTATTTTTCCCGAGGCTAATATATCCAAACAAATTATTTTACTACAATGCCTTCTCCACAAATTTTTTAGAAACTTAAAAAAAAATTATCACTGTGCTTTCTTCTTAATTTATGATACTCAAATTTAACTTTCCCTAAAAGTTAAATCCTATTCAAGAAAAAGAAAAATGTTTTTAGCCATCACCTAATTCCATTTATCAATAATAAACTGAAGATTTCAATGAAAATCCAGAAGCAGGTTCCTGCATTTTATTTTTTTGCCTTCCTCTGTAAAACTATAGCTCACACATAAGTGAATTTGAACCTGAAAATGCTGAGCTGTCTAAACCATGATCTCAGATTGGTAACACAACTCACTAGCAGCACGCTAGTAAAACCACACTTTGCACAGAATGTACCTTGTTTCTGGACACAGGCAGGAAACATATCTAAGGTTTCAAACTGGTCCCTCTTGGGGTAACCTAGATTTCAACCCAGAAAGTAAGTGGAGGGAATAGGAGAAAAGCAGTATTTAAGCAATGTTTCCTAAAGTGTGGTATTCAAGATGATTTTTGATGATATATGAAGAAGAGTTTTATCCATAATAGTTAACACTTACCTTAACAAGTATTTTAAAATATAACAAAGACATTAAAACCATGATTCCATAAATGTGAATAATTAGAATAAGAATAAATTATGAATTCTGGTTTTAAAAGCAGGGCAATAATCATGAAAATATTAAGTAAACCTGTACATGCTAACTCGCTTCAGTCGTGTCCAGCTCTTTGCAACCCCATGGACTGCAGCCCACCAGTCAGGCTCCTCTGTCCATGGGATTCTCCAGGCAAGAGTACCGGAGTGGTTTGTCATTCCCTTCTCCAGGGGATCTTCCTGACCCAGGGATCAAACTCAGGTCTCCTGCACTGCAGGCAGATTCTTTTCCATCTGAGCCACCAGAGAAGACAAGCAAACTTGGAATATAGCAAAAAATCATCAACATGGTAGGTATACAAAAGACAAATCTGGAAAACATGTTGAACCAGCTCTACTTTTCTCCAGTAAAGTTTCCCTCAAAAAAATGTTTTATATAAGACAAATGATTCAGTTTTTTAAGCATAAAATTGAAAGCAAAAAAAAAAAAAAAAGAATATGGAAGAGGAGTGTACAGATTAAAGCAGATATAAGAAATGTATAAAACCAATCCCAAAGAATGAACCTTACCTGGATCTTGATTCAAACAGATTGTTAAAAAAAAAAATTACTATACAGACACACATATATACTTGTGAATGACAATCAGGAAAATAAAAGCTTTGCTGATAAAGGGAAATCACTGTCAATTTTTCAGGTACCATGAAGATATTGTTGGTTATGTTTTTTCAAAAGTTCTTACTTTTTGAGATACATACTAAAATATTTGGATGAAATGATATAACTAGGATTTGATTCAAAAGAATCTGGAAGTAAGGGGAGATGTCAATGAGAATATAGATAAAATGAAATTGACTACATGCTTAGCTGAACCTCAGTGACAGATATAGTAGGCTCATGATATTCTGTTTATTTATAAAGTTGAAAATCTCCACATTAAAAATTCACATTTGTATAAGTTTTTGATTAATACCAATTACACCAAAATTTAAAACTGTGATCATAAAGGAATTGAAAGCAAAAATCTCTTACTTCAAAACCACACATGAGGGGTTTGTTTCTCAGAATCTATTCTGAAGAAATAATACATTTTAAACATATCTCTCTCCTCATTCACCCTCCCTTATAACTAGATTTTTTTTAAATGCTAAGTTAACCATTCTGTCACTACACAAATATTTAATAATAATATACTACATTTCAGAAGCAAATAAAATAACTGATGATCTCTCTACTTAGAGATTTTCAGAGTTCCAATATCCTCATCATAAGTCAATAACTTATGTAGAAAAAAGGTAAGGAGTTAACAATTAAGTAACCTACCCTTCCTTTCACTTCATACTTTTACTTCCCTGTCTACTAAATTTAGACAATGTTTCATACCACAAATACCACATTGATATGATTACAGCAATTAATTGTAAAAAGCCAAGTTCAAGACACTTTAGACAATTATTACTTGAGATAGTCACTTTACTCTCCCATGACTAAACTAAATAAAAAGTGAAAATCATGACAGTCTTCTATGGACCTGTACATAAAAAGCAATTAACAAAAATGCATGAATCAATATTGAACTTGTACCTATTTGTCAGTTATCATTAAAAGACCTTGGGTTGGATCCCTGTGTCGGGAAGACCCCCTGAAGAAGGAAATGGCAACCCACTTCAGTATTTCCTCCCTGAAAAATCCCATGGACAGAGAAGTCTGGTGGGTTACAGTCCATGGGGTCACAAAGAATCAAGACACAACTGAGTGACTAAACGCAATTAAAGACCTTCAAATCAACCCAAATCTCAACATGACATTTTAAGATTTTTTTTTTAATTTACAAAGGAGGTAAAAAGTCTTTGAATAGCCACTTAAAAGATGATTAAACATAGACGTACATTTTACAGTCAACAAATTTAAAACTTAGCAAGGATGACACTTCAAAGAAAATCTAGAATATAACTGTAGATCAGTATCTACTCAATTTAAAGAAAGCCAACATAAACAAGACAATTTAAAGAGAAAATATCAAGGCTCTCCAAGCACAGGTAATCTTTAAAAATGAAACAACTATCTTAACTGACATTAAAATAAATATCAACCCCACACAAAAATTAATTCCAGATGGATTACAGAGTTTAAAAATGTTGAAAACCTAGAAAAAGCAGATGACAGGGTAGAATACTTATTAAATATCTCAAGGGAACTAACTGCCTACTCTTTGAAAAAGAAAAAAGGAAAAGATGCAAACAAATGAAAATGATAAATTTCTGTCTCTCATATACATGTACAACAAAAATGAAAAGACACTGGCAGAAATATATGCAGCAAATGTAATTAACAGGTTAATACTACTAAATATAAATGTTTCTTGAAAACTGACACCATATACATCATAATTATATCCATCTTA
Organism: Giraffa tippelskirchi; assembly: GCF_054371585.1. Lineage (NCBI taxonomy): Eukaryota > Metazoa > Chordata > Mammalia > Artiodactyla > Giraffidae > Giraffa > Giraffa tippelskirchi. The sequence continues at coordinate 80,288,234 of NC_137275.1, read as the reverse complement.
TAGTACAAGGATCCTGGGCCACGGAGGAGGGGCAGTGTTTCAGAATATGAAAAGCACTCACAGCATTTGGAGGCGGTGGGGAGAATACATTTTTTGTATAATCTCCACTGATCATTTGTCTATTTGTTCTCAAATCAATGCCCTGTCCTTCTTTGCCCTCCTCTGTATGACAGGGAACTGCAGTCCCAGGCTCCCTTGCTCTGGCTTCTGGATAGATTCCACCAATAAGAGAGGCAATGGCAGAGGCCTGGAGGGCAGGAGAGAAGCCTTGGTATTTCTCCTCTTTCTACATACATTCTATGGTTCCAACTCCGGTTCTTTGGCCCCAGCTCTGGGCTTGAGCCCTCTCAGGGGTTTTCAGCCTGTGCCACATGGTCCCAACATCCAGGCTGGCTTGGTGACACTACATCTTCCCACTGTCTCTCTCTGACCTAAAGATGCCAATGGTTTCCTGCTGTTGCTCATCTCTAGAATTCCCCACCATAGTGTCTGGCTTCTCTACTATACCAAAACCTATTTACCAATTCCATGAAATAAAATTTCCTATTCAAAATTCCTATAGCGGGAATTCCCTGGCAGTCCAGTGGTTAGAACTCCACATTTCCACTGTAGTGGGCACAGGCACAATCCCTGGTCAGGAACTAAGATTCCACATGCCAAGCTGCCAAAATAATAAAAGAACACCTAGAGTGTTTTTATTTTCCTAACTGGACTCTGACTCACTTGGTTCCTAAAATCAAGACCTTTATCAATATAACAAGTAATGCTTACTTTTTAGAAAGAAAAAAAATATATTAAGCCAGAAAACTGAGATTATAAATTACCCACGATCCAGAATTACTCAACACTAATGATTCTAACACTAAGGTATATCCTCTGTGGCCCACATTTACCTAAAAAGTCATCACATTAAATGAAAGAAGTAGTGTTTTAAAGAATGAATTAAATAAAAAGATGATTTCTGATTTAGTAATGCACTATGAAGTAATCTTTAGCTCTAGGCTCCTCTCAAACTCTCAACTTTTTCCTTTTTCCCCTTCCTTCTAATGATATTTTCTCCAGAAAGATGAAAAATTCAAAAGTTGGTGAAAGGCAGTGAGAAGTTTTATTCAGAAGCTTGAAAATAAGACTGATAACAACTCTGTCACCATATTTCTGCCAAAACTAAAAAATCAGAATAAAAGCAAACACAAATATCATAAATTGATGATGATACAGGTAAGAGTAAACAGCTTGTATGTGAAAAACATCACAAGATATGATAGAATATTTTATCTACACCTTTTCCATATCTTAATATAAAATAATCTAAGAACAGTTTCACTTCTCACCATGGTTTGCCTTGAAAACAATCCCATATACAAAGACATCCTCATCAAACTCTCTTAAAGGGCCATTCTGACTAACCAATAATGGGAAGGAAATTGAGTAAGAAAAGTGTAACAAAAAAAAAAGTATATTGAAAGAGCGGTTTGGGTGTGTTTTACAGAATAAAAGATCACTGTCTCTAGAAATCACTGATACTATAAATCTCAACCAGTGCCCTAATATTCCTGCTCATGGCCGAAGACTTCTAGTCAGCCAGCCAGCCAGACTGAGCTTCACTGTCACTTGGTATAATCATCATCCCCTAGTAAGAAGGGGGTTGAGACTGGCTCCAGGAGCCCCTGCAGATATAAAATTCAAGGATGCTTGAGTTCCTTATTTAAAACAGTATAGTATTTGCATATAACTTACCATACATCTTCCGAATAATATAAATCATCTCTAGATTACTTATAATAATCATCTGCTTATAACACCTAATATAAAGTAAAGGCTATGTAAATAGTTGTAAATACAATGTAAATGCCATGTAAATAGCTGCCAATATGGCAAATTCAAGTTTTGCTTTTTGGAACTTAGTGGAATTTTTTTTTCAAATATTTGCAATTCACAGTCGGTAGAACCCACAGAACTTGCAAATATGGAATCCCCAGAAATGAGGGCTGACTACAAAATTGTAATACTACACTAACTCATATTCTACAGGTCCCAGGAAGTTTTGTTCTTACATGCCTAACTTGCTATCAAAAGTGAAATATACATAAAAGTTAGTAGTCATAAATCAAATATTATTTTAAATGTATACTTACCACAAAAAATGATCATCTGATTAATAACTTTTCATGATTTTAAGGCAGTTCATAGAAGTCTACACTAAAATAAATTTTACATATCCATGAATCCACAGGCCAAATTTTCTGTTTCGTTACATTTCATCTATTTCAGGTCATTTATAAAAACCTTTCTAATATGAAAAACTACTGAACAGAAATCTCAGTTTCACTCTTTTTCTCCAATTTCAACCTTAAAAAAAATTACATAATGGAGAAGTCAAAAAGGCAAATTCCAAAAGAAGAGTCTTTCAAATAACACATGGCATTTTAATGCTTTAAGAATGTGCTGTGTGCTGTGCTTAGTTGTTTAGTCGTGTGACTCTTTGTGACCCCATGGACTGTAGCCCACCAGGCTCCTCTGTTCATGGAGATTCTCCAGGCAAGAAGACTGGAGTGGGTTGCCATGCCCTCCTCCAGGGGATCTTCCCAACCCAGGTCTCCCACATTACAGGTATATTCTTTACTGTTTGAGCCACCAGGGAAGCCGCTTTAAGAATACCTGAACACAAAATAAAATGGTCAGTAAGTGTACCTCCAGGCTAGACTACATTCCAAAATTCACTAACTCATATTAACTTAAGTTGCTTTTTACTGGCTCTGGGTTGAGAATCTCTAAAACTATTCCCTAGATTCCAAGATACAGAAAGTACAGCTGGCTCTACCTAGAGGAGCTCTAATCAAAGGCCACCCAAGATATGCCAAAGGCAATATGGCTAGAAAAGCATGGATAACTGCCAACAATAATTCTATCCAGGTCTCTGAAACTCAAAACCTCCTTTCTAACCACCCTCTTCTCATCCTCCTTCATCCAACAGATACCTAATAATACCATGCACAGACTTTTGAAGAGATAGGGAACTGGCAAGAGGATATGTACTGATGCCTAGACTAAAGATCTAAAACCATTTGAAATCTACCTCTCCCTAAAATTTAACAACCATAATATCCCTACTAATAGAAAAAATAGTTTATATTTACATTGCATGCACTCTTTGTCAGATATTTCAAGTACCTGTGGCTCAGCTGCTAAAGAATCTGCCAGCAATGTGGAAGACCTGGGTTCAATCCCTGGGTTGGGAAGATCCCCTGGAGAAGGGAAAGGCTACCCACTCCAGTATTCTGGCCTAGAGAATTCCATGGACTGTATAGTCCATGGGGTTGCAAAGAGTCGGACACAACCAGTGACCTTCACTTTCACTTTCAACTACTTAAAAACCATGAACCCAACCTTCACACTAATCTAATAATGTAAGTACACTCTTAATAATCTCATTTTACAAATGAGAAAGGAGAGACTCAGAGAAGCTTTGTGATTTGCTCAAGGTAACACAGCAGAAAATGTTAAGTACTGGGATTCAAACACATAATGACAGGCTCCAGAGTTCACACAGTTGCACACACCATTCTATCCTGTTTCTCCCTACCCTGGCTGCATCTCTTTTAAATTAGCAACATAAAAACCCAAAATGTTTAAGTACGGCACTCAAACAAGATACAACCAAAAGCAAAGATGATAAAAGTCTTTATATATTGATGGTGGAAGATTAGAGATGGACTGTTCATGAAGAATGTTGGTAAAGTGTCTGTTTTTAAGAATACTTATGAAAATGTCCACAGCTTTCTAGGTAGCTGTATTTCAAGTTTGGTGAGGTGTTTTGGTTTTGGCTTTTTCTTCATTAACTATGTATTTTTAACTAGAATGTATATATATAATTTTTATAATCAAAAGTAAACAAAACTTTTTCCTCTTGAAAATCAGACTGTGATAAATTATTCTCTACAAATAAAAGAGACAATGACAGAGAACAACCTTTAATTAAAACATAACAATTCATCACAACAATTCCCCAGACTATATTTTTAGGCAGTAAGAAGTGGGAAGTGGTTTGAGTTACCTAAAATACAAAGTGACATTCTTATCCACTACACTAAAATGTTCAAAATATCAGAATTACAAATAATATCCAATCAAAAATAACATGTGCTACAAAACTATAAAGGAAACAAGGGGAATGATTCCAGACCACCAGAGCTAAAACAGGACACTCGCTTCCTTATGTATGTGTAAGCTTGGCATTATTTGGTATATTTGCACCAAAATGTTGGAGAAGGCAATGGCAACCCACTCCAGTACTCTTGCCTGGAAAATTCCATGGACGGAGGAGCCTGGTAGGCTGCAGTCCATGGGGTCACTAAGAGTAGGACACGACTGAGCGACTTCACTTTCACTTTTCACTTTCATACATTGGAGAAGGAAATGGCAACCTACTCCAGTATTCTTGCCTGGAGAATCCCAGGGACAGGGAAGCCTGGTGGGCTGCCGTCTATGGGGTCGCATAGAGTCGGACACGACTGAAGCGACTTAGCAGCAGCAGCAGCAGTACCAAAATGTTAATCAGTTAATACTAAAATATCAAACACATCCACACTTCATACTCATGCGATACGCAGGCATATTTACAACATACTTTGTTTTAGTTATGATGCAACTTTAAGAGGTACTATTTAATAGTTTAAAAGACCTGGGAATTAGATATATATAATATTTGTGGTATATACATGTGTTTAAAGAGAAGGCAGAAAGGAACTGCCTTAGAGTTACTAAACTGGGAGGTGGCTTGCAAATTTGGATAAACTTTTCACTCTCTTTAAATATAGAGGCTATTGCCTGGTAAATCTGTTCAATTTTGTTCAGAAATCATGTTACCATAACCACACTAATCCCTGAAGTTAAATTTTAGTTCCCACAATTTCAAGTAAAAGTTAGTGATAATTTGCTGTCTACTCATTCCTATCTAAATGCTAATTACTATTTCTTTGGCACTTCAAGGGAAAAAAATCTTTTTCTTTTAAAATGTGTATTTGTAATACTGTACTTATAAGAAATAGCAAGGGCTTATATATTAGTATTTTCTATGTATCAAATAAAAGTCACAACAATATTCATATTGTTGTACAACAGACCTCCAAAACTGAATGTGAAGGTGATCTGGTTGCAACACCTATTACCCCACTGACACCAGGGATGATTCAGCTGATCTGCCTGGCTAGGCAAGTATCCCTCCTCCCTCAGCCCTCCATGTGCATCCCTCCTGAAGCTGTGTGCTCGGTCGAAGAGACAACCATCCCTGATAGAGGAGGACTGGTCTTTGGTCAAGGGTAGCTGTGCTACCTACCCTACTAGAACCTCCAAACAAACTCTTAAGAGCTCCAGGGCTTTTTCAAGTTGCAAAAATGAAACTCTACACCCACTGAACAACTCCCCACCTCCCTCTCCCTCCAACCCCTTTAACCACCATTCTACTTTTCTGCTCTCATTTTTAATTTTTGTCTTCCCCTTCAAAGAAAGACTATGACTTTATTGAGGTTATATAAAATTAACATCAATATAAATAACAATTTCTGGTGAAGGCCATATGAAACTCAAATCTATTGCATTTGCAAAAATGTGAATCACCAAAACCAGACAAGCACAAGACCCAATTATCTAAACAACCTGCTAAATCAACTTCTAAATGTTGCTGAAGAAAACACTTGTTCACCAAGTCACTGAGAAATCAGCTTTAAATTGTACCAACTCTAGAAAAACAAATTACCTGGATAAATCTGGGGCTTTACCACTAGTTTAGAATGCAGCTCTCAATTAGAATAAACCTGTCCTTTAATACAGCAATCTTGGAAAATTTGTTTATAACACTTCTTGCACCTCCCTTAGACAAACTTAAAAAGGGTGGGGCTTCATTGATACAAAAGGTAAAACAACTGATTACAAAATTTTTAACTTGATATTTAACTGGGATAACAAGTAACTGTCTACAATAATAAAACTTAAGTATTAAAAAAATGAAGGCCAACAGTGATGATGATAATAAAGCACCTGTGTGAAAACAGACCTTCTCCAAGAAAATATTCAGCTATTTTTATTTTAAATTTCAACAGAAACACAGTCTAGTGACTGTAACAGAAGTGAAAACCACTAGACAATGATTACCCATACACCTGGGCAGCTAGCTAACTTCAAAAGGTCATTCCTGCCCTGTGTAAATGAAATGTTTTAATGATCATCCATTGTAATGAGACCAAAGCTTTCCAGGAAATGTTTCTGAAAGTAAAACTTAGAAGGCAATTCCAAATATTATTTGACAAATCCCTAAGTAGACTGAATCATTTTATGTACTAATATGCCTTTCATAACTGGCCTGTTAGTGACTACACAACAGATACCAAAATTTCTCAAATCTCTATTATAAAGCTGAAAAATAAGGGTAAAACCAAAATCTTGGAGAGAAAAGACAAAAATAAATTTTTGTTTCACCTTATCTTTCCAACTAAAGTATTCTTGTAAGAATGAAGGCAATGAAATTAATGAGCAATCACCATTTGACAAAAGTTACTATCACTGAACCATATATGAAATATGACCCTACTTCTTGTTTATAACTATGTGCCTCGGTGGTAAAGAATCTGCCTGCCAATGCAGGAGAAGCAGGAGATGCAGGTTCAGTCCCTGGGTATGGAAAGACCCCCTGGAGGAGGAAATGGCAAACCACTCCAGTATTCTTGCCTGAAAAATCCCATGGACAGCGGAGACTGACGGGCTACAGTCCATGGGGTCGTAAAGAGTCAAACAGGACTCAGTGACTAAGCAGACACATATACAACAGTACTAAGCATACAAATATCAATATTATAACCTTTTAAACCTCAAATAACATTAAAATTAGTATCAATCCTGAATAAAATAACACTGCAATCAGACTTTGGGGAAAATATTTACTGTGTACCATAGCACTATGTTCCAAACCAAACCAAAAAAAAGCTTTCATTTTGTTGACAAGGTCTTATTTTAAACTAGCAGCAAAATGCCACTGTCCTATCAGCTAACCTGCTGTAGATTTTAGTACCAACTGATCTTAGAAAATAACTACCTTCAACTCTCTAAAATCACCTTCTACCACTCTCCCCTCAGTCTACTCCAGCCACTCAAATACTGCTGTTTCTGAAACATGCAAAGCAAATGTTCATGTTGTGGTCTTTACCCTCTGCCCAAAATGCCCTTTCCCCTACTTCATCCATGTCTCTGTTCAATGTCGCCTTATCTATGAGGCCTTATTTACTCACCTTTTATAAATCAGTAACCTGCATTCAATCATCACTCCTTTTCCCTATACCCCTTTGCTTGGCCCCATACTATTTATCACCAACTATTTTTATTTATTTATTGTCTCTTCTTCACTTCCCTAAAACATAAGTCTGGGAGGGCAGACTTTGCTTTATTCACAGCACTGTATCCCCAGTGCCTAGCATGTAGGCAGGGATACAGGTGCCTATAAGGCATATAGGTCTAGGACAGTGCCTGGCATATAACAATGTTTAATAAATATTTGTGGAGTAGGTAAATAAGTTAATGAAGGAATAGCAATGATTTACATTTATTTGTATGGCTGAATTTCAGATTAGTTAAATTTTATATTTCATAAAACTCATAAGGCTTGTAAATAGTATGACTACATATAAATCATCCAACTTTGTCTATTAGATGGCTATATCACCTATATATGGATGGTCAGGCACCCAACCCAGGTCCAGCTGGCTATGGTCAGAAAAGCAGGAGGGCAAGGTAAGGAGCACAGAGACCAATACACAAAGGCTGATGATACGCTAGCACTCTTAGAAGCAGATGGTACAAATGGCAGAAACATTGCTAAGCTTATCTCGTCTACATTCCACTACATATTCTCTCTTATAATCAAATCTATCCTTCACTGGAGGGCTTCCCTGGTGGCTCAGTGGTAAAGAATCTGTCTGCCAGTGCAGGAGTTATGGGTTCAATCCCTTGAAAGGGAAGATCCCCTGGAGAAGGAAATGGCAACCCATTCCAGTATTCTTCCCTGGGAAATCCCACTGAGGAGCCTGGAGGGCTAAAGTCAATGCATTGGACACGACTTAGCAAGTAAACAACATCCTTCACTGGAGATAACATTATTCCCTAGAGTAACTGTATCTCATCAGCAATATAGCTTATCATGTCTCTTTAAAAGAATTAAAAAAAAACAAAAAGCCATAGTGAAAGGCAACCATTAAGGGAAGAATGTCTAATTAGAGGCTATTGCTGGTGCTAATCCTCCTTTCAGATCTCTTTGACAGTTTACGGCAGACCATAACAGACAGAAGAAGGAAATGGGCTATTCATTCAACAAATATTTATTATGAACCTTCTATAAAAAATGTTTCATGAGATAATTCAAACTGCAGTCTGGGTAGGTTGTATATATGTGTGTGCATGTATGTCTGTGTGTGTGTCTGTTTATGTACTCAGAAGAATGCTTCTAAAGAATCTTCTATAAAAATCTATAAAAAAAGAAAACAGAATTGATTTGGAAGATGATGTTATCTAAGAAGTGATGGATCCAGAAACATTATTTCAATAATAGTGTCAAAACTGCTTCAACCAGTTATTACTAGTAAATAGTTATTAATATAACGTAATCTTTGTTATTATTAGGTAAACTTAACTGAGTTCTTACTATGTGCCTGGCACTTTACAGGTATTAATTTATTCACTTCAACAACCCTATGATGTAAATATTACTTTTCCCCCATTTGACAGTTAGGACCTGGGACACAGTCAAGTAATTTGTCCAGATATGTACAGCTGGTAAAATACAGAGCCAGAATTGAAACCCAGGCATTGTGCTCCAGAGCCTACACTGGTATTAACTACACAAAACAGTATGTACAACATTGTCCACTAAAATTAAAAAATTGTATTTTGGGAGAAAATATAAATGCCAAAGTGTGCATTAGTCACTCAGTTGTGTCCGACTCTTTGCAATCCCATGGACTGCAGTCCACCTGGCTCCTCTGTTCATCGAATTCTCCAGGCAGGAATACTAGAGTGGGTAGCCATGCCCTTCTCCAGGGGATCTTCCCAACCCAGGGATTGAACCCAGGTCTCCAGTATTGTAGGCAGATTCTTTAGAGTCTGAGCCACCAGGGAAGCCCAAACCCCAAACGACTGCAGTAAAAAATATATATATATACTACTCTATTAGCTTTGGTAATAAAATAGTCATGAATGCTTGACCAGGCATCATGATATAATCACAACTGCCTCTAGTGTTCTGTTAAGGCTGGAAATTAATTACTATTGTTGTTGCTGTTGTTCAGTGGCTAAGTCATGTCTGACTCCCTGAAACCCCATGGACTGCAGCACATCAGACTTCCCTGTCCTCTACTATCTCCCGGATTTTGCTCAAGTTCATGTCCTTTGAGTCAGTGATACTATCTAACCATCTCATCCTCTGCTGCCCTCTTCTCCTTTTGCCTTTCCCAGCATCAAAGTCTTTTCCAATAAGTCAGCTCTTCACATGAGGTGGCCAAAGTATTGGAGCTTCAGCATTGGTCCTTCCAATGAATATTGAGGACTGATTTCCTTTAGGATTGACTGGTTTGATTTCCTTGAAGTTCAAGAGACTCTCAAGAGTCTTCTCCAGCACCACAGTTAGAAAGTATCAATTCTTCAGCGCTCAGCCTTCTTTTTGGTACAACTTCCACATACACACATGACTACTGGAAAAACCATAGCTTTGACTATATGGACCTTTATAGGCAAAGTGATGTGTCTTCTCTTTAATATGCTGTCGAGGTTTCTCACAGCCTTCGAGAAGCAAGAATCTTCTAATTTCATGGCTACAGTCACCATCTGCAGTGACAGTGGAGTTCAAGAAAAGAAAATGTGTCACTGCTTCTACTTTTTCCCCTTCTATTTGCTAAGAATGGGACCAGATGCCATGATCTTAGTTTTTGAATGTTGAGGTTTAAGCTAGCTTTTTCATTCTCCTCTTTCACCCTCATCAAGGGGCTCTTTAGTTCCTCTTCGCCTTCTGTCATCAGAGTGGTATCATCTGCACATCTGAAGTTGTTGGTATTTCTCCCCTGCAATCTTGATTCCAGCCTGTGACTTATCCAGCCTGGCATTTCGTATCATGTACTCTGTACATAAGTTAAATAAACAAGGTGACAATACAAAGTCCTGTCGTACTCCTTTCACAATTTGACCCAGTCAGTTGTTCCATGTAAGGTTCTAACTGTTGTGTCTTGACCCATATACAAGTTTCTCAGGAGACAGGTAGGTGGTCCGCTATTCCCATTTCTTTAAGAACTTTCCATAGTTTGTTGTGACTCACACAATTAAAGGCTTTCTCACAGTCAACAAAGCAGAAGTTTTTCTGGAATTCCTTTGCTTTCTCTATGATCCAATAAATGCTGGCAATTTGATCTCTGGTTCCTCTGCCTCTGATTACTATTAGATTACTTTAAATCTTAAGATAAAATCATTAAGAAAACTATATCTAAAATGATATTTACATTAGTATATTATTTTGTTATACCTAATGTAACACAGATTTAAGTTGGTTGTAAAGTATTATTCTGTAAATATACCCCAAAACTCATAACAAGGCTCATTTTCCCCTGAATTTACAAAAAGTTGACCTTAAATATGAAGTATGAAGTTTCATCGTTTGCTAAGACATTATGATTAATGCCGACCTATACCTACATGATAGTGACAGCACTTTTATCCACTAACAATGCATTTATTTAAGACATGAAAATCTGAATTTAGTTAGGTATCAACTGTCAGCCTTCTCTTATGAGATGTTAATCCTGTCATGTGACCTCTCCAAAAGGTTCAGAAATGAAAAACATTAACTTTCATAAACTCCCTCCACTTGACATAATAAAAGGGCTACAAAACATAACTTTTGGCATCGGGCACATTAACCAACAGACTAAAATATTCTTTTTAAAAATAGACACTATTAAAGTCTTTCTCAGCTCAACATATCTGACTTAGAATAAATACCCTAACACTCACTTTATCTTTGAGGCAGACTCTAACAAAACTGTTACCAGCATAATTTGTAAACAACTCCTGAATCTGTATGCAACATTTCCTTATTAAAGTAGAAAAGGTCATAACATCACAAGGAAATGAAAACAGAAGCCATCTGGGAAACAAGCTGCTTCTTACAGTGATGATAATAAAAGAGCACAAAATAGGAAAACTGTCATCCATGTGCAAATAACAATAAGAAACCAATAATGTATTTGTTATAACATAAATAACTTTTCCAAATGAACATATTAAAACGTAAGATATTTCCAAGTAACCACCTTGGTAGGCTATATGGTTATTCCTTTGCTCAAAAAATCTTTGGAATTTTTGCCCTGAAATTTCTATCAAAACCAGTTTAAAAATACACGAGCTTGCAGATATGGTAAAATCACAGTAACAGGAGCCCACTCTCCCTAGCTAAGCACCAATCCAGAGGAATGAGAATCCCTCTCAAATCCCCACTGTCCCATCACCCCCAATGTCATCTCTCCACACTATGTTAAACCTTCTTACCTCTCATTCTGACACTAGGCTCCCTTCCCCACCCCCATCTCATTCCCCTTGCCTCCTTGCTCACTGCACTCCTGCCACACTGGCCTCCTTTTCTTCTTGAACACACCAACATCCTTCCTGTCTCCAGGCCTCCGCACTTACTGTTCTCTATGCCTGCAAAGCTGTTCTCCTTCATCTTCCCATGACTGGCTTCTTATTCTTAAGTCAATGCTGCTTCCTCAGTCAGAGGAGCCTGTCTTGACTGCTGAACTTAAAAGTAAGACCCTTCTCCCTTATACCATTCTCCCAATTATTCCCTAGGCTTCCCTCGTGGCTCAGCGGGTAAAGAATCCACCTGCAATGTGGGAGACCTGGGTTCCATCCTTGGGCTGGGAAGATTCCCTGGAGAAAGGAAAGGCTACCCACTCCAGTATTCTGGCCTGGAGAATTAAGAGTTGGACACAACTAAGCGACTTTCACTTTCACTTATTCCCTAGCACAACCACCTTATTAAGTTACATTGCTCATTTATCTATATACTTGAGAGTTAACAGTCTCTTTTACTAGACTATAAGGTTCATAACAATAACGACTCTGTTTGGTGTACTTTCAGCTCCTAGACCAGTACTGAGCATACATTAGGTGTTCAACAATGATACTAAATAAATGGCTCCATGCCTTGAGGTAGGATGGCAAATTCTGTCTATTGCTGCTACTTCTGTCTCCTCTAGGGATTCTACAGATCCTAATCCAGAAGTTCCCTGCTATCCTGACTAGGCTGTATGGTCAATGCATATATTACCGTGGTCCTTTCCCAAGCTTCATTCCATATATGTCCTCTTCTACTTCCAAGCTTCTTCGTATATTCCATATTTTGTTCTATGCACCTTTCTGTCAGGAAATAGAGAACCACCCTCTCTACCCCAGGTGTTAATTAACACCTTTTCCTCTCAGGGTTCTGGCATGAGTCATTCAGGAAAAAGGGAGCACCAGAAGACAATACCAAGAGGGCTGTACTCTGGTCTAGCAAAAATTTACCCATCTCTCCTAAAAGATTATAAATAATAATAATAAAATCTCCAAGGACTAAGCTTGAATACACCTCAATTACGTGTTTCTTGAATTCCTTCCCATGAAGTCCCTTGGTCTTTCATGTAAACAGCACATGCACACACATACATACACACACACCTGCTCCTATTTAGGCTCTCCTAAGCTCCATATATGTCCAGGCAAGTCTGAGTTTGCACGTGTACAAAGTATAGGCCAATTTACTTTTCTTTCACTTTTTAGACAAAAGACATGAATACATTTCAAACAGTACAAAAGTATACGGAGAAAACAGTGAAAATTCTATCAAGCCCACTGCCCAAAGCAGTTCTAAACGCTGCACTATCCAGTCACAAAAATCAGTTTCCTTACTTAATAACTATACTTTTGCATTTGTCTTACTATATCTTAGGTGTGAGGTTCAGTTCTGGGATTCATATATAAAGAGACATCTAAAACCTGAACTACTTTTAAAGGCAAATGTTCAGGGTTGTGAAGAGAGGCAACTGTCAAGAAAGAAACATTTGAAGAAATGGTTTCCAACAAAATATCCACAAGACTTAAAGGGAAATATAACTCAGTCACCTAGAAGGCTATAATGTGAGCAAGGGTTTTCCTTAGTTGTGCATGACACTAAGGGACAGAAATAGAACCACTGGGTCAAATACAGAGAAAACAAATACAGGCTGACACACAGGAAGACTCTGTATAGGGAGGCAGAGGGCTATTACATAAAGTAACCTCTGGGGCATTTCGTTGAAACAAAACCTGACTAGGATTAAAAACAAAGAAAACCAAAATGTATCACCAGTTAATAATAACTATCAATCATATTCATTAACAAAACAATTCTAGAAGAAATGATTGTAATTGCAACTAGGCTTTCCATTTGTCCCCATCATCATTATAATCATCAGTCAACAATTACTGAACACATACTGGGAATTTTAACATGATTTTGAGTAAATAAGACCCAGAGTTGTAGGATTTTTTTTTTTTTCAGGGTGAGAGGGGTTCACAACTTAACAAAGTATATGACCTATTTATATATACTTGAACTGTACTGCTATGAAACATAACATGACAACTGACCTCTGGTTCATGGCCTTAAAAAGACTATCCTCAATTCCTTTTAACTTCAATGTTACCACTTTAGCTTAACAATGAGGCATGAAAAAACCCAAGTATACTTGTTACATACTTGATTAAATTTACCAAAGATTCCTCCAGAAGTCTTTGGTAAATTTAACATTCATTATTAAATTGTATAGTATTAAAATATTATAAGTAATGTGCCAACTTCAATGTGCTCTAAATCTTTTTGTCACAAAGGTATAATTTAATTCATAAATTATACAAAGGTATACTTTAGTTCATAATCAGAACTAAAACCTGATATCATGTATTATTAAAACTGACATTTATTTCCAAAAAAGAATTTGACCTATGGTGACTGAACTCTGAAAAAAGTGAAAAGACTATTATTTAGAGAAAAGCAGATCTCTCACATTATTTAGTTGGTGGCAATTTCACTGCAATTTAGCCTTAATCTTTTTGTTGAAGTGATCTAAATAACAAAAGATCCATAATAAAAATATTTAAAACAAAAATAAAAGCTACATTTGGTTCCCAAACATGAGTGTACAAAATGTGATTCAATGGTACATGAGAAACATCCATAAAGCATTTGAGAATCTCTACACATCCTGAATTCAAAGTCTGGATCTAGAAGCTACATTTGAAAAATCTCACTGATGATATTAAACTGATGATCAGTTTAGAAAACAGTCATATTTTTAAAATATAATCTGTTACTCCCATTTATACAAGTTTTTTTATTTTATAGCATGTATTCTCTCTTTAAGAGACATACACACAAAGTTGGCTGTCAGTACTGAAAGCTGTTATCTATTCCCAGAAAATAGAGTATGCTCGTTAAAACCATTACAGTATTACTTCAACTCAGTGTATCTGGTTCCAAATCCTAAGCCTAACCAATTACTAGCTGTGCTACTTTGGGCATGTCATTTAACTTTTGTTTCCTCATCTGAAGATCAGAGATTTTAAATTATACTTCCTCAGAGGGTTGTTAAGAGGATTAAATAATCAAACGTGCAAAATATCTACAGCAAGGCCTAGACAAGAACACAGGCTCAATAAATGTTAATGCATGTTCATTATTATTTAATATAGGAAAGAAAGGAGACCTCAGTGAATTGGAGCAGTCAAACATTTCAAAGAGCACCTGGTATACAAATGTGTCTTGATGGATGGGTAGGGCTTCAGAGCTAAGAAACAGGTATTGTGCACGAAGAATATAGAGACTAAGTACTGCAGGGTTCAAAACATTTTGGACTATAAACTCAGTTCTGTTAAATGGGCCCACTAACATGCAGCCTGAATGACAGGCAGAGGAGTTAAGCAATAAGTAACAGAAAGCCCTGCAGTTCTTAAATAGGGCAGTGATACATTAAATGCAGGATTTCAGAATTCCTGCCTGGGCAAGATGCCAGCCTGAAGATGAGGAACCAGGCTAAGTGGGAACAAGCCAGTGATGAAGTTTAGAAACACCTCTGTCTGCAAAACTATCAAAGTGCTACTCTGAGAATTGGATACCAACTAACTAGAGTTTTCCAGAATGAATAAAGGTACATATAAACAGAAATGTCTAACATAAAAAGATCAAAAGAACCATTCCTAGAATATTTTGGAAGTCAGCACCATGGAGATACTTCAGGAGAATGTCCACAGTCATGAAAATTACATGTATAACAATGCTTGTATTTATATACAAACTTCTCTCTCCAGAACATATCTTTAAGGGTTGCTAGTTAAGGAATAATGCATTTGCTTTCTAAAGGATATTTGTCCTCCAGTATCTTCTCTTAAGAAGAAAATACATTCAGAATATATGCACAATCTCCTCTAGCTAGCATTTTACAACCTGACTAAACTTTTAAATTTTACCATCTCTAAAAGTTAGTATCTCAGAAATCATTAGAGAAATACTGGTCTAATAACTGGATACTTAATGGAACCAAACACAACACTTAAGCCCCTGACAGAATCAACAGTAAATGGAATTCAGTTATTAATACCATTAACCAAAAAAAACAAACTTTCTCTTTTGGTCAATCAAATTTCACCCAAGATAATTATCATGAAGAACAGTGATCACTGTTAAATCAATTTCCGAATCCTAGGAAAACGGTTAACAAGTCACAGAATTCAAATAACAAATGGTGCACATTCTTATATAGCTCCAAACCCTTATCATATTTAAAATTTTGCAGCAACAGACTAAAAGGAAATTCCTACTTCCCTCAACTTTAAGCATATAAAATACAAACACCCCTGGCATCCCAACCCTTCTTGTCATCAAGGTTACCAACACTTACACTCTTTGCTGCTTCACTCAGGTTAAAACAAAGAAATACATTGTGCCACATAGGAGAATGCCTTCACAATGCCTGACTCACTATGCTATGAAACATTAGAAACTGTTGTGACTTGTTATACTCCACTGGCTAATAACTGTTGATATGAAAACAGCGAGGGTCCTAAGGCTGAATTTTACTATGTCCAAGGACCAGGCCAAATACCTCATTATGGTCAGTCCCTCCGTCACATCCTTTAAAGGGAGACTGAGAAGAGTAGGATTTCATATTACACAATATATCAAGCTACTGGAAAAACTTCAAAGTAACAACCTGAAATCTATTAAATTTAATTTGCTTAATTTTTTAGAAAGTCTATCACAGGGCACTATGCCAAAAGCTATTTCACAAAAGACAAGAAATTATTTCACCATATATTTGGAAGTAATATGTTAACAGAGAGAGGAAATTCATTTGGAAATAGGAAGCAAATGATAAGAGGATAATTATTCATCAGAGCACTAAATGAAAAAATTCAAATAAACAGCATCCCTCCAAAATCAATGAAATAATTTAAAGAAAAGCAGCACATTTTTATTCTGTATATTCTCACACAAACGGAAAAAAAAAAGAGCCACTTAAAAACATACAGAATCCTCTGTAGAATAAGCTCTGTAAAAAAGGAGAAAGATGGAAATAGGCCCATCTGATTGGAAAAGATCAAAGTCTGTCAAAACATGTGCTAGCACAGGTATGAGGAAACTGGCATTCTCATATTGTGGGTAGGAGTGTCTCCACAGAGACATTTGGCAGTATCAGTCAAAATGCAGACAACCCTTTGACTCAGCAATTCCATTTCTAGGAATCTATCTCACAGATATACTCACATACGTGCCTAAAATAAACAGATATAGATACAGATACAAAAATTACACCACAGTATTACTCAAAGAAAAAGATTAGAAACAACCTAATCGTCCATCCATAGGAATGGGCTAAATAAATTATGATAGACCCAAATACAGTGCAGCTATACAAAAAGAATGAAGACATATTTACTGATTTGGAGTTAAGTTAAAAAAGGCAAGATGCAAAAAAAAATAAAAGTATGTTTTTAAGGACACTATTTGTGTTGAAAAGGAGGGTAGTGAGGATATATATGTACTTTCACATATCTGTATAGATTACCCCTGACACTACACACAAGAAACTGCAAACACTGGCTGCTTGCAGGCAAAGGGAATGAATGACAGGGCAACAAGAGGCTCTAAACTCTAATGAGTCATTTGACTTTCAACTCACATGAATGTCTTACCTAAAGAAAAGCATAAATTTATGAAACTTTAAAAGGGAGGAAAGTGTGAAGGGTTAAGATTTCTTGAGTACCATATTTGATCCAGTAAATAACTGTTCCCACTGTAACCTTTTTAAAACTGCCTCTTTCTTTGCACTTTCCATTCTGACTTGTTCTTTTTCATTTCGTCCTGTCAAGTTTCCCAGTTCATTTCACTCTCCTGCATTTAGGCTGGACAGGGACACCTGCTGCAACTGCTCAAGCTCCACTGGGCGGACTAAGTGCCAGTGGGGTTGATGAACTTTGTTCCAGTAATTATCACACAAAACGGGTAACAATCTAAGCTGTAAAAAGAAAACTGAGTATTGACAAAGGACAGATAACTCCACTTAAGCCACAAGAAAGAAATGATAAAAAGGTGACAGAAGATAGGGAAGTGATGATTTGAGAGATTCTATTTTAATACCATAAAAAATTCTTCCAAATCTGACTTTAAACACTCATTCAATATTGTCTGTTCTGTCCATAGCTAAATATTTTATTACCTTTAAAAAAAACTGCCTGTGCTACAAAAGTGATTTTCCTACTCTGCAATTAAAACACAAATCTGAATTCCCAGCAGGGCTATACAGTGACTCTGTACCCAGAATACCTAAATGAGGGACCACCACGGTCACTGCTCATTACTTTCTCAAACTGGTGTTTTCTTTTCAATCCCATTATTGTGTCATTTATTTGCAAATCCACACATATATTAATATTTCACATGTGAGGATCTTGTTTTGTGAAGTTTTATATCATATACTCAGTATTTCTTCATCTTAAAAATTCAAACAAGGGCCTAGGGTCTCACCTCCTAAAGCCAAAACGTAGTTATCTCTTCTAAGATGCCAAAGAAGCAATCCCTTGTCAGCCAGAGCGATGGGTGTTTCTAGATTAATGAAGTCATATCAGATTTCTCTTCTGTGAAGTTGTAACTGGGGGGACAGGCCATGAAGGGCCTCGCAATACATGGGAATCTGGGTAAGAACTACTACAAACAGGATGTTTCAGACAAAGGTATCTGGTCAACTGTATATTCACACCGCAGCCTGACCAGCAACCATCATAAAGACAAGCTCTCTGCATTGAAAATTCTCAAAAACGACTGAAAATGAGTCTATAGGCTTTGGTTATTCTCAGTGTAAGTAAATATTAGACCTAACTCATGAGTAAATGAGTAGCTTATACGAAAATCTCCTTTACTTAGGTCTAAAGTGCTATTCTTACTTGACTCAAATCTCTACAATATTGTTTCTTCCATCAGATACAAAAATCCTGCATAACAGTTAAAATTCCCATGTTAAGAAATAACTGTCTAAAATGCCCAATATTCATTAAAAACTAAAAAAGAAAAAAAAAAAAGCCTTTTTTCTCTAACTACTAACTTAACAATAAAACTGATTCAGATTCTCATTTTTTTACAAAAAACAGACCAGAAAAAATCTTCAGAATTATCTTGAGATTCTTGACCCTCGCAACCACCAATGACAGAAAACTGCCATGTAGTAAAGGAAAGTCTTTGAGCCTTCCACATAAGTAATTAATATTTTAAAGCAAAGGGTGAACATACATGTGAAATATACATTACGCAGTTAAGCAAGCTAAATTATTAACTTTCTAACTTGGCATAATGACAGGGTAGTTGGAAAGGAATGTAAAAAGAAAGTACTCAACAGCTTAAAATTAACAATGGACCCATTTATTCCAGGTAGGATGGTTCTCTCATTTCAGCTTGAGGACTGAAAGTCTCTTTCTACCCGCCTCTTGGAGGGAACTCTGCAGCTGGCCTGTCTGGAGAATCACTCAGCTTTATTCACAGTTTCACCCAAAGTCAAGCAATAGCAAAATAAGTCTTCATTTTCACTGGCACTGAAAACCAACACAGAGAAACACTTACTCTGAGGTGTTCAAATTTCATCCTTCAAGGGCCAATTCAATTAATTTCTCCTGTAGGTAATTTCTCTACCCTAAACAAACACAAAAGGTCTGTGTCCACTGAAACCAAGAAACACTTATCTGTATCTCTGTCATTCCATCAAACATTGTCTTGTGACAGGTCTTATGACATTGTCTAGTACTCTATTTTTCTCCCCAACCTTTGTACTCCCCAATACTTTGTCTCTTCCTCTATAGCTTCCACGAAGTGTCCCTTTAACTACTGAATGAATGAATTCACAGCAAAGCATTTTCACTGTTCTTTCTCTGTTCTATGTATCAATAATACTCCTAAACAGGACTCCATACTCCAAGATATGATAAATTTCTTCTGCTTTTCAAAACCAACTAAAATCTTGTCTGACCTGATGACAACTGATCCTCCCCTAACTCTTGGAATCAAAATCTCTATTATTTGGGTATTGAAATGTCTGACCTCATTTTATCTGCTAAAGAAACACTATAGATGTGTTTATAAAGAATTGGGAGATAACCTTCAGGAAATCCAAATATTGAGAGTTAAGGGAAAATTCTAATATCATATATCAGAAAATAACATAAGCAGAATGTTTGAATTTTAGGATGCTGTAGTTAAAATGTTATTCACAAATACACTATCCTTCTTGTAATTCCATGGTGAGGGTCATCAACTTGCCAAAATACAGCCTTGAATTGTGCAACAAGTCTCCTATTTCTTCTTATAAAATATATTGGCAAAGACCAACAAACCCACACTGCTACAATGAAACCATCCCTACATTCCATGGCTTCAAGGCAATTTCATAAATATAGGGTCATAAAAAGACAGCCTACAAACTCCAGTAGCCGACAGGCCACTTTAAGGATAGGAAATTGAAGACAATGATATGTAATCAGGCAGTTACAGCAATTTGAGGATCTTTTCAAAAAGTTTGCAAGAATTACCAATCTTACTTAGAAACATACCAACTAAAGAAGTATGCAAAACTCATACAAAAGAGATGGAGAGCAAAATCTGAGCATAATGCTAAAATTTTATAGTTTGTATGCTTTAAGAAACAAGTCATAGTCAATATATTCCTATGCCGGTAACAACAAAATCTTAAGAAAACAGAATGTTCAAGTCCTAGCCAATGACTTCTTTATCTCAAATACATTTGATACCTGAGTTCCAATACTATAAGGAAACCATAAATAGCACTTTGAAGTTCAACACAATAATACATGACCAGAGGAAAAACTGTATACTTTTGAACTCTATATAGATGCAGGTTCCTAGCTAAGCACAAACTTGTACATTTTTTTCTTTTTCAATGTCAACAGACAGTAAATTTAAAAAATATGCAACTATTCCCTACAATTATGGGGGATTTGATGTTTCAAGTCTCTAAATAATTTCTTTTTAATTTCATATTATTGTAAAAGATAACTGAGCAATTATCATGCCAGACCTTGTTAAGAATTCCATACACATTATCAAAATAAGAGAATCACTAAATTATATGTTTTAAGGCATGCTTTCAGGTTTTAATTGCTTCTTGATACTATTAATTAAATAATCTGGTGACTACTGAAACATATCCCAATAATTTTACATAATGAAGGCAGAATAAATATAACCAGAGAACTAATTAAGATGAGGTATAATATTAATCATCTTACTACCACAATATAAATTAGTTATTAGGCACTCATGTTTATTAGGCAATGTTACTGCACATGTTTAAACTGAACCACACAAGGGGTTAAAAATAACTACAATGAAAGGCCAACAGCCTACCAGCAAAGTTGCGCCAACATTCCCTCTCCTCCCCCTCCCCCTCCATCCTCTCCAGTCCAGAATGAATTGCATGCCCCACTGCACAAGCCCCAGAAAGGTCACAGGAGATGGCAGAGACTTTTGTAAGAGAACAGAAATAACTCAGCAGCTTTGTTACCATAGTCTCTTTTAATCAGTATGTTCAAAACCCTTTAATTAGCACTCTGTCTACCCAAGGAAAGCATTTCTTCTGTGCCAAGAGAGGGCACACATGTATGTACACAGTGTTCTGTTGTATCAGCATCACAACATGGAGCTCAGATTGTCTGCCAGAAAACAAACACAGACAACTGTTTTAAAGGTATGGCAACACAACATCTACATACTCCATTTGCATTTCTATAATCAAACAACAAAGTATGTTTCATTAGGTGTTCATTTGTCTCTGAATTTTTTTAGCGAAAAATGGGAGTATTTAAACCACACTTTTCTTTAGTCCATTATCACAAACGAGGATATTCAAAAGTAATATAAAATGATGTTAACACAATGCGAAAAAAGACAATATTCAAATATTGTTCCTTTCTGCATAATAGCTCTTTGGTAGGAGGCAAAAAGACACTGCTCCCCTCAAATAGGAATAAATCACAAGACACATTTTCACACGGATGTTTTACAGTTAAAATTTCATCCAACCATGAAAAGCCTTAAAACTTGCAGACTGGATTACATACATGTGTTTCCTTGTAAAACCTGAGTAGCTGAAATCAAGACGGAATTTGGAGATAAAGATAACTATCTAAAAATTCAAAGCCAAAAAACAAGGAAAACTTCATTAGTAAACTGGATTTGAAGCATTTTAATTGAGATACATAACTGTTACAAACTTATTTTCAATCTTTCAAAATCAAGTAGGATATAATACTGTAAGAAGCAGTGTGTGCGTGTGTGTATATATATTATATATAAATATTTAAAAAATAAAAAAAATAATAAATAAATAAATATTTATATACAAGTATATACATAATTAAACCAAAAAGTAACCCTCTAAATATCTAACTAGAGAAAGAATCTACCTAAATTTATGATAAAGCTTATTGAGCAGGCAGCAGAGTATACCTGCTTGAAAGCCAGCTCTTCCACATTAGCCATGGGAGCTCACAGCACAGTTCTATACAATGAGAATAATACCACTATGTCACAGGCTGGTGTGAGAATTACCTAAGATGACGGAGGTAAAGAACTTGGCAAAAGTCCAAAAGTTTGCTGGTAATGTTGTTTGGAGGATAGGTTTTTTCATGTATTGCACAAAGTGCAAATTGGCACAACCTATCAAAAATTACATATATAATCATGTATATATGATATCTACTGCAGCATTACTAATAAAAGTAATACCGGAAACAGTACAAATGCATTTCAATAGAGGATTGCCTAAATAAATGTTACTTGCCTACAAAAGAATTCTGTACATCTGTTAAAAATAAAAAGAAAAACTCTACATATTAATCAGGAAAATTCTCCACGGTAGAAAAAAAGGAATGTGTGGAACAGTGTGTATATTATGCTACCATGCAAGTAAAAAGGGAACAGATATTCATATTTATTTGAATATACAAAAAATCCTTTAAATGTCATACAACTAATTAATAGCAAAAATTACCTATTGGAGATGAAAGTGAAATAGTGCCTGATACCCAGTCCAGTCTCAATAAATGAAAGCTATTATTACTCCCCTCATAAGTATCATTAGCATCATGAAACGTATCTTTAAAATATATACACAGAATATATTCAAACTAAATCCATAATGAAGTAAACAGCCAAATCTCAGTTATTCAAAGACTGACTATCTATTCTGTACCATCTTATGGAAAACCCCCAGTGAAATTTTTGGCCAACCCAATAGCTGGAGATCCAAGCCCTTCATTTCCTCTTCAAAGGAAAGTAGTTTTTGGCCATTTTACTGTAGGCTATCACCTTTACCAGAGAGCAAGTTGAGGAAATAACACCAAAACTGTTATTTTACCCAATACTGACCAACAGTTTCTAATAAACAGCTTTTGGAGCTGAAAGTGACAGTGAACATCCCACAGTTACAACCTTCTTTTACATATAAAGAATCTAAGGTCCAGATCAGTGACAGTTCAAAGATCTGGAGTCTGTCCCCCAGTTAAACACTTTCCATTTTTTTATGAAGAGGGAGGAAAATATGCTTAATTGAAATCAATTATCCAATTTCCTTCCCCAGCGGATCCTTTATGACAATTAACTAAATCTGCTCAAATCATATTCCATAAGCAATTTTATTAAGCAGAGCACAGGACATTCAGAGATTTCAACAACTCAGCCGTGATGTTTCTAGGACTATGCATTGAGTGAACATCTGCAACAAAATCTGTAAAGTTTGCTTACGCTTGAGATTGTCAAAGGCATGTTGAAATCCTTGCCACCTTGCAGCCGGAAACCCCAGGGAGCTGGGCCAACCAAGGACACACTGTAGTTGCTCATGGTTCTGATGACGCAAAGTCCAATCCCTCAAAATGAAAGAAACTGAAAGAAAATCAGATGGTTAACAAAGATGTTTATCTGAAAAGCTATTACATATTTAAATGTATTGAATATAAACACAACTAAATTATCTTCAGCATTTTGTTTTGGGGGAAAGAAGGGATATGCAGAGTAAGTTTATATTTAAGTTCTCATTTCAGTCTAGGAAAAGGAATCTATGAGCTAATGTGCAATCTCTAAACTTACGCCAATTTCCATAGTCTAAAAATTCCATATCAGAGTATATTTCTAGACATTTGATCAGTCTTACAACTTGCTAGAATACAATTTGTGGCTTCTTGGATACAAACTTTAATTCAAGGTACCTTACAACACTTTGTTTTATATTAAAAAAAGAACAAAATTGTATTTCAGGTTTAATTCAAAATGATTTTCCCTGACCTCTTTTGCCTGCAATTGGCAAGAGTCCATTTCACTTACCTAAAGCCTAAGTTATTTTAACATATGAAGAGATGCAAATGGTAGACTCTCATTCATGCTTTCCAAACAATAAATTCTTTAAAATGAGAAGTTGTTTCTTAATGCATAAAAACTATTTTCTCTAATCATAAACTACAATTTGCATTTTCTCATACAGGGACATGGTATTTTCCACACTTAAATTATTCACTTTTCCTTCAGACAGGCAATGATGGGCAATATTCTGGTGGTGGTGGTTTAGTTGCTAAGTCATGTCCAACTCTTTTGCAATACCATGGACTGTGTGTAGCCCACCAGACTCCTCTATCCACAGCATTTTCCAGGCAAGAATACTGGAGTGGATGGCAATATTCTAGCACAGTGATATTTGAGTCAGAACCTGCTTTTTGTTTTACATATATATCTCATCAGGCAAAGTGGAGTGAGCATTTACCACACAGTGTATAAGACTGATTAAACATGGTAGGAATATAGGATTAATCTTATTGCATGAAAGGTTTAGAGCTTTAGAAAAGCACCAGTCCTTCAGTGCTTTCTTTTTTCTATGTTTTGCTCGAAGGGAGCTCAAAATGACTCTCATGGTACCATGTACTTCTATATACCAAAAAAAACACTAAAGGGACAAAAGCATGATTCAGAGCTTGGTATTGGTTGTTATGGTGATTATGTGGGAGAAATTAGGAGAAATAGGGACTTTCTAAAATGTAATACTAAGAAATATACTATTTTCTTCTTTAAAATATTAATAACATAACAATAAATAATTTAAAAACCACACTAAAAAAAAAGCTGCTTAAGACCCACTTCTTTGGAAAAATCTGTGTTGTTTAACCAAATCATTACCTGTCCTAAAATATTTCATTTTTTAACATATTCAAAATTTCTACACCATCACATCAATTAGTAGTGGCAGATATAGATATTTGAACAACTGGGTGTATTAAAAGCAAGCAGATTCCATCTTCTCCTATGGAGAAAATGAGGCAAAATTTTCAAATAAGTCTAAGTTCTTAAAGAAAATTCAATGAAAATCTGCACTACATCTACCAGAAAAAAAAAAAAATGAGAAAGCTTCTCCTCAGGCATAGTAGTTCACTGAACTACTAGGCAACAAAACCAGTACTAATGTAACAGGCTCCAAAAAGATGAAAAGGCCAAACCAGATATCAAACTATTAGATACAGGTGAAAAATGAACAGTAAGGAGGTAATAAGGAGCCACAATCCATAGGGTTGCAAGAGCCAGACATGACAGGACTTAGCAACTAAACCACCACCACCACCCAATATACATAATTTAATTGCTTTCTCCCTATAATAAAACAGTTTCTGAGAACTTGTAAAGAAGGACTATTTGGATGATGGCACACAATATTTATCAAAAGTGTATAAGCCAACAGATATTTCACAGGCAATATGCCCCTCCTTCTTTTTTAATCTTTAACTTTTCCTCAAAAGAAGAACGTGAAAGTTAGGCTCAACTTTCCTAATCCCATTGTTCCCTACAAGAAAATATATTTAATTCATATATTAACCCATGTACCTGCAACTCCCTTAACTTGGGAGTTCCTTTCCTGCTTTCTCCCATTTGTTATTAAAATCTCTAGAACCGGCAAGGTCACAGCCACACTATAGAACCAGTGTCAGTTCATTTCTAGTCAGTGCGTTTCCCTTCGCTAGTTTCATGTGACTTGAAATATTCAGAAACCAAAGCAACAGTAATATTATTGGCCTTTTCCAGGTCTGGTTATTAGTGTCCAAACTCTTCCTAAATTACCAAGGAGGCAGAAAATATTGAGCTGCCTTTCTTCTTTCAAATAAATAGAAAATGTTGGAACTTCTGTATAGTGTTGGATTTTCTTTTAGGGAAAATCCAAACAATGTCTTCACTCTAGGAAGCTTGGTATTTCCCACACTTCTATCCTAACTTCTTCAGTGGATGGGAAGACTGGAAAGAAGAACTCATGATGAAATGCTCAGAGAAGAGTCTGAAATTAAAGATGTATCTTGAGATTCTTTTGCTCCCCAGATTGAGAGACTGTGGAGGTAGAGTGGAAGAATTAAAGCCACAAGCAGCGGATGAAAGTAGCCGACGAGACAGTTTTCCAGCAGAAAGGTTCACGCCTAGCCCTGTTTGCCAAATAAGGTTCCCGAGCCGGCTGTTTCCGAGGCAGGCGAGTTCCAACGTCCTCGTGGTCAGGAAGGCGGACTTGGGATAGGATCTGGCGATCACACCCTAGACCTGCCCTGCCCAGTGCAGCCACCACTTTTCTTTCCAAGCTCTGCCCTATCCATACGCCCTTCCTTTTTCCACTTATTGTCAAACGAATTAGAGGCACAGCCTAAAAAAGCCCCAACAAGTACGCGAGCATTAATAAACAGGGCGTTTAAGACAGATCTGTTTTTTAAACAAGCTTTATTCCTGGACGCCGATTTGTTTTTTAAACAAACTTTATTCCCCTAACAGGTTACACAATCCTAAATGTTGGGGGGGGGGAGCGTGTAATAAATGCTTCTCAGTAGAGTGAGCGCAAATAAAAATTAGCCCCGCTTCCTCTCCACACCTCCAAGAGATTGCGCAGGACGCGAGTATCCCCAGACTCCAAGGTGGGTGCCCAGAGGCGCTCGGCACCCGGATGGTGGCCCGCCCTCGCCTGACTCCTGCGCCCCTGCCTCAGCCGTGCTAGTCCCAGCCCGCGCGGGCTCCAGTACACGCTCTCTGGCCAGGAGCCCGCCTCCGCGCCGCCGTTTCCCCGGTAGTCCTCTTCCCACGCCACTCTCCCACCTCCGCAGATCTGCGTCCAGCAAACACCTGAGAAGCTTCCCAGCGATAGGCGCACCACTGTCTCTCCCTAAGCAGGACTTCTCGCCATGCGCTCAGTGCACGGAGATTCCTTCTTTCCCTCCTCCCTACCCGGGTTCCGAGACGCGTATCCCCTGCAGGCGGCCACTCACCTCGGGTCCGGCGCCGCGATGCCTCCGAACCAGACGAGCGCTGACAAGTGACTCGCGGTGCTTGCGCCTTCCACACGGCCCGCGGGAACTTCCGCCTCCTGGCTCCCGCCCCCCCCCCCCCGCCCCAACACACACACCGGCCCCGCCCCCGAGGCAGGACAAGCCCCCTCCGCTCCCGGCCACGCCCCGGACCCGCAGGGCAGCTCGGAGCTGAAAGAAGGCTGCGGCTGAACCTAGCGCGTGGGCTAGCTGCAGCGCCGAAGCTGCTGCTGAAAGACAATTGCAGTACGGAGTTTCGGTGGGAGCGGTCTTAGGGGGTTTTGAGCAGTACCTGACAAAGGTCCGCTCTGCCTGTTTCGTCGTGGATGCATTTTTCTCTCCAGAAACTGAATTGGCAAGCAGTTACTTTGGCTAAAAATAGGAGAGGTCTTTGGATAAATCCGTAACTATGCAAGTTCAGTGGCCACTGCCTGGTTTTTTGAGCAAGCTTTATGTGCCCGGAGAAGTGAAGACTTTAAAGTTGACCTGTTAGGAAAGGGAAAATCAGCAACTTTAGTATCTAAAAGTTAAATCCTCTAATCAAACAAGAAGACCGTGTTAAAGAGCAGCGGCCAAAGGTGGTTCAGCCCTTGTAACCTCAGCTTATTTTTCTAAGTCCAGATCAATAGTCCATTTTCCAGTTTCTATAAAGGTGCTTGATTTAGCCCAAGGGATTTATTCATGAGCAAATTTGAATAACGTTCAGTGAACATAAGAGAAAGTAACTTTTAGGCTTGTTTTGAACTGTGAATTGGCTTACAACATGTGAAAAGGACAGTTCTTAACCATGGGACATGTAAAGCAAGGCTGATGGAGCCCGTTGGTCCCCAACAAATGCAAACAAAATTCTAGAGAACACCCAGAACTGCTCTGTCCAAACCGGTAACCACTTATCACATGTAGCTACTGAACATTTGAAATGTATTTAGTGCGACTGAAGCACTGATTTTTTTGTTTTATGTAAGTTTAATTTAAATTTAAAAACTGAAGTAGGATAACATGCCTCCGTTATAAACAACTTTAGTGTTTGGATAGGAGTACATTTCACTTTACCACTGAAAACGTAGTGTCCAAATTGTGCTATAATGGAAATGGATTTTGAAGATTTATTATGACAAATATAAAATGTCATTAATAATTTTATGATGATTACATGTTAAAGTGGTAAAATTTTTATATTTGTTAAACATACAATTAAAATTAATTTTGCCTGTTTTTTAATGTGGATGCTAAGATGTTTTAAATTACCAATGTTGACTGACATTATTATATTTTCACTGGACAGCACTAGTCCATAGTTTTCTTCACATTCTCGGAAAGATTATATGGGAGGGAAGGGTTTCCTAGTGTGAACTGGTTTACAGAGTGCTTTAATATTTGTTGTCATGTTTGACATCTCCCTCCCAAAATATATAAATAATTAAGTAAATAGTAACAATAGCTGCCACTTACAAACACCTACCATACACTAGGCAGTGTAATAATTTTTACTACACTTATGTAATAACTCTTACTACACTTAATAATTCTTCTAACTTTATAAGACAAATGTCATCCCATTTATAGTCAAGAAAACTGAGGTTTCAAGAGATTACAGCTGGTAACACTTCCACAGGGCAATGGCTAGAATTACCCTGTAAGGGTCCTCTCTCTGCTCCTCCTCATCTGTTTGCTGCTAAAACAATTAATTTGATCCTGAATGAAACCAGGTTGACTAAAGACATCAAGAACTGCAGGCAATGTGTAGAGGTATCACTAGAAGATAAGCATCTTGAGGTGGTGAAGAGTTGGGAGTGTTACCTACCTATGCAAATCAGTGTTAGCCTATAGATGATAGACTACCTCTGAATCCTCTTTCTCCTCCTACCACAGTTTAAAGTCTGGGGTGTTGGGGAAATGAACCAAATTCAAGTATGATGCATAGGCTGATATTTATCCAAGTGTTCTCCAAAGTACCAGCTGCATCAAAATGGCACAGGCAGCTTGTTAAAACTGTAATTTCCTGGCCTCCAGACCCAGGATCCTTGCCGATGGGCCCCAAGAGTCTGCTTTTTTCACAAACAAATTTTTTGTGAAATGATTACCCAGATGGTTTTTTTCATATCCAGGTAGTCATTCAACTATGATACTTAAAAATCACTTCCCTAGAAATATCCCTGTACCCCTAATTTACTGTAAACTGTGCTTTGGTGAGAACCATGCACCTCAGATAGAAACTCATCTCAGTTTCTTCATTTTAAAAGAAATAATTATAAATTACCCTTTGAAGTTATCATGAGAAGTAGAGATTATATATATACATACTACATATATATATTATATATATAAACTACATACACACATATATAAACTACATATGTATATGTATATATATGTGTGTGTGTGTGTATATATATATATATATATATATATATATATATATATATATATATAGCATGCTTGGCACCAAGAAAGTGTTAAATAACTGGTAACTATATAAAACTTTCCTGACTTATTAGATTTTATGTATCACAAAAGATAGAGAACTTTAGCATTTATTATGCATGTACTATTTCTTGACTTATGTATATTATTTAATTCTTACAACCATATAGTTATTTTTTTGAAAGAAAGAAATAGAAAGTTGGAGATTGAAAAATTTAACCAAGGGCACACAACTAATTAGTGATAGAAGTAGAGCAGAGGGTCTGACTCGAAAAACTACGTCCTTGTCATCTCAACACACTGCATCTCGGGAAATTCAGTAAACCATCCAACTTAAAGACCAGAGAAAGAAGATGGAAAACTATAGCAACTAACACTGTTGAGGGCCACAGAGGTGTCATCTGTAGCAAATTATGATAGTGCCACCTGGGGAGCCCTGAATAAAGGCTGAATCACTTTTAAATAAGAGAAGGCAAAACTCCTGAACTGCTTCTGGGAGGGCATGTGCCTTAATTTGTTTTAGGATAAACTGACACTGAGCCATCCTGACTCCCCTTTTCTGTCTCCCTCATGACTAACATCTATGAAATGGTTGGTCATGGTTTGGAGGACAGTCCGTGACTACAGACTGCAGGAAGATTACTGAACCATTGGGAAATCAGACCAATGTCCTTAACCTTATTAACACTATGGGCTAAGCAACAAGGCACTCACCACAAAAAGAAAAAAACAAACCGTATTAACAGTCTCACTCTTTCAAAACCAGTACACAAAAAGCTAAAATTAGAAAAGGAAATTAGATCAAAAGATTAATTTAGCAGAAAGAGTTTTTAAGAATATTCCATCTCAACACAGTATTTACCTCCATGTATAAATGTTTGCTCTAACATTTTAATTATCCAATATATGACTCAGAATTCCTCTTGCAGTACTTCAAAAATAACAGAAACTTTAAATTACAAATGGCATGGCCGTGATGAGTTTTTACGGTTGCACCCAATAAACTATAAAATGCCAGTATTTGAAAAGTTCCTATATTACCCTAAGTCAATTTATCTTCTAAGTTCCTAATTCCGAAAGGTAGATAAACCACTCATAGGTATGAGTATTTAATGTTTAAAATCTGGGATGGAGAGGAAGTATTAACTATTCTAATACCTAAAGAAACATTTGGTAATCTAGGGAGAGAGGCATACTGTCATTTTAAAGCTTACTACAGAGTCCTGGGAGAAGGGCCAGAACTAAAACAGGCACAGAGAGTGGAAAAAAGTTAATGGATGGACGCTAAGAACTCTAATATCCATGAAGCTTAGGTAACTGAGTAAACATGTGCTTGAGGAAGATGTTATAAAGAAGTTTAAATTTTTTAAAAGTAGCTCACAAGTTTCAAGTCTGGGTTCGGGGGTAGTATTAATAACTGACTGATAATGAAGGAAGAGTGGCCAAGTTTGTGAAGTGACTATGCATTTCACTGGCAATTTGCCGTAAGCAAAAAGATCCAATTGGTCAGCGAGGGGTATCAATAAGAAGAGTAGATAATAAGGACACTGAAAAAAGTACTCAGGAGCTCCAAGTTTGAGATTTCAAAAGGGGAGGAATAGTCCTCACGATCAGATCCAGGTTTAGCTAGTCTGAGGTTTTGCCCAGAAAGAATCAATTCTTTGAGGAGTTTGGAGTAGTAAGAAAAATAAACCAATACGTGATTTGGAGATAAGTGAGAAGCGAAACATGTAGGTCAATCACTGAAAAAACTTCGTGTCTGGGGATGTCCCTGGTGGTCCAGTGGTTAAGAATCTGCCATCCAAGGCAGGGGCTGCAGGGTTGATCCCTAGTAGGGGAACTAAGATCCCACATGCCATAGAGCAAATAATCCTGCGTGCTGCAACTAAGAGAGCCCACACAGCGCACCTAAGATCCAATGCAGCCAGAATTAAAAACAACAACAACAAAACAAACTTGGTGTCTGAAGAAAACATTATTTGAAGAAAGTCAAGAAAGTAAGAAATGGGCCTGGAGCAAAGCTTCCCAATTAGTTGGTAGTGCCAAGAAAACAATCTTCCCAGCCTGGGAGGCAAGACCTTATTCATTTTCCTGTTTCCAAATTTACATTCATGTAAAAACAATTAAAACGCAGTGTGTTAGGAAACCAAAAAGAGAAATTTAAAAACTGTCAGCTATCCATGTAAAAACATCTCACACTTTTATACTAAAAGAATTAAGGAAAATGTGAAGAAACAAAATTTAGATTTTATTTATGAAATATATTAGGTCATTTTTGGAGAATACAGTATGTTTACACCTCTATACAGAGTCCCTTTGTTAAATTATTTTAAATTAAATACCTTTGAGGGTACCATCTGTTTTTTCTCAGGGTCCTGACTGATATGTTGCTGGTGATTTTTATCATCACCCACCCTGGATAAATCATTAAAATGCTATGCATGCTTATTTCTTGACCATTTACCATGTCCCATATTCTGCTGATATAAGTGATTTTAAAAGCAAACTCATTTGGGGGAAAATACTAGATTTGGTTTTGGGATTTTTTTAAATGATGACTTTTTGAATTAGGGATTTTCTGTTTTTTAGAAGCATTCCCATTAGATTAAAATGTTGTGTGATGACTCACTGTCACTTAAAATCTGGAAATTAATATTTTATTTGTATATTGTCAATTTTGTAATCAGTAAAAGATCTAGCAACAATCACAATTATTTATCACAAATAAAATACTTATTAAATCAAGATCTTGGGAGATGGGATTATGAGGCTGTTAATTTTTTTCCTTAAATTTTCTAAATTTCAGATTTTTAGAGAATATTTAATATATACATAGTGAGAATAAGGCAGCTCATATATGTTTTTATAAAACTACATGAATTGACCAAGTTCACCATAAAATATAAGCTTATATTAGCCCCAAATTAATTTAAATTTAATTGGTTTATAAACCTCAATTTCTTTAAGTGTGGTTTTGTCCCAATCCACTGATGTAATCTTTGCTGAGCCGTTAAGTAGTTTTTCACATTGTCTGGGTTTAGAATTTCTCAAGCTTTACCATGTGTCTCTCCATCATTGGTAGAGCTATGAAGACATAATTATTAACAAGACTAGTGTACAAATAAGGTCATTTAAGCAAATGGTATTTGGATTGGAAAGATCCTTGGGGAAAACCTAATTCTAACAAGCTTTATTTACAGTAAAATCTCTCCACCCAAAAGACAGTACCTCCACTAAATGTTTTTAAAATTCATTTACATACTCTGGGAAAAGCAAAGAAACTAATATTTTCATTGGAAGATATCCACATGTGTAGTCATAGTGGAATGTATTAAGGCATGTCATTCCTAGCCAAAGTGTAAGAGATGCTGTACTAAGAATGATGAATCAATTCATCAAAAATCTGATTATAGCTTAGAATTATTTTTAAGATATAGAAAGATATGAAGAAACAAATATGGATCAATAACATAAACCAAAACTATACTTAATTCTACCGAAGATGGAATACACATCACATCAAGTTCAGCCAGCATGTAATGTGCATACATTTATTGGCATTTAATTTCATTAAACTAATTCTGGGAAATTCCTCAAAGCCATTTTCTGCCAGCTGTAAAAAGGTTAACTAATGAAGAAAGTGAACAAGTTGCATTTTTTTTAATCTATGAGATGTGAAACTGGAATCTTTAAATATTTTCATAATCTCATTATTTCATATGACAGCATATTTTTAAATTATTCTTTAGCCAAAGTTTGATGCCTGCTTCTCACAATTTAAAAACTTTAACAAAATCACTGTAGTTTTTTGTTAAATTAATAACAAAATCCATCCATTTTTACTTGAATATTATTACTTTAGACATTAAATAGTACATTTTAAAATTTATAGAAAAAGTCTAGATATGAATGCTATATCAATGATTACCTCTGGGTAGTGACACTCTTTATAATTTTGTTTTACTCATATTTGCTTTTGTACTTTTAAATTCTTTTCTGAAAACATTTTACATTTATATTAAAGGCTTCCCTAGTGGCTCAGATGGTAAAGAATCTGCCTACAGTGCCGGAGACCCAGGTTCAACCCCTGGAGAAGGGAATGGCTACCCACGCCAGTATTCTTGCCTGGAGAATCCCGTGGACAGAGGAGCCTGGTGGGCAACAGTCCATGGGGGGCAAAAATTTGGACATGACTGAGCAACTAACACTTTTATAATAAGCTGAAAATTAAGAGTAATGATTTTTATATTCATTATTATACATAACACTGGATATACATTAATACACATTGTTTATACACATTGTTGTAAGTATAGTAACATTGTATTAATACACATAACATTGTCACATACATTTGTTATATATACATAACAAATGTCTTTTCTTTTTTTTTTTGTACAGGTTGTTGTTTAGTCACTGAGACTCTTTGTGACCCCATAGTCTGTAGCCCTCGAGCCTCCTCTGTCCATGGGATTTCCCAGGCAAGAATACTGGAGTGGGTTGTCATTTCCTTCTCCAGGAACAAATGTCTTTCAAAAATATTTAAATTATGAGTAATAATTCTTACTTATAAAATACTTACTAGTAAGTACTTACTATGCACTAGTAAGTACTTATCTAGTACCTAGTTAGGCTTCCCTCATAGCTCAGTTGGTAAAGAATCTGCCTGCAATGCAGGAGACCCCGGTTCAATTCCTGGGTTGGGAAGATCCCCTGGAGAAGGGATAGGCTACCCAGTCCAGTATCCTTGGGCTTCCCTGGTGGCTCAGCTGGTAAAGAATCTGCCTGAAATGTGGGAAGCCTGGGTTCATTCCCTGAGTTGGGAAGATCCCCTGGAGAAGGAAAAGGCTACCCATTCCAGTATTCTGGCCTGGAGAATCCCATGGACTGTATAGTCCACGGGATCACGAAGAGTCGGACATGACTGAGCAACTTTCACTTTCAGTAGCTAGATACTCTTCTGAATCCTTTTTACATATTTCATCCTCAAAGCAGAGCTAGATTTTGAGACCAAAACTTTGGCGATAGAGCACATGTACTTAACTAAAATAAGTGGGTACTTTTACAGAGTATATTGTGATAATTTGTATCTCTGAAAATTTCGTTTCAAGCAAGTCCGATTCAGCCCAATATGGGTCTAATTCAATTTGTAAACTTGATGATTTTTATGTCTTTGTATAACTGAGTATTAGGTGAATAAGCTAAAATAAAATAAAAAGATTGATTGAAATAATCACTTCAGGATTAAGAGATAAACCTTTAAATTTGATCATAGGGAAAATGTTCTTCAAATATTTTAGTCTGAAACCATTATTTATATTGAGTCATAGCTTTCCCTACAGAAAAGGGCCTCGTAATAATAATATATCTTTCAATATATGAAAAAGAGAGAAAAAAATCAAGTTAAAATCCCCACAGAATATTTGGTCTTCTCTATGAAAATCTACTTGGAAGGAAAATTTGAGAACATGTATATGGTTATTGCATCAATACAAATTCAAACATCCAAATTAAATCTGAAAAAACAAAATATTCACAGATTTGGTTTAGATAAAGCAAAATTGTTAGATATTTTTAATATTTAATTTTTTATTTAACCAAGGTACTTGATATCAGTTCGGTTCATTTCAGTCCCTCAGTCATGTCTGACTCTCTGCAAACACATGGACTGCAGAACGCCAGGGCTCCCCGTCCATCACCAGTTCCTGGAGTCCACCCAAACTTATGTCCATTGAGTCGGTGATGCCATCCAACCATCTCATCCTCTGTCATCCCGTTCTCCTCCTGCCTTAAATCTTTCCCAGCATCAGAGTCGTTTCAAATGAGTCAGCTCTTCACATCAGGTGGCCAAAAGTATCGGAGTTTCAGCTTCAGTATCAGTCCTTCCAATGAATACTCAGGACTGACCTCCTTTAGGATGGACTGGTTGGATCTCTTTGCAGTCCAAGGGACTCTCAAGAGTCTTCTCGAACACCACAGTTCAAAAGCATCAATTCTTCTGCGCTCTGTTTTCTTTATAGTCCAACTCTCACATCCATACATGACTGTTGGGAAAACCACAGCCTTGACTAGACGGACCTTTGTTGGCAAAGAAATGTCTCTGCTTTTTAAATATGCCGTCTAGGTTGGTCATAATTTTCCTTCCAAGGTGTAAGCATCTTTTAATTTCATGGCTGCAGTCACCATCTGCAGTGATTTTGGAGTCCCCCAAAAATAAAGTCAGCCGCTGTTTCCACTGTTTCCCCATCTATTTGCCATGAAGTGATGGGACCGGATGTCATGATCTTTGTTTTCTGAACGTTGAGCTTTAAGCCAACTTTTTCACTCTCCTCTTTCACTTTCATCAAGAAGCTCTTTAAGTCTTCTTCACTTTCTGCCATAAGGGTGGTGTCATCTGCATATCTGAGGTTATTGATATTTCTCCCGGCAATCTTGATTACAGCTTGTGTTTCTTCCAGCCCAGAGTTTCTCATGATGTACTCTGCATATAAGTTAAATAAGCAGGGTGACAACATATAGCCTTGACGTACTCCTTTTCCTATTTGGAACCAGTCTGTTGTTCCATGTCCGGTTCTAATTGTTGCTTCCTGACCTGCATATAGATTTCTCAAGAGGCAGGTCAGGTGGTCTGGTATTCCCATCTCTTTCAGAATTTTCCACAGTTTATTGTGATCCACACAGTCAAAGGCTTTGGCATAATCGATAAAGCAGAAATAGATGTTTTTTTGGAACTCTCTTGATTTTTGGGGGATCCAGCGGATGTTGACAATTTGATCTCTGGTTCCTCTGCCTTTTCTAAAACCAGCTTGAACATCTGGAAGTTCACGGTTCACATATTGCTGAAGCCTGGCTTGGAGAATTTTGAGCATTACTTTACTAGCATGTGAGATGAGTGCAATTGTGTGGTAGTTTGAACATTCTTTGGCATTGCCTTTCTTTGGGACTGGAATGAAAACTGACCTTTTCCAGTATTGTGAATTTTCCAAATTTGGTATAAATATACCTTAGTCAATTTTAAAAGAATAGTCTTAATCAAAGCTACATAAAACATTAAAGGAAAATATTGCTAATTTTTTAAACAAAGACATTCATTCAACATATTGTATTATTAAAGTAATTTGACAAAAAGTACTACAAAAACATAGGCAAAATGAATACATCAGTGAGATAAATGAGGCAAATTTTCCAAAATAACATCAACTGAATATCTCCTTTAATGAAATGTATTAGGCTGATAAGCCTTTCTATGTAGGATTTAATCTTTAAGGGAAATAAACAAGGCATCTCTAGTTTTCTATCTGGTCAGATTACTTGAAAACTTCTTGTAGCCTTATTGTTATATTTAATATAATTTTATATTACTTATAAAATACATTATTTACTATTTATTAAATTTATAATATTTTAAATTTTATTCATACTAAATTGATATTATATTACATGATATATGAATTAGATATAATTCATATATTCACCATAATAATTAGGGTCCTTATTTCAGAACTTAGTCTCTGAAACACTTACGTGTTTCTGGTAAAGACAAAAACATGTATCAATTTTGAACAAGAGATCCTGATGGTATATAAGGGAACAGAAGTCTTAGAATACAAGGAGGACATCTATTATTTTAAAAGAAAGCAGAAACACGACTAGGAAAATCAAAATCTTGACTATTTCACAGATATTTCAATATGTTCAGCAGGAGCAAACAATATCAAACCCTCTTAGAAAAGAAATGAGTTGGTTCATTACAACTTGAACCAAAGTGTCAAGTGTTACACATAGATCCAAATATAGTACCTTCTGGCAAAGAAACAGCAGAGGCAGAGCTGGTAGACACCTGATATCATTGCCCCAGCAACCTGAGCTCAAGTTTTGCTTGTTGTGGAGACAAATACACTGGAAATCCAGGCAGTGAACAAATCACATTACCTCAATTCCAGAAAGTTCTTTGAAGATGAATTTTAAATCTCCTGATATATCTTTTTGCTTGTTTCTGTTTTAATATTTATTGTAGAATTTTTAAATATACACAAAATAGAAAGAATAAGTTAATGAACTCCCAATGGATCCATTACTCAGCCTCAATGGCCATCATCAATAATGTAATTTTAAAGTTTAACCCATAATTTTTAATAAAAAATAAGTTTTATACATGACATGCGTGCATGCTCAGTTGTTTCAGTCATGTCCGACTCTTTGCAACCCTAGAGACTGTAGCCTGCCAGACTTCTCTGTCCATGGGATTCGCCAGGCAAGAATACTACAGTGGTAGCCATTTCCTCCTCGGGATCTTCCTGATCCAGGGACTGAACTCGGGTCTCCTGCATTGCAGGCAAATTTTTTATCACTGAGCCACGGGGGAAGCCAGTGGCAAGATTTCACAAACTATTTTCCAGGTTCAGTGAAGGAATGTGGGTTTTAGTTCATCTGTGTTGCTCTTAAAGAGTTAGAAAACAATTGGCAGGTTTTTTCAAATTTAAATTCTCAGGATAAATAAATCTTTATGAGATCGTCATCAATGAAAACCAAGCATGTTCAGAAATTCACTTTTATTAGACCAACTGCAGAATAAATATAGGGCTTCCCAGGTGGCACTAGTGGTAAAGAACCCACCTGCCAATGCAGGAGACATAAGGGACGTGAGTTGGATCCCTGGATCGAAGAGACTCTCTGGAGTAGGAAATGTCAACCCACTCCAGTATTCTTGCCTGGAAAATCCCACGGGCAGAGTAGCCTGGCAGGCCCCAGACCATGGGGCCACAAAGGTTCAGATACCACTGAGCAACTGAGCGCAGCAACAGCATGACCAGACTTTCAGGACACATTCATGCCAATACTAAAGCTCCCTAGAAGCTAATGAAAAACACAGATGTTCAATTTATCAATTTAAAATAAAGGATACTTGTGAAGCAATTTGAAAGGTTCAGGGCATTTCACTTCCAGAAAAGTCTAATTGAAAAATAAAATTTGGGTTAAAAGTTTGCAAACAAGAATAGGATCAGAGTAAGATGAGGTGGATGAAGTTAAAGAGAAATTCAACCTATTTGAGTGACCAGATGGACTTTTGCTGGGGACTACTTCAGTAGGTCAGTTAGGATGCTTGTAACACATCTTCCCCAGCACAGGGTGGGAGAGTACTAACAAGGGTTTGCCTTCAAACTTTTCCTTGTTTAAGTGCCTAATTTCCACTTTTCCCCCATTACTAAAACACTTCACTCTGAAGATACCGAATTTCTAAGCTTCTATTTTACCTACTTGAGGAACATTTTTTTTTAGCTTTTTTTTTTAAATTTTAAATTAGTTTATTTATCGATTTTTTAACTTTACAATATTGTTATTTGTTTTGCTATACATTGACATGAATCCACCTTGGGTGTACATGTTTTCCCCTTCCAGAACCCCCCTCCCACCTCCCTCCCCATACCATCCCTCCGGGTCATCCCGGAGCACCAGCCCCGAGCACCCTGTATCATGCATCGAACCTGGACTGGCGATTCGTTTCACATATGATAATTTACATGCTTCAATGCCATTCTCCCATATTATCCCACCCTCGCCCTCTCCCATAGAGTCCATGCTACTGCTACTGCTAAGTCGCTTCAGTCGTGTCCGACCCTGTGCGACCCCATAGACAGCAGCCCACCAGGCTCCGCCGTCCCTGGGATTCTCCAGGCAAGAATACTGGAGTGGGTTGCCATTTCCTTCTCCAATGCATAAAAGGGAAAAGTGAAAGTGAAGTCGCTCAGTCGTGTCCGACTCTTAGCGACCCCATGGACTGCAGCCTCCTCCATCCATGGGATTTTCCAGGCAAGAGTACTGGAGTGGGGTGCCATTGCCTTCTCCGATTTCTTGACTAAGATAGGTTAAAACTCACTTGTTACTCTCAAGGAGTCTAGTCAAGGATTTATGGAAGCAAGGAGACAAGGGATCAACAAATACTGACTGCTGCTGCTAAGTCGCTTCAGTCGTGTCCGACTCTGTGCGACCCCATAGACGGCAGCCCACCAGGCTCCATCGTCCCTGGGAGTCTCCAGGCAAGAATACTGGAGTGGGTTGCCGTTTCCTTCTCCAATAGAGTCCATAATACTGTTCTATTTATCTGTGTCTCTTTTGATGTCTCGCATACAGGGTTATCTTTACTGATTTACTAAATTCCATATATATGTGTTAGTATACTGTATTGGTGTTTTTCTTTCTGGCTTACTTCACTCTGTATAATGGGCTCCAGTTTCATCCACCTCATTAGAACTGATTCAAATGTATTCTTTTTAATGTCTGCGTAATATTCCATTGTGTATATGTACCACAGCTTCCTTATCCATTCGTCTGCTGATGGGCATCTAGGCTGCTTCCATGTCCTGGCTATTATAAACAGTGCTGTGATGAACATTGGGGTACACGTGTTTCTTTCAATTCTGGTTTCCTCAGTGTGTATGCCCAGCACTGGGATTGGTGGCTCATATGGTAGTTCTATTTCCAGTTTTTTGAGGAATCTCCACACTGTTCTCCATAGAGGCTGTACTAGTTTGCATTTCCACCAACAGTGTAAGAGGGTTCCCTTTTCTCCATACCCTCTCCAGCATTTATTGTTTGAGGAACATTTTAAATTAAGGTCTTCCTGACATTTAGGAAGCAGTCTACTTGGAAACTATTAACTCCTGGATGAGCTATCTACCATCCCTCAGGTCATTTAGACTTCACTACTAGCAAAACACAAACAGATTTTTCCTGTTTTTCCAGCTTCCAAAGAAAGGATTCTGGCTTTTTCTGGAATTGCTAAAGAAAAACTATCGTACAATCCAGTCTCTAGAGGATGGCTCCCTTAAGAATGAAAGTTCTGCTTACATTTTCAACTCAAACACACAAAAATTTTTTTTCTTATCTTTTTGCAAGCATGCTGATTCTCTTAATATTTATTTCTAAGAGTAATAAAGCATAAAGTTTCTCCTTTGTGCATGCACATGCTACAAGTTTATAATTACTACCTTAACTTCTCCTTATCAAAAGGTTGAGAATCGAAATGATTTTAAGAGCTCCCAGTTTGGAATTTTTGTTTCTTTAGCTCTCTCTCTCTCATATTAAGTAACAAATGAGACACTTTAGTTAACAGAGCCAGAAGTTTTGGACTTCTTTCATTTTTTCTAAGTGGCTTCCTTTCTAACCCAACCCTAGGCAATCTGTAAGAATATGACTCGATCAAACAGTCTATCTACTGAAAAGAATTTTTCAAAATCAATTCCAGCCTAAAGAATAATATTGGAGAGCACTCCATTGTACCTGTAAGGACTCCGGTATTTAAAAAGAGCAGTTTCCTTCTCTGCCAATCTGTTCCAAAATGGTTGGCTAGTGGACCATGTAGTAATAAATGGTGGAGATGCTGAGAAATTTTCTGGGCTATAGCAGTACCATTTCTAAAATAATGACATTTGGTTACTTTTATGTATCAATAAATGTAATATTGTATATAAATTATTTCACCAAAAATAATTTGCTTCTTGGTTTTTGAAGATAAAAATTACCCTGGTGAGTTCCACAAACTTTAAGGCAATCTACTGTTTTATTTTTCCATCAGATTGATTTGCCTGCGTTTATTTTATCTATATAAATGTAACCACTCTTTGGAGTGGATTGACAAATAATTTCTTTGAAGAGCCCACCTGCAAAATGACAATAACATTATCTGACAATATCAGAGCATAATATATTCAACTCAGAGAGGCCTACACATTGAGCATAAACACAATGCTTACTCATTACATTTTTTCCCTTAAAAACATGTAAGCGCCACCATGTGATTGGGAGGATGCATGCATGCTCAGTCACTAAGTTGTGTCTGACTCTTTGTGACCCCGTGGACTGTAGCCTCCCCCAACTCCTGCCAGGCTCCTTTGTCTATAGAATTTCCTGAAACTAGTTGCCATGCTCTCCCCCAGGGGATCTTCCCAACCCAGGGACTGAACTGCATCTCCTGTGTCTCCTGCACTGCAGGTGGATTCTTTACCATTGAGTCAGTCACCTGGGAAGCTCTGAGTGCGAGGATAC
The DNA here is from genome assembly GCF_054371585.1 of Giraffa tippelskirchi. NCBI lineage: Eukaryota > Metazoa > Chordata > Mammalia > Artiodactyla > Giraffidae > Giraffa > Giraffa tippelskirchi. The sequence continues at coordinate 80,246,789 of NC_137275.1, read as the reverse complement.
TATGTTTCAAATAGAGACTTGCAGGTAGTACTGGGCTACTTGAGGAATAACATTTCAATGTTATTTGTTTGACAAGTTTGCTGTTGTACTATGCAGTTGTAACAGCTTCCCTGGTGACTCAGATGGTAAAGAATCTGCCTGCAATGTGAGAGACCCAAGTTCGATCCCTGGGTCAGGAAGATCCCCTGGAGGAGTGCATGGCAACCCACTCCAGTATTCTAGCCTGGAGAATTCCATGGACAGAGGAGCCTAGTGGGCTACAGTCTATGGGGTCGCAGAGTCTAACATGACTGAATGACTAACACTTTCACTTTCATGTAGTTATAACAACTGATTCTAATTTTTAAAGTTTTTATTGAAATGCATTTTTGCTTCCCTAAGTTTTCATTGATGATTGTATTTTTGTGGGATGAAACAATAGAAAGGGGAAAGTAGAAGGAGCAGGGAAAAGAGTATGAGAGAGAAAGCAAAGAAAACAAAGGAGAAGTGATAAGGAGACTGAAGAAGAAAATGTAGGATGAGGGAAGGCAGAAAGTTGCTTAGGAAGAAGAGCGAGATGGAGAAGAAAACATTCTGAGAGAATAAGAATAGATTGGTTCTCATGGTAGTGTGATATTTTCTACTCCAAGAACCACTCAGAAGTTACAAGACTCCCATGTAGCTGCAGTGATAAATTTTCAATTCCCATCATGTTCTCTTTACTCTTAACTTTTGCTCTTATTAGTTATTTGTTCCAATACTGTTACCAAAAGCTGTTAATCTTATCTCTCTCTTTCCTTTCAATCTTAAGGTAATGAGACACCTGACCCTTTCCTGTCACAAAGCCAGACAAAAAGGAGCAAACATGTTTAGGTGAAAGAAGAACAGGGTTTCAGGAACCTTTTGACCCCAATACATACCAACATGTCATCTCCTAAGCTAGCAGGGCTCCTCTGCTAAGCGTCCGTCATGATTTTGTAACTAATATCTCCTTTTACAAAAAAGGAAACTGTAGTTTAAATGCCTTGCCTATGGCTCCCCAGTGAGCAAATGTCAGAAATAAAACCCAGGCCTCCTGACGTCAAAGTTCTTTCCACTTCACGATGCCTAAAAATACAAACAAATAAAATAAACTCCCCAAGGCAAATAAAACCTTATCCACTGCAACACTGCATGTTAGAAACTTGAAGTTTAGCAAGGTTGATTTTTTAAATTCTAGCTTTTTAATACTCAACACCTGACTTTGTAACACATTAATCCACTTAAATGTATTTTACTAAATAAAATGTTCTTAATATTTATATTGAGTCTAATAATCTAGTAGTATCCCATAATAACAGTTTCTAACTATAAGAACTCTAAAGAAAATTTCCTCTATCACTTTTAAATAAAAAATCTTCAGCTGAAATGAGATATTTTTGTGACTTTATTTATATATTTGAATGATTTCACTGTTTCCTGTCAGTGCCAACCCTACAAATCTGTCTTGTTGACTAGATCTCACCATAGAAGTCACTTTCCTGGGTCAGCCTTCTGACTCTTCAGAGTAAGTTATCCACCCCCGCATACTGCATTTATACAGTAAATAAATACTTTATACAGTAAAGTAAAAAAAAAAAAAGGGGGGGTAAAGCATCTGTACTTTCCCCTCACAGCCCTTGTTATGACAGTAGTTACACAGTAATTTGAGTAATCACTGTTTAATGTCACTGTTGCCTTCCAGACCATAAGCACCATGAGGGTAGAATTTGTCTTAAGCACTAATATATCCCCAGCACCTATCACAGGGATTGGCACAGAGTAGGTGTTCAATAAATATTTATGTAATAAGTGAATTTCTCTCATGGGATGGAGCAATAGAAAGGGGAAAAGTGTATTTCTCTGAATAACTGCATGAAGTTTTGCTTATCTAACTTAAGAAGAATAACACATAATAACGTCCTCTTTCCTCTGTGCTACTGTTCACAATGCACTAGGTTGTGCTTTGTGTGCATATTCTCACAACAACCATATGAGGTAGCAACAATTTTAAATCACTTCTCATGAGGACAGAGAAACTTCACAGAAGTTTAAACTTCACAGAAGTTTAGAAAGATTAAGTATCTTGTCCAAGTTTACCCAGCTAGTGGTTGAAATTTGGCTGATATATGAATTTAGGAAATAAAAATGCAAAGAAAATATTATGCTTTTTTTCCAAAGACTAATTTTTCCTCTTTTTTGTTTGTTTTGTTTTTTTATTAAAATATAGTTGATTTATCTCTTGTTTTTTCATTAACATTATACCAGCACCAGGGGGAGGTGGGAAAGGGAAATGCCCACTTCCCCTAATAATTATTTATTGTCAGATTTTTCCACTTTGAGTCTCATTTAACAAATCCTAATTGTAGAACATTGGCTTTTATGTCTATAAGTCTAAAAGATTCTGAATATTTCATTCACATGTCCATGTATTACATACATAACTATTTAAAATGGTATCTGAAAGATGTGGTATACATATACAATGGAATACTACTCAGCCATAACACAAAATGAAATAATGCTGTTTGCAGCCACATGAATGGGCGTAGAGATTATCATACTAAGTGAAGTAAGTCAAAAAGAGAAAGACAAATATCATATGACATTAATTATACATGGAATCTAAAATATGACACAAATGAACTTATTTATGAAACAGGCTCACAGACACAGAGAACAGACTGGTGGTTACCAATGGGCATGGGACAGATTGGGATTTGGGGGTTAGCAGAGCCAAACTTTTATGTGTAGAATGGATAAGCAACAATATCCTACTGTATAGCATAGGGAACTACATTAATATCCTATAATAAGCCACAATGGAAAAGAATATGAAAAAAGATTCAGTTTCATATATTTATATATATATATATATATATATATATATATCTGAATCACTTTGCTGTACACCAGAAACTAAAACAATATTGTAAATCAAGTATACATCAATAAAAAATAAATTAAAAAAATAATATCTGACGTTGGCAACCCCCAGACTTGTAAGTAAAGGTACTTTCAGATGATTTCAGCCTCCAGTCATCAAGCCTTCATAGCTGAGGCCTCAGACATGGTAGAGAAATGATAGGCCAACCCCACAATGCCCTGTCTGAATTCCCAACTCACAGAATCCATGAGTATAACAAAATGACTGCTATTGTAAGTCACTAGTTTTAGAGAGTTTATTATGCAACAGTAAACAGAACAGATGGATTGCTAAATGGATAGAGGCCTGGAGAAATAAATAGTTATGTGATAAAGCAAGTATGGTAAAATATTAATTGCAGCACAAAGGTGGAACGTATATGGGTGCTCATTGTAAAATTTTTTGTTTTTCTATATATTTGAAAATTTTTGCAATAAGATGTTGGTAAGGGAGAAAAGAATAGGAACCATTGTGGATAACAGAAAAACTGCTAACTAGCGTTTATCATGTATTACAATGTGTAGGGTCTTGTGCCAAGAGTTTTTATATTTATTACATCATCTAATTCTCTCAGCCCCATGTTATTACTTTCTGATGCTATTATTTTCTCCACTTTATAGATGAAAAATCCAAGGCTCAGAGAGGTTGTCATTTATCTATGGTAAATGTTTGTAAATCGTAGAGCTAGGATTCCAATCCAGGTATGTGTGATTCCATAATTGATGTTCTAACTCCCTCAGATTTAGAGTGCTACTATTCCTGTCCACCCTCAATCCATTTCTTTGATTAAAAGGTAAAGGATATTCTTTATATCTAAAGGGATATAATCTTGATATCAAGGGATATCAACAAGTATAATCTTGTTGAAAGAGAGGTAATGTGCTCGATAGTGGAAAGTAGTTATTTATTTGACCAAACATGAGGATTTTTCTGTATGAAATTATTTCTTATTTTTGGTTTAGAATTATTTTTGTTCTCCAAAATAACATTGCCAACAATCCTTTAATTATAACTCTACCACTCCACAACTCACTGAGTAATTTTTCCTTTTATTTCCCTTGAAAATTATAAACAAGTTCTTAATGAAGGCTATATGTGCAGTAACAGATACTAAAAGGTAAAAGCTTTTCTATATGTTCTATTTATTTCATAGTCCTGTCTAGCAACTATTAAATAAACAATACACAATCCAAACCTGAAAGCAAGCATCATTGTAGAAATTAGACAAGATGGCATATAAAAATGAAAGAAAATCGAATTCACTGAGTGCCTATGGCATGCTTAGCTCAGGGAGATGCCCTTAGTTTTATTACAGCTTCATCAAAAGCCTAGAATCTTTTCCCAGTTAAAGAACAGTCTGCATATGTCACTACTAAGAGAAAGATGGATTAAAGAAGACATTCAAGCTGACCTCATTACAAATGAGAGGACTAAAGAAGTAAATAGAACTTAGCTCTAATGAAACCTATTATTACTTGGATCAATTGACAATTCCACAAATATAACAACTATATATGCATCCATGGGTGCTAGGTCTCTTCAGTTGTGTCTGACTCTTTGCTAACCTAAGGACTGTAGCCAACCAGGCTTCTCTGTCCATGGGATTCTCCAGGCAAGAATACTGGATTGGGCTGCCATTTCCTTTTCCAGGTGATCTTCCCAACCCAGGGATCAAACCCACATCTCTCATGTCTCCTGCATTGGCAGGCTGGTTCTTTACCAGCAGCACCACCTAGGAAGACCATAACAATTATATCTGGAAAATATTCTTTTATTTTTTAATTAATTGCTAAGCCTATTATGAGGAATCCCCATGGATTTTTCAACTATGTCCCCCTTTTTTCCCATTAGTATCATCACCTTCACCACTTTAGACAGATTTCATCACATTTTAAACTTAAGTTTTACAATCTAGTTTTTGGTAAGTACATTCTTTCTGTTCTAGTCGCTTCCTAAGGGTTTCAAATATTATAGATTTATGTCAATAACTGATTACTAGATTAAATTACTAGCATATTTGACACTTATATTGTTTTCCTTATTGAGGACCACTGGAGTGTGTGAAACCTACAAACAATATTCAAATCAAGACAACTTTTCATTAAGGCAGACAGTGATATTTCAGACTGATACTCTAAATTTATTTTAATATAATCTATGTTTCACTGGAAACCATGAACAGAGTAAAATTTTCCCCTTAACTGGCTTTTTTTACTTGATTACTAGATACTCTCTTGTCAAATGTATGATGAAAGTGAAAGTGAAGTCGCTCAGTTGTGTCTGACTCTGCAACCCCATGGACTGTAGCCTACCAGGTTCCTCCGTCCATGGGATTTTCCAGGCAAGAATACTGGAGTGGGTTGCCATTTCCTTCTCCAGGAGATCTTCCTGACCCAGGCATTGAACCTGGGTCTCCCGCATTGTAGGCAGACGCTTTACCGTCTTAGCCACCAGTGAAGTCCCTAATGTATGATGGGACCAGAGAAATGGATTAAATTGTTATTAATACATATTCTGGGGGAGCAGGTTGGGGGTGCTTTGACTCTCATATCTCATTTGTTTAAACTGAGAGAATAGTGGTTCAAATTTTTCTTTCTTAGCTGTGTTTTGTATTCTTGTATATGTAAATAAATGAAGACCATATATTAACAAGGTTGTTCAAAACTGGGAAAGACAGGTGGCTTGTCAAGGCTTCCTGGTTGGGGGAGCTTGTGTCGGTGTTCTGGTGGGTGGAGCTGGATTTCTGCTCTCTAGAGTGTAATGGAGTGACCAGTATTAATTTTTGAGATGTCTATGGATTTGGTGTGCCTCTGGGCAGCCTGTATATTGATGCTCAGGTCTATGTTCCTGCGTTGCTGGAGAATTTGCGTGGTATGTCTTGCTCTGGAACTTGTTGTCTCTTGGGTGGAGCTTGGTTTCAGTGAATTTATGGAGGCTATTGGATGGTCTCTTATTAATTAATGTTTCCCCTGGCTTTCAGTCTTATTCTTGCAGTAGCCTCAAGACTTCTCCTTCCATACAGCCTCAATAATAAAAATTTTAGGTTAATGGTGAAAAGATTCTCCACAGTGAGGGATACCCAGAAAGGTTCACTGAGTTACATGGAGAGATGAGGTGGGGGGGGTGGGTTGAGGTGACCAGGAGGGGAAGAGGGGAATTCAAATGTGGAGAGAGCAATCTAGCCAGTAAGCACTTCCCTCTGTGCTTTCCACAGTTTGGAACCCTCAGAGTGATTCACAGAGATACATAGAGAGGGGGGAGGAAGGTAACAGAGGTGAGCATGAGTAGAAAGGGAGGAATTAAGAGGGGAGAGAGAGATCTGGAAAAACAACAATACAGTATACTAATGCATATATATGGAATTTGAAAGATGGTAACGATAACCCTATATGCGAGACAGAATAAGAGACACAGATGCATGGAACAATTTTATGGACTCTGAGGGAGAAGGTGAGGGTGGGACGTTCTGGGAGAATAGCATTGAAACATGTATATTATCATATGTGAAACAGAACACCATTCCATGTTCGATGCATGAGACAAGGGCTCAGGGCCGGGGCAATGGGATGATCCAGAAGGATGGGATGGGGAGGGAGGTGGGTGGGGGGTCCAGGAGGGGGAACACATGTAAACCCATGGCAGATTCATGTCAATGTATGGCAAAAACTATTGCAATGTTGTGAAGTGATTGGCCCCCAACTAAAATAAATAAATTTATAAAAAAAAAAAAAAAACTGGGAAAGATCATCACCTCCATCATAAAGAACATGTACTCTTAGAGAACACAGTTCTGCACTGAAATTTTAAAAAGGGCTTTGAAGGGACTTCTCTGGTGGTCCAGTGGCTGAGACTCTGTGCTCCCAGTTCAGGGGGCCTAGGTTTGATCCCTGGTCAGGGAACTAGATCCTACATGCTGAAACTAAGAGTTTGCAAGCCACTACTAAGAGATCCTGCATGCCGCAACTAATACCTGGTACAGCAAATAATAATTAATTTAAAAGGCCTTTGAAGATGTCCCTCACGTTGGCAGCATTCCAGAATCAGCTGGATCAGAGTGATACAGCTTAATATAGAACACTGCAACCCTGAAGACTTGTGAAAGCCAAAATAGTGTCTACAGCAAATGAATGTATGATTAATGCTGATGGATCTAACCTTCACTGGGTGACATCTGTCGAGATTTGTTGAGGAATGAGATGTAGTTCTATAAAGAAAAAATCAAATAACTAGTCTCTGAAATACATACGCATTAACACTATTTTTTAATTTTTTTCTTTACCTGGAAGCAAAGATTCTGAAGATGTAACTAATCACCAGTCTAATGTGTTTGATTATTGATCGTATATTTAAAAAAAAAAAACAGCAAGGGACTTAGTTCATTTTTTTTTAGTTAGTTTTTTTTTTTTTTTTGCCCTTCAGATAGATAAAAAAAAAACCAACCTACTTTAAACTGATCTTTGCTTGGTGATCATAATAATGACTATAGATTAATGAAGCAGGAAGCACTTCATAAAACTATCTAGATAGCTAAAATGCTGAGGGTTCATTCATTCATTCATTCAAAAAACATTTATTGTTTGTTCTATGACAAACACCATTCTCTGGAGGGAAGTAACTATTGTTAAAAATAAACTAAGTCTGTTTCCTTCTCGAGTTAATATTTTAGTGTGTCTGATAGGCAATAAAACAGGTACATACAATATTTCAAGTGGTGATAAATGCCATAAAGACTGATAAAGCAGGTAAGGATAAGTGATTAATGACATGATGGAACGGGATGATGTTTCAGGATAAGAGCTTTTGGAGGAGGTGATATTTAAGCAGAATGTTGAGTGAGCCACACAAATATATGAGGAAGAGCATTTCAGGTGAAATTAAAGGCAGAAAACAAACAAAAAGACCTTGAGAACGAAATGCATTGAATTTGTTTTCAAATCAGCAAGGAAGCAGGTTTTACTGGAGTGAAATGTACTAGAGGGAGACAGGTCTGATATGAAATCAGGGAAGCAGCCAAAGGCAAGTTTGCAGGCTTTGTAGCCCACGAAGCCTAGATTTCATTCCAGTGTCCAGAATGTCATCGGAGGGTTTCTAATAGGGGTAGGACATAATTCCAAAAATCACCCAGAATTTAAGAGGTAAAAGTAGACTCAGGGAAACTAGTTAGGAGAGGATGGTAGCTTGAATCTAGATGTAGTAATAGTAGATAAAGTAAGAAGTTGTGAAATACTACAATAACTTAGAAGTGGATATGAAGATATTTGCTAATGGCTTAAATATGGAATGTGATTTTTTATTTAGGCCATATTTTGCAGTATGCTGAATTTTAGTTCCCTGATAGAGGTCAACTCACTCCAGTACTCTTGCATCAAACCTATGGCCCCTGCATTGTGAGCATGAAGTCTTAACCACTGAACTGCCAGGGAAGTACCTGGAGTGTAATATTTAAGATAAAAAAGAATCGAGTGATCTTATATTTTTGCTTTGAATGAGGAGACTGTTAACTGAGGTGTAGAGTCAGATCAAGGTAAATGGAAGATCAAAGGTTTTTAAGGGGAAATCAGAGTGAGATTGATGATATAAATATGTATAAGCATTAGAAAAAAAGAAATCTCAATCTCCTAAGTGCCACAGCATAAAGATCAGATTTACACAAAAATCAGGAGATTTTAACATTACTTATGTTTCTATAAGGGAATAGACTTGGGTATTGGGAAGAGATGCTTTCATTTTTTAAAAAATGCATTTCTATGCTTGTTCAAGGCTTTTTAAAAAATCTTGTTCGTGTATTACTTTTATTTAAAAAGTTTGAATATATCAGTAAGAATTAAGTAGTTAAAAGAGAGATTATAAAGTAAACAGAATGAAAAATCAATAGCATTTAGCTGCTTAGAGAGGTTTTAACTATCCAACCTCTAAAACCTTTAATGAGCCTTAGAAGCAGACAGGTGCATCTTTGACCCTCTCGTCTAACTTGACATTTGGCATCAACATCAACTTGCTCGTTAGTTTAAAGTTTGCTTTCTTTCCCAAGCTATGCCTTATGCTGCTCCGTTGTAGTATGATATGCCCTGCCTCAGGCTCTAAAATGGCTTATATGCATCTATCTCAAAAGCATTTGTCATCTGTCCTAATCCAGTGCCTGCTTAAGACCAAAACCAGTTGGCCTCGATTAGTCAAATGAAGCCTGTTTGTTTGCTCTTTGAAGCTAGGTAGCAAATACAAGAGTTTTCCAACTTGCCATATTACCTGATGCTTCTGACATGAAATCAGTTAGCATAGTAGCTGTCATGAAGTCATTCTTTCTGTTTAGATAAGAAAGTAGCCAAAGCTCTCAGGTTGATTTTAACAGACTCCTATAGAGAAAGGATTAGAGTCTCTATTAATACACTCAGTCCCAGGATTCCTGGAGTATGGGCTATTCTACTGATCTTCTCCCCTCACATTCTTCCAATGAATTATCCTTCTCTCCACAGTGGGGTCTTATTTCAAGGGCGTTCACTAGCTCACTTATAATGTCAACTTGCTATTTTTAAAATGTGATCATCAAATCATTAATTCACTTTAATGTCAGCTTTATTGAGGGGCAATTTTGAAAGTACAATTCAACAAGTCTTGACAAATGTACACAGTTGTGAAATCTCCATCACAGTCAAGCTATAATCAACTCCAGCACCCTCCAAAAGGTTAGCCACTGCCCTTTTGCAGTCATTCCTCTTCCTGATCTTCCAGCTTCTGGCAACCACTCATCTGCTTTCTGTTACTATATTTTTGTCTTTTCTAGAACTTCATATAAATGGGATCATACAGTGTATAGTGTTTTTGTGAATGACTTCTTTCTCTTAGCATAATATGTTAAGATTCATCCATCTTTTTGTATGATTTAAATCATTTGCTCCTTTTTATTGCTGTATCTCATTATATGGATATACCATATTCTATTCATTCATTCACAAGTTGATGGGTATTTGAGTTGTTTAGCTTATATAAACTTATAAAAATGTGCTTACAAATTTTTGTGTGCACATGTTTTATTTCGTTTGGGTACATACCAAGAAGTAGGGTTGCTAAGCTGCTGCTCAGTCGCTTCAGTCGTGTCCGACCCTGTGCGACCCCATAGACGGCAGCCCACCAGGCTCTGCCGTCCCTGGGATTCTCCAGGCAAGAATACTGGAGTGGGGTGCCATTGCCTTCTCCAAGGGTTGCTAAGAGTTGGATTTAAATCTACTATTACTATCTACTATCTACTATTACTAATTTACACCTTACTTTTTTTTTTATTTTGCCCATGTGTTTCCAGCTTTTTCACCCCACCCTCTGCCCTTATTCTGAATCCTTTTGGAGTAATTATTTTTAGCATTCCATTTTGTCTCGGCTACTGGTTTGAGAACCCAGTGAACAGTATGAAAAGGCAAAAAGAAAGCACACTGAAAGATGAACTCCCCAGGTCAGTAGGTGCCCAATATGCTACTGGAGATGAGTGGAGAAATAACCCCAGAAAGAATGAAGAGACGGCACCAAAGCAAAAACAACTCCCAGTTGTGAATGTGACTGGTAATGGAAGCAAGGTCCGATACTGTAAAGAGCAATATTGCACAGGAACCTGGAATGTTAGGTCTATGATCAAGGCAAATTGAAAGTGGTCAAATAGGAGATAGCAAGAATGAACGTCAACATTTTAGGAAGCAGTGAACTAAAATGGACTGGAATGGGTGAATTTAACTCGGATGACCATTATAAATACTACTATGGGCAAGAATCTCTTAGAAGAAAAGGAGTAGCCATAATAGTCAACAAGAGAGTCCGAAATGCAGTACTTGGATGCAATCTCAAAAATGACAGAATGATCTCTGTTCCAAGGCAAACCATTCAATATCACAGTAATCCAAGCCTATGCCCCAACCAGTAATGCTGAAGAAGCTGAAGATGAACAGTTCTATGAAGACCTACAAAACCTTCTAGAACTAACACCCAAAATAGATGTCCTTTTTATTATAGGGGACTAGAATGCAAAAGTAGGAAGTCAAGAAACACCTGGAGTAACAGGTAAATTTGGCCCTGGAGTACAGAATGAAGCAGGGCAAAGGCTAATAGAGTTTTGCCAAGAGAATGCACTGGTCATAGCAAACACCCTCTTCCAACAACACAAGAGAAGATTCTACACGTGGACATCACCAGATGGTCAACACTGAAATCAGATTGATTATATTCTTTGCAGCCAAAGATGGAAAAACTCCATACAGTCAGCAAAAACAAGACCGGGAGCTGACTGTGGCTCAGATCATGAACTCCTTATTGCCAAATTCAGCCTTAAATTAAAGAAAGTAGGGAAAACCACTAGACCATTCAGGTATGACCTAAACCAAATCCCTAATGATTATACAGTGGAAGTGAGAAATAGATTTAAGGGACTAGATCTGATAGACAGAGTGCCTGATGAACTATGGGCGGAGGTTCATGACATTGTGTAGGAGACAGGGAGCAAGAGCATCCCCAAGAAAAAGAATAGCATTGAAACATGTATATTATCATATGTGAAACAGAACACCATTCCATGTTCGATGCATGAGACAAATGCTCAGGGCCGGGGTAATGGGATGACCCAGAGGGATGGGATGGGGAGGGAGGTGGGTGGGGGGTCCAGGAAGGGGAACACATGTAAACCCATGGCTGATTCATGTCAATATATGGCAAAAACTATTACAATATTGTAAAGTAATTAGCCCCCAACTAAAATAAATAAATTTATTTAAAAAAAAAAAAAGAAATGCAAAAAAGCAAACTGGCTGTCTGGGGAGGCCTTACAAATAGCCGTGAAAAGAAGAAGGGCAAAAAAGCAAAGGAGAAAAGCAAAGATATACCCATTTGAATGCAGAGTTCCAAAGAATAGTAAGGAGAGATAAGAAAGCCTTCCTCAGCAATCAGTGCAAAGAAATAGAGGGAAACAATAGAGTGGGAAAGACTAGAGATCTCTTCAAGCAAATTAGAGATACCAAGGGAACATTTCATGCAAAGATGTGCACAATAAAGGACAGAAATGATATGGACCTAAAAGAAGCAGAAGATATTAAGAAGAGGTGGCAAAAATACACAGAACTGTACAAAAAAGACCTTCACAACCAGATAATCACCTGGATGGTGTGATCACTCACCTAGAGCCAGACATCCTGGAATGTGATGCCTCAATTGAGCCTTAGGAAGCATGACTATGAACAAAGCTAGTGGAGGTGATGGAATTCCAGTTGAGCTATTTCAAATCCTAAAAGATGATGCTACAAAAGTGCTGCTCGGAATATGCCAGCAAATTTGGAAAACTCAGCAATGGCCATGGGACTGGAAAAGGTCAGTTTTCATTCCAATCCCAAAGAAAGGCAATGCCAAAGAATGCTCAAACTACTGCACAATTGTACTCACCTCACACGCTAGTAAAGTAATGCTCAAAATTCTTCAAGCCAGGCTTCAGCAATATGTGAACCATGAACTTCAAGCTGGAGCAAATTGGAAATCAAATTGCCAACATCCGCTGGATCATTGAAAAAGCAAGAGAGTTCCAAAAAACATCTATTTCTGCTTTACTGACTATGCCAAAGCCTTTGACCGTGTGGATCATGATAAACTGTGGAAAATTCTGAAAGAGATGGGAATACCAGACCACCTGACATGACTCTTGAGAAATCTGTATGCAGGTCAGGAAACAACAGTTAGAACTGGACATGGAACAACAGACTGGTTCCAAATAGGAAAAGGAGTACATCAAGGCTGTATATTGTCACCCTGCTTATTTAACTTACATGCAGAGTACATCATGAGAAATGCTGGGCTGGAAGAAGTACAAGCTGGAATCCAGATTGCCGGGAGAAATATCAATAACCTCAGATATGCAGATGACACCACCCTTATGGCAGAAAACGAAGAAGAACTAAAGAGCCTCTTGATGAAAGTGAAAGAGGAGAGTGAAAAAGTCGGCTTAAAGCTCAGCGTTCAGAAAAAAACGATCATGGCATCCGGTCCCATCACTTCACGGCAAATAGATGGAGAAACAGTAGAAACAGAGGCAGACTTTATTAATTTGGGCTTCAAAATCACTGCAGATGGTGACTGCAGCCATGAAATTAAAAGATGCTTACACCTTGGAAGGAAAGTTATGACCAACCTAGATAGCATATTAAAAAGCAGAGACGTTACTTTGCCAACAAAGGTCTGTCTAGTCAAGGCTATGGTTTTTCCAGTAGTCATGTATGGATGTGAGACTTGGACTATAAATATAAAGAAAGCTGAGCACTGAAGAATTGATGCTTTTGAACTGTGGTGTTGGAGAAGACTCTTGAGAGTCCCTTGGACTGCAAGGAGATCCAACCAACCCATCCTAAAGGAGATCAGTCCTGAATATTCACTGGAAAGACTGATACTGAAGCTGAAACTCCAATACTTTGGCTACCTGATGTGAAGAGCTGACTCATTTGAAAGGACCCTGATGATAGGAAAGATTAAAGGCGGGAGGAGAAGGGGACGACAGAGGATGAGATGGTTGGATGGCATCACCGACTAATGGACATGGGTTTGGATGGACTCCAGGAGTTGGAGGTGGACAGGGAGGCCTGGCGTGCTGTGGTCCATGGGGTCGCTAAAAGTCGGACACTACTGAGTGAATAACTGAATTGAACTGATTGGTTTATTAGCCTAAGCTTTCTGCTTTATTTTCTCATGGTTTCTCAAAGTATCTACAATATGCATATTTTAAAACTTATCACAGTGCTCATTCCAATAATAATATATCCTTTCACACACAAGTAATTAACAGTATTCTTCCATTTCCCCTCCTCTTTTGTACTATTTTTGTCATATACCTTACTTTTATATATATTATACACTCTGCTGCTGCTACTGCTGCTGCTAAGTTGCTTCAGTCGTGTCTGACCCTGTGCAACCCCATAGATGGCAGCCCACCAGACTCTCCCATCCCTGGGATTCTCCAGACAAGATCACTGGAGTGGGTTGCCATTTCCTCCTCCAATGTATGAAAGTGAAAAGGGAAAGTGACGTCGCTCAGTCGTGTCCAACTCTTCGCAACCCCATGGACTTCAGCCTACCAGACTCCTTCGTCCATGGGATTTGCCAGGCACGAGTACTGGAGTGGGGTGCCATTGCCTTCTCCATACACTCTACAATGCACTATTATTATTTTTTGCTTTAAACAGTCAATAGTCTTCGAAAGGGATTTTAAAATAGAAGAAAAATACCTTTCATAATTTCACATTTTTTGCCCATGTCTGGGCATCTTTATTTTTTGTGTATGTCCAAATTTCCATCTGGTATCATTTTCCCTTTGTTCTTCCTGTAACATTTCTTTTGTAGAGTAGGTCTACTGATAATGAATTTTAAGTTTTAATTTGTCTGCATTTCACCTTTATTTTTGAAAGAGGCTTTCACTGAGTATCAATCCCAGGTTGGCAGGGTTTTGTTTTTTACTTTTTCAGTATTTTAAAGACATTGTTCCATGTCTTCTGTTTTGCATAGTTTCTGACAATAAGTTCCTGTAGTCTTTTTTTGGTCGCCCTAAATTTTCTTTTTTTCCCGCCTCTCTCTCAGGCTGCCTTTAAGATTTTTATCTTCAACAGTCTTGTCATCTAGGCATTTATGATGTGTTTTGGAGTGGTTTTCTTCATGTTTATTTGGGTTTTGTTTATATTCTTCAACCCATGCGTTTATATTTTTAATGAAATTTGGAAATTTCTCAGCCCTTGTTTCTTCAGTTTTTTGTGCTTCTCTACCCACTCTGGCACCTCACATACATGTATGTCAGAACACTTGATACTGTCCTTCCTGTCATGTTGCTCTGTTCATTATTTTCTGATCTTTTCTCCCATTGTGCTTGTCATTTTGGGTAATTTCTATTGCTGTGTCTTCAAGTTCACAAATTTTTTCCTGCAGGGTCTAATTTGCTTTTAATCACATCTAGTATAATTTCTGGGAGAAGGCAATGGCAGCCCACTTCAGTACTCTTGCCTGGAAAATCTCATGGATGGAGGAGCCTGGTAGGCTGCAGTCCATGGGGTCGCTACTCTAGGAGTTGGACACAACTGAGCGACTTCACTTTCCCTTTTCACTTTCATGCATTGGAGAAGGAAACGGCAACCCACACCAGTGTTCTTGCCTGGAGAATCCCAGGGACGGGGGAGCCTGGTGGGCTGCCGTCTACGGGGTTGCACAGAGTCGGACCATGACTGAAGCAACCTCGCAGCAGCAGCAGCAGTATAATTTCTACTCATATTTATATATTTAACCTCTAGAAGTTTCATGTGGATCTTTAAAAATATCTTCCACTTCTCTCTGAATCGTGTTCATGTTTTCTTTTACCTCCTTGAACATATAGAAAATATATTTTAATGTTCTAATTCCATCACCTCTGTCATTTCTGGGCCTGTTTCTAGCGACTGAATTTTCTTCTGGTTATAGGTCTCTTTTTCCTGCCTCTTTGCCTGCCTAGAAATTTTTTATTGAATTCTGAACACTGAGAATTTTACATTGAAGGGAGTTAAATGTAGTTGAATTCTTTTAAATAGTAATTTGCTCTGAGACTCAGTTAAATTACTGGGAATTAATTTAATCCTTTCAAGCTTGCTTTAAAACCTTGTTAGGATGTGTCCAGAGTAGCCTTTAGTCTGTGTTCTAAGTTATCTCACACCTAAGGTGATATCTTTCCAATCACTCTCTCCAGTGTCTATATATTAAAAGGTTTTTCTGCTCTGGCTAGTGGGAACACAAACTATACCCAGCTCTGTCTAAATCCCAGGAATTATTTAGTTTGCTGCCTCCTGATGGTTCTGTCCCAAGCTATGAGTAAGTAGTTTCTCTCACACATGTGCAGATCAGTACCCAGCCAAAAAGTTCAGGAGAGCCTTCTGCATATCCCTGGAGCTCTCTCTTCCTCTGTGCAGCTGACTCCTGTCTTGTAAATTTAACTACCTTGACCTCCCAGAACTCTGATCCCTGTCTCTTCAGTGAATTGAGAACTCTGGGCTCTCCTTGGATTTCAGTCCCTGTGCTATGGTTTGGAAAATTCTTTCAGACTTAGTCTGGGGCAGTTATAGAGCTCTCTTCGTTTATTTTCCTCTATCAAAGATGACAGTGTTACTCTGCCAGTTGTCCAATGTTGAAAGGCATGTTTCCTATAGAGTGTTCATTTCTTAGTTAAGATGGAAAGTAAATTTGGTCCCTGTTACTCCATCATATTAAGAAGCCTAAATCCCATGCATCCTTTTATGGCTATAAAATAAAACCCACAAAGATAAAATACAAAACAGGTCTTTATACTCTTTGCGAAACTTTGAAAAACTCAGATATACTTGGCCCTTGTGCATTTCATTATTTTGAAATTAGTATGTGGTTCCCTCTTAGTGTTTAAAAAGCAAAAATTAAGTGCTGCGAAAGATGAGAGCATTAACAAGAATAAGCAAAGAGAATCAAAGATAATGGTGACTTATGGTTACCAGGAGGGAAAGGGGAGAGAGGGATAAGCTGGGAGACTGGGACTGATATATACATACTACTATATAATATAAAATAGGTTACTGATAAGGACTTACTGTACAGCACAGGGAACTCTTCTCAATACTCTGTAATGACCTACATGGGAAAATAATCTGATTCACTTTTCTATGTGGTAGAAACTAACAGAAGACTTTAAATCAACTATACTCCAATAAAATTTTTTAAGAAAAGGACAATGGTGACTTAACTGTGCAAGTGGTTAATAGTTCTTCATGACCGAATAGCTGTTTACATTTCTATAGTGCTCATCTCCAGAATACCAAGCCATAGCACCAAACCTGGTCTTGTTTCTGATCACATGATTAGACTATTTCTCAGCCTCCTTCAAGTTATGTGTGACTGTTTGCCAGTAGAAAATGAGAGGAAGAGGTAAATACCACTACTAGGCCCAGATCACTCAAACCTCCCATACACAACCCACTGTGTTTTTCCATCTATTGAGGTGTCCCTGAAAGTCACATATGAAAGATGGCAGGTCCACAGGAAGGAAGGAGGAAGTGGATTAGCACTTGCAGTCAAGTAACTCACCTCAGAAATTCCTGTTTTGACTTTATGTGAACAAGAAAATAAAAACCCCTCATGTTAAATACTGATTTTGGGGAGAATTTATCTTGCTTAAAAAGCGATCTATTATACCTCAGACATGCCATTATTTAAGAGTAATTGTGGGCTTCCCAGGTGGTGCTCATGGTAAAGAACCCACCTGCCAAGGCAGGAGACGTAAGAGACGCAAATTTGATCCCTGGGTGGGGAAGATCCACTCCAGTATTCTTGCCTGGAGAATCCCATGGACACAGGTGCCTGATGGGCTACAGTCCATGGGGTCACAGTCAGACACGACTATAATGATTTAGCACATACAAAGAGCAATTGTAGTTTAAAATGTTTTTATTAATCATTACTTACTGAAGATATACAAGAATTTTTCTACACAAATTATAACAGGGTTAATTTTAGATGAATCATTAATAACATAAAGAAATAAAATCCTCCTTTCCATAGAAACCCCTAGGTATTATCAATTTTAAAATAAACAGGAAAATTCAAATGTACTCATAATCCTGTGGTTTGCAATCTGACTTGTGGTTCAAGGCAAAGGATAATTTAAGCCCCCAAAGGCCCACCTAATCTTGTCAGAGAAGAGATAACCAGAGTGAAGAGTGTTTTTTTCTGTGCCTCCACCTTTAAGTTACATTGTTACTAATGTGTCTTCTCTTACAAATGGTATGTGAAAGTACCTCGAGTTTAAGATAAAAATCCTATGGGATGTTTGAAAACTCCAAATTAGAGTTAAGCGGCCCTAATATTTTTCTAAACTCTCTCTCCAGTTGAGCTTTGTGTCTAGGTCTCTGGTTCCACGTTTTAAAAATGCTTTTGTAATATCAAGCATCTGGGTGCTTCTCTTAATCACAGAGTAAAAGGCTCATTTCATTTTCAATATTGGATCCATTCTTCAGTAACTAGAAGAGACATCAAATTCTAAGCTAATGAACTAGAGTAATTATGTAAGCCACTTTCTTACTCATACTGAACACCACAAAAGACAACTTAGAAGAAAAATTACAGCCTTATACTTGGCACACACATACATGCCCATAAGTGCTTTTAAGAAAACGCACTGGTCATAGCAAATACCCTCTTCCAACAACACAAGAGAAGACTCTACACATGGACATCACCAGATGGTCAACACTGAAATCAGACTGATTATATTCTTTGCAGCCAACGATGGAGAAACTCTATACAGTCAGCAAAAACAAGACCAGGAGCTGACTGTGGCTCAGATCATGAACTCCTTATTGCCAAATTCAGACTTAAATTGAAGAAAGTAGGGAAAACCAGTTGACCATTCAGGTATGACCTAAATCAAATCCCTTATGACTATACACTTGAATTGAGAAATAGATTTAAGGGGCTAGATCTGATAGACAGAGTGCCTGATGAACTATGGATGGAGGTTCGTGACATTGTACAGGAGACAGGGAGCAAGAGCATCCACATGGAAAAGAAATGCAAAAAAGCAAAATGGCTGTCTGAGGAGGCCTTACGAATAGCCGTGAAAAGAAGAGAGCAAAAAAGCAAAGAAGAAAAGGAAAGATATTCCCATCTGAATGCAGAGTTCCAAAGAATAGCAAGGAGAGATAAGCAAGCCTGCCTCAGCGATCAATGCAAAGAAATAGAGGAAAACAACAGAATGGGAAAGACTAGAGATCTCTTCAAGAAAATTAGAGATACCAAAGGAATATTTCATGTGAAGATGGGCTCGATAAAGGACAAAAATGGTATGGACCTAACAGAAGCAGAAGATATTACGAAGAGGTGGCAAGAATACACAGAAGAACTGTAAAAAAAAGATCTTCACGATCCAGATAATCATCATGATATGATCACTCACCTAGAGCCAGACATCCTGGAATGTGAAGTCAAGTGGGCCTTAGGAAACATCACTACGAACAAAGCTAGTGGAGGTGATGGAATTCCAGTTGAGCTATTTGAAATCCTGAAAGATGATGCTGTGAAAGTGCTTCACTCAGTATGCCAGCAAATTTGGAAAACTCAGCAGTGGCCACAGGACTGGAAAAGGTCAGTTTTCATTCCAATCTCAAAGAAAGGCAATGCCAAAGAATGCTCAAACTACCGCACAATTGCACTCTCCTCACACGCTAGTAAAGTAATGCTCAAAATTCAAGCCAGGCTTCAGCAATATGTGAACCACGAACTTCCAGATGTTCAAGCTGGTTTTAGAAAAAGAGAGGAACCAGAGATCAAATTGCCAACATCTGCTGGATCATCGAAAAAGCAAGAGAGTCCCAGAAAAACATCTATTTCTGCTTCATTGACTATGCCAAAGCCTTTGACTGTGTGGATCACAACAAACTGTGGAAAATTCTGAAAGAGATGGGAATACCAGACCACCTGACCTGCCTCCTGAGAAACTTGTATGCAGGTCAGGAAGCAACAGTTAGAACTGGACATAGAACAACAGACTGGTTCCAAATAGGAAAAGAAGTATGTCAAGGCTATATATTGTCACCCTGCTTATTTAACTTATATTCAGAGCACATCATGAGAAATGCTGGGCTGGAAGAAACACAAGCTGGAATCAAGATTGCTGGGAGAAATATCAATAACCTCAGATATGCAGATGACACCACCCTTATGGCAGAAAGTGAAGAAGAACTAAAGAGCAACTTAATGAACATGAGAGAGGAGAGTGAAAAAGTTGGCTTAAAGCTCAACACTCAGAAAACTAAGACCATGGCATCTGGTCCCATCACTTCATGGGAAATAGATGGGGAAGCAGTGGAAACAGTGTCAGACTTTATTTTTTGGGGCTCCAAAGTCACTGCAGATGGTGATTGCAGCCATGAAATTAAAAGACGCTTACTCCTTGGAAGGAAAGTTATGGCCAACCTAGATGGCATATTAAAAAGCAGAGACATTACTTTGCCAACAAAGGTCCACCTAGTCAAGGCAATGGTTTTTCCAGTAGTCATGTATGGATGTGAGACTTGGACTTTGAAAAAAGATGGGTGCCGAAGAATTGATGCTTTTGAACTGTGGTGTTGGAGAAGACTCTTGAGAGTCCCTTGGACTGCAAGGAGATCCAACCAGTCCATCCTAAAGGAGATCAGTCCTGGGTGTTCATTGGAAGGACTGATGTTGAAGCTGAAACTCCAATACTTTGGCCACCTCATAGGAAGAGTTGACTCATTGAAAAAGACCCTGATGCTGGGAAGGATTGGAGGCAGGAGGAGAAGGGGACAGCAAAGGATGAGATGGTTGGATGGCATCACTGACTCGATGGACAGGGGTTTGGGTAGACTCCAGGAGTTGGTGATGGACAGGGAGGCCTGGTGTGCTGCGATTCATGGGGTCACAAAGAGTCGGACATGACTGAGCCACTGAACTGAACTGAACTGAAGTGCTTTTAAATGTTGTTATATGTTTTTATCTAACTATTCCTTGGGACTTGCAAGTGAAAAACAACTTAGTTACATAGGTTATAAAGTAAACACATCACACCAAAAGGAAAACACAGTTTTGAAAAGATATGCTTTGTAGATAAGGTTAAGTTCAGGATGTGACTTTTTTCTTTTCAAGGGTTGGGAAGAAAGAGGTTGGCGGGAGAAAATGAGAGAATATGAATCAATTATGAAGGAATCACATGGTTATATATGACAATATATTACAGAAAGAAAAAAAGAACACACTGAAAATTGTATCCTTGAACTCAAATTTTCTACAACTCCCATATGGAGAGACTGAAATGCTAAATTAATCAACTAGTAATAAAAGAAAATTATGTAGTTCGGATTCCTTTGTGGTACATGACAATTAGCAAGGCTGAGTAAGATATCCCTTCCCCAAATAACTGAAAAATCATTCATATAAATCAACAGTTAAGTAGATTTTTAAATTTTAATAATTAGATTTTTATTGAAATAGAGTTCATCTATTTTCAACTATCAGTCAAACAGCTGTATATATTTATAATTTTATAAGGTAGTTTAGACAAGTGAGTATAAGATTAAAAAAACTCACCAGTCCAAGATGGGACCAACCACCCTGGATGTTGCTATTTAGCAGCATAGAAACAAGATTTTATTTCTTTCTACATTTTCAGGCATTAAAGAAATTAAAATAATTCTATTGACTGAGTCTAATTGTTCTAACCTCTACTTTATACTGTCAAGCAATTCTTTCACCTTGAATTCCTTCTGTTATGAGAGAAGGAGATCTAAGTGTTTCATAATCTATTTGATTTCATTGAAAAAACACAAAAATGAGAGTAAACAGAGCTAATGAGTTTCCCTATTTATGAATATTATTATTTTCAGTTCAGTTCAGTCATTCAGTCATGTTCAAGTCTATGCAACCCCATGGACTGCAGCACACCAGGCTTCCCTGTCCATTACCAACTCTTGGAGCTTGCTCAAAGTCAAGTCCATTGAGTCAATGATGCCATTCAACCATCTCATTCTTTGTCGTCCCCTTTTCCTTCTGCCTTCAATCTTTCCCAGCATCAGGGTCATTTCTAATGAGTCAGTTCTTTGCATCAGGTGGCTAAAGTATTGGAGTTTCAGCTCCTGCATCAGTCCTTCCAATGAATGTTCAGGACTGATTTCCTTTAGGATTGACTGGTTTGATCTCCTTGCAGTCCATGGAACTCTCAAGAGTCTTCTCCAGCACCACAGTTCAAAAGATGCATTCAATTGTTGTTTTAGAGATCGACCAAATCAATTATTGTTTTAGAGAAATAAAAACTTTAGGAAACCATAAATATATTATCTTAAATTCTTGAAGAGTTCCATTTTTTAATTTTTTGGTTAGGATTTACCTAGTCATTATGATCCAAACAGTAATCTCTAATAGGACATAATGTACAGGAAATAACATGTCTTTTATTTAATTTGGACTTCAGAATGCTCACCATGGAAGAAAAAGTTCCATGTCAAAGCTTCCTTATCAGTAGAAGGAGCTGATTACCTTGAAATAACTACAAAAAGAACTAAATCTTAGGTTGTTGAAATTGGAGATGCTATTTCCAGTTGTATTGTATTGATCAATTATCAGTACAATTGTATTTCTGGCATTGTATTTTTGATTAATTATCTGCATGAATGCACAACTCCCAAGTAAAAGATATCTAATTTGAAAAATTAACTACAAAACTCATGTGGCAATCAAGCCTGGAAATAAAAACTGCAAAGTGGGTGGGAACAGTTGAGACTTGCACAAGAAGGAAAAAACTGAGTGCAATATTTCCATTTGGGACAAGGAGCAAACTCAAAATACAGACAAATAGATGAACTATTTTAGAGGAAGGACATAGTGAATGAAAAGAGAACTTTTCCTTTTAAAATGGACTGTGTACACTGGCAGCTAAAGACCCTAAATTATTCCTTTATTTTAGTAGATTTAGGTCACAACAGATAAGTACTAAAATTGGGTTTCTAGAGTGTACATTATGTGACTAAATTGAAACATGAATATCCATTGCTCATCTGCTAAGTATTGAGGTTGACAACTTGAAAACTGAAGTTCAAAGACATTGTTTCTGTGAACATCGAAGACCTTTCATCTCAAGCTTTAAGTTATATCATAAAGGTAATGTAAATAATGTCTTTACATTTTAAAGGAATAATTGTGAAATAGTTTCCTCATGAGAAAATCCAAAGATCTCAAAAAAGAACGTCAGTTCTTCACGGAAACACATAGATGCAGTATTGTGTTAATCAGGGTTCCTCAGACAAACAGAATTATTAGGGTGTGTGTGTGTGTGTGTGTATCAAAAAGGAATGGTTCACATGATTATGGTCCCATGGAAAGTTATAACATGGCCTAAGTGTCAAAGTGCCTGTGTCAGAATCCTTTCTCCAAACTTATTCCCTGGGTGACCCTTGACAAGCCAATGCTAAGTGCTTCTGATTTTTGATTAGCAAATTAGGGATAATAACTTAAGTCCTTACCTCTACTGTTTTTATTGTTGTAAAGATTAAATGAAATGAGATATCACATGTTAAACACCTAGAAGAATAACTAGCACATAGTAGGAACTCACCAATAATACACTATTTTACACAATAATACAATATTTTACACAATACACAATAATACACAAAATTCATTGAAACAAAATTCTTCTTAAAAATCATTGCTCTGCATATTTTTCCTTTTCTACTTGATTTTTTTTCAGTTTCATACACAAACCCATAGTTTTCACTTGCTCCAACCATTTTTCCTAAGTGTTCAGTAGCACATATAATAAAACTTATGTTAAAAGGTTTTAACACAATCCTAATGTGAATATATCTAATATATATATTGATTAACCAGCATGGAGTGGTTATTAACTGCCATCAAGAGAACACAAAGAAAAGTAAGAAAAGTAAAATATATTCATTTTTCTCAAATAATCTTATCCCAATTGAAATAAGTTAATAAATGTAATAAATTAATAAGGAGATAGAAAATAATCCTACACATTATTATAGTACAATGGGGACAAGAATTCCTCATGGTATTAGAAGGGAACAAGGATTCCCAGCCTTCCCTCCTCCTCTCCATCTCAGAAGAGCTAACCTATTGGTAAAACTGAATTTTGGGTTTGTTTATGTACAGTAAGGAGAATGAGTAAAGCAAACAGAAAATTAAAAAAAAAAAAAAAGGCAGACAAGTGGGTAGATCAGTATAATAAAGAGGAGGGAGAGGGGGAAAGAAAGAAGGTGGGGAGAAACAAAATTCCTTGGAGTAAGTGTCCTGGATAAGTGAGTGGTAGTGACCCAAAATCTAGAGTTGCTATATAAAGTGCAGGATATTGAGATGGATGAAACTGGAGCCCATTATACAGAGTGAAGTAAGCCAGAAAGAAAAACAACAATACAGTATACTAATGCATATATATGGAATCTGAAAGATGGTAACGATAACCCTATATGCGGGACAGAATGAGAGACACAGATGCATGGAACAATTTTTATGGACTCTGAGGGAGAAGGTGAGGGTGGGACGTTCTGGGAGAATGGCATTGAGACATGTGTATTGTCATATGTGAAACAGAGCACCATTCCATGTTCGATGCATGTGACAAGGGCTCGGGGCCGGGGCAGTGGGATGATCCAGAGGGATGGGAGGGGGAGGGAGGTGGGTGGGGGGTTCGGGAAGGGGAACACATGTAAACCCATGGCTGATTCTTGTCAATGTATGGCAAAAACTATTACAATATTGTAAAGTAATTAGCCCCCAAGTAAAATAAATAAATTTATATAAAAAAAAAAAAAAAAAAAAAAAGCTTCCTTATCAGTAGAAGGAGCTGATTACCTTGAAATAACTACAAAAAGAACTAAATCTTAGGTTGTTGAAATTGGAGATGCTATTTCCAGTTGTATTGTATTGATCAATTATCAGTACAATTGTATTTCTGGCATTGTATTTTTGATTAATTATCTGCATGAATGCACAACTCCCAAGTAAAAGATATCTAATTTGAAAAATTAACTACAAAACTCATGTGGCAATCAAGCCTGGAAATAAAAACTGCAAAGTGGGTGGGAACAGTTGAGACTTGCACAAGAAGGAAAAAACTGAGTGCAATATTTCCATTTGGGACAAGGAGCAAACTCAAAATACAGACAAATAGATGAACTATTTTAGAGGAAGGACATAGTGAATGAAAAGAGAACTTTTCCTTTTAAAATGGACTGTGTACACTGGCAGCTAAAGACCCTAAATTATTCCTTTATTTTAGTAGATTTAGGTCACAACAGATAAGTACTAAAATTGGGTTTCTAGAGTGTACATTATGTGACTAAATTGAAACATGAATATCCATTGCTCATCTGCTAAGTATTGAGGTTGACAACTTGAAAACTGAAGTTCAAAGACATTGTTTCTGTGAACATCGAAGACCTTTCATCTCAAGCTTTAAGTTATATCATAAAGGTAATGTAAATAATGTCTTTACATTTTAAAGGAATAATTGTGAAATAGTTTCCTCATGAGAAAATCCAAAGATCTCAAAAAAGAACGTCAGTTCTTCACGGAAACACATAGATGCAGTATTGTGTTAATCAGGGTTCCTCAGACAAACAGAATTATTAGGGTGTGTGTGTGTGTGTGTGTATCAAAAAGGAATGGTTCACATGATTATGGTCCCATGGAAAGTTATAACATGGCCTAAGTGTCAAAGTGCCTGTGTCAGAATCCTTTCTCCAAACTTATTCCCTGGGTGACCCTTGACAAGCCAATGCTAAGTGCTTCTGATTTTTGATTAGCAAATTAGGGATAATAACTTAAGTCCTTACCTCTACTGTTTTTATTGTTGTAAAGATTAAATGAAATGAGATATCACATGTTAAACACCTAGAAGAATAACTAGCACATAGTAGGAACTCACCAATAATACACTATTTTACACAATAATACAATATTTTACACAATACACAATAATACACAAAATTCATTGAAACAAAATTCTTCTTAAAAATCATTGCTCTGCATATTTTTCCTTTTCTACTTGATTTTTTTTCAGTTTCATACACAAACCCATAGTTTTCACTTGCTCCAACCATTTTTCCTAAGTGTTCAGTAGCACATATAATAAAACTTATGTTAAAAGGTTTTAACACAATCCTAATGTGAATATATCTAATATATATATTGATTAACCAGCATGGAGTGGTTATTAACTGCCATCAAGAGAACACAAAGAAAAGTAAGAAAAGTAAAATATATTCATTTTTCTCAAATAATCTTATCCCAATTGAAATAAGTTAATAAATGTAATAAATTAATAAGGAGATAGAAAATAATCCTACACATTATTATAGTACAATGGGGACAAGAATTCCTCATGGTATTAGAAGGGAACAAGGATTCCCAGCCTTCCCTCCTCCTCTCCATCTCAGAAGAGCTAACCTATTGGTAAAACTGAATTTTGGGTTTGTTTATGTACAGTAAGGAGAATGAGTAAAGCAAACAGAAAATTAAAAAAAAAAAAAAAGGCAGACAAGTGGGTAGATCAGTATAATAAAGAGGAGGGAGAGGGGGAAAGAAAGAAGGTGGGGAGAAACAAAATTCCTTGGAGTAAGTGTCCTGGATAAGTGAGTGGTAGTGACCCAAAATCTAGAGTTGCTATATAAAGTGCAGGATATTGAGATGGATGAAACTGGAGCCCATTATACAGAGTGAAGTAAGCCAGAAAGAAAAACAACAATACAGTATACTAATGCATATATATGGAATCTGAAAGATGGTAACGATAACCCTATATGCGGGACAGAATGAGAGACACAGATGCATGGAACAATTTTTATGGACTCTGAGGGAGAAGGTGAGGGTGGGACGTTCTGGGAGAATGGCATTGAGACATGTGTATTGTCATATGTGAAACAGAGCACCATTCCATGTTCGATGCATGTGACAAGGGCTCGGGGCCGGGGCAGTGGGATGATCCAGAGGGATGGGAGGGGGAGGGAGGTGGGTGGGGGGTTCGGGAAGGGGAACACATGTAAACCCATGGCTGATTCTTGTCAATGTATGGCAAAAACTATTACAATATTGTAAAGTAATTAGCCCCCAAGTAAAATAAATAAATTTATAAAAAAAAAAAAAAAAAGTGCAGGATATTAATATGGGTAGCTGGCTGTTCTTTTAAACTTCATCCCATCTCTTTCTGCTTTTGGTTCACCCCTTGTTTCATCCTACTCTTTGATTTTGCTGGAGCCTGAGCTCAAGTTTTGAGACCTTACTCTACTTGCATTTGTCCCCTCGTTTCTTTGAGCAGGCTCATGGTCGTACTCCCTCCTGGCCCAGCACTGTCCCTGGTCCGTGCTATTGAGTGAACCACCTCTGCCGTGACCCCAGAAACCATTTTCCTCCTATGGCTCCTTCTCTGGGGTGAACAGCCTGGGATGAAACAGAAGTGCTCAGACCTTACCAGCCAACCCCTGGCCCCTGGTGTTTGAGTGTCAGCGAGTAAGAACAAAGGTTA
The DNA here is from genome assembly GCF_054371585.1 of Giraffa tippelskirchi. Taxonomy (NCBI): domain Eukaryota; kingdom Metazoa; phylum Chordata; class Mammalia; order Artiodactyla; family Giraffidae; genus Giraffa; species Giraffa tippelskirchi. Next base: position 80,219,823 of record NC_137275.1, on the reverse strand, counting down.
GTTGATGCTAATTACTTAATACATGAAATTGTTTTCTTACATATTACTATGAGACAAGTAGCATTTGGGGTAATTAAAGGGGAGGGAACCTGAAGGGCAAGAGATTATAATAGTTAAGTGGTGAATTACAAAGGCTTGTAAAAGTAACTGCTCCCAGTCAAAGAGATGCCTATAAAGAGAACCAACAGACTGTGGCAACCACAAAGGTAAGAGAAGCAAAATATAATTGGGACAGTTACAGTGACTTTGAGGTCTTGTTATGGGATAACGTCAGGACAGTCATGGAACTATCAAATATGATGATGGAGTATTAGATTTGGTGGGTACTGACACTAATAAAACCAAGTTTGTGTTTGCCAAGGTCAGCTTGCTTCAGAGATGGTAGTATCTTGCTGTATTGGAGTTATGCTGGAGATGGAGAACAAGACAAGTTATTTGAGTCTCTCTAAAGGTTTGCTGAAACCACAGGATGAAAACTGCTTCCTCAGTAGGGAGAAAATGAAAACAATCACATCAATGCCTCTAAAGAAACATCCAAACAAGTCCTGATTTATGAAGAGCTACACGATGGTTTTAAAAAGGTATAACGGTTTCTAAAATTTCCACAAAGGGAAGAAAGTAAAATTAACTCTAAATTGACTCTTTTTGCAGGTACTATCACATAAAGATATTTCTGGACTTCTTAGTTGAAGGCAGTTCTTCTTTTTTTTTTTTTAATAACGGAAATGATTGACAACTACTCTGTATTTACTTTTTATAAACTCCTGCTCATGCCTAATAATGTCTCCTATGAAGTTCAGTAACCCAGATTGGGGGAGAATCAACTCCACAAACTAAGTCAAAGGTTTGACAAATCAGGACCAGGTTTGCTGAAGTGCTGGTAATGCTTCAGTGTAACCTGGGATTCAGTAACCTGTGTGTTAGTTAAGGTAAAATCTTCAAGAGTTTAAATCTTACACTCGAGTTCCAGATCTCTGACAGTAGCAATTTCATAATGGAGAGTCAGTTGCTGGGTTTAGCTTTGAATTATTTCTTTCCATGATCTATGACAGTCATAAAAGACTATCCATTCCAAAAGATTTGCAAAATGACATTTACTATGTGTCCCTATGTGCAAAGCTCTGTTGGGTTGTTTTGTGTGTTTTTTAAAAATACCATTCTTCCACATTGTAAACAGGAAAGATTTGGAGTGGGTGGATTAGTCAGAGGATGGAACCAGGGAAAGCATTTGGGGATGGAGACTTATTATGGAAGCATAAAGTGAGAGAAATGACATTTCCTGGCTCAGTTCCCAGTATTGTTTGCCAGACATGTTTTGCATGTGAAATAAGCAGCATTCACACCCGATAGTACCATTTTCTAATCAAGTGGTAGTACATTTAAGGGAAATTAAAATTCCAAAGGATTAATTAAAATTAACCTTTGATATACTTGCCAAAGGCAAACATAAACAACAAAAGCAACACTGAGGAGCCTCACTAGTTTCACTTCTGTCATCTGTAGTAAATGATTAAGCTTTACCTAAAGCAAACCAGTTACTTGTCCTTACTGTGTTTTAAAGATTCACATAAGTCACTCTAAGACAGCAACTGTGTCCCAAAACAACTGGCAGTGAGTCGTGAAATGGTCTTCTTCAACCGAGTTTCAGTCATCTGAGCAGTGTTGCCAAATCATAAGACTCATTTTCCATGTCCCTAAACCTCAATCCTGTTAAGTTAGGCTACAGAAAAAAAAAAAAAAGGAAAATAAATTAAATCCAGCTGTGATCATTCTGCATACCTCTACATAAGCCTAGAGATGTTTATGTGACTCCAAGGTTTCAAGGAACATGTTATGAAAATCACTGCAATCTCTTTGTTGTTTACACTGAAATTCCCAGGAAGAATTTGAAACTTCAATAACTGTGAGGAAAACAGGAAAAGGGGCCTTTGGTCAACACTTAACCTATGTTGTGGCTTTCAGTGGTAGAGCATCAGAAGAAACAACACCAGTTATTTGTAGGAATAATGTTTTTACATTAAAATTTAACGTATTCTCTAAAATCGTTAGCTAAGAGTATCTCTACTGTAGTAACTAGTCAAGAAGTATGAGGGTGGAGGCACACAGGAGGCACATCTCCTCCTGGAGAAATGTAAGCGAGAACCTGCAAGTTTAATATGTTAAAGATTCCATTAGTGAGGACAAGAATGTACAATTTTAGACATGGGGAAATATTGTCTGTGTCTAAAGAAAATCTATATGAAGTAGCTTTTAAAAGTCAAAAAGACTAGGAAGCTGGTTCAAGTGAAGCCCTGATCCTGATTCTGAGCTTCAACTCCATTCTTTTACCTGTTCCTTGTTTCATTTGCAAGCCCAGGCATTAATGAAGGGTTAAAGTGATTCTTCTAAATTCATCACAGGAGGGAGCTGAAACACCTAAGATTTTGATTTAAGAAACTTTCTAATTCATAAATTTATAGCCAGGCAGGTAACTGTTCAATTAATTGGTTCTTCGTGTGTATAAATGTTTCTCATTTTTAGTAAGTAAGAATCAGACTATCTTTCAGAAATGTTGTCAGAAATGTCTGAGATGTTTCCTTCTAGCTTTTTCTCAAACTGACGTGAGAGAATGCTGTCAGAGGGAGGTTCCAAAGCCCCTCCCTCGCTCCCATGGTTGCTACTGAATTAGGAGGAGCTGCTGAAACCAAGGACCGTATTCCTTATATGGACTTAAGTAGCGTGCTCTTCAAAGATCTGTGCTTGCTTGCATTGTGCCAGCTCAGCATTGGCTGTTCTCAAGGGAAAAAATTGTGAAACTTCACAAACCTGAGTTAGAATTAGAGATCATAGCAGCCAAGTCATAGTTCATGGTCGAGTGCCGATATTTTTGACATTCAAGGAAGTCAGGATGAACGGCATCTTATTGATATGGATTGCCAGTGTCAGAAAGGTGCAATTCTGCCTCCTAAACCACCACACGCATTTAAGAGTTTTTTCTTAAAAAGAAATTGACTGGCAGTGAAGATTTGAACTGCAGAAGGGAAAGTTGGTGGCATAAGGTTTAAAAAAAAAATCTATGCTTTGAAACAGAAAAGAAATAAAGCAACTAATTCAGAGCTGAATGAAAATAGAATTTGGGATGAAGAAAATCGTAGGATGTGAATATGGGGAAAAAATGGAAAAATTAGAAAAATACAACATAACAGACCAGGTAATGCTGCAAAATTAAAAATTGCAATAATTCAGTTTCTTACTATGTTTGCCTTTTAAGTAGTAAGTAAATTTGAAATATTTCTAATGATGGTCAATTTAATACTTTTGTTGGCAACTTAAGTTCTTGGCTGAACTTCCTAGTGCTATTTATGGATATTTTCCCTCGCCTGCCTGTAAAAATACATCACTGAAATATTTTTAACAGCAAACCCTGTATGAGACAGTTTACTTTAGTAACCTGTCAGATACTTGTGGTTGCTCCTAAGTAGCCTCATTTGTAAACACTTGTTTATGGATTATTTCCCCTCAAATTGGTGTCATCTAAAAAAATAGTAGTAGTAGTGTATTCATTAGGGATGCACTATATATGGCTAAAACTTCACTGTATGTGATTTCACACCACTGCAAGCATTTTGGTTACTTGGAATAATTTTTAGATCTCAGTGGCCCTGAAGAAGGATCTTCTTTCTCTTTAATACAAACCAAAGCTGCTGACATGTTATTTTTCTTTAATCTTCAGCACTGTAAGTAACAAGAACTAGAGAGAATAAACAAAAGAAAAAGAAGTTATTTTTAAAATGAGCGATAGGGGAGGGGGTTTTAGAGGAGTATTAAATATCATTCTCTACCAGGAATATACTCACACTATATAGATCAGAAATGGCAGCTAAGCTTCCCTGCATGGGTTTATCATGGTCATTGATCACTCGCTATGGAGAATCACATTAAGAAGGGTTTAGAGGTTTAGTTCAGGCTTAACAAGAAAAAGTGTTCTGATTTGGAAATCTTCAAGAATTTTTTCAAAAATGTTAAGTTTAGAGGAATTATAGTTATATTTGGCAAGGAGAAATGTTCTAGCCAGTACACAGCATAGAGATGCTTATCTCTACCCACTACTACTATCAGAATACTACTAGTATTCTACTGAATGAATAAACTTATTTTAAAAAAATTAAAGATCTCTACAACATTTAGAAAAGCTGTTATAGTAGTTGTTCATAGCTTGGTAGTAATTAATTAAATAATCTAACCCCTAGGAGAGATCAATCGAGCCATGGGAGTGAAACGGGAATTGATTATGGGAGAAGAGAAGGAGTAATAATTTGTGGGCAGGAGACACTAGAAGCCTTCCTAAAATGTAAAATTCTTTTGAGAGATTTTGGCTGTCTGGATTGCCAATGTCTTATCTAGGTCACTGATGAAAATATCAAATGGAACAAGGCTTTGGTTTGACACCTGCTAAACATTATTTATGTCTTAAGGCTGACATCAAACCATTTGTAACCATTCTATTTATAAGTTCCCTGAGCACCCTTCTGAGTTTCCAGATATAAACTATAGTAGTGCTCTTGGCACTTGGCTGGTAGATTTGCCTGAAAATACAGTTCTCTGAATTAGCATAGGAATCCTCTTTCATAATTTTATTTTCCTCTGTAGCTCCAGGATGGTAGAAATTGTATGAGACAAAGATTGAAAGATTTGTATTTTAGCTCTAGAGCTCTAGCTTTAGTTCATTGTGTCATTTTGTACAAATTGATTAATCTCTTTGGACCTCAGAAATGAAGGTCATCCCAGATCAGTATTTCCCAACCTATCGGCCTCAAATTCCAGAATGTCCTATCTACTGCCAAGGGCCCACAAACGCATGTTCACCCCAGAATTGTCTGACTAAGTACACCACCACATGTGAAAGATTGTGGTTACTGTCTCCAAAGAGGACTTTTGAAAACGGAGGAAAACGCTGTCATTGTTTTGAACAAGCTTCTTTCTCTCTTAGCTTTTAACACATAGACCCCCTTCCTCTATATTTGACAAGAGTAAGAATATTTGACACGAGTAAGAATAATCACTTCTGTTTTACAGTAAAATAACCTTAAGGCATAGAAAAGTATAATTAAGCTCTCCCATATTATATGATGGCTTCATCGTTGTAGTAGGAATTGACTGCTATTTTTTAAGTTTGTTTTCTTTAATTAAGTACCATATATAATCTTTATTATATTTGGTTCCTTTCCCTGATGATAATTAAACAAACATAAATGTGTGATTACATAATTGATTTGATTAAAATGTCCTTTGAGTAAGAGATTCTAGTGAGAAACAGGAGCAGTGTTCAGTGAGCTACTTTTATAAAAGATGTAATTAAACTTTTGCCAGAAATGACTGGTGGAGTTTCACTGTCAGCTAACATGAGCTGCAGAAACTTGGCTGTCTGTAGGGCTAGCTACATGGTGCCAGATACTCTTTTCACACTGCCAGGAGATACCTCATCTATGATGTCAAAACTCACAAGACAGTTGAGCTCAGAATGCAGGCTATGTACTCAGTAGGACACCAAAAAAAGTTGCTTGGGTCATACAAACAAACTGTATTTGGAACTGACGTCCTTGAGAGGTCAAAATGCCATTGATATTTTAAAAACTTTAACCTTAACAAATCTTCACAGGGAGAACACATGTAGGGAGCTACAGACACACTTACGTCAGGTGTCTTAACTGATGAATGCCAGGAATTGTGGAATTTCTTAATTGTATCTAGGAAGATACACATTTTCCATTTCTAAGAGTTGGTAAGGTTAAAAAAATTCTAACCAGAAAATATGATATTCCATCTGAACAGTGGAGGTTTAGCAGGATAACACATAAATTCAATGATTCTTTTCTTTCAGATCACAGACTTTATGCTATAGGTAAGGGATACACTGTGTGTTTCCTTTGAGAGGTTCATGAACTTATTTAGGCAAAGAGTCTTAACCATTGGCTGATTAAATAATATGTTTTATGTATTTGTACTGCTATCTGTTAAATGCATTATTAGCCACTATCGTGGCTAATATAATCTTAATTTGTCAAAAGGTATTAACAACATTAGTGGCTAAGAGGTAAAGAAACCACCTGCCAATGCAGGAGACATGGTTTGATCCCTGGGTCAGGAATATCCCCTGGAGAAGGAAATGGCAACCCACTCCAGTATTCTTGCCTGGGAAATACCTTGGACAGAGGAGCCTGGTGGGCTACCATCCACGCGTTCACAAAAGCACTGGACATGACTTAGCGACTAAACAACAATGACAACAACAACATACATATATATTTGTTTAATCTACTGATCTTGAGAGTTTAAGAATTATCACATAGGGGTCAATGAAATTTTGCTTGCAAAGGACCCTCACTGTGAAAAGGTGAGGATCCACTGTCTTAATAGATTTCAGGTAGACAGGCTGGTGGACAGATATTTTTGGCAAAGGGGTTTTCTTGCTGCAGTTGCCTGTATGCTAGAAGAAAGAGCAAAGCATGTCTTGAGAAAAAGCAACCTTAACCAGCATTCTACATGCCACAGACTAAATTTTACTTGTAAGAATAAAGCTGAGTGTAAGAAGTGATTTCTCTCCCAAATCCAAGATGCCACCTTATTTCTAAGTTATTGGACCAAAATAATAACAAAAACAACAGATTCCAGGTATTATATACCTCTAAATCACTGGTACTTTAAAGTTAGTGAAACTAGATAACACCTATTTGCTGTAAGAGGGAAAAAATGATAAAGTGCTAGCTAGAAGAAATGTTAAACTGCTATAGGTATTCGAGTTGGGGTTTTCCAAGTGGCACAATGGTAAAGCATCCGCCTGCCAATGCAGGAGACGCAGGTTCAATCTCTGGGTCAGGAAGATCCCCTGGGGGAGGAAATGGCAACCCACTCCAGTATTCTTGCCTGAAAAATTCCATAGACAGAGGAGCCTATAGTCTATAGGACTATATGGACTATAATCTATATGGACTTTAGGCTATAAGAGAGTCAAACATGACTGAGCGATTGAGCCACACACCACACACAGGTATAAATTAGGCTCAAGTGAAGCTAGTTATGGCAAGCGAGGTGGCTACCGCCCTCTAGTGGTTAGTGGTTCTCGCTCTCTCTCACCTCAAGTACCCTAGACACTTTGCTGAGAAGTTTCCAGTTTCCTCTTAGTCAATCAAACCACCGCAAAAAAATGGAAAGATAGAAAAAAGAAGTTTGCAATCTATTGCCATTCTCATCTTCAAATCCTAAGAGATTTTATCTCCCCAGGTTAAAGGCACACATATATATTCATATACATATAGTTGGGTTTTGCTGTTGCTCTCATGAATTTTTGCATTTAACGAAAAAACATTTCTTGAATATCTACTACAAAACCATTTACACACAAAAAAATTATTCATAAAAAAGTATGAGATAATCCTTACCCTGAAGAAATTTTTAATATAGGAGAGAATATGACAAACATGGAAAGAAAGCTGAGTGCCCTAAAGAAAGCTGAACACTGAAGAATAGATGCCTTTGAACTGTGGTATTGGAGAAGACTCTTGAGAGTCCCTAGGACTGCAAGGAGATCCAACCAGTCCATCCTAACGGAGATCAGTCCTGAATATTCATTGGAAGGACTGATGCTGAAGCTGAAACTCCAATACTTTAGCCACCTGATGCAAAGAACTGACACATTAGAAATGACCCTGATGCTGGGAAAAATTGAAGGTGGGAGGAGAAGGGGTCGACAGAGGATGAGATGTTTGGATGGGATCACTGACTCGATGGATGTGAGTTTGAGCAAGCACCAGGAGTTGGTGATGGACAGGGAAGCCTGGCTTGCTGCAGTCCATGGGGTTGTAAAGAGTCAGACACTACTGAGTGACTGAACTGATACTGATGTACAAACATGAATTTGTTTTTTTTTACAATAAAGCCAAAGAGTAATAATGTTTTATTTACTAGAAAAGCAACTCTTTGATCTTACTTACTTGACTCACTGGTCACTGAGATGATTTTCAGTGTTTAGCAAAATTTTTTAAAAGAAAGTTATCATAGAGAGGATGCCAGTGTTAAAAAATTGACACAGATTTATGTGTGATGGGGGAGAATGAGGACACAGTCCTAGCTGTGTCTCTATTTAAACATGTTCTTAAACTGTCATATTAAATTGTTGCTTTGCTTGTAAGAAGACAAAAGGCTGGTACGCCATTGTCAATAGTTTTCACTCCTTTTCCAGGTCAATAAAAGGACATTATAGGACTAATTGTCACCCTAATGCCATACTTAGTAGTGAGCACATTGTCTTGTGCATGAGTGTCCAGAAAACATACAACCTCCTAGTACATTTATACCTTATGATTTCAGATTCCTTGCTCTCTAGGGATAAAGTTGTTTGTCAAGAACAGAAATGGAGGTCTTATTGTTGTTGTTGCTCAGTCACTCTGTCATGTCTGACTGTTTGCGATGCCGTGGACTGCAGCAGGCCAGGATCTTCTGTCTTCCTCTATCTTCTGGGGCGGGCTCAAATTCATGTCTGTTGAGTTGGTGATGCTGTCTAACCATCTCATCCTCTGCCGTCCCTTCTCCTTCTGCCTTCAATCTTTTCCAGCATCAGAGTCTTTTCCAGTGAGTCAGTTCTTCACGTCAGGTGGCCAAAGTATTGGAGCTTCAACTTCATCCAACTTTCACATTCCATATATGACTACTGGAAAACCATAGCTTTGACTATACAGACCTTTGCCAGCAACCGATGTGACTGCTTTTTAATACGTTGCCTAGGTTTGTCATAGCTTTTCTTCCAAGGAGCAAGCATCTTTTAACTTTATGACTGCAGTGATTTTGGAGCCCAGGAAAATGAAATCTGTCACTGCTTCCACTTTTTCCCTATTTGCCATGAAGTGATGGGACTGGATGCCATGATCTTAGTTTTTTGAATGTTGAATTTTAAGCCAGTTTTTTATTCTCCTCTTTCACCATCATCAAGAGGCTCTTTAGTTCCTTTTCACTTAATAAATGTTTCTATAACTATGTTCAGTAAATTCCTATCACGTTAAGTAAAAGGATATAATTTATACTCAGCATTGCATTTGATTGTGGACCCACATGTTACAACACTATGTAAAGGTAGTCAGGTAATACTGATGAAAGGTACTCTTATAGTTTAAAATTATTCCTAAGGATTTTTTAAAGTTTGCCAATGTGTAGAATGAGTCTCTTTTAAATTTTAATAGGCATAAAATTTTTTTAATTAAGACTATTTTTTAGCATACCTGTAAAAATATTGATTTAGAAGATAACATGACTTTGAATGCCCTCATATAAAATTTCTGAAGAACTTAGTTGATTTTATAGGACAAGTATGAACAGATCATATGATATCACAGGAAAAATAACCAATGAAGACATTAATTGCATTAATATAAAGTTTGATAATCATATCAATATTGTTCTCTGTCCTGGGCAGGTATAATATGAGATATTATGCTCTTTTCCGGATATCAAAGTTTAATGATGTCAACTTAATCACAGAGTTGTCAGAAGCAGGAAATTTTGGAAGTTGTACTGAGAACAGCTGGACAAAGTGGGGCAAAATATTAAAGATGATATTTTAGCTCATATTAAATATATGCAAGACTACAGTATAGAAGAAAGGGGGATGGGAAAGGAAAGAGATATTGAGTCTAAACCTATAGCTTAAAAATCCCACTGTTTTCTATATAAAATGTCTCAAATTCATACTTTCCTTTCTTCTCATTTAATACATCTCCTAGATTTGTCCCAGTCTCTTTATTCTCAGTGTTATTACTTTAATTTGGATTATTTTTTATAATTTATTTTCTTTTGGGCTTTGCTAGGTCCTTGTTGCTGCGTTGGCTTTTCTGAAGTTGCGGTGCATAGGCTTCTCATTGTGGGGGCTTCTCTTATTGTGGAGCGCAGGCTCTAGGGCATGTGGGCTTCAGTAGCTGCAGCACAGGGGTTCAGCAGTTGTAGCTTGCGGGCTGTAGGGCATAGGCTCAATAGTTGTGGTTCAGGGGCTTAGTTGCTCTGCAGTATGTGGGATCTTCCTGGATCAAGAATCCAATCTGTGTCTCCTGCATTGGCAGGTGGAGTCTTTACCACTGAGCCACCAGGGAAGCCCCTTATTTGAATTATTATAATAAAAGTGTATCTCATTTTTATAGCACACCCCGACCTCACCCATCTTAATGTTGTTACTAAGTGTTTCTTCTTGAAATATTATTGATGTTATGGAACTACAACGATTCTAAATTATGGCTTTCAATGCCCCCACTCATAGTATATGCTAAATTCACCTAGGTCTTATTTTCTATTATTTCTGATGGGCCATCTACTCAAGTTTGTTCCTTCACTATCTGGCAAATATGTCATGTTCTTTGTAAGTTCCACAACTTTGTTATATTTCTCATTTACCCACTCTAAACCCTCTGTCCATAAATTTCTCCCTATGCATCCAATTCTTATCCATTCTTTAAGAGACATTACAAGTCATTCTATCCTTGACATCTTCTTAAACTATTCTAACCATGATTTTGTATCATAATTCCTATGGTATATTTTGACTGACATTTGGTACATTTAAAATAAGGCAATTACAAAATAGCACTTATTCCATAATATTGTTCATCAATTTCACTCTAATCAAATTTTATACTTTTGGGATACGTTTTGCAGGGATGACCCTGATTCATCCATGCCTCTTTGTATCCGTGGCCTTGGAGAGACTGTCATATAATGACTCTGGACTTAGTCATTTGACATAATTTGGCCAAAGAGGCAGTAAGCAAGTGCAATAAAAAAAAAAGATTTGAAAAATGTTGTGCACTGGGGCTTGCCTTCTCTTGCTGCTCTTTGGAATCCCAAGACCAACCATGTGAGAGAGCTTAAGCTATCCTGGTGGAGACATGTGGCACCAGTCATCCTTGCTCACTGTTTCAGGGTCAGTACCAACTGATAGCCAGTATCAACTGCCAGACATATGAGTGTGACTGCCCTATAGCCACTATCCCCTAACCAACCCAACCAACCTGTGGTAGCTGTGTGATTGAACCCAAGCGAGACCAACAGATGAACTGGCCCATAGGCACTGCCAACTCACAGAACTGCTAGTTTAAAAAAAAAAAATGATTGTTGTCCTAAATCATTACTTTTAAGGGTAGCTTGCATTGAAGCAAAAGCTGCTGGATACAATAGTTCTTTATCAGTCAATTTTTGATTGAGTATTAGATCTGCTTCAGCATCTATACTGTGAATTATTTGAGAGCAAGAACCATGAAGTCTTTTCTGAAATCTTCAGTATTTAGCTGAAGATTAAGCTAATTGACATTGCATAGACAATTTGATTAAAATTTTCCCTTAATAATTTTAATGTTATTTTGTTGGTACCATAAGGACGTAATTACCCATCCTTACATACAACATCACCTGCATTTTCTAATTTTAGGTAGGATAAAATTGTTTTAAAATACAGAATTCATGATAAATGTAATCCTGGATTGGAACTTGGATTTTTAAAAAATTTCTATAAAGAATGTTACTGAGACAATTGGCAAAATATGAATATGGATTACATATTTGATAACAGCAATTTATCAATGCAAAATGTCCTCAATTTTATAATTACTTTTGGTTATATAAGAGAATGATTCAGTAAAAATACTGGTGCTAAATTTACCAGTTCTAAACAAGTATATATGTAGAGAGGGACAAGAAGGGTATGAGACAGAGAGACAGAGAAAACAAAGTATGGCAAATTGCCAAGAATCTGGTGAGTCTCAGGTGAAGGGTAAAATGGGATTCATTATACTACTCTTATACCTTTTTATATGTTTGGAATTTTTATTCAAAATAAAAAGTAAGAAAAAAGAGGTAAGAGCTACTGCTCACCAAGTAAACATTTTTACTTATAAAAGATGTAGGTCACTATTGTTTAAAATGGAAAGTCTGTTGGACACTAAGAATAAGCTGACTGTTACTCTATCAACTCTGCTGTCATCATTCATTATCCTAAGGAATTTGTTCTTTAGTACGTGATGAAGGATTGGAGAAGGAACAGCAGGCCATGTTCAATGAATGCTGTAAATTGAGTGGCCAGAAATAAACTTGGGGATTTTAAGGCTTACCAGATCTTGTAACAAATGCAAAATTTACCAGTAGATTCTAAAAACAAATGCTTTCCAGTATTATTCCTAGAAGGAGTATAGAGATATTCCTACCATTCCACTCTAAGAGTATGTCTCACTGCAGTGAAGAGCTGTTTACAATTAATAAATGATAAAAGAGGAGAGATTACACTACAATTTTTTTTTCCTTTGGGTAGGTGATCCAGAACTGAAACTCAAACCATTTACTGATTTCCTAAATGTTCAGAGTGTTTTTCTCTGCAGACTAAACTATGGAATCCCTAGGAATTTAACCCAATGACTCCAGTTAAAATTTATCTGAAATTCTCTGACTTCTTTACTCTTGTGTATATGTACAAATACGAAAACCCTTCATTTTCTGGAAAACTTCTGGAATGCTGCAGACTAATTTGATATATTTATTACTTAAGTGAAACTTTTTTACAAGAGGATTTAATCTTTAATTACAAATTGTTAAAGATACTGTTTTATTGAAATACAAACGAAAACAAGCAAAACAATCTGAAATTAAACTCTAAATGCTTAGCTCCAAATGCTGCAAGAGGGTGAATATTTACTTTAGGCATTTTAGGCAATAATTTAAACATTTTTTTTCAAATTATTGATTTTAGTAAGAAGTATAGCTTAAAAGTTGAACTCATTTTATGCTTCTTCTAGATTGGACTTAGTTAAAAATAGTGGCCTTTTCCCTGCTGCTGCTGCTGCTAAGTCGCTTCAGTCGTGTCCGACTCTGTGCGACCCCATAGACGGCAGCCCACCAGACTCCCCCGTCCTTGGGATTCTCCAGGCAAGAATACTGGAGTGAGTTGCCATTTCCTTCTCCAAAATAGAAGCATTGAATTAAAACATAGGAATGTTAAGCTTTGCCGCAATTGACAATTTTGGGAATAAGAGATAAACACATCGGTCGTTAACCAAAGTATTGGTTAAGTAAGGATCAAAGAGAGAAAACTCTGGTTGAAATAGAATTTTCTTTGAAAGTAATGCTATGACTTTTCATTACTGATGGAAAATAAGTCCACAGCCAAGATAAAATCTCCCTGTTCATTCTTCATCTACACAGTATGCTTAAGTGCAAAGGCAAATGGCCCTAAAAGTACTGGAATCATTACTTAGTATCTGTTAACAAAATCATGATCAAGACCTACTGACGTGAGAATTTCTTTAACATAGACAAATCCAATGCATGTAACTCTAGTAAGAATAAATCGGAGTTAGTATACGAAGAAGTAAAGCTCTCTTAAGAAAAAAAAATAGTTTCCCATTTTTATTTTAAAAATATCCTATAACTTGAACTGCAGTAGAGGAGAAAAACAATTTCTCTTGAAATGTTCAAAAATCCAGCTTCTTATATGGTTTTGTGATTTGTTCCCCTTGTATAAATGAGATAACTAACTGGGTCATAATGCTCATTATTTTAAAATACATTTACCTTTTCTGACTGAGCCCAGATACCACATACTTAACTATCCTTGGTTTAGCTCCATTTCTTAGCACTCCAGCCTGTCACTGGTTGGAAGAGATGAGGTATGTCCTAGTTTCTTCCTATTCATAGAACAGAGGCAATGACCAGAAATGTCACATGGGGCTTATGTTAGTTAGGAGTTAAGTGAAAGTCAAGTTCTAGGCTTGTATATAAACTTAATGAATGAGGAGTGGGCTCTTCACTAACTTCTCTTCTCCTTGCTTATCACTTTCAACTAACCAATCATATATATACTTAGGAACTGGCAAAGGCAAATTAGCTTCTCTTACTTACTAAATAGAAACTTCTAAATAATTGCAAACCTCTAAATAAATGAAAATTGGGGCTTCCCTGGTGGCTCAGTGGTAAAGAATCTGCCTGCCAATGCAGGAGACATGAGTTAGGAAGACGCCCTGGAGGGGGAAATAGCAACTCACTCCAGTACTCTTCCTGAGAAATTCCATGGACAGAGGAGACTGGGAGGTTGCAAAAGAGTCAGACATGACTTAGTGACTAAACAACAACAAAAAAAATGAAAATTAGCACATCCTTGTATCTGTTATTCAGGGAATTTTTTTCCTCCTTGCAGCCTGAATCATTAATTGTTCAGTTTTAATATTTTATATTTACTTAAGAAGAAAGAGGTTATCTATTATCCTCTTTAAATCTGTTTACATTCTTCAGGGTTTAGAATACCATCCTTTAAATTAAAGAATATGGGTACTATTCATCTCAGTTATAAATCTTTAAAAGGTCAAGTTGGTCTCTGGATTATGTTTTTCATTCATTCATATAACAAATATTTCTTGAATATGTCATAGACAGGCATGTACTGGAAAGTAAAGAATACATATTGCTCACTCCTATGGGTATGATATCTTATGCAGGATAAAACCAATTACATTCTAGTGATGCATAATTTCCACTTTTCGAAATGTAAATATGTGAAAAATAATAAATGACTTTCCCTATAGAGAAGCAAGAAATAAAATTTCTAATCACTTTAGCATAATATAATGAAGCAAATGTGCAGCCTTTCTAGTTTCTTATTCATGCTCATCTAATTCTATACAAAGTACTCACTAAGTAGAGTCTGTATCATCTTCTTGCTATTGCAATAAATCTTTTCAAAATTTTTACTGCCACTTCTTTTTGATTAGATTCTCTACAAAAGCTTTAAATTTTGAGGGACAAGCCACATCATTAACTTTGATAGGGATAATTAGAAAAATATGTTAGTTCAATTTACATGTAAAGTTTTATTTAATTCTATTTTATAGAAATGAAAGTAAAAGGCATACTCATGATCTTATTTAGTGAGAAAACTACCAAAAGAGAAATATAATTCAGTGTCTTGAAAAAATAAATCTTCTTAAAGACATATTTAAAACAACTGTATCTTCTTTGTTTCCAAGAGAATGACAGATTAGATGCAGAATATCCTGATGCTGGGAAAGATTGAGGGCAGGAGGAGAAGGGGACGACAGAGGATGAGATGGCTGGATGGCATCATCGACTCGATGGACATGGGTTTGGGTGAACTCAGGGAGTTGGTGATGGACAGGGAGACCTGATGTGCTGCTGTTCATGGGGTCGCAAAGAGTCGGACATGACTAAGCGACTGAACTGAACTGAACTGATCCTTATGAGGGCTTCCCCGTTGGCTCAGTGGTAAAGAATCTGCCTGCAATGCAGGAGACCTGGGTTCGATCCCTGGGTCAGGAAGATCCTCTGGAGGAGGGCATGGCAACCCACTCCAGTATTCTTCCCTGGAGAATCCCATGGACAGAGGAGCCTGACTGGCTGCAGTCCACACGGTTGCACAGAGTCGGACATGACTGAAGTGACTAAGCAGCAACAGCAACATTCCTTATAAAGGCCCTGATGTAATCAAAAGAATAATTGTGTCCATTGTCAACATTAAACTAGAAGACTGGAAAGGGTCACCAAAGCTGTAGGACAAATAACAAGATGTAGACCAGAGACAGCTAAGTCAGCACATCTCCTGATCAAGCGTGTCTTTTAGGAACAAGAAAAAGCGAAGTTGCTCAGTCGTGTCTGACTCTTTGCAACCCCATGGACTGTAGCCCACTAGGCTCCTCCATCCATGGAATTTTCCAGGCAAAAATTAGGTGGATGGGTGCTCATTAAAGGGAAAAGTTAGTGCCTGGAATATGAGAAAATGTTATTTCTGTGTCTTCTATCCAAAATGTTACATGTAATATTGAGTATACTAGGTAAGGATCAGCAGATGCTAGCTCCATCTTTATGGTCATAGAAAACATAGCTGCTTGAATATTTTTATAACAGATTTTGTTTCAAATGACAGAGAAATACAAATTAAACTCTATGTCTATTTTTATATTCAGTAGAAGTGTATTTAGTCAAAACCATTCAGGTATTTTGTTACTGTGGAATATGAAAATGTGAATGCTGTTGATTAGAACTCTATTACTTATATGTATGTGTGTGTTTATGTATATATATGATGGATCATTGAGATTATTTAAACAATAAAAATAATACTAGGTTTATGAAAATAGAGTATAACATGCCCAAAGTTAGACTTATATGCTTCATGTTTTTCCAGTAATATGATATAACTAAACCTCAGTCCTGAATATTCATTGGATGGACTGATGCCGAAGCTGAAGCTCCAATATTTTGGCCACCTGATGCGAAGAGCCTACTCATTGGAAAAGACCCTGATTCTGGGAAAGATTGAGGGCAAGAGAAGAGGGTGACAAAGGATAAGATGGTTGAATGGCATTACTGACTCAATGAACATAAGTTTGAGCAAACTCCAAGAGATAGTGAAGGACAAGGAAGCCTGGTGTGCTACAGTTCATGGGGTCACAAAGAGTCAGACATGACTTAGCAACTGAATAACAATAGCAAAACCTCAATGGTCTTCTGTTTTATAGTTTCTTCTCTCCAAATGTAGCTTAAACCCAAAAGGGAAATTGTAGGTTTTAAATGGTAAGGCCAAACTCCTTACTGTTCTTAACACCAAAAACCTTTGTTCAAAGCATGAACCTAAATAACATTTTGGAAAAGAATAAATTTATTATCCATTGTTATTCAAAATAAAATCACTATTTTCCAGACTAAATCTTAGCTAACAAACAGATAATATTTGGATATTCAGACATCAGAAAGGAATTTTTAAACTTAAGTTTAAGAATGGAAGATTTTAATATCTAAACCTTTGTAATGAAATATAACTGGAACGCATAACACTGAAGAAATGCCAAGTAATGCTAACTATAAGCATCACAACATGATCCAAAAGCTATAAGTTCAGGAGTCTGATACTGATTTATACTTATCTTGTTACTAACCACAAACTACAGGAGTGAATAGCTAATGAAATGCATTGAACAAAAGCCATTTGTTGGTTTTATGAAGATTAAGCTTTGGACCCCATGCAGCCACATGGTTGTAATATGTTTCTTTAACTATGTCTCTATAAAACTTTCATTTGTAGGTATGACAGGCAAAGTGCAAACTACAAATCCCTGGAGTTTCAAATAGTAACTATTCCATAAATATTTGTTGAATGAATGTAAGTCCTAAGTAGCTAGATAGACATTATAAATGGATAGAGATAACCGAAACAATTTCTAGTATTTTAAATCTGTTTATATTTTCTTGACTTCTTCATTCTATTTTTTCACTAATTACAATGAATTTGTTTCATCTTTTTTCTACTAGTGAAGTAAATTTTAATGTCCTAAAGACAAGTGGTTTAGAAAATGCATTATTAGCACTGCTTTTCCTTATGCCTTTTATTTAGGCTTCATATCAGAGCTTGCAAATTATTTTTGTGTTTTGATTTTAACAATAATTCTATTGACAAAAGTAAGCAGTATATTGTAAGTTCTATTTTATAGATAAGGAGACAGATTCAGAAATATTAAGATAAACTTTCATTAGAACCAAAATCTTCTGATTCTCAAATAAGTTTTTTTTTTCTAATAACAATCTACAGCAGCATTTCTATAAATAAATTGTAATATTTCTATATATGCCTCCAAGATTTTCTGGTTAGCCATAAGTGAGCACAATTCAGGTGAAAACTAGTATATTTTCATACACAATAATTTTCTGTGTAATTAGAAAACAGCAAAGATATTTATTCAGGTGTTTTCTTAAACCAGGAATAAAATGTCTTCAACCACTTCCATTTCTTTAAAAATTAAAATTCAATTATTTACTATCTTAAGGAGCTCAAGATAGCTCCTTCCTATGAGCTAGACAGCATGCTACAACGTAGACACAGGCACACACAATACATAACACACACAGGAATGTACCATACAATTTCCCTGCTCTCTTATTTCAGAAACTGGTCTTTTACTACATCAGGAAAAGGCAGATTAGTGTGTGCTGAACTGAGCATCAAAGGAACCTGATTAAGAAAATGGTACTGGGAAAAGAGATCTAATATTGTAAGCAAGCCTGTTCTGGGTGTTAAAATTTCTGTTCAGGCTAACAGTCTGCAAGATGTGCAGGAAAGCAGAGATAGAGAATCAACAGTAGGTAATATTCATGTGATCCCTACAGGCATTCACTAGTGGGGACTAAACAAGAGTATATATGTAATGCAATTTCAGAAAGATACTTCCTAGTTTTAAATAATAATGAGTTTTTTGAAAAGTTTAAATCCCATATGAGAGATTGTTTAACTTACTGTGTTATGGGCTTCTCACCCTCTCAATCTACCCCCTCAATTCTTTTATATATATTTCTTTCGTTCTCAAAGTTAAAAAACTATTTTTATAAAAATGCTAAAAATCATTTCCTCAGAAATGAAGAAAGCTAATCTAAAGGCTTGAGTTCCATAAACAAAGTATTTCTCTTTATATTGTGGGAGCAACTTAATTGCTAGTAATCAATTCTTAGGTAATGGTAACATCATATACAAAGTTTTCTTGTCATGACATTGATTGATAGGATATTGTTTAAAGTTCTAACTACATGAATACTCTGCTTAAGAAGATATTGGGAGAGACATTTTAATCCCCAGTGCTAGGAAAAGTTGTACTTGACCTAATCAACCAGAATATTCAAATTTCATGGACACTGAATTTTGAATGAATCATATTTACTTCTAGAAAATCAAGGAATTTTGTAGATGAACTCCAGCATTTGAGTAACAACTTAAGATTTCCAGTAATTAGCTTCATCTTTGCCTTCATCTCACTATCCTACTTTTTTTGCCTTGAGTTTTTTCATTTTATATTCTTTTTATGCATTATTTTTGCAAAGTGTTAATTAATTTTGCAAAGTGAAAGAGGAGAGTGAAAAAGCTGGCTTTCAAAATTAAAAAAGCTAAGATTATGGCATCTAGGCCCCTCATTTCATGGCAAACAGAAGGAGAAAAGGTAGAAGCAGTGACAAGAGTTTCTTTTCTTGGGCTCCAAAATCAGTGCAGATGGTGACTGCAGTCATGAAATCAGAAGACGCTTGCTTCTTGGAAGGAAAGCTACGACAAACCTAGATAGCATACTGAAAAGCAAAGACATCACTTTGCCAACAGAGGTCTGTACAGTCAAAGATGTAGTTTTTCCAGTGGTCATGTACGGATGGGAGAATTGGACCACAAAGAAGGCTGAGGGCCAAAGAATTGAGGATTTCAAACTGTGGTGCTGGAGAAGACTCTTGAGAGTCCCTTGGACTGCAAGGCGATCCAACCAGTCAATCCTAAAGGAAATCAGTCCTGAATATTCATTGGAAGGACTGAGGCTGAAGCTGAATCCAATACTTTGGCCACTGGATGTCAAGAGCTGACTCACTGGAAAAGACCCTGATGCTGGGAAAGATTGAAGGCAAAAGGAGAAGAAGGGGGCAGAGGATGAGATGGTTGGCTAGCATCACCAAATCAGTGGGCATGAACTTGAGCAAACTCCAGAAGATAGTGTAGGACAGGGAAGCCTGGCACGCTGCTGTCCATGGGGTCACAAAGAATTGGACACAACTTAGCAACTGAACAGTTATTTTTAATGATACTATATCTGTGTGTATGTATGGTGGTGGTGGTTCAGTTACTAAGTCATGTCCGATCCTTGTGACTCCATTGACTGTAGCCCAGGCTCTTCTGTCCAATAGGATTTCCTAGGCAAGAATACTGGAGCAGGTTGCCATTTCCTTCTCCAGGGGATCTTCCCAACCCAGGGATCAAACCTGCATCTCTTTCATTGCAAGTGGTCTCTTTACAGACTGAGCCACCAAGGAAGCCATTATATTCCATTACATGATGACTAATCTGTGGGATAATAATTATGTCTATTTTATAAATAAGGAAACTGAAGTCCAGACTTGCTGGACTTCTATGTTTCATATGAACTAACTAGTTTCTAGAGAGCAATATGTTATTTCAGTGACAGTAAATGTTTAATAGAAACAGTCTCAATTTAGTTCTACAATCTGAGAAACTCCTTCAGGAAACATGGGAACACTAAGCAGACTATTGACAGTAAGTTATTTGCCCTTCATTCCATCGTCATCTCCTACCTCTGCAATTATGCGGCCCTGAAACTGCTGCTCTGTCATTGGCACAGACCCTTTTTCTCCAAGCATTGTCTCCACCTGACTTATTGTAATTCCAGTGTTCCCTAGCAGCCCAGTGGAGCAGTGGGTGTGATTCTTCCAATCCTTTTAAACTTTATTGAGGCAAGATTGAAATCCTTTCTTCTCCTCATTACATCTTCAAGATTATTATCCACCCCCTGTCTCACAGTAACCCTACTCCTTTGAGGCATACACACTTAGCTTTATGACCTGATCATTTTGTCACTGTTATCTGCCTCTTGACCATTCTCCATTGTTCATCAAACACTTTGGCATCAGACTCACATTCTCTCAGTTCCAGTTCCTGCCATCATTGTAGTTGGCTTTAATATTCAGTGTTCTTTCAATACCCTGGCCTTTCATTTTCTTACCCTCCTCATCTCCATGGCCTTTTCTACTCTACCTCAACTACTTCTTCCCACGGTCACACTCTGAATCTTTTAATCAACAAAATCATTGATATTCCAAAT
This sequence comes from Giraffa tippelskirchi, assembly GCF_054371585.1. Classification (NCBI taxonomy): domain Eukaryota; kingdom Metazoa; phylum Chordata; class Mammalia; order Artiodactyla; family Giraffidae; genus Giraffa; species Giraffa tippelskirchi. The sequence goes on along the minus strand of NC_137275.1, from coordinate 80,199,172 downwards.
CAGTGACTTAGATATTGAGCAATCACAACCCCATCTCTCATCTTTCTGACTTGCTTCTTCAATTACTTCCACCTTGGCAATTCCTTGATCTCTTTGGACTCTCCAATAAGAGACCAGTCCCTCTATCTGTATCTTTTCCTCTGGGTTTCATTTTCTTCCTATTCAGTTTACTTTCCATGGTTGATAATTTTAAGAACAATTTTGTCAATGCCATAAACATTTTGTCAATTTCATAAGATGACAGACAGACATCTTATCTGTCTTATCTCTTCTGCCTGGCAAAAAATCCTTTCAGTGTGATCCGACTCTTTACTTTTTCCATATATTTATCTGTTAAACAGAACAATTGTGGGGGAAAAAAATCACAAGACATATTAGTACCACCAGAAATTTATGATCACCAACTTCAACTGGGCTCTCAGCATGGCCCAGAAATCCTAGTGTGTTTCACTAGGTAACTTGCGTTCATGTTTGCTTAACTACTTCACATTTCTCAGTCTCCTAAATGCCTGTTATCCCATCTTCCCTTTCACCTCTTAGTATGAAAACAGTCAACTCCCAGTTACCACCCAACTCTCGCCTCTCTCTCCCTGCATTTTTCCTGATGCATCTGAGGAGAGTTTTTTTCTCTCCTCTTGGCCAGTTTTCCACCTGTGTCCAAGAATCTATCTTTTCTTGCCTTTCAAGGACCTTACAGGGACTTTCCTGGTGGTACAGTGGATAAGAATGCAGGTGACATGGGTTTGATCCCTGGTTTGGGAAGATTCCACATGCTGTGGTGCAACTAAACCCCTGTGCCACAACTACTGAACCCACAGGCCACACAACTACTGAATCCTATGCACTTAGAGCCTGTGCTCCATAGCAAGAGAAGCCACTGCAATGAGAAGCCTGAGCACCACAGCTAGAGAGCAGCCCCTGCTGTCCACAGCTAGAGAAAGGCTGCAGCAACAAAGACCCAGTGCAGCCAAAATAAAAAATAATTTTTCTATAAAAGAACCTTACAGAACGGATTCTCCCTCTTCACCTGTGTCTTCAACCACTACTCTCAGTGAGGTTTTCTCATCTACATTTCAATTTGATCTAATCTTTTTCATCTTAAAAAAAATACCCTTCCCTCAAATACACAGCACATTTTAATATTACCAATTTCAGTATCATTAACAGTCTTAATATTGGTACAATTTATAGAACTTTTGAGGTAAAGCCTCATCAACTTTCCTTTTCCTGGGCGCTGGAATCGAATTGCATTGTAATATAGTTTAGGGTTAACTAGCACCCTACCGCCAGCAGGTGGCTCTGTGTCAAAAAAAGGAAAAAGGAAACAAAAATACAAACTGTGAGAGTACAATCTAAGATTTGGACCCAAGTTCCTGTCACTACTACTTATTCTATTTATATTTTAATAATTACCACAAGATAGCTTTCTGTCATTTCTACTTATTTTGTTTATACATTAATAGTTATCATCTCAAAGCTGTTTACTATCTGGTGAAGAAGAGGTTATCCATAAAAGGACAAACAAGTAAAACACTGAAATAGATCAACAGTTCTTTCAAGGAGATATCAAATGCACTCTAGATCTATAATGAGAAGTTGGCTTGGACTTGTTGCTTTTTAAAAAAAAAAAAAATTTATGTATTTATTGGCTGCATTGGGTCTTTATTGCTGCTAGTGGGCTTTTTCTAGCTGTGGAGAGTGGGGGCTACTCCCTCCACAACTGGTGTGCAGGCTTATTGCGGTGGTTTCTCTTGTTATGGGGCACAGGCTCTAGGTGTGTGGACTTCAGGAGTTATGGCCTGGTGGGCTCAACAGTTGCAGCTTGTGGGCTCCAGGCCTCGGTCTCAGTAGTTGTGCACATGGGCACAGCTGCTCTTGTAGCATGTAGGATCTTCCTGTACCAAGGATCAAACCAATGTCCCTTGCATTGAAAGGCAGATTCTTAACCACTGGACCACCAGGGAAGACATTGTATTATTTTTTAATTTAATTTTATGTATTTATTAATATAGTCAAAGAGAGAAGAGGGGAAGAAAATGGCAAGAATGATAAAGAAGCTATTGATTTACCTTGATTTTCTGTAGCTAGGGGAAGAAAGAAAGGCTTTGAATATTACTCACATGTCCAACAAATACATACATATACTATAAAATAAATATCTATGCATACCACCTATCCCAGCAAATAGAACATTATCTGGCTCGTGAAGGTTCCTTTTTCCCAAAGGTAATGATGTTCTGATTTGCATGTTTATAATTTTTGTCATTTCCTTTCTTGTCACTGGAGTTTTGCTACATATATACTACGCCTAAAATATTTTTTTAACTTTTTATTTTGTATTGAGGTATAGTCAATTAACAATGTTGTGACAGTTTCAGAGGAACTGCAAGGGGACTCAGCCATACTATATATATGTATGTATTCTCCCCCAAACTCCCCTGCCATCCAGGCTACCACATAACACTGAGCAGAGTTCTATGTGCTGTACAGTAGTAAAAATATAATGCTTAGTTTGGTATAAATGATACCATACTATGTTCATTCTTCTGTGGCTTCCTTGGTTATTAACATTTATATCTGTGAGGTTCATGAATTTTGAGGTATGTATTTCATTGTATAAATAGACCACAATGTATTATTGAGTCATCACATTTGATTAATAAAGAACTTAGACCAACTGAGCGCAACCAAGGGAAAGAAGAATATAAAATGAATATTGGGAAAAAACATAAGTTTTGTCTATTGGTCAGTTGCAGAAATGGGAAGTTGTAGTAGTCATTCATATTTCATCTTGTCTTATCATATTTATATTGTGTGTATACATAACCAATTACATTTTTCCCTTTCTTCCTTCCCTCTGTTGTTTTGTGTGGCATGGTTGATAGTGGTTAACTTAACAAATTGGCTTATATAGATACAGGGGAGGTAAAAAAACTGCAAAGGGTATGAGATTTTCCCTACTTTGCAAGTTAACCTGACAGTTTCATGGATGCTGGTAAAAGACACAAGACATTGGATCAGAGATGAAGGACAGTTTATTATTCACATCTATAACAATAGCTAGAGAATTAGCAGGTTTTGTGCTGGTCCCTGAGCCTCAATTTTTATAGGACAAGTCAAAGAGGGTCAGATGACACCTGCATATGCAATGGGTTGTGTTTCAGGAAAACAAACTGAATCTTTTTTAATGAGCAGAAAACATGCCTTCTTCTTTGCTCCAGAAGAAACCCTACTTCTATCTCCCAAGGCCACTAACTATATAAACTTTCATTAAAAGAATAGATATTATACACATTGTGTTAAGTTCTGACTTCCACTTATGACATATATTTAGAGGTATTTAGATACCTCTGAAGAAATATAATTGAGTGCTAGTGATATATCTATATTCACTAAGAACCTCTTTCCCCCTCCAGACATCTAAACACTTTAACTTAATAATGTCATTAATAGCAAAACATGGAGCCCAGAATCATACATTATATTGATTATTGTATCTCTCTAGTTTCTTTCAATCTGGGGACTTCCCTGCTGGTCTAGTGGTTAAGAATCTGCCTGCCAATGCAAGAGACATGGGTTCAATCCCTGGGTCTGTGAAGATTCCACTCACCTCAGGGCAACTAAGCCTGTTAGGTACAGATAGTAAGCCTGTATTCTAGAGCCCTCGAGCCGCAACTAGCGAAAACCTGTGCACAACAATGAAGACCCAGCACAGCCAAAGAAACAAATAAAATTTAATCTGGAGCTACTCTCAGTTTTTCCTTGACTTTCATGGCATTGACACTTTTGAATATTAAGGCCAGTTATGTTGTAAAATACCCTGCATATAAAAAGTCTTTCCTTGTAATTAAACTCAGGTATCTTTGGCGGGATTATGACAGAATTGATACTATGGTCTTCTGATTGGAAAGAGAGGCAAGGAAAAGGAGGGAAGAGGAAGAAAGAGGTAGCATAAGTTTTGTAAAATTTAAGGGGTAGAGAATATATTCTCTGAGACAAGGAGTTCCAGGTAAACTCAGAGTTTCTGAGATGTAGTTCTGACTTCTCCAATTACCAACCATGTGACCTTGGGTGATTTATTTGACTTACTTGGAATACACTTAATAAAATAGGAACTTACTAGGTTATCAAAGACATTAATAAGGTAATAGGTATGGAAAGTTCTAATAGCCAATATTAAACATGAGATTTTTACAGAGGCAAAAAATGTCCATCATTAATGGCATAAATTATATAAAAACTCATTTGTAAAAACAGTGACAACTATAGCCAATGTATATTGTGTCATTAGGAAATTTGGAATTGGACATTACATGTTTAATTTTCCCTGTGTACACATACATGAACAATAAGGCTCATGCTTACTTTGTCTGATTTATTCATATAAGAGCAGATGGTCAGAGCTAAGTTCTTATGCCAGGGACATAAAACAGTTTTTATTTTTTCTTTTGAATGAAAAATAAAGGCTTAAATACATGCAAAATGAAGATAAAACATCATTGTTCTTAGACTACCGTGGTCACTTCCAATCTTGTTTGGTTGTCAGTTGAAATATTGGATTAGCCAAAAAGTTCATTTGGGATTTTCAACATTTTTTTTGCCAAACCAATAGATTCACTATCTGAAAATAGACTGATCTAGGGTCTCCTTGAAATAGTGCTCTGGCTATAGGGTGATAAAAATATTGGGGTAAAAACTGTCAGATCTTATAATATCTCCTTTTGAGTGAAGAATAAGGCAGTATTTAATTGTCTAGAAGGTCTTAAAACGCTGAATTGTTTTTCGACACCAGTGAAAAGAAGCCACATACATTTTAAATGAAGTAGAGGGAAACAACAAGAAAAATGTACTGGTGTGAGTAAAATTCTCAACACTAAGACATTACTTCTCAAAAAGCAAAACAAAACAAAAACTTCCCCCTGCAACAAAAACACATGGATATCCGCTTGGGTGGAAACATACATCTGATTGTATTGACTCATAAAGGATTTTGAGTTCTTTAACGTTCTCTGCAGGTTCTCACTGCACTCACCACAGGCAGATGGCAAAACACTTTACATTCTTAAGAGATATCCAAGGAAGGAGACTCTATAATGCCTCTCAGGAATTTGTTCAGTGCTTTACAGCCTTTGCTGTCAGGAAACTATTCTTCATGTTTAACCTAAATCCCACAAGCCAAAGTTTAGACCCATTTCCTCTGATTCAGCCCTCAGTGAGATGGATAACAGCTGCTCACCATCTGCATAATATTCCTTTATAAATTAGAGGGCTGAGGTCATTCCACAGTCTTCCCTTCTACTGCATAATGATCCCATTCATTTAATCTGTCCTCATATCACCTATTTGCAGATCTTTAATCATTTTAATTCATGTCTGTGAATTCAAAGTTTTTCATGTGTACAAGACACTTTAATATGTGTGCCAGAGTTGGGAGTAATGTCTTTTCTCTGTTACTACTAAGCTCTTAAGATCCCGTATCATATCCACTTAAAAATAATATGCAATTCTACTACATCATTAGTCACTGTGTTCTCTATGATTACTATCCTCTTTTTAGCTATGCCATACATTCTTAAATTTAGTGTATTTTTTCTTCTTCTGTATTTGGGTCACTTTATGAACAGGAATCTTTAAACTGAATCCCACTTTTCCTGGTTAGGACAAAATATCTTATTTTTATGGCAAATATCTTATTATTCTAATTGAAATTATTGATGATTTTAAATATATGCTCTATATTCCATTAAAAAGGTGATCATCAAATAAAATATGAAAAAACAACAACTAGATTTGACATAAACACTACAAAATATCTGGCTTCTAGGTTAGTGGTACCTTTGAGGACGATTCTTATTTTCCCTCGGAAAATATTTCCATCGGACAAAAATAATGGCTAGGCAATCTTCAGGAGCAATACATACACACATTCCATTTAGGGGGTTATCTGCATCACTGCTGCACTGAGTTTGCTCCTCCAGCATGATTTTCTTTGCCTTCTGTGGACAGACCAGAAATGGCCCACTGTGAGCTTTGCCATTTGGCTTTGGTGATGCTGGCCTGTCATGCAGCAGGGTTTTGTTGGAGTATCTCACTCCTGCTGTGTGCCACCAAACCGCGGCTACAAGCTGTTGTCAACAAAATTCTTACCATAACCACAAAAAGCAGTACGTGCAGAAAACACATTTATAATCTGACTAGAAAAATCACTGAAAGGAGTTGACGTTCATGCCAGATTGTATTTTTCTGGGGTCATAATTTCCATTCCCTCAGCGATCCTATTCAAGTCAAGATAAATTATACCTATTTTAACTAGTTCTGTCATCCTCGTCTGCAAAAAAGCTAGATTGGTCCTGCAGGCTATTTTTTTCACAAAATCGTGCTGCTTATTATTCTTTTGTTCCTAAGGTGTCTGCCAATTGATTTTTTAATGATTAGATTTAATTCTTTGGAGGGAAGGATTGTTGAACTTTTTAAACTTACAGTTTCTAAGGAGCATTTGGAAAGAAGAGGCAAAAATCTCTTAACTTTATAATTTCCAAAGAGCCTCTTTCTTTTTTAGAAAGATGGGCACTGCATTGGCTCTTACTGACAGAATTTACAGTTAATCAAAAAATACTAAAGACGGGTATTTTAAAATCAAGGCAATAAATCAATTCTTGATTTTGTGTTTAAAAAACATATTACCACAGAATATGAGACTTTCCATGGAAGTTCTCTGTTCTATTCCAAAGGCAGACTTACAGAGAATGTTCTGTTTTAAGGTGATAGTGAATTAGGTAACAGTTTCTCATTGCTCTGAGTTGAAAAATACTCTGTGTCTCTTAGTTCATTCAGATCTACATTTCACAAAATGACTTAAAACAGTTTTCAAACTTAACACTGTTGACTTACTAAAAAATGAAATCATAATTTGAGGTTACAAGATACTCATTTAGACATGTCTCATTTGAACTTATAGTTCTATTATGAAATAGAAAATCATTCATAGCAACGGTTTTTAAAAGTTGTTTGCTTGCACATCCCCTAAAGGATTTCTATTTATTTATTCAACAAATATTTTTTGAGCAGGTTCTGTAGACAGGTATTGTTCTATGTTTTTACAATCCATCAGTAAACAAAAACTCAGGATCCTGCCTTCAAAGGAGCTGACAGTTTAGAAACAGACAGTAAACATAACAAAGAAATTAAATAGTACTTATGAAAGTGATGTGTGTCATGCAAAAAAGAAAAAAAAAGAAGAGAAAAACAGAGGCCAGGAATACAAAAGTAAAGGAAAGCACTAGGGAGCTGGTAATATTAATAAGATTTGAGCAATGCACTAAAAGAGGGGAGAAGTTGGCCAAGCAGGGGAAAATCATTCTAGACAAAGGAAACAGCTTATGCATAGACCCTAATATAGGAGCTTGCTGGGCAGATTCAAAGGTGCCAGTGTTTCTGGAATATGGTAAGGAGTGAGAGCAAGGATAGTAGAAGAGGAATTCAAGCAACTGGAGGCCAGATCCTGAAGGGACTTTGCAGCCTTTATAAGGACTTTGGTTTTAACTCTGGGTTAAGGTGAAGGGAGAGGGCAGTAGAGGGTTTTAAGACAGGAATAACATGACCTGAACTACAGTGTTTCTTCCTATTTTACTGAGATACGATTGACATACAGCCCTGTATATATTTAAGGTATACTACATAATAATTTGACTTATATACATCATGAAGTAGTTATCACAGTAAATTTAGAGAACACCCATCCATCTCATATTGGAGAAGGCAATGGCACCCCACTCCGGTACTCTTGCCTGGAAAATCCCATGGACGGAGGAGCCTGGTAGGCTGCAATCCGTGGAGTCGCTAGGAGTCGGACACGATTGAGCGATTTCACTTTCACTTTTCCCTTTCATGCACTGGAGAAGAAAATGGCAACCCACTCCAGTATTCTTGCCTGGAGAATCCCAGGGACAGCAGAGCCTGCTGGGCTGCCATCTCTGGGGTCGCACAGAGTCGGACACGACTGAAGCGACTTAGCAGTAGCAGTAGCAGCAGCATCTCATATAGATACAAAATTTTTTAAAGGATCACATGTTGATGTGTGGCAGGGGCCACCAGAGTGCTGTGAAGTGATTGTCCTCCAATTAAAATAAATAAATTAATTAAAAATTTTTTCAAAGGATCATTCTGGTTACTTTGTTGAGAATAGACTATCTAACAGCAAAGGTAGAAGTGGGGAGACTTCTAAGAAGGCTATTGAACAACTGAAGTGACAAATGATGGTGTCTCAGAAAAGGCTACTGAGAAGTGATCTGATTATGGACTTGTTAGAAGGCAGTCACGAGATGTCTAGATGCATTGAATGTGCGACATGAGAGAAAGGAAGGAGTAAAGGATGGCTTAGAGTTTGATATAAATAAATATATACAACATAAAATTTGTAGGTAAGTCTGGAGTTCAGGAGAGAATGGCAATATACAATCAAGAGTCATTGGTAATATGATAAACTATGTTATTTGAGGCCATGAAGTTGAATGAGACCACAAAGGGTGTGTGTGTTGAAAACAGTTGAAGATCAGAGACTGGCCCACGTGACAGATCAACATTTTGAGGTTGGAGTGAAGGAAGAAGAAAAAACAAAGGAGACTGGAAAAGAGAGACCAGTGAGAAAAAAAGAACAAGACTGTATTTAGCCAAGAGGAAAATTTATGTTAAGGAAGAAAGATTAATCAACTACTATATTAAATCCTACTGATAGATCAAGGAAAATGAAGCAGAACTGATCATTGGATTTAGTAAATGTGAAAGTCATTAATGAACTTTATAATAAGCTTTTGGTATAATGTTGGGTGACACCTAACTTTGTGACACTTCATAGGTTAAGGAGAGAATTGGAGAAGAGGAATCAGGGGAAGCAAATATAAACAATTTTTGAGGAGTTTTATTAGAAACAAGAGCAAAAAAAAGGATAGTGGTTTTCAGAGTAAGTGAAGTTAAAAGAGTGTATTTTAAAGAAAGGAAAAAAGCCTTAGCATTTTGGCGTTTTTTTGCCAAACCAACAGTATCCAGTTTGGATACTGATAAGAATTTTTGTGGAGTATGAAAAATTGATGATGTGGGAAGGGGTGGAATTGCTATTAATAGTTTCAGGTCTTGAGTAGGGAGACAGAGGATAGGAACTGTGTCCAAGTGGAGGAATTGGTTTTCCACAACAGCATGATAGCCATCGATACTATCAGATGAGAAAGCAGAGTATATGGTTACATTTACTGGTGGGTGAATTTCTATGGTGGTAGGAGACTGTGGAGATATTGCAGTTACTGGAAATGACAAGGTCTAGTCTATGATCCTGAAAGTTAATGGCTAAAGTACGGTGAAGCACAAGATCATTGGAGGAGAAGAGTTTAAAAAAAAAACAGAAACCTGAATTCACTGACTGGATGAAATAACGTGCTGTCACCTTTGGTATGCATTACTGATACTCTCTTTGTATATTCTCATTGTACTGCCCCTCAGAGGAAATATAATTTTGCTGTCTATAACTAGGGTAGAAAAAAGGAATTATCATTAAACAAAAAAGTCATCTACTCCTACTCTACAATATATATAAATTTAGAACATTCTAACATGGGCCAAACCACTGTTTCTAACACCATGCATAGAAATACGTATAAAACCAGGATATATAAATTTCTTCTATGGATTTATGGCACTTTGCTCAAATGAGGCTTCATTGACAGCAATATTTTGGGCCTTTCCTGTATTTGGCACTCTCAGAGATTTTTACACCCTGGCACAACGTACATAGCAAAATTCAGTATGGTTGAACTGTTCACCTCACTTTTACACTGTGAAAGGGAAACTGGGAGTGGAAAATTGGCATGACTCCTTGAGGCAGATCACTTTTAAGGAAAAATACATATGAAAGTTGAGAATAAAGAAATTGATGCCCTTAAAACTTTCTGTGTTCACTCCCACATAAGAAGTCTTCTTTTGCCCTAGTTTTCAGATTACCAGTATAGATTACTGAAAATTTAAACAATTCGATTCATTAATATTCCATCTGGAAAAAAAACCTGTCACAGTGTAATATATTCAAGATGAATGCTTAGTTCAATTAAAGCAGAGGACAAATGAAACAAAAGACAAATTGGAGCTCTCCAGAAAGGAAAGGACTTTCTTTTTCTAAGTGAATATCTATATTATTCTTTAGATAACATTTTCATTGGATGTCTATTCTCGAACTTTTATGACACTGTATGGCACTTGCTTGGCTGGACAGTAAATCAAGGATGGCAATAAACCCATCCTCCAGAGCAGGACAGATTCAAAGAAGCTAGCCCCAGCAGTAATGGCTGACAACACAGATTTACTCTTCCAGGAAAGCCTGTATCCAGGAGTTTCAACAGTCCTCAAATACAGTTCAAGCAAACATCAACATGGGCATTAGTACAAACTAAAGTGCTTGGGTATCCCAACAGGTTGTTAGAGCGTATGACACAGACTAAAGCAAGGCCATTTAGAATCTAAGTCATATAGATAATCACCATCAGGGAAGCTTATCCATGGGTAGAGCTGAATCAACAATCTGTAACTTGACTGAGAACTCAATTTCTGCAGCTATTACCAAGGTAATGTTGCTCTGTAGAAGGAAAGGATGACAACTCTCACTGATAAATGGAGAACATCTAGTAGAGACTATTTGCTTCAATTAAAACAGAGACTTCTGGATATGCCAGGACATCTCTACCCTTAGTCAAACCAACTCCTCCTCTAGGAGGGTCTGGTAAGGGTCTAATGCACATTTCACTTCAAAGTAACTGATGGGGGCAGATAATGGCAAGAATCACCATGAGTTCGGCAACTCTAAGACTTTTTACTACTTTTAAGAGCATCTACACAAATCTGAGAATTATTAATATATATGTTTGTAGGACATTTTATTCTCAATAAAGTTTGTGTTTGATAGACTCCTTACTTAATTTCAAAACCTCCTATGGTCTGTCATGTGGGTTAGAAATTGAATGTCACTGTTCTAATCTAATTCTTGCCCACCTTGTATTACCTTGCTTAAAGGAAGCCTCATTCTCCAATGGTCAATCTTGAAGTACATCATCTATATTCATAATTCTAAAACCAAGGTTTGTGAAAGATTTATAAAGAAATCTCTCTATATCCTGAAATGTGGTGGTAAGCACATGGGCTCCTTGTAAACTTGATCTGAAATTTTCAGTTCAGAAAAAGACAATACGAAATTTGTGAAAACACAATTCTATGAAATGTTTAAAGATCTTTGTATTATAAAGTGTTTTGTTTTCAATCCCCAGCACCTCTACCAAATTAAAAAAGAGAAGTGTTTTGTCAAGAGTTCCCAGGAAAATTATAAAGATTACTTTGATACCAAGAGCACTTAAAAATCAGAACATAGGTTGATTTGAATAGTGTGATATATAAGAAAAGATATTTCTTCAATAAAAAGCTACAGTCTCATAAAAATGTTTTCCTTTATAGAAAAGAGTGAAGGTTATAAATAAAGTGCTGAGGAGAAAAATAATTTTCAGCATATTCTTGTCTTAAAGCACCACCAGAGAGCTATAAAAATTTCTTTTGTGTTTTCCCAAGCATTGGCAAGAATATTTGTGATTGGAAAAATGCATTTTTAAATATTCTTATGTATTTGTTTTGCCATATGTTTAAAACTAGGTTTCTAACTGTCTCCCTGGATAAACCCATGTGCTTACAACAGTGGTTATTTTCAAAGGAATCTTGGAGAAAATAAGAAAAATAACAATAAATGAACACATGATTTTCAAACGTAAACAGATTTAATATAAACTGAAGGGCTTGGTTTATTTTCCCTTTCTTAAAACCTTCAAAAAAATTTAACTGTAAAAATTAAATTAAAAACATCTAATCATATGTATTAGCATTAAAACATATATGGCAGATCCTCAAAGTATTTAAGGTTAACTTATAAATAGTGGTTTGTATAGGACAACCTGCCTTAAAGTGCTGAGAGATAACCTGCCTTAAAGTGCTGAGAGATATTCTCATTTCCTTCCAGCTGTTGATCTTGAGACCTTTTCCTGCTCTCCCTCCACCCTCCCACCTGCATTTCCTCGAGACCAGGTTCTTCCTGCCTGTCCTCCCAGCACCACTTCCCTGCAGAGTCTATGGCAAGAGATGGGTGAGGGCTAAGCAAGAAAGGAAGCCACTCTCCAGTAGCCTGACTTGTCCTTCTCCCCGTTCCACCATCAGGCTCATCTGGCTGCAAGATGTCCATTGCCAAGTCTAAGGTCTCTGGCATCATATAGGGCCTCCATCCTACTCTGCCAAATAGCTTTTATTCTAACTCCAATGGTGAAATGCCAAAAGGAGATGTCTGAGTAACAGTTTCAAATGTTCCACTGAAATACACACCATCTTACTTCAATCCATTTTGAACAGTACCTAAATGGTCAACATATTATCACTAAGTGGCCTTGTATTTCCTTAGAGTATAAGTAAAGTAAATAAGAGGCAGAAAAAAGCCTCTTTAAGCCCAAAAAGGAGCATAGCTAGTAAAATTAAGAGATGTAGATGGATTAGAATAACCACTTCAGATAAAATAAGAAATGGTTAAGTTATCTTGTACATTATTTCTTCCCTTATTTCCCTCATTGTCTTAATAAATATTTGTACAGATCTGTATATACCAGGCACAGTTCTCTATTCTAAGCTTATTTCTCTCTCTCTTCAAAAACTTTTATTGGAGTATAGTTGTTTTACAATGTTGTGTTAGTTTCTACTGTACAGCAAAGTGAATCAGCTATAGGTATACGTATATCCCCTCTCTTTTGAATTTCCTTCCCATTCAGAGAGCACTGAGTAGAGTTCCCTGTGTTATACAATAGGTTCTTTTTTTAAAGCTTTTAAAATAACATTTTTTCATGGCAAATAGATGGGGGAAAAGTGAAAACAGTGATAGATTTTATTTTCTTGGGCTCCAAAAATCACTGCAGACAGTGACTACAGCCATGAAATTAAAAGACACTTTCTCCTTGGAAGAAAATCAATGGCAAACCTAGACAGCATATTAAAAAGCAGAGACATCACTTTGCTGACAAAGGTCCATATAGGCAGCACTATGGTTTTTCCAGTAGTCATGTACGGATGTAAGTGTTGGACCATAAGAAGGCTGAGCACCAAAGAATTGATGCTTTCAAACTGTGGTGCTAGAAAGACTCTTGAGAGTCCCTTGGATAGCAAGGAGATCAAACCAGTCAATCCTAAAGGAAATCAACCCTGAATATTCATTGGAAGGACTGATGCTGAAGCTTCAATACTTTGGCCACCTGATGTGAAGAGCCAACTCATTGGAAAAGACTCTGATGCTGGAAAGATTGAGGGCAAGAGAAGGGGGTGACAGAGTATGAGATGGTCGACGGCATCACTGACTCAATGGGCACGAGTCTGAGCAAGCTCAGAGAGGCAGTGAAGGACAGGAAAGCCTGGCATGTGGCAGTTCATGGGATTGCAAGGAGTTGGACAGGACTTAGTGACTGAACAACAAAATATCATTTATTTATTAACATGTGCATAATAGGAAACCAAAAAAACACAAGTAAGGAACAAAGTCACCATAATCACAAGCAGGATACTATTTGTTGCGTCCTTCCAGGTCTCATGTGTATTTATACAACTATACATCCATTTTTATGTCATTAAGATCATAAGCTATGTATCATGCTTTTTCACACATCATGAATATTTAATTTACCACTTCAAAGTCCCAAAGCTATGAGAAGCAAGAATTTTGAAAAGCTAGAATATACTATACCAACTCAGTCTGGAAGGAAAAAAATGTAATCCTGCCTTTCTTGGCAACAAAAGTTTCAGAAAAGACATAAATAGCAACAGGTCTCTAGATAAAGATATTGGCAGAGTTATGATTAAAATGTTATGTTCCCTTAACGTTCAATTAAAAATGAGACATGAAGCAATAGAGTACACAAAGTATAGTGATTATCAGGGGATTCATTATCTGATCTAAACTATTAAAGTATTAGCAAGGAGGTATGGTTTCACTGAATTACTTAAAAATGTATTCCTATAGTATAGCCAAGAGATGCACACACATCAATGGTTATAATCAAAATATAAATATGAACATATCCACATATACCCCTACTTTCATACTTCCTTCTCCCTCTCTGCTGTCAACCTAATGAACAAGTTCTGACATACATTTGCCAGACACAATTTAAAAATTCCATGTCCAAGATGGTGCTTTTTCTTTTTTTAACTATTATAACAAAGATATTTATAAATTGGTTAATTCACTAGCTCTACTTTTTCTCACACATTGTTGCCTCAGGACATTTAGAAAGCCTAGATCCTGCAAAATAAAGAATGAACTTTGTCCACAAAAAAACATAGGTACTTTACTAAAACACACATACAGAACTATGGTTATAGCCTAAAACTGTCTTCTAGATATGGAGATAATTAGCTAAGAGCCCTTCCCTTCACCCTTCTTACCTCTCCTCCAGCATTTCAGCAACTAAGTAAATTTCTAGCTCCAAGATGTACAGATACTTCAAGACACAGCCCTTCCTAAAAACCAACAAAAGGACATTAAGGGATTATTTTACTATCTCTACTTTTAATATACTTTGGGCATTAGGACTTGGTCATTCTTTACTACACAACAATTTTAACTAAAACACACTAGTAGAAAAATGGTTAGAAAATCTGAACTTGTCTAAATACTGACGGACACAGAACCCTTCTCTCTTCACTTTCTTTCCTGTTCCCTTCTCCTCCCCCACCACCTGGTGACCAGCCAACTTACTCTCCAAGACTCAAATTTAACAATTCGATTTCTCAAATAAAACCATTCCTATGAATTATTAGAAAAAATACTTAGAAGGTGTTAGTTTAACTCTCTACTTTCAACATAGTTTGTGTACTTTTACATACCTAGAAAGGCTAGATGTTTCAAATAAGGATTTAAGTTTGTACACTATATATGCCCCTAGTAACACTGGATAAACAGCACATAAGAGCTATAATCTCAGAGTGTCTTCTAAACAGGAGCACTCTGGTGAGAACACTTCCCCTTCTGTATCATCAACCGAGTGGACAAACATAATATGCATCTATAACACTTACAGGGGGATTTTTAACAATTTCACTTCCTCCAGTTTTCATAAGTCTTTCCTATGAATTTTAATACAGAGTATACACAATGTATTTGTTTGCTGTTTTTGTCACACACTGGCAATCTCTTTCACATCTAGGAAGACTAGATGCTATACATTTGAATGGTTGTCTTTTTTGTACACTATATACACAGCTAAGTAAAACAAAATGCAGAGACATACGGGACAATGGTTAATTTTGCCTAACTACAGAAAGCTGAGTGCCGCAGAATTGATGCTTTTGAACTGTGGTGTTGGAGAAGACTCTTGAGAGTCCCTTGGACTGCAAGGAGATCCAATCAATCCATCCTAAAGGAGATCAATCCTGGGTGTTCATTGGAAGGACTGATGTTGAAGCTGAAGCTCCAATACTTTGGCCACCTCATGCGAAGGGTTGACTCATTGGAAAAGACCCTAATGCTGGGTAGGATTGGGGGTGGGAGGAGAAGGGGACGACAGAGGATGAGATGGTTGGAGGGCATCACTGACTCGATGAACATGGGCTTGGGTAGACTCCGGGAGTTGGTGATGGACAGAGAGGCCTGGCGTGCTGCAATTCATGGGGTCGCAGAGAGTCGGACACGACTGAGCAACTGAACTGAACTGAACTGACAAACATACTGGTATAAAGTCCATCGTACTTTCTCCTTTCTCCCTGAACCAGCACAAATAAAATAATGAGTACTGCTCAGAGATGTAGTTTGATCATTTTGATCATTCTATTTCTAAAAGATTATTTCCTGTCTCTTAGAATTTTAAAAGGATTTATCAAAGATGGTGAAGGAATAGGACGGGGAGACCACTTTCTCCTCCACAAATTCATTGAAAGATCATTTGAACACTGAGCAAATTCCACAAAACAACTTCTGAACTCTGGCAGAGGACACCAGGCACCCAGAAAGGCAACCCATTCTCTTCGAAAGGAGGTAGGACAAAATATAAAAGATAAAAAGAGAGACAAAAGAGTTAGGGACAGAGACTTGTCCTGGGGAGGGAGTCGTGAAGGAGAAGTTTCCAAACACCAGGAAACCCCCTCACCAGCGGGTCTGTGGGGAGTTTTGGAATCTCAGAGGGCAACATAACCGGGAGGAAAAAAAAAAAAGCAACCCACAGATCATGCGCCTAATTGCAACTCCCAAAGGAGAAGTAGCCCAGACGCTCGCGTCCGCCAGCAGCAAGCGGGGGCTGAACAGGGAGGCTCGGGCTGGAAGCTTTGGGTAAGGACTGGGCCTGAATGCCCTGAGGACAATCTGAGGGAGCTAATGTGAGATAGCAACCCAAACTGGGATAGCCAGAGAGAGAAAAAAAAAAAGAGAGAGAGAGAGAAATTTGCAATGAAAAGCTCTAAGGCACAACCTGACCTGCTCACAGAACAAAGGACTGAGAGAATACCAGAGGAGAGCTAGCCAGCTGTGGACTGGCCCCTCCCCCGACTGGAGGCAGAGAGGCAGGCGGGCGACAGCCAGAGCTGAAAGGCAAGGGGCAATCTTGGCACCAGAGACTGCATCCTCCACCAAACTGCAAGCAGGCTCCCAGTGGCTAACCAAGTCTTCCTGGGATCCTGGATGGTTGACATCTGCCAGGAGGGTCGCAGTCAGAGATCAGGTCCCCAGAGGAGACACATGGCACACCTGAGACGGTGCTCTCACAGCGCACCCAGGAAACCAAGTGGCTGGGATAGGGGAGGTGATAAGATGCACCGCCCACCTGGGGAGAGTGCGCTCACCAAGTACCTGGTCGCTTGAACTGCTCAGACCTGGGAAGGGCACACAACGAGGGCCAAACAAGTCTATGCCTTTGTGGAGTACCCCAGAACCTGAACCTGAGCAGATTAGCCCTGGGAAGTGCATGCAACCCAGGGCCCACTTTAGACAGTCCCCCTGCAGAGCAACCTGGAGCCTGAGCAGTGTAGACCGGAAAAGCACACACACCGTGAGCAGGGGCAAACCCAGTGTGGCCCAGACATTGTGAACACTTCCCACACACGCCAGTGATGTTTGTTTGCAGTGTTCCTCCCTCCCCACAGCACAATTGAACAAGTGAGCCTAAATAAATGATCACCTTTGCCCCCTTGTGTCAGGGCAGAAATTAGACACTGAAAAGACTTGCAAACAGAGGAAGCCAAAATAAACAAAGAAGAGGGAACCACTTTGGAAGTGACAGGTGCAACAGATTAAAACCCTGCAGTTAGCATTGACTACATTGGAAGGGACCTATAGACCTTGAGAAGAAGTATAAACCGGAATAAGGAACTATCTGAAACTGAGATGACCCTACACTGCCCTCAACAGCTCCAGAGAAATTCGTAGGTATATTTTACTGTTATCATTTTTTAATTTAAAAAATTTTTTTATATTTAAGTGTTGTATTACTCTTTTCATTTTCATTTTTAATACCTACTGTTACCTTGCAAAAAAAAGACCCTATTTTTAAAGCAAATTTCATATATATATTTTTTATAATATTTGCGATTTTGTTTTGTTTTTTAATATTGTAATTTTGAGAGTCTAACCTCTACTCTAGACTTTTAATCTTTGCTTTTTGGTATTTGTTATCAATTTTGTACCTTTAAGATCCAATCTTCAGTACCCATTTTTACTTAGGAGTGTGATTACTGACTTGATTGCTCTCTCCCCTTTTGACTCTCCTTTTTCTCCCCCAGGTCACCTCTATCTCCTCCCTCCCCCTTCTCTTCTCTGCTTAACTCTGTGAATCTCTCTGGGTGTTCCAGGCTGTGGAGAATACTTAGGGAACTGATTACTGGCTAGATTGGTCTCTTTCCTTTTGACTCCGCCTCCTCTCTTCTGGTCACTTCTATCTCCTTCCTCCCTCTTCTCTATGTAATTCTGTGAACCTCTCTGAGTGTTCCAGACTGTGGAGAGCACATAGGGAATTGATTACTGGCTAGATTGCTCTCACCCCTTTTGATTCCACCTCTTCTCCTTCCAATAATTTGGCCATCTCATGTGAAGAGTTGACTCACTGGAAAAGACCCTAATGCGGGGAAGGATTGGGGGCAGGAGGAGGAAGGGATGACAGAGGATGAGATGGTTGGATGGCATCACTGACTCAATGGACATGGGTTTGGGTAAACTCCGGGAGCTGGTGATGGACAGGGAGGCCTGGCATGCTGTGATTCATGGGGTTGCAGAGAGTCAGACACGACTGAGCGACTGAACTGAACTTCTCCTCCTGGTCACCTCTATCTCCCTCCTTCCTCTTCTCCATGTAACTCTGTAAACCTCTATGAGTGCCCCTCACTGTGAAGAATCTTTTGACCATTAACCTAGATGTTTTATCATCAGTGCTGTGTGGATGGAGAAGTCTTGAGGTTACTGTAAGAATAAGACTGAAAGCCAGAGGCAGTGGGCTTAAATCCAAAACTTGAGAACACCAGAATACTCCTAACTCCAAGGAACATTAATTGACAAGAGCTCATCCAAAAGCCTCTATACCTACACTGAAACCAATCTCCACCCAAGACCAAACAAGTTTCAGAGCAAGATATACCAAGCTAATTCTCCAACAATGCAAGAACATAATGCTGAGCATTAAAACATAGGCGGCCAAACGTCACACCAAACCCATAGACATCTCAAAACTCACTACTGGACACTTCATTGCACTCCAGAGAGAAGAGATCCAGCTCCACCCACCAGAACACCAACACAAGCTTCCCTAACCAGGAAACTTTGACAAGCCACTCATCCAACCCCAACCACAGGGAGGAACCTCCACAAAAAAGAGGAACCACAAACTGCCAGAATACAGAAAGGCCACCCCAAACATAGCAATCTAAACAAGAAGAAAAGGCAGATAAATTCTCAGCAGGTAAAGGAACACGATAAATGCCCACCAAACCAAACAAAAAAGGAGGAGATAGAGAGTCTACCTGAAACAGAATTCAGAATAATGATAGTAAAAATGATCCAAAATCTTGAAAACAAAATGGAGTTACAGATAAATAGTCTGGAGACAAGGATTGAGAAGATGCAAGAAAAGTTTAACAAGGACCTAGAAGAAATAAAAAAGAGTCAATCAATAACGAATAATACAATAACTGAGATCAAAAGCACTCTGGAGGGAACCAACAGTAGAATAACTGAGGCAGAAGATAGGATAAGTGATGTGGAAGATAGAATGGTGGAAATAAATGAAGCAGAGAGGAAAAAAGAAAAAAGAATGAAAAGAAACGAGGACCACCTCAGAGACCTCTGGGGCAATGTCAAACACCCCAACATTTGAATCATAGGAGTCCCAGAAGAAGAAGACAAAAAGAAAAGCCATGAGAAAATACTTGAGGAGATAATAGTTGAAAACTTCCCTAAAATGGGGAAGGAAATAGACACCTAAGTCCAAGAAACCCTGAGAGTCCCAAACAGGATAAACCCAAGGTAAAACGAACAAAGATCAAACACAAAGAACAAATATTAAAAGCAGCAAGGGAAAAACATCAAATAACACACAGGGGGATTCCCATAAGGATAACAGCTGATCTTTCAATAGAAACTCTTCAGGCCAGAAGGGAATGGCAGGACATACTTAAAGTGATGAGAGAGAAAAACCTACAACCCAGATTACTGTATCTAACAAGGATCTCATTCAAAGATGAAGGAGAAATCAAAAGCTTTACAGACAAGCAAAAGCTGAGAGAATTCAGCACCACCAAACCAGCTTTTCAACAAATGCTAAAGGATCTTCTCTAGACATGAAACACAGAAAAAGTTTATAAATTCAAACCCAAAACTACAAAGTAAATGGCAATGGGATCATACTTATCAATAATTACCTTAAATGTAAATGGGTTGAATGCCCCAACCAAAAGACGAAGACTGGCTGAGTGGATACAAAAACAAGACCCCTATATATACTGTCTACAAGAGACTCACCTCAAATCAAGGGACACATACAGACTGAAAGTGAAGGGCTGTAAAAAGGTATTTCACATAAATGGAGACCAAAAGAAAGCAGGAGTAACAATACTCATATCAGATAAAATAGACTTTGAAATAAAGGCCATGAAAAGAAACAAAGAAGGACACTACATAATGATCAAAGGGTGAATCCAAGAAGAAGATATAACAATTATAGATATATGTGCACCCAACGTAGGAGCGCTGCAATATGTAAGGCAAATGCTAACAAGTATGAAAGGCCAATTAACAGTAACACAATAATAGTGGGAGACTTTAATACCCCACTCACACCTATGGATAGATCAACTAAACAGAAAATTAGCAAGGAAGCACAAGTTCTAAATGATACAATGGACCAGTTAGACCTAATTGATATCTATAAAATATTTCACCCCAAAACAATGAATTTCACCTTTTTCTCAAGTGCACACTGAATCTTCTCCACGGTAGATCACATCCTGGGCCATAACCTAGCCTTGGTAAATTCAAAAAAACTGAAATCCTCTCAAGCATCTTTTCTGATCACAATGCGGTAAGATTAGATGTCAACTACAGGAAAAAAAACTATTAAAAATACAAACATATGGAGGCTAAACAACATGCTTCTGAATAACCAACAAATCACAGAAGATATCAAAATATGCATAGAAACGAATGAAAATGAAAACACAACAACCCAAAACCTATGGGATTCAGTAAAAGTAGTGCTAAGGGGAAGGTTCATAGCAATACAAGCTTACCTCAAGAAACAAGAGAAAAATCAAATAAATAACCGAACTCTACACCTAAAGCAACTAGAAAAAGAAGAAATGAAGAACCTCAGGGTTAGTAGAAGGAAAGAAATCACAAAAATTAGGGCAGAAATAAATGCAAAAGAAACAAAGGAGACCATAGCAAAAATCAACAAAGCTAAAAGCTGGTTCTTTGAGAAGATAAATAAAATAGACAAATCATTAGCCAGATTCATCAACAAAATTAGAAATGAAAATGGAGAAATCACAACAGACAACACAGAAATACAAAGGATCATAAGAGACTACTATCAGCAACTATATGCCAATAAAATGGACAACTTGGAAGAAATGGACAAATTCTTAGAAAAGTATAACTTGCCAAAACTGAACCAGGAAGAAATAGAAAATCTTAACAGACTCATCACAAGCACGGAAATCAAAACTGTACTCAGAAATCTTCCAACAAACAAAAGCCCAGGGCCAGATGGCTTCATGGCTGAATTCTACCAAAAATTTAGAGAAGAGCTAACACCTATCCTACTCAAAGTCTTCCAGAAAATTGCAGAGGAAGGTAAACTTCTAAACTCATTCTGTGAAGCCACCATCACCCTAATACCAAAACCAGACAAAGATACCACAAAAAAAGAAAACTACAGGCCAATATCACTGATGAACATAGATGCAAAAATCCTTCACAAAATACTAGCAAACAGAATCCAACAACATATTAAAAAGATCATACACCATGACCAAATGGGCTTTATCCCAGCGATGCAAGGATTCTTCAATATTCACAAGTCAATCAATGTGATACACCACATTAACAAATTGAAAGGTAAAAACCATATGATTATCTCAAAAGATGCAGAGAAAGTCTTAGACAAAATTCAACATCCATTTATGATAAAAACCCTCCAGAAGGAAGGCATAGAAGTTACATACCTCAACATAATAAAAGCCATATATGATAAACCCACAGCAAACATTCTCCTCAACGGTGAAAAATTGAAAGCATTTCCCCTCAAGTCAGGAACAAGACAAGGGTGCCCACTCTCACCACTACTATTCAACATAGTTTTGGAAGTTTTAGCCACAGCAATCAGAGAAGAAAAAGGAATAAAAGGAATCCAGATTGGAAAAGAAGAAGTAAAACTCTCACTGCAGATGACATGATCCTCTACGTAGAAAACTCTAAAGACACCACCAGAAAACTACTAGAATTAATCAATGAATATAGTAAAGTTGCAGGATATAAAATTAACACACACAAATCTCTTGCATTCCTATACACTAACAATGAGAAAACAGAAAGAGAAATTAAGGAAACAATTCCATTCACCATTGCAATGAAAAGAATAAAATACTTAGGAATAAATCTACCTAAAGAAATAAAAGACCTATATATTCTGTTCAGTCACTCAATCGTGTCCGACTCTTTGCGACCCCATGAATTGCAGCACGCCAGGCCTCTCTGTCCATCACCAACTCCCGGAGTCTACCCAAACCCATGTCCATCGAGTCGGTGATGCCATCCAACCATCTCATCCTCTGCCGTCCCCTTCTCCTCCCGCCCCCAATCCTACCCAGCATTAGGGTCTTTTCCAATGAGTCAACCCTTCGCATGAGGTGCCCAAAGTATTGGAGTTTCAGCTTCAACATCAGACCTTCCAGTGAACACTCAGGACTGATCTCTTTTAGGATGGATTGATTGGATCTCCTTGCAGTCCAAGGGACTCTCAAGAGTCTTCTCCAACACCACAGTTCAAAAGCAACAATTCTTCGGTGCTCAGCTTTCTTCACCGTCCAACTCTCACATCCATACATGACCACTGGAAAAACCATAGCATTGACTAGACAGACTTTTGTTGGCAAAGTAATGTCTCTGCTTTTAAATATGCTATCTAGGTTGTCCATAACCTTCCTTCCAAGGAGTAAGCGTCTTTTAATTTCATGGCTGCAGTCCCCAGACACAGATGTAAAGAACAGACTTTTGGACTCAGTGGGAGAAGGCGAGGGTGGGATGATTTGAGAGAATAGCATTGAAACATGTATATTATCATATGTGAAACAGATCACCAGTCCAGGTTCGATGCATGAGACAGGGTGCTCAGGGCTGGTGCACTGAGATGACCCTGAGGGATGGGATGGGGAGGAAGGTGAGAGGGGGGTTCAGGATTGAGAACACATGTACACCCATGGCTGATTCACATGAATGTATGGCAAAAACCACGACAATATTGTAAAGTAATTAGCCTCCAATTAAAATAAATAAAGTAATTTTTTAAAAAAATAAAAGGATTTATCTACAAAACATGTTATTTCACTTCATCTACTTTTAACATATTTTGTTTACTTGTAAACATCTAGAAAGACTAGAAGTTTCAAATTAGGACCTAAGTTTGTCCACTATATACACTGTAGTGCTGAATAAACTACATACATGTAACAATGGTTATATCTGAAAGTGTCTTCTACAAAGGAATATTCTAGTCTAGAACCCTTCATTTTTCCTAATTCCTCCTCTTTGCTATCCATCCAACAGCGGACAAGTACAGGTACACGTATCACTTAGATATGATTTACAATTTCACTTCCAAATGTCCTTTTCAGGAGATGGCCTTTCACTGAATTTTAACATAAAGTATACAAAATGTGTTAGTTTGCTAACTACTTTTGTCATACACTGGCAACCTCTTTAATATCTAGAGACTAAATATTATAAACTCAGGACCCATTTGTCCATATACATGACATATACAGTAAAGTTAAAGGAAATATATGCAACATATAGAGTAATGGATTAGCTGAAATGTTCTCGTTCACACTAGTAAAATCTCTTTTGCAATCTTCCCTCCCACCTCCCTCAGCCCAATGAACAAGTACAGAGTATATTGTTCAGAGAGGAGGTTTAATTATTCCATTTCCAAAGACAATATTTCTCAATGTTTTTTTTTCTCTTTCTGGCCACACAGCATATGGGATCTTTGTCCCCCAAACAGAAATCGAACCTGCAATCCCTGCACTGGAAGCACAGAGTCTTAACCACTGGACCACCAGGGATGTCCTTCTCATCCATTTTTAAAAGCTATTTACAAGAAGCATTATTCTGCTACTTCTACTTTTAAATACATCAAGCACTTTTAAATACCTAGGAAGGCTAGATATTTCACAAGAATTTACTTGTCCAATATGTACAAAACACTGTTAAATAAAATTGCACACATGTAACAACGGTTATGGGTGTCCCTGGTGGCTCAGGATAAAGAATCTGCCTGCGATGCAGGAGACACAGGTTTGATCTCTGGGTTGGGAAGATTCCCTGGAGAAGGAAATAGTAACTCACTCCAGTATTCTTCCCTGGAGAATCCTATGGACAGAGGAGCCTGGCGGGCTGCAGTCCCTGGACTTGCAAAGAATCAGACACGACTTAGTAAGGAAATAACAACAATGGTTAAAATCTGAGGTATCTACTAAATATGACCATTTTGGCCTGAACCACTACCTCCCTCACTTGTTTCTCTCTACAATAGACAGAATAGGCATGTGTAATGCTTAGAGGTGGTTGAACAAATTTACATCCAAAAGTCATTTACAGAAGACAAGCTTCCTTATGAATTTCAACATAACGTGTACAAAATGTGCTAACTTAACCACTTTTCATATGTTTGCAGTATCTTTAACATCTAGAGGCTAGATGTTGCAAAGTTTGGACTCATTTGTCCATTATGTACACTATATACATGGCAAAATACAATGCACATAACATACAAAAAATAGTTTTGTCTGAAAATGTCCAGGTAAGAGCATGTTAGCATATTACCTTTTGCAATTCTTTCCCTCCCACCTCCTCCAAACCACTCAAGAAGTACTTGACAATAGTATACTGCTCACAGAGGTGGTTTTGTTACTGAAACTCAAGTCCATGTGCCCAATGCACAGTGAGGCCAAAGAGTACCAAAACATCAGTTTGGAACTGAGAAAGGTTTATTACAGGGCCCTGCAAGGAGATGCCTTAAAAACCCCAAACTCCCCGAAAGCATTCAGCAAAGCCCTTTTCTAGGAAACGTGAGGGAGGGGTGTGGTGAGTTGTTGCAAACTTTCTGGTGTCAGATCCTTTGCTTTTGAGGTTGGGTCATGGTCAGATAACAATGCTCCTGTAACTCTCTACCAAATGAAGGATACTTTCTGTTCTGAAAAGAAATGGAAGGGTCCCAAGGCACAACCTTCCCCCTCAGAGGTCCTGGTCCGGGCTAAGAGGAGGCAGATCTCAGCTGGTGGCTCCCTCAGGGCCAGGTCCCCAGACCTGCCCAGCTGTCATCACTGAGGGAGCAAGAAGCCCAACCCAACTGGCTCTCAGGCTCCTCAAGCCACCCAAACAATGGAAGGGTAGGCGGCCAGGTCCTGCCGACTGCTACCCAGGCGACTGCCGCTGCTGTTAGGTCACAGAGACAGGGATGGGGGAGAGATTCACTCCTGCCTCAAGGCAGGGCCCCAGCCAGTGGGTGGCTTCCATGAGGGCTCTGGAGCCCTGCAGGACACAGCCCCCAGCCTGTTCCCTGGGTCCCCTCAGCTCACCTGCTGATCCAAGGCCAGGCGAGCTGGAGGGCCTCGGGGGAGAAGGCCAAGATTCACCTCTTACCTGACTCTCCACTTGAGGACCACCATTCCACACTCCACCAACACTTGACTGAAAAAAATCCCCCACTAACGGTCACTCATCGACAGTTGGTCGCTTGGGGGAGGGGCCACGGTGGCATGGACCAATGGCTGAGCAGGGCCACTAATGGCCCTTCGGTAACTGCTGCCTGTTAAGGTGGTGGGGGATAATGGAGCACCGCCACAGCCCAGTGCTAAGGCTGTGCTTGGCTGCACCCTGTTACATTTTAACACTTAACATTCCCCAAGACAGTACTTCCTATGAATTTGGGCAAAAAGATATTTACAAAGTGGTATTTTACTACCTCTACATTTAACATATTCGTTGTTGTTTAGTCACTAAATTGTGTCTCTTTGCGACCCCATAGGCTCTAGCCCGCCAGGCTCCTCTGTCCTTGGAATTTTCCAGGCAAGAATACTGGAGTCGGTTGCCATGTTCTTCTCCAGGGGATCACCCCCGACCCAGGAATCTGACATGGGTCTCCTGCATTGGCAGGCAGACTCTTTACCACTGAGCCACCAGGGAAGCCTGTTGGCAGAAACCGCCTGCCAATGCAGGAGACACAGGAGACTTCAGTTTGATCCCCGGGTGGGGAAGTTCCCCTGGAGAAGGAAATGGCAACCCAATCCTGTATTCTTGCCTGGAGAATGCCATGGACAAAGGAGACTGGTGGACTACAGTCCAAGGGGTTGCAAAGAGTCGGACACGACTGAAGCAACTTAGCAGTCAGTCCTTGCCACACAGGGAATTCGCAGTGATATGTAATCATGCATGCATGGGCACTAAGTCGCTTCAATCCGTGACTAAGTCTTGTGACCCCGTGGACTGTAGCCTGTCAAGCTCCTCTGTCCATGGGATTCTCCAGGCAAGAATGGAGTAGGTTACCATGCCCTCCTCCAGGGGATTGTTCCCATCCAGGGATCAAACTCTTGTCACAGCATCTACCTGCATTGGCAGTCAGGTTCTTTACCACTAGTGCCACCTGGGAAGCCCAATATGTAATCATAAGACAATATAAAGATTAGTTCTAGTCTCCTAAGTATTGTTTTCTGTAACTATTTGTTGGGTGACTAAGTGAATTCAAAGAGGAGCCAGAATATAGGATTTGGGAAGGTGAGATGAAGAAAACAATGTGGCTGGTGTTAAGAAGAAGTTGGATTGGTTTTCAGTGTTTTCCAATGGAGGACTTTCTTAGAAATTTGGGCCAGACAATTCTTCATTGTCTTAATTCCCCTTTGCATTACAGGATATTAGCTCCAGGGTGCTACAATAGTTACACTTCCACTGCACTTACTATGTGCCAAGCATTGTTATGAAGTGGTTTCTATACAGTTAACACATGCAATCTTCACAATAATCTTATGAGATAAATAGTCTCATTCCCATAATAACAAGAAAATTGAGGCACAAGACAAGTAACTTGCTAGTCACACTTCAGTGATTATGACAATGAAAATGCTCCCCCACATTCTCAAATGCTGCATAAGGATAGAGTAATAACTTAGTTGAAAAGAGCCAAATATAACTTCACTGTCATCTGGCTTCCATTATTGTAGCTGAGAACTCAGACGATCTATATGTTAAGATATTCTGGTTACTTTTAAGATCTTGATTTCAGTATTCTGAAATTTCACTACCATGCTTTCAAAGTGTATTTCTTTTTATTAATATGTATTCTTCATTGGATTCATTGATCTTCTGAATCCTGAGGATTGATATATCATTTCTGGAAAATTTTTCAGCCATCATCTCTTTAAGATCCCTCCATCCTCTATATATTTTCTGTGTGTGGAACTTTCATTAAATGTGTTTAGGGTTTTCTCCCTCTATCTTCCACATTCCTAATCTTTTTCCTTCATATTGATGTGTCCTTAGTTTACATTTTTGTAATTTCTTCAGCACTACCATCTCCCAGTTTACTCATTTTATTTCAGCTGTTTCCAGTCTGCCATGTACCCAAAACATTGTATTTCTAATGTCAATAGTATATGTTTCATTTTTCGAAATTTATTTTGATACTTTTCACAAATTTGCTTAATCAACTTTGGTAATCATGTGTTCTTTCATCAAACTTTGAATTATTTTAGATCTTGAAACATACTTATTTTAATTCTCCTTTAATATCAATTCTAATATCTGTAGCTTTTAAGAAGTGAATACAGTGGTTTGTTGTTTCTTTGACTCTCACTCATAGTATCTTGTTTTCATGTGAATTTACTATTTTTTTTATTGTGAGCCGATTTTCCTTAGAACTTTACATGTGAGATTTCTTTGACAACTAAGTTTAATTTCGTTTCCTCCAGAGAGCACAACTATCTGGAATTGCTTTAAAGCAAACATTTTTTGAGACTGTATTGAGGGGTACAAAGATGAGTGTAGGCTAAAGATTAGGAATTGTTAGAATTGAATGTGCCAGGTACATCTCTCTGTGAGTATGGCTAATTTTTCCTATGTCACCTAATTAGAATATTGTCTTTTAAGTGTCTAGATTTCATGCCAAGTTCTCAGATCTAAATATCTACCCTAGTCAGGACCCCAGTTTTGTCTCTTTACTACATGAGTGGTCCATTAAAACCCGTTGCTCACTTCCCACCTTCTTGTTGTTTTTGGCCTCTGAAGAGTACTTAATCCCTCTGCCAGCATTAATCAGTAATCCTTTTGGAAAAATATTTTATACGATATTGTGAGGTTTGTCCTACTAGGAAGGGTTTCTCTGAGCCTCACACTGCCGTATTTCCAGAAATAAAAGTCAAGGTTGGATATTTTGCCTTAGAGACCAGACCTTAAAGTTTTTGCATGTTGTACATTGTATGCCTGTTTATGTAAACAGATGGATTATATATTTTAGACTATTCTAAATGAAAACACCATGAAAAGATTCCCCTAAAAGGAGCTGTAAATTAAAAATATTAAAATGCAAGTGCAGGCAGACAACAAGAAATTACAAAGTTGGCTCTTCTCCTGCCCTTCTTTGACAACTATGTTAGGGAGTAAAAAGCAAATGATAATCTAATTGGATATGAGAGGAAGAGGTAGTCTAATAAAATTAGTCAAACAATCAGTAAGCATATTTGAGACATGAATTTAAGCTATTATGATTAGCAATAAACTCCATGCTAACAGATTATTTTAAGATATTATATAATTATATTTAGGTAGTTTTATATGGAGGAAATACATATTTACATGCTTAATTCTCTTTCTTTTCTCTTTAGGCGTGTGTGCATGGGTGCTAAGTCACTTCAGTCGTGTCCAGTTCTTTGCCACCCCATGGACTGTAGCCTGCCAGGCTCCTCTATCCCTGGGATTCTCCAGGCAAGAATACTGGAGTGGGTTGCCATGCCCTTCTCTAGGGTATCTCCCCAACCCAGGGATTGAACCCTCATCCCTTACATCTATCTCTTGCATAGAGAGAGGTGGGTTCTTTACCAGTAGCACCACCTGCGAAGCCCCTCTTTAGGCACAGTTAATTGTGAAAAAGTCTTGGAGATCACTGCTATAACAAATTGTTCTACTTTTTTGTAGACAATAGAGAACTCCTAAAGGTTTTGATCCAAGAGTAATGTGATTATATTGCTATTTGTAAAGATTAATTGTAAAATTTATGATGAATCTGAAGGAGCAGTACTGGAGGCAGGAAGACTGGTTTCTAATGATCTAACTTAATGTTCAGCACAGCATCCTCTGCGTCCTCAAATATAGCTTGATGGTAATTCTAACAAACCTAAAAAGTCTGATTGGCAGTTAAACTGGAATTACCACCAGTTCCGTCAGTTCAGGTCAGTTGCTCAGTCGTGTCTGACTCTTTGCAACCCCATTTTGCAGCACGCCAGGCTTCCCTGTCCATCACCAACTCCGGAGCTTACTCAAACTCATGTCCATCAAGTTGATGATGCCATCCAACCATCTCATCCTCTGTCGCCCCCTTCTCCTCCCGCCTTCAATCTTTCCCAACATCAGGGTCTTTTCCATCAGTTATGTTATGTCAATGAAGTAACTTCTTTAGCTGTGTTTGAAAAATCATGACCCAAAATAATTTATGTTGAAAAATTAATGTGCTTCACAGTCATGGTGAAAAACAGTTGACCAACTGTTCAAACAGAACTTAAAAGAATTGATTGTCAGAAGGTATGGCACACAGTACAATTAATTGAATATTAATTTCACTTTCAGATTATAATTGCTTTTGCCAGTGTACTGTGGTCCAGACTAAGAGAATGAAACTCCTTACAGAAAATTTAGTCATTTTTTGTTGTTGTTTCTATATGCTATGTTTCATATTCATTCACAAGATTTCCTATTCCTGTTTCTTTTGAGGAGATTTAAGTCAGGAGATCCTCAATTTTTTCTCCTCTGAGGAAATGCAGGGATCTTAAACTGCCTGGCACTATTTAGTCAGACAGAAGTAACCTGTCATTCATATAGTTCTTGCAAGCCAGAAAGTAAGGCCATTGCAGCTAATAGTGGCCAGTGCTAATTTACAGAGTATTTACCGTATGCCAAGCACTGATTTATGTGCTTTTACTTGCACCATCTAATCCTCACAACTCTAAGAAGCAGGGTCTAGTGCTTTTCTCATCTCACAGGTATGGAAACTGAGGTCAAGAGGTTTAGCATCAAGAGCTGACTTAAGTCTAGGGCCTTCTCTTGAGTCACACTTTCACAGTGGGACTTTGACTTCTGTCTTACTAGTTCTCAGAAGTCTAGATATGCCTTTCATAGGATCATCCATAGTTCTCGTTTGTTGGTACCAGTTATTTCTGAGGAGGGTATAGCTCTCACCTGCAGTAGAGCTGCATTGCCAGGACCAGGGGCTGTTATGGCTGTGCCATCTCACAGGTGGTGCTGGGAAGAGAAAACAAAGGTGTAAATGCATTTGTTTTCCACGCCCTTCTCTTTTTAACTCACAGTTACCTCCACCTCTGAAAATATCAACACATAGGTGTTTTAAAGATGTTAACTTCAAGAAAGGTGAAGGTGGAATGCTTTGTGAATCAACTAGGATTTTATAGTTTTTATAAATTATTTTCTGTCTTTGGGGAGTAAAGTTATGTAAATATTATTCAGTTTATAGTTCTCAGAAGAAACATATCAAAATACAATAAAATTGCCAAACTAAGTGCTCATTGAGTCACATGGTCAATTATGAACCTAAGACATATAAAAAGATTACTGCAAGAACAAAATGATATACTTTGTTTAACCTATGAGATGGTGAAGCTGGGCTTCCCTCATAGCTCAGTTGGTAAAGAATCTTCCTGCAATGCAGGAGACCTAGGTTCTATTCCTGGGTCAGGAAGATCCTCTGGAGAAGGAAATGGCAACTAACTGCAGTATTCTTACCTGGAGAATCCTATGGACAGAGGGGCTGGCAGGCTACAGCCCATGGGATCGCAAGAGTCAGTCATGACTCAGTGATTAAACCACCACAAGTCAGGAGATTAAGGACAAGTTTACCATATTTGTCCTCACAGCATCACAGTAAGGTAAATAAATACATGTTCAACATCACAGTGTTGGTCCTCCTTCCACATTATGATGCTCCTTTCCCCATGAGAGATGGAAGATTGCTTTGCTTTTATTGCCATGGTGCTCAGAGACCATGTGTGTTGCTAAGGATCTCTGTCTTTTCTCTGGGAGAAAAGCCATAATTGATAGAAGAGTTCGAGGTGGAGAGATAAGAGGAAAAAAAGATACTAAAAGGAAATGCCTCTAAAATTGATTTCTTTAAAAAAGATAAAAGAAAAAGGGGCCAGTGAAAGAGGTCTTGGCTTGAGTAAACATGTTTAATAGGGAAACAACGAGGGTGGTCACATTCTTGGTTAGTCATTAAGGATTTTGGAGGGCTAAGAATGAACAAAAACAAGCACAACCAAGGAAATTAAGAAGATAATTTACTTTCCAGAATGCGCACATACACAATGTCAACGATTCTCAATCAATTAAATACACTCAAACATGTAGATGCAGGGTCTAAAAGCTAAGGGTGTGTTATACAAAAGACTGAAGCTATAAAGTAAAGATTTCTGAACGACCCAGAAAATCAATGATAAAAATTTCAAAAAGCTTTTAAGGATCTAATAATGGCCCTTATTTTGGAAACAAAACTAGGTGATTATCGAATGTGTTAGCTAAGTAATGTAAGTATGATTTTCCCCCCTATTTCACCCTTTAAGGATTATGCCCTCTGTGTGTTCTGTGAGTGGGTTTTCTTTATTGGGAACCAGAGGTGAATGCTTTAATCATTATTTCCTTCTAACATGTGGACAGATCATATTTTATTTGTGTTTTTATCTCTCAAGCCTAGCACAGTACTTACCCAGGAGGAAGTGCTCAATGATATTTCTTTAATGAATGATAACTTTTTCATTATGATATTTCTCTCAGCCAGAATGTTCTAAGGAAGTGTATTTTTTTAAATATATATTCTTCATTGGATTCACTGGTCTTCTGAATCTAGAGGACTAATATCTTTTAACCAATTCTTCATAAAAAGTTGATTATCTTTGTAAAGGGTCTTTCTTGTTAGAGAGATCCTATAAGTTCTCCATGCAGACATGAGGACTTAAGGACTTTACCAAATTCTGGCAGTCCACATGAATTAAAGGAGGAGGTATGGTGTGCTTATTCAGCCAAAACCATAATAACCATCTGAAAAAAATTAATCCCATAATAATTTTTTAAAAGAAGAAAGTAACAAAAGTGAATATTAAGACATAATTAATGATAGAAAAGCATTTTGTTATCTATTCTAAAGCCACTTATTTTTTATTTTTTAAAAACCTTTTTATTTTGTATTGGGGTATAGCTAATTAACAATGTTGTAATAGTTTTGGGCAAATAGTGAAGGGACTTAATCATACATATACTTGTATCCATTCTCCCCAAACCCTCCTCCTATCCAGGCTTCCACATAACATTGAGCAGTTTTATGTGCTGTTCAGGAGGTCCTTGTTGGTTATCTATTTTGAATATAACCGTGTGTACATGCTCATCCAAAACTCTCTAACTATCCCATCCCCCGTTCTCTCTCCCCTCCTTGCCAGCAACCATAAGCCTGCTCTCGAAGTCAGTGAGTCTGTTTTGCAAGTAAATTCATTTGTATCATTCCTTTTTAGATTCCACATATAAGGGATGTCATGCAATATTTCTCCTTCTTTGTTTGACTGACTTCACTCAGTATGACACTCTCTAGGTCCATCCATGTTGCTAAAGCCATGTATTTTTCCTATAAGGAGCCACAGGCGCTGCATGCCTGAATTCTGGATCAGTCATTTTCTAATTGGTAACCTTGGGCAAGTGACTTTTTCTGTGCTTTGATTCTGTCATGTGTAAACTTTCTGGGGTCATTGGGAGGACTAAATGAGAAAATACATTTGAAATACCGAGACGATTGAACTGTCTCACTTATGCAGAAGATAGTCAATACCATTATTATTCTGAAACAGTAGTTTGGATAAGTGAAGCCATTCAGTCGTGTCTGACTCTTTGCGACTCCATGGATGGAGGAGACTTCCAGGCTCCTCCGTCCATGGGATTTTCCAGGCAAGAATACTGCAGTGGGTGGCCATTTCCTTCTCCAGTAGTTTGGATAAACTCACCATGAATTTATCCAAACTCACAGTGAGCATTACTCATTGCCAAAGAAAGCTTCTGAGCAAGTTAGTGCTTTACCATCTATGCACATTATTTTTCTAAGGACTGAGAATATGGCTTCACAGTTCAGTTCAGTAGCTCAGTGAGGTCCAACTCTCTGCAACCCCACGGATTGCAGCATGCCAAGCCTCCCTGTCCATCGCCAACTCCTAGAGTTTACTCAAAACTTATGTACATTGAGTCAGTGATGCCATCCAACCATTCCATCCTCTGTTGTACCCTTCTCCTCCTGCCTTCAATCTTTCCCAGCATTAGGGTCTTTTCCAATGAGTCAGTTCTTCACATCAGGTGGCCAAAGTATTGGAGTTTCAGCTTCAGTATCAGTCCTTGTAATGAATATTCAGGACTGATTTCCTTTAGGATGGACTGCTTGGATCTCCTTGCTGTCCAAGGGACTCTCAAGAGTCTTCTCCAACACCACAGTTCAAAAACATCAATTCTTCAGCACTCAGCTTCCTTTACAGTCCAGCTCTCACATCCATACATGACTACTGCAAAAACCACAGCTTTGACTAGATGGACTTTTGTTGGCAAAGTAATGTCTCAGCTTTTTAATATGCTGTCTAGGTTGGTCATAACTTTTCTTCCAAGGAGTAAGCGTCTTTTAACTTCATGGCAGCAGTCACCATCTGCAGTGATTTTGGAGCCGTCCCCAAAATAAAGTCTGTCACTGTTTCCACTGTTACCCCATCTATTTCCCATGAAGTGATGGGACCAGATGCCATGATCTTAGTTTTCTGAATGTTTTAAGTCAACTTTTTCACTCTCCTCATTCACTTTCATCAAGAGGCTCTTTAGTTCTTATTCACTTTCTGCCACAAGGGTTTTGTCATCTGCATATCTGAGGTTATTGATATTTCTCCCAGATCTTGATTCCAGCTTGTGCTTCTTCCAGCCGAGCGTTTCTCATGATGTACTTTGCATATAAGTTAAATAAGCAGAGTGACAATATACAGCCTTGACATACTCCTTTCCTGATTTGGAACCAGTCTGTTGTTCCATGTCCAGTTCAAACTATTGTTTCCTGACCTGCATACAGATTTCTCAGGAGGCAGGTCAGGTGATCTGGTATTCCCATCTCTTTCAGAATTTTCCACAGTTTATTGTGATCCACACAGTCAAAGGCTTTGGCTTTGTTTTTTTTTTCCTGGAACTCTCACATTTTTGATGATCCAACAGATGTTGGCAATTTGATCTCTGGTTCCTCTGCCTTTTCTAAATCCAGCTTGAACATCTGGAAGTTCACGGTTCATGTACTATTGAAGCCTGGTTTGGAGAATTTTGAGCATTACTTTACTAGCGTGTGAGATGAGTGCAATTGTGTGGTAGTTTGAGCATTCTTTGGCATTGCCTTTCTTTGGGATTGGAATGAAAACTGACCTTTTCCCGTCCTGTGGCCACTGCTGAGTTTTCCAAATTTGCTGGCATATTGAGTGCAGCGCTTTCACAGCATCATCTTTCAGGATTTGAAATAGCTCAACTGGAATTCCATCACCTCCACTAGCTTTGTTTGTAGTGATGCTTCCTAAGGCCCACTTGACTTTGCATTCCAGGATGTCTGACTCTAGATGAATGATCATACTATCATGATTATCTGGGTCGTGAAGATCTTTTTTGTACAATTCTTCTGTGTATTCTTGTCACCTCTTCTTAATGTCTTCTGCTTGTTAGGTCCATACCATTTCTGCCCTTTATTGAGCCCATCTTTGCATGAAATATTCCCTTGGTATCTCTAATTTTCTTGAAGAGATCTCTAGTCTTTCCCACTCTACTGTTTTCCTCTATTTCTTTGCATTGACAGTTGAGGAAGGCTTTCTTATCTCTCCTTGCTATTCTTTGGAACTCTGCATTCAAAGGAGTATATCTTTCCTTTTCTCCTTTGCCTTTCAGCTGCACAGCGTGGGAGTGGGAGTGACTGTGAGGAAATACCCCACGTCCAAGAGCAAAGGAGAAACCCCAGCAAGATGGTAGGAGGGGCGAAATCACATTTAGAATCAAATCCCATTCTGCCAGAAAGGCTCAGAGGGCTCAAACAAACCTTGTGCACACCAGGACCCAGAAACCCCACAGAGACTGAGACAGAACTGTGTTTGAGTATCTCCTGTGGAGGTATGGGTCAGCAGTGGACTGACTCAGGGGCAGGGGTTCTGGGTGCAGCAGACCTGGGTATGGCATAAGCCCTCTTGGAGGAGGTCACCATTAACCCTACCATAGAGTCGCCAGAACTTACACAGGACTGGGAAACAGACTCTTGGCAGGCACAAACAGAATCTTGTGCATTCCAGGACCCAGGAGAAAGGAGCAGTGATCCCACAAGAGACTGCCCCAGACTTGCCCATTAGTGTCCAGGTGTCTCTGGCTGCAGGGCTGGGGGCACTGAGTGTAACAGTGCATGCATGGGACCTTTTGAGGGAAGTCACCATTATCTTCATTACCTCCACCATAGTTTGGCCCCAGGTAAATAATAGGGAGAGAATACAGCCCCACCCATCAACAGAAAATTGGATTAAAGATTCACTGAACATGGCATCAAAGGGCAGACAGACTGAAACTATAATCACAGACAACTAGCCAAACTGATTACATGGACCACAGCCTTGTCTAACTCAATGAAACTATGAGCCATAAAATGCAGGGCCACCCAAGACAGACGGGCCACGGTGGAGAGTTCTGACAAAACGTGGTGCACTGGAGAAGGGAATGGCAAACCATTTCAGTATTCTTGCCTTTATAACCCCATGAACAGCAGAAAAGGCAAAAAGATAGGACACTGAAAGATGAACTCCCCAGGTCGGTAGAAGCCCAATATGCTACTGGAGATCAGTGGAGAAATAACTACAGAAAGAAGGAAGGGATGGACCCAAACAAAAACAACACCCAGTTGTGTATGGGACTGGTGATAGAAGCAAGGTTTGATGCTGTGAAGAGCAATATTGCATGGGAACCTGGAATGTTAGGTCCATGAATCAAGGCAAATTGGAAGTGGTCAAACAGGAGATGACAAGAGTGAACATCGACATTCTAGGAATCAGTGAACTAAGATGGACTGGAATGGGTGAATTTAACTCAGATGACCATTATATCTACTACTGTGGGCAGGAATCCCTTAGAAGAAATGGAGTACTCATCATGGTCAACAAAAGAGTCCCAAACGCAGTACTTGGATGCAATCTCAAAAACGACAGAATGATCTCTGTTCGTTTCCAAGGCAAACCATTCAATATCACAGTAATCCAAGTCTATGCCCCAACCAGTAACGCTGAAGAAGGTGAGGTTGAACGGTTCTATGAAGACCTTCAAGACCTTCTAGAACTAACACCCAAAAGGGATGTTCTTTTCATTATAGGGGACTGGAATGCAAAAGTAGGAAATCAAGAAACACCTGGGGTAACAGACAAATTTGGCCTTAGAGTACAGAACGAAGCAGGGCAAAGGCTAATCGAGTTCTGCCAAGAGAATGCACTGGTCATAGCAAACACCCTCTTCCAACAACACAAGAGAAGACTCTACACATGGACATCACCAGATGGTCAACACCGAAATCAGATTGATTATATTCTTTGCAGCCAAAGATGGAGAAGCTCTATACAGTCAGCAAAAACTAGATCAGGAACTGTATGTGGCACAGACCATGAACTCCTTATTGCCAAATTCTGACTTAAGTTGAAGAAAGTAGGGAAAAGCACTAGACCATTCAGATATGACCTACATCAAATCCCTTACAATTATACAGTGGAAGTGGCAAATAGATTCAAGGGATTAGATCTGATAGAGTGCCTGAAGAACTATGGATGGAGGTTTGTGACATTGTACAGAAAGCAGGGATTAATTAAGACCATCCCCAAGGTAAAGAAATGCAAAAAGTCAAAATGGTTGTCTGAGGAGGACTTACAAATAGTTGTGAATAGAAGAGAAGCAAGAGGCAAAGGAGAAAAGGAAAGATAGCTTCACAACACTACACCAAATTAACTTTCCCAGAGAGAATTGACTACTATGCTCTGGACACAATGACATCGTTCTTTCCTTCCCTGAACTCCTCTCAAGTTCCTCGTCTTCTCCGTAAACAAAATACCTGGGAGATGAAGATGGGCTTGATTTAATTCCCCTCTGAATTCCAGAGCCTATCACAGTATCTGGCACTTGTAAAGGCTCACTAGACGTTTAATGAATGGATGATTGGACATCATCACAATTTAGCTCTCTTTTGACTGTTCTGAGCCCCAGGGACACAGGAGCATGTATCAACTACATGTCTCTACTCGGATGTCCCAGCCAACTCACCTCTCCAAGGCAACCCTCCTAGAGTGTTCCTCATTCTGCATTTTTGACTTGGTGTCATATGGCAGACACATATGGCATGTGTTTTTGAAAGTATCACTAGTTCCTCACCATTGTCTCTGGAATTTGCTTTTTTCTCTCTATTGCATCACAAGCTTCCTCTTGTCTCTTTGCATCCTGCTAATAGTCTTTACAGTCTTCTCTCCCCAGTCCCAAGTCCATTACATTTTCCTGCCAGGGTATTCTTTCTAAAATGCAAATCTAATCATAACACTTCTTTGTATAAAATCCTTCAGTGCCATCCCCACAAGTTTGGCTAGTATGTTAATTCTTTAGTATGGCATAGTGGACACTTACCTTTTCTCCTTTCTTTATCTAGCCTCCTCTTTCCCACATTTTAGCTCACTCAGACACTCAAGACATCTCTGAACAAGTCCTCCACTTTCACAGACCTGAAGGTGAAAGTCACTCAGTCGTGTCTGACTCTTTGCGACCCCATGGACTATACCACCCATGGATTTCTCCAGGCCAGAATACTGTAGTGGGTAGCCTTTCCTTTCTCCAGGGCTCGTCCCAACCCAGGGATCAAACCCAGGTCTCCTGCATTGCAGGTGGATTCTTTACCAGCTGAACCACAAGAGAAGCCCAAGAATACTGGAGTGGGTAGCCTATCCCTTCTCCAGCAGATCTTCCTGATCCTGGAATTGAACCAGGGTCTCCTGCATTGTAGGTGGGTTCTTTACCAACTGAGCTATCAGGGAAGCCACACCTGAGATTTTTATATATGCTGTTGTCATTGCTCAGACCATTCCCTCTTCCCTTTGCCAGGTGAACTCTAAAGTTCTGTATCATCTCCTTTGGGAAACATTTTCTAGTCCCTCCATTTGGATTCCATTTTCCATGTGCTCATCTCTAACACATTCCCCATCTTGTAACTTTCTTTTTACTTTCCTGTACCCACAGTTAGACTGAATTCTTGTGGTCAGAATGAAAAGAGCACTAAATGGGAAGTCAGAAGTAGTAGCCTCTACTCTCAGCCTTGCTTTCAACTCTCACCTCACCATTGACAAATTATGAATGATGCTGGACCCCAGCTTTTATTGTCTTTATTAAGGCGCTCATTTAGATTTTCTTTACATGGGATCACAATAATTCCACAGAGAATCCTTTAAAAATACATTTGCGATACCTTTTATTCTATTCATTTCTGCCAAAGTCGATTTTCATATTACAAAGCCACTTGGGCAATCTTTATTGACTGCCAGTCACAATCGACAAGACCAAGACCCAGCAACTCAAGCAAAACAACGGAATCAAGGACACTCTTCTGCCCTTTGCCAAACAGTTTCCACTAACTAAAATAAGTATTGTAAAGGCCAAAACCAAACCAAACAAAAACAACCATGACTCTTATAATATTTGAGCATAAGGTATAAAGAGGAAAAGTCAAGAAAGGAAGCTAGATGCTGGCAGAAAATTTAACAGGATGTGCTTTTGTTATAATTTAGGGATTAAAAGCAATACTTTTAAAGACAGACTTCCTGGATTCAAATTCTGACTCTTTCAACTATTAGCTGTAAGAATATGGAGAAGTTCTGAGCCTCATTTCTTTACTAATCAAATAGGTATAACAATAATAAAACATACTCTATAGTGATGTTGTGAGGATTAAATAAATTAATTCATATGAAGTTCTTATAAAATGCTTGGTGCTAGTAATTTATGTAAACTATAGTTATTTGTTGTTGTTTTAGTCGCTAAGTCATGTCTGATTCTTTTGCGATCCTATGTACTATAGCCTGCCAGGCTCCTCTGTCCATGGAATTCTCCAGGCAAGAATACTGAAGTGGGTTGCTGTTTCCTTGTCCAGGGCATCTTCCCAAACCAGGGATCAAAACTGCATATCCTGCATCTTCTGCATTGGCAGGTGTATTCTTTATCACTGAGCCACCTGGGAAGCCCAAGCTATAGATGTTAAGAGGAAATAAAGGACAATAACTTAATCAAACTATAAAATGCAGACTCTGCATTTCAAAACAAAAAGCCAAACTTGGTATTCTGAAGAATTAATCTATTTAATAGGAGATCATTAGATAGTACTGGGGTTTCCCTGGTGGCTCAGCAGTAAAGAATCCGTCTGCCAGGGAAGGAATTGCAGGAGACACAGGTTCAATCTGATTGAAATATTGACCACAATCACCATTAATAGTGGCATTCTGCATAACATGCCACTAGTTATATGTTTGCCATAAGCTACACTAGAGGAGTATAATTGGAAAAAAAGGAGAACCCTTCAGATTAGTATTACTGACTAAGAATTGAAACATTTACTTCTGCAACAAGCTTTTTGAATTTAGCTGGAAGTAATCAGTTTATTATAATCAGAATTAAACATACATTTACACTAATAAAAATATCTATAGCCAACTAGAATTATATTAAATTGTTCATAACAGAAAATTATTCAAATAAAAACAAAGTCAAACCAAATTTTTTGCCAATATATTAACCTAGACTCTCTGCAGAATACCTTATGGCCTACCATGATGAAATCTTAGAAAACAACATTCTGGAGACATATGAAGATTGGAGTCAATTTTATATTAAAAACATATAGCTACTTGGTTTAAGAATTATACACTATGTATTTGACAATAATCTCCTGGTTCATAGGACCATCAACTCTGTATTGAACATTGATCCCACTGGACTAGAATTGAAAATCATTTGATCTGTGTACGTACCTTGGCCTGAATATGGATATTGAATCGTTAAACAGTTTTCCATACAAATATATTTATTTAAGATTTGGACATCAGATAAAGAACTCCAACATGTTTTAATTAAAAGTAGTCACATGGTATCTCTGGAGGAATTGTTTGGCAAATATAAATGTAAGTATTGAATACATATGCTAGAAAGGCAATAGGCATTTTCTTGGAGCTAAGGATATAACTTTAAACTCAAAACTGAGTTAAATTTGGACAATGTATTTATTCATTTATTTTAATTAATCAGTAAGGACATGAGTTATATTTTATGTAGCCAATAAATGTTATCCTTCAAAACCAAGCCAAAGACACACAGAAAGACTTTGGCAGGAACCTAAGAACCACAGGTATAGTAGTCACTCAAAAGTCAAACCAAATAACGTGATGAAAGTTCAGACTCAATTTGGAGAATATTTTCAGCTTTGGTTTTATTCAGGAAGAATTTTTAAAGTATTTCTTATTGAATTAAAATATATATACATAAAATTTACCATTTTAGAGTGGTTAAGTGTACAGTTCTGGGGCATAAGTACATTCACATTGTTGAGCAACCTCAACACCATCCATCTTCAAAAAGTTTTCATCGTTTTAAAGGATGAGTAGCTTTAGAATGTATACAGGTTTGGCTGTTACAAATGCATTCCCTAAAATGTCTTTTAAAAGAAACTTTTTATTACTTCATAGTTCCTTAAAAGAATGTGCATATGAGTTTACCATACAAGTTCAATTTGTTCATTTGCTCATTCTGGTCTTTAGTTCTCTAATCCTTGAAACAGCCCTACTGGGGATAAATGTAAAGCTGTCCTGATGAGCAGAAAGTTACCTAGGATTATATTTTCATCCAACATCAAACAGTGCAAGAATTCCACAGTGTAAAAATAGTAATATCAATTATGCACAAGAGTGATCACTATTTCACTTTATTGAATAATTTTTAGACCTGTTATCATAGTGGTCCTATTTTTTAAAGCTACATCTGAAGAAACTGAGAAAAAGAGAAACCAATGGCTTGATGTGAAGAATTCAGCCTCCATTTCTCTTACCAAGCTAGATAATCACATCTTTCATCTCAAGACGACAGCTGCTCACTAGGTATTACGTATAGAGTTCAGTTCAGTTCATTTCAGTCGCCCAGTCGTGTCCGACTCTTTGCAACCCTATGAACCGCAGCACTCCAGGCCTCCCTGTCAAACCTCAACATGAATCAGCCATAGGTATACATATATCCCCTCCCTTTTGAACCCCCCTCCCATCTCCCTCCCCAACCCACCTCTCTAGGTTGATACAGAGCCCCTGTTTGAGTTTATATAGCAAATTCCCATTGGCTATCTATTTTACATATGGTAACGTAAGTTTCCATGTTACTCTTTCCATACATGTCACCCTCTCCTCCCCTCTCCCCATGTCCATAAGTCTATTCTCTATGTCTGTTTCTCCCTTGTTGCCTTGTAAGTAAATTCTTCAGTACCATTTTTCTAGATTCCGTATATATGTTAGAATATGGTATTATCTTTCTCTTTCTGACTCACTTCACTCTGTATAATAGGTTCTATGTTCATCCACCTCATTAGAACTGACTCAAATGTGTTCCTTTTTATGGTTGAGTAGTATTGCACTGTGTATATGTACCACAACTTCCTTATCCATTCATCTGTTGATGGACATCTACGTTGCTTCCATGTCCTAGCTATTGTAAATAGTGCTGCAATGAATAATGTGATACATGTGTCTCCTTCAATTTTGGTTTCCTCAGGGTATATGCCTAGGAGTGGGATTGCTGGGTCATACAGTGGTTTTATTCCTAGTTTTTTAAGGAATCTCCAAACTGTCTTCCACAGTGGCTGTATCAATTTACATTCCTACCAACAGTGCAAGTGTTCCCTTTTCTCCACACCCTCTTCAGCATTTATTGTTTGTAGACTTTTTGCTGAGGGCCATTCTGACTGGTGTGAGGTGATATCTCATTGTAGTTTTGATTTGCATTTCTCTAATAATGAGCGATGCTGAGCATCTTTTCATGTTTGTTAGCCATCTGTTATGTCTTCTTTGAAGAAATGTCTGGTTAGGTCTTTTTTGCCACTTTTTGATTGGGTTGTTTTCCTGGTATTGAGTTGTATGAGCTGTTTGTATGTTTTGGTAATTAATCTTTTGTCAGTTGTTTCATTTGCTATTATTTTCTCCCATTCTGAGGGTTGTCTTTTCACCTTGCTTATAGTTTCCTTTGCTGTTGCATGGACTTTTTGAAGTGCCTGCATGGGACCTTTTGAAGGAGGTCACCATTATCTTCATTATCTCCACCATAGTTTGGCCTCAGGTCAAACAACAGGGAGAGAACACAGCCCTGCCCATCAATAGAAAGTTGGAATAAAGATTTACTGAACATGGCCTGCCCATCAGAACAAGACCCAGTTTCCCCCTCAGTCAGTCTCTCCCATCAGGAAGCTTCTATAAGCCTCTTACCCTTCTCCTTCAGAGGGCAGACAGAATGAAAATGACAGTCACAGAAAACTAACCAATCTGATCACATGGACCACCGCCTTGTCTAACTCAATGAAACTGCAAGCCATGCTGTGTAGGGCCACCCAAGACGGACGGGTCATAGTGGAGAGTTATGACAAAATGTGGTGTACTGGAGAAGGGAATGGCAAACCACTTCAGTATTCTTGCCTTGAGAACCCCATGAACAGTATGAAAAAGTTAGGATCACATTACCTTATAAAAGGCCTCCTAGATGGCTCAGTGGTAAAGAATTCACCTGCCAGTCCTGGAGATGCAGGAGTCACGGCTTGATCCCTGAGTCAGGAAGATCTGCTAGAGGAGGAAATGGCAACACAGTCCAGTATACCTGTGAGCAGAAAATCCCATGGACAGAAGAGCCTGGCGTGCTATGGTCCATGGGGTTGCAAAGAGTTGAATATGACTGAGCAACTGAATGTGCATGCATTATCTTATAAGAATGCACTCAGATGCACATTTTTTTCTGTGTGGTTTTCTGTACATAAGTTTCATTTTTACAAAAAGAAAAAGATTTTAAAAGTAAAAAACAAAACAATAATAGCTATGAGATGTTTTTACTCATAAGAGTGAAAAAGAATAAAATAATTAGCATTAAGTCCTATTAACAGGAGAATTAGTTTGTGCAACCTTTCTAGATATCAGTCTACAATTGGTATTATCATTTAAAATGCACATAACCAGTTACTCAACAATTCCTCTACTAAAAATTAACAAAGAGATCATATAAAAATTATGTACAAAATATTTACTACTGGAGCAAAGAAAAATAGCCAAACAAATTGACGAAAAATTTTCGGTTTCTTCCTTTTGCCTGAATATTATCACTATATACATGGCAGAGTAGCTAAATTGATCATTTCATCCATGGCATAAAACCACATATTTTCCACAGTGACAGAGTATATTAAATTTACCAATAAAGTAACAAATTTCCACCACCAACATGAATTTCTTTTACACACTAAAAATGTGCTTTTACTGTGAAACATTTTAAAAAAATCTCTACAGGAAGGATAAAGTGAGATTAAAAATAAAGATAAAGCAGAAAAAAATGTAAAGACAAAGATTATCAGGCAATTCATTTCAACAAGCTTGTGGTGTTTCATTTGTAGGTCTTCGAAAAGGTTGACTTTTACAGCCTTTTACCCAGAGCTTGCAAACCTTAGCACTTAAAGATACACTTTATCAGAAGTCTGTTTAGCAGACATTATGACACTGGAGTTGGAGGAAAAGATGTCCAGCATAATTAATGGTTGAGCATTGTCTTGAAGTTTCCAGTACAAAATGACCTGAGGTAGTCCAGCCAGGCTCATAATTTTGAGGTCTTTCCAGTTGGGGAAGCATGCAGTGGGGTGGTGGAGGAACAGCTTCCCTGTTGCTGTGAACAAGCTAAGGAGGCTGGAACAAGGTCAAGGACCTCAGCCCATCCTTAACCTCACCTGACTTATGCTAGGTGGGCAACACTACACTGCCCCTCTTCCATCTGCATATGAGCTTCACAAAGCATTTTACCACACAGACTTCCCCCATGTTTACTATGGTTTTGGATGGACTTTTCATTTTATTCAACCTGTCTAAAAATGCTGGATAAGGCAGATGGACAAAAGATATGCTGTCAAGATTTTCCTTCCAGATCAGCCCACAAATCCACGTTCTCACCTACTCTACTCAATTCTCCACACCCCACCTCAGCCCAGCTCTCCTGAAGGATGGCTCTGCCCAACTCTTCCTGTGCAGAATCAATATGTGAATACGCAAATTGCTATTTGAACAACCTGACAGAGGTTGGTAATGAATGCAAAAAAATATTAAGCTAATATTTAAATGGGTA
Organism: Giraffa tippelskirchi; assembly: GCF_054371585.1. NCBI lineage: Eukaryota > Metazoa > Chordata > Mammalia > Artiodactyla > Giraffidae > Giraffa > Giraffa tippelskirchi. The sequence continues at coordinate 80,154,654 of NC_137275.1, read as the reverse complement.
TAAATCACATTAGGTACTTTGGTCTCAACTGTTCACCACAGGAAAATTTCCATCAGAGGATGAGTTTAGAACTCACTAGGCACAGAGAAAAACAAACGTCAGAGGAAATGACTAACAGAAAAAAAGATAAGAAACTCTGGGTAGGATTGACCCACGTTGTTCAGTTTAATTTTCATTTCTAAATTTAATTTTGTTTATTTGCTGCTTCAGGGAAAACATAATATTTAAAAGTATTTAACCAGTCTTAACATGTCAAGTTCATCAATCTAATTAAACAACAAAGCAATTAGAAGTTCTAAATTTGCAGGAGGGCTTCCCTGGTGGCAAATTTGGAACTTTTAATTACTTAGTGACTAAAGAGCCACAGCAACAAAATTTACAGGGAACATTCCACTACACTTATTTCTTTATCTCAAAGAGTCTTCCCTTTGTTCAGAGTGATTATAAAGCAAAATTTTTCAAAGAATTTAGGGATAGCAGTATGAGCATAAGGCTTATAATCAACAGCACTGTGTCTGAGTACTAAGACCACTACCTAATAGCTGTTTGACCTTGGATAAATTGCTTACTTAATTCCCGTAAGGCTTAATTTTCTTATCTGCATAATAGGTCTAATAAGATCTCCATTACAGACCTGCCCTGTGCCTTAAACAACCCTACAACAATTGCTATCATGAAAGAAACATACTAAGTACTCCAGTTGATTGCAATATTCTCACTTTAATTTTTTGGAAATTATTTTCCAAAGTTATATATAAGAAAATAACTCAATACTTAGAATACTTGATTTTATATCTCATACCTTGCATAGTCTCTGTTTCCCCACATTCTTTCCCCTCCTTTTTTTTTTTTTTTTTTAAAGATAGAAGGGTTTGTTGATGGACATTGGTGGTTGAGAAAGAATAAGGCAACTAGCAATCTAATGCTTTCCCTGCTGACTTTTGACCAATCTCCTTTTTTATCTACCCTGAATCTCAAGTTGACTTTTGTGGGTTCAGTGTTCCTAGTGTCTTATGGGTTCTTCAGTTTTATTGGGATATTGTCTTCTCAGTGTATGTCCTCCTCCCCACCCTTAGGAAACTTGGGTCGTAACTATCACTGGTGGTGGTGGTGTAGTCACTAAGTTGTATCTGACTCTTGTGACACCATAAAATGCAGCCCACCAGGCTCCTCTGTCCATGGGATTTTCCAGGCAAGAATACTGGAGTGGGTTGCCATTTCCTTCTCCAGGGGATCTTCCCTACCCAGGAATTGAACCCAGGTCTCTTGCATTGCAGGCCGATTCTTGACTGACTGAGCTACGAGGGAATGGATTTAATCAAGTGCCACTCCTCCAATTTACTTCTTGTCTGCCAAAATATTTTTTGAAATGTTTTCTGTATGCTTGACTCCTTTCATCTCTTTGTCCTTTCTGAATACACCTTTTGTATACTTACACTGTCATTTAGTGTGGTATGGGGATATAAACATACGTTGCTATTATGTCATGCATAACCAGCTGCTTCAAAGAACAAGTTTGGAAATTGAAACATAGGATTCAAACTAAAGATGTGAATAATGAAAAAGAGAAAACAATTTTTAAAACTCCAAGTAAAGGATGTATAAGAATTGTGATTTTTCAGTTTCTGAAAAGGAGATCAATCCATACATTTAATTTGAGCCTATCCATTATACAACTTTCAAGATAATGCACGAAAAAGCTTCAACACTTTAAAAAAGTATTTTCTTTCTTTCATGGTGGTGGTGGAACATTTATTAAAAAAAAAATAGGAGTTTTGCTATCCTTGTTCTTTGAATTTATAAATAGGGCTTAATGCATAGGATACAAAGAGTGAGAACTAAAACTTAACACTCAACTGGCTTTAAGTTCAAACTTCACTTTTTGAAATTCATACGGTGTTAAAAGTTGCCTTTGACTTCAGTAAAAGATAAAAGATGACTTTGATTTTTCTTTTAAAAAAAAGACTATAATACTTGGTATTTTCCAAAACTGAAAGAATGAACCATGAACAGTGATGTAATCTTGGTAGCTGATATTCATCTGAGCCCCATTTTGCTTGAGCTGTGTAACTGAAGAGACTTTGCTGTCGTCCGGAGCACTTATCTCTTATCTGCCCTTTTAAATTGGAAAACGAGGAGAACGTTAAAATTGAGGTAGAGGCACCACTACATTCGAAGAAATATAAGACAAAGATTTGATTCTGAACACTTACAAAAACATAGCAGCCTGTTAACTTGAAGTTTAAGTCAATATAACAAATAGTTTCATATGAATTTGTATTTATTTATAGAAAAGAAAGCTTCTCTATTCAAATTGAGCCTTACCAAATGTCTGCAACTAGCAAGTCTCCATTAACCTAAAATCTGCTCCTTAGTCTGGTCTTTTGGGAAATGGAATTAGGTCACTCAATATTTCATGAACCACTAAAAAATCAAAATATTATTAGAGCATACTGAAAATACACTTGCCAAACAAATCACAAAATCATTGTCAGTTGTTTAGCAAATCCTCTTTCCAAGTGTTGCATCATTATAGAAAACTGGGTCCTTTTAACAAATAGCATAAGCAGTAGGGGGATAAATTTGCATGGCAAAGAGAATATTTGCACCTGTCTATCAAAGCATCTTTTATCTAAGATAGTGATGGAAAACTGAAAATTGTCTTACAAAGCTTTTTCTTTTAAAATGTTCTTACAAGACACCCAAAAGCACATGTTATAAAAAAATATCTTTCTAAGAGAAATCTCACAGTGCTGGTACACTTAGTGTTCAATACACGCTGGCTGGGCACGTGCGTGCTCAGTCACTTCAGTTGTGTCCGACTCTCTGTGACCCCATGGACCATGACCCGGCAGGCTCCTCTGTCCACGAGATTCTCCAGGCAAGAATACTGGAGTGGGCTGCATTTCCTTCTCCAGTGATAAAGTATGAAGTGAAGTGAGTGAAATGAAGTCGCTCAGTTGTTTCTGACTCTTTGTGACCCCTAGCCTACCAGACTCCTCTGTCCATGGGATTTTCCAGGCAAGAGTACTGGAGTGGGTTGCCATTTCCTTCTACAACATGTTGGTTGTGTAAATGTTAATTGGATGATAATCTCATGCTAATCACTCATTTCTTTGTGCTTTTTATTTCTTGATTAAACAGAAGTATTTGATTGAGGCTTGCTCTCTTTGAAAGGAATAGTATTTTGAGAGGAAACCAGATGGATTTTGAGGAAGGAAGTGAATAGCCAAATGGTCAAAACCACTCCCGCAAGCAATTAAACAAAAACATTGTGATCATAGCATAGTGGTGTCTGACATTCTTACATGGGCCACAGGGACCGTTTTAATATTTAGGAAGAATTCAATTCTTCTCAGAATTACACTTATCTATCTTCTTTTGGTTGTGACGCCAATCTACAGATGTCCAATTTTTTTACCATTTATATTGTTGTTGTTTAGTTGCTAAGTCATGTCTGACTCTGTGACTCCATGGATAGCAGCCCAACAGGCTCCTCTGTCCTGTGATTTCCCAGACAAGAATATTGGAGTGGACTACCATGTCCTTCTCCATGGGATCTTCCTGACCTGGGATCGAACCCACATCTTTTGCTTGGCAGGCAGATTCTTTACCACTGAGCCACCTGGGAAACCCTTTATAAAAATTCTTACAAACCCCAGGCCTTAGAGACAATTTGGGATCTTTTCCCCCAGACTACAGTGGTTCATCCTAATTGACGTCTGTAGCTTGCTATGAGTTATTGAAACTGTTTATATTAACAAGACGTACATACTGCCAGGAAACATACCATTTCCAGCCTTTGTGGGCTAGGTCCCAGCATTTAGCAACTTGATGAAAACAATGATGTTTTCTCTCCATATGGCCTGAAGGACTGAAGTACTCATGTAGCAAAACTATTTTGGAGGCCAGAAAAATATTTTTTAGCATAACTTTGTTCATTGTTTTCTGGATCTGTTAATTTGCTGTAGATGAAAACTGCTTCTCCTTTGCTTATAACAACGGTGTTTATTTTCATATTCTTGTATAAGTCTGTGTTCCAAGAATCGAAGCTTCATCTAATTTCTGTAGTCATCACTTAGAATTCTCCTTTCACTGGAGAATTCTGTCTTTCTTGCAGACACAGAACAGCAGATGTTAGTTGTGTCAGCAAAACCAAGATTTCCTGATTTCCTTTGTTCTAAGCGATTTCCTATTTGCAATATAAGCCAGTCTGAAAGATTCTGCTAGAAATCCTACACACTTGATACAAAGGCATGCAAAATCAGTTTCTTGAATGAAATGGTAAAAAAAAAATGCTTAGGAGAAAGAGTTTAGATCAGAAATTTGTTTGATATGTATGGCCAGGCTAATATATAGTTAAATAATTCTAAGAAACAGTGTCAGCAAATGATAGAAGCCTGGTAGAATAAGAAATATAAATAACAAACCATAAATAACAAACAAATGCATAAGTAAGATACACATAAATATTCATAAAATTTATTTAATTAATATAAGTAAATATAAATATATTAGAAATATAGTTTTATATTTATATTAAAAAATAATGCAGAAATATATTTATCATAAATATAGTTTTATTATATAATTCAGCCTAGTGATATATTTATGAGAGCATCTATTGCAGTGATTAATAACAAAGACTCTGAAGGCACATTAACTGGCTAAAATATTGGTTCTGTTGCTTTGAGAATTTGACAGATTAAAACATTAGTACTAGGTTAGTAATGACTAGCACAAATATCAGCATTTGCTATTATTAGTCACTTTGTTAGAGTCCTGGAAATTTTTAGATACATTCTTTTCCAAAATCTCATTTTGCTAAATTTCATGGGAAAAACACACTTCTTTGCATTAATATGTTTTCAAAATGTATTTTAAAAATTCAAATATACAAATCATTTTAATAGATAACAACTTGGGTTGCTTGCTGCATACTAAGTTCTAGGAAAGGGTTTACTCTCACCAAAACATTCTTTCTAAATTACATTCCTATGTGTATTACTTCAGTGCCTCTAAAGAGGCAATCCTTCCCACTCTGTGACTTGGGATTATCAGAGAGGGTGACCTTCCTTTGATCTGAGTATCTTATCTGTGTTGCTTAATTTGAGGACAAAATAGCTTGTAACCTTGTAATCTACAGTCCATGAACTTTGTGTCCCTTTGGACTTGCTGTTTATGTAAGACAGAGGAAATGCCTTCAGGGAAAATCATGTCATTGAATAACAGAGCAGAAAGTGAATTTGTAGGTCACATGGCCAACTCTTCTTTTCCTAGGACTGACATTCTTAGAGGAGATAAGCCACTTTTGGGTAACAGGACAGGGTGAAGGCAGAGCTGGGGTTTAATACATGGTCCTTCCTCCTATAGTGTGTGTTGTGATGATACAGAGGGGACAGTAATTGAATTTGGAAATTCTTAAAAAACAAGTTAACTTACTCTGTTTTGATGCCTATTTTCCTCATTCTAGATAGAAGAGTAAACATGCAACCTCATGAGTAAGATTCAAATATTTAAGGAATTTTACATCTAGAAATGCTTTCATGACAAGCCTTCATCAGGAATGTAACCACACTCAAGTTATGTAACTATTTATGATGTTACTTTGTGGGCATTAAATGAGATAATACATGGCAAGCCCTTTGTTCAATGCCTGGCCTACAGGAAGCAATCAACAAATATTATCTATTTATATTATTTTCTTGTATCTAGGAATCCTCTTTGAGCCAAAAGCCTAGGCAGAAAAACATTTACTCACATTCTTGGTGATAATTACTGTATTATTCTTCACAGTACCTGAAGCATCAGGTAAGAAAAATAGTGCTGTCTCTGTTGAAATCTGGGAAAACACAGATACTAAACATTTGCAAGCACAATTCAATTACCCACATAGGTTAGAAGCAGAAAAAGAAACATATTCTTCATTTTCTGCCTTATTAATCCCAGGTTTAAATACTTCAGTTTTAGATGTTTTCAGATTCTCAAATAACTGACTATGAAAAGGAAATTGTTTGATTAAGTAAAATATACCAGAAAGCTTTAGAAGTTGAGAAGGAAGCTCTGTGGACTTCCATGGAGACTTCCTGTGGACTTCCTGGAGACTTCCATCTTTTTCCATCAACAGTGCAGCTAGAAAAGTAGAAATGGGTTTGATTGACCACTTACTTCCCCTTTACCAAAATAAAAAAAAATAAGAAGGAACTAACATGTGAACTATTTCTTATAATATTATATTTATTTTTCCATTATTGAAGAAGTATGTAATAATCACTAAAACTTACCAAGCAGTAACCACTTGTCAAGCAATGCAGAGTTACTTGAATATATTAACCTGTTTAATCCTTTCTACTCTGATAAGAATCATTTTTTATCATCACCGTTTGTTTTAAAGAAGAGGAAACATGCTCAGAGAGGGTGAGGATCTGCCTAAGATTCCAGAGCTGGAAAGCAGTGGAGCTGGAAATCCAATACCAGGGCTCCAGCCGGCAGTACTCCAGACCGGAAGTCTCATCAGTACCTTGAGAGACCACACTACTGTGCAGGTTGGAGAATAAGGAAAACAAGAGAAAATTGGACTCTGAGTTAATACTGGGTTTTGAACAGCAGTTGCTGCTAAGTCGTTTCAGTCGTGTCCAACCCTGTGCGACCCCATAGACGGCAGCCCACCAGGCTCCTTCGTCCCTGGGATTCTCCAGGCAAGAATATTGGAGTGGGTTGCCATTTCCTTCTCCAGGGCATGAAAGTGAAAAGTGAAAGTGGAGTTGCTCAGTCATGTCTGACTCTTCACGACCCCATGGGCTGCAGCCTAACAGCAGTTAGGAACTTGATAATTTTATCAGTTGGCTTCCCACTTGGGAGCCATGGAGAAAAGGAAGATACAGTCAAATTATGACAGTCCTTCTAATGATTGTGTGCACAAAGTGTAACAAATTGCCACATTTATTCACAGTTACGTCTCATGCAGTCCGATCTAGATGCACAGGGTGTCCATCAAGGGCACCTGGCATGAAGGAATAATCACCCCACTGCGAGGGGCGGGGGGAGCTGGGAGCTGGTGACCCACACGGGGTTTTCACCTTGCATTTCTCACCGTTCCTTTCCCCCTGCCCAGACAGAGAGTTGCCTTTGTGTTCATTCTCCCCAGGAGAGGATGAAGCAGCATGAAAAATAAAAGTTGCCCTGCAACTGCTTTTCTTCCCAGCTCTTAGTTCCAAAACCTAGCTACAGAGAATGCAAGAATTCATTAGCATAGACTCTTCAGGGAAAGTGATCCCCTCTTCAGACACTTGCTAATGATATTAACAACTGCTACTACTCACAGATCTCTAACTATACATCAGGCACTTTTGGAAGCACTATGGACTCATTGAAAGTGAAAGTCAAGTCGCTCAGTCGTGTCTGACTCTTTGCGACCCCATGGACTGCAACCTCCCAGGCTCCTCTCTCCATGGGATTTTCCAGGAAAGAGTACTGGAGTGGGTTGCCATTTCTTTATTAAATGCTCTCAAAACCCTATGAGGGAGTTACTACTAATATCATAAGAATGCTTCGTGAGGGTGATGATTTTTGTCTGCTTTTGTTTACCGCTTTACCTCTATTACCCAGAAGAACACCTGGCAAAGATTAAGTACTCAATAAATATTTGTTAGAGTAAATCTCCATCCAAAGATGAAGGGGTTGAGACTGGACAGGTTAATAACTTGCCCAAGTCCTACAGCTTGTAGTAGGAGATTCTGCAGTATTCCCACTTGGGTTGGGGACAGAAGAGAGGGGGAGATCTGTGGTTCCTGAGCAGAGGGACACTAGGAGCCTGTTGTGCTGCCCAGGAGGTAGCAAGACCACATTGAAGGAATAGTTGTGTTGGTTGGTGGGCAGCCGGAACCTCAGGTGGCGTTGTAAGTGACTAAACTGCCACATTTGGGCAGAATGAGGATAAGGAGGCAGAGAAGCAGCAGGGAGCTGCTAGTATGAACGCTACACACACAAAGGCAGCGGGCAACCTCTAGGACAGCCTGTGTTGATCGGTGACCAAGAAGCAAATGGCTACCCCTCCCCTGACTGATGATTTGTTTTCTGCCAGCCAAGCCAGCCAAGCAGAATGGGTTGTAAAGCAAAAAATCGTCCCAGAAAACGAGCAAAGTGCTATTATTTTTGCATATTTGATTTTTTTTTCCTACTGAAGCATTATGTAGGGAAAGAACATTAAATGTGTCATCAGAAGGCCTAGGCTTTCATTCTAGCTTGTCCCATTCCAAAATTCCTGGCCAATTTATCTAACTGTATCTCTGTTTCTTCATCTCTGAAGTGGGGATTAAAAATAATCAAGGTGAAGATAGAAAGATTTTTTTTAAATGTAAGCTAAAACTCAGTGAAAGATAATTAATGCAATGTGTTAATTTTGGACTGCTTCCATTCCATTTGCACTTGATTTTGAGTTACATATATCATTTTGGCAGGTAACAGGCTGTACTTGTGTGTGTGTGTGTGTGTGTTTGGCTGCACTGGGTCTTTGCTGCTATGCACGGGCTCTTCATTTGTGGCACATAGGCTTCTTCTCTAGGTGTGGTGCACAGGCTTAGCTGCCCTGAGGCATGTGAGACCTTAGTTACCCAATGAGGGATCAAACTGGCAACCCCTGCATTGGAAGGAGGATTCTTAACCACTGCACCACCAGAGAAGTCCTGTACTTGTGTCTTCTTAATTAGACTTTTTATAGGCTAATATATATTGGCAGGTCACAGTCCATGAATTCACAAACAGTTGGACATGACTGAGCATGCACGCACATATACATATATTTATTTTCATTTCTATGTTTATAATAAATGGATATGAAAACACTTTCCAAAGTTTAAAGCAGTTAGAAATAGGAAATATTAAATGATTGATAGGTTGCTATTGTTGCCTTCTGGAAGTTAAAAACTAGACTGTCATTAAAATGTTTCATGGATAATCTGCAGGTTCAATAATATCCAGACAGGTATGTATTTCACTGTACCTTTTCACTGAGCTGTTCTAATATTGTAGCTGGAAATAATTTCTGTACTAAAGACTGAAAAACTAAATTTCTAAAACATTTAGGCATTTGTTACTAATTTGTTTAAGGATCATCAACAAGAGATTAGGTGTCGACTTAAAAAATAGTACTTGTGAGAGTTATGAGTGAAGTTTTATTTGGGGCAAAATGAGGACTATAATCTGGGAGACACAGATAGCTCTAGGAAACTACTCCAAAGATGTAGGGGGGCAAGGTAAGCATATATGTGATTTTGATGAAGGGAGAGTACATGTGATCAAGCACATATTTTTTGCAGAAACTTTCTGCTAGTCTTGTTAAGCTTACTGCTACTCACAAGCAGTAGTCACCACCAAGAAGGATGTTAGTGCTTTTCTGGATATGAGGAGATAGAAAGAATCTATCTGAAGACTGTTCTGCCAGTTTTCCCAGAGAAGAAAGTGCCTCATTTCTGCTCTCCAGCTTGAGTTCCTTTCAGGGGAGCACTGAAAGTCACCTGTAGCAGCTGCTGCTGCTAAGTCGCTTCAGTCGTGTCCAACCCTGTGCGACCCCATAGATGGCAGCCCAACAGGCTCCCCAGTCCCTGGGATTCTCCAGGCAAGAACACTGGAGTGGGTTGCCATTTCCTTCTCCAATGCGTGAAAGTGAAAAGTGAAAGTGAAGTAGCTCAGTCGTGTCCGACTCTTCGCGACCCCATGGACTTCAGCCTACCAGGCTCCTCCGTCCATGGGATTTTCCAGGCAAGAGTACTGGAGTGGGGTGCCATTGCCTTCTCCACCTGCAGCGGCAGCACATGATTTAATCCCTGTACCTGTAGATGGCAATTGCCAATTTGTAGTTGCCATAGGGAAATCTTTCCCTCCAGTTTTACTTTAAACAAAATGACCCTGAAACCAAGCGAAGGGCTCATGTACACACAGCATGGAAAGTCAAACTCTGACAGTGGGAGTTTGCAGCAAAAGAAGGCTTTATTGCAGGACATCAAGCAAGGGAGTGGGAGGCAAGCCTCAGATCCACTCCAGCTTGGTCTTTCGTTAGGCTTTTATTTTTTAAGGGAAAGAACAAAAAGGCTGGGATTTAATTATTGGTTTGTGACACTTCTGTGACGTTTCTTAATTGTAGTTTTGGGAGTCACAGGATGTCTCTGGCCAGGTGTCCATGCTTGGGGGTCTGTTAGCTCAACTTGCCCTTGAGAAACAACCTGGGTTTGTAGATTAATTATGATAGCTTATTTAACTTATACTCAGAGTACATCATGAGAAATGCTGGATTGGATGAAGCACAAGATGGAATCAAGATTGCCGGGAGAAATATAAATAACCTCAGATATGCAGATGACACCACACTTAAGGCAGAAAGAGAAGAAGAACTAAAGAGCCTTTTGATGACAGTGAAAGAGGAGTGTGAAAAAGTTGGCTCAAAACTCAACATTCAGAAAACTAAAATCATGGCATCTGGTCCCATCACTTCATGACAAATAGATGGGGAAACAGTGACAGACTTTACTTTTGGGGGCTCCAAAATCACTGCAGATGGTGACTGCAGCCATGAACTTAAAAGACGTTTGCTCCTTGGAAGAAAAGTTATGACCAACCTAGACAGCATATTAAAAAGTGGAGACATTACTTTGCCAACAAAGATCTGTCTAGTCAAAGCTATGGTTTTTCCAGTAGTCATGTATGGATGTGACAGTTGGACTATAAAGAAAGTTGAACACCAAAGAATTGATGCTTTTGAACTGTGGTGTTGGAGAAGACTCTTGAGAGTCCCTTGGACTGCAGGGAGATCCAACCAGTCCATCCTAATATTCAGGAAATCAGCCCTGGATATTCATTGGAAGGACTGATGCTGAAGCTGAAACTCCAATACTTTGGCCACCTGAAGTGAAGATCTGAGTCATTGGAAAAGACCCTGATGCTGGGAAAGATTGAAGGCGGGAGGAGAAGGGAACGACAGAGGATAAAGATGGTTGGATGGCATCACCGACTCAATGGACATGAGTTTGGGTGAACTCCAGGAGTTGGTGATGAACAGGAAAGCCTGGCATGCTGCAGTCCATGGGGTCACAAAGAGTCAGACACAACTGAGCAACTGAACTGAACTGAACTATGATAGTGATAATAGCCATCTTAGTATATTAAAAATATTATCAACAACAGCTATCTTAGTCATTTGACTCTGGTTGATAGAGTGTTCTGTTAGGACAATATTGAGGTCAGAGGGGACAAGAAGGGGAATACAGTTTAAACCAAGAGATTAATTACAAACTCAGTCAAGGACCTTGGTTTAGGGGGATTTAGTTTCAGCCCTTATGATAGTGCTAGTGAAATATACTACCAGCAATGAGAATTTAGAGAGCCTCTTTAAAAAAAATGGCTTGTGGGGAAATATACATTGGAACATTCATCCATCAAATATACATCAGTGCTTACGGTGCGCACTCCTGTCGATACTGAGGACACAACAGTAAACTAAACAATGACATGCTGCTCATGGAGCTTACATACCACTGGGGGAGGATGAATACAAATAGATTAAATACATTGTGTTGTTGAGACATCAAAAGAGACACAGATACATAGAACAGTACTGTGGACTCTATGGGAGAGGGCAAGGGCGGGATGATAAGGGAGAATGGCATTGAAGCATGGAAATTATCATATGTGAAAGGAATCACCAGTCCAGTTTCGACGCATGATACAGGGTGCTCGGGGCTGGTGCACTGGGATGACCTGGAGGGAGGTGGGAGCGGGGTTCTGGAAGGGGAAAACATGTACACCCATGGTGGATTCATGTCAAGGTATGGCAAAACAAATGCAATATTGTAAAGTTAGAAAATAGATAAACTAATTTAAAATTTAAAAAATAAATAAATAAATAAAAAATACATTGTGTTGTCAGACACTGTGATGAATAAACATAGGGCAGGTAAAGGATGAGGTGGTTTGAGGAGGGTTCTGGGGAGGAGGTGGTCAACCAAGGACTAGCTGAGGACTCACCAAGGAGAGCTAGTGAGGTAAGGAGCAAGTTGTGTATATATCTGTAAAGAGGGTTTGCTCGCTCTCAGATTTTCTTTTTCTCTTGGGACCTATGGTTCTTTTTTCTTTTTTAAAAAAAAAGACTTTAGAAATAAATGAACATGTAGCAATGGACACCTATAACTTTGACTTTACTAACTGTATGCAAATAACTCAGGTTATTTATACAAGAGATCCTATAAAATGCCAACAATAACTAGAAGTCTTTACACTTTAAGGCGGGCACATTTCATCTAAGAAAGGAAGGAAGAGACTTAGATGGAAGTAAGTCACTTCTCTCACTGGCTTGTGACCATATATCTTACTCATCATATAAACCCAAAATGCAATCATATACAAGAGCATAGAAGATACTAGAAACTCCACAGAGACACAGCTCCAGTAAGTGATATGACTGAACTGTACAGAGATTAGAAATGATATAATCTTTACTCTTCATTTTAGGTTTATTTTTATTACTGTCATATTTTGTACGTGTGTCTTATGCCCTGTTTTTAGATTGAACTGTAAAATTGTTAATACTTAATTCTTTATTTGTAAGCTTTTATCCATCAAAATTACTCCCCAAATTCTATCCCTTTTTCAAATAATCTGTTTAAATCTTTTAAGTGCTTAACAAAATATTTGAATCTTAGCCTCCTTTGCCAGAGATTCGAATTTGTATTGTTGTCATTTTTCTAGCAGAGACATTAGAATTTTTGAGACTTTGTTTTACTGTGCTCTTACAGCAATATACAGATTAGAATAAAGACTTAGTTAAAATTAAATGGATTTATAAAGATAGTTTGTATTTTCAATGACTGCATGAAAATTGCTTCTGGGATTAAACATTTCTGTATTTTGTTGTAAATCGGCTGAAATGTATCAGTGTTACATAAAGTAAAAAAGAGCTACAAACCTAGGAGAAAGAAAGGAAATACCCAGTGTAGAATTTTTCAAAAGCACTACTATTTTCTATATAAAGTTTTAATTTCTAAACAAGTTTAGCAAATATCAAAACTGTATTTTATTTTGCATTTAATGGCTATATTCATACAAGTTTTTATGTGGGTAACTAATACCTATCCAGGGCATTAGTTAGTCATTCACCCATATGTTCTTTAAGAATCTTTATATCTTATTTTTCAAAAAGAAACTGAAGTAAGCTTTTTGTTTATCTGCTGAATCAGGAACTTCTCATGACTTGGTGTGGAGTGGGAGAAAATTAGCGATTAGTTTCTAGGTGTACAGGAGAAACTTAAGCATGATCAAACTTTTTCCTTCTTGTTTCTAAATCATTTCAGGAAATAAATACAGCTTCCCCTAACACAGAATGACCATGACAGAGCTCAGAGATGAAGCTAACAGGAAATAAGTGACCAGCATGACACTGGAATTTTCACAGGCCAATTAAATCATATTCAAGTCTATAATACACCTGGGTGTTATTTCTATGTATCATGTGAAGTCAGGGTCTAATTATGTATATCTTTCCTCTTTTGTCTCCCAAATATTTTAGCCTACTCCTGTTATGAAGCCCATTGTAGTATCTTGTCTGTCATATATCTGGGGTTCTGTCTCCAGACTCTATGCATCTCCCTATATTTAGTCCTGAACAAACATCACATTACCATAATTACATGGCTTTTTATATGTCTTGCTATCTGGTAGGTCACGTTCTCTCCTCTATACTCTTAAATCTTAGGGGACTATTTTAGTCCTTTACATTTCCATTTGAAGTTTAAGATCAGGTTTACTTCTAGAGTCTCTTGGATTTTGAATATGGGCAATCATTTGATTGCAAAGGACAGTTTTGTCTCTTCCTTTCCACTCCTTACTTATGTTTCAAGCAGGTTCCTCCAACCTCCCATCCTGTGTAGAGAATTTTATTCCCTTTTATTTTGAAAAATATTCTGGGGGCTTCCCTGGTGGCTCAAATGGTAAAGAATCTGCCTGCAATGCAGGAGACCTGGGTTTGATCCCTTGCAGGGAAGATCTCCTGGAGGGGGTCATGGAAACCCACTTCAGTATTCTTGCCTGGAGAATTCCATGGACAGAGGACTCTGGCTGGCTACAGTCCATGGGGTCGCAAAGAGTCGGACACGACTGAGTGACTAACCATTCATTTTTTCATTCTGAAAAAAGCTAAGGTCTAGGCTGCCCAGTGCCGCTAGAATTCCAGATCCTGATCACTGCGTTTCATTTCTGTTCATTTGGTCTAGGCAAACTTTCTCTCACTCTTGATTTCAACTTTGTATCCTCTTTTTATGTAACTTTCACTTTTTATGTCCTTGTAGCAGAATAGGTTTACCAAAGAACACTATCTCAAGGATTTGAGTCCAATTGAATCACACAAAGCTGGACTCTTCCCCACTGCTAGGGGGAACCATCCCTCTCTCTCTTACCCATTCTCACCTTTTTTTTTTTTTCAACAAATACTAGGTACTGAGCACTGTGTTGGTACTTTTGTTGTTGTTCAGTAACCAAGTTGTGTCCAACTCTTTGCAACCCCACGGACCACAGCACACCTGGCTTCCCTGTCCCTCACCATCTCTTGGAGTTTGCCCAAGTTAATGCCCATGGAATCGGTGATGCCATCTAACCATCTCATTCTCTGTCACCCCCTTCTTCTCCTGCCCTCAATCTTTCCCAGCATCAGGGTCTTTTCCAAGAAGTCAGCTGTTCACATCAGGTGGCTGAAGTATTGGAGTTCAGCTTCAGCATCAGTAATTCCAATGAGTATTCAGGGGTGATTTAAGATTAACTGGTTTGATCTCCTTAGTACTTTACACACAGTATTTTCATTGCCACCTTACAGGTAAGGAGAGTAAAGCCAGGAACAGTGACTTGCCCAAGGTCATTCAGATAGTAAATGGTGGGGTCACTCCAAACCACTCACTCCCTTCTATCACCTCCTCTACCCTGAACTTGATCCTCACTGCATCCCTTGGTGGGGGTGGGGTGGGGATGTGTTTTAAGTTCATCCTTTTAGTTCATTATCCTTATGAAATAAAGGCTTTAGCAAAGTGAGATTATTGTTACAGATATACTGCTAAATGCTATCAGGGAAGAAAATATGTTCTTCTACTTTAGATTTTATTGTAAGTTTCCTTATGTTTTCATTGGCCATGAAAATATTTACTTGGAATTCCTCCTGTTAGTTTTTATGCAAAAGCTTATAGATATAGATAGGATTTTTAGAGTCAGTGTATGCTTCCAACAGTTTTTATCTTTAGTACTTACTGGTTTTGTGTTATAAAATGTGCACATATATCTTAAAAAATAAAAGTCTTCAAGTTTGGAGTTTTATAACTGTAAAAATCAAGAAACCAGACTTTTGCTTGGTAGAAAATATAACTATGCAAGTAACTACAGAAATGTGATGTTCAAGTAAAGCTTCATTAATGAGTTATGACTGTTGAAAGGATGTTCTTGAAGGCAAGATAAGCATTTGTCAGATGTCCACGGCCTGTGCCAAGTCTTAGATTTAAAGATCTATTTGCAGAGAAATATAGACAGCTACCAATTCATGCTAGGAATTTTTAAATGTCTTCTTTACTTGAATTAAATGCAATATAAAATGGTTTGACTTTGCAGAATTAACAACCCCCTCATTTTCTTGCAGAATTATGTGGTATTTGACCAAATGAGAAAAGATTATATTTAATTTAAAATGTTGATGCTATGCACAAATATCAATCTATATACACATATAATGTTTATAAGAAATTCATAATTTCCTCTGAAGCATTGACCAATAGCATGAAAATCAATTAAAATAGCATGAAATGCTTTTCAAATAAAAACTCCAATGAAGAACAACACTTCCACTGTGACAGCTATTTTTGTTTTTTTGAGATTTTAAACAAATAGACCAAGGAATCCTAACAATTATGTTTTGTATCCTGCATAAAAGTGGACCCTTTATTTTGATTACGTAAAATGTTTTTTCAGAAGGAAATGTATTACTTTACATTTTTATCCACTATTTTTTTATTTGTTCTCATATCTTTTCCACTATTTCTAAGCTCAAAATTTCCAAGAAACTTGGAAAACAACCTCATTGTTCTGATGGGCACTTCATTTAGTGCCCCAAATGTGGATTTCCTATATGCATATTTCACCCCAAAGGAATTTGGGGCTATAAACCTTGGAATTTTCATTAATTTACTCTAGTGAATTCTTTAGGGAACAATCCCTCACATACTGATGTGTGGTATGTGCCACATTTCACTTGGCTGGGGACTAGACTAGCTAATGAGAGTGGACAGGACACAGACTGTTAGGGTGACTCTGTCTCTTACAAGGAGTGCCACCTCCACAGCATCTAGGTATGAAAAAACCTGGGCCTTGAGAAATAGATTTGCTAGGAATTGCCATCACTCTTTCCTGGATCCGGTGGGGGTCTAGATAAACAGACAGTTATTCCCCATCAGCCTCCCCACAGATAGACACTTGAGATCACATGTACTCAAGACGTGAGCTAGGCAATGAAGATTTTTATGATTTGTATTTTATCTTTTATGTGAAGTGATTTCAGATGGAACTTTGTATTCCAAATTCAGCTGTTTATCTAACATTCCATTAATATCTCTGAAAGACTTCCTTAGTAGAGAATAAACTATTTAAGCTCAGCACTTTAAATAAATAAATGCTATTTATTATTTTTATTTAATTAAATTTTTGTGTGTTGTAATCATGGTGTTTATTCTTGAGTAGAATGAATTCAAAGTTATTAACAGCTAAAAATTAAGTGTCTAGCTTTGTGCTAAACGCTTTGCATGTGTTACCTCATTGAATCCCCAAATCCATATTAGTATCTCTATTTATAAAAAGTGGACTTTGAAATTTGGAGATACTATGTTGACTCACCCAAAGGCACACAGAAACTAAGTAGAAAAATGGAACTTCAAATGAAAATGTGTTTCATTTGCCTAATCATTATAAGATTGCAATACATTCTAATATTAGTGCTTAAAATTACTAAATGTTTATAGACAATAGAAATGAAATTGTACAAATCACAAAAACTCACAAAGTTACGATGACCTCCATCTAACCAATACAGCCTGTTTTAGCAAACTTCCTGAAATGTAAGAAACATTTGTGTCTTTCTTCTTAGCTCCTCTGCAGAGGGAATAAAGAAATACGCTCACCATCATCCCATCCCAACAGAGGTGCCCAATATGGGGTCTATTTGTATATAGAAGCAACACAATAGAACTCAGCAGCATGGATGCAGTAAGAGAAGAGAGGGGTATTTCCCCTAGACTTCGCTTCCTTCAGGAAAAAGCAACGGGGGAGGGAAGAAAGGGGATGACAAATTGACATGCTGGTTTACATGCCTCTTGCGTGTACCCTGCCCTTGCAATCCTTACCCAGCTGTCCCCACTAACTCAGCTGTGTCATCAAAGCAAACAACAAAGCAGATGTCAAACACCATTCATTACAAGTGTCTAAAGGCAGAAGAAAAAAAAAAAATCCTAAAATGCAAAGTTTTTGACTCCATTCTCCAAAGTTTGATGTATAGGTACTCTCTGATATCTTTTTATAATTAAAACCTGGATTTGGTTATTTCACTGAAATGTTCCAGCTAGTTCTTAAAGAGAGTCAAGATCTTATTTCTATCAAATCTTCCCCATACGTTATTAAGATAATGATTTATAATTCCGGTTTTGAAATATCCTCTAAAGTCTCTGGTTATCTCAGACAATGCCATAAATTTTTCAAAAAGTCCTCCAAGAAAAATGTTGAAACATCTCAAGAGAGCTGTTAAAATAATTCCTCTATTTCACTCTTTCCAGAATCACACCATGCCAAACTACAAACTCATTTATTTTAATATGAGGGGGAGAGCAGAAATTATTCGTTATATATTTGCATATTTGGACATAAAATATGAAGACCACAGAATAGAACAAGCTGATTGGCCTGAAATCAAGTCAAGTAAGTAGCATAAATGTTGTTGATGGAAATGTATGAAGAGGAAATGTTTCTAGAACCTTTTGTCTCTCCTCGGGGAAAAGAAAATATAAAGGTTTTTAGCTCTTATGTAGCTTTACATTAAGAAACAGCAGTTCAGGCAAGTTAAATAAATGCTATGTGACCCAGAAAATTTCCTATTTGCGGTGAAAACACACTCTTGACAGAGGGAGCAGATCAAAATAACTGAACATAAAGCTCTGTCAGAAGAGCTGAAACGGAGGAATACGGAAGTTAAACTTTTGACCGTTGGAACTGACTGGGCTTGCTCAGCTATCAATAGTATTTGGACAATGGATCAGATAAGCTGCTTTACCAGAAAACCAAATGGCTTAAACAACAAGGAAATAAATTGTATCGCATAACTGAAAATCCAGAAGGCCAGGTTTCCAAAGATGGCTTTATTCAGTTTTCCCCCTCAGTGTGTTGGCTGAATCATGAAGCTGGTAGCAATATATTTGCTGCAATTCCAGCCAGGCAGTGTTAAGCAGCAATCTTGAGAGGTTACAGGAGAAAGCTTAACACTGCTTCCTTAAGTGTTCCCAGAAGAAGGAAGAAAAACTTTCCCAGGAGACCTCAGCAAACCTCTCACGTCTCACTGGCTCAAGCTGGTCCATGTGTCCATTTCTGAACCAATCACTGGCAAAGGGGGTAGGAAAAACCTTAGAACTATCAAGTCCATCTCTGAAGTAGGGGATGGAAACTGTTTTCATCTCTGAAGATGTCAAGATAGAGTAGAAAGAAAACAACTTAAAAAAATATACCATCCTCAGAGAAAAGAGAAGATACTCCACACAATCTAAAAGGAATGTTCAGAGACAAAAGTTTCTTCAGTTAATGTCTGATACAAACAGACAAATAAAATGATGAAAAATAAGTAAATCCTCCAGAAAGCACAATAGGGGAAAAAATGAAAAATAAGAGAAAAAAGATAAGGACAGTTGCGAATCAGTCAGTTTAGGAGGTGCAACATTTCCATGAAATTCTAGGAAGGGAGAACAGAAAGTAGAGGGGAGGAAAACTTTTAAAAGAAACTTCCTTATACAAAACTGAAATTATCTCCATATGGCTTTCACATATTGGTCTTGGAATTACCGTTTTAATCAGGTCTTGGAATTACCGTTTTAATCAGGAAGAACAAATTTTTTTTCCTCTCACATCCAATTATTTGAAGAAATTTAGAATCTTTAAAACATCATAGAGAAAAAGCCATTGCTGTGTAGTCAGTTCAATGAAAATGCTCTGAAGATAAAGACGGTCTTTGGCTGAATCCAGGACTGAGTCCCTAGGTAACTCATGCACGTGTATATCAGCTTTTGGAACTTCCTTGATTGTTTCTCTGATTATTGTGAAATTCAGTCCAACCTTCCCTGACTCTACTTCTTTACTTAGATACTGATTCCTATAGACTATCTGAGATATGCAATCACATATAGGTTCAAGGGACAATTGTCTCCTCTTCCTGAAGAGGAGATTTATTTATTTATTTCCCCTGGTTTGGGTTTCCTCACCACCCAAATAGAACAAGCTCCTGCTAGACTCGGCCATCTTACGTGTGGCACCTATGGGGAAACACAAATGTTCCAGGCATAAGACCACCACCCAGTAGACTGGGACCATCACTCCTGGCACAAGTCGAGACATTTTTCTAAGACATTTTACCAAGATCACAGTAGCTATTTTGGCAGCTATAGCACACTGAGGCTTTATGTTTAGCATCATTAAATCTCTTAAAGCTTTTTGACAGGTGTTCCTGTTAAGTTACAACTCCAACACCCTGAAATTATTTTTTTCTGGAACCAAATAAAGGACTTCGTATTTGTCTTCTTAAATTTCTTCTTGTTGGATGCAGCCCTGTATTCCAACTGTTGGCAATCACTCCAAGCTTGGCTCAAAGGCTTCCAGTAGCTGAATGCTTACCATCTCATAAGAAAACACATTCCACTGTTAATAGTTCCAACGGTAAAATAATTATTCTTGATCTTGAGTTAAAATCTGCCCTTTAAAAATTTCTTTTTGGAAAAAGAATTCTTATGGGTTCTGGTTCTGCATTTTAGAGATAGTTAGAATAAGTAAGATTTTTCTTTCCATTTGATAGTTGTGCCATATTGAGATGGTTTTTATGTTCCACTTAGTTTGTTCTGTCTACTTCAGTGAACAGTGTGAAGTTCTTCAGCCAATCTTCATATAATGTGATCTTCAGACCCCTTTCTAACTTGGATACTATCCTCTGGGTTTGCTCTGATTTTTAATATCTTTCTCAAAACATGGCTCTTCGAACTAAAAACAGCTGAGCAAGAGTTCCAACTGACCTCAGTTTGGATTTCACCTCTACCAGGTGTGTGATCTGGGCTTTTTATATAACTTTTCCTCATTTATAAAATGAGATGGTAGTTAATATCTACTTCATAGAGCTGTTGTAAGTACCTGAAGACCTAATGGGCATGTTCAATATTTAGTACAATGACTAGCACAAGGGAAGCAACCCCCAAAATGCAAGGCATGTTATTTACTCTTACTCACACAGTATGCTTCAAGTAAGGCATCATAATTTGTGTCAGCTTTATTTGGGACTTTGTTTTGCTCACCGAGTCTCTCAAACACTTAGAACAGTAAGAGGCATGCTTAATTAGGTAAGTATTCAAAGAGGTTTTTATTCTCGGTGGGAACTGTAGTTCATCTTGCACTATTCAGTGCATATGAAAGACACTTGAAGGCTGATGCTAGCAGTTGAGTTAGGGTCGTGGGATTTTAAGTGGCACTTTATTCTTTTCCCTCCTTCCAAAATAATTTATGTCCAAACCTAAGGTGGCTCAGTGGTAAACAATCCAGCTGCAATACAGGAGATGATGGTTCAATCCCTGGGTCAAGAAGATTCCCTACAGGAGGAAATGGCATCCTCCTGCCAGTATTCTTGCCATGGACAGAGAAGCCTGGCAGGCTACAGTCCTTAGGGTTGTAGAAGCATACATGACCGAAGAAACTGAGCAAGCAAGGCACAGGTTGGGAAAATTGTGATTAATTCACATGGCAAAGTGCATGCTGTTCAAAAAATGGTGTTTTATTGATTTAGAAAGATTTAAAAAGCTATTATCAGGGACCTCCCTGGCAGTCCAGTGGTTAAGACTTGGCACTTCCATGGCAGGGGATACAGGTTTGATCCCTGGTTGGTGAACTAAGATCCCCCAGGCTGCAGGGTGAAGACAAGCAGGGAAAAAAAGAAGTAAAAAAAAGAAAAAAGGAAAGGTATCATCAAATGAAAAAAAAAGTGGTTTACAAACATTATATACATTATGATTTTATATTTATATGTATGCGTGTGTGCCTAGTTGCTCAGTCATTTCCAACTCTGCAACCCCACTAACTGTAGCCTGCCAGTCTCCTCTGTCCATGGAATTTTCCAGGCAAGAATACCGGAGTGGGTTGCCATTTCCTACTCCAATTTATATGTATATGGGAAAGCAATTAAAATATTAAAATGATTATAATTATGTGGTAGAATTTTTATTTATCTTCAACTTAGAATGTTTCTATAAAGAAGAATAACAAATTACTTTCTGACAAAAATATAATAGGTTTAGATAAGAAAACAAAGTAGGATTTACAAAGAAATATTAATATACCTTCTCTGAGTCTGTTCTAGATTTGTATAAATATGCTTGTTGCCTTACTATATACTTCAAAGTCCCTCATCGGAATCAGAGTTTGGCTAAATTCCTTACCACAACTCAATTATCAAACACTCCATATTCCTCAGACTATGGGTTTAAAGAATAATATAATCTCAGAAGACTGAAAAATTAATGAGACTTTAAAAGAGAAGTTTTTTTAAAAAGTTACATAGGAAGTATGTAAGATAATATATATAAGCATTGATGTAAACCTGGATTTTAGACCCAGTTCTGTCACTAACTCTATAGCAGTTCTTCTAACAACTCATTTTCCCCTTTTAAAAAAATTTGTTGTTACCATACAATATAAGTTGCAGATGTACAATACAGTGATTCACAATTTTTAAACATTATAGTCCATTTATGCTTATTATAAAATATTGGCTATATTCCCCATGTTGTACAATATATCCTTGTAGCTCATCTTATACATAACACTTTATCCCTCTTACTTCTCCATCCCTATATCGCCTGTCCCCTCCTTTCTCTCTCCACTGGTAACCACTTGTTTGTCCTCTGTATCTGTGAGCAGCTTCTTTTTCTAACAAGCTTTTTTTTTTTAACTTGTGAAATCTAAAGATTCCACCAGAGCAGCAGCCCCCAACCAGGAGCTAGATTTTGGCTCCAGGGACTAGATACAGGAAGACAATTTTTCTATAGACCAGGGAGGGGGTGGTGATGGTTTTGGGGTGCTTCAAGTGCATTACATTTATTGTGTATTTTATTTCTATTATTATTACATCAACTCAGGTCACCAGGATTAGATCCCAGAGGCTGGGGACCCCTGCACTAGATAGGCTCCCTGGTAGCTCAGTGGGTAAAGAATTTGCCTGCAATGTAGGAGACCCGGATTTGATCCCTGAGTTGGGACGATCCCATGGAGAAGGAAATGCAACCCATTCTAGTATTCTTGCCTAGAGAATTCCATGGACAGAGGAGCCTGGTACCGGGCTCAGTCCATGGGGTCACAGAGAGTCGGACATGACTGAGTGACTAACAATATCCCTTACAGAATAAATATTCAAGAATTCTGCAATGTTACTCTCATGCTTTGCTTCCACAATTATCAGTAAAACAAAAGTATTATGACTTGATTTTGCTCTGGAAGTTGATTATTTGCTTATTTTATTTTAAGCTCTTCCATTTGGCAAAATCCCCATTTTGGAAGTTGATGGACTTAACCTTCACCAGAGTCTAGCAATAGCAAGATACTTGACCAGAAATACAGGTAATATATTCTTTATGTTTAAGGTTTTTGATAACTGAAAAAATGCATGGCATGTATTTACTATTCATTAAGCAGCTCTATTACTGAATGAGATTAAACTATACAGTGCAAGGGATAACGGGATTAAATGCCAAATTAGTATAAATGCACCATCTCTATCAGTTTAATTTTCCCTGAGTTCCCTAGACAATTAATTTTATCTTATATTGTCCAGTCTCTCCTGCCCCACACCTCCTTGTTTTCAATCCCTTCTTAGTTAGAATTTAGCTGAAAAATTAGACAGATATATCTGAACCCAAACTTTTGCTAGAGTGCATAAGTTATCAGAAATTAACAGGAAATACATGAGGCATCAGTTCAGTTCTGTTCAGTTGCTCAGTTGTGTCTGACTCTTTGTGACCCCATGGACTGCAGCACGCCAGACTTCCCTGTCCATCACCAACTCGGAGCTT
This sequence comes from Giraffa tippelskirchi, assembly GCF_054371585.1. NCBI lineage: Eukaryota > Metazoa > Chordata > Mammalia > Artiodactyla > Giraffidae > Giraffa > Giraffa tippelskirchi. The sequence continues at coordinate 80,131,285 of NC_137275.1, read as the reverse complement.
ACTCAAACTTACCCATCAAGTCACTGATGCCATCCAACCATCTCATCCTCTGTTGTCCCCTTCTCCTCCTGCCTTCAATCTTTCCCAGCATCAGGGTCTTTTCAAATGAGTCAGTTCTTTGCATCAGGAGGCCAAAGTATTGGATTTTCAGCTTCAGCATCAGTCCTTCCAATGAATATTCAGGACTAATTTCCTTTAGGATTGACTGGTTTGATCTCCTTGCAATCCAAGGGACTCTCAACAGTCTTCTCCAACATCACAGTTCAAAAGCATCAATTCTTCTGCGCTCAGCTTTCTTTATGGTCCAACTCTCACATCCGTACATGACTACTGGAAAAACTGCAGCTTTGACTAGATGGACCTTTTAGGCAAAGTATTGTCTCTGCTTTCTAATATGCTGTCTAGGTTGGTCACAGCTTTTCTTCCAAGGAGCAAGCATCTTAATTTCATATAATATAATATACTATGTCATTAACATACAAACTCAGGTTATCTCTCAAGGGGACAGTGAGTTAACAGACCCCTGAGCATGGATCACCTGGCCAGAGACATCCTGATTCTCAAAACCACCACACCTTCAATACCCATTTATCTCTTGATGGACTCTTAGTTGCTTCCTTACCTTGGCAATTGTAAATAATGCTGTTATGAACATTGGGGTGCATGTATCTTTTCAAATTAGAGTTTTTATCTTTTCCAGATAGACGTCCAGGACTGGAACTGCTGAATCATATGGTACTTCTTAGTTTTTTGAGAAACCTCCCTGCTATTCTCCACAGTGACCACACGTATTTCCACAGTGTAGGAGGGTTCCCTTTTCTCCATATCCTTGCCAACATTTGTTATTTATGTTCTTTTTGATGACAGCCATTCTGACAGGAGTGACGTGATACCTCATCATGGTTTTGATTTGCATTTCCCTGATGCTTAGTGATGCTGAGCATCTTCTCATGGGCCTGTTCAGTTCAGTTCAGTCACTCAGTCGTGTCTGACTCTTTGTGACCCCATGAATAGCAGCACGCCAGGCTTCCCTGTCCATCACCAGCTCCCGGAGTTTAACATGTCCATCAAGTCGGTAATGCCATCCAACCATCTCATCCTCTGTCGTCCCGTTCTCCTCCTGCCCCCAATCTTTCCCAGCATTAAGGTCTTTTCCAATGATTCAACTCTTTGCATGAGGTGGCCAAAGCATTGGAGTTTCAGCTTCAACATCAGTCCTTCCAATGAACACCCAGGACTGATCTCCTTTAGGATGGACTGGTTGGATCTCCTTGCAGTCCAAGGGACTCTCAAGAGTCTTCTCCAACACCACAGTTCAAAAGCATCAATTCTTCAGCTTCAGCTTTCTTCACCGTCCAACTCTCACATCCATACATGACCACTGGAAAAACCATAGCCTTGACTAGACGGACCTTTGTTGGCAAAGTAATGTCTCTTGGTCATCGCATTTCATCTTTGGAAAAATGTCTATTCAATTCTTCTGCCCATTCTTTAATTGCATTGTCTTTTTGATGTTGAATTGTATGAACTGTTTATATATGTTGGGTATTAATCCCTTATAGGGATTCATTTTGTTAATGTTTCCTTTGCTGAAATGCAACCAATTCAGCATGCTTCTACACAGAAGCATTTTAAATTGACACCAGTGAGAATATATTTAGGAAGACCAATGATTCCTTAGCAAAATATTGATCAAGTGGCAGGAAAAAAAAAAAAACTTTCTATTATTTTAAACTTACAGTTTCTAGGAACCAAACACATGCTCTTGACAGAAAACTATCTGCACAAGTAGGAGTAATTCTTTCTACAAGATAAATGATAATATATGTATAGGTTGTTTATTGTAGTATTGCTTGTACTAGCAAAAGACTGGAAACAAACCTAATCAGTTGAGGCTAGTTAAGTAAATTGTGGCACTTCCACTTAAAGGAATCCCATGTGCCTGAAAAAAGGGTAAGGATGCCCTTAAAGGACTTGTAGGAAAAACTAGGATATATGGGGGGAGGTGCATGTTGAGTGGGATACATATTCTTATTTTCCTTAAGAAACAATGGAATAATAAAAGATAAATGAATGAAAATGGTTACCAATATGATAGGCAAGGAAGGAACAAAATGAAGTGAATGGGAGCAGAGGTGGCAGTTACTTTTCACTGGATACTGTTTTACTGTATACTATTGAGAATTTTTGAACCATATGAATATGTTGCCTTTTACAAAAAAGCTTTACAATGGTAAATTAAATTGAGTATATTCTTGGGCATAAAATGTCCTCTCTCTATTCCATAGATTTGGCTGGAAAAACAGAACTAGAACAATGTCAAGTGGATGCAATTGTGGACACACTGGATGATTTCATGTCTCGTTTTCCTTGGGCAGAGAAAAAACAAGATATAAAAGTAACGTGATCCATTTGCCATTAATCATATCCATTTGCCAAATGTTGTTAGGTGCTTTTAAAAGTTCCTTTTTATCAAAGTAAAACATATCTCTAGTTTTAAAATATCAAGTTATAGTAAAAAGTTTAAAATAAAGTACTACAGTGATTCCCGCCCTACCTCTTTTTATTAACCCTTCCTCAGGTGCAGCCCTTGTTTTAAAGCTTTTAGCTGTTTCTTTAGGATTTAGGGATCTCCATATAGGATATGTAAATATGGCTTTCTCTGATTCACAAATTTTAAATAGTTTTGATACTTATGAGACTCATGAGAATCTATCTCCTACACAGTCATTCTGATTCCCTTCTCCCAAACTCCTAATATTAAAATTTTGTGGTGAAATCAATATTTATTCATTACATTAGAATGCCTATGAAAATAGTGTGGAGAACTGTGCACTATGCTATATTTTGATTATATTTCCTTTCTCACTTTCTTCCTCAAAGTAGTAATTGCCTTTTTACATTTGCTTCTTTTTCACTTTTATTGCTGAACCTTCACACACTACCCAATAGCCTGCCAATACTGTATTCCACAAAGTCAATGACATCAGATAATCTGTTGTTTCCATTATTTCCTTGGAGATATCCAGCCAGAGATTGCCATTCTCCTTTGTAGAGCTGTCTAGGTTTTTGCACAGCTTTCATCATTGGAGTTCCCTTCACTGCCATCCCAGGAATATCTTTCTCTTGAGCTAGAGTCCTGTTTCCTGGATGCTTTCCTCTGTTTTCATTCACTCCTTTGTTTACTTGAGGCACATCCCCAGTATTCATATCTTTTATCAACAAGCCTTCTTCATTTTAAATACTGGAAACTGTTATCCTCATTTTCCAGATGAAGAAATGGAGGTTCAATTAGAAGGTAAATAACTTGCCTAAGGTTATTTAGCTGGTAAGTGGTACATGAAGAATTCAAACCCCAGACACTGTGGCTCAGACTCCACATTCTTAACCACTGAGTACAATGTCACAGGGCCAGCGGCCATTCAAAACAGCTGTGCAGGAGTATTTATTATGTACATGTTATAGCTTAAGTGAAGTGAAAGGGTTAGTTGCTCAGCTGTGACCGACCATTTGTGACCCCATGGACTGTAGCCTGCCAGTCTCCTTTGTCCATGGAATTCTCCAGGCAAGGATACTGGAGTGGGTAGCCATTCCCTTCTCCAGGGGATCTTCCCCATCCAGGGATAAAACCCGTGTCTCCTGCATTGCGGGCAGATTCTTTACCATCTGAGCCACCAAAGAAAAGCTACAGCACAGAACAAATGGCAGTCTTATCAATTTACTTAAGCAAATTTACTTGGAGAAGGAAATGGCAACCCACTCCAGTATTCTTGCCTGGAGAATCCGATGGACAGAGGAGCCTGGTGGGGTACAATCCATGGGGTCACAAGAGTCGGACATAACTTGGCGACTAAACCATCACCACCACCATTTATTCTAAATACCATTTGTTTGATTAGGACCCTCTGATTTAAAGAGATATTTGGAACATAAAAGTATTCACATTTACTGATTCCTTGATATAAATGTAAGGTGTGTGGGGAGACACCCACACATGCATATATATACACACATACTTGACTAACCAGAACAAAGTCTTACATAAAGTCTCAGCTTTGATGATAGAAACACATTTGGGCTCTGGAGTCAGAATGCCAGGCTTGAACTCTGATCCTCTTTTCACCAGTTGCCACTTAACTCCCTATCAAATTTTCATATTCAATGTCTGTAAAGTACGGATATCATACAATCTACTTTGACGTATTAGTTGCTCAGTCATGTCCGACTCTTTGCAACCCTGTGAACTGTAGCCTACCAGGCTCCTCCGTCCATGGTATTCTCCAGGCAAGAATACTGGAGTGGGTTGCCATTTCCTTCTCCAGGGGATCTTCCAAACCCAGAGATCGAATCTGGGTCTCCTGCATTGCAGGCAGACGCTTTACCCTCTGAGACACCACGGAAGCCCATTTGAAGTATGTTGGGAGGATTAAATAGTAGAATAAGTATCCATGGCTAGGTGGAAAGTGTTTACTAAATATTAGTTATTAACAGTTATTAATAGTATTATTATACACTTCAGTGCTCATCATTTTTCCTTTTGTCAGACATGACATCTATATTTCACATATCCTTATAAATGCAGAAACAAGCAGATACATAATCCTCAATTTAGAAAAAAAAGTATCTAAAGGTTTTTGTCCCATATTGGCTTGCCTTTCTCTATTTCTCTACTTTGTACCTTTCTGTGATTGGGGCTCCATAACAGAAGCAATCTCCCAAAGGAAAATGTCTTTGAAAATTTATGATGAGAGTAACTTTACCTTTGCGTTAGAATAACAATGCTTTTACATACTACCTACCACAAAACAAAACAAAACAAAATAAAACCCAACATTCACAGGACATAATCCAAGTTTATGAATAAATCATATCAAGGGACAATGTGTTGCAGAATTATTGCAGATAGCCAGACTATCGGATTATCTGATTAGTAAAGTAGGACCTAACCAGAATACAATGAAAAATAACAGTTCTTTTGTATCTTGTCACTTAGTCTCTCTGTAGTGGGTTGCATTGCTGCCACCTTGTGGTCAGGTAAAATGTTCAAAAGCAGACTCCTGAAAACAGTAAAAATGAAAAATAGTCAAGATAGTGAAAATAGTCCTTTTATTATATGTGCTTAAAACAAAATCTATCAAATTTATTTAATTATAAATGTATCAGTGCTAAAAATTCCATTTCTAATTTAAAATTTAAAAAAGTTAAACTTACAGGCAAAATTTGTCTCTGAGCACTGGTCACACTGAAAATCCTTGAATTTATCACTAGAGTTTCTGTGGTTATACAATGCATTTGCTTCAGTTTTCTCATCTGAAGAACAAGGCAGGGGTTTGTGGGTGGGGGATGAAGGGTAAGCAGGACTGAAGGAACATCAGTGCCCCTTTTCCAATACTAAATGATTTTGGTTAAGTGTGGATTTTAAAATGGTACTTTGGAGAAATATACAAACCTCCCTAAATCCTGTAAAGGTTGCTTGATAGAAAACTATAGCAATAGCTTTTCAGTGTGCATAAATCTACTGCCTTATAACTCCGGAGAAGGAGGTAGGAAATTTCTGAGTCCATCAAGAATAAGAATGGCTATCGAGGGTTTATCAGAAAATATACTTTAAAAAGGATGTATAACAACATTTTTGGGCTTCCCTGGTGGCTCAGATAGTAAAGAAGCTGCCTGCAATGCCGGAGACCTGGGTTTGATCCCTGGGTGGCGAAGATCCCCTGAAGGAGGGCATGGCAACCCACTCCAGGTATTCTTGCCTGGAGGATCGCCATGGACAGAGGTGCCTGGTGTGCTACAATCCATGGGGTCACAAAGAGTGGGACACAACTGAGTGACTAAGCACAGCACATAAAAACATTTTATCTTCTTTAGGTTATTCTGGTGAATATTCTTTAAAATGACTCAAAACACAAATGGTTATGCTGTTTAGCAATCTACATTTCATTAGACTGAGATGATTCTCACCACAGACAATAAGAGAACCTAGGCTAAAGGAGAAGTCAAAAGGGTAGAGATAAGATTTTCATCTGGCACTGCATATGCAAAGCACTGGTGCCTCTTATACTATGGAAATGCACAGTAGAAAAAGTAGCAGAATTACCCAAGTGAGCACACAGGAGTTTTTGGAAAGCTGTACAGCATCTATATCCTGTTTCACTGAACTCCCTCCTGTTTCCAGCTATTCTAGGATAGCCACGCTGGCTATTGCCTCCCCAACTGATGCAGAGCTAAGCTAAGTTGTGGGAAATGTCACGTTTCTGGGCCTATTGCCTCTCAGCTCACAAATTTTGTATAAGGGGCTAAAGGATTCCCATTATTTTTAGAACCATGAATATATTTAGCATAGAGAGAGAACCGTATGTACAAAGGTGGTACAGAGCCGTGGAAAGCATATAAAATCAAAATAATGACAAGCTTCCCAACCTTCAGTTTGTGATATGTGACAAACATATGTAAAGGTGTAATGAAGCTTTTATAAACTGTATTCCTCAATATAAGGCATTATATTATAATTATCTGTACTACCTAGCTAAGTCATAATAGTAACTCAGTGAAATGATGAAGGACTTATCTACTATCTGACATTAATAAAGGCTGAATTTTATTATGGGTCATTTATGAATATTGATGCTGCTGCTGCTGCTACTTTTTAGTTTACATTTCCTATCCACAATACAAACCAGCCCAGTTTTCATATACAAACAAATAAACAATTCTTACCAAGAAAGACACCATGAATAAATTATTTGTTCTTCAGAGATTTAAGTAAAAACAAAGATAATTATTTAAGTGGGTATATTTGTTCATTTTTTCCCCAAGGATATTATTTGCTTTGTAATAATATCTTACATATTATATCAAAAGGGGACACCTCGATGATGGATTTTATAGATGATCTTCAAGGCAGAGAATCTCACTCTAAGGTACAATGTTAAGTCAAAGAGAGAAAATTCATAAAGGCCAAAAAGCATAATACTTCTTCTGTTAAGTGTAAGACTGCTAAACTGGAAGAATCTAGCCCAAGAAAATAAAAGTTAATTTCTTTACCTTTAGTTACATTATTTAACTTTAAAGCGAGTGAGCACAAAAAGGTGGGGGGATTTTATAAATGTAAAAATATAATAGAATAATTTTCACTAACAAAAATTAGGATTAAAAACTATGAAAAGATTTTATTGATGAATGATTTAGTCATGTTAAATGAAAAAAACTATAAGAACTGATGACAAAATGTAATCAATTTCCTCTTCAACCCTTTTTCTTCTATTATCCTTAGAGTGATCTTTCCTCTCTCTCCTAGAATCAGATATTTAAGGAGCTACTTACATGTGATGCACCTCCTCTTCTGCAAAATTTGGACACATACTTAGGGGAAAACGAGTGGTTTATTGGTGACTCTGTGAGTATGTTTTACATCTTAAAATATGCATGTAGATATATATGGATAGATCAAAAACTACAAAAATGTATTGAAAAAAGTGTTACCCATAGGGAAGAAGTAGGTTAGAGAAGTAGGAAGTAGGTTAGAGGGACAAAAGCTAAACTTCTTTGAATAAACCTTTCTTGGTGATGTTAACTTTGGAAAAACACACTAAAGTATTTTATATGTTATACAACAATAACAAAAACATTTTAAAAAGCTATCATTGACAAACTAGAGCAAAGTGAAACAAATGAACTTGTGTCAAACTGGTGAATAGAGTATGTGGAGAAATATCTCTGTACCCTATTAGTAAAAAACTATTTTAAGAAACATCATCATTGGTAAAACACAGTGATTTGACTACACATCTCATTATAAATACTTTCTCAGGGCAAACAGTATTAATTATATACCAGTTCCAGTTCACAATGTACTTTATTTTAGGGTAAAGAAAAAAAGCACCGTGTCTTTTTCTTGAAAAAATGACCAACTTACTTGTCCTAGGCAACCCTAGGACCCAGATCCTTGCCTCCAAATTCTAAAAGTAACTAATGTCTTGGAGAAACATCTCATCCTCAGTTTGGGGCAGGAAATGTAAAACATCAGCTGGGAATACTTTGTTATACCAGAACCAAATTAATTATTAAAAAAACAAAACAAAACAAAACAAAAACCCCAAACTGGAGTTGTGTCAAAAGGACCTAGCAGTCAAACTTGTAGACACTCTCACTGGCCAAAGATGAGCAAAACTGTCTAACACAACACCTTTATAATAAAGTGCTGAATATCTCATGCAAGTATTGAACACTGTAGTAAAAGTGAAAAACAGAATGGTTGTATGGGTACAGAATGGTTGTAAGTGTATCAGTTGTTTACCCTCCTGATCACATGGTTCACTGCCACAGCCCAGCATCACAGGAGAGTTCTATACAGCCCATCACTAGCCTGGGAAAAGATCAAAATTCAAAGCATGGTTTCTAAAGAATATGTATCATTTTTACACCATGGTATAGTCAAAAAATAGTAAAGCTGAACCACTGTAAGCCAGAGACCGACTGTCTATATTCAGAAAACTAAAAAACAAAAAGTTGTGTATGTGTGTGTGTGGGGGTTGAATAAAGCATTTATCTTGCCATTCTTATGCCAATTAAACCTCAAGATTAAAAAAAAAAACAGATGGGACGAAGTTTGTCTTCATAAAAGTTTTTTAGTTAGTAAGTAAGGAGAGATTAAAATAAACCATTGCTATCTTTCAACCCATGATGAATCAATGGATCTAAGCACTGATTATCAACAATTGTTAATATCACAAAAGGGAGAGAACCAGATATTATGGACCTGCTAATAGAGGAGCACCCTGTCACCTATGAAGTAGTCTTGCCAAGAAAAAGTTCAAATCTAAATCTGATTGAGAAGGTGTGTTAAGTTGGGGCGCCTGCCTTCAACGAGACACCTTTCTAGGAGACAAGATACTGCTTTTTGCCACACTTTGGGACTTATTCTAGTCACTACCTGCTTAGTCCTGAAGAGACAGAGAAGCAAACTTGCCATGTCTTTTGTTCCTTTCTCTGCCCTATTGATTGAACAATTTCTAATGACTTAAAATATTTTTTCTTCTGCTTTTTATTAAAATTTTTTTGTAACCTATCTCCTGACTCTATCTCTCAGCACTTTCTCTCTTCCTCCAAATGTTCCACTCTGGTGTTTTGTTTTTCCCTTAGATACAAGTCACACTCCTGCCTGAAAGCCTTTACATTTGCTCTTCCTTCTGCCTAAAATGTTTAATTCCCAAATCACTGTACGTCTGGATCTTTTTATCATTCAAGCCTTAGCTTAAATGTCACCTCTTAAAGGACTTCTCTAACCACCTGAGAACCTCGCTCATCTCTCTTTTTCATCACCCTTTTCACTTCACGTGGATTTCGTTGTTTAATTGAAGTACAGTTGATGTGCAACATTATATGTTACTGGTATATAACATCGTGATTCACAATTTAAAACTTATACTCTATTTATAATTATTATATAATATTGGTTATATTCCATGTTGTACAGTATTTCTTTATAGCTTATTTTATACATAATGGTTTGTATGTCTTAATCCCTTCCCCAGTATGTAAGAGTAGGAGTAGGGAACACTTTCTACCAGTGTCCATGTGGTAGAAAGCTCCCGTATATGGCTGCTGCCAGTTTCTCTTTTCTTAGCATGAACATAGAGGACAAGCATGAGCCACAACTTCTCTCTTGCCTCTCTGGAAGACATTTCAAGACCAGTAGACAGATCTGGCTCAGGCTCCTATCAAAATGCTGATTTTGCCCTGGATCCTGGTGTGAGATCTTGTGTGCCCCCTTAAGAGTAAAGTTTCTATTTCCCCCAGTTCTTTGAAAACTTCCAAAATCAAACCCTGCTGGTCTTCAAAGCCAAATACTCTAGGGTCTTGTCTTCCTGGTGCAGGACTCTTGGGCTAGGGGCCCTGACTTGGGGCTCAGAACTCACTCCTGTGGGAGAACCTCTGCAGCATGTTTATTCTCTAATTTGTCGATTGTCCCCAGCAGGATAAGGGACTGGATTATATTATGAATCTGCCCCTCCTACCTGTCTCACTGTAGTTCCTTCTTTATGTCTTTAGTTGTAGATCTTTTCTGGTAGATGCTGGTCTTTTTCATCGATGGTTGTTCTGCAGACACTTGTGATTTTTGGTGCGCTTGTAAGAGAAGGTGAGATCAGGGTGGTGAGCTTTCTACTACAGGAAGGTGAGATCAGGGAGGTGCAGGTGGCTGATCCCCTGCACCACACTTTCCATGTTTGATTGTCTTCCTGCTTCTAAAATGAGAACTTCATCAGGGAAGCGTCTTGCATTACATCTTGCTCTCAAGTCAATCTCAGCACTTAATCTGTACAGGGCACATAGTAGGTACTTCATAAATATTTGTTGACTGAATTCTGAATCCTCTAACCAATAAACTGTCCTATTAATGTTGACAGATGTTTAGTGAGCAAGTTCATAAAACACTAGCAATCTGCATTATTAAATCCCAAACAAAAGCAAAACTAAGAACAGTCCATATTTAAACTTCACTCTTTGATTGGCATTTATATGGAGCCAAAGTAACATCATCCAGATTAGTTTCTAGTCATAAAGGAACAAAACAAGTGTACAAATTAAAAACAAACAAAAAAGGCATACAAAAGTAGGACTAGGCTGTCATTACCCTACTGTACAGTGGCCAGCTATACTACTGGTCAGACATATATTATGTCTTCTGATGTGATCCAATATAATGTTATGTTAGCCAAAAGTATTTAACTTAAAGCCATGTACTTTCTAAAGATAACTTGTACTCTATTCCTTTTTACTCTGCCATATAAAGGAACAAGGTAAAGATGAAATAATTATAAAAATCCTGAAGGCAGGATACTGTGCAGAAGTAGTGTGGAATCTTCAATAATTCAATGATATGGAATAAAAGAGGCGGGGGGGGGGTACTGTTCTGAATTGAGTTAAAGGATATAACCAAGTGAAACGCATGGTCCCAGAGTGGATACTGCTTTGTCCTATAAAGGACATTTGGGAACAGATGGAAAAGCATTGATAGGGTATTAGATAACATAAAAATGTATTGTCACAGAAAGGTGGAGATTGAATCAAATTACAAAAGAGTATACACTGTAATATCTCATTTTAGTAAAAATACACACACATGCATAGAAAAATAACCTTATACCAAAGTGTTAATGAGTAACCTCGGGCTTGGGAGTATGGTGTTATCTATAATTTTCTATCATATACACAGTCTGCTTTTGTAATTACAGACTATTCTGAATTAAAAAACAACTTTTTTTTTACATTAAGAAATTAGCCCTTTTATGTTCCAATGAAAATTTGTTTCCTTTAATCTAGGTAACTTTGGCAGACTTCTACTGGGAAATTTGCAGTACCACACTTTTGATCTTTAAACCTGATTTGTTGGACATCCATCCCAGGCTGGTGACATTACGGAAGAAAGTCCAAAGCATTCCTGCCATCGCTGACTGGATACTGCGAAGGCCCCAGACCAAACTCTAGGTAATGCCGGCCACCTCCAACCTTTATTCTTCACAGCCTCACTCTCATCAGATAAGAAGCTACATCAACATGCAGCATAATGTGCATACACCACCCCCTCAGCTCTGTCAACACTTTCACTTCTGTCATACTCTGCTTATTAAAAGAAAAAAAAGGAGGAAAGGGGATTAAAAAAAAAAAGACTTTTGTTTTCAGTATCTTCTTCTCTCCAGAAAAGCTTCACATTATCTATAACCAGGGAAAATAGTGTACCATACAGGCAGGCCATGCTTTGCACTAGTTCTGACATACATGAATTTCAGTCACAGTGGTTTAGTTACATATTTTCCAAAAAAAGAAATAGTTTGGATTTCAGTTTCCATGGTGTATTAATGAGTAATTGCATAAAGTATAAATTTTACTGCTAGCGCTTCGGTCCACAAGTCACTATGTAAATAACAGACAGATATATGACCAAACATGCCACTTCTTTCACAGTCTGTTGGTGACTGGTCACTGCACATCTGTTATTTACGCACAGACAGCAAAGTGTGTAGTTGCACTGCCTGCTTGTTTCTCAGTGATAAACCCACTTGATATTTTACAAAAATGGATAACTGAAAAAGGGAACTCACCCACAGCAAAGGAAACCATTAACAAAATGAAAAGACAACCCTCAGGAGAAAATACTTGCAAATGAAGTGACAGTTAAGGGATTAAATCTCCAAAATATACAAAAAGCTCATGCAACTCTGACAAAAAACTAACAACTTAATCAAAAAATGGGCAAAAGATCTACAGAGACATTTCTTCAAAGAAAATATGAAATGGCCAAAAAACACATGAAAAGATGCTCACCATCACTAATTATCAGAGAAATGCAAATCAAAGCTGTTGCTTCAATGAGGTATCACCTCAGAGTAGCCAAAATGGCCATCATCAAAAAGCAAGTCTATAAATCATAAATACCGGAAAGGGTATGGAGAAAAGAGAACCCTCTTACACTGTTGGTGGGGATGTAAACTGTTACAATCACTATGGAGAACAGTTTGCAAGTTCCTTAAAAAACTATAACTAGAACTACTGTATGATCCAGCAACCATATACCTGGGCATATTTCCAGAGAAAACAATAACCTGAAAAGACACGTGCACCCTGACATTCGTCGCAGCACTATTTACAACAGCCAGTGCACGGAAGCAACCTAAATGTCCATCAACAGAGGAAGGGCTGAGAGGTGGAACACATATATAATAGAGAAACAGAATGAAATAATACCATTTGCAGCAACATGGATGGACCTAGGTATTACCACACTACGTTAAGTAAGCCAGAAAAATATCATGATATCACTTATATGTGGGGTCTAAAAAAGATACAAATGAATTTATTTACAAAACAGAAACAGACTTACAGATATTGAAAACAAATTTATGGTTACCAAAAGTGAAAATGTGTGTAGGGGGGAATAAACTAGGAGTTTGGGATGAACATACATATACTACTATATACGACAGATAACCAAGAAGGACCCCTACTGCATAGCACAGGGAACTCTATTCAGTATTGTAATTACCTATATGACAGAAGAATCTAAAAAATATATGTATGTATAACTGAATCACTTAGATGTACAGCTGAAACAACATTGTAAATCAATTCTACTCCAATAAAATCAAAGTATTAAAAAAAAAAGAAAAAAGAGAACTCACCCACAAGATGAAAGCGCAGTAAAGAAAAGTGATAATGCTGGAGTGAAATTCAAACTGAACATAAATGGAAAGACACTCTTCAGATGCAGTCTGAAGAACTTGGTGAAGGCAAACTTACTGACATAAATGAGGAAAGCGGTTGTGACAAAGATGAAGATATCCTGGAGGAAGTGAGACTGGTGAAAAATCCTTCACATTAAAAGAACAGAAGGTGAAAAGAATGAGAAGCCAAGCCACAGATAGGAAGAAAATACATGCAAAAGGACTTTATCCAAAATATATAAAGAACTCTTAAACATCAACAATAAAATAAACAACCTGATTACAAAATGGATGAAAACATCAGGATACACACCTCATCAAAGACACACAGATGGTAAATAAGCATATGAAAAGATGCTCAACATTATGTTACTAGGGAACTGCAAACAATGAGATACTATTACATACCTAGTATAAAGGCAAAAATTCAAAGTAGAACATCAAATGCTGGCAAGGATGTGGGGCCGCAGGAACTTTTATTCATTTCTGATATAAATGCAAAATAGTACATATACCTTGGAAGAGAGTTTGGCAATTTCTTACAAAATTAAACATATTCTTACCATATGATTCAGCAATCACACTCTTTGGTATTTGCCCAAGGGAGTTGAAAACAGGTCCACACGAAAACCAGCACATTGATGTTGTTGGTAGCCTCATCAATAATTGCCAAAACTTGGAAGCAACCAAAATATCCATTAGTAGGTTAATGGATAAGAAAACTGTGGTATACCCAATAAGAGAAATTTTTCATTGCTAAAAAGAAATGAGCTATCAAGCCATGAAAAGACATGGAGGAAACTTATATGGATTTTTAAAGCAGTAAGACTATTCTGCAAGATACTATAACAGGTTCATTTGTCAAACCCCATACACTGTACAACATCAAGTGTACCTTAGTGTAATTTATGGACTTTTGGTGATTATGATGTCTCGATGTAGGTTCACTGATTTTAACAAATATACCATTTTGGTGTAAGATGTTGATAGGGAGGGAAGTTGTCTTGTGTGGGAACAAGGGTACATGGGAACCCTCTGTACTTCCTGCTTAATTTGCTATGATCCTAAATTTCCTCTACTAAAGTCTATTTACAAAGAAAAAACAATGTGGGTGGGTGGCACTATTTCATAACACTGAAAGAGCAACGAAATGTTGGAAGCTGATGAAATCTAGGATTATGACTCTTTGCCAAGGTAAAAAAAAAAAAAATTCTTGCCTGCAAGTTTTACAGGAAGGTACTGTTCAAACTACTTTGATAAATTTTTTACAAAAATTAAATTTTCTCAACATGTCTAATATTTTACAGTGCACTAAATATTAGTTTTCCTATTTTGTTCATTTACTCATACATTTATTTTATGCTGACAAAATTTTTAAAGGTCATGAAACAATCATTTTTCCTGAGGATTATTTTACACTTTCAACTTGAATCATTTTTATAGTTCTACATGACTGTACAAAAACTACCCATATAAACAAGCCATTTACGTTGAAATCTTTCAATTAACTGTATATTTGGATTATCCCAATCTATTTTAAACCACAATTATATTGATAAATAACATTTTAGTTCAATATACATGTTAATATTATTGAGTTGTCTAATCTTAGTATGTCATATCAGGAAAGAGATTAACAAAACAGATAGCCTTATCCATGAAATGAATAGCAGAGGAAAGAGAATACAGTTGAGAAGCAAATAGCGGGGGCAGGGTGTGGGAAAAGAAGAAAGAAAAGGCAAGCCCATCTAACTGTGATCTTGTTTAAGGTGCTTCTTTCTTCATAACAATGTTCTATGAAGTCTGAGGGAAAAAATTACTATACACATTATTAAGAATTACACTGAGAGTCAAAGAAAGATAAATATCATATTCTAACACATATATATGGAATCTAGAAAAATGGTACTGAAGAATTGATTTACAGGGCAACAGTGGAGAAGCAGACATAGAGAATAGACTAATGGACATGGGGAAGAGGGGAGGAGAGGGAGAGATGTATGGAAAGAGTAACATGGAAACTTACATTACCATATGTAAAATAGATAGCCAACAGGAATTTGCTGTATGGCTCAGGAAACTCAAAACAGGGGCTCTGTATCAACCTAGAGGGGTGGGATGAGGAGGGAGATAGGAGGGAGTTTCAAAAGGGAGGGGACATATGTATACCTATGGCTGATTCATGTTGAGGTTTGACAGAAAACAACAAAATTCTATAAAGCAATTATCCCTCAATAAAAAATTAATAAAAAACAAAGAAACAAAAAAAGAATTACACTGAAAAACAAAGTGTATTTCTCAAGTACCTTGCTTCTTCAGATTACTTTTCTTACTGTTAGTAGCTGTTAAGAAATGATAATAGGTTGTAAGCAACTTCTCATTGCAAAGTCCTCATATATATCATCAGGGCAGTCTAGAGGAAAAAAAAAACTGTCTTTTACAGAAGAAATTCAAATAATACTCTAGATAATAAAGGTAGAAACTTTTCTTCCCTCTTATGTATATTGATTTTCCTCCACATAATTACATTCTAACAAGCTTTAATGAAAATAGAACTTAGTAAGTGATAAAAACAATATTTATATAAATTATGAAAACTCTATAATGAGTCCCACTGTTTACACATATCATGATGCAATAGAAAATGCAACTATAGCAGATTTTATAAGAAAATAATTCAATCATAGCATCATCATAACCTTTAGGTTGTCTTTTTTTCACTTAAAAGAACAACATATTGCATTATCCCATCCTGTATTTAAACATCTCCTCACTGAGCAAGTACGCAAGGGTGAGAATACATGAATTAATCACAGCAGAAATGAACTGCATATTATATTTATAATTAGTAAGAAACCATACCTCTTGGGAAGTTAAAACAATCAATTCCTTAATTTTATAGACCATTTAAATATTTTGCTTAAGGTCATACAAGTGGAAACCAAATCTCCTGATACTCTTATCTAGTCATTATATAATAACACCAACAATGAGGAACAATATTAATGTTTCAACATACAGATCTACTGGTATAAAGTTACAAGACTGTGGGGTCAGAATTAAGAGTTATGAAAACACATTATGTCTTTTATCCGTGTGACCTGTATTAAAAAAACTTACGGTGCTTCAGTTGGTCAAACGTTACTCCAACAACTCTGGCTTCATATGCTCTTTACTGATAATGGATTTCGACTTTTACTGCTATCAGTTCAATAAAAGGACTAATGAGAATACATCCAAAGTAATCATTCCAGTTTACTGAGAAAGAGACAATATTAAGCACATAATACCATTTGTGCTCAATATAGAAACTACTATAAAATGTATGATAATACAACTTACAATCATAGCTATTTTTATTAAGCCAAAAAGGTAACAGAGCATTACAGGGAGAACCCAACTACATTTAATGAAACATAAAAATATGGATTAAACAACAACAAAAGAAACAGCCTATCACTGCAGACACATTAATACAAGAAAGTTACAAGGAACCCATTTAAGATTTTTAGACAGTAACATTCTCAACAATATAAGTGATTCGGGTACCATGATGTAGAAGGAGGTAGTAACACTATTTGCAGAGTTCTTTCAATCTTTCACTTTCAAGACTGGGTAAGTCTACTGAGTCATGAGTTTTCAGGGTCTATAATATCTGAAGAATCACTGTAAGAGTTTCATTAGCCTTCAACTGAAGAGTTATATTACTCGAGAAACTTAGAAAGTCAGGATGTCGTGAAAGTATAATCTTCAATAATGAACAAAACTTTGATTTATAAATAAGTTTATTTATAATGATATTTACATAATAAAACAAAACACATGAAACTCACAAGTTATACAAAGAAACTGATGCATAATAAAAACAGCAATATAGACCAACAGGCAAAAATTTAATGAAAGATTTAATAAAGAGTTAAATATCAAGTAGACAACTTTACTTCTAAATTTCACTTTGTCACCCACACTGAACTGGAATTGAAGAATGGTTCTCTCTTCAGGAGGTCCTGTACTGGAAATTCTGCAAAGTGGTAAATTATATTTTGATAAGAATTCAAAGTTAATGACCTATTTCCATGCAGTACCTAAGGCTGCCTTAAAATGAAGTCACATTCAGTCTGCTTTGAAGTGAAACAGCCTGCTAATCTGTTCTGCCAGACTAGAAAAATGTCACCAACATTTTGCTGATATGTGGAGATGTGGCAGGAATAAACTACTATTTAGAGTAAAGAGAACTGGAGCAGAAATGACTGGGCAACAGTTTCAAGAGAAGCAAAAGCCAGGAGAGGGAAAATAATGAAAACATGCACAAGAATAGGTAGACTAGTAAGCACAGTTAGTGCAGCTGGGAAATGAACAGAGGGATTTATTTCATGGAGCAAGATAAAGGCTTCTTCAGTTACTATTCACTGGAAAACAACTTAGTGCTAGCCAAACAAATTTGTGTTAACAGAAGTACTTGGGAGGACCTGGGCGGGGGGTTAGTATATGGAATGCCACCTTTAAATTCAGGTTGAGTTCTTGTTGACAGTGGTGAACATCTGTTTCAAATAGCAATAAAATGAAAGCTATATAATCTATACAGCTGCATTCTTTAACATAATAAAAAAAAAAAACTTCAAATGAGATGAGCAAAAACAAGACATAAGCATTGTCAAATAAGGCACATGTAAAACTCTACACACATTATCCAGTGAAAGACAATATATATATATATATATATATATATTTGGAGGTAGAAATAATTACAAAAATACTGACATTTCTAAAGCATTAGCGTATTTGTTACAAACAATCACCAACTAATCCCCATTCAGAAAACTGTTTTGTAAAATGATTATTTAACATCTTCAAGACTACATATTCGTGGCTTTTTTTGAAATTTCACATGTGAGCATCTGGAGAATTCAGTTAGTGGCAAAAAACTTGTCCGTACTATGAGAAATGTAATATGGAAATTATAAAAAGTTATAAATGTTCATAAACCCCATGGTCATCATAATGTAAATGTCCTTGAGTGCACCAAGTTGATATTTCCTCATCAGTTAGGAATTAACAATTCTTATTTCACAGGCCCATTGATGTTTTTAGTAATGTGGCTATATCTGCTGGCATACTTCCTTCGTCACCTGCAGGTCAGAAACTGGTGTTAAAAGTTTGATAAAAATATTTTATGAAGCATACTTCTTTCCAATTTTCTCTACTTTTGGTGAATTCTTAATCATCTTTCAAAGCCTAGTTTGATTCAGTGTTACTCCCTGTTAAAAACCTTCCCAAATTCCTACAAATAATATTAGGGCTACTTCCCCTGTGCTCATGTTCACATTGCCAGCAGAGCAGTCTACAGCTTCTCTTTCTGATTTGATGAAGATATAAAGAGACAGATATAGATAGCCTGGATCATATCCTATTTATAGACCACATAGTATTTACTCCTCAGGTTCACTAAATAAAACCATCTATATAACAATCTGAATGTGAAAATAAAGACAAAACTCACAAATCCAACCAAACAGAAATAATTTCATCTAAACTTATTTTCAGTCCAAAGATACAATCACTGACTTAAAGAAAATTTCAATTAAACAAGACCCCAGTATCTAGACACTTATCCAAGTGTCTCTCTTTCTCTGTCACTCATACAGACCCCAGTTGTAGTCTAAACTTAAGACAATACTTTTATCTACTTTTCTCCTTTCAGTAAAAAAATATGCATAAGATGACAAACCACTGTATAAACTCTCAGGGAATTCACTGACATGCTTGCCTCTAAACATGTCCAAAGACTTGAAAACAGTTCATGAAATCCAAATTTCACATCACATAAAAAAGTAAGATGCAGAAATAACTGGTCATACAATAAAAAATAAACTTTATGAGGAAGTTGGGTGATAGGGTGGGAAGGAGGCTTTTCTTTGCCCTTTTATATCTTAGCAATCTTGAACTACGTTGATTTACCTTTTTTTTGATAAAAAAATTAAAGCTTTAAAAATCATTCTCTTCAAAAACAGGGAGGAAATGGAGAGGGTTCTCCTATTTGATGATTGTTTCTAATATTCAATTGCTCTTTAATCTGAAATTATTCAATTTTTTAATAAATGCATTTTATTGTATTTTAGAGTAATGAGTATTTTGCTAGTCAAAATGAAATTAAATGTTAGAGTTCTTAAGAACTTAATACTGTGCCATGTGCTTTGGATTCATAAATATTTCTAATATAGTAAGTAAATTATAAAACTGCAGATAAAATTATGGACCCAGCTTTATTTCTGGGATATTTTTGTGTCAGAGACTGGGAATGGAGGAGATAGAATTTTTCATAATCAAAGTGGTTTTATCAGTTCTGGCAAAATGATCTTAAGTTACTGCAGTATTTTTGACACAAGTATGCTTATCTTCTCCTGTGCTATCTATAATCTGCATACCAATCAAGGACTCAAACCATCTCTGTTATTCCCTGCTACTATGAAGTTAATGCCTTTCCATATAAATAAAGTTTATGCTGACAAAAAACTTACCTTCATCTACTGTGGTCATATCTTGTTCTAGTTTCAATTTCTGTTGATTAATTTTTAGCATGGATTCTTCAATTGTCCCTTGGCCTATTAATTTTATAACTAGTACTTCTCTAAAGAAAACACAAGATATGTCCACTGGTTACTTAATATAAAATTATTTGATATATATAAACTATTAAATACATAAATCACTTAAGAATGCAGTAAGAATAACCAAAAAATTGTTTAACAAATACATCCATAAATTTAAATTCTTTTATTCACACTACTTGAGATTGACATTTTCTGAGCATGTCACTTTTAAACATCCTTATTGATTCAAGAGATAAGAAAAAGATATCTGTAAAAATTGCTGGTATAACTGTATTATAACAAACAATTCTGGGTTCAGGTAGGTATTTCATTTTAACAAAGAACATGCTTTGCTTACCAGGTTCCAAGAGAGATAGTTTAGTACAAAAAGTACGGAAGTGTTGTGAAGTACAAAGATTACACAGAAGGTTTTAGTTCTACAATAAGTACTAATAACTATTTGGTTCATAAATGAACTTATCAATGTCTTTTGGAAATACAGTAAAATACCCCACAAAGACAGATTGTTTGCTGTTTACATTGAGAACAGAGCTGAATTATAGGTATTTTCACCTCTTTATGTCCTGTGAGCAATGGCTAATTTAACCTTCACTTAAGATACCTACAGCTCACATAATCTATTTCCTATGAGGTAAGAAGGTAGCAACTGTATCACATTACCAAATCTGTCTGGCTCTTACATGGCTTAACAAGAAGTTATTTCAATTACTAATCTTTTGCAAAGGGGCTGGGCCATTGGTAGGACTTTGTTTTCATTAGTTGCAGAACGATATGGACTGGGGGTGGGAGGTTATTCTGTTTTACTTTTTAGGCTGCACCATGCAGCTTGTGGGATCCTAGTTCCCCAATCAGGGATTGAACTCATGCTCCTGACAGTGAAAGTGCCTAGTTCTAACCACTGTACCGCCAGGGAATTCCCTGCTTTGATTACTAGAATATGAATAAGTTACATAGTGGAGTTCATATCCAACACTGTTGGTATAAAATACCACAGGAGCCTTGCTTTGCTGAAAATATAAAAACAAACAACTTAGGCAGGACATCTGACAGATCATATTCTAATATTCTATAGAAATTAAACTGGCATTTGATTAAAAATAAATGTCAACAGCAAACACTCACTTTGTCTGGCCTACTCTATGGCATCTATCTTCTGCTTGTTTGTCATTGTAAGGATTACAGTCAATATCGTGAAGTATAACAACATTTGCTGAAGTCAGGTTTATTCCTAAGCCACCAGCTTTTGTTGACAGCAGAAATACAAAGATATCCATATCGGTATTAAACTCATCAATTAGATGAATCCTATAAGATAAATATATTAGGTTAAATCTCACAAAAAGGTTTATAATCAAAACTGAAAGCAATCACATCACATGGAAAATAAACTTGAAGATGTAAATATATGCTCTTGGCACTCCAGTTATTTTTCTTTTCTATACTGTTTATCTCCCTACTATTAATAATTCTTACTTTTAACTATACAGATTTGATTAATTCCTAATTAATTTTGTCTTTTGTGAAAAGACTCTTGGCTTTTCTAAATTCTGATACGACTTTGTGATCTTTAACCTTCTTAGAGTCAGTCAGCTATGACCCACAGACAATATACCTGATGAGCTACGCATTTCAAGATTAAACTATAATGGTATATTCTCTTTAGCATTACTTCTCTTCCTATTCAATGCAGGAAAAAAAAATTTACTCTGGCTGATAAAAAAATAAACCAAAGATATAATGCAGTTTAAACACACTAGAAAAAGCACTGCTTTTAAGACAACCAAAACCCCAAACTTACTCAACTACCCTCAAAATAAGAAAAGTCCAAGATGTTAAGGTAATCTTGGTTTAAAGATATGTGCTTTAGACTCAGAATGATTTTCAAAGAGAAAAGCACTGACATACATATAACTCTACTAGTTGTTTCAAAATATATTTGAATATGATTCAGATGAGAAATTAAATTTTCCTCATCTTAAGGTAATGAATGATCTAAAGTAACCAACCATAAGACTCAAAGCAATATACAATTCCATGAAAAGCTCTAGACATTTAAAATTCTAACATTTACTCTTATTTGAGAGTAAGGTAAGAAGATTTTCTGAAAACAAATTATACCAACCTTTCAGAAATCTGAGTCTTCCCATCTAATCTGAGGTACCTATGCTGATGATGTTTTAAGAGAACCTCTAAAATATCCAGCATCATGGTAAATTGGCTAAATAATACAACTCTATCACCCTGTGGAAATATATATATTAGTTAGACACATAAACAATAAAATGATAAGTATCTAATAAAAAACTTCCTATTTAATAATAATAATAAAGTCATCATAGCTAAGATAAATTTCTTATTTTAGATTATATATAAATTATCTTCTAAACTTTGGACCTAAAATTGATTTTTAAGACTAATTAATGGGAATAGCTACAAAAAAAACTAATTAGATTGTGATCTTACAAATCTAAGCTATTTCACATGTGAACATTATGCATTAATTTATGTTAATGCTCACATATAAGGATTAATTTATGTTACCATAGTATCTTCAAAATACTAATTTTGAAGCAATTATATAGAATGTCACCTATGAAATAATGACAAGATTATTTTAAAAATCAATATAAATATATTCTACTAACTTCTATTAGATGCAACAAAAGTAATCAGGAAAACATGCCCAAACACATCCAAAAAATGCTCAAAACATCAATTTCTAGAAGAATGTAGAACATAGGCTAAAACATCAAGAAAGTCAAATCATGCCAGAACTATTTTAAAGTAGCTGAACTAATTGGGAAAACATATACGGGAGAAATATTCTTCTTTAGTACCTTCTGCTTCAATTCAGACAAGATGCATCCTAAAACTCGAAATTTTCCAGAATCTAAAATCAAGTCCATGTCTAATTGGAAGTTATTAATATGTCGATACTGTTTACAAAGTACATGTAATTCAAAGTCTGTCATAACTTCCATATCTTCAAAGATCAGGTCAGGATTAGCCTCACAATGTGTAGGTTCCTCAAAATAAAACAAAACAATATACACCTCAAAATGAAGGTAATTTATAATATGATTAGAACAATGTAATAAAATTGTTCAGATCAGATAAAATATCTAAATCATTAGATATTTCAGTGCAACAGATTTGGCAAAGGAAATTAATGTTCATTTTTTAGCTATAGTACAGATAAGAAGTTCTTACTGTTTTAGAGATAACATACTGATATATTTACAGTTGAAATAACGTCTAGAATTTGGTTCAAAATAATCCTGGGGAGGATTCTAGATGAAACAAGAGTGAGCAGTCTCATTCCAGATGATAACTGTAGAATACGGGTGAAGGTTACACAGGTAGAAGCTTACATTATACAATTCTCTCTACTTGTACATGTCTAAAATTTTCCATGAGTTTAATATAAAAGCAGTTACAGAAAACACGGCAACAAAAGCATATGGTTGTGTTAGAACAAAACTTTATTTGTAAACATAGCTACTGTCATATTTGGCCTTACGGTCATAGTTGGCTAACTCTTGATGTAGACTGTCAGTCCTTCTTGGCTCTTATGTCTCCTGATAGTTTTCAACAATCAGGAGACATAAAAATGTTTTTTCTTAAAAATGTTTTACTTAAATATTTGGTTAAAGGGTTAATATCTTTATTAGGTTCAATGGTCTCACTTTTAAACTAACAATGAATCTCAAGCTTAATAGTGCTAATAAAGCTTATTGTTAGCATACAAAATCCTTACCTTTAGCATAAGCTGAGACATTTCCTTGAGTTTTTCAGCTGTGTAATATTGGCGATGTAATAAAGGATGATTGGCCATTTTTCTCAATTGCATCATGACATTGCACATTTCTGTATTTTTTTCTGTGATCCAAAAAGTACACATTAAAAAAATAGAGTTGATGGCTGTTTGCTGAAATACATCTCAATGCAAACAAAAGGTTTTAAAACTATTTCTTCAAATTCCAACTTAAAAAAAAGGCAAATCCCACTATCATACGATTAAACAAAAAAGCAGTCCCAGTACAGGATTATTCTTTACATAAAATTGTGAAAATAAGGTTATACCCATGTTATTGATAGACTTTTTCAATCTGTTGAAGAGACTCATGTAGAGTTGTTCCTGCTTCTCTGACATTGCACATAACTCAATTTGATCTTTTTTGGGGGGCAGCTGCTTGAGAACCTGTGAAAGGAAAACAGTTTAAGCAGATCATTCAAATAAAGAGTAAAAAAGATTTTAAAACCAATCATAATAAAAATACACAGATAAGAGTTACCTCTTCTTTTACTCTTCTGAGAATAAATGGTTTTATAATTTGTTTTGCATGTGCTATTCTCTCCTTTTCATATATACTTTGCTCATCTGCTGATTTCTAAGTAAAAAGAACATGACATTTTAAAGTTATTACACAACATGAAACTCTCCCTCACTACATTCTGAGTTGTTTCCCATAGAAATTCAATTCATTCTAGATGGAACTTGAATTCTAGGCTGACAT
Organism: Giraffa tippelskirchi; assembly: GCF_054371585.1. Taxonomy (NCBI): domain Eukaryota; kingdom Metazoa; phylum Chordata; class Mammalia; order Artiodactyla; family Giraffidae; genus Giraffa; species Giraffa tippelskirchi. The sequence goes on along the minus strand of NC_137275.1, from coordinate 80,106,934 downwards.
ATAGTTCTTAAGACTCCACATGTACTTTCAGGTTTTGTGACAAATCGTGTACTCTCCAGAGGTGATGAAATTGAACTGCACTAGGATAGTGTTCAGAAGTAATTAACTGATGAGTCATTACTGATTACACAGATAACTTTCTTAAAAAGATATGTGTGTATTTAAGAGAGTTTGGGTGGAGGTAAAGAGAGAGATTAAGTAGAAACGTGTATGTATTTGTGGAAAATGGCCCCCAAAGAAAGCTAGTGCAGGTGATGCAAATCATTAGTCTACAGAAATAGGGTAGTCCCTAGCCAAAACCTATTAATTTTGGAGAAGAGGAATTTTATTCTAAGATTTTAAAGGATCCTCCATATCCTATCCTATGATCTGCTAAGGCCGCCAAGTGGGAGGGAATACATTAGTGAAATTAGAAAGGCTGGCAGTAGAAGATTATCAGAAAATTCTCACAAAATACATGTGATTTGTGAGAGTGTCAAGAACCTATATAAACACTGTTGTGCTGGAAAATCAGAGCTCCTGAAAACAGTACTCTCACTTTTTCTAAGTAACAGGGAAAAAATTAACCATATTTTCTCCTAAATAAGATTTCTTTATTGTGACTTTTAATTTATGGAGTATTAATGCAAAACATATCTCCCAGTATATGAATTTTTGGGATATTCTACCTTGCCCGGCTTTATAGTTTACCTGTTAAAAAACTAATTTATCTAATTTTAAAAAAGAAGATGATAGATACAATCAAACTTTCTCCACATATTAAATATCTGAGCTATCCACTGATTTGAAATGATGATTCAGAAAATCAGGATATTAAAAACCAAAACTTTTAGACAATGATTATAGAAGCCTCCAGTTTATTTCCCATTTTGGCTGACTTCCCAACTCATCCAAATACAGGGATATCAACCACTTAAACTTATTTCACAGCATATATGTCTGACAAAAACAAGAAAAAAGACAAAATAAAAAAATGGTCCAGGTAAAACACAAAGTAAGACATTTGAGAAAAAAATATGAATTTGTGCTTACTGTCTTAGAAGAAAACATTCTTCGTATTTCACTGGTGCTACTACTGAACATGTGTGGCATAACAAAATTCAACAGCGACATGAGTTCTAACAGGTTATTCTGTACAGGTGTGCCTGTGAGCAGCAGACGGTTATTTGCCTATGAACAAAGGTAAAGTTTAGATTAGTGTTGCCTTAAAAGAAAAAAAGATCTATATACTTTTTGGTTATCTCTCTCAGTGGAGGAGAAAAAAATTAAAACCATTATTAGTAGTAAAATATTCTGTGATGAAAGATAAGTAATTCTAAAAAATTATCATCTATTGTACTGCAAGGTAGAACATAAAAAATAGTCAGTTTATAAGTCATGTTCCCACATTACTTTTCTATGAAGCAATGAAAGAAGATAGATTACATCTGATATCCATAAAGTTTATCCTATAGTACAAAGGTTGGCAAACTGAAGCTCATGAGCTAAGAATGGTTTTTACATTTTCAAAGGGTTTTAAAAAAAGAAAAAGCAAAAAACAAGTGACAGTAGCTGAATGGCCCATGGAGCATGAAAAGTTACTTATCTGGTCCTATACAGAAAAAGTTTGCTGGTCCCCAATATAAGATACCATACACATACACACACACACACTCTGAAATTTTATCATACTTGGAAAAATTCAGAGAACATTCTCTTACATTAATTGTCATAAGGTGCTGGTAGCGGATGGAGCCCATATTCTTCAGCATATGGCCCTCATCAAAAATTGCATAATTCAGTTTCAGCCGACGAAACAGACTACGATCATCAGAACTGCTGATGGCACAGTTATACCTGTCACCAAAAGAAAAAATGAGTCTCTAAGAATAAACCTTTAAAAGCATGGACTCATGTGAGATTAATGTTTCAAAAAATTATTTTTATTTATATATTTCTAATAGCCAGTACCTAACACAGCTGGTACTCAAATAAATACTGATGCACTTATATCCAATAATTATCGATGTACATGTAAGTGTGTATATGTTAGTCACTCAGTTGTGTCTGACTCTTTGTGACCTGATGGACTATAGCCTGCCAGACTCCTCTGTCCATGGACTTCTCCAAGCAAGAATACTAGTTCAGTTCAGTTGCTCAGTAGTGTCCGACTCTTTGTGACCCCATGAACTGCAGCACGTCAGGCCTCCCTGTCCATTACCAACTCCTGGAGTCCACCCAAACCCATGTCCATTGAGTTGGTGATGCCATCCAACCATCTCATTCTCTGTCATCCCCTTCTTCTCCTGCCCTCAACAGTGGGTAGCTATTTCCTTCTCCAGTGGATCTTCTTGGTTCAGAGGCTGAACCCAGGTCCCCTGCACTGCAGGAGGATACTTTACCATCTGAGCTACCAGGGAGGATGATGTACATGTAACCAAGTTATAAAAGCTGCAATATGTACTTAAAAGACAATTTATATGATGTAATTAGACAACCTCTACACATCTAGGAAGAGGCCAATTTGGGTACAATTTATATGTGATCTACAATTATCACACACTTTGCTTTATGAATTGTTATATTTTAAGAAGCAGTAGGGAAAAAAAACCTGAAGTTAAGACATTTCTGTTAAGAACATAATGTGCAGTGCTTAGCTGTTCATTATATTAAACCGGTAGAGTGAATTCAAGAAATAACAACAGCAGCTAGCAGTATAAGACTATATATGAAAATGGAGTCTCTTTTCTTAAGAAAAGAAAAATTACGGATGAATTCTTTTAATCATGGTCTCTTACAGAATTAATTGAAAAGTGTTATTATGGTACTATACACCAAACTGAAAAATGCCTAAATCTTCAACATAACTCATTCTATTACTTTTGTTGCAATCAGTTCAGTCACTCAGTCGTGTCCGACTCTTTGCCACCCCATGAATTGCAGCATGCCAGGCCTCCCTGTCCATCACCAACTCTTGGAGTTTACCCAAACCCATGTCCATTGAGTTAGTGATGCCATCCAACCATCTCATCCTCTGTCATCCCCTTCTACTCCTACCCCCAATTCTTCCCAGCATTAGGGTCTTTTCCAGTGAGTCAACTCTTCGCATGAGGTGGCCAAAGTATTGGAGTTTCAGCTTCAACATCAGTCCTTCCAATGAACACCCAGGACTGATCTCCTTTTAGGATGGACTGCTTGGATCTCCTTGCAGTCCAAGGGACTCTCAAGAGTCTTCTCCAACACCACAGTTCAAAAGCATCAATTCTGCGGCGCTCAGCTTTCTTCACCGTCCAACTCTCACATCCATACATGACCAATGGAAAAACCATAGCCTTGACTAGATGGACCTTTGTTGGCAAAGTAATGTCTCTGCTTTTAAATATGCTATCTAGGTTGGTCATAACCTTCCTTCCAAGGAGTAAGCGTCTTTTAACTTCATGGCTGCAATCACCATCAGCAGTGATTTCGGAGCCCCAAAAAATAAAGTCTGACACTGTTTTCACTGTTTCCCCATCTATTTCCCATGAAGTGATGGGACCAGATGCCATGATCTTAGGTTTCTGAACGTTGAGCTTTAAGCCAACTTTTTCACTCTCCCCTTTCGATTTCATCAAGAGGCTCTTTAGTTCTTCTTCACTTTCTGCCAGAAGGGTGGTGTCATCTGCATATCTGAGGTTATTGATATTTCTCCCAGCAATCTTGAGTCCAGCTTGTGATTCTTCCAGCCCAGCGTTTCTCATGATGTACTCTGCATGTAAGTTAAATAAGCAGGGTGACAATATACAGCCTTGACGGACTCCTTTTCCTATTTGGAACCAGTCTGTTGTTCCATGTCCAGTTCTAACTGTTGCTTCCTGACCTGCATACAGGTTTCTCAAGAGACAGGTCAGATGGTCTGGTATTCCCATCTCTTTCAGAATTTTCCAGTTCATTGTGATCCACACAGTCAGAGGCTTTGGCGTAGTCAATAAAGCAGAAGTAGATGTTTTTCTGGAACTCTCTTGCTTTTTCGATGACCCAACAGATATTGGCAATTTGATCTCTGGTTCCTCTGCCTTTTCTAAAACCAGCTTGAATATCTGGAAGTTCACGGTTCACGTATTGCTGAAGCCTGGCTTGGAGAATTTTGAGCATTACTTTACTAGCATGTGAGATGAGTGCAATTGTGCGGTAGTTTGAGCATTCTTTGGCATTGCCTTTCTTTGGGATTGGAATGAAAACTGACCTTTTCCAGTCCTGTGGCCACTGCTGAGTTTTCCAGATTTGCTGGCATATCGAGTGCAGCACTTTCACAGCATCATCTTTTAGGATTTGAAATAGCTCAACTGGAATTCCATCACCTCCACTAGCTTTGTTCCTAGTGATGCTTTCTAAGGCCCACTTGACTTCACATTCCAGGATGTCTGGCTCTAGGTGAGTGATCACACCATCGTGATTATCTGGGTCATGAAGATCTTTTTTGTACAGTTCTTCTGTGTATTCTTGCCACCTCTTCTTAATATGTTCTGCTTCTGTTAGGTCCATACCATTTCTGTCCTTTATCGAGCCCATCTTTGCATGAAATGTTCTTTTGGTATCTGTAATTTTCTTGAAGAGATCTCTAGTCTTTCCCAATCTGTTGTTTTCCTCTATTTCTTTGCATTGATCGCTGAGGAAGGCTTTCTTATCTCTCCTTGCTATTCTTTGGAACTCTTCATTCAGATGGGAATATCTTTCCTTTTCTCCTTTGCTTTTCGCTTCTCTTCTTTTCCCAGCTATTTGTAAGGCCTCCTCAGACAGCCATTTTGCTTTTTTGCATTTCTTTTCCATGGGGATGGTCTTGATCCCTGTCGTCTGTACATTGTCACGAACCTCTGTCCACAGTTCATCAGGCACTCTGTCTATCAGATCTAGTCCCTTAAATCTATTTCTCACTTCCACTGTATAATCATAAGGGATTTGATTTAGGTCATACTTGAATGGTCTAGTGGTTTTCCCTACTTTCTTCAATTTAAGTCTGAATTTGGCAATAAGGAGTTCATGATCTGAGCCATAGTCTGCTCCTGGTCTTGTTTTTGCTGACTGTATAGAGCTTCTCCATCTTTGGCTGCAAAGAATATAATCAATCTGATTTCGATGTTGACCATCTGGTGATGTCCATGTGTAGAGTCTTCCCTTGTGTTGTTGGAAGAGGGTGTTTGCTATGACCAGTGCGTTCTCTTGGCAAAGAGAACGATTAGCCTTTGCCCTGTTTCATTCTGTACTGCAAGGCCAAGTTTGCCTGTTACGCCAGGTATTTCCTGACTTCCTACTTTTGCATTCCAGTCCCCTATAATGAAAAGGACGTCTTTTTTGGGTGTTTGTTCTAAAAGGTCTTGTAGGTCTTCATAGAACTGTTCAAGTTCAGCTTCTTCAGCGTTACTGGTCGGGGCATAGACTTGGATTACTGTAATACTGAATGGTTTGCCTTGGAAACAGAGATCATTCTGTCATTTTTGAGATTGCATCCAAGTACTGCATTTCGGACTCTTTTGTTGACCATGATGGCTACTCCATTTCTTCTAAGGGATTCCTGCCCACATTAGTAGATAAAATGGTCATCTGAGTTAAATTCACCCATTCCAGTCTATCTTAGTTCGCTGATTCCTAGAATGTCGATGTTCACTCTTGTCATCTCCTGTTTGACCACTTCCAATTTGCCTTGATTCATGGACCTAACATTCCAGGTTCCTATGCAACATTGTTTTTTACAGCATCGGACTTTGCTTCTATCACCAGTCACATCCACAGCTGGGTATAGTTTTTGCTTTGGTTCCATCCCATCATTCTTTCTGGAGTTATTTCTCCACTGATCCCCAGTAGCATACTGGGCACCTACCGACCTGGGGAGTTCATCTTTCATTGTCCTATCTTTTAGCCTTTTCCTACTGTTCATGGGGTTCTCAAGGCAAGAATACTGAAGTGGTTTGCCATGCCCTTCTCCAGTCCTTAGCATAAATTTTATTTCATTTTACTACTACTATTTTAAAAACATTTTAAAAAAAAGATTTGGTGGCTGTACAACATGTTTTTTCTTCTAATTTTTTTTCTCAATACTTACGTGGTCACGATTACATTGTATTCTTCATATCTACTATGAATGTTGTATCTAATCTGTTTACGTTCTTCTTGAGAACCTAGAATTTAAAGATAAAACATACAAATTGATTGTATTTACTGACTTAACTGTATGTTAAAATTTTAAAGAAGTTTCCAAAGAGAATAACGACATATTCTTACCATAGTAACAGAGCACCTTTAAAGTGGGGCACCATAAATTAACTTCTCTTAACCAGTTATCTATGAGACAAAAGAGATATTACTTGCATCTGCTACAACAGGATATATGTGTGCAATGAAATGAACACTAAAGTCTAACAAGTTCTAGCAGGACTTTCTTCTTTCATAAAGTAACAGAAGATGATTTTGAAAAATCACAAACTCTTCACAATTTTATCCCTGATGATTAAAATGACTGCGATTTTCAGGTGGCATCAAAATAAAGAGCAGAAGCCCAATCATTATATTTATAGATGATTATTAATTTCTAATTTTGAGGTTTCTTTTTTTGGGGGGGTTACATTCATACATACCATTCTCTGACTCCAGTCTACAATCAATTGAAAGTATGAAACAGTAATCTGAACTGGGATAAATTGCATATTTCTCACTTAACAAATGTTTAATTATAAGTTTAAATCACTTAGCTTCCCTTAAATTACTCATGAAAATAATTTAAAAGTACTACAAAAACAAATAATCTTTTCAAATGGTACTTGATCTGTAATAATTTATAAGCTGAATAACTAACTTATACTGGAGTTATTTTCGTTAAAAAGACTTCCAGTATAATAACACACATATGCAAAGGGAGAAAAGTTATAAGGAAACCACAGAAATGAACATTCACATTCACCTCCACAAACTAAGAAATCACACACACACACAGTTTTTCTTCCCTTCATATAAAACACTATTTAGTCAAGTAAAATTGTCCACAGTATTACAAACCTATAGTTGATGCTGGAACAACGATCAAATGAGGACCTTTATTACCCTCCTGATAGAGGTACGCCAGAAATGCAATGGCTTGAATAGTTTTTCCCAGGCCCTAAAAAAAAGTTTAAAAGAAAACATATTAAATGTAAAGACAAACAAAAGACCCAAATAAATACTGGGAAAATGAAAGAAAAAAGAATATTTCTGGTTTTATTTATGATTCCCCACAATGCAACTCTACTATATTCTTAGTTCTCAATAACCATAAAACAGATCATAATCTCCAAGTGATACTACAACTTAAAGAGTGGGATGTATTTTAACCGCTAGTTAATATGTGATACACACTAATATGAAAGACTTCTGCTTGCATATAACAGATATAATTTTGGTAATTGTTAAATAAAGCAACCATTTAATACATACTGGATTGATGGAAAACGGCATTTCACTGACTAACTGGAGTTGAATATATACCCATCCTATTACTCAGCAATTTTACTCCTAAGAATATATACAAGAGATATGAGAGCATATGTCCATGGAAAATCTTGGGTAAGAATATTGACGCAGTTTTATTATAATAACCACACAATGGAAATAATCTAAACTGCCAGGAGAATGGATAAAAAGCAACCACCACCACCAAACCACTGATACCTGTAAGAGCATGGGTTAATCTCAGTAATTTTATTATGTACCAAATGAACCAGAAACTGTTTAAACAGTATATATTGTATGGATTTATTCATAGATCCAAGTTCAGAAATCAGAAAAAAAATTATTGTACTGTCATAGGTGTCAGAATAGTGGTCCTGTTATGACTGAAAAGGAGCATAAGGCAACTTTCTGGGATGATGGAAATGTTGATCGAGAGGCAGTCACATGGGTGTACATACATGTAAAAAGTCACTAAGCTGAAAATCTGTATGCACATCAATGAAGTATTATATTAAAAAAAGGCTGCTGATGCTGCCGCTAAGTCGCTTCAGTCGTGTCTGACTCTGTGCGACCCCATAGACGGCAGCCCACCAGGCTCCCCCATCCCTGGGGGATTCTCTAGGCAAGAACACTGGAGTGGGTTGCCACTTCCTTCTCCAATGTATGAAAGTGAAAAGTGAAAGCGAAGTCGCTCAGTCATGTCCGACTCTTTGCGACCCCATGGACTGTAGCCTCCCAGGCTCCTCCGTCCACGGGATTTTCCAGGCAAGAGTAGTGGAGTGGGTTGCCATTTCCTTCTCCAAAAAAAGGCTAGAGAGGAAGAATAGTTCCTCAGGAGAGCTAAACATTGCTAACTGTTAGGAACTGAATTGCTTCCAGCCCCAAATTTACATGTTGAAGTCCTAACTCCCAATGTTAGGATTTTTTGGAGATAAAGCCTTTAAAGAGATAAGTTAAATATAGAGTCATAAGGCTAAGGGCCCAACCCCTATCTTGAAGAAGAGACTGAATGTGCCCACAGGAAAAGCCATGTGAGGACACAGCAATGTGTCTATCTACAAACCCGACGGTAGCCTCTGGTGAAACCAAACCTGCCAACACTTTGATTTTAGACTTCCAATCTCCAGAACTAGGAGAAATTTCTGTTGTATGAGTCTCTCTGTCTTTAATATTTTGTTAGGGAAGCCCTAGCAGACAGTACCTTATCATAAATATTGTACTTTACAGGATACAAAAACAGTTCCACATAATATATCTCATTTGATACCAAATATAATCTTATGATATAGGAATTACTATGTTTTATTAACTTAAGCCTTGAGAGAGTAGGTCATTTGGTAAAGGTTAGACAGCCCATGAAAGACAAATGTGGACCCAGAACCCAGATTTGATTTCCAAGTCCAGTTTCCACAATTGTACTATTCTATATTCTATATATGACTTCTAATTATTTTTAAATCCCACATATATTATTCACTCTTCTAAATCACTTCTCTGTCTTAACAAAAGTATGAGGTATATGTGGGAACTGTCTTAAAATACTGAAGATTATTTTACTAGAAGCAAAACAGAGGACAAGGATTATTATCTTTTTTAATTTTTATTTTGAAATTCTACACAGTGTAAAAGAGCTGACTCACTGGAAAAGACCCTGATGCTAGGAAAGATTGAGGACAGGAGGAGAAGAGAGTGACAGAGGATCAGATGGTTGGATGGCATCCTTGACTCGACATGAGCTTGAGCAAACTCCAGGAAATATTGAAGGACAGGGAAGCCTGCGTGCTGCAGTCCATGGTGTCACAAACAGTTGGACATGACTTAAGAGACTGAACACCACCCCCACCACAATTTAATACATATATATTCAATAAACATTTTCTCCAAAAAACAAAACAAAACAAAACATTTTCTCCACTGAACATGATTCATTTTTAATAAACACTTTTTAAAAAGTATAGGTGGAGGAAGGAAGGTAAAAGTTAGATTAAAGGTCAAGTTTCTACATGACAATACTTGGACTATTGGCTGTAATGAACTTCCTAAGCTTACCTTCAAGTAAAATGTGATTTGGAAAAGAACAGAAACTCAGAGATCTCTAATAAAAGTAAAATGGCTGAGATGATGGTGATGATAAATGTGTAGATTTATTTACTGACGAGGACAAGTACCTATGATCAATTTTAAAGGCAGCTATAGAAAAGCACATGCAGTAAAATCTCTTTTAGTATAATATATATATATATATATGTATGTGTGTATGATGTATGTATGTATGATGCATTCAAACACATCTGCAGAATAATCTGGAAAGATACAGCAAAATAAATACTTATTTTAAGGTTATATGTGATATTGTTTTTTTCTATGTATTTTTATGTAACATCTAATTTTAAAAACATATATTTATTAATTTGATGAGAAAGGCAAAAAACCTATTTTCATTTCTGAGAGGAAGTAAGAAAGCTAAAACTCACATAAGCAATAGAAAACTGAGAAGGGTAAGAGGGCTTATACTTTGGTAAGAGCAGTAAACTAACAGGGTCAAGGGAAATTTTCATTTTTTAAATGACAGCAAGGATGCCTATTAATAATATATCCTAGAAATAGAGCACTACTTACCATTTCGTCTGCCAAAATGCCATTAAGTCCATGTTTATGTACCAATGCCAGCCAATTCAAACCAACCTTCTGATAGGGCTTGAGTGACAAGCTGGTAAAGAGAGTTACCGAATGTTATAGATTTATAATTCTATTAACTTTCTCTACTAGTTTTCTGAGACGCAGTTTAGGTTTACAATGCACACAAAAAGGAAAGTATCTAGGTGTGGTCTTACCTTTTAACTTATTGTTATTAATAAAAGCGAATTACACTTAAGAAAATGAACCCAAAACATAATACGATTTAAAAAGTCTCTCAAATTTTATTGTGTATTTGTTGATTTATTTCTTCTGGCAATAAGAATTACAAAAGGTATTATCATATTCAGTTAAAATGTAATGCTACGAAATTAATTACATATTAGACTATTAACTATGGTAACATATTACAAAGCTAACATTTATATTAGAAAAATGTATTCTTACGAATGAGTATTAGCACACTAAGGAACTTAAAGCATCAGAACAAAAGCATAAGCATAATTTGCTACTTTGCCAGGCTGATTTAATAAACACTTACTGAATGAATGCCAATCACCTTTAATGTCACTGGTATATATAATTATAGAGCAGGTATGCATTGTGTATTTATGTTTGAACTATGTATAAACGTAAACTTGCTAGGCATCAATAAATACCAATGAATAGAAAACAGCGGGCAAGTGTCAAAATGTTATTTAATTTGTGAACACAAATTAATCCCTGGGATTAACTTTCTTGAAAGGTAACATGGAAGGGTTACAGTGGACGAAAACAAGTTTTTTCTGAAAGTTCAAGTTGTTAAAAACTAGTATTTACTGAACGTCTATTATATACACAGATACACAAAAATATCATTTTCAGGTATCACCTCATTCAATCTTTTAGTATTCCATAGAGGTAGGCTATTATCATTTTAACAGACAAAAAAACCTGAGGCTCAGTAATTTGCCTGAGGCTCCGTAACTACAAAGCAAACTCTTATGGCTAAAATTTTAACTCAGAAAGTCTCTATCACTCAAAAGCATATTCTTATACTCTAGAGGGCAGCTTAAACCCCACATTAACATGAAAACTTAAGACAAGGCCATGTTCATTCTACAGCTTTTATTCTGTCCCTTTAATTTCTGTTGTACATATCCTATCTGCACATAGGGAATGTGTCTAGACACCGCCATGGGTATGATAAATGGTTAATGGGTCAAATTCTGAAATTGAGACACTTTAACTAGAACAGGGGTCAAAAGAGGTAAGGTAGAAAGGTATCCATCTTAAATCAGAACCTATTCTTCAACTGTGGGATGTGCAATCTGCAAAACATTTCTCATCTGAAAAAATTAAAAGTAGAGGTAGAAAAAAGTCAGCAGTGTTGCTGAAGTCTTTACAGTTCATTTCTTAAAATGTCTTTGGTCTTCTTGGCCAATACTATTTCTATGCCATTACAAAAGTAATAATGAGTAGAATATACTATCGAAGGTATCTCAACTTTTCAGATCCAAATAAATTCTACTATACTGGTAGTCAGAATAAATGCTAATACTGGATTCAAGACACTCTACTATGGGCTTTACATGCATTATTACTTTATTTAACCACATTATAAAGTAGGTGCTATTACTATAATCATCTCCATTTACAGATGAGAAATCCTCCCTGGGATTCAGAGAAGTTAAGTAACTTGCCTAAGGTCACAGTTATCCAAATCTGTGTCTACAGTGGTAGAGCTGGTATTCAATCCAGGTCCGATCCAGGGCTCTGCCTTCAATCACTAAACAGCAAACGTGAAAGTTTTCTCTCTCTGAGCCACCTACTCTACAGTCAGGACTTTCTATTTTTATTTATTTTTATTTTTTTTTTAGGACTTTCTATTTTTAAACTGAACTTTCTATTATTTTTCTGAGTCATGCCTAACATCTTAGTCATCCCCCACAGATCAAGGTTCACATTCCATGAAAATGATGAAAAACTCGATAAGGTAGGCACATTACATCACTTATAAACACATGCCAACAGCCAATATGCTATCTCAATGTAAACTGATCACAAATAGCTAAGAAATATTTTTAACAAACAAAAATGACTGAATTTATGCATCACTAACACATGTTGAGAAATGAGTCTATTAAAATATCCTTAACTATACATAAAATTTTAAAAAGTGATGAGATTTTGAGAATCATCTACTACATTGAATTTTCCATTCAAATACAATTGTTTCATCCCCATTCATAAAGCAGCTATAGTAGTTGTTCTGATCTGGACATTAAATACCTTTATTGAGTACATGTATGTGTGTATTTGCTCTTCTGCTCGATTTATCTAAATTACAAGTAACTAAATTATCTAAATTACAAGTAACTGGCTCTTGCAGCACTGCTGCCCATAACACATATCTTTTCAGAAAGCAGAAGGATCACTGAAAATGCAGTTTTGGCAAACACTTTTCCAATTCACTTGTTAAGACAAGTTTTAAAACAGGGCAGCTATAGTCTTTGTCAGTCAATAATATTTAGTTGCTATACAATTACACCTCCCATTAATTTTGACATTTCAAAGTTTTCTAAAAACTTGACTGCATATGAACCCCAACCACAAGTTTACATAATTTTAAGATTTTCTGAGGTCATGAAAGAAAATGAGGCAGCATGTTTAAAGTTACTTGTTTTGTTAGGGGGGAAAATCCTTTTAGATATAAGTTATTCTGATATCTTTTCAGAGGGAATTAAATTGGGTTTAAATTTCCTGTCAGAGAAAACTAGCTTCAAAATTATTTTGAAAGGTGAGAAAGGCCTGAAATAGAAAACTGGAGTATATACAATGTGCTAAATTTAAGTGTAAAATGCAGAAGTAGAAGGCTAAACTTTTTGCAGTAGTTCATATGAAACAGATTAGGGATGCTAATTGATCAAAAATTTATATCCCTTAAGTATAACATGAATGCTGAAAATACTACCACAATAATAGTTCGTACTAATAGCAGTATCCAAACTATTAAAATATTTATATCATAGGACTCTGAGTTAGTTGGATTATGTCTGCAGTATAGATTTGCATTTGACGTCACTGTCAAATGGTTTCACAGTAACTGTTTAGGAACAGGATATAGAATCATCCTGTCAAGTTGAGGATGAACAAGATCAGAAGAACCTTAGTAGATTTAGCCCCAAAAAAGACAGGACACACATAATTAAATATTATTTTACACTGAACACATGAGATATCTTTTCAGTTAGAACAGTATAAAGCTGATAAAATGCTGATTAAATGCTAAAGCTTGAGAGATGGCTACATTTATGATAGGAATAAAATAGGAGTAATGCTGAGGTTTGTTTAACTTTTCCCTCACTGTATTATTATATTTTAACTTAAGGCAATTTTAATTTTGATGTTTTAAAATAAAGATTATGAATGTTAATGGTTTTGAGATACATGAGAATTTTTTCTCTTGCCAGGACTTCAACAGGTTACAGTTAAAAATGTCATAGTTACACTATGTCTGTACTTTCTTTTATCTCTAAAAGGTTATTTTTCTGTTATAATTCTTATACATTCATAATAGGAAAATAGTTAACATAATTTTGCTTCAAAATAAACTTTACTACAAAGAATTCATTCTGTTAAGCAAAAGCAAACAGGTTATTCATCAGGATTGCTTAATATTTTCTTCTGTGCTAATAAATCCTTTCCCAAGGCAAGGAAAGTACTTTAAATGTTTCTATACTAAGCAGCCATTATGCTTGGCCAGTATACCAAGTAAAACTCTGCAAGTTGCTTGTGCAACTTACAATGGCTAACACAAAAGCCAAGACAACAAATTTCACCCCCTAAAAGTGTATCTAAATAAACTCTAGACTATCTGTACAGGTTCTCAGAAGTTGTACTTTGGACTAGAACCAATAAGCACCAAAAAAAAGAAACTATTTTTCTCATCTGTTCAATATTTCATAAAAAAAATCTTCAGTCTAACGTAAAGGATAGCTTTATTACCTGATCATACTATTTACAAGTGACAGGACTTTGTGGATGTGGGTTTAAGAGATAAATTTTTTAAGTGATGCAATAAAGCACTTGATTTTTTAAAATCCAAATTACGATAAAGTAGACTCAACTGGGTAAGCCTTGTAGAGTGAAGAACTCCCCATATCCAATGCTGTAGAACAAGAAGGAGCAGCTCCAACTACACTTTTAGGAGATGAATTTGCTGACATGGTCATAGTTCTTTCTATGCAACAGAGAAAAGAGCTTCTTTGTGGGAACTGCATCACGTTTCCCTACACCATCCCATAGCACCCTAGAGGGCACAGAAAAGATTGTAGCTTACTATTAAAGGCCAGTAACCATATCTTGATTTTTTTTTCATATCTTGATTTTTAATTAACCAATGATCAGCAAATATGCTTTGATCATTAACTTAGTAAAATATCAGAAGAAGTATATAAAATCACCAACAAAGGTCATTAATTTTAATGAGGCCCTGGTGCTAATCTTATTTTTACCTACCAGAAATATTCTGAACAGAAATAATTCATTTAAAAAGTTACATAACACTGCAGAGTATGGATATACCATAAGTAATTCTAACTAGGTAGGCTCTGATCTTAGAAACTTTGACTGTTTCCATGTTTCTGCCTTTGTATGTATTATCACAGTAAACAATTCTACCTTTTTTAAAATGGAAGCATTCTGAACAGTTATAAGTTTCCAGACAACTTAAAAATAAACTTTTAAAAGAAGTTCAAAACAACCGTCCGCCCACCATATCCCAACATCATGCAAAGTAGGGATGTTCATAATCACAAAATGCTGTGTCAGTATGTTCGTTGTTGGACAATTTTTTTTAGTGAAAATACTTTAGTGCTTATTTTTTTGCAAGAATTCTGACAATGTATTTTACTGACAGCAACAGGTGGGGGAATATACTTCTTGTATTTTTTTTAATCATTTTTCCTTACATAATCTATTTAATAAAAGTGTCCTTTTCATTTTTTATGTTTTTACCTCAAAAAGATTTAAAAATTTGGGCTTTTGAAAGCATTTAAAACATTAATCACATATATAGGGTATTTTAATCGTTTCATTCATGATTAAAAATAAATTGAACTAAGACAAATTTTTACGTTGATACAATTGAGCAGCTGACTCCTCGAAGCCCTAAATTAAGTAAAGAGGTAGCTAAAATCACCTTTTCAGGTTCTATGACTGTATAAGAAATTATCTGTCATCACAAGGAAAATGTAGGTTATGTAAGACGATAATATTTTCTCCCTCTAACTTACAATGTGATAATGGAGGAAAATATCCTGACTGAGGAGAAGGGGAAAGGGGATCAATGGAAAAGAATTCAAACACCACTTATGTACCATTTTAGGACATAAAATGGTTTTTAGGACATAAATTGGTTTTCTCTTTTAACATTAGTTTTCCTATCATTTCCATGGTTAAGTTTCCTAGACACAATATAGAAATAAAAAAAACTTACACAACTGAGATAAAGCAATAAATAGGTGCATACAAGTGTTACCTTTGGTTCAGAATGGAGGGTTGCTCTGTGTTCCATCCACCTCCATTTCCAGTGAGCATGGTAACTTGTTTTGTCAGTTTATTTGAAATGTCTTCACATTTGTTCATAAGCCTTATAACTACATCCCTTTCTTGAATCAGTGTTTTACAGTGCCATATCAAATCTTCTGATAAGCCATTCGTTTTGGACATCTTTGTGAACTATGGCATGAAAAGAAAAATAATTTAACAGTTCAGATCTAGAGTCAAACGGACAGTCAATCTCAATTTCTTTCTTTGCGATGGAAAAAAAGTTTCTTAAACTTTTATTAATGACCTTCCTTAATCAAGTGCAAAGACAACGGGCATTTTCATTCTCATATTTCTCTTTGATAAATCTCACTGCCATCTTAAACTCATCATGTTGAAATAAAATACATCTTTCTCTTCAAAATACACAATCCCAAGCTTGTTACTTTGATTCTAGTAGCTGTTCTCTTATGGGAGAAACTCTAATGTAATTGTTAATGTCTCCTATCAGTCATTTTTTTGCCTTTAAAACTCAATTCATGTCTATTACCAAAGGTAACAATGCCAAATGTAATAACTGCAGACCAGATCTCTTATTTTTGTCACTTCCTATGAATATGACATACAGTCACATGACTATAAGATTCATTTTTCTGAAATATACTTTTCCCTATCTAGCATCAAAGTACAACCCCTCAAGCTTTCAAAATTCCAATTATTGATATTGTCCCTTGATATTTTACCCTAAACTGAGACTAATACTTGGAAAGATACTGCCTGAATCAAAACTTAACTGTGACCAATTCAACAGTTTGATTAAACTTAAAAATAATATCAATTTCAATACAAGACTTGGATAAATGGTTTTGTGTGAAAACTCAGAATTTCTTTCAAAATATATTCGTATTTATTTTTCTAAAGGCGATATTGATTACTTCACAGCATAGAAATTTTAACAGAATTAGAATTTTTCCACATAGCTGAAAAATAATATACCCTGAAAAACTGTAAAAAAAATATTTTTAGTGTTAAGGATTAGAAAAAATCCCAGTAGCTATTTGAAAGCTGTTTGTTGGACAAAAAGAAAAATAAACAAAATTCAGGACAGAATAAAGCTAAACTAAAACCTTCTTATCAAGATAAAACCACATGATTTTGACTCATGACATCTTACTTGGCATATTTTTTCAAGTTGTAACAAGAATCTCATTAACAACTCTAAATAATCCCTGTTATCACAATATTTCTAAGTTCACAGAAAAGCTCAAGCAATAGAAATTTAGTAGAGGATATACTGAGAAAATTTCATAAAAAATACATTTTTTATATCTATCTAACTTAGAGTAAGTTGGTAAGAAATGAAACTTTTAATCTGTTCCAAAGCCATATTATTACTGTACTGCAGGAATAAAAAACAAAACAAAGATGCAGTATGCCAAAAAACAGCATTGTGAAATACAAAGTTATTTGCACACTACTTTATATTTTCACAAGGACAACATACATTCATAATCACAATGTAACCTTCCATTTGGTACTTTCAGGGAAAAGATTTACACATAAAGAACAGAAAGATTTTAAGGAGGTTCTACTAGAACTTTTAATTACAGTATTTTTATTTTTAAATGGAATACCCCAAAACAATCTCATGTCTATTGTGGGGTATGTGTTTGTGATATGTATGTGTGAGAGAGAACCAACAAGAATAACCAAGAAAAAAAAAAAAAGGAACATACATTGTGTGCTTTGTATGTGCCAGAGATTGCTAGGTAAGACTCAGTAAGTCCTCACAACAACTGCAAGATCAGTCTACCAGTTCTGGATGAATAAATCAAGGTTCAATTTCCAAGGTTATATAGCAGGATAAAAGACTCCCCAGTCTACGCTCTTTTCACTAAAACTAGTAACTCCCCAAATAAAACACAATAAAACCGTGGAAGTTAAAAAGCAACCCCCACCTTTTTTGCAACCAACTGACATTTATTGTGTGTTTTATTTTTAAATAAAGTAACATTTTTATTTATCACTACTCTGGCTGGTGAACATACCTGGTATACAGACATATTCCCTGTTCTCATGTGGTTTACAGTCATTGGGAAACACACACAACATACAAGTTTAAGTGTTAACAACTGGTATTACAAGTTGTAGTTCAGTCACTAAGTTGTGTCTGACTCTCACAAGGGAAAAAAACAAAAGTTCATATGTATAATATAATCGAGGAAGTCCTTTCAGAGTAATAACGCCAGAAATCGCAAAGAACAGTTTTGACTCAAAAAAGATTCAATTTAATATGTCAGAACCTAGAGAAGTAGGAGATACATACATTAAACAAACAACTAACCAAACATTACCACTTCCTGATGAAAGAACACATCACCAACCATTTAATAGTACTGGTGGGAACATTTAATTCTAATTCTGTTACTTCTAATTGCACAGAAAATACAACCAGAAAAGCCCAGACTGGGAAGCTACAGAACAAATGATCCAGTTTCTTCACCAAAGATTAAAGGAAGAGTTGGGGCAGGAGGGAGGGAGAGAGGCAGAGGAAGGTGGGGGGAGATGGGGAATGGAGGAATAGTGGGGAGGACAGATGAAACAAGATCCAAGCGGGTAACTGAAGCTGGCAATGAGTACACAAAGGTTTGCCACACTATTCTAATTTTTATGTCTGATATGCTTGTAGGAACAATGATGGGGTGTGCAAAACGCAACTCATTTCACAGTGCTGTAACAGTCTGATTGAGACTTAGTGAACTTGACATTTTGGATATTTTTGAAGTCAAAGTTTCAAAACTTAACTCCCTGAGCTTCTCACACTCTTTACCCCTCTTTCCATAAAAGACAACCAACATTAGAGATGATCCAAATTATTGCTCTTAGTTTAGAATTCAGATCTAAGTAGTGATACACTGTCAATGAATGTAAGACAACAGTTTCATTTCTCATCAGAAAGAGAAAAAAGCTGCATTGTTTGATAAATTTACTAACATTAGCTTTAGTAATAAGTAATAGTAAAGGCAAAACATCTCTCTCATGTAAATGAAGACTCTAGGGGGCAGTTCAGATCTGGTAGAGTGGTTCCAAAAACCAAAACTTCTACTTTGTTGCTTCAATATCCTCAGCATGTGGTTCCCAACATCACACCAAGAGGGAAGAAGAGATCCTTTAAGGATTTTTTCCAAAAATCACAGTATACTTGTTACATCTCACTGGACAGGAATATGTCAAATTACCGAAGGGAGGCTGAAAAAAGTAGTCTTAAATATACTGTGGGTAATGTCACCAGTCATAAACCTGTTTTAAAGCACAGAGTGGGTTAAAAAGACAGAAAAACTATTTGATCCAAAGAAGTTTGACTCAATATGTCTAGAAATGACACTGATGGATGAGTAGAAAACTACAATGGTTTCTTAACATTTCACTAATAATATATTGTGGGTATCTGCCACTAACGTTTTTCAAGAGACAGACAACTGAACAGGCACTTACTTTACAATCCTTAGACTGCCCCACTGGTCAGTACCATTAATTATACCCCATTTACATATGAAGAAATAGAGCAACAGAGAGAAAACTTGCTTAAGGTCATGTAAGTTGCTAGAAAATGTCAGAACTGGGATTTAAAACCAGGCCATTTAGCTCCACTCTATTATTCAATCACTTCCTAGCAGGTATTTATAAAACCAAGGAACTAAATAAAGAGGCATGAAACACAGAGAGAAAAACCATTTTCCTCAGGATGTCAGGGAAATCAGACCCCAATGTCACAACTGATCATTTGACCTATAACAACCAGTCCAAACCAGAGCAGGTCTTAAGACTCCAGAAGACTTTCAAGAAGACCAAACTGATAAAATATCGGAAATGTTTAATAACTGAGGGGAAATTTAGACAAGAAGGCAATGGCACCCCACTCCAGTACTCTTGCCTGGAAAATCCCATGAACGGAGGAGCCCGGTAGGCTGCAGACCATGGGGTCGCTAAGAGTCGGAAACGACTGAGTGACTTCACTTTCCCTTTTCACTTTCATACATTGGAGAAGGAAATGGCAACCCACTCCAGTGTTCTTGCCTGGAGAATCCCAGGGACGTGGAAGCCTGGTGGGCTGCTGTCTATGGGGTCACACAGAGTCAGACACGACTGAAGCGATTTAGCAGCAGCAGCAGCAGCAGCAGGGAAGAGTCTAGAATTGAAGTAAGAAGTATACATACAAAGCTAAAAAAAGAGAAAAATCAAGACAGCTAATAACTAGGGAAAACAAAATGCTGAGCAAGGAGAAAAAAAGCAATCATGCGTATATTACAAGGTTCAGTTTATGAAATTCATTTGCATAGTCTAACAAAGTAGATAGCAAAAAAAAAAGATTTTCAAAATTATCACATTATTAACATATTGCTAGGCCTGGGAAATGGGCATGTGAGGCAGACAGTGAGAAGAGAGCTAATCCTACCACAATGCTATAATGTCTTGTGTCATGTCAACAAATAAGCCCTGCAACTGAAAAATTTGGAAAAGCATTATGTTTATATTACCTAGAGATATAAAAGTGATAAGAATCAGACAAGATGTGGAAGCAATTATTTGCAGTACAAGAAATGGGCTAGGAAGCAGATAGATATGGATTTTCAGCGAGAACAAGGCTGTAGAATTATTTAACCTGTTTAAATATATGCATAAATAATAAATTTAAAAAATCCAACATTTAATTTCAAAATATTTTCATCAAGTGTGAGTGGAGGCAGGGGAAATAGGCATCTCCCCTTAAGAAAAGGTGTAAGAACACTACTGTTATGTTACTTCTCTGAAGACAAAAACCACTTAACAATCCTGTAAGTTACTTAGCTTCATTAAAACTAGATTTAAGAAATACAAAGTACTCTGCAAAAGCAGGATCTACTAAGAAATCTAAAGTTATTGATGAGCATAAAATATGACCCTAATTACATAATGTGAAATATACAAACGTACACATAAACAGATGGATACTCAATAAGGTCTTAAGTGGCGACTATCTTTGGTAGAATTTTGGCGAAACTTGACTTTCTTTTTTCTTCTTGCACGTACTGATTCAATTTTAGACAAAACAAATTCTTCAAAAAAAAAATGATAAAGCTATTTCTTTCAGAGGGAAAGAAAAAGTAATTGATACTTAACTGGATAATTACATGAAAAAGGAACATCAACATGGCCCTGATTACCATCTCTTTGATTAAAAAGTATTACTTTAAGGCCTTTAATGTTTTTAAAATAGCCATAAACTGAAGTACCTATCTCCTGCCACCATGTGTCGCTCTTACAGCACAAGTAACTGAATTTCTATTGGAAGGGGAAAATTGTTTAAAAGCAGATTTAATTCCCCACCTAAATAAAAAATGGGACAGCAGCTTACAAAGTACTCAAATGCATATGTAATTTCAAAATAAATATTTATCAAACTTATAAAAATGACAACAAAACCTGAATACAGCAATCTTATACATTTTACTGAAGCTACCCTATCAGTAAGTAGTACACATTACAATGCATCGAGTGACAAATTCACAGACATTTTACAATAACCACAAGGAAAACAAAGCAAAAGAAAACTTGTAGTATAAGCTACTAGAGGATGGGAGCAGCACAATGAGGAGCTTAGTGTTTCCACATGAGCTAAACCTTGTTTGCTTGGTTAACAGTCAAAGAAAACTGCATTTATGCTGATCTAAATGTTATGGAAGTAAATGCATACATGGAAACATTTTAGGTTGAGTTATTTACATAGAGTTAGCTACTCATGAATCTTCAACTGATCAGTATACACTACTGTTCTGATTAAAGTATAAATGTGCAACATAAGATTATCATAGACATAATAGTATCTCCACCTTACTTTGCACAAAGCTAAATAAAAATTCAGTAAGCAGATGAACTGGTGACATCAAATGTGCGAAATCTGGCAATAAAAACTCCAATTTTACCACATTAACAGTACATGTTTTTAAACTAGTAACATTTTGGCTGGCTATATTTCCAAAGTCTACATGATTTAATGACGTGGCTTCTCACCATAAGCACACACTTGACTGCTATTAAGCATGAAAATAAGAGAAATGGAAAAATTATGAGGAAAATTTGACAATCTTTAGATTTTTATTTTTAAAAAGGATATAAAGCTTCAAACATAAATATCCTCACATAATGCACTTATTTTGTTAAAAAAACGTAATTTTCCTCATGTAAAATAAGAGTGACTAGAATATCTCAGAGTATTTTTTAAAAGTGTACTTCTACAATAAAGTCATAATCATATTGTTCAACTTTACAACTTTTGTTTTAAAAGATACTAAGATATTTTCATAAATTAATTTTATAATAAAATAAGACAATGAAATACTAATGATTACATTTAACCCATCAACGTTATGGAGACTGTCGTCTTGGCAAAAATCATAATTAGAATATATGCGTATACTTGATTTATTGGCTCAGTCTGCACTGTAATGAAATACCTAATGAGTGTTTAAAGTTCTGCCAAATTCTCCAATCCTTAAGACTAAAATAAGCTTCAACAATAATGTCTAGTTTACTAGACATTTGTACACTGTTCTTAATATACATAATGCCTTGTAATTTTCACTTAAGTATGACTGAGGGACATAATTAAAATTTCAACTAATTCTCATAGCAATTTCTAAAAATAGTAGTTATGAAAACAAAGGTAAATGCTATTTCTTTTGTTTCTTTTTGAAGTAGCTCACAGGTGTGTTAGCAAGCCTCTCTGATTAATAGGGAAGGAGTAAACTATAATATATGCATTTTTTTTTTTTACCAAAATGTACATAATATTGACTTTTCCTTTAATAACTTGAAGGCGTCTCATTCAAAATTCTAAAGTAACTGAAAGGAGAAGCTTAAAGTCCTAAACAAATTAAAACGCAAAGCTCATACACACTGACTTGCTAATTTTAACTGTTCATGTCCCAAAAGTTACATTTACTAACTTTTTTTTTTTACCAAAGCACTGTATATGCTAAACCCAAGTGGCCAAGTTTGCTTTTTAACTGCTATATAAAATAATTAACATTTAGATGAATGGCTAGTGAAAACAGTCTCTGTATTCAATTTTAAGAAAGGGGGCAGATGCTTTAGGAGGTTTAAGTAGATAATCTCTAAATTCATGTCAAGACTGATTTAAACTATGCCAATTAATTAGTAGGGGAAATATGCTTTCTACACGCTAAGTTGCTGAATATTTTTAAAAACATCTGGGACATATCACTCTGGTATAATTTACTTTTACTGTAAGATATGTGGGCAAGTAGTTACAGTGACTAAACACACTGGCGCAGATAATTGCATTCCTTGTTAAATAAATCAGACTCCCAACAAGCCTGAGCAACCCAACTCTGCAACAACATAGGAGACCATTCAAGATTAAAAGAAAGAAGAAAAGGAAGAAAAGAAGAACAAGAAAGCCCTTCAGCAAATACTTTAACAAATAAATCACTTAGGCAAAGCCAAACAAGTTTTGAAAGGGCCTGCTTTGACAGATGTTCTCTATAAAAGCAAAAGCTTTAGGCAAAATGAATGTCTTTATTTATTTATTTTCAAAGCCACAGAATATTAGTAATGCTGTTTCTTTATTTTTCAAATATTTTAATTTTTTTAAAAATGCTATTTACAGCCATTGTTCAGGGACCTTCCCCCACTGCCACTTCAAGATACTCATCAAGGGAACTTAGGTTCACACAGATTTGACCAAGTATAAAATTAATCACAAAACAACTTTACTCCCTAAGTTAGAGAATAAAACTTAAAACTTTATAAAGCATCAAGAGTTACTTCATATTCTAAAGCTATAAAATTTCATCCATATTGCTTTCACAGCAGGGCTTGTTTAGAATTCATGCTCAAAAAGCCCACATTTTCATAAAAGATAAAGCAAAATTTAAAAGACAAGAGTTATTATTTTTTTCTGTATGAATAAGATTTGCTGACTGTTGACATTTATAAAACTGAAAATACAGGTATTTTAGATAAAACTTGTTTACAGGAAATGAAATTTCAGAGAATGATCATGCAAAGTGTACTTACCAATGCTTATGCCTTCCCTTCACCTAACGCTTGAATTCTAGGCTTCCACACACTTTTCTATCTTTCCATTTAAAAATGCTGCAGCCTGCTACACTCCATAAAATGGCCGCGTTGTTTAACCAAGAAAAGCATGTTAGAGATTGAGCTGTCACTTTTAAAAGAAAAAGAAAATAAACAACTGCTTCTTTTGTGGTGAAGCATAAAACACTTAGGCTGGCATTTTGAATCATGGAGCTCCCCTGGATGTTGCTATTGCTCTTCAAGTACTTGTTGTAAAATTTCTGCCACATTCTTGCTTTCTGCATGGTGTCTCAGCAGTAACAGATCAGAACAGGCTAGCAAACAACTCCTTCCTTAATGGAAGCTCTAATTTCTTCTTCTGCAGTGAAATGAACCAAGTTTCTATGCAAAAAAATGAGTGACAGTATGCCCAGCCAATCAGCTTGGGGTTTTTCAGGAAAATCACCCCCTAATTCATTCAAAATTAGGTCATATGACACTATTTGAAATACTATTGGCTTAGAATGATAAGTAATGTTTGACTCTACACAGGATAAGGCCACCCATCTATGCTTCCCTGGGCTGAAGACACCTTGACTATGAACGGTACAGTGAAAACACACACACACACACACACACACACATACACACACACAGGGGGAAAAAAATGTAGCCTTACCAGAGCTTCCCAACTATTAAAGGGCCGGAGTTCTGTTATCTTCTGAGCCTTTTTCTGAGAACACTGAGGAATCAAAGTAAGTTCACCAATTGAAGCATCTTGAAGGAAGTGAAGAATTTTACCTTTATAGCCATCCTCCATCACTTCTTCACCACTACTATAGTCCTCGTCTAGGGAACTACCGACATCAGAACCTGAATCATATTCAGAGTCTTCAATAACTCTTTTAGGATTAAATACATTTTTTTTACGTTTCTTGTTAAAACCATTTTGTGGTTTCATGGAGCATTTCTGTTTCAGTTTTGTTTTAGCTGCATTTTTAGCATAATTTTGACTTCTTGAAGAAACCTCTTTTCCATTTGGAAACTCACTCGGTGAAGCATATTGCATATCTGAGTACAAAGAAAGACAAAAATAACTATATTAGAAAGATACAAATTAAAGATATAAGACTTTAAGATTTCATGTAAGAAAAATATTTAAAACAGTATTCATGTGTTTTTCAATACAGAATTCAATTACAATTTATTGTTAAATCTTGATTTACCTTAAAGAGAAATATTGAAGTAGAATTTGAAATTATACAATGAATTATTAGTTTCAATAACAGGTGATAACTTCTTTCTTAAAATGAAGTAAATATAAATCCTTATTTTCTATCAAAGATTGTGAGAATATAAGTGGCAGCTGCATATACATAAGACACCCATGATGGTATTTAGCAGCCCCATCCCCAGGCCAAAACTGATGGGTGTTAGAAACACAAGAATGTGAAGTCACTCAGTCGTGTCCGACTCGTTGCGACCCCATGGACTGAAGCCTACCAGGCTTCTCTGTCCATGGGATTTTCCAGGCAACAGTACTGGAGTGGGTTGCCATTTCCTAATCCAGGGGATCTTCCCGACCCAGGGATCGAACCCAGGTCTCCCGCATCGCAAGCAGACACTTTACCCTCTGAGCCACCAGGGAAGCCCCAATACGCTCATCCTAAATTAAAACTACCCATTTTATAATTAATTTTCCCATCACCCATCTCCACTATTCTAGGTTCATCTTTACTAAAAGTCATTTAAATATATTACTAAAAAGCACCACTACTTTATCACTGATTAATCTATTATATTCCATGGATTTCTAAGATACCTGTGATTGAAGGTACATTTATTTTCCATACTAGTAAGAAATATGAACAATTAATCTATAACCATTATTTTCTTATCTAGAATGTTTTACTTACTCAAAGAGCTTTGAGACTTGCACATTTTCATACATTCATTTTTGTACATATATTAAAAAATAAGAAAAATAAATTGAATTTCTTCACATTTCTTCACATTCATAATCCTTCTCTTCTGAATCTTATTTCAGACTCAGAACTGATGATATTGGTGGCTTTCTTTTCTCCACACAATACCATTCTCTGTGCCGTCAAGAGCACTTGTTACACAGCATTACCTAAGATAATTCATTAATAAAAACAACAACAAAAAACCCACAGCCATTGTGTTGGGCTTTTAAAAAACTGGCTTTGAAATTAAGAAGAGCTAGTCTACTTTATTCCTACTTAAGAATGCCACTAAACATGTGTGGTTCAACTTCTCCCTACTATTTCTCTGAGACCCTTAAGTTCCTGAAGTTAAAAATATTCCACTATGGGATCAGTGACTTTCTTCCATGCCAGTGACACTCACCTTATAAGTTTCTGATACCGATGCTTTTGATATTCATGTAGTGTAGGTGAGGACATCTATCTTACAATGATTACAAGGAATACAGGGAACTGGTTTCTAATATCTCTTGCAATCCCATTCTCTGGTTATTAACTAATAGGTTTACTATTTTTTTACATACAATATAGTATATTGGGAAGTATGAATTTTCTATAATAACATAGAATAATTACCTTGGTCTTCTGCAAATACTTTTAAAGATTCTAAAGCCTCTGTGTACATCCATTCATGTTCCTTGAGTACTTCCCTTAATTCCTAGAAATAAGTCATTGATCTTTTTATTAAAAATCTAGAATTAACGACTTGTTGAAAAGAAAAGTTTTATACTTTAAAAAATAAATCACTTAAAAACTTAAAAGAATTCGTATCTGATGATTTCACACTTGCTTTTATGTTGCTCTTTACAAATGCTTTCTGTATATATAATTTCACTTCCATAAATATACAACAGTCTTTCTTCAAAGAGAAGGAAGCTTGACAGTTTTTGCATTCCTACTTTTGCTATAGAGTACTCTGAACCCAGAATATCAAAAAATGTTTGCTCAGTTAAACTTCAACATGCAGTTAAGCTTTTTCATAAACTGATAACTTCAAAATGTAATTTGAACATATGTAAAGAACCAGTATAGCAACAAGACTTTGCCTTTAGCTCATCAGAATTTAGCAGATGTACTACCTGTGAGTATACCTGAATAAACCAATACAGGTATAAATGCATTCCTGATGTGAAACAAATAATGTTGTTTCCAAGTACAATATGATTAAACAGAGGCTCTTTTAGTAATGGCATGCTTGGCATGGGTCTTTACTGACTCTGAAAGTATTTTTACTATCTAGCAAATAAACCAAAGATTATGGAATATCAAGGCACTAAAATGCATTATTACACTTTAAAATTCTTTATGAAAAATCAAAGGTTGAGAATATGAAGAAAACTAAAAGAAGTGACTTGGGATTATAGAGGACCTTGCAGATAATTTGCATTTTATATATGAGTTGACAACTATTACTACAGTTATATTTGTTATGCTTATACGATGTTATCATTATAATATTGATATTATAGTATCAAATAAGGCAAATAAACAAGGTAAACAAGTTATAACAAACATATTTTATAATACTGATAAATAAGAGTATTTAATTAGAAAAATGCAAAAATCACTCTAAGTTTTTCACGTGGTCGACCTCAAAGACTATCTATTTTGTAATACAAACAGCACACACTGATTAAATACCTATACATGAGTACTCACCTCTTTATCAAAATTGGGAAATTCCTTTTGCAATTTCAACACAATACTTTCCTGCTTCTCCCAGTTACTGCTAGATTCTGCAGATTCATTTGACTCTTCTCCCTAATGGGGACAAAAAAAAAAAAGAAGAGAACCAATTTAAGAGATCATCAGGAAAAACAGTCTTAAGACAATCACATTTGTATTTTGACTTGATTTGAAAGCTTTCACATTCAATCAAGAAGAATTCAAAATGCTTCTTTTTGTTCATGTGAAAACTGACAAATTTACATCTTAAGAACAAAAATATTACTGGTTTAAGATCACTCAAAGACACTGACTACATATCCAGTAAGTCATAATTCACTCATATTGATACAATGCTCAAAATGAGAGATATTTGGTAAAACAACTAGAATGATACTTAAACTAATTTGAAATAATTTAGGTATAAATATTAACTGCTGAGTCACAACATAAAAGCGACATGGTGACAAAGAAACTTGTATGAAACTAAATAATATATAAATTAAACATTAATTTGGGAGTTACTGGCTACTCATATACTATCTCTTTCCTCTGTCACTTAACTTCATTTGAAGAAACTGGTTCCAGATTTAAACGAAAGAAAAAGATCTCTTGGGTTCACATATAGGAGAAATTTTGTATTTTAGTCAATCTAAAAGCATCTATCTATGTTGCTAAGAACTGTACCACATGCTCTACACACAAAAGAGAAAAAAGTAGTTTCATACTTTCTCTTCTACCTCCTTTCTTGTCCAACAAGAGTGCTATTTTTTCTTTCATTACCTAAGAGAGAAATATCTAAGTTGTGAGCAATACCTCCCTCATAAACAGAAGTAAGAGGAAGTTCCACTAGATAGAGATATAAAATGCTAGGGAAGTTAGGAGTAGGAAGAAGAAAACCGGACATGTTTTTTGTACTAGTAAGTGGCCTATTTGGGCTGGAGCACAGAGACTAAGGAAAGGCTATAAGGTTGAAAAATTAAACCAGAGCTAATACTGCTTCAGGCCTGTAATGCCAAAATGAGGTCAGTCTTCATTCAGAAAGCAATGAGATTTTTTAGAAGGGGAATAATGAAATACTAATATTTGGAGAAAGCACTGAAAAGCTATCAAAAATTCATACTGCCATCCTTGCTTTACAAATGAAGACACTGAAACTCCAAGAACAATCCTTTTAAAGGTCACAGATGGACAATGACCAGCTGAGGTACAAACAGAAACTTAGGTGTTTAGATCAGTGTTTTTCCATTACCTAAGTGTTTCCTAAACTTTAGTTATTCCCACAGCACATTCATGATTTTAAATAAGTCAAATGTCATCAAAGGATGAAGGATAAACAAACTGTAACATGCATATAAAATAGAATATAACTCTGTCCTAAAAAAAGGGAGGGGGGAAATGAAGTACTTATACATGCTACAACATGGATGAACCTCAAAAATATTAACCTAAGTAAAAGAAGCTAGACACAAAAGGTCACATATGATTACATTTATATGAAATCCTAAGACAAAAAGCCAACTGGTGGTTGCCAGAGGCTAGGTGGAGAAGAGAATGGGGAGAAACTGCTTAAGAGATACAGCATGATATTATTGAGTGCTCAAATATTTTGGAACTAGACAGAAGTTGTGTTTGCAAAACATGGGGAATGTATTAAATGCCACTGAATTTTTAATGGTTAATTTTATGCAATGTGAATCTAATCTAAAGAAAAAAGTTATTTTGAAAATAGTAACCAGTCTATCCTAGAGGAAATCCTGACTATTTCAGGATTTTTCAGAATATTCAGTCCTGAATCTTCATTGGAAGGACTGATGCTGAAGCTGAAACTCCCAATACTTTGGCCACCTGATGCAAAGAATTGACTCATTTGAAAAGACCCTGATTCTGGGAATGATTGAAGGCAGGAGGAGAGGGGGACGACAGAGGATGAGATGCTTGGATGGCATCACCGACTCAATGGACATGAGTTTCAAATAAGCTCCAGGACTTGGTGACGGACAGGGAAGCCTGGCGTACAGCAGTCCAAGGGGTCGCAAAGAGTCGGACATGACTGAGCGACTGAACTGAACTATCTTTGGGGAATTAAATATATTAAAGCACATATTAAACATTTAGCAGGTTGTATGCCTATCATTTGCTCTTTGATCATTTGCTCTTTGATCTTGGACCCCACACTTCTGTCAGCTCTGCTAATCCCTGATGACTGAAAATACCTATGCAGTTCAGTGGTTATTCTGGAGCTTCACAGAAGCCAGGTGATACATGAACTCTGGGCTCAAATCATATCAGTGGGCCCAAGATGAATCAATCCTGCAGTTATACTTCTGGTTCCAGAATGCAGAGTCCCAACTGACATATTTGGCACTGGCAGAAATTCCACATCAGCTCCTTGACCCATGGAGTAAGGGCCATAATTGTAGAAAATACCAAATCTAAGGTCCTAGAACTGTTCCTCTGACAAAGGAGCAACACCATATTACTGAAGGAATTGCAGAGATTGGCACCACCATCCCAGATCCCAATATAATGTGCCTCCTTGGCCTATACGAAAGCCAAATGGGTCTTAGAGAATTATTTTAGATTATCATACACAAGCAATAGGTGATGACCCCACATGCAGCTGCTATACCAGATGTATTTTTACTGGAGAAAATCAATGTAACTACACAATTATTAGTCTAGCAGTAATTAAGGAAGACAAGAAGCCATTTTCACCTGGGTAGGATAAATGATGGATACATCTTCATGCTTTCAGGGCTATAACTCTCAACTCTCTTTCAAAAAATATTACCTAAAGACTTTGATAGTTTTGCACAGTCCACAGTGTATCACTTTGGTCCTCTACACTGAAGACATCACATAAATTGGACTTACCAAGCAGGAAGTAGTGGTTGTTTTTAGATGGCCTTAGTAAGATATATATGCATGCTAGAGTTGAAAATATGCTGAATGCTCAGTCTCTCAGTTATGTCTGACTCTTTGCAACTCCATAGACTGTAGCCTGTCCAGGCTCCTCTGAATTTTTCAGGCAAGAATACTGAGCAGGTTGTCATTTCCTACTCCAGGGGATCTTCCCAACCCAGGGACTAAACCCACGTCTCTTGCGTCTCCCAGAATTGGTAGGTGGATTTGTTACCACTGCACCACCTGGGAAGCCTACCACCCTCAAATTCTGGGGTCCACCACTTTCATGAATTATATGGGGGTCCAACCTGAAGCATGATGCAAATTCTACTCTGAAAAGAAAAAACAAAAGACAAACGGCTGGACATTGCTGCCTCTGAGAAAGAGGTACAACACTTTAGTGGGCCTCTTGGGATGCTGGAGGCAAGGTACACTTCAGTTTATGCTGCTCTCATCTGTTTATGAAGAATCCTTAAGACTGTTAGGAATGGGGCCTAGATTAAGAGAAGGCTTTGGAGTAGGTCCAGGATGCAATGCAAGTGCTTTGCCACTTGGGTTTTGCGACCAGTGAGTAGACGCAATGCTTCTCAAAGAATCTGTGGCTCATAAGGACGTTGCATAAAGTCTCTGGCAATCCTCAACAGGAAAATCACTGCAGAGACCCATATGGCTTCAAAGAAAGGTCATGTCCTCTTCTGCTGACAATTACAGTCTGTTCGACTATAACATGACACATCCAATTCCAAAAATTATTGTACCATGCAAAATCATGAAAATAAAAAGCCACTGGGTTGAGGAAAATTGTGTTAGAGGTATCACATTCAAGAATTTCATTAGTGACCCATTAAAAAAATAGAAGGAAATCTTAAAAGAAGGATAGTGCAATTTTACACATTAAATGATTAAGAAATGCATAAATACTCCAATAAATATGAACTCAAGTCTGCTTGAAATGTTAGCATTGGAAGGGCTATAGCTTATGAGTTACTATGAAATAGTAGATGAAGAGTTATTTGAAAATGAACAGCAATGGAAAGACATGCCTCAATGTCCTTGTGTCATCTCTACGTATGGCTGAAAATATAAACATTAAGTTAAAAATAAGCAAATAAATAAAATCAATGAATTTCAGCTACTTTGCTAGCCTCCTGTTCTCATATTAAAAGTGCCCAGAAGGTTGAAGATTCATCTGCATGCCACGTACAACTCTCCTACTATGTTCAGCATTAAAGCCAAATTTGTATCTTCACATAAATACAATTGTTTTCAATAACGTTTAAAACACCAGTTAACATTGCTAATCTGCCATGGTACAGCTTTTCGATTTTTACTGTCACTGTCCTCAACATCATCTACATCCACATGGCATCAGCAGCAAGTCTTTTGTGGTGAGATAAGCAGGGTGGGACCCTAGCTCTTCAATATCCTTATTTTCTATCTCCTCAAATCCAATCTGTTTTCCTAAACCAACAACTTGCTGTGAATTTAAAACATTTCTCTGAAGGTTCAAGTTCTTCAAAATCACAAGTCACTGTGAAGAAAAATCTTCCACAATACATCATGCACTCTTTTGTCATCAGTCTAGGCTTCTAAAAACGGTGGCAATGACTACTCCAAAGTTAAGTTTCTCAAAATTCTGAAACCATATTTGCATCCTCATCTTCAATTACAGTAATTAGTATCTCAAATGCTCACTTTAAATAGTAAGTCATAAATGCTGCTAACACATTTTTACTGAAAGACTGTATCAGAGAGTGGTTTTTGGAGGCAAAAAAAAAAAAAAATTGGGGTTGAGTTCAGCTTCTGTAGAGGGACAGGCTTGTTGAATTACAAACATTTTAAAAGCTAAGTGTTTTCATTTGGGTCCTGTTTTTGCAATAATTCTCTATAACAGAGAAGAATTAAGTAAATATATCAACGCAGATTTGGCCGGTCCATCCACTGAACTCCAAGACTGACTTGAACAACTCTCTTAAGAGGTTCAGTTTGTTAAGTGATAAACTACCACTGGGCTTCGCTGGTGGCTCAGTAGTAAAGAGTCTGCCTGCCAATGCAAGAGACTTGGGTTAGATCCCTCGGTTGGGACAATTCCCTGGAGAAGGAAATGGCAACCCAGTTCACTATTCTTGCCTGGGAAAGC
The DNA here is from genome assembly GCF_054371585.1 of Giraffa tippelskirchi. Classification (NCBI taxonomy): domain Eukaryota; kingdom Metazoa; phylum Chordata; class Mammalia; order Artiodactyla; family Giraffidae; genus Giraffa; species Giraffa tippelskirchi. The sequence goes on along the minus strand of NC_137275.1, from coordinate 80,074,534 downwards.
CTATGGACAGAGGAGCCTGGTAGGCTCCAGTCCACAGGGTTGCAAAAGAGTTGACACAAGCGGCGACTAAACACCAATAACAAAACTACCACTGGCTTCAGCTTCAAATCTCTATCTGGAGTTGGTGCTGAACATCACAACACCACTACTTTTCAAAGCTTTAAATTTTAGAGTACATATTCTGGCTTTCAGATTTGAGTCCTTTGATGCATGTGTTCATTAACAGATACCTGTTTCATCAAAATTAAGAATTTAATTCAATATACAACTGCCTTGTCAGGTTACTGCTGCACCATTGTTGTAAAATTCTTTTGTAGTTTCCTCACCTACATTCATCACCTGCTGTGACAGCTGATGGCCTCAGAATTTGTAACATCATTTAAAAATACTAAAGCAACCACTAATGACACTCACAGAAGGCAGGATATGGTGATTTCGCATTTAAGATCTTTATATGCACATATAAAGGTACACATGAAAATGGCTGTTTCAGATTTTTTCATCCTTTGGTCTTTAATCCAGATGTTGAATCATTTTGCCTTTCATTTCTTCATGCCTCTTTTTACTGACTTCATAGCATTTTAAGGTGGCCCAGCCACATACTTTCATTATTTGTGGCACTCTGATGGTCCACAATGTGGATTCCTTTATGCCTGTATCCACCACATGTTCTCATTTCTTTCCAAACATTTGTTTCCAGCCTCTCCTCAATACTTTCCCTTTATTTATACATTGCCTGGTTTTTTTTTTTGGCCGTATCCCATGGCATGTAGGATCTTAGTTTCCCAACCAGGGAATGCATCTGTGTCCCCTGACTTGGGGAATGTGGAGTCTTAACCACTGGACCACCAGGGAAGTCCCTGCTTGGTATTTTTGAACCACGATGTTTAAATATGTTTGAGATGTTGAGTGAGTGCTTTCTTCAAATAGAATACTTGACAAATGTGAAAGAAGAGCAAAACACAAACTTGTGAGAAAACAAGGATGGTAAAATGAGGCAATTAGTAGATGTCTAAGGTATGCTCATTTTCTTCCGAAGTGGCCCAGGTTAGCTGGGGGCAGTTTTCTTAGTCATCTACCTTGTGTTTCTCACGGACAAATTTGTACAGAAACAACACAAAATGCAGGTCATACAGAAACTATTCTCTAATATATTCACTGCACTGGAACAAGCTAGCATTTTAAAAACAGAATGAACTGATCTCTCTTTGTGAATCAATTCTTGGCTTGAAAGAGGAGTCTTGACAAGACCAGAATGGTTGACGTGAAGTATCAAGTGACCATGAGACGTGAGCTGTTATGTGACCTGGGTGTGTGATCTACTGAGACTGTATCTGAGCGTGAGCAGCAGCATCCCATCCTCAAGTGGAAAAGGTGACGGTGTATTTGAGACTGGACTTAAGCAGGTTCAGGAAGCAGAATTAAGCTGCATGTACAGGTGTCTCAGACTCTCATGGGACTAAATTCTGCTTTACTGTTGCGCCTCCGTCAACAACATCTATTGCACTATGGGAAATTCTTCATGATCAGATAAAGTGGGAGAAAAATCTTGAACTTGTTTTTCAAAGAGTTTACATAACTCTTAGTTAGAACCAGCTGAAAGTGAACAATATAACAAAATTCCACTTACGACAGCAGTGCTGTGCACAACTTTGGGTAGTAAAACTTATTGTCCATTTTATATAGAAAGAGATGGCAAGAAGTACAGATAAGTGATATATCATGGACAGTAGCTCAGCAGAAGAACGAGAGTGGAAGATCAGTGACCAGAAGTCTGGGGAGGATGTGCACTATTGAACTTAGAAGTTTTTCTGAGAACAAAATATAAGGATAAGACCATCCCATATGAATGCTCAGCAAAGGATGCCTAATGTATAGGAGTTTTTAATAATCACGGGGACAAGATGATTCATTCTGTGAACCAAAATAAGATCGCAGCCACTTGGATGCATGCTCAATGTGTCTATACACAAGTGACCATGGCAACATGGACTGAGTCTGCACGTGCAGATCAACAAGACTTTCTCACACCAAGATTTATCTGGCTATGGCTACTGGTGAGTACTTGACCTGCCAAGAGCAAAGGCCAACAATGAATTCCCTGACAGTGAGATCCATTCCTTGGGAGATTCAGTCAACTGTCTGGTGGCAAGTGGATGACATTTAATCCCTTTCATCATGAAAGGGACAGTAATAAGAAATTTATTATGAGTATGGATTAGCCTTTCCTACCCACCTGGATTTGGCAACAGCAGTTATGGATTGAACTGTGTCCCTCCAAAGTCTTCTGCTGAATAATGCCCAGTACCTCAGAATATGAACTCATCTGAAGACTGGCTCTAAGTAATTATTACTGAGGCAATCAAGTTAAAATGAGGTCTTTAGGGTGGGCCCTAATCCAATGAAGAAGAGGAAATCTGGAGATAGACAAGCACACAGGGAGCATGCACTGTAAAGATAAGGCCGAGATCTGCAGGTCAAGGAACATCAAAGACTGCCAGCAAACCACCAGAAGCTAGTCACAGAGGGATGGAACAGCCTTTAGAAGGAAGCAACCCTTCTGATATCTTGATCTTGGACTTCTAGCTTCCAGAACTGTGAGACAATATATTTCTGTTGTTTAAGCCACTCAGTTTATGGTCCTTTGTTAACAGTGCCCCTAGGAATCCAATGGCATCATACACAGATATACAAAAAGCTTAACTCAGTCAGAGTACACTGTGACACATCAATCAATGTTTCTGACCAGGGGAGCCAATTTCACTGAAAGAAAAGTACATCAAGGGATTCATGCCCAATGGAATTCACTAATCTTACCATGTGTCTCAATGCCTAGATGCAGCTGGCTTACAGAGCAGTGGTATCAGTCAATAAAAATTTAGAATGTGCATTTGTTGATAACACTCTACAAGGCTAACATGCTATTCAACAGATGTAAAAGCAAAGTGAATACTTTGAATCAGCCATCAATAAATATGATGCTATTTCTTCCATGGCCTTTATACATAGGTTTATAAACTAAAATGTGGGCCTACTAGTGGTTATTCAAATCTAAAACTCAGAATTTTTACTTTCTACAAAGGGAAGAATACTTCTATGGAGGGACACAACAGCTGTCCCATTAAAATAGGGTGGAGACTAAATCAGGCAAAGAAAGGGGTTACTGTGCTAATTGGGGTGACTGACTTTGATCGACAGAAAGAAATTGTGCTGTCATGAATGCAGACACGGAGGACTATGTCTAGACTCACTGGGAGGCCTCTTAGTAGATCTATTCCATAAAGTAAAAGTTAATAGAAAACTACAATAACCCAGTAAAAGCATAACTACCATTATTTTTAGATAAGCAGTTAAATATCAAAGGAGTCATCTATAGGAATTATAAGTAGTTGTCACTGAGGAGTTTGAAATGGTGCTGGTGCTAATGACAGCTGTTTTATGTAAGTGTTGTACAATCATATGTATATACATATACATTTTACAAGATAAAATTTAAAGTATATTTTTCCCAAAAGTTACTCTACTACACCACTAGAATAGCTTTTAAATCATTTTTATAACTCAGAGATAAGCAATTAATACTGCTGTGAGAGAAAAGACTGATTCATTGAGGTGTATTTCTGTAAATTCACATTCAACACAGTCTGTGCTTAAGTAGCTAATTTTGATGCTGCAATTAAAATGTAACTCACATGATCCAATCTCTTCTTTTTCATAGACTGATCATCATTAAATTCATCTTCCTCGAATGGCTCTGAAGAAGAAGATAATTTTCTTTTCCTGGGTCCACCACCTTCTAAAACAGACAAGGACATGCAAAGTTCACACTGATATAGTATAAGAATCATTAATGTAAAAACAAGGGCAAACTACACTTAACGACAGTTCTCTTGATATCAGGACAATATTATTCTACATATGACATACATTCAATAAATGTTAATTGAATTGAAGGAAAAATAAAGAGAGATCCTTTTCAGGCTTTCAAAAGTAGAAATCATTGTAAGAATATACGTATTTATAAACTATCACATTATTTAATGCTAATGATATATATCTTTGAATTGACAAGTAAATCTATAGTAGAAAGAAGAGGTTCTAGTATGGTATTGGTACAAAGACAGAAATATAGATCAATGGAACAAAATAGAAAGCCCAGAGAAAAATCCACACACCTATGGACACCTTATCTTCAACAAAGGAGGCAAGAATACACAATGGAGAAAAGACAATCGCTTTAACAAGTGGTGCTGGGAAAACTGGTCAACCACTTGTAAAAGAATGAAACTAGAACACTTTCTAACACCATACACAAAAATAAACTCAAAATGGATTAAAGATCTAAACATAAGACCAGAAACTATAAAACTCCTAGAGGAAAACATAGGCAAAACACTCTCCGACATAAACCACAGCAGGATCCTCTATGACCCACCACCCAGAATATTGGAAATAAAAGCAAAAATAAACAATGGGACCTAATTAAAATTAAAAGCTTTTGCACAACAAAGGAAACTATAAGCAAGGTAAAAGGACAGTCCTCAGAATGGGAGAAAATAATAGCAAACGAAGCAACTGACGAAGAATTAATCTCAAAAATATACAAGCAGCTCCTGCAGCTCAATTCCAGAAAAACATACGACCCAATCAAAAAACGGGCCAAAGAACTAAACAGACATTTCTCCAAAGAAGACATACAGATGGCTAACAAACATGAAAAGATGCTCAACATCACTCATTATCAGAGAAATGCAATCAAAACCACAATGAGGTACCATTTCATGCCAGTCAGAAGGGTTGCATCCAAAAGTTTACAAACAATAAATGCTGAAGAGGGTGTGGAGAAAAGGGAACCCTCTTACACTGTTGGTGGGAATGCAAACTAGTACAGCCACTATGGAGAACAGTGTGGAGATTCCTTAAAAAACTGGAAATAGAAGTGCCATCTGACTGAGCAATCCCACTGCTGGGCATACACATCAAGGAAATCAGACTTGAAAGAGACACGTGTACCCCAATGTTCATTGCAGCACTGTTTATAATAGCCAGCTTTCTTTATGGTCCAACTCTCACATACATACATGACTACTGGAAAAACCATAGCTTTGACTAGATGGATCTTTGTTGACAAAGTAATGTCTCTGCTTTTTAATATGCTGTCTAGGTTGGTCATAGTTTTTCTTCCAAGGAGCAAGCATCTTTTAATTTCTTGGCTGCAGTCACCATTTGCAGTGATTTTGGAGCCTCCAAAAATAGTCTTACTCTTTCCATAGTTTCCCCATCTATTTGCCATGAAGTGATGGGACCAGATGCCATGATTTTAGTTTTCTGAATGCAGAGTTTTAAGCCAGCATTTTCATTCTACTCTTTCACTTTCATCAAGAGGCTCCTTGGTTTCTCTTCGCTTTCTGCCACAAGGGTGGTGTCATCTGCATATCTGAGGTTATTGGTATTTTCCGCATTCTTGATTCAAGCTTGTGCTTCATCCAGCCTGGCATCCTGGCATTTTGTATGATGTACTCTGCATATATGTTAAATAAGCAGGATGACAATTTACAGCCTTGACATACTCCTTTCCCAATTTGGAACCAGTCTGTTGTTCCATTTCCGGTTTTAAATGTTGCTTCTTGACCTGCATACAGATTTCTCAGGAGGCAGGTAAGGGGGTCTGGGATTCCCATCTCTTTAAGAATTTTTCAGTTTGTTGTGATCCACACAGTCAAAGGCTTTAGCGTAGTCAATAAAGCAGAAGTAGATATTTTTCTGGAATTCTTTTGCTTTCTCTATGATCCAACAGATGTTGGAAATTTGATCTCTGAATCCTCTGCCTTTTCTAAATCCAGCTTGAACATCTGGAATTTCTTGGTTCATGTACTGTTGAAGCCTCGTTTGGAGAATTTTGAGCATTACCTTGCTAGGATGTGAGATGAATGCAACTGTGCAGCAGTTTGAACAATCTTTGGCATTGCTGTTCTTTGGTACTGGAATGAAAACTGACCTTTTCCAGTCCTGTGGTCACTGATAAATTCTCCAAATTTGCTGGCATATTGAGTGTGGCACCTTCACAGCATCATCTTTTAGGATTTGATATAGCTCAGCTGGAATTCCATCATCTCCACTAGCTTTGTTCATAGTGATGCTACCTAAAGCCCACTTGACTTTGGATTCCAGGATGTTTGGCTCTAGGTGAGTGATCACACCACTGTGGTTATCTAGGCCATTTAAGATCTTTTTTGGATAGTTCTTTTGTGTATCCTTGCCACCTTTTCTTAATATCTTCTGCTTCTGTTAGGGTCCATACCATTTCTGTCCTTTATTGAGCCCATCTTTGCATAAAACGTTCCCTTGGTAATCTCTATTTTCTTGAAGAGATCTCTAGTTTTTTCCATTCTATTCTTTTCCTCTATTTCTTTGCACTGATCAGTTAGAAAAGCCTTCTTATCTCTCTCTGCTATTCTTCAGAACTCTGCATTCAGATGGGTTTAGCTTTCCTTTTCTCCTTTGCTTCTCTTCTTTTCTCAGCTACTTGTAAGTCCTCCTCAGACAACCATTTTGCCTTTTGCATTTCTTTTTCTTGGGGATGGTTTTGATCACTGCCTCCTGTACAATGTCATGAACCTCCATCCACAGTTCTTCAGGCACTCTATCAGATCTAATCCCTCGAATCTATTTGTCACTTCCACTGTATAATTGTAAGGGATTTGATTTAGGTCATACCTGAATAGGCTAGTGGTTTTCCCTACTTTCTTCAATTTAAGTCTGAATTTGGCATTAAGAAGTTCATGATCTGAGCCACAGTCAGCTTCCGGTCTTGTTTTTGCTGACTGTGTAGAGTTTCTCCATCTTTGGCTGAAAAGAATATAATTGATCTGACTTTGGTATTGACCATCTGGTGATGTCCATGTGTAGAGAAACAATAAATTAATCCTATTGTTGTCACAGAGGAATGTTATGGAGGTATTTTGTAATTAGATAAATTTTTGATTGTAATGACAAGTTATCCATGATAAATGATCAAATGACTTTTCTTAAAAATGCAAAGCAATACTGTAATTATATTTTGTAATCTAACTTGTATGTATTATATAATAGTATATAGGCTTGCTTTCATTTCTTAAATAGTTTATTTAGTAGTGGGATTATAGGTTAGTTTTACTTGCTTGGTACTTACAAAAAAAAATCTAGGCAGCATTCACTGAAAAAAATTGGAGGTGCTTATATAAATGTATTTATTCGGTATTCTAAAACTGGACTATAGCATAAATGTTTAGTACATGAAGGAATGCTGATTACAAGCTAGGATTTCCTTAAGTTCCTGACTCTCATTTAGATAAGTAAAACTACAATGAATTAGAAAGGACACTTATTAAAGAACATATATCTTCCAAAACTTCATTGTTAAGAGATTTGATCTGTAGAGGACAAGCAAAATTACCAATGAAACTGTCCCCTCCCCTTTTTTGGAGGGGCTAAAGAAAATGCAAGCTAGAAAGTCCAGTTCCCAAATTACTGTAAGACCTCAGGTAAGTTAGTCACTTAACCTTAACCTTCTTACTTTTTTAAACCTTCTTAATCTTCACTGTCTTCATCTAAAACCCCTGAAGCTATTAATACTTCTTAAGGTTCCTCTAAGAATTCATGAAGAAGCTTGGTAAATTGATGAGCAGTAAAAATGAGAAGATATGTATTATCTTCAACATGGCGTGAAACCAAGTCAGTCATACCTGCATCACCGAACATCAGCAAGGCAGCAGCGATTGCTCCATCCATAGTGCTTGTTGAGTCAATCAACTAACAAAATGAGAAAAGATTGTTTTAAAAATAATACTCTAATAATTACAAACTTACCAAATATTTAAGAACCAACATATTAAATATACAACAAGTGGAGAAATAGCTACATAATAGCTTAAGTTTAGTAAGTCAGATGATAAATTTTCAGAATGTCTGGTTTGTCTAAAAAGTCTAAATTTATCTATCTTAAAATGTATTTAATGAATTTACTTATCACCATTATAAAAGAAAAAATAAAACATAGTCAAATATGTACAGTATACTCAAGGTTTTTGTTATTTTAATTGTAAGACTAGGCCCTTAAGCCTCAAAAACTTCCTACCTATAAGTGAGTCCAGGTACTGGGTAGGGGTGTGTGTGTGTGTGTGTGTGTGAGAGAGAGAGAAAGGGAGGGAAAGGAAAGGGAACAGAAGAGAGGGAGAGGGGAAGGGAGGGAGGGAAGGAAGGACAGGCACTGATAGGCATTTAAAATAAACTCTGGAATTATTTTTTAAATCTAGTACTTCTCGAGTGGGATAAAGGACTCTTGAAATACGCTCTATTTCTAAATTGCTAAAGATTAAATGATTGAATTTATTCAAGAACATACTAATATATGGCTTACATAATTCACACTTTCAGATTTCAGAACTCCCATACTTTCCTCTTGCCATAGTTTCCTGTACTTCCAATGAGTTATTTGTTTTAAAAAGATCTTAATTTTTAAAATAAGCTATTTTTGTATTAATTTAAATTAAAAGCCTCAAAACAAAAAAAAAATGCTCTCTTCTATACTAGTTTTCCTCCTCTTGGATCCTCCGATATCTTATAAGCCTTTCCTCATTTTCAAAATAGACAAAGCATATTCTTACCAAGTGTAGGACTAAGTTTATATTTCATAGCTCCTTGAATTATTTTCTATGGGTTTAAAAGCCTCTGAAGAGGAATTTATAAACGTTACCTTTAAATCTTTTAAAATGATGGGAGATCACTTGAAATCCAGATTACTTCAAGGGAGTGCTTTGCTTTGGAGCAAGTGTTACGCTAAATTCCCCAAACTTCAAATACTAGTGAAATACACACACGAAGTTCACGTAGCAATTCAACTTTACCATTGTAATTATAAAATCAGAGATAAATGCTTCTACAGGGAATAAATCCCCTTGAAATACATGAAAAATTGGCACTCAAGGTAAAGTATTTCTAAACTGCGATTTATGTTGAATATTTTAATACTCCACTATGTTTATTCTGTTGAAAGTTCTTTCCAATACTTTCAGTGTTGCTACTAGTGGCTACATTCTTTCCTTCTTTTCCTATGGGAAAAAAACCCATCAGGAAGCAAGTAACACTACTTGCAAGGGAAAAGTACTCAAGATACCATTCAAGTTTCATTTAGCTAACAGTAGGAAGGTTATCAGAATGATTTGGGAAAAAAGAAAGATTCATATTAAATATATCAGAGAACAAAGGAAATAATATAAACTTAAAAGAGTTCAAACTAGCAGGCCTAGATCACTTCTGTTTCAGACATGTTTTGTTTGACTTGAATGGTATTTTTGGTTTTGCCTTTCTTTAAATTAGTTACCATAAAAAGAAATGAAATATGATACCACATGAATGAACTTCAAAACTGTATACTAAGCTCAGGAAGTCAGTTATAAAAGACCACATTGGGATTTTCCTGGTGGTCTGGGGTTAAGACTGTGCTTCCACTGCAGGAGGCACTGGTTCAATCCCTCCTTGGGGAAACAAAGGTCCTAAATGCTGTACGATCAAAAAAGAGAAAAACCACGTATGGTATGTTCCCACTGACATGAAATGTCCAGAATAGGCAAATCTATAGAGACAGAGATTAGTGGTTGGCTAGGGAAGGGAAATGGGAGTGAATGATTAAAATGTTTTAAAATTAGATTATGGTGATGATTGCACAATTCTGTAAATATGCTAAAATCCAAAAACTCAGGTGATCTTTACAGATTTAAACTATATCTCAGAAAAGCTCTTAAGCTGATGATCAACACCAAATAAAAATTCAACCTTTTATCTGAAAATCTGAATTATCTGATAAAAACAGGCTGTCACTGATTTCACACGGTCATATCCTATCAAAGCTAAGCAGCAGCTACCTCTCTTAAAAAGGGTATGTGCCAATATCCACCACTTCAAAGTTACCTGCCTAGCCCATAGAGATATGGTGCCTTCCATGCCTTAGCTTGGGGGAGAGATGCTAGGGATGGTGAAGATAAAAACAAAGGTGAAAAACCTATGAATCTGTAATTAAATGATTCCCCAAAGCTCGTTCAAATACTAAGTGGCAGAGCTAGGGATAAACTATTTACTAATCTTCCGAGGTTTATTCTCTATCTACAACTTAATTGAATGGTAAGTTTTTGTTTCCTCTTATAAAAAGAGAGATAGATAACTGTAACAGTAAAACTCCAGCCACTTATTTTGTTTCTATAGTTCAATCAATATTTCTCAGCAAGGGGGCCATTGGCAGAACTCCTCTTCTGTTACACGGGAGTATTCTCGGTATTGTAGCGTGTTTAGTATCCCTGGTCACACAGCAGTAAATATGAAAAGCAACTCCTTGTCATTACGGGGAAAATAACAAAAAAGCCTTCTGGACATTTCTATGTTTCTAGTGAGAAGAGGGTTATCCCCATTTCAGAACCATTCAAACTCAAAAAACTTCACAACCTATGTGAGATACAGAGAGGCTCAAGTTATTGTATTACTTATAGGTGAATAAACCTCACCTATTGTAAGATTTGACAAGTAAATCTTTGACATCTGCCTTTATTATTAAATTAACTATCTTCAAATGTAAGATTTTTTTAGAAAAATGACTATCTACGGAATACAGCACTGGATACAGGAGGCATTTTAAGCATCATTACAGCTGTAATAACCAATGACTAGAAAGGGGTATAACCTTAAGTAAATCATTGTCACTTCTTTGTGGAAAAAGTTCTTTCAAGGTCTGAAGTTTAGCATCTTTAAGGTCTTCCAATTCCGAAAGGTCTTCCAATTCTGAAATATTATTGTTTCTAGTGGCCATGGTAGGAAGGCCTTGGGACTCTTCATCTTCAGATGGCTCAGAACTAAAAATATTTTCGGAGGAAAAAAAACAGTATTTTAATGTATTACTAATGTTATCTCATTATAGTTGTACGTATGTGTACATATAAAATGCAATACATTTGCAGTTCTTATCAATAATAAATGTAATCTGTATCTGTCAAAGATTAAAACAAGTTGTTTTTTTTTCCCATTTCAAAACAGTTGTGCATATAAATCGACGTTCCAAAAGTCAGCATACTTTTAACATATTTTAAATTCTCTGGGCTAGGATAGAAAAGAACAGCAAAAATTTGAACCATTTCGTTAATATACTCATCCATTGCATACCCACCTTCTCTTTCCTACTTTTTTCACCTGTACCCTGAATAAAAGATGGGTGTTGTAATGTTGGTCCTGAGAAATTATCATGCATACACTAATAAAAATATAAAAGGATTTTCATGGTCTACCTAGGTGATCAGAATCAAAGTGTTAAAATCAAAATGGTCCATTCAATATTGGACTGTCTACCAAGAACAAAATGTTTCTTTAGCAGACAGGGAGCATTTGTTTTACACAAGGCTTCATCCAACAGCGACTAACTTTAATCTCATTACATTTCAGTTATGTTTATCTTATATAAAAGACACTGTGAGCCAAATTTCATTCATGTTTCTCCCAAACAATAGAATTCATTTTGAAATTTTGATTTTCTACCACAGTAAGCATTCTGAAAATCAGAAAGCAGAAGTACAACAAATGGGTAGAAGTTACAGAGATCAAAGAAATATAGTCAAGTATATTCCTAGTGCCAGAGAATGCAGACATTGCTATGCAGCTAATTTTGCTTTTGGACAGCTCTTTTAGACACATATCCAGGACCTGTATTTTAGTAACTTCTCTTTACTTAGTTTAGCTGCACCTGTTAGGGTACCAGTTATGCCTAAGAATCTCCTGAAACATATAAACTGGACTGTGAAGGACCAGAAGTATGTATTTTAACAAACTTCTGGGTTGACTTCTTGTATCTTGCTCTGAAAAACTGCTCTAAAGTAACAAGGTTAAATAAATCTCTTCCTTTAATGAAGACAATTACACGTATCTGACTTCCCTGGTGGCTCAGAGGTTAAAGAGTCTGCCTCCAATGCGGGAGACCTGGGTTCGATCCCTGGGTCGGGAAGATCCCCTGGAGAAGGAAATGGCAAACCACTCCAGTATTCTTGCCTGGAGAATCCCATGGACAGAGGAGCCTGGTAGGCTACAGTCCACGGGGTCGCAAAGAGTCGGACACAACTGAGTGACTTCCCTTTCCCTTTTCCTTTCCCTTTCCATTACACCCAGATTTCTCATTCTTTACATACTGCTACTGCTACTGCTACTGCTAAGTCGCTTCAGTCGTGTCCGACTCTGTGCGACCCCATAGACGGCAGCCCACCAGGCTCTGCCGTCCCTGAGATTCTCCAGGCAAGAATACTGGAGTGGGTTGCCATTTCCTTCTCCAGTGCATGAAAGGGAAAAGTGAAAGTGAAGTCGCTCAGTCGTGTCCCGACTCTTAGCGACCCCATGGGCTGTAGCCTACCCAGCACCTCCGTCCATGGGATTTTCCAGGCAAGAGTACTGGAGTGGGGTGCCATTGCCTTCTCCATTCCTTACATACTCAACTCTAAATTTTCACTCTGACTTACAACATTCACACTCCCTAACTGGTTTTTGCCTGAGTTCACTAAGAAAATGAAGCTTTCAGGTTGGAATCCTTCTATAATTTTCACACTGTGTAACCGCTTTAAATGTCCTTACTCTTCTGACCATCACACCCTTAAACTAGTGATCAGATTCAACACCATTCTGTGGGACAAACTCATGTGTCTCTTGATGTAGGAAGTTTTCATGCTGACAATGAATCTTATCAAGCCTTTGACTTAATGTCCAATTTATAGGAGATATAAAAGATAGAGGAATAAATTCAATACAATCATGAAGAAGCAACCAGAAAAGTCTATCTTTATCTAGAAGACTCGATTTCTTCAGTAAGTTAAAATGCTTTAAAAAGAGAGGAGAGGAGTGTACTATTTTAAGATCAAAGGATAGTTAATTAAGAGTCATGACGTTCAGATGTTCCTTATTTGGATTCTGGTTTGAAAAACTAGCTACAAAACACATGAAATCTAAATATAAACTGGGAATTATATGATGTACAGAACTGCTCACTGATAGTAGTATTTATGTAAATGGGATACATAGCAAGTACTAAGGGGAGAATTGTTGGGGTAGCTATTATTTACTTAAAATATTACAGCTAATAAAAATAAAATAATGCAACAGGAAAATAGTAACAATTGTTAAATGTAGGTGGTATATATACATGTTCATTATTTATTATTTTCCAATATGACTAAAGCTTTAAAAATAAAAGAAAAAGTCTACAAGAACAAGAATGACCACTTTGTGTTCTTTTATCTGGTCTCAGATGAAGTTATCTATTCCCTTCCCGTTCCATACACACTCAGGGCTAAGGGATTCCAGGCCTAATGCCTACAGGAATAAACTGTCTAATATCTTCTCTCCTTAACCTATCTCTTTAAGCGCTTCCCTCCAAGCTTATGTGCTCAAGATTGCATTTTTATTTCCTCATATCTTACACGTTCTCAACTTACTGTTATATATCTTCTGCCCCATCGCCTCAGGGTAATTGTTCTAAAGGCGAAAGTATCCTATATAATGTCAAATGTGATATAAAACAACAAAACCCCCAAATCTTTCATTACTTATCTGTTCTTCTGTGGTCTCAAACACTGTTGTTCTTTGAAAATGCAGCCCCATCCCCAACCCTCACCCATGGGCTGTGCAGTATCATTACTTCTGATTTTCCCTTTACCTCTTAGTCAGTCCTTAATCTGTACAGAAGGCTTTCTTCCCCTTTTTACCTTTTTGAATTCCAGTATTATCTAGGACTCCAAGCTGGAATCAAGATTGCCTGGAGAAATGTCAATGACCACAGACATGCAGATGACACCACCCTTATGGCAGAAAGTGAAGAAGAACTAAAGAGCCTCTTGATGAAAGGGAAAGAGGAGAGTGAAAAAGTTGGCTTAAAGCTCAACATTCAGAAAACTAAGATCATGGCATCCAGTCCAATCACTTCATGGCAGATAGATGGGCAAACAGTGGAAACAGTAGCTGACTTTATTTTTGTGGGCTCCCAAATCACTGCAGATGGTGACTGAAGTCATGAAATTAAAAGACGCTTACTCCTTGGAAGCAAAGTTATGACCAACCTAGATAGCATATTGAAAAGCAGAGATATTCCTTTGTCAAAAAAGGTCCGTCTAGTCAAGGCTATGGTTTTTCTAGTAGTCATGTATGGATGTGAGAGTTGGACTATAAAGAAAGCTGAGCAACGAAGAATTGATGCTTTTGAACTGTGGTGTTGGAGAAGACTCTTGAGAGTCCCTTGGACTGCAAGGAGATCCAATCAGTCCATCCTAAAGGAGATCAGTCCTGGGTGTTCATTGGAAGGACTGATGTTGAAGCTGAAACTCCAATACTTTGGCCACCTGATGCAAAGAGCTGACTCATCTGAAAAGACCCTGATGGTGGGAAAGACTGAGGGCAGGGGATGAAGGGGATGAGATGGTTGGATGGCATCACCGACTCAAAGGACTTGGGTTTGGGTGACTCTGGCAGTTGGTGATGGACAGGGAGGCCCAGCGTGCTGCGGTTTATGGGATGGTAAAGAGTTGAACACGACTGAGCGACTGAACTGACTGACTGTTGGGATTCTATCTTCAGCTCCTTTTTATCTATTGATGTTTCCTGGGAGACTTCCATCAATTGTCAGAGTTTCTACTATCTCTATCAGTGAAGTTGTCCCTCAGTTGTGCCCACTCTTTGCGACCCATGAACCGCAGCACATCAGGCCTCCCTGTCCATCACCAACTCCTGCAGTTTACTCAAACACATGTCCATTGATCAGTGATGCCATTTAACCATCTCATCCTCTGTTGTCCCCTTCTCTTCCTGCCTTACATCTTTCCCAGCATCAGGCTCTTTTCGAATCAGTAAGCTCTTTGCATCAGGTGGCCAAAGTACAGGCTCTTTTCGAATCAGTAAGCTCTTTGCATCAGGTGGCCAAAGTACTGAAGTTTCAGATTCAACATCAGTCCTCCCAACGAATATTCAGAACTGATTTCCTTTAGGATGGACTGGTTGGATCTTCTTGCGGTCCAAGGGACTCTCAAGAGTCCTCTCCAACACCACAGTTCAAAAGTATCAATTCTTCAGTGCTCAACATTCTTTATATTCCAACTCTCACATCCATACAGGACCACAGGAAAAACCACAGCCTTGACTAGATGGACCTTTGTTGGCAAAGTAATGTCTCTGTCTTTTAATATGCTGTCTAGGTTGGTCATAACTTTTCTTCCAAGGAGTAAGAGTAGTACTCCTTACTTCCAAGGAGTAAGTAACTTTTCTTCCTCTGTCTTTTAATTTCATGGCTGCAGTCACCATCTGCAGTGATTTTGGAGACCCCCAAAATAAAGTCTGCCACTGTTTCCACTATTTTCTCATCTATTTGCCATGAAGTGATGGGACCGGATGCCATGATCTTAGTTTTCTGAATGCTGAGCTTTAAGCCAACTTTTCACTCTCCTCTTTCCCTTTTATCAGGAGGCTCTTTAGTTCTTCTTTGCTTTCTGCCACAAGGGTGGTGTCATCTGCGTATCTGTGGTTACCGGTATTTCTCCTGGCAATGTTGATTCCAGCTTGTGCTTTATCCAGCCCAGCGTTTCTCATGTTGTACTCTGCATTTAAGTTAAATAAGCAGCATGACAATATACATCCTTGACATATTCCTTTCCCAATTTGGAACCAGTCCATTGTTTCATAGCCGGTTTTAATTGTTGCTTCTCGACCTGCATACAGATTTCTCAAGAGGCAGGTCAGGTGGTCTGGTATTCCCATCGCTTTCAAAATTCTCCACAGTTTATTGTGATTTACAGAGTCAAAGGCTTTGGCATAGTCAATAAAGCAGAAATAGATGTTTTTCTGGAACTCTCTTGCTTTTTTGATGATCCAGCGGATGTTGGCAATTTGATTTCTGGTTCCTCTGCCTTTTCTAAAAGCAGCTTGAACATCTGGAAGGTCACAGTTCACATACTGTTGAAGTCTAGCTTGGAGAATTTTAAGAATTACTTTACTAGCACGTGATAAGAATGCAACTGTGCAGTCATTTGAGCATTCTTTGCCATTGCTTTTATGTGGGACTGGAATGAAAACTCACCTTTTCCAGCCCTGTGGCCACTGCTGAGTTTTCCAAATTTGCTGGCATATTGAGTGCAGCACTTTCACAGCATCATCTTTCAGGATTTGAAATAGCTCAACTGGAATTCCATCACCGCCACTTGCTTTGTTCACAGTGATGCTTCCTAAGGCCCACTTGACTTCATGTTCCAGGATGTCTGGGTCTAGGTGAGTGATCACACCATTGTCATTATCTGGGTTGTGAAGATCTTTTGTACAGTTCTTCTGTGTACGTTGCCACCTCTTCATAATATTTTCTGCTTCTGTTAGGTCCATACCACTTCTGTCCTTCATCGAGCCCATCTTTGCATGAAATGTTCCCTTTGTATCTCTAATTTTCTTGAAAAGATCGCTAGTCTTTCCCATTCTATTGTTTTCCTCTATTTCTTTGCACTGATCACCAAGGAAGGCTTTCTTATCTCTCCTTGCTATTCTTTGGAACTCTGCATTCAAATGGGTATATCTTTCCTTTCCTTTTCTGCTTTTTGCTTCTCTTCTTTTCACAGCTATTTGTAAGGCCTCTTCAGGCAGCCATTTTGCTCTTTTGCATTTCTTTTTCTTGGGGATGGTCTTGATCCCAGTCTCCTGTACAATGTCAGGAACCTCTGTCCATAGTTCATCAGGCACTCTGTCTATCAGATCTAGTCCCTTAAATCCCACAGCTCCAACCATGAACAGAAAATTGCATTAAAGATTTACTGAATATGGCCACCCATCAGAACAAGACCCGGTTTCCCCCTCAGTCAGTCCCTCCCATCAGGAAGCTTCCATAAGCTTCTTATCCTTCTCCAGAAGGCAGACAGACTGAAAACAGCAATGACAGAAAACTAACCAATCTAAGCACATGGACCTCAGCCTTGTTTAAGTCAATGAAACTATGAGCCATGCCATGCAGGGCCACCCAAGACAGTTGGGTCATGGTGGAGAGTTCTGACAAAATGTGGTCCACAGGAGAAGGGAATGGCAAACCACTTCAGTATTCTTGCCTTGAGAACCCCATGAACAGTACGAAAAGGCAAAAAGATAGGACACTGAAAGATGAACTCCCCAGGTCAGTAGAAGCCCAATATGCCACTGGAGATCAGTGAAGAAATAACTCCAGAAATAATGAAGAGACGGAGCCAAAGTAAAAACAACAACCAGTTGTGGATGTGACTGGTGATGGAAACAAGGTATGATGCTGTAAAGAGCAATACTGCATAGGAACTTGGAATGTTAGGTCCACGAATTAAGGCAAACTGGAAGTGGTCATACAGTAGATGACAAAGAGTGAACACTGACATTTTAGAAATCAGCAAACTAAAATGGACTGGAATGGGTGAATTCAACTCAGATGACCATTATATCTACTACTGTGGGCAGAAATCCCTTAGAAGAAATGGAGTAGCCATCATAGTCAACAAGAGTCTGAAATGCAGTACTTGGATGCAATCTCAAAAATGACAGAATGATTTCTGTTGATTTCCAAGGCAAACCATTCAATATCACACTAATGCAAGTCTATGCCCTGACTAGTAATGCTGAAGAAACTGAAGTTGAATGGTTCTATGAAGATCTACAAGACCTTCTAGAGCTAACACCCAAAAAAGTGTCCTTTTCATTATGCAAAAGTAGGAAGTCAAGAAATACCTGGAGTAAACCAGGCAAATTTGGCCCTAGGCACAGAATGAAGCAGGTCAAATACTAATAGAGTTTTGCCAAGAGAATGCACTGGTCATAGCAAACATCCTGTTTCAACAACACAAGAGAAGACTCTACACATGGACCTCACCAGATGGTCAACACTGAAATCAAGTTGATTATACTCTTTGCAGCTAAACATGGAGAAGCTCTATACAGTCAGCAAAAGCAATACTGGGAGCTGACTGTGGCTCAGATCATTAACTCCGTATTGCCAAATTCAGACTTTATTGAATAAACTAGGGAAAACCACTAGACCATTCAGGTATGAGCTAAATCACATCCATTATGATTATACAGTGGAAGTGAGAAATAGATTTAAGGGACTAGATCTGATAGACAGAGTGCCTGATGAACTATGGATGGAGGTTAGCAACACCGTACAGGAGACAGGGAGCAAGACCATCCCCAAGAAATAAAATTATCTCTATCAATGGTTCTCAAAAGGGAGGCAATTTTGTCCCTAGAGGACATGTGGCAGCGGCTGGAGACATTTTGATTGTCTGCCTAGCGAGGTGCTACTGTCATTTAACTGGCAGAAGTCAGGGATTCTGCTAAACATTCTACAACATACAGGACAGCCCCTCATGACAAAGAACTTCCTGGCGAAAATGTCAGCAGTGTCAAGGTTAAGAAACCCTGATAGTTAAAAAGGCCCATGCATTGATTGTAACTGACTGTAACTATGGAAAACAGTGCACTACTATAGAGTTGTGAAAACAATAAGGATTCTTATGAGCTGACATGATTTCCAGGATACATACACATACTGCTAATTTATTAAATCTCATCTATGACAGAGGATGAGATGGTTGGATGGCATCACCGACTCAATGGACATGAGTTTGAGCAAAGTCCAGGAGTTGGTGGACAGGGAAGCCTGTCGTGCTTCAGTCCATGGGATCACAGTCGGACATGACTGAGAGACTGAATAGAAGTTAATAAAATAAAGAATAAATGTACACATACATCCATACATACACATTATTTATTCATACACAGGACAAGATATAGAGTGCTAACTTCTGTGTAGCAAAGAAGAAAAAAAAGACATGAAAGAAAAAATATGACAAAAAACTAACTGGTTAGTTCTGAGGTTGGAGGAGGAAGAGACTGGTAGGAGAAGGGACAGGAAGTTAATTCTTCTCTGTGCTTAGACGCTCAGTCATATCTGACCCTCTGCAACCCCACGGACTGCAGCCTGTCAGGCTCCTCTGTCCACGGGATTCTCCAGGCAAGAACACTGGAGTGGGTTGCCATTTCCTACTTCAATTCTTCTCTAAGCACATTCTATGCAGAGTTTTGATTTTTGGAACCATGTCAATATTTTAAATTATTGAAGGTAAAAATTTTTTTAAAAAGGGACAAGGGAAAAAACCCTAAAAGGACTACAAACAAAAAATTAATGTACTGAACTACACTTGAAGTGAACAACAAAGAAAACTATCAATAAATAATCTAAGTACTGTAACCATACACCTTCACCTAAAGACAACATAAAACTTATAAAACAAATCTTAAACTCTTAGTGTGCTTAATAGTCAAGCAGTATGACAACAGCAATTCTGAAACTACTTTATGTATGCTGGGTGAATGAACAAATTAGCAAATATAATGATACTGGTGGAAGCAGAGTTCTCACCATCAGAGAAGGAAACACAGAGGAGAGGCAAGAAAGAGTCTTACTTACATTATTAGGTCAGAATAAAATATATTATTACCAACTTACGATTTTAAAAGCAACAACAACAAAAACCCCACAACATTCTCTCTCATATCCTAGCCCATTCTTGCTGAAAGGGCAATGACAATCCCATTTCACCCAACAGCAAAGAAAGGACACACCTCACCCCCAGATTTCCAAATGCCATTCCTTTAAAAAGGTGCTACTTGAAGAAATGGTGAATTCTAATTTCAGGCTTGAAAAGTTGAGAATTCAACTTTAGCCCATCAATTAGGAGAGATGAAAAGAACAAACAAACCTCTATGGAGAGAAGGGTAAACTCTCTTATGCACTGTAGAAAAATCGATAATACTAATCTATGGTATCAGTTCAGTTTAGTTGCTCAGTCACTTCTGACTCTTTGTAACCACATGGACTGCAGCACACCAGGCTTCCTGGTCCATCACCAACTCCCGGAGCTTGCTCAAACTCATGTCCATCAAGTTGGTGATGCCATCCAACCATCTCATCCTCTGTCATCCCCTTCTCCTTCTGCCTTTGATCTTTTCCAGCATCAGGGTCTCTTCCAATGAGTCAGTTCTTCACATCACGTGGCCAAAGTACTGGAGCTTCAGCTTCAGCATCAGTCCTTCCAAGGCATATTCAGGACTCATTTCCTTTAGGATTGACTAGTTTGATCTTCTTGCAGTCCAAGTGACTCTCAAGAGTCTTCTCCAACACCACAGTTCAAAAGCATCAATTCTTGGGCACATCAGGGGTGTAGAAATTGAAAAAGTGTCAGTCGCTCAGTCATGTTTGACTCTTTGCAACCCCATGGACTGTAGTCTGTCAGGCTCCTCTGTCCATGGGATTCTCCAGGCAAGAATATTAGAGTGGGGTGCCATTCCCTTCTCGAGGGGATATTCCTGACCCAGGAATCAAACCTGGGTCTCTCGCATTGCAGGCAGATTCCTTACTGTCTGAGCCACAGGGAAGCCATGTAGAAAGTGAGAGATATCCTAAAAAACCTGCTTTATTACCTTCACAAGTAATGAAAATCACGGGAATCAAAAAAAAGGCTGAGAAAATTTCAGATTAAACCAGACTAAAGACACATGATGAACTAAACCCAATGCATGATGCTAGAGAAAATTTTATTAGAGAGCACTACTCAAAATGTGATTCATGGACTAACCACCTGTCCTTGAAATCAAACTGTTTGTTATCTGTCCATCAAAAGATAAGGAACTTAAACCAGAAGGAATAAAACTACATTACTAAGCACAAAGCTTAGTTCAGCTGATTATTTTTTTTCATTACAAGACATTCTTGGTGGAGGAATGAGTACACCAATTTACATTTTAAGGGGAAACAGGTTTGATCCTTGGTCTAGGAAGATCCCACATAAGGTAGGACAGCTAAGCTCATGCACCACAACTACTGAGCCTGTGCTCTAGAGCCTGTGAGGTGCAACCACTGAAGCCTGAGTGCCCAGAGCCCATATTTTGCAACAAGAGAATCAATGCAATGAGAAGCCTGAGCACCACAAATGGAGTAGTCCCCACTCACTGCAACTAGAGAAAGTCCAGTGCAGTCATAAAAAAATTAATAAAATACAATAATTCTCATTTTTATTATATGAAGGTGACAAGCAAATGTAGGAAAATGTTAACAAAGGATGAATCTTTTTAAAAGGATTGTGGAAATTGGTTTTTCTTGTAGCTTTTCTGTAAATTTAAATTCTTTTCAAAATAAAAAGTAAAATTTGGAGTGCTAATGTATCAATTTTCCTCAGGATCTACCACATAGGATCATCACTATTTCAGAGTAAAATTCAGGACAAAGGCATGTTCACCTAAGCTTATGTACAAAAGGAAATTCTTTTTAAGAGGAAATCCTCATCTTAGCAGAGGACAGTCTTGATCTCTTGCATCACACTTTCCTCACTTAGCCTCTGATCACACAACCTTTTGAGTTTTACCTCAATGACTGCTCCTTCTTATAATCTTCTACAAGTTTCTTCTCATGTCCCTCCGTTCCTAAAATCCAGAGTTCCCCTGGCCTAAGTCCTTCAACCAAGGCATTGTCTGTTTTCCAGCTATACTACAGTGTCTCTTAGTGATTTTATCTAATCATGTACCTTTAATATCAAGGGTCTGCAATGCAGGAGACCGGGGTTCTATCCCTCGGTCGGGAAGATCCCCTGGAGAAAGGAATCACAACTCATTCTGGTATTCTTGCCTGGAGAATTCCAAGGACACAGGAGTCTGGCGGGCTACAGTTCATGGGGTCGCAAAGTCAGACATGACTGAGCGACCAACACTGCAGTTTTCATCCTGACAACACATAAATTTAGATGTGGAACCTAGACCTCTCTCCAGAACCTAATGTTACAAATCTAAATTGCCTACCTGACATATCCACTTAGATGTCCAAGAGTCTTCTCAAACACAGCACGACCAAGACTGAATTGTCAATCTTTCCTTCTAAATCTGCTCTCTACCACACTGAAGACAGTATTCCTTATCCCAGTTACTGTTAACTCCAGCCTTCCAGTTGCCCAGGTCAAATCATCTTAGGGTCATCCGGACTCCCTTCTCTCCCATTCTATTTGCAATCCATCAATAAAGCCTCTCTGCTCTACCTAAAGAGTACATCCAGAATCTAACTACTTCTTATTCACTCCCATAGGTACTAGAATGGTCTAAGCTTTCATCCTTTTTTTTCTGCCTTGGTTACTACGAGAAAGTATTCATGATTCTACCACCACTCCCCTACACCCTTAAAGACTTTTAAACATATCAATCAGGTCATTTTACTCCTCTGCTCAGTAGCTCCTTTAATTCTCATTCAGAATAAAAACCAAATAGCCTATGGGCTTATTAACCTGATAAAGTCCTTTCCCTATTCCTTACCTTTCAACCTTAGGTCCTTCACTTTCTAGCATTAGTCCCACCCAGTCAGTTTAGTTTAGTCCTGTCCAACTCTTTGCAACCCTATGGACTGCAGCATGCCAGGCCTCCCTGTCTATCACCAACTCCTTGAGTTTACTCAAACTCATGTCCATTGAGTCGGTGATGTCATCCAACCATCTCATCCTCTGTTGTCCCCTTCGCGTCCTGCCCTCAATCTTTCCCAGCTTCAGGGTCTTTTCCAATGAGTCAGTTCTTCGCATCAGGTGGCGAAAGTATTGGAGTTTCAGCTTCAACATCAGTCCTTCCAATGAACACACCAGACTGATTTCCTTTAGGATGGACTGGTTGGATCTCCTTCCTGTCCAAGGACTCTCAAGAGTCTTCTCCAACACCACAGTTCAAAATCAACAATTCTTTGGCGCTCAGCTTTCTTTATAGTCCAACTCTCACATCCATACATGACTACTGGAAAAACCACAGCCTTGACTAGATGGACCTTTGTTGGGAAAGCAATGTCTCTGCTTTTTAATATGCTGTCTAGGTTGGTCAGAGAAGGTAATGGCACCCCACTCCCGTACTCTTGCCTGGAAAATCCCATGGATGGAGGAGCCTGGTAGGCTACAGTCCATGGGGTTGCTAAGAGTCGGACACGACTGAGCGACTTCACTTTCACTTCTCCCGTTCATGCACTGGAGAAGGAAATGGCAACCCACTCCAGTATTCTTGCCTGGAGAATCCCGGGGACGGCGGAGCCTGGTGGGCTGCCGTCTATGGGGTCCCACAGAGTCAGACCCAACTGAAGTGACTTAGCAGCAGCAGCTAGGTTGGTCATAGCTTTTCTTTCAAGGAGCACGTGTCTTAATTTCATGGCTGCAGTCACCATCTGCAGTGATTTTGGAGCCCCAAAAAATAAAGTCTGTCACTGTTTCCACTGTTTCCCCATCTATTTGCCATGATGTGATGGGATCCACTACTTTCTCCCTAAACAGGCATACCACCACCAAAGGCCACTAAGCAGGATATTCCTAATGCCCTTCCCACCATATTCACATCTCTGCTCAAGCATCATCTTCTTAATGAAGTCTTTTCCAACCATGTACTATATACCCTTGGCCCTTACCCCTGGCCCCAAACCCTGTATCCCCTCCCCGCCCTTGCCCGTCAGATTTATTATTTGGCATACTGTATTTTTTATTTATTTACTACATTTCTATCTATCATACAAACTCTGTACTAGCTCACTGAATGTGTCTCCAAAACGTCCAAAAATGTCAGTCGGATTCAAGAACAAATCAGGAAGTAGTTACAAATGATCAAAGTACTTGTTAAAATAAATTTCCTATCTATGGAGAATGAAAAGATTAAATATTTACTCTCACTGACCATTTCTACTGAAAATCAGAACTGAGGGAATTCTCTGGTGGTCCATTAGTTAGGATTCAGAGCTTTTACTGCTGTGTCCTGGGCTCAATCCCTGGTTCAGGAACTTAAGAACCCAGAAGCCAACTTGTGAGGTCAAGGAAAAAAAAAATAATAAGAGAGAAAATCAGTCATCCAGAATCAATCTCTCTCACACACATACACACAAACATGTACATACACACACACTTACCTGTTTACGTCTCTACATTAGGAAAAAATGACCACGATGCAGTCAGGAAAAGGAAAAAAGGGGGGTGGAAATCATCAAAAATTTTCAACATAAGTTAACTTTTTCTTAAAAAAAAAAAAGGGGGTTTATACATGTAAATATAATGAACCTATTAAGTTGCTTACACTATAATCACTGTGTCTTTGTTGAATTTTTTCTCTTGAATTGTACTGGAGCAATTTGGGGAAACAACATCTTCACTATCAGAAGACAAATCAATGTATTGAATCCCTCTTTGATTCTTGAAATATGATATACTTGCTTTTCTGTCATTTTCTGGAGCTTCTGGAACACTAGAATCTTCTGCAAAAGACAAAAAGCAGAAAAACATTTCGAGCAACCTGAAAATGAGACAAATTTTGTTTGTGCAAATCTGTCTTAGCACAATCATGTGCCAAAAATCTTTAGCTTCATTCACGTTTCCATCTTAAACCAAACTCCTCCTAATTTTTAAAGAAAAAATTAATAGTAAACCAGGGCTGGCATTAAATGATTTTCCACTTCAGAGGTTTCTTACTAGCAAGACCTCAGTGGACACTGCAAAACAGCGGTCTGTATATTTTAACCCTCTTTTCTCTGTGCTTTTGTTTCCTAGTACTGAGTTCTTACCTAAGAGAACATGGACACTAGAGCCCAAAAGACTTGAATTTCAATCCCATCTCTCAGCCAAGTTCCTTAATCTAAGTCTCAGTGTTCTCCATAAAATAGAGATGCTAATAATCACAGGGTTAATGAGGACATAAAATTAGAAGATATATATTAAGAATTTAATTTGGTAATTGGCACACTGTCAATATCCAATATATATTAGCTCTTATGCAAATATTGGTGTTATGGGCCAAATTATGTCCCCTCCAAAATTCCTATGCTAAAGTTCCAACCCCTATCACCTCAAAATGTAACATATTTGGAGACAGGTCCTTCATAGAAGTGACTAACTTAAAATGAGTCAGTTAGATTAGTGACCTAATCCAAAATGACTTGATGTTCTTATAAGAGAGAAACCAAGGATGTGTGTGCATGGAGGAAAGGCAACGTGGGCACATAGTGAGAAGGAGGCTGAGGAGAAAGGCCTTACAAGAAACCAAGCCCACCAATACCTTGATCTTGGACTTCTAGCCTCCAGATATGGGAGAAAATAAGTCTGCTCTTTATGTCACCCAGTCTGTGGTATTTTGTTATGGCAGCCCTCACTAATAAAGTCAGCATCATTTGTTTATCCAAAACAGGTGAGTATAATATTCTATTGCAGTCTCCTCTCTCCAAGGGCTGAGTTTCAAAATTATTCTCCCTTATATACAAGAGGAGGAATTCCTGATTTAAGGAATTCCGTGTCTTGGTTTAGTGAATACAGTTGTTCTGGAGTATCTGTGAGGTTTAGGGAGATTGGTTCCAGGACTTCCCTGTCCACTCCAAAATCAGGGAATGTTCAAGTCCCTTATATAAAATGGTCCTGTATTTTCATATAACATATGCACACAGCTGGATTACTTATAATACTTGATTCATGTAAATTCTATGTAAAGATTTGTAAATACACATATGAAAGTTACATAAATAGTTGCAGTGTGCTTGTGGCAAATTTGTTTTGCTATTTGGCACTTCCTGGAATTTTTCTTTCTGAGTATTTCCATTGTAGCTGATCTGTAGATGAGAACCCATAGATATGAGGGCTAATTAATGATACATTTTAAAAAGGAATGACCATGTGAAAATTTAATTCAAAAGTACCAATTTAAAAACAATAGCTACCATTAGCCACTGTTCAGTATCAAGTCCAGAAGTGAAACACATTTTCAATATTTACAATAACCCCAAGGGGACATTATATCATCATTTTATAGATAAACTAAGATTCAGAGGAAGCAACTTGTCCAAAGTCATACAAGGGAAAGTATCAGAGCTAAAATCCAAGACCCAGAGTCTAAATCCTGGTACGCTAGAACTTTTGACCTCCCCGCAATTAACTGTCATGAAATGATAGCAATCACTGTCATAAGGATTCTGAGTCATTTGTAAATAACATTAACCAAGGCTTACATAACCAACCTCTTAGAGAACACAAAAAAACATTTTTCTTCCTGCAATGAAGTCCTAGCAACATAACTGAAAAGCAAATCACAAAACTGTTCAAACAGAACAATTTTATAAATGTTCAATGTGCCTGGGTTGAAAAACTGCTTTGGAAAAAAAAAATATCACAGCTATGTTAACTGCCATTTGTATGAAGACACTTACAAATTATGATAATAATGTAAAGTAATAAAATGATAGTCTAATTCTTATCAAATAAGTATTAAAGGTACTATGGGCTCTGCTTTTACACAGTGGTCCTGATATATCACAAACCACAAATAAAACTAAAAATGTAGACCTTTACTGCATCATAAATTTAACCTAAACTTAATGCATATAATTTTAACAGTTCAACAAGTGTCCAGCTTTTTGAAAAGGGCTATGACAAAATGATGTGGATTGTCGACTTTTCCTTAAAAAGCTTCTTTATTCAAAGTGAAGAACAAGCTTTTCAAACAAGTCTTACTGTTTGTTTGGGGGCAGGGGGGATGGCGGGTGGTAAAAATTCTATTAGTGAGTAGTAGGAGCACTAGTTTCTTGAACTGATTATATATTCATCTTTCCTTTAATCTTCTCCTCTTATCTTCCCAATCCAGGGATCAAACCCAGGTCTCTCACATTGCAGGCAGATTCTTTACCATCTGAGCCACCAGGGAAGCCCAAGAATACTAGAGTGGGTAGCCTATCCCTTTTCCAGGGGAACTTCCCAACCCAGGAATCAAACCAGGGCTTCCTGCATTGCATGCAGATTCTTTACCAGCTGAGCTACCAGGGAAGCCCTACTTATTATATACAGATTATAATACAAAATATATGGTGAAGACATAATTTTAATATTCACATTTAATATGTTTTAATATGTTTCATTAACAAGATAGAAAAAAAGTTGGCCTTTCTTATGGGCTTCCCTTGTGGCTCAGCTGTTAAAGAATCCACCTGCAATGCAGGAGACCTGGGTTTGATCCCTGGACTGGGAAAATCTCTTGGAGAAGGAAAAGGCTACCCACTCCAGTATTCTAACCTGGAGAATTCCATGGACTATATAGTCCAGGGGTTGTAAAGAGTCAGACATGACTAAGTGACTTTCACTTTACTCTCTTATAGGTACTGAATTACTAAGAGCTTTTACTGGATATGCAATGTTCACCATCAAAAAATATACATTAGATTGGTTCAAGAGAGTAGAGTAGAAGGACACGTGTTTATCTCCTCCTACAAGAGCACCAAAATTGCAGCTAGCTGTGGAACAACCATTAACAGGAGGATGCTGGAGCCCACCAGAAAAAGATACCCCAGACCAAAGACAAAGAAGCTGCAAGGAGATGGTAGGAGGGGCACAATCACAGTAAAATCAAATCCCGTATTCACCAGGTGAGTAATCCACAATCTGGAGAACAATAATACCAAAGAAGTTCTCCCACTATTGTGAAGGTTGAGCCCCATGTCAGGTTTCCCAACCTGGGGATCTGGTAAAGGGACTGGGAATCCTCAGGAATTCTGACTTTCAAGGCCAGCAGGATTTGATTATAGGACTTTCACAGGATGGTGGGTAACAGACTTCACTCTTGGAGGGCACAAACAAAATCTGGAAAGTATCAAGACCCAGGGGCAAGGAGCAGTGACCCGACAGGAGACTGAACTAGACCTACCTGCTAGTGTTGGAGGGTCTCCTGTGGAAGCGTGGGTTGGCAATGGA
This sequence comes from Giraffa tippelskirchi, assembly GCF_054371585.1. Classification (NCBI taxonomy): domain Eukaryota; kingdom Metazoa; phylum Chordata; class Mammalia; order Artiodactyla; family Giraffidae; genus Giraffa; species Giraffa tippelskirchi. The sequence continues at coordinate 80,046,713 of NC_137275.1, read as the reverse complement.
TAGCCACAGGGACAGAAGCACTGGCAGTAGCAGTCCTGGAAGGTGCCCCTTAGGATAAGCCCTCTTGGAGATTGCCATTAACCCTACCATAAAGCCCACAGACCCCAAGGCTGAGTCCTCTCAGGCCAAATAACTAACAGGGAGGAAGCACTATCCCACACATCAGCAGATAACTGGATTAAAGTTTTACTGCCCACCACAGTAAGTCCCAGTTTTTCCTATGCCCAGTCCCTCCCATCAGGAAGCTTACACAAGCCTCTGGGCCTCATCCACCAGAAGGCAGACAGAAGAAGCAAGAAGAATCACAATCCTGCAGCACTAGAACAAAAACCACATCATAGAAAATTAACCAGAATGAAAAAGCACAGGGTTATGTCCCAGATGAAGGGACAAGATAAAACCCCCTGAAAAACAAGGAAATGAAGTGGGGATAGGCAATCTTCCAAAAAAAGAATTCAGAATAATGATAGTGAGGATGATCCAGGATCTCAGAAAAAGAATGGAGAAGGTGCAAGAGGTATTTACCAAAGACCCAGAAGAACTAAAGAACAAACAAGGATGAACAATACACTAGAAGGAAGCAATAGCAAAATAACTGAGGCAGAAGAATGGGTAAGTGACCTGGAAGACAGAATGGTGGAAGTCACTGTTGCAGAACAGAATGTAGAAAAAAGAATGAAAAAAATGAAGACAGCCTAAGAGACCTCTGGGACAACATTAAACACACCAACATTCACATTACAGGGGTCCCAGAAACAGAAGAGAGGGAGAAAGGACCTGAGGAAATATTTGAAAAGATAATAGCTGAAAACTTCCCTAACATGGGAAAGGAAATAGTCAACCACGTCTGGGAAGCACAGAGAATCCCAAGCAGGATAAACCCAAGGAGAAACACACCAAGACACACAGTAATCAAAATGACAAAAATGAAAGAGAAAGATAAAATACTAAAAGCAACAAGGGGAAAAATGACAACATACAAGGGAACCCTCATCAGGCTGTATCAGCTGATTTCAACAGAAACTCTACAAGCCAGAAGGGAATGGCACAACATAGTTAAAGTGATGAAAGGGAAGAAACTACAACCAAGAATACTCTACTCAGCAGGACACTTGTTCAGATTCAGTGGAAAAATCAAAAGCTTTCCAGACAAGCAAAAGTTAAGAGAATTCAGCACCACCAAACTAGCTTTACAACAAATGCCATAGGAATTTCTCTAAGCAGTATGCACGAGAAGGAAAAAAACCTACACAAAATAAACCCAAAACAATTTAAAAAATGGTAATAGGATCGTATATGTGTGTGTGTGTGTGTGTGTGTGTGTGTGTGTGCGTGCACTCAGTTTCTTCAGTCTTGTCCAACTCTTTGTGACTTTATTGACTGAAGCCTACCAGGCTCCTCTGTCCATGGGATTCTCCAGGCAAGAATACTGGAGTGGGTTGCATGCCCTCCTACAGGGGATCTTCCTAACCCAGGGGCTGAACCTGCCATACATATTGACAATTGCCTCAAATGTAAATGAATTAAATGCACCAACCAAAAGACAGACTGGCTGAATGGATGAAAACATGCATATATGCACTTTCACTTATCACATCACTCTACTTAACCCCTCAAATTGTATGTAATTATATTGTTAGGTTAATCATGTTTTCATTATGGCTTGCAACTGTAATTCTCTTTTATTTTTTGTCTGGGTATTGATTGTGAAAACTGATAAACATCTTTTACTATTGTGGAAAAAAAAAATATATATATATACACATATACACATTAAACATGTATACTACCCTGAACCAAGTGGCACCACCACAGCCTAACTGGCAAGTGACTAATAGCAGAGGAAATGATTTGATAATATGGGGGAATGAGGGAAGATTATAATACAAAAGCATTTCTCAAACTAAGGACCTCTTTTAAACTCACTTTTAAAAAATGAGGGCTCCACAAGAGTCTTTGCTTATGCTGGTTATATCTATAATATTTACCTCATTAGAAAATAGTAACTAAGAAAATGTTTAAGAATTTATTTAGGACTTCCCTGGAGGTCCAGTGGTTAAAAATCCTTCTGTCAATGCTGGGGACATCAGTTCAATCCCTGGTCCAGGTAGATTCCACATGCTGCAGGGCAACTAAGCCTGTATGTCACAACAAGAGAAGCCATTGCAATGAGAAGCCGGCACACCACAACTAGAGAAAGCCTGAGTGCAGCAACGAAGACCCAGCACAACCATAAAGAAAACAAGAACAAAAGGAAGGAAGGAATTCTTTAAAAAAAAAAAATTAGTAAGAAAACTATATTCCTTCCTCCCCCCATCCCTCAAATTCAGTGAGACAAGTAGCACTGTTTTAAATCTGTGAAGATTCCTGGTTTAACAGAAGACAGCTAGATTCTCATATCTGTTTGTGCAATTATCTGTTGAAGTATATTGTTTTTGTTTGGTTTACAAAGGAAATCATGCCTCACCACAGTTATATAGTTAGAGAAGGAAGGAATATTTTTTTTAAATAAAAAATAGCCTTTTTACTTTACTGTGGATATTTTTTCGACACTGAACCCAAATTTGACAGATGGTAGTTTTTCTAAAGGTTGTTGCAATGTGGAGTCTGAAATGATGTGAATGAACTTTTCATTCTTTTACATTGAAACCCTCAGTCAATTTTGCACTTTAACAGCCCCTTAACCCACGTATTATTTTTTTGAGCATTGTGTGCATTGACCTTTTGGAAAATACTGGTTCACTCACTGATTAATGTATATCTTTCAAATGTTGATACATGTCATATTTTATTACAAAAATGACATTCATTAATCTCACCATTGGTCTCTAAATATCTGGAGACTGTCAAAATCACATTTGTAGATATGTTTTCCAAAACTCAAAAGTTTTCTTTGAAACTAGAATTTTATCACTTGCAATAAATACTGTCAGTTGTTTTCCTTGATATCAGTTCAGTTTTTTGAAAAAAATATCTGTTAAATACCTGTCTACATAATGTGGTTTGTCAGTCATTCTTTTAAGTAAAAATGGTGTTCTGTGAAAGAATGACAAGCTCAGCTCAAACTCAAAGTAACTGCTCAAATGCTTTCTCCTGAGACAACTACTGCATTCCAGCACGCAGCAAAGAGGAGTTCACATTTTGTTTCAAAAAATATTAAAAAGGTGCCTACTGATAAAGGTTGATTTATTAAAAACTATTTTTACTGCTTCATCAAGAACATTCTTAAGTGAAACTGACATTTAAAAATTTTAAGGATACAATGACAATTTAGAACAGCCTGGAATCTTGGCCTCACTTCATGCTAGGGCACTAGCAGTTTTACCTCCCATTGCTTTTGCATCATCAGTGCACATACCAATATGGTGAAAAAGACAAGCAATATCTTAATATTATGAAATAGTTTTGACCCTTTTGGGCCCTAGGGACCTCAAAAATTCACAGGTCATATTTTGAGGACTAAAGGGATACAGTAAGAGCTTTATATAAAATATCAACTTTCTAGTATCAATAATCTGGAATCAGAACAGTGCTGAAATGCTTAGATTTGTTTAACTATTTTCAGAAGTAAACAACAGGAAAAATAGCTAACAGCCAATGGCCAAAGAGATATTCCTGATGTAATGATGCTTTTTGATCCAAGCAAAGAAGCACTTTTAAGCAGCACCACAAAGGAGACAGGAAGGAAGCAAAAAAGAAAACTATAGAAATGAGGGAAACAATGGTGAAAACTAGAAACAATTATAAAAGACACTGGCTACTACTCAACTCTCACTTTGCTGCATGCCTGCTGTATATACGGCACTGTACCAGGAGGTGGGGGATATTAAAGAAAAAAAAAAAAAGGCAAGTTACAGTTCCACTTGCCCTAAAGAAACTAATAATAGGAGCTAAATAGCCATGTACATAAGTAACTATGCTATGAATCATAATTTGCGCCATGTGAAAGGAATCAACAAAATGCTAAAGGAACATAAGGGAAAACAGCTTGCCTTTTATATAAAAATTACTTAAAAATCCTGTTTTAGAGACAGAAGATGGTATTTTCCCACTATCAAAGGCAATGGGAACCTACATCATTAGCATATTCAAGAAGATTCCAAGGTTCGAGGGAATAAGTCCAAATGAAATTCCCCATTAGTGGTATGCAAACAGAAGAGAAACTTATATCCTAAATTTTTCCAGTATACATTTATTCATTTTCATATCTAAGTCTACCATAACACAAAAGAAGGATTTAAACATCTGCCACTGATTCTACCTTTCCAAGGGATCCCAGATCAAGAACTATTCAAAAAAAAAAAATCACTGCTGGGAGATTATGAATTCACACAGAAAAGTCTAAATCAATTTGTTAATCCACAAATAAAGGTGATGCCAAAGTAGAATGAAAACACTTAAACCTTTGATTCTGTCCTGCAGACTTACCTAAGTGTGGCTTTTGCCATTTTGATATTCTAATTGTGTACTGCTCTACATGATTCAATTCTCTAATATGGCAACTGACTTTCAAGGCTGTTCCTTTGAATACCTAGTGAAGCACATCACACAATTGCCCCTTTGAAAGGTTTATTACCAAAAAAACAGATTATAACTTCTAGCCAGTCTTGGGCTTCCCTGGTGGCTCAGTGGTAAAGAGAGTCTCTGCCTGCCAGTGGAGGAGACCTGGGTTCGATCCCACATGCTAAGGAGCAACTAAGCCTGTGTGCCCCAACTACTGAGCCTGTGCTCTAGAGCCTGCAAGCCTGTATGCTCTAGAGCCTGTGCTCTGCAACAAGAGAAGCCACCACAACAAAAAGCCTGTGCACCACAACTGGAAAGTAGGCCCCGCTCACTACACAAAAGCCTACACAACAATGGAAGACCCAGTGCAGCCAAAAATAAAAATTAAAAAGTTAAGAAAATACAATCTGGACAGTCTTAATTTGAATGCCACAGTAGACAGGGATCTTCAGCATCTTAGATAAATCAAACTATCTCTGATGAAAGCTCTCGCAAAAGACAAAGAATACACTGAATAAAAGATTGAAGAGCAGTTTCTAATACACTAGCTTAAAAATGAGAAAGGAGAAGCATTTCAAGCTTAAGCCGAAAGAAAAGGTGAAGATAAATAGAAAAAATGTTAAGGAAAGAGTCATGTGATTTATCAGAGAAGGCAATGGCAACCCACTCCAGTACTCTTGCCTGGAAAATCCCATGGACAGAGGAGCCTGGTAGGCTGCAGTCCATGGGGTCGCTAGGAGTCGGACACGACTGAGCGACTTCACTTTCACTTTTCACTTTCATGCATTGGAGAAGGAAATGGCAACCCACTCCAGTGTTCTTGCCTGGAGAATCCCAGGGACGGGAGAGCCTGGTGGGCTTTCATCTATGGGGTCGCACAGAGTCGGACACGACTGAAGCGACTTAGCAGCAGCAGCAGCATGTGATTTATAATGGACAAGGTCAAAGTGTTAAACCTGAGAAGTACTTTTTAATAACAGAATTTATATCTACAATAAAAATATAACTGACATGTACAAATGCATTCTAATAATGAAATGCATAAACATGGCAGGATACACAGAGCAAAAAGTCAACAGAGACAAATATGAAGCTTTAATTCTCTTGTCTAAACTCTTAATAGAAAAGACAGCAAAAAAATAATTAAGATATAAAAAGATATTTTTAAAACTATTTTGATTGGTACCCACTGTAAGAGACACATTATGGATTATGACCTAAACACACAGATCACTAGATAGAGTTATATAACAAAAGGTCTCATAGGCTTTACTGTTATACTTTGGTAATTTTCTATTTATTGTACTCTATGAAAAATAAGTTATATGCATTCAGCCAGGATCCAATAAACTGACTTTATGACATGTTTGTAACCCAGTTTGAAAAAAAAGATATAAATAATAACTAATTATTTTTGACATATAAGTAAATCTGTAATTAGATTATGCTTTTTCAGGTACTCAGAGCTTTTACAGCAATTCTTTAGTAGGCCAAAGAGATTATCTCAGTAAATTCAACAAAGATGAAATATTACAGACTGCATTCTCTGGTCACAAAAAGTAAAATTGGAAGCAAATGTTAATAAGAATGTAGAAGCAAAATTTCAGTTACTTGGAAATTAAAACAACAAACAAACAAGAAAAAAACAAAGGAAACCACCCCTTTAAACTTCCAGGTCCAAGAAGAAGAAAAAGCAAAAACATATTAAAATCTACAGTGCAGGAATACCTCTTTTTTTGTATTTCACAGATACAGTGTTTTTTTTTTTTTTTTTTTTTTACAAATTGAGGGTTGATGGCACCATATGTTGAGCAAGGTTACTGACATTTTTTCCAACAGCATTTGCTCACTTCACGTCTCTGTGCCATATTTTGGTAGTAATTCTTGTAACGTTTCAAATTTTTTATGGTGATGTTTGTTACAGCGATCAGTATTACGTGACCCTTGATATTACTGTTGTAATTGTTTTAGGTGCCCCAAAAGCACCCAGATAAAATGGTAAACCAATAAAACGTTTTATGTGTTTTGACTGCTCTACCCACCTGCCACTTCCTTCATCACTTTCCCCCTCTTCCAGCTTCCCTATTCCTTAAGACACAACAATAAATTAGGTTAGATACTAACCCTCCAATGGCCTCTAAGTATTCAAGAGCAAGGAAGAGTTGCACATTCCTCTAAATAAAAACATGGAAATGTTTAAGGTTAGTGAGAAGGCAGGTCAAAAGCAAAGACAGGCTGCAAGTTAGGCCTCTTGCAGCAGTTAGCCAAGAAGTGAATGCAACGGCAAAGTTCTGGAAGAAAATTAGAAATTCTACTCCAGTGAATCTACAAACAAGAAGCGAAACAGCTTTATTGCTGATATGGAGAAACTTTTCGTGGTCTGAATAAAAGCCACAGCATTCCCTTAAGCCAAAGCCTAATTCAGAGCAAGACCCTATCTCTTCCATTCTGTGAAGACTGAGAGAGGTGAGGAAGTTGCAGGAAAAAAGTTTGAAGCTAGAAGAAGTTAGTTCATAAAGCTGAAGGAAAGTAGTTGTTTCCATAACATAAAAGTGTGTGATGAAGCAGCAAGCGTTGATGTAGAAACTGCAGCAAGATATCCAGAAGATCTAGCTAAGATAATTAAGGAAAGTGGCTAGACTAAACAAGAAAGTTTCAGTGTCAACCAAACAACCTTCTAGTGGAAGAAGATTCCATCTAGGACCTCCAGAGCTAGCGAGGAGAAGTCAACGTCTGTCTTAAAAGGATAGGTTGACTCTCCTGTTAAGGGCTAATGTAGCTGGTGACTTCAGTTGAAGCCACTGATAATTTATCATTCCCGAAAATCTTAAGGCTCTTAAGAATTATGCTAAATCTACTCTGTCTATGCTCTATAAATGGAACAAAGCTTGGATGACAGAACGTTTGTTTATGACATTGCTTACTAAGTATTTTAAACCCACTGTTGTTACACCTACTGCTCAAAAAAAAGACTGCTTTCAAAATATGACTGCTCAGGGAATTCCCCAGTGGTCCAGTGGTTAGAACTCTGGGTTTTCACTGCTGAGGGCCTGATTCAATCCCTGTATGGGGAACTAAGATCCCACAGATGTGATAGAAGAAAATATGGATGGATATATTCATAATGTGGTGGTAAAGAATGCCTTTCTTTTACCAGTTTTGATTGGGACCTAAAACCATAAGCCTTAAAGAAAACGATGAACAAACTGACCATTTAAAAATGTAAAACTTTTCTGCTGTAAACAATAAACAGAATTAAAAGAATGGAATAAAAAAAACTTAAAGCAATTGTTCATTAGCCTTTTAAAGATTAGAAAGGTTTGCAATATTTTGGCCTGGTATGAAAAAGCAGACATCTGTAAACCAAGCTGTAGTCTAGTGCAAACTGGTAAAACTATTATGATGGGTTACTTGGCAATTACTAAAATATTAATTCATATACCTTCTAATGTGACAATTTCATTTCCTAGTATTTTTCCACAGATTGTACACAGGCAAAAACATCTATACAAAAGAATGGTCTCTACAGCATTCTTTAAAAACAAAAAGAACAAATAAACCAAAAAACCCAGTGTCTATTAACAGGAAACTATATGAATTATAATACATCAATGTATAAGACATACTGTAGTCACTAAAAACAATTCAAGTATAGCATATTTTATATGAACTAACATGGAAAATATAAAAAAAATCTACTTTGAGGGGACTTCCCTGGCAGTCCAGTGGTTAAAAGATTGTACTTCCACTGCAGTAGGTATGTGTTCAATACCCAACTGGGGAACTAAGCACATGCAGCATGGCATTCGGGGGACCCTCCCACTAAAAAATCTACTTTTTAGTCAATAGTGAGCTGCATTACAATATACATAATGACTATGCCAAAGCCTTTGACTGTGTGGATCACAATAAACTGTGGAGAATTCTGAAAGAGATGGGAATACCAGACCACCTGACCTGCCTCTTGAGAAACCTGTATGCAGGTCAGGAAGCAACAGTTAGAACTGGACATAGAACAACAGATTGGTTCCAAATCGGGAAAGGAGTACATCAAGGCTGTATATTTTCATCCTACTTATTTAACTTATGTGCAGAGTACACCATGAGAAACGCTGGGCTGGAGGAAGCACAAGCTGGAATCAAGACTGCAGGGAGAAATATCAATAACCTCAGATATGCAGATGACACCACCCTTATGGCAGAAAGTGAAGAAGAACTAAAGGGCCTCTTGATGAAAGTGAAAGAGGAGAGTAGAAACGTTGGCTTAAAGCTCAACATTCAGAAAACTAAGATCATGGTATCCAGTCCCATCACTTCATGGCAAATAGATGGGGAAACAGTGGAAACAGTGGCTGACGTAATTTTTGAGGGCTCCAAAATCACTGCAGATGGTGATTGCAGCCATGAAATTAAGACACGTACTCCTTGCAAGGAAAGTTATGACCAACCTAGACAGCATATTAAAAAGCAGAGACATTACTTTGTCAACAAATGTCCATCTAGTCAAGGCTATGGCTTTTCCAGTAGTCATGTATGGATGTGAGAGTTGGACTGTAAAGAAAGCTGAGTGCCGCAGAATTGATGCTTTTGAACTGTGGTGTTGGAGAAGACTCTTGAGAGTCCCTTGGACTGCAAGGAGATCCAACCAGTCCATCCTAAAGGAGATCAGTCCTGGATGTTCACTGCGGGACTGATGTTGAAGCTGAAACTCCAATACTTGGCCACCTGATGCGAAGAGCTGACTCATTTGAAAAAACCCTGATGCTGGGAAAGATTGAGGGCAGGAGGAGAAGGGGATGACAAGAGAATGAGATGGTTGGATGGCATCACCGGTGCAATGGACATGAGTTTGAGTAAACTCTGGGAGTTGGTGATGGACAGGGAAGCCTGGCATGCTGCAGTCCATGGGGTCGCCCTCAATCTTTCCCAGCATCAGGGTCTTTTCCAATGAGTCAGCTCTTCACATCAGGTGGCCAAAGTATTGGAGTTTCAGCTTCAACATCAGTCCTTCCAATGAATATTCAGGACTGATTTCCTTTAGGATGGACTGGGTGGATCTCCTTGCAGTCCTAGGGACTCTCAGAGTCCTCTCCAATACCACAGTTCAAAAGTATCAATTCTTCTGCACTCAGCTTTCTTTATAGTCCAACTCTCACATCCATACATGACTACTGGAAAAACCATAGCCTTGACTAGACAGACCTTTGTTGGCAAAGTAATGTCTCTGCTTTTTAATATGCTATCCAGGTTGGTCATAACCTTCCTTCCAAGGAGTAAGAGTCTTTTAATTTCATGGCTGCAATCACCATCAGCAGTGATTTTGGAGCCCCAAAAAATATTAGCAGACATTAAGAAACCAGAATTTCTATGCAAAGATAAAATGAGGATTCATATTTTGGCCACACACACTTAAGAGGACTCAATAGTTAACGTATCACTCAATAGTTACAGAATCATAAGGTTAAAATGATACATGCAGCTTCATCATTCATATGATCTTATCCATTTTGGTAAGTGAAGTCCAAAAATGATAATAACTTAAGATTGTACAATCCATAAGTGGCAGAGCATTCACTGCTCCTTGGAAATCTTTTCTGAACTGGTATAATTAAAAAAAATTTCCTCTTACTTATTAACAACAGTCACTTTCAACATGACGACCACATCAAAATGGCAACCACTTTAGAAGACTATTTCATTAAGAAAAGAAATTCATCAGGCATATACTAAAGCTTTCCTCCATTCCAACCTCAAAACCACCTATGAACCATCTATTTTTCTCTTTCACTCCCATTCCCCTGGGTAAAATGTCTTTATTTTTTTCTCAAAGTTAAACAGCCCAGCTATGGTTGCACTCCTACCTCCTGGATGCCTCTCATCAGATACCACCCCGTCTTTCATCCTTTCTCCCTACACTAGCTTCTTTCCCTCAGCTAAAAAATATGCTCAATTTTCAATATTCCTCAGACATCTTTTCTTGACATTATTTCCTCATCAGGCTGTTTCTCTCTTTCCCTTGTTGGAATAGGAGTCTTCACCTGCTTAGTTTTCTATTGGAACTACTATGGGCCAACAGGAACTTCAATTTCAAAGGAAAGTGGTCTCTGATCAGATCTCATTCAAATTGAAATTGATTTCTCGGCAACATTTGATACTGTTCACTATACAACACTAACCTGGAAACTCTCCTTTCTTTTGCTTTCAGGGCATTACCATTTGCTTACTATTTTGTCATCCTTTATATCTTTCATTGGTTTCCCTTCCTTTATCCATTTTTAAATATTGATGCTTCTTACTATCTATTTTGTTTAGGACATTTTTTTTTTTTAGGTATCTACCACAAGATGACTTCAAAGTTGATTTCTCATATTCCATTCTCTGAGCCCTAAACTCCAATGTTGAACCCTCTACTAGACCTTGCTACTAAAACATAAGCAGTAACTCAAATTCAACATGTTGTGGTATCTACCTCTTAATCCTGCTGCCTAATTCAGTTGATAATGCTACTCACTCAGCTGTCCAAGCAAGGAACATTTGCATTACCTTTAAATCCTCCACATTTACCTGATCATCAAATATCACCATATACATGTCATGTAAAACTTCTCTAAACTGCCTCCTCTGTCATTTCCCTATATTTAAGCTTCAGTTATTGCAACAGTTTCATTACTGTTTCTCCCATACTGAAATGTTCGATAATGTACACCAAATAAAGTCCATTCTCCCTGGGAGAGCATATAAATAGGCCCCACAAAACCCACGAGTTTTTGTTTCTAAATCTTTTCTGCTTCATGCACACTGCCCTACACCTCCTCTTCCATAGATAACTTCACCTATTCCATTCACGTATCACATTCCAAGGCAACATGCTTTTACCCCTTGTTCACTGAATAAGCAATGAATCATTGTTTAGTGTTCACTCAGTCATTTCTCTATGACTTTTCCTGATTCTCTGCAGAAAGGAATAATTTAATCACTGTGAATTAGACTGTGGTCCTACACTCCTTAATATCTTCCCTTACTACAAGTTACCACATTGTGCTATTTTAACCATATATATGTTCTTTCCTCTTGGGGCTCCTTGAAGATCATGCTTAGCTCAACATTTTATTCTTTATGCATAAAACATTGTAGATTCTCTCCTCTCACACTCATTTGTCACTGCTTTCTTCTCTCCAAACCTGTTATGCTCCCAGAAAAGTCAAATAAAGAAGAAAGTGTAAGTAGTAACGATTGATAACTTCAGGCATTAATGACAGTAAAATAAACCAAGGTGGGGGGAGGTGACCACAGGTTAAGTGTATGCCCTCATATCCAAAGGCTGGATTAAGGGAGCCTGTTCTCTATCAAAAGTAGTTTCAAGTATCCAAGGCTAAAGATGACTGATGGCTATCGTACTGTTTCAAGATCATAAAGAGGAAGAGGGACATTTTAAAAATAGGTACAAAGTACTATTATCACCTATTCATCACTCAATACTCCTTTTTTCAACACATACTTGGAAGGCCTACTATACACCAATCACTGTTCTGAGCAACGGCGATGGACAGATAGGTAAACCAGGTCTTTGCTCTCACAGATCTTACATTCTAATAAGTAGAACATAAAAACATAATGCAAAGTTAGTGATGGACACTATACAAAGGGAGAAGGAAATGGCAACCCACTCCAGTACTCTTGCCTGGAAAATTCCATGGATGGAGCCTGGTAGGCTACAGTCCATGGGGTTGCAAAGAATCAGACACGACTGAGTGACTTCACTTTCTTTCTTTCTATAGTTTCTTTTGGAGAAGGAAATGGCAACCCACTCCAGTACTCTTGCCTGGAGAATCCCATGGACGGAGGGGCCTGGTGGGTTGCGGTCTATGGGGTTGCAAAGAGTCGGACACGACTAAGCAACTAACACACACACACTATACAGAAAAATACAGTAAAGGGGGTGAGGGTTGCTACTTTAGAGAGTGGTCAAGGAAAGACCTTCTTAAAAAAAGGTAACATTTCACTAAGTCCTAATGCAACAGCAGAGTCACATGCAGATAACAACAGAAAGCGTCTTAGAGGCAGATGGAAGAGCAAATAGGAAGAAGGAAAGATTGAATGGGGTTTGGCATATTCAAGGAACAGTGTCCCTGTGGCACAGTAACTGAAGGAGAGTGGTAGGAAATAAAATCTTAACTCTTAGGTAAAATAATTGGATTATCTGAGAAAGAGTGATAACAGGTAATTTTAACCACATACAATTTCTATCCTGTAAGTGGACTCAGACCCTAAAACTGATGTAAATAAACAAATGTAGCATCATTCTACATAATAAGAGTAAATTACTGGTTAACGATAAAAAAAGGTTAACATTCATATCCCACTGATGATACGTCCACTGATTTCCCAATGTCCATATTCAGCCTGATCTTAAATCCAATTTTAGTGTGTTGACCTCTCCACTAAACCGTGTGTGCACGCGTGCATGCACACGCTCAATTGTGTCTGACTCCTTAGGACCCCACAGACTGTAGCCCACCAGGCTCCTCTGTCCATGGGATTCTCCAGGCAAGATACTGGAGTGGGTTCCCTTCTCCAGGAGATCTTCCCGACTCAGGGATTGAACCAGGGTCTCTTACATCTCCTGCTCTGGCAGGCAGGGTTCTTTACCACTACCGCCACCCGGGAAGTCATGGGCTCAAGGCCTGATGTTTAATTCAGCACCCCTCGCCCCCCATGCTAAGTTAAGCTGCTTTTGGTCTACTGCTAAACTGGCAGGCTCCCCTTGTGGCTCAGCTGGTAAAGAATCTGCCTGCAACATGGGAGACCTGAGTTCAATTTGGGGGTTGGGAAGATCCCCTGGAGAAGGGAAAGGCTACCTACTCCAGTATTTTGGCCTGGAGAATTCCAGGGACTGTACAGTCCATGGGGTCACAGAGCTGAACATGACTGAGCGACTTTAACTTTCAAACTCAGGGCAAGATCTTTGATTCTCATTTGAATTTTTAAAGGCATGCCCAAGGTCTTACAGTGGGTACTTCATACCTATTCTAATGTATAGAACTACCTTTATCCCCCTCAATTACTTAAACTAAAATTCTTAACATTCATTTTATCTCATTCCTACACAAGGACCCAGGTGTAAAATCTTGCACTTTCTTACTCTGAAATCTCTTAAGCTTTGTTCTTCTGTTTGTACTGCCATCATTGTTCAGATTATAAGAGCTTCCCAAATGATTTCTCTCCCTTTAAACACTATACTCTAGCAATATATAGTATTCATGACTGCCAGACTGATTTTTTTTTTTTCTTTTACAAAACAAGTTTCTTTCATTATTTTACCCTAGGGTTTCCCTGGTGACTCAGCGGTAGAGAATCTGCAAGCCAATGCAGGAGACTTGGGTTCGATCCCTGGGTCAGGAAGATCCCCTAGAGAAGGAAATGACAACCCACTCCAGCAGTGTTGCCTGGGAAATCCCACGGACAGAGGACCCTGGTGGGATACAGTCCCTGAGGCTGCAAATATTCAGACACGACTTGGTGACTACCAAGTACCTCTGGAGTACCTATAATATTAAGTCTAAACTTTGCCTTACTTTTCAAGATTCGCAAAAATCTACAGGATCAATTACAATAATCTTTTCTGTAAGCAAAGCTCTCTCTTCTGAGTAGGATGAACCCTCACCATTCCTGGAACAAACTTGATTTTTGTAATTCCCAAGTGTCATTAAGACTTACCCCATAATTTCTAAAGGCAATCTCAGTTTTAAAAGGAATTTACATATGGAAAGTCCAAATAAAGAGAAAAGAAATGAAGTCTCCTTACGGGAAAAAAAGGAAAGCAGAAAAAACACCTTCTGAGTAGAAAAAGCAACTAAAAATTTTACATTACAAATATTGATAAATAACCGAAACATTTCATTAAATTCCACTTTACAAAGTGTTTTTATTTTAGAGATGAAAAAACTGTGGATCTCAGATAATCTGAGTGACTTGTCCAATGTCCCATTTAACTAAAATGAAGCAGCAGAGGCTTCCAAGGCCTCAAAATCCCACGCCTACACCCTGGTCTTTCCTTCCCTAACTACAGAATAAACAGATTAAAACATTTACTGTTAAAATACTAAAGTACCTGGATGTTTAGACATCAATGACAGCATGTTATGCAAACCAAATTATCTGCTGAAAGAATGCAAACAGGGATGTCACTCTTGCTTAAATCTTTCAGTGGTCTGAATTTAGGTAAGTTCAAAATTCTTCAGATAAACAAAGCCTTTCAAAATCTGACTCCTAATTACCGGTTAGTCAAATCTATCAAACTGTTCCATAAAGTTCCAATTACACCTAAGTATTTAAATTGTTATTCTAATGATAACTTGTAGGGACTCTGTCTTCAATGTTATATTTAAGTAGAACAGCAAACAAAATGGGGATATCAAGGGTAAAGACATATATTACCAATTCTGTAATTTAAGAGCTGCTTATGAAATACTGAGCTTTACATTAAAAAGGGTATTACTGAAATAAACATTAAAATATAACTTCTAATATTCCTTTCATCCTTCATAAGAAATTGAGTGACATAAATAATTAAAAGTTTAAGTTCAGGAATTAGATTGCTTGGATTTGAGCTCTGGTTCTACCAACTTCCAACTTTACCCACCAGGTCTCATTTCTGCAAAATGTGGATAATATCTTGTAGGCCTGTTTTAAATAAGAGAATGTGAGGCACTCAACATTATGACTAAAACACAGCAGCAGTTCAAATAAAACTAATAGTTAACTGTCAGAAGAACACACATTAAGATGGGAATGCTAATTTTTGGCTCCTTTTCAAACCCTACTGTTGGTAACAATTTCCTGAAGAGGTTAAAAAAATGATTTATTCACCACAAAGAACACCAATTATTGGGACTTCCCCTGTTGTCCAATGGTTAAGATTTCAAATGCCAATGCAGAGGTGTGGGTTCAGATCCTGGGTCAGGGAGCTAAGATCCCAGATACCTTGGGGTCAAAAAACCGAAATATAGAAGCAATATTGTTAACAAATTCAATATAGACTTTAAAAAAAATGGTCCACGTTAAAATAAAAAACAAAAAACTCAAAGGAAAAAAAATTATTCATATGCACTTTGAAAGTCAGGTGGTTGGCAAAATCTGAATGTGACCTGCCCTTCATTTGTTCATAGACGTTTTCTTCAGGCACCTTGAATAAAGTCTTAACTCACAGCAGGTTATCAATTTTTTTTTGGAGAAATACTGGACTGAATTTAAACATTTGGCAATAACAGCCTCAAAATCTATAGACATTTTCTTCAGACACCTTGAATAAAGTCTTAACTCACAGCAGGTTATCAATTTTTTTTGGATAAATACTGGAATGAATTTAAACGTTTGGCAATAACAGCCTCAAAATCTACCATAGGACTGAATCACCTAGTTCTTTTTCCCATAGCTGCCATTCTGACCTAAATTCTGATTTTAGCTGCCATCACTGGGCCGTATTTAAGAACTTACACAAAAGTGAAACAACTATGGATGGATAATCAGTTGGAGGTACATAGTGCCTATGGCAGTCTCAAAGCTGTATGTAAAAGGGCATGGTGAAGGACAATGCATCAATACGTATGACATCAAGAACAAAAATCAGAATCTCTTCTGCTTTTCATCTTAAAAAGAAAAAACACGAAACTCTCTTGATGCTGTATCAATTTGCAACATGGTAACTCACCTGTTTTTTCAGTTATATCTGAATCAGGGGTGCCTGCCCTGCTAACTTCCCCTTCAGCATTCTCCTCTTCAGCACTAAGAGAAATTGGTGAAGAAGGGCCAGGCTGGGAGGGTTGAGGGGTTGTTTCGGGTGCTTCCTCAATCTTATTTCTTTTCTCAAAGCGAAAACGGTCCAGGTTGAAAAGATTCATATTGATATAAACTACCACTTCGTGGGGTTTGGAGCTTTAAATGAACTATCTGCAGGGAGAAAATAAAAAGAGGCCATAAAAACAATATAAAATACAAAGCCACAGCAGTTCATTCCCAAGGCAATTAAGTGCCCGCAAACATGCCAGTGGCTCAGCATGACTATTATGGCTGCGCTTCATTGTTAGGCCATAACAATCAGGTGGACAGGGGTATCCTTTTAAAATTTTCCATTGCTTTTTTCACTCCCTCTCTCCCCCACCCCCGCCCTTCCTTCCTAGAACCACACGCTGACCCTCGCGCAACCTCCTCTTACCCCAGCACGCGCAGGCACGTTCCCCACGCTAACTCCCCTGCGGGCCGCGCGCCCGCCTACAGTGAGAGGCTCCCTGTACTAAGATGCTCCCCGCTTCGAGAAAGGACGTGTCAGGGCCCGTGCCTCGACACTGCAGGGACACAAAGGGGCCAAAGCAGGGGAGCGGCGGAGGCCGTGGTGGCGGGCACCCGCCCGGAAGTTGACGCGGCGCGAGCCCAGCTGAGAGGAAGCTGATAGGATCAAGAAAACAGGGAAGGTTCAGAAGTGCAGGCTGCTGCGGCATCTCTTTCAACGATCGCTTGCTCTCTATCACTCTTCCCCTAGTACTTACAGTCTTGCAACTTCGGTGCGCTTAACAAAGACTGGAAAGCAAAAATAATTCTTGGCGTGCAGCGACGGTAGCCGGGCCGGGACCTTCTAAAACAGCACGGAGAAGCCCAATGAGCGCGTAGTGATGACGCAACACGCAACCTAGGCTTTTCTCTTCCCCAGCGACGTGCGAGGGGAAAAATGTCTTGGCGCGCGCCG
Source organism: Giraffa tippelskirchi (assembly GCF_054371585.1). Classification (NCBI taxonomy): domain Eukaryota; kingdom Metazoa; phylum Chordata; class Mammalia; order Artiodactyla; family Giraffidae; genus Giraffa; species Giraffa tippelskirchi. The sequence goes on along the minus strand of NC_137275.1, from coordinate 80,029,468 downwards.
TTGTCATGGTAACCCGTATCAGCTTCTTTGCCTTGGAAGCGCGCTTGTGGCCTGTTTCTCCAGGTTAGCCAGAAAGTTGTTAAGTAGGACAATAATAAATAACACAATGACAATAAATAGCCTAATAAAAATATCTGACATATTAAAATCTATACATTTATATAATCTGTAAACAGTATAACACCGTTCTAAAGGCATTACGTATAATCGCAACCCTTTCAAGAAGCCTGTTTTTATAAAACAAGAAAACTGAGGCCTGCAGATATTAAGTAGTGAAGAGGAAAAAATCGAGGTATGTTGAACTTAAAAGCGTATTAACTACCTCTGCACTGTTGGTGGGATTATTCCTAGAGTGGAATATGACAACTCACGTATCTTGATAGAAGTATTACCTTAAGAATATTTCCTCTGTTTCCTCTAACATTAAAATAAACAGTTTTTGAATCGTAATTTGATCCCCTGGTTGGCATTTACCTTGAAGAATTTCTATAAATCATTCTTCTGCCAAATACATTAGTCGTTGTAAACAAATTAACACTGTTTTTAAATCAGTGTTTTGAATTGTTTAACGTAAACCCACAATTTTGCCAATTGGGGCACACTTATGTAATTACTTATCTGGGTCCATGAGATTCAGGATCATTGACTGAACAATTGGGATTTCCATTGTACCTATACAATGGAAATGTCAGGAATTTCCTGACATTCCTGATATCCTTGATATCCCATGAAATGCCTTAGATTTATGCATTAACTTATAAATAGTAAATTCTTTTTGTTAATGAAAAATATTTGCTTTAAGATCTACTCTTAGCAACTTTCAAATATACAATACAGTATGATTAACTGTAGTCACTGTGCTGTATGTGTAATAGAAAAAAATGAATCTTTGCTTTACATTCAGAAAGATCTAGCATTGAAAATGGATTTGACTAGCTTGATGACTTTGGTCATATTGTAAATAACATCTCTAAGTCTCAGTTTCCTCATCTTTTAATTGTGGTTGATGATACTATTGACATCTTTGCTACCATTAGACGTCTTGTGTTCGTGCATATGGACACCCACCTCAAATGTCCAAGTCTGACACTACCTAGGAGTTGGCGTAGATTTTAAAAAAGTATGCTCTGTTAAGTTTGAGTTTTAGATAAACAATGAGTATTTTTTAGCATAATTATGTCCTATGCAATATTTGGAACTTGTCCATACTAAACAGTTATATGTGTTTGTCTGAAATTTAAATTTAACGAGATGTCGTGTATTGTATTTGGCAAACTTACTTTCACCCTACCACTTTATCACCCCTTTGTCCTAGGGACTTTTTGGCTACACATTGGATCTAAGGATATAGACACTAGAAACACAGTTGGCCCTCAACAGAAAAGACCTGGGGAAAAGTCACTGTTAGCCATTTTGGAACCATGTGAGCAGAGCATTTTGAGAACCAAGTACTCAAAAGCATTCCACCTTATTCCAGGAACTCACTTGATGATTTGAACAAACCTATATGTTTATAATAAGGAATAAAATATTCATTAGATTTGTAACTTTTGCTAAAACTTTTGGCTCATTCTTACTGACTATGGCAATGACTAATTATTTTTATTTTTTTTTATTGTTTTCTACTTTTAAGTTCTTTTAAAAAATAATTGAAGTATAGTTGATTTATAATGTTGAGACTATCCACTAAAAGTATCCTAAAGAATTTTTTTTAATTTCAAGAATTTACAAAAAAAAAAGTCTTGCAAGCCTTTTTTTTCCCACCAAAAACCTCCCTTTATAGAGCCTATAAAGGGACAAAAAAAAAAAAATCAGTAAAAAACTTGTTCATTAAACTAAATACCTGAAGGTAATTCTGCAGTATCTACAGAGATGTGGAGGAAAGGATTGGGACTCAGCAATTTTCTAGATCGTGTGTGTGTGTGTGTGTGTGTGTATGTGTATGCATGTGATTGGCTAAAAAGTTAAGATATTAATTTATTACAGAAAAACCAAAATGAACCTTTTGGCCAACCCAATATTATTCATTTGTGCAAGAAAAAAAATTTAATTTTATATCTTGGAAATACATCTTCTTTAAAATGTTCCCAAAGACATACATCCAGCTTACAGGGATAAAGAAATGAAGGTTTCAAGAATGACCAATTCATGGTATAAAAGTATTCCATTGAGACTAAACACAGTTAGATCTTAATAATTATAAATATGGCATACTAGTCAACTTTTTGTTGCATTACCAGTATAAAATTTTAGTTGAATAAAACAATAAGCTTGATTATCTAGTGTGGGTCAACTTCAGATTACAACTGTCTGCACAAAGTACATACTCAGTAAATATTTGTTGAGTGGATGAATGGTAGTAATAACTAGACAAAATTTCAGAGCAGATAGATAAGCAGAAATAAGTTTTAGAATAAGCTGAGAATCTTCAGAATGATGCATGCTATGGAAGAACAACATAAACCAGACCTTACAAATTTCAGAAAAGAGTTGACACACCTCAAGAAAGAAAGAGAAGTAAAACAAAAAAAAAAATCTTAGATTAAACTGGATGTAAAACGTAGATAAACACAATAGATAATGCCTTAAGAGAAATAAAGGAGGAAAAGAATGTTAAAACTTGAAAACTCAAAGTATAAAGCTAAATATATTTCAAGACAAAATAATAAATATTAAAGATAAGCAAAGAAGATCCAACATAATTATAATTTAAGTCACTACAGAAGGAAACCAAGGCAAAGGTGTGGAAGAAGTAACTATATCTATAATTCAAAAAGCATTTCCTAAAAATCGTAAGAATTTGAAACCATGTATTGAAAGAATATATCATTTACCTGATAATATCAACCGAGATGGCCAACACCAAGACATATTCTAGTAAAATTTAGACTTTAAAGAAAGGAGATATAGACATGTTAGAAGGAGGTTAGAGTGCAAATCCTAGAGTGCAGATGGTCCTTTATTTGAATTAAAAATATCTGCAGGAACTTATGAGGTTCGATACACATACTATATAATATCCGTGTCCACTAGAAAGGCCTAAGAAAGCTTATATTATTCCCTACCTCCAAGATTGTGGTCTTGAAATATCATTTACCACTAAAGAAAACCAGGACTTTCTTCCAGTCAGGATAGGAAATGTACAGAATGAACCTGGAATGATTTCAAAAAGTGAAAAGCAAAGAAATTATCAAAGACCACTAACATCATGTCAAAAAGATTCAGGAGTCAACTTGAAGAGGCTCTTACCAAAGGTCAAAGATGGTACAATTTGAACTTCAATACAGTTAAAAATTGCAGTTATCTGAAAGCCATTAAATATGTTTAAATATATGAGTTTTTTCTGATATTTAAAACAACTGTTCATCTTTAGAGAATGAAAGGAAACAATTATCATGAAAAGTATGGGGAAAGAATCACGCTTTTATCTTGCCCTTTATCTATAAAGGGCTCTACTAAGTAATCAAATAATGGACGAAGGAAAGTGGCTACTTATAAAAGTGTTTCAGCTAGTAAATGATAAAGAAATAATAAAATTTGAATTACTGAGTATACCTGGCCCCAATTTCTGACCTACAGAATTGTAATCTGTAATAAAATGGCTAACCACTAATTTGGGGGTGGGTTTGTTGTGTAGAAATAGATAATTGGAACATATCTAACTTTTCCCAACATTTTTGTCTCAAATGTACTGATTCTCTCAGTTATAACTAAAATGTTCCTTATTTTCCCTTCTTAAAATACTGAGAGGGGCTTCCCAGGTGGCATTAGTGGTAAAGAACCCAACTGCCAATGCAGGAGACCTAAGAGACGTGGTTTCCATCCCTCGGTTGGTAAGATCCTCTGGAGGAGGGCATGGCAACCCACTCCAGTATTCTTGCCTGGAGAATCCCATGGACAGGAGCCTGGCGGGCTACAGTCCATAGATTGCAAAGAATTGGACACGACTGAAGCAACTTAACATGCAAAATACTGAGCTTCAGAAACTCTAGAAATCTTAGGCTCATTTCCTGTTCACCTGAAGTTTGGAGTAACTGAGTCCAAAAGTCAACATTTGATAGGTTTTGTTTATGTGTTGTCACATTTTCTTTCTGCCTTCTTTGCCAGAAGAATTATTTCCCACAGTAGTATATATAATTCTTTCTAAGTAGTGTAAAGGAGGTTTAAGGCACCTCTTCTTTAGAAATTTACAGTTAGTCACAGAAAGACATTAACATTTCTAATTTGTATTAAAGTGTTATTTATGATTCAACATGATAGTTAAGATAAAGTGTCTAAAATGTAGACCATAAAATAAAATTTTGTCAGTAGGATTACTCAAATGTAGTGACTAAGATGTCAGAAATAAATTACTATCGAGGGTACCTACCTATGGAGATAGAATTCACCTTTTACATTGAAATATTTATGTACGGGTGCTGTTGTGATGATTAATTTTATGCATCAGTTTCACTGGGCTAAAGATGCTGAGATAGCTGGTAAAACATTATTTCTGGGTGTGTCTGTGAAGGTCTTTCTGGAAGAACTTACCATTTGAATTGGTAGACTGATTAATGAACATTGCCTGGACCAATATGGGTGTGTATCACCCAGTCCATTGAGGGTCTGCATAGAACAAAATGGTGGAAGAAAGACCCACTTACTGAATCTGCTTGAACTAGTACATCTATCCTTTCTTTCCTTCAAACCTGTTCTCAGGCCTTCAGATTTGAGTCTTGGACTGGAAAAACACCACTGACTCTCCTGGACCTCCAGTTTGCAGAGGGCCCACTCAGCTTCAAAACTCGAGTGAGTCAATCCCTCATAGTAAATCTCTTCCTGTATACATATATATCCTATTGTTTCTGTTTCACCATAGAACCCATAGCTGCCAAAATCCTGTTAATTATCTGTTAGTTTTGAAATGGTCTCAGTGAAAATGTTGGTTAGAATCTTCAAATTTCTTCATCAAATAGGAGGAAAGGCTTTGTGGGAAGTTAATTTTTATTTGTTTTTGCCTTATATTCACCAAAATAAAACCAGGAAGCAATCTGGGGAAGGAGCAACCCTTCCAAATTTGAATTGAATGAGAAACCAAGCAAAATAAGAAACAGCAACAGAGATTAAAAACGGGATTTGCAAACCTGGATCCCTTAACTTGATATCTTAAAAATGTAAACCACACCTGGTTAGTAATGGAAATTTGAATTTGTGTAATCTTACCTCCCACACACAATATGAAATGGAAAACACAAGATGCCAAATCATAAAACTAAATAGATTTTTCTTCCTTGGTCACAGGAAACAGACAAATATTATCAATTTGTAAGCAAATACTTCTTTTCCCAGATTAATCATTCTTAATTTGGGGAGGTGCAGGGGATGGTAATGAACCTCTTTTGAGAAACTGATTTTTAAAAAGCTGTGGAATGCCTTCCAGAAAACTGCACATGCACATGATGGATTGTACATAATTTCAGGAGGTTCATGGACCTCCGAGTATTCTGTGGATATCACATTAGGAAATTCTGACAAAGAGATCCTCAATCCAAATAATTTTGGATAAATCCAGGGGAAACTATCCTTGAATGTGACTTCTAGAACTTTAAACCTCTACTAAATACCATTAACAATTTAAGGGATTGAAAATAATGAATATTTTTCACCTTTTTGTTGATTACTTGCCATATTTTATTAACTGTTGTAATTACTTTTCTGGAAAAAGGTAGGATTTAAACTCTAAATAATGCACGTTTTTAGTAACTTCTTGTTGAAGAGCAAATCTTAGGTTGTATCTTTTCCTTACTTGTTTTTTTTCAACCTAATTTTTTCCCCTGGTTTTTTTTTTTCCTGTTTTTTTCATGTCTTACAATTGTCAGTATACTTTCAGCCGAAAACTTGAGTTCATTCATATATACACACAAGACCTTGCTATTTCTGCCACTGTCCCTGTGCAATTCAGTTTCTTCACAACACTTTGTTACCACTGTTTTGTTGTCTACAATGCCAGAATGGTGCCTGATACTTTGAATCATTCAAATCATACATCCAAGTCCACATTTTACTATATTTGTATTGCAGTATCTCATTTTGTTGTAGTAATTCTTACCTTGAAGTCATCCTTTTTATCTGACACTCTGCAGATGTTATGCTTTGGAATATATTTAAGTCAGGCTGGATCATTGTAATCAATCCTGTACATATATTTTTTTCTTCTTAAATTGGTCTTTACAAAGAGTTTCCTAAAGAAAATAAATTATTTCTTTCCTTTAGCCATTTCAAATTAAATAAACATTAAACATAATTCAGGAGACTTCTTACTGCCAGATCTTAGTCAAAACATAGTTCTAGGAATAGATTAGATGTTAATATTTTACATTTTTATGCACTGTATATTGTCTGTGGACTGTTCCTACTTAGATATTTGATAATATTATAAATGCGTTTTGTTACACATGTCTGTATTCTTGAAAGTAGAAGTGTTATTGAACCAAAAACATGGACTTCAAAAAATAGTCATGGATTATAAACTTATAATCAGCTATATTGAGAAAGATGAACTCTTCATAAGAAAGTAATAAAAATTAACAAAGTCATTGTGAAATTAAAGACACCTGGGTTCAAATATATGTTATACAAGTACCTGTACTAGAAAATAGTACTCATACTAGAGGGTTTCTATGGATTAAATTTGAAATAATTCATGCTTAGGGTAGGACTTGGCCAATAGTTAATGTCAAGTAAATATTATTTTTAGAGTGGAATTCATCTTACCCAATGGCTTAGGCTTTCAATAATCAAATTATGTGAAAGACCATTTTCAATTAAAATTATCCTTATAAATTCTATAAGTCAGTCATAAATTATAATGTATATAGATTTGTATATATTACATAATTTCCATTACTTTATTTAATTAATCATTATTAACCACTACCCTGTACCAAAGAACTATAAGAGGTGCTGGGAAATATAAGAATGAACAAGACTGATGTGATTCTTGTATTGCTTCAGATAGCTTAAATTCTGTCAGTGAGATAATTAACCATAAATTGCAAAATAGTACCGTATATGCTGTGAAAGTGAAAGTAAAGTATATGGTACTAGAGGGCTCTTAAGATTTGTTAGAGATAACTAGGGGAGAAGTGATGGCAGAGTCCTGAAGGATGGCTGCAAATAAGTGAGTACAAATATACCAGTGAAGGAGATAAAGGGGTGACAAGGAGGGAAAAGGCTAAAGTCTTTTAAAGGTCATTGTACATAATCCTTTCATGCACTGGAGAAGGGAATGGCAACCCACTCCAGTATTCTTGCCTAGAGAATCCTAGGGACGGCGGAGCCTGGTGGGCTGCCATCCATAGGATCGCACAGAGTCGGACACGACTGAAGCGACTTAGCAGCAGCAGCAGCAGCAGTACTTAATCCTCAGGGCAGAGGAAAAGATCAAAAGTCTTAAACAGTTATAGTTAAAAAAATTGACTCTGGTGTTTATAAACATTGAATTGGAGTGCAGCAAAAATGAAGGCCTAGTTCTATAAAAATAACGACAGCTAATAAATATAGAGGACTGATGAAATTGTTAAACCACTACTTTGGTGGTGGTGGTTTAGTCACTCAAACCTGTAGCCTGCCAGACTCCTCTGTCCATGGGATTCTCCAGGCAAGAATACTGGAGTGGGTTGCCATTTCCTTCTCCAGGGGATCTTCCCTATACCCAGGAATCGAACGTGGATCTCCTGCATTGCAGGCGGATTCTTTACCAACTGAGCTATGAGGGAAGCCCAAACCACTACTTTGCAGCCTTAAAATAATAATGTAAGCAAGAATCATTAATGGATGATGGTAACAATTAATGGTTGAAAGGATGGCGGAAGAATAGGATAGTCACAGGGTAGTCAAGTTTTCATTCCACAGGTGATTTGCTAATTACAAAGCAAAATATGTATCCTTACATTGCAGAGATCTGGTGAACTTGCTATTATGTGTCTCTTGACGTAATGCAAAAGGAAGTTGTCATGGGCTGAATTGCGTCTCTCTGAAATTCATAAGTTGACATCTTAAATCCAGCTATTTCTGTATTTGGAGATAGGGACGTAAAAAGAAGTAGTTAAAATGAAGTCATATGGGTGGATCCCTGGATCAGGTAGCAATAGTAGAGATGGAGAAAACAGGATGAATTTTGAAACATAATTATAAAATAGAATTGGCAGGATTTACTGGTAGTTTGAGATGTGGTAGGGGTTGTTGGCAGGCTGGGGGAGGGTGGAGAGGAGAATTCTGGAATAAACAATGATGTAGAAGTTGGTCCCCCTGAAATAGGGAAAAAAGGAAGAGGAGGAAGAACTCATTTGGGGGAAATGATGACATCAACTTTGGATAGTGACAACCATCAATCGGGTAGACTTGATTGAAAGGCCACTCATTTTTCCCTAGAGGACATTTTAATGTAATTCATTAAATAATTCCTGATTCCAAATCAAGAACTAGGCGAGGCACTTGTATATACATTACACGTAGCAATTGTCACATAGTCCAATTAAGTAATTATTTGGCATATTTTTTTCTCTGAGCCTTAGTTCCTCACTGTAAAACAGGGATAATATTTAGTCATGTTGTAATAAACTTGAGGAAAACAGAAATTGTGCATACTATGTTCATAGTATCCCAAGTGCATACTATAATAGCCATGTATATAATAAATATTTAATAAATATATGTTGAATTGAATACATCTCTGAAATTTCCCACTTTTCATTCCACCAGTAGACAAGCCTGTGCTATGACCAGTTAACAATAACGGTATTGATTTTTTTCATGCTATAAAGTAAGAATTGTGGATAAAAATTGTAGAACATACTATGTTTATAAAAGACAGATCAATTCATTTATCTTGACTATATTCATGAAGATGTTATTTTTACATGTTGTAAATGAAGAAATTGACTCTGGGAAAGATTAAGTGTCAGTGACTTGGACCATCTTTGCTGGTAGGAGGCAGAACTAAAACTGGAAAACAAACAGGCTGTTTTCTACTACCCCACAGGTGCTATAGAAAATGCTGTTAAAAATCTGAGCAAGAATAAATTAAACTGTGAATCTTACATGATCCTAGACATTGCCCCAGGTGATGTAGAGTGACACTCTACACAGGTTTAATGTTTCACTTTTAATTTTAGGCTTATGCCTTTTCTGAGAAGAGACTGAAATTCATGAAAGGTGAGACAAATGCTGTGTATAAACCCTTGCATAGACACACACCCTTGTTTAGTGGTGATTGGAAGTAATAAACATTCAAATTTGTGTTCTAGGACACATTTAAACTGAAGCCTTTAGAGAGGGAAAGATAGGTTAGTAATTCATCACAGCTGTAACTTAAAATCAGTTTAATTTGTTGTCAGATTACCACCATTTTGAGGTATTTAAGGATAACTCTTTAGCTAGATATTACAATTAATCTTAAAACACATATAAAAAGATCAGAAATCTAATGTGGTAAAATACAGTATAGACCAAATACTTCACGTTTTACAAGTTCAGAGTTTGACTCCATTTGAAATTTGTATAACACACCTAGTCTCTCCTCTTAATATGTTACCTCTGAGACTGATTGGAAAAGCACTTTTCAGTTAGTATACTGGAAAGCATTACTTCATTTTTATGAATTATAGATGACTTGCACTATATTAGAATCATTGTCAAAGTTGTTTCTGAATGACAGAATCGACCAGTCACTTTTCTATTTAGACAAATTAGATTAAAAAACTTAAGGAATTCCAGCTGCTGCTGCTGCTGCTAAGTTACTTCAGTCGTGTCCGGCTCTGTGCAACCCCATAGTCGGCAGCCCAACAGGCTCCGCCGTCCCTGGGATTCTCCAGGAAAGAACACTGGAGTGGGTTGCCATTTCCTACTCTAATGCAGGAAAGTGAAAAGTGAAAGTGAAGTTGCTCAGTTGTCCGACTCTTAGCGACCCCATGGACTGTAGCCTACCAGGCTCCTCTGTCCATGGGAGTTTCCAGGCAAGAGTACTAGAGTGGGGTGCCATTGCCTTCTCCGAAGGAATTCCTAGAAGTACCTTTGTTCATTGGCTTACCTAAAATGCCCACTGTTCAAGTTTTGTTTGTGCTAATCATTGCCGTGGTTTAAGATGATCCTTTAAAAAAGTAAGCACCCCATGAAAGGAAATTAAGTCTCAGGTAAATGTGTCCTGTCTGTCATGCATTCATTTTCACTCCCTTATTCCTGTGTGTGTGTGTTTTTAAACACATGTTTATTGAGGTATAAATTGCATCTGGTAAAATTCACCCCTTTTAGGTGTATTGTTTGATGAGTTTTGACAAATGCATGTGGTCCTATAACCAGCACCAAAACTTAGATATACATTTTCATCACCCCGCAAAAGTTCCTTTTTGTCTTCCTGTCATCAGTCTTCACCCTCCTTTTCCAGTCCTTGCCAGCCACTGACTTGATTTCTGCCTCAGTAGTTTTAGGTTTTATAGGCTAGATGATTGAATTGGGTCCCAAAAGGATGAGTGTGAATAGGGCAAAGAAAGAAGATGGAATGAGACTTTGTGACAGAAAACAATCTTTGCAGATACGCACTAAATTATGAATGTTTCTGTGTCTTCTGCAAAGGGGTGAAGATAAGTGTGGCTGAAAAAGATCTGTTCAAGGTATGTGTAAGGGTCAGCATTCTAATGGTTGTGCATTTGTACCCCAACTTTACACATCCATTTCTTGGATGCCTGAGTTAATGAAATAATCTATCATAAACACTTTGTCAGTGGTTATTTCTGCCATATATTGTTGTGGTTTAAATTTGACTTTACATTGCCTAATGAAAGACTTGAAGCTGAATCATCAGCAAATCAGTTAGGAGGTTAATTGAATTTGAAATATTTGAATGTGAGACAGTTTTTTTGTTGGAGAACTTTTCTTGCTTGTATAAAAATCATCCCTAAAGACCATGTTTGTGTAACAACCAATTTATCCCTTCCTGTCCCCCTCCCTCAAACACACTTATTTCTTGTTTCAAAAGTTAGGAATGCTTTTGTTGTAAGAAGCAGAAAAACCAACATGACTTCAATTGTGAGTCCTTTTATTATTTTCCTTACAAGAAGCTACTGGCTGTTGATCTCAGAAGTGGTCAAAATTTCATCAAGGACCCAGATTTCCTTTTTCTCCAACATTCCTAGCATTTCATCCACATATTATCATCTTATGGTTGTTTGTCAGAGGCCTGCACAATTCTAAACACAAGAAGAGAAGTGCAATAAACTCTTTTTTTCATTTATCTCCTTATTAGAAAGCCAGTCAGGAGACTGCCCCTATCAGTTCATTGAACAGAACTGGGTCACATGTCTACCTTTAGATAAAAGGGAGGCCTGGAAAATGAGAACTTGGTTGTCCTAGCTTTGTAGTAGAAATTGACAAAGAAAAGGGGGAATGGCAGATAGGAATGTTTTACACACTTATGTGGCTCTCCATTGCTCCAGGAAAAGGTACATCTTTAACAATGACTCCTAAGGTTCTGTGTTCTGGCCCTTGACCTTTGAGTTCCTCTCTAGTTATCTTTAGCCATAACCCTCCTATCCTCAGTGTAGTCATCCTGAGCTTTCAGTTCCTCCTGTGTACCATTCTCCCTCCAGTCTTTACACAAATTGTTATCTTGCCCTGAAAACCTGTTCCTTGCGTACTGGTGATGTCTTGACCTACTTTATTTAGCTAACTGACTTTGATGCCCTCCCTCAATCATTGTCAGTGATCTTAAATTATACAATGTTTCCCTGTCAGATGTCATGATCACACTGTAGTATAATTGCTTATATAATTTTCTGTCCCTGCTCATAGATTCTAAGCTGCATGTCAGAGCCTATTGAAGCATTCTTCAAAATGGATGCTCTATAAACATTTTGGGAACAAAGGAATGAATGGCTTGAGCTCAGGCTGAAACTTACCACGTTTAACTGGGTTAAATGAGAAATAATGAAAAAATATATAAATGTACTCAACAATTTGATATACAAACGTCTTTATTACTTAATGGTTGAGTTTGGGGATTAAATTATAGGGGGAAAATAGGTATCAAAATGTAGCTGGTTAATTGTGAATTCTTAGTAAAAATTCTGGAAAATGTGTATTCAACAGCATAATCCCAAATCTATGTTTGCTATATTCAACCTACCTAAGTGAAACTACTTAAGTGTACTTATTTATTTGATGAAGGATTTCAAAAGTGAAGGGAAAAATCATTATTCCAGCAATGATTTGTCATTACAGGTCTAAACTGCCAGAGGCACCAAGCCACCCCAAATCTATATAGCATGAGTCACATATTAAACAGGTCTTTACTGTATCTGAATTCCAGTTCCTAATCATGAAGTTAACTGTGAACGTGACAACATTTTGAGATAGAAGAACTGATTCGGCTAGGGACATTTTGTTTCATTTATATCTGTAAATTAGGAAAGTCACAGCTTATAAAAGATATGTTAAAATAACAAATTAGTTCACAATATGTATTCATATCTAAAGAAGCTCTCAGTAATATAAAAAAATTTAGAATCATTTTTAAAGGATTTTCTTCCTCAAAACATTTTATAAATCCTGTAAGATAAAGAACAATTGGACCTAATGATGGATTCTGTTGTGGTATGTGATAGGTGTGCAAATATTTGTTGACTGAATCAATTGGTTCAAATGGATATAAGAAAATCTAGTTTCTGAACCCAGCTCAAGCTGCATGAGAGTACGTAAATCACTTAAACTAACGCTTGGCTAATAAATATGTGAGTTCTGTGTTATATCAGAAAGTGATCATTGCTTTTGGAAAGAAAAGAGTAAAATAAGATTGAGACAATCAGGAGTAAGGAAGAGTGTTTGGTGAGTGCATATGCTTGACCTGAGACTTACCTGGTGGCTCAGCATTTAAAGAATCCGCCTATAATGCGGGAGATCTGGGTTCAATCCCTCGGTCAGAAGATCCCCTGGAGAAGGGAATAGCAGCCCACTCCACTACTCTTGCCTGGAGAATTCCATGGCTACAGTCCATGGGGTCGCAAAGAGTTGGACACGACTGAGCGACTAACACTTTCACTAACACTGTGCTTGGCATATATGAAAGTGAAAGTGAAAGGCCAGAATACTGGAGTGGGTAGCCTTTCCTTTCTCCAGGGGATCTTCCCAACCCAGGTATTGAACCCCGGTCTCCCGCATTGCAGGAGGATTCTTTACCAGCTGAGCCACAAGGGAAGCCCTGGCATGTATGAACCTTCAGTAAAATCCTATCAGCTATTAATATGACTTTTGTTCTTATCTGAAAATGAAAACATTAGGTCTAATGATTCCTAGTGCTTGAAAAATATTTGTGTTCTATTTCCGGATTTTGTGGCTAATGGACTCTGTTGTGAATTCTGAGGTTTTGTAAAGTTATTATTTATCTGTTTGTTGCTTAAGAATTTTTTGTGTTTGTCTTCCTTGTGATTTCTATAAAACAGTATGACCTTAAAAATGTAGAGATTATCAAATTTCTTTTTAAAATACACTGGTTTGTTTAAAACAAACTCAAAATAAAAATTTTAGTGCATTTATTAAGAAAAACATATGTGTGAAATACTAGTTTTTTGTCAGGCCAGTTTCCCTTAAATCTTATCTTTTTGGTCACTGATTCATGATTGTTTTAAGTTTTTCAACAAATACTGGCACAGAGCCTCCTTCTAACACATTCATGTTTGAAATTGACATAGTTATCTTTATTGTCCTGGAAACGTTTGTAGCACATATGTTAGGACCTGTCCCCAAAGATTGTTGAACATCATTAAAAGTAAGTGTTCTGCATTGCTATAAATTGTAAGCTAGACACAAGTCAGTCCCAGATGAGTTTCTACACGAATAATAATTTTTAAAAAAATGAAAGGAGGAAATAAAAAAAGAAAGAGAAGTCCTCAGATGTTTAAATCTGCTTAACCATCTATAGTAGAGGGCTTGAGAGAGAGTGATATAATATATGTTGTTTCTATAGCAATCTTACTGTTCCTTTGCCTGCACAAGTATCTAGATTCCAGCAAAGGAAAATGTACAATAGTTCTAAATATTCTAATGTTCTAATAATCTTCCACTTTTCATGCTATTCATCCTCTTCTATTTATTCTACCTAGTACAAATTATATTTTTATGCATTCCAGAAGCCTTGGTAGAAAAACTTCAATAATTTAACGATATGCACTATTATCCACATAGCACCTATTATCCTCCAAACATAATAGGGTAAAACAACAAACATCTATCCTTTCACATTGTTTCTCAGGATCAGGATCTGGAAGTGACTCTAGCCATATGATTCTGGCTCAGTGTTTCTCATGAGATAGCAGTCAGGTTTTTATCTGAGGCTGCAGTCATTGCAAGACTCAAGTAGGACTGGAGAATCCACTTCCAAACTCACTGATGTGGTTATTTGGGAGCTTTAAGAACTTACTAATGAGCCTGACCAAGGTAGCTAACATCCGCCAGAGAAAGTAATCTAAAAAGAGGATGATGGAAGTGTCTTTTATAACCATATATCATTCCTGACATGCCATCACTTCTACTGTACTCCGTTTCTCCCACAGATGAACCTAGTACACTGAGAGTATGAAAACCAGGAGGCAGGGGTCATTGAGGGGGTCATTCTTTTTTTAAATTTATTTTAATGGGAGACTAATTATTTTACAATATTGTAGTGCTTTTTGCCATACATTGACATGAATCAGCCATGGGTATACATGTGTTCCCCATCCTGAACTCCCCTCCCACCACCCTCCCCATCCCATCCCTCAGGGTCATCCCAGTACACTAGCCCTGAGCACCCTGCCTCATGCATTGAACCTGGACTGGTGATCTATTTCACATATGATAACATACATGTTTCAATAATATTCTCTTCAATCATCCCACCCTTGCCTTCTCCCACCGAGTCCAAAAGTCTGTTCTTTACATCTGTGTCTCTTTTGCTGTCTCGCATATAGGGTCATCGTTACCATCTTTCTAAATTCCATCAGTTCAGTTCAGTCGCTCAGTCGTGTCCGACCCTCTGCGACCCCATGAATTGCAGCACGCCAGGCCTCTCTGTCCATCACCAACTCCCGGAGTCCACCCAAACCCATGTTCATCGAGTCGGTGATGCCATCCAACCCTCTCATCCTCTGTCGTCCCCTTCTCCTCCCGCCCCCAATCCTACCCAGCATTAGGGTCTTTTCCAATGAGTCAACCCTTCACATGAGGTGGCCAAAGTATTGGAGTTTCAGCTTCAACATCAGACCTTCCAATGAACACTCAGGATTGATCTCTTTTAGGATGGATTGATTGGATCTCCTTGCAGTCCAAGAAACTCTCAAGAGTCTTCTCCAACACCACAGTTCAAGATTCTAGTTTCATCATCAATTCTGCGGCGCTCAGCTTTCTTCACCGTCCAACTCTCACATCCATACATGACCACTGGAAAAACCATAGTCTTGACTAGACGGACTTTTGTTGGCAAAGTAATGTCTCTGCTTTTAAACATGCTATCTAGGTTGGCCATAACCTTCCTTCCAAGTAGTAAGCGTCTTTTAATTTCATGGCTGCAGTCACCATCAGCAGTGATTCTGGAGCCCAAAAAAGTAAAGTCTGACACTGTTTCCACTGTTTCCCCATCTATTTCCCATGGAGTGATGGGACCAGATGCCATGATCTTAGTTTTCTGAACGTTGAGCTTTAAGCCAACTTTTTCACTCTCCTCTTTCACCTTCATCAAGAGGTTCTTTAGTTCTTCTTCACTTTCTGCCATAAGGGTGGTGTCATCCGCATATCTGAGGTTATTGATATTTCTCCCGGCAATCTTGATTCCAGCTTGTGTTTCTTCCAGCCCAGCGTTTCTCATGATGTACTCTGCATATAAGTTAAATAAGCAGGGTGACAATATACAGCCTTGACGTACTCCTTTTCCTATTTGGAACCAGTCTGTTGTTCCATGTCCAGTTCTAACTGTTGCTTCCTGACCTGCATACAGGTTTCTCAAGAGACAGGTCAGATGGTCTGGTATTCCCATCTCTTTCAGAATTTTCCACAGTTTATTGTGATCCACACAGTCAAAGGCTTTGGCATAGTCAATAAAGCAGAAATAGATGTTTTTCTGGAACTCTCTTGCTTATTTGATGATCCAGCGGATATTGGCAATTTGATCTCTGGTTCCTCTGCCTTTTCTAAAACCAGCTTGAACATCTGGAAGTTCACGGTTCACGTATTGCTGAAGCCTGGCTTGGAGAATTTTGAGCATTACTTTACTAGCATGTGAGATGAGTGCAATTGTGTGGTAGTTTGAGGATTCTTTGGCATTGCCTTTCTTTGGGATTGGAACGAAGACTGACCTCTTCCAGTCCTGTGGCCACTGCTGAGTTTTCCAAATTTGCTGGCATATCGAGTGCAGCACTTTCACAGCATCACCTTTGAGGATTTGAAATAGCTCAACTGGAATTCCATCACCTCCACTAGCTTTGTTCGTAGTGATGCTTTCTAAGGCCCACTTGACTTCACATTCCAAGATGTCTGGCTCTAGATATGTGTTAATATACTATATTGGTGTTTTTCTTTCTGGCTTACTTCACTCTGTATAATAGGCTCCAGTTTCATCCACCTCATTAGAACTGATTCAAATGCATTCTTTTTAATAGCTGAGTAATATTCCATTGTGTATATGTACCACAGCTTCCTTATCCGTTCGTCTGCCAATGGACATCTAGGTTGCTTCCATGGCCTGGCTATTGTAAACAGTGCTGCAGTGAACATTGGGGTACACGTGTCTCTTTGAATTCTGGTTTCCTCGGTGTGTATGCCCAGCAGTGGGATTGCTGGGTCGTACAGCAGTTCTATTTCCAGTTTTTAAAGGAATCTCCGTACTGTTCTCCATGGTGACTGTACTAGTTTGCATTCCCACCAACAGTGTAAGAAGGTTCACTTTTCTCCACACCCTCTCCAGCATTTATTGTTTGTAGACTTTTTGATAGCAGCTATTCTGACTAGTGTGAGATAGTACCTCATTGTGGTTTTGATTTGCATTTCTCTGAATGAGGGATGCTGAGCATCTTTTCATGTGTTTGTTAGCCATCTGTATGTCTTCTTTAGAGAAATGTCTGTTTAGTTCTTTGGCCCATTTTTTGATTGGGTTGTTTATTTTTCTGGAATTAAGCTGCAGGAGCTGCTTGTATATATTTGAGATTAATTCTTTATCAGTTGCTTCGTTTGCTATTATTTTCTCCCATTCTGAAGGCTGTATTTTCACCTTGCTTATACTTTCCTTCCTTGTGCAAAAGCTTCTAAGTTTAATTAGGTCCCATTTGTTTATTTTTGCTTTTATTTCCGTTACTCTGGGAAATGGGTCAAAGAGGATCCCGCTGTGATTTATGTCAGAGAGTGTTTTGCCTATGTTTTCCTCTAGGAGTTTTATAGTTTCTGGTCTTACATTTAGATCTTTAATCCATTTTGAGTTTATTTTTGTATATGGTGTTAGAAAGTATTCTAGTTTCATTCTTTTACAAGTGGTTCACCAGTTTTCCCATCACCACTTGTTAAAGAGATTGTCTTTTCTCCATTGTATATTCTTGCCTCCTTTGTCAAAGATAAGGTGTCCATAAATGCATGGATGTATCTCTGGGCTTTCTATTTTGTTCTATTGATCTATATTTCTGTCTTTTTGCCAATGCCATACTGTCTTGATGACTGTAGCTTTGTAGTATAGCCTGAAGTCAGGCAGGCTGATTCCTCTATAACAATTCTTCTTTCTCAAGATTGCTTTGGCTATTCGAGGTTTTTTGTATTTCCATACAAATTGTGAAATTATTTGTTCTAGTTCTCTAAAAAATACCATTGGTAGCTTGATAGGGATTGCATTGAATCTATAGATCTCTTTGGGTAATATACTCATTTTCACTATATTGATTCTTCTGATCCATGAACATGGTATATTTCTCCATCTATCTGTGTTCTCTTTGACTTCTTTCATCAGTGTTTTATAGTTTTCTATACATAGGTCTTTTGTTTCTTTAGGTAGATTTATTCCTAAGTATTTTATTCTTTTCATTGCGATGGTGAATGGAATTGTTTCCTTAATTTCTCTTACTTTTTTCTCATTATTGGTGTATAGGAATGCAAGGAATTTCTGTGTGTTAATTTTATATCCTGCAACTTTACTATATTCACTGATAGCTCTAGTAATTTTCTGGTGGAGTCCTTAGGGTTTTCTACGTAGAGGATCATGTCATCTGCAAACAGTGAGAGTTTTACTTCTTCTTTTCCAATCTGGATTCCTTTTATTTCTTTTTTCTCTGAATGCTGTGGCTAAAACTTCCAAAACTATGTTGAATAGTAGTGGTGAGAGTGGGCACCCTTGTCTTTTTCCTGACTTGAGGGGAAATGCTCTCAATTTTTCACCATTGAGGAGAATGTTTGCTGTGGGTATATCGTATATATATGGCTTTTATTATGTTGAGGTATGTAACTTCTATGCCTTCTTTCTGGAGGGTTTTTAACATAAATCGATGTTGAATTTTGTCAAAGGCTTTCTCTGCATCTATTGAGATAATAATCTGGTGTTTATCTTTCAATTTGTTAATGTGGTATATCACATTGATTGATTTGCGAATATTGAAGTATCCTTGCATCCCTGGGCTAAAGCCCACTTGGTCATGATGTGTGATCTTTTTAATATGTTGTTGAATTCTATTTGCTAGAATTTTGTGAAGCATTTTTGCATCTATGTTCATCAGTGATACTGCCCTGTAGTTTTCCTTTTTTGTGGCAACTTTGTCTGGTTTTGGCATCAGGGTGACAGAATGAGTTTGGAAGTTTACCTTCCTCTGCAATTTTCTGGTAGAGTTTGAGTACGATAGGTGTTAGCTCTTGTCTCCATTTTTGGTAGAACTCAGCTATGAAGCCATCTGGTCCTGGGCTTTTGTTTGTGGAAGATCTCTGATCACAGATTTGATTCCCGTGCTTGTGATGGGTCTGTTAAGATTTTCTATTTCTTCCTGGTTCAGTTTTGGAAAGTTATACTTTTCTAAGAATTTGTCCATTTCTTCCAAGTTGTCCATTTTATAGGCATAATCATTGCTGATAGTAGTCTCTTATGATCCTTTATATTTCTGTGTTGTCTGTTGTGATTTCTACATTTTCCTTTCTAATTTTGTTGATTAGATTCTTCTCCCTTTTTTCCTTGATGAGTCTGGATAGTGGGTTGTCTGTTTTATTTATCTTCTCAAACAACAAGGTTTTCGCTTTGTTGATTTTTGCTATGATCTCCTTTGTTTCTTTAAATTGATTTCTGCCCTAATTTTTGTGATTTCTTTCCTTCTGCTAACCTGGGTTTCTTCATTTCTTCCTTTTCTAGTTACTTCAGGTGTAGAGTTAGGTTATTTATTTGATTTTTCTCTTCTTTCTTGAGGTTAGCTTGCATTGCTATGAATCTTCCCCTTCACTTCACTTCAGTCGCTCAGTCGTGTCTGACTCTTTGCGATCCAGTGAACCACAGCACACCAGGCCTCCCTGTCCATCACCAACTCCCAGGTCCACTGACATGGACCCATGTCCATTGAATCAGTGATGCCATCCAACCGTCTCATCCTCTGTCATCCCCTTCTCCTCCTGCCCTCAATCTTTCCCAGCATCAGGATCTTTTCAAATGAGTCAGCTCTTCGCATCAGGTGGCCAAAGTATTGGAGTTTCAGCTTCAACATCAGTCCTTCCAATGAACACCCAGGACTGATCTCCTTTAGGATGGACTGGTTGGATCTCCTTGCAGTCCAAGGGACTCTCAAGAATCTTCTCCAACACCACAATTCAAAAGAATCAATTCTTGGGTACTCAGCTTTCTTTAAGTCCAACTCTAAAATCCATACATGACCACTGGAAAAACCATAACCTTGACTAGATGGACATTTGTTGACAAAATAATGTCTCTGCTTTTTAATATGCTGTCTAGGTAGGTCATAATTTTCCTTCCAAGGAGTAAGCGTCTTTTAATTTCATGGTTCAATCACCATCTGCAGTGATTTTGGAGCCCTGAAAAATAAAGCCAGCCACTGTTTCCACTGTTTCCCCATCTATTTCCCATGAAGTGATGGGACCAGATGCCATGATCTTAGTTTTCTGAATGTTGAGCTTTAAGCCAACGTTTCTACTCTCCTCTTTCACTTTCATCAAGAGGCCCTTTAGTTCTTCTTCACTTTCTGCCAGAAGGGTGGTGTCATCTGCATATCTGAGGTTATTGATATTTCTCCCGGCAATCTTGATTCCAGCTTGTGCTTCCAGCCCAGCGTTTCTCATGATATACTCTGCATATAAGTTAAATAAGTAGGGTGAAAATATACAGCCTTGATGTACTCATTTTCCAATTTGGAACCAGTCTCATGTTCCATGTCCAGTTCTAACTGTTGCTTCCTGACCTGCATACAGGTTTCTCAAGAGGCAGGTCAGGTGGTGTGGTATTCCCATCTCTTTCAGAATTTTCTGCAGTTTATTGTGTTCCACACAGTCAAAGGCTTTACCTTAGTCAATAAAGCAGAAATAGATGTTTTTTTGGAACTATCTTGCTTATTTGATGATGCATCAGATGTTGGCAATTTGATCTCTGGTTCCTCTGCCCTTTCTAAAACCAGCTTGAACATCTGGAAGTTCACGGTTCACATATTACTGATTCCTAGCTTGGAGAATTTTGAGCATTACTTTACCAGCGTGTGAGATGAGTGCAATTGTGCGGTAGTTTGAGGATTCTTTGGCATTGCCTTTCTTTGGGGTTGGAATGAAAATTGACCTTTTCCAGTCCTGTGGCCACTGCTGAGTTTTCCAAATTTGCTGACATATTAAGTACAGCACTTTCACAGCATCATCTTTCAGGATCAGAAATAGCTGAACTGGAATTCCATTACTTCCCCTAGCTTTGTTTGTAGTGATGCTGCCTAAGGCCCACTTGACTTCACATTCCAGGATGTCTGGCTCTAGGAGAGTGATCACACCATCGTGATTATCTGGGTCGTGAAGATCTTTTTTGTAAAGTTCTTCTGTGTGTTCTTGCCACCTCTTCTTAATATCTTCTGCTTCTATTAGATCCCTACTATTTCTGTCCTTTGTTGAGCCCATCTTTGCATGAAATGTTCCCTTGGTATCTCTAATTTTCTTGAAGAGATCTCTAGTCTTTCCCATTCTATTGTTCTCCTCTATTTCTTTGCACTGATCGCTGAGGAAGGCTTTCTCATCTCTCCTTGCTATTCTTCGGAACTCTGCATTCAAATGGGTATATGTTTCCTGTTCTCCTTTGCTTTTCACTTTCTTTCTTTTCCCAGCTATTTGTAAGGCCTCCTCAGACAGCCATTTTGCTTTTTTGCATTTCTTTTCCATGGGGATGGTCTTGATCCCTGTCTCCTGTACAATGTCACAAACCTCTGTCCATCGTTCTTCAGGCACTCTGTCTACCAGATCTAGTCCCTTATATCTATTTCTCACTTCCACTCTATAGTCATAAGGGATATGATTTAGGTCATATCTGAATGGTCTAGTGGTTTTCTCCACTTTCTTCAATTTCACTCAGAATTTGACAATAAGGAGTTCATGATCTGAGCCACAGTCTGCTCCCAGTCTTGTTTTTGCTGACTGTATAGAGCTTCTCCATCTTTGGCTGCAAAGAATATAATCAATCTGATTTTGGTGTCAACTATCTGTTGATGTCCATGTGTAGAGTCTTCTCTTGTGTTGTTGCAAGAGAGTGTGTGCTATGACCAGTGCGTTCTCTTGGCAGAACTCTATTAGCCTTTGCCCTGCTTCATTCTGTACTCCAAGGCCAAATTTGCCTGTTACTCCAGGTGTTTCTTGACTTCCTACATTTACATTCCAGTCCCCTATAATGAAAAGGACATCCCTTTTGGGTGTTAGTTCTAGAAGGTCCTGTAGGTCTCTTAGAACTGTTCAGCTTCTTCAGCATTACTCGTTGGGGCATAGACTTGTATCAGCGTGATATTGAATGGTTTGCCTTGGAAATGAACAGAGATCATTTGTCGTTTTTGAGATTGCATCCAAGTACTGCATTTTGGACTCTTTTGTTGATTATGATGGCTGCTCCATTTCTTCTAAGGGATTCCTGCCCACAGTAGTAGATATAATGGTCATCTGAGTTAAATTCACCCATTCCAGTCCATCTTAGTTCGCTGATTCCTAGAATGTTGATGTTCACTCTTGTCATCTCCTGTTTGACCACTTCCAGTTTGCCTTGATTCACGGACCTAACATTCCAGGTTCCTATGTAATATTACTTTTTACACCATCGAACCTTGCTTCTATCACAAGTCCAATCCACAACTGGGTTTTGTTTTTGCTTTGGCTCCATCCCTTCATCCTTTCTGGATTTATTTCTCCACTGATCTCCAGTAGCATTTTGGGCACCTACTGACCTGGGGAGTTCATCTTTCAGTGTCCTATCTTTTTGCCTTTTCATACTGTTCATTGGTTTCTCAAGGCAAGAATGCTGAAGTGATTTGCCATTCCCTTCACCAGTGGATCACATTCTGTCAGACCTGTCCACAATGACCTGTCCATCTTGGGTGGCCCCGTGTGGCATGGCTCATAGTTTCATTGAGTTTGACAAGGCTGTGGTCCATGTGATCAGATTTGCTAGTTGTATGTGATTGTGGTTTCAGTCTGTTTGCCCTCTGATGCCCTCTCTCAGTGCCTACTGTCTTACTTGGGTGTCTCTTACCTTGGATGTGGGGTATCTCTTCACAGCTGCTCCAGCAAAGCTCAGCCACTGCTCCTTACCTTGGATGTGGAGTAGCTCCTCTTGGCCGCTGTCCCTGACCTTGGACATGGGGTAGCTCCTCTCAGCCACTACCTCTGACCTTGAACATGGGGTAGCTCCTTTCCTCCTCTTCCCCTTGGCATTGCTTTTACTGAATCCCGTAGGTTTTGGGTTGTCGTATTTTCATTGTCATTTGTTTCTATGCATATTTTGATTTCTTTTTTGATTTCTTCTGTGATTTGTTGGTTATTCAGAAGCATGTTGTTTATCCTCCATATGTTTGTAGTTTTAATATTTTTTTTTCCTGTAGTTGACATATAATCTTACCACATTGTGATGAGAAAAGATGCTTGAAATGATTTCAATTTTTTTTGAATTTACCAAGGCTAGCTTTATGGCCCAGGATTTGATCTATCCTGGAGAAGGTTCTGTGTGCACTTGAGAAAAAGGTGAAATTCATTGTTTTGGGGTGAAATGTCCCATAGATATCAATTAGGTCTAACTGGTCCATTTGTATCATTTAAAGTTTGTGTTTCCTTGCTAAATTTCTATTTAGTTGATCTATCCATAGGTGTGAGTTGGGTATTAAAGTATCCCACTATTATTTTGTTACTTTTAATTTCATTGGGGGTCTTCTTGAATCATCAGCTACATATATTGTTGTTGTTCAGTCACTCATTGTGTCCAATTGATTGTGGCCCCATAGATCTCAACATGCCTGCCTTCCCTGTCCTTCATCCTCTCCTGGAGGTTGCTCAAACTCATGTCCATTGAGTCAGTGATGCCATCCAACCATATTGTCCTCTGTCATCTCCTACTCTTCCTGCCTTCCATCTTTCCCAGCAGCAAGGTCTTTTCCAATGAGTTGACTCTTCACGTCAAGTGGCCAAAGAATTGGAGTTTCAGCTTCAGCATCAGTCATTCCAATGAATATTCAGGAATGATTTCCTTTAGGATTGACTGGTTTGATCTCCTTGCAATCCAGGGGAACTTCAAGAGTCTTCTCCGGTACCACATTCTTCAGTGCTCAGCATTTTTTTTTGTTGAGCTCTCAAATGTGTACATGACTACTGGAAAAACCATAGCTTTTACTAGATGGACCTTTGCAGACAAAGTAATGTTAATGTCTCTGCTTTTTAATATGCTGTCTAGGTTTGCCATAACTTTTCTTCCACGAAGCAAGCGTTTTAATTTCATGGCTGTAGTCACCATCCACAGTGATTTTGGAGCCCAAAAAATAAAGTCTGTCACTGTTTCCATTGTTTCCCCATCTATTTGCCATGAAGTGATGGGACTGATGCCATGATCTTCATTTATTGAATGTTGAGTTTTAAGCCAGCTTTTTCACTCTCCTCTTTCACCTTCATCAAAAGGCTCTTAAGTTCCTCACCACTTTCTGCCATTAGAGTAGTATCATGTGCATATTTGTGCATATTCTCCTGGCAATCTTGATTCCAGCTTGTGCTTCATCCAGTCTGACATTTTGCATGATGTACTCTGCATATAAGTTAAATAAGCAAGGTGACAATATACAGGCTTGCTGTACTCCTTCCCCAATTTTGAACTAGTGCATTGTTCCATGTCTGGTTCGAATTGTTACATCTTGACCTGCATACATGTTTCACTTTGACAGGTAAGGTTGTCTGGTATTCCCATCTCTTTAAGAATTTTCTACATTTGTGATCTACACAGTCAAAGGCTTTAGCATAATGAGTTAGCTCTCTTACGCATGCGCTCTCTCTCTCTCTCTCTCTATATATATATATGCTGCTGCTGCTTCTGCTAAGTCACTTAAGTCGTGTCTGACTCTGTGCGACCCCATAGATGGCAGCCCACCAGGCTCCGCCATCCCTCGGATTCTCCAGGCAAGAATACTGGAGTGGGTTGCCATTTCCTTCTCCAGTGCATGAAAGGGAAAAGTGAAAGTGAAGTTGCTCAGTCATGTCCGACTCTTAGTGACCCCATGGACTGAAGCCTGCCAGGCTCCTCCATACATGGGATTTTCCAGGCAAAAGAGTACTGGAGTGGGGTGCCATTGCCTTCTCCATATATATATATATATATATATAATTAATAGTTAAATCTACTCAGCTGACTGCCAGATATGAGTCTAGTGACTTTATACCAAAAATTTTTGGTGAAATATTTAGGCAATTACTTCTAGCCATTTTTAACCAAGGGACCAGGTTTGAACTGGCTTTTCCCTTGCAGAAAGTTTGTAATACAACTTTGACACACTCATCATTAAATTATTAGAAAAAACTTTATGAAGAAATTAAACAAAAACTGATGTTAAATAGTAATAAAACACATTTGATAGGAAAATACCCCATAAGCTTTTCTTTGATGAGTCACGAAAACAAATCCTGGCCATGGAAAAAAGAAAAAAAAGCAAAGATATACAATTAGACATGAAAAGGAGCTCTATTGCTGTAGATCAGGAGGTAGAAAAGGAATTGAGACCATTACATGAAACTTTATTGCTACAAATCTGAAAACTTAAAAAAATGGATTATTTATGGAGATCAATAGTTCTAAAATATAACTCTTCAGTCAGCAGCATTAGTATCACTAAGAAACTTGTTAGAAGTAAAATTCTCAGATGCCGTGAATCAGAAACCTGGGAGTAGCATATTAAAAAGCAGAGACATTACTTTGCCAACAAAGGTCCGTCTAGTCAAAGCTATGGTTTTTCCAGTAGGCATGTTTGGATATGAGAGTTGGAGTATAAAGAAAGCTGAGCACCGAAGAATTGATGCTTTTGAACCGTGTTGTTGGAGAAGACTCTTGAGAGTACCTTGGATTGCAAGGAGATCCAACCAATCAATCTTAAAGGAAATCAGTCCTGAATATTCATTGGAAGGACTGATGCTAAAGCTGAAACTCCAATACTTTGGCCACCTGATGCGAAGAACTGACTCATCTGAAAAGATCTTGATACTAGGAATGATTGAAGGTGAGAGGAGAAGAGGACGACAGAGGATGAGATGGCTGGAAGGCATCAGCGACTCAATGGACATGAGTTTGAGTAAACTCTGGGAGTTGGCAATGGACTTGGAGGCCTGGCCTGCTGCAGTCCATGGGGTTGCAAAGAGTTGGACACGACTGAGTGACTGAACTGAACGGGTAGTAGGACTTCATAATCTGTGTGTATATGTTTAATATTTATTTATTTTGGCTGCACTGGGTCTTCATTGCTGTGTGCAGGCTTTCTCTAGTTGCAGATAGTGGGTGCTACCCTTAATTCCAGAGCAAGGGTTTGAGAGCACTGGCTTCAGTAGTTGTGGTGCAGGCGCTTAGTTGCCACAGCACATGGGATCTTCCTGGACCAGGGACTGAACCTGTGTCCCCTGGATTGGCAAGCAGATTCTTAACCACTGGAGCACTATGGAAGCCTCATAATCTGTGTTTTAACAGCATGCTGAAATACAGGAATCACTGAAAAGAACAATAAAGGTGAATGGAAAGGTGATTTAATCTCTAACATTAAAAAAGGCACCTGAACCAAGTGAATTCTCAGCTGATTTATCTAACCTTTAAAGATTGTAGATACATCAATATTTTATTAACAGATCCTAAGCATTAAAATTATATTGTGGAAAAAAAGAATGATGTCAGGGCAGGAAATGTTTTGGTGGCCACATTAGGATTTTTAGGAGTGCAAGTAATGTTCTGTTTCTTGACCTGAGTGGTTAGTAGTTATTTGCTTCTTAACTATTTTTAAGCTGGACATATATATGTACGGATGGATAGGTTGGTAGGTAATTTATGTTCTCTCTTGTATATTTATTCAACCCATATTTATTTTGTGCCTCTCATGTGGAAGACGCTGTTCCAGGCACTTGAGATACTTCAGTAAACAAAAGTGTTCTCTGTCTTCATGGGGCTTACTTCTAGTGGGAAAATATAAAAAATAATAAACACAAAAAGAAATTGTATCATATTAGAAGACAATAAGTTTATTGAAAAATAAGATAGAGGAGTTAAGGGGGACAAGGAATGCTAGGATAAAGGTCTGATTGTTAAAATGAGATTTAATCAAAGAAATGAAGGTAAAGTGGTAAATCATGAGAGTTCCAGGGAAAGGTAGACAGAACAACTAGTGAAAAGCCTTAAATTAGAAGCATGACTGATATTTTTAAGGAAGAGGAAGGAGACCAGTGTAATGGGAGCAGAATGGTTGGCAAGAAGAAAAGTTGGAAAAGTTAAAAGAGCTAACCAGATCAAGTCATGTATGTCCTTGTAGGCCACTGTAAAGTTTTGGCTTTTAAACAGAGTCTTATAGGGAGAAATTGTAGGGGCAAATATAGGAGAAATTGGTTATGAAAAGTTATATGATCTGACTTATGTGTCTAGATGTGTCACTCTGCAGTATTGAGAATGAATAGAAGGGTAGAATCATGAAGATTATTTAGGAGGCTTCCACTGCATTACTGACATTGCAGTAATTTAGGAAAGAGATGTTAGATTGGACATGGGTGAATTGCAATGAGCTGTTTGTACATTTTGGAGTTGAATCCCTTGTCGTTTTATTTGCAGATATTTTCTCCCATTCTTGTTTTCTCTTTTGTCTTTTCATCTTGTTTATGGTTCTTTTTGCTATGCAAAAGCTTTGAAGTTTAATTAGGTCCATTTATTTATTTTTGTTTTTATTTTCATTGCTCTAGGATCTGGATCAAAAAATATCTTGCTGTGATTTATGTCAAAGAGTGTTCTGCCTACGTTTTTCTCTAAGAGTTGTATAGTGTCTGGACTTACATTTAGGTATTTAATCCATTTTGAGTTTATCTTTGTGTAACGTGTGAAGGAGAGTTCTAATTTCATTCTTTTGCATGTAGCTGTCCAGTTTTCCCGGCACTGCTTATTAAAGAGACTGTCTTTTCTCCCCTATGTATTCTTGCCTCCTTTGTCATAGATTAGGTGTCCAGGGATGCATACATAGGTTTACCTCTGGATTTTCTGTCCTGTTCCATTGATCTGTATTTCTGATTTTGTGCCAGTACCATATTGTCTTGATTAATGTAGCTTTATAATGTAGTCTGAAGTCAGAGAGCTTGATCCTTCCAGCTTCATTTTTCTTTCCCAAGATTGTTAGGGCTCTTTGCGGTCTTTTGTGTTTCCATACAAATTGTAAAATTTTTTGTTATAATTCTGTGAAAAAAGTAGGTTCCCTCTATGTCTACTTTCTTGAGAGTTTTTAATCATAAACGGTGTTGAATTTTATCAAAAGATTTTTCTGCATCTATTGACATGATCACATTTTTTTCCCCTTCAATTTGTTAATATGGTGTATTAGATTGATTGATTTGTATATATTGAAAAGTCCTTGCATCCCTGGGATATATTTCACTTGATCTTGGTGTATGATCCTTTTAATATATTGTTGGATTTTGTTTGCTAGTGTTTTGTTGGGATT
Source organism: Giraffa tippelskirchi (assembly GCF_054371585.1). NCBI lineage: Eukaryota > Metazoa > Chordata > Mammalia > Artiodactyla > Giraffidae > Giraffa > Giraffa tippelskirchi. The sequence continues at coordinate 80,001,284 of NC_137275.1, read as the reverse complement.
TTTTGTGTGTATGTTCATCAGTGATATTGATCTGTAATTTTCTTTTTTTGTGATATCTTTGTCTGGTTTTGATGTCAGGGTGATGGTGGCCTTGTAGAATGAGCTTGGGCATGTTCCTTCTTCTGCAAATTTTTGGAAGAGTTTGAGAAGATTGAGTGTTAGCTCTTCTCTAAATATTTGATAGAATTCACCTGTGTCATCCAGTTCTGAACTTTTGTTTGTTGGAAAATTTTAAATCACAATTTCAATTTTATTACTTGTCACTGGTCTAGTCATATCTTCTATTTCTTCTTGGTTCAGTCTGGGAAGTGTGTACCTTTCTAAGAATTTGTCCATTTCTTCCAGATTGTCCATTTTATTGGTATGTACTTGCTTTTAGTAGTCTCTTATGATTCTCTATATTTCTGAAGTGTCAGTTGTAAATTCTCTTTTTTCATCACTAATTTTATTGGTTTGAATCTTCTCCCTTTTTCCGTCATGAATCTTGCTCTAAAGGTTTATCAATTTTGCTTATCTTCTGAAAGAATCAACTTTTAGTTTCATTGATCTTTGCTATTGTGTCTTCACTTCTATTTCATTTATTTCTGCTCTGATTTTTCTGATTTATTTCCTTCTTCCAACTTTAGATTTTGTTGTTCTTCTTTCTCCAGTTGCTTTAGGCAGAAGGTTAGTTTGCTTATTTGAGACTTTTCTTGTCTCTTGAGGTGAGATTGTATTGCTAGAACTTTCCCTTTAGAAATGCTTTTGCTGCATCCCATAGGTTTTGGGTCATCATGTTTTCATTGTCGTTTGTTTCTATGTATTCTTTGATTTCTTCAGTGATCTTTTGGTTATTTAGTAACATATTTAGCTTCCATGTGTTTATGGTTTTTTTACAGATTTTTTTTGTGTGTGTGTGTGATTGATTTCTAATCTCATAGTCCTGTGGTTGGAAAAGAAGCTTGATAAGATTTCAGTTTTCTTAAATTTAGTGAGGCTTGATTTGTGACCTAAGATGTGATCTATCCTGGAGAATGTTCCATGTGCACTTGAGAAGAAAGTGTATTATGCTGCTTTTGGATGGAATGTCCTATAAACATCAATTAAGTCTATCCAGTCTAATGTGTCATTTAATTCTTGTTTCTTTATTAATTTTCTGTCTGAATGATCTGTCCATTGGTGTAAGTGGGATGTTAAAGTCTCCCACTATTATTGCATTACTGTTGATTTCCCCTTTTATGGCTGTTAGAATTTGTCTTACGTAATGAGGTGCTCCTATATCGAGTACATACTATTTATAATTGTCATATCTTCTTGGATTGATTTCTTGATCATTATTTAGTGTACTTCCTTGTCTCTTGTAACAGTCTTTATTTTTAAGTCTATTTTGTCTGATATGAGTATTGCTACTCCAGCTTTCTTTTGATTTCCATTTACATGGAATACCTTTTTCCACCCCATCATTTTTAATCTTTATGTGTTCCTATATCTGAAGTGGGTCTCTTAAATAACAGCATACATATGGCTGTTATTTTTGTGTCTGTTTAACTAGTCTTTTGGCTAGAGCATTTAACTCATTCACATTCAAGGTAATTATTGACATGTATGTTCCTATTACCATTTTCTTAATCGATTTGGATTTGTTTTTGTAGGTCTTTTTCTTCTCTTTTATCCCAAAAAGTTCCTTTAGCATTTGTTGAAAAGCTGTTTTGGTGCTGCTGAATTGTCTCAGCTTTTGTTTATGTGTAAATCTTTTGATTTCTCTATTGAATCTGAATGATATCCTTGCTGGGTAGATTAATCTTTGTTTTAGGTTTTTCTCTTTCATCACTTTAAATATATCCTACCACTCCCTTCTGGCCTGTGTACTTTCTGCTGAAAAATCAGTTAATAACCTTATGGGGGTTCCCGAGCTTTTTAGTGCTTTTCCCTTGCTGCTTTTAACATTTTTTCCTTCAATTTAATTATTGTTACTTTGATTAATATGTATCTCAGTGTGTTTATCCTTGGATTTATCCTGTATGGGACTCTCTGTAGTTCCTGGGCTTGGGTGGGTATTTCATTTCCCACGTTAGGGAAATTTTCGACTATAATCTCTTCAAATGTTTTCTCAAGACCCTTTCTCTTTCTATTCTTCTAGGACTCTTATAATTCAAATGTTGGTTCATTTAATGTTGTCCGTGGGGCTTCCCTTGTGGCTCATCTGGTAAAGAAACCGCCTGCAATGCAGGAGACCTGAGTTTGATTCCTGGGTTGGGAAGATCCCTTGGAGAAAGGAAAGGCTAACAACTACAGTATTCTGGTTTGGAGAATTCCATGGACTGTATATTCCGTGGGGTCGCAAAGAGTCAGACACGACTGAGTGACTTACATTTTCACTTTCGTATGTCTCTGAGGCTGTCCTCATTTCTTTTAATTCTTTTTTCTTTATTCTTCTCCTTGGCAGTTATTTCCACCATTCTATCTTCCAACTCACTTATTCATTGTTCTGCCTCGATTTTCTGCTATTGATTCCTCCTTGTAAATTTTTCATTTCAGTTGTTGTGGTGGTATCACTGTTTGTTTGTTCTTTAGTTCTCCTACATCCTTTTTAAACATTTCTTGCATTTTCTTGATGCATTCTAGTTTCAAGATTTTGGATCATCTTTACTATAATTTCTCTGAATTCTTTTTTAGGTAGATTGCCTATTTCCTCTCCATTTATTTGATCTTATAGGTTTTTACCTTGCTCCTTTGTCTGTAACATATTTGTGTCATCTCATTTTTGTTGTTCCTGGCTTACTGGTTGTTTAGCCAGAGGTGTCCAGCACTGGAGCTTGCAGGCAGTTGAGTGGAACTGGGTTTTGGCACTGAGATGAGGACCTCAGGCAGAACTCACATTGATTGATATTCCTTGGGGACTTAAGTTCTCTGGTGGTCTTGGACTTGGCACTCTTACCACAGGCTCAGGTCAGGCCACTGGCCTGGGAACCAAGACCCTACAAGCTGCCTGGTGTGGCAAAAACAAAAGCCAGTTCAGTTCAGTCGTTCAGTCATGTCCAGCTCTTTATGACCCCATGGACTGCAGCACACCAGGCTTCCCTGTCTATCACCAACTCCTGAAGCTTGCTCAAATTCATGTCCATCGAGTCAGTGATGCCATCCACCCATATCATCTTCTGTCATCTCCTTCTTCTTCCTTCAATGTTTCCCAGCATCAGGGTCTTTTCACATGAGTCAGTTCTTCACATCAGGTGGCCAAGGTATTGCAGTTTCAGCATCAGCATGAGTCCTTCCAATGAATATTCAGGACTGATTTCCTTTAGGATCGACAGGTTTGATTGCTTTGTAGTCCAAGGGACTCTCAAGAGTCTTCTCCAACACCACACTTCAAAAGCATCAATTCTTCAGCACTCAGCTTTCTTTATAGTCCAAGTCTCACATCCACACATGACTACTGGAAAAACCATAGCTTTGACTAGAGTTTTGTTGGCAAACTAACATCTCTGCTTTTTAATATGCTGTCTAGGTTAGTCATAGGTTTTCTTCCAAGGAGCAAGCATCTTTTTCATGGCCGCATTCACCATCTGCTGTGATTTTGGAGCCCCCAAAAATGAAGTCAGCCACTGTTTCCACTGTTTCCCCATCTATCTGCCATGAAGTGATGGGACCGGATGCCATAATCTTAGTTTTCTGAATGTTGAGCTTTAAGCCAACTTTTTCACTCTCCTCTTTCACTTTCATCAAGAGGCTCTTTAGTTCCTCTTCACTTTCTGCCATGAGGGCGGTGTCATCTGTGTATCTCTGGTTATTGATATTTCTCCCAGCAATCTTGATTCCAGCTTGTGCTTCATCCAGCCTGGCATTTCGCATGATGTACTCTGCATATAAGTTAAATAAGAGGGGTGAAAATATACAACTTTGATGTATTCCTTTCCCTATTTGGAACCAGTCTGTTGTTCCGTGGCCAGTTCTAACTGTTGCTTCTTGACCTGCATACAAATTTCTCAGTAAGCAGGTTAAATGGTCTGGTATTCCCATCTCTTTAAGAATTTTCCACAAAATCCTTAAACAAAATAAAAGAAAAATAAAAAAGAGACAAACAAAGCACAAAGCAATTAAAAACAAAACTACTCAAGCAAAAACAAATGCACAAAAAATTAAAGAAAACCAACAGACAAATGTAACCAGACAAATATAAGTGGACAGATAACAAAACAAATCCAAGTCACTAAAAATAAACCAACAATGAAACACCAGCAACAAACAAGGAAAGCAAAAAAAAAAAAAAAAGAAGACACCAACCCAAAGAAGAAAGCCCCCAAGCCAAAACTAATAATAAAAACAAATGTAACCGAGACAGAAAACAAAAAATAAAACAAAATCTAAAAAGCAAACTAAATGAAAAGCTCTGAGAACAAAAGATAAGCAGACAAAAATGATAAAAACAAAACTAAAAAAATTTTAAAAGAAGACTAAAGGCAACCCCCTCCAAATAACACAAAAATATCAAAAGAACAAACTGTCACCACCACCACCAACAACAACAAAAAACAGACAACAAAAAAGAAAGAGCAGAATAATAAAAAAGAATAAAAAATATAATAGAAAAAACAAAAATGAAACAGCAATAACGCAACAGCAAAAAAATAAAAATAAAAGATAAACACAAAATTCCTTGGTACCTTTACTATCCGTGTCCTTGACCCCACAGTGAGCTACACCCAACCCCAACCTCTTCAAGAAGCCTTCCAAGACCTGGAGGTTGGTTCTGGACCCTGTGTCAGCCCTGCTTCTGCAGTGTGTTCCTTTCACCAGCATCTGTTCCTGAAGCTGACCCAGAGCACACATCACTGCACAGGCCAGTTAGGGCAGAGGCTTCCATGTGCAAGTCTGCAGGAGCTGACTCTATTGGAAGAGGCTTTGGAGGGGTCAGTGCTTGGGTTCACTGGGCAGAGGAGACCTTGTCTGAGGCATGGCTCTCTCAGGGGAAGCAGGTGGGCCACCATGACCTGTGCAGCCCTGGGAATCCCTGGCAGGGGCAGGACTCAGGCCTGAGACTTGTGTGGCCAGAAGGGGTTTTGGCAGGAGTGAGGCCCAGGCCCAGGATGCTAGTAGGCTCCCTAGGGCCTGAGCAGGTAAGGCAGACTCTGGTTTGAGTGGCAGCTTATCCTGCTTAGGGGTGTGCCACTGCCTTTGCCCATGGAGGCTGGGCCAGTGGGGAATGGTGACCCTGCCCATTGCTTGCCACTCAACAATGGAACTTGCCTCTAAGGTGGCCCAGGCTCCCCCTCCAATCCTCCCAGCTGTGGAGCCTCTTTTTCTCACTGCCCCAGGCTCCTTCCCCACCACTAACAGCTGTCCCCTCTCTGGGTTCACCCTCTAAACCCTACTCTCCAGCACCCAGCCTCCCTCCTCAACAGGAAACACACAAATCTGGCTGGGGCACTCAGAGCTGTGGCACATACCATGCATGTAGCTCTCACTCCACTCTGCCCTTCATGCGCCAGCTGCTGTGCTCCCCTCTGATCCCCTGGTCCTCTGAAGGTCCCCCTCTGCCCCTGTTGATACTCTCACTGTGAGTGGGCCTGTCCTCCCCAAGTGTGGGAACTTCTCCTTCCCCACCTCTCTCTCAGGGATGCTGGCCTTATCCTGCTTTCACTCTCCTTCCCCCTTTCCTTTCCCCACAACATCCTACCTAGTTGTGCGGGGATCCCTCCCGTACACTCTGGGTGTTGGAGTGTTGGATGTCCTCTACCAGTGTCCAACAGGTGCTCTAGAGAATTGCTCCTGTGTACTCCTGATGTACCTGCAAAGAGACACAAGCTCTACATTCCCGTACTCCACCAGGTTGCCTCTACTTCCCACAAAATGAGTCTTGACAAGTGTTGCTCTTACTCCTCTGGCCTTGACCCAGTCAGCAAAAACAAGACTGCGAGCTGACTGTGGCTCAGATCATGAACTCCTTATTGCCAAATTCAGACTTAAATTGAAGAAAGTAGGGAAAACCACTAGACCATTCAGGTATGACCTAAATCAAATATCTTATGATTATGCAGTTCAGTACAGTTCAGTTTAGTTGCTCAGTCATGTCCGACTCTTTGCGACCCCATGAATCGCAGCAGGCCAGGCCTCCCTGTCCATCATCAACTCTCTGAGTCCACCCAAACCCATGTCCATCGAGTTGGTGATGCCATCCAGCCATCTTATCCTCTGTCGTCCCCTTCTCCTCCTGCCCTCAATCTTTCCCAGCATCAGGGTCTTTTCTAATGAGTCAGCTCTTTGCATCAGGTGGCCAAAATATTGGAGTTTCAGCTTCAGCATCAGTCCTTCCAATGAACACCCAGGACTGATCTCCTTTAGGATGGCCTGGTTGGATCTCCTTGCAGTCCAAGGGACTCTCAAGAGTCTTCTCCAACACCACAGTTCAAAATCAACAATTCTTCAGCGCTCAGCTTTCTTTATAGTCCAACTCTCACATCCATATATGACCACTGGAAAAACCATAGCCTTGACTAGACCGACCTTTGTTGGCAAAGTAATGTCTCTGCTTTTTAATATGCTGTCTAGGTTGGTCATAACTTTCCTTCCAAGGAGTGAGCATCTTTTAATTTCATGGCTGCAATCACCATCTGCAGTGATTTTGGAGCCCTGAAAAATAAAGCCAGCCACTGTTTCCACTGTTTCCCCATCTGTTTGCCATGAAGTGATGGGACCGGGATGCCATGATCTTACTTTTCTGAACGTTGAGCTTTAAGCCAACTTTTTCACTCTCCTCTTTCACTTTCATCAAGAGACCCTTTAGTTCTTCTTCACTTTTTGCCAGAAGGGTGGTGTCATCTGCATATCTGAGGTTATTGATATTTCTCCCGGCAATCTTGATTCCAGCTTATGCTTCTTCCAGCCCAGCGTTTCTCATGATATACTCTGCATATAAGTTAAATAAGCACGGTGAAAATATACAGCCTTGACGTACTCCTTTCCCAATTTGGAACCAGTCTCATGTTCCATGTCCAGTTCTAACTGTTGCTTTCTGACCTTCATACAGGTTTCTTAAGAGGTAGGTCAGATGGTCTGGTATTCCCATCTCTTTAAGAATTTTCCACAGTTTATTGTGATCCACACAGTCAAAGGCTTTGGCATAGTCAATAAAGCAGAAATAGATGTTTTTCTGGAACTCTCTTGCTTTTTTGATGATCCAGCGGATGTTGGCAATTTGATCTCTGGTTCCTCTGCCTTTTCTAAAACCAGCTTGAACATCTGGAAGTTCACAGTTCACATATTGCTGAAGCCTGGCTTGGAGAATTTTGAGCATTGCTTTACTAGCATGTGAGATGAGTGCAATTGTGCGGTAGTTGGAGCATTCTTTGGCATTGCCCTTCTTTGTGGAAGTGACAAATAGATTCAAGGGATTAGAGCTGATAGAATGCCTGAAGAACTATGAATGGAGGTTCATGACATTGTGTAGGAGGCAGTGATTGAGACCATCCCCAAGAAAAAGAAATGCAAAAAGTCAAAATGATTGTCTGAGGAGGCCTTACAAATTGTTGAGAAAGGAAGAAAAGATAAAGGAAAGGGGGGAAAGGAAAGATATACCCATTTGAATGCAGAGTTCCAAAAAGTAGCAAGGAGAGATAAGAAAGGCTTCCTCAGTGATCAGTGCAAAGAAATAGAGAAAAAGAATTGAATGGGAAAGACTAGAGATCTCTTCCAGAGAAAGCAATGGAACCCCAGTCCAGTACTCTTGCCTGGAAAATCCCATGGACAGAGGGGCCTGGTAGGCTGGCGTCTATGGGGTTGCAAAGAGTCAGACATGACTGAGTGACTTCACTTTCCCTTTTCACTTTCACGCATTGGAGAAGGAAATGGCAACCCACTCCAGTGTTCTTGCCTGGAGAATCCCAGGGACAGGGGAGCCTGGTGGGCTGCCGTCTGTGGGGTCACACAGAGTCGGACACAACTGAAGCCACTTTGCAGCAGCAGCAGGAGCAACAGAAGTCTCTTCAAGAAAATTAGAGATACCAAGGGAACATTTCATGCAAAGATGGGTACAATAAAAGACAGAAATGGTGTGGACCTAATAGAAACAGAAGATGTTAAGATGAGGTGGCAAGAATACACAAAACTATACAAAAAATCTTCACTACCTAGATAACCATGATCATGTGATCACTCACCTGGAGCCAGATATCCTGGAATCCTAAGTCAAGTAGGCCTTAGGAAGCATCACTATGAACAAAGCTAGTGGAGGTGATGGAATTCCAACTGACCTATTTCAAATCCTAAAAGATGATGCTGTGAAAGTGTTGCACTCAATATGCCAGCAAATTTGGAAAACTCAACAGTGGCCATAGAACTGGAAAAAGGCAGTTTTCATTTCAATTCCAAAGAAAGGCAATGCCAAAGAATGTTCAAACTACTGCACAGTTGCACTCATCTCACATGCTGACAAGGTAATGCTCAAAATTCTCGAAGCTAGGCTTCAATAATATGTGATCTGAGAATTTCCATATGTTCAAGCTGGATTTAGAAATGGAAAGGAACCAGAGATCAAATTGCCAACATCCACTGGATCATAGAAAAAATGAGAGTTCCAGAAAAACATCTACTTCTGCTTTATTGACTACTCCAAAGCCTTTGACTGTGTGGATCACAACAAACTTTGAAAGATTGTTAAAAGAGATGGGAATACCAGATCATCTTTCCTGCCTCCTGAGAAATCTGTATGCAGGTCAAGAAGCAACAGTTAGAACTGGACATGGAACAATGGACTGGTTCCAAATTGGGAAAGGAGTACGTCAAGGCTGTATATTGTAACGCTGTTTATTTAACTTATATGCAGAGAACATCATGAGAAATGCTGGGCTGGAGGAAGCACAAGCTGGAATCAAGATTGCCAGGAGAAATATCAATAACCTCAGATATGCAGATGACACCACCCTTATGGCAGAAAGCAAAGAGGAACTGAAGAGCCTCTTGATGAAAGTGAAAGAGGAGAATGAAAAAGCTGGCTTAAAACTCAACATTCAGAAAACTAAGATCGTGGCATCTGGTCCCACCACTTCATGGCAAATAGATAGGGAAACAAGGGAAACAGTGCCAGACTTTATTTTCTTGGGCTCCAAAATCACTGCAGATGGTGACTACAGCCATGAAATTAAAAGACATTTGCTCCTTGGAAGAAAAGCTATGACCAACCTAGATAACATGTTAAAAAGTAGAGACATTACTTTGCTGACAAAGATGTGTATAGTCAAAGCTATTGTTTTCCCAGTAGTCATGTATGGATGTGAGCGTTGGACCATAAAGAAGGCTGAACACTGAAGAATTGATGCTTTTGAACTGTGGTGTTGGAGAAGACTCTTGAGAGTCCTTTGGAGTGCAATGAGATCAAACCAGTCAATCCTAGAGGAAATCAGTCTTTTGAATATTCATTGGAAGGACTAATGCTGAATCTGGAGCTTCAATCCTTTGGGCACCTGATGCAAAGAGGTGATTCAGTGGATAAGACCCTGATGCTGGGAAAGATTGAAGGCAGGAGGTGAAGGGAATTACAGAGGATGAGATTGTTGGATGGCATCACTGACTCAGTGGACATGAGTTTCAGCAAACTCTGGGAGTTGGTGATGAACAGGGAAGCCTTGGGTTCTGCAGTCCATGGGATTGCAAAGAGTCACACACGACTCAGTGACTGATCTGAACTGAGATGGGAAATTGCTGATTTCACTATACCTGTGCAAATAATCAAGCTAAATATAGTTGATAGCAGTTGCATTTTTTGAACAAGAATAATTTTTTTATGATTATTTTTGATCAAAAGTTAGTTAAGGGTAGAAAGAAATTTTTTGTTTCAGTAGAAATTTGCCTCAGTTATAGCACATGCTTCCCAGCTATCAGATGGCTTTGAGTTCTTTGCATACCTCTTTGTAAATCACAAATAAGCGATAAATATGCAAATTACATCCTGTCTGGCAGAGATTTCAATCACTTTCACCCCTTCCGTTGGAAAAACGAATTTTGGTACCTACCTGTAAGTTGGATTCAGTTCTATTACATTGCTGAAATTGTCGATTCTTACCAAATTTTAAATTCTACAAGTATCCTTTAATATCTGGCTGTAGTCATCCAAACTGTTTCCAGTTTATCTCCCTTCTGCCTGACTCTACATCATGAAGAACTGAAAACTGACTGCTCAAATCCCGAGGACTCTAGACTGCCTTGCAACCCACCCTTTCCAGAGGACTAGAAGATGCCCTGCAAGCTGAATCCTGATGACCTGATATAAACCTAGAAGGACTGACTCTAACTGGCCGTGTGTAGGCCAGATTTCTCCCTGAACAAGTTGTTGTCTGGATCACTAAGAAAGTCCAGAGAGATGCTTGGGCTAAGCATGCCCTTCTTATGTAAGGTGTAACCAGGACTGTGAACAACATCACCAAGAGCATTGGCGTCCTAGCTTGAGAACGTGAAACTGAACAAGTAGTGCTGAATAACCAGAAAATACTCCTTAACAACCTCTTGGATTTTCCTGGACTAGTTATTCTTGTTAGGGAGGGGGAAATTTCCCCCTCCACCCCTCTGTGTTCCTGTGGCTGGACTAATAATAAAATTGACACAAGACAGATTAACAGGAGAAAAATAAACAAACTCTAATTCCTGTGTATGCAGGTCTCAGAGAATGGCACCTAAGAAGTGGTCAAAGTAGGCAGCTTTTATATTTTTTAGACAAACAATAAATTTGTGAGAAATTGACAGGACAAACTTGGGCTTTGGGTGCTTGATTAAGAATCTAAACAGAGCTTGGGCTTAGGGATAGATAGTAAATAAAAGAAATAATAAGACTTGTTTACACAGTCATCTCTACAGAATCCCCTGACTCTGGTGGTAAGAGTGTCCTACCTCTACATGCAGAGAGTGCACCTTTCATAACAGAGTTTTATTTCCTGCTTTCAAGGAGCCAGAGAGGAGGGTCAAAGTGTCCCTCTGGCATCAGGTTGTTCTTAAGTAACTATAATTCAAATTAATATCATTGAGGCACATTTTGGGGTAGCCTGTCCTGGGCCCCATCACCCTCAAGTTTCAACTGTTGACTCTTTATTAATATAAAGTTTACACTAGTGTTTCTCTTTTTCCTTCCAGACATCCCTCTTTTATTTTTTTTTTTTATTTTTTTATTTTTTATAAATTTATTTATTTTAGTTGGGGGCCAATCACTTCACAACATTGCAATAGTTTTTGCCATACATTGACATGAATCAGCCATGGGTTTACATGTGTTCCCCCTCCTGGACCCCCCACCCACCTCCCTCCCCATCCCATCCTTCTGGATCATCCCATTGCCCCGGCCCTGAGCCCTTGTCTCATGCATCGAACATGGAATGGTGTTCTGTTTCACATATGATAATATACATGTTTCAATGCTATTCTCCCAGAACGTCCCACCCTCGCCTTCTCCCTCAGAGTCCATAAAATTGTTCCATGCATCTGTGTCTCTTATTCTGTCTCGCATATAGGGTTATCGTTACCATCTTTCAAATTCCATATATATGCATTAGTATACTGTATTGTTGTTTTTCTTTCTGGCTTACTTCACTCTGTATAATGGGCTCCAGTTTCATCCATCTCAGTAGAACCGATTCAAATGTATTTTTTTTAATGGCTGAGTAATATTCCATTGTGTATATGTACCACAGCTTCCTTATCCATTCGTCTGCTGATGGACATCTAGGTTGCTTCCATGTCCTGGCTATTGTAAACAGTGCTGCGATGAACATTGGGGTACACGTGTCTCTTTCAATTCTGGTTTCCTCGGTGTATATGCCCAGCAGTGGGATTGCTGGGTCATATGGGAGTTCTATTCCCAGTTTTTTAAGGAATCTCCACACTGTTCTCCATAGTGGCTGTACTAGTTTGCATTCCCACCAACAGTGTAAGAGGGTTCCCTTTTCTCCACACCCTCTCCAGCATTTATTGCTTGTAGACTTTTGGATAGCAGCCATTCTGACTGGTGTGAAATGATACCTCATTGTGGTTTTGATTTGCATTTCTCTAATAATGAGTGATGTTGAGCATCTTTTCATGTGTTTGTTAGCCATCTGTATGTCTTCTTTGGAGAAATGTCTGTTTAGTTCTTTGGCCCATTTTTTGATTGGGTCGTTTATTTTTCGGGAATTCAGCTGCAGAAGTTGCTTGTATATTTTTGATATTAATTGTTTGTCTGTTGCTTCATTTGCTATTATTTTCTCCCATTCTGAAGGCTGTCTTTTCACCTTGTTTATAGTTTCCTTTGTTGTGCAAAAGCTTTTAATTTTAATTAGGTCCCATTTATTTATTTTTGCTTTTATTTCCAATATTCTAGGAGGTGGGTCATGGAGGATCCTGCTGTGATTTACAGACATCCCTCTTTTAAAATGTCTAAGTCTTTAGGGCCTTTAGGACCCTATAACAATTGACATTTGATACCACCTCTCAACAAATGGTTCAACTAATTTTGCAGGAATAATGAATGCCAGCAACTATCCTTGAGAGATTGTTTCTCATGTGTTGCTTCCTGCCACTCCAGAGGTTTCTAATCAGCTCTGAGTTGTTCAGGATGAATGACATTCATTTGTCTTGAACAGTTGTCATTTTCTTAACAGTGTTGAACTTCATCTGAGTGTTGAGTTACTGGAACCTTCCTTTCCACTTTTTTGTGTTCCAAGCAATGGCTAGAATAAGACTTCCCTGCTGTCACGTGCTCCGAGATAAGACCCATCCCCCTTCCTCCCTCAGTGAATTCTTTTTTTTAAAGTCTGTTTTATCTCTATAAAACCCTAGCCCCATTTACTTTTCCTTGAGATGTTCCTTATTAACAAATGATTTCCCTATTACAGTAGCCTGAATAAAGTCATCTCCTTGATTGTCAAGTATATTTCAGCTTTCACACTAGAGTTGATTTATAGGAGTTAGAGATAAAAATTGTGGTAAAGCTGAAATGTGGCTTTAAAGAGCAGGACATTATAACTACCTAACTAGAATGACAGCCCACTAGCTTAAAGAATGCAAATCCACCTTTATTAAATTACTATTATTAAACACTTTTTGGATTATGAGATCTGTTAAACAAAGAGGGGTAGCAGTAAAAATATGTTATAACTCCTAAAATAGAATAGACCTTGAACATCCAGAATGTTGCATATCTGCCCTGAGATTTTAAGGAAAAAAATCAAGCACAAAACTGATTAAGGAATATTTATAAACTGGGTGTGAGTATGTCCTAACTAATTCTGTACCATCTTGGTAATGCCTGCTGTAAAGTTTTGTACAAGAAATTGTAATTGAAGCTGATTAATTGATTTTGAGACATTTAAATTAAATGCCATTTAAAATCCAAACTGAAATGGAACATTAAGAAGAGCTACCAATATATGGAAAACACATATAACTAGAACCTCTCGAAATACTTGATCATCCCTGAAAATTGCCATATAGGCTCTTCTTGCTTCATCTTTGTTATCAATAAAATAATTCATACTGTCTGCTTTTATTTGGACTCCAGATCATGTAACCTTGAATAGAAAAAACCTGTGTGTTTTTGGACTAGATAGGAGCCAACACGTGAATCAGAGCTAGAGGCAGGGGCTGAAGGGGAGGTTCTGTGGACTGGCACTGTTTCCTGCAAGACTGATAACCCTATTTAAGCTCTTTTAGACTTTCTCCAAGGACAAAGTAAGAACTTGAAGAGCAAAGACAGCAGTAGGAAACCCAGAATAGTGTGAGCCTAGTGTTACTCATGCATCTGTCCCAGGGGTGGGACATGAAATACTGAGATCTGGAAGGCAGCATATGTTTGCTGATAGTCACTGCTGCCATTGTCTTCTCAAATGAGATTGAGGAATGATTTGAAAAGTGGGAGGCAGCCTGGGGGTTTTAGAGCCAGTGAGGAGGCAGCCAGTATTTCAGCTTGATGGTAAACAAACTAAATCTGTGAATTTGAGTGAAAACAGGATTATTTGAGAGACATGTAAAGGTAAGCTAAACATTTTAGTGTACCTGTTCTTGAACAAAGATTGGGGTTAGAGTTTATGGGAAAATCATTTCTGTAGCATTAACAGGGTAAAAGGAAATGGATGGTACAGCATGAGGAAAAAAACCAAACCGTGATGTCAAAAGGTGTAAATGAATCAATACAAGTTCAGTGTGGTAGGTGGTACTTAAAGAATAGCTAGGTCCAGTGTTGTTGAAGGATTGAAGCAGAAGAAGGAATCAGACAGAAATGAAGAAATAAGAGTAGGTCTAATACTCTCAGGGACTGCAATTTTAAACTGTTTCTGGTCTAGTAATATCTTTCTTTTACACTTAAGATTGTAGAATTAGCCTTTTATGTTCACCCTTTAAATTTTATGTATTTGGAATGCTTCTGACCAACTTTTTCAGGGAGGACTTAAAACTCAGTTATACTTTTCACTCAATTTGACACTTCAGTTTGTGAAAATGGGTGAAGTTCTTAGAAAAGAACAAGTATACAAAATCATTTAAAATTGAAATGTATTCTCTGTTCTCAAAAGTCAGGAGATTTTTTTGTATGCATTTAATGATTTCCCTTAGAATCTTATAAACTGTAAGATAAGTTTTTTATATTATATAGGAGATTTTCTTAAGTAATTTGGATTTCAGATATTTCTATCTGTTATATGTGATAATCCTTATAGAAGGCATTTCAAAATTACGTTTGATAGGCTATTATAACAATTTCTGACTGAATTTCCATGGTTTAGAAAAATTTTTGTTTTTGAATTTGCCTAACTTTATAAAGCAGTTCTTAAACTAAAGTAATTGTGACCATTTAAAAACCACTTCCCCAAACAGCGTAGTCTGTTATATTTATCCCTGTGTTCAATAATAGTAACTAGTTTGCACTAGTCTGCAAGATTGAAATGTGGAAATGTTTATTTTAAATCCAGTTAAAAGTCATTTACTGTAATAGAACATTGTGGGTTGTTTTTTTTTTTTTCACATTTAAGTTTTATTTCAGTAGATGTATTAGGATAGAGTTAAATTTGATAAAGTACATAATTGAAACATACTTTGTTGTTTAGACCCTCAGTGCCTGACTCTTTTGAAACTCCATTTACTGCAGCCCCGCCAGGTTCCTCTTCCCTGGCAAAAATACTGGAGTTGGTTGCCATTTCTTTCTCCAGGGGATCTTCCCAACCCAGGGTCAAACCTACATCTCCCGTGTTGCAGGCAGATTCTTTACCACTCAGCTGCTGGGGAAGCCCCAAAACATACTTTAGAGGTATTTAAAATTAATTAGAAAAGTTAATATTTATTTGTCTTTTGTACCTTGTTAGTTTATTTTAATTTAACTTGTTGGGTTTCCCAGGTGGCTCAGAGGTAAAGAATCCAGAACAAATTGGTAGGCACACTTCTATGACTAATGCTCAGTTATTTTCTCTATTTTTGCCATACCCCTACCTCTGACATATTCCTACTCTCTAGTTAGTTGACTTTTTTAATATGTGAGTTTTTTAATACTCACACACAGTTATATTTAAAAGAACACCCAATTTACTGGTCATAAATTTCAAGTATAATCATGAATTTCACATTTTTATTTTCCCAACTACTTCAAGCAACTAATCAAGGAAGGCTTTTCAAACCCAACAAATCTTTGTAAGCATTTAAATGCTCCTTAAAAACCTGATAAGTTTAAACTTAGAGGTTTGTTATTGAATCTTCTTCATATTTGAAATAATATTTATAAACAAGTTAAAGTATTTTATAATTTTCAAACCAAAATCACAAGTCTAATATCAGTCAAATTTATTTACATATGTAAAATTAAATTAATTAATTTAACAACACGTAAACATTTCATATTAAATCACATGTTTAATTTGCTAGATTATCAGGGATGAAATATTGCATGCCCACCATTTTCGATGCCTGGGTTAGGATTTGGGAACTTTACATAGTTACAGATTTCCAAGAGACCTGAACAATAAGGATGATTTCCTCTCAAACTCTGGGTTAAGATCATTTTTTACTGTAATGGGACTTGCACATCCATGCCATTTTTTTGCTGACTGGTGCATTGTATCAGTAGTCTCTATCTCACCTTTTAATTGGCATGTCTGTGTTGCTGAGATTCTGCATCCCTATTACAGAAAACTCTTTACCACCTGATTTGACACCAAACATACTATGTATTTTATTTTTTAATGTCTTATTGACTACTTTCTGTAGTCATTTATTGACAAAGATCACTCACTACTTCAGATGCTTTTTAATTTCTCAGTACCACCTCTAGACTGTCCTCCTGGACCATCCAGAAGCAAAGATTTGGAAGAATTTGTTCAATGCTTTCTGGAGTTACACCAGAAAATGAGTAGGATTGCATGATTTGGTGTTAGATTTCTAGCAGCATCATTTTGAGACTCTTCTTGCAAGGTACAGTTTAGGACTCTTGTTAAATTATGGTTTTTATTTTCCATAAAGATATTCCTTATAACAGAAGTGTTGTTTGCCTAACGAGCACTCTTAAAAAAAAAAAAGATGTTCCTAATGCCAGTTCCTAAAAACTATAGAAAGAGACTAGAGGTCTGAATACTGGAAGTGAAGAGTCATGGTAGACAACTTGTTATTGGAAGAACAGGTGAATATTTTTCAGACTATGGAAGACCTTATTTTTAAGAGGTTTCCACCTCTCTAATTCATTCCATTTGAAGAAGACAGCATTTGAGTGATTACAATCCACTGAATAATGTGTGGCAATAGAGAATTATGTTGATCTGAAATCAAATGGGATAATTCTTGTGTGAGTACTTTGTAAATTTTAAGGCAGTATGACAAAGCAAAAGAGTTCCAGAAAAGCATCTACTTCTGGTTTATTGGCTATGCCAAAGCCTTTGACTGTGTGGATCACAACAAACTGTGAAAAATTCAAGATGGGAATGCCAGACCACCTGACCTGCCTCCTGAGAAATTTGTATGCAGGTCAAGAAGCAACAGTTAGAACTGGACATGGAACAACAGACTCTTTCCCAATAGGAAAAGGATTACATCAAGTTGTATATTGTCACCCTGCCTATTTAACTTATATGCAGAGTACATCATGCAAAATGCTGGGCTGGATGAAGCACAAGCTTGAATCAAGATTGCAGGAAATATCAATAACCTCAGATATGCAGATGACACTACCCTTATGGCAGAAAGCGAAGAGCCTCTTGATGAAAGTGAAAGAGGAGAGCGAAAAGTCTGGCTTAAAACTCAGCATTCAGAAAACTAAGATCATGGCATCTGGTCCCATCACTTCATGGCGAATACTGGAAACAATGACAGACTTTATTTTTGGCGGCTCCAGAATCACTGCAGATGGTGACTGCAGCCATGAAATTAAAAGACACTTTCTCCTTGGAAGAAAAGTTATGACCATCCTAGACAGCATATTAAAAAGCAGAGACATGAGCTATGGTTTTTCCAGTAGTCCTGTTTGGATGTGAGAGTTGGACTATAAAGAAAGCTGAGCACCGAAGTACTGATGCTTCTGAACTGTGGTGTTGAAGAAGACTCTTGAGAGTCCCTTGGACAGCAAGGAGATCCAACCAGTCAATCTCAAAGGAAATCAGTCCTGAGTATTCATTGGAAGGATTGGTGCTGAAGCTGAAACTCCAGTACTTTTGTCACCTGATGCAAAGAACTGACTCATTTGAAAAGATCCTGATCCTGGGAAAGATGAAGGCGGGAGGAGAAGGGGACAACAGAGGATGAGATGGTTGGATGGTATCACCAACTCGATGGGCATGAGTTCAAGTAAACTCCAGGAGTTGGTGATGGACAGGGAGGCCTGGTGTGCTGCAGTCCATGAGGTCGCAAAGAGTTGGATATGACTGAGTGACTGAACTGAACTGAACTGAAGTGATAGCATTTGTAAAGTATTATCATTTAAATTCTAACATTTATTGAGCATTTACCATAGGCTAGGCATTATCATCAGGGTTTATATAGTTTAGAATATTAAATCTGTTGTTTCAAAATCTAGTTGCACTGGGGATCTGGATACATACAGGTTCATGAGCTACCCATTCACAGACTATGAGTCAGAAAATGTGGCATCAAATCTGACTATTTATATCTTCTGATTCCTCTAAGGAATTCTATTATACAGCCAGATTTTAGAATAGATTTTGTTTTCAGAATAGCCTGACAGGTAATTACTAGTTACTATTTTCATTTTTTTTCCTTCACTATGGAGCACCAATAGAGTATAAAAAAATAAAGTGTTTTCTCTTCTCTGCAAATTCCTTATTGGTAAGTCATAACAACAATTTTTTACTAGGAAATGGTATGGAATTATGTGTCCTCAAAGAGCTTATAGTCTAGTGAATTACTAAAGTAAATACTTAAAGTCCAGTGAAATACCAATGGAATACTAATAATATTATTAATAAAGGCTTGAAAGAGGCAAGCTTCAGGTAAAGCAGTGATGGAAAGAGTGAATGATCATCTCTGGAGAGAGGGAAAATGAGGGAAAATTTCCTGGTAAGATGTGAGCAGTCCAAGCATGTGCACAGGCAAGGAAGTATGAACCAGCACGGTGTATTGAAAAACTAGCCATAGTTTAATTTGGCTGTTGCTGCTGCTAAGTCACTTCAGTCGTGTCCGACTCTGTGCTACCCCATAGACGGCAGCCCACCAGGCTCCGCCGTCCCTGGGATTCTCCAGGCAAGAATACTGGAGTGGGTTGCCATTTCCTTCTCCAGTGCATGAAAGGGAAAAGTGAAAGTGAAGTCGCTCAGTCGTGTCCGACTCTTAGCGACCCCATGGACTATAGCCTACCAGGCTCCTCCGTCCATGGGATTTTCCAGGCAAGAGTACTGGAGTGGGGTGCCATTGCCTTCTCTGAATTTGGCTGTAGTATAGGGCATTTAATGCAAAGCATGAACTTTGGAATCTGACAAAGCTGGGTTCAGATTCTGGTTCTGTTACTTAACTAGCTAAGTGATCTTGGGTAAATTCAGTTAGTGCTATGGTCTGAATGTTTGTGTCCCTCCTCCCAAATTCAAAGGTTGAAATCCTTACCACCAAATATGATGGTTATTAGTACGTGTGTCCCTTGGAAATGATTAGGTCATGGAGTGGAGCCCTCATGAATGGGATTAGTGCTTTTATAAAAGAGATCCCATGGAGTTCGCTAGATTCTTCTACCCTGTAAGGATACAACAAGAAGCTTGCAATCCAGAAGAGAACCCTCACCTGCCCATTCTGGCACCCTGATCTCATACTTGCAGCCTCCAGACTGTGAGAAATAAGTTTCTGTTGTTTATAAGCTACCCAGTGCGTGGTATTTTATTGTAGCAGCCCAAATGGACTAAAGCGATTCGTTTCTTGAATCTCAACTTTCTTAGCTAGGATAACAAATCTTCTCTACCTTTCAGAGTATCTGTTAATATAACTTATTATAAATTAATATGTAGTCATTTATTTTAGCTTGAATATTGTACTACTACTTCTGTTATGGGAAACAGCTGCCATGGCATGCAGTTTCTCAATTATTTAATATGAAGATCAGAAAAAGTCTGTTTATTCATTTCACTATGAGAGAAAAGTCCCCCAAAACTTTTAGTAGATGAAAGAATCCAGTAAGCATTATTGGGCATCAGAGTATCACTGTATGTGCTAACTCAGGGCATACTTTTTTAGGGATTTTTTTTTTAAAGATAGTTACATTTCATCTGCATATAGGTGTACATGGGATTTGTATATTGCTGCTGAGTTAATTCTTCAGATCACAAGTAAGGCCGGTATCAATCTGTTGGGTCATTTCTTCTCCCTCGGTTCTTGTCTCGTCATACATAGCAAAGAATTGAAGTGACAGACCAGGACAGCTCAAGCAGGCAAGATTTATTAAATAAGCAGGAAACAGTACACTCTTGAGAGTGGACCACCCCTACAGGAGTGGTCTCCATCATCCCTGTTTCCCTTTTTATGTCCTTTGTTCCCTCCCCTAAGCAGTCCCTAGAGCCTGATAGGTTCTGCTCCATGCAAAATAGGGCTTACACTGAGGCTAATCAGGGAAGGGTGCATGTTGGGTGCGTTTTCCCACAGGAGGTCTTCAATCCAACCTGCAGTTTCCCTATTTTACAGGCTTTCTCTTTTCTTTGTTTGCCCTCTGTGTGGTTCTTCTAGTCACTGCTTCCTCTGACCACCATCTTGGACCCTGTTTTCCTATTCTAACTAACTAACAAATCTTAAGTAATTCATCATATATGTTGTGGAGTTTTATTCAGAGCTCCAAGAGCAAAAATATTTTCAAATTCAAGTTGGTAAACACACTTGGTGCACTAGTTTCTGGACTAATGGGTTGTTAAAAAGAAATGGAAATGGTCCGGATA
The DNA here is from genome assembly GCF_054371585.1 of Giraffa tippelskirchi. Classification (NCBI taxonomy): domain Eukaryota; kingdom Metazoa; phylum Chordata; class Mammalia; order Artiodactyla; family Giraffidae; genus Giraffa; species Giraffa tippelskirchi. The sequence goes on along the minus strand of NC_137275.1, from coordinate 79,980,951 downwards.
ATTTAAAAATATGCTTTGGAAAAAAAAAAGGGGGGGGAACCTCTTTAATCTTACATGTACTTTAAATCCGTTTCATGTGCTTTGTCTAGGTAAAGCAAAATTTTCCATTAAAAAAAAAAAATCTTGGCCAGAAAATTTGCTGGGTGAATCAGAGTCTTTTCAAAGATTCTGGAGATAGGGAAAAAATTAGCAATGTAACTGCCCATCTAATTAATTCTGGACTCCATTAACAACAGTTTTTTGCTTTCTTTGGCAGAAGATATTCTCTTTTTCACTAATCCTATCTCAATTCATTTCAGGAGGATTCTTTTAGTTGGGCGGACTTCCCTGGTGGCCCAGAATCTTTGTCTCCTTTATGTAACTGAGTGTCTTCACTTAAATAAAGTGCCTTAGGAAGAAGAAATTCCAGAGGAGGTAGAATGAGAGAGACAAGAGCTGGGCAAAAGGACGTGTTTATAGCAGGCATATACATGAGAACCTTTTGGTCTAAGAACTTCTGGAGGGTGGGGTGGGGTCATCCTGGGATTAATGATGAAGGGATCCTGTCACCTTTGAGCATGAGGGTTTGTTTGTTTTTTTTTAACCTGTGACTCTGTAACAAAGAGGCTGTTATGCTTATTCTTTCCCCCTCTCCCCCTCCCCCTCCCCGCTCCCCCTCCCCGTCCCCCTCCCCACTCTCCCCGCTCCCTCCTCCCCTCTCCTCCCTCCCCGTTCCCCCCGCCCCGCTCCCCCCTCCCCGCCCCCAACAGAAGCACCAAACAATGGCAGGGAAGCTCAGCAAAGGACGCCAGAGGAGTGGCTGCTACTGAACACTTCAGTAGCATTTTCAAGATAATTGGCTTAATTACACACCCAAACTAAGTTGTTGTAATTTTAAGGGCACCGCAATTAACAATGACTTGTTTTAAAACACCGTAAGTAGTTCTTTGTTCTTTCTTTCCAGTAAAGTAGACCTCTGAGGAAATAACTAGGGCCTGAAGTGTTATGGGTCAGGACTATGTGAAACAAGTGATTCGAGGATGGTAAGAGATATTTGGAATCAAGAATGTAGAGTCACTGTGGATATGATAGGGAAGAACTAAATAAAATATTTCTGAGATTATTAGTTTGTATTTTATATACTGCTCCCGGATAAGGCAATGGCACCCCACTCCAGTACTCTTCCCTGGAAAATCCCATGGACGGAGAAGCCTGGTAGGCTACAGTCCATGGGGTCGCTAAGAGTCAGACACGACTGAGCGACTTCACTTTCACTTTTCCCTTTCATGCACTGGAGAAGGAAATGGCAATCCACTCCAGTGTTCTTGCCTGGAGAATCTCAGGGATGGCAGAGCCTGGTGGGCTGCCGTCTATGGGGTCGCACAGAGTCGGACACGACTGAAGCGACTTAGCAGCAGCAGCAGCAGCAGCAGCATATACTGCTCCACATAAAGACAGTTTAGTAAGTAGTTTAAAGTGAGACCTCTGGGGCCAGACTACTGGGATATATTGCTCAACTTTGCCATGAAGTGTAATCTTAAGTAGAACAAACAAAAATCACCTATAATCCTACTACTTAAGAAAATACAAAGTATTTACAGTAAAGAATGAAAGCAGACCTTTGCTGCATTAACCTCTACAGTTCAGTTCAGTTCGGTTGCGCAGTCATGTCTGACTCTTTGCAACCTCATGGATTGCAGCACACCAGGCTTCCCTGTCCATCACCAACTCCTGCAGTTTGCTCAAACTCATGTCCATCAAGTTGGGGATGCCATCCAACCATCTCATCCTCTGTTGTCCCCTTCTCCTCCTGCCTTCAATCTTTCCCAGCATCAGGGTCTTTTCCAGTGAGTGAGTTCTTTGCATCAGGTGCACCTCTACATTTATATTCATTTCAACTTTTTCCCCCAAAGTTATATACATGAGATATAATAGACACATGCATGATACCAATAATATTGCTTTTCAATTTAAAAAATTATTTAATGATCTAACATTGACCATTTCTAGGTTAGTACATACAAGTTTATCTCATGAAAAAGACAGCTATAGTATTTCTTCATCTTATTAGCTGTTGATCTATTAAAAATATTTTATTGAAGTGTAATAACATATAACATTATATTGGCTTTAGGTGTATAACAGTGATTTGATATTTGTATGCACTGCAGACATCATATTAAATCTAGTGACTATCTGTCACCATACAAAGTTAACTTTTAGAAGTTTTCAAATATGTCCTACAATATTATTGACCATAGTCACCATACTGTATATTACATTCCCAGTACTTATAACTCAAAGTGTGTATCTACTGACTCACTTTACATATTTTACCCACTTCCCCCTCCTTTCTGGCAACCACTGGTCTGTTCTCTTTATCTATGACTTTTGTTTTTTTTTTAGATTCCATATATAAGTGAAATTATATGGTGTTTGTTTTTCTCTGTCTGACTTAGCATAATGCCGTCACAATCCATCCATGTTGTTACAGATGGCAGGATTTCCCTTTACTGTGGTTGAGTAGTATTCCATTAATCCATCAATAGACACTTAGATTGTTTCCCTATTTTGACTATCATAAATAATACTTCAGCGAACACAGGGGTATCTTTTCAAATTAGTGTTTTAATTTTGTTTAGATAAATACCCCAAAGTAGAATTTCTGGATTATATGGTTCAATTCAGTTCAATTCAGTCGCTCAGTCGTGTCCAACTCTTTGTGACCCTATGGACCGAAGCACGCCTGGGCTCCCTGTCCATCACCAACTCCTGAAGTTTACCCAAACTCTTGTCCATCTTGTTAGATAAGATGCTATCTTGTTAGATAGCATCACTGACTCAATGGACATGAATTTGGGCAAACTCCAGGAGATGGTGAAAGACAACTGGTGTGTTGCAGTCCTTGCATTGAAAAGAATCGTACAAGACTTAGCATCTAAACAACAACAGCAGTAATCCAGTCTTCATACAATGTTTGTTTAGTCGCTCAGTTGTGTCCGACTCTTTGCGACCCCATAGACTGTAGCTTGCCAGGCTCCTCTGTCCATGGGATTTTTCAGGCAAGAATACTGGAGTGGGTTGTCATTTCCTCCTCCAGGCGGTCTTCCTGACCCAAGGATCAAACCCGTGTCTCCAATGTCTCATAAACTGCAGGCAGTTTGTTTTCCACTGAGCCATCTGGGAAATAAGTAGATCTTTTTGAGAGGTAAATTAGGTTTTATTTACCTGTTTGAAACCAGTTGGAGGCTTCCCATTGTCCTTGGGATAAAAACTAACATCCTCAAGGAGGTTGATAAGGCCTGATCTACCTTTTCACTTTTGTCTGGATGCCTTTGTCTATTTTGCTTATTCTGTTCTAACCACAGTGTGCTTGGGAGAGAGTTTTCATTAAAGGGCTTTTAGAGACGCTGAAGGAGGGAAAGGCCATCTGGAATGAATGTCGTGAACATTGGATTGGAAATTTGATCTACTCTGTCTTGTGAAACATAGAACAATTTTTCTTCTTGTTTTTTGCAAAAGAACTGTGTTTTTCTGGTATATTGCCATATTTAGTTATTAAGCCAGGATCATTAGAGGTATAGAAAAATGAGCTAGATAAAAATCTTAGTGGAATTAGTATTGGGGTGCTCCTGTTAATACGCAGGTGTTAAGGTGCATAGGTGATAAGGTGACTCACTCCCAACTTGTGATGTTCTGCCTCTGAGAAATAAGAATGCAGAGAGTAGAGATCAGGATGTGTAGGCTGCTGATATGATCTGTTACTTTATTGAATAAAGGAAAACAAATCACTTTTAAAAGTGTATTATGTTTTGGATTCCAAAATTGTTTATATGCCTTTTTGTTAGTAAAAGTGTTAGCAAATTAAAGATAATAACCTGCAAAAAATAATTGGCCACAAGTTTAAAGGCAAGTATTTTGGCAAGGAAATGTGGAAAAAAAACAAAAAACAAAAACCTTACAAGCCAATTGTTGTTAGAAGATATCTTTTGCTAAAATATTTCACTTTTCAGCTAGCTCCAAATCTGAAATGTCTATTTTTTTAATGGAATTTAGTCATCATAAAAGAAAACATAAAAAATTTGATGGCAAGTTAGTCCTGGGTTTAAATCCCAGTCCCTTCACTTATTATGAAAATGGGATAATTTTTAACAGCTTGATTTTGGTGTAATTTGCATACCATAGAAATCTATCTAAGTGTACGATTAAATGATTTTTTGAGTAAATTTAGAGTTTGTAACTATTAACCACAACCCAGTTTTATGACATTCCCTTTACCTCCAAAAATTCCTATCTGTCCATCTGCAGTCAATTCCCATTCCACAGACCTAGGCAAGCAGTAATTGATTTTTAAAATTTGTGTAGGTATGCCTTTTCAGGCCATTTAATATAAATAGAATCCTATGATATGTGATCTTTTGTGGCCACCTTTCACTTAGCAAAGTATTTGGGTTTCATCTGTTTCAGTAGTTTGTTTCTTTTTTCTGCAAAATGAAATGTCAGTGTATACATACACAACACATTTTGTTTATCCATTCACTGTTGATCATCTAAAAATTTTCCACCTTTGGCAGTTATGCATAATGCTTCTATAAACATTCATGGTTGTCTTTGTGTGGATGTATGTTTCCATTTCTCAGGGGTAGATATTTGAAACTAGAAATAGTAGTCATAGGGTACATTTATGCTTAATTTTTAAAAGAAAGTGTCAAACTGTTTTTTGAAGTGGCTTAGTTTGAAGGTTCTTGTTTCTCTATATCCTCTCCAGCATTTGTTATTTTGTCTTTTTTATTGCCATCCTTGTGGGTATGAAGTGATTTTTAATTCACATTTTCCTAGTAACTGGTTGACTCTTTTTATATGTTTATTGGTCGTTCATATATTTTCTTTGTTGAAATGACTGCTCAAGTCTTTTGCCTGTTTTTAAAGTGGTTTATTTCTCTTCTTATCATTGAGTTCTTGTAGTTTTGTTGTGGATTCTTTGGAATTTTCTACATATTAGATCATGTTGCCTGTTACTAATTTATTTCTCCATTTCTTATATAAATACCCTTCTTTTCTTCCTTCCTCCCTCCCTCCCCCGCCTTTTTTCCCCTCTCTCTCTCCTTTATTTCGTTTCCTTGCCTGATGTTTTAATCTGTTTGGGCTGCTATAATAAAAATACCACAAACTGGGTGGCTTACACAACAATTTATTTCTGATAGTTCTAGAGGTTGAAGCTAAGTTAAGGCACAGTCTGGTGAGGATGAGTTTCCTGGTTCACAGATAGCCCTCTTCTCTCTGGGTCTTCACAGGGTCGAAGGGCAACTTTCTGGGATCTCTTTTATTAAGACAATAATCCCCCCAAAAAACCACTTCCCCAGAAAAACCCATCTCCAATTGCTATCACATTGGGGATTAGGTTTTAACATATGAATTTTGGGGCAACACAAACAGTCTATAGCACCTGATTATTCTGGTTAGAATCTCCATTACAATGTTGAAAAGAAGTGATGAGAGCAGATATCTTTGCCTTGTACTTAGGGGGAAAGCTTTCAGTCTTTTAGCTATTGAGTATGCTGCTAGCTGTAGGTTTTTTCATTAATTCCTGTTATCAGATTAAGAAAGTTCCCTTCTATCCCTAGCTTGTGGAGAGTTTCTTTGTTTTTGTTGTTTTTTTGTTTCTATCATAAATGAATTTTTTCAGGTACCTTACATCTTTTAAGAGAATCATGTGTATTTTGTTCTTTATTCTATTAATAAGAAATTAATTTCTACTTGGATATTAAACCAACTTTGCATTCTGGGTTTAAATCCTGCTTGGTCATAGTACATTGTCCCTCTGATATCTTCCTGGGTTTGGTTTGCTAACATTTTGTTGAGGGCTTTTGAGTGTATATTCATGAGGAATATTAGTTTGTAGTGATATCTTTGTCTGGCTTTGGTATCAGGATAATCTTGGTTTCATAGAATGAATTGAAAAGTATTTCCTTCTCCTCTGTCTTTGGAAAGAGTTTGGGAAAGATTGGTGTTCTTTCTTCTTTAAATGTTTGGTAGAATTGATCAGTAAAGCCATCTAGGCTTGAGCTTCATTTTTATAGGAAGGTTATAGATTGCTAATTCAGCTTCATTTGTTGTGGGTATATTAAGTTTTTCTATTTTTCTTAAGTCAATCTCAGTAACAACCTTTTTGTTTTTTTTTAATTTGTCATTTACCTTCATTGTCCAATTTGTTGGCATAGAGTTGTTCACAGTGTTCCCTTATGATAACTTAAATTTCCATAAAATCATTAGTGATGTCATTAGTGATGTCTCCTCTTTCATTTCTGAAATTGGTAATTTGTATTTTCTCTCTTTCTCTATCAGCTTTTCTTTTTTCTAATATAAAGATAATACTCACTTTTTAGAATGAGCTATGTTACTTCCTTTTCTGTTTTGTGGAAGAATTTGTGAAGGGTTGGTATTATTCTTTATATGTTTGGAAGAACTTATTACTGAAGCCATCTGGACATGGGATTTTTATTTTGTATGAAGATTTTAATTACTAGTTACATTTCTTTACTTACCAGATCTATTTAGTTTTTCTGTTTCCTTTCTAATATACATATTTACAATTATACATTTCTCTCTAAATACTGATTTAGCAACATTTCACAAATATTTTCTTGTTTTGTTTCTTCTTTGATGCGTGGGTTATTTAGAGGTACAGTTTAAATTTTCTAAATATTTGTAGCTTTCTTTTATTTTCTTCTGTTTTGATATCTAATGTAATCCCCTTATAGTCAGAGAACATACTTTGCATGATGTTAATCTTTTTAAATTTGTTGAGACTTGCTTTATGGTCTGACTTATGGTGTATCCTGGATGATGTTCCATATACACTAAAGAATTATTCTGCTGTTGTTGTCTGGAGTGTGCTACGGATGTCAGTTCAGTCAAATTGGTTGATTCAAGTCAAGTTCTACTCTCCAGAACTTCTGTATTCATTTTGATTTCTGTCTAGTTCCTCTACCCCTTATTCGAGTGGAGTATTGAAGCCGCCATTATTATTCTTGAATTATGTATTTCTCCCTTCAATTCTGTTATTTTTGTCTCATATATTTCAGGGGTCAGTTGTTGAATGTGTCAGTTCAGTTCAGTTCAGTTGCTCAGTCGTGTCTGACTCTTTGCGACCCCATGGACTGCAGCACGCCAGGCCTCCCTGTCCAGCACCAACTCCTGGAGTTTGCTCAAACTCATGTCCACTGAGTGAGTGATGCCATCCAACCATCTCATCCTCTGTTGTCCCCTTCTCCTCTCACCTTCAATCTTTCCCAGTATCAGGGTCTTTTCAAATGAGTCAGTTCTTCCCATCAGGTGGCCAAAGTATCAGAGTCTCAGCTTCAACATCAGTCCTTCCAATAAACATTCAGGACTGGTTTCCTTTAGGATGGACTGGTTGGATCTTCTTGCAGTCCAAGGGACTCTCAAGAGTCTTCTCCAACACCACAGTTCAAAAGCATCAGTTCTTTGGCACTCAGCTTTCTTTATAGTCCAACTCTCACATCTATACATGACTACTGGAAAAATGTGTTGATGTTTATAAATGTTATATATATTATAAATTGTTAAATGTGTAGATGTTTATAATTGTTATATCATCTTAATGAGTTGACCCCTTTATCTTAAAATGATATTCTTTGTCTCTGGAAATACTTTTTGTCTAAAAGTCTATTCTGTCTGATATTAGTGTACCCACTGCAGCTCTCTTATGGTTATTAATTGCATGTTATACATATATATTCATCTTTTTGCTTTAAACTTGTTTATGTCTTTGAGTCTAAAATGTTTCCATTGTAGACAACATGCAGTTGAATCTTTCTGTCTTTTCTTTTTTGGAACCATTAGGATGTTTTTTGGGCTTCCATAATAGCACAGCTGGTAAAGAATCTGCCTGCAATGCAGGAGACCCCAGTTCAGTTCCTGGGTCAGGAAGATCCGGTGGAGAAGGGATAGGCTACCCACTCCAGTGTTCTTGGGCTTCCCTGGTGGCTCACCTGGTAAAGAATCTGCCTGCAATGGGGAAGACCTGGGTTCGATCCCTGGGTTGGGAAGATCCCCTGGAGAAGGGAAAGGCTACCCACTCCAGTATTCTGGCCTGGAGAGTTGTTTAACCTTTGTTTGTAAAATATAGAAATTATTAATTTTATAGGGTCATTGTGAGGATTAAATTGGGTGGTTGGAAGGCTTACAAAAACACTGATTGCTGGTCCCCACCTTCAGTGTTTCAGACTGAGTAGTTCTGATGTGGGCCTGAGAATTTGCATTTCTAACAGGTATGCAGGTGATGATTATGCTGCTGGGCTGGTAGCCAAGGTTTGAGAATCACCCAAATAAAATAGTGGCTTCCCTAATAGCTCAGTTGGTAATGAATCCGCCTGCAATGCAGGAGACCCCAGTTTGATTCCTGGGTTGGGAAGATCCACTGGAGAAGGGATAGGCTACCCACTCCAGTATTCTTGGGCTTCTCTGGTAAAGAATCAGCTGGTTCAGCTGGTAAAGAATCTGCCTGCAATGTGGGAGACCTGGGTTCGATCCCTGAGTTGGGAAGATCTCTTGGAGAAGGGAAAGGCTACCCACTCCAGTATTCTGGCCTAGAGAATTCCATGGACTATATAGTCCATGGTGTCACAGAGAGTTGGACATGACTGAGCAACTTTCACTTTCAAATAAAATAACAACTTAAACACCTAAAGCAGTTCTGGGTACCTAATTTTTGTGGCTACCGTTTACTTCTTTTTTTTTTTTTTTTATAAATTTATTTATTTTAGTTGGGGGCTAATTACTTTACAATATTGTAATAGTTTTTGCCATACATTGACATGAATCAGCCATGGGTTTACATGTGTTCCCCTTCCTGGATCCCCCACCCACCTCCCTCCCCATCCCATCCCTCTGGGTCATCCCATTGCCCCGGCCCTGAGCCCTTGTCTCATGCATCCAACATGGAATGGTGTTTACTTCTTTTATTACCCATAGGTAATTTACTCTTTGAGTAACCTACTCTGTTGGGATTTTTTTGGTTTTGGCTCTAATATATTGATATGCATTTTGGGGGGAATCTATTAAAAATAAAAAACCCAACTTGTAAAGCAATCAGAAAAATATCAATTGCAAAAGGGGAAATTTATGAAAGATCAATTTTTATCTTTCCTGGTGATAAGAGGTTCATATAATTTGAGCTCTGTAATTCTTATCAGATCATACCACTGAAACTAACGTTATTAGAGAGCTTAATTAATCATGAAATAAGAAGATATTATTTTTGTTGTGGGGAAATCATGGTAAATATTACAAGGATTGGTGTTAAAATGTATCAGTGGTACTATTTGGCAGATTTGATATTTTGACCTTTTATAGCTTCATGAAATACTTATTTAACATTTTATAAAACTAACCCACTTCTAAATATCCCCTGAAGAATAAAACTTTTGTATAAGCCTGCACCTTTTATCACGGAAGTGGGGAACTTCAAAACCTTTATGTAAGCAGTTTTTAAATAAAAAGGTAAATCTCCTTTTAATCCAGTGGCTTTGAAAGGTTGTAAGTAGTTCATGGCTTTAAAATGTTTTTTAAAGAATAATTCTATGAATATCTTGGATTAAATACATTTTTTTCTCGTTACAAGTTGGTACAACGGCTTGTCATTTTTCTGTTTTTATTTAAAAGATTAATCTTCAGCAACAACCTGATGCTGCAAGAGGGCATTTTTGCTGCTTGTTTTCTCAAATGTAAAAATAAATCTAAAGGACAGTATCAATACCTATAATGTATGGTAGCTCTGCTTATAATTTTGAAGTAGAATTTACCCCAAAATTGAGGTCTGCTGCTGCTGCTGCTAAGTCGCTTCAGTCGTGTCCGACCCTGTGCGACCCCATAGACGGCAGCCCACCAGGCTCCGCCGTCCCTGGGATTCTCCAGGCAAGAGTACTGGAGTGGGTTGCCATTGCCTTCTCCGATGTGTGAAAGTGAAGTCGCTCAGTCGTGTCCGACTCTGTGCGACCCCAGAGACGGCAGCCTTTGGGGAATTAACCTCTCTGTGCCTTGTTTTCCTCTTATGCAAAATAAAGATAAAATAAAACCTACCTTTTGGGTTGTTGCAAGGCTCAAATGAAGTGATCTATATATACCAGTTAATACTATGTTTACCAGTTTGTAAGTAAGATTCTATAAGTCTTAGGTATTATATCTGCTACCAAAGACAGCAGTACTTATATTTGTGTAGTGCTTTAGACATTGTGAAAAACTTCCATATTTAATATCTGTAGAAGCTGTTATAATTGCTACTGATATTGTTTGCAGTTGTGTGGAATGCAATTTTGTTAAGTTACTGTATTTTGCCATGGCTATTTGTACAGTACAGTGCTGAAATGCCAATACCAGGGCAATCCTTTTCCCCTGAGGTTGCAGAGCAACTCCACTCACTTTTCTCCTCCCCTTTCCATCTTTTTCCTCCCCTTTCCATCTTTCTCCTCTCCTTCTCTCTCTATTTTTTTTCAAAGTTTTATTAAATTCCTGTTAAACACAAATATTACACTAAAAATTCATTGATTCTTTCCATCTCATTTTCTCTTTCTTTCACGTATTCTAGAATGGTGTGGGAGGAATATTATATGCTAAGGAGTACAGTATATGGAAAAGAAGGGCTTTCCCTTTAAGAAATGCTGTTGCACACTTTATAAGTCACTGCAGAGTGATATAAGAAGTGGAAGAAGGGGTTTTCCTAAATTTACAAAATTCTTACGGAATAAAGTATGAATTATTTTTCAGGCTTCCATGGTGGCTCAGATGGTAAAGAATCTGCCTGCAATGTGAGAGACCCAGGTTCGATCCCTGGATTGGGAAGATCCCCTGGAGAAGGGAATGGCAACCCACTCCAGTATTCTTTCCTGGAAAATTCCATGGGCAAAGGAGCCTGGTGGGCTACAGTCCTTGGGGTCACAAAGAGTTGGACAGAATTGAGCGACTTTCAGTTTCACCATGAAAATAAGTAAAAAAGTTTCCAAATGTTTCAATATTTTTCAAATCATCAAAATATTAACTTTACAAGTGTATAATTTTCTTCATGGATTTACAGATTCTTTAAAGGTCATTCTTCTGCATTTTGAACAATGGATGGTTAGATACCGAGTTAAATATGAACTGTAAGATTCAAACTTTAGTTCTCTCTGCTGCACCTACACTAGTTTCTATTGCTTTGACCATTGGAATATTATGTGAGAATTTTAATTTACAGTATTACTTGATGTCCACTAGGGGGGAACCAAACCATGAACAGAAGTATATGCTCTGTTCCCCCAAGTTGTGAAAAGCCCAAGCCACTGCAGACTGCCTACCATATATTCACAAATTATTCTTCAAAGTTTCCTGTTGCTAAAAGGCCATCTCCATGCAAGCAAATCTATGGGAACATTAAGATATCAACAGTAGACAAAAAATATTTTAGAGTAGAGTAAAATATTGTTTAGGGTTTTTGATAACTTGAGAGTTTAGTCAATTTATAGAACAACACTAAACTATTTTGAAGTTGTTTAACTTTTACCAAGTTGTACTCTTGTAAGTTTTTTAAAACACTTGACTGATTTAATAAGAAGGCAAAAGCGAATTTTGAAATAATGTAGTATGTTAATGTATTTTGGGTCATGAGGAATATTTAGAAGTAAATTTTTACTGGAACCATGTCTACCTTTTATCAAGGAATAACTAAAATCAACAGAACTTGAAATTTGTTTCTAATTTATCATTTAAAATACCTTATTTTGAAAATATTGGTTTCCAAAATAAACTCAACATGTACTTTGGAATACTATGAATTTCAATGCAATATCTCTGTTATGCTTGAAATCTCCGACATGTAAAAGATTTTCATGATATGAAGCAGTATGTTCATATACTAATATATTTGTTCCAGCTTTCTTAAAGCATTTCACATTTGGGAAACTTAATATCCAAGAAAAATAAAAAGGATTTTATTTCATGTAAATATAATTCAATAATCTCATATTGCAATATTTTTTCAAAGTAAAATGTGTACACACTCAGATAAGAATCACTTTATAGAACTATAGATTCTAAACCATTTGTTTTTTAATACGGACAGCTTGATTTTATTGCCAAGTTAGCACACATGAAAAAAACCACACTTCGTGAAAGATGAAAATGGCTTATTTAAAACTAACAACAGAAACAACAAGACAGTTAAACCACAAAGATCTACCCTCTATCGCATCTATTTCTCTGTAAAATACAGAAAGGTATTGCAGAAATGAAATGTCCACTAGATGCCACACTTCCTTTGCAGAGTAAAGCAGTTCTTTGGCTTCTGGCAAGTTTTGTGCAGGTGCTGTTGTATCTGGTGATAGTACTCTAACTCAGTTATCTTTTCCCTTACATTTGCTCTCTGATATCCCTCCCCCACTAATATGCCTAAAGCATCCAAATTTTGCATAGTAGTGGTAGCTTGTAATGTTCTGTTGATATCCTTCTGTAAGTTACAGAGAGCTCATATTTACTGACTTTCAAGTCATTCTGGAGCTTTTTTTTTTTTTTTAGTCTGGCAGCTGAATGTGGTCACATTTGGCCCTTTCATTATTTAATTTTTAAAATTACATCTTCTTTTACATGTGTATTTATTCTGTTCTCTTTTTTCATATATGTTTATTCTATTTTCCCTCTCAAGAAGGATCAGAAAAAAAGCTAATTTTCTGAAAATATAGTAAAGGGTTATAATTGAACTTTTTAGAAAACCATACTGAATGAAACTGTAACTGAATTATCTTTAGGGGCATTGGCATTTTTGTTTGTTTTCAGAGATTATTAAAACTGAGAAAAATAAAAATCTTTCAGTTTCCTTTGACATTTTTCGTAGTCTGGATTCAATTATGAAATGAATAGACTCCAGTAAGTAAACAAGTGTAAGGCATTATTTTACAAGCTCCTATTCTGTGAGACAAACTTCACAGGGCTACTGAGTATTGAGAATACTTCTACACAGCGTGAGTCACAATATTTGATGTACCTGTGAATTGTCAATTATGGCATCTTTATGGGAGTGTAATTGGAGGTTATCATTTGGTGATATGAAATATATGATGTACTTAACCATGGGATGGTCTGTCTTCCTTCAGATTACTAGTCACCTAAGCATTCTTCCCTAGGACAATTATAATTTTATTGCATTGTATTTTCTTAATTCTCAAAAAATTTTGAGGCTATGATCACTGTATCTGATCACTAAGGAATCTGCAGTGAATTTTTAAAATCACACTTAAGCTGATTTTAGTTGCTGGAGTAACTAGTAAATTTATCAGTTGGTCTACAATTTTTTGTTTTCTCAATATGTTCTGAGAATTAATTTTTATATGATTCACTTTCCAGATAACCTATTCAAAAGAGTCTTTCTCTTTTTTAATTACTGACATAAGATTGACTAAGTTTATTGGCCAGAAAATAATGCATTCTGTAGGGAAGGAAAAACTCCAATCAAATAGATCACTACAATAAGAGGCTAGTAAAATAAATTACTATTGTTGCACATTTTTCTCTAGTAGTTTATTTTCATGTGCCTTAAAATAACATCCCTTATTAAAGATTTCATTCACTGGGAAATGTACACTGTTGATGATAACTTTCCAAAGGAAACTAGGAGAAACAGATCAATAAGAAAGTGACTTTGTAAAAGGGGCTCAAATAAACAAAGCAAGATAATGTTTGACACCTCCCAAAAGCTGCTCTAAGAACAGATTGCCATTAATTCTAGCTGCTTTATGATTACCTTTAAGAATATGCACTGAAAACTCAAAGAACTACTTATAAATGAAGGAAACCCAGACGCTAAGTCCTCAAAACAAAATTTTCCCCTCATCTGAATAATGTTGCTATGGTAAAGATACTGTAATTTATTTCCATGGAATTCTAAGAGTAAACAAACTCTGCCTTAATGACAAACTTTACCTTTGGCCCTTCCATTTTCAAGGAAATGGTACCTGTATCAGGCAGGTTTGTTTAGGTTGTCTCCTGGAACTAGAACTTGTTTATCTCAAACAATACATTGTCATGAGGCAGCATTCTCACCAAATGCTCTAAAAAATATGTAGGTGAACCTAGATACCTTGTGAAATACTTTCCTTACTGGATCATCCTTAGTTCTTTGAAGTTCTTTCTCTCACCATCCCAGGTCTAATGCTCAAGTTTTTCTTATTCTTTGCTTACATTCTGATCCATCCTGGAGATATTAGCATTGAGCAGACTTGTTTAGACCTAACTTCCGAAAGAAGACTTCTCTGTCCTGGCCCTAACAACCGGAGCCACTGAGTATAAAAAGTGGGGCCCTGATAAGAGGATGCTTGAAGTACTTGCATTAAGGTACTGGCAACCCCTTTAAGTTGCCTTATTTCTTATATAATTGTTCTTTATCCTTCATTAGTGATGAAAATTAAATTGAAAAAATTTTTCATTTGACGGCATTGTCTTTTGTGCATATTACAGATACTATTTTTCTATATTTGTATGGTTGTAAGGATTAATAATGAAAGTAAATTTTATTTTAAGAATTTATTACACATTATAAAAGTAATACATACATATGAACAATTTAAACAAGAGATATATGTCACACAGAAAATGAAATTATTTCTTAAGAATCTACCTGACAATGTCGGGGACGTGGGTTCAATCCCTGGTCCAGGAAGATTCCACATGCAACTAAGCCCATGAGCTGCAACTACTGAGTCCATGTGCCTAAAGCCTGTGCTCTGCAACAAGAGAAGCCACTGCAATGAGAAACCTGTGTACTGCAACTAGAGAATAGCTCCTTTCTGAAACTAGTGAGAAAGCTCATGGGCAGCAATGAAGGCCCAGCTCAGCCAAAAATAATGAATAAATAAAATGAAGCACACATTTAAAAGATTTTCAGTGAGAAAAGGCCCAAGTTCTGGTTCCAGGTTTGTCAGATTAATTGACTGCTTGATAGAAATGTGTATATAGTTATATTTATATATGGGTGTTTGTAACTGCATATATATATGTATACGTATAATGGTTTATTATGAATACGTTAAATACTCATGTTACATTCTTTTATCATTTATCAAATTATAATTATGTAGTAATTTGTGTGATTATGTTCTTCCGCTAGAGCATGTGCTCTAAGAGAAGGTAGATGTCTTTCTGTTTTCTTTACTGCTGGGTCCCTGGGCCCAGGGCAGTGCTTGTCACACAGAATGAATGTCAATCAATAGGATAGATACTTTACATATTTACCTCATTTTGGCCCTCAAAATAATTCTGAAGTAGAATATCCATTTTCTTTATAGATGAGAAAGCCAAGGACCCAGTACAGTATATAATTTACATGAGATTGATCAGATAACAAGTAGCAGAGCCTCTTTCAAACCTAGGCTTGGCTGACTCCAAAGCTCATACTCTCTTCCTTCACTGTGTTGCCTCGACTTTGAATTAAGCAAGATATTGTGAATCTTAACTAAAATTTTAAATAATGCAAGTGCATTTTTTATGCCAAATTTTTGGATGTATTTTTAGACCATATTTTGACTGCGATAACATATGTTGTTCTTGTAATCCTGAACATTTAAACAAGTTAATAAAACTCCATTGTGAATATCAGCTGCTCAAGAAAACTCCAAAATAATTAATGTTATACATTATAATATTTAATTACAACCCAACTAGGAAAATATGAATTCAAATTTAAGAATGGAGAGGACTCTCCATCCACTGTATACAAAGAACAAAGGCTCATTTAAATCTGGCTATAAGTTAATGGCAGTCAAAAGAAAAGACAGATAAAATCAATTATATATTTCTAGAGTAATTATATATTTCTAGAGTAAGAGAGAACTTTTTTTCCTTCTTCAAAGAATTCAAAATATCTCCTAGCAAACTTTAAAATGAATTTCTTACATGGAGCTCCTTAAAAGAACTATAGACTTTGGTTTGGAAAATAATTTCATTATTCCTACAAAACACAAAAACCCTGTGTCTTAGGTAATTTTTCATTTAAAGCAAATGACACAACAAAAGAATAGAAATGGTACAACCTGATAAAGATAATTCTTTGGGGGTTCAAGGCACAAGACATGTTCAATATTAATATAAAGGTTCATACTTCTCCAAGCTAGTCTTTCCCGTATTTGGTAGGCAGAGATCTAGATCTTAAGAGATCCTAAGAGATCTCTTAAGATCTAGATCTCTCAGGGGTGAATGTGTATATTCACTCCTGGATATACATATTCTGAGTAATCCCTTCCCCTTGTATGTGAGCAGAATTTGGGACTCTGATAGGATGGCACTCCTGTGACTATGTTCATTTTGCAGATATAATTAAGATTTGCAGATATAATTAAGGTTCCTAGTCAACTGAGTTTGAGTTGATCAAAAGGTTACTTGAGGTGAGTCTGACCTAGTCAGGTGAGCTCCTAAAAGAGGTGGAAAGATTTTCCTTCTGGCCTTGAAGAACCACAGGGCCACATTGTGGAGAGGAGCATATGTTAGGCAATTGTGGAATGCTTTTAGGAGCTCAGACTGATGCCAGATGACAGCCAGCAAGAAAGCAGGACTTTAATTCCACACTTGCAAGGAACTGCATTCTGCTAATAGCCAGTAAGCTTGGAACAGTACTCTGAACCTTGAGTCTGAGCCATATGACTTGCCTTGAACCATGGGAGAGTAACAAATGTAATACAAATAGGGACTTTGCTCATTGGGACTTGCTTCTCCTGCTGCTCATGAGAATCCTATACCCACCATTATGTGAATGAACCTGGCAGGATGATCAAATCTGTGGCTCCCTCACCTTGTGGCATCTGTTGATAACCAGCCAGTCTCCACACATGTGAGTCAAACCTTGAATGCCAGCCGACAACAGATACATATAGGATGCAACCCGGTTTGCCTGGAACTTTCTGAGTTTTAGCACTGAAAGTCCCATGGTCTAGGAACCTCCTCATTCCCAGGAAAACTGAGATTGTTGCTTACCCTGGATACATGACTGAACCCAGCCCAGTCCAGCAGAAGAACCACCATCTTAGTCTAACCCAGGTTTCTCACTCACAAAATCATATGCTAAGACATGGTTAGTTTTTGTTTAAGCATTAAGTTTTGGCATAGCTTGTTATGCAGCAGAAGCTAATGATACTGACTTTTAGAGACCTATCTAATTCACTTGGTCTTCCCAGGTGGCACTACTGGTAAAGAACCTGCCTGCCAATGCAGGAGCCATAAGAGATGAGTTCAATCCCTGGATTGGGAAGATCCCCGTGGTGGAGGGCATGGCAACCCACTCCAGAATTTTTGCCTGGAGAATCCCATGGACAGAGGAGCCTGACAAGCTATAGTCCATGGAGTTAATGAAAAGTTGGACATGACTGAAGTGACTTAGAGCACACGTTAGTTTACTTACCTCATTTTTGAGGTGAGAGAGTTGAGACTCATAGAGATAAAATGACATACTCAAGGTCACATATCTGCTAAGTACTGTTTGTCAACAAAAAATCAAATACAATATTAAGGAATTTCAGGGGATACATCTCCCAAAGGATAATATTTGAATAGTAGTATATAAAAAAATCCAAAGCTCATGAATATCCAATTGTGACATGAATGTGGTGAGACTGTATAATGCAGCATTTAAGAAAGAGTTTTAAACTCAAGCGTGCGAGTTCAAATAGGTTTAGATCACTGCAGGCCTTAGGCAATTTACTTAGCCTCTATAATCGCCAGTTTCCTTGTTTATGTAATGGGCATACTTGTTCTTACCTCATAGTTTTGATAATGTGAGAATTAATTTAATATGATAATGTAAAGTAGTATGTATGGTGCCTCATACACAGTAAGGGCATCATCAATATTTGCTGTTGTTGCAAGCATGCAGATCTCAGCGTCATTAAAAGCACTCAAGTTTGTGGTGCTTTAATATCTGGTTTTGGGCAGTGCTGGTAGTAACCTCGTATTGAGTGTTTTCAGTCATTAGTCCTAGAGAAAATATTAGATTAAGAAGCAGTGAACCTACTTGTAATTATTTTGTGCCTCATTTTTCTTACATTTACAGATGTAATATCAAGAAGCTGTAATTCAACAGAAACTGAAATTTCATTTCTTTTCTGTTGATAGCCATTTAAAAAGAAAAATCCCCTACACCAGATTTCAGTTAAAATTTTTCCCTCATTTTTATTTACAGCTATTAGTCATTTTATGAGAGAGTTTCAGATAATTATAAAAGAATAGAACTGATGGGATTAAATAATAAAATGTTCAACATTAGCAAAACTTGTTTTAAAACTGTTTAAAGAATGAGAGGTAACTCAGAAACCAAAGGACACTAAAATATTCTGATTGAACCTATCATCATAATGAATGGCAAGCTGGTACAGTTAAGAAGCGGAAATCCATTCAGGTAACCAAAAAAAAAAAAAAAAACAGAACACCAGCTGTAACCCCCCAGCTGCAGATAGAAGAAAGAAACATTACATAAGAAGCATCTTAAACTTCTCCGTACTGTAGTTTTTGTGAATGACCATTGTAGTGTCTCTGGTATGGGAGCACATTAAGAAGAAAAGACGAGATCAACACCGTGACCACACCACAAGCCTCAGGAAAGGCATTGTCAGTTTATTGTTGAAAGCACATTGTTTAACATTACACCGAGGAAAATATCCCTTGGTATTTCAGGGGGAAAGTTGCATCTCCAAAGCTTCCTCTGCTTACAGTTGTCTTCTCACAAATTCCATGGTAATCAACCCAATTCTCAATAAAGTGGTATCTCTGTGGGCATCTAATTTAAATAATCAATACATAGAATCTACATAGAATTTTTTTTTAAATAGAAATTATAGTCTCTGAATTTGACATTAGTATGTTTTCATGCTGTAGAATAATATTGTATTTAAGAAAACTCTACATATAATTTCATTTCAGTAAATAAAATTTTACTGGAAGATAATATAATTAGGTTTTACTTAAGAGTACAAGTTGTTCTTTGCAATACAATTAATATTCTCTCACAATATTGTTACCAAGTAGACTGAAACAAAGAAGCTCATTTACATTTTTATTTTGAAAGTAATCGTAAAAGACCATTTCTTTAACCCCATGTAGGCAGAATGAATTACTTGGTGTTTTAAAGGTCCTTAAGTGTGTCCTTGTACAGAGGAAAGCTCTCTATTTATCTATAGGACAGGTCTAGGACACAATAGCATCTTTACTAGCTTTGCCAAGTAGCCCCACCAGGGAGCCTTCATCCTTCCCTGGTGAGACCAGAATGAGTTGGTAGTTCAAATTCCATTGCCCATTCAGTCTCCTGAGACTTCAAACGAGGGAGCCAGTTATGATGGTGGGTGCTGGGTTGTAGACTTGTGTCCACCATTAATCAGACTGAGTCTGCCTCCAGTTCGTATTATAAACTCCAGTGAGTGACACTCAGGTGGCGTGGCTTTCAGTCAGGCCTGTGTGGACTGAGTTTGAACTGATGAACTGACATTGTGCAACGG
Organism: Giraffa tippelskirchi; assembly: GCF_054371585.1. Classification (NCBI taxonomy): domain Eukaryota; kingdom Metazoa; phylum Chordata; class Mammalia; order Artiodactyla; family Giraffidae; genus Giraffa; species Giraffa tippelskirchi. The sequence goes on along the minus strand of NC_137275.1, from coordinate 79,961,449 downwards.
AAAGCTTGTTACTAGTCCCCTGAGTTTATCAAAAGCCACCAATTACTTCCTTGGTGGACCACCTTATGCAGCAGCTTTCATTTACTTTTATAGCCTTTTAAAGAGCAGGGCCTGATATTAGTAAAAAAAAGATCATAAATTTAACATACATGGCTAAATAATAGCATGTTTTCTTCTGTGAGAGGTATTATTTGATTAGATGAGTAAGTGAAAACTATCTGAAATTTAAATTTTCAACCATCTTATTTTTTGAAATATATTTATTTGACTTTAAGTAAAATATGTATATATGTATAGAAATGACTCTAGACATTTGAAAATATTTACCTGGGACAAGGAAAATTTTATAAATTTAGGAGAGTGTGTATGATAAACATTGTTAGGTTATTATAATGCTTATTTGCTGATGCTGAAAATTTTTTGTGAATTAACAGGTTTTACTCAGAGATGTACATACCATAGACTAGCATAATTAAATAATGATTCAATAGCTTCCCTTTGTAAAGGAATAGGAATAAGAAGAGGTCTTGCTCTAAACTCCTTCAACAGTTTATATGAAAACTTTTTAACTTCAAAGTGATTTTTAAATTAAAGAGATAGAGAGAGACCTGGATTCACAGTCCAAACTATACTAAAAATATATAATTTTTAACAGATTATTCTTATAAAACCTAATCAGTAATCAAAAGTTTGCAGTGGTTTTACTTTTGCCCCTAGAATATGTATGTGAATTTTATATACTGATGACTCTTTTAATCTTGTAAGAACCACATCCAGCAATGAATCACATTCTTTGAGTGAATAATTCAGTCCTTGACGCCAACCTCTGAGGGGAATATTGTGGTCATGCTGTCTGAACAGTGTGGTAGCTATGGCTACCTATATAATTCTTCGCAATGAAAAAAAAGTGACAATGACATTAAATTTAATCAGGTTCCCCTTTTCTTCGGTTCCCACTGGGATGAGCCACTAGTGTCTTGCCTTAAATATTCAAAGGCCTTCCTGAGTAGTTTGCATGTGTTCATATACTGGGACAATGTCCTGCTAATACAGAACAATAGATCTGTCATGTATATCTCCTGCAAGTAGATGTGAGTCTAAAGTTACTAAGTATAGGGTTTATGGGCTGTCTTCCCCTTAGTGACCATCTTTACTTAAGTCTTAGCAAATGGCAATAAGGAAATGCACATAGACTAAAATATGATGAACTTGATTATCAGAGTTGGAAACTCAAAAGAATTGTGTTTGCTAAATATTTATAAAGCTAACCATCATTATTTTCATCATATTTCATCTGATATGAAAGACACAGTACAGAATATCATATGATTAAAAACATTTGAAACCCACAGCTTAACTCATATTTAGGGACAGCAGCCTATATTTATGCCCTTGTAATTCTGCAGAACACTCAAGTGGTTATCACTTTCTTTAAAATCATAGTTAAGAAGTTATGAGATATATTTTATTTCCTTTATACATTTCTGGAAGGATGGTAATAAGCTAACTTTTAATATTCAATGGATGAAAAAAATAGAAGTATGTTTGTCATAACCATCTGTGATTATGTCTGTAACAGATCTGTGCAACTCAGATTGCTCATAAACTCTGATTGCTCATAAGTTTGATATTTGGAGAAACTGAAGAGAGATGCAAATTAACTTCTTTCTTCTCTTTGTATTTTTCAGGTAGTCAAAACCAGCCAAAAAAATAAAGACTAACCAACCAAACATTATTTTGTGAGTAATTAAGAAATGTACATGACACTTTCTATTATTGAAATAGAGTAACCCTGTCTTGGGTTATATTTAATCTCTTAGTATTTCATATCAAAAATTGACTCTGACAATCTTTTGATAGCATTAATTAATATATTTGTGCAGCATATTAGAAATCTAAGAGCAATATTTAATTTTTTTCTCTAGCCATAATATAATGAAAGTGAATTTCATAAGTCTTTCAGACCTTTGAAGATACTTGCATAATCTACCTGCTAACTTTCTTCTATCATATATAATTAAAATAGAAGTGGAAATGGAATGTGTGGTAAATACTGAACATTCCTTTGTTTTGTTTTTCTTCTACCTTCTTGTCCCTTTTTATTGAGTCTTAGATTTTGTTGAAATCTTAGGATTCTTTGTCTCATAGATATGCATGTATTAACTCCTAGTAACATCTATTTCATAGCATGAAAATAGTTCATTGCACAATTGAAACCATGATCAATCCCTTTTTAGCTTTATGCTTTCATTCACTAGGTAGATGTTTGAAGATGGACAACTTAAAGTGGTTTCTAATGTCAAGATCATAGTCAAAGAAGTGAGCTTATCATTAATCTATAAGAAATTCCTCTTCTAATGACATACCACTGACCTCAGAGTCATGAAAGAGTTCAAGGTCAACCAGTGAGACACTCACAGTGATCAACTATTTTTGACTGACTGACACTTGTTTTTTAGCCTTTGAAAATGTGATTTCATGTTTATCAAAGTTTGACATAAAGCATTGTGCGCAATATAGAAATAGGGACCTTAGGCTCTGGCTTTCTAATATAAATTTGACAGACGATATAGTGGCATCCTCTTTAGGACAGATCAGTGTCAAGGGGGCAGGAGGTCAGGAATGAACAGTCTTACTGAATAGGTTTCAGTCAGAGAAGACAGGTTCCACAGGAAAACTGCCTTTCCAAGTGGTCCCATTGGTAGACCTAAGACATTGCAATTCTAGTCTCTCTACTCTTCCTATTGTTTGGCAAGAGGGAGATAGAACAAATCAGTAACCTATGCTTATATGCCAGAGATGACATGAGATTATTGTTCAGGGTACAATGGAAAGGAATCTAGAGGGAGAGTTTTATGTGGGTGCCAGGACTGATCCTAGAAAAAGAGTAGTAGGCCAAGTTTATCTTTACGACTTTTTATGCTTCAGCACTTTGTTTTTCCTTTCTCATGATTACTCTTCTTGAATATTTCTTGCATTTTGCTAATAAGATGTTACCTGATAATGCTTATTGTCTAACCTATTCCAGAATATCTGAAAGTGTCTTAAAAATCTACTTTTTCAGCCTTCTTAAACTACATAGTATATACCTGACTGGCCACTGTCTCCTTTTTCTTTCCTACTAGGTCCTTGTTTTGACAACAGGGAACAAAGTTTGAAACTATAATGTGTTTCTTTATCACATTTTTGCCAGTGAGTTTGTTTGCATGGAATCCTTCAATATGAAGGAATGGATCAGTGAGAAACTGAAATGCTACTTCAGAAACTTACTCAGTTCAGTTCAGTTGCTGAATTGTGTCCAACTCTTTGCGACCCCATGGACTGCAGCACGGCAGGCTTCCCTGTCCATCACTAACTCCTGGAGCTTGCTCAAACTCATGTCCATTGAGTCGCTGATGCCATCCAACCATCTCAGTAGTTTAAAAAAAATCCTTACTAGTCTTTGCATTAAATTTGGTGATTCTTTGGTACTCCTTATATTTCAAAGAAGTCACATTAAAAATTATGTCATTGAAAAAAAAACAGCCTTTCGGAAAAGCGCCCCTTAAATAATATATAGTCCATGAGGAAAAACTAGTTAAAAACATATTTAAAAATATATAACCTCATTATATAGACATTTAAACTGTGAATATTTAGACTATAATCGTGATTATTATAGATGATACTGTGATTAATGCCTAGTATTGAACTTTCTTTGTTTTTGTTGCTGAACCCTTTGAAATTCTCAGACATCATATCTTCTTCTTCAGTGTCTTATTGTGTGTTTCCCAAAAGCAAGGGTGCTCTCCTTCAAAATCTCAATACTATTTTCTCAAGAATTTAACAATATAATAATAGCTTCTAAAAGGTAGTCCATGTCCAGATGTCCTCAGTTGTTCCCCAGATGCCTTTTGTATAGCTCTATAGCTTTCCTTCATCCTTTCCTGCCTCCTCTTAACTTACTTCCTCCCTCCCTTCCCTTCTTTCCTCCCTTTCAATCCAGGGGCCAGTCGAGGATTACACACTGCATATAGTTATCATTAGATTAAAGAAGACTGTTTAGTCTCCTATTTAAATAGTCTCCTTCAATCTAGAATATTCCTACTCCCACTATTTTGGATTTTTTTTCTTTATAATGACCTTTGTGGGGGCTTCCCAGGTTGCTCAGTGTTAAAGAAACTGCCTCCTGCTGCTGCTGCTAAGTCGCTTCAGTCGTGGCCAGCTCTGTGCGACCCCAAAGATGGAAGCCCACCAGGCTTCCCCGTCCCTGGGATTCTCCAGGCAAGAACACTGGAGTAGGTTGCCATTTCCTTCTCCAAAGCATGAAAGTGGAAAGTGAAAGTGAAGTTACTCAGTTGTATCCGACTCTCAGCAACCCCCATGGACTGCAGCCTACCAGGCTCTGCTGTCCATGGGATTTTCCAGGCAAGAATACTGGAGTGGGGTGCCATTGCCTTCTCCAAAAGAAACTGCCTACAATGCAGGAGATGTGGATTCAATCCCTGGGTGGGGAACACCCTTTGGAGAAGGAAATGACAACCCACTCAGGTATTCTTGCCTGGGAAATCCCATGGACAGAGGAGCCTGGCAGGCTACAGTCCATGGGGTTGTAAAAGAGTCGGACAAGACTTAGCAACTAAACAACAACATTGACCTTTGTATTTTTGAACAATTCAAGTCAATTGTCTTGTAGACTTTTCCCTTAAATGGATTTAAAAAAAATATTTCTCATGGCTATATTCAGGTTAATAATTTTTGACAAGAATGCTATGTAGGTTATATTGAAGATATTCACACTGAAATTATACTTCTTTGGTTGTATACAAAAGACACATATTCACCTATTTTGAATGACTTGTTCAAAATTTCTAAAAAATTCTGTGCCAGTTAGAAGGAAAAAAGTTCATATTTTGTTGATTACGGATGAAGTAAAACATCATGTAATAAGCTTTTTATTAATATTTTCTTTTTGTGAATTCTTTGGTTATTTCTTTTATTCATCAAACAAATTAGCTCATTAATGTACTTATATCAGTTTTATCAAATTTAGTGCAAATATTTTTGAAGGCACCCTCTTGTCATTTTTAAGTATGGAACTGAAAGTAGACAGCAAAATAAATGCTATGTAGTTAATAGATGGCTTCCATTAGGTGGTTCCTTAGAGTTATTATGCAGTGTCACATCTGTATGTTTCTTACATGACTTTAGCTAGCATCCTCTAGTTTATGAGAGGCCGTATTTTAGTTGTAATCATTAGGCATCTACAGAATGTGCGTGTGTGCTCAGTCGCTTAGTCGTGTCTGACTCGTTGTGACCCTGTGGACTGTAGCCCACCACACTCCTCTGTTCATAGGATTCTCCAGGCAAGTATACTGGAGTGGGTTGTCATTTCCTCCTTCAGGGGATCTTCCTGACCCAGGAATTGAATCCTCATCTCCTGCATTGCATGTGGATTCTTTACCACTGAGCCATCTGGGAAGCCCTACAAAATGTGTTCACTGATTGACAAACTTCAAATATCCTAATAGCCAAGTATCTTTATGGTGAAGTTTTTGTATATCAATGAGTTAAAAATAGAAAAATTCTAGAATTTTGCCATACCAACATATGATACTGGTTTAAGTAGGTACATTCTCAAAATTTAAAACTCAAAAAATTTCAAGCACTAATAGCAGGTAGGCAAGTTTTCTGGACGAGGGAGGAAGAGAGGCTGCAATCCTCTACACAGTAGGTTGATCCCCAGTACATCTAGATTGTTTGCTTTAGGTTTACTGTAAGATGCAGAGTAACAGAAAGAGTAGTCTATAGTCTCCACCCTGAAAAAGACACCCCTCCTTCTCTGAAGATGAAGAGTTGTATAGCTGGTCTAGTGTTGGCTTCAGGGGACCACCAATGTTTAACTGTATATTAATGCCACTTATTTCATTATAGATGTTAGCAGAGCATTAACAGTTAATATTAGATACTAGCAAGATGTTCAATTGAAGGTTGAAAGAGAGCAGAGTGTGACTACCGGAGCATCCAAGATGTCCCCCAAAGTGGCAAATATTTTGACGGTCTTGCCCTTAACTTTCCAGGCTCAAACACGTAATTTCGACAACTCTTAAAGCGTAAGAACATATTTCTGGGAGATTGTTTCCCAACATTTTGTTGCCCCTTCCTGAATAAGGTTAATGTATCGCCATCTTGCTGAACTCAGGTAAGGTGCGGTGACGTGCCTTGCTGATATCACCACTGGACAGAGATTTATTTTATCATGCTCTCTTTCTTTGGCACTACAAAGATAACCGATGATATTCCCAACAGGAACAATTCTGTAAGGCTGGGAGTCCAGAGTGAAGCTTGCATAGACTGGATCTGTAGATGCCTGTGTTGTAATCACTGAGGTTTTCAGGGGTCATTTATCTCAGAATAAGTCAGCTTGTTCTGAGGGGTAGAATCTTTTAAGGGTGTACTTTTAAGTGTTATCGAAGAGTAATGTTTATACCAAGAGATATTATAAATTTCACATATAAGAATAGAATCCATGTGTACCAGAATACTTCCATGAGCATAACCATTACAGTCATACATTGAGTACAGCTTCAGGTAAAGGTTAAATAATAGACCCAATATCCTTCTTGGTCATGAATTTTTGTTCTTAGAGAGTAGATTTTGTTTCAGGGAATACCCATAACCAGAAGTCATTTGGAACCAAATGAAATGTGTAAGGTGGTTACAATTTATGATCTAAGAAAAATGGCTGGGATTGGGAGAGCAGTTGTCTACTTTCCACCTTCCTGCCTGAAAACAGCAAGACTTCTCACCCCTTCATTTGTCAAAAGCTCAGATTTAAAAAATAGTTTTTGTGCTATTTGACATTATTTTAATTAGCCCAAGGACATCTTCATTATATAATATCTTGCACTTTTTTCCCTGATGATTTAAAATATTCACCTCAGATGTAATTTCCATCTTGGCTAACTATAATAAGTTTTGATAAGGGTCAGGCTGATTACTTTAGGATAAGGAGTAGAATGGAATCTTAGACATTTTCTATACCATCTTTGAAATAGTGTTTATGAAGTTTAAATCATTGGCTTAAAAGTAAATAATTCTGGCAAACTACTTAGGTATTTTATAGTATCTCAAAAAGGCTAAAAAAATCTACAAAATTGTCACATCATTTTTTAAATTTACTTTTTAATTGGAGGAAAATTGCTTTACAATGTTGTGTTGGTTTCTGCCGTGTGTGTGTTAGTCGCTCAGTCCTGTCCGACTCTTTGTGATCCCATAGACTGTAGCCTGCCAGGCTCCTCTGTCCACGAGATTCTCCACTCAAGAATACTGGAGTGGATTGCCATTCCCTTCTCCAGGGGATCTCCCATTCCCAGGGATCAAACCTGGGTCTCCGGCTTTGCAGGCAGATTGTTTACCATCTGAGCCCAGGTTTCTGCCATTCAGCAACACAAATCAGCCATGATTATACATATATCCCCTCCCTGGTGAGCCTCCCTCTCCTCCGCTCATCCTGTCCCTCTAGGTTATCACAGAGTACCAAGCTGGGCTCCCTCTGTCATATAACAGCTTCTTACAAGGTATCTATTTTACATATGATAGCATATATATTTTGATGCTACTTTCTCCATTTATCCCAGTCTCTCCTTCCCCCAACTTTGTCCACAAGTCTGTTCTCTATATCTTCATCTCCATTCCTTCCCTGAAAATAGGTTCATCAATTCAATTTTTCTAGATTCCATATATATGCATTAATATATGATATTCGTTTTTCTGACTGACTTCGTTCTGCATAATGGTACATATATACAATGGAATATTACTCAGCCATAAAAAAGCGTATCATTTTTTTAAACATATAGATTTATAGTTTTGTCTTTCTTGACCAGCTAACTTTGTAATGTCATAATGATTTGTTTTGTTAACTGAGTCTCAAACATATGCTTGTAGAATTCATTTCAGGAGAGAAGTTTCTTTGCTCAGGAGTATTATTAAGATGGATCATTGTAATATTTTTGAGGTTCTTGGATTCATAGGGACTTTAAATTTCAATACTTAATTGAAATTAACATGTTAGAAGTATGAATTCATGTGTGTGTTTGCATACTAGCTTTTGCTGAAGATGAAAAATGTCCAAAACACAGATTAAGGATACCAATGATGTCAATCTGAAGGTATGCTCACCTAGTATTCTTTAATTATCAATTATAGATACATAAAAAATTTATTAGGTGTTAAGCTTGAGGTTTTTTTTGCCCCCGTTTAGTTGACGTTTGTCAATCTGCAGGCAGCTTAGCATCTCAGTCTGTCTTTAATAGCACTCCCATCTTTCTACCAGAGAATCTCCATTATTTCTTTACTTGATGAGAGACAGAACTCACTTACCCCTGTGGAAACTGAAGGATTCAGTTTTTCTTTCTCCCTAGTGCAGCCAAAGAGCAGAAATGTGATTTATACCTAGCTAGTTAGACACTTCTCTCTCTTTCAGGACTTTGGAATATTGAATAAAAGATACAAAGAGTAGCTGAAAGTTATTTATTGCATGTGTGGCAATATGCTGATTAAATCCTCCATGTTTAGGGACCATATCTATGGTTCTTTTGGCCTTACCCTCAGAAGCCTCCAGCTCCTATTTATAAAACCTGATTCTTCAGCTACTGTCAGTTCATTGATTTTCTTCTAGTATATTATCTTCTGCTAAATTTATAGTAAGTTTCTATGGCCTGACATCAAGAAACATTTCTACTGAAGATAATTGGAAAAATATTTTTGTAATTTTTTTGAAATGGTAATCTGAAGATGTAACATTCGATTTTAAGGTTTACGTGATTACAAATAAATGTGGTTAAGCAACAAGGAGAAATCAACTTTAGCCCAACAATTATTAAAGATGAAAAGAATAAACAAAACTCTGAGGAGAGAAGGGTAAACTCTCTTATGCATTATTGAAAAATTGATAATACTAATCTATGGTATCAGTTCGGTTCAGTCGTTCAGTCATGTCCAACTTTTTACGACCCCATGGATGGGGCACCATGCCAGGCTTCCATGTCCATCACCAACTCCCAAAGCTTGCTCAAACTCTTGTCCATTGAGTTGGTGATGCCATCCAACCATCTCATCGTCTGTCATCCCCTTCTCCTCCTGCCTTCAATCTCTCCCAGCATTAGAATCTTTTCCAATGAGTCAGTTCTTCACATCAGCTGGCCAAAGAATTGGAGCTTCAGCTTCACCATCAGTCTTTCCAATGAATATTCAGGAATGATTTCCTATAGGATTGACTGGTTTGATCTCCTTGCAACCCAAGGGACTTTCAAGAATCTTCTCCAAAAACACAATTCAAAAGCATCATTTCTTCAGCGCTCAGCTTTCTTTATAGTCCAACGCTCACATCCATACATGACTACTGGAAAAGCCATAGCTTTGACTAGACCTTTGTTAGCAAAGTAATGTCTCTGCTTTTTAATATGCTTTCTAGGTTTGTCATAGCTTTTCTTCCAAGGAGCAAGTGTCTTTTAATTTCATGGCTGCAGTCACCATCTACAGTGATTTTGGAATCTAAGAAAATAAAGTTTGTCACTGTTTCCATTGTTTCCCCATCTATTTGCCATGAAGCGATGGGACCGGATGCCATGATCTTCATTTTTGAATGTTGAGTTTTAAGCCAGCTTTTTCATTCTCCTCTTTCACTTTCATCAAGAGGCTTTTGAATTCCTCTTTGCTTACTACCATAAGGGTGGTGTCATCTGCATATCTGAGGTTATTTCTCCTGGCAATCTTGATTCCAGCTTGTGCTTCATCCGGCCCAGCATTTTGCACGATGTACTCTGCATATAAGTTAAATAAGCAGAGTGACAGTATACAGCCTTGACATACTCATTTCCCAATTTGAAACCAGTCTGTTATTCCATGTCTGGTTCTAACTGTTGTTTCTTGACCTGCATACAGATTTCTCAGGAGTCAAGTAAGGTAGTCTGGTATTCCCATCTCTTGAAGAATTTTCCACAGTTTGTTGTGATCCACACAGAAAAGGCTTTAGCGTAGTCATTAATATAGAAGTGGGTATTTTTCTGGAATTCTCTTGCTTTTTCTATGATCCAACAGATGTTGGCAATTTGATCTCTGGTTCCTCTGCCTTTTCTAAATCCAGCTTGAACATCTGAAAGTTCTTGGTTCACAAACTGTTGAAGCCTTGCTGGAGAATTTTGAGCATTACCTTGCTAGTGTGTGAGATGAGTGCAATCGTGTGGTGGTTTGAACATTCTTTGGCATTGCCTTTCTTTGGGATTGGAATGAAAACTGACCTTTTCCAGTCCTGTGGCCACTGCTGAGTTTTCCAAATTTGCTGGCATATTGAGTGCGGCACTTTCACAGCATCATCTTTTAGGATTTGAAATAGCTCAACTGGAATTCCATCAACTCCACTAGCTTTGTTCATAGTGATGCTTCCTAAGGCCCACTTGACTTCAGACTCCAGGATGTCTGGCTTTCAGTGAGTGATCACACCATCATGGGTATCTGGATCATTAAGATCTTTTTTGTATCATTCCTCTGTGTATTCTTTCCACCTTTGCTTAATATCTTCTGCTTCTGTTGGGTCCATACCATTTCTGTCCTTTATTGTACTCATCTTTGCATGAAATGTTCCCTTGGTAGCTCTAATTTTCTTGAAGAGATCACTAGTCTTTCACATTCTATCATTTTCCTCTATTTCTTGCATTGATCACTGAGGAAGGCTTTCTTATTTCTCCTTGCTGTTCTTTGGAACTCTGCATTCAGATGGGTATATCTTTCCTTTTCTCCTTTGCCTTTAGCTTCTCGTCTTTTCTCAGCTATTTGTAAGCCCTCCTCAGACAACAGTCTTGACTTTCTGCATTTCTTTTTCTTGGGAATGGTCTCTATCACTGTCTCCTCTACAATGGCATGAACCTCCGTCCATAGTTCTTCAGGCACTCTATCAGATCTAATCCCTTGAATCTATTTGTCACTTCTACTGTATAATCATGAATAATTTGATTTAGGTCATATCTGAATGGTCTAGTGGTTTTCCCTACTTACTCAATTTAAGTCTGAATTTGGCAGTAAAGCATTCACGATCTGAGCCACAGTCAGCTCCTGGTCTGGTTTTTGCTGACTGTAGAGAGCTTCTCCATTTTCAACTGCAAAAAATATAATCAATCTGATTTCGGTATTGACCATTTGGTGATGTCCATGTGTGGAGTCTTCTCTTGTGTTGCTGGAAGAGGGTGTTTGCTATGACAGTGCATTCTCTTGGCAAAACTCTGTTAGCCTTTGCCCTGCGTCATTTTTACTCCAATGCCAAACTTGCCTGTTACTCCTATAGTGTAGTTTGGCATAAATCAACATTTAAAATAAACATATCTTTTATTTAGCAATTGCTCCAAGTGCTGACATCTGAAAGGATAATTGCCTTTGTTAGAAAAGATATATGCTTGTGAATGTTCACTGAATTAGTTTGTAGAGCTTAACATTGGCAAAATCCTAATTGTCCATCAATAAGAAATTGTGTCAGCTTAATGCCTACATACAATGTTATATTTCATAGTCATTAAAATACATAGGCATATCTATTTTGATGATAGATAAAAGTATCTATGACATTTTGGGTAAATTTTGAAATTTAGAATAATTTTAGATTTATGTAGAATGTACTAAAATTTGTATGTCATTTCAAGAAACTGAATAACCAAACATTTCTTGAAACAGAACAAAAAAGTTCTGTTTCTTAAAATTCCTGATTTAAAAACTTTATATGCAGGTATAATGATCAAAACATTGTGGTACTAGCATAAAGTCAAGCATATAAACCAGTTAAATACATTAGACAGTACAAAACTAAACTAACATATATGGTCAAATGATTTTAAACAAGAATCCCAATATGATTCAGTGGGGAAGGGATGGTCTCTTTAACAAATGGTTTTAGGAAAAGTGGATATCCACTACCAAAATAGTTAAGTTGTACCTTATCTAATATCATATACAAAAATTAACTCAAATGAATCAAAGACCTAACCCTGAAACCTAAATTAGAAATAGAATTACTGTACAATTCAGCAATTCCATTTCTGGATATATACCAAAAAGAAATATTTGCACACCTGTGTTCCTAGCATCAGTATTCACAACAGCCAAGCAGTACAAACAACCTCTGTTGTCAGTGGATAAAAATATGTGGCATATATATGTGTATATATATATATATATATTCCCTTAAAAAGAAGGGAAACTTTGACTGATATGGACTGAATAGTTTGAAATCTTAATTCTCATTGTAATGGTGTTAGAAGGTGAAGCCTTGTGGCAAGAAATTAGGTTTAGATAAGATCATGAAAATGGAGCCCCCATGATGGAGCTTTAAGAAAAGGAGGAGACTAGAGCTCACTCTCCACCTTGTGAAGAAATAGCAAGAAATCTGCAAACCAGAAAGAGGGCTTTCACCAGAACCTGACTATGCTGGCACTGTGATCTCAGACTTCCTAGGCTCCAGATCTGTGAGAAATAAATGCTTGCTGTGTAAGCCACAGTCTGTGGTATTCTGTTATAGCAGCCCACTGACTACAACATGAATGAACTTTGAAGACATTGTGCTAAGTGAAATAAGCCAGTAACGAAAAGACAAATAGTTTATGATTCCACTTATATGGGGATTTAAAGTAGTCAGATCCATAGAAACAGAAAGCAGGATGGTGGTTGCCAGGGACTGGGGGGAGGGGGCCATGAGTAGTTGTTTAATGGGTGTGGAGTTTTGGCATTGCAGAATGAAAGTTTTAGAGATTTGGCAAATAACTGTGATAATATACCTAACACTACTGAACTTTCTACTTAGACATGGTTAAGATGGAAAATTTTATCTTAAGTTTAAAAAACACCATTTTAATGTGTTAACAAATTTTGAATTTAAAAAGAAAAAAATTGTATCATAGTACAAACTTCTTGTACATCCCTCACCCAGTTGCCCTTATTAACATCTTACATTAGTTCACATTTGTCAAACCAGTGAACCAAATATTGATACATTATGAATAAGAAAGAAGAAAGATAGTGCTAAGTCGTGTCCAACTCTTGCCATCCTGTGAACTGTAGCCCGCCAGGATCCTCTGTCCATAGGATTCTCCAGGCAAGAATACTGGAATGCGTTGCCATTTCCTTCTCCAGGGGAACTTCCCAACCCAGGAACTGCACCCAGGTCTCACGCATTGCAGGCAGATAGATGCTTTACTGACTGAGCTACACGGGAAGCCCAATTAATAGTTAAACTCCACAGTTTATTCAGATTTCACTGATTTTTCCCTAGTGTCCTTTTTCTGTTCCAAGATTCTATGTAGCATACCACATTATGCTTAGTTGTCATGTCTCCTTAACATCTTTGGTCTGTGGCATTTTCTCAGAATTTCCTTATTTTTAAGGAGTGCCAGTCAGACATTTTGTAGAACATCCCTTAATTTGGCATCATCTGATGTTTTTCTCATGTTTAGACTAGTGTTATGGGTGTTTGGGTGTCTTCTCTAGTGGCTCAGATGGTAAAGAAGCTGTTTGGGAGGATGATCAGGGGGACAAAGGATGATTCTTGCCACATTGTATTAAGTGTACTTGTTGTGAGTTTGACTTATCACCAGTGACGTTAACCTTGTTCACCTGGCCTATGTAATGTTTGTTGGGTTTTCTTAACCATAAAGTTACATTTCTTTTTTCCTTTTAAAAAAATTTCCATACTCTACCCTTTTAAACAAGTTGCTAAGTATAACCCATAATCAAGAGGTCACAGGAGTTAGGCTTCACCTTCTTGAGGTAGTGAGTACCCATACAAACTCTTTGAAACTCTTGTATATGGGAGATTTTTCTTTTTCTACTCTTTTTAACTTATTTATTTAATCATTTATTTATATCCATTTGAGCTCAGATATTTATTTTATACTTTGAGTTATAGTTCAATACCACATTATTTGTTTTGTTGCTTAAATTGTTCTTCTGTGTCACGTTGGCTTCTGTGTCCCCACCTGTGCCCCCCTTTTGGGGGGCATTTTCTTACTTTCTGGCACTGCAAGATGCTCCAAGATCAGCTTACATTTTCCCTAATCTGGTTCTAGAATTGGTCACTGTGCCAAGGATCCCTGGTTCCTTTTATTGGAGAATGGTATTAGAAACCAGTTCTAGGTTCGTGATTTGTTCACTGCTACTGTGATATTATTATTTCTAGGCACTCTCAGTGATCAGAGCTAGAAAATATATGTATGATATGTATACTAACCTGTGTATATATACATATGTATAGTTATTGCTTAATCCATCTATATCTGTGTTAACTTAAAATGATTCATACTGATGATTTCAAACCTAATGTAGTATCACATGGTTCTTTCTTACCTTCCCCTCTCCCCTCTATATTTTTCTTTCCAACAATGAGAAGCTTGCTTCCACCATCAGTGATAATTTACTCATGTGTTCAATCCTAGTATACATGTATAGCAACTTCAGAATTATTAATCTGTATGCCTGTGAGTAATGACTTTGCTGACTAGGTGCAGTGTTTTTGTACAGTTCCTTTTTACTTCAGTCTTACAATGTTTAGTCAAAATATAAAATTATTAAAGAATGATTTTCCAAACAGTGCCTAAACTTTATTTTTAAAAATACTTTAAAAATTATACAAAATATATGTAGCTACATTACTATTACCAAAAATTGAAGCAATATGGAAGAACATAGCATAAAGCATGGTTAAGAATTTGGCTTATGTCCTTCCAGTCCTCTTACAGGGATGTGTGTGCACACGTGTGTGTGTGTATGTGTCTATAACAAAAAGTAAAATTTATTTTTTTGAGTGAATTTTTAGGTGTTTATTTTTTTAAATTTATTTACTTGCTTTAATTGGAGGACAATCACTTCACAACACTGCGGTGGCCCCTGCCACACATCGACATGGATCAGCTATGGGCACACACATGCCCTCCCATCCTGAACCCCTCTGCTACCTCCCTCCCCACCCCATCCCTCTGGGTTGTTCTAGAGCACCAGTTGTGAATGCCCTGCTTCATGCATCGAACTTGCACTGGTCATCTATTTTACATATGGTAATATACATGATTCAATGCTGTTCTTTCATATCATCTCACCCTTGCCTTCTCCCTCAGAGTCCAGTATTCTGTTCTTTATATCTGTGTCTCTCTTTTGCTGCCTTGCATATAGGATCATCATTATCATCTTTCTAAATTCCATATATATGCTTTAATATACTGTATCGGTGTTTCTCTTTCTGACTTACGTCACTCTGTATAATAGGCTCCAGCTTCATCCACTTCATTAGAACTGACTCAAATGCATTCTTTTTTATAGCCAAGTAATATTTCATTGTGTCTGTGTACCACAACTTCGTTATCCATTCATCTGCCGATGCACATCTAGATTGCTTCCATGTCCTAGCTATTGTAAACAGTGCTGCAATGAACATTGGGGTACATTGGGGTCTCTTTCAATTCTGGTTTCCTCAGTGTGTATGCCCAGCAGTGGGTTTGCTGAGTCATATGGCAGTTCTATTTCCAGTTAACAAAAAATAAAATATTAATAGATGTATACACATATAAAAGAATATATACACAGACACATAAAAGACACGTAAAAGACACAAATACATAAAATCCATAAAAAACACAAAGACACATTAAAGAGTATATACCCAAGCGTTGGACAGAACTGAGCAACTAAAACTTTCCCTTTCATATACATGTAGAAGGGGAAAAAGTGGAAGCAGTGACAGATTTTATTTTCTTGTGATCCAAAATCACTATGGAAGGTGCTTGCAGCTATGAAATTAAAAGACACTTGCTCCTTGGAGGGAAAGCTATGACAAAACTTGTGTGTGCTAAGTTGCTTCAGTTGTGTCCAACTCTTTGCAACCCCGTGGACTGTAGCTTGCCGGGCTTCTCTGTCCGTGGGTTTCTCCAGGCAAGAATACTGGGGTGGGTCGCCGTTCCCTTCTCCAGAGGATCTTCTCGACCCAGGAATCGCACCTGGGTCTCCTGCACTGCAGGCAGATTCTTTACCATCTGAGCCACCAGGGAAGACATCTGGCATCATGAGTTAACTAATTATACCGTAATTTCTCAGGCTCTTTACTTTTTTGTTGCCTACAAACTCCCAGACATCGTACCTTAAATTTTTTACTAGTAAATGTAATATCTGTTTTATGTTGAGGTAATAAGTTACGTGCCCAGTATGTGGCCTTTGGCTTCTCATTTAATGCACAGTAGGTGTAAATTAATATATCACAGCACAGCTTTTCTGAAGGCTAATAACTAGACTGTGCCCACAGCTGGTTTGCAGTGGAGAAAAGGATCTTCTAAAAGAGCCACCACCTTGTGTTTATGTCCAAATTTTAAAGATTTCTTTCCTGGATGCACCATATGTTTCACAGCTTCTACTTTGTAGAGCTTCTAAGAGAAGTATTGGAGAAGTTTAAGAGTTTAAGGTAAGAAATTGTTCATTTTTACACTGCTAATAATTAGGAAGTTAATTTTTCATTATATTGCTAAGGTTGAAATGTATGTGTTTTGGGGAGATGTTAGTATAATATCTGATAAGCATTTTAAAGTTATTTTGGAGGGCATGAAGAGTGCTAAAACTTTAAAAAATATACTTTGAAAAAAGAGTATAAGTGGAAATCAACATCATTCAGAAATTAATGGCTACTCTTTTATTGTTGAAAAACATTTCTTTAATGACAACATTTGGATGTACTATTCATGTTAGTTTTAACACATTTAAGTTTCTAGAAATTAGATTACACAATTATTCCCTCCATTATAAAAGGGTGTCAAAATCCAGTACAACTAGATTCCATAGTTAGTACCCAAATCAGAAACTCAACAACTATACAACTAAGGTAAACACTTCCAGTGGTAAGAATAACATGGAGGAATAAATGATCAAAATCTGATGGCTAACTGTGGATGAAATTGTATTTATTTACAGTATATATGCTTTACAATCATAGAATAATGCTGCAAGATAAGGTTTGAGGAAAAAAATTATTACTGTATGCACTTAGTGTAAACTTATATGTATATGGTAATTTGTTAATATCTCTCAACAATTAAAATGCATATGCCTTTGGTCCAGCAATTTTATTGCTAAGAATTCATCCTTAAGTACATACATGTTCATTTCAGTAGATTATAATATAAGAACTGGAAGGAACTTCAATGTGTATCAATATGAAATTGTTAAGTAAGTAATAGTACAATTGTGCATGAAATACCATTTAACTATTACAAAGAATGAAGTTTACTTTTATGTGCTAACTTGGAAGATTTACCAGTATATATTTTTAAGGAAGAAAAGATGATACAGTGGGTGTATTATGCTTCTCACATGCATAAAATTAATGTGTATTTGTTTTCTTGAGTATGTCCCCAAAATTTCTATGATGAGGCCCCCAAAATTATTAGTTTTACGTCCAGAGAATAGGACTTTGGGTTGGAGTAGAGGGAGATATTTATTTGTTTTTATTTTGCTGCCTTAAATCTATTTGAATTTATTTAAAAAGTCATGTGCCTATTTTTTTTTATAACAAACAGAATCAAAAATAAAACTGAACTATTTTATAGACCCTCAACTTAATGATAATGAAACTATGGAGAAACTTATCACATAGGTTCATTGTATATTAATACTAATATTGTTCAAATACACTACCTTCGAAGAATGACTTTGGGTAAATTGATACTTGATCTTGTTTTGTTCTCTCTGGTTTTACTTCTTTTTATTTGGCTTGGTTTGATTATTTGCTTAGTTTAGCATTTTAAGAGAGTAATCATTTGTCCTGATCCTTTCCTTATAAAATAATATTTTTTCTAAAGATGTCTTATTTATACAGGGCTTCCCAGGTGACTCAGTACTAAAGAATTTGCCTGTAATGCAGGAGACTCGGGGGATGCAGGTTGAGAAAATCGCCTGGAGGAGGAAATGGCAACCCACTCCAGTAGTCTTGCCTGGAAGATCCCATGGACAGAAGAACCTGGTGGGCTACAGTCCATAGAGTCACAAATAGTCAGACATGACTGAGCAACTGAGCAGGCACACACTCCTTATTTATATAGGCTGTAACCAAATTTCTCAGGAATGATTTAGTATTTTTCCACCATGTTAAGTTGTTAAAAGCATTAAATGACACAAAAGCTTCAGGCAGATTCCATTCTAGCAAATTCTCCATTATGAATACAAGAAGATTGGGATGGGAATGTAGTCGAGGAAGAGTTTACTCTTCTGCAGGATTTACTGGCCACTGCCTTGGTGTGGGAATCATGGTTTTCTGTCTTTCCTACTGCACTTTAACTCTGAGGATGGGGACTAAATATGATATAGATAAGATTCCTCAGAAAGTTTCTCACCAAAAGAGTTTCCTGCTTTGTTACCCAAACTGCAAGGGTGTTTTGATAACCGCCTCTAGGTCAGAAAGGGGAGACAGATTATTGAACCAATCCATGGTGAACTGAAATTTATGTGTAGGGGAAGCATGCAAAATCAGGACTTCTGTTTTCTCTGCTCAAACTTGAATATCATAATTCCTTCTGAGTCTCTGAGACTGGAGTGGAATGAATTAGGAATTATCAAAAAATTGCAGAATCTTTAAATATCTTGTTTGGTTTGCCTGTGTGTGTTATTTTCTGATACCGTAATAGAATCAAACATTTTTATTATAATTCTTATCATTGGGGTCACTGCTATTATTACTTTGTAAATATCAAGTATCAAGCGTGTAACAAAACAAATCAAGATTTTTTATACTTTCACTATATACATATTTAGTTAAAAATAGGAATAGAATTTAAAAAACATCTTTATTTTAAAAGAATTATTGACTCATTAGAAATTGTAAAGGCTAGAACAGGGAGGTCCTATGTACCCTTTACTGAGTTTCTCTCAATACTTACCTCTCATGTAACTATAGTACAATATCAAAACCAGGAATACAACATTGGTACAGCATATGTATAAAGTTCTATCATTTTTATCATGGTGTAGATTGGTATAACCACCTCTACCATGTACAGAATGATTCTATCTTCACAATGATCTCTCTCATATTGTTGTTACCATTGTTGTTTAGTTGCTAAGTCATATCTGACTTTTTTGCAACCCCATAGACAGTAGTCCAACAGGCTCCTCTGTCCATGAGATTTTCCAGGCAAGAATACTGGAGTTGATTGCCTTTTCCTTCTCCACGGAATCTTCCCCGCCCAGGAATCAAACTTGTGTCTCCTGTGTCTCCTACACTGGCAGGCAGATTCTTAACCACTGAGCCACCCGGGAAGCCTCTCTCTTACTTTACCCCCTTTATAATCACATCCAACTTCTCTCCCTACCCTCTTTTTAATTTTGTCTTTTCAAAAATGACCCCCATTTTTTTTATTGCTGAGTAGTATTCTGTATATTATAGTTTTAGGTTTTTTGTGTGTATTAAACATTCATGTAAGTTGTATCATAGTATTTTATCCTTTTGCAACTTTCAGAAAACTCAGCATGTTTTTGAGTTTCATCTATATTGATCATTGGTGGTAGATTTAATAAGTAGCCTATAGATACAATTTTAAGCATTCAATCTGAGAATCTTTTAACTTGTGATTGAAATCGGCTTATGCTTATTGCTATAATGAGCATTTTTATTTATCCATACTATGTTATATTTAATTTTCCACTTACTTTTCTCTTATTTCTCTTATTTTGCTTACTACTAGAATGACATGTATGATTTTTTTTTCATTCTTTTGAAGCAGTAGTTTTTTTTTGTTCTTCCAATGAATGCCTCACGTTTTAAAATATGCATACTTGTTTTAAAAATCTTTTCATTAATACACATCTTTACATTTCTTATAAACTTTTAAGATGCATTTCTGAGTCCTCTCAAATTTTCATATGAGTGTTTTATTTCTGTCACTGGTTTTGCCTGCTTCCTGCTAGTAGTCATTATTTTCACCATTTATACTGATTACTTTCCACCTTTTTTGTTCACCATTGTTTCCTGAGTTCAGTTTCCTTCTTACCAAAATTTATTACTAAATCTTTTGGATGAATATATATTATCCTTTCTCTCTTATTTTTAATTATGAAAATTTCAAACAGGTAGAAAAATAGAACCATATACACCCATATGCCTATCATCTAGACTAAAAAAGTTTGTTAACTTTTTTTTTGCCATGTTTGCACCCGCTATCTATGTGCACACACATTTTGGCTCAACAATTTACAAATAAATTTACAGATATGTGCTACTTAATCCCTAACTGCGAAGAGTTCAGCATGCTTCTCTAAGCTTCTCTCTATCCAAACTAAAAACAGCTCCAATATATATAAAATTTCATTACCATTTACTGACAATTCTGTAATATCAACTGATACTCAGATTATATATTTGGATTTTGTCCATGTTTTCAATTTTTAAAAATCTTTTTTCAAACCAAGATCCAACCCAAAGCTACACACCACATTTATTTGTTGTATATCTTAAATCTTCTTAATCTAGTGTAGAATCTATGCCTCTCTTATTTTCATGACATTGATTTTTAAAACTTATTTATTTATTTATGGGCTTCCCTGGTGGCTCAGCTGGTAAAGAATCCACCTGCAATGCAGGAGACCTAGGTTCGATCCCTGGGTTGGGAAGATCCCCTGGAGAAGGGAACGGCTAACAGCTCCAGTATTCTGGCCTGCAGAATTCCATGGACTGTATAGTCCCATGGGGTCCCAAAGAGTTGGACACGACTGAGTGACTTTCACTTCATTCACTATTTATTTATGGCTGTGGTGGGTCTTTGTTGTTTTGTGTGGGCTTTCTGTAGTTGCTGCAAGTGGGGACTACTCTTCATTGCTGTGCACGGGCTTCTCATTGAGTGGCTTTTCTTGTTGCAGTGCACAGGCTCTAGGTGTGTAGGTTTCAGTATTTGCAGCATGCAGGCTCAGTAGTTGCAGTGCATGGGCTCAGTAGTTGTGGCACATGGGCTTAGTCGCTCCATGGCATGTGAAATCTTCTCATACTGGGGATTGAACCCATGTCCCCTGCATTGGCAGGCAAATTCTTATGCACTGTGCCACCAGGGAAATTTCATGATGTTGATTTTTTTTAAGATACCAGACCAGTTTTTTAGGTTTTTTTTGAGAATGTTCCACTTACTGAATTTTTTTATTACTTCTTCATATTGTCATTTAGCTTATTCCTCTTTCTTTGTATTTCCTGAAACCTGTTCATCCTTGCCTTTGAGTGCTATTTGACCTAGTTATAGAATTCTAGATTGACAGTTATTTTTCTTGAGTATTATTTTCTGGCCTCTGTTTTATCTCCTTGTAAGTCTATTGCCAGTCTGATTTTTATTCCTTTGCAGATAAACTCTCTTTTCTTTATGTTTGCTTTTAATATTTTTCTGCTTTTATATTCTGTAGTTTCAGCAAAAAGTGTTTTGAAGCAGATTTATGTTTATTATTGAGCTTTGGGCTCTTCATGATTTTTAAATCAAATTCATGTCATTCATTATTTTAGAGAATTACCAAGCATCATCTTACTGAATATATTTCTCTCCTCCTAGAACTCCTATATCCTATATGTTCAACATTTTTATTTCCCATGTTACTTCTATTCTCTTTCGTATTTCTCACTTCTTCACTTCTCTTCTTACTATATTACTCCTGGATAGTTTCTTCAGAACTATCTTTCAGTTCTCTAAACTTGCAGCTCCACGTATTCTGCTGTGTATATAATTCACCCTTTATATTTTTAATTACTATATTTAATTACAAAATTTCCTTTTACTTTTTTCCTGAAGTTATACACAGTTTTTCAATATCTTAATGTTTAAGATAATATTCTATTCTTTTTTAATAGTTTTTTCTCTTTATTATCTCAATATTTTAAAATGCACTTAGTTTATAGTTTCTGTCATATTACCTTATTACTCTAAGATCATGGGTTCTAAACCCCCCATTTGTTGTCTTGCTTATTATATTCATGTTGGGACATTTCCTCTTAGGACTTGTACTTTGGAGTTTAGATCAGCTTTATTGATGATTGTGTGTGTTTTTGTCCAGGGCAAGAGAATCATGCTGAATGAAAACAAATGTCATCTTAGAATTCTGTAGTGCTAATGCAGAGTAGCTTTGCATTTTCCTCTCCTAGTTGTTTAAAATGAAAGAGTTGGGTTTAATTTTATTCAATTTAATCCTTTTAGGGGAGAAGTTTAAGGATTCCTATGCCACAAGATAACACATGCTGAATGTTCACTTTTGAAAATAAATGTTAATTTTTCTAAACCTTGAAGAGCTCTTAGAAGTGACAGTGTCCTTTTTTGTCTTGAACTTTTGGATGGAGTCCTTTTCTTACATGGAAGAGACATTTCTTTTGAGACCTTAATTTCATGCAGAGTCTGGTTTCTGCCTCTTTACATAGCCTAGGTTGAAGGCAAAATCTCTTGTTCCTGCATGGAAAATGAAACTTTAGTGGCTGGTCATGTAACTTGCCCATATCTTTGATCCCATGTGTCTTGTAAGCTTCCTGTTTTGACTCCTTTCTGGCACCTGGTTGTTTCTCTTTCTTTCTCTTGACATCAGCTATATATTTAAGTCTTTCTATATATTTGCATTTTAATATTTTAAAATACTTTCAAATTATGTTTTAATTTTTTAAAGTGTTGGTATGGACCACCATACTCAATGTTAGCCAAATATTAATTCTAATTATATGGAAATATTGAGATCGTAAAAAATTTATTTTTCATTGATACACTTGTCATTTCTGAATAAAAGCTTCAAAGGATGATACCAAACTTTGCTTCATAGATACTATAAAATAGGAAAATATGGGAATATAAGTTAAGAAAACAAGGGCCTTGAATGTTAAAACTGAGATGCTGAATTCACAAAAATATACATCTTGCTCTTCTAATTCCAATAAATTAAAAAGTGATTAATTTATACATTCCAAATGTATCCCATTTCTCCTAACCAAGGGTTAGGCTGGGAGTTGGGAGGTAGTGATGGGGAGCAAAATGGTTACAGACAGTTTATCATAGCTTTGAGTTTCAGTTTTCTCTTTCATTGACAATTCAAGCAATGCTTTATTTTCAATGTCAAAGTTGCATATCCAGTGGAAAGAAAATTTTCCACTTTTCCCTTCCTATGGAGACATAGGTTTATTAAGAATGGACACAATCACAATGCATGTGAGCAACTAAGTTTAGTCTATATAATAAAGTGGCTTCCTCATGTATAACAATATTTTGGCCTCTGTCACTACTTGATAGGATGGATTTAGAGAGATAAGAGTTGACTCAATCTCTTAGGAATCTTGTTGAAAAAAATTAGATATTTTTCAAGTAGACTGTAGTACGGAAATATTTACTAGTGAGAAGAGCTCTCTAAACTTCAATTTTGAGAGAGAATGTAGCTAAGAATTTAACTCACCTCTTTTAAAGTTAGACTCACAGCTCGAATCCAAGCTGTGCTCCCTATTAGCTCTGTTGCTTTTGGGTAAATAACATATGTTTTCTGATTCTCAGTTTGCTGATCAACAAAATGTCGATAATAATACCAGACTCCTGTGCTTCTAGTGAGAATTAAAATGAAGCACTTATAAAATATACTATATAAAGCACTTAGCACGGTGCCTGCAAGTAACTAACTTGCAGATCAAGATCACTAACACACAATAGCCACTATTTTGAAATCAACACAGAGATTTCAGGATCACCTGAGGTGATCAAGAATCCAGAAGACTAGAAATATGAGGAGTTTATCTCTTAACTGGTTGAAATTCTGGAATTTCTGAGGCACAACAAATAAAGAATATAATACTATCTCCATAGCTTGAAAATGTTATGGTGGGAGTTTTTCTATGATGTGAACCCCAATTTATAGAAAAAGCTAATCTTAGATATCTATACCTTGTTTGAGAAGGAAAGAGAAATATTTTTGTGAATAAGCTTCTGAATGCTCTATGTTAATGTGTTTGTTCTGGTAGAAATACTTTTATTCACTGTTACCTGTTTAGGACAAAGTTTTCAGGCAACCATAATTCTCCTTTCTTTCCTTTGGTCAAAAAGTTCCAAGTCTGAATAATTTTTATAATGATTAGAAAGCATATTCTCTATGAATAAAGAATTCCATTCCTTGCTTTTAATTTGCTTATTATTTTTCTAAGTAAATTTGCATCTTCTGTCCTAGACTTACAAAAAACTTAATTATCTCATTCTTTTGAAAAGGCAGTGGTGACATTGAGTCACCTGAGTTTCATCTCTGGGCAACAGTGACAAATGGTCACTTGCAGTGGAAAGATCAAGTGCTAAGAGTGTGAGGTCAGCTGCTTTATACGACACCTGATGAGGCTGTCGTTTCTCAGGGTCCCCAGCCTGAGGCAGGGTGGCGACATGGTGTACCCATCACTAAGGTGCCATGTCTGGCATCTAAATAGAGCTCAGTAATTCCAGGGGAGCCAGGTTATTAGAGCTCTAATTGCCATTGTCTAATAAATTCTTTTGAGGTCTTTGTGTGTTTATTCACTTAAGTATTCAATGCATCTAGCTAGAAGCAGTTATTTAAAATGTAATTGTTTTGTAAATTTTTATTTTTCAATTCCAGACACCCTTATGAATTAATAAACAGTGTTCAGATAAAATAAGCATATTCATCAATAATGTAAGATTTTCTTTGTCATGGGTGTAGGGTGTAACCTTACTACACTGTTGATCAGAAACTCTGGGGAAATAACCTGTCTTCTGTAATACCCTCCCATCTTGGATATTCTAGATCATGTTTAGCTGGAGAGTTTTTACTTTGAGTGAAAATGTTTTTATTCATATGTATTTCTAATAGAGTTTATTTGAACTCATCATCATCCTAAGTTTATTTCTAGTTATTACTTTCTGGCTTGCTTTTCCAAAGCTAGCTATGAATACACAGTGGACTTTAAAAATACACAGCTATTTTTGTTTCAAGTGATTAGTGAAGGTCTTGCTGCAACCAGTGCAATAGAACATAACCTTCCCAGGGCATTTAGATGTTTCCCCAAAGACTGCTCCATGGTCAACAAATGGAGAAATATAAACACTTCTCCAAAGGGGGTGAGTGCTTCCTTCAGTGACCTGATTGACAGCTCTAGTCTTGCCTGGTGACACTGTCATTTGAGGGACACCACACTTTTTTTTCCCAGGTTTTCTGAAGTGTCTCTGGTATCATAAGGGGACAAACCCCTGTGGTACTGCCAGGCCCCTCTCTGTCAGAGGGCTAAGACCTGGACTAATTCATTGCAGTGGAGTTTAATTAAACTGCTCCAGAGTTGTTTCCCTGGTAAAATAAGTGTGGGAAGAGAATGTGTGTCAAAAGGGACATGCCCCTTACTGTGTGTGCTTTATTGTTACACCACAGCTAATATATTGTGGGAATTCCCATGGAGTCAATGATAAACTGTATTATCAAGCTCCATAAAATAGGCATTCTACTAGTGCAGGTTACTGTAGCTCACAATTCTATTAATTCTTCTAATTTATTATATTATAGCTGTATGTGAGGTCTCATAAATTTATTATACCCTTTTCATCTAAAAAAAAAATGCTTGTTTCTCTCAAATAAAACCTCTTATTATTTGTTGTGTCTGTCTCTAAAAATGTAATAATCACTTGTAAGAAAATATAATTACTGACTGAGAAATTTAAACTGCATTTGACATGTCTTCTACTATAAAATTTAAAAATTCTATTAAATCTTGTACGAGTACAAATATTGGTGCATGAAGACCCATTGGATTTTTACTTCCAGTTTTCTGGCAGTAAGTTTACATAAGTGACATCTTCAAAATTTTCACTGTTCTTATCATTTTATTTGTGATAAAGGAATTTACTTATAGTACGCTTTCTTCTTTATCATTTACATTAGAGCCCAGTGTGAGTTCAGAGATAACATCTGCTTTGTTCATGTCTGTATCTTCAGTGCCAAATATGATGCCTGACTCATATTAGAGGCTTAATAAATACATGTTAAATATGAGAAGGTGAATACAGATCACAGAAAAAAAAACCCTGTTATTTCCTTATGCGGATCTTCATATAATTTTTACCTATATATTAATGTACTTATTAATAAGTTTATTTTTAATCAGCTGCAATTGCATAAATATTTGGTTTACTGCTTAAAGGATAACATCTAAAATATGAAAGAATAAGTTAAGTTATGAAATTTCAGTTGCTGACTTTAGGTTACATTTCCATTTACTTTTAGAAAATCTTGATGCCTCAAAACTGGCTATGCTTTGAGCATTTAGAATGAGCTAAAGATTTTGTAGGGCTGGTCCACGTGATAATAAGAAATGTAAACTATGCCACACTTTATTTCTATTGATGATCAAGATCATCCCTGCACTGTTTGTGAATGAGCTGACATGAACTTAGAAATATGTGAATTATAATTCAATTCATTTTGTTATCCTGAAGTAAAAAGGCAATTACTGATTGACACAGAAAGACTGGACATAGGATAACACTGTGTCTACTTTAAGTTACTATCTCAGATCCCAGATGATGGTTGAAATGACCAAAAAAAAGTTTTTTGTTTTTTTTTTAGCAACTCTAACATTAAAGCATCCTGTATGAAGGGAAATGATTAGTTTCAGTGCAGGTGATCAGAATTACAAAAGGAATGAAGACAGTTGGTACTTGAGTATGTAATTGGAGACTTGAGAGACTAAATCAATCTTGGAAATGGATTTGCTGTTTTATTAAAAATCATTTCTGTATGACACAATTAGGTAAAATTAATGATGTTAGCTAATATTCTGGTCTTGGCTAAATTTCCCATAGTCTTGTTTTGCAAATAAGGACAAATCTTCCCTTTGATATCCTTCTTCTATTAGCTATAAGAAGAAAAAATATATCTTAAAGCAGGTGCAATAGATGTACCCAGAACTGACAAAGTGGGTGGTTCCAGTGATGCAATTTGTCTCACCTTGGTGAGACAAGTGCTAAGAACTATAACAAGTGTGCTACCTGGACTGTTTCATTGAGTCTTCACAATAAACCTAAAAGAAAGGTGCAAATATTACTTCTGAACTATGGATTAGTACACTGAAGTTTAGAAAGCTTACATAATTTGCTCCAGATCATATATGCAGCAGAAGGTAGAGGGGGATCGAAGGGGTACTCATCACTCCTGGTCTGTGCTCCTGCTTTGCAATATCTGCATCCCCCAACACACCCCCATGCATGCCCTGTCTGTTTTTTCTGGGCAGTGTCTAGTCAGTACTAGCCTTTGGTCAACTCAGGTCAGATGTTCTGATTGCCCTAGAGTATAGTAGCAGGGGAGTTCAACTTCTTCTAGAAACACTGTCCTAATGGTTACTTGATGATGAAATTCCTCACTCTTGGAGACACATACATGTTTACATTGTTTTTTCCATTATTGTTGTTCAGTTACCCAGTTGTGTACGACTCTTTGCAATCCCATGGCCTGCAGCAGGCCAGGCCTTGTCCTTGACCATCTCCTGGAGCTTGCCCAAGTTCATGTCCCTTGCATCAGTGATCCCATCCAGACATCTCATCCTCTGATGCCCACTTCTCTTTCTGCCCTCAATCTTTCCCAGCATCAGGGACTTTTCCAATGAGTCCCTGTTCGCATCAGGTGACCAAAATACTGGAACTTCACCTTCAGCATCAGTCCTTCCAATGAGTATTCAGGGTTGATTTCCTTTAAGACTGACTGGTTTGATCTCTTTTCTGTCCAAGTATCTTATTTCTGTATAAAGTACTATAAAATATATAATATGAGTGATTTCTTACACATTTTGAAGAGCTGCCTTAACTCTTTTTTTTTTTGAACAAAGTAAAATCTAATAATACCTAAATAAGATAAAGTAGGACTTTGATAACTTTATAGATTCATTTTTTTTTCTCATCCCCCCACCCCTATAGATTCATTTTTGACATTTAATCTCTTAATAATTTGAAAGCACTAAGATTGTTTCTATACTGGTAAAACTAATATAGTCTTTATAAAATAGGTAGTCTTTATAAAATGTTTTCAATTGTGGCAGGAAAAATATGATAAAAATAAAGAACATGAAATTTAAATTTTTTCTAATGCTGTGCTTTATTTTGATGATAGAAAAATAAAATAGTATATAATTATGTATTTAAGGATTTTAACTCATTATCATAACAAAAATAAACACTGGTTGTTTAGAAATATAGGTGAAAAAAAACTTATTTTGTCCTGTATTGAGATAAAAGAGCAACTTTGACACAGTGATTAATACAGCAATTTACATACTGTGTTACTGAGAAGTAAAGAAAGCATTTTTCCTATTTCAGTAAGAATTGTGTGAGATTTAGCAGATATATGTGTGGTATTATGTGGTATACTTCAAGTGGTGTACTTCAAGGATTTTAAAAATTTATTATATGCAACTGAAGTGGCAACTATGAAAACTATATTAAAAATATTTTGCCAGAATAGTTTCAAAATATGACATTTTTATAATGTTGAACTGAAATGATTAATAAATGTCAAGTTAATACTTTTACTTTAATTTCAAATTTTATTTCTACATAACATTAGGGAACAAAATTTAATATGGAAGAGCTGTAAATCATATGAAATTGTTAGGAGGGAGAGATCATGTATGTCACAGTGAAACAGCACACCATAGAAAATAATTCTTTGAAATGAAAGAAACATTGTTTTAGCACTGTTTTCTCATTTGCCAAAAATAACTGTTTTGCTTTCTGTAGCTAATGAACCAATCTGAAGGCACTCTGCACTTTGCCAAATCAAGGAGACCCACCTCACTTAATACTTGACATTCTGTTATTTTACATCTTACCCTGCCTTAGATTTGATGTATATTAGGCAGTGTTTTTCAGTTGCAGTTTAGATGCCTGCTTTCTTAGATCTTCTCATGTGACTTATTTTTAAACCTCTGCAAACCCTCCTGCCTTCTTCTAGTACATAACGAAGAGTGGGAGTGAGCATCTCAAGACAGAGCGCCCAGCAGAAGAGTTACATGATCTTTGACCTGCTTGTGACATACTGTATAAAGATTTGGGGAAATGCTGTCTAGGATAATCCATCATCGAGCTGTTTGGTGTAACCTTGATGACCTTGCTCTCTCAGTGCAAGTAAATCCTGGTGCAGCTACTGTCTTGAAAAGTTTATATTATTGTATAAAAGCACATGCCCTAAAGAGCAATAAAAACACAAAATGTTAGTTTGTCAAGTAAATTAAGGCGTAGAGAATGTGAAAACATTGTTCTGTGTAAAAGTTGCTTGGTAGCTGTTGAAGTCTGCAGACACTGGGAAAAACTTTCCCAAGCCAATCAACTAGACTTTGTAAGTGAGAGCAAATATTGTACCTCTCTTGGTTTTCAATACAAGTGTGACACTCATACACATCTCTAAATATGCTTCGTAGCTACAAAATATTCATATAATTTTCTACTTTGATATGAGAGGTATTAAAAACAAATTTTAAAGATGAACCTATGTTAAAGTAAAAGCAGGAAATAAAAACCAGGCCAAGTAATAAAAACCTTTGTGAAGTGACAAGTCAATAGTGAGAAGAGGTAGCTGTATTTAAAACCCCAAAGGAAAAGGCAAAAGATTTGTGTGACTGAAGAGAAAACAAAGCATTCCGTTTCTACTACCTTAGCTTAACCCACCTTTATGTCTCACCTCATGGACTGAGACTGCTGTCTTTGGTATGTTGGAGTTCAGCTTGACCCTCCTCCAGTTAATTCCTCAACTTTCAGCATAATCCATCTTAGATTCTAAGGTGCTAATCCGATCCAGTTACTTCTCTGCTTCAAAATCAAAGCAAAACAAAAACAAGCAAAACGTAAACAAACACACACAAAATATTTAGTGCTTTACTACCAGCTCATCCACTAAAGTCCCAACTCATTGTTTTCTTACCACTGCAACCTCAGTTTTCACGATTGTTCCTTCATGTTTCAGCCATGTTAAACTTTTAATTCCTCAAAAGTACCATATGTTCTCTTTCACTTCCAAACCTTGCCTTATCTCTCAGTCTGGACATTCTGTTCCACCTCATCTTTCAGATCTCAGCCTCACATTTGCTTAAAAGACACCACTTCCTATCTTTTAGTAATCTATAATGGAATATAATCTGCAACAAAACAAAACTGAATCCCTATGCTGTGTACCTATAACAAGTGTGATATTGTAAATGAACTCTACTTCAATTAAATAGAAAAGGCACCACTCCCCAGGATTAGCTTGGGTACCTATTTTAGGTTGGGTACTTCCACACTGTTGTTTGCAGGCATTATTGTCTCAGCTTTACAAAAGAGGAAACAAATTCTGAGCACCTGACTTGTCCAGTGTTAGACACCTACAGAGTATCAGAGCCAGACCTTAAATTAAAAACTGGCTTTCATCTTCTCATATGCTTAATTTTACCTGAACAAATAGGTACTTCTGTAGTTCTCTGTGGCTTCATTCCTCTATCCCTTTACGTAGTCCCCACTCTTCACCTGGGCTTCTCTAGTGGCTCAGATGGTAAAGAATCTGCCTGAAGTGTGGGAGACCCAGGTTCGATCCTTTGGTTGGGAAGATCCCCTGGACAAGGGAATGGTTACCCTCTCCAGTATTCTTACCTAGAGAATTCCATAGAGAAGCCTGGTGGGCTACAGTCCATAGGGTCAGGAAGAGTTGGACATGACTGAGCAACTATTTTGGAGAAGGAAATGGCCACCCACTCCAGTATTATTGCCTGGAGAATTCCATGAACAGGGAGAGGTCTTTTTCTTTCCACAATCACCATTGCCAGTGAAGAATAACAAAACAAATCTTTGATCATTCCTTGGAGTTGGTGGAAATAACATGAAGAGAATCTTGGATTAAAAATTATCCTCTACCATTTATTGGTGATGTAAATGCAGATAAACTGCACAATCATTCTGCAGCAGTTATCTCACCCATGGAGCAGATATAATACCATACACCTCACAGTGGTTGAAAGGACCGAAGAAAACACAGAAAATGACAGTGCTGATTCCTGGTAGATCTAGCTCAGCAGGTGTTAGTTTCCTTCTCTTTCTCCCACTTACAAGTTCTCCTCTTTCTTCCCAGCTTTTTGATTCAGTTGTTAAGGGATTGTGAAATTCCCAGAATATAGGGAATAAGGAGAGGAGAAATACACTCATTTGGAGTGGGAAGCGTATACTTAGAGTGGTGGGGAATATGTTTTGACACTCTATAAACGTCATCATTAAATCTTAAAACAATATTTTTGTTTGTTTTTTATAGTTTGTGAAGCTTCATTGTTAATAGTTTATTCTGTCCTTTGGTAATTTCCAACCCAGAGGAAGGCATCTAAGTTCGTCTTTAGGCCCTTGTCAGTGATTCTCAACCTTGTAATGATAATGTAATACATAGCTTGTTTGTTGTTTAGATGCTAAGTTGTGTCTGACTCTCTTACAACTTCATGGGCTGTAGCCTGCCAGGCTCCCCTGTCCATAGAATTTCCCAGGCAAGAATCCCGGAGTGGGTTGCTCTTTCCTTCCCCAGAGGATCTTCCTGACCCAGGGATTGAACTTGCATCTCCTGCATGTCAGGCAGATTCTTTACCACTACCCAGAGCTTAACAGTAATTTCTAAGAAATGTACAGATGCTGGAGCCCCAACCTACACTTATTAAATTAGGATTTCTGGGGATGAGGCCCTGGCATCAGTATTGGAACAAAATTCTCTAAGTTATTTTAGTGATTGCAAAGTGGTTGCAAACTTTGGCCTAAATCATAATGTCGCTATGATGTTCACACCATATTTGATGGGGGTCATAATATATAACAGGAATTGTGTAAAGTGGCCTTTGAAAAAGAATATAAGCCAGAGGGAAATTGACAAAATGTAGAAAAGACAAATATTATTTAAAAACATTACCTATGACTATGACAAAATAGGATTCCCATGGCTCCCCAAATCCTATAAATGTGATAAATTGCAAAGTGAAAAAGCGAACCACTCTTTTTCTTATAAACTCAGATGGAGCAACATTGGGTGGTTGCTAATTGAATTCAATGAAGGGTGAAAAATCTGAGTTTTCTTTTTTAATTAAAGAGGTCAATGATAGAATCCACATTTCTGAGAATAACAAACTAAAAATAATAAAAATATTACATGCTCAATTCAAGAAAGCAGCTACAGAAGTATATTTATTGGTCTAAATTGAAATATTAACCCCTTGGAAACTCTTGACATCTATTTAGTCAGAAATGGAAAAGAGCTATCAGATAACAGACCTATCCTCCTGGGAGCCACCTGGATTGTGTCTAGTGCCCAGAGAGAGGATAACACACTCCTCTCAGCCCAAAGCCCATCCTCCTAAGTACTCATTTGGCACACATCCTGGAAAATGGTAGTGTTGTAAGGGCTAAGTTACTCTTCTCAGAGATCTCTATTGGACATGATAAAGAAAAGAAAAAAAAAAAAACCTCAAAGCACAAACTGTATACAATCCAATGTACATTTTAAAGGATGTAGTAATGAGTATTTACATAGTGGGTCAGATTTTCATTCTGTGAGATTCAAAAGAAGAAAAGGACTCTGAGCTGAGAAGCTAGCTTATTGTTTTTAGTGATGGGGTTTAGAGACAAGTGATCCATAGCCACTGCTTTTGAAGATCGTGATTTTATAAGTGATGGAAGTTTCAGGTGTCATTAACACATGTTGCACTGGTTTAAGGTGATTATTGGTAGTCATTTCAAAGTCCTTTAACACTGTTATTTGTAGCAAATAAATTTGACATAAACCTTTCCCGAAATCAGAGATCTCTTTTCTTAAATGCGGCAAGCATCTGTTGTCAATACATTGACAATAAAAGGCAAAATGTAAAGAGAACTCAGCCTTTTTCTGGGACTCATCTGACTGATTTATATCTTCAGAGTAAGGTTTGCCAAGTAAATATAATGATTAATTTAGCAGGTAATTACAAAATAATAGGTTACTATTTTCTCAAAGAAGAATTCCAAATTGTCTCAACAATAAAAGCCTCAATAGATCACAGAGATTAATTTATTTCAGATTATTTTTTCTCCTTTTTTTGCATAGAAACCTTATCATGAATACCAATTAGAAAAAAAGGTATATTTTTCATAGGCTTATTATTTGCCAAACTGGTATTGTCAGGAGATTTCAACAATCTTCAGGTGGTATACAAAATAAATTACATGCTTTCCAAGACTAGCTGTTTTTGAAACAACGTTTATATATTTTTGTTTTAGAAAGATGCTGAAGCTCAGTTACAACACTTTATTACTGAAGATCACATTTAAAAATCTCCCTATGAGACGGTTTATGTGCTCAAAAGTTTTGATAACTTTTAAATATTTTCTTTCCTTCACTTTTGTTCAGCATATACCTTGAATTTGATGGCAGATGAGAGGGTCAGCTCAGCAGGGCTTGACTGCTGGTTGTTCTTGGGGGAATCTCTCTGTCTCTCTAGCTTGATTCAGCGCAAAAGGTCATTTGGTGGAGACTCTGCTGCTCTTGGAGGGGAAAACATCTGCCTTGAAGAGTGGGTTCTCTGCCAGCCTGCTATAACAAAGAATTCAGAAATGTGGCTGTAACATACAATCTGGCTGAGGATGCCTGGAACTTCACATACAATTAGCATTGGGCCAAATTTCCTTGTCACAGCTCTGAGTTTTAGTCTGGGTGAAAGCTGTCTCTGTGTAGCCACAGTCTGGACAATTTAGAACCCTCTGAAGGAAAATACACCAACTTTGTACATGGTAAGTCACTTCAGTGCTGTCTGACTCTTTGTGACCTCAGGGACCATAGCCCACCAGTCTCTCTCGATGGGATTCTCAAGGCAAAAATACTGGAGTGGGTTGCCATGCCCTCTTCCAAGGGATCTTCCCGACCCAGGGATCAAACCCACATCTCTTAATGTCTCCTACACTGGCAGGTGAATTCTTTACTGCGAGGGCCACCTTGGACATAAATTCCTACTAAAAAGGTGATTACTTTTATAAGGTATGTTATTCTATAGTTGCTCAATTTATTACAAAATTAGTCCACTATAAATGTGTATTACTTTTTCATTTAAGAGTGATTATTTCAAAATGTATTTTGATTAATTTATTTTAATTTATCCCTCATTTCAGAAAGCAGTCCAAGAAGCTTAAAGAAGTGCAGCAATAAAAGAAATAAAATGTAAACATGAGTGGAAAAGGAAAAGAAAATGTAGTGCACATAGGATAATAATCTACGTATAAATTCAAAGTAACACTTTAGTCAAATCTGAATAAAATTAGAAAATCATATTACATTTTGCTGTTGAAGCAAAAATGAGAACTATTTTAACTACAATATCTTACCTTTTAAATTAGATGATGTCATTATTGTAATTTAATAATAGTATATAAAATTAGAGTGATCTTAGTTTGTCTAGTTTTCCAAAACGTAAGAAAGTCACAGCACAGAGAAGGTATCACACTGACTTAAATTTACTGGAATTTTCTAAATGAGTGTGTTAACTATAGTCATGGTAAAAAGTATTTGAGAACATGGGACCATCTTGCAATATAAGTACTTTCAATATTCCTATACATTTTTCACATTGAAATGAAAATACATAGATTCTCTCTTTCTCTCTCTATATATAGTTATAGTTATATATTTCATTTTAATTGTTGTACACCTTTAACATATTTTGAGTAACAAAATTCTGTTGGCAGCAAAGAAGGAGACAATGTGATGGCAAGTGTCTTTGGATGCACTTTACAAATCTAAATGTTGCTCAGTTAAAGACAAACATATATATATATAAAATTAACATCAAACAGCATAAATACTGTACCTGTGTAGGCACACATTGCTTTCAAATTTTACATTTTATTTTATAGAAAATAAACTATCTATTCCCCACTAATGCCAAGAAATAAGAATAAAGACAGTCCCCAATGGAAACTTTTAACAGAAAGAAAAGCAGGGAAATGAAGATTTAATTCCTTTTTTTTTTTTTGCCAGATAATCTGCTTATTCTATCAGTTTTTAATTTTTGTCATCACACATTTTCTTCTTTTAAATAAAATATAACTTAAGGTTGGTCTAGTCACAATGAATGAGAGAAATACATATATATATAGAATTCTGTGAGTAAGTTATTTTGTTGTTGCTGGGTACAAGAAGTAACAAAAATTCTTACACAATAAACTCTGTGCCTGTATATGAGGTCTGTGAAATACAAAGCATTTAAGTATTGCAGTGGATGACTGTCTTAAGAAATAAAAAATAGCATATAGATTAGAGAAGTGCTAATAAAAAGCCAAAATCATGGTATATATATTTCTATAAGGATAGTCCTTTGGGAAAAAATATTGTTTAAGGTTGGAGAAGGTGATGGCACCCCACTCCAGTACTCTTGCCTGGAAAATCCCATGGATGGAGGAGCCTGGTAGGCTGCAGTCCATGGGGTCTCGAAGAGTCAGACACGACTGAGCGACTTCACTTTCACTTTTCCCTTTCATGCATTGGAGGAGGAAATGGCAACCCACTCCAGTGTTCTTGCCTGGAGAATCCCAGGGACGGGGGAGCCTGGTGGTCTGCCGTCTATGGGGTCGCACAGAGTCGGACACGACTGAAGCGACTTAGCAGCAGCAGCAGCAGCATTGTTTAAGGTCTCAAAGGAAGCCAGGAAAAAATGTGTGCACAACTGTGGGGGAAAGAAAGTATGGGCTGACTCTATAAAATAAGCATTTAAGTGAGAATATAAAACATAATTCTAGGCAGATCTAGCTACCATAGGGACCTCTAAGATCAGCATTGGGCCTGACGCCCCATGGCCTGCTGGGCTAGAAGAAAGGGCTTGCTTTTTGTTTTTTAAAAATTGTTTATTTATTTATTTATGTATTTTTGGCTGTGCTGGGTGTTTGTTGCTGCAGGGGCTTTTCAGTAGTGGCAGCAAGCAAGGGCTACTGTCTAGTTGTGGTGCACAAGCTTCTCATTGCAGTGGCTTCTCTTGTTGTGGAGCCAGGGCTCTAGGGCCTGCAGGCTTTAGTAGTTGCAGCACATGGGCTCAGTAGTTGTGGCCTGTGGGCTCCAGAGCACAGACTCAGTAGTTGAGGCACATGGGCTTAGTTGCTCCACGGGTCTGTGGGATCTTCCCCAACCAGGGATCAAACCTGTGTCCCAAGCATTGGCAAGCAGATTCTTTACCACTGAGCCACCAGGGAAATGAAAGGGCTTGCTTTAAATGATCACCTTCAGTTTCAGTTATCTAACTTCTATAGTTTATACATCAAAATAAACAAGTTCCTTGTAGGGACATGGCAATCAGTATGAGATAAATAACCTTGAAGTTAGTCAGCAACTGAACAACTTTGAATTCTGTTTCACATAAAATTCTCATTAGAGGGTCTGTGGGCCATCAGTAGGCACAGACTTTATAATATCAAAGTCAGTTCTTTCTGAAATGTTGAATAAAGAATAGGAATAGTTAGAGTGAACAAGTGCAATTCCCAGGAAGATTTGACTTATGATTGAGAGGAAAATGAATTCATTTTTGTGAGCGAATATCTTTCAAATGTCTAATGAGGGTTGTATTCAGGAGGTAAAATGATAAAATGTTGATTTCACCAGTATAAAAAAAGAATAATGATACCACTAGCTACTCATTTCATGAAGAAGACGAAACCTAAATAGTAGGTATTTGAAAAGATGTGTTCTGAACATTACATTGTACCATACAAATATTGTTTGGCAGAGGAAGAACCTGACTTCACTAGACTTATTAATTTTAAGCAGAGATGACAACACCAAGATCTACTCAGCATAAGCACATGAAAAATGCCTATAATTACTTTTATATTATAGAATATTATCTTGACAATCTAAATGTTAGGACAAACAAAATATTTATTTTCTTTGTAATGCACTGGAATGCTTTCCAGTTCTACTTTTTAAGCAAAAATAAGAGCAAGAAATTATAGATCTATTAAGAGATAGGAAAAACATGAAAACAACCAGTGTGTTGACAAATGTTCAAACAGTCTTCCAGTGTCATATGGGTTTTCATCTTTATCAGGTGAGCAGAAATAAGCCATCAGGCTATTCTCTAAAACAGTAAATAAAGACAAAAGTGGTGGTAGGGAAGGAAGAACTTAGAAGGAGAAATTCTTTTAAAAATTGTATTACCTACTTTTTCAAAACAGTGTGTTCATCCCATGGGAGATAGTACTGAGAAACACAAAGCAATAGCATTAGTAGTTAATATAGAGGCCTATATTGGCTTCAGTTCAGTTCAGTACAGTCGCTCAGTCGTGTCCGACTCTTTGCGACCCCATAAGCACACCAGGCCTACCTGTCCATCACCAATTCCCGGAGTTTACTCAAACTCATGGCCATTGAGTCGGTGATGCCATCCAGCCATCTCATCCTCTGTCGTCCCCTTCTCCTCCTGCCTCAATCTTTCCCAGCACCAGGGTCTTTTTCAATGAGTCAGTTCTTCGCATCAAGTGGCCAAAGTATTGGAGTTTCAGCTTCAGCATCAGTCCTTCCAATGAATATTCAGGACTGATTTCCTTTAGGATGGACTGGTTGGATCTCCTTGCAGTCCAAGGGACTCTCAAGAGTCTTCTCCAACACCACAGTTCAAAAACATCAATTCTTTGGCACTCAGCTTTCTTTATAGTCCAACTCTCACATCCATACATGCCTATTGGAAAAACCATAGCTTTGATTAGACGAACCTTTGTTAGCAAAGTAATGTCCCTGCATCACTATAAATGCTATGACTCTAGAACAAGCTTGTCTTTAACTTAAGCTTCATTCTTTCATAACAGCAATATGATAGCAGAGCAAGTTGTGAGGAATAAGATCTAAGAGACAGAAGGAAAAAAAAATAAAAATAATTCAAGAACTCACCTGAAAGAAATCTGTAGCCAAAAAATATTTGTTGAAAATTATTATCCAGGAATCCATATTGTGCATTCATAGTGTCTACAAACTAAATAATATGTTTAAATATTTTTCATTTAACAATATTCTTATTAATTATAAGGAGTAACACTTGTGGAGGTCTCATTCCAAGAAAGATACTGTTTTAAGTGCTTTGCTTGCATTAGCTCAGTTAATTCTCATAATAGCAGTAGGAAGTAGGTACTATCATTATTGTCATGTTACTGGATGAGGAACTCGGCACAGCTAGTTTAAGTACTTTGCTGAAGGTCATAAAGGCAGTTGTTGGAGGGTAGGCAGGTTTTGAACTTAAGAGTCCATGCTTCACTGCTCTGTCACAATTAAATGCGTAGTTTATTCAAGCTATAGAAAAACCATTGAGTCATGATTTATCATTTAACTATATCTTCAAAGGTGTCAATTTCAGCAGCCTTCCTGTTGAAAGCTGACGGAAACAATTTGTGATGTTCAATAATATTATTTTCATGTTAATAAACTTGGGAACTCATTAAGAAAAAAAGAACAGCCAGTTTCAATGTTTTGGGCCTCTGCAGTTTCAGCTGAAAGATATAACATGGTCTATTCAACTTTCATAAGCCCATAGGAAGACAAGTAAATAAAACCAGAAAAACAGCTACTAGATATAAATATTCTCATGGTGTCTCTACCCTGCACGCAGAGCTGGCAAGAACCTTCTGGGAGGGTGGAGTGGTGTTGGTAACAGCTCTCAAGAAAAAACTACCTTTGAAAGGAATATAGGATAGGAATTTGTGTCTGGCACAGTCCTTAGCAGCATGGGATGGTTTAAGGGAACGGTTGAGGCAGTGAACACAGGTAGGCAAGCGTACTGGAACGGGGCACATTAACCCTCACCAGCAGACAGGCTTCCAGTGAGATTCTGAATTAAAATGAAATATAAGATATAAATTTAATTAGGATATGAGAGGAGTCCATGGGCAAAGGTACATAGTAGTAATTCAGTTAAAGTGATGTTGCCTGTGAAGTAGAGGGAAAACGAATATTTCACTTGAGTCTAACATTCAATTTGTCTTTCAACTACTACACAAAGACAATCATTTCAGACAATAGAACATTCTGTTTCAGTCTAGGATTAGACCTTGCCATTGGATTTTTTTTCCCCCTAGGGTTAACAAGAATCAGTCATAGCAGTAATTTCCTCTGAAAAAGAAATCCTATCAGGCCCATATCTGGGTCTATGGAGCTGATGGATTGCTTCTTTTTTTATAGAGCCAAATCATTTTTGTAGGAATCAGCTTTCAAGTGTATAAATTTCATTTTGGAAATTATTTCTTGCAATATTTGCTTTCAGTAATTCTTTTCTTAACATTAATTAGCTGAATAAATCCACCAAGGGACACAAAGTGTTTCTGCAAAATAATACGATGATTTGTATTGAAAATGTGATTGAATACTGGGAAGAAATAAAAGAAACAAAAGGATCACAAAGGGAATAACTCTGTTATAGCAATTCAAAATATGGGATAAAATATACTTTCTTCTGTTTGATCTAATATATCTAATTTTTCAGCCCATTTTTCCTTTTCTATCCCTCTATTCTGTCTCAATTTAGACAGTGTCTCCTCTGTTTATTTGCTACAAAGATTTCAGTTGTAATTCACAGTTCAGAATAAATGCTGACAGCTTACAGAAAAAAACTCAATTACCGAGATAAGTTTCAACAGTAACAAAAAGTAAGCCTGTATGTTTTTGAACAAGATTATGGATGCAGTCAAGCCTCTTTCTTATTGACCAACAGATTTTTATTATTGTGGCATTTATGTTTTAATAATTTGTATTTTTATCATGCATTTGTAAGTACAAAAGTTCAGCAAGACAGATATAGGGGGCATGTTAAAATAAATGTAAATATCTTTAACTAGGCTATGAAAAATGGTCTTTGCCTTGTTGAAGGGACATTTAGTAATATTTTATATAAAGATTTAAATTATGACAGAAAACAAAGAGGAACTAAAGAGCCTCTTGATGAAGGTGAAAGAAGAGAGTGAAAGAGTTGGCTTAAAACTCAACATTCAAAAAACTAAGATCATGGCATCCGGTCCCATCACTTTATGGCGAATAGATGGGGGAACAGTGGAAACAGTGACACACTTTATTTTCTTGGGCTCCAAAATCACTGCAGATGGTGACTGCAGCCATGAAATTAAAAGACACTTGCTCCATGGAAGAAAAGCTATGACCAACCTAGACAACATATTGAAAAGCAGAGACATTATTTGGCCAACAAAGATCCATATAGTCAAAGCTATGGTTTTTCCAATAGTCATGTGTGGATGTGAGAGTTGGACCATAAAGAAGGCTGAGCGTCAAAAAAGTGATGCATTTGAACTGTGGTGTTGGAGAGTCCCTTGGACTGCAAGGAGATCAAACCAGTCAATCCTAGAGGAAATCAGTCCTTCTGAATTATTCATTGGAAGGACTGATGCTGAAGCTGAAGCTCCAATACTTTGGCCATCTTATGCAAAGACCTGACTCATTCAAAAAGACCCTGATGCTAGGAAGCATTGAAGGCAGGAAGAGAAGGGGATGACAGAGGATGAGATGCTTTCATGGCATCACTGACTCAATGGACATGAGTTTGAGCAAGCTCCGGGAGATGGTGAAGGACAGGGAAGCTTGGCGTGCTGCAGTCCACAGGGTTGCAAAAAGTTGGACACGACTGAGCGACCAAAAAACACCACCTACAAAGAATGAAATTTAGGTCAGTTAGCAACCAGAGTGCTCTTTTAGTTGTTTAGTTTGTTGTGGCAGTGAATTTAAAATAGTGAAAATGCATTGGCTATCACATTCACTGATAAGATGCATTAATAATGCACAAAACAAGCAGTAGAGAAAACAATGGAGTTGGAATTCCATGATCTAGGTTTGGGTTCTGGTTTGTTACTCACTACTGGTAAGCCAGTTTGTCTGTCTTGACTCCATTTTTCTTATATGTTTAGTAGAGATAGCAATTTATACCTCAGAGGGGTTTGGGGGTGTATTAAATATCACAGTGCACATTGAAGGATCATTATGAATTTTACCAGGTGGGAGTTGAATCTATACATTGGCACCCATATACCCAAAAGAGCACTTCCCAAATTGAATAAGAACACACTGGGATTGTGAGTGAACTCTGGTCTTGAAAGTGAATTATCAAAATGAGGATGCAAAGCTTAAAAATATAACTTTTGGAGATTTGCCTCTAAGCTTAGCTGCAATGAGATATGTAATACTAATGCAGACTGAAAAATTACCAAGAACTAATAGTATCCATGTTTAAAATAAATTATTGCCTTTTCTTATGAGAAGGAAGATAGAGAAGGAAAGAAGAGGCCAACTTTGTTCTTTATGTCTGTAAACCAAAACTGAGGAACATCTCTTCTGAACTGAACATTTATTATTTTCCACTTATAGGAAATTGTGTTTAAAATCCTTTATAGAGGAAAAGCTCAATTCTAACTTTTGCATAGAAAACATGTCAAAAATTCTATAAAACTATCACTTCATCTTCTTTTAGCACTTATTACATTGTTTTATAATTATTTCCCCATGCCTGACACTTATATCAGGCTATGAATTGTATTCTCCAGAGATACGATTAAAGAATGACAGAAATAGTAAGAAAGAAAGAAAAGAAAGAAGAGAAAGAGGAAGATGCCTCTGTCTCATTAATGTATTAAATATTTTTTAGTACCTTTTAGATGTCAGATTTTGGATGTGTAAAGTAACAACAACAACAACAAAATGACCCTGGTTTCAGAGAATCTAGATTGGCAGGACATACTGGCAAAAAAAATAAGAAGCAGCTAGTTCAAGTGATGGCAGATAAATCCTGGGACATTTGGGGAGTGGAGCCTAAGTAGGGTATCCTTGGGAGGTAAAATCTGAGGTAACTATTAAGTGAGCTAAAATGATGAAGTTGGGAAATTACAGTTCAGATAAGGCAAAAAGCAGCCTAAAGGCAAGGAACAAGATTATAAGGTCTATTTAGGTCAAGCTCTGTAGTCTGAATTTTATTTTTTAAATTTCAAAGAAATTACTAAGGGAATTTGAGTTGAAGAGTAACATAATTGAAACTGAATTATAGAAAAATTAATCTACCATCAGAGTGAATAATAGATTGATGGAGATGGGAATTTGACTGATGAGAGGAAGAGTAAAGAGGTTAGTTAGGGGTATGCAATGATTAGAATAAGAAGAGATGGAATAGAGAGTAAAATAAAAATAGTATACAAATTTGAGAATGATTGAGGAGGTAGAAAAAATGGGACCTGCCTGATGACTAATGAGCTGTTGAGTATAATCAGAGTCTAGAATGACTACTAAGATTTTTCCTTAAACTTAGTGTGTCATGCTGTGAGTAGCCAAAAAGAAACAAAAAGAAACAGAAAAGGGTTTTAGAGAAAATATAATGAGTTGAATTTGAGGCATATTGACATATTGAATCAAATTGAGTTTGAGATGCTTGTGGAACATCCAGGAGATGCATAGCAGGCAGTTGAGCGTGGGAGTCTACAGTTGCACATCTAATAGCAATACAGTGCAAACCTTGAATATAATTTAAAAATTTCTAGCAGTCACTAGAAATGTTTATGGACAGGTTTTTGTGTTTTCATTTCTCTGGGATAAATGCCCAGGCATGCAGTTCCTGGGTCATATGATAAGTGTACATTTGGCTTTTAATGAAACTGCCAAAGTGTTTTCCAAATTGACTGTACCATTTTGCCTTGGAATGTGTGAGTTTCAATGAGTCATCATCCTTGTCAACACTTAATATGGTCAGGTTTTTTAAAGCCATTCTGATAGGTGTGTAGTGATATCTCATTATATAGATTTAATTTACATTTCCTTAGTGGCTAATGATGTTGAGCATCTTGTGTACTATTTTTTTATCATTGTGCATCCTCTTTGGTATATATATATATATATATATCTCTGAACAGATTCTTTGCACTTTTTGTGAGTGGGGTTGTTCGTGTTTTATTCTTGAGTTTTGAGGTTTTAGAATAAACTCTGGTTACAAATCCTTTGTCAGATATATGATTTGCAAATATATTTTCCTGGTCTATAACTTGTTTTTTTGTTCTCCTAATAGTGTCTTTCACAGAGCCAAAGTTTTGCACTTTGATGAAGTTCACTAATTCATTCTTTTATAGATTGTGCTTTTGGTGTAATATCTAACAACTCTTTCCCAATCCTAAGTCATGAAGATTTTCTCTTGTGTTTTCTTTTAAAATTTTTAAAGTTTTATGTTTTTAAAAGAATTTATTTTATTAAGTATAGTTTATTTATAATGTTGTATTAGTTTCTGGTATACAGTAAAGTGATTCATATATATATATATGCTTTAATATATTTATCATTAAGTAATATTTTAGAGACATTGTAAGTGATATTTTTCAGTTTTGATTTATTCGTTGATGGTATATGGAAATGACTAGTTTGTTTATTTAAACTTTTTATTTTGATATAATTGTAGATTCACATATAGTTATAGGAAATAATACAGAGAGATTCCGGGTATGCTTACCTAACTTCACTGTGCATGGCTATACCACATTTTGTTTATCTGTTCATCAGTTGATGAACACTTGAATTATTTACACTCTTTTTTTGCCATTATGAATAATACTACTATGAACATTTGTGTATAAACCTTTGTGGTAACATGTTTTATTTCTCTTGAGTATATAGCGAAGATTGAAATTACTGGGTCATACGGCGATTCTAGGTTTAACTTTTGAGAAGCTGCCAAGCTGTTTTCCACAGCAAGCAAAAACACTTTACATATCCATCAGCAAAGTAAAAGGATTTTAATCTCTTTAAGTCCTTACTAACACTTGATATTTTCTGCTTTTTAAAATTTTAGTCATTCTCAGTTCAGTTCAATTCAGTCGCTCAGTCGTGTCTGACTCTTTGCGACCCCATGAATCACAGCATGCCAGGCCTCCCTGTCCATCACCAACTCCCGGAGTCTACCCAAACCTATGTCCATTGAGTCGGTGATGCCATCCAGCCATCTTATCCTCTGTCGTCCCCTTCTCCTCCTGCCCCCAGTCCTTCCCAGGATTAGGGTCTTTTCCAATGAGTCAACACTTCGCATGAGGTGGCCAAAGTATTGGAGTTTCAGCTTCAACATCAGTCCTTCCAA
This sequence comes from Giraffa tippelskirchi, assembly GCF_054371585.1. NCBI lineage: Eukaryota > Metazoa > Chordata > Mammalia > Artiodactyla > Giraffidae > Giraffa > Giraffa tippelskirchi. The sequence continues at coordinate 79,917,327 of NC_137275.1, read as the reverse complement.
TGAACACCCAGGACTGATCTCCTTTAGGATGGACTGGTTGGATCTTCTTGCTGTCCAAGGGACTCTCAAGAGTCTTCTCCAACACCATAGTTCAGTTAAGTTCAGTTCAGTTGCTCAGTCGTGTCCGACTCTTTGAGACCCCATGAATTGCAGCACGCCAGGCCTCCCTGTCCATCACCAACTCCCGGAGTCCACCCAAACCCATGTCCATCGAGTCGGTTATGCCATCCAGCCATCTTATCCTCTGTCATCCCCTTCTCCTCCCGCCCCCAATCCTACCCAGCATTAGGGTCTTTTCCAATGAGTCAACCCTTCGCATGAGGTGGCCAGAGTATTGGAGTTTCAGCTTCAACATCAGACGTTCCAATGAACACCCAGGATTGATCTCTTTTAGGATGGATTGATTGGATCTCCTTGCAGTCCAAGGGACTCTCAAGAGTCTTCTCCAACACCACAGTTCAAAAGCATCAATTCTGCGGTGCTCAGCTTTCTTCACCATCCAACTCTCACATCCATACATGACCTCTGGAAAAACCATAGCCTTGACTAGACGTACTTTTGTTGGCAAAGTAATGTCTCTGCTTTTAAATGTGCTATCTAGGTTGGCCATAAACTTCCTTCCAAGGAGTAAGCGTCTTTTAATTTCATGGCTGCAATCACCATCAGCAGTGATTTTGGAGCCCAAAAAATAAAGTCTGACACCACAGTTCAAAAGCATCAATTCTTCGGCGCTCAGCTTTCTTCACCGTCCAACTCTCACATCCATGCATGACTACTGGAAAAACCATAGCCTTGACTAGATGGACCTTTGTTGGCAAAGTAACGTCTCTGCTTTTAAATATGCTATCTAGGTTGGTCAAAACCTTCCTTCCAAGGAGTAAGCATCTTTTAATTTCATGGCTGCAATCACTATCAGCAGTGATTTTGGAGCCCGAAAAAATAAAATCTGACACTGTTTCCACTGTTTCTCTATCTATTTCCCATGAAGTGATGGGACCAGATGCCATGATCTTAGTTTTCTGAATGTTGAGCTTTAAGCCAACTTTTTCACTCTCCTCTTTCACTTTCATCAAGAGGCTCTTTAGTTCTTCTTCACTTTCTGCCATAAGGGTGGTGTCATCCACATATCTGAGGTTATTGATATTTCTCCCAGCAATCTTGATTCCAGCTTGTGTTTCTTCCAGCCCAGCGTTTCTCATGATGTACCCTGCATATAAGTTAAATAAGCAGGGTGACAATATACAGCCTTGACGTACTCCTTTTCCTATTTGGAACCAGTCTGTTGTTCCATGTCCAGTTCTAACTGTTGCTTCCTGACCTGCATACAGGTTTCTCAAGAGACAGGTCAGATGGTCTGGTATTCCCATCTCTTTCAGAATTTTCCACAGTTTATTGTGGTCCACACAGTCAAAGGCTTTGGCATAGTCAATAAAGCAGAAATAGATGTTTTTCTGGAACTCTCTTGCTTTTTCGATGATCCAGCGGATGTTAGCAATTTGATCTCTGGTTCCTCTGCCTTTTCTAAAACCAGCTTGAACATCTGGAAGTTCACGGTTCACGTATTGCTGAAGCCTGGCTTGGAGAATTTTGAGCATTACTTTACTAGCGTGTGAGATTAGTGAAATTTTGCAGTAGTTCGAGCATTCTTTGGCATTGCCTTTCTTTGGGATTGGAATGAAAACTGACCTTTTCCAGTCCTGTGGCCACTGCTGAGTTTCCCAGATTTGCTAGCATATTGAGTGCAGCACTTTCACAGCATCATCTTTGAGGATTTGAAATAGCTCAACTGGAATTCCAACACCTCCACTAGCTTTGTTCGTAGTGATGCTTTCTAAGGCCCACTTGACTTCACATTCCAGGATATCTGGCTCTAGGTGAGTGATCACACCATCGTGATTATCTGGGTCATGAATATCTTTTTTGTACAGTTCTTCTGTGTATTCTTGCCACCTCTTCTTAATATCTTCTGCTCCTGTTAGGTCTGTACCATTTCTGTCCTTTATCGAGCCCATCTTTGTATGAAATGTTCCCTTGGTATCTCTAATTTTCTTGAAGAGATCTCTAGTCTTTCCCAATCTGTTGTTTTCCTCTATTTCTTTGCATTGATCGCTGAGGCAGGCTTGCTTATCTCTCCTTGCTATTCTTTGGAACTCTGCATTCAGATGGGAATATCTTTCCTTTTCACCTTTGCTTTTCACTTCTCTTCTTTTCCTAGCTATTTGTAAGGCCTCCTCAGACAGCCATTTTGCTTTTATGCATTTCTTTTCCATGGGGATGGTCTTGATCCCTGTCTCCTAGTAGGTGTGAAATGGCATATCAGCGTGGCTTTGATTTGCATGTCCTGAATGATTGACCATTTTTTCCTGTACTTATTGCCATTTGTATATCTTCTTTGAAGAAATCTCTGTTCAAGTCTTTTGCCCAATTTTTTAAATTGAGTTGTTTGTTTTTTTGTTGTTGCTTTATAATCTATTTACATATTCTGGATATATGATTACCAGATATATGATTTTCAAATATTTTCTGTACACTGTCTTTTTACCTTCTTGGTAATATCTGATACACAGTTTTTTAACTGAGATATAATTGAAATGTATAAAATGTAATGATTCAATATTTGTATATTGATCACAATGTGATGTGATTGTAAAATGATCACCACAATAAATCTAACATCTGTAACTGTACACAGTCACAAAATTTTTTTCTTGTAATGAGAACTTTTAAGATTTACTCTCTTAGCAGTGTTCAATTTTGCAATATAATATTATTAACTATAGTCATCATGCTGACATTACATCCCCATGACTTATTTACTTTATTTTTTTCTTAATACATATATTTTATTGAAGTATAGTTGACTTACAATGTTTCAGGTGCACAGCAGAGTGATTCAGTTATACATATACTCATATACTGTTTATAAGATTATTGTCCATTATAGGTTATTATAAGATATTGACTGTAGTTCCATGTGCTATACAATAAACCTTTGTTGCTTGTTGCATATCTATTTTTTAAAATTAAAAATCTGGCATTCTATTCATACTAAGTCAAACAAGTGTAATCCTATGTTTTCTTATAAGAATTTTATAGCTTTTTCTCTTGTTAAATACAATAGGCATTGATCCATTTTAAGTTAATTGTTGCATACAAGGTGAGGTGCAAGTCCAATTCCATTCTTTTCTGTGTAGTTAGACAGTTTTCCTAGCACCATCTGTTAAGAGGTTTTTCCTTCCCCATTGAATGGTCTTGACATGCCTGTCAAAAATCATTTGACTGTAGATGTTTGAATTTATTATGGGATTTCAATTATATTCCATTTGTTTATATATCTATCCTGTGCCAGCACCACACTTTTGATTACTGTCACTTTGTAGTAAGTTTAGAAATTGGAAAGTGTAAGTACTGCAACTTTGCATTTCTTTTCCAATATTGTTTTGGTTGTTTTGGGCCCCTTGCATTTCTGTATGAATTTGAGGATCAGCATTTCCATTTCTGAACTAAAAAGCCATTGGAATTCTGATAGAGATTGGATTGAATCTATAGATCTATTTGAGGAATATTGCTATCTTAAATGAGCAATTCTCTTTGGACTTTCCTCAGTTTTTTTTTTTTTTTTCTGTTTTCAGTGTTTGGAGTATTACAATGATATACTAATTCCTCACTGTACTTCTTACTATTCAATGCAGAGAATATTAAAATGGTAATTCTGTGAGTGGAGCATATAGCAAATATTGAGGCAAAAACATAAGAGTAAAATATTTTTGAAGTCAACTTGACATTGACTAAAATGCTAAGGCAAAATGATAGCTTTTAGCTTTGATGTCAGTACTGTGTTGGCAGGAGTACTCTGACTCTTGGGGTTTATTTCTTGTGAGGAGTAGGAGTGGGATGGGCTGAGGTTGGAATTATACACCTGGATAGATCATAAAAGGCCATTTCAGCAAAACAAAAACATGTTTACTATTGATTCTAAGTGGAAAGGAAACCATTGGTAAATATTTAAGGGACTTAATGTTACATTATTTACATTGTAGAAAGTTCACTTGGATTGCTGTCTGAAGAAAAGATTTTGAAAGCTCTAAAAAAGAAGCAAGTGATTAGAAGCTACTGCAGTACTTCAGCAAATGATGGCCAAACTTGATGCTTGTTTAGGAAGTATGTGTGTAGATGATGTAGGAGGTGTATGGGATAAAGAAGAGTCAAGGGTGTCTCCTAGGAATTTTGCTTGAACAAACGGTTGGAAGGTGACAGTCTTTAATAGCTGGAGAAGCAAAGGAGAGAAACAAGTTAAGAAACTGAGGGGGAGAGTTCAGAGCTGGAGACTTCAAAATGGAGAGTCAGCAGCACACAGATAATAAAGTCACGGGACTGGATGAGATCTCTGCAGATCACAGTTTTATACCACAAACATTATTTTGACCTTGACAAGTACAATTTCAGTGGTTAGAGGGGAGATAGATTTGACTGGGGTGGGTTGAGGATATAAGGTGAGATAATAAAAAGAAGTCAGTAGGCATCTCTTAATATGTTTTGCTCTGAAGGGGTCAGAAAAATGAGGTAATAAAGGTAATGTGAGATCAAACGAGTGATTTTTTCTTAATGGATAATTTGTATGTTTATGTTTCTTGGAATGATCCAGTAAACAGAGAGTGTCTAATGATACATGAAGAGTCATAAGATAACTGCAGACTTGAATTTCTTGAATATGGGAAGAGGAGATGAAATCCAAGTAAGAGGGAGGGCTGACATCTTTAGGCGCTGGGAAATTTCTTTTTTCCATTGTAATTAGAGGAAGGCAGAGAATGTGAATGTAGATGCAGATAAGTTAATAAAGTTAGTGGTGGGAAGTTGAAGGAGTTCCCATCTGATTGCAACCCTTTTCTCAGAGAATAATGAGGTGAGTTCATGAGCTCTGGAGGTGAGTGGGTTTTGAAGGTTTGAAGAGAAAGAAGATCTGAAACTTGTTTCAGATAATGGGAAATGCAGAAGGCTTCCTGGGCACTTGTGAGTGCTCTTCTACAATTATTACTCATGAATTTAGAGAAAGATCAATCTACGATGCTTGTTGATTTTCTCCAGGAACATTCAGCCTTTAGGGCAAAGGGGCAGAGAAAGTGGGCAGTTGAGTTTAATTATAGTTGAGGTATAATTAAATGGGAAAGAGGGACAAAAGAGCTACAGGCAAATTGATTGTAATACTTACCATGGAATCTAGACTGGGAGAGGTAAGAAATGCAGATGTGAGATGATGGAACTGGAAAACACTTCACTTCTCTCCACTCAATTGAATAATTGTTGGCACTGAATATGGGGAAAGGGGGAGAGCAGGGAAAAGATACTGTGAAAAAGGTGAGAGCTTGACATTGAGACATTTTTGCTGTGGTATATTTATTAGTGATATCAAAGTCCAGAGTTATGGCATTGGACATGGATGAATGAGGTTGGAAAAGATGGGAGAAAAGATCTAAGAACAGAGAAGGCATGGGATTAAGAAAGCCAATGGTTTTCATAAAACACTCCCTGGGGAAGTAATACCTTGGGCAACTCAGTCCAAAACTGAAAGAGTCACTATGGCCACACAACAGAATCATCTCTTCCCCATTGTTTTCATTGTTGAATCAGTGCTCAGGCTTTAGCCATGTAAGTGAAAGTTGCTCAGTCGTGTCTGACTGTTTGTGACCCCATGCACTGTAGCCTGCCTGGCTCCTCTGTCCATGGAATTGTCCCGGCAAGAATACTGGAGTGGGTAGCCATTCCATTCGCCAGAAGATCTTCCCAACCCAGGAATCAAACCCAGGTTTCCTGCATGGAGGCAGATTCTTTACCAGCTGAGCTACCAGGAAGCCCTTAGCCATGTAAGGGAGCGGTGCTATTTGAAGCATGTTACACACAGTAGACTCAGGGCATGCTGGTTCCTCACTCCCTCTCCTCCAAGACAGCATTCCCAGGGGAAAGTGTACTAGTTGTAACCCTCAAGACCTAACCACAGAAGAGAGAATTTAAAAATGTTGTACCCTGAAAGTCATAAGATGTGCTGTATAAAAATATATTCGGTGCCAATATTCAGCTGTTCTTGGGAATAATTATTTAAGTATTTAGCTTAATAGATGCTCATTTTGAATAAGTGCCAGACTCTGTTGTAGCAAGGTGTATTTATTAGAGCAGGTCTTGAATTAGTATTAGAGAAATGTTTTGTCAGTTACAGTATGTGAAGGTCAGTAAAGTTATCTGATATTTTTGAAAGCTCTTGAGATTCCTTTTTCTGTTCCCCAATAAAATGTAGAGAAATCAGGCAATATTAGAAGTCTGGGGAATTAGAGTATTGTAGATTCAATTGCTGTTGTTGGAAATATGTAAATTAGGTTTAGAATGTTCCCTTGTTTACCAGTAAGAGTTAATACGTTCTTTTATAGCATTTTTCCCAGTAGGAAGCATCTCAGGCACAGATAAAACAGCACCATGTATTCATTCACTTAATAAATGCTTGTCACAGGCCTACTGTGGGCCAGATATGAACAAAGTTAAAGTCCCTGCTCCTAGGGCCACGTGTTGTTGTGAGAGGAGGCAGACCATACATGTACAAATAAATATGTAACATATTAAAGCTGAGAACTGCTGTGGAGAAAAAGAAGGAGGGTAAAGAGAAAAGGGTATGAGGTAGCGTGCTTTTTTCTCCAGAGTGTTCTGGGTAGGATGCTCAGAGGATGAGGTGACATTTGAGAAGAGGCACAAAGTTGCTGAGAGAGGATAAGGCTTGGATGGAACCTGAGGGGTTAGTGTGTTCACGTCCAGGTCTACTAGCTCCTGGCTGGGCTACTTGCCTCTCTCAGTATAAAATGTCCTGCTGCCCCACCTAAAACTTCTCCCCTCAGGCTTCTGCTGCTCTGCCCTGGCTGTCGCAGATCCTTCAGTTCAAACACGAGTGCTGTAGGGAGCCATTTCTGAATATGCATAAGTGCGTATGTGCTAAGGTGCTTCAGTTATGTCCGACTCTTGGTGACCCTATGGACCATAGCCTCTCAGGCTCCTCTGTCCATGGCATTCTCCAGGCAAAAATACTGGAGTGGGTTGCCATACCCTCCTCCAGGGGATTTTCCCCACCTAGGGATCAAGCCCGAGTCTCCTGCATTGGCAGGTGGGTCCTTTACCACCTGGGAAGCCCAGTCCTGACTATACCAGGAGTAAATTTGAATTCTACCCATTTTGCCCTCCTTTTGTACCTACAGAGTTCTATTAAAATATCTACAAAATGTTATTATTTTTTGTGTTTAACTCCCTTTCTCCCAATGCTAGACAGTAAGATCCTTGACAGTAGGGTTATGCTCTGTCCATCTCTGTGTTCTCAGTACTCATCATGGGGCCTGACGTATTGTAGGTGCTACAATTTTGTGTTAAAAAAAATGATATTTAGAGCAATAAAAAATGAGGTATCAGGTCCTGAAAAGACTTTCTGTAAGGATTCAAAGGCAGAACCTTAAATGCTTGTTGCTTAGTGGAAGAAACAAGTCTGAAAAGGGTAGATATGGTATGATGCCAGCTATATGACAGTTTGGAAAACACAGAACTATAAAGATAGTAAAAAGATCTGTGATTGCCAGGGGCTCACGGGGAGGAAGGGGAGGAAGGGCTGGAAGGGCTGAGTACGTGAAGCACAGGGAATTTTAGGATACTGGAACTGTTCTATATGTTAATATAATATAATGATGAATACATGTTAAAACCCATCAAAATGTACAACACCAAGAGTGAACACTAGACTATGGACTGTAGTTAATAATAAAGTATCAATATTGCTTCATCAGTTTTAACAAATCAACCACACTAAAGCAAGATGTTAATAATAAAGGAAACTGTGTGTAGGGGTGGGAGGTAGGGAGTTGTGATATGAAATGTTAGATATTATCTGCTCAATTATTCTCTAAACCTAGAACTTTACGTTAAAATGCACATAAATTATTTGAAAATAAAATTTAACAGTGAAAGCAAGGAGTGATGTAGGATAATAGATTGACACTTTTTCAGGACTTATTTTTAAAAAAGGGACTTTTAAACATGATAGGTCAATGACAAAAGTGTGAAATACTTGATGTAATTAATTCATAAGCACCTACCATCTTTCTGACTCCTTTCCTGTGCTTTGTACAATGGAAGTAGCTGATAGAGTATCGGTGTTATGCATAGAGAACATTCTATTCAGTCAGACATGTGTTTGAATCCCATCTAGCTGTGAGGTCTTGCTGAGCCTCAATGTCCCTGTCTGTATGAAGATCACAGAGGGGTGTGCTGAGGATTAAATGAGACACATTATCTAAAGTGCTAGCACAGGGCTTGGCATATAGAGTTTGGCTAAAATTCGCTCATTTTCTTTATTTTCCCTTTCAAGAGACTATAAAAATGAAGTAAAAGTTGGACTAAGTCATGGGAGAAATTAGGAGGAAGACAAGAGAATGATCACATGTTGGTATAGCTCTGAATTCGAGTTTTAACTTTAAATCTGAGGACTAGCTCTGGTTTCCCTTAGGGTCTATTAGGTTCCATTTGAACAGACACCCTTGGCAGAATTGTCCAAACAAAGAAACTGAGAAACATGGAAAAGTATGTCCCCAGATTAAAGGTTTTATTTTTCCTTTTACATACATGGTATGTGCCCCTGCGTGTGTTAAGTATATCATATTGCCTAGTCTTTGATGTATATATAATAACCAAATAAAATAAGCTTCCTTTTTTCTTACTAAAAAGACTGTTTTTTCATCAAGAACTACATATAAACTCACTTCAATAAATATTTTGGAGAAGGAAATGGCAACCCACTCCAATATTCTTGCCTGGGAAATCCCATGGACAGAGGAGCCTGGTAAGCTACAGTCCATGGGGTCGCAAAGAGTCAGACATGACTGAGCGTGTACATAGACATACACTGCTTCTCTGACACATTATCTTTTCTTTTTAAACTTCTATATGATGACAGGTGAAGTGACTTTTCTCATATTGGGTTTTCTCAGGTAATAGATGATGTCATATGTCTGAAGTGAGGAGGTGAGAAGATAAAACTGTTGAGTTAATGAATACGGGAAAAGCTTGGAAGTGCCTTGACAGGGAATGGGGCACTGATAACAGTATATCATACTTTGTAATCATTTGGCTACGTGTCTCAATTTCCACGTATTGGTTACCTTGCATCTGTCTCTCCCATCAAGATATAATGTAATACTGAGTGCGTGTGTGTGCTAAGTTGCTCAGTCAGACTCTTTGTGGCCCTATGAACTGTAGTCCACCAGGCTCCTCTGCTTGTGGAATTTTCCAGGCAAGGATACTGGAGTGGGTTGCCATTTCCTACTTAAGGGGATCTTCCTGACCCAGGGGTTGAACATGCCTCTCTGTGTCTCCTGCGTTGGCAGGCGGATTTTTTTTTTTTACCACTAGTGCCACCTGGGAAACCCAATATTGAGTAGTAGGTGCTCAATAAATATTCATTGAAGTGAGTTTATATATAGATCTTGATGAAAAAGCAGTCTTTTGGGTAAGAAAAAAAGGAAGCTTATTTTATTAGGTTATTATATATACATCAAAGACTAGGCAGTATGATATATTTAATACACACAAGGGTACACACCATGTATGTAAAAGTAAAAATAAAACCTTAATCTGGGAACATACTTTTCCATGTTTCTCTTTCTCACTTTCTTTGTTTGGACAATTCTGCCAAGCATCTGTAAGTTTAAAAGCAGTTCAAAGCAGGGTACAAAGGAAAGAAATCCACTTAAAATATCTCAGCTTGACTCTCATCATTTTGTACCAGGTTCAAATGTGATTTGGACACCAATACACCAAGCTAAGCTTTGTGTGAGGAAGTAAATGTTAGACTGAAATGGGAAACTGAAATAGGTCATTCTCCTTTTGTTGAGCTTCTCCTTCTTGTCAGAACCACTGGGCTGCATGTTGTCATTCTTGTTTGTCACTGATAGCCTATCACAAAGCCCCTTCTGTTAGAATACTGTACCTGAAACTCCCACGAGTCAGCAGTGCATAAACACCAGGGTGGAGCCACCTTCCCCATTCCTCTCACACACAATAGCTACTGCTGTCACAGCGGGACAATTGAGTGGGTCTTAACGGTGGTATATTTTTCCCCATCATATGCATGACAGAAAGTCTAATGGACCTTGTTCACTTCTTGAGTCACTTTCAAGGTCCTATAAAATGGCCTGTTATCAGTCCCATCAGTGTTTCCAAGATGTCTACCTGGATGTCAGAGAGCCCAGGTAGTTGGTATATTTTTAGTCCTCCAGTCAGCAAGAAGATAGTAATTAGCTGAAAAATTAGAAGGGAAAACTATTTGAATTCCAGAAGGGAAAGCTAAATGCCAGTGGCATTTTGTGATGAATAAAATTCACAGCCTTTAAAAATATTAATATTAAATGGACTACATTCTTTTATATAAGATTTAACTATGTGCCTTAACAAAGAGTATGGATTACTGCCCTTAATAATGAAAATGTTTAAAACTTGATATGATTTTATACCCAGTTTTCAGATGTATTATTCTCTAAGTGCAATGCTAATTATATCCTGTTATACATCCTGTTATTATCCTGGAATGGGATATAAGAAAATGGAGAATCATAAAATAACAACATCACAGAGACACTTTTAAAAAAAATAACCCCGCAGAATTTTAGATACGTTTCTGTTATTTTCTAAGACTTAAATGTTGACATAAATAGAAATAGAAATAGAAATTTTGACAAGCAGAGGAAAACTGTATCTGATACTACAGATAATACAATCCATCTAGTAGGGGTTTCTATAAGAATCTAAACTATTTTGGGTTCCCCATAGTATTTTGGCTTCTAAAAATATTTTCTGAAATTCCTAAACCGTTTTACCCCCGTGAGATGATAAATGATATTTAGGGATTTTTTACTAAGTATAAAGGCTTAGGACTTTCCTGTTTAGGTTGTTACTGAACATAATCCTCAGGTCACAAATTCATTTGTACAAACTAATTTCTAGGGCTGTGAGCAATTAATCTTGGTCAGTCTGTAGTTCTCTGTCATCTTGTGGGGAATGTGTTTAAGTGGGGGTCACATAGTCCAAAGTGTTGAGGTGAGGTATATCTGACCAAGATATCATTTGTGGAGTTGATGGTATCTTCTCATTTCCTATACAGGTTGCTAACCATCTCAAACAGGATTTTGTCAATTTGGATAACACCCTCCCCTTCACTTTCCACTGTGCTTTGCCGCATACAAATCTTTCTGGTTCTTTTAAAATGTGTGAGCGTGTGGAAATCTATGAATGTGTCTGCAGTCTATCTTCTTAAATGCTCTGTGGAGCATTTCCTCACTGGCTCCACAGGGACAGGGTACAGGGCACTTCTCTGCACTCCCAAAAGCCTTTGCTCTCATATCCTTCTCTTGATGGTTCATCCTCCCACACTGGAAGCTTTTTTTTAAGCCTTAGGAGAAAGACCTCCCTAATTTCCATCATGATTTTGCCTTGGAGGCACCTTGCCTTGTCTTAAGGGGTTGTTACTGTTTAGTTGCTAAGTTGTATCTGACCCATTATTATTTATTTATTATAATAATATAATAATAATAGACAAACAAAACAAAAACAGATAGTTACAAAGAGCAGATTAATGATTACCGGAGGAGTAGGGGTGGGGAAGGGAAAAATGAGTAAAGGGGGCCTACTGTATGGTGTCAGATGGAAATAAACTTTTGTTTTGCTCGTTTATTATTATTATTAATGGAAACGGTGACAGACTTTATTTTCTTGGGGTCCAAAATCACTGCAGATGTGACTGCAGCCATGAAATTAAAAGATGCTTGCTCCTTGGAAGAAAAGCTATGACCAACCTAGACAGCATATTAAAAAGCAGAGACATTACTTTGCTGACAAAGGTCTGTCTGTCAAAGCTTTGGTTTTTCCAATAGTCATGTATGGATGTGAGAGTTGGACTATAAAGAAAGCTGAATGCTGAAGCATTGATGCTTTTGAACTGTGGTGTTGGAGAAGACTCTTGAGAGTCCGTTGGACTGCAAGGAGATCCAACCAGTCCACCCTAAAGGAAATCAGTCGTGAATATTCATTGGAAGGACTGATGCTGAAGTTGAAACTCCAACACTTTGGCCACCTGATGAGAAGAACTGACTCACTGGAAAAGACCCTGGTGCTGGGAGACTGAGGCAGGAGGAGAAGGGGACGACAGAGGATGAGATGGCGGGATGGCATCACTGACTCAATGGACATGAGTTTGAATAAACTCTGGGAGTCGGCGATGGAGAGGGAGGCCTGGCATGCTGCATTCCATGGGGTCGCAAAGAGTCAGACACGACTGAGTGACTGAACTGATTTTATATTTCACATGGGCTTCCCAGGTGTCACTAGTGGTAAAGAACCCATCTACCAGTGAAGGAGATGGAAGAGGTGTGGGTTTGATCCCTGGGTTGGGAAGATCCCCTGAAAGAGGGCATGGCAACCCACTCCAGTATTCTTGCCTGGGGAATCCCATGGACAGAAGAACCTTGTGGGCTCCAGTCCATGCGGCCGCAAAGAATCAGAAACAACGGAAGTGACTTAGCACAGCTCAAGCACAGCCCACAGAGGTGTTCATAGTATTCTCTTGTAATCTTTTGAATTTCCATGTTATCTGTTATAACTTCTCTTTAGTTTCTGATTTTATTTATCTGAGTCTTTTTTCTTTTTTTCCTTAGTCTAGTTAAAGCTTTGTCAGTTGCGTTTATCGTTTCAAAGAACCAGCTCCTACATCCACTGATCTTTTCTGTTGTCTTTTTAGTCTCTATTTCATTTATTTCCCCTTTGATTTTTACTATTTCTTTTTTTCTACTGACTTTGGGCTTTGTTTTTTCTTCTCTTTCTGGTTCCTTTCAATTTAAGGTTAGATTGTTTACTTGAGATTTTTGTTTGTTTCTAGTGTGGAGGAGAAAGTGTTAGTCTCTCAGTCGTGTCCAACTCTTTGTGACCCCATGGACTGTAGCCCACCAGGCTCCTCTGTTCATGGGATTTTCCAGGCAAGAATACTGGAGTGGGTTGCCATTTCCTTCTCCAGGGGATCTTTCCAACTCAGGGATCGAACCTGCGTCTCTCACCTCCTGCATTGGTCGGTGGATTCTTTACCACTAGCGCCACCTGGGCTAACTGTGTGCTATAAATTTCCCTCTTAGATCCACTCTTGCTGCATCCCATAGATTTTGGTATGTTTTATTTTCATTTTTATTTGTCTTCAGGAGTTTTTTGATTTCTCATTTTACTTTATTTATCCAGTAGTGGTTTAGGAGCGTTTTATTTAGTCTCTATGTATTTGTGATTTTTCAATTTTCTTCTTGTTGGTTTCTAATTTTATACCATGTAATTGGAAAAGATGCTTGATATGATTTCAGTCTTCTTAAGTTTACTGGGACTTGTTTTATGTGCCAATGTATGGTCTGTTGTTAAGCATGCTCCATGTGTGCTTGAGAAGAATGTGTATTCTATTGATTTGGACAGAATGTTCTGTATATATCTATTAAGTTTATATGGTATAATGTTTCACTTAAGGCCCTTGTTTTCTTGTTGACTTTTGGTCTCAGTGATCTGTTCATTGTTATAAATGAGGTGTTCAAGTTCCCTGCTATTATTGTCTTGCTGTTAGTTTCTCCATTTATATCTGTTAATAATTGCTTTATATATTTTGGTGCTGTTATGTTAGGTGGTATATATAGTAATAAATGTTATATCTTCTTGGTGAATGATCCTTTTTTCATTATATAATGTCTATCTTTGTCTCTTGTTGCTGTTTTTGGCTTGAAGCCTATTTTGTTGATGAGTTTGGCTTCACCCACTTTCTTTTGGCTGCTGTTTGTTCATCTTCCATCCTATCTCTTTGAACCTTTGTCTTTAATGCTGGGATGAGTCTCCTGGAGGCAGCATATAGTTGGGTCGTCTTTCCATCTAGCTACTCTGTGTCTTTTGATCGGTGGATTCAATTCATTTACATTTAGGGTGATTGTTATAAATGAGGACTTACTTTTTTTTTTTTTTTTTTTTAGGACTTACTTTTGTCTTCTATCTTTTGTTTTCTGGTTGCTCTGTATTGCCATTTTTTTTTTTTTCTAAATTTCCCCCCTTCTGTTTCTGTCTGCCATTTTAGTTTGGTGGTTTTGCAAGATGTTTTTCTAAATTTCCTCTTATTTTATGTTTCATGTCTCTGCTCTAATTTATGTTTTGTGGTTACCATGAGGTTTTTATAAAAGGTCTTGTAGAGAAAACAGTCTTTTTTTTGCCTCTATGGGTTCTATACTTTTCCTTTCTCCCTTTTATGCTTTTGTTGTCTCAAGTTATCACTTTTTTATGGTGTAAGTTTGTTACCCAATTGAAGTAACTAACTATTGTTGTTTTTTGCTTTTTTCTCCTTAAACTTTATGCTATAATTAAATGTTTAACAACCTCTTCTGATACAGAGTAGCAGTTTTCTGATTCTATCACCTTTCTCAAAGTTTTGTGTATGTTTGCCTTTTCATTTCAGGTAGATCTCCTTTCTACATTTCTTGTGAAGTGAGTCTAGTGGTAATGAACTCCCTCAGTTTTTGTTTCTCTGTAAAGGCCTTTATTTCTTCTTCCTATATGAAGGATAACTCGGCTGGATAGAGTATTCTTGGCTGACAATTTTTTAAATTTTTCAATATACTGAATTTTGTTATTCCAATCTCTCCTGGCCAGTAGTTTCTGCTGAGAAATCTGTTTATAGCCTAATGCAGGTTACTTTGTAGGCTGCTGACTTTTTCTCTGTGCATGCATGATCAGTTGCTCAGCCATATTTGACTCTTTGTGACCCTTTGGACTGTAGCCCACCAGGCTCCTCTGTCCATGGGATTTTTCAGGTGAAAATACTGGAGTGGGTTGTCATTTCCTACTCTAGGGGATCTTCCCAACCCAAGGATCAAACCCATGTCTCCTATGTCTCTTGCCTTGCAGGCAGATTTTTTACTGCTGAGTCATTGGGAAATCCGTTTTTTTCTGGCTGCCTTTAAAATTTTTTCTTTATCATTGACTTTTGACAGCTTTAATATAATATAGCATAGAGAAGGTCTTTTTGTGTTGAGATAATTAGGTGTTCTTTTAGCTTTGTGAATTTGCATATCCAGTTTCTTCTCCAGATTTGGAAACTTTTCAAGTATTATTCCTTCAAATAAACTTTCTTCTCTCTTCTTCATTGCCTTTCTGAATTCAGTCAGATAGTTCTTGTAGAAATTTTTCATTTTTAAAATACTTAGTTTTCTTTCCTATTCTACCTGAGTCATTTCTAGATTTCTCTTTCAGCATGCTAATTCTCTCTCCCATGTGGTCTTCTCTATTTTCAATGTTTTTTTAAATGGGTTCTTCACCTCATTTATTGACTTCTTCAGTTTCAGAATTTCCATTTGGTTCCTTTTTAGTTTCAATTTCTTTGGCAAAGTATTTATTCTGTTCAGTAATTTTATTCCTGATATTGAACTGGCTTTCTGTTTTTTTTTCTTTTTTGTAGTTCATTGAATTTCTCTATGAGAGCTATTTTGAATTCTTTATCAGTTAGAACATAATATTCTGCAACTTTAACTTTGGTTTCTGGAAAATTGTCATTTTATTTTTGTGATACCATGTTACCATAGGTTTTCATGGTGCTTGATGGGTTTTTACTCTGCTGGCACGTTGAAAGTAGTGAACACCTTTCTTTTTTAGGTAGAGCTTTTTAAACTTTGATTCTAGCAGTTCAGCGAATTGGTAGGTAGAGGCCTTTCTTTTTTCCAGTAGGTGGCGCTGTATCTCGTTTGCACCCCCACCCCCACCCTAACCTGAGCTGCCTCTGACAATGTTTGAAAACTGGCACTTCCCGCCCACCACCGCCTCTGCCGGAAGTTGCAGGTATCCTTGTTGCTGCCTGTGCCTCCCAGTTTGCATGTGTCTTTCTGCTGCTGATATTGCCACCTGTGGCGCTGGGATGGTGGGTGCCTCTGTGACATCTGGGGCTGCCTGGGTTCTGGGCACTGCCTCTGTGGTGGAGGGTGGTAGGGGATAGTGGGGAACCAGGGTTGTGGGCACCTCTGTCATGTCTACTCCAGTACTCTTGCCTGGAAAATCCCATGGACGGAGGAGCCTGGTAGGCTGCAGTCCATGGGGTCGCAAAGAGTCGGACACGACTGAGCGACTTCATTTTCACTTTTCACTTTCATGCATTGGAGAAGGAAATGGCAACCCACTCCAGCATTCTTGCCTGGAGAATCCCAGGGACGGGGGAGCCTGGTGGGCTGCTGTCTATGGGGTCACACAGAGTCGGATACAACTGATGTGACACAGCAGCAGCCGCAGCTGCCATATCTGGAGTTGTTACCTTCATGGACTACAGGTTAGGGGCAGGGGCTGGAGTGTGGGCGCTGCTGTGACTGGAGGGATGAACTCTGCCACCACTGCTGCCTGGTTCCCTGTGGCCATAGGTGATGCTGTGACAGGGAGACGAGTCACATGTGCCCTTTTCTGCTGCTGCTGGGTTCTCTGGGGCTGCAGGCTCATCCATCACAGAAGGGGAATGGGATCACAGTTCAGTTCAGTCGCTCAGTCGTGTCCGACTCTTTGTGACCCCATGAATCACAGCACGCCAGGATGGGATCACAGGCACCACCTATCCTGTTCCCCCATTTCCACTTCTTCTATGTGTTTCAGCATCACCCCCACTCCCATTTCTGATGTACAGGTGTGTGGATCTCTCTGGTGTCCTGGTGTGTTGGGCAGAGAAACCTATGTTGAGTTTTGGATGTTTTACTGGTAGTAGATTGAATGGGCGAGACAGAGGAGCGTCTAATTCCACAATGATGCGGACATCATTCCCTGAAATGCCATTTCCAAAATTTTTAAATGGAAATCATGGTCAGGTATCTGTGATGTTTGGCTGCATGATAGTGCATAAAAATTTTTTTTAATAAATGTTATGAGACTTCAGGTAAAGAGTCAAGGAATTGTGAAGGCACATTACATAGAACCGTAAGTTGAACTCTGCTCTAGGACAGTGCTTTTCAGTGTGATTTCCAGGTCAGCATTATAAGAAACCTACTAGAAATTCAATTATCCCAGATATACTGAATAAGAAACTCTGGGCATATGCTCTCCATATCTGTGTTTTAACAAGTCTTTTGTGTAATTCTGATGCTTGTTAAAGTTTGAGAACCACTGGACTGAGGATGGTTAGCTCAAATCAAGTGAGAGATTCAATTTTATAAAATCTTGGGATTTGATTTAGCATTAAGAACACTTAATATCTACTTAATCTAGTGGGAAGAGTACCCTTTTGTCTTATTCTACTTAGAACAAAGTAAAAACATGCCCCAGCTATTTTCACATGGTTAGTAGGTCACACCATTTGGCTAAGCTCTTATCATTTGCTTAAGAAGAATAGAGGTATGTCCAAGTGTTTATACATATTGCACATTCCCCATGAGGCAATATGCAAGATGGATAACCATTCGGGCTCTCTGGAAAGATAGCTGGCGTAAAAGCACCAGATGCATCTTTTACTGTATGACCTTCATCACATTTTCAGCTTCTCAGTACCTCAGTCTTCTCATCTGTAAATTAACATCGTACTGTAATACTCTCTACCTCCTAGAGGTAGAATGAGATAGTATTGAAGTGTGAGATAACAGGTTAGATGCTTACAGCAGGGCCTAGCACTGATTCAGTTCAGTTCAGTTCACTTCAGTTGCTCAGTCATGTCCAACTCGTTGTGACCCCATGGAATGCAGCACGCCAGGCTTCCCTGTCCATCACCAACTCCCGGAGCCTACTCAAACTCATATCCATCATGTCGGTGATGCCATTCAACCATCGCATCCTCTGTCGTCCCCTTCTCCTCCTGCCCCCAATCCTTCCCAGCATTAGGGTCTTTTCCAATGAGTCAACTTTTCGCATGAGGTGGGCAAGTATTGGAGTTTCAGCTTCAACATCAGTCCTTCCAATGATCACCCAGGACTAATCTCCTTTAGGATGGACTGGTTGGATCTCCTTGCAGTCCAAGGGACTCTCAAGAGTCTTCTCCAACACCGCAGTTCAAAAGCACCAATTCTTCTGCCCTCAGCTTTCTTTATAGTCCAACTCTCACATCCATACATGACTACTGGAAAACCATAGCTTTGACTAGATGGACCTTTGTTGGTAAAGTAATGTGTCTGCTTTTTAATCACGTGTCTGCTTTTTGATATGCTGTCAGGGTTGGTCGGAGGAGGCAATGGCAACCCACTGCAGTACTCTCTCCTGGAAAACCCCATGGACGGAGGAGCCTGGTAGGCTGCAGTCCATGGGGTCGCTAAGAGTCGGACATGACTGAACGACTTCACTTTCACTTTTCCTTTCATGCATTGGAGAAGGAAATGGCAACCCACTCCAGTGTTCTTGCCTGGAGAATCCCAGGGATGGGGGAGCCTGGTGGGCTTACATCTATGGGGTCACACAGAGTCGGACATGACTGAAGCGACTTAGCAGCAGCAGCAGCTAGGTTGGTCACAACTTTTCTTCCAAGTAGCAAGTGTCTTTTAATTTCATGGCTGCAGTCACCATCTGCAGTGATTTTGGAGCCCCCCAAAATAAAGTCTCTCACTGTTTCCATTGTTTCCCCATCTGCTTGCCATGAAGTGATGGGACCAGGTGCCATGATCTTAGTTTTTTGAAAGTTGAGTTTTAAGCCAACTTTTTCACTCTCCTCTTTCACTTTCATCAAGAGTCTCTTTAGTTCTTCTTTGCTTTCTGCCATAAGGGTGGTGTCATCTGTGTATCTGAGGTTATTGATATTTCTCCCGGCAATCTTGATTCCAGCTTGTGCTTCATCCAGCCCAGCATTTTGCATGATGAGAGCTGAGAAAAGAAGAGAAGCTAAAGGCAAAGGAGAAAAGGAAAGATATACCCATTTGAATGCAGAGTTCCAAAGAATATCAAGGAGAGATTAGAAAGCCTTCCTCAATGATCAATGCAAAGAAATAGAGGAAAACAATAGAATGGGAAAGACTAGAGCTCTCTTCAAGAAAATTAGAGATACCAAGGGAACATTTCATGCAAAGATGAGCACAATAAAGGACAGAAATGGTATGGACCTAACAGAAGCAGAAGATATTAAGAAGAGGTGGCAAGAATACAAAGAAGAACTATACAAAAAGAAAAAATGCAGTGGTTAGTGCATAATAAACGTTAACAGGTTCTGAGTTGAATGCAGACTGGGCTTTGTTCTAAGGTCCAGAGTCAAGACAAACATCATCTCTGCACTGAAGGAGTTTGTTATCCCAGTGGGAAGAACCAGACATGTAAATTTATAATCCTCAAAGGTATTAGTGACTCTAGAATCGTACCTTGGAAAAATAAAGACATAGTGATTGGACAAGGGGTCTTGAAAAGACAGTTCAAGTATTGTGAGCAGATCCAATACCACGACTTTTGTACGGTCAACAAAATGCTCTTAATATAATTGTAGTGAAAACACCAACAACTAGTATCTATTTTCACTTACTATTTATCAGGCCCTATTAATGATCTCAGTTAGTCTTCTGAGAAGCTTATGAGACAAGTCCTTGTTTTATTGCCACTTTACAAACTAAAAAACTGGGACTTAATGAAGAAAAATAACTCACTCAGGGAAACAAAGGTGGAAGTTCTGGCTCAGGGATCCATCTTATTCCTTAGGATTTGCTTATTATTTAAATGAAACTCATGTAAATAGTTTTAATCTCTTTCACCAATTTAATTCCTTTTGTTTCACAAGTTTTAAATAAGAATAAACAAATCTAAAGAAATGTAATGACTTGCCCTAGGATAAAACCCTCCCACCTATTTTTAATAGTTGTTAGTTGCTCTTTTAGTCTTTGGTGAAAGTCGCTCAGTTGTGCCCAACTCTTTGCAACCCCATGGACTGTACAGTCCATGAAATTCTCCAGGCCAGAATGCCACAGTGGAGGTAGCCTTTCCCTTCTCTAGAGGATCTTCCCAACTCAGGGATCAAAGCCAGGTCTCCAGCATTGCAGGCAGATTCTTTACCAGCTGAGCCACAGGGAAGCATTAATTGCTCAGTTGTGTCCAACTCTTTGTGACCCTATGGACAGTAGCACACCAGGCTACTCTGTCCATGGGATTTTCCAGGCAAGAATACTGGAGGGGGTTGCATTCCTTCTCCAAAGGATCTTCCTAACCCAGGTATTGAACCTGGGTCTTCCGCATTGCAGGCAGATTCTTTACCATCTGAGCCACCAGGGAAGCCCATTTTTAACACAGAGGATTGTAATTTAAGACCCTAACTTTTCTTCCCATTTATATTTGCTTCTTGAATTAACCAAACTGCCATCTTCTCGCTCATTAATAAAATAAAGAACAGAAGATGACACACAGAAAGAAGCCTTCTGTGTTGAACAAAGAGCTTTATCAAGTGAGAAATACTTCAAAACTGATACAGAATTGTTGCAGAGGGGTACCTAAGATTGTGTGGCAGTGCTGAGCCACCCAACCCAAGCCAGTCAGAGAACCCCTTCCTTGCCGTGTCGGTATTCCTCATCCCCCTTTCTGACAACTTCAACTCTCAGTTATTTAAAACTTCTCCCTGTTAAATTCCACCTGAGTTTGAACAGCTTATCAATCTCATCCAAAGAATCTCAACTTATTGAGAAAAGGACTAAAAATCAACTAATTGCCACTTATAATAAATAATTTATTTTACAAGTGATTTCAGCTAAATAATTCCATTTGTATAGGAAATATACCTTAAGAAGATGAAATAAAAAGAAAAATAAAAAATCATCGCTCAGCAAGCAAAAACAAGAGAAGGCTTTATCTAGCTAATGTGTTTTTGAAAGGAATACATCTTTCACTAGCCTTTCATAAGAGCCTGTAGTGGAGAGCAAACAAGGCAAAGAATCAGTCATGATTTACATCTTACTGATGTTCTGAAATTTATTAATATTTGAAAGTAGATGCCACCTTTAAAAGTGAAGACTAATGTCATTTGGCTTCCCTGTTGTGCCCTCAGATGAGAAATATGTAAATATTTTGTATGTTCTCCCTTGGTTTTGAGGGTGACACAATCATAGGTCAGTAAAGTTGACAACATCTAAATTGTTAAAAGAGTTTTTTCTGTGTCCCCTGGGAATGGTAAAACAGGATACAGTCTTTTATTCTCATTTCCCTCCATGAAATGTACTCTCTTCTTTTTGGAACACATGATAGTTTCTGTGCATACAGATAGGTCCTAACAAGGCTTCTCTGACATTTAAGCATCTAACCTTCCTTGCAGTACAGCCTGTTTGTCCTTTCAAACTTGGCTGCTGGGACAAATGCAAAGGAACCACTGTGTGACTTTTTGCTTATCTTCTGTACCCAAGCCTGCAGAGTTAGTGCTTGAGTGTGTCAGGTATCACCCAGGGACTTAAGAACAAGGCTTTTTACAGTTAACCCAATCCTATGACCTGCACTACACTGCCTTTGATTTGAAGGCAGTTTAGTCAACTACCAAGACTGCCTACTACATTAATCGGAATCAAGTTCACCTGTGATGTGGGCACACAATAATTCCTAGTTTTCTGCATAATAGCTTTAAGCATACTTCATTACATGCTGGAATAAATTTGCCAGTGGGAAACAGCAGTGTTTTTCTTCTTGTATATGCTACTTCAGCAGAGCTGATTTCTTATTTTTAACTTTCTATTTGGAAATAATCTCAATCTTTCAAAAGATTCAAGAAAAAATATAGTTCAAATAACATCCTGATACTTTCTTACAAAGATACGTTTATTATAGTTATTTGACCTCATTTGATTAATCACTAGTTCAAGTTCTCTCTCACCCTGTTTCTGCATGTTCAGTTCAGTCACTCGGTCATGTCCTACTCTTTGTGACCCCATGGACTGCAGCACGCCAGGCTTCTCTGTCCATCACCAACTCCTGGAGCTTGCTCAAACTCATGTCCGTTGAGTCAGTGATGCCATCCAACTATCTCATTCTCTGTCGTCCCCTTCTCCTCCTGCCTTCAATCTTTCCTAGCATCGAGGTCTTTTCCAATGAGTCAGTTCTTCCCTTCAGGTGGCCAAAGTATTGGAGCTTCAGCTTTAACATCAGTCCTTCCAATGAATATTCAGGACTCATTTCCTTTAGGATGGACTGGTTGGATCTCTTTGCAGTCCAGGGACTCTCATCAGTCTTCTCCAACATCACAGTTCAAAAGCATCAATTCTTCAGTGCTCAGCTTTCTTTATGGTCCAACTCTCACACCCATACGTGACTACTGGAAAAACCATAGCTTTGACTAGATGGACTTTTGTCGATAAAATAATGTCTCTGCTTTCTAATATGCTCTCTAGGTTGGCCATAGCTTTTCTTCCAAGAAGCAAGTGTCTTTGAATTTCATGGCTGCAGTCACCATCTGCAGCGACTTTGGAGCCCAAGAAAATAAACTGTCACTGTTTCCATTGTTTCCCTATCTATTTCCCATGAAGTGATGGAACCAGATACCATGATCTTAGTTTTTTGAATGTTGAGTTTTAAACCTTCTTTTTCACTCTTCTCTTTCACTTTCATCAAGAGGCTCTTTAATTCCTCTTCACTTTCTGCCATAAGGTAGTGTCATCTGCCTAGCTGAGGTTATTGATAATTCTCCCGGCATTCTTGATTCCAGCTTGTGCTTCATCCAGCCCAGTATTTCGTCTGATGTACTCTATGTATAAGTTAAATAAGCAGAGTGACAATATGCAGGCTTGATGTACTCCTTTCCCAATTTGGAACCAGTCTGTTGTTCCATGTCTGGTTCTAACTGCTTCCTTGACCTGCATACAGATTTCTCAGGAGGCAGGTAAGATGGTCTAGTATTCCCATGTCTTTTAAGAATTTTCCACAGTTTGTTGTGATCAGCACAATCAAGGGCTTTGGCCCTTGATTTGACCATTTATCATGGTCCTTTATTACTTAAACTTCTGTGGATATTTCTTAAGAATAGACATCTTCTCTTACATAGCCATAATTCCGTTGACAACTTCAGTAAATTTAAGACTGATAGAATGCCTTTATCATATATACCATCCTTCAATTTCAGTATTAGGAACTGAAATTAGAATACAATACCTTTCCCCTCTACAGTTGAGGGTCCGCTCTAGGATGTGATATTGTGTTTAGTTCTCATGTCTTTGTAGTCTTTTAAAATCCAAAACATTTCTATAATCATTTTTTTTTAATTTATGTTAGAACATAGTTAATTAACAATGTTGTGCCAGTGTCAGATGTATAGCAAAATGATTCAGTTATACAGATATATGTATCTATTCTTTTTCAAATTCTTTTGAATTGTAAAGGATATTCTGTAATGAGTGTATTCCAAATGAGGAACAAGCACTCTTTAAAAATAAAAGTGTTTTTTTTTTTATGGGAGATTGTGGTCTTCAAAATGTCAATAGCATAACATCACAAAGTAAGGTAATGGAAATGTTCTGGATTTTAAAAGACTACAAAGACTGCAAATCAAAACCACAGTGGGATACCACCTCACACCAGTCAGAATGGCCATCATCAAACAAATTTTACAAATAATAAATGCTGGAAAGGATGTGGAGAAAAGGGAACCCTCCTACACTGTTGGTGGGAAGGTGAATTGGTATAGCCACTATGGAGAAGAATATAGAGTTTTCTTTAAAAAACTGAAAGCAGAGCTACCATCTGATCCAGCAATCCCATTTCTGGGCATATATCCAAAGAAAAACATGGTTCAAAAGGATACATGCAGCCCAATGTTCGCTGCAGTGTTGTTTACAATAGCCAAGATGTGGAAGCAAACTAAATGTTCACTGACAGATGAATGGATTAAGATACGGTACATATATACAATGGAATATTACAGGAAATGCTGCTCAGTATTTTGCAGTTTATTGCAAAATATTGAGCAGCATTCCCTGTGCTATACAATAGGTTTTTGTTGGTTATCTCTTTAAAATATAGCAGCATGTATATGTCAGTCCCAAACTCCCAATGTATCCACTGCTGCCCTTGACCCTTCCTCCCTGGTAACAATGTTTGTTCTCTGGGTCCCTTTCTGTTCTATAAATAAGTTCATTTGTATCATTTTTTTTTAGCTTCCACATATAAGCAGTATAATATGATATTTGTTTTTCTCTGACTTGCTTCACTTTATATGATAATCTCCAGGTCCATCCATGTTGTTACAAAGGGCATTATTTCATTCTTTTTAATGACTGAGTAATATTTCATTGTATATATGTACCGTATCTTAATCCATTCATCTGTCAGTGAACATTTAGTTTGCTTCCACATCTTGGCTATTGTAAACAACACTGCAGCGAACATTGGGCTGCATGTATCCTTTTGAACCATGTTTTTCTTTGGATATATGCCCAGAAATGGGATTGCTGGATCAGATGGTAGCTCTGCTTTCAGTTTTTTTAAGAAAACTCTATATTCTTCTCCATAGTGGCTATACCAATTCACCTTCCCACCAACAGTGTAGGAGGGTTCCCTTTTCTCCACATCCTTTCCAGCATTTATTATTTGTAAAATTTGTTTGATGATGGCCATTCTGACTGGTGTGAGGTGGTATCCCACTGTGGTTTTGATTTGCAGTCTTTGTAGTCTTTTAAAATCCAGAACATTTCCATTACCTTACTTTGTGATGTTATGCTATTGACATTTTGAAGACCACAATCTCCCATCAAAGAAAAATCTTTTATTTTTAAAGACTGTTTGTTCCTCATTAGGAATTTATCTACTATTAACTTATGCTGCTTGTATTTTCTAAGTCTCTTTGCCAGAATGCTACCTCGGTGACTTTATGGCCTTCTCAGGGTACCTCATCTGAAGGCATGTGATGCCTTATACTCCTCATTGGTGATGTTAATTTTCATAACGCAATCAATGTATTGTCTAATTTCTCCACTGTATAATTGTCATTTTCTCATTGGAAATAATAAGCAATCTATGCTAAGACCCTTTGTGCATGCATGCTAAGTTGCTTTAGTAGTGTCAGATGCTTTGCAACCTCATGGACTGCAGCCCACCAGGCAAGAATACTGGAGTGGGTTGCCATGCAATTTTCCAAAGACCCTTTAAGACAGTGCAAATAACATGCCGTTCATCAGAATTTCTCCCCAGATATATTGTTCATTGATGATTCTTGCCTGATCTAGTCTTTACTATGATGATTACATAATGCTGGCTTTCTATCTCTTGTGCTCCCTTCTTATTTGCCAGTTGGCATTTAACATTTTAATGTAATCTAGAATACTCCCTTCTCCCTCTCCTTGCTTATTTATCTATTTATAATTGATATGAATCTTGATTTCAATTTTTTTTTGAATTGCTTATAATTCATTAGTGTACTTAATTATTTTGTGTTCAAGTTGTTCTTGATTTGACCAGTGGAATACCTTCAAGCAATCTCCCTAGTCTTTGTAACGTATTCCATTATTTATCTATTTTTAGCAGTTCCTTACTTCTGGCCTAACAAGAGGTTCTAGCTCATCTTGTATATCCTGCGCCAGCTCTGAACTCATCCATTTCTCTAAGAAATATTGATTCCTTTTAGAAGGTGCTAAACAGTATTAGAGACCAAGATCTAGGTACTAGGTGTACCAAGAGGGATATTATGTTTTAAGTATAGCTGACTTACAACATTGTATTAGTTTCTGGTGTACAGCAAAGTGACACACACATGCATGTATATATGGAGATGGAAATGGCAACCCACTCCAGTACTCTTGCCTGGAAAATCCCATGGATGGAGGAGCCTGGTAGGCTGTAGTCCATGGGGTCGCGAAGAGTCAGACACAACTGAGCGACTTCACTTTCACTTTTCACTTTCATGCATTGGAGAAGGAAATGGCAACCCACTCCAGCATTCTTGCCTGGAGAATCCCAGGGACAGAGGATCCTGGTAGGCTGCTGTCTATGGGGTCGCACAGAGTCAGACATGACTGAAGTGACTTAGCAACAGCAGCAGCCGCAGCAGCATGTATATATATACAAATATTTTTCATATCGTTTTCCATATTACAGGATAGAGGGCTATTTTTAATAGACTCATAAGATGAAAGATATCTTGAGATTTTACCTAGTTGAGCTGTGATATCATTAAATCATTTCAAGTTGAATTCTGCATGTTCAGAAAAGACATAAAACTTAAATTTAAAAATATTGAAACAAATAAATGTACACCTTATCTAGAATGCTTTTTGCTTATTTTGTTTAAAACTTTGTAAAGCAAATAAGAGGAAGTATTCAGCTCTGTGCTGTGTGTGCTATGCTTAGTCGCTCAGTTGTGTCTGACTCTTTGCAACCACATGGACTGTAGTCTGCCAGGCTCCTCTGTCTGTGTAGATCCTGCAGGCAAGAATACTGGAGTAGGTTGCCATGCCCTCCTGTAGGGGATCTTCCTGACCCAGGGATCAAATGCAGGTCTCTCACGTTGCAGGCAGATTCCTTACCATCTGAGCCACCAGGGAAGGCCAAGAATACTGGAGTGGGTACCCTATCCCTTCTCCAGGGGATCTTCCTGACCCCAGGAATTGAACTGTGGTCTCCTGCATTGTAAGCAGATTCTTTACCAGCTGAGCTATCAGGGAAGCTCATTCAGCTCTAACATCCTAGGTTTATTTTATTGCTATGGTATAACCACTACCAGGAAGCTTGGTTTTCAAATAATATTGTGAACTTATTGATTTGGTTTATGGTAATACCCATTAACGGCTAGCATACAGAAACATGACCACATTTAGAAGTGATGACACCCTCGTCACAGGCCTCTCTGCCTTGTATGGGTCACAGGAGTGGTATATCAGCAAGACAGGACTCCTGGAGCCCATCCTATAGTGTTGCAAATGCACAGAGGGTAAACAGGGTTCTTTGAGCATTATTTCACCAACTCCTTAGGTCCAATTTGATTTTCAAATACACAGTGCCTTTTTTTCTGGCCAAATTTCTTAATTTGATTCTCAAAAAGGCTGCTTCAGCAGTCGATTTTCTTTGAAAGGATATTTCAGTAGCTTCCTCAGGGTAATTGGCTTATATTCAACTTGAAGGTTTTATTAAGGAGAATTTTAAATAAAGGGCCTTTCAACCTCGGGTAATAAACCAGAGTTTCTATACCTGAGTTATGGCAACGCCTTGAATTGTGTTAATACTACTGACTATTTAAATAAGCTCATACTAATTCATATTGCAACAAAATTATAAATGCCACCTTGAATTACTAAAACCACATAGACATTGATTTTAATGTAAAGTGTTATTTTATAGACACTGTAGCATGGATGGAATACAAAGAACAATGAAAAACTTGCTCTACAATCATAATGCAAAGTTGATGATTTAAATTAAAATACCACAGACATACATTCACAAAACCATAACTGAATATTCATACCCATAATCACCCTCCCATGCAATTATTTAGCTTTCTGCTATGGGGACAGGTTTTCTGTTTCCATAATCAGTAGTTGAGTTATCCAATGGACTATACGCCACTGGGGGAAAAAAAATCAGGGCACTTAATATACTATATCATAAAAAGGGTCTAGACGATGAGGTTACATGTGCTTGGCCTTTTATTCCTGTTAGGATTAATTTGGCAAACCTTCTCAAATTAGCCCACAAATCAAAGATAACCTTAACTAAAAACCGTATAGTTGCATTAACCATTAATGAGAAATATATATCTAAGAAATAACTTAAAATTGCATAAGTTTTAGAAGAAATATGATTAAGATACCAAGGGTTTTTAATGTGAAAAACTTAGTAAATCCCCTTAATAACTAGACTAGGTATTCATGGGAACCTCACCCTGCCTATCAGTTACCATTGAGATATAAAGTAATATAATACTTACATTTTGTTTTGTATTTGAAAAGGCCACAAAGAACATTTCTAATGACTATAAATTCTTAGTTTGCATTAATTGGCTGTGCTTTATGTAAAGACCCTGGAACTCTCCTATCTGTCCTCATGCATCCATTCATTGATTTACTTATTCATATTTGCTGTGCAATATATGGAAATATGCCAGTCATATCAGTTCTTTTAAGATCTTTATCCCTATTAAAATTTAAAAAAATAATAAAATGTAAGACTTTGAACCATTCAGATTGTTAAAGACATCTTGATCTTTGAATGGATCCTAAACAAACCTGTCCTTTGTTATGTCCTTGTGTACATACTATATGCCATAGTTAAGTGCTTTTGAAGAGCACTGTACCAAGTACAGAGGAAATTGGAAGAAAAAGGTAGAAAATATAAATTCTGCCTAGAGAGAATTCAAAGGAAAATAGTAGACACAGAGTAAGCTCAAATAAATACATATAATCACAAATGAAAAGAAATGAATATATATTAAACTAACTATGACTATACCTACCAAAATAGTGTTAACTTTAACTATTTCAGTGTCACTCACAGAATTGTCTTAGGAAGGAAAGGAGAGTGTTTTCTAACATAGCTATGGCAGTCAAGCAAGGAATAGTGAAAGGATGAGCTACTTTTGCTACTCTATAGAAAGCAGTCAAAGACAAAAGGGACACACCAGTCCAGCAAAAGAAATATTCCCAGATAAGATCCAAGCATAAAGTTGGTCAATTAATAACCAATGTTGGAAGAAAATTAATAAACTTTAATAAAACATTTGTCTAAATTTTTATTTCAAGCTTCACTGGTAAAAAATATGGTCTATTTTTAGAAAATTTCTATTAAGCCAACAGCTATGAATTGTCTGTTTCTGACAATAGTCATATTCTCCTCTCTACCTTAATTAAAAATGCTGATGAGTTAGATGTCATTGAATTGGAGTTTTTTTATAGACCATGATTTAGAAAAATGGATGGTGCTTCACTCCTATTACTGAAACACTCACAAGTATCAATTCTAAAGTGTCCTTTAAGCAAGACTTGGAAGGCAACATATACATGATGTTATATCATAAGAGATAATCACTAACATTAAATTTTATATCACTTCTCTGAATGGCTGTTATAGTCAGCAGGTGACTTGGTTCAATTCTTAAACAGGTCTAGACTATAGAACCAACTGCCTTATGATTGCAATAGCTGTTTAGGGTGGTTACTCATTCATTGATATTTGGTATGAGTCCCACTACTGTTAGGCAACAGGTGTTGGTTCTATAATCTCTGCACAAGAGTCAATATTCTTATTTTATCACAGCCAGTAGGCTCCATGGTTGGGTAAACTTTATGAGACTCATAACATGAATTGAAAGGTGTCAGAGCTTTTCTGAACGTACTTTTTCAATAAGAATAGCTAACATCTCATGAGGGCATACTATTAATATATGCCATAATGCTAGGCATTTTATAAACAAAAGCTGATATAATCATTATAGAAACCTATAAATATTATTGTTATCTCTGATTATAGAAGAGAAACGAGGCACAGTCACATAGCTATTAAGTAGTTGAGCAGAATTTCAAAGTCAGGTTTGACTCCGGAGTATGTATTCTTTTAAACACTGTGCTTACGTCAGACAGTGAACAAATATCAGTGTGGTTGTCTTTATGGCATAGGAACTGCATATGACATGAAGCTTCTTTTGGACATTGGATCTTAGTGAGAGAATTGGTTGAATGGTTGGGAGAAGATGTGAATTCCTAGTTATGAGTTGAATGGAGCAGTTCTGATAATTGTAAACAAGCTAACAAGCTAAACCTACCAACACATGTTGGGAACACTCATCCCAATCACATCAATATAAAATATGAAAATTCTATTACATTCACAGCAATTATTTCAAATAATGGAACTCAAAAAAAAAAAAAAACACCTCACCAAAAGAGACTCACCAAGGGTATGTAGTAACTGATGAAATTACTTGCTACTGCCCGGGCAAGAATGTGACAAGTATGGCTCAGAATTTTGCATCTGAATTCACCCTATAAGTATGAAAAAGTTGAATGGACTTTAAAAAAGAACATGCTTCAAAAAAGGAAAAGAGCAATACAGCTCAAATATCTGAAAAAGATTATCTGGTAATAGGCAATTTCAAATGAAATGGTTTTGACATAAAGCTCAATTGAAAAATTTAGGAAGCTGGTTATAAAATTAAAAGCATTATAAACATGAATAAATATTTTCAAACACCAGACTCTTAAGTATAAATCCACATACTATCTGATTTATTATAAACTCTTACAGTATGATGCCAATAAAACCATTCTATATCAAAAGGGACAAACCCTTGTACGTTCCCATATGCCATGTGTTACAGGCAGTTTCGTGCACCTGCTGTGGGTGTGTTTTTAGTACTAAAAATTCATTTACTGAAAAGCCATTATAGATACAAATTATCTAGAATTTAAAGCCTTTATATATATATGTTTCTGGTATGAATCAGGATAACTTAAGCCGAAACAAAAATATTAAACAAAAGGCAAAAAATTTTGAAAGAATTGGAGAAACAGTCCTATTAGCATCATATAGAAATTTATGACTTTATGTGTGCAAATATCAGATATTAATAGATGATGAGAAGTTTTGGTAATACTCAAGTATTCCCTTTATCTTTATGGGAAACATAAATATATGGATTTAGACTAAAGTTTATAACAACAAAACCTGTGCTATGCTTGTAGAAAAGTAAAATCTTTTTATACATAGAAAAGTAATATTTCATAGCAATACTTTTTAATATTACATGAAACACACTGTTATATAAATTAATAAATGCATTGGAAATAGTAAAATGCTGAAAAAATACCTAAGAACTGACAATGAACAGTACTACTTTACAATAAATTCTACTACCATTTTTGGCATGACTTGGATAAGAAACACAGCCTCTCTAATATCCATCTCAGTCATAAGAAGGCAAAATACAATTGCTTACTTTTTTATTGGTGGTGTTAAAGAGAGTGTCTTATTATTTTTGAAAATGTCATGATGAATGTTGCTATTTTAACAGATTTGAATATTAATTAATTTTGTAAATATAAATTGTAAAAGTTTACTATTATTCCTCTAGATCCATTGTCAAAGAATCTTACTGAAATTGAGAAAGAAAAGATCCAATACAACCTTTTCAGCTGTGGAAAAATTATTTGAAATGCTAAACCCCAAAGAATAAAATTATTGTCATTTTTTTCCTCCAAGTCTCTTGCTCTTTGGGGACTGTTTCTTTTTTAATTTATTGCTCGTGTTCTAAAAAGTGGAGAAAGATTACAAACCACATTTTAAAAGTATATTAAATATAACTTATAGTAAATTAGTAATACCTCTTGAAAAACCATGCTATGCATTCTCCCATTGTACTTCCTTTGGGGGAAGATAACTCAATTGTGTTGATTTAAAGGTTCTGTCTGGTTCTTTTAAACATTCCTTTGATGTTGTATTGCTCTGCTTGTAATAGACTGTTATTGCCTATATTGAGTTTGCAGAGTGAAGGTAAATCTTTTGTGATGTGATTGTGCCATCACAAACTCAATATTGTTCATAGGACCTTTATAACTCTCAGCCACATTGCAGCAGAACAGCACACATTTTCATTTTTACCTTTTTAGATTTTTATTCTTTGCCCTGAAGCTGGAAGTATGTATGCTTACCTACACTCTATAGTGCTTGTTCTGTGAAGCGGTAACTCATAAGAAAAGAGAACATTGTCAGGTGGTTTTTTTCTTTTTCTGAAATTGGTGATTTTATTGTTGATCTTTTTCATTATGTTCCATTAGGTACTCTACTATGTTATTGAAAAAGCACCACTGTTGGGAAAAGCTCAATTCAAATATCTATCCAAGTTTCTAGTTTGAAATGTTTTCTGAATGCGTAAGGACAATATTAAAAGAGGTTCTCCTGAGGAGTTCCATCCCACCTTGAAACTCAGATAAATACAATTTCCCCCACGTGTGGCAGATCACACAAAGAAGACATGTGAATCAGAAGTAGTAACATGGATATTTCAATATTAACATTGGCCTGTTTGATTGAAAGTAGAAACTTTATGTAATGGCTTACAATATTATTTGCTGCTTTTGTTTAATTTCTTGCCAATTTTTTTCTCTTTTTTACTGGTACAGCCTTCAACTCAGTTTAAAACTGCTTGTAAAGCAAGACAGCACCAAGGCTACTTTGTAGGTATTTATTTTACTGCCTTTATTTAATTTCTTTTTATTTTTGGCTGTGCTGGGTCTTCATTGCTTTGCACCAGCTTTCTTTAGTTGCTGCAAACAGAGGCTACTCTTCTTTGTGGTGCACAGTCTTCTCATTCTGGTTGCTTCTCTTGTGGAGCACAGGCTCTAGGTGTGTGGGCTTCAGTAGTTCTAGCACATGGGCTCGGTAGTTGTGGCTTGTGGGCTCTAGAGCACAGTCTCAGTAGTTGTGGCACACGGGCTTAGTTGCTCCGCAGCATGTGAAATTCTCCCAGACCAGGGATTGAACCCATTTCCCCTGCACTGGTAGGTGGATTTTACCCACTGTGCCATGGGGGAAGTCCCTATTTTACTTCTGAGATGTGCCCTGTCACTACTACCATTTTTCCTGTTATGTATGATGGTATAAACACACAGTTTGGGGAAAAAATTAGTTGATAATCAATTTTGAGAAAAATAAAGAATATCCACAAATATTCAGGGATATTTTTATACGTTACAGTAGGCTGGATTTTAAACAACTGTATTCATTGGGTATATTAGCAGATTATACCTCTGCTAAGGGCCTTGCCAGGTGGCACGAGTGGTAAAGAATCCACCTGCCAATGAAATAGACATAAGAGATGTGGGTTTGATCCCATGGGTCAGGAAGATCCCCTGGAGGATGGCATGGCAACCCACTCCAGTATTCTTGCCTGGAGAATCCCATGGACAGAGGAACCTGGCTGGCTACAGTCCATGGGGGTCTCAAAGAGTGAGTGAGTGAGTTAGTTAGCTAACTAACACTAGCTAGTTAGTGAAAATAAAATCATAAGTCTTTTATCCTCAGAGATTGATAAATATTAGTTACACTGGTAAATGTCTATAATATTTGCATTTCTAATTATTTTCTTTCTGTTTTCCCTTTCTTGCCACTGCTACACATTACTCTAGGACCTTTGCAAATGAAAATCTTAAGAGCTCTACAGTGATTTGTGAAGAAAATTAAAGACACATAATTTATAGGAAGAAAATTTCTGAGGTGATGCTTAATGTGCATAATTTTTGAAGATGAACATATGTTTTTCAATGAGAATGAAGTTCATGATTGAAACAAGAATTCGTTGGATGGGGTTGTAGAAGGCATCTGACCCAGAAGTTGCAAATAGATAGCCAGCCATAGGGCCATAGATGGGCTGTAGATGTGTTATATTTGACTTGCACAAGGCTTTAGATTTTTTTATTTTTTGTTTTAATTAAGTGTTAACATTTTAAAATTGGAGTTTTACTTTAGAATATGAGTTTTCACTTCAGTTGTACTATTGAAAACGCTGATAACACTGGACCGACATTCTCACCAGGGACTCCTCCTTTAGGTGTCTCGTGCGTGCGTTTTCTGGGCTCAGCCTCCACATGGGCTGCTTCATTTCCATTACTGCTGGTTCCTCTGGGCATCTGAGTTTGTGGTATCTGTTGTTAGTTTAATGTTAGCAAGTTCTTCAGCCTCTTCACTTTGCTCACTCTGGCTTCTTGTTTTGGCGTGTGTTTCTCTCCAATTCCATCTGTCAGAGTACTTACACCTCAAAGGCATTTGTTCCCCATGGCTTTCTTCAGTTCCTCATTATTACTTCATAAGAATCTCTCCTGCTCTAATTCTACCTCTGCGCCTTGTTAGTTGCACACAATCTGCCCTGAATCATATTGATTGTGTTTTTCTTTTGCTTCCCACTAATTGTGAACACTTGAAGGCAGGGGCCATCTTTGCATCTGAAAGAGTCACTTCTAGCACATGCCTTGCACCTATACATTCTCAATAGATGTCTAGTAATGTAGATGCAGGTATATGGGAATATATGGTTTTTATCTGTTAGATCATTGAAATTGGTATTTAGAAAGTATTTAGGAGATTTAAATTTCCTATCCAAGTGGCCAAGGAAATAAAAGTTGGAGGGTCAAAGAACAAAATTCCATAAATGGATAATTGAGGGTAGATTATAACTATGCTTCACCTCAGTAATTGTAAAATGAGTTGTTAAATCACAGCTTAAATCTCTTTGGATGTTACCACTGGGAGAGAAGTTGCCTCAATCCTATCTCCTGCCTACATATTATGGGTTGGCAATTTAGCATCACTTCCTCCTGCTTTGTTCTCCTTCTCCCTTGTATGGAGATAGCAGGACACTTAGCAATTACATTCCCAGAATCCCTGACAGCCATGTTCTGAGATTCTGCCAAGTGATGCATTTGTATCAGGTCTGCAAGGTGAAAGAAAAGTCAGTGCCATATTGCCCTTCCTCTGGCAGCAGCAGGAAGTGGACTTCTCTAGATATGAGATTTTACAGTTGCCTCTGAGCCATTTTTCTAAGAATTACCTGTTTCCTGATTGAAGTATCTAGAGCAGTTTCTGCTTTCCTAGCTGTTTTCTTGATGAACTCTTGCTGACACACTTTGATAAGGAAACAGACAGCAAGCTGCCATTTAGTAAATTTGTTTCTGACTTTGACATGGCCAAATATTTAAAATCAGAGTTTTACCAACTAGAAAATAGTGTGAATGCATATCTCCAGAATAGAAAGAGTATATCTTCCCCATAAAAGGAAAATAAATTGGCATTTCCCCCCCTCCTATCTTTACCCTAGGAGAAAGGTAAATATATCATAGGTTTTCTTTGGATCATTTATAAGAAAAGCTTATATTTTTTTATACAAGACTATTTGCAAGAAGAGTAATGTTTTGGAAAAAGCAATCGAGGCTATGTATACCTGATAAAAATACTTATAATAAAAATATTTTAAAGGTACACTGGAAAAGAATAAATACTTCCTATCCTTAGCTTAAATTGAATAGTTAGCAGAGTGTTCTGTATATCATAGATATTTAGTAAATACTTACTGATTTAAATACAAAGAAAAAAAGAAAATTACCTTGCTCTTTTTAAGTGAAATCTGGTGTGTGTCACCAATATTACTTATGTGAAATAATTTAAAAGATGTCTTTTTATTTGGCTTTGTGAAGCATAATCAAATCAGAGTGTACTGAGCACTCTGACAAATCTAGAATTGGCATTGGTTCCTACTCAGTAGGTAAGGAAAATTGCAAATTACGATTTCCTTTTGCTTTCAGTTAGCTAGAATTTCAGTAAAATTGCTACCACAAACTTATTTTGATTAGCTAAAGCACAATAAGTAAATTTATCATGTCTGAGTCAGAGCTATACAGTATGAAAGGCTAGACCATTGAGGTTTGCTATTGTGAGTTAGAGGATTAGTAATACTCCCGTGAGCCCATACCTGTAAGTCACCCCCAGTCTACAAGACAGAGCTGTCTTGGTTGGAATTCAAAGAAATTCTTCTCTGAAAAGATGGTTCAGTTCAGTTCAGTCGCTCAGTCGTGTCCAACTCTTTGCGACCCCATGAATCACAGCACGCAAGGCCTCCCTGTCCATCACCAACTCCTGGAGTTTACCCAAACTGGTTAGTTTCAGCCAATTGCATGCTTTTTTCTCTGCTATATTTCTAATTGTGCTGGGTTCTTGTTGCCTGCTAGATTTCCTGCATCAGACACTTGGACTCTTCTCACAAGTGAAGGGATGCAGACTGATGTTTTGCAGATTAACATTTTTCTGTGAGATGCTGCTTTGTCTTGGTGAACATGATCTGCTAGCCATTTCACTTTGCTTTTTATACAATTTTTTCAAGGTAAACCAAAAAAGTTGAGAAAATAGTCTCTTATCAGTTCAGTTCAGTTCAGTCGCTCAGTCGTGTCTGGCTCTTTGCAACCCCATGGACTGCAGCATGCCAAGCCTCCTTATATAGGATAGTAAAGATGAGAGTTATATTATTACTGATAATATGTAATAAATGTACTTGGATGTCTGGTAAGTCATTGGTAATTTGAGGTTCTTTGTGTATATTTCTGAAAACTGGGCTCATTTTTAGAACAAATTGGCACTAGACATAAAGTCTCTTTCTTTCTTCTTTATCCATATGGCAGCATATTAGAAAATAGGCACATAGAACTAAAGCCAGCAGAATGAAATCTTGGTTTACCTCAGTCCAGTAAGATATCTAGAAAATGCAATTGAATAAAAAACTTATAAAACTTAAATAATTGCAACTAGATTTTTTCAATTTTCAGAGAACCACAAAGTATTATTTCATAATAGGATTTTATATTAAGAGAAATATGCAAGCTATCTCTAGCAGTCATTCTTGATTTGCTGTCTTGTAGATTTTACACCTATGCAACTGTGATTATTTAAAAATCTAGATAATGGAAGTCCTAAAATTTTGATTCTAATTTGTTAGAAAACCCTCTTGTTATTAAAACAGGAATATTTATTAATATGTATTTTAATATATAAGAAGTATATATAATCTCGGAGAAGGCAGTGGCACCCCACTCTAGTACTCTTGCCTAGAAAATCCCATGGACGGAGGAGCCTGGTAGGCTACACTCCATGGGGTCGCTAAGAGTCGGACGCGACTGAGTGACTTCACTTTCACTTTTCCCTTTCATGCACTGGAGAAGGAAATGGCAACCCACTCCAGTATTCTTGCCTGGAGAATCCCAGGGACGTCGGAGCCTCGTGGGCTGCCGTCTATGGGGTCACACAGAGTCGGACACGACTGAAGCGACTTAGCAGCAGCATATATAATCTAATTTATAGACATGTATATATACTAATACAAATATTTTGCCACAGTGAAAGAAGAAACTTTGTTTCTGACAATCTAATATATTTTAAAGAGATAGAAGATAGTATTTATTTGTGGCAAATCCCAAACAATATGAAAGTAGATAAAACACAACCCTTTCTTTTCACCCCTTACTAGGATTATAAATAATGTTAATAATTTGACATATATATATCTTCCCAGTTTCTTCCCATATATTTGAAAAAGTAATGTAATTTATGTAGATTTCTAAAACTCCTGAATGAAATAATACTAATCACAATATTATATAAACTACTTTTTTTTTTTTTTTTTTTGCTCAACTGGGCCAGGAAATTCCCCTGGAGAAGGGATATGCTACCCCCTCCAGTATTCACGGGATTCCCTGGTGGCTCAGATGGTAAAGAATCCTCCTGTAATGTGGGAGACCTGGGTTTGATACCAGGGTTGGGAAGATCCCCAGAAGGAGGGCATGGCAAGCCACTCCAGTATTCTTGCCTGGAGACTCCCCATGGACAGAGAAGCCTGGCGGGCTACAGTTCACGGGACTGCGAAGAGTCAGACACAACTGAGCGACTAAGCACACGTGCGTACATATTGTGGACATCTTTCTAGGTGAATATATAGGGAGTATAAATAATTTTATAAATAAAATAATCAAGAAATAATACAATAAGGGAAAATAATTACACAAAAAGATATTTGATATTTTATGACCTTGATTTGCTTTAGATTTCAGTGTATTGGTAAATTAATAAGGTAAATAAGGTAAATTCACCTTATTGGTGAATTATTGAAAAAGTTTCCTTGATAGTGTATCCATGAAAGTTGCTTTAAAATTTCTCTTATTTTTATTTTAAAAAATATATCAGTTCAGTACTCAAAAAATTATTTATAGAGATATTCTGCACTTCAACAAATGTGTTTAATGTAATCTCTAATTCTATTTTATGATTAACTGTAAAAAAATTCTTTCATAAGTTCAAATAACCTGAAAGTCATAAATCAAAAGTCTATTCATCTTCATACCTTAGAGAAAAATAGGGTTGCACTATTATTTGCATTAGGAGAAAAGGAAATAAGATTATAGGAGTAAACTCACTAAGAGAGTTACATAAGAATAGGAATAACATTATTAAAAAGGTAGGATCATCTGGATATTTGGTAGTCATATTTTAATTTTCTGACTTAGTGTTTTTATGTGAAATAAGAGATAAGTAAGGACAGACCACTTGGAGTGGATGATACCATTCTAATGGCAGAAAGCAAAGAGGAATTAAAAAGCCTCTTGATGAGAGTGAAGGAGGAGAGTGAAAGAGCCAGCTTAAGACTAAATGTTAAAAAAACTAAGATCATGGCATCCTGCCCCATTACTGCATGGCAAATAGAAGGGGAAAAGGGGGAAGTGTGACAGATTTCCTCTTCTTGGGCTCTAAAATCCCTGCGGATGGTGACTGCAGCCAGGAAATCAGAAGACGATTGCTTCTTGGTAAGAAAGCTATGACAAACCTAGACAGTGTATTAAAAAGCAGAGGCATTACTCTGCCAACAAAGGTCCGTATAAGTCAAGGCTATGGTCTTCCCAGTGGTCACGGTATGGTTGTGAGAGCTGGACCATAAAGAAGGCAGAATGGCAAAGAATTGATGCCTTCAAACTGTGGTGATGGAAAAGACTCCTGAAAGTCTGTTGGACAGCAAGATCAAACCAGTCAATCTTAAGGGAGATCAACTCCTGAATATTCACTGGAAGGACTGATGCTGAAGCTGAAGCTCCAGTATTCTGTTCATCTGATGTGAACAGATGACTCATTGGAAAAGTCCCTGATGCTGGGAAAGAGTGAGGGCAGAAGGAAAAGAGGGCGTCAGAGGACAAGATGGCTGGAGAGCATCACCAGTGCAACGAGCCTGAACTTGGGCAAACTCCCGGAGATTGTGAGGGACAGGGAAGCCTGGCGTGCTGCAGTCCATGGAGCCACAAAGAGTTGGACACGACCGAGCTACTGAACAATAACAGCAACAAGGGCAGACCACCATTAAGATTAATATGGTGTGTGGATTATGTTAGAATAGAAGTTCTCTTGTGTTTTTGAGATGTCTAACTAAAAATTTAATTTCTCAGATGAGTGAAGCAGTGAGGAGTCACCAGTGTGATCCAGGATCACATTGCTAAGTTCAGTGATCAGTGCTTACTCCTAATTTTACTAGACGTTTCAGCATGTCTTGAAAGAGCTGTTCTCTTTTTATATTTATACATTACTTACTTAAAAATTTAAGAAAGTTCCAGCTTTATTGAGATGGTGTGGATATATAACATTGGGTAAATTTAAGGTGTACAGCATGTTGATTTGGTACACTTATATATTGCAAAATGATTATCAGCATAAGATTAGCTAACACCTACATCATGTCACATAATTACCATTTTGTTTTTGTGGTGAGAATATTTAAGATCTACTCTCTTAGAAACTTTCAAGTATGTAATTCAGTGTTATTAACTATGAGCACTATGCTGTATATTAGATCCCCAGAACTTGCTGATCTTATAGCTGGAAGTTTGTACTCCTGGATTAATATCTCCAGTCACCCCCTGCTCTCACTCCTGTTAACCAACCACCAGGCTAGTTTCTTGAAACAGGTCTTTTCTATTAAGAGATTTGCAAATATGTAAACCATTGCTACTCTTATCACTATTTTTTTCTGTTTTGGAAAATAAGACTTATTTTATTAAATTGTTTATGTTAGCATATGAAGAGTTTATTGTTACTTTAAGTGACTGAATAAATATTTTAGTATTTCTGTTTTAATTTCTAATATTATAAATATGGATAGATATAACCCACACAAACCAAAGATCTTTGGGATCATCAATACTTTTTAAGAATGTAGAGTTCCTGAGAACAAAAGTATTGACAAATGCTGGACTAAATTAAAGGAGAAAATAAGTTAAAAGGAAATAGTAGGATAAAACAATAATTTTAGCGTTAAACTTGAGGGAAAACCCAAGAATAATAAGATCAGAACATTTTCATTTCAAAGGCAAAATTTCTAAGATGCCAATTATATTTATAATTACATATTTTGATTTAACATGTAAACTGTTAAAAAAAAAAGCCAACTTCAAACAGAAATGTAAATTAAATATGGAAAGCTGATCAAAATAGTATACTTTCCTTTAAATAGTGCTCCACTCCACCATGTTTAAAAAACTTCCTGAGGCACTCATAGAAAATGTACACTTAAGTCCTTAAGCTTGATTATAATTAAATCCTGAAAAAATAAACACAAAAAAGAAATCAAGGCATAATAACTAAGACAAACCAAGCAAAAATAAAAGATCAGAAATGAATACATTCTTTATAAAGGTCTTATGATGAAAATAAATCCCAAAATAAAAAGTAAAAGTCAAGTTAGCTATATTGCTCAGTGAAAATAAATCAGACAAATGCTTAAGTTTCATTAGGCAGAAAAAAACACCAGAATTTAGAGAAGCAAGTTAATGCTGTATATAGTAAATTCTATTATGTGTAAGACCCTGGCCTATGAACTTCAAGGAAGCCTTAGATGAATTGTAAAGAAACTTGTGGTTAAGATGGTTATAGTTTAAAATAAAAAACAAATGTAAAGTGATTTAGATGATAAAGTAAAGCATAATTTTTAAATGATAAAACATGTAATAGGCTATAACATAATGAAGAAAATTTTTTAATTCTTCAAAAATTATAAATTATATTAATAATTATATGTATGTCAAATT
The DNA here is from genome assembly GCF_054371585.1 of Giraffa tippelskirchi. Classification (NCBI taxonomy): domain Eukaryota; kingdom Metazoa; phylum Chordata; class Mammalia; order Artiodactyla; family Giraffidae; genus Giraffa; species Giraffa tippelskirchi. Next base: position 79,876,771 of record NC_137275.1, on the reverse strand, counting down.
TAGGCAGATATAAGCCTTAGCAACAACATTCATTCACATATTTTATTCAGTTCAACTCAATTCTAATCTACTCATTCATTCATTTATTTAGTCATTAGTCATTTAATTACACACACAAAAAATCTACTGAATAGAATATGTCAGGTACTTTGTAGACACTAAGAATAAAGAAAAGAGCAGAACAGACTTATTTGTCTCTAGAAGATAATAGTCAAATAACATGGTCAAACATATACTTTCAAAACTGGCACTGAGCTCTGAATGGGCAGCAGAGATGCTATGAAGTACAGGACAGGAGAGTCTGATCTAGTTGGGATTCTGAGAAGGCTTCCCTGGGAATGTACTATTTGAGCAGGTCTTTGAGGGCATGTAGAAGAATAGGTAAAGGAGAAGGTCATGATGATGAAGAAGATGAGAAACTGTACTCAATGTACTGTTGAAGCTTAGCATGGAGAATTTTGAGCATTACTTTGCTAGCATGTGAGATTAGTGCAATTGTGCGGTAGTTGGAACATTCTTTGGCACTGCCTTTCTTTGGGACTGGAATGAAAACTGACCTTTTTCCAGTCCTGTGGCTACTGCTGAGTTTTCCAAATTTGCTGGCATATTGAGTGCAGCACTTTTAACAGCATCATCTTTTAGGATTTGAAATAGCTCAGCTGGAGTTCTATCACCTCCACTAGCTTTGTTCGTAGTGATGCTTCCTAAGGCCCACTTGACTTCTCATTCCAAGATGTTTGGCTCTAGGTGAGTGATCACACCATTGTGGTTATCTTGGTCGTTAATAATATCTTCTGCTTCTGTTAGGTCCATACCATTTCTTTCCTTTATTGTGCCCATCTTTGCATGCAATGTTCCCTTGATATCTCTAATTTTCTTGAAGAGATCTCTAGTCTTTCCCATTCTATTGTTTTCCTCTATTTCTTTGTACTGATCACTGAGGAAGGCTTTCTTATCTCTCCTTACTATTCTTTGGAACTTGAATTCAGATGGGTATATCTTTCCTTTTCTCCTTTGCTTTTCATGTCTCGTCTTTTCTCAGCTATTTATAAGGCCTCCTCAGACAACCATTTCGCCTTTTTGCATTTCTTTTTCTTCAGTTCAATTCAGTTGCTCAGTCGTATCTGACTCTTTGTAACCCCATGGACTGCAGCATGCCAGGCCTCCCTGTCCATTGCCAACTCCTGGAGTTTACTCAAACTCATGTCCATTGAGATGGTGATGCCATCCAACCATCTCATTCTCTGTCATCCCCTTCCCCTCCTGCCTTCAATCTTTCCCAGCATCAGAGTCTTTCAAATGAGTCAGTTCTTCGCATCAGGTAGCCAAAGTATTGGAGTTTCAGCTTCAGCATCAGTTCTTCCAATGAATATTCAGGACTGATTTATGGACTGGTTGGATCTGCTTGCAGTCCAAGGGACTCTCAAGAGTCCTCTCCGACACCACAGTTCAAAAACATCAATTTTTTCTTGGGGGTAGTTTGATCACCCTCTCCTGTACAATGTTATGAATCACCTCCACCCATAGTTCTTCAGGCACTCTATCAGATCTAATCCCTTGAATCTATTTGTCACTTCAACTGTATAATCATAAGGGATTTGATTTATTCATACCTGAATGATCTAATGGTTTTTCCTACTTTCTTCAGTTTAAGTCTGAATTTGACAATAAGGAGTTCATTTTTTTCCCTGATAGAAAAGCTACTTTCTTATCTCATATCACCTGCTTCTTTGAATTGTTACTGTTAACTTTTTGCTGGTACTTTCAATTTTCCAGTGCAGGAGATTTGCAGATAATTTTTCAGTTTTTAAGGATTGACCTGTTGGGTAATATAAATATAAGCAGCGTGTAGTGATATGGAATCATCCAGAAATTCCAGGGTCAATTCGATAGAAAAGACAGCTCAGCGGGCATGTTGAAGTATAAGGAGAAAGTTAATAGAGGCAGTGAGAACAATGAGGAAAATCCAACTAGGTGTGGGTATTTTTTAACAAGATTAAAATTTGCAGTTCACTTTCAGTTGGTAGGGACTGATACCTTCTCACTGTCTGCAGCATTTGGAATTGATAACAACAGTATTATAGTTCATAAATAGAATAGTTCAGCTACATTTGATTGTCTGGCTCTTCAGTAGAATCAGGTTTGGCATCATAGGGTTTATAAGAACCTTCCTAGACATGTGCATTTCATAGATCAGTAACAATTTTAAATTAAGAAAAAAGTGCAGAATATTGACATGGGTTTGCCAAATACTTTTTGTTAAGTAAGGACATTAAAAAAAATTTGCCATCATTTATCATCATATTATTAACTCTCCAAGAAAGAATGGCAAAATCCTAGAGGAAACTAGGGTCTTCCCTCAGGAAATAAAACTTGGCGTTTTAGAATTCTCTCTTTCTCTTTCCTTTGCTCTTAATATTAGTTTTCTCTTTTCAGTATAGACTGGTTAAATCTTTGCCACAGACTGGCCTTAGTCCAAAAACAAACATTTGAAAACAACAGATTTTCCAACCTACTTTATAAAAAAGCAAGAGTTTAAGGTATTCTAGAAAGATGTAAGTCTATTTCACTCCTTAAAATCTTTATGATGGGTGTTTTTAGCGTAATACTATTCTAATTGTGGAAACTTTTTTTGAAAAACAAATTCCAAATACCACCTGCTTTAATACAAATTAATTTGTTTTACTTTTATAATCTCATAGTAGAAGACAAAAACTTTTTAAAGCTCTTATTCCCAGAGGCCAAATAAACAACTTATATTCCTATGTTCCTCGAACAATTATTTTATTGCTGAAATTTGCAAATCTTTATTTTGAGAAGAATGGAGGCAGAACACTTGGTGATTTTCTTGTCCTTAGAAGATCAGTGCCGCATACTAGTGGAACTAGACAGAAGAGCTTACCATGATCATTTCTGTAGAGTTCAGATGTCAATAACCTGACCCATTAGGTGAACTGCAAGAGTAAAGCATAGACAAACAGCAACAGCCATCATTCAAACTGATGCATTTACAGCTCTCTTCTATAACACACCTGCTACTCCAGATGAAGTTTTGCTTCCCTGTGAAGTGCTCTAATTTGCATGGACTTTCAGTGACCTATCTATCAGCACACAGCAAGCACACACCTGCCTAAAAGGCTGGGTCCTCTTTTTATATGTCATTGCTCACTGCAGGGAAGTATAATAAAGCAAGACAACATAGTTAAAAATTGCAGACATTAAAGAGGAAACAGGAATAGTAAATGATCAGATTAAGCAATAGGAGTGTGAAAGTGAAAAGATAAGACAGAACCAAAAGTCAAATGAATTGATTTTTATCTAGGAGACTCCTTTTGAGCCCTGATAGTTTTTTTTTTTTTCATGGAGTTAAAACACACAAGATAAAATTCTTTCATTTATAGGTCTTGCAAAATAATGAACTGGGTTTGTTGAAGAAAATGTGAGGCTGAGGGAGCTTGAACCTTTGCGTACACAATTGGCGAGTAGGCTTATGATAGATCTGAGGTCCTTGGGGGGATGAGGAGCACAGGCAGTTCTCAGAGCTTCTGGAAATCCACAAGGACATCATTTCTACTCTGCATGGTCTCTTCAAATCTTGGTTGAGAAATATTAATATGATAGGTACATCTTCTTGGTGCACTTTTGTACAGCCAGTTTTAGGAAGGAATGTATTGTTTCCTTGAAATAAAATTGACCCTACTATATAATAAGAATATAAATGAGAACTATACCATGGGAAGGGATTCCCAGGTGGCACTAGTGGTGAAGAACCAACCTGCCAATGCAGGAGACATGAGATGCAGGTTTGATCCCTGGGTCTAGAAGATCCCCTGGAGGAGGGAATGGTAACCACTCCAGTATTCTTTCCTGGAGAATCCTATGGACAGAGGAGCCTGGAGGGCTACAGTCCATATGGTTGCAAAGAGTCAGATATGACTGAAGCGACACAGCACACATGTGTACCATGAGAAGATGGGAAAACCAGATAAGGAGTCAGGAAATCTGGGTTCTGATCCTAATTGCTAAAACCCATTGCTGATGCTGCTGTTGCTGCTAAGTTGCTTCAGTTGTGTCCGACTCTGTGCGACCCCATAGACGGCAGCCCACCAGGCTCCCCCGTCCCTGGGATTCTCCAGGCAAGAACACTGGAGTGGGATGACATTTCCTTCTCCAATGCATAAAAGTGAAAAGTGAAAGTGAAGTTGCTCAGTCGTGTCTGACTCTTCTCGACCCCGTGGACTGCAGCCTACCAGGCTCCTCTGTCCATGGGATTTTCCAGGCAAGAGTACTGAAGTGGGTTGCCATTGCCTTCTCCGCTAAAACCCATTACTTTATTATAATAGGAAAACTACAATTACCTCTAGACTTTTGTCCTCACTTGTAAAATAAAAGGTTTATACCTGATTTTTAAAGTCCCTTTCAACTCTGAAGTGTTATGATACATGATGTATTTTTGATCTCCTAAGGAAGCACTTCATCTAAACACTGGTTTTGTTGCAGTTTTCTTTCCTTTTAGAGATTTGCAGACTAAAGTCAATATACTATGCTACCCAGTGCTAAAACATTCTAAGGGCTAGATGAAAGTGATTTTGAATAAAATATGTCATGCTATCTCATGCAGCTACAAAAAAATAAAGACACTAATTCATATAGTTATACAAAATAAAAATAAAAATTAGTATGGTTAACCAGAATAAAACAGGTTACACTTGTCATTTTTACGGATAAAGTTGTCTATAAAGGAAATCTCATGTACCTTTTTCCTTTTCCTTTTTACCTTATCTTTTAAAAAATTTTTTTTCTGAAAGAGGATTGCATTAAACCTGTGATCCATCACAGTTAAGAGATCATTACTGAGGCCATAGTCGGAAATACAGTCTTAGTCACAGGAAACTGACTCCTCATGCTTTCAGGACTATGACTCAGGCTTTCTTGGCTCTCGATAACAAGTGATTTCTCTTTCAATATCTCCATTGGTCATGCATCTGTAAACCCCGCTGTCAGTTTTCTTCCTGTCTGCTCTGAGCTGTGCCCTGGGCTAGTGAAAGAGGTCTGATCTTGAAGACAGCAGTACTTAGTTCATTCGGGCTTCTGGAGGGGCTTGGCTCCTGGAAACACAGCAGGAGATAAGTGGACAGGAGGAGAAAGAGCTCAAGGTATTTCTTCTCTCTCTGCCTTTGGCTCAGTGACTGTGTTCCTCTCACGTGGCTGAGCTCTCACTTGGTCTGGAAACGCTGCTTCTTCCACTTGCCCAGTACCCTTCCACCGGTGATGGGTTCCTGGGACTTGTCCCTGGCTAACTCACCGTCTCTTACTGGTTCCCGTTCTCCTACACAGAGCTCTGAAATCATACCTTCTTTCATTCAGTTTTCTTCATTATCCCTGTGAAGGTGTGTCCTGCTGACAGTACACTATCCTTCAAGGGTTTTAAGTCTTCCTATTATACATTTAGCAAAAGTACATTTGTCCCCTAAAAGGTGTACTTTGATTTTAAAGTTCAGTTTATTTTTTAAGAGTTCCTCTGAATTTTAAAAATAAAAATATTACATGAAAGGAAAAAGATTTCTTTGTCATGGCAGTGAGCTTTTTATTCAATTTTGTCATTAATTGGGACAGCATGCTCATAGCCAATTCTAAAAGAGTTGATAATGAGTTTCCATTATGCCTTTTCATTCTCTTAGACATTCCTTCTCACCCTACTGAAAAATAAGTCAGTCCCTCTTCACACACCCCATCCTTCCCCCATAAAAGGAAAAAGAAACCTACCCAAATCTTTTTGGATACATTAATTCTTATCAGTGCCACTTTATACCTGAGAGCTCAACGATTTCTATTTTGTGATTTTTTTTCAAACTCCTTAACATTTATGTGGCAATCACTGGTATAAGATTGACTTTCCAGTGTTACCACACAACACATCATAAGGCATCCACAAAAGACCAAAGATACTAAAATAAGCCAACTGATAACTGAGCTTTGATATGCTGAGCTGCCATCATCTCTCTTTTCACTTAACAAATTGTTTGAAAGGAAGTTAGAATAAAAGGCAAGGAGCAAAATGCCCCGTTGCCCAACAGAGATTTCTTTAGACTGAAGATCATCTAACACGTTTGTTTCTCCTTCCTTTTTTCTCGTTAACTATGTCCGATCCTGCTGTACAGGTGTGGTTGATACATTTCACCTGTGTCACTCCTCCTCTTTCTTCCACCATTAACTCTTTTCGGATTCAGAATATTTTTGAAAAGATTTTATTGAAGGACTGCACTTTAGGTTGTCTTAGAATTTCCAAACATAGAACAAAACTTAAAGGCAACTAAGTTTTATAAACTATTAAAGTCTTAGTATTGTTGCGTTTGGCATGGACTATTAAATGGAGCAAGAAAACTGGTTTACTTTTGATAGACAAATTTTGGCCATGTGTACATAATCCAAACTGTGGGACTTGCTGCAGGAATAACAGCATGCCTCAGAAATCAATGAAATCAATGCCAGTGGTATCCTATTTGAGTTTTTTTCCCTCCCCCCCATCCCACTCCTCTTTCTTTCTCCTTTTTTTAAGGGTTAAACTGGGTGGTTTTCAGAGTTTTACAAGAGAACTATTAGTGAAAAACAATCTGATACATTCAACTTACTAAGGCCCTACTCTTTCCCTCTAATCTTTCAGCGGGACCCAAGGGAGGCTAAAGTTTAGATCAGTCTATTCTCCACAAGAACTTTGATTCACTATTAAATTCCGTCTAATGAAGATGACTTTGCCATCCCACGGCCATCAGCAGGCTATGTGTGGGACAATGCAAAACCCACCTTGTATAGAGGAACATTGTTCTTTCTTCTTAGTCACACCAGTTGAATAGACTCTCATGGAAATTCACATGCACAAGAGACCTGTGAAATCAGTAACAGTATTAATCTCTAGGGTGCCTTGCTGAGTCATGTTAAGGAAATAACTATTTTGCTTAAGTACACACTTGTTCGTGTCTTACAGCTTGTCATGTTTATGATAAGAGCAAATAGCTGAGACAGAGAAAGAGAGGGAGGGAGGAAGAGAGAGAGAGGAGAGAGGAAAAAGGGGAGAGAGAGGGATTTGTATTAATGACAAAAGTTAACATTATAATATAAAATATAATTCAACTATTTGCAGATTTTGCACTAATTAGGTTAAATCTAATTTTCCTATAGTTCTTACTTTGTAGATAAATTTAAAAAATGTGTAAGTTTGAGAATTCTGAAGCTTGCTTTAGTGCTTAAAGAATTTCTGACATATCACTCATACAAACTAGAAAAATTAAAAATAATGAAATAAACTGATACTGATATTAAACTATTCCATTTAATAAAATCATATATCTACAATGTTTATTTACTCTTTACTTCCTATTTACTTCACACATTACACTAGAAATTAGGCAAAATTAGACAAATGAAGCCTTATTTAACAAAGTTTTGGAGTTAATAATGATCCAAACTAGTGCCAGAGATAACAATTTGTGCTTTTAGGAGGTACCAGATAATAGTTATAGGCATGAACTCTTACAATTCATCATATACTACCCGTGGAACAGGTACAGATTAACCTCTGGGACCTCAGTTTCCTTGTTTGTAAAATGGGAATTATTCTTCTGTAAAACTACTGCCTAAGTTGTATGTTGATGTGAAGATTTACTGAGATAACATATATATAAGGCATTTAGAAGAGTAATTGAAACATTAAGTAGTAAATGCTATTATTATTAATGTTTTATTCATTGGACACTGTGCATGCTTTCTGATGGAGAAAAACAGCTTCACAGTGATAAAGTAGAAATATTTAAGATATTAAATAGCAGTAAAAAAATATAACATAATTCATATACATTATTTAACATGAAACTAAATGTTAATTCTTAATTTTTTTTCTATTAAACTTGTTAGAAAAACAGGTGAGTCTACTCTAGTTGTGATTGAGTAGTTCCTATAAGATTTACCTTCCCATTGAGAGTAACTATAAACCACAGAAAGATTTTAAAAGGCAATTAATTATCAGAGGTACATACATGTGTGCTCAGTCATATCTGACTCTTTTAGACCCCGTGGACTGTAGCCTGCCAAGCACCTCTGTCCATGGGATTTCCCAGGCATGAATACTGGAGTGGGTTGCCATCTCCTCCTTTAGGGGATTTTCCCAATCCAGGGATGGAACCTGCATGTCACGTCTCCTGCATTGGCAGGCAGATTCTTTACCATTGTGCCACCTAGGAAGCCCCAGTTACCAAAGGTACTATAGAGTAAATAAAAGCAGGCAAAATCTGGAAGGGACATGGTTTTTGGAAGAAGAGAATATGCCTCATGAGTTTCTTTTTTTGGTAGCTTTTTACCTGAGTCCAGGCCCACTCAGTGACATAGAAAGTGAAAATGTTAGTCTCCCAGTCAAGTCCAACTCTTTGCAACTGCATGGACTGTAGCCCACCAGGCTCCTCTGTCCATGGGACTCTCCAGGCAAGAATACTGGAGTGGCTTGCCATTCCCTTCTCCAGGGGATCTTTCCAACCCAAGGGCCAAACCCAGGTCTCCCGCAAAGAAAGATTCTTCACCATCTGAGCCACCACTAATACTTGTATAGAAATCTGTAGTCTTAATGGCTTGAAGAGTTTGAGGGCACCATAGCAGGGCACTGGGAAGTAAGGGAAAGTACTGGGTTGAATAATGTTCCCTCAAAATTCACGTCCACCCAGAATCTCTGAATATGACCTTATTTGGAAATAGAAACTTTGCAGATCTAATTAAGGCAAAATCATATTGAATTAGAGTGGGTTCTAATCCAATGACAGTATCTTTATATAAGAAGAGGGAAATTTTGACACAAACACCCACAAGAGGGGCCATTACCTTATGAAGATGGAAGCAGAGATGGGAATGGTGTTGTTGTTCAGTCCCCTAGTTGTGTCCGACTCTTTGGCAACCCCATGGACTGTAGCATGCCAGGCCTCCCTATCCTTCACTGTCTCCCAACGTTTGCCCAATTCCATGGCCACTGAATCCACTGATGCATCCAGCCATCTCATCCTCTGATGCCCTCTTCTCCTGCCCTCCTCAGTCTTTCCCGAATCAGGGACTTTTCCAATGAGTCAGTCATTCGCATCAGGTACCAAAATACTGGAGCTTCAGCTTCAGCATTAGTCCTTCCAGTGAGTATTCAGGTTTGATTTCGATTTCCCTTGACTGGTTTGATCTCTTTGCTGTCCAAGAGACTTTAAGGAGTCTTCTCCAGCATCACAGTTCAAAGGCATCAGTTCTTTAGCCCTCTGCCTTCTTCATAGTCCAGCTCTCACAACCATATATGACCACTGGGAAGACCATAGCCTTGACTATACAGACCTTTGTCGGCAGAGTGATGTCTCTGTTTTTCAACACACTGTCTAGGTTTGTCATAGCTTTCCTGCCAAGAAGCAATTGTCTTCTGATTTCATGGCTGAAGTAACTGTCTGCAGTGATTTTAGAGCCCAAGAAGAGGAAATCTGTCACTACTCCCACCTTTTCCCTCTCTATTTGCCTTGAAGTAATGGGGCTGGATGCCATGATCTTAGTTTTTTTAATGTTTAGTTTTAAGCCGGCTTTTTCAGTCTCTTCCTTCACCCTCACCAAGAGGTTCTTTAGTTCCTCTTCATTTTCTGCCTTTAGAGTGGCAGAAGGTTATCTGAGGTTGTTGATGCTTCTCCCATCTATCTTGATTCCAGCTTGTAAATCATGCAGCCCAGCATTTCTCATGATATGCTCAGCATATAGATTAAATAAACAAGGTGACAACAGACAGCCCTGCTGTAATCCTTTCTCAATCCTGAACCAATCAGTTGTTCCATACAGGGTTCTAACTGTTGCTTCTTGACCCGCATACAGGTTTCTCAGTAAACGGGTAAGATGGTCTGGTATTCCCATCTCTTTAAGATCCATATGTATAAAAGGCTTTAGCATAGTCAATGAAACAAAGGTAGATGTTTTTCTGGAATTCCCTTGCTTTCTCTATGATCCAGTGAATGTTGGCAATTTGATCTCTGGTTCCTCTTCCTTTTCTAAATCCAGCTTGGACCTCTGGAAGTTCTTGGTTTGCATAATGCTGAAGTCTGGCATACAAGATTTTAAGCATGACCTTACTAGCATGGGAGATGAGTAAAATTGTCCAATAGTTTGAACATTCTTTAGTGCTACCCTTCTTGGGAATTAGGATGAGGACTGACCTTTTCTGGTCCTGTGGCCACTGCTGAGTCTTCTAGATTTGCTGACATATTGAGTGCAACACTTTGATAGCATCATCTTTAAGGGTTTTGAATAGCTCTATTGGAATTACATCGCATCCACTAGCTCTACTTACAGCGGTGCTTCCTAAGACCCACTTGACTTCACACTCCAGAATGTCTAGCTCTGGGTTACTGACCACATCACAGTTATCCAGTTCATTAAGATCTTCTTTTGTACAGTTCTTTCATGTATTCTTTCCATCTCTCCTTGATTTCATCTTGATCTGCTAGGTCTCTACCATTTCTGTTCTTTATTATGCCCATCTTTGGGGAAAAAAGTTCCCTTGATATTTCCAGTTTTCAAGAAGAGATCTCTAGTCTTTCCCCTTTGGTTGTTTTCTTCTAGTTTTATAAACTGTTCATTGAAGAAGGCCTTCTTGTCTCTCCGTGCTATTCTTTGGAACTCTGCATTTAGTTGGATGTACCTTTCCTTTTCTCCCTTGCTTTTTTTTTTTCTCCCTTGCTCTTCTTTCTTCAGCTATTTGTAAAGCCTCCTCAGATAACCACTTTACCTTCTTGCCTTTCTTTTTCTTTGGGATGGTTTTGTTCACTGCCTCCTGTACAATAGTACAGACCTCTGTCCATAGTTATTCAGGCACACTGTTTACTAGATCTAATCACTTGAATCTATTCATCACTTCCGCTGCGTATTCATCAGTTCAGTTCTGTTGCTTAGTCATGTCTGACTCTTTGTAACCCCATGGACTGTAGCACACCTGGCTTCCCTGTCCATCACCAACTCCTGGAGCTTGCTCAAACTCATGTTCATCAAGTCAGTGATGCAGCCAACCATCTCATCCTCTGTCATCCCCTTCTCCTCCTGACAGCATCAGGGTCTTTTTCAGTGAGTCAGATCTTCAAATCAGGTGGCCGAAGTATTGGGGCTTCAGTTTCAGCATCAGTCTTCCAATGAATATTCAGGACTGGTTTCCTTTAGGATGGACTGGTTGGATCTCCTTGCAGTCAAAGGGACTCTCAAGAGTCTTCTCCAACACTGAAGTTCAAAAGCATCAATACTTCAGCACTAAGCTTTCTCTATAGTCCAGCTCTCACATCCATATATGACTACTGGAAAAACCACAGCTTTGGCTAGATGGACCTTTGTCGGCAAAGTGATGTCTCTGCTTTTTAATATGCTGTCTAGGTTGGTCGTAGCTTTTCTTCCAAGGAGCAAGTGTCTTTGAATTTAATGGCTGCAGTCACCATCTTCAGTGGTTTTGGAGCCCAAGAAAATAAATTTTGTCACTGTTTCCATCTATTTGCATTGAAGTGATGGGACCAGATACCATGATATTGCTTTTCTGAATGTTGAGTTTTAAAGCAGCTTTTTCACTCTCCTCTCTCACTTTCATCAAGAGGCTCTTTAGTTCTTTGCTTTCTGCCATAAGGGTGGTATCATCTGTGTATCTGAGGTTATTGATATTTCTCCCAGCAGTCTTGATTCCAGCTTGTGCTTCATCCAGCCTGGCATTTCACGTGATGTACTCTACATATAAGTTAAATAAGCATATTCATAGGGGATTTGATTTAAGTCTACCTGGATGGCCTAGTGTTTTCTCTGCTTTCTTTAGTTTAAACCTGAATTTTGCTATGAGAAGCTAATGATCTGAGCCACAGTCAGCTCCAGGTCTTGTTTTTGCTGACTGTACACAGCTTCTTCATCTTTGGCTACAAAGAATGTAATCAATTTGATTTTGGTATTGACCATTTGGTAATGTCCATGTGTAGTCATCTCTTGTTTTGTTGAAAATGATGTTTGCTATGACCAATGTATTCTCTTGGCAGAATTCAGTTAGCCTTTGCCCTGCTTCATTTTGTACTCCAAGACTGAACTTACCTCTTACTCCAGGTATCTCTTGACTTCCTACTTTTGCATTCCAATCCCCAGTGATGAGTAGAAATCTCTTTTGATGTTAGTTCTAAGAGTTTTTCTAGGTCTTCATAGAACTGATCAACTTCAGCTTCTTTAGCATTGTTGGTAGGGGCATAGACTTAGATGACTGTGATGTTGGATGGCTTACCTCGGAAACGAACTGAGATCGTTCTGTCATTTTTGAGGTTGTACCCAAATACTACATTTTGGACTCTTTTGTAAATTAACAGGCCTACTCCATTTCTTCTATGGGATTCTTGCCCACAGTAGTAGATATAATGGTCATCTGAATTAAATTCCCATTACCATCCATTTTAGTTCACTGATTTCTGAGATGTTGATGTTTGTTTTTACCATATCCTGCTTGACCACATCCAATTTACCTTGGTTCATGGACCTAACATTCCAGGTTCCTATGCAATACTGTTCTTTGCATTGGCTTTTACTTTCATCACTAGGCATATCCACAACTGAGCATCATTTCTGCTTTGTCCCAGCCGCTTGGTTCTTTCTGGGTTATTAGTTGTCCTCCTCTCTTCCCCAGTAGCATATGAGATACCTTCCGACTGGGGGGAACTCATCTTTTGGTTTCATATCTTTTTGTCTTTTTATACAATTCCTGATTTTCCCACGGCAAGTATATTGGGGTGGTTTGCCATTTCCTCTTCCAGAGGATCACTTTTTGTCAGAACTCTCTATGCAGCTGCAAACCAATCAATGCCAACTATTATTGGCAACCACCAAACCCTATGAGAGAGGCATAGAGCAGATCCTTCCTCAGAGCCTCCAGGAGAAGCAAGCTAATATTGCCAATACCTTGATTTTGGACTGCTAGCCTTCAGAACTGCAAACTGAAGGCCAGCAGAGAACAAACAAGCAAGAGAACAAGAGAACAAACTAGCGAGAGGACAAACTCTTGCTTTAAGCCATCTAGTTTGTGATACTCTGTTATAGCATCTCTAGGAAACTAATACAGAGAGAAAACATAAGGAAAGAGAAAATCAATACCAGATACCCCAAATTCTGAATATAAAATCTGCCACTATCTCTGGCTGACCCCTGAATAGCACAAGTATGGAGTAACTAAGGCTAAAATAATTGAATAGACTTTCAGCTGCTTCAGTCTACAGGTATACAGAGTTTGGAGTTTAAGTTCAGTCAAATTAACTGTCCATTGAAACATTAACAACAAAACCCACAATGCTTTTGTGAGAATATAAGAAAGTCCAGAATCTTTATAATATATAACTCACAAGATAAAATATATATTTATAAACTATCAATCACATAATGCAATTCCAAATAATTTGACAAATGAAAAAACAGAGAATTGCAGTTCTTACTCAAGAGAACATATGATCAGTAAAGACCGACTCTTAGATGACACAGGTATTGAAATTACCAGATAAGGATTATAAAGCAACTATTTTAACTGTGTTTGAGAACATAAAGAAAAATGTGACCCCATAGAGTTAACAAATAGGATATCTCAGCCAAAAAATACAAACTATGAAAGAGAACCATTAGAAAATTATAGAACTGAAATGTGAAATATCTGAAATTTAAAAATACTGGAAGTTTAGCAGAAGACTGAAGATGACAAAGAAATCACAGTAAACTTAAAGATAGATCATCAGAAATTATTCAATCTGAAGAACAGAAGAAATAAAGATTTTTTAGAAAATGAACAGAGCCTCAGTATCTGCAGAGCAATAGCAAGAAGTCTAACATATGGTTAATTTGAGTGGAAAATATATGACAAATAATAGCTAAAAAAAAATTAAGATTTTCGATTTAAGTGTCTCACTACAGAAAAACACAAAACCACCCTAGGCACATCTTTATGAAAAATAAAGATAAAGAGACAGTATTACAAGAGAAAAAAAGACACATTACACACAGGAGGACAAGAATATAAATGACTGAATATCGATAACAATGGTGTCCAGAAAACACTGGAACAGTATCTTTAAGACATTGAAAGAAAACTGTCTGACTAGACTTCTATATTCAGTGAAAATATCAGATATTTAGAAAATCCCTCAAAATTTGGAAAGTAAATAACATACTGCTATTTTTTTCTTAACACAACAGAGGAAAATATCAAGATCAACATTTTATCTAAAGGCTGAGATTATTTTTATAGTTTATCATTACTTTTGCTTATGAACACAAATTCTTCTTCAATAGCACCAGAGGGCAACATTGATAATCTTTTCAGCAGCCAAATGGGCAGAGCTTATTCTTGATCTGACAGTTTTTCCACTAACGTTTCTTCTAGTTCCTTCTTAATCAGTCATCTGCTGCCAATTGGGTCTTTGGTTTTTAGTTTTTTCTGAAAACAGACCTTGAGCTCACAACTGGTTTTTGGTTTTTGTTTTTTGTTTTCTTCACATCTAGTAGCCTTCTGTGTACCTCATGCATTCATGAATAACATGCTTGTTTGCCAGTATAAAAAGAAAATGAAATGGGCGGCCATCTTCTCCCCACTGGATTGCTCTTTGTTTTGGAAAAATCTCTTGAGGATGCTTCATTATTGGCTGGGCTCACTTCTCAAACCCCTGGGGAAAAGGTAAGTAATCACTCTGTCAATATTCTCTTGGGTAAAACTTTCTGGATCTTCTCCCATCATGTTAGTGAAGTGTTTCTTTCCTATGATGAATTCTTCAATCTGCTTTATAGTAAAATCTGCTATGTAAATTTCACGTCTTAAGGCCACAACAGTTTTCTTGTTACAACTGCAGTGTGTCTTAGCCTTTGCTGTGCTTAGTCACCCCATCATGTCTGACTCTTTGTGACCCCATGGACTGTAACCCACCAGGCTTCTCTGTCTATGCGAATTCTCCAGGCAAGAATACTGGAGTGTGTTGCCATGCCCTCCTCCAAGGGATCTTCCCAACCCAGGGATCGAACCCAGGTCTCCCAAATTTCAGGCGGATTCTTTACCATCTGAGCCACCAGGGAAGCCCTTCTTAGCCTTGATAACTAGCATCTGGTACTTGTCTGTAGCTCATCAGTGGTGGCTTTCCAGAGGCCTTGTTTGGGGGCAAAGCTAATCCTAACCCTAAGAAAGAGACAGAAGGAGGCAGCTAGGGGGCAGGACACACAGGGAGCAACCATGTTGGCAAAGGGAGATAGGGAGAGGACAGAGGGGCAGGGCCTGCAAACTGCAGCACACATCTTTTAAAATCAGTATTTTCTTTTTCTTTGGATAAATACACGGAAGTAGAATTGCTGGGTCATATGGTAGTTCAATTTTAACTTTTTTGAGGCACCTCCATACTGTTTTCCATGGTGGCTTCATGAATTTACATTCCCATCAATAAATGTATGAAAGTAAAAGTCCAATTGTTAGTCACTCAGTCATGTCCAACTCTTTGTGACCCCATGGACTGTAGCTTGCCAGGCTTCTCTATCCATGGACTTCTCTAGGCAAGAATACTGGAGTGGGTACCCATTCCCTTCACCAGGGGATCTTCCTGATCGAGGGATCAAGCCTGGGTCTGCTGCAGATTCTTTTTACTGTCAGAGCCACCTGGAAAGCCCATAAACATTCCCTTTTCTTTACATAGTCACCAACACTTGTTATTTCTAGTTTTTCTGATACATAGCTATGGGTGAAAGAAAAGCTCACTAGTGAATTTAGAAAACATTTTGAACTACTCATAAAACACAAAATTATAAAAATTGTACAATGCAGCTAAAGCAGTACTTAAAGGGAAACTTGTGGCTTTAAAATACTCTAATAAGAAAAGACAAAAGGTATAACATCAATTGAAAATAGAGAGACCACTGAAACCTTTAACAAAGTCGAGTTAGTTTTTTTGAAAGATCAGCAAAATTGATACGTTCCTAGCTAGAGAGATCAAGAAACAGAGAGAGGGGACATAAATTATATACATACATATTGTTGTTGTTCAGTTGCTAAGTCGTGTCAGAGCCTTTGCAACCTCATGGACTGCAGCACACCAGGCTCCTCTGTCCTCCACTATCTCCTGGAGTTTAATAAACTCATGTCCATTGAGTTGGTGATGCCATCCAACCAACTCATCCTCTGTTGTCACCTTCTTCTCCTGCTCTTAATCTCCCAGCATCAGGGCCTTTTCCAATGAGTTGGCTTTCATATCAGGTGGCCAAATTATTGGAGTTTCAGCATCAGTCCTTCCAATGAATATTCGAGGTTGATTTCCATTAGAACTGACTGATTTGATCTTCTTGTAGTCCAAGGGACTCTCAAGAGTCTTCTCCAGCACCACAATTTGAAAGCATCAATTTTTCGGTGCTCAGACTTCTTTATAGTTCAACTCTCACATCATTGTACCATAGCTTTGACTATACAGAACTTTGTGGGCAAAGCGATGTCTCTGCTTTTTAATATGCTGTCTAGGTTTGTCATAGCTTTCCTTCCAAGGAGCAAACTTCTTTTAATTTCATGGCAGCAATCACCATCTGCAGTGATTTTGGAGACGAAGAAAATAAAATCTGCCACTGTTTCCAGTTTTTCCCCATCTATTTGCCATGAATTGATGGGGCTGGATGCCATGACCTTCTTTTTTTGAATGTTGAATTTTAAGCCAGAATTTTTACTCTCTTCTCTCACTCTCATCAAGAGGCTCTTTAGTTCCTCTTCACTTTCTGCCATTAAAGTGATATAATCTGCATATCTGAGGTTATTGATATTTCTCCCAGCAATCTCTTGATTTCTGGCTCATGATTCATCCAGCTCAGCATTTTATATGATGTACTCTTCATATACATTAAATAAGCAGGGTGACAATAAACAGCCTTGACATATTTCTTTCCCAGTTTTGAATCAGTCTGTTGTTCCATGTCCAATTCAAAGTGTTGCTTCTTGACTTGCATGTAGGTTTCTCAGGAAGCAGGTAAAGTGGTCTGGTATTTATTCTCATTCCTTTAAGAATTTTCCTCAGTTTATTGTGATCCACACAAAGGCTTTAGGATTGTCAGTGAAGCAGAAGTAGATGTTTTTCTGGAATTCCCTTGCTTTTTCTGTGATCAAGTGTATGTTGGCAATTGATCATTGGTTCCTCTGTCTTTTCTAAATCCAACTAGTACATCTGGAAGTTCTTGGTTCATGTATTGTTGAAGCCTCGCTTGAAGGATTTTGAGCATTACCTTGTGTATCTCAATGAAGCTGAGCCAGGCTGTTCAGGGAGAAGGGAATGGCAAACCACCTCAGTATTCTTGCCTCAAGAACCCCAAGAACAGTATGAAAAGGCAAAAAAATATGACACTGGAAGATGAATCCCCAGGTTGGTAGATATCCAATATACTACTTGGGAAGAGCAGAGAAATAACTCTAGAAAGAATGAAAAGGCTGGGCCAAAACAGAAATGACACTCAGTTGTGGATGTGTCTGGTGGTGAAAATAAAATTTGATGCTCTAAAGAATAAAGAGGGACTATCACTATAGATATTATAGACATAACAAGAATAGTAAGAGAATATGAGTGAGTGAAAGTTGCTCAGTTGTGTCTGACTCTTTGTGACCCCATGGACCATACAGTCCATGGAATTCTCCCAACCAGAATATTGGAGTGGGTAGCCTTTTCCTTCTCCAGGGGATCTACACAACCCAGGGGTCAAACCCAAGTCTCCTGCATTGCAGATGGCTTATTTACTAGCTGAGCCACAAGGGAAGCCCAATAAGAGAATATATTGACAACTTTATGCTCATATATTTAACAACTTAGGTGAAATCGATGAATTATTTGAAAAATACAACTTACCAAAACTGACACAAGATAAAACAGAAATTCAGAAGAGTCCTATGTTGTTATAGATTTATGGATTGATTAGAAAAGTAGTGGCTTTTCTTCTTTTTATTTCATGCCTGATTTTTTTAAATAGAATGTCTTAATGTATTTTGTATATGTCACAGATCTGTTTATTTTAATCTATTTGGGCTGCTGTAACAAAATACTGTTCTCCACCAGCTGTTTTTACCTTTGTCATGTGATCAAAGTTAATACTACTTATGATGGGACAAACTGATACCATGTGCCTCCTGATATGATGCACTGAGAAGGACACAGCATCACTACTGTGGTATTCTTACCAACAATGAATAATCTGAATTTAATCATGAGGAAACTTCAGATAAATTCCAATTGAGCAGCATTCTACAAAATAACTGGCTAGCATTCTTTAAAGTGTCAAGGTCATGAAAGACAAAGAAAGGCTGAGTAACTACTTCAGCTTATAGGAGAGTAAAGTGACATGAAAACTACATGCATCACATGATAGTAGGTTAGATCTTGAGCCAGATAAAGAATATTAGTGGGTAAACTGGTAAATCTGAAGAAAGTCTGTAAATTAGAAAATAGTGTTACTTAATGTTAAGATTGATTTTAATGTTAATTTCTTTTTTAATTTTTTAATTTTTTTTTTTAATAAATTTATTTATTTTAGTTGGGGGCTAATTACTTTACAATATTGTAATAGTTTTTGCCATACCTTGACATGAATCAGCCATGGGTTTACATGTGTTCCCCTTCCTGGACCCCCCACCCACCTCCCTCCCCATCCCATCCCTCTGGGTCATCCCATTGCCCCTGCCCTGAGCCCTTGTCTCATGCATCGAACATGGAATGGTGTTCTGTTTCACATATGATAATATACATGTTTCAATGCTATTCTCCCAGAACGTCCCACCCTCACCTTCTCCCTCAGAGTCCATAAAATTGTTCTATGCATCTGTGTCTCTTATTCTGTCTCGCATATAGGGTTATCGTTACCATCTTTCAAATTCCATATATATGCATTAGTATACTGTATTGTAATTTCTTGATTTTAATGATAGTACTGTGGTTATATGGAACTTCCCTGGTGACTCAGACAGTAAATAATCTGCCTGCAATTTGGAAGACCTGCGTTTGATTCCTGGGTTGGGAAGATTCCCCTGGAGAAGGGAACGGCCACCCACTCCAGTATTCTTGCCTGGGAAGTCCCATGGACAGAAGAAGCCTGGTGGGCTACAATCCATGGGGTTGCAAAGAGCTGGACATGACTGAGTGACTAGAACTCTAGCACTCACTGTGGTTATATAGAAGGGGAAAGTGTTAATCACTCAGTCATGTCTGACTCTTTGACCCCATGGACTGTAGCCCTCCAGGCTCTTCTGTCCATGGGAGTGTCCAGGCAAGAATACTGGAGTGGGTTGCCATTCCCTTCTCCAGCAATCTTCCCAATCTAGGGATTGAACCTGGGTCTCCCACATTGCAGGCAGATTCCTTACCATCTGAGCCATGTAAGATGATATTCACAGAATCTGAGTGGAAGGTGTGTAAGAATTCTTTATAGTATTTCTGCAACTTTTTGTAAGTATAGTATTATCTCAAAATTAAGTTTTTGTAACTTCTAAGCTTAAAAATTAAAAGAAATTTAACAAAAAGTAGCTTTTGAACTCAACTTGCTCTCTTCAACTTGTCTACAATTGGTTTACTGTCTGCTGGTGATTATGCTGAGCTCAATGTAGACAGTCTCTGGGCTCTTGGAGTTTGTATTCTGGTGGGGAAAGATATTTATTAAAAAAATACTTTTGTTGTTATTTTTCAGTCACTAAGTTGTGTGCAACTCTTGTGTGACTCCATGGACTACAGAACGCAAGGCCTTACCAAGAATGCAAATAGATTTTTTTGCCAGACTCTTTTCCATGAACTAGGCTGGGACAGAATTTAAAAGCACCAAAACTTTGATTCTAATGTTATAAATTTAAGTCCCTAATATTCTAACTTTAAATCTTGAATTTAAAATTTGCATATTGACAAATTTGCATATGTGTATGTATTTGCTCTGGACATCAGACAATATTAGATGTTGATTACATATATATTCATGTTACATTTATCTAAGTTATAAGTAAGATTTTAAATTGTATATCCAGTGACCAGACTGTGTCTGTTGTTCTTTACAGAAATTACTCTGTCCTTATCTCTGAAGGGGCTACATTGACCAAACAATCACAACCTGAGCTAAATCTCCTAATAAAACTAAATACAATGGGTAATATGTACTTGATTATATTTAATCATTATAATAACTTCAGTAAACAGTTTTGAAGATGAAGTTTTTAGTCTTGCTGGCTGGCCCAGCTTTTCTTATGATTAGTGGAAATTTTGGTGCTGTCTGTGACCATAAAACCTAATATACCCAGGAATTAATTCTATGACCAAGACCTTATGAGAAGACTCCATGACCTACTGAGTTCAACAAAATTGACGCAGAGTGTTTTAGAGCACAGTGATGTGGAAAGCCAGTGAACAAGAACAAAAAATGTTGGGCTGACAATTCTGTGTCGTACTAGAGCCCCTCTTGGGCTTTCCAGGTTGTACAGTGGTAAAGAATCTGCCTGCCAATCCAGGAGATGCAAGAGATGTGGGTTCAATCCCTCGGTCGGGAATATCCCCTGGAGTAGGAAATAGCAACCCACTCCAGTGTTCTGGCCTGGAAAATCCCATGAACAGAGGAGCTGGGAGGGCTACAGTCCACGGGTTGGACATGACTGAGCACGCACACACACACACACACACACACACACACATAGGGCCCCTCTGCCTTTGTTGTACAATGGGTTTGGAAAAAGTCCTCTGACATTCAAAGGACATAATGATATGTTTGCACTCATGTTTAATTTTCTGATCCAAGTAATAAGTGACACCATAAATTGAGGATTTCTTCAACCTTAATGGATAAAAATTTTTTTGTTCTTCATGAGCGTCTAAGTATAAACTCTTAAGGATAAACATTTTAGTCTCCCAGTGATGATCTAAAGCTTCACATTTTAAACTTTGGGTCAATTGTTTGCTATGCAGAAAACGTTAAAGACTGCAGTCCTACCATGTTTTCTCTACCTTTCATTAAGTTTTCAAAATCCCTGTTACGGATAGTCTTTTTCTCTCTCTCAGAGCCTTTTAATTTTTAATCACAGTTGTCTCAAATGCTGATCATATTTCTGAGAAATTACTTTATATAAAAGATGGAACAAGATAGAGTTGCCACATACCTTTTTATCTTTTCTGTGAAATTATTTGAACCTAAAGTTGTGGTGACAAGGTTACTTCTAATAGATTCTGTTGCCGTGGAAGCAGGGTGTTGAAAAGAGCAAGACTCAAAGCCTCCAAGTCTTTGCATGTTTATACCTATGCTCACAAATATATAAATTTTAGATTGAATGACAAACCATATACAATGAAACCTGTTGACCATGCAGTATTTTTCAAAAACAAAAGTTATAGATGCTAATATAGCAGAGTTGAGCTAATTGTATATAATCAAGATTCTTTTATACAATAAATTGGTGAACTGAAATAGATTTTAAAAAATATTTTTAGGAGCCAGAGAGAAGTTATCATTCAAGACCTGAAATGGAAGACAAGAAAAAAAAAAAAAAAAAGGAAAAAATGGAAAGAAAGAAGGAAGAAAACAGCCAATTATTCATGCATTAAGTACACACACCAAGTATGTGTCTGATTCCATAAAGATAAGATTGATATCCAATGTTTTCTGTCTGTAGTCTCATTGCTTTGTTGTTTTTGTTGTTCAGTAGCTAATTTGTGTCCGTTCTTTGTGACCCCATGGATTGCAGCATGCCAAGCTCCTCTGTCCTCCACTGTCTCCCAGAGTTTGCTCAGATTCATGTCCATTGAATCAGTGATGCTATCTAACAATCTCATTCTCTGCTGCCCCTTCTCCTTTTGCCTTCACTCTTTCCCAGCATCAGAGTCTTTTCCAATGAGTCGGCTTTCATGGCTTAGCCCAGTCTATTACATATAACAGATGCTCAATAAATATTTATTGAGTGAATTAAGACATAAGGGTAGCAAATACCAACATTGATGAAAAAGAGATTTGACTCATAATGGTGTAGAGAATCTAAGGGAGAAGGTAGTGTCCCCTTAGGGGCTTCCCTGGTGGCTCAGACTGTAAAGAATCTGCCTCCAGGATTGCCTTCAGGATTCCTGGGTTGGAAAGATCTCCTGGAGGAGGGCATGGCAGCCCACACCAGTATTCTTGCCTGGAGAATCCCCATGGATAGAGGAGCCTGGCGGGTCACAGTCCATGGGGTCACAAAGATTCAGACATTACTGAGCAACTAAGCACAGCACAGTGGCCCTTAGAATATCATACATATGAAACTGGCCGGACTCAGTTAGATCTTCCTATTAGGGTAAGAGAAGTGCTTGGGCAACTGACCCACTGCACATGTTACAGTAGAACACACAACACATAATGTTCAAGAACACTGGCTATCTCTGGACCTAGTCCAGGCAAAGCTGATAGTAAGAGACTAAAATAGAGCAATACAACCAGGGAGATAGCCAGACCATGGATAATCTAACAACTGTTAACATAGTATGTGCCATGGGAATGTATATACATCACAAAAGGATTTCTACACAAATGTACAGATATCTTTTTCTAGATATTTCAGTACTATTTAGAGATTAGTATTGGACATATTCACTCTTTTTGACATCATAGATATATGTTTTAACAGATGCATTTAAAGAAAAATGTTTGTATGCTTGTGGGCTAAGTCGCTTCAGTCGTGTTTGATCTTTGCAACCCTATGGACCATAGCCCGCCAGGCTCCTCTGTCCATGGGATTCTCCAGGCAAGAATACTGGAGTGAATTGCCACGCCCTCCTCCAGGGGATCTTCCCAACCTAGGGATTTGAACCCACATCTCTTTACGTCTCCTGCATTGGCAGGCAGGTTCTTTACCACTAGCGCCACCTGGGAAGCCCATAAAGAAAAATATAAAATTTATTTTAAATTGTGAAAACGTTTACTTAGAAATAATTTTAGACAAAGTTGCAAAAATAGTACAGAGTTCCTATATAATCTTTGCCCAGTTTCCCCTCATGGTATCTTCTTATATAACTACAGTACAGTGATACAGACCAGGAAGTAACATTACTACAACAATGTTAACTAAACTAAAAGTCTTACTCAAATTTCTTGTTTTTTTTTATGAATATCCTTTCTCTGTCCCAATACCTATTCCAGGATCTCACATTGTGTTTATTTCTTATGTCTCCTTAGCCTCCAGTGTGAAGTCAAAACCTCTTAAAAAAGAGGAAATTTTTACTTTCATCAGAAAAATATGTTAAAAGTTAAATTTTCAATTGTTAATAGTAGTATTGCTATTTCTGGGTCCTTCTCCATTTTCAGAGCACAGCCGAGAAAAGGAAGTAAGAGTCTGTATTTAATTGGGGAGACCTACCACTCTTTCCTACAACCTGGGCTTCTCTGATAACTGCTTTGTGTTGTTTGGATTTAATTCCTGCAGAATTTTGAGGGGAATATTCAAAATCTGTGGACAGCTTTATAGTTGACAAGATGCAACTGCTGTCAACAAGGGTAGAAGAAGAATAGAGGAGTAGAGAAAAAAATCAGGTGGACTTCATTCAGCAGGACATTCTGCTGGTGCGGACTAGAAATATACTAAGGAATTGAGATTACAAATACCATCCAGAAGACAGAGTCTGGGATGGAATTTATGAACTCCAGTGCCAGATAAGTATTTTGAATAACTGGAATTGGTACTAAATCCAGGACTCATGTCATGATAAAAAACACAATGAGTGAAAAAAATGGCAAGTATCATCTGGCTTAGTCAGCAATGAAATGGGGTGCGGTGAATTGAAGGATGCGTATTACATCTAAAACGGGTAGTTGGTATTTAGTTCCATTTGGAATTTACAATCAGAATTTGAGTCCAATGTTGCAAGATTCTCAGATGTTTTTTTACAAGAGAACTTTTTTCCCCAAAAGAACTTTATGTGAAAATTCTTATTTTTATTTTAGTTTTTAAGATTTTTATGAGATTTATGTTCACAAAACAGTTATAACATTAAATTTTCTCCATATGCATATGCATGTGACATATGCATGTGAGTCTCAGTTAAATACATCTAGATGCTGGATGGTCTGCTGAAGTGAAGTGAAGTGAAAGTTGCTCAGTCGTGTCCAACTGTTTTCAACCCCATGGACTATGCAGTCCATGGAATTCTCCAGACCAGAATAATGGAGTAGGTAGCCTTTTCCTTCTCCAGGGGATCTTTCCTACCCAGAAATAGAACCAGGGTCTCCTGCATTGCAGGCGTATTCTTTACCAACTGAGCTATTAGGGAAGCCCCTTAAGTGTACTCAAAATCTAAGTGACTAATTTCTACTCACTGGTCCTGTAATAGGTACAAGTCAAATGCCATAGAAAAAGTTCAAGCTACTTCATGTAACAGACATTTAACTTACTATTAGTAAGTTCAAACACATCAGAAAAATCCAATAGTCTATTCTACTAAAACTTTATAGGAAGATGATCTAGACAAGAGTGCTGATAGAAAATTCTTATTTTTAAATGTTAGTAACTAATCTGCCTGTGGGTTTCTCTTGAAACTCCCTCAACTCTCAAATTGCCTAAGAACTCCAAGGCCTTTCTCAGTCAATCAGAGTCACTTTTCATCCAAACACTGTGAAAAGAAAAAACAGGACTGATCAGTCTTCTCTTGCTTTTACTTCCCCTGGCCATGGAGTAGTCATTGTTAAAGACGGATTTCAACAGATATTGGTCCACTGCTGATTCAGATCTTATTTGGGCCACAGGTTGCCACACTGAGCTCCTGCATTACAGCTGTTTCACATTTCTGCACTCAGCCATTGCTCCCCAGTGCTCAGAAACATCTAGACTGAGTATGCCCAGCAGAGCTTCTGTTATCATCCAGAAGATGTTTTCCTTGAAAAAAATATCTTTGGGCATTTTGCGAAACTCTAGTATTTGGCCCAGAATCCTACTTTTCTCAGGAAAATTTTCTTTTACTTTTTTCTTTCATCTATCCTACACCCGGGCCTTATTCTGTACCCCTCTGTTCTACTCTGTGCCAACGATAGTCCTCAACTCTGAACTTTGAGAAATAGGAACGGTAGAGGTTGTTGTTGTCCAGTCACTAAGGTGTGTCCGACTGTGTGACCCCACGGACTGCAGCACACCAGGCTGCCCGTCCTTCACCATCTCCCGGAATTTGCTCAAACTCCTGTCCATTGATTGGTGTCGTCCAACCATCTCATCCTCTGTCACAACAGTGGAGGTTGGAAGTTCCTTTTTTTTTTTTATCCCAGGAAGCTGAAGCCTCCTCGTACAAATTCCCCTACTTCACCCTAGCAATCAACTCTACTGATTAGTTTTGGTAAATCACTAAGTAAATAAACAAATGAATTATCCTGTTACAACTTCCTGAAAGACAAAGATAACCCTACATTTATATAACTCAGTGGGGCCATTCAAGTGACTCAAGCCAAAACAAAGAAGATCTGGTCAAAAGCAGTCTCATCTTTAGGCATAAGAACAGCTTCTCTAAATATGAGAAGTTTCCCTCAACTTGCACTTGAGGTAAATCTTTACTTTAATACTCTGTTATCCAGATTTAAACGGTTTGATAAACTTGAAGTCATTTCTTATAGGGAATCAATATAAGAAGTAAAAACAAAGATATACAAGATTATTATTTAAATATAATGATTTGACATAAAAATCTTACTTCCCATTATGAAATTGGAATTGAAAATGAACAGATTTATAGCAAATCTTTAGTAGGTGAAAGTGCAACAGATGTATACTTGTTATATATATTCAAATATCCGCAAGAAAACTTGAGCAAGCACTTATATATTCTGTGCTTAGAGACAGCCTTGTTTCTGGTTAAATCTTTCACATAACCTTCTGCACAAAGTGAATAGCCAAAGAATGCTTCAGTCCTCAGTTAATCTGTAACAATTTTCCCTCTGTGGATTTTTAGCAAGAATTAGCCTGGGAGCTGTTTATGGCAAGGGTACATAAGTTGGGCTTGTGAGAGTCTGTTTCAAAGGTTCTTTAGTACTGAATTTCTTCGATTGGGAGTGTGAGACTGAATACAGGAAACCTCATTTAAATTGAAGTTGGGAATCCAGAAGGGGAAGCTCTCACACACTACCACTCATTGCCATCTGCAGACCCCCAAAAGGAAGAGACATACCTTGTGTCTTTAACAGGAGGAAGGTTACTACTTTACTACCCCAGCAGGAGGAAGATTTTCTCCTTGCCCAGTGACAAGTGCCACCAGTGAGAACGTTGCAATTCAGTCAATGGGAAGCCATCACTAACCTAAATTCTCACTTTCCTCCAATGGACTTTCATTCAAAACACTTCCTCCCAGACTTTCCCTCTTCTCTATAAAGTAACAGTTACTTTCCTTTGTTTGCTGGACTTGCATATATTTTTTGCCATAGCATGCTTGTCCCTAATTGCAATTCTCTGCTCTCCTTGAATAAACTTATTTTGCTTGTAAAGTAACTTGCCGTTTTTAACAGATAGTGCTTTATTTTGAAAATCCCATGGACTACAGTCCATGGGGTCGCTAAGAGTCAGACACGACTGAGCGACTTCACTTTCACTTTTTCCTTTCATGCACTGGAGAAGGAAATGGCAACCCACTCCAGTATTCTTGCCTGGAGAATCCCAGGGACAGCGGAGGCTGGTGGGCTGCCGTCTATGGGGTTGCACAGAGTTGGATACGACTGAAGTGATTTAGCAGCAGCAGCAGCAGCAGCTTTATTTTGCTTTTCTTCTCTTCTTCATTTCCCCAAGAAGCCTAGGATTGTTTCAAACTTGTAATATATGTGAACTTCCTAAATAGATGGTAATGGGTTTGTGAACTTCAGGAGAGACAATACTGGGGAAAAGCTCCCAGACTGAGGAGACTCAGGAAGCTGAATTTTATCTACTGAGCTCCAAGAGATTCTGTTTGCTCGCTGGTAAATGGAGAGAACAATATTGGTTCTCCCTGCCTTACAAAGAAGTGAAAGTGAAAGTAGCTCAGTCATGTCCCACTCTTTGCGACCCCATGGATTGTAGCCCACCATGCTCCTCTGTCCAGAGAAATAAATGAGATTAAAAAAAATCATTTGAAAATTTCCAAAGCACAAATGTAAAATACTAGTCTAGAATAGAAAACTTTGTAAGTTTCAACGTGAAAAAGTTAGTGCTAATGTAATTGAAAAGTCAGTATGTGATAAGTTTTATTACTATGCTTATACTTTATCAATAACAGGAAAAAATTGTGATATGGAAAAATATGATATGGTTAAATTGTTCATATTGATCACCTAGCAATTTTATACATGCTCTAAGAAAACCATGGAATACTACTTTTTAAAAAAAAAATTAATTTATTTATTTTAATTGGAGGCTAATTACTATACCATATTGTAGTGGTTTTTGCCATACATTGACATGAATCAGCCGTGGGTGTACATGTGTTCCCCATCCTGAACCCCTCCTCCCACCTCCCCTACTCTTTAACACAGTAAACATGGGTCAAAATGTTAATACTAAACAACTTAATTATTTCTTTCCTCAGAATAAGAGCTTCTTGGCAAAATGATTGCAGCATCAAGGAATGCTCTGGATTAAATGGGTCCTGGACACTAATTCCAACTTGCTGCCTACATTCCCTCAGTCTTAGGCTTCATTTTGGGCATGAAATTCTGTAGTAGTTGTGTTTTTCCTTTGAGAGTCCACATTTGCATGCGTATGTGGATGTTTTGAGAACCTGTTTTTGAAAAGTTAACTGGTGGATTGGGTTTGAAAAGACCATGAAGGATCAGTGATCCGTTAAGCAAAAACAGATTTAACCACCTACATGGTGTTGTCCCAACCTTGTTAATGAAAAAGAAATATATGTTGGAGGCAAATTAACTCAGAGCCTCTCCAGGATTTCTTAATGGATCTAAACTCCCTTAAGAAATGCTTGGAATTTTTGTTTTACAATTAAAACAAGAAATTCTTTATTTCACATTAAGAAGCTGTCATCCTTTAACACCTGAAATCAGAGCCATTTAACTGATCTCAGTCACCCATGAGAATTAATCTTCAACATTTAAATAAAGGATATTATGAAGGATGGGCCAAGATGATTCCCATGATGAAAACCAGTGTAATGATACTAAGGGCAAACTGTGCAAGGCCAACGTGGGTTCAAGTACTTCAGGGGGCTTTCCAATCAATGTTACAACTTCCTAAAAGGGGTTATTGCCGAAGTTTTACTGATGATGAATAATTGATTCAACTGTCTTTTAGAATACTGTCTTTTAGAATACTGTCTTTTAGAATATTGATTGAAATAATTGGATAAAAATGTAGAGTACACAAAATGGCTCATTTTAAAATGGATTCAGGCATTTTATAGGTCAAACCAACTAAGTCTCTCCTTCAAACATAAAGATGTACATATCTCTGAAGTGAGATTTAATTGTGTCCCCCCAAACAATGTATAAAAAAAGGTCATATCACACACATAGCATGGCCTTATGTATCCACAGAAAGACACACAAAGACAAGCACTTTCACTTGCCATGTGATGTAGTCCCTAGAATGGTGTGTCCATACAGCCTTTCAAGATTTTTAAAGAGACATAATTGAGGAATCATCCAAAGTGAAATATATTTGAAAGTATTTTTCTTATTTTATACTAGATTAGGTTAGACATTTGTTGATATAACAAGTACTTTGGGGGTCATACTTTTATAATATTATGTTATGCTTTAGAATATTTTTGTGGGTTTAAAGTTTTTTGCTTTGTTTTTACTATTTTAATTGTATGTTTTGAAGGTTTGTTTTCATGTTCTATTTATTACATTTATAACTGCTACTTTACATAATAATACTCTTAATCCTCTATTATTTTAAATAGTTATCTGTTAATTTCCTTCTGTGGATAATAAGCAAAATTAGGTATTTCTTTTTCCTTCCAATTCTTTAAGCCATTTTTCTTTTGCATTCATTTTGCTTAATTATAATATATTTCTTAGTGTTTAACTTTTACCATATAAACCCAGAGGCAAATATGCTTGAAAGTATTTTTTTAATATATACTATTTCTGCATTTAAGTGATATATCTTAAGCCCTAGTTGTATAAGATATCAGTGTACTTTTTAATTTTTGTGAGAGATCTTCATTTCTATATTGTCAAAGTTCATACCATTTTCACTTGACAATATAACCATAATCCAACATTTGTGTTACTCTTGGTCCTATGGTTATATAGGATTAATATTCACTGTCAGTTTTCCTTCATCTCTTGTGTGTGTGTTAGTCACTCAGTCGTGTCCAACTCTCTGTGACGCCATGGACTGCAGCCCACCAGGCTCCTCTGTCCATGGGATTCTCCAGGCAAGAACACTGGAGTGGGTTGCCATTTCCTTCTCCCCCTTCATCTCTTACTTGAATGAAATTCTTAAATCTATTTTTTTTTCCTTTTCAAAATGGTTTTACTTTTATACTTGGATGATAAAAAGGTCAGGTATAATTTTTTATTAAGTGGCATTGTCTTTTTTCAGTAATCTGTAGGCAGTGCTCAATGACTCTTTCATGGTGAGTGTTGACTTGGAGACCTGTCTGATTTTGTTCTCCTTTACTGACTTTTGTGGCTTAGTCCCAACTCATGCCTACTGTCCATGCATTCTTTTAAACAATATTGTAAGTTGATGCTATTGCTAGGATGTTAAAATAAGTATTTTATTATATTTCAAGTCTAATAATTATACTATAACTCAGTTTGACCGGTTTATATACTTTTCCTCCTCAGGTATGATAGGCTTTTCAATCAGTAGATAAAGTCCTGTTCTCCTCCCTCTTATTCTCTCCCTCTCCCTTTCTCTCTTCCTCTTTCTCCTCCTACCCCTCCCCCTTCTCTACCCCACTTCTTCCCCTCCTCCTGTCCCTTGTTCCTCCCCTCCTCCCCCTCCTCCTCCTCCTTCTCCTTCTTCATCTTCTTTCCCTACTTCCCCTCCTCTCCTCCTTCTTTCCCTTCCCACCTTCTTCTCCCTCTTCCTCTCCTTCTCCTTCCCCTTCTTCTCCTTTTTTTCTTCTCTGCTTCTTCATCTTCCTCCTCCCCCTTTTCCTTCCTACCCTTCTCTCTCTTCTTTCTTCTCTTCCTTTTCTTCTTTGTAATCCTTTTTACTTTTTACATATTTGATTTTCTCACTTAGGTCCACTATATCCCTTACTGGCATTTTAGCAGTACCTATTCTCTTTTGTGATGCTTCCAGCTTTTACTTGATTTCTGTGTTATTCTTCCATTTTATTCCTGGACTCAGTCAACTTTTCTCTTCTCTTTCCTAAGCTCTTGCACCTCTGCTCTCTGCTTTGTTTTATAAAGATACTTTATTATTATTACTATTATAATTCATGGCAAAATGATGGGTCACACTAATATTTGATCTGTGGCTTTAAAAAAAATTTTGGGGGGGTTGGCTTCATAAGCCATTTTTTTTAATTTATTTTTTTATTGAAGGATAATTGCTTTATAGAATTTTGTTGTTTTTTGTCAAACCTCAACATGAATCAGCCATAGGTATACATATATCCCTCCCCTTTTGAACTTCCCTCCCAACTCCCACCCCATCCCACCCCTCTAGATCTATATAGAGCCCCTGTTTGAGTTGCCTGAGCCATACAGCAAATTTCAGTTGGCTATCTGTTTTACATATGGTAATGTAAGTTTCCATGTTACTCTTTCCATACATCTCACCCTCTCCTCCCCTCTCCCCATGTCCATAAGTCTATTCTCTATGTTTGTTTCTCCGTTGCTGCCCTGTAAATAAATTCAATACCACTTTTTAGATTCCGTAAATAAATGTTAGAATATGATATTTATCTTTCTCTTTCTGACTCACTTCACTCTGTATAATAGGTTCTAGGTTCATCCACTTCATCAGAACTGACTCAAATGTCCTCCTTTTTCTGGTTGAGTAATATTCCATTGTGTATATGAGCCACAGCTTCTTTATCCATTCAACTGTCAATGGACATCTAGGCTGCTTCCATGTTCTAGCTATTGTAAATAGTGCTGCAATGAACAAAGGATACATGTGTCTTTTTCAATTTTGGTTTCCTCAGGGTATATGACTAGTTGTGGGATTGCTGGGTCATATGGTGGTTTTATTGCTAGTTTTTTAAGGAAATTCCATACCGTCTACCACAGTGGCTGTATCAGTTTACATTCCCACCAACAGTGTAAGAGCGTTCCCTTTTCTCCACACTCTCTCCAGCATTTATTATTTGTAGACTTTTTGATGATGGCCATTCTGACCAGTGTGAGGTCAATCTCATTGTAGTTTTGATTTGCATTTCTCCAATAATGAGTGATGTTGAGCATCTTTTCATGTATTTGTTACCCATCTGTATGTCTTCTTTGGAGAAATTTCTGTTTAGGTCTTTCTCCCACTTTTTGATTGGGTTATTTGTTTTTCTGGTATTGAGTTGTATGAGCTGCTTGTATATTTTGGAAATTAATCCTTTGTCAGTTGTTTCATTTGCTATTATATTCTCTCATTCTGAGGGTTGTCTTTTCATCTTGCTTATAGTTTCCTTTGCTGTGCAAAAGCTTTTAAGTTTAATCAGGTCCCACTTGTTTATTTTGTTTTTATTTCCATTACTCTAGGAGGTGAGTCATAGAGGATCTTGCTTTGATTTATATCGAGTGTTCTGCCTATGTTTTCCTCTAAGAGTTTTATAGTTTCTGGTCTTACATTTAGGTCTTTAATCCATTTTGAGTTTATCTTTGTGTTGGTGTTAGGAAGTGTTCTAATTTCATTCTTTTACATGTAGCTGTCCAGTTTTCTCAGCACCATTTATTGAAGAGGCTGTCTTTGCCCCATTGTATATTCTGCCTCTTTTGTCAAAAATAATGTACCCATAGGTGCATGAGTTTATTTCTGGGCTTTCTATCTTGTTCCATTTGTCTATATTTCTGATTTTGTGCCAGTACCGTACTGTCTTGATGCCTGTAGCTTTGTAGTATAATCTGAAGTCAGGAAAGTTGATTCTTCCAGCTGCATTCTTCTTTCTCAAGACTGCTTTGGCTATTTGGGATCTTTTGTGTTTCCATATGAATTGTGAAATTTTTTGTCCTAGTTCTGTGAAAAATGACATTGCTAATTTGATAGGGATTGCATTGAATCTGTAAATTGCATTTGGTAGTATAGTCATTTTCACAATATTGATTCTTCCTACCTGTCTCTCCATCTGTTTATGTCATCTTTGATTTCTTTCATTATTGTCTTATAATTTTCTGTGTACAGTTCTTTTGTCTCCTTAGGTAAGTTTATTCCTAGATATTTAATTCTTTTTGTTGCAATGGTGAATGGGATTGAATCCTTAATTTCTCTTTTGGATTTTTCGTTGTTAGTATATTGAAATGAAAGTTATTTCTGTGTAATGATTTTGAATCCTGCAACTTTGCTAAATTTCCAGATTAGCTCTAGTAATTTTCTGATACTATCTTTAGGGTTTTCTATGTACAGCATCATGTCACCTGCAAACAGGGAGAGAGCATTACTTCTTCTTTTCTGATCTTTATTCCTTTTATTTCTTTTGCTTCTCTGATTGCTGTAGCTAGGACTTCCAAAAGTATGTTGAATAATAGTGTGGAACGTGGACACCCTTGTCTTGCTCCTGATCTTAGGGGGAATGCTTTCAGTTTTTCACCATTGAGAATAATGTTTGCTGTAGGTTTATCATATATGGCCTTTACTATGTTGAGGTAGATTCCTTCTATGCTCATTTTTTGCAGAGTTTTCATCATAAATGGGTGCTGAACTTTGTCAAAGGCTTTTTCTGCATCTATTGAGATGATCGTATGGTTTCTATCTTTCAGTTTGTTAATATGGTATATCACGTTGATTGATTTGTATACATTGAAGAATCCTTGCATTTCTGAAATAAACCCAACTTGATCATGGTGTATGAGCTTTTTAATGTGTTGCTGAATTCTGTTTGCTAAAATTTTGTTGAGGATTTTTGCATCTATGTTCATCAGTGATATTGGCCTGTAGTTTTCTTTTTTTGTGTTGTCTTTGTCTGGTTTTGGTATCAGGGTGATGGTGGCCTCGTAGAATGAGTTTGGAAGTGTTCCTTCCTCTGCAATTTTATGAAAGAGCTTTAGAAGGATAGGCATTAGCTCTTCTCTAAATGCTTGATAGAATTCTTCTGTGAAGCTATCTTGTCCTGGGCTTTTTTTGGGGGGGAGATTTTTGATCACAGCTTCAATTTCAGTGCTTGTAATTGGGTTATTCATAATTTCTATTTCTTCCTGGTTCAGTCTTAGAAGATTGAACTTTTCTAAGAATCTGTCCATTTCTTCCAGGTTATCCATTTTATTGCCATATAGTTGTTCATAATACTCTCTAATAATTCTTTGTATTTCTACATTGTCTGTTGTAATCTCTCCTTTTTCATTTCTAATTTTGTTGATTTGATCCTTCTCTCTTTTTTTCTTGATGAGTCTAGCTAAAGGTTTGTCAATTTTGTTTATCTTCTCAAAGAACCAGGTTTTAGTTTCATTAATCTTTACTATTGTTTCTTTCATTTCTTTTTCATTTATTTCTTCTTGGATCTTTATGATTTCTTTCCTTCTACTAATTTTGGGGGTTTTTTGTTTGTGTTTTTCCAGTTGCTTTAGGTGTAAAGTTAGGTTGTCTGCCCCTGTATGTTTATTCTTTAATTCTTATAGGTCTTCGTTAATTGATTCTTGCATTTTCTCCATTTTGTTTTCAAGGTTTTTGATCATCTTTACTGTCACTATTCTGAATTCTTTTTCAGGTAGTTTGCCTATTTCCTCTTCATTTATTTGGACTTCTGTGTTTCTAACTTGTTCCTTCATTTGTGTAGTTTTTTTCTGCCTTTTCATTATTTTATTAACTTACTGTGTTTGAGGTTGCCTTTTCCCAGGCTTCAAGGCTGAGTTCTTTCTTCCTTTTTGTTTCTGCCCTCCTAAGGTTGGTCCAGTGGTTTGTGTAAGCTTGTATAGAGTGAGATTTGTGCTGAGTTTTTGTTTGTTTATTTGCTTTTCCTCTGATGGGCAAGGCTGAGTGAGGTGGTAATCCTTTCATCAGGCATTTTATCTCCCTTTTTATTTTGTTTCCATCCTCACACTTTATTATCTTAACAAATACAGTGGTTTCTCTTGGATTATTATTATAGGAAATTTGTGTATGGAGAATACAGGGTTGTGTTTACAGAATAGAAGAAATCTTCATTATTAACAAAGTTTGTGAATTTGCATTATGACAGCCATTTCCTTCCTAGCTAGCCTGTAAGAGACAGGGAATGTAAGTTTATGTACACTTCATTCTGTAAAGGTGCCCTATCTAGTTGATCCCTCATTCATTTGTATATCTCTGCTTCTGGGACTCTATCAAGCTCAGGGAGGTTCCTTGTCACCAGCCTATACTTTTTTCCCTACTGTTACTAAAAAGGGATTGATTTTGGATCTTGGAGTAAGCATTCCAGCTTGGAAAATGTTCTTTTGGATTAGCCCTGCTCAGGGCACAGCACAGGCTCCCCTCATCCAATGCTCTTGCCTGCCTTGATTGTCACTGCTTTTGGAAGCCTGTCTATCAGTTTTATGATTTGGAGATTCATATAAGGCTTTCTCTTCCACATCCCCTTTGTTATTTTTAAGCGATATATAGGAAAGAAGAAAGTGACAAAATTATGCTACTCTCTTCAACTAGGAGTGTCTACCAATAGATTTGACGTGAAGTACCATGAGACTGAAGTACCATGAGACTAGGGGCTTCCCTGGTAGCTCAGCTGGTAAAGAATCGCCTGCAATGCATGATACCCCAGTTTGTTTCCTGGGTCGGGAAAATCCCCTGGAGAAGGGATAGGCTACCCACTCCACTATTTTCGGGTTTCCCTGGTGACTCAGATGGTAAAGAATTCGTCTGCAATGTGGGAGACCTGGGTTCAGTCCCTGGGTTAAGAAGATCCCCTGGAGGAGGGCATAGCAACCCACTCCAGTATTCTGGCCTGGAGAATGCCCCTGGACGGAGAAGCCTGGTGGGCTACAGTCCATGGGGTCACAAAGAGTTGGACATAATTGAGCAACTAAGCACAGCAGAGCAGCACCATAATACTAATTTGGCTGTAACTATGTTATAAATTTCATTTTCATTTAATGCATAGATTCAATGGACATGAATTTGAGCAAACTCTGGGAGATAGAGAAGGACAGGGGAGCCTGGTGTGTTGCAGTCCATGGGATCGCAAAGAATTGGACATGACTTAGCGACTGAACAATGAATGAACTTTTAGAATGAGTTTTAAAATTTAAAATGAGTTTTAAAATTTCCAGATATAAACAGTTCTATATTGGCTAGTGGAAGACTGGGGATTATCTTTTGTTTTTATTTCTAATTGTACTGGATTTGGCTTTGCTGAGGCTTCGTCTCTTTCTTTTGACCATGTTTGTTGTTTATTTATAAACTACAGCAATTAGAAATATTTTAATGTCCTCAAAAAGGAATGATTAGTATATGCTACTATGTATACAACTATATAATGGACTATTACACCAACATATTTATTAAAAAAATCACAATTTCAAAGACTATTTAATGATAGGAAACATGTTGTTATTTAAAGAACTGTCAGCTTACACTAGTTTTTTAATTTAGAGAAGTGAATTCATTAATATGGATGTGTACATTTTAGAAAGTTGGAATGATTTGTAATTCATCTCCTTTATATTTTATTTGTATTTTGCAAATTATCAACACTGAGTGTAGTATAATTAATCAAAAGTAAATAAGTATTAAGCTCAATTTTCTAAGAGTAATGAAGCATGATGTTAGTTGGTTTAAATTTTTTAGTCTAGCATATGGGAAATCTTGGCAGATGTTCCATAAAGTGTTTGAAAAAATCCTTTGTGTACGTTAGATTAAGCTTAATAATTATCTTATTAAAATCATCAATTTTTTAAGCTCAGTTGATATCTGAAGGGGAGCCATTTAAATCTCCTACCATAATTGTGGACTCAAAAATTTCTCCTTGAAGTTTTATGCTTTTTTGTTTTATCTACTTTGAAATTATATTATTAAGTAAATAAATCTCAATGATTGACATTTAGATTTGAGTTTACACTGGAAGTTTTCTTCAAAGCGGAAGGGTAGTTGGGTTAACAGGTAGAAATCATAAAGCCTCTGCTCTAGTATGACCAGAAATATTTATATGATGAAGCATAAGTTAGTGACCTTAGATGAAGGTAACTAGTAAAATTCTTCATATTTTTCCAGCTTTTTCACTGTTATAAACAATTCTTAAATATGCTTAATATAAGGATATTTGAGGCCTTCTGTGATTTTTTTCCATTGCTCTAAATTCCTGGAATTAATATTAGTGGTTCAAATGGCATAATTATTTTCAAGGTTTTTGATAAGTATCACCAAGTTGCTTTTCAAAAAGACTATACCAGATAATCTTCCATCATGAACATATGAATGTGCTCATTTCAACTATTTGCTAACACTGCATACTATCATTTTGAGATATTTGTTTATTGGAACCAGGGAAAGTAGTATCTCCTTGTGTCAGAGGCAGCCATTTGCCACCAAAATCCCTTCTTCCATTCTTCTGCAGCATGAAGCCATAGTTTCCCTCTTTTCCTTATGTCTGCTCAGTTACAGGCCTCATTCCCTAGCCCTCTTTGCTGCTAGATTTCACTTTGTGGCCAGATTATGGTAGTATAAGCAGAATGGCATGTACCACTTGTGGAGCTTGGCCTTAAAACACTGAATGCCTATTTACTCATGTTTTGTTTTCCACTGGCTTTCCCCTGAAACATGGGTGAGCCTATGACAATGCATTTGGGAACTGCAGAACTATAAGATGGGAGAAAATGGTATTTCTGAACAATAGTGTGAAACATACCACTAGCTGACTTGGACTTTGTCACCCGTGACTGTTATAAGAGAGAGAAATAAACTTCTATGTTCCTTAAGCTACTTTATTTTGGGCCTGTTTATTACATCAGCCTAGTTTTTACCCTGATTTATGTACTCATTTTTATTTTATTTTGAATTATTTGCTGAATTTATA
Organism: Giraffa tippelskirchi; assembly: GCF_054371585.1. Taxonomy (NCBI): domain Eukaryota; kingdom Metazoa; phylum Chordata; class Mammalia; order Artiodactyla; family Giraffidae; genus Giraffa; species Giraffa tippelskirchi. The sequence goes on along the minus strand of NC_137275.1, from coordinate 79,839,686 downwards.
TTATAAATTTCTTTAATGGGTTTGAATTAACTCTTTGTACATTAACATAAATAGTCCTTTGTTGTATATAATTTCATTTGCCTTCAGATTCTTCTTAGGCAGTTAAATTTCTCAATTATATTGGTATCATGACCAACACATTTCTTCATTTTACTTAGTGAAATAGTCTCTGCTAATATACATAATGATATTAATGAAAGTCCTGAAACTAATATTTACTTTCTGCTTCTGCCATTAATTCATCTGTAATATTAATTTCCAAGACCTTTTATATAATTCCATGATTTAAAATAGCTTTCATACTTGGGAACTAATAAGGACACATAAATCTAAGAGCTACAACTTTAAACAACAAGAAGAATAAGATAAGTATTATAGATTTTTGCTGTTTTTGCCATTTCCTTTTTGCTGTATTGCTAAATTATTGAGATGGAACAATAACATAAGCAAGATTTCAATAAATTTTTGGAAGCTGGAAATGAAAGGAATAAAAACTGAATTAGTTGGGTTATCATCTAAGTCAGTGGTCCCCAGCCTTTTTGGCTCCAGGGACCAGTTTTGTGGAAGACAATTTTTCCACAGACCAAAGGGGAGGGGAGAAGGATGATTTCTCGTTGATTCAAGTGTAGTAGGGTTCACACTCCCTTGAGAATCTAATGCCGCTGATCTGAAGTGGAGCTCAGGTGGTAATGCGACCAATGGGGAGTGGCTATAAATATAGATGAAGCTTTGCTTGCTTTCCTCCACTTATGTCCTGCTGTGCAGCTCAGTCCCTAACAGACCATGGGCCAGCACTGGCCTAGCGTTTGGAGTGGTTGTTCAGTTGCCAAGTCGTGTTGGACTTCTTGCAACCCCATGCCAAGGACTGCAGCATGCCAAGCTTCCCTGTCCTTTACTATCTCCTGGAGTTTGCTCAAACTCCTGTCCATTGAGTTGGTGGTGCCATCCAACCATTTCATCCTCTTTCATGCCGCTTCTCCAGGAGACTGGGGACCCATGATCTAAGTGATTATAGTGGGGGCCTACTGATGTAAAGTTAATCACCATGCAGAACATATAAGAGATTCATCAATTGACAGTATCAGGTATTATGAAGGATGAACATAGATCCCTTCTCATGTCTCAGGAGAGGAGAGTTTTAATCAGAACCATGAGGTACTTGGCATTTAAGTGTACAAGGGTGAAATGGGCTGAAAACATGGTATTTAGTGAAAATATGAACTGTGGGATCCTCAGTCACTTCCTTTATTCCTAGCATTTCTGAAGCAATGTGTATAAAAAACTGAATGACCCTAGAGAAAATATCTTAAAATACTGAAATTTGAATTTCTTCCCATGAAAAGTGCCTAGTGTAATGAAAGCCCATATAATGGGATATCATTGTAAACTTTCAGAATAGAAATAAAGAAAAAAAAAATCCTAAAGTCTTCCTGAAGGTAAAACAGGTCACGAATAAAAGATCAGAAATAAGAATGACATTAGTTACCTCAAGAATGAAACTGAAGTGTAAAGAAAATAGAATCATGCCCTTACAATTGAAAGAAAAATTTCTCACTCAGGTATGAGGATAAAGATATATTCAAACTCTTAAGGGTCTCAAAAAGTGACCTCTCATTTGCCCTTTTCCCCTGTAGAAATTGATAGGAGGATATGTTCAGCTAAAATGAAGGAGTAGATCAAGAAAAAGGGAAATGTGGAGTCCTGAAAAGAGGGAACGACATTGTGAAGGGGATTATTAGGGTGATGACTGTGTACCAGATGGAGAGAGCAGACAGTCTGCAATGGAGCAGGAGGAGCTGAACTGACATCTCCGGCATAGATGATCTGAAGTAGTTGAAAATTTGGAAAACGATTTGCTAGGTCTGTTTGAATCTGGGGAAAATTAGAGATAAGCACATTACAGACCAATAAAAAAAAAAGTAATGTATTAATTAGGGAAAATAATCTTATGAAACAAAAATATAATTGTAGTATGCTTGGCAGCATACAATATTTACAGTCACAATGCTATAAACTCTGACCACTGATTTCACCAAACAATTACAAATATATTAGAAAGAAGGGTGGAGGTGAGCTTTGTGTCTTTGAGATTACAAAATCTTCACTGGTCTTCCATGCTAATTTTATTCTTAAACTATGAATGAATTTGTATAATAAAATAAAAATTTATTATGGACATGAATATATCCATATTTTGCATTGTTGTTCAATCAATCAGTCATGTCCGACTCTTTGCAACCCCGTGGACTACAGCACTCCAGGCTTCCCTGCCCTTCACCATTTTCCAGAGATTGCTCAAGCTCATGTCCCTTGAGTTGGTGATGCCATCCAATCATCTCGTCCTCTGTCGTCCCTTCTCCTCCTGCCTTCAATCTTTCCCAGTATCAGATTCTTTACATTGAGTTGGCTCTTTGCATCAGGTGGCCAAAGTGTTGGAGCTTGAGCTTCAGCATCAGTCCTCCTAATGAATATTCAGAGTTGATATCCTTTAGGATTGACTGGTTTGATCACCTGACAGTCCAAGGAACTCTAAAGAGTCTTCTCCATCACCACAGTTCAAAAGCATCAATTCTTTGGAGCTCAACCTTTTTTATTGTCCAGCTCTCACATCCAAACATGACTACTGGAAAATCCATAGCGTTGACTATACAGACCTTTGTAGGCAAAGTAATGTCTCTGCTTTCTAATACTCTGTCTAGGTTTGTCACTGTTTTTCTTCCAAGGAGCAAGCGTCTTTTAATTTCATGGCTGCAGTCACTGTCCACAGTGATTTTGGAGCCCAAGAAAATAGTCTGTCACTGCTTCCATTGTTTCCCCATCTATTTGTCATGAAATGATGGGACTGCATGCCATGCTTTGTTGTCTGAATGTTGAGTTTTAAGCCAGCTTTTTCACTCTCCTCTTTCACTTTCATCAAGACGTCCTTTAATTCCTCTTTACTTTCTGCCATTAGGGTGGTGTCATCTGCATATCAGAGATTATTGATATTTCTCCTAGCCATCTTGATTCCAGTTTGTGCTTCATCCAGCCTAGCATTTCACATGATGTACTCTGCATATAAGTTAAATAAGCATGGTGAATATATACAGCCTTGACATACTTCTTTCCCAATTTTGAAATAGTCCATTGTTCCATGTCCAATTCTAACTGTTGCTTCTTGACCTGCATACAGATTTCTCAGGAGGCAGGTAAGGTGGTCTGGTATTCCCATCTCTTTCAGAATTTTCCATAGTTTGTTATGATCTACACAGTCAAAGGCTTTAGCATAGTCAATGAAACAAAGGTGGATATTTTTCTGGAATTCTCTAACTTTTTCTATGATCCAACAAATGTTGAATATTTGATCTCTGTTTCCTCTGCCTTTTCTAAATCCAGCTTGTCCGTCTGGAAATTCTTGGTTCACATATTGTTGAAGCCTGACTTGAAGGATTTTGAGCATTAATTTGCTAGTATGTGAGATGAGGGCAATTTTGTGTTAGTTTGAACATTCCTTGGCATTGCCCTTCTTTGAGATTGGATTGAAAACTGACCTTTTTCAGTTGTCCTGTGGCCACTGGTGAGTTTTCCAAATTTCCTGGTATATTGAGTGTAGCACTTTAACAGCAAAATCTTTTAGGATTTGAAATAGCTCAGCTGGAATTCCATCACCTCTGCTAGCTGTGTTTGTAGTAAGACTTCCTAAGGCCCACTTGACTTCACAATCCAGGATGTCTGGCTTTAGGTAAGTGATCACACAATCGTGGTTATCTGGGTCATTAAGGTCTTATTTTGTATAGTTCTTCTGTGTATTCTTGCCACCTGTTCTTAACATCTTCTGCTTCTATTAGGTCCATACCATTTCCATCCCTTATTGTGCTCATCTTAGCATGAAATATTCCCTTGGTATCTCTAATTTTCTTGAAGAGATCTCTAGTCTATCCCATTCCATTGTTTTCCTCTATTTCTTTGCATTTTTCACTTAAAAAAGCTTTCTTATCTCTTGTTGCTATTCTTTGGAACTCTGCATTCAGATGAGCATATCTTTTTTTCTCCTTTGCCTTTTGCTTCCCTTCTTTTCTCAGGTATTTGTACAGCCTCCTCAGACAACCATTTTGCCTTTTTTACATTTCTTTTTCGTGGGGGCAGTTTTGATTACCCCCTCCTGGACAATGTTACGAACCTCCATCTATAGTTCTTCAGGCATTGTATCAGTTCTAATCCCTTGAATCTATTTGTCACTTATGATTTGGATAATCATAAGGTATTTGATTTAGGTCATACCTGAATGGCCTAGTGGTTTTCCCTATGTTCTTCAACTTAAGTCTGAATTTGCAATAAGGAGTTCATGGTCTAAGCCACAGTCAACTCCCAGTCTTGTTTTTGTTGACTGTACAGAGCTTTTCCATCTTTGGCTACAAAGAATATAATCAGTCTGATTTCAGTATTGGCCATCTGGTGATGTCCATGTGTAGAGTCGTCTCTTGTGTTGGAAGAGTGTGTTTGCTATGACCAGTGCGTTCTCTTGGCAAAACTCTGTTAGCCTTTGCCCTGCTTCATTTTGTACTCAAGGCCAAACTTGCCTGTTACTCCAGGTATCTCTTGAGTTCCTACTTTTGCATTCCAGTCCCGTATGATGAAAAGGACATCTTTTTTTGGTGTTAGTTCTAGAAGGTCTTGTAGGTCTTCACAGAACTGTTCAACTTCATCTTCTTCAGTATTAGTGGTTGGGGCATAGACTTGGATTACTGTAATGTTGAATAGTTTGCCTTGGAAATTAACTGAGATAATTTTGTCGTTTTTGAGATTGCACCCAACTACTCCATTTTGGACTCTTTTGTTGACTGTGATGGCTACTCCATTTCTTGTAAGTGATTCTTGCCCACAGTAGTAGGTATAATGGTCATGTGAATTAAATTCGCCCATTCCTGTCCATTTTACTTGGAATGTTAGGTCCATGAATCAAGGTAAATTAGAAGTGGTCAACCAGGGGATACTTTGCATTAGATTTCCAGAAATTTTCTTAGAATAATCTTTTAAACTTAAAACTTCTGTCTGTGCTTTTAGAACTGATCATTGCAATGTTGATCCAACTCTAAGACTCTTGCATAAGAGCAGGAGTGGTGCAGTTATATTTTTAAGGTGTAGGTAAACTTAAAAATGTTCATCTTAGGTCAAACCCCATCACTTGTTTTTATAAATAACTTTACCAATATTTCAGTATTCTTTAGCCACTGGTTTTCAGTGATATTGAAACCCTAAAGTTCCACAGAATCCTTAATAATAGGTCTCCCTCTCCCCCATGAAATGGAAAATATGTGATTTTATCAAGAAGGTTTCACTCTAAACAGAATCAAAGGAGAATATTTATATTTGGGTACAAGTTTTTACATCTTTTAGCAACTGTATCTTTCTTCTAACTTTTTCTTCCCCAGAGGTCTTGCCATGCTTTCTGAAAAGAATATCCTTTCCATTATTTGTCTCTTGATCCATATTTGTGCCTCTATCAAATATCCATTTAAAATAACTTTTCTTCATCAAGGCCACTTGAATAGTTCTACTCCACACTGGTCATTTCATTATTCCATTTCTCTTAGCGCTTGTGTTTTGTGTTACATTAATTTGTACCTGTTTTCATGTCATCTTTGCCTGTGTTGTTATATCTTTTCATCTGCATTTTGTTCCCCTATTATATTGTAAATTCTCAGAGAATGAGGACAATGTCTTTAACTTCATTTGCATATCTCCATGACATCCAGTAGAGAATTCCATTTGAAGGCAGCACTCAATTAAATGATATTTTCACTGACAGAATCTTGTCTAGCTTGGGAAAATATGGTTTATGATGCACTCAATATCGTTGTTATGTATATTTTTTTTTTCTTAAAAAGTCTTTAGGAAGCATACATATACAGCATTATGTAGAAGATACATGCTGAGTGGTTTCAAAAAGACTTACCACCCAATGTATTGACATATAATTTAAAAAATTCAGATGGAAGATAACAAAACATCATTGGTACATATATATACATATATATGTCTATATATAATTAATTAATTAATATTATTTGTCCAACCTGCATTTATATATATGTTTGTGAATATATAGAATATATATATATATATATATACACACACGCACTTCATATATGTATATATACATCTATATATATATAAAAATGCAAATTGGACAAATAATATTTATTAATTTCACTAATATCCCAAATAAACATAAACATACCTTTAGAGTACATTTTGCCTCTCCATATCTTAAAAAGTAGTTCACTTGGATTTATATATTTATATTAAAAATGTATGTTAAGAACAATAAAATTTCTAAGAGACTTTGGCTTTCTGTAGTACCCAGAATGTATATAACCTCTTTAGCTTGTTTTTTTATAATCTTGCCTCAAAGTTCTTTTTCAATCTCATCAAAATTATATCAAATGCTCAGTTCCAGAATTCTTCTTTTAGCTCCTATTTTAAGATTTAACACAGAATCTTAAAATATTAAAGCTGGAAGAGTTCATTAAGTTCCAACAGTTTCCAAATACGCTAGAACTACAGAATCAGGAAATTCATAAAACTGAAGATCCCAAGCCCTATTCCCTGCAGTTATCACCTACAAGTTAGGGTCTAGAAATCCATCATTTTAACAGGCACCCTACTTATTCCTAATGTATTGGCAAATCAATAGTTTACTCTGGTTTCTTCATCATAGATATAAATAAGTGAAGAAATTATACACACATAAATATGTGTGTGTGTATGCATGTGTATAGATGTATTATAAGTGACATGCTGCTCCTCAGATGTGAATTCTAATTCTTAATCCTTCCCTGCCCCCATCCTTATCTAGTGGCACACTTCTGCTTATATCCCCTGGGCAGTTCCAACTTCAAGTCTTTGCCCACACTCTTTCCCACCTGCAGTGGCCTCTCTTTCCCTTTGGACCAAATCAAACTATATGGTACATATTTATCACGATGCCTTCCCCATCTCAGAATCATACAGTTATCTTTCTTCACTAAATTCTTGTGGAACCATCTATCTGACACTGAATCAGATACTGCTGGCATGAAGATTATCTATGGATAATACTGAGTTCTACTCTGACCTGTGTTCCCATCAAGCCTGTTAGAAATTCTACCTTGGGAAAAATTTTACCAAGGTAGAGGGGGAGCTTTTTAATGGCAGTAAATCCTTACTCATTTTGAGAAACTGTTTTAACTATCAGCAAACTACATCAATGATCTGCTATAGTCTGAAAGTATCATGCATGAAATCTTGGTTTCTAAGAAAAGAGATTCTCAAACTTTAATACACAGAAGAACCACTTACAGCTGGATCTCTTAGTCTGGTCCAGGGGTATTTTAATCTACACATGCTATACTATTACTTAGCTTTTGATTAGGTTTTATCTCTCATTAAATTTGAAATCTCATAAAGTATTCTATCTTCTCCATATCCCCCACCATAGCACCTGTCCATCGTTAATTATATTATTAGTAAATATTTAATTGAATAATTAAATCTGTCAAGACTGTTACTAAACTTTTTGATTTTTAAAATCTCTTGTTAAGAATGCTTAAAGCAGGAGTCTCATTGGAAGAAGTCTGAAACGCACCATACAAAATCCTTTCTCCTTTATTTAAGCCAAGAATAAAAGGTAAGAAAAAGGTGAAGATGTCATTCTCAAAAAAGAAACCCTAGGGACTTCCCCAGTGGTCCAGTGGTTAAGACTCTGCCTTCTAATGCAGGGGGCATGAGTTCCATCCCTGATTGAGGAATTAAGATTCCATATGCCTTGCAGTGTGGCCAAAGTAAATAAATAAAGAGAACTCTGTAAATTAAAAAAAAAAAGAAAATCAGAATATATAAAGAATGGGTTTTCTTTTGCTACCATCAACTTCAGTTCACACAACTATTTATATGAAACTTGCAAATTAAAAGGCTACTAGAGTTTTGCCAGGAGAACACATTGGTCACAGTAAACACCCTCTTCCAACAACACACAAGAAGACTCTACACATGAACATCACCAGGTGGTCAACACCGAAATCAGATTGATTATATTCTTTGCAGCCAAAGAAGGACAAGCTCTACACAGTCAGCAAAAACAAGACCAGAAGCTGACTGTAGCTCAGATCATGAACTCCTTATTGCCAAATTCAGACTTAAATTGAAGAAAGTGGGGAAAACCACTAGACCTGATTTAAGTATGACCTAAATCAAATTCCTTATGATTATACAGTGGAAGTGACAAATAGATTTAAGGGACTAGATCCGATAGACAGAGTGCCTGATGAACTATGGATGGAGGTTCGTGACATTGTACAGGAGACAGGGATCAAGACCATTCCGAAGAAAAATAAATGCAAAAAGGCAAAATGGCTGTCTGAGGAGGCCTTACAAATAGCTGTGAAAAAAAGAGAAGTGAAAAGCAAAGGAGAAAAGGAAAGATATACCCATTTGAATGCAGAGTTCCAAAGAAGAGCAAGGAGAGATAAAAAAGCCTTCCTCAGTGATCAGTGCAAAGAAATAGAGGAAAACAATAGAATGGGAAAGACTAGAGATCTCTTCAAGAAAATTAGAGATACCAAGGGAACATTTCATGCAAAGATGGGCTCAATAAAGGACAGATATGGTATGGACCTCACAGAAGCAGAAGATATTAAGAAGAGGTGGCAAAAATACACGGAAGAACTGTACAAAAACGATCTTCACGACCCAGATAATCATGATGGTGTGATCACTCATCTAGAGCCAGACATCCTGGAATGTGAAGTCAAGTGGGCCTTAGGAAACATCACTATGAACAAAGCTAGTGGAGGTGATGGAATTCCAGTTGAGCTATTTCAAATCCTAAAAGATGATGCTGTAAAAGTGCTGCACTCAATGTGCAAGCAAATTTGGAAAACTCAGCAGTGGCCACAGGACTGGAAAAGGTCAGTTTTCATTCCAACCCCAAAGAAAGGCAATGCCAAAGAATGCTCAAACTACCACACAATTTCATTCATGTCACATGCTAGTAAAGTAATGCTCAAAATTCTCCAAGCCAGGCTTCAACAATATGTGAACTGTGAATTTCCAGATGTTCACGCTGGTTTTAGAAAAGGCAGAGGAACCAGAGATCAAATGGCCAACATCCGCTGGATCATCGAAAAAGCAAGAGAGTTCCAGAAAATATCTACTTCTGCTTTATTGACTATGCCAAAGCCTTTCATTGTGTGGATCACAATAAATTGTGGAAAATTCTGAAAGAGATGGGCATACCAGACCACCTGACCTGCCTCTTGAGAAATCTGTATGCAAGTCAGGAAGCAACAGTTAGAACTGGACATGGAACAACAGACTGGTTCCAAATCGGAAAAGGAGTATGTCAAGGCCATATATTGTCACCCTGCTTATTTGACTTATATGCAGAGTACATCATGAGAAATGCTTGGATGGATGAAGCACAAGCTGGAATCAAGATTACTGGGCGAAATATCAATAACCTCAGATATGCAGATGACACAACCCTAATTGCAGAAAGCGAAGAAGAACTTAAGAGCCTCTTGATGAAAGTGAAAGAGGAGAATGAAAAAGTTGGCTTAAAGGTCAACATTCAGAAAACGAAGATCATGGCATCCAGTCCCATCACTTCATGGCAAATAGATGGGGAAACAGTGAAACAGTGACAGACTTTATTTTTTGGGGCTCCAAAATCACTGCAGATGGTGACTGCAGCCATGAAATTAACAGACACTTCCTCCTTGGAAAGAAAGTTATGACCAACCTAGACAACATATTAAAGAGCAAAGTCTTTACTTTGCCAACAAAGATCCGTCTAGTCAAGGCTATGGTTTTTCCAGTGGTCACGTATCGATGTGAGAGTTGGACTATAGAGAAAGCTGAGGGCTGAAGAATTGATGCTTTTGAACTGTGGTGTTGGAGAAGACTCTTGAGAGTCCTTTTGACTGCAAGGACCAACCAGTCCATCCTAAAGGAAATGAGTCCTGAATATTCATAGGAAGGACTGATGTCAAAGCTGAAACTCCAATACTTTGGCTACCTGATACAAGGAGGTGACCCATTTGAAAAGACCCTGATGCTGGGAAAGATTGAAGGTGGGAGGAGAAGAGGACAACAGAGGATGAGATAGCTGGATGGCATCACTGACTCAATGGACATGAGTTTTAGTAAACTCCGGGAGTTGGTGACAGACAGGGAGGCCTTGCGTGCTGCATCCACGGGGTCGCAACAAGTTGAACATGACTGAGTGACTGAACTGAACGGCAAATTAGATTATTTATTTACAAAATCAGCTGTACTAGATTTTGGAATTTAGAAATAATTCTGACCCAAGAAGGAGTAATAACTATTAGAATAAATGCTCGTGTCCTAGTTGGCTTTAGAATTTAAGTAAAAATTTAGAGAGGCCTCTCTCTCAAGGAAGAGCTTCCATGGAGTCAGTTGCAAAGGACACTTTCCCTATCGTCTTGTTGCTTATCAACTGGGACGTTTTATACAAGCACCTGAATGCCATGTGTGGCTCTCTAAGGTTTAATGGATCTCCATAGTAGTAAATTGTGGGTTCTCTCTGACAAAGAGGAAGGGTTTTAAATCTATTGTATTAGGTAGAAGACACTCAGTGGACTTCAGACCGTCATTCACACCTCTTTTTGCAGTAAGTATTTCTGGAGATGCACAGACTTTTTCAGGTCTCTAGGACCCACTTAGACCAGTGACTATCATAAGTTTTACCAAGAATTCCTTCTTTTGGATTAAGGCTCAAAGATTAATTTGCTTTAATCACAAACTTTATTCTTCTCAGTTCATGAATAGATGGCTGTGTTAGTGTAACTTTAGTCCATTTATAAATATTCTTCGTATCATTCGAAATGTATATAGAGAAAAAGCCAATAAAGTGACAGCTGTATATAAATTTTTTTTTTTTGGCTCGTCGTTAAATGGGAAGGCATTAATTTTGTTTTTTATTATTATCAAGAGACATCTATTTTTCAATTTAATAGAATGTTTTAACCTTGCTTATAGTCATTTTATTGGTTACTATGGCAATATCTTTCAGATATAGGTTGGTATTGTTATCTTAATTTTATGGTTACTCCATTTAATCTACTTTATGCTTATCTCTGGTCTCCAGTTTATGGCAATGTGTGTCCTGGTAAAAGAGTCTGCAACTTTCTCACATTCCTGTGATATAACCCAAGCACTTTGTCCGATATTTGACAATAGTACCATCCTGTGAACCACACTTATGGTATGGTAGGTATGCTGATTTTCTCACTTCTTCTATGTGTGAAGTTATATCACATATTTATTACCTCCAGTAAACATTAGCATTAGTCTGTGATTGAAAGTGTCCCAAGTGAGAGTTCATTTTTAGCATTCAGTGATAAGGAAAATCCTTGCATGAGTGCCTCATTCTACCAGACTTTCACTCTTGTGCCCTCCTCTTCCCCATTTTCTTTCATTGTCTGTCAAAGAAATTCTCACTTGTTCATAAATGAATTTGGTGTTCTCAAGCACAGGGAGGAGCAGAAGAGGCAAGGAAGAGAACCTGAGCAGTCACCTGGAAGGTTCAGAGCAGGTTCTGAAGCCAGATGCCCTGAGTGGCATCGGGGTCTGCCATTGATATCTAGATACCTTGAGAAAGTTACTTTACCTTGCTGTGCCTCAGTTTCTCCATCTGTAGTATTAGTCGCTCAGTTGTGTCCTACTCTTTGCAACGCGTGGACTGTAGTCTGCCAAGGCTCCCCTGTCCATGGGATTCTCCAGGCAAGAATACTAGAGTGGGTTGCCATGCTCTCTTCCATCTCCATCTGTAAAATGGGGATAAAAGCAGAATTTACCTTAGAGTTTTTCTAAGGATTAATTGGATTAGTATTTGTAAAGCATTTAGAAGGATACCTAGAGTAGAGGGTAATACATAAATAGATAAATAACAGATGTTCTGACCCCAATAAAAGATTTTTTAAAATTAAGAAAGAAATAAAAGCCTTCAGAGTGATGGAAATTGGCAATGGAGAAGTAACTGATTGCAGTTTAGGACTTTGCAATAACATAAGAATATAAATCATTTTAATATAACCTTCTTAAGTGAACAATGCAAAGAAATAGAGGAAAACAATAGAATGGGGAAAAAACTAAAGATCTAGTATGTGAACTGAGAACTTCCAGATACACATGCTGGATTTAGAAAAGGCAGAGGAACAAGTGATCAAATTGCCAACATATATTGGATCATAGAAAAAAAGCAAGGGAATTCCAGAAAAACATCTGCTTCATTGACTATGCTAAAGTCTTTGACTGTGTAGATCACAACAATCTGTGGAAAGTTCTTCAAGAGATGAAAATACCAGGCTACCTTACCTGTCTCCTGATAAACCTGTATGTAGGTCAAGAAGCAACAGTTAGATCTGGACATGGAACAGCAGACTGGTTCAAAATTGGAAAAGGAATATGACAAGGCTGTATATTGTCACCCTACTTATTTAACTTCTATGCATCATGGGAAATGCTGGGCTGAATGAAGCACAATCAGGAGGAGAAATATCAATAACCTCAGATATGCTGATGATACCACCCTAATGGCAGAAAGCAAAGAGAAACTAAAGAGCCTCTTGATGAAGGTGAAAGAGGATAGGGAAAAAGCAGGCTTAAAACTCAATATTCAAAAAACTAAGATCATGGCATCTTGTCCCATCACTTCATGGCAAATAGATGGGGAGAAAAATGAAACAGTGACATATTTTATTTTCTTGGGCTCCAAAATCACTGTGGACAGTAACTGCAGCCGTGAAATTAAAAGACACTTGTTCCTTGGGAGAAAAGCAATGACAAACCTAGACAGCATATTAAAAAACAGAGACATCACTTTGCTGACAAAGCTCCCTTTCGTCTATGGTTTTTCCATTAGTCATGTATGGATGTGAGAGTTGGACCATAAAGAAGGCTGAGTGCCAAAGAATTGATGCTTTCCAACTGTGGTGCTGGAGACGACTCTTGAGAGTTCCTTGGACTGCAAGGAGATCAAACCAGTCACTCTTAAAGCAAATCAACCCTGAATATCCGTTGGAAGGACTGATGCTGAAGCTGAAGCTACAATATTTGGCTACCTGATGTGAAGAGCCAACTCATTGAAAATGACCCTGATGCTGGGGAAGATTGAGGGCAGGAAGAGAAGGGAGCAACAGAGGATGGGATGGTTGGATGGCATCATCGACTCAATGGACATGAGTTTGAGCAAACTCTGGGAGATAGTGAAGGACAGGGAAGCCTGGCATGCTGCAATCCATGGGGTTGCAAAGAGTCAGACATGACTGAGTGACTGAACAACAATATACAAACTTGCATAGAAAAATCAGTCTCTATATGTTATATACGTCTTTTCTTTGTTGCTTTAGGCCATTAATTACGCAGTGGAAAAGAGGTCAGAACAGCAAATTATTATATTGGAATGGTTACTACAAGAGACAAATACTGTTCTTGACTGGAATTCACTAACTCCATCTTGTAAGTAAATATGAAAATAATGCTTATTACTTCCTCTAAGAATCTCCTGGGCAATTCTACATGATTCTTTGCCTGGAAATTCCTGAATAAATTGCTAACAGTTTCCTAATGAATGAGTCATAATGTATATTAGTGGTTTTTACCTACACAAGGTGAACACCCTTTTCCAAAAACTCTCCTTCTTCCTTAAGATGTGACAGGGCCTGAAACATTCACACAAACATTTGTATAGCACTCTTTGTCTTCCAGACATTTTGCAACTATTTGAAATAAGTTTCCAAACCAGTAAATTTCTAGAAATTTATTTTATGAATATAAATACCATGTCCAATATTATACCAGAGAGCAAACACTACTTATTTCATCTTCTGATTATAAATAATCCTGCATATTCTTTGCCCTAAAATGTGTGTTTCTGTGGGAAAAAAAACTATGGTTAAATGTAAACCTCCAATAATAAAAGCAAGTCAGTGAAGCAAAGTTAGGAAAAAAATTTTTTAGTAGTCAAAAACTAAAATATTGTATCCTGATTCATGAAAAAAATGCATTTTGGAAATGAAGATTTCATATCCTCTCTTGGCAAAGTCTATTTTATGGCTACTACTTCATTTTCCATACACATGGTCCTCAAATAACTAGAAATGGTAAGGACATCTGACTAGGTGCTATTTTTACACTTTTAAAACAGGCATTTAAATATTTTTCTTTTTTAAAAAACATTTTTTGATGTGGACCATTTTTACCCTTTATTGAATTTCTTATAATATTGCTTCTGTTTTATGTTTGAATTTTGGGGCCTGATGTATGTGGGATCTTAGCTCCCCTATCAGAGATGGAACCCACACCCATTGCATGGCATTGGATAGCAAAATCTAAACCACGAGATCACCAGGGAAGTCCCTAAATATTTTTCTGTATTGTGAATTTGTGGAGCTGTTGTCATAAAATCCTTTTCAATTGTAGGTTTGCACACATGCTCAATGAAGAGAAAGACAGATGATGGTATCGAATTTATGTTTTAATTTGTTTGTGGTGCTTTGAAAGACAGAATATATGTCTACTATGAATGTATGATATATGAGTATCCTTTCTAATTTAGTACAGATTTTGTGAGCTGTGGCATAGTATCACTCAGCCAGTCCACTAAAGATATCAGTGCACTATAACAGTGAACAGTCTTGAGTCTCTATGCCTCAGTTTAGCCCTCAGAAATCAAAAGCTTAGTGATCCATCTGTTAAAAACGTACACATTGAGGGAAACTACATGAAGGACTGGACTATTGCCATGAAGGAGGTCAGAGAAATTCCATAATGGCAGATTATTACACTGAACTACCAAGGTTATAACCCCCTGTAGGTTTTTGACAGTCATTCATGAGCAGCTAAACCAATATTAGGTATCCCAAGACCATCAGGCAAAGACCTACAAACTTATTGGGAACAAGTCCAATTTTAGATAGCTGGAAAATCAACATACTATCAGAGGAGCCCAGTAAGACCTATTTTTGTGAAAGAATCTAGAGACCTAATTTCCTAGTGACTTTTTAAAAAAATGCCTACATATATCCCAAGTTTGTATTTAAGAGGCTCTAACCTGCGTTCAAGCAGCTTCTGTAGAGAGCCTGCAGTAAAAACTCATAAATTATAAGCAAGTCATATTTTATGAAAACATAACTTTTTATTTGGGTGATAGAAAATATAGGTAATGCAAAATGTAAATAAGGGTCTTCACAAACCTCAGTGATTACTTGCCTGCTGGAATATACTATGGAAAGGTAATTTATACACAACAGTAAGAGTGTTCAGTGTAAATCTTTGTCAAATTTTATGACATATGGGACAATTTTGACAATGTTTCTATGATGACCACAAAATTTACTGGAAAAAAAGATGGTCTACGGAAATCTGAAGTGCTCATTTTTTCATCCAGATAAGCAATTTAAATCCATTATAATGTGAGCTTCTATTTTAAGAAATATTTTGTGAGATATCAGTATATTTATTTAATCAAAATGATATAATCTTACCCAAGTTGAAGATACGTTAATTACAACTGTGAAGTTAACTTGCTGTTCTATTTAACTATCCATGTCACAAAACTAAATGTTATTAGAGTATGGAATTTTTTCAGAAGAAAATTGTTTTTGTTGTGAGATTTGACTGCTGAAATTTAAGGACTCAGATCACTAGGTAATGTCTCATTCCACCAAACTACAGATGCTCTCCGTGTTGTCCCCTGCAGCAACGTTCTAGGCATTCCACATGGCTAATTCCACTACTAACAAGTACATGCAAAAGACTGTGAGATGAAGTAAAACTGAATAATTGGGACAATTGATTTAAGTATGATAACTCACCAAATAATTTTATTATATTATTTCAATTAAATAAATGTATGGTAGATTTTAGTTCCAGCTGTATAAATTATTGAGCAGTTGAAATTAGATCAAGAAACATGAAAATTTACAGTCTTACAGAGTTTTTTTTTTTCTTTTTAGATCTTAGGGTAGTAAATAAGCTCTAATTTTCATAGTTATATAGGTGTGTGGCTACTCATGCATGCTCAGTCAGTTGTGTCCAACCTTTTGTGACCCCATGGACTGTAGCTTGTGAGGCTCCTCTGTCCATTGAATTTTCCAGGCAAGAATACTGGAGTGGGATGCCATTTCCTCTTCCAGGGAATCTTCCCAACTCAGAAATGGAACCTGCATCTCCTGTGTTTCCTGCATTGGCAGGCAGATTCTTTACCACTGAGCCATCTGGGAGGCTCCTAGTTATACAGGTATATATTGGTTAATATAAATAGTAAGTGAGATTAAGCATACAACTCTATATAATGAGGAATTATATATGTTCAAATACTTTGTGCCAGTTTTATTGACTACAACCTTTAAGTAAGAAATCAGAGTAAATTGATATCATCAGAAATCTTTGGAATTTGGAAAAGAGCACAGGACTTAGAGGACTTCCTTAGTGGTTCAGTGGTAAAGAATATGCCTGCCAAGCAGGAGATGTGGGTCTGATCCCTTGGTCAGGAAGATCCCCTGGAGAAGAAAATGGCAACCCACTACAGTATTCTTTCTGGGAAATACCACAGACAGAGGAGCTTGGTGGGCTAGAGTCCATGGGGTCACAAAGAGTTGGACACAACTTAGCAACTGAGCATGCATGCATGTACAGAACTTAGCAGAGGAATTGAGGTCTCAGATGTGCTCATTTACTTGAAATGAAAGCTTGAGTCAGTTATTTGCCCTCTTTAAACCTAACTTTATCATGAAAATATGATCTTTAAATTCCATCCAGCTCTACAATTTTATAATTCCATTTACCTATTCTATATTTGTATCTGCCTATGTGATCTTTAAAACTCCATCCAACTTTTATAATTCTCTTTATTTTCTATTTTGTATTTGTATCTCATTAAGAGAGGGGGTGGGGATAGGAGAAATAAAGCTATGTTAGATGAAGAGTCTACCATAAAGAAACATTATAATCTAAATACACCTAATTATGCTGGCCTCAGCAGGTATCTTCCCAGATTGCAGGACTACTTTTATAATAGTTCACTATTTGATCATCCTTACTCAATGATCTTTGAGTAAGAGAAGAAAATATACATGATACCAGGCAATTAGTATTACTTTTTTTCCCCCAGGGGAAATAAGGTGGGTGTCAAATACAGATTGAGACACTTGTTCAAGATCCAAGAGACCAGAATGCCTTTCCTGCCTTCAGGGCCCATCAGTCCTTTCTATAAACTCTTTCCCATACTTAATCTGGGGCTCAGGAGGATTTTTGTTCCTTGTAGCTAAAAATATTTGGACAAAGAATTCTAATAGAAAAGTGGATGAACAACATGAATAGCTCTTCTACAACTAAGAAAATAGGCACAGGGAAAGATATACTACCTCACGAAAGAGTAAAAACGTGCAGTGGAAACAATGTGAATTCTGTTTCTGTCCTTTGTCCACCAGACTGGCAAAAATTTAAAGATTATATCTAGATTTTGCAAGAGAGAGGGAAATAGGTGGGTGGTTGGATATGTAAATTACCAGGAACAATATGAAGGGAAGTTAGGTAACATTTATCAAAACATAAATTGTTCAGTCATATCTAAGAATTCTTTGCCAAATTCCAGGTCATGAAGTTTTACCCCTGTGTTTTCTTCTAAGAGTTTTAGCTCCTACATTTGGGTCTTTGACTCATTTTAGTTAATTTCTGAATATGAGGTAAAGCTACGATTTTGTTCTTTTGCATGTAGCTACCTAGTTGTTTCAACAACACATGTCAAAATGATCTTGCTGAACTCATCTAATGATTCAAAGAGTTTTGTTGGCTTATTTTTAATGGCCTTTTTAGAATTTTCTATATACAGAATGATGTCATTTGCAAGTAGATATAGTTTTACTTCTTCCTTTTCAATTTTTGTTGTTGTTCAGTCGCTCAGTCAGGTCCAACTCTTTGCAACCGCATAGATTGCAGCACGCCAGACTTCCCTATCCTTTACTACCTCCTAGAGTTTGCTCAAACTCATGTCCTTTGAGTTGATGATGCCATCCAACCATTACATCCTCTGTTGTCCCCTCCTTCTCCTGCCCTCAATCTTTCCCAGCATCAGGGTCTTTTCCAATGAGTTGCCTCTTCACATCAGGTGGCCAAATATTGTAGCTTCAGCTTCAGCATCTGTCCTTCCAATGAATATTCAGGGTTAATTTGCTTTAAGAGTGACTGGTTTGATCTCCTTGCAGTCCAAGGGACTCTCAAAAGTCTTCTGTAGCACCACAATTTGAAAGCATGAATTCTTCAGCACTCAGCGTTCTTTATTGTCCAACTCTCATAATCTATACATGAGTACTTGAAAACTATATCTTTTACTGTATGGAGCTTTGTCAGCAAAGTGATGTCTCTGTTTTTTAATATGCTGTCTAGGTTTGTTATAGATTTTCTTTCAAGGAGCAAATGTCTTTTAATTTCATGACTGCAGTCACCATCTGCAGTGATTTTGCAGCCTAAGAAAATGGTCTGTCACTGTTTCCATTTCCACCCCCTTTCTTTGCCATGAAGTGATGGAACTGGATACCATGATCTTAGTTTTTTGAATGTTGAGTTTTAAGCCAGAATTTCCACTCTCGTTTTCAATCTGGATGACTTGTATTTGTTTTTCTTGCCTAATTGCTTTGTATAGAACCTCCAGTAAAAAGTTGAATAGAAGCGATGAGAGCAAACATCCTTATCTTTTCCTGATCTTAGGGAAAAGTATTCTAGTCTTTCACCAGTAAGTGTTATGTTAGCTCTAGGATTTCCATA
Source organism: Giraffa tippelskirchi (assembly GCF_054371585.1). Lineage (NCBI taxonomy): Eukaryota > Metazoa > Chordata > Mammalia > Artiodactyla > Giraffidae > Giraffa > Giraffa tippelskirchi. The sequence goes on along the minus strand of NC_137275.1, from coordinate 79,820,879 downwards.
GATGCCCTTTATTAGGTTGAGAAGGTTGCTTTCTGTTCTTAGTTTTCTGAGTTTTTATCATGAATGAGCCTTGCATTTTGTCAAGCGTATTGCTCCACCTACGAAGGTGATCATGTGATTATTGTTCTTTATTCTAGTATTGCAGTATACTACCTTGATTGACTTTTGTAAGTTAAGCAAACTGCATTGCTAAGATAATCCACTTGGTCAAGGTGGATATACACTTCTTATATGTTGCTGGATATATACTTCTTATATGTTGCTAGATATATACTTATATGTTGCTGTATTCAGTTTTCTAGTTTTTTTATTAAGGATTTTTACAGCTGTATTCATAACAGATGTTGGTCTGTAGTTTTTCTTTTCTTGTGATGTCTTGGTCTGGTTTGGTATCAGGGTAATACTGATAGTATAGAATGAGTTAGGAAGTATTCCCTCCTCTTCTGTATTTTGTAATATTTATGAAGGATTGATATTAGTTCTTCTTTAAGTGTTGGTAGAATTCAGTAGTAAAGCTATCTGATTCTAGGCTTGTCCTTACAGGAAGTTTTAAAATTACTTATTCAATCTCTCAATATAGGTGTATTCAGATTTCATACTTCTTTTTGAGCAAGTTTTGATAGTTTGTGTCTTTCTAAGAATTTTTCTTAGGAGAGGTAAGAATTTGTCTTAGGAGAAATAAGAAGGCCTTCTTAAATGAACAACACAAAGAAATAGAGGAAAAACATATAATGGGAGAAAACTAGAGATCTCCCCAAGAAAACTGGAAATATAAAGGGAACATTTCATGCAAGAATGGGCATAATAAAGATCAGAAACAGTAAGGACCTAAGAGAAGCAGAAGAAATTAAGAATAGGTAGCAAGAATACACAGAAGAACTGTACAAAAAATGTCTTAATGACCCAGATAGCCACTATGCTGTGATCACTCACCTGGAGCCAGACATCCTGGAGTGTGAAGTCAAGTGGGCCTTAGGAAACATTACTACAAACAAAGCTAATGGAGGTGACAGAATTCCAGTTGAGCTATTTCAAATCCTAAAAGATGATGCTGCACTCAATATGCCAGCAAATTTGGAAAACTCAGCAGCAGCCATAGGACTGGAAAAGGTCAATTTTCATTCCAATCCCAAAGAAAAGCAACGCCAAAGAATGTTCAATCTATCATACAGTTGTGGTCACTTCACATACTAGCAAGGTTATGCTCAGAATCCTTCAAGAACTTCCACATGTACACACTGGTTTTAGAAAAGGTAGAGGAAGCAGAGACCAAATTGCCAACATTTATTGGATCATGGAGAAAGCAAGAGAGTTCCAGAAAACACCTACTTCTGCTTCATTGACTACACTAAAGCCTTTGACTGTGTGGATCACAGCAAACTGTAGAAAATTCCTAGAGAGATGGGAATACCAAATCACCTTATCTGTTTCCTGAGAAACCAGTATGCTGGTCAAGAAGCAACAACTAGAACTGGACATGGAACAATGGAGTGTTTCAAAATTGGGAAAGAAGTATGACCAAGGCTGTATATTGTCACCCTGCTTATTTAACTTATATGCAGAGTACATCATGGGAAATGCTGGGCTGAATGAAGCACAAGCTGAAATCAAGATTGCTGGAAGAAATATCAATAACCTCATATATGCAGATGATACCACTCTAATGGCAGAAAGTGAAGAGGAACTAAAAAGTCTCTTGATGAGGGTGAAAGAGAAGAGTGAAAAAGATGGCTTGAAACTCAACATGAAAAAGCTAAGATCATAGCATCCAGTCCCACCACTTCATGGCAAATAGATGGGGAAAAAGTGGAAACAGTGGCAGAGTTTATTTTCTTGGGCTCCAAAATCACTGCAGATGGTGACTGCAGCCACGATATTAAGAGATGCTTGCTCCTTGGAAGGGAAGCTATGACAAACCTAGACAGCATATTAAAAAGCAGAGACATCATTTTGCTGACAAATGTCTGTCTAGCCAGAGCTATGGTTTTTCCAGTAGTCATGTATGGATGTGAGAATTGCACCATAAAGAAGACTGAGCACCAAAGAATTGATTCTTTTGAATTGTGGTGTTGGAGAAGACTCTTGAGAGTCTCTTGGACTACAAGGAGGTCAAACCAGTCAATCTTAAAGCAAATCAACCTTGAATATTCATTGGATGGACTGATGCTGAAGCTGAAGCTCCAGTCAGGCCACCTGATGTGAAGAGCCAACTCCATGGAAAAGATCCTGATTCTGGGAAAGATTGGGGGCAGGAGGAGAAAAGGGGGTGGCAGAGAATGCAATGGTTAGATAGCATCACCTACTTGATGGACATGAATTTGAGCAAATTCCAGAAGATAGTGGAGGACAGGGGAGTCTGTTGTGCTACAGGGCATGGAGTTGCAAAGAGTCTGACACAACTTAGCAACTGAACAACAATGACAAGAATTTGTCTACTTTACCTAAGTTAATTCATAGTACTCCCTTATAATCTTTTTTATTTCTATAAGATTGAGAGTTATGTTCCTTCTTTCATTCCTGATTTTAGTAATTTGAGTCTTCTCTCAGGAAATTCCCTGAGGTGATTTTCCCTAGATTTTCAGGGATTTGTCTCCTACCCTCTGGTGTGCATGTGTGTTACTAAGTGTTCCAGCTCCATGTTACAGCATACAAAGCCCTAAATTTTATCGCTTTGAGTCCTCAACAAGTCATTTCAGTGGGATAAAGCAGGAGTGGTTAGTGAGAATTCTGATGGGAAAGCCATATTCCCAAATTTTGAGAAGTCCCTACACTTAACTATTCCTTGGATCTCCCTTTCCTCAGCCCCCCAACATCATCCTTTCCAAGGCCCTTATCATCTGATGAAACCATCTACCACCGTCTATGAACTAATATGGATGTATAACTCTAGCCAACTCTCCTAGGTAGAGTGATAGCCAAATGTAACCCTGAAAATTTCTTCTGACCAGAAAAATTTCTTTCCCTATGTACTTTAGGGCCTCCCTGCTTCTACTACGCATCTTCAAATCATATAAAACGATTCACAGCCCATAGTTTAGCCCATTTCTTCCTAATCAGCTGGTCATGATGAAATCATCATATGACCATACTAAGCTGCTTCAGTTGTGTCCAACTCTTTTCACCCCTATGGACCGTAGCCCACCAGGCTCCTCAGTCAATGGGATTCTGCAGGCAAGAGTACTGGAGTGGGTTGCCATTTCCTCCTCCAGGGACCATTGGTGTGGATTAAAAGAGAAATAACAGTGTACCAGGAATGGAAGCTCTGGTAAGTGGGAACAATCTGCTTACGAAGCCTAATTGTGTCTCCAGGGTCTGCGTAAGTGCCTTCTTTCGTGTATCACTACCACTCAAAAGGAAATATCACTACCTAGGTGTGTGCCTACCTTTATGGCTTTGTGGATTAGATATCCCCACATTTATGATGGGTATATTTTTTTGCAAGGTGACTTTTTTACCTCATGGACAGTTCACCAGATATAAGATATTTCTGTGACTTTCTTTTTGGCACTAGTGATGCTTCCTAAGGCCCACTTGACTTCACATTCCAGGATGTCTGGCTCTAGGTGAGTGATCACACAATCGTGATGATCTGGGTTGTGAAGATCTTTTTCGTACAGTTCTTCTGTGTATTCTTGCCACCTCTTCTTAATATCTTCTGCTTCTGTGAGGTCCATACCATTTCTGTCCTTTATCAAGCCTATCTTTGCATGAAATGTTCCCTTGGTATCTCTAATTTTCTTGAAGAGATCTCTAGTCTTTCCCATTCTGTTGTTTTCCTCTATTTCTTTGCATTGATCGAAGGCCTTGAGGAAGGCTTTCTTATCTCACCTTGCTATTCTTTGGAACTCTGCATTCAAATGGGAGTATCTTTCCTTTTCTCCTTTGCTTTTCGCTCCTCTTCTTTTCACAGCTATTTGTAAGTCCTCCTCAGACAGCCATTTTGCCTTTTTGCATTTATTTTTCTTGGGGATGGACTTGATCCCTGTCTCCTGTACAATGTCATGAACCTCCATCCATAGTTCATCAGGCACTCTGTCTATCGGATCTAGTCCCTTAAATCTATTTGTCACTTCCACTGTATAATCATAAGGAATTTGATTTAGGTCATACTTAAATCAGGTCTAGTGGTTTTCCCCACTTTCTTCAATTTAAGTCTGATTTTGGCAATAAGGAGTTCGTGATCTGAGCCACAGTCAGCTTCCGGTCTTGTTTTTGCTGACTGTATAGAGCTTGTCCTTCTTTGGCTGCAAAGAATATAATCAATCTGATTTCAGTGTTGGCCATCTGTTGATGTCCATGTGTAGAGTCTTCTCTTGTGTTGTTGGGCAAGGGTGTTTGCTGTGACCAGTTGGTTCTCTTGGCAAAACTCTATTAGCCTTTGCCCTGCTTCATTCTGTACTCCAAGGCCAAATTTGCCTATTACTCCAGGTGTTTATTGACTTCCTACTTTTGCATTCCAGTCCCCTATAATGAAAAGGACATCTTTTTTGGGTGTTAGTTATAAAAGGTCTTGTAGGTCTTCATAGAACTGTTCAACTTCAGCTTCTTCAGTGTTACTGGTCGGGGCATAAACTTTGATTGCCTCAATATTAAATGGTTTGCCTTAGAAATGAACAGAGATCATTCTGTCATTTTTGAGATTGCATCCAAGTACTGCATTTCAGACTCTTTTGTTGACCATGATGGCTACTCCATTTCTTCTAAGGGATTCCTGCCCACAGTAGTAGATATAATAGTCAACTGAGTTAAATTCACCCACTCCAGTCCATTTTAGTTCGCTGATTCCTAGAATGTCAATGTCCACTCTTGCCATCTCCTGTTTGACCACTTCCAATTTGCCTTGATTCATGGACCTAACATTCCAGGTTCCTATGCAATATTGCTCTTTACAGCATTGGACCTTGTTTCTATCAGCAGTCACATCTACAACTGGGTGTTGTTTTTTACTTTGGCTCCATCCCTTCATTCTTTCTGGAGTTATTTCTCCACTGATCTCCAGTAGCATATTGGGCACCTACCGACCTGGGGAGTATTCATCTTTCAGTGTCCTATCTTTTTGCCTTTTCATACTGTTCATGGGGTTCTCAAGGCAAGAATTCTAAAGTGTTTTGCCATTCCCTTCTCCAGTGGACCACGTTCAGCAAGAATACTGAAGTGGTTTGCCATTCCTTTCTCCAGTAGACCACATTATCCACTTTTTACTCTGTAATTAATAAATATTTTGTTGTGAGTTATTTTGAGATAATGTTTCTCATCAAGTTGAAAATATTTCATTGATGTATTGTGTCATTATGGACTCATGAATGTGTTTTGTCCAGTGGGTTATAATTCATCACTGTTATTTATTTTATTGCTAAAATTGTGCCAGATTTGGCTTGTGCTGTGTACCTTCACCCTGGCTTCTGTGACTTGGTGAAACATCACCACTTTTAAGAACTTTCTCACTTTTTGGCAGAATAGGATGTTCTAGGTTCATCTCATTTCTTTTCAGCCTCAGTCTTGAAACCAGGCATTCTTCTAAAGAGGGCTGCTTCCTTACAGTGAAGAATGATATATAAAAAGCAGTGTGTTGTGTTTTTTTTATAATTTATTTGTTTTTAATTGGAGGATAATTGCTTTACAATATTGCATTGGTTTCTGCCATACATCAACATGAATCAGCCATAGGTATACATATGTCCCTCCTCCTTTAACTTCCCTCCCACCTACCCCATCCCACTCCTCTAGGTTATCACAGAGTGCCGGTTTGAGTTCCCTGAGTCATACAGCAAATTCCCACTGGCTATCTATTTTACATATGGTGATGTATATGTTTCTATGCTACTCTGTCAGTTCATCCCACCCTCTCCTTCCTGCACTGTGTCCACAAATCTGTTCTCTGTGTCTGTGTCTCCATTGCTTCCTTGCAAATAGGTTCATCAGTACCATCTTTCTAGATTCCATATTTTGCATTAATATATGATTAAAATATGATTTGTTTTTCTGATTTACTTCCATCTGTATAGTAGACTCTAGGTTCATCCACCTTATCAGAACTGACTCATATGGTTCCTTTTTATGGCTGAGTAATATTCCATTGTGTATATGTACCACAGCTTCTTTATCCATTCCTCTGTCGATGGACACCTAGGTTGTTTCCATGTCCTAGCTATTGTAAATAATGCTACAGTGAACATTGGGATACATGTATCTTTTTCAATTATAGTTTTCTCAGGGTTTATACCCAGTAGTGGGATTGTTGGGTCATACTGTAGTTTAGTCTTAGTTTTTTAAGAAATCTCCATACTGTTCTCCATAGTGGCTGTATCAATTTATGTTCCCACCAACAGTGCTAGAGGTTTCCCTATCCTTCCCATCCTCTCCAGCATCTATTATTTGTAGATTTTTTTGATGATGGCCATTCTGACCAGTGTGAGGTGATAGCTCATTGTAGTTTTGATTTGCATTTCTCTAATAATGAGCAATGCTGAGCATCTTTTCCTGTGTTTATTAGCCATCTATATGTCTCTGGAGAAATGTCTGTTTGGGTCATGTACTCATTTTTTTGATTCGGTTGTTTGTTTTGTTGATATTGAGCTGCCTGAGCTGCTTGTATATTTTGGAGATTAATCCTTTGTCAGTTATTTCATTTGCTATTATTTTCTCCCATTCTGAGGATGGTCTTTTTTTTTTTTTTTACCTTGTTTATAGTTTCCTCTGCTGTGCAAAATCTTTTAAGTTTAATTAGATCTCATTTATTTATTTTTATTTCCATTACTATAGAAGGTGGGTCATAGAGGATCTTGCTGTGATTTATGTCAAAGAGTGTTCTTCCTTTTCTCCTCTAAGAGTTTTATAGTTTCTGGCCTTACATTTAGGTGTTTAATCCACTAAATGTCTATATTTTTGTTTGAGTGTTTCAACTCCTAGACTTTCTCAATGGCCAGAGCTAGAGAACACACACACACACACTCACACATATACATGTTCACATCTATATTTACTTCTATAACTTTCTACCTATATAGTTTCAAAGCCATGATTTCATCCCTATATTTCCAATTTCAGTCCAACACCACAGGGTTTAATCTAGTCTTCTCCTTTTATATATTTGTGACTCTCTTCTCTGACAGTGAGAAACCTGGATCCCAGCACTTTAATATAGTTAGGTGAGCAATTTCCCTTTATGGAGACAATCTTAACTTTGCTACCTCTTTCTGCTGCCTCCTCACCGGTGGTGTTTTCAGTTTCCTTGGTGCCAGGGCTCCAATCCTGTGTACCACACTCCATTCTGGGCCATTGTGGATTTACTTCGTTCTCCTTATTCTACTCCCCACCCCCCATCTCCTAGTGTGGACATATCTTCTTCAGCCTCAAATAGTGGATTTTGGATTGAATTGTTTAGGAAAGGAAGAAAAAGAGAGGAAAAGGGAGGGGATGGGAGAGGAAGAAATGAGAAAGAAAAGGAGAAGACTGAGAGGTGGAAAAGGACAAAGAGAAACAGGAAGAGAAAATAGAATGGGAAGCTGAATGCCACAACTTCTTTGTGTGCTAAGTCACCTCAGTCATGTCCGATTCTGTGTGACCCTATGGACTGTAGCCCACCAGGCTCCTCTGTCCATGCAATTCTCTAAGCAAGAATACTGGAGTGGGTGCCATTCGCTTCTCCAGGGCATCTTCCCTACCAAGAGATCGAACCCATGTCTCTTACTTCTGCATTGGCAGGTGGGTTCTTTACCACTAGCACCACCTGGGAAGCCCCAGTGATGGTCTGTCCCACTGGACTGTGTCAGAGTGGCCATGCACAACTAATGCTAGGCTGAGCACTGTTCTGGGAGAGAAGGAAATCCTTCCTACCCACTGTCCCCCATGGTGCAAAGCATCCCCATGGAGTACTGACTACCATGTGCATCTGGTTGCATCACTGACTTTTGCAGATGCCCCCCAAGGGAACCAGAGGCACAGAAGTTCAGGGCAGACCCAGTGCATGGCTATAGTGATCCCTCTCCATGAGGTGGTCCTGCATCTCGGTCTGAAGTAGTGGAAATAGCAGTAGCAGCAAATGGGCTCAATGACACCCAAGCTGCTGCTACAGCCATTCTGACAGGAAAACAACACGTATATATGAATCTAGAGTAGTCATTAAACAGAACTAGTTCAGTCCATCCCTCCCTGAGAGGAGTAACATGCAAGTCCAATTTTTCAAGCTAGTGGCCAGATGTGATTTCCCAGAATATTAACAAATGAAGCTATGGTTCCTTTCCTGTAGTTTGTCCCAGAGTTGTAGTGATTACCCAATAACTTCTTCCTGCACCACCTATTATTCTAGATTCCCCTCTTTTCAGATAACTCTTCAGCTGCCTGGATTGCTTGCCATGGAGTGACTTCCAGCTTCAAGTGGTTTGAGCCCTTGGTTATTTTTTCTTAAGGGCTGGGTTTCTGCTGCTGTCCACTCACAGCTATCTGGTCATGGAAGAATGAAGATATCCCATGGTGTCCTCTGAGTTCCTCACCACAACTGCGTTTGGTTACTCCAGTCTCTGTTTGCTGGTCTTCTGGAATAAAGTGTCTGCTGTTGCCCACTTGCAGCAGTTAATGGCTATGGAAATGTCAAAGAGAAACCCTGGTAAGTCTTAAATTCTACATCTTAGTTTTCCAGAATTGTATATTCCAGCCCTTGGGGACACAGCATCATTTATCCACCCTTGGTTCAATGCATATATGCATCCTGGAGGGCAGAGTCCAAGTCCTGCAACATATGTTCCTTAAGCTGCCACCTTATCTGAGTCTTCAACTGCCATTCCTTCATTTTATACAGCTGGCCCGTATAAACTGACTTGTGTGACTTCCCATGTTCTTTCCTCTTCTGCTTGCTTCATTTAAAACAGCATAGTGACTTTAGAAGGTGTATGTTAAACATCTCAAAGTCACATGATGTAAGGACTGGAAACATCACATGAAGGAGATCATTTACCGGTTAGTAATATCTGTTTTGGATTTTATATGAGCAATAAACCAACTTTTATTGTGTTTTAGTCCTTGAATATTTAGGGCATTATTTGTTAAATTAGCTAGTGTTACTAGTAATGCAATGCTTCACCGAAACCAAAGCTCTGAGCTAAAGTCACCTTTGCAGAAGCTCAAAATAACAATTACATGAAAATTAAGCCACAGTGCAACTCAACTGATATTTACCTAGTCTCAGTGTATGCACAACTGATTTTTAAGTTGTAATATCAAAATATAAAACGATAGGCCCAGTAATGGGTATAGTAATATTTATAACTATAATTATGTAGTCTGTTCTATCCTGAATTTACTAAAATTATCATAACCGTCATTATCAACAGTGGCCATCATCATCAGGTGAGCATCTCAGGCTGTTTTTCTGGGACCTGTGCAAAGTGAAATCATAAGTGCCTCCTGCCTTTGGGGAGGGGAGGGGTGTTGTTCAAGCAGTCAACTCTGACATAGATAGAAAAGGTCAGTTTCATTCATAATGGTGATGTAATTCATGCAAAATAAAATAATCTAGATTCCTGTACATACTGAATTACTTTCCTAAGTAGTTTTCGATAACAACTTTGATTTTGAAGAAATATGGAGGGAAAGTGATCATTCTATAATAGTATTGACTTCTTTATGACTTAAATCAGTGGTTCTCAAAAGGTACAGTTTTGCCCCCAGGGGACTTTTTGGCAATTCAGTCCAAAATGTCAGTAGTGTTGAAGAACTCTAATTTAGATTATGGTATTTCAAGCTTCCTTTTTTAATGTGACTTAATTTGAGGTTAAAATCCAAATCAAAGCAATCCCAAAGTAAAATAACTGAAACCACTACAAAGTAGGGGAAATAAAAATAAACCTAATTGTCAATTTGCAGTTATACTGCTCCTGTTGTCAGTGTGCCACTAAAGAAATGTATCCCTCTCCTGTGTCTATTACATTATCTGTTAAAGCAGTAAAACCAACATCATTTTTACAGTTATTCTGCTCTCCTAGTTTATTCCCAGTCTTGGTTTGCAGAATGGAGCATCAGTTGCCAGATATTCTCTAAGGTCTTTACATCTTTATCAGCTCTGTCATCAAAAGCGAGGTGAATGAAGCAATCTGCTCCTAGCAAAGGAAAATCCCCAAACGTGTGTGAATAGAGGCAGTGATCTAAAGGGTAGTGATCTGGGTGATTACAATCACACACAACCATAGGGGCTGGCAGGAAGAAACCTGGAGTCTCTGAGTGTCCCACAGTCTTGCCAAGCATTCCCAGATGTTTCAGAGGTGTTAGATAACACCTAGAGGTCCCACACGGAGAAGGCAATGGCACCCCACTCCAGTACTCTTGCCTGGAAAATCCCATGGACAGAGGAGCCTGGTAGGCTACAGTCCATGGGGTCGCTAGGAGTCGGACACGACTGAGCGACTTCACTTTCACTTTTCACTTTCATGCATTGGAGAAGGAAATGGCAACCCACTCCAGTATTCTTGCCTGGAGAATCCCAGGGACGGGGGAGCCTGGTGAGCTACCGTCTATGGGGTCGCACAGAGTCGGACACGACTGAAGCGACTTAGCAGCAGCAGCAGCAGCAACAGCAGAGGTCCCACATGTCTGCAGTTTTGCTTAGAGCTGCTCTGGGATTAGAGAAGAGAATTGTGTGAGTGTAAACTCACAATAGAAGGAAGCACAGCATGTACCCTCTTGCTGCCTTAATATAGACTCTATTGACTTTACAGGACCTCACCCTATCCTGACAAACCTGGCAAACATAAAAAAACCCAGAACAACCTGGCTCACCTGGTGGTTTCCCCTATTTTTTTTCTCCCTCTCCAAGTATATTCAAGTTTGGGGAGGTGATTTAGACTTGTCAGTCAGGAAAAAAAATTAGCTTGAGCCCTCCTCGTCAGGGCAGTAGTTGATAGGAAATGTCACACATATTTGGGGATCCGCTGAAGGATGTCTCTATCTTTCACCATATAGGTTAGAGAAGAAACATAAAATAAATTTATTCCTACTTGGAATAATTCCTTAAATACCAAGCGGTTCTATTTAAAAGCTTGACATTTGTAAATGCAGGTAAACATCATTGACATGGACTAGTTATCGGCAAGGCCCGTAATAAAGAAATACTTAAGAGAAAAGTAGTGCTCTGACTTTCAAGGACTTACCATCACTTGTAATAATGCTAATGAAACCTTCTAAAGAAAGATCCTTCCAGAAAATTGTTTTGGTGTTCTGAGGCATTATCAGCAGCCCTCATCTTAATACAGAAGTAGTGTGTTAAAGTCGTAAAAATAGTTGTGGTAATTGGTGGTGGCTTATTCGCTAAGTTGTGTCTGACTGTCACAACCCCACAGACTGTAGCCCTCTAGGCTCCTCTGTTCATAGGATTTTCCAGGCAAGAATACTGGAGTGGGTTGCCATTTCCTTCTCCAGAGGGTCTCCCCAACCCAGGGATCAAACCCGGGGTCTCCTGCACAGCAGGCAGATTCTTTACCTGCTGAGCTACTAGGAAACCCCTTCTGTGGTAATTAAGGAGGTTTAAAATGTCCTTCATGTGGTATTTTTACTGCTAACCAAACCCTTTCTTTGTAGATTGGGGTGAAGGAAATTTTTAGCTGAGATCAAGACACTTGACAAAAACTAGAAATTAGAAGAGCTGATAATTAATAACATATTACCCTATGCAAAAGAGAGGTACCACTGAAAATAGGGTGTTGAACTTGGCAAGTCAGAAGGAGGTGAAGCTAATATAGTCCATTTAGAGTTGATGAGAATTATAAATTTGGAACATTCACTGTTGAACACAGAAGAATGCTGACTGGAGAAATTTAAGTATTGCCAGTTGAGGTTCAAAACCATAAAACCACAATAATAAAAAAGAACCAATGAGAGGACATCAAAAACAAAAAATAAAATCACGTTAACACATCTGGGACCTGTAGCCATTGAGGCAAACAAAATCTTGTTCCCATCTGTGCCATTTTAGCCATCTTCCCCATGTGTCTGTGGCTTCCTTCCACTTCAGCTCTAGGTGAGGTGACCTCTGTTTCCATCACACTGCAGCAGCACACCCTGGTCACATCTTTTCAGAACCAGTTTGTTATATGCACATCAAACTTGGCAGCTGCAGCACCTTTTCAATAAGGCAGTTCATTGCTCAAACTCTAAACCTCAGTTTGTAATATTAATTTTTCACTTGTAGACAATTACAAGGTTTAGGGGAGAAAGGATGGGAATAAAAGGAGGGAAGTATGGATATAGCATTTAACCAGGCAACATGTTTTGTGTTGAGCTAAAAAATTGTTTATATTAATCTTGGTCAAAGGGCCACTGTTTTCCTTCCACAATTTAACCGCGCATTTTAAATAAGATCTTGTTGATTCCAAATCCACTAATTGGTAACAGTCAGATGTGTCCTGGCTTTAAATATCTTTAAGGTTGTCAATGAAGAAAGGTTGTTAGGTGATAACAGTATAAATAACGTTAAAGAAGGAATATTAAGCTATTTGTGAAAATATTTTAACACCTCTTCAAGAAGTTAATAAGTCTTTACAGACACAAAACTAATGCTAATGTAAAATAATCCAACAGCCCTGCCACACAAAAGACCTGTATTCAACTGGAGGTAATAACACTATATCTTGTCAGTTTCATCTACTCCAATGTGTTTCACATTAAATATATTTGATTCAATAGCGCAGAAATTCTCAACCATGGCCGCTTCTTGGTATCACCTGTATAGCTTTTAAGAAGCTTTCAGCAAAGATTCTAAATTAACTGATTGGAGTGGGCCTCACACATTCCTTAGTTTTAAAATCTCTGCAGACAATTTTCATGAAAAACTTGGTATGAGAACCACTATGTTAGCACATTGTGAAAACAAATTACTTGGTCATAAGCAACATTTTAAAAATGAAATACAGTATGTATGTAGTAAGGGTAATCTTAACTGGTGAAACTTCTGCATTGGTTATGTTTGTGTTGGTATGTGGATATGAATATTTACTTGGTTGCTATGCAAAATATATTTTTTATTTTGGATTATGCTAATCCAAGTGTTAGAAATTATCTTCTTACACAATGAGTTAATGAGGTTTATATGAAGTTATTTTTCTATTCATAAAGACCTTCCTGGGAAATGAAATTGGCTTTTAGTGTGTAGACATTAACAGATTCTGGAGCTAAACTATCTGAGTTTGAATCCCTGATCTGCCAGTAACTGGCGTTAGTGACTGTGGGCAAATCAATCCATATTTCTGTGCTTCAGTTTTTTCAGTTGTAACATAAAGAAACTAATAGTTGCTATCTGGTAGGACTGTTATTAAGATTAAATGAGTTAACATTCATATTAGCATTACAGCTGTATACTATAGTATGTAATATATAAATATAAATACATTTTATTAAATAAGATTAAAAGAAACAACAAAACCTTATTCTAGATCACAACATATTTCACAATCAAAAGAATATAGCCAAAGCATGGGATTTATAACTAATAATTCACTGGAGAAAGAGGTGCAAAAATCAAGCCTAATTTTATAGTTAACTGATTGGGAGAATAAATCCTAGAAATGTTGACTGAATATGTTCCTAGTTGATACCTATTTATAGAAATCTTTAAATTTACTTTTTATTTTAGCACATTGAATGCTTTAATATTTAATAATGAAATGATTTCTGTCTTTATCTCAATCAAAATGTGATAAGATACGCTGCCTTTTGAATGTTGTGTAAACGTTTTGTAATCTTGCACTGCGGGATCTCCCTCGAAAATGTTTTGTTTAGCAATTTTGAGGTGGCAAATTAAGCATAGAGGCAGGAGGAGTGAGTAAAATTTCAGTTCCTGTAGTTGCTTGGGTAGATGTCAGTTTTGGATTTGGGAAATTATAGGCTCCATGATAAATATTTCAGGCTGCTGACTACAATGAAAAGTAATTAAAGCAGCTATGACAACAGGTGCTGTATGGGGGAAACAGTGCCTTTCATCATGAGGTTGTGGGTGCATGTGCTAAACGTGCTCATCATTTTCTCTTTTCTATTATCCACCGAATACCCTGGGGAGATTATTCTATTGCCAGCATTTATAGGATATAATGAAACCACATTAAATATGTATCTGATTGCTACCAACTGTGTAGAAAGCGTATGCTAACTATGGTTATGTACGGCAAGTTACACTCAGACCAGTGAAGTTCAACTTCACTGGGACTTCTTTGTGCTTGACCCACGGGCCTTCACTGTCTCATTGACCTTTAATTCAAGCATCAGATATCATTTTATTTGTTTGCTTGTTAAATGAAAACTCTAAGAGGGTTGTAATAAGATACAAACTTCTTTTAGACTATGTGTTCCACTATAGGGAACTCCTTAACATATGGCATATGAACAGCTACAATGGAAAATGATTTTAATCTTATCAGCTTTAATTATGTATTTCTTTGGAATATTGAGCACCATATTTCACAACTTGTCTCATTTTAACTCCGTCCAACTCACAGACTTCTCCTTAAAAACAAAAAACAAAGATGTTTTAAATAATACAGTGGTTCAATTTTAGTTAATAAGGAATCATGCCCATATTAAATGTCTAAAATGATGTAATGAATAAGTGTTCATAAAATAAAAGGTTCAACAAATGAGTTATGATAATACTTTTTTAAAAACTTTCTTAAAACTTAACTAAAAGTTTCTAATCTTTTACTTTCTAATTGTATAGAAAGATGATTTAATGGTAATCAAACTGCTGCTTTAAATGTAGAAGTAACTTTTATATATCTGTTACTCCCTTTTTATTAAAACATTTCTTTATTCAAGGATACACATTCTTCCAAGGTAATATGGATTCAGGAGTCATTTCTCTCTATATATAGATCAGTACTTATTCATTGATGACAACTTTATGGTCTAGATTTAGGTTTACTGACCTCACAAGAAAAAAAACAATTAAATCTGATAATGCATAGTAATATTCAATTACTTAACTACAAATTTAATGCAATAAATTTAAAGATTAATGTCTTAAATTTGCATACACAATTGATATCCTTACAATAATTCAAATAAATTTGCTATCAAAGTACCTGGGAGCTTTGGAAATGTCATACTGAATTTGATAAGAAACTGTGTCTTCTGTGCATTTTAGCTTAAGAATGTAGGAAAATAAGAAATATCTCTAAAACTCTATGAAAAAAAGTGTTTGAATATATTCTGAGTTTTTAATAACAAATGTTACTAAGTGTTATTAAAACAAATGTTTATGGTACCTACTACATGCCTGGCATGGTGTCAAGCATTTAAGACAGTCAGGCTGAATAAGGGCACTACTACAGGTAGAAACATGTAGGACCATGTGTTTTTCTTTGAGAATGAGAATTAAGGATCCATCTCCCCAACTCTCTCTAGTGTTTAGAATTATTGATCTGAAAAGCAGAAAGTCTCTTTGGGTACAGCTCTGTTCCTAGAGAATTCCCTGGGCATATGCTTTCAATTCAGTGGGCTCCACAATTAAGATGGAATGGAGTCATTGATTAATTAATTGAGACTGACCTAGAACTTTCTGACTCTTGTAGGCATCATAAAAGAATTCTGCAATATATATAATCAATAGCACTCCTGACTTCTGGTTGATAGAGGTTATTTAACTAGGTTTTATTCATTTATTTATCAGAAACATTTTTGTTTATTTATGTGCTGGGCAGTGAGGTTGCAAGTAAATGAGAGAGACGCCATTCCCGCGCCTATGGAGCTTATGTGAGTCTAGTTGGGAAATCAGATAAGGGAGCAGTAACTAGAGTAGAGTTGCATGGCAGCTGCAATAATAAGTACTGCTGAGAGGCCAGAAAAGATGAATGTGAATATTTATAAATGTTCAGTAGATTCAGACACAGGCTATTTGGTTGATTTGCCAATGGAATATATAATTTCTGTATTATATGTTAGGTGCAGCAACTTTCTTGCCGTTCTAGCACCGTTCTAAGTCCTGTGGTAAGCATTTTAGCTATATTATCTTACGGGATCTTCACAATATCCCTCAGATTTGAAACTGTTATGTTAATTTTACACAAAAGGAAGTCAAGCTTACAAAACTTGTTTTGAACCATGGAGTTCATGGGTGTTGGTGTCCTTTTTCCCTCTATACTACACTGCCTCATAGGAGTTGTGGCCTAAAACCTGGGGATGTTGTATCAAGTCATCACTCTTTCAAGGCTGGTCCTGACCTTTCAGTCAAGTTCCCTGCAGCACCCCGTTCACAACTTATAACCCAGTTTGGACCTCAGTGTTATCATTCTCCGTCCGAGTTTTGTCTGGGAAGTCTGTCTAGGGTAGTAGATGGCACCACTACTAGTTGACGTTTTGGGCGAGATGGCCATTTGTGGTGGGGGCTGTCCAATGCGTTTAGGCCTCCACCCACTAGATGCCAGTTTTACCCATCCCCCAACCCCAAGTATGACAATGTAAAATGTCTCCACACATTGCCAAATGTCCCAGGGGGCAAGTCACTCCCAGTTCAGAACCACTAGACTAGAGGAACAACCATTTAGGATTGATCCTCTTCCTTACTCCTACCAGCCTTACTCTCCTCCTCTTACACTCTGTGAAGAACCTGGCATCAGTCCCTGACCACTGAGCACATTGTCATGATGCTCCCTTCTAACCACCACTGACTCTTGACTTGGATTCCAGTAGCCTTCTTCTGGATATTCTGCCCCTGGGCTCTACCTGCCTGCAGGGAAAAGTGTGTTACACCACTTAAAACATCCCACCTGGTGGCCTTTGCAACATCCATGTCAACCCCAATCTGTTGCTGAACTGCATTTCTTCTTCATTCCTGCAGCCAAGTGGCTAACTCTCTAAAAAGTCTACTTTAAGGTCTAAATACCTGCTTTCTGTCTCTTCTGTTATGGTTTCTATCCATACTCCAAGACAGGAGGCTTTGTTACACTAATAATGACACAAAAGCATGTTTTAAGGAGGAGGGTGTAGCAGCCTTCTAGTCATGGCTCAGAATCTGCCTGCAATGCAGGAGACCCAGGTTTGATCCCTGGGTCAGAAAGATCTCCTGGAGAAGCAAATGGCAACCCGCTCAGTATTCTTGCCTGGAAAATCCCATGGACAGAGGAGCCTGGCAGCCCATGGGGTCACAGACTAGGACACTACCGAGTGACTAACACTTTTTTCACTTTCATAGCAACCTTCTAGACAATTTCCAAAGTATCTGTACTTTGCTTTTAAAAATCCTACTTAAGCATTCATCAATTTGTTTAAATTCCTTTCCAAACTTTATTTTCTGTATTATATCCCTGGAGCAATGTATCCAATAAACTGAGTGAAAGTTGCTTAGTCATGTCCAATTCTTTGCAACCCCATGGCCTACAGAGTCTGTGGAATTCTCCAGGCCAGAATACTGGAGTGGGTAGCCTTTCCCTTCTCCAGGGGATCTTCCCAATCCAGGGATTGAACCCAGGTCTCCCACAATGCAGGCGGATTCTTTACCAACTGAGCTATGAGGAAAGCTTATCCAATAAAGTAGTACCTCATTTAATATTAATATTTAATATGCAATAAATCACCTTTTTCAAATTCTAGAGTTGTCCACTAGTTTTAGAATTTAGGATTTTAGGAAGCAAAGTGATGTTCTTAGTCATACTCAAGCCAGCACCTCCAATATTTAATTATCACCTTCACAGGTTTTCTGCTCCAATACTGGTTGATTTTTCTATAGTTATTCAGAAGCACTTTTCTTTTCTTGATTATTTCAGTTGCTGTGAGCTTAATACTCTCTTATGCTTGCTTTAGGCTTGGCAAACAACATTGCATGCACTGTTCCAAATGCAGATCTGCCATCATTTTGCTTTGTTTTGTTTCTATAAGGGTAAAATAATATTTCCTGTTATAAGCATTCTTTCTGTTGATTCTGATTTTGAATACTGGTCTATTTCAGAAATTCCATTAAAAAACAAAAACAAGACCATTTTTTAATGAAATATTTGGTCTCTTTAGTTGATGATGTTTTGTCAAATTTCCTCTTCAATATAAGATGATTTTTATATGTATAACTGATTCACTTTGCTGTACACCTGAAACTAACACAACATTGTAAATCAACTATAATCCAATGAAAATTAATTTTAAAAAAGAGTGTAAAAAGCACTAGTCATAACTAAGTGATTTTTTATGTGAGGCAAATAAATTTAGTTTCATGAAATCATCACAGTAGCCATATAATGCAGGTGGATTC
Organism: Giraffa tippelskirchi; assembly: GCF_054371585.1. Classification (NCBI taxonomy): domain Eukaryota; kingdom Metazoa; phylum Chordata; class Mammalia; order Artiodactyla; family Giraffidae; genus Giraffa; species Giraffa tippelskirchi. The sequence goes on along the minus strand of NC_137275.1, from coordinate 79,802,662 downwards.
TATATTATTATCATTATTTTGTAGCTGAGGCAACTGAGACAAAGGGTCTAAGTAATATGTCCAAAGTCAGGTATTAAGTGGCGAGTGTGTGTGTATGCTCAGTTGTGCTGTAGCCCGCTATTTCCTTTGTCCATGGGATTCTCCAGGCAAGAATACTGGAGTAGGTAGCCCTTTTCTTCTCCAGGGAATCTTCCTGACCCAAGAATTGAACCCGCATCTCCTGTATTGGCAGGAGGATTCTTCACCATGAGTACCACCTGGGAAGCCCAGTAGCAAGAGAACTGGGGTATAAACTCAGGTCTGTGTACATCCAAAATTCCCAGCCTAAGCCAATATATTCCTAAAAGTTTCTGCAAAGGTGGCAGGTTGGGAGCGAGACAAAAACATTGCTAGAGCATTTCTTTAAAGCACTGTCCAAAAGAAATGTACTATAAATCGTATATGCAAAATTTTCTAGTAATCACTTTTTGCAGTAAAAAGCTGATATTTATAGTGATTAAATGTTAGAAAAGTATTTATTTATTTTCTTAAATAAAAAAAAGTGATTATAATTTCTTTACAGTAAAAGTAACAGATGAAAATGATTTTAATAGTATATTTTATTTAACCTACTTAATGTATCCAAAGTATTATTTTAATATGTAATCAATATAAAAATTATTTATTTTACTTTTTTTTGTATTAAGTCTTTGAAATCCAGTGTGTACATTTTATACTTTCAGCCATGTCAGTTAGGACTGCATTTATTTCAAGTGCTTAATTGTAGGAGATCAGTCCTGAGTGTTCATTGGAAGGACTGATGTTGAAGCTGAAACTCCAACATTTTGGCTACCTGATGCGAAGAGCTGACTCATTTGAAAAGACCCTGATGCTGGGAAAGATTGAAGGCAGGAGGAGAAGGGGATATCAGAGGATGAGATGGTTGGATGGCATCACCGACCCAATGGACATGAGTTTGGGTAAACTCTGGGAGTTGGTGATGAACAGGGAGGCCCGGCATGCTACGGTCCATGGGGCGGCAAAGAGTCAGACACGACTGAGCGACTGAACTGAATTGTCACTTGTGGCTAACAGCTACTATATTACACAGCACAACTGAATAAAAACCTCAAACCTACACTTAGGTCATTTATGTTCTAAAGACTACCTTGGATCGTGCCATTTTATCCCACTTTTAAGATTCTTCTAGCCTTGAATAATTATATACTAGAATGATCCATCTTGGCCTCAGATGTGTTGTGAGGAATTCAAAGGTTGGTGGGGATCAGTACCCTCTCCCATCTCTACTAGTGGCCATCATAATGGCGGCAGATGAAATTAGTTATGAATTCCCAACAGAAAGGTGAAAGCAAGGGACAAAAATTGGGATTTTAGATCTAGCTGCTCCTGCTTCATCACAGATCCTGGAACTTTCTTTTCTAGAGGGGGTTAGTGATTGCCTTAAATCTGTTAGAGCAGTTTGGAATTTGGGCACTAGTGATTTTCAGTGTGTTAGTTTCTGACCTTTCTTTTCTTACCTATCATCCTTTTATTTGTGAATATACAAACAGGTTGCTTACTGGAAAGTGTAGACATAGTCTTCTTTTTTCTAAGATTAATCTAGTGAGTGATCTGGGAGGAGGCAATTAGTCTTTCCCCACCAGTAATCTCCATCAACTCCTCTCAGCAAACTGATGCCAGAAATAAAACAGCATAGGTAGCAGGAGACTCCTAACCCCATTGCTGGGCAGTATCCATCTATTTAGAATTTCTAGCATCACTGTAGTTTAAACTAATCCTAGAAGCAAAATGAAGACGTTAGTAACAGACAACTGGGCAAAAAAAAAAAAAAACAGCCTCCCATAGCAGCTAAAGAGGTTTATGAAAAAGAACTGGTTCATCAAGTGGGCAACAGACTGTGTTTCTAAAACACAAGAAACTAGATATTTACAAAGAGTTTAGATGAGGAATACTTTTACCAGTAAGATATTTTGGGATAGTTTTGTTGCAATCAAGAGTTTTGGGAAAATAAACAGAGGATGACAATTAATTATATAATTAATAAAATACTTTAATCTTGTACTTGCTGAAATTCCATTACAAATGGAATCATGTGGAAATTTATAAATTTGAACTACCAATTGAATTGAGATGGTTTGCAGGAATCTAATATATGCAGACATGTGCACAGCAGAATATCCTGTGTCCATTCTCACCTGTGGATGAAATCTTTTAAAGGTTTTCCCTTTTCTTTATTCTGTCTTGTTAATCTGCATTTACAACTCAAAGGTAGATGTGAGTTTCAAGGAAATAAGCAGAGTGTAGAACTAGGTTTTCGGTTTAGTTGCTAAGTGGTGTCTGACTCTTGCGACCCGGTGGACTTTAGCCCTCCAGGATCCTCTGCTTATGGGATTTTCCAGGCAAGAATTTCCTTCTTCAGGGGATCTTCCTGACCTAGGGATTGAACCTGGGTCTCCTGCACTGCAGACAGATTCTTTACCAACTGAGCTACCTAGGAAGCCCTTATTATGATTTGGAGACCAATGGAAAAGCACAGCAAAGACAGCTGAGAGGACATAAAAAGATAAAACAAGTACAACTTAATGACTAGGCGCACATTTGATTCTGTGTTTTGTACCAAGCAAGATGGGGCTTCTTAGGTGGTTCAATGGTAGTGAATCCGCCTGCCAATTCAGGAGACATGGGTTTGATCCTGGGTTGGGAAGATCTGCTGGAGAAGGAAATGATAACCCACTCCAGTATTCTTGCCTGGAAAATTCCATGGACAGAGGAGCCTGGTGGGCTACAGTCCCTGGGGTTGCAAAGAGTCAGACATGACTGAGCATGCACCCACCAAGGAACAGACGTAAAAATGGAAAGGAGTTGGTTATAAAGTGACTTATTCTCTGCAAGGAAATTTATCTCCTAAGAGCAAAGCAGATGTTAATCTGGGAAGCATTTCAGCTTAATTTCCAGGCTTGTAAATTTTTCCTTATTTGTCACAATCAGTATCATTGAGACTAGGTCTGAACAAAACAACAGCTACAACCAAAAAGACATTGGGAAACACAAGTGAGATCAGAGACATTTGTCCCTTTTTAGATCGAAGAGTACTGCTCTCCTTGCTTCCTCTCTCCCCCAGTGAAAAGATGGAAACCCAAGGAAATAGATGTAGGTCAGTAATTTTATATCTAGCCCAGTTCCTGATTACTGAATTTTGAAAATAATTATTTGGGGAATTTAAGCATAGCTGGCTTAGAATTAGAAGACTTTAAAGAAAAGCAAAGAAAAGGGTAAACTCTGGTGGATTCTCCCTTCTCTTTACTGCCTTTATTTCTTGAAATAAAGAAGACTAGAGTGGGAGATTTTTTACTAACATTCCTCATGATAATGTTTCTAAGAAAAATCATAAGCCCACCTACCCTGTTTTCTTTTTAACTGCTATTAAAACTTATTTAAAAAATCATATATAACAACATCAGGCCAGTTTCTTTGCACAACAGCTTTTTGCCTGAACTACTAGACATCTCATGGGGAAAATATTTTGCTATTGAAGAAAGAACTTGATTTTACCTGGATAATTCATCCCTTGCCCTGGGCTGACAGCGAGAGGGCCAAGCTCTCCATATGTTGAACAACATTCCACAATGGCATATGCACACAGACAGGTTTGTGGCTGTTGCTACTTGTTTCTATGTCAGAGAGGGGCATTTTCACTTCTCAAAACTTTTCTGGACTTTTTCTTTCTTTTCTATATAGATTTTGCTGATCTAAGGCAAAATAGCAACATAAGTTTCGTGAGATTTAACGAGTACTTATAAAGACGTGAAATCTTTTTCCGTATATTGTGCATGATGCTTTCTTTAAAAAAAAAACAGGGGGAGTTCCTTAAAATGGTCCTACATCTGAGGTCCTGTGATATCTTTATTTTAATCAGTCAACCTGGGTTTAGAACATATCACAATCATGTCATTAAATAAGCCTCTATTTATAAATAGTATAAATTCTCCTCTATAGGATGTGAATTGCCAAATGTCCCAAACTCTAGTATACTCCAAAATCTCTGATTAATGTTCTTCCTAGAGTGAAGTTCTCATTATTAAATCCTTTATTTGACTCAGACTAAATATGTAGGAACGTTGTCTACACAGGGCTACTGTGTGAAGGGAAACATAGCCTATATACAAGATACATAGAATAGGTAAAATTTTGTTCAAATCGTATCAATTTGTCTTTGATCCAGCCTGTGTAACAACTAGTGTTCTGGAGTATGGAAACCTGTGCCAAGTTATGTGGAAAACTAGTCACCTTCTTCACCACACACTGTAAGGAAAAGCTAGTTTACTAAGTTGAGACCAAAAGCAGGAAGAGTTCCAAGCCCAGCTCTCTACTGAATATTTGATCTTGCTGAAATCAAAGAATCAGAGAACTGTGAAATGATTGGCCCACCTTCAAACCAATCCATTTTTCAAGTTTTTTGAGGAGGTAAGAAGTTGTCCTGTTTAAGCGTAAAGTCTTTCAAAAGAAAACCTCTGACAGCAGCTCATATATACTAAATCTTCCTGGTGGGAGAATCTTTCTTATTCCCTGATGGAGTCTGGTGCCACTATAAACCTAACCAAAAAGAATTATCGAGAAGTTAAGACCCATGGGGTCTTTCCTATAAGAAAATCCTATGAGAAAATCTTTCCCTATAAGAAATCCGAAGTGTAATATTTCTTTGATGGCAAAGTTATAACCCAGAATTTCTTCAAACTGAGTAATGAAAATTAACAAATTTTCTTATTAGCATATGACTGAATATAATCTGTAATAGTGACATCTGGTGGCTTTTATTATAATGCTGTTGGCATCTTTTGTACAAAGCCATGCCATAATTAAATAGAATTATAACATGGCTTTGTGCATGACAAAATAAACACATACATATTTGCTTTTTACCAAAGTATTCCTTCTAAACTCAGTACAACGAAATGTCACATATTTTTGCCTGTTCACAAGTTTGAAACTTTCAGATAAGAGTATCCAATTTTGTATTTTAAACTTAAACTTTCTGTCACTCTACCATGAACTTGCTGACTTTAAATGTATGTGTATTTAGCTTTCACTCATTTTCCTTGTGTTGATGAAGTATAGGCTCAGACTGGCACACTCGTTCAGAGCTGCTTCTGTCACTCACAGTAGCTGAAACCCCAGGCCGCCTGGAATAAATTTAATTCATTTCCCTCTTGAGCTCCACCAGGGCTAAATGGAGAGGGAAAGGTGACTAGGTGAATCTCAGTCTTACTCTCAGGGTGTTAAATGTTAATAACGACCTTGATTTGTCCATGTGCACTTTCCCCACCCTCCCCATCGTGAGGGCTAGCAACCCTAGCAACTCTGAAAAACTTTCCAAACGCGAAGAGACAACCTTGAGAACAGATGTATAAGTGACAAAGATTCTTTGAGAAATTATGTTCTACTCCATAGAGTTTTGTAAATACTATGCTTCAACTTGCACTTTTTTCCACTGATTGGAAAGCAGTCAGGAGACTGATCTCTTTGGCAGTTTCCATTTCTTAAACGTCTCTGACAGTTGCTCTCTTTATAAATGCTGGCTGATACAGAACTCCTGTGATAACGTTCTATCATAAAGGGACTTTTAACCTTGTGTTTTCTATCCTTTGGGCACTCAGATAATTTATATTAGATCGTCTAGTTTAATTTGCACTGTTGAGTCTAGAAAAGAAACATGGTTCAGGTAACAACAGTTTCACTTGTGTGTGCAAGTTGAAGATGATCTAAGCATCAGGCCAAACTGGTGATATTTCCAATTGTAATGTGTTATATTTAACTATATTCCAATAAGCACATTCACTGGCTTACTTCAGGAAGCTGCAATTTCTGCTTTCTTTCTTGCTGTCTGTCAGGGCATGTTACATGTGGTAGATACACTTACCAAGAGAAACACTGGATTTGAGAGTTAGAGAAACAAACTCTATATTCCAGCAATTCAATTGCATGTTAGCAGTGAGGTCCTGTTTCCACAGCACTACATTGTGACTATATTCAGGCAAAGAGAATATTAGATACAGATGCCATTTTGTAAATAGGCCATGCTGTGGAGTTCAAAGACCAAATCAATACTCATAAGTCATTTTATTATCTCTTAATCCTTCTTGAGGATAAGGAATTCTTTCTCCAGGTATATCTAATCTGTAAAATACTGGATCAGGATTAATATCCTGTTTACATCAGCTTACATCAGTTGCCTGTTTACATCAGTTCCCATAAAAAGCAGAAGACTCCTTGATGGAATTTTCCCGCCCGATGAACCACCTAAACAGTGAAAATTCCCCAATTGACAATTCCATGTTTCTACTAACCTCCAGACTGTAATTAACTATCCTTTGACTGGATGCCTAGTGGACGTCTCAAACTTAACGTGTCCAAAGAGTTTCTGATCTGCCCACCAAAGCATCTTCTCTCTTAGGGTCCACCATCGGAATAAATGGCATCTTCATGCTTCTAGCTGCTCACTCTAAAAAATCTTGTGTTATCCTTGACTTTTCTTCTCTCATAACCATACCCAATCCAGTCCATCAGTGAATTTGTTGGTTTTTCACCATCAGAATAGATCCTGATTTAATCACCCTTTACCACTCCATCATTATTCTCTCTGCCCTGCTGCTGCTGCTGCTGCTGCTGCTGCTGCTGCTGCTGCGTCGCTTCAGTCATGCCCGACTCTGTGCGACCCCATAGACGGCAGCCCACCAGGCTCCGCCGTCCCTGGGATTCTCCAGGCAAGAATTCTGGAGTGGGTTGCCATTTCCTTCTCCAATGCAGGAAAGGGAAAAGTGGAAGTGAAGTCGCTCAGTCGTGTCTGACTCTTAGCGACCCCATGGACTGTAGCCTACCAGGCTCCTCCGTCCATGGGATTTTCCAGGCAAGAGAACTGGAGTGGGGTGCCATTGCCTTCTCCCTCCTCTGCCCAAGCCACTATTTTCATTTGTCTGATTATTCCTCTCTTTAACTTACTATGTAATCTCGTTCTAGCCACCAGAAGACTCCTTTTAAACCTAAATTATATTATATAAGCCTTTTGCTCAAACCTTTCCAAAAGATTAATTTCTCATGCAGAGTCAATTCTTACAACTTCTTAGGAGGCTTTAGATGGTCTGATTCCTTCTCTCCTTCCTTTATCTTCCATGGTGGTCTTCTTTGGGCTTCCCAGGTGGCACTAGTGGTAAAGAACCTGCCCTTCAATGCAGGAGACATAAAAGGTGTGGGTTCAGTCCCTCAGTTGGGAAGATCCCCTGGAGGAGCACATTGCAACCCACTCTAGTACCCTTGCCTGGAGAATCCCATGGACAGAGGAGCCTGGCCGACTATAGTCCATAGGGTCACAAAGAGTTGGGCATGACTAAAGCGACTTAGCACACACGCATGTGATCTTCTTTGGTTAGGCTCCAGCAAGCTGGCCTTCTTGCTTCTCCCAGACTCTACCACCCTGCTGTTGCTTTGGGGCCTCTGACCTTTCTCTTCCCTCTGCCCAGAACATCTTTTTCCCAGAAATCATTTTTGCTACCTCTTTCATTTCTTTCAGGTTTTTGTTGAAATCTCATGTCAGTGAGGCTCTCCCTATCCATTCCTACATATGATTCTTTCTCTATCCATCCTTGGGCTTGCCATCTTCTTTGAATTTTCCTCCATTTATCCCCAACTGACATATATATATAACTTATGTATTTGTTCATTATTTGTTTATCTCCACTCATTTTCTATAATATAAATCCCATGAGGAGACTGACAACTGTTCTATTTACTGCTATATTCCCAGCACATAAAACAGTGCCTGGAGCATAATAAAAACTCAATAAATGATTATCTGTAGCTGCATCACACAACACAATTCCTCAAAGGGAAGAAGTTTCTCTCTGATTAACTGGGTGTGTAGTGTCATGTTTCTGATTAAAAACAAAACAAAACTATTGTTGGTATCATAGAGCTTGAAAATTACTAAATTCACCACATTAAATTTCTTTAGTAATTGAAGACTAGCCTGGGGATCTATGAATTGATAACTATTCCATTCTGTCTTTATTTCTATTGACTTCAAGAAATACTTAATGAAATGAATTTTCTGCCTTATTGTGGAGAGCAAGCAAAGATTGACTTGCAAATTGGATATTACTTTTGTTGTTTCAATGCAATACTTTCTCGCAGAGTAGAAGTCACTCATTCCAGTTATCTATTGCTGTATAACAAATCACTACAAAACATTAATTTGCTCACAAATCTCAATTGGGGAAAGACTCGTCAGAAGTAGCTTATCTCTGTTACACTTAGCATCATCTAGACTAGCTGAAAGACTGGGGCTGGACTCACCTAAAGGCTCATAGTTGATTCCAAGACCTCAGCTGAGGCTCTCATCTGAAACACCTTGACATGCCTCCACAGTTGGTTTGGGCTTCCTCACCACATGGTGGCTGGGCTCCCAGGGTAAGCATTCCCGGGAGAAAAACTCAGGCAGAAGTAGAATCACCTTTTGTGAATCAGTGTGAATTTTTTAGAAAATCATGCAGTGTCACTTTTGCTGCATCTCTCTGTCAAAGCTATCATGAAGGCCTGTCTGATTTCAAGGTAGAAAAAGATTCTCCCTCCTGATGGGGAGCTGGCAGGATTCCGAAAGAACAGGTGGGAGTAGGAATATTGTTATGGTCATTTTTGGAACATGCAAACTGTCACAGGTGTTACAAGGTATTTGAGGTGATTTTGGCTCTTCATTGATTAAAATGAGATTCCTTTGATAGAGCTCATAGTGAACATGTAGGATTTCCATGTTGTCTTTCAAATGATCTGTAGTATAAAGAGGGTAAGGTGGTATTTTAAAATATATCCACAAATCTTTTACAATCTTCCTACTCTGTTCCCTCCTCTTAAGGGGATAGTGTGGCATTAGAGACTCACTCATAATCAATACAATTCAGCAGAAGTGCTGTTTTGTGAATTCCAAGGCAGCTTTTACCTTTGTCAGTGGAACACTTGTGTTTGGAACCGTGAGCTGCCATGTAAGAAACTCAACTATCCTTAGGCCTCTATACTGTGCAGAAGCCAAGGCCATGCTCAGGAGACCTTGCATAGGGGTTGCATAGGTTGACAGGGCAGCTGAGGTCCCAATTGACAGCCAGTATCAAGTGCCAGTCCCAAGAGTGAGCCATCTTGGATGTCCAGCCCAGGGGGGCCTTGATAGCTTTGGCCCCACCTACCTCTGATCCAACCACATGGAGACCCCAAATGAGAACTGACCAGCCAAACTCTTCCAAAATTTTTGATCCACAAAATCATGAGCAAAATAAAATGACGGTTTTAAACCACCAAGTTTGGTGTAATTAGTTATCTAGCAAAAATAACTGAACAGGTAGGGATAATGGCCAAGAGAATCCAACTTTTATTCAAGAGCTAAAAGTATACTCTTCAGTTCTCCATTTGCTATATAAAACATAGGTTGGTTTCAGTGATTAAACTTTTAATTATTATTTTGTAGTAAAATAGTTTTAAAAAGAGAGTGAAAAGCTCTTCAAATTATTGAATCATCAATCCTAATCCTTTACACGATTGTGAACATGCTGGACTGTACACATAAACATAAAGACTCTTTTGCAACAAAGTCATTCGATAGTTGGAGAATATCTTCAAAGTGTATTGAGTTCATAATTGTAATTAAAGTTAACTGCTTAATATTTTAAGTGCTCTGTTGTAATAAATCTGTACAACTTTTTTGATTATTAATACTTATCTATAAATGTACACCTTATTATGCTATCTTAGTATAATGTTAATATTGAAAGTCACCCTTCTGTTAGATCTTTGAAAAGGTTAGAACGCTAGTAAATGTTAATGAACTTTTAAAAATGACACCCTTTCACATACAAAAAAGCAACAATGAAATGCATGTACAAGTTAGAGAAATATTGGAGTGGCAGACTGGAATAATGAAACATAATTTAAGAAGAAAATAAAAGTAAAAATTAGCTCAAAAAGTTGACCTGTTTCTGCTGATAAAAATTACCAAAAAAATCATGGTAGCAACATACATATTTTTTCTTCTTCATTGTTTTTCATTCCAGGCTGGAGTATTATTAGCTCTACAAATTTTTTTTTTCTGTGTACAAACTTGACATTTATTTATTTAACTTCTTAAGAAAGAAGAGAGAGCAGAAACAAGGGTGTCACCAGAAGATACTGCAATTAAGAGAACGCCTTCCTCCTGGTGTGCTTGTAAATACTCCTGCCGTCTACGAATTGCAGATTGGGTGTGTTCAGAGCAAATCTCAATTGTTTTAGTTATTAAAAATAAAATCAAGTGTATAGGGGCCCAACTTCTTAAAAATTAGAGGGCAACTATATATTTCAGTAAATATGTAGAAACCATAAGACTCAAGAAAGATAAATGTTCAAATTTCATCTTTAAAAACTTTTTTTTTACTATTATTAACTTTTCACATATGACTCTATTTGAGCCTCCAATCCCTTTAAAAACATTTTCTGTTTGTGACCTTCAGATGTAAAATCCAGCTTTTGTGAGAACTTTGAGATCATTGTGTCACTTTGGGGATGGAGCTAAAATGGTTTACAATTTCAGCTCCGAATCAGATCGTATGGATCTGTGTGTGTGCCTGCATGTGTATGCCTGCCTGTGTGGGTAAATAAGAACCATGCCAGGCAACATAAAACATTCACTGGAGAGAGGTCCTGAATCTGGTTTGGCAAATCAGGATGCCACTGCGTATGAGGGTATTACTTACACGGGCGGCAGCTGTTCTTGTGACTCTAACGTTAAACACATTGGCTAAGTAGATTCTGAAGCCAGTGATAAACAAGTGTCTCAAAGATACATCCATACAACAGCACATGTTTAGCCTTTGATGCACTACAATGGGTGTCCCACATCAGCTTTCTTCTTCTTCAGGTTTCCTGCAGCCCCCCTGACTGTCCCTGTCACCCAGAGCCAGATGGGAAGTGAGAGCTCAGCTGATCCACCTCTTTGTGGTGGAAACCCCCAGAGCTTCAGCTCCAGGCTACAGGTTACCGAAGCCGTCATGAAAAATTCAGAGCTGATATTAACAAGTCTGCTGAAAGTAAAGCGTGTGTCACATTATCTACCCTGCCTTTCAGTTAACAGTAAAGCTACTGTCACCAAAAGAAGAAATGTAGACTTGCTGTGCTTGTGTTCAGAACTACTCGTGTTGTACTATGCAGACACAGAAACAAGAAGATGCTGTGCAAAGTAAAGATGGAAAGATCAGACAGTTGAATTACTGAGAATCCTAGAGAACAAGAATAGAAGAGTGAACTGGAAGCAAGTGGCCTCTTAATACTTGAAGTGAAATATGGAAATGTTACCGAAGTTCCCGTTCTGCAGCTTCATTAAATAATTAAGCACGTCTATAATTGTTTTATATGCACATTATTTCTATATTAATCAGTAATATATCTACTTCATGAAAGTTCTTTTAATTAAAAATGATAAGCCTATAGAAAAAATTCAAGATATTCAAAATTAATTGCTAATTAATTTATTAAATGCTTACTATGTTCTAAGAACCATTCTGGATACTTTCCCTGTATTCTCACTTACTTCTCACAACAAGCCAGTAAGGTAGGTACTATTTATTGTTAAACACCATTTTATTGATTAGAAAACTGAGGCACAGAAGGTTCATTAACCTTTCCCTGGTCATGTAATAAGTGGCAGATTTAAATGCAGGCAGTCTCTCTCCAGACCCTGTATACTTAACCACTACTCTTATCACTAACTGTTTATTCATTATATTTCAAACCATGCAGTTTAAATTCAAAGGATAGTATACTACCTCACTGCCTTCCCAAAAGACAGCAACATGCCTTAGAAAAGACAAAAACAACCTTACAGTGAAAGTGAAGTCCTCTTTGACAATCAACTTCCGTCCTATTACCCTTGAATCTTCCCAGAGGCAACTCTCATCATGAATTTGGCGTGTATTTTAAAACATAATTTTATATTTAAAAAAATGTATATAGTATGATATCACAGTGTAAATATATTTCTACAACTTTCTTTTCTTCTCAACATTTGTGATTTCAGATCTAACCATAGTAAATATAAAACTTTAAAAGGAAAACCTAGAGGACTGAGTTTGTGAGAATTTAACAGGGGAGGAAAAAAAAACAGCGAAAACCCAGACATAGGCTACAGTACATATATTACCTCATGAGCTGAATGGGATTTAATGGGAGCACATAGGAGGTCTTAGTATGAATGCAGTGATTTAGTAGCTAGGCGTACACATCAACCAACTGTCAAGCTCCTTTGATTCCCACTCCCATCTAATGAAACCAAGAAGCCAGACCTCATCAGAATCTTAAAGAAAATACATGGAATCTCTTTACAATTAAGAGATTTTTTTCTTTATTTTCAAAATATATTCATTCCTGTTACTGTTAGATCATAAAGTCATCTCTGAAATTTTATCAGGGTTAAAAATGCTCTCCAAATACAATTTACAGAACTAAAACTAGATTATTGTGAAACTTTCACAGGAAAGTTTCCAAAGAGCTGAGAATATAAGCAAGATTTCACTTTGCTTCCAACAGAGAGAAGCTAACATATCAAGGAAGAAAAATATTAGGTCAACTGACTATCATGATTTGACCACAATTCAGTCCTCTTGATAATATATGCAAGAGTTATTTAGTTGTAAAAGACTAGAATATTATCTGGGACTCGTCATTCTTAGTCTAACCCTTTCACTGCTGTAAAACACAGTCTTTAGAGATAGGGAGGAGAAGTGGGGATGCGAAAGATAAGCAGAGTGATTAAAATATCAATAGATAATATCATTGTTATTCTCTAGCATGTGTGACTTTCGTTAGGTAAACAAGTGGTGTAGCACAGATGAACTATACTATGTAATGAAATATTTTACCAGAAAACCATTTTAAGATTTGGTTTGTGCTAGTTATTGCCATTTACTCAAAATACACAATTTAAAAGTCAAGACTGGGATTTACTTGTATCAACACTAGAGTTTCACATGCATTTACCTGCTGCCCAACTTTGATCTCAAATCAAAATAGTTGTAATGTTTGATTTTAAGAGAGTAATTAAAAAGAGAGTATTACAGAATTTCAGGTTAATTGCAAAAGCCATGTAGATTGTTTGGTATTCATAAATCTTGCCATAGTTTTCTAAGAATCAAACAAGCAAAGATGCCCAAGTTACAAATGAATGAAAAATGAAATTCTAATATTGTTTTACTGTCATTGTGCATATTTTTACCCTCATTTACTTGTCAACATTTGTACTTCATGACAATGTTCCAGTGTGTGATGGTTATTCCAGTCTTAAACTCTAATAAGTAAATAGAGAATTTACTTCTTTTTTTCTTCATATATGAACATTTTTCAGTTACCTTAATACTCAGCAAATTGGCAGGGTGGTCATTTCAAATATCACTTGAAAATATGTTAAGTGCAATGTAATCTCTTATCTGAATCTATCAGTTGAATGTTTCTGCATTGTATTTAGCTTCTGGGAGAGAAACTTAAAAAAAAAATGCCTTCTGCTTCCAAGATATAATACTTGAAGATAATTCTGACCTGTATCCAGTACCAGTTGTGATAAGCATTGCTTTGTCTTTCTTCTCATGACAGCTGACGCTAGGGATTTTTGTTTTATTTGTGAATTTAATTGCTCAGATGACTTCCACTGCCCAGCATTCAGTATTCTCATTAACCCTAGTAGACTGTAAGTTACCTGAGGACAGCGAGGAACTGTGCTTCTTGTGCCCATATTTTGTGCTTAGTAAATTTTTAGATCCCAGGAAATTTTATTTGATCCAGAATTTATATTTATAGTTTAAATCAAACAATTAAATTTATAGTTCATATTATCTTTATATTCTAAATCAGCACTAAAACCTATGTAATTTTCAAATCAAAATTTCTACAGTTGGTTTGAAAACTTTGGAGTTTTTCTAGATTTCACATAACCAACTTAGAATCAGTTCAGTTCAGTCACTCAGTCGTGTCCGACTCTTTGCAACCCCATGAATCGCAGCACGCCAGGCTTCCCTGTCCATCACCAACTCTCGGAGTTTACCCAAACTCATCGAGTCAGTGATGCCATCCAGCCATCTCATCCTCTGTCGTCCCCTTCTCCTCCTGCCCCCAATCCTTCCCAGCATTAGGGTCTTATCCAATGAGTCAACTCTTCACATGAGGTAGCCAAAGTATTGGACTTTCAGCTTCAACATCAGTCCTTCCAATGAAGACCCAGGACTGATCTCCTTTAGGATGGACTGGTTGGATCTCCTTGCAGTCCAAGGGACTCTCAAGAGTCTTCTCCAACACCACAGTTCAAAAGCATCAATTCTTCAGCGCTCAGCTTTCTTCATCATCCAACTCTCACATCCATACATGACTACTGGAAAAACCATAGCCTTAACTAGATGGACCTTTGTTGGCAAAGTAATGTCTCTGCTTTTAAATATGCTATCTGGGTTGGTCATAACCTTCCTTCCAAGGAGTAACCGTCTATTAATTTCATGGCTGCAATCACCATCAGCAGTGATTTTGGAGCCCAAAAAAATAAAGTCTGACACTGTTTCCACTGTTTCCCTATCTATTACCCATGAAGTGATGGGACCAGATGCCATGATCTTAGTTTTCTGAACGTTCAGCTTTAAGCCAACTTTTTCACGCTCCTCTTTCACCTTCATCAAGAGGCTCTTTAGTTCTTCTTCACTTTCTGCCATAAGAGTGGTGTCATCCGCATATCTGAGGTTATTGATATTTCTCCCAGCAATCTTGATTCCAGCTTGTGTTTCTTCCAGCCCAGCATTTCTCATGATGTACTCTGCATATAAGTTAAATAAGCAGGGTGACAATATACAGCCTTGACGTACTCCTTTTCCTATTTGGAACCAGTCTGTTGTTCCATGTCCAGTTCTAACTGTTGCTTCCTGACCTGCATACAGGTTTCTCAAGAGACAGGTCAGGTGGTCTGGTATGCCCATCTCTTTCAGAATTTTCCACAGTTTATTGTAATCCACACAGTCAAAGGCTTTGGCACAGTCAATAAAGCAGAAGTAGATGTTTTTCTGGAACTCTCTTGCTTTATCAATGATCCAGCGGATGTTGGCAATTTGATCTCTAGTTCCTCTGCCTTTTCTAAAACCAGCTTGAACATCTGGAAGTTCACGGTTCATGTATTGCTGAAGCCTGGCTTGGAGAATTTTGAGCATTACTTTACTAGCGTGTGAGATGAGTGCAATTGTGTGGTAGTTTGAGCATTCTTTGGCATTGCCTTTCTTTGGGATTGGAATGAAAACTGACCTTTTCCAGTCCTGTGGCCACTGCTGAGTTTTCCAGATTTGCTGGCATATCGATTGCAGCACTTTCACAGCATCATCTTTCAGGATTTGAAATAGCTCAACTGGAATTCCATCACCTCCACTAGCTTTGTTTGTAGTGATGCTTTCTAAGGCCCACTTGACTTCACATTCCAAGATGTCTGGCTCTAGGTGAGTGATCACACCCTCGTGATTATCTGGGTCATGAAGATCTTTTTTGTACAGTTCTTCTGTGTATTCTTGCCACCTCTTCTTAATATCTTCTGCTTCTGTTAGGTCCATACCATTTCTGTCCTTTATCAAGCCTATCTTTGCATGAAATATTCCCTTGGTATCTCTAATTTTCTTGAAGAGATCTCTACTCTTTCCCATTTGGTTGTTTTCCTCTATTTATTTGCATTCATCGCTGAGGAAGGCTTTCTTATCTCTCCTTGCTATTCTTTGGAACTCTGCATTCAGATGGGGATATCTTTCCTTTTCTCCTTTGCTTTTTGCTTCTCTTCTTTTCCCAGCTATTTGTAAGGCCTCCTCAGACAGCCATTTTGCCTTTTTGTATTTCTTTTCCATGGGGATGGTCTTGATCCCTGTCTCCTGTACAATGTCATAAACCTCTGTCCATAGTTCATCAGGCACTCTGTCTATCAGATCTAGTCCTTTCAATCTATTTGTCACTTCCACTGTATACTCATAAGAGATTTGATTTAGGTCATACCTGAATGGTCTAGTGGTTTTCCCTACTTTCTTCAATTTAAGTCTGAATTTGGCAATAAGGAGTTCATGATCAAAGCCACAGGCTGCTCCCAGTCTTGTTTTTGCTGACTGTATAGAGCTTGTCCTTCTTTGGCTGCAAAGAATATAATCAATCTGATTTCGGTGTTGACCATCTGGTGATGTCCATGTGTAGAGTCTTCTCTTGTGTTGTTGGAAGAGGGTGTTTGCTATGACCAGTGCGTTCTCTTGGAAAAACTCTTTTAGCCTTTGCCCTGCTTCATTCTGTACTGCAAGGCCAAATTTGCCTGTTACGCCAGGTGTTTCCTGACTTCCTACTTTTGCATTCCAGTCCCCTATAATGAAAAGGACATCTTTATTGGGTGTTAGTCCTAAAAGGTCTTGTAGGTCTTCATATAACCATTCAAGTTCAGCTTCTTCAGCATTACTGGTTGGGGCATAGACTTGGATTACCGTGACATTGAATGGTTTGCCGTGGAAACGAACAGAGATCATTCTGTCATTTTTGAGATTGCATCCAAGTACTGCATTTCAGACTCTTTTGTTGACCATGATGGCTACTCCATTTCTTCTAAGGGATTCCTGCCCACAGTAGTAGATATAATGGTCATCTGAGTTAAATTCACCCATTCCAGTCCATCTTAGTTCGCTGATTCCTAGAATGTCGACGTTCAGTCTTGCCATTGCCTGTTTGACCACTTCCAGTTTGCCTTGATCATGGACCTAACCTTCCAGGTTCCTATGCAATATTGCTCTTTACAGCATCAGACTTTGCGTCTATCACCAGTCACATCCACAGCTGGGTATTGTTTTTGCTTTGGCTCCATCCCTTCATTCTTTCTGGAGTTATTTCTCCACTGATCTCCAGTAGCATATTGGGCACCTACCGACCTGGGGAATGCATCTTTCAGTGTCCTATCTTTTTGCCTTTTCATACTGTTCTTGGGGTTCTCAAGGCAAGAATACTGAAGTGGTTTGCCATTCCCTTCTCCAGTGGACCACATTCTGTCAGACCTCTCCACTATGACCCATCAGTCTTGGGTGGCCCCACACGGCATGGCTTAGTTTCATTGAGATAGACAAGGCTGTGGTCTATGTGATCAGATTGGCTAGTTTTCTGTGATTATAGTTTCAGTGTGTCTGCCCTCTGATGCCCTCTCACAACAGTACGTAGGCAATATTGATGATTTACATGATATTACAAACCTTGAATTTGTGATTTTTTTTTCTCAGAACTTCCATTTGCAAATATTAGTTCTTTTTACTCAAATTGCACCTCTGTGAAGGCACAAATTTCAGCTTTTTAGATGGAAAAGCCAGTCACAGAGAATTTCAACAGCTTATTTCATATCAATGTTCGCTCTCCTACCCTGGGACCTATATCTTCTGTTTCTTATATAGATTTAATTTTCAAATGTTTTGGCCCATGTTTATATACCAGAGGTGGATTACATCTCTAATACCTATAAAAATTGGAATTTAAGAGAAAATGTTACAATTAGGGTATAGTTTTATTATCTATACAATAGCCAGGTTTCTACTGATTATTGAAAGAATTATCTGTTTAATCAATGTACTTATTAACTTTTTTTTTCTATGAAGACAGGTGTTTACTGTAATTCATAAGCTTTGGAAGTGACCTTTAGCAATAAGGACCCCAGTCTGGTTGTGCCAACATATTTGCAACAAGTAGTCAGTTTGGTAGAGGAAAAAGTTGATTAAGACCTGTACTTTGAAGCAGAGTTAAATGAAACAGTCTGACACTTGTAAACCAGGTTCAAACCAGGTTTTCTGATGTCATTTCATTCCAATAGAGGTTGAAAACAAATAGGTTGTTTTACAGATCTAGTCCCATATTCTAAAACATGCCATCAGTCAAAAATTACTTGTAAACAAGAATTTTTCATCCTATAGTTGGTTATCAGAACCCTGGCAGAAGAAAACCATAGCTATTGAGAATTCATAGAAAGTTTCATGTCCAATTTTGTGAAAAATGAACTAGTTGGTTACCACAAAAAGAATCTACTTATGTTTGTATTACATAAAATCTGACATAGAAGTCACCATGGAAATATCTAAAATGAAGAACTTTCCAAAAAATGTTGATGCTGTCTCCACTATTTTTGTAGAACTATATTCATAGATTTCTAAATGCATTTTAGTGACATAGCAATTTGGAAGAAATCATGGTCTGTTTGTTTTTTCAATTTATGTTTACTTGTTTTGGTTTGTTTTTTGATTTATGATAACTTTGTGTTTTGTTTTGGTTTGTTTTTTGTATGGCCATTTCTTTTTTTCTTTTCTTTTGTTTTAGTAAAAACCAGCTTTTCTAAAAGAAAAAAGAAAAGTGATATCACAGTGCATTTAAGTCTCTGGTGGACTCACCACTGGCCTTTAAAACAAAGCAAAGAAATTTTCAGAACAGTTTTAGACTCACAGTAATACTCAGCAGAAGACACAAAGCTTTTCATAAACCTCTGTCCTCGCACATGCATAGCCTCCCTGTTATCAATATCCCCCCACCAGAGTGGTGCATTTCCTATAATTGGTGAACATATATTTACACAGCATAATCACCCATAGGCCATGGTTCAGTCTCGGTATTGTCTATTTTGTGGGCTTGGACTTATAGTGACTTATACCCATCATTATAGTATCATCCGAAGTATTTTCACTGCCCTAACAATTCTCTCTGCCTCATCTATCCATGTCAGGGATCATCATTGTATCCTAATGAAAACATGACTTGAAGAAAAGCTTCTTATTGAAGGTTTTCACTTTTAACTAAAATAGTCACACTTTTTCTTTTTATTTTAAACTACATGTCTAGTTTTTTTTTTTTAATAAATTTATTTATTTTAGTTGGCTAATTACTTTACAATATTGTAATAGTTTTTGCCATACATTGACATGAATCGATCACTTGAAATATTACTTTGGTATAATGTCTTTGAAGAGACTACTGAGTTCAAATGCAATGGATGAGTCACAAAAGGTTATTAAACTTCTGTTTTTCCAAAAATGATCCATCTCACATTCTGCTGTCAAATGCTGGCACAATTAACTTAATGATGCCAATTAATAATTCACTGACTTTTAAGTATAGCCTGTGACAATTATGAATTTTTTAAAAATTTTCCAAGTCTTTATTTCCTTACTACATAATCTTTTACTAACATGGTCCTAGGAGCTTTAATATTTCTTTATTGAATAAATAATTAATTGGTGAGCTATAGAACTTCCTTTCCTAGTTTTTATACTGCCTTTCCACTAGAAATGCCATTTCTAACTCCTTTAACTGCCTTGATTATGTTTTTTCTATTTATATTAAGTACACACAACAGAACTGGAAAACGTCAGTTTTCACTACAATCCCAAAGAAAGGCAATGCCAAAGAATGTTCAAACTACAGCACAATTGCACTCTTCTCATACGCTGGTAAAGTAATGCTCAAAATTCACCAAGCCAGGCTTCAATAGTACATGAGCCGTGAACTTCCAGGTGTTCAAGCTGGTTTTAGAAAAGGCAGAGGAACCAGAGATCAAATTGCCAACATCCGTTGGATGATCGAAAAAGCAAGAGAGTTCCAGAAAAATATCTACTTCTGCTTTATTGACTATGCCAAAGCCTTTGATTGTGTGGACCACAACAAACTCTGGAAAATTCTTAAAGAGATGGGAATACCAGACCACCTGACATGACTCTTGAGAAATCTGTGTGCAGGTCAGGAAGCAACAGTTAGAACTGGACATGGAACAACAGACTGGTTCCAAATCGGGAAGGGAGTACGTCAAGGCTGTATATTGTCACTCTGCTTATTTAACTTATCTGCAGAGTACATCATGAGAAACGCTGGGTTGGTGAAGCACAAGCTGCCATCAAGATTGCTGGGAGAAATATCAATAACCTCAAATATGTAGATGACACCACCCTTATGGCAGAAAGTGAAGAAGAACTAAAGAGCCTCTTGATGAAAGTGAAAGAGGAGAGTGAAAAAGTTGGCTTAAAGCTCAACATTCAGAAAACTAAGATCATGGCATCCGGTCCCATCACTTCATGGCAAATAGATGGGGAAACAGTGGAAACAGTGACATTTTTTTGGGCTCCAGAATCACTGCAGATGGTGATTGCAGCCATGAAATTAAAAGATGCTTACTCCTTGGAAGGAAAGTTATGATCAACCTCGATAGCATATTAAAAAGCAGAGACATTACTTTGCCAACAAAGGTCCGTCTAGTCCAGGCTATGGTTTTTCCAGTAGTCATGTATGGATGTGAGAGTTGGACTGTGAAGAAAGCTGAGCACCGAAGAATTGATGCTTTTGAACTGTGGTGTTGGAGAAGACTTTTAAGCGTCTCTTGGACTGCAAAGAGATCCAACCAGTCCATCCTAAAGGAGATCAGTCCTGGGTGTTCATTGGAAGGACTGATGTTGAAGCTGAAACTCTAATACTTTGGCCACCTCATGCGAAGGGTTGACTCATTGGAAAAGGCCCTGATGCTGGGAAGGATTGGGGGCAGGAGGAGAAGGGGACAACAGAGGATGAGATGGCTGGATGGCATTACCGACTCAATGTACATGAGTTTGGGTAGACTCTGGGAGTTGGTGATGGACAGGCAGGCCTGACGTGCTGCAATTCATGGGGTCACAAAGAGTCAGGCACAACTGAGCGACTGAACTGAACTGAGCGAATGAACTGAATTGAACTGAGACAATAAAGAATCTCCCCACAATGCAGAAGACCCGGGTTCGATCCCTGGGTTGGGAAGATTCCTTGGAAGAGGAAATGGCAAGCCACTCCAGTATTCTTTCCTGGAGATTTCCCTGGACAGAGAAAGGAGCCTGGCAGGCTATAGTCCACGGGGTCACAAAGAGTCAGACATGACTAGTGACTAACACACACACACCCACACTTCATATTAAGTTTATATTAAGGACAAATTTGGGGATAAAATAGATACATGAAAATAAAATAAGATTAACATTCTGGTTGACACTCTTACCTTCTTAAAAATTCCCCAGACATCACTTTTTCTAGTGGAGCAGTATTTTTCACAATCAAGCAGAAGTTTCCAACCATGCAGGGATGGATAAGAGGCTAGAAAGAGACTGAAAGGCTAGAAGAAATAGTAAGAACAAAGAACTTTCATTGTAAAGGTCTTTCATTGTATGAGAGCAGGTAGTGAGTTTAAAGAAGTAAAAAGTTGGGTTTTGAAGTTTCAATTTTTTGAGGAGGATGAGAGCTGACAAGATTCAGGATTAGTACTGGGAATAAATGGAAATAAAGATCATTGAAATCGCAGAGATCCAGGCCTAGTCTGGGTGTTTAGATGAGTCATTAACACTGATGTATAAATTTTGATTATTGCTTGCTTGAAGTTAGATAGCTGGTACCTGCCAGAGTTAGGACTGCAACTCAGGCAGGCTGGCTCTAAAGCCTTCAATTTTAACCCCTATGTACGTTTTTATGAGGATGATACAATAATGCCACTATGATGGCAATGGGGAATCAGGAGAAGGATAAACACCTCTTGTCCTCTTTCTCATGAAAGATGAGAAAACAAGCTTCCCCCACTGGAAAAAGATGCACTGTGACAGATGTCCTTGATGCTGAGTTATATTCCAGATAAGTCATCCTGCAAAAATATTGAAGAAATACGGGGCTTTATATACAAAGGAAGAGGACTCAGTCTGTTTTAAAATGAGTTGGAAAGGAGGATGTAACAATTATAATAAAATCAAAGGTAGACTATATATTTTTTGTTTTCCCATGAAACTGAAAAAGGGAGAAAGAGGAAGAAGAAAAGAAAAGAAAAGGAATGAAACAGAAAGACAAGTGCAAGGGAGATATGGGAACAAGTCACGTGAGTTGTGTGCTCTTCACAGGAAACCTGATTTTAAACAAACCCAAATACAAATTTATTTTATTTATCTGAATATCACGAACATCTATTTTGTCACCTCAGAGCTGCCAAAGTACATATCAGAACTCTCTTTTTTTTTCCTAGGCCTCTGATAAGCTGGTACATCACCTGGACAACAATTGTAATACACAATTCCTTTTTCTGAGACTCTGCATGTAGTACATGCTAGGTCCTCAATAACATTTGTTGAATCCGAATCTAAATCCCACTTGGTTGAACTCTTTGCCAACTTGTTTGTTTAGGGAATTAGAATCAGGAGGTGATAGAAAGGAGGAGGGTAGAAAGTTGGGAAAGGGTAGGGAAAGCAAAAGGGAAGACCAGAGATAACTGTGACTGAATTCCTACCTGGCTCAGGAGCTTGCTCCATTTCTACGGAAATGAGGAACAATTAGACTGAAAGGAAACATAAAGACAGAATTTGCAATACAGTCCCCTTCACCACAATATGCCTCAGCTGGAAATGTTGATTTTCAAGAAGAAAATGATTAAGGCTGGAGTTCACTTCCTATACCTGGCTGAATGCCTATTTACTTGAGTTGAAGAGGGAAATGGAGGTGCCTCGCTAAGAAGTCATCCCATGCTTCCAAAAAGTACATAATGTGGCCTCCCCAACCTCTTCCTTTTGTTTCATAGCAGTTCCTTTGTAGTCGTTTTCTTTCCATGGTTCTGGAAACAGGGCTTCTCACAATGAGGGTAATTGAAATTCAGGTGGAGCAGACCTCTCCCCACAAAGGTGGACACATGAGCCAACCTGACTCATCAGAACTCTGAATTCCTGGGGCCATAGGGATTGCTACATCAGTCAAGTGACCCAAGCAGAGCCACTCGGAACTTATCCAAGACCTGGCTGAGAAAATATGAAAGGGGGTTTTCTTTACTCTGAGATTGCTAGCTTAAAGATAGTATAAATCTAGAGTTGCCAATGGTAATTTAGAGAACAAAGAATATTTTAGAAAGGTAAAAGAATAGTATGAAAATACAGAGAGATGGAAAATGAGGCTGGAAGAGTAAGCAAATTTCTGATTAATTGTAAAGCATTTATGTGATAAACAGAAATACTGGCTATCCCCCTGCAGGCAAAAGAATGCCAAAGTGGTATAAACAGGTTTGGTAGCAAGGGAGCCTGGAACTGTGGTGAGCTCATCTTTTGTTTTTCTAGAAAAATAACAATGTCATTAATGTGGTGGTAGATAGGAATATGAAGAAATGAAGAAAACTGATTAGTTCAGTGGCTGTAGCAATTTTCTTTACAATAAACAGTAATGGCATGTTCTGCGGTATGGGGCTTGACAAAGTCAAGACTACATTTGTGATATTTAGTAGGATTTTAGTGATCTAATAAATAATAATTTAAGAGAGAGAAAAGAATCAAGGATCATCCACAATTTTCTGGCTTAGAACATTGCAAAGATGAGAACTGTTGACAGAGATTAGGGATAGAAGTTAAAAGGGCTTTGAAGGGAGCTGAGGACAAACAATAAATTTGAGCGAGTTCAGCTCGATAAGGTTATGTCATCCTAAGTAAGATGAGAGTGGAATTACGAAAGTGGGAGTCAACAGCATATGCATAATAAATAAAATTGCTGATATAAATGAAATTGCCCAAGGAGAATAGATTGTGTAAGAAGAGAAAACTGACAAGGAATGAAAAGTCCTCTGCAGATGAAGAAAATGAAAGAGCGAGTGTCAGTGACATGAAAACCTAGATAGAGTTTCAGTAGCTGTCTGGAGGTCAAGGAATTTAAGGATGAATAGCATTCACTAACTTTGTCGCTTTCGAGGGTTACCTCGACATTAGAGCGAACTTTCACTACAGTGATGGTATGGAAGTCAGGTTGCACTGGGTTGAGAAGTGAAGTACAAGTGGAGGAAAGTTAACGGGTATAGATTATTAAGACTTAGATAATGAGAATACCTACCAGGCAGGAGAGACACCATGATCACAAGACTTCCATTATGAGGGAAAACCAGGATAGTACATAGAAAAGGACAAAAATGTGCAATGCTGCTTTTTATCTATTTGTTTAGTTATTTAGATATGAAATTTGCGGAAGGAGATGATAACTGATGGATCAGTTATCTGAAAAAATGAGATGGGATCTAGAATATAGGTAGAAAGATTCTTAAGTTAATTTATTCTTTAAATATTTCCCAAACCCATTTAATTTTCATCTCTTGATGCTTCTGGTAATGTGACCAGGCTATCTGATCTTAACTTATAAAAAGAGATAATTTTTGAAAGATCTTTTCATAAGAATCTAATTTTCTGATGACAGTTTTGTAGCTTTTAAACATGACTGTAGTAGATAAAAAAGTTATGCGCATTTCCAAGTGCACTATTTCAGATTCACATAAACATGATATAATTTCAATAAAATAATAAGCAACTAAGGCAGCAAATAATTTCAAACACTAAGCTGTAGGTTCTTTATGACATTTAAACATTTTCATTTATGTTTCACTTTACATTTTACATATCTTTTTAAAATCAGATCTTCTGCCTAGAAATATTAGTAGCCTCCACCTTTAATCTTTAGAGTATTATTTTACATTTATTGCATTCTGGTTCATTTTTGTCTTTGTAATTGAACCTAGAAGTGACCAAAATGCTTCAGTCCTGAAATCTGTAATAGACATTTAGTTCTACTAATAGATAATACTTTTGTTACTAATAGGTAATAATTTGGGGCTTCACTGATCAGCTGAGATCTCAACCAAAACCTTGAAAATTAAAAATTTTTGCTTTAAAATTTTTCTTTTAGTTTAATTTTTATAAATATGTATTTGAATGGCATGCATACTTTCTACTTCAGGTATAATATATATGATGGATAATATATGTGATGGGATGAATAATATATAAAGTAATCTTGGTCTACATAAAAGTATATTTTTGACATTTCCTTTAAATTGAAATAGAATTTATCTTTGTGCAACTTAAACATTAAGTCAGTATGTTGACATCAAATGATAGTCCAGTATATTATTTAAAATTTACATATAAATTTAGCTAAGTAGAAATGGAATGAACACATATGTATGGCTTTAAAGATACTTTGCACACATCACATGTGTTCAGTTGGGATTTTATTAACTAACCCAAAGAATATTGCTGCACTTAGTTTGTTGATCAAAAGAGTCAACAGACACACCTTTAAAGTTCACCTATTGATATAAACACAAATAATGTTTTGCTCCTGGCATAAACCCACAAGATACAATTCAGATATGGCAAATTTATGTCAAATGTCAGTCACATAGATCATTGGCTGAAAAGAACACCAAGAAAGAAAGAAAATCCAATACTGAAACTGACGTCTATTTGAAATAATCTTATCTAAATTGTAGAAATAAAGCTTAGTTTGCAGTGTGCACTTTACATAAGAAGTTGAAGTCATTCCTAATCTAGCCAACAATGAAAGAGCTCTTCACCGGGAGTGTGCTTTGTTCCTACAGTCCCTTCCTCCTCAGCTGCCTGGTGCCTGAACACATAAGAAATCATTAGCAGAAAGAAAGATAAAGCTTAGAACTTTTCATGTCTAGGAGATTGCAATGATGGTGAAGCAATGGAGGGCTATCCTTAAGTTTTCCTGATACTGGTTGTGGTTTAATCTCAGGATCGTTCCTCTGGGGATAGGACTAAACAGAATCACACAGGGGAACAAAATAAAGAAAAAAACTAACTGCTTCTATAACTGTGCTCTTAAAAGCACAAGAAGCACCACATAAATACAGTTTTTAGAAATAAAGAGGAAATACAAGGAGAATGAATTTGAAATACACATGAGAATTCTGGAACAACTTGGATTGGTGATCTTAAAACTCAAGAGTTGTCTTTGTTCTTTAATTGACTCCTTCACGGATGAGGGAAAGCTCAGCCTCTCATCCCTGCTGTTTGACACCTCCGTGAGCTTTTGTGCCTTTTCGCAATGTTCTAACAACGCTGGCAGAAAAACTGAGCAACACTCAGTTAAAGACGAAGAAAGTAAATTCTGTGCCTCTCTCTCCCACGAATCAGCAATAGATGCATAAACAATGAGTGTGGCTTGGGGTCTAAATCAATGATGCTGTTGCCAATTACTATCCCTCACTCTCTCAATATTGATCTTTATCAAACAACAGAGGAAGCTTCCTTTTAAAATTTCAGTCCTTACATTTTAGGGCAGGCTCAGGGCAGAGATATTGAAAAACAGTAGGAAAAAAGACAGTGAATTATCAAGTCACTGCTGTAGTATTGCCTTCCAGTAAAGACCGGGCAGCCTAGCATTCCAAATTTTCATTTGCATAAAGTCTTGTCCTTTTTCAGCCTTTGATGACTTGCTTGCCTTTTCCTCTCTATAATCTTCTATTTGCCTCCAGTGTAAAATGGAACTACAACTCATGGTTCTGATAAGGATTTAATTCAAGCTCTTTAAAGATGGGTATTTTTAAGCAGTATAAACTTCTGGTGAAAAATAAAAGGATTTCTTCCTTAAAGAAATCGTCTTGTGTGTAAGAGAAAATTCCAGTTTGATTGTGAGACAATATAACTAAAGTCTATGTAGTGCTTTACAGTTTACAAAGTACTTTTAACCACATAACTCCATCTAATTTTTACAATAATCTTACAATAGTATTAGTTAAGGCTAATTTTAAGAGGCTTATTTTACAGAAGAGAAAACTTCTGTCCAGAGAGACTAAATAATCTGCAAGAGACCATTCAGCTGGTAAACGTGGAGCATGAATTTAGGGGCTCAAACCCAGGTCTCTGTCTCCAACTTCAAATCAATGTTCTTTAACTATATTACAAAAGTCTCCTAAAATAACCTACTTCATCCCATTTTGGTTGATATGATCTCTTTTAATTCATAACCTTCTTTTTCATAAGATAAAAGCATAGCAGTTCCTTTAAGAGAAGCAAAGCCCTAGTATACATTTCAGAAAAAAATTCTCATGTGGGGCTTTGTATGGGGACGACTAGGGATACACAATATCCTCAACAACATCAGTGTCGTAAATGATTTATTTGTAAGTTGCTTTAAACACTTGATTAAATCTAAGGACTTACCACTGGAGTACAACTCAATAAAAATGAATTTGAAAAGGAGTCAAGACACTGTTATTCAAGTAGGCAGCTTTCTACTGCTACTTTCTACTTAGCCCAAGGATACGACCCTAGATAAGCCTGAGAATAAAGCTATTTTAGCAAGTGATATTTGTAGTAAGACTCATTTGATTGTTTAAGGGACAGAAATTAAACTCAGACTGTTTAAGCAGAAAGTAAATTTATTGGTTTACCTAGGCAAATTGTGTAAAGGTCAAGAACACGTAGAACTGAGGATCTGAATGTCATAGTGACTGCTTTTTTCTCTCTCTGTCCCACTATATCCCAGGGTTTACTCAAATTCATGTCCCTTGAGTCCTTAATGCTAGCTAACCATCTCCTCTTCTGCTGCTCCCTTCTCCTTTTGCCTTCAATCTTTCTCAGCATCAGGATCTTTTCCAGTGAGCTGGGTCTTAGCATCAGGTGGCCAAAGTACTGGAGCTTCAGCTTCAGCATCAGTGAATATTTAGGGATGATTCCTTTAGGATTGATGGTTTGATATCCTTGCAGTCCAAGGGACTCTCAAGAGTCTTCTCTAGCACCACAGTTTGAAAGCATCAATTCTTAAGCACTCAGCCTTCTTTATGGTCCAACTCTCATATCCATACATGACTACTGGAAAAACCATAGCTTTGATTATATGGAGCTTTGTTGGCAAAGTGATGTCTCTGCTTTTTAATATGCTGTCT
The DNA here is from genome assembly GCF_054371585.1 of Giraffa tippelskirchi. Classification (NCBI taxonomy): domain Eukaryota; kingdom Metazoa; phylum Chordata; class Mammalia; order Artiodactyla; family Giraffidae; genus Giraffa; species Giraffa tippelskirchi. Next base: position 79,774,884 of record NC_137275.1, on the reverse strand, counting down.
AGGTTTGTCATAGCTTTCCTTCCAAGGAGCAAGCGTCTTTTAAATTCATGGCTGCAGTCACCATCCACAGCGATTTTGGAGCCCAAGAAAATAAAATCAGTCACTGCTTCCACTTTTTCCCCATCTATTTGCCATGAAGTGATGGTACTGTATGCCTTGATCTTAGTTTTTTGAATGTTGAGTTTTGAGCCACTTTTTTCACTCTCATCTTTCATCCTCATCAAGAGGCTCTTTAGTTCCTCTTTGCTTTCTGCCATTAGAGTGGTATCATCTGCATATCTGAGGCCCTTGATCTTTCTCCCAGCAATCTTGATTCCAGCTTGTGAGTCATTCAGCCCTGCATTTTGCATGATGTACTCTGCACATAAGTTAAATAAGCAGGGTGACAATACACAGCCTTGACCTACTCCTTTTCCTATTTGGAACCAGTCTGTTGTTCCATGTCCAGTTCTAACTGTTGCTTCTTGACCTGCATACAGGTTTCTCAGGAGACAGATATGGTGGTCTGGTATTCCCATCTCTTTAACAATTTTCCAGTTTGTTGTGATCCAGTCAAAGGCTTTAGTGTAGTCAATGAAGCAGTAGATGTTTTTATGGAATTCCCTTGCTTTTTGCATGATCCAATGAATGTTAGCAATTTGTTCTCTGGTTCCTCTGCTCTTTTTTTTTAACATTTAGCTTGTACATCTGGAAGTTCTTGGTTCATGTACTGCTGAGGCCTACTTTGAATGATTCTGAGCATTACCTTGCTCACATGTGCATAATCTCATGTGAAATGAGCTCATTTATGTGGTAGTTTGATCATTGTTCCATATTGTTCTTTTTTGGGATTGTAATGAAAACTGACCTTTTCCAGTCCTGTGATCACTGCTGAGTTTTCCAATTTGCTGACATATTAAATGCAGTACTTTAATAACATCATCTTTTAGGATTTGAAATAACTCAGCTGGACTACTGTCACCTCTACTAGCTTTATTCATAGTAACACTTCCTAAGGCCCACTTGACTTCACACTCCAGGATGTTCAGCTCTAGGTGAGTGACCACACCATTTTAGTTATCTGGGTCATTAAGACCTCTTTTGTGTAGTTCTTTTGTGTATTCCTGCCACCTCTTCTTAATCTCTTCTGCTTCCTTATCATTTCACTCTGGTAATTATGATAGTAGAGGAAAGTGAAAGAATTAAAGTCCCAAATTCTCCACTGAAGCGAACTAGGCATTGATGAATGTTTTGTCTTCTTGGCCATGCCAGGCTCTCTTGGTCATGATATCTAAGGCCCAAGGCCATTCTGAGATGACGCAAATACAAACAAGGAAAATCAGACTGTGTGCTCAGATCTCCACTCCATACTCAATATTGTGAAGTAGTTAAAGCTTTATCAAAGTTAAAGGAGACAGAAGAGAATCAATTCCGACCTTAGCCTCTCTGATATCAAATGAAAGTTTTGCTGTGTATATATGGATTGATTTGTGTTCATACATGGATTGATATTTGTTTATGGATTAGTTATATGCATATTCATCTTTGGCCAATTTTTCAATTTCTGAAAAAAATAACTTTTCCCTTCCTTCTGCTTCCCCACATGGCTACACACACATTGAGGTGTGCTCAATGTGGCTACCAGCCTGTATGAACTCCAACCTCATTTCTTCTCAATAAATTACATATGTGTGTGCACACTAAGTCGCTTCAGTCATGTCCAAGTCTGTGAAACCCTATGGACTGTAGCTCTCCAGGCTCCTCTGTCCATGGGGATTCTCCAGGCAAGAATATTGGAATGGGTTGCTGTGCCCTCCTCCAGAGGATCTTCCCAACCCAGGGATCAAACCCACATTTTTTATGTCTCCTGCATTGACAGGTGGGTTCTTTACCACTAGCACCACCTGGGAAGTCCTAAATTACATATAGACTACCAGTAATCAACTTCAAATATGGTTTTAATCCTGTTATTAAACTCAAAATCCAGTAGTTAGTTTTAATGACTCATTTTGTAAAAATAAAATGGATGCCCATGAATTTTAACATGTATCAATGTTTAATCAATACTAGTCATAACTTTTGCTTTCATTTTCAAGTGTTTCTGAATTCTCCTATTTTTTGAAATAAACACATTTGCTTCTTCTACTATTACTATTATATTCTTGCTTCAACATACATTCCACTCCTACAGGATATAATGATATTTAAAATAGATAAATTAGGTTCCACAAACTGTCCTAAGTACTTTACATACAATATCTCATCTAAATTTCACTATGATTCCATAGAGTAAGCATCAGTTTTTCCTATTTTATGGAGTCTCAGATAAATTGTTTGTAACATTCATGTTCTGTGTATGTATATATCTGATTACATAAGAAACAGTCCTATTATGTTTGCAAGTGCATTATTCTAGGTGGTCTGGGTAATTTATCAATGAGTAAATAAAAATTTATTGGCTGCAATGGAGGAATTAAAAAAACCCAATACAAGCCTAAATATAAAATCCTATACCAAAGTTAAAGAAATCAATTGTACATGAATAAGGTATAGATGACCTAATGTTACCACACAAAATGTTTCCTTAAAAATGCCCTGATGGAAGTTGCTGTATAACACAGGGAGCTCAATGAAGTACTCCGTGACAACCTAGAAGTGGGGGATAAGGTAGGGCGTGAGCAGGGGGAGGTTCAAGGTGGGGGGGACATTTATACTTATGCTGATTCACATTGTTGTATGGCAGAAGCCAACACAATATTGTAAAGCAATTATCCTCCAATTAAAAATATATTTTAAAAAATGCCCTGATGATTTTATCTGACTGAAAACTCAATTTAATCCAACAACGTAAATAAGATCTTAGAAAGCCAGTGTAGATGTTGGCTACTTTAAAAGCATATTACAGAGGTTGATAATGTCAACAGAAGTAAAAGTCCATTGTGCCAAGCAGAATTATGGCTAATTCTGGGTGTCCACTTTAGAGACACTATAAACTTAAGATGTGTACAAAGAGTACAGTAGAGATCACACAACAATGTCAAATGAGAAATTATTCAGCAGATGGACTTGTTAGTCTGGGGGCAAAATGAGTGAGGGAGAAATTATGCAGAGATGTTTGAGAGGTGTAAATCCTTGAAAGGGCAGACTTTGTATTATTTTATAGAAGAGAAAAAAAAAATCTGGTAGGTCCAAATTCTAGTAGAGTAAATTTAAACCTATTATGAATATCAACCTAGTTAGTTGCTCAACAGAGGAAGAGTATGTTACACAAAATAATTAGGTTTGTTTGTTTCTACAATAGGTGTTCAAGGGATAGCCAGATGACTATTTTAAAGGAATCCATGCAAAAAAAATTGTTGAAAACTACTCAGCTGATTGTGTTGTATAAGAAAAATTAACAAATGATTTCTTAGTAGCCTTCCAAACTTTAACACAGTATAAAGTTTTTCTTTCTCACCCAATTATAATTTCCCCTGAAAAATTCTATTAAGAATGTTATAATCATTCCTCATCCTTATATGACATTCTTTTAAGTTCTATGCAGCAGTAGTACTTCTATAAAATTTTCTAAGCTCTCTACACCTTGATTCAGCCACAAAATCACTCCTCCATTCTTATCAATATCATCAAGTCCTTCTTTAATAATTTCAGCCCTGGGATTTACCTCTTATTCAAAATGTAATTTATTTTTATGTGTCATGTTTGTGAGTGTTCTAATTTCATTCTTTTACATGTAGCTGTCCAGTTTTCCCAACACCACTTACTGAAGAGACTGTCTTTTCTCCATTGTATATTCTTGCCTGCTTTGTCATAGCTTAAGTGACTGTAAGTGTGTGGGTTTATCTCTGGGCTTTTGATCCTGTTCCATTGATCTATATTTTTGTTTTTGTGCCAGTACCATACTGTCTTGATTATGGTAGCTTTGTTGCATAGTCTGAAGTCAGGGACCCTGATTCCTCTAGTTCTTTGTTTGTTTCTCAAGATTTCTTTGTCTATTTGGAGTCTTTTGTGTTCCCATACAAATTATAAAAATCTTTATTTTAATTCTGTGAAAAATGCCTTGGTAATTTGATAGGGATTGCATTGAATCTGTAGATTGCTTTAGGTAGTATAGTCATTTTCACAATGTTCATTCTTCTGATCCAAGAACACAGTGTATTTCTCCATCTGTTTCTGTCATCTTTGATTTCTTTCATCAGTGTCTTATAGTTTTCTAAATAGAGGTCTTTTGCCTCCTTAGGTAGGCTAGTTGGAATGGCCATCATCAAAAAACCTTTGAACAATAAATGCTGGAGAGGGTGTGGAGAAAAGAGAACCCTCTTACACTGTTGATAGGAATGTAAATTGATACAACCATTGTGGAGAGCAGTATGGAGATTCCTTAAAAAACTAAAAATAAAATTATTTTATGATCCAGCAACCCCACTACTGGGCACATACCCCAAGAAAACCATAACTCAAAAAGACACATGTATCTGCAATGGTCATTGCAACACTGTTTACAGTAGCCAGTACATGGAAGCAATCTAGATGTCCATCAACAGAGGAATGGATAAAGATGTGGTACATATATGCAGTGGACTATTACTCAGCCATAAAAGGGACAAAACTATGTCATTTGCAGAGACGTGGATGCAACTAGAGAGTTAAATAAGTCAGAAAGAGAAAAACAAAATAAGTATTGTATATTAATGCATATATACAGAATCTAGAAAAACACTACAGATTAACCTGTTTGCAAAGCAGAAATAGAGACACAGATGTAGAGAACGAATGTATGGACACCAAGGGAGGAAGTGGAGGAGTGGGATGAATTGGGAGATTGGGACTGACATATATACTCTACTAGGTATAAAATGAATAACTAACGAGATAACTAATGAGACCCTCCTGTGTAGCATCAGGGAACTCAGGGCTCTGTGGTGACCTTAATGGAAGGAAACTCAAAAAGAGGGACTATATATATATGCATAGCTGATTCACTTTGCTGTACAGCAGAAACTAACAGAACACTGTGAAGCAACTATACTCTAATAAAATTTAATTTTGAAAATGTAATTTGTTGCATGTCTCTCTAGCTTGTATTGAAAAATATTTGAGAATATGTATTAACTTGTAAACTTAAAAGTCCTAGAAAACATTGCTAGTATTAATGTTTTTGTGTATTTGTCTTGATGATCCCTCAACTATTAGATGTTAAGTTTGTGGGAAGTAATAATTTCATTTTAAAGTGATTTCATTTCTAGCAATTTAGAAAATGTATTCATCTTAAAAAATTTATGAATAAAAGCTATTAACGTATGACATGGAAACACCCCAAGAAAAGCCCAAGTTTTTAGAAAATATTTACTCTTGGAAATACTCCTATAAGATTTGTTTCGCCAGTTTAACAGAAAATATATACTCTTAAAAATTTCTTCCACAAATTTTTCTTACAAAACCTTGTATATTTTGAAGTTGGGATTTGTCGTGGGTGAAAATGTTTGCATGGTGAGGAGGCCTTAGTTGCTAATGAACCACATTTTGTTTGTGGAAAATATAGAGTTGAACCACTTTGAGTACTTCTGAGAACTGGAAGGTTAATGTTTAAAATCACTGAAGGGAAGGTGGAGCCTTTTTTCAAAGCCATAAAAAGGAATAATTGCGATGACACACCACAGTGTGCATTTTATACTGTTGAATGATGGCAGCTTCACTTTTGGCTCAATGCCCCAGAGGCCTAGCACACCCAAGGAGCATTGTAAAAGCTGCCTAACGCACACCCTGGCGTGTGTGTGCCCACTTTTACAGCCAGCAATAATTTTAAAGGAACATACAGTACCTACTAGGAAGCTTTTTCAGAAGACAAAATGTAAATCAATAAGGATATAAACTTTTTGTATAATATTATTACTAATAAGTGAATCAATAATAGTCTTGTTCTGAAATACTTAACCAAATAGCAATTACAAACCATTTAAATCATTTATTGAACTATTGAGGCTCTAAATATTTTCTCATGATGGGTTGATTATAAAGATTTGAGGATATGATGAATAGTCATATAATCTTCTTGAAAATAGTTTTATACTACTGCTCATGTTAGAGTCATTCAGTTGCCACATGTAGTACCACATTTTTCAAATAATAATAACAAGGTTCCTCTCTTTTGGAGGTAGAATGTTATGCTAACTGCAGTAGAAATGCTAATATTTTTATAGTTATATTAATATTTTCCCCATTTGGGGTGCTAAAAGACATGTTAAAATCCTCAAATTATGCCAAACTAAATAAGCAATTAAATATATGTGGTAACTCTGGCATTTGATTTGACTTCATAAAGAAAAGACAAGAAATCTGATTATCTCAGGCAATTTTTTATTATTTTAGCAACTGGGTGAGCTATCTACAACATTCATAAGAAATAGCCATTCACTGGAGTGAAAAGTGAAAGTGGCTCAGCAGTGTCTGACTCTTTGCGATCCCATGGACTGTAGCCTGCCAGGCTTCTCTGTCCATGGAATTCTCCAGGCCAGAACACTGAAGTGGGTAGCCTATCCCTTCTCCAGGGGATCTTCCTGACCCAGGAGTCAAACTAGGGTCTCCTGCGTTGCAGGAGGATTCTTTACCAGCTGAGCTACTAGGGCTTCCCATTCACTGTGGTAGAAGCAGGCTTTATAAAGTATTGAATTTGCAGTTTGGTGGGGTTGGGAGTTGCCTCTTTAAAAACATAAATACAAAGTCAGATTTTAAAAAGTGAATGATTAGGCCACTTGATGTGGGTGAAAGAGGAGAGTGAGAAAGTTGGCTTAAAATTCAACATTCAAAAAACTAAGATTATGGCATCTGGCATCATGACATCCATCACTTCATGGTAAATAGGTGGAGAGAAAGTGGAAACAGTGACAGATTTTATTTTCTTTGGCTCCAAAATCACTGCAGATAGTGACTGCAGCCATGAAATTAAAAGATGCTTACTCTTTGGGAGAAAAGCTATGACAAACCTAGGTAGCATATTAAAAAGCAGACACATCACTTTACTGACAAAGGTCTATACAGTCAAAGCTATGGCTTTTCCAGTAGTCATGTATTGATGTGAAAGTTGGACCATAAAGAAGGCTGAGTGCCAAAGAATTGATGCTTTCAAACTGTGGTACTGGAGAAGACTCTTGAGTCCCTTGGACTGCAAGGAAATCAAACCAGTCAATCCTAAAGGAAATTAACTCTGACTATGTATTGCAAGGACTGATGCTGAAGTTGAAGCTCCAATACTTTAGCCACCAGATGGGAAGAGCCAACTCATTGGAAAAGACCCTGATGCTGAGAAAGATTGAGGGCAGGAGGAGAAGGGGATGACAGAAGATGAGATGGTTGAATGACATCATCCACTCAATGGATGTGAGTTTGAGCAAGCTCTGGGAGATAGTGAAAGACAGGGAAGCCTGGTGTGCTGCAGTTCATGAGGTTGCAAAGAGTCGGACACCACTAAGCAACTGAACAACAGCAAGAATCAATTACTTAGACTTGGAGATTTAGCCTATTGACTTCTAAGATGTCCTTAGGCAATTTTTCAGAAACCTTTACAGAGAAATGCTTCCTTGAATGCTTCCAAGAAATGTGGCTTGGCTTTCCTTCTCCATCTGGATCTCTCCATTACTCCCAGCAACTCCAAGTGCTTACAGGGCCCATGCCCAGGAGGGGCCCTGACACTTAAGCCTTATCAGTTGCACAGTAACCCTGCCCCTGCTACCCATATCTAACATTGGTAGAAACTTCTTCCCTTGTAGCTCAGGGAAGAAAAGAATCTGCCTGCAATGCAAGAGACCTGGGTTCAATCCCCAGGAAGATCTCCTGGAGAAGGGAATGGCAACTCACTCCAGTGTTCTTGCCTGGAGAATTCCATGGACAGAGGAACCTGGTGGGCTGTAGTCCATGGGGTCACATAGAGTCGGACATGACTGAGCGACTTTCACTTCACTTCATTTCGATCCTACCCCTCCTAGCCAAATCTAATACTGGTAGAAACTAGTGGTAAGAAGTACTGTTCCTGACCCCATCCCTTCAGAGTTAATACTTTTTTAGGTTCAACTTAAGATTGTAAGCAAGGGTTGAATCAAGGTTAAGAATCCACATTTATAGAGAAATTATGAAAATGTTTTTATTTTCCAATCCTGACTATCTTTAACTCCCTTACATGCTATCAACTAGGAGAAATTAACATTCAGAAGTTTGAGCAGTCCATCTTTTCATGGGCTCTGACTCTGAATCAAACTATAAATTAGGAATCTTGGAAGCATTTGTATTCTCAGCCATCCACAGTGAACCCATTCTTGTATAATTCCATAATTATAATAACAGCACAATAATACACAATAATAAGTGGTTAATAATTCATGTCAATAAATTCTCTAAGAGACCAGATGTCATTTTCATGCTACAGACATATTAAGAAGATATGAAATCTCTATGGGGATTTTGATAAGACAGACCCACAGGACGAAGCCCACCCTCAGGACTCTTCACTACTGGGCAGGGTGAGAGGGGTCCAAGACTAGATCAGAGCAGTAACAGGAAGTTAGAATGTGTAGGGCCTGGTTCCTTTCTAGTAACTTTAGGTTTACTCTGAGTGAAAAATAAAACCAAAACCAAAAAACCATTAGAGGGTTTTGCGCAAAGAGGCAGCATGATATGACTTGTGTTTCAAAAAAGGATCACTCTGCTGCTATGTTGAGAATAGATGATCAGAGGCAGGGGCGAAAATAGGGAGAGGTTATCACTTTAATTCAGACACAAGATGATGGCAGTGGTTGTTTTCCAGGTATATTATGAAAGGAGAGCAAACAGGATTTGTTTGATGATTGTAAAGTGTGAAAGAGAAAGAGTCACATGTGACTGCAAGATTTTTAATCTGAACAACTGGAAAGATTGCCTAAAAGAGGGAAGACTACATGTATAGCATGTTTAGGCAGAGACAATCAGGAGGTCGGTCTTTGACATGTTATCTTGAGATGGCCATCAGTTGTCCAAATGGAAATGTCAGGTAGAAAGTTCTTCCAGGTGAGGCTAGGGATTAAGGAGGAGGTCTATACTGAAGTTACCAATTATGAATAGTATTGAAAGTCCTGTGGTTGGAGGAGCTCATTAAATGGGTGAACACTGATAGAGAAGACCGAAGATTAAGAAGGTTGTGTCCTGGGACACTGTGATATTTATAAATCAGGTAGATAATTAGGAACAAGCAAAGAAGATTGAAAGTGTGTTGCCAGTAAGGTAGGAGGAAAAGCAGAAGAGTGGGTGCTGAGCAAGTAAAGGTGGAATGATTCAATTCCACACACACACATTAACCTGCAAAAGCATTTATTGAGGGGAATCTAAAGGAATATGCAGTAGCTGGTCCCCATTACCCTCTGGGAAGTGCAACCCTAGGGACCTAGGAGGACTGAGGATTGTATTCAAGGTGAGGAATCCCAGCCCTTAGGCTGTGGGGCTGAAAAGCTGTAGGACTAAAGTCCCAGCTGCTCCCCTAATGTGATCAGGGGCTATGATCCTTGCCTGTGGTTCTGTCTTAAAATGTGACAAAGGCCCCTGAATCTTCTCTGTTGTGATTAACTGGGAAGAATTCTCAGGGAGAAAAGGAATGCATTTGTGTGTACTAAGTCACTTCAGTCACGTTTGACTCTTTGCAACCCTATGGATTGTAGCCCACCAGGCTCCTTTTATCCATGGGATTCTCCAGGCAAGAACATAGGTTGCCATGCCCTCCTCCAGGGGATCTTCCCAACCCAGGAACTGAACCCACATTTCTTACGTCTCCTGCATTGGCAGGCAGGTTCTTTACCACTAACGCTACCTGGGAAAGATGTGTGTGTGTATGTGTGTGTGTGTGTGTGTGTGTGTGTGTGTGTGTGTGTGTGTGTGTGTGTGTGTGTGTGTGTGTGTTAAAACAAGGGCAAAGAGGTACAAGAAGAGAATTATAAATTGATAAAAAGAGTAATGTAACGAGACCATGAACATATGTATTCTGTCCCCTCTAAAGATCCTGTTCCCTTCCATGGCTTTTACTCTGAAACATGTTCAGATGACTTCCTCAGCTGTCATACACCACTATTTGAAATTCCATTGGCACCTCATATTCAGTCTGCTCAGAATTGAGCTCACTCTCATCCATATCATTCTCTATCCACCACCCCCACCCCACTAAGTATGTATTTTTCCTGCTGTTATTCCCTATCTTAGTGTATGGTTCTGTTTTCGCTTTTTCTGTGTAAAAATATTCACAAACTTTCAGTGGCATACAATACACACATTTATTTCTCACTTATGGGTTTATCTGTTAGTAGGCATTTTCTGCTTCAGGTTGTGGGTAAAGTTCAGGTCTGTTCCATGAGTTTCTGGGGCCCAGACTGAAGAAGTAGCGGCAACCTGGGGCATGTTTTTCTCTTGGAGGTAAGAAGCCTGGATTTAATTGGTTGACTATACCGTTGCAAAGAGTCAGATGCAACCGAGCGCACACACATACACACGCACACGCACACACACACAGTCTAAATTTACCAAATGGCTACACAAATTTCTATTTGCTTCAATATGGTTTAGAAACTGCTAGTGTAATTATGCTTTTCTTTATGACAGTTTAGATCACACTTTATGTTTATACTAAATAGTCCATATCAAAACTTTTTTGTTCACAAATGTTTTCTGTAAATCAAATTTAGCTGAGGATGATCAATTATTTCTTTCAAAGCAAATGACAATATCATTTGTATACATACATATATACAAACATACACAATACTTTTTAATCTTTTATAGCAAAGTAGAAAAGAATGTATAGGAATTAGATTAATATTGGATATTTTCAGTTATTTATCACCAAAATTTTGTTTGAGTGCTTTATTTCTCCAATAAAAGAAAGGCAGGAAAGTGTCAATGAATAAGTTTCAAAATAGATTTTTAAAAAAGAGAGAAAACTGTATTCTAGATCACCTTGTATTTTAAATGAATATCAAGTAGCTCTAAGAGGAGAATAACTATTTTATGAATTTTTTCCTAAGAAAACATGGAACATTATTAAAGACTTTTCTATTTACCTCTCAGACGTCTGAATGCCAATTAAACTAGAACTTTTGATAGTTTAAAAACATAATTTTAGCTCTGTAATTCTCCATTCAATTTTGTTTTGAACCTGAAACTGCTCTAAAAAATAAAGTATATTAATTTGTTAAAACTACATAATTTTGGAATATTTTTAGAATAATTTTTAACTTATATTTCAGGTGATTATTAGGTTGTCTCAAAGGTTAAAAATTTGTTTTAGCTCAGTAGTTCTCAACTCTTATCTATCCAAGTATTAGAACTCTTGGGGGGGCATTTAAATGTAGATACCTCAACTCTGTGGGGGCTTCCCAGGTGGCAGTAATGATAAAGAACCTGCCTGCCAATACAGGAGACATAAGGGATATGGGTTCTATCCCTGGATTGATTAGATCCCCTGAAGGAGGTTCTGGCAAGCTACTCCAATATTCTTGCGTGGAGAATCCCACGGACAGAGGAGCCTGGCAGACTATGGTTCATAGGGTCACAAAAAATCAGATACAACTGAAGCCACTTAGCACTCATGCACGCATGCAACTCTGTGGATGTAGTAAATATTACTTTAAATGGGTGAATTTTATAATAAATGAATTATATCTCAAAAGGTGTATTTTAGAAAATGCTGGTGCCCAGTTATCATTCTGGACTAATTAAATCCAAGACATCTGAGGAAAGATCAAGGCACACACCCAGGTGATTCTCACAGCCTGAGGATAAAACCACTGTTGAGCTTGTTCTATTTAGCCAAAAAAAGTACTAGCATTCATTATTTTGAGGATTTATTCTGGCAAATGAAGTGTTTAAAAGCAAAACAGTTTTGATTTCTAACTTTGTTTAGCTTCATTATAAGCCTTCATGATGATATAAGGGTAAAATTCTTTAGAAGTAAGAGAAAGCCACCTAGTTACCTTTAACTAACTTCAATGTGATATGGAAATATGCTAATTTCAGACTAGAAGGAAAGGCAGAATTCCTGTAGAACTGTATTCAGAATCAAAGAGATCTCTGCTGGAAAAGGGTTGTTTGGGGGGTGGGGGTGATGTGGGCTTGGTGATTTCCACCACTGTGCAGAGGATCAGCAAAATCTACCAGAAGGATCTGGACTGGACTGGCAAGTGAAACTTCTCTGTAGATGTAGATAAACAGATTTTCAATGACCCAGAACAATCACCCTGGTCATGATGCTGAGAATGTAGCAGGTTGCATTCATGACGTGAATTCAGTGCTGAAAAAGAACGAGCCCCATAGTGGAATATGCCATTTACAGATCTCCTTTCCCTTCATGGCATCACCTACACTGCTGGATGCCTGCTGTCCTCAGGAGATACCCTATAAAATAGGACTTAGCTCTAAAAGAACTTACTCAAGCCTACCCTTAGTGAATGTCCAAGCTTTGGACCTCTCTCTCCATCTATTAAAGTCTACCATGAGGTCAGCATAGTGAACACTGTACTTGTCTCCCCTATAGTTGAGTTCTTCTCACTGTAGCACAGATAGACTCTAAGTCATTAAAGGTAATATCATTTCTCTTGAGAAAATGATTGGTCCAAGAGTAAGTGTATGTCCGAATTCAATCCAATCAATGTGGAGCTCAATACTTCTATTTTGTTATTGGGGAAAACACACTTTCTCCCTCTGGATGTGAATAAGGAAGCAGGCAGTGCTGTGAATTGCTGAGAACTATATAGTTTGCATTAGGGACACAAGCTGAGAACAAAGTCAACCCATGTTGGTGAACAGAGCTGAGAAAATTGCAGAGGGTGAGATGAAGATTCCTGACAAAATTGCGAAAATTTTTATCAAATGCTCATGCCCAAACCCTCACTGACTGCAGAGCTTATCTGTTAGGTGAGCCTATATGTACTTTTTAGTGGGTTAATCATTTTGAAGGACACGTCCTGTTCCTTGCATGCAAAAGCATCTTAATTAATTTGTCTATTATATGTGGAATTTCTTTTAATTGGTTAATTTTAAAAAGTGAAATTAAGGATCAGTGTAATATTTTGGCATAATAAACAATATCCTCAGGATGTTTAACTTTACACAGGAAATTGCCTACAATCAAAGAAGTTCATTTAAAAATAATAACAGAGTGAATGGTCCTAAGATTATTAGGGTTGAGATTTTGGATAGAGGGGCTTTCTCAAATGAAAACTCTCCTAAAATCCATCTGGCCTCTATTTTGTGTCCAGTAGAATCTGCCTTCCTTTTGACAGTTGTTTCTATTACTTCTATAATGATGCTACTCCTCCAACTATCACCATTACTCTGTGCTGTGCTGTGCTTGGTTGCTCAGTCGTGTCTGACTCTTTGGGACCCCACGGACTGTAGCCCCCCAGACTCCTCTGTCCATGGGGATTCTCCAGGCAAGAATACTGGAGTGGGTTTCTATGCCTTCCTCCAGGGGATCTTCCCAACCCAGGGATCAAACCCAGGTCTCCTGCATTGCAGACAGATTGTTTACTGTCTGAGCCACCAGGAAACCCAAGAATACTGGAGTGGGTAGCTATTCCTTCTCCAGGGCATCTTCCTGACCCAGGAATCGAACCAGGGTCTCCTGCATTGCAGGTGGATTCTTTACCAGCTGAGCTACCAGGGAAGCCCCACCATTATCCTAACCATCAGCAACTAAGACTCTCTCTTTCAATCTATCTTCATCTCTCTCTCTCCCCTTATTCTGCTTCTCCTTTTAATCCTGAGCCTCACTGTTGATCTGAGAATCATATTAGCTTAAGCCTCTCCTTTTAGCTTCTGTATGTCATGCCTTCAGGATATTAAATAGCTAATAAATTAATCCAAGTCAATATTCTAATGGCTAGACAGGCTCTCCCAGGTTACACATTAATTCCTAACCATCCTAGAATCTTCCTTGTTTGATCTAAAGATTGTTCATAATGGTGGTAATTTGGTGGGAGGAAAGACTGAGAGAAGAATGGCGGCAACTTTCGAGGACAGCTTCAGATCATTCTGAGGGAGCTGATGTGACCAGGAGACTGGACTGAGAAATTGTGGAAGACGGAAGTGGATCAGTTTGGAGGAATGTGGCACCCAAGTGTGTGAAATCAAATAATGAAAGGAGAGAGAATGTACTTCTAACATGAGTAGGGTAGCAGAAATAATTTTGCTCATTGGTGAGAGGGTAGGAAAATGGATTAGTGTCACGATCTCAGAAAATCAGTAATTAAACTCTGCAGAAAGTCAACCAAAAGTTTAATTATAACTTTTAACATCTAAACATAACATGAAAACATAGAACAATCACCATGTAAAACTGAGGGTGCCAGCCACTAATCATGGTGGCAAATTAGGGTGGGACCATTAGGTGCGATTGATCAAACCTTAAGAAGAAGGGCAACAAATAAATTTAGAACAGGTAAGTTACTACTAATTTTTACTGTTCAGTTTCTCCATCCTTGACTCCTTCTTTGCATAGGTAGAAGTTTTCCCCTGCCAGACATTGGAATGAGAGTTTTATCTTTATGCTTTTTATAATGATTTTTCAAAAAAACTGTTTAGTACCACTCTCTGGAAGGGCCGCATCCTTGAGAACACCTGCACTTGCTGTTAACCGATTATTATTAAGCAAGAGCAAATGACATGGAGTCAGTTACAATAAAGTGTAAATAAAAAAGTTTATGGCAGGGTGTGTAAAGCAAAAAAAAAATTGAAATTAATCATCCAGGCAAAGCAAGGACAGATCCAAAGGTCATTTTTTCTTCACTTACATACTTCAGTAAATGCCTTGATTAAAAATTGTGCTCATGTTTCAAAATTTTTAACTTGAGATTATAATTGATTAACTTTTTGTGACTTACAGTGTAACAATCACATTCACCCTCAAAATAAAATGTCTTTGTTAATATAATAAGGTTTTTTTCTCTGAGGAGTCTGACCAGTAAATATCAGCCTAGAACATTTTAAGATGCTGTGCTTTTTGTGCAGTTGAAATTTCTTCTAAGGGTGTGGAAAATTCAGTTTTCTGCACTCACCTCAAACAGTATCTTTGTTTAACTGAGAACTAGAGTTACTTAAATACTTGGCACAAGGGATAGAATTATTCTGTGATTGACCCGTTCCTTAACATCTTTTGCACCCTATCTCAAAGGACCTGATTTTCTTGGACAATTTAGGTAACAACTGAGAATTGGAGGAAGGTTTCTACTCAATTTCAAATGAACAATTTTAATTAAGCATTTATTGAATACCAGTCAGTATGTTCAGTGTTGGAAGGGGTATAAACATGAACAGAATATTTCTCCTAGTTGACAGTGTCAGTAGGTGGTTAGACTGTGGTTAGATCTACCACAATATCTGTTATTCACCATCTCCCATCCCAAATAAGCATACAATCTTAAGGAAAGCACTATATCTAGCATTTAAAAGTACCTTCTACACACATATCCTATTAGGAGCGTTCCACCTCTACTTCATACTCCTAACAAGATTGCCAGCTCTAAGGCTCATCTATCTTGGCTCCTGTACTCAAGAAATTTAGAGTTTGGTAAGAGAGAAAAAGCAAGTGTACACACACACACATACACACACACCCTTTGATATAAAAGAATATAATACAGAATATGCTTTTCTACTTTTCTCGTTTTTTAACTGCCATTTGGATGTGTTTCTTCTGAACCTCTTCTTTGTTCTCTATATCCTTTTTAATCATGGGATTTTGGTAAAATCTATTTTCTTAGAACTTATGTGTTAAATTACAATGATGTATGTTTTGGCCAATCTATTATTAAAACCTGGATCCTTCCAAGCAATGTCACCCTCAAGATCAATAAGCATTATGTTCTAGACTTTGACTCCAATCTTTGTCCTCTCTCACTGGGTCTGAGTTATGACAATAAAGTCATGATATATGACATAATTTTTAGTACTCATAGTGCATACACTTTGAATCATCAAGATGAGTTGACCATCTCTCTTCATTTACTTTTTCTGGTAGCAGTTTTATTCTTCTAGAATCACAATTACTATTTTAAGCACTCCCTTTCTTATTTTATGTTTTAAATGAACAATGATTGACTTTCTGATGTGCATTTCTGAGTTTTAACACATGTATGAATTCATATAACCATTCCCACAATCAGCATGCAGAATAATTTCATCACACTCATTAAATTGTTTCTTTTCTTATTGTTGGGTTTTAAGAGTTTCTTATATATTCTGCACAAATATACTTTATTTGACGTGTGATTTGCAAGTATTTTCTTCCAGCTTTTACTTTGTCTTTTCATTATCTTAATAGTATCTTTTGCAAGGCAAAACTTTTAATTTTGATGAACTCCAATTTATAAGTTTTTTTTTCTTTTATAGATCATGTTTTTAGTGTTAACTCTAAAAATTCTTTGCTTAACTCTAGGTCACAATGATTTTCTCCTAAAAATTTTATAGTTTTATGTGTTACACATATCTTCAATTCGAGTTAATTTGGACATCCTGTACATGTCAAAGATATTTATCTGTTGATCATCATTCATCACTTTGTATATTTGTTCTGTATTTGTTAATCTTTTTTTTTTTAAATTTTGGCCATACTGCTCAGCATGAGGGATCTTAGTTCCCTGACCAGGGACTGAACCTGTGCTCCTATAGTGGAAGCATGAAGTCTTAAGTCACTCTCAAGTACTGCTAATCCACAATTTATTGCTCAAATCTGGGATTTCCATTGTGCATTAATAGGTCTTTGCAGTTTACAAATAGATTTATAAATGTATCAGTAAATTTCACATGAACAATTTCATTTGATCCTCACAACAAGCCTGTAAGTTTGAGTAGATATAAGAACTAAGGCTCAAGGAAAGGAAAGGAAAGTGGTCACTCAGTCATGTCCGACTCTTTGTGACCCCATGGACTGTAGCCTACCAGGCTCCTCCGTCCATGGGATTTTCCAGGCAAGGGTACTGGAGTGTGTTGCCATTTCCTTCTCCAGGGGATCTTCCCAACCCAGGTATCGAACCCAGGTCTCCCACATTGCAGGCAGACACTTTACCGTCTGAGCCATCAGGGATGGCAAGGTTCAAGGAGTCCATGCTTATCACAGAAATGAGGAGAGTTCTGATCTCCCAGTTCCAAGGTGAGTTCATTATACCATGAGGTGGTATCCTTTTAGCTTACTCTGATTCATTTTCTTTTATATTTCCATCTTGGTGGTACCAGTCTTGTGTGAAAATATACAGGAGTAATATATTTAGGCCATAACAGAGATTTAATTAACTCCTGAGGAATCTGAGCTAAAAGAATATCATACATCTTTCTATCTCTCTGCTTTTCTGGGAGCTCTTCCTTTTACCTGACATAACTTTCCTTACAACTCTATAGTCAAAGATCTATTCAATCTCTATTACCTATATAAAACTGTTCCCATCATTACTACCAGGATTTAGTGAGAACAATGACTAATGGCCAGTGTTAGAGAAGGGATTCATATTCCAGCCTTTCTTAGCTCCACTCAGCTGCAGGTTCTCATTAATTTAACAGTTACTCTATTTCATATGTTTTGCTAGGGCTAGCAAATAAAGGGAGAATGAGAGATGTCTCTGTATGTCTCAAGTCTAGCAAAAGAGACAAGCCATGTTATTGCTTTGGAAAATATTTGCAAATATTTACTGTCTGCTCATCATGTGCAATGCATTGTGTTAAACCCACAATATGGATAAATCTATAAAGTGGTAAAATGATTATACTCGCTTGACAAATGAAGAAACAAAACTCTCTAGAGAGGTTAAATAACTTATTCAAGGTCACACCATATGGTAAGTAGAGATGCCAGGATTTGAACTCAGATACCTAAATATTAAGTGATTGGAATTCAGATTTCCTAATGATACATTGGGCTTCCCTGGTGGCTCAGCAGTAAATAATCCGCTTGCCAATGGAGGAGACACAGATTTGATCCCTGGATCAGGTAGATCCCCTGGAGAAGGAAATGGCAAACCCACTCCAGGATTCTTGCCTGAGAAATCAAACGGACAGAGGAGCCTGGTAGGCTACAGTCCATAGGGTTGCAGTGAGTGGGACATGACTTAGTGACAAAACAACAACAAATGATACAATGACTTCTCTCCGCTACTGCTTCTTTAAAGTTAATTAAACTTCATTCTATTTTTGTTTAAACAGATTCATCCTTCTTGATACTCAGCAGTTAAGTCACTAAGAGCTCCTCAAAGAAGATTTAACGTGTCCAAACTGATCCTCCTGCCCATCACAATCAAGCTGTTTCTTTTGCTCTCTCTCATCTCAGCTAATGGCAACACCATTCCTCCAATTGCTCATACCTCTTTCTTTCCCTCATATCTCACTTTCATATGTCAGCCAATTCTGTTGTCTATACATTTATACTAGGTCCAAAATTTGACAGGTCCCCACCATTCACACTACTTACCTGATCCAGGTCATCGTCATCCATGTTAAGTTGCTTCAGTTGTGTCCAACTTTTTGCGACCCCATGGATTCTAGCCCGTCAGGCTCCTCTGTCCATGGGATTCTCCAGGCAAGAATACTGGAGTGGGTTGCCATGTCCTCCTCCAGGGATCTTCCCCACCCAGAATGGAACTCATGTCTCCTGCAGTTCCTGCAATGCAGGCAGATTCCCTATCACTGAGCTAACAGGAAAGCCCCAGGTCATCGTCATCTCTCACCAGTTTGCAATCTCAGCTCTAAAATCTTAAGCAAAATGAGTCCACCTGAATTGAGACATAATTTCACAATGAAAAATATTCTCAAAGAGAGGTTATTGGCACTTTAATATAGTCATTCCACTTTGTAATATTAGCTAAAATTGGTTCTTCCTTACTCCCTTTTATCTACTTAATCTTGGAAATGACTGGTTTATCCACAAATGATATATACAGCAATTATTTATGACTATTTTTGCTCCTCCAAGAGCACAGAAACAGATTCTACTGTTGCATCACACCTGTATATATTTTTTAATTAGATGTTTCAGTGAATGTCTAAAGACCTATATGTTAGGAAAACTGTGATCTAACTTGGGGTCAAGTAAAATGTCAAGCTTCATCTCTGGAAGCTCTGGGCCAATGTTTTCTGTAACTCCAAGGAAATATAGCCATACCATTTAATATAATGACCTCCAAGTAAGTTCACTTTAGAGGGTTAAATCACAAAACAGTGCTGATTTTAAACGAATTCATCTTGACTCTAATTATTAGAAATCCTCAGTCTACTTCTACACTTTTCAGCTGTAAAGCACTTTGCCATTTACAATTTCCCCCCACAAAGTGTGGTGGTAGTTAATGCTGTCCTCTATGTAGTCCTGGGTCTCCTCCATGGTAGGCTTTCGCTGTGGTTGGATAGGGCCTTGTGAATAGTTCAGGTCAATGAATTAGGAACTGAAGTGATATGTGTCAGTTCCAAGCAGATGATATAATTGCTTCTAGACCCTTCTTTCCATCTGTATCTGGGTATTAACAATGTTTGAGATGATGGCTATTGTGTCATTCTGGGTTCCTAAGAGATAACAAGATAAGCCTGAACTGACTTATTATAGTTTTTTATTTTGAACAAGAAATAAAATTTTGTTGGTTAGATCACTGAGATTTTTGTCCTGTTTGTTTTCACAGCATAACATGGCCTAACCTGACTGACACATATATGTTATCTTGTATGATTCCTATGTGTTATCATATACATATACACATATTATTAAATATACATGTATATATACATATATAAGCATATATGATCTCATATGATTTTCATAACAATCTATAAGGTAGGAAGCTCAGGTTAAATTGTTTTTCTTCCTATATATATAAGGATACTGAGGCTCACAGAGGTAAATACTTTGCCCTAGGTACACAGAATTAATGAGAAAACTAGGGGTGAAAATTGGATTGACTGCCTTCACATCTTTGCTCTTTTAAAAAGATATAATTCTAAACACCGAGTCTTCTAATTCTTGACAGAAACATTTTCAACTTGAACATTTTCAAAGTGGAACATTATGTGTCAATTTATATTAAAAACATCATGATTCACCACAATATTTCTTGTTATCCCTTATCTGTGATCATTTACCTCAGTCTTTTAGTTGATCAGAGTAGTCATGAGGTAAAGAATACAGGAAGGTTATAAATGTCACTTTCTAAAGTATACTTTGAGCTAAAGACTTGTTTGCATAAACTCTTTAAAAGGTGTGTATTTATACAAAGTAGAGCCTTGACAATACTAAGTATATCCCTGTGACAGTCTTAAATTTTGAAGCTCCATTCTCTTGAATGGGGAAACCATACACGGGTTCATTCCTTTCAGGAAAATGTACCTTAAGATATTTCTCAAAGCAAGGAAAGCAAACGGTTTATACTGAGGTAAGTTGGTTAAAACAACATCAACAATTACAAAAATCTTACCTACTGTCTAGGATTTGGTGTATGAACAGAACTGAAAAAAATTTTCAGGCCTGGATCTTTCAGTAACCCTTGTTTCTGAAAGCCTACACCCTGTAAAACTATTCTGGAGCAATTATTAACCACACAATGAGCCCGCGAGACAGCAGATGCTAGGCTCTCCTTTCCCTCCCTTTTTACCTCCTCAGTCAAACATATTTGTAGAGTACATATTTATCTACTTAAAAAAAGAAGAAAAAACCCTGTTCCCTCCCTTCTAACAGGAAGTAAGTAGGACTTCTCCTCATAGGCTATAAAAATATTGACAGTAGATAATGGGTCTGTATAAGATACTGGTGGGAAGTGAGTTAATAATCACAGGATCGAACTGCAGGGAGCTTCAGATGCTGCCTAAAACCAGGATGGCAATGAATACTGTTTTTGTTAATAACTAGCTGGTGACAGACCACGCTTTCAACCTGGTTTTACTGGAATTGGAAAACACAATACCAGAGAGATATATAGTAATAAGATATACCTATCTTATTGATATCCATGAATTAATTTTCCACAAATATAAGAAAGAAACATCGCCTCTATGGGGAAAAAAAGCATTTGATAAATTTATCTAAATTAAAATGTGGTTAACAGTAATTAAGACTATTGGAGCACAAAGCACTCTCTTTTTAAGCACTGCAAGAAAGGAAACTAATTTAGCCAAGCAGTATTACCTAATTTATTGAACTATCTAGAGAATTTTCTCTTTTAAAAATATTGTTTAGTTGCTAAGTCGTGTCCAACTCTTTTGTGACCACATGGACTGTAGCCCGCCAGGCTCCTCTGTCCATGGGATTTCTCAGGCAAGAAAACTGGAGTGGGTAGGTATTTCCCCCTTCAGGGGATCTTCCTGACCCAGGGATCAAACCCACTTCTCCCGCATTGGCAGGCAGGTTCTTTACCACTGAGCTGTAGTTCAATATTCTTACAAGCAATAGATGTTAGAACTTTTCAGAAATGCAAGAAGTTTTCACATAGCCTAGGAATATCAAGGTAATCTTCTACAAAATCATAGTTCTTTTAGGGAGAGCAAGGGATGTTCCAAAACATAGATGATCTACATTTCCTTAGAAATTAAACTTTCAAAGGATGCAGCCACACTCTGAAAATATCAGTTTTATCCTTTTCCTAAAGCATAAATCTTTACTGCCCTTCTGTATAAAGCAAGCTGGAAAGATATGATGCATCATTTTCTGTAATGATTAACCCCCTACTTGCCAGCTGTCCTGGTAAACACCTCTAGACTTGAGCAGACATTAAGCAACCTCAAGTCCTACAGGTGCAAATCCCTTCTGCAAGTTCTGCAGTAGTGTGTGTGCTCTCCCTCCCTCTCTCCTCTGATTTCTATAAGTATTATTATTTAAACCAAATGTCTCAAGTATTCATTCTTATCTTTCTTATGGTGTAAATTTAGAAATTACATAAATCTTCTGCTGCCTGTTAAACATCTAATGGTGAAACCATCTGTTAGAGATGAAACTAATTTACTGTTGAAAAATTCAGGAGGACCCAGTGAAAGGATCAATTACCTTGGTAAACTTCAGGACACAGTTCTGAATGGCTCATCTCATTTCCTCTATTGTTCTTTCTAAGTGTCCTGCAAACATGTTAACAAGCATGATGGACCAAAAACTCTCCTTGATTGAAGAGAGTCTTTGGGAGAATTTCATTTATTGCCTAGGTGAAAATAAATTGAAAAGAGTACACAAAGGGGGCGGGGAGACGGAAAGAACTGAGGATTGTTTTTAGAGAGAAATCATCCTGAAAACTGTAGCATTGCTTAGTGGCTATTTGGTATTAAAAGTACCTGCAAGGTCTTTAGATTGCAGTCAAGGTGAATTTGAAAAAGGTGTTCCTTGAACCCGAGTGAAGTCCCAAAGGCTGGCGGAGGGATCGTTCCCAAAGACATGTTGATGAGCTCAGATGCTAACGATAATGCAAGTATTAAATGAAGGTTACTATAGCAAGGTGCCTGCCCCGGGGAAGAATTCTGACCGCAAAAGAAATAGACATCTCTGACTCTTGATCAAACAGATGGGCTGATGCTGACCTGCATCAGTGATCCCGAGTTGATTTAACCGAGATTAGGAGGCCAAAGTCGACAGCGCAGTCAACGAAACACTGCTGGGTAGTTTTGTCTGGAGAGAGCGGGGAGGGGGAAAGAATAGGGGAAAGAAAACCCCGAGAGAGAAAACCTTCAGGGCAGGTCACACCGACAGGAGATCCGGTTTCCCCAGCTCTGCCCACCCACACCTCCCACCTCTGCTCCCTTCCCGGGCCAGGGTTAAGGGCCGGTGCCGGAAGCTGCTCCTACAGGAGGCGCTGCGGATTTTTCCATCTTTGCAAGATGCTAACTTGCTCCTGCCCCGCCGCTGGGAGGTGGCGGAGCGGTCATGCTCTCCAGGCAGCGAAGTGTTTGCTCAGGTCTGGCCCTGCCCGTGGGAGGCGAGAGACCAAGAGGGAAAACCCGAGGCATGGAGAGCCGTGAGGTTAGGGCGCCTTTGGTAAAGGAGCAGAGACACGAAATACAATCACTAGCTAAGGATCAGTATTGGCGACCAAAGATTGAGGGCGTGGGGGATGGAAGAAAAACGTGGAAAAGGAACTTAATGGATGACTTAAGGGTTGAGGGAGCGCCGGTTGATAGAGACGTGGCTACTGAAAGTAGAAAATGAATATGGAGCCCGCGAGAGCTCATAGAAAGGAAGGGAAGACTGAGAGTGGAAGGGAAACAGGCTCTAGAAAACCCAAGTAGCTAGGGGAAGTCGGGGAAAGAGGCTGGTTGGGCCCGCCGGCCTTCCAGGGATCGTGCGGTGTGGCCCGGGAGGCTGCCGCGCGTCTTCAGGTCCCCACCGCCCCCGGTCAGCGCGGGAAGCCTCTTTCCAAAACCGACCTCGGGTATCGATCGTTCCAGATAAAGCACAGAAAGGCATATTGGGGGTCTCTGAGCTCGGCTGCACAGGTGCCTAAGACCTTGCCCTCACTCGAGGGGCTCACGGAGGGCTCACGCAAGAGCGCTTCCAAAACAGTTAACGACACCACTTGTTAAGAGGACTATAGGAACACAGGTGGGAGCACTTACCCCAGCCTGGGGAGTTCAAGGGTTAGGACAAAAGTCAAAAAAAGGAGGGAAGAACCTGTTAGGCCTTGTAGGAGTTTTCAAAGCAGAAAGAGGTTCTGGTTTTGGCTGCAATCAATTTAATGAGCCCATCTAATTTAAAGAGAAAGCAAGACAAGGGATGGATTCTGTGGCCGGCAGCGCACTCAGAGGCTTGCGTGACCTTGACTTGCACTTGTTTCCTCCATGGGCACTATATGTCCACCACTGGGATAGTGGCAAAGTCAAAGTAGACATGGCTGCCTACGCTCAAGGGGCTGGCCCTTTTAAAAGCAGTTTCAGTGAAGTATCTAGAGCTTCGCTTGAGGTCCCAGGAGAAAAGAAAACAAGATGAATCTTCACTAGACCTTGGAAGATTGGTGAGGCACCCAGAAGAGATAGCTCAGAGGTGAAAGCAGGATTTGGGGGACAAGTCCTAGTTAAAAAAATGGATTATTTTCTTCTTTATTTCCTAAGAGAGTGAGGGTGGAGAAGGGCCCACCAAAAGAGACCTACATATAAAATGCCTGGGACCTGGGAAAGTGCTCCAGAGACTCTCCCAAACCGACCAGCTAGATTACCTCCCCTTCTACAGCCCTGAAGGAGGCCTGGACTCCCTCCTTAATATAGTCTTTGGCTGAGCAACCATGCCTCCTTGCCCCACCCTCCAGTCCTTGCACATATGAGAAAACCCTGAAGCAGAGCCGGTGGCCTTGGACTGAGTAGGTCAGACCTCTCCTTGTTGACAGCAAAATGGACACACTGGAGGGACAAGGACAGACACATACAACAAAATGTTGGGAAAGTAGCCTCCTAGCCTACAGTGAATTCCTTAGGGCCATTTTGAGAGCAGCACTAAGTAGGAAAGATGCTTTGTCACAGCTTTGAACTCCCTTTCTGGAAATAGGTATAGAGACAGTCCAAAATAGTAGCGGCCAGGTGGGTCACATGTACAATCATGAGGGACAGGTTAAGAGTCAGTCTGGGTTTAAGTCTTGGCAAAAAGGGCTCTGAACTAAATTCTCAGGTGTTGTCCTGGGATGCAGATAGGAAGGAGCAATAAGGGAAACTATATAGGTAAGACAGCAAGTACAAAGCTTATTTCTTGGTTCTAAGGTGTGACCCATTTAACTGCTTGCAAACTTTCCTTTTTTGATTAGAAATATTTTCTGCATTTCAAATACCTCTACTCTCCACTTCACTCCTTGTGTGTGTTGAGGGGGGCAGGTTGTGAAAGCACTTAAGTCACAGGCAATATAGAAGAGCTTGCTTTAAACCAATGAATTGCTATTTTTTAGTCTCTAAGTTGTATCTGACTCTTTTGTGACCCCATAGACTGTAGTCTTCAAGGCTCCTCTGTCCAAGTTATTTCTCGGGCAAGAATACTGGAATGGGTTACCATTTCTTTCTCCAGGGGATCTTCCCAACTCAGAAGCTGAACCCACATTTCCTTCATCTCCTACATTGGCAGTTGGATTCTTTACTGCTGAGCCACCCGGGAAGCCCAAAACCAATGAATAAAGAGTTATAAAAGTGAGTACTGATTTTTGATATATAGAGAACAGAACTTTTCAAAACAAAGAAATGTTTTTTTCAGATTCTGAACCAGTCAGGCAATGGTAAATGTTTACTTGGAGGAAAGTTTAAGGGGAAAAAACCAATAGCTCAGAAGACTAGGGGAATAAAAAATGTATGCTATCATTGAATGTATCCACAATTACAAATGTAGCAGGTTAATTTACTTCACCCTCCAAGAGAAACAATAAAAATTATACCCCATTTTCTTCCCATCCTACATAAAGTGACAATTTTGTGAAATGACTTGCTTTGGGCCATTACTCTTCAAGATACACTTTCATATAGCATTCTTTGTCTCATTCTCTAACCTACATGTGTATTTAGTATTTGGATGGATTTTTCCAGATGAGAGCATAAATGAATTTCTATACAGAATAAGAACACTTGTGTATAGTATCAGTTGAATCAGAGGAGCAAAGCTGGCATTCTAAATGAAAAATTATTCTAAATAGTTATCTCTTAAATCTGTTCATATTGGAGCCTGGTCCATGATCATCTCCAGAAAATTATCTCTCTGGAGCAACTGTAAAGTGGAAGAGTTTAGGAATCTCTACTATCATCACCAGCAAGTTTGACCGAGAATAGGAGGAGCAGGTGTAAGGTGACTGCCTGAAAATATGCACCTGAGGCAGGTGAAATGTGGCAGGAAGAACTCTGATTCTAGACTCAGAGACCCCTGTGGTCATGGACTCTGCAGTGCTGAGGCTATGTTATCTTCAGCAGACCATTTAATCTCTCTCAGAGCCTCAGTTTCTGAGGTATGAATTTATGACTACACTCTCAGTAACCATAAGAAACAAAGGTATCCTCAGTTCAAAAGGAAGAGACTGGAATTGTGGTTGATTTGAAGATTAGCACTGAGGGTTTCAAACCACTCAGAATCTCTACTGTTTTTGAAGGGAAACAATGAAGGCTATGAGAAGGGTGCCCTTGTAACTGTGGATGAAATAGTTTGATGGCTAACATAAGACTCCAAAAGTGGGTGACCCATTTGAAGCAAGAATGCTACTCTCAGCTACAGTACCACAAAGCTTCTTTTCCATGTTTTACTCTGAGATCCCACCAAGTTCTAAGTTCTGTAAACGGCAGAGGCTCGATTTTGTGTGTGTGTTTCTCTCAGGGTGGTGAACCCCAGTGCTACTCTACCATCAGCACCCATACAGTCCTCATTCATTGAGTAAAAGGAGGAGAGATGAGGGAATATGAATAAGAGAGAGTGGGGCAAGAGTTTGAAAAGAATAAGAGAGGCAGTCACCAAAGGAAGTCTTGCTCTTCATGAGGTCATTGCCTTCTAAATAATAAAATTGCTTTTCTCTTTATTCTTAGAATATCAACACAAGAGAACAACTACTTTTTCACTTAGGTTATAGGTGGGTGACCCTGCCATCAAAGTCAGTGGTCCTCTAAACACATACTGAGTTATTACAGAGTGATGCAACTTCATTTATCAACCTTAAAGGCATCATGACAACCTGACTCTATCTCCCTACTTCTCTTAGAGTTTGTGTAGCTTAAGAAGAGTCTTGCTCCCTGCTTTTCACAAGCATTCACTGGTTATGATTTTGACTTCTCTAACGGAGAAAGGGGGAAAGGTCTTGCACCTCCTGGACTGATGCCCTTATGACACCAAAGGCAGCTGGTATTGCTTTAGAGTTGAAGTACCTCAGGCCTGGAGCATATTGTCACGGCCTCATAGACTGAAAGCAACAACGAAGTCAGGTTCATGGGCTTCGATAATCTAAGCTGTCTTCTCCTCTCTTCTTGGAAAAATGAGTGTTATAAAAAAGAAGGCAAAAGGGGATTACTATAGCCAGTATCCTTTTCTGTCCATTTCCATAGGCAATGTCAGTAAGAAGTCTACCATAGACTCCTGTAGGTTGGTGCTTTTCATGGTGTGGTCCTTGCCTCCATTTGGATCAGATTCAGCTGGGAATGCTGTAGGAAGCTTCCTGGAGTCGTTCTTTGACCTACCAAATCAATGTCTTTTGGGTTATAAGAAATTTTAAGAAAAGAAATCCTGTATATTTTTGTTAGGTTGTTATCAAAAGTGAAAAGAACTGAACTTCTACCTTCCTGGTCAACAGGTGGCCCTATGTTTTCAGATCTCTCTTAGTTTTGTGGCATTTAAGACATAAAGACCAAAAAATGATGCCTACTCCTTCCTCAAATTCTACCTCACCCCCAGGTTAAGGACCCCTCACAATCCTAGTCCTTCCCCCACCAACATTCCAAGGCCAAGTGTTTGTAGGGGCAGGAAAGCAACAAGGATTGTGAGGAAAGGCCTCTGAAAGAGACAAATAAGTGGCTAGTGGCTCTGAAGAATGACTACATCTGCTATCTTGGGAAATCCCAAGACAGCCACCTAAGACCTAGCTCACACCTTCCAGCCTCATCTTGACAGTAGGTGGGCCTGGTGAACCCCTCATCAGAACACTATCTCCTTTATTAGATCACATAACTCTTCAGTCGGGCTTCTCTGGTAGCTCAGATGGTAAAGAACCTGCCTGCAATGTGGGAGACCCAGGTTCGATCCCTGGATCAGGACAATACCCTGGAGGACGGCATGGCAACCCACTCTAGTGTTCTTGCCTGGTGAATTCCATGCATAGAGGAGCCCGGTGGACTACAGTTCATGGGTTCCCGAGGAGTTGGACAGGACTGAACGACTAACACTTTTAACAGAATTGTTACAGCTAAAACCCAAAGCTTATATTGGAGAGCATCTTGTTTTTCATGTCTTTGGAGGAATTTTTTGGTTTCCCTGGAGAACAGCATGAACTTGCCTCATGGGCCTGACTTCCTGCAGACTAGGCGGCAAAAACCTCTTCTATTTCTCTCTTGGTTTTGGAAGCAGGACTGAAATAGGAAATGGGATATAGAGAGGCCTCAAATCTTGGTACCACAGTGCTTAGTTCTGTTTTTCTTAAGGCGCTGAAAGAAAGGAAGTCATCGATTTGCGTCTGGGCCTTGGATTGTGAGAGACAGTGATCGTGCACTCTTTCCAATCAAAGCTTGACCTCTAACAACTGTAACAGCATCTGTATATCCAGAGAACAGAGAATGTTTTAAGTCTAAGAGAGGGACTGAAGAACTGTATCTTTGATTAGAAAAGGTGAACGCATCTTCCCCTGCAAGCCCGGGCCGGGCAGTCGAGGAGCGCGTCTGCGAGGCCCTCGGCGCGGTGCCGCTTCACCGCTTCAGGTGCCTCAGTCCCCAGCCCGGCTCTTCGCGGACGACCCCGCAGCTCGCCCGCCGCCGCCGCCGCCCCCAGCTTCCCCTCCCCTTGGCATTGCTTGGCTTTCCCTTCCCGCGGCCTCTTTTCTCGCCCGGCCGGTTGCCGGGAGGTGCAGTGGGCAGTGGCGGCTCCCGCTGCGAAGCTGGGGGAGGAGAGGGGCCCGGGCCTGGCGCGGGAGGCGGCGAGAGACGCTCGCTTCTGTGAGTTCTGCCGGCGGGGGGCCGAGGAGGGCTGTGGACGCGGAGGAGGCCGGGGTGGAGGAGGCCGGGGAGGGGTGATGTTGGTGTTAAATGTGGCCGCGCTGCTCCCCGGGGAGCTGCCTGAAAGGAGAGTGCGCTCACCAGCTGACAGCGCGTGCTCCGCTCCAGACGCTCGGCACCGCGGCCAGGAGCCTCTGCCAGCCCCTCTATTGTCAGCCGTTCTCTAATTAAGAAACACTCACATTACGGCAAACCACCCCCACGCTTCTTGATTCCTGTCCTTTTCTTTATCTCCCCCCCGACTTCTCTCCTCCCAAGCCTCTCCCCTGAGTCCCAGGATTTAACCCATTCTCCGCTCCGTTGGCCTTTTCTGGTTCGTGGCCTAGCAGAAGAGGAGGGACCTCCGTGGTCTGCGATTCTCTCCGGGACTCTGCTCCGCCTCGGATGAGGGTGGCTGGTGAGAGTAACGTCAAAAAACAGAAGAAAACTTCACCTTTATTATAGCTACCCCACCTCCCCCATTTCTCACCCCTTCACCCAACACCAACTGCAATCGCTTCAACTACTAGAGGTCGTGTTTAACTCTCACCAGGACTTGCTGGTTTTTCCAGATTGCAGCTGACAAATCTAGATTGCCATTGCCAAATGGGTTTGCTGCTTTTCGTTTCCATCTCCAAGTGGGCTCTGGAACTGCCAAGAGGAAGTTGATCATGTCTTTCTTGAACTTTCAAATGAACAGAGGAGAGAAGTAATTATAAGATATCCTTTTAATGAAAGACTGCTTATGTGGTTCAGGTTTAAACCTCTAAAATCAACAGAAAGGCCTAAGGAAAGCGTTGGTCCTGCTTTAGTTAAGATTAAGGAAATTAACTACCCCGCATTTTTTCTGGTCAAGCGGGACCCCTAGTTAGCAAAGTACCGTGGAGTCGTGTTTAAACTTGCCGGTTGCCAAAAAGAAACTTCTTACGTTTTCTGTGATATCAAATAAGTTTCACAAAGTGTGGTGAGCCAAAGTTCTCCACAGATAAAAGTGGTGGTGGGGTGGAAGACAGAATGTAAGATAAAATACAAAGCAAGCTGTTTAAAGCATGTAAAACTCTAGAAAGCACGGGCAGCGTCGCAAAAGACTAACCCGATTTATCTATCTTCATTTCTTTAAGAAACGCTGCCTCTTTGTTTGTTTGGGTGACATTAAGCATGCCTAACTTGCACACATAGTTGATTCCTTTGCTAGTATCTTGGATACTTGGATCTGACTTTGGAAGGTAGAAGCTAATTGCTAATAATGGAGAGAAAGGAACCAGTCAGCATGGCAGGAGTGGTCTGGCATATGGGGAATGAGCACTCAGAAATACTCAATATTCAAGTTTCCAAAATATTAATGAGATTATAGCAACCTGCAGCTATATGTTACAGCTTGTTAATGGAGTGTAAGAGAGCGAGCTGCCAAACGTTTGTTATGCAAACTCCATAGCAGAACCTTAAAATGGAAATGTGATTGGACATCTCTTTCAAAGAAATGCCAGCGTTAAAAGAAAGAAATAGAATGAAGGAAAGAAAAGAGGTTGAAGTCCTCGTTTTAACTTTGAGCACTTAATTTATTGCAAAGTAATCTGGCTTTTTTATGCATCTCTTGATGGGTCAGAAGAATTTGTCCTTTTCAATCAGTGTGATATAGAATCTCCAGTCTGATATTCTGTATGGCTATTCTTGAGAGAAGAAATGGAAAGTGACTCTACTGAATGAAGCTGGCATTTTCTCCACTTCATATATAATGCTACTAACATTTAAAAGTATAAATATCTGACTATTGTTGTGGTACAAGGGGCAGTGGGTGGGGATCCCTGAGCATTTACATTGCTGTAGCGCCTATCCATCTATTTTCTTAGAGAAAATCTGTGGGCACATTGACATAGTGGATAGGAGCAGAAAGCTCCAGTTCTGAATATTGACATTTTCTAGCTGTGTAATTTTGGGACAAGTCAGGGACAATAGTCTCATTTATAAAAGATGTGGAGGAAGATGTTCCTAGTGTCATTTCCGTTGAAATTTCTTGGAGTCCATAAGAAGAAAAGAAATAACTTTTAAGAGTCTTTTAACTCTGGTTAACACCAAAGGAGCATAAATAGCTTTGGAAAATGAAATACAGATTGTTTTCTTTGAAAAAAAAAAAAAAAAACAACCCGCAGCTTTATTTTTTCTTAGTCTTGTCCTTCCCCTACTGATTCATAACGGATAAAACAATTCTAGGTCCTCTTCTCTCTCCATCCACACCTGCGTGCAAACAAACCAAGCCAAATAACTATAAAAATATGTGTATGTTCATCCTGCAAGTTTGTCTATGCCTGTTGAGTCTGCTGATGGAGAACGAAATGGAAATGTGTTAGAAGCAATCGCTTGATTTATTCAACAGTCCGAAGATTCCTGATGTTTATCAGGGAGCACAGCAAACTCGTTGGGTGCAAAAGGTTATCTAAGGGTCAGGTGCATTGTTTCTGCCTCTGGAAAGTGTCACGAGCCACCACTTTCTCTGAGAGCTGGCGAGTCTTTGGCTTCCCTTGGTCGTCAGCTTCAGGCGAAAGCCATGGATCCCTAGGTGGTCAGTTAATAGTTTGTTCCTCGATTCCCTACTCTAGACCAGAACTTCGTTTCCCCGCGCACATTCCTTTCTCTGCAAACCCAGTTTGTGGTGCTCTCCTTTTTGCAAGGTGCTGGCTGGAAGAAGAGAATTCAGGAGCAATTAAACTAACCTTCTCTCACTTCCCCCCTTCCTCCAGCCCACTTCCCTGTTGTCGCCATTTATCTCAATGTAGACACAAAATACAAAGGATTTGGCTTAAAATCAACCTCTCCAATCCAGCAGAGTTTAGCCAGTGGAAATTCACCCAGTCTTTAATAAATAGTTTTACTCTCACGTTTGCCAAGAACATTTTAAAAAGTCTGCTTTCTACACACACACTTCATATTAACTTTGTCTAAATCTATGATCCTGAGACCCAGGATATATTTTTCCTGAGAATGGTGAGGTGAGAGTAAGTGCACTGTTTAGTTTCTGCCACTGACTAAAAAATGTAGTTAAACATTTTCTACATAGGCATTAATTTAGAAGGACAAGATTAAAGCAAACATCATCTTCACTGGAAGAAGTAGAATAGTTTGGAAAGAAAAAAGTGAGTGTAGCACAACCATTTCCTAGGATGACTGCAGGTTTCTATTTTTTGAATCAGTGAACCCCAATACCCCTTTCCCGTCAAGTTCTTTTCCATTGTTCTCTTTTCCTCTCAGTGGCTTCCCCACTCCTCCCCCCCAACCCCCGCCTCCCACAAAGAAGAGAGAATGAGAGAGCAGGAGGGAGGAAGGAGAGAAAGCTTGTGTTGTATATTTGAACTTCGGGGCGGGAGGAAAGCTTTCAACTTGGCTAAAGTTTTTATGAAGTGAAATAGCAATCCTGGTAAAGTTCACTACTGGCTAGATACTAGGAGACCTCAGACTCCTTGCAGAGGTTGTTGGGAATGGGAATAAGGAGCACGGAAAGATGCTGGGAAGATTCTAGAGGCAAAATTGTATTGAAAATTTGGGAAAGGTTTTCTCACCATTTAATTATTGACCTAATCGCTTTTCTGTATTGGATTTCTGGTACTACTTGATGCTACAAGGTTTATAACAGAATTTTTCTTCAAAACTCGTGGTTCACATAAACTTGCATTTAATAGAAGACAGTTCAAACATTTAAGGTCATTTACAACTGTTTTTCATGCTTATATTAGAATGAAATAAGTAACTGACAAGTAAAAGTTATTTTCATGTTTATTTTTATCATTTTGCAAAAGGAATACATAAAACAATGGCAGTTGGCTTTGCTAAATTAAAATAAAATGATCTCGAGTAGAAAAACGTAAAAAAAAAAGAATCAAGATAAGTAAAAATGGTAGCAAACACTCAATAATAAATACATCTTCTGATATTAAAGTAAAATAAAATTGACCAAATGCTTTTGACACTACTGGATGTAGGTTATTTATTTATTTATTTTTAAACAAACATTTGTAAAGAGCATAAGGATTATAAGTGACCGTATTTAAAAAAACAAAAGCAAAACTGGTCAGCAATTGGCAGTTGAGTTTGTCCCAGAGCCGCAGTAGTGGCGGCTGATAAAGTGCGTGCGCCAAGTTTCCGAAAAGACGCCAAGGTTCTCGCGGTCCGATATACATACTGGGTATGTTTATGCAATATATAAACCTCAAAGTTCATTGTTTTCCAACAATTTCATAGTCAAAACTTATTCACTTTGGAAGCATTAACTTTGCGTTTCACAAAGAATTTTGGGAGACAACCTCGGAATACTCACTCTGCCACACGCGAGTGCGCGCAACACACAAGGATGGATGCCCAGGGCATAAAATAAATTAAACACAAACCAGCGACAGAGAAGTAGATTCGACGTTTTAGCAGCGTATTGGCAGCAGAGAACTAGAATAATGTTGCTATGTATGAGTACATATAATTAAACCGTATCTATCTACAGGGGGAGCAGAATGTGGGAGAACAGAACACAACTTTTAACAGCAAGCATTCACCGAACAATATGGACGATAGGAAGTTTGGAATAGCGGCGGCTTTCGCAAACCATCAAATGTAGCTGCCATCTGAAGCCAAGTCGTTGCTAAACAACGACCATCACTTAGCAAAAATTAAAAGGGTGCGGGGATCTTTTGCCGCGGGGCTCTGGAAAAGGGTGATTTTGTTTCTGTCTCAGTTTTCCGGGTTTTGGACACCTTCCTAACTTGCCTCATCCGAGTCACTGTAATGGGAATGGGGGGAAAACTCCCCGTCGCTTCTGTGGGATCGGGGGGAAGTTTTGCTACTTTCCTCCTGCACTGGCTGCAGGATGCCCCCAGGCAGCGAAGGCGACAAGTTCTTTTGCGCCATCATCGCCGTCAGGGCGCTGTCCTCGAAAGTCGAGAAGTGCAAAGCTTCCAGCTGCACCGAGTACCCGCCGGCGGAAGCCGGGGCCGAAAAGCGAGTCCGGCAGCTGCCGGGAGGGGTCGGTCGCTGAGCCCCTCCCGAGGCAGGCGGCGTCCCCGCTGAGGTCGCGGTGCCCGCGCCTGCTTCGTAAGGGGCGGCCGCGCGAAGGTGGTGGTGGTCGCTCTTGCAAGATGCTGGTGGCGGCGGCGGCTGGTCTCCGCTGCTGGGGGTTTGAAGCAGCTCGGACAAGGCGTTGATGTAGATCTGGGCCATCTGCAGCGTCTCGTACTTGGACAGCTTCTTGTCGTTGTTGAAGGACGGGATAACGTTGCGAAGCTGGTCGAAGGCGTGATTCAGCCCGTGCATCCTGCGTCGCTCCCTGGCGTTGGCTGCCAGCCGCCTTTGCTTCTGCACCCCGTTCACCTGTTTGCTGGAAGGGGCGCGCTGGCGGCTGCAGCCCAACTCATCTACCACCACCCCGCCTTTCAGCTTGCACAGCTGTTCCCGCACTTTCACCTGTCCCGGGCTCTTGCCGCTGCCACTGCCGCCGCTCCTTCTCACCAGCTCCCCTCGGGCGTCCGCCTCGTCCCGGGGCGCGGCGGCCTCGGAGGCACCCAGCTCTGGGGAATGGAGCAAGTACTGGGCGGCGCGTGCCGTGCAGATGCCCTGCAAAGTGGGAGCCAGCCAGGCGCGTGGGTCGGTACTGTCCAGGAGGGACAGCTCGGCCGGGTAGACCGGATGCTCTCTCGCCTGCAGGGTCGCAGGAGGCTGGGGCGGCGGCGGCTGCGGGAGGTGCTGCGGCTGAGGATGGCGATGGTGGTCCCCCAACTCCTTCACCTCAGCCCACTCTTCTGCATGCAGCAGGCGGGACATTGCACTGCAGAGGCTCGGAGGCTCAGGGTCGGAGGAGGCACTGGCAAACAAGCTCAACCAAAAAACCCTTCCTGGGTCTCTACTGCAATGTCTTAGTTTTTTTTTTTTCCCTCCTCGACCCTCCCCCACCCACTCGGAGATCACACACCAGGTCGCGTGCAACGAAGCTTCTCTGGTTGCTGAAGGCGCTGCGCCCCTTTAAAAAGCGGCACGCGCCAGTGTGTCTCCCCCCGCTCCTCTCCCAGCCCCCTCCTCGCGCCGGTCGCGTGTCTGCTCAGCCAATGGAGGGCGCGGGCAGGCGCGTGCGAGCAGCCAATCAAAGAGTTTTTACACCGGGAGAAAAGTTCCTGCTAGTGGAGCGCTCCGGCGGCAGCTCCAGGTTTTTTTTTTTTCCCCTTCTCTGTTAAGTTCGTAGATTCATATGTTAATTGCGGGTTGTAATTTGACTCCGGTGTTGTGTCACCCCGCCAGAGGCTGGGTTGCGTGAGCGGTTGCGGAGCGGACTCTTGGCTGGAGCCAGAGCAGACTCGGGTCAGAAGTGCGCCGCCGCCGGGCAGGCGAGCGGCTCCGGACGAGGCTAGACGCGTCTGGGGCGAAGAGGGCTCTCGCGGAGAAGAGAGAAGTCCGTTTGCCCTTTGCTTCTTCACGCTGGGATCGCAGTTCGCACCGTTTGTGCCACACGTTTAAAATCTCTCATATAGAATATGGCATATGTATACATGCATATGTATGCATGTCATACATACATGTATCTGTATTTCATTATGTATTCATAGATACATAATTGCTAAATGACGTTCACCATTTAAAATCAATATTGGAATTAAAAAAAAAAAGATCTCCGAATATGTTTCTCATTTTTCACCTCTCGCTCCAGATCGACATTATGTAGTCTCTTTCTTAATGGAAAGTAAAGCTCTGGTACAGTTACAGAACGTACCAAACTCCAAATCCCCACCCCCACCCCAAATCCTCTCCGTTCCCCTTTCCCAGCACCCTGAGGCCTGATAGAAAACTCTATCTAGTAATCTGCAGAAAACTCTCCTCAGAGTAGTTTTAGGGCAGGGATATTGTGTCGTTTCAACACCCACAGTAGGACTTCATAATAACTGCAGAGCAAGGGGAGGGAGGTGGCAAAAGAACAGGAGCTTGAGTTCCGGACAATTCGGAATACCCTCACGGTAAAGAAGCCCGGAGAGATCTGACCTGACTCAGAAGCCTCAAGTTTAATACGGCGCGAGGCTTCTGTGGCAAACACCTAGAAACCACAGCCTAAGTCACCGCACCCCAGATCAGTTAGGGTGTGCTCTCCCCAACGCCCTACCCCAGCCGCGGCCGCCGCCTGGCGGAGCGCTGAAACCCGGGAGGTCCTGGGCGAAGCTGGGAGGCTGTCTCCCGGGTGAACATCACCCTCCCTCCGCGCCTGCAGCTGGGGCCTCGGGTAGTCATGCCAAAAAGCCAATAAGAAACGCCCCGGCCCCGGGCATGCCCATGCTGGCGCCCAACCCTGCTCCACTCTCTCCTGCACCTTACCTTCCTCAAGCCAGTGGGACGCAGCCAGCTTATGCTAGTGCTGTTTTCCACTTTAGCGGTGGCTGTCCTCCGTAAAAGAGTTTCGTCCTCTGGAAAAGATGCTGAAGAAAAATGCCGGCAGAGAATGGTCCTTGGAACATGGTTTTACAGTGCCGAGAAATGACTGAAAGTTGTTTTCACTAGTAGTCACAGGGACTTGATCTAACCTGCCATTTAGAACTCCCTGGACAAAAGAATCTCCAGGACTAGACTGGATTTAGTTTTGAGTGATGGATGGATAGATAGATCGATTGATCTATCATCTGTCTTCTGTAGCTTTATGGAGATAGAGAGAGAGAGAGAGAGAGAGTGTGTGTAGTTTATGGTGAAATACGTTTCTTTTGCTCTGAGAATGAAGAGGAAGCTCTTTTTCTTCACCTCTCTCCCCCACCCCTCCACTGCTTTCCTTCTTTTCCATCAGGTAGGCAGGGGAAGCTAGACGTCTGAGTTGGAGGTGGGAGCTTGAGGCCCAGAGCATGGGATTGGAGCCTGAGTTTCATGAACTGGGTACCTCTGCAGAAGCTTTCAGTCGTGGGATGTCAAACACTACCTAATGTAAGTCTCCGTAGGGGCTGGATAGTGAGTGGCAGAAGCAGCTGAGTATTGCATGTGGCAGTTTAAGCATAAAGTGGAGGGCTTTTCTGTGCTGCACAGTTGAATTAGTTAAATGTGTGTGCCTGCTCAGTCGTGTCCAACTCTTTGCAACCCCATGGACTGTAGCCCACCAGGCTCCTCTGTCCATTGGATTCTCCAGGCAAGAATACTGGAGTGGGTTGCCATTTCCTCCTCCAGGGGATCTTCCCCACCCAGGGATCAAACCCAAGTCTCCTTCAGCTCCTGTACTGGCTGGTGGGTTCTTTACCACTGAGCCACCTGGGAAGCCTGATTAGCTAAATACAGAAGGACTAATTAAAAAAAAGTAAGCATTTGAGGAAAATAAGAGTAAGGTTTCTCACTGTCAGAGAAGGGAATTACAAATATGGAAATGGACAAAGCTGTGGTGTTGAATTTGAATTGGAGATTTTGATATGAATTTATGGTTTTCAATATGTATAAATAGATGATATAGGAATAGAATAGATATAAATGTGGAGTGTATGTGCATTCATATATATGTATATATTCCCTAGTTCTTTTCATTTTCAGGGCTTGGGATCAGCAATGAGCATATCTAGCTATCAGATTTTACTTTCCAAATAAATTGCCCACTAAATAGACCAGGGTTCTTGGAAAACTGAACTAATTCCAGGGATGGTAGCAATGTTAATTTCCTGATTTTGATGGCTTTATTGTGGTTATATAAGAGAAGAGAACGTTCTCCTTTTCAGGAACTACTCACTAAAATATTCAGCTTATTCTCAAATCGTTTACTAAAAAAGGTTCCTTGCATTATGCTTTCAACTTTTCTATAAGTTTGACATTCTCTTGAATAAAAAGTGAACACATCAAATAGGCATATTTAATTTGTTCTTCGCATGTCTAGAGTTACCAATTCATTTCTAGCCAAGCATTATACAAGTGCTGGGGCCTGTAGTTATTGCTGAAACTTTAAGTTAAATGTTGTTCTGCCCAGCTACAGTAGAGTATGTATTCAATGGGTTTATGAATTCTCAAGTTTTAATGACTATTCAATTCATAAAAAGTCAAAAAATATTTCTCAAGATGTGCCCCAAATTAAATATTAACTTAAAATGTATTCTTCTACAGGTTATTTAAAGTAAAAAATTTAAATCTTTACAAATTCTCCTAGGCAGTGTTCTGATCAGGTTACAAATATTAAAAAAAAAAAAAGAAAGAAAGAAAAATCAAGCAACCAAACAAAGGAACTCCCATAGCCCCAGAAGTATTGTTTTCACCATTGTTTATAGCAATTATGAGGAATAATTAAGCATATCCTATCATTCCTATGTGAATGGCATTTCAGAGCAATCAGATGGTATTGCCTTAGTTCATCAGGAAAATTTCTCTTCAAATTAATTCCATCTAATAAGGACAGAAGAAATAAAAGACTTAGAAAATTCAAAATTTCACAACCCCTAATGAAAATTTTTATTTAAGTAATTGACAACAATGAATGAAACAATTAGATCAAGGTTTGTTGGGGGAATACAACAATGGGGTTTGTTGTATCCCCATTGGGGGATACAATGGATGTATCAGTCTGTCACAATTGGAACCCATTCATCAATCATAGCATCTTTCAGAGTAGTACATGATATTATGTGCTTCCTGATTTTTCATGTATTATGAAGTACTCATATAATTAATATAATTGATTATATTCTTTGCAGCCAAAGATGGAGAAGCTCTATGCAGTCAGCAAAGACAAGACTGGGAGCTGACTGTGGCTCAGATCATGAACTCCTTATTGCCAAATTCAGACTTAAATTGAAGAAAGTAGGGAAAACCACTAGACCATTCAGGTATGACCTAAATCAAATCCCTTATGATTATACAGTGGAAGTGACAGATTTAAGGGACTAGATCTGATAGACAGAGGGCCTGATGAACTATGGACAGAGGTTCGTGACATTGTACAGGAGACAGGGATCAAGACCATCCCCATGGAAAAGAAATGCAAAAAAGCAAAATGGCTGTCTGAGGAGGCCTTACAAATAGCTGGGAAAAGAAGAGAAGCAAAAAGCAAAGGAGAAAAGGAAAGATATTCCCATCTGAATGCAGAGTTCCAAAGAATAGCAAGGAGAGATAAGAAAGCCTTCCTCAGTGATGAGTGCAAAGAAATAGAGGAAAACAACAAAATAGGAAAGAGTAGAGATCTCTTCAAGAAAATTAGAGATACCAAGGCAATATTTCATACAAAGATGGGCTCGATAAAGGACAGAAATGGTATGGACCTCACAGAAGCAGAAGATATTAAGAAGAGGTGGCAAGAATACACAGAAGAACTGTACAAAAAAGATCTTCATGACCCAGATAATCACGATGGTGTGATCACTCACCTAGAGCCACATATCCTGGAATGTGAAGTCAAGTGGGCCTTAGGAAGCACCATTACAAACAAACCTAGTGGAGGTGATGGAATTCCAGTTGAGCTATTTCAAATCCTAAAAGATGATGCCGTGAAAGTGCTACACTCAGTATGCCAGGAAATTTGTAAAACTCAACAGTGGCCACAGGACTGGAAAAGGTCAATTTTCATTCCAGTCCCAAAGAAACGCAATGCCAAAGAATGCTCAAACTACCACACAATTGCACTCATCTCACATGCTAGTCAAGTAATGCTCAAAATTCTCCAAGCCAGGCTTCAGAAATACGTGAACTGTGAACTTCCAGATGTTCAGGCTGGTTTTAGAAAGGCAGAGGAACCAGAGACCAAATTGCAAACATCCATTGGATCATAAAAAAGCAAAAGAATTCCAGAAAAACATCTACTTCTGCTTTATTGACTATGCTAAAGCCTTTGGCTGTGTGAATCACAACAAACTGTGGAAAATTCTGAAAGAGATGGGAATACCAGACCACCTTATCTGCCTCCTGAGAAATCTGTATGCAGATCAGGAAGCAACAGTTAGAACTGAACATGGAACAACAGACTGGTTCCAAATTGGGAAAGGAGTACACCAAGGCTGTATGTTGTCAGCCAGCTTATTTAACTTATATGCACAGTACATCATGAGAAACGCTGGGCTGGAGGAAGCACAAGCTGGAATCAAGATTTCAGGGAGGAATATCAATAACCTCAGATATGCAGATGACAAAGAAGAACTAGAGCAAAGAAGAACTAAAGAGACTCTTGATGAAAGTGAAAGAGAAGAGTGAAAAAGTTGGCTTAAAACTCAACATTCAGAAAACTAAGATCATGGCATCTGGTCCCATCACTTCATGGGAAATAGATGGGGAAACAATGGAAACAGTGACAGACTTTATTTTTGGGGGGCTTCAAAATCACTGCAGATGGTGACTGAAATTAAAAGATGCTTGCTCCTTGGAAGAAAAGTTATGACCAACCTAGGCAGCATATTTGAAAGCAGAGACATTACTTTGTCAACAAACATCCATCTAGTCAAAGCTATGCTTTTTCCAGTAGTCATGTATGGATGTGAGAGTTGGACTATAAAGAAAGCTGAGTGCCGAAGAATTGATGCTTTTGAACTGTGGTGTTGGAGAAGACTCTCGAGAGTCCCTTGCACTGAAAGGAGATCCAACCAGTCCATCCTAAAGGAAATCAGTCCTGAATATTCATTGCAAGGACTGATGCTGAAGCTGAAATTCCAATAATTTGGCCACCTAATGCAAATAACTGACTCATTGGAAAAGACCCTGATGCTGGGAAAGATTTCAGGTGGGAGGAGAAGGGGACAACAGAGGATGAGATGGTTGGATGACGTCACCGACTCAATGGACATGAATTTTAGCAGGCTCTGGAAGTTGGTGGTGGACAGGGAGGCCTGGAGTGCTGCAGTCCATGGGGTCGCAAAGAGTTGGACATGACTGAGCGACTGAACTGAACTGAACTGGTGAAGTACTCAGACTTCTGTGAAGTATCCTTAAAAAAAAGTGACTCTGAATTTAAAATATGGGGAATATCATATTGGGTTTCCACGGTGGCTCAGTGGTGAAGAGTCCACTTGCAATGCAGGATCCGCATGATACACTGGTTCAATCCCTGGGTCAGGAAGATCCCCTGGAGAAGGGCCTAGCAACTCACTCCAGTGTTCTTGCCTGGAGAATCCCATGGATAAGAGGACCCTGGCAGGCTACAGTCCATAGGGTCGGAAAGAATTAGACACGGCTGAAGCGACTTAGCACAGCATAACACACCATATGAAGTTTAAAGGACACCACGAAAAATGCAAAGAGACAAACCTACTTCATGTATCATTCTATAGAACAAATGTTGTTTCCCCAAGTCTGTGACATGAAGAAAGAAGGAGAGGGGTGAGGATTGTTCTTGATTAAGACAGTCTCCAGATACAGCACCAAAAGCAATGTGTGGACCTTGTTTGGTTTCAGATTTAATAGTAAAAGTATCATTTTAAAGACACTTGATGAAATATGAATATAAATGCAGTATTATGTGATACCAATGAGTTATTGTTAATTTTTTCTAAGTAGGATAAAGGCAATGTGGCTATCTAAAAAGCTGTCCATACCTTCAGAGTCACACTTAGATATATATATATTATATATATAGGGGTACAATAACATGCCTATGATTTGCTTTGAAGTACTTTATGAACAAGATCAACACTATAAAAAAGGAATAATTAAGCACATGTATAAAAATCTTGATAATCACTAATATGGGTGATATAATAATTCAGCAGACCATTACTTGAACATGAAAATTTTCATAATAAAATTCTATTAGGAGTTCAGTGGCATCTCACTGTTTATCATATATCAACCACAGAGTCCAGCTTTTAATTCTCAGTTATCTGGTCCTAACCTATGTTTCGGGACTGAGATTTCATTATTCCTTTCGCACAGCTTCTCATGTTTATTTCAAGGATCATCTATGTACATAAAAATCACTTGGGATATTCATTAAAAAGGTAGATTTCTGGGCCCCTACTAAATCTACCAAATCAACTTTTTGAAAGGAACCGAGGACTTGTATTTCAAATAAACACCCCAAAGAATGTCCCACTTTGAGAATTATTTTTCTAGAAGTTTTCCTGTACTCCATTCAGCTAGTTTATAGTCCTCAGAACTTGTAATTCCTGTCACCACAAACATGCTAATCCAGACACCTATTATCTAGTCCTACATACTAGAAGGTAACCTAAGTTTCAAAGTCTAGACTAAATCCTTCCTCCTCTAAGAATTCTTCTCTTCTCACCTCTGGAATTACCATTCATCCTTCAGCAAGGAGATGAAAGTAAGGTGACTTAGGGTCTACTATTACACTAAAGGCTTGTTAGAGCTGTTCGCAGTTACATTTGTTACAGTTCCTAGGTTTGCTTAAGTTTCACTGACCACCAAGAACTGTAAACTCCTTCACAATTTTATAGTATCTGTATCAGTTATCTATTGTTCCATAATAAATCCACCCCCACTCCCAGCTTAGTGGTTTAAACAACAAGCACTTACTACATCACAGTTTCTGTAGGTAAGAGATTCTGGAGCTGCTGAGTTGGGTGGTTCTGGCTCAAGATTTCTCAAGAGGTTTTACTGAAAATGTCAGCTCAAGTTTTAGTATCTGAAGGCTTGACTAGGACTGGAGGGGCTACTTCCCAGATGGTCCCTTCACAAGGCTGCAGAGTTAGTGCTGGCTGTTGGCAGTAGGCCTAAGTTTCTTGCCGTTTGGATCTTCTCATACGGCTGTTTCAGTGTCCTATGGCATATGAGCACCTTGCTTATTCAGAGGAAATGATTCAAGGGAGAAAAATGCAAGCTTCAGTATTTTTAAGAGAGCTTCTCAGGTGGCTTGGTGGTAAAGAATCCTCCTGCCATGTAGGAGATGCATGTTTGATCCATGAGTTAGGAAGATCCCCTGGAGAAGGAAATGACGACCCACTTCAATATTGTTGCCTGGGAAATCCCAAGGGCAGAGGAGCCTGGAGGACTACAGTCAATGGTGTTGCAAAGAATTGGACTCGACTGAGCAGGTACACATCTTAGGCCATTTTTTCCTTCACTGAAAGTGAAACGCACAAGACTTCCTCTCAACACTGTCTTTCAGGGTTTCTCTGAGATGCACTGTATTGCAACAGCAGCCTATTTTTGACTTGCAGACATAATGAGTTACCCTATCCATGAACCAGGCCTCAGTTCTTCCTTCTTTGTTAGCTGTTCCTTTTCTGTTACCTCATTAAAGGTGAGACATTGATGAAATGGAGTAATAAAAGAGTCTGGGACACCTGTTCATGTGACTTACTTATGCTCTCTTGAACTTATTGGGTCTGATCCAGAATTACTATTTCCATGATATGATGGATGGATATTTTCCCCTCCCCTGTCCCCCTGTCAAACTTGTAATTAATGAGATATCCAAATCAAAGTGAACAGCCTCAGTTGCACAGCACTTAATATCCCTTCACTAGGAGTTCAGTCTCTGCTAGAGGCCAGTAGCATCCAGATCTGTTTGGAATGGTGACCAGTTCTGTGCTTCAGATGGCATAATCTTGTTCCAAGCCCTTTGAGGTCTGTGCTGTGATTCTTCTCCTGGGTCTTACAAAAGACTCTACATGCACCCTTATGTTCCACAAATAGCTCCAGCACCATAAGATCTGCTGAATCCCATGATGTCATGGACAAGGAGGTTTATTCCACAACTTATATCTGCTGTAAGCTCTGCTCAGAACTACTTGCGTCTGAGTCAGTTGTCAACTGATAAATAAGTCAAGCTGTATGACATGTG
Organism: Giraffa tippelskirchi; assembly: GCF_054371585.1. Taxonomy (NCBI): domain Eukaryota; kingdom Metazoa; phylum Chordata; class Mammalia; order Artiodactyla; family Giraffidae; genus Giraffa; species Giraffa tippelskirchi. The sequence continues at coordinate 79,731,578 of NC_137275.1, read as the reverse complement.
CTTTCTCCAAAATCAAAAAAGGACTACCAGGCATTATGCCTGTTTCTTTGGGCATGTCTTATTAATAGTATGTCACAAAGTTCCGAAATTCTAAAACATCACCACTCTGGCAGGATCTTGGATCTTTGTAATATACCTCACAAGGGTATTTCTTATAAAGCTACTTCCTGCTCCCCAGGTCCAGTTAAAGTGATGTCATCAGTAGAACAGACCACTCTGAGTTTCTGCAGAAGTTCCAGGTAAACCAAGTCTCTTTATCATGAGAATGTTAACATGACCCTGGGTCAAGATCACGGATGTACTATTATTCATTCCAGGTGAGTGTGAACTGCTGCTTATCACCCTTCCTGCTAAATCCTCCAGATCAATAGCTGCGTGATAAGTGCAACAGTTGCCAGGCGGCTGAGATGGGGCTCTCCCTCAGTTAGATTCACAGTAGTCTATTATCATCTGCTGTGATTATTCTGATTTTTGCAGGTGTCAGAGTGACCGATGAAATAGGGACGTGGTGGAGACCACTGCTCTTCCATCTGGTGGTGCACGCCTCTGAGAGTGATAATCTCCATGATTCCATCCAGTGTGGTATTTTTCTGATTTACTATCTTGGAGGGGGTGCACTTTCAGAGCCTTTCACTTGACCTTCAGAGCTGGCGTCATAGCATCTTTAAACCTCTTCCTCTCTGACCTCTGCTCCTGTTGTCACATCCCCTTATTTGAGTCTGCCTCCTGCCTCCTTCATCTCAAAGAACATTGTTATTATTCTGGGCACATCCAGATACTCCAGCATAATCTCCCCATCCTGAGATTCTTAATTCAATCACATTGCAAGTCTCTTTTGCCATGTTAGGTAATATATTTATAGATTCCTGGAAATTAGGATGTGGACATCTTGGGAGGGACCACTATTCATCCTAGCACACTATCCGTCTATTGTGTCCCTGGAAACACTGTGGTCTGTTAGCTATTGCCACAGACCCCTGGGGGTCAGGGCCCCTGATTTTCATTCTGGCTTAACTTCCTGGTGTAGGAATTACACCCACCTTGACATTGACAGTTAAGTGGCACCACCTGGCCTCTGCTCTTCTGGAATCCTCTCATTTTGATAATGAGCTTATTCCATGGCAGATTTCCTGAGTGTATATCCTAGCTAGAAAAGGACAGATCCACTGCATTTTCTCAACAATGATACTATCCCCACATTAGCACTTTCTTTTTGTTTAAAACAAACAAATTGACTTTATTGCTTATTCCAAGAGCTTCCTGCAGGACCCACCAGCTTCATAGCCTCATAGCTTCAATAAGAAGCATCAACTGACAGTGTGACTGAACTCCTCACCTCAAAACTCTCATTTTTCTTTGTTCACTCTAAATTCTTACATCATGACCCTTCCCTAACCCTAGTCAACCTCCACCCCTGTCCCAGCATGGAAAGACCTGCCTTAAACCAGATTTCACAGTCTCAATAAATATTGTAGCCTTGCTTATCTCCCTGTGAACTGTGTTGTCAACACATTCATTTTTGATTTAGTGAAGAGAGTTTCTTCTTTGGCTTTCCTGAGTAACATAGTAGCTAATGTATTATCTGGTCTTAAGCATTAAATCTATTCAAGTGTATCTTCTTTTCTTAGACTTTCCCCCCTTTCCTAAAACTGTGATGAAGCTGTTCTGGCATTTCCACCTTATTTACTGTAGGTCAATGTTTCTTCCAAGTTTAAGAAATCCATCTCAGCATAATATTTGGACCTCTAGGGTGTAACATCCTGAGTTATGGGAGTTCCCCTCAGTATTGTAGAACTTCTGGTGTAGTTCCTTTGCTTCCAAAATAAGAACAGTACTTCCCCAAGTGGGCCATGCTGAGACTTGACCCTAGCTTTATGCCTACAAACTATAAAACAGGTGGAGCCAATTTTGATGAAGGCAAGTATTATCGGGTGAGTCATCTTACTCGTGTGAAGTCTCTGAATGGTCCTCAGGCAAGGGGAGTTGACTATTCTTGAGTAAAATAAAGTGGGTCACTGGAGGAGACCTAGATGGTTCAGCAGAACATAGGGATCCATATGTCTGCTTTTCATCCTTGGTTTCTTACGTCTCTCTCAGGGTCTCGTGTTTAGCATAGTACACTTGCCAGGGCTGTGTAGTAACAATACTCTGCAATTTGGCTACTCTTATAATAAGGTCTAATTCTCAGCCTGTACTGGCAGTAAATGTGGATATCAGAGAGTTTTCTGGGTTTTGCATTGTGTCCTGAGGTGATGGCTGACTAACTTGAGCCCGCCATTTTCTTTCAGTGGTGTATCTGTGGTACTTCACCTGCCATATCTGCAGTCTTTCACTGCAATCACTGTTACCATATCTCTCAAATGGTAGAGATATTGCACAAGCTACGTGTCTCCTCTTCTTCCTGCATCTGGTTCCAATTCATCACAGATGAGACTCTTAGCAATAGTGACCCTACAGCATGCCAGGGGTCACTGCAACCTACTTATCGCTAACGATACACCCTTGGCTGCTCTCTGGCCATGGAGTGATCCAGTTCCAGAAACCCGTCTTAAGTTATGCTTCCTAGACCATTTCCAGTATGAATTGTTTTAGTTTTGATTCTCCCCAAAGTTAGATCTTTAGACAAGAATTCACATTGCGGTAGAATGAGTATTTGTTTTTAAATGATTTGTTAAATTATTCATAATCTATGTCTATGTTTTATGTATATGTGCTATATTTCTCAGTTAATTCCTTAAATCTCCCCTTGTCCTATGTGACAGGATAAATTGCAGATGAATTAAAAGTTAAATATAAAAATGGGAAAATATAAACATATCTAGAAAGTGATGTAAGTAAGTGTTTTACTGACATCAGGCTAAGTAAGCATTCTACGCATAAAATCACTGGAAGGTTCAATAATTAATGAAATAATTTAAAATGTTAAATTAACAGTAATTTTAATAATAAAAGAGTTCCACAAAAAATAGTACATAAAAACTGAAAGAACATTTTTCACATACAAAAAATCATAGAAGTTAAAAGTAAATGATAAATTGGAAAAAGTATTTGCAAAAAGTTTTACACACAGTGAGTTAATAGACATAATATAAAAAGGAATTACTAAACTTGATAAGAAAATGTCTAGTTCCTGATAGAAAAACAGCCAAAAGATAAGAGCAGGTAGTTCATGAAGGAGTAGTAAAAATGATCCATAAAGATGAAAAACATATTCAACCAGGAAATGCAAATTAGAACAATAAGAAAGTTCCAGTTAACTGTTTCAGATTGAACACACAGATACCTCCCTCAAACATCATTAATATAACAGAAAAAGGGTACAAAATGTATAAACCCACGGGACAAAGAGAATGGCTAAAGAGACAATAACAAATGAAAGATGTCAACTGGTTTTACAAAATGGAAATAGATGGACAAGTGATATTGATTTAGCAGAACTGAGGAAGCCTGTAACTTAAGTCTGCAGGGAAAGCCAGGAAGACTGATTCCTGCCCTAGTTCCCAGACGTGAAGTTGTTGGATACGTCGGGTATCTGTAAAGGCAGGGTTGAAGGAGGAGCCACAGCAACCTACTGTGCTATTGGTGTGCAGGCAAGTCAGGGCATCTCGATGTTTCTAAGGCTCTTGTATCACCTCTTTTCATTCTAAATTGAGCTTCTGGCCCTAATAGAGAAGTAAATAGTAATGAATGTTTCACTTACTTTCATGGATGCTTCCAAAATATTTTCATCAGTATGACTGTTACTGAGACAATTTTTGTATCTGTTTTAAAGACAGTATCCCTGGATCCATTATGCACATGATAAGGTGGTAATAACGACACTCTTGGCACTGTTTGAATATAAATTTCAGAAAGCCTCTCTACAGGGAAGTTTCTGAGTTACGATTCTGATAAGCAGTTTAATTTAGGAAAGCATAGTAACAGTTCTCTGGGATACTTTGTGGGGAAGACAACTTTCTCGGATTTATTCAGTGCGTGTATACTGAGCACTCTCTATGTGTGCAACAAAGCAACAACAAGGCACACAAATGTATTACTTGACTCTTGCTAAAATCTGCAGCAGCTTCTGGATTTTCTTAGGTTGAAGATCAAGTTCCTTAGTGTGGCATTTAAGACTCTGCATAGGTGGTTTGTATCCACCTCTAGGACTCTCCTTCCACCTTTCTTACCTTTGTTTTCAGAGCTCCAGTTCCTTAGACCTGTCTTCATTACATTCAGTCACATTGGCTTTTAGTTCTCAGATGAACTTTGCTTTCTGTCACTGAAGGATGCTAGTTGGTCTCTCTGCCTGATGTGTTCTATCTTCCCCATCTCTATTCCCCAAACTTCTACTCGTTGTTTTTACTTTAGCAAAAGCTTTTTACTTCTTCCTGTAAACCTTCTCAACTAGGTCAGTTTTCTTTGTTATACACGCTCATTTTATCCTTTCCTTCAGAGAATTAATCATTGGTAAGATTATTGGTTTGATATCTTTTTCTCATCCTGGAGTGTGAACTCCATGATTTTGCTATGTGATGTCTATCGCTTATCATAGTATCTAGAAAACGGATGGCTTTCAATCTACATAAATTGAAGGAAAGAATGCCTTCAAGGAGTTTAACTTTACTAGTTCCTTCAAAATATTGTTTAGTTGCTGCCAAATTTTGATCTAGTAAAAAAAATAGCATTCTCTGTGTAGATTTTCAGCTTACAGAAATTTAGCTTTGTTGTGGTGAAGATGGGAAATTTGGGATTATAATTCCATTATATGTGACAGAGATGGTACTACATCTTCCTGGTGTAATTTGTATTTATTTTGTTTGAAATAAACTTGAAAAGATCTGCTTGCTTGTTTGGCTTGGTCATTCCATAATATTGATAGTAATCATCAGTATCTGGTTCAGATACTAACAAACAAGTAACTGTTAGCTTTGAAGAGTTCTTTATAAATTCTGGACTTTATAAAGACCATGGAAAGACTCAATAGAGAAGAATTGAACTGACACAAAAGACAAGAGCCAACTGCAATTTACTAGGCAGTCAATTTCAGTGTAACTATATATACATCATCTTGGAAAGGACACACAGTGATGCTCTTCTGTAGTCACTTCCAGTCTCTCATGCTAGGGAGCTTGTGATCTCTCTAAATACCATTCACACTACCTTCTTCCTTCTTAACCCGACGGCTGCAATCCACTGACTTCCTTTATTTCCCACAAGTATCCATGTCTTACTAGGTTCAGTTAAAAAATCAGCCCTTGTTGACAACAGGAGAGAGTTCTTAGTCTGCTTGCAAGTATTCAGAGTTCAGTCTTTAATTACAAAGCTTCCCCCAGCTCCCCACCATTGTGTCTACTGGCTGGGTTCCATCTACTGCTGGAACTTCTAATGTGATTTTCTGAAAAGCCTGGCATTCCTGCCAGCAATGGGGAGTGGCTGATCTCTGCATTCAGATACCTCTTTCTGCAAAATGCTGCCTACACTTTTCTTTTCTGTCCCGTGCATTGTATCTCACTCGGCAGTGTGTCTGCATCCTGATGCGGGGCAGTGAGAGAATTGAGTGCCTCTGACAGCGATACAGTTTGCAGATGAAGGTTAAACTGGAATGCTCCTTGTGTGTCACTAGTAAACATCCCCTTGGCTATCCTCACCTGGTGTTTGGTTTTACTGTTTCCAGCTCACTAACATGTAACCTATGAGGGGATATTCTTTCCCTCTCACATAGCCTTGGACAGGCAAGGACAGACAAACTATTAAAGTCATTCATTTTTATTACCAATTTTAATCACCAAAGAAGGAATTTGAATTCAACCAGGCAAATTATTTAATGAGAAATTTTTATTGATAAAATAATTTATCAAAGATTTATGAAAAAACTAAAACTCTCTGAGAAAGCAAATTAGTCAACCAAGATCGTAAAAGGTATGTCTGTGGGTGAGGAAGGGTTTTCTATTTTGGGCTGGTTATGTAAGTGACATCAGTGATACTCAGGATGTTACTTCTGAAAACAAAAACAAAAACAAAAACAAACCCCAAACTAGGATAATAATATTGTAACTCATAAGAAAGGCTACTGTAAGATAAGCATGGCGCGGCTGTAGGTGACTCCATTTCCTGCCCAGTCGTATTTGTCCTGATACCAATTCCAACATCTTAATCTGCTTCTCAATTTGGATCAGTCTATTCTTCTTTCTCAGTTACCATGACCTGAAGATCATCTTGTTTCATATGCTTGGTCTGTCATTTCAGCAACAGCTTTTCTTCCTGGCATGGGCCTGCTCTCCTCTGGGTCCTCTGGCTCAGTGCCTCTGACCTTGGGTGGCTGGGACTCTGAGTCTCCCTGGCTCTCTTCCCATAGCAAGTGGTGACTGTAAACTATAAAACACTGTTTTAATTAACTTTTATTTTTTAAGTCTTAAAATGAAATTTTAATGTTACCACCTAAAGAAAGGATTTGTGAATTTCTCACTTCACTGAGTTGGCATATTAGATTCAGCTATTCTGACATATAGCCAGGAGAAGACTGTGAATTATTTTTCATTGCATTTAAAAATATTTTGGGAATTGACACAATCAGTGTTTTTCCTAAAATTCCTCTTTCCTTGCCTTGAGAATCCAAGGAATGAGTTATAGTTGAAATTTTCTATTTCAGACTTAAGATCTTACTTCAGAGATTCCAAGATGCTAATCCTGTCTCATCTTTTGGTATATAATCATCATTCCCTTCACTCAAGACATCTTTTATAGAAACTTTATGCTGTCCCTGGAGGTACATGCTAATATATTCTTAGTTTAGGAGAAGTATATTTTATGTAGAAAGATGAAATCATTTTTTTTCCCCTTAGAGGATGGCTGGGTATCAATGGCTCCATAGATACTCCATTTAGACTTCTACTCAGGACCAAAATAGAGTCAGTGTTTCAAACTGGGATAGACTACTTCACTGAGATTGGACTCCAGTTAGATTCGTCAATCCAAAATCCATTTTGAATCACCAGAAAGAGAAAGCCGGGCTGGGGCTTGGCCATGTGGGTAGAATAGGAAACGGGGGTGGGATTCCTCACTGGTGTGTGTGTGTGTGTGTGTGTGTGTGTGTGTGTGTGTGTGTGTGTGTGTGTATAAGGGGGATATGTGAGACTTGTAAGCCAGGAACACAGTTTATCACAGGTCTGTTAGACAGACAAGGAGTAAACAAGTCAAAATTAGAGAGATAAGAGCCAGGTTGGCCTTAGGGATGAAGTGTGCTTAAAGAAGGACTGTGTCACCAAATCTTTGCTATAAATGAATGTCTAGAATTTTCTCTTGCCAGCTCAACTATAATAGGTTGGGAAGTCAGGGGTGGCTTGTGTTTTGTTTAAGTGGGTTAGTGTCTCCTTGTAACAAAGTCTTCTCTTTCTGTCTTAGGAGATGAGCTCTCCACTGGCCTGGCTGGTGATTCCTTTAGTACCCAAAGCCCAGGGGACTTCCCTGAATCATGGCTATATGGTTAGCTCTCTGGGGCCAAGAGAGACTTCTCTACTATGGCCTTGGGGAAAGCCTTCCATCAAGAGGGCTGACTGGTGTCTAAGTCCAGTGGTGTGTTAATGGTGGAATGGCTATATGGCAATAGGGGCCTGGCTTTGGTCCTCTGGATTATATCCTTGTCATCTGTGAGGCGTCAGAATCCTTAGACTGAAGTCAGAACCAGGAGGGCACACACTTCATCATCTTCGTACCATTCACTTGCATGAAAGTGGTAAGAAACCTTTTTCTGGTAAATTATAATATTGTATTTGGTAGGGAGGAGGAAGAACCCATGGAAAATGGGGGTGATTAAAAATAACAAAGTTACATACATTTTCACATACATATTCACTTGATTCTCACAACAACCCTGTGAGGTAGGTATAGTACATGTTTCCAGTTTTACTTTGCAAAGAAAAACACCAAAGACTAGAGAGTTTAAGTGGTTCGCCCATAGTGATGGTAAGTGCCAGGACCCAGACTCCAAGCCATGTCTTCCAACTTCATAGCTTGATTCCACCTATGAGCAGCTACAACCTGAGGACTACCAGTTTGATGACAGAATGGGGAAGGCGCTTAGTAAGAGAGTACCTAACTTACTGAAAAGTCAGGTGGCTTAGAAACAATACGTTAGTAACCAGAATCCATATGATCACTCCTTGCAGGGGTTCCCCCGGGGACAGCCGCTTGTTGGCTTGAATTTTTTGGGTTGCTTTGGCATATTAGGAGATCATCTGAGGCAACCTGGGCAACTAGGAGCTTCCTGGGTGGTCCAAGATCAGAGATGAGGGAATTCTCGTGGCCATCATCATACTGGTCTAGCACTCACCATTCTGTTGAACTGTCTGACTTCCCCATTAGAATGTAAAATTCTGAGGGGCAAGCACTGTAACACAGTCACCATTGAATACTCAGAAGTCAATGCTGTTCTGGGCACATAACATATCACCAAGAAGAACTGTTTGAATTCACAGGGAATTAAGATGCTCCGTGAGATGTTTCCATACTTTACTTGTAAGAGATTGGTTTGCCCAGAAGAGATATTATAGATGAATGTGGTGCTGGGTATACGGAAAACTCAGCTATTTTGATGGTGGGTAGTATGTACAGGCACTGCTATTCCAGGGTGTCATCTCATGATTCAAGTGATCTTTGTCTACAATGACAAATTTACTAGATGTGGATTCAGACTGGTAGCTCTACATTAGTCAGAAATCCATGCACATGTAGGTTTTTGATGGGCACCAGGGGTAAAGGCAGTGTCTCTTGTCATGGAGAAAGATGGTTCATTTTGGTAAATATGAAGATACTACTGTTTTAGTAATATGGAGAGAGCTCTGTGATAAAATTCTACAAAGATATTTAATCACCATCACCAGTGGCTCAATAAAGTCTGGGAGAGGACTGTCTTTTTTTCTGGGTCAGTTCTGCCAAGGCACATTCTCCTCCGTCCTCCATGTCGGTCTTCTTGACACTTGGCCATCAGAAGTCCCAGGACCCACAGTTTATACTGTTTAACCTTGAACAGGTAGAAGCTGGAGGACAAAGCTGCTATGGTCCAGACTTGGACCTCAGTATGAGTGCTCCTGACCAGGACACATAGGCAAGAAGTCCACTGCATAGAAGCACCCCTCCAAGATGAATGGGTCGGCTCCAATAAAGACCCACAACCTGTGGCTAAAAGCAGTAGTCACATTGTTACTCTTCTATGAGTGGATTACAGCAAAAACTTGTGGATGTCATAAGCTGGTGAGTTCAACTTCCTCGAACTGAGTAAGAATTTTTAACTTAGGATATAATACCTCAGCTCACCAGTTTAGGGCACTCAGGATAGAGTGGGTCCTGAAATCAATAGGTGGGAAAAAGTTCAGCAGCCCTGGTGCTGCTAGCGGTTATGGGTCATCTAGAGGTCCTCCCAGTTGTGATGACTGGTGCAGGCCACGACTGGATGCCTGGCTTCTCCAGGTGCTGGTGCCAAGCTTCAAACATGGTCTTAATGGCCAAGCATTCCTTCTTTCAGATGTTGTAGTTTCATTCTGCAGAGATGAAGCCTGCGGGAAATAAAGCATAATGGCACATCAAGGTAGAGTTCAGATAAGATCTGGCTTTCCAAGGTCCTACCTCTGGGAATACTGCATTGGCTTCACTTTAAAGGTCCATTGTAAGCAAGATGGAACTTAATGACAGCCATTGCAAAACTCAAAGGACTCGTAAGCACCCAAAGAAAGCAGAACATATTGCCTGCTGGTTCCATAGAATCTGTTTCAGGAAGGGGCTTGGGGTTCACCCAGGATACACTGGGTGAACTATATGAGACCTTGGATATCTTCACCAGAAAATAAAGTCAGCATCACCCTCAAAGGAAAGTCAGTAGAGATTTCTACCAAGTTGGTCTTGGTAGACTTTCACACACAATACCCTGGAAACTGTCTCCTTAAATCTTGAATCTCTGATCTTGACTTTTAATTATAATTATAATTTTATAGCATAAACTTTAAAACACTAATAATTAGTGATAAGTATGGGAACTTCCCAGGTAGCACAGTGGTAAAGAGTCCTCCTGCCAATGCAGGAGATGCAAGACACCCGGGTTTGATCCCTGAGTCAAGAAGATCCCCTGGAGTAGGAAATGGCAACCCGCTCCAGTATTCTTGCCTGAAAAAGCCCATGGACAGAGGAACCTGGTGGGCTATAGTCCATGGAGTCGCAAAGAGTAGGACATGACTAAGCACAATTAATGATAAATATATAAATCTTATTAGAGTTGTAACCTCTAATCAAATTTGATGTTGTTAAATGCATTTTAAACAACCCACTTAAATAGATGCTTTAAAGAAAAGAACTTCCTTCTTTCTTAAAATCCAACGGGGTAGACTTCATAATTCAGCCTTTAAATAGCAGAATCATATAAATTTAGATCAACAGAAAGATCCTTGAATTAAGACACAAATCAGGAAGCTTAACTTTGGGCAGCTTCAAGGGATCAATGTGATCTTTCTTCTATGTTCTTATTAGAATTTGTGCCCCAATTTTTTGTTTATAAAAATCTTTGCTAATGTTATAGAATTTAGAGAAGAGTAAATGTTTTTAAAAATTATCAGTGGATTGTTAGCACTTACCAGTTAATTGAGTTAAATAACCAGTTATTTCAGCAATGCACATGGTTTGACTAAGCTAAAAATAGAAATCAGCTCCAAAGACTTTTAAAGACATTTCCCAAAGTTAGCTCAGTGAACACTAATTCCAAGAAATGGCTTTTGTCATTAAGTAGATTTGGGGTACACTGAATAATTTCTACCTCTTTAGAAGACTTAAATAGATTCATTTTACAGACTCTAGGAAGTCTTGTAGTAAATAATCTTATTCAACAATGTTTAATTCAGTATATCACCAACACTTCTAAGTTTTTAAGCAATTTTTATTAGCATTTTATAGAACTTGTAGAACAGCAATTGTTCCATTTGCTACGTGGAACAAATTTTAGGAATTCTGGACTAGAAAGTAATACAAAAAATACTTATTTTTAAAATCCACACTTTCCCCATTAAAAATAAATAAATTAATTACTAATTATCTGTTACTACCATTGTTTTAGAATCAAGTTGGCTTCTTTGGAAAACAGGAAATAAACTTGCTTAAAACATGAATTCTGCCCTTAACAGGCTCAGAATCTGGCTAAAGAGATCAGTCTATGATACATAAAACAATATTAAACACCAGAAAAATCCATAGAACCAAGCACTAAGTTAAGTAATGCAGATTAATAGGTATAGTAGTTCTAGGGACGAAGATGAAGTGTTGGAGTAATGAAGGAAAAAACCATGGAGGAGGTGAGACTGGTTTTGTGGGGATAGCTAGAATTTTGACAGGTCAATAGAAATTTTACTTAAGGGCAAAAATATACAAACTTTGAAGGCCCTATGGCTCCTGGAAGCAGGAAATAGTGTGACAAACAATACTTGTTACACTGTAGTCATTTAATTTTAATATATCTTGAGGCCTTCCTGCTCAAAGACAGAATGTTGAACAGCAGTATAATTTTTTTTTTTTTTAATGTCTCCTATACTCTTTCAGAATTCTTACCTGGTAAGTTTTAATAAGCTGCTTAATTATCTATTGTCTGTGATAATCTAACTGATGACAGGGAGAATATTTTATTTATTTGCATATCTTTATAAACCAGTTATCTCTGCATCCCTAACATCTGGTCCATGGTAGGCCCTCAGTGAATATTTTTTGACTATGTGAGGAAATCAATGAAAAAATTATACAACAGAAAATAGGGAGGGGTTATATGTATACATAAGACTGTTTCACTATGTGGTACAGCAGAAACTAACATAATATTGTAAAACAATTATACTCCAATTAAAAATTTTTTTTAAAAAGAATATAAAAAAATCCCTCTAGATATTGTGTCAGGAAATAATGAGTAGAATTAGAACGTGTAGGCTATTGATAACCAGGCAGAGGAGTGGGAAAGAAGGAATCAATAAAGATTTTTAACAGTGGTGGACAGAAAGCATTGTTTATGCAAAATCAAACTATTAGTGATATACAGGGTTGACTGAAGTAAAACTAGGTCAGGGGATCAAATGAAATTATTGTTAAAGCAGTCTAGTTACAAAGAAGTAAGGTTCTAAGACCAAGGCTCTAAGAATAGAAGAGAAAAGGCACGTTGTTGAGCGGATGGATCTCTGAAGCTGACTAATAAGAAAGATCAAGCAGCATGAGTGAAAGATGATTTTTTAAAGTATAATCATAGCTAAAGCTTATTTACTATAGGTTATGCCAGGCACTTTGGTTTAGTCTCTGGTTCAATCCCATTTGTTCCCTACAACAATCCTGGGATAAGAACTATTATCGTCTCTGTTTTACTGATAAGAAAATAGGTTAGACAGGTTCAGAAATTTGTTCCAAGTTACACTGTTAGTAAGTAGCAGAGTAAGGACTGGATGAGGTCCATCCCACCCCCGAGCCTGTGTTCTCAGCCCTGGTCATCTCTGAAAAAGAGATGGATGTTTATTCTTTCACAGAAACATTTGAAGAAGAGATGGGTTTTAGATATTTGACTTTTGAGATGATTGTGAGATATATTATTGGAAAAGACAATGTTCTATTTCCAGCAGCTTGGACCTTGATTTAGTAAATGGTTGGCTTTTCAAATGGCTTGTTAATGTATTGTTTGAACTGTACCCTCGTCAGTCCTGCGGCGAAGGATGTCCCCCTGTGAGGATAGAACACCTTAGGAAGCCAGGAAATGCCTAGAGAGGGCCCACCTACGACACTGGCCTGGACTTGTGACCTGAAGGCAAGTGACTGTCTGCTAAGAGGGCCATCACATCCAGGGGCGTCATGGTGGACCAGCCTGAACTTCAGCTTGTAAAGCCTGCAGTTAAAGGTAAATTATTTGAACTGTAGGATTCTGAGTGTCACGCTGAAGCTGTGAGGTGCTCTTCTTCCTTTTCACTTTGACCAACTCACTGAAGCTCTAATGACTGTTTGCCTTGGAGATATCACATGCAATCCCTGGTGCAGAGTTTTATGTTGTTTTGGTTTTTAATCTTCAGGAAAGTGTCCATTCCACTGTTGTATTTACACTTTGCTGTGGTTTAAATGCTAAACACAAACAAGGTATGCAAAACCAAAATTCAACCACATAAAATCAGATGGTAAATCTGAGTGGTGTATTTGAGATAGGACTGATTTTTTTTTTTTTTTACACAATTTCCTTTAGAGACTGATTTTTAAAGGTAGAAAAAAAATCGGATCAGGACTATCAACTTTCAGAATTGTAACTCCTGTTTGATTTTTCGTTATAACTTCTGTTTTTCTCTCTCTTGCTCAAGCTCTATCTCAAGACAGTCTTTCTGGGTAATTCATTGCTGAAATGAGAGTGGAATCACGTAATTTTATTTTGATATTACTGGTGTATTGGAGAAGCACACAATTGCCTCAAACTCCAAGCCGTTTGAAATTTTGAATGATTTTATTTTCTTAAGAAAATGGAAGAAAACTGAGACAGAAAAGGCATCTATGAATGAGCTGAAAAAAACACAGAAGTTCTGGCTGCACATTCTGCTACATGTAAACAGGGCTTGGGGACTCTACTTTTTCATCCCAGACTCTGCTGGCTGAAGCCTTTGTTTAAGTAAAAGGCCATGTGGGGGCCACGCTTGGCATTACCCACTAAGAACACCCGACACCTACATGTGCTTACGACCTTTTGAAACATCTTTTAAAAAAAAGTTTAGTTTTTATATTGAATATCAATTAACAAAAGCAACACATAATAATTATTATATATATATCTAGAACCACTCAAGTCAAGGAGAAATTAGAAAATCTCAGGTAAGCACAAAATAAAATACCATAATATTGATAGACACACACTACTATTCAATTGATTTGTATTAGGAAACTGACATCAGCATGTTAGATTATAACTTCTTATGCATCAGAAACAGTCTTGAGCCTACTGTTTATAACAGTCATTCTTGGTGACAAAAACTCATACTGAAGTTCTAAATGTGCCCCTTATGTAATATTTCTAAATTTTGCTAATAAGATAAGTCTTTTTGATAGTACTTTCTCTCCCTCTCTCTCTTTTTGAAGTTTCTCTCTTCCCATGCACTGTTAATTTACTTACCTCTGAACCAGCAAAATTTAAACAACGTTCTGTTGCAGGACAGAGTGCTGTCAGACCCGACATTACGCTTTCTATCTATAGAAAATTTGTGCAAACATTTAAGATCACGATTCCAGTTGGACAGCAAAATTTATTGGAAAGATTTATTATTGGAAATACTTTTGAAGAACACTGAGAGTCAGAATTTAGGGACATTAATTTCAACGATGGAATTAGCATAGGCTCAGAAAATGTTTCTTTTATTTTCTTCCTTTTTCAGACCATTTACATTTTAATTGTTTTTCATTTATCATATAGAATCTATCTTGTTGCAGAGATTTAACCAAGAGTTTTGACCCTGAAATATCAAACATTTACAAAATATTCCATGTAGGAATGGAAAATCTCACATGCTTTATGATAACAAGTACAGAAGGTGTACAGTATAAATACTGCAGCAAAGATGTTAAAGCAATGCACAATTAGAAGATTTCGATAAAAACATTATAGATTAGTTAAGTGAAAGCCATGCTAAATTTATTTCTTCAGGACTTTGGTAATTTGTGTTTTTAAAAAAATTCTTGTGGGGTAACAGTGATACTTCATGAAATCTGTTCCTTTTTATGTATAATACACAGCGCGCGCGCGCACACACACACACACACACACACACACACACAGCGCGCGCACACACACACACACACACACACACACAGTCAAAGTCAATGGCAGTGGGTGGTTTATGTCAGGGCTGGTTTTGACGCCCCTCTCCCGGAATAAGATAAATGTAAGTGATGAAGAGCTCCTGGGGCTGGTTGAACTCATTTTGTATTCAACACTCTGCCTGGCCCCTTTCTCATCTCTTTCTTGCTCTCTTTGTATGTTCAAGCCTACTTGAGTTTCTTTTTTCTTTTGTAGAACTTTGTTCTTTTGATGTGTTTCAGGGCACGCCCTGTGGCAAAGAGAACTTCCCAGGAATCGGAAACATCGCCCAGAGGTCTGAAGCAGTCACTGTGTAATAGAAAGATTCGGGCCCAGAAGCTAGGTTTTCTCTCTCCAAAACAGGTTCAGAATACACAAGAAGAATGCAAACATGCAATACAGCCTACACAGAAGATTGTATTAAAGGAACACATACAATGAAATTTAAATGCCAAGGAGGCATTTGGTGAGATTTTTAACCTGGATTGAGCCCAGGAGAGTAATTTAACTTGAGATGTGTCTATATGCATTTGCACATTTGCTCGTTTAACCAAATTCCCCCTATAATTATAAATTATCTCGTTTCACTGCTATAATCGATGTATCTGCGATTTTTTCCATGGCACATGGTCCTATTATAAAATGATGTGACAAACTGCAGTGCTTTAACTTCCTGTTTATTTATTTATGAAGTTGAGAGAAATGCTGCTGTAAGTATTGTAAAATTGGTTAGAAGGCACCATCTCTATTAGTAACAGAAAGTCTAGATAGAAGAAGTTAATTATTTTATATGCTATATCAGTATTTCTATTTTCATAGATTAAGACTATTTAAGTAAATTGTGTTATGTTTTATTTAAAATATCTCTGTTTACTCACATATTATACTTTATGTGGCAAATCTTTCAGGACTATGTCATTGAATTAGAACTTGAAACTGAAAATAAAAAAAAACAAACAGAAAATAAGGAAAAACGGTGCAGTTTAAATGTACACATACACAAACTTATCAACTTAAGACCTGCAAATAATAGTTAAATTCAACTTTACTCAAGTCTCTAAAAGAAGGCTTTTATTTATAAAATCAAAACAGTTGGAAAAGCAAACATACCTATAAAATTGGTAACTTATTGATTTAGAAAACCAATCTACATTAATTAGGTGTATTGTTTACTTCTGTGTAAAGGAATTCATTTACCTACTGAAACACAGAATGCTACTAACTGAATAATAGATCTAGGAAAAATCTGACCAGCAAACAGTTGATTATTTTCAACTAAATTAGATTCAGTTTAATAAATTAGGTTCAATTTAATAAATGTATTGAACACTGTTTATGTGTGTGCTAATGACATTATTTATTGATTTCTAGGAAAATAATTAGTGGTATCACTGAATTCATTCAGCATTTTCCAACAAATTTTATGCTTAAATAGCAAAAATCAACCAACTAATTGTCACAATTTCTTTTAACTTTGGTCTTTATATCCACAGCTTTAAAGAAAGAGAGCGAATGATTTCTGAAATGATTCAGTTATTCATATATTAATAAAATGCAAACTTTTAACAATAATATGGGAGGATAATTTTAACAAATTGGGAATACTATAAAATAACTTTTATAACCACAATACCTCTTGAGTGTTTTCCACATGTACCTGGGTTACTATTTGTAAATATTTGTATAAATATTTACAAATAACATAAAAAATTTTTGATAATAGTACATACTGGAGACTCATGAAACACTTTTAAACACTACCAGGAAAGTTTAAGGGCGCTGTTTTATTTAAACCAAAACCAAATCTTAAATACAATACAAAAATACATAGAAGAGTGCAAAAGAAGGACTTTTATTTGTCTGATGCATATATACTAATCCTGCACCTTTACTTATTGTTGCATAGCATTTCTAGAAACCGAATGGTTCCAAAGTATTTGATCCTAAATTTGATAAGATACACAGATGCATAACGGACATTGCAACACTTTGCATGTAAAGGGCCATGTAATGTCCTCCTCCGGTTTATAAAGGTCAGGGAAAGCCACAGGTTTTGAAGGAGCAACACAGAGCAGCCCCAGTTTACACAAGATCACTGCTGTGGCACAGCACATCAGTTGTCGCATCATATATTTTAATGGTGCCAGAAATCCTCTTTTTCCATAGTTGCAGTTGTTTTCTGCCTCTCCTGCTCTTCTGCAGAGGTGGTATCTTTGACCTATAAATGGCATAGAAGTCTGGTGTGCCAGGTATCTGACTCACGTGTACTGTATATTAACCCCAAACCAGGAAATACAGTGCTTTTTATTTTTAAAAATATGCAAAATTTAAGAGAAATTGAGCCTTTTCAGATGGACTGACGAGTTCCGGCCTTAGCAATGTTTCTGTGTATTTGACTGATGACTAAAATAAGATTTCCTTAGTGTCTCACTGAACATTTTTCCAGCCATGTTTATAGAAACCACTTGGGAAAACAGACACCTGTGAATTTTCCCTTTTAAACAAAAGCAAGATATAGCAACTGATTAGAAATTAGTTGACTGAATTCAATCAGATTTTAAATTAAGCTTTTAATTGCAATAAAGAGTTAAAGGGTATACTGGAGACACCACACCTACCCAAACCATATTGATTAGTTACTTTTATTGATTAAGGTTACCAGATAACCATACCATCTCTATTTTACTACTAGAGTTGTGAAATGATTCATTTTTAAAAATTTTTAGTTATTTGCTAGCTTCCAAATATCTGTTTATTTAAAATAAGTAGTTACTTGGATTGATTGACTATTTTCTACTCTTATTTCTATTCCACCCCCCAAGTCTATGTGGATATTATCTAAATATTTTTCTAAAAGAACAGTGGGCTGATGTTCTGTACATCTTCCCCTTGAGCTCACTACCATTTTTTTTTTAGAGATGTTAAAGATCATCAATCAATATTCCAAACCTCTCATTTTAGAAAGGAGGCAGTCTTGGGGAGTTTACATGAGTTTCATCACTCAAATATAGTACCACAGTAGGACTTAATGAAGATGAAGGATTGATGCAGAGTCACCTAAGTACAATACCACAGTTCTTAAGATATTGCACTGTAATGATTCATTTAGAATAACAAACTTTTATAAACATCATCTCATAGATACAACGACACTATGAGACAGGAATCTCAGTAGATCCTAATGATTGTATAAACTATTTAATGGGTGAAATAACAGAGTCTGAGGATTATCAAATGGTTTGGCCAAGATCCAACAGCTAAGCAGTAGAAGAACTGAGATTTGAACTCCTCCTATTTTCTGACTTCCAAGCTTGTGAGTAACCACTGTGCACATTGCCTATAACCTGTTTTTCTTTGTTGTTCTTTTCTTCTCTTTCAGGTAAAAATCAGGAGCTGTTGTTATTAATCTTCATAAAGCCAGGATGCCTGGATGATAAAGAATTCAGTGAATGATTGCTGCAGGAATAAACCCAGGATCCAGCTAACAGGCCCAGCTCTCTCTTCTACACTTTGGTCTATTCAGAGAGCAGGAGGTGGGATTTGAGGAGACAGAGGAAGACTGAATTCTCTAAGGCATAGAAATATTTCAAACCACTTTAAAAAAACTTATTCTACACTGTCAGTAAGAGCAATTCTGCTTCTTGAATGTGGCTTAATGAGGACAGAATTTGCTGGCGGTTTCCTGATGCAATTGATGCCTAAATACTCCATATCATGTGCACAGCATATGGTCTATACATGATTTTAACTTGACCTGGGGAGTCCAGGGGCTTCCCAGGTGGTGCTAGTGGTAAAGAGCCCACCTGCCCATGCAAGAGACATAGAGACATGGGTTCCATCCCTGGGTCAGGAAGATCCCCTGGAGAAGGAAATGGCAGCCCCCTCCAGTACTCCTGCCTGGAGAATCCCATGGGCAGAGGAGCAGCGGGCTACAGTCCATAGGGTCCCAAAGAGACAGACATGACTGAAGCGACTTAGCAGCATGCATGTGGGGTCCAATCAGTCAGTCCTGAGGCTCTCCCCCCTCCTCCCCACCTATGCGCTCCAACTGAGTTTGCACCATGGTCCTGGGTCTGTGAGCACAGCCACTGGTCTAGGTGGTTCCTCTAGCCATGGATCCACACTGGTTTTCTAACAAGATGTCTCAGCCTGAGGGCAGGGGCCCTGCCATGTCCAAAGGCTCTGCTGTTTCTGTCCTTGTCTTAGAAGCAGAGTTATTTGGAAAGACTGTGGTCCCACATGATGGAGCCTCTGCTCAGAGCCCCTTTCACTGATGGCTCCCTTGCCTCAACCCATCTCTTCTCCCTGTTTGTATTCTGGGGAAATTTTTGGTCCCTTTCCTTCTTAATGCTCTCATAGTAACTCCCTGGGATCTCTGCCTCTCCAGACCTCTTAACATTATCTCTCTGATAACTTTATCTCTCTGAAAAAGCACCTGGTCTCCAGTTTGGAAAGAAATATAAAGGGCTTGGCTCTGAGCTTGGAGTCAGGAGGAAGGGAAAATTGCAGAATGTAAATTGGTATTTCCGAAGTATCTTATGACAGTGCTTTTTGAAATAGTGAATAAGTGTTTTTGACGCATTACCACTATTTTAAAATTATAATCGCTAGCTTGTAGGGGACTTTCTTTGCATCTTTCCAAGGGCAAATCACCTTGGCATCTTCCCACCTATAGCTACCAAGACATTTCTCTGCAGGGCTTCTAGGAAAGGCAGCTCACAGCTCAGTTGTATCACAGGTTCTCTGACTTGGATGAACTCTTTACATTAGAGCTTCTAGAAAGAGATGTTTTGCTTAAAACTATGCACTGGAAGTATGAAATTTTTTTTTGTTATAAAAATCTTGAAAAAATAGTATGTACTTTGACATATAAGTGGAATTATAACAATATAATAATAATTCATTGAATTTGAATAGCAACACATACCCTTTAAAAAATTGCATTATAGTTACATTTAATGTGGTATTAGTTTTTGCTGTACAAGGAAGTGAACCAGCTATATGTGTACATATATCCTCTCCCTTTTGAGCCTCCCTTCCACACACACCCCCATCCCACCCATTTAGGTCATCATACAGCACAGTGTCAGATTTCATTTTCTTGGGCTCCAAAATCAATGAGGATGGTAACTGCAGCCATGAAATTAAAAAGTACTTGCTCATTGGAAGAGTAGCTAGGACAAACCTAGACAGCATATTAAAAAGTAGAGACATCACTTTGCTGACAACTGCTACTGCTGCTAAGTCGCTTTAGTTGTGTCCGACTCTGTGCGACCCCACAGATGGCAGCCCACCAGGCTCCGCCGTCCCTGGGCTTCTCCAGGCAAGAATACTGGAGTGGGTTGCCATTTCCTTCTCCAGTGCATGAAAGGGAAAAGTGAAAGTGAAGTCGCTCAGTCGTGTCCAGCTCTTCGCGACGTCATGGACTATAGCCTACCAGGCTCCTCCGTCCATGGGATTTTCCAGGCAAGAGTACTGGAGTGGGGTACCATTGCCTTCTCCTTGCTGACAAAGGTCCGTGTAATCAAAGCTATGGTTTTTCAGTAGTCGTATGTGGATATGAGAGTTGGACCATAAAGAAGGTTGAGTGCCAAAGAGTTGCTTTTAAACTATGGTGCTGGAGAAGACTCTTGAGAGTCTCTTGGACTGCAAGATCAAACCAGTCGATCCACCCTGAATATTCATTGGAAGGACTGGTGCTGAAGCTGAAGCTCCAATACTTCAGCCACCTAATGTGAAGAACTGACTCCTTAGGAGAGACCCCAGTGCTGGGAAAGATTGATGACAAGAGGAGAAGGGGGCAACAGAGGATGAGATGGTTGGATAGCGTCACTGACTCAATGGATGTGAGTTTGAGCAAACTCCAGGAGATAGTGAAGGACAGGGAAGCCTGGCGTGCTGCAGTCCACGGGGTCACAAAGAGTAGGACACGACTTAGTGACTGAACAACAGCAGCAATAAGGGACACAATACCTTTTTCAAGTGCACGCCCTCGAAAGCTCCTTCGTTGCCCTACAAGTCTCAGATCAAATGTTACTGCCCAGGAGGGCTTTTCTGACCACTCTGTCTAAACAGGTTCCTCCTTTCTCTACTCTTGACTTTATGTCCTTCAGAACTCTTTCACTACCTGTATTTAGCTGTGTGACCAGCAGAATTCTAAGATGACCTTCACAGTCCCCACATGCTGCTGTGAGTTCTGTGTATTCCTCTTCCTGCATGTACCGTGGACCTGTGACTGTGATGGATGGGCTGTCATTCCTGTGAGTCCTAGTCAGTTAACTTAGGGGTAATCAAATGTCAGATGACCTGGTGAGGACTGACCTAATCAGGTGAGCTCTTAAAAGGGACTGGGTGCCTCCAGAAGTCAGAGGGAACCCATAAGAGTGGCCAAGTGGAAAGGACTGGGGCAGTAAGAACTGATTCTCTGAACAAGTGAACTTGGGAGGGAATGCTGGCTCCGGAAAGGAGTGCCGCTCAGTCCGCAGCTTTATTCCAGCCTTGGGAGACTCCGAGCAAACTCAAACACACTCCTTTAAGGCTTTTTCCAGCCAGATGTTTTCACATTATCGCCTGAAACTAAGCTTATAAAGGTGAAACAATCTATATACGATTTCACGTGAACTCCTGCTATTAATATTTGAGACTTGCAGCGGAGGACACGATACTCCTATTCCTATGTGAATCATATTATGTTCATATCTCAAAGTTAATAGTATTTACAGAGGTCGAGAAGAAGTCTGTACCTACTCACCTGGTTATAAGAAAGATAATAATAATATTAAAGAAATGCAGTAATTTTAATTAAAAAAATTATATCAAGCACTAAAGGTAAATTTGAAATGTTATGTTATTGCGGATTTATTGATACTTATTTAAATAAGTGTCAAGTTCAAGTTTAAATTACAGGAGGAAATCCTTTAGCAAAAATCCTTGTGCAGCTAGTTTTCAGTGTCTGTCTTTTCTCTCTTGTCATTTTTCACATAATGGAAACCTGTAATCAGAGTGGAAATTAAATAAATTGTATATGGTTTCCTTTTGAAGAGTGTTATATGTATTATATACACATATAAATCATTTAGCCATAGTACAATTTCCCTAATGCGTTTTTCTTAAAAAATTTCTCCTGGTTTTGAAGTTTTTCATCTGTTACAGACATGCAACCATATACTAAGGTAGTACCGTATTATGAAAAGAAAAAAGTTATTTTCATGATACTGTTCAAAATGTCTAGGATTAAATGTATCATAACTATTTATGATTCTGCTCATTAAAACTTTAACTATTTCTCTCCATGTCAAAACTGCCTTATATGAAAAATATGTCACCGATATTTTAAATTCAATGAATTCTGATCTACTGGGTCATTAGACTCTTTTCTAAAGTAAACAAGATTGTAATAATAGTAGAATATTTTATGAGAGTACTTAAAGATGATGAATCAGGAACCATGGAAATTATTAGTTCTTCTTGTCCACCTGTCACAATCTTTTCCTACTGAAGTTTTCTCCCAAGTTGTGCTGCCATCCATGGGGTTGCAAAGAATCAAACAGGACGGAGCGACTGAACTGACTTCCATTCTCAAAGAATATCCTAGTAGAACAACAGATGCTAGGAGTTGTAAGGAAAGGAGGGGGATGGGGAGAAAAAATAAAAGAAAGAAACGGGCCAAGCACAATTTAAATGCTGAGGGAGTGTGCCACGTTACTTAATTTGAGCTGCATGATGCAAAACAAAGCAAAAATTATCCGCAAGTTGGCAGAGCCTGCCAAAAGTCAAAGGCAAGGAAGAAACCGAGTTAGCGAGCAACACATTTAAGATATGCTTGTTGAGGTGCTTTGAAGAAAGCGAGCTGCACGACCCCTATCTTCAAGCATAAATAAACTCCAAACAGGCTCATTTGCCACGAAGGGTGAATTGTGGAGGTGCGTGGCGCCTGGGTCTCTGCCTCTCCATGGCTCCTGTCCCCAAGTCGTTCTGGTGGGTTTTTGTGTCCCAAAGTTGTTCCTATGCAAACAACAGGTTGAATATTGTAGGTGTGGGTTATTAAAGTGTCCCTGGGACAATGGCAGTCTGTGTCCCATTTGTAACGCTTGGATTAATCTTTGGAAAGTGCACACAAAATGTGACATGATGTTGGCTTCCAACATTATTCAGTCTGCATAGCAGCAAATCCTGCCCTGTCTCCCTGGAAATAAAACTCCGCAGACGTATCACTGCCATGTAAAAAGGAACCTAATGTTCATTCTTGAGGTTAGGGACACCCTGATAGAATTTCTGTTAAGAGTTTGATTTTATAGTTTGGAGAGGCATTTATGAGGGAAACAAGTTATATTCTGTCATCTCATTCACAGCCTCCCTAAAGAAAATCTGCAATCAGGTAAATTATATTATTATTTTTCTGTATATGGGAAAAATCAGAAAGCTTTTATCTTTTAAAGAGAATTCCACATTAGTGTAGAATGAGAACCCAGAACTGGTCCCTGACAAAAGGCAGGATTCTTGGTATTTCCCCTTTTCTGAACTCCTTTTCCCCTTTTGATTTTAAAGGCTCTGGAGGAGAGCCAAGATGAGAAAGCTGGGTGAGGAAAGTGTGCCGAGGAGAGATGGTGTTCATCATATTTGCCTTCCTTTTTCCTGCATCCTTCGAGTTTCTGAAGCTTTGAAGTTCAACCCCATCTCATTGTTCATCAGAAAGTTCTTTTTTGAATTATATGTCCTGTTCACAAAAGTACTCAGTAGCATTACGGAATTGGAAAAATGGTCTCTCAAATCATTTAAGTGCACCTCAATGTTATAATTTCAGAACATGATTAGAAATAGGATAGTAGAAATAGAAAAAGCACGTTAATTATAGACAACCATCAGTAGTGGTTGAAATTTCCATAGAACCAAGTTGGAAAATATTCTGTCTCATTTATGACCAACTCGAAACATAGGATAAATTGGAAGTTGCTTAACAAAACGGAATTCAGGCGAAAAAAATGTCAGGGCATTGTTTTAGAACAATGGCTTTTAAAGTGTGTTACAGATGAATGTCTTTATTTTTATTATTAAAACAGAGTCCAGTTACTCCAACTGTAGGTTTTTTTGGTCTCATAGGGAAATAGGGCATGATCAAAACAGGTTAGGAATAGCTTCCTTCACATTCTGTGGTGTTGACACTTTCTTATATTACTTTTGCATGTGGTCCATCTTTTCATCAAAATAAGCTGAATGCTTAGACTTTGGTCTAGAAGAGTTGACCAGTTTCCTCATTTATTGCCTTTTAATAAGTAAATTTCACAAATTTTAAGTTGCAAAATCTGTTTAAAATACTGCTTTGATTTTTTTTTTGTATATATATATTTTTTGGTATATTGGAAATCAGCATAAGATTTTATTTGGAAAATAATATAATTTCCATAGGGAAAAAAAGGTTAAAACAGTAATTATAGAAGACTATAGCTAAATTACATATACCTTGCTTCACAATTTACCTAGAAGAGGTGGGAAAAAAATCTATGAAACCGGAAGTCCAGTGCTTTGAAGGGCTTCCCTGGAAGAGATGTGGCAGTGGATGGAGAAGTGGCTTCTCCAGTGGGGCACTGGTAGGGAACTCTGTGAATCCTCTCCTCCCCTTGCCCATTCAGTAAGATTACATGGGTCGCAAGTGCCCTTGTTACATCAACTCTAAAAGAGTGCATTGCTTTTTTCTGCTGTGCCTTCCTTCTTTGGGCTTTGCTTTTCGCCTGCAATATGACTTCTTGGGCCTGTAGAAATGGCTGCATTGATTTCTGCTGCTCTGATGGTCACTTTATTCAGCATCAAGAGGGGTGTGTGTGTGTGGAAGGGGTAAGGTAGGGTTGCCCAGCAGGATTTTTGTCCTGGGGTGGGGCAAAGGTAAAAGGAGAAGAATATTGAGAGTAGTGCTGATGGGGAAGAAAGTGAAAACTGAGTTCACAATTTTTCACCAGCCAACTCAGTTTTCCCTTTTCATCTTTGTGATGTGACAGGAAACCCAAACTTATAGGAAGATGGTTTAATACGATCAACGGGGTCAGCTGTTAGAAACACTTAGAGGCAAGGATGTGTGCATCACATAATATCACCATCAGCAGGAACAAGTTGTCTCACCAAACACTGAGAGGTTAGAAAGAGTATTGAACTAAAATTGTTCACTTTTGCAGAGCAAAGCCTGTCTTTTTCTGAAGATTTGGGCAGTATATTGTTAGGAGGTGTTGTAAGGCTTTAAATACAAATTATGGATATCTGAAAATAATGTGGACAAAATAATGTGGACATTTTCTTTTCATTTTTATTTCATGAACTAAGAAAAACAATATACCCTAAGACCACCTAGTGTCAATTTTCTGGAAAGTACACTATGTCACTGTACATATAGGTTTTAGAAACTTCCTTGTAAAGAGAGTAAAAAATAAAATAACCAATGAATTTAAATGTCAGCCTTACATACCGCTAAAGAGAAGAATAAAGTACATTTAAAATAATGGTTTTAAAAGAGGGCTTGAGAGTTTTTCACAAATACTATTGCTTATACGAGAGTGAATCAACGAAGCTAAAATCTCGACAAATGGTACCACAGCGCCACCATCTGGCCATGTACAAGACAGCAGGTAGTCACAATATATTAATCCTGCTGCGGCTAAGTCGCTTCAGTCTTCTCCAGCTGTTTGTGATCCTGTGAACTGTAGCCCTCCAGGCTTCTCTGCCCATGGGAGTCTCCAGACAAGAACACTGGAGTGGGTTGCTGTGCCCTCCTTCAGAGATCTTCCCGACTCAGGGATGGTACCTGCCTCTCTTAAGTCTCCTGCATTGGCAGGCCAGTTCTTGACCACTAGCATCACCTGGGAAGCCCCATATTAATGATAAAGGAGCACAAGTTAGTATTTTCTCTTCCCTAAAAAGAGACTGGAGAAAGGAAAAGAAGGGACTCTCTCAGAGTACCTCTACATTTGTTACTAATTACAACTTGGCGCTGAAGAATTGATGCTTTTGAACTGTGGTGTTGGAGAAGACTCTTGAGAGTCCCTTGTACTGCAAGGAGATCAAACCAGTCAATCCTAAAGGAGATCAGTCCTGAATATTCACTGGAAGGACTGATACTGAAGCTGAAGCTCCAATACTTTGGCCACCTTATGTTAAGAACTGACTCATTAGAAAAGACCCTGATGCTGGGAAAGATTGAGGGTGGGAGGAGAAGGGAACGACAGAGGATGAGATGGTTGGATGGCATCATCGACTCAATGGACAGGAGTTTGAGCAAGCTCTGGGATATAGTGAAGGACAGGGAAGTCTGTGTCCTTGGAGTCGCAGAGTCAGACATGACTGAGCGACTGAACAATGTTAGTGACTAAACTACAGCAACTGACATCAGAGGTCTGTGGTGTCAGAAACTGTCTTGATCTCTTTTTCTATTTCTATTTTAAATTGAAGAATGAACATATTTTTAATAGATCAAATCTTAAAAGATGAAAATCTCCCTAATGTTAGAGGTCTTTCTTTTCTTTTCCTTTATTTTGACAGAAATAGAAAGATTTTTTTTTTTAAGTGTTAAAAAATTTTAATTTTAGTCAGCTTCCCTGGTGGCTCAGTGTTAAAGAATCAGTCTGCAATGAAGGAGACATGAGTTCGATCCCTGGGTGGGGAAGATGCCATAGAGAAGGAAATGGCAACGCACTCCAGTATTCTTTCTTGGGGAATCCCATGGACAGAGGAGCCTGGAGGGCTATATTCCATGGGGTCCCAAGAATTGGACTTAGTGACTAAACCACTACCAGCCAGAAGAACATTTTTTTAAAGTGTTAAAAGCCTGTAATTTTAGTGATGGTTTGGTAGAGCTTCTATAAACAGGCTTATCTCCCTGATTTTTAACTTGTCTTTGGATATGGTCTTTTTATAATGTTACTGAGGCTTCTTTTTGTTCTTAAAGCTCAAAGATATTTAAGATAAAGCATATTCTAATACATAATCAGAAGAACAATTTGACCCTGAAGACATGGTGAGATAATTTAATGCATATTTAAAAGCTTGCTTTCTTTGGAATAAAGCTTATACGTCTAAATTGGAATGTTTTAAAAAATACGCTTTTTTCTTGCTTTGCTTTCTATTTCAGAGTGTCATAAGATTGCACAAAATTTCTAAGCAGCACAGTGATGCATGTATTTTCATTTGGGTATCTCTTGGCTTCCATAGAATTGGCTTGAAAGATAAGTGTTAGCTTTCACCATATTTTCATTCTAGCAGCATCTATCTTTTATTAATTTGTGCATTTCATTATACAGAAATATGGGCAGAATAATAATATTATGACTCTTTTGAGTCTACTGTGAATGAGGAAAAGGTTTCAAGTGCTTTCCATTTAATATAAGACATTAAAATTCTTTCAGGAAACTATGAAGAATGTCCTATTATTATTTTCACTTTATAGATGAAAAAATGAAACACAGAGACATTGAGTAAATTGCCTTGGGTAACACAGCTGCCAAACAATGGATCTGAACCCTAACCTTTAGACTCCATGTCCTTGATGACACTAACCTATTTTCTCAGGATACCAGTATTCTCAAACTATTTAAAATGTTATAATCTTTTGTATTACTGTATTTTCTCTTTGTACAGGAATGGGGATTATGTGTACATATAGCTTTTTCACATCGTTGTACAGCAGAAACAAACACAACATCGTAAAGGAACTATTCCCCAATAAAAATAATTAATTAAAAAATAAAAAGAACCTATTTAACATAAAAATAATGCCTTTAAAACATTTTATTAAAAATATTTCAATAGTATTGATTGTTAAACATTTTTGAAGGCTAACCTAAAAAAAATGAAAAACGACCATTATGTACATTTTTCCCCCATGGAGTCAAGCATTCAATATAAGTGACTTGTAAATGAACTCTGAAAATGAGCATTTTGTAAATTGAAAACTTTTATTTTACCTTATTTTCTATCTTAGGTTCTAAATGATCACTTCAGATAATTATACGGAATTATCCACACTCACTTTATTGAAGTGTATTATAAAAAGTAAACCAGGGAAATCATTGTTTATATTTTGGTTATCTACAAGAAAACTGTTCATTTTTTTTTTTTTTTAATATTTGTTAAAATGTTTGAAACATTCTAAAACTCTCTAGAGGTTCAAATTCTTAAATTCTCTATCAGTTTTAGAAAGTCTGTGGATATTTAAGTTTTATATAACAATTAGCCTCCAAAACTACTTTTAAACTGATCTTATTTGAATTTTTAAAAAGTATAATATGTCCCATATTACTCTAATGGGAATAGAAAAATATGGGGCTATGTGCAGTGTTTTACTGTCATTCCAGTCAATGTTTTATGAAGAAAAATTGGAAAAACATATCAAAATTATAAGAACATACTTTTTTGTTTTATACGTGGATTGGAAAATTGATTTTTACCACAATCATGTTGGAGTCACTGGGTAAGTTCCCATTTGATGATGAGATAGGAGGAAGCATGAGCTCAATATCAACCTAACTGTTCTATGAAGAGAAGTCATCACTGGAACTTGGAAATTTCTTTATTAAAAATCCGTAATTGTCAGTTGGTATGGAGCTTGGCTATTATCTTCAGTATTTCTAAGTATTTTAACATGTAAATATGGCATTAATATTTTTGCTTATTTTCTATTAAATTTCATAATATCTAATTTAGATGAAATTCGAAAGCAAACATTTAGAATAGCAATTAAAAATCAAGTAATGGTTATTCATTGAAAGTTCTAATTGTAGACACTTTGGGTCATCTAGTATTTGCTTTCTTTGACTCAGATTTTTACCAACTATTATCCGTTGTGCTGCGTGCTTAGTCACTCAATCATAACGGACTCTTTGAGACCCCATGGACTGTAGCCCGCCAGGCTCCTCTGTCCATGAAGATGCTCCAGGCAAGAATACTGGAGTGGGTTGTCATGCCTTTTTCCAGGGGATCTTCCCAACCCAGGGATCAAACCCAGGTCTCCCGCATTGCAGGCGGATCGTTTACCATCTGAGCCACCAGAGAAACCCTGAGGATACTGAAGTGGGTAGCCTATCCCTTCTCCAGGGGACCTTCTGGACCCAGGAATTGAACTGGGGTTTCCTGCATTGCTGGTGAATTCTTTACAAGCTGGGTTAGCAGGGAAAACCCAGTATTAGCATTATCCATGGGCTTTCCAGGTGGCGCTAGTGGTAAAGAATCTGCCTGCCACTGCAGGAGACGTAAGAGACTTAAGTTCAATCCTTGGGTCAGGAAGATCCCCTGGAGTAGGAAATGGCAACTCACTCCAGTATTCTTGCTTGGAAAATGCCATGGACAGAAGAGCCTTGTGGGCACGATTGTCTGAGCACAACATCATTTTCCATGGGTTTTAGCTGTCACTTGGGAGATAGGATGGTTATGAAGCAGGGAGAGATTGTGAGGAGTAAAATGATTATTTCTCTGTTCTCCCCAAATTTTGCTGCCCATTGAATGACTTTCCATCTTCTTACCCTTAGGCACTTATCTTCGTCCTGGGACTTCAATTCTGAATGTTTTAGCTAAACCCAGGCTCTAGATTTTCAGTGTATTGCTGAATTATCTCCACCTGGATATTTTACCTTCATTTCAAATGATATTTCTAAAACCAAATATCTCCTTTTACTCCACATATGTTCTCCCTGAGTCTACTCTTCCTCCAGATAGCCAACTCTGAATCTGTTGGGATGTGTGAGTCTTTCTTCTCTTTTTGCAGCTAAGCCAAATTACATGTGTGTATTTCCCACGTCAACTTAACCTCACCATGAAAGTGAAAGTGAAAGTCGCTCAGTCATGTCAGACTCTTTGCGACCCCATGGACTATACAGTCCATGGAATTCTCCAGGCCAAAATACTGGAGTGGGTAGCCTTTCCCTTCTCCAGGGAATCTTCCCAACCCAGGGATTGAAACTTGGTCTCCTGCATTGCAGGTGGATTCTTTACCAGGTGAGCTGCAAGAGAAGCACCAACCTCACCGTGAAGGGCCTTGTTAATCTCATGACATTCGGTCATTCTTTACCAGGTGAGCTGCAAGAGAAGCACCAACCTCACCGTGAAGGGCCTTGTTAATCTCATGACATTTGGTCATTCAAGAATGACCATCCTTATGCCAGACATTGTTTCAGGCACTGAGGAAACTGAAAAATAATACTGAAAAATCCCTGCTTACATTAGAGCAGAAGGAGAAAGACTATACCAGATCAGTAAATTACCTAGTGTTAGTACACGAACATAGTAAATCATAAGTGATATGAAAACAAATGGATATGTACACACTGCTGCATTTAAAATGGATGACCAACAAGGACCGACTGTACAGTACACAGAATGCTGCTCAATGTTATGTGGCAGCCTGGATGGGAGGGAAGTTTGGGGGAGAATGGATGTGTATGTACAGCTGAGTCCCTTTGCTATTCTTCTGAAACCATCACAACATTGTTAATCGGCTATATCCCTATGTTGTTGTTATTGTTCAGTAGCTCATTTGTGTCTGACTCTTTGCAACCCCATGGACTGCAGCACACCAGGCCTTTGTATATCCCTACACAAAATAAAAAAATTAAAAAAAAAAAAGGATATATAAAAAAATGAAAACAAATTGGGCCATGTAGGAGGAGATGGAAAATGTTGGGGGGAGGGGTCATATCTTTAATTAGGATGGTTTGGGTAGGTCTCACTGACCCTGGATTTTTTTGTTTTGTTTTTGACCCTGGATTTTAACCTCATAATTCCTTTTAATGTCGTGCTTTACACAGAACCTTGTTTATCATCCTTGATCTATGTAATCACCAATTCTATTAATTTTCTCAGAAAAATCATTGTACTTTCATTTTCATTTGGACTACTTTTTTTCTTGTTCAGTCTCAAGCCTATGAAACTCCTAACTTAACTCTGTGCCTCTATGGCAGTGAGGGCAGATGCTTAGTGAAACTGTTTCCATGTGACCCTGTGATGAGCCAGTGGGCTGTGAGTGGCCATGATGAGTGCTACCTCTAGAGCCAGAGCATTAAAACTCCCACATCCTCTGCGTTCTCTCCCTACTTGGTCTGCAAGCTGGATGCAACGAGTCCCTCCCTGGGTGTG
Organism: Giraffa tippelskirchi; assembly: GCF_054371585.1. NCBI lineage: Eukaryota > Metazoa > Chordata > Mammalia > Artiodactyla > Giraffidae > Giraffa > Giraffa tippelskirchi. The sequence goes on along the minus strand of NC_137275.1, from coordinate 79,700,659 downwards.
GGGGGTCCAAAGTCCTGGGGCATGAGCGTCACTGGATAGGAGGAACCCCGTCCTAAAGCATCACGTGGAAGACAACCCTTTGCTTGTCTTTGAACTTTATAGGAGTGAAAAACAGTCTATTGTATTAAGCCACTCAGGTTGGAAGGGGGAGCTTTTTTACACCAAGTATGACTACTTACCCTAATTAATATGGCTTCCTTCTATACATCCTATACCACTGGGACACCCCATTTAGATGAACATTTTGTAGTACTACATTGAGTCATCACTGTTGTTTATTCATAACTAGGCAAAATCTACAACTGTGGTTAAATCCAACTCTATCTCCCTGTGGCTAAACAGAAGCTGCTGAGAATGACTGGAAAAAACTCACAACTAAACAGACCATATGGTGGCCTCTGACCTCAGATGAGCCCTCAGAGCTGTATGCTAGTCCGACTATGTTGCTCTCATGGTCCCTCCTTTCCTTATTCTTCTCAAATAGATGACACCTGACCCTCACCAATGATTTGCTTCCTGTATCTTATAAAAACTGGAATCCGACAGAGCTCTCACTAAAACCTTGCTCCTGAACCTAGACATTTACCTGCGTTCACACTCATCCTTTCACCCTCTCGCGCAGTTACAGTAAAATATATATCTTCTCCTAGTGAAAATGAATAATCCCTGGATCCAATTCTTTTTGTCATTTGAATACCCTGCTTGCTACTATACTCTCAGTGAATAAAGAACCTGCCTGCAATGCAGGAGATGCTGGAGATATGGGTTTGATTCCTGGGTTGGTAAGATCCCCTGGAGGAGGGCACGGCAACCCACTCCAGTATTCTTGCATGTAGGATCCCATGTACAGAGGAGATTGGCGGGCTACCATCCATGGGGTCGCAAAGAGTCTGACACGACTGAAGCAACTGAGCACAGCACTGTACTCTCAGCACTGACCTCTATCCTGGTTCCTTCCTCTTGCATTTAAATGTGTCTCTCCTGTCTTGGAAATAAATATCCTCCTTGGATGCTATTCTCTCCTCTGGGTACAGCTCCTTTCCCCTCCTCTCTTTCATCACCATATTCCTTGGAAGAAAGTGTATTACCCTTCCACTTACTCTTCCTCTGACTGCATCCAGTTTCAGCTCCCTCATTCTCCCGAGCACTCTTCTTGCCGTGATTGGGAGAACCTTCATGTTGCTGATTCTAACGGGTGCTTTCCTTCTCTGAGTGGCACCTGACAATATTGGCCACTCTCTACCAAACACTCTCTTCTCACAACTTCTGAGACTGCTCGCTCCTATAGCTTTCTTCCTTGATTGTTTAGGCAGTATACTCTTCCATCTTTTGATCAAATGTTGATCTTCCTCAGGGTTCTATGTCCAGATCTTATTTTCTGCTAACTAGACCCACTTATTCCTTGGATGATTTTGTAAGGTCTCATGATTCCACTAAATACTTCAGAAATACCTTAGTCGCAGACTCAGACCCATTCCTACTACAACTCTCTCTCAACCTTTCCACCTCCTTCCTTTCCTGCTGTTACTACCAGACACAAGGACTCCACCCTGATTGCCACCTGAGGTTCCTACTGGTCCACCTTTCTCAGATCTTGTCTTCCTCCAAAACTTTCTCCTAGGGCAGCTCGAATGAGTCTATATGATCAGGTCACTACTCCAAAATCTTTAATGGCTACCTCGTGTTGCCTAGAACTTTATTCCTTGAAAATACAAATTCTTTAATGTGGCTAATGAAGCATTTCCAGGCCAGCCCTCAAGCTCTTCATTTTAATCCCTTGATAGTCTCCTTTCCCTTTAAGTTTCAGCTCGGGCAACTTCTTTCAGTCCCCAGAACTAATCTTGCCCTCTGGCATCAGGTCTGCACCTATGCTGGTCATCTGGTATGAACAGCCGTGGTCCCCTCTGCCTGGCTGACTCTCAGTTTCCTGCAGGTCTAGCTGGGAGTCCCAGCTGGGGAGCTTTCCTATTCCTGCTCTGGGTTGCAAAACACCTTGCGTTTCCATGACCACAGCACTTACTGCAATTTATTGTCACTGTCTGTTAAATTGTCTGTTTTCCCCAGTAGACTGTAAATACTGTCATATTTCTAAAATTCACAAATGTTCAAAAATGGGATAGATTGTAAACAGGTTGAGACTCAAACATTAGGTTGGTGGTTGGGCTTGATGCTTATAGCTTCGTCGTCGTAAGTCCTTACTGCTCTTCATGGGCCATGTGTTGCAGCCAAATGATTTGCTCTTTCTCAAATGTGCTTTGTGTTTTTCTCCTCTGTGAGTTGAATCGTATCTTTCCCCTTTACCTAATGATGTCTTTCTCTACTCTATGTTTGTGGAAATTATACTCTTTCTTGAAGCCCGGTTCCAAACCTGTCTTCTCCACGAAGCCATTTTATCACCCTGGAGAAACTTCTTGCTTGTTTTTCTCTGAATTTGCAAAACATTACAGACTATTTTAAAGTACTTATCATATGTCATATGTCATTTAAAATCATTTTGTATTTCAACAAAAGGGTTTCTTGGGAAGAAACTTCTTTCCCTTCTCTGAATTCCTGTAATACATTATGTCACTTTTATGGAACACATTATACTCTGCCTTATGTGGTAGTTATGCATATACATGACATCTCTTCCTAATAGCTTTGAAAGTCTTGCAGGTTTATATGCACTGCAGTGCCTAGAGTCTTGTCATGTATATGAACTCTCAAAATAAAATTTTTGAATGCTTCTACCAACCACCTAATCTTCTGTCTGTCTCCATAAGCCGCTGCCTCCCCCCCTCCCCACAGATCGGGTTTCAAGCCAGATAGTTTCATTTCTAGTCCAATCTTCACCATTTCCTCTTTGCACATTGCTTTTACAGCCTACATTCATATCTCTGATTGTCAAAATCCTACCTCCTTGGCTCAAATATCACTTCTCTGTGAAGGGTGCCTTAGTGCTATCTGCCAGAAGAGACTTTTGGCCAAGGTCTTTGGCCATGGCTTAGTGGACGACAGAAATACCTTGAAAAAATTAAATCAGCACCCTGATTTAAGAAATCATGTACATTTCCCTAGTAAGATGGGTAGGAGCAAGGTGAGCCGGAAAAGAGTGAAGCTTAGGAGACCTTGTGCATGTTCCTAGACAGAGGCTGATACGTGCTTACACTTGTCTTGTAGCTGTAGGGCTGGAAAAAGGAGGTCAAGAAGTGGAGCGTTATATAAGCTGACTCAGTAGGGGTTTGTTTTTCTAATGGTTCCATCTAAGGAATTCCAAGAAAGAGGGGAAGGGGACCTGCAAGTTTGCTGACACACCACTGGCAGAGATAAGATGGGTGAGCAGGAGGATGGACAGGTTTGCTGGGTTTGACTGGCCCTCTGGTGTACATGCTGATCTAGCAGGGTTCTTCTTAGAATCTGTTTACATTTTCTAGGCAACTATGATGTGTGCGGCATTTAGGTTCATCTTTTATGAATATTTTATTTACCGCTTGAAATATCTATATCAAAAATATATCAGCTAGTGAGGACCAGTGGATTTTTATGAAACTCCATAGTGTACAAAGCTTCTTGCAGCTCTGAGGGATCATAAGAGGGTCCTCTCCCTCCCATCTCTCTTTGATCCCAGGAGCAGTCTGCTGTGGTCCACATGGTATGAGTTTGTTTTGTTTTTAAACTATTCAGTTAGCATCAGCAATAGCAAGTTTGCAGAGATATGATAAGAATTGAGTGAAACAACATGTATGGAGCCCAGTCCTGCACCTGGCATGTAGTCTGCATGCCACCCCCGCCCCCTGGCCATGGTTGCTATACTCAGGAGGACATAAATATTGGCCTGCAAAGGATAAGAATTGTAGCAAAAATTGGCAACTTAATTTTGAGATGAGCATGGATTAAACTTCCTTACATTTGAAATAATTCTACCTGAGGATATATTCTATGTAGTTTATTTAGTGCAATTCAGAATATATGCCTGGGCAAACTGCCTTGAAATCCTTACACTGTGTAGATGTTTAATACAACCTGTGTACACAGTTTGTGTGCTGTTTTCTAGGAAAGAAAGATTAGCGTGTATGTGTGTGTGAGTGTGTGAATCATGGCTTATATTTAAAAAATGAGACTGGAGCAAGAGCAAATTGCGAGGAGTTATATTGTCAATTTGAAAAACAGGCTTAACCAGGGTTATTCTAAATTTATAAAGGCACATACCACCAATTTCTGGTTTTATATTTGATAAAAGGCATTTTTTCCTTACACCTGGGAAATCACCTTTGACCCCTTAAAAGTGAACCATCATCATAACCTCAGTGTCAAGAGATAAAGCTGGCAGACAACATCTGGAACAAAATTAGTCTTTTTGATGGCATCTGCCTGCTGAAAGCTCACCTCTTAAACACTCAAAAAGGATAGGATTGGCGATGATAACTATTTCAGACCTGACTTTTTATTCTCTTGTAGTTCACTTAACTGTGCTAGTGATGCTTTCTGACCTCTCCGAACTCTCCTGAAATAGACTCAGAACTCAAAGCACACAGCAATTACAGGAACCAGGCACAGTTAGTTCTACAAGTATTTGATTTGACTCATGTCAAGTACACTGGCTTTCACATAGCAGGTGTTTGTAATGTTTGGGCTAATTTTAGTTTGTTTTTTTCTAAGACAAGCTTGTATTTAGAACATTTTCTTTGAATTTCTATTCAGGTATGTCTGCTCTATGGTTGTTCTAGCCAGCCTAATTTTTTTTAGCTAGGGAACTTGGTTCCAGCCTGTTCTTCTTTTAGGACTTTGGAGATAATGAGTTGGTGTCAAGCTGCCATGATGGGATTTGAGTCTCTGTCAGTGTCACAGTTTGGTCAATTCTGGGTATTCACTGTGTGGTGAAAGAATTAGTCACTCGGTCGTGTCTGACTCTTTGCAACCCCATGGACTGTAGCCCACCAGGCTCCTCTGTCTATGGCAAGAATTCTCTAGGCAAGAATACTGGAGTGGGTAGCCATTCCCTTCTCCAGGGGATCTTCCCGACCCAGGGATCAAATCTGGGTATCCTGAATTGCATTGCAGGCAAATTCTTTACCATCTGAGCCACCAGGGAAGTGGGCAAAATGATAAATGTCATGGAGGAAAAAGGGACGGATCTTGTTCTATTACATTTTAAAGAACCGGTGGGGGCAACTTTTGACACAATACAAAGGGAAACTATAAGGAAGAGTAACAATGAAGCAGTGGAAAATGTTGACTGCTATAGTGAGTTGCCTCAGAAAACATCTGACTTGAAATCTTGGTCACCTGTCAGTAAAGTGTCGTTCGGAATATGAGGGAAATCATCACTGAAAGTCAAATATGTAAAGAGACCAGAGCAAAAGTAGCTCTGACTGAAGTCCAGTGGGCCCCACCTCAGCAGACCAGCATCCTCAGAAATCCTGAGGAAAACTCTTAGGCACTTGGGGAGCACAGATTAAAAATCATGGACTCTAGACAATGCCTCATGTCCCCCGCCCCCCTAACCGGTTAGGAATCTGTCACTCAAGCTTCAACTGAAGGAAAATAAACAATTCTCAATCCTATGATTTCTTCTATTTTAAACTTCCCAACTTAAGAAAAAATGAAGATTAACAAGAGAAAAAATATTCTTCTGACTTCAGCACTTTTTGATAAAATTGTTTCCACTTTTCTAGCATCTAAACTTGAAAAATCAGTCATATATGATTTCTTTTTCTCTTTTACACTCTATATTCAGTGAGCCATTAAGTTCTCTTAATTCTTCTTTTAAAATGTATCTGCCATCTGTAACCTCTTTTTTTCAGTTACCACTGAGCTCAGCTCACACCTGAACTATATTGCACAAGGGTTTCCATTGGTGTCTTTTCTGTTCCATTCCCTGAATCACTAACAGCTTAAACTTCTTAAACCACCTCTTTAAGAGCCTGATTTTTCCTTCAGTTAAATTCTTCAATGGGCTCTCCAATGCCCATGGAAGTCTCCAGCACACCATTGTCATGAGCCTCTGTGAACACCAGTCCTGTTTCAATCTCCTTCTGATGGTTCAAGGACTGAAATTCAAAGGCAGGCACAGTCAGTAACTGGCACCATATGTCACTCTCCCAAAACACTTGAATTTGGGGCAAATATTTAGGCCCCGGGGAGGGTGGGAAAGTGGCAGCACTTTGATCCCAAGATTGATTTACTTCTGACTTTGTAATCAGCATGTTGGATAAGTAACAAACATTCCCCTGTGCTCAGTACACACCAATCATTTCCCATCTCTTGCAGAATAAAAGCCAAAATCTGATGGCATTCTATAAAACCTTATAAGTGGGTTCTGTGTTCCCCTCTGGGCTCTTTTCCTACCTTCCCTCCCATCACCCATTCTGGTCCAGCTACATTGATTTTCCCACTGTTCTTCAACATACCCATACACCCCTACCTCAGAGCCTTTGTACTAGCTGTTCCCAAAGTCTGGATGTTCTTTCCTCAGAGAGCTGCATGACTAACTCTTTCATTCCCTTTAAGGCAGGGGCCCCCAAACTCTGGGATCTAATGCCTTATGACTGAAGGTGCAGCTGATGTAATAATAATAGAAATAAAGTGCCCAATAAATGTAATGCACTTGAATCATCCTGAAACTGTCCCCCTACTCCTATCCCAGTCCATGAAAAAATTGTCTTCCATGAAACTGGCCCCTGGCGCCAAACAGGTTGGGGACCGCTGCTTTAAAGCTTCAGTCAAATGTTGACTTATTAGGGAGACCTCCCCAGTCACCTTATTTAATATATAGCAAATCCCACTTTCACTCTGGCCTTCCTGCTCCTCCCCTTTGTCTTCCGCTACAGCGCTTATCATCTATTAGACAGTGTGCTTCACTTATTTACCCTGCTTATAGGTTATCTCCTTCAGTTCAGTTCAGTTCAGTTGCTCAGTCATGTCCAACTCTTTGTGACCCCATGGACTGCAGCATGCCAGGCTTCCCTGTCCATCACCAACTCCCAGAGTTTACTCAAACTCATGTCCATTGAGTCGGTGATGCCATCCAACCGTCTCATCCTTCAGTTGATTGTAAATGCCACAAGGGCAGGGATTTCTGTCTTGTTTACTGCTGTGTCCCCAGCACATAGAATAATTCCTGCACTTAGTAGGATCTCAGTGAAGATACGTTGAATACATGAATGGATGAGTGAACAGGAGAGTATGATTTCCTGTGCCCAATCTATAGGCATCTTCCCACTGTCTCACCCCAGCTTCACTTCATGCTACTTCCTGATGTGAAACCACATTCCAGACATCGTGGGCTACTGCTCTGCTGGGCATTCTCTCCCTTTCTTGCGCTTTGGTTGTATGGTTCCCTCCACTGGGAAGCCCTTTTGCATTCTTCTGACCTTTCCTCTGGGCTTCCCGAGTGGTGCTAGTGGTAAAGAACCTGCCTGCCAATGCTGGAGACATGAGATGCGGTTCGATTCCTGAGTCAGGAAGATCCCCTAGAGGAGGGCATGGCAACCCACTTGCTGTGGGAAATCACATGGACAGAGGAGCTTGTATAGTCCATGGGATCGCAAAGGGTCAGACATGACTGAAGTGACTTAGCATACACGCATGACCTTTCCTCTATGCTTAGGCTAAATTTCTGCTGACTCCATGAAACCATCCCAAGCCACACAGCCTCATTCTTCTTCCCTTCTCATAGAATATTCTCTTGAAAGCACTAATTTGACAATTAAATGTACTGTGTATTATAATTCATATTCTTGTCTTCTGATGTTACTTAAACCATGAGTTTTCATTCAAAGTTTAAAATGTGTCTATTTTGTTTCTCCAGCTTTGGAAGCTCTCTTAGCTAAGTCTAGGTGTAAGTGAACAAAACTGCTCAGGGGCAGAGCTCTTGACCAGGGGCCCACCCTACCGCCCTGATGATGAGGGCACCAATACCTCAGCACACCCCACCTCCTGCTGCTGAGGAGTATGCCTTAGCGCACCACTTAGGAAAGCTCTGTCTTGGGTGCCTTGCTCATAGTAGGTGCTCAGACAGTGTCCATCAATGGACTGATTGATCTTGTGTGGTTGTTTTTTTCCTAATATTCTCTCTGCAGCCTACGTATTAATACTCATTTTTTAAAGAGACACGAAATCATTATTATGAAGTAAAAAATACATCATTAAAATGTCATTTAATGATGACGAACAAGAAAGAATTAAATATATATGAATTGGTGATTGAGCAGTAGAGGACTTACCATGTTAACTGGACACATCAAAAGCTATAAAGGCTACATGTGTGAGAGGTGATTTTGTTCACATGTTGCTCAGATTATTAACAATTATTTTTACCACGACATTTCCATGGAGAAATCTGAGTGAGTGAGCAATAAGTTTTAAAATGCTTGGTTATGCAGAATTGAATGTGGAAGGTCCAATTACATGTCTATCTTGCTGCACTGCTTATTTTTAATTTTTATTCTTAATTTGGAAAAAAGTATTATGTTCATTAAAAACATTGTATGAATGAAAGTTCTGCATTTGATATCTAGCGTTAATTATGTCAATTAGATATATGATGGGGCTCTAATCCATCTAACTAATGTTTAAAGTGTTTTCCAACATCATCTACAATGTTACTTCTGCAGCACATTAGGTATCAATAACTATTTTTAGAACAAAAAAGTCAAACTAAACACTGGGCACATTGACATCTTCATTTTCAGCTTAATTTTACTGTGCTTTGATATCTAAAAACAAGTCATATAGCCAACTTTTATAAATGGATATTAACAGAGGGCTAGCATTAACTTCAAATAGCATTAACTATTTGAAAATCAATTTTAACACAGTTCTGAAGAGGAATTAAATATCACCTATCAGCTCCTTATTTATCTAGTGTGAGATAGATATAGGTATCCTTTGCTCCGTGAAATGGCTATGACTCTGAAAAGTTTTATGTAACTTAAAATTTTGCAAGTCGAACCTCATTTTATTTCACATTAGAATAATTCTCAAAGGCCCCCTATTATGAACCCTTTGGGTAGTGAGTAAACAAACTGTAATTTGTTTACTGATATCCAATACTGATGTTTAATTTTTTAAATTAAAAATAGGTATAGGTATAGGTTACTTGATTCCTAGAATTTTCAATAGCACCAATTTAAAAATAAAATATAACAGCTTTAAAAATTAAAGTTTGCCTCTACTTCTACTTCAAATTTTATGGCAGCAAATTAAAATATTTGTATTTATTATTTTATCCATCTCTGGTTCTGACATTTTACTGTTCTTTGATTTTGTGACATATGTTTCTTCTTTTGAAACAGCTGCTATGAGAGCTTAATTCGTTTTTAATTAATGATAATTAATGTAAAGATTTTGTGAATTTTCTACCATATCACAGATAATTTGAGACTTTTGAAATATGTTGCCAATTCTATAGGTTGGAACCTATAGAGTTTTTCCAAAAGGAAAAAGGGGCCTCATTCTTAACGAAGTCCAGGAAGGTATGTTTGTGGCACAAGGTAGGTAGCAAGTGCAGACAAAACAGTTTCTCATCTCCACTGGGAATAAATCCCAGAAATGCGCAAAATCAGTCCAAAGATGTCCTAAATGGTGTGTAATAGCAAGTTAGGGTAGAGTTTTTAGATATGCAAAAATTTTTCAACTTTGAACAATATTTGCTTTGTTACTAATATTCCATGGAAACAAATGAAAGCTATTGAAAAAAAGAAAGTAGGAAAAGTCAGGTGAGAAAACCAGCGGCAGCTCATTTAGTGTTTCTGCTCTCACGGTAGGCTGAATCGTTGGGTGGTCCAGTCGCTCTGTGACTCTGTGCAGCTCTGCAAAATGGAGCAAAACCACGTCTTTTCTGTCCTCCTGGAAGTGTGTGTGGGTTGGAGGCTGTCCGCGTGGTGGGCAGCCTGTAAAACACTTTACTTTCATCCGGATCCTAGGTCACGGTGTATCCTGTGTCTTAGGTGACAGGTACAGTAACTAGGAGCCTTATTTGCAATTCAAATAAAAATTAATGAAAGTTGAAGAGTAACCTGAATACAATTTCGTGTGTGTGGTCCCTATGAAGCAAGCTGTTGGAAACTCTACAGTGCTCTAATCATCCCCGGGGATTATCTGCAGGGACAGAAAATGAGCACCCTGGTCTGTGCCACTCTGATGTGGATGCTTGAGGGGAGGAATCAGTCTTTGAGTCCTACGTACCAGGAGCAAGGGTTAGACAGCAGTTTCCCAGTGTCTCAGGGTGATTTTCATGTTTTTGAAAATTTGGCCTCATGGTCTGACATTCTGGGAAATTTCCAAGTCTTCCCTGTTGAAGGAATCTGAATCTAAGATGGGAGACTCAGTCAGCACATGAGAACTTCCAGGTCCAGTCAGCTGGACTGTCCAGGCCCAAGAGGAGATACTGGCCTGGGGTGACTAATTCTGTCACTCTAGAAAGTCTGTAAGGTGGCCTCCATATCCTGCATGTTGAATAGGGACAAGGAAAGGCCTGTGCCCTCGAACACATCCAGACCTATTCATGAAAATGTCTTCATCTATGTGATGTGTAACTGCTTAGCACTGTGGCTTTACATAACAGGTTTTCAGTCAACACTAATAGAATTGAATTAAATCTATCAAATCTAAGAAGTTTTATCTCCTAATTTTTCAATGTCAGGTAAGTCATTTCCATCCAAGGGAGCTCATAGATGCTACCTCGTGAGATGGTGTTTATTAAAATTTGCTGAGGGACTTCCCTGGTGATCCAGTGGCTAAGACTGTACTTCCAATGCAGGGGGCCCAGGTTCAATCCCTGGTCAGGGAACTAGATACCCATGTGCTGCAACTAAGACTTGGTGCAACCAAATAAATAAATGTTTTTTTAAAAAATTGAAATGATTTTTATAAAATGTCATAATTACTAGTCTTTTATTAATATCTGATCACAAGGACTGGATAAAGGATTTGTTTTTAGAAATAAAAACACTCTAGAGGGAAGCCCATTTCTAGTGAGCCTATTGTGTTTATCAATTATCACGAGATGTATATTTAAGAATAAAACTTATGTTTACTAGCACAAAAGTTATTAGCTTTGATTTATTTACTATTCTTGTAGTTCAAAATGTGTTTCACCATTCCAAAATTCTGATTATAGAATACTTATAATTTGTTATCCAATTTTGTGGCTTTAAAGGTATTATGTAGGATAAATTGATTTTTCTCATCTTGCTTTCTAATTGATGAAGCAAAGCACCGTCCAGCAAAGTCTATTTTTTAAAGTATTTATTCAGTTGACAACCAACCAAACTAAAAGAGATGAAAAATAAAATAATTGAGAAAAATGACAAATTGCCTGTAGTTCATTATGTATGAGGAAGGAAGAAGGTCTCACAATTTTCTAATGTAGAATTAAACCAAAACCCTGTGCATATCTTCTGATGGGGTTGAAAGGGACAACCAATTCTCTTAATGATTCACCAGTGGAATAAATTCGACATCTGAGTGGAATAAAAGTATGTGTATGTAGGGTGTTTGTCTTGTTTTGAAATGGCAAGTTTGGTGGAAGTGGTGAGGATCAGGGTGAACACTGGACTAATGGAAGTAGCACAGGGCAGAAGCAAGATGCCTCGAGTTCTGTCACTAGCTTGACCTGATGCAGCTTGAGGTGCTCACTTTCCCATCTGTAAAATGAGAAGGTGAATCAGATGCTCTAAGTGGTCCCAGAAGAGGAAGGAAGGTTCTAGAGATGTGCAGCCTAAGCTTGGCGAGAGAGGAGTGGGTGGAGTCATTGTACCTGAGCCATCCCTCAAATGCACCACTGATTAGGATCTGCGTGAGTGTGACTGAAGCATGGCAGAGTTTAAAAAAGACTCAGATTGTCAAATATTGGGGCGAGTCACAGCTTCTCAGTATCTTATGTTTTCTTATCTGTAAAATAAGGGAGATAGTTTAGATAGCCGGAGAAGGCAATGGCACCCCACTCAGTAATCTTGCCTGGAAAATCCCATGGATGGAGGAGCCTGGTAGGCCACAATCCATGGGGTCACTAAGAGTCGGACACGACTGAGTGACTTCACTTTCACTTTTCCCTTTCATGCACTGGAGAAGGAAATGGCAACCCACTCCAATATTCTTGCCTGGAGAATCCCAGGGACTGCGGAGGCTGGTGGGCTGCCGTCTATGGGGTGGCACAGAGTCGGACATGACTGAAGCGACTTGGCAGCAGCAGCAGCAGTCTAGATCGCTACAGTCCCTTCTAGTTCCAACATTTAAAAATCTTAGAAAAGTAGAGATTTTAAGCTAAATTGAATATGTTTTCAGATATATCTCCATTGAGTGAATTAAATGCTAGAAGAATTAAATATTGTAGTTCAAATGCAGAAAATAACACTCTATTAGAAATAATGTGGGAGTCAATTTCCAAATTAATAGAGTCAGCATAATGAATATTTCCCCAACAGCAAAGCAAATATTAACACACAAATTCTGTTTAATAATTACCTTTAACTTTTTTTTTTAACGTAACAACCCCTCATCCTGCTATTATTATAATGGCTGCATTGTTTACATGAAACAGGATAAATCTTTCCCAAAAAGGTGCTCACAGAGATGTTCACAAAGGAAAACAAATATATCATTGATTCTAATAGTCTCTAATAGCAGAAACACAGTCTTGCATCGGTTTAGAACATCAGTTGGTACTGTTTGTGGAGAGCCACTCATTATGGTATTGTTCTGCTAGCAAAACTTAATGTGTGTTATGCTTTAACTCAAGGTAAATTTTTAGAAAAATTCAGTTCTATCTGTGAGAGGGTAAGCATTTTCAAATTGTATAGTTAAGACTTCAATGGTAGGAGAGCAAGTTTAGAAAACATTTTTATTAGACAAATTATTTAGACAAATTATACACAGAAAGCTCTGTCACTCATAACTGAGGCCTTCAAAAAGTGGTTTGTGTATTTGTATAATAGGCAATACATCAAAATAGGCCTATTTTAAATATTGTACATGGTTAACAGTTTGTTGATAGCTAAAATCACTGCAACATCTCGTATGTCCCTATATAGCTTGTTGTAAAGATTTTTTTGTTTTAAAATCAGAGTCGTGAATGAGATCATGGATATTACAAGGGAAAACAAGTTGTGCATGCACTTAGATACTTGTTACCCTGGAAACAAAATGGTTCCGCATGATAAGAAAATTTTCTGCCTTACACAGTAGACAATATTTGACGATTTAGTACAAAAACAGTGACAGGACAAGATGCTCCCCAGAACAGAATTAGCATCAAAATATAATATGCCTTAAGAATATACCTTTTAATTTCTCCTAAAGCAAATCACATAGGTTGATTCCTATATCAATCCTAGCCACGGAATGAATTAGAATAAAATAAGTCTATGGCTGCGTAAATCACAGGATAAGTTCTTGCTTCCTACTTACCACATTTTAATTGAAGGATTACAAACAAAATTCTTTCTACATTTCTAAAAGGTAAGAATGCTACTTTAAAAGGATTGTGCACAAAGAGGCACTGTTTTTTGTTGTCATCCTTCTATACACTTGGCACTAATGTAAAAAATACATAACTCCTCCAAATAGAACTGAATAAAAAAGGGGGTGAAGTTGAGAGCCCAGTAGGGTTGTTATATTTTCTTCTTTAGGATAATGTATGACAGTAATTAAGGCCACATCAATATTTCTTAAGGGCTCCCATCTCTCCCCAACTACAGTTGTATTGATTGGCTCACTGCTTTGAAAGAAAATTTATTAACCTCCAATGATCTACATCTAAACTCGGATAGAGCTCTCTGTGCTGTGGTGGATGCGGTTCAGCTGACAACATTTTCCATTTAGATAATTAATTAAAAGTAAAATTATCAAGGTTAGCTTTATACATTGCTGAATAACAAATGCAGAAATCTATTCGAATGAGTTACATCTAGGAACAAATATTAAATCGCCCTGGATGTTTTAATAACAAAAGTATAAAATATTCTCTGTTGGCAAACAATGCAAGTCAGAATAACATTAAAGCAACCTGCCTTTTCTAACTGAAAAGACCCCCTGCACTATACATAGTTCCTGTATACAATACTTTTTTTTAAACTAAAGCTTTATTAAATGAATTGCAATAGCAATGGCCGCCTTTGAATATATATACACATTATATAGGTGCATATATATGTATATATGAGATACTAATTTATTTAACACAATAGAGGCTGCTGCCATATGATAAAGTTTACTGTACATAAGCAAAAAAACCTTTTTAATACTGTACAATCACATAAAGGTCATATGCACTGTTGCAGTGCAAGAGTAGTTTTAACTGTAGTCGTGACTGGCATATTAATGGCTTTTTTGTAATCCTACAAAATTGCATTCTCATATTATGTGGCCTGAATGGTCTTTAAATTATTCTATAAACACTGCAGGGGTTGCCTTTGGTCCATAGTCAAAGGACACTCGACAGCAGTGGAGCATTTTATGGATGCAGCAGAAGAATGTAAAAAGACTGAAGTTATTGCAATTATAGTTTTAAAAATAGAGAAACGTTACAGAAGAGGCCTTTATGTAAAATTAATCTTGCATATACTCCTAGTATACCCAGCGCATGTTCCCTATTCTGGAAGTACAGTATATGAAAAGCAGTCTAATAGGATCCTAGTATACTACCTTCTGGGGGAACAAATTGAGTAATGAAACAAAGTGGAAGGAGATGTCTGGAAAGAGAGGGAAGAAGAGAGAGAAAGAAGCAGAGGAGAGAGGAGAGGGAGAAGGTAGAGAGAAAGAACTAGAATTGTTACTAATAATCCTGATTAAAAAAAAAGTTACATCCATGTTAGTCCCACAATCTTACAGTTGCTCCTTGCAAAGGGAGTCCTACAAGAGAAACAGTGGAGAGATTTTGTTGGATTCTCATATGGAAGTGCCTCGGTCTGGATCGTTACCCAGATTGAGCCCCAGGGTAGGAGTTGGTTGATAAGGAATAGATGACATTGTTTTGATAGGACTCCTGAAAAAGCCCCCATTAGGTGCCCTGTGCCTAAAAGGGCCAGTTCGGTGCTCAGGCACGTTGCCAAAAGCGAAACCAGAGGCAGCTTTAGCTGACAGTGTGCGGCTAAGAGTCTGGATCTGCTCTGGGATAAAGGTTGTTGTGGTAATATGAGTGTTCCTGAAATCACTGATTTGCTCCAGTGCTTGTCGTGTTGGCAAAGTGTCAATGTCCAGAGGGGTCAAGTCAATTGACGAGGTGGAAAACTGTTTATGGGGGCTGTCGTCATCTGTGCACAAGCTATTTACACGTCTATGGAGGTGCTCCAGGTCAATTTCCTTGTCATCCTGGAGATGAAGAAAAAGAAGATAAGGTTCTCATCAGTACTAGCTTCCATGGTTAAAAAAATAAAAAGTAGTTCAGCAAACATGATAGGTAATGAACTGAACTTTGGGGTTTATTCAGTTAACAAATATTTATTGAGCACCTAATATGAGCCAGGCACTGTGCTAGGTTAAGGGGGGTACCCATATGATTCTGAGATAGGGTTATCTATCTTTTTCTTGCAATGAAAGTTCTTAAATGAGTAAATGCCACATGCAACTACAAAATATGGGAGTAGTAGATGAGTGCTTGCCTTCTACAAGAGCAGGGACAGACCCAGGCAAAATTATACAAATAGAATGTATGGTTTTGGCTACACATTCCCCCACCCCCACCTCTTCTATTTGCATGCTTCCTCCTTCTTCAGGATGTCTCATTCCAAGTTGGGTTTTGTTTCATTCCTCTATTCACTCTTAACCTTAACTTTCCATTCTTGGAGATAAGTAATACTATGTTGATATTCTAGTTTACACTAAAGTGTTAGTGACTGTTAAAGGATTATTTCTTTTTCAGCTAGAAACATGTGAGATTGTTTAGAGAGAGCAACATTCAACACAAGAGAATCGGTTTCTGATTGAAGGATTTCATACACTCAAGTTACCTAGTGCCTAAATGATTCAATATTGTGAGGTCAGCAAAAGAAGCTTTAGAGACCCCTTCAGGTCATGACATGTGAGTGACAGCTTCAGTTTAGGGCCAGCTTAATACTAAATGGCCTCTAAATTAAAGACGCTTTGAGCTATGCTAATAGAGTCTTAGTAAGAAGGTGCTTAATGAAGAAAAAGGAAGTAAAATCTCAGATTTCTGGAGTTGAAATTAATTCATAAATTCCTTAGGATTTTCACTAAAAGTGAGCATTAAAGCCCAATATTTGAAAAATAAAACCGGCAGGAAAGAAAATTGTCCTTTTCATCATTCTTCTTTATAGCCAAGTTCAATAAACTAAATTTATGAGGATTTAATTATATCCAATACATTAAAATTTAAAATATCTATTAATCATAAAAGAAAATATTTATTCATATGATCTGGATTAGCTGTTATGAATTAGAATGGAGGATGTATTTTTTTCATTGTGCAATTAAAGTACTCCTCAGTGAAAAATATTTTGATGTGCATCACTGTTTTTCCTTCTCCTTTCTCATTTCAAAATCCAATAAAAATATCCATTAATGCAATATTATCACTGAGACTTTAGAGGGTGGAAAGATAGAATTTTATGGTTCCCACAGCAACTATAATGTAGTCATCCATCAACAGATATAATTATGCAAAAATTTAATATCATGTATAGTAATTCAAAATATAAGGAGCTTGGGGAGTCCTTAATTTTCAGATTTTTGAGACTATGATGTCTTGGCTATAATGTTGCATTAATGTGGTCTTTGGCATTGAATCATTATCAGTAGAGATACCAGAAGTTTATTGCACAAAGAAAACACTACAGAAAAATCTGATTAATTTTTAGTTTATACCCCACTAATTTAGAATGTATGATCACTCAGACAGGTAGGAAGCTAAAATTTATCTTTGCTGAGCCAAGCTTTTCCTTATAAATGGTGTTGATCAATTTTTCATATAAGGTGGTAGAAAGGAATCCTCAGAAAATTTTAGGAAACAATCTGTTTGAAAGAATGTATTAACATGCAAAAATTCACATGCAAATAAGAAGTCATTTTTATTTGTGCCTTTAAACAGATCCTCTCAGGATTTACTTAGGCATCAGTTAGCCAAGGTCTAGTTACAGAAAGTTTAAAACTGTCTTTCTTTGAAACTATCCAGCAAATCAAATTATTCAGCAAATTCAGGTTGTTTTTCATTTCAATTTGTGAAGCTTTAGTGAATATGAGTTCATTATTAATTTTTTTTTCACCTTTTGATCCAGGGGAAGTAAGATAAATAAATCAAGCAGTTTAACTTCAGATAGTCTCTGAAAATTTATAAATCCTACATTTTTTTTGGATGAAAATAAAGCACAGGGCACTTTAAAAGATATATATGACTCTGAAGTTGTTCTTTCAAATCTCTGGAAAAATTTTAATATGGCCCTGGAGTTAAGCTGATCCAGGAGGAAAGATGAAAAACGGAATTCTAGATGATTCCATGGTATGGATTTGTTAAGCTTAGAGTCATCAAAGAGCTGAAAACATATGATCACTTCTCTAGGTCTACATGCAGACAGAGGGATGCAGTCTCTGGCAGTGAAGAGAAAACTGATTATTTTACTGTAACACTGCATTTCTTAGGCCGAATCTCAGAGACACTAGTAATTTACCTGTAAGTTAAACAGCTACTTGAAATAAAATAGTAAGTGTCTTTGTTAAATGGTCAAGGGAATCTCAGCCTTTAGAAAAATCTTAGACCTAGTCTATCCTAAGATTCAGGAGAATTTCAAGGCCCATTATGGCTCATGAAACTGTCAGTCTTTCAAATGCTATAGTTTCCTCTTCATGGATCTGGGATGTTCTTAAAAATGCAAATTGGTATTGATCTTACCAATTTTTACATTTCATAAGTTTATTTTCATTCTTCAAGGAAAGAAGAAACAAATCCCACCCCCCAACCACCATTCCCTTCCCTGAGATGACCCTCCCTGGAAACACAGCCCAGATGTTCGCTCAACATGGTGGCGAAGCTTTCAATCAAGTACCTCTTTCGATGGAACCCGGGAGCCTTTCCTCTTGTTCCACCACGTCTCCAGCATGGCTATAAAGCAGGAGAGGACAATGCCAGCAGCCAGGATACAAAAAACCCCTGCAAAGCTCTTTATGTCCAGGGCGCCTCCTTTCTGCTTTGTGTCCACTGAGGAGTACAGGTCACACTGCCCATTCTTGGGCCACCACTTGTGCTTCAGAATGTCCATGTCACCATTCTGCTGAAGCTCCAGGATCCTTGGGGTGAAACACACAATAATGTGTTACTGCAGACGTGGTTAACTGCTTCATTCCACAATACATCCATTAATAACCCCATCTCTAAAGGATGGTGGCTGTCAAGGGGAAATAAAGATATAGATTAGCCTATGGGTGGAATGTTAGGACATGCAAAACATTACAAAGTTAAATTCTATAGGTAGATTTGTGCCACAAATGCTTTCCTCCCTCCATTCTTATATTCTTCCCTCTCTCCTCTTTTTTTTTTAAATTTCATTTTAGAATCCTAAATATTACCCACCCCCCGCCCTGGTTTGTTGTGATGTGTTTTTACAATTACATTTCGGCGGCACTGTTTTTATGTGGTTTCAAGCTGCTGCAGTTCTGTGTTCCTACCCTATATCCAGAAAGATGCTCTGGATCTTAATATTTTTACAAAGAACGTTTTGCTGCTTAGAGCAAGATGCTGGCATAATGTCACCCAGCATATGCTACAGACAAAAGAATTCAATTAAACAGACTTCTATTATTTAACACAGTGTGAGAGAAAGCCTTGGGACAAGTCTGAAGTTGATAAAATACATCATTTTGGGTTTTTCACACAACTGATCTAGTTTCCTTTTAATGCCAAAGGCGAAATAATCTTACCTTGGAGAACAATAAGAAAAGTTGACCAGAGGCTTTCAGAAGTAGTTAAATTCAAATAAGAAATACCCTTTTTCTTCTTTTACTCACCTCCAGAGTCTGGGGTGGGGGTGGGTAGCTGCAAAGACTGCAGCTTTTAAAATGTATAATTTTCATAGAGGTTTTACTCTCAATTCCAAATACTCTTTGGGCTCTACCTCAGACTTGCCTACTTCTGGCCCTCCTCCAGCTGTGCCCCTTCTCACAGGGTGAGAACAGTCAGGGCCAATGTCATGAGCATTCCAGAGTGGGTATCATCTGCGCCATTCCCTGACATTTCCTGCCCAGGCAGCTTAGAGTGCCCCGCCAGGGCCCATAAAGGCCTCTTTCCATGTCCGATTAAGAGAGCAGGTCTCACAGCCAGGGGTACATACAGGTCTCCGTGGTGGTGTTTGGGGGGTGCCAACAGAGTTCAACGTGCAACCTCAGGCACACACACCTCTGTGTGGGAAACCCCTCACTGTGTGCGTGGAAGGGGAACCAGAGGTCAACTCCTTGTGCCACTGAATCAGCACAGAACTCTTAGCTGGTCACGAATTAGAAACCCAAACCTGACGTCCTAGGGGTCATGAAGGTATATTTATCAAGATAAGAGGACAGAACATATTTTATCTAGCAGAATTTAACCTGATTGTTATAGTTAGGATTCTCCAGGCAAGAATACTGGAGTGCGTTGCCATGCCCTCCTCCAGGGGACCTTCCTAATCCAAGGATTGAACCCAGGTCTCCTGTATTGCAGGCAGATTCTTTACCGTCTGAGCCACAGGGAAGCCCAGACTTAGGACATGCGGACCCACATTGTACTCTTGTCCCAGCTCTTGTATTATCTGAGGACAGGCTGCTTAAAGCTTTAGAGAGAAGTACTAAGCCAATCGGCACGGAATAAATAACTCACTTTCAGTGATGCAGTCACCTTTTGTACCTGTTCACGTCATCCACATGTCTTTAAGTATGAGCTTAATGATAATCGACATTCAACCAGAGCTCAACAAGACTAATACCAGCCCCAAGGGCTACGATGGAGAGTTAAGCCTTTATTTCTTAATTTTTATTTTCTTTTGGAGCATAGTTACTCCAGAAGAATGTTGTGTTAGTTTCAGGTATACAGCAAAGTGATTCAGGTATACATATACGTGTATCTATTCTTTTTCAAATTCTTTTTTCATTTGGGTTATTACAGAATATTGAGCAGCATTCCCTGTGCTATACCATAGGTTCTCATTGGATAATTATTTTAAATACAGCAGTGTGTACATGTCAATCCCAAACTCCCAATCTATCCACCTCTCCTCTCCTGCCCCATAACCATAAGTTCATTCTCTATGTGTGTGAGTCTATTTATGTTGTAAATAAGTTCATTTGTACCATTTTTTAAAGATTCCGCATATAAGTGATATTATATGATATTTGTCTTTCTCTGACTTACATCTCTGTCATCTACCTTTGGGTTTTCCCACAGCCTCACCCCTGGTGCCCACTGCTGACACTCTGGGATCAACATTCCATTGGCGCTTCCCTCACAACTTGGACATCTTTCTCATGGAATTGATGGCTCTAAAGTTCTGTTGCTTCAGAGTGTTGTTCAAAAAGGGCAGTAACTGTGAATTTACTAAAATGATTATGAGTGTTAATGGATTCTATTTCACCCTTATTCCAGCCTCCATCCCACATAAGGTCATTTGCATTTCCAGAATTTCCAAAAGTGTGTTCCCTAGTGCCTAGAGGGTTTCTGCAAAAAAAAAAAAAAAAAAGAGTCTTGTGGTCAACAACTCTTAGCAACACTCTTTAGAAATTTACCAGAATAAAGCAGCCTATTAAAGGCTTTGAGAAGACCTGTAGAAAAGAAAACGTGTATGATTTTGTTTATTCCAGCATTTCCTAAATTTATAAGACTTTCATCCCCCTTTTCTTATTTTCTCTAGAGCTAAAATTTTGAGGAATACACTTGAGAAATAGTTGTTTGAGTCATAGGAGAAACTCTCTGTGGGCCTGTGTGGCACCATCGCCCACATCCTCAAAGTTGCTTGCTTGGCTTATCTATGAATATCATTCAGATACCATTAGTAAACTGAAACTGTAGGTATTTGCCTACCTAAAGACACTAGGTAGTCAGGGCACTACTGAATATATTGAAAGGAAAAACAGTCATCCCTAAAAGAAATAACTTCTTAAATGTGAATTTATAGGTACCTGTAAAAATAAAAAGAAACTACAGCAGCGTCTTCTTAATGAGAACCTATCTGAGTACAAAATGAGCTCCCAAATTCCCCTTTCTACTCCTGCCACACGATATTGGTTAGTGTCTGTGGAAGTGGAAGAGTTTCGTTCACAGATAGCACTTATCATCATTTGTAATTATTTGTGGTTATTTGGTTAAATATCATCATTGGTAATTATTTGTGGTTACTTGATTAATGTCTTTTCCCCTCCAAGAATATGTACTCACCATGTTCCATACTTCCTAACATGGAGCAGGCATATATTTATTTATTTTTAATTTAATTTAAACACTTTTAATTTTATTTTTTAAAATTTATTTTTAATTGGAGGACAATAGCTTTACAATATTATGTTAGTTTCTGCCACACAACAATGCAAATCAGCCATAATTATACAATAGCTACCCTCTTTCTTGAGCCCCCTCCCTTACCCCCATGGAGCAAAGCATATATTTATGGATTGAATATGCTCAACACAGCTTTTGGTAAATGAACCCTACCTCCAGATTCAACTTATCATTTCTTATCATTAAGCCTACTTTCTAATTTATTCCATTTCCACGGATTCATCTATTTATTCAATAAATATCTAAATAGTGATTTCACTTCAGGCATTTAGTTGGGTACAAAATTTATGTTAAACCACAACTGTACATTCAGCTAGCATGCCCTGGGCCACACTGAAATCATTTCAGTGCTCAATTCATGCTAATTTATTCTTTCATTGGTTCACATATTCATCCAGGAAAGGATTATTGCTTACTCTTTCTTCTCAGCGGTATCTGGTACCATTTATGATGTGTCCTTATTATTTCAACACCTGGAAAATAATTTGGTTTTAAAAATAATCATTGAGATATACATATTCTATATCACCCATTTTGATTCCCATAGGAGTAAAGGGCCTTAAGTCTAAAGAATGTGTTTAACTGTAGAATTTTTTTAGGTTCAGCAAGCTGATGGTAGGAGTTTTTTAGTTTCAGCAAACTGGTAGTAGGAGTTATTGAGGGGAAAAAAAAAGAGACTTCTGGGACTTCTCTGGTGGTGCAGTGGATAAGAATCTGCCTGCCTATACAGGGGACATGGGTTCGATCCCTGGTCTGGGAAGATTATACATCCTGCAGATCAGCTAAGCATGTGAGCCACAACTACTGAGCACATGCCCTAGAGCACAAGAACTGTACTGAAGCCCAAGTGCTCTTGGGCCTGTGAGCTGTAACTACTGAAGCCCATGTGCCTTAGAGTCCATATGCTGCAACTAGAGAAAGCCTGCACAAAGCAGTGAAGACCCAGGTCAGTCAAAAAAAAAAAAAAAAAAGTCAACCTTCCACACACACTCTAGTTAAAGAAAAAAGAAAAGAGACTTTTCTATGCACCTTCAAGTACCATCATATCACAAAGATATCTTTATTGGTTGATCTCATAAAGCACAGGTAACTGATGCATTGCAGAAGACCCTGTCTTTGGGGATATACAGACAAACTGGGCCAGAGAATTCCTCAGTCAGGCTCTGACGAGCCCACAGCAAATTCCAGGAACACAGCCTGACCTGGATTACAAGGGCTCTGAGGAAATGAAAGTGTTCTCTAAGCCCAGAGTGCTGCTATACATTTTTTTCCACACAATCCAATGATCTTGGAAATCCCCTCAGAACACTTATACTACACTTTCCTTTCTATTGTATAACTAAATCTATTTAAGGATTAGATAAAGAAAGTTTAGCAAAATCTAATGTACTGCCTTAAAGAATAATGGGATGAGTCCTTACGATTAATGAGATTCTTTTTTTCAAAGCTTCAAAAGCTCTGGCATGTTTAAAACAGACTTAAAAATCACACTTAAAGGAGAGATTGGCCATTTATTTATAAGCAACGCTGATGTTTCGTGTGTGTATGTAATAATGCAAAAATCTAGTTGCAAACTTCTAGTGCAAAGAGAAAGTTTAGTCCCATGGAATGATTGTTCTTGTTATATGTGAAATTTCCACAAGATGGCAGTCTTTGCTCATAGAGAGCAAAGTACTACTCAACGGTTAACCTGTGGATTTGAAAGTATAAACTTTTTGGTGCTATAAACACTTAAATTAATGAAAACAAAGTTGGATCTTAGACTGTGATGATTGGATACGTAAAACCTCTTCTTGGAGTGTAGTCAGGAAAATTCCTGCCATTTTACCACAGAGTGATGATATGCTGACTTTGGAGAGTTACTACGTCGAGAATTAATGAGACCATAAACAAAAGCATCTTGTTCATTGCTTGGCACTTAGTAGGCTACCAAAACTCAAAAGCTAGAATTATTGCCAGCATGTGTGACAACCATTCTTTTTCTGAACTTGTTCTGGTACATCTTCTTAATGGCAAATTATATTCCCAGATGAGTCAGTGCATGATTCATGATCCACAGATAAGAATATTGCATTTCCTTCTTTTGTCCAGAAGTATGAAAGCATTTGTAATCTCATTGAACAGAAAAATCTCAGAAGTCCATAAAAGCTCGCTTGAATTTGAAAATGGCTAATAGATCAATCCTGCTTGCATTATTGATATAAGTGTGCAAATTTCAGGGAGAAGGCAAAACAGCCTTCTTTCATATTCAAATAAAAATACTCCACAGGTTTGAGGCATTTATCTTAAAAAGCTTTTTACTTACTTTGAAGATAACAACCTCATTTGTGTGTGAGAATTGCATTAATTATTGACCACTTAACATCCTTCATCACTATTCTAGACATTGATTTTCAAATTAATATATTTGTGAAGGAACAGGTTGCTGAAAGACAGATGCAAATTTCTAATCCTGCATAGGTAACTTCAATTTTGCCTTTGAAAACTATAGTAGTCTCTAGTGTCCTTTCTAATTTTGTTAGGTTTCTGGCTCTTAAATTCCTGCTGAGCTTTAAAAAAGATACTGGTTAGAGGACAGCTGACTTTTTAGTTGCTTCTGCTGGGAAAGTATTTAGGGGTAAACAGAAATTAAAAAGAATAAAGGCAGGATTTCTTTTTTTTAGGCTATGTACATAGGAATTTCTGTGATTCTTTTGCAATTGGAATTTCCCTCTCATGTTCACAGAAGTACAAACTACTAAACTAAAAAGACTGAAAGTGAAAGTGTTGTTGCTCAGTCATGTCCGATTCTTTGTAACCCCATGGACTGTGGAATTCTCCAGGCAAGAACACTGGAGTAGGTTGCCATGCCCTTCCCTAGGGTATCTCCCAGAACCAGAGGTCGAACCTGGGTCTTCTGTACTGTGGGCAGATTCTTTACTGTCTGAGACACCAGAGAAGCCCCCAAAAGACTGAAGACATCATTTATTCTCTCTACTTCACTCCACTCAGTCTATGGATGAGGAAACTGAACCAGAGAGAACAGTCATACTCCCAAATCATCACATTCAACACACACAAAATAATTTACATATTACTGTCATCAGAAGCTCTTTGCAGCCAGAGGTAAAAATGCCAGGGTCTAGCCACTGCAGGCCATGCCTTGGCTGTCCTGAGGGCTGAAGGGATTGATATTTTAGCAATATTCTGTGCATCATCTAAGACACATCTGTTGGGAAGCACTGCTGTAGAGATTAAATGATTTTCTTACTGACTGACACAGAGTAAATAGTTCAGTTTGGGCTAGAACTCAGGTCTATCCCCCAGTACTTTCCCCTCTGTTACCCTACACAGCCTCTAATATGCAACTATTTGGAGAAGACCTATCTCTTTTAGTTTCAGAGATGTGTTAGACTCCGAGTAAAATTTTCATCAATATGTTCCTTCAATCCACACGATATAATTGTAGCATGATTGCAAATTTATTCATGCTACAATTTGGGTGTACAAAAAAATACAGCATTTGTCTAGAATGTAATTGATTTTCCTCAGGAGGAATGGGCCCGCTGAGCAGTGGGAACCAAACTAAAATAAGCTCTAGGAGTTAAAATTTAATCTGCTCTAATAATTTAACATGTCTCTAGCTTCAGCTCAATTTACTTGAATGAATTACTCCATCTTCCCCATTCCTCCTGGTTCCTTTGGTCTTTTCCAAGACGGCATCAGGGTTCATGGGGGATAACATTATGTCTCCTATGTGGGTATTTGGTGTGAGGGCTTGCTGGTTTTTTGCTGGTCCTTGGACCTGCCCTGGCAGCTCTCCTTTGAGATTCCTCAGGGCTGGGCCCAGCCTTTAGATACTGACTGGTGACTGCTCCTAAAGTCAGCTGAGGCATCAAGTCTGCTGTCTCTGTGTGTGTGTGTGTGTGTGTGTGTGTGTGTGTGCGTGCGTGCATGCACGCTCAGTCATGTCCAACTCTTTGTGATCCCCATGGACTGCAGCCCACCAGGCTCCTTTGTCCATGGGATTCTCCAGGCAAGAATACTGGAGTGGGTTGCCATTCCCTTCTCCAGGGGATCTTTCCAACCCAGGGATTGAACCCATGTCTCCCGCATTGTGGGCAGATTCTTTACCACTGAGCCACCAGGGAAGCCTGTTGAGTCTGCTAAACTTGGCTAATATCTTTCTCAGCTTCTCTAGGATTTGTAGCCTCCTCCCTACTCACCCAGCCTTTGACATGCTGTAACCTTTCTCAGCTTCTACACTTTTCTTCACCCAGCCCCTGACTAGTGTCCTTTAGACACTACTATAGTGTCACCTTGTCATCACTGAGGGTCCCAAGGGTGGTCTATGTGCTCTTCCTCAACTTTTCTACCACATGGGAGGAAAGGAGGCCTGGGAATGAAGGTGGAACTTCCTCTGCTTTCTCCTGACAGTGTGGCCCTGGCGTCTCAAACATCTGAGGTCTTCTCTATTGGTGCAGAACCTGATGGGCCCAGGGAGTGCCCCTAAGAAACACTGGGTGGGAGGGATGCTCAAGACAGACGGGATATTTGTATAAATAGCTGATTTTTGTTGTTGTACAGCAGAAACTAGTAATGTTTGTATAGCTATGACAAACCTAGACAGCATATTAAAAACCAGAGACATTACTTTGCTGACAAAGGTCTGTATAGTCAAAGCTATGGTTTTTCCAGTAGTCATGTATGGATTTGAGAGTGAGACCATAAAGAAAGCTGAATGCCAAAGAATTGATGCTTTTGAACTGTGGTGTTGGAGAAGATTCCTGAGAGTCCTTTGGACTGCAAGGAGATCAAACCAGTCAATCCTAAAGGAAATAAATTCTGAATATTCACTGGAAGGACTGATGCTGAGGTTGAAGCTCCAATACGTTGGCCACCTGATGCGAAGAACTGACTCATTGGAAAAGACTCTGATGCTGGGAAAGATTGAAGGCAGGAGGAGAAGGGGAGGACAGAGGATGAGATGGTTGGATGGCGTCACCGACTCAACGGACATGAGTTTGAGCAAGCTCCGGGAGTTGGTGATGGACAGGGAGGCCTGGCGTTCTGTAGTCCATGGGGTTGCAGAGTTGGACACGACTGAGTGATTGAACTGAACTGACAGCAGAAACTAATACAATACTGTATAGCAATTATACTCCAAGTAAAACTTTTTTAAAAAATGAATGTTTTGAACAAAAAATAAGAAAACTCTAATGGGGAGGGAAGTATCAAGCCCTCTACTCTTGTGCCTTTTAATCTACCAGCTGTCTGTCTCTCCACCTGCCCATTTCCTTTCCCTTCCCTTTCCCTCTCCTGGAAACCTCTGGCCAGAAGCAGTACAGATTCCCTGGATATCCTTCTTATACCCCAGGACTAAAGTTTTATTGGCATTTCACCATAGTAAAAGGGAATTTTAGCTACATAACGATAGAAACTCTTTGATCTCTACCTCCAGGCATTTCCTCAATTTGGAAGTACTGAGGCAACTCGGAGATAGGGCTTGGTGAGGATGAAAATACATCTTTTAATATCTCAAAACATTTATTTGTTACATACTTATGAGTTTGATGTAACCAAGTTAAAAATACATTTAGGAGTCTCTTAGTAATGTTAATGTTATTTGTCACTGAGAAAGAAATTTGGGAATAACTGAAAAAAAAAAAGTATTTTTTTTGACACAGCAAGTAGATCTGTTTTGACCTGGAAAAGGTGGTGTTAGTGGTAAAGAATCCATCTGTCAATGCAGGAGATGCAAGAGATGTGAGTTTGATCCCTGGGTCAGGAAGATCTTCTGGAGTAGGAAATGGCAACCCACTCCAGTATTCTTTTCTTGCCTGGAAAATCCCATGGACAGAGGAGCCTGGTAAGCCACAGTCCATAGTCCATGGGGTCCCAAAGAGTCACACACACACACACACACACACACACACACACACACACACACACATGCACACACACACACACACACAAACTAAATCATTTGCTGGGTGTTCACAAATTTTTCCTCTCTATGGATACTGAGAAAGAATTACCAATAGCATGCAGGGGATTTTCAAAAAACAGGAGCTCAAAAGGTTTCTCATTCATTCATCACTTCTTTAGTTATGGTCTTGGAAAATGTACGTAAACTTGGACCAAAGCCAAAACACTTATCAAAGACTCAGATTTAACATTCGATTAAGTGGAGTGACCCTCTGATTGGCATGTTTGTTGTCACTATTTAAAGATCAGAGTTGTATAAACAAATTCTATCAACTTCCTGTGAATCAGACATTAGTTGATTTTTTATTTAAGTAAAATCTCTATAAACAATCAGATAGGAGTATTAGATACAACAAATGTTTATTGATAACATCTAATAGCCCAGTAATACCAACAGCCTAAAGGAGGCTATTGGAAGGATTTCTTTTGTTTAATTTGAACTTTATTAACTAGTTCTTCCAGTTAGTTGAATTAAATGCCAGTTGATTATTTAATCCACTGAGATTGCCTAAAATCATAGAGGTGAATACAGCATTTCAAATGAATTCACAAATATCCCCTTTCAGAGCAGGGGTTGGGGCTTCCCAGGTGGCCCAAGGTAAAGAATCTACCTGCCAATGCAGGAAACACAAGAGATGTGGGTTCAATCCCTGTGTTGGGATGATCCCCTGCAGTAGGAGATGGCAACCTACTCCAGTATTCTTGCCTGGAGAATTCCACGGACAGAGGAGCCTTGTGGGCTCCATGCAGTTGCAGAGTCAGACACAACTGAGTATGCATGCAGAGCGGGGTCAGCAAAACTTTTGTGTTAGGGGTGCGATAGTTAATGCTTTAGACTTTGAGGGCCACACGGTCTCCATGGCAGCTACTCAACTCTGCCTTTGTAGTTTCAGAAACAGACCCAAGACAGGTTTGGCTTGATGGTTCTAATTGCTGACTGCTTTAGAAACTCCATAGCAAATAACTCCATGAAGTCAATAAGTTTCCACTTCACTGATGAAGATGTTGAAGTTCAGAGGGCTTATATGATTTGGCCAAAGTCACATCATGAGAAAGCATCAGAGTCTGTTTTAAAACCAGAGTTTTTGACTCATTCCATTTCTTTAGACTGTATATTTACACATGAGAATAAGTGGTAATGTTTGCTGTTAATATATGTGTGTCTTTAAATGAATACAGAGCTATCATGTGTTGATTTTGTATTCTACCATGTTGAGAAAGAATTCAAGTGAATTTTGGATATCCTTGGTTTTCTGATTATCCTAAAACATACATCTAAACATTTATCCTGAGACTGGGACCACTCAGGTTCCAAGAATGACTGCCTTAATTATTAAAGATCATGTAGTATTTGTTGACTGAGTCAACATTTGCTGATTCATCTTCCAGGCAACTGAAGCAACTGAAGTCAAAGAGATATGAACAGATATTATGCCACTAAAAGAAATACCAGGGAGGTGACCATGATTAACTAAGAATGGGAAAGACAATTGAATGAGGCAGAAGAGGTGTTGTCTCTTTTAATCAAAAGATACAAAAATACTTTTTAATTATTCATGACTAGAAATACTGCAAACTAATTAGAATTTTTTCAAGGTTGGTAAAGAGTTACTACAGACAATGAATAAGAATGATAGCATGACCAGAAGGGCTCAGGGCCATGAGATCATATTTAACTCCTGCCCAATGAGGTGAAGTGACCTGCCCACCTCCCCACTACAGGGCTGAGTCAACAGGGCTGGATTTAATTACAAGCTCAGTTATTGCTGAAGACTGCTGCATATCAGAGACCTGCATAAGAAGAGAAATTTCCTGTCTTGGTTCAAACCTGTTATCTTACTTTCTAATTTGAAGAATGTAATTTGATAAAATCTTTAATTGGTCAGATCTGGTTTTCTTATTAAGAAAGCAGGGTTCAATGTCCTTATGTAGTAACTAAGGCATCCATTTTTCTGTGTATGGGAAATAAAGTGTGAATTCATCCAGAAGACCTATTTTCCAAAGGAACAACAATAATAAATGCATGCACAAGGCTGCAAAGTTTATAAAGCACTTAGCAAAAACATTGCCTATCATTTGATTTACTTAAAATAACTTTGTGAGGGAGGAATTATAGTGACTGATTGAATGATTGATTGATACCTCCCCCTGCCTTACTCCTTATTCTTTCTAAGGCCTCAAGAAGTCTGATGTTATTAAGTTCTCATTTTAAAACTGAGGAGATTGAGACTAAGAGGTGAAGAAAATTTCCTAAGTTTGCAGGGCTGGTAAGTGATGCAGCCAGCTCTCAAACTCCGGTCTTCTGACTTCTGCATGGTTTTTGAATTTGCCGTCAAGATTTCTGGCATCCCTAAAGAAAATCTGTATAATTGGAAGCTGCCTCTTGATTTCCGGGCACTTTATTAGCTGAGGATTTGACTACTCAAGTGCCTTGGATAACATGTATTCCATTGTATCCATTAACAAACATTACAGTTTGTGTAACACATCCTGTTGTCCCAAGAGACCTCCATGAATATCACGAGTTCATTAATCTCTCTGTGATTAGAATAAACGTCAGATGAATTCATTATCATGAGGCACTTCAGGGACTTTGCCAATGTTATCAAAACGAGGCAGTGTGTTCAAAATAAGTAAGTCCTTACTCAGTGTAAGTCAACATTTTGTGAAGTTTCTACTTATGTTAGGTGAACTTCTGTTTTCATTAACTCACTGAAAATTTTCCTTAAACAATAGCCTACCAAGGGTGTAAAACTTATTGAATAACATTTAACTGTTTTGAAATATGTGCATGTTAAGATTTAACACTTAAAATAATTTTATGTTCCAATATTGATGAGATTTTTGTTGTGGCTAAGAATCATCATACTTTATAGACATGCTATTTGGTTGAAGATGAACCTTAAAGTTGACATATATGATGCTCATTAAAATCGCTTTCTCTAGGTAGAGTCATCTCCTCCCACCCCACGTCTTGCACTAAGGGGGCAAAATCAGTCTTGTTCACAGAGAAGCAATTGCTTGAAAAATCAAATTAGTAAATGATGGATCTCAAGACTTTGGTGACTAGTGAACTTTAATTATTATATATTTTATGTGTTTATGCTGCCAGTAAAAGTCAAGCACTCATTACAGAAATGGCAGACATGATCTTTCATAAAATGAGTGCTGGGCGGCAAATGAATAGATAATCAGGACAATGAAAGCAAGCCAGAAAGACGTTGGAGAGCTGAAAAGACCCCTGACAATGGCTCCCACGGAGATAGAGGGCATAATTGCAATTGGAAAGAGAACATTTTGGGTGATCTTTTAAAATGTCAGCATCATCCTTAAGCTCAATGTGATATTTAGGTTATAGGGTAAAGGGGAAAAATTCTTTCATTCTGTAGTGAGAAACTGGCAGTGATCATCTCTGCTTACCGTACCTCTTCAGGCAATAAAAAATCTTTTCATCCAGACCTTTCAAATGCCTGTTTATGAAAAGGGTCATAAAGTCAAACTTATTTTGCTTAGTGTATTGTATACATTTCATGAATATTTTCATGTCTTTGAGTCTGACAACTAAACTTTAAATTAAGTGGGATCTTGATATGTGCATTGTGTATAAACGGATAAAGCTGTGATATATTTCTTTGGCATAGCCTAGGAGAGAGAAGATGATGGAAAAGGAAACTTTTGAACGAGAAAACATTTTCATGAATATTTTCATAAACATTGAAGATTTTGTAAGTTGAATAACAACTTAAATATATGGAAGTAAGTTGTTTTTCTAAGACCTGTTTTAGTAGTAGGTAATTTAATAACTGGCACTTCCCTGGTAGCTTAGACGGTACAGTGCAGGAGACCTGGGTTCAATTCCTGGGTTGGGAAGATCCCTTGGAGAAGGGAATGGCTACCCACGACAGTTCTTTTATGATGCTTAACTTAGAGGCTGTATATTGACATATACTTAAAAATCCTCAAGGTATATTTGTATTAAAGTTGGTGGATAAATTCAGCATGTGAAATTCTCAGCCAGGAGTTAGATCACTGATAAAAGTACAACTTAAAAAAAATAATTTTACTACATTTTACCCATATTTTCATAGATGGAAAGTCTAAAGGATTAAAAATTATTCAAACTTTATATGTATATTGTGTTATATTTAGCATTATCCCAGCTCTCCTGGAAATTGCTTCAATTTTTTAAAGTAGAGAGCATTAAGATAGTCATGTAATATAAAGTTTTCTCAAAAGACTAGAACCACAGAAAAATAATCAGGCTCTCCATTTTAAACATTTTAGAAAGTGAATTCTACTTTCTAACTTCTTTCTATCAGGAGCCTGAACATACTGTTTTTCTATAAATGGGGGAAAAATAAAAGCCCAAACTGTTTCTTGGATGATTATCTGCAATTACACTACTGTATGATTCAGCTGCAGTGTGATTATGTGCTCCCAAAGGGCAGTGTAGTGAAAGACACTGCGAAAAAGGGTCACCAAACCTTGGTTTCGGAATGATGGGCACTGTAGGGATAACCTTTTGGAGTCAGTGTTGTCTAGGAGGACTCATAATGAAACCTACCTTAAAGGTACCTTGATCTGGAACTTGGAGCCTTCAGAACCACGAGAAATAACTTCTGCTGATCAAGCAACCCAGTTTGTGGTATTTTGTTACAGCAGCCCAGGCAGACTAATACACATGGATTGTGAAACACAGCACAGTAGCAAGTGTCATGTTTCAGACTATGACTGTCAGTTAAGAACAACTTTCTTATTCAGTTGCTCTTCCAATTCTGGAATTTCTGCCCTTTTTCCTTCTGAATCATGTTTGGGATCGAACTAGTCTCAGTCTTAGAACCTGCAGAATTTATGCTGCTCCTTCTCTCCCTATCAAAATTTAAGATGTTTTAAAACATCTTACATACAAATATCTTTCTTCTTTAAAATATCACTTTATAATTTGCAGTACGTTTCTACTGTCATTATTTTGTTTTTATTACACAGCCCACAAATTAAAACAAGTCCTCAATAATTTATTTTATTAAATAAAGTTCTTATTTATGAACTTCTATTAATGTAACTCTTACCATGTGAAATTTCTGTGTCTGGGGGGGTTATAGCCATATAAAAATATTTGCAAATAAAAATAGTGTAAACAAGAGTAAGGGAGATATTTAAACTGCTCAAGAAGTGAAATTGTTTCAAGTAATTCACATATGATCATCTGTTATGACAAAACTGAGAAAAATTGAGAAACTACCTAAAACTGACTATAGATCATTATTCAACATAGGATCTCGAAAACCTATATTTTGAATCCTAATAGCTAGGTTTACTTTAGCTGGTGGTAGCCAATTTTTATTCAAAGTGTAATATGGTCAGATGTGTGGTATTTGTTTTTAGGCTAATACTAAATTCTCACTCTTTGGGCATATGTTAATAAATAAGTATATACATTTTAAATGCTTGGATTTAAAGAATACTTGGATTCCTTAAGTAGTTTTAGGTTAAGTCTTATTTGAATAGATGGACTGCTGTCTTTTTTTTTTTTAATGAGACAGCAGAGATACTCTGATGTAAACGGTAATTTATAAAAAAAATTACATCATACGCTATGTAGCAGTGAGACTCGTCTAATTCTGTGTAGAAAGGATAATTGATGTGTTACTGCTCTATTTCACAATTTAGTTTTCCCACGCATGGGAGATATGCTGGGAATTAGTCTATTCCATCTTCTTAATGAGACTTATCTATTACCTCAGATAATGTATCTATTTTCTTCAACCAGCAGGACTAACTGCTTACTGGAGTGAAGTTTTCAGCAGTTATTAGAAAGAAAATTTGCCAATAGATATAAAGTCTATCTTTCCACAAGTCTAGGTGTCTAGATAAAATGAAATGGGGTGTATATGCTGTGGCTGTGATAGGGAGGTGGACACCCACAGCTCCCATGCAAGCTTATGAGAGCTGCTTGTTATTTTCCACAATAGCAAGAGCTTTATGCGCGACAATGTTTACTCACTTAATGATATTATGGGAGGCTTCAATGACTCAGGGAAGAGGCTTGATAAAAATTGAGTGTCATTCAATTCTGATAACAATTGTGAGAGGGACTGTGTGGCTGGTCTCTTCAGGCAGAAAGAGGTTTTGTAACACCATGTATATGTAGCATACGAAACGGAAGCATTTGCAAAGCCTGCTATTTCTCTACCCCAAACCTGACATAATCAACCTTTCATATCTATTCTAAATCTAACTAGAAATGAAAACAACCTAGCTAAGTGGGGATGTGAAATATTTCTAAGATCCTTGATGAATGATCATGGGGTACAATTGACCCATGTTTGGATAGCCAGTTATATTTTTCGGCAACTAAATTCATCAGAATATTGGCAGGCTGTGAAGATTCTTTACCAATACTGGATTCTATGCTGTGTCTATTCATTTCTAGGTGAGTAAAAAGGATAAAACCCTATGATAAGGGGATCACCAAGCTAAAACTCAAGCTATATAGTTCACTGGAAGTAATGGCATTCCACACACAATAAGAGGCACACTACCATAGCAGCAAGGGTACTGTGAGGAACAGATCCACTCTATGGCCATTTCCACACTTGTTGGCTTACATTCTAGGAGAGGCTACACTCTACAAGGCTAAAGGAAGGGTGCTTTGAAGTGATTTTCCTGGAGTCATAACAGAAACAGAGCATTTGCGCATGCTTCCAGTTCTCACAGTGAGGCAGGACCTGCAACATGAATCAGATGAAATTAAGATCTGAGAATTGCTTCCAGAGTCCTTGTTACATTAAACACCAAACTACCTCTCAGGGAGTCTCTGTGGTGGTTCACATAGCTCTGGAGATCCCCCAGGACATTTCATACATGAGAATTAGCCTAAGATGCACGAACAAGATAAGCTGGTTTTGGGGTCAGCATCTCAGGTAGAGTGCAGAAGAAAGACCTAGTCTTGTCACTCATTATTACCTAAGATCACAGGGCAGAGTTCCTAGGTTTCTTGTTAATATTTGTTATTATTGTTATTTATATTTAACAAATATTTAACAAATATTATTGTTATTTGAATTTTCTTGTTAATATTTGGATTCTGTTTTCTTCCAGCTCTGGGCAAAGGCTGCCTGTAAACATGCAGATGGGAAGGGGGGCAAACAATATCCTAAGAGAGTATACCTAATAAATTATGTCAATGAGCTCCCGCATCCCCTTGAGATCAGTGGTAACTATTCAGTCTCTCCTGTCATCTTCTTCCACCCAATGCTGGTCTTATCACTTTCATTTATGGATAAGATCCTTATAACAAACTGAGGATACCAATACACTAGGTGTTTCAGTGGGCACAAATAAGTGGATGATATGAATTCTAACTCCAAAACTATTTGCAAATATGCAGGTGTGTGAAAAGCACAGACATAATACATAATTGGTGATCAAAGAGAAGTTAAAGAATGACAGTGACATACAGATAAGGGTCTAGGACACGAGAAGGAAGGGAAAAAATTTCTGGGCTGAGATTTCTGGAAGGGCAGGAGTGTAGCCGTTAAAAGTATGAGTATTAGGGTTAGACAAACAAGTGGAATCCTCATTTCATTACCTCTTGTGTTGGTACTGGCAAAGTGGTATGACCTCTCTGAGATTCAGTTTTTCTAATGAAATAACTCCAATCTTAAGTTGTATTGTCTATGCAAAGTGCTTAGCGTGTCATCTGACATGTATTAAGCTCTCGACACAAGGTAGCTGTCATTATAGTCATTATAAAGACTCATGTGGAGCCTCCATGATGACATTGTGGAGTCCACCTGTTCTAGGTTTCCACTTTGCCTTTTTAGAACTGAGCACTGACACAGACAAGGACTAAGTCCAAACCCGCAGAGCTGCTTAGGGTCCAATGTCCATTCTGATCTTTTAGCCAAGAAAAGAAACAGAATGCTAAAGTGTGGAGTGTTGAGACGGTGGGTTGCAAAACAGGCAGCTGTGAAAAGCCTAGGAAAATAGGAAGACAGCATGAAGGTTTTAGGAACCTTCTCTGACCCCCAAGCCAGGGGTCAGAGGCCCTGTGGCGACAGCAAGGACAGTCTCAATTTCAGGGTCATCATTCACTATGTTCTTAACCATGTTTCTACCAACCTCTCGTTGACCTGCTTTTAGTTTGAGGGACAGAATATGATTTGGGGTGAGGACACTTTCATTTCAGTAGAACTAGCTCACTCCCTAGGTCTCTTGTCAAGTTGAGACCGAGGAGGCCGCTGAAGGCCGTCACCGTGCAGCAAATTCACAGCTGCACAGGGAGCAACATAGTAAATCATTGTCCTTCCCACGAAGGCTGCCATCAATAATACCACAGGAGCCTTTCCCCCCAAGAACCAATAACTGCCTGGAACTGTGGGAGGCCCATTACAGCACTGAGAATTTGATGTGGAAAAATGAGAGGAATAAAATAGTTTGCTCACCAAAAAGAAAAATACATGAAAAGCAACACCAACATAAGTTTAATTATGAAGTCTTATTCTCACCCTTAGGGAGTTCATATATTCAGTTGCCAGCCACAGAGCAACAGAGAACACAATGGGGAGATTTGTTGTTATTTATGAGAATCTGAATCCTAGACATTTCATGAGATCAGCTTTTTAGATTTTATACTAGCTAGAAGAAACCAAATTGTCAATTGACACTCAGAATTCACAATACTTGATCTATTGTCAGTAATATTAAAAATGTGCCTGCATTGACAATGCCAGTCCATTTTCATTTGTATAAACTTTTGGGGGCTTGAGAAGTATGACCTTAGCCAAGGTGTAAACTAGACTTGGAAATTCAGTAAGAAATACTGCAACATAATAGACCCTCAGCTTAATTCCGCTCTAGTTATCCCTGTAACACATCCCCACGGCAACTCTTCCAATCTTCTCCGTATGTGCCAAGTGTGCTCAGTCACTCAGTCGTGCCTGACTCTTTGTGACCCCATGGACTGCAGCCTATCAGGCTCCTTTGTCCATGGGGATTCTCCAGGCAAGAATACTGGAGTGGGTTGCCATGCCCTTCTCCAGGGGATCTTCCCAACTCAGGGATGGAACCCAGGTCTCCTGCATTGAGGGCAGATTCTTTACCAGGAAAGCCCCCATATGTGTCCAACCCTTTACCAAATTTACCCTTGTCTCATTCTCAGTTGAGGACTTTATTTCCTACTTTATTGAGAAGGTTAAGCCACTGGGTAGAAACATCCTCATGACTTTTAAGTGACATCATTCCTCCTTAATTCTGACTCTTAGAAAGTGTCCCCATTCCTGGTCTAGGTTACTTTTAACAGAAAGCCTTGATGTCCACCTCAATGTGACTATTCTAGGGATTCTTCACTTGGATGAGCATTAAAATCACTTGCATTTCCTTGGCTACAAATCAGATATTCTTTTTTTTTTAAGATTTTTTTTTTTTTATTTAGACCATTTGTGAAGTCTTTATTGAATTTGTTACAGCATCCTTTCTGTTTTATGTCTTGGTTTTTGGCTACGAGGAATGTGGGATTTTTGGCTATGAGGCGTGTGGAATCTTAGTTCCTTGACCAGGGATTGAATTTGCACTCAACCACCAGGGAAGTCCTCAAACCAGAGATTCTGATGTACTCATTCAGGGTTGGGATCTGGGAATCAATATTTCTAAACAGCACTCTCCTCAGGAGATTTCATATAATCATGCTGGCTTGGGGGAAATCACTGATTTATCTGTCTTTTGAACTCTCTGCAGAAGTGCTTACAATTTTTAAGGACTCTTGTTAAAGTGATTTGTTTTACTTCTTCCAAAGGACTGCAAGCTCCTCAGGTCAGGTGGTCATGTCTTGGAGATTTTTGTGTGCTCGGCAGTACTTTTCACAGTAGTTTGCACATTGTTGTTTAGTTTCTAAGTCATGTCCAACTCTTTGCAATGCCATGGACTATGGTCCACCAGGCCCCTTGTCCATGGGATTTCCCAGGCAAGAATACTGGCACAGGTAGCCATTTCCTTCTCCAGGGGATCTTCTCGACCCAGGGATGGAACCCACATCTCCTGCCTTGGCAGGTAGGTTCTTTACCACTGAGCCACCAGGCATAGGATGAATGAGTCAATATGTTGAAGAAAAGGTAAAATTTAGGGAGGAAAACTATAGAATATGTGGTTACCAGGAGGCAGCAGGCAGTAATAATAGTAATAGCTTCTCACATTTATTGAGCATCCACCTCTTGATTTGCACTGTTCACTTTACAGTGATTCACTTACATAAGTCTCAAAACCACTCTCTGAGGTTGTTACCAATTGTATGTTCATTTCTGGATATTAAGAAACCCAGAACAGGCAAGTGGGATACTTTTTGTAAGGTCATATAGCTTAAAGACTGTTGTTTTGGGGTTTGTTTTATTATTGGAAGGGGGATGGGGGAATATAGAGCCTATAGAAAGAGAGCCTTATAGAAGTTCATTGAAGAACGATGACTTAGGGAATTCCCTAGTGGTCTAGTAGGTAGGACTTGGCACTTTCACTGCTGTGGCCCAGGTTCAATCCCTGGTCAGGGGACTGAGATCTGGTTAGCTATGCAGGGAAAAAACAAAACAAAACACCCCAAACCATGACTTAATTCTGTAGAAGGAGGTGAGCTCACTTTGGCAAAAGTGATCAAAGAGAATGTTATAAAGGAGGTGGTTATTTGAACTGAAGCTCCAAGTTGTTGATACACACAGCAAGAGTACACAGCATTTCAGGAGAAGGAAGAGCACCCTGGAGGCAGGCTGGTGTTAGGATAGTAGGTTCTGCTTGCCTCTCTGGTCCATTCTTCATTTGGAGGAGGCTCAGGGCCACTCCCTCTTCTCCCTCTTCCCCCTTATTTACTTGATTCCAAGAGTGAGAAAAAAAGAGAGATGATTGACAGGCCAGCTCTTTGAAGCATGGAAACTAACTGTGACTATAATCCTATCAGTCACTAAACTTTCATCTTCCCCCTTGAAAATCACCTCAACCACACCTCTCCCTCCTTTCTGATCCATATCTTATTTTATAAAGGATTATTTCCTTTACATCTTGCAACTTTGATGAGCTGTCTTCTAATGTGGCCAAACCTCAGAAAGCCCTGTATCATAGAGGAAACTAGTACATTTTGAACAATACCAAAGTGCAAATTTAAAATAAAACTGAAATGGTATTAAAAATCTCACCAATCTCTCTATTTCTATCTGTCTCTCATACACACACACACACACACAATTAAGGAAAAGTACAAGGTTGGCATCCCTGCCTCTACCCACTTTATGTAACCCACCCAACAGAGTGAAGAAAACTGTCAGCAAAGGGAATATTTTGAGTTGAGGCCAAGTGTGACTGGAGCTGAAGCACACTTTATCCAATAGTTGCTCTGGTTTACTTAACATTCATTACTTGGCAAGAACTCTTGACAACTACAATGAAATATGAAGATACAATAAATTTATCACAGTGACTTATGTTTTCCTTTGGGCTTTTTCTTTAACATGACAGAAAAGTAAACAAAATAACAAAAACCTCAAAGAAGTAATTCAGGACTCCGCTTCACCTCGTGTCCTTCTCTCTGTCAGGTTCTACATTATGTCAGACCTTGCAAGCAGTAGAATGGGTCATTTGGCACACACTGAAATTATTTTGGGGGATTAAAAAATAATGGAAATGGAAAAACCACAGGACATTTTGAAGGAAGTATGCTTGCTATCTTATGTACATGTCTTAAAAAAAAAAATCTTGGTTTAGATGTTTATAATCATTTAACACCTTTAGGCACTTTTCTCCCAGGCAGAAGTGGCTCCAGAATCCTGTGCAGAGACAAGTTCCAACTAATTACAACTGGCCTCCTCAGTGCTCCCCAGGGAGTAATCTGGAGAGGTTCTTGCTCCAAAGTTCTATTCCGCCTTTCAGTTTGTAGAGTTTTACAGACTCTAAAACATCTATTGCTGTTGCTTTTCACAGCGGTAATTTACACTTAAAAAATCCCACAAACAAATGAACTGTTAACCACACTTATAATTAGGATGGAGGCCCATGACACTCTTTATGTACATCACTTACCAAGTTCTTAGGTGATGGCTCATTCTAGATACAGACCCTCACAGCATCTCTATACAATGTCTCAACTCAGACTTCAGAAGAAACTCAATTACTGTTTTGGTGAAATTGTGATTCATTTATAGATCATCTTTTCTTGATGGTAAATAAATGATGCTCTTGGTTATAATACTTTTTATACTTACTGATTTCTCTAAACATTTGTGAAACAATTTTTAAGTTGTTAGACATCATACACCCAAGAGAACCTACCAATCCAACAACCAACATAACCAAATAGTCTTTTCTATAGAGTAGGAGACATTTCCTTTGCAGCCTGAAAAGCAATACTTCCCTCATGGTAGCACTGTGAACATTAATAAAGTGTCTCAATTTTTTGAATATTTTTAGGACAAATGATTTCAAATAGCAGATAGCCTTTAGTAATTTTACACTTGATGATATAACAAATTAACTTTGATTTTTAGTATGCAATTTCTCTGAATAACTTAAAACATTTTACATATAACATTCTACTTGAAAAACAGATATGTATAGCAATTTTTTGGTATATAAGGTGAATAGTCTTTATAAAAAGAGTAAGACTAAGTCAAAGGGTGATAATCCACTTTTTCCAAAGTACTTTATATGGCATAAAGTTCATTTAACAAGTAATCACTGAGCAGTTACTACATGCCAAGCACTAAGCCAGTGATGGGAACAACAACAGGCAATGAGAGACTGTCCCTGCCCTCACCAAGCATACAGCCTCACGGCCAGGGGAGACTGGCATTAATTGAACAGTCACACAAACCTAACAATGCGGCTGAGAGAAGAACTACACATGGGAGTCATTTGTGGAGTCTGTAATGACTTGCTCAGAGATTCCAGGGGTCAGAAGGAGATCTATATTTTAGAGTAGTCGTCCAACTCTTTAACAAATTAATTGCTTTCATAGTTAAACAGAGCAGAATGGAAGAGAAAGTTATTTACAGACAGAGGCATTTTTTGGCTCCCTAGTGAATTACATATGCTTTTAAACAATTGCTTTTGACTTTACTTCAGTGGAATAACAGGACTTTGGATACCTCTATCAAGAAGTGTTATGAGTGTTATGATCAGATCTAATGGATGTCATGTCATAGTTGCTTTTTTTCCTTTTTTAAGGATTATGTACCTTTTGCGAGATATAGTTTGAGAAGGATAGACTCTTGTCTTACATAATCCTCACACATATACACACACACAAACAAGGTAAGAGTGAAAAAATAATCTCTTCTATGCCCTTGTGAAAAATCTGGGACTTTTTGCCAACATTTGCATCAATCAAAGAGCATTACTTTCTTAGGCAATTTTCAAGTGAGAAACAGAATTGATCAAATCAAATAATAACAATGAATATAACCACTAGACCAAAAGTCCATTTTAATCACTAGACTAAGCAAATGAAATAGCCTCATTATGTAAAAGAAAAGGTCTGAAGAGAAAATTTTAGTTGAAAATGATCTATTGTAATATACTGCATTGATTGGTTTAAATAATATTCACCACAAACACAAAGCAAAGTTGTCATGACTACCATGGGGGGAGCAAAATTTGCTACTCCAAAATGTCTCCTGAATGTGCAGATTATTCCAGATGAAAACAACCAAGGCCCAAAAGACTCAGGAAAAAACTTGGACCTTCCCCATAACTGGATACAAAAATTTAGATAGAGGGTCTGTTTCTGGTATATACCTATTACCAGAGACATCTGCAAAGAATACAGGCTGGCAGGGCCTCAAGAGATCAGAGTCCACTGGGTCCCATTCATTGTCTTTGCAAGGCTCAGCCCACATTTGTTTACCAAACATTTGCTTTTCTATTTTCATGTTAATTGCCTTCCTCCCCTTTGAAGTCCCAAACAATTACCCCCAACAACCTCTTTTTGTAGTAAAGGTGAATGTTTCAGCCATTTTTGCGATTCACTCAGGTTTTTCTGGGTTTCTGCCAGGTATACATGTCTTTAAGCTTT
The DNA here is from genome assembly GCF_054371585.1 of Giraffa tippelskirchi. Lineage (NCBI taxonomy): Eukaryota > Metazoa > Chordata > Mammalia > Artiodactyla > Giraffidae > Giraffa > Giraffa tippelskirchi. The sequence goes on along the minus strand of NC_137275.1, from coordinate 79,659,194 downwards.
TCGGGTGATTTTCTTCTGTTAATCTAATTTAATTTAATTTAATTCTTAGACCAGCCAGAAGAACCTAGAAGGGCTGAGGAAAATTTCTTCCTCTCCTGACACCACCAAAATGTGTTGAGTCTTTTTCATTCATGTTTTTTTTTTTTATATTTCTTTACACCTTGGTGGTCCTGCTGTGAGTAAATCCAGCAGTGAAAACATACCTTGATACAACTGTTCCTGAGATGATTACAACTCAAATGAAAAACCTTAGGTTCAAGAATCTGTAGAAAACAAAATGTTTATTAGGGAATTCCTGGTGGTGCACCAGTCAAGAATGCGCCTGTAATGCAGGAGCCTCGGTTCGACCCCTGGGTCAGGAAGATCCCCTGGAGAAGGAATAGGCTACCCAGTCCACTATTCTTGCGTGGGAAATCCCATGGACAGAGGAGCCTGGAGGACTACAGTCCATGGGGTAGCAAGAGTTGGACATGACTCTTTTTTGGTTTAGTGAGTAAACCACCACTACCACCAAAATGTACATTGGCCTATACATATTGGGACAGTTGGCTATCCTACCTTGTGGCTACCATTTAATCAAGTCATCCGAGGAACCCAGCTAGTGCTCCATACATAAGGCATGGAACAAAGCATTCTTATGCCAGGGCTTTATGTGACTGATTGTAGCAGCACAGCTCTTGAAGAGCAGCCATTGCATTGTATTCACTTGTGTAGCTATTTCCTAGAGTAAGCACTAGGCATTTTGTTATGAAATGTTAAGTGAATCCTCAGCAAATCTCCCTTTCCACAAGAAAATAATTTTTATGATCTATGAACTTCAGGATATTGCTTGCCCTTTAGTCTTTCTCAATTTAGATATTAGCTTTTAGAATATAAAAGACATGGAAAATTTCTGGTCCTTTGGCACAACAGCACCTGCTGCTCACTTACACTTGCTGTAGCGGACACCACTCGAGGCACCCCCGTTATGTTAGCCCTTGCACCCATGCATGCTTGCTCAGTCTTTTCAGTCGTATCCCACTCTTTGCGACTCTATGGACCGTAGCCCACAGGCCTCCTCTGTCCATGGGATTTCCCAGGCAAGAATACTGGAGTGAGTTGCCATACCCTCCTCCAGGGCATCTTCCCAACCTAGGGACTCAACTTGCATCTCTTCTGCATCTCTTACATCTGCTGCATTGGAAGGTGGTGCTACCTGGGAAGCCCATGTTTGCCCTTACTGAGCATTTATTCTCTCCACCCATCTAACCTACAGAGGAGTTCTTTCTCCTCTTCTCTTTCTTGCTTAATCAAACTCTGAACATGACTGCCCTGTAGCTAAAGTTGTATCAACACTATGCACCTAATGTTTACCTCTCCAAGACGACAATTCCTCACATTCCTTTCCTCTGAAAGCATTCTTCATTCCAGAAAGAAGGTCACAGAAGATAACCTTGAAGGCCACCAGAACCTGTTCTGGAATCATCTGACACCAGCCCTAATGATCTCAATGCCCCCAGGAGGAGAAGAAGAAGAATGCAAGAGTACATCAGCTCCCATCATTACCTACAGCCTATTTTCCACCCTAAAACTATAAGAGCTCTTCTAGCTTCACAGTTTTGAGAAGGAGGGCACAGTCTTGAGAGCTCTAGCCTGCTGTGTCCCCCTTTTGCCTGGCAAAGTATTAAAGCTACTCCTTTTTACTCCTCCAAAGCTCTCTCTCTCTGCATTTCTATTTGGCACTGCTGAACAGAGGTAGAGTTTTCCTCAGTATTTCTATTGGGATTTCTTTTCAGAGCTGACAGGACTAGACAATCAAGGTCCTGCTGACAGTGCAGGAGAGACTAACCTAACTGGGGACCGACCATGCCAGAGTGTCCACTAACAACCACTATTTAATGTTTTTCTTTTCTTTGCTGAAAGAAGAGTTAGCTCTGTCAGGAACAATGCAAAGGAAAAAAGAAAAACAAACATATACAGCTAAAGCAATTGCAATTTTCATCTTCACTATAATTGAAAATACAATTGTTTTCTTTTTAAAACAATACATTTAATTGAATAGTTGAACGTGGCTCCATATTTAGCTTCTGAGTCAACACAAAAAGAGAAGCTCAGATTGGCTTAGCCTGTGTTTTATACTTTTTTTTTTTTTTAAGATCAATTGCAAATTTAAAGGGAAGTTCCCTTCCGAAGCTTCCCAAACTGTGGTTTCCACTAACGGATTAAGGTGTCACCCACCGCTCTTTGGTAACCTCACCCCCAAAAGAGATCCTCAACCTCACTGACATGAACAAACATATATATTGTTATGAATGTGCATCTGCCTCTGCTGCATAATCTACTTTGTTGAAACAAGGAAATTAGAGTTCTGGGGCTGAGGAATGTATTCAATAACTAGGAGGCAACATTTTCCCTCTTATTGAATTGACTTCTGCTCTGTTTTTCTCTAAGCCTTCTAAAATCTGTCGTGGTTTACTAAAGCAGATGGACTTCAAATTGTTTACAACACCAACAATAAAATTGTTGATGTGAAATTTAGTTTTTGTAGGTTTTATCCCCCAGAAAATTTACATTGGATCAAACAGTTGGCTGTGAAAAAATAATGATGATGACAACAATGAAAAGTACTATAGCTTAGAACTACTCAGCACTTCTATGATGTTAGACGTTATGCTGCTTTACATACATTATTTATTTTCATTCCCAGAAAACCATATGAGAAAATATATTTGAAATTATATATCCAGTTTACAGATGAAGAGATGGTGGCTCAGAGAAGTTAGGGTGTTTGGTCCATGAGGGCAGGACTTGTGGTCTTGTTTGTTGCTAGTATCTTGACGAGCACTTGGCACTTACTGGACATAAGCACTCAATATATATTCATAAAGGGGCTTCCCTGATGGCTTAGTGGTAAATAATCTGCCTGCAATGCAGGAGACACAGGAGAAGTAGGTTTGATCCCTGGGTCAGGAAGATCCCCTGGAGAAGGAAATGGCAACTCACTCCAGTATTCTTGCCTGGATAATCCCATGGACAAAGGAGTCTGGCAGGCTACAGTCCTTGGGGTCACAGAGAGTCAGACACGACTGCGTGACTGAACACACATATATTCATAAACTGGATGAATGAACAAATTCGTACCTGGGACATATATTAGGCAGATTCAGGAAGGACTGAGTGATGAAACTGACAATGATAAAATGCAGAACATCATGAAAAATAGCTTAAAATGATAACAGTAGTAATAAAGGAGGACAGATAGAGGAGATTAACATGTTTCTTAATTAGTAGTTTTTTGGATTGACTGCTCATCAGCATCATCTGGAGATTTTTTTAATAGAATACTTTCATGCTGTAAGAAAAAAAAAAACACTATAAAAATAAATGTATACATCAAAAAGTAAAAGTTCTACATTTCCTTTTCTTTCTTTCCCAAACTTATTTCTCAGTTTTGACCTTATTAACAGTTCAATGTGTAACTTTTATAAACATATACATGAATAAGTACACACCATAAGCACTTCTATATTTAAGAATATCATATGAAAAAGCTGTTATATGATTTGCTTTTTAAAACTGAAGAATACTGTATGCCTTGGACATCTGTCAAAGTCAGCGTTTCATTCAATTGTACAGACATGCCATGGTTTACTTAAAAGCCCCTATTGATGGACATCCAAATGGTTTTTTAAAGTATAAACAAAGCTGTAGTAAGAATCCTTGTATCTATATCTTTCTATGTGTGTTCAAGTACATTACTAGGATAAATTTCTAGAAGTAAAATTACTAGGTCTTAGGGAAAAAAGGTTAACACCCATTGCTAACTCCTTCCAAAAAAGCTGTAGCAATTTACTTGAGAAACTTTAAAAAAATACAGTCTCCCTGGGCCCATATCCATGTCCGATGAAACAAAACCTTGGTAAGTAGAGCCTGAGTATCTTTATATATTCTAAAGTTTTCCAGGTGAAATCAGTCAGGTGTGAGAACCACTGATCTAGATCACTCTCTTCTTTTTGGGCAAAGTGTGGGTGAGACGGAAACTAAAATAAGCCTTAACATGCAGAAGAAGTTGGTTGAAATTATAAAATCACTAAATTATCAGTAATTTATATTTCCATTGCTTCCAAATAGTTTATCTTAATTCAGCATTATGACTACTCTTTTTAGGTAAGTAGAACAGAAAGAAAAATGAACCGAACCTATGAAAACTTAAGCTTCCTCAAACAAAAAATGATAGAACCAAGACTGAAATTCAGGTCCTTAGAATAGAAAATTTCTCCCCTTGCTCCCTCCCATTAAACTATATAGCAAAGTGAATTATGACTGTATTGTTCTGTCCTGTTAGAAATCTATGCATGCTAACCCTGGGAAATGAGATTTCTGAGAGTTCAGGCATCACCTGTAGACCTTCAGACAACCAGTCGTCTGATAGTAGCATAAATAATAAACATCCATATCTATACATTTTGTCTCAAAAAATCTGAGGCTGGGACTATAGCCAGACCGACCCTGAATAACATCTCTAAAAGTCCTTATCTTAAAGAAAAGTGATTGCGACAATGGAAGTAGCCAAAGGAGACGGCTGCTCTACATGGATTAGAGAACTGAGTCTTACCCAAAGGTAGACAGTGGAGAGGCTAGTTCTCAACAGTTTCCCAAGGTTTTGCTTGGTAGGGCTGCTGCCTGAGCTCTGAAGTAAGTATTTCAATTAATAAAGCTTCAATCAAGAGTCATACAGAGTGAAGTAAGTCAGAAAGTGAAACAAATATCCTATGTTAACACATGCATGTGGGAGCTAGAGAAATGGTACAGATGAACTCATTTGCAGGGCAGGAACAAAGACACAGACATACAGAACAGACTTATGGACACAGAAGGGGAAGGAGAGGGTGGGACGAATTGAGAGCGCAGCGCTGACATATATACTCGACAATGTGTAAAACAGATAGTGGGAAGCAGTTGAATAGCACAAGGAGTTCAGCTTGGTACTCTGTGTTGACCTTGAGGGGTAGGGTAGGGTGGTGGGAGGGAGGCTCAAAAGGGAGGGGATATATGTATACATATAGCTGATTCATTTTGTTGTACAGCAGAAACTAGCACAACATTGTAAAGCAATTATTCTCCAATTAAAAAAAAAGTAACTTAAAACCTACCTCTCAAGAAAATTTCTGCCTTAACAGAAGGTAGGATGACATCTTTGTGAAGGTGAACTTTATAGAGTTATTATGATTATTAAATGTAATAGTGAATATGATAATGGATTTTATCACCAGCATTTATAACATCTCAGAATTAGGAGAGTAATCAGGTCAACTGAGACGCAGGCTTGCAACTAGGCAGAAGAGGAGGGAACTGATATTTGTTACGCTTTTGGCGTTTATTAGGCATTATGACTTCTGTTTTCTGAGGGTCCTGGCTAGGGCAAGGAGACCAGGGCAGACTATGGCAGAGAAATAAGTCGATATAGCCAAGGGAAAATCAGAGGTGTTTGTGTTGTGTCAAACAGGCCAGGGTTGGAAGCAATTATCAAATGTTTCCTATGGGGTGAATTTCCTGAAACACTTTTCTTTCTAGGGGCTGCTCCCTTAGCAGGGTGAGGTGGGAGAAGTGGTATCATTTTAGGGAAGAGTGACTACTTTTCCTCCAAATTAGGAGTCCTTCAAAGCATGTGCTCTGTATCAAGTCAAGGAAGGTTAAGTGACCAGACTGGAGACAGCGTGCCTAATTTATTACTCCTTAAAATTGGGATAATCTCAACGTTTTTTCCCCTTTAGGTTTAGGAATTTTAACAGGTAATCTGCAACTATAAGCAGAGTGAAATCTGCAGTTTGAGGAAACGGAAAGCATCTGCTCTGTGTGGGATGAGGGGAAAATAAACGAGATGATTTCTACACAAAGATCACTTTTTGGACCATAATGCGAGAGTTGAAGAAACTGCACCTTCTTTGTGGCAGTGACCCAAATTGCTGCTGTAGCTCCTAGAAAGAGATTAACAGAGTCTAAGCACACTAGGATATTAAATGAAACACACAGAGTGATAGTTAATGTCTTGTATACAGAGGAAGCTTCATAGGCAATAAAGAAATGTCTGTCTTAAATAACAACTGTGAAGTGGCTGAAGTTTCTCCAAGCCCCTGAGGAGGCTGTGACCTCCCCCCTCCCCTGGGGCCAGTCTCCAGCTCTTTGACTGACTGGCTCAGAACCTAACCAGGGCTGTTCTCCTTTAGGAAAGAAATACATCCTAGAGCCTTAGAACTAAGGATATTAAGTGCTTTCAGTAGGAAGCAATTATTCCATCCTTATTAAAAAACTTCTTTTATTTTCAGTCTTCCTGTCTCATTTCTCTTCTTCCCCGATGGTTCAGCAGTGAAGAATCCACCTGCAGTTCAGGAGACACAGGAGATGTGGTTTCCATCCCTAGCTTGGGAAGATCCTTTGGAGGAGGAACTGGCAACCCACTCCAGTATTCTTGCCAGGAGAACCCCATGGACAGAGGAGCCTGGCAAGTTACAGTCCATACGGTTGCAAAGAGTTGGACATGACTGAGCACACACATACTCTGACCAAATATCAGAGTTACTTAGACCTGTGTCCTAGGTGCTTTTCTGTTCTTTTCTCCTTCCATCTTTTCTTTTTAAATCACCTCATTCCTCATAGTGTTAAATACCATCTACATGATATAAATCCAAATTTGTTGTCACTCGTCCAGATGGCTTCTCTAAGCACCAACTGCCCAGTGGCTTCTCTACATTGTGTTCTCAGTCTGAGTATATTTGACTTTCTTCTACAAATCGACACATCTGCAAGTCATCCCCTTCACCATAAATGGAGTCTCTTTTATCTAGTCGCTTAATCTAGAATCCCCAAATCATCCTTCAGTCCTTCTTCCTCCATGTCCACATTCTATCATTAGTCTATTATGCATAAATATACTAGCATCTAGTAAATCTGCCCATATATATGCATATAAAATACATCCACTTCTTGCATCTCCATAGCTACTGCTCTGGGTCAAGCCATTATCAGTTCCAGCTTGGATTATCACAGAAGCTTGTCATCTGGGCTAAAAGTTTCCATTATCTCCCTCTCACTTCACTCTGCATGTGAAATCCTGAGAGCTCTTTACAAATCTACACCATATTAGGTCATTTCTGGAGAATCTCCATGGACAGAGGAGCCTGGAAGGCTACAGTCCATGGGGTCACAAAGAGCTGGACACGACTGAGTGACTAAGCACAGGTCATTTCTAGGCTTATAACCCTTATGTAGCTTCCTAGGTGGTCCAATGGCAAAGACTCCATCTGCCAAGGCAGGAGATGCAAGAGACTCGGGTTCAATCCCTGGGTCAGGAAGATCCCCTGGAGAAGGGAATGGTTACACACTCCAGTATTCTTGACTGGAGAATTCCATGGACAGAGGAACCTGGCAGGCTAAAGTCCACAGGGTCACAGAGTAAGAAACGACTGAGCACATGTGTGTGCGTGTGCACACGCACGCGCACGCGCGCACACACACACACACAACCCTTATGTAGCTCCACACTGCACTAGATATGAAATACAAAATCTTTGATATGACCAGCCAGCTTGGGTGATCTGACTCCCTTCCCTTCACTGTAGCCTTTGTCACTATAACACTCAAGTTGTGCCTGCTCAGTTATGTCAAACTCTTTGAGACTCTGTGGACTGTGGCCCGCTGGGCTACTCTGTCCATGAGATTTTTCAGGCAAGATTACTGTAGCAGGTTGCCATTTTCTACTCCAGGTGATCTTCCCGACCTGGGGATCGAACCCGTGTGTCTTGCATCTCCTGCATTGGCAGGTAGGTTCTTTACCACTGTGCCACCTGGGAAGCCCAACACTCTAATTATATGGACATTAAAGGCTTGAATTCTATATTCTCTTTCCAAAGGCTTATCACATGCTGTTTCCTATGTTTAGAATAAGTTCTCTTCACTCTTTGCTTGGCTAGTATCTATTACATTTTCAGCTTTCAGCTCAAGGCTCTTCTCTTAGAGATTTCACCTGAAACTATTGATAAATACCAACAAAGCAAGTCATATGGCCATACCAACAGGACTGGGATACATAATTTTTCATCAGAGATATAAACAGAATATTGATAAAATTAATCCAGTTTACAACAATTAAACTTCAAGAAGTCTATAAAGAAGAATGAATCTGTCAAGTTTCTCTGTTTTTTGTTGGAATTACATGGACTAAGTGTAGAAACATTAGTGGTTTCATGTTGACAAGAAACTTGATTTTGTATGCATATGTGACTTCAATGAATGAAAATGAAGACCAAAATAAGTATTACTGGAAAATTCAGTTTTCTTGAGAGATAAAAATCTTTCAAAACAAGGGCCAATGGAGGAAATGTTAATAAAAGTGCCTTTACAGGGTGAAAATTTCTATTATCTAAACTAAATAACCTGAAACATTTGATTAATGTTTAACATGATAATGGAAATTCAAACATTTTAAATGTGACCTTCTGGTGATAATACCATTTGTGTTTTTTTCTAATTCAAATATAGTGATGGAGATTTAAGATGCAGAAGGTAGGATCTTGGCAATCCATTCTGTCACCTACATCTAAATATAGAATATACATGCAGAGAGAGCATATATATCGAAGGTTATTGAAGTCACTTGATAAAATCTTTGGTATCTTAAAACAATTCTTTGTGGAAATTTGCAGACAGAGATAACTTGTCATGCAGCCTTTATTTTACTTGGAAAGATAATTACAGTCATAATAGCATCACTATAAAGGAAAAGGAAATAACATTTTTCAAGCTTTTACTATGACCCCATGTACAAAATTCTCCAAATAGTATTAGAAATTACACTATTATCTCCATTTTACAGCTAAGGATCATTAGGTGCTGAGAAATTATAAATGTGCCTAAAGCCACACAAGATGGTAAGTGGCAGGGCAAGAATACAACCCCAAATTTGTCTGACTCCAAAGATCAATCCATTACCTCAATGATGACAGTGATCTGGTGGCCCTTCTAAGTTCCTTAAATCAAAGTTCATCCACAGTCTCAGTTTTTGGGCTCATTAATATATATATATATATATATATATAATTTTTTTTTAAGCAAATTTGAGCAATAATAGGGCTTCCCAGGTGGCAGTAAAGAATGTGGTAAAAAAATCCATCTGCAAATGCAGGTGATGTAAGAGACCTGGGTTCGATCCCTGGGATGGGAAGATCTTCTAGAGGAAAGCATGGAAACCTACTCCAGTATTGATGCCTGGAGAATCCCGTGGGCAGAGGGGCCTGGCAGGCTGTGATCCATGGAGTCTCAAAGAGTCAGACATGACTGAATCAACTTAGCATGCACGCAAAGGCAATAATAAGGACCCAACCTATAGGTTTACCATAAACACAATCTAAAAATTAGAGCTATTCCCTTTGGGCTCCTATTTCTCTTAGATTTAATATAAATCTAAACTACTAAAGAAAAAATTCAATATCCTTTGCATTGGCAGAGAGTACCAAGTGAAAGGGGAGAAATCCATGTTTATTTTAGAAGCCCCATTAGACTACCTCAAATTTTGAATGCCTACCAAGATAACTTTTGGGAGCCTAATAGAGGTGAATCAAACTGCAATTTGAGCAGGACTAACTCCTGCAAAATAGTATACAGAGGCAGCGTGGTGAATGGGAATTAAGGCATTGACTCAGGAACCAGAATTCGAATGTCTGGCTCCACAGTCATCGGCTGTGTGGCTTTGGACAAACAGCTTTTCTGCTCTGATTTCCTCACTTTCAAGATGAAGATAATAATAAACACATTCCCTGGAATTGTTACAAGGAGTGTAAGAGTTAATATTTATAACATTTATAGGGTGCTTAGGGTAGTGTGTTAGCACCAGAGTAAATGCTGGTTTTGGTCTTGAAGAATAAACAACATTTCTCTTAGGTCATGCTCATTGATTTATTATTTATTGAGTAACTACTATATGCTAGGGACTTCCCCAGTGGCCCAGTGGTGAAGAATCTGCCTGCAACGCAGGAGACACAGGATATGAGGGTTCGATCCCTGAGTCAGAAAGATCTTCTGGAGGAGGGCATGGCAACCCACTCCAGTATTCTTGGCTGGAGAATCTCATGGACAGAGGAACCTGGTGGGCTGCAGTCATGGGTTCACAAAGAGTCAGACACGACTGAAACAAGTGAGCATGCACTATATGCTAATCATCGTTACGCAGTGCTAAACGATAACTTTGGCTAAAACAGGAAAGCTCAGGAACCTCTAAGAAAGGTCATTTTTGAAAGTACTATATAAGTGTGTTTAACAAACAGCATGTTCCCCTAGACAACTAATGCCTTTTATTTTTTTTAAACAGAAATATGATTTCAGCACTCAGATTATTCTAAACTGAGAGATGGTTTTACTTCTCTTTCTTTTCCCCATTTTTGGTGGAGTTGGTTCTCTCCAGGTGCAGCACACAGAATATGAGGGATATGTCAATGGATATCATTGTCAACAACAACAAAAAAGATAGAAAAGGGAACGTTTCAGTTCAGTTCAGTTCAGTCGCTCAGTCATGTCCGACTCTTTGCGACCCCATGAATTGCAGCACGCCAGGCCTCTCTGTCCATCACCAACTCCTGGAGTCTACCCAAACCCATGTCCATCGAGTTGGTGATGCCATCCAACCATCTCATCCTCTGTCGTCCCCTTCTCCTCCCGCCCCCAATCCTACCCAGCATTAGGGTCTTTTCCAATGAGTCAACCCTTCGCATGAGGTGGCCAAAGTATTGGAGTTTCAGCTTCAACATCAGACCTTCCAATGAACACCCAGGATTGATCTCTTTTAGGATGGATTGATTGGATTTCCTTGCAGTCCAAGGGACTCTCAAGAGTCTTCTCCAACACCACACTTCAAAAGCATCAATTCTTCGGCGCTCAGCTTTCTTCACCATCCAACTCTCACATCCATACATGACCACTGGAAAAACCATAGCCTTGACTAGACGGACTTTTGTTGGCAAAGTAATGTCTCTGCTTTTAAACATGCTATCTAGGTTGGCCATAACCTTCCTTCCAAGGAGTAAGTGTCTTTTAACTTCATGGTTGCAATCACCATCAGCAGTGATTCTGGAGCCCAAAAAAATAAAGTCTGACACTGTTTCCACTGTTTCCCCATCTATTTCCCATGAAGTGATGGGACCAGATGCCATGATCTTAGTTTTCTGAACGTTGAGCTTTAAGCCAACTTTTTCACTCTCCTCTTTCACCTTCATCAAGAGGCTCTTTAGTTCTTCTTCACTTTCTGCCATAAGGGTGGTGTCATCTGCATATCTGAGGTTATTGATATTTCTCCCGGCAATCTTGATTCCAGCTTGTGTTTCTTCCAGCCCAGCATTTCTCATGATGTACTCTGTATATAAGTTAAATAAGCAGGGTGACAATATACAGCCTTGACGTACTCCTTTTCCTATTTGGAACCAGTCTGTTGTTCCATTTCCAGTTCTAACTGTTGCTTCCTGACCTGCCTACCGGTTTCTCAAGAGACAGGTCAAATGGTCTGGTATTCCCATCTCTTTCAGAATTTTCCACAGTTTATTGTGATCCACACAGTCAAAGGCTTTGGCATAGTCACTCACTACTTAGCTGAGAACAAGTAACACATTTTAGGTTTTCACTATGGTGGACTAGTGGGTTGTCCCATCCTGATTTTGTTTTTACCAAATGAATTAATATAGAAGAAAGCAGTATTCTATTGACCAAGCAGTGCCAACATTGCTATGAAGAAAATGTGCTTACATTCTCTAAAAGGACTTATCATTTAATGCTTTTTATATTTTAAATAATAATTTGATCTGGGAACATTTTCATTGTTTTTATAAAAAACCTGGCCTATGTATATTAATGCAAATTAAAGTTCATTTTCCAAGGGAGCAATATTAGATTTTCTGTATCTAGGACTCCATATTTAGGAAATAGAAGGACTTAAATAAATTGTTGGTGATTTTATTTCTTCTTCCAACAGATCTGACCACCAAATGAAAAAAAAATGTTAATTGTTGGTTGTACACATGCCACTTTTTCCAGGTTATCTTAAGTTTTGGAGTTTGAAGTAATGACAGAAAGGGAAAAATTCTATTTGATTAACTAAAGCCCGATACTACTAGGAAACACTGGACAAACATAGTGATTCTTTTGTGTAATCAAATGAATACTTAGAGAAATGGTAGCTTTGTACACTGATTCTATTTATTTAGTGCGAGAACAATATTCTTTTTCCTTTGGTCTTCGTTTATTTTTTCCTCCCAAACTCATCATTCACCCTTTGCCTCTCACTGAGCCAGCAGCCCTGGTCTCTGTTTTGACAATCAATGCTTGTGATTTGACACTGCATCTTAGTCTCAAGATGACAGGTAGGGGTATTTCATGAACTCAGACTCTATTGGTATTTCCAAAACTTATACACATACCTGCATATTGCAGCATCATTGTATTCAATACTTGGATGACTGCATTTCAAAATAAGTTGGTGGCAAAGATTTATTTATTGATGTTTAGTGTTGCTTTTGTAGCCATACAAAAGTTTTTATTAAAAGCTTCACATTTATTCTGCTATCTTCCAAAGGAGGAAAGTTTCTTTGTCAGGGCAAAAATTAATTGTTGGCAATGTTTATTGTTGAACTTTCTCTGAAGTTCGCCTTAAAAAAAGATTTAAAATAAACCTCCTGTAGAGCATCCTGACGTCTTCATTTGTTACAATTTGTTTTCCTACTAGCCTGATACACTCCCACATCAAGATAAATAAGACCAGGCTATAGCCTGTTGTCTGGGCTGTCAGTGACAGGATTCTCCAAGTTCATCCCTCTGCAGAAACTTGGTGAATTCGTTCAAAAAGGAAACGATGTTTTGTGATTTCAAATTTAATTTTACTTGAGAAAGGCTGTGAGATTTTTATGGTAGTGATTTTATAGATATCAAATTTTATAACATTTTATTTGATTAAGGAAAACCAAAAACTACTGACAGTCTGGCAATGTCTACAGTTCAACTTGTCTTAATCTTAGCAGAAAGCAAAGAATTTTACACACTTATGAAAATGGCTTATAAAATAGATGAGCAAATCAGGAATATGAGCCTAATCTTATGACTAGTTCTTTTAAGGAATAGGCAAGAATGAGAGTCAGCAATGAGAGAAAAGAAAGGGGAAAAATGATTCATGAAGAATTTAGTTTCTTCCAGTTATAGAGCTGGGTGCTCTCAGCTGTTAAGTCAACTATTCTTTCCAGCTATCCTCTGAGGGAGAGCTATTATCCGCCTGGTTTTTACAAATTAATGCCTTGGGATTAAGCTAGTTTGAATAACTAGCCCACAGTTTCCCAGTAGAAAGAAGCAGAGCTCTGATGCAGATCTAAGGAGGTCTTAACTCTTAAGACTATTCACATGATTAAAGGACTTTTAAATAGAGTGAATACCTTTGGGAAAAGTTAAAAAAATGGTCTTGGGTAAGGTAAAATTCAAATGGCAGTAATGGTTAATGGAAATTAGCTTTCCTGCTTCCTCTCTGGCCTGGGACATCCTTACTCTTATGTCAGCCCTACACAGACCATTTACCGCTGAAAACTTCAGAGGGTGAGGATTATGCATTGATGAAATCTACCAGGTATCAGTGCAAATGGCACTGACAAATCCTGCCACATTTGGAAACTTGATGCTCAGTTCTAATCTGTGGATACTTACTGATCATTATTAATAGTTGAAAGAAAATTAAAAAGAAAAACATCTCCGAATTTTTTGAGGATTTGGGAAAATCCTTTTCCATGGATATATATTTATAAATAGGTAGCTAGGTAGGTAGAGACAGAAAGGTAGATTTATCTAAATGTCTGTATTTTCATTACTGGAAATTAAAGTGGAAAATATCCTCCTTTATTTCAATAGGCAGGCTGCTCTGGAAGCAGGTATTTAGGGAAAATTTTTCCAATAGACTATTTTGGGAGTACCTTGTAAACAAGAAAGCCAGAGCACCTTTGAGTGTCTCATAGCAGGACTCAGGCAGAGAATTCCTGTTACTTTGGTATGATGGGAATACATGCAAGGCGAGCTGAAGGACCCACATGCTGATTCTGCTTGGGGTTCTTTCAAGACATAAAGAAGAGTCTAAAAGTGCCCATCTTATGGAAACAAGATACAGCATCATCTGTACATCGATGCACATAGCTGCATTACCTAAAAGTGACCAACTGTTCAGAGAGACAAATACAATGAATCTCAAACAGGCACTCTAGAAATCCTCTCTGGTTGATGGTGGGGTGTTGTAATAGCAACAAAACCCCTCAGATCCGTAGGAAGGAATAAGCACATTGATTTCAGTTGTAAATGTAGTAAAAATATGTTGTTAATGCTGCCAAATCACCTGCATCTTTCCCTACTTCCAAGCAGATCTTTCCCTTTTAATTGTAGTGTTTCTTCCACATTCTTCGTTTTTTAAAAAGTGGCCCCACATGTGCATGAGAAAGCAAATGTTTACTTGGGGTGTATTTTCTTAGCATCATTATGAAGAAAAAGTAAGAAAAGGATGTTTGTACTACAGCAGTGTGAGGAGCTGTCCTTTTCAAAAACATTTTTGCAATGTGGCCATTAGCTGCTGATGGAGTTGCCATGGTTATAAGAGGTCCACTGTGGGAGAAATCTTCATTTATTATCAGATTTTGACAGCGGCAGTCAGAATGCTTGATGAGGGGAAAAATAAGAACAACAACATACAAGAGCCTTGGCCATTTTAGCCACACAAAGAGTTGAGTTATAACATTAAAAAATATTCAATGATAAAGTCATGGGTGAGTTGAGTGCCAGGAAAAATCTTGCTTTTGAAATAAAATGTATTCCTGTAAATAGCAGAGGCCGAAAATGATAGCCTACTCAAGAAACAGCCAAGAAATGGCAACAGGTGTAAACCTACTGAGTTGAACATGATATAAATTATTTCATGTAATAGTTTACAGTAGTTCTGCTGCTTTTTCCTGCATCCTTTCTCATGCAAAAATCTGATCTAAGCTACAACTTTAAGGGTTACTGAGCTTCACATGTCTCTTGGTGTTTTAGTACAAGGAAAAGCCTTTGTATTAAATCTACCTGAAAGCCCTGGAAATATTCTCATGTACGAAGTGTAATAAATCCCATTACATGGGCCTCACTAGGCTACGGATCCACATTTTCCATGGAAAGTCTGTGAAATACACGTTAGCATTCTTCCTTGGTCCTAGGACCATAGGCGAAATTTGATGGCTTTTTTGTCTCTTTGGAATAACAGCTGATTACTCTTGAAGGCTTAGTGTTTAGAGATGAACCACAATTTGCCTCTAGCCTCAAAAAGCACAAATATAATAAATTCTGTAGCATTTATTCGTGGTTAGGGCAGGAGGAGAGAAGCGACCGCTCCCTGCTGGATTCCCACGTGAACATGAACCTGTGATGTTTCAGAGTGCGTGAGCAGCGGTGAAGCTTGCTATAGAGACAGTGAGCTGACAGGACTGAGGGCCCTCACGGCTCAGACTCTAGGGGATGAAAGCTGACAGATGAATAGAAAGAGGCTGGTGGTGATGGAAAGTGCACGGTCATTTAGGCAGAATAAAGGATAAAGGGAGGATCCTGAAAGAAAGCCTGCACACCTGGAAGGAGGCTCCAAATGGCCTGCTCAGCGCTTTCATCCTCGCTGCGTCCCTGCACGACTCCAGCTACCTCCACCCAGGGTCCAGATCAGAGGGCCTCACCCTCAGTCCTGGGACATCTCTTTCCTGGCCTTCCTTGTGTAGCTTCATCAGTTGCATACAGGCGCTCAGTGTCACCGGCGTCGCCTCAGACTACTTGGTACTTGCTCTCTCTCCTCCGTACCTCGCCTTTGCTCATCACTTTTTGCACTCTGATGTTCATCGTCTTTACTCCATGGAAATTACTCTGCTGAGGGCACTAATGACTCCACTGTTGACTGAAACAGATAATTTTCAGTCGTGACCTCCTTGGCCTTTTTCCTCTTAGCCCCAGTGAATTCCCTCCCATCTGACTTGCTCCTGTGCTGTTCTCATCTGTGGAGCAGGGCAGAGAGGTCAGGCTGTACAGCTAAGTTTCTGCAACGATCTACGAGGTGGGAGTAGGTCAAGAAACTGAGACTTAACAGTTCAAGAAACTTACTGAGGGCTTCCCTGGTGCTCAGTGGTGGAGAGTCCGCCTGCCAGTGCTCGTGACACGGGGGTGGGTCTCGGGTTCCGGACAATTCCACACGCCACGGGGCAGCTGGGCCTGTGAGCCGCAACTCTTGAGCCCGTGATCTAGAACTGGGAGCTGCAACTGCTGAAGCCTGAGTGCCCTGGAGCCTGTGCTTCTCTGCGGGTGGGGCCACCACAGTGAGAGGCCCGGGCACTGTGGCTGGAGGGTGGCCCTTTGTCTGGAGGGTGGCCCCCCTTTCCACCAGGCCACAACTAGAGAAAAACCTGAGCAGCAGCAACAAAGACCCAGCACAATCAAGGATAAGTAAGTAAATAAAATTATTTAAAAAATGGTCCACATAAAAAATATCTTCAAGAAAATTAAAAAAAGAAAGAAGCTTACTGAGGATTCTGGCTCCTGACCAAAGACCAATGAGTCATTTCTATGGCCAAGGACAGGCAGTTATGAAGGCTTTACCTTGCAGGCTTCACAGAGGAAAGGTGCCGTCTGAGACCACAGACCTGGTGTACAGCCAACATACTGCAGCCTCTGAGGGGAACTGTAGTTGAGGGCTCAGCTTCCCGGGGCTGGCCATGCTCCTGTGCATCTCTGCATCCTTAGCCCAGTGCCCTCATTCGGGAGCCTCCCTCCAGCTTCTTTGCTGAAATCTCCTTTTGGGAGGAGGAGGAGGAACCCTGAGGACACTTTCCCCCACCCTGACTCACTTCTCGGTGCCTTTCCACTCCTAGTCCTTTTCCCTCACCCTCTCCCCAGTCCCCAGACCCATAAAACAGTGGGAGCCTTTGACCTGGGGACCCCTCAGCAGTAAGACAACCCAGCATCTATGCTGATATAGCCAATCCCTGACCAGTGAACCATTCTCGTGGAAAAATTGGGTGAGGAAGGAAAGAGAGGGTTGCCTTTTTACCGTTTAGCCTCTTGCTTGTGCTACTGTAGTAAGTGATTTTAAAGGCTTGGCTACCTGATTGTTACTCTCATTTTTTTTTTTTTTTTATAAATTTATTTATTTTAGTTGGGGGCTAATTACTTTACAATATTGTAATAGTTTTTGCCATACATTGACATGAATCAGCCATGGGTTTACATGTGTTCCCCTTCCTGGACCCCCCACCCACCTCCCTCCTCATCCCATCCCTCGGGGTCATCCCATTGCCCCGGCCCTGAGCTCTTGTCTCATGCATCAAACATGGAATGATGTTGTTTCACATATGATAATATACATGTTTCAATGCTATTCTCCGAGAACGTCCCACCCTCACCTTCTCCCTCAGAGTCCATAAAATTGTTCTATGCATCTGTGTCTCTTATTCTGTCTCGCATATAGGGTTATCGTTACCATCTTTCAAATTCCATATATATGCATTAGTATACTGTATTGTTGTTTTTCTTTCTGGCTTACTTCACTCTGTATAATGGGCTCCAGTTTCATCCATCTCAGTAGAACCGATTCAAATGTATTTTTTTTATGGCTAACAAACACATGAAAAGATGCTCAACATCACTCATTATTAGAGAAATGCAAATCAAAACCACAGTGAGGTATCATTTCACACCAGTCAGAATGGCTGCTATCCAAAAGTCTACAAGCAATAAATGCTGGAGAGGGTGTGGAGAAAAGGGAACCCTCTTACACTGTTGGTGGGAATGCAAACTAGTACAGCCACTATGGAGAACAGTGTGGAGATTCCTTAAAAAACTGGGAATAGAACTGCCATATGACCCAGCGATCCCACTGCTGGGCATATACACCGAGGAAACCAGAATTGAAAGAGACACATGTACCCCAATGTTCATTGCAGCACTGTTTACAATAGCCAGGACATGGAAGCAAACTAGATGTCCATCAGCAGACGAATGGATAAGGAAGCTGTGGTACATATACACAATGGAATGTTACTCTCATTTTTGACTTCTTGCTTCAACCAGCTATTCTGACTCCGGGCAGCTCAGCTTTCTCTGGCTTGCTGAGCTTCTGACACCTACTTGGTTCACAGTAGGAATTGGAGCTAGGGTTTTTTGGTGTTTTTTTTTTTTGACTGTGCCTTGTGGCATGCAGGATCTTAGTTCCCTGATCAAGGATTAAACCTGGGCCACCTGCATTGGGAGCGCAGAATCCTAACCACCAGACAGCCAGGGAAGTTCCTAGCGTAAACATTAAAAGTCAGTTTGTTTGAGTAAAACAATCTGAGCTCTTGATCACTATCCAGATTGCACCAGACTTTTGAAGAAGTTTCTGAATTACTTTCACAGGATCCACACTCCTTGTTTTTCTTCAGTCTTGTGCAATTTTACTCTTTCTAGGAGATTTATTCTCCCCTATGAATTTCATCACCACATGGAAGCTGGTGACTCTTAAATCTTTATTGCCAGCCCTAATCTCTCTTTTGAGCTCAGAATGATAATTCTGTCTCTGAGATATACCTGCTTGGATGGTCCAGAGACAACAAATTCATTTATTCATTCATTTACTCATTCCTCATTCATAAATTTAATATAAGTATTTCTGGAGTCCTTCTTATGTGTCAGGCTCTGTCTTAGGCCTAGATGTACAGGGATAAACAGGAAAGCACAGTTTCTGATGTCTGGAAACTTGGAGCCACACACAATTGTAGAGACAGATGTTAAGCATCTGTAAGCACATTCACTTACACAGGGACCGAGTGTCAGGAATCAAAGTACAGAGTGCTGTAAAGGGCTTTCAAAAGAACCCCCTCGCCTGGCCTAGTGCTTTGGAAAATGCTTCTCTGAGGAAGTGTTGGGGATTCCCAGGTGACTCAGTGGTAAAGAATTGTTCTATCATTGCAGGAGACGCAAGAGATGTGAGTTCGATTCCTGGATCAGGAAGATCCCCTGGAAGAGGAAATGGGAACCCACTCCAGTATTCTTGCCAGGAAAATCTGGCAAAAGGAGGAGGACAGAGGAGCCTGGCAGGCTACAGTCCATGGGGTTGCAAATAGTTGGACCCAACTGAGTGAGCCCACATGCACGAGGAAGTGAGATTAATAGGCGTTAACAACAAAGGACTCTTGAGAATCCCTTGGACAGCAAGGAGATCAAACCAGTCAATCCCAAAGGAAGTCAACCCTGAATATTCATTACAAGGACTGATGCTGAAGCTGAAACGCCAGTACTTTGGCCACCTGTTGCAAAGGGTTGACTCATTGGAAAAGACTCTGGAAGATTGAAGGCAGGAGGAAAAGGGGGTGACAGAGGATGAGATGGTTGGGGGAGATGGTAAAGAACAGGGAAGCCTGACGTGCTGCAGTCCAACGGGGTGGCAAAGAGTTGGACACGACTTAGTGACTGAACAAACACCAACAATAATAAAGGGCAGGGGAAGAGAAAAGAGCTTCTCAGGCAGGAGAAATGGTATTGAAGAAGAAAGATAACATGGTTGGAACACAGAGATGGTATGATTCTGGCAATACTTGGGAATCCAGAAGTCTTCTGCATTTCTTTTCTAAACTCTAACCTAAACCTATAGGTTTTCAGTCTTGTTGCAGCCTGGATCTCTA
Organism: Giraffa tippelskirchi; assembly: GCF_054371585.1. Lineage (NCBI taxonomy): Eukaryota > Metazoa > Chordata > Mammalia > Artiodactyla > Giraffidae > Giraffa > Giraffa tippelskirchi. The sequence continues at coordinate 79,639,488 of NC_137275.1, read as the reverse complement.
GCCCATAGATTAAAATATACTAATAGAATTTGCTGTTTTGTCAGTGGAACTTTAAGCCTGTTGCTGCCTATATGCCCTCTGCTTTAGCTCTCAGACATTCTTTCAGGGACCCTAGAACATCCTGCAGTGATGCTGTCTCTCTCCCCCACTGGAGAACTAGACCAACAGCAATTCTTATCCTTCTTCTCTCCACACTGGTTCCTCTGTCAGTTTCTTCTTTCATTTATCCACACAGTCTCTTTCCTGGTAATTACAAGGCTTTGATTAAAGGATCAAGAGATAATCCAGTACAGAACAGAAAAATGACATACAACTTTGGGTTATTTTGATGGCTTTCTAACAGTATATTTCATGAGTTAGGTATATAAATCTTTTCGAAAAATTTTTACTATAAAATATTTGATATCTACAAAAGAATATGTGCAATGTATATTTAAGTTAAAAAGCATAATGTGTAACCACATATAAACCTACCACCCAATATAAAAATTGGTGGTGGTGGTTTAGTCACTCAGTCATTCCAACTCTTTGTGATCCCATGGACTGTAGCCTGCCAGGCTCCTCTGTCCATGGGGTTTCCCAGGCAAGAGTACTGGAGTTGGTTGTCATTTCCTTCTCCAGGGATCTTCCTGACTTAGGAACCCAAGTCTCCTGCATTGCAGGTGGATTTTTTTTACCGACTGAGCCACCAGGGAAGCCCCCAAATAGACCATCGAATCATCTTATTTCTGTAATGGAGGTTGGCTGCCCCTTCTGTATGCTTTCCCATTGCAGAGATGGTCCTTCTCTGCTTCTGCAGCAGTCCAGCACCTGCCTGAACATTTTACCTCTCAGACATGGCTTCCTGCAAATAGCATGGGGGGTGGTAGTGGTGGTAGTGGTTTAAAGCCAGGGATATTTCTCCTTTCTAAGTATTACAGAAGTTTGAGAACAAAGTGAGTTTGGATGATAGACAAATTTCTGTGGGACCCATTTTGGGTCCTTTAAATATATATACCATGCCTTTATTATTTACATTTCAAACAGCATTTCTTAAACTGCTGAAACTGCCTTTAGCATGGAGGCTAATTCTAGTGGAGGAAATGTTTATCTGTTCATAGACAGTATCAGAAGTGGTGGTAGTAAGTTCTTAAAATGGATTCTCCCTTCTAAGAAATATTCAATCACAAACGTGAAGACGGTTGTTGTTGTTCAGTTGCATAGTTGTGTCTGCCTCTTTGCAACCCTATGGACTGCAGCATGCCAGGCCTCCCTGTCCCTCACCATCTCCCAAAGTTTGCCCAAGTTCATGTCTATTGCACTAGTGATGCCATCCAGCCATCTCATCCTTCTTCTTTTTCCCTCATGTTTTCCTCATTGCTATTTTTTCAGAGACTTTTCCAATGAGTTGGCTGTTCACATCAGGTAGCCAAAATACTGGAGCTTCAGCTTCAGCATAAGTCCTTCCAAAGAGTATTCAGGGTTTATTTCCCTTAAGATTGACTGGTTTGATCTTCTTGCTCTCCAAGGGACTCCCAAGAGTCTTCTTTAGCACCACAGTTCGAAGGCATCCATTATTTGGTGCTCTGCCTTCTTTATGGTCCAGCTCTCACAAACCATATGTGACCACTGGGAAGACCATAGCCTTGACTATATGGACCTTTGTCAGCAGAGTAATGTCTTTGCTTTTCAGCACACTATCTAGGTTTGTCTTAGCTTTCCTGCTGAGAAACAATCATCTTCTGATTTCATGGCTGCCCTTAATTGGTTGCCAGGCTTTTATTTTAGTTGGTGTAATAAAAATGGAGAAGATTCTATAGCCTATGGCTTTCAGAGACAAGGTCTGTGTCTTGTTCAACTAGGAATCCTTGGTATTTCAGAGAGTGCTTGACGCAGAGAAGACAGGTAATAAACATTTGTTGTTGTTACATTGATTGACTAGTCAAACTTCTGAATTTACTCAGAGCAACCCTACAGAGTAGATACCATTATTATCCCCATTTTACAGAGAAAGGAATTGAAGCATAAAAGACTTGAAAACATCAATAGCTCACCAGTGGTGGAACTGAGATTTGAAACTATGCATCCTAACTTTAGAACTGAGGACTAAAAATGATCTCCTTTATTATATCTCAAATATTTGGCAATTGTTAACCTAGACTTGCCTGAAAAATAAAAACTCTTAGTGCATAGTGATAACTTCCCTATCTTGATTATTGCCCAATAATCAAGTCCAACTATCTAATTCAGAGAATTTAAGTTTATGAAAAATATCTTCAATTTTTTTTTTTACACTTCAATCCATTACCTAACTTAAAAAAAATTTTTTTGGGGGGGTTACAATCTGTCTCTTTAACTGTGCTAATTTTAAGAGCTACAAGACTCATTTTTGTTAGGTTCAGAAGTACCACCACTGTAAAACATATTGAGAAAGACCTCTGAAATATACACTATGAAGTTAAAGACTCAAGAAAGTTGAAATGTCATCAGTCATTGAAAACAAAGCCTTTGGTTTCTTGTAAGATTCCATTGAATAATGGAGTGTAATCACAATGATCTGAACTTTAAAAAAATGGGTAATAATAAAGGACTTGAGGTTTGCTTTACTGGCAAATCTTAGGATGCAAACATTACATCTTGTGTTCACCCTGTAAATCTCACAGATGGACAGTTCACTGGGAGGAAAAAAAACAATTACTCTGCTCTTGCTATGGTCTATAAACACAAAGCACTCAATGAGGCCTATAAACCCATCAAAGATATCATTTATCTCGGTACCTGTAGAGATGTTTGAGGTAACTTACATTTAAGTGAAACTCTGTGTCTTAAGAGATTATAATGAAGTGGTTAAACTTCTCTCTTTTTTGCCCTTTTGACTTTGAGCAACAAAGAAAGGTCAGTTTTGGCTGATTCTTATGTGCCTAAACATGAAAGTGTTTGGAGTCTGTCTCTTGCAAGCAGAGTCCATATAATGAGGTCAGTCTGTGAAGTGTCCAGATGCCTAATTTCAATGTATGCTAAATTCTCAGTACAGTGCCTGCTGCATAGAAAATGCCCAAGTGTCCCTGGCCATTTCCCTGTCTCTTGCTCTGTAACTACTTCCTGGCAATTTCACTGATTATTATTCTATTCAGAGGATGAGCAGAGGAAATAACAGGAGATAAAATGAAATTAGCAAATTATACATCCTTGAGCATATTTGGTCAAAAATTTTGGCAGGAGATGAGATTATTATAAGGTTTTTGGACCATCTATAGACTTGACTGATACAGATCATTGTTCCCTGTCCTCATTAATACTACACCAAAAATTGATTGAGGCTGCACACTGTTTAGAATAAATAAGATAGACTGCTACTAGGGAGTGAACTTCCTGCAATGGATAGTTCTTTCATGTACCCTTTTGTCTTCTTCCTGCAGTTACTTTTGCTGGGTTCTGAATGTCCAAACCAACTACTGGACTTTGTTCTTTTGTATCATTAAAATAAAATGTTAAACTCAAAAACAGGGTAGACTTCTTCTAAGAGATCTGGTCTTTAACGATCTTGTGGTGAAAGAGACTTCACCAGAGAATAATATGTGGTGGTGGGAAGTCAAACATGTAGTTTGGGGAATAGAGACAGCAGCTGAGGCCAGGGAGAGAAACCTACAGTTTCGAGTGAAGCAGGAAAGAGCAGCTGAGAGTGAATGGGAAACATGAGGGAGCCAGTCGGCCTAGGCAGGAATGCCCAGGAAAGGATGATTTTTCTGTCTGCTAGACCTAAACTGCCCATGGCATACTGAACAATGTATCTGAGTTAGTAACCTGGCTTTTGTGCATCTTACGCAGATTACCAGAGTCAAGTAGAGGGTGTCCTAGCTAATATGAATATTTGTTTGTAGGCCTAATGGTTAATGACATCATCATTAGTGTTATTTGTGCCTGTTAAATGTGTGTTAAAACTATAAGTCTCATGGTAGAACCTTAATCTCCCTATGGATCTGACCAATACTTTATAATTTTTCACTGTCTGAAGATATATGTTAATAACACTATCTTGTGAGTGAAATTGCCCTACTGTGAATGGAGAATGAAAATCTGAAATACCATAACAGCTCTGATGTGGGCAAGGAAAACTATTTGCTTTATTTATAACAAGACTAGGCTTTAGAGAGTTCAGCAGTCTTTCACATTTAAGGAAACAAATCTTTTGGATTAAAATAAATTCTACCATTGTCTTCTGGTTTTATTCTAACCCAAGGCTAGGAAAAAAAACTTGTATTTCCTTAATTTACATAAATTTGCATCAAATTCTTCTGTTCTTCTTGTCAAATTTAGAAGATTGGGTTAAGCAGGTTCAATCCAACATACATAAAATTTAGCTAGATCTATGGGAATCCTTGGTGGCTCAGATGGTAAAGAATCCACCTGCAATGCAGGAGACTCAGGTTCGATCCCTGGGTTGGGAAGATCCCCTGGAGAAGGAAATGACAACCCACCCCAATATTCTTGCCTGGGAAATCCCATAGACAGAGGAGTCTGGTGGGCTACAGTCCATGGGGTCGAAAGAGTTGGACATGACTTAGTGACTAAACCACCACAACCATAGGGAGGAAAATAAACCTTAAACATTCTTGTCTTTTTTAAGTGCTTACACTAATCTAAAATATTTACAATGTATTATCAAAGTTGAAAACTTCTGGGAAACAAAAGTATTATATTACTGAATGGAATTCTCACATTTTCTTCAACTGTATATTAATATTAACTGTATATCATCCAAAGGCTTTCAAAGAATTTTTATATTTCCTCATTTAAGCTTCCATGATCAGCAATGATTTATCTTTATTTAGCACAAGGTTGATTTGATGCACAAAAAGCTTGGGTAATCATCTATGACTTTTAAAGAGTTATGTATTAGGTTCAGAATAGATTCATAGAATTTGAGAATTAGAAAGGATGTCAGTCAGATGGTGATATTAGAGAGATTAAGTGACTTGACCATCATTTTACAGGTGGTTATTAAAGGCAGAACCAGTGTCTTGACTTCCAGTTTTGAGTTTTATCCTGTGTACTGCACTGATACCTATAGATCTATTTTTAAAGATTCAGTCTATGACTCTGACCAGTTGTCGTTTTTCTTGGTTGACTGTGAGGCATGAAATGGAACCAAAATTTCTGTGCAGAATTTCAAAATCTGTCTAACCAGTATTTATTGAGTACCTACTCTGTCTGTACCATGTACTGTTACAAGTGCTTTAAATGAATAAATAAACAAAAGAGAAAAAGCCTCTGCTTTCATGGAACTTAGGGTAACATTAAAGCAAACTATACAATCCAGGGAGGTATGCTTGGCTTTTCTTTAAATGCATCAACTTAAGATTTCTGACCATTAAATTATAGGAACTTTCCTTGAGCATGGAATACTGCTCAACCATTGCTATTTTATTCAGAATGGTTATCCTCAGAGGTCTGTTTGAGTGGTTCTTTGACTGAAAGAGAGCCATTGGTAGAATGCTAGACTGTCTCTCTTCCTTCTCCATGCCTGAGCGTGATTGAATATGTCGTCTCCATAACTTTATTCATGAAGATTTCCCTCTGGAAATATTAATACATACAGGTGCACATGTACAAGCATGCACCTATATGCATTTTGAAATCTTCTATAAGTTTTATATGAGTCAACTACAAAGTATTGTGCTTTTGAAATACTTTGTATTCTATTTTAACAACTATCATGTTCTTATATTGAAAAGTCCTTTGCATATATCTGTCTCTTACTCTATAATTATATTTCCTCAAAATAGCTAGTGGCAATGCCCAGAATGTTCTCACTGAATTATGACTGAGTTGTTTTAACCCTTAATCTGACCTCCGTTCTAATAATCAAAATAACTTTTTAAGATTCTTTATCCCAGAACCTGATATTATAAAAGGCATAAATCACCTTTTCAGATGATTACTGGCTAGAATTTATACTTGGAATAATGAGCCAAAACACTGATAAAACATATAATTATGATGCTCTTAAATATGTTTGTGAATATAAATAGAAATAGGCACATAAAAATGAAAAAAAAATGTACCAGGAAGGTAGGAAGGCCACAGACTATTTCTTCATTCAAATTTCTTTTAACACTAAAGCAAATACTTTTTAAAAAAGATACTGTAACAGTGCTTAAGCAATGCTTACAAAGGGAATGCAAGGGCTCTGAAGTGTTCAGTTTCAATTCTTCACTAGTCAATTATTCTCAAAAACCTATTACAGCATCAATACAGCATCAGGGAAGCTATTCCTATTGCATCCATTAACCCCAAAGATATTTAGCACTGAAAGTGCCAATAAAAGACCAACTTAAAAAATTCAAGTTTTTTAAGTTTTTGGAGGAGGGAAAACATACCTCCTCCTAGCCTTCCCAATAAAACAAGAATGGAAAAAAAAAACTAGCATTGTAATTTAATTATTTTTGTATCTATGTCCCATATGGCAAAAACAAAATGAATAGAAAGGAAAAGCTTCCCAATTTAATTAGATGTTTCAAAGGAGGAGATAGAAGGAATTGATTTTGCAAAGCACAGCTACAAAGACTCACTGAAGAGTTAGCAGGGAATCTTTTAATTATTGAAGCTGATAAAGCACTTCATAAAGAATCATCTATCTAGTTGAGCCAAAATAGTTTCAGACCATACTTCTTAAGGATAGGTAAGAAGAACTTCAGTTTTATTTTGACCTGAACCAGGTTTTATTAGTCATAATCCAAAGGAAAAAAATTACATTGATCCAGCAATCTTTTTGTTGAATACATTTATAAAGTTCCACTGTATATATGAAAATTCCTTTTGAGCAACAGATTTTAAATTCATATTGAAATAAAAAAGTTCAGTAGATACAAGGCTTGGGAGAAAGACTCATATGAGAGATAGAAGGAAAGCTCTACTAATATTTAAGTATGTGTCTGCATGCATGCTAAGTCGCTTTGGTTGTGTCTGACTCTTTGCAACCCTATGGACTGTAGCCTGCTAGGTTCAGGCTCCACTGTCCATGGGATTTTCCAGGCAAGAATACTGGAATTAGTTGCCATGTCCTTCTCCTTCTTCCTGACCCAAGGATTGAACCCGCATCTCTTATGTATGCTGCATTGGCAGGCAGGTTCTTTACCACTAGTGCCGCCTGGGAAACCTCAGTTACCCACTCCAGTATTCTTGGGTTTCCCTGGTGGCTCAGCTGGTAAAGAATCCTCTTGCAATGTGGGAGACCTGGTTTGATCTCTGGGTTAGAAAGATCCCCTGTAGAAGGGAACGGTTGCCCACTCCAGCATTCTGGCCTGGAGAATTCCATGGATTGTACGGTCCATGAGGTCTCAAAGAATTAGACACGACTAAGCAAATTTCACTTTCGCTTGGCTTTAAAAGGTGAAAGTATTTACCTATATTTTAAGTAATGGCTGCCTATTTTAAATAGATAACAGTTAAAAGCTGCATTGAGTATGACCAGTATAAAATTGATCCCATTATTATAATTATTGTTTTTTAAAAAATCCAGTGTTGTTTAAATGTTTAATACAGTTGACAGTAGTGCTGAAATATTTAATTATGTGACTGGAATATGTGGGGTGATTTTTTTATGGATTACAGCATAGCCACGGCTGACCCACAGGAACGTTTCTGACTCGGGTTTCAATTGTGTTTTGGTTCTGCAATGATAAATCAATTTTACTAAGTAATTACTTTAGAAATATTTAGCAATTCTCAGCATAGTTGTTTTCCTCATTGTTTCCTTAGTGCATGGATGTGTTTTCACAAAGCTCTATGTCTCTTGTCTACATGTTTACATACACATAGTTATTACTCTCATACTCTTGTATACTGGTGGGTGGTGGTTTAGTCGCTAAGTTGTGTCCAACTCTTTGTGATCCCATGGACTGTAGCCCACCAGACTCCTCTATCCATGAAATTTCCCAGGCAAGTATACTGGAGTAGGTTGCCATTTCCTTCTCCAGAAGATCTTGCGGACCCAGAGATAGAACTTGTGTTTCCTGTTTGGCAGGTAGATTCTTTACCACTGAGCCACCTGGGAATCATACTCTTGTATATGCACACTTACATAACTCCATGTGTACAGCATTATGTATTGTATGCAAATTAGCACATATTTAAGCAGTAAGAAGGTTAAAAAGATGGCAACGTATATGGATACCAACACAGATGAGGATTCAGTATTAACTCATAAAAATATACAGATGGAGAAATTGGAATTGTGTGTAAAAAAAATGTAGAGAAAGAACAGAAGTGAGTTAAAGGAGAGCTTTAAATGGGAAAGTTTGAGCCAAATGAATTGGGGCTGTTCACCAGATTCGCTCTTGAGTCTCCTAAAGTAAAACAGAGTGAATATCTTGTCTTAAGGTATATCTTTTTCTAATGGGTAGCTCCATTCTTGTCACTATCCCATTAACCCTGCTTATTTTTCTTACTACTATAAACTCTATAAAATATGGTCATTTTATTTCTTTTATAATGTACCTCTCTGGAACAATGAAAACCTCATCAATGAAGGGATTTTGCATGCTTTTTTCCCCCATCATTTTGTCCCCACCACTTAAAACAATGGACCATAAAGAAAGCTGAGCACCAAAGGATTGATGCTTTTGAACTGTGGTGTTGGCAAAGATTCTTGAGAGTCCCTTGGACTGCAAGAAGATCAAACCAGTCAATCTTAATGGGAATCAATCCTGAATATTCATTGGAAGGACTGCTACGAAAGCTGAAGCTCCAGTACTTTGGCCATCTGATGTGAAGAGCCGACTCATTAGAAAAGACCCTGATGCTGGGAAAGATTGAAGGCAGGAGGAGAAGGGGACCACAGAGGATAAGATGGTTGTATGGTATCACTGACTCAATGGACATGAGTTTGAGTAAGCTCTGGGAGATGGTGAAGGTTAGGGAAGCCTGGTGTGCTGCAGTCCATGGGGTCACAAAGAGTTAGACACAACTGAGTGACTGAACAACAGCATCCACTACTTGTTGACTGAATGAATCAATAAATACATTCCACATTTAAAAGTTTGGTTTTATTTTCTGTTAAAGTTTGTTAAAGTTATGAAGGTCACCTCAACTCCCCAGCTATTTTTAAAAAGGCAAGACATGAAAAAGAAGTAGCACTCTCAAGGCGAGGATTACAAATGTCCAAAATTGACATCCCAAAACTCCAGAAACATTATTGTACCCTTGGTTAGAGAAATAAACATATTCTTTATTGAAAAGGAAATATTATTTGATACTCTATTTCAACTCTACAGAAATAATACCCCCAGAATCATTAGAGAATCCTTGTCTAGCTGGAAAAGATCTTCCAATTTTCCCTAAGTTTGACTCATTTGGTTATATAAGGCTGATTACTGATTCTAGAGATGAAGGGGTCAAGAAACTCTTAGTGGTGCATTTACAGTTCTATGTAAATGTAGATACATTGGTTAGGTAGGAGGCAGATGACATACTGCTTAGATCACAGGGTTTACATGTCTTACTGATTTGCCTACCTACCATATTTCTTACCTATTTTTAGGGTGGGGAGAAAAGTTATATGAATGGTTCAGTTCAGTTCAGTTCAGCCGCTCAGTCATGTCCGACTTTTTGCGACCCCATGAATTGCAGCACGCCAGGCCTCTCTGTCCATCACCAACTCCCGGAGTCTACCCAAACCCATGTCCATCGAGTCGGTGATGCCATCCAACCATCTCATCCTCTGTCGTCCCCTTCTCCTCCCGCCCCCAATCCTACCCAGCATTAGGGTCTTTTCCAATGAGTCAACACTTCACATGAGGTGGCCAAAGTACTGGAGCTTCAGCTTCAACATCAGACCTTCCAATGAACACCCAGGATTGATCTCTTTTAGGATGGATTGATTGGATCTCCTTGCAGTCCAAGGGACTCTCAAGAGTCTTCTCCAACACCACAGTTCAAAAACATCAATTCTGCATCGCTCAGCTTTCTTCACCGTCCAACTCTCACATCCATACATGACCACTGGAAAAACCATAGCCTTGACTAGACGGACTTTTGTTGGTAAAGTAATGTCTCTGCTTTTAAACATGCTATCTAGGTTGGCCATAACCTTCCTTCCAAGGAGTAAGCGTCTTTTAATTTCATGGCTGCAGTCACCATCAGCAGTGATTCTGGAGACCAAAAAAGTAAAGTCTGACACTGTTTCCACTGTTTCCCCATCTATTTCCCATGGAGCGATAGGACCAGATGCCATGATCTTAGTTTTCTGAACATTGAGCTTTAAGCCAACTTTTTCACTCTCCTCCTTCACCTTCATCAAGAGGCTCTTTAGTTCTTCTTCACTTTCTGCCATAAGGGTGGTGTCATCCACATATGAATGGTAGTTTTTAAGAAAAAGTCAAATATTTATACTAATTTTTTTATGTGTCAAGTATTTATAATAAAATCATTGAAACTAACAAGTTACCTGTGAGATGTCCTCATATACATGTAAAATATTCATTGAATCACTGGTTAAATGGGAAAAATTAGAAACAAAAATTGAGAATAGCCTTGGTTAAATAAGTTGTGGTGCATTAATACAAAGGAATGTTATATAATTGTGAAAAAGAAAAGAGGAAACTCTATATATTGACATGGCCAATGTTTGAGGCACGCTTTTGATGGAAAGGACAAAATGCAAGGTGATTTTGCTGTGTGAAAAGAAGAAGGGAAGGTCATATAGATGTAATTCCTGGTGTGTACATGAACTGTCTCTTGAAAAATCCCCCTAAACTGGTACCATTGATGCCTCTTTGGAGACTGAGTCTTATTTCTCACTATACAATATACCCTTTTATATCTTTGGAGCATCACAACATGTGACTGTATTACCTGTTCAAATTTTTGAAAAAAATTTTAATTGAAGGGTAAGAAAGGGAAAATACAATTATATATGGTTCATTTGATCTTCATGAGATATCCACAAGGCTGGCTAGGAATCTCAAGTACTACTGTGCTATTTACAGATGGGGAAATACACCCAGAGGGTTCACATTCTCTAACATGAAGACACAACCAACCAGTGACAGACACTGGAATAGTACCCTCTCTCAAAGTCCACACAGTCGAGGGACATGAGCTCATCTTCTCACTGTACCACCTACTACAACACTCTGAATGGGGTAGAACTAAACTGGTCCAGTTAAAAATCAAACCAGGGATTACTTCATCACTCTTCCAAGAGACCAGGGCCAAAGGATGGAACAAGAAAAGAGGGAGCCCCACCTTCAAAATAAATTATTTATATTGACATTTGTTTATGTTTAATAAAGAAACATAGATGGTGTGTAGTCATGCCATACTGACTTGAGGTCTGGCCACTTGTAAGCCTTCAAAACCAGTGTTTTTCAAACTTTAATGTGTGTTCTGGGGATGCATTGCTGAGGGGTTGATAAAATGCAGATTCTAATTCTGCAGATCTGGGGTGAGGCCCAGGAGTCTGCATCTCTAGCAAGTTCCCAGGTGATGCCTGTGCCTCTAAGTTACAGAACTACACTGACTAATATGGGCACCACTAGCCACATGAAGCCATCTCTTCATGGCAAATAGATGGGGAAACGGTGGAAACAGTGTCAGACTTTATTTTTTTGGGCTCCAAAATCACTGCAGATGGTGACTGCAGCCATGAAATGAAAAGACACTTGCTTCTCGGAAGAAAAGTTATGACCAATCTAGACAACATACTAAAATTCATAGACATTACTTTGCCAACAAAGGTCCGTCTAGTCAAAAGCTATGGTTTTTCCAGTCGTCACATATGGATGTGAGAGTTGGGCTATAAAGAAAGCTGAGCATCGAAGAATTGATGCTTTTGAACTATGGTGTTGGAGAAGACTCTTGAGAGTTCCTTGGACTGCAAGGGAATCCAACCAGTCCAAACTAAGGGAAATCAGTCCCAAATATTCATTGGAAGGACTGATGCTGAAGCTGAAACTCCAATACTTTGGCCACCTGATGCGAAGAACTGACTCATTGGAAAAGACCCTGATGCTGGGAAAGACTGAAGGCGGGAGGAGAAGGGGATGGCAGACAATGAGATAGTTGGATGGCATCACCGACTCAATGAGTATGAGTTTGAGCAAACTCCAGGAGTTGGTGATGGACAGGCAGGCCTGGAGTGCTGCAGTCCATGGGTCGCAACGAGTCAGAGACAATTGAGCGACTGAACTGACTGACTGACTGAGCCACATGTGGTAGACAGTTTATTCAGGATCACATAAATATTGGAAAGTTTATGGTTATTTTCAATGTTACTAAAAACTTGGGGTGCCAGAAATCAATGCAATTTTTATCTCACATAGTGGTGAAATCAAGTTTGCTTATGTATTCGCTGAACACACTTATAGTCACTTATTCTGAGCGAGGTGCCTTGTTGGAACTGAGGTTCTGGTTTTAAGTAAGAGGTGATTTATATATTCATGAAATGTATACTTTTGGAGAGGAGGCAGGGTGAACCTAGAAATTAATTAATTAAATGAGTAATCAATTATTTAAAATCATTTTACGTTCCAAGAAGGAGAATTATAGGGTGGGATTGCACAAAAAAGTGGGATATAACTTAGAAGGAATGGTCAAGAAATTTGTTTGTGACTGACATTTAAGTGGAAATATAATCTTTACTTTAAAAAAGTAACCATGACAGGATGATCTTTTATCCACATGGAAAGAAACAAAATTGGATTACTATCTCACATCACAAGATCAATAAAAATAAGAATATTTAGAAGAAATGTTTAGGATAGGGTAGGATTTCAGACACAAATACAAAGCATAAAGGAAAAGATGTATAAATTCAATGAAAGAAATGACAATAAAATTAGAACTTCAGTGCATGAAAGATAATTTCAAAGCATCAACAGTTAAATCACAAAATGGTAGAAGATTATTTGCAACACACACACACAACAACAACAAAGGAATAGTGCCTCTAAGATATAAAAATAACTCTCTTTTTCAGTAAGAAATAAGAAAGTAACCCAGTATGAAAATGGGTTAAGACATTAATAAGCAATTAACAATAGAGAAAATCCAAATGGAAAACTAACATATGAAAATATGCTCAATCTCAGAAAAAACAATCACAATGAGAAATCTTTCCCTTTTCATTTCACTTAATACAAATTAAAAAGTGTGATAATAGTGATATTAGTGAGGATTTGTAGCTTTTTCCTTAACCCTTTTATTTCTTTGTTTACTTTCTCAGGACAGTTTGATCTATTTAAAGTTGCATCTCTCCTTCCAGCAGTCCCTATCCCTCTTTCTTGCTTTATTTTTGTCTACAGTACTTCTCCCATTTGACATACTATGTATTTTATTTATTTCTTTCATACCATATTAGTTTTTTCTTTTATTTTTATTTTCTATTAAAGTAGTTGATTAACAATGTTGTGTTAGTTTCAGGTGTACAGTGAAGCTATTCAGTTATATATACATGTATATATATATGTGCTGCTGCTGCTGCTAAGTCGCTTCAGTCGTGTCCGACTCTGCGACCCCATAGACGGCAGCCCACCAGGCTCCACCATCCCTGGGATTCTCCAGGCAAGAACACTGGAGTGGGTTGTCATTGCCTACTCCGATATATATATGCATATATGTATATATATGTATGTATATATATGTGTGTATATATGTATGTATATAAATATGTATATATATGTGTGTGTGTATATACATACATATATATATATATATATGTATGTATATATACATATCGGAGAAGGCAATGGCACCCCACTCCAGTACTCTTGCCTGGAAAATCCCATGGATGGAGGAGCCTGGTAGGCTACAGTCCATGGGGTCACTAAGAGTCGGACACGACTGAGCGACTTCACTTTCACTTTTCCCGTTCATGCACGGGAGAAGGAAATGGCAACCCACTCCAGTGTTCTTGCCTGGAAAATCCCAGGGATGGTGGAGCCTGGTGGGCTGCCATCTATAGGGTCGCACAGAGTCGGACACGACTGAAGCGACTTAGCAGCAGCAGCAGCAGCATATATACATACCTGTTTTTTAAATTCTTTTACCCAGTTAGGTTATTACAGAGCATTGAGCAGAGTTTCCTGTGCTATACAGTAGGTCTTTGTTGGTTGTATGTTTTAAATATAGCACTGTATACATGTCAATCCCAAACTCTTTAATGCCCATATTTGAATGCAAGCTCCAATTAGGCAGAAAGTTTTATATATTTGGTTTATTTCTGTATTCTCAGTGTCTGGAATCCTGAGGTACCCAATATAAACGAGCAATTTACTACCATAAACCACTGAGGCAGTATCTAGTCATAGGCTTTGGGAAGCCTTTGCCAAAACTGTTGAAGTTATATGACTGCCATGAATTTAGTGTTTTCAATTCAAGTATGTGCTCTCAGATAAACTCTTGTACACTTGCCAAAGGAAATATGTACAATAATGTTCATTTCAGCATTATGGTAATAGCAAAAGTTGGAAGCAATACAAGCGCCCATCAAGAAAACATTGATAATAAGCACATTTTAATGCATTCCTACATTGGAATACTACAGAACTGTTCATGTAAATGAACTAACCTACTTATATATCAACATGGATACATCTGAAAAACATAATGTTGAGAGGAATTTACAAGTTGCACAACTGTGTATACAGTTTGGTACCAATTTACAAAGGCAGCATATACTGTTTATGAATACATTAATAAGTAGTGCAAGTTTATAAATATGCATGGCAATGAAAAGCACCAAATTCAGGATATAGGTTACCTCTAGGGAGAGAAAGGAGAAGAGTATTCATATAAGACTACAGTTAAGGCTTTTTATTCACAATGCTTGATTTTTAAAGCAGGCTGTTGAGTGTATAGGCTTTTTAATTTGGTTCTCTCCACTTTTTGGATATATCTGATAAATATGTATGAGGTACTATCAACAAGATTTGGCAAAGAGATTTAAATACTCAAATTAATTTGTTTAAATAAATAATAAATATCTAAAATAAATAAATAAATATGCAATTTAATAATTACTATGGAAAAGAATTAATATGTTTTATAAAATAACTGAAAGCAGGATTCCTTTAAATCTAGGCATCTTTGGTGTATGGAATCTATTCACAAGAAGTCAATTTATTTATAACAGTTCAATTACATTGAGTAGGCTATGTCTAGAATTAAAACTTTTGAAATGTTTACATTATTAGTATTCATTTGGAGAAATAAGAATCAACTTAATAATAAAAGTATAATACAGCATCAATGTGGCAGCAAATGTATTCTTCGGGAATACTCTATTTAATAAAGTTAATGAATGCCATATACAAGTTTCTTACAGCTAGAACTCTAAGACCAAATTTTATGTCAGACTGCTTAATGCACTTCTAAATATGCAGGTTTTATTTGTAGAATAGATTAATAAAATGTCTTAACCTTGCAAAGTCTTTATATATTTTTAAAGCAGTATCAATTGAGGAATTTTTATTTCTTTTTATAAAACAAAGTCAGAAAATATAAAATTGGTTTCTAAGCATTACTTGCTCTAATCTAGAAAGTGAGTTCCTGGGATATACTGATTTTTATAAAAGCAATCAGTCTATGACTCCCTTGGTGCATTTTAGTAACTGTGGTTAGCATGCATTGTACAGGATTTATAATTTTTTTCCCCAGACAAAAATGATTTCAAGGAAGTTTTCATGGAAATCAGGTCTTAAATCTCAGCACTGTAAGCTTTAGCTTTAAGACCATTCATACTCTTTCAGAAATAAAGTTCTTGATTTCAAATAATTCCTTTTCCAATTTTCTTGGTAGACTGAGGTAGAGAAGGGGTGTGATATGACTGTTCGCCATAGCAAGGAATAAAACATATTTAATACCAATCAAATTCCTTTTTACTCCTTATTCTTCTAAGCATGCATGGACTGAAGGAAGAAGCTCCCTTCACTGTAAGTCTATATCTAAATGTCAAAAACGATAACTCTCTGTGAAGGTTGCTTATTAAGAATTTCCTATGGTTCATTTTACAATGACACCTTCATATTCAATGGTGTCAGCGTTCGGAGCAGCAGTTCAGAATCAATTCATCTTGGCATTAAAAGGAAAAGGAAAAAAAGCAAGAGAAAGAATTGGTAGCTTCACCAGAGCATATGGAGTCATTCAAAGATGAAACAGATTCATTATGGCGCACCCACACAATCCCCTTCCCAACCAGCCTTCCTATTCCATCTCAAGCAGCAGGTACTGCTGCACTGTCAGTATGAACACTGATCACCCACAGAAACACAAAACAGCCTTAATGCCTCATTTGCTTAAGCAGCAAGACTATTTCATATGCTTAGATCATGTGCTGGATCCTTAGATAATGTTGCTTGGGGGCATGGAGCCTAGGGTGAGAAAAAGGAGAAGAATTACATCAAAAATATTTTCTTCCTAGAATTATCTCTTTTTAAAATTATCTCTTTTTTAATCAAGTCCTTGGAAAGACACTGTTAATGTACTCTGGAGAATGAATGATGAAGTATGACATGAGCTACTCTTTGCAACTCTAGCTGTGTCATTCACAAATTACAACAGCCAAGTTTCTTATTCAGAAGTTCTCTAAGATGATTTTTAAAAATGATAATTAATTGCATTAATTAAAATGTTTGAGACTGAATTCTTCATAGCTAAACTGAAATTGCTAAAGAGATTACTACTAATAAAAAATTACCAAAAAAATCCTTTCAGGGTTAGAATGAGTTTTATTTGTATATACCAATGAAGCTATATATATTATGGCTTATATGTAGAATTTTTTCCACTTTTCCATCTAGGGAAGTTTCAGAAAAATCCATTCAATATTAGAGTAATTCATAATGTCATACACTTCAAGAATTGAAAGTTATCCAAATATAAAGTGAGACATTGGGGAATTACAATAAGAGCACATACTTTAAACTAGCTTTGAACAATTTTTAAAAGCAATAGTATACTTAATCCTGTTGATTTCCTAGAGTCTTACTGCTAAAAAATCTCTTGTCTTCCACTGTGTTATAAATTTCGGCCTGACAAATTCAATCCAGTTGAAAAGGGACTTATAGGTATAAAGTTATTGAATCTGAGTTAGTACTCCAGTGTGTGTGTACTTCAGAATGTATCACACTTCAGAATGCATGTCTAGCTGATATTGAGATATTGGACTCCTGGATCACGAGGTTTTGAACCATATCAAAAGAGAGAAAATTTCAATGTCTTGTAATGTCTTGAACTTTACATCAAAAATTATAACAATAAGGAAAAAAATATTTGTTGTGACCTAATTAATCTTAAAAGCTTTTGCACAATGAAGGAAACTATAAGCAAGGTGAAAAGACAACCCTCAGAATGGGAGAAAATAATAGCAAATGAAGCAACTGACAAAGAATTAATCTCAAAAATATTCAAGCAGCTTCTGCAGCTCAATTCCAGAAAAATAAACGACCCAATCAAAAAATGGGCCAAAGAACTAAGCATACATTTCTCCAAAGAAGACATACAGATGGCTAACAAACACATGAAAAGATGCTCAATATCACTCATTATTAGAGAAATGCAAATCAAAACCACAATGAGGTACCATCTCACGCTGGTCAGAATGGCTGCTATCCAAAAGTCTACAAGCAATAAATGCTGGAGAGGGTGTGGAGAAAAGGGAACCCTCTTCACTGTTGGTGGGAATGCAAACTAGTACAGCCACTATGGAGAACAGTGTGGAGATTCCTCAAAAAACTGGAACTAGAACTGCCATACGACCCAGCAATCCCACTGCTGGGCATACACACTGAGGAAACCAGAATTGAAAGGGAAACGTGTACCCCAATGTTCATCACAGCACTGTTTATAATAGGCAGGACATGGAAGCAGCCTAGATGTCCATCGGCAGACGAGTGGGTAAGAAAGCTGTTGTACATATACACAATGGAATATTACTCAATATTAAAAAGAATGCATTTGAATCAGTTCTAATGAGGTAGATGAAACTGGAATCTATCATACAAAGTGAAGTAAGTCGGAAAGAAAAACACCAGTACAGTATATTAACGCATATATATGGAATTTAGAAAGATGGTAACGATGACCCTATATGCGAGACAGAAAAAGAGACACAGATGTAAAGAACAGACTTTTGGACTCGGTAGGAGAAGGCCAGGGTGGGATGATTTGAGAGAATAGCATTGAATCATGTATATTATCATATGTGAAATAGATCGCCAGTCCAGTTTTGATGCATGAGACAGGGTGCTCAGGGCTGGTGCACGGGGATGACCCTGAGGGATGGGATGGGGAGGGAGGTGGGGGGGTGTTCAGGATGAGGAACACATGTATACCTATGGCTGATTCACATGAATGTATGGCAAAAACCTCCACAATATTGTAAAGTAATTAGTCTCCAATTAAAATAAATAAATTTTTAAAAAAAGGAAAAAAATATTTGAATAAAACACAAGAGGCTTCTTTAACACTTAAACTTTCCTATTCCAGGACTCTACTTCTCATAACCAGGGTTCTCATCTTCAGAATCACACAGCTAAAGACAGCACGATGAAAGGCTTTAGGCTTAGAAAAATCTGGATTTTTAATTTTGGCTTCCTCAACTGACCAGCTGTGTGACGTTGGGGCAAGCGATTGGGCTATTCTGAACTTCAGGATTTCATTTTCAAAATACTGACAGTAATACATTGTGGGATGCTTCTGAGGAATCAATGTCCAGCATAGTTCTTGTATAAGAAATGCTCAGCACCTGTGTCCTTCACAAAATTTCACTCTTTAAGAAGCTTGAGGAAAACATATATTTCGCCCTCCTTAAAGGTAACAACACTTTAATCAACCTATTAAAAAATAGTTACATTAAGGTTAAAAATTTTGGCATGGCCAAGTTGTGTTTTAGCTGTTAAATTGATTTTATTTCACCAAAGCTACTGAACTCATTCCAAATGTTTTAACTGCATCTTCCTTGACTTAAACTTATATGTATGTTTAAAAAGATAATTCTCTTTACAATTTTTTCAAGTTGGTTTCTCAAATACTTTATTGCAATGATAGTATTCTTGCAATACTCGCAAGAATTTATTGCAATATTTCTCCTGATAGACTACTTCTTCATTGGTACTGCATAAAAAATAGTAAAAGGCAATAATAATAGTAACAGATATTGACAAATAATAGTAATGTGTCGACAAACTGATAAACTCATACTTACATGAGAGTCACTCTACTTACCACTTTACTTTTACTTCTCACTTCATGCAATTTTCATAACAACCACTAAAAGCAGGAGTTGTTATGGTCACTTATTTGCAACTGAGGGAATTAAACTTTAGCAAAACCTAGGAACTTTCCTTAAGTCACACAGTAAGTGCCAGAAGTAAGGTTTGAACCCAAGTATTCAGGCTAATAAAATATTTGTTTTTAGCAAATCATGTCATTTTACTTCTGCTGAACAGGTTTCTCTTAGAGAATGGTTATAATTATGATCCTTAACCTGGTGATGAATACTTTTGAAGTTAAACAGACGAATGCAAACTTCTTTAAACTTTAAACAAAAAGTTTAAAATGAAGAACTTTGAAACTTAGCTTGTGTCTAATGAAGTTGAGATTTATGATATTTTATAATGTTAGCCTATTATTAACCTTTAATCATGATTTTGCTTTCTTAACAGACCTATTTCAGATCTCCCAAACCAAACTGCCTTTGTTTTTAATGAAACTTCTGTTGAAATTATCACTTCAGTTAGCACATTTCACTCTTGCGAACAGAAATAGAACCCACATGTACTTCCACATATGTATTTTCATGTTCTTATTATAGAAATAATAAATATATATCAGAGTCTCTTCTGTTTTTCTCAGAAGAACTGTGGATGAATATGGTTTATTAAATCCCACAGAGACAAGCTGTTGTGCTGGTCTGTAAAATGTTGTTATAAGTCAGTTATGCTTGTATATGCTTGTTAGTTACATGTACTAATTTACTGTATTGATGGGTTGTTGGTATAAATATCTAATGTAACAGAATAAGACGAACATGCATTTGAAGGCTCAAAGTAATTCCAATAAGCATTTTTGAGGAAAGCAAAAAGAAATTATCTATGTAGTAGTTTATAAAAACATATGGTTCAAAGCTGAAAAGTGAACATGAAATATTTGACTAATTGCTTTTCTTGGGATACGTATAAGAAAATCATAATTAAGAGTTTTGAAAGTAGAGTGACCAAAAATATTTTGTACACTTTTATAGTAAGCATAGTTTTAATATGAGTAGAATCCAGAAAATTTTTAAATAGAGAAGAGAGAATGGTGTTTCTTTTTGAAGTAATTGACATATACTATAGCATTTGTTACTGTATCTTCCTCTCCATGGTAAGTTAAAATATGGATAGTAACTGAGTTCTGGCCTAGAATGAATTCACCTTGACTCTTAATGAAGGCACTTAGATGCTAAATGAACACAATGGAGCAAATTCCTGAAGTATCAAGTAAATGTGACAGTCATTTTGCCATGTCTGTTTTTGGCACTAGATTGTAACCTGAGTTCTTAAACTCGCTATGTAGCCTACAGTCTCTGTTTCTTGTTCATGAGAAACAGAATGATGAACCTATCAATGTGCCTTCTTCAACTATGATGCTGAAGGATTTTTGAAGAGACAAATAACAAGTTAATTTTCCAGAAAATAATTGCTTTTCACTGCTTATAGAAACAATTATTTACTCTAACTCAGTCATGAAATCCTACAAATATTAGAAGCATTCGTACTAACTTTCATTACAATGATCACATTAAAATTTTTATATCCAAATTCCATAAACCCAGAGTACTTCAACTATCCAAGTTGAGTTGCTGATCATTTATAAAATTATTGAACAGTCTTGAGATTCATATCTTCATTTTCTTACAATAACTTTACGGTTTTTTTTGCATGCCATAATGCTTAGAAAGGATAAGGTACAGTGGGTTAATGAAATCTGAGTTCTTTCTTCAAAAATCCATCCTTGAATATCTATAGTATAGATAGCATTGTGTCTGCATGGACTTTGTATTAGCCTGTAGAGGCAGGTTTATACACAATTAAAATATCATAACTTGGGGAATGATATATATTGCAATAAAAGTAAAAATTTGGGAGTTTGGAACTGACATGTACACATTGCTATATTTAAAATGCTTTCCGATGAACAAAAAGTAAAAATTTGGGATTACAGAAAAGCCAGTGATTAATGGGAACAAGAAAAGCTTTGTGGCTAACAGTGACATTTTGAGGAGGATTGCAGAAGATTTTGAGGGGATTTTGACAGGGGATACGGGGGAGAGCTGTACTTTAACTTTCAAATTTGATATGAAAAGTGGACGTGGAATTTGGCAATTATTTGAAAGGTTTCACTAGCATTTTAAGACAATTTCAAAGAGCTTAACCTCATTCATTCTTTTATGTGAGTGTCAGTTCAGTTCTAGTCATTGTTGTAAATGCCAAGGGAGGAGAACATTTCAAGAAGTAACAAATCCTGCAGCAATGTGAAACAGCATGAATAGCAGAAAGAGAGCACTAGGTGAGACAATTAGGAAGCCCTTTCTATTTCTGCAGAGAGAAGTTTTAGAAGCTTTGACATGGTGAAGCTGTTTATTGAGTGGAAGGAACTGAATGCGAGGTGAGAAAATGAGAGCTGATGCAGAAGTGGAATAGTAGTTTCAATGAGAAACCAAGAAAAGCAAGGGGAAGAAATTAAGAGATTCAAATTGGAAGAGGGCAAAGATCAAGCTCAGCTGAGGAAAAGAATGAATGATGCAGAGGGTGAAAGGTGTGGTCAGTGTATAGATCTCAAATAGGTTATACTCCATGATTTGGGGGAAAATCTGGAATATATTTTGCCACCTGATGTGAAAAACTGACTCATTGGAAAAGACCCTGATGCTGGGAAAGACTGAAGGCAGGAGAAGGGGACGACAGAGGATGAGATGCTTGGATGACATCGCTGACTCGATGGACATGAGTTTGAGCAAGCTCTGGGAGTTGGTGTTGGACAGGGAGTCCTGGCATGCTGCAATCCATGGGGTCACAAAGAGTCGGACATGACTGATCGATTGAACTGAACTGAAATACATTGCCAGATTCCTTCATTATTCCTTAAGTTTAACTAGTCTAATGACCAAAGAACAATTGGTTAGATATAAAGATATTTAATTATAATTTGCCCCTATTACCTAACATGGAGAAGGCAACGGCACCCCACTCCAGTACTCTTGCCTGGAAAATCCCATGGATGGAGGAGCCTGATAGGCTGCAGTCCATGGGGTTGCTAAGAGTCGGACTTCACTTTCACTTTTCACTTTCATGCATTGGAGAAGGAAATGGCAACCCACTCCAGTGTTCTTGCCTGGAGAATCCCAGGGACGGGAGAGCCTGGTGGGCTGCCGTCTATGGGGTCACACAGAGTCGGACACGACTGAAGCGACTTAGCAGCAGCAGCATTACCTAACAGCATAGGAAAAAGACAGCATATATTCGCATTTCCTCACACAGTTTTGTCTAAGATATTCTACAGCTTAACTTTTTGGAGAAAAGCTCAAGAGTCTTTGCAGGCATTCCATTAAACAGTCAAATTACCTTCTTGCTTCCTTCTCTGAGCTCTGAAAATTTTAGAGCATTTCCAAATAATTTCATCGAATGGCCATATAACCAGCAAGAGGAAGATGGCATTATCTCCTTCTTAACAGTTGAGGAGGTTAGTGACATGTTGAGGGACACAAATCTGAGAAATGGCAGAGTAAGCACTTCTCATCCCCTCTTCCAATGCTCTCCTGATCAATTGGCTTGACCCTTTCTTTAGTAACAATCTGTTGAATGACTGACATATTTACAGAAACAAAGAATGACACCATATAATGATTCTCAGCTAAACACAGAACATGGCATGAAATGGTGTACGAAGCTAACTTAATTCCATCATGAGGATCATTATTATTCATTTCCTTCTTCTGATTCCTCTATGAGTATTTATAAGAGCAAACTTGCAGTAAATTCTTTGATTTGTACATAAGAAATGTGCATTGACAACTGGACTTAAGTACTCTGGCTTCTTAGTTTTATTCTTCTCAACATAAATTACTCTCATTGCATTTTGATTTACTCTATATTTGAGTTATATCAATATAACCCAGTCCTAGATGAAGAGTGTTAGGTAAATTCTGCATGGATTTTAAAAAGTGTACAAAGTTAAGGCTAAGGGCCTCACTTATGAAAAATACACCAAAGTATTTCCAGCCTTCAATGCTCCTTCATAGCACTCACTTAGTCACCATCTTTGACATTTCTGTGACACAAATGTTTGGAGTTTGAGATCTCAGAGGTGAGCATCTCCAGATAATTATGAATTCATGATACTGTCATGTATGTGTGAGTACTTGAGGTGATATAACAAAGAAGGTCACCAGATTTAAGAGATGATGTTACTCTGAGGACAATTTAATGGGACATCAATATTAATATCATATAATAAAATGGAAGAGGAAAAGAAATATTTTGATTCACTCACAACAACTATGAACTTTAGAACATGGAGGAACATCTTTAAGGTGACAAGGATTGGGAAGGAACAGTATGACCAGATGTTTGTAAGATCGTGGACTTCAAAAGTTGTTAAAGCCAAGGAGGTTAAGTTGGTGGAATATGTCTAAGGGATTGAAATTACACTCCTGCCTGGATTGAAAGACCCAGAGGCCTCTGCTTGAGTGCTTCAAAGGAACAGGTGCCATTTGTAGGAAGTAAGCTTTTAATCAGTGTGAGGAGGTGGAAGACTGAAGTGAAAGTGTAAAGATATATGGCACTTTGATAATAACAAAGTAGAAGTTTCTGGGGACTGTAGGGTAGAGACAAGTGAGGAAGTCGGTGGGGGCATATGGGCAGGGAATAGGGCAGGATTAAGTGGGAGTGAGTGCATAGCAGTGAGTTGAAATAAAGTGCCATCAAGAGGAAGGGCGATGGGTAAATGTGCAGATGAGAAATGTGTACACAAAATCAAATGTCTTGTGAATTGTTTTTTCTCTCTCTGATATTCAAATTTGAGCTCTATTCTTTTCCTTCTTAGTCCAAACCTCTCCTTCCCTTTGACTACAATTCTACCAGGGCATCTCATGTCTCTCTTTAGGGCATGTCTAGCCATTTCCAGCCTTAATCTACATAGTTCTTTGCTCTTGTTTTCCAAGCATATTTCCTGTCTTTATATTTCTTGGATGCTCTGGGAGTGATTATCTTTCAAAGGTTGAGTTAAACTTGTTTGTTTTGTACTTAACATACTTATGTAAGAAGTTCTATAGTAAGGAGATATTTCCATAATTCTTTTTTCAATTTTTTATTATTCCAAATTATTGGTGCTGTGAGTCTATGTTTACACATTACTGTAGTCCTTGAGTAACAGTAAAAAAAAATGTGTTCTCGCAAAATGTTCCATAGAGGAATATAGCATTGCTAATAATTTGCCACATCATTCCAATTTTTGAGTGTGGAATTTTGGGTACAGAAAAAATTTATATGCTACTATTCTTAACTATGCTCAGAAGAGTACTGTTAAAAATACATATACTTTCTTCCAAAAAAATTATTTAGACTGGTTCCTCAGCTTTTTGCTATATAAAATGAAGACTTTTCCGATGTCAAACATTTTAAACAAAACAAAACAATCAAAACAGCTTGGTAATTTTACACAAGACATACCCTTAGGGGGCTCTCTAGTTTCCAGGTCATAATGCTTCAATCAGTTTTCATTTGGGTCAAACAGATCCATCTCTGTCTTTTTGGATTCTAATATTATACTAAGAGGGTCTAGCTGAGTGAAGCAGATGTCAAAGATGTTAAACAAATGTGCTGTTTACTTCATCCAGACAATACTGCAAACCCTACAGTTTCTAAATGCAACACTAAGTTTTGCCTCATGAATTTTCCTTTGCTTCTGGAAGTTAATAAAAATAAGTAAACAACTTCAAAATGTTACACAGATTCAATTCCATACTTTAAAAATTTCTTGTTAATGCAAAATCAATCATTTAGAAACTTTTTGCATGCTTATTTAAAAGAAATGGCAAACTCTGGGACAGATGGATTGATTTATTGAAATGTACAGCATAGTATAGCAGATCTTAATCAACTGAAAACCACTAACAAGCTGTCTAACTTATAACTGCTTTTCCTAAATGAATCTTTCACCATATTTATATTATATTAAGTAATGGTGCTTGTAGACAATTGTAAAAATTAATAAACGGATTAATGAGGGCATTCCAAATTATAATCTGCATGAGAAAACACAGTTAACTCTGGTTTAGCGAATGAGGCCAATCTTCAAAAACTATAAACAGTTATTGAAAAAGTGTATGGTCATTCTCTCACTCAATGAAGAAAACTCTGAATATTTATCATGTTTAAGTTATTGCTGTGCTGGATACAGGAGGAATCAAGAGTTATAAATGTATCAGGAAAGACAGAACATGTCATAAGATTATGTTAGTATATTACATATGATCAAATTAGAAATTATTTACACAGTGGTTTAAATGGCATGAGGTTGAATATACCTGATTCCAAATATTTGAATACAAACTGAAAACTCTGAAACAAATGTGATTTAATGATTATTAAATAAAATGATTAATGCTAACTATGGATAATAATCGCTAACATTCATTGAACTTTTTTATGCAGCAAAGGCATTCCTTGGTGCTTTACATGTATTAATATTGTCCTGATTGAATTCTCAAAATACCTCCATGGGGGAGATGGCAGGACCTCTTCCAGGTGTGTCTTCACCTCTATACTTTTGTATTTGTTGTTCGCTCTGCCTAGAAATCTCCTAGCTTAGATATCCATGTTGTTTGCTCCCTCACTTTCTTCAGGTCATCAGCCAAACGAAGTCTCAGTAATGCCTTCTTCCCTGCCCTCTATTTTAAATTTGCAATCCCTAATTCTTTATCTACTTTTTCACTTAGCATCTAGTATCTACTAGCAATTGTGTGTTTTACTCATTTGTCTATTTATTGCCTTTCCCCCTCATTTGAATGTACATTATGTGACAGTAAGAATGTTTTTCTCTTTTTTCACTTCTATAGCTTTGGTTTCTAGACCAGTACTGTGCATATAGTAAGTGTTCAATGATATTTGTTGAATCAATGAACATGGTAAGGACCATTATAATCACAATACAGTTTACATTAAATGGAATCTTTATATTTTAATGTACATTTATATTTGATATCAACATATAAAATTATATAAGATATATCTCATGAGTGTGTATGTGTATATATACATACAAATACAGAGGTTCTTATTATAATATTTCAGGGTACATCTAGGATATTCTGGGATACATCTGTCTATCTATTTGTATATATATGTGTGTGCCACATATACACATTCTTATTTGAATATTCTAAGATCTATCTTATGTAGAATATATATGATATCATTTATAAATAAATATATATATCTTATATATATCCTTATATGAAAATGAAAATAAAATAATCTCTGATACGTTAGCATAGGCATCCCATTCAGGTAATGAATATTATGATTTATTTTCTACCTTAAAATATGAAATAGCACATATCTTTTTTTATTTCAACATAATAGTAATAGCCCCTATTTTTTAAGCATCTATAAATTATGGTGCTAAACATCATTGCAAATATTTCCTTATTTATTTTATAGATGAAAAATACACAAAATAAACAAAATTAAGGAACTTATTCTAGATCACAAAGCTAGTATTTGAACTCAGGTCTGTCTGTAGCCAAACCCTAGTTATTTTATACTACACATTGGTACTTCTTGGTTTAACATTCTAAATGTAATGAACTTTTAAAATTTTAACTATTTTCTGCTTTTTGTTTTTTTTTTTAAAAAACTTCTGCACCCAGACTGATTGATCATATTAAAACAAAAAAAAAATCATAAAATGCTTTGAATTTTCTGATAATTATCTTTTGAGCAAATAGAAAAAGACACTTCTAATTATCTCATGCTCTAAATGAAATTTGTTCTAATAAATCTGTCATTTGTCAACATTTAAAGAATATGATCATCATTAAAGTTTCTTTTTGATATTTTAAACAAATGATTAAACCAACTATGAAAATAGATATTTTGGGATAAATTAAAGATGACATCCATTTGTATTTCACATTTGAAACAAAGTTACTTGATACTCAAGCTATTGTACAAGTCTTTTGTAATTAGAAAAAAATTTCAAGTGTTTATTGGAAGTCAAGCAGGTTAATACTTATTTCTATAAAAAACTCTTACACACTGTCATATTTTTAAAATACAGTTTTATAGTATATGTTTAGTGCATTCTATTATAATGATTTATATCTGGTTTAACTTTCCCAGTGAGAAAAAAGCCTGGAAAGAGTTAAGGGCGCATATTTAAAACTGAACTTTGATGAGCCAAGCTCATTTAAATTCGTGATGAGAATATTTCTTTCTGGTTCAATTGTTTACTATTTTCTTCAAGAACGTATTCATGACAGCTCATTAGGAAAGCAATTTGCCAGTTTTTAGCAAAAAGGCTTCAAAATGTTCAGACCCTCTGATTTAGTAATACATTTCTGGGACTTTATGCTAAGATAATAACTTGAAATTTAGGGGGAATTTTATATGCAAATATGTTCACTGCTATGTTGTTATTTTATTTTAAAATATTTTGAATTACAAAACTAAAGCATACTCCTTAAATAATGCAGAAGTATATATAGAAAAAAGTGATTTGGCATCTTCTCAGTAGCCCCTTTATCCCCACCGTCCCTTAGAAGCTACCATATCAACAACTCAGTTTTTACAGCCTTCAGGCACTAATTTTAAGAAAGTATATTATACACAAAGCATGCCCATAACATTTTTCATGTAAACTCACATAAACACTCAAACTTGTCATAGGATCAAGGATTTTTAGAAAAGCAAAAAAGAGAAATGCTTAAAGTTTGTATAGCCACTGTACAAACCGTTATGTAGACTTTAAAATGCCTGCAAGAATTTATAACATAAAATATGTATATTCTGTAAGAGATATACTTCTTATACTAAGAGAAAAACAAGATATAAAATTATATGGAGTTATAGTCTTGTATAGGCTTCTCTGGTGGCTCAGACATTGAAGAATTTGCCTGCAGTGCAGGTGGCCTAGATTTGATCCCTGGGTTGGGAAGATCCCCTGGAGAAGGGAACACCTACCCACTCTAGTATTCTTGCCTGGGGAATCCCATGGACAGAGGAGCCTGTTGGTTTACAGTTCACAGGGTTGCAAAGAGTTGGACATGACTCAAGACTGAGCGACTAAACACAGCATAGCACATAGTTATGTATACACACACATTCATATATATTCTAGAATGAAATAAATTCAAGTATTATCAGTTATATTTGAATGATAGGTTACTGGCTGATTGTTACTTTTCTGACTTTTCTAGAGTTTTCCAATTTGTGGTGGCAAATGCAATGTTTAGTTAGATTTTAAAAATAAGCTTGTTAAAAAAAAGGGGAGGAAGAGCTCATGTCATATCAAACAGCGAGAAGTAAAGACTTTTATTTCTTTATCCAGAATCAGAAATTTTGAATTTCAATCTTTTAAAAGAAATACATGTGCTCGGATTTTAAAATTACATTTATGTGAGATAATTCTACTTGGAATTTCCTTTGTAGGGGACAAGGAGGAAATGCTGAACTGATGAGTGCAACTTGTATTATCAGGGTCAGTTCATGGGTGGATGAAGAGTCACTATACCTTTTCTCAAACTCAGGGAAGCCTGAACTAAAACGATGGGAAAATTACCTTTGGCATGCAAATTTATTTGTTACTCATATATTTATCAAAAAATGATTTATTAAGTACTTATCCTATGCCAAGTACTGTGGTATGACTCACTTCACTCTGTATAATAGGTTCTAGGTTCATCCACCTCATCAGAACTGAGTCAAATGCGGTTCTTTTTTATGGCTGAGTAATATTCCATTGTATATATGTAACACAGCTTCTTTATCCATTCATCTGTTGATGGACATCTAGGTTGCTTCCATGTTCTAGCTATTGTAAATAGTGCTGCAATGAACAATGGGACATATGTGTCTTTTTCAATTTTGGTTTCCTCAGGGTATATGCCTAGGAGTGGGATTGCTGGGTCATATGGTGGTTTTATTCCTAGTTTTTTTAAGGAATCTCCATACCATCTTCCATAGTGGCTGTATCAATTTACATTCCTACAAACAGTGTAAGTGTTCTCTTTTCTCCACACCCTTTCCAGCATTTATTGTTTGTAGACTTTTTGATGATGGCCATTCTGACTGGTGTGAGGTGATATCTCACTGTAGTTTTGATTTGCATTCCTCTAATAATGAGTGATGTTGAGCATCTTTTCACGTGTTTGTTAGCCATCTGTATTTCTTCTTTGGAGAAATGTCTGTTTAAGTCTTTTCCCCACTTTTTGATTGGGTTGTTTGTTTTTTTGGCATTGAGTTGTATGAGCTGCTTATATATTTTGGAAATTAATCCTTTGTAAGTTGTTTCATTTGCCATTATTTTCTCCCATTCTGAGGGTTGTCTCTTCACCTTGCTTATAATTTCCTTTGCTGAGCAAAAGCTTTTACGCTTAATCAGGTCCCACTTGTTTACTTTTGTTTTTATTTTCATTACCCTAGGAGGTGGGTCATAGAGGATCTTGCTTTGATTTATCTCATCAAGTGTTCTGCCTAGGTTTTCCTCTAAGAGATTTATAGTTTCCAGTCTCACATTTAGGTCTTTAGTTAATTTTGAGTTTGTCTTTGTGTATTGTGCTAGGAAGTGTTCTAATTTCATTCTTTTACATGTAGCTGTCCAGTTTTCTCAGCACCATTTATTGAAGAGGCTGTCTTAGCCCCATTGTATATTCTTGCCTCCCTTGTCAAAAATAAGGTACCCATAGGTGCATGAGTTTATTTCTGGGCTTTCTATCTTGTTGCATTGGTCTATATTTCTGTTTTTGTGCCAGTACCATACTGTCTTGATGACTGTAGCTTTGTAATATAATCTGAAGTCAGGAAAGTTGATTCTTCCAGCTGCATTCTTCTTTCTCAAGACTGCTTTGGCTATTTGGGGTCTTTTGTGTTTCCATATGAATTGTGAAATTTTTTGTTCTAATTCTGTGAAAAATGCCATTGGTAATTTGATAGGGATCACACTGAATCTGTAGATTGCATTTGGTAGTATAGTCATTTTCACAATATTGATTCTTCCTACCCAGGAACATGGAATATCTCTCCATCTGTATATGTTGTCTTTGATTTCTTTCATCAGTGTATTATACTTTTCTGTGTACAGTTCTTTTATTTCCTTAGGTAAGTTTATTCCTAGATTTTAATACTTTTTGTTGCAATGGTGAATGGGATTGATTCCTTAATTTCTCTTTCTGATTTTTCATTGTTAGTTTATAGAAATGCAAGTGATTTTTGTGTATTGATTTTGTATCCTGCAACTTTAGTAAATTCACTGATTAATTCTAGTAGTTTTCTGATACTATCTTTAGAGTTTTCTATGTACAGTATCATGTCATCTGAAAACAGTGAGAGCTTTACTTCTTTTCTGATCTGGATTCGTTTTATTTCTTTTTCTTCTCTGATTTCTGTAGCTAGGACTTTCAAAACTATGTTGAATAATAGTTGGGAAAGTGGACACCCTTGTCTTGTTCCTGATCTTAGGGGGAATGCTTTCAGTTTTTCACTATTGAGAATAATGTTTGCTGTAGCCTTGCCATATATGGCTTTTACTATGTTGAAGTAGGTTCCTTCTATGCCCATTTTTTGAAGAGTTTTCATCATAAATGGGTGCTGAATTTTGTCAAAGGTTTTTTCTGCATCTATTGAGATTATCAAATAGTTTTTATATTTCAATTTGTTAATATGGTTATTACATTGATTGAATTGTGTATACTGAAGAATCCTTGCATCCCTGGAATAAACCCAACTTGACCATGATATATGAGCTTTTTGATGTGTTGCTGAATTCTGTTTGCTAAAATTTTGTTGAGGATTTTTGCATCTATGTTCATCAGTGATATTGGCCTGTGGTTTTCCTTTTTTGTGTTGTCTTTGGTTTTGGTATCAGGGTGATGGTGGCCTCATAGAAAGAGTTTGGAAGTGTTCCTTCCTCCTCAATTTTTTGAAAGAGTTTTAGAAGGATAGGCATTAGGTCTTCTCTAAATGTTTGATAGAATTCTCCTGTGAAGCCATCTGGTCCTGGGCTTTTGTTTTTTTGTGAGATTTTTGATCACAGCTTCAATTTCAGTGCTTGTAATTGGGTGGTTCATAATTTCTATTTCTTCCTGGTTCAGTCTTGGAAGATTGAACTTTTCTAAGAATCTGTCATTTCTTCCAGGTTATCCATTTTATTGCCATATAATTGTTCATAATAGTCTTTTATAATCCTTTGTATTTCTGCATTGTCTGTTGTAACCTCTCCTTTTTCATTTCTAATTTTGTTGATTTGATTCTTTTCTCCTTTTTCCTTGATGAGTCTGGCTAAAGGCTTGTCAATTTTATCCTTTCAAAGAACCAGCTTTTAGTTTTATTAATGTTTATTATTGTTTCTTTCATTTCTTTTTCATTTATTTCTGCTCGCATCTTTAGGATTTCTTTCTTTCTACTAATTTTGGGGGTTTTTTTGTTCTTCTTTTCCAGTCGTTTTAGATGTAAAGTTAGGTTGTCTATTTCATGTTTTTCTTGTTTCTTGAGGTAGGATTGTATTGCTATAAACTTCCCTCTTAGAACTGCTTTTGCTGCATCCTATAGGTTTTGAGCTGTTGTGTTTTCATTGTCATTTGTTTCTAGAAATTTTTTGATTTCCCTTTTGATTTCTTCAGTAACCTGTTGGTTATTTAGAAACATGTTGTTTAATCTCCATGTGTTTGTGTTTCTTACAGTTTTTTTCTTGTAATTGATATCCAGTCTCATAGCGTTGTGGTCAGAGAAGATGCTTGATACGATTTCAATTTTCTTAAATTTACTAAGGTTTGATGTGTGACCCAAATTGTGATCTATCCTAGAGAATGTTCCATGTGCACTTGAGAAGAAGGTGTATTCTTTTGCATTTGGATAGAATGTCCTGAAGATACCAATGAGAACCATCTCCTCTAATGTATCATTTAAGACTTGTGTTTCCTTATTAATTTTCTGGTTTGATGATCAATCTGTCCATTGGTGTGAGTGCGGTGTTAAAGTCTCCTACTGTTATCGTGTTAATGTCAGTTTCTCCTTTTATGTCTGTTAGTGTTCGTCTTATGTATTGAGGTGCTCCTATGTTGGGTGCATGTATATTTACAATTGTTATGTCTTCCTCTTGGATTGATCTCTTGATCATTATGTAGTGTCCTTCCTTATCTCTCATAATATTCTTTATTTTAAGGTCTATTTTGTCTGATATGAAGATTGCTACTCCATCTTTCTTTTGCTTCCCATTTGCATGAAATATATTTTTCCATCCTCACACTTTCAGTCTATATCTGTCTTTAGGTCTGAAGTGAGTTTCTTGTAGACAGCATATACACGGATCTTGTTTTTGCATCCATTCAGCCAGTCTGTGTCTTTTGTTTGGAGCATTTACTCCATTTACATTTAAAGTAATTATTGTTATATATGTTCCTATTGCCATTTTCTCAATTGTTTGGGGTTGATTTTGTATATCTTTTTTCTTCTCTTGTATTTCTTGACTATATTATTCCGTTTAACATTTGTTGTAAAGCTGGTTTGCTGATACTGAATTCTCTTAACTTATGCTTGACTGAAAAGCTTTTTATTTCTCTATCAATTTTTGAATGAGATCCTTGCTGGGTATGGGAATCTTGGTTGTAGATGTTTCCCTTTCAATACTTTAAATATATCCTGCCATTCCCTTCTGGCCTGCAGAATTTCTGCTGGAAGATCAGCTGTTAAGTGTATGGGATTTCCCTTGTATGCTACTTGTTGCTTCTCCCTTGCTGCTTTTAATATTCTTTCTTTGTGTTTAGTCTTTGTTAGTTTGATCAGTATACATCTTGGCATATTTCTCCTTGGGTTTATCCTGTATGGGACTCTTTGAGCCTCTTGGACTTGATTGACTATTTCCTTTTCTATGTTAGGGAAATTTTCAACTATAATCTCTTCAAAAATTTTTCCATACCCTTTCTTTTTCTCTTCTTGTTTTGGGACCCCTATAATTCGAATGTTGGTACATTTGATATTGTCCCAGAGGTCTCTGAGACTATCATCAGTTCTTTTCATTCTTTTTACTTTATTCTGCTCTTCAGAAGTTATTTCCACCATGTTATCTTCCAGCTCACTGATTTGTTCTTCTGCTTCAGATATTCTGCTATTGATTTCTTCTACAGTATTTTTAATTTTAGTAATTGTGTTGTTTGTCTCCGTATGTTTATTCTTTAATTCTTCTAGGTCTTTGTTAATTGATTCTTGCATTTTCTCGATTTTGTTTTCAAAGTTTTTGATCATCTTTACTATCATTATTCTGAATTCTTTTTCAGATAGCTTGCTATTTCCTCTTCATTTATTTGGACTTCTGTGCTTCTAGTTTGTTCCTTCATTTGTGTTGTATTTCTCTGCCTTTCCATTTTTTTTTTTTTTTTAACTAACTGTGTTTGAGGTCGCCTTTTCTCAGGCTTCAAGGTTGAATTCTTTCTTTCTTTTGGTTTCTGCCCTCCTAAGCTTGGTCCAGTGGTTTGTGTAAGCTTCGTATAGGGTGAGATTTGTGCTGAGTTTTTGTTTGTTTTGCCTTTGATGGGCAAGGCTGAGTGAAGTGGTAATCCTGTCTGCTGATGATTGGGTTTGTATTTTTGTTTTGTTTGTTGTTTAGATGAGGCATCCTGCACAGGGTGCTACTGGTGGTTGGGTGATGCTGGGTCTTGTATTCAAGAAGTTTCCTTTGTGCGAGTTCTAACTATTTGATACTCCCTAGGGTTAGTTCTCTGGTTGTCTAAGGTCTTGGAGTCAGTGCTCGCACTCCAGAGGCTCAGGGCCTGATCTTTCTCCAAAGACTAGCCTAGGTCCAATCTACCAAAAGGAATTTCACCCAAAATGAAAGGGACTTTACTTGAGTTCCAAAAGTCAGTGCAGAAGAACACAACAGAGATCTCTGACTCAGTGGAAACTCTGTATTGCCTGCCACGTGGACAGGCCTCCTTGGATTACAACAGATGACTAGAGGGTCTGTCCTTGGCAGTGGTCAGCAGAACTGAAGCTGAGAGGGAAGCAGCCTCCAACATCCCACCCCTGGGGAGAGGGTGTTAAGGATCTTGTCACACCTTAACTGTCCTCTTGCCCCTGCATTTCTAAGTCAAGTCTTGGGAGTCACTTTCCATTGGAATGACTTGCCTGGTCAATGGAAAGAATGTGGAACGAGGGGACAGGATATGCAGATCCTGCTCCTGTCTCTGTGGAGTAACTGGGCAACCTGGGCAAGTCATTCAGGGCCTACATCAGACACATCACATTAGAGATGGAAGGTCATGCAGCTTTGTACCCACAGTCTGGAACAACACTCTAAGATACCAGACAAAGTACTGGGACCTGCCACTCAGGAAGGCTCCATGGCAAAGGATGAGTCAGAAAAACCAGGAACTTGGGAGTGTGGGTGGCAAAGATGCTGCAGACCCTAGGGCTGAGCTCCCTACTGCCAGCAGAGATGGAACTGAGCATGCTGTCTACAAGCCAACCAAAGGCAGCTGGTCAAACAACCCTGCATGACCCACTCTGCTCCTCCCAGAGCTTTGCATGCAACATCTGAATTCTTTGCCAGAGGTTCCTTAAGGCAGTTACTAGCTATTTGCATCCATGGATATCTAGTGCTATATCTGGAAGAGAGTAGTCTCCCAATAAGCATTTATTGAATGAAAGAATAAAGCATGGAAAGATCATACTTAGCCACCACAATAACATTATTATAGCCATCATACAGATGAAAATACCGAGGCTAAATAACAGACTCAGGTCTTACAGCAAGCTGGAATAAATGACCAAGTTTGTTACACTAACTTTATAGTAAAACAACACTATACTAAGGTATTCTAATTTTCATGCTCTTACCACCTTTACGGGCTGAGTTGCACCTCTCAAACTCATATATTGAAGTCACAACCCCCTGTACCTTAGGACATGACTATATTTAGACGTAATATCTTTAAAGGTGTAATTAAGTTAAAATGAGGTCATTAAGATGGACCTTAACTTAATATGACTGATATCGTTGTAAGAAGATTAAGTTAGGACACAAAAAAACCCAGCTGAAGACACAGGGAGAAGATAACTAGATATAAGCCAAGAAGAGAGGCGTCAGAAGAATCCACCCTTGCCAACACCTTGATCCTGGACTTCTAGCTTCCAGAACAGGAAGAAAATAAATTTCTGCTGTTTGAGCCACCCAGTCTGTGGTATTTCGTAGGGCAATTCTAGAAAACTAATACCCTACCTCTGTCACTATTAAGAACAAAGCATTCTACTTCCTTTCACAAAGTATTAAGATGTTGAATTATTGAACTAATGTACTGAAATGTGTTGCAAGGTTAGGATAAAATAATTTAACTTTCAAAGTTATTATAAAGATTTAATGAGATAACATGTAAAACGTCTCTTGTAGTGCCAGGAATAAAGACTTATCAATCAGTTCTAGGCAAGTATCAAGTAGCAATGAGGACATACAGCAAGAAGCAGAAGAGCAGATCAGGCTGATGGCACGGCATGAGAGCCTAGATGGGGAGGCACCAAAGGCAGCATGATGTGTTTAGCACACAGGATAACAGTACTGCCTGCTGGAGTTAGGATTGCAGATATAAACCTGGAAATACATGTTTTGGCCAAAGGAAACTTGACACAACCCTTATTGATACTCCACCAGCAGGTGAAGAACTATACCATCAAATTTAGGGATCTATATTGTGGCTTTATAGAGAAGGAGAAAAACACACTTTTTTTTTAATTTAAAAAAATTTAGAAGTTTTAAAAAATTTCTGAGACAATTTTATAGTCAAACGTTTGAGACCTCTTCCATCCCCTCATCCTTAGCTCCTGACCTCACTTTATTGACAAAAAGAAACTCTCAGACATGGACTCTATTGTTTTGCCATTCAGATCAGACACACCTGCATAAACCCCCCTTCTTCTCTTCTTGTACAATTGAGGAAGTGTCACTCTTTCCATCAAATGTCATTCAACGATTTCTCTCCTTGCATGGTTATTTTTCTCTCCTACATCATCAGTCTTTCCCTCTCAATGAGATCATTTCCATTAGCATAAATACATATCAACATATTTTCGTCTTGAAAAGTATGCATGCATGAAGTCACTTCAGTAATGTCTGACTCTTTGCACCCCTATGGACTGTAGCCTGTCAGGCTCCTCTTTCCATGGGATTCTCCAGGCAAGAATACTGGAGTGGATTGCCCTGCCGTCTTCCAGGGGATCTTCCCAACCCAGAGATCAAACTCACATGTCTTAAGTCTCCTGCACTGAAAGGTAGGTTCTTTACCACTAGCGCCACCTGGGAAGTCCCCTTAAAATGTATTCTTGATCCCAATTCTTCTTACAGTTACCACCCTATTTCTTCCTTTTATGAAAGAAATACTTGAAAAAGTCTGCACTTACTAACTCAATTCTCTCTTAAACTCATTTTAATCAGACGACTAAGATTTTCATCCTCACCATTCTTCCAGAACTTCCCCGGTTGAGGACAACAATGACCTCCACATTATCAATCCAGGGGTCGATTCTAAATCTTACTCGTTAAATCAATCCTTCTTTGAATTTCCTTTCTTACTAGTTTTCGAGGATGCTACACCATCTTGCTCTCCTTCTGCTTCCCTGCTGTTCCCTCTTGGGGTCTTTGTACTGTTTTTTATCTGACCTGTTAATACAAGGGAGCCTCAGAGCTCAGTCTTTGGCCCTCTTCTCTTTTCCTGATAATTCCCACATTTACATTTCCAGCTGAGACTTCTCCCCAGAACTCCAGGCTTATTTAATCAACTGCCTAAGATATCTTTATGGGTTGTCTAATAGGCATCTTAAACTTAGTATGTCCAAAACTGAGCTCTTGGTCTTTCTCCCTCAGCCCACCACAACCCAGTCTTATCGCGTTCTTCCCTAGCCCTTCTGATAGCACTCCATTCTCCATGTGTGAAGACCAGCACTTGAGAGACATCCTTTCTCTTATCTCATCACACACTTCTCTTTCTCTCTCAGACCCCACATCCAAGCCATCAGCTATCAACATTCAAATACATCCAGACTCAGAGCACTTCTCACTGTCTCCACTGGTACCCTCCATGTCCAAGATAACATCATCTTTCATTCACATTGTAATAGCCTTGTAATTGTTTTCCCAGCCTCTATCCTTTCCACTTTCAGCCTTTTTTTCAACGCAGCAGCCAGATCATGTCTCCTCTGTGCTCAAAACCCCACAATGGTTCCTCATTTTACTCAGAGTAAAATCCAGTGTTTTTACAGTGGTCCAGCCCCATACTGTCTGGCCTGTGATTACCTCTCTGATCTATTTCTCTACTTCTCTTCCTTGCTCTCTCCACTCCAGCTGTGCTAATCTCTGCTTCATTGTGAGCACACCAGCTGTACTCCCAACTTACTGGGTGAGCCCTGTCTAGGATGGTCTTCTGTTAGATGTCTACAAGGCTCATCCTCCTACTTCCTTCAACACTTCATTCACTTGCTATTTTATCAAGTATATCTTCCCTGAATACTCTTTTCAAAATTGCAAATTACCCATCCATTCCACAACTCCCTACCTTTTACTTTTTTTTTTAACAGCACTTTGTCTTCTAATGTTTTATATAGTTTACTTACTAGTGCTGTTTGGAATTTATCTACTGTGTTTTCCTACAGAAATATAAGTTTAGGAAGGTGAGAATTTTTTAAATTAATTGTTTCTTTTTACCTGGAGAAGGAAATGGCAACCCACTCCAGTATTCTCACCTGAAAAATCTCGTGGACAAAGGAGCCTGGTGGGCTACAGTCCACCGGGTTGCAAAGAGTTGGACATGACTGAGCAAAGAGTCAGTTAGTTTGTTGAACAATATGCATGCATATTGAGTCATGTTTGACTCTTTGAGACCCTATGGACTGTAGCCTGCCAGTCTTCTGTCCATACAATTTTTTAGGCAAGAATACTGGAGTGGGTTACCATTTTCTACTCCAGGGATTGAACTTGCATCTCTTGTGTCTCCTGCATTGGCAGACATTCTTTACTACTGCACCACCTGGGAAGCACTTACCAATATAATATTAAGACC
The DNA here is from genome assembly GCF_054371585.1 of Giraffa tippelskirchi. Taxonomy (NCBI): domain Eukaryota; kingdom Metazoa; phylum Chordata; class Mammalia; order Artiodactyla; family Giraffidae; genus Giraffa; species Giraffa tippelskirchi. Next base: position 79,601,210 of record NC_137275.1, on the reverse strand, counting down.
ATAAAGCAGCACCTGACATAGAGTATGAGCATTTGGTGAAAGAATGTGTGTACTGCAGAGTAGGAGATGGAAAGTGGTAGACAGTTTAGGAAGCTATCCTGGCAATGATGGGGCTGGGATAAAAGCAATGAAAATAGAGAGGAGGAAGTGAGTATGAGATATTCATAAGGCATCAAGAGAAGGGTTTAGGGATTCATTAGATGGTACTGGGTAGCAGTTCAGGTGGTGGGGGAGAAGGTGAGTATGATTTGCAAGCATCTGCTTGGATAATTGGGTGGATGGTGATTAAGATGAATTAGGTGAATTAGAAAGAAGACAAGAAACAGAGAACATTTTGGTGATGAAGAGTTCAGTTTTAGATACTTTGTATTAGACATAGGGTAGAATAGCTGAGGAAAGGTGACTAGCAGAATAACAACTATATCAGCAACAGCAGTAGTGGTGAGGGTAGTAATGTAAAAACTAACATTTATCGAAAATTAATTATTAATATATGTCAGGCCCTGTTTAAGTGCTTTATGTATATTGGTTGTTGTTTTGTTGCTTAGTCGTGTCTGACATTTTGTGACCCCACAAGACTGTAGCCCACCAGGCTCCTCTATCCATGGTATTTCCCAGGCAAGAAAACTGGAGTGGGTTGCCTTTTCCTTCTCCAGGGCATTTTCCTGACTCAGGTACTGAACCTGTGTCTCCTGCATTGGTAGGTGGATTCTTTACCACTGAGCCACTAGGGAGTCCTTATATATATTAACTCTTTTAAATTTCTCCCCCTTTTTAGAGATGAAGAAATTGAGAGCATAGAGAAATTAAAGACAATTTGCACAACATAACAACTTGATTGAATCAAATGCGTACATTGATTGCAATGACTGATGGAACTAGTTAGTGGCAAAGTAAAAAATATAAACCCAGGCATCCTGACTCTGAAGTCTGTGACCTTAACAGTTGCAAATAAATGCCCAGGACTCTGCAGAGAAAAACAGGTGATAAGCAGAGTTGGGAGTGCCTATTTTTATAAGTGATCCTTAAGATGAAATTACCTAGGGAGAGTCTGGACTACTGCTACTACCATCACAATTTACTAGTGCCATTTATAGAGCATCTACTATACACTAGACACTGAACTCCGATGGTGGACAAGATCAGCCTGGCCTCTAATCCCTTGGAAATGAGCAACAGTTAACAGTAGTACTGTTAGAGTAGTATTACTAACATGTGATGAGATTTATGGTGGACAAATTCAAGGATTTTGGGGAAGACATGTCAGAAAAATCCTTCCCAGTTCTATAGATCAGGCAAAAGATCTATGAGCAACACCTGAACTGGAAGGAAAGAAATTAGTCAGAGGAAGCTGATGAATTTTGATAAAAGTGGAGCCTTAAGATCAAAGAACAGGTTAGTGAAAGTTGTAGTAAAAACGTGTAAGGGTTTGAGGTTGTGGTCAGAAAAGTGATGCAGAGATTTTGTTCACTACCTGATATACACCCAGATATTGAAGGATTTGTTTTCTCCTTCTTCACATGATACAAGCTATGAATGAGAATTTATTTCCTGGGCAGAGTCTTTATATTCATATGCCAAGAAAGACAGTTTGCTTTTTTTGGTCTGTTTATTAATTCATAAAGTATTACTCTGTTTGCAAATAGCCTGGACAAATGTGGAAGAAATCCCCAAAGCTTTGCCATTCTCAGCAATGATTATTCACCCCTTCAAAAAGAGTCTTTTCCACTCCTACTTACCTATTTTGTGCTGTTTCCTATAGATTCGAAATCTATTGCACAATATGTTAATACATAACAATTTTGTCAGCTTTATAATAATTTAGAATAATCTTATGTATTGTAATCTTCAGAAACACAGAGAGATTGCAGATATTCTTCTTACAAATAAAGTAAATGATTTTCCCATCATAGAAATTCAAAAGTACTAAAGCATATATTTTGACATATCCAGTAAAGACCACTAAAACAAAACTATTATTTATAAATATTAACAACACTAGAGTTACCAATTGTCAAATTTTGGTGTTTAGGAGAAAAGGCAGTAATGTTGTATGTAGTTTAAACAAAATTAGGATTTTCTCCTAAAATAGCACCTTGCCTTACCATTCAGAATATCTTCAGTAAGTACCAAAACACCAATTCTGATGGGAAAATAATTTAAAATATCTGTCTCCCAGAAAGAATTGAATCATGTGCATCTATGTGATTAGGGTAAGCATCACATAAAAATATTTTTGCTAAGTTTACCTTCCTAGTTTAATAGGATCATATTTAAGAACTTGCTTTTCTTATATTTAGGTGATTTCTAGTTAAGAAGCAAAACGTCCTTTAGTCTTTTAGTATCATATCTTTGTTTCATTTAAATAGACAAAGCTTCAAATATCATGAAAGCACATTAATTATTCAAGAACGCAGATGCTCTGTGGCTATGACTCGAGAGCAGAGCAGGGTTAGAACATACGATTGGAGTAGGCTCACACATGTGGCAATGTTAGCCATTCAAACGTTGAAGAGGAGCAAGGAGGAGGGGGAGGCTATGATGAGAGCATGAACTAGAGAGCTTTTTAAAGGTAATATATTAAAAATGTTAGAAACTTATTACATTAAATATGTTAGAAATTTATGATTTTACTAATGGGAGAGACATATTGAATCATATTTTCTAAAGTTTTTTAACTAGAGATTTTTTTCTCTGAAATAGCTAGTAGTGATTTTTATTTTGAGAGTTAAAAAATTTAATTTAGGTTATCATAGTTCCATCTCATAAAACTCCACAACGTGTACTGTTCCTAACAAGAGGATAGCAGGGAATGCAACTTGTTTGTGAACATAAGCCATTAAAACCTGGCGGAGTTGGACTGCCCTGTCTGCATTGAGTTTGTATTTCTCAAATTCCAACATCATTAATAAGATCACAGGATTTTCTTCTTTATATACAATAAAATCAACAAAACTATTTTATCTCTTATATAGATGGTTTAGAAATTTCTAGAAAACTGATCATTGATTTTGAGTTCCATTTGGTTCCTAAAGTAAGTAGTTTTTAAAATTTCCATTATACTTTTACAAGCACTAGTTTTCTCAACACATTTCTTGGCATTAAGTGAATCGGGTACATAGAGGGTTAACTGACTTGTCCAAAGCCATAGTTTTCAAGAGCCATTTTCATACAGAAAGATAAAAGTTCTATTGGTCTATCTAACTGCTTTGGCATTAGTAGCAATCAATAACAAGGAACCATGGTCTGCAAGGTGCTGAACACTTTATTTTGAAATATGGCAACTCTTCTCTGGTGTATTCACATTCTGCTTACTTCAGATTACTCTTAAATTTCAAAATACTGTCCTTCTGAAGCTATTAAGGGCTAATAATAAACATTAGCATTATTCAGTTGAAGGGAGCTATTTTTCAGTGATGCATGAAAACTGTTTCTAACTTCTGGTTAGGAAATGCTTTGGGGTGGAAAGTATAAGCTATTATTTTTGCTTGTACAATACTGTTTTTACTTTGCAATTTAACCTTGGAAAAATAACATATATAATCCACAAACAGGTATAAAATCTTTAGAAGCTTAGTAAGTGAGTAATGCTTAAAACAATGTTGGAGAAATGGGCCATTTCCCCAGCCCCCAGCCCCTTTCCCTCCTAAATTTTTCACTATTCCCCTGAAATAGTAGAGCAGAGTGGACAGCTATATGAGCTCTGAATCCACTGAACCACCTACTGAAATAAGTACTATCACTATCCTTAACCACAAGATGAGAGGATGACAACAATACTTATTTCAGAGGATGGGTGTGAAAATTAAATTCCTACCTGATAAGCACTTAGAAAAGTATTTAATACATAGTAAGTGTTCAGTAAATCTCAGGTATCAGTATAATTACAAGAGCCAGATATCTTCTGTTATTAAAATACTTCCAGAAAAGGCACCATTATGGTATAAGGTACTCTTAATAACTACTATCCATAAATTACTATTGTGACCTGGGCGATATTCAGGTGATAGGGCATCTGTTAAAAGACTATTAGATAGTATGATATAATTTCAGTTATTTCAGTCAAGGTCTTTTCCATGTTACTCCAGACTTTATTTTCTTCTTTAACCAATTTATTACTTTGACTATGTAGGAGGAACACACACACACACACACACACACACACACACACACACCACACACACACACACACCATGGGATAGGTCCATGCTATGTGAGAGATGTTTAGAAGAGTTGAAAAATTGGACAAAAATCATAGGTAGCATATATCCCATGTGATATAAAAACATGCTGATACATTGAGATAAGTTTATCTGTCCATCCCTCCACCCACCCAACTATCTCTGACACATTCATCATGAAGTTTTGAGCATAGAAGATCTAATTATATAGGATATACAGCTTGTGTATGGTTGAAAAAATTTTTTAAAATTGCAAACTAGTTTTTTAGATCCCCTATTGGCAATAAAGAAAATATATTCATTGATTTCTTCAAAGATCATTGAGATCATTTGGACATTTTTCTTCAAAGGAACTAAACTTCTTATTTAGAAAAGATAACGGTGAGGTGACCTATTATGCGTTATAATATTTAGAGGAATCTGAAAAAAATTAACATTTATACCCTGAAAGGTCAAATGTGATCAGACATTCTGCTGATAATCTATGATGGGAGAGTTTAAATTCAAATCAAAACAGGGAACGAAATGTTAATGAGTTCTTATATATTCATACTGATCATTGATCATAGAAGAAGGATTTGAAGCCTGAAACAGAGAAAAATTTCTGCCCATTAATTTTTTTTCTTTTAAAGAAAAAGGTTTGATCATGGAGACTGTAGGCCATTGTACCTGACTGCTATATGCTAAAGTATATCACTCGAACATGGTCTGGCACTTAAATATAATTAATTGAAAATGAACTTGAATACTGAAAGTAGTGATGTATTTTAATAAGAGTTAGGATGATCTAACCTTTCTCTCACAAGCATGGGTGGTGGAGCTGGGGTCAGAACATAGAGCAGACCCACCAGATGCCTATAATTAAGATAGATGGGCTCTGTACCTCAGAGGATAATGCCCAATGGCAAAAAATAGGAACGCAGCTAGAGGGTACTTGCAAATGCTGTCTGAAAGAGCCAAAGTGTCAAAACTGTAGAATCCAAATACTGCATGAATTAAGGGATGGTTCTGGAGTCCAGAATGGAAGATAAAGCCAAAAGCCATGAATCTGAAAAAAATGTAGTGCTGAAGAAGGAGATGTAAGGAGAAGTGGGGGCAAGGACAGCTAGAAGGGCTGGGGTCATTAGTTGGTATTCTGAGAGATGTGTACAACCCAAGGAATTTGAAAAGTAATATAATAACTAGGCAAATGTGGAGTCTGATCATACAAAAACAGCTTTGGATTTTGTGGGGTACTGCTAAGTTTTGTTAACTGCTGCAACTTGAAGGCATTTGACTGTGAAACCCCTGTGGACCATTGCTTAATGAAGGATTAGAATATCCAGGACTGTTTTTAATTGAATATCTTATCTTGTTTCATGTATGAGTTGGCCTTCTTTAAAAGACAGTTCAAAGATTTGGACAAGAAGAGATCTGTCTATATTCATTAGAATTATCTGGAATGGCTCAATTGCTAAGGAATGATGGATTGTGAAAACATTAAGGTGACTTTGAGACATTTGTGTTCCATGTTACTTAACACTGTAGGACTGTGGTGATGCAAAAATGAGAAAATAGACATGAAAGTACAATTTTGGAACAAAACAGTTCCTACAAAGGCAATATATGGCAACAGTTGTGATGTTTTTGGGCTTCCCAGGTGGCGCTAGTGGTTAAGAACCTGCTGCCAATGCTGGAGACATGGGTTAGATCCCTGGGTCAGAAAGATCGCCTAGAGAAAGAAATGGCAAGCTACTCCAGTATTCTTGCCTGGAGAATTCCATGGACAGAGGAGCCTGGTGGGCTGCTGTCCATGGGGTTGCAAAGAGTCGGACACGACTGAAGCAACTTGGCATGCATGCATGCATTGGAGAAGGAAATGGTAACCCACTCCAGTGTTCTTGCCTGGAGAATCCCAGAGATGGAGGAGCCTGGTGGGCTGCTGCCTATGGGGTCGCAGAGTCGGACTTGACTGAAGCAATTTAGCAGCAGCAGCAGCAGCAGCAATTGTACAAAAGCCAATGTGCAGAGTTCTTCAGTCTCTTCATATTTCTCATCAAGACTGAAAGTAATTTAAACTGGTTCTTCTGTTGATAAATAGCATTCTATGCTATTTACAGATATCACACAAAATCATTACAGAGATTCAACATAGAGACAGTTTTAGGTATAAAGCTTTAACTATGTAGTCTCCTTATCATCCCATTATATTCAACATTTTTAAAAAGGAGGTTATCTCTGCCTACCAAAGAAAAAGAGAATATATATATATTATTTTTCAGCTGACGCGAGAAGAGGATTGTGTTTTTCTGCCAATACCAGCCCAGTATGAGACCTCCAGCATACCTACAGGTTGGTTAGACAGCTGCAGTGTAAGCAGGAGCCCAGCAGGTGGCATAATTATGGTGAAATGGTTGGGATTTTGCCCAGACTGAAGAACTCAAAAAAGATTTCAGCACATAGTAGTATATTTTCCTCTCCAGGGTAAAATATTTAACAACAATAATTAGTCCTAACATTAGGAAAAAATATTTGTGGGAATAAGTTGCAAATCCACAGAATGACTTCAACTATGAAATAGTTAGTATTTGTGGAACCTGAGGCAAAAGTAGAAGCACAGCCTGGCATATTGCATTTCTAAATACTTCGTTACGCCAAGAGATCAAATTTTAAAATATATTTTTAATGGCAGCTTCACAATCCCTTTCTCTTTCCACTTCCAGCTCTTTTCTGCACTGCGAGGGCCTTGCTGACATGCACGTGGCCGCACTGGGTACACGTCTACCCCACTCCGTCCACACTGCTAGATAGCTATCCCTTGGCCACCCTAGGGCCTAGGGAGTTACATCAGTGGTTTGTCTCCCCCTCAGGGAAGAGACTGGGCAAAGTGGTCTATGGGTTCAGAAAATGGGATCAGAAGAATTTAGATAAGTTATTATGGGATCTGGACGTTTGCAATATGGTCTAGAGGGACTGCATGGATGGGTTCCTGGTGGACATGTTCCCTTGACTCTGCAAACTTCTCAATTGGTGGGAAGGAAAGTGGCAAAAAGAAGGTTAGAAGAGGGATTTGAAAGATCAGGGCTCAGGTCAGGGATTTAATAAGAGCTAATATATATAGTGTTTTTCTGTTTACATTTAGCTTTCATGTTAGTATTCTTGCCTGGAGAATCCCATGGACAGAGAAGCCTGGGAGGCTACAGTCCATGGGGTTGCAAAGAGCCGGACACAACTGAGCGACTAACACTTCATATTCTTTGAGCTTTCCAGGTGGTATTAGTAGTAAAGAACTCTCCTGATAATGCAGGAGACATAAGAGACGTAGATTTGATCCCTGGGTTGGGAAGATCCCTTAGAGGAGGGCATGGAAACCCAGTATTCTCACACGGGAAATCCCAGGGAAAGAGGATCCTTGTGGGCTGCAATCCATTGGCGTTGCAGAGTTGGACATGACTTAGCACTCTCTAGTGGTATTAACAGTAGTATTCTTAGTCTAGGGTTCTTTCCCTTTTGCTATCCTGGCAAAGGCTGATCAAGTTTGCAATAGGCCGCTATGCCATGCAATTTATGTAGAGCTCATATTCTGAGACTTCTGAACACTTACATGGTGGGTCGGGGGGTGGGGAGAAGCCTTTGGATAACACATTTAACTTTTAGGCTGGTATGACTGAAGGAAAATCTTCCCACCCACAAACACCAAACTGTCTAGGTCTGAGGTTTGGACATAAACCCTCCTCCTCAATAAACCCTCCTCATAAACCCTCCTCCTCTGCAATCCCAGTGGATTGCAGCCCACAAGGATCCTCTTTCCCTGGGATTTCCCAGGTGAGAATACTGGGTTTCCATGCCCTCCTCTAAGGGATCTTCCCAACCCAGGGATCAAATCTACGTCTCTTATGTCTCCTGCATTATCAGGAGACAGAGTTTTAGGATTTACACAGAGTTTTAGGATTTCACTCTACTTAAACAAGTTTCTGCAATAGCCAAACACAACGGGGCATTCTGAAGCCAGGTCTGTTACACCCTTTTGCCAACGACTCAGCATCTTCCCTATTAAAAGACAGAAATATGACTTCAAATTTGGGGTATATTTGCCTCAGATACTTTGATTTTTTTTTTTTTAACCCTAGATTCTATGGCAAAATCAAAACCCAAATAATTGCCTTTTATTGCTATCTTATTGTTCCATCTTAGGTCACATTACTCACATATTTATACACACTCTCCTGGAATGTTGGGTTATAAAGCAAATGCACATTGGGTTTCCTTCATTAAAGACTAGTCTGACTAAAAGATTCTGATGCTTGCTAATTTTTTTTATAGTGTTTGTTCTAATGGTGTGGTCCCATTGTATAGACTCAGATGATGATACTAGAAGTGAATTCTTTTAAAAATTATATCTATGTTGAAAATGAGGTAGTTCATGTAAAATAAAAACAGACTGGTTTCTAGTAGAAACATGTGGATGAATTGCCTGGAATTCACCATTGCCATCTGAGATGGTTAATTTTATGTATCACCTGAGTGGCCACAGGATGCCCCGATAAAACGTTATTTCGGGATGTATCTGTGAATGTGTTTCTGGGTGAGATTAGCATTTGAATCAGTGGATTATGTGAATTTGATTGCCCTCCCAATGTGAATGGGTATCATCCAGTCCACTAAAGTCTAAAGAGAACAAGAAGGCTTCACTTCTTGCCTCACTGCTTGAGCCGGGGCATCTCGTCTCATTTCATCTCATCTTCTTCTGCTCTTGGATTAGGATTTACACCATTGGATCCCCTGGTTCTCAGGCCTTTGAATGTGGACTGAATTGCACTACCGGCTTTCCTAGGTCCAGCTTGCAGATGGCAGATACGGTGACTTCTCAGCCTTCACAACTGCATGAGCCAAGTCCTCAAAATCTGTCTAATGTATGTAATTAATTCTGTTTCTCTGGAGAACCCTGATCAATACAGCAGCTTTCCTCTGCCTCTAGGAGCAGACACTGAAGCACCCCAGAACTCTGAATACTATGTGGAAGCATCATTGTAATCCATTTATTAAACAAGCAAGTAAGTCAGCTTCTGGACATTCAAAGTTTTGTTTTTGATAAATCATAAAGCCAGCTCTTATGGGGCCAAGATTTTTTATGAAGTGCAAATGGAGTGTGGTATGTCTTGACCACTTCAGATGGTTGCTATTCTTTGGATCAGTATGTTAGGTAGTTAGAATAGGAAACAGGAGTCCAGAATGGCGGTGGCTAAATACAAGAAAGGGAAAAGCCTGCGAAAATGGAACAAAGGAAGGTCAAAGGAAGGTCCGAGGACTGGAGTGAGAACTTCAGGTAGAATAGCACTCCTGGCTAAGCCCAATTTACATAGGGCAGGCTCGGGGAGGAAAAAAACATATAAAACGAGGAGCCAAAGCGCTCTCTCTCCCTTTTTTCCCCTCCCGCGCGCGGGGGCGTTCTTTGTGTCTTTGGGTCGACGGTAGGCAGGCCCTCATGCTTCAAGGATGGATTTTCCTGCTATTATCTAAATAAAATAGAGCTGTAACACTGATTTGTCTAAGAGCTATAACACTGTCTGTTCGAGACCCGAGAGCCGTGACCCGCCGAGGGCGCTAATATCCTTCACTCCAAATCTTTGTTGTGACGAGACAAGAACCTAGGAGCATACACTTGCGTGACAAGTATGTTAGAAACCTTATACCTTTTGCTGCTCCCTCTTCAGTCTTTGTTATTGGACAGGAAACAGTATCATGCTGCTGCTGCTGCTGCTGCTAAGTCGCCTCAGTCGTGTCCGACTCTGTGCGACCCCATAGACGGCAGCCCACCAGGCTCCCCCGTCCCTGGGATTCTCCAGGCAGGAACCCTGGAGTGGGTTGCCATTTCCTTCTCCAATGCATGGAAGTGAAAAGTGAAAGTGAAGTCGCTCAGTCGTGTCCACCTCTTAGCGACCCCATGGACTGCAGCCTACCAGGCTCCTCCGTCCATAGGATTTTCCAGGCAAGAGTACCGGAGTGGGGTGCCATTGCCTTCTCCAGTATCATGCTAACAGATGTGAATTCATTATAGGATCTCAGCTTCCTTAAATTCAGCTTAGCATCACCTTGGGTTTCAGGCAATTCTAAGACCATCATAGAAATGGTCTCCTGACATAATCAGATATTAAGGCTGAGAAGAACAAAACCGTATTATCATTGGTTCCGATAAATAATTGATCCAGAACTATAACTAGCCCAAGGGGAGAATGGTTTATGATAACTGCTGTAAATGTAAAAAATCATTATTTTTGGTTTGTATGCAAAATCTCACATGACTCTATTCACTAAAGTAACATTTTTCCCCTAATTTATCCTGAAGAGTTCATCAAAAAGTCATACTGCTAGAAATTAGATTTCACTGGGATTTGAAAACAGTCAGAATAGCCAATTAGTGAGTAGTGCTTTGAAAATTTTCCAGCCGCAAATCATCTTCAAATTTTACAGCACTGAAAACTTTTCTTATCTGCACATGTAATAGAGGAGGTGCAAGGAGGGTGGGACCCCAGTGGAAGAAATGTGGAGAGGAAATACAAAAATTTTGAGAAGTAATAACTTCAAACTATATATATTACCTGTGGAAACTGAGGTATACCTTCTGCACCCATCTTCTTGATAATCATCACATGAAGTAAAAGATGTAACTGGTGGGAGTATTACGTGACTATTATGCAGGGGAGTAGGGTGAAGTAGACAGAGGTCTAACCTTGGAGTTAAACTGAAATTCAGCCAGTTCAAAGAGTGACTGTATTGTCGTTTCATTAGTAATTTTTACTTTAATGACAATGTAGTTAATTTCACACATGGCAGTAAAATTTTTTCAAAATATATAGGAATTTCAGCAGGGCTCTAAACTAAGTCTGGTAATGTATTATTTTTAGTGATAATGATAGTGATAATCTAGTCAATATTTACTGCAGTATACATTATGCAAAGAATGCTATTTTAAATATGAAAAGACAAGAATGTGGTTGCTACCAGAAATTTTTGGTAGGTTGACTATTTAATGTTTAGAAACGTATTTTCTGTGCATGATTATAAGGTTCAAATATATGATTCTATCACGAACACACATTTTTTCATACAAAATACCTATTTACAAATATAACCTCACATTAACTCAGAGGCTGTATGTCTCATATTGTTTTTGAATTTTTTTCTCATTAGAAAATGCTATGTGATAGTGGAAAGGTCAGGGCAATAAAATATGATGTACTATAATAAAATGTGATATGCAAAAATATAATACAAAACAAATTATCATAATAAATGTATTAACGTTTCTCTCACTGGGATTTCACTCATTGAGCACTCCAAATCATTTTGTACCTGCTGTAGAAACATAAAGTTAGCAAAATAAGACCCAAAATGATCAAAACAGATGTCACAAGTAAATATGCAAAGTTCATAAACCAGAAGAGTGTCCTAGATCTTACTAAGAGTAATTTCTTATTTTTTACAAAATTTGTATACATTTATCTATTTTTTTTATAGCACATATCTTTATCTATGGGAGATGCACTACAAATGACTCTGTTTTGAATTTTTCCCTGATCCTGGGGAAGGAAATGGCAACCCACTCCAGTATTCTTGCCTGAAGAATTCCAAGGACAGAGGAGCCTGGTGGGTTATAGTCCATGGGGTTGCAAAGAATTGGACATGACTGAAGCAACTTAGAATGCATGCATCACTGATGCTGAGCCCTTTAGTCTGTCTTGGGCCATCCTACTTTGGCAAGGCCCAGGAGAAACAAATCATACTTTCCATAGAATAAAATTCTATTCATCACAATTTTCACACAGAATTCTAATTACTTTTTTGCTCTCTACTTTTTCATGCTCTTTAAAGACTGGGGCCATGTTTTGTTTATCTTTGAATACCCAACACTTAGTGCAGTGACTAATACATAGTATATCCTCGATATTTTCTGAAATAAATTAAATTTGAACTAGCATAACAGGAAGCATTGAAAGCGGAGGTGAAAATAGAAGTTATAAAACATGACGGCAAATAGTCTAATAGCAAAGAAAAAGAAACAATATGAAAATCAGATAATAGAATTCAAAGGTCATTGGGTGTAAGAGAAAATAATTATGTACATCTCAGTAATACCTAATGTTATCATAGTATCAAAGCACAGTGAAAGAACAGATTTTCATAATTATCATCTGAGATTAAAATATTGTCTTTATAAAGGCAGGGAAATGTATACTATTTGAGAGGAAAGCTTTAGGTATATGAAAAATTATAAAAATTACCTCATGGTGGCAGAGCACTAAAACATTACAAAGCTATTATTTTCCATAGTTAATGCATAACAATTCATCATATCTCTGGTTTATATAAGAATAAAGAGAAGAATGTTAATTTTTTAAGCATCTAAAATTTGTGTGTGTGTGTGTGCTAAGTTGCTTCATTCGTGTCCGATTCTTTGCGACCCTGTGGACTGTAGCCCGCCGGGCTCCTCTGCCCCTGGGATTCTCCAGGCAAGAATATTGGAGTGGATTGCTATTTCTTTCTCCAGGCAATCTTCCCAACCCCTCAGGGATCAAACCTGTGTCTCTTATGTCTCTTGCATGGGCAGATGGATTCTTAACCACTAGTGCCACTTGGGAAGCCCTATCTAAACTTTAAGGAGAGGTCTTAAAGATAATAAAGGTGAAAGGCATTGCTATATTTGATCATTCTGAAAAGAAACAGGCATACAATATACCACTGGTTTTAAATTACTCAGTGAGAAATATTTGGAGTCCATCTCAAAGCAGTGTGTTAGTGTTTCATGGTATTATGTTGAATTTTATTTCACATGGTGAATTTAAACAAAAGAAACAATGGTTATGTGACTCAAATTCAGTTCCTCAATCCCATCTTTGTCACAGAATAAAAGCTATTATGATATGTATATGAGAATGTTATCTTGTAAGCTTTATGGCTAAAATATTAATCAGCACATTCACATACAACCTGGTAAAAGAGTGCATTTTCGGGAAAGAATAAGCAGTGATTTATTTTCATAGCACCTGTCTGGTGACAAGCAGATGGTTTATCCTTGGACTCTTGACTCTTAAAGCCATTGCTCCCTATGAAACCCATCTCAGCAGGCTTCGTTTTTGATCATTTAAGCCCATAAAAGGTACTTCATGTAAGAATCATTCTTCGTCAAAGGCTGTAGAGATAAGTCTTCTCCATAGGTGCTACTTCCTGGTTATCTCTTAAGGCCAGGAAGAGCACAGAATTTTAAAAAAGAAGAAAATCTAACAGTTATAGTGGGAACCTGGATGTACTTGGTCAAATGGTTCCACTATCCAGTAGTTATGCTGTGTTAGCCTGTCTTTGTCCTTCAAAATCAGTTTAAACACATCATTTCCTTCAAAAAAGCCTTCCCTTTGCTTCTGAGCCTGATTTAGATGCTCTACTTCTCTGTTCTATTTAAAAACCCATGAACACCTTTGACAACTCTTACCATGATATACTGAATTGTTTCATTTATTTTGTTTTTCCTCCATTGGAATAAGCTAATTGGAGTCAAGGGTCATCTTATTTGTCTTTGTATCTCTGGATCCTAGGCAAGAAACCATCACACAATAGGTTTTCAATAGATGCTTGTTCGATTAATAAGTTAATTACTAACTGATGAATGCAAAGTTTATATAGTTACAAATAAAATTAGAACATCTGATACCAACCTAAAATTTGACGATCTTTTGAAGAAGTGTTCTAATATTTAAAAACGATTTCATAATAATTTTGTTTCTTTCCTTCTTTCTTACATTAATGCTGTAAGCCCATGTTTACAGGTAGTCATGTTTTGGGGGACGATTCTGGAAATTGCTGTTAGTAAGCTATCTTAGTTATCTGGAAAACTATTCAGTCTTACTCTTTTCATCACCTTACTTAGATGAGATCCAGGGAGTCTTCAACTGGGGGTATAAGTGACTGAAAGCTGAGGGCTACAATAAGGCAGGAAAACCCTATCAACATCACAGTGTACTGAAAGTGCCTTACCCAGCCATGCCCTGTTGCTGTCTTCTGAACTTACCTTCTAGCTGCCATCATGTAATTAACTCAACAAACATTTACTGTGTGCCTTCCACATGCAGAGCACTGCTCCAGGTGCTTAAAGTATTTATTAGGTTTCAAGTCACTAAAACCCCACACAATAAGACCCTCTGAAACTCTTTAGCCATTTAAACACCACTTTGAAAAATATCACTACCATCATAACTTACATGTCACACAATATACTAGTTATTTACTTGTCAGTTTTTCCTTCCATAGTGTAAGCTCCTCTAAGAAAGGAATTATGCATTAATTCACTGCATTCCTAAGTTCAAGTTCATTAAAAAGTTACATAGAAGATGCTCAAAACTTGTTGAATTACTGAACCTGTATTTAGCAGCAAAAAAAATGACATAGACTGTTATGCTAGAACAATGCCGACAATGAAGACAAAGCAGATAAAAAAGACATATTAAGAAAAGAAGCATATTATTTCAACAGACATTTATTGATTGTCTACTACATTCAAGGAATTTTGGAAACTAAAACATAAGCCAGTTATTGTGCTGGCCCTTTCTGGGCTAATGGTCAGCTGGGGACATGTACACAAGTACTCTGTTGCATAGTCTGTTGTAATAATAGTTACTCTGACAAGCGCAGTCCGGTAAGTGCAAAATGAAGTGGCTTAAAGGAAGAAGCATTATTAGAACTGAGTCTTGGAAACTGAGTCAAACTTTATATGGGTGAAGAAAAGAGATATTTCAGGAAGAAGTAAAAAAATCATGGTGACATGTAAATTCAGGGAGTATCCCAAAAGTGGGGTCAAGGGTAAAACAGATGTGGCCATGGTAGTAAATTAAGATGGGCATTTAAGCGGAGAAATCTTCAAGAAGATAAAAAGAAATGTGGTACACTCAAGCAACTTAATGAATAGAAACCTCAGAACACTTAGAGTTATCAAAACCAGCTTTAAAAAGATACATCACTGACATCTGACTTAGATGTCAGCTGTAACAAGTAACTGATTTTGAGGTGATGGAGCACAGGAAGTGAAGCGGTTCATGCTGCTCTCTGTGTGCTGGCTTTGTGAGAATGACAGAGACAGGCGTATATCAAAACCCCACCTTAAGCTGAGCTGAAGGATGTCTTGTCAACAAGTGGGGAGAATGAGTGAGGTAAGGACCTAGGGAAGTGCAGTTTTCAGGAAATTCGTATCTAGCAATTGTTGGCAGCTGACAGGCCCTGATGTTGGAGATGGAGTGACTGAGCCAGAATCAAAACCCACTATTGCCTGTCAGGGAAATAGGTCAGTCTGTTCTGAGAATAAACATATTTATTCAGCTTGTAATCCAGAACAGTTCTACCAGACACTATCCCATATAACTTAATAAACTATTTAAAAGTAAACAAGATATTTAGGAAGACAGTAAAAATAAATAATATTGAAGAACATGAAACAAATAAATCAGAATAATATCTTGATGTCTTGATGACATAAAGCATTATATAAATTCCCAAAGAATAAAACCAAGAGTACACTTACTGGTTTGTACAAAAGTCTATCAGACTGATTGTTGCTTTCTGGCAAAGTGATGAGAAAAAAACCCCAAAAAACTAAAGGATCTATGAAAGAGTATAGCATACTGTGTTTGGTAAAGCCAGAGAAATAGCTAAACAGTAAAGGACAAATTGCTATGATGAACATAAGTACTGAATGATATGGGCTGAGGATCTCCTTTCTGAAGTGTTTAGAATTCATCTCACTAAAACGCAATCTTAGAAACTTTTCTGCAAGTAATTCTCACAGTGCCATAAGAAACCTCACACCTAATCTCTTGAAGATTATGATAAACTCCATTTATCAATCACATATATGAAGTGAAGTGACAGTGTTAGGCGCTCAGTTGTGTCCAACTCTTTGAGACCCCATGGACTGTAGGCCACAAGGCTCCTCTGTCCATGGGATTCTCCAGGCGAAATACTGGAGTGGGTTTCTGTGTTCTCCAGGGGATCTTCCCGACCCAGGGATCAAATCTGCATCTCTTATGTCCCCTGCATTGGCAGGTGGGTTCTTTACCACTAGTGCCACTTGGGAAGCTCATTGTGTGTGTGTATATACACATATACATACATACATATATATATATAAAATTAAACCTGTATTTTCAGTACTTTTTATCTGCTCTCTGTTGAATCCTCATGACACCTATCCTACTTGTTGGGTTCTATTATCCTCATGATACAGGTGAGGAAATTGAGCCCTGGAAGAGCTGAGTTAATGCTAAAGATTGTATAATTAAAAAATTGCAGTGCAAGAGCAGAGTTAGTCATTTCAGTTGTGTCCGACTCTTTGTGACCCCATGGGCTGTAACCTGACAGGCTCCTCTGTTCACGGAATTCTCTAGGCAAGAATACTGGAGAGGGGGTAGCTATTCCCTTTTCTAGGGGATCCTCCTGACCCAGGGATTGAACCTGGGTCTCTTGCATTGCAGGCAGATTCTTTACCATCTCAGCCACCAGTGCAAGAGTAGAGCTAATGCAAATCAGGTGAACTCCAAAACCTCAGAGGTCCTACTTTCCAGAACTGATTTCTCTATTTTCATGTCTTCACCTGTCCCAACACATTCCTCCTATAAGTTTCCCATTTCATTAAATGACAGCTCTACCCTTCTAGTTGTTTAGACCAACAGCCTGAGAGTTACACTTGATTCTTCTTTCAAACCCCACATCCAATCTGTTAGCAAATTCTGTCTTATCTATGCAGTCAGACCACTTCATATACCCTTTGCTACCTCCATTATGGTCTAAGTCACTTCATACGTAACACAAGCCTCCTAACTAGTCTCTCTGCTTCCACTTTGTCCGCTATAGTTTGTCACAACAAAGCATTCACTATGATCTTTTTAAATCTTGATTCAGACAGCAGCATTTCTTGGCTCAGAACTGTTTAATGTCTTTCCATCTCACTCAAAGTAAAAGTAAAGTCCATACTATCCAGCAATTCCACCTCTAGGTATTTATCAAAAGAAAATAAAAACACTAATTGGTAAAGATAGCTGCACTCTCCACTAGTTACAGCATTATTTACAATAGCCAAGATATGGAAACAACTCAAGTGTCCATCAGTTGATGAGTGGATAAACAAAACATGAGATATATATATTTGTAGATGTATATAAGTATTAACCATGGACCAATATCTTACCCCCCTCATTTTCCCCTTTACCTTGCATTATCATTCTTTATAGCATTAGAATGCAGGTTCCATAAAAGTGGGATAATTTTTATCAGAAATATTTGTCAAACTAGGTGATATATGAATAAAGGTTAGCACAGACCAAAACAACCTTTTGTATCTTCTCAGTGAGACACCATACATAATTACTTTAAATGTGAGAAAATTTTTTGAGTCCACTAATATATTAGAGTTCTGTCTTCTTGAAATACAGTGATCAGGGAAACTGAGGAAAGAGATTTGGTATCCATGAATGAAACAAGCATAATGATCATAGAGACTACCTATGGACTAAGGTCTACATACATGCCCCTTCCATCATGAAGCCTTCCTTTCTAGAGTCCTCTAATCTATTTTGCATTCCAGCAGTGCATTGTCTGTATCTTATGGCTCTCACTTCATGGTCATATTATATTATGCATGTACATATGTACGTATGTATGTATGCTTGTTCCCGAGTCTGCCAAAGTGCATGCCTATTTGAGTCCTTTACACTGACAGCTTGCCAGCAGAAACAGACACAAGTGCTGCTCTCACATCGCATCCAGTGTGACCCAGCTCAGAAGAGCAGCTCTCTTACTTGGGCTGCAGCATGGCTCCAGGGTAGTGAGGACTTTGGGAAAACTGGCTCTGCTTTGCTTCTCAAGGGTTACCACCCTTTGTGTTGACGTGCGTTCTTATGGTTGAGCTTGGGCAGCCAAAATGCTGCTCTCAAGTGGTTTGGGGGCCATTATCAGATTGAAAACCTTGAGATTACTCTTTACGAACACTCGAAATAACCCACCTAAAGAATCCCATATAATAACTTTGTGAACACTAAGGGAGGCTAGAGGTCCTATGTTCTATGGAGCATTAAGTGAGTGAATCAGAAGTTCTTATAGTTCTTTTTCCCACTCCCTAATTGGTGAGGTCTGGAGAAATTTGGATTCCAACAGCACAGAAAACCACCTGATGATAAAACTCAGAATCCACCTTAGTGCCAAACCATCTGTTTTCAAGTTTCCCTAGTGTTTGTTCCATTTATCTGTGGTTGTCTGCAGCAACAGGCAGAAGCACCACGAGTTTTCTCAATAGCTGTTTAGGGCAGAGAGAAACATGCTTGTGAAGGACTTGCCTTTTATTAATGGAAATTGCTTCCTTATTTAGGAATTAAGCCATGCTCTTGGTTAGTTAAATGAAACAGTTCATGTTTTGTGGGCAGCTGAGCTAAACTCTAATTGTTTTGTTTTTTTAAAGAAAAAGCACTCTCTTTTTACTTCATGAGGGATTCATTTGATTTGATATTATTGGACAAAGAAACAGGAGACAAGAGCATTTTTTTCCAGTGAGTTAGGGTTTTTTTTTTTTTTTTTTAAATCATTGTTATTTTTAAACCTAGTATCAACTCTCTCGCTGCTAAAAACATTGTTATCATGTGAAAAATGAAGACAGTCACCCATTCCTCTCTTCTCAAGACAGCTTGAAAACACTCTGCTACCTTTTCCCAATTAGTTTTCTCCTCTTGCTGAGCCTGAGCAAGACTTTCGAGCTCTGCCTCTCTCACTGTTAATTTATCTGCTTTGAAGAAATAATTCGCAGGAGCTTTCTTTAGGATCAGATTTAGGTAGAGCATACACTACTGCAAAAAAGAAAGTCCCTGAAAACTTCAGGAGATTTTTATTTCATTTATTCAATACATACTTATTAAAGATCTATGATGATGCAGGCACTGTTTTAGGCTCTGGGTACACAGCCATAAATAAAACAGACAATAATAATCCCTGCATATTTTGGGAAGGACAGTGATAAACAAAATGCATATGTAATATTTATACTAGGTCAGATGGTGGTAGTGCCAGGGAGAACAATGAACCAGAGACAGAGGATGGGGGGCGGGTACCAGGGTTAAGAGGGACAGGCTTCCAACTTTAAATGGGAAGGTGGGATTTTACCAACGACCTGAAAGAGATGTGGGATTAAGTCATACAGAAATCTGGAAAAAGAAGAAGAGCTTTCTAGACAGAGGAGAAGTAAGTGCAGAGGTCGTGAGGCAGGAAATGGCCTGTTCTATAAACAACAAGGAAGCCTGAATGGCTGAAGCAGAATGAGCAAGGGGAAGAGCGAAAGCAGCTGAGTCCAGAGGCCACAGAGGCAAGGAGGTGAATGTGGACCTTTGAGATAAGTTTGCTTTTGATTCCGAGAGGGGAAAGTCACTGGAGAACATCTGAACAGAGTTGAGCTATGATTGTGCTTGTTTTACACGATCCCTCTTGCTGTTTTGTTGAGGAGAGGCTATAAGGGAGCAAGAGTGGAAGTGGGGTTGCTGTATTTGTGACTGACTATACTGTTAATTCTCATTATTCACAGTAGTGATGGGCCATAATGAGGCAGCAAACACTAAATTAGTGACTCCTAAACCATTGCTCCTAGGTGAAATACACGTTAGGTTCCTGTGAGCCCCTAGTCACAACATTTTCATCAAAAGATCAGGACATAACTTTGTTTTATGACTGTTTCTGCTTAAAGAAAGTCATATTAAATACACATTTTTTTCATGTATCTTATTAAATATACATTTTTTGATTCATTAATTTCAAATTCACTGCCAATGCCACTATAACTTATGCATGAATGAAACTCATCTAACATTTTCTCTGTTAAGACATGCCATAACCTTCTCGTACTTAGGAACATTACACAGTACTTCAGCACTATTCAGGTCCATTTTAAATAACAAAATCACCAAAAAAGAAAGTTCACAAAAATGCAAAAACCTTGACATTGGACTACAGAAAAGATACTTTACTGTACATGAACTAAAATAAGGTTGGCTTTAGCTGGGAATCTGAGTGTCAAGCAACTCAGCTTTTCCCCACTCTGCCCATGTGTCATATGACTGTGAAAGTGTGGCAAGTATTGATTTTAGGGTTGCACAAAAATTCTGCAAGTGAGTTCTCAAGTACAGAATTGTGAATAATGCTACTGCTGCTGCTAAGTCGCTTCGGTCATGTCCGACTCTGTGCGACCCCATAGACGGCAGCCCACCAGGCTCCCGCGTCCCTGGGATTCTCCAGGCAAGAACACTGGAGTGGGTTGCCATTTCCTTCTCCAATGAGAATAATGAGGTTCTACTAAAATATTTTATTAAGGGACAATTTTCCACTTTGTTTCTACATGTCTTGTGATGCCTTTTGTCCTGGACTCTTTTCAAGGATATTTGTCTAGCAAGTAGCCTTGGGATATAGAGGCAGATTTTTTTTTCCTGACTGAATAATAAAGATATATGTCTCCATCTTGGGCAAAGTTTGGGCAGGTTGTCCCTGTGTAAGACCCACTAAGTGAGCAGGATCTCACTGGGCTTTACTGTGCATTATCTCCATCAGATCTGGGGGCAGGGAAAACCTGAAAACAGGAAGCACACACTCCTCAGTCTGCCATGAATAAAGTTCTTCATTTCTGATCCTGGAGTCTCATGTCTTCTGCCAGCATTTCTGAAACTGTGACAGGGCTAACTTGATATTTGCAAGTAGTATAAAATCTCAGATCTCTCACAATTCTTGACATATTCATAATTTAAAAATTTGATTCTTAAAATATTTTTTTAAAAAACGTTTGCTTACAAATTGAGGGGCAGTTGCATATCTATTGGCTCTTTCAAAAAAGAATATTTCTCCCATTGCTTGATAGGTGTTTCAACTGAAATAGTAAGTTATTTAGTCCACAGTAATTTCCAATGCACAAATATCAACCTGAACTAAATAGAGTCTCTTACTTTCTGCTCTCACTAGAAAATTATAGAAAATGTTCTTTTTTTTTCTGACTATAAGCAATGCCTTGCAATATAAAAAACTTGTTTAGGTGACTACCTGTGTCTACTGGCAAGTCAAAATAACACCATTTAAACATAGTTTCAGTTGAACAAAAAATAGTATAATTTGGGAGATAACCATAATTTTACATATATAGGAGCTATTTTGACTGAGATAGCATTTTAACTGACATTAAAACACTGCATAAACATAGTTAGAAATACAAGATTCCCCTGCTTGTCACATGAGAATACTCTTTGTTAGAAATAATTCATATGCATATGTTCTAAAATTCAAATTTAATTACTTCAGAGTCCTTTTTTTTTTTTTTTTACAAAGACCTCCAACTCTGGATCATCAAAAAAGAAACACTGATACTATTTTTCGCACTATTATCATAATAATGCTGTTATTGTAAACATAAAATAATGAGTTATATATTAAAGCTATTTCTTTTTAGTAAATCAGAGATACTATTATGAAAAGGGCCCATTATAGCCTTTCTTGGACTGCAAGGAGATCCAACCAGTCAATCCTAATGGAAATCAGTGCTGAATATTCATTGGAAGGACTGATGCTGAAGCTGAAACTCCAATACGTTGACAACTTGATGCAAAGAATTGACTCATTGGAAAAGACCCTGGGCAAGATTGAAGGCAGGAGGAGAAGAGGGCAACAGAGGATGAGATGGTTGGATGGCATCACTGACTCAATGGACATGAGTTTGAGCAAGCTCCAGGAGTTGGTAAAGGACAGGGAAGCCTGGCGTGCTGCAGTTCATGGGGTCGCAAAGAGTCGGACATGACTGAGTGACTGAACTGACTGATAGCCTTCTTTTAAAATCATATAGTACAAAAGGGTCAAATCTCTTATCTTGATACAATTTTCAATTTGAGAACTAGTTTCTACATCCTCAGTACTGAGCCTTTTTAACAGTTAAGTCTAATTTAAAATTTAAAAGAGATTGAGAAAGTAATAGAAATTCCCACTGATGACTCATCTATGTTTGGGTCTTCACATTGCTTATGAATCTTCATTACATCTTCTCTTCCTGATGTCTTAGTCAAGCCTGCCAAACATCTAGTGCAAAGAAATTTATGACAAAATGCAAAATCTAAAAAGCTTAAAAAATAGAATATAACCTTCTCTCTATCACCCCTTTTGTAAGCCATGACATCTATCAAATTAATATTTTCTCTTTTCATTTCAGAAGTTTTTTTTGACAATTTTAGTATGTATAACATTTTAAATTAAATATGATATGATGACTATACCCCCAAAATATACAGAAAAGATTATTAATGATTTTGTGGATGCATATATAATATGTCTTTTTTTTTTTCAGCCTATACGCACAAGGGAGGAAGGTGTGATAATTTTGGATACAAGCAGTAGCCACCATGTGGCTCATCCCCACCCTAGATTGTGGGACCTCCAGTCTCTTTAATTCATCTTTGGACTCACCTGTGAAAGTTTTACATGGACTTCTGTAGTTTCAGCAGCCATGTGGCCCCTTTCCTCCAGTTCTCTGATCCTTGGCGCTTTTTTTTTTTGCCTGACCCTAAGGCCTTTAGACTTAAAGTTGGATAAATGTGTCTCCTCCACCCAGCTGTTGCTGCCAGAGCGGTGCCTAGGTTGCTATGCTGGACTGTCTCTGCTATGAGCTTAGCTACTGCTGCGGGATGGGGTTTGCCTTATGTTTGTCAGTGCCTCTGTTTCATTGAAGGCTCTGGTGCCCTAGGGTCTCCATAGAAGTGTGGAGAACACCTTATCCACTGTGTCATTCTCAGTTAACTGGCTGAAAACCTTTGTTAACATGTGCTCTTGAATTCCTGCACAAATTTTGGATAAAAATAGTTATTTGAGTTGCTTTGCTCAGATTTTCTATTTGAAAAAATTCATTGGAGGTTGACAATGATGAAATATTAAAATTGTTCTTGGCCTCTTAGCAACGAGGACATTGCTACTGGGCTGGGACTCCACATCCCTGGTGAATAATTCTTTACTTGGAGGTAACTGAATGATTCTGGTCACCAACTCTGATGTATGTGTGTCTGTGTGTGTAGGGGGGTTTCCCACACCAATAAGCAATTTTCAAACACCAGCTGGGTGTCCTATAGTTCAACTCAATTCTGACACCATCTACCTGGAGATAGCATCAGATTCCTCAGGTTAAGGGTTCAGTCTTACAAGACTGTCCCACGTCCCTTCAGATGCCAACTACAAGTCCAGGTTGTCACCTGTGCCTCTGATCAACTGGATTGGAGGTTCCAATAACTCCCCTCCCCTCCTTGGGTCTGATTAATTTGCTAGGGTAGCTGGCAGAAATCAGATAAATGGCTTACTTACTGGATCACCTTATTAGAAAAGGATATAACTCAGGAACAGCCAAATGGAAGAGGAGCACAGGGCAAGGTATGGGGGAAGGTCATGAGATTCCGTGGTCTCTCCTGCATGTCACTCTCCCCAAATGTTCAGCAACTTGGAAGCCTTGTACTTTTGGGTTTTTAGGAAGGCTTTATTTTGTAGGCATGATTGATCATTTCATTGGCCATTGGTAATTCATTCAACCACCAGCTTCTCTACTCTCCCCAGATATCAGTCCTCCAAACAAGTTTGTTCTCCTTGCAACCCCTCCTTCATTTCCTCCCCATCAGTAGGTACAGCCCAAAAGTCGCCTCATTAACATTATAAAAGTCACCTTTGTTGCTCTCATTACTTGTGAAATTCTAAGATTCTTAGCAAATCTATGCCAGATGAAGACCAAATATATATTTCTCAATTATAAATCATAATAGCAACTTAGAATCTGAATGCAATAAGATCTTTCCCATCTTATGATGGAGCTTTGTCATGGTAAACATATCTTAAGTTGAAAATATTTTAAGTAAAAAATGCATTTAATGCACCTAACTTACCAAACATCATAGCTTAATCTAGTACACCTTAAATGTGCTCAGAACACTTATATTAGCCTATAGTTGGGAAAAATCATCTCACATAAAGCCTATTATATATCAAAGTGTTGAACATCTCATGTAACTTATTGAATACTACACTGAAAATGAAAAATAGAATGGTTGTATGATTACAGAATGGTTTTAAGTGTATTGATTTTTTACCATCATGAATGTATGGCTGACTGTGGGCTGTGGCTTGCTGCTGCTGCCCGGCATCACAAGAGGGTATCACATTGCATACTGATAGCCCTGATAGCCTGTGTGTGCATTCTAAGTTGCTTCAGTCATGTCTGACTCTGCGACGCCATGGTCTGTAGCCTGCCAGGCTCCTCTGTCCATGGGATTTCTCAAGCAAGAATACTGGAGTGGGTTGCCATGCCCTCCTCCAGAGGCTCTTCCTGATGCAGGGATTAAACCTGTGTGTCCTGCATTGCAGACAGATTCTTTACCCACTAAACCATCTGGGAAGCCTTATTGATAGCCCAGGAAGATACAAAATCCAAAATTCCAAGTATGGTTTCTACTGAACGCACGATGCTTGCATTACTGTAACGCTGAAAAATTGGTAAGTTGAACCATCATGTTGGGGACCATCTGTATAACCTTGGTGGCCTATTTCACCAGCTTTCCAGACTAGTAACAGAGTATTGTGGTTAAGATTACTGACTCTGCAGCCAGACTGTTGAGGTGTGAATACTAGTTCCATCACTTGCTACTTGTATGATCTTGGGAAAGTCACTTAATCTCTTTGTAATCTCCAGTTTTTTCATCTGTAAAATAGAGGAGTTGTGAGGACAAAAATTATAACATATGTAAAGCTATTTGAATAGTGCCTGGCTATCATATGTCCTATACAGGCTTCTGCTATTAAATGGTTAAAGTGATATTATTTCAATACTTAATATTAACACCACTTTAATAAACCACTGAAGTTCCTATAACTTTATGCCCACTTCTGTTGACCATGCTCCAGATTTGTCTGTTTATTTTTTTTATCTCCTTCCCTACTTCTGAAACCTTTGATTTATTAGCATGAACTGTCATCATATTTCAATTACCTACTAAATGAAAGTGTTGGACTCAGTCCCATAGGTTAGCTGAAAATACAGGCTTATTTCATGCTCTAAGAGTAATCAAACATCATATTAAAAATTACCCTGAGCTATAAATCGCAAACATAAAGTGACGTTCTCTGCTCCTGAAAATCCCTATCACTGTTAGAGGAAGGTAAGAGCCATAACCTTTTGGTACAGTATCCCACTGGAAGTAGAAATGAATGGTCCATTTCAGCTCAATACTCATTCTGAAAACGATCCAGGTCACTGACTTGGTACAAATGAAGTTCCTCTCTGCTTCAACTCAATTACTAATGAGCATCCTGATTGCCCTCAAAAGTAAATTGGCAGCTGTATTAGGTTCTACAAGAAATCTGTATCTTAGGCAATCCAACTATGGATTTCTGCCCTCAGTGTAGCTTCCAGATAGTCCCCCAAGGAGAGACTTAAATAGAATACTTTGAATAAGAACTCTATCACAGTAAATAAACAAATAAGAACTTGTGCTCTGGATAAGTGTTTTGAAGCTGGGGCAGAGCTGATTAGAAATGAGAAGTCAGATATTTTCCCCTAAATTTGTGCTTGAGCTTTTGAATGTATGGTTGAAACAACAAGTGTGCTATATTTACTTCTATTTTGTTTTCATCCAGGGAAGACACTATGGTAGAAGGCATTGTTATTCTACAAAATCAAACACTGCTATAATGGAATACTGAGAGCAGATAAAATTTTTATGGTTTGGTGGGAACTCTTCATTCATAAGACTGGTTCAAAGTCATTTGGTTGATCTACATTTAACATCAACATTCATTAAATATCTGTAAATATATACAATGTCCTAAGTATATGATATACAATATTCTAAACAAATTAAAACATTATCATTACTATAAAGATAAATTGAAATGAGCTTCTATCAAGATACAAACAAGAATGAAGTAGAAGCTCAAAATTATAAGGAAACTGTAAATAAAACTGTAAATAAAAGGGGTAAGAATATGAATAAAATATCACCTGAAGACAGGGCTAGCTAGCTAAAGAAGAATTTCTCATTTTTAAATAGGTGTTACTGTTATCAATGTATACTCCCTAGATGGAGGTACTCAGAGGCCAGACTTGTATACCCACAACAGGCTCACAGCATACTAAATGACAATATACTGAACCCTTCTTCCCCCAGAGCAGTAAAACATCTATGAGAAAAATGACACCTTTAAAACTATCTGAACAAAGAACTGATCATATGAACTTTTCTGAAGCAGAGAGAACTGTAAAAAGGTCTAATAAAAATTGAACTTTTTAAGGGGTATTTTATTGAAATGACAGCTAGAATTAGTTGTCTCACCTTTTCACAGCTGTCCTTTTTGGTATGCTAATTATGAGTCAAATATGGGGAGGGAAATAAATGACTGGGAGTGCAGAATGTAGTGAGCAGTGTGTGAGTGAGTGTGTGTGTGTGTGTGTGAAGGAGGATGTATGAGTTTGTGGAAAGTCTGATGTGTATATACAGATGAAGCATTTAATTTTGTAATGAGCAAATCTCATTTGATTTGATAAACTGATAAAAATATAAATTCTCTGTTTATTGGGGATCTACCTTAAAACTTCCACTGTGTAATATCTGTATATACTTTGCTTTATTCAATAAAGGTATCCTTGCATGTTGATGAACAGACTAAATTAGTTTTATTTCTAACAGACATAATCACTTGTAGCAGTTCTAAGCTGACATAAAGATTTTTCAAAATTAGTAACTGGGTTATTTAATACAAATAAATTGCTTAATATATGTTAGGGGTTTTCCAAGTCCCCCAATCTTTACACTTCATGGCACTTATTTTTAATGTCTCCATAGACTGTGGAATAAAATTAAGATTGAACATATTTAGTTATTCAATGGAAAATGAATTCAAAATTTTCACACAAAAACAGAATATATTTATCTCTCCTAATACATTAATTAGGAAGAGAAACACTTTGCTAAAACGACTGCTGACTGCATTAAACCTTTTTGTTTTCCCTCAGAGAGAAATAATTGCTGTCTAGAAATGATTATCCTTATTATTATAAAAAAATAGATATTTTAACAAAATTGTTAGTGTTTTGAATTTGCTAGATACAGTAAAGATATGTATTTAAAATATGATATATTCTGCATACTTTGAGTCATGTCTTTTTTATCTTAAAATCTCAAGACATTTTGATATTCTACATGGTATTCTTTTTTCTTGCTTTATTATTATTATTGTTGCTGTTCAATTGCTAAGTTTTGTCCAACTCTTTGCACCCCCATGGACTGTAGCATGCCAGGATTCCCTGTCCTTCACTATCTCCTGGAGTTTGCTGAAATTCATGTCCATTGAGTCGGTGATGCTATCTAACCATCTCTTCCTCTGCCACCCTCTTCTCCTTTTGCCTTCAATCTCTCCCAGCATCAGTGTCTTTTCCAATGTGTTGGCTCTTACACTAGGTGGCCAAAGTACTGGAGCTTCAGCTTTAGGATCGGTCCTTCCAATGAGTATTCAGGGTTGATTTCCTTTAGGATTGACTGGTTTGATCTCCTTGCTGTCCAAGGGACTCTCAAGAGTCTTCTCCAGCACCACAATTTGAAAGCATCAAATTATTATTTTTTAAAACTGAAGGGCAGTTGATTTACAATGTGTTAGTTTTAGGTGTACAACAAAATGATTCAGTTATATATAGTATGTATCTATTTTTTTCAGATTTTTTTCCCCTTATAGGTTATTACAAAATACTGAATATAGTTCCTTGTGCTATAAGTAGGTACTTGTTGGTTATCTATTTTGTATATAGTAGTGTGTATATGTTAATCCCAAACTCCTTATTTATCCCTTCTTGTTTTTCTCATTTGATAACTATGTTTGTTTTCTATATTGGTAGATATTCTTTTAAAGAATACCTATTTATGAATAATAAAATTATGCTAATAAACATATTTCTCAAATTAAAATTTTTTTTCTGAATTAGTGTGTATTTCACCATAATCTTTTCTAGATAAATCTAGAGTTATGGTACTGGTCAGATGGTCTGTGAAGAATCAATACACACCAAAAAACTATTAATATTTGTAAGAAGGCCAGGACAATGAATAACTGAGATGATGACAGAATAATTTAATCTGTCTAAATTTTTTGAAATGTGATTTTGACATTTAATTATAAGGATTCAAAAAAATTAAAAGAGCACTTCTTCATTTCAGGGCTTTAAATAACATTCAAATTAAACAATTTCTTTAGAAGAGATTAGATATTATTTCTGGAATAGAGTAAGCAGGTAATGACCTGGATCTTTCAATTGTTTTTTGAGTGGGATTATTATTTCTTTTAATTTTGGGTTTCCAAACTGTGGGTCTGTTAGATGGAAGTTTTCTACATCTACCATAATTTTTTGAATATTACTTTAGAAGAATATGTTAAGGAATATATGAACTGAGGCAAATTCATAAAGCTATATAAATGTCCTGAAGAAAAGAGCAATACTTAGCTTTTTCTGTTTTCCTCATCTTTGGCATTAATTAAAATGCTTCAGATTTCTGTATTCTATTAATTCACTTTTTTAAAAAAAGATTTTTTTGATGTGGGCCATTTCTAAAGTCTCTGTTGAATTCGCTACAACATTGCTTTTGTTTTACAGTTTTGGGTTTTTGGCCACAAGGCATGTGGTATCTCAGCTCCCTGACCAGGGATGGAACTTGCCCTCCCTGCATTAGAAGGTGAAGTCTTAGCCACTGGATCACCAGGGAAGGCCCTAATTCACTTTTAGAAAGATATTTGGTATACCAATTACTGTGGCTTATTTTTTATTTCATGCTTTATGCATGAAATAAACTTTCTTGAAACTCAAGAAATTCTAAGGAGGCCCACACATGGACACTGGTATTCTCTGACTCTAAAATTGATTTCTATGGTTCTTCTTTGGTATGCAGTTCTGAAGTCTGATTAAAGACAGAAAGTGAAGTAAAGAGCAGGCAAATAGGACACAGGTCTTCTGCTGGATGATATATTTAGTAACCCATCAAGAATGAAGGAGTAATGGGTCTGGAGTTCCAATTAGTTCCTTATAGCTTTCATTAACTTTATTTTTGGTTGGAGCATGTGTTTTTATTATGTTCCTTGTTATTCAGTAGTGGATTTCAAAGGCAACATCCATAAGTAGAGCTTATTTGAATCCATGATTACTGAAAAGAAGTATGCAATATCCACTTATTTTCTGACACTGGGACAGTGAAATTTTCAATCAGGACCTCATCTTCTTAAAAAAATTTTTATTACATTTTTCTTCATGGGTTTTTGAACTCTATATGCCTATTTTATACTCCTACATTTTGCTGGCCTTTTAAAGCTTCCATTTATATGCATTTATTCTATTTTTATTCTCTTGTATCTATTGTTTTATCAGGCAGTTTCAATATTCTGGTACTACATATGCCTTTCTTCTTACTCAGGCACTGTAGTCTGTAATAATAGCAATCAAGGCAGTTCATTCTGATAAATGTGTGTCAGAAAAAGCCTGCTGTGACTTTGAAATATTGAAAGTGACTGATAACATAATGTGTGAAGCAGAATAAATGCATACAAATGGAAGTTTTAGCCGAGCAGTCAAAAACGAACTAAATACAGTGTCAGAACTGGGCCCTGAAAGCTCTGCATGCCATTGGTTACAATGGCAAATTACTAAATGCACTTTGCAAAGTGTTTTATGAATAAAGCAGGGGCCAGAGTTTTATCATTTCTTTATGCTTAGGCTTCCGCAGGAAGCACAAAGTGATGTTCCCTTGAAAACCTTCTGGTTTGGGAAGTCACAGAGTGTTGAAGAAGAAGATAAAGCACTAAGGGGCAGTTAGGAAATACGATGAGAGAGAGAGGATGTGAACACTGAACACAGGACATGGAAAGGCTGGCTACTGGATAGACAGACACATGGGCTACAATAAACCCACTTATTAAGAAACACCTGGGAAATAAAAGAAAAACAGCCTTGACTGGCAATTTGCTAAAACCTGTCCTTATTTTTAAAAGCTTACTGACATTTAAAATGGAGCACTTGGAAGAAAGGGATAATAAAAATAAATCCTTCTAATATTTGAACACCACATAGATGGCAAATAAAGTTTTCACGTGTCTAAGACTCCTTGACTTTACATTATTTCTTGTTAACTCCTGTTTGCCTTTGTTCAAAGCTCCTAAGAAAATGAGTCACATCGATTTCATCTAGGCTCCAGCAGGGACCAGACTCTCTTCTAAGAGATGAGCCGCATCCTTTTGCACTACAGGTAAGTTGTTTGGAGAGAGCTCAACTAAGCAGTCAAATAGTAAGGAAAAACCCCAAACCCAAAACCTCTCTCTCTTTTCTTCCATTTCCCCACCTTCTGCTCCCTTTCCTTCTACTTCCTTTCTTAGCTAACTATATTTAGAAGGCAGTTTATTCTTCCTCAGGGATGTCAAGGCTATTGGTACACATCAAGAGGGTTCGTGAGTATTCTGTTGGCAATTTTCACACATACAAAATAGAACACTTGTAGGCAGTGTTATAAATATAGGTATTATAGAATTTGCCTCAATCCCTGTTCTTTTTCAAAAGTGTGGATGCATTTAGTGTTCACAGAACTCAGAGTTCAAGAGTCCAAGCCTGAGATACACTGGTGTTGACAGGTGCCTTAGGAGATGTTGCCAAATATATTAACTCATAAAAATGGAATTTGCCTTCTCTGCCAGTAGAAATGTGGCTACTTTGCGGACTAACCACTGGGGTGGAAATGTGATGGTGTGGGGGAGGCTCAGAGATCATTCTAGCACCTCTGTCCTTGTCCTTTGTCTGACAGCTATTTTTTGTTTGTTTGCTTTGTTCCCCATTGTCCTTTCATGTCTCAAGATTACTTTTTTCTCCATTTCAATGTAACATCTCTCATTCGGATGGCTGCAGGAACTTTCAGATTGGTCTCCCAGCTGCTAGAGTCTTACTTGCAGATAATCAATAATCAACACTGCAGGCAGAGTAACTTTTATAAAATGTAAGCTTTTTATATCTAATCTCATGTAAAAGGACCTCTGACGGCATCCTGTCACCCTCAGGATGGAGTCTGAGCTTTGTGACCAGGACTTGGTGAAGGAGGCAGACCCCCACGTGCCTCCCTAGGTTCATTTGCTCCCATCCTCCCAGTCACACTCAGTCCACAGGGGGCCTGTTCCTCCTGTTCCTTCAGTTGTATAGTATGTACTTTACTTCAGCAACTGTGTTAATCTACTAGGGCTGTCATAACAAAGTAGCAAAGACTGAGGTCTTAAAGAACAGAAATTCCTTTTCTTGTAGTTCTGCATGCTAGAAGTCCTGGATCAAGGAGTCAGCAAGGTTGATTCTTCTGGGGCCTCTCTCCTTGGCTGGTAGATGGCTTCTTTACTGCCTCTTCCTGTAGTTTTTCCTGTATGTGTTTGAGTCCTAATCACCTCCTCTTATGAGGACATCGATCAGACCACATTGCACTTGCCCTGGTGACTTCAATTAACCTTAATTACCTCTTTAAAGACTTTATTTTCAAATGCAGTCACATTGTGAGGTACTGGGGATTAGAACCAAAAGAAGGGAATTTTAGGAAGACACAATTCAGCCCATAATATCAACTGACTTCAACTGCTCTTTAAATTGTTCAGTATCAGCTTCCCTAGGAAGCCTTCCTGATCCATTTCACCAGAGTTCTTTATCTATTGCTTGTGCTCTCAGAACACAAATCACACAGAACACAAAATACTCCTTTCAAGGGTTTATCTTTCCTGCTGGAGAGTAAGTGACTTGGAGGCTGGGACTGTGTCTAGTTCACAGCTGTAGACCCACTGCCCTGTGTACTGTCTGGCACATGGCAAGTGGCTAATAGATACTTGTTGAATGGGACCTAGCATTGCTAGTTTGTGTTATTTCTTCTAATTCTAAATCAATTTACATTAACCTGAAACATATTAGGCCACATACCATATATGGCCGATTCCACTGATTTCAGTATGAATTGCCCTTTTAGTGTAATTTTTATTGCATTTTAAGTTTATCTTTCATATTGGCCCTGTGGTGTGACTGTATCAAAACAGGCATACAAATGGGTAATTGAGGTAATGCAAGGTCCTTCATTCCATGTTCTGCCTAACAGCCATTGCATGGATTTCAAAAGTGTAAAAATACAGACGAAAGGAAAGCTTAAGAATTCAAAACTGCTCTTAACCAGGTGTTTCATTGTGGAGCCTCTCTGTTGTGTACAGCATAAGCTCCATCAAGTGACCGAATTCTTTTGGAAATCTTCCTGGGCAATTCCACAGTTCTGAATTTTAAATCCTGTATTATCAAAAGAATGACTCCCTTGTGCTCCCCGCAAAACTATTGGTGTACACAAGGTCATTTTTGGTGGAGAAGAAAAGGAATATTTTATCCTGTGGGAGTGCATCAATTGGTTGCCAACTGAGTTAAGATGAATTTTCAATATTGGCAAAGGATATAAGAAACTCTGAAGGTGGTATGCAATGGCTTATTTTTTCATCTTTCCTGAAGGGATTTCTCTACTATCTTTTGTGAGATTATGCAGAATCTGTATCCTAGAGGTAGCCAGCTTTCAGAGAAATGATTTTACAGATGGTGGGTACAATGGCTACTTGAGACCTCAAATGTTCACCTTCCATCTGAGTAAGACAGGGTCTGATCATTTTGTATTCAGTAAGCTGGCTCAACATGTCTTTGTTTCAGAACAGAATATTTTCTGCAGTGTGTTTATGAAAGGTTTCAAGGAACAACTCCTTTTAAAGCTTTGTTTTTTATTCCTTTAATTTTAATCAGTGATAATGAAAAAAGCTTTGCTTGAAGATTTTTAAAAAGCTTCTCTTTGAACAAGCCACTTTTCTCATTTTTTTTTCTCACATTTTTCTCCATATACTGAAGGTCAAAAAGTTCTTAGATTTAAAGTAGGACATAGAATTCTGTGTAAAACATCCCAAAGGACTTTTTTTTTAAAGGACTTTTTTTTTTAAAGGTAAGAAATGTGGAAGCAGTGTCAGCAGCATCAGCTTAGAAACTCCTGTTTCAAATAGAACTGTGAAATAATACTGAGTTTTTAAAGCACCAACTTGCTTTTTATTTTTCAGTTTGTTAATGTGGTGTATTACATTGATTGATTTGTGGATATTGAAGAATCCTTGCAAATCAATCAATGTAATACACCACATTAACAAATTGAAAAATAAAAACCATATGATTATTTCAATAGATGCAGAGAAAGCCTTTGACAAAATTCAACATCCATTTATGATAAAAACCCTCCAAAAAGCAGGAATAGAAGGAACATACCTCAACATAATAAAAGCTATATATGACAAACCCATGGCAAACATTATCCTAAATGGGGAAAAACTGAAAGCATTTCCCCTAAAGTCAGGAACAAGACAAGGGTGCCCACTCTCACCACTACTATTCAACATAGTTTTGGAAGTTTTGGCCACAGCAATCAGAGCAGAAAAAGAAATAGAAGGAATCCAGATTGGAAAAAAAAAAGTAAAACTCTCACTGTTTGCAGATGACATGATCCTCTACATAGAAAACCCTAAAGACTCCACCAGAAAATTACTAGAGCTAATCAGTGAATATAGTAAAGTTGAGGGATATAAAATTAACACACAGAAATCCCTTGCATTCCTATACACTAACAATGAGAAAAGAGAAAGAGAAATTAAGGAAACAATTCCATTCACCATCGCAATGAAAAGAATAAAATACTTAGGAATATATCTACCTAAAGAAACAAAAGACCTATATGTAGAAAACTATAAAACACTGGTGAAAAAAATCAAAGAGGACACAAACAGATGGAGAAATATACTGTGTTCATGGATTGGAAGAATCAACATAGTGAAAATGAGTATACTAACCAAAACAATCTATAGATTCAATGCAATCTCTATCAAGCTACCAACGGTATTCTTCAGAGAACTAGAGCAAATAATTTCGCAATTTGTATGGAAATACAAAAAACCTCGAATAGCCAAAGCAATCTTGAGAAAGAAGAATGGAACTGGAGGAATCAACCTGCCTGACTTCAGGCTCTACTACAAAGCCACAGTCATCAAGACAGTATGGTACTGGCACAAGGAAAGAAATACAGATCAATGG
This sequence comes from Giraffa tippelskirchi, assembly GCF_054371585.1. Lineage (NCBI taxonomy): Eukaryota > Metazoa > Chordata > Mammalia > Artiodactyla > Giraffidae > Giraffa > Giraffa tippelskirchi. Next base: position 79,566,830 of record NC_137275.1, on the reverse strand, counting down.
AACAAAATAGAAAGCCTAAAGATAAATCCATGCACCTATAGACACCTTATGTTTGACCAAGGAGGCAAGAATATACAATGGAGAAAAGACAATCTCTTTAACAAGTGGTGCTGGGAAAACTGGTCAACCACTTGTAAAAGAATGAAACTAGAACACTTTCTAACACCATACACAAAAATAAATTCAAAATGGATTAAAGATCTAAACGTAAGACCAGAAACTATAAAACTCCTAGAGGAAAACATAGGCAAAACACTCTCCGACATACACCACAGCAGGATCCTCCGTGACCCACCTTCCAGAATATTGGAAATAAAAGCAAACATAAACAAATGGGACCTAATTAAAATTAAAAGCTTTTGCACAACAAAGGAAACTATAAGCAAGGTGAAAAGACAGCCTTCAGAATGGGAGAAAATAATAGCAAATGAAGCAACAGACAAACAATTAATCTCAAAAATATACAAGCAGCTCCTGCAGCTCAATTCCAGAAAAGTAAATGACCCAATCAAAAAGTGGGCCAAAGAACTAAACAGACACTTCTCCAAAGAAAACATAGATGGCTAACAAACACATGAAAAGATGCTCAACATCTTTATCAGAGAAATGTAAATCAAAACCACAATGAGGTACCATCTCACGCTGGTCAGAATGGCTGCTATCCAAAAGTCTACAAGCAATAAATGCTGGAGAGGGTGTGGAGAAAAGGGAGCCCTCTTACACTGTTGGTGGGAATGCAAACTAGTACAGCCAGTATGAAGAACAGTGTGGAGATTCCTCAAAACCTGGAAATAGAACTTCCATATGACCCAGCAGTCCCACTGCTGGGCATACACACTGAGGAAACCAGAATTGAAAGAGACACGTGTACCCCAATGTTCATCAAAGCACAGTTTATAATAGCCAGGACATGGAAGCAGCCTAGATGCCCATCAACAGATGAATGGATGAGGAAGCTGTGGTACATATACACAATGGAATATTACTCAGCCATTAAAAAGAATACATTCGAATCAGTTCTAATGAGGTGGATGAAACTGGAGCCTATTATATAGAGTGAAGTAAGCCAGAAAGAATCACACCAATACAGTATACTAACACATATATATGGAATTTAGTAAATCGGTAAAGATAACCCTGTATGTGAGACAGCAAAAGAGACACAGATATATAGAACAGTATTTTGGACTCTATGGGAGAGGGCGAGGGTGAAATGATATGGGAGAATGGCATTGAAGCATGTAAATTGTCATATATGAAACCAATCGCCAGTCCAGGTTCAGTGCATAATACAGGGTGCTCAGGGCTGGTGCACTGGGATGACCTGGAGAGATGGGATGGGGAGGGATGTGGGAGGGGGGTTCTGGAAGGGGAACACATGTACACCCATGGTGGATTCATGTCAATGTATGGCAAAACAAATACAATATTGTAAAGTTAAAAAATAGATAAATAAACTAATTAAAATAAAAGAAAAAAGCACCTAGTTGCTTTAAAAAAGGAAATAAGACTGAAATGGAGATCTTGTATAGCAAGTTGCTTATATACTAATCATTTTTTCAATGATGAACTAATTGAGCAGAAGGGTTAGATTTGTATTCGTGCTTGAGAAGAGAGATTACACATGCTCTTCTCAGTGGAAACAGAGAAACACACTGGGCCTATTGCTATTGTAAGCATCTTTTCATCACAAGGCAGGTCAGCCTGAGGACAGTTCCATCTCACTCTACCAAGGATGGAGAGTGGAAGGGTGGAAAGAACTTTGGTCCTTGAAAACACTATCCTTGTGAATCAACCATGTTTGAAGATATCTACTCCTAGATGGGATAAATTTGCTATGTGAGATATAGCTATGTGAAATAAAGTTCTTTCCTTGAGAAAATATAACTTGGAGTTTATATAAATAAATCCCTTGCTATTCTTATTACTAGATGTTAGGATCTTGATAAAGGAGGCCTATTTTCTTCTGCTTCTATTCTTTTCCCACCCATTTCAGTGGATATCACAAATCACTTAAGCATCTTTTTCTAATTACTACTGAAGTAATCTCTGAAATTATCAAACCCTAAATAATCCAACCAGTGTATGTCTTTCATAACTAGCACCTTCTACCTATCTAACAGTAATTCTTATTCTGTCTTCTCTCCTAAATTTCACATTTATATATCTAAGTTTCAGTCTAATGAGGTCAAGCTTACCAAATCCAAGGCAAAAGTCTTAATTCTCCTGGTTTTTAACTTATGCTTGATTCATGCTTGACCAACTCAGTTAATGGTGCCACCATCAGAAAAGAAAGTTATACTGATTCCTGTTTGCCTCACCCATCACATCCATACCATGTACCAGGTTTATGAGTTTATAGTTATGGCAGACTGGAACCTGTCACTTTTCCCTATCTCAGGTATCCTACCCTAGACTGATACACTGTCATTTATCTCCTGGGCTGTCTGCACTGGTCCTAACTTCCTACGTTCACTTTTGCTCACTGTCTCTGCTCCTCTCCCTCCCACCATAATTTTTTTCTTTACTTTAATAGATAGAAGTAATAAACCCACCTCTTAAAAATTCCAATGTCTTGCCTTTGTTAATAGGGAAAATCTGTAGTCCTTACTATGTTTTTTTAAGGTTCTATAATACAACTGAGGTCAACTAACTCTTCAATCTCCTTTCACATTGCTGCTGCTGCTGCTAAGTTGCTTCAGTTGTGTCCGACTTTGTGCGACCCCATAGATGGCAGCCCACCAGGCTCCCCCGTCCCTGGGATTCTCCAGGTAAGAATACTGGAGTGGGTTGCCATTTCCTTCTCCAGTGCATGAAAGGGAAAAGTGGAAGTGAAGTCGCTCAGTCGTGTCCGACTCTTAGCAACCTCATGGACTGTAGCCTACCAGGCTTCTCTGTCCATGGGATTTTCCGGGCAAGAGTACTGGAGTGGGGTGCCATTGCCTTCTCCGCCTTTCACACTACTCTCTTGTTTATTCACTCTGAGCCATCCTAGACTCTTTGTAATTCTTTAAACACTCCAAGCTGTACTCACTTCAGAGCTTTCATATTTGCTGTAATCTATGCACATAATAAAGAGAACACACTGGTAATAGTAAACACCCTCTTCCAACAACGCAAGAGAAGACTCTACATGTGGACATCACCAGATGGTCACCACTGAAATCAGATTGATTATATTCTTTGCAGCCAAAGGTGGAGAACCTCTATACAGTCAGCAAGAACAAGACTGGGAGCTGACTGTGGTTCAGATCATGAACTCCTTATTGCCAAATTCAGACTTAAATTGAAGAAAGTGGGGAAAACCACTATGCCATTCAGGTATGACCTAAATCACATCCCTTATGATTATACAGTGTAAGTGAGAAATAGATATAAGGGACTAGATCTGGTAGACAGAGTGCCTGAAGAACAATGGACGGAGGTTCGTGACATTGTACAGGAGACAGGGATCAAGACCATCCCCAGGAAAAAGAAATGCAAAAAAGCAAAATGGCTGTCTGAGGAGGCCTTACAAATAGCTGTAAAAAGAAGACAAGGGAAAAGCAAAGGAGAAAAGGAAAGATATACCCATTTGAATGCAGAATTCTAAAGAATAGCAAGGAGAGACAAGAAAGCCTTCCTCAGCGATCAATGCAAAGAAATAGAGGAAAACAATAGAATGGGAAAGACTAGAGATCTTTTCAAGAAAATTAGAGATACCAAGGGAACATTTCATGCAAAGATGAGCACAATAAAGGACAGAAATGGTATGGACCTAATAGAAGCAGAAGATATTAAGAAGAGGTGGCAAGAATACACAGAAGAACTGTACAAAAAAGATCTTCATGACCCAGATAATCATGATGGTGTGATCACTCACACTCACCTATAGCCAGACATCCTAGAATGTGAGGTCAAGTGGGCCTTAGAAAGCATCACTAGGAACAAAGCTAGTGGAGGTGATGGAATTCCAGTTGAGCTATTTCAAATTCTAAAAGATGATGCTGTGAAAGTGCTGCACTCAATATGTCAGCAAAGTTGGAAAACTCAGCAGTGGCCACAGGACTGGAAAAGATCAGTTTTCACTCCAATCCCAAAGAAAGGCAATGCCAAAGAATGCTCAAACTACTGTACAATTGCACTCATCTCACATGCTAGTAAAGTAATGCTCAAAATTCTCCAAGCCAGGCTTCAGCAATACATGAACCGTGAACTTCCAGATGTTCAAGCTGGTTTTAGAAAAGGCAGAAGAACCAGAGATCAAATTGCCAGCATCCACTGGATCATCGAAAAAGCAAGAGAGTTCCATAAAAACATCTATTTCTGCTTTATTGACTATGCCAAAGCCTTTGACTGTGTGGATAACAATAAACTGTGGAAAATTCTGAATGAGATGGGAATACCAGACCACCTGACCTGCCTCTTGAGAAACCTGTATGCAGGTCAGGAAGCAACAGTTAGAACTGGACATGGAACAACAGACTGGTTCCAAATCAGGAAAGGAGTATGTCAAGGCTCTTTATTGTCACCCTGCTTATTTAACTTATATGCAGAGTACATCATGAGAAATGCTGGGCTGGATGAAAGACAAGTTGGGAATCAAGATTGCTGGGAGAAATATCAATAACCTCAGATATGCATATGACACCACCCTTATGGCAGAAAGTGAAGAACTAAAGAGCTTCTTGATGAAACTGAAAGAGGAGAGTGGAAACTTTGACTTAAAACTCAACATTCAGAAAACTAAGATCATGGCATCCTGTCCCATCATTTCATGTCAAATAGATGGGGAAACAGTGGAAACAGTGGCTGACTTTATTTTTTTGGGCTCCAAAATCACTGCAGATGGTGATTGCAGCCATGAAATTAAGACACTTATTCCTTGGAAGGAAAGTTATGACCAACCTAGACAGCAAATTAAAAAGCAGAGACATTACTTTGTCATCTAGTCAAGGCTATGGTATTTCCTGTAGTCATGTACGGATGTGGGAGTCAGGCTATAAAGAAAGCTGAGCACAAAAGAATCGATGCTTTTGAACTGTGGTGTTGGAGAAGACTCTTGAGAGTCCCTTGGACTGCAAGGAGATCCAACCAGTCCATCCTAAAGGAGATCAGTCCTGGGTGTTCATTGGAAGGACTGACTTTGAAGCTGAAGCTCCAATCCTTTGGCCACCTGATGCGAAGAGCTGACTCATTGGAAAAGACCCTGATGCTGGGAAAGATTGAGGGCAGGAGGAGAAGGGGACCGCAGAGGATGAGATGGTTGGATGGCATCACCGACTCAATGGACGTGGGTTTGGGTGGACTCCAGGAGTTGGTGATGGACAGGAAGTCCTGGCGTGCTGTGATTCATGGGGTCGCAAAGAGTCGAACACAACCGAGCGACTGAACTGAACTTACTCAGGAAGATAGTGAAGGACAGGCAGGCCTGGTATGCTGCAGTGCATGTGGTCACAAGAAGTTGGACACGATTGAGCAATTGAACAACAACAACGTGGTTTCATTTTTCCTTAGTGATTCATTTACACATTCATTAACTAATATTTATCAAATAGTTAGCATGTGGTAGGATTTTTTTCTAGATGCTTGGAATAAATCTCTGAATAAAGCAGACAAAAATCCATGCATTATTGGAATATATATTATAGACATAGTAATGGCTTCCTACTGGTATCCTTTTTTCTAGTTAATATCTTTCTTATTTCATTGCACACATTCTTTCTAGACTAATCAAAAAGCGTACTTCTCATTCTGGCTAGTCTTCACTAAATTCTTAAATGACTCCCCATATCATAATAATCCGCACGGCTTGGCTGATATTCAGGGCCCCTGGGTTCTGCTGTGTTCTCTCTCATCAGTCTTAATGAAGTACTCAGCATCACTCTACTGAATATATTTTGGCTGGGAGGTAATTTGTTTGGCAAATGTCTGCAGCTGCTAAAAAACACAGAAGAGGTTCATATTAGTAAAACTGGTGTTGATTAGCTCAAGGAATATGAAAGACTGCCGAGAAGGGTCATGTTGACTTTTATAGGAAGTACTACAGAGATCTTGGTTAATTAACAGAAAAGAAATGAAAAGTTGACTAAAATGATCAGAATAAAAATATTACTATGGAAAGCATTCCATTGGAAAAAGACCAAGAATCTTGTCAGAACAAAAATCACACTGCACTTTGCTTCATGTTAACCCTGGAGAGATCTTGGTTAATTAACAGAAAAGAAATGAAAAGTTGACTAAAATGATCAGAAGAAAAATATTACTACAGAAAACATTATATTGGAAAAAGACCGAGAACCTCATCAGAACAGACATTCCATCACACCTTCCATCATGTCTCAATAACTCACCACGGAATGTTGGTAAGAATATCATCAAGGCACAATTTTTATGTACATTTTCTGAGACCAGTAATATGTTAAGTAAAAACATGCTGGATTTCAATCATTTATAGTCACTAACATTATTTCTTATTTTTTCACTAACATTATTTCAAACATAAATAGCTTCATAAAATAATAGATGTAGAGTGGATCATTTAAAAAAATGAATGCACACTTTGAGATATATCTCTGAAGTTGGTGTTGAAGCAAAGAACTATATTCAGTAAAACAAAAATCATTGGTGCCTCTATTAGACATTATTCTAGATTATACAGACTCATAAATGTTATTGAATATGGAAATCTTATATTTTTATCTTAGTCATAATTTAGTTCTAGAAATAATACAGCCAGCTTTGTGTATCCGTGGGTTCTACATGCATGGATTCAACCAATCAAAGATCAAAAAATTTGAAAAAAATTCTCAGTTCCCCAAGTCAAAACTTGAATTTGTCATATGCCAGCAACTATTTACATAGCATTTACATTTTATTTACAGCTATTTACATAGAATCTACATTGTATTAGGTATTATAAATAATCCTGAGATGATTTAAAGTATACAGAAAAAAAAGGAAAAGATAGTATATGGGAGAATGTGTGTAGGCTATTTGAAAACACTATGTCGCTTTATATAAGGAACTTGAGTATCCATGGACTTTGGTATTCATGGGGGTCCTAGAACCAATCCTCTGTGGATACCAGGGAATTACTATAGGTTTAGTTTCATGTTAGTAAGTGTTCATCATGTAATTAGTCAGTCTGGCCAATTACAAAGTTAGTTTTTTGAGCTGCTCAAAGAACTATGAAATGAGATAGATAAAAGGCAATTATGGATTCATCCAATTAAAAAGTCATGATGAATGAAAACTTCCATGAAGGAAAAATTAAAGTTTTGGTCAAGTACAGTCTTCAGCTATTTGAAGCAAAAGAAGATAAGAGGGAGGGAAAGTAATTACAATGTCCTCCCACTGCTTTCAATTTTCAATACTTTTATTGTTTACTTCTGATCAGCTGATGCAAAGTAGCTTCAATTTCAAATGGATATGTCCCCTCATATTGGGAGAGTCTTCCTGTTGGCATTATGTTTAAAATTCTGAAAGTAACCTGAATTTCAGGTAAACTAAAATGCCATTCAGCATCTTAATGTGAGAGAAGGCATGAAGACCCTTTGGTTACTTGTTACCCTGGTTCAGAGGAGCATGTGCTTAGAGCTCTGGGAGTAGGACTAGGGCAGTATAGTGTTAGACAGCATGAGTGCAAACCTGGCTCTGCCACTTATTAGCTTTATGACCTTGGAAAATTGGTAACCTTTTCTGTGACTTAGTTTCCTTATCTATAAAAGACAGTTAATGATGGTATTCGCCTCTTATGGTGATTGTGGGTTTTAAATGACTTAATATAGTTAGGGCACTTATGTAGCACTTGGCTGGCTCATGCTGCTAAGCCGCTTCAGTCGTGTCCGACTCTGTGTGACCCCATAGATGGCAGACCACAGGCTCTCCCATCCCTGGGATTCTCCAGGCAAGAACACTGGAGTGGGTTGCCATTTCCTTCTCCAATGCCTGAAAGTGAAAAGTGAAAGTGAAGTCGCTCAGTCGTGTCCGACTGTTAGCGACCCCACGGACTGCAGCCTACCAGGTTCCTCCGTCCATGGGATTTTCCAGGCAAGAGTACTGGAGTGGGCTGCCATTGCCTTCAATGAATGTTAACTATTATTTTTGGCTATGGTGTAGCTTATAAGTTAAGGATAACACAGTCCATAGCATTCTATCCATCTTTTGTGCTACTTTCTCTGTATGTCTATAAAGTAATGGTAATTTAAAAACAGATGTACTAGTCATGTTTGTGACTCTGCTAAGTATATTTACTAAGTTATACTCCTGGCTACTTTATGTAAGATATACATGGGCTTCTTAAAACATTTATTTTACTGGCAAATTTTAGAGATAAAAATTTTAACAAAGAGGACTGGCAGGGTGGGGATGGAACACTGGACTGTCAGCCTGGACTCATGATCCCCGGGGCATGTTCTGACCAGGGTTAGACTGGGCGGGTCACCCAACTTCGCTTTCTGGTTTCACAGATGTAAAATTAGGGAATTCATCTAAATGCACACCAAAGTTTTTTCATGTCTCACATTCTAAGGTTGTTTCTTCTATTAACATAGTTATAATGAGAGCCCACAGACAGAGGAGCCTGGGTAGGCTGCAGTCCCTGGGGTCGTGAAGAGTTGGACACATCTGAGTGGCTTCCCTTTCACTTTTCACTTTCATGCATTGGAGAAGGAAATGGCAACCCACTCCAGTGTTCTTGCCTGGAGAATCCCAGGGACGGGGGAGCCTGGTGGGCTGCCGTCTATGGGGTCACACAGAGTCGGACATGACTGAAGTGACTTAGCAGCAGCAGCAGCAGCATGAGAGCTCATGTGCTTAATCCCACGTTGTTACTATGCTTAAAATATTTTAAGGGTCTATAAAGAAAGAACACATTTTTTATTATCCTCAATGACATCAAATTTTCCCTTTAAAAGAGACTGAATTTTGAAAACAGTGAAAAATGTCTTGAGGCTAAGTCTGATGAGTAAAGTGGAGTCGTTTGAATAGAAAAACTGTGATGTAAGTATAATGGAATAAGAGTGCTTTTGAGAGAGGCTTATAATTGACTCTGGAGGAGATGAGTGTATGTGTATGTATGTGTGTCTGTATGTATGTGTGTCCACATGTGTGCATGAATATGTGCTTTGAAGTGCAATACACATTTATCGTTTTAAATTCTGCAATGTTTTGTTAAAAACCCAGCCTTCTTTCTCACCGAATTTACACCATTATAATAACTCTGCTCTTTGTAAAACAACTGCCTTTTGAATGAAGCGATACTTACTGAGATCTAAAAACAGCACCAATCTTATTTTTTAAAAAGGCTAATCCGACTTGCTTCTTGCAAAGCAGCTTGGTCCAATGTCATGGGCTCATTATCCAACTGAAATACTGCTCTGTGCCTTGCACTAGTCATTTATCTTCTCTATACCTCAGTACTTTTCTCAGAAAAGTCTAATAAAGATGCTTGTTTATAAATGGCACTCTCTTATATCTTGGACGAAGTGTTCCCCAAATGTGGTATGATGTAAGTACAAGGAAATCAGAATCATGCAACAGTTCAGAATCTACTCCATGGGACTGCACTGTCTGGTGGCTGGCTTTGTATTCATCAGTGAGATACTACATACTTAAGAGCAAAGTCTTATCATTTTCTTAAAATTTTGCTACTGCTTTATGAGATTGATAAAACTGATTGAAAATCACACAGTGTACAAATGATAAATATTTTTGAAGTAGTCACAAACTTGAAATATCAACTGCACTTATGCTAGAATTTATTTTGACCAAATACTAAAAGAAATGTAAATAACTTAGGTTCTCCACTAGAAGCAGCAGTCAAAGTGATTGGTAAAGCCCACAGGATATTAGTCATAAAACCAGTTCCATCAGGATTCAGGAAACAGAAAAAATGACAAAAAAGCTACCTAATGTTTTTCTCTTCTGTTGATGTTCCCTAAATTCAGCACTCTAAATTCAAAACAAATGTTTTAAAGGAGTGAGGTGCTTTGAACTAGGAATAGTAGTTTCTACATTTCTATTTACATTCCTTTCAATGGTTTCTAGAGGCTATTCCTTGTTTAATATATGCACGTTATATGAGAAAAGAAAATAGTTTCCTTCATTTAAATGTTAAAATGTATTTTATCTTAAACAAAAATATATGTATAAACATATATTATTATTTTCTTCTACTATCTCCTTTGAATGTGAACCTTTGACATTCCCCTGGTTTTGCAACTTCTGAAACATCTTCTTTTCTTACTTTATATAAATAGCACATCTAAACTATCTTTTTCTTGATCTAGAACAGAAAATGTTCATGTGATGAAACCAGTTGGTTTTCACAGTGTGTGTGTGTTTGCATGTGTATTTAAGTGTTGGTGTATATAGTTGACCCTTGAACAAAGTAGAGGTTAGAAGCATTGACCTTCCTCATAGTATCAAATTTATATACAAATTTGATATATTTGTATCCTAGGTTCCTTCTTATCTGAGGTTCCTCCATGTCTGCCATTCTGCATCCCTGGATTCAACCAACGTTGAACTGTGTAGTACTATGGTGTTTACCGGATAATAAAAAAATCCACATATATATGAGCCTGTGAGGTTCAAACTCATGTTATTCAAGGGTCAACTGTATATATAATTAAAAAAATAATACCTTGTGTGTGAGAGAGAAGAACAATACTAGTAGGGATAGAACATCCTTTCCCTTTCGGATCCCTGGATCACTGTACATGCACGCCTCTGATTTCCACCAAGTCCTGTCCATTCCTCTTCAAATTGTATCTTTTTATCTAAACTTTTCTCCTTATTCTCATTAAGAATTTTCTCACTGCTTCACAGCTAGAATACTACAGGTGCCTTATAAATGCTCTTCCTCCATTAAGCAACACCTGGGATTCCTCAAATACTCCTTTGTCTAGATATCCTTCTTTTCAGAGCCCCACAAAGCTGGGGTGGACATGAGCTCTATCTAACCTGGGTTTGAGTCCCAGCTCTACTTGTCATTAATGTTTGACTTTGGTAAGATACTTAACCCTGAGCCTCAGTTTCTTCAAATTTATAAATGCAATTAATAAATGCCCAATTTACAGACTTGTGGCAAGCCTTATATGAAATACAACAGATGTTTAGCATAGTAGCATAGTATATGCTTACTAGGCAGCAGCTATCAATATTCTAGTGTATCACATTTAATTTTCACTTCTCTACCTATATTCACCCACCAACATTCTCTCCAGTCAAGTTCTTTTTCATTGTCCTTTCAACACATGATCTCTGTTTCCATTTGTGATTTCATGCTTTTCTGAGTATGTTATACCCATCCTCTTATCCAAATTCTATTTGCCCTTGAAGTCTAGAAGCTTAAGTCTAATAAAATCTTTTCTATCCCACTCAGCAATGATTTCATTATCTCTTTTTTCCAGCATTTATTGTCTATACCGTGCAGCTTAATGTATAAGTTCATATTGCTTAATGTTGACATATGTATTTTGATTCATTATTGCAGTAATCCAAGTCTATGTCCCAATGACTAAAGCAGAAGAAGATGAAGTTGAATGGTTCTATGAAGACCTACAACACCTTCTAGAACTAACACCAAAAAAAAAAAAATTGTCCTTTTATTCACAGGGGACTGGAATGCAAAAGTAGGAAGTCAAGAGATACTTGGAGTAACAGGCAAGTTTGGCCTTGGAGTACAAAATGAAGCAGGGTGAAGGCTAACAGAGTTTTGCCAAGACAATGCACTGGTCATAGCAAAAACCCTCTTCCAACAACACAAGAGACAGCTTTACACATGGACATCACCAGATGGTCAATACTAAAATCAGATTGATTACATTCTTTGCAGCCGAAGTTGGAGCAGCTCTATCCAGTCAGTGAAAACAAGACCAGGAGATGACTGTGACTCAGATCATGTACTCCTTTTCACAAAATTCATACTTAAGTTGAAGAAAGTAGAAAGAAAGAAAACCATTCAGGTATGACCTAAATCAAATCCCTTATGATTATACAGTGGAAGTGACAAATAGATTCAAGGGATTAGATCTGATAGACAGAGTGCCTGAAAGACTATGGAGGGAGATTTGTAATATTGTACAAGAGACTGTGACCAAAACCCAAGAAAAAGAAATGAAGCAAGGTAAAATAATTGTCTGAGGCCTTACAAATAGCTAAGAAAAGCAAAAGGCAAAGGAGAAAAGGAAAGATATACCCATCTGAATGCAGAGTTCCAAAGAATAGCAAGGAGAGATGAAAAAAGCCTTCCTAAGTGAACAATGCAAAGAAATAGAGGAAAACAATAGAATAAAAAGATTGGAGATCTCTTCAAGAAAATTAGAGAAACCAAGGGAACATTTCATGCAAAGACAGCCCCAGTAAAGGACAGGAATGGCATCGACCTAACAGAAGTAGGAGAAATTATGAAGAGATGGCAAGAATACACAGAGAAGTGTACAAAAATGATTTTAATGATCCATATAACCACGATGGTGTGTTCACTCACTTAGAGTCAGACATCCTGGAGTTTGAAGTCAAGTGGACCTTAGAAAGCATCACTAGGAACAAAGCTAGTGGAGGTGATGGAATTCCAGTTGAGCTGTTTCAAATCTTAAAAGATGATGCTGTGAAAGTGCTGCATTCAATATGCCAGCAAATTTGGAAAACTTAGCAGTGGCCACAGGACTGGAAACAGTCAGTTTTCATTCCAATTCCAAAGAAGGGCAATGCCAAAGAATGTTCAAACTACTGCACAATTGCGCTCATTTCATATGCTAGCAAGTTAATGTCAAAATTGTTCAAGCTAGGCATCAACAGTATGTGAACTGAGAACTTCAAGATGTACAAGCTGGATTTAGTAAAGGCAGAGGAACCAGAGATCAAATTGTCAACATCTGATGGATCATAGAAAAAATAAGGGAATTCTAGAAAAACATCTACTTCTGTTTCATTGACTACCTTAAGGTCTTTGACTGTGTGGATCTCAACAAACTATGGAAAATTCATAAAGAGATGGGAATAACAGACCATGTTACCTGCCTCCTGAAAAACCTGCATGCAGGTCGAGAAGCAACAGCTAGAACTGGACATGGAAAAATGGACTGGTTCCAAATTGGGAAAGGAGTGTCAAGGCTGTATATTGTCACCCTGATGTTTAACTTATATGCAGAGTACATCATGCAAAATCTGGGCTGGTTGAAGCACAAACTGGAATCAAGATGGCCGGGAGAAATACTGATAATCTCAGTTATGTGGATGACTCCACCCTAATGGCAGAAAGCGAAGAGGAACTAAAAAGCCTCTTGATGAAGGTGGAACAGGCGAGTGAAAAAGCTATCTTAAAACTCAACATTCAAAAAACAAAGATCATGGCATCTGGTCCCATCACTTCATAACAAATAGATGGTGAAAAATTTGTGATAAACTTTATTTTCTTGGGTTCCAAAATCACTGTGGACAGTGACTGCAGCCATGAAATTAAAAGATGCTTGCTCCTTAAAAGAAAAGCTATGACAAATGTAGACAGCACATTAAAAAGCAGAGATATCACTTTGCTGACAAATGTCTATATAGTCAAAGCTATGGTTTTTCTGATAGCCTTGTACGGATGTGAGAGTTGGACCATAAAGCAGGTTGAATGCTGAAGAATTGATGCTTTTGAACTGTGGTGCTGGAGAAGACTCTTGAGTCCCTTGGACAGCAAAGAGATCAACCCTGAATATTCATTTGAAGGACTGATGCTGAAGCTGTAACACTTTGGCCACCTGATGTGAGGAGCAGACTCATTGGAAAAGATCCTGATTCTGGGAAAGATTGAGAGCAGGAGGAGAAGGGGACGACAGAGGATGAGCTGGTTGAATGGCATCATAGACTCAGTGGACATAAATTTGAGCAAACTGGGAGACAGTGAATGACAGGGAAGCCTGGTGTGCTGCAGTCCGTGGGTCGCAAAGAGTCGGACATGACTAAATGACTGAGCAAAAGAAGTATCTTGAGAATATCACTGTGGCTCTCAGAGCAGAAGGACTGTATATATTTTGTATGTCAAAAGGGAAAACAGTTATCTCTTTGGCTTCTGGTTATAACCTTCCAGCCAACTGAGTGCAGAGCTTTAAGCCAGTTGGTGACTGATTCTGGAGCTGCTAATGGGCAATCGATGGAGGTTGCTTTTTTCTCTTTCTGGAATGGGAACAAAATGCTTAGAAAGTTGGAAAATAAAAGGATTACAGATCTATGCTTTTTAGTTAAAGGAATATTTTCTACTTTTCTTTTGGGAATGGAAGCATAAGATTTCTTACAGTAGGAAGTAGAAAGAAAGGTGGAGCTGTGCTGTTTGTTTTCTTTTCAACTTTTATTACTCATTATATTAAAAATTGGAGAAATCAAGATAAATAGAAAATTATTTTGATAAGAGAGGATAGAAGACTTTTTAAATATCAAGTGAGCACAAAGGATAGGTATTCAATATATTTGATTGCAAGTAAGCAGGATGATCTTTGAGCATAAAGTTAGATAGGTCTTTTATTTGTTCCTCCGATTATTTAATGAATGCTTACTCTACGTAGGCATGAGATAGGCACTAGGAAAAAGCCTATATCCAAGGAGTTCAAAATGAAACAAAAATAGTCAATTATAGACAAATAATGAAAATATATTATAAATCAAAGATCATGATTAATCTATTCTGTGCCCCTAAGAGAGAGAGGAAGAGAGGAATAAGAGAGCAATCTCTCAGTGTTTATTCAAAACATAGTTTTTAGTCTGACAAATTAGAGTATGTGATAAGGAAAACCTGTCCTGTAAATCTAATCTGTGCTCAATAAAAAGATACTGGATCACAGAAGAAAACAACAAACAAAAAACCACAGTTTGTTAAAACTGTATGTCAATTTTGGGAGCCAGACTGTCTGGATTTAAATCTCAGTTCTAATACCCAACAGCTTTGTGATCTTAGTTTCTGTGTGTATAAAATAAGGTTAATAATAGTACTTACCTCAAAGATTGCTACATGTAAGAACCAGGGTCTTGTACTCAGTAAGCATTATACAGTATGTTTTATATTATTTTTATAAGCTTTTAACAGAAAGATAAGGGAAGACAGGGTGCATAATCACCAGAAAACTAAACACAGAAGTAAAAAAAAATTGAACAATTTCCCGTTTTATTGTTTTTTTGTGATTCTGAGCAAATCATGTACCCCTTTGGATTAGTTACAACCCTGGTGAAAAGGGAACTACTGCTCATTCCATTTCTAAAAATTCTGAAACTCTGTGACTTGGTTGAGATGTTGTTTATGCATCTTTGCCACTATCCATGAATTCAAAATCATTCTTGATGTAGTTTGAAATATGTCCTTGTTTTTGTGCCACTAGGTGGTTCTATTCCTAAAGTTAAGGATTAGAAGCCAATAGGCAAAAAGGGACTCCTCTACTAATGAAGTGTAAAATTAAACCCTGAATTAGTTACTCCTCGACACCCCCTAAGGCTTGAAAACAGGTGAGCTTCCACTAAATCCTCAGTAAATATTTTTTGTTATCTTTTTAGCCTTATGACTAGTTAAGGTTCTAAGATACACTGGAACTAATTTTATTAATGGCATAATGATATCAGTGAAAAATTCAGTTCTCTTCCATTCTTAAATATCTTTAATGTAACAACTTTTGATGATTTTCATATACTAAGACCTATTATAAGACAAAGGCCACACAAAACATTTGATGCACAAATAGTTTCAGAGAAATCATTACAAACATTACTGGCCACACGAGTACTCTGACCCATATATTTGGTGAGATATATAAATAACTTCTGCTTCCAAGTTACCTAGTATTTGTACTCCAAAGTATTGGAGCTGAAGCAACTTGATGCTAAGAGCCAACTCGTTGAAAAAGACATTGATGCTGGGAAAGACTGAAGGCAGGAGAAGAGGGCTATAAAGATGAGATGGTTGGATAGCATCACCGACTCAATGGACACGAGTTTAAGTAATCTCCGGGAGAGAGTGAAGGACAGGGAAGCCTAGTGTGCTGCAGTCCATGGGGTTGCAAAGAGTAGGACATGACTTAGCTACTGAACAACCACAAAAACAACAGCAACAGGAAACAAAATTCTTCTATCTAAATCTACAGTCACTATTGTAGCACTTACTGGTCCTCTGCATGTCTACTCACATGCCACTGTACAAGTGAGTGTGTCACTACAACCCATGAGGCTGGTGCCTAAGATGATGCTTGCCAACTTCAGGCTCATTCACTCACTCTGTGTACTTGTAGACTAACAATTGTGCACTAATATATAAGTATGTAATAAACAAATACACAACATTCATGTGATTGGTCTGAAGTCATTAAAATGTATAAGCATATAAGATATTGGGCAGATGGCAGACAATAAATATAGTTACTAAACCACTATATAATATTTATTTTAGATATTCGTATTTATTACATACTAAAGTACTTTATGTCTTATATCTGTGGTTCAGGAGCATAGTCACCTGAGAACTAAATTAGTATTTACTTATTGAAAATCACTGTGAATATTATTATTTCATTGAATATAGTCACATGAGCAATCAGTGATCCAGTCTAATCAGTGGTCCAGGATAAGTTGCTGTATTGAAACTATTTATAATAATTTGTAAAGTATAACACAATTATTAAGTGTGATGGTCTTTATAACTTTTAAGTCAGTTAATAAAAAGGAGTTCTCTTTTTCCTAATGGCTAGAGTCAAAGGGAATGAATGCAGAGGTTTTCTGGGTTCAAGGAGAGAGTTTGGGTGATAGCTTAACATGGTATATGTGTACAGAGAGGGACAGCCAGATTATGTTTTTTTCCTGGCTCTCTCTTCTTCCAGATGTCCACGTAACCAGGATGCAGAGTGTCATTATTAAGGAGCTCCACAGAAAAGGACAATTTAAACTGTCAGCATCCATAATGCAAATCAAACAGGAAAAACAATGCTCAATGCTTAATATTGTTTTCCAGTAGATCACTGAAAGATATTGACTCAGAATTAAAATCTCCATAAGGTAAAGTGCCACAGGGATAGTAAGAAATGGAACACTTGGTGTGATTGATTAAATGTTTCTTTAATTGCTATTATGTTTGTGTAGTGATTTTATTGGCTTCATTTTTTTTTTTTGCATAAAAGACCTAGAAATCAAATATAGAAACAAAGAATATCTGTAGTGAAGAAAAGGCTAATTAACTGCAACTAATGAATAAACAATCCTTTTCTTGAAGACCTGGTTTATGTTTAACATCCCTTAAACTTTTCTGCTGGCTTTATACCATAAAACCCTGGCATCCCCTTCATCCTATTTTGCTTTCCGTTCTCTCTTCTATATTCATTAGAAATAATTTTGTGCCTCTTTGATCAGAAGCATCTCTTCTACTTGGTCCTTCCTCCTCATTTCCCTTGGCCCCATTCAAGATCAGCCTTCATTACCTTATGCATCCTGGTTTGTTTTAGTCTTTGCTGAAATCCATACTTCACATCAAAACTAGATTAACTTTCCCTTAAATACTGTCATCACCATTTTACTCCTGGGCTCCAGAATGAACAATAGGTTCCTGTAGCAGCTTGTAGCCTACAATATGAATTCTAAACTTCAAATTTTCTTTCACATTAACTTGATGTCTTTATTGTTACCCAATACATTCTGATTTCTCCCACTTCTATTCTGTTGTTTTCATTGTTTTTCCAAGAATTCCCTATTTTTTTCCTTCAGCCTAATTATTCTCTACTATGCTTTCAAGGTCAAGTCCAAGGTTCACATCCTTTGAAGAACTTTAGTTCATATTTCCTTGGATTAACTCTTTATTCTGTATGGAATTCAATTTTTTCAATATCTCACCTACACAATTTAACCCAGTATAAATAAGGAATACTGATAAATGTCAGTACATATTTATAGAAATGTCTGTATTATTCATTGTTTCATGTGCACAGGTCTTTTATCTCCAGCTAGAAAATGAAGATCATGGCATCCAGTCCCATCATTTCATGGCAAATAGACAGGGAAACAATGGAAACAGTGACAGACTTTATCTTCTTGGGCTCCAAAATCACTGCAGATGGTGACTACAGCCATGAAATTAACATGCTTGCTCCTTGGAAGTAAAGTTATGACAAACCGAGACAGCATATTAAAAAGCAGAGACATCACTTTGCCAAAAAAGATCTGTCTAGTCAAAGCTATGGTTTTTCCAGTAGTCACATATGGATGTGAGAGTTGGACCATAAAGAAAGCTGAGCACCGAAGAATTAATGCTTTTGAACTGTGGTGTTGAAGAAGACTCTTGAGAGTCCCAGGGACTTCAAGGAGATCAAACCAGTCAATCCTAAAGGAAATTGGTCCTGAGTAAACATTGGAAGGACTGATGTTGAAGCTGAAACTCTAATACTTTGGCTACCTGATGTGAAGAGCTGACTCACTGGAAAAGACCCTGATGATGGGAAAGATTGAAGGCGGGAGGAGAAGGGGACGACAGAGGATGAGATGGTTTGATGGCATGACTGACTCAACGGACATGAGTTTGAGCAAGCTCTGGGAGTTGGTGATGGACAGGGCAGCCTGACATGCCTGTAGTCCATAGGGTTGCAAAGAGTCAGATACGACTGAGTGACTGAACTGAACTGAGACCACAAGTGATTTTCAAGTAGATTCCCCTAGAATATACTCATCATAAATATGCTTTAATTGATAAACTTCATTTGTACCTTAATATGTTACTTGCCAATTTATGTATATTTTGATTATCTTACGCTTAAAATGGTCCCCAGAAGGGACCATTAGTAAGTTATATTATTGTTCAGAGTTATTTACTTCCCCCTTCCCTTTATGTAGGGTATACTTACACGCCTCACTGATTTGGAGCTTGGCCATGAAACTCTTTTTAATTAGTAGTCTATGAGCAGAGGTGACATATGCCACATCCATGCAAGAAGCACAGGAGGCACCAGGGTTCTGCTGGCCTCTTTCACAAGTTCTCTTTGAAATGAAAACAGCTTATCCCAGATAGGGCTGCTTCTCTGGCCTGGTCCCTGGGACAAGAAGCTGTACAGGGACCTGCAGTTGACCCCCAACTCACAGCAGAATTCAGTCAATCACAGCCCTTATATTCCATGAATGAGAAATGGCTTTTTTCAAGTCATTGGTACTTTGGGTTGTTTGCTACACAGGCAAGGTGACTAATGTAGGACCTTAGAGTTGATTTAACATCCTCATTTGCTGATAAGGAGAGACATCTAGGTTTTTAGTAGCTAACAGAAGAATCACAACACATATTTGAACTACTGACTTGTTCTGTTAAACACAAAATACCTGGCTTTTTGTTATCTTGAAATTTGGGGGAATATCACTCAAATTTGGGGCCTTAGTACTACCTAGACTACTACCCAGTACTGTTCTCTTTTGTCTGGCTTTTACCTAAAGAATATCTAGTAATAAACCAAACGAACTCTCAGTGTCAAATGGAACATACTTCTACCTGAAAGATATTACACTCTTTTAGGTTCAAGCTTGTTTGGTAGTAAATAGAATAAAATGCAATGATTTTTAAAATACGTTTCAGGCCCAACACTTTCATCTACATTGTTAATCCAAAATATACATTTCAAAATCTTCCTTCCTAAACAACATAGAAAATTCTGATTTCAGGATGAATATAACTTCTTAATAAATTGTCTCCTAAATGTCCATGACAAAGTCTCATGTGTTTTGACACCAAATGACAAGACTAAAGTTCCCACGTTTTCCCTTTGCGAAACTGAGATGGAAACATCCCTATCAGTATGTGCTTCAGAATTTTAACTTGGTCCTGAAGTTTATTTTATGCTTTGCAGTTTAATTTTGCTTACTTTATGACATTTTTAGTCCCTAAAAGTTCACAGACTAAACTCAATTACATTTTTATTTTCTATATAAATTTTTTGAGGATAACTAGTTATACACAGCAATAACTTTTCCCTTTTAATGGGAAAAATAATACTTCAGTACGTGCTGTAGGAAATGAATGTTTTATTGTACAATCATTCATAACTTCCCTTTTATGCTGTTGTTTATTGTGGTTTTCCAAACAAAGAAAACAAGAAGTAATAAACTAAATGGAGTAACCAAGGGAAGTTTCTTTTTCTATATTTTCTCTCTTCTTATTCGAACTGCACACAAATCTTACCTTTGTGAGAAGACGTCCCGGTACGGACTGCCGTGCTGCAATGCAATGCCATACCCTCGATCAGCGACGGTATTCCCAATGGTATAAAAGGAGCAATCTGGGTCATTGATTGCCACATATTCCAATACAGCTGCATCCCATACAAAAGCGTAATTTCCATATTTCACCTGTGCAAATACGAAGAACACGAGAGGAAAAAGGTTTAAGGTTGGAATTTGGTCATAGAGACAGGATAAAAAAATGTTACACTGCCATACATTTAACAGTGTGAACAATAATAGGGCCTATACTTCAAACTAAACACCTACTCTGAATGAGAATTTGGCTTTTGGTTAATTCATAGCTCTGTTGTCTTGGAAATGCAATGAAGTTGGAATGTTAACTGTATTTCCAGGCACACTGCTTATAGTAAATGACCCCTGAGTAGTAAATGTCATCTGAACTGGGAGAACAGCAAATGCAGGGAAGGAAGCCATGTCTTTGAGCTTCTTTGAGTGTAATAATTCTTATACAGCTTGCCTTGTGTCTTTCAGGACCCTGGAAATTGTGCTTGTTTTTGGAGTTGTTGTAAGAGATATTGGTTCCTTTGGATTATTAGGCTTCTAAGCCAGGTAGGCTTTTGCACCACCCAACGTGGGTATTACCTTCCTGTCTGTGACCTGTACTCTAAATGAATTCTGTAAGTACAACTCATATTGAAGAAAAATAACTAACACTGCCTGGCTGGCAAGATTTCTTGTCCTATGTCCTTCTAAGTTAATCTGTTGTCAAGTGTGACCTGTGGTAATCTTGTAGTCAAACTTGGTAGGTGCTGCGATGAGGAAAAACAATAATTATACAACCTTCTCTATCACCATGTAGGGAACACGATTTTTTTCTGGGTTGTTTGTAATATATTTCAGTGATTATCCCTTTTTTCCATTAGTAATAACTCATAAGTTACAAATTTAACAAAAATAAAAACAGATCTTAATAAATTTAATATAGAAAATTATTATATATAACATAAAACTTAATGAATTCATAAAACAGATGGAACTAATAATTGAATCAAATATTCACTGTGTTTATTTGCTTATTTACTTATTTGAGGGGAAAGCAATATTTTGGTAAATATGATTAGGGAAAAAGAAAAAATATATCAGTATAGGTAAAGGGAATGATGTTAGCAAAATGGGTGAATAGGAGGTCCCCCCACTTCAAATGTGTTAGATGCTCAGTTGTGTCCAACTCTTTGGAACCCCATGGACTGTAGCCTGATAGGCTTCTCTGTTCATGGAATTTTTCAGGTAAGAATACCGGAGTGGGTAGCCATTCCCTTCTCTAGGGGATTTTCCCAACCCAGGGATAGAACCCGGGTCTCCTGCATTGTAGGATTTTTTTCATCTGAGCCACCAGGGCCTTCATATCCCTTGAAAAATATCAATGTAGTAGCCATCCATAAACAAAAGTGCCTTGTGGGAGGCTTGGGACCCAGGCTGAAAAACTCAGGCAGAGTCTAAGGCTGATGTAGTATGCTTTCAGAAGGAGGCATGTACCGCAGTGGTCAGCTGGCCCACTGGGGTCCTGGCTGCAGTCCTAGAAGCAGCCCTATTTCCCTGTGGACTCTGCTCCAGCATCTGTGAAGGTAACAGGTAAGGATGTCCAGTTTTACCACTTCTATTCAATGTAGTGCTGGAAGTTCCAGCCAGAGTAATTAGACAAAGAAAAATAAACAAATTTGAAAGGAAGAAGTGTAATTATTTCTATTTGCAGATCATGTGGCCATATGTGTAGAAAATCCTAGAAAGTACAAGTTGTTGTTCAGTAGCCCAGTCATGTCCGACTCTTTGTGACCCCATGAATTGCAGCACACCAGGTTTCCCTGTCCTTCACTATCTCCTGGAGTTTGCTCAAACTCGTGTCCATTTAATCAATGATGCCATACAACCATCTCATCTTCAGTCATCCTCTTCTCTTCCTTCCTTCCATCTTGCCCGCTGTCTTTTGCGATGAGTCAGCTTTTCACATCAGGTGGCCAAAGTATTGGAGCTTCAGCTTCAGCATTAGTCTTTCCAATGAATATTCATAGTTGATTTCCTTTAGGACTGACTGGTTTGATCTTCTTGTAGTCAAAGGGACTCTCAAGAGTCTTCTTCAGCACCATAATTTGAAAGCATCAATTCTTTGATGCTCAGCCTTCTTTATGGTCCAACTCTCACACCTGCATATGACTACTGGAAAAACCATAGCTTTGACTATACAAAGTGATGCCTTTGTCGACAAAGTGATATCTCTGCTTTTTAATATGCTGTCTAGTTTTGTCATAGCTTTTCTTCCAAGCAATGTCTTTTAATTTCATGACTGCAGTCACATTATATACAAAGTAAATTCCTATAGTGCAATACATTAATTAAAATGAACAAAGAACCAAAATTTTAAAAATCCACAAAACTAGGAAAATCTTATATTGGAAAAAGAACGGGACATCCAAACATAAATATAGGGGAAGAAAATGTAAGTAAATATTTAATATATTTAACTCAGTTGTGTGTGTGCTCAGTCGTGTCTGGTTCTTTGAGACCCTGTGGACTGTAGTCCACCTGGCTCCTCCGTCAGTGGGATTTTCCAGGAAAGAATACTGGATTGGGTTTCCATTTCCTCCTCCAGGGGACCTACCAGAACCAGGAATTGAACTCGCATCTCTTTTGGATCCTGCATTGGCAGGCACATTCTTTGCCATTGAGCCACCTGGGAAGCCACATTAACTCAGTTAGCCCTCTATATCTATGGGTTTTGCACCCATGGATCTATCCAACTATGGACAGAAAACATCCAAAAAATAAAATTCCAGAAAGTTCCAAAAGATTAATCCCAGATTAAGTTGGAAGTTGAATTTGCTGCATGCTTGCAACTATTTACATAGTATTTACATTGCATTTGCAACTTTTTACATAGTATTTATATTGTATCAGGTATGAAAAGTAATCTAGAAATGACTTAAAGTATATGGCAAGATATGTGTAAATTATATGCAAATATTACATCATTTTATACAGGGGATACAAACAACCCTGGATTTGGGGGTTCCTGGAAATAATCCTCTGCAAATACTGAAGGACAATTATACTGCCTTTATATATATTTGCTTAGATCAGGCTAATATCAGATACTCAATAAAAAGTTTTGCATGAAATATGCCCAGTAAACTTCAGAGCAGTTTACTGTGCACAGTGGATACTTTTTGTTGGGAGTGAATTACTGCAGCCAAACCCATGGGATCTCAAAACAGATAAATAAGTCAATGCAACTATTCATGGAGTGTCTCCTGTACCCTAGGCAGTATGTCAGGTACTATGGGTCAGTGCGCCTCAAAATGTGATGCTATTAGAATTAGAATTACCAGAGGATTATTGTCTTAAAAAATGTAAACTCCAGACCCAACCCTAAATTTACTGCATTGGAACGTTTGGTGTTTGAGAACTGGGGATACAAAATCTTGATGGTTGACAATCTTATGAACACCATAATTTTTTTTAAATAAATTTATTTATTTTAGTTGGGGGCTAATTACTTTACAATATTGTAGTAGTTTTTGCCATACATTGACATGAATCAGCCATGGGTTTACATGTGTTCCCCTTCCTGGACCCCCCTCACACCTCCCTCCCCATCCCATCCCTCTGGGTCATCCCATTGCCCCAGCCCTGAGCATTTGTCTCATGCATGGAACATGGAATGGTGTTCTGTTTCACATATGATAATATACATGTTTCAATGCTATTCTCCCAGAACATCCCACCCTCAATTTTTAAATAAAATTGTTTTGAAAAAAATGAGTAATATAATCAGGAAGAATTTTTGAACTTGAGGCTTGATATAATTATAAAAACTGATAGATTCTTGGAATATTAGTATGGCAGGGGGGAAGCACTTGGTTAAGTTCCCCCTATATTGATTACTCGTATCTGCATAGTCACCCCAAAGTCCTTGCTATCTCTGATCTTTTGCATTAATTACTCTAGGGAAGGAGCTCTTGACTGAGACCTTTATAATGAAAGGCAGATTAAGAAGAGAAAAACAGAAGTTTATCGACATGTGTGCCTTGTGCATACAAGGGAGATGTCCAGGGAAAATTGAATAACTCAAAGAAGTGGCTTGGAATTCAGGATGCAATACTATTTAAATAGGGAATGGGAGGGGGTTATGGTCATTTTGGCGCAAGTAAAGAATCGGCCTGCAATGCAGGAGACACAGGAGACTCCAGTTTGACTCCTGGGTTGGGAAGATCCCCTCCTCCTTGGGCTTCCCCAGTGGCTCAGATGGTAAAAGGAATCTGCCTACAATGTGGGAGACCTGAGTTCGATCCCTGGGCTGGGAAGATTCCCTAGAAGCAGGCATGGCAACCCACTCCAGTATTCTTGCCTGGGTGGCTACAGTCTAAGGGGTTGCAAAGAGTCAGACACGACTGAATGACTAGGCACAGACACAAATGATTTTTAGCAAAGACTTTTAGAAGAATAGAAGGATAGCCAGTCTCTTCTGTGATGAGTCAATATTCCTTGGATGATGAAACTCCCGAGGACAGAATTTATGACGATTAAGTTCCTTTTGGAAGATTTATCTTTAGGCAAATAAAAGCAGTTCAGAGAAAGCCTCTCCCTGCATTTGATGTTTTTCAAGTGTCTGCAGTTCAAAATAATATGTCAGTGTTGCATATTTTGGGGTGGCTTATTCTGTTTCCCTTCATCACCAACTTTTATATCTGTCATTTTAACTTTCTGGGCCTATACTTACAAGAGAGATAGCAGTGGCCTTGAAGCCTCCTCTAGCAACCTACTTTGATTTTTGCTGC
This sequence comes from Giraffa tippelskirchi, assembly GCF_054371585.1. Taxonomy (NCBI): domain Eukaryota; kingdom Metazoa; phylum Chordata; class Mammalia; order Artiodactyla; family Giraffidae; genus Giraffa; species Giraffa tippelskirchi. The sequence continues at coordinate 79,541,844 of NC_137275.1, read as the reverse complement.
TTTCCTCCATTTCAAACAGCCACCCTCTCCTCCTGGATCCCTTTACAGCTTCTTTACAACCATCCAGGGACCTCCCCAGTTGGGGACATATTGCTTTGCTATTAGAAAAATGTTCTAGTATCGCTGTTCCTGCTTTGAGAACTGTAGAGCTCCATTTAAATGTACAGTAACATTACCATTGCCATTATATACATGCTTCTAGTAATTCTAATGTTACAAAGCATTATGAATGCATTTTAAAAAGAGAACCATTAAAACAGTATGATTATAGCCTACAGCAAGGCCCTTGAAATGTTGCATAGTAACCCAAACTATTTTAGCTTTTAAAAATATCCCTGGCCTTTTTCATCTACTGAAACATACAATCACTGTCCTTTACATGATTTTTAACCATTAAACTAAAACTATCTAGAAAATACTCATCAACAGAAGCTAAAATCACTTTTTAACAGAATAATAATTGAAGGTTTGGCCTGGGAATTTTCAAGTCATCTGAATAGGTGATGGATATTATTTAAAAATTTTCAACTAGTCTTTGTTGTTGAGGTCATGTATGGATAAGCAGCTAAACTATGGGTCATTATTTTCCAGGGAATTCTATGCCGGTAGAGTAATTTATACAGGTTAAACCAGAGAGCAAAAGTGTATCCATGTCAACACATTTCAGGCCTTGTTTGTAAAAAAGGAAAGGAATCCAAAGTGGCATCTACCTCCAATATTATTATTTCCTGGTCCCTAGAATGCTGTAGTGATTGACAGACAATGGTGGCTATTGATACTCAGCACCTGTGTCCTCATAATAGGGCTGAGATGCCAAAAGCTTGTGATGGATTTCTCAGTACTGAGATCATGCTAGAAGCTAGGTTTTGTTCCACTTCTACAATATTTCTACAGAAATCTTTCTTTGAATTTCATTTTACTAATAATTATGTATTACTCTTAAATAATTTTTTTTATTGGAGGATGATTGCTTTACAATATTGTGCCGATTTCTGCAACCCACTCCAGTATTCTTGCCTGGAGAATCCCAGGGATGGAGGAGCCAGGGGGCTTTCGTCTATGGGGTCGCACAGAGTCGGACATGCCTGAAACAACTAAACAAGCACAGGTATATGTATGTCCCTTCCCTCTTGAACCTCCCTCTCATCTTCAGCCCCATCCCACCCCCTGTAGGTTGTCACAGAGCACTAGGTTGAGCTCCCTGTGTCACACAGCAAATTCCCACTGGCTATCTATTTTACATTCAGTAATGTATATGTTTTCATGCTCCTGTCTCAATTCATCCCACTTTCTCCTTCCCCCACTGTGTCCACAAGTCTCTCTCTATGTCTGTGTCTCCATTACTGTCCTGCAAATAAGTTCATCAGTACCATCTTTCTAGATTCCATACACATGCATTCATATACAATATTTGTCTTTCTCTTTCTGACTTACTTCACTGTGTATAATAGGCTCTAAGTTCATCCACCTCATTAAGACTGACTAAAATACATTCTTTTTTATAGCTGAGTAATATTCCACTATATATATGTACCACAACTTCAGTATCTACTAATCTAGGGCACCCTCTTGCACTGTTATTGGGAATTGATACAGCTACTATGGAAAACAGTATGGAGATTTCTTAAAAAAAACTTGGAATAGAACTACTACCATATGACCCAACAATCCCACTATTGGGTATATACCCTGAGAAAACCAAGAGATGTGTGTATGTACCCCAATGTTCATTGCAGCACTTTTTACAGTAGCTAGGACATGGAAGCAACCTAGATGTCCATCGACAGATGAATGGATATGCATTACTTTTAAGATCCTGAAGGGATCTGTAGGGGATATAAACATGAGTAACATTTGGGCCTCTGCCCTCAAGCTGTTTACAATTCAGTAGTGGAGATAAATCAAGCACTAAATTGCTGTAACACAAAGTGTATTGTGGTGAGTACCACAGAAGAAGCTTGAAGTGTTAAAGTGGTTTAAAGCAAGGGGAACTTAATTGTCATTGGGGAAATCAGGACAATTTGCTCAAATATTATGGTAACTACAAGAAAACCCCCAATATTGTAGTTCCTTATCTTTAATGCTTAACTGATTGAACAGAGATACTCTTTGGTGACCATTTCTTATTCATGCACACTCTTTTAACCTTTCAGTTTTCTGGAACTTTCCATTTGTCAGGTGAAGAACTGTAAACATTTAATGTTATTTTCTCAAATATTTGCATTTCTTGCCATGTAAAGTGAAAAGTGGGAAAATTAATTTTAGTCAAACCTATACCTGTGCTCTTCACTGTTGTGGATTATGGCATATTTCTGTTCCTCTGTAGAATGCCCTTGTCCTGAATGTCCCTGTACCCATGTCTCCATCATGACCTAATGCTGAAAGCACTTTTCAGTTTATTAGGCAGCATTCTCCTGTGATAACTGCAGGAGTCCAAGCCGCAAGCAAATACACTTATCACTACTTGTTACCCCAATTACTTTGGTTTTAATTGGGACACTATATCCTTTCTCACATAAATCTTTATCAAATTCCTTCAAAGTTCACTTCAAAATCTATAGCTACAGAGGGACAGTGATGATGATCCCTTTTTATTAAAAAAACATTCAGTGGAAATAATTATGGAAAGATGACATTTAAACCAGAGCGGAAGATAAGAATTCCCTTTACTGAAAAAGGAATATCTTCCCTCTCTCCTCCACTTCTTCCTTATGATAATGGCTAACATTTAGATGATATTGGGCACGTTCAGGGTGGTATGGCCATAGACAATCGCTAACATTTAGAAAGCATTTTTTCATTCTTAAAAATACCTTTACACATAAATTTGTTCTTTGTGATACCGTGAGGCAGCTGATACGATACCTGAATTCAGAGATGTGGTAAGGAAACTTGCTCTAAGTTGTAGCAATTATTTGTGGTAGGTTTGGAACTTGAAGCTCAAGGCCACCTTCTTTGCTTTTTTCACTACATTAAAGATAAATTCCCAGGAGATATTTGCCATAGGAATGCAAAAACATTCGAGAGATAGCGGCCTTTGTGTTCAAGGCACAGCCTATCTAGTTGGAGAAATAGTATTTACATAAATAAAAATAATGCAACATAATATGTAGCCAGAGAGAGCCATGGAAAGAATGCAACTTCTATGTGATCACACTGTTAAGACGAACAAGATTCGAGCTTTTAAAAAATAGGTTGCTTATTTGTTAAAACAGCTGGAATGAATGAAAATAATCCAGTTTCTATGATTCCAGACCCCTTATGTCTGCTGATTTTGTGACTACTGCTATGTAAGCATTTCTGATTTTCAGGATTGAAACAGAAGCAGGGCTTTTCATAATTAAAATAAAGGCTGCAGGTTGAAACTTTATTATTTTTGCTCATGAAATAAAAATTAAAAGGCCTGAGAACAATGTGGGAGAAATAAACGCTACTTTTGCACTCTAAGCTGCTAACTTCTTTACAATTTAAACTCATGGTTGGTGGGGGATAAAATGATTATGAATTACAGGCACGAAGAGTTATGATTAACCCAGAAATGATCTATAGTGGTCCTTATAATTCATTGCCCACAGAAGTCCTTTAGATGGGATAGCTTTAATATTTATGACATATGGTTCTAGGTGGTGGCCTCTCCCACTTTGGGCAAACTAATAATTTAACATCATTCATCAGGTCTTCTGCATTTATCCAACACAATAAATCATGCTCAACTCCATATTTTAGCACTTAACACTGACTTTTAAAATATATATGGTTTTATTTACTGCCTTAATTGTTGGCCTACTATATTTTCTCTTGTATTATTTTGAAATTTGAATTTGTGCTCCAAAATAGTCATCACATGGTAAAATGTTCACAAGAAAGATATGAATATGTTTAAAATAAATATCAGCTTATTAATAAAACATCTCCTTTAACCTAGAAAAGAAGCAGTAAGTATACTTCTCACTCTTTTGCTTTTCTTTTTTGAGGTTACTAGAATTATGTTTTTTTTTTTAATGATGTTTTGAAGTGTTCTGGGAATGTGAAAACTAAACCCAGTTTCCTTCCCATCAGTGACAGCTTCCCCTGAAACCAACGGCTGCTACAGCCGGAAGATAGAAGGCTAGTAGGGCTTGGGGTTCTGGATAATTGTGTGTGAAGAAGAACTGGTAATTCCCCTCTTCAGGCTGGGCGAGTGCCTGAGAAAACCAGTGGAACCTCTAGGGAAGGCAATGAAGAAACTAAGTTTGAGAGAATGCTTGATTCACAGAGGTCTGAGGTCCTTGATTTCTCCTGTCCTCTTCCTTAAATATTTGTCCTCATGAATATATTTGCTCTGTTGCCTTTAAACTGGTCAGGAAGGAGTCAAGTGGGTTGGCAGAGACCTCCCAGTCTTGGAGCCTGGGACAGAACAGGAGACTGGTGAATCCACTGCCTCTTCCACGTGCCTTAGAAGAAGGATTTGTGAATTACTCTCTTCTCTGTTGCTGGCCTATGAGGAGAGAGGACATTTCACCTTCTGCAGTTAGCAAGACTGCCAATACCTAGGATAATCTGACAATCCAACCTGAGTCCCCATGAGCTGACAAAGAAAAATAACTTTGTATAGTGAATACCACAGATAGGGAAAGAAGAAGCTGAACAAGAAGAACACATTTGGGGGAAATAACACTGCGGTGACAGAAAGTTTTCAATTTTAAAAGAAGAATAAAAAGAGCACTTGACAAAATTCAACCTGTGAGCCTGAAAAGATTTATGTGACTACAAACAAACCTCAATTTTTCAACCAAAAAACTGAACAGATGAATTGAAAGAGAAACTGCTCATAAAAGTCCTGCAAGCTCAAATGGATTTTAACTAGGGTAACAACTGTCCCAAATCACTTGAGACGCTTCAGTTATAGCAAAGAAAATTCTAAGTCAAGGGAAGCCATCTTGGGAGACAAAAAGTCCAGGCTTTTGGTATTGAGTATAGGAGATTTGGGGAAAAGTACCAAATCCATACAGCAGCTTAAAAGATAGGGGTTGCAAACTACTATGATTGTAGCAGATGAGTATGACAGACATTATTTGCCTTCTGCAGTTGCTGTCACTATTTTCCCCCTAACTGTGGATGTTTGCAACTTGCTATTCATGATAATGAATCACCAATCTATATCCATGTGAATACTAAGACTTAAGTATGTAATTTAAGTGCATTGTAATCATGAGTGTTAACATTCCTTCACCTGTGGATTGACTGTTATTCTTGGTATTATCAAGATGATGCTAATATTTTTAACATTGTGAATCCTGTGATCATTTTTTTAAGAGCTCAGATGATGAAAATGAAAATGATTGTAATACTAATCCCACCTGACCCCAAACATCAATGAAAAAGAAGCCTAAATGACTAGGCTGTCTTATTACAGAGGGCAGGACACAAATAACTGAATTAGGGAGGTAAATAAGCAAAACAGCACACTACTATGTAATATGCAGAAAAGCATTTGGAATCGATTACGATGGAAAAGGAAATGTGACAGCACACAACAGGGAGACTGAATTTCACAAGTTGGGGATGAGACATGAAATATTTCTAAATCGATCACAAGTTTTTGTGTCTCCCCAAAGACACCAATGTTCAGTTGAAAATAGCAGCTGCTGAATTGGTTTGGGCACACCGCATGAACACACATACTTCATTGTATTGCTCCCCTGATAGCTCTATGAAACCAAGTAAAGCTATTTTTCCCAATTTTGAGGTTTCAAGTGAATGTACTATGGGAAAACAAAAGGAGGAAATGTTGATAATGGATGAGTTAGTTCTTTACAGTGTAGAGCTAATTCTTTCAGATTTTACCTGACTGATCACATTTTTTACAAGAAAACTCTATGTCACACAATGGCAATGAAAAATGATCCTTCCTGTTCTTAGAGACTTTAATTTTAAAAAGATAGTGTCAAATCATATTCTGGATTTCTGTGAAGATTTTACTAAGCTACAGAAAGCACAAAACTAGAATCTACTGATACCTTGTCCAAATACAGAGATTTTAATCATCTCTCTGCAAATTATGCAAATATATCCAATGAAAATTTTGGCAAATTCTATTTAGTGGATAAACTTCTTATTAAGGAAAGTGAAAAGATCTTATCTGCAAAATGTTCTATATACTTTGTAAGCAACACTATTAAAAATGGGCATGATTTGCTGACAGGTGATATTAAAGCTTTCATAATGAAACATTTTGGTTCTTTTTGCTTCCTCAAAATGTGAAGAGACACTTAATGATAGTTTTTATTTAATAGAAATGGAAGGACATAGCCTTCATAGACATATGCCTAAAAGAGAGCTATTAACGGTGAGAATGTAGATTACCTTAAAATCACATTTTCAAAGTGTGGGACAAGAAGAATGTCTTTCATTAATTTGGAAACACACTAAGGATGTCAGTGGGGAAAACGATTACAGTAAACAGAACTTTATATGCTGTTTTTCCAAATGTGTTTGATGAGTTTGAAGAAACTATGGGATACCTGGGAAAGGATGAATGGAACGCAACTCAGTTTTTCAATTTTATGCGTAGATTATGACAAAAATCTCATGGCAAAAAAATAACACTTTTTTTTTGGAAATAAGACTACTTTATTTCCTCCCAAGAATACTCTAACTTCCCTCTCCCAAAAAAGTCACCATAAAAGAAAACTGAGCTAGACCGGACTTCATTTCTTTACTAAAACTGTAACTTCTTTAGATTCCAGTATTGATTTCTCGATTTCAAATTATCTCTGTTTTAAAACCATTTTCCTAAGAAAGCAAGCATTAACTTATGAGGACATGCAAAATGTGCTTTAAAGTCTTTAAAAATGATGGACATCTTGGACATACTAGCCTGTATGATGAATTTATAGATGCAGAACTATGATTGACAAAAGACAAATGTCAATGTATGGCAAAACCAATACAATATTGTAAAGTAAAAAAAAAAAAGAAACTTAAAAAAAAAAGCGTGTAGAATCAAAGGGTATGGGCACAGACATGTGGACACAGAGTGGGAAGGGGACAGTGGGACAAATTGAGAGAGTGGCATTGACAAGTATACACTACCACGTGTGAAATACATGGTGAGTGGGAAATTGCTGTATAGTACAGGGAGCTCAGCTTGGCACTCTGTGACTGTGTAGAGGGGTGGTATAGTGGTTGCGTTAGAAGGGAGGCTCAAGAGGGTGGGATATATGTACACATGTAGCTAAATCACTTTGTTGTATGGGAGAAACTAACACAACATTATAAAGCAATTATACTCCAATAAAACAAACAAAAAATGTATGTGTATATTTTTGGAGAGTGGGAAACAAATTCCTACACATTGAAATACCTGCTATTGATAATAAGTAAACTCCTAACTATTTCCTGCCCAAATACTTCCTCTAAGAGCATATTGAGCTTGATGTCATCCCATAGGAATGATACTAGAATCAGTGTTACATGGGCTTGATAAGAGAAAAGTTTCAAGTCAAAGTAAATTTGGTGTTTGACTATTTTCAGTTTTATCACTACATAAAAGACAAGAAGGATGTTCTGCAGATTGCAGGCACTTCAAAGAAGAATTATTGAAAAAGGAAACAGAGTAGAATTATCCTACCATATTATGGAACAGAAAGAAACATGTCTGTATATTTATTATTAAATACAGTTAATATCTGTTAAATTAGTCCTATTTTATTCATGTTCCCTTTTGAAAAAGTTTTATATTTCTATGTCTCCAATATAGCCTATAAAATTTAAATATCTAATACAGAGTTTATAAAGAGTAAAAATAACTTTATCAGAGGACAAAAAGACACCTTACTAAAATATTGCTATACTTTTGGCACTTTTATTATTTGTACTACTATCAGTTACTACTCTGACAGTTAACTAACCGTATTATTGCCTTGTTTCACTAATAGCATTCTGTGATGAGATGAATAATATAGACTAACACACAATTTAAATATATACAATATCAATAAATTCCTATTTAATGTTTTATGTTAAAGTAATAACACATATAATAATTTGTCACACATTCAATTATAATGACTTTTTTTGGTCTGGTGTAGCTGTGTTCTGGGTTGTCTTTCTAAAATGCTGGCCAACATATTAACGAATGTTATTGGCATAATATACTATCTGTTTGGAAGAGAATCAAATCATAACTTTTTTTAACTCCAAATAAAAATATTTTCCATTTGTACTAAATAGTTCAAAATAAAATAACAAAAGCCCTGCAATAAAAACCAGAGGAGACTATACAACATAAGTGAGGAAGGACTTTTTAACCATGTGATATGAAATCCAAGAAATATATAAGTAAAGCATACTTTATAACACAAAACATTTTGTAAACACTTTTGTATGTCAAAAGACACGTATACACAGATTGAAAATAGATATGCAAAAAAAAGTAGAACACAGGGGACAAAGCTAATACTTATGTATATACGATGCTTCTCTAAATAAGCATCCTTTATTCTAGCGAAGAACAGGAAAAGCAAGAGAAAAATAGATAAAGCATCTTAAGAGGCAATTCAAAATGGAACAGATATAAATGGTCAACAAGCACATAAAAAAGACACAACTTTGTGAGTAGATAAGTAAGTGCAAAAGAAAATAATATCATAAAGGCTAGTACTTTGTATCAATTGGTTTGGCAACATTTTACAAATGTATATTGCTGGTGGAGATGCATTGAAAAGTGTATTTTCACACATCACTAGTGGAAATGGAAAATGTTATAGCCTTTGTCAAAAGTAACATCTATTCAAATTAAGGAAAGTATAGATTGTAGACTTTTAATGATCTTCAGTTATCAGGTATTTGGGGATAGGGCTGGGGGGAGTGGGAATGGTTAAAAGAAAAAAAAGGAAGATAATAGAGATGACTATTGGCCCATCAGTTCCATTCCCAAGAATGTATCCAAGAGAAATAAAAATTTCAGATTAACATATAGGTATATTCAATGCATCATTGTTTATTGTGGCAACAAATTGGAAACAGTTGTAATGCTTATCAGCCATGGAAAAATGATGCATTCCTGTCATAAAGCATTATGGAAACATTAAAAAGAATCTATTAGAGCAATACAAGGTGCTCTTTTTTTTTTGATGAATTTGCAGAATGAGAAAAAGCAAGATGAAGAAATAATTTATTATGTAATCCTACTTTTAATTATATAAATATGTGGGTATATATACATACATGTGTGTGTGTGTTATTGTATTATTGGAAATGCTTAGGGAAAGTATGGAAGAACACAATGTTTACCATTGGTTACTTTTTGAGAATAAAAAATGTAAGTGGAGGTAAAAGAGAGGAGAATGACAGAAAGATAAATTGAAAAGTAAAAGTAAAACTAATGCTATAAAAGGGGCTTCCTGGTGGCTCATTGGTAAAGAATCTGCCTGCCAACGCAGGTGACAAGGGTTTGATCCCTGGACTGGGAAGATCCCCTGGAGAAGGAAATGGCAACCCACTCCAGTATTCTTACTTGGGAAATGTTATGGATAGGGGAGCGTGGTGGGCTACAGTTCATGCGGGTGCAAAGAGTTGGACATGACTGAGCATGCATGCAATGCTCTAAAAATGGCATGCCTAGCTACCTGCCTTTATGAAAATTACATATGTAATTAAGTAAGTAATTAATATGTAATTTAAACATGTAATAAAATAAGATTTTTTTAAAAGGTCAGATTTATTGAGATCCTATTTATGTGAAGTCAAATTCATCATTTTTAGATTTACATTAAAGAAAATCTTAAATAAAAAGCCTAAGTATTTTTGTTTTTTTTAATGTGAAATCATCAGTTTATTTTTATATTTATTTTTTTATTAATTTATTTATTTTAGTTGGGGGCTAATTACTTTACAATATTGTAGTGGCTTTTGCCATACATTGACATGAATCAGCCATGGGTTTACATGTGTTCCCCATCCTGAACCCCTCTCCCACATCCCTTCCGATCCCATCCCTCTGGGTCATCCCATTGCCCCAGCCCTGAACATTTGCCTCATGCATCGAACCTGGAATGGTGTTCTGTTTCACATATGATAATATACATGTTTCAATGCTATTCTCTCAGATCATCCCACCCTCACCTTCTCCCTCAGAGTCCATAAGACTGTTCTATGCATCTGTGTCTTTTTTTCTGTCTCACATATAGGGTTATCGTTACCATCTTTCAAATTCCATATATATGCATTAGTATACTGTATTGGTGTTTTTCTTTCTGATTTACTTCATTCTGTATAATGGGCTCCAGTTTCATCCATCTCAATAGAACTGATTCAAATGTATTCTTTTTAATGGCTGAGTAATATTCCATTGTGTATATGTACCACAGCTTCCTTATCCATTCGTCTGCTGATGGACATCTAGGCTTCTTCCATGTCCTGGCTATTGTAAACAGTGCTGCGATGAACATTGGGGTACACGTGTCTCTTTCAATTCTGGTTTCCTCGGTGTGTATGCCCAGCAGTGGGATTGCTGGGTCGTATGGCAGTTCTATTCCCAGTTTTTTAAGGAATCTCCACACTGTTCTCCAGAGTGGTTGTACTAGTTTGCATTCCCACCAACAGTGTAGGAGGGCTCCCTTTTCTCCACACCCTCTCCAGCATTTATTGCTTGTAGACTTTTGGATAGCAGCCATTCTGACGGGCGTGAAATGGTACCTCATTGTGGTTTTGATTTGCATTTCTCTAATAATGAGTGATGTTGAGCATCTTTTCATGTGTTTGTTAGCCATCTGTATGTCTTCTTTGGAGAAATGTCTGTTTAGTTCTTTGGCCCATTTTTTGATTGGGTTGTTTATTTTTCTGGAATTCAGCTGCATGAGTTGCTTGTATATTTTTGAGATTAATTGTTTGTCCATTGCTTCATTTGCTATCATTTTCTCCCATTCTGAAGGCTGTCTTTTCACCTTGCTTATAGTTTCCTTTGTTGTGCAAAAGCTTTTAAATTTAATTAGGTCCCATTTGTTCATATTTGCTTTTATTTGCAATATTCTGGGAGGTGGGTCATAGAGGATCCTGCTGTGATTTATGTCGGAGAGTGTTTTGCCTGTGTTTTCCTCTAGGAGTTTTATAGTTTCTCTTCATTCTGGGCTGCCTCTTCGTGATGCATTTACAGGCAAATCGCGCGCCGCCGCCTCCGCTCCGCGGGCTGGGGCCGGGCGGCGAGCTCGCCTCGTGGCGCGGCACGAATCCATTGAGTCCGGCCTCAGGGTGGCAGCCAACCCCATGGCCAGTGTTTTTGTTTTATGCTTAGAATTTTTAAATGGCATTGTTAACATATATAGTAAAATAATAGTTTTTGAGTACTATGTTGATTTATAAATTTATAAGTACTCGGGTATTCATAATTACATACTCATAATTGCTTTGCTGTAATGATGGATTTAATTCTACTCGGGCCGGAAGAGCCATTGACAAACATCTAAACCCCTCACACATAAAATTTATGCTAAAATTGCTAAGTCTTGCCATCTATCTGGGCATCACTGGTGGCTCAGTGGTAAAGATTAGGAATGCGGGTACAATCCCTGGTCCAGAAAGATCCCCTGGAGAAGGAAATGGCAACCCATTCCAGTATCCTTGCCTGGAGAACCCCATGGATCCTGGTGTGCTACAGATCATGGGGTTGCAAAGAGTTGAACATGACTTAGCAACTGAACAGCAACAACCATTTATCCATCTACACTTCCCTTCCCCAACCATTCTTTCTACTGTTATGTGTGTGTAATTCTGACAGAATGCTAAGTAGAAAGCTTACTTTTTGAAATGATATTGCAAAATAAACTAAATCCTAAAATAAGTTTAACATCACATGGGCTTCCTTGGTGGTTCAGACAGTAAAGGATCTGCCTGCAATGCAGGAGACCAATTTGATCCCTGGGTTGGGAAGATCCTCTGGAGAAGAGAATGACTACCCACCTGCCTGGAGAATTCTATGGACAGTGGAGCCTGGCAGGCTATAGTCCATGGGATCACCTGAGTGATTAACACTTTTCACTCTGCTTTCTAAAGAAGCTAATTTTATCTTCAATTGAGTTTACTTTTTAATGTTGAAAGAATTTGATTATATTTTTCATAGAATTTCTTAAATGGTTTATGTTCTTTCTTGCCCTTAGTTCTTAGTTACTCATTTTTTGGTGGTGGCGGGGCGGCAGTTGGTGGTGGCAAGGAATGTTTTCCTGTCCACCATTCTCTGTCCTACTCTCTTCTATCCTCTTTACCTTCCACTAGTCCTTTCAGAGCTCAGATCAGTTTGCTGTTGTTGTTCAGTTGCTAAGTCATGTCCGACTCTTTGTGACCCCATGGACTGCAGTATGCCAGTCTTCCCTGTCCTCCACTATCTCCTGGAGTTTGCTCAAGTTTATGTCAATTGAGTTGGTGATCAGTTTAGATGTCATTTATTCCTGGACGTTCTCCTTGACCTCCAGGCTCCACTGCTGTCTCTTATATGATCCTGTTGCACTTTGTGTGTTCTCTCACAACAGCACTTTAGCACTATGTAGTATACTTGGGTCTTTTCATGTTGTTTCACCCTTTGCAATTTTAAACCCTTGGTGGCTAGGACTACATTCTTTTCATCCTAGCATCATTGCCTCCCCTCTGCCTCACTTAGGGTCCAATATTATCAGGAGCAGGCGCCTAATAGTTACTTCTCATTTATGAAGCAATGCTTCATTTCCTTTCTTTGGGTCACTAGGACCACCATACACTGAACCCCCCATTTATTCAACAGTCAGTATGCTCCAGTTCTCCAACATTGATAGGAAGGACCAAGTAATACCAGTAAGTTGTGACAGCTCAAAATTTCTACCATATACAAGCAGATCATAGTGCTCTGTCAGGATAAAAGAGTATAAGGTAAACTTTATTAAGTTAAACCATATTTTGTGAAGCTGCATAGCTGTAGACTCATCAGGTGATCCAGTCAGCACTATCCAATAGAATGCTTTGAAATATTGACAGTGTTCTCTATCTGTACTGTCCAATATGGTAGCAACTAGCCACATATGGCTACTGAGTAATACAGCTAATGTGACTGAGAAACTGAATTTTAAATTTCATTTAATTTTTAATTCACTTAAGCTTAAATAGTCACATGGGGCTAGAGGGTACAATACTGGATGCCAGGAATTAAAAGATACTTCTGTCTATGGAAGAGTATGATTTTATCCCTTCTAGAGTCTGAAGAACGGTCATTTTTGGCATATAACAATAGATGGCCTTCAGTTTCTCATGAGCTCTTTCATATGCACTATGATTACTGAGTATACCAAAAGCACCTTGAGGGCGCAGTCACTGTGTGTGTGTGTGTTAGTCGCTCTGTTGTGTCCTACTGTTTGCGACCCCGTGGACTGTAGCCTGCCAGGCTCCTCTGTCCATGGAATTCTCCAGGCAAGAATACTGAAGTGGGTTGCCATTCTTTTCTCCAGGGTATCTTCCCATATTCACTGTATAGACAAAACTGAATTAATTGCTTTAAGGAGCATTTATATAAGAGTTAAGGGGAGAATTCAGCAGTTTACTATTTCTTAATACTAAGAAGTAGTGTCAGTGGAATGCCACAATTCTCCTTGAAAAATGAAATGGGAAGATTTCCTTATAAAATGAAGTGGAAAATGAGTAAACTAACTCCTAGATTAGAACTTGGTGTGGGTGATATCACTCACAGCTCATGGCAGATTTTAAATTACTAAATTCAGAATTTTCACATTATTACTTTGTCATGTTGTAGAAACATGAAGACATTTCAGGATGATGGTAGTTCACAGTCTATTACACATTACAGAGGAGCATTAAAAAGGAATTTATATGGTGATCAGCTGTCACATTTCACTATCACACCAGCTTCTTGGCCCAGCAGTAAGAAAATAAGGATGCAATATCACAGCCTATTTGTAATGATATGGTTACCCAGAAAAGAATAGACGTTTTTTGAAAGAATCTGGAGAATCAGTTTTTGCCTCAATTGAGATGAAATTCTATAAAGTGGTTTGATTAAAAAAAATATTGTATCTTCATCAAGATTTACAGACAGATGAACAAAGGAAGAGTTCAAATTTTGGTAAGAAATGAAACAGAAAAATTCCAGTAAGCAGTTTACAAGGAATGCTTTTGAAGTTTCATTGAAGGCTGAAAAATAAAGCTAAAACTGGTATCTTGGTTGGTTTATTCTTGTATAGATTCAATTAAGAGATTTTCTTATAGATGAAGTTTTGGAACCTCAGTTCAGTTCAGTTCAGTCGCTCAGTCGTGTCCAATTCTTTGCAACCCCATGAATCACAGCACGCCAGACCTCCCTGTCCATTAGCAACTCCCGGAGTTTACCCAAACCCATGTCCATTGAGTCGGTGATGCCATCCAAACATCTCATCCTCTGTCGTCCCCTTCTCCTCCTGCCCCCAATCCTTCCCAGCATTAGGGTCTTTTCCAATGAGTCAACTCTTCGCATGAGGTAGCCAAAGTATTGGAGTTTCAGCTTCAACAACAGTCCTTCAAATGAACACTCAGGACTGATCTCCTTTAGGATGGACTGGTTGGATCTCCTTGCAGTCCAAGGGACTCTCAAGAGTCTTCTCCAACACCACAGTTCAAAAGCATCAATTCTGCGGCGCTCAGCTTTCTTCACCGTCCAACTCTCACATCCATACATGACCACTGGAAAAACCATAGCCTTGACTAGACAGACTTTTGTTGGCAAAGTAATGTCTCTGCTTTTAAATATGCTATCTAGGTTGGTCATAACCTTCGTTCCAAGGAGTAAGCATCTTTTAATATCATGGCTGCAATCACCATCAGCAGTGATATTTGGAGCCCCCCAAAATAAAGTCTGACACTGTTTCCACTGTTTCCCCATCTATTTCCCATGAAGTGATGGGACCAGATGCCATGATCTTACTTTTCTGAACGTTGAGCTTTAAGCCAACTTTTTCACTCTCTTCTTTCACTTTCATCAAGAGGCTCTTTAGTTCTTCTTCACTTTCTGCCATAAGGGTGGTGTCATCTGCATACCTGAGGTTATTGATATTTCTCCCGGCAATCTTGATTCCAGCTTGTGTTTCTTCCAGCCCAGCGTTTCTCATGATGTACTCTGCATATAAGTTAAATAAGCAGGGTGACAATATACAGCCTTGACGTACTCCTTTTCCTATTTGGAACCAGTCTGTTGTTCCATGTCCAGTTCTAACTGTTGCTTCCTGAGCCTGCATACAGGTTTCTCAAGAGACAGGTCACAGGAACGCCTTAGCTAAAAATAGCCCTCAATTATTGGAGCAGTTAGCAGTATATGAAAAGAGCAAGGACACCGGGATGACCCAGAGGGATGCGATGGGGAGGGAGTGGGAGGGGGGTTCTGAAAGGGGAAATCATGTATACCCATGGTGGATTCATGTCAATGTATGGCAAAACAAATACAATATTGTAAAGTTAAAAAATAGATAAAATAATTTTAAAAAAAAGAAAAGAGCAAGGAAAGAGGAAAGAAAATAAGTTGAGAGAATAGGAATGATAAATTCCAGGATACCCATGTATTTATGGTAAATAGAGTATGAGGTACGTAGAGGAGTGAGTCAGGTACTTCTCTGAATCAGTATGGACTCTTTTTAATGCTTATCATCTGGCTATGCTATATTTAATTCAAATCACTCAATCCAACACAAACCATAATCACACTAGATTTAATCCAAATCCAATCCAAATAGCACAGTACAACCACTTGTACTATGAAGAGCACAAATCTTAAATGTCTAATTTAATGCATTTTGATTAAAAAATACACTTGTGAATCCACCACTATAATTAAGAGACAGAATATTTCCATCACCCTAGAAATCCTTCTTGCCCTCTTCTAGGCAAACTTCACCCCCTGGACACAACTGTTCTGATTTCTATCATCATAATAGAATAGTTTTTGCCAATTTTTGAGTTTCATATAAATGAAAGCATTTGTACTCTTCTGTTTCTGGCTTCTTTTGAACAACACAATGCTTTTAAAATATATCCACGTTGGTTTGAGTATCAATAGTTTTTCTTTATCATTTCTTGCAATATTGTGGTCTGAATAGACCATAATTTGTTTTTCTATTTCTCTGCTGTTGGACATTTGGGTTGCTTTCAGCTTGGAGCTATTACAAATACAGCTTCTGTAAACATGACTGTATGTCTATTACAGATGAATGTTTTCATCTATTCTAGCAAATACCTAGGGTTGGAACTGTTGGGTCATGGACTATGCATATGTTTATTTCAGTAAGGAACTGTCAAATAGATTTCCAAAGTGGTTTCTACATGTTTTACACTATCAGGATCTGCAAATTCTAGTTGCTCTACATTCTTGCCAATATTTGGTACTGTTAGTTATTCTAGTGGATATGAAATGTAAATTACTGTGTTTTTCATTTGTATTTTTTGATGACTAATGATGCTAATTTAGCATATTGTTATGTGTTTACTGGAAATCTGTGTATCATCTTTTGTGAAGTAACCATTCAAGTCTTATGCTAATTTTTATTGTGTTGTGTTTTTTATTATTGATTTTAGTAGTTCTTCATATATTGAGATATATGGTCAAATATATGTATGTAAAACAAATATTTTGTTGTGGGGTGGCTTTCCTTTTAAAATTTTCTTAACAGTGTCTTTGACAAGTAGAAATACATTTTTATTTTGATAAAATCCAACATATAAATTTTATTCCTTGTTTAAGGAAACTGCATTTGTCCTGAGACGTAGTTTTAATCCTACAAAGTCTTCCTGGAACTTTAAGGAAATACCCAATGTGTTTACCTAGCCCTTCTAATTTGGCAGGACTCAAATTCCAAGCTTTATTTATTCTGTGATGTATGATAGTTAAGTTATGGTGAGCTTTTTTTTTTCCTTCTAGCTGTTACTGTCTACTGTTTTCTTGGTTCTTCCCCCTGCATACACAGTTCAGGGTCAACCAAGAATCTGAGGGCAGTTTGTATGAAGATTTTGTGGTTCTGTCTTCTGTGATTTTCTTCAAGTGTGTGTGCATGCTTAATCACTCAGTCATGTCTGACTCTTTGCTGGACTGTAGCCTGCCAGGCTCCTGTCTGTGGAATTTTCCAGGCAAGCAAACTGAAGTGGGTTGCCATTTCCTACTTTAGGGGGGTCTTCCTGACCCAGGGACCAAACCTGTGTCTCCTGCATTGTAGGTGGATTCTTTACCCGCTGAGTCATCAGGTAAGCCCCCTTGTTTCTAAGACACTCTCTTAATTTTTAGGTGTTTTGGCATCCCAAAAACTCCATTCTGTGACAGTGTAAGACAATAAAACTGCAACTTTCTTGAGTCCTAGTCGTCTTGAGCTGTGCATGAACTTGGAATTATGCATAGGGGGAAAGCCATATAAATGTGACTTCTTCTTGTCAAGCTTCTTTCTTTCAAGGATCACACCCCCTCCAGTCTCTGCCTGCCTTTGTGACAGGATCAGTCTGATGCAAGATATTCAGTCAGTACTGGAAATGGAGCATAACTTGTTTTTTTGCATGTACATAATCACATTGTTTTCTAGAAGATCAATGGAAACAAATGGAAGCCATAGTTTTGGGATTATTTCACCACAGATTTAAGTGATATATTTGGAAGTAAAATATACTTAGGAGAAAATTACATGGAGCTTCAATGATGATAAAATTAGTTTCATAAGGCTTATGTAATCATCTAAAAGCTTTTTTCACTTAAGAAATGGCTGCAATTTACTAGTAATCTATTTACCTGAAGTGCACCTGAAATGACTGGTCTAACTCTATATTTTAGGTGAAACACTTTTAACCCTACTTATACTTATAAGTGCCCATTAATGACAGTGCTTTAAAGATTTTATCTTTTCCAAAGCTTCAGCAAAGATGTTGAACCATTAAACAGAGAGCTGTGGGTGGTTTACATTCAACCCAATCCAATAAAACATGTTGGATATGGACTGTGTACCAGCATGCTACAGGATGTTAGATCAGAAGTGAAAGGAAACAGCATCGTGAAAATCCTAGAATTGAATTAGGGATAAAATTTTGTAGCAATATTTATCCCAGCATATGATTTTTATAGTCAGGTTGTATACCTAGTCATCGAGAAATTAAAATTATCAGAAAGAGTTGGAGTTATTTAGTGATATATTGGAATGAGTTTTGTTCTATGCCTTGAAGTAATTTAAATAAAAAACAAAATATATACTCATCCTGAAGCTACATCTTATCCAATTTTTTGCTGTATCTCTTCTCTAAACAGGCACATGTATACACCCAAATCTGCATTATTTTGTCTGAATAAGACACAGAAATAAGATAAAGAAAAAGGCATAAGATAGACTTAGTTTGCATTTAGAGGTCCATAATATTACCCTGCCTTTGAGGAGAATGCATTTTTATAGAAGTAAAAATGTATAAAGCACATATTAAAATGCAAATATAAATAACAGTTATAATTACACCCATAAGGGAAAAACTGTTTAGGATTAAGTTGGATCTTTGAGAATAAGTAAGACTATTCAGGAGAAATTTGGTTGGAAAAGAAGCCAAAAAAAAAAAAGTAATTATAAGAGAGAGGGAAAGGTTATTACTTATTGTTTTGTCAGCAAGAGACCAATTATAAACTTCATAGACACTATGATTTAAGAAAAATATCCTTCTGTGCTTAGCAGAGCCAAAGAAACACTAAAGAGAATGAGTTAGGGAGGAAGGCTGAAAAAGAGTGAGTGTGTGAGGGAAAGAGAGAGAGAATTGAGAGAAAGAGTTATGCGGAGAGAGGTGGCTGCTGGTAGGGACTGAATAATTTTGTAAAGTTGCAGATTAATTTATGTGACATGGAAGTTATAATTGTAAATAATATTGTTTGGTATCTAAGAACATGGAGTCTGGAGTCAGGCTGTTGGGGTATGAAATGTGAATCCTGACATTCATCTCCTTAGACAGATAACTTTGACGAGTTTCATTTTCTAGGGAGGTGGATGATAACCCCTAATTGAGGTAGTTGTCATGTAGGTTATACAAGGGAATGCATATAGCATCTAATAAGCCATTGTCTTTTCACAGTAAACTGTCAATGGTTTTTAGTCTTTCTTATTGGTATAATCAAGAAATAAGGCTTTGGTCCATTAAGTTAGGGCTAACTAATAGAAAGCTTTCAATGTAGCAGTTTGCATGACTCCAGAGAGTTGTATCTCATGGTAGGGAAAGTAAAAAAATATATATATTGAAATGCAGTAGGTGGAAATTCAGGTTCAAAGCACAGAATATAACAAGAACTAAGTGACTAAAATTTGGTTCCAAAATAAGTACCTAGGCAAGGCTTTTCACTGAGGCAGAGACATATCTGAATTCAAAAGAACTGGAAAGAAGCAGCTGAACCTATGAGCTAACACATTTGGGAGGCAAAAGTAGATAGGCAGTGAAGAATGTCTTGGGATTTCTGGGTTGTGTGATAGGGAGATTTGCGGGAGTGACTGCCCTGATAAGGATGATGAACAATGGAGATGGTGGTGAGGGAATTACAGGAAGCTCCCTCCTAGAAAGAGAAATTGCAAGGGAGCAAGTGAGTATTCAAATTCATTCTATGGATGAGTCACGCAAAAATAATCTTCTGTATAAGCTTAAAATATATCAACTCCTAATACATACTTGGAGAAACTAGTGAGTCTCTTGCATTCTGCTTCCCTATCAACAAGAAGATCAGAAAACATTCATCATGATGTTTTGGAGCTACAGACTTTCAAAGTGGAAACATAAAAAATCACAAATAGGAATATAAGTAACAGCTGATCCAAAAACACCTAAATTAGTTTCTATGACAAAAGCAAAGGTTCAGTAGACTAAAATTCCATTTTTAAAAATCTTTGAGTTTGTGAAGTCTTAGATGCCTGTTCTTTGTTATTGTTTGTTTAATTAAATGAAGCTGAGAATCCCATGTTTACCTAAACAAAACTAACATAGCTCTTTGAAACGTATTTTCATTTTAGATTGTTGCTGTAAAAATGTGATTATTTCTGCATCATGATACATCTGTTCACTGCCTACTGATAGTTTTCTTTTGTAATTTTCTTCATGCCTATGAGCAGTTTATTTTTTTAATCAAATTCTACCCAAAAAATTGAACCAAAATGGCAATTAGCAAACCAAGCATATTAAATACTGATATATATTTAAAAATTAAATATATCAGCTATAAATTAGATCAATATTCAATTATATTATATGTAGAAATCTTCATAAACATCCATGTGATATATTAAATCTGATCTAACTGAAACTAATATCCAAGAATGAGACAGATCACTTTTTCACAAGTAACACCTAAATTAATGATTACATTAAATTGGATACTTCCTAAATAAAACACTGAGTACCACTTGATACTGTAAACCAAAACAAAACACTGCATTGCAATTTTTATTTGCATCTGGAATAATATCTTAAAATGGTAATTTGGGCCTTCTTAAGTAACTTTTATTTTTTAGGAGATCCAAACTAGAGTCACAGGAGTATTACTAGTGGTATCCTAAGGATAATTTATTATTCATTAAACATATTCTATTACTATATTTCTAAAAAGTGTAGTATAAAGATTTAGTAGGGTCCATTTTCCTCTGAATGGCTCAGTACTGGACTAGATGATGTACACTAGGCAAAAGGTAATTTAGAGGGCAGGGTATAGGTTTTGGATACAGATCTCATTTCAAACTCCTTTCTGCCACACAGATCTTGAATGAAAATAAATAGCTTATTTAACTACCAGGGATTTAAGTATTCTCATTTGTGAAATGAATGTCATAACACACTTTCTGCAGAGTTTTAAACATTAGAGATAAAGCAAGGAAGATAAATATCTAGCACAACACTTGGCACATAACAGATGATCAATAAAGAGATCAAAGCTATCTGGTTAGCAAACAATAATCTACACAATTTACTTGTATTCTATATAATCTTATCATAGAAATGTAAGTGGCATAAGAATGGAGGGGAGCAAAACTTGCCACCCCAAAATGTCTCTTTAGTATGCAGATTATTTCAAGCTGAAAACAATCAAGACCCAAAAGACTCGGGAAGAAACTTTGACCTTTCCATTAACTGCCTAAAAAATGTAGATAAATGACTTGTTTCAAGAAGAGAATTATCATCAAATATAACTAGGTATGTAGACAGCGGGAAACTAGGTATGTAGATAGCGGGAATCCTAGCTGCTGCTGCTAAGTCGCTTCAGTCGTGTCCGACTCTGTGCGACCCCATAGACAGCAGCCCACCAGGCTCCCCCGTCCCTGGGATTCTCCAGGCAAGAACACTGGAGTGGGTTGCCATTTCCTTCTCCATTGCATGAAAGTGAAAAGTGAAAGTGAAGCCACTCAGTAGTGTCCGACTCTTAGCGACCCCATGGACTGCAGCCTACCAGGCTCCTCCCTCCATGGGATTTTCCAGGCAAGAGTACTGGAGTGGGTTGCCATTGCCTTCATAGCAGGGAAACCTAGCAAAGGCTGTTAAAATTCCTCTTTGACTCCCATTGTCACTGCATGGTCCAACAAATATTTGTTTACCAAACATTTGCTTTGCTAACTCCATGTGAATTGCTCTCCTCCTCTTTGAAGTTCCAAACCACTACTCCTAAGATTCTCTTTTGTTTTTTAGCTGAAGATGGTATTTAAGGTAAGGGCTTCAATGATTTTGGTGAGTTACTCAGTTTTCCTAGGTCTTTCCCATGTATATATGTTATTAAATTTTTATTTAATTTTCTTCTGTTACTCTCATGCCAATTTAATTTTTAGACCAGGTAGAAGAACCTAGAAGCATAGAGAAAAATTCCTTCCTCTATTACCATAAGAGGGGAATTGCAGAATATTAGAAGAATATTTTATGGTGATATTAATCACCAGGAAGAATTGAGGAAAGTTAGCTGTGCAAACTTCTAGGGCAGTGAAAGGCTTACAAGTATAAAGAAATCAGGAGTAAGTCACTTTAAGAGCTCTCAAGAGAATGACAGTGGTAGAGTAATAATAACCACACAAACATTTTTATTGAGTTCTTTCTGTATCCCAGGCAGTAGGACACTGTGCAAAATGCTTACCATGCATCGTCTCATTAATTTTTACAATACCTCTAGAGGCAGTATTACTCTCATCCTCATTTTATAAATATTAGAACTGAGTGAAGATTACAAAGGATCAATATTTTGCCCAATTTCAGTGCAGCAAGTAAACAGCAGTGCTGTTGGGCTTTGTTCCTAAGTAACAGACACTGGAACTTGTTCCAGTTGTAGAAAAGTTATGCAATGAGTGAAAAGAAGGCAAAAAATTATTTGTACCTGGGAAAAGTTAAATATTTCATTAGATGTCAAGATAACCACAACAGGATGTCATAAGAGGGACCATAACTAACTGCTCCAGCATCTCCCACCGCTGACAGTGAAGGGTTTGTGGGGGGCACTGTAGGCTGGGTGCTCCTGTAAGGCTTCCTAAAAGATGAAAATCAAGTTGGATCCCAAAGGATATGACATGACATCACCATCATGGGAGAAGAATGGACAGCACCTCTGACAAAGCAAAAAACGACAGAATTAAGAACATTGTTGAAATCTTGGCTGAAAAACTGGGACTCCATTTCATATACAATGTGTATGATGAAACTGCTGGAGAGTTCATCCTGCATCAAACTCAGGCAAAGCCTGGACAAGGCAGAGCGTTGTTGAGCTATAAAGCAGTTTAGATTTCCTGATTTGTTCAGAGAAGCCCCAAATCTATGCCTTTGAGGGAGACTATCTTGATTTTTATTTACTGTCAAGGAGTGTCAATATTTTAAACCTCTGTTCAGGCCTTGGGCTTCCTGGCAACAGCACTGGGAGAATAAGCAGGAAGGCAGTTGTGAGTGTAACTGCAGCCTTTAAAGTCACTCACTGATTTCAGTGGTGCTGATGGGTGGGTATGGATCAGAATGAGAGCATTAGCTGATGGCCAAGAGGGAAAAAACGGACAATGACTCTGGGGTTTGATGCATTTCCTGTTTGCCTTCTTCCTTGAATAGCTATTGTGAAGCACAGAATGTGAAGAATAGGCGCTGTCATTGGGAGAGAGACACTGGTGATCGGCCTTGTCTGTCAGCTTAGGCTGGCAGGTTATCCTCAGCTTTGCAGTCTGATCTTTTGTAGTTTGGTATGATATCAAGTTGGACACGATTGAGCAACTGAACTGAACTGAACTGATGATATCAGTGGAAATGAAAGATGAGGCAAACATTTAGAACATATTGAACATGTATAAAGAACATGCTTGCCATTCCAATGGCAAAGGAAATTTCAATTTGTCCCTATGGGTTTTGCTTTATTTTGCAAACGTTCTTGGTTTATTCATTTAAAAACCATGTCTCTCTCTTCCTAACGTCTTTCTCGTTTCACCTTCTTCTTCTCTTCATTATGCGGTAATTCTATTTGGAGAAATCACCCCTTATCATTCACTATATAATATCCATATAACTCTACTATAGAGTTCTTGATCATTATTTATTCAGTATTTTCATGAAGGTAGCTTCATGAATATTTTCATTTCCAAATTGAATGATTACTGAATTGTTTTCTAGACTAAACATAAAGTAATAGCAAAGGCTAAATTAGGATTACCATCTCTGGATTTTTGGATCTACTCCAGATTTATCTAGTCTTACACAAAGAATTTAATAACTCCTTTTAGTGATATGCAAAATGTTCCTAACACCACTTTTCTCAAGAAATCTATATCTACCTCAATGCAATTTCTCTTTCCTTTGGAAACTTCACTTTGAGTGATTGAATGCTTCTATCTGTAATTTCCTCATTATTTTAAACATGAAATTTTAGCATAACAAGTAGAAAAAATAGTTATAAGTTCTCTTTATCAATGGAATAAAGTATCTAAAAAGAAAGCTAATCCTAAAACATAGCATCAAAAGACAGAGAATGGAGAAGTACAAGAGGAAATGTAAGAAAGAGAGAGATTCTAAATCCCAGTTGATACTAACATAAGGATGTGGATAGATTTCAAGGAGTCCTTGGATAGGAAAATGAATTACTTCTTTTTCAATATACTCTAACTGAATTTAATAATTCCTTCTTCAATGATAAATGTAGGCAAAAATCACAGCAGTACTGGGAGTACATGTGAATTTATCATCAACTGAAAGTACAGATATTTTTACATGACAGCAGACTTGCTGCAGGTATCTCAAAGTGTAATTTATGCCTATCACTACTTCAGAATTTAGATACCTATTAAATATGTTGCTAGATCATTTTACTGATGCCTTCACAAAGAATTATATTACTATATTATACTTTTTAGTATTTTGATAACTGAATTTTAACATAGTTGGTTTTCTTTATAATCCTATGAGTATAACTATACAATTTTAAGTGTAGTTCCATAAGCTTTACCAGATGCCAGAGTAACATGTGGCACAAAGATTGCTCTATAGGGGTTCCAGAGGTAAAGAGCAAAATCAATAAAGAGAAATAATAGAAGGAAACTTCCCAGAGCAGACAAGATCCAAGTCTTCAGATTAAATGAATTCACAGTCAAGACTGAAGTGTGAGAATGATTAGGTATCTTGGGAGAAGACTGAGACTGTGTAGAGGAGGGATCATTTACTCTAATTACTTCTCCTTTATTTGAATTTTTAAAATAACTTGAATGTATTCTTGAGTAATTTTTAAAAAGGTGCATATGTATGAAATTTAAAAATAGAGAAGAAAGAAAGAAAAAGGCATATCAAATATCTTGGTCTTGCTGAAGCAACTGCCCAAGCTAGGGAGGGCTCAGCAATTGATTGTTACAGATTATGAAAAGCCCAGGTGTTGATTTTGTGAATTTTAATTTAGCAACAGGTCCAGTGGAATATGGAGAAGGAAATGGCAACCCACTCCAGTATTCTTGCCTGGAGAATCCTATGGGCAGAGGAGCCTGGCGGGCTATATAGTTCATGGGGTCACAAAGAGTCGGACATGACTGAGTGACTAAACACCACACCAGTGGAATAGAAGGCTTTGTTGCCAAGCCATCCTACAACTGAGCCCCAGCTAACTACTAACTGGGCTCACTAGTCTTGGGCAAGTTAGTTAAGTTTTCCTAACCTCAACTTCTCCATATGTAAAATCAGAGTAATATCAGTCTTACAAGATTGATGACAGATGAGAACTAATGCAAAGATATGTACTAATTACGTCAAGTGTCTAGTATTCTAGACATGCATACAACATATAATAAACATAAAATGGCAACCATCATTATTATTAAGCTTATGTTGACAACTAGGGCAAGCCATGGAAGGACATTAGTTTTAAGAAACTACTTAATGATGGAGGGATAATGATTTGAAAGGAATACAGAGTCTGGGCATAGAGATAATATAAATGAACAGAAGAAACAGAGGCAAGGAGAAGGGTATGAGAAATGTTCAAGATTTGGCAACCAGTTAAATTCTGAGTATGAAGGAACCATCTGGGATGACCCTGGAATTTCTGTTGGTAGAATGGGAGGTTGGCAACTATCTATAGGAGGGCCAGATTTGTGATGAAGAGTGATGGTTTTAGTTTGGGACATGTGGAAATTAAGATGACTAGGGACACTCAAGTGGTCCAAGTGGGCAAGTACAATAGGTGATTAGAAAAGTGCTCAGGAGTAGGATCTCCGGAGTTGTAGATTTGGCTATCACCATTTTAACAGATGTTAGTAAACTCACTGTTTAATATAAAGTCACCAAGGGAAAGCATGAAAGTAAGATTAGAAGGCTCAGAGTCCTAGAACATGCAAAAATTTAAGAGAATCGTCTATCAGTTCTTACTAAAGATGGATATTCCATGTATATCCTTGCAATAATTTTGTTTTTTCTAACAAAGTAATTAAAAGGAAAAAATTCAACACTAGAAAATAGCTCAATTAATAAACGAAGGGAAACATTCCTTATATAAAAGAGCAAAATTTTAAATCAGCAGAAGAAAATATAGAAGAATAAGAAGAGAGGAAAACATTTTTAAAAGCTCTCCTATATTAAAGACCATTATTCAAATGTTCATTTTATTTTTTCCTAGTTTTGTTTATCAATAAACATGGTAACAATATTATATTTTACTTTTTTTTTTTTTGATTACTTGCATAGTTATCTTATAAGTTCAAGAGACTTTAGAGGGCTAGCACCTTCTATTCAAAATACTTATCGGGGGGGGGTCCAGGAAGGGGAACACATGGAAACTCATGGCTGAGTCATGTCAATGTATGGCAAAAACTACTACAATATTGTAAAGTAATTAGCCCCCAACTAAAATAAATAAATTTATTTAATAATAATAAAAAAAATACTTAACGAAAATATGTACTTCCCAAGGTAATGTCATTTAATAAGTCAAGGAATTTCTGGACATATTTTTACTCACAAACATTTATGTTTTCCTATAATTGTTTTTGTTTCATTTGTGATCTAAGACTAGAATCCTAAAACCCTCTTCTATTTAATAGAAGATTCTTTTGCACTGTTTCTAGAAATGTTTCAACATTTTCCATCTGCTTCCTGTGGTTCCTAAATCCAATAGCACTGTTTACAGATGTCTTTCTTGTTGGTTGGCTTGTTTTCTCTTTTATCACTACTCTTCAAATTTTGAAGTTCTAATTGTTGTTGCTGTTGTTGTTATTTCTGAAGTTTGCATACAAAAAGCTTGAATGAAATGAATTAACTGTTAATTGCTAGTGCAAAAGCCTAAAGGTGAATCCAGAACTGATAACTGAAGAAGAGCTGTGTTTGGAAAACAGTTTAGGACAGAATGGACCTTGTGATGAAGACTTCAGAAAACTGGAAGAGAAGGGGATATTTTGTTATTTACGTCTGATTCTGACCTCTGCCACTTCCTACGCAGGTAATGTTGCTCCAATTATTGAGGTTTTTTTGAACCTCACTTTTTCATGTGTAAGATATGCATAATAAAACCATCTGATTGTTGTGTGGTTGAGGAAAACACTTCCAATGAGAATCATTATTATCTTTTTTCCTCTTAGCATTGAGAGAATTTCTACAAACTGGGGTAATATTAATAATAACAGGAAAATGAAGAAGCAAAACTCTCACTGCTTGCAGATGACATGATACTACACATAGAAAACCCTAAAGACACCACTAGAAAATCACTAGAACTAATCGATGAATTTAGTAAAGTAGCAGGGTATAAAATTGATAGAAATTCCTTGTATTCCTATACACTAACAATGAACAATCAGAAAGAGAAATTAAGGAAACAATCCCATTCACCATTGCCAAAAAAAAAGAATAAAATACCTAGGAATAAACCCACCTTACGAGACAAAAGACCTGTGTGTAGAAAACTGTAAGATACTGACAAAAGAAATCAAAGATGACACAAATAGATATTATGTTCTTGGACTGCAAGGCAATATTGTGAAAATGACTATATGACCCAAAGCAATCTACAGATTCAATGCAATCCCTATCAAACTACCAATGACATTTTTCACATAACTAGAAATATTATTTTCACAATTTGTATGGAAACACAAAAGACAGTGAATAGCCAAAACAATACTGAGAAAGAATAACAAAGCTGGAGGAATCAACTTTCCAGATTTCAGGCTGTACTGCAAAGCTACAGTTGTCAAGACAGTACGGAACTGGCACAAAAACAGAAATACAGACCATTGGAACAAGATAGAAAGCCCAGAGATAAACCCATGCACCTACGGGCAGCTTATCTTTGACCAAGGAGGCAAGAATATAGAATGGAGATAATACAGCCTCTTCAATAAGTGATGCTGGGAAACCTGGGCAGCTATGAGTAAAAAAGTGAAATTAGAACACTTCCTAACACCATATACAAAAATAAACTCAAAATGGATTAAAAACTTAAATATAAGGCAAGAAACTATAAAGCTCTTAGAGGAAAACATAGGCAGTACACTTTTTAACATGAATCACAGTCAGATTCTTTTGACCTACCTCCTAGACTAATGGAAATAAAAACAAAGATAAATAAGGAGCCTAATTAAACTTAAAAGGTTTTTCACAGCAAAGGAAACAATAAAGAAGATGAAAAGACAACTCTCAGAATGGGAGAAAATAATTGCAAATGAAACAACTGACAAAGGATTAATTTCCAGAATATATAAGGAGCTCATACAGCTCAACATTAAGAAAAAAAAAAAAAAAAAAGCCCAACCAAAATGACCGAAGACCAAAACAGACTTTTCTCCAAAGAAGACATACAGATAGCCAATAAATACATTTAAAGATGTTCAACATCTGTCATTTTAGAGAAATGAACATCAAAACTACAATGAGGTATCACCTCATACTGGTCAGAATGGCCATCAACAAAAAAACCTACAAACAATAAATGCTGGATAGGATGTGGAGAAAAGGGAACTTACTGTACTGTTGGTGGGAATGTAAACTGATACAACCTTTATGGAGAACATTATGGAGATTCCTTAACAAATTAGGAATAAAACTACCATATCACATAGCAGTCCCACTACTGGGTGTATACCCTGAGAAAACCACAATTCAAAAGACACATGTACCCCAATGTTCACTGCAGCACTATTTACAATTCCAGGACATGGAAGCAACCTAGATGTCCATCTACAGATGAATGGACAAAGATGGGTATATAGATACAATGGAATATTACTCGGCCATAAAGAGGAATGAAATTGGGTCATTTGTAGAGACATGGATGGACCTAGAGTCTGTCATACAGAGTGAAGTAAGTCAGAAAGTGAAAAACAAATATCATATATTAAAGCACATGTGTGGAATCTAGAAAAATAGCACTGATGAACCTATTTACAGGGAAGGAATGGAGACACAGATGTAGAGAACAGACTTGTGGACATAGTAGGGGGAGAGGGTAGGATGAATTGAGAAAGTAGCATTGATATGTATACATTTTCATGTGTAAGGTAGAAAACTAGTGGGAAGCTGCTATACAATACAGGGAGTCCAGCCTGGCACTATGTGATGACCTAGAGGGATGGGATGGGAGGGGGAGGAAGGCTCAAAAGGAAGGGTGTATATATGTGTGTATATGTATAATTATAGATTCACAAAACAAACAACAGTTTAAAGCAATTATCCTCCAAGAAAAAAATGAAACAAAAAATAATAACAGGAAAAAGATCCACAGCATTGAGGAAGAAGAAGGCTAATTATATTTTATTTATTTTTTCAAGTAAGGACAAGTGGGAAAAAACTGGCCAGTTACTTATAAACAATAATTCTTTAATACATCTTTATGTCTGTGGTAGGTTGAACAGCTCCCCCCAAATTCATGTCTTTCTGGGAGCTCAGAATATGATCCTATTTGGAAACATGGTCTTTGCAGATATAATTCAGGTAAGGAAAGAGATAGGGATTAGGATAGGTCCTAAATCCAATGACAATGTCCCTACAAGAGACAAAAAAGGACACCCAGAGACATAAAGAAGGTGATGTGAAGATGGAGGCAGAGACTGGAGTTCTGGAGGCACAAGTCAACGAATGCCTGGAGCCACAAGAAGCTGGAAGAGGCAAAGTAGTTTTCTTTCCTAGAGACTTAGAGAATGTGACCCTACCAAAACCTTAATTTCAAATTCCTAACTTCCAGAAACACGAATAAATAAATTTATATTGTTCTAAACTAGCAAGTATGTAGTCATGGCAGTCTAAGGACACTAATACAAATGTCATATAAAAACTTTTCCAATTTGATGAGGATTTGTTCTGTATGACCCTTGAGAAACAGAAAAAATCTTTATTCTTACAATCTGGAGATTATCTCACAATTTCATTTCTTTTAAATTTTTCTTCTTATTTTTTTTCCCCAGAAAAAGCAAATATATAACAAGTAAGGTCTCCATTACAAAAGGGAAGTATGAGATAGGCACAAACTTTTTTTAAGTGTCAGAAATTATAAATATTTTGGGAAGGCAAATGTCTGAAAATATAGCTACATATCTACTCATGATAAACTCAAAGAAACTTAAAACTAAAGCAAAATATAAACAGAAACAGTTAAAACAATAACTTTTAGTTAAGTGGGGCAGTGTGGTGAGCAGAATCAGTTTAGTTCAGTTGCTCAGTCATGCAACCCCATGAACTGTAACACGCCAGGTTTTCTTGTCCATCACCAACTCCTAGAGCGTGCTCAAACTCATGTCCATCAAGTCAGTGATGCCATCCAACCATCTCATCCTCTGCCATCCCCTTCTCCTCCTGCCTTCCATCTTTCCAAGCATCAGGGTCTTTTCCAATGAGTCAGTTCTTAGTATCGGGTGGCCAAAGTATTGGAATTTCAGCATCAGTATTCCAGTGAATATTCAGGACTGATTTCCTTTAGGATGGACTGTTGGATCTCCTTGAAGTCCAAGGGACTATCAAGAGTCTTCTTCAACACCACAGTTCAAAAGCATCAATTCTTTGGTGTTCAGCTTTCTTTATAGTCCAACTCTCACATCCATACGTGACCACTGGAAAAACCATAGCTTTGACTAGATGGACCTTTGTTGGCAAAGTAATGTCTCTGCTTTTTAATATGCTGTCTAGGTTGGTCATAACTTTTCTTCCAAGGAGTAAGCGTCTTTTAATATCATGACTGCAGTCACCAACTGCAGTGATTTTGGAGCTACCCAAAATAAAGTTTCTCACTGTTTCCATCATTTCCCCACCTATTTGCCATGAAGTGATGGGACCAATTGCCATGATCTTAGTTTTCTGAATACTGAGTTTTAAGCCAGTCTTTTCAGTCTCCTCTTTCACTTTCATCAAGAGGCTCTTTAGTTCTTCTTCACTTTCTGCCTTAAGGATGGTGTCATCTCTGTATCTGAGATTATTTATATTTCTCCTGGCAATCTTGATTCCAGCTTGTGCTTCATTCAGCCCAGCATTTCTCATGATGTACACTGCATATAAGTTAAATAAACAGGGTGACAATATACAGCCTTGACGTACTTCTTTCCCGACTTGGAACTAGTCAGTAGTTCCATGTCCAGTTCTAACTGTTGCTTCTTGACCTGCACACAGATTTCTCAGGAGGCAAGTCAGGTGGTCTGGTATTCCCATCTCTTAAAGAATTTTCCACAGTTTGTTGTGATCCACACAGTTAAAGGCTTTGATATCGTCAATAAAGCAGAAGTAGATGTTTTTCTGGAAATCTCTTGCTTTTTTGATGATCTAACACATGTTGGCAATTTGATCTCTGGTTCCTCTGCCTTTTCTAAATCCAGCTTAAGCATCTGGAAGTACACAGTTCACATACTGTTGAAGCCTGGCTTGGAGAATTTGGAGCATTACTTTGCTAGCATGGGAGATGTGTGCAATTGTGTGGTAGTTTGAGCATTCTTTGGCATTGCCTTTATTTGGGATTAAAATGAAAACTGACCTTTTCCAGTCCTGTGGCCACGGCTGAGTTTTTCAGGTTTGCTGGCATATTGAGTACAGCACTATCACAGCATCATCTTTTAGAATTTGAAATAGTTCAACTGAAATTCCATCATCTCCATTAGCTTTGTTTGTAGTGATACTTTCTAAGGCCCACTTGACTTCGCATTCCAGGATGTCTGGCTCTAGGTGAGTGATCACACCATTGTGATTACCTACGTCATGAAGATCTTTTTTGTACAGTTCTTCCATACAAAACATGGTCCACTGGAGAAGGGAATAGCAAACGACTTCCATATTGTTGCTTTGAGAATTCCATGAATAGTATGAAAAGACAAAAAGATATGACACTGAAAGATGAACTTCTCAGGTTGGTAGGTGCCCAATATGCTACTGGAGAAGAGTGGAGAAATAACTCCAGAAAGAATGAAGAGATGTAGCCAAATCAAAAACAACACCCAGTTGTGGATGCAACAGGTGATGGAAGTAACGTCCAATGCTGTAAAGAGCAATACTGCATAGGAACCTGGAATGTTAGGTCCATGAATTAAAGCAAATTGGAAGTGGTCAAACAGGAGATGGCAAGAGTGAACATCGACATTTTAGGAATCAGTGAACTAAAATGGACCGGAATGGGTGAATTGAACTCAGATGACCATTATATCTACAACTATGGGCAGGAATCCCTTAGAAGAAATGGAGTAGCCATCATAGTCAACAAAAGAGCCCACAATGCAGTACTTGGATGCAATCTGAAAAATGACAGAATGATCTCTGTTCATTTCCAAGGCAAACCATTCAATATCACTGTAATACAAGTCTATGCCCCAACCAGTATTGCTGAAGCAGCTGAAGTGGAACAGTTCTATGAAGACCTATAAGACCTTCTAGAACTAATACCCAAAAAAGATGTCCTCTTCATTATAGGGGACTGGAATGTAAAAGTCGGAAGTCAAGAGATACCTGGAGTAACAGACAAATTTGGCCTTGGGGTAGAAAACGAAGCCGCTCAAAGGCAAACAGAGTTTTGCCAAGAGAATTCACTGGTCATAGCAAACACCCTCTTCCAACAACACAAGAGAAGACTCTACACATGGACATCATCAGATGGTCAATACCGAAATCAGATTGATTATATTCTTTGCAGCCAAAGATGAAGCTCTATATAGTCAGCAAAAACAAGACTGGGAGCTGACTGTGGCTCAGATTATGAACTCCTTATTGCCAAATTCAGACTTAAATTGAAAAAAGTAGGGAAAACCACTAGACCATTCAACTATGACCTAAATCAAATACCTTATGATTATACAGTGGAAGTGACAGATAGATTCAAGGGATTAGGTCTGATAGTGCCGGGATCCGGGGGCCGGGAGCGGCGGCTGACAGGGAAAACTAGCTAATCTGATCACACGGACCACAGCCTTGTCTGTCTCAATGAAACTAAGCCATGCCGTGTGGGGCCACCCAAGAAGGATGGGTCATGGTGGAGAGGTCTGACAGATTGTGGTCCACTGGAGAAGGGCATGGCAAACCACTTCAGTATTCTTGCCTTGAGAACCCCATGAACAGTATGAAAAGGCAAAAATATAGGACACTGAAAGATGAACTCCCCAGGTCAGTAGGTGCCCAATATACTAAAGGAGATCAGTGGAGAAATAACTCCAGAAAGAATGATGGGATGGAGCCAAAGCAAAAACGATACCCAACTGTGGATGTGACTGGTGACAGACGCAAAATCCGATGCTGTAAAGAGCAGTATTGCATAGGAACCTGGAAGGTTAGGTCCATGAATCAAGGCGAATTGGAAGTGGTCAAACAGGAGATGGCAAGAGTGAACGTCGACATTCTAGGAATCAGCGAACTAAGATGGACTGGAATGGGTGAATTTAACTCAGATGACCATTATATCTACTACTGTGGGCAAGAATCCCTTAGAAGAAATGGAGTAGCCATCATGATCAACAAAAGAGTCCAAAATGCAGTACTTGGATGCAATCTCAAAAATGATAGAATGATCTCTGTTCGTTTCCAAGGCAAACCATTCAATATCACGGTAATCCAAGTCTATGCCCCAACCAGTAATGCTGAAGAAGCTGAAGTGGAACAGTTCTATGAAGACCTACAAGACCTTTTAGAACTAACACCCAAAAAAGATGTCCTTTTCATTATAGGGGACTGGAATGCAAAAGTAGGAAGTCAAGAAACACCTGGCGTAACTGGCAAGTTTGGCCTTGGAGTACAGAATGAAGCAGGGCCAAGGCTAATAGAGTTTTGCCACGAGAACGCACTGGTAATAGCAAATACCCTATTCCAACAACACAAGAGAAGACTCTACATGTGGACATCACCAGATGGTCAACACCGAAATCAGATTGATTATATTCTTTGCAGCCAAAGATGGAGAAGCTCTATACAGTCAGCAAAAACAAGACCGGGAGCCGACTGTGGCTCAGATCATGAACTGCTTATTGCCAAATTCAGACTTAAATTGAAGAAAGTAGGGAAAACCACTAGACCATTCAGGTATGACCTAGAACAAATCCCTTATGAGTATACTGTGGAAGTGACAAACAGATTTAAGGGTCTAGACCTGATAGACAGAGTACCTGATGAACTATGGACAGAGGTTCGTGACATTGTACAGGAGACAGGGATCGAGACAATCCCCATGGAAAAGAAATGCAAAAAAGCAAAATGGCTGTCTGAGGAGGCCTTACAGATAGCTTGGAAGAGAAGAGAAGCGAAAAGCAAAGGAGAAAAGGAAAGATATTCCCATCTGAATGCAGAGTTCCAAAGCATAGCAAGGAGAGATAAGAAAGCCTTCCTCAGTGATCAGTGCAAAGAAATAGAGGAAAACAACAGATTGGGAAAGACTAGAGATCTCTTCAAGAAAATTAGAGATACCAAAGGAACATTTCATGCAAAGATACACTCGATAAAGGACAGAAATGGTATGGACCTAACAGAAGCAGAAGATATTAAGAAGAGGTGGTAAGAATACACAGAAGAATTGTACAAAAAAGATCTTCATGACCCAGATAATCACGATGGTGTGATCACTCACCTAGAGCCAGACATCCTGGAATGTGAAGTCAAGTGGGCCTTAGAAAGCATCACTACGAACAAAGCTAGTGGAGGTGATGGAATTCCAGTTGAGCTATTTCAAATCCTCAAAGGTGATGCTGTGAAAGTGCTGCACTCTATATGCCAGCAAATTTGGAAAACTCAGCAGTGGCCACAGGACTGGAAGAGGTCAGTCTTCATTCCAATCCCAAAGAAAGGCAAGGCCAAAGAATGCTCAAACTACTGCACAGTTGCACTCATCTCACATGCTAGTAAAGTAATGCTCAAAATTCTCCAAGCCAGGCTTCAGCAATACGTGAACCGTGAACTTCCAGATGTTCAAGCTGGTTTTAGAAAAGGCAGAGGAACCAGAGATCAAATTGCCAATATCCGCTGGATCATCGAAAAAGCAAGAGAGTTCCATAAAAACCATCTATTTCTGCTTTATTGACTATACCAAAGCCTTTGACTGTGTGAATCGAAAATTCTGAAAGAGATGGGAATACCAGACCCTCTGACCTGTCTCTTGAGAAACCTGTATGCAGGTCAGGAAGCAACAGTTAGAACTGGACATGGAACAACAGACTGGTTCCAAATAGGAAAAGGAGTACATCAAGGCTGTATATTGTCACCCTGCTTATTTAACTTATATGCAGAGTACATCATGAGAAACGCTGGGCTGGAAGAAACACAAGCTGGAATCAAGATTGCCGGGAGAAATATCAATAACTTCAGATATGCGGATGACACCACCCTTATGGCAGAAAGTGAAGAAGAGCTAAAGAGCCTCTTGAGGAAAGTGAAAGAGGAGAGTGAAAAAGTTGGCTTAAAGCTCAACGTTCAGAAAACTAAGATCATGGCATCTGGTCCCATCACTTCATGGGAAATAGATGGGGAAACAGTGGAAACAGTGTCAGACTTTATTTTTTTGGGCTCCAAAATCACTGCTGATGGTGATTGCAGCCATGAAATTAAAAGACACTTACTCCTTGGAAGGAAGGTTATGGCCAACCTAGATAGCATGTTTAAAAGCAGAGACATTACTTTACCAACAAAAGTACGTCTAGTCAAGGCTATGATTTTTCCAGTGGTCATGTATGGATGTGAGAGTTGGACGGTGAAGAAAGCTGAGCGCTGAAGAATTGGTGCTTTTGAACTGTGGTGTTGGAGAAGACTCTTGAGAGTCCCTTGGACTGCAATGAGATCCAATCAATCCATCCTAAAAGAGATCAATCCTGGGTGTTCATTGGAAGGTCTGATGTTGAAGCTGAAACTCCAATACTTTGGCCACCTCATGCGAAGGGTTGACTCATTGGAAAAGACCCTAATGCTGGGTAGGATTGGGGGCGGGAGGAGAAGGGGACGACAGAGGATGAGATGGTTGGATGGCATCACCGACTCGATGGACATGGGTTTGGGTAGACTGCGGGAGTTGGTGATGGACAGAGAGGCCTGGCGTGCTGCAATTCGTGTGGTCGCAAAGAGTCGGACATGACTGAGCGACTGAACTGAGAACTGAGAAAGATCTCTTCAAGAAAATTAGAGATACCAAGGGAACATTTCATGCAAAGATGAAGAAAATATAGGACAGAAATGGTATGGACCTAACAGAAGCAGAAGATATTAAGAAGAGGTGGCAAGAATACACAGAAGAAACTTTGTAGATGTGATTAAATTGAGGATTTTGAGATTGGGTGTGGGATTATCCATTTGGGTCTAATGCAAAAACAAGGGCCTTTTTAGAGAAGTTGTGAGAAGAGCTGGAGACAAAGAGAGACTGGAAGATGTTATGTTGATGGAGAAAGAGACCACGAGCCATTGAATGTGGTGGCTTACAAAACCGGGAAAGATGAGTGAATGAACTGTACCCAAGACTCTCAGGAAGAACACAGCTCTGGCGCCATATTAATTTTAGCTTGTAAGACCCATTCACAGTTTTGATCCACAGAATTGTAACTAATGAATTTGTCTTGTTTTAAATCACTTTTCGTGGTGATTTATAGCAACAGTTGCAAACCAATACTTGCAGCACAGAAATAAGCAGAGAATTTATACAGGAACTTATGAAAAATTTCAACTACATAATCTTATTTTTTTAAGATCTGGAATTTTTATATTCATCTATTATGGGCAAAAGAGAATAAGGTACCATCTTAAAACAGGAATGTCTAAGAAAATCATAAACACTGCCTAGTGTAAATTATAAGCTGACTGTTACATTACATAAATTAGTCATCAATGTAAATTTGATAGAAAAATATATTTCAGGGAAAAATACCTTGGGTTGATAAGCAGACCTCAAATTTAGCCCTGACAATCACTAGCAGGTTTAGGACAAGTCACTTAACTTCTTTAGATTTCAGTTTTTTCACCTATATATAAGTAGGTTGGACATTAAATCTTTTCCAGTTTAAACAAATTGTACAACAAACAAAAATAGAGTTTAGAGTTAGTTCTATTATTCTGTAATACTTGCTTTTCCTAACAGTACCAATTTAAAATATTTTATATTTCCAGACTTACCAAGACATATTTATTGATATAAAAGCTGTATAGTTTAGGGATTGATTAGTCAACTACAACACAGAGGCCCTGGATACATATTGAGTTCTGGTTTATGATATCCCTGTAGGGGAACAAAATTCACTACTTCAAAATGTCTCTTTGCCATGCAGATTATTCCCACTAAGAACAATCAATAACGCAAAGACTTGGGGAGAATCTTGGACCTCTCCCTTAATTGCTTAAAAGAACACAGACAGAAGACCTGTCCCAGGAAGGCAGTATTACCATGGATAACTACAGTAGGAACTAGGTATGTAGTTAGTTGGGAAACTGGCAAAGACTGTCAAAATTTCTCTCTGCAAGGCCAGCAAATATTTGGTTTTCTGTCTCCACGTACATTGTCTTTTTCCCTTTCAAAGTCCCAAACCATTACTCTAAATCCTCTTTTGACTTTAACTTAAGATGGTATTTAAGGTGAGGGTTTCAGCCAGCTTGATGAGATCCTGTTTTCTGAGGCACTCCTGTGTATATATATTATTCTCCCATGTGTATGTGTTGTTAAACTCGGATGTAATTTTTTCCTATTAATCTAACTTATGTCAATTTAATTTTCAGACCAGCCAAAAGAACCCAGAGGGCAGAGAAAAATTTCTTCTTCCCTGATTCACATAACTCACTTTCCACTTTCCTCATTGTTGGCTTTCTAATAATTAAGCATTCAATGCTTTGTAGAGTGATCGTAAAATCTGCCAAGGAAAGTGGCGATGTTCCTTTAAAATAAGACATTATTACATGTGGACATAAAAACCGCCTAAAGCATTCATGCCAGGCACAAAAAATAGTATACTGTTTCACTTCTGTCTTGTAAGTCTTACTCCATACTTCAGACAATTAAAGATATGTGGCTGAAGTACAAGCCTGAAAAACAGGAGTTCTTTCTCAAAATGCTCAGAATGAAACAACTACTGTGCTGTCAGTGGATGCTGTGGCATCATCATATTAGTATCTTTCTCCCTTGGCTTTTGATGGCAGAAAACTAGAGGAGAGAATAAACTAATAGTCCATTTGTACAGTTTAATGAACGCTTCCCACCATCTCCTGCATGTTCAATTCACTCAATGATAAGGCAGTATTATGTTTCATTTAATGTTTTAGAGGCTGTGCTGAGCAAATGTTGGCAGCACTTCACTGAGGAATCTTACCACCACACACAGCAAAAATAAAAAATGTTTTGATCAATATCCACTGAAGTCACTGGCACTCATTCTCTTTCATATTCACTGTACATCTCAGTTCTGTATGTCTTCTACAAAAATAAAATATAAAGGAAGAAATACATCTGAAATCTCAGAGACGTAAGCTCAGCCTATTCTGCAAGATAATCTTTGGAAAGCCTTAATACTCAAGAACATAGATCAGAGCGTTGGCGAGGGTCCAAATGATGCATGCACATCTTTTCAGCCTCTAAGTCTTATTTGTCTTATGATCAATCAGTCTGTGGTCTGATAAAGAAGTGACTGGGCTAAAGGAAATGAAGGCAGGATGGAGTGAGGATGCCTGAGAGGAATGTTAACTAAACTTTATAAGATGGTGACTTTCTTTTGGACCAGACAAAGAGTCCAAGAGAAACTGGTGTGCAGAGGTCTAGTGTATGCTTCACAAGCAGATTCACTGGGAAACTAACAACGCTCAGGGGTCAGGATCCCTCAGTGGTCTGGCAAAATTAAAATATTTTAATTGCTGTCAGTTAAGACCATTACTACTTTCTATACAGACTTATCCCTCTATTATATTTTCCTTTGGTCAGGTGGCAATGAAGTAGCCTTAGGTATTTTTTTTTTATTTTTGCATCAGGCTATGGGGCAGTTGACTGGGAAATATTTTAAGTAAATTTAGAAGGAACATTTTTTAGGTAATTTTCAGTCATTTCCATAGATGGTTAAGTTATAGCTTTTAGGCCTGGAATACTTTGATCTCCCATCAGAGTGAACTATTAAGCTCCTGACTAAACTATGCAGGGTCAGATGCTGTACTGTGATAAGACAGTACCCTCTGGTGCTTGACACTGTAACAATGTGAGTTGTTGTTTTTGTTTACTTGCTAAGTCGTGTCTAACTGCTTTGGGACCCCATATGCTCTAGCCCTCCAGGCTCCTCTGTCCATGGAATTTCCCAGGCAAGAACAATGTGAGAAGTTGAGGAGAAAATTCAAAATATTCAGACCCGCAATTAGTCTGTGAAATGTTCTTCTAAATCTGACAGTTCATATGTGAGATGAACTTGATTGAGGATTTCCCAAATTTTGCAAAGGTTCTAAAAATTACATGTCATAACCAATAATGAGCTGTGAAGCTAGAAGCTATTTTAGACTGTCAATAGTAAAAAAAAAAAAAAAAATGATTTTCATCACCATGGTAGTGGAAAGACTGAGTTATCTTTCTAATCTTGCTACAGAAAATTATCTTATAAAGTCCTTCATAAAGAGGAAATCAACAAGTATATACATAGGAAATTAGAGGGAAAAGCTATTACAGAAATGTGTCTGACAGTCAATTAAAACAATGCAAGCTTACCTTCCTGGATCTTGTGATACTTTGGGTGTGTATCAGCTGTCTTGTATGAGAGATGTATGTAACATGATGTGATCTTTTTAATTCTAATATTCACTTTTATATCTAATTCTGAATATGCAATTTGGAATTTTTAAAAAAATAGTGTTCCTTCCTGTAATTTGTTTAAGGCCCCACAAAACCTGGAAATGCCCCTGTGATAAAGCAATCAAAACTTGCACAGTAGGCTGAAAAATACCATAACCCTCTCTCAAATACTTATTTTTCTTCCCGAGGAAAGCATGTTTTAAAAATACACATCTGATGAATTGGAAAAGCT
This sequence comes from Giraffa tippelskirchi, assembly GCF_054371585.1. NCBI lineage: Eukaryota > Metazoa > Chordata > Mammalia > Artiodactyla > Giraffidae > Giraffa > Giraffa tippelskirchi. Next base: position 79,501,984 of record NC_137275.1, on the reverse strand, counting down.
CCACAGCAGATGTGGCAGCGGTCTTGTGAAGGCAAGACAAGCCTTCCCCGGAATGTTGATGGCGGTGTGGGCTGGCACTGTTAGTGTTGCTATGGCAGTTAAGTGCAACGGCAGAAGAGCAGATAAAACATCATTAGGTGATGCAGCAGACCTCTCTTTGCAAGGGAAAGAAGCGCTCAAACAGCAGCCGGCCCTGAATCAAACCTGCTGCACAGACATCCAGAGAGCAATTACTGGAAAAATGCCATCTCTTTGCAAATCTTAATCTGCCTCTGTAATTTTCTTGGCATAAACATTCCCTGCTAAATAACTGTGCCCATTTTATTGTTATTACCAATCACATTTTCTTCTTAAAGTCAAAACAGAAAACAATATGACCTGAGTTAAGTAGATATTAAATGCAAATGTGCTCCCTGACAATATTAGGACTTCTCCAGAAAGCTGATAAAACGGCTTGCACACTTTATAAAGCACAGGAGTTTTCCTGGCTCGTATTATTTGATTTCATAAAGGGACCACAGAAAACTTGAGGTTAACATTTGGTTCACGTTCATGGTTAAGTTCCATGAGGTCAGGGACTCTAGTTTCTTAACATTTTATTCCCAGTAATTCACGTGGTAGGTGGTACACAGTAGAAGTCACATGAGTATTTATTTAATGAATAAACAGGCACTAAGTTGAAAGTGGAAGTGTTAGTCACTCAGTCATGTCCAACTCTTTGCGACTCCATGGACTGCAGCTTGCCAGGCTTCTCTGTCCATAGAATTCTCCAGGCAAGAATACTGGAGTGGATTGCCATTTCCTTCTCCAGAGGATCTTCCCCACCCAGGTATCGAACACAGGTCTCCTGCATGGCAGGCAGATTCTTTACCAACTGAGCCACCAAGGAAGCCTGTAGGCACCAAGTTGGGGTTCTGTTACTGTTTTTTTCTCTACAAAATTAGAAAACATTTCCTGATAAAATTTCAAACAGTCTTTGATAAATGTATGAAAAATATTTTCAATTATCATCCTTAATATGATAAAGCTTGACTTCATTTGGAGGAAAATTATCATTTGTTTTATCTTTGGTTAACTCAAATTTCTCTTTTGCTTAACATTTTTAAGCTAAAAGAATTCCTTAATCATTGTGGGTTTTTAGTGGTTACCTTTGAATTTAAAAGTACTTTTTCCTTTATAAATGTTTTTATGACAATTCTCTGATGTCCATCTCCCCATCACAAAGCAAAGACACTTATCAAAAAATTTGCAACTGCTTTTATACTCATTAATTCATATTTCTCTGTCACACCAAGTTTTAAGATATTTGAAGGGTTGTATGTCAAGCATATAGAACATACTGAATAAATGCTTGATAAAGGAAAAAAAAGCATAATCTAATTATATATACTAAATCAATAATGGTTAAGAAATGCATTTTTTGGAGGAAGACAAGCAATTTTCTGATTTGTACCATTTTTCCTATTTTAAAACATAGGTCTAGGCAATTTGAATACACTTCTATTTTCCCTAGATTAATGAGAAAAATAGAAACAATCTGTTTCATCATTTTCCTTCTCTTTCATGCTTCCTTTATCAGAAAAAAATTGTACCTTTCCTCTTTTCTTAACACTTTCCATCTGATCTTCTGCCCCCTCAAGCAATATACGAATCACTTGAATATACATTGAACACTAAAACACATATATGTTATTTTTCCTATAGAAAGCATATGTCTTAAAGAAAATTCTTGGATCAAGAGAAAAAAACAAAAGGAAGTGCAGGCAAATGTGTTTGCTAACTAATTTGTACCTTACATGGACTTGAAAAATCTATGGAGAATTTAATAGTTCTTTTTTTTTTTTTTTATAAATTTATTTATTTTAGTTGGGGGCTAATTACTTCACAATATTGTAATAGTTTTTGCCATACATTGACATGAATCAGCCATGGGTTTGCATGTGTTCCCCTTCCTGGACGCCCCACCCACCTCCCTCCCCATCCCATCCCTCTGGGTCATCCCATTGCCCCAAACAGCAAATTAATACTTCAAAATTTTTCAAATACATATGGTGTACCAAAAGTTAATTAAGCTGGTTTGCTAAATAAATTTATCTAATATTTAAATTTCTTAATTGTCCTGATCCTCATTACAGTGACATTTTGTGTCCTAACCTTATCTATCTTTCTCCTAAAAGAAGCTATTTCCTTTGTCAGTAGACTTTTGTTGGTGGGTGTGAAGAGAATAGTGGAGTGAATTAGAGGGTACAACTGTTGCTGCCCATAGGCAGTAAAATTCATTGGGTGGAAAAGAGAGAATGTGAGTAGAAAATCGATTGTTCCATGCTGCCAGCTATATCCCTTGTTCAAAAGTAATTCTGTTAAATTCTAGAGAGGGTAGCATACTGGCAAGAATAACCTGAATATAATTCAGAGAGTGCCTTTAGGTCTCAACATACTAAAATTTTTACATGTAAGCAAAGTCAAAATATTTTTGTTAACTTTGTATCATGGAGCATTATAGGCAAGTAAAGTCTACAAAAAAGTTTCAATAAATGTCATTAGCTTTTCAATTATAATACTTTTGTATAACTATTTTAACACATATTTAACTGAATGTTATCGAATACGACTACTCAAATTCTAAAGATTAGGATACAACCAAAACAGTTTCCTCCTTTTTTAAAAAATGGTGAAAGATTCACAATCTGAGGAGAAACCAGAGTGTAGTTTCCTTCTTTTTTAATTGGGAAAAGTGTGAGTAAAAATAGTAAAGCCTTAACTTAATTGTCAGAATGTAATGTCAAAATACAGAATTTATTTCATTTTATCTGTAAATGCTTCTCACAATTTTTGAGGCTATAAATATTTCTATATTAATTACTCAAGAAATTCATCCTTTCATGAGGTGTTAGGATGGGGTTCAGGGATGAGAAATCAGACACAAATTAAACCAGCGCACCAGGCTATCTTTAGATTGATAAAATATCATAACATTAACATTTAAAGTTTATTTAACACAGTTAAATATGTGTTAAAATAGTTATGCAAAAGTATTGTAATTGAAAAGCTAAAGAAAGGACATGAACTTGGGTAAACTCTGAGAGATGGTGAAGGACAGGGAAGCCTGGCGTGCTGTAGTCCATAAGGTTGCAGAGTCAGACACGACTTGGAGGCTGAACAAGAACAATAACAAAAGTTTATTCTGGATTGGAAGCTGCTCTTTTTTCCCCTCGTAGTAGCTCATTTAATTCTCATACAATCATGTGAGGGAAGATATTATTATTATTCCATTTTGCACATGAGGAAACTGAGGCTTAGAGATGTTACGTAACCTGCCTAAGACTACATAACTGATAAGTGGCAGATTCAGGAAGGATTTGGACCTAGTGTGCAGAGGCTCCAAAGTCAACATACTACAATATTATCTTTGTGAGAACACAAAATAACCCTAGGGCATAGTGACTGCCACCAAGCAATTTGTAATCTCCTTGGAACAATAAGATGACAGAACATATACAACACATGTTCCCCTTCCTCCACCAAAAAGAAAAGCAAAGCAGTGCCAAAATGTAGTAGAAGTGGGGTGAGAATATCAATGACTGTTTACACTGGTGTGGTAGACTTACCCTGCTGTGTCACACTGGGGGCCTCCAATGACCCACACTTCCTAGTGGCCATGTTCTTGCGTTGTCACCTCACACAGAGACTGTGAGACCAGCCCTGTGACTGATAGAACTTTATCAAGCTTGATGCAAGCAGATGCTTGAAGCTTGTTCTCTTGGAAGAGCCTCTTTAAGACCCCTGAGCCACCATGTACAATGGCCTGGCTACCCGACCAGAGAAGATTCACGGTAATAAATATATCCCCCTTCCAGTTAGGCCCCACCTATTTCAGCCAGGCCAGTGCCAGGGAGGAAGAAATTTTTCCTCTACCTTTCTAGGTTCTTCCAGCTGCCCTAAGTATTAAATTGACAAGAGACAGATTAATAGGAGACAAGTAAACACAAGCTTAATAACATATACACATGAGAGAGACCCAGAAAAACTGGCTAACTCACCCAAATGGCCAGAATCCTTGTTTTAAACATCATCTTCAGCTAAAGACAAAGAGAATCTTGGGAGTAGTGGTTTAGGGACTTCAAAGGGGGAAAAGGCAATTCATATGGAGATAGAAAAGAAAACTGTTTGGTAAACAAATGTTTACTGGGCCATGCAAAAACAATGAGAGAGTGGACTCTGGTCTCTCCTCCACAACTAGCCCTTATTCTTTGTAGATATCTTTGGGATAGCTCTGTTCCAGAACAGGTGTGTATGCGTTAGTCGTTCATTTGTGTACAACTCTTTGCGAGACCATGCCCTGTAGCCCACCTGGCTCCTCTATCCATGGAATTCTCCAGGCAAGAATACTGGAGTGGGTTGCCATTCCCTTCTTCAGGGGGATTTTCCCGACCCAGGGATCAAACCCGGGTCTCCTGCATGGCAGGCAGATTCTTTCCTGCCTGAGCCACCAAGGAAGCCTTCCTCTAAATTCTTAAAGCAGCTGAGAGGGAGGTTTAAAGAAAAAAAGACTTCCCCAGTCTTCTGTTTCTTAAAAAAAAATCAGCCTAAATTAATTCTCATGCCAAAGAGACACACTTTGGGTGGCAAATTTTGCTCCTCTACATTAGCTAAGGCATCAGACTGGTGAGTGAAGGAAGGAGCCAGCCCCAGACATCACTTTGAGCTGGAGAACTGCAAGTTGATCTCAGCCTAGACTTTGGAACTGCGAGAAATAATAAATCATTATTGTTTTAACTTGTGACTTTTTTGTGGTGATTTGTTACACAATCATGAAAAACTGAGACAATCTATTAAGCATTTTAAGGTCTGTCACACCTTTCATTTTTATTGTATTTAATCCTCAATACAAGCTCATAATAATTTTTAATAAAAAGGAAATTGACACTCAGGAACTTGAACTGACTTGCCCAAGGTCATATGGTGACGACCAAGGTCATATGGTAAACAGCAAAATCTATATTTAACACAGGCTTCCTGACATGTTGTTGCATGCAATTTATACTACAGAAAAGCCAACTGATGTTGAAAGAGATCAGTGTGGGGTGGCAAAGCCAGAGCCTTGAAGGAAACGTCTGGGCTCAGCCATGTCCGACTCTTTGCAACTTTGGACTGTAGCCTGCCAGACTCTTCTGTCCTTGGGATTTCCCAGGCAAGAATACTAGAGTGGGTTGCTATTTACTACTCCAGGGGATCTTCCTGATCCAGGGATCAAAGCTATGTCTCCTGCGCCTCCTGCATTGGTAAGCAGCAGATGGCTCCTTACCAATGTGCCACCTGAGAAGCCCCTCCTTGAAGAAAAGGTAGGCATTAAATAGGAGCTATGAGTTGAAGGCACTGTCCAAATTTCCTTATCTTGTACACATGGTCAAGTGGGCAATGCACATCCAAAGATACACAATTATGATTTCCTACCTTTGTCCTCTTCCAATCATTACAGTACCTATATTAAGTATGTACTTTATTCAAAGGAACTGTCCATGATTTCTTTAATTCTTGAAATAGTCCTGAAAATGATTCACTACTTCATAAATAAACTAAGGCTTGGCTAAGTTTAGCTAGCAAATTGTAAGTTGGAATTCATATCTATATGTGTTTGGCTCTAACCCTTGAATTATTTCCACAGTGCCTTCTCTACACGTGGAACTCTAACCTTCTGTAGTGGTGCAGGGCTCCATCAGTGTTGCAAAGCTCCCAAAGTTCTGTTCAGAAGGAGAGTTATTTCCGATTTAGCATACTAGAGCTATACTAAAAAGTTAGCACACCCTCTTCTTAGCAATCACATAAAGGGGAACTGGATATCCTTTTGTAGAATAAAGAAGTCCAGCATCAGTAATATTAAAGGATAGTCTCTGCTTTTCTAAGCAGGATCTGGCAGAAAGAATCCCTTTCATCTATCAAGTTAGTCTTGATTCTTAAATAGATTCATGGCTACCCTGTAGCAATCTTGTTTGCAGCTGTCCCAGCTGCTGACAGCTTTGTTATGAAGATAAAAGGAGCACAGAGTCTGGTCACATTAGACCAACTCCAGTCTGCCTTGTTTAATATGATCATTGTTTAACACGTTTAACACTGTGCATGGCACATAACAGACGCTTGGTCAGCACTCGTTTTCCTTCTTTTGTTTCAAATAGAAGGGGATAAGAAAAGGCATCTAAATATTTTATTTTTACTCAAAGTACTTTAAAAGAATTGTGCAATAGGGGCCTTTTATCTTTTAGTGATAAAAGATACAGAGATATGCGCTAAGCTACACAGATAGCAAGGAAAAATAAAAACACTAAGTTAATACAACACAGTCCTACCTTGGGAGAGCAGATCTTCCTTTTTGTGATACATTTACTCACACTCTTTCTATATGTGTGTGTGTGTGTGTGTGTGTGTGTGTTTGTGTGCATCCTATGAGGAGCTAAGGACTACTGTAAGTACACTCATTAATGAAAAAAACTGACAAAGATCCAGGCCCTAGTTGACCTGACATTCTATAATACCCACATATCTTGTGCTTCCCAGCTGGCACAGTGGTAAAGAATTCTCCTGCTAATGCAAGAGATGAAGATTCAATCCCCAGGTCTGGAAGATCTCCTGGAGTAGGAAATGGCAGATCACTCCAGTATTCTCGCCTGGAAAATCCCATGGACAGAGGAGCCTGGTGGGCTACAGTCCATGGGGTTACAAATAGTCAGACATGACTGAGTGGCTTAGCACACACACACATACACGTGTATCTTACAGTTAAATTAAGCATTAGGACTCTCAAGCCTTTGAAATTTGTAGAGTGACATAGTCCTCCAAAAGTAAGTAAAAGACTCCAGTTTATACAACTATGTGCTGTGTGCTTTTATATCTGAGAATCCAATATGCCAAACCCTCCTTCCATAATCTGATCTGAGAAGGAATTGCATCAGTGAGAATAAGTACTGCTGTGGGTGTGGTGATGTGCTTGAGGTGTAGCACAAGGAAACCAGGTGAGGAGTAAATGAACTCCATTTCCAAGTTTCCTCAACTAAAATGAGCCTATTTATCATATTTACCATACATACTTTATTAGAATTGTTTCACTGATTCAGATCTAGTTAAAATAAGACATTAGATATATGTCAATCAGAAGACTGACAGGCTCATTATTATTTGGTTCATCTGTATTCAAAGAGGAAAGATGTAACACTTAAAAAGGACAAAATGATGACATAATGAGGTCTCTAAAATTGTATTAAATTATATATGTCTAAAAAGTGAAGAAAATGATTGAAAAATGAACTTATACCCCAAATGCTCGCAATGGCACTCAGAGCATACCATGAAAAATGCTAGAGCAAACAGTTGTGCATCTAAACTAACATTGTCTCAGATCATCTTGTGAGGCTAGATGAAACGCTTCATATCTTACATTCTAAATGATTACAACTCTTTGAGACTGTGAATTTCACTGGTTTTTACATTTTTAAATATGAAACATATATATCAATTCAAGATTTTTTCCCAACATCTTTATAGCATTTTCTAAAATTTGACACATGAATAGGTTCTGAATAAAATGAAAACACACCATTTCATAGTTCAAGTCAGATGATCTTTCAAGCAATATAACTTGACCTTTACCCAGAGAGGAAGGTCAACCTGTAACCACCAGTTTCTCATTTGCTCTCTGATATTTAAGTCATTCAAAATTACCTTGAACAATCTTAATGTAACCAAATAGCACAAAATCTTGTCTGCCATGAAGACTGATCCATCCACTCTTCTTTGTCCTTTCATCAGTGATCTAGAAGGCTAACCGGTGTTTAGAGTATGATTCTTAACCTGTGTTCCTGAGAATTTGCTTGCTGCTGCCTTATTGTCACAAATTCATCTGTATGTTTTCTGTAACACAGTGTGCCATTCTTCTTCATGCATCTTGTTAAACTTTTTTAACTCTTCATTTTATACCTCTCCACATCAAGGTATGCATTATGATATATGATTTCCTCTCCCATAAAATAAAAACTAGCTTTAAAAAGAAGCATATTTTCAACTGGACTTAAGCTCTTCTTCCATAATAACTTTATAAGCAGAATTTTATTACAGATGTTGTGATGTGCCTAAGCTTTGCTACTCTGAATGACTATCCTAAAAGCCCAGTGAATTTTTCATTTTAAGGCTTTACAATTTCAGGTAGGAGTTCAACGCTTTCTACACAATTTCTGAAATCTATGTCCAAGGTCAGTTTCATGGAAAGCTGGGCTACTCCAATGAAGGTAAATTTGGGATGTAATTTGAAGGAGGAGCCAAAAGGATGTACGAACAGAGGAAAATAGAGGAGCTGAGAACATGTCAGGATTGGGATCTCCAGAGGCAGAAACTGAGAGGAAGCTCCATGTGCAAGGGATTTATTAAGGAAGTGTTTACATGAAAAACTTCATAGGCAGGAACAGAAGTGGAGTGGAGAAAAGGCAAGTAAGGGTGTGATTTTAGGCAAAGTCTAGAAGGGAGGAAATTTAGCTCAGTCCTATAAGAGGACTCAGTTTATGAAGTGACACCTCAGAGTCTGCCCTGGCTTGGCAAAGAAAATGGATTTTCGTGCTATTATGCTAATCAGTTCTTCACCGAAGTTTATTCCAGGGAGATCTAAACTTTCAGGCTCTTCCAGCTTGAAACGGGTTTGGGCAAAGCATTTCCAAGGAGCCTTAAATCATCTTTCCAAGGGAGGGACAGGTACAAGGGTTCAGAGTAAATCCTGGGTAGGGGTAGAGGTGGGGTGGGTGTGGGAGAGCAGGGAAGCACCACAGTGCTACCAAGCGTCTCAGGGGCTGTGGGCAGAGCATCATCAGTGTACGTACAATTGTGTATTCAATATGCTACTGTATTCATGCTATTCAGTATAGTCAGCTGATGACTTGTTCTAAAGGCTCCACTCCAAACGGACTGAATCAGAATTTTCATTTTAACAAGATCCCCATTTGATTCTTATACACATTAAAGTTGGAGAAGCACTGATATATAATTCTCTCCCTTATCATTTGAGAATTAAATGAAATGATGTTGTAAGACACTTTGTGCATAGCTGTCACTGTATTATAATGATGGTGATGGTACTGATGACAATGATGCTCTTACTGCATCTATTATAGCATTTATTTCCTGTTACTATATTAGCTATTTCATTTGTGAATCTCCTCTGCTAGACTGTTTATAGTGGTGGTATTTGCATTTTGGGTGACATAATATTTTTGTTAATACTCAGACTGAGATCCCTTGCATTGTTGAAGCTTCAGAATCCCTAGACATGCAGTGCCAGCAGCACCCTGTCATTTTAATAGCTATTAATACTCACCATGGTTTAAAAAATTGCTAAAGAGGCAATAATACCCCCCATTTGAGAACCATGGAACTCCTCAGGGGGGAGATCATGTTTTAATTTAATTGCACGCTCTTCTCTTTCTAGGAAATACACTGCTCAGCACAGACGCGACTCTTTTATTAAATAATAAAAATAATCAAACCATCTCAGATATCCCATTATCTCAGTTGATTTTTCATAATGACCATGGTTACAAGGTCATTATAATCTCTTCTCTATAGGTGAGGAAACTGAATCTGGAGGAGGTTACATACATTGTCCCAAGCCAGAGATTAAATCTTATTTCAGTGTGGTTCCCTGGCTCATACCTTTGTAATCTGTCAAGATATCTGAATGAAGAAAGAATTAAAAAATTGAATGAGTTCATTTCTGTGAATGCCAGTCTATTGTCATTTGGTGTAATGAAGTACAGTAAAGTCTAACTTCTAGAAGACAGTTCATAGACAGCCTATACATTTAAATTCCAAACACATTTTAACTGTTCATAGAGTTAGTGTGGACTTCCTCCAAACTTTACCAACAATGCTGGGAATGTGGCAGTGACCCTGGCCAGAAGGTTGATGCGCTATTCTCCATCTTAGGAGACAAGTGGACCCCTCAGATAGCCACAGGCAAAGTTACATCAATGTTCAAAGGAAGGCTAGCTCCAAAAGAGTGAAAGAGTATTTGTTAGGTTTGTGCCTTTTACTTCCCAACATAGTACATATACACTTTTCATTACTCTCTTGTCTCACTTTAACCTGTTCTTCAGTTAATAATTATTTCCTCTTATCCTAGATAAGTAGATTTTATGAGAGATATACACTTCTAAAACCAATTAAATTTTTATTTTTAACGTTTTAGTGTTTGTGAAATGTGGTTGCAGCTTTCCTCTGAGGTCAGAGGAAGACAACTTTCCCTACTCATTTGGCAGAGAAGTTGGAAATTTAGTTGTTATTGCCTTGTAGCAGTGTTATTAAATGCACTGCTAACACAATGCAGGCTAGAATTTCAGCTTAAGTTATTTAAAGACCCTGATGCTGGGAAAGATTGAGGGCAAGAGAAGGGGGCAACAGAGGATGAGATGGTTGGATTGCATCACTAACTCAGTGGATATGAGTTTGAACAAACTCAGGGAGATAGTGAAGGACAGGGAAGCCTAGCATGCTGCAGTCCATGGGTTCACAAAGAGTCAGACACGACTAAGCAACTGAACAATAGCAGCAGTAAAATGTCGCTATAATGCAACTGTGTATCAACCAAAAAGTTATTGTTTATATTAGAATTTGGGGAAATAAAGATATGGGACTTAAATATACCGTAAGTGTATATTTATTGCTGGAATAATGCCCATATTTCATTTTCTTATAAGCTATCCGTGCTTTTGAAACATTGACATGAACTAAAGAACTTGTAAGAACTTGGATTTCTAGGTACCACTCCTAGATATTCTGGCTCAGAGGTCTACAGGGGGAGGGAGAGGATGGGGCATGAGAGAGTGTTTCTGAAAAGCTTCAGTGATGCTGCTCTGTAGACCAGACCTTCCAGCACTGAGGAAGGGACATTTTTGCAGATGCTTCTTAAGTATGCTACTGATTATCTAATCTTAAAAGTTGAAAGTGTAAAGAAAGTATTAAAATTTTCAAAGTTACTAATCTTTCATTTATATAACATTCACCCTTTTTAATTGTACACTTTGATGAGTTTTGAAAATGTATACAGCTACATAATCATGACAACAATCATGATATGGAAAAATTTCATCATCTTCAAAACTTCCCTCCCTCCCTTGCACTCAATTCCCTTCTCCCACCTCTAGTCCTTGGCCACTACTGATTTGTCACCCTGGTTATACTTTTTCTAGAATATACTACAAATGGAAATACAATGTATGTAACCTATGAGTCTGGGCTTAGTTTAATGCTTTGAGATTCATTCATGAAATTGCATGTTGTGTGTTTCTTTTCATAGCTAAGGACATGATGAAGAAAATAATTGTTTCTTTTCATAGCTAAGCAGTAGTCTGCCATTTATTCACTTTTCTATTATCTAAATGATGAGTGTTTGGGTTGTTTCCAGTATGGGCTATTGTGATTAGAACTGTTATGCATATCTTCATACAGGTCTCTGTGTGATATTAAATTTTGAATAGAAATCTTCTAAAATGTTTTATTCCATTATAAAAAAATCCAGAATTAGGCAGTGAATATGTACTATTTCAAATGCATCATGAATTGCAAGAAGACTGTATACTGCTCAGCAGGGCCCAACCAGAAGGATAGTCTCCCAAAATAGGATAAGATGTTGAGTAAATGTCAATTATATCCTTGGTTTTCTGCTTAGGTTTTAAGATAAAGTAAACCAATGACAAAAATAGGTCCTAGCTGTTTAATAAACACACACATAGTAACTTATTTAAACATCATAATGATTTTATGAACTAGGTATTAATATATTTCCATATTTCTCATGAAGAAACAGAGGCATATAGACACAAAACTTGCCCAAATCATATAGCTAATAAGTGGCACAGGCAATATTTGAATCCAGGTAGTCTGGCTCTAGAATAGTTGCACTAAACCAGCCACCTGTATGTCTTATATTCAAATACTGGAAGAAATGCACTGTAAAAAATCTGGCTCTGCTCTGAAAATCAGAAATTAAGAGAGGTTCTGTAAGTATTCTGTGACTTGGTCATAGAGCAAGGCTGTGTCAGGTAACTTTAAATCCATTGCATTGCTGAGTCCCAAGCTTATTATTATTATTTTTTTTAACACTCCCTATCAGGAACAGTAAGGAACAAGCCAAATGAACTATGGTCCTTCAGGATTCATCAATAGTACATCTGTTGTTAGCCTTACTCCTCTTGAGAGGCAACATGCCAGATCAATGAGAATTGCTAGGTCTGAGGAAAGAGTTGGGGCAATGGAAAACCTGGGCAATGAATGCTATTACCATCATGTCCTTTAGAATACACACCTAGTAAATGAGCTCATTTAATTGTAAATATGCTGTGAAGAGTGCATATTAAACCATTTTGAGAATTAGAGAAATTTACAAGTTATTGAACTTAGTGACAGGTATCTACATAGATAAATGTCTTTTTTTTTTTTTACTACTATTACGGCACATGAAAAAGGATTGTTTGTTTAGTTACATGAGTAGAAAATTGACCATCACATGTCATTGACCATCACATAAGGAAATATAAATAAAGACAGTTTAAATGACAGAAAGGGCTTCCCAGGGGGCTCAGTGGTAAAGAATCCATCTGTCAATGGAGATGCAGAGACATGGGTTTGATTCCTTTGTTGGAAAGATTCCCTGGAGAAGGAAATGGCAACCCATTGCAGTATTCTTGCCTGGAAAGTCCCATGGACAGAGGAGCCTCGTGGCCTACTGTTCATGGGGTTGCAAAGAAATCAGACCTGACTTAGTGACTGAACACATGCAGATACAAATGTGAGAAAGCTCTTGTAATAAGTCAAAGAATCATCAAAGCTAGTACAAGTTGCTATGACTTACTTACATCATAAAGAAGTGTCACTTTAGCAACAAATGTCTTTGAATCAAAATCTTCTATCTGAATTTCTAGAGCAATTGTTTAACGTGAGGAGATACATAATTCAATTATGAACCAATAAAGAACAGATGCTTAACAAGTAGGAAATGCAGATAGACCTGCTATTTGCTTCTCCCTGTCTCCACTTTCTCCCCCACCCCAGTTTGGTTCCTCTTCCTCTGCGGTACAGAGTTAAAGTATATTGTCTCATTTCCCTCGGTGTGTATCTGTGTTACTGAGTTCTTGCCACCTTAATGTGGTCAGGAGCAGCTATCCCCACATGTTTCCTAATGTCACTGGGCCTCCCAAATCTTCCAGACTACCTCCCTTTCCACCATTCGCCAGTGTTCCCCCCCGCCACCACCCCCACCGCCCTCGGGACCAGCCAGGTTTGGTGGTATGGTAGAGGACACTGATGCTTTAGATGCTAGATAAATCAACTGAAAGACAAAGCCTGCTTTCCTGAATGACTCTGTGGAACTATGTCCCTTACTATTATATTGAGCTCTGAGATGAGAGAGAAAGAAACCTTTCTGGGATAGAACAGAGAAGCCCAGAAGTGAATCCACACTTAAGACGATCAATTAATCTACAACCGAGGAGGCAAGAACCTCTTCAGTAAATGGTGAATGGGAAACTGGGCAACTCTAAGCAAGAGAATCAAACTGGACTACTATCTCACACCACATACAAAAATATCTCAAAATGGATTAAAGACTTCAGTATAAAACCTGAAATCATGAAGCTCATAGAAGTTTAATGGCAGTATGCTTTTTGACATTAGTCTTATCAATATTTTTTTTGGATCTGTCTCCTTAGGCAAGGGAAACCAAAGCAAAAATAAACATATGGGACTATATCAAATTAAAAAGCTTTACTGAATGAGAGACAATACTTGCAAACAATATATTTGATAAGGGGTTAATATACAAAATACAATTGACTTGAACAATGTGTTGTTTATGGACACTAACCTTCTACACAGTCTAAAATCTGAATATAACTTATATTCAGCCCTCTATATACACAGTTAATCTGTATCCATAGTTTTGCATCTATAGATTTAACCAACTGCAGCTTCAACCACGATCACATAGTACAGTAGTATTTAATACTGAAAAAAATTTGGTATAAGTGGACCTACACAGTTCAAATCTGTGTTGTTCAAGGGACAACTGTATACAAAGAACTCATACAACTCCACATCAAACAATCCAAACAACTCCATTAAAAATGGGCAGAAGACCCAAATAAATATTTTTCCAAAGAAGACATATCCAGATGGCCAACAGACACGCGAAAATATACTTAACTTTGCTAATCGTCAGGGAAATGAAGATCAAAGCCAGAATAAGACACCACCTCACCCTGTCAGAATTGCTATCATCACAAAGACAACAAATAACAAATGCTGGTGAGGCTGTAGAATAAAGGAACCTATATGCACTGTTGGTGTACTATAAATTGGTACAGTTACCAATTTGTTGTATGGACAATAGTATGGAGCTTCCTCAAAAAAATAAAAGAAAAGTAGACCTGTTATATGATCTGAAAAGCCTGACATGCCACAGTACATGGGGTTGCAAAGAGTTGGACACAACTGAAGGACTGAACAACAACAATGATCCAACAATTTCACTTCTAAGTACTTATGTGAAGAAAACTAAACTCTAATTCAAAATGATATGCACACAACAATATTCACTGCAGCATTATTTTACAGTAGCCAAGATATGCAAACAACCTAAGTATGTATTGGCAGATGAATGTATAAATAAGATGGAAAATGTATATAAATATACATATATATACACACACACACACACACATACATACATATAAAGGAATATTACTTAGCCATAAAAAACTAAATCATGCCATTTGTGACAACATGGATATATCTAAAGGGTATTATCCTAAGTGAATCAAGTAAGATAGAGAAAAACAAATACCATATGATTACACTTATATATGGAATCTAGTAAACAAAATAAATGAAACAAAATGAAAAGAGACTCAGAACAACTGGTAGTTGCCAAAGAGTAGGGGATGGGGGTGGGGAGAAATATGTAATAGGAGTTAAGAGGTACAAACCTCCAGTTATAAAATAAGCCAAGGGGATGTAATGTACCGCACAAGGAATCGGGTCAAGAATACTGTTATAACTTTGTATGGGAACAGTTCAGTTCAGTCGCTCAGTTGCGTGCACCTCTTTGCAAACCCCATGGACTGCAGCACCCAGGCTTCCCTGTCCATCACCAACACCCAGAGCTTGCTCAAACTCATGTCCATTTAGTCAGCGATGCCATCCAACCATCTCATCCTCTGTCGTCCCCTTCTTCTCCCACCTTCAATCTTTCCTAGCATCAGGGTCTTTTCAAATGAGTCAGCTCTTCACACAAGGTGGCCAAAGTATTGGAGTTTTAGTTTCAGCATCAGTCCTTCCAATGAATATTCAGGACTGATTTCCTTTAGCATGGAATGGTTGGATCTCCTTGCAGTCCAATGGACTCTCAAGAGTCTTCTCTAACACCACAGTTCAAAAGCATCAATTCTTCAGCGCTCAGCTTTCTTTTTCTTTTAGGAAAAACCACAGCTTTGACTAGATGGACCTTTGTTGCCAAAGTAATGTCTCCGCTGTTTAATATGCTGTCCAGATTGGTCATAGCTTTTCTTCCAAGGTGCAAGCATCTTTGAATTTCATGGCAGCAGTCACTATCTGCAGTGATTTTGGAGCCCCCAAAATAAAGTCTGTCACTGTTTCCACTGTTTCCCTATCTATTTGCCATGAAGTGATGGGACTAGATACCATGAACTTAGTTTTCTGAATGTTGAGCTTTAAGCCAACTTTTTCTCTCTCCTTTTTCACTTTCATCAAGAGACTCTTAAGTTCTTCTTTGCTTTCTGCCATAAGGATGGTGTCATCTGCATATCTGAGGTTACTGATATTTCCCCTGGCAATTTTGATTCCAGCTTGTGCTTTATCCAGCCTGGCATTTCACATGATGTACTCTGTATATAAGTTAAATAAGCAGGGTGACAATATACAGCTTTGACCTACTCCTTTCCCGATTTGGAACCAGTCTGTTGTTCCATGTCTACTTCTAACTGTTGCTTCTTAACGTGCGTACAGATTTCTCAGAAGTCAGGTAACGTGGTCTGGAATTTCCATCTCTTGAAGAATTTTCCACAGTTTGTTGTGATTCACACTGTCAAAGGCTTTGGCATAGTCAATAAAACAGAAGTAGATGTTTCTCTGGAACTCCCTTGTTTTTTCAATCATCCAACGCACGTTGGCAATTTGATTTCTGGTTCCTCTGCCTTTTCTAAATCCAGCTTGAGCTTCTGGAAGTTCACAGTTCACGTACTGTTGAAGCCTGGCTTGGAGAATTTTGAGCATTACTTTGCTAGTGTGTGAGATGAGTGCAATTGTGTGGTAGCTTGAGCATTCTTTGGCATTGCCTTTCTTTGGGATTGGAATGAAAACTGACCTTTTCCAGTCCTGTGGCCACTGCTGAGTTTTCCAGATTTGCTGGCATATGGAGTGCAGCATCACATCACATCACTTTCAGAGCATCATCTTTTAGGATTTGAAATAGCTCAACTAGAATTCCATCACCCCACTAGCTTTGTTCGTAGTGATGCTTCCTGAGGCCCACTTGACTTGGCATTCCAGGATGTCTGGCTCTAGGTGAGTGATCACACTCTTGTGGTTATCTGGGTCATGAAGATCTTTTTTGTACAGTTCTTCTGTGTATTCTTGTTACCTCATCTTAATATCTTCTTCTGTTATGTCCATACCATTTCTCTCTTTTATTGTGCCCATATTGCATGAAATGTTCCCTTGGTATCTCTGATTTTCTTGAAAAAAACTCTAGTCTTTCCCGAAAGATGGTTATTAAACTTATCATGATCATTTCACAATACATGCAAATGTCAATTCACTATACTATACTGAAACTAACATAATTTTGTATACCAGCTAGATTTCAATTACAAAAATTCATATTTTGTTACCTGGAAATTTAAATGCATACTCATTAAAAATGTGGATTTTTTTTCTTTTCAATTAAACTTTTTACAGATAATTGTAGATTTACATGCAATACAGGTTAGTCCTTTGTACACTTTGTGTAGTTTCCCCAAACCAGTAGTGACATTCTGCAAAATTATAGTACAATATTCACAATTAGGATATTGTTATTGATGAAATTAACCAACTTCATTTATTAATAGATTTCCAGTTTTACTTGTACTCTTGTAATCTTATCCACTGCCCCACCCCCATTTTCTTTGTGCAAAAACTACTTCATCTGTGTTATGCAGAGAGACACTGATTTATAAGAGCTATATTTTCAAACCAGACAACTGTGGTGTCTACTTCTAATACATACAGTACAGAATGGCAGGTTAAATAAAGAAAAAGATGCCTAAAGAGAGTACACTCATTATTCTTTAGCCTGGGGGTACCATCCACTTATTAAAAAGCAGATTTTGAGCTTTTGTGTGCTGTTGACACGTTAAGACAATCAAGTCAATGTTACTGTCAAGTATGTCACACTTCTTTTGACAAATATCTAAGTTGTTGCAGGAAAGTTGATTTCACTCAATGCAACCCTAACTTTATTTCCTTTCCAAGTTTTTTCTTGTCTGAAGACCACCCAACCTATAGAATAGAATAGACCTTTCAAGTTGGGAGCGTTTGAAAAATAGGATAGAAAAGTGGAACAATGGAAACAAATAAAAAGACATCCATTAGGCAGGTTGCATCAGAGTGCTGGTTTTTCCCTTAAAGAATGTCAATCATGCAGAGTAAAGTCAGGGAAGCTTAGTCTTTGACAATATTTTATGGAGCAGTTTTAAATTTATACAGAATTTCAAAAAAACTCTTTCTTCAGGATTTGACTCTCTGTCCTAGTAACATTTTCTATTTTTTATATTAATTCCTGAAAGAATAGTAGCTGAGTAGGCTAGGTTTCCCTATATTCATTTAGCACTGTTAAGATTTTGTTTTAAAACAAATTTATTTCATAGATTTGAAATCAGTGTCACAATGTTAAAATGTAACATTTTTTACGCATAATTGCTAATAATATAAGAAATGTATGAAAATGGTAAGCTTGATCAAACTGAACCTGATAGATAAAAATAAATTCATACAATCCAACATAATTAAAGCTTTTCCTCATGGCACATATTCCTTCAAATGTTTAAACTAACCTGTGCACCAAGACACTGAAAGGCTAAGGTAAACACGCCTACAAGAACTTCATGACTACATTTCTCTCTAGATGTGGATCTGTTTTGTGAAAATGGGATTTTTAAAAAAATTACTATTGATATGTCTCATTCAGTTCAAAGTATGTTGTAGGTTTTTTCTTGGAACTCAAACACAGTTCATAAAAAATAAAGCTATCTGAACAATATTTTCAACATTAGAACTGTTGTGCCAGATTTATTTCTAGTATAGATCTATATGGTATGTTCAGAAATGATAAGCTTGTTTACATTGCTTTTATGGCTGAATGTTAACTTTAAAAAAGGGGATCAGTCACAACTCAAGTCCAAAATGAGTAAATGACATTGTACAATACATTCAAAAGAAAGAAACAGATTTAAGACAAGAGGACCTGTGTTGGATGTCAACAAGATACACATCATTTAGAAAGCTAAGAAACAGGTGAGTCTAAGTCTATATATGCTGTTGCTGCTGCTAAGTCGCTTCAGTTGTGTCCGACTCTGTGTGACCCCACAGACGGCAGCCCACCAGGCTTCCCTGTTTCCCTGGGATTCTCCAGGCAAAAATATTGGAGTGGGTTGCCATTTCCTTCTCCAAAGTCTATATATATATATACACATAAAATATCCAATAAATATATATATATCTGATAAAGATTTTAAAATTTGCATATACTTACCTAAATCTATCAATTTCTTTTTAATGATTCAATATATTCCATCATACGTACCAACTTTAATTAGTATCTTATAGTTGAACATTTACATTATTTGCATTTTTTACAATTATAAAAATAATATGAGAAATACCATACAATAAAAATTTTGACTCATGTTCATGATTTCTAGACATGAAATTGGTGGTTTAAATGTGTGCATTAGTAGGGCTTCTGTTAGTGCTCTTTAGAAAGCTAGTGCTAATTTACAATCTCTTTTGTTTTAAATTTTTTATTATGGAAAATTTCAAAGTAGAGAAAATAGGGTACTAAAACCATCATGTACTCATCACTCACCTTCAACAGTTATCAACAGCTGGCCAATCTTATTTTATTTGTTCTACCATGAGTCCCCTCCCTCCTTCAGAGAGTATTTTGAGGAATCCCAAACATTGTAAACAGTAAAAAGCATATTTTTAAATGCTCAGAGAAAACATAAGCATAACTCTAAGGCCAATCACCATATAAAGATCACTCAAGAGGAACAACCTTCTAAAAACATTTGTTCTTATAATACAAAAAAAAAAAAAACAACAACAAAACCCACTCTGTACTTAGAGAAGAAAATGGGAAGGCTATGTAAAGAAAACAATATAATGGTACAGGATAGTCCAGACTAAGTCTATCTTTTAAAGATATGTATAGAAGAAAGAAATAAAAAAAAAAAAATTTAATTAAAGTCAGAGAGAAAAGAAAGATTTGAACTTATGAGAACAGTGTCAAGTGGGCTAAAATCCAAATGTAATGGAAACTGAGATAAAAGCTAAAGGAGACAAAAAAGACATTTATAATCAGGTTTGCATCAAAGGACTAGGCTCTGCCTCGGGCAGACTGATGTCATGATGAACAAGCAAAAGCAATTGAGTGGATTTCCAGTTCCTTTTATTTTGGTTTCTACATTCATTAATAGTAGTAATTTAACAAAGAATTGGCAGAAAAAAATAGGTACAAGGGAATTTTTTAGTTCAAGATTGTTGAGAGATTGTAAAACTAAACCTTACTACTGTAATAGAGTGCATATCTTAGATTCAGACATCTCATATCCAATAGATAAAGTCATAAAACTGTCATCATTAACATTTCAAGAATTTATAGGGATTAGTATTGGTTCCATGGGATGTGAGAGAGATAAATGCTGGCTCACTTTTCAAACAGATAATAATTACAACCTACACTTGAATAAGCATGCTACTTACTTATAACAAAATTTTAGGACAGTTGTAACATCATAGAAATACATATGGTAAGTACTTGTACTTTTCCTTTGTTTGATAAACATGTCATACCAAACTAATTTCCCTTTTTTTAAAAAAAAAAACCAAAAGACTAAGCTAAGAATTCATGAAAATTTTATGGATCCTTAGACAAATCTTCCTTAATAAACTCATAGAAGAGGTTTTCAAGAATGAAAACATTTTATAATTTGGGCTAGTCTACCTTGAAGATAATTTAATAGACTTCTAACTACTTGTGGGCATTTGTATTAGTCAGGACAAACTATTTTGTCCTATTTTCTCTCCATCATTTTTATTAGAATTTTGCATGAAGATATAGAAAGAAAATTTATTAGAACACATAAAGCTGAGAGGAAGAATCAGTAAATAAGAAGACTGAAAAGAGCAAGGTAAATGAAATATACTAAAACAAAATAAAATGGAGACCAGGCTTTGAAAATCCCGAGTGGACAAAAGCAATTAATCCACATAAGCAAAACTTAGTCTGCCTTATTTCTTGAGTGGAAGTACAACTTAGGTTAATTCTTATAAATACTTTTGATAATCATAAATGACATTTAAATCATTTTCTTCAAATGATATGAGATGATCGCTTTTTAAAGTTTCTACTGAATTTGTTACAATATTGCTTCTGTTTCACGTTTTAGTTTTTTGGCCAGGAGGCATGAGGAATATCAGTTCCCTACCAGGGATCAAACCTGCATCCCTGCATTGGAAGGTGAAGGCTTAACCACTGGACCACCAGGGAAGTCCCGAGATAGTCACTTTTAAGTAATCTGCTGTGGTAACCCTTGTTGTAACAATCACTGTAGTGATTAAACAACTTCTTCACTTTCACTTTATAAGCCATTTTGTAATGTTATGCTTCTGTGCTTAATATCAGTTTTGGGTTTGAAATCTGTTTGTGAACAGATTGTTTCTCACTCAGTAAATTGCTCATATCAAATAAAGCTCTCTGAATTTTCTTCTAACAAAAAGTCAAAAATCAGTTATAAAAAAAGAAGGGTCTAGAATCAAATTAATAAGCATTCCCATAAAAAAAATAAAACACACGTCAACATTTCAGTTGACAGGAAGCTCAATATAAGCCATCAGTATGTGTGACTTCTAAAAAATTGGATGGAACTTTAATACGAGCAAAATGTATTGTTCATAACAGAGGCAAAGTGATTAAGACCCACAAGGCTTATATTCAGAGAAAATTGGTATTATCTCTGTCCCCTTAGGCAAGATGCTTTACCTCTACGTGCCTCTCTTGCCATGGCCTACAAAGCTCTAGGTCCCCATCTAACTCTGATTCACCTGCCAACTTTGCAAAGTTGTCTTCAGGTACACTGGATAGTTTGCTTTCCATAAATCTTCCAAGCTCATCTCACCTCAGGCCTTTTCTGTGGCCCATCTTCTCTTCCTGGCTCATTGTCCCCCTAGGCCTCACTTGGCTCATTCTTTTACCTCATTTAGGTTTGCTCTAATGTCACCTCCCTAAAGGAGACTTGTTGACCTGCAAATCAAAATTCCACCCCCTCAACCTTCCACCTCAGCATTCCCTGTCCCCTTCTACACTGCATTTTTAACAGCATTTATCTCAAGGTGAAGTTATATTATTTCGTGTTCATTGTCCTCCACAAGGGTACCAGGCATGCAAAGTACAATGGTACCTATGAACACTCATATGACATGTGCATGAGGCACAACTTAAAGTGTTTCACATACTCAGTTTAAAATTATTTAAGACAAATCTTAAAATCCAATTTGCAGTTGAAGAAACTGAGCCACTGAGAGGTTGAGTTACTTTCCCCCAAGTCACAGAATAAGTCAATAGTGGAATCTGCATTCAGATCTAGGAAGTCTGACTTTGGAGACCAGACCTTTAACAACTAGTCTGTAGAGCCTCACTGTAGGTTCTAGCTAAGATTTTGATGGGTAACTAAGTATAAAAATTGAATAAAATAATACATTAAAAAAGTATGCATCTCAAATATCTAGGTCCGTGCATGCATAGAGTATGAATAAAAGTTTATAACAACGTATTTATTATCATTATTCCGCACTGGTAAGAACACTTTTGGGATGTGATCTTCAGTTCTATTTAAGAATCATTTGACATATTGGAGCTTATCCTTTAAAGAATGCTCAAAATGATGAAAGTTTTAGAAATTATGTCATTTTATAAAAGGTTTGTAGAGCTTGGGAATTTCAAGCTGATGAAGGCTTAATGTAAACATCTAGTTGCTTCAAATGTCTGAATCCCCCGGAAAGTAGAAAAAAGGCACGTGAACACAAGTTATAAGAAGGTATATTTTTCAATACCTTACAAAGATGAATTTTCTCATAAATATTGCAGATCAAAGTGTCCTGGGCAGTCTTTTAAATTAGTGATCTCCTCCATAAAATCCAAGCATAAACTTAATATTAGAGGAAGCTACCTGAAATTCCACTGTAAGAAAATCTACTTTTATAGCCTTTGCCTTAGATTTACCAGATTATGAGAGTACTCTGTCATCAAAGGTGTTTTTTTATATTTTCTTTATAAAATGTACAGGAATCTTTTTATATACACAAATCTCTTAAAGAGTCAGAGAAATAAAAAATGAGTGAAGAAAGGGAACTAACAGGTTAGGCATTTTTCACTGTGTCCTCACATCAGTCTACGAGGTAGGTGTTATTCCAATTTCATGTATAAGGTCCAGAGGGATAGAATAATTTATTCAGGTGGGTTGCAAAGCAAATAAAAGCAAATAAGTAGTTTGACCACAGGTCAGTCTAATTGAAAATATGTGCTCATCTACCACATAGCATTATTATTATTTTTATTCTGGAAGGAATAACAAAATAGAATTACTCACAGTCTTTACTCAACACTGCAGTAGGTTGACACATTTTGTTTCTCTAATTATATTAATTAGTTTGGCAGAAAACCTCTCTCCTCTACATGAACAAGAACTTCAAAAATTCAGTGTCATAAAATACTCCTTTGGATGAATAAAATTCTGTGGAGCACACACAAAAATTCCCCCATATGGATATATTTATCCTCAGTCAAATTTCTCCCCAATGAGTACATCTGATCAGCAGGCACTAAACACTGATTTCAAAAGTTTGGTAGCTTGAATTTGAATTTTGAACATTTTCCTCATTACTATAGTATCTGACATATGACATATGAATCAATGAATATTCTTCAAACACAAAATCCCTCAAGAGGGAAGGGATATATGTATATATACAGCTGATTCAATTTGTTGTACAGCAGAAACTAACACAACATGCTGCTAAGTCGCTTCAGTCGTGTCCGACTCTGTGCGACCCCATAGACGGCAGCCCACCAGGCTCCGCCATCCCTGGGATTCTCCAGGCAAGAACACTGGAGTGGGTTGCCATTACCTTCTCCAATGCATGAAAGTGAAAAGTGAAAGTGAAGTCGCTCAGTCGTGTCCGACTCTTCGCGACCCCATGGACTGCAGCCTACCAGGCTCCTCCGTCCATGGGATTTTCCAGGCAAGAGTACTGGAGTGGGGTGCCATTGCCTTCTCCAAACATAGTAAAGCAATTATACTCCAATTAAAAAACAAACAAACATAAAACCCTAACAGGTATTTGAAATATTAAGGTTTGTGTGAAAATGTGTTTTAGTTAATGATGCTAAAGATAAAGTCAATTCAGTTTATACATTCTCACAACAAGTTTTATAGTTGTAAATTCTTTCTCCCTTACTTAAGGATGTTTTCTGCTTAGAGCTACTGTGTTAATTTTCCTCAAACTATATTCCCTTCATCATGCCCTTTGGTGTAAGTAAAAGCAAACACAACTGCTCCTCCCTGTTGGTTCAGTTCTTTTTTTTCCCTAAAAAAATATTGTGGTGCTGATGTGACATATTTTGGTGAGATGAAAGCTCACTTATTCCCTGAAGTGACCAATTTTATTTGTTGAAGAAAGAGAAAAACAGGTTTTTAGTTTTTCATTGTGCAATAGATTGATTTTTGGTTGATCTTCTATTTGATAAGAAAAATATTTTAAAAGTTCACATGAATTTCAAGGGACTTGGCATACCATATCTGTAATAATTTGTTTCTTCTACCTAGACTTTATGAAAAAAATAAATTTTGTTCTTTTTACTTTTCTAAGTCAAGAAAATGAGGTCATAATCCAGATCTGGTGTTTTAGTCATGTGATTTGCTGTTGAGCATAACAAAAATTAATCGGAAATAAATGAAAGCCATGTTTCAATACATTAGTTCTTTTATACTTGTTTAAAGAAATATTAGCAATGAGGCTAATATATGCCACAAAATGGACATATTTAGAAATGAGATTCAATGCATTATTAGAAATGGATAGTATTGCTTCTTCTTCTGAATATGGCTGTGACAAGGACAGTCAATCTTATTGAGAACCATGGTATATAAGGACATAGAACTTTCCTGATTATGGCTGTGATTATTTTACATACTATTATTCTCTTACCTCTATTGAGGACTGTTCTCTAGAAGCTCTAAATATTGAAACAGATAACATCTCTTCCATAACAAATATGCCCTTGGCACAAAAACTGCTATCTCTGATTCTATTTTACATGTAAGAAATTGAGATTTTAAAAATGTAAAAAACCTTGTTCAAGGTCAAGATGGAAATTTACCATTAGAACTGGAATCAACTTCACATGATATGCTTCCCTGTTGAGTGCTATTTCCAGTCAAGTGCTTCTAGTTTTAAAACATTTCCTAATAC
Source organism: Giraffa tippelskirchi (assembly GCF_054371585.1). Classification (NCBI taxonomy): domain Eukaryota; kingdom Metazoa; phylum Chordata; class Mammalia; order Artiodactyla; family Giraffidae; genus Giraffa; species Giraffa tippelskirchi. Next base: position 79,477,147 of record NC_137275.1, on the reverse strand, counting down.
GTACTTCTTGAGGGTCAGTTCATTCTTTGGACTATTCATTCTTTTATTTAAAATGTTTCTGCTACAGTAGTATTTTCCAATCTTTAAATTGTCATCAATTTTCAAAGTGAAACATGCTTCTTCTTTCCTCAAAAATAAATTAGTATCTCTTTGCATTTAGAAAGGATATAACCAAGCTAGTTAATGGTCCAATTATGGTATCGCAAACAGTTTTATTATGGCTCTCTGAAAGACAAGCTTCCAGAAGTCAAGAGGCCAACAGAGGAGTCAGGAAATGTAGCACTGGGATTTACGGGTTTGAATCTTTTGTGACTTGTTGGCTATATGATTCTGAGCAAGTCACATGATTATTTCAAACCTCACTTTTATAATTGGGTGACAGAGGTGGTAAATTCATAAGAGTTTTGGGAAAATTATGAAGAGGAATATATAGGTACCATTTATATGTGGCCTGAAATGAGGTCAATACAAAAGAAGATGAGTTAGGACTTTGTCATGTTTACTGAGGCACATCTTGGTAAGAGTGTACATTTCAGAAGAATAGCCATTCTGTGAATTCCACAACATTTGATCACTTGGTGAAATAAAGTCACTTAAGAAATCTGATTAATATTTGAAAATTGGTCAAAATTTACTGCATAAATGTAGTGCCAAGTTAAAAACACTTTTGGGTATATAAATGGGGAATATTAAGACCTTCAGAAACTTCAGACTTCAGGATTTTAGATAAGGGCAGGTAGATTACTGTTCTCCCCAAAATATGTATAATGATGGTACATTAGTATTACTCAGAATAAAAATCCCTAATCTATTGCAGGAATTCTGTTTATTCTAAATAACAGCAAAACTCTCTAAAATGCTGAATAGGCAAAAATTGGTCTATATACAAAAGTTAAATGAAATTATATATTACATAAAAATCACTTCTTATATTTGGCTTCATACTTGTTCATTTTAAATGCTAATACTACCTTAGGTTTTTACAAAGTATTTCTCAAAGAGCACAGAAGAGTTTATCATCTCTTTCATACCTCCCTTAATATTTGAGAATAAATATTGATTTTACTGATGAGGAAATGAAAACAGAAATACTATGTCCCCAACGGTTACAAAACAAATCACTGGGAGAGCTGGTCTTAGAAATCAGGCAATCTATATCTAATTTGGTGTGCTTTCCCCTGAAATGTGTCAAGCATAAAAACATCATAATAGCACTTGGTGTAATAGGGAGAGTTGTAAAAGTAATAAACAAGGGCCTATATATGTAGATGTCAGAAGATGAGAGTATTAATGATAATTGCTGAACAATTTATAAGGCAAGCTTATAGTTCTTTCATTGATTGTGTTTCTGTGATTTGGCTCTTGTTATCAGAAAACTAAGATCATGGCATCTGGTCCCATCACTCCATGGGAAATAGATGGGGAAACAGTGGAAACAGTGTCAGACTTTATTTTTTTGGGCTCCAGAATGACTGCTGATGGTGACTGCAGCCATGAAATTAAAAGACGCTTACTCCTTGGAAGGAAGGTTATGGCCAACCTAGATAGCATATTTAAAAGCAGAGACATTACTTTGCAAACAAAAATCCATCTAGTCAACGCTATGGTTTTTCCAGTGGTCACGTATGGATGTGAGAGTTGGACGGTGAAGAAAGCTGAGCACCGCAGAATTGATGCTTTTGAACTGTGGTGTTGGAGAAGACTCTTGAGAGTCCCTTGGACTGCAAGGAGATCCAGTCAATCCATCCTAAAAGAGATCAATCCTGGGTGTTCATTGGAAGGTCTGATGTTGAAGCTGAAACTCCAATACTTTGGCCACCTCATGCGAAGAGTTGACTCATCGGAAAAGACCCTAATGCTGGGTAGGATTGGGGGCGGGAGGAGAAGGGGACGACAGAGGATGAGATGGTTGGATGGCATCACCGACTCGATGAACATGGGTTTGGGTAGACTCCGGGAGTTGGTGATGGACAGAGAGGCCTGGCGTGCTGCAGTTCATGGGGTCGCAAAGAGTTGGACACAACTGAGCGACTGAACTGAACTGAACTGAACTGAACTGATAGCATCTACATAACTTGTCTTCCTGGTAATAAAACACTGCCTGTTTCAAGGTCACCCAATAGTCATGTCAGTTTAGATGCTGAGACTTCAGGATGTTGCACTGTTCTGTTTCCAGGCTCCCCATGATCCAGGGAGCACCTCTCTTCCCTTTCTCTCTTCCTGATGCTCACTGTCTTGCTCTAGGTCTCTCTCTCTCTTATTCCCAGTCCACCTGATATTCTCACCAGCTGAAGTTACTGTCTACTGAGACATTAATACATTCCATTTTATTGTCAAGTGGCTGTAACTGAATAAACAAATATTTTCAGCGATTTTATTTTCACTCACTCATGCTGACAACCTAGTTTACACCCGTATCTTGGATACTTTTTTCCTCTTGTTTCTTCAGGGCTGTGTATAATGTGTTAATGCATAACAATCAGTGAGATAACTGAAAAATACTCCAAATGTTTACCAACCATCTAAGGCTTTTTGTCTGTTAGCATCTCAAAAAATAAGTCAGTTTTTAAAACTGTTTTTTTTTTTATATTGGAAATACAAAAGGTTTATTTTATTTTCTTCCCTCCTTCCTTTCCCCTTTCACCAAAGGCTACAGATACTACTTTGCTTCCCAGCTATCTGAGAGTTTGACATCTTATAATCACAGATGTGTGTGTGCTAAGTCGCTTCTGTTGTGTCCAACTCTTTGCGAACCTGTCGGCTGTAGCCTGCCAGGCTGCTCTGTCCATGGGATTCTCCAGGCAAGAATACTGGAATGAGTTGCCATGCCCTCCTCCGGGGGATCTTCCCGACCCAGGGATTGAACCTGTATCTCCTGCAGTTCCAGCATTGCAGGTGGGTTCTTTACCACCGAGTCACCCGGGAAGCCCTATAATCACAAAAGAATAACATCCAAATACAATGCGATCTCTAGGAAACACTGGTAGCAAAAGTGATGTGTTTTTCACTTCATTAAGATATACTTCTTCGTTTTAGTTTCCAGAAGGGATTCTTGGGAAGGGATGCAGTGAGAATTTAGGACCCATTATGAGGGGATTGCTTGAGTTTTGGCAAATGCCCAATATCAAGATGAAGTAAATTGCAGAAATGAGTGTGCAGCACCTCCAGATGGTTGGCTTGTCATCTGAGTGATGGCATTGAGAACCTCTAAGTTTCTGCAGCTATGCAAGTGTGGTGTCAGAAAGCAAGATGGCTAAGACCACTGGTCCTGGGAAAGGAATAGAGGCTGGGAAGAGGATTTCATTTATGCCAGGAGACTGGTTAGGACAGGACACTGGATGAAGAACATAAGGTCTTTCTGCTTTTCTACTGCTTTGCATAAGAAGGCAGAGGCTTGGCATGCCCTGAGCCCCTCCTGCATTCTAAGCATTCCACTCCCATCAACCTCTTCCTCGTGGGCAGTGCCGCCAACCCTCACACTTCTTTCAGCATCTTCCTTTGGTGAAAATGAAGCCAAAAAAATCATCACTACCCTTATCTCATTGACTTCCTGATCCTACCCATTCTCTGCTCTTTTTCTCTCTTTTTATATCTGGTGGGAAAAGATAGAAACAATGGGAGTGAACTTTCTTATTCTATTATATGGGTACATTGCTAATGCCAAAAACTAAGCTTATATATTTTATCAACACCATCAGAATGGTGACTATTTCTTGGAGCTATTGCTAGCTTCACTGGTGGCTCAGATGAGGGATCTGTCTGAAATGCAGGAGAGTGGGTTCAGTCCCTGAGTCAGGAAGATTCCCTGGAGAAGAGAATGGCAACTCAATACTGGAGTAGGAAAATACTTGCCTGGAAAATTCCATAGACAGAGGAGCCTGGTGGGCTATAGTCCATGGAGTCACAAAGAGTCAGATATGACTGAATGCCTAACACTAACACCCTATTGCTAGCTTCAGTAATTTCTTTCACATTTGCTTTGTCTTTCAGCAGATTGCAACAGAAGGATTACTTTTAAAAAGGAGAAAAAGTTCTCTTGCTATGGCTCAGTTCTGATGAGTCATCAAAGTTTAAACCCAGGATGATACAATATTTCACTCAACAAATATTTATTGAGTGCTGCTAGGCACTATTCCAGGTGCTGGAAACACAGCAATGAATACAATAGAGGAGATGGATAAGGACTCTGAAACCCCTGTTCCAGGCTAATGAGAGGAGATATAACCTGAAATTATTATAAAAATAAGTTAACTTTCATAGTGGTAAATGAACTGAAGGAAATTAAAGAGGGTTAAATGAGAGGTAGTGACTCAGGTTGGGCAGAATGGAGAGGATATTTGAGCCTGAACAGTAACCTAGAGTAATGTGAGAAGTATTCTTCTGGCTCAGTTTAGGAAAATGTGATATTCCCAGTATGTTCATATGATACGATGTCTGTTAAACTCTCCCACAACTATTGCACATAATGTCTTTACAGTGAGAATGGTGGGGAGTCTCAATTTTGATTGAGTACAATTTTGATTTATGCTATTTTATGATTCAGTATTACTAGTGTCTTAAAATGTTGGGAGAAATATCAACCAGTGAAGAAGAACTAAAGAGCCTCCTGATGAAAGTGAAAGAAGAGAGTGAAAAGGTGGCTTAAAACTCAACATTCAAAAAACTAAGATCATAGCATCCAGTCCCAACATTTCATGACAAGCAGATGGGGAAACAATGGAAACAGTGACAGACTTTATTTTTGGGGGCTCTAAAATCAGTGCAAATGGTGACTGCAGCCATGAAATTAAAAGATGCTTGCTCCTTGGAAGAAAAGTTATGACCAACCTAGACAGTATATTAAAAAGCAGAGACATTACTTTGCCAACAAAGGTCCGTCTAGTCAAAGCTATGTTTTTTTCCAGTAGTCATGTATGGATGTGAGAGTTGGACTATAAAGAAAGCTGAGCACTGAAGAATTGATGCTTTTGAACTGTGGTGTTGGAGAAGACTCTTGAGAGTCCCTTGGACTACAAGGATATCCAAACTGTCCATCCTCAAGGAAATCAGTCCTGAATATTCATTGGAAGGACTGATGCTGAAGCTGAAACTCCAATACTTTGACCACCTGATGCGAAGAGCTGTCCCATTTCAAAAGAACCTGATTCTGGGAAAGATTGAAGGCAGAAGGAGAAGGGGATGGGAGAGGCTGAGATGGTTGGATGGCATCACTGCCTCAATGGACATGAGTTTGAGTAAACTCTGGAAGTTGGTGATGGACAGAGAGGCCTGGTGTGCTGCAGTCCATGGGGTCACAAAGAGTTGGACAGCCTGAGCAACTGAACTGAACTGAAGAAAGAAAAGTTGAAAGGAGGAGAAACTATTGAGTGTTGGGTATAACTAGTTTGAAAAAATATATATTAAGTAGCCAAATCATGAGTAGAGAATATCAAACGGGTAAATGTGTGCTTGCCTAGTTGTTAAGTCGTGGCTGACTTCTTGAGATACCCTGTACTGTAGCCTACCAGGCTCCTCTGTCTGTGGAATTTTCAGGCAAGAATACCAGAGTGGGTTGCCATTTCCTCCTCCAGGGGATCTTCGAGATCCAGGGATCCAACCTGTTTCCTGCATTGGCAGGCAGATTCTTTACCACTGAGTCACCTGGGAAGCCCAAATGGATAAATATTTTTTGCCAATTAGATTGTTCAGTGGCTCTCACAGCATATATAACTAAAACAATGTACTCATAGTACAGACAAACACAAAAACAGGACAAAGATACAATTCTAAGACCTGAGACATAGCTCCCGATTTTCTAATAGAATATTACCAAAACATATACAAAATAGTGTGGACAGTTCTAAGGAATGCAGGGTTGGAAAAAGGGATTTGGGTTACACAGTTTTGTGTATAATATGCAAATCAATTCCAAAAGCACCTAGATTGGCAAACAATTAGATTCTCCTAACATGGAAAAGGAATTTGTCTAAATTTGCAGGTAATTATTTAGTCCAAAATCTCAAAGGGAGAAATGATAAGTAAGACTATCTCTGTTGCTGTAATCATGTAAAGGTGTGTATCCTTTATGTGTTAACAGGGTGAAGAAGAATATTGATATTTGAGTTGAAAAACTGTTAAAAGCTTCCTATGCTTCACACTCAAGTGCAATATTTCACTTGACTATAATTCATAAGTTTTCTGTAGTAGGCTGAATATTTTATACGCACAGTTAAGTACACAAACGTATTAAATGCAATATATTTCTGACAGTAATATAATTTGAGGCAGAAACTTTCTATCATATTTATATATCGCTGGGCAGATGGAGCACTCAAGTTTAACATACAAAGTGAGAATCAGCAAACAAAGGCGCATTGTGTGCTTTATTGTCAAGGAAAGGGAAGTGGTAATTAGTGAGACTCCACCCTTTCCCAGGCAGTGTCATATGGATCCATGGATATATATCCTGTTAACTGAGGGTTTTTCTGGAACCCCACCCCTTAAATTATGTACCTGAAGTGAGTTTCAAACTTGCTTGACCCTAGCCTGGCACTGTGCAGTCCTTCCTGCTTTGCTTCCCGGCCTTCCAGACAAAAGTATAAAACAAATACATACAACTGATCACTTTACCAACCGAAAGACACAGAATTCCACATTCAAACTTCTCTGACCAATGTAACAGATCTCAGTTACATAAATACACACGATGAGACAGATAATTTAAATTAGGTTGAAAAGTTGAGGCCTATTCTATTTTTAAGGCAAATTATTTTACTGAGAGCTTTTTAAGATAATGAATAAGCTGTACCATCCAGAATATAATAAAAAACCAAAAATATCTAAGCCCCTTTAGGAACTCTCTATCAGGCCCCAAGCTTAGAAATTTACAGTCTGAATTCATGAGCTATATGAGATCAATTACTATAAAAGACGATTTCAGTCATTCAAGTTAGAGAAAAAGGCTCAAAATCTAGCTTGAAATTGCTCTATTTAATTCATTTAAGATTTACAGAATGTTTATATATGAATTTTCCCTAAGAGACAAGGGATAAACGGATGAATCAGGTATGAACTCTGAGTCAAAATAGTATACAGCTTAGAAGGATAGACACAGAACATTATAATACTAAGGAGAAAGATCTTTAGTAACAGCTGAGAAAGACCTGGGAAATGAAGAGCAAAGGAGACAAAAAGAAGTCAGTGGAAGGCATGGGCTTCTGATGAGAGGAAAGAAGTGGGCAACATTTGATATATAAGAATATTGAGACATATAAAAGAAATCCAGTACCTTAGTTTAATAGGAACATAGGCATATGATAGGGGAAAGACCATAATAGATCAATGCTTAGTACAGAATAGGTGTTCAGTGAATATTTTTTAAATGAAAATAATGAATAAACGAAGATTGAAAGGCAGGATAATGCCAAATTGTAGAGACCTTCGAATGCTAGGATAAATAAATTGCACTCGAGATAGAGTGGAACACTTACAGGCCTTTGAGCAAAGATGGATCACTATCAGAACTATGTGAGGGAAGATTAACTGGTGGGAGGGGGCCAATCAGTTAGCTGTTTGTATAGTCCAGGAGGGTAGCAATAATGACAGGAAATTACTAAACTGGAAGTAGAAAGTGAAAGGAGGGATGAATGGGAGAAATGCTGTAGAGGCAGAATTGATAGTTAAAGTAATTAATTGGCTCTGAGAAGAAAGATGAAAGCAATGAAAATGACGCCTCAATTTCCAGGGTGGATGACAGGGAGGGTATTGGTGCTTTTAACAGAAATAAGGAACACAGAAAGATAAGCATCAACTTGCAAAGAAAGAGAATTAGTTCAGAGTTAGACATATGGCTGGCAGGGGCACTGGCAGGGCATCTCGGTAGAGATGTGCAGCAAGCAGATAAGTGTTGTCTTGTTCCTAAAAAAATAAATGCTGTCACAAGGGGAGAAGCAACACTTGCCCCTTGATGTGTCCCTCACTTAACCTCTACTTTCTGATTAATTGCAGTAAGGAGGAAAGATAGCGAAGGTTTTATTCCTTAGTGCTAAAAAACTCACAAAAATCATGTATACACTTAGAAAAGCCAAGTCGTATCAATTAAGGTGATAAAAGATTTCAGATTACCTACATGTAGTCGAAGCTCTGGATATTTAAATCCTCTGCTTGGAATGCAAAAAATACAGTGAGAATAAAGTGAGTGGCTTGCTTGGGCTAAACTAGAGCATAGGCCACGGTACTCTAGTTGCTTCAGAATCATCTGAGAAGCTTGTTAGTAGACAGTCCCAGCCTGACCTCAGGAGTCTCTGATTAAGAAATTGTGGAGTGGTCTAAGAATTTATAGTTCTCACAGGTTCCCAGATGGCGTTGATGATGCTGGTCTAGGCCTACACTTTGAGGATCAGCGGCTTGAGGACAAGGTCTTTTAAATAATGTCCAAAAAGTGATTATCAGAAGATAATCTGTGAACAATCAGAAACACTTGGATTGCTTGTTAAAAATTTAATTCTTTTGGTCTCATCCTAGACCCAGTGAATCTTAATATCTGCATTTAGAGTTAGGAAATAAGCCTTTCATGCAACCTGTCTAGGTAATTCCAAGTACCTTTTAAACTTTGAGAACCACTCAAATTATAATGTGAATTTTAATTACCTTTGAAGGACATTAGAGACTAAAGAATAAGGAACAGAAATAAGGAACACAGAAAGATAAGCATCAACTTGCAAAGAAAGAAAATTAGTTCAGAGTTAGACATGTGGAAGAAAGAACAAATGACTAGGAGTTAAGAGAGATGAACTGTAGTCACAGATCTTGACATTAGTTTGCTGTGTGGCCTTAGGTAAAACTTAAGCTTTTTAGGTACAGTTTTCTCATCTAGAAAGAAAAATGATTAAACTGACAGATCTATGATGAATCCTGGGGATAATAAGCAGTAATAGGTAATTCCCAGAGAGTTTAGGAAAACTAGCATTTCTCAACTGGCTGTGTAAGCATAAGATATGGTTTGCTTTTGTTTTGTTGTACTATACATGCCTCTGAGTTGCCTCACTTGCTGGAGGTAGTTGTTAGGTTATTGATCTCTTCTGTCTTTGAGAATCACTATTGGGTGAGCTATTTTTGTGTGCTGGATTGAGTTCTACCTCTCATGAATGCTGGACTTTATATGATTAGCCAGTACAGTCTAATTTTTACTGGAGTAAATGATAGAGATTATAGTGATTCAAGTTTCTTAGCCAAAATAGTATCTCTAAAAAAATGAATATTAAAATAGAATTTAAATTTATATATTCCCTCTCACACTCATTAGGATGGCTACACTCTAAAAAAAATATCAGAATAAGTGATGGTGAAGATGTGGAGAAACTGGAAACTTTGTGCACCACTGGTAGGAACGTACAGCCACTATGAAAACCAGCATGTGGTTCCTCAAAATATTAAAAATAAAGTTACCATATGATTCAGCAATTCCACTTCTGTGGATATACTTAATTGAAAGAAAGGACTCAAATATATTTGTACCATCATGTTCATAGCAGTGTTTTTCACAATAGCTCAAAGATGAAGAAACCCAAGTGCATAAATATACAATATAATATTAGTCTTAAAAAGGATAAACATTCTGACACGTGCCACAACATGGATGAACCATAAGGACATTATATATTAAGTGAAATAAGCCAGTCACAAAGGGACAAATTCTGTATGATTCTACTTATATGAGGTTTCTAAAGTAGTCAGATTCATAAAGGCAGAAAGCAGGATGGTAATTTTCAGGAGTTTGGGGAAGAAGGGAATGAGGAGTGACTGTTGAACGGTTTGAATTTTAGTTTTGCAAAATGAAAAGAGTTCTTGAGATGGATGATGATGATGCATGTATAGTCAAGATACTTCTACTTAACTGTACATCTAAAATGATTAAGATGATAAATTTTATGTTACATGTATTTTACCACAATTTAAAATGCTGCTGCCGCTACTGCTAAGTCGCTTCAGTCATGTCCGACTCTGTGCGACCCCATAGACGGCAGCCCACCAGGCTCCCCTGTCCCTGGGATTCTCCAGGCAAGAACACTGGAGTGGGTTGCCATTTCCTTCTTCAATGCATGAAAGTGAAAAGTGAAAGTGAAGTCGCTCAGTCATGTCCGACTCTTCGCAACTCCATGGACTGCAGCCTACCAGGCTTCTTTGTCCATGGGATTTTCCAGGCAAGAGTACTGGAGTGGGATGACATTGCCTTCTCTGACAATTTAAAATAAATAAATACAAATTTAAATTTCAATAAAATGTATATGTGTGTTAGTCACTCAGTTGGGTCTGACTCTTTGCGATCCCATGGACTACAGCCCACCAGGCTCCTCTGTCCATGGGATCCTCCAAGCAGGAATACTGGAGTAGGTTGCCCTTCTCTTCTCCAAAATGTATATGTTCAATGTTAAATATGGAAATTATTAATATGATGTGTCTAGAGTATATCACAAATCAATTCCTTATGACATAAAAAGAGAAGCTTTACCCTTAGTTATGGAGTTTTCTAAAACCTATTTTTCACTTTTGGATTCTAGTATTTCATGTTATGAATAACAGAAGAAATAAAAGGAAGATTGAAAGCAGATTATTTTCTACCAAATGCAAGTTTGGGTTGATACTGTAATGTATTTATTGGCTCAAAATACTATCAAGGCATTGAAATTTTATTTCCCAGGCTGATTTGGTACCAGATGGCAGAGCCCTAAAGGATTTTGCAAAACATTATTGATTTAAATAAGGGAAATAATAGAGTTATGAGTATTTAACAAGGAGGAATTTGTAATCAGAAGCTTTAGTACCCAAAATGACAATGAATCTGAGAAACATAAAAGCAGAAGGATATGGTAGTAATCATGGCATTTCTGCTTTAGTAGGAGAAGTGAATTCAGCTGTTGAAGAGAAGAAAATCATAGTGGAACACTGATCACATAAGTAAGAGTGAGAGGAGAGGATCCAATGAAGATATGAAAGGACATCTGGAGGCTGGGATCCACAAGATGGCAAACAAAGCCTACATAGGTAGCCTACACACATAGCCTACAGAGCTCCTAAAACTCCTACTGAGGAAAGGTACGTTTCATAACAAACTAAGAATTCCAAGTATGTGTTAAGGTCGATAGCTTAATTTAATGGAAACAAATGTATAGGCATGAAAGTCCAATATCTTAATTTAAAATGTCCATAGAAAAACACTTCAAAAACTGACACTCCTCTCAGTATATATCTTCCACCAGGAAACTTAGTTTTATAAAACTCTTATTTGTATTAATAATGTTAGGGTAAAGAGAAAGTTAGCAAACAGTGGACAGCTTAGAGTCATATTTACAAAACCATTTAGCTTTTCCCATTTTTTGAAAAGTAAATGCTGCTCTTTGAAAGTACTGTCTGGCAAAAGAAATGTTGTCTTATGAAGTGTACACTTGGGCATGTGGGTTTATATTAGGACCTGCCTAAACCATGTTTGCTTGCCAGTACATCTGCTTAACCGACAGTGTAAATGCAGATGCGAGCATGGATTGAAACAGAAAAGCCTGATGGGTTAAAGGTGTGGTAATGAAAAAGACAAAGTAAAATCATCAATAGTTTTTAAAGTAGTATGAAACTGATCATTATAATTAAGTCAATAGAAAAGCAAAAGAAATAAAATTTAGCAGTATATAGATGATGTACAAAAGCTAATACACATTGAAAAAATATTCAACCTAATGAATCTGAAAAGTGAAAATAAAAATAACATACTTTTCATTCATCATTTTGGCAAAAATGAAACAATAAACAAGTAAGATAATTTAACTCTAGCAACTCAGGCAAGAAAGTGGGAGAACACAGCTCTCTTTTCTGTAGAAATTGGTACATTTTTAGAGACTACATTGACAGTGGTAATTAAATTTGTAAATGTACATACTCTAACCTAGAATCCCACTTTTATGACTGTATTTATTTAAAAAAACCCACAAATATATAAAAATAAATGTTCATCATGGTTGCTTTGGGGAGAAAAAGTATGAAACATTAAAAGTGTTTATCAATGGCAATGGTTTGATATCACACAACTGTACTCATTTCACATGCTAGCAAAGTAATGCTCAAAGTCCTTCAAGTTAGGCTTCAGTAGTATATGGACTGAGAACTTCCAGATGTACAAGTTGGATTTAGAAAAGGCAGAGGAACCAGAGATCAAATTGCCAACATCTGTTGGATCATAGAAAAAGCAAGGGAATTCCATAAAAACATCTACTTCTGTTTCACTGACTATCCAAAAGCTCTTGACTCTGTGGGTCAAAACAAACAGTGGAAAATTTATAAAGAGATGGGAAGACCACCATACCTATCTCCTGAGAAACCTGTATGCAGGTAAAGAAGCAACAGTTAGAACAGGACATGAAGAGCAGACTGGTTCCAAGTTGGAAAAAGAGTATGTCAAGGCTGTATATTGTCACCCTGCTTATTTAACTTATATGTAGAGTACATCATGAGAAATGTTGGGCTGGATGAAGCACAAGCTGGAATCAAGATTGCCAGGAGAAATATTAATAACCTCAGATATACAGATGACATCACTCTAATGGCAGAAAGTGAAGAGGAATTAAAGAGCTTCTTGATGAAGGTGAAAGAGGACAGTGAGAAAGCTGGCCTAAAATTCTACAAACAAAAAATGAATATCGTGGCATCTGGTCCCAATCACTTCATGGCAAATAGATTGGGAAACAATAGAAAAAGTGACAGACTTTATTTTCTTGGGCTCCAAAATCACTGCAGATGGTGACTGCAGCCAGGAAATTTAAAGACGCTTGCTCCTTGGAAGAAAAGCTATAACTAACCTAGACAGCATGTTAAAAAGCAGAGACATTACTTTGCCTACAAAGGTCCGTCTAGTCAAAGCTATGGTTTTTCCAGTAGTCATGTACGGATGTGAGAGGTGGACAATAAAAAAGGCTGAGCGGCAAAGAACTGATGACTTTCATCTGTGCTGCTGGAGAAGACTCTTGAGAGTCCCTTGGGCAGCAAGGAGATCCAACCACTCAATTCTAAAGGAAATCAGTCCTGGATATACATTGGAAGGACTGATGCTGAAGCTGAAGCCTTAATACTTTGGCCACCTAATGCGAAGAACTGACTCATTGGAAAAGACCCTGATGTTGGGAAAGATTGAAGGCAAGAGATGGGGATGACAGAGGATGAAATGGTTGGATGGCATCAGCAACTCAATGGACATGAGTCTGAGCAAACTCCAGGAAATGGTGAAGGACAGGGAAGCCTGGCATGCTACAGTCCATCGGGTCGCAAATAGTTGGACACAACTGAGCAACTGAACAACAACAATAATTCATGGAATATTTTGAAGGTCTTAAACTTATATATTATAATATACATATATATATATATGCTAACCTGAAAGAAATTGAAAAAGACAAAAGCAAGAAAACATTTCATTTTATAAAACGTCAAAATGGAAACCGAATAAAAAACTGCATGCATGTTTATGCCTATTAAACATAGAAGAAAGTCATGAAGATGATCAGCCTGCTATTAACAGAAGTAAACTGAAAGTAAAATTGGATGGGTGGAATGGGCTAATTTAAAAATTACAATGGAATTATAATTTTGAATTTTTTGAATTTTTCCAATAGAAGTTTTAAAAATGTATATGCACATTCCAATTTGGGAAGGAATTTTAGAGTAAGAACTAAGCCAAGGCAAAGTGTAATTTAAACTGTTTATTGGATAAAGAAGTTTTGGAACATAATGGAATCACCAGGAAACAAAGACACACCTATCCATTTGTTTTCATCCTGGGGAACTACAAACTTGGAATTCTTTGGTAGAACATTTCGGCATGAGAATGAGGATGTGTTAAATCAGGACTGACATCTGAGGATCCCACTAGGGGCATCTGCCATTTCCTGGGAGGCACACTCCTCTCATGTGGCTCTAAACAGTTTGAAATCAGTGTCCAAAGACTCATTAAAATTAGCTTTAGAAGAAATCTCAGAACTCATCTATTCCCTTTCCACGATTTTGAGGCCCAAGTGACTATATCTTCCTTTCAATCCAGAAATTTCAAATATTTTTGGTTATTCTTTTCACATCTGTTTGTTCATTTAGCTAAAACTATACAATTAACAGAAGCTGAAGATATTAAGAAGAGGTGGCAAGAATACACAGAAGAACTGTACAAAAAAGATCTTCATGACCCAGATAATCATGATGGTGTGATCACTCACCTAGAGCCAGACATCCTGGAATGTGAAGTCAAGTGGGCCTTAGAAAGCATCACTACAAACAAAGCTAGAGGAGGTGATGGAATTCCAGTTGAGCTATTTCAAATCCTGAAAGGTGATGCTGTGAAAGTGCTGCACTCAATATGCCAGCAAATTTAGAAAACTCAGCAGTGGCCACAGGACTGGAAAAGGTCAGTTTTCATTCCAATCCCAAAGAAAGGCAATGCCAAAGAATGCTCAAACTACTGCACAATTGCACTCTTCTCACACGCTAGTAAAGTAATGCTAAAAATTCTCCAAGCCAGGCTTCAGCAATATGTGAACAGTCAACTTCCAGATGTTCCAGCTGGTTTTAGAAAAGGCAGAGGAACCAGAGATCAAATTGCCAACATCTTTTGGATCATCAAAAAAGCAAGAGAGTTCCAGAAAAACATCTATTTCTGCTTTATTGACTATGCCAAAGCCTTTGACTGTGTGGATCACAATAAACTGTGGAAAATACTGAAAGAGATCGGAATATCAGACCACCTGACCTGCCTCTTGAGAAACCTGTATGCAAGTCAGGAAGCAACAGTTCAAACTGGACATGGAACAACAGACTGGTTCCAAATAGGCAAAGGAGTACATCAAGGCTGTATATTGTCACCCTGCTTATTTAACTTATATGCAGAGTACATCATGAGAAACGCTGGTCTGGAGGAAGCACAAGCTGGACTCAAGATTGCCGGGAGAAATATCAATAACCTCAGACGTGCAGATGACACCACCCTTATGGCAGAAAGCGAAGAAGAACTAAAGTGCCTCCTGATGAAAGTGAAAGAGGAGAGTGAAAAAGTTAGCTTAAAGCTCAGCATTCAGAAAACTAAGATCATGGCATCCGGTCCCATCACTTCATGTCAAACAGATGGGGAAACAGTGGAAACGGTGTCAGACATAATTTTTGGGGGCTCCAAAATCACGGCAGATGGTGATTACAGCCATGAAATTAAAAGACGCTTCCTCCTTGGAAGGAAAGTTATGATCAACCTAGATAGCATATTAAAAAGCAGGGACATTACTTTGTCAACAAAGGTCCACCTAGTCAAGGCTATGGTTTTTTCAGTAGTATTGTATGGATGAATGTGAGTGTTGGACTGTGAAGAAAGCTGAGCACCGAAGAACTGATCTTTTGAACTGTGGTGTTGGAAAAGACTCTTGAGAGTCCCTTGGACTGCAAGGAGATCCAACCAGTCCATCCTAAAGGAGATCAGTCCTGGGTGTTCATTGGAAGGACTGATTTTGAAGCTGAAACTCCAATACTTTGGCCACCTCATGCGAAGAGCTGACTCAGTGGAAAAGACCCTGATGCTGAGAAGGATTGGGGGCAGAAGAAGGGGACAACAGAGGATGAGATGGCTGGATGGCATCACTGACTCGATGGACATGAGTTTGGGTAACCTCCGGGAGCTGGTGATGGACAAGGAGGCCTGGCATGCTGTGTTTCATGGGGTTGCAAAGAGTCGGACAGGACTGAGTGACTGAACTGAACTGATACAATTAACAACTAATTGGCAGGTTCAGATGATACATGACCGAGGATGCATCTTTGATCCATGGCACAAACTGCACCTCCTATCCCCTTCACTTTACTATAGTTCTGTGTTGATTAATTTTAGGCATCAAATTGACTGGGTGATAGAAAAAACAGGTATCTTGTGAAACACTATTTCTGAGTGTGTCTATGAATTGGTGGACTAAGAAAGCAGACTGCCTTGCCTGATGTGGGTGGGCACCATCTCACCTGTGCAGGACCAGAACAGAACACAAAGGCAGAGGAAGGATGAATTCTCTTTGGCTCTGAATTCATGAGCCAAGACCTTAGTCTTTTCCTGCCTTTGGGCTGGGATTTATGCCATCAGCATTCCTAGTTCTCAGGCCTTTGCATGTGGACTGAAATTTACATCATTGGCTTTCCTGGGTCTCCAGCTTATAGACAGTAGATCCTGGGATTTGTCAGCCTCTGCAATCTCATGAGGCCCCAGTTTCTTATAATAAATCTCATTCTCTGTGTGTGTGTGTATGTATATACACACATACACATATATACACATATATGTATATATAAGTATATAAATATATATAGGCTATAGATATTTATCACTATATATAAAATATGTATAGATGTATAGGATTATTTATATACAGAGAGATAGCTAATTTAGGATATATCTTTATCTATATCTACTGTATCTTATTGGTCCTATTTATCTAGAAGACTCTAACACAAGTCAGTTCAGTCACACAGTCATGTCTGACACTGCAACCCCATGGACTGCAACATGCCAGACTTCCCTGACCATCACCAACTCCCAGAGCTTACTCAAACTCATGTCCATTGAGTCGGTGATGCCATCCAGCCATCTCATCTTCTGTCATCACCTTTCCCTCCCACTTTCAACCTTTCCCACCATCAGGGTCTTTTCAAATGAGTCAGTTCTTTGCATCAGGTGGCCAAAGTATTGGAGTTCCAGCTTCAGCATCAGTCCTTTCAATGAATATTCAGGACTGATTTCCTTTGGGATGGACTGGTTGGATCTCCTTGCAGTCCAAGGGACTCTCAAGAGTCTTCTCCAACACCACAGTTCAAAAGCATCAATTCTGTGGTGCTCAGCTTTCTTTATGGTCCAATTCTCAAATCCATACATGACTACTGAAAAAATCATAGCTTTGACTATACAGACATTTCTTAGCAAGCAATGTCTCTGCTTTTTAATATGTTGTCTAGGTTGCTCATAGCTTTTCTTCCAAGGAGCAAGCATTTTTGAATTTCATGGCTGCAGTTACCGTCGGCAGTGATTTTGGAGCCCAAGAAAATAAAGTCTGACAGTGTTTCCATTGTTTCCCCATCTATTTCCTGTGAAGTGATGGGACCGGATGTCATGATCTTAGTTTTCTGAATTTTGAATTTTAAGCCAACATTTTCTCTCTCCTCCTTCACTTTCATCAAGAGTCTCTTTAGTTCTTCTTTGCTTTCTGCCATAAGGGTGGTGTCATCTGCATATTTGAGGTTATTGATATTTCTCCTGGCAATCTTGTTTCCAGCTTGTGCTTCATCTAGCCTGGCTTTTTGCATGATGTATTCTGCATATAAGTTAAATAAGCAGGGTGACAATATATAGCCTTGACGTTCTCCTTTCCTGATTTGGAACCAGTCTGTTTTTCCATGTCCAGTTCTCACTGTTGACCTGCATACAGATTTCTCAGGAGGCAGGTCAGGTGGTCTGGTATTCCCATCTCCTTCAGAGTTTTCCACAGTTTGTTGGGATCCACACAGTCAAAGACTTTTGCGTGGTCAAAAAAGCAGAAGTAGATGTTCTTCTGGAACTCTCTTGCTTTTTTGATGATTCAATGCATGTTGGCAATTTGATCTCTGATTCAGTGTGTCTTTTCTAAATACAGCTTGAACATCTGGAAGTTCTTGGTTCACGTACTGTCGAAGCCTGGTTGGAGAATTTTGAGCATTACTTTGCTAGTGTGAGAGATGAGTGAAATTGTGTGGTAGTTTGAGCATTCTTTGGCATTTCCTTTCTTTGGAATTGGAATGAAAACTGACCTTTTCCAGTCCTGTGGCCACGGCTGAGTTTTCCAAATTTGTTGGTATACTGATTGCAGCACATTAACAGCATTGTTTTTTAGGATTTGAAATAGCTCAGCTGGAATTTCATCACCTCCACTAGTTTGTTCATAGTGATGCTTCCTAAGGCCCACTTGACTTCATACTCCAGGATGTCTGGCTCTAGGTGAGTGATCACAGTGTTTTGGTTATCCGTATTATGAAGATCTTTTTTGTATAGTTCTTCTGTGTATGTTGCCACCTCTTCTTAATATCTTCTGCCTCTGTTAGATCCATACCATTTCTGTCGTTTATTGTGCTCATCTTTGCATGAAATGTTCCCTTGGTATCTCTAATTTTCTTGAAGTGATCTTTAGTCTTTCCTATTCTATTGTTTTCTTCTATTTTATATATATATAAGATATAAACTAACACAAGTAGTTTATATCTAACTGTAATTGCTTTTTGTTTCTGCACATACATTGTTCTGTTTACCTCAACTTTTTTGTTCAGGCTGCCTCTTCCCTATGCTACTTAATCCTCTCTGTCTTTAACTTAATTAAATCCTGCTTATTCTAAGTTTGATATTACTCCTACAGGAAGCCTTTGTGATCTGCACCAGTCTCATCCTCCAGGCTACAATAGGTCCCCTTTCTCCGTGTTCTCCTATACCTTGTATCTCTCTGTTGGGTAGCTGCTCTTCTTCATTTTACTGGCCACCTTCACTAAACCAATCCATCTCTTCATCTTGTGTACCTAAAATAACAGTTTCTGATACCTATTAGCCACTGACTAAATACATGTATGTTATAGGATTGAGTGAATATATACATGCCTTGGCATCAGATGTAACTAATTAAAAGAATTGGAGTAGGTGTAGCTCTCATCATGGAGTAAATCACTATATGAAAAAAGCAATTTTAAAAGTACATGCTCTGTGTATGGTGGTTCAGTAGTGTCATCTTTACATACACAAGACATCACTTTATTATTTTCCTTTTACTTTAGAGAATTATGCATATTTTTTTCTGGGCATCTAAAAAAAATCTTTATTTGTAGTTTTCTTTGTGTTCTATAAGACCTGACATATTCTAACTCAATGTAAAATGCTCAGGACTGCCTAAGAAGTATATGGTTTTAGATTTCTCCTTTCCTCTTTGAGAAAATATCTAATCAAGGCTAATTGATTTCAACATCCATGAAGATTATTAGAAACAAAAATAAGTTTTAAAAATAATACTAATAAAAACAACAACACCCAATCCCAGGCATCAGAAATGCATTAGAAGGGTTGCTGGAAATTATCTCTATATGTTTTTTCATTCTTTCACTGGTTCTGTTCTTTTATTGTGTGATAACTGACACATACCTAAAAACTCTGGTTTCTGGAGAGCAGAAAATAGGCCAGTGGGATCTGAGCTCCCAGCTGCAGGGCAAAGTGCTCAAGTGAATCATATATTTGTTTGAATCATTTGGCAAAAGGGCACATGTAGCAAATAGACTGCTACCTCTAAACCCTCTGGCATGACAGCCCAGGATTCTTGGCATTTTCATAGACCCAAGCTATTTAGTATTTTGCCTTGCTTTTCTCTCCAAGTTGTATTCAGTCTGATTATTCATTTCTGTAATAGGGGCCTGACCCCGATGTTAGGGTCATGTACCTAGTCAGTATATGACTACAACACTTACTGAAGCTCAAGCTAGCTCTTACCCTTTCTCTGCTGCTGGCTCATGAACTGTCGTCTACTCTGGCATTTTTACTCAATGGCAAATGAAGGTATAGTGCTCTAAGAGGACGGGGAATGGAACAACCAGCAGAGAATATGGCCAGTGTGGTTCATAGGTTTGAAGTCCCTAAGACCAAAAGTTATTATAGGTAAAACTAAATAACAGTTGAAGTTTGTTTTCTGCTTACAATGTTTTTTTTTTTTTTCTTTTACGTAACTTGGTTCCCACTTGTCAGCTGCAACCTTTCCCGTCGTCCCTCAGCTGTAGGAAGCGATGCCCTCAAATCTCTCGGCTCTTGGTAAGACTGCTCTTTGTCAGGACTCCTCTCCGTCAGTGTCACCGTGATCCTGGCAGCATGCTCACCCACCCTGTCACCGCATATTCACCAACTAGCTAAGTGATCTAGAGCCTAAAGTCCATATTGTTTCTAAACCTCTCAGTGCCCAGCATCATGAAAAATCTGACTTCTAAGTCACTCCTCAGTACTTCTTGATTTGAATCTGTGTGCTGCCTGGTTTTGACCAATTTTCCCATTCCTTTCCAACGGTCTAGACTCTTCCATTCTGGTCTACAGAACCCTATCATCTCTGTGACCCATATATTTAGGGAGATCATACAATTTATTGTTTTGATGAGAATACTCTTGAGAGTGGAATGGAACATCTGGTAAAATTAATGCTGTTCCAAACCAAGACATACAGTTATTCTCCCTACACCCTCAATCCGTTTTTTTGTTTTTAAATTTCCTTTTTCGGTTTTTAAAATTTTCTTCCTCCAATACGTTGGCCACCTTATCTGAAGAGCTAACTTATTAGAAAAGACTTTGATGCTGGGAAAGATTGAAGGCAAAAGGAGAAGAGGGCAGCAAAGGTTGAGATGGCTGGATAGCATCACTGATTCAATGGACATGAACTTGGGCGAACTCCAGGAGATGGTGAGAGACCGGGAGGCCTGGCATGCTGAGGTCCATGTGGTCACAAAGAGCTGGATATGACTTAGCGACTGAACAACAACAACACAATTTCCTTTTCCTTTCTTTTGCTAAATAGAACCTACTTCTCCTCAAGAGATACCACAGCGCCTTTGGTCTTCTCAAGTGATGACTATTTTTCTTTTCTACAATATTCACACCACTGTTGCTGGATCAGGGGTAGGTATTCTCCTTGCCCTTTAAACCAGTTTTAGACCCTTGTCTCTGAAGTCCTTCAGCTTTGAAACTCATGCTATCAGACTTTACTACATGCTACTCATTCTTACTGCAGACATCTGCTAATTCTGTCACTCCTCCAAACTTACTTAAAGATTTTATCACTTGCCTCTCTGTCACCCTCAAATTCCACTTCTGTGGTTATTCTTGGTGATCTGATTATTCACATAGACATCCTTTCCCAGTACTTGGCTTATCAGTCTCTTGGCTTCTACTTCTCCAAAGATCGTGTCTTTTCTCCCACATCAGCCACCCACTCTCATGTCATTTTGTTTCCGACGCCAGCACTGTCTTCATCATCTCAATTTCAGATGTGTCATCTCAGAACCAAACTTCATATTATTTCCAATCCTATCTTTCTGGTTCACTAACTCCAACAATTCTCCAATCATATCTAGACCTATAGTCCATTGTTCATGCCATCCGTTTGTTAGTCTCAATTTCCTTGTGCTTTGGCTTCCTTCCTATATAGCTCAGATTTCATGATTTGTAATAGAGATCATTTTTTTACATATACTCTCAACTTCTTCACCTCACTGTCTTCTACCATACTTATCTGGCAAACACCATTCTGGTGAAATTGGCAGCTGAAGATAGAGAGGCTAGAGAAAACCCCACAATCACGCTGATTAGTCCCAATTTACAGTCATAACCACTACTGCAAAAGGGTCTTTAGTCTTGTTTAGGAATCTATTACATTTCACTAGTCTAATGGTTCCTCCCATTCTCCAGAACAACCATGCCTACTTTTTCTTTCTTTAAATCTCCAGAATCTCTATCCTGCTTTGCTGATGACCTTGGTCCCTGGTTTGTTTATTTTTTTTTTGAGTAAATATAAGCAGTCAAAATGAATTTTCACGTGCTCCCATCACCATATCTTCCAACATATCTGAAGGTATGCCTATATACTCTACCCTCTCTCCTCTTACTATGGCTAGATTGTGCTCCTAAATCCGACCCTCCACTTGTACACTGGATCCTGGCAGTTCTCCTGTCTCTCTCCTGCATCATGAGTATTGCCTTCTTTATTATATTGTCCCATAAGTATACAGACACTGTATATCTTCTCTCATAAAAAAAAATTTCCTGAACTTCACATCCCACCCCAGGAATCCGTCCTATTATTCACTATTTCCTTCTAGGAAAGCGCCTTTAAAAAGTGCCTATTCTCATAATCACCACTGTCTCTTTTCTTTTTTTCCCTCTCCAATTGAATTGTAATTCCTGCTTCTTTCACTCTACCAGATCTGCTACTGGTTATCAAATAAATCATTAATTCTTAGTCTTCATCATATTTGATCCATGAGCATCATTTGACAGTTGTTCATTTGAGCTTCCATGAGACACTTTTTTCATTTGGCTTCTAAACAATCGCTCTTGGTTTTTCTCCTGCCTCACTGGCTGATCATTCCCTGACTCTGCTATACCCTTTTATTAAAATCCCCCCCCTCTTCTAAATATTAAACTGTCCCATGGATTAGTTTAGATATCTTTCTTCTCTAGATACACACATGTCCTTAGTGATAGTATCCAGTCTGATGACTTTAAAAGGCAAACACTATGCTAATCATCCCCAGACGTTTATCTCCAGCTGGAAATTTCTCCTAAACATCCAATTCATATATGAAGCAAACTTCTTGGCATCTTTGCCTGGATAATTAAGAAGCATTTTATATTAACTATCATGCCAAAAGCAAATTTTAATTTGGTTTTTAAAACCTGCTTTTCCCATAGTTTTCTCAGTCACAATAAAAGGAAAATTCCTTTTTCCAATTACATAAGTGAAACACATCAGATGCATCTTTAACTCTTTTTCATACCCCCACATTCAATCTTCTAGAATATCTCATCAGAACTATCTTCACAATACATTCAAATTCAACCGCTTCTTACCACTTTCACCATAACTCCCCAGTCCACCCACCATCATGTCCCACTTGGAAGATTATGGCGGCCTCTACACTGGTCTCCCTGCTTCCAGTCCCTGCCTGTCTTCTACACAGTACCTAGAGTGGACCTTCAAAAGTCAGTCAGACCAGGTCACTCTTCTGGCCTCAAGCCTTACATGGTTTCCTATATCAGAGTAAAAGCCAAAGTAATTTACATGGTTTCAAAATATTACATCAGTGATTTTCAATCTTTGTTGTGAGTCAGAATCACCTGAATGATTTAAGATATTCAGATGCCTTTCATTCCACGGTTAAGATTATAATGGGTAAAAGGGTCAAAAGGTGCAAACTTCCAGTTATAAAATAAGCAAGTCATGGGGATGTAATATACAGCATGGTGACCATAGTTAACAATATTGCACTGCATTCCTGGAGCTATGCTATCCTCCCTCACAATCTTAGAACATCCAGACATGCTCCCACCTCAGGGCCTTTGCACTGGCTGACCCTACGTCTGAAAAAACTTTATCCAGGTGTATATTTCTCTTCTACCTCCACCCCTCACTTACTTCATGTATTAATATTTATTCCAGTGTCATTGATTGCTCCTGAAATACAACATATTTTATTTATCTGGTTTATTGTTTGCCTTCTCCACTGGAATGTATACTCCATGAAGGCACTTTTTTTTCATTTATGTTCATTTCAATGACCCAAACACTGACTGATACATAGCATATGCTCAATAAATAACTATTGGATGAATTCATTATAAAACCTCAGTTATATTTTTCAAATCACATTTTTTCCTGCTTATGCAAAAAATCCTAAGAAGAGGAAGGCAGAAACACATTTGTTCTAGTTTAAATGGGCTAGTGTGGTACAGGTGAACGTCTCTTAAGAATAACAGATTAGAACTTGTTTACCTAACTCTCATTTTTACAGGTATCTTTAGTATAAGCAGACCAAAGCTGTTAGAAGGGATCAGAATTTACCTCCAAGTAAGAAAAACAATGAGACTAGTAGTACAATAGGGACAAGCACAACCTAAGACATTAATGGGATCCATTTAAAATTGCAATTAGATTGGGAAGATTGTTTTCACAGTGATGCAGGCTTTTCTGGTAGGGAGTTACTATATATATATATATATATATGAATTCCTGTCAAATATACTATAGATGAAGTTTGGCCTTTTGTGGAATATTGACTTATAAGACCTCAGGGGTCTTTTCTGCCTGTACAAATTAGAAATCAATGGCAGAGAACAGGGAGTTTCTGTGTGAGATGTGCAAGACTGGTTACTCCAGGAAGAATCCACCAGAAACATTTCATGTGTTATAGTTCTCAGACTCATGAACTCCCAGCGAGCTTTAGCAGGTGAAGAGGAGGTTATTGTTTGTTGGTTGGTTGATTTTGTGTTTTAATAAAAGCTGGCCAAGACCTTGAAAACTGAACCAAAATACATTTTATTACAACTACCTAGCCTCTGTCTAATCAGTTTTCAGCTGTCTCTGATAATGGTTGAAAGAAATGTAGACAATAAGCAAATTTCACTTTGATATTTCCCATTATAAATTAATAAGAACATTCTTCACTACTCCTCTACTAAATCAGAAAACTGAATATATGGGGTGTAATAAATACTTGGGGACTTGATTGGCAGTTTTAAACTTGTAAGCCATCTTTTTCAGCAGACTATCAGGGAAAAGAAATAGAAATTGTTCTCTACATCTTTTATTGCATTATCTTTTTTTATTATGTTATAATTTTAGGTTAACCTTAGGAAATACCAAATAATAATGTTTTGTAATAAGAAATCACTCACATATACATTCTTTCATGTAACCTTTAGAGTCATCTTAAGAGTTTATTATTCTAACCATACTATTTTATTGATGCTTCTACATATATATATGTATGTGTGTGTGTGTGTATGTATGTATATATATATATATATTTAATAATGATCAAAACCATAAGAGGCAGAAATTCTTAATATCATGATAACAATTCTGAGTCCCAGAAATGTTAAGTAACTAGTCACATTTACACATTTTACCTAAAAAAATGAACTGGATTCAAACCTATTTATATGCCTGCAAAGTCCAGGCTTTTAATTCTCACACTGATAATTTTACAGATGAGAAGAATAAATCTTAGAGAAACCAAGTAATTTGCCCAAAGTACAGAGCTGAGAACTGGAAGAAACAAGAATGAAAACCAGAGAGTTTTTTTCTAAGACCAGAGTTCTTTCCACTCTTCATAACAGATTAAAAAAAAAGTATGACATTAACAACAGTATAAAAACCACAAGCCCAAGTTGAAAAGCAATGGAATGGTTATGTAGTAAAAGAAAAAGAAATATGAAAGCCTAAAATTAATTAACTAAATTTCATAGTACATGCTACAAACCTGTCAATAGCTGAGTCTAAAACACTTCTATGTCATAGACCCTTAGATAGGAATTTTCTGAGTGTAAATATTTACAGCTTATTTTTACATATACACATAGTTAAACAGCATAAATTTTTTAAAAAACCCAGAAAATGTAGGAAATTCTATGTACATACTTAAAAAGAAGAGGTTTTCTTAAAGAACACTGAAGACCTTAGATGATATATAAGTATATCTTAAAGCTTCCCTGGTGACTCAGACAATAAAGAATCTGCCTGCAATGCAGGAGATACAGGTTCGATCTCTGGGTTGGGAAGTTCCCTTGGAGAAGGGAATGGTAACCCACTCCAGTATTCTTGCCTGGAAAATGCCATGGACAGTGGAGCCTGGCAGGCTACAGTCCATGGGATTGTAAAGAGTCAGACATGACTGAGTAACTAACACAAAGCATCTATGTAGCAACTGATGTTATCTCTAGATTTATATATTATTTGGGAAATACTGGGATGTCAGAAGTGTAACCAGTTTATAATAATACAAAGAATGACAGGTAATAGTGTGTATTTATGTGTGTGTGTGTGTGTGTGTGTGCGTGTATGAACATGGGAATGAAACAAGGTGTTAGTTTAGCTGGCTACCTTAGATATTTACAAGTTTCTTGTGGTCTCACTATTTTCATTATTACCCAATTCCCACATGGAAGTTATAATGATCTTCTTGATAAATAAAAATGAACCATTACATTCTGCTATTTCAGTAGCATCTTTTTTTTTTTATTCAAATAAAATCCAAGTTCTTAACCATGGGCAAGGTCCTGTATGATCTATCCCCTGCCTACTAACTTCATTCTCCACTTTTTCTCATTCAACAGTGTCCACTTCATGTAGATTTTAAAACTGGTTTCTGAATGGATCGTTGGGCCTTAGCCTATGCTAAGCATTGCCTGAACGCATTGTCACCCTGTCTTCTACATTACTATCTCCTGATCAGACAGATTACAGTTAATATCTTATATCCTTAGGAAACTTACCTGATCACTGCTTCTCAAGCAAATTTCTACAATAGCATCCTATTTGTCTTCCTGATAGCATTTATCATAATTTAAACCATTTTGTTTGATCATGTATTTTAGTTTCCTTTTCAATCTGTCTCATCAGACTCTATATTTCATGAATCCAGGCACTCCCCTGCAGTCAAGTTTACCTCCAGTTCCTATCTCAATGCCTGATTCATAATTGTTAATTAGCAAGTACTGGATGAATGAATGAATGGAGTGAATATGTATGTTTGAAAAATATTTTATTGGGAATTTGTATCTGTGGAGATGAGAAATTGAATTTTCTCTGGAGAATGTTTATGGTATAGAAAGAGTTTGGAAAGTATGAGGAGCTTTAAATCCAAAATTGATAAAAATATAAATTTTGAACTTCAATTTATACTCAAGAAAGAAAAATTCTTTCTTAACAATAAACAATATGAAGGAAAAGAACTCTTTCAAAAACTATTCTGAGGCTTAAATTCATCCACATCCAGTGAGTAACTAGTAAATCCTAAAATCTATCCTCCTTTCTCCCCACTACAACATCTAAGTTCATTCACCCACCAAATCTCACCTGCCTCCCCCATGCCCCCAGTAAGTGGAGGGTACTGTGTTGAAATTCTAAGAACCAATAGGCCTCTGGACAAAAAGAAGAAACACATATTTCATGATCGGTACCTGGGCCATGGGAAACTGGGATTCAAATAATGAAGGTGAAGGAGTTAGAAGTCGTTGCTAACATTTCAAGGACAGTCACTTATTTAAAGGCATCATTTATACTCAGAAAGACCTTTATGTCAGCATTAGTAGTTTTTAAATAATAGTATCAGTGTAGTGACTGAAAAAATTACGAGGGTGACACTAGGAAACCATAGCAAGAGCAGTAGTAAAGGACAACATATGAAAAGGTATAGAATAATCCTAGAACGTGTGACAGAATGTGGGCTTCCCAGGTGGTACTATTGGCAAAGAATCTGCTTGCCAATGCAGGAGACATAAGAGATGCAGATTTGATCCCTGGGTCAGGAAGATCCCCTGGAAGAGGGCATAGCAACCCACTCCAGTATTCTTGTCGGGAGAATCCCATGGACAGAAGAGCCTGGCAGGCTACAGTCCATAGGGTCACAAAGAGTTGGACATGACTGACACCCACATGGCAGAATAATATTTACAGTCAACAAAACATTTTCCGACAAGGTAGTCTTGAATTTGCCTTCTAAACAAGGAATTTAGACTTGGAGTTCAAATTGTTATGCTGTGAAAGGTGACAGAAAAAAGTATATACCACCACTGATGC
This sequence comes from Giraffa tippelskirchi, assembly GCF_054371585.1. Classification (NCBI taxonomy): domain Eukaryota; kingdom Metazoa; phylum Chordata; class Mammalia; order Artiodactyla; family Giraffidae; genus Giraffa; species Giraffa tippelskirchi. The sequence continues at coordinate 79,449,773 of NC_137275.1, read as the reverse complement.
TGTTATTGGACATTTATTCATTCATTCATCCCATAATTACTTATTGAAAGTCAGCCCTTGTGATTTTCACTGTGAAATACACTGGGATAATTTTAAGCAATAATCATTCATTTCTCTCATGGAGGTTGATGGGGCCTGAGGAAGAAAGAATTACTTCTATGTACATGTTTATAAGCCACAGCCCAGAATAAAAACTAACTTTGTTTTTCATACAAAGGATGGCTCTCGGTGTTTTTTTTTTTTTTTTTTAATAACTTCTAAATAATGATTTTATAAAAATAAGCTATTAATAAAGACTTTCATTTTTGGAAATAGACATTCATAGAGACCGTATTTGTGGACAAGATTAACTTTTACTCACAGAGAACTTCACATAATCATAGAGTTTTCATCTAAAAACAGATGTAGTGTAGAAAACAACCAGAGTTGTTTGAAAACTTGGATAACCTGAATGATATTTGGAATGGGATTTGTAAAAGCCTTTTCCAGTCTTCATGTGTATAAGTCCCTGACCTTGTTCTGAACAAAATACCAGCTCATATTTTCTAGTTTTGAAATTCTGTTGTAAAAGGATCCTTAGCCATACCAGAGAAATCTGTGAATTCCCTCTACTGGTGTGGTGAGTCACCTCAAAATCTTGTTAAATCAATAAAAGGCATAATTTAACTGAAAACTCCTGCATTTTCTTCTCTAGGGGATCTTCCCAAACCAGGGATCAAACCCACATCTCCTGGCAGGTGGACTCTTTACCACTGAGCCACCTGGAAAGGCTTAACTGAAAACTCTATGTCAAAGTTAAAATTACAAAAAGGAAGTATCAACCTCAGTTTAGCAATTCCAATATTAGGGACAGAATGGTAGACTACGAACACAGAACTATGGCCAGTACCTTTTGAATGCCTGCTTGGGATTCCAGAACGTTATTCTCTGATCCATTGCTTCGGTTGATCATCCGCCACATTTGGGAATACATGCTGTCCCTCTCAAAAGGATTCATTCCCTTCATGCGAACATGTTCATATACTGCAGAGTCCAGGACCGTGCCGTAAGGGATATCTGTTTGCTTGGAAAGGTCCTGGAGAGACCTTGATTATTGGGAGAGCAGAGAGACACAAGACAGAGTACTGAATACTTTCAAATGGAAATAAAGGAAGCAAAAAGTAATATACATAAATACAAATGTCAAATTGCTTTTTTTCTTTTGTTGTTTCTTAACATTAAGATATAATAATAGAAAGAGAATTGCTGTAAGGGTGTATAGAACCTACATGGATCACAAGACAAAAATCATTACTAAAGGAAAGGTGGAAATTTCGAGTGACAGAGCAAGGCTATTTTTTTTCCCTGTTGTGAGAAAAAAAAATAAAGCAATTGCAATCAAAGCAAAGAAAAATGAAATTATATTGCTATATAATCATATAGTTTTTTAAAATTTCAGTATGTTGCAAGCTTTAAGCTTATGTTCTTTTAGGTGACAAGGCTTCAACATTCTTATAAAATAATTACATTTTGTATAAACAACATGTTTGGGTAGGTGTATACTTAAAAACTAGTATTTGTAATAGTCATTACTTATTGAGTGGCTACTCCACACATGCTATGTAGTTGGCATACATTATCCTTACAGCAATGCCTCATGTTCAGAGCTATTTCACCTATTTTATAGATAAGAAAACTTAGGTACAGGGAATAAAGGATTAGCTTAGTGTGGCACAGTCAGTGAAGGATAAAGACAGAATTCAAATGTAGATCTGACCAACTCCGAAAACCATATTTCTACTGCAAGATGCTGACTTTAATCTCTATATTTATTTATTTATTTTTGCTAGATTTGCTTTAAGTGTGTGTGTGTGTGTGTGAGAGAGAGAGAGAGATTTCTATTTGTATTAAAATAGAGTAAATTTCATGTTTCTGCAAAGCTGAATATGTTTTCAGCTTTCTCTTTTACAGAATAATGTTCTAGGATTTTCAAATCAATCTGTAAGTTACAGACGGTATCTACTTGTCCCAGGTTATTCATCTCTAAATTGATGGTCAATTTCCTTATATTTGAGTTTCTGATAAGACACTCTTATACTTTCTAACTTGGAGAACTAATTACCACTTCACTGGAACTCATTGAATTTGTGTAGGCACCTAACTCTAATGACTGACATTTAAGAACAAATATGTGTCTTTGGCATACTGTTTAAAACTAGATGCTGGCATGCTTCAAACTCACTAACCTCTGAAAATGGGAGCAGATGCTTTGAAGCACTATACCATATTTTGAGCAAGAACAAATACCCACAGCCCTCCAAAACCACGGGCCATGAGTGTCATGTTATGTATATCTCTGACCTTTTGGTCTGTTCCTAGATGGAGTTTGCTAATGATTTCCTGGGGGTCTTTGCAAGCAAAACTAGCATTGGGTAAGGGTATTGGGAATACCCTTGCAGGTAACCAGCTTCCATCATGTGCAAAACTGTGTTGCAAACAATACATTATGGGCCATGTTTGTTAAAAGAATATTTATGCCAGTTTTTAATGCTAACTTTCAGCAAAATTTAATCTGAATTTTATTGAGTTTTATGTTGTTGATGTGTATCATCTACTCTATGGAAATGAGTGATATCATAGTAGTTCCTTTTTGCTCTACACTCCTGCTTCATAAAATGATGAACTTAAAAATTACTATTATTATTTTCTTTTTGCAAGCAAAGCTTTATTGGGGCCCCTGCTGCAGCAAGGAGAAGCAAGAACAAACAACAGATTCCTTTGCTTGCTCATTCCTTGAAGGAGGTAAAATAAAGAAAGTAAAAATGACTATTTGAAGGGGAGAATTTTCTGGAATATCCTACAATTGTTGACATAATTCTGCCATTTTTAAAAGAAAAAGGGACAGTATAGATAGATAATTGAGGGCAGAAGCAAGAATAAAAGTGAGTTACCCCTAGTTAGAGTACAGCCTAGTACCAGCGTGACAGGGCATCTGCTCCTGGAACGTACCATAAATTATCTTGGTACTAGCAGGGCAAAAAGAATTTTGTTTCAAAAGAACAGTTTATTGCTTATTTATTACTGTTTCTAGTAGTAGAAGTGAAACTATATTCAAAACTAACATTCTAACATATTTCCCAATGTTTAGTAGTGCTTTAAACTGGTTACACAGGGGGAAGAAATGAAACTTGTCAATATAGATTGTGATAGCAGATCTCATTCACTCAATATCTATAAATGCAAGAGCAAGGTTAGGTAGTTAGACCCAGCCTGAGCTTTCTAGAACCTGAAGGTAATGTTATGACTGGAGAAAGCCATGTTAGGATTCACCAGAAACCCTCCTGGATATGATTGGCCACCTTCTGTCCAGTAATTTCTGGCAATCAATCTTGATTATAACTTTCCCAAGGTTTCCACTTGGCAAGATCATAGTGTATTGGTGAAAAAATGTTTATGCCTATATCTAAATATGTAACTGGTTTGCTCGAATAGTCATACTAGTAAAATATTGCTAAATAAATTAATGCTCCTTCTTAGCTTTCCATGAAAAGAAAATTGAAATCAACTGCTTGGATCTTTAATACAATCAAATTTTTGTGCCATGGTATCACCTTGAATATTAGTTTTAAATGTGAATATAGAATTATAACACAGGTTTTTAGCTGGCAAAACTGTTTTATACACACAAAAATTTTAAGGCAATAGCTTGATAGGTTTCCTATGTGAAGTTCTTGATGTCAGAAAGAAGCAGTTTATTTTCAACATATTTCAAATTTAGAATAGCAGAATATTTTGTAACTTAGAACAAAGGCATGATCCCTCTAGCTTCGTTCTGATATCAAGGTCAGCTTATAAATATGCCGTGAGATATGCTTGCAATAAAAATTACAGCTTGTCTGATTCAGTGTTGTTCCATCATAGTACACCAAGATAGCACACCAAAGGTGGCAAAAATAAAATGAAGCAAAAAGAAGTGAACGCAAATAGCTTATTACAGAAAAAGAAAGCTGTTTTAGGAGCCCAACAGAGAAAGAAAGTACCTATTATAAGCAGTAAGTTTGTTATTTTCATGCTCATAAGATTTTAGATCAGCAGAAATGCTATGGTCTATATTATGAGGCCCTAAACAAATCAAGTAGGTTATTTCACAAGCGGTAATCCTCAAAACCATTATATCTTAAGGTCAACATCTGAGTAGATATTATTTAGACATGCCAAATCATTGTTTTAAAATGCTACACAATTATAAAATAGTCCACAAGCACCTAATACATAGATTAATTTACCTTGGCAAATATTGACATTTCTTTTCTAACAATTGGCAATGTTTACCCAGGACACAGAAGAAATGGGAAAATCTAGAGCATTTTAGAGAAGTGTTAGCTGTGAATATACTCCTACTGATATATTCTGTCTTCCCACCTAACCACACAAAACCCACATACATACACATTCTGTGCTGTGGGTGCTCAGTCGTGTCCCCATGGACTGTAGATCACTAGACTCCTCTGTCCATGTGATTCTCCAGGCAAGGATACTGGAGTGGGTTGCCATTTCCTTCTCCAGAAGATCTTTCCAGCCCAGGAATCCAACCCAGGTCTCCTGCATTGCAGGCAGATTCTTTACTGCTGAGCCACCTGGGAAGCCCAAACACACATAAAACTCGGCAATCACTCTGTGAATCTGTGAGCCCTGAGACCTGCTCTCCCAACCCCAGACCCCAACTCATACACACAGTAAAAATGAGTGTCCATAGCTCTATGTATAAAAGAAAGCAAATGTTTTTACAGTCTAATCAGCCTTATTTTCTCAACATCTTACATTTTACTGAAATTCTTCTTTTATTTATTATACTTGTGTTCTATACTAAATAGTACTGTCTGATAGGTAAGTGGTATTTAGTTACTTACATGAAAATTACAAATATTAAGAAACTGTAATTTAGGGCAATTCTGTGAAATTAAATTTTAGGTATTTGGGTGGATCTAGGCTGATTACAAACTCTTTCCATGGGAAGAAAAATACTTAAAACCCTTCAAGCATTGAAAATTAATTTTGATACATGTGATAGTCTGATACTAGCTATATCTGGTAACAATAGCTTTGATATTGGGTAGGTTAGATTTTAAAGTCAAGCAGGTCTCTTATTTGTAAGCCATGTGATGTTAGGTACCCCTGTTAACCTTACTTTCCTCATCTATAAATGGGGAGAGTAACAGTGTCCTCAAAAAGTGATGATTTTAGGACGTCACGTGAGTATTTGATCAAGCCATCTATTGTTTTCATACAAAGATTATTATTATAATAATTCCTCACCTTATAATGCACTATTTAATGATTTCTAATGGACTTTTTTTGGTGTGTGTGGCAGGAGGACCCGTTATACTGCTAACAAGGAGATTCATGAATTGGAGTTGAGTTAATGTCTCATCACCTTTCCAAGTATAAGAATGTATGAACTTAGGATACAAAATGGTCATGATTTTTTTCATAGCAAATCCTTTGTGACATTTACATGACTTTGTTAGTGTAATTATAATGAATGTGTTGCTGCTTAGATTTTTAAAGCTGTCAATTAGTTAAAAATCTAATGTCCATCCCTACTGCCATGAACTTTCACTCATGTTTTCACCTATTTCTTTCAATAGGCGAATAGCTCTTATCCACATAAACTTTAAAATAACTCTCATAGGCCTTTCTTTTACATCTCCTCTCCCTTTCTCTCTCTCTTTCCTTCTCTCTTCCTCCCTCCCTCTCTTTCTCTCTCCCTTTCTTTCTTTCTCTTTTTTGTTTCACATTTGAGCCTTGCTGTGTGGAATGCTCACCAACAAATGACAAGAGTGAGCTGCCAGCTCCAGTTCTGGGGAATTTTAAGTCTAATCCCATTTTTAATGGAATGGAACACTTGACTCAAGTTATCCCATCAGAAGGATTTTTCTTCAGGGAGAGAAAAATGGAACTGTGATTCATAGGATGGCGCTGGATGCTTCAGGCAAAGGGGCTGACCGTGGAAGAGAGACAAACAAGCAGGGATGCGTTAAAAGTGTCCTCCAACTTCGTTCAGGCTTTTCTTCCCACACTCTCTCCCCAGTTTCTTCCTCTGGATGGTAATTTCAACATCTGCCAAAGGACAAATTTTACTGTAGCTCCAAGGGCCAAGTATAGCATCCACATAGAGCCCACTGGTGCCTGCTGTGGTTCATTGGCTGCAGTGGCTGAGCACTGTCGTTGGCAGGGTACAGAGGCAGGTTTTCCAAGCAGGAAAAGTGCTCCAAAATTTAACAACTTAAAGAACAACTACACACCATAATAGAGGGCCAGCAGAGTGAACATTAGTGATGTTGAGACACAAGAAGCAGAAAAAAGAGTTGGAAACTAGACTGAGGTGGTCAGGTAAGGCAGGCCTCCCGCTGAGAGATACTGCCAACCTCTGCATTGGGCAACCTCTCAGCTTCTAAAAACACAGGTTTTGAAGATATAGAGATTGAAGTGTCAATCCTTGAGCAAATTAAAATTCTCCAAATTGCAATTCCTTTCCCTGTTAAATAGGAGAAATAATAATTTTATAATAAAGTATCTGGTGGTTTGAAGTAGATTTTGATATAAGACATTTAGCTTAAAACATACTCTTTAAGCGCTCAATTACTGATCCTTGCAATTATAATTTATTACTATTATTGATGTTATTTGTCCTCTACTATGATTTCAAGAATTGCCATGTTTTTATTTTTCCCACCAACAGACTCATTCTCAGCTAAAGCTCTTGCTCATCTTGTGGCCTTTCTCTCTAACGCCTCACTCTAACTTCTGATCAAGTTTTATAAATTTTACCTCCTAAATCTTGCAAATCTGTCACTACCTTTGCCTTTCCATTGCCAGTACCCTCATCATTTCTACTTTGAAAATTATTTCTAAGCTTTTCCCCTATCTCTACTCCCACCTACCTCTAATCCAACCTTCACAGCTAACAGTGCTCTTTCTGATATGCAAATCTGATCCTACCTCTGCCTTATTTAAATACTTCTCTTATAACCCACCACCCTTAGAAAATGGTTCAAACTCCATAACATTCAAGATCCTTCAAAAATTTGCCCTAAAAGCTTTTTTACCCATTTTCAGAAATAACCTTTTGCCTCATTCATATTCACATTACAGGGCAAACAGACTATTTCACCATTCCTTGCTTGGTACGTGTTTTCCCAGCATGTTTGCTTATCTTCTTGGTGAATTTCTTCCTTTCAAGATCAAACTCTGGTGTCTCTTCTGTGCTCTTCTAATACTTAAAATATGTTCACATCTTAGCATTCTGTTTTGAAATTTTACTTCTTTGTTTACCTCATTAGAATACATGTTACTGATTCTCATGAGATTTTTTTTTAATGTTATTTATTTGCTTTTTATTTATCTTGAAACTCAGAACCTAGCCCAGGGTCTGGAAAACAGCAGTCAATGAGGTTCATTTGTTTTGGCTGCACTTCTTTACTAGGAAAATGCTTTCATCTTGGAAAGCCAGCATTCCCATTAAACCAGTGTTGCATAAAAATGGAAATTTTACTATATATTACCAGCCATTCTGTGGGTGATTAATGGTGGCCAGAAGTATTGTGTAGTTAAAAGAAAAGAAACTTTTTTTAGAAAACAAAACTTTATAAAAGAGAACTTTAGAAAGCCTTTCTGTATTAAAATCAGCTGCAAAAGCTTTATTGGACCACCAGTGAGTTATGTGACAAGATGTTTGCCATAAATGAATTCAGAGGCAAGACAAATAAAAAGAAAATTTAAACAAATAGTACTGAAGCAAAATACCAGAAAAAGCTGAGGTATAGTCCAAGCTTCTGGTAGACATGGGGTCCAGTACAAGCTGGAATGTCTATTCCTGAGACAGATACTTATTTAAGTAGTGTGGAAACAGATCTGACAATTTAGTGGTAGATGTGATGAATTATTTCTCATTAAAATATCAGAAAGAAACTGAAATGATGAAGAAAATTGCTCAACACAACTCTGCTAAAGGAAATAATAAAAAATATATTAAAAAGAATCAATGGTTTTAGGAGCTAAAGAAGAGATATAAACCAGACCAAAGAACAGTCACCTTTGGTAATGTGTGCTTGTGGGCATGCTCAGTCTCTCAGTCATGTATGACTCTTTGTGACCCTTTGGATTGTAGCCCTCCAGGCTCCTCTGGCCATGGGATTCTCCAGGCAAGAATACTGAAGTGGGTTGCCATTTCCTATTCCAGGGGATCTTCCTGACCCAGGCATGGAACCTGCTTCTCTTATGTCTCCTGCATTGGCAGGCAGGTTCTTTACCACTGTTATCACCTGGGAAACCCTTTGGTAATACTGGAGTTTTATTTTTTCTTTCTTTCAAGGGTTAAGTGTTGACATAAAGAGGAAGAAGTCTTGAGAAGAGGAATGCTCTACTTATAGGAGAGCAGAAAGCACATATAGAAAGGCTTTCCAGTGTCCTATCTGCCATTGTTGCCAGTTGTCACTTGAGAAACCACATTCTGTACCTTAGTAGCTCCTTCTTCTCAGTGGATTTCTTCCAACTCCTCAGATACAAGCTTGGAAAGGAAGTCTGATGAAACATAAGGGTATCAAGGGTAAACGGTGAGGTAAACAGGATTCTAACACTCCCTGATGTCAGAAGAAAGTTTGGTTTGCAGATGGCTCAGTCCATACTAATGAGCTATTTTAAGTGAATGTGGGCAACTGCTATTTAAAGAAAGCAAGCTCAGGAAAGAGTTGAATGTTCTTTAGCCCAATGATGCTAGGTTTTGTATTTTAAAAAGATTAAGATCAAAGTCATACTAGAGGCAGAAATACAATTCTCTCATAGAAGGTGAGACTATATGGCCTAAGAAAGTATAATTTATGGGACCAGTTAATTTACGAGGAACCCAGCCACAGTTGTCTCTAGTGGAGAGAATGTGTTTGTGCCTTTCTTCCTCTCATGGTGCCAACACTTCTTCCTTCTCAAGACAGAAGCAGAAGACTAAAGTCTGAGGCCAACAAGTTTGAAGGATCCCTGCAGGGTGGACCCAAGGGATGTCTCCTGGATGGAGAGGGTGCTTTATTAGAGGAGCCCTAAGAGGAACATTTCATGCAAAGATGGGCTAGATAAAGGACAGAAATGGTATGGACCTAACAGAAGCAGAAGATATTAAGAAGAGGTGGCAAGAATACACAAAAGAACTGTACAAAAAAGATCTTCATGACCCAGATAATCACGATAGAGTGATCACTCACCTGGAGCCAGACATCCTGGAATGTGAAGTCAAGTGGGCCTTAGAAAGCATCACTACAAACAAAGCTAGTGGAGGTGATGGAATTCCAGTTGAGCTATTTCAAATCCTGAAAGATGATGCTGTGAAAGTGCTGCACTCAATATGCCAGCAAATCTGGAAAACTCATCAGTGGCCACAGGACTGGAAAAGGTCAGTTTTCATTCTAATCCCAAAGAAAGGCAATGCCAAAGAATGCTCGAACTACCACACAATTGCACTCATCTCACACGCTAATAAAGTAATGCTCAAAATTCTCCAAACCAGGCTTCAGCAATACGTGAACCGTGAATTTCCAACGTTCAAGCTGGTTTTAGAAAAAGCAGAAGAACCAGAGATCAAACTGCCAACATCCGCTGGATCATCAAAAAAGCAACAGTGTATCAGAAAAACATCTATTTCTGCTTTATTGACTATGCTAAAGCCTTTGATTGTGTGGATCACAATAAACTGTGGAAAATTCTGAAAGAGATGGGAATACCAGACCACCTGATCTGCCTCTTGAGAAACCTGTATGCAGGTCAGGAAGCAACAGTTAGAACTGGACATGGAACAACAGACTGGTTCCAAGTAGGAAAAGGAGTACGTCAAGGTTGTACATTGTCACCCTACTTATTTAACTTCTATGTAGAGTACATCATGAGAAACACTGGGCTGGATGAAGCACAAGCTGGAATCAAGATTGCTGGGAGAATATCAATAACCTCAGATATGCAGATGACACCATCCTTATGGCAGAAAGCAAAGAACTAAAGAGCCTCTTGATGAAAGTGAAAGAGGAGAGTTAAAAAGTTGGCTTAAAGCTCAACATTCAGAAAACTAAGATCATGGCATCTGGTCCCAACACTTCATGGGAAATAGATGGGGAAACAGTAGAAACAGTGTCAGACTTTATTTTTTGGGCCGCCAAAATCACTGCAGATGGTGATTGCAGCCATGAAATTAAAAGATGCTTACTCCTTGGAAGGAAGGTTATGACCAACCTAGATAGCATATTTAAAAGCAGAGACATTACTTTGCGAACAAAGGTCCGTCTAGTCAAGGCTATGGTTTTTCCAGTGGTCATGTATGGATGTGAGAGTTGGATGGTGAAGAAACATGAGTGCTGAAGAATTGATGCTTTTGAACTGTGGTGTTGAAGAAGACTCTTGAGAGTCCCTTGGACTGCAAGGAGATCCAATCAATCCATCCTAAAGGAGATCAGTCCTGGGTGTTCATTGGAAGGACTGATGTTGAAGCTGAACCTCCAATACTTTGGCCACCTCATGCGAAGAGTTGACTCATTGGAAAAGACCCTAATGCTGGGAAGGATTGGGGGCAGGAGGAGAAGGGGATGACAGAGGATGAGATGGCTGGATGGCATCACCGACTCGATGGATATGGGTTTGGGTGGACTCCGGGAGTTGGTGATGTACAGGGAGGCCTGGCGTGCTGCAATTCATGGGGTCGCAAAGAGTTGGACACGACTGAGCGACTGAACTGAACTGAACTGAAGAGGACCAAAAAGGACTGAGGATTTAGAGAGGAGGGTCAGCAGATGAGAACAGCTCCCTGTGGGGGATGCTCAAATAAGGCTGGAGTGGTGCCTCTTTCTCCAGTCCCTCTGTTCTGTCCTCCTCCCTGCTCCTGTCCTATACCCTTCACATGGCCACACACCAGCTTTCTGTGGTACAGCAGAGCATATGACATAAAAGACAGCTTCAGACTTTTGTGCTCTGAACTTCTTTAGAATACTTATTTGATCTTTGTTTTTAAAAAACTATTTAAACATCCATCAGAATTCCAAATGTGCTTGGTCTAGAAAATCAGAGGTAGTCACGCAAAGCACATTGCTCCCTTCCAAACACTGTCCCTCCATGATGGATTACTAGGCATGGAGGGCTATATCCAGGAGATGCCTTTCAAGTCTTTCCTGAGAGATTTAGGAATATTTCCCCCCAAAGAGTAGTTAGGAGAACCCCATCTGCCACATGGTATAGACAGGATGGTCACAGGTAATACTAGAAATTCAGGTAAAATAGATGCATTTGAGGTAGAGGGATGTCACAGACTAGGTATGGGACATCTTCCTGCACTTGAGAGACTTGTATTTTCCTGTACACTTTTAGAGGTTGATTTGGACTTTTGGATACTTTAGATCATTTTAGAGAACCCAGACAGAGGAGGAAACACTCTGTCCTTCTGGCTGCTGTTAAGCAATAATTAATGAAGATGATGGTGAAACTCTCTCCAAAATGACAATGCTATATAAATGTGAGAAGACAGTCATCTGAAAATCTGACTGTCTTGCCTGACTTGTTGTCCCACATTATAAGCTAGGAACTAATTTTGTCATGTCATGAATCCTGATATGTGGCAGACATATTTTTCCACATGTTGACAGAATGATCGTTTATGACTCCGTTCTCTATTTTAAACGGCCTATTAGTTAAAGTAGTCTTTTATTATACACACACACATCTATGCATATATACACACTAATTAAGCAAAACTCTATTGCAAAAGGCTCTATCCTGTGAATTCAATTACTTTGCAATTTTCCTGCGTACTTTCTTATACATTATTGAAAAAGATGCAACATTTGTTTACACAGGACAATATGAACAAATATGGAATTATCCTAAATTTGTACAGACACCATTTCATTATATTTACTACTGATGGTCAGATAACTATAAAATTCATTAGGACAATATCCTCAAATAAACCAATAGACTTCAGTATTAGAACAGTAGGTTTTTATGTTCCTCTATCATTGAGAATACAGGAAGCACTTGACTAATTCCCAAGAATTTCCCTGAGGATCAACATATTTCTAAATGATGTTAAGAAAGAATCCTTACACAATCATAACATCAGAGAGTTGAAAGAATTCCTGGAGGTATCACATAATTCGATTACGTTCTTTAAGGCACATAAGCCAGCCTCTAAAACTGACTTTATTTTTCTTCCTAAGGCATTTTTATGACTTTGAAAATTTAACACCAGGCAGTCCTTACTCATGCCTAACCTAAACCCCTCCTATTCGAATAAGCCTCTCATTTTGTTCTCAGTCCCATGGGCAGTAGTTACTCACTACCTCTAGGACACCTCTATTTCTTTATTTAATAAAACATTTCTTTTTCATTTTCCCCTCACCCTTCTCTTTGCTGAGTTAAATACTAAATCCCTTTTGTTTCACTCCCAGGATCTCTTACTCCCCCTCCCCCCACCTTTTTGTTTTTTTTGCTTTGTAATTAACTAAGCCATCTTTTTCTTCTCTATTGCAATTTTTGCATAATTTATGGATCTTATAAATAGATTATGGTAGTTTAAAAGTCCTGAACAACTTTTACACTGCTAGGTGACTTTGGTCATTTTCCTTGTAAACATCAATGCTACATTTCAAATTTATAATTGATAGATGATTCAATCTGAAACTGCCTATATCCCACAATTTTGAACTATTGTGGATACACACATACACATGCACTGTTCTTCCCATCTCTGTGTGAATTATCATATATTTGTCCCTATTAAACTTCATCTCACTTCTAATCACCTTGTTTAATTTGTCACGGCCATTATGAATTCCTATAGTGTGGTTCCAGTCAATAATCACTCCTACTCAATATAAAGTAATCTGCATATTTAATAAGTTTACTCCCTATTCCATACTTCAAATCAACACTAAAAGTGTTAATTAGAATCAGGGCCAGCACTGACTTATGGAAAAAACTTTATTCAATATACCCTCCAAGGATGACATTTAACCACTGATCAGTACCTCACAATTGGGCTACTAACAAGCTATGATACAATAATACACAATATTATTACACAGAACAATGACCCAAATAAAATACAGTGTGGATTCAAATGGGGAATCAATAGTAACTTCTTATTTTTTTCCCTATAAGGTCTTTTAAGGAGCTCAAAACATTAATCAGAGGATCAAGTTATTCAGAGTGGAAAGAAATAACTAGAGAGGAAGAATTTACCAGAAATAACAGTAGGGCTACTTTAACAGCCTATTTGAAGACCCAATGATATGCTATTGTCAAAATAAGGTGAAAGGTCACTGTTTCAGTGAAAAGTCTAATGAATCTTACTAAAACAAAAATCTTGGCTCTTCATAATACAGAGCAGGGGACCAAGTTTCTATTGATAACTTAAAATTTCCTAAATATCAAAGATGTTTTGCTTCTTTGCACTACAGTAGGTCTGTGGATTTCTCCAAAAAAGATTTCTCTGGAATCGTCTGGAGAAACTATCCTCTATTCCCAATTAAGTATATATCCTTTTTGAAAAATGTCAACTAAAAGCATATATAAATTGCATGTCCTAACACTCAGAGTCAGGTCTTATTCACACTCACTCAGATTACAAATATCCAAACTATTTTTTAAATTTTCTCTCCATCCTCCTTTCATTAGCAAATGTTGAGAGTTAAGCATCCCTCTCAGAAAATGACAACTGTCATTAAAAAAAAAAAAAAGCACCCCGAAAAACAGCCCAGCCAGCTGGCTGCAGATCTTGTTCTTTGCCTTCTTGGAAACTTGCCATGATCTGGGGCATCTGGTGATTTCCAACCTTGTCCTTAGGCTAAAAGATCAGGGTTGGAGAAGTAGGGCCTATAGTAGGGGTGTGTGTAGTGAGTGTGTGCATGTGTGTATGTGTGTAGGGGTGGAGGAGAAAGCCATTAAAAATAAATTGACTATCTTTCGATGACAAGAGCTTGTAGAGGAGCTAAGAGGATCAGAGAACTAATGGGGTCAAATAGATATTTAGTGGAGGGTGGAGGTCAGCACACCAGGATTGCTGGCATGATGGGAAAGAAAGGTGGGTCAAGAAAAACAGGATGAGGAAAATGGTAAAAAAAAAAAAAAAAAAAGTTTCCTTTCAGTTCTGCCTTTCAATCTAGGATTTCTTTTTATTAAAAAAATAAATAAAGAATAAATAAATAAATCTAGGGTTTCTATTTCTTTTTATTATTTATTTCATTTTAGTAACCTATACAAACACATTTTAAAATCAGTTTCCTCAGACCTCCTTTAATACTATAGTTCAATTTTATAGTTGATACAGAAATTTATAGTTGAAAGGACACTGCAAATAACAATTCAAACTGTAGGACATATACTTGGGAAGTGAGAGAAAGAATGGGTGACATTTTCAGAGATGGAAAACTAAGGTACAAAGTGATTTAAAAAATTACCTTCCTACCTAGCAGTGGAAAATTCTGAAAGAGATGGGAATACCAGACCACCTGATCTGCCTCTTGAGAAACCTGTGTGCAGGTCAGGAAGCAGGTTAGAACTGGACATGGAACAACAGACTGGTTCCAAACAGGAAAAGGAGTACATCAAGGCTGTATATTGTCACCCTGCTTATTTAACCTCTATGCAGAGTACATCATGAGAAACGCTGGGCTGGAAGAAGCACAAGCTGGAATCAAGATTGCTGGGAGAAATATCAATAGCCTCAGATATGCAGATGACACCACACTTATGGCAGAAAGTGAAGAAGAACTAAAGAGCTTCTTGATGAAAGTGAAAGAGGAGAGTGAAAAAGTTGGCTTAAAGCTCAACGTTCAGAAAACTAAGATCATGGCATCTGGTCCCAACACTTCATGGGAAATAGATGGGGAAACAGTGGAAACAGTGCCAGACTTTATTTTTTTGGGCTCCAAAATCACTGCTGATGGTGATTGCAGCCATGAAATTAAAAGACGCTTACTCCTTGCAAGGAAGGTTATGACCAACCTAGATAGCATATTTAAAAGCAGAGACATTACTATCCAACAAAGGTCCATCTAGTTAAGGCTATGGTTTTTCCAGCGGTCATGTATGGATGTGAGAGTTGGACGGTGAAGAAAGCTGAGCACCGAAGAATTGATGCTTTTGAACTGTGGTGTTGGAGAAAACTTTTGAGAGTCCCTTGGACTGCAAGGAGATCCAACCAGTCCATCCTAAAGGAGATCAGTCCTGGTTGTTTATTGGAAGGACTGATGTTGAAGCTGAAACTCCAATACTTTGGCCACCTCATGCGAAGAGTTGACTCATTGGAAAAGACCCTAATGCTGGGAAGGAATGGGGGCAGGAGGAGAAGGGGATGACAGAGGATGAGATGGTTGGATGGCATCACTAATTCGATGGACAGGGGTTTGGGTAAACTCCGGGAGTTGGTGATGTACAGGGAGGCCTGGCATGCTGCAATTCATGGGGTCGCAAAGAGTCGGACACGACTGAGTGACTGAACTGAACTGAACCTAGCAGCAGGAAAGAGACGTGAATGCTCAAAGTTCGGTCTCCAGTCCTCTTCAGCTGCGTTCTGCTGAACAAACAACTCTGCCTGCATAGGTCACTGTCACTTTTGTCCATCACTAACTTTTCTACACTAATTTCAAAAAAGCCTGCCTCATGCACACTGGCTTCTCTACAATGACTAAATGCATTGCTTTCAAGTATAAATGTTTTAACACATTCTCATACTTGTGATAAATATAACTTAATTATTAGGCTGACTTCATGTAATGAAGGAAAATAACAAGAAATAGAGGAGAGACAGGAATTTATATTCTTAAGTACTTAATGGTTTTTAGGTGACTAAGGTTGGAGAGAGAGAACAAGAGAAGGATTTGACTTGTTTAGAATGATTCAGCTTGTCCAGAAGAAGGGGATCATCTTTAGAGGTTATGGGAGCTTATTAGTGAGGAAAAGTTCTCATCTTAGTGAGCTCAGTGTAAACAGAGTCTATACAATGCTAAAAGAGCCTTGTTCCTGAGAGTCACAAATATTAAATTAGGAGACAACTTTTAATTAAATGCGTACTTTCTCAGAAATCTTCCAGCAAACAAAAGCCCAGGACCAGATGGCTTCACAGCGGAATTCTACCAAAATTTTAGAGAAGCGTTAACACCTATACTACTCAAATTCTTCCAGAAAATTGCAGAGGAAGGTAAACTTCCAAACTCATTCTATGAGGCCACCATCACCCTAATACCAAAACATGACAAAGATGCTACAAAAAAAGAAAACTACAGGCCGATATCACCCATGAACATAGATGCAAAAATCCTTAACAAAATCCTAGCAAACAGAATCCAACCACAAATTAAAAAGATCATACATCATGATCAAGTGGGCTTTATCCCAGGGATGCAAGGATTCTTCAATATCCGCAAATCAATCAATGTAATACACCACATTAACAAATTAAAAAATAAAAACCATATGATTATTTCAATAGATGCAGAGAAAGCCTTTGACAAAATTCAATATCCATTTATGATAAAAACCTTCCAAAAAGCAGGAATAGAAGGAACATACCTCAACATAATAAAAGATATATATGACAAACCCACAGCAAACATTATCTTAAATGGTGAAAAACTGAAAGCATTTCCCCTAAAGTCAGGAACAAGACAAGGGTGCCCACTCTCACCACTACTATTCAACATAGTTTTGGAAGTTTTCGCCACAGCAATCAGAGCAGAAAAAGAAATAAAAGGAATCCAGATTGGAAAAGAAGAAGTAAAACTCTCACTGTTTGCAGATGACATGATCTTCTACATAGAAAACCCTAAAGACTCCATCAGAAAATTACTAGAGCTAAGCAATGAATATAGTAAATTTGCAGGATATAAAATTAACACACAGAAATCCCTTGCATTTCTATACACTAACAACGAGAAAACAGAAAGAGAAATTAAAGAAAAAATCCCATTCACCATCTCAACGAAAAGAATAAAATACTTAGGAATATACCTACCTAAAGAAACAAAAGACCTATATATAGAAGACTATAAAACATTGGTGAAAGAAATCAAAGAGGACACAAATAGATGGAGAAATATACGGTGTTCATGGATTGGAAGAATCAATATAGTGAAAATGAGTATACTACCCAAAGCAATCTATAGATTCAATGCAATCCCTATCAAGCTACCAATGGTATTTTTCACAGAACTAGAACAAATCATTTCACAATTTGTATGGAAATATAAGAAACCTCGAATAGCCAAAGCAATCTTGAGAAAGAAGAATGGAACTGGAGGAATCAACCTGACTGACTTCAGGCTCTACTACAAAGCCACAGTCATCAAGACAGTATGGTACTGGCACAAAGGTAGAAATATAGATCAATGGAACAAAATAGAAAGCCCAGAGATAAACCCACGCACCTATGGACACCTTATCTTCGACAAATGAGGCAAGAATATACAATGGAGAAAAGACAATCTCTTTAACAAGTGGTGCTGGGAAAACTGGTCAACCGCTTGTAGAAGAATGAAAATAGAACACTTCCTAAGACCATACACAAAAATAAACTCAAAATGGATTAAAGATCTAAACGTAAGACCAGAAACTATAAAACTCCTAGAGGAAAACATAGGCAAAACACTCTCCGACATAAACCACAGCAGGATCCTCTATGACCGACCTCCCAGAATATTGGAAATAAAAGCAAAAATAAATAAATGAGATCTAATTAAAATTAAAAGCTTTTGCACAACAAAGGAAACTATAAGCAAGGTGAAAAGACAGCCTTCAGAATGGGAGAAAATAATAGCAAATGAAACAACAGACAAAGAATTAATCTCAAAAATATACAAGCAACTCCTGCAGCTCAATTCCAGAAAAATAAACAACCCAATCAAAAAGTGGGCCAAAGAACTAAACAGACATTTCTCCAAAGAAGACATACAGATGGCTAACAAACACATGAAAAGATGCTCAACGTCACTCATTATTAGAGAAATGCAAATCAAAACCACAATGAGGTATCATTTCACACCAGTCAGAATGGCTGTTATCCAAAAGTCTACAAGCAATAAATGCTGGAGAGGGTGTGGAGAAAAGGGAACCCTCTTACACTGTTGGTGGGAATGCAAACTAGTACAGCCACTATGGAGAACAGTGTGGAGATTCCTTAAAAAACTGGAAATAGAACTTCCATATGACCCAGCAATCCCACTGCTGGGCATACACACTGAGGAAACCAGAATTGAAAGAGACACGTGTACCCCAATGTTCATCGCAGCACTGTTTATAATAGCCAGGACATGGAAGCAGCCTAGATGCCCATCAGCAGACAAATGGA
This sequence comes from Giraffa tippelskirchi, assembly GCF_054371585.1. Lineage (NCBI taxonomy): Eukaryota > Metazoa > Chordata > Mammalia > Artiodactyla > Giraffidae > Giraffa > Giraffa tippelskirchi. The sequence goes on along the minus strand of NC_137275.1, from coordinate 79,431,421 downwards.
TGAGGAAGCTGTGGTACATATACACAATGGAATATTACTCAGCCATTAAAAAGAATACATTCGAATCAGTTCTAAAGAGGTAGATGAAACTGGAGCCTATTATACAAAGTGAAGTAAGCCAGAAAGAAAAACACCAATACAGTATACTAACATATATATATGTTATTTAGTTAATTGATAAAGATAACCCTGTATGCAAGACATCAAAAGAGACACAGATAAATAGAACAGTATTATGGACTCTCTGGGAGAGGGCAAGGGCAGGATCATATGGGAGAATGGCATTGAAGCATGTAAATTATCATATGTGAAACGAATCGCCAGTCCAGGTTTGATGCATGATACAGGGTGCTCGGGGCTGGTGCATCAGGATGACCCGGAGGGATGGGATAGGGAGGGAGGTAGGAGGGGGGTTCTGGAAGGAGAACACATGTACACCCATGGTGGATTCATGTCAATGTATGGCAAAACAAATACAATATTGTAAAGTTAAAAAATAGATAAATAAACTAATTAAAAAAAATAAATGCATACTTGCAGTGGCTTTAGACAAACAGTATACTTCTGAGAGTTTCTGTTTTTGTTTTCCAAAAAGAAAGACAAAACTCTATCTATAACATCTAGATGGCTATGTGTTTATAACGCATCCATCACTGTAGTACTTAAGTTCTTTGACAAGTAAGCCACTTCGACACTGAACAATATAGAGTCAGGAGATGAATGTCTTCCTCTGTCTGCAGTGCCTGTGCACTTTGGAGCTAAGCCTATACAATTCTGTACTAAACCAAAACATAAAAAGCAGTATGAATCAGGCCCAGCTCACTCCAGCCACCCTGAATTTCGTTGTTTCCAATAAAATGTGCAATTCCCTGCTGAGAGCTAAGAAATAGCCTCCCATAGGAAGGCTGAAGTGGGTGAGAGACGATGGAAACTGAGGGAACATACATTCTAGGCTCCCTGTTTTATCCTGGAATAACAAGACAAAAAATGACTCATATTTCTGACTTTTTATGAGGTATATAAACAAGTCATGGAGTTCCATAGTCTCAAGCCAGAGTCTGAGAAATTCCTTTCTGGTTCATTCATTCAATGAATATTTATTTATAGCCAACTGTGTACTCAATAAGGTACTACATAAAGCACTGTATTAATACGAAGGTGATAAAACCATCCTTGAGAACATATATCGTAATAAGGAAGGTAAAACAAATCGAATAATACTCCAGTACATGACTAGATATTGTTCAGAGTGTAAAGGCATTCAAAAAGGGGAGTCACTAAATTTAGTTATGAAAACTCTGTGGAAAGCTACATAGAGGAAGTGGTATACAAGCTACAGGTCACAAGAGGGGGTCATTAAAGATGAGTTAAAAAAGAAAAAAGTCCATGGGGTTGCAGAATCAGACACACCATAGCAAATGAACCGAATTGATTGAAAAAAGAAAATTTGCTTGATAAGTAGATATCCTGACCCAGGTTTAGTGTTAGTCACTATCATTAGCTTAATCTTGATTCTTAATCAGGCTAAAGTGATTGTTAATCAGACAATAGCGCTAATCATTTGGCTAAGTACTTATCTATGCTTAAGATCAGATGAGGCTTGTTTACAGTGTTTTTGTTTGTTTGTTTGTTTTGTTTATTACTACCTCTGGGGGCTTGGAGGCCTGGGGGGTAGGGCAGGAAGACAACACTCATAAGGTAGGGTGTTGGTAGCTGTGTCAGAGCAATAACAGTAGCAATAGGGAAAACTTGAGGTTTAGTTGAACCAGGTTAAAGAAATAATTCAGGGTATGAAACTGGGGACAGAATGGTAAAAAGAATAGTTATTAGTACCCCCAAAAATGGGAGTGGAGGGAAGAACATTCCAAGGAATCTGCAAGAACTTCTGGGGAACAAGTAGAAAAATGGAAGCAAATCCTAGGTGTGTGTCTGAGAATCGTGCTGTTATTCATATCTTTTTTGCCTCCATTTATTTTTTATACTGAAGTTATGAAGTTGAACCCATTCTCTCCTTACCTTTAGGGAAAAGAAGGCTTAAAATTATTATGGAAAATGACAAGATCATTCAGCTACTAAGTGGGAGAGATTTTAAATGCAAATTTACTTAAATCGATGTCTCTGGTGCCTGTTTCTAGGATACCATGTAACTCAGAAATATCTGGAATTAACTTGGCTAAACATAATTCAGCCATTAAGTCTTTTCTGCAAAACTCTTTATTTTTCAAAGAAACTTATAATGATCCTGATAATTTTCATTCATTCAAGTATTCATGAATACATTAATTTATTTCATTCAGTAAAAATTTACTGTATTTGCTAATTGCAGAGGATATGACCCATTGGTGAAGACAGAGGTTCTAGTGCCAGTTGCCTGGGTTTGCTACCTTAGCTTTTAGTTTTATCATCTTCAAAAAGAAGATGAAAATAATATATCTCTCATGCGACTGTTATGAGGATTAAATGAGAAAATCTACACAAAGCATTAGGAAAGTGTGTCACGTAGAAATCACTCAATCAGTGTTAGCTATTCTTATTAATACTCTGTGCCAGGGACTCTATGAGGCATTAAGGGCATAAATAGGAATATAACCTAGTCCTTGCGTTTGAAGAGAGTACACTTTCAAAGGGAAGACACATGTCTAATTTTGCCTGAGCAAACAAAAGATGCCAGAAGAGAACAGAATTCTGGATCATTTCAGGAGGTTGGAACAGCGTGGAAACTCCAGAGAAGCATGACATGTCCTCCAAGGCTATGGCTTGCACGGGGCATGAACAAGTATGAGAAATGATTAATTGATGTGCTATGTGTGCTTAGTCGCTCAGTTATGTCTGACTCTTTGCGACCCCATGGACCGTAGCCCACCAGGCTCCTCTGTCCATGGGGATTCTCCAAGCAATAATACTGGAGTGGGTTGCCATGCCCTTCTCCAGGGGATCTTCCTGGGATCAAACCCAGGTCTCCCACATTGCGGGTGGATTTTTTACCGTCTGAGCCACCAGGGAAGCTCAATTGGTGTCAGTGGACAAAAAAGAAACTGATCAGCTTTTGAAGGGTTTAATAAGCTCTGAACCTTATTTTGATAGCATGAGGTAACAATGGAGGCTTAGAGCCAATTTTAAGGATTGAAGAAGGTCACTTCCTGGATGTTTCACTCTGGAGGGTAAACTTGAATGAGAAGATAATGGATAGAGGGAAGCAACAGTTGAGGTAGAAGAAAAGAGAGTAAGATGTGAAGCAGCAGGCAGGGAAAATCAGGATGTTTTACTTCCTCATTGTTGATAGAGGGAAGAAAATTAAGGAAAAAAGCAAGATTAAGGGAAAAAAAGGTGGAAAAGAAATAGGAGAGGGAAACAGAGTTGGCCTCTACCTCATTTTGAAAATAGATTGCTAATCAAATGATATAACCTGCCAAATAGGCTAAAGAAGAAAAAATAATCTGAGTCTATCAGGTGATGAGAAACAAAGCATTTGACAAAATCTAACACTCATACTTGATAAAAAATACATAGAAAACTAGGAATAGAAAAGAATAATTTCAACTCAATAAAGAATAGCTACAAAAACCCTCCAGTTAACCTTATACCTACTAGTAAAAGAAAGACTCAATGCTTTTCCCAAGATGGAGAACAATCTAGAGATGTCCACTGTCATCACTATTATTTGACCTAGTACCCGAAGTTCTAATCAGCACAGAAAAGGCAACAAGAGGAAATAAAAGGCATATAGATGAGAAGGAAAAAGACATAACTATTCAGTTTTATAAACGGCATGAAGGATTACATAGAAAATCTCAAAGACTCTACCAAAACTCCTAGAACCACTGGAATTAACAGCAAGATCACAAGCTAAAATCAGCATGTAAAAATTGTATTTTTATACTAGCAATAAATATGTGGAAACTGAAATTAAAAATCCAATACCATTTATAATCACTGGGATAAAAAGAAACACTTAGATTTAACTCTATCATATATAAGACTGATATACTATAAATTGCAAAATACTGATAGAAGAAATAAAAAATCTAAATAAGCAGAAAGATATACTTTATTAATAAATTGGAAGACTCAATACAGTAAAGATGTGATATGTCCCCAAACTGATATACAGGCTTACTGCAATTCCTATTAAAATTCTAGCATTACTTTTTCTGCTAATGTAGACAAAATTATTCTAAAATCCATACAGAAAGGCAAAAGAAGTAGAATAGCTAAAATAATTCCAAAAAAAAAAAAATGGGATGGGGAGGGAGGTGGGAGGGGGGTTCAGGATGAGGAACACATGTAAACCCATGGCTGATTCATGTCAATGTATGGCAAAAACCACTACAATATTGTAAAGTAATTAGCCTCCAACTAAAATAAATAAATTTATTAAAAAAAAAAAGAGTAAGTGAGAGGAATCCCTATCCTTAATTTCAAGCTACAGTAATCAAATCTATGTTATTGGCAAAGGGATAGATACATAGATCAACGGGACAGCATAGGGAACCCAGAAATAGATTCACACAGTAGGCCAACTGATTTTTCTTTACAAAGGTGCACAGGCACTTCAACAGAGGAAAGATAGTTTTTTTGTCAGCAAAAGCTCCTGGACATATGAATATCCATAGGCAAAAAGTGAACCTCAATGTAAACTTTACACCTAGTACAAAACTAAACTCAAAATGGATTATAGATTTAAATGGGAAATATAAAACTTTTTAGCATAAAACAGTTGAGTATTTTAGAGACCTAGAACTTGTTTGAAGAGTCTTAGACGTGACATGAAAGGTTAACGCACAAAAAATAATTGGTAAATTTGACTTCACCAAAATTAAAAACTTTTGTTCTATGTGAGACCCTGTAAAGAGAATGAAAAAACAATAGACTAGGAAAAAACATTTGCCAACCACATATCAGAAAAAGAACTTGTATCTAGAATATGTAAAGGACTCTCACTGGTAAAAAAGCAAAGAATCCAATTAGAAAATGGACAAAGACATAGAAGAACCTTTCATGTGCCTGCATGCATGCTAAGTCACTTCAGTTGCATGTGACTCTTTGCAACCCTATGGACTATAGCCCGCTAGGCTCTCTGTTCACAGGATTCTTCAGTCAAGAATACTGGAATGGGTTGCCATGTCCTTCTCCAAGAGGTCTTCTGGACCCAGGGATCAAATTCATGTCTCTTAGTGTCCTGAATTGGTAGGCTGCTTCTTTATCAGAAGCCCCACCTGGAAAACTGGAAAACCTGTAAGAACTCTCAATGGTTAAAAAAAAAAAAAAAAAGCAAACAATCCAATTAGGAAATGGAAAAAAGACACAAAAGAACATTTCACGTAAGAGGATATAATGATGAAAAAAAGTACATGAGAAGATGTTCAACGTCACTCATCACTAGGGAAATGCAAATCAAGATCACAGTAAGGTATTACTACATTTCTATTAAAATGGATACATTAAAAAAAAATAGTGACAGCACCCAAAGGTGGCAAAAATGCAAACAAATTGGATACCTCATTAATTGTTGGTGGAGATGTAAAACAGTGCAACTACTCTGTAAAACAATTTGGCAGTTTCTTAAAAACTAATCATATACTTACCAGATTACCTAAAATCACACTCATGGACTTTCATGCCAGAGAAATGAAAACATACACACACACAAAAAAAACCCCGCACATAAATGTTCTTAGCAGCCTGATTTAAAATAGCTAAAAACTGGAAACAACATAGATGCCATCTAATAGGTAAATTTTAAACAAATTTGTGAATTCATTGTTGTTGCTCAGTAGCTCAGTCATGTCCAACTCTTTGTGACCCTGTGGACTGCAGCATGCCAGGCTTCCTTGTCCTTCACTATCTCCTAGAGTTTGCTCAAACTCATGTCCATTGAGTAGGTGATGCCATGCAACCATCTTATCCTCTGTTTGCCCCTTCTCCTCCAACCTTCAATCTTTCCCAGCATCATGGTCTTTTCCAATGATTTGGCTCTTTGCATCAGGTGGCCAAAGTATTGGAGTTTCAGTTTCAGAATCAGTCTTTCCAGTTAGTATTCACAGCTGATTTTCTTTAGGACTGACTGATTTGATCTCCTTGCAGTTCAGGGGATGTTCAAGAGTCTTCTCCAGCATCACAGTGTGAAGGCATCAATACTTTGGTGCTCAGATTACTCATGATTCAACTCTCACATCCACATATGACTACTGGAAAAATTATAGATTTGACTATATGGACCTTTGCAAGGGTCTTTCAATTTCATTGCTGCACCATCTGCAGTGATTTTGGAGATCCCCATAATAAAGTTTGTCATTGTTTCTATTTTTACTCATCTATTTTCCATGAAGTGATGGAAAATGGACACCATGATCTTCATTTTTTGAACGTTGAGTTTTAAGCCAGCTTTTTCACTCTCCTCTTTCACTTTCATCAAGAGGCTCTTTAATTCCTCTTTGCTTTCCACCATTAGGGTGGTGTCATCTGCATATTTGAGGTTACTAATATTTCTCCTGGCAATCTTGATTCTAGCTTGTGCTTCATCCAGCCCAGCATTTTGCATGATGTACTCTGCACATAAGTTAAATAAGTAGGGTGACAATATACAGCCTTGATGTATTCCTTTCCGAATTTTGAACCAGCCCTTTGTTCCATGTCTGGTTCTAACTGTTACTTTTTGACCTGCATACAGGTTATTCAGGAGGCAGGTAAGGTGGTCTGGTAATTTTATCTCTTCATGAGTTTTCCAATTTCTTGTGATTCACACAGTCAAAGTCTTTAACCTAGACAAAGAAGTAGAAATAGATGTTTTTTCTGGAATTCTCTTGCTTTTTCTATGGTCCAACAGATGTTGGCAATTTGATCTCTGGTTCCTCTGCCTTTTCTAAATCCAGCTGGTATATCTGGAAGTTCTCAGTTCACATACTGTTAAAGCCTAGCTTGAAGGATTTTAAGCATTACTTTGCTAGCATGTGAAATGAGGGCAACTGTGTGATAGTTTGAACATTCTTTGGCATTGTTCTTCTTTGGAATGGGAAAGAAAACTGACCTTTTCCAGTCCTGTGGCCACTGCCGAGTTTTCCAAATTTGCTGGCATATTGAGTGCAACACTTTAATAGCTTCATCTTCTAGGATTTGAAATAGCTCAGCTGAAATTCCATCACCTCCAATAGCTTTGTTCATAGTAATGTTTCCTAAGGCCCGCTTCACTTCACACTCCAGGAAGTTGGCTCAAAGTTAGTGATCACACCATCATGGTTATCTGGGTCATTAAGACCTTTTTTGTACAGTTCTTCTGTGTATTCTTGCCACCTCTTCTTAGTATCTTCTGCTTCTTTTAGGTCCAAACCATTTCTGTCCTTTATTGTGCCCATCTTTGCATGAAATGTTCCCTTTGTATTGCTAATTTTCTTGGAGAGATCTCTAGTCTTTCTCATTCTTTGGTTTCCCTCTATTTCATTGCATTGTTCACTTATGATTACCTCAAAATAAACAAAGTTTGTTTAAATATTCACAAAACACTGCTCTATGATGGGCTTCCCAGGTGGCACTAGTGGTAAAGGACCCGAATGCCAATGCAGGAGACACAAGAGACTTGGGTTTGATACCTGAGTTGGGAAGATCCCCTGGAGAAGGGCATGATAACCCACTCCTATAGTTTTGCCTGGATGATCCAGTGGATAGAGGAGCCTAGCGGGCTACAGTCCATGGGGTCACAAAGAGTCGGACATGACTGAAGCGATTTAGGACACACTGCTCTATGACAGATTATGGATTATTATTGCTTTGTCCTTCAAGATTTTACTTTCTAATTTCTCAAAATAACCTTGTGTTACTTTCATAAGAAGAAAGTGTATTAAAATGGAATAAAAATAAGTCTGATTTCCTTTTTGATGGCTCAAGGCTAAAATTAATAAGCAGAATGTAGTCTAGGAATAGCAAACTTTGAGATGCAAATTTTGGCAAAGTTGCATCTGAAAATTAGCCTAGTCAGAGTAATTCCTAAAATTTCCTCACAATAGTAACTCTCTTCTTCCCTATCTGTGTAACTAGGAGGTAGTAAACCACACCTATCTTTAAATATCTTAAAAGAAAATAATCTGAAGCAATATTCCTGCATTCACAAGGAATATGAATGTTAGCCTAGAGATATAAATTTTCTCAAGCCAGATTTCTCTTAAATTATCTTTAATCCTTATATATTTACAAAGAGCACTTGAAACAAGAAGATATGTGGATCAGGTTTATATCGAGTAAAGACATACTATTAAATGCCATAGATATATATGTGTTAGACACCTCCAATGAGATTCCATAGGCTCCTCCATCTCTTCTCTCTTGCTTACCCTTCTCTCCACAGTTAAAGCTGTCTTTCTTAAATGATGTCAGTCTTCATTATCTCCAGGAAAAAAAGTCCAAATTCCTTAACAAGGTTTATCATGTCCTGTAAGATATGGTTCTATCTTCCATTTCTATTTCACTTCCTGCCACTTTCACATCACCTATCTTAAACCAGGAGGAAATGAGTATATTGTGATCATCTACCCTTTGCTAGATATTCTCCTAGGAGTTTCATACCTCTGCAATATGCCACTCCTTCAGTCTACTGAAATTTATTCTCTGAGATCAAATTTCCTGATGATACATCAGAAACCTCTGTGATGCCTAATAGTTTTTTCCCTTTCTCCTCCTCTTCTCTGCAAGTTGACTTAAATCCTTCCCTATGTTTATACAATATTTTATAAATAAATTTATCATAGCCTTATGTCATTTACTTCTACATTGTTATCTCTCCAAATAGATTGTGACTCAATGATAATACCTAAATATCTTTAAAGCCTAACACAAAAACGTGTGATAATCCACAATTTACATAGTTGGTAAAGCTTCAAGTCAACAGTAGGCAGTTATTAGTCAAGCTTTGGGAGATTCAAACATTATACATGGATTAGCAAAAATAAACTAATGGTACTACATCAAACTAGAAAGCTTTTGCACAGTGAAGGAAACCATCAACATAAAGAAAAGGCTGCCTACTAAATGGGGAAGATATATGCAAATAATATATCCGATAAGGGGCTTCCCTTGTGGCTCAGCTGGTAAAGAATCCACCTGCAATGTGGGAGACCTGGGTTCGATCCCTGGGTTGGGAAGATCCCCTGGAGAAGGGAATAGCTACCCACTCCAGTGTTCTGGCCTGGAGAATTCTATGGACTGTATAGTCCATGGGGTCACAAGAGTCGAACACTAACTGAGTGACTTTCATTTTTATATCTGATAAGGGGTTGATGGTGGTGGCTTAGTCACTAAGTCGTGTCTGACTCTTTTGCAACCCTGTGGACTATAGCCCCCAGGTTCCTCTGTATGGGCATTTCCCAGGCAAGAATACTGTAGTGGGTTACCATTTCCTGCTCCAGGGGATCGTTCCAATCCAGGGATTGAACTCACATCTCCTGCACTGGTAGGTGAATTCTTTACTGCTGAGCCACCTAGGAAACCCAGATACATAATTAGTTGAATTAATTAAATGAAGCTAATATATCTATTTAGGAATTTGTTATAGTTAGGAATGCTTGTAATGACCTGTCCAAAAGTATGCTTGTAATGACCGTTATTAACAGTAACTTAACAAAGATAGTTACATAGCTCCATGGGAGCAAAGGAAAGGAGTAAATCATTTCATTAGAGAGTACCTAGCAGTCGCTACCATTCTGTTTCCCTAGACTTGGGGACAGGCTTAGATTTCTAAGCCCAGTGATACTCACTGTATGGCACTGAGAAAAACAGTTGCTCAATAAATTTTTCCCTTTCCAAATGTAGACAAAAACAAATGTAAATCTCCTGTTATTGGTATGGTAGCAAAAAAGTGGTCTCTTCTAGTGAATAGAATACCTATGAATTTCTTTTTGCACAAGCTTAGAAAGAAATTTATCTCAAATTAGTTTGATTCAGTGGCTACATTAACTCAATATTTTGTTTAGTCCAACCTCAACCACTATGAAAAATGAATGCATTAAACATAAAAATATGGTGGCATGCTGGGGTTCATTTGAATAGACTCAAGCTTACTTATAGCTCCAGGAAATGAAAGTCCTCAAGTTTTATCACCACAGACCAATCTGGCTTTAAAGTTATTGATGACTAGAACCATATAGCTATGATTCCCCCATAGCTATTTTCATTTTTACAAGTGAAATAAGTTGCTTTTTGAAAATTGCATCCCAGTAAAGATTAATATGGGCTTCCCAGGTGGCGCTAGTGTTAAAGAATCTGCCTGCCAGTGCAGGAAACTTTAAGAGACACGAGTTCAATCCCTCAGGCAGGAAGATCCCCTGGAGGAGGAAATGGCGACCCATACCTGTATTCTTGCCCAGAGAATCCCATGGACAGAGGAGCCTGGCAGGCTATGGTCCACAGGGTCGGAAAGAGTCAGATACAACTGAAGCGATTTAGCATGCATGCAAAGACTAATATAGTTAATGTTGATGATATTATTACCCAATATTTATTCTGAAAATACCTTCAAAGATTCACATGCTCCATTTTATCATTGCACTTTTAGCCCAGGGCTTCCCTGGTGGCTCAGTGGTAAAGTCTCTGTCTGCCAATGCAGGAGACTCAAGAGACTCAGGTTTGATCCCTGGGTTGGAAAGATCCCCTGGAGGAGGGTGTGGCAACCCATTCCAGCATTCTTGCTTGGGAAATCCCATGGACAGAGGAGCCTGGTGGGCTACAGTTCATGGGATCACAAAAAGAGTCAAACCTAAATTAACGACTAAACAACAACAATTTTTTAGCCTGAGAGAAAAATGTATATTTCAATTTTTAAGTATTTGCAAATAATTTAGTTATTTGTTGTTACTGTTCAGTGACAATAAAAGGCCTAGATGTCATTAGAGCCTTACAGAAATTGCATATAATTTTCTCTTCAGCAACTGAATTGTATACATCAACTGTGTCACAATCTGTCATATTACATCATATCAGAACATAGCTATGTTGGGCTGTCCCATCATAAAGGGATATGAAATTAATTTGTCAGTTATCTTCTCCAGAGAAAATTCTCTTTCAATATTTTTATTAATGGCAAGTGCCAACCAGAAGGCTAGATGACAATAAATACCTAATTTTGAAAAGCAGGTACCTTTTATAAAACGTATTCAGTTTCCTAAGAATAAATCTATCGGATTTCTCCTACTAAAATATCAGGGTTTCTATCAACCACCTGTTTAAAAGTAGCTGCTTTTGTTTCTCTCACTGACAGTTCTCTAACCACCTGAACCTCTCCTGGTGTCAAGAAGTGACTTCAATTTTGGGGGAGAGGTTTTTTGGTGTACAATTGCTTTATAATGTTGTGCTTGCTTTTGTTGTAAAACAAGGCAAATCAGCCATTTGTATACACGTATCCCCTCCCTCTTGAGCCCCCCTCCCACACCCTCATCCCACCCTTCTAGGTCATCACAAAGCACAGAGCTGAGCTCCCTGTGCCATACAGCAGCTTCCTGCTAACCATCTATTTTACACGTGGTAGTGTAGGACACGACTGAAGCGACTTAGCAGCAGCACAGTGTATATACCTCAATGTTACTCTCTCAATTTGTTTCACTCTCTCCTTGCCCGCTGTGTCCACAAGTCTGTTCTCTATATCCATGTCTATTCCTGCCTTGCAAATAGGTTCATCAGTACCATTTTTCTAGATACCATATATATTCATTAATATATGATATTTGTTTTTCATTTTGGGAATAAAGTTGTAGATAGTAGATGTTTGCTAATAGCACAGCAATTGGGCTGGGAAAAGGTACTCTGATGAGGATTGCTTCATTTAATGATGAGCAAATCTCATGAATATAAAATGATTAAGAAGCATGACACTGGATGGTTTTCTGAAAAAACTTTCTATCTTTTCTAAGAAAAATTAGAATTTTCCAAGAAAGTTTGACATCAATTATAAATGCAACTTTGAATATTTCCAAGAAACATTACAATTATGTTTACCAACACAGCTGAAGCATGAAATTAGAAGATATCTTTAAGTTTGGAGAGAGACTCAGCTTCTTTTAACTTATTTGGCTCCAGTTTTCCCCTTTCATAATTAGTCTAGTGATAAGATTAGAAGGAAGGGGGGGTTTATTATACCCACGGTTGGCTTTTAATAATGTGAGTTGGCATTTGAAAGAAATAATTTGTTAAAAAAAATGAACGTTCAGTTATTTTGGATTGTAGAACTACACTTGAGGGAAACATCATGTGCATTTATGATCTGTTTCCATTAAATTTTACTTTAGAGAAACTTATGGGTATAAAAATTTGATAGAGACTTTTGCTCCCACTGCTATTACATGAAAGTCTAGATACAAATAAATGCTGGCAAAGTCGGTAATGACTAAATAGCTCAGATACACACACACCATGAGGCCTACAAACCCAGTGAAACAGTGGATCAAGCAAACAAATTGTAATAATCATCGAGACAAACTGTAAAATAAAGAAAAACTTCAGTAGGTAAAGCCATGAATTGGTATTGGACTAACATGGGCTGGATTTCTGGCTCTGACACTATTCATACTGTGATAGTGGGCATTTAACTTCCAAATTGCTGTTTTTTCATCTACAAAGTAGGAATAATACTACTAATTGTATTATTAGGGTAATTTTGAACACTGAAGGGGGTATATGTAATATGCTTAATAAATTCATAATAAATTCTCAGTGAATATTGTCCGTAATTTTTATTATTTATGATTATTATTGTATACTGTATCAAATGAGTTATCTAAAATTTTCTTCATTTATTAATTTTAAAATGTTTCAAAGTCAAATCTGAGATACACAAATTTTTGGCTTTAAGTACTCTTAAAATACAGCATGTTAAAGTATTAGTGAGATAAAATACCCCTTTTTGATTTTTAAAAACTGTTTCTTTCAGTGCAATTTCTATTGACTGGTTGTGCCAAGCAATCTTACTCTGAAAGGCAGGTATCAATTATAGATGTAATTAGCTCATGTTGGGATATTCACCTATAGAACTGACCCAACACAAAAATCTCCTAACTTTTGATACTTTATTTCCTCAAACAAATCGAGCACTTGAAGAAGGTCACTCTTTACATTACTATACTTAACGATGAATAAGGCTATGACACATTCTTTATAATGTCCCCTAGAAACAACTGGTCATACAAATGAACAAGGGTATGTAATGAGGACTAGTATGGTACAGTTAGAACATAGATTCAGGAATGAGACAGATTTAAGGTCTAATCTTTAATCAATAACTTATTACATTCACAATTTGAAGAAAGTTATTTATCTTTTCAACTTCAGTTGCAAAATGGGCTATTAATAAGTAGTATGTTTCAGAAGATGGTTATAAGCATTAAATGAGCCAATGCATGTCAAACATCTAGCAAAAATTTGTCATCTTGTGAGTGCTCAATAAATGTTTTTTATTTGCATAGTTTTACTAACTCATTGATTTATTGGGCTGGAACATTATAATCATTTTCATTATTGCTTAAAATAGGACTATGATGGGGTCACCAGTTTAAATTTTCCATGAGCTTCACTCTGCATTACTTATAACTTACATCACACACAGAACTGGCTATGATACAAAGGTAGTAAGTTGAAAGGATATGGAGGTTCTGCACCAAAGAAATAACTAGGTAAACGACTTGAAGACTAAGATTTGATAAGAGAATTGGAAACACCATTTTCATAAATGGATTAAATAATTGACTCATGAATTTAATTTGGGGGTTTTCAATTTATATACCACAAGCAATTGAAAAAAAATACCCTATTTCTTTTTAGATCATTAATTCTTGATTTTATATTTAGTATTGTGCTATAATAATTTTGTATCTGCTAATGGAATTCATTTACATATTTTTTTAAAATAAATTTATTTATTTTAGTTGGGGGCTAATTACTTTACAATATTGTAGTGGCTTTTGCCATACATTGACATGAATCAGCCATGGGTGTACATGTGTTCCCCTTCCTGGACCCCCCTCTCACCTCCCTCCCCATCCCATCCCTCTGGGTCATCCCTTTGCCCCAGCCCTGAGCATTTGTCTCAAGCATCGAACCTGGAATGGTGTTCTGTTTCACATATGATAATACACGTTTCAATGCTATTCTCCCAGAACATCCCACCCTCACCTTCTCCCTCAGAGTCCATAAGACTGTTCTATGCATCTGTGTCTCTTATTCTGTCTCGCATATAGGGTTATCATTACCATCTTTCAAATTCCATATATATGCATTAGTATACTGTATTGGTGTTTTTCTTTCTGGCTTACTTCACTCTGTATAATGGGCTCCAGTTTCATCCATCTCAATAGAACTGATTCAAATGTATTTTTTTTAATGGCTGAGTAATATTGCATTGTGTATATGTACCACAGCTTCCTTATCCATTCGTCTGATGATGGACATCTAGGTTGCTTCCATGTCCTGGCTATTGTAAACAGTGCTGTGATGAACATTGGGGTACACGCGTCTCTTTCAATTCTGGTTTCCTCGGTGTGTATGCCCAGCAGTGGGATTGCTAGGTCATATGGAAGTTCTATTTCCAGTTTTTTAAGGAATCTCCACACTGTTCTCCATAGTGGCTGTACTAGTTTGCATTCCCACCAACAGTGTAAGAGGGTTCCCTTTTCTCCACACCCTCTCCAGCATTTATTGCTTGTAGACTTTTGGATAGCAGCCATTCTGACTGGCGTGAGATGGTACCTCATTGTGGTTTTGATTTGCATTTCTCTGATAATGAGTGATGTTGAGCATTTTTTCATGTGTTTGTTAGCCATCTGTATGTCTTCTTTGGAGAAATGTCTGTTTAGTTCTTTGGCCCATTTTTTGATTGGGTTGTTTATTTTTCTGGAATTCAGCTGAAGGAGTTGCTTGTATATTTTTGAGATAAATTGTTTGTCTGTTGCTTCGTTTGTTATTATTTTCTCCCATTCTGAAGGCTGTCTTTTCACCTTGCTTATAGTTTCCTTTGTTGTGCAAAAGCTTTTAATTTTAATTAGGTCCCATTTGTTTATTTTTGCTTTTATTTCCAATGTTCTGGGAGGTGGGTCACGGAGGATCCTGCTGTGATTTATGTCGGAGAGTGTTTTGCCTATGTTTTCCTCTAGGAGTTTTATAGTTTCTGGTCTTACGTTTAGATCTTTAATCCATTTTGAGTTTATTTTTGTGTATGGTGTTCGGAAGTGTTCTATTTTCATTCTTTTACAAGTGGTTGACCCGTTTTCCCAGCACCACTTGTTAAAGAGATTGTCTTTTCTCCATTGTATATTCTTGCCTCATTTGTCGAAGATAAGGTGTCCATAGGTGCGTGGGTTTATCTCTGGGCTTTCTATTTTGTTCCATTGATCTATATTTCTACCTTTGTGCCAGTACCATACTGTCTTGATGACTGTGGCTTTGTAGTAGAGCCTGAAGTCAGTCAGGTTGATTCCTCCAGTTCCATTCTTCTTTCTCAAGATTGCTTTGGCTATTCGAGGTTTCTTATATTTCCATACAAATTGTGAAATGATTTGTTCTAGTTCTGTGAAAAATACCATTGGTAGCTTGATAGGGATTGCATTGAATCTATAGATTGCTTTGGGTAGTATACTCATTTTCACTATATTAATTCTTCCAATCCATGAACACGATATGTTTCTCCATCTGTTTGTGTCCTCTTTGATTTCTTTCATCAGTGTTTTATAGTTTTCCATATATAAGTCTTTTGTTTCTTTAGGTAGATATATTCCTAAGTATTTTATTCTTTTTGTTGCAATGGTGAATGGTATTCTTTCCTTAATTTCTCTTTCTGTTTTCTCATTATTGGAGTATAGGAATGCAAGGGATTTCTGTGTGTTAATTTTATATCCTGCAACTTTATTATATTCATTGATTAGCTCTAGTAATTTTCTGATGGAGTCTTTAGGGTTTTCTATGTAGAGGATCATGTCATCTGCAAACAGTGAGAGTTTTACTTCTTCTCTTCCTATCTGTATTCCTTTTATTTCTTTTTCTGCTCTGATTGCTGTGGCCAAAACTTCCAAAACTATGTTGAATAGTAGTGGTGAAAGTGGGCATCCTTGCCTTGTTCCTGACTTTAGGGGAAATGCTTTCAATTTTTCACCATGGAGGATAATGTTTGCTGTGGGTTTTTCATATATAGCTTTTATTATGTTGAGGTATGTTCCTTCTCGGAGAAGGCAATGGCACCCCACTCCAGTACTCTTGGCTGGAAAATCCCTTGGACGGAGGAGCCTGGTAGGCTACAGTCCATGGGGTCGCTAAGAGTCAGACACGGCTGAGTGACTTCACTTTCACTTTTCCCTTTCATCCACTGGAGAAGGAAATGGCAACCCACTCCAGTATTCTTGCCTGGAGAATCCCAGGGATGGCGGAGCCTGGTGGGCTGCCGTCTATGGGGTCGCACAGAGTCGGACACGACTGAAGCGACTGAGCAGCAGCAGCATGTTCCTTCTATTCCTGCTTTCTGGAGGGTTTTTATCATAAATGGATGTTGAATTTTGTCAAAGGCTTTTTCTGCATCTATTGAGATAATCATATGGTTTTTATCTTTCAATTTGTTAATGTGGTGTATTACATTGATTGATTTGCGGATGTTAAAGAAATCTTGCATTCCTGGGATAAAGCCCACTTGGTCATGATGTATGATCTTTTTAATATGATGTTGGATTCTGTTTGCTAGAATTTTATTAAGGATTTTTGCATCTATGTTCATCAGTGATATTGGCCTGTAGTTTTCTTTTTTTTTGTGGCATCTTTGTCTGGTTTTGGAATTAGGGTGATGTGGCCTCATAGAATGAGTTTGGAAGTTTACCATCTTCTGCAAATTTCTGGAAGAGTTTGAGTAGGATAGGTGTTAGCTCTTCTCTAAATTTTTGGTAGAATTCCGCTGTGAAGCCATCTGGTCCTGGGCTTTTGTTTGCTGGAAGATTTCTGATTACAGTTTCGATTTCTGTGCTTGTGATGGGTCTGTTAAGATCTTCTATTTCTTCCTGGTTCAGTTTTGGAAAGTTAAACTTTTCTAAGAATTTGTCCATTTCTTCCAAGTTGTCCATTTTATTGGCATATAGCAATGGCACCCCACTCCAGTACTCTTGCCTGGAAAATCCCATGGACAGAGGAGTCTGGCGGGCTGCAGTCCATGGGGTCACTGAGACGGACACGACTGAGAGACTCCACTTTCACTTTTCACATTCATGCCCTGGAGAAGGAAATGGCAACCCACTCCAGTACTCTTGCCTGGAAAATCCCAGGGATGGGGGAGCCTGGTGGGCTGCCGTCTATGGGGTCGCACAGAGTCGGACACGAGTGATGCGACTTAGCAGCAGTAGTCTCTTATGATCCTTTGTATTTCTGTGTAGTCTGTTGTGATCTCTCCATTTTCATTTCTAATTTTGTTGATCTGATTCTTCTCTCTTTGTTTCTTGATGAGTCTGGCTAATGGCTTGTCAATTTTGTTTATCTTCTCGAAAAACCAGCTTTTAGTTTTGTTGATTTTTGCTATGGTCTCTTTTGTTTCTTTTGCATTTATTTCTGCCCTAATTTTTAAGATTTCTTTCCTTCTACTGACCCTGGGGTTCTTCATTTCTTCCTTCTCTAGTTGCTTTAGGTGTAGAGTTAGTTTATTTATTTGATGTTTTTCTTGTTTCTTGAGGTATGCCTGTATTGCTTTTACAGTGTCCCATAGGTTTTGGGTTGTTGTGTTTTCATTTTCATTCATTTCTATGCATATTTTGATTTCTTTTTTGATTTCTTCTGTGATTTGTTGGTTATTCAGAAGCGTGTTGTTTAGCCTCCATATGTTGGAATTTTTAATAGTTTTTTTTCCTATAATTGAGGTCTAATCTTACTGCATAGTGGTCAGAGAAGATGGCTGGGATGATTTCAATTTTTTGGAATTTACCAAGGCTAGTTTTATGGCCCAGGATGTGATCTATCCTGGAGAAAGTTCCGTGTGCACTTGAGAAAATGGTGAAATTGATTGTTTTGGGGTGGAAAGTCCTGTAAATATCAATTAAATCTAATTTGTCTATTGTATCATTTAAAGTTTGTGTTTCCTTGTTAATTTTCTGTTTAGTTGATCTATCCATATGTGTGAGTGGAGTATTAAAGTCTCCCACTATTATTGTGTTATTGTTAATTTCCCCTTTCATACTTGCTAGTATTTGCCTTATATATTGTGGTGCTCCTATGTTGGGTGCATATATATTTATAATTGTTATATCTTCTTCTTGGATTGATCTTTTGATCATTATGTAGTGTCCTTCTTTGTCCCTTTTCACAGCCTTTATTTTAAAGTCTATTTTATCTGAAATGAGTATTGCGACTCCTGCTTTCTTTTGGTCTCCATTTGCATGAAATATGTTTTTCCATCCCTTCACTTTCAGTCTGTATGTGTCCCTAGTTTTGAGGTGGGTCACTTGTAGACAGCATATATAGGGGTCTTGTTTTTGTATCCATTCAGCCAGCCTTTGTCTTTTGGTTGGGGCATTCAACCCATTTACATTTAAGGTAATTATTGATAAGTATGATCCCGTTGCCATTTACTTTGTTGTTTTGAGTTCGTGTTGAAACATCCTTTCTGTGTTTCCTGTTTAGAGAAGATCCTTTAGCATTTGTTGGAGAGCTGGTTTGGTGGTGCTGAATTCCCTCAGCTCTTGCTTGTCTGTAAAGCTTTTGAATTCTCCTTCATATCTGAATGAGATCCTTGCTGGGTACAGTAATCTGGGTTGTAGATTGTTCTCTTTCATTACTTTAAGTATGTCCTGCCATTCCCTTCTAGCCTGAAGAGTTTCTATTGAAAGATCAGCTGTTATCCTTATGGGGATACCCTTGTGTGTTATTTGTTGTTTTTCCCTTGCTGCTTTTAATGTTTGTTCTTTGTGTTTGATCTTTGTTAATTTGATTAATATGTGTCTTGGGGTGTTTCGCCTTGGGTTTATCCTGTTTGGGACTCTCTGGGTTTCTTGGACTTCTGTGACTATTTCCTTTCTCATTTTAGGGAAATTTTCAACAATTATCTCCTCGAGTATTTTTTTCATGGCCTTTCATCTTCTTCTGGGACTCCTATGATTCGAATGTTGGGGTGTTTCATATTGTCCCAGAGGTCCCTGAGGTTTTCCTCATTTCTTTTGATTCTTTTTTCTTTTTTCCTTTCTGCTTCGTTTATTTCCACCATTCTATCTTCTACCTCACTTATCCTATCTTCTGCCTCTGTCATTCTACTGTTGGTTCCCTCCAGAGTGTCTTTTATCTCCTTTATTTCATTATTATTATATATTGACTCCTTTTTATTTCTTCTAGGTCCTTGATAAACATTTCTTGCATCTTCTCAATCCTTGTCTCCAGGCTGTTTATCTGTAACTCCATTTTGCTTTCAAGATTTTGGATCATTTTTATTATCATTATTCTAAATTCTTTTTCAGATAAGATTCCCTATCTCCTCCTCTTTTGTTTGGTTTGGTGGGCATTTCTCATTTTCCTTTACTTGCTGAGTATTTCTCTGCCTTTTCATCTTGTTTAGATTGCTGTGTTTGGTGTGGCCTTTCTGTATTCTGGTAGTTTGAAGTTCCTCTTTACTGTGGAGGTTCCTCACTGTGGGTGGGGTTGGACGGGTGGCTTCTCAAGGTTTCCTGGATGAGGGAGCTTGTGTCAGTGTTCTGGTGGGTGGAGCTGGATTTCTTCTCTCTAGAGTGCAATGGAGTGTCCAGTATTGAGTTTTGAGATGTCTATGGATTTGGTGTGCCTCTGGGCAGCCTGTATATTGATGCTCAGGTCTATGTTCCTGCATTGCTGGAGAATTTGTGTGGTATGTCTTGCTCTGGAACTTATTGGCTCTTGGGTGGAGCTTGGTTTCAGTGTATATGTGGAGGCTATTGGATGATCTCTTATTAATTAATGTTTCCCCTGGCTTTCAGTCTTATTCTTGCAGTAGCCTCAAGACTTCTCCACCCATACAGCATCAATAATAAAACTTTTAGGTTAATGGTGAAAAGATTCTCCACAGTGAGGGATACCCAGAAAGGTTCTCTGAGTTACATGGAGAGGTGAAGTGGGGGGGGGGGGTTGAGGTGACCAGGAGGAGAAGAGGGGGACTCAAACGTGGAGAGAGCAGTCTAGCCAGTAAGCACTTCCCTCTGTGCTCTCCACAGTCTGGAACCCTCAGAGAGATTCACAGAGATACAAAGAGAGGGGGGAGGAAGGTAATAGAGGCGAGCATGAGTAGAAAGGGAAGAATCAAGAGGGGAGAGAGAGATCTGGGCAGTATTCTGTTCCTGAAGTGTTCTCCGGTACACAGAACACCCTCAGAGATTCACAGAATTGGGTTGAGAAGAGAAGGAGGAGGGTGGGAGATAGAGGTTCCCCGGGGGAGAAGAAAGAGCGTCAATAGGGGGAGATAGTAATCAAGCCAGTAGTCACACACCTGAGTAAAAATGGGTACTAAAGATTGGGTTCTTAAATGTACAAAATTGATATCAAATATGTAAAACAAAGATTAAAAATCTAGAGTAGAGGTTAGACTCTTATAAAACATAAAATATAAAAAAAAAGAAAAAAGAAAACAGTGTAAAAAGAAAAAAAACAGTAAAACAGTAAAAAAAGAAACAGGAAAAAAACAGTAAAAAAAAGAAAACACAAAAGGTATAAGATATATGTATGCAGTTTGCTTTAAAAATAGGGTTTTTTTTTTGCAAGGTAATAGTGGGTTATGAAAATGAAAACTAAAGGTGTAATAGAGGACTTAAAGAAAAAAGACAGAAAAAAAATTAAAAAAGAAATTAAAAAAAGAAAAAAAGATAGTAGTAAAAATATATATCCTGGACTTTCTCTGGAGCTGTTGTGAGCAGTGTGGGGTCTGTTCAGTTTCAGATAGATCCTTGTTCCTGCTTATACTTTTCAAGATCTATAGGCCCCTTTCAATGCAGTCGGTGTTAACTACAGGGATTTTAATCTGTTGGCCTGTCACTTCCAACGCGCTTCCCTCTGTTTATTTGGCTTCTGTTTGGAGGTCTCTTCAGTATCTAATTTCCGCCCTGCACCAAAGGGGCGGAGGTGGTCTCTTTAGGTTCGCTTGTTCAGTCGTGCTGTGGGGAGGGAGGAACACTGCAAACCAATATCACTGGCGTGTGTGTGGAGAGCTCGCAGTGTCTCGGCCGCACTGGGTTCGCCCCCGCTCAAGGCGTGTGTGCTTTCCCCCTTTACCCTGCTCAGGCTTCAGGTTACTCGGCCGGGGAGTGGGCCCTGAGATGCGTGCACTTCCCAGGTCTAAGCCGCTCAGGTTCAGGTTCCCGGGTATTCCACAAAGGCGCAGACTCGGTTGTGCCCGTGGTTTGTTCCCAGTCGGAGCAGCTCAGGCAGCCAGGAGTTTAGCGAGCGCACTCGCCCCTGTTGGGGCGGTGCGGCTTATCACCTCCCTGGTCCCCACCTCGGTTTACGGGTGGGCCCGGCTCCGGTGTGCTTTGTGTCGGTTCTGGGGAGCTGGTCTCTGGCTGCGACCCTCCCGGCGGCTGTCGACCCTCCGGGATCTCAGGCAGTCTTTGCTTAGAAACTGGGAGCCTGTTTGCAGTTTGGTAGGGGGTGCCCTCTCTGGGGCCGAGTTTGCCCCTTTCTGGCTCTGGCTGGCCCCGCCTGCCTGCTGTGTCCGGCGGGGGATGGGGCGGTCCGCAGCCGGCTAGCTCTCCTCTGGTATCGCTCAGTCCTTTGTTCTGTGAGCCGGCCGGCAGTGCCTTAGATTTGGGCTTTTCGCGGGATAGTTCTCTCTCTCTGGCTGTCCCACAGTTTAGGTTACTATCTCACATTAGCTCCCTCAGAGTGCCCTCAGGGCATTCGGCCCGGTCCTTACCCTAAGCAGCTCCTCTCCGTTCAGCCTCCACTTGCTGGTGGCGGATGCGAGCATCTGGGGTTCTTTGCTGGGAGTTGCCTTTAGGCACGTAATCTGTGGGTTTTATTTGTTTTTTCTCCCAGTTATGTTGCCCTCCGAGATAAGAAATCTTCCCCCAAACCCGCCGGTGAGAGGGTTTCCTGGTGCTTGGAAATTTCTCCTCTTTTACGACTCCCTCCCTGGGACGGGTCTCTGTCCCTAACTCTTTTGTCTCTCTTTTTATCTTTTATAATTTCTCCTACCTGCTTTTGAAGATAATGCGCTGCCTTTCTGGATGCCTGACGTCCTCTGCCAGCGTTCAGAAGTAGTTTTGTGAAGTTTGCTCAGTGTTCAGATGTTCTTTCGATAAATTTGTGGAGGAGAGAGTGGTCTCCCCATCCTATTCCTCCGCCATCTTAGCCCCGCTCCCCCATTTATATATTTTTTTAAAGGCAAGAAGAACTCATATTTTCTCTTAAGGACGAATTAAATCTCTAATGAATTACTTGACAAAGCTAATTATTCTAATCTTTGAACTGTCAGTTTTGTTGAGAAATATATGTTTTTTAACTGTAGAAACGTTCAAATTACTTTCTTTTTGGATTAGTAAAACATTTTCAGAAAACACTTTCTTAAAACCAGATGTAGAGCATTATGAGGCACAAATTGAACTGTGGCACTGACCAGACCTTATGGCGTGAAATCACACAGAGTAAAACTGGCCACAATAAATCAAAGGCCTTTGGATTCTCAGGACTCACAGGAACGTCATTGCAGTATTGACTGCAATGCAGTCAAATGCAGTATTGACTGCAATGCAGTCAAATGCAGTATTGACTCAGGTAGCTTTCAGGATTCAAAAGTACACCATAGTTAATGACAATTTACCACCACTGCAGCTGGAAAAACAGCAGCAATAACATTTATATTAGCTATAATGCAATGAAGATACAGAATGTGGTTTTACTTCTTAGTTAGCACTCTCTCTCTCCCTCGCTCCCTACCTGTCTTTTATCTCTCAGTTTCCTAGTGTCTACCTAACTATCTACTCAGACAGTGCATAATGGGATAGATTCAAGGCAGAGACTATGAGTGTCAACCTTCATATTATATACATATATACACATACACATACATACACACACAGAGAAACATACATACGTACATATTTTATGTACATACGTACATATTTTAGTGTGACTCCTTTTTCCTTCTTTTTTATAATACTGCTGAGACATAGTCATATTTTATGGAGGTTAAAAAACTGAATATGTCTTATTCTTCCAAGAAAATGTCGTAAGCAACGTTCAAATTATACCCAGAATTTTATTTTATAAAAAGTGTTCCACCAAAGCTGTACTTTCAGGAATTGGACTATGTTGTGATGTCTGCACATCAGACAATCAAGCCTTTACTCAAAAGGAAGTTGTGAATTTATTATCAGACACCACATACTTATTTAAATAGCTATGGCCTCTTCTGCCACTTCCCATGTTTTGCATCAAGTGGAATCTTTGTCTACTTACTGGATGGAGCTTTCAATGCGGGTGATGGTGAGGAAAGCTGCAAGATTTGCTGTGTAAGATGAGATGACAATCAAAGCAAACAGCCACCAAGCCCCCATCATCATTCGAGTGGCCAGAGTTGTGTATGGGACTTCTCCACCTGTGGAAGGAAGCAGAGAATAAAAGAACATCAACAAGTATTTATTGAGAATCTGAGGTCACACACAGTCAATAGCAAGTTAACTTTTAAGTAATGAGAATCTTTACGTAACATCAGTGTGGATCTCTGTATTTTGCTATGTTCACCACTTCTTTTTTTTTTTTGGTAATTTTTAATGATCAAGTAATTCTTGTAAACAAAGAATTTCAAGGATCCGGAAAAAGCATAGCTAGCTGTGCTTTTTTCCCACAGTTTTTATAGCTATTTATTTATTTTTTAATTGGAAGATAATTGCTTTCCAATGTTGTGTTGGTTTCCACTGTAAAATGAAGTGAATTAGCTATATGTATACATATATCCCCTCCCTCTGGAACCTCCCTCCTATCTCTCATTTCCATCCTGCCCTTCTAGGTCATTACAGAGCACCAAGCTGAGCTCCTTGTGACATACAGCAGAGTCTCACTAGCTATCTATTTACACACAGTACTGTATATATATCAGTGCCACTATTGAACCACTTAGGCAGTTTACTTGTTTACATTCCAGGAGCTACTACTCTTAAGTCTATCATCATGATGTTTTTTTTAAAAATGAAAATGAAATCATCATATTCTCCTGATCCAAATTTCCAGTGGATTCCTGTCACTCTCCAAAAAAAAAGAAAGAAAGAAAATCTGAAATCTCTATCAAAGTTTACCAGGTCCTACATGAACTAATCTCTGATCCACTTTCTGACCTACCTTTTTCCACTCTCTGAATGGCCTTCTTCTAGTTTCTTGTAAGGAGCCACAGTGATTTCTGTCCTAGGGCCTTTGTACTTGCAATTTTTATGCTTGGAATTCTCTGTTCTTTAACTTAAAAATGACTCTCCTTTTAATTTATTTAAGTTTCTGCTCAGATGATACTTCTTCACAAACACTTTATTGTCATTCTATCTAAAATAATTCCCCCAACCCCATTCTTTCAGCCACCCTATTTTTTTAAATCAAAAATTTTCATATATTTTATATGTTTATTTTTTTCCTTTACTTCATTATACAGTTTCTAACATAACAGTTTCTGCCTCATATTAGGTGGGTAAATATTTGCTAAATGAATATATGTTTTATATGAAGTTAATAATCTTTCTAAAATAAATTAGTTCTCTGCTAACTATAAAAATAAATAAAAGAGATGTAATACTACATTTGCCTAGGTACATCAATATGTGAATTGCTTAACAAGATTTAATTAATTATCATATGAGGCAGATATTTATGCCAACCACTAATTCTCACTGTGTAATATTAATACCTTTAAACTTTCAGTGTAGTACAAACATACCCTGTGTGCATGACCTGAGCTATTTTCCTGATGTAATATACTCAGAATAAATAGGCTAACCTCTGATATCTGGAACACATTTTTTCAAAAGCAGTTATGATGCATTTTAGATACTTTCTTCTCCAAAGCAACGGAAATATTCACTTGGCTTTTAAAAGATAAAAGCAAAATAAAATGTTCATTTTTAAACCAAATGGGGACTTCCTAGAAAAATGACTAATTGAAAAAATAATAATAAAATATGAGCAAGATGATTGCTAAAGACTGGAAGATGTTAATAAATGTAACAAAAATAGAACAATAAATTCATGACTGAAAAGGCTAATTGAAGGTTTGTGTCCATGAAGTCTTCACCCTCGATTTGAGTTGTTATCACACATAAGAAAGAATACTTGTTGAGCTTTCCTCATCTGTGGCATAAAGTCTGAAATTTGGAAATTCAGATTTCTTGGGGAGTCCACATAAAATGACATTTTATTTGATATCTGTACTTAGAAATCAAATACTAAAAGTAATGGTAATCTTGACTCCTAACGTTTGTAATTAGGAAAAAGTTCAAAACAATCCTCCTACTGATAGTAACTAGAAAAAAAGTGAACAAATAATGCATTTGAGAACTAAAGAAGCAGTAAAAAATTAGAAGATGAAGATTCTGAAGAAATTCAGAAATGTGACCTGGTGTCTAGGCCTGCTTTCTCCTAAGGGATAAATGCCAATTTAACAAGATAAGAAACTGAAATGCTGAGCAATGTTCCTGAAAGCCTTCAAAATCAGGTGGCTATAAAAATTAAGGCCCAGGGCTTGCCAAATAGGGGTGGAACTAAGAAAAACAGAAAACCTTTGTATGCTTGGAAATCAACAATTACAATTCTATTATGCCATGGGTTGGAGAAAAATAACAAGAGAAGTAAAAAAATATTTTGAAGTTGATGATAATAAAAATACTCCAAACCAAAACTTCACATTTTGATACATGACAGGATGCAGCTAAATTTGTCTTTGAAGGGAAATTCACAACTTCTATAAGAAAAGAAGTCTGAAAATCAATGAGCTACTCATCAATTTCAAGAAGTTAAAAGAAAATCAAGTTAAACCCAAAGAACACAGAAGGGGGGACATAGTAAATACAGGAGCAGAGATTAGTAAGCTAGATAAAACTAGATAAACACAACAGAGAGGGTTGAACCAACAGAAGTTTGCTCCTTTGGAAAAATTTATAAAAAGCTGTAGATGTATGGCAGAAACCAACACAATATTGTAAAGCAATTATCCTTCAATAAAAATAAATAAATTTTAAAAAATAACAAAAAAAAAAAGCTCGAGATTGATCAAGAAAATAAGGCACAAAAATAGGAGTTAAAAGGGTATATTGTTACAAATGTTACAGATATTAGAAAGATAAAAGAGGAGGATCATATGCACAGTTCAATGTCAGTTAATATGAAAATTGAGATGACATGGACAAATTTGTATAAAAATTGCTACCAAAAGAAATAGAATATTTCAATGATCTTATAAGTATTAAAGACATCGAATCCACAATTAAAACCTGCTCATCAAAATACTCAAGACCAGTAGATTGTTTTCAGACTTTCTAGAAAGAATCTACCAAATGTTTTAGCAATAATTAAGTCTAATTTTACATAAACTCTTTCTAAGATTAGAAAAAAGCAAGACACTAATCCATATATTTTATAAAGAAGACACAACTTTGGTAAAAAATCCGAAAAGGTTATTCCAAGTAAAGAGAATGACAGGCTAATCTTTCATATAATTGTAGATAAAAAAGACTTACATAAATTAGTAAACTGAAAATTGCAAAAATAAATAGGCATGATGAGTTTATTAAATGAAAGCAAAGGTTGTTTGGCATCTAAAAGTAAATCATTAAAATTCACTACATTAGCACTATAAAGGAGAAAAACCGTATAATCATCTTGGTAGAAGTACAAAAAGCACAGAAAAAATTTAACATCTAATCATAAAAATATTGAAAACCTAGAAATACCCCAGCAAACTGGAAATAAAAAATCTTTCTTAGTCTCGCAAAGAGTATTTTCAGGAAGCCTACAGAAAATGTCATATTTACTTAGAAAGCATTTTTAAAGACTATCTTAAAGGCTGTGAGTTGTTACCACTTCTATTCAACATTTAATTGTAGGCACTAAACAGCACAGTACAATATGCCAAGAAAATAAAGAATGAAAAAATACTAAAGAATTAGAGAGAATGAAATAAAAGTTAAGGGTTAGATGTATGTAGAAAATCTAAGAGAATATGAAAATGACTTACTAAAATTGATGTCAGCTATCAGTTTACTATGGTACAGAGTCAACGTTCAAGAATAATCAGACAAGCATATACCAGTAACACTTAAGACATGAAATTTAAAAATATACACTATTTGCAATAATACTAAAAATATAAAATATCTAGAAATAAAGATGTGGAAGATCTCTACATGAAAATCTATAAAACTTTCTTGAGTGCAATAAAAGAAGGTTAAATAAATGGACAGATACATCATGTTTATTGATCAAAGACTCAATATTATAAAGATATAAATTTTTCTCTCTCACATACATACAGAGAACAATGAAAAAATACTATATAACAATGAAAATGAACAGATTTCATTTATAATAACACCATGAATGGATTTCACAAACTAAATATTGAGTAAAAGAATGCACACTGTATGATAATTGTTCAAAACTAGGCATCATGAATGGTAGTGCTGATAATCTCCTGAGTGGTAAACTGTAGAATATGGTTGAGATGGGGAAACAGGGGTTGTGTTACAGGTAATGTTCTATCTTTTCCTAGGTGGCAGTTATACTAGGATTCCATTGTTGGTAATTCACTGAGCTGCACTTTTAAGTTTTGTGCACTTTCTGTACTTACATAGTATTTCATAATTAAAGAAAAAAGCTAAATAACAGAAGTAAAAGAGTGAAAAGAGAGAATGGTGAATTTAATAAAGACTATTTTTTTCCTTTATTTTGTTTTTGTGTCTACAATTTGAAAAAAGAAAATATTTTCATAGATTCTGAAGCCTAGAAGACAGGTAAAAAACAAAAAAAAATTTGCTAAATTAAAAAAACAACCTTACATCACTAAAGCATGGCAGAAATTAGGCTGGCCATTCCTGACACTTTAGGGTGTAAAAGGGTCTGACTCCAGAGTTGGGAATTTTGATTTTATAACCCCTTGGTGAGTTGGAGGTCTCTCTACAGTGTCACTCTGTAGAAATGTGTAGAATTCGTATTTTCCAAAGTGACCCTTCTGCAGTAAGAGAAATGTTCTTTACACAGATTTGCATTTTGATGTGACTGGTTTCCCACCTCAAAAAGTACATCAACCTTATCACTGTATATATTATCTTACTTATAAAGGTTGTTAAAGAAGTAAAATAATGTTTTTCCCTCAGGCAAGATTGTAGAACTTGATAATTTTAGCTGAGTCAGGCAAAAAAAATGTTGCTCTAAGTCTTTTTCTGTGAGAGTATATATGCATTTTTGTGTTTGCCTGAAAATACAGAAGAGTAATTGTTGAAGATTTTCCAATTTCATTGCTTGGTAAATCAGCTTCTTGAAAGTTTAAAAACTCACAAAGTAAAAAAAAAAAAAAAACAAAAGAAAACAAAAAACCCTCTCAAGTGTTTATTATATAATCTGGGACTGTGGTTCTTTTTTTCTTTTTTTTTTTTATGAAATATGATCAAGAAAAAAATAGAAGAAAATTCATTATTATCTTTCCTTATAAACATTTTTTTTTCCAGAATTGGATCCTTATTGAAATTAGGTTACTAGCAAAATGGCTAAAAACCCTTATAGCAAATAGAAATTTTCCAATATTAAGGATGATTGAACATGTTCAAAGAAGCTGGTCAATCGGCATGTCAGTAAATATTAGAATATTTTATACATACAAAATCACAATTTAGAAAATATGAATAAGGATATATTGGCAATGAGCCACTGTCAAGGCAATGTTTTACATTTCAGGATTGGTGATGCACATATCTCCTAAATGTACATATCTCCTAAATGCATAAGGTATGCCAATCATATTTATGTATTAATCTGTTCCTTGAAGTTCATTCATAAATAGACTTAGAGTCTGGCTGTGACTAGAATTGTAAATGCTTTAATAATTTTTTCTTTTGCTGGAGGAAATGGAGGTAAGAAGGAGGAGCATGTGAGATATCCACAAGGTTCACAGTTAGTCACAGGTTACTATGTCCACTATCTGAAGGCAGTGCAGGCTTTACAATGTATGGTTTGAGGTGAGAGAGAAGGACAGCAGAAAATTACAGTGTGTTATGGTAAGAAAGTTATTCTATTTAAAATTGTCTTTCAGTACTTTCTTATTATGGCAAGCACAAAGCCTCAGCTTGGTGATAATAATTCTGTTTAAAATTTCAAATCTGTTTTCATAAAGGGAATGAAAATCTCAAAATCTCTTTGGCAGGCAACCGAGTCTAATTAGAATTTAATAGTATTTCATTTTTGTTATTTGTATGATTATTTTCTACTTAATGCAAATGTACTCCTTTTATATTTATTTTAGTGGAAATACCTTTATTAACAATAACTCTGACCTCTTTACAATCTCAATTTCAAGAAATCCATGCTCCTATGCCATCTTTTATCTTTTGAGTTTCCTCCCCTCATCAAGTTGACATTCTCATCCCATTTAAGATCTATTCTATTCTACCATGTTTTCACTATTAGATCCTAATTCTATTTTATGTAGTTCCCTCTTACTCAGCTGAAATCCAGTGATTTATTAAGATCAACATTGCATTTTTCCTCTATTCCTTTGAAACCCTCTCATGCTCAGTTGCATCTTCCCTGCAAGAAAACTAGAGGTGGTTGCCATTTCCTCCTACTCCAGGGGATCTTTCCGACCCAGGGATCAAATCTGTGCTTCCTGCATTGGCAGGCAGATTCTTTTACCACCGCTCAACCTGGCAAATCCTTTCAGCAAAGCCCAAACACCAGTCAAATCCGATTCTTTCTTTGCTCTGTCTTGCACAACTCATTCTAATTTCATGTCTATAAACTCTAAGTGAGTCTTTAATGCAGCCTCACAGTCGTTGCTCAGTCATGTCCGACTCTTTGCCACCCCATGGACTGCAACACACCAGGACTCCCTGTCCATCATCAACTCCCACAATTTACTCAAACTCGTGTCCATCAAGTCGGTGATGCCATCCAATCATCTCATCCTCTGTCTTCCCCTTCTCCTAACGCCTTCAATCTTTCCCAGCATCAGGGTCTTTTCAAATGAGTCAGTTCTTCGCATCAGGTGGCCGAAGTATTGGAGCTTCAGCTTCAGCATCAGTCCTTCCAATGAATATTTAGGACTGATCTCCTTTAGGATTGACTGGTTGGGTTTCCTTGCAGTCCAAGGGACTCTCAAGAGTCGTCTCCAAAACATAGTTCAAAAGCCTCAATTCTTTCGCGCTTAGCTTTCTTCTATAGTCCTAACCTCACATCCATACATGACTACTGGAAAAACCACAGCTTTGACTAGATGGACCTTTGTCAGCAAAGTAATGCCTCTGCTTTTTAATATGCTGTCTAGGATGGTCATAAATTTTCTTCCAAGGTGCAAACATTTTTTAATTTCATGGCTGCAGTTACCATCTACAGTGATTTTGGAGCCCAAAAAAATAAAGTCTGACAATGTTTCCATTGCTTCCCCATCTATTTGCCATGAAGTAATGGGACAGAATGCCATGATCTTAGTTTTCTGAATGTTAAGTTTTAAGCCAACTTTTTCACTTTCCTCCTTCACTTTCATCAAGAGGCTCTCGAGTTCTTCTTCCCTTTCTGCCATAAGGGTGGTATCATCTGCATATCTGAGGTTATTGTTATTTTTCCCAGCAATCCTGATTCCAGCTTGAGCTTCATCCAGCCCAGTATTTCTCATGATGTACTCTGCATATAAGTTAAATAAACAGGGTGACGATATACAGCTTTGATGTACTCATTTCCCGATTTGGAACCAGTCTGTTGTTCCATGTCCAGTTCTAACTGTTGCTTCCTGACCTGCATACCGATTTCATAGGAGGCAGGTTAGGTGGTCTGGTATGCCCATCTTTTAAAGAATTTTCCAGAGTTGTTGTGATCCACACAGTCAAAGGCTTAGGCATAGTCAATAAAGCAAAAGTAGATGTTTTTCTGGAACTCTCTTGCTTTTTCAATGATCGCACAGATATTGGCAATTTGATCTCTGGCTCCTCTGCCTTTTCTAAATCCAGTTTGAACATCTGGAAGTTCATGGTTCATGTACTGTTGAAGCCTGGCTTGGAGAATTTCGAGCATTACTTTGCTAGCGTGTAAGATGAGTGCAATTGTGCGGTACTTTGAGCATTCTTTGGCATTGTCTTTCTTTGGGATTGGAACGAAAACTGACCTTTTCCAGTCCTGTGGCCACTGCTGAGTTTTCCAATTTGCTGGCATATTGAGTGCAGCACTTTCACAGCATCATCTTTCAGGATTTGAAATAGCTCAACTGGAATTCCATCATCTCCAGTAGCTTTGTTTGTAGTGATGTTTCCTAAGGCCCACTTGACTTTGCATGCCGGGATGTCTGGCTCTAGGTGAGTGATCATACCATTGTGATTATCTGGGTCGTGAAGATCTCTTTTGTACAGTCCTTCTGTGTATCTTGCCACCTGTTGTTAGTATCTTTTGCTTCTGTTAGGTCCATACCATTTCTGTCCTTTATTGTGCCCATCTTTTCATGAAATATTCCCTTGGTATCTCCAATTTTTCTCTTCTCCACTCTCTTTGATAAGAATTTCAGTTTCTGTCTCTTCTAATACCACAAATTCCTTATTCCCATTCTCAGAAGATGATTGTGAAATCTATCTGGTTTAGAAAATAAAAGCAATTTCAAGGAACTTCCAGAGAAAAGCACCATCCAAAATAGTGTTCAGAGTGTACTTTAGGGTAAAAAAAAAGAGGGGAAAATGTGTTTATATTTTCAGAATAAAGCAACTGGAAAATAAACAAAAAGTATATACATACGGAGAGCAGGGGTAGCAGAGTGAAAGAAACAAGAACTGAATTACAATCTCTGTGACTGATTTGTTACTTAATTTTAAATGTGGAGCTGTTATATGTTTCACACAATTAAAAAAAGAATATTAAATTTTAAAAAGAGCAAACAACAATAATGTAAACAATGATAAAGTTGAACTTGAAAAAATATCAAATTAGTGACATAATTGTAAAGACAAAAATGCAATGACTGCTTCCCATTACTGAAGACTACAGCCCTTTTGTTCAGCTCTCTCAGATAACTCTCTCTTCTAGTTCTAGTAACTATTTCCTTCCTTTGCCTCTTCAGACATAAGAGTGATAATAGCTCCCTCTGTAATTAGTGGGTACTGTACCAACCTTTGTTACTTTCTCAAAACTCCATCTACATCACTGTAGAGAGTTCCTTTAGTAACCTTTCATCAATGTCCCAAACAGAATGTACCATCTATGTCCTATCTGGTATCATGTAAGTTCCCATGAAACATACGTGCAAAACTGGGATTCTGGGATTGAATCGCTCACTTATCTATGTTGTGTATATTTGTGGGAAATGGAACACTGGCAACCCACAGCTTGTGGTTACATTATAATTATTCAGTTAGTACTATTGTTGGCATAGGATGGAGTACATGCAGAATGGGAGATGAAATGGCTGTGGCAATAACTGTGATTTTAAAGATTGTGGTTTCAGCAAACTGCTCTGAAGTCTTCAAATAATATAAATGTTAGAGGAGAAATTGAAGGCAATAAATACCCAATTCAGAAATAATGGAAAATTTGAGAGGCTTGATGGCAGCTTTGAAGCGCTCTCTTAAATAGTATAGTCTCGGGGTATATATGACTGAGGATAAGATTAAGGCTTGACTGTAATGGTGTACTCAATTGCTGAGTTGTGATTCAAACACTAATTGAATCTTCTGCCCAACGTGGTCTCTCATGGTAAGGCAAGGGCACTGATGAGAAATTTGAGCTTCCGAATCTCTCTGAAACTTCTTAGTTCTCTGAAACTTCTGAAATTTATTAGTATCCTGCACCTTCTGAGGGAATCAGCCTTCTCTAGCATAAATGCCTCTTAGTGACTGAAACTAGGGAATCATAGTTCTCTCCTCACCAACATCACCCCTCATTGTCTCCAGGCTACAACTTAGATTCCAACATAACTAAGTCAGAGACATATAAAGCCTGCTAATAAAAGCTTTATGCCACATAGGATAAATGTAAGTATTGATTAGGGCAGGTATATTGTCATGGATGGTAATGATCTAGAATTTGATATTTAATATGTTGACTTGATACTTGGGGAATGGTGGTAACAGTTTTTTGGACTGGCTAATTGAAGGGTGGATCAATAAAGAATGGATTTTGTAGATAACCTATACTGTAGAGATACAGGGAGGTGGAAATGTTAGAATGAATCTGTTCTGGACAACCTGTTTACCTCCTTGGTTATTAGTGAGAGGAACACTCTCTACACGAAGACATGAAGAAATTCACAGGATGGGGTGGAACACAAGCATTACTGAAGAGTTTCATGTGCTTGTCCTCTGTTGGCCTGAGATGACACTGGAATAACTGCAATGAAACTGGATTTCCTGGTATCAGAATGAGTACAGATTGATACATACTAAGTGTAGAGTGTAGCTATCTGTTCAGCTATCAGAGACAAGGTGAAATGACTATAATCTGACAAGGTATGTTGCAAATGGTAATTGATGTGTATTGACCTTCAGAGACCCACAGTGGTAGCTTATCCCAGGGTTCCAAAATGTGGAATAGGCAGCTAACTAAGGTACTTCTTGATATGTATGGACAAAACAATTCTAGAACTGAAAGCAGAAAACCTAGTCTAAACTGCTGACTGGCAATTTGGAGCCACTTAACCAGTTCTTAGAGCTTATCTAGTTTACAGATCCAAAAACCCAATATTGAAGAGGATACCAGCTTATCAATTTTTGATATTTTTGGAAATTTTTCTCAAGCAATTTTTTAATGCTAATAGTCATGCCACACTTATATTTTTGTATTTTACATAATTTTTACTGGTTGAACATTTTCCCAGTCAGATACACTATAGCTTACTTTAGTATCCTATTTTTGTAAATGTAGGGATTTTACATCATCATATATCACATTGTAATAAACATCTTCTTTGGATGGAATCCATGAAGACAAGTTGTTTGGTGCAAAAATGAATTTTGCTATGTCTTATACAAATGTTAAAATTTTTCAAACACATTTTTATAACAATATTTATTGAACAAATAATGATAGGTAGTGTTCCTCCTCTACTGTTAACGTCTTTCTGAAGTGTTGACATTTCAGCTGAATGACAAAATACTGTTCTGGACTGGCAGATAAGTCCATTTGCAGCTAAACAAAAGTAAGCTAGAAGGCATGATACCATGAAATCAAAATGTCAATTTTCTGTACATAGGAAGACTTCTCTAACTTATTATTTACATTTTCACAGTAATTATAATACATGTAAAGCTGCTTATAAATAGTAGTTCCTTCTTTCCAACTCTTTAACATTATCTATACACTTCCGTTTTAAAGAGTTCTATGTAAACTGAATAATAGATTTTAACACATTTCATTTTTTCTTAATTAATAAATTGCTTTTATACAGACAAATGCCACCTATACATACTTACCCAAAAGAAGAATGTTCTTCTGATCAAATAAAAAACATTTGATTTCAACATTAGAACTTCCAATAGGAGATACTCTTTATAGTGTTTGAAACTTAAGGTTTACAGAACTCAGTACTGCAGAATATTTCTGATGAACACATTAGAAAAGTGTTAAAATAAAAATTAATTATAATCAAATTAAATGGTTTCTGGTTATACCACATAAACCTTATATCCTGATTTTAACTTAAGTTCAAAATACTGATTGCTGTGACTTACAGAATTAAATTGAATTACATTACACTTAAAAAGTAATACTTAGCAGCTTTTTACTTTCATAATGTTTTCACCATTCCAGCTCCTATGAAATTTTCACTGTTTCTAATGTGCTAGGGAGTAAAAAGCAGCCAACTGAAAGCCAATTTCCTATTCAACACTACAAAATTAAAACATTTGAAATGTTAGTATTTCAATTAAAAGAGGATTTCAGGTTCTCAGTTTATAAGGCAGACTACATTATAGTTTTACACAAGTTATAACTCAAGTAATAGCCAAGGAAATTGAGGTTAAGGGCTTCCCTGAAATATGAGCTCCCTCAAATGCAACATTAAGAACACAGATGAGCAATACATACAGTGTTTACCATGATTCCTCACCACAAACTGGTTTACTTTCATATTGCCAAGGACAGCGGTAAGTGATGATATATAGAAACACTTGCTGCAATTTTTTTCTCTAGGTCTCATTTAGTCAAGGCTTTTTTCCCCGTCCTGCACCAGTTGCTTGGTATTCAATTATATTGGAAAAAACGATCACAGGATATATAAATTGTACTAAATTGTTCAATGATTCTGAAATGACACTGAAATTAGAAGTTCTTTTTCTAAAGGAGCTTCTATACGTTTGAAATTGACCAGTTTAGTTGGAAGTTTTGGTAGTATATACGGGTGTTTGTTGAGCTTTCCACTAACTCATAGATTTGCATTTTGTGGTACTAATGGTTAATGAAAGCAGTTTTAGCATAAACCACAATGGATCAGCAGACACACATCTTCCATGAATTTCCTGCCATTTTTACATATGACAAAAAAATGTGCTCACTTATCTCTTTTTCTTTTTCCTTTCTCAATATCTGCCATAAAGACCTTGTGAATCTTAATGATACAAATAAGACTTTGCATCTTCAGAACATTGATATCAAAACTAAATTTCAACAACTATGGAGAAACAATCTCAAATCCTCATTGACTTCCAGAATTCCCAAAACTTGTATGCTTTTTATATTTTACAAAACACACACACACTTTAAGAGGTGCTCCTAGAAATATCTTCAGCCTCTTTA
Organism: Giraffa tippelskirchi; assembly: GCF_054371585.1. Classification (NCBI taxonomy): domain Eukaryota; kingdom Metazoa; phylum Chordata; class Mammalia; order Artiodactyla; family Giraffidae; genus Giraffa; species Giraffa tippelskirchi. Next base: position 79,395,526 of record NC_137275.1, on the reverse strand, counting down.
TTCATGCTTTTATTATCTGTTTCATTGTGCTATTTTAGCAGTCTTATTAAATATATATGTGTGTATGTGTATATATATATATATATATATTTAAAGAGGAGAAACCAAATAGTCTCATCTTTTCTCTCCTGGTTTGTTTTTAGATATGCTAGCATGTTTTGTTTATAAGACTCAAGAGCGTAAGTCCAAGATTTTGATAAAAGATTTAAGTGTACATATAGTATACGAGATTTTTTAATCTGATATTACAAAATTAAAGTGAGATTTTACTAATTCTATATAAAAAGGGTGAAAGATATCCAGATAAAACCTTCAAAATCTTCAGAAAGCTTTTAGGTAGTTTGGCTCAGGGATGAACTAATAATTTTTAAGTCAATTTATATATCACCTCTTAGTTTTTCTCATATCTACCATATTTGGCTTCATGTGCTGCTGCTGCTGCCGCTAAGTCGCTTCAGTCGCGTCCGACTCTGTGCAACCCCACAGACGGCAGCCCACCAGGCTCCGCTGTCCCTGGGATTCTCCAGGCAAGAATACTGGAGTGGGTTGCCATTTCCTTCTCCAGTGCGTGTACTTCTAGTTTATTTTTGTTTACCAAATTATTTGATTGATACTTTAGATGCTTTGTTCCTATTTTTAAGATATCAATATATATCAATTGCCTATCTGCTCAGCAACAGGGAAAAACATCCGCCCCCCCCCAAAAAAAAACAACCAGGAACATAGGGCATGCTTTGAACAAGCAATATATCATAATTTTTTAAATAATTCACTTTAAATTATATACCAAACACCATTTTCTGGAGGTGTCAAAAATGATTACTTTTGCTTTTATACTATTTTTTTTGTTACCTGATTTCAGTACAGTCTTGGTAATGAAATGAGGACTGGGACAGACACTAACACAGGAAACATCGTCTGGATAACAAGTCGTTTGTCAAAGAGCATGAAGTTAGATGGCAGTTGAGTCAGGCCTGCCACTCTGCAGTGATGTATTAGCTTTTAATGTTTTAAAATAATTATAGCAGGGCCTAAGCCACTATATAAAACCACTATATAAATTCTAGGGCCATTATCAACCCCATTTTTCAGAGATTCAATCAATCAGTGGTTCTGAGGAAAACTGCACCCATTTTACTAATCCCACAAGCATTTAAGTTCAAAAGGTAAGCAGCAGTTGTCAACAGAAATCAAAAGTAAAATGAATCGCCAAGCGAAGCTTTTAATTACCTCTGGAATTTCTGAGACTGGGTCTTAAACTAGGCCTTATGCATATGTGTGTCATTATTCCCACAAGGTCAGAAAAGGCTAATGCATATTCAATCAGTTTTAATGATAGTAAGAGAGCCATGTCTAAGTCTAAAATACATTTTAAAGCTTTAAAATGCCATTTATGCCCAGTAACCTGTTAATCACCATTGGAGATTATTTTAAAATCATAACTCATTTATTGACTAAACAGTAAGATTTACAGTTTGACAGAGAAGGAATTCAGTCTTTCAAAAACAATAGTGGCCTTCTCAATTCTGAACTTCTTTATCCGGTTTTCCAGAATTCTTAGGCTTAAATTATTAGGAGGACATTTTAAGGAGCAGAAAAGAAAAATAAATTTTTCTCTGTTTTATTTTTTTTAGTATATTATTTTGAGATGAGATTTTGGTGTGCTGGTGTTACAGAAAATTTATTGAGATAAAATATAGACATTTATTCAGCATATGGGCTCTATATATTCAGATAGATTTCAATATGTAACATAGATCTGTAACTGAAGAACATAAAATAATTCATATCACAGTAATTTCTTCAACACTGTTGATTGAATAAGCAAATGTGTATAAAGAACAGTTCATGTATTTCTGTGTTTGTGAATGCAAATACATAAGCTGAATGCATTTCAGAATGCCACATGAAGTTTAACATACTACTTAAAGAATATCTCCTCCTTTTTCTCCTCCTCTTTTTTATTTTTTTTATTTTTTTTTTTTTTCCATAGCCTTGACTAGACAGACCTTTGTTGGCAAAGTAATGTTTCTGCTTTTTAATATGCTGTCTAGGTTGCTCATAACTTTCCTTCCAAGGAGTAAGCGTCTTTTAATTTAATTGCTTCACTCACCATCAGCAGTGATTTTGGAGCCCAGAAAGATAAAGTCAGCCACTGTTTCCCCATCTATCTGCCATGAAGTGATGGGATCAGATACCATGATCTTAGTTTTCTGAATGTTGAGCTTTAAGCCAACTTTATCTCTCTCCTCTTTCACTTTCTTTTCTTTTTTTTTTTTTTTTTTATAAATTTATTTATTTTACTTGGGGGCTAATTACTTTACAATATTGTAATAGTTTTTGCCATACATTGACAAGAATCAGCCATGGGTTTACATGTGTTCCCCTTCCCGAACCCCCCACCCACCTCCCTCCCCCTCCCATCCCTCTGGATCATCCCACTGCCCCGGCCCCGAGCCCTTGTCACATGCATCGAACATGGAATGGTGCTCTGTTTCACATATGACAATACACATGTCTCAATGCCATTCTCCCAGAACGTCCCACCCTCACCTTCTCCCTCAGAGTCCATAAAATTGATCCATGCATCTGTGTCTCTCATTCTGTCCCGCATATAGGGTTATCGTTACCATCTTTCAGATTCCATATATATGCATTAGTATACTGTATTGTTGTTTTTCTTTCTGGCTTACTTCACTCTGTATAATGGGCTCCAGTTTCATCCATCTCAGTAGAACCGGTTCAAATGTATTTTTTTTAATGGCTGAGTAATATTCCATTGTGTATATGTACCACAGCTTCCTTATCCATTCATCTGCTGATGGACATCTAGGTTGCTTCCATGTCCTGGCTATTGTAAACAGTGCTGCGATGAACATTGGGGTACACGCGTCTCTTTCAATTCTGGTTTCCTCGGTGTATATGCCCAGCAGTGGGATTGCTGGGTCATATGGCAGTTCTATTCCCAGTTTTTTAAGGAATCTCCACACTGTTCTCCATAGTGGCTGTACTAGTTTGCATTCCCACCAACAGTGTAAGAGGGTTCCCTTTTCTCCACACCCTCTCCAGCATTTATTGCTTGTAGACTTTTGGATAGCAGCCATTCTGACTGGTGTGAAATGATACCTCATTGTGGTTTTGATTTGCATTTCTCTAATAATGAGTGATGTTGAGCATCTTTTCATGTGTTTGTTAGCCATCTGTATGTCTTCTTTGGAGAAATGTCTGTTTAGTTCTTTGGCCCATTTTTTGATTGGGTCATTTATTTTTCGGGAATTCAGCTGCAGAAGTTGCTTGTATATTTTTGAGATTAATTGTTTGTCTGTTGCTTCATTTGCTATTATTTTCTCCCATTCTGAAGGCTGTCTTTTCACCTTGTTTATAGTTTCCTTTGTTGTGCAAAAGCTTTTAATTTTAATTAGGTCCCATTTGTTTATTTTTGCTTTTATTTCCAATATTCTGGGAGGTGGGTCATGGAGGATCCTGCTGTGATTTATGTCGGAGAGTGTTTTGCCTATGTTTTCCTCTAGGAGTTTTATTGTTTCTGGTCTTACGTTTAGATCTTTAATCCATTTTGAGTTTATTTTTGTGTACGGTGTTAGGAAGTGTTCTAGTTTCATTCTTTTACAAGTGGTTGACCAGTTTTCCCAGCACCACTTGTTAAAGAGGTTGTCTTTTCTCCATTGTATATTCTTGCCTCCTTTGTCGAAGATAAGGTGTCCATATGTGCGTGGGTTTATCTCTGGGCTTTCTATTTTGTTCCATTGATCTATATTTCTATCTTTGTGCCAGTACCATACTGTCTTGATGACTGTGGCTTTGTAGTAGAGCCTGAAGTCAGTCAGGTTGATTCCTCCAGTTCCATTCTTCTTCCTCAAGATTGCTTTGGCTATTCGAGGTTTCTTATATTTCCATACAAATTGTGAGATGATTTGTTCTAGTTCTGTGAAAAATACCATTGGTAGCTTGATAGGGATTGCATTGAGTCTGTAGATTGCTTTGGGTAGAATACTCATTTTCACTATATTAATTCTTCCAATCCATGAACACGGTATATTTCTCCATCTGTTTGTGTCCTCTTTGATTTCTTTCATCAGTGTTTTATAGTTTTCTATATATAAGTCTTTTGTTTCTTTAGGTAGATATATTCCTAAGTATTTTATTCTTTTTGATGCAATGGTGAATGGTATTGTTTCCTTAATTTCTCTTTCTGTTTTCTCATTATTGGAGTATAGGAATGCAAGGGATTTCTGTGTGTTAATTTTATATCCTGCAACTTTACTATATTCATTGATCAACTCTAGTAATTTTCTAGTAGAGTCTTTAGGGTTTTCTATGTAGAGGATCATGTCATCTGCAAACAGTGAGAGTTTTACTTCTTCTTTTCCTATCTGTATTCCTTTTATTTCTTTTTCAGCTCTGATTGCTGTGGCCAAAACTTCCAAAACTATGTTGAATAGTAGTGGTGAAAGTGGGCATCCTTGCCTTGTTCCTGACTTTAGGGGAAATGCTTTCAATTTTTCACCATTGAGGATAATGTTTGCTGTGGGTTTGTCATATATAGCTTTTATTATGTTGAGATATGTTCCTTCTATTCCTGCTTTCTGGAGGGTTTTAATCATAAATGGATGCTGAATTTTGTCAAAGGCTTTTTCTGCATCTATTGAGATAACCATATGGTTTTTTTCTTTCAATTTGTTAATGTGGTGTATTACATTGATTGATTTGCGGATGTTAAAAAAACCTTGCATTCCTGGGATAAAGCCCACTTGGTCATGATGTATGATCTTTTTAATATGATGTTGGATTCTGTTTGCTAGAATTTTATTAAGGATTTTTGCATCTATGTTCATCAGTGATATTGGCCTGTAGTTTTCCTTTTTTGTGACATCTTTGTCTAGTTTTGGAATTAGGGTGATGGTGGCCTCATAGAATGAGTTTGGAAGTTTACCATCTTCTGCAATTTTCTGGAAGAGTTTGAGCAGGATAGGTGTTAGCTCTTCTCTAAATTTTTGGTAGAATTCCGCTGTGAAGCCGTCTGGTCCTGGGCTTTTGTTTGCTGGAAGATTTCTGATTACACTTTCGATTTCCGTGCTTGTGATGGGTCTGTTAAGATCTTCTATTTCTTCCTGGTTCAGTTTTGGAAAGTTATACTTTTCTAAGAATTTGTCCATTTCTTCCAAGTTGTCCATTTTATTGGCATATAGCTGTTGGTAGTAGTCTCTTATGATCCTTTGTATTTCTGTGGAATCTGTTGTGATCTCTCCATTTTCATTTCTAATTTTGTTGATCTGATTCTTCTCCCTTTGTTTCTTGATGAGTCTGGCTAATGGCTTATCAATTTTGTTTATCTTCTCGAAAAACCAGCTTTTAGTTTTGTTGATTTTTGCTATGGTCTCTTTTGTTTCTTTTGCATTTATTTCTGCCCTAATTTTTAAGATTTCTTTCCTTCTACTGACCCTGGGGTTTTTCATTTCTTCCTTCTCTAGTTGCTTTAGGTGTAGAGTTAGTTGATTTATTTGATTTTTTTCTTGTTTCTTGAGGTACGCCTGTATTGCTATGAACCTTCCCCTTAGTATTGCTTTTACAGTGTCCCATAGGTTTTGGGTTGTTGTGTTTTCATTTTCATTCGTTTCTATGCATAATTTTATTTCTGTTTTGATTTCTTCTGTGATTTGTTGGTTATTCAGAAGCGTGTTGTTTAGCCTCCATATGTTGGAACTTTTAATAGTTTTTTTCCTGTAATTGAGGTCTAATCTTACTGCATTGTGGTCAGAGAAGATGGCTGGGATGATTTCAATTTTTTTGAATTTACCAAGGCTAGATTTATGGCCCAGGATGTGATCTATCCTGGAGAAAGTTCCATGTGCACTTGAGAAAAAGGTAAAATTGATTGTTTTGGGGTGGAAACTCCTGTAAATATCAATTAAATCTAATTTGTCTATTGTATCATTTAAAGTTTGTGTTTCCTTGTTAATTTTCTGTTTAGTTGATCTATCCATATGCGTGAGTGGAGTATTAAAGTCTCCCACTATTATTGTGTTATTGTTAATTTCCCCTTTCATACTTGCTAGTATTTGCCTTATATATTGTGGTGCTCCTATGTTGGGTGCATATATATTTATGATTGTTACGTCTTCTTCTTGAATTGATCCTTTGATCTTTATGTAGTGTCCTTCTTTGTCCCTTTTCACATCCTTTATTTTAAAGTCTATTTTATCTGAAATGAGTATTGCGACTCCTGCTTTCTTTTGGTCTCCGTTTGCATGGAATATGTTTTTCCATCCTTTCACTTTCAGCCTGTGTGTGTCCCTAGTTTTGAGGTGGGTCTCTTGTAGACAGCATATATAGGGGTCTTGTTTTTGTATCCATTCAGCAACCCTTTGCCTTTTGGTTGGGGCATTCAACCCATTTACATTTAAGGTAATTATTGATAAGTATGATCCCGTTGCCATTTACTTTGTTGTTTTGAGTTCGTGTTGAAACATCCTTTCTGTGTTTCCTGTTTAGAGAAGATCCTTTAGCATTTGCTGGAGAGCTGGTTTGGTGGTGCTGAATTCCCTCAGCTCTTGCTTGTCTGTAAAGCTTTTGAATTCTCCTTCATATCTGAATGAGATCCTTGCTGGGTACAGTAATCTGGGTTGTAGATTATTCTCTTTCATTACTTTAAGTATGTCCTGCCATTCCCTTCTAGCCTGAAGGGTTTCTATTGAAAGATCAGCTGTTATCCTTATGGGGATCCCCTTGTGTGTTATTTGTTGTTTTTCCCTTGCTGCTTTTAATATTTGTTCTTTGTGTTTGATCTTTGTTAATTTGATTAATATGTGTCTTGGGGTGTTTCGCCTTGGGTTTATCCTGTTTGGAACTCTCTGGGTTTCTTGGACTTCTGTGACTATTTCTTTCCTCAATTTAGGGAAATTCTCAACTATTATCTCCTCGAGTATTTTTTCATGGCCTTTCCTTTTATCTTCTTCTTCTGGGACTCCTATGATTCGAATGTTGGGGCGTTTCATATTGTCCCAGAGGTCCCGTAGGTTTTCCTCATTTCTTTTGATTCTTTTTTCTTTTTTCCTCTCTGCTTCGTTTATTTCCATCATTCTATCTTCTACCTCACTTATCCTATCTTCTGCCTCCGTTATTCTACTGTTGGTTCCCTCCAGAGTGTCTTTTATCTCCTTTATTTCATTATTCATTCTATATTGATTCCTTTTTATTTCTTCTAAGTCCTTGATAAACATTTCTTGCATCTTCTCAATCTTTGTCTCCAGGCTATTTATCTGTAACTCCATTTTGCTTTCAAGATTTTGGATCATTTTTATTATCCTTATTCTAAATTCTTTTTCGGATAGATTCCCTATCTCCTCCTCTTTTGTTTGGCTTTGTGGGCATTTCTCATTTTCCTTTACTTGCTGAGTATTTCTCTGCCTTTTCATCTTGTTTAGATTGCTGTGTTAGGCGTGGCCCTTCTGTATTCTGGTAGTATGAAGTTCCTCTTTGTTGTGGAGGTTCCTCACTGCGGTTGGGGTTGGACAGGTGGCTTGTCAAGGTTTCCTGGTTGGGGGAGCTTGTGTCGGTGTTCTGGTGGGTGGAGCTGGATTTCTGCTCTCTTGAGTGTAATGGAGTGACCAGTATTAATTTTTGAGATGTCTATGGATTTGGTGTGCCTCTGGGCAGCCTGTATATTGATGCTCAGGTCTATGTTCCTGCGTTGCTGGAGAATTTGCGTGGTATGTCTTGCTCTGGAACTTATTATCTCTTGGGTGGAGCTTGGTTTCAGTGAATTTATGGAGGCTATTGGATGGTCTCTTATTAATTAATGTTTCCCCTGGCTTTCAGTCTTATTCTTGCAGTAGCCTCAAGACTTCTCCTTCCATACAGCCTCAATAATAAAACTTTTAGGTTAATGGTGAAAAGATTCTCCACAGTGAGGGATACCCAGAAAGGTTCACTGAGTTACATGGAGAGATGAGGTGGGGGGGGTGAGTTGAAGTGACCAGGAGGGGAAGAGGGGAATTCAAATGTGGAGAGAGCAATCTAGCCAGTAAGCACTTCCCTCTGTGCTTTCCACAGTTTGGAACCCTCAGAGTGATTCACAGAGATACATAGAGAGGGGGGAGGAAGGTAACAGAGGTGAGCATGAGTAGAAAGGGAGGAATTAAGAGGGGAGAGAGAGATCTGGGCAGTATCCTGTTCCTGAAGTGTTCTCCGGTACCCAGAACACCCTCAGAGATTCACAGAATTGGGTTGAGAAGAGAAGGAGGAGGGTGGGAGATAGAGGTTCCCTGGGGGAGAAGAAAGAGCATCAATAGGGGGAGAGAGTGATCAGGCCAGTGATCACACTCCTGAGTAAAAATGGGTCCTAAAGATTGGGTTCTTAAATGTACAAAGTTGATATCAAATATGTAAAACACAGATTAAAAATCTAGAGTAGAGGTTAGACTCTTATAAAACTTACAATCTAAAAAAAAAAAAAGAAAAAAGGGAACAGTGTAAAAAGAAAAAAAAAAACAGTAAAACAGTAAAAAAAGAAACAGTAAAAAAATGTAGAACAGGAAAAAAACATTAAAAAAAAAAAACACAAAAGGTATAAGATATATGTATGTAGTTTGCTTCAAAAATAGGGGTTTTTTTTTTTTTTTTGCAAGTTAATAGTGGGTTATGAAAATGAAAGTTAAAGGTGTAATAGAGGACTTGAAGAAAAAGGAAAGAAGAGAAAAAAAAATTTTTTTAATTAAAAAAAAAATTAACAAAAAATTAAAAAAAATAATAATAGTAAAAAATATATATATCCCGGACTTTCTCTGGAGCTGTTGTGAGCAGTGTGGGATCTGCTCAGTTTTAGATAGATCCTTATTCCTGCTTATACTTTTCAAGATCTGTAGGTCCTTTTTAATGCAGTCGGTATTAGCTACAGGGATCTTAATCTGTTGGCCTGTCCCTTCCAAAGCACTTCCCTCTGTTTATTTGGCTTCTGTTTGGAGATCTCTTCAGTATCTAATTTCCGCCCTGCAACAAAGCGGTGGAGGTGATCTCTTTAGGTTCGCTTGTTCAATCGTGCTGTGGGGAGGAAGGAACACTGCAATTCTGGCGTGTGTGTGGTAAGCTCGCAGTGTCTCGGCCGCACTGGGTTCGCCCCCGCTCACGGCGTGTGTGCTTTCCCCGTCTACCCTGCTCAGGCTTCAGGTTACTCGGCCGGGGAGCGGGCCCTGAGCTGCGTGCACTTCCCAGGACTAAGCCGCTCAGGTTCAGGCTCCCGGTTACTCCACAAAGGCGCAGACTCGATTTTGCCCGCGGCTTGTGCCGTTCCCGGTTGGAGCTGCCCAGGCGGCCAGGAGTTTGGCGAGGGCGCTGTCCCCTGTTGGGGCGGTGCGGCTTATCACCTCCCTGGTCCCCGCCTCGGTTTACGGGCGCGCCCGGCTCCGGTGTGCTTTGTGTCGGTTCTGGGGAGCTGGTCTCTGGCTGCGACCCTCCCGGCTGCTGTCGACCCTCCGGGATCTCAGGCAGTCTTTGCTTAAAAACTGGGAGCCTGTTTGCAGTTTGGTAGGGGGTGCCCTCTCTGGAGCCGAGTTTGCCCCTTTCCGGCTCTGGCGGGCCCCGCCTGCCCGCTGTGTCCGGCGGGGGATGGCGCAGTCCGCAGCCGGCTAGCTCTCCTCTGGTATCGCTCAGTCCTTTGTTCTGTGAGCGGGCCGGCAGTGCCTTAGAGTTGGGCTTTTCGCGGGATAGTTCTCTCTCTCTCTCGCTGTCCCACAGTTTAGGTTACTATCTCACGTTAGCTCCCTCAGATTGCCCTCGGGGCACTCGGGCCCGGTCCTTACCCTAGGCAATGCCGCCCGCTCCTCTCCGTTCAGCCCCCACTTGCTGGTGGCGGATGATGCGAGCGTCTGGGGTTCTTTGCTGGGAGTTGCTTTAGGCACGTAATCTGTCGATTTTATTTATTTTTTCCTCCCAGTTACGTTGCCCTCCGAGATAAAAAATCCTCCCCCACACCCGCCGGTGAGAGGGTTTCCTGGTGCTTGGAAATTCCTCCTCTTTTACGACTCCCTCCCCGGGACGGGTCTCCGTCCCTAACTCTTTTGTCTCTCTTTTTATCTTTTATAATTTCTCCTACCTCTTTTGAAGATAATGCGCAGTTTTTGTGAAAGCCTGACGTCCTCAGCCAGCCTTCAGAAGTAGTTTTGTGAAGTTTGGTCAGCGTTCAGATGTTCTTTCGATAAATTTGTGGAGGAGAGAGTGGTCTCCCCGTCCTATTCCTCCGCCATCTTCCCAAACTCTCCTCCTCTTTTTTAAAATGAGCTATTCAGGTATGTTTTCTAGATTCTCTAGGAAGTACTAAAGGAATTTTCAATCTAGCGTCCCTATAGTCACTGAGTAAGGGATTTGGATTGAATTGATGAGCAACGGGAAAAATCAGGAAATATGTTTAAATTCCTGAACTTAAGCGGTAAAACAAAACCATGGATGTAACAAAGTAGGAAGGGAGGTCAGGAAGCAAAGGGTTCAGGGTGAAACTGCAAACCAAAACAAACAAAAATCCTAACCAAGCCAAAAGCAGGAAGTAAGAGATTATATAACAAAGGTCAGGAAACAAAATGATAAAAGCCTCTATTTGTTGAGTATTTACTAATGCACTAGGTGTTGTGTTAAGAGTTTATAAGCATTTTCTTATTTAATCTTCACTACAGTCTTATGAAATGATTAGGAAAGCAAGACTGGGTTTTATCAGCCTAGGTCAAGATCACAGAAGAGTAAGGATAGATGATTCATGCTCACAGGTTCTCCCAGACAAGGGAAAAGACCAGTCAGAGTGTGACACATGTCAGATAATCTAGGAAGCCAGATTCTAAGAATCATGGCATCTCTTCCTCTAAGTATGTTTCTTATGTCAAAGGTTCTGATTTATTACTGCTAGTTCATTTTCTCCCTCTGTTTCCTCAGTGAAAAGAATGAACAGGTTCATTGTGGGCAGACAAGGTTAAAAAACATTAGGACAGATTCAAACAAAATTAAAATAAAGAGTAAGAGTTTAGATATCTATAAGCGTTAGGAAAAATCCTCCTTGTCTTGGAAATAATTTACAAAGACCATGATACTTTTTTAGATGATAGTAGGAAGGAATCAACTTAAAACACAACCAATATAATTAATAGAAGACTTTGGAAGATGTAACATAGCAGGAAGGTGATACTGCAAAGACAAGAGTCTAATGATGAATAAACTATAGAGAAAATAGGTAGATGAAGAGTTCTTTCCTCAGCCTTGTTCTAGGAGGCGGGCTCTGATTCCATGTAATTAATTCCATTGTTTGGATAACTCAGCAAGTGAAAGAGAAAGTGTGAAAGTGTTAGTTGTTCAGTTGTATCCGACTCTTTGCGACCCCATGAACTGTAGCTCACCAGGCTCCTCTGTTCATGGAATTCTCCAGACAGGAATACTGGAGTGGGTTGCAATTCTCTTCTCAAGGGGATCTTCCTGACCCAATAATTGAACCCTGGTCTCCTGTAGTGCAGACAGCTTCTTTACCATCTGAGCCGCTATGGTGATGTATAAACTTTTTATTGTATCAGTAAAAAATTATAAGCCCCGATTATAAAAGTTATAAATATCTATTATTTTTCTTTGTAAACTGCCTTCACAAATAAACTTTGTAACTAACCTTAGACACAGTAGGTTACATGCAGGTGAATAAAACTTTAATGTATAAGTTTTATGTGCAAACAAAATGATGAATTACTTTTTTGTTTCCCCTTTTCCTGGAGACATTCATTTACCTTGGTTCTCTGCATAGGTTTATTGAAAATAGAAAAAAAAAATATTTTTTTTTGCTTCTTCCATGATTTACAAACTTAGAAATTTCTTCTACACACATATGGCAATATATGAGAGACCCCTGACATTGCTTAATAACTCAGGCTGAAAACAGATATGAAAACAGATATGATTTATTTGAAAACAGATATGCTGGGAGATTTTCATGTGATGATATTATCTGAGGAATTGTTATTAATATTAATTATAGTCATATGACTAAGTTCTTATGCAGTTTTCTGCAACTTTCTTTTTTCACTTCTTCCATCATGTTGGTCATGATACAAGCTTAGATTCTAGTTCTAATAGGGAATGAACTTTTCAGGGGTCAGACACTTTATAAAATATTGGTCACTTGTAGACAAATGATGAATTCCAAATAAATCAAACTAATCACTGACCATTTTTGTGGTTTAATACACCACTTCACAACATGTTTAAGAGTTCTCGTCTGCCTAATAATCTTTGATGACTCTGGGAGTAATAACTTGAAGGTTATTTGATTTTTTTTCCTTACAAATGAAATTTTAAAAATTATAATGATTATATGGATCATTATAATTTTAGGTAAATTCTGATCATCTACTTTTTCTTTTGTCCTCTCTTCTGTTTATGGAGCTGTCAAATCCCCCTCTTCTTCCTGCCCTGCCCTGGTCATTATCACTTTGAACAACACAGTCCTCCTTTATAGTTAGGTATATAAAAGTTTTGCCGTATTTTAAAGTATTCTAAAAGCCTCACTATATTTTATATAGTATCATTTTGTACTTTTATTAACACCAGTAATACACACTTAAATATGTGAGCTAACTTTCAATCTGGTTTTCATCACACCTTTGTTCAAATAATTTAGTCAGCATTTGACCCAAATCATTTAGTCAGCACTTAAGTGTTGTAGTGTTGCCATGCTTTCCATCCAAGCAATTTCCTCTTCTGAATATGTTAAAAGTGTCCTCAACTAATCTAGTAAAACACAGAATGTAAGGCTATAACTACACTATTAAGTTACTATTATTTCTAAATAAATTCTTTAAAATTCCATAGAAATTTATGTAATTTTAATAAGTTAAAAATATGTAAATATGTAATATGGTATGATGTTTGGCTGAAAATATCAGAAGTCTTCAAAGTGTACATATGCACATCCTTTAACTCAGAAGCTGCCTTCCTAAAATAAGTTCTTAAGAAAGTAACCAAGGATGTGTACAAAGACTGAACCACTAGAATGAGCTTTCACTATTTTATAAATATAATAAAGAATTTGGTGAGAAAATTATATACATGTACCTCTGAGTCCCAGCTGAGCTGTTTAAAATCCTAAAAGATGATGCTGTTAAAGTGCTGTACTCAATATGCCAACAAATTTGGAAAACTCAACAGTGGCCATAGGATTAGAAAAGGTCAATTTTCTTTCCAATCCCAAAGAAGGACAATGCCAAAGAATGTTGAAACTACTGTATAATTGTGTTCATTTCACATGCTAGCAAAGTAATGCTCAAATTCTTCAAGCTAGGCTTCAATAGTACGTGAACTGAAAACTTGCAGATGTACAAGCTGGGTTTAGAAAAGGCAGAGGAACCAGAGATCAAATTGCCAACATCCATTGGATCATAGAAAAAGCAGGAGAACTCCAGAAAAACATCTACTTCTGCTTTATTGACTATGCTAAATAAAGCCTTTGACTGTGTGGATCACAAGAAATTGTGGAAAATTCTTTAAGAGATGGGAATACCAGATCACCTTATCTGTCTACTGAGAAACCTGTACACAGGTCAAGAAGCAACAGTTAGAACGAGACATAGAACAACAGACTGGTTCAAAATTGGGAAAGGAGTACGTCAAGGCTGTATATTGTCACCCTGCTTATTTAACTGAAATGCCAGGTTGTATGACTCACAGGCTGGAATAAAGACTGCCAGGAGAAATATCAATAACTTCAGATATTTACATGATACCACTCTAATGGCAGAAAGTGAAGCAGAACTAAAGTGGCTCTTGATGAAAGTGAAAGAAAAGAGTAAAAAGCTGGCTTTTCACTCTCAAAAAACTAAACATACAAAAAACTAAGATCACGGCATCCAGCCCTATTACATCATGGCAAATAGATGGGGAAAAAGTGGAACAGTGACAGATTTTATTTTCTTGGGCTCCAAAATCACTGTGGATGGTGACTGCAGCCATAGAATTAAAAGATGCTTGCTCCTTGGAAAGAAAGCTATGACAAACCTAGAGAGCATATTAAAAAGCAGAGACATCACTCTATCGACTACAACAACAAAGGTCCGTTATAGTCAACGCTATGGTTTTTGCAGTAATCATGTATGAATGTGAGAGCTGGACCTTAAAGAAGGCTGAGCGCCAAAAAATTGATGCTTTCAAATTGTGGTGCTGGGGAAGACTCTTGAAAGTCCCTTGGACTACAAGGAGATCCAACCAGTCAATCCTAAAAGAAATCAACTCCGAATATTCATTGGAAAGACTGGTGAAGCTGAAGCTCTAACACTTTGGCCACTTGATGCAAACAGCCAGCTCACTGGAAAGGATCCTGATGCTAGGAAAGATTGAGGGCCGGAAGAGAAGGGGGCAACAAAGGATGAGATGGTTGGATAGCATCACCAACTCAGTGGACATGAGTTTGAGCAAACTTCAGGAGACAGTGAATGGGAAGCCTGGTGTGTTGCATTCCATGGGGTTGCAAAGAGTTGGACACAATTTAGCAACTGTCCAACAACAACCCCCACTTATAGTACAGATTCTTATATAGACTATAAAGACTTACATAGATAAAGCAAATAATGCTGCAGAAGAGTACCTAAATAAATAAATAGGTGTTCAGGATGCATTGTTAGTTTAATTTTCAACACTCTATAAATAGTAGGAAACCACTATTATATCCATATATTAATATATTTTCTATATACTAATGTCCACTTAAGTGCTAAGTGCTACCATGTGTGGCACTTTCAATCACTCTCTAGAAATGTGGCACATTTCTAAGCACTCTCTCTTTTCCAATCTTACTTCCATTTTGTTGTTGCTGTTTTTCAGGCTATACCACTTCAGTTAAGTCTACTTCAACAGTCTCATGATTTCAAAGCCGTCCTTTATACTGTCTCTGAAGAGCAAAGATCACTAGGCTGTTTGGATGAGAAGCTGTTCTTGTTGCTTTAAATAAAGAACCTATATATATTGAGCTGTGTTTCATACTTTTATATTTATAAGCACAAAGTCTAATCTAACACAACTCTCTCATTGTGATTAACAGTTATACGCTGCCAGATCATTTGCTGATAAAACTTTCAAGAGCATGAATAAAACATTAAATTTATGAGAAGAAAGGACAATGCTTAAATTGATGAATAAGAAGTACTTCTTAAATTTGAAAGAATTATGACCCTAAAAATTGTTGCAAACTTAAATTTCCACATTTTCTGTGTTAAAGGGAGGTTTTCCAGCTAAAGCATCTTTGTAAGAAATAATATGTCAAACTGAAGATCAAATGTGCTAGATCAAAGCACTTAAAGATCAGCCTAGGAGGATCCCTATAAGCTTCATCTGAGTCTTCAAACCTCTCAGACTTGCTATAGGATTCTTACCAGCACTTTGTGTTTTTGGTAACTTAATCAACAGTGAATTTAAAATGGGAAAAACACACTAGAGAATTATAGTCTACAACACTTTGGAAATGCTTAACTTAACGAAGGGACAGTTTAAAAGTTGGAGGTGTTGCTGCTGCTGCTGCTGCTAAGTCGCTTCAGTCATGTCCGACTCTGTGCAACTCCATAGACAGCAGCCCACCAGGCTCCCCTGTCCCTGGGATTCTCCAGGCAAGAACACTGGAGTGGGTTGCCATTTCCTTCTCCAATGCATGAAAGTGAAAAGTGAAAGTGAAGTCGCTCAGTCGTGTCGGACTCTTAGCGACCCCATGGACTGCAGCCTACCAGGCTCCGCCGTCCATGAGATTTTCCAGGCAAGAGTGCTAGAGTGGGTTGCCATTGCCTTCTCCGAAAAGTTGAAGGTAGTGTGTTTTTTTTTTTTTTCTCATAAATTATTTGTAAGAAACCTCTGTGCCCTTCAGAGAGATTATCAAAAAATCACCTGCACAGAAGTCAGAGAGAGGAGGAAAGAAGTTTTAATGATGTTTAAGTCTTTTTTCCTGTCAAGTCTGTTTCATTTTATTTCGATAGTGACAGATGTTGTGATTCAAAAATTAAATCTATATTTTAAAAAGGGGAATATTCCACTTGGCTTTTCTCATTCTTTACTTCCTGTGAATTCTCATATTTCAAGTATTTTTAAATATAGCATTGCTGAAAGGCTTGTAAAGTAAATTGGAGACAGAAAATGCACATCTCATAACCATTGTGTTTGTTGGCTTGTTTTTATATCATTCAAAAAATCAAGTTGCATTTTAAAATGTCATAAATGAAATGAAAATATAAAAATCTGCAATTTAAAATTAAAATGTATTTTTTAGGACTATTTAGCTACTACTTGAAAGCAAAGAAAAAAATAATCTACAATAAAGCTTGTAGATTATTGCTTTGGAAAATCATATACCTTCGGCTATTTTCTGCCACCTGTGCATAATACAATATTTGTTTGCAATGTCATTATTGCTATGAAGTTTATTAAACTATAATGACATACCAGGAGGAGGTATTCTTCTAAAGGAGAATATATATGTACCTAATATGTATGTAATATGTTAGTTTGTAAACTCATAACACTTCATGATGTTATTTACTTGATATACGAAATTACTTACACCTTGTATATGGTGCTTTTGTCATTACTTACATTTTCCTCAGTTGATAAGCTACCTAAATTCAATGACAGTCTCAGATAATAACAGATTTGAGGTTAAAATTGCAGTCAAGTCTTGGAGTGAAACAAATTTATAGCCAGCTTACAAATTTGACCTCTGGAATTATTGTTCATTTTCTAAGCTTTCCTGGGTATAAATGCATGTTAAATTGCCTGTTTGTTCCAGGAATGACTTTTTCTTGGCCAAACTACTCCCTTTTAGTTCATGAGTTAAATCTGTATTCTATGTAATTTAGCAGCACGTAAGTTATTCATTCCAACTTAAAAGTGTCCATCCTGGACTTTGTATGTGGTCAGCTTCATTATCTTACATTATTATAAAAAATGTTTGTGCTACTAAAGCAAGTTTTAATGTTTATTCTTTTTAATGAATTATTTAGGTCATCAAATATAATTTCTAACTTGCTTAACCTGATTTAAGCCAGCATTTGTAGAATGTCAGTTGGGTCAATACTAGCTCAGAAGAAAAAAATTAAAAATCAATGAACATCAGGGTGAACATTTTAATTTTTACTCTTTAACCTAAACCATTTGCTGTACTTTGAGGATTGAATGAATATTAAAGACTTACTTTAAAATATCTAGTTTTTCCAAATTGTCACTAATCTATACAACTATTTACATCAGCAATAAAGGGACCAGTTGCACTATTTTCTGGTGTCAACAGAAGATTTGAGCTTATTTTTCCTATGGCTTGAAGATTAAGTATAGCGTCAATGGATGAACTGCACATCATTTTCAAAAGAAGGTTTTCTGGAGGATAATGCTGAGTGTACAGATTCCTACTGTGACTGAAATTAGTGTCTATTTAATCTTAGACTCCAGATGGCCTTTTGTGACCAAGTGACTGTGGATTTAAAAATCATGAAAATTTAAAATTAAAGAACTGGCCTTGACAAGGAAAACTGGGAGTAGAATCCTACTGATTTTTTTCTCCTGTGAAAGAGGCCAGAGAATCTGATGCTGTTAAGGATATTGGTAAATTTCAAGATCCTTCTGGGTAAAGAGAAGTATACATACATTTCAAATGAAGAAAATAAGAAAGATCTTCAATTCCTTTACATGGCAAATATTCTATAGAAAAACTTATCTCTGGTGATTTAGGAACAGAGGTCTTATTTAATCCTACTCTGAAATACATTGTATTATTAGTAGCTTGGTTTGATATAGGAAAAAAAATTGTGTCCACAATGATTATTTAGAAGAAAATGGTCTTCTTCAGGAGTTACTACCACAAGTAAAGCTAGAAATGTACCTCTTGTGTCTTTTGATTAACTGTTAACATGTTATCTGAAGTGAATATCCATACTTGCTAGATCTGCAGAGTAGAAAACAGTATGGCTGGGTCTTGGAGTTAATGCTTTTTAAAGGTACAATGGATCAGATATATTTTGTAACCAACATATATCTACCTAAATAGATAAACATCCTACACCTATAAAATGTTATCATGACTCACTTAGATGCAAATCTACAATTTTTTTGAAAGAATAACAAAATCCCCAACTATGGATTTGAACACAGAACAGATACTGAGCAGGTTTCCAATTAGCACGGTCGGAAACAACCAATCCTATGCACCAGCGATCTCCAGCACTCTCAAAGTAGAAGCACAAGCAAACAGAACTTGATGTCATCAGAATTAACCACCCTCTCTGACCTTGTCTCCTTTTAAGCTATTCTTCTGACATCTTGCAGCAGGCCCTTAGAATTTGTGGTTCCCTATATCTGCCTACCCTCCCCCCAGATAACGATATAGCATAATCCTTCTCATCTTCCAGGTCGCTGCTCCAATATCAAATTATCAAAGAGTCTTACTTCAATGAGCCCGTTGAAAATTACAACCCCTCCACACATACTTCATTTCTCCTCATTCTAAGTTTCTTTATCATATTTGAGTTCTGATATACTATGTAATTTATTTATTTATCATGCCTACTGTTTGTTATCTGTCTCCCTTCCGTAGAATATAATTTCCATGAAGGCCTGAATCTTTTTATCAGAAGGTAGTCTGGGAGTTTGAATGATGCATGTTATATTGTAAACATTCAATAAATGTTGAATCAATAAATGATTTGAAATTTGCGCCACAAATACTTAGTTTTAGAGTACATAAAATATGTTTCATCTGAAAAGTAATGTTTCTCAGCATGCAAAAGTTACTCAGCTGACTAAACAGGTATATATCACAGAGGACTTCAGACATATGTAATCTGACTCATATAGTTAATAAGATGTCTAATGAAAAAATGTATTTTCTAATAAAAATGATGTAACGATAATGTAATTCTAAATAAAACTTCCAGTTGTTATTTCCTTAGCAGAATAAACCAGTTTTCTGGAAAAGTAACAAAGATGTTACCCTTATTGTAATATCTGTTATGATAATTAATGCATGACAAATTTAACACCTCCTTTGTTCAAGAGAGCATTGAATAAAGGAAGTTTATTCCCAATGTAAAATTCGTAGCCAGTAGTGTAGTTAATTAAGAGAAAATGTCAATAGAACTTAACTTTGTCACAGGATAATGGTTCCTGCTGCTAGATATATGTCAAGAGACAGATAAATAAGATAGAGTGATTTATTAAGCAATGCCACACTCCAGGCAATGCATTTCTGGAAGATTATAGTACTCCTTGGGTGGTGATGTAAGACAGAGAGACTGAAAACTAAGTGGCCTCAACTCTGTGAATAGCACAACAGTACAGAAACACGGTGCTTAGAGACAGTCCCTGCTGATATAGAAAAGTTACTTTTATATTTAGAAAAAAAGAAGAGACCATCATGATATGATAAGGGGCTAAGTTAAAACAGAATGCCATCAACAATCTCTAAGGAATTTTCAGATAACTTAATCATCTGAAGAAGTCATACTATATATTTGAATAATTAAAGGCTGAAAAAATTAGGATCACATCTATTTAAAATACAGACTTCTCAAAAATTCTATCTCAGGCCATAAATTATTATTGATTTAGGAACTTGGTCATTTTGTTAACCAAAAACATCCAAAGGTCTTTTATTCCTTTTAAATAAAGTTAATAATATAATTCATTTTTAGACTGTTAATATTGATTAAATAGTATTACAAATGATTTTAGCTTACAATCAACATTTTGAATATTGGTATGGCACATGCTTTGCTTCAAATTTAAATTTTACTCAGAATACTTACATGTGATTTGACTTTCTCAGATCAAAGTCACAAGTTTCACTGGTTACTGGGAAATTATTTTCATCTTAATATTAACCTTACATCTGGTATTATATATTAAGATGCTGCAATAATATAAAATAATAAGAAAACGAAGTAACCATATTATTGTATTTCAAAGGTATTTATAAGTATTACACATATGTTAACATATTAACAATGGAAATCATAGTTAAATGGATAGCAGTTTTTGAAGGTTGCTTAGTTTGGAAAAAATAGCCTTCTGTATCATGTTTAGGCTTAATTATTCACTATTTCAGCCACAGGTCTCAACATGCAATTCTAAAACCTGTATATATATATATCAGTTCAGTTCAGTCGCTCAGTCATGTCTGACTCTTTGGAACCCCATGGACTGCAGCAGGCCAGGCTTCCCTGTCCATCACCAACTCCCGAATTTTACTCAAACTCATGACTATTGCGTCGGTGATGCCACCCAATCATCTCATCCTCTGTTGTCCCCTTCTCCTCCGGCCTTCAATCTTTCCCAGCATCATGGCCTTTTCCAGTGAGTCAGTTCTTCGCATCAGGTGGCCCAAGTATTGGAGTTTCAGCTTCAACATGAGTCCTTCCAATGAATATTCATGACTGATTTCCCTTAGGATGGACTGGTTGGATCTCCTTGCAGTCCAAGGAACTCCCAAGAGTCTTCTCCAACACCACAGTTCAAAAGCATCAATTCTTCGGTGCTCAGCTTTCTTTATGGTCAAACTCTCACATCCATACATGACTACTGGAAAAACCATAGCTTTGACTAGATGGACATTTGTTAGTAAAGTAATGTCTCTGCTTTTTAATATGCTGTCTAGATTGGTCATAGCTTTTCTTCCAAGGAGCAAGTGTCTTTTAATTTCAAGGCTGCAGTCACCATCTGCAGTGATTCTGGAGCCCAAAGAAATACAGTCTCTCACCATTTCCATTGTTTCCCCATCTATTTGCCATGAGGTGATGGGACCAGATGCCATGAATGTTTTCTGAATGTTGAGTTTTAAGCCAACTTTTTGACTCTCTTCCTTCACTTTCATCAAGAGGCTCTTTAGTTCTTCGCCTTCTGCCATAAGGGTGGTATCATCTGTCTGATATTTCTCCCTGAAATCTTGATTCCAGCTTGTGCTTCATCCAGTCCAGCATTTCTCATGATGTACTCTGCATATAAGTTAAATAAGTAGGGTGACAATATACAGCCTTGACATACTCCTTTCCTGATTTGGAATCAGTCTGTTGTTCCATGTCCAGTTCTAACTGTTGCCTCCTGACTTGCATACAGATTTCTCAGGAGGCAGGTCAGGTAGCCTGGTATTCCCATCTCTTTCAAATTTTCCACATTTGTTGTGATCCACACAGTCAAAGGTTTTGACATAGTCAATAAAGCAAAAGTAGATGTTTTTTTGGAACTCTGTTGCTTTCTTGATGATCCAGTTGATGTTGGCAATTTGATCTCTGGTTCCTCTGCCTTTTCTAAATCCAGCTTGAACATCTGGAACTTCACAGTTCATGTACTATTGAAGCCTGCCCTGGAGAATTTTGAGCATTACTTTGCTGGCGTATGATGTGAGTCCAATTGTGTGGTAGTTTGAGCACTCTTTGTCATTGTCTTTCTTTGGGATTGAAATGAAAACTGACCTTTTCCAGTTGTGGCCACTGCTGAGTTTTCCAGATCTGCTGGTATATTGAATGCGGCACTTCCATAGCATCATCTTTTAGGATTTGAAATAGCGCAACAGAAATTTCATCACCTCACTAGCTTTGTTTGTAGTGATCCTTCCTGAGGCCCACTTGAGTTTGTATTCTAGGGTGTCTGGCTCTAGGTGACCAATGACATCATCGTGGTTATCTGAGTCATGAAGATCTTTTTTGTCTAGTTCTGTGTATTCTTGCCACCTGTTCTTAATATCTGCCACTTCTGTTATGTCCATACCATTTCTGTCCTTTATTGTGCCCACCTTTGCATGAAATGTTCCCTTGGTGTCTCTAATTTTCTCGAACAGATCTCTAGTGTTTCCCATTCTAATGTTTTCCTCTATTTCTTTGCATTGATAGCTGAGGAAGGCTTTCTTATCTCTCCTTGCTATTCTTTGGAATTCTGCATTCAAATGGGTGTATTTTTCCATTTCTCCTTTGCCTTTAGCTTCTGTTCTTTTCTCAGCTATTTGTACGGCCTTGTTGACAACCATGTTGCCTTTTTTGCACTTCTTTTTCCTGGGGATGGTCTTGATCCCTGCCTCCTGTACAATGTCACGAACCTCCCTCCATAGTTCTTCAGGCACTCGGTCTATCAGATCTAATTCCTTGAATCTATTTGTCACTTGGCACTGGATCGGAGGCTGCATGGCCCTGGAGTGGCTGTGAGGAGGTACCTCATGCCCAAGGGCAAAGGAGAAGCCCTAACAAGATGGTAGGAGGGGAGAATTCATGTTTAGAATCAAACCCCATTCCTGTCAGAGATGCTCAGAGGGCTCAAACAAACCTTGTGCATACCAGGACCCAGGGACTCCACAGAGACTGAGACAGAAGTGTGTTTGAGTCTCTCCTGTGGAGGTAATGCCTTGAATCTATTTGTGGACTGCCACAGGGTAGGGGCTCTGGGTGTAGCAGACTTGAGTATGGCATAAGCCCTCTTGGAGGAGGTCACCATTAATCCCACCATAGAGCTGCCAGAACTTACACAGGACTGGGAAATAGACGCTTGGAGGGCACACACAGAACCTTGTGCACCAGGACCCAGGACAAAGGAGCAGTGACCCCACAAGAGACTGATGCAGACTTGCCCAGGAGTGTCCAGGAGTCTTCAGCGGAGGCATGGTTCAGTGGTGGCCTGCTGCAGGATTGGGGGCAGTGAGTGTAGCAGTACATGCATGGGATCTTTTGAAGGAGGTCACCATTATCTTCACTACCTCCACCATAGTTTGGCCCCAGGTAAATAGCAGGAAGGGAACATCGCTCCACTCATCAACAGAAAATTGGATTAAAGGTTTACTGAGCATGGCTTCACCCATCAGAACAAGACCCAATTTATCCCTCAGTCAGTCTCTTCCATCAGGAAGTTTCCATAAGCCTCTTATCCTTCTCCATTAGTGGGCAGACAGAATGAAAACCACAATCACAGAAAATAACCAATCTGATCACATGGACCACAGCCTTGTCTACCTGAATGAAACTATGAGCCATGCGAAGCTCTATACAGTCAGCAAAAACAAACTGGGAGCTGACTCCCAGTGGCTCAGATCATGAACTCCTTATTGCCAAATTCAGACTTAAATTGAAGAAAGTGGGGAAAACCACTAGACCATTTGGGTATGACCTAAATCAAATTCCTTACGATTATACAGTGGAAGTGACAAATAGATTCCAGGGATTAGATCTGATAGACAGAGTGCCTGAAGAACTATGGACAGAGGTTTGTGACACTGTATAGGAGGCAGGGATCAAGACCATCCCCAAGGGAAAAAAAAAATGCTAAAATGCAAAATGATTTTCTGAGAAGTTTTTACAAATAGCTGTGAAAAGAAAAGAAGTGAAAGGCAAAGGAGAAAAGGAAAGATATACCCATTTTAATGCAGCATTCCAAAGAATAGCAAGGAGAGATAAGAAAGCCTTCCTCAGTGATCAGTGCAAAGAAATAGAGGAAAACAATAGAATGGGAAAGACTAGAGATTTCTTCAAGAAAATTATAAATACCAAGGAAGTATATCATGCAAAAATGGGCACAATAAAGGACAGAAATGGTATGGACCTAACAGAAGAAGCAGATATTAAGAACGGGCAAGAATACAAAGAAGAACTATACAAAAAAGATCTTCACTCACAGATAATCATGATGGTTACTCACCTAGAGCCAGACATCCTGGAATGTGAAGTCAAGTGGGCCTTAGGAAGGATCACTATGAACAAAGCTAGTGGAGGTGATGGAATTCCAGCTGAGCTATTGAAAGTCCTAAAATGATGATGTGAAAGTTCTGCACTCAATAGGCCAGCTAATTTGGAAAACTCAGCAGTGGCCACCAGACTAGAAAAGGTCACTTTTCATTTCAATCCCAAAGAAAAGCAATGCCAAAGAATGCTCAAACTACCACACAATTGCACGCATCTCACATGCTAGTAAAGTAATGCTCAAAATTCTCCAAGGCAGTCTTCAACAGTAAGTGAACTGTGAACTTCCAGATGTTCAAGCTGGTTTTAGAAAAGGCAGAGGAACCAGAGATCAAATTGCCAACATCCGTTGAATTATTGAAAAAGTAAGAAAGTTCCAGAAAACATCTACTTCTGCTTTATTGACTATGCCAAAGCCTTTGGCTGTGTGGATCACAACAAGCTGTTGAAAATTCTTCAAGAGATAGGAATACCAGACCACCTTACCTGCCTCCTGAGAAATCTGTGTGCAGGTCAGGAAGCAACAGTTAGAACTGGACATGGAACAACAGACTGGTTCCAAATTGGGAAAGGAGTACGTCAGGGCTGTATATTGTCACCCTGTTTATTTAACTTATATGCAGAGTACATCATGAGAAACACTGGACTGGATGAAGCACAAGCTGGAATCATGATTGCCAAGAGAAATATCAATAACCTGAGATATGCAGATGACACCACCCTTATGGCAGAAAGCAAAGAAGAACTAAAGAGCCTCTTGATCAAAGTGAAAGAAGACAGTGAAAAAGTTGGCTTACAACTCAACATTCAGAAAACTAAGATCACGGCCTCTGTCCCATCACGTCATGGGAAATAGATGGAGAAGCAATGGAAACAGTGACAGACTTCATTTTTGGTATCTCCAAAATCACTGCAGATGGTGACTGCAGCTTTGAAATTAAAAGACACTTGCTCCTTGGAAGAAAAGTTATGATCAACTTTGACAGCATATTATATAGCAGTGACATTACTTTGCTGACAAAGGTCTGTCTAGTCAAGGCTATGGTTCTTCTACTAGTCATGTATGGATGTGAGAGAGGGACTATAAAGAAACCTGAGCGCCACATAATGGAGGCTTTTGCACTGTGGTGTCGGAGAAGACTCTTGAGAGTCCCTTGGACTGCAAGGAGATCTAAGCAGTCAATCCTAAAGGAAATCAGTCCTAAATATTCATCGGAAGGACTGTTGTTAAAGCTGAAACTGCAATACTTTGGCCACGTGATGTGAAGAACTGACTCATTTGAAAAGACCTTGATGGTGGGAACGATTGAAGGCGGGAGGAGAATGGGACGACAGAGGAAGAGATGGTTGGATAGTATCACCAACTCAATGGACATGAATTTGAGTAAACTCTGGGAGTTGGTGATGGACAGGGAGGCCTGGCATGCTGCAGTCAATGGGTTTGCAAAGAGTCAGACACAACCAAATGACTGAGCTGCACTGCATAATTATAAGGGATTTGATTTAGGTCATAACTGAATGGTCAAGTGGTTTTTCCTACTTTCTTCAAGTTAAGTCTGAATTTGCCAATAAGGTGTTCATGATCTGAGCCACAGTCAGCTTCTGGTCTTGATTTTGCTGACTGTATACAGCTTCTCCATGTTTGGCTGCAAAGAATATAATCAATCTGATTTCAGTATTGACCATCTGGTGATGTCCATGTGTAGAGCTGTCTCTTGTGTTGTTGGAAGAGGGTGTTTGCTATGACTAGTTCTCTTAGCAAAACTTTGTTAGACTTTGACCTAGTACGTTTTGTACTCCAAGGCCAAATTTGTCTGTTACTCTGGGTATCCCTTGACTTCCTACTTTTGCATTCCAGTCCCCTATAATGAAGAGGACATCTTTTTCGGATGTTAGTTCTAGAAGGTCTATAATTTTTATAGTTTAGCCCCCAAAAGGTTATTTAGTCTTTTTCAGCCCAAAGAATTGCATTTATAACCTGGAAGCATCCTGAATAAAAACTTCATTAACTTTTTGTTTCTTTGGCGATATTATTCTATAGTTTATTACAAATACACATGGTAATGATGTTTTTACATAGGACAAAATGTTCCTGTAGCTTTTTAGGTTTAGTTAAATGACAAAAAGCTATGATGAATTTGTTATTGTATAATTTTACTATAAGTATTTTCATTAGCTGGACTGACTTTTTAATACATTTCCTTATGACTAATTACAATATGCTTTTTTGAAATACTGCTTATTTTCTGTGCGGTAATAATGAATATCCAAAGCATTAAACAATGTGGCTGATTTCATGTCTTGCTGTGAATGGCAAAATCAGTGAGAAAATAATAATTACAATGTTGAGTGCTTATTTTATGTCTTTCATACAGTTTTAAGTGTCTTATATACATGACCTCTTAATTTTTCAAACACCTGATGTAGTAGGTAATTATTATTTGCAGAACTGAGGCACCTAGCGGCTAAGAAATCTGTCCAATTGCACAACAGCTAGTAAATGGAGAGATGAACTGTCTTTTAATGAAACACAAAGATATGAAAAGAGTAGATTTAAATAGATATTTGTATTATATAACCATACAATCTCATAACTGAAAAATTTTTTAAAAGTAATCTGACACTTTCTTTTATAGATCAAGAAACAAAGATCAAGTGAATTAATGGGCCAATTCATGTTTTCCATTGTCACTAGACGAAAAGAATATCAGTTCCTAGTCTGTGTCCCTCTCTTTAATAGGTCATGACTTGGGATGAATTTGACCTAATTGTAATGCACCAAATAGCGGCATATCTTACTTAACTTTACCTATGTTGTGACTTGTGCTTTCCTCAGTGTGATAATGACTTTACGATGGAGTTGTGTGTTTACTGGTTTGTTTCTCTCATATATTGAAAGCTCCATGAAGACAGACATTATGCTGTCCTATTCACTCTTGTGACTAGATAAATAATTCTTATTTTAATATCCAAGGAGATGTTTTCTAGAGAATGAAGAATCTTATTTTTAATTTATTATTTTTTAAGATTACAGTATAATTGCTTTACAAAGTTGTATTAGTTTCTGCTCTACATGGATCAGCCATTTGTATACATACATCCCCTCCCTCTTGAACCTTCCTCCCAGCCCCTCTATCTCACCCTTCTAGGTCATCACAGAACACTGAGCTGAGCTCCCTGTGCTCTATAGCTGCTTCCCACTAGCTAGCTATTTTACACGTGGTAGCATGTATATGTCAATGCTTACTCTCAGTAGGACCCATCCACTTCTTCCCCATGTGTCCACAAGTTCGTTCTCTATGTCTGCATATAGTTTCTCTATCCTCGTTCTGCAAATAGTTTCATCATTACCATTTTTATATATTCCATATGCATGCATTAATATACTGTGTTTTTTAGAGAATCAATAATTTTAAATGGTAAAGGCAGCAGATAACGCCTTTCAGAAATGTTAAAGCAGAGTTTAAACAATGGATATTATTATTAACTGCTAGAAAAAAACTGAGGCTGACAGAACAACTGAAGTTTTCTGTACAGCTGTTCCAAATGGAGTGTTAGAGTCTGAGAGACAGAGCTGTACATATAAAGAGACTCTATAAAGTTTGGTCACCCACAAATCAAAGAGCAGTTTTACATTTCCACAGTGTAGAAGTGTGGATCATGCACTGATATTTTGTTACATCTTGATTCAAGAAAAGCAACTGCCATCAAGAAATGTAGTTTACAAATAAGAAACACTAATATATATGATGTGAATTTTCACTTTATCTTATGCATTGGAATTTCTCTGCCTTATAATAGTGAAAAGTTCAAGTACAAGCTGTGCCACATTTAAGGGTACTTAACAAAAGTATCACAGGACGTTATTACTCATCAGTTGTGCAAACTGGAGACAGGAGTTCTAAATTCAGCATTACATGTGTTATAGTTGGCTTCTAAGTATACATCTTAGAGATAGGATAAGTGGTAAAAGTCTTATTTTTCAAAATATAATTTTGTTTTTAAAAGCTATGGTAAGATTTCCATACTTTTAGAAATGTGACCATCATAATTAAATTTCTAACTATATATTCACAGGTGAAGGGGAAAATGGACTCAGTTCAAACAAAAATTGAATTTCCAAAGTTACATTCTAAACTGATGGTCTTTATTATCACGTGTAATCCTTTGATACCAATACTTTAACTTTAATTAACCTTAAATCATCTTTGGAAGAAATTTATCTTTGGAGATGTCTTTGCCTATTTTGCGATTCCCAGGTGGCGCAGTGGTAAAGAATCTACCTGTGATGCAGAAGAAGAAGTCACGGGCTCAATCCCTGAGTCAGGAAGATCTCCTGGAAGAGGGCATAGCAACCCATTCCACTATTCTTGCCTAGAAAATCCCATGGACAGAGGAGCCTGGTGGGTTGTGTCCATGAGGCCAAAGAGTCGGACACAACTGAAGTGACTGAGCAGTAGCAGCAGTCTCTATTTTATTTTTCCCTTGATCATCTTTGTTTATTTCCCTTTCAGTTTTACTGAAATATAATTGACTCAGTACTGTATAAGTTTATGGTGTAAAGCATACTGATTTGTCTTCTATACATCATGACATGATTGCCACAATAAGTTTAGTGAATATCCATCTTTTTTTATAGACAAAATTTTTAAAAAATTTCCTTGTGATGAGAACTCTCAGCATTTCCACCCTTAACTTTCATATATAACATTCAGCAGTGTTAATTATATTTATCATGTTGCACATAATGACCCTCCTTACTTATTTATACTGTAACTAGAAATTTTTACTTTTTAGCTAATTTCATCCAATTACTTCTCCTTCAAGTCCCTCACCTCCCATCTCTGGTAACCACAATCTGATCTCTTTTTCTATGAGTTTGCTTGTTTGTTTTGAATTACAACACTATGTTAGTTCCTGGTGCACAGTGATTTGATATTTCTATACATTTCAAAATGATCACCACAGTAAGTCTAATTACCACCTAGCACCATACAGAAATAGTACATTATTATTGACTATATTTTTCTCACTGTACATTTTGTCCCTAATCTTAAGCTGAAGGGTGTTGTATGGTACTGTAAGAATAGCAGGTACTACAAAGATGCCAGTGATATTTTAAAGAATCTATGACACATGCTTTTTATCACTTAAATTTGGATTAAAAATATGTATATTTTATTATAGCATTTTGGGAAAGAAGAAAAACCAACTCAGAACATCTTGAAATCACCCTTCAATTATTTTAAATGTCTCTTAGAATCAACTCCTTTGTTGTTTTAAATCCTAAAATGCTTTTAATTATAGTAGGTGATAAGTAGCTCAGAATAGTCAAGAAAATATTGTTCACACTAGTTCTTGTTTTTATAAGCAAAAATCTGATTTGTGCTTCATGTTCCTTAATTACTTGTAACTCTTCAAAAGCCTAGTTCCGCATGAGAAAGAATCTTTTGGCTTAAATCATAAAGAGTTAGTATTAAAATAAATGAAACCCAGGCGATATTGCATGCATTGAGTTCATGGAATAATTGCTTAGGAATTGACTGGGAATGTGAACAAACTCATGGATTCACATCTTAGAATCATGACATTGTTTCTTGGTCACGTACATTACTCGTATCTCACACCCTTCATGATAGACTTTAAACAATTTCTGAATGTATCAAAGTTCACCTTTTGCTTTAGTGTTGGAGAATTCTGGTTATTAAAGAAAAGAAAATAAGCATCTCGTCATGTTTTAAATCAGCATGGGGAAATTCTCAAGGAGATCTGACAGCACTCTGAGGACTTGGTGCTCCCTTCGTTAAGGACTGCCAATCATAATTAGCAACAACAGAGATGTTGTTCGAACCTAAATAAAAATTACAGAGAGCCTTTTTGAGTTAATATCTGTAAGAAGAGAATATAGAAAAGAACTTGTCTCTGTAGCCTAGTTAACCTGTCACTGGGAATTATTCTCATTTTCTCTGTGTTCATTAGGGTCAGTAAACAACAGAGCCAGCCAATATCATTTTTGTTATATTCAAATTGAATGTGAAATATCAGATAACATTACAAAAGGATGCCTTTAGCTATTGCATTTCACAGCTTGAGTCCTTTGGGGTTTTCTGACTAGGACACTGGCAGATTTCATATATTTGAAAATCTACACTGTTAAAATGGATTTCTTTTGGAGTTATTCTCCTACTCTAAGTTTTAAAGAGATGCTTTCTCATCAACAATCTTTTCTGTGGTCTAATTTGATAGAGAAGAATGTCTGACTCTTCTTTTTGTGGAAATGAAAAAGTTGTGATTCTCTGTAACACTGTGATCCATCTGGCAGTGGGAAGAGCTCTTTATTTTCTTCCAAAATTGTCCTGGGATCTCAAAGTCAGTGGGTTGCCTTTCATGTTAACTCTTGTGCAGCAGCTACCACGTTATCTTCTATCATTACTTAAGGTCCTCTTTCTCTTCAATACTAGTATCTGTGGAACTATTTGAGCCTTAAGAAAATTACCAAAGGTATTTTCCTTCTTTACTCCTTTCAATAATTCTGTCTGCTCCTCTCATCAAAAGTGGTTTGTGCTGTGCTAAGACACTTCAGTCATGACTGATCTTTGCAACGCTATGGACTGTAGCCTGCCAGGTTCCTCTGTCCATGGGGTTCTCCAGATGAAAATACTGGAGTGGGTTGCCATTTTCTTTCTCCAGGGGATCTGCCTGACTCAGGGGTCAAACTCTCATTCTTGCATCTTCTGCATTGGCAGGCAGATTCTTTATCACTTGCGCCATCAAAGGTGGTTTATTTGGTCCAATTTGACTATGGCCCACTTAAATGATGTTGAACATTCCTGCAAGGGCTGTGTGTTTCTTATGATCATATTCAAAATACCTAGGCTGGGAATGCCATACACTATGCTGCTAAGTCGCTTCAGTCTTGTCCGACTCTATGCGACCCCATAGACGGCAGCCCACCAGGCTCCTCCGTCTCTGGGATTCTCCAGGCAAGAATACTGGAGTGGGTTACCATTTCCTTCTCCAATGCACGAAAGTGAAAAGTGAAAGTGAAGTCGCTCAGTCGTGTCCGACTCTTCACGACCCCATGGACTGCAGCCTACCAGGCTCCTCCAACCATGGATTTTCCAGGCAAGAGTACTGGAGTGGGGTGCCACTGCCTTCTCCGACCATACACTATACCCAAGGAATATTTATTAAGTCAGTTAATATAGTTATTCCTTGTTTTCTTTTGCTCTTCGTGCTCCTGACACATAGCTGGTATAGTAAATGCTTGCTGGTATGTGGTGCAGTGATAAAGAATCCGCCTGCCAATCCAGGTGACACAGGTTTGATCACTGGGTTGGGAAAATCCCCTGGAGAAGGAAATGGCAACCCACTCCAGTACTCTTGCCTGAAAAATTTCATGAACCGTCCACGGGGTCGCAAAGAGTTTGGAAATAGACATATGTGATAGTCTCAAACATTTTACGACTATAAATGTTTATAGTTCAAAGAACAAGACAAAACCTTCTAAAGTCAACTCTGAAATTCCCATTTGCAAGTAAACAGCAAATGAATTACAGACATCCACGTGTGTGAAGAAGTCATAGAGGCCCTTCATGGCCAGGATGATATGAGTCACTGACCATAAACTAAATATCAGGGATCTTCAAAAATCAAGCCTCAGTTTTTTTTTTTTTTTTTTTTTTTTTAGGTATGTTGATTGCACAGTCATGAAGATAAGGGAGGATATAAAATGGCAACAAAGCTTGCATAAAATTGGTCTCTCATTCATGCATTAAACTACCTAATTCACAAGCTCTAATGTTCAGCCAAACAGATGTACTAAGTTTATCTCTATAATGGACCATACTGCTTTTGCACAGTTGGATTCCCTGAGCTGTTTTTCTGGAATGGTTTGAAGTTACAGATTTTTTTAAAAAATCAGGATTAGTAAACAACTCACATACATTTAACATTTTTCTGCTTTTAGCCATCCCTGAACTCTTTTTTTCAAAC
This sequence comes from Giraffa tippelskirchi, assembly GCF_054371585.1. Taxonomy (NCBI): domain Eukaryota; kingdom Metazoa; phylum Chordata; class Mammalia; order Artiodactyla; family Giraffidae; genus Giraffa; species Giraffa tippelskirchi. Next base: position 79,363,814 of record NC_137275.1, on the reverse strand, counting down.
ATCTCTATGATAATACTGAAATGCCTCTTTATTCCTACTCAATCTGGTCCAGTGGCTCAATAAAGACCATAATTATGAAATAACAGCTGTACTTCTCCTTAAAAGACTATATTTTTATTAGAAATTATCACTAATTCCAACTTTACTGCCTGTGCATGGATACTGTCATAGATTGATTCTATCTTTCATAGGGTTTTTTGAGACTATCCTTAATTTATTTTTAATCAAAGTGTAAAGATGCTCTCAGTATCTTTTAATGAGTTCACCTTTTCATTCTTAGCAAGTAGAAGAACAGAAGCATTTCAAAGATGAAGTAGTTAATCTTATGCAATTCAGCATGATTCATCATTATGAATTTGTATAAATGTATAATCAACCTACAAGCTGTACAACTTATTTAAGGGAGCAGTTGAGATAGAAAAGTGCTTAACATATTTATAACTTTTGATATCTGCAACTTGTTTACAGAACTAGAAAAGAATTTAAACCATATGGATACTTTTCTTTATCTTTTTCTTTTGAGTATTCTCCAAAACTTGATGAAATTGGACCACCTGGAGACAAGACTTCAGAAAGCCAATCCATAAGCTTGTCAGCATTCTCAAAAATAAGGCTTCAACCAATGGGAGACTTTATGAATTTCTCATCTTAGCTATTTAAGAAAATACACTAGTGGGGACATTCTGGATAATTTTCTATTTGGTTTAAATGAGTTTAATGTCATTGGGCAACAGAATGTAATTTAATAAACACTGTTTTGCAGTTAAATCTATGCTTGATTTAGTTAAGTATTTGCTGTGCTTTGATTTGCTTAGCTGCTCAGTCGTGTCTGACTCTTTGTGACCCCATGGACTGCACCCCACCAGGCTCCTCTATCCAAGGGGGTTCTCCAGGAAAGAATACTGGAGTGGGTTGCCATGCCCTCCTCCAGGGGAGTTAGTATTTAGCACTTATTAGTTTATTTAATTGATCAGTAGCATTTATCAAACATCAAATATGTCACAAAGAGTTGGGCATGACTGAGTGACTTACACTTTCTCTTCTCATGTACAAGACACGGAATTAGGTAAAGGGGCTTTAAAGATAAATAGGACACTGTCTTGTGTTCAAAAGGCTCAGGTGGAGACAAATTTAAAAAAGGCAATTACACTACAGTTGATAAGTACTATGATAAATATATCTGACAGAGCATGGAAGATGGTCCCTAATCCCAGCAAAGACTTCCTGAAAAAAGTGAGATCAGAAGAAGAATTAGAAGATGCACAAGAACTTTCCATTTGAAAGCAGAAAGTGGGAGTAGAGATTAAGAAATTGGTAATAAAGGCACTTCAGGAATTGAGAAGCATAAAAGCAGAGACATGACACAGTCTTATGTTCAAGAGACAAATACAGTTTGGAGAAACTGGACAATTAGACATGAGCCATAAGTGACAGGAAATGAGAATCAAGACTGGACAAGGGTCAGATGATGGAATATTGTTCACGCTCTAAATTACTTTTGAACTGTGGGTATCGGGGAGCCAAGGAAATATTTGAAGAATAGGAATTATGGGTTAGCTTTCCATGACAGTGATAATTTGGGTATACATGAAAGTATGTGGACCATATATTTACAGGAGATAAATTTGGAAAAGGAAGATGTATTATGAGATTCCTATAGTTCAGATAAAAAAAAATGAGATAGGCCTAATCAAGGTAACAATCTAGGATTTCTCTCTCTAGGTGAGGAGAGATTTCTACTCCTAGAAATAATTAGGAGGTTAATTTTGCAGGACTTGATAATAGGTAGATGTAAGGAATAGAAAGAAGAAGAAATCAAAATGGTTTTCAAAGTTTCTAACCTGTTTAAGTCATTAATGCATCAGCTGGAATAGAGAATATGAGAGGCTATAAAGGTTTAAAGTGCAAAATAAATTCAGTTATTGACATATTGAAATCTGTGAAATCTCTGATATATCCTGAAAGTCTAGTGACAGTATACAAAACTAAAATTTAAGGATGGATGATGTAGATTTGGGAGACATCTGCATTTTGGCAGTAATTGAAACCATGCACAGAAAAACTGGCTAGAATGTGAAGAAGTGAGATAAAAAAAAAAAGAGATTAATTGCATTTAGCTTTAGCACCTTCTGTTTCTAGTCAATGCTCATATCTATCAAATACTACTTATCTATCCTCACTTCCTGACAATTTTGACACATGGTTTATTTTCTTTTTCTCTAATCTAAGTCAACCATCATTAGAGATGGTTCATCTAATCCTCTGGACTCTCAGTTGATCAAGTTTGAGGTCCTTCACCACCTCTTCAGTCCAGTTCAGTCGCTTAAACGTGTCCAACATTTTGCGACCCCATGGACTGCAGCATGCCAGGCTTCCCTGATCATCACCAACTCCCACAGCTTGTTCAAACTGATGTCCATTGAGTCGGTCATGCCATCCAACGATCTCATCCTCTGTTGACCCCTTCTTCTCCTGCCTTCCATCATTCCCAGCATCAGGGTCTTTTCCAATGAGTCAGTTTTTCGCATCAGGTGGCCAAAGTATTGGAGTTTCAGCTTCAGAATCAGTCCTTCCAATGAATATTCAGGACTGATTTCCTTGAGGATTGACTGGTTTGATCTCCTTGCAGTCCAAAGGCCTCTCAAGTCTTCTCCATCACCACAGTTCAAAAGCATCAATTTTTTGGTGCTCAGCTTTCTTTATGGTCCAACTTTCATGTCCATACATGATTACTGGAAAAACCATAGCCTTGACTAGATAGGCCTTTGTCAGCAAAGTAATGTCTCTGCTTTTTAATATGCTGTCTAGGTTGGTCACAGTTTTTCTTCCAAGGAGCATGCGTCTTTTAATTTCATGGCTGCAGTCACCATCTGCAGTGATTTTGGAGCCCAAGATTTTAAAGTCTGTCATTGTTTCCATTGTTTCTCCATCTATTTGCCATGAAGTGATGGGACCAGATGCCATGATCTTTGTTTTTTGAGTGCTGAGTTTTAAACTAGCTTTTTCACTCTCCTCTTTCACTTTCATCAAGAGGCTCTTCAGTTCCTCTTTGCTTTCTGCTTTAAGGGTGGTGTCATCTGCATATCTGAGGTTATTGGTATTTCTCCCCGAAATCTTCATTCCATCTTGTGCTTTATCCATCCGGTATTTCAAATGATGTACTCTGCATGTAAGTTAAAAAAACAGCGTGACAATATACAGCATTGTATATTGCTGTATACTCCTTTCCCAATTTGGAACCAGTCCGTTGTTTCATGTCCGGTTCTAACTGTTGCCTCCTTACCTACATACAGATTTCTCAAGAAGCAGGTCAGGTGATCTGGTATTCCTGTCTCTTCAAGGATTTTCCACAGTTTATTGTGATCCACACAGTCAAAGGCTTTGGCATAGTCAATAAAGCAGAAATAGATGTTTTTCTGGAACTCTCATGGTTTTCGATGATCCAGCAAATGTTGGCAATTTGATCTCTGGTTCCTCTGCCTTTTCTAAATCCAGCTTGAACGTCTGGAAGTTCCCGGTTCACATATTGCTGAAGCCTAGCTTGGAGAATTTTGAGCATTAATTTGCTAGCACGTTAGATGAGTACAATCGTGTGGTAGTTTGAACATTCTTTGGCATTGCCTTTCTTTGGGATTGGAATGGAAACTGACATTTCCAGTCCTGTGGCCACTGCTGAGTTTTCCAAATTTGCTGGCATATTGAGTGCAGCACTTTAACAGCATCATCTTTTAAGATTTAAATTTCTCAGCTGGATTTCCATCACTTCCGATAGCTTTGTTAGTAGTGATGCTTCCTAAGGCCCACTTGACTTTGTACTCCAGGAGGCCTGGCACTAGGTGAGCGATCACACCTTCGTGGTTATCTGGGTCATTAATATCTTTTTTGTATATTACCTCTTCAGGAATCCACATCCACATGTCCCATTCGGTAAATACAAACTTTGAACTCTCACACTAATGTTTCCACTATTGTTCTCTGGCCTCATTGAGAACTGTACTCTCTCCCACTACTACTATTACCTTCTGGTCTTACTCACTATTGGACTCATCATTGGTCCTTCTATTTTTTTATTTCTCCATGTACCCTAGAATCTATGGTTTCAACCACAGTCTTGGCAATAATCTAATTTGCCTTGTTACCCTTTTTTTCATGTGCCTAACTATTCATAGTTGAGCCTAAGTTTTTATTTTTTATTTAGTAAACACTTACGTGATACTTGTATAAGTTATTGCATTTAAGAAGTTCACATTTTTTAACCATTTTAATTGTCATTACAAAGAAATGAGATGGCACATACAGAGTGTTTCCTGCAAGAGAAGCTCACACTATCAAACAAATTTGTAATCCCCAACCTGGACTACAAATTTCTTCTGTTTCATTGACTCTTTTCTCTATTTTGAGGATGCTCTCTATGGAGAAATTAACCATCATGCTGTGAGAAAGCCAAATTACCCTATAGAGAAAGGCCACAGAGGAAATATCTCTCAGCTAGCATTAACTACCAGACATATGAGTAGAATGAACAAGTCTTCGGGTGAGTTTGGCTTGCAAACTTTGGGCTGTCTAGTGGGAGTTCGGAGATCAAGGAGCAAAGACAAACCACCCTCACCATGTCTTGTCTGAATCTGTGATGCACAAAATTGATAGGTTTTAAATTAATTTATTACACAGCTATAGTACTCTTGCCTGCAAAATCCCATGGATGGAGGAGCCTGGTAGGCTGCAGTCCATGGGGTGCCTAAGAGTTGGACATGACTGAGCGACTTCACTTTCACTTTTCACTTTTATGCATTGGAGAAGGAAATGGCAACCCACTCCAGTATTCTTGCCTGGAGAATCCCAGGGATGGGGGAGCCTGGTGGGCTGCCGTCTATGGGGATGCACAGAGTCGAACACGACTGAAGCGACTTAGCAGCAGTCAGTGGAACACTACCAATAAAAAGGTTATCACTAAATCCAATGAACACCTTTCAATTATTAATTTTACTCAATTCATTGAAATGTTTAACTCTGTCAACCAAACCTTCCATATTCAAATATTATCTTTACTTTGTGTGTGTACAACTAGATGGTATACGTGGTACTTGCTTCTTTCTTGTCATTCTTTATAATTTACCACTGAATCTCCTCTACCCATTCATTTCCATAGGGCTCTGTCCTAGTCCCTTTCTGGGTAGTGGTCCTCAATCAGGAGTATGCAGTTGAGAACAACTACTCTGTATGATATGATTCACTTTCTTGGCTTCAATTATCTCCTACATGCCAATATCGCCTCAATATATACCCAATATATAATCCAGCCTTGACACCTTTTCTGTGCTTCTGACAGATATATCAAGCCACTAACAAGTATTAGAAATATACCCCTGAATATTTCACAGATACCACAACTCAAAGGCTCCAAAATGCATGTATTATCTTCCCTATCACACCTGCTCTCCCTAATTTTTTTCCCCAGAAATGACATCAACATCCAATACACATAACTTCCCAATCCAGAAACCTAGTATAAAATTTCACCTCCTTTTTGTCCTTCAGTATCAATCCCCATACCACTGTATAATTTATCATGTTCTATTGATTCCAATTCATCAATACCCTTCTCTTTATTTCCAATGCCACCTTTCCTCTGTGCAAGCCATACTGCCTCTTAACTTAGTTATTATAATACTCAGATAATTTTTCTCCCTTTCCACATTGTTCTTTTTCAATTTCTCCATTTGATAATCAGAATATTTCTATAGGTAAAATTTAAACATGTATTTTCCTGCTTAATGCCTTTAAATTGCTGATAATTTCCCTGAAGATCACATCCAAACCCCTGGTATTAACAACTATATCTTCAGCCTTATCTTTATCGGTTACATCCTGCAATGTTTACTGCACTTTCTCTCTCACTTCTTAGTCTTCAGTTCTGTCCTACCGTCTATGTATCCTTCCCTCATCCTCTTCTTCAATAAGCCCTTTGCATAGTTAATTCTGTCTATTCATGCAGTATTAACTCAAAAAGCCTTCTTTGCACATTAAGATATAAGTAGCCTCCCTACCTCTATGATCTCATAACAGTCTGTGCTGATCTCTACCACATGTGCTTTTACAAGTTTATGTCCCAAAGGACTTGTAGATCAATGATGGCAAAGATTCTTTTGTTCACAACTGTATGCTCAGTGCCTAGCAAAGTTCTATTAAATAAAAGGTGTAGATTAAATATCTACTACATGGACTTCCTAGGTGGCGCTAGTGGTAAAGAATCTGCCTGCCAATGCAGGAGATGCAAGAGATGCAGGTTTAATCCCTGGTATGGGAAAATCCCCTGGAGAAGGAAATGGCAACCCTCTCCAGTATTCAGGCCTGAGAAATCCCATGGAGAGAGAGGTTTGGTGGGTTATATATAGTCCATGGGGTCAGAAAGAGTTGTACATTACTGAGCATGCATGGATGCAAGTATCTAATAGATTAGTGATTATTTAATGGACCAAAACTTTCTGTGATAAATATATGAAGATACAGAAAGGTAGTGGGGAAAAGCATGTTTAAGGGGCAGATTTTAAGTGAGAAAGTAGAGGTTAAAAGTCTAGATTAGTCAAATGAGAATAGAAAGGATGAAATTTAATGGAAGACCCAAAAGCAAGTATATTTAAAAAATAAGATGCTATTGAGAGTTGTATTAATAAATATTAAGGCAAAAGCATATGTGTCTCCACTGTGACACCTATGTCTGCTCTTCAATACATATGACACATCTGCAAGAAACTAATAATCCCCTAAATATTTTATATTTCATTTTCTATGATGGCAGTAGTTTCAAATAAGGGATTTAATAAGTATTGTTCTATTCTGAAACAGAGTCAAGTAATTATGTAGACAAGTTTAAAGAGTAGGCAGATTGACTATCGAACAACACAGCAAAGACATTCTGTAGAACACAATGAAATTTCAGTTAAATAACTGGTAAAGATTATGTATTAAAGTGAAAGATATAGCATAAAATTTCCTATTGGAATCTTGAGGGCTTTTCACTGCCAATAAATATTTTTAATATATGAAATGATGTCTCTCAACAAAAAGCAAGTCTCAACATCTCTTACATATGTAAATAATTAAGCAATATCTGCTCTAGTAGTAAGTATTTTCATCCCAGTAAGACTATTTCTCAGAATTTCAGTTTGGGAAAACTTGAGTTTCATCTTGAGTTTCTTGTGAACCTGACATCTGACATTTATCTTTGGCTTTCTTGATGAAATTGAATTTACATCAAAAGATACTGTACCATTCCCCTCCCCCCCACCCCGCTGGAAATCAGGTGTTTGAGGTCCGCTAGGAAAGAGTAGAATATGTTCTTTTCTAAGTCTTGCTCTGAAGACCTTTTAGAACATTTATTGATGTCAAGATACAGAACCTTCCTAACTGAATTCATGGCATATGAAACAACACACTTCTTTTTTATACTATACCATATTTTTTATCCTTACCTTGTTGTACAAAGGATCCATACACAAACCACATGGAGTTGTAGAGAGTAGTAGAAGTCATCGATCCCATTTGTAATCGTGGAGGATTAAGCCAATTCAAGAGGTAGACCAGTAGACCCACTAGAAGGACTGTGCCAGCAATGCAAGCCCATAGTGAGAGATCAAATGGTGCAAGACAAGCAAACATATCCACTGTCTTTTCAGCCCTTCGAAGTAGGACTCCCACTGAGTAGTCCATGTAACGTGTTGTAAAGTCCACCACATTCTCACGGTCTGGGGTGATGGTTAAAGCAGAAATTCCTATGTCAGCTCTCTGAGAAATGGAAAGAGAAAGGAATATGTTAGCAGGAATATGTTAGGAATATGTTGTTGTAAAAAACAACTTCATTTGTGGCACTGTAGCTTGTCTTGAGGGAAAAAATAGATGCCTCAGGCAACATCTTAAGCCTTTTTATAAAAACTGAAAAGCACAGCAGAGACTTCTTAGAGAATAGCCATATGTGAATTTTGCATTTCTTACTGCAAATCTTAGCTCAGGAGAGTTAGACAAATTACCTGTTCATATTACCAATGCATGTGAAATCAGTGAAGAATATTTCAGACACAGGTAACTCCTGAAGGAAACTGTCTTTTTTCCTTGGGTAACTTTATCAAAGCCATCATTAACACAATAGCAAAGATAAAACTTATTCTAAATAATTCTTCCTGAGAAAATATTTCCAAGAAATTCAATATATTATTACCGTGTAAATTATTAGGTTATTAAAAACATTCAACATGGCATTTCACCCTTGGTTTAGACTTCTCTGCATCAAAATTTATATAATGAAAGAATACAGAAATTGGATTTAATGCTTTTGGAGGAAAAAAGACATGAAAAGTAACATGTCTAGTGGAATGCTAAACCAACTCAGATACATCTAGCTTCTGAAGTAATACAGCTACAAAGATACTCTACCTAAAGTTAAGCTCTGTGTGTGTGTGTGTATGTGTGTGTGTGTGTGTGTATCAGCTCATCCATATATTTTGGTGCTAGGCCCTGTGCTAAGTATTAGAATAACTTTTCTCATTTAATCCTCCTTGAGTTATGAATTACATGTTTTCTTTTCCATTTCATAGATGAAGAAATTAAAACTTCAAGAGTTTAAGTAACTTATTTCAGTCCTCACAGTTATGAAGTTTTCAGAAGCCAAATATTAAAGCTATGTTTTTCTTACTCCAAAGCCTGTGCTTATAATCATTTTACCATACTGCAAGAAATCATTCATTTGCCAAATGGCTCATATTGTAGGTAATTAGGATAACTAGCTTTAGGAAAATTTTTACTTTAAAAGAGTTTTAAACTTTGCTTTTCTTAATTTTACTATTTACTGCAACAAGGCTATATTATCATAAGTACCATGAATTTAGGCTTATTAACTGAGAAGTGTTAAACTTAGTAACACTATATGGAAATGAATTTTCAGAGAAATAGTTATTGCTTTCAAGCTCATGTATTTATTTTGCATTGTTTAGTTACTAGGAATCGGGTTTTTTTTCTGAAAGAAATGTAACCTGGATCCTTAGCACTTTAGTCCTATTTTTTCTGAGCTTCAGCTTACCTATTTGTGAAATAAATATAATTGTCTTTAGTATGACTATTGTGAGCTGACTCACTTATCCCAACCTCAGTGGTGAATAAGTAACTCCTCAAGATTCAATTAAGTTCTCAGAAAACACATTTCCTTTTTCAGGATATTAAAGTACTGTGGATCAGTAATTTATGAATTGATGCACTAGGGACCCAAAGCACTTTATGAGTCAAAGTAAAAAAATTTCCATCTAAGGAGGAATTTGCTGAAAACGTATTGATTAAGTATTTGTAAATGTTCACAAATATTTCGCTAATAAATAACTAAATGGTTTAACATTTAATGATTATGAATCAGAATAATCACTATACTGATTTTTAATAATAGATGTGGTCATGTATGGATGTGAGAGTTGGACGGTGAAGAAAGCTGAGCGCCGAAGAATTGATGCTTTTGAACTGTGGTGTTGGAGAAGACTCTTGAGAGTCCCTTGGACTGCAAGGAGATCCAATCAATCCATCCTAAAAGAGATCAATCCTGGGTGTTCATTGGAAGGTCTGATGTTGAAGCTGAAACTCCAATACTTTGGGCACCTCATGCGAAGGGTTGACTCATTGGAAAAGACCCTAATGCTGGGTAGGATTGGGGGCGGGAGGAGAAGGGGACGACAGAGGATGAGATGGTTGGATGGCATCACCGACTTGATGGACATGGGTTTGGGTAGACTCCGGGAGTTGCTGATGGACAGAGAAGCCTGGCGTGCTGCGATTCATGGGGTCGCAAAGAGTCGGACACGACTGAGTGACTGAACTGAACTGAACTGAACTGAACTTGTACATATCACACAGTAAATTTCTTAATGTAATAAAAAATATCTAGGGAACATTGTGTTGTGTTTGTTATTGTTTTCTTTTGGAGAAGTGAATTGATTATTTTGTATGTGCTAAAATATTTATTAAAAATAATAATTGCTTGTCCTGTTTCAATGAAGAACTTCCTAAATTCTAGTCTACTGTCAACACTTGGTTATTCTCTGCTCAAGGAGAAATTCCCAGTCACTCTGTGGAGAGGATATTAGAATCATAAAATGGGCTTTTTAAACTGTACAAATGCATTTACAAACACAACACACACCCAACACCACACAGATTTTTCTGTCTCTGAGATTTGTATACACCTTCCTGAGGAAGTGCCTCACTCCAGACTCATGAATCAGTAATAGAGCAGACCATTGTGTTTGTTATTAGTACGTGATCTTCTTTACTTCTAATAAAGAAGCTGTACTGGAGCAGAAGAAAAAGCAAGAACCACTAACTCATAAAGATGGTCCTAAAACTTCTTGAAAAGGTCCAAGTAACCAAAAATGCTCAAACAACCATGCCTTTCTTTCTTTCCCTCTTTGTCTATCATTTGTCTATGTATGTATGTATCTATGCATGTATGTATGTATGTATGTGTATTTCAACTCACTTGTTCTGTTTCTACAATGATTTTTCACATCTTTAGCCTCATAAAATATTTAATTTTCTCAGTCCCTCTAACTCTCAGAAGATGACTTCCACTGTTTTTTCACAGAGGACACAGAAGATACTGAATTAAAATTCATACTTATTTCTATTTCTCAATCTATATCCCACATCCAGCCTATTTGATTCAAGCTTTATTTGCTATGGAGAAACTGTCCTCTTATCTAATGCCAACCCTCTATCAATAAACTTAACAACAATTCCCTTCCATTTCAGATGCTTAAACATCCATTCCTTGGCAATTTGATGTTGGCAATCCTCTGTACTTGGGCCCTTTTCTTATTTGAGATCCTCTGCCTAGGCAAGCCCATTCATATCCATTACCCCCATTGATCCCCATCTACACACATGATTTACAAATTTATACTTCTAGATTTAGAGCTGAGATCTGGAGTCTAGACTGATTTATGTGATTACATAATTGATATCTCTATTAGATGTCTCCAAAACACTTCAAATTTAATGTGGCCAAGACCACAACAGAGGTATTCAACTCAAATCAGTCCTCTTCCAATGTTTTCTGCTTCACTGAATATCTTTTCACATAAGTCTTAAATCTTGGCAGTCTTTCTGTTGAGCAAATCTCATCCTGTTCCTTACCACAGTTTAAAGGTTTTCTGTGGATTTGTACTGCTTTTAAGAAAAGAGATTAAAATCTTTAACAAAGTCTATACATCTTTGGATAGACTATCCTCCACCTACCTCAACATATTCCTACTGGACCATTTTTCTTTCCAGCACTTCTTTGTGATGCATGATCTTCTTACATGCTGATTATACTGTCTGAATTGATCCTCCTGAAACTTCAAGTGAACTCTTCTTCATATTAATAAATCAGCTCAATTATCACTTCCACAGGGAAGCTATCCATGGCTGTTTTGACTGGAATAATAATTCTGTTCTTTACACTAGCAGAAGGAGTATCCTTCACTTTCCTAGCCGTTATACCAGTTGTAATTTTACCCACATTTGTATGATTTTTGACCAGTGAAATTTTCTATTGGACCAAAAGCCCTGTGAAGGCAGGGACTGTCACTTTAACAAAAAAAATTGGCATATTCTTGTATCCAGCACACTTATCTGGCATAGATTCATCATCAATAAATTCTTGCTTCATATATGAAGGAAGGTGGAACATTTACTAGATATTCATTACCCAATTCTTATAAGTTTTCTATTTCTCAGCATAACTGACAAAGAGGGGATTTTACAGATTAAAAATAAAATGGCAATATAAGAATCTACTGTTTCATAGAAGTGATAGAAGATTTATATCATAATTATTTCAATAAATAAAATCAGGTTCTTGCTTTATCAATATACTTATGTTTATGTTATTTACCATTAGCTAAGGTAGAGTCTACTAGGGAAGGTTCAATATATTACAAACTATTATTGTATGCCAAGTGTTTAATGTAAAAGTGCTTATTTGAATTTTGATAAGATCGAGCACTAAAACTATTGTACAATATAAATATTTTTCAACTGTTCTAATTATACAGTTGTAGCCTTTACCTTGACAGGAGATAGAAGATTTGCATTCTTCTAGTGATATAAAGAGATGGATGGATAAATAATACAATGAAAGTGAAGTAAAAAAGTTAGTTGTTCAGTCATGTCTGACTCTTTGTGACCACATAAACTGTAGCCTGCCAGGCTTCTCTGTCCATGGAATTCTCCAGGCAAGAAAACTGGAGTGGGAAGCCATTCCCTTCTCCAAGGGATCTTCCCAACCCAGGGATCTAACCCAGGTCTCCCACATTGCAGGCAGATTCTTTACTGTCTGAGCCACCTACAAAGCCCTGGATAATACAATGGGATGTGCCTAATAAGCCATAGGATCACTCACTTTCAGAAACTTACACTCAAAGTATTGAAACATGTTTGCTCTAAATTTAATTTGAAATAAATGAGCATATTCAACAAATAGTCATGTAATTTATGCTTGAACATAATGCTAAGGACATTATACTACTAATACCAATAGCTATACATTTATTTAATGTTTACTATATATCTAGTGCATGTTATATCCTCCACATACATTATATTACTTAATATTCTAACGAGTCCAATTACAAAGATGAAAAATTTACATTTAAAATATTCTAATTAATATAACATATTGATTTTATTATGAACTGATATATACTTCTCTGTATCCTCTATTAAGGCCTGGCGTGCTGTGATTCATGGGGTCGCAAAGAGTCGGACACAACTGAGCGACTGAACTGAACTGATCCTCTATTAAATGTGTTTCTGATACATCACATTATAAATCTAAATAGAGCTCCCTCTATGACAATTTTTCAAATACTTAGACAACACTAGCTTATTCTCTACTAAGAAAAGTTACTTTAAAATAAAAATAATTTGCTTATTCAATCGCTCTTCTCAAGATATGATGTCCATATCCCTCAAAATACTGGTCATTTTCCTGTGAATATAATCTAATTCATCAATGTCTCCTCAACTGATATGATAACATAGTTTTTTGAAATGACACTGGAGCCTGAATCATTTTTTACTTGGTGAATTATACCACTGATTTATCCTAAGTTCAGTTCAGTCACTCAGTCGTGTTCAACTCTTTGGAACTCCATGGACTGCAGCACACCAGGCCTCCCTGTCTATCACCAACTCCCAGAGTTTACTCAAACTCATGTCCATTGAGTCAGTGATGCCATCCAACCATCTCATCCTCTGCTGTCTCCTTCTCCTCCAGCCTTCAATCTTTCCCAGTATCAGGGTCTTTTCAAATGGGTCAGTTCTTCGCATCAGGTGGCCAAAGTATTGGCGATTCAGCTTCAGCATCAGTCCTTTCAATGAATATTCAGGACTGATTTCCTTTAGGATGTACTGGTTGGATCTCCTTACAGTTCAAGGGACTCTCAAGAGTCTTCTTCAATGCCACAGTGCAAAAATAACAGTTCTTCAGTGATCAGCTTTCTTTATAGTGCAACTCTCACATCCATAGATGACTAGTGGAAAAACCATAGCTTTGACTAGGCAGACCTTTGTTGGCAAAGTAATGTCTCTGCTTTTTAATAAGCTATCTAGGTTGGTCATAACTTTTCTTCCAAGGAGCAAGCGGTTTTAATTTCATGGCTGTAGTCACCATCTGCAGTGAGTATCAGCTCAGTTCAGTCGCTCAGTCGTGTCCAACTCTTTGCGACCCCATGAACCGCAGCACGCCAGGCCTCCCTGTCCATCATCAACTCCCGAAGTCCACCCAAACTCATGTCCATTGAGTCGGTTATGCCATCCAATCATCTCATCCTCTGTCGTCTCCTTCTTCTTCTGCCCTCAATCTTTCCCAGAATCAGGGTCTTTTCCAGGGAATCAGGTCTTCACACCAGGTGGCCAAAGTATTGGAGTTTCAACTTCAACATCAGTCCTTCCAATGAACACCCAGGACTGATCTCCTTTAGGATGGACTGGTTGGATCTCCTTGAAGTCCAAGGGACTCTCAAGAGTCTTCTCCAACACCACAGTTCAAAAGCATCAATTCTTCGGCGCTCAGCTTTTTTTATAGTCCAACTCAACACATCCATACATGATCACTGGAAAAACCATAGTGTTGACTAGACAGACCTTTGTTGGCAAAGTAATGTCTCTGCTTATAAATATGATGTCTAGTTTGGTCGTAACTTTCCTTCCAAGGAGTAAGCGTCTTTTAATTTTATGGCTGCAATTAACATCTGCAGTGATTGTGAAGCCCAGAAAAATAAAGTCAGCCACTGTTTCCACTGTTTCCCCATTGAATTGCCATGAAGGGATGGGACTGGATGCCATAATCTTAGTTTTCTGAATATTGAGTTTTAAGCCAAATTTTTCACTCTCCTCTTTCACTTTAATCAAGAGGCTCTTTAGTTCTTCTTCACTTTCTGCCATAAGGGGGGTGTCATCTGCATATCTAAGATTATTGATATTTCTCCCAGCAAGCTTGAGTTCAGCTTGTGCTTCCTCCAGCACAGCGTTTCTCATAATGTACTCTGCATATAAGTAAAATAAGTAGGGTGACAATATACAGCCTTGACGTATTCCTTTTCCTATTTGGAACCAGTCTGTTGTTCCATGTCCAGTTCTAACTATTGATTCTTGACCTGCATACAGATTTCTCAAGAGGCAGGTCAGGTGGTCTGGTATTCCCATCTCTTTCAGAATTTTCCACAGTTTATTGTGATCCACACAGTCAAAGGTTTTGGCATAGTCAATGAAGCAGAATAGATGTTTTTCTGCTTTTTCGATGATCCAGTGGATGTTGGCAATTTGGTCTCTGGTTCCTCTGCCTTTTCTAAAACCAGCTTGAACATCTGGAAGTTCATGGTTTACATATTGCTGAAGTCTGGCTTGGAGAATTTTGAGCACTACTTTACTAGTGTGTGAGATGAGTGCAATTGTGAGGTAGTTTGAGCATTCTTTGGCATTGCCTTTCTTTGGGATTGGAATGAAAATTGACCTTTTCCAGTCCTGTGGCCACTGCTGAGTTTTCCAAATTTGCTGACATATTGAGTGCAGCACTTTCACAGCATCATCTTTCAGGATTTGAAAGAGCTCAACTGGAATTCCATCACCTCCACTAGCTTTGTTCATAGTGATGCTTCCTAAAGCCATCTTGCCTTCACATTCCATGATGTCTGGCTCTAGGTGAGTGATCACACCATAGTGATTATCTGGGTTGTGAAGATCTTTTTTGTGCAATTCTTCTGTGTATTCTTGCCACCTCTTCTTAATATCTTCTGCTTCTGTTGCTGCTGCTAAGTCACTTCAGTCGTGTCCGACTCTGTGCGACCCCATAGACGGCAGCCCACCAGGCTCCACCGTCCCTGGGATTCTCCAGGCAAGAACACTGGAGTGGGTTGCCATTTCCTTCTCCAATGCGTGAAAGTGAAAAGTGAAAGTGAAGTCGCTCAGTCCTGTCCGACTCTTTGAGACCGCATGGACTGCAGCCTACTAGGCTCCTCTGTCCATGGGATTTTCCAGGCAAGAGTACTGGAGTGGGTTGCCATTGCCTTCTCCGTCTGCTTCTGTTAGGTCCCTACAATTTCTGTCCTTTATTGAGCCCATCTTTGCATAAAATGTTCCCTTGGTATCTCTAATTTTCTTGAAGAGATCTCTAGTCTTTCCCATTCTATTGTTTTCCTCTATTTCTTTGCATTGATCATTGAGGAAGCCTTTCTTATCTCTCCTTGCTATTCTTTGGAACTCTGCATTTAAATGGGTATATCTTTCCTTTTTCCCTTTGCTTTTCACTTCCCTTCTTTTCACAGCTATTTGTAAGACCTCCTCAGAAAGCTATTTTGCTTTATTTCACTTTTTTTTCTTGGGGATGTTCTTGATTCCTGTTTCCTGTACAATGTCACGAACCTCTGTCCATAGTTCATCAGGCACTCTGTCTATCAGATCTAGTCCCTTAAATCTATTTCTCACTTCCATTGTATAGTCATACGGGATTTGGCTTAGGTCATACTTGAATGGTCTAGTGGTTTTCTCCACTTTCTTCAATTTTAGTCTGAATTTGGCAATAAGGAGTTCATGATCTGAGCCACAGTCAGCTCCCAGTCTTGTTTTTGCTGACTGTATAGAGCTTCTCCATCTTTGGCTGAAAAGAATATAATCTATATGATTTTGGTGTCGACCATCTGGTGATGTCCAGGTTTAGAGTCTTCTCTTGTGTTGTTGAAAGAGAGTGTTTATTATGAACAGTGCGTTCTCTTGGCAGAACTCTATTACCTTTTGCCCTGCTTCATTCTGTACTCCAAATTTCCCTGTTACTCCAGGTATTTCTTGATTTCCTACTTTTGCATTCCAGTACCCTATAATGAAAAGGACATTTTGGGGGGGGGGTAGTTCTAGAAGTTCTTGTAGGTCTTCATAGAACTGTTCAACTTCAGCTTCTTCAGCGTTACTGGTCGGGGCATAGACTTGGATTACTGTGATATTGAATGGTTTTCCTTGGAAACAGAGATCATTTGGTGGTTTTTAAGATTGCATCCACTACTGCATTTTGGCAGTGATTATGGAGCCCCACAAAATAAGCGTGCCATTGTTTCCACTGTTACCTATCTATTTGCCATGAAGTGATGGGACCAGATGCCATGAAGTTAGTTTTCTGAATGTTGAGTTTTAAGTCAACTTTTTCACTCTCCTCTTTCACTTTCATCAAGAGGCTCTGTAGTTCTTCGCTATCTGTCATAAGGGTGATGTCATCTGCATATCTCAGGTTATTGATATTTCTCCCAGCAATCTTCAGTCCAGCTTGAACTTCATCCAGTCCAGAATTTGTCATGATGTACTCTACATATAAGTTAAATAAGCAGGGTGACAATATACAGCCTTGACCTACTCCTTTCCTTATTTGGAACCAGTCTGTTGTTTCATGTCCAGTTCTAACTGTTGCTTCTTGACCTGCATACAGATTTCTCAGGATGCAGGTCAGGTCGTCTGCTTTTCCCATCTCTTCATGAATTTTTGACAGTTTGTTGTGATCCACACAGTCAAAGGCTTTGGCATAGTCAATGAAGCAGAAACAGATGTTTTTCTGGAACTCTCCTGCTTTTTCGATGATCCAGTGGATGTTGTCAACTTGATCTCTGGTTCCTCTGCCTTTTCTAAATCCAGCTTGAACATCTGGAATTTCGAAGTTCATGTACTGTTAAAGCCTGGCTTGGAGAATTTTGAGCATTACTTTGCTAGCATGTGAGATGAGTGCGATTATGTGGTAGTTTGAGCATTCTTTGGCAATGCCTTTCTTTGAAACTGGAATGAAAACTGACCTTTTGCAGTCCTGTGGCCACTGTTGAGTTTTCCAAATTTGCTGGCATATTGAGTGCAGCACTTTCATAGTATCATCTTTTAGGAGTTGAAATAGTTCAACTCGAATTTCATTACCTCCACTAGCTTTGTTCATAGTGATGCCTCCTAAGGCCCACTTGACTTCACATTCCAGGATGTCTGGCTCTAAGTGTGTGGTCACACCATCATGATTATCTCAGTTGTGAAGATCTTTTTTGTATAGTTCTTCTGTGTATTCTTGCCACCTCTCCTTAATATCTTCTGCTTCTGTTAGGTACATACCATTTCTGTCCTTTATCGTGCCTATCTTTTCATGACCATTATATCTACTATTGTGGGGAAGAATCCCTTTGATAAAATGGAGCAGCCATAATAGTCAACAAAAAAGTCCAAAATGCATACTTGGATGAAATCTCAGAAACAGAGTAATCCCTGTTCATTCCAAGGCAAACCATTCAATATCACAGTAAACCAAGTCTCTGTCCCGACCAGTAATGCTGAAGAAGCTGTAGTTGAATGGTTCCTTGAGAACCTCCAAGACCTTCTAGAACTAACATCCAAAAAAGATGTCCTTTTCATTATAGGGGACTGGAATGCAGAAGTAGGAAGTCAAGAAATACCTGGAGTAACGGGAAAATTTGGCCTTGGCATACAGAATGAAGCAGGACAAAGGCTAACAGTGTTTGCCAAGAGAACGCACTGGTCATAGCAAACACTCTCTTCCAACAACAGAAGAGACGTCTCTACCCATGGACATCACCAGATGGTCAATACCGAAATCAGACTGATTATATTCTTTGCAGCCAAAGATGGAGAAGCTCTATACAGTTAGCAAAAACAAGACTGGGAGCTGACTGTGGCTCAGATCATGAAATCCTTATTGCCAAATTCAGACTTAAATTGAAGAAAGTAGGGGTAACCACTAGACCATTCAGGTATAACCTAAATCAAATCCCTTATTACTATACAGTAGAAGTGAGAAATAGATTCACGGGACTAGATCTGATAGACAGAGTGCCTGAAGAACTATGGGTGGTGGTTCATAGCATTGTATAGGAGGCAGTGATCAAGGCCATCCCCAAGATCAAGAAATGCAAATGGGTAAAATGGTTGTGTTAGGAGGCCTTACAAACAGCTATGAAAAGAAGAGAAGTGAAAGGCAAAGGATAAAAGGGAAGATATACCCATTTGAATGCAGAATTTAACAGCAAGGAGAGATAAGAAAGCCTTCCTCAGTGATCAATGCAAAGAAATAGAGGAAAACAATAGAAGAGGGAAGACTAGAGATCACTTCAAGAAACTTAGAGACACCAAGGGAGATTTTCATGCAAAGATGAACTTAGACTAAACTTAGGATCAAGTAAAAATTATTGATTTTAAAATTATAAAACATTTTAAAACAAAATACTGTTGATCCAGAAGTCCTCAGAAATCCTATGCAGTTGTGTTTGAAGCAAAATATTGAATTTTACATTGTTTATGGGTCCTTGAGGCAAAATACTGAAGTGGTTTGCCATGCTCTCCTCCAGTGGACCCCCTATTGTCAGAACTCTCCACTATGACCCATTCAACTTGGGTGGCCCTGCATGGCATGCCTCATAACTGCACTGAGTTAAGCAAGCTGCTTACCACTACAAGGGTGTGATTCATGTTGAATTTTATATTTGTCTTCACCAATTTCATATTTTGGTTCTTTTGATATTCACATCTATCTAAAACATTTTGAATCTTTACTATCAACAATTACATCACCTTTTCCTGCTCATTTTGCCTCATTTGGAAGTTTGAGAAGCAGGCCTTTACTTCTTCATCCACATTACTAGTAAAATACTTATGAAGAGTACGTGGATAAGTTCAAAGTATTGAAACTTGCCTCTACAGTGCTACCCACTTTGACAATAGTTCATTAGTTAACACTTCAGACGTGATTTTTTTTTAGTCATCTACAAGTATTTTTACTGTACTGTCATCCAGTCAATTTTCTCTATATAGTTTTTAAGTGCTTTGTAAATGGCATTATTGAACTCAAAATATATGAGTAATCATATTCATCTTATGAACAGCTAATGACAAAAAAGAAAATGAACTGCTTACTTCATTGCCACCTATAACACATCTGATTAATAATCCATTCCATAAATTTATCAGAAAATAAAATCAAATTCATTGCTCTGTGAGAATGAATTTTCTTTTCTAATTTTGAATATGTCAGTCTCCAATGATATAACAGTTCTCTTTTTCTTGTTTTTCACATATTATCTATAGTAACTCATATATCATCTCAGGAAATGCATTTATTCCCTTAGGATATCATTCATTTAGAATTGGACGTTTAAACTCATTAAAGGTGCCTCATTAAAGACTCTTGGACTGCAAGGAGATCTAACCAGCCAATCCTAAAAGAAATCAGTACTGAATATTCATTGGAAGGACTGATGCTGAAGCTGAAACTGCAATACTTTGGCCACATAATGCAAAGAACTGAATCATTGGAAAAGACCCTGATGCTTTGGAAGATTGAAGGCAGGAGGAGAAGTAGACAACAGAGAATGAGATAGTTGGATGGCATCATCAACTCGATAGACATGAGTTTGAGCAAACTCCAGGAGTTGGTGATGGACAGGGAAGTCTGGCATGCTGCAGTCCATGGGGTCACAGAGTCGGACACGACCGAGCAATTGAACTGAACTGAATTGAAAACTGTCTTCAATTCCTTGAAGTATTTTCCACGATCATTCTTCTTCTTTTTTTGTTGCTGTCCTGCATGGCATGTGGGATCTTAGTTCCTAACCAGGAATCAAACTTGCACTCTGCTTTGGAAGCATGGAGTCTGAACCACTGAACCGTCTGGGAAGTCCCTCCCTCTATTCTCTCATTTTCACCTTAAAGATTTTTTTGCACAAAGTGGAAGAAAAATCATTATTGAAGAGCTTTAGCACATATTTAACAAGCCACTAGGTCTATCCTGCCTATTCAACTTCTTAAATCATACATTTTTTCTCCTACTCTCCACAAGAATGAATTGTTCAAAGATTTTTAAAAATTTCTTGACAGTTTTCTTAAACATTGTTTTATATTCTTTGGTCTTGAAATAATATTTTAATGTAAAAATTTCAGGTTTGCTTGGGAGAAAATAGGCATTGAAGAAATGCTAAAGAGGATGAAAAGAAGGGTTGGGGAGGGAGAGAAGGAGGTGAAGGAAAGGTGGCAGAGAAGAAAGAAAGAATGTATTCAAGTCTTAACATTTATTTAATGATATATGACATGACTTTGGGCAAGTAGGCAAATCTTCATCATTTTAGATTACTCATCTGTATAAAGAATAGATTGAATTGGTAATATAAGAGCCTTTTCATCTTTGAAATTTGAATTCTAAAAATAATTTATTGAGACCTTATATTATGGTCATTTTCTGCTAATATGCGAATATAAACATTCTTGTTCTAACGGCTTTACATTAAAGACCTTAAAGTTTCAACCGGTCTTTCTTAGTAAATACAATATGTCAGTTGTTACTGCCCACATGAAAAAACAAAACATAAGTACTGGGGAAAAAAACCAATCAAATTGTCAGAGTAATCACAAATGATTTATTTTCTCAATGTCAAGATTATATGTATTTCTTTGAAAGAAACAAATATGTTTTTACATGTCACTGTTATATATTAATATTTGTTTCAATCATATTAATAAAAACATAGTACAACATCCATTACTTTTCAAATATTCCACTGGAAATGAATAAATATCCAGGCAAAACCAATGAGGTTGTCATTAAAGTAATTTTCATTCTGAAATTAAGATTATACTTAAAAAATCTAGAGAACTTTTAAAGAACAAAAAATTATAAAGAAAACAGTCAAATCCCAATAGGATGATTGCTATTATAACTCCCTTAATGTTTTTATATATTTACTTTTACACTTCTATGGTTGGACAGCAAGGAGATCCAACCAGTCAATCCTAAAGGGAATCAACCCTGAAAACTCATTGGAAGGACTGATGCTGAAGCTGAAGCTCCAATACTTTGGCCACCTGATGTGAACATCTGACTCACTGGAAAAGATTGAAGGCAGAAGGAAAAGATGGTGATATAGGATGAGACAGTTGGATGACATCACTTATGCAACAGACATGAACTTGGGCAAACTCTGGGAGTGGTGAGGGACAAGGAGGCGTGGCCTTTTGCAGTCATGGAGTCACAGAGTTGGACACGACTTTTGACTGAACAACCACCACACTTCTATGCGTAGTATTTGCAAGCTCATTGAAAGAATGGTATTGATTTTTTTTTGAAATATGTTGATTTACAACATTATATTAGTTTTAGGTGTACAGCATAGTGATTATTTTTATAGATTATACTCCATCAAAAGTTATTACAAAATAATAACTATAATCCTCTGTGCTATACAGCATATCCTTGTTGCTTATCTATTTTATCATACCACTTTCTATTTGTTAATCTGATACCCCTATCTTGCTCTTTCCTTCTTCCCTTTCTCTACTGTAACAACTAGTATATTTTGTATATCTGTCTGTTTCTATTTGCTGAATACGTTAATTTGTTTAATATTTTAGATTCTACATATAAGTGATATCATACGGTATTTGTTTTTCTCTGTCTGACTTACTTCACTAAGGATGATATTCTCTAGGTCCATCCACTTTGCTGCAAATGGTATAATTTCATTCTTTTTTATGGCTGAATAATATTAAGAGTGGTATTAACTGATTACAGCTTAGAGCATGATAAGGGAACTAATAATCCAATTAAGACAGGTACTAAGAATATTCTGTTATTACCCTATTATACTATAGCTACTAATATTTAACATCTATATAGTAGTAGCTATATTAGCTATACTAGCTATATGAGATGGCTAGATGGCATCACCGACTTGATGGACATGAGTTTGGGTAAACTCCGGGAGCTGGTGATGGACGGGGAGGCCTGGCGAGCTGCGATTCATGGGGTCACAAAGAGTCGGACACGATTGAGCGACTGAACTGAACTGAACTGATACTATACTATAGCTACTACTATTTAACATCAATACAGTGCTTGTGTGTCTGCTAAGTTGCTTCAGTCGTGTCCAACTCTTTGCAACCCTATGGATTGTAGCCTGCCAGGCTCCTCTATCCATAGGATTCTCTAGGCAAGAATACTGGAGTGGGTTGCCATTCCCTTCTCCAGGGGATCTTTCCGACCCAGGGATTGAACCCAGGTCTCCTGTACTGCAGGTGGATTCTTTACAGTCTGATTCACCAGGGAAACCATTATATAGTGCTGCTGCTGCTAAGTCGCTTCAGTCGTGTCCGACTCTGTGCAATCCCATAGACGGCAGCCCACCAGGCTCCTGTGTCCCTGGGATTCTCCAGGCAAGAACACTGGAGTGGGTTGCCATTTCCTTCTCCAATGCATGCATGCATGCCAAGTTGCTTCAGTCGTGTCCGACTCTTTGCGACCCCATGGACAGCAGCCCACCAGGCTCCTCTGTCCACAGGATTCTCTAGGCAAGAATACTGGAGTGGGTTGCCATTTCCTTCTCCCTTATATAGTGCTAGTAAGCACTAAATAAATTGCTAAGATGGGACAGTATTGGGATAGTAATGAGCTAAAACCAGTCAATCTTAAAGGAAATCAGCCCTGAATACTCTTTAAAAGTACTAATATTGAAGCTGAAACTCCAATACTTTGGCCACCTGATGGGAAGAACTTACTCATTGGAAAAGACCCTGATGCTGGGAACGACTGAAGGCAGAAGGAAAGGAGGGTGACAGAGGATGAGATGGTAGGATGGCAGGTTGTCTCCATAATCTATGTGATGTGAACATAATCACTTCCCCCTCCAAACAATGAGCCCACTCCCTCAGTACTGCTCTAGAAGAATGTACAATTTCTCTCCTGATTTGAAATGACTCTTTAAATATATGCTTAATTCATACAATCACACACACACACACACACACACACACACACATGTTCTGGGACTTCTTTTCTACTGGTCCAATTTCATACAATTTTAATTTTTTTATCTTTATGTCAATATTGTCAATATCTACAGTTCATGAATTTCTTGCATTCCATTGTTTTCCCCTTCAGAATTTTTTAAGCTAAAACTATGTAAATATATCTTCTAATGTATTTTAAATTGCTCTCATGAATTCATAAAGTCACTTTGGAATTCTGAATGGACTCAAAGATAACATAATCTACTTTGGTCAAAAATAATATTTTAACAGTCTTTGGCTCTAAGAACGTTATATTTTTCTATTTATTCTAGTCTATTCAAGTCTATTTTTTCTCTCTTTTAGAGCACAACCATATATATTATTTTAAAATAACAGTGATATTCTCCAGACAGAACCACAGTACTACTACCAAATTGAGGAAATTTAACATCGATACCATACTTTAATCTGCAGTCCATATTACACTTTGTCATTGGTCCCAAACTGTCCCATATCAGCAATTTAGTTCAGGGTCATGTCTTGTATTTAGTAGTTGTGTCTTAGTCTCCCTTAATCTGGAGCAGCAGTGGAGGATCTATTCTCTAAAGAACTGGTTGAGTTCACCTGTGAAACACTCTAGGCAAGGTCCTCTTGTGTGAGATAATTCCTTGATAACTTCCGTATACATTGGTCTAAGTTCTCTCTTATTTCACTGGTTTAGCTAATATGTTGTTTCTTTCACTGATATTTTCTAAGAACCAAGATTTAATTTATTAATTTAATTTGCTTAAAAATTTATTTGCCTTATTACTTTCTCCTTTTCTTTTTATCTTCCTTATATCTTCTGTTAAAATTTGTTGCACACTTTTTAGCTTTTTTAAAAGTTTATTTTTAATTGGAGGATAATTGCTTTACAATGTTATGTTGGTTTCTGCCATATATAAACATGAATCAGCTTTAGGTATTTTTAAAAATTTTTATTTATTTTTAATTTTTTAGCTTTTGAAGATGGAATTAAATATATTTATTTCCATTTTTTCATTTTTATTGATACAGATTTTTAAGGCTATAAATAATTCCTTACAGATTCAGATAGGTAGTGATTTATTTTTAATGAATTAATTAAATTATTTATTTTTGCTGCTTTCAGTCTTCCTTGCTGCACGCAGGCTTTCTCTAGTTGTGGTATGCATGCTTCTCATCGCGGTGGCTTCTCTCATTGCGGAGCACCAGCTCTAGGCATGCGAGTTTCAGGAGTTGTGGAGAAAGGGCTTAGTTGTTGTGAGACAGGTGGGATTGTCCTGGATCAGGGGTCAAACCTGTGTCCCCTGCGCTGGTGTGTAGATTCTTAAGCACTGGACCACCAGGGATGTCCTGTAGTGTTTTCATTACCATTACTTAAAAAAAGTCAGTAATATATATTTGTATTTCTCCTTTCTCTCCAAGAGTTGTTTAATGGAAGACTTCGTTAATTTCAGATGGAAAGATTTTTTAAGTTTTTTTTTTCTAGTCTTATTGTATTTGGATCAGAGAAAGTTGTTTGTAATATATCCTCCTCAATGAAACTTAATGGTGTTTTTTTCATGAGACCTAATCTATTACTGATTTTTGTTAATTTTTCATGTTTGCTTGAGAAAACAGTGTATTATCAGGATGTTATGTTTGATATGTATACAAAAATGTATTAATATTTCATTATTTATGTTATTTATTATTGTTTGAATTTTGTTATATTTACTGTTTTTTTCTCTGTAATGTGTTTTTGATGTTTTTTATTTAGCTTTTAAAAAGGTCTGCACTTTTGTTATAGTGGTTAACTTTATGTTTATACCTTTTATAGTGCCTTACTCCCCACTTTTCTTTCCCGCTTAACTTTTATTCTCTAAGTTTTAAATGAAATAAGTGACTTATACTCACACTATAGTTAATAATGATATTCTATTTTCCCCTTTCTTTCCTGCTTTTTCTCAGTGTTTAATAAAACCATCGTTTCACTTCTAAAGCATATGATGATTTCATATTATCATTTAATGCATGTTTCTAACCTTGTTTTAGCATCAGTTTTACAGTTAAATGTACTAAATGATCATGATTAGTCATTTTACTAAGTTTCTCTTGTTATTTCTTGGTCAAAAGAAGCTCACACTCTGCTAGTTTCATTTCGAGGGGCTCATGTGTCCACTTTTCTCTTAGCACTTGTTTGTTTGAAACTGTTTTCTCTGTAGACATGACAGAGATCTTGAATGGATATAGGATCTCTGGCTAGCACTTAAAAAAAAATCTTGATAGTGCTTCTCTAGTGCTGGCTTGCTTTGTGTGTAGCTCCTGAGAAGTCTAATAGTGATTTAACTTTTTACCATTAAAAATAGTTTGATCCTTTTCCCCTGAGGATTTTTTTCTTTATCTTTTAAGTTTAATAATTTTTACTGAGCTATAGTTCAGAGTTTGTTGTCCTGATCAGTCTTTCTAGGAATATTAAGTACACTTGTTTCATTTTCCAGAAGTTACCTTAGATTATAGATTTAAATATTAATTGTATCATTATGTGTTTTGCTTCTTTAGAGACTTCAAATACATGTGTTATAATTTTGGCTTATTTTTCATTTTGTTTCTTTCACTCTGAGCCTTTTCTTCTTTAATTTTAATTATTTTCTTTATTATCCTTCAGTGTAATCTAATTTAATCTCCTTTGAGTAATTTGTATTTCATGTCTTATACTTTTTGTCTTTTGTTTTTCAAAATATATCCTGAGATCTGTTGGATTTCTTTGTCATTTGACCATTTCCACGATTAGCTTTTGAATTTATGATTCTGTTAGATTTTCTTTTTAAAACATTTCAAATGGCTGTTTGAGGCATTAACTTCAATTTGAAGTGTTATGTTACAATTTTATTTTGCTCTATGGTTGTCTTATGTGAGGAAGATGTTGACCAACTTTAAAAATATATTGACATACTTTCTTTTCTTCTTAGAGTAGCTTTGAATAGAACTTGTCCAATTATTTTTCTATTCATGGATAACTTGTAGACAAGATTCCTTGGTCAATAGAGCTTCCTTCTCTCAGTGCAGTAACATGTGCTTTATTTAATGGAGGATTTTGTGGGTGGGTGGCAGGAGGGTGGTATGTATTGTTTCTGCTTAGTTTCTAGAGAATTCTTAATTTTTCTTTTTAACGGCCTTCTACCTTCACTACCATGTCTTCAAGGAGCACATATCTTCCCTCTTCACTCCTGCTGCTCCAGAAGTAAAGCTTTCCTGAGGGTACTGTCCTGGTGCACTTTCTTTTAAGTCCCTTTCCTTCAGCCAGTGTTGTGGATTACCAAGTTTCAGATTTGTGCTCTGCACATTAACACTTGGTATTAAACTTTCTCTTTCTGAAAGTTACTTTAACTCTGCTTCTTGCATGTTCTCTGCTCTCTTTTCTTCTTTCTTATGAAGTCACTTATGCTTTCCTTCCTCTCTCTTCTCATCCATAGACTTGCAATTTCACTTGGGACTCCACTGTTAGCTTTGTTAGAATTTGATACTTACTTATTTGTAAGTTAAACATTTCTCAAATTTTAGTTGTTAAAAATATGAGAAAAGATAATTTCTAACTTGAATTTCCAAAGAAATGTGTAAATTTGTCAGGTAAGTTAAATCATATGAGTCCATTTAGCTCAACATGGAAGATAGGCCAAGGTAAAGAAAAAAAAACCCAAAAAACAGAAAAACATATATTTCAGCACTGGAGTAGGTTTGCCATCTATAAAACATAGAAAAGCAAAACGAAGATGAAAAATAAGTAAATTTAAAACAGTAAACTAGAGAAAAAAGTGCAAGTGTTTGTCGCTCAGTCATGTCCAACTCTTTGTGACCCCATGGACAGTAGCCCACCAGGCTCCTCTGTCCATGGGATTTCCCAGGCAAGAATACTGGAGTGAGTAGCTATGCCCTCTTCCAGGGGATCTCCCCAACCAAGGGAATGAACCCAGGTCTCCTGCATCACAGGCAGATTCTTTACCATTTGAGCCACTAGGGAATTAAACTATAAAAACGGTATACAAATACATTTTTGTTTTTAAATTATATAAAACCAGTCGATTTACTTCTTATGAGTGAAAGGAATGCTCAAAATGTCACTGACTTAAATGTCAATATAAACCAAGTTCCATGGCTGACAGTCCCAGTCCGATAAAGCTTCCAGTCTTTCCCACACCTTCACATAGATAACCATTGTTTTGAGATTGATGCATGTCCTTTTAGATTCTTTTCTATTTTACATATATATATGTCTACATATTTTTTCCAGTATTTGATCAAACTTTACATAATATTATACGATATCTTTGGGTAACACACACAAACACACACACAGAGCTGTTCAGTCTTTCTAACGTCTGCACAGAGTTTAAAGCAACAACTATTTTTGTCACCTTTGAATTTTCAGCACATAAATAACAGATGGTTGGAACTCAATATGATCATGATTATGATGGTACTCTGATAAATTTAATCATTTTCCCTTGAAGAATTTTTAGAATGTTTCCTTCTTCTTGCCTCATTAGCAACAAAATTTGATCTTGCAATTTGGATTATATTCAATTGAAATTTGTTTCTTGGAACTTACCACAGTAATCCTAGAAATTAATATTTTTCATTATTTCAATAGATGTTTTGTCTCTGACACCACCACTGTGACAAAACAGTATTATTAATTTAGTTTTCATGTCATCATTAGTCTTATTTCTAAGCCTCTTCCCAGAAGCCACACACATCCCTTTCTCTTTCTTCAAACCCATGCCCTCTACCATGCATATTCACATAATTATATAATTTTCAAGTCCCTCTAGAAGTAGTTTAGCTTTCACTAGTTTATCTATATTATCTATTTATCTATGTGTACCTGTGTTGTGTGTAGCATTTTTACCTGAGTTCATGACATTTTCCCTCACTTGGAGCTTTATCCCTCATTTCTCTGTTTTCTGTATTTCTTATGTAGTACTATCCCTATTTTAATCTTCTCAATTATAAACTTCTTGAGCTAAGAACTTTTATTTCATAGTGTTCTGTCTCCCTAAATATTTCTTCACACTGCTTTGCTCACAGTAGAATTCCAAAACAAGTCTGTTGACTTACTTGCTCTTTGCTGAGCAGTGAGAGAAACAGGTATTTTTATAAAACCCTAAATTGTGAAAGAAAAGGAACAGATTTCAAGGCTGTCTACTGCTTGAAAAGGGCTCTGTCACTATGAAGAAGTCATTGACTTTGTAGGTTTTTTCCATATCAAGCTATCAGCCAGGTCTTCTGACCTTAGTAGTCCAGATGCTCAGGTTTTCAGCTCACATAGGTGGGGTGAACCTCCACGTACACTAGCTGTACAACCCCGTATAGGGGAATCACTACCCTCCTTGTACAGAGGACAATCTAAGGTTCAGAGAAAGTGAGTAGCTTGCCAAAGCTTATAGGTGAGCAACTGGTGGAAATGGCCATACTTATCATACTGTACTTGCTATGTCTGATAAACTTTTGCTTTTATGATTGCTGTATTATCTGTTTCTACTAATCACTTACCCAGAGATTATTCATTGTTCCATTTTTTTTTTTTTTTTCTTTTGGCATGTGTGTGGTTTTAAATCCTTACTCTTATTTTTCAGACTTCTGATCTGCCCTGAAGCAATACCCACTTTGGGGAAGTAACCAGGAGGAAGAGATTAACAGACATGATGGAGCATGTACATGTGTATGAATGAGCAAGAAGGCATTGTGGGCAGTAATACGAATCTGAATACCCACTTCCCCCTAATAAGGTGGAAAACCTTTGGAGGCTTTTAGGGAGAGTGTGGTATGATCTGACTGACATTAGGGAAAAAAAGAATCACTTTGACTGTTGTATTGAAAATGGATTACAGAAGGAAAAAGCTGTAGTCTGGTAGATAGTTAAGAGGCTATGAAAGTAGCCCTAAAGAGATGAAATAATGGTTGCACCAATGGGTATTGGTGGAGTAGTAAGAAATGATCATATAGGATTTACGGCCAGAGAAAATTATTGATGCAGAGTATGAGGTATAATGGAGGAAAGAGAAGTCAAGGATAACTCAAAGATTTTTGACTAACTTGGGGATTGGAATTTTGCTTACATACACTATTACAACCATACACTGTGACAGGGAAGGCTGTGGGCAGAGCATGCTGGGTGGTGGTGAAATCAGGAATTCAGTTTTGATCATGTTACCTTTGAGGTGCCCGCTAGACATTAAGAGGAAATGCTGAGTAGTACTAAGAAATGTGGGAGTTCCCATGTGGTGCAGTGGTAAATAATCCGCCTGCTAATTCAGGAGACGTAAGAGCCAAGGGTTCAGTCCCTGAGTTGAGAAGATTCCCTAAAGGAGGAAATGGGTACCCACTCCAGTATTCTTGCCTGGAGAATTTCATAGACAAAGGAGCCTGTCAGGCTACCGTCCATGGGGTGGCTAAGACTCAGACACGACTGAGCAACTGGGCACGGAGGCATGCACTAAGAATTGTAAGTCTGTAATTCAGGTGAGATGTCTGGGATGAAGAAACAAATTTAAAAATTGTCTACTTATAGATGATAATAAATCCTTGAGACTGGATGATTTTATCAGAAGTTGAAGCGTAGAGAGTAAGAAAAGTGTTGATCTGTGTTGGATCTCTCTCTCTCCCCCTTCTAATTCTTACCAAGCTACTTAGCTCTTAGAGAACAAGAACTCTGTGTTCTATAGTTTATGTGTTCCCCACAATGCCAGCTACACATTAGGTCCCAATAAATTCTTAGTGAATGCCAAATGAGAAGCAAGCTACAAGTTATTTATAAATTGCAGTGTTTCAGGCATTATCCTGCAGCATTAAAAGAGATTTAAAAATACTAGTATTTCTGCAGTTCTCAAGAGGAATGCTACCATCTTCAAAGAAAAGGGCCCAGCAGACGTTTTTAATCATGTAGAGAGACTTCTTTTTTTTTTTAACTTTCTGAGAAGTCATTTTAAGGCTGTTCGTGAACAGAGCATATAGAAGCAATCTCTACCTGAAATGCTGAAACTGTAAATCCACATTTCAGTAAAATGCAAACCAAGGGTAATGACCAAAATTGAATGGATTTAAATTTTCATTACTGTAAACTCTTCAATCATTCTAGAATTCACTTAAGACTGCTCTTTAAAGATGTTTTAAGAGCTCTGCAGTGGGGAAATGAGAAAGAACTAGCTTAAATGAGAAAGAACTAGCTCCCAGAAACAGCTTGTCTCTATGAGAAGTGAACCTATAATGGCTGTTCTCCAAGTAATTCTGTGTGGCATTAAATGAAATATAAAATTAATAAGAGATACATTAGATGTCCTCACACATGTATCTGGAGCATCTGCATTCACCTTCTCCCTTGATTACACTTGAGTCCTGTTAGGTGCTCACATGTTTGCTTGTTTTTTAATTGGGGGAATTTGACCTTTTGTAATGCTTGCCACTATAAAATTTATCAAATTATAAACAGAAAAATCAGAATCATTAAGACTTAAAACAAATAAAATCTGAAGTAACCAAATGGCAGTCAAAAAGAAACTCAGAAATACTTTTCAAGACAGGGCTCTACTTGGAAATATTCTTTCTGATATTGGTATGCAAATTTAAAACAAATTCCTCAAATGCAGTGGGTATATTCACATGAGGGACTGTTTAAAGATTCCAAATATGGCTTCAAAATTGTATAGAAGATTTTTTTTATTTCTATTTAGTACTGAAGTTAAAATTTTTATTTAGCAGTTAAAATTCTCAGCATTGCAAAAAGTAGAGAAAGTGCATTCTCTGTTGCATGGCCTACCTTCATAGACCATATAAATTATTATCTTTTTTCATTTGTAGTATATTCCTCTGTGTTTATAATTTCCAGACTAACATAGGCTATTATTTTACAGAATGAACATCCTAAATAAAAATGATCAATCAATCTAAACACAATTCCCTAAGATTATGTTCATAGAATCATATAGAATTTCATGGGTAAAATGGTCTTTAAAAATTAGAATGGTCTCACCCAAAGCTGCAGTCTCTTATACATGGAAGTTATCTTACTCATTAATTTTATCCCTAAACCATGACCAGAGATAGATGAAAATCTTGGTAATAGATGGCATTTCAATAGCCAACGGTAGACTTTAGGATTTATATATCCTCGATTTATGAGATTTTCTCATCATAGCACCAGTCTTTATATCACCTTGCCTTTGACTGATGCAGGAGCCTGTTAATTTATATCCTATAACCCACCAAATATTTTTAGTTCCACACATATTTTACTGAATTTTTGTTTGTCCTTGCCTGCAAGTTCTCTTGAAACCTTAAAGCCATTCCTGGACAGCATCATTTTCTTTGGCAAATACTCATTCTCTATTCTTTAGCTCTGATTCAACTGATTATTCACCACTTATCTGTGCTTGCCATCTATTAGACCAAGTACTTAATGATTGAAGTCCTTTATCTGATTGAATTGCTCCTTACTGTTTGCAGTATGCCAATTAAATATCACCTGCAAATTTAGAAAATTGCTTCTACAACCATCCACTAAGTCATTTGCATCTACATAATTTATTTCCTCTCACAGATCTCTTTTCATCCTTCTCCTTCATGGGTGTTAAAATCTTTCTTTATTGGCAACAAATGTTTTGTGCCATTTTTTTTCTCTTTTACTTACATACATTCAGCTTGTGTGATTTCCCACATCTGTGATTCCACTCCATCTTATATGTATATATATGTTGGATTATTTTTGAACATTCACTGTTCAGACATACAAACATGCATTCTTAAAACCACATGTACTTTTTCAACTTCTTGCCTGACAATAGCTGACATACTCTGGGATATTCAATAAGTCCATTAATACTTATCCAATATAATTTAAAAATTAAAATCTTAGTTATTGTCTAATTTAAAGTCTCTATGAGAACTTCTTTTTTCTTTACACATTTTATTCTGGTTCACTTTTCAAAGCTACCTTTTCTTTCTTTTTTAATATCTATTTATTTGGCTGTATCTATTTGTATCTATTATTTGACCATGGGGTCGCTGAGAGTCGGACACGACTGAGCGACTTCACTTTAACTTTTCCCTTTCATGCAATGGAGAAGGAAATGGCAACCCACTCCAGTATTCTTGCCTGGAGAATCCTAGGGACGGCGGAACCTGGTGGGCTGCCGTCTATGGGGTCGCACAGAGTCGGACACGACTGAAGCGACTTAGCAGCAGCATTTGGCTGTATCAGATTTCAGTTGAGTCGTGTAGGATCTTCGTTTGTCATGGAGGATCTTTTGTAGTGGCTCACAAATTCTCTACTTGTGGTGCATAGGCTTAGTTGCCCGTGGCATTTGGGATCTTAATTCCCAGACCAAGGATCAAACCCGCATCTCCCACATTGCAAGGTGGATTCTTAGCCACTGGACCACACAGGAAGGTCCCCAAAGCTACCTTTTCATTTCACAAGGTTCATAAGCATTGTCACTGGCTAGGTGTGAGTGGAGCGAGAAGTTCTTTGGTGAGTGAAATTTCATTGGTGGATATGGATATTTTCAAGGCTGGTTTGTAGTCATGGGAAGACAGAATGGAAATACATATGGATTTGTGTGCGTGTGTGCATGAACCATGGGACATATGTAATGATCGTCAGGCACCCAACAGAGAACCTT
Source organism: Giraffa tippelskirchi (assembly GCF_054371585.1). Lineage (NCBI taxonomy): Eukaryota > Metazoa > Chordata > Mammalia > Artiodactyla > Giraffidae > Giraffa > Giraffa tippelskirchi. The sequence goes on along the minus strand of NC_137275.1, from coordinate 79,330,815 downwards.
CTTCATTCACAAACATAGTTCCCCACCCACTGCATTCTCTTGATCCAGGGGATGGCTTCTTCAGCTTCTGCCCTTTGTCTTAGCTAACTACCTCTGTCTTCTCCATCTCAACCCTGATAATGAAGGAGCCATCTCAACCCTGACTTCATAAAGAATGGAGATGAGAGTGGTGTTAACCATTGTGCTCCCCACAACTTGTACTGTGACACAGACAAACCCAACTATGGGCTTATCTTTATGCCTGAAGCTTTGCCGATGGCTCCACAACTCCCTTCTTCAGTATGGATGGGAAAGGGGGCAACTAAATACATTCTCAGGTTCTCTCAACTCCCCTCCTGAGTAAACTCTTTCTTCCCTTCAGTGTTTTTTTTTTTTTTTTTTTTGTAGCAAAAGCAATAATAACTCTCTTCCTTTATCCAAGCTCAAGTACAATCATTTAGGACCTTAAATAGCCATTTTGTGCACCATCTTCATGTTAATTCAATACCTCCAATTTAGTTTTTATAATGGAGGTGAGAAAAAGGCCTATACTTCTTAAACTTTTTTGCCCTAGGCATCATTCATAAGATTTCCAGATGTATTTACTTATCTTTCCTAGACAATTCCATTTGGATCTTCTTCAGCCATCCTAAAATCAAAATGTCTACAGCCAAGCTCTGTATCTCTGCTGCCCTTTTCCAATCTGGTCTCCTTCTGTATTCCCTATTTCTGTCATTGAGTGTCCGTCTGCTCATGTTCCTCTGCTAAATTTCTCGCCAAGTCTCAACACTTCCTTTCTCTTCTCCTCCAATTTATCAAGTTCAAGTAAGTTTTTCTTGGAATATTGATTGCTTTCTCAAAATCACTTTTGGGAGCTATTGCTGTTGTTTTAGTTTAGACATCTTTAATTCCTCTCTAGATTGTTGAAAAAGACATTTGTCTTTTCCCTTCTTCACTTGAATGCACCCTTGGCCTTAGCCTGAGTTATCTTTCTTAAAAATAAATTAAATCCTACTTTTCGCTTATGTAAAAGCCTTTCATAATTTTCACTGGCTAAATGATACACTCCAAACTCTTTAGCATGGCAAGCACGCTTTTATAATTAACCCTATTGTTGCCCTCAAACTCCTACTCATCTTCAAAACCTAGCTCAACTTTCTCTTCTTATGCGAAATCTTTTCAACTCCCCAGAGAGGCTGCCACTCCACCCCTGGGTTGCTATGGCACCCTGTATGCATTACCCTATGGCATTGATTGCACTGTGTTTTAATGATTTATTTACACATTTGTCTTCCGTGTACACTGTGAGATCTTTGAAGGCAGGAACAATGTCTTCCATTCCTTTGTGTCCGTGATGCTAGGCACAGAGCCCAGAACATACCATGCATTCAAAAGCATGAGGGGAATGAAATGATGAATATAGGGCATTCTGCTTGGCATACAAAATAAATACAACCTCAACTCTCTGGTCTCCAAAATAGGGACTATGGAAAGAAAAGGAAAAGATCAGTCAATCTCTCTCTATATATTAATATATATATACATATTTTTTCCAAAGGGTCATTTGAAAAGAAGTGAAAAGCATGTCCTAAGAAAATTGAGTTATCAAAAATGGGAATGGTTTGAAATCGTTATGATCAAAGCATGAGTTTAGCTGGGGTTGATATTATAGGAAGATGAAGTGAGTGAGGACAGCCAAAGCAGATGGAAGCTGAATGCGACCTACGTGGAGTGTGATAAAACGTAGGAAAATGAGACATAGTCTGCAGAAAATAACGTATACCTTTCTAAGGAGCTTTAATTTTTCTTAAAAAAAAAAGGAAAAGATGAAGCCAGGTTTTTGAGAAAAAAGTGAGATTTTTTGAGACGTTTAGAGATGCAAACGTTTTTATTCACTCCCCAAATCCTTTTCTATGTAATCTTATTTTTGATCTTCAACTATATCCAATCAAACTCCACCTGAACCTTCTTTGAATTTGAACATCTTAAAAAAAAAAACAAAAAAAACTGTGTTGAGTTGTTCCTGAGTATGATCTTCCTCACTGTCTGTGACTTGGTTTATTAAAATGCTTTTAAACCAAACTTAGACTAGAATGCCTGGGTTTGAGTCATGAATTCTCCACAACTTGGCTAAGTGACCATGGGCAAGTCACTTTAGCTCTGTTTCATTATCCACAGTACTGGGATGATAGGAGAACCGACCTCAAAAGGTTGCTGTGAGTACGGAATGCTAATACATGCAAAGTTTGTTCAAGTGATTTGGCAATAGTAAGCTCTACATTAGTGCTAATAATTATTCTTTGGTCAATTTTAAACTATGTTTTTGTTTTTTTTTTCATTCTCTATGGCACCTGTCTTGTCATTGCAGTCAAGTATATCACTGACTGAAATATGTGGCTCTAATTCCAATGACATTCTATTTTTTATTACAAAACACAGCATATAAAAGAGTTCCAAGTTACATAACCCCTAGTTTTAGCTCTTTCCTTATAAAAATACTAAAAATTCATATTTAATCTATTACCTTATTTTTTTTCTTGATTAATTGCCTACTCCACTACATTAGACTTCCTTTTAGATTTCTATCATCTATCAGTTTCTTCTTTTCAAAGTCGAGTTCATATCTTTTATAGCTTTACCTATGGGGATCTAAGTATTTTCTTACAGATTTTACACTTTTAGTGTAGCAGTGAAGCAGTGAGGATAACAATGTATCATACTTTTGCAAATATTTTCCAGCCTATCATTTGTAATTTAATTTAGTTATTATTGGTTTTGACTTATTGATAATTTAAATTTTTATATACATGTAACTATTGATAGTTTCCAGGCCACTTATTCCATTATTTTTATGTTTCTGAAAGATACCTTTTATTTTTTCTTTCTGGTATCCATTTTTTCCACCCTCCGATAACAACATGGCTGCTTTCCTGGGGAATCAGCATTTTCCCTTGCTTCATCTGAGTACTGTCCATTGAGCTCCCCCTACTGACGTGGGTGCATGGCACAGGCCTGGTACCAACAGCACTGCTTCCTTCCAGCCATCTCAGTGCTAGAATTGGGTGTAAAACTGAGGTTGATGGTGAAAAAGAATCTATGTTCATACTGGGATGGAAAGGAGGATGAAATCTAAGTCTGGACCTGCTGAAGTCACTTTGCTGCCTGAGAAGGAGAGCATGCCTGAGGACTGGGGCAACACAATGGAAAGCAGAACTGAGATATAGAGACAGCCCTTTCAAGGCCCGAGGACATAAGCCTGGATCTCATCCCTGCATGGTTGTGAAATATTAAATTATCTTTTCACTTCAACTGGATTGCCATTTGCAACCAACAACATCTAATTAATCTAGCTGAGAAAAAAACAGAAAGGTTATTTTTAAGATAAAGAATTCCTGAATCAGTGTATAAGCAGTGGGGAAGAAAAGATGTGATGGAAACTAAAGACATAAAAGGAGAGTAAAGAAAGATGGAGAGGCAATTTAAATTTCACTCTATGCTGATTAGCCTCAGACGTATCTGATCACCCCAGTGTCCTGTGAGACTCTAGACGCATATATCAAATACTTATTTCATTTTCTGTTTGGGTAACTCCAAGGGCATATCCACAGTGGTTAAGAGGTTGGGCTCTGAAGTCAAATATCTTAAGCTCGTGTCCTGGTGCTATGTGACCTCGGACAAGGTGCTTAGAACCTTACCTGTGTAATGGGAACAGTTGTATCTATTTCATAGAATTGTTAGGAGGATTTAAGGAGTCAGTACTCATAAAGCTTTGGAATAGCATCTGGCTATTTTACAGTGTTAGTTACTATTACTCTTTCCAAAATGTTACTCTTGATCCCACACTTCCCACCCTCCGCCAAATATTTCCTTTCTTAGTTTTCCCTATGCCAGTAAATGGTCCAGTCTCAATTCAATCGTACTGAGTGGTTGTGACCAAATGTAACAAGCTATATAGTCAATGGACAGCAAGCTTAAAGTGATAGGAACAAAAGCCCAAAGTTTAACCTGGTAATAAAGATAGAAACATCTTTTAGATGAGGTCAAACTTAGCAGTCTTTGGGAGGTTGGTTGACTTTATTAATGAACCATGAGATGTCATTGAACAATTTCACAGACGTGTTATTATCTAATGTATGTCTTAAAATGTCCCTCGACTGCTATTCATTCTTTTTTGTCGCATCTTTCTAGATACTAACTTTCAGCAGTAAACCAAATGTACAAAATTATTGCCCCAAATAAGGTTACATTTTACTAGTGGAAGGTAGATGAACAAGAAGATATAATAAGATGGTGGTATGTGTTAGAACAAGAACACAAGATAAGGGAATAGGTAGTAGTTGTTTACAGGGTGGCTATGGAAGGCCTCTCTAATAACTTTTTAGCAGAGACTGGGAAAATGAGGTGGAGAGAAAGATACTTGGGGAAGAGTAATCTAGGAAGATGCGACAGGAGTACAAAGTCAAGTTCAGCAAGTGTGAGGAAGAGCGAGGAAGTCTGTGGGCTTGGAGTATAGTGAGGGAGGAAGAGAGATGGGATTTCAAAGAAAGTTCACTGGGCAGAGTATGCAGATAATTTTAAGGACAGTTTTTACTCTTGGGATTGGAAAGCTATCAAATGGCTTTCAGCAGAGGAATGACCAGATCACTTTGGCTGCTGTGTTCAAATTATACTGAGGGCAGTTAAGAATGGAAAGCGGTGGGAAAATGGGAACAAATGAAGCCTTTTACTGCTGCTGTAGCTAAAAAGTTAAGAAATGAAGCTTTTGAGTAAGAAGATATCATTGACTTTGTTCTTTCCCATGTAGTCTATCAGCAAATTCCACCAGTCCACATTCAAAATATATGTTGAACTTACTATATACATATATATGTATATATTTTTTTTACCATGAAACCTGATGAAGATTTCACCCATCTATCAGAGTCAGCAGATAAGATGAAACCTGTTTGTCTTCCCTGCAAAGCATTCCTGAATTCATTTGCTAGGCTAATATTCACAATAGTTTTATCTTGCAGACGTGCAGATTGCAATTCAAAGAGGTTAAAAACTCTCTGAGGCTAACAGGGCTGGTAACTGTGTTCCCAGTGTTCACAACTAATGTCTGTTTCAATCCAAAGTCTGTGTTGCCACTAAGGATTAGAGAAGAGGTAGAAGGATGTTGAGGTTGAAGAGTGAGAAAACAAGGACTCACACTAGATTCACATAGTCTTTGGGTAAACCATGAGCTTTAACAACTAGAAATGAGACGTGTCAATAATGGAAAGTAGGACTAGGAGGAGAGACTTGAAAAGTACGGAAAATGTTTGAAACAGCCACTGTGGAGACTGAAATAAAAAAACAAATCAATATCTAATAAATTAAAGGACAATGGAGAATCAGTGAAGGCTCTGTTGATGACATTAGCTAGTATGACACTGAAGTGAATTCAGTCTGCCAGGTTCATGACCTTCTATAGCAGTAGCCACATGCAGGATCAGAGAAGTGTGGACGGGGATGAACCTAGGGAGCACAGAAAAAGATGGAGAGCTGTGGATGACTTGAGCAGAAATATATGCTTATTTTGAGTTTCAACAGAGTGAGAATTGACTTCTATCACTTTCATGATATACTAGAGGCCAAGAAATTTTGCCAGTTTTTTTAGACATGCGGGAACCTGATTTCTGTTCTTCATTAATGAGATGCATCCTACTTTCCTTTTGTTTTGTTTTGCCAGTTACGTGTGTACTTCCGAGGGGGACTTGTCTTATCATCTCTACCAGACAGACTTCACAATATTTTCTTCTCATGTAGCTTTCTAACAAATTTCAGTATCAACATAGATGCCCCTTACCATAATCATTTGGGGCCATTTTTTTCAAAAAATATTATTTTTGCAGAAAAATTGAGCATAAAATACAAAAAGTTCCCATATACCTTTCTCTGGTCTGCCACTCCTCCATTCCCCAATACAATTTTTCTTAACATCTTTCATCAGTATGGTACATTCGTACAATTGATGAACCAATACTGATACATTATTATTAACTAAAATCTACAGTTTATATCAGGGTTCACTCTTTTACGGGTTTTGATAAATGCACGGTGTCATGTATTCACCATTACAGTATCATATAGAATCATTTCATGGCCCTAAAAATCCCCTGTGCCTCACCCATTTGTCTCTCCCTACCTTACCCAATTGGGGGCCATTTTAAACTCTAATTCCTTTTGTCTCCTATAATATTTCTACTGTGACCCACAAGGTCAGCTTCTGTTAATACATTCCATCCCTAGAACTTCTATATTTCAGTCTCTGGCAACCTCTTTCCGTTCTACTAGTTCTTTCATGTTTTCACTTAGACTTTACCTGTTTTTCCACCTCCTATTCATATTCTGATTACTTTTCCCAAAATTTTATTCAGTTCTATCTCCCAAGTCATGACCATACTTCCTTGAACATTTTCAGTTTTCTTTATCTCACTAAATTTCCTTGCCGAGTTCATCCAGTATATCTCAACCTTGATTATGGACATTTTCATCTTCACTGCTTGGGCAGCATCGTTTTGGTAATTCCAGCCCTGGTTGAGGGGTACCTCTTTGGGAGATACACAATCAACTGGAGCATTACCAGCTCCTGATACTTGCATTTTACATCTTCTCTTTTGTGTTTTCATTCCTTCCCATGACTTTGTAATCAATCCCTGTGATTAAATCTCTCCTCTTTGAAATTCCAAGAGTGGTTTCTATTTTCCTGACTTAAATGAGTTGAGGTGTAAATGCTGATAATGTAAAATAAAGTTGTCAAAATCATTCTTTAAAATGTACCCATTAGAATCTAAATTTTATAGTGATTTGAACCCCACTTTTCTCTAACAGATGGGGATATTTATATCATGTCATCTTTGAACTATGTTTATATTCCACATGACCTTCACAACATTTTTATCCAAATATAAAATAAAGGCATGCTTAAAAGTCTTTTTTTGCTTACAAAATTATGCCTTTGTACAAAAAGTATATATTCAAAGTCAATCTCTGTTGAACAACCTGTGACCATAATGTTTCAGGTGTAAAATATTTCTTCTGGATTGAGTCATCATTATCTTAGTACACAATATATTGATTCATTAGACTTTAAAAATGCTAACCAAAAAAAGAACTAACAACTAGAATACACAGCTGTCTAACTCATAGTCCTTCTTCATTGTTTTCTTAATCTTTTGTACTTCCATCCTAAACTTGATATACTTGTTATAGTATCAAGGTCTCTGTGTTCTTCTCACTTTTGTTCTTTTACACCAGAGAAAATAATTTATCAGTCACAGGCTGCAGTCCATGGGGTCGCGAAGAGTCGGACACGACTGAGCGACTTCACTTTCACTTTTCACCTTCATGCATTGGAGAAGGAAGTGGCAACCCATTCCAGTGTTCTTGCCTGGAGAATCCCAGGGACGGCGGAGCCTGGTGGGCTGCCGTCTATGGGGTCGCACAGAGTCGGACACGACTGAAGCGACTTAGTAGCAGCAGGAGCAGCAGCAGTCACATTAACTCACACATAACAATTTCTCCTATACTGAACAGAACATATCTCTAATTTATCTATTTCACATTGAAACATCTTTTGGCCAGATCTGTGTTCTCATAAATTTTAAGAGCGTATTAATTGCAGAAAGTTATAAAAGTAGTGATACAGATAAGGAATAGAGGAGACTTTGCAACACTGTCAGTTTTTAAATCAATTCTATATGTACATTTAGGCAATTCCTTGCTCTCTTTGGTGGTATTTTCCAGTTTAAGAATTATGTACATACTTGATTATGTACATACATGATTCCTGACATCCAGTTATAGTGGAAAGTCCCTTTAATATGAGTTCATCCCAACCTGATGTCTCGGTGCCAGCCTTGGAAATCACTGTTGAACAATCATATGAACTCAGAAATTTCCCATGTTCCCTCTCTGGATCATTTTTAATGTATTTTTCCATAATCATCATGACAAAGACTCTAGAAAACATTCTTTTAATTTTGGTTTCCCCTTAGGAAGGCAGACAACCTTGTTAATTTCATAAGTCTTATGCCATGTATAGAGGTATTCAATGGCAGTATTTACTGTTATTTAAAACATACTTAGATCCATGAAAAATGTATACACTAGTAAATATATATATAGCAATAATAAGCTCACTTTTCTGGAGCTCTGTCATACATTACTATGCCAATTCAATAGTGGTATTTTGCTCTACAGGGGTAAATAAACCTGATAAAATTTTAATATGATGTGTGTATAAGCCAGATAAAATTTTAATATGATGAGTCTTGAATAATCTAAATTACTTTATGATATTTTTACTGCATGACTGTTTGTATATTTGAATTGACATTTTTAAGTTGCTTAAAATTAGAGCATACTTCTCTATTGGTAATAGAAGACAGTTAAAAAGAACTCTATGAATCCTCAGTATAACATTATCTTAGTCATCCTGTAATGCTGACTGTCCTCTCCTCGTGAAAATGTTCTCTTCCTGTACCACACTCTCAGTTTTCTTCCCATCTCACCACCTGTTCCAGCAAACTCTTACATAGGCTTCTCCTCTTTCACCTACTTAATAAGTATTTCTTAAAGCCTAGTCAGAATGGTTAAATATCTTTTTGAAGAAAGTAAAAATCTAATTGCAGTAAATAGTGTTAGTCGCCCAGTCGTGTCTGACTCTTTGCGACCCCATGGACAGAGGAGCCTGGTGGGCTACAGTCCATGGGATACTACATGCAAGAATATTGGAGTGGGTTGCCATTTCCTCCTCCAGGGGATCTTCCTGACCCAGGGATTGAACCCAGGTCTCCAGCATTGCAGGCAGTTTCTTTACCCTCTGAGCCACCAGGGAGGCCCAAGCTTGGGGTGGGGGGTCCAAATAAAAGTACACAGTAACAGCATGGATCACAAGTCCCTTGAAAGTCTATGATCTGACAGATTAGGTTAATAGTTCTAATTGCAGTAAATACATTTATAGTTTTTCCAGCTAAAAAACCACACATTTGTCAGTCAGCTTTTTTAAACCTGAATTTTTACTTTGTGAAAGGACCCTGCTGATCTTTATATTATCATATAATAATATGCTCTTACATGCAAATAAAAGCAAATTATTATGAAGAACATCTGATGTGAAGAACTGACTCATTGGAAAAGACCCTGATGCTGGGAAAGAAATGAAATGAAATCATTTATTATTGTATGAAATATTACTGAATGATAATTTTGCTTTGATTTTTGAAATAAAAAGTTACTCTTGCTTTAAAATCACCAGCCTTGATTTTATGAATAATAATAATATTTCACCTACAGTATTCTTCTCAGACAATAAAAAAGTATAAAGTAAAAGATAATTTGATTATAAGTGACTGTGTTCTGAGACTCAGTGCTCTTGTCAAACATAAATCAAAATTAGCAGTGTCACTGTTTGAAATATTTGAAAACACTAAGACAAAAAGTACCTAGCAAAAATAATCCTGTCAACTCAGAATTTGTTGTATGCTAATAATATTATACAAAAATGAGGCTAAACAAAGAAATTTTAAGGTAAGCTAATGTAAAGAGTACATGCCACTTGTAGGACTGGACTTCAAGACATTCTAAAGGGAATTTCTTCAGGTTGAAGTAAGTGATACCAGTTAGAAGCTCATATGTATAGAAAGGAATAAAATGCCCCAGAAATAGAGGAAAAATAGTTAAAATATTAGACACTGTCTCCCTTCCCTTTATACCTTTGAAAGTCAATTGATTGTTTAAATAAAAAAGTATAAAATTTTACTTTGGAGTTCATCAAATATAAATATATAACCACAATAACACAAAGGCTATGGTGAATATAAATGGAATTATATTGTTGTACATTTATTACTTTTTAAATGAGAAATGATATGATTTTAATCTACATAAAATGTGATAAGTTAAGAATGCACATTACTATCCTAGACTAACCACAGACAAACAAACAAAAACCAAATAAATGCAAATAAGAAGCTAAAAGAGAAATAAAATCAAACACACAAAAAATCAGCTAACCCACAGGAAGGCCAGAAATGAAGGAACAGAGAGAAAAATGAGATACACAGAAATCACATAGTAATTTATAGACCTAAATATGACTATTCAACTCATTACGAAAGCATAATATTTAAAAATGTGGTGCACTTAATAATAGGGCTCCCAAAAAGGAAGCAAAAACTGACAGGAACAAGGATAAAGTAATGGGGGAATTTAAAACACTTCTCTGAGAATTGTAAGAACAAGGAGAAAAATATAAGTAACAGTAGATTTACCTTCTTTAGATCCAAAAATGAAATGATCAGTTCCTAAGTGATCAGAATCTTACTTATTTCTTCAACTTGTGTTTTAAAAGAACACAATGACATGAACTGTGTTTGGAAGAGGCATTGTGACTTCATCACGTACCAAACAGTGATAATATGTTTGGAGTATAGCTTTGGTAAAGGTAAATCCTTGTGCTAAATATTTTTCTATTATAGGACATATTTTGAAATTTAGGTTTGTATTGTCATCAATTTTTCTTTCCACAAAGTTCATGAAATAGTACTGGCTGAGACTTGAATTCAACACCACCACCTTGCCTTACACTTATTTTAAATGAAATTAGCTTCCAAGGATTATAGTCACTTTAGATATGTGATAAACAAACAAATGCTTACCTTAAACACTAGTTCTCCTACCAAGCCATTCCATGTTCCATCTTCTTGTGGACTTCCATACTTGTGATCCGGTGCAACATAAATTTCATAGTTAAAACCCAGGTAGTTGGATAAGGCATCCAGAACATCAATGGAGAAGCCTTGGTATTTTTTCGGCTTACCCAGGACATTTTCAGACACCATTACAAAAGGTTCTTCCTACATGGAATTAAAAGAAATCGTTGGTGTCAATCTATATTGGTCCTTCAAAGCAAAGATTAATTCTTCAAAGAATTCAGCTTACAGTCTAAAATTGATTTTGCACTGTGAGAGAATAACTTTGAAATAAAACTTATGTGTTATTAATGCATCATTTTATCAAACAATGTTTAATCACCCAGTTTCTTGTCATCTCTCATTTAATTATTACCATATCAAAAAATTAGATGTGATTACAAAACTTCAGAAACCATAAATTCATATCTCTTGCCATTTCAGGAGAAACCTAAGATTCATCAATAATAAAATCATATTTAGGAAACCATGAATTTATTGTTTCTATCCTTGGGTAGTTATTGTCTGTATTTGTCAAAATACACAAAAATATTTTAAGAGATATAATAGACACAAATTGTTTTGAAAAGATACAAAAATTCTAAGAACTTACAATTTAGCTAAAATTTATAATATCACATTTACTGGGAGTTATTTGCTAAGTAATTTTGAAACTTGGATATAAACACATATTTCATTGCAAAAGTAGTTTCTCCACTACTGTTATGAGAAATTCACTTACCTTTTTGGTAATCTGTGTAATTTAGTAAATTTAGCAAATTGGTTTCCATTTCAACCTCTTTCATCTTTTTGCATTGTTGTGCTGTTACAGTTAACAAATGGTCCCCTTTCACTTTTTAGAGCACCTAGTGTTACAAGCACTAAATTGGTCTGACACATGCTGGCAGACTACAGAAAATTAGATAATCTATTTCTTAATTTCCTAAACTTGTTCAGAAAACTTTCAGCAACAGTAATATTTACAGATAACCGTCCACAGTGTATATATCTACCTAGTCCTGTGGGCAGGTTATCATCTATCCTCCATCTAAGCCAGAATACCTAAGGATTGTAACCTTAAGAACTCATAAAATAGACTTCACTGAGTTGTAAAATAATACTTGGCGTTTGGCTCTTACTCAAAGACACTAAGTCAGTGCCTTATAAAATCAGCTGCATCTATGATAGGAATATTGCCCACCATAACATTCAGTTCTCCATAAATATTACCTTGAGATAAGTTTTTATATTGTCCAGAGGCAAGAGAGCTTAATTTTGCTTCAGTAACGCCTTTTTTAAAATAATGAAAATAAAGTAAATAATTATTAAGATATCCTATTTCACTTTAGATACCCAGGAGACCATGATGCTCATCTATGACTATGTTGACATTGTGGTATTTGTAATTTTCAAAAAATCTTTGTTTTCCAAATTGCTGATACTTTTTATTTAAAAAATGGTCTTGTTTAACTGTTTGTAACTTATCTTAGAGCAAAATAAATCAGTAAATGAGCAGGTAGATGAAGGAGATGACTGCTATTTGTTCCCCAGTAGTGAGAACAATGAATTGTTCTTCATTAATTATACATATCTATTTTCAAATCAGCAGTTGAGAATATAGACAATCTACAATCTCTCTTTAGGCAAAGTGAGACCATGTGACCAGTTCGGAGAAGTATGATGTAACCAGGGCGCTTTGTGCAACTGTTTTTGTGTCCTTTCTACTTCTTCTAGCTGGAATGAACACATAACAGCTGGAAGCTCTGGTAACTATCTTAGCTCACACATAATAGAGAAATAACACAGAAAAATATGTCCTTGACATTTGAAATGCTATAGAAGACTCTCACTGACTCTCTACTGTTCTAAAACGTAAAAAAAATAGAAAGAAAGAAAACCTCAATTTCTTATTGTTGTTAAGCTCCAGATATTTTTTTTTGGTTTTACCAGTATTTGATGCTAATGAACAGAAATAGATTGATATATATCAATAGGTTGGAAACTTTGAGAATGAATGAACATTTTTAACAATTCTGACTTGTTTAATATAAATGATATCAACTAAATAAAAAGTAAAAATTAAACAAATCCTTTAATACTATGCATAAAATACAGAACATTTTCTTGATTCCAAATTAAAACTTCCAGCTAATATAGCAAAATTTATCACTGGTCATTTGGTTGTTTGGACAAAACACAGACCTAGTTAATGATGATGCATTGCACAATGTATCTGTGACCTGAAGTCACAAAGTCATTCAGAATAGGTCAAAGAAATTCCAAAATAAAGATCATATTCAGAGAGCATGAAAATAAGATCAGGAAATTCTATCATTAATTGGGCATTGATTATTTATATTATGTTGTGCATGCTGGCAACAGAGAGCATGTACTTATTTCCTTATACACATCTCATTCATTGCTACATTTTGAACATCTATCCATTGACAAACTAATGGAAAGATGCTTCATAAAAGATCTTATTGGGCCTCTACCAATAATTTTGACCATACATATTCTTTATTTATCCATGGACTTAAAATCTAACAAATCTCTTAGGTTCAGCAGCAATTTAATCACCAGGAAACAGAAAACCAGTCTTTAAGGTGACGTTTGGAAAATTAGGAGGACTAATTATAATGCAAAGCTAACTGTTCTAGGTGGCAAAAATAATACCCCAATGTATGCTTTCATATGAAATAGCGAGTCTTTTCAATTCTATTAACATATCTTTAGCACAATTGTTTAATATGCTAAGTTGTGTCATATTTGCTTAGTATGCTGAATTTACCCCTAGAAAATATTTTTAATCAACTTTATAAGTAAATCCCTAGGCAAATGGATCCCTTTCAGAAGTTTGCTGTCAAAATCTGTTCCTAGCAACATCAGCTACAAATGATTAAAGATACAGAATAAAAATGACTATACTAAGGGTTTTTTAAAGAAAGTTGATGGATTATTGATGAACATGCTTTTTAATTTTACATCCTAAATAAACTTTATTACATTTTATCATTATCCTCTAGATTAATGTTCTTAAGCTTTGTTTTTAAGCTCTAATACACATTTGGATTGCTATGCATAAATCCTACCTCAGACTAGTTGTGTTTTATGAGGACAATCAGCCAATACAGTAAACATAGCAACAGAAATTCAACTGAAACTCTGGGACCAATAATAGAAAAGATACCTGCTCCTTCTCTATGGCAATACTGAGCTTGGGTTAATTACTTTTATCTATGTACCTATTTCCAAAATTTATTCACTTATTGACTCATCCATTTAACATGCATTAAGCAGTTACTGAATCAAATTACTACATTCAATATAGTGAGAGATATTGGTAAAAAGTCATGGACACCATCTTCAAAACAATTATAACCTAGTATTGGAAAAGCTATGTACTCAAAAAACATAAAGCAAAACTTGAGTATCACACACCATGACTGGCATGAACAGAAGACCAGAGCAATACAAAGGAAATTGTAAAAATAATGGAAATAGGGAGTTCCATAGTGGTCCAGTGGCTAAGGCTCCATGCTCCCAATGCAGGGGGCTAAGGTTGGATTCCTGGTCAGGGAACTAGATTCCGCATGCCACAACTAAAGGTCTAAGATTCCACTTGCCACAACTAAGACTTTGGCCTTGCCAAATAGATATTAACAAAAAAGGAAAATTACTATGCTGGGGGTTACAGGCATGCACTATTTTAACAGATAAGAAAAATTAGAAGCAAAAGTTTCAACTCAAAATCACACAATAAGTTACAGAAGACAAAGGCATTGTCATAGCTCATCTTACTTCAACTTTATCTCTTTGGACCTCAAAATTTCCAATGAGTAGATTAAAATATAAGATATCATAATTTGTTTCATATTTTAAAGCAAGTTAAGTTGGTGTGAGACATAGACTCCAGATTCCTGACAGAAAAAAAAAAAAATTCTCTGGGAAAAAAGTATTTTCATTTTAGGTCTTACATTGTCCCTTCAAACAATTGGTTGAATATTCTGTCCAAAGCAAAAGTTAAAGATATCATGTAAAGTGTTAATTATTCAGTCGTTTCTGAAATCTGTGAGCCCATGGACTGAGGCCTTGCCAGGCTCCTCTGTCCATGGAATTCTCCAGGAAAGAATACTGGAGTGGGTTGGCCATTCCCTTCTCCAATTAGGTAAAAGGAAATTCTATTTCATATATAGAAGCAGCAGAAATAATATATAACAGAAACAGAACTTTTCAAGAAGTTAAATGCTGAAACTTTCAAATGCATATTATAAACATTTTGTTTACTATTTTTAAGGAAATAAGAGAAAACTCTTTTGGCAGGAAATACAAAACTAAAGAAAGTGTCATTGTTAAAATTAAAAAGAACTAAACAGAAATTTAAGAATTAGAAAAGACAATGACCAGAGTTAGTAACTAAATGACTGAGTTTATCAGCATAACTGGAACAGATGAATAGAGAATTAGTGACCTGTTACAGATTAGAATTAATATCCAGGGCACAAAGGGATAAAAAAACAGAAAATTGAAAAAGAAGGGAGGGGTAAGAGATGAGAAGCAGAAAGAAATATGACGATATTAGTATGATAATCCCAAATAGTTTAAGGATATGAAGAAATAGGAGTTAACATAACTTTTGATGGATGTTTAAATTGGTGCAACCACTTTGAAAAACATTTTCACATATCTAGTGGAGACTGAAAATACTTATATGCAAGTAAATTTTGCGTGATTTTGAGTGCTACATAAAAAATTGCCTTGTATGAAGATATGGGCAGCTATGTTCTAGCAATTTCACTCTGAATATGAACACTACAGAATGTTGGGCACCAAAATATATCCCCAAGAATGTTTATAGCAGTATTGTATGAAGTAGCCCAAATCTAGAAATAATCTCAGACCATGAACTCCTTATTGCCAAATTCAGACTTAATATGAAAGTGTAGGGAAAACCACTAGACCATTCAGGTATGAGCTTAATCAAACCCCTTACAATTTACAGTGGAAGTGACAAATAGATTCAAGGGACTAGATCTGATAGACAGAGTGCCTGAAGAACAATGGATGGAGGTTTGTGACATACTACAGGAAGCAGGGATCAAGACCATCCCCAAGAAAAAGAAATGAAAAAAGGCAAAATGGTTGTCTGAGGAAGCCTTACAAATAGCTGTGAAGAGAAGCAAAGCGAAAGGCAAAGGAGAAAAGGAAAGATATGCCCATTTGAATGAGAGCTCCAAAGAATAGCAAGGAGAGATAAGAAAGCCTTCCTCAGTGATCAATGCAAAGAAATAGAGGAAAACAATAGAATGGGAAAGACTAGAGATCTCTTCAAGAAAATTAGAGATATCAAGGGAACATTTCATGCAAAGATGGGCACAATAAAGGACAGAAATGGTATGGACCTAACAGAAACAGCAGATGTTAAGAAGGGGTGGCAAGAACACACAGAAGAACTATACAAAAAAGATCTTCATGACCCAGATAATCACAATAGTGTGATCACTCACCTAGAGCCAGACATCCTGGAATGGGAAGTCAAGTGGGCCTTAGGAAGCATCACTACAAAAAAAGCTAGTGGAGGTGATGGCATTCCAATTGACCTATTGAAAATCCTAAGAGATGATGCTGTGAACTCAGCAGTGGCCACAGGACTGGAAAAGGTCAGTTTTCATTCCAACCTCAAAGAAAGGCAATGCCAAAGAATGCTCAAACTACCGCACAATTGAACTCATCTCACACGCTAGTATAGTAATGCTCAAAATTCTCCAAGCCAGGCTTCAGCAATACGTAAACCGTGAACTTCCAGATGTTCAAGCTGGTTTTAGAAAAGGCAGAGGAACCAGAGATCAAATTGCCAACATCTGCTGGATCATCAAAAAAGCAAGAGAGTCCAGAAAACATCTGCTTTATTGACTATGCCAAAGCCTTTGACTGTGTGGGTCACAAGAAACTGTGGAAAATTCTGAAAGAGATGGAAATACCAGACTACCACCTGACCTACCTCTTGAGAAACCTGTATGCAGGTCAGGAAGCAACAGTTAGAACTGGACATGGAATAACAGACTGGTTCAAATTGGGAAAGGAGTAGGTCAAGGCAATATATTGTCACCCTGCTTATTTAACTTATATGCAGAGTACATCATGAGAAACGCTGGGCTGGATGAAGCACAAGCTGGAATCAAGATTGCCGAGAGAAATATCAATAACCTCAGATATGCAGATGACACCACCCTTATGGCAGAAAGTGAAGAGGAACTAAAGAGCCTCTTGATGTAAATAAATGAGGAGAGTGAAAAGTTGGCTTAAAGCCCAACATTCAGAAAACTAAGATCATGGCATCTGTCCCATCACTTCATGGCAAAGAGATGGAGAAGCAATGGAAACAGTGACAGACTTCATTTTTTGGGGCTCCAAAATCACTGCAGATGGTGACTGCACCTTTAAATTAAAAGATGCTTGCTCCTTGGAAGAAAAGTTATGACCAACCTAGACAGCATATTAAAAAGCAAAGACATTACTTTGCCTACAAAGGTCCATCTGGTCAAAGCTATAGTTTCTCCAGTAGTCATGTATGGATGTGAGAGTTGGACTATAAAGAAGGCTGAGCACCGAAGAATTGATGCTTTTGCACTGTGGTGTTGGAGAAGACTCTTGAGATTCCCTTGGACTACAAGGAGATCCAACGAGTCCATCCTAAAGGAGATCAGTCCTGAATATTCATCGGAAGGACTGATGCTGAAGCTGAAACTCCAATACTTTGGCCACCTGATGCAAAGAACTGACTCATTGGAAAAGACCCGGATGCTAGGAAAGATTGAAGGCAGGAGGAGAAGGGGACAAAAGAGGATAAGATGGTTGGGTGGCATCACCGACTCAATGGACATGAGTTTGAGTAAACTCCAGCAGTTGGTGATGGACGAGGATGCCTGGTTTGCTGCAGTCCATGGGGTTGCTAAGAGTCTGACACGACTGATGACTGAACTGAACTGAGGAATAATCTAAAAATCCGAATGTACATCAACATGGAAAAGTGAATACACTGTGGTATATTAATACAATGCAGTATTAAACGGCTTAAAACTGAAGAAATTAGAGTGATACCCAATAACATGAATGGACCTTTACAAGAATCATGATGAGTGAAAAAAAACCATATTCCAAGGAACAGCTTGGTTCATTTTTTGTAACATTCAAAAACCTGGTGAAATAACTATGTGTTTAAGGAGTCACACCTTAAATAGGTGGAGACACTATAAAGAAAATCAAGGAAGGAATCCGCTTTGGCTGCTCTGGGATGCTGCAGAGGGTGTGATAAGAAAGATGCACCAGGATAACTGCCTCTTGTAGATAATGACAATATTCTATCTTTCGTTCTGAGCAGTGGTTATCTGGATATTACTTTACTATGAATTAATTAATGGTTTAAACTTTTTTTGTGTGTATGGGTGTCATAATATAAAGAAAAATAAAGTACATTAAGTGGGAGAAGATAATGGAGGATGTTGAAGCCATATTAAGGTTACTGTCTTTTATTTGTCAGGGAACCAGAACTTTGTGGAAAGGAAACAGCATAATCAGAAAGTAACTTTGAGAGAACAGTGTAGAATGGATTGTGACAGAGTGGGGAATAAGCGTCCTTTGTAACCATACAGATGACAGGGAATTATGGCCCACGCCTGTTAAACATAGATTTGAAAGCTGTATACGTCAGGTGGGTTGGAATCTTCTATTACAGGGACAGAAGAAGGAAAAAAAGAAATTATAAAACCCTGTCTTTAAAATTCATTTGCCAGCAATTAGTTTCAGAGTATTAATAGGACTGAGTCTAAATTGGTAAAAATGTGGCTGCCTATTAAATGAAAACAAATTGCAGACTTCGATTTGCTGATCATTTGGATGAAAGAATCTCTAAACACAATCTTCAGTAATTGGAACAAATGACACTTTCACTGAATGCCTGTAGTTTATCAATCTTAAAGTGTCAGCATGAGGATCCATAGACCTGCTTATAGAAAAATGGGTTTCTGTCGTTGACAATTTTCATATTAGCAAGGACTTATTCACATCACTTGTTAGGTTATTAGATAATAACTTTATAATTCTGAACTTATATTCAATCACTTAAAAAATCTCACACTAATTGCTTAGTTGATTTACAACAATGTTTGCAACTTGCAGACTTTGTTGTTAAATCCTCATATTTTAATAGCTATGCGATACTGTTTGCTAATGATAGAGTTTGGAAAAAGCATCTGACATTTTTCATAGGTGTAAGTGACAAGCTCTACTGTGAAGGCTTTACTGAGAGCTTTATAGAAGTTAAAATACGCATGACTTCACAAATACTGGGATGGTCAAAACTTGAAATTAGTCACTGGAAATTCCTTACTATTCTGCTCACATATGCAGCTCAAAGACATTAACTAGAGAATGAGAATATTTCTTAATGACCTGTTTAAAAACTTCTCCCCATAAACAATGCTCCTGGCTGAAGCAAACACGCACTGTCTTCGTGCACAGTGTGAGCTTATATTTTGCTTAGGGGTGACACATTCCACTATGATATATGCAGAATTAATGACTATCATTCTTCTTGGAAAAATCTCATTATTTTTATAGACCATATACAAAATATTAGAAACTACTATAAGTTTAAAAAGGCAAAAGGTATGGAGTTGGTTATTAAAAAGATATTGAAACACCAGGACAGGAAAACAAAAATAAAAAACATCAGAAGAGGAATAAACAATCTAGGTGTTGTAAAGACAAAAACATCTGAGTTGCATGGAGAGAAGAAAACCAGGTCACAGGGATATGGAATGAAAACATTTTTCAAAGGGCTTCCACAGAAGGATTTTATGCAGGAACAAAGATTTAGAAAATATTGCACTAATAGAATTTTTGCTTAAATATATTTATCAGACAATATATTATCTTTGCTTAAATATATTTATCAGACAATAAGATTCAAATTATAAATGATATCAGTAAATAAAAATATTTACTCACTGCAACTTCCTAAAACCATACCTTACATATTATTTCTGACTCCTATTTTGTAAGCAATTATATAAGTGAAAAAGTAATTTTAAATTGAACATAAAGTTAAAGCTATTGGTATGCAAGGTAATTCATTTTCACAATAACATGTTTGATTTTATACATTCCTTTCAAATCATGAAATGGCTATATTTTAGTGACTTAATGGAGGGTGGCAAAACCAAAAAATATGTTTCATTTGTTTCTATGAGAATCTGAAAGAAACATAAGATGCTGTAATTGGAAATACAAGGTTATCAAGGACAATGAGTGATCACAACAATCCTGAGTACATTAGTTTTCATTTATTGGTTTTCCCTTGCAGGCATTTGAAAATACATTTTAGGAGGCTTAGATTTTATAGGCCAGAAGATTATCATATATAATCTTAGAAATATTAGACTTTTGGTTTGCTTTCTGAATATAAGTGCTGGATAATACTTACTGTTTGTTTGGTCCTGTCTTCATTATTTTGCTAAAATTCAACACTTACCTGAACCTTACAAGGGCACAGCCACATACAAGAGTCAATTCTATTCCATAAATATTGTCAACAGTTTACTAGTACAGAATACTTTGTAAGTGCAGTCATGTCAAATAAAACTATCAAAAGTATGTTTTGAGATACAGAATATTGCAGCTGCAAAAAGTGATTGGCTTCACCAAATGTCAGAATTCTACAAAATATTTAACTCAAGAACCTGGTAACATCTGACTTCAAAATGATGATAATGTTTACAAACACTCCGGTTAATACAATCATAGTCCTATAAAAATACTGTCAATAACAGTACTGTCAGTATTGTCAGTACTGTCAGCAGAGCTTTATGATAAGACAGTCTATGTCAGGACATAAGGATGTTTAATAAATATAAAATGAAGTTAATTAAATATGAGAATACAATAAAAAGTTAAACTTGAAATGCTTAAGGTTAGTGGTATATCTATCTAGAATAATATTATTACAGAAAAACAGCAGAAATTCATATATCTATTGTCATTCAAGAGTGTTAATGCTAAGCAATGCTATACTAAGAGCACAACAATGAACAAAGCAAACAATAAACAGATGTCTCTGTCCTTCTAGACTTACATGCTAACGGGAGTGATGGACAATACACAAAATAAGTACTGTTTATGTTATATCAGGTGATGATAAAAACTGTGGGGAGAAAATTAAATAAATACTGAGGACAAAGAGCATGTGAGAAACTGTTGCACCTTCAGTTAGGAAGAGCCTCTTTAGAAAAACCTTTCGGACTGAAAAGAGAGTAAGTATAAATGTGTCAGCAGGAATCTCTCTGACATGACTGAGAGATAGAAGGGACACTGGCGTGGTAGGAACTGAGGAAGCTAGAGTCAGATAGGAAATATCTGAGAGATAATAGGTGTGTGTCCAGTGGAGCTTCAACGGTACTTTTAAGCCCCTGTGATGACTTTAGCTCTTACTTTGACTGAGATGGGCAGTCTGATGGGCTCTGAGCAGAGGGGGTGTGTGATCTGCTATGATTTAACAGTTTTCAAGACAGTTATTAGTTGCTATTGACAGAAAGCTAGAAGGGCCAAGGATAGAAGCTAGGAGAGTAGTTAGGAATCCTTTGCAATAAGCCAGTGAGTTAGGCAGTAAGCTGAATTTGATGTGAAGTAATTGGATTCTGGGTAATTTTTGAAGGTAGAGCTGATGGGATTCACTGATACATCAGATGTGCAGTTATTAGTACTTAGTGAGAATTGATAGGACGCTATGCCATACTTCTGGAAATTCTAAGCGGCAACCTCAGCCTTTAAAAGTGTATGGACTCCTGAGATTCTCCCTGAATGTTTTTCATTTGGCGTATGCAACATAATTTTATCAGAGGGATTAAAACTTTCAATCAATAGACCAAAGTCCTTAGGGCGAATGTTCAATACAGAATCAAAGGTAATATTTTGAACAAACCTACTGCATTGAATGCAAAATTAATACATTCAAATATTAAATTTGAAAGAAAGAAAGAAAATGTGCACTTTCTTTTTACCCTGCATATTTGTGATTGACATAATCGGTTAAAAGATAAATAATATTTAGCAGAAGAAATAACAATCATTAAAATCATCATAATCTTTAAAGCTAGAATTTTAAAAGGAGAAAGTTCAATACCAAACACTAAGGGTGAATTATTTACTTTTGTTCTCTGAATACACCCTTGAGAAATAGAAATTTCAAAAAAGAGGAGTTATTTATAGCTCATTGGATTGGCAAAGAAGAAAAAGAATGTTAATTTTTAATCATATAAGGAAGCAGACTTTCTTATACACTACTTATGTGAATTAAAATTGGTACAACCTTTAAGCAAACAAATTCATGGTAGGAAAGCAAACATTTGGAAATTTTTGTGTTATTTCTTTTGGTAACTTTACAACTAAGAAAGTAATAATAAATGAACATAGGTATGTAGCTAAAAGAAAACTAATTGCAACTTCTCTAATGAGAAGTTGAAAACAAACTAAATGCCCAACAATTAGGGATTGCTTTTTTAAAAATCTCTATGATAGACTGAGACACAGCATATTCAGCTGTCATTTCCAGTGTCTCAGTGCCCTGTTACATGGTTATTTGCTCAGAATCAGGCCATAGAAGGGTTTATTTAAAAAAGCCAAGAACATTTTAAAGGTTGGAGTTAGTTTTTGTTTGTCTTAAAGATTCAAAATATTACTGTAAAAACATTACTTTCATTTGCATTCCAACATATTTCAGTAAATGGGACATGAAAATGTTGAATTTCAGTTGGCATTCTGGGAATTATGTACAACCCTGAACAAATTAATGGAAGTTTGAGGCAACTGTAAAGATAATTCATCAAGCAGATGATAAAAAAATATTGATTATATCTGTTGTATAAAAGATATTGTTTACATTAAAGATAGTCATATATATTTTGCTTAATGGGAAGAAAATGTACAAAACTATTCATGAGTATATGTGTGGGTGTCTTAGTCAATTCGGACTGCTATAACAAATTACTATAGACTGGGTGGCTTAAACATCGAACACTTATTTCTCACAGTTGTGAAGCCTGGAAAGTCCAAGATAAATGTGCCAATAGATCCAGGGTTTGATGAGAGCTTGCTTTCTCTGCCTCACAGGGCAGAGAGCAGAGAGATCATCTTTCTCATGTCTCATCTTGTGAGGGCACTAATCTGATTCATGAAGGCTCCACTCTCATGAGATTGCATGTGCACATGTAAATAAACCTTGACTTTCTCCCGTTGTCATTTAATTCACAGGCCCCCAAACATACGAACCTAAGGAGGTAGAAGAAAAGTTTTCCTCCCAACAGTACCAAGCCTTTTTCATGCAAGAAGATAGTCTTTCCCTTAAAATTCATCTGTAGATAACAAGGTATATAATAATTTGGGTAATCCCACTCTATACCCTTTGCTGAAACTGTACTCACTATTTCTGCCACTGACCTGCCTGATCTAAGGTTTTAAGAATAAGGTGACAGGTTTTTCTATTTCCAGTGAGCTGAATGCTTTCTGAAGGATATACATTTTTTCTTTTGATTTTATCATGAACCACAGTGGGAAACTTAAAGAAACGATTTCCTGCATAGAGGGCAGAAACAGAAAAGTAGAAAACAGAAATGTGCTGATATTTAAAAGCAAGAAACAAATCTGTGTGGATCTACACAATGTAGAGAAGTCTCAGCTTAAAGTGATAAAGACCATATTCTATGTTTCAAAAATTAGTAAGGGTATAATGGATTACTGAAGGATTATTTAAATTAATAAAAAGCATATAAAAATAGATTCTGTGCTAGCTTACCAGGTCTGTAGATATGGACTACAGTATGGAATTAATTATGGGGACCATATTAAGGAATTAGAGGGATATACCCATAATTTGGGCTTCCCTGACAGCTCAGTTAGAAAAGAATCCACCTGCAATGCAGGAGACCTTGGTTCGATTCCTGGGTCAGGAAGATCCACTGGAGAAGGAATAGGCTACCCACTCCAGTATTCTTGGGCTTCCCTTGTGGCTCAACTGGTAAAGAATTTGCCTGCAATACGGGAGACCTGGGTTCAATCTCTGGTTTGGGAAGATCCCCTGGAGAAGAGAAAGTCTACCCACTCCAGTATTCTGGCCTGGAGAATTCCATGGACTACTGAGCTACTTTCACTTCACCCATAATTTATGGAAAAATGTAAAGATGTATGCAACTCTTTTTCCCATCATCATTTTTTATTACATAATAGAATGGAATGTTTAGTGTAAAACTAGTCATAATACTTACCCCCATGACATGCTTCATTGGATGGAGCTAATGTCACTTAGAGTGACAAAACATTGATCATTGATCCTTTTATTTTTACATTCCTCAGCAGATACTCCAGGAGTAATCCCAAATGTAATATCGCATGTATAGTAAATCATCTTAGTTTTGGGGCTGAAGACCAAAGGTCATTCTTAAACTTTGAAAGGACTCATTAAACAAAGGTGAGAGATATTTTTCAAAGTCTTTGTTCTTTATGAGTGATCACTTTTTTATTCTCCTTGACTTTTAAAAAATCAAAAGACTTTGCTTTCTATTGCTAATCAGTTGCTTCTTTATTCCCCAGTAGACTTCAGACCATTCAGCCTCAATACTTTATTTTCTTGAGCTCTTTATTGACCACAGTCTTAGAGATTATATTTGGCTCAGAACAACACAACAGCTTGTTATTTTTAATTGAACTGCAGAGTACATTAGTCTACATAAGAATCAATGGAAAAAATTAGTTTGAACATCTCATTTTCCCATTTCATGCCATGAGCGATAGTTAAAAATAAAAAAGAGAAAAGGAAAAAAGAAACACCTTCAAACCTACCCCCCAAAATCTAAAATATGTAAAGTGCATATCCTCGTGCTAATTCCCATCACATAGAGAACCTGAAATTCTTTGCTTAAAATTTTAAAACATCCAAGAACCACAAATTCCCTTTTCAGCATGATGGTTTTTTTGTTTCCAGGTTAAAATAATTAGTACACAGTTTACATGGAGATGCTGTGAAGAGATACCTTAAAATCCAAACCTCTTTGTATTTCGTCTGATCATTAAAAAACCCAAGGGGTGTATTCTGGAAGAGTATGCATTTGCCTTCCTTTCCTTGACCAACTTTTCCATTTCTGGGGCCTCCATGCAATATGGTGGTTCTCTCCTTGACTGCCTCCCACCTCCCAGAGGGAGCTGACTTTTAATAGCTGTTTGTGTTCTAGAAGCTGACAGAGGAGTAAGCTATTCCCATGTTGGGTACTTTTTGGAGGTAACTTTTCTCATTTCAGACCACCCTAGAGTCCTGCGTAATGCAATGGATAGTGACTTGACGAATGGTCCCCCATTGGTCAAAACCTGTTACTGTGATTTTGAAAAACTTCAAATCATGCCTGAGGCCTATCTTTCTCATTGGTAAGGCTGCCATCTGAGGCCTTGGCTCTTGGAGAGGGACTGGGAAAGCAGACAAGGTTTTCTCAAAATGTATTTCCTTTGTAAACTGAAATCTAATGATTACACTTTAATTCAGAACAGTAGCTTTCCCTCCTAATTGGGAAGATTTCTAAGATGTAAGAAAGGACTACTTCCTGTGACTTTTTTTTTTCTCACCTGTTTGCCCAGTATCAATTTATGTCACTGTAAAACACCAACAACATCAACATGCTATGGGAGCTTAGAAGTGACAACTGAATATGCATCTCCCTAATGAAAGGCCGAACCTTTTGAGAGGTCAAGGCAACATTTAGAACACTGACATAGCAAGATGTGTGGGAGTACCCTACTTTATATATTTGTGCACCTAAATGTTTATTACTACATAATTAAAAGGTAAATACATGCTTTTCATATATCCTTTTAAATAAAGTCTTTGTTCAATAAGATCTTCCCAGTACTAGAAACTTGTCTCAAAAGTCTAATATTTTTAACTGTGTCCAGTACATATCTTCTTAGAAAGTGAATTATAACATAGTTGTGAAATAAAAGTTTACCTTTTTAGTTAAAAAAATTGGGGATTGATATGCTTTTTGTCATTCTTTGTCCAGCGTTGCAGAATTTCTCTGTATGTTGTATGACCTATTCCTCAGCCAAGACTCAAAAGGACCCCTAAGAAAATTTCTCCAAGTATTCTCCTCAGATAGTTCTCTCTTTTCCAACATGTTCCCCATGGCTGGTGGGAAGTCAGACAAACAAGGATTCAATGCTCATTTTTGCCCCAAGTATAACTTGAAGTTATTTAACTAGCTCTAAGTCTCAGCCATACAACAAAATGCAAATGATAATCTTCAGGGCTCCATGGAGATTAAAATAACTGAGAATAAGTGTGCCCTAAATGCTGGCTGGTAACACTATCTGTAATCTTTAATGGTTCTTAATTCATTAACATACTCCTTTGTAACTCTAGAAAGTAATATGTATGTCAGAAGCATTTCTCTAGTTTTCATATTTTTACTTATACTTGTTTTTAGGTATTATATATAGAACTGGTTTTATGTTTTTTGTAATTATGCCAAAGCTACTGCATTAGCAAAAAGTAACTTAAAACTTCAAGGTCACCTTAACATCTGGTTTTCTTTCAGATACAGCATTATATACAATTCTGAAAGTAAAGTATGATATAGTTCATATGATGTTGGTTAAAATATTATAGAAGTTACGTAAATCATACAGAACTACTGTTCCTACATCTTTGAATTTTCAAATGACTATGTCAATACCTTTCTAAACTTCTAGAGACAAGTAGTAAATATATTTTTCAGAAGTGAATTATGTAACCTATCTCTGAAATATCTATTCAGTGTTTATTCTAAGAATTCAGGTTTCATCTTCCAAAAGGAAGAAAAGTTGGGTCATGCATGGTTATCTCAGTGCTGTAGTGATCCTTGCTCGTTTGCATGACAGCTATCATCTTAAGAATTGGTGTGATGAGAAAGAATAAGAAATTGTCAAGTCATTGTCATGCATCAATTCTCATGATAATTTTATTCACTCAGCATTGAAGTGAATACGTATTTCATTGTTGCTATGAATTACATTGTTTGCCTCCGCCAGTCTTCCTCAAGTGTCTGTTTATAAAAATTGCATTCTCCCCTTTTCTCTCACATGAGTTGAGTATAAGCAGCAGAAGAGACAACAAAATATGTATACCATAAAGATCTATGTCTACTGATTATACTGCTTCAATAATAAAAGTGAGATCCATTTTACCTAACCTTCCAGCTAGATCAGGATTTCAACGATGGTATTTTTAACGTGTTAATGAATATTATCTAAATTATATAATGCTAAACTTATTCTCACAGAAAATTTCTAATTAAGTTGTCTCTAAAGGAGCTCTTAAAAAAAAAAAAGAATACCTAATACACGGGCTGCTGGAATTGTCTGCATTTGAATTTCATTTGCTTCAGATGATACTGCAGCTTACTTATAGAGTAATTTAAATTCTTGATATCTGCATACTTTTGTGTATATTCTTTACATTGTTGAATATTCCTTCCCTTTTAACTATACCATGTTAGTCCCTGCCTATGCTTCAGAACTAATTTGAGGCATTCTTTAAGCCTTTTCCACTGCCCTACCCATGCGATAGGTACTTCTTTTATGTTCTCTTTAACACTCCGTGCATAATAAGAACTAACACCTAGATATAGCACTTCCTACCTGCCAGGCTCTATTTGAAGAAGTCCTTTGTTTTTTGCATATATTAGTTCCTTTAATTTTCTTAACAGCTCTATGACATAAATAATGTTACCTGCATTTTAAAGATGAAGAAATAGAATCATAAAGAGTTTGGGATGTTCATGTACACATTGCTATATTTAAAATGGATAACCAACAAGGACTTACTGTATAGAACATGGAACTCTGCTTAATGGTATTTGGCAGCCTAAGGAAATGGTAAACCACTCCAGTATCCTTGCCTGGAAAATCCCATGGACAGAAGAGCCTGGCAGGCTGCAGTCTCTGGGTCGCAAAGAGTTGGGCACGACTAACAGAGAAGGCAGTGGCACTCCACTCCAGTACTCTTGCCTGGAAAATCCCATGGATGGAGGAGCCTGGTAGGCTGCAGTCCATGGGGTCGCGAAGAGTCGGACACGACCGAGCGACTTCACTTTAACTTTTCACTTTTCACTTTCGTGCACTGGATGTTGAACAGAATTACTGAGAACTTTAGGGATTTAGAGGGGGTTTTCAGCACTTCACCATTAAAATGATGTTACTGTCGGTTTGTATATACTCTTTATTAGTTCAGAAAATTCCTTCTCTTTTATTACAAGATTGTCAACTTTTTTTTTTAATTGGGAAAGGGAGCTAGATTTTATTAAATGGCTTTCTTACATATGTTGAGAAGATCATGTGGGTTTATCCCTTTATTAATATGATATATGACATTCATTTTCATAAACTGAGCCAACTTTGTACTCCTGGGATTGACTTCACTTCTTTATGGTGTATAATCCTTTTTTATATTGTCAGATTCAGTTTTCCAGCATTTTGTTGAGGATGCTTGTGTCTGTATTCAAATGCATCATAGTCATTAAAGTCATTAAATGATAAACTTCACTGATTACTGGTTGATTGCCTTACTGTTTCCAGCAATTCCTTGAATTTACTCAGTAGATTAAAGGAACTAAATTTTGGTAGGGGTCATATTTGAAATCAGGTTTTAAAATTTATTCTGACCTCAGGAGGGATATTCTTAGCTATCTTTTTTTCTGGCTTTCCCTGGTGAACTAGCTGGCTTATGATCCAGTTTATTGTTTTTAATTAAGAGGAGCCATAGATTTGAAATTCCCCATGCTCTGTTTCAAATAATTGGAGAATGCTTAAGCATTCTCTTTTGTTATGGACTGCCTCTTCACTGGACAAAGTTTTCGCTACAACTCTGGGTACTGAGTTGGGTGGCAGCCTCTGGTCTTCTCCACTTACCTCAGTGGGCATGGAACCCCTGCCTTATAACAAGGTGGAGTGATGGAAATCAAAGCCCCAGTATTCTAAGTCTGCTCTACCCAGGGTAGAGACTTCATCCTATGTGTCACAGTCAGGTGGAGAAAGGGAGCCCACAAATTCTTGGTCACACTTACCAGAATTTAACCTTTTCAGATAAGATTGGATGCATTCAGGGTAGTATGACCTTAAGATTAACCTTTTCAAACTACATTTAGATTGTATGGAAAATGCTAGCAGCCTCCAGGAGAGATAACCCTTAATTGGAAACTTTTAAGGGAGATGGAGGCCTGTCTTCTTGGCCAAATCAGCTTGGAGTGGAGCTTCCATCAAGCTGAGTAAGGCAGAGAGTGAGGTGGAAGGGGAAAGAGAAGGATGAGGTTGAGATGCTATAGACTCCTGTTGTTTTTACTGAGTTTCTGTAGATTTTCTTAAGTGTTACTTCATTTTTTGTATGCCCTTAGGAAATTTATAGAGATTTTAAATGACTTCTATTTATTTACTTAGTTATTTAGTTAGTCAGTCAGTTAGCTTTTTGTGGTGCTTACTTTGGTGAGGAGTGGGTCTATGAAACTTCTCAGCCTGCCACCTCAGAAATGGAATTCTTACAAGGACAGTGTTCTTAATCACAATGCTTATTGTACTTTCAGTGTAGTAGTTATTACATGGCACTTACCAAGTTTTATTGAGTGTTTTCGCTTAATTTATTTAAGACAGTATCCATAGGAAATGTCCTCAACCAGAGTTGTCATTTTTGCCTGGAGCTTTGAACCAAACTTTATTAACACTTGAAAGGAGCCCTCTTCAGACACTGCTGTGGGCCCACTACGAGATGGCCATCAAACTTCCTTCCCTTATCTGTGCCCTGAATGCCTACCCAGGAGAGCCTTTTGTCAAGTTCACTCTTTCTGCTCCTAAATTTGCCTCTAGTTTCAGGTGACTCAAAGGTTGAAACTCAGGAAAGCTTAAACCTTGGTGGGGGTTCAAAACGCTGAAGGTCTCCAAGTAGTAAAAACTTGGACAATGTCCTTGGCAAAAAACTAAGCAAAATGACATTTCAGGGCTGTTCTTAGTGTATTTTCTTAGTTATATATTAATATATAGAACCTATTTAAAGCTAGCCTAAGACCAATCATGATTCCTGAGAGAATACACTTGAAATACCAGACTTTTAGAAATTTGTACAGTTTTTTAAAGCTCAACGTTCAGAAAACTAAGATCATGGCATCTGGTCCCATCACTTCATGGCAAATAGATGGGGAAACAGTGGAAACAATGGAAACAGTGTCAGACTTTACTTTGCCAACAAAGGTCTGTCTAGTCAAGGCTATGGTTTTCCAGTGGTCATATATGGATGTGAGAGTTGGACGGTGAAGAAAGCTGAGCGCCGAAGAATTGATGCTTTTGAACTGTGGTGTTGGAGAAGATTCTTGAGAGCCCCTTGGACTGCAAGGAGATTCAACTAGTCCATCCTAAAGGAGATCAGTCCTGGGTGTTCATTGGAAGGACTGATGTTGAAGCTGAAACTCCAATACTTTGGCTACCTCATGCGAAGAGTTGACTCGCTGGAAAAGACCCTAATGCTGGGAAGGATTGAGGGCAGGAGGAGAAGGGGACAACAGAGGATGAGATGGTTGGATGGCATCACTGACTCAATGGACACGGGTTTGGGTAAACTCTGGGAGCTGGTGATGGACAGGGAGACCTGGAGTGCTTGCGATTCACGGGGTCGCAAAGAGTCGGACACGACTGAGTGACTGAACTGAACAGTTTATTATTTGGATTTTTAAAATATGGGATATTTGTATAATTTTGTCTCTAGGCAGCACCATCTTCACTAGGAGGAGAGTTGTAGTTGTTCTCATTAGCAAATTTTCAAAGGAAAGTAACAGTAAATGGGATTAAGTCATGATTCTGCAGTTTATGTTTTCCATGTCTAACTTAGGGTCCTTTAAATAATTTCCCATCAAAATCTAAAGATTGATTACACTGATTAATTATGCCTTCATGATCACTCATGGTCATTTTTTTTTCTTTTCTTCAGTTAATGTACACATCATTGTTCCACTGCAGAGATAATAGCACCTTATATTTAGAAACACTTGGCACTTTACTAACTGCTTTCAGAAAGTTTAAGGTATTTACACTCATAAAAACCCTGTGTGGCCAGTTTTTTATTCCTTTTTTACAGAGAGAAAAATTGAGGTTCAGAATAGCTTCCTGACTTCCATAAATTCAATGATTTATTAAATAGAAGAGGTAGAACTTGAATGGATATCTTTTGACTATAAACCTAGTACTCTGCAGGATATGCCCAATGGCTTTTAGTATGAGTGTGTTGTGAAGAGAAGAATAGGTGGAGGAAAAACAATGAAATAGGTTGAAGTACTTCCAACAAGGAAATCATATTGCATATTATTTACTCTTTTGCTAAAAGGTACTTGATTAAAGTGAAAGAGGAGAGTGAAAAAGTTGGCTTAAGGCTCAACATTCAGAAAACTAAGATCATGGCATCTGGTCCCATCACTTCATGGGAAAAGATGGGGAAACAGTGGCTGACTTTATTTTGGGGGGCTCCAAAATCACTGCAGTTGGTGACTGCAGCCATGATATTAAAAGACGCTTACTCCTTGGAAGGAAGGTTATGACCAACCCAGATAGTATATTAAAAAGCAGAGACATTACTTTGCCAACAAAGGTCCATCTAGTCAAGGCTATGGTTTTTCCAGTAGTCATGTATGGATGTGAGAGAGGACTGTGAAGAAAGCTGAGCACCGAAGAATTGATGCTTTTGAACTGTGGTGTTGAAGAACTCTTGAGAGTCCCTTGGACTGCAAGAAGATCCAACCAGTCCATCCTAAAGGAGATCAGTCCTGGGTGTTCATTGGAAGGACTGATGTTGAAGCTAAAACTCCAATAATTTGGCCACCTCATGCCAAGAGTTGACATTGGAAAAGACCCTGATGCTGGGAAGGATTGGGGGCAGGAGGAAAAGGGGACGAGGATGAGATGGCTGGATGGCATCACCAACTCGACAGACATGAGTTTGGGTAAACTCCGGGAGTTGGTGATGACAGGGAGGCCTGGCATGCTGTGATTCATGGAGCTGCAAAAAGTCGGACACGACTGAGTGACTGATCTGAACTGAACTGAACTGACATGGAGAAGAAGCTAAGTACACTGATTCATCCTTACATTGACATAATTCATGGGTACATTAGATATGAAGTATTATTCCACACGATAGCAAAAATATTGTGGAACAAAAGCCAAGCACTGAGTGCCTCTAAGACCAAGATAATATGAAATGATTCTGTGGTTTGTAACTTCTCACGGAATGTAAACTTGCTATTTAATAATGTGAATGAATGATTCTTGATGTTTTCAATTAAAACTTTCTACTTCTTTAACTTAAAAGCACGTATGTCATTTCCCAGTAACAACTACGTCAAAAGATTTAACAATGACATAATCCTTTGCCATTTCTTTTGGAAATTTAGTCTTAGTAAGTAAAAATTAAAGAATGAGGAGTCCTAAGACTACTTATTCAGGCATAGTCTTGTGTCCATTCCAATTCCTATTTTTGTAATTACATACAGAGTTCTTAATTTCTTTTCTTTTTCCCTTTTTCCTTCCTTCCTTCCCTCTTTCTTTTCTCCCCCAATCCCACATACACACCCACAGGCCATCAGAATATTTTAATTTGTTCATTCAACAAATATTTATTGACCTGCTTTTATATACCTGACAATGTATATGAAAAACAACTTCTGTTTTACTGGTATGTAGTTTAGAGGAAGAGTCTAACACTAATGAAATTATTACAAAATACAGAGTTACAAAGAGTTCTGAGTGAAGGAACACAGTAAATGAGGAATCAAATTGTTCTGTAACTCCACAAAGCTGGTCCTTGATGTCATCGTTGAGATTAGATCATAAAAGACTGTGACATTCATTGTGTGCACGCTCCCTCCCTCTCTCAATATTCTTTCCCAGGCTCCCACTAAATGTATTTAATTCCTTCACAAACAGGTCCTATTTTCTGATAAAGAACTTACTAATGTTGATAAAATGGTTCCTGTGGAACTCCTCAAGAGCAGGAACTATATATAAATATATATATATATATATTTTTTTCTTTGCCTCCCTGGGATTAGCACAATGCTTATCTTACATAAATGCTCAGTGATAGTTATTGAGTCAAAGCTAATAGTTTAGGGTGTACTATACAATACTGTTTTACATTTTTCTGATCTCAGATAACATTTCTATTTTTAGAGGCAAATAAGCCCTGCTTAAAATAATTCCTGAGAAGTTAGACTTATAATAAAATATTTTAGGAAAAGGAAAATTTTCTTAATATGATAGTTCAGTAGGTAGTTATCTGCTACACCCTCCTCATGGTGATTGCTTGGGAAAATTTGCCTGTTTCAACAGAGTTTAGACTTTGCTTTGTGTGGTGTTGTTTTAATATAAACTGCTTCGGTCTATTTTCTATGTTAATCTTTCTATGGGTCTAGTGATAGCTTTAGTTCAGATAGTAATTTTCTTCACTGCTGTTATTCTCCTATTTTTAAAAATTGGCTTCATTTCCTACTGTTATTTCTTTACTTTAGGAGGTACTCGTTATTTAGTCTGTCTCTTTACCATGGCTTGATGCCCAGTTTTGTTAAATTTAAGTTTCCAGGAATATCCATTAACTTAATTAATTTTGTAAAGATACCATCCACATATTATTTAATCTAAAATGTTTTCAATTGTAAGATGCACAATTGTTTCACCTACCACTAATAAAGACAAAAAATGCTACCAATTTTAATTGCAAGAAGACACCAATTGAAAGATGCATCCTGATTCAAAGATATTAAAATATGAAAAACTATGTTTTTGAATTTGTAAAATACAGAAAAAGCACAACCACAGCTCTAACACAAATTTCCAATCATAATTACATAAAGTTATACAATTATGCTTATGGTATTTTTAGGCAAAATAATATTGCATTAGATATTCAATGCAGAAAAAAAGCATTGCATTTTTTCAAAAATATTTTTAGGGCTTTGGATGTCCTGCTAGAATGAAACTCCCCAAAGTCAATATCTTTATCTGTTTTGCATGTACTCCAAGTAACTATAAGAGGGCCCTCAATAGATACTTCTCAGATAAACTTATGAGTGAGTTTATGTTTCATTAGAGACACTATGCGTCTGTTTTAATAAAACTAAATCAAGAAAATAAGAGTTATTAATCAGTGATCTCCTTCTAAATGCCAGTTTATGTTTTCCAGATATTAAGCACTTTTTCTCATAGGATAACTTCTTAAATCTTCCATTTGTCACCAACTTCTTTCCATTTTATTTTCATGGAGAAGGCAATGGCACCCCACTCCAGTACTCTTGCCTGGAAAATCCCATGGACAGAGGAGCCTGGTAGGCTAAGGATTCATAATTATTATGACGATACTTACAACTCAGTGATGTTTCCAATAACTTTTGTGAATAACAGTTAAAAATCTGAATGCTATAATTGGTCACTTATGGCTATCCATAGTCATACAACTTATGAAATGAAAAGGAAAAAATAATCCTAATAAATGCCTCCTTTTAAGACAGTTGGTCCACTTGCTAAGCAGTAGAGATCAGTGGACCAAATATGGAAACAGAGTTTGGCAGAGTTTCACATTCTATCTTTTCCTCCATTTCTTAGAAACTTATATGGCTTTGGTGATGGCTGAAAATAAAGTTATTCTTATGTGATGCCATTTTAAAAAATGTTTTTAAATTACGAATTCAATAACATCTGTAATCTCAATAGTTACATTTAACTTAAACTTAGCATGAATTCATTCTGATTCCAAAGACAGAATGTCAGAGAGGCTAAAGACATAGCCACTGGGATCAGGATCTTTGGGCTTGAAACTCATCTCTGGCTCTTGTTAGTTTTATAGACATGGAAATTTAGTTAATTCTTTGGAGCTCTGTTTTCATCCTTTAATGTAATTAGTGCATATCTTATAGAGTTTTTGTAAGAACTCAATTAGTTAACACACATAAAGTTCTTAACAGGTCAGATCAAATAACGGATGCTGAAGATGGTTTTTCCTTGTTTGCCCTCGAGTCCCTCATGGCCCTGCACTGTGACCTAGGAAGAAGACCTTCATGGTATTCATTACTTGGGCTCCCTTGTCCTCTGAGTTCTGGTTGGATTTGCAAT
Organism: Giraffa tippelskirchi; assembly: GCF_054371585.1. NCBI lineage: Eukaryota > Metazoa > Chordata > Mammalia > Artiodactyla > Giraffidae > Giraffa > Giraffa tippelskirchi. The sequence goes on along the minus strand of NC_137275.1, from coordinate 79,295,905 downwards.
TGGAAATGAAGGAAGTAGATGGAAAGATAGGAGGAGTGACTTTGGAGGCCCCACCTCTCCATTTCTTCGCTGCCTGAATGTGATTTGAGTGATTCTCCTCCAACCTCTTCCCATAGCCAAGGTCACCACTTCTAAGATGCGGTTTCTCTTCCATGGCTCTAGCTTTGCCAGACTCGCTCCGACATCACATCAGTCATTAGGGTTGCTGCACATCTAGGCTCTGGCACTTCAACACCCTTGTTGATTTATTCAACTTTATTTACATTATTTGTTAATAATCCCTTCATTTAATTCTCTTTACTTAACCATTTGAGTCCCATTCACTTGCCCCTGGCATCATAAACAATATAGTGTTGAATTATTTAGTTTAAAATAAATATTAGATTATTTTCTTCAAGTGTATGAAGTATCTTTAGTAGTGATGGGAAAGGGAGTTTCAAAACTTAAGTAAGAAAAGTCACTTTTATTAACCTGTGTGTCATTGATAACATTACTTTCCTAAGAAGTAAAGAATCTGGTGTGTGTGTGTGTGTGTGTGTGTGTGTGTGTGTGTGTGTGTGTGTGTATAACTGGGACTAGATTACTGTTAGAATGGAATAAAGGCTAAGTGACCTTCTTTCATGACCTTTACACATGATCCCTCCCTCCTCTTTCTCTCTCTGGAAATGGCTAGTGATAAATACTTGGAATACAAGGGGTTACTGTTTAGGTGACTAAATCAAGTCCCATATAGACTTCTGAGTTTCAGGTTTAGTTGACATCATGATTTTAAAGTCGCTGCATGGACTTAGGGAAGAGTGACTCTCAGTGTTGGGTGGAAGAAGCTTGCAAGGTCATATAAGTAGGAGCTACACCTGGAAAGGGTCTTGTAGGAAATAAATAAGAAAGTCATGGCTGCTTTCCATTCAAATAGGACTTACAGGAAGAACCAGATAGCCTGAAAAATTATTAAGTACAATGGCTGTATACTGAGGGAGTTTAATAAGTATAACAACCTTTTGCTCAACTGGGCACTCAACTCATAAATCCATATTGTACCACAGAAGACTTTGGGGAAACAGACTTTCCGTATCTCCTCTCACTAAGCACATTCAGGGTCGGTGCAGGGCTAAGCTTGAAGAAAACGGATCATTACAAGTCACAAAGGTGAGAATAGGGCATGCAGGTTTAACACTGTGTGAGGCAATACCATTTCATGCACAAAACAGCAATCATTTTTCTTGGCTTAGAAATGAATTGAAAATAATTGGCTCTATGAAGCTTTCCCAGTAAAACTCACTTTCATCTTATTCAGAGTTAAGTATTTCTACCTCTCAAGAAAATCCTATAGCTACTGCAATTCTCACATTTATCACAGTAAGAATAGAGGGAGTAAATATAAGGTTAAGGAGGAAGAAATTAAGAGATCTAGAGTCTGACTTTCTGGATTTGAACCTCAATTCTCTCTGCTACTTACTATCTGTATAATCGTCCACATTTTTTTCAACCTCTGTATGTCTCAGTTTCTTCAACCAGATTCTTGGGATCAGAATACTATTTATTTATTGGAAATAATACGAGGACTGAATAAGATCCTACATGAAAACAACTCAGTAGAGTATCTGCACATAGGTGGTATTAAATAAATCTCAGCTGTTTCATTACATATGTACCTCCCAGCAAGAGTCTATGTATAACTTGAGGTATAAATATGCACATAAGTATATGTGTTATTCATCTTATACCCATTACCAACTAACTATATCATACAGTAAGTACTAATACATATTTAATGACTAAATGAGGCTAGCTTGCCTAAAAATATGTATGTCAAAGGCAAAAGCAAAGCACATATATTTTCTTTTATTGTGGTTTTCACCTGAGCTCCCATGTTAATCACTAGAGAAGAGACTATTATAGTTTATTATACTTTAAATATCTTTTAAAAAAACTACTAGCACATCAGTGAAAATGCATAACTACACTTTTGAGTATGTACAGAAGCACCTGCACAATTAAGTTTTCAAGTACTCATAATAAAATTATTTGCCAAACAATGAAAATCTTGTTAAAACAATAGCTAAAAATAAATTATAGGCACCAAAAGGGAAGATAGACTCATTGTCTGAATTTCCTTTTATAGAGAGTATCACAGATCCTTCTTATAGACAATGAAATTATGTTGAGTCTGCTTAATTTGTATTAAACAATGTACAAAGGGCAGTCATCGCTGTTATAAATTCTGATAAATATTCAATTACCATCAAAACATCAAAAAGACCGCTTCTCATGTTTACTAATTCTGTAATTTTTTTAGCCTATAAGAAAGAATTGTTCAAATTTAAAAACGAGTGGGCTTTTCTGAAGAAAAATGAAGTTAATAACTATGGGTTATTCAGTTTTGAAATGTATTATAAAGTAGCATGAGGTTAAACACACTGAGATAGGCAGGGAGAATGCGTGTCTTCATCCCTTATGGCTATTTAGACAGCACCAATTTGAGCATTTTGCTGTTGAAGACTATTTCTATTAACATTTTATTTATATACCATGTGAGAAAATAATAATATATAGAATAATTATAACAGTTACCATTTATTGCTTTCTCTACCAAATGGAATTATAATAAATGTTTCACATGTATAATCCCAGGTAATAGCCACAGAATCACTGGATGATAAACTCAAAACAACAGAATCATATCTGTCCATTTTAATTATTAACGTCCCCAGGGATTAATACTGAGCTTAAATACAGTTGATACTCGATAAATAATTACTAAACAATAGGATGAGCTTCACTTTGAAGTAGGTCCTTCCCAGGAAAGTATTGTCTTAGTCTGCTAATGTTTCAGTGTTACTGACTGTGCTGTGTTTGATCAGATCCACCCTTGTTTGGCATGGTTATCTTCATTTACATAGATCATTGGATTTCAGTGAGAGGATGCCTGAGAGAGAACTCCATCTTATCATGTGTGGAAAACTATAGAAGGATAGAAATCTGTCTAAGCAGTCTAAGAAAGTTATGAAATTAGTACTGTAATTAAAGGAAAAGTATGTAAAAGCCTGATTCTGACACACATAAATTGAAGGCTGGAAAATATGATCATTACAAGCACCATACAAATGCATAGTCAGGATTTGTTAAAAGTTCTTTTAATATTGTGACATCAGTTAATAAAACATAAAGAAATGAAGGATAAAATAACCTCCCAGAAGCCAAAACCACAAGGCTGAGATCAGACTTACCAGAACAGTCACCACACGTAGAACCACTCCACGCATGTTGTTCTCCAGTTTCTTGTCAGTCAGGGACCCATTCAGCCCTGTGACAGGATTCCAGCACCCAAGCTGAAAGATAAAATAGCTTGGTCACTTTTCTGCCTGAGGAACAGTCCAATCACCTATATATAGACCTTTCAGAGAACTGCATGATGAATCTTGGAATAACTGATAACAGAAAGTGTCCTGTGCAGTTTTTCCTTTTTAATAGCAAATGAAGCAATCAAAAGTGCTATTTCCTGCTTTTAAATATCATATGACATAAGACAGTATCCAGCGAGCTTTAGGGGACTCACTGAAGACATTTGACTTAATGAGGAGTTATAAATACACCAATAATTCAGTCTCAGTAATACACTAATTAGAAAAATAATAGCACATATAATTCTAGCATAATGCCTATTCTAATATATCAATTACTGTACAAGTTAGATTTTCCTACAGTTTAAATGGTTTTAATTAGATCTTATGTTGCTTTTATTGGGGAAAAAAACTGTGGTTTTTAATGTGGTTAGAGGGGTTACAGTTTTTGAGGAAAATAAAACATGTATAAGGCTTTGTTGTTTTCAAATATCCAGAGTACATAAAACAATGTAATTTGCCTTCTTTGTCAGTGCTATCAATCTACATGGGAGATTTTGGCAGCAGTCTTTCCTTTAAAGTCTTGCAATGATTTACTGCTCTTTGCTCTCCGAAGTACTGGTGTAATTTTACATTCTCATGTAGTTGTTATCTCTTATAACATCCAAATCTGAGGGCTACCAGTTTTAAAATTACTGCCTATAAATTCCAACGGGATAAAAATGGATGGCTCTCAATTCAAAAATAAGGAGGAAAGAGAGATGCTGTGATTTGAATTAGCAGATAACTGCTCAAGAAGTGAAGCTGCAGAGACTGTTGCAACACACACCTTGGGAAGATATACCATGCCATTAATCCTGATGCCAGCCCCAGGAGCCTTCCCATTTGGGAACTTATTCCATATTTGCATGCTTTAAAAATGTAACAGAACTTCAGTCATATTCAGAGACTGTTTTGATCAATTGAATGGTTTACAGGGGCACCCGGTTATTCGTGCTGCTTCCTAGTAAAGACTGTATTATTTCCTTGTATTGCATTTTGTTTGAAGCTTCTGAAGTCATCAATACACTGGCAAGTCTTCCTCACAAATAAACAATTTAGGTGCTTCCTATTAAAACTCATGTTTCTTTTTAAGCTCCTCAAAAGGTGCTTAATCAAGAAAACGAAAATGTACACAATATATCTTAAGAGAAGGGGTTGTCACATGTAAGCAAAAAGCCAGCTTTTGCTGTATTAAAATAATTTGGAAAAAGCTGCTAACTGTTGGTTTCAACTGTAAAAGCACATTAAATTCATAGAATGATGTGTCATTTTTAGTTACATAAAAGTCTAATTAGAACTTAGATCCAATTAGCAAATCCAAATGTGTTGAAAGTCTAATTATCAGAGATATTGTAATCCTCTTGCCAAATTTAAAACCTTATGAAATTTCTTTTGAGTTTTTGTTCTCTTCTGAGGTCAACCAGTCAATCCTCAATTATTTTCATTGATGTGCACTTTTTCTAGTTACTTCTTCAAGACAAGTTTAATTTCATAGACCAAATAATATTGGTGGAAAAAGATCTAAAACAAAGTGAAAAGCTAAATTTCCAATGTTCTATCCACCTTTTACAATTACATTACCTAATTCTAAGTAAATGCATAGCTTTTAGGACATCATCTTATTCATGACTAATGTATCTCAACTGCTGAAGTAAACACAGGGTTTTTTTTTTTTTCCTCCCTTGGGGTTATTTTTTAAGTTTGATGAACTTATTGTCAGTTTGCCTAAATAAATTACATTTGTTAGTGACAACTTGAACACAGCATTTTGGTGTATTAACTAGTCAAAATATTTACTACTGGAATAGCAACAAAACCTGATAAGCAGTTTGTTGCAATAATGCTCTGGACAAACAATTAAAAATATAAAATTTCCAGCTTCTTCTTAATTATGTCTTCCTTTAAACAGAACTAAATGTAGTCAATGATTTAAAAATTCTAAAGTACTCTAGTATTGGGGGGTTTGAAATATTGATAATGAAATAGCATTTGGAGGAAGTAGAGGAGGTGGCTCTATCTTATCTTCCGACCTTGGCAGTGACTTAAACATTATTTGTACTAGATATATATACATATATATGTGTGTGTGTGTGTGTATACACATATATATGTGTGTGTGTATATATATATAATGTTTCTTTACTCTCTCTCTCTCTCTCCTCTCTCTTTCACTATTTTGTTTTATACTCACACTAATTTCTTCCAGTGGTCATGCATGACCACTAACCCCATCACGCCTTTTGGAGAATTGCTTTTTTTTTTCATCCCTAGACAACTACTTTCCCTTTTTCATCCCCCAACTTTTTTCATGACTCTGACTCTCTGGTTTAGCAATTGTTAATAATTGGTTGTTTGACCAGAGCCAATAAAAGTCCTTCCTTGGAGGTTTATTTTTAATATCAAGTGTGTGCATGGTGGGCAGATCAATAAGTTGATATGAAGTTTTTTTAATGTTTGGCCAGATTCTCTCATATATACTACAGAACATATAATTTTCTCCTTTGCTTTATGAAGGTCTTTCACCTTTCTGTTTTCTTTCTTCTTTTTTGCCATCCTTCTCAAATGTCTATGGATTATAGCACTTAGAAAGTTGAAAAGTTGTTCCTGTTCTTAATGAAAGCAGTCTAGATTTTAAGACTGTTAACTTTTTTTTTACTCAACTTAGGTATCCTTTCATATTCACCTGTTCTGATGCTTAATAGTAGCTAAATGTTAGCTGTAGTCACCAAAAACTAGAGATGGAATTTTGACATAGAGAAATTCAGGATACAGACTCTCTGGAAAACTAGAAATAAAGAATATCACATATAAACACAGTCATAACAAAGAAATTCTTAAGAAATTAATACTAATTTCTACATTGAACAGAACGTTTTTTAAAAACATTTTTTCTAATACTTTCTATGTGTCAGCCATGGTACTGGGGCTTTTCATATGTGTGTGTTCTTAGTCATTCAGTCGTGTGCAACTCTTTGCAACTCCATGGACTGTATCCCACCAGGCATCTCTGTCCATGGATCTTTCAGGCAAGAACACTGGAGTGGGTTGCCATTTCCTTAGGCTGCCACATAACGTTAAGCAGAGTTCCATGTGCTATACAATAGGTCCTTGTTGGTCATCCATTTTAAATATAGCAAGCAGTGTGTACATGACTATCCCAAACTCTTAACTGATATTTTGGCAATAAAATTTAAGAGGCAAATTATCACCATTATCATCATTTTTATAAAAATAATTAAAACACACACATAGTGCACATGCATGAATGCTCACTCAGTCATGTTTGACTCTCTGCAACCCTATGGACTGTTAGCTCATCAGGCTCCTCTGTCCACGGGATTTTCTCAGCAAGAATAGTGAAGCAGGCTGTCATTTTCTTCTCTAGGGGATCTTCCTGATCCAGGGATTGAACCCATGTTTCCTGTGTCTCCTGCATTGCAGGTGGATTCTTTACTGCTGAGCCACCAGGAAAGCACCACATAGTGCACAGTATGTACTAATCATCTGTAATGTGAAATCACTCAGTTGTGTCTGACTCTTTGCGACCCCATGGACTGTAGCCTACCAGGTTCCTCCATCCATGGGATTTTCCAGGCAAGCATACTGCAGAGTCTTGCCATTTCCTTCTCCAGGAGATCTTCCTGACCCAGAGATTGAACCTGGGTCTCCTGCATTGTTCAGTTCAGTTCAGTCGCTCAGTCGTGTGCGACTCTCTGCGACCCCATGAATCACAGCACGCCAGGCCTCTCTGTCCATCACCAACTCCCAGAGTCTACCCAAACCCATGTTCATCGAGTCGGTGATGCCATCCAACCATCTCATCCTCTGTCATCCCCTTCTCCTCCCGCCCCCAACCCTACCCAGCATTAGGGTCTTTTCCAATGAGTCAACCCTTCGCATGAGGTGCCCAAAGTATTGGAGCTTCAGCTTCAACATCAGACCTTCCAATGAACACCCAGGATTGATCTCTTTTAGGATGGATTGATTGGATCTCCTTGCAGTCCAAGGGACTCTCAAGAGTCTTCTCCAACACCACAGTTCAAAAGCATCAATTCTGCGGCGCTCAGCTTTCTTCACCATCCAACTCTCACATCCATACATGACCACTGGAAAAACCATAGCCTTGACTAGACGGACTTTTGTTGGCAAAGTGGTGCCTCTGCTTTTAAATATGCTATCTAGGTTCGCCATAACCTTCGTTCCAAGGAGTAAGTGTCTTTTAATTTCATGGCTGCAATCACCATCAGCAGTGATTCTGGAGCCCAAAAAAGTAAAGTCTGACACTGTTTCCACTGTTTCCCCATCTATTTCCCATGGAGTGATGGGACCAGATGCCATGATCTTAGTTTTCTGAACGTTGAGCTTTAAGCCAACTTTTTCACTCTCTTCCTTCACCTTCATCAAGAGGCTCTTTAGTTCTTCTTCACTTTCTGCCATAAGGGTGGTGTCATCTGCATATCTGAGGTTATTGATATTTCTCCCGGCAATCTTGATTCCAGCTTGTGTTTCTTCCAGCCCAGCGTTTCTCATGATGTACTCTGCATATAAGTTAAATAAGCAGGGTGACAATATACAGCCTTGACGGACTCCTTTTCCTATTTGGAACCAGTCTGTTGTTCCATGTCCAGTTCTAACTGTTGCTTCCTTACCTGCATACAGGTTTCTCAAGAGACAGGTCAGATGGTCTGGTATTCCCATCTCTTTCAGAATTTTCCACAGTTTATTGTTATCCACACAGTCAAAGGCTTTGGCATAGTCAATAAAGCATAAATAGATGTTTTTCTGGAACTCTCTTGCTTTTTCGATGATCCAGCGGATATTGGCAACTTGATCTCTGGTTCCTCTGCCTTTTCTAAAACCGGCTTGAACATCTGGAAGTTCACGGTTCACGTATTGCTGAAGCCTGGCTTGGAGAATTTTGAGCATTACTTTACTAGCATGTGAGATGAGTGCAATTGTGCGGTAGTTTGAGCATTCTTTGGCATTGCCTTTCTTTGGGATTGGAACGAAAACTGATCTTTTCCAGTCCTGTGGCCACTGCTGAGTTTTCCAAATTTGCTGGCATATTGAGTGCAGCACTTTCACAGCATCACCTTTGAGGATTTGAAATAGCTCAACTGGAATTCCTGCATTGTAGGCAGACGCTTTACTGTCTGAGCCACCAGGACCTTTGCATATATTGATTAATTTATTTCTCAAAACCACTAAATGATGAAGGTATCATTATTACCTCCATTATAATGGAAATTCTGATTTTATACATCTTTTTGAAGGATTACTCAAGTGTTGAGATTCCTTAATTTCTGTTCATATCCAAGCATCTCCCTGAGATTCACTTCAAGCTATTCTGTTTGATTATAAAAACTCTTTCCAATACTAAGCCATAAAAATTGGTTAGGTTCACATAGATCCAAACTGAATTTGTCTCTACAGTGGGTCATAGCCCTTGCAGAAGAGCAAAATTGACAAGAAAATTGTTAGATAAAATCTAGAAGGATTTCACACAGGTTTAAGTGTTAGAGTTACCTAATAACTTCTCTGGTTCGTTGCTTGAAATGTTTTTTAGCTTAACTTTGCTTCAGAGGTTGTTTTTGTCTGGTTGTGTTGTTTTTGTTTTAAACAACGAGGCCAGAGACTAACAAAGATAATGCACACAAAATTTCATACTATTTGGCTGAGCATTTTCTAAGTAAAAATAATAAAAGTGGGCCCTGCAACACATGAGATTTACAGAAAGTCGCACTGCTGATGGCAAAACAAGATGCATTATCTTCCATGGTCTGACCGTCGAGAGAAAATTTAGAAGGGATTTAAAAATTAAGACCAATTCAATTTCCTTTCAATTACAGTATATTGATTTCCTATAGTGTTTTCTGGTGATTGCCTAAAGTCATTTTAAAATCTTAATATGCTTAATGCTTTAATTATTTCCTTCATTGAAGCTTTAGCAATAATAACGTTGCAGCTTTTTGTTCAAATCAATGTAATATCTGTGTTCGACAAACTGGCTGATGTATGTGCATGGGCACAGTAGCATGCTCCTAACATTATGTACTGTGTCATTAGGAAATGACCAAGTTGTAGACATTTACTCTTTCCCCTCAATGTTTCCACTTTTTGTTTTTCCATGGGCTTTAAAGGGTGACATTTGACTTGGACTTTACATCACTATTTTTCAGGCAGTGTTTCAATGTCAAAAAATAGCTGAACTCTTCAACTTCAATTTTACACTCACTAGTTTGTAGGCTTTAATAACAGGAGTTAAGAGAGCTCTTAATTGAATACCAAACAGAATTCCCTACACGTATTACACCGTATTCATAGGGAACAAGCCAAGACAGGTTATAGCACCAAAGCTCCAGCTTCACTACACAAAATATCCACAGCATTGGGGACCTTGCAAAACTACATTTCCTTTGCTTTCTCAGCCTTCAAAGGAAAAGAGGGAACAACAAAAGCTGAGCAAAGTAGCTGAAAGCTAGCCATTTAGAAATGCACAGCATTATTTGGTAGATATTATTTCTGTAATGGGATAGAAAGTGTAAGAAAAAAATACATTTGGCAGGTTGACTCAGATACATGTTTTATAGAGTTAAATTGGATTTTTTTTTCTTTGACATGCATAGAAATGCAGTGTGCCAGTAATCCTTCCAATGATACTTTTCTTTATGGTATTTCCACCTGTAAAATAGGTTCGATTTGTTAGACTTGCTCACTGGGGGATGATTACTTCCTCCTAAGATTTTATTCTTACAGCTTGGTCATTACCATGAAGTAAGAGTCATTCTTTAGGTTACATGGAATAGCCTTAGCACTTGAGTTTCCTTCAGGAGAAAATGAAAAGTCAGAAAAAAAATTACCTGTTTCCACAGCTTATATCTCCCTGCCCATTGCTAAAGACAAAAACTTCTGGACTATGTAACAATGTACATGTACAACAAGACAAACCTGTTAACTGATTTCCATAAATTAAGAATATAAACATGGAATATATATACACATTAAATATATACATGAATTTATTTGTGTATTTATATAAGTATATATAAAATATAGTTCAAAAGTGTTTATGGCCACATTATAACCACTTCCAGTCATCAACTGGTATTTGACTGGTTTAATGATCTATATCTCTTTCCGCTCAGTCGTGACCAACTCTTTGTGATCCTATGGACTGTATCCTGCCAGACTCCTCTGTCCATGGAATTCTCCAGGCAAGAATACTGGAGTGGGTTGCCATTTCCTTCTCCAGGGATCTTCCCAACCTAGGGATTGCGTCTCCTGCATGTCAGGCAGGTTCTTTACCATCTGAGCCGCCAGGGAAGACGGTTTAATGACACTCTGCCATTAGTATATGTTTTCCCTTCTTTTATAATTCTCAGTGTAAAATTACCATTACATAATATTTAGAGAAGATATTGCATAGCAGTTAAGATCAGGAACTCCGGAACCAGACTGTGTTCAAGGACCTGCTCTGATACTTGCCGGGTGTGGCCACTGGGGCTCTGTGCCCTCTCAAATGGGAAGAATAAAAATGACTTCCTCATAGGGCTGGTGGGACTATTAACTGACTTAACATATGTTAAACACTTAGAAATGTTCCTGGCACAAAAAGACTAGAGAATTGTTCATTATTGTTATTCCCATGTAATCAGCATGTTTTTATTCCTCTCCCAGCCTTATCATCTGGAGTCATTCACTTGTTTCAGTGATGAAACATATCTCAAAAGTGTGGTTCTCAACTTTGGCTGTACATTAGAATGACCTGAAAGCTTTATACAATTCTGATGTCCTGCCTAACCCCAGAACAATTAAATCCTAATTTCCACTACTCTAAAACTTGATCTAATACCCAGGGAATGCAATCCCATAAAATGGCTACTTAACCTTACTGACTAAAGGCATCCTTTTTACTGGCTTCCTTTGCGAAAGCTAACTAGGGACACTCTCTCAAATAAACAGGCTCTTTTATTTTTCTTGTTTTAAGTAGTATAGGAGACAATAAACTCTGTGAACCTGAATAACGCTTACCTTGTCTGCTGTTGTAGTCCTAGTCCTTATCATAGCTTTGGTGTGTTGATACATGATTGGTCCTAATAGAGATCTGATAAATGAAATGCATATATTACAATTCCTGCTGTCCTCTTTATTATTCTACCTTTGGGGCTTTCCAGTCTGACATGAATAAAAACCAAAATATCCTCAATCTGATACTGTGTTCAACTATATAATATTGTATCTCTGACAATTTTTGTTATTCTTCAGCACAATTGCTCCATACTAAAATTCAATTAGCTCTCTTTTTGTTTCTGATCAGAATTTTCTTCCAAATAACATTTTGGCACTTATTGATTATGATCTGATAAAAGTGGTTGGATTTATTCTCTTTCATTTCATGCTACCTTGAGATGTTTTAAAGGGGATCTTCATTTTAAAACCACATTAGAATTGTCAGTCTTTCCTATGTCCTCATCTTAATCATCTGCAGGTGCCCAATGCCTTCTACAATAGTGTTTTGTACCAGTAAAACAATTATTTTTATAGAAATTGCATGATTTAATGTAAAGTTATTGTACTTTAGATCTTTGTTCCTAAACAACCTAAAACCTCATGCCCAGATGTATCCTTATATTTCTACTCTCTCTTTAATATCTGTTTAGATATCTCAAAGGCACCTCAAATGTCATGAGTAGGCTCATAATTCACCTTTACTAGTTCTACTAGCCAGCAACGAAGAAGCCAGTCTTATCGTCTCTCATACATTATCCATTGCCAGTCTGCCAATTTCAAGTCCTTAAAAACAAAACAAAAAACTTTCAAACCCACTTCACTTCATCTCCTTGCCACCATCCTAGTCCAAGCTAATTTTATAGCTTCTCTTTTACAATCTTTACTCTGCAAACATAAACATACATTTAGATATGATGTGCTCTCCTATGATCTTTCTGTAGTTTTCTATTTTCCTCAAGAAAAAGATTAAACTTCTAACATGACCAATCAAGACTTCTGTGATTTGTCACATTTTAGAGTCACAGTCTCAGGTCATGTCACATTCCCTCTCATTCTTTGGACTCCAATCACTAGTCTTACTTCAAATTTCTTGAATTAGACATAATCCTCCTGCCTTAAAGATAACCACTTGAGAAGTTAAAAAAAAATCCCAATGCCAAAGCCATATGCCATGTCAAATAAATCAGAAAGTGTTGAAAGTGTTAGTCACTCTGTCGTGTCCGACTCTTTGCAACCCCATGGACTGTAGCCTGCCAGGCTCCTCCGTCCATGGGGATTCTTCAGGCAATAATACTGGAGTTGGTTGCCATGCCCTCCTCCTTCCTGATCCAGGGATTGAACCTAGGTCTCCCACACTGCAGGCAGATTCTCTGACATCCAAGCCACCAGGGAAGCCCCAAATCAAAAATTCTGGGCAATTTTCAGGTATCTGCATTTTTTTAAAATTTCTAAGATGATCCCAAAGTTTAGTCAAATTTGGTAATCAATGGTTTTAAACACACAGTCTTACTTGATTGGAAGAATCTTAGAAACCTGCCATTCCTCAGTGAATTACTGAATTCACTCTTACTCATCCTATAGACCTCAATGCAAACATCTACAGCCTGGGGTAAACCTTCCCTGACAATCTGATCCACCCCCAGGCTATCTCATGCCCTTCCAATACAGCATCAAGTTCCTCTCTTTATAGTAATATCATAATTAAAATTTTAATCTGTATTTTATATGATTAACATTTATTGTGCCAATTATCTGTAAGTTTCCATGCAGTCAGAAAGACTGATGTTTTGTATCATTCACTTTATTAAATACATAATTCCTGGCACAAAGTGGGGCTTCAATTTTTATTGAGTACTAAACAAATTTAGATGATTTTTAAATGAGAAACTTAATATATCTTGCAGCAATCGCTGATTGTTTCTTAAATGATGTCTTAAATGAGGATCGTAATGATATGGCCAAGACACTGTGCTGTCAGCTAACAGCTGAGCTTTTTTTTATTTGTTTTAATTTGGAATGAAGATTTGCAACTCTCATTTGTCCTGGGTACAAATGGGTGAACTCTGCATAAAGATCAGGGAATGCTTTTCAAAAACCTTCAACATGAGGAATTATGATCTTACCTAACTCTGTAGAGAATAAGTTGTCATATTAGAGCTATAATTGGAACAATTATATAATAACAATAGCAATAATAAAAATTGTATGTAGCATATGAAAGATGCTTCTTATACTCCAGGCCTTGTTTTAAGGCATGCACTTATTCCATCTCAATAACGAGAGATCCACTGTATATCCAGGAAATATAAACTGTTGAAACTTTGAAGGATGAAACATCACCCATCCAGCAGAAAGCCTCCTGAGAACAGAGAAGGCTCTTGAGAAATCCAGCCCCTGGCTAAAAACCTATATATGATTTTTTTTAAACCTGACCATAGGAAATTACAAAAGCTTTACCTGACAGGTCTGCTGAAGGGAATTTCAGTCAAGAACTCAGGCCTGTTGGCTCGCCATACTTTTACTTGTATCTGCATTGTTAGCCTAGGAGCCTCGATTCAGAGGCCTCACTATTGGAACCCTGGGCTCTGAGAACATCCTATTCACAGAAAGGGGTAACCTTGAGAATTTGTTATTTCATTATTAAATAACACTCAGTACTTGTCCATTCCTAGCCCTTCCTTTCAGAGAAGGCAATGGAACCCCACTCCAGTACTCTTGCCTGGAAAATCCCATGGATGGAGGAGCCTGGTAGGCTGCAGTCCATGGGGTCGCTAAGAGTCCGACACGACTGAGCGACTTCACTTTCACTTTTCCCTTTCATGCACTGGAGAAGGAAATGGCAACCCACTCCAGTATTCTTGCCTGGAGAATCCCAGGGACGGCGGAGCCTGGTGGGCTGCAGTCTACGCGGTCACACAGAGTCGGACACGACTGGAGTGATTTAGCAGCAGCAGCAGCAGCCCTTCCTTTCTTCCTTCCCTTCCATTCCCCACTCAGGTCCATAAAACTGATCCTCTTGATTGGGATTTCTCCAGCAGTGACACAATTCCCCCATCCCATCTGTGCTGTTACACCGACTATCTCTCAGTGTCATACTATAGACAAAAGTCAACCATTTGGGAAGCAATGGCTTTTTTTTATAGACTTGCTTTTCCCTTAGCAGGGTTTCTCAAACCCAGGTTTGATACTTGGGTCACTAAGATCCCCCGAAGAAGGGAATGGAAACCCACTCCAGTATTCTTTCCTGGAGAATCCTATGGACAGAGGAGCCTGGTGGGCTTCAGTCCATGGGGTGGCAAAGAGTCAGACACGATTGAGCAAACAACACTTTAACGTCCTATGGCAGTATTGAGTAAAGCCTTAATTCTTACTTGCATTTCGACTTGCTGTCTTAATCAACTACACCCACACTCTGGCAGGGCAGCTCTTCCAGCTCAGTCTTGACATCTCTCACTTGATAATGGTAGTTCACATCTACTGATACTTCTTATGAAGCAAGCATTGTCCGAAGTCTTGGATATCACTTAATTTCCTTTTCTGCTGTAATCTTATATAGCCACTATAATTATCCTAATTTTAATAGACGAGAAAACTGAGATTAGAGAGTCTAACTAACCAGGTCACTCACCTAACAAGTGAAATAGTGAGGATTTAAACTCAGGCAGTTTAGCCCCAGAAAACACTAGATCTTTCTGACCTCAAGTAGCAAGATACTTCTCAGAAAATAATACAGCAAGGGGGCATAAAAACAGTCCTCATGGATTTTGAGTGTTCATTTCCCCAGTTTAGCTCTATTTGTATTGTGGAGTCTTTGAGAAACTGAAATTTCCTTATAATAACTTTTTATTTTTATTTTTTTGTCTCAACTATTCACTTTGGGTTGCTGTCACATGGGGTTCCTAGGTAGCTCTAGTTGTAAAGAACCTGCCTGACAATGCAGGAGATTGAAGAGACATGGACGGGTTCGATCCCTTGGTTGGAAAGATCCCCTGGAGAAGGGCTTGGCAACCCACTCCAGTATTCTTGCCTGGAGAATCTTATGGACAGACGAGCCTGGTGGGCTGTTGTCCATAGGATTGCAAAGAGTCAGATACAACTGTAGTGACTTAGCATGCACATGGATTTATAGCTAAAGTATATAGACATTGTTCTAGGTTGTATGAATGCATTCTATAACTAAGTCAATGTAGGAAAAGAAAGATATTTTTGAAAGAAGGGCAAACAGTAAAGAACATTGGATTGGGTGCTAGAAAGTTTTAATCCAAATAAGAATCATACTTTTTGAATCTTAGCATTTTCATCTGAAAGTGAAATGGTTTGTTAATGTAAATGAATTCCAAACTCATTTCTCACAACTCACAACTTGTTAGTGATTGGGTCTACTTTTCAGATAGACTTTTTTGGCATATGAGCAAATCAATTTAAAAAACATTTAAAACCAAGTAAGGATTATTGTTATTGACAAAGGGGAAACTCATGGAATCATTTATATCCCCCTATTAAACTGAAAGCCTCACAAAGGCAAAGATCTTAGCCAGGTTTATTTGTTGATGCAAACTAAGCACCCATATGGTTCACACACAACAAATATTTGTTGAATGCATGAATGGGTCTTATTTTTCTCAAAGAATAAATTAAATTTCAGTGACTCGAGGATTTTGCAGCACTCAAGTTTTATCTCAAGATGAGGAATGGATCAGCTAATCTCATGAAATCCTGTCTAGCTTTGTGAATCTACAATTGTTTAATATGACTGGATATATACAAAGTGTCATTCCTGTGATGGACAAGAGAGGATTTCTCATTCAAATTTTCCAAAATAACTCTGACTATAAGCAGTACAATCAGCCACTTCAATCAGTTTATCTGATGCTAATACTGACATGACACTTTTGTCCAGGTCACCGTGTAATTCTTCCTTTCCAGCTCCCACTTAATCAGATCTGTGCTTATGTGCAAAATGAGGGTGGAGTGCTTGAATTACCCTGCTTGAATTTCCTGGGTAGCTGTGAATCATCAAATGATTGACTGCCTCTAAGCATTCTTAACTAGCTTTGAATATAATTTTTATTTCATTGTAAAATATTACAAACATTCAAGCAATTGAAACTTCCATAAATCAGGCATGTTTTAAAATGCTAGTACTTCAAAAAAGAGTTGATACTACTTTGTGAATTTATGTGTTTTTCTAATTGCTCTTTTCTAAATAGGATTCCCCCTATATACTTCCGTTGGCAATTATTACCTATAATCGCATATATACTATACGCATGAGAAAATGCAAGGGTATTTGGAAAAGGTTAGAACTAACTAATCACAATAATCTTCAAGAGAGTTAGCAATGGACAATCTAGTGGACCCTAATACAATACTGTACATAATAGTCTAAAAACATTATTCTCTGTCACTCAACATTTATAATCAAGACGATATTTATTAAAAACTTGCTGTGCTGGTATTATGAGATAGAAGGAAATATAGAGCACATCATCTTTTACATACAAAAGTCTGTGATCTTTTTGACATAATAAAGCACAAAATTTTTTTAAAAGAAAAAAGCTACAACAAATTTCACATATTCATAATTCCCAAAAGATGATATAAATTAGAAGTATTTAAAGATGGGAGGTAATCTGTGATAAAGGACAGGTTGGGATCAAAGAAAATTATTAGAAAAAGCAGAGCATTGTAAAAAGAAAGAAAAAGCAGAGTATTGTATAAGTAGCTTGCAAGACAGACACAGATAATTCCTCCTATGTCTGTGCGTGCATAATGATCTTTCATCAACAGGTGTGATCCATTTCCCTCTCTTAACTCTGGGGTTGGTTTATGCCTTCTTTCACCAATAGAATGAAGCAGAAAGGATGACACGTGATTCTGAGCCTGGGCCTGGGTCTTAAGATATCTTGTATCATTTTTTTCCCCATTTTTAGAAGCCAGAAAACAAGTTTCAAAAAGGAATGGGCTAGAATACTTAGTAATGACAGACTATGTGGAAAGAAAAAGAAGCCACATGGAAGAGAACTAAAGAACATCAGTCAACAGCCTGCACCAAGGCACCAGACGTGAGTGACACCATCTTGGATTCTCTGGCCCCAGCTGAGTAATATCAGTCAATACCACGCAGAGCACAGGTGATCCATCCGCACTGCCCCAAGGCTGAATACCAGACTCACAGAATCCTTAGAAACAAAATAGCTTTTGTTTTAAGCCAATAATATTGAGGCTGTTTTGTTACTCAGTAATAAACAATTGAAACCCAAGGTTTCAGTTCAGTTCAGTTCAGTCGCTCAGTCGTGTCCGACTCTTTGTGACCCCATGAACCGCAGCATGCCAGGCCTCCCTGTCCATCACCAACTCCCTGAGTCCACCCAAGGTTTATGGGAAGTCAATAGTTGCCTTTGCCTCTTAAGTTGACTGGAAATCTTCAAGGCTTCTAGAAAACAAGGGAGTTGAATATATGTACATGTGTGAAGAATTTTCTTTTCTTTCTCCAATACCTTCCTTTATATTATAAACCTTTAAAAAAAAAAAAAAGAGAAAAAGATGGTGGAGGAGTAGGTGGACATGGAGTTTATCTATCTCTATTGATACATCAGGAATACACCTTCAGACACAGATGTGCATGAAGAACACCATCTGAGAGTGGACAGGGGTGCCTGACCAGTGGAAAATAATATATAAACCATGCAAAACTCGGTAGGACGAAGGAACTAGGGGGGAAAACAGGAGTGTTAGTAGGTCTGGACCTGTCCTCAGCAGCTGGGGGAACTGAAGCAGGTGTCCAATCCCCACATCAGGGCAATTGTCTGAGTCAGTGGAGAAATATTTAAGGCTAAGAGTGAAACAGCTGATCTGTGGCAGCCTAAATGGAATGAGAATCAGACAGTCCTGGCTGCAGCCATACATACCCGGGACAGGGACACAGGTTCCCTGGAAGACACAGCAGCTGGGAGCTGGAGTTTAGGGATTGTGGGGCAATCCCACGGACAGGGCTGCTGTTGATTGCAGAGAGACCAATCGAGGGGATGTGAGGGAGGAGACTGCAGTGGGAAATGCCTGTGGAGGAAATCCAGGTAGCCATGAAAGCAAGGTGATACTGCTAAGTCATGAGCAGGGGGTGAAGCCATCACCATAGCCTCTCTCTCCCCACCTGTCAGCATCAGCAGCTGAACAATTGAGAGGCTGGCCCATCAAATGCCTGATGCACTGAACTACAGAGTAGGACCCCACCCAGGGTGCTCCATTACATGACTGATGCGCTGAACTACAGAGTAGGATCCCTCCCAAGGTGACCCATTAAGTGCCTGATATGTTGATCCATACAGTAGGACCCCAGCCAGGGTGGCCCCTCTATATGCCTGACTCCCCGAACAACAGAAAAGGACTCCAGCCAAGGGAGTCCTCTAAGTGCCTGAACGGGCAGAGCTATGGAGAAAGACTGGCCAAAGAGGCCTTCTGATCACCAGCTACAAGAGGCTCAAAAAAAGACTCTGATAGGGCCATAACTCCTGCTGTGGAGTCAATACGTGTCCCTGCACATTTGGTGCCACCAGGGTATGTGCAAGCCAAGCAGCTGTGCCACCTTCATACTCAACTCTCACCAGGGCAGAGCTGCCACAGGCAAAAAATGTCTTGCATGTATGCACACAGGGTCACTTCAGTCGTGTCCAACTCTGCAACCCTGTAGACTGTGGCCTGCCAGGCTTCTCTGTCAGGGGAGTTCTCCAGGCAAGAATCAGTCCAGTTCAGTTCAATCGCTCAGTCGTGTCTGACTCTTTGCAACCCCCATGTACTGCATTACACCAGGCTTCCCTGCTGCTGCTGCTAAGTCGCTTCAGTCGTGTCCGACTCTGTGCGACTCCATAGACGGCAGCCCACCAGGCTCCGCCGTCCCTGGGATTCTCCAGGCAAGAACACTGGAGTGGGTTGCCATTTCTTCCTCCAATGCATGAAAGGGAAAAGTGAAAGTGAAGTCGCTCAGTCGTGTCTGACTCTTCGCGACCCCATGGACTGCAGCCTACTAGGCTCCTCCGTCCATGGGATTTTCCAGGCAAGAGTACCGGAGTGGGGTGCCACTATGAAATATAATTAAGCTTTTGAGCTTTTTTCTTCTCTCTCAGTCACATTTTTTATTGTTATAAACCATTGCCTCTACGTTGGGCTTTTGCCGTTCTGTGGAGTTTTCCTTTTTCTTTTTTTTTAATTCTAATTTTTAACTTTTTAAACCTATTAATATTTTTCTACATTTATTCCTTTGTTTGCTTTTCCTACTGTTCTTTTCTCCTTGTAGTTAATCTTTAATGTATATAAATCTTCTTCATCTACCTCTATTTAACTTTGCATGTCTATTCTTTCTTTCTTTCTTTCATCTCAACATATTTGTCAGTTTTGTTTTCATTGCTTTATTCCCCACTTGGCACCTTGCTTTAGTTTTGTTTTCCAGTTTGTGCTTTAGTTAGTTTTGTTCTTAAATGGTAAATATAATTTTTGATTTCCTTTGTTCCCGGTTCAATCTACTGTACTTAATTTTTGTTGGACTGTTTGAACTTTGCTTATGGGTACATATATATGTGTGTGTATATTACGTTATTTTAATTATTATTTGCCTGATTTTATAACTGCCATTTGTCTGTGGTTCCTGTTTGGATTCTCATTTTTGGGTATTTGTTTTAATCTCACTTAATGCCATAACAAACTACTTGTGGAATCTGTTCCTGACCAGAGATCAAGCCCAGAGCCTTTGGACTGGAAGCACTGAGTCCAAGACCCTAGACTACCAGAGAACTAACCCTAGGGAATATCAAATAGTGAGAACTCATACAAAGGAAACCACTTGAATACAAGACCCGGCATCACCCACCCACCAGTAGCACCCTGTACAGCACACCTCATCTAAACAAACAAAACAAAAATACAAACCTAATCATCAGCAGACAGGATTACCACGTCAGCCTTGCCCATCAGAGGAAAAACAAACAAACTCAGCACAAATCTCACCCTATACGAAGTTTTCACAAACCACTAGACCAACCTTAGGAGGGAAGAAACCAAAAGGAATAAGAAGAAATTCAACCTTGAAGCCTAGGAAAATGAGACCTCAAACACAATAAGTTCAAAAAAAATAATGCAAATGCAGAGAAATACTACACCAATGAAGTAGCAAACCAGAAACATAGAAGTCCAAATAAATGAAGAGGAAATAGGCAAACTACATGAAAAAGAATTCAGAATAATGATAGTAAAGATGATCAAAAACCTTGAAAACAAAATGGAGAAAGTGCAAGAATCAATCAACAAAGACCTAGAAGAATTAAAGAATAAACATACAGAGACAAACAACACAGTTAGTGAAATTAAAAATAATCTAGAAGGAATCAATAGCAGAATATCTGAAGCAGAAGCATGAATCAGTGAGCTGGAAGATAAAATGGTGAAAATAACTTCCGAAGAGCAGAATAAACTAAAAAGAATGAAAAGAACTGAGGACAGTCTCAGAGACCTCTGGGACAATATCAAATACACCAACATTCGAATTATAGAGGTCCCAGAAGAAGAAGAGAAAAAGAAACGGTATGAAAAATTTTTTGAAGAGGTTATAGTTAAAAATTTCCCCAACATGGAAAAGGAAATAGTCAATCAAGTCCAAGAGCACAAAGAGTCCCATAGAGGATAAATCTAAGGAGAAACATGCCAAGACACACACTAATCAAACTAACAAAGATTAAACACAAAGAAAGACTTTCAAAAGCAGCAAAGGAAAAGCAACAAGTAACATACAAGGGAAATCCCATACATTTAATAGCTGATCTTTCAGCAGAAACTCTGCAGGCCAGAAGGGAATGGCAGGATATATTTAATGTACTGAAAGGGAAAAATCTACAACCAAGATTATAGTATCCAGCAAGGATCTCATTCAAAATTGATGGAGAAATAAAAAGCTATTCAGACAAGCAAAAGTTAAGAAAATTCAGTACCACCAAACCAGCTTTACAACAAATATTAAACAAAATTATATAGTCAAGAAATACAAGAGAAGAAAAAAGACCTACAAAATCAACCCAAACAATTAAGAAAATGGCAATAGGAACATATATATCAATAATTACTTCAAATGTAATTGGATTAAATGCTCCAACTAAAAGACACAGACTGGCTGAATGGATAAAAAAAGAACAAGATCCATATATATGCTGTCTACAAGTAACCCACTTCAGACACATATAGACTTAAAGTGAGAGAATGGAAAAATATATTCACGCAAGTGGGAAGCAAAAGAAAGCTGGAGTAGCAATCCTCATATCAGACAAAATAGACCTTAAAATAAAGAATAATACAAGAGATAAAGAAGGACACTACATAATGATCAAGGGATCAATCCAAGGGGAAGACAAAACAATTGTAAATATCTATGCACCCAACATAGGGGCTTCTCAATACATAAGACAAACACTAACAGACATAAAAGAACTTTATAGTAACACAATAATAGTAGGAGACTTTAACACCCCACTCACTCCAATGGACAGATCATCAAAACAGAAAATTATTAATGAAACACAAGTCTAAAATGACACATTAGCTGAGATGGATCTCATTGGTATCTTCAGGACGTTCCATCCAAATGCAGAAGAATACACCTTCTTCTCAAGTGCACATGGAACATTCTCCAGGACAGACTATAACTTGGGTCACAAATCAAACCTCAGTAAATTTAAGAAAACTGAAATCATATCAAGCATCTTCTCTGACCAAAATGCCATGAGACTAGATATCAATTAAAAAAAAAAAACTGTAAGAAACACAAACACATGGAGATTAAACAACGTGTTTCTTAATAACCAACAGGTTACTGAAGAAATCAAAAGGGAAGTCAAAAAAATTTCTAGACACAAATGACAATGAAAACGCAACATCTCAAAACCTATGGGATGCAGCAAAAGCAGTTCTAAGAGGGTAGTTTATAGCAATATAATCCTACCTCAAGGAACAAGAAAAACGTCGAATAGACAAGAAAAACACCCAGAACAACTGGAAAAAGAAGAGCAAAAACCCAAAATTAGTAGAGGGAAAGAAATCATAAAGATACAAGCAGAAATAAATGAAAAGGAAATGAAAGAAACAATAGTCAAGATTGATAAAACTAAAAGTTGGTTCTTTGAGAAGGTAAAATTGACATGCCTTTAGCGAGACTCATCAAGAAAAAAAGAGAGAAGAATCTAATCAACAAAATTAGAAATGAAAAAGGAGAGGTTACAACAGATAATGCAGAAATACAAAGGATTATCATGAACAACTATATGGCAATAAAATGGATATTCTGGAAGAATGGAAAGATTCTTAGGAAAGTTCAATTTTCCAAGACTGAACCAGGAAGAAATAGAAATTATGAGCAAATGAATTGCAAGCACTGAAATTGAAGCTGTGATCGAAAATCTCCCCAAACACAAAAGCCCAGGACCAGATGGCCTCGCAAGGAGAATCCTACCAAACATTTAGAGTAGCTAATGTCTATCCTTTTAAAACTCTTTCAAAAATTGCAGAGAAAGGAGCACTTCCAAACTCATTCTACGAGGCCACCATCACCCTGATACCAAAACCAGACAAAGACAACACACAAAAAGAAAACCACAGGCCAATATCACTGATGAACATAGATGCAAAAATCCTCAACAAAATTTTAGCAAACAGCATTCAGCAACACATCAAAAAGCTCATACACCATGATCAAGTTGAGTTTATTCCTGGAATGCAAGGATTCTTCAGTATACACAAATCAATCAATGTGATACACCATATTAACAAACTGAAAGATAAAAAACATGATCATCTCAATAGATGCCGAAAAAGCCTTTGACAAAATTCAGCACCCATTTATGATGAAAACTCTTAAAAAAAATGGGCATAGAAGGAACCTACGTCAACATAGTAAAGGCCATATATGATAAGACTACAGCAAATATTATTCTCAATGGTGAAAAACTGGAAGCATTCCCCCAAAGATCAAGAACAAGACAAGGGTGGTCCACTTTCCCCACTATTATTCAACATAGTTCTGGAAATTCTAGCTACAGCAATCAGAGAAGAAAAAGAAATAAAAAGAATCCATATCAGAAAAGAAGTAAAGCTCTGACTGTTTGCAGATGACATGATACTGTACATAGAAAACCCTAAAGATAGTATCAGAAAATTACTAGAGGTAATCAGTGAATTTAGAAAGTTTCAGAATTCAAAATCAATACACAGAAATCAGTTGCATTTCTATATACTAACAATGAATAATCAGAAAGAGAAATTAAGGATTCAATCCTATTCACCATTGCCACAAAAAGAATTAAATATCTAGGAATAAACCTACCTAAGGAGACAAAAGAACTGTACCCAGAAAATTATAAGACACTAATGAAAGAAATGAAAGACGACATAAACATTCCATGTTCCTGGGTAGAAAGAATCAAAGCTGTGAAAATGACTGTACTACCAAATGCAATGTACAGATTAAATGTGATCTCTTTCAAATTCCAGTGAGATTTTTCGGAGAACTAGAACAAAAAATTTGACAATTCATATGGAAATACAAAAGACTTTGAATAGCCAAAGAAGTCTTGAGAAAGAAGAATGGAATTGGAGGCAATATACAATGGGGCAAAGACAGCCTCTTCAATCAATGGTGCTGGTAGTACTCGATGGCTACATGTGAAAGAATGAAATTAGAACATTTCCTAACACCATACACAAAGATAAACTCGAAATGGATTAAAGACCTAAGCATAAGACCAGAAACTATAAAACTCTTACAGGAAAACATAGGCAGAACACTTGATGACATAAATCAAAGCAAGATCCTCTATGACCCACCTCCTAGAGTAACTGAAATAAAAACAAGAGTAAACAAGTGGGACCTGATTAAACTTAAAAGCTTTTGCACAGTAAAGGGAACTATAAGCAAGGTGAAAGCCAACCCTCAGAATGGGAGAAAATATTAGCATGAAACAACTGACAAAGGATTAATTTCCAAAATATACAAGCAGCTCATACAACTCAATACCAGAAGAACAAACAACTCAACCAAAAAGTGGGAAAAAGACCTAAACAGACATTTCTCCAAAGAAGACATACAGATGGTTAACAAACACATGAAAAGATGCTCAGCATCGCTCATGATTAGAGAAATGCAAATCAGAACTACAATGAGATTATCACCTCACACAGGTCAGAATGGCCATCATCAAAAAGTCTACAAACAATAAATGCTGGAGAGGGTGTGGAGAAAAGAGAACACTCTTGCACTGTTGGTGGGAATGTAAATTGATACAGCCACTAGGAAAGATGGTATGGAGATTCCTTAAAAAACTAGAAATAAAACCACCATATGACCCAGCAATCTCACTCCTAGGCATATACACTGAGGAAATCAAAATTGAAAAGATATATATATCCCGTTGTTCATTGCAGAACTATTTACAATAGGTAGAACATGGAAGCAAATTAGATGTCTATTGACAAATGAATGGATAAAGAAGTAGTGGTACATATACACAATGGACTATTACTCAGCCATAAAAAGGAATGCATTTCAGTCAGTTCTAATGAGGTGGATGGACCTAGAACGTATTATACAGAGTGAAGTAAGTCAAAAAGAGTAAGATAAATATCATATTCTAATGCATATATACGGAATCTAGAAAAATGGTACTGAAGAATTTATTTGCAGGGCAGCAATGGAGAAACAGACATAGAGAATAGACTTATGGACATGGGGAGAGGGAAAAAAAAACAAACACTATGATGTGCTGTGGTATATAAAAGTAATATATATTTAAATGTAAAAAAAAATATTTCCCTACTGTAATTCATATAGACATTTCTACATTCACTTTCATCTTTGTAATGACTGAAGCAATTTCAAAATTGTTTATGCTTTGCAAAAAAAATAAGGCAAATTAGATCATGATTTGTTTTCTATGGCTGCCATAATAAATTACCACAATTTCAGCAGTTTAAAACAGCATAAATTTGTTCTCTCACAGTTCTAGAAAATAGATCTGAAATCAAGAAGTTGTCAGGGCTCTGTTTTCTCCAAAGCATCTAGATGAGAACCTTTCCTTGCTTTTTCCAGTTTCTGGTGGGTCCAGGGAGTCCTCAGCTTGTGGCTGAGAAATTCCAATCTCTGCCTCTAAGGTCTTTACACAGCCACTCTGTCTTTGGCCTTTTCTGTCTTAAATCCTCCACCATCTTTCTAAGGATATTTATGGTCTGCCTGGATAATCCACAGTGACTTCATCTTGAAGTCCTTATATTAGTTATATGTGCAAAGGCCTTTCTCCCAAATAAGCTCACATTCACAGGTTTCAGGGGTTAGTTCATGGACATATTTTTGCAGGGGTATAGGGGATAACCGTTCAGTTCAGGACAGATCATAGTTCATAAATCTTCATTTTAGTATCAAGTTTTTGCTATTGTTTAGTTTTGGGGATTTTTGGCTGATTGCTTTAAATTTCCTCAAATTAGAATCAAGAAGTGAAGTGAAATGAAGTCGCTCAGTCATGTCTGACTCTTTTGACCCTGTGGACTGTAGCCTACCAGGCTCCTCCATCCATGGGATTTTCCAAGCAAGAGTACTGGAATGGGTTGCCATTTCCTTCTCCAGGGGATCTTCCTGACCCAGGGATCGAACCCAGGTCTCCCACATTGTAGGCAGATGCTTTACTGTCTGAGTCACTAGGAAGCACTTACCAAATAATGATGAGTTTGCTCTTGCCACACATCTCAAACAAGACTCCTGTAGCACTTATTATCTGAGCTAATTAATCTAGTTTTTAGTCACTGACCTGCTTATTTCCCCCAGCAGAATCATCTTTTTTACTTATTATAATACCTGCAGCACTTTTGTATTACTAACATACAATATATAGCCAATAAATGGGTTTGATCCAAATATTTGTTTCTTTATCCTCAATACATTGCACTTGGTTTAATAAACGTATGGGCAAAGCAGGAGAAACCTCCACTGAGGAGACTTTGGTCATGGCCCTCTCCCACAATGTTCCCTCTCCCTGCCCTCAGGGGATGACTAGGCACCATACCTCTAATGCAAAAAAAACCCAAAAAACAAAAAAACAAAAAAACTGAGAAAGAAACAGAATGAACAGGGTAAGAAATTCAAAGAGGCAGAACCTAAAGAATTATAGTAGAACAAGAACTAGACCAACATGTAGTAAACGGGAGGGTGAGGTATTTCCTGAAATGGAAGAGATTAATAGATGCAGACAATACTTTAGAACTGGAAGAAGATTTAGATTGTCCAGAGTTAATTGAAGCATTTCTTAATTCTCAAAAAGCTGATAAAGAAAAAGATGGTACAAAAAGAAAATATCTGACAGTGAACCTGGTGATAGAAAATCATAGAAGAAAAGAGATTCTGCTTGAGCAAGAAGTTTTTCCAGAGGTCTTGAGCCAGAGTAAATAATTAGTGCCACAGACAGCAGTGGAGAATTTAATAGTTTTCATGCAATGGGAAAATTCAGATGAGGTGGAATTGGTGCAGGCAAAAAAGGTGAATATGAAGTGTCCTCAAATTGTAATTGTTTTCCTTTGAATATAGACTGACTTAGCATTCTTGTCCAGAAGATAAAGAAATAACTACATTCTAAAGAAAATCAAGTTTGATATGCTCATTTTGAAGTAGTATTGGGGAAGTTGTTGGGTTTTTTGTTTGTTTTTGCATCTGTAACACTTGTTACTTTATACAAATAAAACATTCCTGTAGTTGCTTCCTTTAGCAGAAATGAACATTTGATACCATGGTATATTATTTCTTCTGCATTAGAGAAGAACTTTTCTAAATGTTGGGGAAAATCTTCACAGTCATTACTCAATCAGGATTTACAATTTGCATTTACTCATATATGCCTAACCTGGAGGAGGGCATGGCAACCCACTTCAGTATTCTTGCCTGGAGAATCCCATGGACAGAGGAGTCTGATGGGCTACAGGAACAAAGAGTCAGCCACGACTGAAGTCACTAAGCACATATATGCCTAAGGGCCATTCTGGGCTTTTCATAGGTGAATACATAAAATACATATGTAAATAGTTTGGGGGTTTTGTTGTTGTTTAAATATGTCTGTTGTTGTTTAGTCACTAAGTCATGTCCCATTCTTTTGTGACCTCATGGACTGTAGACCTCCAGGCTCCTCTGTCCATGGGATTTCCCAGGCAAGAATACTGGAGGGGTTGCCATTTCCTTCTCCAGGAGATCTTCCCAACTCGGGATCCAACTCATGTCTCCTGCATTGGCAGGCAAATTCTTTACCTCTGAGCTCCTAGGAAGCCCTTAAATATGTTTACTAAAATAAAAACAGCCATTCACAACCATGGATAAGCCCATATTTCTGGGATTCCATCATTTTGAGCAATATAAGAAGTCACTTCAAGTTAAAGAGAAAATTTTTTGAAGCCTTAATCTTTCATGTTAAATAATTTTATAGTTAATTAGACAAGGTAAACAATTTAAATTGGACAATGTTTTAAAGCAGCCCTATCAGAATCTGCATCCATATCTTCAGTCATCCAAATGGAATTTTATACGCAAAGCCCCTGAAAGGAAAATTTTATCACTGTCAACAACCTTCTCACTCAAATGAAAAAGCTAGAAAAATTCTGGTATGTTTTAATTAGCCAAAGAAGCCTTAGTTAAATGAACATTCAAAGCTTCCTTAGGAAAAACCATTCTTTTACAAGAAGTTGAAATCCCTGTGCTTTATTTACTGAAAGGTTGTGATACATGTAATGTCTCAGACTTGTTCATGGAAACCTAATAACATGGTTAGATACATTGACATTTTAGGATCTGCAGGAATAAATGCGTGAACAAATTTTTATAATCTAAACTTGACCTGCATGTTTTGTCAAACTTTACCCCAATCCATTTTACATATAGACTCGATCTTCTCAGTATTTTGGGTTACTGGGTTCAGCAGAAGTCAGGAAAAACAATAACTTTGTAGTAATCAGAATGTTATTAACTGTATATTATTCACTATATAGTAAATACTGGTGAATAGTGGTCAAATATATTCCTTT
This sequence comes from Giraffa tippelskirchi, assembly GCF_054371585.1. NCBI lineage: Eukaryota > Metazoa > Chordata > Mammalia > Artiodactyla > Giraffidae > Giraffa > Giraffa tippelskirchi. The sequence goes on along the minus strand of NC_137275.1, from coordinate 79,267,427 downwards.
AAAAAATAGATGTATGAATGGACTTATTATTCCTTAGACATATCCAGATGCATTTCATATATACTTTTATATCTGCTATGGAGAAAAACAGTAGAAAAAATATCTTACACTTCTTTAATCTATGTTTGGCTTTTTAAAGCCAACTATAAAAAAAAGAAGGGAAAAAATAAGCTATGTGTGATTAACTGCTGTCAGACATAGATACTAAAATCAGAGTAAAAAGCACATGCAACTTAAATATTTTTGAATAACTTTTACATTCTGTATTTTTTGTCACTATGTCAATGCAGTCAACATTTTGGTTGATCTTCAATCCTTTTATATTTAAATATATAATTTGTTTTATTTATAATAGCAAGTAAAAAGAGTAAACTTTCAATGAACATTGGTTATTTATGTTATGTGCACTGAAAACCTTTCTATGAAAACATAATTTTTCCATAGGTTTGCCTACCATATACTCTATGTGAAGATTATTATATTATTTAATATATCTTTTCTTAATGTAAAGAATCAATAAGTTTCATTCGTGCCCTATAAATAATAAAAGTTACAAGTTACTGAGGATAAAATTGTTAATCAATCTTGCTCTTCTGTACATAGTAGGAATTATTCAGGAGGTAACAGAGAAAATTTTTGCAGAGAGATGCTCTATTCAACTAAGGAAATGATTTTCAGCTGGGAACATATTCTCCCAGAAAAAAACAAACTGTAATCTTTCTCCAAAGTCAAAGCATAATGGAGTACCAGATACATAAAGGCTTCCAGCCAAAGAATAACAACACTTGGTTAGTATCAGAAAATTTGGGGGGAAAAAAAAGGAATATAGGCAGACTAAAACTGAGATTATTCTCCTAGACATACCTTTCTGAAAAATATCTCTAGTTCTTTATTAAAAGTGCATTTAAAAATTAGTATCAGAATCCCAACACATGCCTTTGTGAATTTTTTGAACCGTAGAGTAAAATGTATAAAATTTTATTATACTAAAGTAATAAAATCCAGAGTAAATGAACCTGGAAGAATCTGATCAACTTATAGTACCAATTATGGAATCCTTAATAGAAAAATATATAAGAACTTTCCTTCATATGATGTTGCTTTAAAAGGTTTATTTTTAAGGAATACTGACTCAATGATTATTCTGACTATTTCTGTATAATCCTCTGCTGAAATTGGAGATGTCAGCCACTTTTCTTTGTGTGAAAACAATTTTGGGGTTTTATTAAAATCTCAATTTAATTTAAACAAGTATTAATTTGGTTAACATAAAAAAAATCATCTCTGGATTTAAACATATTAGACTGTCTTCAAAACATAGTATAAATAAAATAATCAGCCTTAAAATTCTCTCCGAGATGTAATTTTGAGAAAAAAAAAAAACACATTTATAACCGTCATTGTATCTATCATTTATGGAGGGCTTACTGTGTATCTGAAACTGATGAGCATTGCGTTTACATCCATTATTTCATCTAATCTTAATCACAAAGTTTTCTGAGATTTAATTTATTAAGTTAAACCTTATAAAATTACTAAAATTTTATAATTTTTACCTGAACATTGAAACTACATATTCTGTAGTTAAAATGTAGAGATAGAAGAATTTTGTTTTAGCATATATTCTTGTTCATTTAATATGCAAGAAATCAGAAAATCACTTTTTTTTCCTTCTAGAATCTTTTTTAAATACAATGCTACTGTGGAAAGTAAAATAGAAACTATGGATTTTGACATTAATTTTGGTTCTGGTAAAGCTGTTTTCTAATCCAGGGGGGAAAGATTCTTGAAACACTTCAAATATCACCCCAGTTCTCAAAAGTGTTACTACAATATTTTATGCAGTCAAGCTAACAGCTGGTTTGGACATATTTTGAAATGTATTTGGGACAGGAGGGCATAAAATGACAAGCACCACTGTGTGAAGTCTAAATTTATTGAGCTGAACAATATCAGAGAAACATCTGGGCAGGTTACCACAGGTGACTAAAATATTGTGCTAATGAGGGTAGCATCAAAGCTTAACACTCTTATAAGGTAGTTTGCTTGGAGAGCAGAAACACTTCCCTCCAACCAGAGCTTGTTCTCTGAACCTCAGCTAGCTCTCCAATGCACATAATTAACTTGACAAGGAAAACTCAGGAGACAGACAGACTGATTCATCAAAATGCATCATTACAATAGGAAAAACAACTAAAAAGATGTACCAAATACCACTTTGTGATCATTTGCTAAATTAAAAATGCCAGTATAAAGCTTTACAACTTTTTATTATAAAAATTTTTAAATATACATAGAGAGAATTGAATCATGAATCTAAATACTCATCACTCTGCTTAAGCAATTATCAATGCATTTGCCATCCTGTTTATTTATACCCCTATTCCTTTTTTGCCACCATCCCTGTCTAATTTATTTGAAATAAATGCCAGATGTTATATAATTTTATTTCTAATTATCTCAGTAAATATCTCTGAGAATTAAGAGGTATTTAAAAACACAATCATGATGTCATTATCATGCTCCCTAAAATTTATAATTTCTTAAAATTATCAAATATGTTTGTATTCCAGTTGTCTTAATTCAAATTAGGATACATATTTCACGATAGTTAATATGTCTCTTGAGTCTTTTTATTTAAGTATTCTCCATTGTCTACCTTCATCTTTTCCTATAATCCAAGCATCAAAGAAAAACAAATTATATCTTTTGTAGTTTCCCAAGGTCTGGATTGTGATGAATCCTTCTGCATGACTTAACATGTCCCTTTGCCCACTGTTTTCTGTAAATTGGTAAACCTAGAGAGTTGATCTAATTTATATAATATTTGGCAAGAATCTGGTGTTGTGTACTTTAAACATCAACAACCTCAGATATGCAGATGATACCACTTTAATAGGCAGAAAGTGAAGAGGAACTAAAGAGTCTCTTGACAAATGTGAAAGAGGACAGTGAAAAAGCTGGTTTGAAATTCAACATTCAAAAAACGAAGATCATGGCATCTGATTCTATCACTTGATGGCAAATAGATAGGGAAAATGTGTAAATAGTGTCAGATTTCATTTTCTTGGGCTTCAAAATCAATGCAGATGGTGACTGCAGTCTCAGGATTAAAAGATGCTTGCTCCTTGGAAGAATAGGTATGACAAATCTAGACAGTATATTAAAAAGCAGAGACGCCACTTTGCCAACAAAGGTCCATATAGTCAAACTATGGTTTTTCTAGTAGTCATGTACGAATGTGAGAGGCGAACTATAAAGAAGGCTGAGCACTGAAGAATTGATGCTTTTGAAATGTGGTGTTGGAGAAGACTATTGAGAGTCCCTTGAATGGCAAGTAGATCAAGCCAGTCAATCCTAAGGGAAATCAACCCTGAATATTCATTGGAAGGACTGATGCTGAAGCTGAAGCTCCAATGCTTTGGCCACCTAATACGAACAGCCAACTCTTAGGAAAAGACCCTGAGGCTGGGAAAGTTTGAAGGCAGGAGGAGAAAGCAGCAACAGAGGATGAGATGGTTGGATGGCATTGCTGACTCAATGGACATGAATTTGAGCAAACTCAGGGAGACAGTGAAGGACAGAAAAGCCTGGCATGCTGCAATTCATGGGATCACAAAGAGACAGACACGGCTTAGAGACTAAACTACAACAACAACTTTAAATAGAAGCCACATACCCTCCATCTCCTTCTCTCTTAGTGATATTATCAACTACTATGTTCATTTATTATGTTCATTAGTGTTACATTGCCCTGAAATCCATATATTGAAGCCCTAACCCCCAGTTCTTCAGAATGTGACTGTATTTGGAGAAAGGGCCTCCAAAAGAGGTAAGTCAAGTTAAATGAGGTCACATGAGTTGTCCCTAATTTAATTAGACTGGTGTAATTATGGGTGGAGGATGTGGGAATATATAGAGGGACACCAGGGATAGAAGCACTATGAGGAAAGACCACCTAAGTACACAGTTAGAAGGTGGCCATCTGCAAGCAAATGAGAGAGGCCTCAGGAGAAACTGAACCTGCTGACACCTTGAACTTGGACGTCCAGCCTCCAGAACTGTGAGCAAATAAACTGTTTAAGCCACCCAGAGTGTGGTGTTTTCTTACAGTAGCCTTAGAGAACTAATAAATTAGTAATGACAAAATGCCAAAGTTTTAATTATATCATTTCTTCCTAGATATGAGGAATATTTGAATAAAAACTATTTTTCTTCATTCATTATTTGGTTAGCCTGAGGTAGGTTTTGTCTTCACACACACACACAAATAAATTGGCTCATTAACACCCTTTAAAGAGGAATATTTCATTATAACTCATGATTTAAACACATTTGGTGGTGAAATAATAAGTGCTCTGGCTTTCTGCCCTAAGATCAAGCCTGGGGAAACTGCAGAGTGAAACATAGATTCCAGAAACCTATATAACAGCACTGTGGGGATCTCCTGGGAAGGGGAAGCATATACTGAAGTGTTGTATCTGGAATATATGTAGTTTCAGCCTAGGGATAGGGCAACTGAAACCAACAATGAAATAGATCAAAGTGTTTTAAATTCAGCTCATGCCTTTTCCATGTGTTGACTTGAATATCATTGCCTAGTTTTTCCTTGCAGAAATCTGATGCAGTTACCCACAGCACAAATCAATTTATTGGGAGTGGGTCAGTGCAAAGAATAGCAGAACAGAACAAAAGTTTTGCTGGGATATGGAATTGAAAAATGCAGATATCGGTTGACCAGCTTTACACACTACCTAGCCCACACTTTCCCCCTCCAGACCTCTAGGACTAGGAGATTACAACCCAGCGATAATTCCCATTCCCATAGGTGCTTCTTCCTTAAAGATTTTAACAACTTATTTTTGAGTAGTGGCAAAAAATGATGAACTGTAGTACTGTGGTATATGGTGCTCCTTTCCCTAGGGCTCATCACTTTTCTAAGCCTCGAACCTATGAAGAAAAACAGAGACTAAAGTGACTATCTCTTACACGTTATGAGAAAAGCATATTCTCAGATCAATATGAGTCCACAAGCCAAAACAGTTATATATCTGAGGATTCAAAAGAAAACACAACAACCTGAACAACACATTGTCAAGACTGTAAATGGCTTCAGATTTGACCCTATTTTCAAGCTAACATTAGTGAAGTCGCTCAGTCGTGTCTGACTCTTTGTGACCCCATGGACTGTAGCCTACCAGGCTCCTCCATCCATGGGATTTTCCAGGCAATAGTACTGGAGTGGGCTGCCATTTCCTTCTCCAGGGGATCTTCCCGACCCAGGGATTGAACCCAGGTCTCATGCATCGTAGACAGATGCTTTACTGTCTGAGCCACCAGGGAAGTCCAAGCTAACATTATCTTGCCACAATTTCATGATGTAATCAGAAGGCATATTCCTAGGTCAGATACTATTTCCCATAGCAATAGCAGTGTCTTCATTGGCACTTATTCCTCAAGTTCCAGGTCCCACAGGAGGATTCAAAGAAGGCCAGATGATGCCTACAAAAGCAGTATGTTGCCTTATAAGAGAGAAACCCTGAGCTTAGGGAACCCAAATCTTTTACAACTAGCAATAAACTTGCCTGCCATTTGCTTCTGAAGGAGATATCATTTTATTATACTGGACAGCAAACAAATGTGACCTTTGCTTTGGAGAAAGACACTATTTCTATCTTCCAAGGCTGTTCACTATACAAACATTTTTGAAAGAATAATTTAAAGATAGTCACTGGCTCAGTTAATAACAGTTGCAAAAATCCTAGAGGCTCGGGAAAAACTGTCTTTCAACATATACAATGTGAAGCTTAAAGTAGAAGAATTTTGTTCCAGTATTTATAAGAGGGATATTCTAGGAGTTAAATTATCAAAAAAGTAAAGCTATTGATATACACATAATGTGTACACACTCACACAATTTATTTGTGACCAGAATGAAAACCACCTGTTTCTGGATTAGAGTAATCTCCAGGGATGCTTATAGGGAGGGCTACATGGGCGATTTCAACTAGCTAACTCTTTAACCGACAAGGAAAAGTAAAACCATGTATTTATTCCAAAGTTAAACAAAGAAAATTGAAATACAATCTGGCAAAATTCAAATCATTAGTTAGGGTATACTAACCAAATAAATATTGACCCAGCTATATTTGCACCCCTGTATTTTAGGATAAGTACAATTTCTGACCATACTATTTCCTCAGCTTATACACTTTTTTTTTTACAGATTGATTGATAACATGAAGGGTTATTAAGCATGAAACAGCTAGCACACTTGAGCACTCTTGCTATTGCTGTTTCCTCACATGTGGTCCACTGTTATCCTGCATTGATTCTGAAATGGTGATGTGATTTAATCAAAATATGCCGCGATGATTGGAACCTGAACTTGAAAAGATAATATGACATAGTATTGCCTTCCTTACACGCAAAGAAAAACACATTAAAAATGATATAATTTAAAATGAATTTTCTTCATCTACATGACAACATCTGTTGGAATTATAATGACCTAACTTGACAGTGCAATCTAACTGTCCCAAGTATTTAAGTGGAAAGTGACATACAATAAATGTAGGTGGATTTTAAACCAAGAATTGGCATGGAAACAACAACTTGCCACTTAAGACAATACATGATAGCATGAAACTATTCTAATAAGCCTTCTGTAGTATATCTAATTCTTTGAAAACCAAGCTATTGTTTCAAGCATTTCTAAATCTATTTCCTTTAAAATATTTTTATTATATAAAAACAACAACAAACATTTGCTAAATGCTCTAGTAACCTTCCCCAACTGACATTCGTCGTTTGAATTACAAAACAAAAGAATAATTTTAGTGACCATTTTCTCAATTTTCCCAAGATTGGTACATGTTATCACCAGCACCAGTTAAGACTCATAGAAGAGAAGTTAGTTAATTATATCCAATGGATACTTTAGTATTAAGCCTAATTCTCTGTGTGAGCAACACAGCTAAGGTTAACTACCGCAGTGAAGATTCACTTAGAAAAGATTTCAGACTCTTTCTGTCAATTATGATTCTGGGGAAATAACAAGATTCATTAATGAAGAAAAAGGCCCTTTAGAGTACAAAGATATATAAGACATAGTTCCTGTCCAGAGTTTATAACATCTTGTTGGTGAGATGATAAACGAGTATAAGTCAACAAATCACATTCTATGTAACTGCACCACATACTGATAAAAATAAATGCTTACTGCATTATAATATGAAGAGATTAAATAGAAAGTTACATTATCATTTGCCAGCACAGAAACAACATTAAAGAAAGAAAACGTTTTATCTAGGTTGTGGGTGGGAGAGGGAACCTTAGTAAAGAGGTGTTATTTGAACTACAAGTATAGAATGAATAAGAACAAAAGATATTAGAAAATTCTATCTTGAAGCATAGCAGAAGCAAAACCCCAAGTTTACATGTGATAAATATTAGCAAGTTCTGAATTAAAGAAGGGATTAAAGAGATAATAAATGGTTCCTGTGGGGAAATGGTGGAAAACAAGGTTGAATGCAGAAGGTAGGAAATATTATTCAGGACTCTGAAGGCTAGGAGATGGGTTTAAGGTGAGATAGAAAGAATGAATCTTTTCAAGTGGACACTCATGTGTCCACCACCAAGCCTAGTAAGGATTATGATGGCTTTTTGGAGGGCTTGGGTAGTAATACAGGTGCTCAAAAGAGTATTATCTATTTACATATTATATACCTATCAAATTATCAGTACTGGCTGGGAGTTGCAATTGTTCAGTCACTAAGTTGTGCCCGACTCCGCAGTTCCATGGACTGCAGCATGTCAAGCTTTCCTTCCTGCACTATCTCTCAGAGTTTGCTCAAACTTATGTCCTTTAAATCAGTGATACTATCCAACCATCCCCTCTTCTGTCACCCCCTTCTCCTCAGTCTTTCCCGGCATCAGGGTCTTTTCCAATGAGTCTGCTCTTCACATGAGGTGGCCAAAGTACTGGAGCTTCTGCTTCAGCGTTAGTCCTTTCAGTGAATATTCAGGACTGATTTCCTTTAGGATTGACTGGCTTGATCTCCTTGCTGTCCAAGGGGCTCTCCATATTTTAAACATATTTTCATAATTATCTTACAAACTGGGCATTATTAGTGAGGCTTTCAAAGGTTACTACCTTCCTCTGCTCATGTAACCAGGTATGTACTTTCTACCATTATATCACAGAAAGGTGCATCTGATTCCAATACTATTTAAGCAAATAATATCCATGATGAAAACAATATTTATGGAAAATTAGTTTGGAAACAGAGTGGAAAATGCAATGAAGGAAGAAGATATTACAGGCAGAAAAATCATTTTAGAAACAATTAAATGAATTTTCCATCAATGATGAAGCCCCAAAGAGAAGAGAAAAAGAAAGGGAAATCAATTGATTAAATAATTAAGATTTAGAGAATAATGGAGAAAAGGTGGATATGTAGTCATGGGATGTAACTGAAGATAGGACAATAAGGAAAATTTTGCAATCAGGGCAGTGGAATACAGGAAGAGGTCAGGAAAATAACAAAAATAATTTTTATAATAATTCTCATTGTCAAATGTGCATGCATAGCTCCATTTTTCTGGAAAGTTCTCCTCTCAGGCTTTTCCAGTTACCATATTCCTTAAAGACAAATTCAAAATTAATTTCCTGGTATAAAATACTCTTTAATATTTTCTGAAAGATGAATCAGTCCTGAGATCTTTCACATTTATATATTGCTATTTTATCATGTTACATTGTATATGTACTTGGCTTACTTGTGTTTCTTTAATAGTGTACAATGAGGGTAGTGAAGGCAGGGATCCTTTCTTATATTTATATTAGAATACAAAATATATGGGCTTCCCTGGTGGCTCAGTGGTAAAGAATTTGCCTGCCAATACAGGAGACATGTGTTCAATCCCTGGATTGGGAAGATCCCCTGGAGTAGGTAATGCCAACCCATTCCGGTATTCTTGCCTGGAAAATCTCATGGACAGAGGAGCATGGTGGGCTCTTCCATGGGGTGGCAAAGAGTTGGACATGACTAAGTGACTAAACAATATTCTTGACAAATATGATGCTTTAGTGCCTTTGATATTAGAGATAGCTATTTAAAAATTATTTTGAAATTATCTGGCTTTATCCAGTACCAATAATGCTTTGGACGTGAATATTTTCTGAATCAACAATCCAATGTGTCTTTCTATTTAATTGTAGGAAATAGAGCACACTGACGTCCTGGTTCTGGATGCATTTTGCTTAATCCTTTAACTATATTTATGATTATAAAACAAATACAGGTAAGTCATGTCATTTAAATGTGCCAAAGGCTTTCATTTAAATTAATGTACTTCATAAGAGGTTTATGAGCATCTACTGTGTGTCAAGAACCATGCACATAAATGGCAGTATAAAGATAGATAGGATCCAGTCTACCTTCAAGGAAGTCATAGTCTAAAAGATAAATCACACGAGACAAATCATTAAACAAAATATGACACACACAGTAATAGAGTTCTATATAAAAGATACGAAGATAAAGAGTATGGATCAGGGAGAACAAAAGAGAAAATGTAATATTTGACTTGTGCCTTAATACCTATGCAGAAAATTTTAAAGTAGAAAAGAGAGGGAAGAATACTCTGGTTTTCAGGGAATAATTGGAGCAAATTCAGCGAGATGTTCAAGAAACAGTGAACAATCCCCTGTGATTTGACCATCTGAGAAGTGCGTGTGTGTGTGTGTGTGCGCGCATGCACATATGCACACGTGTGTAGTACCAAGGAGTAAGGAGAGGAATGCTAAGTGAAATCAATAGACAAAGATAGAGATTAGCAATTTATGAGAAGCCCTGCGTGCTTTTAAAAGAAAACTGGTCTTCATTTATGCATCTGAAAGTTAGAGAGATTGTTAAGCAGAGAACACAGTGAGATCTGTGTTTGACAAATATATGTATTTGCTGTTTATGTGAAGGTGAACAGTAGGGTCAAGAATTAGAAGCAGAACATCAGTTCGAAGGCAATAGCTCTAGGATAAATTATTTGGCTTAACCTAAGGAAATTTCAGTGGAGAATTAGCAGAAAGGAGAAGCACTTGAGATCCATTTCAGAAACAGAATCAATAGGCCTTTGTGCCAGATTGCAAAGCAGCATGAAGAGGATGTGCATTGGAGATGAATATCTGGGATGCTAATTTAGACAAACAGGTGGATTACATTTTCATAACCTTAGTTTTCCTAAAGTGGATAACACTTTAATTCTGCTAAAGATGCTCTTTGTGTTCATAGAGCATCATGAACTATTTATTCTAAGAAAAAGAGAATGGCCTTATGTATACATTAATGTGGTGATAGAAAACTAATTTTAAAATGCAAGAGCGTTTTCTAGGAAGCACCTATTTTGAAAAGGTTTATTTTTATACTTAACTCTATTTTATCTGGATATATTAAACTATTTTTATTTGTAAAACTAATTTTCAAGTATCTCTAGTCCTATCAAAAGTTGCCCATAGTTAAGAAGAATGTATTTATCTCCCCTTCCTCAAAATTCTCCCTCTTTTATTCTGCCCCAAATTTTCTAGAATTACCAGGTTTTTAGTTACATTTCATATTTCTACTAAGTAGTGGTTACAACTTTGCCACACCCTCTAGCTAGCTAAGAATTCACCATCACTTTCTCATTTGGATAAATTATAGATACTAATTGGGTTGAATTGGTGTTCTCGGCTGAGACATTAGTTAGTTAATTGTATGTTCTGTCTTGAGAAGTTCCAGTTTGAAGATCTTCAAGCAATGACACTTGATAGAATTCATTTTTGTGATAAAAATATGGAATCATTAAATAAAACTGTATTGTTTTCTTTATTTTTTCTCTAAAATAACTTCATGTCTTTATACAGTTTCTGTAATCACCTGTGTCTCCTGATAAATTATCTGCTCTAATTCAATCAACCTCATGTTATTCTTTTTTCCAAAATATAATAAAACATTTAGTGGTAATTCAACCTAAGACTCACACCTATGACATTTAACTGAAGATCTCACTCAGTGCATTAGCTCATTGACATTAATCAACACTCTCCTTTGTATGTCTTTTTAACCAGCTTACATTTCACTTAACGGTTATTCAAGCCAACTCAAATTAATTTTGCAATCAAAATTTCACATGGCATTTTCTTCAGTACTTTGCTAGAAGTCAAGATGCATTACGCCTCCTCCACTCTGTTCATTTATTAAGGCTGTAAAGCTATCAATAAAGAAAGTAGCTTTGTCTGGCACACTTTGCTCTGTACTCACTTATTCAATTTATTTCTCATGGCTGTGCTTTTCTTTCAAACATGTGGTAGCATTTTCAGAATAATTTTTCATTTTTGTACTTTCTTATTTCAATCAATAAGATTAATTACATCTAAGAAATTAGTTATTTTTGTTTTAAAACATTTATAGAATTCTAAAAATAAGAAAAAGTATTAAATTTAAGGGTAAAAAAAAGAGAGATACCTAAAGTTTTGAGATAGCATGAGTTGGTGGACTTAATTTACAGTGACGCAGTCCTAGGGATGGAGAAGGCAATGGCAACCCACTCCAGTACTCTTGCCTGGAAAATCCCATGGACAGAGGAGCCTGGTAGGCTGCAGTCCATGGGCTCGCCAAGAGTCGGACACGACTGAGCAGCTTCACTTTCACTTTTCCCTTTCATACATTGGAGAAGGAAATGGCAACCCACTCCAGTGTTCTTGCCTGGAGAATCCCAGGGACGGGGGAGCCTGGTGGGCTGCCGTCTATGGGGTCCACAGAGTCAGACTCGACTGAAGCGACTTAGCAGCAGCAGCAGCAGTCCTAGGGAGGGAAGAAGGCTCTGTTGTGGGAAAGGGTCAAAGTCTCACCCAGACCTTTGTTCTCTACACTCCTATGGAACAAAAGACTTAACTCACTGTGAGCTGTCCCAGGCAGAGGTGAAAACCCACTGAAACTGAGGAAAGGATGAAAGATAAATAATCCAACTATTACAGGAGGGGTAAAATCTCTCATTAGCATCAAGCCTGCCAAATACTTAAGGCAAAGTTGAGGTTTCCATGAGGAGGGCAGGCAGTACCAAGGAGGAAGGCACCGACTCAATCCAGGGACACAGGGCCTGCCTAAGCCTAAGAATGGATCCCCCACCCTCCGTGACCCAGTGCTGAATAACAAGTAACAGCTCTCTACCATTGAGAGATGGGATACAGTGTAAAAATACACGTTTGGAGTCACAGGCTCACAGGAAAATCTAATGTTGAGGAATAGTGAGAAGTTTTCTCTGGTGATCAATCTCCAACATAGTATAATGTATCAATGAGAAGATTTGAAGCCTGTGGTGCATTGAATGCAATAAATAACAACAAAGCCTAAACCCAGGGAGACTGAGTCTTGACTTAATTGATGTCTGTTGTTGTTTAAGTTGCTAAGTCATGTTCAACTATTTGTGACCCCATGGACTGCAGCACACCAGGCTTCCCTGTCCTTCACTGTCTCCCTGAGTTTCCTCAAACTCATGTCCACTGAGTCAGTGATGCCATCCAACCACCTTTTCCTCTGTTGCCCCTTTTCCTCTCTCAATTTTTCCCAGAATCAGGGTCTTTTCCAAAGAGTTGGCTTTGGAATCAGACCAGCGTATTGGAGCTCTAGCTTCAGCATTGGTCCTTCCAATGGATATTCATGGTTGTTTCCTTTAAAATTGACTAGCTTGATCTCCTTGCAGTCCAGGCGACTCTCAAGAGTCTTCTCCAGCACCACAGTTCAAAAGCATCAATTCTTCAGTGCTCAGCCTTCTTTATAGTCCAACTCTCACATCCATACATGACTACTAGAAAAACCATAGCTTTGACTATCCAGAGCTTTGTTGGCAAAGTGATGTCTCTGTTTTTTAATATGCTATCTAGGTTTGTCATAGCTTTTCTTCCAAGGAAAAAGCATATTTTAATTTTGTGGCTGCAGTCACTGTCCACATTGATTTTTGAGCCCAAGAAAATAAAATCTGACACTGTTTCCACATTTTCCCCATCTATTTGACATGAAGTGATAGGACCAGATGCCATGATCTTCAGTTTTTGAATGTTCAGTTTTACGCCAGCTTCTTCACTCTCCTTTTTCATCTTCATCAAGAGGTTCTTTAGTTCCTCTTCACGTTGTGCCATTAAAGTGTTATCATCTGCATATCTGAGGTTGTTGATATTTCTCCCAGCAATCTTGACTCCAGCGTGTGATTCATCCAGCCCAGTGTTTTGCATGATGCACTCTGCATATAAGTTATATAAGCAGAGTGACAATATACTAACACCCCACAACAAAAGCCACAGAAGGGGCATGTCCATTTCCAGACATAAAAACTATTTGCTTTAGTCTCTAGTCTCTTTGTATAATGTTCATCTCCCATTCAAACATTATAAGACACACAGAAAGTCAAGCAAAATACCCAACCATTGTTGAGAGATAAACCAGTCACCGAACCAGATGCATATATGAACCAGAAGTTGGAAGTGAAAGATAGGATATTTAAAACAACCATGATTAATATGATGAAGGTTTTTACAGAAAAGGTGGACAATGTGCATGAACAGATAGAAAATTTCAGCAAAGAGATGGACTCTATTAGAAATAATCAAGTGGAAATTCTAGAGATAATAATATTAATAGTAATAATAAGCATAGGAACTGATATGAAAAATGTCTTTGATGGGCTTCTCAGTCAATTTGACATAGCCATGTAAAGACTTAATGAACTTAAAGAGGGGGGAAATTAATTAATATGAAACTAAGCAGCATATAAAAAAGAAGGAATGGGATATAATTTCTAAAAACTGTTTGTAGGCAGCTAGTTCGGATTCAATTCTAACTCTGCTACTTATCAACTTTAAGACTTTGAACAGCTTACATAATTTCCCTGTCTTTCAGCTTTATACCTCAGTAAAGGGAACAATGATCATACTTACTTCAGAAGGTTCTTGTGAGGACTCAATCAGTTGCATGTAAAATATTTAATAACTGTTTATGTTCCACAGTATTTATAAGTGTTGGCTACATTGTTACTGAAAAATTAAAAATAATGAATCTAGGGTAGCAATAATTATGTCAGACAAAATGGAATTTGAGGAGTATTATTAAATATTATAAAATGTTGCAAAAATACAGCTGAGGAAACTTTATACATGAAAAAAGGTAGCAAACATATATAAAGTAAAAATATTAAAAGTACAAGAGAAATAAATAAATATATATAAAGAGAGATATGCACATATAGCTATAGACTGAAATGCATATGAGGTAGAAAAATTTAAATACCATTAGTTATCTATTACTGATAATATAAAAATAACTACATGAAAAATTTTAGTAATGTTATAATTCGTATACTTCAATGACTAATTATAAAATAAACTGTACATTCCACAGAGAAGACAGCATATTTTTCAGTATCCATGGAACATACTTTATATTTGTCAACTGAAATAACTGCAAATATCTTAAATTTGAATCAAGTTATAAAATAAATAGGATAGTTCACATTTTATGACAAAAATGCAATAATAGGCATTAATAACGATATATTTTTTAAAAAATGACTAATGAGAGATTTAAATAAATATCCCTACCTAAAAACTGATATAAAAGGATGTCTCAGGAACTTAGAAAACAGGAATATTGGAATACAAATCAAAACTTACATGGTAAAGTCAAACTGATCTCAGATGAGTATTCAAGTAAGTTCAATTTTTAAGTACAGAAAAATTAAAATAAATAATAAGCATTGCACTAAAGAAGCCAGAGAGTATAGTAAAATAAATTCTTTGTAAGGTAAATAATGGAACCTATAAAAGACAGAAAGTGATTATTAGAAAGAAGAACACAGTGAAACTAATATGAAGAAATCTAAGAATACGCTCTATTAAACTATTAATAAAATAGGCATGCTTCTGATAAGACCAGTTAAGGATGAGGAGGAAACATAAGAATAAACAACTTTAGGAATGAAGTATTATTAAAGCCACAAAGTTTTTTCATTAAGAAAAGGTTAGGCAGGAAAATCTTTATCAAAAGAAGAAGGTTTACATAGTGAAAACCGGGTTAAAAGGACTAGAGAACACAACTTGTGAGAGATAATTCCTACATTATTTTTTTAAAAATTGCAAGGAATAAGAAAGAAGAAATTCTTCATGTTGTGATTTGACTGTAGTATTGACCCCAAATTTCACACCTCTTGGCATCTATATGCCATATGATAACGTCTTTTCATGCTAACCCTGGGCCTGGCTATGTCATTTGCTTAGCCTAGTGAACAGCAGCAAACGTAATGTAAGCAGAAGTTTTCCAATGCACATGCACGAGTTGACTTCCTCTCTTTTAGCTCCCTCACACCACATGTCTGGACTAGAGAGCTAGAGGGAGAGAGGAACCATCCCCACAGAGAACTCCTTACATCAGTTCTCTCTCAGGTGACCCACGTGATGACCACTCTAATTAAGATGAGCAGAACCAACTGATCAGTTCATACACTCATGAGAAATACTGTGTTGTGGCTTTAAGCACTAACTTAGGGATGGTTTCTTAATTATAATGTGATCCTAACTAATATGCTTCCCAACTGTCAAATACAGTCAAAATACCAGACATCAGAATCTGACAAAAATAACACAAAAAGAAAATCTCCCTTATGTAAAATTACCATATTAATAGTCATAGCATACCAAATCCAATATTGTTTTATTAAGTAATATAGTAACTAAATCTTATTTATCCAGAGGTGATTCACTACTAGATCAAAGGGGAAAGAAAACTTATTTGAGCAGATATTGAAGTAGAATTTGATGAATTATAATCTAAACTTTTCTTAATTTTTAATATAAAGTTGAAGTGCAATTTCTTAACTTACTAAAATCACTCACCTAGAGCCAGACATCCTGGAGTGTGAAGTCAAGTGAGACTTAAGAAGCATTACCTCATTAGGTGAGGGTGGGACGTTCTGGGAGAATAGCATTGAAACATGTATATTATCATATGTGAAACAGAACACCATTCCATGTTCGATGCATGAGACAAGGGCTCAGGGCCGGGGCAATGGGATGACCCAGAGGGATGGGATGGGGAGGGAGGTGGGTGGGGGGTCCAGGAAGGGGAACACATGTAAACCCATGGCTGATTCATGTCAATGTATGGCAAAAACTATTACAATATTGTAAAGTAATTAGCCCCCAACTAAAATAAATAAATCTATAAAAAAAATAAAAAAATAAAAAATAAAAAAAAATAAAAATAAAAGGAATAATTAAAAAAAAAAAGAAGCATTACTACAAACAAAGCTAATGGAGGTGATGGAATTGCAGCTGAGCTATTTCAAATAGTAAAAGATGATGGTGTTAAAGTGCTGCACTTAATATACCAGCAAATTTGGAAAACTCAGCAGTGGCCACAGGATGGGAAAAGATCAATTTTCATTCCAATCCTGAAGAAAGGAAATGCCAAAGAATGCTCAAACTACCGCACAATTGCACTCATCTCATACCCTAGCAAAGTAATATTCAAAATTCTCCAAGCCAGGCTTCAGCAATACATGAACCATGAAATTCCAGATGTTCAAGCTGGTTTTAGAAAAGGCAGAGGAACCAGAAATCAAATTGCCAACATCCGCTGGATCATCGAAAAAGCAAGAGAGTTCCAGAAAAACATCTATTTCTGCTTTATTGACTATGCCAAAGCCTTTGACTGTGTGGATCACAATAAACTGTGGAAAATTCTGAAGGAGGTGGGAATACCAGACCACCTGACCTGCCTCTTGAGAAACCTGTATGCAGGTCAGGAAGCAACAGTTAGAACTGGACATGGAACAACAGACTGGTTCCAAATCAGGAAAGGAGTACGTCAAGGCTGTATATAGTCGCCCTACTTATTTAAATTCTATGCAGAGTACATCATGAGAAACGCTGGGCTGGAAGAAACACAAGCTGGAATCAAGATTGCCGGGAGAAATATCAATAACCTCAGATATGCAGATGACACCACCCTTATGGCAGAAAGTGAAGAAGAATGTAAAAAAGTTGGCTTAAAGCTCAACATTCAGAAAATTAAGATCATGGCATCCGGTCCCATCACTTCATGGCAGATAGATGGGGAAACAGTGGAAATAGTGGGTGACTTTATTTTTTGGTGCTCCAAAATCACTGCAGATGGTGACTGCAGCCATGAAATTAAAAGACGCTTACTCCTTGCAAGGAAAGTAATGACCATCCTGGACAACATATTAGAAAGCAGAGACATTACTTTGTCAGCAAAGGTCCGTCTAGTCAAGGCTATGGTTTTTCCAGTGGTCATGTATGGATGTGAGAGTTGGACGGTGAAGAAAGCTGAGTGCCGAAGAATTGATGCTTTTGAACTGTGGTGTTGGAGAAGACTCTTGAGAGTCCCTTGGACTGCAAGAAGATCTAGCCAGTCCATCTTAAAAGAGATCAGTCCTGGGTGTTCATTGGAAGGACTGATGTTGAAGCTGAAACTCCAATACTTGGCCACCTGATGCGAAGAGCTGACTCATTTGAAAAAACCCTGATGCTGGGAAAGATTTAGGACAGGAGGAGAAGGGGACGACAGAAGATGAGATGGTTGGATGGCATCACCAACTCAATGGACATTGGTTTGGGTGGACTCTGGCAGTTGGTGATGGACAGGGAGGCTTGGCGTGCTGTGGTTCATGGGGTTGCAAGGAGTCGGACACGAATGAGTGACTGAACTATACTGAAAACACCTCTAAAACTGAAAAATCAAAGTAGTTAAAGAATGCTTCAGAAAATAAAAATATAGTGATATAAGCTATCAATATTTTATTTAATATATATCATTAATTTTCTATAATAAAAACTCTATGGCAAAATAGAAAAATAAAATAAAACACGTAAGCAGGAACTAAATATTTTAACAGGTGAGAAGATGGGAAGGAAAGGATTACTCAGTACATGGTATTAGAAGAACTTAAATTTTGACAAAATAAAGTTAGTTTCTTCCTTCACATTTATTTTAAACATAATTCAAGTATTTTAAATAGCTAAAAATATTTAAATATAATATTATATTGCTACAGAACATGTAAGATTATATTCACATAAATTTGGAGACCAAAAGGAAGACTTTTTAAAATATCAGAGAGAGAGAAGGAACTCTAAATTGCAAGATTAATGATTACATAAAAAATTGAAAGGTTTTTTTTTATCATAAGAAACAACATATGAAGAATTTAAGGATAATTGACAAGTTGAGAATAAATATTTTCAACACATAATTATACAGCATATTTTATTTTTAATGTACAGAGGGTATTTTCTAGTTAATACGAACAAGAAATCAAACAAAGACAACTAGGGCAAAATATTCAGTAGCATTTGTAATCAAAGAAATGCATTTAAATCAATATTTGTACAGCTTTTTATTTTTTTAAATTAATTTATTTATTTGAATTGGATGCTAATTACTGTACAAAAATGCAGTGGTTTTGCCATATACTGACATCAATCAACCATGGGTGTACATGTATCCCCTATCCTGAATCTCCTTCCCACCTCCCTCCCCATCCCATTCCTTAGGGTTGTCTCAGTATACCGGCTTTGAGTGCCCTGTTTCATGCATCGAATTTGGACTGGTGATCTATTTCACATATGGTAATATACGTGTTTCGATGCTATTCTCTCAAATCATCTCACCCTTGCCTTCTCCCACAGAGTCCAAAAGTCTGTTCTTTATGTCTGTGTCTCTTCTGCTATCTCGCATATAGGGTCATCGTTACCACCTTTTTAAATTCCATATATATGTGTTAATATAGTGTATTGATGTTTCTCTTTCTGACTTACTTCACTCTGTATAATAGGCTCCAGTTTCATCCACCTCATTAGAACTGATTCAAATGTATTCCTTTTGATGGCTGAGTAATATTCCATTGTGTATATGTACCACAGCTTCCTTATCCATGCATCTGCTGATGGGCATCTAGGTTGCTTCCATGTCCTGGCTATTATAAACAGTGCTGCGATGAACACTGGGGTACATGTGTCTCTTTTTCACTTCTGGTTTCTTTGGTGTGTATGCCCAGCAGTGGGATTGCTGGGTCGTACAGCAGTTCTATTTCCAGTTTTTTAAGGAATCTCCACACTGTTCTCCATAGTGGCTGTACTAGTTTGCATTCCCACCAACAGTGTAAGAGGGTTCCCTTTTCTCCACATCCTCTCCAGCATTTATTGTTTGTAGACTTTTAGATAGCAGCCATTCTGACTGGCGTTAGATGGTACCTCAATGTGGTTTTGATTTGCATTTCTCTGATCATGAGTGATGTTGAGCATCTTTTCATGTGTTTGTTAGCCATCTGTATGTCTTCTTTGGAGAAATGTCTGCTTAGTTCTTTGGCCCATTTTTTGATTGGGTCATTTATTTTTCTAGTATTGAGCTGCATGAGCTGCTTGTATATTTTTGAGATTAATTCTTTGTCAGTTGCTTCGTTTGCTATTATTTTTTCCCATTCTGAAGGCTGTCTTTTCACCTTGCTTATAGTTTCCTTTGTTGTGCAAAAGCTTTTTAATCTACTGAATTGGCAAAAATAGACTTCTTTAATCCATAGAGAAGTTTATTTTTACCAATTCTCTATTGTAATCTATGGGGATTCCTAGGTGGTGCAGCGGTAAAGAATTCACCTGCCCATGCAAGAGATGCAAGAGATGTGAGTTTGATCCCTGGGTCGTGAAGATGCCCTGGAGTAGGAAATGACAAGCCACCCCAGTGTTCTTGCCTTGAGAATCCTATGGAGAGAGGATCCTGACAGCCTACAGCCCATGGTGTTGCAGAGTCAGACACAACTGAAGAACTGAGCATGCATGTTCATTCTAATCCATTAAGCTATTGTTTTCTTAAAAAAGGGGGGGGGGACGATTCCCTTCCTCTTGTTTCATCTACATTCAGTATTTTCTGCAGCCTTAAGATTCTGTCATTCCCAACCTCATATCACCTAAAGATTTGATCAGTATGACACAATTTGTATGCTTCAGTAGTTGGTCACTTTAATGTCTAAATAGCAGAAGATTTTTTGCTTCCCTTGTGGCTCAGCTGGTAAAGAATCCGCCTGCAATGTGGGAGACCTAGGTTCGATCCCTGGGTTGGGAAGATTCCCTGGAGAAGGGAAAGGCTACCCACTCCAGTATTCTGGCCTAGAGAATTCCATATACTCTATAGTCCATCGGGTTGCAAAGTGTCAGACACAACTGAGTGACTTTCACTTTCAGCATAAGACTTTTCACTTTATTACTGGAAATTATTAACACTAATTAGAGACCCCATGACAATATGAGTTCGACAAGAACAAGTTAAACCAAATAATCTCACTGAAAATCAAGTTGTGTCACAGGAAAGGTAGATCTTGAATCTGAAGATAACTCCTATATTTAATGTTTTCTTCTATTCATTATAATTATGGAAAGATCATCAACCTTGTAGAGTTGGTTTAAGGAGTAACTAAATTAATACTTTACTGAGTGCTTGGCATACATAAGTGTTTATTTAACAGCTGTAACAAACCAGTAATAATTCAGCACTCTCAATTTCAAGTCTTCACAATAATATAGGCTGTAATCAAAGTAAGTAGGTGCATTCTCTCAGATATGGAAACATTTTCTTTCTTTCCTGTCTAAAGAAAAGTTAAATGGAGTAGAGAAGCACAGTTTCCCCTGATCATCTGTTAATATGTCATCCTCAGTCTCAAGCAGTAGACCTTCCTCTTTTTATTATCCTTCTTTGTATGCTAAGTTGCTTCAGTCGTGTCCGACTCTTGGCGACCCCATGGACAGTAGGCCACCAGGCTCCTCTGTCCATGGGATTTTCCAGGCAAGAATATTGGAGTGGGTTGCCATTTCCTTCTCCAATTATCCTCCTTTATTTGAATAGAATTTTAAAGATAATTTTTTATATCCTTAGGAATTTTTCTCAATGCCATTCTTGCTTTAAACTCAGTGGAAATTTTCTTAGGTGTCTCTTCAGTCTTCTGTAATCATTCTTGCTTATATACCACTGCTTCCATCATTTTATATGTTCTCATGTTCATGGGCAAGCTCCCTGGACAACTCTTCTCATTTCTTTCTGTATCCCAACATTTTCTTCTTTATTGGCACCATCTGTGATTGCATGGCATGAAGACCATTTTTGACAGTCTCCCTTTGCGGCATCTTCACTTTATTAATATATAGACTGCTAATCATTTCTCCTGCAAGCTCTGTAAAACATGGATTTTTACCATCTAGCAGTTTCCAACTTTTTGTACCACTTCTTCTATGGCTTGCTCATCTTGTAGGATTAAATGATAATTTTTTCCAGAGTTATTGGTATTTTTTATTCTTTAATAAGTTTCTTTCTGATCTAGTGACAGATCCCCCTATTTTCTGATCTAGTGACAGATCCCCCTATTCAGTTCAGTTCAGTTCAGTTCAGTCACTCAGTCGTGTCCGACTCTTTGCAACCCCATGAACCGCAGCACGCCAGGCCTCCCTGTCTATCACCAACTCCTGAAGTTTACCCAAATTCATGTCCATTGAGTCAGTGATGCCATACAACCATCTCATCCTTTGTCGTCCCCTTCTCCTCCTGCCTTCAATCTATCCCAATGTCAGGGTCTTTTCAAATGAGTCAGCTCTTCGCATTGGGTGGCCAAAATATTGGAGCTTCAGCTTCAACATCAGTCCTTCCAATGAATAACCAGGACTGATCTCCTTTAGGATGGACTGGTTGGATCTCCTTGCACTCCAAGGGACTCTCAAGAGTCTTCTCCAACACCACAGTTCAAAAGCATCAATTCTTTGGCGCTCAGCTTTCTTTATAGTTCAACTCTCACATCCATATATGACTACTGGAAAAACCATAGCCTTGACTAGACGGACCTTTGTTGTCAAAGTAATGTCTCTGCTTTTTGATATGCTGTCTAGGTTGGTCATAACTTTGCTGCCAAGGAGTAAGCATCTTTTAATTTCATGGCTGCAGTCACCATCTGCAGTGATTTTGGAGCCCAGAAAAATAAGTCAGCCACTGTTTCCACTGTTTCCCCATCTATCTGCCATGAAGTGATGGGACCGGATGCCATGATCTTAGTTTTCTGAATGTTGAGCTTTAAGCCAACTTTTTCACTCTCTTCTTTCACTTTCATCAAGAGGCTCTTTAGTTCTTCTTCACTTTCTGCCATAAGAGTGGTGTCATCTGCATATGTGAAGTTATTGATATTTCTCCCGGAAATCTTGATTCCAGCTTGTGCTTCATCCAGCCCAGTGTTTCTCATGATGTATTCTGCATATAAGTTAAATAAGCAGGGTGACAATATTTGGAGTTGATCCAAAAGTCTAGTTTCTGCTGAATGTTCTTATGAACGAATCGTGGAAGTTTCCAATAACTATTAATATTATCTACCACTAAGTCAGTTTTATAACAAGAATACATGAGTCTGATCTTCAGGCTCACCTAGCTCCCTGAAGTACATCTTAACACTTTCCTTTGAACCTTACCAGATACTATTATGTTTTCATGACTTCCGTGGAAGCCCTTGACAATTCTGCTTTATTTCTGTCCTTGTCTGCTTCAGTTAATCACAATATATCCTTGCTATATATACTCCAGTTTTGACAAATTGATGGGGATGGAGTCTCAGGGAGGCAAGCCTGGAATTAGAGTAGCTAGTGAAGCTTTAATCCAAACATCTTCATCATACACTGTCTAGACTAAAACTATTTTTATTAACAACGATAAGGACAAAAATGATCTTCCTCTAATAGGAATGCATATCCTTTGCTCCATTTTCGTCATCCTAGTAGTTGCTGTTGTTGTTGTTCAGTTGCTCTGTCGTGTCTGACACTTTATGATCCCATGAACTGCAGCACACCAGGCTTCCCTGTCCTTGTTTGATCTCCTTGCAGTTCAGGGGACTTTGAAACATCTTTTCCAGCACCACAATTTGAAAGCATCAATTCTTCGGTGCTCAGCCTTCTTTATGGTCCAACCCATATCTGCATGTGACTACTGGGAAAGCCATAGCTTTAACTATATGGACCTTTGTAGGCAGTAATGTCTCTGCTTTTTAATACACTGTTTCAATTTGTCATAGCTTTCCTTCCAAGGAGCAAGTGTCTTTTAATGCATGGGTGCAGTCACCATCTGCAGTGATTTGGGAGCCCAAGAAAATAAAATATGTCACTGCTTCTACTTTTCCCCCTTCTATTTGCCATGAAGTGATGAGACTGGATGCCATGATCTTTATCCATTAAATGGTGATCATTACAGACATATAATCATAAGACCGTTATGGAGATTAAATGAGGTAATATAAAGTGATAGAGCATGCCTGACATATGTTGAGGGCTGTCATTTCTATCTGACAACTGTGCCTGGCTTAGAAATGTAGTGTGCAGCAATAGAATGACTGTGAGCTTCAGAGACAGGTATTAAGTCTTCTTCAGCCTTGCTACTTATTAGTTATGTGGCCCTAGGAAATGATTTCATATTTGAGCTTCTGTCTTTTTTATGTAAAATTATGATGCTGTGCTTAGTCTGACTCTTTGTGACCCCACAGACTGTAGCCCACTAGGCTCCTCAGTCCATGGGGATTCTCCAGGCAAGAAAACTGGAGTGGGTTGTCGTGCCTTCCTCCAGGGGATCTTCCCAACCCAGGGATTGAAACCAGGTCTCCCGCACTACCGGTGGATTCTTCACCATCTGAGCCACCAGAGAAGCCCAAGAATAGTGGGGTGTATAGCCTATCCCTTCTCCAGGGGAACTTCCCAACCCAGAAATTGAACCAGGGTCTCCTGCATTGCAGGAGGATTCTTTACCAGCTGAGCTACCAGGGAAGCCATTATGATAAGAGTACCTATATCACAGGATTGATGTGAGAATTAGGGTGTGGCAGACCAAACTAGTCAATCCTAAAGGAATTCAACCCTGAACATTCATTGAAAGGACTAATGCGGAAGCTCCAATACTTTGGCCACCTGATGAAAAGAGCGAAATCATCAGAAAAAAACCCTGATGGTGGGAAAGATTGAATGCAAAAGGAGGAAGTGGCAGAGGATGAGATGGTTAGACAGCATTACTCATCCAACGAACATAAATTTGAGCAAACTCTGGGAGATCCTGAAGGACAGAGGAGCCTGGCATGCTGCAGTCTATGGGGTCATAAAAAGTCAGACACAACTTAGCAATTGAACAACAACAGAGTAAGAGTTTAAAGTGTGGGACACAAAATAAACACTCCTCCATTGGAAGCTGTTAATGTTTTAAGACTCTCCCTGTTCTCAAGTGTCTTTTATCATATTTGGGAGACAACATCAGGCTGTGATTAAGATCTTTGCTCTAAAGTTAGGTTTAGGTTTAAATTGCAGCTCTGATCCTTACCAGCTTGTTAACTTGGGGAAGTTTCTTAAACTCTCAATCTCTCATCCCTCATCTACAAAATAGATATTTACACAATATTATTGCAAGATAATAGTCAAAGCTACGGTTTTTCCAGTAGTTATGAATGGATGTGAGAGTTTGAACATAAAGAAAGCTGAGTGCCGAAGAATTGATGCTTTTGAACTGTGGTGTTGGAGAAGACTCTTAAGAGTTCCTTGAACTGCAAGGAGATCAAATCAGTCAATCTTAAAGGAAATCAGTCCTGAACAATCATTGGAAGTACTGATGCTGAAGCTGAAACTCCAATATTTTGGCCACATGATGCGAAAAACTGACTCACTGGAAAAGACCCTGATGCTGGGAAAGATTGAAGGCAGGAGGAGAAGGGGACAACAGAGGATGAGATGTCTGGAAAGCATCACTGACTCGATGTACGTGAGTTTGAGCGAGCTCTGGGAGTTGGTGATGGACAGGGAAACCTGGTGGGCTTCAGTCCGTGGGGTCACAAAGAGTCGGACACAGCTGAGCAACTGAACTGACTGAACAGACTGATTGTAAAATAAAATGAAATAATCTAAATAAAGAGCTTAGCACAATGCCCAGAGCATCATAGTTGCTCTCCCTATTATCATTAACTTTACTCCATTTTCATGAAACATATTTCTGACTACATTTGGTAGATTTGCCTACAAAAATAAAATACAGTTAATAATGGACATCAAATTTCCAGTCAGCCAGATAGTTGTATTTCTAATTGTCAGTGAATAATTCAGAATTGTATTGTATCAGCTTCTCATGAATGTCAGCAGCCACAAACAGCCTCAAAAGGCTAACTCATTGTGTTTAATGACAAGTTTCAATCACAGAATCAGCAAAGCTGTGGTTCAGTTGCCAGGATTTGGGGACAAGAGCCTGTGTGCTGTCACCCTGGGAGGCCCTATGGGGTGGAGAGTTGAACTCTGTAAAAAACTCTGTTCCAACTAAATACTTACATCAGTGAGGAAGATTTTTGGAAATAACCTAAAGAGTGGCAAGTATAGAACACTGAGATGTCAGAAAAAAATTAAGATTTCTGAGGGGTGAAGAGAGTCTACGTATGAACATAACTTACATTTTAAAAAGGTGGTAAAACATTAATAAATTATTATGGTTACAAGTATTTCAGTAAGGACTGGAATTTGATTCCTGGTTCTGCTGGTTATTATGTATGAGACTTTTTACTTAGCTTCCTGATCTTCAAAAAACGGTGTATTAGCCCTAACATTATAGAGATACTATGAACATTAAAATATATATTATGTGAATGTAGCTAGTATGTACCAGTTACCTAGCAGATACTCAAACAATATTTATTCTCAGTCTATTTTTCAATCCCTCCCTGCATTATATTATCTAGCACTCAAACTCTTTGCTGATTACTTTGCAAAATGATCCATGAAGACTTAATCCAAATCTGCTTCTCACACCCTGACTGCAGTTTACTGACTTTGTACTTTCTGATGTTACCAGTTCTTAATATTACTTTCTGTATCTTCCCTGGGGAATCTTCCCAACCTGGGGATCTTCCCAACCCAGGGATCGAACTCAGGTCTCCCGCATTGCAGGCAGATTCTTTACTGTCTGAGCCACCAGGGAAGCCCAAATATCTTCCCTAATAATAACATGATAATGTCTTGAAAGGAAATTGCTGAGAAATGCCACTGGAAGAAACATCATGTGTAATGGCAGCTTCTAGGAACTGACAGTTCATGCTAAAGCCTGGGTTGTCTAGAGGTGAATGAGGAGAAAAGCAAGTGGATAGTGGTGGTGGGAACAATGAAGGATGCAGAGACAGTGATAAGAAGTCTGTCCTTTATCTTGCAGGTTGTTGGGTGTTTTTACAAAACAATGACAGACTTCTCCTGGAAATCTTAAAATTTCTACTGATGTCTCGGTATTCTATATTTGCCACTCTTTAGGGTTTTTTCTATAAATGAAATAAATCTATTTTACTCTGAACAATATATAAAATGTTCTGAGCTCT
Source organism: Giraffa tippelskirchi (assembly GCF_054371585.1). NCBI lineage: Eukaryota > Metazoa > Chordata > Mammalia > Artiodactyla > Giraffidae > Giraffa > Giraffa tippelskirchi. Next base: position 79,240,976 of record NC_137275.1, on the reverse strand, counting down.
ATGTATATATAACATGCCATTAATTCCTGGTCTTCCTCAAATCAACAAACATCAGATTATGAAGATCATCCTTTTACTCATTTTTATAAAAAAGAAAAAAAAAGAAGCAACAATGATTTTTAATATCCCTTCTCCTGTGTTATGCTTAGTCACTCAGTCATATCTGACTCTTTGTGACCCCACGGACTGTAGCCCACCAGGCTCCTCTTTCCATGGGGATTCTCCAGGTAAGTATCCTGGGAGTGGGTTGCCATGCCCTCTTCCAGGGGCTCTTCCCAACCCAGGAATCAAACCCATGCCTTTTGCATTGCAGGTGGATTCTCTACCATCTGAGCCACCAGGGAAGCCCATCCCTTCTCCTACTCATATTATTTTCTTGTTGTTGTTTATATGCTCAGTCCTGTTTGACTCTTTGCGACCCTATGGAGTGTAGCACACCAGGCTTCCCTGTCCTTCACTATCTCCTGAAGTTATTTTCTTACATTTATTTATTACATTACAGTTAAGGTATAGCATTAATCTGCTTATCTGTGCTCAAGCCATAGATGAGACATTTTTATTGTTATTACATTAGACTTATTAAGTTGTTTGTTTTATGTTAAAAGCAAAGTACTGCAGTTGAAGTAACTGTTCTGAAGCATGGGGAGTTGGTGCTATTCCTTATTTGTGATTTCACATTCAGTGACCCTTAGCAAAGACATATGCTGTCTATGAGTCTCAATTTCTTCTGTGTAAAATGAAAAAGAATGATTAGAGGATCTTTTACAACTCTTCAATCTTCAGCATTCTGTTTTTCTAGTATGTTCAAAACTGCCAAATTCTGTGAGGATAGAAGAAGCTAAGTTCTAGCATATATTTTTTCACCATGCTCTCTTTACTTGAAAATATTATCCATATAATTTACATGAATGGAAAGGAAAAAAAGAAATATATCAAATACTAAGAAATACAGCAAAATGAGTCATCATTTATTTCATCCAAGCATTAGCCCTGACAGAAAAAGAAAAAAAAAATGCAGCTTTCTATTCTTTCTTAAGATTATTCAGTCAAAAATCAGCTTAGAGAGCCTGTTTTATAGAGAACTACAAGTAATGGGGTAAATATCAAACTACAATAATGTATTAGCCTTTCAAAGGTACTGTGTTGGAGAGAGGACAGATTTCATTTTCATGTGAAAATGATGATATATGTGCACATATATATGTATAAATTGTGACATCTTCCTATAATTTTCACATGATAATGAAATGCATGTGTGAAAATATACTTATGTATGAAAGAAGCTTTAACGTTCTCATTGAGTTATGACAATATTCTTCATAGTGACTGCATCTCTCAAGTGAAAGTGTGAATGGAATTGGCCTTTAGAGAGAGTTTCAGCAGCAACAGAGCAGAGTGTCCAAGCTAATAATAAACAAACAAACAAACAAACATGTATTCACTCAGTCAAGAAGCCAAGTCTCTTCCTAAGTGTGATGACTGTCCATTATTGTTCATTCTGTGAAGTTTTACATGTACAGTTGATTCTTTACAATGTTCCTGTGAATGCACCAAAGAATAAAAAATTATATTTACTGCTTTGTAAAACCAAGCAACTTTTCATAGCTTCTTGAATTATTTTCCCACTAGATGTTTAGTTGGTCTTCTATATTGAGACTGTTAAATTCACCAAAGATTGTGAGCAGAAGCTCTATAAAATGAGGACTGCACCAGTGCCTAGCTGGGAGCAATCCATGAGAGACAATGTCTTAGAAACCCCAGAGGTACAAAGACTTTTCTAGGAGATGGTGTTTATCCATTTTCCAAAGTACAGGTGAAGGCTGTGAGTCCAGCAGCATTAGGAATGATTTAAACACTTTGCTTCAGACATTTTCATTAACTGTGTTGACACTAACTATAAATTATTCATTTTATTTGCATTTCATTGCTCTTCTAATATGTAATCATGGCTTACAAATTTGAATCCAAATTTAAGTGGCACATCTTTACAGATATATGCTTCACTTTCAGCCCTGGTTCAAACACATGCACATGCTGTTATCTATCTTATTTAACATTTAGGGTATAGAATAGACTTAACCAAATAGTATTCTTAATTGTATGTCTGTAAAATTGGTAATTATTTTCTTGTCAGTGTATTTTAACACTGTATTATATTGAATAACTTTTAAAATAGTTTTACTTAAATAAGATAAGCAATATGACACACACACACACACACACACATATATATATATATGATGGGAAAATTACATACATAACAACAAACCAAAAAGATGCTATCTTAGCAAGTCTTCCTGCTTTCATAGAGATTTTTAATCAAACTAAGCATGTAATTTTCTGGTTTATGGATTTAAACATTGCACAACTATAAAAGGACTCATATTATCATGGCTTGTTAAATCTCAAAGAACGTTTGTGCTCCCCAAGACTGGCTGACCAGCATTTTAGAAACCCAGAAACTAGAAAATGTTTTCAAATTATAAATTTTTAATACTGTTCAAAGCAGAGATCAGCTTTCATTTTTAAAAAGAGAAGCAGCAAAGGGTGGTATTTTAATGGCAGTCTCTGGAGCCATACTGCCTGGGACAGAATCCAGCTCCTTTAACTAACTTGGTAATTTTGGGCAAGTCCCCAAATTTATTGTACCTCAGTTTCCTCATATGTAAAATGAGAATAATAAGTAGTACCTATCGTACAGAGTTATTAGTAATAAATTAGTAAATACGCTGAAAGTGCTTGTATCAGTATCTCAGTTCAGTTCAGTTCAGTTCAGTCGCTCAGTCATGTCCGACTCTTTGCGACCCCATGTATTGCAGCACGCCAGGCCTCTCTGTCCATCACCAACTCCCGGAGTCTACCCAATCCCATGTCCATCGAGTCGGTGATGCCATCCAACCATCTCATCCTCTGTCGTCCCCTTCTCCTCCCGCCCCCAATCCTACTCAGCATTAGGGTCTTTTCCAATGAGTCAACCCTTCGCATGAGGTGCCCAAAGTATTGGAGTTTCAGCTTCAACATCAGACCTTCCAATGAACACCCAGGATTGATCTCTTTTAGGATGGATTGATTGGATCTCCTTGCAGTCCAAGGGACTCTCAAGAGTCTTCTCCAACACCACAGTTCAAAAGCACCAATTCTACGGCGCTCAGCTTTCTTCACCATCCAACTCTCACATCCATACATGACCACTGGAAAAACCATAGCCTTGACTAGACGGACTTTTGTTGGCAAAGTAATGTCTCTGCTTTTAAATATGCTATCTAGGTTCGCCATAACCTTCCTTCCAAGGAGTAAGCGTCTTTTAATTTCATGGCTGCAATCACCATCAGCAGTGATTTTGGAGCCCAAAAAAATAAAGTCTGACACTGTTTCCACTGTTTCCCCATCTATTTCCCATGAAGTGATGGGACCAGATGCCATGATCGTAGTTTTCTGAACGTTGAGCTTTAAGCCAACTTTTTCACTCTCTTCTTTCACCTTCATCAAGAGGCTCTTTAGTTCTTCTTCACTTTCTGCCATAAGGGTGGTGTCATCCGCATATCTGAGGTTATTGATATTCCTCCTGGCAATCTTGATTCCAGCTTGTGTTTCTTCCAGCCCAGCGTTTCTCATGATGTACTCTGCATATAAGTTAAATAAGCAGGGTGACAATATACAGCCTTGACGGACTCCTTTTCCTATTTGGAACCAGTCTGTTGTTCCATGTCCAGTTCTAACTGTTGCTTCCTGACCTGCATACAGGTTTCTCAAGAGACAGGTCAGATGGTCTGGTATTCCCATCTCTTTCAGAATTTTCCACAGTTTATTGTGATCCACACAGTCAAAGGCTTTGGCATAGTCAATAAAGCAGAAATCGATGTTTTTCTGGAACTCTCTTGCTTTTTCGATGATCCAGCGGATATTGGCAATTTGATCTCTGGTTCCTCTGCCTTTTCTAAAACCAGCTTGAACATCTGGAAGTTCACGGTTCACGTATTGCTGAAGCCTGGCTTGGAGAATTTTGAGCATTACTTTACTAGCATGTGAGATGAGTGCAATTGTGCAGTAGTTTGAGCATTCTTTGGCATTGCCTTTCTTTGGGATTGGAACGAAGACTGACCTCTTCCAGTCCTGTGGCCACTGCTGAGTTTTCCAAATTTGCTGGCATATTGAGTGCAGCACTTTCACAGCATCACCTTTGAGGATTTGAAATAGCTCCACTGGAAGTCCATCACCTCCACTAGCTTTGTTCGTAGTGATGCTTTCTAAGGCCCACTTGACTTCACATTCCAGGATGTCTGGCTCTAGGTGAGTGATCACACCATCGTGATTATCTGGGTCGTGAAGATCTTTTTATAGATCTATCAGTATCTGGCATACAATAAAAATACCTGTTATAATCACTATTATCACAACAACAAGATAGACGCCAGAAACTACGATGAAAACTGACTTCAAGAGGAATAATATTTTTTTAACCACCACATATAGGGTATAAAACTTCTTTGCTTTTTCTGCAAATCAAATAAAGTGTTAAATATGACATATCATCTGTTACTATAGTTTTCTTTTTGGCAAGAACGATATTTCATCCACACAAAAAATATGAAAAAATGTTTCAAGTGCAACAAAATTATGTTTTAATGTACTTATAAAAGGGCTTCCCTGGTGGCTCATATGGTAAAGAATCTGCCTGCAGTGTGGGAGATAGAGGTTTGATCCCTGGGTTGGGAAGATTCCCTGGAGAAGACAATGGCAACCCATTCCAGTATTCTTGTCTGGAGAATCCCATGGACAGAGGAGCCTGGCAAGCTACAGTTCATATGGTTGCCAAAAGTCAGACATGACTGAAGTGACTTAACACATATGTACTTATAAATAAAGGGAAAGTAAATCAAAACTAAATCTGATGACCTGTTACAGGCTACCAAGAAAAACAAATAAAAATGCTTCAAATATTTGAAGACTATAAAAATGACTAATTAAAAAAAAACATGGGACATATTCTGAAACAACATAAATAAATCTAGCTCACAATGCAGTCTGAAAGTCACATGCTAGTCTGAGGCTATAAATCAAGATGGATGGAAGTGATGTGAAAGATTGCCAAAAGCTACTGTGTGGAAGCCGGTGAAGGCCTTCAAGGTCAGTTCCACTCCACAGACAGCTCAGAAACTGTGGTGGTGATGGGAGGAAAAGATGACCAGTGATAACAACAACTGAGAAGATGAACTCCAATAAGTACTGGCATAGGAAAGTAGGAGGGCCAGCAGCCCCATGACATCAGCTCATTAAGCTTGCTGCAGAGATGTTACTTATCAAAACTTGGATGATGCTTATTTCTGAATTCTTAAACAAAACAGTAAAGAGGTCTAAAATAGGTTTGTAGCATTCTCAGATTTACCAGAGGCTTATCCTAGTCTATTCAGACCTCTCTGACATTGATATTATGCTAAAAATCTGTTGAGATGAGATTCAATTAGAAAAGTTTGTTTTCGGGTTTCAGTTAACACCACAATGCTGCCTATCACAACTTTTGAATGAGACAGGGAGAGATATTTTACTCGTAAAATAACCAATTTTCATGACTACTAAATTATAGAAAAGGGTTTGATGAGTAAACTGAGTTTATGAGACAAGAATGAAACAACGATTTCCCCATTTTGGGTTGTTTTTTTCCCCACACTCATCTGTCACTTTTGGGCTGTGATTAGAGTGGGGAGAAATAAAAAGAATAAAAATAGAGCGAGATCAGAGAAGAGAAATAAAAGAGGAATTACAAAAGAGAAAGAAGGGAACACCACTTTAGAGTACTGTGCAGAAGGGGGATTGAAAAAAATCAAAGCTTCAGGAAAATTTTCCAGTATGACTCCTTTCATTTCTATATGTAAACATCTGACCATGACACATTCCTAAAAATATAATAATAATGACAATAGTGGTGTGAATTCAGGTGCCAGTGTAATTTTCTCTTTGATTTTCATTACACAGCTGTAAAAATATTTTGCTGTCAAGCAAATCACATTTGCCAGATTGAAATAATACTAATTTTGAATTCAAGATAACTGAGAATATTTTGTCTAATATATCAGTAATATTATTGCCCTTATTTAGGCCATGAATTAATGATTTATGTGTTTCAGTCATGTTTACTCTCATAAAGTCTTATTTTTATGGGATCTTGGCCATAAAAATAAGATTTATAAATATGCCATTTGTGACAGTGCTGGCAATTAACATAATTCTTCTGGTCATCATTCATGTAACAGCTGTGAGGAGGATATGACCTTCCTGTAATCTTCCACATCTGAAATATGCTGGAAACAAGTATAAGGCTTCTCAATCCAACAGGGAGCACTGTGTATTTTATCTATAATTAGCACTCTAGGTAGGTTCTCATTTTAAATTTCAGATCATATCACAGCTACTGCTCTGAAAGAAAAAAAATATTGGTGTAAGTATTTATTTATTTATTTATTTATTTTTATTTTATTTTTTTACTCTACAATATTGCATTAGTTTTGCCATACATTGACATGAATCCACCATGGGTGTACATGTGTTCCCCTTCCAGAACTCCCTTCCCACCTCCCTCCCCATCCCATCTCTCTGGGTCATCCCGGTGCACCAGCCCCGAGCACCCTGTATCATGCATCGAACCTGGACTGGCGACTCATTTCACATATGATAATTTACATGCTTCCATGCCATTCTCCCAAATCATCCCACCCTCGCCCTCTCCCACAGAGTCCAAAAGACTGTTCTATACATCTGTGTCTCTTTTGCTGTCTAGCATACAGGGTTATCTTTACCAACTTACTAAATTCCATATATATGCATTAGTATACATTGTTGGTGTTTTGCTTTCTGGCTTACTTCACTCTGTATAATGGACTCCAGTTTCATCCACCTCATTAGAACTGATTCAAATACATTCTTTTTAATGGCTGAGTAATATTCCATTGTGTATATGTACCACAGCTTCCTTATCCACTCGTCTGCTGGTGGACATCTAGGTTGCTTCCATGTCCTGGTTATTGTAAACAGTGCTGCGATGAACATTGGGGTACACGTGTCCCTTTCAATTCTGGTTTCCTTGGTGTGTATGCCCAGCAGTGGGATTGCTGGGTCATTTGGCAGCTCTATATTCAGTTTTTTGATGAAACTCCACATTGTGCTCCACAGTGGCTGTACTAGTTTGCATTCCCACCAACAGTGTAAGAGGGTTGCCTTTCCTCCACACCTTCTCCAGCATTTATTGCTTGTAGACTTTTGGATAGCAGACATTCTGACGGGTGTGAAATAGTACCTCATTGTGGTTTTGATTTGCATTTCTCTGATAAAGATGTTGAGCATCTTTTCATGTGTTTGTTAGCCATCTATATATCTTCTTTGGAGAAATGTCTGTTTAGTTCTTTGGCCCACTTTTTGATTGGGTCGTTTATTTTTCTGGAATTGAGCTGCATGAGCTGCTTGTATATTTTTGAGATTAATTCTTTGTCCATTGTTTCATTTGCTATTATTTTCTCCAATTCTGAAGGCTGTCTTTTCACCTTGCTTATAGTTTCCTTTGTTGTGCAGAAGCTTTTAATTTTAATTAGGTCCCATTTGTTTATTTTTGCTTTTATTTCCAATATTCTGGGTGCAAGTATTTAAAACAGAATGTAAACCAGACTAGATTTTATCAATCTAAGATATTGCTGGACCATTAATATATTTTATAAGTTAAATATTCAAGAATATCACAAAACAAAGATACTATAGGTTAAAATAATTTGTCAGCTTACTAATTCTGTAACTCTAATATTTCACATACTGTATGGTGACCTAAAATCTGAGAATAAGATGGTCACAAGCTGGAAGGAGGGATACCATCCTGTGCAGAGGCTTTGAAACAAGGTTGAGCTTGCAGTGTTTAATAATTTGTTTTTCAAAAACCAATCAAACACTTTTTACCTTTTAGATGAAGAATTAGAATAAAATAATCAATAACAGGAGAAAGATATACCATTAGAGAAATATACATAGCAAGGTTTGTAATTACTTTATTACCCATTTAACATTTAGTGACTGTTTTCAACACGAAGGACTCTGAAAGATGACTGCATCTTACATATTTTCGAATACTCTTTTCATCATATATCTTCCTTGAACACCTTAGAAAATAAGTGTCAAAGAGAGCATATGATTGACCATGGATAATAGGCTGAGGAAAGAATGGCTATCTTTCTTCCACAGGAACTACTTTATAAAAACGTACACAATTATTAAGACATCATGCTCCATCTTTTCTTTTTCACACAAAATAAATGAAGAAAATGTATCTCAATTTCAAATGGCCACACATGAATGACAATCAGAGGCTAACCCATGTAGGAATAGCCAAATCCCTATTGATCTTAATATTAATTTTCAAAATGATTATAAAGAAGCATCTTATGTGACTCAATAGGGGAACATGAACACACACACACTTGGAATGGGAAGAACTGCAAAATTCAACAGGCAAGAATTCAATTTCTTCTGCATTATCCTAAATATTTATCTTCTCTAATATTCTTTATTTTACAACTCCCTTGTATAGAAATATAGTGTTAAACTACCACAGAAAATCTGATATCTCTTGCACTTAAGCTTCATGAATATTTTACTTGATATTCTACTCTCAGGGGCCTTGCATCACTAGAGCACTTTACTCTTTTCTTGGTGCATAAATTATTCTAAAAATGTTTCCAATTTCAAGCAAGGTCAGCTTGGAAAATCTGAATACAAACAGGCTTGATTTAATGTAGTTGGACTATTAAAAATACACAAGTTAAGTAAGAAACATAATTTTGTAACTAGTTTTTATTTCTTCGCATCACGGTTGATTTTACTGTGTTTAACCCGTTATCACTTCTCTAAAATAAAATTTATTCCACTAACACATTTTATGTAAAATTACTCATTTTAGTGTCTATTTCTCCTTCATCAAATATTTATCTGGCACTTGTTGTGTTCCAGACATGACACTAGGTATAAGGAATATAGTGCTCAACATGAGACACTTGTTTTCTATCCTCACCAAAGAAATAAATCTTTAGGAACTGAGAAAATTATGATTATCAAGAAAACAATGGAGTGGATGAATCTATTTGAAAAGCAGAAATAGAGCCACAGATGTAGAGGACAAAGGTATGGACACCAAGTGGGGAAAGGTGGGTAAGATGAATTAGGAGATTGGGATTGACATATATACACTACTATGCATAAAATAGATAACCAACAAAAACTACTCTATAGCATGGAAAACTCTACTCAATTTTCCCTAGTGACCTAAATGGGAAGGAAATGCAAAAAAGAGAGGATATATGTATACATATAGCTGATTTACTTTGCTGTCAGCAGAAACTAACAACATGTAAAGCAACTATATTTTAATAACTTATTTTAAAAGAAAACAATGGCATGAAGAGGGAATGATAAGAGGACATATTTTATAATAAAAAGGCTTTCAAGCTGAGTTCTGCAGGAGTTAGACCTGGGAAAAATGGAAGAGCAGTCTCAGCAGAAAGAACAGCAGAACCTGGTAAGAATTTGGCATATTTGAGAATATTGGCATATTTCTAATTCCTATTAGAAAGCTCCAACAGCTTTCTAATAGGAATTCCTCCAAAAAACAAAAGAACAAAGATAGTGAAGTAAAGTTATAAAATTACCTCAGAGAATTTTCTTAAGTTGAACAGTTTTCTTGGGATAGAAACACCCAATCACAAAGTATAAAGTACAAGACATAAAAAGAAAAACTACTATCAGACAAGCTGTAACCTGGCAGGACAAAAATCAGATAAATAAATGTTCCAAATATTCCAGAAAAATAAACAGGGTCACTGTATTAGCTTCCTAGGACTGCTATAAAGAAGTACCATAGACTGGGTGACTTAACAGAAATTTATTTTCTTATAGTTTTGGAGGCTTGAAGTCTAAAATCAAGGTGTTGCAGAGCCATGCTTCCTTTGAAACCATTAAGGGAAGCCTCTTTTGCTTCTTTCTAGTGCTGATTGTAGGCTGGCAATCCTTATTATTCCCTGATTTGCATCTACAAAACTCCAGTCTTTACCTTCCTCATCACATGACATTCTCCTTGTGTCTCTGTCTTCACCAGGCCATTTTTATTTTAACAAAGACAGCAGTTATACTGGCTTAAGGGTCCACCCTCTTCAGTATCATCTTCCCTTAATGTACCTAATCACATCTGCAATGATTGTAGCTGCAGGTAAAGTCACATTCTGATGTATCTGGGGTTAGAACTTCCACAAGTCTCTTTTGGGGTAGGAGGACAAAATTAAACTCATCATGGTCACTGACACAGAAATAAGAACCAGATTGGCCTTAGCATTCTTGTCAGCAACAATAAGTGCTAATGACATAAAATAATGCCCTTAGAGTAAGTGGCATTTGTAAATATCAGGTATCAGTATTTTTATTTATTTATAGTCCGGTGGAGGACCTGTAATCAAATCCCGCTGGCCTTCAGTGTCAGATTCCTTGTGGATTTCCAGTCCCTTGGCCAGATCCCCAGGCTGGGGAGCCTGGTGTGAGGCCTACGACCTGTACAATAGTGCAAGAACTTCTTTGATATTACTGTTTTCCAGTTTGTGGGTTGCCCACCCAGCGGGTATAGGATTTGATTTTATCATGATTGTGCCCCTCCTACAGTTTTGTTTTGGTTTCTCCTTTGTACTTGGATGAAAGGTGTCTTTTTTTGGTGGGCTCCAGTGTCTTCCTATTGATGATTGTTCTACAGCTGTGCTGTGCTCTGCTCGGTCGCTCAGCCTGACTCTTTGTGACCCCATGGACTGCAATCTGCCAGGCTCCTCTGCCCATGGGATTCTCCAGGCACAAATACTGGAGTGGGCTGCCATGCCCTCCTCCAGGGGATCTTCCCCACTCAGGGATCAAACCCATGTCCCCCATATTGCAGGTAGATTCTTTACCATCTGAGCCACCAGGGAAGCTCCACAGCTAGTTGCCAGCTACGTACTTTTTTTGTATCATGTACATTGTTTTTTCATTTTAAATAAAAAATGATTTACAAGTCATTACACATTTGGCTCTTTCAAACTCATTAGTAACTAAAGTGATTAGTTATTACCCAATTGTTGAACTTCACCCATTATCCAATCATATTAAAATAATCTATCCTTTGAGAATAGATAAAGTTTCAGTGACATTTATGTCACTACTCAGCTGGTTTTCTCAACTGTAAAATGGTAATATTATCCATTACAGAATATATAAAATACTTTATCTTACAAGGTGCTCTCTAAATTAGGATCAGGCTAATACTAAAGAGCAATTTTTAATACATTACACAAAAACTTACAGTATGGGAAAAATGCTTTACTTATCAAATTATTAAGAGAAGTAAAATAGATACTAAAAATAACAGATGACATAAAATAGTCATGTCTTACATATGCATTTTAATGTCTGTAAAGAGCAAAAAAAGTTCCTTCATTTGATTAATTCTTCAACCTTCTAAAAACAAACAGCAACTTCTCCTTTATTTAAACACTATGTAGAAGAGAACTTCCAAAGCACCTTTAAGAATTCTGAGATTTTTAAGTTAATACTTTTCAGCAGTTGTAATTAATCAAAAATATTTCTTTTAATTAATTCACCATACAGAATTACAAACATATATATATCAATGGAAACCACCAAGACTACTACATGGTCAATAACAGACCATAATTTCCCTATAGAAAAATGTTTAATTTCTTCTCAGAAATACAAGCATAAATCATTGGTTAAGATGCAGAGCATTTTGACTAGTTGAGTTTTAAAAGTGAATTTGCAATGAAGCAGATGCAGAATGCATTAACGTGGAACCATTTTAGGAATCATCAAAGGAAATAGGCTCAGATAGGCTCCCCACCCCAAAATCTATAGATAATAGGCAAGTATAGTATTCTTGCCTGGAAAATCCCATGGGTAGAGAAGCCTGGCAGGCTACAGTCCATGGGGTCACAAAGAGTTGGACACGACTGAGCGGCTGAGCACATACACATAGACAGCATGGGAAATAGCAAGAATTCTAGGCAGTTCTGTCAGGGAAGAAATGCTAACTCACCCTACCTCATGCACTACTGAATAACCTGGAACCACATTAGCAGGGCTTCAAAGGGAATTTTCAACGGAAAAATGCAATTTTCTTAAGTGACAATTTCAGTTTATATTACTAACATTTTTAGAGTATCTCAGTATTATGTTTTACAGTACAATTCTTATAATTGTTGTGATACTGCATGAAGTAGGAATGCATATAGGAAAAAGAGAATTTACTTACACTAGCAATTTCCATTTGCTGCTTAAGGTAAATGTTTTGTACATACACCTAGTTTAGAAACAATGTTAAAAAAATCAACTGCACCCACTCCAAATAAATGGAAGAATGCTTATTTGAAAAGTAAAAAGTTCCTTTACAGAATATTTTAGAAGAATATACATGCTTTTGTTATATTTGAGTAATTATGGCCATTATTAAAACATACAAAATTTCTGTTTGGTTGAAATTTTGTGTACTTTGTTTTAAAGAAAAGACAAAAAGTTAACTGGTACTTTTTACATCAACCATACATAAGCAGGCACAGAATAATTCAGTTCATTGCACAAGGCACTCACTGAGCATACTACCAGGCATTACGCTAAGTACATGCCATATGAAAATAATTAAGTTCAGTCTCTAAAATTAAAGGTCCTGGAGTCTGATTAGTAAAACAGATATATGTATATGTGTCCAGAGTAATGAGGAGACTAAGTATTTTGCATAAGTGGGAACAAAATCAACCTTGAAACCTAGCTCAATTTAAAAACAACTGGTCAGAGAAGGCTTCATGGAGCTGTCAATTGATGAGTGAATTGAATCTTGTAGATATGCATAAGTTACATCAGCAAACAAGAGAAAGTAATGTCATTCCAGACAGAAGAAAGAGTATGATCAGACAGCAAGGCAAGAAATTATGTCATTGGTGTAAGCCATTACATCACATTTATTTCTGTCATTAAATAAACTGTGAGTAAGGGAATGGTAAGACACTGTAAAAAATGGAAGGAGGAAGTCAGATGATGCAATGCACTATACTTCACCTTAAGGACTCTGACTGTTACTTGCAGGTGACCTGTAGTCATTAAAAGATTTAAGCAGGCAGGAAATTGTCACAGTTGAGATTTTTAGAAATTCTTATTTTTAGTACGTTAAAAACAAATGTCTCTGTAACATTAGGTTTGTCTTTTGTCTGCTTAGCAACAGATTTTGAATCAGTTCAGTTCAGTTCAGTCGCTCAGTCGTTTCCGACTCTTTGCGACCCCATGAATGGCAGTACGCCGGGCCTCCCTGTCCATCACCAACTCCCGGAGTTTACCAAACTCATGTCCATCGAGTCGGTGATGCCATCCAACTATCTCATCCTCTGTCGTCCCCTTCTCCTCCTGCCCCCAATCCTACCCAGCATTAGGGTCTTTTCCAATGAGTCAACCCTTTGCACGAGGTGGCCAAAGTATTGGAGTTTCAGCTTCAACATCAGTCCTTCCAATGAATATCCAGGACTAATCTCCTTTAGGATGGACTGGTTGGATCTCCTTGCAGTCCAAGGGACTCCTAAGAGTCTTCTTCAACACCACAGTTCAAAAGCATCAATTCTTCGGCGCTCAGCTTTCTTTATAGTCCAACTCTCACATCCATACATGACCACTGAAAAAACCATGGACTTGACTAGACGGACCTTTGTTGGCAAAGTAATGTCTCTGCTTTTAAATATGCTATTCAGATTTTGAATAGGTAGTACAAAAATAAACTTCAGCAAATACCATACCCAAATCAGGACTAATTCCTATAATAATTACCAACTATGAAAATAATACAATCCTGAAAATCATTACAGATGGAAGTTATTTCAGTGAAATCATATTTTTTATTTAAAATAATAATGGAAAAGAAATGATATACACCTAACATACTATTTCAATACCATAGAGAAAATATTTACAATATTAAGCAACTATATTTTGCCATATATTTATAATATGTGAATGAATATGTCTAACATAGACAACTTTCTGAATTTATAAATTTAGAAATAGATAGAAAGATAAAGCCAGATAATAGTCTATACCCTAGTTGTAATATGAGTTTAATTTGGTAAATTATTTAAAACTTTTTTAAAGAACAGTTTAGCAATTTGTGCATAAAAGAAATTGAAAAATGTAAATTTCATGGGGAAAGCAATGTTGTTCCCAGAGATGAAAATATATTTTCTAGGACATACATGAGACAGTGATAGACGAAAAGTTTATCTTTTGTAAAATATTAAAATAATTATCAATAAAATATTATAAATGTTGAACATAAAAATGGATATGAATTGGAATGCATATTATGTGTTTGGTTAGTATATACACATGTGATAGTTAAAATCGAAACCCCACTGGCTATTATTAATTTTCTTTTTAGCAGTATTATAAGGCAAAATTCATAAAAGTAGAGGGATGAGAGTAACAATTCCAAGCAGAGGGTATGACAAACCAAGTTGGATACTTTAAATTCAGAACAAAGATGAGAAAATCTTTAATTAGAAAGTGACAAGGAAAACAATTCACCTGAGTATTTATAGTTTCTTCTATTCCTAGCTGCTCCATCTATTCCTAGGGCTCTGGTTCCTTTAGCCTCCAGTTAATTAATGACTGGAAGAGGTAATTGAAAAGACTCATTAATATTGGAAGGGTCAAATGTTTCTGGAGGGAGAGAAGGTGAAAATGTGCTTGAGTTGAGGAGACAGTAGTGATCAATAATTGGCTCCGAGTGGGGAACACAGAGTGGGAAGAAAGAGAAACTTGAATGTGAAAAATAGGGAGCAGGGTCAGACAGAAAAAAGACAGCAACTGAGCTCTATCCCTGTTGGCTCAGATGGCAAAGAATATGCCTGGTGGCTCACAGTAAAGAATCCACCTGCAGTGTGGGAGACCTGGATTTGGTCCCCAGTTTGGGAAGATTCCCTGGGGGAGGGCATGGCAACCCACTCCAGGGTTCATGCCTGGAGAATTTCACAGATAGAGGAGCCAGGAAGGCTACAGTCCATGGAGTTGCAAAGAGTCGGACATGACTGAGCGACTAACATTATCACTTTCTTTTTGTGGAAAATAAAACTCACACAGAATTTTTTTTTGTTTTGTTTTTTTCTTTCTGTCCCTTCTTTTTTTTTTTTTTAATAAATTTATTTATTTTAGTTGGGGGCTAATTACTTTACAATATTGTAGTGGTTTTTGCCATACATTGACATGAATCAGCCATGGGTTTACATGTGTTCCCCATCCTGAACCCCCCTCCCACCTCCCTCCCCATCCCATCCCTCTTGGTCATCCCATTGCCCCAGCCCTGAGCATTTGTCTCATGCATCGAACCTGGAATGGTGTTCTGTTTCACATATGATAATATACATGTTTCAATGCTATTGTCCCAGAACGTCCCACCCTCACCTTCTCCCTCAGAGTCCATAAGACTGTTCTATGCATCTGTGACTCTTATTCTGTCTCGCATATAGGGTTATCGTTACCATCTTTCAAATTCCATATATATGCATTAGTATACTGTATTGGTGTTTTTCTTTCTGGCTTACTTCACTCTGTATAATGGGCTCCAGTTTCATCTATCTCAATAGAACCGATTCAAATGTATTTTTTTTTAATGGCTGAGTAATATTCCATTGTGTATATGTGCCACAGCTTCCTTATCCATTCGTCTGCTGATGGACATCTAGGTTGCTTCCATGTCCTGGCTATTGCAAACAGTGCTGCGATGAACATTGGGGTACACACGTCTCTTTCAATTCTGGTTTCCTCAGTGTGTATGCCCAGCAGTGGGATTGCTGGGTCATATGGCAGTTCTATTCCTAGTTTTTTAAGGAATCTCCACAAGTGCACAGAATTTTTAAAAAGTTTCACTGAGTGTTATGACTTATCTCTTCATCTTCAGGAAATAAGTGAAGATTTTTATTGCTTAAATTTTTTTTGGATGCCACATCCTTTAGAAAAGCTTCATCCTATGAGAGTTAGAAGTCATTTAAGTCAAAATAATTGAGATCAAAATATAGAAACTTCAGCAAATAAAAATCAAAGACAAGTAAACAGAAAAGACTTGAAAATGGAAAGGCAACCCTAATGACTACTGAAATGATGCTCAAAGTTCTCACTGATATTTCAGGGAAAGAGAAATTAAAACAAATGAGATGTTTTACAACCATATTATCTTTTAAAAAAAAAAAAAACAATACCAGGAGTTGGTTAGAATGAGGCCACACAGTAACTGCTGCTGTTGGAAGTGTTAACTGGTACAAACATTTTGGAGAGTAATTTGGCAACATGTAGTAAATCTGAATATGCCCATAAATTATTGTCAGCAGCTCCACTTACAAGTCTCTATTCTAGAGAAAATACTACACAGATGCCTGAGGAGACATATATTGTGATATTCATTGAAGCATTACTTGCTTTAGTAGAAAAGAGCAGCAACCTAATTATTCTTCTGTAGGATCACTTTAACAGAAAGCTGTGATGTATGCTGTTTATTCATCCAATGGAATGTTATATGACAGTGTAAATGAATGAAATAAAGCTATATATATTAACACAATAAATCTCAAGTATGTAATATTGAGGGCAAAAAGCCTCTAAAATACAGAATATTATTGCTTCAAATTCTTAAAATATGAAATATGATGGTATAAATTTGGTACATTCAAATAGAATAAAAGTTCAAGAAATTGCACAAAAATATTTTACATCAACTTCCTCTGTGACCAAAGATGAAAAGGAAAAGAGAGAGGTGGACTTTCATGTATCTGCAATTTTTAAATTTTCATTTAAGGTAAATATCACAAATGTAAATATCCATTTAATCTTGGTAGCAAATACATGAATGTATGCTATGTTTTTCTATTATTGTATATGTTTGAAATAATTTAGAATAAGACATGGCCTTGAAGAGAAAAGTAAGAGGCAGAGAAGAAGCAAAACATGTCTTGTTTTTAAAAGCTTAATACTTGAGGATAACCTCTCAGAAATAATCAAACTAATTTCTACTAGTTAGGGGTGGACATAAAGTTTTGTTGTTACTGTTTCTTTTCCCTTGGTATTTTTCTGTCAGATTTTTATTGCCTATCCTCAAGTATGATTATGACAATGTAAAACATGTTATTGGATTTTAAAATTACCAGGATAACCTGGTTCTTTTAATTGATTAGTGTGTAACTGGGAGTGCCTAGACAGATGCATGGATCCTTCTTTCTATCCCATACCAAAGGTTTAGAGAACACAGAAAAAACACAACTACCTCCCAACTCAGGATGGGGGTAAACCCATCTTCCTGCTATTAGAAAATTCACACTGCGGCTAAGATGCCTAAGGTATCAGAGAGACTCCTTTCCACTGAGGTATGTGATTATGACACTAGATTTTTAAACTATAATTATTGCTAATAAAGCATTCATTGCATGAGGTGATTATATTTACCGAATTACATAAATTATACATATAGGTTTACAAGTGTGAATAATTGATATCACATATGAAAATGATCAAAGTATTTGTAATTTTTTGATTAAATCAGTTCATAGCTATACTAGAAAACATAACATGACCAATTATTTATAAAAACAGAAGTTATTAATAGGTCAGGATTCTGGCTGAAGCTACACTACTTCAAGGGCAAGCCTGTTCATCTGTTCTTTCTAAGACCTAATGCTATTAGTGGTAGGATTAGAGTTAAGTTCCTCTCAAGTGCCAGAGTCTTTACCTGTAATAGATGTTTATATGTGTTAAATGGGGAGAACTAATCATATGTCATGAGTTTATGATATTTTATGGCCAGTTTAGTGGTCCACATAAATTGCCCTAGAGATCTAATCATATTATTTAGAGAGCAGATGCCATGTAAGAAGTGAAATAGTTTTTCTCATAACAAGCTTCCAGTGAATCTGATTTATTGTCACCGGGCTCATCTCTAGGGAAGTCTGGCATTCGGTTTCAAAACCATTCAGACTCCCAAGGCTGCCTACAAGGGCGCTAATGATTGTGATGATTTTCATGATGTGGGTACTTGTCACGAGTGAACTAGACTGAGACCATTCCATATTTCATATTAGTCCTACAACAGCTGTTGTTGTTAGCAGTGTTAATCACAACCAACTTGGGCTGGATTCAAAGTGACCTAGAAGAGCTACATGCTACATCCTGTTATTAATTCCCTGGGGCAAAGGCATTGCGTGCTAACAGGTCCACATCAATAGAAAGCATGTCCTTTGATTACTCCTTATATGTACAGATTTCTGGCAGAGTCTACGACTAACAACAGGGCTGCATCTAAAGTTCTAGTTAAAGCTTTCTGGGCACATCACCTCAAAATGGAAAAGGCTATTTTGCCCCACAAGAGACAGTGCCATTATTGTTATAATCACTGAATCAGTGGGCTCCTACTCACATGACTTAATTGTTTCCATAGGGGGAAAGAAAAGGTAGAAGAAATTGTACTGGCTTATATGCAATATTTCAGATTGGGAGAAATAAAATGTGAAAGTGCAAAAACATAAATTAGGAATGTTTCTTTGTAATTATTTCCCATTTTCCATGTTAAGGGTACGATAAATGCAAAAGATAATGCATATTGGAAACTATGTACTATGCATTTAGAGCCACTCATAAAAAAAAAAAAACAAAAAAACCCTGATTTTCTTTACCCATTCTATTGGATATCTGATGTATATTCTTCACAAGAATGCTGTGAGTGACATGAGAACCACACCCATATATAGGGATTAATTAACTTTTGGTTCAATTCTCAGAAGATGAAAGCAGAAAAAATTGATTTTGATACTCTATAATTTTTTTTTTAAGTGTGTGGTAGGGAGCTACTGTTCTGCAAGGGAGAGATACATTGAAAGGTTTGTGGCAGTTTGATATCACATTAGAGCACTGTACAGGACCACTAAATAAGACATTTTCTGGAACTTTCTAATCAAAGTGTAGCCTGTAGAACAGCAGCGTCCACGTCACTTGGCAGAATTTCAAGCTTCATTCTACACCTTCTGAATCTGAATGTGCATTTTACGTGATCCTGGAGCAGTGCATCTGCACATTAAAGTTTAAAAGAATTACTTTACAATAAATAAGTTAAGGAAAATTTCAGAAGGTTTGCTAGAAAGTTGTTTACTTCCCTAGAGGAACAGAGGGCCCTACCTGAAATTTGTGTCAGAAACTGAAAGGCTTACAGAGAGTGCCCAGACGCTAACAGCAATAGATCATTATTGTTATCATAAAATACACGGTGACTGAAGTGCCTAATATTCAGGAAGAAAGCATCTTCTACCAACAATAGTTTTGTTGGAAAACTTTCTATTGCGTGTAGTTATGATGGGTGGTGAGAGCAGCACATCAAAAAGGGACTGTTTCAGACAAAGTCCTCTGACGAGTGTGTGATTAATTACCTGGGGAGAGGAAACAGCCTCGTGAAGAAAAGGTTTCTCATTAGGAGTTCCATTTCTAGCCCCAAGCTCCAGGAAATAACAAAGCTATAATCTGCCTGACCAGAGAAGTTTTCAAAGGATAGTATGGATGGAATCTATACCCTGGAACGTATACTCTTGTGCCTCTTAACTGATTTATATTTATCTTCTAACATGTTTTCTAACAATGTGATATGTTATTGGAAGGCCTTTGATTAATATAACATTAAAATGAATTTATGAACAGCTCTCTTGTAGATACTGCTGCTGTTGCTGCTAAGTCGCTTCAGTCGTGTCCAACTCTGTGTGACCCCAAAGACGACAGCCCACCAGGCTCCTCTGTCCCTGGGATTCTCCAGGCAAGAATACTGGAGTGGATTGCCATTTCCTTCTCCAATGCATGCATGCTAAGTCACTTCAGTCGTGTCTGACTCTGTGTGACCCCATGGACAGCAGCCCACCGGGCTCCTCTGTCCACAGGATTCTCCAGGCAAGAATAGTGGAGTGGGTTGCCATTTCCTTCTCTACTTGTAGATACTAACAATATATAAATGCCTATTTCTGCCTCAATTTTAATATCCCAAGTTATAGCTAAATATATGGCATACAGTCAACTTCTTTGGTTTTAAGTTACAGAAACAAAACTTGAAATTCCTTAGGAAAAAGAAGAGCTATTTGTTGAGAGAGAATACAAGAAAAGTTTTAAACAACTTGTCGGTTTTCCAGGATGTAGCTAGAACTTGAAATCAATTGTAAGCAGGAATTCAAATATTTCTAGGACTTTCTCTGGCCTTTAATTTGTTTTGTCTTTGGGTGAGCTTTATCACCTTTCATTACCTAAAACAAATTTTGTCTCTGGGTTCAGAAGCAAGACAGCTGATTCCTCTCAAATCTTACTTCTTTAGTTACTATTATCGAAGTGGGGTTGACAAAATAACTCATGTCTACTGAATATATACACACAGTGGATTTAAAATAGATATCATACATAAATCACTTCTTCAGCCAGACTGATAAATATTAGTTCAAAAAATTTGAAAAATACTGTAATCTCTGACTTTAAATGTCATGCATTTTGTAAAGTATATGGAAAAATAAACAACATTATTATCATGTCCAATTTCAGTTTTTGTTAGATTATGTTGCAAGGGAAGCATATATATTAACAAAAATGACAAACCATTCAAATACATATTATTAGAAGAATGATTAAATAATTATATGCAAATACTATAGAATACTATGCAGTCATAGAAAGAAAGAGGAGGTAGAATGCAAATGCTATAAAGACACAGATAAGCACTTCAAGGCATTTATTCAACGAATGAATGATGTCTGTATATCCTATTTGAAAAAAAAGAAGGTATATTATTGAGTGCAAAAATCAAGTTGTATGAATAATATATATAGCATGGTTCCACTTTTACCTTAAAAACTACATAGAACAAAAATAAAGTACTATATATCATTAACTAAGCACTTAATGTATTTCAGGTATAGTTTTGGGCTTTTTATAATTATTACCTAATTGCTAACTGAGTTCTCATGACAACCCTGTGAAGTAGGTTTTAGGTGCTCTTTATGGCACTAGTGGTAAAGAACCCACTTGCCAGTTCAGGAGTAATAAGAGACATATGTTCAATCACGGAGTCGGGAAGATCTCTTGGAGGAAGACATGGCAATCCACTCCATTATTCTTGCCTGGAGAATCCCATGGACAGAGGAGCCTGCCCGGCTATAGTCCACAGGGTTGCAAAGAGCTGGACATGACTGAAGCAACTTAGCACATAATTATTATCCCTACTTTAGAGCAGGTAATCGATGGAGACTACCAGCTGACTCTAACTCCAAAATATGTGTGTAAATTCACTCATCCATCCACTTATTATTCTTCAAGTGTTCACTAAATGGTTACTATCCTTAGGCACTCTTCGAGGCTCAAGGGCTCTATGGACGGCTGCCCTTTACATGCAGATTTTACATTCTGGTGGGGAACAACAGATGATATGCCTGTAAATAAATACAGTATACACAGTCTTCCATACGATCAATGCTACTGAAACAACAAAAACGGACTAGGTTGGGGGCTCAGGAGTGTCAAGGTTAAGACTGCTATTTTAAATAGGGTGTTCCAGGTAGAACTTAGCAAGAATGTAACAGCTGATCAAAGACTTGAAATAGGTCAGTGGGCCACGGCGCTATCCGGGAGAAGAGCTGCCCAAAGAGAGAGAACAGTCAGTGCAATTTTTTTTGTGATGGCATCAATTTTCTCAGTGAAATGGGAAGCCTGAGGTTGGATCTTGCCAGGTATATTCAAGGAGTACATGTCTCTATACCCTCCAGGATAGAGTGGCCAAGGAGGGAAAGCAGTATACAATGTAGGAGAGGTAAGGAGAGAAGATGGGGGGCAGGAAGTAGGGCACAGAGGGCCCTGTGGCTGTTGTGTGAATATAGATTTTACTCTTATTGCAATGGGGAGATTTTGAAAAATTCTGAGTGAAGAAGAGATAGGATTTGACACACTTTTTTAAAGAATTGTTCTGGCTACTTGCATTGAAAGTAGACTGAGAGTAGTGCGACAGGCAGCTACGAGAATGTGCTTCTCACGTATCTGACAGCAGGGAGCAAAACTGACCAGTGGCCCAGCAGCGTGCTCTGAAATCTACTACCATGTGTACTAGGAGCACACTTCTCACGGGCATCTCCCAGCCAATGACTTAGTGCAGGGGAAGCAATCTTGGAGATTTGAGAAAAAAGACATGGAACAGAACTCCAAGAGAGCGGCCTATATAAGTGAAATGTCTTCACAGAGGTGTGTATGTGATTAGGTGTACATAGGCACATATAAACATGTAGAAGATAAAGCCCAGATCATTAACAAGTGACCTCCAGGAAGAGTGATGTTGAAGAGTAGGGGAGCCTGAGACAGGTTTCTTAGTTTGTATTTTGTAAATTTTCACCTTATTCGATTTTTATAAGCTGGCATTATTTTCATAATTAATATATTTTAAAACAGTAACTATAATATTTCAATGAAGAAATTAAAATGTTTGTTTCAATGTGTATATGTAGCAACTAACTAAAGCTATAATCAGTGCATATGTGCTTTCTGTAATCTAAAACTACCCAGACATCTCTCCTGGTAATTGTCCAGGTAAAAGGATGGACAGGTCTGAAGCAGATTGGAACTTCTGTTTCTGTTCTCATTTCTCAAGCTGTATGGGTCTTTCCTCTGCTGAGTTCAATTTCAGAACTAGAAGGAACAGAGTTTGTAAATATTCCCTTAAACAGAAGGACATGAACTGCTAGTGTACATTTTTTAGGATAGTTGTTGAAAGCCTGGGTCTAAAGGTGCAGTGATATAACCAACATTTAGCTCTCTTCTTACCCCCAGCAGAATTCTACCTTTGGAAAGATTGCAGCAGTGGTGTTCTGCAGTGGACTCAGTTACCCAGAGAAAATCTTGTCAATATCATTGCATCAGAGTCAGCTCTAAGTAGCCAGCTAAATTCTGTTAAGTTCTGATTAAACATTTAACAGTTGTACCTATTGATCTCATGAGATTCCTTAGCTCACCTAAAATTCTGCATTTTTATTGTGACTGTTGCACAGACATTTGGGGACTTATTTGCAAATTTTCCATTCTTTGACATTCAGTAGTAACAGGCTCATCTCCTCATTAATTTCCAAATGGTTATTTCATACTGCCTTTCCAAACATTTAATTAGGATCTTGATAAATTCTTATTAGTTTTATGACAGCGTGGCATCAATGTATTCATGACATGACTCAGAGCATGAATCCAAAAGAAAATCTTAGACATGTCATTATCAAAAACGTATTAAAAACAGTGACGTCCTTGAAAACTAGGAAATGCCAGCAAGCCATGAAGGAAACATTTTCATACTATACACTAAAGTTGTTTGAAGAAAGTGAAAGTCACTCAGTCGTGTCTAACTCTTTGTGACCCCATGGACTTAGTCCATGGAATTCTCCAGGCCAGAATACTGGAGTAGGTAGCCTTTCCCTTCTCCAGGGGATCTTCCCAACCCAGGGATCGAACCCAGGTCTCCCACATTGCAGGCGGATTCTTTACCAGCTGAGCCACAAGGGAAACCCCTGATAGATATACAATATATTGAATATAGAGATAAATCTTCTTTAGTTGTTATTTATGTCAGTGACATGTATTGCCATTTTTCTTGATGAATACAATGAATGATTCTGAGACCATACGTTATTTGACTGTTATTTGAAACTCCTGCTGCTTCTGCTTTCAATCGACTCACACTTCCTTGGTCCTCATCTTAAACCTCTTACTACTGCTTCCTATTCCCTTGTATGGGATTTTCTTCCAAATTTTAATTATTTCATTCATTTATTAGATCGCTTAAGTTTATTGAACATCTATGTGAGAGACTACACTAGGTACTATGACTAAGTAAATGGGAAAAATGGTCCTATCTTTAGGAAGTGTATAGGTAAGGAAAGTGTATAGGTAAGGGAATGTATAGATAAGGAAAGTGTATAGGTCTGTTCCATGTCTTGTTTGGGGTCCTATCCTAATCACACTATCCTTGGATGATTTTATTGGGGCCAATGATTTGTATATCCATGCCTTTCAATCTGTAAATCTAACCCAGGTGCTCCTCCTGACCTATCATTCACTTATGACCCACTAGTTCTGAGCAGCTTCACCTGAGTATTCTATCTGACCGCCCATCCATTCACTCAACATGCATATGTACATCATCTACTCTTAGGCTATAGTGGTAAACAAAATTAGACAAAGACCATTCCCTATGGTGTTTGGAATAAGTATGGAGACGTAGGTTATAAAAAAAGTAAACAAATGTGTAATAGCTTTAGGTGGTGATAAATGCCAAAAAGAAATCCTAGGTATGAGATAGTAGAGAACTGTGTGTGAAGGGTGATTATTTTAGATAGTGTCATAAAAAGAAGGCCTCTAAAAGATGGCTTTTACTTAAGCCTAGTATGAAGTCCTGGAGTGGGAAAATCAAAGGACTGGTAAAGAGTGTTTCAGAAGAAAGGGACTCTTTTTCACACAACAGAGATAATGTCAGTGCAGCTAAAATAGAATGTGCAGATGGGAAATTTACAAGATACATCATAGAACAAATACACCAACATAAACAGGGGTCATGTCATATAAGGGTCTGTATTTCATTCTAAGTAAGATGGAGAGACCCTGGAAGTTTTAGCCCAGGGTTGATACAATTTAAAGAGACAGAGTAAAAGCTAAACTAGTTAGGATTCTTCAGTTACCTACTTGGATTCTTTGTTTACTTAGTGTTGAAGAACAGTTAAGATCTGATGGTGTCTTAGACAGTATGATAGTGGGAGAATCTTGAAAAGTGGCTATGCTCAAGACAGAACTGACAGGCTTGCTCATGGACTAGAAATTGGGGATCATGGAAAGGAAATAAGCAAGGTAATTTTTTTGCTTTTTATCATGAGTAACTGGATGAATTGTTGTATTGTTTACTGAGTGTGAAGTAAGGGAAAATCTGATTTGAGTGTGAGTTGAGGGATTAAGGTTTATGTTTGGACCTTTTATGTTTGAGATGTCTTCTTGACTTCCAGATAGGAAGAGCAGGTAGCAATTGGATGGATTAATCTGGAACCAAAGGGAAAGGTCTAATCTGAATATATTAATTTGGAAGGCACAAGCAAATAGGTGACATTTAAAAGAGAGTATCAGATAAGACCATTTAGAAAAAGTATATAAATGTAAAAGAGAAGAAACCTGAAAACTGATTCCCAGAAGATCTCAACACTTAGAGACTGGGAAGAAAAGTAAAAATCAGCAAAGGAGACTAAGAAAGATTGGCCATTAGGGGATTAAAAAAAATATCTTAAAAGGACCAAAGAAATATCCTAGGTCATCTTTCCATATTTGGCAAGCAGATGTCACAGAAACTCCTTCCATCTATCACAAGTAAAACTATCAGATAAAATATTTTAAAATATCTTTTTAATACATGATTCCGTTTGCAGAAACATAAAGGAATTTCCAAAAATCCAATTTGATTAAAATAAAATCAAAGTCACAAGGATAAATGAACACTTTACCAGTGAGATCCTTGGGTTTATATGTCAACCTTACAGATTTAACTGCTTATGAAAGGAGAGGAGAAAACATCTGGAATGAAAAGCATGGAATGAGGCATGAAATGTAGTAATGATAGCAGGTGAAGTACCAAGAACACAGCTCATTTTAAAGAAGGACATAGTGCGTACACATGTTTCTGTCTGCTTTGGCTTTACAAAGAAGAAAAGCATTTTTTAAAAAGTAATAAATAATTGAATTGGCTTTCTCAACCTTCAGTTTGTTCTCTTTCTATTGGAAAGGTTGGAAAACTCAGAATCTACATAAAAAAAAAAAAAGACTTTCTTGCAGATATCCTCTGCGTGTCAATTCACACAAAGTCTGGAAGGCAGAAATGAAGCAGGAACCTCTTCCTATTGCAGACATAACTATCACACAAAGTCCAGGAGACACAAGTATTTGCAGCAGTTGAAGTCCATATGTAAATGTCTAGGAACCAGCTTCTTGGGAATAAGGCAGTTGTGACAGCACAGTGGTGGTAGCAGTAACAACGATGATTAGGACCTCCATTTTATAGCTATGATGATGTGATTTTAAAAATCTAAAGTTTAGGCCTGTCCCCTGATTTCCACTTCTATGCCTCTTCCAATCATGTTTTAAAAGCACATAATTCCATTTAGTATATTCTCTTCTGCTTGAAATACACAGAGTATTTCCTGTTTCCTCCACTAAATCCTGACTGTTAAAATCTATCTTGGAAATTTCTACCTGTAAGTCTGACTTCCCTCTGGTCTGCAGCTGGACTTCACATTATCTCTGTGCATCAAAAAAATACCAAACCAAAACTATTTAAAGGTTTCTTGATTGACAGTGACCCCCACCCCGACACTCCCTGCTCAGGTGACTAACAGAGGAAACAAAATTTCTTTCTCTACCAGTTCACTTAACTTCAGGCTTCAAATAAATCCACCAAAATGTTCAAAGAGATCAGAATAAAAAAATCTCTAAACAAACAAGGAAATAAGTGATTATGAGTGAAAACCAGCAAAAACAAAATTAAAAGATTACGATATAAAAACAAGAAGGAATGCTAATACTTGTCTCAGCAAATACTGATCATATAAAGAGCATATTTAATATTATATAGAAAGAAATGAAGAAATTGAGGTATGACTAAAGAATACTATAAAAATTTATCAGGCAGATGGGAAACAAAAGATAGAACTTCTAGAAATTAAGTTTATAATTAGAAGTTATAGTTTATATTGCACACTATATAAAACAGAACAGAAAATTAATCAACTATATTGTAAAACCAAATAAATTACCTAGAAAACAAAAGAGATAAGAGATGAAAAATATGAGAGGTTAGGAGATGTGTAGAAAAGAGTGAGTAGCCCAACACAGAACTAATTGTATTTCCAGAATGAGAGACTAGATCTAATGAGTTTGAAGTAACATAATTTTTAGATTTGATGTAAGACACAAATCCCTAGAATCAGGAATCATAGTAAATCTTAAGCAAAACAAGAGTCTACATATGGAAATACGATGGTCAAATTTCAGAACACCAAAGACAAAAGGAAGATTTAAAAATCAACAGTTAGAGCTAGACTAATATCTTCAATAGGCAAGCAAAAATTATCATTAAATTAAGAATTCTATACAAAGTCGTGTATTTTTCAGGAACAAACACAAAATAAATATGATTTTAGATATCAATGATTCAGAGGGTTACTACCACAAACCCTCGCAAAGGAACTTCTTAAGTATATAGTTTAGGAATAAGGAAAATAACCTAGAAAATGCAGAAAGATTAAAAATTAAAAACATTAACTTATAGACAAATATAAATAATTGATAATATTGATTATATCAAAACAATTAAATTAATGCATAATTTGTTAACTAAAAATTAAAATAAAATAGCTGCATAAAACGCTGTATAAAAACAGCCTAAAAGAAATGATGGGGTATTTAGAATTAAAATTGTGTAAGGTCCTTTTACTACTCGGGAAGAGAGTAAAGAGGTTAACTATAGGAACAAGTGAAACATAAATGTGATATTTCTAAACTAACAGCATAGAAAGAATCCATCACTTTGCAAAACCCACTGGAGGAAAGAAATTTGAAAAGAAAGAAAGAAAAATTTGGAGACTGAAGTTCCAGAGCAGTTTAAAAAATTTCTTTTAATAATTCAATTGTGCTCACTTGAGCTCTCTAGCTAAATAAATTAAGAAATCATTGATAAGGAACAGTGGTCTCTTTCTTTTTTGTTTCTGAGATAAAATACAATAGTAGTTTCTAACATATCCATACATTAATTCTTAATTAATGAGTCATATACTAGTTTATTAAAGAATATACTGAGTGCTTCTGTTTAATGTCAATAATATCTGCACTAAATATTTGAATATACATTTTACTTATTTATTTATGTATTTATTGACTACCTAGAATTCATTGCCCTTCCTTGAAAGCACCCATGGTTCAAGGTTGGGGCGAAGCCAGCTCTTTACAGCTCACAAGACGGTATTGTCAGCATTTCTCTCCAAGTTTGCTATCACACTGGTTGTTTCCAATTATGCCTTAAGTTGGAATATGTAAGCCATGGAAATCTGTAAATCTAAAATCTAGGACTTCTTTTTTCTATAAAGCCAGTTTTAAAACATTTATAGCACAACTACTGCAAATAATTTCTGCCTGATCATTTATATCTCACTTATTGGAAGAGTGAATCCAGACATGAAATGAATGACTATTTCATGCACCCATGCCTTAACCCAGCCATCCTAACCCTCACCAGCTCTGACACCAGCAGAAAGAAGACCTGTGGCATAAACCTAGCCAACTAGATGCTTCTCAGGACATGGACTTTTAAGTGAGAAACACAAGGATAGAAGGAATGGTTGAGACATTCTATACGTATATTTTAAATGGGTGAATTTTGTGCTATGTGAATTGTATCTCCATAAAGCTGCTAAACAGGATTTTAAATGAACACGCCTGTCTTCCCTACTTCCAACTCTTCAAGAGCAATTACACTCCTTTCTGCTTACAAGCTTAATTCCTGAGACTTCCATTAAACAGTTGAGCACACATTCATCAAATTTTCTTTCCTTTTTTCTTTTTGCTTGCAAGTTAGAAACTATAACACACATAATATTAATTTCATCCATATTAGTAACAATGCAAATATTTCCTTATTTGGAATTGACTTATTTTCAACATAACCTAGATTAATTCAGCATATATTTGATTATCTATAGTTCTTATATTTAATTATCTATAGTTTTGCCAATAATTATTTTTATAGGGTTCTACTCATAATTATTATTTTCCAGATCACCAGGTATTTAGAAATTATATTAGTTGAATTCTCTGAAAGCTGACTACTAACAGCAACAAAGCATACTCATTCCATTGCAAAAAAAGGAAAAAACTCACATTTTTATTTGGTTCACCATAGTTATCAGGAAGTTTATAAGGTTCAGAAAAAATAAGTACCTTATAAATCACATTTTCCCATTGAACTTGATGTTTCCAAGACTCAGATTAAATGTTCTTTGCCAGCTGCTCTAAGAAAATAGTAACAACTTGAAAAACAATAGAGCATTCCTTTTTTTAAATAAGGGTAAAATTGACTGATGCTGAGAGTTTAAAATAGAGTTTTAAATACCCATTCTTCCCATTGTCCAAATAAATATTTATATAGTTAGAGGATATTTTGCATTTGACATCAGTATAGGAAACGGACACATAACCTCTATGTGCTATTTGAGGAGAAAGATAATTGTCACACTAACAATATATGTCACCCAGGGTGACATACTCTCCCTATATGAAGAGAAAACTCATAGAAAACACAATTCTGCTCACTCACAGAGAAAACAAAATGGAATGTGATACAAGATGTGTAGAAATTCCTATTCCTTAACTGATGTGATTTAAACATGATAATAGGAAATGAAATTCAGCATGGCTATTTGGAGATAAACTCCTAAAAGAAATTCTATTTCTCCAAATTTCAGTATTATCAGAACTGGACCAGACAATTCAAATTGTATGTGGCATAAAACCATAACATTCTCTCCTGTAAGCTGTCCCTTGTCTGTCTGCTCTTTAAACAGCTGTCGATTGTTCTGTTTCATCAATTCTGGTAGTTCAGGATTAATTCTCACCATTATCAGTGGCAGAACATGATGGTACAATAAGCCAAAATGATTAAATGCATTGTAAGAAAAAAAAAAAAAATGAGGAAAATAGAAGAGAATCTCTTCATAAAAGCTAATCCCTTATGAACAGCATATTTAGAAACTGTCTGCAGGTAATTACATTCAGGTAACCTGATCTGAAAATGCCAAGTTCATACAATGGTTCGTTTAATTCCATCTGGTGTACAATAATACTTTCCTTAACGGACATATTGGTTTAAAGGAAAAAAAATATCACCTCAGATATTAAAAGCCCACATTCCCTTAGTAATTATAAAATATTACATCCAAAATAAGAATCTCAAAGATGGTCCTGCAATGCTTAATCTACTTTTAAGAGGAAATTAAGTTAATGAGCTTTAGACTTCTCACTACCTAAGTCCCTTCTTAGTTACAATCTATTTTCTTAATATCAAGAAATATATAGGTTACTATTATGAACTAGACTAGGACTTCTGTTATCTTGAGAGGGAAAAATAAACTGATTTGGAACATATATGAGACAGTAAATGTATCAAAAGTATTTTTAAAGGGAATATTTAATTCTTGAAATGGTGCCACCTGTTATTAGAAGTGGAATAAAACATGCATATATTTAACACCTTCATTTTTTCTCTCCTTTCAGGTCATTAAAATGGCCAGAGAAATGGACTTCTTATAATAAAGGAACACATAGGACTCAAAGCACCTTGGTGAATGACTTGCGGGAGAAAAGACCTGTATTTGGTCTTTTGAGGAATGTGAACTCTACCTTTCAATGCTTTTTCCGTCAGATCGCAATCTTGATACCTACTAAATCCCCCGTTTTTCTTAATTATTTCTTTATTTACAGAAAGGGACAGAGTTAACATACTTCCTATTTGTGTGCATTTTTTCCCTTCACTGGATACATGTATTTCCAAACTTTCTAATAAAATAATGAATACCAAAGGCTTTCCCCAAAGACTTGTTGAAATGCCACAAGCTAGATTGGCCTTGGTAAAACTATAAAAAAGAGAATAGAATTTTCTTTCTGTTTTCCCTTTCTCTGTTGGAGATATTTCCACCCCCCCACCCCCATCATGTATATTTCACTTCCTAAAATCAAAGTTCACCCAGCCCTCTACTCTTTTCCTCTGGATGTGCACTGGAATAACCAGCTTCTTTCCTTTGTCCTACCACACCCTGGCAGAAAATTTTCGTTTTAAGTTCCATCAAAAACTAGGTTCTTAGTATGATTCTTTCAGATCTCTGTGATCTTGAATACAAGTTAGGTAATTTTATAAACTCAATATGCAAATAGTTACTAGTGAGTTTGTCAACCTGCTTTTTTCATTGCAGATATCAAAATGCATGTCTTTAAGGACCTCCTAGTGTCATAGCGTAAGCCTAAAGAAGGGGCTCTATTAATAGGAAATCAAGTGACTAAGTTAATTACTTTTAAAACTTTGTATAGGGGAGTATGTAGCTAGTGCCTTTCAGGGTAATGAGACTATAAGATGGTTTGTGGGATTTGTTCATTCATTCATTCAGGAAATACTTATTACGCCTACAATGTGTCAGACACAGTCTCAACATTTCGGATGCAATAATGACCAAAACAAAGAGCCATAATCACAGAGATTACATGGGGTGAAGTGTGTCTTGTGCAGGGAATGAAACAATGAAAAATAAGTATAATAAATGCAGAAACATTACTCTTTGTTAAGTAGTGATAAAATCTATGAAAAAAACATTAGAGCAAGCTAAAGGGAGAGTTGGGGCAGGAGCAGTCACTCAATTCAGTAAAACAACCAGAGTAGGCTTCATAGGAAGGGAAACTTGTAGGAAACCCTCAGTGAGGTAATAGAGGTAGCCAAGCAATTTGGTGAAGAAAGCACAATTCAGGCAAAAGGCGTTAGATGGGACTATAAAAAGAGTGTTCCAGTGAACAGCAAGACAGCCTATGGCTGCAGAGGAAGGATCTAGGAAGGGGAGAACACAGGAGCTATAATGTGAGGTGGGGGAGGCAGGCAGGGGTTTTACTTATTTGGATCTTTCATGGAGCTGGAAGGACTTGTACTTTTATTCTTATAGAGTAGTTCCAAGATTCGATAATTTGTAGCAGACAAGCAGGAGTCGTGTTTTGGGGTCAGGTAGACTTTTTTCACATAGCAGCTGTTTATGTCCGTACAGCCTCAATTTCATCAACTACCTCTGATAGGAATTCTACACCAATCCACTTGCTAAAATTGCAAGCAACTCAACCTCTGTTTTCGGAGAAGGCACTGGCGACCCACTCCAGTACTCTTGCCTGGAAAACCCCATGGATGGAGGAGCAAGGTAGGCTGCAGTCCATGGGGTCGCTAAGAGTTGGACACGACTGAGCGACTTCACTTTCACTTTTCACTTTCATGCATTGGAGAAGGAAATGGAAACCCACTCCAGTGTTCTTGCCTGGAGAATCCCAGGGACGGGGGAGCCTGGTGGGTTGCCGTCTATGGGGTCGCACAGAGTTGGAGACGACTGACGCGACTTAGCAGCAGCAGCAGCAGCAACCTCTGTTTTGGTTTAAAGACTCCTTCTGTTTCCTTACATAAAAGTTTTGGGGGTATCTAGTAACATCTTATAAGTGGTTATCATATTATTCTAAAAATATATCTTCTCAGTAAACTTAGTGTTGAATGCAATCTCCATGTTAATCTTTAGCATGAAACAATATTTGAGTCAGAGCTTATCCTAAGAATAGAAATCTGAATATGCTTGTTATGTGTTAAGTCCCTGGTATCTTTCCTCTTGTTGCTAAAAGAGTAAATCACACAGAGTATCTTGATTTAGTGCAGTTGGTGACAGTGAACTCTATCCTCTCTTTTAGAACCTAGAAGACACTAGGTAAGCATCCTTGTGGATGTATAGAAAAGATATATTGTGCCATTTCAACAGGCATTATTCCAGAGAGTTTTGTTCTGTGGCAGACTGCTGTGAGGAAGGACTGGAAATTGTTACTTCAAGCCATTCCTCTGCAGAAGGACCCATTTGAAGCATGACTGCTGAAGAAAAGAGCCACAGCTCTAGAGTGACAGCTTTCTCTGTTCCATTGTGTCCCCTTTGAAGGTTGCATAGCTCAGAATCTGCAGAATAGAAGGCATTTCAGGTGATGTCAGTATCTTTTCCCTGTAGATACTTTTTCCTTTGCCTGTTTCTAAATAGCCCTGTAAGAAAAAATCAGTGGTATATAGCTGATGGAGAACTATGATTTTAAGATAAAAATCATACCTTTTTCTCAATGAACAATAAAGAAATGAAAATAAAGATATACTGTCAAGTATATCTTAGCAGGAAAACATAAGTTCATTTCCTGCTGAAATTTTTTTTTTACATTTATGAACCATAAAGTAACTTTTTGTGACTCCAGTTAAACTATCTATTTAAACATTTGTCTCTGTCATATATTCTTTTATACAAATTATAGTTATTAATGAAACTTCTATGGCTGTCTATACACTTGAGGCTGCAGATTTAAATATTAACAAGGCTCTGATTAAAATGCAGAAACATGGGTAGTGAAGGTAAGAGAAATGCTCTGTTCCTGTCTTGTCTTGCTTCTAGATTATATTCATCAAAATTCTAATTAGTAAATGAAAATGCAGAATGACTTCCTATGTGTATTCTGGCTTATGGACTGCACCTTTGGTTTAAGGGGAAAATAAATATTTTTAGCATTGAAATGGAGGCAGGTTTGACAATAACGTCTTCAGGTGAACTCTAAAGAGCACAGTGCCTTGACAGACTGAGATCTTATTCTCCCACCCTCAACTCAGTCTTTTACAATTAACTTAAAAAATGATGTTCTTGTTTTCTTAGGTTTGTACCTTGAGTATTTAATTGTGTTAAGGAGCTCCAGGTCACAAGTTTTATCCCTGTAGCAGCCAGTTATGTTTGGAGGAAATTCGGTTCAGAGGCTTCAAAACACAATTTAATCCAACTGAATATTACATTGTAAGGCAATGTAAACTTATCACCTTGGACTATAATTTAAAAAACCCTTAAAGCACATTTATACTAATGATGCAATAAAAGGAATAGGATGTTTATAGTATGTTTATACACATACTTGCATCTCCTCTCAATATATTGCTCTTCTATGAGAACCTAAGTCCCTTACGGCCAAAGTCTCTGTCTGTTCTTCACTGGATAAAATGAGAGAACGAGTCAGTACATTAAAGGAAGTAAGGAAAGATGGAAGAAAGGATGAACTTACTTTTATACAATTATGAAGTGATAATAGAAGCATAGAATATGCAGTTTTAAATGTATTTAAAACTTTCCCACCTGAAAAAAAAAAATAAAGTTCTTAACCGCTACCAGCTTATCTTTCTCTTCTCTTGCTCAGTCAAAAATTTTGCAATACCTTCAATTTTCTATGTACTCATTTCCTTTTCCATCTTTTTGTTTGCCTTTATAAATTCACCAAAATAACTCACACTAAGATTAACAATGACCTTCAGGTGACTAAGTGGACATTTCCAAGTCCTCATATTACCTGAGCTTTTTGGTAGCATCTGTCCTTGTCAATCACTTGTTGCCTTTTGAAATTCCCTTGTTACACTCTCTTGTTCACTCTCACTCACTTCTGACCATTCCCCTATATCCTTTCAATGCTCACCTCCAATAATATATTATAAAATGTTATGGCATTTAATGCTTCTCAATCCTAGATTCATCTCCAGGTCTTTATTATAATTTATATACTTATTAACCCTAAACTTTATACTGTCTCTTTGAGTCCCAACTGTTTATTCAACAAGTGCAATGTCTCAAAAGCTACCTCTGAGAACTGAGACCATATGTGTGAAACTGTCCTAGTTGTTTGTTTCAGTAAACCTTTACATGGAAAAGATAAAACCATAATTCTGTGAATAATCCTACTCTTCCCTTCAGAAAATTCTTGCAGATCAGTTTAGAGATAGGAGTCTGCTCACCTGAGAAGTTTTATTTATCAAGACTGACTTCAAAAACCTTGACTTGCAGCACCAAACAATCCTAAACTATTATTTCCTAAGTTTTGCCCAATTCCAATTAATTCTCTATCTTGAAAAACCTACCCCAAATGTCTTGATTCCAGACCCCAAAGGTAAAAAATATCCCCCTTTTGAGACAGTAGGGCTTCCTTTGTGGCTCAGCTGGTAAAGAATCGGCCTGCAATGTGGGAGACCTGGGTTTGATCCCTGGGTTGGGAAGATCCCCTGGAGAAGGGAACGGCTACCCATTCCAGTATTCTGGCCTGGAGAATTCCATGGACTGTATAGTCCATGAGGTCACAAAAAGTTGGACACGACCGAGCGACTTTCACTTCACTTCTCTTTGAGACACTAAGACTCTTTAAAGGTAGCTTCTTACTGCAGTAAGTTCCAATACATTTAACTTTGTTTTTTAACAGATGGTACAGAAATAATTTGGGGAATTAGACATCTCAAAATCAACTTGTCCAAGAAGAGCTTAGGACTCTCCACACAAACCAGCTCATCTTTCAGTGTTCTCTACTTTAATAAACTCTATAAATCACTATATCAGACTTGACAAACTGAAAACATATAGGTCCCTCCCCTTACCATCTTTGAATCCAACAAATTGTACTGTTTTATCTCCCCAGAAAATATTAGTTGAATAAATAAAGAATATTGTTAATGCATGCATTATATCATTCCTCTCCTTTCAGTGGAGTAAAGGGGAAGTGTAAGTGGGTAGCTATGTGCCCTGTGCAGGCAGTAAGGATATATAGTCTCTGCAGAGTATTTATAAATGATAAAACAATTCAAAGTCCATCAGTTTTATTATCAATATATCACAACACCTGTATACAACTTCAATAATAAATACTCTTGCCACCAGGATGAGGTCCATTTCCTCTTCTCATACTTACTGTGTCTTTATATAACTTGACCTGAAGGAATCTATTTACTGAGTCCTTGGGAGCAGACTGTGGCTCAGATCATGAACTGCTTATTGCCAAATTCAGACTTAAATTGAAGAAAGTAGGGAAAACCACTAGACCATTCAGGTATGACCTAGATCAAATCCCTTATGAGTATACAGTGGAAGTGACAAATAGATTTAAGGGACTAGACCTGATAGACAGAGTGCCTGATGAACTATGGACAGAGGTTTGTGACATTGTACAGGAGACAGGGATCAAGACAATCCCCATGGAAAAGAAATGCAAAAAAGCAAAATGGCTGTCTGAGGAGGCCTTACAGATGGCTGGGAAGAGAAGAGAAGCGAAAAGCAAAGGAGAAAAGGAAAGATATTCCCATCTGAATGCAGAGTTCCAAAGAATAGCAAGGAGAGATAAGAAAGCCTTCCTCAGCGATCAGTGCAAACAAATAGAGGAAAACAACAGAATGGGAAAGACTAGAGATCTCTTCAAGAAAATTAGAGATACCAAAGGAACATTTCATGCAAAGATAGGCTCGATAAAGGACAGAAATGGTATGGACCTAACAGAAGCAGAAGATATTAAGAAGAGGTGGCACAAATACACAGAAGAACTGTACAAAAAAGATCTTCACGATCCAGAGAATCATGATGGTGTGATCACTCACCTAGAGCCAGACATCCTGGAATGTGAAGTCAAGTGGGCCTCAGAAAGCATCACTACGAACAAAGCTAGTGGAGGTGATGTAATTCCAGTTGAGCTATTTCAAATCCTCAAAGGTGATGCTGTGAAAGTGCTGCACTCGATATGCCAGCAAATTTGGAAAACTCAGCAGTGGCCACAGGACTGGAAGAGGTCAGTTTTCGTTCCAATGCCAAAGAAAGGCAAGGCCAAAGAATGCTCAAACTACTGCACAATTGCACTCATCTCACATGCTCAAAATTCTCCAAGCCAGGCTTCAGCAATATGTGAACCGTGAACTTCCAGATGTTCAAGCTGGTTTTAGAAAAGGCAGAGGAACCAGAGATCAAATTGCCAATATCTGCTGGATCATG
The DNA here is from genome assembly GCF_054371585.1 of Giraffa tippelskirchi. Lineage (NCBI taxonomy): Eukaryota > Metazoa > Chordata > Mammalia > Artiodactyla > Giraffidae > Giraffa > Giraffa tippelskirchi. The sequence continues at coordinate 79,204,227 of NC_137275.1, read as the reverse complement.
GAAAAAGCAAGAGAGTTCCAGAAAAACATCTGTTTCTGCTTTATTGACTATGCCAAAGCCTTTGACTGTGTGGATCACAATAAAGTGTGGAAAATTCTGAAAGAGATGGCAATATCAGACCACCTGACCTGTCTCTTGAGAAACCTGTATGCAGGTCAGGAAGCAACAGTAAGAACTGGACATGGAACAACAGGAAATAGGAAAAGGAGTCCGTCAAGGCTGTATATTGTCACCCTGCTTATTTAACTTATATGCAGAGTACATCATGAGAAACACTGGGCTGGAAGAAACACAAGCTGGAATCAAGATTGCTGGGAGAAATATCAGTAACCTCTGATATGCGGATGACACCACCCTCATGGCAGAAAGTGAAGAAGAACTAAAGAGTCTCTTAATGAAGGTGAAAGAAGAGAGTGAAAAAGTTGGCTTAAAGCTCAACGTTCAGAAAACTAAGATCATGGCATCAGGTCCCATCACTTCATGGGAAATAGATGGGGAAACAGTGGAAACAGTGTCAGACTTTATTTTTTTGGGCTCCAAAATCGCTGCTGATGGTGACTGCAGCCATGAAATTAAAAGACGCTTACTCCTTGGAAGGAAGGTTATGGCCAACCTAGATAGCATATTTAAAAGCAGAGACATTACTTTGCCAACAAAAGTCTGTCTAGTCAAGGCTATGGTTTTTCCAGTGGTCATATATGGATGTGAGAGTTGGATGGTGAAGAAAGCTGAGTGCCGCGGAATTGGTGCTTTTGAACTGTGGTGTTGGAGAAGACTCTTGAGAGTCTCTTGGACTGCAAGGAGATCCAATCAATCCATCCTAAAAGAGATCAATCCTGGGTGTTCATTGGAAGGTCTGATGTTGAAGCTGAAACTCCAATACTTTGGCCACCTCATGCGAAGGGTTGACTCATTGGAAAAGACCCTAATGCTGGGTAGGATTGGGGGTGGGAGGAGAAGGGGACGACAGAGGGTGAGATGGTTGGATGGCATCACCGACTCGATGAACATGGGTTTGGGTAGACTCCGGGAGTTGGTGGTGGACAGAGAGGCCTGGCGTGCTGCAATTCATGGGGTCGCAAAGAGTCGGACACGACTGAGCGACTGAACTGAACTGAACTGAACTGTGACCACTAGTGTCACTAGCAGGAAAGCTGCCCCAGGTGCACTGAATTGCCTTGATCCCAAAGCTAGTGCTTCACTCAAGAAGTGATGGGCATTTTTCATTCTTTGGAACAAGAGAAAGGCTTCCCTTTGCAGCAGACTCTTCAGTTTTACTCATTCAATAAATATTGATTGAGAACAGCTATATGCAAGACTCCATTCTAGGAGCTGAGGAAATGACAGTGAATTCAAAAGAAAGACTGCCTTCTAGGAACTTACTGTGCATTGGGAAATTCAGACTATGAACATGATTAATAACATATGTACTTGCATACACAGGCACACACACACACACAGACACACACATACACCACTCATTGTTAGGTAGCTAAAATACAAAATACATTAAAGTAAAATAAAATAATGCAGAGAAGGGGGACAGGAGGTAATTATGTGGCAGGGTGGGATGAGGGATGGACATTTAGGGTGATAATTGAAAATCTGTATGTACCTAAGTAACCATTTCTCTGTTTCAGATATGAACTCTTACTCACCCTCAGATTTCTCAAAGGTGCAACAAGTCCACATTTCCCGGCAAAAAGGATATTTTGTACTGAGCTGTTATCATTACACGAGTAATCAGGGAAGGAATACGTCAACTGCTGATAATTGTGAGAACCATTTTGGCAAACTTCTTATTTCATTGGTGACAGCCATTTCCATACATTGTAAGAAAGGCTGGTTTCTAATACGTCCTCCAAAATATTCACAAAGCCCTTAATTCCATTTTTCTTCTTTTCCTTTCTCATCACCGCCTTTCTCAATTATGCAAATTTGTTCAAACCTAGTTTTAAGCTTCGAAAACCCTTTAGTGCTGTGTGGAAACAGAAACTCTTTCCTTTCTTCACTAAATAAGAAGTGTTGAAACTGCCCCCAAAGCCCAATTCTATGGAGTTTACAATTTGCGTAATAAGGAGCAGTCACTTGCTTCTGGAGATGTTTCAATCAGCTAGGATCAACACTAGCTGGAAAAAAAAATGCGTTCTATCAAGCCGTTAATTCTCATGGAAATGAATGTGAACCAGGGAAACAGAACGGAAATGATTTAGAGCTGTAATCTGTTCACCAGCCATGCTGGCCACTTCTGGTAACCACAAAACACAGCTTAGGTGAAACAATAAAGCCGCCTGCAGGTGGGTTTTGTCAAAGGACTTGAAATCAAGGCAGCACTTCTGGTCAGACCCTCTTCCTAGAGGAGGGGGCTTATGGAGGAGCTAATTGGCTTCCCTCAGATGAGTGGGGCAACCTAGAGAAAAAAAACCCATTTTTGGTGTAATGGCTAATTACATTATATTCTCTGATAAGTAAGCTGTGAAATTTAGGAAGATGTCCAGGGTTTTGCCTCTTAATGGAACAGTTATTTTTTAGCAGAACTCAGTCAAATTACTGTGTTGAATCATGGGTGAGATGGGCATGTGTAATGAGAACAGGCCTCTGGCAGAAAAGTAAAAAGTCAGAAAGTAATTCATACTATGGGGTTTGTATTTGTCTGTATAAAATTAATTTGAAAAAAATCAAAATACATCTGGAAATAAAAGTGGTGGTAAAGCCATGCAGTTTCTCCTTTTCCTTATGAATGTTCTTTATCATGTGACTTTTAAAGAAATATAGAAATATTTAAAACAGTTTTAGCTGATTACAAAATTTGATTTGCAATTTAGAAAGTTGATCATTATATTTATGGTAAATTATATTTTTTTCTTTTGTTTTTGAGAATCAAATGTTCTGTGGTACTTTAGTTAAACAAATAAAGAATAAAATATCAGGAAGAAAAATTCTACCTTTAAAGAGGTTTCCAACCATATTTTAGAAACACATACATAAGCAAGTAACACTTTATGTTGACTTAAATTAATTGTTGAAGTGGAAATCAAATAGAAGTCTTATGGGAAAGCAAAAGAAGTATTAATTCTAGATGAGGGAGCTTGAAGATGCATGTGGCCCATAATCCTGTGAACCTGGCATCATGAATAGCTTATTAACTTGTGATTCAGATTTTTGACTATGGAAGTAATGTAATGCATGGATTATGGGTGTGGTATATCAAAGTGAAGGTTATTAAAATAAAACACGCACAAAGCAATAAAGGACTGATCCACAATCAATGGTATTAAATAAGATATTATGCTGGTAGCTTCTGTTCCATCACCTTGATTTGACCTACCCTTGCTTGGACCTCAGATTGGGATTCCCATTTTATTGACAATCTAAGTTCCAACAATTCTTGCATTACTCTCCCTTTTCTATCCAAAATTATCCCTTTATCCAAATAATTACATTATCCATAGGAAATTTTTCTCACTTTCCCACTAGTTACATTTTGTCCTTTCTTCAATTAAAATTTCCTCAGCATTGGAAGAACCTTATAAACAATTCCCACTCTACCTCTAGAATCATCACCAATCCTGACCCTTCACCTAAATGTTCCAATCCCCTCCCTCCTGAATTTAGCATCTCTTCCCATTGGTCCACATACATGAACATATTAAATTCACCCAGAAATTCTGGATATTGACTCTCTCGAAATACTTTAAATATTTAAGTTCACTTTCACATGTTGCTAGTTATTTCCCTGTCTATTAAATCTACAGCTACCTTCATAGCTGTTTTGCCATCACTTTGGGGGGAGAAAGGTGCTCTTGTTACAGCTGTCATTTCTATAGCACTGCCCCCAAACTTCCTCCCTTATATCAGGGAGCAGCCATCCTGTTTCTTGCATCTCTCGAGCTCTTTTACTGTCCACATCTCTCAGCTGCATGAAAGCCTTAGGCCAGGCTGCTGTAAATGTAAAAATCATTTTTAGTACATTTCTTTAAGGGCTTTAATGCAACTGAGAGATATGGACAGTAAAGACTCAAGAGATGCAGGTTTGATCCTGGGTTGGAAAGATCCCCTGGAGTAGGAAACAGCACCCTCCTCCAGTATTCTTACCTGGAAAATTCCATGGACAGAGGCACCTGGCAGGCTACAGTCCATGAGGTTGCAAAGAGTCTGCCATGACTGAGCACACAGCACACACATAACATAGTATGAATATGGACACTTCATCAAAGCTGTCAAATTCTGCATTCAAATAAAAGCTCAGTAGAACAGTTCAGTATTACCTTCTCAGATGTCATTGTTTAAACTGAGCAGAACTTCTCCTTTTGCAAAGTCCATGTCTATACACACCAAACTGTATTCTCTCTGTTCACTAAAGTGATACATTTCTACTATAAGGGCAAATACTTGCCTGTAAATGACATTCTCTATGTGGGTCATTTACTATACTACTTTTCAACTTAAAAAATTATTCACTACCTGATATATACAAAGCAATTTTTATGTTGCATTATTTTAGTTATTATTTTCATATTGTGATCTGTTTGTGTTCATATAATATAGCTTTAGTTTAATGAAAAGGCCTCTTTACATTTTGGGTAATGTGTGGCAAAGTACATAAAATAATGCCCTTTTGCTGAAACTGGAATTATTTTCTTGATTCTTTTTGCAAAAGCAACATCCTTTTTTCTTTATTATTGAACATCAAAGTGCTTATCAGAAGCTCTGAAGTGTGACCAAATCTCAATTTTCCCAAAGAGAAGCTGCGGTTTTCCTAAGGAAAAAAAGTACTTCTAGCAAAGATGCTTATATATATGTGGTGCCGTCTGGTGTGTTTGATTAGTGTTTTAACTCTCTCTACACATCATCCTTTTTCTACCATTTCTCTGATATATTAAATTTCCGTTTACTATAAAAGAGATAACAGGGTTCTCTCTTACAGGCATATTTTAAACCATTATTTTCAAGGTTCTGTCCTGAAGAAGAAAATGTTTCTAATTTTCTTATGGATCAGTTGAGAAATTAAATTTTGGGGTTTTTTTTTGGTAAAAATAAGTACACATGTATAATTTTAAGTAGCGCAATATCAATATATATGATATTTAATGTTCTTCCTTTAAAGCATACTTTAGAAACAGTATTTTGCCATATGTGATAATCATTTTGAAATCACTGAGTGTGAATGGAATATAAACATTGAAGGAGGAAGAATATAACAACTAATGTACTTAACTTGAAATATTGTTTTAAAAACTTTAAAATTACTAAAGCTTAAAAAGCAATATTTTATTTATGAAACTAGAATACTATTTCAGTTGCCATGGATTACTTAAAGCTAAGAAGGAAGAAAAGAATGTTATAAGATTTCTAAATAATCTAAACCAGCACTATGAGTGATTGTTGATAAGTTCAGACAGCTAGATGGATGGATAAATAAACAGACAGACAGATAGTCACAGACAGACAGATATTCAGACAGGAAACATGAGTCAGGATCAGAGAGCAGATCATGCATTGCTCACACTGCATTTTAGTGCTGGTTCCTTAGCCCTGATCCCTGTGGGGTAATGTGGGGAGAGTCTAACATTACACCATGCATGCAGGGGTGTTGAACAACAAGAGAGACCTGCAAGACTCAGGATTCGCAAAGGGTGCCTAGGCACACTGCACCATCCTGCCCCCAGACTGAGAGACACTCTTACTCTGGAATGGGAAGATATTTCTGGGGAGTGGAGGAGACATTATTTTCACCACACCGGAGCATAAACAAATGACTCTGGGAAGAATGAATTTGTAAATTCCTCTGAAGCAACACGATTTTTAGTTTCTTCAATGTTTACTATTCAATCTACTATTCAATCATCCTTTATCCAAGTTTTGCCAGCTTTTTATTTTCAGTAAGCCCAGATTGCAGTAACATGAAATATTCATGTAGAATTCTCTCTCAACAATAGTAGTCATTATAATTAAACTAATTATAATTAGTTTCTCTTTAAAATACTGTAGGGACATCCTTGGTGGTCCAGTGGTTATACTCCACACTTCCACTGCAGAGGGTGTGGCCTTGAAGCCTGGTTGAGGGACTAGGATCCTGTATGCTATGTGGTACAGCCAGAAAAAAACTGAAGTTGGATAAATTGTTGGTTTTATTTGGAAATAGCCATAGTTTCATAAAGTGGCTTATTATTATTATTATTATTTTTAAAGTGGCTTATTAAACTGCCACTGAGATGTTAGGTTTTATACTCACAAACATATAGAAGATGAATACATACAAATAGTCAAATTACTTGAAAATAAAGTTTACCTGCAATTCCAAATTTTTTGACCTGTGTGGATAATAAAAACAGAGGATCTCCTGAGACCCCTGAATGCTGTATTCATGAGGCCAATGGACAATCTGTTTCAAATAAATGGTATAAAATTTAGGCTTTACTCACTTAACTGCCTACGTTTATCTCCTACAGAGAAGATAGCACTACAACTGTTTCAGATGCTTAAACGCTATTTTAGCATATATTTGGAAGTCTGTATTGCATTTGATAACTTTATAATACTTTGGATAGCACATATAAAGTGTTTAATGATGAAAGATATAAGAATTGAAGAGATCTAACAGTTGAACCATGATTGAAAACTAAAAACATAAGAACAAACTTGGTTATTTCTGAGTAAAACACACTTTTCCTATCCATAAGTAATTTTTCCCTCCTCTTGAACTCCAGATTTTATCACTGTCTCATGGCCCCTATCATCTATTTTACTCTGAGACATCTTTACTAGGCTCTAGGTTACTTGGAGACATTTTTGTACCTGTCATGGCTTTTAACAAATGACCTTATGTAGGTGGCCATCAGTATATAGGCATTGAATTAATGAGTTTTATTTTTATTTTACTATCCTTTGTTTTCTGATTGACAATTGATGAAGTGGTCTGATTTTTAATGAAAAACGTTTCACAACAAAACAGAAAATTGACTGTAATCACTCCAATATTAAACAGATAACCTAAGATATAGTAAAATTATCAAATAATTGTGGTGATATTATAAGCACTGAAAACAATATATCGTATTATATAGCTAAGAACACAAAACAGCTATGTGGTACTTTGATAAACCACAAAATGGAGTCTTTAAATTAGACACTGTTGCTGTTTCTAATAAGCTGATCATCATTCCTCTTTTGGGTTCTACATTATCATCATTGATGTATAATTTTCTTAAGGGAAACTATGATCCTAAAAATCATTCAATGTGTATGGAACATTTACATAATTATTTTTAATGTATTTAATTATTTGTAATATGCTATTCTTTCTATTAAAATTTTAATAAACCTCAGTTTAAGCTTAAAAGTGGAACAAATCAGAGAATAACTTAACCCCTTAATTTACAAAGTCAAATGATGTATAAGCTAGTGACCACCCAAATAATGACAGGTTAAATATATAAAAATTATCTAAATAGTTGAGATACTAATAAATTGTACATTCAAAAGGTGATTTGAGAAGTTAGGACAGTTAAGGGTTAAACACTTAACAAAAGAGTAACTTATGTTTTCTACCACAGATTACTTCATGTATATGTTTAGCAAAGATTGTATTTACAGGCCAGCAATTCTCAAAGTGTGATCCCAAAACCTTTTCAAACAGTTCTTCAAGGCCAAAATTATTTTCATAATAATCCAAGGGTGTATTTGTCTTGTTTGCTGTGTTGACACTGGTGCTGATGGAGCACAAACGATGGTGGGTAAAAAGCTGCACCTTAGCACAGATCAAGGCCAGGCATCAGCCGTGCTGGTGGATGTCATACTCTCCACTGCGGAGAACTCCCAGCTTAAAAGGAAAAAAAAACACCTCAAGAATGTCTTTGATGAAACATTGAATATTATTTTATTTAACTTGACCCTTGAGTGTATATCCTTTAATATTCTGGGTATACACAAAGCAATTCTGCTACATACAAATGTGACAGCTGTTTTAAGAGACAAGCACATATGCAGGTGGCAGGCTAAACTAGTTACTTTTCTCATGGTGGTGCTTTAGTCGCTGAGTCGTGTCTGACTCTTGCGATCCCCTGGACTGCAGCCTGTCAGGCTTCTCTGTTCACGGGATTCTCTAGGCCAGAACACTGGGGTGAGTTGCCGTTTCCTTTTCCAAGGGATCTTCCCAACCCAGGGATCGAACACAGGTCTCCCGCATCGCAGGAAGGTTCTTTACCTACTGAGCTACGAGATTCTACTTTTCTCATAGAATACTATTTTTTTTTTTTTTTTGAGAGAGATCTACTCACAACTATATGGGTTATTGCAACTTGCAAACTTAGCATTTTCTTAAAAATTAACATCTAACAAATATTTATTCGGGTTTATAATACTGAGGTGTTTTAAGTCTTTATGTTCTTTATTGTCTTTGGGGAGTAATAAGGTTATTAAGAATTTTGTTATTCATATTTAAAGTGAAAATGTTAGTCCCTCAGTCGTGTCCAACTCTTTGTGACCCCACGGACTGTAGCCTACCAGGCTCCTGTGTCTATGGGATTCCCCAGGTGAGGATATTGGAGTAGGTTGCCATTTACTTTTCCGGAGGATCTTCCCAACCTAGCGACTGAACCCAGGTCTTCGGAATTGCAGTTGCAGGCAGATTCTTCACTGTCTGAGCTACCAGGGAAGCCTATTTAAAGTAACAGTATACAATATTTTCCATGTGCAAATGGCTAATTTCTTCTAAATATTTTATTCTCCATATTGTGATTATTAATCCAGACTAACATTTACTTAAAGCTTACTATGGAGCAGGCACTGTCTCATAAGCATTTTGCATATATTATCTCATATAATCCTCAGTGCCATTTTGAGTTTGATGGCATTATCTCTTATGTAGAAATAAAGTAAAAGAGATACAGAAGTGCTGACTAAGCTATCCACACTTCAGAGTTCCAAGTTGTGGAGCTGGGATTCCTATCCATATAAGATGGTCCTAACCCTACTGCCCACGTTTTTACCCAATTATCCAGTTTATAATATATTCTGCCTAAATTCTAATCCATAATTTTTTTGCTAGTTTCAAAATTAACTTACTTATAGTTGAGAGGCATCCCTTCTTTCTGGGGAGTTTGACTTTATGTGAGATTCTGTAGCATGTCATTTTTGATTGTGTGTGAGATTACAGGATACTGATGAAAACCATGTGCTTTGGAATCAGGCAAGCCTGGGTTTGAGTTTTGACGTCATTATTTGCACTGCTCCCCAGGTGGCGCTAGTGGTAAAGAACATGCCTGTCAATACAGGAGACATAAAAGACATGGATTCGATTCCTGGGATGAAAAGATCCCCTAGAGGAGGAAATGGCAAGCCATTCCAGTATTCTTGCCTGGAGAATCCCATGGACAGAGGAGCCTGGCGGGCTATGGTCCATGGGATCACAAAGAGTCAGACATGACTGAAGCAACTTAGCAGGCACACGTAGCTCATTATTTATTACCTCTGAACTTTGGAGCAATTTTTTTTTTCAATTTTTCACCCTCAGTTTCTTCATCTACAAATGAGGACAATGAGTGTAAGGACTTCAAAGTATTAGGATTAAGTAAGGTTATTTGTGTAAACCTATAAACAGTTACTGGCACATAATAAGGAATTCAACAAACATTAGCTATACTTGTTCATACTCATATTTGTATTCCTATGCCTTAAAAATAGAAAAGGTGAAATACAGAGTAATGAAAATAATTAGATAACTTGGAAGTAATTCAATAACATAAAAACAGAGATTGCAAGAGGAGAAGGTTAAAGAAGTGAACACTGAATTGCTATATTGGAGAAAGACAATGAAAATATCATCTTTTTCAGTTTCAAACAATAGTATAATATACTCATAACCTCAATTAAATTGAATTAATATGTGAAGCCGAGGACTCTCAATACACTCTAAGTCTTCTGAGGCTGATGCCTTATCTGTACCCACCCGCTCCCCTTAGAATGGCTTTACCTTTCTAATGTACTCAGATATGGATAATGTCAACATCTGCAAATCTACATCAGGAGTTTGACCACCTGCAGGGCATGACACAAGTGTCTAAGAGTTATGCTTGCATGGGAACAGCCTACATGAAAGTGACAATTATCAGGAAGAATAACTGAGATCAGTTCTATGCTGGTTCTCAGAGCTCCCAGCAGGGTTAACTTCCAGTTCTTTATAGAGGTAGCTTACTTGAAAATGAATTCCTTATTGGGTGCCTTCCTTTTCTAATCTTCCTTCCTTCCCCACTTACTGTCAATGATTCTTGGGGTCAGCTGTCAAATAAATTATCTGCACTTGAATCCTTGCCTCTGGGTCAGAGACACAAAGACTATATTTTTCATCATTGTATTACTCAGACCTTAACATAGTTCTTGGGACATAAAAAGTACTCAACAGGTATTTGTGGAGTTAATCAGTTTTCAAAAGTAAGTGCTCCTTGAAGTGATCATATCATTTTAGCACACCCAGGTCCTGGCAGAATGCCTGGCATAAAGTAGGGACCCAATTAATGTGTGTGGAATGTATGAGTGCATAAAGCTGCCAGTATTGTTTAAAAAGGAAATACTCTGACTACTAATAAAGAATATAATAATACTGATTAAAGCAACAGTGGGAATTGAATAGAACTTTAATATAACATTATACAAAATATTAATAACAAAGTTGAACTGTTCAGCTACTAAATAACCATATTTATATTCATTGAATGCACTAGTATTAAAGTAGAAATTTCTGCTTGAGAATCTTGTGCATTAATAATATTTTTTTCAAAAACATATGTAGAAGTATGCCACCTTACTGCAAACTCTATTCATGAGTCTATAGCCTAATGTGACAAAACTGAATGATAAAAGGAGAAGAAAAAGGCATTAACTGATTGACTGATGGAAAAAATAACTACTGAATGTCTACTAGGTGTCAGTTCTCTACATCCATGGCTTTATAATTTTTGGCTGTGACCTACAATAGGAAATATATTTTACCTCAAGACATACACACAAATGTATAATGCATGAATACATAGATATGATCAAAACTAAAAAATAAAAGCCCTGCAGCATTTAATATGTATGTTTAATACACTTTATTCACTCTGAAAAACGTTTTATTCTACTCTATTTTATTAAAAAGTACTCCATGATTCTCAGCATGATTTTTCTATGCACTAACAGGTTACAAGTGACAATTTTGAAAAAGACTCAATTCTAAAGCTAAAATGATAAGCTAGATAGACACTATGTTTCCTTGACATATCTTAGATAAACTTAAACAATATTTTTAAAAGAATGTAAAAATTACCATTGTAATCACTGCAAAATAAAGGTACATGGAATGAAGAAGGGTATTTGTCAAGAACATCTGCACTGGTATTGAGGAAGGGAAGGGGGAACAGTAAGGGAGGTCTCCTCCAGAAGTGATGGCTGAGCTGAGATTTGAGGAAAGGTTGGAGTAAAATCTGAGAAGGTTATTCAGAGAGAATATCAGAGGTCTTTGTGAGAGGATGGATATGGAGAGCGAGGGAAAGGGGATATCAAAAATAACTGCTAGATTTATGCTTTGCCATAAATGGTGGAAGGACAACGGTGGTGCTGAAAAGAGAAGACTAAAGAGGACAAGACTTTAGGAAGATGTAGGGTTGGGGGAAGATCACAGATATGCTATTAAACAGGCTGCTTTGAGGTATTCAGGATCCAAAAGCTAAAAAGGCAATTAAATATGCGAATCAGGATTTCAGAGGCAAAGTCTAGGACTTAAACAGCAGTTTATATATCATCTAGGTTAGAACAGTTTAGGAAAAAAAAAGTTAACAGATTTTGACAAAATGACGTTCATTTACTTGGTATTTATACTCTAAACAAGTTCAAAAGGAATTTCAAGGTGATTTCCAATAAATTCTGTGCAGAAAATTGGGCAAATGAAGAAGTATATTTATGTTACAAAAAGAATAGTTGTGCTATAAACCTGAGTAAAACATAGCTGTCGGTGATGACAATGATTATTGAAAGCAGTAATAATATTAGTCCATACTACATCTCTGACAAAATATTAGGATCTTTATATGTATTACCCTAATTAATTTAAAAAAATCATATGAGATAGATATCCCAGTTTTCCACGTGAGGCTAATAAGAAATTGATACATATTGAGAGACAGTGCCAAAGCAAAGACAACACCCAGATGTGGATGTGACTGGTGATAGAAGCAAAGTCTGATGCTGTAAAGAGCAATATTACATAGGAACCTAGAATGTTAGGTCCATGAATCAAGGCAAATTGGAAGTGGTCAAACAAGAGATGGCAAGAGTGAATGTAGACATTTTAGAAATCAGCAAACTAAAATGGACTGGAATGGGTGAATTTAACTCAGATGACCATTATATCTATTATTGTGGGCAAGAATTCCTTAGAAGAAACGAAGTAGCCATCATAGTCAACAAAAGAGTCTGATATGCAGTACTTGGATGCATTCTCAAAAAAGACAGAATGATCTCTGTTTGCTTCCAAGGAAAACCATTCAATATTACAATGGTGAAGTCAAGTGAGCCTTAGGAAGCATCACTACAAACAAAGCTAGTAGAGGTGATGGAATACCAGTTGAGTTATTTCAAATCCTAAAAGATGATGCTATGAAAGTGCTGTACTCAGTATGGCAGCAAATTTGGAAAACTCAGCAGTGGCCACAGGACTGGAAAAGGTCAGTTTTCATTCCAATCTCAAAGAAAGGCAATGCCAAAGAGTGTTCAAACAACCATACAATTGCACTCATCTCACACGCTAGTAAAGTAATGCTCAAAATTCTCCAAGGCAGGCTTCAACAGTATGTGACTATGAACTTCCAGATGTTCAGGCTGGATTTAGAAAAGGCAGAGGAAATAGAGATCAAATCATCAACATCAAGTGGATCATCGAAAAAGAGAGAGTTCCAGAAAAACATCTACTACTACTTTATTGACTATGCCACAGCCTTTGACTGTGTGGATCACAATAAACTGTGGAAAATTCTGAAACAGATGGGAATACCAGACCACCTGACCTGCCTCTTGAGAAATCTGTATGCAGGTCAAGAAGCAACAGTTTCTACCGGACATAGAACAATGGACTGTTTCCAAATCGGGAAAGGAACACGTCAAGGCTGTATATTGTCACTCTGCTTATTTAACTTATACGCAGAGTACATCATGAGAAATTCTGGGCTGGATGAAGCGCAAGCTAGAATAAAGATTTCTGGGAGAAATATCAATAAACATACATATGCAGATAACACCACCCTTATGGCAGAAAGCGAAGAACTAAAGAGACTCGATGAAAGTGAAAGAGAAGAGTGAAAAAGTTGGCTTAAAACTTAACATTCGGAAAACTAAGATCATGGCATCTGGTCCCATCAGTTCAGTTCAGTCACTCGGTCATGTCCGACTCTTTGCAACCCCATCAACCGCAGCACGCCAGGCCTCCCTGTCTATCACCAACTCCCGGAGTTTAGCCAAACTCGCGTCCATTGAGTCAGTGATGCCATCTAACCATCTCATCCTCTGTTGTCCCCTTCTCCTCCTGCCTTCAATCTTTCCCAACATCAGGGTCTTTTCAAATGAGTCAGCTCTTTGCATCAGGTGGCCAAAATATTGAAGTTTCAGCTTCAACATCAGTCCTTTCAATGAACATCCAGGACTGATTTCCTTTAGGATGGACTGGTTGGATCTCCTTGAAGTCCAAGGGACTCTCAAGAGTCTTCTCCAACACCACAGTTCAAAAGCATCAATTCTTCTGTGCTCAGCTCTCTTTATAGTCAAACTCTCACATCCATACATGACTACTGGAAGACCATAGCCTTGACTAGACGGACCTTTGTTGACAAAGTAATGTCTCTGCTTTTTCATATGCTGCCTAGGTTGGTCATAACTTTCCTTCCAAGGAGTAACCGTCTTTTAATTTCATTGCTGCAATCACCATCTGCAGTGATTTTGGAGCCCAAAATGGAAAATAGATGAAGAAATAGTGGAAACAGTGCCAGACTTTATTTTGGGGGGCTCCGAAATCATTGCAGATGGTGACTGCAGCCAATAAATTAAAAAACGCTTGCTCCTTGGAAGAAAAGTTATGACCAACCTAGACAGAATATTCAAAAGCAGAGACATTACTTTGTCAAAAAGGTCCAGTTAGTCAAAGCTATGGTTTTTCCAGTAGTCACGTGTGGATGTAAGAGTTGGACTATAAAGAGAGCTGAACGCCAAAAAAATGATGCTTTTAAACTGTGGTGTTGGAGAAGACTCTTGAAAGTCCCTTGGACTGCAAGGAGATCCAAACAGTCCATCCTAAAGGAAATCAGTCCTGAATATTCATTGGAAGGAATGATGCTGAAGCTGAAACTCCAATATTTTGGCCACCTGATGCGAAGAACTGACTCATTTGAAAAGACCCTGATGCTGGGAAAGATTGAAGGCAGGAGGAGAAGGGGACAACAGAAGATGACATGGTTGGATGGCATCTCCGACTCAATGGACATGAGATTGAGTAAACTCCGGGAGTTCGTGATGGATAGGTAGGCCTGGCGTGCTGCAGTCCATGGGGTTGCAAAGTGTCAGACACGAGTGAGCAACTGAACTGAACTGAACTGAATAAATCAATTAGCTCAAGGTCACAAATCTGAAAAAAAGAAAAAATTAATATATTTAAAATGGGCAAGTCTGTTTTATCTTAGAGACTATCTTCTTTCTTCATTCCTATATTGTAGTATTTATGAGTATAATATTATACAGCCAAATGCTTCCCTCAAAAGAAATATTCTCTTTTAAGTTGTATCAGTCATGTACATAATTACTCTTTAAGTTTTCTCAAATGTTTTCTAAATGTGTACATACCATTTAAAAAACTATGCTGCTTATAAATTACTTTAATAATAATAGACTAATAATATAGAATATTATAATAATAATATAATAAATAATAATAAACATAAGATTTCTTAAGTATAATTTTGCTGTTCATTCACTCATTCATTCATCAATATTTATTAAGCACTTACTTATATATTAGGTACTGTTCTTGAGTAGGTGCTATATGGAAGACAGTCCATACATAATAGAAATGGGTATTCAGAATACATTAAGGTTTCCTGGATTTTGTTGTAAATTATGAAAAAAAAAAGACTTTCTTTTCATATCAGCTCCCTTTTCCTCCAGATATTCCTAAGCTACAGACAGAACAGGGTTCAAATAATTTGGAAAGCAAATAAATAGACAAGTTCATGGGAATTTATTTTTTATTTCATAACTCCAGTATATATATTTTTAAAATATAAGAATAAAGTATTTCAAAGTTCTGAAATACAATATAGAGGAAGCATAATTGGAGATGATAAGAGATATGACTAGGATATAGTCCCAGTTATTCAATCAAAAACTAATCTAGGTTTTATTTTTGAAGATGTGATTAAAGTCTAAAACTGACATTAATGAGGAAGATTATCCAGATCATCTGGATGGGCCTGTTTCAATCAGTTGAAAGGCTTTACAATGAAAAGAAAGGAGAAGGAGGAGGATAGGAACAAGGACAAGGATGAACATGAGAGGGAGAGGCAGGAAGATAGGGAGAAAAAGGAGAGAAGTAATTCCAGCCATGGATGGCATCTACAGCTCCTGCCTGCCCTTCCTGACAGCCTGCTTTGCAGATTTCAGACTTGCCAGGCCAGCCCCCACAACTATGTAAGCCAATTCCTTGCAATAAATATCATAATATATATTTCCTTCAGGTGCTATTTCTTGTGTTCAATGCTGATTGATATACTTGGCTTCAAAAGTATCACACACTCTCGGTTTCACTCCTATTTCACCTGCTGCTTCTTTTAGTCTCCTTTGCTCTTTCCTCCATATTTCTTACTGCTGAATGTTGGAAAGCCCAGGGCTCAGTATTTGGGCCTCTTTTCTCTCTTTCACTCACTCAGTAAATGATTTTAAATACTAAGTGCTGATCCCTTGCATTTATTTTTAATCTACAGCCCGGACCTCTTCCCTAAACCTTATTCTTAAATCACCTCAAGTTTGTGATGTGTATATGCACCTTGTTTTTCATAAGCATTTTAACATAACATGTGTAAATTTTCCATTATCTCCACAAAAGCTACTCCTCCTGTAGCCTTCCCTTCTCAGTAAATAGCGTCAATTTTTCCCATGGCTCAGACGAGAATTTTGAAATCATACTTGCTTTCTTTGTTTCTTTCACACTCATGCTGATGTATTAACAAATGAAGTATCTTTGAACTTATCCCAAATAGGGCTGCTTTCTTGTGTCTTGCTTTAAAATGATAATCATAATCTTTTGCTTGTATTATTGCATTAGGCCCCTAAATGTTTTTTATTCTGTCCTTATTACCAGCCATATGCATACTACATATACGCACCCTATTCTCAATAGATTAGCTAGCAATCTAAAATATTCTAAAATATAAATCCCATCAAATCACTGCTCTGTTCCAAGCTCTCTGGTAACTTTCAGAGTAAAAGCCAAAGTTCTTTCAATGGCTTTCCAGGTTTCATATGGGTTAACTTCTGCTGATCTCTAATACCACTAGCATTTTTCTCCTTCCCTTGGATTCAATCATACTAGTCTTTTCATTTCCTTGTATAAATAAGGAAAACTTCTGCCTCAGGATTTTTGAATTTGTTCACTCTTTGCTTTATCTGCTCTTGCCCTGTGCCCACATGGCTGGCTCCATTACCTTCATCTCAGTCATCTGCTCAAACATCACTTCATTAGCAACACCATTCATGTCCCTTCACTCAAAATTACTCTTTCTGAATCTACATTCTATCCCTTTTTCCTTCTTTATTTTCTTCCCCAGCACTGATCAATATTTGATGTACAATATATTTTACTTATTTATTTCTGTCTCCTAGGTCAAGAATCTTTATTTTGTTCACTACCATATTTTGGGGGGTTTAATACAGTGCTTGGCATGCAGTAGGTATTCAGTAAATACTTTATAAGTAAATGAGTGAATGCACAAATGAATGAACTTCTGCTTATGATTGGGTGGATCCATACACCAATGTGAACAAATATAAGGATATTTAATAGGTCAATCACAAAATCTTTACCAGGCTCAGTCATTTTCTAACTTATTTTTGTAATGTTGCTTATTGGGTTGATTTTCCCCCAAATTATTTCAATGGAAATTATTTTGTGTGCTTTTTTCAATAGTGATTCTGTCAGGATGTAATTATTAACCTATTCCATCTGTTTTAATTTGCTTGAAGTTTAAGGCTTAAGGATGGGAGAGGATTTGGGGGAAAGAAAGAAAGGACATAGAGCTTAGAACAATAAAACGATGATGATTTTAGTTAGAGATTCAGGGCAGAAGAATCAGGACCTACTCCAGGTGTATTGTCAGAATTAATGTAATTGAACTTCCCTTATTCTGTAAAATTTGTTTTTACGGATTTCTATGGAATGTGTCTCAATTAGACTTGGCAGTATATATCTATATGAGAGCAGGATGTAGAAGCAGTAGTCCATAGCCAGATGAATGCTCCCAAGCTTCGTTGTTGGGAAATGCCAGTACAGCAGTGACTTAGTGACTCCAGTGTTAACTGAATGAGTATTTTACCTCAAAAATATTTTTGACTTGGAGGTACAATATTATAACTGTAATAGAAGAACACGCCATGTGCCTGGAGAGGAAGGATGGTTAAGAGCACTCCACGGGTTTGCACTGATTGTACTCAGGAGTGCGGAAGCACTGATTTACCTCACATGGATGAATAAGTTGACACCTTGTTGCTTAAAAATTGCTTATGTTTAAAGTACGCTCCACAGCTAAAGGGCCATGCAGATGTCACATTGCTGAATAGCATATGGACATCTCCAGGGCTGTTAAAAATGATCACACCGACCGTCTGTTTTTACTGGGGCTCACTGTATTTATATGGTTCTGAGAGAGAAGTTTACACCTTTCAATGTAGCACAGGGGACCTATTTCTAGAAGGGAAGGAGGCAGGGAAGGCACTTGTGCACTTGGCAGAGAAACTTTATGTTTCTGTAATGGCCTCTTTCTTAACAATGTGGCAGTTCTGAATCTAAGAAAGGACAAAACTATTTTAAGATAAAGACCATCATTTTAAAAATTTGTAACTTAAGTCTTTAGAGAGCCAACTAAGTTCAATTTGGTAGGTAAGGCTAAAGTGACCATGGCATTTTCTGCTTGGATTTCAAAACTCGGTAGTTGCCAGCACAAATTTATCTGAGTTCAAAAATTGTTCCCAAGTTTGTTATGACTTCAGAAGCCTACATGGGAAAGGAAAGGGCCTAAAAGAGTAACTGTTCTTTTCAGCAAATAATACAACTAATAGTTTACCTTCTGTGACTCACTACTTCCGAGGTCTGCTCACAGCCCATATCTTCTTCCATTAACTTATCTTTAATCTCCCCCCCTAGCATTTGAATTGTCTTCAGTGTTGAGCACCATGTTCAGCATGTAGAATATCCTCAGTCAGTGCCTGGTGAGTGACACTGTATTTACAGAGCATGGACAGAGTATAAGGTACAGGGGTGTGTGTCATGGGAAAGACCATGTTCCTGCTCCTTATACTTTTGCCCCAAGGATATGGGGAGAAGGACCACAGCTATTCCTCCAGAAATATATAACACAGCAAAAAAAAAATCTATAGAAGTTGTAAAACATGTTTCATTCTTTTATTTTCCTGTTAGTATGTAAAATTACAACAAATTTAATTACTAAAGCAAAGAAAATGAGGAGCACCATCTTGTGAAAGGCCCTATCACTAACATGTCAGATGGTGCTCCATGCTATGAATAACAATGAAAATCTACAAAGCCTGCCTTGATACAGGAGAGAATGAACAAAATTCATGCATTTGTCACACTAATAAAAGAAGCATACTCTTTGAAAAGAGTTAAAGAAGCAAATAATAGACATCAGTATTTTACATGCTTTTCAGTCTTAACATTCCTAAATCAACTGAAAATTCAAATTATTTTTATTAGTGTTGAAAAGCCTACTAGAAGTTTGCCTGCATTACCACAAAATGACATGCTCGCTGTTTGTTGCTTGTTGAATCCCAGTCTTTGGATATTATAACAGAATTATATTAAATCAGGGTTTATGGTATGCCAGCCATTGTGAGGATTACTTAAGCTTAGGAAAACCCAATACAAAGTCCTCCTTTTTTCTTCATTTCACAGATTACAGAGTATTATGTAAATAATTTGCCCAAACTAACTTGCTTATCATATGGCAGATCCAAAATTGTGACCGTGGCCTCTTGACCTTCAAACCTGTGTTCTTAACCACAGCCTGCTGCTTTTTGACATGAGAAAAAATGAGAAAAGAGAATGATGAAACAATTCAGTGTCTTAGAGCTTTTAGTTGCATATGTATAAGGTAATTAAAAAGTGACTTGTATACTCTTGAATCCTTTCATGGTAAGATATGAATGAAATATCTTAGTTTGTGTTCAGAGTATGTTGTTTTTGTTCAGTCGCTCTGTCATGTCCAACTTTTTGCAACCCCATGGATTACAGCAGGCCAGGCTTCCCTGTCCTTCACTATCCCTCAGAGCTTGCTCAAACTCATGTCCATTGAGTCAATGATACCATCCAACCATCTCATTCTCTGTTGCCTGCTTCTCCTCCTGCCCTCAATCTTTCCCAGCATCGGGGTCTTTTCCAATGAGTTGGCTATTTACATCATCAGGTGGCCAAAGTATTAGAACTGTAAAAGCATAATTAGCATATGATTTGAAAATGTTGCCATGAGCAGAAATGACTGTAAGGTCAGTTTTACTGACTACTCACCTTGGTTGAATTTCTCTAAAATGATCACAAAGTCTACCATCAGCACCACAGCCTCATACACATGTGGGATTATGCTCATTTTGAAGACACTATAAAAATCACACCTATCATGATACCAGAAAAACCAAATGTGACAGATTCCTGATGTCTTCTAAGGCCTGGAGCTGCTACTTGTTCCAGTTAAACAACACTGATCTCTCTAGGGCACTAGAGTGCATCAGAAAAGCCTGGAATCAAGCCTAGGCAGAGCAGAAATGATTATTAATGCATGGCTAACTTTTAACTTGGAGTGTTCTAAGTATGACTACTTGATATTTGAAAACATGGCTAGAGATGAGAATTAGTAAGAATTAGTTGCATCAGAACTTTGGTTTCTTTGGATCACAACCATTTCCCATCTTTATAACCCATCCATACCCTACCCTCACAGTCACTGTAGTCAGTAGAATGAAATTGGGAAGTCAAGCTTTTGTTAACGAACCGGCAATAGATTGCTGTGTTTGGGTGCACTGACTCCAGAATGACATCATCTAGCTGAAATCTACATCTGCTGCTTGCTGTGCCTTAGATGAGTTTCTTTCTCTCTCTGTGCCCCCCAGTACCCATGTAAGAACTCCATATTTTGTCTAAGAATTAACTCAATGCATATAAAGCACCTAAAATAGTATCTGACATACAGTAAGTATGCCTTCTATGAGTGCTAGTATTATTATATTATTACTAATAATATTACTTTTGTTAGTTATAAAAAAGGTAATGCTCAAGGAATTTTTTCAAAATATTTTATTCCCTTGCTAGATCATGATATTAGTTTAATTTTCTTGATTTGCATAAAATCTGATATATAATAATGAAAAATTGAATAAATAAATAAATCCATGGGATTTACCAAGCAAGAATGGCAAGTGAGTTGCTATTTTCTTCTCCAGGGGATCTTCTTGATCCAGTGACTGAACCCACGTGTTCTGTATTGCAGGCAAATTCTCAACCCCTGAGCCACCAGGAAAGCCCCCAAAATATAACAAATAAATAAATAACATTAAAAGTCAATACACATATTATAGATAAATACTATTTTATGAAACAAATACCTATGTGTGCTCTCAGTTGCAGTGTTACTTCTTAATGTAATTATGGTCTCAAACATTGGAAAACACTGTGCTTAGTTGCTCAGTTCTGTCTGACTCTTTGTGACTCCATGGACTGTAGCCCACCAGGCTCCTCTGTCCATGGGGATTCTACAGGCAAGAATACTAGAGTAGGTTGCCATGCCCTCCTTCAGGTGATCTTCCCAATCCAGGGATCAAACCCAGGTCTCCTGCATTTACCATCTGAGCCACCAGGGAAGCCCACGTATACTGGAGTGGGTAGCCATTCCCTTCTCCAGGGGATCTTCCTGACCCAGGAATTGAACTGGGGTCTCTTGCATTGTAGGCAGATTCTTTGTCAGCTGAGCTACCAGGGAAACCCTGTAAATGCAGGAGACACTAGAGATGTGAGTTCGATCCCTGTGTTGGGAAGATTCCCTGGAGAAGGGCATAACAATCTACTCAGGTATTCTTGCCTGGAGAATCCCATGGACACTTCTAAGTATTATTATGCAGAAATTATAGTAGCTTTATGTTGTGCAAAAGGGAATTTTAAATTTTTGTTGCACTTCTTATGTCAAACATTTAATTTATTCATAAATTCAGCATTTGCTCATAGAACATTTTCTACTGCAGGCACTCCACTTTGATCTGGAGGTAAAAATGACTGAAAAATTTCACATAACCCTTGCCCCAATGGACCTCACAACTTAAATGGAAAACACTCTTTATCAAATAAATATATACTAACCACCAGTTATGAGATACATTTTTCTAACTTCTTATAAATACAAAGAGCTGAGATAATCTGCAGAAATCAACTAAGGATAAATTGTAAAGGAATAGAAAATAATCTTACCAAAAATTAAGAGTAGGAAACAACACTTAAAGATGGGTACAAAACTGGGCACACCCTATAATGCTCCATAATTAACCAAAGGAGTTGGGCAAATGTGCCTATGTGGTTTGGGATATTTGTTTTTAACTATAAATTTCTATTTTAACCTATTATTTCTACCATCTAATATTCATTAAATTGCTACTAATCTGGAGAGTCAGAGTCAGTAGCTTGCTTAGCATAGTTAGTATATCTTTAGTAAAATCAGTTAATAGCTCAGTATCAATATACATATATTTAATGTAATGAATAAAAATCACAGTAGTGTCTTTTCAGAAATTGAATGCTTTTGCTGAAGGAATAAAAGGTAATATTATACATTTTTAACTGAAATGTGGAGTGTTAGAGCCTTAAGGCATGTGGTTATCAACATCTGGGCTTCCCAGGTGGTGTTAGTTGTAAAGAATCCATCTGCCAAATGAAAAAGAAACTTGTGGTACATATACACAATAAAATATTACTCAGTTATTAAAAAGAACACAATTGAATCTGTTCTAATGAGGTGGATGAAACTGGAGCTTATTATACAGAGTGAAGTAAGTCAGAAAGAAAAATGCCAATAGTATATTAACACACACATATGGAATTTAGAAAGATGGTAACGACAACTCTAGATGCAAGACAGCAAAAGAGACACAGATGTAACGAACAGACTTTTGGACTCTGTGGGAGAAGGTGAGGGTAGGATGATTTGAGAGAATAGCATTGAAACATGTATATTACCATATGTGGAACAGATGACCAGTCCAAGTTCTATGCATGAAACAGGGCACTCAAAGCCAGTGCTCTGGGACAACCCAGAGGGATGGGATGGGAAGGCAGTGGGAGGGGGGTTTCAGGATGGCGGACATATGTACACCTGTGGCTGATTCATGTCAATGTATGGCAAAAAACCATCACAATATTGTAAAGTAATTTAGCTGCCCCCCCCCCAAAAAAAGAACCCATCTGCCAATGAAGGAGACATAAGAGACATGGGTTCAATCCCTGGATCAGGAAGATCCCCTGGAGAAGGAAATGGCAACCCACTCCAATATTCTTGCCTGGAGAATCCCTGGACAGAGGAACCTGGCTGGCTATATTTCATAGGGTTGCAAAGAGTCTGACACGACTGAAGTGACTAAGCATGCAGCATGCATGCAATGCGTATGTAGTAGTAATATAATGGGTATCAACGTCTACTAAAATAAAAATTACGCATACCTCTGACTGAGAAATTTCATGTTGGAGAATCCATTCCAATTTATTCCAATATTAAAAGTAAATGATATTTACTGCAGCATTTTGAAGTAACCAAGAACTGTAAATAAAGTCATTGCCTATTGATAGGGGCATGAGTGAACAGAATCTGAAAAATTCCTTCCATCACTTTATTATAGTCATTTCAAAGAGGAATCTAAAAAAGGATACAAGTGAACTTATTTACAAATCAGAGACAGACTCATAGACTTAGAGCATGAATATATGTTTACCACAGGGGAAGGGTGTAAGAGGGAGGGATAGACTGGGAGTTTGGAATTGACATATACATACTGATATACATAATAGATAATCAACAAGGACCTACTGTATCACACAGGAAACTTTATTCAATGCTCTGCAATAACCTATATGAGAAAAGAGTCTGAAAAAGAATATATATGTATTGGTATAACTGAATCACTCTGGTGTACATGTGAAACTAAGACAACATGTAAATCATCTCTATCCCATCTAAAATAAAATTAAAATAAATAAATAATATTGTAGTTCCAAAAATGCACACATAGATAACTGTTAACAAAATGTTAAAGAAATATGAGCAAAGTCAAGAAAATAAGTCAGTTCATATTGATGACTGTCAATAAAAATTAAATTTGAACATATGCATAAAGTGAAGAAGACTAAGATTTTTCACATTCTCTAGATATCACAGTTACTTTTCTTAAATTACATCACAGAAATCTTTGTTACTGGGCTAGATTTGTAATGTCTCTTTGCCTTGAGTATCCCTTTCCCCAATCCCTTCTCTTCTTATCACACACACATACACACTCTCAAATAAAAACAAGCAACCACAAGCCACGGAACTGCTCCTGTGAAATCAAACTTCAGTATCAGACCATAAGCAATCTTGAGAAACTTTAACATGAAATCCATTGCTAGCATACAAAGCTATTGCCATTTTTATGAACTATTTGGCAGTTTTGTTAGATTTTAAACCTTTAAGTGAGTCAATGCCTTGCACAATGTGTCCTTTACGAAGATAAAAAGGAACATATTTCTCTCAGTGCCAAGAATAACTGTGTCCCTAAGCACTTTAATATACACTGAGAATCACATAACTGATCTGAACTTCTCTTGGCTGCTAAAAAGAGTGGTGTTAAACTTTACTCTTGGCTTCACATATTTTTAGTACGTTATTGGCTTTTTACTAAAATTTTCTCACTTATCTTTAGTTGTTTTAATGTGGCAATATTTTAAACCCATATTAAATGATTTAGGATCAATATAGGTTACTCATACATATATACAAATAACAATAAGGTCCTTGAAACAAGAAACAGACACTCCAACACCGACTTGAGGGACACCCAGAAGAAAATAGGTCTTAGCAACACAGAGCAAGGATGATTACTGTTCCTTAACAAGGAGAAATTTTAAATCATAACCCATATTATATTAGTTGTATATCTTTATCTAAAAGAAACTAAATATATGTTTTTGTCATAGAAACAAATCCAATTCCTATGTTTTTAAGTTCTCAGAATAAAGAATCTCTATAATATATGTGTACCAACATGTGTGGATATCTGAACTGCAGGAAGCCAACCTGACTGCTACAGAGTGGGCAAAATTAGGTAACTAGTATCCCTTAAAGACTTCTATGGAAACCTAACAATGTCTGGCTTTGCCACATGTTCCAGTCCATGCCAGAAAGCTACTTTAGAGCACAATAGATGGCTTAGGTATCAGCGTTTTGAAGTTGCATTGAATCCAGTCATTAAAAAAAAAAAGTATAGGCGGAAGAGTTAGCCCTATTTTCTCTGCTTCTACTAACATTTTTCTTCTATAAGTTTAGTTGATTGTGTCAGCATGATAATAGAAGCCAAAAAGGTTCATTATGTTCTCATTCAAAGTAAATGACTAACAGTTAATCATCTACCTATGGAGCTTCTTTTCTCTGCACAAAATTTACCACAGTTTTGTACAAAACATTACAGGATCATAAATGATAATTTATAACTGACATATAAATATAACAAATTTATCATGTTAAAAATAGATTTACTCAATTTTCTAAAAAAGTTTTTTGTTCTATTACAGCCTTTTTGGCAAAAGAATGCATGTTGTTTCACAAACAAATATTATATCTGTCTTGAAAGAAAATTATAGGAAAGAACTTAGATCACTGAGAACAACCCAGGCAAGGAACAGAAAATCAATCTAATATTTTAAGAAAGCAAAACTACTTCTCATTTTAACAAGCCTGTTATTCACACAACGTGGAGGGGGGGACATAAAAATTAAGCACAAGACACACAATTACGAGGGAAAATTCAAGAAAACAAATAAATTTGGGAACCTCATGTGAAAGAGACGTCTTTACATCTTCACAGTAAGTCAAAATTTTTATTATAAAAACAAATGTTTACTCTGACACAAATATCAATATATGGTTAACAGTTCAATGCAAACAGAATATGTAAAAGGACAGTCTCATTTCTTTACATGTATAATAAACAGGATGTAGACAAGGAAACTCAGAATTATCTGGTAACTAACTCTCTTTGGACAGATGGAGCACCCGAGGCAGTCAGACTCCATTTCTCCTGCAAGATGGTGGCCATATAAGGGCAAGGCTGGTGCTGCACAAGGGGTGGGGTACCATCTGTTTATCACCATTAGCACCAGGAATTCCCCAGACAGTGCATGAATTTAGTACAAGTTCTAAAGGCTTGGACCCTCAACAGCTGATACCTGGTATGAACAGAAGCACACCATTTGAAGGTGACTTAAGTACACAGTAGATTCCCGAGTCTAATGATAATTTTGACAACATTTTTATTATTTCAAAATTTTCTGATGCTTGTATCAATATATTTGCTGCAATATCTCAACAGTATTGTACTGGAAACAATGCATTCACTGTTTGCCTGTATCTGTCTCCAATGTGAGAGGCAGTCAATGAAAAGTTTAACATCATTTGAGAATATTGTCAATAAGATATGATATGAAAATATACCAAAATATATGACAAATATATTTCTTGACAGAAAATATGCATGTTAAAAATAAACTTGGAGAAATTTATTACACAGAGCCAATTCATCAGAATTAGGTAACTTTAGTTATGTCATTTAAGTTCAGTTATTAGGGAGAGTAAAGTTGAGAAAGAAAGGGAGGATTAGTGTCCTCTCATTCATTCATACCTTCAACTATTCACTCAAAACACATTATGAGATTTTATACTTGTAATTCTGGCAGATTGCTATTGATGAAACTAGTCTAATGAAGAAATTTCAACTGAGTTTTGCTTCCAAAATTGGTCACACAATATCAGACCAACCATTATGAACTACAGTGAATACAGTCATTCCATTAAATGAATTTTGCCTCTTTTAGTAACAACAAGCATATATCGATACATCATTTGGCTAATATGCCAAATCACATGTTTATATGGTAGCAAAAATATTTGTAACGCCATTTAAAGCAAAATAAAAAGAAGCAAATATCTTTCAGTAAGCTAAACTCTTAATCTCTTCTTAGTTCAGTGTAACTTTTCTGAATTCCTCTTTGCCATGAGAAATGTTCCAAAGGCATATTCTCTGATTTCAGAGGCTATGAAGCAACTGAAAGTTAATGAGCGGTGTTTGAAATCAGCTTCTGAGGTTCTATCTGCCTTGCCTTAGGACAGCACTGTGAACACCTCCTCCTCTTAAGTTTCCTGCTTGCTTGAAGTGAGGCATCTGGGCTCTTCCCTCACTGTCACCTCAGTGCCCTGAAGTTTATCTCTGAATAAACAGGTAATTCAGGTAAAGCCTGATATTTCCTCCTTCCCATATGTCTATTCCAGAGTCTTTTCTTTCATAAACAGCACAGTAATGAGCCAGAAAAAAACAGTGTGTATTTCCAACATCTTCATAGGCCTATTCAACTTTATGGTGATATTTCTTTCTCAACAGGCGATTGATTACTTGGGTGTCTAAATAACAATACCAGTTCACTTCTTTTTATTTTTCTCTTACTTAAATTATACATAATGTAGGAAAAAAAAAGAATTAATTTTTTTTTTTTTTGCCAAGTATCTTGTGTCAGGTATTTTATTTAACTTTTTTCTTTTTTTAGCTTCACAATAATCCTATCATTATTTTGCTCACCTTAATAGTAAGAAAATTTCTGCTAGAGTTAAGTCTTAGGAGAACACTGATTTTCTATGTTATCACTTTTACTTAATGGAATTTATTCTCTATTAATTTCAGAGGACTGATAAACTTTATGTAAAAGAATTATGATTTGGAAGATAATTTATTTCAGAAGTCAAAGCATAATCTTGTGGGAGCGACTCATCTAATCACTATAAATCACACTGGTTGGGTTAAAGATAAATTTTACAACCAACATCCAAAGTCCTTTGTAAATTAATACAAAACAAAAAAGAAACAGAGAAAAAACAAAAATAGCAAAATGTTTCCTAATTGAAGGGATCAGAAAAGTCCCAAAGAGGGAATGGTCTTTGGGATGGCTCTTGAATGATAGATTTTTGTATGTATTGGAGGCTGAGACTGGGGGAAGGGATTCTGAGGAAACTACCAGGTGAAGTTAATGGCACAAGCAAGACAGATTTATTAACTAAAGGAGGAGCATGTAGTTCTCAAAACTTTAGATTTAGGCTACAAAATAGAGGAAGATGAATTTGAAAATAGTGCTGAGCTTGGATATGGGAAAAAATTAAGTTGCCAGGTACTTCTGGGAGATAGTCCCTAGTTCTAGTATAGATTTCATTGGTATAATCTAACCTTTTTGGTTATTCCATCCTCCTAATAAACTCTACTTGGTGCCACATCTCATTCATTATCGCCGAGCCAACATTTCAATAACCTTGACTTACAAGAGATGGCTTCAACTTGCATGGTATTCAGAGTCTTATTTTACAGTGTACTCAAGCCTTCTGCTTATATAATAGCTCTTTTTTGTATGTTTTTCACATCAGTCACAATTTATTGCAGTATTTTATGTAAATTCAAGGGCACATCCACAAAATGCAGGCAGAAAAAGGTTTTGCTTCTGACATTTATTGCTATTTTAAATTTAAATACATTTAGGCATAAATTACAGTTTCACTCCAAAGAAACTACAGTTTATTGACATGCAAAGATTATTAAAGTCTCAACATTAAATGATTTAAACAGACTAAAAATCGTTTATCCTGGATTTAGAAAAAAAAATGTTTAGTCTTTGTAGATCCAATTCAGTGTGCAGAATTTTACTTTGGAATAACATAAATTGCCTTGATTACCAATTATGCAATCTTATTCCTACAGCAGTAGGAAGAAGTATACTGTCACTGTCAACTCTTGACTTTCATAGCACTCCAAATGCTTGTTTAAAAAGTATGAATTTAATTCATATTTTAGCATTTTCAGTATAATGATTTTGCTAAATTTAAACAGGTTTTCAAATTTGTTTTTCCCATTAAGTTATTTACTTGGTCATAGACATATCAGAAGCTTATAGTTAATTTCCTTCTCTCATACAAATTATTTTATAAGAATGGTAAATACAGAAAAAAAAATATAAAATCACTCATGTTTGAAATATCATTGGAAATTTGAAATGTCAGCTACTTAGTACTATTTTTAACATATCCAGATTAAAAAGGCAAATTTGTGTTGACTTCATACTTAAACATATATATCCTGATATTTTTATTCTTATAATACACATTTTATTTTCCTCTTCACATGATAGACATTTACATATAGAAGACTGACTATCTTTCTTATATAAAAATGTAAAATAATAAGTTGCACTGAGACATGTTTGGCCAAAGGAAAAGTATCAGGATAGATAGGATTTCTTAGCCATGCAGAATTCTGATATTCTATGAGACAGTGGATCTTTGAAGGCAATTAAGGTGCTCAGGCCCATGTAACAACATAAAAATACCACAGTTCATCCACAAAAATTTACTTGGAAAATATTTATAATATAATTTGCTTTCTAGGGAAGTAAGTATTCAAATTTTACAGTGTTTTTGATTATACAATTCTGCCAGTGATTGCTGGTACAGCAAATGAAGTCAAAAGACAAATTAAGAAATTGAAAATTTTCTGTGGTTTAAAAAAAAAAAAAACTCAAACAACATTGTCATATCCTGTTTCTGCTATGCAGTTAAGTTAGAGGACATAATGTGTAAGACATCAATTAATTTAATCACCCACCCATTCCTTTCCTCCTTCATTCATCCAATATTTATAGAGCATCTATTATGTGGGCCAAGTGTTATAGATATAGTGACTGGTTTACCTTCAGTTTTAAAGAACATGACCTCTTATGAACACAAAACTCTACCGATGGATAACAATATATTCCTTACATTCTAATATTCTAAATATATTATTATTCACAGATTTTAGAAAAAATATAATTGTACTATTTCTTCAATCTAATACATATATATATATATATAACTATATAACTATGTGTATAAAATCTGTTCAGTTCAGTTCAGTCGCTCAGTTGTGTCTGACTCTTTGCGACCCCACGGACTGCAGCACATCAGGCTTCTCTGTCCATCACCAACTCAGGGAGCTTACTCAAATGCATGTCCATTGAGTTGGTGATGCCATCCAACTACCTCATCCTCTGTCTTCCCCTTCTCCTCCTGCATTCAATCTTTACCAGCATCAGCATCTTTTCCAATTAGTCAGTTATTCACATAAGGTGGCCAAAGTATTAGAGTTTCACCTTTAGCATCAGTCCTTCCAATGAATATTCAGGACTGATTTCCTTTAGGATGGACTGGTTGGATCTTCCTACAGTCCAATGGACTCTCAAGAGTCTTCTCCAACACCATAGTGCAAAAGCATCAATTCTTTGGTGCTCAGCTGTCTTTATAGTCCAACTCTCACAACCATACATGACTACTGGAAAAACCATAGCTTTGACTAGATGGACCTTTATTACCAAAGTAATGTCTCTGCTTTTTAATATGCTATCTAGGCTGATCATAGCTTTTCTTTCAATGAGCAAGCATCTTTTAATTTCATGGCTGGAGTCACAATCTGCAGTGATTTTGGAGCCACCCAAAATAAAGTCTCACACTGTTTCCATTGTTTCCCCATCTGTTTGCCATGAAGTGATGGGACCAGATGCCACGATCTTAGTGTTTTGAATGTTGAGTTTTAAGCCAACTTTTTCACTCTCCTCTTTCACTTTCATCAAGAGGCTCTTTAGTTCTTCTTCGCTTTCTGCCATAAGGGTGGTGTCATCTGCATATCTGAGGTTATTGATATTTCTCCCAGTAATCTTGATTCCAGCTTGTGCTTCATCCAGTCCAGCGTTTCTCATGATGTACTCTGCATATAAGTTAAATAAGCAGGATGACAACATACAGCTTTGACGTACTCCTTTTCCTATTTGGAACCAGTCTGTTGTTCTTCCATGTCCAGTTCTAGCTGTTGCTTCTTGATCTGCATACAGGTTTCTCAGGAGGCAGGTAAGGTGGTCTGGTATTCCTATCTCTTCAAGAATTTTCCACAGTTTGTTGTGATCCACACAGTCAAATGCTTTAGAGTAGTCAATGAAGCAGAAGCAGATTTTCTTTTTTTCTGAAATTCTGCTTCTTCTATGATCCAATGGATGATGGCAATTTGAAGAGATCCCCATAGGAAACATCAATTATTTCCTTTCTAGGGGAGTTCTAACTTTATAGCCTAGCCAAAGTAGTAGAATCAGTCTCAAGATCTCATATTAAAAATAAAGGTGATGAACATTTCCTTCTGCTTTCTTCACCAATCAACAACAGAATGAAAATGCAAGAACATATTTTATTTGATCATCCTATTTTAATTGTATAATAAATCTAGTGAAGATGAGATTAGTTTTATTTGCTTTTTAACACTCTTATTTTATAGGCTAAATTCTGGGAATTTTCTAGGTTTGTATTTATCCTTATTTTACAATACCATGAAAGAAGTGAATCATAAGATTTCCCTGTAGGAGGAAGATTATATGATTCTCAGCTTTCTTTATACGTGATTTGATGTTTTGAGAATGCAGAGTGAGGAATTTAAAGCAAAAAGGATCTTCAGATATTTCCTATTTATTTTACCTAGAACAGTGGATATACTAACTCAAAACTATTCAGCTTGGTGGTAGAAAGAGACTAGGGTCCATATTTATTGGGTCCATATTTATCCAATTTCCAATTCCCCACAATCTCTTCACTGAATTATGCTGACAGTGTTGACAAACTTGAAGAAAGATTACCTGGTTTCAAGTTCCAGCTTCTCCATTTACATTATAGCTTAGATTCTCTTAAAAATGTATAAATCAGATTATGTCATTCCTATTTTCAAAAAGGTCCACAGCTTACCATCTCACTCAGGATAAAAGCCAAACTCCTTACAAGTCCTGTGTGTACTGAAAGAACTTCTCTCTTCCTCATAATGTTCCCCACTTTCCCTCTTGCTCCTCTTTTTGGATGCAGCCATATTAGCCTTCTTGCTTTTGTTCCTTAAGGACACTTGGCCTAGCATACGTCAGAACTTGGCTTTTGCTGTTTCCTCTGTCCCTGAGATATTTTTCTCTGACAATCTCCCAATCAACTCCAGTTTTCCCCAAATATCAGTATCTTTCCTCTGAGGCCTCCTCTAGTACCCTAATTATAATGTGACCCATAGCTCCCAAGACTCCCTTCCCTTCACCCTCATTTATGATTCCCCTCTCTTGTTTTACTTTTTTCTAAAGCACTTATCATCAACTAAGTATCATATATGTGTGTGTGTGTGTGTGTGTGTGTGTACACACATACACCTAATATATATAATCTGTCTAACTATACAGGAATGTAAACCTCTCCCCACCCACTCCCAGGGTAGAAAATGTTTGTTTTTATGTTTCCACATTCACAAATCTACCACTGTGTTCTCTATGCCTAGAACAAGTGTTTAGCATATAACAGGCAGTGAATTATTTGTTAATTGTTGAATCCCATACTTAATTTTCCCAAACCAAGCAACTACAAAAGAAAAAAAAAAAAATGAGCCAATGTAGTCAGTTAGTTCCAGCTAATACCTTAAAGGAATCCAGCCTCACTCAAAGCCATTTAATTTATACTGTTATTATATTTGAATAACTATGCCTATCTTTGAAAATCAGATTTTCTGCAAGATCTTTAAGAGATGAGTAGGAGTTCTTACTGGTATATATTCTATGTCTCCCATAGTCAAAGTTAACTATGGGATAATAAAAATTCTGCTCTCCATTTAAACCACAAAATACAAAACACCTACCCAAAAAGGAGGATATAAATCAAGGAACCAAGAGAATACAGGATCATAAACCAAGATTTATGAAAACCAAGAGAGTACAGTATCATAAAGTAGAGATAAAGAAAATTTCCCCAGGGGAATTTATTTAAGTTCACTATTTTATAGCTTATCAGTTTCATAATTCAACAGAATTCTCTAAGAGAGAAAGTAACAGAGATTGGATTCATATGTGAGGAACTATTTCTGATGTGTATACAGCTGACCCTTGAACAACTTGAGGGTTAATTGGAGTATAATTTATAGTGGCCCCTGTATCTGTGGTTCCTCCACATCCTTGGATTCAATCAACTACTGTATAGCCCATGTAGTATTGTAGTATTTACTATTGAAAAATTTCTGCATTTAAGTTGACCAGCACAGTTCATACTCTTATTGTTCAAGGTCAAGTGTATTTAAAATATATGGTGTATAAAATATGTATATTTTAGCAAATACATACATACTCACACACCCAAAAATCCATTACATGAGATAAAGTCCCAACTGTACTTTGGTATACAGCATCCTTTCAAAACTTGAGCTAATTTTTCAGTCATATTTCTACTCTTGCCTTACTCAAACGAAGGTTCTGACAAGGAAAGTTTCACAGGGCCCAGGATCTAATGTGACACCTTATTTTCGGAATATATAGGTTCAATGAAATGTATTTAGAATTAACTTGGCTATCTGTTTTAATACATAATAATTGAGTGAATTTAGAGGATATGAAAAAAAAGGATACCATCAAGTTCAAAAGTCTTTGAAGCTAAATGGAAAAAGCATTTCTGGGAGTCAAAAAAAAAAAATCTAAAATCCAATCAAGTCCTATAAAAGGTTGGGAGGATTTCAGACAATATAATTAGCTTAGGGACCCATATTACATTAATTATTCCAATTTATAAAGTTATGTTAAAGATTATTTCTAGAAGTCAGTATATTTAATATAGTCATAAAAGCTTGTTAATATCTTTGCTGAGTATCCCTCAAATTGGTTAGAATTACTTTATTATTACTTTAATGGAAAAGATTTTTTCAGATTTAGAGAGAGAGCAAATTATTTTCAAAAACATTTAAGAGAATAAAATTTTACACAATCAAATATTATTAATGCTAGATATATATGTACTAGTAAGTTCAATATTTATGTACTTACAATGCACCTAATTTGAGTAATATGTATTGAATATTTATACATTAAAGTGGAAATTTTATTAAGTTTTTACATAGTTCTGGAGATTCAAAACAAACTTCATTTATTCATAAATTTATTAGAATAACCAAACACTGGATTATTTTGTTAATGATGTAACTAATGTAGAGTACTTTAAAATGGTGAGCAAATATACTTAACTTAGAATTGCTGTTTATAATATTCAAAGATGTTTAATTAATTTTTTAAATGACACCAAATATTTTAAAAAGATTTAAAAGTGACTGATAAAACAAAGGAGTGTGGGAAGAATGAGTAGAGAAAGAGGCTGACCAACTAAAGACTTAAAAAGTTAAAGTCTTAATAAGAGAGCAGATTTCTTTAACAATAAAAGAAACATTTCTAATTTTGTAGTACCTTGAAGAATACAGTAGCAGTACCATCTACATCACCACTGTGTTTACGCTTACTTTCAGACATCATAGGCTTGAAATAGAAGTATTGTACGGAGAAGGCGTACAACTGGAGAAGTATTGTACTGGAGAAGGCAACCCACTCCAGTTCTCTTGCCTGGAGAATCCCATGGATGGAAGAGCCTGGTAGGCTGCAGTCCATGGGGACGCTAGGAGTCGGACACGACTGAGCAACTTCACTTCCACTTTTCAGTTTCATGCATTGGAGAAGGAAATGGCAACCCATTCCGGTGTTCTTGCCTGGAGAATCCCAGGGATGGGGGAGCCTGGTAGGCTGCCGCCTCTGGGGTTGCACAGAGTCGGACATGACTGAAGTGACTTAGCAGCAACTAGTGTACTACATACAGTTCTGGTACAGCAAAGTACACAAAAGCACAATCAGTTGTCAGGGATCTACCCATGACAATGTATGCCAGACCTGTGAACCAACTGATGTGCCTGGACATGCGAATACACTTTTACATCTTTGAAATTTCTCAGTATGTAACAGACTCGCTACACAGGTATTCAGTGAATGTATGTGGAGTGAATGAACAAGAGGAGAGTAAAGGAGCTTCCCGCTCTCTTTTTGCAAGTATCAGGGCCACTTTGAATAGGGATGCCACTGGGTATAATTGAGGCCTGGTATATGGGAACATAGCTGCAAGTGACAGAGGACCAGGACCTAAGGAGTTGGCACAGGAGCCAGGGTTGGCTGGAAAGAACCAGAAATACAAAATAGAGGGAAGATTTTAAAAATTTTAACTTTAATTTGCAACAGTTAGAACCCTGTATGGAACGACTGAGTGGTTCAGGATTGAGAAAGGAATATGACAGGGCTCTTCTCCAGTAGCATACTGGGCACCTACTGACATGGGGAGTTCATCTTTCAGTGTCATAGCTTTTTTCCCTTTCATACTGTTCATAGTGTTTTCAAGGAAAGAATATTGAAGTGGTTTGCCATTGCCTTCTCCAGCGGACCACGTTTTGTCAGAATCTCCACCATTACGCGTCCGTCTTGGGTGGCCCTACAGGCATGGCTGGTGGTTTCACTGAGTTAGACAAGGCTGTGGTCCATGTGATCAGTTTGATTAGTTCTCTGTGGCTGTGGTTTTCATTCTGTCTACCCTCTGACAGATAAGGATAAGAGGTTTTTGGAAGTTGTCTGATGGGAGAGACTGACTCTGGGGGAAATTGGGTCTTGTTCTGATGGCCATGCTCAGTAAATCTTTAATTCAATTTTCTGTTGATGGGCGGAGCTGTGATCCCTCCCTGTTGTGTGACCTGAGACCAAGCTATGGTAGAGGTAATGAAGAAAGGACCTTCAAAAGGTCCTGTGCATGCACTGCCGCACTCAGTGCCCCTGACCCTGCAGCAGTACACCGCCGACCCACGTCTCCGCCAGAGACTCCTCGACATTCACAGACAAGTATAGGTCAGTGTCTTGTGGGGTCACTGCTCCTTTCTCCTGGGTCCTGGTGCACATAAGGTTTTGTAGAAGAGTAGAGAAATGACTCCACAAAGAATAAAGAGACAGAGCCAAAGCAAAAACAACACTCAGTTGTTGATGTGACTGGTGATGGAAGTAAAGTCCGTAGTAAAGAAAAATATTGCATAGGAAGCTGGAATGTTAGGTCCATGAATCACGGTAAATTGAAAATGGTCAAACAGAAGATGGCAAGAGTGAGCACTGACATTTTAGGAATCAGTGAACTAAAATGGACTGGAATGGGCAAAATGAACTCAGATGACCATTATATCTACAACTGTGGGCAAGAATCCCTTACAGGAAAAGGAGTAGCCCTCATAGACAACAAAAGAGTCCAAAATGCAGGTCTTGGGTGCAATCTCAAAAATGACAGAATGATCTCTGTTCATTTCCAAGGTAAAGCATTCAATATCACAGTAATCCAAGTCTATGCCCTGACCAGTAATGCTGAAGAAGCTGAAGTTGAAAAGTTCTATGAAGACCTATAAGATCTTCCAGAACTAACACCCAAAAAAGATGTCCATTTCATTATAGGGGACTGGAATGTGAAAGTAGGAAGTTAAGAGATACCTGGAGTAACAGGCAAATTTGGCCTTGGAGTACAGAATGAAGCAGGGCAAAGGCTAACAGAGTTTTGCCAAGAGAATGCACTGGTCATAGCAAACACTCTCTTCCAACAACACAAGAGAAGACTCTACATGTGGACATCACCAGATAATCAATATGGAAATGAGATTGATTATATTCTTGGAGCCAAAGATGGAGAAGCTCTATACAGTCAGCAACAACAAGACCAGGAGCTGACTGTGGCTCAGATCATGTACTCCTTATCACCAAAATCATACATAAATTGAAGAAAGTAGAGAAAACACTAGACCAGTCAGGTGTGACCTAACAAATCCCTTACGATTATACAGTGGAAATGAGAAATAGATTCAAGTGATTAGTTTTGATAGACAGAGTGCCTGAAGAACTATGGATGGAGGTTCGTGACATTGTACAGGAGGCAGTGATCAAGAACATTCCCAAGGAAAAGCAATGCAAAAAGGTCAAATGATTGTCTGAGGAGGCCTTACAAATAGCTGTGAAAAGAAGAGAAGGAAAAGGCAAAGGAGAAAAGGAAAGGTATAGCCATTTGAATGCAGAGTTCCAAAAAATAGCAAGGAGAGATAAGAAAGCTTTTATCAGTAATCAGTGCAAAGAAATAGAGGAAAACAATAGACTAGGAAAGACTAGAGATCTCTTCAAAACAGAGATACCAAGGGAAAATTTCATGCAAAGATGGGCACAATAAAGGACAGAAATGGTATGGACCTAACAGAAGCAGAAGCTATTAAGAAGAGGTGGCAAGAATACACAGAAGAACTATACAAAAAAAATCTTCATGACCCAGATAATCATGATGGTGTGATCACTCACCTAGAGCCAGACATCCTGGAATGTGAGTCAAGTGGGCCTTAGGAAGCATCACTATGAACAGAGCTAGTGGAGGTGATGGAATTCCAGTTGAGCTATTTCAAATCCTAAAAGATGATGCTGTGAAAGTGCTGCACTCAACATGCCAGCAAATTTGGAAAACTCAGCAGTGGCCACAGGACTGGAAAAGGTCAGTTTTCATTCCAATCCCAAAGAAAGGTAATGCCAAAGAATGCTCAAACTCTTGCAGAATTGTGCCATCTCGCACACTAGTAAAGTAATGCTCAAAATTCTCCAAGCTAGGCTTCAGCAATAAGTGAACTGAGAACTTCCAGATGTTCAAGCTGGTTTTAGAAAAGGCTGGTTTAGAAAAGGAATCAAAGATCAAATTGTCAACATCTGCTGGATCATCGAAAAAGCAAGAGAGTTCCAAAAAAACATCTATTTCTGCTCTATCGACTACACTAAAGCCTTTGACTGTGTGGATCACAAGAAACTGTGGAAAATTCTGAAAAAGATGGGAACACCAGACCACCTGACCTGCCTCCTGAGAAATCTGTATGCGGGTCAAGAAACAACAGTTAGAACTGGACATAGAACAATTGAATGGTTCCAAATCGGGAAAGGAGTACATCAAGGCTGTATATTGTCACCCTGCTTATTTAACTTATATGCAGAGTACAACATGCGAAATGCCAGGCTAGATGAATCACAAGCTGGAATGAAGATTGCTGGGAGAACTATCAATAGCCTCAGATATGCAGGTGACAGCACCCTTATAGCAGAAAACGAAGTAGAACAAAGAGTCTCTTGATGAAAGTGAAAGATGAGAGTGAAAAAGTTGGCTTATAACTCAACATTCATAAAACTAAGATCATGGCATCTCGTCCCATCACTTCATGGCAAATAGATGAGGAAACAATGGAAACAGTGTGAGACTTTATTTTGGGGGGCTCAAAATCACTGCAGATTGTGACTCTAGCCATGAAATTGAAAGATGCTTGCTCCTTCGAAGAAAAGTTTTGACCAACCTGGACAGCATATTAAGAAGCAGAGAGGCAATAAAGGTCCACCTAGTCAAAGCTATGGTTTTTTCAGTAGTCATGTATGGATGTGACAGTTGGACTATAAAGAAAGCTGAGTGCCAAAGTATTGATGCTTTTGAACTGTGTATTGGAGAAGACTCTTGAGAGCTCCTTGGACTGCAAGGAGACCCAGAATGTCCATCCTAAAGGAAATCAGTCCTGAATATTCATAGGAAGGACTGATGCTGAAACTGAAACACCAATATTTTGGCCACTTGATGGGAAGAACTAACTCACTGGAAAAGACGCTGATGCTGGGATAGATTGAAGGCAGGAGGAGAAGGGGATGACATGGGATGATGTGTTTTGATGGCATCACTGACTTGATGGACATGAGTTTGAGCAAGCTCTGGGAATTGGTGAAGGCCTGGGAAACCTGATGTGCTGCAGTCCATGTGGTCACAAAAAGTGGACACGACTGAGCATTTGAACCGTCTGACTGATGACAGGGCTGTGTGTTGTCACCTTGTTTGTTTAACTTATACAATGAACACGTCTTGAGACATGCCAGGCTGAATGAATTACAAGCAGGAATCAAGATAGGCAAGAGAAACATCAACAATCTCAGAGATTTGGATGATAACACTCTTACTGCAGATGTGAAGAGGAACTAAAGAATCTCTTGATGAGGGTGAAAGAGGAAAGTGAGAAAAGCTGGCTTGAAACTCAATATTAAAAAAAAAATGAAGATCATGGCTTTTGACCCCATAATTCAAGGCAAATAGAAGTGGAATACGTGGAAGCAATAAAAGATCTCCTCTTCTTGGGCTCTAAAATCACTGCAGATTTGGCAGGAAAGCTATGACAAACCTAGACAATGTGTTGAAAGCAGAAACATCACTCTCCCAACAAAAGGTCCATATAGACAAGTCTATAGTCTTCCTAGTGATCATGTACATTTGTGAGAGCAGGACTATAAAGAAGGCAGAGCAACAAAGAATTGATGCCTTTGAACTGTGGTGTTGGAGAAGACTCCTGAGTGTTCCTTGGACAGTGAGGTGATCAAGCCAGGCAATCTTAAAGGAAATTAACTCTGAATACTCATTGGAAGGACTGATGCTGAAGCCAAAGTTCCGGTATTTTGGTCACGTGATACAAACAGCCAACTTATTGGAAAAGTCCCTAATGCTGGGAAAGATTGAGGGCAGAAGGGGACGAGGGCCCTGGAGGCTGAGATGGCTGGATGGCATCACCGATGAAATTGACATGAACTTTGGCAAATTCCGGGGGACAGTGAAGGACAGGGAGGCCTGGCGTGCTGCAGTCCATGGAGTCATAAAGAGTCAGACATGACTGGGTGACTGAACAACAGCAACATCAACCTTAATATATTGTATGTTTATTTTACAACCGAAGTGACTTCTATATGGTCTTTTCTGCCCACAAAAACCACCCTTAAAGATGCCAACAATGAGTATTATGAATCAATCTTTATCCTCTTAATGCAAAATTATTTCTCTTTATCTATGATTTGATAATAAGGTTTTAACAATATCTATAAGAATCCTTCTCTTTTTCTGTTCAAAATTCTGTTCTCTTTAGAGGACTATAATAAGCTGCTTATAACCTGCTTTATACATTCATTCTATACTCAAACAAAACATACCTGAATGAAGTTCATCTTTCATCCTTGAACTGTTTTCTGGATAAGGTGATGCTATGCTCTGTCTATAAAACTCTTGCTACATTTTCTGTGTCACCATTATTTCCTTATGCCCATTAGAAGTGAGCATTGAAAGAAAGAAAGAGAAAGTGAAAGTTGCTTCCTCGTGTCCAACTCCTTTAGACCCCATGGATTGTAGTCTATTGAATTCTCCAGGGCAGAATACTGGAGGGGGTAGCCTTTCTCTTCTCCAGGGGATCTTCCCAACCCAGGGATTGAACCCACATCTCCCGCATTGCAGGTGGATTCTTTACCAACTGAGCCACAAGGGAAGCTTAAGAATACTATAGTGGGTAGGCTATCCCTTTTCAAGCCGACCTTCGTGACCCAGGAGTAGAATGGGGGTCTCCTGCATTTCAGGCAGATATTTTACCAACTGAGCTATCAGGGAAGTCCAGAAGTGAGCATTCCATAAGGCTAAAACTTATTCCTCCATTCTGTGCCTTATCGTTACCAGTTCCCCCTCAGAGAGTTCATTTTCTCTCAGTTTTACAGAAAAACTTGAATGAAATTTTTGGCCAACCAGATACATAACAAATGGATCTGGCTGCTGCTGCTGCTGCTAAGTCGCTTCAGTCGTGTCTGACTCTGTGCAACCCCACAGACGGCACCCACCAGGCTCCCCGATCCCCAGGATTCTCCAGGCAAGAACACTGGAGTGGGTTGCCATTTCCTTCTCCAATGCATGAAAGTAAAAAGTGAAAGTGAAGTTGCTCAGTCGTGTCCAACTCTTCGCGACCCCATGGACTTCAGCCTACCAGGCTCCTCCGTCCATGCGAATTTCCAGGCAAGAGTACTGGAATGGGGTGCCATTGCCTTCTCCATGGATCTGGCTATGTTCTGCTAAAACTTAACAGAACAGGTGGCAGGGGTGCTAGGTTTATTTAGCAGGAGTAGCATATAGAACTCACATCTGTGTCTAATCTAACCAAATGTTGAACATAGAGTTACCATTTGAATGATCAACTCCACTTCATGGTATATATGAAGAGAAATGGAAAATATGATCAAATTAAAATTTGTATGCAGAATTTAATACCATCATAATCCATAACAGTCAAAAAATGGAAACAATCAAAATGTCTATAAACTGATTAATTGATAAACAATTGAGGTATATCAGGCAATGGGCTATTTCCCAATAAAACTGAAGTACCAAAGTACTAATTCATGCTACAGCAAGGATGAATCTTGAAAAGATAATGGTAGATGAAAAAGGTCAATCACAAGAGACCATATATTGTATATTTCTATTTATGTTAAATGTTTAGAATAGGCAAATCCACAGAGAGAAAAAAATAGATTAACGTTTGCCAAAGGCTGGGAAAACAAAGACATGGGGAGTGACTGCTGCTGGGTACAAAGTTTCTCTGGGGGTTGATATCCTTAAAATACATAATAGTGAGGGTTGAATACTCTCTGAATATACTAAAACCACTGAATTTTATACTTAAAAGGGTAAATGTTATGGTACTTGAATTACAATTCAATATAGCTATAATAGGGACTTCCCTGGTGGTCCAGTGGTGAAGAATCTGCCTTCCAATGAAGGGAACATGGGTTCTATTTCTGGTTGGAGAACTAAGATCCCACATGCCACAGGGCAACTAAGCCTATGTGCTGCAAGCACCGAGCCTGCACGCTGCAACTAAGACCTGATACAGCCAAAAATGAATAAATAATTAAAAAATTAAGATATATTTTTAAAATCTGAACTTGCTTCAGGAAGTGAAATAGGCTCGTTTTTCAACAAATAACAAAGTAAAATTTCAAAGACTAGATTTTGTGGCATATACATAATGTCTGTTTCTGAAAAGTTAACTTATTTCTCCAGCTTCTGTAACCCAGAAGCAGAAATGCACAGCCAGACTTCCTCCCAAAGAAATATAATTATTTGAATATGCTTCAAGCTCCCTGGTTCCGACTGGTACACAGAAGAAAGAGAGAAGTACTAGTCTGCCTCTCTCAGGAAAATGTTAGCTGTCTCTGACCATTCCTAAAATTCCACAGTGTACTTAAAGCCTTATAAAAATGAGAAGT
This sequence comes from Giraffa tippelskirchi, assembly GCF_054371585.1. NCBI lineage: Eukaryota > Metazoa > Chordata > Mammalia > Artiodactyla > Giraffidae > Giraffa > Giraffa tippelskirchi. The sequence continues at coordinate 79,162,613 of NC_137275.1, read as the reverse complement.
GACATCAAATGAAATTCATGGATTATCCTAATTCTCATTTTTTCAAGACTGTTTACTTCTTTTCTCTTAAACCTGCTAGCAATCCTTGGAGTATCTATAGTGTTGAACAGACTCAAGTTGCCTTTCAACTTTCCTCATTTCCTCAAAATCAAAACTTATAGCTCTGAGTAATAATTGTAGGATTGAAAATATAAAATAAAGCCATAACAATAAGACAACAGTAAAAACACCAAGAAGGCAATAGGAGGTGTTAGAAAATGCCTTGTTAGTAAACAGATGGCATAATTAAGATTTAATGCTATCTAGAACATTCTTTAAATTTTGCTATCAATGTTACTCCAGGTTTTAAGAATATTAGCACTCTTATAAGAATATAAGGGTATATTTCTCCATCTGTTTGTGTCCTCTTTGATTTCTTTCATCAGTGATTTATAGTTTTCTATATATAGGTCTTTTGTTTCTTTAGGTAGATATATTCCTAAGTATTTTATTCTTTTTGTTGCAATGGTGAATGGTATTGTTTCCTTAATTTCTCTTTCTGTTTTCTCATTCTTGGAGTATAGGAATGCAAGGGATTTCTGTGTGTTAATTTTATATCCTGCAACTTTACTATATTCATTGATTAACTCTAGTAATTTTCTAGTAGAGTCTTTAGGGTTTTCTATGTAGAGGATCATGTCATCTGCAAACAGTGAGAGTTTTACTTCTTCTTTTCCTATCTGTATTCCTAACAGATGGAGAAATATACCGTGTTCATGGATTGGAAGAATTAATATAGTGAAAATGAGTATACTACCCAAAGCAATCTATAGATTCAATGCAATCCCTATCAAGCTACCAATGGCATTTTTCACAGAACTAGAACAGATCATCTCACAATTTGTATGGAAATATAAGAAACCTCGAATAGCCAAAGCAATCTTGAGGAAGAAGAATGGAACTGGAGGAATCAACCTGCCTGACTTCAGGCTCTACTACAAAGCCACAGTCATCAAGACAGTAATAGAAATATAGATCAATGGAACAAAATAGAAAGCCCAGAGATAAACCCACGCACATATGGACACCTTATCTTCAACAAAGGAGGCAAGAATATACAATGGAGAAAAGACAATCTCTTTAACAAGTGGTGCTGGGAAAACTGGTCAACCACTTGTAAAAGAATGAAACTAGAACACTTCCTAACACCATACACAAAAATAAACTCAAAATGGATTAAAGATCTAAACATAAGACCAGAAACTATAAAACTCCTAGAGGAAAACATAGGCAAAACACTCTCCGACATAAATCACAGCAGGATCCTCCATGACCGACCTCCCAGAATATTGGAAATAAAAGCAAAAATAAACAAATGGGACCTAATTAAAATTAAAAGCTTTTGCACAACAAAGGAAACTATAAGCAAGGTGAAAAGACAGCCTTCAGAATGGGAGAAAATAATAGCAAATGAAGCAACAGACAAACAATTAATCTCAAAAATATACAAGCAACTCCTGCAGCTGAATTCCAGAAAAATAAACGACCCAATCAAAAAATGGGCCAAAGAACTAAACAGACATTTCTCCAAAGAAGAAATACAGATGGCTAACAAACACATGAAAAGATGCTCAACATCACTCATTATTAGAGAAATGCAAATCAAAACCACAATGAGGTATCATTTCACACCAGTCAGAATGGCTGCTATCCAAAAGTCTACAAGCAATAAATGCTGGAGAGGGTGTGGAGAAAAGGGAACCCTCTTACACTGTTGGTGGGAATGCAAACTAGTACAGCCACTATGGAGAACAGTGTGGAGATTCCTTAAAAAACTGGGAATAGAACTGCCATATGACCCAGCAATCCCACTGCTGGGCATACACACCGAGGAAACCAGAATTGAAAGAGACGCGTGTACCCCAATGTTCATCGCAGCACTGTTTACAATAGCCAGGACATGGAAGCAACCTAGATGTCCATCAGCAGACGAATGGATAAGGAAGCAGTGGTACATATACACAATGGAATATTATTCAGCCATTAAAAAAATACATTTGAATCGGTTCTACTGAGATGGATGAAACTGGAGCCCATTATACAGAGTGAAGTAAGCCAGAAAGAAAAACAACAATACAGTATACTAATGCATATATATGGAATTTGAAAGATGGTAACGATAACCCTATATGCGAGACAGAATAAGAGACACAGATGCATAGAACAATTTTATGGACTCTGAGGGAGAAGGTGAGGGTGGGACGTTCTGGGAGAATAGCATTGAAATATGTATATTATCATATGTGAAACAGAACACCATTCCATCTTTGATGCATGAGAGAAGGGCTCAGGGCCGGGGCAATGGGATGACCCAGAGGGATGGGATGGGGAGGGAGGTGGGTGGGGGGTCCAGGAAGGGGAACACATGTAAACCCATGGCTGATTCATGTCAATGTATGGCAAAAACTATTACAATATTGTAAAGTAATTAGCCCCCAACTAAAGTAAATAAATTTATTTAAAAAAAAAAGAATATAAGGGAAATATTCAAAGTAAAAATACATTCCAACAATATCAGCCATTATGTTACAAAACAAATATATTAATAAAAATACATGAAGTTAAAAAAAAAAACTAACAAGGAAGACAGCTAAATGAATACCAGCCCAAGAAATTCTATTAGTTTTTATTGCTGGTATAACAAATTACAACTGATTTAGTTGTGCAAAATAACTTGAATCTATTTTAGAGTTCTCTAAGTCAGAAGTCCAGCATGTTTCCCACAAGACTAAAATCATAGTGTCTGTATCTCTGTATTCCTTGGGAGTGTAGGGGAGAATTTATTTCCTGCTTCTATGAGTTGCTGGCAGAATTAAGTTTCTTGCAGTTGTAGCACTCAGGTCCCCATTCTTTCGCACACTCTAAATTGAGATAGTCCCAGATCCTAAAGGTATCCACATTTCTTAGTTCATGGTCCATTTTTTCCCTTTTTAAAGTCAACAACAGCAGATCCTCCTTCGCAGTCACAGTTCTCTGACCTCCTCTAGGGCTCTCTCTTCCCCTTTTAGAGTACAAGCCTTTCCACTGGGCTCCCTTGGATAATCTAAGACAATCTCCTCACTGTAAGGTAAGCAAATTAGCAACTTTAATTCCATCTGCTATCTTCAGTTCAGTTCAGCTGCTCAGTCCTGTCCGACTCTTTGCAACCCCATGAATCGCAGCACGTAGGCCTCCCTGTCCATCACCAGCTCCCGGAGTTTACCAAACTCATGTCCATTGAGTTGGTGATGCCATCCATCCATCTCATCCTCTGTTGTCCTCTTCTCCTCCTGCCCCCAATCCTTCCCAGCATCAGGGTCTTCTCCAATCAGTCAACTCTTCGCATGTGGTGGCCAAAGTATTGGAGTTTCAGTTTCAACATCAGTCCTTCCAATGAACACCAGGACTGATCTCCTTTAGGATAGACTGGTTGGATCTCCTTGCAGTCCAAGGGACTCTCAAGAGTCTTCTCCAACACCAAAGTTCAAAAGCATCACTTCTTCAGCGCTCAGCTTTCCTCACAGTCCAACTCTCACATCCACACATGACTACGGGAAAGATCATAGCCTTGACTAGACGGACCTTTGTTGGCAAAGTAATGTCTCTGCTTTTTAATATGCTATCTAGGTTGGTCATAACCTTCCTTACAAGGAGTAAGTGTCTTTTAATTTTATGGCTGCAATCACCATCTGCAGTGATTTTGGAGCTCCCAAAAATAAAGTCTGATGCTGTTTCCACTGTTTCCCCCATCTATTTGCCATGAAGTGATGGGACCAGATGCCATGATCTTATTAGTTTTCTGAATGTTGAGCTTTAAGACAACTTTTTCACTCTCCCCATCTCACTTTCATCAAGAGGCTTTTTAATTCTTCACTTTCTGCCATAAGGGTGGTGTCATCTGCATATCTGAAGTTATTGATATTTCTCCCAGCAATCTTGATTCCAGCTTGTGCTTCATCTAGCTCAGTATTTCTCATGATGTCTCTGCGTATAAGTTAAATAAGCAGGGTGACAATATACAGCTTTGACATATTCCTTTTCCTATTTGGAACCAGTCTGTTGTTCCATGTCCAGTTCTAACTGTTGCTTCCTGACCTGCATACAGGTTTCTCAAGAGACAGGTCAGATGGTCTGGTATTCCCATCTCTTTCAGAATTTTCCACAGTTTATTGTGATCCACACAGTCAAAGGCTTTGGCATAGTCACTAAAGCAGAAATAGATGTTTTTCTGGAACTCTTTTGCTTTTTTGATGATCCAGCGGATGTTGGCAATTTGATCTCTGGTTCCTCTGCCTTTTCTAGAACCAGCTTGAACATCTGGAAGTTCATGGTTCATGTATTGCTGAAGCCTGTCTTGGAGAATTTTGAGCATTACTTTACTAGCATGTGAGATGAGTGCAATTGTGTGGTAGTTTGAGCATTCTTTGGCCTTGCCTTTCTTTGGGATAGGAATGAAAACTGATTTTTTCCAGTCCTGTGGCCACTGCTGAGTTTTCCAAATTTGCTGGCATATTGAGTGCAGCACTTTCACAGCATCACCTTTGAGGATTTGAAACAGCTCAACTGGAATTCCATCACTTCCACTAGCTTTGTTTGTAGTGATGCTTTCTAAGGCCCACTTGACTTCACATTCCAGATATCTGGGTCTAGGTGAACGATCACACCATGGTGATTATCTGGGTCATGAAGATCTGCTACCTTACGTCCCCTTTTTCCATTAATTCTCCTTTCCCTATCACATTCCTCATACAATGTAACATATTCAAAGTTCTGAGGATTAGGCTGTGGCCATGTCTGAGTGGCTATCATCCTGCTCACCACAAATATATAATTAATAAAGTTGGAAATTACTGGGGGCAGGGCAAGATGTTCTCTTTTCATTAAAGGAACTTTTTAAATGGAAATCAGATATTTTCCTTACCTTTTTGATATAAATAGAGACAAGAAAAGATGACTGGGAAACCTTAGAATGAAAATATAAGGTGATATTATTTTATTCATCAATTAAAAATATATTTTTGAGGAACTATGCTGTGTAAGTTGTAGACTAGGCACTCAGTATGCAAAAATGAACAAAACACAAATAGATCCTGCCTTCTGAGGGCTTCACCTTTAGTGAAAGAATGAACAATGATAACATAAATACATAAATGTACGATCACAACTTATGATAAGAAGTATAAAGAAATAACATAAATCATATAAGGTAGCATTCAGTGACAGAGGGCTCTATTGACAGGTGCAGGTACAAAGATAAGCTACAAGGGATGGTCAAGGAATAGTTTAAACAGCAACGACCTTAAGGGTTTCATATTTCACAACAGAGCGATCCTTGGAGTGAAGAATCCTTCGGCACAGGGAACACACTTTTTGTCATAGACATTTTTTTTTTTTTATAAATTGTACAAATGTGACCAAAGGAAATGCAGCCTGAGGCTGCCTGAGGACTGCTTGGTGAATCAAAATTGAAGACAGTTAACAACCCTTCCCCACTCCTCCACCACCATGCTAGTTATTGCCTGGACTATTACAGTTGCATTTATACTGGCCATCTTACCCCTACCAGCCCCACCACTGCCTGTTAAGAGTTTGATAAAAGTGAATGAGGAGTGACAAAGTTCACTTAAAACTCAACATTCAAAAAACGAAGATCATGGCATCCGTTCCCATCACTTCATGGAAAATAGATGGGGAAACAGTGGAAACAGTGAGGAACTTTATCTTCTTGGGCTCCACAATCACTGCAGATGGTGACTGCAGCCACGAAATTAAACGACATTTGCTCCTTGGAAGAAAAGTTTTGACCAACCTAGACAGCATATTAAAATGCAGAGACATTGCCAACAAAAGTACATCTAGTCAAAGCTATGGTTTTTCCAGTAGTTATGTATGGATGTGAGAGTTGGACTATAAAGAAAGCTGAGTGCCAAAGAATTGATGCTTTTGGACTGTGGTGTTGGAGAAGACTCTTGAGAGTGCCTTGGACTGCAGGGAGATCCAACCCATCCATCCTAAAGGAGATCAGTCCTGGGTGTTCATTGGAAGGACTGATGCTAAAGCTGAAGCTCCAATACTTTGGCCACCTGATGGGAAGAACTGAATCACTGGAAAAGACGCTGATGCTGGGATAGATTGAAGGCAGGAGGAGAAGGGTACGACAGGATGATATGTTTGGATGGCATCACCGACTTGATGGACATGAGTTTGAGCAAGCTCTGGGAATTGGTAAAGGCCTGGGAAACCTGATGTGCTGCAGTCCATGTGGTCCAAGGCGAGATGAGAAGGGCATGACAGAGGATGAGATGGTTGGATGGCATCACTGACTCAATGGGCATAAGTAAACTCCGGGAGTTGGTGTTGGACACGGAGGCCTGTTGTGCTGCAGTTCATGGGGTCATAAAGAGTCGGACATGACTGAGCGATTGAACTGAACTGAACTGATTCCTGGTCCCACGTGTGCAACTTTCATGGGTCTATGGAAACCATGACACTTATCCTTCTTCCTCCACACACACGGATTTCATGGATCTTCCTTTCACAGAGTTCATATCTGCTCTCGCTGGTTGCAAGCTTCTTCCCCAATTGCTGGAATCTAGTGGTACTTCCAGATTCTTTAGAGAATTTTCTCCAGTGAAGTTTGTGTTCCTATTGTTGGCCTTTAGAATGGGACCTCAGATGACTCAGATCCTCTGTCTGGCTTATATCTACTCTGTAGGACACAGGTATAATTTTCCCTACAAACTCTGAGAATTCACCTTACACAAGATAGCATCAATTTCTCCTTCAGTCATCTATAAATAGTGAGTCACTCATGTGGCACAGCCACTAGGCCTCTGTATATTCCAACCTGCAGGAACTACTGATATATATTGCATTTTCTAATTAGACTTCCTTCCCTCCTTCCTTCCTTCCTTTCCCTCTCTCTTGGCTGAGGTGAAGTCTGAAACTTCTTCAACTCCTCATGGTGGGAGAAGGGTTGCTAGATTGCTTCAGGAGAAGGACTTATGGCACAACAGCTCTATCCAAATAAATCTCCAATCTCTAACTTCCAACATGCTCCTATAATATCTTCTATGTGAGTATGCATTTAAGAATAGTATAGCAGTGACTGTACCCTCCTCTCACAATTTTTCATTTTTGGCATTGTATCCATTTTGCAATGTCATCTGTATTGTGTCATCATGCCACAAAAAGACTTTTCAATTTACCAGCCTGTTACATTTGTATTAAAAAAAAAAAAAAAATCCTGGAGCCTCCACTGTGTACATGTGTGTGTTTCAAGTTTAAGTCCTTCTTGCCTCAGAATAGTTATTAGCAGGTTTTCTAGCTGATTGCTTTGCTTATTCTTTCTCCTTCAAGTGCATCTTGGCATAGAGGCAAGTTTCCTTAGATGCTGAAGTGCTCAGTCATGGCCAACTCTTTGCCACCCCATGTACCGTAGCCTGCCAGGTTTCTCCGTGCACGAAATTTTCCAGGCACAAATACTGGAGTGGGTTGCCATTTCCTTCTTCACTCCTTAGATGCTACTGTGTGCATATAACTTACTTGCTCAGAGGGATTTAATGGCTCCACTTGCTTACTGGCAAAAACAAGCAAGCAAACAAACCCTGAACTTTTCAGCATCCTGTTACCATATTATTGAACAGAAGCTGATTATGGCAGAGTCATTCCTAAAGCGTTACAGAAATCATAGGCAAATCTCAGAATGCTTGGAAATCAGGAAAATAAGTCATTCACTTCAAACAGTAACAACAAAGTTTCCATTGCGTTACATAGCAATGCGCTGAGATGTAGCCTGAGATGTGATCCTCTTCACCATTGTCCATCTGCCCAAGAGGAAACAGGACTTTCTTTTATACAGACTTGAGTCCCTAAAGGGAAACTTGATTCTAAATGTTCTAAATTTCAACAAATTTCTTCCTTGCATGCTGCTTATGATTAAATCTACCACTTAGCTTTTCAAAGAGGATTTGGTAAGATTTGTCTCCTCAGTAGTGCTTACAAACAGAAAGCCACATTGAACGGTCCCAGAAAATGACACTTCCCTAAGCCCCTTCCCAACTGTGGGCTTAGATCTTCAGTTGCCATTAAACAATGTTTGACTTCATTTGACTAGTGATTGGTTGTGATGACTCTGCACTGAGCTTTGCCATCTTTATGTGAAATTTCTACACCCAAGTATTGGCTAATAAGGATACTTTGGTCTATACAGGATGGGCCTTCTAATTTTAGACCAAGAAATTTAACTGGGTGCTGCTATCTTTGGTCATGGCTTCTCAACATTAGGCTAGTGGTTCCCTGCACAGTACAATATTCCAGGAAGCTTTTTAAAATGCCAGATCCTTTCCCCAGAGACTCTGATTTATTTGCTTTGGGTGGAGGTGGGGGTGGGGGCTTAGGGGGGAGGCACCGGGTGTTTTTAACAGATCCTCAGGTGACTGTAACATGCAAAAAGCTTAAGAACTGCTTCATTGGGTTGACCATAATATTATTCTAGGCATGGGCATTCTAGAGTTGTTTCAGCATTGACTAAAATTATCCTGAATTATGTCTGGATATGACCCAGAATTAAAAGATATTGACATGCTAATCTTTCTTCTTTATTTCAAAATTATATATCTGTACAGACATGGCTTCAGGAAATAGATTCCACCATAGTTATCATAATTTTACAATGTTCAGTCATAAAACTTGCATTTCTCCTCATCAGTTGAGAATAGGTACAGGAAAGAGAGAACCAATCACTCAGTTCTCCATCAATTTAACAGAGCGCAAGATTCCAGGATCATGCAAGGGCCTTTATTTCTTCTTGTTCTAATTCAGCTCTCTGAGAAGATGGATGTGCTTTGGCTCGGTGCTTTTATATTTTTCCAGGCAAGGTACCAGCATCAATTTAGGGATCTGGCTATAATTTAGTAAGTTGTTGTGTGTGCTTGCGTGCTAAGTCACTTCAGTCATATCTGACTCTTTGTGACCCTATGCACTGTAGCCCACCAGGCTCCTCTGTAAGTTGCTGACCCTTAGTTCTTCTATGTATTCATTTGTATAATTACATCTTCTGTGATTCTCCTAGCATGAGCTCAGTAAAATGTAACATGCAGGACGTGGCAGACACTTATGAAATCTATACTTGTATCCAAATCTATTTTCATTTCACCAAAATCATTGTGGGAGGCCTTATTTAAGCTTATGATGTAGTCTTACAAAATCTTGGGTTTATCCTACTCTTTAGGTGAATTTGCCTTTCCCCTTTTTCAATGAACTAAATGTTTGTATTTCCCCAAAACTCCTATGGTGAACCCTGAAGTCCCCATGTGACTATATTTTGAGATAGATTCTGGCAGGATTTGATGGAAGTTAAGCGAAAGCATAAGCGTGAGGCCTTGATCTGACAGAATTAGTGTCCTTATAAGAAGAGACACCAGAGAGCTCTCTTTCTCTCTCTTCTTTGAAAAGACTGAAAAGGCAGTTTTTCCAAAAAGGGTGTTGGGAAAACTGGACAGCTACATGCAAAAGAATCAAACTGGACCCCTTTCTCACATAACATACAAAAATTAACTTAAAATGAGTTAAAGACTTAAATGTAAGGCCTAAAACCACAAGCCTGTAGAAGAAAACACAGGCAGTATGCTCTCTGACATCAGTCTCAACAGTATATTTCTGGATCTGTCTCCGCAGGCAAGGGCAACAAAAGCAAAAATAAACAAATGAGACTATATCAAACAAAAAAGCTTCTGCACAGCAAGGGAAATCGTCAACACAATAAAAAGGCAACTTACTGAATGGAGAAGATACTTCTAAATGATGTATCTGTAAGGGATTCATGTTCCAAAATATAAAGAACTCATTCAACTCAGTATCAAAAAACAAACAATTTGATTAAAAATGGTACAGGATCTGAACAGACATTTTCCCAAAGAAGATATAGAAATGGCCAAAAGACAAAAGAAAAGATGCTCAGCATCACTAATCATCAGGGAAATGCAAATCAAAACCACAACGAGATACATTGTCACAGCTGTCAGAGTGGCTATTATCAAAAATTAAAAAAAAATATTACAAGTGTTGGTGAGGATATGGAGAAAGGAGAACTCTTGTGGACCGTTAGTGAGAATTTAAATTGGTGAGCCACTATGGAAAACAGAATGGAAATTCTTCAAAAAATTTAAAATAGAACCATCATATGATCCATCAATTCCACTTCTGCGTATTTTTCCAAAGAAAGCAAAAAATACTAACTCAAAAGATATATGCACTTCCATGTTCACTGCAGCGTTATTTACAATAGCTAATGGAAGCAACTTAAGTACCCAAGGATAAATGAATGAATAAAGATGTGATATAAATATTACCCAACCACAAGAAAGAATGAAATTTTGCCAATGACAACAACATGGATGGACCTAAAGTGTATTATGCTAAATGAAATAAGTCAGACAGAGAAAGACAAATATCATACAATTTCACTTATGAATGCAATCAAAAAAAAGAAAGCAAACAAGTGAAACAGACTCACAGATACAGAGAACAAACTGGTGGTCACCAGAGGGAAGGAAAGTAAGAAGTGAGATGAAATAAGTATAAGGGATTAAGAAGTATAAACATCCAGTTATAAAACAAATAAGCTGCAGGGTTGTAATGTACAGCATAGAAAATACAGTCAATAATATTGCAGTAACTTTTTATGGTGACAGATGGTTACTAGACTTATCATAGTGATTAATTTTATTCCATTTAAATGCTGAATCAAAATGTTCTACACCTTAAACTAATATAAAATGTATGTCAACTATATTTCAGTTAAAAAATAAAAGAAAAATACATCGTGTGATCAAAATTATAAATGAGACAAAAAGAATAGCATTTTGTTGATAACTCACATTGTTGAAATAATCACATTTCAATGATTATTCTAGGGCCTTTGAATCTGTGAATAAAAACCCTTTCTGTACTAAAGGAGTTCCAGATAGAACCCTTACCATTGGCTGCCTGTATGGAAGCTGATTTTTAATACATTGCAAAAGATAAGTTCAGCAAGATTGATCATCACATATCAGACAATAACTTCAAGTGACACAACACAGTACTCTTTTCTGAACTGCCTTAAAACAACCAAATCATTTTAATGCGTTGAATCTACTTTCAGTTGACTTTTTATGCTCCCATTCGACAGCAATTAAGAAGATAAGTCTAATTCTATATAGTGATGTAGAGTCATTGTCACACACTGGGAATAGCCTGCTTTTGAAAGACACAGAATGTTGTTGTTGGGTTTATTTATTTTTTTTTTGGTTGTTTATCTAGGTAGTTGTTTCTGACACTGCCTTTTCAAATTGCCCATTCCAACACCTAAAAAGAAAGATAAGAAAATGAAAATCTGCAAGACTTAAAAATCAAGACTGTTAGCTAGACTGTGAGAAGCTGATCCACTAACTATAAGGCTGAGAAACACACACATTTAATCCTAATGACAAACTAGGATTCAAGCATATTGGAAATGTAGTATGTAGTTATTTATGGGCTGTGCTAAGTCGCTTCCTTCATGTCCAACTCTGTTGAGACCCTATGAACTGCAGCCGGCCAGGCTCCTCTGTCATGGGATTCTCCAGGCAAGAATACTGGAGTGGGTTGCCATGCCCTCCCCCAGGGGATCTTCCCGACTCAGGGATGGAACCTGCCTCTCTTATGTCTCCTGCATTGGCAGGAGAGTTCTTTACCATTATCGCCTCCTGGGAAGCCCAATTATTTAAGAAATCACAAATTAATGAAAAAAGGAGGATTTTTCACTATACTGAAAGTGGTTTACCTATAAAGAAACAAAATATTCATTTAGTTCTTCATAGATTATCATACTAAAAAAGAAAAAAAAAGATACCAAACCTCAGATGGATTGAAAAGATAATTATAAATGTTCAAACCATAAAAGATGTAGCATGGAGAGAGGGCAAGACAGTATAAGTCTGATTTCTTACTAGAGAATACCTTCATTTATGTAAAAGTTAGTAGATGAAATCTTAAGGAAAGTGATCTGACTGCACTAATGGTACAACTTTCTGTAAGTCAAAACAAAATAAATTGAAAAGCAAATCATCCATTAGAGAAATAGTAGAAAGAAATATGGCAAAGGGTAAAAAGACAACATTAGAAAGATCTCATAAATTGATAAAAATACTATGTTTGCAAAATATAATGAGAGAATTACGCACACCTAAGAAAAAGAAAAATGAATGCTTGCTTTATGCTAATAATGGAAATGCAAATTGATCCTTTTTTCCTATAGTCATCAAGGGTTTACAATAGTGTGACTCGTTAGTACTAGCAAGGGACTAAAGGGCTATAGTTTATTATTTTAGTAAAAAGACACTAACTATTGGTGGAATGGAAAAAAATTTTGAAGAAAAAAAATAACTGGAAACAGCATTTAAAAAAAGAGAGTGCTATATACTTTAGGTTAGCAGTTTCATTTTTTGGAATTCTATTCATGTTCATTATAACATTTTAAAGGGTAAAAATGAAAAAAATGTTAAAAACAGGGAGCTATTTGATAATATATGACCATAAATTCATCTAAACAGTTTGCAAAATATAATAAGGAAAATTCCACTAAAGTACTAACACAAATATTATTCAGGGTAGTAAGATTACAGATGATTTTTTTATTTTCCAAGTTTCCTATAAGAAATAAGTACTTATTATATAATTAGATAAAAACAAATAATTTAAAATTTCCTGTAATTTGAAGTGGGAAATATATGTGTATCAGTTCAGTTCAGTCACTGAGTTGTGTCCAACTTTTTGCGACCCCATGGACTGCAGAATGCCGGGCCTCCCTGTCTGTCACCAACTCCCAGAGTTTACTCAAACTCATGTCCATTGCGCCAGTGATGCCACCCAACCATTCTCATCCTCTGTTGTGCCCTTCTCCTCCCACCTTCAATCTTTCCCAGTATCAGGGTCTTTTCAAATGAGTCAGTTTTTCGCATCAGGTGGCCAAAGTATTGGAGTTTCAGCTTTAGCATCAGTCCTTCCAATGAATAATCAGGACTGATTTCCTTTAGGATAGACTAGTTGGATCTCCTTACAGTTCAAGGGACTCTCAAGAGTCTTTTCCAACATCACAATTCAAAAGCATCAATTCTTTGGCACTCAGCTTTCTTTATAGTCCAACTTTCACATCCACACATGACTACTGGAAAAACCATAGCTTTGACTAGATGGACCTTTGTTGGCATGACTACTTGAAAAACATCTAATTCCAAAGTATTTTATGCTTTCTTCTTGAATAGGTTTGGCACTATAGAAAACTGTAAATTTGGGTGACAGTTTCAAACAGCCTCTAGAATTGACTTTTTGGTAATTCCTAGTTATGTTCTCAGCTTTTATGAAGAGATTATTTCAAAACAGCCATATTTAATTTGGTTTGCAGAAGCTATTGAAGAGAAAAACATTCTTTGTGAGAAACTGTTTTGGGAAAGCAATGCTAAGAAGAGAGACGGTTTGTTTTATCATTTCAATAATGATAAGATCTGTACTGAACCCTGCCTTTTGAGGACTTTTAAGAGAACGGAACCAAATTCTTAAGCTCAAGTGTCTTAACTACTCTATCTGACATTAGTATACTTTGATATTACTGTTTCTTAGTTTTTCTTTACTAGGCTTTGACTTAGTTGTGACATATCATTTATTTTCTAGTTCTTTATCCTTTGTTTTAATATAAATATATATATTATTTCAAGTTATCCTTGAACTTTTGTAGAAGAAGTCATATCTGCAGAAATAAGACCAGGGGTCAGCAAACTATGGTTTAGCCCTTGGCCTGTTTTTTGTACAATCGTTGAGCTAAACTATTTTATATTTTTTAAGAACTGAAAAAAATACGTGCATACATATATTATAAAAAAGGATATGTAATAGTTACCATAATTGACTCAAAAAGCCTGAGATATTTACAGAAAAATTTGCCAACCTTTGGGTTAGATAGATAGCTAGATGACTAATCAGTGACATCTTTAGAGTCTCTTAAAAATCCTCCACAATACAAATACGTACTACTATTTAAGCTCTTCTGCTAATATAAGCATTATAATCAGTCAATTCAATCTCTTCAAGTCTTGGTCCCCCTCTTATTTTGCACTCTGAGTACATAGGTTGCTCCATTTGGAATTTTCTTTACCTTTTCCTCCATTATCTCCTGAAACCCCTGGCAATTCCATTTGAAGGGATTGCTAAATTACAGAATCTCAAATAGAAATCACACCCTGTAATATGACACTTAACAAGACCCTCTCATCAACACTATCTTGTGCATGTCTTGTTTCCAAAAGAGAGTGAAAATCAGTGAGAAGCAGGCATCACATTTTATTCTTTCAGTAGTTTCCAATATAACCTGATACTTTGCAAGCTTCTTAGAGAAGAGTAGTTCCTAGAGGGTGGAGGGTATGTAGACACCAGCTTGTTAAAAATACAGATTCTAGTATTGATCATTCATAACTCTCAAGAACAATGTCTTAAGTGACAGAACAGCAGTGCTGGTTAGGTCTTGGCAGTGATCATTTTGCTTCTATAGGACATTTCATTTAGGACCAGTTGATATGTCAACCTTTGAGCACAGTTAAGATTTCTGCAATGCAGTTCTTGTTACACAGGTCTCTTGTATTTAAACATTTACATTGAGAGGATTTCAGGGAATATAGTTTATATTCTAATTCACCCAAGCCCTGAAACATAAACCCTATTATAATCCTGTACAACCGATCTCCTAACCTCAAGAACAAACCACTATTCATGACTACAACAGCAAAGGGCTGATTATTAGGTTACAGGGCAATGATTTATATTTTGAATGTTCTGCAATGACCAAGTGCCAGAAAATAAAACAGTCAGATTTTTAGTATAAATAACAGTTGATACTCCAATGCCTCTTTCCTTTTGTTTTACTTAAATTTATTTAAATTGTTTCAATTCAGTGCTATGCAAAGCCAGTCACTGTGTTAAGTTGAAAATTTCTAGAAACTTTCAGATAAAGAAATATCTAGATAATGTTTCTTATGTTATTTTAATATTGCTTTGTTTCTATTCATTACAGGGTTTTCTCAGTGTTTTGAAAAAATATTATAGGTAATGCACTTAAAGATGTGAACTGATAATTAAAATTTGATATCATATATTAGATTTTATCAGTTCCTCTTATATAGATAATATACATAGAAGAAAACTATATTATTTAAAGTATAAATAAATTTTTGTTTCCAAAATAACATAATACAAAATTGATTTTGTAATAAATTTCATGGACTTTTATAGTTGATCAGATATGCTAGGAAGAATAATCCTCTCAAATGTGACAAAGTATTAATAATTTGTCTTAACATAACTCTAAAGTATGCATGCATTTTATGTAACACAGTGAGGAGTAAAGCTAGAAAAATTTAATAGTTAACTTATAGTTTGTAGAGATATATACTACATTAAAAAAATTCATCTAAGTCTTCCCACATAAACCTATATAAAGTACCATAAACTTTAATATTTCATTGGTAGTGTGCTATGTTTGAAAAAATCTATGGCCCTTATTTATTTACCTCTTCTTTACTAAAGAAAATGGTAGTAGGAACATACACATTTTAAAAACACATTCTGGACTAGTTAAACACTATGAAATATAGTCACTTCAGAAATTAACAAAACAACTAGAATCCCAGGAGAGAAGGATATGTACAGTTAAAAGTACTAGTCTACAGAGGTGAAAGAGGTAGGGATCTGTGTCTACACATAGCTGATTCACGTCATTGTACAGCATAAACCAACACAAAGTTGAAAAGCAATTATACTCCAATAAAAAAGATTTTCACGGCTCAGATAATCACGATGGTGTGATCACTCACCTAGACCCAGACATCCTGGAATGTGAAGTAAAGTGGGCCTTAGGAAGCATCACTACGAACAAAGAGAGTGGAGGTGATGAAATTGCAGTTGAGCTATTTCAAATCCCAAAAGATGATGCTGTGAAAGTACTGCACTCAATATGCCAGCAAATTTGGAAAACTCAGCAGTGGCCACAGGACTGGAAAAGGTCAGTTTTCATCCCAATCCCAAAGAAAGGCAATGCCAAAGAATGCTCAAACTACTGCACAATTGCACTCACCTCACACACTAGTAAAGTAATGTTCAAAATTCTCCAAGGCAGGCTTCAACAATACCTGAACCATGAACTTCCAGATGTTCAAGCTGGTTTTAGAAAAGGCAGAAGAATCAGAGATCAAATTGCCAACATCCACTGGATCATAGAAAAGCAAGAGAGTTCCAGAAAAACATCTACTTCTGCTTTATTGACTATAAAGTCAAAGGCCAAAGTCTTTGACTGTATGGATCACAATAAACTGTGGAACATTCTTCAAGAGATGGGAATACCAGACCACCTGACCTGCCTTTTGAAAAATCTGTATGCAGGTCAGGAAGCAACAGTTAGAACTGGACATGGAACAACAGACTGGTTTCCAATAGGAAAAGGAGTACATAAAGGCTGTATATTGTCACTCTGCTTATTAAATTTATATGCAGAGTACATCATGAGAAATGCTGGGCTGGATGAAACAAAAGCTGGAATCAAGATTGTCGAGAGAAATATCAATAACCTCAGATATGCAGATGACACCACCTTTATGGCAGAAAGTGAAGAAGAACTAAAGAGCCACTTGATGAAAGTGAGAGAGGAGAGTGAAAAAGTTGGCTTAAAGGTCAACATTCAGAAAACTAAGATCATGGCATCCAGTCCCATCACTTCATGGCAGATGGATGGGGAAACAATGGAAACAGTGTGAGACTTTATTTTGGGGGCTCCAAAATCACTGCAGATGGTGATTGCAGCCATGAAATTAAAAGATGCTTACTCCTTGGAAGCAAAGTTATGACCAACCTAAACAACATATTAAAAAGCAGAGATATTACTTTGCCAACAAAGGTCCGTCTAGTCAAAGCTATGGTTTTTCTAATAGTCATGTATTGATGTGAGAGTTGGACTATAAGCAAAGCTCAGTGGTGAAGAATTGATGCTTTTTAACTGTGGTGTTGGAGAAGAGTCCTTTGGACTGCAAGGAGATCCAACCAGTCCATCCTAAAGGAAATCACTCCTGAATATTTCTTGGAAGGACTGATGTTGAAGCTGAAACTCCAATACTTTGGGCACCTGATGCAAAAAGCTGACTCATTTGAAAAGATCCTGATGCTGGGAAAGATTGAAGGTGGGAGGAGAAGGGGACGACAGAGGATGAGATGGTTGGATGGCATCACTGACTCAATGGACATGAGTTTGGCTAAACTCCGGGAGTTGGTGATGGACAAGGAGGCCTGGCGTGCTGCAGTCCATGGGGTCGCAAAGAGTCGGACACGACTGAGCGACTGAACTGAACTGAAAAATAAAACAAATAAAAAAATAAGTAAAATATTAACCAAATTATACTCAAGAATACTGAAAGAGCAGGCAGATGGAGTTGTAGAAACACTGAAAGTAAAATGTTTAAAATCATTTATAGATAGAAAAATACCAAAGTTTCAAGATAGATAAATCTTCCATTTTTATAAAGATATGTAATCTCCCAAAACTATGAGATCTGATAAAGCATCAATACTCATAAATATTTCAAAATGTATTCTTAATAAAAATTAGTGTGGATTTATTCATAAATAAATCTATAAATAATTTTTAAAAAGAACTAGTTTCCACTATGAAATAATTGACAAAATTTTTGAATATCACATATCATTTAAGTCAAATTTTTGTGACATATGAGGTAAAACATAAACTGTCTTAGCTCTTTCATGTGTTTATACATATTTGGATAATCAAAGATTTTGCATAAATATTAAAAATATAAATTTTGATGATCAAATAATTTTGCTATTAATTTAATTAGCTCTACAGTGGCTTTTCTATACTCTTCATCAATCTATAACTGACACAGTATATGTTTCATATATGTAAAATGTACCTTTTTATGAAATTTTATACTCTATATTCTTATGTGCAACTATTTAAAAAATCAAGATAATGAGCATTATTCAAAGTTATTTTTTATAAGAAATACTGATTTCTTCTTTAGGGTATTAAAAACCCATCCGATGAGAAATCAGATACTCTAGGATTTTCTGTGCCTAATTATGATTAATATGGAGCTGTATATGTATTAATAGCAATACCATTAGTTGATTATCTATTGAAAATCTGAACCTATTCAGTTTTTTTTTTTTAAATTCACAGTTTTGAATCTTAATTCTGTATGGTATTGTTAGGCCCTACAAAGCCAATTAACTTGACTTCTAGGTACGTGTCCCTATTATCAGTCATTTTTCCATTTAGTGAGCAAATATTTACAATCTGAGAATGTAATCAAACTCAACTTGAAACCGAAGGGTAAAAGAAGCAAAACTTATCTATTCTGTGCTTCTCCCTTTGATCTTCTCTCCCTTTCTCTGAAAACTCTATCTTGCCTGGCTACACTGCCTTTCTGTTACTTCAGTTAGTGCACTGCTGCTGCTGCTGCCAAGTCGCTTCAGTTGTGTCCGACTCTGTGCTACCCCATAGACAGCCCACCAGGCTCCCCCATTCCTGGGATTCTCCAGGCAAGAACGCTGGAGTGGGTTGCCATTTCCTTCTCCAATGAGTTAGTGCATTAGCACTTAGTAATATTCCTCACCTGGGCTAACTTCTTCAAGTGGAGCCCTAAGATCTAATTCTTCCTCCGACTCCATTTCCACACACACAGAGGAAATAAGTAAATCCATGTTCTAGCTACAGGTTATTTACAGCTTGAGATGGTAATCCCTTCTGTTCAAATCATTTTAATGTTGCCTTGCATAACTAACATTGAAGTATCAGACATCCGGTCCCATCACTTCATGGCAAATAGATGGGGAAACAGTGGAAACAGTGGCTCCAAAATCACTGCAGATGGTGATTGCAGCCATGAAATTAAAAGACGCTTACTCCTTGGAAGGAAAGTTATGACCAACCTAGACAGCGTATTAAAAAGCAGAGACATCACTTTGTCAACAAAGGTCCGTCTAGTCAAGGCTATGGTTTTTCCAGTAGTCATGTATGGATGTGAGAGTTGGACTATAAAGAAAGCTGTGTGCCGAAGAATTGATGCTTTTGAACTGCGGTGTTGGAGAAGACTCTTGAGAGTCCCTTGGACTGCAAGGAGATCCAACCAGTCCATCTTAAAGGAGATCAGTCCTGGGTGTTCATTGGAATGACTGATGTTGGAGCTAAAACTCCAATACTTTGGCCACCTGATGTGAAGAGCTGACTCATTTGAAAAGACCGTGATGCTGGGAAAGATTGAGGGCAGGAGAAGGGGATGACAGTGGATGAGATGGTTGGATGGCATCACCGACTCAATGGACATGGGTTTGGGTGGACTCCAGGAGTTGGTGATGGACAGGGAGGCCTAGTGTGCTGTGGTTCATGGGGTCGCAAAGAGTCAGACACGAGTGAGCAACTGAACTGAACTGATCAGGTATTTTCATGGATAATTAAAGATATTTTGACTGAAGATGAGCATCATCCTGCTGCTTTTCAAATTTCATCATGCAGAGCCATGCACAAACCTACACTTGTCTGCCTATAACTGAGTCTTTGATTCACAACATGAATCTGAATTAATATAAAATATCATCATTTCTCTTTGCACATGATGCCATTATATATATGGAAAATATTACTGATATGCTTTATATTTATATTTAAGATCTTTAATTCCTTCATAGATTTCTCCTACAATATAGCTTTCTTAATGACTTGAGTAAATTTCATTAGCTTTTTGGCAGATTCAAAACATTATTGTTTCACTTGACCTTATTTATGGTCAACTAAAATCTGTGGTTCAGTTTCACCTGAACTTCTATTAGGAAATATCTTTGCACATTTTTATCATTGCTATTGTGTTTTTTTTTTTTTTTATTTCAAGTGACAAGTCTGGCCTTTATCACTATTCAGGTTACTTTTTAGTTGAGGCCAACTAGCTGTCCTTTCATTAATAGAGGAGATTTCACTATCCAAATACAGTCAAACTTCATCTTTTTAATCAAGAATTATGTGCTTCTCAACCTAGATGTCCATCAACAGATGAATGGATAAAGAAGCTGGGGTACATATATACAAAGGAAAATTACTCAGCCACAAAATGGAATGCATTTGAGTCAATGGTTATGAGGTGGGTGAACCTAAAGCTCCTTATACAGAGTGAAGTAAGTCAGAAAGAGAAAAACAAATATCGTATATTAACACATATATCGGAGAAGGCAATGGCAACCCACTCCAGTATTCTTGCCTGGAAAATCCCACGGACGGAGGAGCCTGGTAGGCTGCAGTCCATGGGGTCACAAAGAGTCGGACATGACTGAGCGACTTCACTTTTCACTTTCATGCTTTGGAGAAGGAAACGGCAACCCACTCCAATATTCTTGCCTGGAGAATCCCAGGGACGGGGGACACTGGTGAACTGCTGTCTATGGGATCGCACAGAGTCAGACACGACTGAAGTGACTTAGCAGCAGCAGCAGCGGCAGCAGCAACACATATATATGGAATCTAGAAAGATGGTACTGACGAAGCTATTTGTAGGGTAGCAGTGGAGACACTCGGAGAAGGCAATGGCAACCCACTCCAGTACTCTTGCCTGGAGAATCCCAAGGACAGGGGAGCCTGGTGGGCTGCCATCTATGGGGTCGCACAGAGTCGGACACGACTGAAGCGACTTAGCAGCAGCAGCAGCAGCAGCAGTGGAGACACTGACACAGATTTGTGGACACAGGTGTGGGGGGGGTGGGAGAGAGAGGGAGGGACAAATGGAGAGATTAGCATGGAAACATATACACTAACATGTGTAAAATAGATAGCCAGTGAGAATTTGCTTTACGACTCAGGGCACTCAAACCAGGACTCTGTGACAACCTAGAAGGGTGGGATAGGGTGGGAGGGAGGCTCAAGAGGGAGGGGACATATATACACCTATGGCTGAGCCATGTTGATGTATGGTACAAACCAACACAATATTGTAATTATCTTTCAATTAAAAATAAATAAATTATGGAAAAAAGAAAATGAAAAAGATTTATGTGCTTCCATGAGAACAATATTTTTAAAAAGTGTGGTCTATAATTAATTACAGTACTATTGAAACTGTATGCATATATATTTTATAATAACTCAAAAATTTAAAATATTTTATAACTTTTCTCAGCAATAAGTAATATATTTTGTTCCTATGCCATGCTATAGTTAGGGGAAAAAAATTGGGAAATGGGAAAATAATGAGTCGATATTACCAGGAGGGTCACTCACACACCATGTTATCATTCAAAATGTGTATTCTGTTATATAGATATAATGCAGAGAAGATAATTCATAAAATTTGATATCAAAGTAAAAGATTAGCTTTTATATTAAAATGAAAAATACCTTAAAATACTTTTAACACTTCCTTTAAGTAAGTGGTTAATATTAACAGAATCCTTAACTAAAGATAAAAATATGAAATACATTCTTAGCTTATTATTTGCAGGTATAAGGTCCTTCTATCCATGGAAACAATTTTTAGTATTTGTAACATTACAATTCTATAAATGAAAATGATTAGAGTATTTCCTAAATCATAACATTGAAAATTATTATCAGAAGACTGGTTGCTAATTACTGATTTCATTTCCAATTGACCACCACCCTAAATGCAATGTGACTGTATCACAATGAATTGCATCGCTGATTAAAATATGTAAAGAGGCTACATAATTCCTTTTCTTCAATAGTCTCTAAATTTGATTAATTATAACCAAGTTCAGGCATCAGAAATTCAAAACTTTTGTTAGTTTTTTGATATCTCTTATCAGTTCAGTTCAGTTCAGTCGCTCAGTCATGTCTGACTCTGCGACCCCATGAACTGCAGCACGCCAGGCCTCCCTGTCCATCACCAACTCCCCGAGTCTACCCAAACCCGTGTCCATCGAGTTGGTGATGCCATCCAGCCATATCATCCTCTGTCGTCCCCTTCTCCTCCTGACCCCAATCCTTCCCAGCATTAGGGTCTTTTCCAATGAGTCAGCTCTTCGCATGAGGTGGCCAAAGTATTGGAGTTTCAGCTTCAACATCAGTCCTTCCAATGAACACACAGGACTGATCTCCCTTAGGATGGACTGGTTGGATCTCCTTGCAGTCCAAGGGACTCGCAAGAGTCTTCTTCAACACCACGGTTTAAAAGCATCAATTCTTCAGCACTCAGCTTTCTTCACCGTCCAACTCTCACATCCATACAGGACCACTGGAAAAACCATAGCCTTGACTAGACTGACCTTTGTTGGGAAAGTGATGTCTCTGCTTCTTAATATGCTGTCTAGGTTGGTCATAACCTTCCTTCCACGGAGTAAGCGTCTTTTAAGTTCATGGCTGCAATCACAATCTGCAGTGATTTTGGAGCTCCCCAAAATCAAGTCTGATACTCTTTCCACTGTTTCTCCATCTATTTCCCATGAAGTGATATCTCTTATATTTGGAAGTAATTTCTCTTGTTGATATTAAGTAAATCAGATAAATCAGATTAGAATGCTAGACACTCAGTATATACAATGTTATTTTTTAATAACAATGCTGTTTTCTGCTAATAATATCTATTTAATATTATCCATAATAAACTTCAAGTTTTTCTACTTACTACTGAATTGAATATTTAGTTGTTAAATTAGTTGCAAATCTTCTGCTACTACTATTTCCTTGTTGTTCTACACATACCCCTGGCCCCAGCCAAATAAGCAAATTATTTTCAAATCAGTTGTTTTAATAAAGCTGTACAGTCAACAGGTAAGCATGGCACAATCTCTAATGTTTTGAATGACTTTAGATTTCTATATCCTACACCATCCTATTACTCGAGTATTTCCATATCTTATATTATTATACTACTTGAGTAATTCTATATCTTATACTATCATACTATTTGAGTATTTCTATATCTTATGCTATCACACTACTTGAGTAAGATCTGAAGCAGGATCAGAACTATTTCTGTGGGCATCTGTTATGAACCTATAACATACAGTATAAAGATAACTTCCCTGGTGTCTCTGGTGGTAAAGAATCTGCCTTCAATGCAGGAAATCGTGGCTCAATCACTGGGTTGGGAAGATCCCTTGGAGAAGGAAATGGCTACCCACTCCAGTATTCTTGCTTGGAGAATTTCATGGTGAGTTATAGTCTATTGGGCTGTGAAGAGTCAGGCACAACTGAGTGACAAACAGTTTCACTTTCACAAAATATCTTACTTCTTCCTCTCCCTGTAAATGGTATTAATATAGTGTGTCTTTGGCCTATATTGCTTTCTATGTTTATTTGGATATCTATATCCATACCATTTATCATATTTCTATTACGTGCATGCTCAGGCACTCAGTCATATCTGACTCTTTGCAACCCCATGGACTGTAGTCCTCTAAGCTTCCCTGTCCATGGAATTTTTCCAAGAGAGAATATTCTATTATGTATCTATCATCTGTTTATCTATCTTTCTACCTATCTATCAATCATCTATGTTTATATTCAAACTAAAAAGATAACCCTACCAATAAGTAGGGTTAAGTAGTAACCTTAAGTACTCATAAGTAGTACCATAAGTACTCATAACTCTCTGCTGATATATGGTCTGGAAGAGATCTGTGACCAGTATAGGGCTATCCTTGTTGTGATATGTTTCAGTCAAATCTTGTTCTATTGAAAGATGTTTGGCACAATAACCTTAACATATTTTTGTCTGACTACATTGTGGCAAAAAGCACTCTGGCTAGAAAAATCTAGTTTGGATTATATTTAACTAAAAATGATTTATGAAAAAAATTACTCAGAAATGTAAATCAGCTTTATCTGCACTTATTTATTTTTAATCAAGATGTGTTTCTGTTAACAACAATAAGGCAAAATTGAATGTCAATTCATAGTGAGGCAAAATGTGGCTGCCATTGTAAAAAAGAAAACTAAGGCTTTAAATAAATGAATGGAAATATTACCTCTACTTTTACAAATAAAATTTGAACAGAGAAAGAACAAAGATAAAACTAAACATTAAATATTACATTAAACACTGTTATTCTTTTCAGTCACTCAGATATGTCTGACTCTTTGCGACCCCATGGACTGCAGTATGCCAGGCCTCCCTGTCCATCACCAACTCCCGGAGTTTACTCAAACTCATGTCCATTGAGTCAGTGATGCCATCCAACCATCTCATCCTCTGTTGTCCCCTTCTCCTCCCACCTTCAATCTTTCCTAGCATCAGGGTCTTTTCAAATGAGTCAAATCTTTGCATCAGGTGGCCAAAGTATTGGAGTTTCAGCTTCAGCATCAGTCCTTCCAATGAACACACAGGACTGATCTCCTTTAGGATGGACTGGTTGAATCTCCTTGCAGTCCAAGGGACTCTCAAGAGTCTTCTCCAATACCACAGTTCAAAAGCATCAATTCTTCTGCACTTAGCTGTCTTTATAGTCCAACTCTCACATCCATACACGACTACTGGAAAAACCATAGCTTTGACTAGATGGACCTTTGTTGGCAAAGTAATGTCTCTGCTTTTTAATATGTTGTTTAGGTTGATCATAACTTTGCTTCCAAGGAGTAAGCATCTTTTAATTCCATGGCTGCAGTCACCATCTGCAGTGGTTTTGGAGCCCCCCAAAATAAAGTCTCACACTGTTTCCACTGTTTCCCCATCTTTTTGCCAAGAAGTGATGGGATTGGATGCCATGATCTTTGTTTTCTGAATGTTTAATTTTAAGCCAACTTTTTCATTCTCCTCTTTCTCTTTCATCAAGAGGCCCTTTAGTTCTACTTCACTTTCTACCATAACAGTGGTGTCATCTGCATATCTGAGGTTATTGATATTTCTCCCGGCAATCTTGATTCCAGCTTGTGCTTCATCCAGTGCAGCATTTCTCATGATGTACTCTGCATATAAGTTAAATAAGCAGGGTGACAATATACAGCCTTGACGTACTCCTTTTCCTATTTGGAACCAGTCTGTTGTTCCATGTCCAGTTCTAACTGTTGCTTCTTGACCAGCATACAGTTTTCTCAGGAGGCAGGTCGGGTGGTCTGGTATTCCCATCTCTTGAAGAATGTTTCACAGTTTATTGTGATCCACACAGTCAAAGGCTTTGGTGTGGTCAATAGAGCAGAAATGGATGTTTTTCTGGAACTCTCTTGCTTTTCAATGATCCAGTGGATGTTGGCAATTTGATCTCTGGTTCGTCTGTCTTTTCTGAATCCAGCTTGAACATCTGGAAGTTCACGGTTCACATACTGTTGAAGCCTGGCTTGGAGAATTTTGAGCATCACTTTGCTCGAGTGTGAGATGGCACAATTGTGTGGTAGTTTGAACATTCTTTGGCATTTCCTTTCCTTGGGATTGGCATGAAAACTGACCTTTTGGACTCCTGTGGCCACTGATGAGTTTTCCAAATTTGCTTGCATATGGAGTCAGCTCTTTCATAACATCATCTTTTAGGATTTGAAATCACTCAACTGGAATTCCATCACCTCCACTATCTTTGTTTGTAGTGATGCTTCCTAAGGCCCACATGACTTTGCATTCCAGGATGTCTGGCTCTAGGTTAGTGATCACACCATTGTGGTTATCTGGGTCATGAAGATCTTTCTGTATAGTTTTGCCATGTATTCTTGCCACCTCTTCTTAATATCGTCTGTTTCTGTTAGGTCAATATCGTTTACATTCTTTATTGTGCCCATCTTTGCATGAAATGTTCCCTTGGTATTTCTAATTTTCTTGAAGAGATCTCTAGTCTTGCCCCTTCTATTGTTTTCCTCTATTCTTTGCATTGATCACTGAGGAGGGCTTTCTTATCTTTCCTTGCCATTTTTTGGAACTCTGCATTCAGAGGGATATATCTTTCCTTTTATTCGTTGCCTTTTGTGTCTTTTCTTTTCCCAACTATTTGTAAGACCTCCTTAGACAACCGTTTTGCCTTTTTGCATTTCTTTTTCTTGGAGATGGTCTTGATCACTGCCTCTTGTACAATGTCACGAAACTCTGTCCATATTTCTTCAGGAACTCTGTCTATTAGATCTTATCCCTTGTATCTATTTATCACTTCCACTGTATAATTGTAAAGGATTTGATTTAGGACATACATGAATGGCCTAGTGGTTTTCCCTACCTTCTTCAATTTAAGTTCTGAATTTGGTGATAAAGGAGTTCATGGTCTGAGCCATAGTCAGCTCCCTATCTTGTTTTTGCTAACTGTATAGAGCTTGTCCATCTTTGGCTGCAAAAATATAATCAATTTGATTTCAGTATTGACCTTCTGGTGATGTCCATGTGTAGACATGTCCATGTGTAGACATGGACATCTTGTGTTATTAGAAGAGGGTGTTTGCTATGACCAGTGTGTTCTCTTGGCAAAACTCTGTTTTGATTTACTGAACATGGCCCTGCCCATCAGAACAAGACCTAGTTTCCCCCTCAGTCAGTCTCTCCCATCAGGAAACTTCCATAAGCCTCTTATCCTTCTTCATCAGAGGGCAGGCAGAATGAAAACCACAATCAAAGGAATTAAACACTGTAGAATAAAGTTAAAAGAGTACAGCATTACTTGGGAAGAGCTATAAAGTCACTAAGACTTAAAAAAAAAAAGAGGATAGACAAAAATATTTCCATATTTCAATAACCAGGGGTTTTAAGAGGTAAGCCTGAGAATTTGCTGTTTTCTAAAAATAAAGTGTGAAGTTCTTATCCGTGAGATATTAAATACAATTGATTTTTCTCCTTAGGATTTATAACTATAAAATTACCAGGGACATATTTAAAGATTGGTTCCATAATTACACTTCACTGCTTCCATGGTGGCATTGGGCTTCCCTGGTGACTCAGATGGTAGAGATTCTGTCCACAATTGGGGAGACCCAGGTTCAATCCCTGGGTCAGGAAGATCCCCTGGAGAAACGAATGACAACCCACTGCAGTATTCTTGCCTGGGGAATTCCATGGACAGAGAGAGCCTGGCGGGCTACAGGCCACGGGGTCGCGAAGAGTCAGACACGGCTGAGTGACTAACAAGCTTCCATACTTACAATGAGGAAAAAAAACAAGACAGAATAGATCTCTTTACTGTTTTCATCTAACAGGTATAGGTTTTGAAATTGTAGAAAGAACTTTTAATATAGTGGAAAAAACACTGAACTAGAAATCTAGGCTTGGTTTTTATAACAAAATATTGATTTTTAAGAATGTCTCCAACCACAAAACTCAGGGCTACGTATGTAAGATAGAGATGTTTGACTAAACGAATGCGAAGTGCATGTTGTGCTTGGTCACTCAGTCATGGCTGACTCTTAGCGACTCCAGGTACTGTAGCCTGCCAGGCTTCCATGTCCGTGAGGTTTTCCAGTCAAGAACACTGAAGTGGGTTGCCATTTCCTACTCCAGGGGATCTTCTCTACCCAGGGATCAAAGCTGTGTCTCCTGCATGGGCAGGTGGATTCTTTACCACTGAGAAACCTGGGAAGTCCAAATGACTGCTAATTTTCCCCTAATTTTGCGATCCCTCAGAAATGTTTGGGATGAACCAAAAAAATGTGCCTACTTGGAAAAAGTTGAATAAGTTTAAGAATGGATGAGAACCCAGTTCCTGAATTGTTATTACTTTGTTTGTCCCAAGAATAATTCTTCAGTTTCCAATTTTCTTTGGAAGGGAGAAATATCTATTAGCACAACAGTTTCTATATGAGGCAGAAATATGACTTTTTTTAATCACAATCCTAAAAGACACTGTCTCCTATTTAATGAAAGTACATTCATTCAGATCATATTATTGCTCAAATGGTGACAATCAGACATTGTGAAATGCATGAGTCTGAACCTGAAAGATTTCTGAACCCGAAAGATTTCTCATCTCGGTTTGGGATATAGATTCATATCAAACTTGAATGAATCAAAAGAAGAAATTTTCAAGCAAAACACTTCAAATGCTTTTCCATTTAAACCCACAAAAACTACTTTTATTCAGGCACTCCAAGGTAATAAAACTTTTCATAGCTTCTGATTAAGAATTGCTTGAAAACATTTTAAGCAGATAAGTACTTTTCTCCTCATGAGTATCAAGTGACTTTCTCAGAGTGATTATATTCAGCTAGATGCATTCATCTTATTAATTAGACATTTCAAGGCCTAACCTATATTAATCCAAGATATTTTAAAATTATTTTTTAAAGTGAGATTCATTTCTCACTTTTGATTATAAAAAAGAATTCCATTATAATGGAGTTTAATAACTCTTATAAATATATTTATTGAATAATTTTAAATCAAATTTCACTGCCAATAAATGTAAAAGCCCCTTATTATACCCAAATTCCTGTGATTAATAAAATTGCCTCAAATTGCTAAAGAGCATCTCCATTCCCAAACACATTTACTTTTCATATTGGAAAGAATGCCATGCAAACTTAGTTTTCTATCCACAGACAACTTACTGGAAAGACATTTAAGGCCCTGATGAAAATGCTCACAGTTTATGGTAAAAACAAAACAAAAACAATAATTCCTCAAAATAGAATTTGTAGCCTCAAAAAGAAGAACACACATACCAGCAAAATCAAGTTCCATAAACTTACTAGTGACAATAATACTACTATGCATCTGAATTAAAAAGCTCTATTTTTGGATAAAAACATTTAACCATCACCTTAAAAAGTGTCCATCAGAATCCTTTCAAATATGGCAAAATTTGAGATAATACATATTTGATGATTAAAGCTCTTATAAAAACTGCAGACAGGGAAATAATAAGATATAGATTGTTTTTTTTAGCTTTTAAAAAGCTTATTTATTATATTTGCAATCATTTATATACTTTTAATGATTAGTGAACACTTGGGATTCAGCATGGACTACTAGATTCAGGATATAAACTAACTATGTGAACATTTATATTTTAATAAGAACTTACTAATAAAATGAAAATCTTTAACTATAATTTTACATTAATTATCTGTTAATAAAAAATCTAAGCAACCTGTTTTATAAAAAAAGTATGAATATTAATTTTTTTAAGTTAGGACAAATAAATATATAATTCTTAGGGATTCTATTGCAGAGTTCTTAATTTCAAATCTTTACCATAGGAAATCAAATGAAGACACATTTCATATATTAAAAATGTGGGTTATGGCAAGAATTTTGAAGTTTATTATTATATGTAAAATTGCAATAAAGGACATAAATGGTATGGATCTAACAGAAGCAGAAGATATTAAGAAGAGGTGGCAAGAATACAAAGAAGAACTGTACAAAAAAGATCTTCATGACCCAGATAACCACAATGGTGTGATCACTCACCTAGAGCCAGACATCCTGGAATGCCAAGTCAAGTGGGCCTCAGGAAGCATCACTACGAACAAAGCTAGTGGGGTGATGGAATTCCAGTTGAGCTATTTCAAATCCTAAAAGATGATGCTCTGAAAGTGATGTGATGTGATGCTGCACTCCATATGCCAGCAAATTTAGAAAACTCAGCAGTGGCCACAGGACTGGAAAAGGTCAGTTTTCATTCCAATCCCAAAGAAAGGCAATGCCAAAGAATGCTCAAACTACTGCACAATTGTACTCATCTCACACACTAGCAAAGTAATGCTCAAAATTCTCCAAGCCAGGCTTCAACAGTACATGAACCATGAACTTCCAGATGTTCAAGCTGGATTTAGAAAAGGGAGAGGAACCAGAGATCAAATTGCCAACATCAATTGGATCATCAAAAAAGCAAGAGAGTTCCAGAAAAACATCTACTTCTGCTTTATTGACTATGCCAAAGCCTTTGTTTGTGTGGATCACAACAAACTGTGGAACATTCTTAAACAGATGGGAATACCAGATCATCTTAACTGCCTCCTGAGAAATCTCTATGCAGGTCAAGAAGCAACGGTTAGATCCAGACATAGAACAACATACTGGTTCCAAATTGGGAAAGGAGTATATCAAGGCTGTATATTGTCACCCTGCTTATTTAATTTATATCCAGAGTACATCATGTGAAATGCTGGGCTGGATAAAGCGCAAGCTGGAATCAAGATTGCTGGGAGAAATATTAATAACGTCAGATACGCAGATGACACTACTCTTAAGGCAGAAAGCGAAGAGGAACTATGAGCGTCTTGATGAAAGTGAAAGAATAGAGTTGCAGTCTGTGGCAGAAGGCGAGGGTGGGATGATTTGAGAGAATAGCACTGAAACATGTATATTACCCCATGTGAAATAGATGACCAGTCTAACTTCAATGCATGAAGCAGTGCACTCAAAGCTGGTGCACTAGGACACCCCAGAGGGATGAGATGTGGAGGGAGATGGATGGGGTTTCAGGATGGGATATACATGTACATCTGTGGCTGATTCATATCAATGTATGGCAAGAACCACCACAATATTGTAAAGTAATTAGCCTCCAATTAAAATAAATAAATTAATTTTAAAAAAGAGTGAAAAAGCTGGCTTAAAACTCAACATTCAAAAAACTAAGATCATGGCATCTGGTCACATCACTTCATGGCAAATAGATGGGGAAATGATGGAAACAGTGAGAGACTTTAATTTTGGAGACTCCAAAATCACTGCAGATGGTGACTGCAGCCATGAAATTAGAAGATACTGGCTCCTTGGAAGAAAAGTTACACCTATGATAATTTACATGCTTCAATGCCATTCTCCCATATCATCCCATCCTTGCCCTCTCCCATAGAGTCCAAAAGACTGTTCTATACATCTGATGCATGATACAGGGTGCTGAGGGCTGGTACACTGGGATGACCCAGAGGGATGGGATGGGGAGGGATGTGAGAGGGGGTTCTGGATGGGGAACACATGTACACCCATGGCAGATTCAGGTCAATGTATAGCAAAACCAATACAATATTGTAAAGTAAAAAAAAGAAAAAAAGAAATATGATTTACATACAATAAAATGTACCCATTAAAAAAAAAAAGTTATACCAACCTAAAGAGCATATTAAAAAGCAGAGACATTACTTTCCCAACAAAGGTCCATCTAGTCAAGCTATGTTTTTTCCAGTAGTCATTCATGGATGTGAGAATTGTACTATAAAGAAAGCTGAGTGCTGAAGAATTGATGCTGTTGAACTGTGGCATTGGAGAAGACTCTTGAGAGTCCCTTGGACTGCAAGCAAACAAGTTAATCCTAAAGGAAATCAATCCTGAATATTCACTGGAAGCTTGATGCTGAAACTCCAACACATTTGGCCACATGATGGGAAGAACTGGTCCATTAGAAAAGAAAAGACCCTGATTCTGGAAAAGACTGAAAGCAGGAGAAGGGGATGACAGAGGATAAGATGGTTGGATGGCATCATTGGGTCAATGGACATGAGTCTGAGCAAGCTCTGGAAGTTGGTGATGGACAGGGAAGCCTGGCATGCTGCAGTCCATGGGGTCTCAAAGAGTTGGACATGACTGAGTGACTGAACTGAATAAAACTACATTAGATATTTTAATCTTAATCAAAAATTGGAATGCTCAATAAATAAGGCCACAAATTGACTTAGTATATACAGTCCTGCTTAAAGTAATATGATATATAAACTGTATATTTTATCTTCACAGAAAATACCTGGAAATAAATTGTTTTGCTATTTTTTCTAGGTGGCTCAGTGAGTAAAGAATCCACCTCCAATGCAGGAGATGCCTGAGATGTGGGTTTGACTGCTGGGTTGGAAAGATCCCCTGGAGGAGGGCATGGCAACTCACTCCAGTATTCTTGCCTGGAGAATCCCATCGATAGAGGAGGCTAGTGGGCTACAGTCCATAGGGTTGCAAAGAGTTGGACATGACTAAAGCGACTAAACACAAACACACATTTTTAAAATACTGATTCAGAATGCTTTATGGGTAGAATATAATATTAGAATGAAAGAATCACAAAATCCTACGTCTAGAGAGCAACTCTATTTCAGACGAGATTGGGCATGTTCAGGGTGTTATGGCCATAGACCAAACTCTATTTCAAACTGCAAGGAAAAAAACTGTTGCCCTAAAATTCTAAATTACTTGATACTTCTGATGAACTTTCAGAACTAGTTTGCTTCTCTAAACACAAAGAGAATTTTTTAATTATTTTTAACTTTTAAAACAAGTTCTTTCTTCCTGGTTATAATAGTTTTGTATGCCTGGAAAATTCCTGTCTTTAGCAAAGTCAATATATTGCTTTTAGCATACAAATCAAATGTTTCAACTCTTTAAAAATGCAAAAAAAAAATGTGTTTCTTGTTTTTATTGCAACATACCACCTTTTCATCAAAAAGCAAATCTTGGCAGAAACAGAATACAAATTAAAATTAATAGCAGAAACTTTAAAAGGGATGTTTGAACATCCAAGCCATCTCAAAGTCTCTAAAAAGTGTTTCTTAATAACATAGTTTCTATTCAGAACAAATTAGCAAACATCAATCCCTTCATTTTCCAGTCACCACCGAACAGCTTATTTGAGTTTAAAGTCTTAATGGTGCCTGACTAGCTTTAGTGTGTCAAGTCTTCTGATAATAAGAAAATAAAATTACTGGGGGGCGGGGAAAGGCAGGAAGGATGCAATGCAGTCAGCAATGACCAAAAGCCATGACTACAATTTAAATTATCATCACTGATATGAACACAATATTTCATTAGTTTGAATGAAGCATCCTGAAACAACTGAGTTGTTGAAATTCTTTTAACAAATTTGGTGAGATTATGTGCCTAGACTATTAAAACTTTTTCCGATGGTAAAAATCCAGATCCTGTGGAAGGAGAATTTATAAACCCCTGAAGGAGTCAAGACAGTTCTGGGAGGAGAATAAGAGAGATATATAATCAAATATTTCAACAGATCACTGAGAAATTCAGAAGTGAACAAAGCAGATAATTTGAAACATAATGATAAACTCTTGGGATTATGCTTCAGCTGAACTTACCACACCAGGAACATCACTATATAACAAATTAATCTGTTGTGAATTTCCAACATATGTGGACAAATGACTCACGTGCAATGTGACACCTTCTTGCCACTGTTTGTTTATTCACATAACCTCTTTGAAATAGATCTTGGTATCTGCCACTTAAGTTCAATGATGACAATGAGACCTTGTCAAAGGAGAACATATGAGCAAATGTTTCTCAATTCTCTGTATTCTTAACTTGGACATAAATCACCATTTGTGGCTAAAATCACATTGTGTAGGTGAATTTGAGCTGGACTGAAGCTTCATTGGTAGGGGTGGTGGTGGTGGTGGTGGTGTTTATGTGTGTGTGTGTGTGTGAGAGAGAGAGAGAGAGAGGAAGGCTGGGGTGAGGCAGATTCCATTATGTCTTACTGTGGGTGCTGGCCAGTAGAGTCGGAAGGAAACTGAGCCTTGCTTCCTTTGTACCAGGTATGGTCTAAACTCTTAACTGAGTCAGTTTTTAACATGTGAACTCATGTATAAGACTCTCTGGGTTTCTTTGAGCACATACATGTCTGTAAACATTTACTAAGAGTCTTCATGCCTACAGCAACTAGTTGCCTCATAGTAAGCCTTTTTCTGTGCTGTTAATCAGACCTAAAATGAAATCAATCCTCCACTTCACATAGCAATTTCTTTTGAGAATAGGAACTAGACTTTGCATTTCTTGCATTGGCTCACATAGATTACCGCCCATAAATGAACAACAACAAACAGTGGTAAAGTAATCCATACTGAGCACACAATCCAGATTTTGTAGTCTTTTGAAAAATATCATTGGTTCTTTTTCTACACACACAAAAAAAACTTTAACTGGAATCAGACATGTTTTCCCCATACTGGAGAAGTCAGCATCATTCCACTCACCAAAATAGAGTGCTCCTGTTCTCCCTGAGAGGCTGTGAGTGCTGCTTGCCTGAAGCTGGACACCTTCAGAAGTCATCTCTATCCAAACAACAGCTCTCTCTACACATCACTGGATACAACTGTCTCTTCTGTGTCATGATAAGAGATGGGTTCCCTTTGAAGTAGAAATAATCCCATCCATAGTGTATACTTTTCAAGAGTGCAGAATTCCTTTCATACATCAGGAAACTGCTGGAGTCAGTAATTTTGAAGGTCCAACAGATTGCAAATTTTATGAGACCCTGGCTTGAATATCACATGACTTTGAGTTACAAAATATTTTCTTGAAGATGCATCAAAATAAAAACTCATGAAACAAAGTCTATTATGTGTATTATATATAAAGTAGGGTGGGAGAAAAAAAGGTGGGAGTATTCAAAATAGATTGCCAATTCACAGCAACTTCTAGATTCTCTCCATTATATACACTTTTCAAGAGATAAATTTACTGTTGGAAATACGGCAGTAAATAAGGATGGCAGATTTTCCAATAATGAGTTTAATTATAAACACTGGGTTTATGCAGGCTATGCTGGCTACTAGACTCTGCTATTAGCTTCCCATTGAACTGTAGATGCTCCCAGGTTTGATTAACAGACGCAGAATTTTAGATCCAGAAATAACATTAAATAAAACAAAAAGGTTAATGCTCATGCTATCACTGTGATTGCCATTCATAATGCTCTGTCAATCACACCTAAAATGAAATTATTCCCCCACCTCACATAGCAATTTCTTGTGACAATAGCAACTAGACTTTGCATTTTTTGTACTGGCTCACACAGATTACTGTTCATATTCAAATTGGCATTATTTTAATTATCTTTTACTATGTAACCTACAAAGATAAATTCACTTAACCTTACAATATTAAAGAATAGATAATATCATTCATAGTCTACAGATATAGAAATTGAGCCTTTACTAGATTTAGTAGTCCTAAAAATCACACAGTCATTGACAGAATTTCGACCTTGTCATATCTGTCAGCAAAATTGTACTTTTCCCTATTACACCATATTAAATCTATCCTAGTTGTTCAAAAACGATCTTGAATTACAAATACTGGCAATTTCTGACATGACTGCGCTTCTGTGAGCCCTTCCATTTTCCTTGGAATAATCAATCTACTATTTCCCTATTTTCTAAGGATCACTGCAAACAAATTATACAACATCTTACTTAAGAATCACTAAAATAGTTTATTGTATTTTTGGTGACCAAAAGACTAACTCTACTAGGTATTAAGGATACAATGAAGGAAATGGTGTACACACAAATACTTTCTAGCGTGGCATGTCAACAATAATTTATGTGCACATATTATTTTTCACTCGAATAAAGGGAAAACATGTTTATCACATTTGTAGATACACAGAAGAATCTTATACATTCTTATGTAAGTATACACATGTAATCATTAGTTCACATTAAGTAATTAATGAACATCGATTATATGCCATGCATTGGGGGATCACACTGTAATGTGAGTCATTACACAGTGTGAGTCACACTATAAAGGGAAAGACAGAATATAAACAAGTAAATTGATTATATTGACCTGTATATATATATATATAGTATATGTACACATACATATATATATACACACATATGTGAGGATTGTACATATAACTACATATATGTATATAATTTCAGTGTACAAAAAATGCTAGAGAGAAACATAAAGCAGGGTAATATGAAAAGGAAAATGTTATTTTATATATTGTAGAATCAGAATACAAATACAACACTGAAAAATACCAGTATTCTATTAAATAACTGGCCACTTTAAGGCAAGGCTGCTTTTTCCTCTTTCTAAACACTAGGCAGGAAAACATTTCATTAAAAATGGACCAATGGCAATCTATATATAATACCTTTTGCAAAAATGGTACATTAAGTTTTCCCAAGAATGCAGAGCTGTAGGTTTTACATTTGTGGATTTAATGTTGGAGAACCTGAGTAAAGATTCTAAACAGACCTAAAAAGCGATTATACCTGCGAGCTAGAATATCACTGCTGTACCATTTTATTTCATCTGCTTACATGAGGAAACAATTTTATGAAGAGAATAAGCATTATTGTACAATTAAGACTGGTTGTGAAACCAGTTTTAATCTATTTTCCCTGGCCCTGTTTTCCTGTTTGTGATAAAGTTCAAAAATATTAAATCTACAATATTAAATTTTAATGCTGAAGCTCAGTCTTCACAATAAAAAGTGAAGCATTAGCAAAACCAAGCCAAAGAAGACTTCAGATACATAAGCAAAAAAATAAAAAAAAAGCACCACCACCAAAAAATATTGTGTACAATTTATCTTCTAAGAAAAAAAACAACACAAATTGATCCCTTAAATCAACTACTTAATTTAACTTGCACTTTAATGTCTTCTAATAAACTTAGTTTTAGAAGATTGAATAAGATATTACTCCTTAAATTATTCTTCTTCTTGGAAATTTTGTACTGTGATGAAAAGAAACAGGAACAACCATACTCTTGGAGAAAGTTTAAGGATATAGAAAACTTTGATGATTTCAAAATTTGGCTTTCCGTCTCTAATAATTTATCTTCAAGGATACACAGTGTCTAACACTTTGAATACACCATCTACTGAATGAATCACAACCTGACATCAAAGTAAAACAATGTGCAGAACTATCAAATCAGGAAAACCCTTCATTTTATCAGCATGAGTAAAATTTAAATAATCTTTTTTATACTCTTACCAAATTAAAAAAAAAACAACAAACCTCTATTCATACAATGCCAAGAGGGCCAAGACTTATCCAAAATTTGGGAAATGGTCAATCTCACATTCAAATTCTACACAGAAACAACCTGGTTAGCTTATGAGAACTGACAGTACCCCTGCTCAAGGTGATAAGGCTGCAGGCATTGTATACACTTAGCCACTGGCAGCAGAATAAACAGTGACAGCTTGACACTTCATCATTTGGAAAGCCATTCACTCTTTTTAAGACATGGAGATACTAGTAGTGGAACCTTAATTTTAGACGCATGTCTAGTAAATCTATAGTGTAATTATTTGCTTGGTAATGCTTTCTCTTGATAAGTATTTTCAATGATATGATACATGTATTTAGGTCCATGTGAAGGAATTGCTCCATTTATAAATAAAGCTAGCAATCCACAAAAAATTCATAATACTCTCAAGGTTACTTGAGAGCTAGATTTAAAGTTTTATAAATTCAGTAATTAATTTAAAAAACTGCAGCTTGATAAAAAAACATTTGAGTTATAAAAACAAATATTTTAAAATTAAGAATGCTTAAATAATTTAAGTGTCAACAATGTAAAAGTCACTGTAAATATTTATGGTCTCTTTCACATAATATTTATATAATGTCAATATACTGGAATGTTTCAATACAATTTGGGAGTCAAAAAATAGAAATGTAAAGAGGAGTTCTTTAATATACTTAGGAATAAAGTACATTTAATTTGAAGTACATGACTCATTTCAATTGAATGGTATAGATAACACAATACAGACTAAATTCAGAGTATGGGGAAGCAACTACATTGATCTTGGAACTATACTGATCTTAGAAGGTGAAATGAAGCTCACTTCTTCCAACTTTACAATTATGAATTTTTCATTGTCTAGAAGGCATCCCCAAGAAAAAGAAATGCAAAAGGCAAAATGGTTGTCTGAGGAGGCCTTACAAATAATGAGAAGAGAAGCAAAAGGCAAAGGGAAAAAGGAAAGATATGCTCATCTGAATTTAGAGTTCCAATGAATTGCAAGGAGAGATAAGAGAGCCTTCCTAAGTGAACAATGCAAAGAAACAGAAAAAACAACAGAATGGGAAAGACTCGAGATCCCTTCGGGATAATTAGAGATACCAAGGGAATATTTCATGCAAAGATGGGCACAATAAGGGACAGAAACGGTATGAACCTAACAGAAGCAGAAAATATTAGGAAGAGGTGGCAAGAATACACAGAAGAACTATACAAAAAAGATCTTAATGATGCAGATAACCATGATGGTGTGACCACTCACCTGGAGCCAGACATCCTGGAATGTGAAGTCAAGTGTGCCTTAGGAAGCATCACTATGAACAAAGCTAGTGGAAGTGATGGAATTCCAGTTGAACTATTTCAAATCCTGAAAGATGATGCTGTGAAAGTGCCACACTCAATATGCTGGCAAATTTGGAAAACTCAGCAGTGGCCACAGGACTAGAAAAGGTCATTCCAGTCCTGGAATGCCTTTCTTTGGGACTTTCATTCCAATCCCCAAAAAAGGCAATGCCAAAGAATGTACAAACCACTGCACAATTGCACTCATCTCACACACTAGCAGAATACTGCTCAAAATTCTCCAAGCCAGACTTCAACAGTACGTGAACCATGAACTTCCAGATATTCAAGCCGGATTTAGAAAAGGCAGAGGAACCAGAGATCAAATTGCCAACATCCATTGGATCATTGAAAAAGCAAGAGAGTTTCAGAAAAACATCTACTTCCGCTTTATTGACTATGCCAAAGCCTTTGATTGTGTGGATCACAACAAACTGTGGAACATTCTTAAACAGATGGAAATACCAGATCACCTTACCTGCCTCCTAGGAAATCTGTATGCAGGTCAAGAAGCGAAAGTTAGAACTGGACATGGTACAACAGACTGGTTCCAATTTGGGAAAGGAGCACATCAAAGCTGTATATTGTCACCCTGTTTATTTAATTTATTTGCAGAGTTCAGTTCAGTTCAGTCGCTCAGTCATGTCCGCCTCTTTGCGACCCCATGAATCACAGCACACCAGGCCTCCCTGTCTATCACCAACTCCTGGAGTTTACCCAAACCCATGTCCATCGAGTTGGTGATGCCATCCAACCATCTCATCCTCTGTTGTCCCCTTCTCCTCCTGCCCCCAATCGTTCCCAGCATTAGGGTCTTTTCCAATGAGTCAACTCTTCACATGAGGTGGCCAAAGTATTGGAGTTTCAGCTTCAACATCAGTTTTTCCAATGAACACCCAGGACTGATCTCCTCATGCTAAATGCTGGGCTGAAGAAGCATAAACTGGAAGCAAGATTGTTGGGAGAAATATCAATAACCTCAGATATGGAGATATACCACCCTTATGGCAGAAAGCAAAGAGGAACTAAAGAGCCTCTTGATGAAAGGAAAAAGGAGAGTGAAAAAGCTGGCTTAAAACTCAACATTCAAAAAACTAAGATCATGGCATCCGGTCCCATCACTTCATGGCAAATAGATAGGGAAACAAAGGAAACATTGACAGATTTCATTTTCTTGGGCTCCAAAATCACTGCAGATGGTGACTGCAGCCATGAAATTAAAAGACACTTGCTCCTTGGAAGAAAAGCTATGGAAAACTTAGCATATTAAAATAGCAGAGACACCACTTTGCTGACCAAGGTTCACATAGTCAAAGCTATGGTTTTTATGTATGGGTGTGACAGCTGGACCATAAAGAAGGCTCAGTGCTGAAAAATTGATGCCTTTGAAATGTGTTGTTGGAGAAGACTCTTGAGAGTCTCTTGGTCTGCAAAGAGATCAAACCAGTCAATCCTAAAGAAATCAGTCCTGAATATTCATGGAAGGAATTATGCTGAAGCTGAAGCTCCAATATTTGGCCATCTGATGCAAAGAGCCAACTCATTAGAAAAGACCCTGAAGCTGGGAAGGATTGAATGCAGGAGGAGAAGGGGATGGCAGAGGACGAGATGGTTAGAAGGCCTCACCGACTCAGTGGCCATGAGTTTGAGCAAGCTCTGGGAGATGGTGAAGGACAGGGAAGCCTGGGATGCTGCAGTTCACGGGGTCACAAAGACTTGGACACAACTGAGTGACTGAACAACAACAAAGAAGCTCTTCGTACTTCCAATTATGAATTTAGATGTTTCTCTCCTCAAATAATGCTTCCTGGACCTAAAGCTCTTCCAAGTTAATCCAATCAACATCAGTTTCTTCAGACTTGCTGTGGGCTTTATTCTCTTAAGTTATGCTTTCTCCCTGTTGTTGAGACTCCTCCTGCCTTCAGTAGATACATGTCCAAGTGAGATTTCATGCTTTGCCATCTCAGCCATTCTCCTGCCAATGTCCTTACCCTCACCGCCTGACTTTACTGCAATCAGAAACAATAAAACAAAACAAAACCCTTCTGATGAAATCCTATCCCTACATTAATGCAAATTCATTCTTTCCACTGAAAGCTGCTGCATAAAACATATACAGCCACGTAGATTAATGCTACAATGAATTTCTGGTCTCTAACTTCATATGAACCAATAGTTCTCTCTGGCAATTTTTCCATGTTCCCTAATTACCTCTCTTTGTTTTGCCACCACAGCTCTTTCAAAACTTATTCACTGTCTATAAACTTCCAACCTCATTATCTCTAATGTTTTCTGGTATACTTTCTCTCTTAGCGGATAATCTCGCCACCCTTTTCTCTGAAAAAAACAGAACATATTTCTTAAGAATTCCTTTAACTTCTCGATAGCACACATGGTAACTTGCTCATAAATACACCATTCTCTCTTTACTTCTTTCTCCCATCACTAAGGAAAATTATATTCTTGGTGCCTAAGATTAAACATTCCACCTAATTCTGGATCCAATTGTCTCTCTTTCTCTTGGACATCTATCAATGATCACCTGACTTTCCTTTATCGTCTTTCTCTTACTCCCAACAGCCTTGATCTGTGAGCATTCAAGCATACTCATCTCTCTTACATTCTGAAAACTATTCCCCTCCATTTCACTAAGTCATCTAATGACTGCTCTCATAGCCAAACAGGGTTAATATGGTTACCCTTATCTTTTCTACTCATTACCTTCCTTTTTATTTTTCAACTTGTTACAATTTAAACATGTTATTGCTCCACCAATATTTTCCTAATAAATCACAATTATGTGCAACATTTTTTATGTGTCAGACATGGTTCTGGATGTATCACATTACTAAATCATTTAGGTTATACCTATCTATGAGTTAGTAACATGTTCAATGTCACTTGTTACTTGTTAAGTAACACAACAAAAATATAAGCATTCCAACATTAGTGGCCACACTCCTAACCCATTGCTTTAGTGCCTCTCCTTAGTTACTAATGAATCCTGAGTTCCTAAATTCAATGGGACTCTCTTCAGTCTTTATATTATTGCTATTTAGCTACATTGCCAACCTGTCTTTATTTCTTAAAACTCTTTCTTCTTAGGTTCTACTAGTATAAGACTTCAATGACCATCCTTGCACATACATACTTAACTACTGAATTGGGATAAGTATTTGTGCAAAATGGAGTAGTATTAGGATCATAAGACTTTAGGAAAATTAATAGTAACATTACATGGGATAGTTCACACAAAAGATATTGGAAGAAAGAAGAAACCTGATGCAAAATGACTATACATAAACTTGGGGATAACAGTACGGAGCAGATATTTTCTCCCATCCTGTGGGAATAGAGAGGACGGAAAAGACACGAAGGTTTGTAAGGAATTCAGCAATACTTACATAAAGAGCTTTTATTTGTATGTGTATATATTTTACATGTAAATGAAATAATTTCTATATGTATACCTTAATGTGTACCAGTCTTTTCTTTTTCTTCAAATTAGGTAACATTCCATAGCAATCCTGATTTCCCAATTGTAATGAGGTCTCAAAATGTTTTCTGATATCATTCTACAAGTAATTAAGTAACAAAATGTCTGAAGAAAGACACACGACTTTCTGGTATAAAATCATGAATGTTTTCATTTTCTGAATCTCAATTATTTTTATACTAAACTTATTTTATGATTCTAGGTTAACTATTTTGTTTCCATCTGACTAGATTTGTCAGACTCTTTGTGACCCCATGGACTATAACCTACCAGGCTCCTCCATCCATGGGATTTTCCAGGCAAGAATGCTAGAGTGAGTTACCATTTCCTTCTCCAGGGGATCTTCCCAACCCAGGGATCGGAACCTGGTCTCCTGCATTGCAGGCAGACTCTTTACCGTCTGAGCCACTAGGGAAGCAAGATAAATGTAACTCATTTCTTATTACTAAATAAATACATTTGAAGACAGAGAATTGCCTCTAAGACAGATTTTTCGCCCACAGTTTTGAAATTCTCTATGACTCAATGGTAATTTTTGATGCTAAATTCTTCCAGGTTCATTAATTTACTCTAGCACCAGGTACTTAGCATTACATAGTTCCTTGGTCACCATAAATCCCACATTGATAACCACAGGTTTTGCCATCATAAATCTGCTACACCCATGCTCGTTAGAGTGAGATTCACACTGAGACAATAGTGAAAATGCAGAGGCTTAAAAACAAAGACAAATCTTAAATCAGGCAGAGAAGTAAGGTAAGATGATTGGCAGTGAGACAGCAGGTCTCAACCACAGCACTGAAGCCAGAACCCAGGCAATGAGATCATCAAATATGGTTAAAGAGTAAAACTAGCACTTTGAAATTCTGTGTCTAGGGAAAATATGTTTAAAGGAAGAAGATGAAATAAAGATATGTTCACGGAAATAAAAACTAAGAAATATGGCCACAAGAAAACCATCAAAATGGGAAAGTTAAAAAAATATATACTTCAGGCCAAAGAAGAGCAATTCTAGATAAAGATGTAGGAAGGAAAAACAAGCAAAGAACGTAGAACACATATGGGTATATATAAAATAAATATTAATTGCACATGATAGTAATGGTAAGACTTTTTAGAATAAAAAGG
The DNA here is from genome assembly GCF_054371585.1 of Giraffa tippelskirchi. Lineage (NCBI taxonomy): Eukaryota > Metazoa > Chordata > Mammalia > Artiodactyla > Giraffidae > Giraffa > Giraffa tippelskirchi. The sequence continues at coordinate 79,119,917 of NC_137275.1, read as the reverse complement.
ATAATATTAAAAACTTGAACAATAATAATCTATCACATGAGAGGTGGATATATTGAGTGAATGGAGTTAAAATGTTATGTTTGCTGAGAGGAGGATTAAGACATTGTTTAACACTAGATGCTGATAAAGTATACCTGTTGTAAATTCTAGAGGAACTATTAAATAAAAGCAGAGTATATAACTTGCAAATTAGTACAGGAGAAAAGAGGGAATTGAAAAATAAAATATATATTAATCCAAAAGAAGACAAGAAAGGACGAAAAAGGAACCTAGATTAGGCAAGGCAAATAGAATGTAACATAGTGGTAGAATGTATAAGACAGTAAACCTAGCTCTAAATGTATTATCAAATATATTTCATTTAAATACATGTAATGCTCTCATTTTCAGGCATAAATAGTCCAATTGGTATCAAATAATGAATTATATAGTTTCTTAAGAGTTAGAAGTGGAATGAAAGGATACAGGAAAAGTTGTAAGTAAAGGGTAGTGAGAAGAAAGTTCACCAAACATATTAATGGAAGGTAAATTGTTTTGCTCTATTCATAGAAAAAATAATAATGTTATATAATAAAATACATAATAAAATAATAATACTTTAGTGAAGAAAGTATTATTAGAAGTAGAAGCTTTATAATAATAATTTAAGAATGTTATTCACAAAGAAAACTATTCAGAAATAAAAATAAGTTCAGATCTTGAAATGCTGTAGATATTTAAAAGGATATAACTAGCAGTTTTACACCAATACATATAGAAAAGAAAAAAAAAAACTTTAAAATATCATAAAGATAAACTTTTCAAGTTTATAAAAAGAATTAGAAAATATGACTTTTATTTTTTATCAACTATGGAAAAATAGAATCAGTAACTTAAAAATTCCCACAAGAAAAATTCTAGTCCACATTGGCTTCATAAGACCATCTATCAAACATGTAAGGAAAAAATTCTTCCAGTTTTATATAGAGAACTAATAGAGAATATAAAAAGAAATCCTCTCCACTACATTTCATGAGGCTAACTTAACCTTAGTATCAAATTACAACAGAGAAAATTTCAGGTAACCTTAGTCAAGAACATCAATGTAAAAACCTTAAGCAAGTGGTAGTAAATAAAAAATATATATAAATATGGAAACATTATGAAATTATAATTTTGTAAAAATATAAAAATCAGGTTTATCCCAGGAATACATGAAGTTGCCTATATCTGATCAAAGTTAATGAAAGAAAAAGGGAAACTTTATATTTAGTAAAGTTTGCATCTTTTTCTGCTATTGATAATAATCAAGAATGCTTATTATTGTTATTTAATACTTTCATTCAACATTGTCCTAGAGGACCTAGTCAGTGTACTAGGCAAATAGAAATAAAAGATATCAAAATTAGAAAGGAAGAGACAAAATCATTATTCACAGATGATATGCAAAGAATTCAGAATTTACAGATAAATTATCAGAATTAAAGAGTGGAATAAGAATGCTGGATATAAAGTCAATATAAAATATCAGTGCCATTCCCATATATCAGCAACCAACAGAAAATGGGGTTTTAAAAGATACTATATTACTTTCATACAGTACAATACCACTAAGCCATATAAGTGAAAAAATAAAAAAATTACTGACATGCAAATAAGAATGTACCTAAAATATGTTGAGAGAAATAAGATACATATTACTATACTATCCATTTATATGAACACTAAAACCAGGTAAACTATCTGTGTAAAGAAGAATGATGGAACATTTAGGATAATGAAAATACTATATAACTTGAGAGTAGTGATTACATTGGTGAATTCAATCACTGACAGCCTTGTGGACTTAACATTTGTGCATTTTATTGTATTTAAATTAAATTTCAATAAAAAATAAACAAGACACTATATTAAAAAATAAATTTGTACTTTTTTCTTTTCACATGTATTAAAAAAAAAAAAAAAGCAGGGAATTCCCTGGAGATCTAGTGGTGAAGATTCTGTGCTTCCAATGCAAGGGGCATAGATTTGATCCCTAGTTGGTCAATCCTTAAGGAAGTCAGTACTGAATATTCATTGGAAGGATTGACGCTGAAGCTGAAGCTCCAACACTTTGGCCACCTGATGCAAACAGCTAACGCATTAGAAAAGACCCTGATGCTGGTAAAGATTGAAGACAGAAGGGGATGACAGAGGACAAGATGGTTGGATGGCACGACTGACTCAGTGGACATGAGTTTGAGCAAGCGCCAGGAGATGGTGAAGGATAGGGGAGCCTGGCATGTTGCAGTCCATAGGATCACAAAGAGTCAGACATGACTGGGTGACTGAATTGAACTGACTGAGGCACTGAGATCCCACATGCCCTGCAGCACAACCAAAAAAACAAAACAATTAAAATAACAGTAAGAATAAGAAAATAATTTTACAAAACAGACACTTTTTAAAAAGCTACAAAAAAATTCCAGGTAGACAAAAGACTTCAGTTTAGAAGACAGAATTGTAAATCCTTCAGAGTATAATTGAGCATAATATTTTTATGACTCTAGCAGTATGGAATGATTTCTTGAGTAAGACTAAACAGCAATAGTCACAAGAGAGAAAATTCATAATTCTACTAAATTTAAAGGTACTGTATCTAATGAAAATTAAATACAAGGAGAGGAAACGATTTGCAATATAAACAAATAACAGAAGATTAATATTCAAAATATGCAAACAGCTCTTAGACTCAATTATATAAACAAAGATAACCCAATAGAAAATGGCCAAAGGACTTGAATAGGCAATTAACTCAAAAAAACAAAACAAATCAAAACAAAACATGAAGAGCAAAAGAATGCAGGGAAAGATGCAGAATCTTTTTATAATCAGGGAAATTCAAGTTGAGACAAAAAGATATATCATTATACATTGAATAGCCTAATAAAAATTTAAATTCTAACAAAACCAACATTTGGTGCAATGTGAATTCAAAGCACTACTGGAGGTATGTGAATTGGTAAATATTTAGGCAAGGAGGTTTGAGATTATGTTTCCTTGTGTTGCAGCAATTCTACTTCTGGATACAAATCCTATAGAAACACACACACAAGTACAATATTATATAGCCAAGATGTATGTCTAAGAATCTTCATAACATCATTACTTATGATAGCCTAAAAGTGGAAACAGTAGACTGTGACACATATATACAACAGAAACAGGCTACTGTAGATCATGACACATGTATACAAAAGAAAATGATACAGCAATATAAATGAATAGACAATAACTATATGTAACAACAAGAATAAATAACACAAAGTGAATACAAAAAGAAAAAAGAATATATTCAAAATGTGTTCATTCATAAATTGAATACTGGAAAAATGAATGTTTAAGGATGTACCCTTAGATGATAAAATTATATTCAAAATGCAAAGAAATGAATATCATAAAATTCAGACTAATGGTGATACCACTGAGAAAAGATGTCAGGGATATGAACAAGAAATAATATAATAAAGCTTTTAGGATGCTTGATATGTTCTATTTCTTTACCATAGTAGTGGTTGTTTCATTTACAATAATTCAATCAACTATCCTTGTGGTTTATGCAGTTTTCTATTAATATATGTTTGCTATGCTTCATTATAAATCAAATAAAAACACAATAAGATAGTTTCAACTTCTCTAGCATAAATTTACCAAAAGGTTTTTATTGCTAATTAGAATAACTCTAAATTTCAATTTGTCTAAATTTTCTGCATCTTAAACCTCAGCACTGGAAAGAAACATCTACTGAAGAACTTACTGTCAATGCAGTCAGAGATTTATTGCTATGAACTTAGATTTGCACATTCAATTACCTTAAGCTTTTCCCTACCAAAAATATCTAAAAATGGCATATAAACTATAGAAAAATAATTTCTCCAGGGGTTTTTAAATCTCTTGTTGAAAAAGCGACTGTCCCAGCAATTCATGAAAGATCCTTTATAAGCACTTAACTTCTTCTTACATGTGATCTGAAGTATATAGAAGAGTTCATTTCCTGCAAACCATTTTCTTTCTACTTATTACATGACATAGTTAGTGAGATACTATAATGTCACTTTTTATAGACTTTCCCTCTTATTGTATGAAATTTATCAAAGCTCTTATTCTGATTTTGTGTATCTTACAAGCTAAAAACCAAGCAGCTATTGCATTGTGCAAATACTAAATCCACTACTGTATAAAATTATTACAGTGAATAGAAGATTATGCTAGTTCCCTAGGCAACAATAGGTTTATTCTTTCCCTTTATTTTAAGGCACAGAAAAAATTTGTTGCTTAATACTTCTAGTGAGTATGTAAGGTCCTCTAATTCTCTAGCTTCTTCATTTCTCTCAAACTATAATATAGACTTTAATGTATACTGTGACTATAATGCATGGAAAACAATCCAGTGAAACCATATTACTATAGGAAAAGGCAGATTTATCAATGTGTCTGGTCTTACTTTGCGAACACCTCGGCCAAGCTCTTCTCCATAGTTGGTTCCAAGAATTTCAAAATGGACATTGGGATTGCCTCCATTTTCTCCAAATTCTAGCTCTCCAGTCAATCCACTGACTCCACCCTAAAAGAGAGAAAAGAAACTCATGTAAGATTTTTGAAGATGTAAAATAATAAAAAGGGGATGTCATAGGAACATGATTTTCATCTATAAAATAAATATTTTTTCAAGCATGCAATTATTAACAGGCTATTCTTTAATAGATGCACAGCATTAATAGTGCAGTTGAAAGCAACCTTAAGTATCACTTAATCCAATCCCATCCAATTTACTGAAAAGGAAATTTTGACCCAAAGAGTAAAATTGGTACTCAAAATGACACGTTTGCATTGATACTAAATGCCAGGCTACAATTTTTGCCAACATATATTGAATACAAAATACAAGATACTTCCAGAGAGCTTAGAATCTACTCCAGAAACAAGTTTTAACAATACTCTTTCTGCAGCACAATTCCATTCTAATTTGAGCTAGAATTGCACTGTAAATCTTCAAAGCCATCGTTTCCAATTTTTGGAGTTTTGCATTTTCTCCTTTAAATATCTTTTTCCAAGTTAAAAAAAAAAATCTGAATTAGTCTTGAACTCTGTTTTTGCTCTTAAACAGCAGTTCTAGCTATTGTGATTCACTGGTAATTTCCAAGTTCATCTTTCATTCAACATAACAGATGTTCACTTTTCCAACAGATGACAATGTAGGTCAGACTTCTCGCTTTCTTGTTTACCATTCTTTCCTCAGTTGAGTTTATAAGCCTCCACATTATTTAGTATTTTACAAATGAATATAAATTCTGAGTCAGCTCTAAACCATTTCTAACTGAGAATGTTGGCCTGATAATCATATATATTTGGACAAATTATCACAGTTTGTAAATTGCTTCAATTTTCACCTCTGTAATCAGTTCAGTTGCTCAGTCATGTCCAACTCTTTGCGACCCCATGGACTGCAGCGCGCCAGGCTTCCCTGTCCACCACCAAATTCCGGAGCTTACTCAAACTCATGTCCATTGAGTTGGTGATGCCATCCAACCATCTCATCCTCTGTCATCACCTTCTCCTCATGACTTCAATCTTTCCCAGAATCAGGGTATTTTCAAATGGGTCAGTTCTTCACATCAGGTGGCCAAAGTATTGGAGTTTCACCTTCAGCATCAGTCCTTCCACTGAATATTCAGGACTGATTTCCTTAGGATCTCCTTGCAGTCCAAGGGACTATCAAGAGACTCCTCCAACACCATAGTGCAAAAGCATCAGTTTCTCGGTCCTCAGCTTTCTTTATAGTACAACTCTCACATCCATACACGACTACTGGAAAAACCACAGCTTTGACTAGACGGACCTTTGTTGGCAAAGTAACGTCTCCTTTTTAATTTGCTGTCTAGGTTGGTCAAAACTTTTCTTCCAAGGAGCAAGTGTCTTTTAATATCATGGCAGTAATCACCATCTGCAGTGATTTTGGAGCCCCCTAAAATAAAGTCTCTCACTGTACCCACAGTTTCTGCATCTATTTGCCATGAAGTGATGAAACCAGATGCCATGATCTTGGTTTTCTGAATATTGAGTTTTAAGCCAATGTTTTATTCTTCTCTTTCACTTTCATCAAGAGGCTGTTCAGTTCTTCTTAGCTTACTACCATAAGGATGGTGTCATCAGCATATCTGAGATTACTGGTATTTCCCCCAGTAATCTTGATTCGAGCTTCTGTTTCATCCAGCTCAGCATTTCTCATGATGTAATTTGAATATAAGTTAAATAAGCAGGTTGATAATATACAGCCCTGAGGTATTCCTTTCCCTATTTAGAACAAGTTTGTTGTTCCATGTCCAGTGCTAACTGTTGTTTCTTGACCTGCATACAGTTTTCTCAGGAGGCAGGTCAGGTGGTCTGGTATTCCCATCTCTTTAAGAATTTTTCACAGCTTCTTGCGACCCACACAGTCAAAGGTTTTGGCATAGTCAATAAAGCAGAAGTAGATGTTTTTCTGGAACTCTCCTGCTTTTCAATGATCCAGCAGATGTTGGCAATTTGATCTCTGGTTCCTCTGCCTTTTCTAAATCCAGCTTGAACATCTGGAAGTTCACAGTTCATGTCCTGTTGAAGCCTGGCTTGGAGAATTTAGAGCATTACTTGGCTAGCATGTGAGATGAGCATAATTGTGTGGTAGTTTGAGCATTCTTTGGCATTGCCTTTCTTTGTGATTGGAGTGAAAACTGATCTTTTCCAGTCCTATGGCCACTACTGAGTTTTCCAAATTTGCTGGCACATTGAGTGCAGCACTTTCACAGTATCATCTTTTAGCATTTGAAATAGCTCAACTGGAATTCTATCACTTCCACTAGCTTTGTTCATAGTGATGCTTCTTAAGGCCCACTTGACTTTAAATTCTAGAATGTCTGACTCTAGGTGAGTGATCACACCAGTGTGGTTATCTGGGTCATCAAGATCTTTTTTGTATTGTTTTTCTGTGTATTCTTGCCACCTCTTCTTAATATCTTCTGCTTCTGTTAGGTCCATACCATTTCTGTCCTTTATTGAGCCCATCTTTGCATGAAATATTCCCTTGGTATCTCTAATTTTCTTGAAGAGATCTCTAGTCTTTCCCATTTGATTGTTTTCCTCTATTTCTTTGCATTGATCACTGAGGAAGGCTTTCTTATCTCCTTGCTATTCTTTGGAACTCTGTATTCAGATGGGTATATTTTTCCTTTTCTCCTATGCCTTTCACTTCTTTTCTTTTCTCAGATACTTGTAAGGCCTCCTCAGACAACAATTTTGCCTTTCTGCATTTCTTTTCCTTGGGGGTGGTCTTGATCACTGCCTCCTGTACAATGTCACGAATCTCCGTCCATAGTTCTTCAGGCACTCCGTCTGTCAGATCTTATCCTTTGAATCTATTTGTCACTTCTACTGTATAATCGTAAGGGATTAGATTTAGGTCATACCTGAGCAGTCTAGTGGTTTTCCCTACTTTCTTCAACTTATGTCTCAATTTGGCAATAAGGAGTTCATGATCTGAGCCACAGTCAGCTCCTAGTCTTGTTTTTCTGACTGTATAAAGCTTCTCCATCTTTGGCTGCAAAGAATATAATCAATCTGATTTCAGTATTGACCTTCTGGTGATGTCCATGTGTATAGTCTCTTGTGTTGTTGGAAGAGGGTGTTTGCTATGACCAGTGCGTTCTCTTGGCAAAACTCTGTTAACCTTTGATTTGCTTCGTTTTGACCTCTGTAATGTTGGTACTTAAATATATCTCATTTGCCATAATCTCTAACTCAACTTCTAGTCTTGTTTGGCAGGTTTTATGTTGTATGCTATATCTTCTGCTTCATCTGTGTCTTATAGCCCATCACATGACACTGAGCTCACAGCAGCCATTCAAACAAATTATTCCTTATTCATTCATTTCAATATTTAATCAATTTCATTTTTCCAATAATAATAATCAATAAAACTGATCCTTCACTGTTATTTTAGAATAGCTTCTCTCTTATTATCCAGTTTTATTAATAAAAATTTATTGAATTTGAAGTACCTGTGCTCTTCTCATATGTGATTAAACAGTCAAGTGTATGAATTTTGAAGTCAGATTTCCTGGATGTCAGATTTGAAGTCATATTTCAAATCCTAAACGATGAGGCTGTGAAAGTGCTGCACTCAATATGTCAGCAAATTTGGAAAACTCAGCAGTGGCCACAGGACTGGAAAAGGTCAGTTTTCATTTCAAACCCCAAAGAAAGGCAATGCCAAAGAATGTTCAAAGTACCGCACAATTGCACTCATCTCACACATTATCAAAGTAATGCTGAAAATTCTACAAGCCAGGCTTCAAAAGTACATGAACACTGAACTTCCAGGTAGTCAAGCTGGATTTAGAATAGGCAGAGGAACCAGAGATCAAAATGCCAACAACCAATGGATCATTTAAAAAGCAAGAGAGTTCCGGAAAAACATCTATTTCTGCTCTATTGACTATGCCAAAGCCTTTGACTGTGTGGATCAGTACAAACTGTGAAAATTCTTCAAGAGATGGCAATACCAGACCCACTTAATCTGCCTCTTCAGAAACCTGTATGCAGGTCAGGAAGCAACAGTTAGAACTGGACATGGAACAACAAACTGGTTCCAAATAGGAAAAGGAGTACCTCAGGGCTGTATATTGTCAACCTGCTTATTTAACTTATATGCAGAGTACATCACGAGAAACGCTGGGCTGGATGAAGCACAAGCTGGAATCAAGATTGCCGGGAGAAATGTCAATAACCTCAGATATACAGATGACACCACCCTTAGGGCAGAAAGCGAAGAACTATGGAGCCTCTTGATGAAAGTGAAAGAGAAGAGTGAAAAAGTTGGCTTAAAACTCTATATTCAGAAAACTAAGATCATGGCATCTCGTTTCATCACTTCATGGCAAATAGATGCAGAAACTATGGGAACAGTGAGAGACTTTATTTTTGGGGGCTCCAAAATCACTGCAGATGGTGACTGGAGCCATGAAATTAAAAGACACTTACTCCTTGGAAGAAAAGTTATGATCAAGCTAGACAGCAAATTAAAAAGGAGACATTACTTTGCCAACAAAGGTCTGTCTAGTCAAAGCTGTGGTTTTTCCAGTAGTCGTGTATGGATGTGAGAGTTGTACTATAAAGAAAGCTGAGTGCCGAAGATTTGATTCTTTTGAACTGTGGGTTTGGAGGAGACTCTTGAGAGTCCCTTGGACTGCAAGGAGATCCAACCAGTCCATCCTAAAGGAAATCAGTCCTGAATATTCATTGGAAGGACTGAGGCTGAAGTTGAAACTCCAATACTTTGGCCATCTGATGCGAAGAACTGACCCATTTGAAAAAATCCTGAGGCTGGGAAAGATTGAAGGCTGGAGGAGAAGGGGACTACAGAGGATGAGATGGTTGGATGGCATCACTGACTCAGTGGACATGAGTTTGAGTAAACTCCGGGAGAGTTGGACATGACTGAGTGACTGACCTTAACTGAACTGAACTTCCTGGATTTTATCAATGGTAGCAGAGTCTTCTAGTTGTATAAACCTGGCTAAGTCATTTTAATTTCTCTATTTCCCAATTTCTACATCTGTTAAATGCAAAATAATAGTATGTACCTGAGAAGATTATTACGTAAATAATATAGAAGTGTGTTTAATAAGTTATGAGAGCTTAATTACTATGATCATCATCATCATCATTATCTCCATGATTATTTCGTTCTTTTTTTGGTTTATAATTCTTCTAGAAATTATAATCACGCTCCTGTTTTTTTTTTTCCAACTAAAGTTTATGAGGGTTGCAAATCTCATATGCTTGAAGATTTACATAGCTTTGGAAAATGCTTTTGTTAATTTGACTCAGTTATATTTCATTGCATGCCCACCCACTCCAGTATTCTTGCCTGGAGAATCCACCTGGACAGAGGAGCCTGGTGGTCTACAGTTCATGGGGTAACAAAGAATTGGAAACGACTGAGCAGCTAAGCACAGCATGTATTTCTTTGACTAGTATTTGGGGAGTAAAGAGTTAAAGCAGCTGGTCTAGCTTCTGTCTACCCTCTTTCTGATATGTGTATGTGTGTACCTGCTTATGGAGCAGCCAGGGGAAGGGGAGATAAAAGGAGCTAAATGAGTCTAACGTCCTTGTGAACTGCAACTCTAGGTAAAGGGATGAGTAATATTTACTAGGAAGAAATGTCTTATCTACAAAAGCTCTTAGCAAGATGTCCCAGTCTAAAGAATTTATAGTAAACAAACTCCAAATCTATGGGCTAATGGCTTATGGCTCTGTGGCAAATGTCCTAAAGCTTTACACTTTCTAGGGCAAAAACAGAGATATTTCATAATGTAAATGCTCCCTATTGTGTGACATAGGCTTTCAAAGCCTTTTTTTTGGAGACAGAACATACATGTATGCCTGATGTGGGAAGAAAGGACTTGCGGAGCCATGCAGGATTTCCAGTGAGCTCTCTCTCCTTTGTCAGTGTCTCTTGATTGCCTTTATCTTTGATATGGGTACACTATCCTATTCTGATAAGGGAATCTGATATTGTATATTCACTCAGTACTAATATTTCAAGGAGCCCAGTTATCACTTAAGGTTTTAAAGACTGGGGTTTAAGGACAGTGGATCTTATTATCATGCTGCTGCTGCTGCTAAGTCGCTTCAGTCGTGTCCGACTCTGTGCGACCCCATAGACGGCAGCCAACCAGGCTCCGCCATCTCTGGGATTCTCCAGGCAAGAATACCGGAGTGGGTTGCCATTTCCTTCTCCAGTGCATGAAAAATGAAAATGAAGTCGCTCAGTCGTGTCCGACTCTTAGCGACCCCATGGGCTGTAGCCTACCAGGCTCCTCCGTCCATGGGATTTTCCAGGCAAGAGTACTGGAGTGGGGTGCCATTGCCTTCTCCCTTATTATCATAAATATCTCCAAATGAGAAATACAGTAGGAATTTGATTGACAAATATAGCTTGTATTACTACATGTAGATCAAACTACTGGTATTCAGAAATCTTTTTATAAGTGCTTTTTATGCTTTCAATCACACATCTACTTCAGTAATATTTCCAATTATATCAGAATCTTACATTTTTGACAGAACTTTATTTCCAGGAAAAGGAGGGTATCAATATGATTGCTACATTGCAAAAATGCTATCCTCCTGAAAATTCTAAACTTTGGATCACCAGACTGCCTGGCATTGTATTATTATTATTCCCCATCGATACTCAGGACCACTCTGGGCCAGTGTCTTCTCTGGCTCATAGCTGGTACTGAGCAATATAGGCCACTTTAGTGCATATTGCACACGTTACAAAGTTCCATAAATCAGTGAACCCACATTTAATTTACTGTGGCCTGCACTTATCTTTTTTCACCTTTTTGACTTCATAATTTACCGGCTTTATGTTATATTCTTAATGAGCTATTAGCATGTGTAATCAGTAAAACTTTCCCTCATGTAGTATAAAGGATGTTTGAGAGGTTAATATTTCAAGCAAATAAACCCTTTAACTGAAGCCCCTGCTTAACTTACTCAGACTTGAACTCTCTGCTATTTGGTTGCCTAAGAATATTCTCATGTTTTTGAGCTTTTTTTTTTCATCTATCCCCAGATCAACGTTGAAATTAGAGCACTGGTAAAAATGTGTGCTGGCCAGGTGGTAATGAGCAGTCATTATCTTTGTACATGCATAGTTGCGGTCTTTTAATCTCTTGATACAGCTGATTCTAAACAAAATAAGCTAATGGGACATTAATAGTATGAATAACGCATACAGATAATTTTTAAATGTCCATTAAATTGACAGTAATAATTGCCTCCAGAGTAAGCCTTTTGAAAAATATCAAGTAAATCAGTTTGGATTTCATCATACACATTATATAGAAATACCAGGGTACATCAAATATAAAAAGCAGAAGAGAAGAGGAAAGAGTAGATGAAAGGTTGGGAATAATTTACCACTGGATAATCAGTTCTTGAAAAGGCTAAAGTTTGATGCTGCCTTATGGATAGGATAAGTTGGAAAAAAGAAGAAAAAAATCTACTAAGTATTTATTTCACTCTCTTTATGAGGCTGAAGGGTTTATCCGTATTTTTGAAACTGCAAAGTAACTGAGAGATACTTTTGGAAGATCATAGGAAACATCAAATATTTATGACACTTGTCTAATTTCCTTATACGTATTCCTAGGTTCCTTGCAACCTGCAGACATGCTTGATAACTAAAGACACGTTGGTAAATAAACTAGCCCAGCAAGGCAATGAACCCACTGGGAGATGCCAGACTCAGCAGTGTGTCCTGATGCCCTCATGTTTCTTCAGTTAATTTCAGTAAGGAAAAACCCCTGAGAGAAAGAAAATACTATGGTTTATACTCAGAAAAGAGACAGAATTTGTATATAAGTACTAGAATACAATATGCCAAAAAATAAATAGATAAATAATAAAACATAAATATCTGTGAAAAATGGTTAGGAAAATTTGAGTTGCCATATAACATTTATGCATATGTATATGTGTATATAGATATATATATATACATTCACCACTTCCGATGGCTCAGTGGGAAAAGAATTCGCTGGCAATGCAGAAGTTCCGGGATCAACCCCTGGGCTGGGAAGATCCCCTGGAGAAGGAGATGGCAACCCACTCCAGTATTCTTGCCTAGAGAATTCCTTGAACAGAAGAGCCTGGAGGGCTACAATCCAAAGGGTCACCAAGAGTCAGACACGACTGAGTGACTAAGCATATATATTCATGCTTATAAGCATACACATACGCTCAAGTATTCCTTCATAATAGAAACTTGAAGCAAACTGAGAAGGAAATAGGAACCTGCTAACATTCTGGTCATGCTACCTACATCACAGAGAAGAAACCAATGCCCAGAAGACTAGGTATTTGAGGAACCTGAACGAAAATAAAGCCTTTAAATTGTGCCTGATATTCTTCCTCTAGATCACATAAGCTGTGTGTCCAATATAACATATGCAAATCACACTGATTGCTCAAAAGATGTCTGTTGAACTAAATTAAATCAGAACGGATACCGTTTTATCCACTTTACGATTCAAATGCCCTGAAGTTGCAGGGAACATTGATGGGTCCACAAGATTATTCTAAGGACACTGATTTGTATTTTTCAAAGCTCTTGTGGCAAAAAGTTTATTTGTATCCATTTCTGTCAAAAGGCTTTCTCATATTTCAAGTCAGTACTGTTTCTGGTAAGTCACATTATGTTTTCCTAAATTCTCTCTCTCTCTCCTTCAGTTTTATAATTTTAAATGGCACACAGTACTTAACACAAAAAGCAAATAATATGTTTATGTTACTCTAAATACACAAATTTTAAAAATCAACAAGAACAATCAGAACAAAGGAATAAGACAATATAGAAGTAAGACAGAATACAGAAGAAGTAAGAAGGACTTACTTCTTACAAAACTTCCCGTAGGAGCACGTCAAAAATACATTTACACGTGGAACTACTCTTATTGAAAACTAACTGGAAAATGGCAGACAGACTCATAAAACCAAAGCAGTAAGAAAGAATTCGCATGTTACAGGTAGGAAGAGAAATGAAACAATCAGGTTAGGACCTGTGACCCTGGGAAGGGACTGAGAGGAAAAGAGAGGTCATAAGGGCAGACATCCTCCCTGGGGCGTGAGCAATTTACATCACATATTGGGCTCCCAGGCCTGGGGTCTGACAAAGGGCAGACCTGCCCCCTGGGTGGAGGGCTGCTGAGGAGAAGGGCTATGGGAAGCCTGGACTGAGCCTGGGAGTGTGCATGCTCTGGCTTGCTCCCAAGGCAGGGTAGAGAGGGTAGTGTGAGACCATACTAGCAGCTGCCCAGCTTTCTGCTACCGACCTAGCACATGCCCCAGCTTGAGCCTATCGAATGTTCCAACATTGCTTATTTCATGACACAGTTCTGCACTGGATCGAGGACTGCCATGACTGAGGAAAGAGCTAGGCCTTGGAACACAGAGGAGACTTAGACCTGGGGCAGCATCTAGGCAGGGACGGGGCAGCCTTTGTTGGCACTTACACAGGTGTCACATCGGAGGCAGCCTGGATCTCTGTCTACAGCCAACTTTCTGTAACCCATGCCCCACAGCGCGCTGAGAGCCCACATGGGCCCCTGCTGCTCCAGCACTGCTCTCCTGTGGGGTCGGGACCCCGGAGCTGTGGGAGGGGAGAACACTGACTTAAAGGGAAAGGAATCATCTGGGATCCAGACTTCAGGGCTTCTGCTCCAGCAACTTTGGATCTGACCCTATACCAAACAGGGCGCATCAAATAAAGCTTAGGAACTTTACTATGGTCTACAAAACCTTTCATAATCTTTAGCTAACGAAGAGCCATGCTCCTGTTGTGTTTCTATTCCAGCCCCCTCAGTCTTTTTTCAAGTGCTTAAATATGCCAAACTCTTTTTTCCTCCAAACCTGCTTACATTATATTGCTCTTGCATCAGATATTCTCCTCTATATCCCTGCAATATATGCAATACACTCCTCTTTCCTTTTCTGGATAATGCCTATTCATCATAAATGTTTCTGCTTATCTATCACTCTTATGCCTAAGTAGGTCCTCCAGTCACATAGTTCCAGAACAGTTGGTATTTCCCCTTTTGTCGAACTGATCACACTTATAATTATTTTTGATATTTCTATTTTTCTTCCTTTTTCTGTGATCTCACAGTACAGCATATGGTAGTAGTATTCAATAAATATTTGACTGAATATATTACCATATAAGAATTATTTTTAATATTTTTGCCATTTTAAAGAATACTTTTAGATATCAATATGTATCAGTGTATCTCTTTTAGGATAATATGTATCAACATGTATCAAGTTGATACTAAAAGATCTGAGATACAGACACACATGTTGATATATTCTATTTTCCCACATTAGGTACTAAAAATAACTACCACAAAGGATTTAGTAGAAATTGATCAATTAAACCAATGTGGAAGTATTTGATTTAAGGATCTATCAAATCTTGTTAGGCTTACTTGTATCGAATACATGCAAATTGTCAGTGCTTTTATATGTAATCACATATTTTGAGTGTAATAGTTTTCTTAGTTTGTTGTTTAATTAAACAAAAGATGAAAGCATATTCTTTCTAAAACTCAGCTCTGATTCTGTCACTTATCTATGCCCCCAAATTCTTTCAGATCTTTCATTTACCTACAAAGTTAATTCCTTTCCTCAATCTTTTTCCAGTCTCAACTTCTCTCTGTGTTCTGTGCACTCTGGTAAATTAATCAATCTTTGTCAGTGTCTGTGTGATTTATTGCAATAGATATGTCAGCTACAGTGCTTCTACCACCCAAAATATGTACCTCTCCATAACTTTACATTCATTGTTGTTCAGTCACTAAGTCCTGTCTGACTCTTTGCAACCCCATGGACTGATTCTCATGTTAAGATGCTACTAGTTTCATGCCATTTTTTTCTATTTTTTTTTTTCTTGGTTTGGGGTCAGGTTCCTCAGAAAACAGCTCCGAGATGGAAATTTGCTGGTATCTAGGAGGGTTCCTTGAAGTGCTCCTATGAAAAGTATATGCAAGGGAGTGCGACAAGGGGGAATGGACAGAGGGAAAGGTTTAAGTGCAGCACAACTTCTACAGCAGCTCAGGTGATTCCATGAGCCAGTCTGTAGGTGCAGTATCTCTTCATAGTTAACCCAGATGGAGGCCAGGCACTCAGACCTTTCTAGTTCTGCAATGACAAGCCAATGTGCACATGCTCTCCCAGAAAAGGAGTAGGGCAGAACCCCTCTGCCCAGGGAGGTCCTAGATGGACTCAGCTGTGTGTCCTCCCTAAAAGGAGTACCTGAGCTATGAAGCATGGATCTGATTTGCATGACATATAGTGAACTCTGCTAAGATTCCATAGAATTCTATTTTTACCACATTTGAGGCCCTTTATTATCTCTCACCTTAGAGTATACCTTTGTGATTACTTATTAGCCATTATTCACAACTAGGTTCTAAATAGCTTTTTGGGAAATCACACAAAAGCATTTGAACAATAGAGTCCATGTTACAGGCATTTGATAAATATCTGTCAAAAGAATGATGAATGTATGAATGAACAAAGTGTACTCTTGGAAACTGTTACAAAATTAACAGTAAGAAAAAACAGAAAATGTCATTTAATCATAGAGCAAGACTGTAAATAAAAACAACACACCCATGTTGCATGGGTGTAATGCTATTCCACAACCTATAAGAAAGACAGTACAGCTATATGGATAATGGATTAAACTAACTTTTAAATATTCCAGGGAACTGATTTTCAGACTGTGGTTCTGAGAACTGATCATGGTGGGAGTCCATCTGGAGACTCTCTCCCACTCTCTTCCAGAGCAGTCCTGCTTGTATTTGCTTTACTTATTTTGTTTAAAATGTTTGAAAGCTTGCTGTAGGGTAAGTAACATCAACAAACTTAAATTACACAGTCTGAAAACTCCTTACCAAAATATACATTTAAATGTAGCATCTTATAATAAAGAATGCATACATGTGAAAATAAACTTTTCACCCAAAGAGTTGTTAAAAAATGCAGTCAAGCATTTTGGTATAGTCTTACAGACTCATCAATGTACACACCAACTTCAGGGAATTTGAAAAGGCCATATTAAAAATAAAGTATTGATTATATAATATCAACACACGGTGCCTATACCCCTGATTTATGAGTGTGTGTGTGTATATTTTCTTCATTGTGCTTGTGCTCAGTCGTGTCCGACTTGTTGCAACTCCCTGTATGGTAGCCCTCCGAGCTCCTCTGTCCATGGAATTTTCCAGGCAAGCATACTGGAGTGCATTGCCAATTCCTACTGCAAGGAATCTTCCCAACCCAGTGATCAAACTTGCATCTCTTGTGCCTCCTGAATTGGCAGGGGAATTCTTTACCATTGTGCCAGCTGGGAAGATTCAATGATTTTGATTTGTAGTAAACAGACACTACTGCCAAGAATGACAAAACAGATAAATTGTATGGTACCTAGAACATAAAACTGGAAACCAGAAATCTTGATATTTAAAACTGATTTGCTGCATAAGCAACCCTTAATAATTAATTTATTTTTTCTCAGACTCAGTTTTCTCTACCTTAAAATTGCAGAAAATAGATTAGATTAAATTTATTTTATTTTGCTATTCTAAAATTGCATGAGTTTCCAGTGGTCATGTATGGATGTGAGAGTTGGACGGTGAAGAAGGCTGAGTGTTGAAGAATTGATGTTTTTGAACTGTGGTGTTGGAGAAGACTCTTGAGAGTCCCTTGGACTGCAAGGAGATCCAACCAGTCCATCCGAAAGGAGATCAGTCCTGGGTGTTCATTGGAAGGACAGATGTTGAAGCTGAAACTCCAATACTTTGGCCACCTCATGAGAAAAGTTGACTCAATGGAGAAGACCCTAATGCTTGGAAGGATTGGGGGCAGGAGAAGGGGATGACAGAGGATGAGATGGTTGGATGGCATCACTGACTCGATAGACATGGGTTTGGGTGAACTCCGGGAGCTGGTGATGGACAGGGAGGCCTGGCATGCTGTGATTCATGGGGTCGCAAAGAGTCAGACACGACTGAGCGACTGAACTGAACTAAACTGAACTAATAAAAGTTTTAAGTATAAAAAGAGGATACAGTCTTTACACAATTTAAAAAATCTCGTTTCAAATTATGCCCTTGATATATTTAACAGCAGAACACTGTAGCATTTTTATTAAACCAAGATGGTGTTTATCACCAAAATTATACAAGTTTGGAACTTGAAACTAAAGTAATTAGCCAATAAAAGTTTTCTTTTATTGTTATTTTTAAAATTCTATCATTTATTTGGGGAAAAGTTTTATATCTTAGGATAAAATGGCAGAAATTAACCCAGAATGTAATCATTTCCTATCATTTAATTCTGATTTTATAGTAGCCATGGGAACAAGCCTCTGGAAGGAATTACAGTGAGTGCTTTAACAGGGAAAATGACTCTGTCTAAGCCTTATCTCATATTATAAAAACCCCAAGCACATGGGTGATTGCTATTAGGAAGTTAAGCACAAAACCTATAACCCAGGCTACCATCTTCAAAAAAAGATTGATATCCCAGTCTCTATATATAGATTCAAAGGCCTGTTGCTAACAAAAGGCACTTCAAGAAAATTATCTCGACTGTATATATTATAAATTGGAACCATGTCTTTACTTATTACAAAATGTGGGAAAAAACAACAAAAAAGAAGACATATTTTACTGAGAAAAACTGAACCCAGGCTAGAAAATTTTTATGAATCCAACAGAGACTAAGAATATCTTTCTGTTGGCCCTTCTATCGCAAATATATGGCAGCAAGGGCAGTGACCCAGTGCAGAGGAGCTGAACACACTGCACTGCTCACCAGAGCTCCAGAGCAAGCAAGCAGCTTTTTCAATCACCATCAAAAAATCATCATCAGCCAAGGCACACTGTGCTTTGTCAAATAAATATCTTTGGTAATTGCTAGGTCAGATTGTCCCCCAACATCTTCCAAAAGTTATGAGTATCTTGGCTTGGTGTTTTACTCTTAGATAAAATAAATTTTCTCAGTGCTTCAGCTAACTCTTCTTTCCATTTAGGACAGATGGCGCTCATTTCTGTAGTAACAATAGATATGTCCACAATGCCAGTCTGGAGGTTAACAGCATCCTCCTAACAGCCTCTTTATGGAGGTCTGTGTCTTTATTTCAACTTTATTTGAAAATCATACTTTGGCATGGGCTTCAGCTAAGCCATTTTAATGATTTCTGCTGTTGAGGGTATGCAGAAACCATCCCTCCACTCCTGGAGCTTCAGTGACAGCCTGATTGGCTTCCTGAGCCAACCTCGGCATCCAGTGCCATGCCAGCATGGCCCTTCAACATGGCTGTATCCATGCACGCTTCTGCTTGCTTCCTGCTCTGGTGGTATAGAGTCATGCGGTAGAGAGCTAGATGCCTGCCACAGGCTCTAACCTGACGTCTAACACAAGGAAGATAAAACTGAACGTTGATAATAACATATGTCGTCACTAGATATTTCTGAATGTGTTTTATTTATTTATTTATTTTAGCGTTACACTGAAATTCAATGGGCTTCCCTGGTGGCTCAGTTGGTAAACAATCTGCCTGCAGTGCAGAAGATCTGGGTTGGATCCCTGGGTTGGGAAGATCTGCTGGAGAAGGGAATGGCAACCCACTTCAGTATTCCTGCCTGGAGAATCCCATGGACAGAGAAGTCTGGCCGGCTTCTCTGCTGGACACGACTAAACAACTAACATACACACTGAGACTCAGTAGAATTTGCTACTTCCAGGATACATGTTTATGCCTTGAGCTGGCAAATAATCCCAGTCTTTTTGGTGAGGAGAGTCAGCTGTTCCCTGACTTTGAGCCGTACTGGTCTTGTATTTTAATTCATCTTCTTAAGTATCAATACAGCATATGCCACTGTCATTCAGGAAAACGGCACCAATCTGAAGTACCAGCCGTCCCCTCTCAGGGTCTTTCACTACATATACTGTCGGGCCAACGTCATTGACACCCTTCCCAGGTGTGCACTGGTCCCAGGGGACCAGGCTGTACCCATACTGCAGCAGCTGGGACTTGCAGGCCCCAGGGTCACCACACAGCAGGAGTTGATCTCAGCATGAAATCTGCCTCTTCCTGTGTGACTAAAACCCTTCTCTATTTCCCGGAAAAGCTGAAGTGATTTCCTTTTTGAAATCTTCCTGTTCTTAATTGCTTGGACCTGAGGCTGAAGCAAATCTCTCATAAATGCTTGTTTTTCTGGAAAGTTTTTTAAGAAATTTCACATGCTTCTCTGAAAAAGTTTCTGTTCTGCTTCTTTATCTCCTTCATGCAGACACTTTGCATCCGTTTTCTGATAATGAATGATACCAATGAGGGTTCTGCTGGCAGACTTCACATGACTCACTCCTAGATTGATTCAACAGGAACAGCTGGATAGATGCTTGTAATGTTAACTTTGTCCCCAAGATGAACCTTGTCAACAATATCATTGTGAGCAAAAGGATGTCACCATGAGGCATCTGCCCTGCAAATATATTTTCAGGAGACTCTCGGAGTCTGATCATCTGCTTGTCAGAGAACAAAAGGCAGTCATGGGTCAGCACCACACTGCGGTGGGGCAGCAGGCACATTTGCAGGCTCAGTGGTCTGACCCGGTCCATCTCCACTAGGACAGTGTGGGTGCTCACCTGACACTGGAAGGAGGCCCCATACATCTCTGGAATCAGCTAGGACATCCTGATCATCATGACAGGTGATAAGCTGACCGAGGCCTTCCGGATTTAGTTTCTCATATTCAACACACTGAATGGTCCTACTTGAATCTGATGTTCTAAGATTGGGTCAGGTTAACTGTCAAAGACCTCATTGAGAGCCATATTAAAAGTTAGGATAACTTGTAGTGGGGGGCAGGTGAGCTGTCTGTATGGATTTTTGTCAAATGATTTTAAGTGTTCACAGTTTACATTTAAAAATGGCTCCCTAATAATAATTGTTTTCCAAAGTAAGTGTATGTATAGAGGTTCAACAGTATCGATGGAAATATTTTCATCTTTAGCCAGGTCAATAAAATCTCGAAAATTTGCTTTGCAGGTTTCCATATTGACATCCGTTACTCAAATCACATGTTTTTGTCCTAGAAACTGCTCACTGGCCATTCTATTTTCTGTTGTTGGCTATACTGCAAAACCACCTACAGACACTTTTGTGTAGGCCCCAGGTCAGGCCTCTGCCTCATGAGTATGCCCGTGACACCACTGCTTGGGGTTTGCTCTGTCGAGCTGAGAGTAACATGTTGTTTGGTGAACCAAGAACAAAACCAGGGGAATCCCTCAAGAGTGGGTCAGAGGAGAGCTGGAAAATACTATGTCCTGTGCAACAGGGCTCTGCCAGCCAGTTCCAGGCCTGGCCAGCCTCATCTGCAGCTCTGTTACATGGGTAGAATCCTGGCATCATTGTCTCTGACACAGAGATGGCCCGGCTCCCTCACTTGCAGGAAGGGAAGTTTACTACTCCAAAGCCTGCAGGACTTCAAATATACCTGGTAGATTGCATTCCCAAATGTCCCAAGAAAATATTTTTTCAAAGCTTTAAAAAAAATTAAAATATTAGAATTAAGTACTGAGGATTTTTTGAAGATAATATCAATATGTATTTAAAAGCATAAGGGAATAAACTACAAAGAAAGAAGTAAGAATCCAGAGTTATGTATCAAAAGTCTGTCAGGTCAGTTCATTGCCTCTACGATGGCTAGTTTAAAAATATAATGGAAACATATCCAATTGATGATAGTGTGGGCACGCACACACACACACAGGTGAGCATATTCAAAACCCTGTAAAATTTCAGGAATAAAAACAATGAAAACACATATGAAGAATAATATAAATATTTATTGAGGGTTATAAGAAGATGACTATATAGATAGATACCATTTCTATGAATGAAAGGCTCATTATTTTAAAAATTATAACTTTCTCAAAAATAATTATAAAATCCATATAAATAAAAATGGCTTGGGGATGCTGATATTCTCTGAAAGAAATGATCACTTGAAAATTAATCTCTTATTATTGAAAAAAGAAGATAAATATGGAGGCACCCACTCTATCAATTCACAAAGTTGCTGCAGATGAGGACTGCAGCCATGAAATTAAAAGAGGCTTGCTCCTTGGAAGAAAGGCTATGACTAACCTAGACAGCATATGAAAAAGTAGAGACATTACTTTGCTGACAAAGGTCCATATAGTCAAAGCTATGGTTTTTCCAGTAGTCATGTATGGATGTGAGAGTTGGATCATAAAGGAGGCTGAGCACCAAAGAATTGATTCTTTTGAACTGTGGTGCTGGAGAAGACTCTTGAGAGTCCCTTGGACTGCAAAGAGATCCAACTAGTCAATCCTAAAGGAAATCAATCCTGAGTATTCACTGGAAGGACTGAGGCTGAAGCTGAAACTCCAATACTTTGGCCATTTGATGCAAAGATCTCACTCATTAGAAAAGACCCTGATGCTGGGAATGATTGAAGGCAGGAGGAGAAGGGGCTGAGGATGAGATGGTTGGATGGCATCACTGACTCGATGGACATGAGTTTGAGCAGCCTCTGTGAGATGGTGAGGAACAGGGAGGACAGGTGTGCTGCAGTCTCAAAGGGTCTCAAAGAGTCAGACATGACCGAGTGACAGAACAACAACAACAAAATAAATTATAAAGTTGCAACACAAGAGTTCCCTGGAAACCACCACTTCCTTCTTACTGGACATTATAGTGCTCATGTCAACTGCATTGTTTTTTTCTTAACTCTTTTTATCTCACCCACATAATGAGAATGCAAATTAATTAAGGGACAGACATTCACTCTTTTAATTCTTTGTACTCCTTGCATTGGAAATCCCTGATGGCTCAGCAATAAAGAATCTGTCTTTTGATCCCTGGGTCCAGAAGATCCTCTGGAGTAGGAAATGGTAACCTGCTCCAGTATTCTTGCCTGAAAAACCCCATGGACAGAGGAGCCTGGCAGGCTACAATCCAAAGGGTTGCAAAGAGTCAGACAAGACTGAGCAACTGAAAATGCACTCCTCACATTAGTACATAGGCTTTGTAAAGTGTACAGCACATGGTCAGATTATAGGCATGCAGTGGCTACTTGAATGTAATTAAGAATTTTATCATTAGAATATTCCCATTGTAATCAAGAGCCTGACCTCATCTGTGATGTTTAGCAGCTAACTTCTTTTTAAGCTGCCTTTCTTATTTGGCCCTACATGTGGACAGGCTGATCAAGAAAGCCCATCATGTATCTCCTTCTTTGGAATCCCTGGAAAATTTAAGCCTATAAAATCTCCAGCCCAAGTAAATGGGAACTATTCTTAGCTTGTCCCTTAGGGGACGACAGAGGATGAGATGGTTGGATGGCATCACCGACTCAATGAACATGGGTTTGGGTAGACTCCGGGAGTTGGTGATGGACAGAGAGGCCTGGCGTGCTGCAATTCATGGGGTCGCAGAGAGTCGGACACAACTGAGCGACTGAACTGAACTGAACTAACTACTACAACTGTCCCGCCCATTCACAGCACTCTGCTCCAGCCAGCCTGGGCCTGCGTGGGCCCACTCTGCTTTCTTCAGGGGGGCCTTTGCAAGTAGTAAATTATCTTGTTTTGTGAAGTGTCATCAGCCTGGACATCTAAATGAGATAACCAAAACACTCAGGTGAAGCAAAGTAATATGATTGGAAAAACATGATTCTGTTTTCAAGGCCAGTTCAAAATGTGAGAAAAAAATTAGGAAACAGAACTTTTGTTATCACACATATCATTCAAACTTAGCTTTTAGATATAGAATACAGATATATTCCTTTAAAAAATGCTACTGGCTTGAAAGTTTACAGGAAAAAATATACAAATATTCTCCCAAACAAAACTTCATAATTATCATATAAAATCATTGTTTTGATTATAAATTTTCTAACAGAAACATTTTACATATTGAATTGCTCCATAAGAAATACCTACATATTATAGTGTCTCCTAAGCACCCTCCCAAACTATTATTCTGATTTTGTGTGACAGCTTCCAAAGAACGAATATATTCAGGTTCCTGAATCCAAGCCAAGCCATGAATTAATGAATTGGCAGGATCGGAACCATGTTCAACAACCTCCCTTGGATTCATACCTGCCAATTCTCCATAGAAATAGAGCTGGGGGATTTTGGCTACACCTTGAGTTTAGATTTGACTTATTCATTTTTCACTTAAAAAATCCTCCTCTGCCAATGCATTCAATGAATTTAATTCTCAACCCCTTCTGTTGGTATGAGCCTAAATTCTCATTAAAGTGATTCTTCTGCAAAGAGGATACAGCACCAAGAGGAAAATGCAGGCTTTTCTCTATGAGAAACATATTTTCCCCTCCACTTCCTGGTTTTTGTACATCTAGTTCCCTTTAAATGTTAATTTTTAGATTTTTTCTCTGGAATCTCTAAACACTTCACCTTTCATTTGACTAGCTATTTCTCTTACTATTTCAGGAAAAAAGGCAAATGCTTACAGTAAGAAAAAGGATGCATAAAATGAAGAATATAAACTTCCAAATGACTGTCTCCTTTGTGTAAAGGGTATAGGGGAAATTTATTTGTTTTATTAATCATTTCATTTTAAATCCAAGAAGCTGTGTGAGACAAATAGAAAATGCCAGCAAGGATGACATGACAAAGAGGCTAATAAACTGCTGGATGCTTATAACTGTGAGAGGAGCTAAGCAACATAAACTGCCTTCTGGGAACGGAGCGGGTAGCTGAGCTAAAGCAGGTCACAGGCAGGCTAAATACCACACTGACAGTGAAGAAGAATTCCATCAAGTACCCCAAATAGTTCACAAATGCAGCAAAATATTGACTGTTTATGACTTACAGTTTTTTTTTTTTTAATAAATTTATTTATTTTAGTTGGGGGCTAATTACTTTACAATATTGTAGTGGTTTTTGCCATACATTGACATGAATCAGCCATGGGTTTACATGTGTTCCACATCCTGACTTATAGTTTTATTGTAAGGCAAATTAAAGATCACATCCAATGCCCTACCATGTATCATCTAACTGAAAAACACCTAGATCTAGTGTTTATTTTTTTCAGGGGATGATGCTTAGAGAAAAAAAAATGACTTTCTGTACTTTGTGACAGATACTGAATAATTTGAGCATCTCTGACATTAATGATGCAATGAAGGTGAATTAAAATATTTCAATGATTAATTTTTTATCTGCATAAAATTTCCTTATGAATAAATAAGGGCTCCCTACCTCATAGACATGTGATTTTCTGACCTTGAAATTTTTTAATATTTATTTCAATTGTATTCATTTTGGGCTGTGCTGGGTCTTCGTTGCTGTATGGGTTTTTTTCTATAGTTACAGAGAGCAGGGGTTACTCTCTAGTTGTGATGTGCTCAGTTGTGGCTCGACGACTCTAAAGCACAGGTTCAGAAGTTGTGGCACACGGGCTTAATTGCCCCATGGCATGTGGGATCTTCCCGAACTACGGAGCAAACCCATGTCCCCTCCATTGCAAGGCAGAGTCTTAACCACTGAGCCACTGGGGAAGCCCTTGATTTTTTTTTAATATTTTAATTTATCCATTACACTATTTTGTGCTGTGAATAGGCAGCAATATTAGTGAAGAAAAAAATCCTAAAATATATCTTATCAATGACTTATTGTTCCTCTTTGCATAAAAATTAGGAAGACCGAAATGCTAGTCAGACACATGGTTGCCAAGGGGGAAGAGATGTGGGAGAGGGATGGATTGGGAATTTGGGATTAGCAGATGTAAACTACTGTACATAGGATGGATAGACAACTGTGCGGCATAGGGAACTATATTCAGTATCCTGTGATAAACCATAATGGAAAAGAATATTAAAGAAAGAAATGTCTATATGTGTATAACTGTGTCATTTGCTATACAGCAAAGATTAGCACTGCATTGTAAAATCAACTATACTTCAATAAAAAAATAAAATTAACAACAACGACAACAAATTAATGGATGAATTTTGAAAAAAGAAAAGCTAGTTAGAAGTTACCTTCTTGATGGTCTCCAGCATGGAGCGCCCTCCCTGCCAGGGCTTGGAGTTCTTTCTGATACATGACAGACTAGCCATGCTGTGCCACTTCCGGTCCTCCAGCTTCTTATGAAAAGCATTAGCAAGCAGAAGCACCGTGTCATATATGTAAAGGTTTGAAATCTGAAAAGACATTAGATAGCAATCATTAGAATCATTGATGCCAACCATCAAGAATAAGGAGAAAAGTATCAGCTCAGTTGCTTCTGTTCATGTCATAGATAGCTGGTTTACTGGGTTATTTATTAAGCAGAAGGTTTCTTTTTTTCATTCCTGGGCAATTTTGCTATTGAGAATGAAGTCTTGTCTGATTGTATGCCTCAACTGCTTTTTCAGCTTATTTAGGTGTGACAGAGATGATAAAAAAGAGGAGTTTCGACAGAGGCAAGGCTGTTAGTGTCAGACCTTAGAAAATCACTGGTCCTTATTTCTTTCTGAGGAAGTAAGGATCTAAGGGCTTAAGATTGGAAGGGCAAACTGAATAATACATTTTCTGAATATTTCAAATTTTTGCATTCTAGTTTTTCAGATGGAGAAACATCAACTTGATTTTACATGGAAGATGAGTGTCATAGGTGCCGGACGCCACCATCTGCCTATATGTTTGTGTCTATGAAGATTCAGTAATGAAAAAGTGAGAGGAAACACACCATTATAAACATTACAATGATCAAGGGTCTATACAAAATTATATACAGGTGCATTGCAATTAACATGACAAATACCATAAACTGCTGTTTGTGAATGTGTGTTTATATTAATGATTTCTTCTTTAAGGTAATCATATTAACTTCCTTCTACATAGGTTTTAAAATAAATTATACAAATATTTGATACATTGTATTGCCCTCTTACAGTTTGCCAGAATCACTATCCTCACTGTTAATTACCAATGTTGTCTATTTTTTAAATAATTTAGAAATAACATTTTAAAAATATAGACACCATGAGATATCCAAGGTCAACAACAGTGGTTAAATGTTACATTATTTCCTCTCTGAAAGTAAAAAAATCAATATAAAATAAAAAATGAGAACTCAACATAGCTATAAAAAATGAATCCATTTTAAGCATGTAAATCTTCTCAGATTTTTTAGAGTCTTATTATCACATTTTTTTCTTGAAAATAAAGGGGACAGTACTTTGATTACCCTTTGCTTATAATTAATCATGAAGGAATCTTATGAAATTTTTTGCCCACATCACAGCATGCTACTAAACTTCAACTATTAGGATGATGGGAATTTGAACAACTGTTAATAAGCACTTCCTAGCGATGCCTTTGAATTTTCTAACTAGGTAAATCTTTAACCATTTGTGTTTGTAGACTTTCCTTTAAAGAGACTTTGAACACTCGTATGCACCACATGAAATATCAGTTTATTCTTTATAAGGAAATATTTGCATAGGCTATTCTAATCTTCACCCCCACCCTACCAGATAATTCCTAGAGGGACTAGAGAGATGGCTGTAACTGGCCATGAATGTAGAGTAATGCTTGAAGTAGCCGATGAAATGAACTTCATCTGAATTGGACTGAAGATCCGAAATGTAAAGCTAGAAGAAACGTGAAGGATGAATGAGTTGTATCCAAAAGCCTGGGGCAAATCTTAGGATATTTCTCAATAATCTATAATAATTTGACCTTTTCTAACCTCTTATGGCTCCACTGCCTCAAACTTTCTTGCTCTAAGCAATCTAGTTTGATTTTGTTTCACCCTCTGACTGATTGCTTCAAGTGTGTAGATGAGATAGTTGTGGGAACATCCTCTGATGTCTCTTTATCTGTCTCTAACTAGTTAACTTCCTCTCATACTCAATTCATGGGTCACAGGCTGGGTGAATCCTACCCTGACAACTTCTCAGGATTGTCCCCACTCCCAGGCTAGGTGGGCAGTTCTTGTTTTATCTCCCGGAACACTCAGTGCATATCTCTATTGAAGCATATCAGAATGCTAAGATTTCTTTTAAATTGCTTTTTGCACAGATATATGTTCCTTCTGGATAGGGGCTCATGTTGCAATATTTTTGCCTTTTTCACTTTTTGTTTCCCTTATTTTTTATTTCCTCTTGACTTAGTCCAGAGTCTAGCACATATTTGGTTTTTGATAAATAGTTGTCAAAGAAAGAAAGTCAAAGAAAAGATAGTCTAGTTTAACATCAATTAGGTTTAACAGAAGTCAAGATGTGAGCGATCTGACAACTGGGGACACTTCTTATGGCAAAGTCCCCTTTGCATATCTAGAGGCACGCGCTTTAGCATCCATGCTGGACTAAAAGGTCGGTGATTTGTAGTCGATATGTGGTAAGTGTTTTTGACAAATGATTGCCTCTCTTTGTTTGCTCACATCCCAAACTGCAGAATCAAAAGGGGGTGATGACATTCTCTGAGCTTTCTATTATCCCTTCTTTTACTTTGTTCTTAGCAAATTCCTATTCTCTTTTGAGGTTTGTGCTCTTTACCATGCCACACATTACGGCCCCTCTCGGCCATTACCTACTGACCTCTTGGTCACTTTTTATTCAGATGACCTTTGCTTCTACTCTGGCCATGACCAGCACAAGTGACTATTTATTAGACACAAATGAACAACTCCTCTAACATCTTAAACGTCAGCATCCCACCATTTGACCAATCGTTTCTCTCTATCTATTCTAACAACATTTGTTTTCTGACTTTACTGAACCATCAACACCAACCTCCTCTACATGCCAGCTTTCCAATATCTGATACCTTCTTTGACTTGCTCTGAAACATTCCTTTAGTAGTTGATTACCTGGTATAATTTCTAGGCAGCTCATTCTCCCTCTGTCTTTCTCTTATTTTTCAGTGTTTCTGTTGAAAGTATAATACTCAGAACTAACTTTATTTGCAGATGTGAACTGACTGGAGAGATTTGGATAAAATATTATCTCTCTTGAGCTTAACAAAATGCTTCTGACACAGATACCGAGATAACATTAGAATGGTTTGGAGCAAATATTACTTCTGCTATGCTCAAAACAAGTTTGCCTTCATTTTAACAGCCTTAAACTGTCAAACCAGGTCTCATCCATTTAGACTTCATGTAACTGACTTTGAATCTATACTTCATCTCTATCATATTTTAAATTTTAGGCATATTATTCAGTGACTATTAACAATTTGAATATTGATGATGTAAGAAAATATAAGCTTTCTCTTCTAGTTTTATGTCATTAACAAATCTGATAGACATATTTTATTCATTTTAATTTGTGTTGGTTTAAAAATCTTGAAAATACTAGGTCTGAGTGAAGTCAAAGTTGCTTAGTCATCTCCGACTTTTTGCAACCCCAAGGACTATACAGGCCATAGAATTCTCCAGGACAGAATACTGGACTGGGTAACCTTTCCGTTCTCCAGGGGATCTTCCCAACCCAGGGATCAAAGCCAGGTCTCCCACATTGCAGGCGGATTCTTTACCAGCTGAGCCACAAGGGAAGCCCTATGTCCAAAGACAGACTCTTTGGATAACCATAGAGAATTCCTTGCAATTCAAGAATAGAATATTTATCAGTGGGGTTTTATTATTTCACTAGTTCCATACTTCCCAAACTGAGGGTAAGAGAAACTGTGGTGATAAGCTGTAAATATTAAAGGTACTCAAACCTACATAATACATCTGGGCCATGTTTTAGGCTTACCAATTTTGCCTGAAGATTTGGAAACAAAACAAAGTAGTTTAGCTGATTATTATTTGAAATGTTGTTGTTGTTGTGCAATCACTCAGTTGTGTCTGACTCTGCAACCCCATAGACTGCAGCACATCAGGCTTCCCTGTCCTTCCCATCTGCAGGAGCTTTCTCAAACTCATGTCCATTGAGTCGGTGATGCCATCCAACCATCTCATCCTCTGTCATTCTCTTCTTCTCCTC
Organism: Giraffa tippelskirchi; assembly: GCF_054371585.1. NCBI lineage: Eukaryota > Metazoa > Chordata > Mammalia > Artiodactyla > Giraffidae > Giraffa > Giraffa tippelskirchi. The sequence continues at coordinate 79,090,305 of NC_137275.1, read as the reverse complement.
CCTTCAATCTTTCCCAGTATCAGGGTCTTTTCTAATGAGTCAGATCTTCGCATCAGATGGCCAAAATATTTGAGCTTCAGCTTTAGCATCAGTCCATCCAATTCAGGATTGATTTTCTTTCAGATTGACTGGTTTGATCTCCTTGCAGTCCAAGGGACTCTCAAGAGTCTTCTCCAGCACTCACAGATCAAAAGCATCAATTCTTCGGCACTCAGCTTTTCTTATGGTCCAACTTTCACATCCATACATGACCACTGGAAAAACCATAGCTTTGACTATAAAGACTTTTGTTGGCAAAGTAATGTCTCTGTTTTTTAATATGCTGTCTAGGTTTGTCATAGCTTTTCTTCCAAGGAGCAAGCGTCTTTTAATTTCATGGCTGCAGTCACCATCTGCTGTGATTTTGGAGCCCAGAAAAATAAAGTCTCTCACTGTTTCCACTGTTTCCCCATCTATTTTTCATGAAGTGACGGAAGTGGATGCCATGATCTTAGTTTTCTGAATGCTGAGTTTTAAGCTAGCCTTTTCATTCTCCTCCTTCACCTTCATCAAGAAGCTCTTTAGTTCCTTTCTGCCATAAAGTTGGTGTCATCTTTACACCTGAAGCTACTGATATTTCTCCAAGCAATCTTGATTCAAACTATATTACTTTTAATTTTAAAGAAACCCATATATTATATAACTTTTAAAGGCAATAATAAGACTATGTTTTGAACATTTTAAAAAACCTGAGGCCAAAATGTTTACCATCGTTTGTTCTTAGTAGTCTTTGGTGAAAATGTTTGAGTGACATCAATTTATATAGATTTATAATGTTTTCCTAAAAGTAACAGTTTTCAAACACTACATTAAAATCAACAAACAATAAAAAGTTTTACGACAATATCTAAATATAAAAAAAAAAAAGTTAAGTAGGCTTCAGTGATGCCTGTTCTTAAGGAAGTCCTATTTTCTTGTTTAAAGTTCCTCAACCCATGTATTTAGTAGTATATTCTTCCGGGAGATGGTGAAGGACTGGGAAGCCTGACATGCTGCACTGCATGGAGTCACAAAGAATCGGACGGGACTGAGCAACTGAACAACAGCAATGTATCTAAATATTAATTTTAGTGTGTTAAGCACTTGTTGTCAAAATCTTTCTACCTCCCTTTTGAAAACTGGGATATACCAATATACCAATGCCTTGTACTTGGGTTCTCTTCCTAAGTATTTCTCTAATATTTCTAAATTACAACATTGTGATCATATCTACAGCTTTATTAACTGCTCTGAGAAATTATTTTCCAGGCTTCATTTTAGAACAGTAAGGTATACTCTAACCACCTCCAAATACCTGCTCCTTCTAATCTAATGATTTACTTTTCTTTAAATGACTTTTATCCTAATCTTTCCAATTTTAAGACATTATTTTTTCCTGGATGGTGAAACAGAAGCAATAGGATTTGAATGTTTCTATTTTCTCTCCATTAGCAGCCAAACTAACATTAGTTTTGTGTGTGTGCTCAGTTGCTCAGTTGTGTCTGACTCTTCGTGACCCCATGGACTTTAGCCCACCAGGCTCCTCTGTCCATGGGCTTTCCCAGGCAAGTATTCTGGAATAAGTTGCCATTTCTTATTTCAAGGGATTTTCCTGACCCATGGATCGAACTCACATCTCTTGCATCTCTGCATTGGTAGAGGGATTCTTTACCACCATGCCACCTGGGAAGACAACACTAGTTTCATCAAGCTATAAATGGCTTACTTCCTTCTTGTTTCATATATTGCTAAAAACTCTGTTTCTAGCTGAAAGTTTTCTTTGACATTTATTCTGCAACTCCAGCTAATTCTGAATTTTAGTCTTTCTAGAACTAATTTAAAGATTGAGGAAACTTGGCTTTTGTTCTTTCTAAGTATTACTTAGGCTTCCCTGGTAGAAGGACAGTTGCTGAAGCTGAATCTCCAATACTTAGGCCACCTGATGCATAGAACTGACTCATTGCCAAAGACTCTGATGCTGAGAAAAATTGAAGGCAGGAGGAGGGGATGACCGAGGATGAGATGGTTGGATGGCATCACTGACTCAATGGACATGAGTTTGAGCAAATACTGGGAAATGGTGAAGGACAGGGAAGCCTGGTGTGCTGCAGTCCATGGGGTCACAGAGTCAGACGACTGAGCGACTGAACAACAACAAAATATTACTTCCCTTTCTGTGTACACTAAAACACGTATCAGCATCTCTAGATGCTCACCCTCTTCTCTAGAGGTACCCTCTTCTCCTCTGTTGTACAGATTATTGTGACCTCTGGGTTTCTATTTTTAGAGGTCACAAGAATCATATTTTCATACCTTTTTTTCTGAGTTTTTCTTTAAGTTGGACCCTGCTGATAAGATATATGTCTACCTGTGATCCTTTTTATCTGCATTGTGGACTCCAAGTTGAGAGAGGGTTGTTTCTCCCAGGGAACCCCTTACTCTCAATTTTTAAAGTACTTTTCTTGTTATTTTCTTTAACTTCAGTGAGATAAAACATGTACCAAGGTCAGACTTTTTACCAAATGCTCTGCTTTTAGTGGAACATTTTAAATTCAATAGCCCAGCATTTAGGCACTATATAAATCTTCACATATAAAGTTTCTGTCAGTTTTCCTTTTACATATTAAACATTTAGTCAAATTCTATTACATATAATAGGGACGTTAATACACAATAAATGCACAAAGAAAAGTAACCTTCCAGCTTTCTTCGATCTGTAGCTTTCAGGGGTGTATGATGAAGGTATGGGGCAGGAGGGGTGTTACTTCCAGTACATCCTTAATTCATTAGATATGTCTGGGAATATAAAGATAAATAAAATATTTGTGCCCTGATTTCAAGGAACTCAACTGAATAAGAAGGATTGTGCTGTTAGGTGAATATGCTTTGAAATACTATGCAGTGCCTTTCTGCTTTCCCAATCCGTACATTTCCTACTACCCTTTCAACAGAAACAGCCTTTAATATCTCATGATTTTCTAAATCAAAGTTCTTTCATGTTTCTATTTAAAATTCTATCATTTCCACATCAATTATACACAGAACCAATTAATATCAAAAGATAGGTCATCAGAAGTAGAAAACTTAAAACCTGTTTAGGCTTGAGTGGCTCACTTTGACTTCTGTTTTCTTATCAATTACTTTCAAATCCAAATTCTTACAAATGTGCAAAGCACCATGGTAGGTATGACCGGAAAAAGAAAGAAAGACAAATACTTCATGTGATTTTATGATGCCTGGAGGGAACTTATTCTAAAGAAGCTTAAAATCTACTAGCAAAGTTCTGTGGGCAATGATCCCGGAGCCAGCTGTTGTGTAAATACACACTGTTCATTACAATGGTGGAGAAGGAAATGGCAACCCACTACAGTATTCTTGCCTAGAGAATCCTGTGGACAGAGGAGCCTGGTGGGCTGCTGTCCATAGGGTAGCACAGAGTCGGACACGACTGAAGCTACTTAGCATGCATGTATGCATTGGAGAAGGAAATGGCAACCCACTCCAGTATTCTTGTCTGGAGAATCCCAGGGACAGAGGAGCCTGGTGGGCTGTCATCTATGGGATCGCATAGAGTCGGATATGTGAAGCGACTTAGCAGCAGCAGCAGCAGCAGCAGCAGCATTACAATGGTAATAAGTATGAAGAAATGGTTAGATAAATGGCCATTTATCTAAAATATTCAAAGCTGACTAAAAATAGGGAATCTGTTATCTTTCAAATAAGGAAGTAGTTTTGCCAAGTCACCTTATTTATCTAGTATTATTAGGAATGAACTAGTTCTCCTAGAATTATTTTTCCAGCCTTTTCAAACTGAACATCTCTAAGTACTAAAATACTATTTCTATTAAACATTTTGAAGGAATAGGTTTCTAAAATAGATCCTATGTTTTTTCTTATGAAATTGACCATGACTTTAATCTTTCTTGGTATCTCAGGGTTACTGTTTAAATATTAACTAATAAACTAGCTATATACTATAGTGATACACTTGGAACTGTATTATAATGTAGAGTTGCTTCACAGAGAAGATCCTGCTCTGATAGGATATTTGAATTAGCATATCTCTTTGATTTCTCTTTTTATGTTTCTCGCCTCGGTATAGGGCTTCCTATATAGCCCTATTCTTGTTGATGTGCCTGCCTTTGTTAAAGCTCCTTCAAATTGACATATTGAGATGTCCCGTGCAAAGAGAAATAAAACAAAACATTCTGATAGGAGTTTCCTTAAGAAAAAGAAATAGGATCCAGACGAGTATTAAAAGGGCATTCTTATATGTAAGCTGCAGGGACTTGATGTTCTTTTTTTTTTTTTTTTTCGTTTTGCTTCTCAGAGATTGTATTCATTTACTTCAAATTCTTTGTTGTATTCTGAATAGCAAAGGTTTCAGCTATCTCCCATCTGAGTTGGATATAACTTTATATAACACAACTGTATTTTCGGATTTCTAAATATTTTTCTGGTGAAGTCCTTCCAGCCAGAAATTAATCTTTAAAAAGGAATAAGCTTCTATATCCTTGTTATGCCAGAAAAGGCAAACAAATTTATTAGCTTAATAATTTGGAGTTTAGCATTAAGGAGTATCAATCACAAATTCTACCATGATAAATGCTATTGATTTACTTGCTGAAAAGAGAATAACCGTTACTGATTATATTTCTATCGAATAGATATTTTGCTGTAATGAGATTTAAAACAATCAAAGACAGATTCTTAACACTCTTCCCAGTAGACTTATGAAATTGCTGGACCAAAAATGGAAACATGTAGAATTCTGAACGCAATGTCATCAGAAAATGTCTCTCTACAACTGACCAAAAAAAACCCTTAAAGACATATCTGGGTGCTTAGAATATACCTCCATATTCTGAGCAAATGGATCCTTTGGATCACACAATGTTGAAGATATTCGATGGTTGCCACGGAAACATCGCTGACTTATATTCTGGGGGACTGGAAATGTCTGTCGAATGATGGTTAACCTTCCAATTGACCTTCTTACAAGTTCCTGTACATCCACATCATTTATTTCCTATAAGATAAGAAATGGAAGAATCAGAAATGTTATAGTACATAACAGAAACACAAAACTATTTATGAGTTGTTATCAGGAAATGCTAAGAGATTCTGTTACTGTAATACATTTGCTTAATGCTTAGCCCACATCCAAGTGAAAACAACACTACACGTTCATTAAAATAATCAACTCATTTGTAGTTGCTGTCTGTGCTTTAAATTATATGCATTTATGTATATAATTAATGAATGCCTAAATAATTTCAAATGGAGTGATGGACTTAAATACTTTTTATTTATAATAAGTTTATAATATGTTGAATACTTCAGAAAACTATGTGTTATCTAAACATTGGAAAAGGTCACAAAGTAAGCTGCTATTACACTTAATTATTCATTAATGGATTTCAAGGTACTTTGACAACCTAGGAAGATAGCTGTAATGTAAGAGTAATATATATTGTTATTAGCAATGAAAAGGGGGTTCTTAAATAAAACAGTAGAGAGAGAAAGAGGAGGCATCATTTTTTAAGACTTTTCCCATTTTTTTCTTAGAACTATTGGTGTTAACTCATGGACTTGTTTTGATAAGGAATAGATAAAGTGCTCATTAACTGCTGAACTGATATATTAGTATATAATTGTGTTCTTAACATAAAGATAAAAAATTCTATTGATTAATACAAAATGAACTCCAGTGATGTTTATCCAAATTACTACTAGTTTGCATATAAGCCTTTAAGAACTCAAAGTAAAGCATTTTCTTCTTCCTTTTCACAGTCATCATCCAACTCTAGACTTAAAGATTTGACTCAACTATGGATGTGAAAATAAAAAAAATAATATTTTTAACAAACATCTGTTCTAGTTGAACATTATACTAATTGGAATTAGAATAAATGTGATCAAAATAAATTTTACTTTTAATGCAGATTTTACTTTGGTAGTTTGTAATTCATGGTATCCATCTGAAATCTTTTAAACCAATGAAATCTTTATAATTAACATATTATTGGTTTCAACAGATTCTTACAGCAACAGAAATAAAAGATTTGACATAGGATACATATTGGTCTGCAGTGAGTATTTCTCAGGTTTGTTTCAAAGAATTATTACAGAATAATGAAAGAGAAAAAGATAATTTACAAGCGCAAATTTTTTTTCTCATAGAACATATTAGCTTTAAAATCCATCCTTTATTTATGATCTTTATGAAATAAAGATTTTTCTGAAAATAAAATAACACCTTCCATCAGCCATATCCAGTATAATATCCTGGATTTCCAGTCAATTAATGTACCATAAAGATGATTTTTCTCAGTTTAAAATGCTGTCTTTTTCCTTTAGTGTGTATCATTTCACTGGATACCAAAATTTCTGTCTGGCAAAAGCAGGTCAGTTTTTAATTCTCTGCCATCTACTCACGAAGTAAAATTAAACAGTGTCTACAGTGTCTATCAACTTCATTTTAGGTCTGAACTTTAAACAGGAAATGTTTAAAATCAATTTTTATTTTTATTCAATGTTATTACATGCTTAAAATTTTTTCATATTATGCAGATAGGCATCTTGATTTTAAAAAAGCAGTGAAAATTTCTACCACTCTTTCATAATATTGACTAAGTTGTGTTATATATGTGGTCTTTTTTTTTTCTTTAGCAATATAAGATTTATCAATATTTTGTCAAATACCACTATTTCTACATGCTCCACCAGTGCTGAACTCCAAATCAGCATATTAGAACAAAAACTTACATTTATTAAGATCCTACTATATTTTGGGAAAAATACTAAGTACTTAACACATTATTTCATTTTCTACTAAAAACTACATTCTGATTCAGATGTTGTTAATTTTCATGTACAAATAAAGAAGTAGGGAGATTCCAAGTTCTTCATCAAGATACCCTTTACTCATAATAAGATTTTATAAATGTCATCAAAAGACACTGAAGTAATCATGTAAGGAATCCATTTTTCCTTACAGGAATTATTTAGATTAATATTCATGAATGATAGGAATTAAAACAATAAAGATATACTATTCTAGAATTTAATAGCCTAATAATTCTATAAGGAATGGTACAGTCATCTATCAGGAGCCAAAGTCTTTGAGAGGACTATTTTTAAATCCACATAAAAGGATGGTTACCTTTTACAAGTTCTAAAAGCTGAAGTCCTCAGATGTCTAAATGACTAAACTATATCTGAGAAGATGTCAATTTGAATTGAATATATTTTGCCTATTATTATTTGAGGAAGGGAAAAGAAAGTAATTTTCTGGGAGGAAAGAATCTGCCATTTTGAATGAAGCTAACAGACAGTCTCAAAAAATTCACTTGCAGTTTTAGTTTTGATACCTGATCTCAAAAATAGTTTGATAGTGATATGAGAACTTGATTAGGTAGCTATTTTATATTTACAGAACTTCTGCATTCCGGAAGATGCATTTTAAGAGTGGCAAATACAATGTCATGTAAACAGTGGAAGCCAAGTGAATATTTAATCTATTAAGAAATATTTTGAAAAGAAAAATAAATTGGTAGGTAAACTGCTTTATTAAAATATGAAGCTGTTGCATAATCTATTGGAATCTACACTGTTCACATGTGCAGACTTTTAAAAATGTTAAAATATCTGATTTAAAAAAATAATCATATGAAGAACTAGTTTACCACACACTCAACTGAGTCCCCTGTACTACCTACATATGCTACTAAGTTATACAGACATTTCCTGAGTTTGAAGGAATTTAAAGAAAGTAAATTAAAAATTATTTGATGTTTTTGTACTATTTATTTTAGTAAGCATATTTATGAAATAAGAATTAATATTGCAATGAAAAACAAACAAATATGTTTTAGTGTACTTAATTTTTCTCAAGTGTTCTTCTTTAAGAGCAAAGCATTCAGCCTTTTATTCTCCAAAAATTATTTACATGGATAATCAAAAATTATCAAGAGTCAAATCAATATATCTGAGAAAAGATTCTTATTCACTTTACTGTGATAGTTTAACATAGGGCGAATACTGAATTGGAGTCAAAGCCACGGAAGAGGAAAGCTAAAATATCTGGTAGGGCTATAACTCCATCAGAAACAGCCAATTTCCAGAACAAATCTTTTAGGAGAATTGGATCACTCCTGAATCCTTGTAGGATATCAGCTTTAAGCTTAAGTTAATAGAATTCTGGGGAAGGAAAGACTCTCAAAATCTACTAGATCGGATGCCAATCTATATTATATAAACTATTTCAGAATAGGATCCCTTCCTCCTTTCCTATTCTTTTATCTCTTTACATCTAATGAAGTTCTTGGCTTATAGTAGGTATTCATTAAATGTATTGTCAAATAAAAAATTGAATGAACGGCAAGATTTCAGCAAACCATCGTTTAAAGATAGACTCCTGAAATTTTAAGTAGAGACACTCAGGTGCTTTAATAACTTTATCTATTATAAATAAAGCAGATTTTAGTAATGATATTAAGCAGTGTGTTATGTAGCATAATTTGAAAAGATTATGCTTATTGTTGTGTTGCTGATATGTTTATGCTTCCATACTTTAACAAAAAAGATCCTTTGATGCTTCCATAAAGTTTAACAGTAATGCAAAATTATTATACAAATATCATGAAACATGGAACAAAACCAACTGTAGACTATAAGAGTGGAAAGAGGAACAGAATGTCAACTTTCTGCTTGACAGATTAGTAGAGAGCAGTTCAATTAATCACGAAACTAGAAAAACGAAAAATATTCACTACACATATTCAAATCTCAACAATAACAGCAACAACTTCTTAACTGCAGAACTAAGCAGTGATTAGCAGAGAATAATGGCTTGAACTAAAAAACTAGTATTTAAATAAGAAGTCAGGACATCAAAGGTCAGGTTTAGTATCATCAGGGAATAGAAGACTACATATAGCATTATGATTCTTGCTGCTCTGAACAGTGTGTGTGTGTGTGTGTGTGTGTGTGTATATATATACACACACACACATTCGGAGAAGACAATGGCACCCCACTCCGGTACTCTTGCCTGGAGAATCCCATGGACGGAGGAGCCTGGTAGGCTACAGTCCATGGGGTCGCTACGAGTCGGACACGACTGAGCGATTTCACTTTCACTTTCCACTTTCACGCACTGGAGAAGGAAATGGCAACCCACTCCAGTATTCTTGCCTGGAGAATCCCAGGGACGGGGGAGCCTAGTGGGCTGCCGTCTATGGGGTCACACAGAGTCGGAAACGACTGAAGCGACTTAGCAGCAGCAGCAGCATACACACACATTAAGTGGTATTGAAACACTAAATGGTATTGACCTGCTCTGCCTAAAATTACATCTCTGTTCAATGACTAGTAAGGAGGGCTGTGGTAAAAAAGAGCTAAGGGTTTCAGTAACAGTAAAAGTGAAGTTACATTTATAACAATTTACAGTAGGAAACTAACATGTGAATGAGAAAAGAACTGAGGTTTTCTACACTGTGTTCTATACTTCTAATATGTATTTATGTATGTATATCTTCCTATCTGAATTTCTAACCTGTAAAACTTAAATAAAGTGCTAGGCCATCTGCTTCAGGACCCTGAAGGGATGATAATACTTATAAGCAAAGGCTGTTGTCTGCTAGATCACCTGATTTCAGGGAAAAGATAAATACCATTTCCAACTACTAGCATAGGACTGATTACACCATATGAACTAGCATAGCCTCTCATTATAGCACAGTTGATGCAGATGAAACAAATACACTGTTTTCAAGTTTCAGCATCAATTTGTATCATGATGCACAATGCCAACTTTGACTTATAGTTTCTCTTTGAGAAACTGTTGGTGCAATAAGATTAAGTAAATGTTTGCAACCCATTTTAAAATTAGCAACAAAATAGTAGCTACACAAACCAAACTAATCAGATTCACAATTTCCATGTTCAAACAAAATGGGCATTTGCAAGTTGTTGGATTTTGTTGTTGTTGTTGCTCCTTTTAGAGCTTATTATCTTCCTAGAAAACTTGAGGAATTCATGTTTCATATTTTATGGAAATTAAGATAAATTTTGATTCATTCATTATAAATAGACCTATAAAAGAAATAAAGGTAGTGAGACTCAAGTTTCCTGAGGCATATTTCAGAGAGAATGAGGTGGCTGGATGGAATCATGTAGAAGTAAGAGGGCTGAGCACAGATACATGTATGGATGGTATTTCTTAGGGATGAAAGTACAGAAAATATGCTTGATCTCTGATTTTTTTTAAAGTAGTTTAGGAAAAAAAATAATAACCAATGTAAACAGTATGGGCTGTGACCATGAGATTTTTCAAAGACCAAGTGGTATTGATCTGCTCTGGCTAAAATTACATCTCTGCTCAAGGACTAGTAAGGAGGGCGGGGAGTTAAAAAGAGATAAGGGTTTCAGTAATGGTAAAAGTGAAGCTATAGTAATAACCATTTACAGTGGGAAACTAACATGTGAATGAGAAAATAACTGAGGTTTTTTTATACTGTGTTCTATATTGCTAATATTTATTGAGTTATTAGTCAGTTAGATTGTTTTTTGTGTGGATTTTTTTTTTGTAAAATAGGGACTCAAATTATGAAACAATTGTTGAAAGACATCATTTGCCCTAATACTTTATGAAATAAAACTTAATGAGAAGTTTAACAGAATGAGTTACAATCTTTATGAAAGATATAGTAAAATAAAAGCTATTGCTCTTTCCATGATAGTCATCATAAGTGAAATACATACTACTCAAACTTCCTCTTTATAATATGAAAAAGCAATTTCTTCCATAGCACAAATTGACAAGCAAGCAGTAGACAGATGGTCACTGGTGTCATGGGAAGCTCTCTCTACCGGGGTTCATATTTTCAAGATGCAAGGATAACATTAGAAGTTAAGTTGAATATGGGAAAAAAGTTAATTCAGGGGTCCTTTGTGCAATCTTACCAAAAAATAGAAAAGAATGGGCACTTCCATTTATCACTTAAAAGTGTTAATTGGTTGATTAATCCATGTCTCTAAAGAAGCAAGAAATCACTTTCTCCCCCTAGTCATCGATATTGACACAAACAAGTAAAACAGCTCCAGTGTTCCATATCAAAAAAGCTGTGTGGCCTATTCTCCATCAGAAGGTGAGTGTGAAACAAAAACAAGAAATTAGGGGAATTCTCTATTTCAAAAAATAGTAATCCAGAAAATATTAAGCTAAAGACAAAAAGTAACAGAAAACTTACTGGCTCCTATAAGATTGAAATTTAGGAGCAAAAATTTCAAAAATATAATCTATAAGGAAAATTATATATATAAAAAAAAGCGACAACCAAAACTTTAGACTGGAAAAGACTAAGTTTTAAATCCCATTATTACCACTTAATAGTTGTGTAGTATTTGACAAACCATTCGATTTATTTGAACCTTAGATTCTTTGGGAAAAAAACAGATGAAAATACCTAGAAAAGGTATTTTTAGGTATGTGGTTGGTTTGTTGTCTCCCTTTCCCCTTAATCCATCCTGATGTTTAGTCATTCTAGATTGACTTAAAAACTTCATTGAAAAGCAGATCTGACATACACACATTATCTGTGGGGATCTCTGAAGAACATATCTTAATCTGATATAAGAAACACACTGACAAATCATGTAGACTCAAAGTCTGGCAGGCCAAAAACAGGTTTGTAAAATGTTTCCAGTGCCTTTAAGCTGAACAAAAAAGAACCATCAAGAGAGCTAAAATTCATCAATGAAGGGTGTTGTAGGAGAAACAACTTGAAACTAAGAATCATTTTTATTTCTCTGTACAAGGAAAGGCAAGACACTATTTCCTCAATACTTCATAACTATTCATTATTCAACAAAATAATATGTGTGGAAGTGATCTGTGAACTTTTAATGTACTCTTATCATTATTGCAGTTCCATTTACTGAGTGTCATTTGTCAGGCACCATGTTAAGAGCATTCAATAATATTTCACTTAATTTTCATTAAGAACTGGCAAAGTAAATGTTGTCATATGTACAGTAGAAACAAATAACCCCTGAGGCACAGGATATTTTACTATATATCAATAATAACACAGCCATGAACCAATTTCAAAGTCAGGATTGAGCCTATCTTGCTGAATTCAAGACTAGAATTCTTGCCAAAAATGCTACTTTGCTCCTGAGATAAAATTTATTATTCTATAATTCAACATTAATATCTTTTGATAAACAACACATTATTTTTTCCATAAGGAATAGATATACTGAATACTAAATCTTTATCTCATTATTTGTCCCTGACCGATCTACTCATTGTCCTTTCTAACTCTGACTGGCAGGTGCTAATGGAACAACTTATTTCACAGGGCTCTTGTGTGGTAATACTGTATTTTTAATGTTATGCATTGTTTTTGCAAAAAAAAAATCTTTCACAAGAAATTTGACAAGTTGGTGGATTTTAAAACAGTTGTGTTTCTTTATGAAAAGCAAAACAATCTGCTCTTATTTATTCATATTCATCTAAGGAACTATTTAATCCACTTGTAAGGGGGTGGGATATAAAAGTTCTAGAAACAACAGTAAAATATAAATGGAACACAGGCCCTCCACTGGGAGGAATTCACTTTGCTTACAAAGAAGAACTGTACTTTTTATGAAAATGATCTCTGATGTAGGCAGTGTGTGCCAACGGAAAAGGCTAAAAGATACTCAGTGGGGAAGACATTCTCTATTTATTTTATTCATACAAAGCCCTTTATAATTTGTAAAAACTCCTTATTCTGTTTTGTTTTACAGCATCCTTTCAGTGAGCTGAAAGTTTACTCTGTGTTCTTTCCTGTTAGAAATTCAAGGCTATAGCTGTGACTATACATATGAAAACAGGACTCAGAGTTGACAGTAAGGTTTAGTTAGATTTACCTCGTTTATAATGATCCAGTGACAGTCAAAAGCAACCAAATTAGTCTCCACAACCTGGAACAGAAAACAAACCAGCTATCAGTCAGCATTAATTGTAAAAACCAAACCAAACTAAAAAGATATACTTGACAAATGACAAAAATATATCACATATTGGAAAGGTCTTTTTTAGTCAACTGAAAACAGAAAACCGTTACAGTAAAATACGGTAGAAACATTTGTGTTCATCTTGTGAGTACAGTGGAGACTCTCTAAGTTTGAAAATAAAGTTAATTGAAAGCCTAGAAAAAAAAAAGGCTTCAGATGAAAAAAGAATACAAGTAATACTGTTTTTGTGATTTGCATTGAATTTCCTAGTCCAAATAAAGTTTTGATGACCTTGTATCATCTACATAATAAATATCTAAGTACATATCCCTCCATAATCTGGCTCTAACTTAACATTCTTATCTGTTACTTCCATGTGTATATGTTTTGTCATTGTCTTGACAAAGTAAAAAGTCCATGTTCTAAAAAGTTTGGGGGCATCCAGGCTAAGATGGCGGAGGAATAGGACGGGGAGACCACTCTCTCCTCCACAAATTTATCGAAAGAACATCTGAACGCTGACCAAACTTCACAAAACTACTTCTGAAGGCTGGCAGAGGACGTCAGACTTCCACAAAGACAGCGCATTATCTTCAAAAGCAGGTAGGAGAAATTATAAAAGATAAAAAGAGAGACAAAAGAGCTAGGGACGGAGACCCGTCCTGGGGAGGGAGTCGTAAAAGAGGAGGAATTTCCAAGCACCAGGAAACCCTCCCACTGGCGGGTGTGGGGGAAGATTTCTTATCTCGGAGGGCAACGTAACTGGGAGGAAAAAATAAATAAAATCCACAGATTACGTGCCTGGAGCAACTCCCAGCAAAGAACCCCAGACGCTCGCATCATCCGCCACCAGCAAGTGGGGGCTGAACGGAGAGGAGCGGGCGGCACTGCCTAGGGTAAGGACCGGGCCCGAGTGCCCCGAGGGCAATCTGAGGGAGCTAACGTGAGATAGTAACCTAAACTGTGGGACAGCCAGAGAGAGAGAACTATCCCGCGAAAAGCCCAACTCTAAGGCACTGCCGGCCCGCTCACAGAACAAAGGACTGAGCGATACCAGAGGAGAGCTAGCCGGCTGCGGACCGCCCCATCCCCCGCCGGACACAGCGGGCAGGCGGGGTCCGCCAGAGCCGGAAAGGGGCAAACTCGGCTCCAGAGAGGGCACCCCTTACCAAACTGCAAACAGGCTCCCAGTTTCTAAGCAAAGACTGCCTGAGATCCCGGAGGGTCGACAGCCGCCGGGAGGGTCGCAGCCAGAGACCAGCTCCCCAGAACCGACACAAAGCACACCTGAGCCGGGCACACCCGTAAACCGAGGCGGGAACCAGGGAGGTGATAAGCCGCACCGCCCCAACAGGGGAGAGCGCGCTCGCCAAACTCCTGGCCGCCGGGGCAGCTCCGACCGGGAACGGCACAAGCCGCGGGCGAAACCGAGTCTGCGCCTTTGTGGAGTAACCGGGAGCCTGAACCTGAGCGGCTTAGACCTGGGAAGTGCACGCAGCTCAGGGCCCGCTCCCCGGCCCAGTAACCTGAAGCCTGAGCAGGGTAGACGGGGAAAGCACACACGCCGTGAGCGGGGGCGAACCCAGTGCGGCCGAGACACTGCGAGCTTACCACACACACGCCAGATTTGCAGTGTTCCTTCCTCCCCACAGCACGATTGAACAAGCGAACCTAAAGAGATCACCTCCACTGCTTTGTTGCAGGGCGGAAATTAGATACTGAAGAGATCTCCAAACAGAAGCCAAATAAACAGAGGGAAGCGCTTTGGAAGGGACAGGCAAACAGATTAAAATCCCTGTAGTTAATACCTACTGCATTGGAAAGGACCTATAGATCTTGAAAAGTATAAGCAGGAATAAGGATCTATCTGAAACTGAGCAGATCCCACACTGCTCACAACAGCTCCAGAGAAAGTCCAGGATATATATATATTTTTTACTATTATTATTTTTTTTTTAATTTTTTTTTTATTTAAAAAAAAATTTTTTTTCTCTTCTTTCCTTTTTCTTCAAGTCCTCTATTACACCTTTAAATTTCATTTTCATAACCCACTATTAACTTGCAAAAAAAAAAAAACACCCTATTTTTGAAGCAAACTACATACATATATCTTATACTTTTGTGTTTTCTTTTTTTAATGTTTTTTTTCCTGTTTTACTTTTTTTTTACTGTTTCTTTTTTTACTGTTTTACTGTTTTTTTTTTCTTTTTACACTGTTTCCTTTTTTCTTTTTTTTTTTATATTGTAAGTTTTATAAGAGTCTAACCTCTACTCTAGATTTTTAATCTTTGCTTTACATATTTGATATCAATTTTGTACATTTAAGAACCCAATCTTTAGGACCCATTTTTACTCAGGAGTGTGATCACTGGCCTGATCACTCTCTCCCCCTATTGATGCTCTTTCTTCTCCCCCAGGGAACCTCTATCTCCCACCCTCCTACTTCTCTTCTCAACCCAATCCTGTGAATCTCTGAGGGTGTTCTGGGTACCGGAGAACACTTCAGGAACAGGATACTGCCCAGATCTCTCTCTCCCCTCTTGATTCCTCCCTTTCTACTCATGCTCACCTCTATTACCTTCCTCCCCCCTCTCTATGTATCTCTGTGAACCACTCTGAGGGTTCCAAACTGTGGAAAGCACAAAGGGAAGTGCTTACTGGCTAGATTGCTCTCTCCACATTTGAATTCCCCTCTTCCCCTCCTGGTCACCCCAAACCCCTCCCCCCACCTCATCTCTCCATGTAACTCAGTGAACCTTTCTGGGTATCCCTCACTGTGGAGAATCTTTTCACCATTAACCTAAAAGTTTTATTATTGAGGCTGTATGGAAGGAGAAGTCTAGAGGCTACTACAAGAATAAGACTGAAAGCCAGGGGAAACATTAATTAATAAGAGACCATCCAATAGCCTCCATATATACACTGAAACCAAGCTCCACCCAAGAGCCAATAAGTTCCAGAGCAAGACATACCACGCAAATTCTCCAGCAACGCAGGAACAGAGACCTGAGCATCAATATACAGGCTGCCCAGAGGCACACCAAATCCATAGACATCTCAAAAATTAATACTGGTCACTCCATTGCACTCTAAAGAGCAGAAATCCAGCTCCACCCACCAGAACACCGACACAAGCTCCCCCAACCAGGAAGCCTTGACAAGCCACCTGTCCAACCCCAACCGCAGTGAGAAACCTCCACAATAAAGAGGAACTTCATACTACCAGAATACAGAAGGGCCACGCCTAACACAGCAATCTAAACAAGATGAAAAGGCAGAGATATACTCAGCAAGTAAAGGAAAATGAGAAATGCCCACAAAGCCAAACAAAAGAGGAGGAGATAGGGAATCTATCTGAAAAAGAATTTAGAATAATGATAATAAAAATGATCCAAAATCTTGAAAGCAAAATGGAGTTACAGATAAATAGCCTGGAGACAAAGATTGAGAAGATGCAAGAAATGTTTATCAAGGACTTAGAAGAAATAAAAAGGAGTCAATATAGAATGAATAATGAAATAAAGGAGATAAAAGACACTCTGGAGGGAACCAACAGTAGAATAACAGAGGCAGAAGATAGGATAAGTGAGGTAGAAGATAGAATGATGGAAATAAACGAAGCAGAGAGGAAAAAAGAAAAAAGAATCAAAAGAAATGAGGAAAACCTCCGGGACCTCTGGGACAATATGAAACGCCCCAACATTCGAATCATAGGAGTCCCAGAAGAAGAAGATAAAAGGAAAGGCCATGAAAAAATACTCGAGGAGATAATAGTTGAAAATTTCCCTAAAATGAGGAAAGAAATAGTCACAGAAGTCCAAGAAACCCAGAGAGTTCCAAACAGGATAAACCCAAGGCGAAACACCCCAAGACACATATTAATCAAATTAACAAAGATCAAACACAAAGAACAAATATTAAAAGCAGCAAGGGAAAAACAACAAATAACACACAAGGGGATCCCCATAAGGATAACAGCTGATCTTTCAATAGAAACCCTTCAGGCTAGAAGGGAATGGCAGGACATACTTAAAGTAATGAAAGAGAATAATCTACAACCCAGATTACTGTACCCAGCAAGGATCTCATTCAGATATGAAGGAGAATTCAAAAGCTTTACAGACAAGCAAGAGCTGAGGGAATTCAGCACCACCAAACCAGCTCTCCAACAAATGCTAAAGGATTTTCTCTAAACAGGAAACACAGAAAGGATGTTTCAACACGAACTCAAAACAACAAAGTAAATGGCAACGGGATCATACTTATCAATAATTACCTTAAATGTAAATGGGTTGAATGCCCCAACCAAAAGACAAAGGCTTGCTGAATGGATACAAAAACAAGACCCCTATATATGCTGTCTACAAGAGACCCACCTCAAAACTAGGGACACACACAGGCTGAAAGTGAAGGGATGGAAAAACATATTTCATGCAAACGGAGACCAAAAGAAAGCAGGAGTCGCAATACTCATTTCAGATAAAATAGACTTTAAAATAAAGGATGTGTAAAGGGACAAAGAAGGACACTACATAAAGATCAAAGGTTCAATCCAAGAAGAAGACGTAACAATCATAAATATATATGCACCCAACATAGGAGCACCACAATATATAAGGCAAATACTAACAAGTATGAAAGGGGAAATTAACAATAACACAATAATAGTGGGAGACTTTAATACTCCACTCACGCATATGGATAGATCAACTAAACAGAAAATTAACAAGGAAACACAAACTTTAAATGATACAATAGACAAATTAGATTTAATTGATATTTACAGGACTTTCCACCCCAAAACAATCAATTTTACCTTTTTCTCAAGTGCACATGGAACTTTCTCCAGGATAGATCACATCCTGGGCCATAAATCTAGCCTTGGTAAATTCAAAAAAATTGAAATCATCCCAGCCATCTTCTCTGACCACAATGCAGTAAGATTAGACCTCAATTACAGGAAAAAAACTATTAAAAGTTCCAACATATGGAGGCTCAACAACACGCTTCTGAATAACCAACAAATCACAGAAGAAATCAAAAAAGAAATAAAATTATGCATAGAAACGAATGAAAATGAAAACACAACAACCCAAAACCTATGGGACACTGTAAAAGCAATACTAAGGGGAAGGTTCATAGCAATACAGGCGTACCTCAAGAAACAAGAAAAAAATCAAATAAATCAACTAACTCTACACCTAAAGCAACTAGAGAAGGAAGAAATGAAAAACCCCAGGGTCAGTAGAAGGAAAGAAATCTTAAAAATTAGGGCAGAAATAAATGCAAAAGAAACAAAAGAGACCATAGCAAAAATCAACAAAACTAAAAGCTGGTTTTTCGAGAAGATAAACAAAATTGATAAGCCATTAGCCAGACTCATCAAGAAACAAAGGGAGAAGAATCAGATCAACAAAATTAGAAATGAAAATGGAGAGATCACAACAGACTCCACAGAAATACAAAGGATCATAAGAGACTACTACCAACAGCTATATGCCAATAAAATGGACAACTTGGAAGAAATGGACAAATTCTTAGAAAAGTATAACTTTCCAAAACTGAACCAGGAAGAAATAGAAGATCTTAACAGACCCATCACAAGCACGGAAATCGAAACTGTAATCAGAAATCTTCCAGCAAACAAAAGCCCAGGACCAGACGGCTTCACAGCGGAATTCTACCAAAAATTTAGAGAAGAGCTAACACCTATCCTACTCAAACTCTTCCAGAAAATTGCAGAAGATGGTAAACTTCCAAACTCATTCTATGAGGCCACCATCACCCTAATTCCAAAACCAGACAAAGATGTCACAAAAAAGGAAAACTACAGGCCAATATCACTGATGAACATAGATGCAAAAATCCTTAATAAAATTCTAGCAAACAGAATCCAACATCATATTAAAAAGATCATACATCATGACCAAGTGGGCTTTATCCCAGGAATGCAAGCTTTTTTTAACATCCACAAATCAATCAATGTAATACACCACATTAACAAATTGAAAGAAAAAAAACCATATGGTTATCTCAATAGATGCAGAAAAAGCCTTTGACAAAATTCAGCATCCATTTATGATAAAAACCCTCCAGAAAGCAGGAATAGAAGGAACATATCTCAACATAATAAAAGCTATATATGACAAACCCACAGCAAACATTATCCTCAATGGTGAAAAATTGAAAGCATTTCCCCTAAAGTCAGGAACAAGGCAAGGATGCCCACTCTCACCACTACTATTCAACATAGTTTTGGAAGTTTTGGCCACAGCAATCAGAGCTGAAAAAGAAATAAAAGGAATACAGATAGGAAAAGAAGAAGTAAAACTCTCACTGTTTGCAGATGACATGATCCTCTACATAGAAAACCCTAAAGACTCTACTAGAAAATTACTAGAGTTGATCAATGAATATAGTAAAGTTGCAGGATATAAAATTAACACACAGAAATCCCTTGCATTCCTATACTCCAATAATGAGAAAACAAAGAGAAATTAAGGAAACAATACCATTCACCATTGCAACAAAAAGAATAAAATACTTAGGAATATATCTACCTAAAGAAACAAAAGACTTATATATAGAAAACTATAAAACACTGATGAAAGAAATCAAAGAGGACACAAACAGATGGAGAAATATACCGTGTTCATGGATTGGAAGAATTAATATAGTGAAAATGAGTATACTACCCAAAGCAATCTATAGATTCAATGCAATCCCTATCAAGCTACCAATGGTATTTTTCACAGAACTAGAACAAATCATCTCACAATTTGTATGGAAATATAAGAAACCTCGAATAGCCAAAGCAATCTTGAGGAAGAAGAATGGAACTGGAGGAATCAACCTGCCTGACTTCAGGCTCTACTACAAAGCCACAGTCATCAAGACAGTATGGTACTGGCACAAAGATAGAAATATAGATCAATGGAACAAAATAGAAAGCCCAGAGATAAACCCACGCACATATGGACACCTTATCTTCGACAAAGGAGGCAAGAATATACAATGGAGAAAAGACAATCTCTTTAACAAGTGGTGCTGGGAAAACTGGTCAACCACTTGTAAAAGAATGAAACTAGAACACTTCCTAACACCGTACACAAAAATAAACTCAAAATGGATTAAAGATCTAAACGTAAGACCAGAAACAATAAAACTCCTAGAGGAAAACATAGGCAAAACACTCTCCGACATAAATCACAGCAGGATCCTCCATGACCCACCTCCCAGAATATTGGAAATAAAAGCAAAAATAAACAAATGGGACCTAATTAAAATTAAAAGCTTTTGCACAACAAAGGAAACTATAAGCAAGGTGAAAAGACAGCCTTCAGAATGGGAGAAAATAATAGCAAATGAAGCAACAGACAAACAATTAATCTCAAAAATATACAAACAACTTCTGCAGCTGAATTCCAGAAAAATAAACGACCCAATCAAAAAATGGGCCAAAGAACTAAACAGACATTTCTCCAAAGAAGACACACAGATGGCTAACAAACACATGAAAAGATGCTCAACATCACTCATTATTAGAGAAATGCAAATCAAAACCTCAATGAGGTATCATTTCACACCAGTCAGAATGGCTGCTATCCAAAAGTCTACAAGCAATAAATGCTGGAGAGGGTGTGGAGAAAAGGGAACCCTCTTACACTGTTGGTGGGAATGCAAACTAGTACAGCCACTATGGAGAACAGTGTGGAGATTCCTTAAAAAACTGGGAATAGAACTGCCATATGATCCAGCAATCCCACTGCTGGGCATATACACCGAGGAAACCAGAATTGAAAGAGACACGTGTACCCCAATGTTCATCGCAGCACTGTTTACAATAGCCAGGACATGGAAGCAACCAAGATGTCCATCAGCAGACGAGTGGATAAGGAAGCTGTGGTACATATACACAATGGAATATTACTCAGCCATTAAAAAAAAAATACATTTGAATCGGTTCTACTGAGATGGATGAAACTGGAGCCCATTATACAGAGTGAAGTAAGCCAGAAAGAAAAACAACAATACAGTATACTAATGCATATATATGGAATTTGAAAGATGGTAACGATAACCCTATATGCGAGTCAGAATAAGAGACACAGATGCATGGAACAATTTTATGGACTCTGAGGGAGAAGGTGAGGGTGGGACGTTCTGGGAGAATAGCATTGAAACATGTATATTATCGTATGTGAAACAGAACACCATTCCATGTTCGATGCATGAGACAAGGGCTCAGGGCCAGGGCAATGGGATGATCCAGAAGGATGGGATGGGGAGGGAGGTGGGTGGGGGGTCCAGGAAGGGGAACACATGTAAACCCATGGCTGATTCATGTCAATGTATGGCAAAAACTATTACAATATTGTAAAGTAATTAGCCCCCAACTAAAATAAATAAATTTATTAAAAAGTTTTGGATATGTGTATTGAGGAAATCCAATTGTAAAATTACCTGAATGAAAACACTAAAAGTGATGGACATTATATTAGCACAAGTTATAGTTGGCTAATTTCAGTGGTTTTGTTAATAACATAAGCAAAAAGAAAACTTATGTAAAAGGAAAAGTAAACTATGTATAGGTAGCAATCTTGACTGAATAGCTTTGAATAAATTGATTCTAAATTATCCTTAGTTCAGTTCGGTTGCTCAGTTGTGTCTGACTATTTGCAACCCCATGAATCGCAGCACACCAGGCCTCCCTGTCCATCACCAACTCCCGGAGTCTACCCAAACCCATGTCCATTGAGTCAGTGATGCCATCCAACCATCTCATCCTCTGTCGTCCCCTTCTCCTCCTGCCTTCAATCTTTCCCAGGATCAGGGTCTTTTCAAATGAGTCAGCTCTTCACATCAGGTGGCCAAAGTATTGGAGTTTCAGCTTCAACATCTGTCCTTCCAATGAACACCCAGGACTGATCTCCTTTAGGATGGACTGGTTGGATCCCCTTGCTGTCCAAGGGACTCTCAAGAATCTTCTCCAAAACCACAGTTCAAAAGCATCAATTCTTCTGTGCTCAGCTTTCTTCACAGTCCAACTCTCACATCCATACATGACTACTGGAAAATTCACAGCCTTGACTAGATGGACCTTTGTTGGCAAAGATATGTCTCTGCTCTTTAATATGCTATCTAGGTTGGTCATAATTTTCCTTGCAATGAGTAAGCGTCTTTTAATCTCATGGCTGCAATCATCATCTGCAGTGATTTTGGAGCCCCAAAAAATAAAGTCTGTCACTGTTGCCACTGTTTCCCCATCTATTTCCCATGAAGTGATGGGACCAGATACCATGATCTTAGTTTTCTTGTTGAGCTTTAAGCCAACTTTTTCATTCTCCTCTCTCACTTTCATCAAGAGGCTTTTTAGTTCCTCTTCAATTTCTGCCATAAGGGTGGTGTCATCCTTATAACACCTATCTCATATGCTAGCAAAGGTATGCTCAAAATTTTCCAGGTCAATCTTCAACAGTATGTGAACCACTGGATTTAGAAAAGGCAGAGGAACCAGAGATCAAATTGCCATGATCTTAGTTTTCTGAGGTTAAGTTTTCTAAGGTTAGTTTTTCTAAGGTTTTCTTAGTTTTTCTAAGGTTTATCTAAGTTTTTTTCTGAGGTTTTTCTAAGTTTTTTCTTAGTTTTTCTAAGGTTAAGAAAACTAAGTTTGCTTAGTTTTCTTAGCATTATCTGAGGTTATTGATATTTCTGCTGGCAATCTGGATTCCAGCTTGTGCTTCTTCCAGCCCAGTGTTTCTCATGATGTACTCTGCATATAAGTAAAATAAGCAGGGTGACAATATACAGCGTGGACGTACTCCTTTTCCTATTTGGAACTAGTCTGTGGTTCCATGTCCAGTTCTAACTGTTGCTTCCGGACCTGCATACAGGTTTCTCAAGAGGCAGGCCAGGTGGTCTGGTATGCCTATCTCTTTCAGAATTTTCCACAGTTTATTGTGATCCACACAGTCAAAGGCTTTGGCATAGTCAATAAAGCAGAAATAGATGTTTCTCTGGAACTCTCTTGCTTTTTCGATGATCCAGCAAGATGTTGACAATTCAATCTCTGGTTCCTCTGCCTTTTCCAAAAAGTAGCTTGAACATCTGGAAGTTCATGGTTCACGTATTGCCGAAGCCTGACTTGGAGAATTTTGAGCATTACTTTACTAGCATGTGAGATGAGTGCAATTGTGCGGTAGCTTGAGCATTCTTTGGCACTGCCTCTCTTTGGGTTGGAATGAAAACTGACCTTTTCCAGCCCTGTGGCCACTGCTGAGTTTTCTAAATTTGTTGGCATATTGAGTGCAGCACTTTCACAGCGTCATCTTTTAGGATTTGAAATCGCTCAACTGGAATTCCATCACCTCCACTAGCTTTGTTCGTAGTGATGCTTTCTAAGGCCCAGTTGACTTCACATTCCAGGATGTCTGGCTCTAGGTGAGTGATCACACCATCGTGATGATCTGGGTCATGAAGATCTTTTTTGTACAGTTCTTCTGTGTATTCTTGCCACCCCTTCTTAATATCTTCTGCTTCTATTTGGTCCATACCATTTCTGTCCTTTATTGAGCCCATCTTTGCATGAAATGTTCCCTTGGTATCTCTAATTTTCTTCAAGAGATCTCTAGTCTTTCCCATTCTGTTGTTTCCCTCTATTTCTTTGCCTTGATTACTGAGGAAGGCTTTCTTATCTCTCCTTGCTATTCTTTGGAACTCTGCATTCAAATGGGAATATCTTTCCTTTTCTCCTTTGCTTTTCATTTCTCTTCTTTTCACAGCTATTTGTAAGGCTTCCTCAGACAGCCATTTTGCTTTTTTGCATTTCTTTTTCCTGGGGATGGTCTTGATCCCTGTCTCCTGTACAATGTCACGAACCTCTGTCCATAGTTCATTAGGCACTCTGTCTATCAGATCTAGTCCCTTAAATCTATTTGTCACTTCCACTGTATAATCATAAGGGATTTGATTTAGGTCATACCTGAACGGTATAGTGGTTTTCCCTACTTTCTTCAATTTAAGTCTGAATTTGGCAATAAGGAGTTCATGACCTGAGCCACAGTCTGCTCCCAGTCTTGTTTTTGCTGACTGTATAGAGCTTCTCCATCTTTGGCTGCAAAGAATATAATCAATCTGATTTCAGTGTTGACCATCTGGTGATGTCCATGTGTAGAGTCTTCTCTTGTGTTGTTGGAAGAGGGTGTTTGCTATGACCAGTGCATTCTCTTGGCAAAACTCTATTAGCCTTTGCCCTGCTTCATTCTGTACTACAAGTCAAATTTGCCTGTTACTCCAGGTGTTTCTTGACTTCCTACTTTTGCATTCCAGTCCCCTATAATGAAAAGGACATCTTTTTTGGGTGTTAGTTCTAAAAGGTCTTATAGGTCTTCATAGAACCGTTCAACTTCAGCTTCTTCAGCGTTACTGGTTGGGGCGTAGGCTTGGATTACTGTGATATTGAATGGTTTGCCTTGGAAATGAACAGAGATCATTCTGTCCTTCGCTTATTGTCCTTGTCGAAATTATCCTTGGCTTAGGCTAAAAAAGTAACCCTATTGCAGTGCGTTTCCATTCTATCCAACTTTATCATGAACACCCTAAGACATGTTCTGATGACTCATGCCATCGAACATACAGATAAATTTTTGGTTAGATTGTTTTATTAGAGATTGCTGTGTTATTTTCAGCAGTAACACCAGTGAACATGCTCTCTAATAACTAGCAAGGAATTGTTATAAAGTATGAATTACTTTTGGAGAGGAAAATGGCAATCCACTCCAGTATTCTTGCCTGAAGGATCCCATGGACAGAGAAGCCTGGCGGGCTACAGTCCATGGGGTCGCAGGGAGTCAGACAGTCAGACACAACTGAGCAACTAACGCATATGCAACGCATAAATTACTTTTGGGGGTTTGTCTTTGTCCTACTGAGAAATGCCTACTGAAATATCCGTTGAATCATGAGAAGCACAATTGGAAATACATTTATGTGAGTCAATACTTTCTCAAGTATATAATTATTTGCAGAATATTTTTTAAATTTTGATATAAATATTATACTATTTTCACATATATCATCACATAGATTCCTATGACCTTACTAAGGTGCCTTGAAAATATCTTATCATAGAAGTGAGGACATGTGATCTATTTTTAAGCTATACCATTATTATTGCTTTTGAAATACATACATGTTCAACTTTAGTAGAAATTTGAAATGTAGAAAGTATGACCAGTGGCTGTTTCAATTTTAGCTTAAAAAGTCATTTTATATCAGTAATGGCATCTATTATTTCTAATTTAATAATTATTTTACTTTAATCATATTAGATAAACTGTCACCAGTAATTTATTAGCAATAAAAACTGTTATACAAAAAAAGTGTTATAAAAAGCTATACATCTATTTATATTAAGTGTATATTTATATACTATGTTGATATCTATATATGACCTACTATTATATCTATACTAGTGTGTAATATATGTATATATTAATATATACATATATCTCCAGAGAAATAAATTTTACAGTAGAGTTAAAAGGAAAGGTAAAAAGGAGTCATAATAATATTGTTTATGTTTTTCCCAATCAAATGGAGCTAAGGTGAACACTCTTAGGAAAGACATAATTACATAAAAAGAAATTCTCAGTTATTTTTGTAGATAACAAATATCAAACTATTATAAATGCTAAATCAATACATCTATCTGGTAACTTAACTTTTTATTAATATTAATCACTTTCCATTTGATATATTTTAGCCTAAGTAATGTATCAAACTAACTGCATTACCAGCTTGAAGGACTGAATTAGTAATACATCTGGACAAAGGATTAAGAAGATATGTAAGACATTCTAGAATATTTTAAGTCTTCATATTTATTTACACTTATACTAGGGGCTTTCCCAGTGGCTTAGTGGTAAAGAATCTGTCTGTAATCTTCCTTACTTAAGTAGCACATTTCCTATTTCAGCAGTAAACACATTTGAAGCCAATGAAAAGGATTAACCAATTTGACTGAAATATTTGTTCCCTTTTATTTTTCTAGTGGGAACCTATTTTATACCTAATTCCATCACTGTTATAGTTGTTTGGTTTCATTCTGTGGACTTGTATAAATGTCTAGCATGTTCGTACAACCAAACTATATTATTTAATCCCAAACTTCAATTTTTGTTGATTGTTAGGAAATAATAACAGTCCTAAAAATACTTATACTGTATTGCCATATAATAATAAGCACTGCCCAAAAGATCATTTGATGCTTGGGCTATCAAAAGACAATGGCAGTAAGAAAAGATTAACCAATGATTTAACTAGTAGGTTTGGTTACAATATAACAGGAATAAAGGAAGTAGGGGTTGTTCTTGGTTATCTGTTTCTCTCCCCTCTTGTCCCATGCTTCTCGCTTATCGCTACACATGTATACACTAATAACACAGAGGGAGCCAGGTTCATATTCATGTAGAGTTGCTACCACATCAACATAGAGTAACACGGTTATAACAAATGAGACTATCCTACTTCCCAAGCAGCTTAGCTTACTTTAAGAAAATTGAACAAAAAAGGGGTAAAAAATCAAGTCCTGTCAGGAAGACAAGCGATGAGTAAGGACAGACCATCTGTCACTGGCAGGAACTTTAGAACTTCTGAATCTTTGGAAAAGCCCGACAATTCATCACCATGTCTTCCATCATCCGTTCTAAAATCTTTAGATGTGCTAAATATAAGGCAATCCGAAGCAAAGAAGCTGCCAGAGCGTGTATCTCACTGGTAATAAATGTGGAACAGTTCCTATGAGCACAGAGGACAATTTAATTGACTCAACAGTAACAGCAGTGTGCTGTTTTTCACTCAACCTTGTAGCTTAACTAAATTAAGCTCACTTCCTTTGCAGGATATACTACATAATCTACATTTGTGCGAAGGGTTCCCGTGCTCTGTGCATCTGCAGCAGCAAAGATATCAGGTGTTTCCTTGCTACTACTGCCCATTCCAAATTGTTGAGTGGAATCCTTGAGGGATGGTCTGCTGGGAAAGGCACTCGCAGTTATTTGGAGCAAGTGGCCAGAGAAATACTGAAAAGTTACTCCCATCCTGGCTCCTTATCTACTGCGATACTATAGCTTGTATCTGCATTTCTTGAACTATATTCTACGGGACACTATTTTCACTAAAATTTGTAAGCCTTCTGTAGCCAAACCCGATTTGGAAATGTTGAGTTAAGCCAAGTTAAAGACATGCATTACTGCATTAATCCTCAAAGCTTTTAACAGGTTAATATCAATGTTGAAATATAATTAACATAAAAGTCATATTAATGTGCAATACTGTTTCATACATTATTATTTTGAGCATATGACTTCAGACTTAAGAGCATGAGCTCTGAAGTCTGAGAATTTTCTTCGTTATCTTACAATGTGATTTTGCACATATGACCAATTCTGTGGCCTCAGTTTCCTCCTTTGTTATTAGGGTTAATGACAGTACCTACAACTAAACTACCACCAAGAGAGTCATGACAAAGCTTAAATGGAATAATAGCACATACTAAACTCTCAGTGAATATTTTAATAAATGTGCTTTATAGATCTCCAAGGTACTTGGAATTTAGCATATTCTAAAAGATTTTGATCATGGAAACCATTTTTCCCCACCACAAATCTCATGGGATTAGTACTTTGGGGGAGATGTAGACTGGAACCTATGCTAATTCAGTCATACATATCTAAGAGTTCTAAAATTGTACTGAAGCATCACGAGAAATTTTATAATTTCAAAAGCATAGCCTTATAATAATCCTAGAGAGAGTTTTCCAACTAATGAAGGACATTTTTTCACACAAAAAAAATATACAAAAAATTGAATCAACATATTTTATGTAAAACCCAAATGCATATGTAATAGTTCTAACAAAATAGTAATACTTGTTCTTCGTTTCATTTTTTATTAAATCATTTTAATTTTTTACCATTTCTAGTTAAAATAAGATAAAACCAAATCAAATCACTATTTGTTTTTCAATAAAATATAGAAAGGGACATATCAAGTATAAAATGTATAGTACATAATAGATTTTTAGCAAGGAATTCATGGATTTACAGTACAAACTAAATATTTAATTGCCTGAGTGTCATATATGGGTCACTAGTACTATTAATACAATAGAGTTCTGCTATAAAGCACAATACAATTAAATATTATAATTTTCTGAAATACAGTCATAATACAGAACTCCAGACTTCAAGTACCCTAAACATGCACATGACTTTGCTTTGTTTTTGTTTTTAGCTTATTGGTCTTCTTCTTCTCACTAAAAGAAGTGAGTTCAGTTCAGTTCATAACCTCAGTCGTGTCCAACTCTTTGCGACCCCATGGACTGCAATACATCAGCTCTCCCTGTCCATCACCAACTCCCGGAGTTTACTTAAACTCATGTCCATTGAGTCAGTGATGCCATCCAACCATCTCATCCTCAGTTAGCCCCTTCTCCTCCCATCTTCAATCTTACCCAGCATAAGGGTCTTTTCCAATGAGTCAGTTTTTAGCATCAGGTAGCCAAAGTACTGGAGTTTCAGCTTCAGCATCAGTCCTTCCAATGAATATTCAGGACTGATTTCCTTTAGGATGGACTAGTTGGATCTCCTTGCAGTCCAAGGGACTCTCAACAGTCTTCTCCAACACCACAGTTCAAAAGCATCAATTCTTCGGCACTCAGCTTTCTTTATAGTCAAAATCTCACTTCTATACATGACTATAGGAAAAAACATAGCTTTCTCTAGATGGACCTTTATTGTCAAATAATGTCTCTGCTTTTTAATAAGCTGTCTAGGTTGGTCATAACTTTTTTTCCACAGAGCAAGCGGCTTTTAATTTCCTGGCTGCAGTCACCATCTGCAGTGAATTTGGAGCCCCCCAAAATAAAGTCTCTCACTGTTTCCACAGTTTCCCCATCTATTTCCCATGAAGTGATGGGACCAGATGCCACGATCTTAGTTTTCTGAATGTTGAGTTATAAGCCAACTTATTCACTCTCCTCTTTCACTTTCATCAAGCAGCTCTTTATTTCTCCACTTACTGCCATAAGGGTGATGTCATCCTTATGACACCTATCTCATATGCTACCAAAGGAATGCTCAAAATTCTCCAGGTCAGTCTTCAACAGTATGTGAACCACTGGATTTAGAAAAGGCAGAGCAACCAGAGATCAAATTGCCATGATCTTAGTTTTCTGAGGTTAAGTTTTCTTAGTTTTTCTAAGGTTTTCTTAGTTTTTCTAAGGTTTTTCCAAGTTTTTTCTTAGTTTTTCTAAGGTTAAGAAAAATAAGTTTTCTCAGTTTTCTTAGCATTATCTGAGGTTATTGATATTTCTCCCAGCAATCTTGATTTCAGCTTGTGCTTCATCCAGTCCAGCATTTCTCATGATGTACTCTGAATATAAGTTAAATAAGCAGGGTGACAATATATAGCCTGGACGTACTCCTTTCCCATGGAAGCGGTCTGTTGTTTCATGTCCAATTCTAACTGTTGCTTCTTGACCTGCATACAGATTTCTCAGGAGGCAGGTCAGGTGGTCTGGTATTCCCATCTCTTTAAGAATTTTCCAGTTTGTTGTGATTCACACAGTCAAAGGTTTTGGCGTGGTCAATAAAGCAGAAGTAGATGTTTTTCTAGAACTTTCTTACTTTTTCAATGATTCAGCATATGTTGGCAATTTGATCTCTGGTTCCTCTGCCTTTTCTAAATCCAGCAGTTCACTTACTGTTGAAGACTGGCCTGGAGAATTTTGAGCATTCCTTTGCTAGTGTATGAGAAGAGTGTGATTGTGTGGTAGTTTGAGCATTCTTTGGCATTGCCTTTCTTTGGGATTGGAATAAAAACTGACCTTTTCCAGTCCTGTGGCCACTGCTGAGTTTTCTAAATTTGCTTGCATATGGAGTCAGCACATTCACAGCATCATCTTTTAGGATTTGAACTAGCTCAACTGGAATTCCATCACCTCCATTAGCTTTGTTCATAGTGATGCTTCCTAAGGCCCAGTTGACTTCGCATTCCAGAATGTCTGGCTCTAGGTTAGCGATCACACCATCATGATTATCTGGGTCATGGAGATCTTTTTTGTATAGTTCTTCTGTGTATTCTTGCCACCTCTTCTTAATACCTTCTGCTTCTGTTAGGTCCCTACAATTTCTGTCCTTTATTGTGCCCATCTTTGCATGAAATGTTCCCTTGGTATCTCTAATTTTCTTGAAGAGATCTCTAGTCTTTCCCATTCTGTTGTTTTCCTCTATTTCTTTGCACTGATCACTGAGGATGGCTTTCTTATCTCTCCTTGCTATTCTTTGGAACTCTGCATTCAAATGTGTATATCTTTCCTTTTCTTCTTTGCCTTTCACTTCTCTTCATTTCATAGCTGTTTGTAAGGCGTCTTCAGTCAACCATTTTGTCTTTTTTGCATTTCTTTTTCTTGGGGAATTGTCTTGATCACTGCCTCCTGTACAATGTCACAAACCTTCATCCATAGTTGTTCTGGCACTCTATCACTTCTAATCCCTTGAATCTATTTGTCACTTCCACTGTATAATCATAAGGGATTGATTTAGGTCACTAGAATGGTCTAGTGGTTTTCTCTACTTTCTTCAATTTAAGTCTGTTTGGCAATAAGGAGTTCATGATCTGAGCCACAGTCAGCTTCTAGTCTTGTTTTTGCTGACTGTATAGAGCTTCTCCATCTTTGGCTGCAAAGAATATAATCAACTTGATTTCGGTATTGACCATCTGGTGATGTCCATGTGTAGAGTTCAAGTGTAGAGTTCATGTGGAAAGATGAGCTCCCCAGGTCAGTAGGTGCCCAATATACTACTGGAAATCAGTGGAGTTATAACTCCAGAAAGAATGAAGAGACGGAGCCAAAGCAAAAAAAACACCCATTGTGGATGTGACTGGTGATGGAAGTAAAGTCCTATGGTGTAAAGAGCAATATTGCATAGGAACCTGGAATGTTAGGTCCATGACATAAGGCAAATTGGAAGTGGTCAAACAGGAGATGGCAAGAGTGAACATCAACATTTCAGGAATCAGCAAACTAAAATGGACTGGAATGGGTGAATTTAACTCAGATGATCATACTATCCACTACTGTGGGCAGGAATCCCTTAGAAGAAATGGAGTAGCCATCATAGTCAACAGAAGAGTCCAAAACATAGTTCTTGGATGCAATCTCAAAAGTGACAGAATGATCTGTGTTCATTTCCAGGGCAAACCATTCAATGTCACGGTAATCCAAGTCTATGCCCTGACCAATAATGCTGAAGAAGCTGAAGTTGAATGGTTCTATGAAGACCTACAAGACCTTCTAGAACTAACACCCCAAAAAGATGTCCTTTTCATTATAGGGGCCTGGAATGCAAAAGTAGGAAGTCAAGAAATATCTGGAGTAACGGGCAAATTTGGCCTTGGAGTACAGAATGAAGCAGGGCAAAGGTTAATAGACTTCTGTCAAGAGAACGCACTGGTCATAGCAAACACCCTCTTCCAACAACGCAAGAGAAGACTCTACACATGGACATCACTAGATAGTCAATACTGAAATCAGAAGAACTGAAGCCACTATATAAAAAGACACCGGGGAATCATTTCTGTGGATTCCCTTTTTAAATCTCAAGTATGTCCAGCAGATGGCATTAGTAATCTCTTGCACTGATAGTGGGCAGCAGGAGAATATTCTGAAAAGACTGTCTTGTTTGCATTTCCCCTGGAGCTCAGCATGGATCCCCAACTCTCTTGTGTTCTTATCCAAGCAGCCACTATCTGCCATCCAACTCTGTGCCTTTTGCTTTAGAATCTCTGCTCTGATCTTCCAGCTGGAAGACCACAAATATACTTTCATCCAAATCCTCTTGTCATTACTGCCAAAGTTATTTCATAAACGGATATGCTAGAATTATTGTTACTGCTGTGCATTTGGGTCTTCCTACATCCCCTGGGAGATGGAAACATGCCACCGCTGAGATTTGGCCAACATTATGCTACCTGCTATGCTTCTTAATGTGGAAAGATGGATGCTAAAGAAAGAAACTAGGGAATCTGTGTTCCTCATATGGCACTGACCACTTTCCTGTGTCCTGTATTACTGAGCAGTGATTAAACGTGAATTCATGATTTTAATACCTTGCCTGATGAGGAGATAAATAAATATTTAACAATTATTTCTAGTGAAGGGGACCACCATGCTACTGTTTTTGTTTCTGCTTGCATTGGTGTTTTTTAAAGATGTCAGCTGTAGTTTTAAAACATACATCATTCCAAAACAACTAAGAAAAGCAGTGTTTGTTGAAAGATAACTCATCCTCTGCCTTGCCCCCCACCTTTTTTTTTTATCATATTCTAATATGTTAACTTTTAGCACAAGAAATGAATTACATTAAAAATATTTATTTTATTTTATTTTCAAAAGCTAAATGACCCTTGGCAGAGTATATTAATTCTTAAGTATAACTGGCTAAAAAAATAAATATAAGCTTTTACTTGGATTTTGATCAGAAGCTTAAAATGATGATTTGGGCACACATTTGCACTTAATTGCTGGGTTTTATGAAATAAGGCTTTCTTGGTATCTTGAAGCAAATAAAGAAAAAAATCTTACAGAGAAATCTACTGATCACATCAAAAGGCAACATACAGGCCCTTCACAACTGTGAACTTTCATGCCTTTGCTCTATTCCTTTTGATCTCTTCTCTATCCTCTCTCCCTGACAAAGCATTTCTCAAAATTCAAAGACTGAAACAAACATAAAATCCTTTCCCACTCCTACCTCCCTAACCTTAGGCGGTATTGTTGCCCCTCTTGCACTCTCTAACACTGTACCTTTCCTCCAGCCTTCATTAAACAGTGTGTAGTTATGTAACTGGCTGTGAGGGCACCTTGTGTTTATATCCTCCTTACTCCCTGTGCTTCAGCTCAGCTGGCTTTCTTGCTGGTCCTCAGTATAGTCAATCTTTGCCCTTGCTTGGCCTCCTAGATTGTTCTTTCACTCAAGACATGCGCTTGGTCCCTCCTTCCCTTCATCTAGCTTTCTGTCTTAATGTCAGTCCAGCAGGCACACCTTCCATGATAACCCTCCCCGCCCCAAGCACTATCCTCTACAAGACACACACACACACACACACACACACACACACACATACACTTATTTACTGTCTCTTTCTGTGCATCAAAATATAAGCTTCAAAGAAGAGAGAATTTCATCTTCATCACTGGTCTGTACCTTTAGAATAGTCACTGAAAGATCATAGGGTTTCAATAAAACATTTTGCCAGGCACAAGACAGATTTTCACTACACGGTGTTTGTGAATAAAAGAACATTATATAGCCCTAACTCATGTGTATACATCTGTGGGTCCCTACTTCACCTAGGACTAAACCATTTGATAAACTTGTAATGAAAGGAAGTCATTTGATGGAAATTGAGTTTCAGAAAATTAAATAATCAGAAACTGACTCAATTCATATTTTATCTACTGCAGAGATCTTTACTATTTTCATGGTAATGAGGTAAAGGAATACCATATTTCAAATGTCAAAAGTCAAATACCTCAGAATTTGGAGACTATGTGGTATTAGAAAAAGAACACAAAATTTAAATAATTAGATATGAGTTGAAATGCCTGGTCTTTTTATTGACAGTCAGATATATTACTTATCCTGAGTCTCAGTTTCCTGATTATATGAAATACAGTATTTTTACAGGTGTATAATGAGGATTAAATAGGTTACTGTAATGTTTATTGAATGCCATTTATAGCATATCAATAATAATAATAATAAAAGCTAACACTTGAGTGCTTACTATTTGCCAGGCACTTAGTGATTTTATAATTTATTCAATGCTCACAATATCCTTATGATGTGAGCATTATGATTATGTCCACCTTACATATGAAGAAATTGAAGTAAATCAATCAAATCATAAAGCCAGGGGTGAAAGCCAGAGTCAATAACTAGTAAATATCCTTTCGATGTAATATTTTCATAGCCCTCTTTCTCCAGGTTTCAGAAACTAATGCTTTCTTCAAAGTTAAGTTAAACAGAATATTTCAGAATATTGTATGGTGTACACTGGAGTTTTATAGATTTGAACTCTGTTGAACTTATTATTGAATCTACTAATCACTTTTGAGAAAGAAAGAATAGTCCATAGTAGAACTTGAGAAATGCAGATGATTTCATCCATGACTCTACACCATGGTGATTTGTCTTAAAGTGGTATATGAAAATTTGCTTTTCTTTTAGTGTGTCTTACTTCCCATATTCCATATTCTCTTCAGAATGTGAGCAACTTGCTATACTTGCTAACTGATAATATGTGTGTGTGTGTGTGTGTGTGTGTGTATTTGTGCATGCAGTCAGTTGTGTCGGCCTCTTTGTGACCCCATGGACTGTAGCCCACCAGGCTCCTCTGCTCATGGGATTCCAGGCAAGAATATCGGAGTGGGTTGCCAGTTGCCATTACCTACTCCAGGGATATGCCTGTATATATGTATATATGTGTGTGTGTTGTGTGTGTGTGTACATAGTCTGATTGTTTTTCATCACAGGCCAAAGTGACAAGAGCTTCTAGAAGAGAAAATGGTCAACAATTCTTGGGTATTGTGGCAATAAGGTGTTAGAGTCTAGTTTCTGTGGTTAATCAGCTTTTTATTGTTCTTGCATAACTTGGTCATATTCTGGGTTTTCAGTAGCACACCACTGATGAAAGCCACTATGGAAGCTGACTGTTACTTCTTAAAAGACATCCCTAGTTTGGTATTTCTGCTATCTCTGGGCTCTTTCAGAATTTCACAAGGAATCTGATTTCTAATTTCATGGCTTCAGTCACCATCTGCAGTGAGTTTGGAGCCCCCCAAAATAAAGTCTCTCACTGCCATGAAATTAAAAGATGCTTGCTCCTTGGAAGAAAAGCTATGACCAATCTAGACAGCATATTAAAAAGCAGAAACATTACTTTGCCGACAAAGGTCCATCTAGTCACAGCTATGGTTTTTCCAGTAGTCATGTATGGATGTGAGAGTTGGACTATAAAGAAAGCTGAGCACCAAAGAATTGATGCTTTTGAACTGTGTGTTGGAGAAGACTCTTGAGAGTCCCTTGGACTGCAAGGAGATCCAACCAGTCTATCCTAAAGGAAATCAGTCCTGAATATTCATTGGAAGGACTGATGCTGAAGCTGAAACTCCAATACTTTGGCCACCTGATGTGAAGAACTGACTCATTGGAAAAGACCCTGATGCTAGGAAGGATTGAAGGCAGGAGGAGAGGGGCACAACAGAGAATGATATGGTTGGATGGCATCACTAACTCGATGGACATGAGTTTGAGCAAGCTCCGGTAGTTGGTGATGGACAGGGAAGCCTGGCATGCTGTAGTTCACGGGGTTGCAAAGAGTTGGACATGACTGAGTGACTGAACTGAACTGAACTGCTTTCTAAATAGTATAATGGTATAAAATGCTGATGATTCTAGAATCAAAAGACTTTATAGAGGAAAAATATTTGAAAAGGTCTTATTCATTTTGATACACAAAGTATCCATAAGAAAAAAGAAAGAAATGAAAAATGCAAACTTCCATGGCCATATTCCTAAAGTGACTGTGTTGTTCATATTCAAGATATTCAAGCTCATTGGAGGTATGATACTTCAACTTTTTACAGAAACAAAACAATGCCTTCAAGCTTTCTGATGTTTCTAAGTTTTTTCATAGTTTTTGCCATTAAAAGTATACCTTGTATCCTAGTGTAAAAATATGTTTTCAACGGTATTGGACTTGACAGCATGGACATTTCCAGAATTCCAAGCAATTGACTCTTCCTTCTGTGCTATTTCACTATAGTGAAATATAAACCATTTTTTTCTTACCACTGACAAATCACCTTATGGTGTTAGAACTGTGTTTAGTAACAACATGTCAGTTGAAACTGAGGCACCAACTGCTAACTGCTCAAACAAAATGTCAGCTGTAGAAGAGAATTACAGAGTCTGACATAGAAACACGGGCTATGATCACAGATATAAGAATATTCAAAATCATCTTATACACTGTAAAATTTTCATTAAACGTCTTGAGAAATTTTTTCAAGTTTTTTTTTTTAACTGTCTATACATATGCTTATTTGTCACTGTTTATACTGCACAATTTCTATTAAATAACTAGTGCTACCCTGAATGCTGTTTACATGCCTTAGAACACACTGCTCTACCATTCCTAGAAATGAATTACCCAGCTGTTTGGCTTAGTGTCACTGCAAAAACATGACTTCCAACCTTTACTGGACACTAGATTCCAACTAGCAATTCTTCTGTGTATCTGTATTGTTAGTTCTGCTCTTTCCCATTTCCCACGGCAGTCACATTCAACCGTCAATCAATTCCCCTAGCCCCATTTCCTAACAACTTCACAACTATTTCCTATTCAAAGCAATAATGAATAAAGATTAGTTCACAGACATGGTTTCAAGCCCTTGCATTTCTGCACCTCTAAAATCCAAAACAAAGCAAGCAGAGTTCTTATTTGAATAATACTAGCTGACATTTTGGGGCCTCCCAGGTGGCTCAATGGTAAAGAATCTGTCTGCAATGCAGGAGACTCGGGTTCGATCCCTGGGTTGAAAAAATCCCCCAGAAAAGGGAATGGCAACCCACTCCAGTACTCTTGCCTGGAGAATTCCATGGACAGAGGAGCCTGGCGGGCTACAGTCCATAGGGCCACACAGAGTTGGAAACGACTGAAGCTATTAAGCATCAGCAGCAGCAAGCAGCAGCTAACATTTTGGGGTTTATATTACCCATGAGAAGCAATGACAATGATTTTAGTGTCTTTCATCAGTTAGGTCTCCTCACAACTCTTAGAAGGTATTTACTATTATTTTCTCTATTTTACAAATGAATGCACACCTTCTTAACTTCATTTCTCCCCTCTCTTCACAGTAAAATAGGCATTCCTCCTCCTAAAATTTAGGGCTTAATCATTCCAATAGAACTTTGGGTCTGTTCTTTCATCCTTAGGGAATTTGCAGCATCAGTTACCTACACATTCTTGTGCTTTCCATATCTCTCCATTTATCACCTGTGGGATGCCAGACTTCCTTCCATCTAACAGATGAATTTTCAACCAACTTGCACACACAGTCTTCTTAAATACGGCCTAGGATTGTTTTCTCTTTTTTTTACACCTCCTATTTATATCTCAATCATTCTGGTTTCTGTCCACAAACACATGCCCCAAGCTTTTTCTAAGTGTCTTTCAGCACTTCCCTCCACCATGATTATCATCATCACCTCTAAGAAGTCTTCCATGATCACTACACCCTCTCCCCCACAAATTCTTCTTATACTGAGCATATCTAATTTTCTTTTTATTTGTCTACTCTTCTACTACAATTATAATCTTCTTGAGGCAGAATGAGGTTTTATCTAGTTTTACATTCCCAGCCACTAGCCTAAACTGTCTTGTAATAGATATTAAATGATTATTGTGAACTGGGTGAGAATTACCACATTAGAGGCTTTCTTCGGCCCACTGGCCCTCAGCCTACATGAGTTGCCTATAACTGCAGGCAAAAACAATTTCCAGCATACTGTCAAGACCCATCTCAAGAGTTTGTGTCTCTTGTCTTCTCTACCTGAGGACCTTCTCCAGCTTATTTGGCTACACACAATCATAAACTAGATGTGGGGATATGTTGGCATCATTTCAAGTCAACCTTCAACCAACGGCGATGGGAAAAATTAGATAAAGTCTTCTGTCACCCCTCCCTTCAGTAGGCTGATCCTGAGGTATATTCCACACACAGTTTCCAAGAAGATTCACTCTAGGATTGAACCCCATGTGCCCACATTTGTAATTCATTTTTGTAGCACATTCTTTTCCATTTTCAATTTTTTTATTGAAGTAACTTGATTTACAATGTTGCATCAATCTCTGCTGTACAGCAAAGTGAATCAGTTATACACATGTATACATTTTTAAAATATTCTTTCCCATTACTGTTTATCACAGAATAGTTAATAGTTTCTTGTGCTACATATTAGGACTTTGTTGTTTATCCACTCTAAATGTAATAGTTTGCATGTACCAAGCCCAAACTCCAGTCCATCACAGTCCCTCCCCCACTTCCACCTGCAACCACAAGTCTGTTTTCTGTCTGTGAGTCTGTTTCTGTTTTGTAGTCAGGTTCATTTGTGCCATATTTTAGATTCTATATGTAAGTACAGCATATGGTATTTGTCTTTTTCTGATTTACTTCAGTTAATATGATAATCTCTAGTTGTACACATGTTGCTACAAATGGCCTTATTTCATTCTTTTTTATGGCTAGGTAGTATTCCATTGTATATATGTACCATACCTTCTTTATCCAATCATCTGTCAATCAACATCTAGGTTGTTTCTATGTTTTGGCTAGTGAATAGTGCTGCTGTGAATACCGGGGTGAATATAGGGGTGAAATACAATTCTGTCTGGGTATATTCCCAGGAATGGGATTACTGAATCATATGGTAATTTCAGTTTTCTGAGGAACCTCCATACTGTTTTCCATAGTGGCTGTACCAACTTGTATTCCCACCAACAGGCATTTTTGCAACACATTCTTGACTGGCTTTTCTCTTTACTCTCTCATGCTCATCATTTCCTTGCTTTTTGGAACCAGTTTCTTAATAAACCATCTGCACCCAAGTCCTTGTCTCATGATATGTACCAGTAACTGCAACTAAGTCAGACTTCCTACACAAAACACACAATTTGCTACACATGAATAGAGAATACTTCCTCTAGTTAAAATGAGTTCTCAAAGAGTAAAAAAAAAGTTCTTGAGAAATTAAAATTATACACAATCTGTCCATAGGGGTTGTCTTTCTAAAATAGACTGTTGAGACACTCTCATAATTCTGAAAATCTTTGATGTCATTGTGTAGAATGTATTTGAAGTTTCTTTACCTTGGTGATTCTCAAGTTAGCACACACTAGAATTACCTAGAGAGCTTTTTAAACACAAATTGCTGGACCCACCCATGTAGTCTCTGATTTTCAAGATCTGTCAAGGAGTCTGACAATTTGCATTTCTAAGAAGTTTCTAGTGGCTGCCTATGCTGCAGGTTTAGTGAATCATTTTGAAATTCACTGCTTTATAAAAAGCCCTGGTTAGGGACAGAGTGTGATTACTTGGCATTGATTCTATGCCCATTCAATCAATTTAACAAAATGTTTCAACTTTTTTGAGCACCTGAAATATACTAGCCACAGTGCTGGTTCTGGAGTTGTTCCATTGAGCAAGATAGGCTTGGTGTTTGTTCTAAGTGAGATTTCAGCCTAGCTCCACAGGATGCTTATGAAGAATATGAAAAATAAAAACATAATATTGTCTGCTGCTGTCCATGGTCCATGTATTAGTCTAGCAGAAATAACTAAAGCTGTACACCTTTGCATAGCAGAAAAGAAAAAAAAAAAAGAATACAGTCATAGTAAGCCTACTGATTGAAAATAGCTTATTATTTGAAGCAAACTTCTGTACACATATTAAAATATTGCTCTTTATACTCCGTTTATTGTGGCACAAATCATACCCTTACACAAAGTATTCTGGTCACACAATTTTCCATTTGGAGTGATGGGTTATTATTTAAAACAATTAAATGGGGGAGAGTGGTAAACATAAATATTATTTTTATTTTATTACCATGTTTTTTTTAGCATCCTCAAGTGATAAGGTAGGCTTGAGTACAGGCTACCAATTATATCTTGAAATACATCATTGGATTTGTCTGTTTTTTATTTCTTATATGCCATCACAGGTTCATCAGTTAAGATGAACTTCCTGATTCTTCAGTAAGATGGATTTCCTAAGTTGTTAAATACATGATGTTCAAGGTTT
The DNA here is from genome assembly GCF_054371585.1 of Giraffa tippelskirchi. Taxonomy (NCBI): domain Eukaryota; kingdom Metazoa; phylum Chordata; class Mammalia; order Artiodactyla; family Giraffidae; genus Giraffa; species Giraffa tippelskirchi. The sequence continues at coordinate 79,050,347 of NC_137275.1, read as the reverse complement.
GTTTTAACTAACTCTGGGTTCCCAGGTGACACTAGTGGTAAAGAACATACCTGTCAATGCAGGAGACAAAAGAGATGTGGCTTCAGTCCCTGAGTTGGGAAGATCCCCTAGAGAAGGAAATGACAACCCACTCCAGAATTCCTGCCTGGAAAAGCCTATGGACTGAGGAGCCTGGTGGGCTACAGTTCATGGGGTTGCAAAGAGTTGGACACAACTGAAGCGACTTAGCCTGCATTCCCAGGCAGATAAAAAGAAAAAAAAATGTTATGAAAATTATTGTATGTATTTCTTCTCTTTAGTCAGTTTCGTTTTTGAGAATCAAATTTTTTTTTTATTATGAATCAAACAGTAGGATTAAGCTGTGTTTCAGTCATTAGCATTGAGGCCATAGGTGCTGTGTGGCACAAATGTGATTCATAATTCAAGAAGTTGCTTGGGAATATGTGCTAGGACTTTCTTGGTCCGTATTAAAGAGTTACAAATTGATTTAGTATCTTGCATATGTTTCACAGTCTACTTTAAATACTTAGCACTGTTTCACAGAATGGTTTCATATTTAGCCTAATTTCACAGTTTACTCAGGTCAGAATACAAAAGTCAGACAGCAAAGAAGATTATTAGATACTAATTCCCTGGTTCCCCTTGTACCTAAGAGATACACTAATGGCTGCAATTTGAAGGCTGCCTGTTTTAATTCCTAGAGAAATTTGAAAACAGTCATAATCCAGGCTGGTTGACAAGCTTCGAAAGCCTTTCTTCTTGAAGTCTTTCTTCTGAAGACTTCAAGAGTATTCTGATAGTACTTATTTTTGTGAGAATTAAGGACAAGGACATAGTTGAAGTAAATATCATTCTCTGATCTGGTCACTACAATTGTTGAAATGGAGAGATCTGGTTTTAACTTGTATGATTGTTTTTATTTTATAGACACTGATATAACACAGAGCTTTAAGATTTATACATATATTAATATATTCCCCACTATAGACTAAGCAATTATTGTCTAATGAAGAAAGAATCTATGGTAGCTAAGTTGAGTATGCTTATTCCTGTAGACATGGTTCACTCTTTCAGCATGATTTACACTGCACTTAGCTAAATGTTAATAAAGTTATGGATCCAGCTCCAATGTAGGTAAATTACTATTCCGTTCTTCCAAAATCATGGTTATATCCATAAGACACCAGCTCCAACAAAAATAACTGTACAGTATCCTATTATCATTGAGCCTTCAAATGTGGACTGTAAAGGGCATACTGATGCTATTATAGAGAGAACTGGGAAAGCATAAAAAGAATGCTGAATGGTAATGCAGAAATGTATAGAAGACATTCTGAGTTTAATAAGCAAATTCTAGCTGGCATTTTCCAGAATATATTGGCAGGAGATAAACTTTTATTGAAATATTATTGATAAATAAAATATACTTATAGTGAATTTTGAACAAATGGAAAGCTGAGATTGATACTTTAACGAAAATTGTGACATGTTCCTTGACACAAAGAATTGACATGCCAGCACATATTGGGCTTAGAACACTTAGGGACACACAAAGGACAACCAGCTAAATGTGGATGTGACAAAAAAATATGAATAATGTTTTCACAGTTATTTTTAAAATAAGATTTTTAAATACTCTGTAAAGTTGAAATAGAAGATTTAGAATAACTACCATATGTACAACTAATAATTTATAAAAGTATTCATACTGACATTTAAAAAAGAATTTGTTAAAATTTAAAACTGCATATTAAAAATTATCACATGGGCTCAATTATATTAGGTGGCGCTAGTGGTAAAGAACACACCTGCCAATGCAGGAGACAAGAGATGCAGGTTTGATCCCTGGGTTGGGAAGATCCCCTGGAAGAGGGCATGGCAATCCACTCCAGTGTTCTTGCCTGGAGAATCCCATGGACAGAGGAGCCTAGTGGGCTATAATCCATAGGGTCACATGGAGTTGGACACAACTGAAGCGATCTAGCATGCACAATTATATTCAACGAATTGATGCTTCTAATTATAAAGGCTATATTAAAAGAATCTCTCTTAACATTAGACAGGTAGGTATGCAGGATACTAGGAAGACAACTTGCTAATACAGTTAAGAATCTGATGTACAGAGTGGAAAGAAGCAGATAAGCAGTATTTCTTACTAACTGGTCTTTAAATAGAACTGACTTTTTCTAGGATTTTTTTTTTCATCATAGGATAATACCATTAAATTATTGTATTTAACAGAAAGATTCTTTTCCATTTCAGTGTTTTTTACTTAAAACAAAAAAAATAATAAAAACATCCATTTAAAAATAATTGTTAGGTAGCTAACCAAAACGTCAAAGACCATCCAGTCTGCCAAATTTCTGAATAAGGTTGAGGGGATAGCAAATCTTGAGTAAAGAATACGCTTTTTTCTTGAGAGCAGAATTCAGCACTTTATTAAGTCAATGGTGGTTCCAATTTATAGAAATCAATACAGTAGTAACTTTTGAGATATAGTTTAATAAAATATATAAATCTAAATTAAATTCTAAAAATATCGAGGGTACGAACAGAAAGTATATGTAAAGACACTAGAGTTTATTGTTGTTTTAGTAAAGTAAAACAGAAGTGCCATATTATTCCTTTTCTTAAGACACTTTATTTTGAGAAACAAAATATGGCATAAAGAAAATGAGCTTTCTAAACTATGAAAGTGTAAAATACAGTACAAAAAAAGAGATGCAAAGACAATTAAAAGAGTGTGACATTTAGTACTTGTAAATATGGTCATCCAAAGAGAGCAACACTAATCAACACCAAGAGTGGTATCATTCTCTGAGTTCAAGGAGAAAAATATATCACTATACGAGGAGGCAAGAAATCAGCTTATTGCAGTTTTTCTATTCCATTAATCATTTTCAAAACTTACTGCTTGTCAGCGGTCAGTGATGTGAATATTTACACAGGTTTTAAAGATTGATGGTAAGTGGTCATACTGGAAAACGCCAAAAGAAAAACTTAAAGTCAAAATATGATTGTATGTCATGTATGCCACTTATATTTCACTTTTGTAACTAAATTAAAAGCAAAAATTATTGAAAGCAGAGGCAACAAGAACTTAATTTTTTTTTCTTTAAGAAAACCAATATATGGGTGGTTTAGTGAGGAAAAGAACAAAAGTAATTCAGTGAAAGGGCACACATTGAATGAACAATCTGAGCCTCCCTGGAAGCATGAAAAAACGTTCATATAGTCATATTAATGATAATACTGAATAAGGATTTACTTATAAATATGTTAAAACTATATTGAGGGGAAAGTGTAACTGTGTGTGAAATAACGTATATAAGCTAAATGTCATGTTAGTCTGTCAACAGATATTAGGAGAACTGAAAAATCAAGGAAAAACAGTGTGAAAATGTTATTTTAAGTATTTAGCTTCCAGAAGTAGCTAAAACAAAACAGGTATTTGAGAAAATGTGAAATTTTGATAAAAAATAAAAAAAAATTAAATTGACTGTAAATTCTTTGATTATATCAGTACAGAAAAGGAACTATTTTCTTAAAAAAATAATCTACATAGAAATAACCCAAGAAAATACCTTCTAAATAATTTGTGTTAAAATACTGCTCAAAATTCATAAAAGTATAACTGATATCTACAGATTTAAAGTCTACCTTTTCTTTTTTTAATTGAATAAATTTGATGTGTACCATTGTATAAGTTTAATATACAGCTTGTTACTTTGATAACTTTATAAATTATAATATGACTGCCAATGTAGTACTATTTTTCACATAATTACAGTACAATATTATCTATATTTATTAAACTGTGCATTATATCTCTATAGTTCATTTACTATTTATCACAAGCTTGAATCTTAAATGTCATTGCTCTTATTCTCCAAACCTGGGAATCACCATTTTACTCTCTGTGTTTTTATAAGTTTAACTTTCTAAGTTCCACATATAAGTGATGTCATACAGTATTTGTCCTACTGTGTCTGACTTATTCTGAGCAGCATAATGAGCTCAAGGTTCAACCATGTTATTGCATATGGCAGAATATCTTTCTCACAGCTGAATAACATTCCATTGTGTATATGAACTACATCTTTTTTATCTATTCGTCAGTCTGGGCATTTGGGTTGTTTCTGTATCTTGGCTATTATGAAATGTGCTGCAATAAATACAGGAATACATGTATATTATAGAAATCTTATGTTTATTTCCTTTGGGTATACACCCAGAGGTAGAATTGCTGGATTATATGGTAGATCTATTTTTAATTTTTTTAGCAGACTTAATATTTGTTTTCCACAGTGGTTAGACAAACATGTATTCCCATCAACAGTGTAAAAGGGCTCCCCCTTTTTTATCACATTCTCACCAGCATGTAGTGTCTCTTTCCTCTTGACCATAGTCATTCAAACAGATATGAAGTAATATCTCATAGTTTTGATTTGCAATTCCCTGATGATTAGTGATATTGGAGTATCTTCATGTGTCAGCCATTTTGATGCTCTCTTTGGATAAATCTCTGTTTAGTTCTTTAATGCATTTTTAAAATCAGACTGTTTTGATATTTTTGTTATTGTTGTTATTGAGTTAGCTGAATTTATACATTTTGAACATTAACCCCTTATCTGAAATATGGTTCACAAAATTTTCTCCAATTCTGTAGGTTTTTTTTTTTTTAACTTTGTTGTTTCTTTTACTATGCAGAAGCTTTTGAGTTTTATGTAGCCCCTTTGTTGATTTTTGCTTTTGTTGTTTGTGCCATTGGTCCCAAAAAATTATTGCCAAGATCAATATCCATAAGCTTATTCCCCAAGTTTATTCTAGGAGTTTTATGGTATCAAGTCTTATGTTCAAGACTTTGATCAACTTTGAGTTAATTTATGAATAGTATGAGATAAAGGTCCAGTTTCATTGTTCTGTATGTCTTTCTCCAGTTTTCCCAGTACTTTTGTTAAAGAAATTATCCTTTCCCCATTGGGTATTCTTGGTATCCTTGTTGAATATTAGCTGACTCTATATGACTGTATATGCTTTCTAGTCTGTTCCATTATTCAGTGTATCTATTTTTGTGCAAGTACCATACTACTTTTAATACTATTTTAGTATAGTTTGAAATTCAGATGTGTGATACCTCCAGTTTTCTAATTCTTATACGGTGTTGCTGTGGCCTTCTCATATCTTTACTAGCTCCAAACAAGTTACAGAATTGTTTCTTCTATTTCTGTGAAGAATTCCTTTGGTATTTTAATAGGGACTACATCAAATCTGTACATGGCTTTGGGTAGTATGGTCATTTTAACAGTATGACTTCTTCAGTTCCATGAACATGGGATACCTTTCCATTTGTTTGTGTCTTCCTCAATTTATTTCAGTAAAGTTTTGAGGTTTTCATTGTACAGATTTTTCACTTCCTTGGTTAAAATTATTCCTAAATATTTTATTGTTTTCAATGCTATTATGAATTAAGTGATTTTCTTTCTTTTTCAGATGTTTATTTATTAGTGTTTCTGTACTTAGTCATATCCGACTTTTTGAAACAGCATGGACTGTAGCCTGGATGGCTCTTCTGGTCATGGGATTTTCCAGGCAAGAATACTGGAGTGGGTTGCCATTTCCTACTCCAGGGGATCTTCCTGACCCAGGGATCAGATGTGTGTCTTTTGGGTCTCCTGCATTGACAGGTGATTCTTTACACTAGCTTAATCTTAGTATAAAGGAAGGTAATTGATTTTTGTAGACTGTATCAAAAATGAAGGCAATTGTTGATTTTGTATAGTTCCACTTTACTAAAAACATTGCTTAAGTACAACAGCTTTTTTACTGATTCCTTCGATTTTTTTTTTTATATATACAGGATCACATCATCAGAAAATAACAATTTTACTTCTTCCTTTCTGAACTGGATGACTTTTTTTTTTTTCTTCATCTTGCCTATCTGTTCCAGCTAGGACTTCTACATACTATACTGAATAGGAATGCTAAGAGTGGGCATCCTTGCCTTGTTCCTGATCTTTGGAAAAATACTTTCAGTTTCCCTACATTTAGTAGACCATTAGTTGTGGGTTTGTCACACATAGTCTGTATTATGTTGAGGTGTATTACTCCTATACCTAATCTGTGAACAGTTATCATTATGTTTCTGTCTACTATTACAGTTGTTGGTTTTCCATGGTGACTTTTTTTTATGTGTGTGGCTTTTCTAATGCAGTCAGATAGTTTTTGTAACATTGCATCACTTTTATAAAAACTTACTTCTCTTTCCTCTTCCACCTAAATCATTTCTATATTTCAACCCTTGATCTTGCTTATTCTCTCTTTCATCTGATCTATTTCCAATGTTTTCTAATGCATTCTTTATCTCACTGAAAGTGTTCTTCAGCTCCAGGATTTTTGTTTGCTTGTTTTTAGAATTTCTTTCCCTTTGGTAAACTACTCCTTCTGTTCATTAATTTTATACCTGAGAAGGCTGTATTGCCTTTCTGAGTTTTCTTGTAGCTTGTTGAATTTTTTAATGATAGATACTTTAAATTATCAGTTAGGTTCCAATATTTTATGTTGTTGATTTTAGTTGCTAGGAAATTATCCTTTTGTGATACTATTAACATGGTATATTAGCATGCTTTTTATAGAGTTTAATAAGAAGTGTCTCTGCTTTTATTTGAAATAGTTAACACCTTTTTTAGGCAGCTCTTTGATTACTTCGAGTCTAACAATTCAACAGGTTGGTAGTTGAGAGCTTTCCTTTTGTTTTCCAGAAGGTGGCACGACAGCACAAGTTTTTAGTTTCTCTTATCTGACCCACCACTAAGGTTGGGAGTCATTCAGAAAACTAAGATCATGGCATCCGGTCCCATCACTTCATGGCAAATAGATGGGGAAACAGTGGAAACAGTGGCTGGCTTTATTTTTCTGGGCTCCAAAATCACTGCAGATGGTGACTGCAGCCATGAAATTAAAAGACACTTACTCCTTGGAAGGAAAGTTATGACCAACCTAGACAGCGTATTAAAAAGCAGAGACATTACTTTGCCAACAAAGGTCTGCCTAGTCAAGGCTATGGTTTTTCCAGTAGTCATGTATGGATGTGAGAGTTGGACTATAAAGAAAGCTGAGTGCAGAAGAATTGATGCTTTTGAACTGTGGTGTTGGAGAAGACTCTTGAGAGTCCCTTGGACTGCAAGGAGATCCAACGAGTCCATCCTAAAGGAGATCAGTCCTGGGTGTTCATTGGAAGGACTGATGTTGAAGCTGAAACTCCAATACTTTGGCCACATGATGCGAAGGGCTGACTCATTGGAAAAGACCCTGATGCTGGGAAAGACTGAGGGCAGGAGAAGAATGGGACAACAGAGGATGAGATGGTTGGATGTCATCACCGACTCAACTGACATGGGTTTGGGTGGACTCTGGGAGTTGGCGATGGACAGGGAGGCCTGGCGTGCTGCGATTCATGGGCTGGCAAAGAGTCAGACATGACTGAGTGACCGAACTGAACTGAAGGTTGGGAGTGCAGTAGTTAAAAATAAATATGCAAAGGGTGGAAGCAGTGCAGGGGGAAGTGTGCACTTAGCACTTAGGGCTTTGTGTGTGCCCACAGCTCTGTAGGGGAATATTCAAATGGGGAGGGGTGTCCCCAGAGGTCTATGGGTAGTTCGCTTGCTTTCCTAGGTCAGACAACAGGAGACACTTTCCTTCAGTCCTTTTTGTCTGCCTATTTTCCTTTCCTTTCCTTCCCCCTAGTAAGTAAGGTCTCTCTTCAGAGAGAGAAACTGGTCCCTCCAGCTGCAGCACAAGTGGCCAGACAGAACTACACTTACCACCTTCACCTCTACCTCCTCTGCCAGAAAGATCATGCTGGCTCACTGCTGGACTGGCTGACAGTCCTCCATTACTCTCTCTGCCAACACTTCCCTTGCTCTGCAAACTCCTTGGGGTCCAATCTACTCACTTTGACTGCATAGATGGATGATTTCAGGTGTTCTGGTATGCTGGGTAGATAACTTTATTTTTTTTTTTTAGTTTTGGATGTCCAATATGTTGTAAATCAAAGAGGAAAGAAAGAGCGAACCACTTATGCCACCATGATGCTGACATTACTCCTTAACTATCTTTTCAAAGCTCCATACTTCATTTTTGCACTCCAATCTTTTCAAAGTACCACACATCATGCTGTGTTTCAAATCTTAAATGCATCCCTCATTATACAAAAGTAAAGCATTATCAGCTCCTCTGTTGCTAACCTTGTCATGTGTCTGTAGATTAAAAATTGACTTGAGTGTCTGTAGTCAATTTTGTGATATCCTAAAGATAATGTTTATTATTTTCTTGCTGCTTTTATTACCTTCTTTGGGAACAATGACATTTCCCATAGTAGATCAAAGATCTTTGGGGAATGACTATTCAGTTATAGGAGATCTTTTGAAATTCACAGTGACCAAATGACAAAATATGTCTTACACAGAGAGGGCTTTAAAAAGAGTAAAACAAAGGCTCTTTTGAAATTTCTCCTTGAAATCTCTTACTTCTACATGGGGACTTTGACTCAAAATAAATACAGAGGCATGTAAAAATCCACTGAAGTTAGTATAATAGACCAATCAAATGATCTTTTCTTCAGAAATGTTTTACTTCCTATAATTATCGAAAAATATTTCCTTAACACTAAGTTGAATGAAAATTGGATTACTCAAGGTAAAACTGAGTTTTTCTGGCATATGCATCTGCAAACAAGTACCTAGGAGTTTTTATATTTTTAGGAATATGTTCAGCTCCAAGGACTTGAGAAAATTATGGAAATGTACCTGTAGGATTTTTTTTTTTTGAGAGACAATATGATTAACGTGAATAGATCCTGTTGGGTACAGAGAAGAGAAAAATTATCGCTTACATGAGAAAAGATAATAGATATCCAAAGTTAAAGCCGAAAGCCTCAAATCCTTGGCTGAATGTACAAGGACAGAGACAGTAGATATGTCACTTAGGTGAATGTAAGTGAGGCTATTCACTGCTGTCCTTTAATCGTTACAGAGTGTGCTTTCATACATAGCTGGAGTCAAGCAAAGTCATTCTATACCATTTACTGGGCCCTTAAAATGTGCTGGGCTGATTTTATCACTGTATTAGAACTTGCCTTTTTTATTCCTGCCTATGCCTTTCTGTTTCACAGTGTCTCCCTTCTGGAATACTTTTAACACTTTTTTTCTACTATTCAAGCCATGAACATTTTTCTTTCAATGAACATTTATGTTAAACTTTTTTGGGAAGTCTTCACTTCCCCATCCACAATTACTACTCCTTTTGCAATTCTCTCCCTGGAGAGAATTACATCATGCATTTAGGTACTTACTGTGCATACATCTAAGAACTGCTGCTTGTGTTTTGTACGAAAAATGGTATAGAGGAAAGGACATGGTCTTAAAAATTAGTTTTGATTTTAAATTTCATCTTCATCAATTCTTTACCTAATGAATTTGACCAAAATCTCAGCATCCCTCAGTGTTCTTTTTTATAAACTGAAAATAATGCCACTTCCTTCAGTGATTACATGGATTAACTGGTATCGTTTATGTATCCTGCTATGTTCAGGGGTTCAGTGCCTGGGACATGATAGAATGAGACAAATGCTTGGTGCTTTTCCTTTCCTTTTAATTCTTCACCAAATTATAAAATCCTGGAAGACAGAGGATTGCCTTGCTTTCCTTTGTATCTTGTTCAGTATTTGGCAGTAATTAAATACCTTGTGGGCACTTACTAAGTACTTGTTTGAGGAATCCCTAATGGGCCTTCTATCCAATGCTTTCAGCAGCTACAGGGACCCTTTACGTGTATTAGAACAAATCTATCATAAAGGAAACATCTATCAACTGAGGGTCAGTACTACTATTTTTTTTTTCCAGTACTGAGGAAAACATGTTTATGTCTTTAAAAGGGGCAATAAAATCATTATTTTGACCTTCATGATACATTGTCTGGTACTATGTTGATAGAAACTTGACAGAATAGATAAAAGGGAAAAACAAAACTGTAAATGCAAACATTTTTCCAGGTTAGAGATTTTCCTTTGCTAATTCTCCCCAAATGGTGCACCAGTTTCCTTATTAGCAAATTGGAAATTTACCTATTTTAAACATATGCAGCTGTATCTCAAGCAACTAACTTTCAGAAATTTGTGTTCTTTACAGAAAGGCCCCCCGTTCACCTTATTTTCTTCATTTCCCATCGTGGTTTAATTCTGTTCAGTTAATGAGCAGAAGACCCTGTGAAATATAAGCAATTCACTGGGCTAGTGTGGTGCTCCTTGAACTTCAGCATGCTTCAGAATCTGCTGGTTTGTTGTTGTTTAGTCGCTAAGTTGTCACGTCCTACACCTGTGACCCTATGGACTGTAGCCCACTAGGCTCCTCTGTCCATGGGATTTGCCAGGCAAGAATACTGGGTTACCATTTCCTTCTCCAAAATCGCCTGGAGAACTTAGCAAACACATACTGTAGGGCCCCATGCCCAGAGTTTCTGATTCAGTAGAGTTGAGCGGAACTCAAAAATTTGTATTTCTAACACTTTCCCAGGAGATGCTAACACTGCTGATTCAGGAATCACACTTTGAGAACAATTGTGATTTTTTAAAAAAAGATAAAGATGAAAACAAACCTTCCTCTCTAGAAGGGGTTACATTTTGGCAATGAATCTGAAGTGCAAAATTGTTTGTTTATAAGGATGTGCTAAGTTGTTTCAGTCATGTCCGACTCTTTGTGACCCAATGGACTGTAGCTCACCAGGCTCCTCTGTCCATGGGATTCTCCAGGCAAAAATACTGGAGTGGGGTTGCTGTTTCCTCCTCCAGAGGTTTATAAGGATAGTGACATCTAGATGGAGAAATTTGGAGCTTCTGATAGTCTGAATATTTGAATTTCCAGATATAAGTAACCATTACCTCAGTATACTCAGATTTGAGTAAACTTGAAACATACCTTCAGGCATATTTTTAAAACTGTTTTGACTTCTGATAATGTAGCACTAGCTTCAAATTCCTGTCTCTTTCTACATAAGTGGAGTACAGAGAAAGTTAAGTTTAAAGCTAATTAATAGTTGCCTAGATGACTATTTTTAATTGCCCTCTTCTAATTTGATCAGTTATACATTTGAATTGATAATACAGTCTATTTTAAGGATAACAGAATATAGTTTTCCTAAGTAAGAATCTTTTCACACACAAAAATCACACATTTATAATTTTGAATTAGTTTTTTTTTAAGTTCATGGGGTGTGCAATAGAGGCACAACATCATTAGATATTTTCAGAAGAAAAGCTGTTAAAAGTGATCTACATAGCAAGTTCAATTAAAAAAATAGATTTTTGACAATTTAAGAGGAATCTACATGAGGTGGTTTAATTAGTCCACATTTTTTAAAGCCACATTTTAGATATCAGATTCATGACATCTTAAATATAGAGAATACAAAGCTCACTTTGAACTTGAATGGGAATTGATTTGCCATTTGAACTCTAAAATGACAGGTCAAATAGTAAGTTTACTTTGACAAGGTTTTGAAATACCTGTGGTAAAATTTATTAATCACCTTTTCTCTAAGCTTACTTCTTGATAATCTCATGGGCAATCATGTTGTGTAACTATTGGGAATAATTGTGTTCTATCACAGGCTTTGTTAAGATGAACAAAGGTTTCTTCAAGTATATTAACCAATCAATTCATTAATTCCCCAGATGTTCACTGAGCATCTTCACATGTGCAAAATGCACTTCTAGGCACTGTAGATACAACAACGTGTGTGCATGCTCAGTAGTGTCTGACTCTTTACGATCTTTCTGATTGTGCCCATCAGGCTCCTCTGTCCATGAGATTTCCCAGGCAAGAATACTGGAGTGGGTTGCCATTTCCTTCTCCAGGGGATTTTCCTAACCCAGGGATCAAACCCGCGGCTCCTGTGGCTCCTGCATTGCAGGTGGATTCTTGAACCACTGAGCCATTAGGGAAGTCCATATATAAAACAAAGATTCAGATAAATTCAAAACTCATGTATTTGTTTTCTGTTGCTCTAAGAACAAAGTACCCACAGATTCAATAGTGTAAACAGAAAAAAAAACCTTAGAATTTTGGAGGTTGAAAATCCAAGATAGTTGTCACAAGGACAAAATCAGGAAGTTTGTAGGGTACTAGGGAGGGTCAGTTTCCTCCTCCTTCTGATTATTGGTAAAATTCAGTTCCTTATAGTTTTAGGACTGAGAGCCTCATTTTCTTGTTGACTGTCAGTTGAACACTGTTGCCAGCTTCTCCTGGCTGACTGCTCTCTATTTAGCCTGTGGTGCCCTTCTTCCATTTTCAGAGTCGAGTCAGTAATGACAGATCGAAATTCTCTCTAGCCTCTTATCTCTCCTGTCTTTTTCGGTCACATCTCTCTGACCCAGTCAAGAAGGCTTCTCTGCTTTTAAAGCCTCATAAGGTTATACTGCACTCATGCAAACAATCCAGGATAATCTCCCCATCCCAATATCTGTATCCGTAATCACACCTGCAAAGTCTGTCTTGCCATGTAAGGTAACACATTCACAGGTTCAGGGAATAGGGCAGGTATATCTCGGCAGGGGTGAGGGGGTTATTCTGTTTACTTATATTCTGATGGCAAAGTTAGGCACTAAAATACAAGTAAATATGATTTTTTCAAGTAATGGGGAGGAAAGTTGAATCATCTGGATTTCAGGCAAGATATAGATGGCAAAGAGTTTAACTGAAGAGAGCTAACAAAGGGACTCTACAGAAATATGGACAGAGGTAAAGAAACCAACAAAGGATGAGGAAACACACCCAGACACTAGCAATAGTGGGAAATTATAACCATTCTAAGCCTGATAGGCAAGTAAAGAGAACTGTGTTCCTAGAAGAGAATAAGAGCTTGAGCTGTAGGGAGGGTACTACCAGATAGGACCCAGAGGAGAGGCAACGTGGCTAAAACAAACTCAAGACATAAAGGAAATAAGAGATAATAAACACCATGGCCTATCACTTTTTCTACCCTCTGATCTGCCAGTACTCCCAATGGCCAATCATAAACAATGACAGAGGGACAACAAAACCCAAAGAAAGCAATCCACAAAAATCAGCCTCAAGAGGAACAGAACTTATAGAAGAGATCAGAAAGTGGATTTACAGAGGAGGAAACAAAGAAAATGACTAGCACAGGAGTGCTATTTTAAAAAAAAGATGGGGGGGTAGAAAATAAGGGGTTGGGAAGGGAACCGAGATACATTAGAGAAAACAGTTGGGAAAATCTCTCTGAGGAGCAATAAATGAGCAGAGGCCTGAAAGAAGTGAGGAAGTCAGCCATGTAGATGTTTCAGAAAAAGGAATGTCAAGTGCAAAAGTCCTAAATATAGGATAGGTTTGTAAGGAACAGAGAGGAGGCCAGGATACTTGGAATAGTGTTAATAAAAGGAAGAAGGGAGGAGGTAAGCTCAAACTGGTGTCAGATTATGTAGAGACTGAAACATTTTAATTTCAATGAGATGACAAACCATTGGACTGTTTTCAGCAGGAGAAAGGAGTGATGTTTTTTAAAGATCATGCTAGGTTTAGAGAATGAACTAGAGGGGGCAAGGGTGAAAGCCGAAAATACCATTCAGGAAGTCACTTAAACAGGTTGTGAAAAAGATTGCTGTGGCTTAGGCTCAAGTGGAAGTAGGGAATGGTATAAGCAGTTATAATATTCAGAATGTATGTGATGATAGAAAAGCCCTGAACTTATTGATGGATCAGATAATACAGTATGAAGGCAAGAGGAACATCAAAGATACTGTCTGAGTTGTGGCCTGAGCAAATAAGAGAATGATGGTTGTGGTGGGTTTGTGTCTTCCTTTAAAATAATTTTAATTGATGCTTGATATGGAGAGGTGTGTGCTTCTCATTTGCACTCAGTCAACCACTTGGAATGTAAAGTTCAGATATTTTTAATACACTAGAGATGAGGGTCCTTAGAATTTCTTTAGGAAATAATGTGAGGGTCAAAGAGGAGATCTGGCCAGTAGCCTCCAAGGTCTTGTTTCAGTTCCCTTGTCACTGCAAGGATCTATATATTTATCTGCTTACATTAGCAGTATTGTTTGGAATTAAACTTTAATCTACTACTTACTATCATGGCTTCTTAGTTATTACATGCTTAATTCCTTTAACCTTCAGCTTTCTAGCCCATTATAATAATTAGGCATCATAGTTGTTCTTACCCTATTAGGTTGTTTCCATGATTAAATGAGATAATATGTACAAAGTTCTAAGGACAGCCCTAGCTCATTGTAAGCATATAATGGAACTTAAGTTTTTATATTTATTTCACATACTGGAGTTCTATGATTTTCTTTGAAATAAATAATTCACCAGTGGGTACTTAAATATACTGGACACCATTAGCCCACAATCATATAAATAATTTTCCAAAACCATAATATTTCTCACTCTCCAAGACACTGAGGCAAACATGAACAGGGAAAAATGACACTTTAGATCTCATTTTTTTTTTTTATCTTCTATATTATAGGCTGAAAGTGAAATTGCTATTACTGACCTTTGTAGAAAAGATACAGTTACTATGAAGGAAAAAAAAAAAATACTAGGTTTAACAGGTTTAATTTCCATCTTCCTGGCTTCAATTGTTCTGCTGCACATCAGTGTCTGTGAATTAGATATCAAATTGATTTATGCCAAAAAAGTATTACAAATCCAACAATTTAAAACCGAACAAAAGATTTGTTTCCTCTTTACTATCTGCCTCAACAGGATTCCCAGCTAAGATGTGGCTCTTCCCAAGCCCCTGCTAACATGCTGAATTTTACTAAACCTATTAGATTTTCTCCCTATTTTGTTTTACAGAGTTCCCTGCCCTCAATTCAGTTTCATATATCTAAAGAATCAAAAGGTGCTTCCTGCTTCTGTGTTAACGGAGAAAAAAAAAGAATAAAAAATGGTGTTATAAAGTTCTAGATAGGTAGTGTTTACTAAGTAAAAACATGAAGAAGATTAAAAAAATATATTTCATAGAATAACCCCAACACACACACACACACACACCACACCTCCCTTTCCCCACCATCTCTTTTCACAAATAGAAGTTAAAATAAATTTTAGCTTGAGATTTTTAAAAGGGAAACAATGTCAGTATCGAGCATAGAAAATAGTCCTCAATACTGAGTATTAGAGAATGTTGGATAAGATGAGGGCTTCAATTAATAATGGCAACACTGCAATAGGTTGAAAAATGAATGAGGAGTAACAAGGAGGAGATGGTAACTTTCCCTTTAAGGCTAATTACCAAAATGGAGGAGCTATGACGGAGGCTTTGGAAGGACATAGCTTTAAGAAAGGGTTATTTGTTCACTTATTTATATTTTTATATTTCAAAATGAAAAAACCCTGAATGTTTCTATACATTTAAAGGAAGCCATATAGAGACAGAATTAAAGGTACATGATGATAACAAAGAATTGAATGACCGAGGTTTAAAAACGATGAGTAGTAGTTTTGATCCCTGGGTTGGGAAGACCCCCCAAAAAGGAAATGGAAACCCATTCCAATATTCTTGCCTGGGAAATCTCAAGGTCAGAGAAGCACAGTGGGCTAGAGTCCATAGGGTCTCAAAGAGTCAGACACGACTGAGCAACTAAACAACGACAACAACATTAGTGCTCTTTATATTTTGCGATTCCTTCTATTTTGGCAACCCCTCTACCACATATCTATTAACTTAAATTGTGACTTTTGTTTTAAAGAATAGACAAGGATATTTAAAAGGAATCATTTCAGATTTGAAAGCTAAGTCAAAAGAGTATACTGGATTGACTGAAAATGGATAGCCTCTGTTAAATGACTTCATGATAGAAGATTTGGTACTTGAAATAACAAACATTTTTAAAGTAAAATTATAATCTTTTATAAACACTTTAAGGAAAATGACTGACATGGTAGTCATTTAAAAACAATAAATTAATACAAACAGCTAGACATTTAAAGTGCTGGCAGTTGCTAAAAACTAGAGGTTAATTGTTGTTGAGAAAAAAAATCCCCTTTTAGTATAAAGCACCAAGGATAATTTGAAATGGATAACATGGTAAAACTTCAAAAGAATAATAATTTGACCACCTAGTTTAAATTTGACAGATTCTATGTACCTGCTGGCTGGTGATGAAATATGCTCTAGAATTAATTTTTTCCTGAGGTTATTTATATGCTGAATCTAGAGTACTCAATGAATGCTTTTCTATTAACATTTAATTTAGAGTCTTGTTTCTGAAGTACTGTGAAAAACTAATATGACAAAATGAGGAACACCTTTGCTCCAGAATCAGATAAGCTTGGGTTTAAATCTTGACATCTTTGCTCTGTGACTTTTGGCAATGACTGTAAACTTTAATTTCTTCATCCACAGACTATTCCTTGAAGGTGGTTGTGAGGATCAAAGGATTAATCTACTACATGAAAAGGACTGCAAGCAGACCCCAGGGTCACGCTAGGCTATCCATAAGCATTAGTTATTTTTGCTGGTGTCATTGTTGACTTGATTCACACAGAAATGAGATATTTCTAATTCAGAGATAACAGAGAAAATGTTAAAATATTTTTAATGGGTGGAGAAGTCTGGGTTCCACGGGGCTTCTGCTGAGAGATTCTACAAACAATGAAGAAGGGAAAGTGATATTCAAAACATGTACCACGGTCCCTCGAGTATCAAAAACAGTGCTCAGAAATGCTCAATTCTTCTATGAAATGTTACCTTCAAAATATCAGTGACGCTGTTAGCTATACTACAGACTATGTTAGCTGCACTACACAGCGGGCCATGCTGCTTCAGCCGTGTCTGACTCTTTGCGACCCTATGGACTGTAGCCCTCCAGGCTCCTCTGTCCATGGGATTCTCCAGGCAAGAAAACTGGAATGGGTTGCCATGCCCTCCTTCAGGGGATCTTCCCAACCGAGGGATCAAACTCCTGTCTCTTTACGTTTCCTGCACTGGTAGGCTGATTCTTTACCACTAGCACCATCTAGAAAGACCTAGGTATACTACTGTTACACCCTAAATGTGCTAGAAAGTTTAATGGACTTCCAGCCCTATTTTCTGCCTCTAGGAGCCTATGGCAACCCACTCCAGTACTCTTGCCTGGAAAATCCTATGGACGGAGAAGCCTGGTAGGCTGCAGTCCATGGGGTCGCTAAGAGTCGGACACGACTGAGCGATTTCACTTTCACTTTTCACTTTCATGCACTGGAGAAGGAAATGGCAACCCACTCCAGTATTCTTGCCTGGAGAATCCCAGGGACAGCAGAGCCTGGTGGGCTGCCGTCTATGGAGTCGCGCAGAGTCAGACACGACTGAAGTGACTTAGCAGCAGCAGGAGCCTATACTGATAGAACACACTATTGCCACCATGTTACTATTGCAAACGTGAAATGACATACTTTAAACTTGGGTTTTATTTTCATCTGATCAAACTTTGTTTGCTGGTGAGTCAGAATGAACTAGCATTCTTGCAAAAACTGAAGAAAAGCATTTCTTTTCATTGTGCTGTAGGACATTGTTTTACTTTAGGCTTAGCACATAACAGGAGGTAAACAAAATGAGATTAGTGAGGAAAAATCTCTTATCATTAGCAATCCCTAATTATCCAATTTGCAGCTTATTTGGAAAATATTTCTTTCAAGTTAACTGACAGTATTTAGATTATTCTCTTTAATTAAGGTTGTGGTTATCAATTTTCCTTATTGGCAGCATATATTTGACTGGAATACTCATTTGCTTATTAATTGCTGATTATTTAGTAATTAATTACAGCTTACTTCTATGCAACTAATTATTATGGCTGCTATTAACACTTACTTTTCAGGAACCTAGGAAGATATTTGAAAGTCAAAGCCATAATTCAGGGCTCTGGGGGCTGTCTGAGAAAAAAAAATCCCTTCCTAATGCACATGCTGAGTGTCAGTCTAAAAAGCTACTTGTCCTTTGCAGGTTTGATGCTGGAGCAGCTTCCCACCACCTAAGGAGAAAGCTTCAAAGAATGTCAAATGCATGAGCTAAATTGTTACACTGATGACATTTTTTCAGAAACATATAAAAAGTGACTCCAAAGCCAAATAAAAGTAATTAATGACATTCACAATTTCAAGTATCTATTTCCTACGAGTCTAAAAAAATTTAGGTTTTAATTTCATAGAGTTTTATGGATAAAAATTGAGCTTTAAAAGAGTAAAAATGTTTTCCCTTATAACATAAATACCTTGACCAAAAGTTTTGTTTTTGGGTGCATGTCTTTGACAAAAAAAAACCCACAGGGTTTTAAAAATATATTTCAATGTAGTTTTAAAAATCTAGTAAGGCCCACATAAAAAAGACATTCAACATCATTAGCCATATATTAGCCATTTCTCACCTTTGAAGCCCCTATAAGGCCACAGATCTACTGAATTAGAGCCTCACCCTCATAACCTAATTTACCCTTGTATGCTTGCTGCATTCTGCGTTGCTTCAGTCTGTCCAACGCTTTGTGATCCCATGGGCTATACCTCACCAGGCTCCTCTGTCCATGGGATTCTCCAGGCAAGAATACTAGATGAGTTTCCACGCCCTCCTCCAGAGGGTGTTCTCAACCCAGGGATTGAACCTGCTTCTCTTACGTCTCCTGTGTTGGTGGTGGGTTCTTTACCACTAGCACCACCTGGAAAGCCAATGTACACTTAATGCTCTCATAACAGACCATATTTACAGATACAGTCACATGGGAGATTATAACTTCAACATATGAATTTGGTGGGGGGGCAAAATTCAGTCCACACCACCATGAATTCTATTCAGCCACCGAACAACTTGGATGGTACTTCAGATCACCATGCTGAATAAAGAAAAACAATCTCAAAAGATTGCATATTTTATGATTCCATTTATATAGTATTGTTGAAATGACAGAATTATAGAGATGAAGAACCAAGTAGTGATTGCCAAGGGTTAGGGTGGTATGCTGGAAAGAATGTCTGGCTATAATAGGGTAGCAAAAAGGATCATTTAAAGAACTCTTCTCTCTTGACTATCTTGGAGGTCACATGAATCTAAGCATGTGATAAATGAACTGATAAAATGTATACACAGACACACAAATGAGTGCATGTGAAACCAGTGAAATCTGAATAAGACATAGATTGTCTTATTTTTTTAGTTGTAATATTGTGCTGGGAAAGATTGAGGGCAGGAGGAGAAGGGGACGACAGAGTACGAGATGGCTGGATGGCATCACCAACTCGATGGACATGGGTTTGGGTAGACTCCAGGAGTTGGTGATGGACAGGGAGGCCTGGCGTGCTGCAGTTCATGGGGTCGCAAAGAGCTGGACACGACTGAGCAACTGAACTGGAACTATAGTTATGTAAAGTGCTATCACTGGGGGGAACTGGGTGAAGGATATACTCAGTATTATTTCTTACAATTATATGTGAATATAAAATTAAATTTTATTTTAAAAATTCCTAGAAAAATTCTAACAAGGAAAATTTTAATGTCAAGTTATGCAATAGAATGGTTGTGGTTTTTATATAAGATCCTATAATGATAGCTCCATATTTTATCATCAGTTCTAAACTTTTCAAAGTTTAAAATCTGTAAGTAAATGTGGGCTCTGCCTTTATTGATTGCCATGTCTATTTCTCCTTCCTTTTTTCCTGGAGTAAGGATTGGAGGGAAGGAGAGATGTTAAGATAAAATGAGCTATAAATTCCAGCTCCTAAGAAAGATGAGAGAGACCCCTCAACTTTTAATTTACTATAATTCCAATATGTTCTGTAATAAATTCTCAGTTCCAAACACATAGTATGTGCTTTAAAGTAAGAACAGGTCTTTTTTTTTCACTGTAATATAAATGGACAAGGCTTGTATCTGACCTTGAAATTTGGTAATAGAAATTTATAGGATTAATTTTATAAGCAGTCTCTTAAATACATCAAGAAAATCAATGGTTCTAACCAGGTTACCTCAGTTCAGTTCAGTTCAGTCGCTCAACTGTGTCCGACTCTTTGCGACCCCATGAACCGCAGCACGCCAGGCCTCCCTGTACATCACCAACTCCCGGAGTTTACCCAAACCCATGTCAATCGAGTCGGTGACGCCATCCAATCATCTCATACTCTGTTGTCCCCTTCTCCTCCTGCCCCCAATCCTTCTCAGCATCAGGGTATTTTCCAATGAGTCAACTCTTCGCATGAGGTAGCCAAAGTATTGGAGTTTCAGCTTCAACATCAGTCCTTCCAATGAACACCCAGGACTGATCTCCTTTAGGATGGACTGGTTGGATTTCCTTGCAGTCCAAGGGACTCTCAAGAGTCTTCTCCAACACCACAGATCAAAGGCATCAATTCTTCAGCGCTCAGCTTTCTTCACCATCCAACTCTCACATCCATACATGACCACTGGAAAAACCATAGCCTTGACTAGACGGACCTTTGTTGGCAAAGTAATGTCTCTGCTTTTTAATATGCTATCTAGTTTGGTCATAACTTTCCTTCCAAGGAGTAAGCATCTTTTAATTTCATGGCTGCAGTCACTATCTGCAGGTTACCTACTCATACTTATAAATATGTATATATACATATATACAAACACACATTCATATATAAAAATTATGCCTTAATTTTTAGGCAATAAAATTCTTTCTAACACTTTAACAGAGTTAAAGGCTATAAAAAATGAACTGTTTTTAAGAATAGAAAAGTATTTTCTGCTTGACATATACCTCATTTATAATTAGTGATGTTTTCTTACAAGAGAGAATTTGGCAGAGTAGTATTAAATCATTGAACTGAAAAAAATGAGAATACAATGTATTTTTTAAGATGCAATTCAAGTCTTCAATCTAATTTTCAGTTAACTTTATTTTTCTTAAACTTAAGCAGTTTGGATCAATCTTTCTGGGACTCATTTGGTTCTGGTACAGTTAAAGCTTCCCTTTTCTCTTAACTGAGTTTTTTTTAAAATATCAGTCTGCTTTCTTCAATATAGCTACAAATCTTAATTTATTTGTTTTGGAATTAATTTGTTCGCAAGTCTATGAGTCCATTTGTGTTTAACACTTTTGTTTTAATTTTTAAAATTAGATATTACTTTTCCAAAAGTAATTCTTATTATTTTCATCAGAAATGTCCCCTATAATATTACCAACCTGACAGCCTCATCCTATCAATATCAATGACAATGACAACAGAGCTTCTGGTATTAAACACCACAAATTTTTCAGATATGGCAGCTGCAATTTAAACTTTGGGAGAACTTAAGTTGAAAGTCTCATATGACAAACATGTTTAAACTTCTAACATTAAGAGAAAGGCTATTGACTGGAGGTCATGAAGAGATATCACAGCTCAATTTGACCCAAATCTGTGTAATAGCATCATTAAGCAGACAGAAAATGTATATTACCCTAAATAGTCTGCTGCAAGGTAAGTCACCAAGACATAATTAAGAAAGAATCTAGTAATTTTCCAATTAATAAATCAATTTCAGAACTATATAAAATGAGATAACTTAGAATTCTTTATTAACACCTCAGGTCATGTGAAGCTATGTTTATGTGACCACTGAAAGAACTGTGAACTATATTGTGAAGTACTTAAATTCAATTCTTTTTTACTACTAATCAATTATATAACCCTGAGCAAGGCACTTGGAGGTATTGAGAATTGCTTAGTTGATGTTGAGATCCTATTTTCTTCCCCTCTGACCTCCCTGTCATTGTAAACCTGCTGTTACCATAGTCTTCCACTGTGTAAGTGTTGATTGATGGGATCTGAGGTCAGTATAATCATTCAACAAATATTTATTTACCAGGCAGTGTTTTAGGACAAAAATGACAAAATACATGTGTTAACAGAGTTACAGTCAAGTGAGATGTCAAGAAGACAGATAATATAAACATATAAAAATTTGTATAAACATATAGAAAGATATATACAATGTCAGATGAGCATAAGTGCTCTGGAGAAATTTAACACATAGAACAAGCTTAGGAACATTGGGAGAAAAACTGCCATTTTAAACATGGTAGTCAGGAAAGTTCTCGCTGAGAACATGACATTTAAGCAAAGATTGGAAGGAAGCAATAGAGTGAGCCACACAGACTTTTCAGGGTAGAACATTTACGTCAAGAGGAAGAACCACAAACTGAGAATGCACCAAACATATGTAATAAACAGCAGAAAGTTAGTGTGGCTGGAACCAAGTAAACAAGATAAAGAATAAAGGTTTTATGATTAGAAAGGTAATAGGTGGGCTATAGATAACACAGTCCTGGGTGTTCATTGGAAGGACTGATGTTGAAGCTGAAACTCCAATACTTTGGCCACCTCATGCGAAGAGTTGACTCGTTGGAAAAGACCCTAATGCTGGGAAAGATTGGGGGCAGGAGGAGAAGGGAATGACAGAGGATGAGATAATTGGATGGCATCATCGACTCGATGGACATGGGTTTGGGTGGACTCTGGGAGTTGGTGATGGACAGAGGCCTGGCGTGCTGCAATTCATGGGGTCACAAGGAGTCAGACATGACTGAGTGACTGAACTGAACTGATAGATAATACAGAACTTTGTAGAACATTGAAAATAATCTCAATTTAATAGAAGTGAGAGGGGAAACCTGACCAGAGAAATGACATGATCTGACTTAAAACTTTAAAAGATGATTCTGTTTTCTATACAGAGAATAGGCTGTAGGGAACATGAACAGATATAGAGATATGGATAATCTAGGCAAGAGAAAATGGCAGTTTGACTTAGATGATAGTGACTGAAAGACTGAACATCCATCACATTCTATATGTTGTTGGAAAGTAAAGATACATGGAATTGTTACTGGACTGGATATGGGTGTGTAGGATGGAGATGGTTAGAGATGGCCATCATAAAGTCATGTCAAGAACAGAGATAAATCAAACATGACTTTGAATCAAAGACTTCAAAGTGGAGGTAAGCAATAGGCGACTGAACATGTAAGTAATTCAGAGGAGGAATGTGAGCTGAAAATAATTGCCCAAAGCTGAGTCAACCATATTCTCTTTCCTGTGAACTGGATTTATGACACAGGTACTGATCCTGGTTGAAGCGCGAGTTTGACACATAGAGCTTGGGTCAGAATGAAAGCAAGGAAAGTGTTAGTTGCTCAGTCATGTCCGACTCTTTGTGACCCCCATGGATTGTAAACTTCTGGGTTCCTCTGTCCATGGAATTCTCCAGGCAAGAACAGTGGATTAGGTAACAATTCTCTTCTCCAAGGGATTTGCCCAACCCAGGGATCAAACCTGGGTCAATAAGAATATGCATTGCAGGCACATTCTTTACCATCTGAGCCACTAAGGAAGCCCTTGGGTTGGAATAAGTGCCTTCAAAACACAAAACAAAACAAAACAAAAAAACTACCAATAGAAAGAAGAAAAACAGATGCACAGCTATGATGTGAATACAAATCCAGAGGAACGTCAAATGACCAGTGATCTGACAGACTTTCTTATAATTAGATTCCATGACTCATGATAATAACAAGTAGGCCATGTGAAGTCTTCTTTCCTTTAAACTAAATATTACAAATAAATAAAACACTATACAAGGTTGCAATGAGGATTAAATTAGACAATGCATGTTAACAACTCTAAACTTTAAAAAAAAACATGAACTTGTAATATATACTATTTAAAAGTAGTTGAAAAATGCTGAGAAGTAAAACTGGCTTGCAGGATTATATGTACCATTTAAAATAAAGTCGCTTCAGTCATGTCCAACTCTGTGTGACCCCATAGACGGCAGCCCACCAGGCTCCGCCGTCCCTAGGATTCTCCAGGCAAGAACACTGGAGTGGGGTGCCATTTCCTTCTCCAATGCATGAAAGTGAAAAGTGAAAGTGAAGTCGCTCAGTCGTGTCCGACTCTTAGCGACCCCATGGACTATAGCCTACCAGGCTCCTCCATCCATGCGATTTTCCAGGCAAGAGTACTAGAGTGGGGTGCCATCGCCTTCTTAATAGAAAGTCATTGCTTTCTTTTTCATGTTTAACTTATGTTATAATACAGACTTAAATACACTTAAATATGGTGAGATATTATGTACCTACAAAAACATTTAAAGTCATTCGAGTCCTTCAGTGAGAATTGTTATAGATAACTCAGGAACAGCCTGGATTGTTCTCTTGATCCCTGTGATTATATTTAACTGCAATTTGTCTGTAGATGCCAAATAACAGAACCTGTGTTTCTTTGAAAATGTCTGAGAAGCTCAAGCAACAGTAAACTATTAGATACAAATGGGTACATGGACCTTTTACCATAAAGGGGCTTTATCAACTTAAATCTTATACTGACTATTTCTAACCACTGAAAAATAACTTCTCCTCTACTTCTGTGATATAAAAAATGCTTTAAGAGTAGTTTTCTCTTTATACAGACAATATGCTCATACTGATACAATATTGTTTTTAGGCATAAATTATAACAAAAAATAAATCAAGTGATTTAAAAGTCCACTAAAAACTTTTACCACCTGAAGAAGGTGTGCAGCAGTCCATGGGGTCACAAAGAGTCAGACACGACTGAGCAACTGAACTGAATTGAACATTAAATTTTTAGTGTTGTTGTCTACAATATCCCTACATTAGCACTTGTCTATATTTGATTATTTCTGAGAAAATATAAAGCAATTAAATATTGCATACATTGGAGTTAATTTGTTATATAAATAAGAAACTCAAGAATCATGACACTAAAATAAAATCTTGGTAAAACTGAATATCATATCTGTGAGCCCCATTTATCTGTTAAGTTATACATAGCTATCTTTACATGCATTTCAGAGGAATACTGGTAGTATTAGTAATAGTTTTCAAAATAATTGACATATTTCAACTGGGAATAAAATTACAATAAAGACATATTTCTTGTTATTGTGCTCAAAAAGACAATAAATCTTTTACTACTTTTTTTTTTTTGCAGGCACAACAAATTTTATGGTGTGTGTGTGTATGTGTATGCATTTTTCCTTGTAGAAAAGAAAATGATTCTGGAAAACAATATAACTTGAAAGAACGAATACAATACACATTTTTGTATTCATGTATTTTTCAGAAAGTAGCCCTTGAGGCCATAAAATGATACTCTCAGCATTATCAGAAATATATAAGTGATACTCTGGTGTTTATAGATTGAAAACTGACCTACAACCAAAAAGGTAAATGAAATAATATGGGTCTTTTATTTTCTTAATTGCTATCATCCAGTGTCCTTCTGTGTTATTTTCTTAATTGCTATCATCCAGTGTCCTTCTGTGCTCAATGCTGTTATGTCCATTGACTCTTTGCGATCCCATGGACTGCAGCCCGCCAGGCTCCTCTGTCCAGGGGATTCTTCAGGCAAGAATACTGGAGTGGGTAGCCATTTCCTCCTCCAGGGAATCTTCCCTACCCAGCGACTGAACCCTCATCTCCTGTGCCCCCTGCACTGCAGGTGAATTCTTTACCCTTGAATCACCAGGGAAGCCCCCAGTGTTCTTTTACTCAGAGTCCAATTGAAGCAGCTTTCACAGGGTACAACAGAACACATTTATACAGTAAAATTTGTTGACCTAAGAAATAGCCATGGTGACCATATTTATACAAACATGCACATAAAATCCGACTTCTTTAAAGATAAGTATATTCAGTCATATCTTTCTCTCCTCCTAGCCTCTACTTAACCTGTGAGATCCAAAGTTTAAGATGAAGAACCTAGTTTTCTATTCAAATAGCAAAGAAGTAGCTAAAATAGTTGCTGTAATTGCCTGTATTTAAGATTAATATTTAAAAGAAATATTTGTTATTCACTACTTACATAAATAAACTAGCTTGAATTTTGTGATTCCCTATCAGCAGTGCATTCTGCTGGTAGTGATCATATTTTGCTTGTCTCTCTGTTCACTCTTCCAGCTGGCTAACTATATACACATACACGCATTTGTGGGATGATTTCTTGAAGTAAGGCATAGCTAACTGTGATAAAAATCAACTGAAACAAACTTTTACGAAACTAAATTCAATTATGAAATTTTGAATAATGCTTTTATGGTGAATTTAAAATATTTACAAAGGTTGACTGAATATGAACTAAACTGCCATATATCCTCACTAAACTTCATCAAATACCTATTCAAGGCAGTCTTGATCATGTGAATATACTCATGCACTCACCACTGTGAATTACTTAGAAACAAGGCTCAGAAATCATATCATTTTATTCATAAATTTTTCAAGAAGCACTTATTAAATATCAGGGCTTCTAAAAATAATCCCAATACAAAAGTCATACATAGAAATAATAATTCCTTCAAATCATCAAATTTTGAGTATATATTCAAATTTTCAGATAACTCATCACACACATAATTGCTATAGTTCACTTGTTTGAATGAGTATCCAGATAAGCTACATGCTCTGCTCTGTGTTAGATTTTTAAAAATCTGTTATAATCTATAGACTTATCCTCCATCTCTCTTTTGTTTATTCCCTCCCTTTGTATTTACGGTTGGTGGTGGTGGTGGTGTCACAGAAAAACCTGGATCTATTTTCAAAGAGGAACACTAAGTTAAACATATTCAGAGAAGAGCACTCAAGATGGAAAATGAATTTTTTAAACAATGTTATGAGAATGATTTAAAAACTTAAAAAAACAAAAACCAAGATATCAGCAGACTCAGATGGACTTGATGGCTGTCTTCAAACACCTTAAATTCAAAATAAAAATTAGCGCCATGGAATAGGGCAATGAAGGGAATCTGTTCAGAGACTGATCTATATCAGTATACATATGTTAGCCACTCAGTTGTGTCCGCCTCTCTGTGAGCCTATGGACTGTAGCCTGCCACGCTCCATTGTCCATGGAATTCTCCAGGCAAGAATACTGGAATGGGATGCTATTTCCTTCACCAGGGGATGTTCCCAACCCAGGGATTGAACCCAGGATCTCCTGCATTGCAGGCAGATTCTTTTACCACTGAGCCACCAGGGAAGCCCCTATCAATATAACTGTTTAACAATTACATCCATCAAAATAGGAATCAAGTGCCTCTAAAGTATCAATCTTTATCACTGAAGCAATTCCAGTATGTCATAGAATTTCTTTTAAAATAATGAAAAACAATAATTATTGGCTGTGTCTCAGACACATAAAGTTAGAATTCAGGCAAACTTAATGTTCCCTTTTTAACATCATTAATTCTTTCTCTTCTTGCTCTTATTTTTGTGCCTCTTATGAAATGTATCCATGATTTATGCCCCTACCATGCACATGCATATGTACACAATGGTCAGATTAGTTGCAGTGGTAAATGGATAGTATTAAAGCTCTCCCCCTCTCTCAATGTATTTGAATTCCAGATTCAAGTCTCATAAAAGAACATCTGATTAGTGGAATCCAAATTATCTAGCACCCAATGAGTTAACAAAGTGGTTTGAATTGTCAAATCAGACTCACGTGAATCAGAGACCCTACTCAGTGATAAACAGGTATAATTTTAAGGATACAGGCAGCGAAAAGCCTGAGACTATACGGAGAGAGAGAACCAGACATCAAGGGCCGCTCCCCAGGTCTTTGCTTCCCATGTTAGACAAGCACCTCTGGTCAGAATAGATAAGGTCTCTAAGGAAAGGCTCCCCACAGCAGTGAGTGTGTAAGTTCTGAAATACCTTCTTTTTATACTCCAGATAGTTCTGTTCCTTAGAGATTGCCACACTGTGCAGATGCAGGGTTATATTTACTAAAGTTATAGGACCCTTAGCTAAGGCATCATGCTGAGAGCATTTCAGACATTGGCGAGGGTGTGGAGGAAAGCAAACCCTTGTGTATTGTTGGTGGGAACATAAACTGGTGCAGCCTGTAGAAAACAGTATGGTGGGTTCTCAAAAAACTAAAAATAAAACTACCATATGATCCACCTAGTCCACTCCTGGGTATATATCTGAAGAAAACAAAAACATTGATTTGAAAATAGGTATGTACAACAATGTTCAAAGCAGCATTATTTACCATACCCAAGATATGGAAGCAGCCTAAATGTCCATCAATAGGTGAATGGATAAAGAAGATGCACGTACACACACACATATACATACAATGGGATACTACTCAGCCATAAAAAAGAATGAACTCTTGCTTTGCAACAACATGGATGAACTTGGAGGGTATTATGCTTACTGAAATAAATCAGAGAAACAATGTATGTTATCACTTATATGTGGAATCTAAAAATTAAAACAAACAAAGGTATATAGCAAAAAAGAATTGGACTCAAATATAGAAAACAAATTAGTGATTACCAGTGGGGAGAGGTAAGAGTTAGGGGCAAGATGGGGGTAGGTGATTAAGAGGTACAAACTACTATGTATAAAATAAATAAGCTACAAGAATATATAGTACCACAGAGGGAATATAGCCAATATTTCATAATAACTATAAATGAAGTATAGCCTTTAAAAACTGTGAGTCACTATGTTGCACATCTGAAACTCTATATAATTTTGTACATCAACTATACCTCAATAAAAATAAATGACAAGAAAATTAAGAAGAAACACTGTAGATTGATATCGAAATGTTTAGGTAGCACATTATACTCCATTATAATTTTTCTGTTTATTTTTATTTATATAGGTTAGTGTTTAAAGCTCCAATTCTGTCTCATTCAATGTGGACAATCAGGAAGGCAGCAGCCTGTATGCATCATACTCATCTTTCATTTCCTCCTTTCACCTAAAAGATACAATTATCATTTTACTGCATATTGTCCTATTTGTAATTGTCTATACCATATGTTTTACCATTTTGCCATAAAAGCACCTCTATTTTGCTAGTATCCTTCACTTTTAGTATTGTAACTGTATAGACATCCAATGCAATATTTGTTGAGCGAAAGCAAATGGCATTCCTCCAAATTTAAGTGCTTAAGGTTCTGCTTCCTTTTTGTGGTTCTAATAGGTGGTTTGGAGCATCCATCAATCTTCCAAGTTTTAACAAATGCCTCTGGGCTACACAGTATTTTTAATTAAAGAGAGCAATTTTAATTGTAGAATATTCACTATATCAGGCTGCTACCGATTGTTAATAAGGCGCAGCTCTGACAGGAAAGAGCAGACACCACGAGAGAGGGACTTTGTACAAAATTAAATAATCTGCTCGGAGAAGGCAATGGCACCCCACTCCAGTACTCTTGCCTGGAAAATCCCATGGATGGAGGAGCCTGGTGGGCTGGAGTCCATGGGGTCGCTAAGAGTCGGACACGACTGAGCAACTTAACTTTCACTTTTCACTTTCATGCATTGGAGAAGGAAATGGCAACCCACTACAGTATTCTTGCCTGGAGAATCCCAGGGACGGCGGAGCCTGGTGGGCTGCCGTCTGTGGGGTCGCACAGAGTCGGACACGACTGACGCGACTTAGCAGCAGCAGCAGCAAATAATCTGCTTCATGCCTTCTCCACCGGGGCTGTGCTCTTAGACAAGCTTCTTTGGAAATCATTAAATAGGCAAAGTTTCCCATTTCTCTTTCTCTGTCATCATCAGTTCTTTCTTCATCATGTACTTTCCCCAGTTTCACTGCTGTAAGACACTACAAAGAAAAGTGGGGAGAAGTAAATGATGAAGAAGATTCTAAGAACTCTTCTACCCTTAGTCTCAGATTCATTTTATAGCCTTAGAGGTCCTTTACTTTAAAAAGCCTGTCATTGACTATATTCAGCTCTTCTTTCCATGTTCTGGCCTTATCATCTCTTTGCAGTGAGGATTTATAGAAGACCACAACTTACTAAGATGTGACCCTCTCTTTTTCCTGTCTGCTTCTTCTGACTGTAGTAAGTTGTGGGGCCCTAGGACTCAGTTAATGCAGATTTGCATGATCAGTATCTTCCTAGGTAATAATAAAAAAGTAGCAAAAACAGAGTACCTTTTATTTCACTGTACTTGCTATGTATCAGGCACACTGTAAAGCCCTTTTCTAGGAATTACCTCATTTAGTCATTCCAACAATTATGTGAGGAAGTTATTATCTCTATCTTCCAGATGAAGAAAGAGCCTTCAGAGAAATTAAACAAAACAAAACAAAACAAAAACACTTTTTCGGGGTCTTCTGCTAAGCAAAGATTTGAACAATGGTGTGTGAAGTAACACTACCCACATTCTCAGCTCATGTCATTTTTGCCTGTCTAGAAAAAAGGTCTATATCTACTTTCTATATATGTTACTTTCCTGAACATATCAACATCAGAGGCTCATGTGAACTAGAGAACAGCAGTCAAAGCTACCTTATCTCTTCCAACTGCCATATAAGTCTTTGTGTTTTGACAATGGAAACAAAAGGCACTCTGCCTTTTCTCCGTGTTTTCTTTAAAACTAAAACTGAAAACTCAGTGGGAAAAATAAAGCAGTTTTTCATCACTTTCCTCCCAAAGCTAGAGTCCTCAATCAAGGATAACCAATATTTTTTTTTCCCCTACGGTTCTTTTGACATTATTAAAGTCAACATAGAGTATAATAAAATTTGAGTTCTCTCTAACCTTATTTCTAGACTAATTTAGGGTGGGCAAAATCAGAGAAGCATAAATTTTTAAAGGTCCTAAATTTGCTCTTAAATTAAAAAAAAAAACTGTATATTTTATGGTTATCTCAGTTATATTTAAAAAAATATTATTCCCAAGAGTAAGCCTTGTTATATTCTGAGTTTAATTTATCTTATTATAAAGCTTAGAGACTTTTCTCATGCCACTACCTGGTGCTGCAATTCTTAATAAACTTACTGATTAGATTCGATTTTCTCTCTCATGGGGAGTAGAATCATTATCAGGGTTATCCCTGTCCAAAAGTCATGCCCTTAAAACCTATTCATGCTCCTTATTATAATTCCTGTTTAGCCATCCATATTGTCTAATTTTTTCCATTTTTCTTCTTTTCTAAATTTCCCTCCTTGTTCTGAGCTTGATTTTCATCTCTCATTCACCTCTCATTTAGTCAGAATATACAGAGCCCCTACTATATGTCAGGTACAGTAAACAAATCCAAATTCCTGCCTGACAAACGTATAGTCTACAGGCAAATACAAATAACTAAGCAATGGTAAACCAACGTGTGATGCGAAGTAGTAGAGAGAATATTACATAAGGAGAGATCCGGATTCCATAGCATAACATCTACGTCAATCTATGGTGGTGGTGATTTAGTCACTAAGTCATGTCCGACCCTTGTGACCCCATGGACTGTAGCCTACCAGGATCCTCTGTCCCATGAGGTTTCCCAGGCAAGAACACAAGAGTTGGTTGCCATTTCCTTCTCCAGGGGAATCTTCCCGAACTAGGGATTGAACGTATGTCTCCCACATTGCAGGCACACTTCTTGACTGCTGATCCACCTTGGAAGGCCCACTTCAATCTATAAATCTGCATCATTCACTTTGAGCATCCTTACTGGTCACCTCAAACTCAATTCTTATGTTATTCCCAGTACCAGACATGTTAAAGGCACGTTTGCAAATATCTGAGCTATTTAGTCATAGTCTGTTCTTTCTCCCCAAATATATTTTCCAGAGCTACTCTAGAGGAATAAATAGCTATGCTAGTGAAGTTAGCATGACATCCTTTCAGGCAATTAAAATGTCATACGGTTTTACTTCTTTTGGCCAATAGTTGAATGGATAGCTCCTCTCATTGAAAACAAAGCCCTAATAAATATTTCTTTTAATTGCTTCTATTTCTGTTTCTCAAAATAACATATATTGACTTTTTGTTTATTAAATACTTTTTAAAGTAAAGCAAAAGAGTAAAATAAAAAAGCCATTCATAATCCTACTATCTTGAGACAACAACTATTGATACTTGGGTCTATATACTTCCAGCATATTTTTAGATGAATACATGTAAAAAAATTAACAGAGAAAATGCAGTCACACTGTTGAGCCTATACATTCATACATATTCTGCATACAAATTTAGATTATACATCTTGATTGAAAAGTGCTAATGCTAATCCTAAAATATGTGTTTATAACATAGAAGTCATGAGTATGTATTTTCCAAAAATCTGACATTTTGATGAAAGAGAAAGAATACTTCGAGATGATATTAGAGTGAATTCATAAAACAGAAAGCACCAGCTTGCAAAGAGTTGCTAAAAGTCTTGGGTTCTAGAGAAGGCAATGAGTAGCTTTTTATCCCTGTGTGGGCCAGGGTGAATGAATCCTAAACCTTTTCTTTTCTATCCATTTAATCTTTGCTGGCATTCAATATTGGGTCTTGAGCTGTCTCATATTGCCTCTTAGATGTTCCGTCAGTTTTTTTTTTTTATCTGACCATGATAAAGATGGAAATCCTCATATGTCCTTCAAATTCTTGTTTATTCCAAATAACAGGTAAAGTTATCATTCTTTCTAGTGTATTCTTTTTCAGACAGTGAGTGTTAAATGTGACAGCATTTTAAGAAATTCTAGAGGCAAGGTTTATGTGTCACAGACAAAATGATATAAGATCGAGGATGCACCCATAAAATAAATTCATTAATCCAGATGCATAATGATAAACTATGGGTTTCTATGTCTACAGGCAATATTTCTACAGACAATAAAAATAACTTAAAAGGAATATATAAACCCACACAACCATTTAAGGAAAACAAGCAGAAAGTTCATGAGCTGAAGCACAGAATTTCTATTCTTCAAACATGTGCTACCTTATTTAAATTTCAACAAGTTGAAAAAACTACTGCTTGGTAAGCTGGCATGGTTCTTATTATTTTAAAGGAGTTCCTGTGTCACCAAGAGAAAAGGTCTAAAGTTGTTCCTGATTCAGTTAACTAAAACTTCCAAAAGAAATACATGTAAATAAATGAAATTTCATTAAATACTGACTTTATATTCAATATTTATATATGGCAAAATGGTTACTTTACAGTTCTGATAAAATTGTTCCTTCATCAGTCTGCCTAAGATTTTTTTTTTTTATTCTGTGGTATTTAGAAATCGAATTTTTAAAATCAACAAAAAATAAGGAGGGCTTGTCTGAAATAAGTAGTTTTCTATCATGTGGGTGCTAAGATGGTGACTATGTGAACAATACCAACAGGCCCGTTGCAGAGAGAACAATGTATTGTAAATCTTCCTTAGAAATGTTAGGAAGATCATTGCACCAAAATACGTTCAGTTCAGTTCAGTTCATTGGTTAAACTGTGGTGATAAGCAAAATAAAAACTGAAATGTCTTAAAAACTAAAATTAAGAGAAATTTTAAAAAATAATTAAAAAGAATTACAAATAACTATACGTATAAATGAGGAAAACTTGAAGGAAGAAATTGGTTAATTGACAAATATTTTTCAATCTCAATAAGTATAATTTATCCTGCTAACATTGCGAAAAGGAGGAATTTATTACTGCAACTTTAAAAATAGAACCTATAAGGTAAACTGGCACTGGAGACAGAAAGCAAAGTTTCAGTAACATTAAAAAAAAATGACTTACACATTTTTTGTTTTGTTTTGTTTTTTACTCCTCCCAGAGCTTGAGAATGAACCTAGTGATTAGTTTTCAGTCTTTCATGGTGAATAGTCCAAGGATCAAGAGTCCTAATCACCTGGTAAGTTGTTAAACATATAAATTCCCATGTGTAGTAAATTATTTAACAATGATTTAGGACAGCTATAATAAAAATAAGGCATAATTCAGTAATTGGGAACTCAAATTTCTTCCAAAGGGCAAATTTCTTTGCTAAGAAAGCAGCGAGCTATGCTCATTTCCAAATTCTAATAATGATGAAAGACGTGAAGAAATTCAGCAAAAGTCACAGAAATGATTAAAGGTTGAAACATTAGGTTTCTGCTCTAACCATGAAAGTTAAAGACAAAGTCATACTTTGTTACATGATTTCTAAGAGGTCAGAAGTTCTGCTGTACTTTGAAAAAGTTCTCTCTCACTGCCTCCTACCTTCAATCCCTCAAGTGCAAAATGATTGTATTACTTTTTTTTTTTTAACTTTTGCCTTGCTGTGTGAACTTTCCCATTAAAATAAAGAGAAATTTTTGTTAAGACTTAAAAAAAAAATGATAACTATTCCATATGTTAGTGCTGCAGTTCCCCAAATAGCCATTAGCCTTACCTATGCAGAAAATTTCCCCTGTGGGCTGTCCTGCTATGGAGCCTGATACTGCTAGCATATGAATCTTTTGTTTAGACTGAGATTGTTTTTTACAGCTGGGGGATTTTCTTCTTGGTCATTTAGTAGTGTTACTATTTTGGAGCAGCACAATAGAATTTCTCAAACCTTAATGTGTAAAGATATCACCTGGGAATCTTGTTCACAGCTCAATAAATCAAGTTGGAGCCCAAAGACATGCATCTCCTGTTAGTTCCCAGGTGAGGCTGATATCTGATCCACAGTCCACACTAATGTACATTCACTTATCAGCTCACAGTTATTAACAATAGCTTCTATCAGATAAGACATCCCTACAGGATCAAGGATAAGCTCATGTTATTTTATTCCATTAAAGAGGGCTAATAAATATCTTAATCAGAAATAATAAAATGGAGTCACCCTAAAAGGGTGACTTTAATGAGTCACCTGAACTCATTGAACTTTAATGAGGGTACCTGAACTGAGAACGTCCAGATGTTCAAGATGAATTTAGAAAAAGCAGAGGAACCAGAGATCAAATTGCCAACATCCATTGGATTATAGAAAAAGCAAGAGAGTTCCAGAAAAACATCTACTGCTGTATTGACTATGCCAAGACCTTTGGCTATGTGGATCACAACAAATTATGGAAAATTCTTCAAGAGTTGGGAATACCAGACCACCTCACCTGCCTCCTGAGAAATGTGTATGCAGGTCAAGAAGCAACAGTTAGAACCAGACATGGAATAACTTACTGGTTCCAAATTGGCAAAGGAGTATGTCAAGGCTGTAAAATGTCACCCTGCTTATTTAACTTACATACAGAGTACATCATGGGAAATGCCAGGAAGGATGAAGCACAAGCTGGAACCAAGACTGCTGGGAGAAATATCAACAACCTCAAATATGCAGATGACACCAACCTTATGGCAGAAAGAGAAGAACTAAGGAGCCTCTTGATGAAAGTGAAAGAGGAGAGTGAAAAAGCTGGCTTAAAACTCAACATTCAAAAAAAACTAAGATCATGGCATCTGGTCCCATTACTTCATGGCAAATAGATGGAGAAACAACGGAAACAGTGACAGACTTTATTTTCTTGGGCTCAAAAATCACTGAAGATGGTGACTGCAGCCATGAAATTAAAAGATACTTGCTCCTTGGAAGAAAAGCTATGACCAACATAGACAGCATATTCAAAAGCAGAGACATTGCTTTGCCAACAAGGGTCCATCTAGTCAAAGCTGTAGTTTTTCTAGCAGTCATGTATAGATGTGAGAGTTGGACCATAAAGAAAGCTGAGTGCCAAAGAATCAATTCTTTTGAACTGTGGTGTTGGAGAAGACTCTTGAGAGTCCCTTGGACTGCAAGGAAATCAAACCAGTCAATCCGAAAGGAAATCAGTCCTGAGTATCATTGGAAGGACTGATGTTGAAGCTGAAGTTCCAATACTTTGGTCAGCTGATGTGAGGAACCGACTCACTGGAAAAGACTCTGATGCTGGGAAAGATGGGAGGTGAGAGGAGAAGGGGATGGCAGAGGATGAGATGGTTGAATGGCATCACTGACTTGATGGACATGAGTTTGAGCAAGCTCTAGCAGTTGGTGATGGATAGGGAAGCCTGCCTGGCCATGGAGTCGCAAAAGGTTGGACACAACTGAGTGACTGAACTGACCAACTGACTGACTGATGGATTCCTAGAGAAGAGGTGGAGTATAACTTAACACAGAGCAGGGGTAAAAGGGGAGTTGAAAGTCATAAAACACTAATTTCCCTCACAGCACAATTTTCTAGCATTATCATCATTCAGAAAAATTGGATTCAGGATGGTAAAGGGAACAGTAACAAAATTACAGTAGAGTCAGGTACTGGGTTTTGCTTTTGTCCTTTAATGTAAACAATTTTTTTTTAAGACTTAAGATAACCTAAAGAAATTTCTTTCTGTCTTTTTCACTTGGGATTTTTCAAATTCAATTTTGCCTAACATATTCAATGATTTTAACCTCTTTAATAGTTATTAAACAAAATGACTCATGTTATACTTTTTGTTTCTTTACTTGTCACCCCAAATAGGAATGGTCATAGTTCCCCTCATGGAACAAGAATATATATTTTAACTGTCAGTGCTAACCTTTGGCAATGTGTGACAAAGATTATCTATATATACTCTCAGCTACCAAGGAAACATTTCATGCAAAGATGGGCTCAATAAAGGCCAGAAATGGTATGGACCTAACAGAAGCAGAAGATAGTAAGAAGAGGTGGCAAGAATACACAGAAGAACTGTACAAAAAAGATCTTCACAGCCCAGATAATCACGATAGTGTGATCACTGACCTAGAGCCAGACATCCTGGAATGTGAAGTCATGTGGGCATTAGGAAGCATCACTACGAACAAAGCTAGTGGAGGTGATGGAATTCCAGTTGAGCTATTTCAAATCTTAAAAGATGATTCTGTGAAAGTGCTGCACTTAATATGCAAGGCAAATTTGGAAAACTCAGCAGTGGCCACAGGACTGGAAAGGTCAGTTTTCGTTCCAATTCCAAAGAAAGGCAATGTCAAAGAATGCTCGAACTACCACACAATTGCACTCATCTCACATGCTAATAAAGTAATGCTTAAAATTCTCCAAGCCAGGCTTCAGCAATACGTGAACTGTGAAATTCCAGATGTTCAGGCTGGTTTTAGAAAAGGCAGAGGGATCAGAGATCAAATTGCCAACATCCACTGGATCATCAAGAAAGCAAGAGAGTTCCAGAAAAACATCTATTTCTGCTTTATTGACTATGCCAAAGCCTTTGACTGTGTGGATCACAATAAATTGTGGAAAATTCTGAAAGAGATAGGAATATCAGACTCCTGACCTGCCTCTTGAGACACCTGTATGGAGGTCAGGAAGCAACAGTTAGAACTGGACATGGAACAACAGACTGGTTCCAAATAAGAAAAGGAGTTCGTCAAAGCTGTATATTGTCACCCTGCTTATTTAATTTATATGCAGAGTACATTATGAGAAATGCTGGGCTGGATGAAGATCAAGCTGGAATCAGGATTTCTGGGAGAAATATCAATAACCTCAGATATGCAGATGACAGCACCCTTATGGCAGAAAGTGAAGAAGAACTAAAGAGCCTCTTGATGAAAGTGAAAGAGGAGAGTGAAAAAGTTGGCTTAAAGCTCAACATTCAGAAAACTAAGATCATGGCATCCAGTCCCATCACTTCATGGCAAATAGATGGGGAAACAGTGGAAACAGTAGCTGACTTTATTTTTTGGGGCTCCAAAATCACTGCAGATGGTGACTGCAGCCATGAAATTAAAAGACACTTACTCCTTGGAAGGAAAGTTATGACCAGCAAAGACAGTATATTAAAAAGCAGAGACATTACTTGTCAACAAAGGTTCATCTACTCAGGGCTATGGTTTTTCCAGTAGTCGTGTATGGATGTGAGAGTTGGACTATAAAGAAAGCTGAGTGCAGAAGAATTGATGCTTTTGAACTGTGGTGTTGGAGAAGACTCTTGAGAGTCTCTTGGACTGCAAGGAGATCCAACCAGTCCATCCTAAAGGAGATCAGTCCTGGGTGTTCATTGGAGGGACTGATGTTGAAGCTGAAACTCTAATATTTTGGCCACCTGATGTGAAGAACTGACTCATTTGAAAAGACTCTGATGCTGGAAAAGATTGAAGGCAGGAGGAGAAGGGGACGACAAAGGATGAGATGGTTGGATGGCATCACCGACTCAATGGACATCTGTTGGGGTAAACTCCGGGAGCTGGTGATGGACAGGGAGGCCTGGCGTGCTGCGGTTCACGGGGCTGCAAATAGTCAGATATGACTGAGCGACTGAACTGAACTGAATTCTCAACTATAGAACATTCATTATATTCTCTTCCTACAGTGAATAATTCAGATCAAACACATTCTACTGACTGCAATAACAACTGAATTATGACTAATTACTGTGAGAATGAGAATACCAAATTGAACAATTTTAAAAAATTTTAATAATAAAGGCTATAGCAATTCACTCTATTAGTTAAACCACTTTATCATTTAAAGTATTAATATAACTAATTCTACTTTTTTGTACAATTATCCAGTTTTCCCCCACAGGTCATTTTGTTTTTGTAACTCAAAATTCAGTTTTATCAGCAGCACCTAGTTATTTGCACTGACAGTGCCAAATAAAAGATGCCTACGCTAAGAATTTAATTCCTAGGTGGCTCATTAAAGCACAGAAAGCAGAACAAAACAAATAGTCATTTTAAGTGTTTAGAATAAAAAAATTTTAAATTAAAAATAATTAGTCTTCTCCAAGTCTCAAAGTGTCTAAGTCTCTTCTGTATTAGTAGTCTTTCTTTTCCCATATCTACCTGCTATAAATTGGTAAGTAAGATAAAGTAAGTTGCTGAGGAATGGGCAAATTGTTCATACTGAATTCCTTTCCAAAAGCAGCAAAGATAGAATTAGACATGAAGGGGCATGTGTGTGCGTGGGGAAGTGCTAAGTCGTTTCAGTTGTATCCGACTCTGAGACCTGACGGGCTGTAGCCCTCCATATTCCTCTGTTCACAGGATTCTCCAACCTTTAATACAATAAAAATGACCAATGTGTTTGGAAATGATCAACTGTGATAGAATAATCCTGTGTTACTTTCCTCAGCACTAGAAGGATACTTTGGTTCTGCAGATAGTCCTACACCTAGTATTTCTTGAAACATTGGCAAGAAGAAATCGTATGGGCCCAGATGAGCCTCCTAGTCAATAACCTTATAGAGACAGCCTTATAGTTTCTTCAGTAATCTGACCAGTTCAAGTGCAAATATCCATTTCCTCCACCATTTCATTTTTTTCTTCTGTGCAGGTTGGAGACCAAGCAACTGCCAGAAAATGAAGCACAGATTGTAAAGAGTGACTTCCTTTATTCATGGACCCAGCCACCAGTGTAGCGGGGTGGGGTGCTGACCACAAACAGGTGGTATCATTAAAATATTGTTGCCAGGTAATTATATAGTACAATCCTTTCAGGAGAGAGTAACAGCCAATCAATCTTCGTAGCAAAGCGAAACAGGAGAGTGATTTTTGAATGTAACATTTGAAATAAGTCTGGGAGATATCTAAGCTCAACTTCATAGCACTATTATCTCGGACATTCCTAGGACAGGTCTCAGGCTTCTCATAAGTGGTGATAAAAATAATCCTATCATATAATATGTGAAAATCAAACAAGATAATTTCTTAAAAATATATCACATGCAATGCCTAGATCATGTAAATTCACTTTTAGGTCACAGCTATTATTGTATTTCCTAAATTTTAAAAAAAACTGTTGCTTGTAAAACACATGATTCATTTAATAAAAGCTTTTCAAAAAAATATACTATCTTAAATATATACAAATATTCAAAATATATTCCAATTTCTGAGAAAATTTTTCTACTGGAAAAGTCTTAGGATGAAAAAAATCTGCAACTATCATTTGGCGTGCTCACTTCTGTTTTGATTTGATGTTTCCAGGAGAGTCACTAAAATGTGTGTGAGAGTGTGTGTGTGTGTGCTTAACTATATTTATATTAATTACAAAAAGTAGTTATTAAAATAAGAGTAGCAATATTAAAGAATGTCTTTATGTCTCACTAGAGAATAAAAACAGGAAAATACCTAATGATGTCTTTTTCAAAGACCTACGTATTGAGGTCTCATTCACTACTACTGTATCGATAGTTTAAAAATTGCTCATACTATTTCTTAATTTAAATTCACATATAGTCTTTTCAGGTCATCTGTTGGTTGGCAAATCTGTGTGTCTAAATCTCTTCATTCAGGTTATACCAAATTTATGTCTAGTCTAAGACACAGAGTAAGACATTTTTACATTTCATAAAATAAACTACATGTATCCCTACATTTGGGCTTCCCTGGTGGCTTATCAGTAAAGAATCTGCCTGTCAATGGAGGAGACACAGGTTTGATCTTCAGGGTGGGAAGATCCCCTGGAGAAGGAAAGGGAAACCCCTGGAAAATCCCATGGACAGAAGAGCCTGTAGGCTACAGTCCATCCGGTCGCAAAAAATTCAGATACGATTTACCAACTAAACAATAACAATATCCCTACATAAAGATAATTGAGGGACAAACATTTGCTTTGCCAAATTATAACTCTAGAGCTGGTATATGGCTATATTCATAGATGGTTATTTAACAAGAGACTAGAAGTTCAGAATTAAAATTATACAAATATGTCTTAGACATGAAAATATCTTTTTGCAAGGTATCAATAAGACAGTACAGTAGGAAGTCTGAAAGATTTATAAAAGCCACATACGCACTTGGCCCTAATAAATTGATTCAACCTTCTCCTTTCTTTTTCCTCAGCATCCTAGTAAATGAAGAACTATTATGTCACAATGACAGAAGCAAATAGAGATTTAGATAACGGTACTGTTGGAATCTTCATATATTTCAAAAAGTTCCATGTATAAAAAAGCACACATCAGGGATAAATCTAAAATGATAAAATTTCTCATGAAGGAGCACTTATTCCTTCATCTCTCTACACAAACATACATTATTCTCTAACTCTCTCTGGCCCCTGTATAATGAATTGCACAAAACACAAATTATTTTTCCTTCTAGTGGTAGAAAATCCCACATAAGGAATGATTCATAAAAGGTGAAGCAAAGGTAAAAAAATATATATATCAAAACAAAACTGGCTCCCTTCAATGCCATGTTAAGGAAAATGCTTGGTGAAAGGCAAAGATGTGTAACTATTTTATAAATATATATGTTTCTTTATGGCCAGAGATAACACTAAGAACATAATCCAAAAGACAAGTAAGAAGGGTGACATTTTTTTCCACACTATAATTTAACATATATCTTTATAATTATTGCTGTTTCTCTTAATGGTAAACATTGATCAGCCAAAGGACCTCTAAGTTGATGCACTGTTATAGGATAAAGCCATGTGATTACAGATTATATATAAGGTCAGTTTCAGCTGAATATATACTGTGCAGTCTCATATGTCCCCACACTCAGAAAAGGCCTATGCTTGATGTCTGATAGGACAATGAAGCATGAGTTTGAACAAAGCATAAATGTGTAGTATATATAGCCATCACTCCTTGTCTCCCTGTTCTCATGTAACATTTGTCATATCCCCTGAGCACAGGGGGCTTCCCAGATGGCGCTAGTGGTAAAGAACCTGCCTGCCAATGCAGGAGACATAAGAGACGCAGGTTCCATCCCTGGGTCGGGAAAATCCTCTGAAGGAGGAAATGGCAACCCACTCCAGTATTCTTGCCTGGAAAATCCCATGGACAGAGGAGCCTGGCGGGTTACGGTCCACAAGGTCATAAGGAGTCAGAACAGCACTTCCCAAGCATGGGAATTATGGTGTACTCATGGAATATGGGACCTCAGCAAGTCACAAAGTCAGTACAAGAGTATTATATCCATGACTGAATAAGCAGGGGTACTGACAGCCCTCAGAGGCTTTCCATTTGAACCTGAATTTGCTTCCAATGCAGAAAGAAAGCATTCTAAGAAACCCAGATGACTGAAGATGACTTAAGAACTCTATCAGATAATCTTTTTTGTGTTATTTCCTTCAATTAGCCAACTACTTGTGCTGAAAATGATGACACAAAAACAAAGGGTAAGTAGGATGACCATAATTCCTATTCCTTTCATCCATCCTTAGTAATCAGTAAGGCAAAGATAGAGTATTGCTTTAACTACCACTGATAGGCTGACAAGATTCAAATTTATCTATTCAGACCATGTTTAAAGTTTATACATTCAATTAACTACTGCAAATCTCCACTAGCATCCTCTGTGTGCCTCTCAAAATTATTAGATGGAAATCAGAATAATTACCCACACACTATCCAACCTTGTCAAAATATTTTTCTCTGTTTTTCCCATTTTAGTGAATAGCTCTGTTAGATCCAGTCATCTAATCCAGAATTTCAACACCAATCAAACACCATGTTTTGTCAATACTAACTCCTAAAATCCTTCGAGTCTTCTCCTTTCTAGTCTCCATGATTTTGTGCACAGACCCACCCACTTGACCTGGATTATCGTTCTTTGCTCCTGTTGTCATGCCCCTCCAATATATTCCAACACTGCACTGGCTGCCCGAGTGATACTTCTAGAAGGCAGATAGGATCTTATCACTTCCTTCCTAACAAACATATTAATGGTTCCTTAACTCTTTCAGACACAAAGTCCAGCATCTTTACCATTACTTGCAGGCAACTTCGGCTGAAGCATCTGTGTTTTTCTCCACACTTACATTTGGCCTTTCCCCTTAGTATCCTAGGCTCTGACTACATGAAACTATTTAAATTTCCTAAACAGGCTCACTGCTTTCTTCTGTATTGTTTATACACACACACATCCAGTATTTTCTAGCTATCATTATTCAAACTAATACCTATATCACCTTATTGGTCTATATGAATACCTGAATGAATTGTTGGCAAACAGTTAAGTTTCACTATCATTACAGTAGAAGAGGAGCTAAAGGCAAAGGAGAAAAGGAAAGATATACCCATCTGAATGCAGAGTTCCAACGAATAGCAAGGAGAGATAAGAAAGACTTCCTCAGTGATCAATGCAAAGAAATAGAGGAAAACAATAGAATGGAAAAGACTAGAGATCTCTTCAAGAAAATCAGAGATACCAAGGGAACATTTCATGCAAAGATAGGCAAAATAAAGGATAGAAACAGTATGGTCCTAACAGAAGAAGAAGATATTAAGAAGAGGTGGCAAGAATACACAGAAGAACTATACTAAAAAAAAAAAAAAAAACAATCTTCATGACCAGATAGCAACAACAATATAATCACTCACCTAGAGCCAGACATCCTGGAATGCCAAGTCAAGTGGGCCTTAGGAAACACCACTACAAACAAAGCTAGTGAAGGTGATAGAATTCCAGTTGAGCTATTTCAAATCCTAAAAGATGATGCTATGAAAGTGCTGCATTCACTATGCCAGCAAATTTGGAAAACTCAGCAGTGGCCACAGGACTAAAAAAGGTCAGTTTTCATTCCAATCCCAAAGAAAGGCAATGCCAAAGATCGCTCAAACTACTGCACAATTGCACTCATCTCATATGCTAGCAAAGGAATGCTCAAAATTCTCCAGGCCAGTCTTCAACAGTATGAGAACTGTTGGATTTAGAAAAGGTAGAAGAACCAGAGATCAAATTGCCAACATCTGCTGGACCATCAAAAAAGCAAGAGAGTTCCAGAAAAACATCTACTTCTGCTTTATTGACCACGCCAAAGCCTTTGACTGTGTGGATCACAACAAACTATGGAACATTCTTCAAAACATGGGAATACCAGACAACCTTACCTGCCTCCTGAGAAATCTATGCAGGTCAAGAAGCAACAGTTAGAATTGGAAATGGAACAACAGGCTTGTTCCAAATTGGGAAAGGAGTACTTCAAGGCTGTACATGGTCACCCTGCTCCTTTAACTTACATGCAGAATACATAATGCAAAATGCTGGGCTGGATGAAGCACAAGCTGGAATCAAATTTGCTGGGACAAATATCAACAAGCTCAGATACACAGATGACACAACCCTTATGGCAGAAAGCAAAGAAGAACTAAAGCGAAGACCACCACAATAATGCAAAGTAATTAGCCTCCAATTAAAATTTAAAAAAATTAAAAAAAAACAAATCAGGAAAAAGAAAGAAAGAAAGGGAAAGAGGAAAGTGAAAAAGCTGGCTTAAAACTCAACATTCAAAAAACTAAGATCATGGCATCTGGTGCCATTACTTCATGGAAAATAGATGGAGAAACAATGGAAACAGTGACAGGCTTTATGGTTTGTTCTCCAAAATCACTGCAGGTGGTGACTGCAGCCATGAAATTAAAAGACACTTGCTCCTTGGAAGAAAAGCAATGGCCAACATAGACAGCATATTAAAAAGCAGAGACATTACTTTGCTGACAAAGGTCCAACTAGTCAAAGCTATGGTTTTTCCAGTAGTCATGTATGGATGTGAGAGTTGGACCATAAAAAAGCTTAGCACCAAAGAATTGATTCTTTTGCACTGTGGTGTTGGAGAAGACTCTTGAGAGTCCCTTAGATATAAGGAAATCAGACCAGTCAATCCTAAGGGAAATCAGTCTTGAATATTCATTGAAAGGACTGATGCTGAAGCTCAAGCTCCAATATTTGGCCACCTGATTCGAGGAACTGACTCATTGGAAAAAACCCTGATGCTGGGAAAGATTGAAGTCAGGAGGAGAAGGGGATGACAGGGGA
This sequence comes from Giraffa tippelskirchi, assembly GCF_054371585.1. Taxonomy (NCBI): domain Eukaryota; kingdom Metazoa; phylum Chordata; class Mammalia; order Artiodactyla; family Giraffidae; genus Giraffa; species Giraffa tippelskirchi. The sequence continues at coordinate 79,005,843 of NC_137275.1, read as the reverse complement.
TGAGATCGTTTGATGGCATGACTGACTCAGTGGATATGTGTTTTAGCAAGCTCCGGGTTTTGGTGATGGACAGGGAAGCCTGGCATGCTGCTGCCCATGTGGTCACAAATGTCAGACACAACTGAGTAACTGAACTGAACTAACAGTAAGAGTTTTTCATAAACTGGCCTGAAGGCTGGAATATTTTAGCTCTTTTTGAAATGCATAATGAAAATTTTGCTAAGTGCAGTAACACAGGATGTAGTATCAAAGGACTGTCTCCAGGGGAAAAGCAGGAGTCAAAGCAGATCCATAAAAGGGTGACTGATGAATGGAGTATAAAATAAGTAGGGGGCATCTGTAAGAGAAAAAAGATTGTTGAGGCTGATAAAGGCACTCTTTGAGGAGATATAGAATATGCAGAGGCATGAGAAAATGGGGTTTGGGGAATTTTATTCAGTTCAGAATAACTGGACCACCTTATTTGTGACAGTGGGAATGAAAAAAGAGATCTGGTTTAAGAGATTTTTAAGAAACCAAATAAAGAGACTTTAATGAATAATAGAATGAAGGAAATCAGAGACAAAAGAAGTTGACCATAACATACAAACTCACGTGCAGTCTAAGAGATCATTAGACCCATCACTGAGACTTCATGGATATTGAGAAATAGTAAAAAATGAGAATGGTAAAGTTTTTGGAGCCTGTAGAAACCCAGGAAAAGATGGTCAATAAGTTGTGAAGGTAGGAATACTGGAGAGTTTGGAGCTTCAGATATTTATGAAATGTTACGAGAATTTTCAATACTTGACCAACTTGTGTAAGTGATTCCAACACACAACAATTGATCTGCCTGTAGGGTTCAAGTCATTATTTCTGAATGTAAATTTGTTCAATGTTTATTTTTTCTCAAAATTTGTACCTTAATAAGATGGCAACACTGAAAGATTATAATTTTGACTAAAAGTAAGGATAGTTGCTATCGAGTACACTTTCCAGGAAAAGTAGTTTTGGAATCATTTGTTCATTGATTCTTTCAAAATATACCTATTTTATGCCAGATTTCATACAAGGTAGTTTACACATTAGTATGAAACAAAACAACATTCCTATCTTCAAATTCTTCATAATGTGTTTAGAAAACAAATAATAAAACTTTAGGTCTAGAAGAACCTTCAGTTCAGTTCAGTTCAGTCGCTCAGTCATGTCCGACTATTTGCGACCCCATGAATCACAGCACGCCAGGCCTCCCTGTCCATCACCAACTCCCAGAGTCTACCCAAACCCATATCCATCGAGTCGGTGATGCCATCCAGCCATCTCATCCTCTGTCGTACCCTTCTCCCTCTGCCCCCAAACCTTCCCAGCATTAGGGTCTTTTCCAATGAGTCAACTCTTCGCATGAGGTGGCCAAAGTATTGGAGTTTCAGCTTCAACATCAGACCTTCCAATGAACACCCAGGACTGATCTCCTTTAGGAAGGACTGGTTGGATCTTCTTGCAGTCCAAGGGACTCTCAAGAGTCTTCTCCAACACCACAGTTCAAAAGCATCAATTCTTTGGTGCTCAGCTTTCTTTATAGTCCAACTCTCACATCCATACATGACCACCAGAAAGACCATAGCCTTGACTGGACGGACCATTGTTGGCAAAGTAATGTCTCTGCTTTTTAATATGCTGTCTAGGTTGGTCATAACTTTCCTTCCAAGGAGTAAGCGTTTTTTAATTTCATGGCAGCAATCACCATGTGCAGTGATTTTGGAGCCCCCAAAAATAAAGCCTGACACTGTTTCCACTGTTTCCCCATCTATTTCCCATGAAGTGATGGGACCATATGCCATGATCTTAGTTTTCTGAATGTTGAGCTTTAAGCCAACTTTTTCACTCTCCTCTTTCACTTTCATCAAGAGGCTCTTTAGTTCTTCTTCGCTTTCTGCCTTAAGGGTGGTGTCATCTGCATATCTGAGGTTATTGATATTTCTCCCAGCAATCTGATTCCAGCTTGTGTTTCTTCCAGCCCAGCGTTTCTCATGATGTACTCTGTATATAAGTTAAACAAGCAGGGTGACAATATACAGCTTTGACATACTCCTTTTCCTATTTGGAACCAGTCTGTTGTTCCATGTCCAGTTCTAACTGTTGCTTCCTGACATGCATACAGGTTTCTCAAGAGATAGGTCAGATGGTCTGGTAGTCCCATCTCTTTAAGAATTTTCCACAGTTTATTGTGATCCACACAGTCAAAGGCTTTGGCATAGTCAATAAAGCAGAAATAGATGTTTTTCTGGAAATCTCTTGCTTTTTCGATGATCCAGCGGATGTTGGCAATTTGATCTCTGGTTCCTCTACCTTTTCTAAAACCAGCTTGAACATCTGGAAGCTCGTGGTTCACATATTGCTGAAGCCTGGCTTGGAGAATTTTGAGCATTACTTTACCAGCGTGTGAGATGAGTGCAACTGGGCAGTAGTTCGAGCATTCTTTGGCATTGTCTTTCTTTGGGATTGGATATGAATCTCAATTACATCACATTAAAAGTGAGAACATTAAAATCAGAGATATTTAAGAATGCAATAAGGAGAATCACAGTACTCCTGGGTGGCTCTTTCCCTGGCATTGAGTCAATGATCCAGTTACATTCTAAACTGGGATACTGACATCATGAACAAGTCAACACAGTATCTGTCGAACGAAGAAGAACCATGTTACAGCCTGGTCTACATAGAAAATATGACACTGTCATTCACATCACATTGGCCAGAACTCAGCAGCATGATCTCTACCTAACTCAGCAGAGGTGGGGAAATACTGTCTTCCATTGTGCTTTAAAAAAAAAGAAAGAAAGAAAATTGGTGAGCAAACAGCTCAGCTCTGTAACTTTCTAGTAGGAAGAGCTGTTTCTGGGGTTTTTTTCTTTATCCTCTGAAGCCTGAAAATCTGTAAAAACCAATGTTCAGATTTACTTGGCTTGACATATGCCCTCAAAATGAAAGCCAGCTTCAGCACTCCACCGGCTTTTCTGGGTGGTTTTGCCACCTTATGCAAGCATTTATGAAGATATTTTCAACAATTTACACACCATTTTTAGCTATTTTAACTGGACTATTACTCCAGTTACCTAGTGCATCATGCTGGAAACAGGAGGCCAGCTTTTCACATTTATTTCTGTTAATTTTACTTCTAGTCCTTTTTGAGTCTTTAATTCCAATCTATCTTAATAAATTAGACATTGATTAGTATTCAATCATTTTCAGGCACTGTCTCCTAATTTCATATTTAGGCTTTCTTTATCCTCATCAAAATCACCAATAAAAATGTCCAACAGGGTATATTCAGGACAAAAGAACATTACAGGCTTTTGTAGAATAGAATGCCTAGCACTAGTTCCCAATGCTAACTACTTGGGGGATAGCAAAGATCACCAGTATGCCAAGCACCATGAACACAAGTCCACTTCTGCCCACTGCATCTTGGTATCAGACTCACCAAGGAAAACACAATGTAGTAAAGCACCGGATGGAGCAAAGCTTTTACCCATATAGAGAAGAGACTGAGCAAGATCAATTCTAGTAATGGGTGTTGACCCCCATGGCTAGGGGGTCCCCACAGCTGACTCCCAGCAGCCTGTATGCACACCTCTTGTGATGCAGCAGGATGACTCCAACCAGTGGAGTATGACATTCTGGGAGTTGGGGGTGTGACTGGAGGCCACTGACACACGTGCTTAAGCAGAACAAAGGAGTGCACGTTGCGTGAGACCGAAACAGGGAAAGGTCTTCCCACACAAGGCAATCAGCCTGACACAGGCCGTGTGGGCTCTTCAGCTCTTGGTAAGGGACTGTTCAGATCCAAGGAGCATTCTTATGTAGCAGAGAGGAGGTCAAAAAACTACACATGAGACTGCCATTCCCAGCAGTTTTCCAGCAGGTAAATGTTGAAAAATCTGGACAACCATTGGTTTCTTTGATCATGTTACTCCTTTAATCTTCATCATGTGTTTCCAATTACACTTCCAGAGTTTTATTTTACAACTACCCAACATTCTTGAGTCATTTACTCGATGGCCATAAATCATTCTTTCTCCTTCTCCGAAATATCTAAAATATTTTCTAAACTATAGGTCAACATCTAATTAGATCTTTACTATTGATCATTCTGAGGCAGTGTTTCTTCTACCAGAATAACCCACACAAAGGGAGTTCTTAATCTGTTACTATTATGCTGGTGACAATGAATAGCTGGTATTGAACACCATTTGGTTCCAGACATGGGCCAGAAGCACCAATAAACAGTTTAGCAAACTTGAAATATACAATGAGCTCACATGCCAACCAGTATATGTCCACCTGTTCAATTAAGCTGCAAATAATTATATATATTCTATCCTTTTTTTCACTTCTAGTGAAATTATATCTCATTTGTTTCATCTCATGCCTTTCTTCAAAAGGCAATTTTGAAATTTTTGTCTTCAGCTTTTTGAATCAAGTCCTAATGATCACCTTTGTTTATCATCACCAATAGTTTTTAAAGGTGATTTCTCTCTCTCTCTTTTTTGACCTACTTATTTTCCCACTCTAGTTTACAAAGTAGAATATCAAACCCGAAAGTCTGCTTTAAAATTGGCAAACAATGAAATTACATAGTTCATTTGCAAAGTGCTCATAAGGTTTTAAGATTAAATTGTGAGGACTTAATTATCTTATTATTTTGGATGTATTTTCATTCCGAATCTATAACTTGAAACAAAGAGAATTGCTTTTGTGAAGTCACTTGTGCTATTCCATGAAATATTGTTTCTTTCACACTTAGAAATTAGCATTCATCTTTCTATTTTACCAGGTAAAATTTAAGCATTCCAAAATAAATTAAACAGCTTTCATTCCATATGAAGTCTGTTTACACTGAAGCTGATTTGTATCTATTAAAATCTGATGCATACTTTATCAAACTTAAGTCGAGATTTCAGAACTCAAACACACATTTTTATTTTACTGTACCTTGAGGCACATAAAACAAGTATTTAATGTGATTATCAGACTGAAATATCATCTTGAGATGAAAACTATTCTTTCTACAGAACTAATATCGTCCCATGGCATTGTAGCTTTCACATTTAAAATATAGAAGTGAGACGTTTATGTTTCTTTATCAGTGATATATTTCATAGGATTCAGATTATGAAATTAAATGTGTTTATACCACACTTGTTCCAATCTTTTGTTCTCATCATAGTTTATGGGTATCATAACTATAATACTTGGGGGATGCTGTTTTACTGTAATCTTTGTTAACCTTATTAAGATCAGGACCTGGCTGACTTGATCACAAGATTCAAAACCAAAGAAGGCAATGCCTCATTTCTGCCCTGGTTGTTGGTGAGAAGATTGAGATCATTGTAGGAGGTGATATCAAAGTTACAAGTCTTCTTATTTCTCCTCAGGAGGTGGAATCCTGAGGCTATTAAAGTAGGAAAGGATGGGAAAGCCAAGAGAAACACTTGTATTAGTATGTTGGATCTGAGATTCTTGAGGTACTATTTGCAGGCATACCAGACCTCAGATTCAAGCCTCTATATAAAGCTCTATGTCCAACTTGTAGATTTCAAGTACAGTGATGGTGGCACAGAGGGCAGAAATGAAGATGAGCCTGAGGCAATGCTTCTGGCCATGATCCAGGGGTAGCATTCAGGGGTTTGAAAGTTTCTATAGATCTTGTAACAAGATGCAAAGCTTCTGAGAAAGCCAGAGGTCCAAGGTTCAAGACAAAGAGACAGCCATTTACAGAAACTTCCCAAATAAGGGCAGATGAGCACCAACTTCAGTCATGGACAAACACCAAGAAACAGCCAGATGGATGGAACCAGCTGTATCTCTGTGGTCTCTAAGGGTAGAACAGCCAGACATCTGGTTCCTTAGATCTTCCTACCTGTCAAGCAAAATGAGTAAGTCCATGCTTATATGTGGTGTTTTTCAGAGGGGTGAGGGGTGGTGGTGGTGAGTATTTATAAGGAAAGAGACTACATCAACCAGAAGCACTTATAATGGCAAATTTAGAGAGAATCACTCCACATCTTTTCCCTACTCTTACTTTTTATGATATGTCCTAGCTAAAGAGATATATCAACTATATAGTTATCATCTCTGTTTTGTGTATTTAAGTATGGTGTGAAAATGTTTACAACTTCATTAATAAATAATAGGTGGTTGTTTTGTACATGCTCAGTCGTGTCTGACTGTTTGCAACCCTATTGACTGTAGCCCTCTAGGCTCCTCTGTCCATGGGATTCTCTAGGCAAGAATACTGGAGCAGGTTGCCAGTTCCTTCTCCAGGGTATCTTTCCAACCCAGGGACTGAACTAGCATCTCTTGCATTAGCAGGTAGATTGTTTTACCACTGAGCCACCTGGAGAGTAGCTCAATTAATAAATAATAGGTATATATAGGTTATTTTTTTCTGTATTATAGCAAGATACAACCCTTTTTAAAAAATGTAACCTGATGTCATCATTTTCAATTCTCCACTCAAAACACTCCACAATATTTGAATATGTGCAACAGTCTCTCCCTAAAAGCTTCCACACAGAGAATTAACTGGCACATTAACTAACCAGGTAGATTACTCAATTTGGGGCAATATATGCTCTTAAAAATATTTTTCTGTAACTAAGTTGAAAATTACTTAGGGAATTCTTATCCATAATCCTGGCTTTGTAACAGTGCAAAAATTATCTAACTGACATTTCTCTTGACAGGGTATCAATATCTAACAAATATTATTACATCTATAAAAGCTCTTCTCTGAGGGAGAAGGATAAATTGGATGATTGAGACTAACATATACACACTACTGTATATAAAATAGATAACCATTAAGGATCTACTGTGTAGCACAGGGAACTCTACTCAATACTCTGTAACATCCTACATGGAAAAAGAATCTACAAAGAATGTCTATATGGATATGTATAACAGATTCACTTTGTTGTTTGTGTGAAACTAACACAACATTATAAATCAACTATAATCCCATAAAAATTTTTTTAAATGGTATGTATGAGTATGACTTATGTATCTGGGCCTTGAGCAACTACACTCCTCATTTTGTACTCTGCAAAATGTTTTGCATAAATGGCTTCCATCCTTCCATACAATTTGTCACAAACAAAAGATAACTACTATTCATTCAGATAACATATGTGCTGAGCACTTACCATGCTACATTTTATAACTACTAGAAATATATTCAGTAGTGGAGCAAGCTCATAAAATCACTGTTTAGAGAAATCCAACTCACAGGACTTTGTCTTTTGGAAGCTATACTTAAAATTCATAAGTATAACATGATAAACACTTAAAGCTTTTAAAAATAACTTTTCATGTCCAAATAAAAACCTTGCATTTTTTTCAGACTGCAAAGAATACAAAGAGTAAAGTGTTAAGAAACTTATTTAATGTCTTTATAAAAGAGCACTAGAGTAGAATGGAAATAGGGTCCTAAAGAGAAGACAATAGATCTGCCTTTTGTCTTTCCTCCCTTGCATCCAAGCCACCCCTCTTTCTGCTCCACTGTGGGTAGCAGAGCCTGGAGCAGTCAGCTAATGGCTCCCAGCACGAAGCTGGCACTCTTAATGTCCTCTCCTCTCTCCCCACACGTCTTAGCAAGTCCTAGAACCAACACCTCAAGAAGTGATCAGTATTGTGTCTTGCACTTCTAGTTTCACTGTTTCTGTTTTTCCATGAGCATTAAATTTCAAAAGGAATTACATTTTTTCCCCCAAAACTCTGACATTAAAAGGATTGTTCTGAGATTATATTTGATCTGGGTACAAATTTTTCTCATAGAAGTGTCAAGTATCATGTAGGTAGAAGAGAAAATATTTGATGAGCATAAATTACTCCACAGGTGATCTTTCAGAATATATACATTCCCTGTATCAGAACAAGGCTTTCTTTTACACTTTATTTAACCATCCATTAGCCATTTTTTTCTAGAATGAAATACATTACATCTATAGCTCACTTATAGATTATAACTTTTTCCTGCAAATAAAAAGTATGTGATTAGCAATACTTCTCCATATGAAGCCTATAAACTTCATTTCCTGTCACATTGATAATACCAATAGGTCTCAATATAAATGTGCAAACCTCTGGTCACTTTTCTTATAACTCTATTCTTTAGTATAAGGTTGCTTTTCAAAATTATATTTTGAAAAATCTACTTGATTCTTTTGTATTTTTGAAAGTCATCAAATTTCATTTTAATAAGATGCTAAACTGAAGAAATATGGTAGACCCTTACAGCAGGGTCCTCAATGCCAGGGCCATGGAACACTACCTGTTAAGAACTGGGCTGCAAAGCTGGAAGTGAGAAGGCAGCAAGCAGGTGAAGCTTCAACTGTATTTATAGCAGCTCCCCATCACTCACATTACCACCTGAGCTCCACCTTCTGTCAGATTAGTGGCAGCATTAGATTCTCATAGAAGCTCAGACCCTACTGCAAACTGTGCATGTGAGCGATCTAGGTTGTGTGTTCTTTATGAGAATCATGCCCAAGCCATTCCCCCCCAGCCCTGTCCATGGAAAAACTGTCTTCCATGAAACCAGTGCCTGGTGCCAAAAAGGCTGGGGACCGCTGCTTTACAGAATACATTATATGTTCAGTCATTCTACATTCAAGAACCAGAATCCAAGAACTAAAAAGAATCTTCTTTTTAGTTTAGAAAACTACATAGTTAGAAAACTAAATGCTTTGCAGCATTCCCAAAATCCAGAATAGTGAGTAGCATATGGTAGACCGTCAGCAAGTATTTTAACAGTGTAACTAAATGAGTTAAAAGCCATAAATGAAACATTCTGTATTATCCTTACTTCTTATCAATGAAAAATCAAAGTAGCTAAGCAAGTTTTACAAAACACATTCTATTTATATAGTAAGTCTAAAGCATAATATTTATAAATCTACTATCACTTCTTAAAAGATATGATTTCTTAGGTATGTGTAATGGCTCTTTTCTTGGTAGTTTTCTCTCTCTGTCTCTGTCTCTCTCTCTCACACACACTCTCAATAATCTAGAAATAATCTTGGGATTCATTACAACTCTTTATGCACAAGAATCCATATAGTTTTAACATAAATTCTGTTTTAAGAAGATCACACACACGAATTTTTCACTCTTCAGAGCATCAAGTACCACACATGCGAAAGGGAGCATAATATGTGACTCCAAAATATGCCACATTGGCTTATTTTGAGCTGAAGCAATCAAGATCCAGCAGAAGAAAAACTTGTACCTTTCTTTTAAGTACCTAAAAGGATTCAGTATGGAACCTGACTCAGAGAGACAGAGATATCAACAGAGATAACCTTTACCTGAAGGACATACCTGTATGGCAGGGCAAACATCTAATTACCAAATAAATGTTATTATTATCCTGTCAATTACCCTCTTTCTCTTTGAAGATCCCTACCCCATTCCATTCAGTTCAGGATGATGTATATGCCTCAATTGCCTGACTTTCCCTTGTGTCTAATATTTTTATGGGGCTCCTATATGTATGAAATTAAATTCTTTTTCATCCTGTTAATCTGTCTTATGTTAGTTTAATTATTAGACCAGTCAAAGAATCTAGAAGGGAAGAAGGAAGAGCTTTCTTCCCCAACATATGCAAAGACTGGGTTTACACTAGCACTTATAGGATGCTATTTTCATCTTTGACTCAATTTTTATCAGAATTGAATTGCCCTCTTTATTTCCAAATCCCTTGATTTAAATTCCATAACAAATGGAAATCCAAATATATTACCAGAGTTAACTCATTTCACTATTAGTTTAAATATGACTTCATGAATAAAATTAGTTTGCAGTTGACTACAAGAATATAAACATGCAGTTGGGCTTTTAAGGAGCTTTCTTGACAAAGGGGAAAAGTAGAATTAAAATATTTAGTCTTGGGTCTCCTACATAATTCATAATAATTCTGGAGCTAAGTGAATTATTTTTCAAGTGATTCAATCTAATTAAAAAATCAAACATATTTTTGAACTGGAAATTTGTTTGCAGTTTTCAAAATTATTATGCATATGTATACCCCTTTGTCTATCTTAAGCGTTAAGGGAAAAGGAGTGGAGGCAAAAATCAAAGAGACTATAATCACATAACTACATTACATTAGCTCATCACTGCAGACAGAAGACCATAAAGGGAAAAGTATAGAGAGCTGCTAGCTTAGGAACTCAGTGCAGATTTAAGGCATGAAAATTCTGTGATTAATCCATTGAGAGTTCAAGTACTGCAATTTCTATACTTTCCTTATTCCTCTCTTTCCTCTTTCCCTTCATTCTTTTATTCAAAGAATTAGAAATTATGAAAAGCTTAATATGTGCTGGACACAGTTTATATGCTAAAAGCATAGTAGTAAAAAAAAAAAAAGGCAGAAATGCCCTTTTTAACAAAATTTCATTATAGTGGTTGGAGAGAAAGCTAATTCACAAACAAATGACTAAAATATACACTGAAACAAGTGCATAAGTGCTATGGATGTGGACGGTTGGGAATGCATCCCCCTGAGGTTGCAATATTTGAGATTTGAATAGCAGGAAGGAGCCAGTCACGTGGAAATCAGAAAAAATGAGTATTCTTGGAAGAGGAAACAGCTATTACAATACTTGTAAGAGAAACAAGAAAAGTGAAGGTAGAAGAGGCTCTGACATTTTTGTTTTGGCCTATGGTTCAGGTTTTAAGGTTTATCCACCAAGTTCCCACTTCCCCCTGATACTCTGTCTTCGCCCTTGTCACTGCAACCAGATGATTAATGGTGCCTTTTATGGGTACTCTGGCAAATACATCATTTCAGATTTTTATTGGGCATGAAGCACAGAGAGTATGCCATTTCAGTCTCCAGGATTTTGATGAAGAAATATTGTTATTTACTCTAAGCAACAGAAGCCATTTATTTATAAATATGAAAAAACCCTGGTTTGACCTGATTTGGGGTTTATCTTTCCCCTTGTCAATTGCAGGTTGCTTGTGAGTGTCTCATGACCTTGAGTGGTCTCTGCCTCATTAAAGGAGTGAAATTCCAAGTGCTGATTCCCACACAGGAAATTTCTCTCCAGCTCTTATCAGAAGCCACAGGCTGTACCTTGCTCTCCTGAGTGACGATGCCTCTCTCACATCTACTTTTTAGAGCCACAGGCCTTCACAGACTGTAGTTATTTCTCCTCCTATTGTGACAATTTATTTCTCTTCTGTGAGTACTTTTTCTACTCTCTGTGAAGGAGATGAAGTCAGATAGGCTTTAGCATAAGACTATACTTTTCAACGTTGTGATCTTGGGCCATTTATTTAACTTCCTTAAGCTTCAGTTTTCTCATTAAGGAAAAATAATCATAAGACATAATGAGTTTACATATGTAAAATAAAAGTGAAAGTTGCTCAGTTGTGTCCAACTCTTTGAGACCCCATGGACTATAAAGTCCATGGAATTCTCCAGGCCAGAATACTGGAGTGGGTAGCTGTTCCCTTCTCCAGGAGATCTTCCCAATCCAGGGAACGAACCCACGTCTCCTGCGTTGTAGGTGGATTCTTTACCAGTTGAGCCTCTAGAGAAGCCCTTACATATGTAAAGAAATTAGCACATGTCTAAGCACAAGGACAGCAAGTATTATGCATTTCTTACTGCCCTCATCTTCATTTCCATCATTCGAATACCTTTTTCTTTTTTTTTTTAGCAATGATTCCCAAAGTATGGTCCCTGGATCAGCAGTGAGCATTTCCAGGTAATGAAAATTATCTGGCATCACTGAATCAGAAATTCTGGGGTGAGACCCAGGTTATTTGGTTATTTGAACCTGGTTATTTGGATGCAAGCTAATATCACATTAGAGGAAATTTATTGCATTATTATGTTTGTCCCCAGTTGTTCATAATTAAATTCCTCAGTTTTCCTGGAGTAACTCAGAAATGTGCAATATCCTTAAAAAACAAACAAACAAAAAAAACTTCCCAGTTATTTCAAACAAAATTAACTATATTTAGGACAAAGCTTATATGCAATGCAAATAAAAGAAAGAAGACAAAATGTATATTTTGTTCTCCCAGAGATAACTCTAGTTATATCCAGATGTTACAATACTCCTCTGAAAACTTTCAGAGTAGTCAAAGAAGGCATAATAGCTCTTAAAGTCTTCAGACTGGCTTTAAGTCTTATAAAAATGAAAACTTAGCCATAAAATGAAATTGTAGAATTTAATGATACACTTTTTTTTAATAAACTCAGAAATTAAATATGATACTTGAAAGCGCAATACAATAGTAAATATATGAAACTCAGCTTTATCAAAAGTTCAAACTTAGCTGAAAAAGCAACTAGGATTTACATGAAAAATAGTATAAGTCTTACAATTCCACTTAATATGTGGAGTTTATATCCTCTATTCCATGTCACATTTCCTTCCTCTATAAGGACAGTAACATAAGCTGCATCAGCAGAACATATTCAGTCTAGGAATATCAGTAGAATGTTTAACTTTTGTGCAAACCCCGGTATATTCATGAAATAATTAATGAGAGATGTGACAACTAAGAGTAAAATCTGCAGTCATGATGTGGGATAAATCGATCTAAGTAGCTCTTCCTTGTGTTCTAAACCAGTTATGTCAACATGTTTTTAAAGCAAAACATTTTTTTACCTAACACAATCTCATAAGGAACAAAAGTATACAAGATTGATTCAACCAATATTAGCATACATTTATTTCATGTACAGTTCAAATGCACATATATTCTTACTTTAAATTCAATCAAAGGGAATCAGTTTTCCTTGGATAGAAATGAAAAAGTTGAAATTGAATTTTACATTGTCAGAGACAATTCTCCATGGGTTTGCTTGAATTTTTGCATGTCTTACGAGCAAGACATCCACTGTCCTTTTGCTTCAAACTATCTTTGCAAGGATGTTTACTTAGCAAACAGTCTTGAGAGATAAAGGTAACAAAGGACATATTGGTTTATTATTGATATAACAAAGATAAATTCATTCTCTGGGGCCAAGGGCATGCCTTCTTGCAGCCTATTATAAAAGACCGGGCTCCTTAAGCGTAGGTTCCTCAGCCATGATGCAAACCTATGGTGTGTAGAGTAGCTATATGAGCCTTCCACATTGCCCTATGGAAACCGGGGACACGCAGCACCAAGGCAAATGCAAATATTGTGGCTATTGCCACTACTGTCATTAAATCCTCTGCCTCTGACCCAGGATAGTTGTATTTTCTGCTTTTGTCAGTGAAATAGTGCAGGTTAAATTTGCAGCCTGCATATTGATCCTTCACAGTTCTTAATATACATGTGACAAACACAGTCATATTTCAGCCTCATAACTCTTTCAATCTGCTTATGCATTATGATGTAGTTGGATATTTTTTTAAAAAATGAATCTGATCTACACAGGTACATATTTGCCTGTGGTGACCATATTATAATGATTCTTATAGAAATTTAAGTTTCTCTCAAGCAGTGTTAGGGAAAATTGAAAAAAAAGAAGCAGTAGGTATTTTGCTTTAAATATTGAATCACAAATATTGCTTACCAACTGTCTAAATCCCTTGTTAAAGGCATAAAATTCAAAGAATGCTTCCTGAAACTTGTAATAAACACTAAGCCTGTTCATGATATAGTGCAATGCAATAGAAAGCCTGTTAAATCTCCATTGCACAAAGTTTTGCCAAAACTATTGTTTTTATAACCAGTCATGTGTTAGCTTGACAGCACTATGTATTGTATATAGATTTTTTGGTAATAACTTAAACACATATATTTCAGATAAAAAAGAAATAACTTGTTTACAAAAACCATTAAGAATATCTTCTTAGTTTATTAGTATATTAGTTTTCTATTTTAAATCTGCAATAACACTGCTTTCAACTTGTCTTTCATGAAGGTACTTCGGGGACTTGAAATTGCAGGTTGGTCATATTTCCTTACTATCTGAGTTCAATTAACTGCTGGAATATCAAGATATAGGACCCAATGCAGCAGGCCTTAAAGCTACAGCACAGGATCTTTGGTTCATGAGAGCTCATATGTAACTCGTTTAAATAAATTTCATCTCAAGATTAAAAAAGAAATTGAAACACTATATGTGTAGCTTTAAATCTAAAACCAGTTTTGTATCTCTATTAATATGGGCTTCCCTAGTGGCTCAGACGGTAAAGAATCCACCTGCAATGCAGGAGACCTGGGTTTGATCCCTGGAGAAGAGAACGGCTACTCATTCCAGTATTCTGGCCTGGAGAATTCCATGGACAGAGGAGCCTGGCAGGCTCTAGTCCATGGTGTTGCAAAGAGTCAGACATGATTGAGTGACTTTTTTTTTATACCTATTAATTGAAATAAATTAAAAACACAATGGAAATCAAAAATATAGAAAATAAATAGAACTATAAGATAGCAGGAAATAAGGGAAACCTATCAATACAAAAATCTGAATATGAAATTAAACTTTACTTCAAATAACCTGTGTTGTGGAAAATAGGAAAATTTAAATGCATTTTCTCCAGCAGAAGTTCAAAAACTCTGTAAATAAAACAAGCAGACAGTTTTCCAGAGACTAAAGCAATTTGTCAAAATGTGACACAGATATAATTTTATATTTGAGGTCAGTTTTTTTGTGACCTTACTGAAATACCAGAATCACTAGGAGTAGAAAGAGGTTTCAGTGTAAAAGTGAACAGTACATTAATATTTTCTAATATTTTAGCCATAAAATTTTATCTACTCTGGAAATCTAGACCAACTGAGTTATCAGGGAAGCCAGTAAAATCATGATTTTACTCTATTTAAATAAAATGTGATAATTGACTTAGACTCTTAAATTTCAACATTTTGAAATTTGCTTCCAGTATTAGAAAGTTTGGCTCAGAGAAGACATGTAACATCAAGTTAATATGGCTATAACGTCAAGTTAACATGACTACACAAAATTCTATTATATTTATCTTCATTGTATCCTGACTTTTTTTTTGTAATTTATCAGTCACATTTGTAATGGTAGCTTCAGAATCCATGACAGAAGATACATGAAGATAACTGGTAGTATATGGGTTGAGGAGATGTATGTGAAGGTGCATTTTTATTGCATTTACACACAATTGAGCAAATGTCAATTGCCTGTATCAAATAGAGCATGGAGTCTTACAGAGATTAAGGGATGGTAGAGCTCATCAAGCCCCCACTTGACTTTTTTTTTGTCTTAATTTCTGTTTCATAACTTATGTCTGCATAGTTCAACTTTATTCTTTATTACAGAGAAAGGATCTGCTGATTAGTTTTCCCCTTTACAGTCAGTACACAGTTACTTAGAATATTATTGCACTCATTCTTGGTCACCCAAGAAGGATCCAGACATAGTTTATGTACTTCCATTTTCATAATACTATTTTCTCTTAATATTTGGTTTCCCATCATATAAATGGTTTGTGAAATTTTATCATATTCTATATGTGACACCAGTAAATTTAGAACTAAAGTAATAAGCTGGAAAGACAAAATGAGGGCTAACATATATCTTAAGAAGCATAATGGCAATGGTGATGGAGAGAAGAAGATAACTGAGAGAACAGGGAAGTCTATGAGGTGTGTGGGGAAAGCAACTCCCAGTTCTCTGGCTTAGATAACTGAGTAAGTAGATGTGTAGTTAATTAAGAAAGTAGATAGAATGGCATCCAATGTGAAGATTCATGAATCAATTTGACAATAACATGTCAGAGTAGCTTTCAGGTTAGGAAATTAACTGGTTAAATATTTTGGCTGGACACACTGTAATGTAGCAATATAGAGATGTGAAGTATTAGTGGTTCAATTAAAAGTAGTGAACATAAGTAATAGAATATAAAGGGCATAATGTATCAATAAGTGTTTACTAGAAAGCAAATAAGAGTAAGATGTACAAAAGTGTTATCCATGAGAGTTCAAGCATATCAAATTCAGAGAACCTTGAGTTGCAATGAACAGGTTCACTTGAGATATTCTTAGAAGTACTGAAACTCTAATTTATCTTGTGTTTCTGACATTGGACCAAGGGTCCACCAACATAAAAGCTTATTATGGCTTAATAATATTTTAAACTGTGTTTAATAATAATTATATGCAAACACAGAGAAAAGAACAAAATAGTGCATATCTGAGTTTTTAGGTAGCAGACATTACTTACTGTTTTACGTAGATTTAATGATTTATTCTTGTTTATAATCACAAGATGTTGGTAAGTATTGCTAATAACTCTATTTTGCCAGTGAGGAAATTGAGGCTCAGACAGGCTCAAGGTCACAAACAAAATGTGTGTAGAGCCTAGGAAGTCTGACTACAGAGCAATAAATTATAGGGCTGTAAGGAGGTCAGGTGGCACTAGTGGTCAAGAACCCACCTGCTGATGCACAAGACATAAGAGATGCAGGTTCAATCCCTGGGTTGGGAAGATCTCCTGGAGAAAGAAAGGGCAACCCACCCCAGTATTCTTGCCTGGAGAATCCCATGGACAGAGGGGACTGGCAGGTTACAGTCCATAGGGTCGCAAAGAGTTGGACATGACTGAAGCGAGTTAGCACTCACACAAGGAGATCAAATTGGTCAATCCTAAAGGAAATCAACCCTGAATATTCATTGGAAGGAGTGATGCTGAAGTTGAAGCTCCAATACTTTGGCCACCTGATACGAAGGAGCTGACTCATTGGAAAAGTCCCTGATGCTGGGAAAGATCAAAAGCAAAAGAAGAGGATGGCAGAGAATGAGACAGTTAGATAGCATCACTGACTCAATAGACATTAATTTGAGCAAACTCCAGGAGACTGTGGAGGACAGAGAACCTGGTGTGCTGCAGTCCATGAGGTCACAAAGAGCATGACAAACTTACCAACTGACCAACAACAAATGGTTTTGGAAAATGTTCTTAATAGCAAAGAGGAACATTGTACGATATTGTGATACATATTAGGTACAACTCTTTGTGACCTCATGACTGTACCAGGATCCTCTGGAGTGGGTTGCCATTCCTTTCTCCAGGGGATCTTTCTGATCCAGGGATTGAACCTGGGTCTCCGGCATTGCAGGCAGATTTTCTACTGTCTGCAGTCAACAGGGAAGCCCAGGTAAAAAATAAATAACCTTCTTGGAAAGAAATTCTTCACTATCTTATTTCATTACATTTATTAATATCAAAATTTTTGTTGTGATGTTTACATCTGCTATCATACATTAGAAAATAAAGATCAGTTCAGTTCAGTCGCTCAGTTGAGTCCGACTATTTGCGACCCTATGAACCGCAGCACGCCAGGCCTCCCTGTGCAACACCAACTGCCGGAGTTTACCCAAACCCATGTCCATCGAGTCCATGATGCCATCCAGACATCTCATCCTCAGTCGTCCCCTTCTCCTCCTGCCCTAAATCTTTCCCAGCATCAGGGTCTTTACCAATGAGTCAGCTCTTCGCATCATGTGGCCAAAGTATTGGAGTTTCAGCTTCAACATCAGTCCTTCCAATGAACACCCAGAACCGATCTCCTTTAGGATGGACTGGTTGGATCTCCTTGCAGTCCATGGGACTCTCAAGAGTCTTCTCCAACACCACAGTTCAAAAGCATCAATTCTTCGGTGCTCAGCTTTCTTTATAGTCCAACTCTCACATCCATACATGACCACTGGAAAAACCATAGCCTTAACTAGACGGACATTTGTTGGCAAAGTAATGTCTCTGCTTTTTAACATGCTATTTAGGTTGGCCGTAACTTTCCTTCCAAGGAGTAACGTCTTTTAATTTCACTGCTGCAGTCACCATCTGCATGATTTTCGAGCCCCCCGAAATAAAGTCTGACACTGTTTCCACTGTTGCCCCGTCTTTCTGCCATGAAGTGATGGGACCAGATGCCATGATCTTAGTTTTCTGAATGTTGAGCTTTAAGCAAACTTTTTCGCTCTCCTCTTTCACTTTCATCAAGAGGCTCTTTAGTTCTTCACTTTCTGCCATAAGGGTGGTGTCATCTGCATATCTGAGGTTATTGATATTTCTCCCGGCAATTTTGATTCCAGCTTGTGCTTCATCCAGCCCAGTGTTTCTCATGATGTACTCTGCATAGAAGTTAAATAAGCAGGGTGACAATATACAGCCTTGACGTACTCCTTTTCCTATTTGGAACCAGTCTGTTGTTCCATGTCCAGTTCTAACTGTTGCTTTCTGACCTGCCTTCAGGTTTCTCAAGAGGCAGGTCAGGTGGTCTGGTAGTCCCATCTCTTGAAGAATTTTCTACAGTCTATTGTGATCCACACAGTCAAAGGCTTTGGCATAGTCAATAAAGCAGAAATAGATGTTTTTCTGGAACTCTCTTGCTTTTTCGATGATCCAGCGGATGTTGGCAATTTGATCTCTGGTTCCTCTGCCTTTTCTAAAACCAGCTTGAACATCTGGAAGCTCATGGTTCACGTATTGCTGAAGCCTGGCTTGGAGAATTTTGAGCATTACTTTACTAGCATGTGAGATGAGTGCAACTGTGTGGTAGTTTGAGCATTCTTTGGCATTGCCTTTCTTTGGGATTGGAATGAAAACTGACCTTTTCCAGTCCTGTGGCCACTGCTGAGTTTTCCATATTTGCTGGTATATTGAGTGCAGCACGGCGCACCAGCACAGCCGAGAGGAGCTACCCTGGGGTGGCGGTCAGGGGTGGGGGCCGAGAGGAGCTACCCCGCGTCTGAGGTAAGGGGCAGTGTCTGCGCTTTGCTGGGGCAGCTGTGAAGAGAGACCCTATGTCCAAGGTAAGAGAAACCCAGGTAAGCCGGTAGGCACTGAGAGAGGGGATCAGGGGGTAAACAGACTGAAACTACAGTCACAGACAGCTAGCCAATCTGATCACATGGACCACAGCCTTGTCTATCTCAATGAAACTAAGCCATGCCATGTGGGGCCTCCCAAGACGGATGGGTCATGGTGGAGAGGTCTGACAGGATGTGGTCCCCTGGAGAAAGGAATGGCAAACCACTTCATTATTCTTGCCTTGAGAACCCCATGAACAGTATGAAAAAGCAAAAAGATAGGACACTGAAAGATGAACTTCCCAGGTCAGTAGGTGCCCAATATGTTACTGGAAATCAGTGGAGAAATAACTCCAGAAAGAATGATGGGATGGAGCCAAAGCAAAAACAAAACCCAGTTGTGAATGGGACTGGTGATAGAAGGAATATTTGATGCTGTAAAGAGCAACATTGCATAGGAACCTGGAATGTTAGGTCCATGAATCAAGGCAAATTGGAAGTGGTCAAACAGGAGATGGCAAGAGTAAATGTCAACATTCTAGGAATCAGCGAACTAAGATGGACTGGAATGGGTGAATTTAACTCAGATGACCATTATATCTACTACTGTGGGCAGGAATCCCTTAGAAGAAATGGAGTAGCCATCATTGTCAACAAAAAACTCTGAAATGCAGTACTTGGATGCAATCTCAAAGATGACAGAAGGATCTCTGTTTGTTTCCAAGGCAAACCATTCAATATCATGGTAATTCAAGTCTATGCCCCGACCAGTAACGCCGAAGAAGCTGAAGTTGAACAGTTCTATGAAGACCTACAAGATCTTCTAGAACTAACACCGAAAAAAGATGTCCTTTTCATTATAGGGGACTGGAATGCAAAAGTAGGAAGTCAAGAAACACCTGGAGTAACAGGTAAATTTGCCCTTGGAGTACAGAATGAAGCAGGGCAAAGGCTAATAGAATTAGAAAATAAATGAAAGGATTAAGTCTGTCTCTCTTCTTTACTACCATAGTATCCTCTATTCTATGGATGATGGCAGGCAAAAATTAGGTGTGTGTGTGTGTGTGCGCATGTGTGAGCACGCGTACATGTGTGTTCAGTGAGATATGACTTGCAGTGGTTGTTCATTCATTTCCTAACCATGTGATTTTTACATTAGTAACCTGACTCCCCTGAGCTTAGATTCCTCTTCCAAAAAGGATATATGCCTTTTATTTCCCTCTATCTTACCGTTCTTGCGAGTCTTCATGGCCACCACTGTTAATCCACTGTCAATGTTTTTCTAGTTTTGAGTTCATCTTACCTGTTCCTCAAACATGTACATGACTATTCTTCATAAACATTCTGTGTCTAGGCACAATATTGTTGGGTGTGTGGATTATGGTATAAATGTAGTACAGAAACAAAAAAAAATGCCTTTATATGCTAAATTAAGAAGAAATTCTCAGTATACTCTCATGTTCATTATCAAAAGGGTAACTTTCTGTGAATTATAAAGTAGGTGAATAGCTTCAGAAAAATCACTTATTTTTCTAATTATATTAAATTTGTGTTTCAATTTTTAAAATGTTACTCTTTAGGTAGATAAATATAAAGTAGAGTGAGTCTTTGGTGGTCCCATATGTTTTTGTTTCATGATAAAATATTAGAGATGATATAATTAAAACAACCCCATATTTTTTGTCTCCTAGAGATGAAACGTTTGTTTCAAGTACATTTCATAACTATTAAATAATATACAAAATAGAGCAAGATAGCTTAAATTGCATGTCTCACTGCCATCTCAAACCTTATCCCAGCCTCATCTGTGCATCCATTTACTATTTCTTTCTATCATGAAACCCTGTTTACTCTGTTTACTTGCTCCACTAAACAGGTTTGACATTATTTGTCACTTGCATGAATGATACTGACAGAGCAGTTCCATGGTTCCTTCTAGGCCTAAAGGACAAAGCGCCTGTCATATATCTATGTCAGCTCAAGCAGCAGTCTTATAAATTGGCAGTTTGCTCAATGCAAGATGCAACTCTCTCAAGGGCAAGGCATAATTCTGCATAGTAATAATCACAATGTGTATAAAATTGTTTTTCAATAATTTGAATGTTTATTTTATTTTGCATTTAATTTTTGTTCCCTCTTCTTCAATGAGTTCAAGGGGCAAATAAATCAGGCTGGAGTTTTGCTATAGCTACCTGCCTAAGATGAACAAACTGCAAAATACTGATTTCCTATGGAAACTTTAGCAGGGTTAAGCATGACTTTGCCAAACATCAACTGGCAGCGATGGCAACATTTATAAGCCAGGTCTCATCACTCAGAATTTGAAATAACTGACATGTAGTCTGAGTTTTTAAACAATTACATATTTATTTTCTCTGCATGTATTTATACTTTTATATTAATTTTTCTCTGTGTCATAATCAGCAGCCTTAGATTATAAACTATCCAAATGAGGAGGGCATATCATCCTTTATCTATTTATTTATCTGTCTATCTATTTTAAAGGCTTTACTATTTTTGGTGTTATAAAAGCAGCTACTTTGCCTTTAAGATTCATATGGTATTCTATACCCTGAAAATCACTGGTTCTCTAACCTCCCAGAGGTCTTGGTCTGTGTATGGAATTACCTTACAAATTTAATGAAGTCTTACTCATTTAGTATTTTATTGATAGCTGATTATGGAACAATAAAGTTATCTTTAAACAAGTAAATTTTCTTCAATGGCAGATTCTTCTATATTTTCTCCTTTAGAATTCCATTTGTATTGCATTTATAATGATATGCAACTTTATGTTGATCTATTCAAATAATTTATTCTGCTATGCATAAGATAAACTAGACTATTGCAATCAGTGTTTACTCCATATGTTAAGATCTTTAAATGATTCTTTTCCATTGAAAAATTTTAACCTTTAAGATTAAATGAAATAAGTGAGCTTTTATGATTTTTTCACCCCATTTCAGGGCTGGTGTGACTTACTAACCTGTGGGCCTCTTTCTTTCTCCTCCTTTTCTTTTGGATGTGTGTCCCTCAGAAACTTTGCCCACATTTTTGGTTCAAAACAAGACTACTGTTGGAAAGTGTACTTTCTTACCATTAAGACAAGGACTTACTCATAAATATCTAGGGGCTAGCATTCAGAGGGAAATAATGAAAACATCTGGATTTTTAACAGTGCATAGTAAGGCAGGTATAAGCACAAAAAATGGAGGCAGACTGCCTGGTTATAATACACAGCATGACCTTTGCAAGGCTATTTATCCTCTTGTACCTTACCTTCTTCATCTATAAAATGGGGATAATAACAGTATCTACCTACAAGTGTATTGATGCTGAAAATAACTTGTAATTAGTTTGAACAGGGATTCAATTTTTTATAAAACAGATAAAATGGTTAAATTTTTAGCATACTACTTAGTTTTAAAAAGTACTGTTATAGATGCGCTGTCATTTGACCCCCATTTAACACAGGTTTTGCTATTGTTATTGTTGACTGGACATCAAAAGGAAAAAAATCAAGCATGACTTCTTTCTGAAAATCACATCCTAAAAAATGATCAGATAACTACCGTTCGTCTACCACTGAACTCAAAACAAAACAAAAATATTTTCCTGATACTACTGTACAAAACTAGGGCTTAGTTTATTTTCAAACTCAGATGGTATCTTTCCAAGTAAATGCTCCAGCCAAACAAACAATAGTAACATCTGTTCATACTGATGAAAACTTTAGGACCAACTGAGAGCCTTTATTAATTTTCAGTTGAAAAGTAGTTCATACAGTAGAGGAAAAGCATTGTCATAACAAGCATTTGCATATTAATAAGAAGTTAAAAATCTTAATTTGGAAAATACAATATTAAAAAGTATATATATATATATATATATATTTTTTTTTTTTTCTAGAGCAATCAAATGACACAGCCTGATGCCATTTCAAGCATTTCTTAATCTTAGCCAACAATTGAAAACTACAAAAACAACAGCAAAAAGAAGTAGTGCTCAATGGAGGACACACATTCAGCTGCTCTCTAATAAGTGTTTTCAAAATAGAATTCCTTTGTAGTGGAAATCTCTGAAAATGTCAGAGCTGATTGCAAACAAGCCTCACATACCTCACAGTAGGCTGAACCTGGAACCTCCTATTGTTCAGGAATATTAAAAGCAGTTGTTTTAAGATTGCACTGAACATTTTAACTAATGTTTTGTTGAATCATATCTGTTTGCAAATCATTAACTAGGTCAAGTAAAACAAAAAAGATAATTGTTTAAAATTGACACAAACCACCTAAATACCTTCTTGGTTTATTAAAATAAATACATCACTTGAATGTATGATTACATGGTAAACTCCAATTCTAGATATCATTTTTTTCTATCATAAAGATAAGAAATCTGAATTAGCTTTCATTTTCAGAGAGAGAGAACATGGTGAAACTCTGTAAAGGGTAATTTAAGAAACAAGTTACAATATGCCAAACAGTGAGGGGCAACAGGGCATACATTTCTATCTTCATTTTAGAGCAAAGCAATAACCTGGTACTGCCTCTTATAGCCTCTGGGCAGAATTTGTGAAGAAAGCTCTGTTACCCAAATTCCTTCATTTTGTTTTATAAAAGAGATAATCCTAATTGGCTATTATCATTATAAGCAAACCCAGGTTACTAAATATATTAATAGTTAATTTTCATTGTATTGCCTTAGTTTTATAGTTTTGAATACCAGGGTAATAATGGTTAAAAAGAATAATGTTCATTATACTCACAAAATTGAGCATGGCATTACTGTGAAAACATCACATACATTCAATAGAAATTCAAAGAGAAAAACTGTAAATGTGATTTTGACATCCAGCAAGTTTTCTCAAGTGGCTTCAAGGTGTGATAGTCATTACCTTAGTGAATTCATCACCATCCAAGGTCAGACCATTAGCACTGCAGACTCAGGAAGTGGTTATTATGAGAACACTGGGCACTCTCCCATCACTCAGCGCAGAATCACATTAGCAAAATTCTGACTGGGATAGAAAGTCCTGATGCAAATGTACTCATTTCCAGTGAGATTCATATCCTTTTCATACATATGGGAATATGAGTAGCTAACATATTTTCTTTCTTTTTTAATTGAGTTATGATTAACATAAAATTTATATTGAATAACATTTTCTAACAATGTATTCACTTGACCACTGAGTCTCCAAGCTACTTTCTCCAAGTAGCCCAATACTGAAGCCAGCTAAAGTAGAAGGTTGCTTGGAGAACCTTGGAGTTAGATGACCCACATTTTCAATGGCTGCTGCCTAAGAAGTCTTGATATCTCCACCAAAACCCATGACCTGTCCAATGACATTTATAGATGGGAAGGCACTTTTGCCTTGGGGTAAGGTTGGCTGGGAGATGAGTTAGGAGGCTAATGCATTAACCCTGCATTAGATGCTAATTAAAAGTTATTTTACTCACCTTAAAATGTCAGTGGATTGGTTTTTTACTGCCTATAGGAAAGTGAACACAAGTTTGGGTTTGGTAACAGTTACCACATAAATATATATACTTCAAAAGGTTTTTAAAAAATGTATAATGAAGTACTTGCAAAGGGAATACATGACATCATTTGAATGCATTTTAAAAACTGCACTCACATCAATGTGTCATCCTATGAGATTTTGAAATCATCACAGAAAACAAAATTCCACTTAAACCTTCATCTAAATTTACAGCAATAGTGAAATACAGTATCTTTTTTCCCAAAAGTATATTCTTAAAACATATAGCTCAAATTTGATTTTAAGCAAATTATTAAATGGAATTATTTATTTAATATGGGACATATTACGGGACTCATCTTTCCTACTTCAAAAGTAAGATACTAATGAGTAAACCAAATTAAAAGTGGACATTATGGAACTACACAATTTCTTCAACTTAATGCTCAAAAGCATTTCTGAGGAGCAGATGATATCAAAATGATTGAAAAGGCCCTTGGGAAAAACCAAACGATGCATCAGGAATAAAAAGATATCATATCAAATAAAACAGCAAGCTCTTCTATTTTAGTCTTTTCAAAATAACTTCAAAGCAAGACAATAAAGCCAGAAATAGTGAGGAGGATAATGTGAACACATGAGATAGGCAGAGAGAGACAATGAAACGGAGCCAAAGAAAGCCATGGGAATGGTTGGCTGGATGCTCACATCCTCCGCAAGAAATGCAGATCTCTCAACGTATCCGGCAAAGTCCAGGTTCAACCTGGAAATGTGAACAGCAGAAGTGTCCCTCTGCTTAAATGAGAAGTGAACCATATGAAAGAAGTTAATTAGCATTCAACTAATAGGCCTCACAACTTGAGCACTCCCGATGGAGCACTTTTTAAAAGTAAGCTCTCAACTTATTTAAGTATGCGGGAAGTTGAGCACCAGTTGAGCGCTTTCACAGCACGCTGAGTACTGATTGAGCTATTTTGAAGCACACTGCGCACTTTTCCGTGTGAATTCTTAACCAAATTTCCATACCCCCAACCCTCCCACTGCCTACACAGCTGCTAATCAAGAGGTGCCTTCCTGGTATGAAATTCCTTTGCCAATTAAAATTATGTTTTAGCTTTTCATCTTTTATGTTTTGAGATAATTAAGAATAATAATAACATAATTAGTGAATATATGTTAAATTCAAGTTCCTTTCTTCTGTTAGTATCATTTGAACCAATTTCACCCCTCAAGGATTTCACATTAAATTTTGGAAATGAGTGTCCACACTGAGAGCTGTGAGACTAAACTCAAGCTTAACTGCAGATACCACAAAGATTTTTCAGTGGTTTATTCCTCCAGGTGTTTAAAATTGGCCAGGAAGTGAAGCAATCTGAGAGCGGGTCAGTTCCCTAGCTCTTCACAATTGTGTCAGGGTTCTCATCCCAGCAGGCTCTCATCAACAAAAAAGAAACTGATTTCATGATATGTAAGGCACATTTTTTTTTTCTGTTTTGCTTTTTCACAAATAAATGAAATATAATGAACCATCAGTATTTATTGAGCATCAATTACATGTAGGTGCTGTGCCAAATACTGATGGAACATGAAATGTATAATAGTCCCTGACCTCAAGGAGTTAACCATTTTACTGGGAAGAATTATGCAACATCCTGATTTATATTTTGATATGGTAATTTCTCTTCTAAAATTTGACCTCCTGTTCTAATTTACTCATTCCTTAGTCTTGATATTTAAATTATATTTTACCATTTTGTAGGACATCAGTTTCCAGTCAGCTTTCTGGTGCCCACAGTCCAGTTTGGAAGGAGGTGATCATAAATAATTAAAGAACAGATGCCTGGAATCAGATATTGAATATAACAATACTGAGAAATGCCATGCGGGGAAGCCCTGTCCAAACAAACAGCTGACCTTCCAAGACAGCAGCTCTAAAATGCTAGTTGCAAACAGAGGAAAGAAAACTGGAGGAACAGAATATGCCACCCCCAAATACACCACTTTGGCATAAGGATTATTCTGAGTTGAAGGCAACTGAGACACAGCAGATGTAGGAAAAGCTCTAAAAACAAAGCATATATTTTTTTAAGGAAGTTAACACTTACAAAAGAAGATTTTTATTTGTTAAGATGTCAACAGCGTATTAAAAAGCAGAGACATTACTTTGACAACAAAGGTCCTTACAGTAAAAACTATGGTTTTTCCAGTAGTCA
Organism: Giraffa tippelskirchi; assembly: GCF_054371585.1. NCBI lineage: Eukaryota > Metazoa > Chordata > Mammalia > Artiodactyla > Giraffidae > Giraffa > Giraffa tippelskirchi. Next base: position 78,979,368 of record NC_137275.1, on the reverse strand, counting down.
TGAATGGATGTGAGAGTTGGACCATAAACAAAGCTGAGCACCAAAGAATTAATCCTTTTGAACTGTGGTGTTGGAGAAGACTCTTGAGAGTCCCTTGGACTGCAAGGAGATCCAACCAGTCTATCCTAAAGGGAATCAGTACTGAATATTCATTGGAAGGACTGATGTTGAAGTGGAAGCTCCAATACTTTGGCCACCTGATGTGTAGAGATGACTCATTAGGAAAGACCCTGATGCTGGGAAAGATTGAAGGCAGGAGGAGAAAGGGACGATAGAGGATGAGATGGTTGGATGGCATCACTGACTCAATGGACATGAGTTTGAGCAAGCTCCGGGTGATGGTGAAGGACAGGGAGGCCTGGCGTGCTGCAGTCCATGGGGTTGCAAAGAGTCGTAAACAACTGAGCAACTGAACAACTCTCTCTCCTATACCAGTGATATGAAGATGACACTTTACAGCTCTTATCAATAATGGACAAGGCCCTGACTTTGAACCTGCAAAGCTAACCTTACTGAACACTCTTTATGTACCATACTTTTTCTGTCACCTTTCCATACTTGCTATCTCCCCTCCCAGCAGCCCCTAATCCTTTTTCCTGTGTCTAGCAGAATTCTTCTCCACACTTGGTTGGATGGCATATAAATCCTAAAATCCTCCTTGAGTCACATCTCTGTATCATCAAGAGTGGGCTTACTCTTAATCACAAGAGCCTCTTATCACCGGAGAAAGTATCAATTTAAATTTGCAAAACAAACCTGACCTTTGTTTACTGTACTTTTTCTGGCTACCTTCTTATAACTTGCCTTCCTCATACCCTTCTTCTGGTTTTGGGTGAAGATGGCATTTAAGCACAAGTTCCAGGCAATTATTTGTTACTCATCCTTGAATTATCCCCATGTATATATGTGATGTACACATAAACATTTCAATAAACGTCTAGGTTTTTTTTCTTAATTTTTTTTTTTTCTTATAGGGGTCCCAGCCAACCAGCTGAGAACCTACAAGAATAGAAGGAAAATACTTTTTTCTTCCCCTGAAGTTTGTGACTAAGTCTGTTTTTTGTTTTCTTTAATTTGTTTGTTATATTTTTGCTGTTGCTAATCTCTTTTATTAGTTTGATGCTTGAGGCCTCAGGTGAGCAGAGGAAGAAAAGTTTTTTCCTCCCCTAGAGAACAAAACAAGGATTACTTATTCAGAGATGAGAACTGGATATCTGAAATTTTATATCCTTGCTAATTTTAAACCAGGCTAATTCTCAATCTGGATAATTAAAACAATAATATTGGAAATAAATACATAAATATGCTCATGTTTTACCAGCTATTTTAATCTCCTCCAATTAAAAAAATAAAGTTGATTAAACTGAATATTGAATATTGTTTCATTTAATCTATTCATGGAAATTCTAGCAATCCACTGAGAAATGATAAAGAGTAGACACTCCAAGGAGGGGATGGGTCATTTGCTGAGGAGAATATTTACTTTCAGTTATGTTTCAAGAAATTATTGGTTAGGCAGAATGTACTGATTTTAAGATTGAATTTAACATGAGGCAAATACATAAACATTTGCGAGGAGAAATAATGCAATAGATAAGAAGGAAAATGTTTGATTCATCCTGGTATATATGACTTAGTTCTTATTTAAATCAGTTATAAGATGTCTAAAACCCTCAAAGCCAAAATCAAATTTTACCTCAAAAATTTACCACTTAGTTAGAGCGTCTATATGCAATATATTAGCATATGATGTGAGATTTAAAGTTAAACAAATAAAGAACCTTAACCCCATGAATCTTACAATCAAAAGGATAACAATAATAATGAGAATGCTGGTAAAAGATTTTAAAAGATCCAAAATTCACAAAGATGTGTGACCATTAAACAAAGCTAGGAAAACAAAGTTAATCAGTAGGGAAATTTAAAGGCCAACCTTTTGTTGATGTTTATTTTTTGCTTATCCCATTGTCAGAATTCTTCTTTTTCAGAGTAAATATGAAGTGACTATTGTGTTCCAAGTATATGCACATTTTAAGGAGCAACATTGTTTTGTTCTGGGGTCCTCAGCACTGCTTAGCTTCAGCCATCTCAACTGTTGTTTGTTTAATGTCTGAAAGGCTGGCAAGGTGGGATACTTGCTTAAGCTGCTTAATTAAAATGAAAGACACCTGGACATTTGGAGGCTGACTGCTAGATGCCTTAGTTAGATCTGCTCATTCTCCAAGGAATATGGTTCAACCTCAACTGAAAGCTCAGCTCTTAGGGGAGTAAGATTTAGCTTTGGATCCTGCTGTTGGACTGGAGGAGACATTTTGCTATGGCCTGGAGACCCTGGACAGTGGTGTTGGCAACAGCCTAACGTGAGAGTGATGTGTAAATTTTCCTAGTAGTAGCATCAGTCTGTAAGCGAGCAGGACCTCGTGAGGCCTTACCAAGAGAGACCTCTACCCATATCCTCTGCCTGCCTTTTATCTGTAGAAAAACATTCATAAGAATAAATTTAATAATAATAATAATAAACTTGATTCATTTAATGAGAATACATTTAATCAGAGAAGTGAGGAAATGAAGAAAGAAAGGAAAACAGTCAACTGAGACAAAAATAATAATAATTTAGCCATTAAACCAAGTTAAGGCTCTTTAGTTCTTCCTCAATGATTACAGATAGTATTCTGAGCCATGTCCTTTGAGCTGTTTTGCAGACACTTAAGCCTGTACCAGGTGGAAGAAGTTATCTGTATGTGGCCAACAAGTGTGTAGACCCTAGATCAGCTGGAGATTCAACCAGCTGGTTGAGGATGCTGACTCCCAATTATGTAACCACCAACCAATCAGAAGAATGTCCAGGAGCTGATCATGCCCTGTTCCTTGAACATTTTGAGACTCCTCACTACCCCTTTATGAGCAGGACACACATCTTGAGGGCATTAGCCCACTGTGGCCTTCTTTGCCTGGCAAAACAATAAAGCTAAATAGCTTTAGTTCTATTTCACCCAAAACTCTGTCTCTGAGATTTAATCTGGCACCTGGGTACAAAGGCCGAATTTCAGTAACATCTCTCCAAGTTACATTTGGAGCAAATGGGTCATCAAGTAAACACCTCAATAGCAGAAACTTGTGGAAAGTGAAAGGAAATGGTAGGTTTTGAGAGACCCTTGGGGTCCTGCACTATCAGTTCAGAGAGCACCAGAGTTCCAATAGTTTAGCTGGTGAGGATTAAGAGAAAATAACTCTTTCAATAGCTAATGTGCCTCCAGCTGCTGGGTCAAGAAACATGTTACAGTTTGATATACAATTTGATATACAATTTGATATACAATTAGATATGGATTAATTGGGGCTTCTCAGGTAGCTAAGTGGTAAAGAATACAACTGCCAACGCAAGAGATGCAGGTTCCATCCCTGATTGGGGAAGATCCCCTGCAGAAGGGAATGGCAACCCACTCTAGTATCCTAGCCTGGAAAATCGCATGGAGAGAGGAACCTGGCAGGCTACAGTCCATGGGGTCGGAGAGCCAGACATGACTTAGCAACTAAACAACAACATGGATTAATTACAAAAATTCTCAATAACTTACACTGGAAAATTATTTATATTGTTAGGGAACATTTGTTAACAAATTTCTCTACTCCCCTAATGGCTATTATTCTGAATTTCAGACAAATGGTTTTTATATATATATATATATAAATATATGTGTGTGTGTGTGTGTGTGTGTGTATATTTATTTATTTATTTATTTATTAATATAAATTCAAGGTCTAGAAGAGTGCTGGTCAAGAGAATGGATGATACAAAATATATATGCTCTGTCTAATGTTTTCTGGGATTCTGATAGAAATACAAAACCTCAGGCTCATATCCACAGAATCAGAATTTTCACTCTAATACAATCTCCAGGAGACTAGTACCCACATTAAAGCTTCATAAGCAGTGGTCAAGAGCAGTTTTTAATTTCTTAAACTTCCCTGTGCCAGTTACCTAAGGAGATTTTTAAAAACACCAATGCCCGCACTTCACTTCAGAAGTCATGATTTAGGGTTCTAGAAGGGGATCTGCGTGCATGCTAAGTCACTTCAGTCATGTCTGACTCTGTGTGACCCCATGGATGGTAGCCTACCAGGCTTCCCTGTCCATGGGATTCTCCAGGCAAGAATATTGGAATGGGTTACCATGCCCTCCTCCAGGGGATCTTCCTGACCCAGGGATCTAATCTAAGTCTCTTAAGTCTTGTCTCCTGCATTGGCCAGCAGGTTCTTTACCACTAGCGCCATATGTGAAGCCCTGGGAGGGGATCCAGGAAAAGGTATTTTTGAAACTCCCCATAGATAGATCCATATCTCCGTAGATATAAAAGTTTCATACATTTACTATTGAATATGGATGGGCAAATAGTTCTTCAGTAATATGCATGCTTTTAATCAGTCATAGTACTTCACAATCTAAGAATATAATTAAAAGCAATTATAAGTCACATCAATTATAAATCAATATATAAGTGCAGGATTGTATGTTTAGTGTCGGTCACTGATCACATATGTCTTAGTCAATGGCAATTCTGACACTTACAGATGCAAATATTATTGAGAATTGCAGAGATATGTCCAGGCCCAGTACTTCTCAAATTTTATTTGGGTTTAGGATGATAATAGTAACTCAATAAATTTAAATAGCTTCATGAAAACCAATTTATTTTCAGAGAGTCAAATGAATCTGACTTCAAGGAATCAGTGGCCCTGGAATTTGATGCAATATGCAAAAATTTAAGCTTATTTTTAAATGCGTATATACATTTCCAAAATGCTAGGATGATGGGTTTATTTTATGGTCTTAGTTTATTTTCAAACCAATTTATCTTGAAATAGAGCAAACTTGATAGGATAGGGTCGGGATAATTTAGGAATACTCTTAAGGTTTACAATTCTAAAAACAATCATAAAGATGTAAAGCATATGCTTTACTCACCAAAATCTGTATGTCTTGAAACTGTGATTTCATTTCTACTGAAAGTTTGTGAAGCTTTTGTTTGTAGCTATAGTGAACTCAGGTCAGATGCCCCAAGAAGGTGTTTGGATCATGCTGAAAATTTATTTCAGGAGTCTGAGCAAAGGCAAATATGTCTTGTTATGAAATATAGTCAGGTTCATGCGCCTTTTTGGACCCCATGTTTCCCAGCCTTCTGATCTTGCCCCTTTTAGCCCTGCTTGAGGAAATTTAGCAATGGGTAGTCATTATTGTCATTATTGTTTCCTCCAGAAGTCCCACATGAGGTTGACTACCTGAACCTCTTAGATTAAATCAACATTACTCTCTTGTTCTGAAAGTTCACATTCAGTATATCTAATGGTTTTGTCACATCAGTAATTACATACTATCTTGAGAGCCACCGGAGCTCTAACATTTCCTTTCATTCCAAAAATTCCTTCACATGACAATGACACTATATTTCTTTAAACTATATAGCTGAATGTACATTCATGATTGTTAAATATATAAACATAACCCAATATATATGATATGAATCATAAGCAAACACAGTTAAACAGAATCTATTTAGTCCAAATATCCTGACTATGTTTGACCCAAAACAATCTAACATTCTCCTCAGCTTCACTAAGCTTTCAACAGTTTTCTTTCTGAATCTAGACTTTTGAGATCCCTTTTCTTAGAACATTTACTTTAGAACATTTGCAATCATACACGCTTTCTCTTTTCCTTTAAGATACAAATCTTCTTCCAGCCTCTTGCTATTTTTACAACCCTAAGCATGTCTTTCTCAAAGACCTAGGAGCCACTCCTGTGAGATGTAATAATCAAGGAAGATACATCTCTGTGGTTGGATAGGAATCTAAGTTTGGTAAACATCAATTACAAACACAGATGACCTAATCACATTGACTGAGCTCCCCATCATATCCTCCAGTAATTTTCCATTAGCTCACCCCAGTGCAAACTCTTTTCAAAAATAATTTAATGGCAGTTATGCACACCAACTGTGCTTCTTTGGTGGCTCAGAAGTAAAGAATTTGGCTGCCAATGCAGGAGATGCAGGTTTTATCTCTGGGCTGGGAAAATGCCCTGGAGAAGGAAAGGGGACCCACTTCAGTACTCTTGCCTGGGAAATCCCATGGACAGAAGAGTCTGGCTGGCTTCAGTCAAAGGGGCTACAAAAGAGTTGGACACAACTGACAACTAACACACACACACACACACACACACACACACACACACAGGCATACCAACTATTTCTTTGTTATAAACAAAAAGCCAGGATGATTTTTTTCACATATTTTGTGTACCTGGAGAGCTAATACAACATAGTACACACCTTAAGAATGGTCTAGATTTGGCTTTGCTCTTTCTTTCTGTGTGACCTGGGGCTACTTTCACAATCTCTTTGTAGCTCATTTTCCTTTTTTGTAAAATGAAGTCAAACATTTACATCTACTTCTTATATTTGGTATGAGGATTAAGTGTGTTGATATGTAAACCACACTTAGAGCAGTGTTTGGCACACACACACAAAAACTCAATAAATGTTAATTACTGCTAATGGCAACTACTTTACAATGTTCAGAATCAACTCAGATTTCTTGCCACCAATTAATTATGCTTTATCAGTTTATGTAGACAATTAATTTCTTTTTGTGTTTTCATGTATTTTGTGTTAAAAATGTATTTTGTGCTAAAATTAGAGCATACTGATTTGGCTATCTGATGGCATGTCCAGAGACTATAACATAAACTTGCAGTTGAAGACCAGAGAGATAAGTATTACTTGAAAACCAATTGTATTCTTTCCAAAAAACAATTAATTATGAACACTGTTGAAAGTGAAAGTGAAGTTGCTCAGTCGTGTCTGACTCTTTGCGACCCCATGGACCATAGCCTACCACGCTCCTCCGTCCATGGGATTTCCCAGGCAAGAATACTGGAGTGGGTTGCCATTTCCTTCTCCGGAGGATCTTCCGCACCCGAGGATTTAATCTGGGTCTCCTGCATTGTAGGCAGACGTTTTACCGTCTGAACCACCAGGGAAGTCATATATGAACACTGTTAGAAAATAGTAAAAGTGTAAAAAATGACGACTAAGTGAACAAAAATTAAAAGGCAAACAATCTACTTAGATGGACAAATGCCTAGACATCATTCCTTTAATTTTTTTATCTGTAGAATGAAGAAACTATTATACCCATCTCATTGGATTGTTTGAGGTTTATACAAGACAGCCTATAGAGTGATTAGCATAGTCTCAGACACCTGAAAAGAGTCCAGTGAATGTTGACTAGCTATTATTAGAGGAAAAGTGAAATGCAGGTGTCATATGCCAGCAATAAAAATTCCATGAAAACAGATTTTAGTTTTTCAAACACTGAATAGTTCTAGATCAATAATATTAACCAGGGATGATTTTAATACCGCCACCCCATCTCCAACTAATGGGAACATTTGGCACTATCTAGCACTTTTTTTGACTGTCATGTTTGTTGTCTACTGGGTAGGGATATTGCTGAACAGATTACACTGCCCAGGACAGCGTTCCAAAACAAACAGTTATCTGGTTCAATTTGTCAGTAGTGCCAAAGCTGATGTTTTTGTAATATTTCCAGGTAAAAACACCTTTGTTCATCTCTGAAGTATTAATCTACTTAACACACTTATTTTGGAACTGAAGTCTATACTTACTATGTAAGTTCAAACAAAGTATAAGGAAAATTTAGTATATATTTCTTTCATAAAGCTGGTAACTCATATTAGGAGGTTGGTTTCTTACTGGAAATCCGTTCCTTCCCAACATGTCTTATGTCACCTGCATTATGATCCCTGCAGACAGCCTGGTCCTTCTTTAGCAGCTTTTCAGCTAGTCCCCAACCTGAGTCAGCCATCCTTTTCTTTTACTTCATTGTTCCCCACTGCCTGCACATCAGTCTACTAAGCACTCACAGAAAAATGAATTAGAATCTACTGATTCTACTATACATGCATTCGATTCAAATGCAATTGAGCGTTCCTGTTATCTTTAAAATTTTCTGTATTTTTATCCTTTCTTACTGCCTCTCTTCCAAATACAATATATTTATAAAACTGATCCTACTTCATTTCAATTCTTTTTCTGTATCTTGCATCATCATCTTCTTTCTTTCCACCTGAGCTTCCATACTTAGAAAATATCTTCCTTGAAGTAGGTTTCTTCCCAAGATACAGTTCTATGTGGTCCTCCTTTTTTGCTTCCAGACTTGAATGAGATGCCCCTTACTCTGCTTATTTGCTAACAACACTTCATTTCCTTACAATCTTTATTTTTTCCTCACAACATTTTAATAAAAATGTTTTTGCAAAGTCCATCAATGATCATCACATTGACAAATACAATAGCTTTTCCTTAGGACTGTTGGGTTCCATTTTTCATTTTCACCAGTCACATGCATGTCACAATCTAGATGTTCCAGGATAACATTAAATTTATGACTGAAATTTTATTTAATTATCTCAAAATCTGCTCATTTTCTTATATTTCTGATTTCATGACATTAACATCATTGACACTCAGACTTGAAACATAGGATCCATCTTTTTTCCTATGTCTCAACCTCATTTCACATATCTAATAAATTTCCAAGTCTACTAACACCATTTGCATTTTCTTCTTTATAGTGCTGGAGTACTGTACAACTAAAACTCATTAAACTTTTACTAGGTATGAACATTATTCTACACATTCTATTTTCATTACCAAATATAGCCTTGAAAATAACTGAGATCCAGGAATCTATTTTATAGATGAGGGAAACAAAGCTAAATGATTTTAAGTGACTTGGCCAGAGCTACACAGCTATTTAATAGTGTAGCAAAAACTGAATTCAAATTCCACGTTCATGCTGCCTTTATAGCCAGTCTCCTTCTTTAGGTTTGACATTCAAAGTTTTTCACCTACCAGTCTGGTACAACTAAGGTTTTATATCCTAAAATTCTACTTCCCTTAGCATGCGTCCCCTGTCCCACCCAGCTTCCTGCAATTTTCCTTCTCAGTATCTTTACGTATCCTGTTCTTTCGTTCACGGAAGGATGCCTTTCTACAAAATTGCCTTAAATCCAAGTCATAAATATGAGTTCCAAGTACTGACTTAAATGTTGCCTCAACAAGTAATATACATATTTAAAATAATTCATGTTTGAAATTAATGGACCCATATGTTCACATAATTTTAGTGTTGGGTAGACACATATAGGTTTAATATTTAAATCCTCTTATGCCACAGTTTTGTGTATTCTATTAAAAATAGAGCTTGCACTAAAACTCAAATGAATCTTTTTAATTTTCTCAACCTAAACAGTTTATTTACTTTCTATGTATCTGTATTACAGTGAGAAAAATTATGAAGAGAATTGTAGCCTAGGGCCATCTGCTTATTTTTTAACAAAGCTTCATGGGGTGGCTATACCTTAAAATCTGTTCCTCTACAAATCTAAAACATTGATTTTTGTCAGTAAGCATTTGAAGAATTGATTAAGTTCTGGGAGATTGATTCACACTAAACTAGGCTGGCAAATAGATTTAGACTCCAGTGCTAAGATTCATTTGCCATGGCTGCTTAGAACAGCAGGGCAGAATGCAATAACCTATGTTTTGGTCTGGAAATGGAAAATAATGGTACTCATATCATGTATTTTTCATTTATATACTAAGTGAATTTACTAGAAACTGGCATATTAATTAAATTGCTAATTTATTTATTTGCAGCAAATATATCTTTCTATTGCCTAAATTCAGAGGTTCCCCATTCTCCCAGCTTCAAAGTGTAATGTTGAGAATGGGAACAGAAACAAGAGGTACATAATTTTGAAATTATTTCACTCAGACCATGGTTAAGGCCTAAGAAATTGTGCCTGGCATCGACAGAGAAACTTTTGTGTGTTGGCAAGTCCTTGCCTTCTAGGTCTGATGTCTTCTTTTCTAAGCAGTAACAGAAAAACAGTGGCAAGTTCTGATCCTCAAATTCATCATTAGGTCTATTTTACCTAATCTCTTTGTTTTCATTTGTCCACATTACTTCATGGAGCAAAACCTCAACATAAATTTAATCACTCTTAGATCCATTCACATTCCAAACTTGCTTTGATAAGACTATAATAAATTACAGTAAGAACTTCTTAAAGTAGAGAAGGCTTCTCAGTTACTCCATAACAAAAGAAAACATTTTTTTTCTAGGCCTGTGTAATTTTATACATTATCTACAAACTTTGTGCATATCGCTCAGTCATGTCCAACTCTTTGTGACCTCATGGACTGTAGCCTACCAGGCTCCTCTGTCCATGGGGATTCTCCAGGCAAGAATACTAGAGTGGCTTGCCATGTGCTCCTCCAAGGCATCTTCCCAACCCAGGAATCGGACCCAGGTCTCCTGCATTGCTGGCAGATTCTTTACCATCTGAGTCACCAGGGAAGCTCATCTACAAACTTTGTTTGATTAAATTTTTAGATAGCAATTTTGTTTTCTTTATTTTCAATTTCCTCTGGGAGTTGAGAATAGTAACTTAATTGTTTATTTTCTTGTGGTTTTACTATTTTGCATGTTCTAAGTTTACAACATTTTCCTTATCTATTTGTCTGTTCCTTGGAGGCTAGACCCATATATCTTTAATGATTGTATTTCTAGCAGTGGTTTCCACATTATTTTACACAGAAAAGCTTTAAACATATTGTCTGAATGAATGAATAAATGAATACTGAATTAGAGAAGGATTTGAATTCCTTTGTCTTAAAAGCTGAAGCAATTGTGATTTCATATTTCAAATAAGTACAGCTTTCATTTATGTTCAAGTATTTTAATTTTTTAACTTCATTTAAATAAATAGAACAGAATGAAAATGTTGAACTCATCATAAAGTTATAGAAAATAAAAACTAGCAAATTAGATTTTGCCAAAATTGTTAAACGACCTTCAGATTATTAGGAGGAATCAGTAGCAAACTGTCTATCAAGATCAATACCCAAGTCATTGGTCACAGGAAAGAGGTGAATTGGATCCATCTTATTTGGAAATTTGGACTCAATGGAATCTAATTCTCTGCTTAGTTCCCATCTTCAGAGAGAACTTCTGAGAGTTAAATAGAACTCCAACCAGAAAAGCAAATACTAAGGCACTTTCAGGCCTCGTTAATACAAGTAAGATCTGTCATGCATGATTTTGGTCAAGTGGAAGTAAAATAAATTTGATACTTTCTCATTTGGAAAATAAAAGTCCAAAGCTGTGGGTTGGCTAGTAACAGAACTGCCTTTCAGTTCAATATAATACTGAGCTAAAGTAAAAGCTCAGATTTGAGAACAATTTAATAATAATTGATAAATGCAATAAAAGACAGTAAGGAATGAAGCAGTTTTTGTTGAATGGTTTGGTGGATTTTTTTTTTTTTTTTACTCTAAATTTGTTTCTTCTCTTAGAATTCTATGCCATTGTAAAAATAATATTCATATGCTGCTGCTGCTGCTAAGTCGCGTCAGTCGTGTCCGACTCTGTGCGACCCCAGAGGCGGCAGCCGACCAGGCTCTCCCATCCCTGGGATTCTCCAGGCAAGAACACTGGAGTGGGTTACCATTTCCTTCTCCAGCGCATGAAAGTGAAAAGTGAAAGTGAAGTCGCTCAGTTGTGTCCAACTCTTCGCGACCCCATGGATTGCAGCCTACCAGGCTCCTCCGTCCATGGGATTCTCCAAGCAAAAGTACTGGAGTGGGTTGCCATTGCCTTCTCCCTCATATTCATATAGAGCAGTTGTATTTTTGAGTCACCGGCCATTAGCTGCTACTTGATGCATGTCTACTGAACCCATGAAAAGAGTTACAACTTTTATTATAGAAACCAGCACCATTAACTTTTGTTATTATAGGATCATAGAAAGATACTTATTGCAATAAAATCATGAATATAGCCTTTCATTATCTACTTAAGTCATATGCTTCATGTTAAAAGAGAAAAAAAGGTAGACCCAAGATATGGTATAGGAATAATGGCCCTATACTTCAAATATACTAATTAACTTCCTGTTTTATTCAATCTAACATTATTTTCCATTCAGGTACATTGATCCTGTGTTGAAATGAGTAACAAGCAACATATGAAAAATAAGTGTTTCTGTACCACCTACCATGAAAAACAATTTGAAATGAACTTCAGATTTGAATGTAAATGATAAAACAAAATTTCTAAAAAAAAAAATGAGAATATGTCTTCATGATCTTGGAACAGAAACCTTTCCTTTAAAAAAAGATGAAAAGCACTAACTATAAAGAAAGCAAATTAATAAAAGGGACTGCATTAAAAATAAGATGTTCTATTCATCAAAATTTACCATATAAGGATGGAAAGACAGTCAATAGGAGAAAGCATTTAAAATATATTTGGCAATGGACTTTTATCCCTAATACATATAAAGTTCCTAATAATCATGGGGGAAAAATAAAATGACTTAAATAGGCACTTCATAAAACAAAATATTAAAAAGTCAATAAATACATAATAATTCATCCATCAAGAAAAGGCAAATTAAAAATAAAATATGAATCTAGTACATATCCATCAGTATAGACAAAATGAAGAAGAAGGAAAATAACAAGTATTGGTGAGGAAGTAGAAAATTGAAATACTTCGGTCTGCTCCCAGTGGAAGTCCAAATTGGTGTAACTTTTTGGGAAACTGGCTGTATCAGCTAGCATTAATAAGTGACATAATTTATGCATACCTCTTGAGCTAGACATTTCATTCCCAACAAAAAATATACACATATAAAGAAAACATGAAAAGACCGACTAATTGTAATGAGCAAAACTTGAAAAAAAATCCTCAATAAAAGTTAAATAGACTGTGGCATATTCATATAATGAAATACTTCAGAGCAATAAAATGAATAAAATTTTCCTACCTATTTCAACAAGGATAAATCTTATAAACATAATGTTGAGCAAAAGAAAACAGACAAAAGACATACATAGTATATTTCTATGCATATACAGTTTAATATAAATGATAATTAGTTTATTGTGTTTTAAGTAATATAATGGTTATACTTTCAAGAAGGTTATAACTGAGTGGTGCCCAGGAGGGGACTCTGGGAATGCTAGTTATGTTATTTCTTGATTTGGGTGCTGGATGCATGGATATTTGTTAAGTTGTACTTCACAATTACAAGTACTATAATTATGTACATTAAATTTAAATAAAAAGTATACTTCAAAAATGCATATCAATCATCTATGAACACTATTATTATAGAGACTTTCATGCAAGGAATATATTTGGGGAAAAATTATAGTCAAGTTTCTTTGTCTAATATCTTTACATTAGCCTTGTCTTAAAAAATGGACATTGCAGAATATCTCCAAATCATTTCTTTTTCTTGGTAAAAATTGGGTTGTTTGACTAGCTACTAAATAACTATCACAACAATTTGAATATTCAGGGTACTCCTTTGATGACTAGGAACCTTTCTATATTCCTTGAGACAACTTGTTTTCTAAATGATCATAAAGGCTTATTTCTGGCAAGTTGCTTATACATTTGAAGAAGTAACTTTGCCTTTTTGTTGTTTGACATGATCAAAGTTCTCTGGGATATAGTAAAACAGAATGAAAACTATTTCATAAAGTGTGATTAAGGAATAAGAGATAATTCCCTTTTACTACTGCAGAATAAACAGATTTCATGTAACTGTGGGGTTCTTCTGAAAATTTGAAAAAAATAATGCAAACGGACAATGATATTCATTACCATTTACGTAACAGAACTTCTCATTTTCAAAGAATTGAGTTTTCTTCTCAAACCTGAAAACTAAAAGTTAAGACCCAAAAGTTCTGATGTACGTATCCTTTCTGGAAAAGGTTTAAATTACATAACATCCATAGTAACATTTTTCCTATATAAAAAAATACTGTTTTTTCAAAATATCATCCTAATCTATAGTTAAATCAAACCATGTGAGCACTCTTGTTTTACCATATTCATTTCAAGGACAGTTACAGGACCATTGTGATAACAATTTTCTACCAATATCACAGCAGGCTGATTTACTCAGCAACACATAACTGCAGTATTTTTATTAAAGCTTTGAAATCTTGAATGAGAGGTGGAGCACTAATTGTAGACATGTAATATACTAAATTTCTAAGACTTCAAAGGGAACATAATTAACTCAATGCCATATAATTGCTCCAGGGATAGAAAAAAAGACGCAAACAGAATTGTTAATGTCCATTTTCCCCCTTAGCAATTAAATGACAATGCTAAGGGAGCAATTTCATTTTTAAAACTCATTCTTTTGACTTTTAAGTTGATATTTTCCTTGACTATTTTAACAACTTTCCGTGCCAACTTATAAAATACAGGAAGCAGTGAAGCTGGGAGTTCTGCTATTCCCTCACTTTGACCAGAATTTCTTATTTCCTCTTCTCCATCTCTCTAGTGTTTACTGAACCTGTTTCTTTGACCTCATCAAAACATTTAGATCCTCTCTCTTTCTCATTATTCCAATACATCAGCTCCTTTCTAGCTTCGTTTGCCTTTCTATCCATCATGTAATCCATTGTAAGCCATTTCTTTATCTCACAGGACCTGAGAGTCATGTACCCCTTTGACCCACTGACAAATTACTTTACCAGTTTCCAACTCTGTGCATCCCCTAGCATCCACTATCAGCACTAGTTGCAAAGATGTTGAACATGGCTGGAGGAAGTTGGAGAATAGAACGGATTACATCTAAGGAGGTCTTTAATTTTCTCAACTGTAAAGAGGTGGCAAGAATATACAGAAGAACTATACAAAAAAGATCTTCACGACCCAGATAATCATGATGGTGTGATCACTCACACTCACACTCACCTAGAGCCAGACATCCTGGAATGTGAAGTCAAGTGGGCCTTAGGAAGCATCACTACGAACAAAGCTAGTGGAGGTGATAGAACCCCAGTTGAGCTATTTCAAATCCTGAAAGATGACGCTGTGAAAGTGCTGCACTCAATATGACAGCAAATATGGAAAACTCAGCAGTGGCCACAGGACTGGAAAACATCAGTTTTCATTCCAACCCCAAAGAAAGGCAACGCTGAAGAATGCTCAAACTACCACACAATTGTACTCATCTCACATGCTAGTAAAGTAATGCTCATAATTCTCCAAGCCAGGCTTCAGCAAATACGTGAACCGTGGATTTCCAGATGTTCAGGCTGGTTTTAGAAAAGGCAGAGGAACCAGAGATCAAATTGCCAACATCCGCTGGATCATCGAAAAAGCAAGAGAGTTCCAGAAAAACATCTATTTCTGCTTTATTGACTATGCCAAAGCCTTTGACTGGGTGTCTCACAATAAACTGTGGAAAATTCTTAAAGAGATGGGAATACCAGACCATCTGACCTGCCTCTTGAGAAACCTGTATGCAGGTCAGGAAGCAACAGTTAGAACTGGACATGGAACAACAGACTGGTTCCAAATAGGAAAAGGAGTACGTCAGGGCTGTATATTGTCACCCTGCTTATTTAACTTATATGCAGAGTACATCATGAGAAACGCTGTGTTGGAGGAAGCAAGCTGGAATCAAGATTGCCGGGAGAAATATCAATAACCTCAGATATGCAGATGACACCACCCTTATGGCAGAAAGTGAAGAACTAAAGAGCCTCTTGATGCAAGTGAAAGAGGAGAGTGAAAAAGTTGGCTTAAAGCTCAACATTCAGAAAACTAAATTCATGGCATCCGGTCCCAACACTTCATGGGAAATAGATGGGGAAACAGTGGAAACAGTGTCAGACTTTATTTTGGGGGCTCCAAAATCACTGCAGATGGTAACTGCCGCCATGAAATTAAAAAACACTTACTCCTTGGAAGGAAAGTTATGACCAACCTAGATAGCATATTAAAAAGCAGAGACATTATTTTGCCAACAAATGTCCATCTAGTCAAGGCTATGGTTTTTCCTGTAGTCATGTACGGATATGAGAGCTGGACTATAAAGAAAGCTGAGCGCCGAAGAAATGATGCTTGTGAATTGTGGTGTTGCAGAAGACACTTGAGAATCCCTTGGACTGCAAGGAGATCCAACCAGTCCATCCTAAAGTTCAGTCCTGGGTGTTCATTGGAAGGACTGATGTTGAAGCTGGAGCTCCAATACTTTGGCCACCTCATGCGAAGAGCTGACTCATTTGAAAAGACCCTGATGCTAGGAAAGATTTAGGGCAGGAGGAGAAGGGGACGACAGATGATGAGATGATTGGATGGCATCACCGACTCAATGGACATGGGTTTGGGTAGACTCCAGCAGTTGGTGATGGACAGGGAGGCCTGGTGTGCTGTCGTTCATGGGGTTGCAAAGAATTGGACACGACTGCGCCACTGAACTGAACTGTCTGACATTTGGAATCTGGACAAAATATTACATGTTGTACTTTACAGATCTAAAATGTTTAAGAAATGCCATCAACTATAACAACAGCTCTTCAAAGTATCTTCTGATAATCTCCAAAACTCTGAAAGAACATTCTGGAATTTATAACTGAAGAAAGTCAATTGGGATATCTTCCAAAACCCCAATAAAATATAAGGGTTTGAATAGATATATAAACACATAACCATGAGAAAAAGGGACAGAAACCATCTGAAAAGTGTTTTTTAAATAAATTACTGAAATGGAAGAAAGCAAAGAGGAAATAAAGAACCTTTTGATGAAGGTGAAAGAGAGAGAGTAAAAAAGCTGGTTTAAAACTCGACATTCAAAAAACTAAGATCATGGCATCTGGTCCCATTACTTCACAGCAAATAGATGGGGAAACAATGGAAACAGTGACAGACTATTTTTGGGGGCTCCAAAATCACTGTGGACAGTGACTGAAGCCATGAAATTGAAAAATACTTGCTCCTTGGAATAAAAGCTATGACAAACCTAAACAGTGTATTAAAAAGCAGAGACATTACTTTGCTGACAAAGGTTTGTATAGTCAAAGGTATTGTTTTCCAGTAGTCATGTATGGATGTGAGTGTTGGACGATAAAGAAGGCTTAGCACTGATGAATTGATGCTTTCAAATTGTGGTGCTGGAGAAGACTCTTGTGAGTCTCTTAGACAGCAAGGAGATTAAACTAGTCAATCCTAAAGGAAATCAACACTGAAAACTCATTGGAAGGACTTATGCTGAAGCTGAAGCTCTAATACTTTAGCCACATGATGTGAAAAGCTGATTCACTGGAAAAGACTCTGATGCTGAAAAAGTTGGAGGGTAAAAGGATAAGAGGGCAACAGAGGATGAAATTGTTGGATGGCTCACTAAATCAATGGGCATGAGTTTGAGCAAAATCCTGGAGATACTGAAGGACAGGGAAGGTTGGCAGACTGTAGTTCATGGGGTTGCAAAGAGTTGGGCGTGACTTAACTACTGAACAGCAACAACTAAAAATAGAAAAGCAGATGAAGTAGTGGTATCTGCTGAAGCATGGTAGGAGGAGCCAGGATTTGATACCATCCTAGGGGTAGCAACTGAGCGGAGGACTATCCTGCCAAGTCCTAGCAATTCTGATGGCTGGAAATGCCAAGCCAATTGGCAGGCAGGAGTGAAGTGGGGAACTGAAAAGTATGGGAGTAGATTATGTTTTATAAATTTCTGTTAACACTGAATTAGTAAATATTGACCCATTGCTACTAGATGATACATAGGATTTGGGTTTTGCAAACCTTTTTTGGTTTTATAAATGTTTTTATTTGGGGAGTCTCCAGTGGCTCAGTGGTAAAGAATCTGCCTGCAATGCAGGAGACCCGGTTCGATCCCTGAGTGGGGAAGATCCTCTCGAGGAGAGCATGGCAATCCACTCTAGTATTCTTGCCTGGAGAATTCCATGGACAGAGGAGCCTGGCAGGCTACAATCTGTAGGGTCGCAAAGAGTTGGACAGACTGAAGTGACTGAGCACTCACACACACATGTTTCTATTTAAAGATGCTATCTTTTCTGTAAAGATCTTATAGAAAAACCTGAATGAATTATTGTTTTGTCTAAAAAAAGTAATTATTTCTGAAAAGTATAACTGGACAGAGAAATAGGTGGACCAAGGGATTCTTGCTTTTCATTATAAAACCCTCAATTGTATGTCCTTTTTAAAATTCTGTCCATCTCCCCTCCCACTTCTTTCTCTCTCATACACAAGCGTGTGCACACACAGACACACATAAACACACAGAATGAAGTTTCATCTGCCTATCACTGTCTGCCTAATACATTCTTATTCATTTTGCATGACTCTGGTAAAGCAAATTCTCTGTGAAACATTTCCCGACCCGAGCCAAACTCCCTGCAGACTTAGTGAGTTCTCCTATGGAATTCCAGGGCACCATTTACCCATCATTATAATAGTATTTTTCTCTCACATTTTATTATTTAGTTACATGCTTGCCTCCTCCACTAAATAAGTAATCCTCTAAGTCAGTAATTATTCTGTGTGTCTCCAGACCTCTGATGCTACTTGCCTTTTAAATTTGGTGCTACTTGCCTTTTGAATGAGCTATGTCTAGGACTTAAGGGGTCAGTCTATTCTATAAGTGGGAAATGTTTCTAGAACTCGTGAGAGAGCAGAATCAAGGTGCAAAGCGTTTGAGAAGAGCTAACAGAGCAACAGGAGCCACTACATAGATCAGAGAAGAGTATAAAGGCTTGAGACTTTAAACCCAGCCCATCGTTTAGAGATTATGGATATACAGAGACTATACATAAAATCAGCAATTGTGAAGGACAAAATGAGTGGGGAAAATGGTGGTTGGGTAGAGGAAGGGAGATACATCTCTCAGGAAAATCACAAACATAGATTTATGTATTTGAGAAAAAAGATGGAAGCAGCAGATTATTACAAGTGTTAAAGTTCAGAGTTAAGAAGAGGGGGCCATAGCACCTGCTAAGTGTCAGATGTACACCTAGAAAATATGATCTAAAAGTTACCATTTCTTAAGCATCTGCTAGGTGCCAGCTGTCCAATCACTCCTTTATGGCTTATTATATCTCATCAATATACATTACAAATATAATAAGTTGAAATCAATAATATTTCCATTTTACTGATGACAAAATGGAAGCTCAAAACTATTAAGTAATTTGCAGGCATCACATGACCAGCACGTGACTGAAATGGTCTTGTACCTGTGTATTGACTACCATTTCTCTTTTGTGAGTTGGTACTCATGGCACTGAGTCTGGTTCAAACATGCCCTCTCAATGAAGCCTTCTCTGATCTTCCCAACCAAAACTGACCATAGATATTTCAACCTTATTTATTATAATTTTAAGATTCCAATTTATATTATATGCCATTATATATTTGCCTTCAGCCTTCTAGCAGATTTTGTGTTTCTCGAAGGAAAGAACAAACTCTTGTAAAATTAGAAATACTCCTTCTATTGGGGAAACATTTAGTGGTTCAATGAAACTCTGAGTTACTTGCTAGACCTAGAAAGGTCAAGGTTCTATATTTGATCTTAAACTGAATAACAAAGTTTTCTATTAAAATAAAAAATGTATTATAGATATTTTCCAAGTTTTATTCTTCTTAGTGATTTATATTCTGCTTCAAGTTCTCTGATACCAATTATATTATAGAGTGTCAAAGAACTTCTAACACATTCTTAATTTGGAGGCTTTACAGCAGTACTTTGGGAAATAAAGAAAACATATTGGAGAAGTGAAGAAAACTGTATTAGTGAAATCAAGTTGCCCCAAATTTTAAAACTACCAATAAAATCCATGTAACAGTATGTGACATCATGACTAATCTCAGTATTATATATAGTTAAAAATGTGATCACAAAAATTACTTGACCATAATCTTTTTTAAGGCAATAGCAAAGATTTTAAAATATAGAGATTGAATAGTCTCAACTGTATTTTTACAAAGTTTCAGAGCTTCTAGCCAAAGGTACAGATACAATTAAAATTTTGAAGATCCAGCACCATAAAATGCACAATGGTCATCACTTTGTAAAGTTTCAGACAGTTTCAATTATTTGTCTTGCTACAGAGTTCTGAATATAGAGAAGAACCTGCTATATGTTTTCATAAGAGGAATCATGTTTAGGCAATAATAGCTTTAACTCAAGTAAATCTTTTCTCAGAAGTAAAATTTTAACTTGCATAAAAAATTTAGGTATCAATATTAGACAATTTGTGAAATCCATTCAGGTAAGCAGAACTTTTAAATCTCCATAAGAATTTTTAAAGTCATCCTGGATAGGTGCCTAAATACATATAAATACAAAGCATTCTTAGCAATTAACTGGACAGTATGGGGTAAATGTGATGAACAAGGAATTCACTGTGCTACCTCAATTAGTGCTAATGAGAGTTGTGTAGTTATTTCCGTCACACTGCTCTTAATTTTCATCTCCTCTGTGGGATCTATTCTGAAACATTTAATTTTTACACCCTATTCTCAGTCCATGACGATTTTTACCTACCTCAGTAATGAAGGATTTGGCTGTAGCAGGATTCATAACAAGAATGGCTCGCCTAAGAGTGTCTCGATAGCGATTCAATTCCTCTATTCTCATGGTGTCAAAGAGCGTGGTGATCATCTTATTGATGTTGTTTTCCACCTTCTGAAGTGCAACATCCATCCCCTGCTGAGACACTTTGTCCAGAAACTCCTGGATTCCACGGATATCTAGGAACATCAAAAGCCCATCAACGTGTGAATTAAAGCACGGAAGGAAGATAAAAGCTATTTCACTTATATCAATACAGTTTATTGTTCAGTATTGTAGGCTGTTTAAACTACTAATGGAGTAACTGATGGAACTCTCAGATACGGTTAAGGTTGAGTAGAATTTAATGTGTTTAGATGAAAAATGTATTGTTATTTTAAAAATTAGTTTCACTCCACTGAGCTTTCTAAATGATCTCACCTCTGGAGAATGGTAGAACGACATAGAGGGAGGTGGTTGGGGAAGATCCTTACTTCCCTAAAGCAAATGTAAGATAAGAAATTACATTCTTTATTTTTCCTCCATATTAAAAGAGTGATACTAACCTCAGGCAAAACTTGAATATCATTAATGGCTGATGAATCTGAATCAAGATTACTACTGTTTCTTAAAATGGGCAATGATATCAGTAAACTTGACATTTCAATCTTAATTGAAAGAGGGCTTTGAGAGGTTATCTTCAAAAGATCTCAGGTCACAAATAAAACAGCTAAACGTTTGCTTGTTTTATGAATACAACTACCTCCTTGGGCTTCCCCAGTGGCTCAGACAGTAAAGAATCTGCTTGCAATGCAGGATACTGAGGTTTGATCCCTGAGTTGGGAAGTTCCCCTGGAGAAGGAAATGGCAACCCACTCTAGTATTCTTGCCTGCAGAATCCCATGTACAAAGGAATCCATAGGATCACAGAGTCAGACAAGATTGACCGACTTTCACTTCACACTTCACTACTTCTTTAGCTCAAATCCTGCCAACTTGGTAGAGATTCTTCCCCCTAACCCCCAGAAGTACATGGAATGTACTTTGTGTGTAAAACATGAATTTTTCACAAAATGCTCACACACTCATCCCCAAATAAGAGAATTTCTGAAAGATTATTAAATAAAGCATTGTGTTTGCTTCACACCTAAATAAGGATGGTAAAACACAGTTTAAATAAAATATTTATAAGTTTGTATTTTGATGTATATTTAAGTACCAACAAGTGCCTGAAATGTCACAAATATTTTTTCCTAGTACCACATTGGCTATTTATAGAAGAAGGGATCTAAACATTGGTAAATATGATTGGAAGATGTACCTGGCACAATATAATCTTAATATAGCACATATGCTTTGACTATAAAATACTGTACATTTTTCTGTATATGCCCATGACATAAAATGTGAAAAGTGAAACTAGTGAAAGACAAGAAGTGAATGGGATTGTAGGCTGCTTATTATTAATGGACTGTATCTCAAAACTACTTACTGTGCATGCATGTAAAATTTATCTCTTAAGAGCAATAATAAGGTCATATGTTTTTCAATACATTAGCAATGGAAAGCAATAAGCCAACAGAATAAGAAAACAAAGTCACAGATTTGGAAACTAATATTTGTTCACAACCAAAATTTATATTTGCAGGTTACAAACTAACAATTTAAAATTTGCTTTCTTCTTATGATTAGCTTTATTTTAAAACAATTGCTATGAACATTATATGTCCAGTTATCTGATGACTCTCAAACTCTTCAGAATAGATAACTGTGTAAATTCTATCTTACATTCCTTATTCCTAATTAAATTATGAACCCGGGATGTCAGCATTTCAGTAGCTTAAAAGAATAAAGCCTCATCTAGAGCAGAACAAGAGATAAAAGAGTTTGAATAATAACGGTATTATGTATTCATTAAATATCCAGGTCAGAAAGTTCCTAAGGATGTAAGGATTTCAAGCATGGATTAAACAAAGGGTTAGATCTGATGAAATTTAGCAGATTCAGGTAGACACATAACAGGACTATGTTCACACTCAAGCAGGCCTCCTGAAACTCTGCTATGTATCAGAATCACTTGAAAATCTTATTAAAAATGCAGAAGCCTGGGCCCCAACTCAGAACCAATATGCCTTTAAAATATGTGTCAGAGCAGATCCTTGATTTTAAATTGTAAGTTATTATTTCTTCAGTTTGAATCACTTAAATGTGCACATAAATATGACAGACAAAACCAAAAATGCACTGGACTAGAGATGTTCAGAAAACACCAGAGCATAAAGCTTCAGATCACTTATACTCTTAATTTTGAGAAAAAGAAAATTGTTTCCAAAAAAATCATTGAATACAGTCACCAATCCTGTGTGTTCAGAATTCAACAGTGAATACCCTTCCCTATACTGAGATAGGCAACAAACAAGTAATCAAACTAGCACATACAACTGAACACTAAGTGCTGGGAAGGAAACAAGGTGTGCTGGTAGAGACTGGCAGGGTGGGAAGGAGGCTCTAGGTTAGTTAGAATACTCAAGGAAGTTTCCTCTGGAAAAGTGGTATTTAAACTGTGATCTAAAGGATGAGAAGACACTGCTCAAGCAAGCAGACAAGATGAGAGGACAACAGCCTGGGAAGATGACCCAAGGCAATGAAGAGCTTGTGTCTAAAGTACCTAAAGGATTCCTGCATAGCTGCAGCACAGTGAGCAAAGAGGAAGGAGTTAGGTGAAGCTGTGTGGAGAAAGAAATTCAGATGAGGTGGATCATGGTGAGACCCAGAAAGAGGTTTTGATTTTATCTTAAATGCAGTTTTAATCTCTTGAAAGTTTTAAGTAGAGAAACTAAGTAGATGATGGGCTATGTGTGTAGAATGAAAAGCAGTCTGAGAGTGACTTAGCGTGATTCCAATTCAGCTTGTAAACGACTTTCCCTTCATTTAAAACAGTATGACTTTTTTACCTTTTATTTTGACCAGAAATTGAGTAATATGAGTATTGCTATTTCGCCAGAAAAGTGATGTGATAAAAGATTTCTATTATTTCTCTGTGTCCTTTGTCTGCAATTCTAGTCATCACTGCCTAGATAAGTGATTATTAAATTTTCAAAACAAAAATTTCTGATCTATAAATGAATAAATATTTGTCTTATAAATGTCTTGAAAGATTAATTAGTGAGGGTCGTGATATGTGTGCGTGTCTGCATGGGAAATCCAGTGTAAAGTCTAAAACATGGTGTGTGCGTGTTAGTCACTCAGTCTTGTTCAACTCTTTGCAACTCCAAAGGCTCCTCTGTTCACGGAATTCTCCAGGCAAAAATACTGCATGGGTAGTCATCCCATTCTCTAGGGGATCTTCCTGACCCAGGAATCAAACCCAGGTATCCCGCATCGCAGGCAGATTCTTTACCACTGAACCATCAGGGAAGCCTAAAACATGGTAGGTGCTATTATTTTTAATAATAGTTCCCGATTGCTTGTTAAGGGCTCACTCATCAATAGGACAGAATTGCCTACAATTTAGATGGCTAGCTACCCAAAATGGCAAGTGTAATGTTTTAGACTCTTCGAATGTAGAAGTTAAACAATAATAGTTTTGCTTAATTGAAAATAACACCAAACACTCATGATATAAAGCAATTTTAAGTTTGATGTGAGAAGAATCTGAATCACACTATTAAATGCACTGTGGAAAAGTCATTAAAAAAGAGAGTGGGCCTTTGGCTTTGTCAATTTGTGAATACGATCAACCATCATTATTATTCAGTTACACTATCTGTATTACTGTTAGTTGGCAAAAAATGAGTAAAGTGCTTCAGTTTACAGAAATTAAAAAGATAAACGGTGATATCTGACCTCATAAAGCTTTCGGGCCTGTGGGTGTTACTAGATGTTATTCATTCATAACAGAAAGTTAAATAGTAGTTTCAGTTGTTCCTTGTGATTATTCATTCTACTGATCAGATAATTATGTAACAGCAAGTGGTAGAGGCTCATGAAGTAAATTACTAAACATAAGATTACGACAAAAAAAGACTTTTTTCCTGGACTCTATAAAGGAAAACTTCATACTGTTCATGGGATTCTCATGGGAAGAATACTGGAGTGGGTTGTCATCCTTCTCCAGTAGACCAGGGAAGACTTGAGAGTCCCTTGGATTGCAAAGAGATCAAATGAGTCAATCCCAAAGGAAATCAATGCTGAATATTCATTGGAAGGACTGATGCTGAAGCTGAAGCTTCAATACTTTGGCCACCTGATATGAAGAACTGACTCCCTGGAAAACCTCTGATGCTGGGAAAGATTGAAATTGAGATGCTGGGACAGCAGAGGATGAGATGGTTAGATAGCATCACTGACTCAATGGACATGAATTTGAGCAAACTCTGGGACATAGTGGAGGACAGGGAGGCCTAGTGTGCTACAGTCCACTGGGTCGCAAAGAGTTGGTCACCACTGAGCAACTGAACAACAGTGATGATAAAGGAGGTAGAATATGACCTCCCAAAGATGCACAAGTTCTAATCCCTGGAATCTATGAATAGGTTAGGTTATATAACAGAGGAATTAATGCTTTAGATGACATTGAGGTTTGTCAATCACCTGACCTTAAGATAGGGAGACATCTCCTATTACTTCAGTGGGACTAGTATAATTCTAAGGACTTCAAATTAAAAGGAGGAGGCAGAAAAGGAAAGTCAGACGTAGATCTGACTACTGAAGAATGAGCTGAGACTTCTGGGAAGCTTCAGAGATGAATGTTGCTGGCTTTGAGGATGAAGAAAGGGGATCTTGAAAGAAGTAATGTGGATGGTCCCTAAAAAAGGCAAGAAAGGTGGTTCTCCCCAAGAACCTTTAGAAAGAAACATAGCCTTCCTTATACCTTGATTTTAACAATGTGAGCTCTCCACCGTCTTTGGCCTAATTAGCTCACAGATAGTCACAGGATTCAAACAAGAATTGAAATTTCATATGAGTAATGAAAAATAAATGGTGCTTCTTTTGTATCACAAGCTGTAATGATGCAGTTTTGGAACTGCAAGAGCCAGCATGTCCAGTGAGAAATGAAGAATGTAGCCAATGAGTGAAAGTGAAAGAGGCAAGCCAGCTATTTCTTAGATTTCCCAACTGCATAAGTCAATTGAAAAAATACTCTTTTTTTCACTTTTTTCTTATATAGTTTGAAATGAGCTTCACTCACTTGCAAGAGAAAGGGTATTGACTAATACACAGTCTTCTGATAAATATCTGGTAGTTTAGTAATGAAGGTGAAGGTATAGTTCCTGTTCTTGAGGTACATCCAGTTTAGTGGAGGGAATAACAATTTAGACAAGTAAGTGTTTTAATGTGATCAATGCCAATTAGAGAAATGTGAAAAACAAAGGAATGGAAGCTTAGGAAAAGTAACAGCTAACCCGATCTTATTGGAACAAAAAAGAAAATTATAACGCTTAATTATTGAGTTACTCTAATAAAAGGAAATAAAGTCTGTGAAATATTAAAGCAGGGATTCCCAGGTGGTGCTAGTGGTGAAGAACCCGCCTGCCAATGCAGGAGACATAAGAGATGAAGGTTCCATCCCTGGGTTGGGAAGATTCCCTGGAGAAGGCATGGCAACACACTCCAGTATTCTTGCTTGGAGAATCCCTTGGACAGAGGAGCCTGGCAAGCTACAGTCCATAGGGTTGCAAAGAGTCAGATACAACTGAAGCCACTTAGCACACATGCAATATTAAAGCAGTTTGTAAACTGCAAATTTCTATGCAATATACATTTTCATTATCAAGATTATATTAACCCAGTCAAAAATCCCCCTTGTTCATGATTTTCTTCTGCTGTCTTTTCCTACAGAAAAATGGAAAATAAACAAAAAATCATGATAAGGACTAAAAGTTGATTTAGGTAATACCTTTAGAACTTGATATTCTAGCAATTTCTGTGATAACTGTTACCTAGTTAGACCAACTTCCCACAATAACTCTCTAGGAGGTAGTGACTGATTGAAGTACAATGATTTGTTTTATTAAATTGTGCAGAATGATGGCTTTATTATGATCACTAGTGTAAGATTAAACCTAATTTCTCTCTAAACATGGCTTATAATTAAGTAGATTAGGGTAGAAAAATCCCAGGGGATAACAGAATCTAATGTATAAATACATTTCTAAACTGACTCACAAACCAGATATATATCTTACTGTTCATCCTAAACCAGTAGTCAGCATCCAAAGAAATCTCTTTTGGAGTCTAGTCTCTGCTTAATATGTGCCAAGCACTGTGAGAGGTACCTGGGAGGGAATGATGAGCAAGACAATCCCTGCCCTTTATAGGTTTGTTTCTTACATAGCTGATGATAACCTAGACCCTTTCACAGATAGAAAAATCGTACAATACTATTCATTTTCCAAACTGTAGTTGCAACTTAAATTTAGTGACATTCTCTGGAACATATCAAACAGTAATTCTTAGTCTTATCATTGTAGTCAAATAACTCTTTTAAAATACTGAATTTGGTAGAAAAAAAGATTTTTCACTGAGGCTTTGTAGGTCTGATTTTTCTTTTCCTCTACTCATCTTTCTCCCTTATTTGAGCAGATTAAGTCCATTTAATCATTTTTAATCACTTAATGTGCTGAAGACTTCACTGGGCAGACTTCAGAATTTCTTTCAGCCAAGCTTGGTGTTTCTGAAATTATGACAGAATGCTAAGCTTTAAAATTAATATTTAGATGCTTATGAGTTTTTTTTTTTTAAGATAAAAAGAAATACATCATACTACTGGACACATGAGATACATCATTAAGCTGAGTGGAATTTCCCAAAGAATAAATAGCACAGCATAATCTGTAACTGCCTTGTTTCCCCAAGGGGGAAAAAGGGCTTTTAATCAACCCTTACTTCAAAATAATTTGAATCATTAATTGACTATTTCCTTGTCACTTGTACTGTATTTAGAAAATAAAGATAATAGTGTGCTTTATGAGATCATAAGGTGACACAGTTCAGCAATAGTGACCCACTGAGATTTTCTGTTTGATAAGAACTTATCAGTTTGATAAGAACTTGTCAGTTTGATAAGAACTTGTTTGATAAGAAGATTTTAACATTAGATCATAATGTTTCAGCTTAAATGTCATTTTATGCTGAATCAATATTTTTAGGACGTTTTACTGATGTACAAATCCAAAACAGTAGAATATGTTATTTTTTCCTACCTGACATAATATATACTAATGCAAACAAAATAGTTCATTAAGATGCTTGAATTAATTATATGCTTACTGATGTACATTGAAGTAAAGGAGAGAACTGAAAGCTGGAAAGTAGCCAAAAGAGTAATAAACTACTTTAAGACTGCCTAGAGAGAGAGTTAATAATATTATGGTCATCAGACATTTGAAAACACCCTCAGAGTAATTATAAACATTTGCAATAAGTTAAGAGGAATGTGTCCATTTTATGGGCCTTGATTAAACCTACATCAAGACTCCACGGAATAAATACTGTGATTCCTAGGAATGCATTCATGCTGATGGCACCCCAAAGTTCATTTCAAAGAGTTCTACCATATGACAATTTAACTTGTAAGGCAAGGATGATATACTGGAGGGTAGTACTTAAGTACCTCAGGTCATTCAACTACATACTGACCCTTAGTTTGGGATCATTAAATAGTATTTGCAGAATGCAAGAGTCCATAAATAATATATTCATTAATCCTTAAAGCTGAATTTATTTCTTTGTGTTTAGGCATGTGGGTGTCAAAAAGTAAATATTTCTGCATAAAAAGAGAAATATGTTTTCACTTAGTATTTTTGAGGTTAAGATATTTTTTATCAAACCTGTTATGTACATTTTTGTCTCTGATTTTCAGAAATACTTAGTTTAACAAATTATAGTATACATTTACATACAGACAAAAGTCTTATTGTAAAACGAAAAAGGCTCTCTTGAAACAATAAGGAAAATGTCAGAAAAGCTAAGAACATAAAATAAGTCTAAGTTGATCAAAACCAACAAAAACAAACAAACTGAACCAAAGAAGAGTGTACTTTAAAAGCAATTTTAAATGGTGAATTATAAAGACAAATATTTATTAATTTTAAACATCTAAACTATAATATGATAATATTAGATTTAAAAATTTAATTAATCAAACTGAAATAATCTAATTCATATTTATTATTTTTTTCAAGCTGACAAGGGAAGCACAGTGTCCACATATGCCTACCCTTCACCTAGAGGGTCATCATGTAACTCAGATTGCTGACTGAGAGCCCGCATACCCCAGAACAAATTATTTGGTTCAAGAATAAGCAAAGGACCCAAACACGGCTTGAGATTTTACGGGAGGATAAATAGCCCTATGCATGATATTAATATATGGACAAAGAAGGGAAGAGGCCATTTTTAATGTAATAATCTCTAAGAATATACTTGGAGTTACCAATGCCAACTGTCTAGCTTGAGAATGAAGCAAATGCATGAATCGAAATTGAGTTGAGTGCAATATAGTAAGAGTGCAAATATAACTACCTTCAGTTAGTTCATGTCTTTGTGTCATTACTTTTACAAGCCGCTTATATCCCTATCATCATATTACCCCTCTAAGCTCCATAATTAGACCCAAATAATAAATCTATAAATAGGTTCATTCTAATATTAAGTGTGGGGCCAATATTTTTTAGGCAAAGGAAATTAAATAACCCAAATAGTTCTTTAGATGAAATGCACATCAACTTTGCTGCTTATGTCACTCTTGTAAATTAGTTCTATTCAGCCCATCCATCCCTGAAATTCAACTTTTATTTCAATATCTTTAAAACAGAAACCTCTCATTAAAGCAATCTATATGCTTTTATTCTATTTTAAAGATCACTCACTTCTATAACTTTCTGGCTTCTGTATGCTGTCAGTTCCAAGACTCCTTGATTCTGGAATCTAGCTGTTGGCTCTGATACATTCAACTAATTTCTTGCTTAGACCTCTCTGATAGTGAGCCTGCCTGGACTACTACCATTGCTTCTAATGAGGCTTCCTGGGTATTATATTACACCTTCTTGACCAAACACCCTCTCAGAGATTTGGCTGAAAGCATAAATAGCATGATAAGCAAATTGAAAATGATGCAAGATTGGAAGGGGAGGGCAATATAATGAGTAAAGGTCTCACCTCTCTAAAGCAATAAGACAGCATGTGGCATATTGTATAATCTCTCTCTCTCTCTCTCTCTCTCTATATATATATATATATATATATATATCATCCATATACAGAAATATTGAAAAATAAAATAGATAAGGATAAAGACATTTATTAGAAAGGTGGAATATCTAAGAAGCATACATATCAGGTTGAAAATAGTAAACTGTTTTTGGTACTTAGGCAGTAGAAGACCGAGTGGGTTCATGGGATGTAATCAATTCTTTACTGATTGATAAATGATTACAAGCAAAAGGATTACTAATTTTATATTATTCCAGAAATGGATCATTTTGTCCAGTATGTTTTAAGTTTTATAAAAAGAAAAGGTTTCTGCCAATTAGAAATGTCCAGTATCCATTTATAAGATAGTCTCCTTGAGAATTCAATGAGTTCTCTCTTGCTTGGAGGATTCTGGCAGGGAAACAATGCTACCAATCAAAGATGTTGAAGAAGATATCAACTGAAGTTTCTTGCTTCCAGATGCCTTATCTAGGAACAAAGCTGGCTGCATCAGAAACATCAGGAGGGGTGTTAACATTTAGTGCCTACCTTGCAAAAATTCTGATTTCAGGTATGTATAATGGAGCTGAGGTATTATGATGATTAAGAAGTTCTTCCAGTTGTTCTGATCTATTATCAAATCTGGGTTCCAGGTGTCCACTACACTCAATTCTAACCCTTTGTCTCTGACACCATAATCAATAAGTGATCACAATTTAATTCTGATACTTCACTTGAAATTATAAGTAAATTGATTTTTTCCTTTTTTCTTTTTTTCTTTACTTTTTTTAGTTTTTAGATATCTAATAGATTGTTCTGTCTTCTAATTTTTAATAAGACATAATTTACCTACAATAAATAAATAGAACTTACATGTATAGTTCAAAGATTTATTGTGTTGCCTCAAAACAAAAAATTGAATATCTCTGGTACAACAGAAGGTTATCATGTGTCCTTTTCCAGACAGTCCACTCCTGGCCCAGAGATGCAACCACTTTCTGACTGGATCACCAAGATTAGTTTTGTATGTTACCAGAATTCATATAAATGGAATACTATAGCATATAATTCTTCTCTTTCAGGCTTATTTCACTCAAATTTTTATTGTTGACTATTTCAGTGGTTCATTTCTTCTTATTGCTGAATAGTATTCCATTGTGGGAACATTCCACAATTCCTTGAACCATTTTCAAAATTATGGACGTTTAAGTTGTTTCCAGTTTTGGACTTTATGAATAATGCTAATATAAGGATTTTTATATAAGATTTCATAAAGATATACATTCACATTTATCTTGGTAAATACCTGGAAGTGTCATGAGTAAGTCACATGGTAGACGAATATTTAAATTTGTAATGAATTGCCAACGGTTCCATAAGTGCCTGTACATTTTTACCTCCAACTCTCTGAGGAGCGTTTCAGTTTGCCACATTCTTGCCCATGTGTAGTAACGGCCTTCAGTCAATCGAGTGGGGTGCTGATGTTCAGCACTTGTGTTTATTGGCCGTTTATATATCTTCTTATACGAATTCTTTGAACAAAATTTTTGCACACTTTTGGTTGTTATATCTGTGTTGGTCTCATATTTTTGCTTTGTAGTTTTGTTTGTTTAATTCTCTGAGCCCTTTATATAGTCTATGTATTTGCATAAGTTTTTCAGGTATATGCACTGAAATTTACTCCCACGTTTATAGTTTGCCTATGTATTTTCTTAATGGTGTCTAATATGAACAGAAAGTTTTAATTAAGATAAGGCTCGTTGTTGCTTAAAGTATTAAAGTCCTCTCCCTCTAATTCAGGAGCTTAGTGTTTTCTGCCAGCATACCTACAATTGAGGCAGGCTAACTTATTTAGCTTCCAAGTAGGGTAAAATCTCAGGGCTTCTCCAGTGGCTCAGTGGTAAAGAATCTGCCTGTAATGTAGGAGATGAGGGGTCCGATCCCTGAGTTGGGAAGATCCTCTGGAGAAGGGAATGGCATCCCATTCCAGTTTTCTTGCCTGGAGAATCCCATGAACTGAGGAGTCTTGTGGACTACAGTCTGTAGGATCGCAAAGAGTCAGACACGACAGAAGCAATTGAGCACGCAGGGTGAAAATCTCAGACCCTTCACAGTTCTTGATAGTAAAACATTACAACCGCAGCTGTAAGCAATCTGGAGACTATAGTTTTTCAACTGGAAGTATTACTGTCTCAAGCAAATTTGGCCTAAGGAGGAGAACGGTTATTGTATAGGCAAGCAACTATTTCTGTTGAGAAGTCAGCCTACTTTGACTCAATGACTGTCCTGTTTCCAAATTTACAATGATAAACAAACCTCCTGAATTGATATATAGTATTTTTTCTTGAATGATATTAATATGCTGAAGGTCAGCAGGCTTAAAGTCAGTTATCTTATCTCTTTAATGAAAATTATTCTACACATTTTCATTTGTAAATGTTTAAGAAATTTGTGTCAGAAATTAATCTTATTATTTCTATAGCATCAAAATAGTCCAGTAGTTGAAAGCAGGAAGAGACACTATCAGTGCTTGAATTCAGGCTTTTGGGACTTAGTTTCAAGTCACCTGACTTCTTACTACTTCAGCTTTTTTCATCTATAATATCATTACTATCATCATCATCATCTACCTCACAGAGCTGCTGTGAGAATTAAATGAACACATAAAGCATTTAGAACAGAGCCTGGATACAATAAATGTTCTCTATAAGATTATCCCCTTGTTATATTCTGGTGTGATAGTTCACTGCAATCTCTTCATACTCATTATACATGGTTAGGAGTACGTGCTCTGGTCAGACTTTAAACTCAGTATTGATGCTTCTTAGGTATATTTCATGAACAAGTTACCCATCAGTTGTTCCTGCTTTCCAATTTGTAAAATTGTGGTAATACTATAATCTACTTCATAGAGCTATTGAGAAAATTCAATGATATAAAGTAAAATATTTATTCTAGTGCCTGGCCAATAAAAATGCTCAGATATACTATTTTTAATATTTTTATTTCGATAAGATTTGTTCACACTGTCTATTGGAGTTGCTGTCTCTCAAACACTGTGAAAGTTAGGTAGGGTTTTGAGAGGCAATAATCAAGATCAAAGTCTACCCATGAAGCCTTCTTTGATCACTGCTGCCTAAATTAAACACTTTCTTCATTGCATACCACTAGCACTCAGTTTATATCATTTGTGACACAACATACGATTTTCTCTATTAAGAAATTATTATAAATATTTTCTCTTTTAATTATAAGTTTCTTAAAGGTAAAGACTACATTCTGTAAAATTTTTATTGTCATGTTTTGCATTTTCACTAAGCAAGGGAATAATGAATATTTCTTGAATGACACATTTTTAAAAGTTCAACACTTCTTTTCAAGTCTTTTAAAAAATATCTTGAATCAATCCATTCAAATAAAGTTTCACATTTTTTTTCTCTTTTCATCCATTTTCTTTTTTGTTTTTTTAAGTTGCTCAGTTGTGTCCAATTCTTTTCGACCCCATCTACTATACAGTCCATGGACTTCTCCAGGCCAGAATACTGGAGTGGGTAACCTTTCCCTTCTCCAGGGGAGCTTCCCAACTCAGGTATCAACCCCACGTCTCCTGCATTGCAAGCAGATTCTTTACCAGCTGAGCCACAAGGGAAGCCCAAGAATACTAGAGTGGTAGCCTATCCCTTCTCCAGGGGATCTTCACAACACAGAAATCAAACTGGGGTCTTCATCCATTTACTTAGAGTCAAAGATTTGAATTTTCTTTGTTAAGGAATTTATAGTAGTCTTTACACTGGGCTCATAGTCATCAATTCAGTTCAGTTCATTCGCTCAGTCATATCCGACTCTTTGCGACCCCATGGAATGCAGCACGGCAGACCTCCCTGTCCATCACCAACTCCCAGAGTTTATTCAAACTCATGTCCATTGGGTCGGTGATGCCATCCAACCATCTCATCCTCTGTCATCCCCTTCTCCTCCCGTCTTCAATCTTTCCCAACATCAGAGTCTTTTCCAATGAGTCAGTTCTTCACATCAGGTGACCAAAGTATTGTAGTTTCAGCTTCAGCACCAGTCTTTACAATGAATATTTAGGACTGATTTCCTTTAGGATTGACTGGCTGGATCTCCTTGCTGTCCAAGGGACTCTCAAGAGTCTTCTCCAACACCACAGTTCAAAAGCATCAATTCTTCGGCGCTCAGCTTTCTTCACAGTCCAACTCTCACATCCATACATGACTCCTGGAAAAACCATATCCTTGACAAGACGGACCTGTGTTGGCGAAGTAATGTCTCTGCTTTTTAATATGCTGTCTAGGTTGGTCATAATTTTCCTTCCAAGGAGTAAGCGTCTTTTAATTTCATGGCTGCAATCACCATCTGCAGTGATTTTGAAGCCCAAACATATAAAGTCTGTCACTGTTTCCAGTGTTTCCCCATCTATTTGCTATGAAGTGATGGGACCGGATGCCATGATCTTAGTTTTCTGAATGGTAAGCTTTAAGCCAACTTAAATCATAATTAAAGCTCATAATCATAATTAACTGCTTTTGAAAAAAGTGTTCCTCTAATAAACTGGATAAGAAGCCTAATCTTTTTCTTTAAGTATATTTTTCTAAGCAAAATACATCTTCAATAACATTTGGCTTCAGCAGGTTTCCTGATTCCATCCATGGATGATGCTAATCCATTCCTTAATGAAAGTAACTCCTGATAACCAAGATAAAAGTCAAGTATAATTCTAATGTTTGAACTTAAAATGAGGACTGTGATGAATGTATATGTAAATATATCTAGCTCTCTTCAAGTTACAAGATATTTGGATAGCTTGATGTTTATTTTAGATTCTAGCCCAGTTCTTTACTAGCAAGGCTTATTGTAAGTGTCAAAGGAAAATTTTCTTTCATTGAAGAAGAGTATTACTGGAAATGATTTTAAAAATACAATCAGGATATTCTTTCATGAATTATTAAATTAAATAAGTTAAAATAAAGTTTATCATCAGAATAAAGGAAAATGTTTTCATTATTCCTAAAACAAACACTGCTTCTAACAGAGGGTACAAATACTGTGATTATAAGCATCTTATTTATTCAAAGGAAAGCAAAAGAAAAGAGAATGGGGAAATTCAAATGTATGCAAAGGAGTGTGTGACCATGAATTTAGTGTACATTTAAAAAATTACTTATCAGTAATCAAAATGTCTTCTTTTATAAGAATTCCCTAAGTGTAATCCATGTAGGGCTTGGGAACAAGATAACAAGGAATTTTCTTTTCTCATGGA
This sequence comes from Giraffa tippelskirchi, assembly GCF_054371585.1. Classification (NCBI taxonomy): domain Eukaryota; kingdom Metazoa; phylum Chordata; class Mammalia; order Artiodactyla; family Giraffidae; genus Giraffa; species Giraffa tippelskirchi. The sequence continues at coordinate 78,944,416 of NC_137275.1, read as the reverse complement.
TATTTGTAATCATACAGTAAAGTTCTAATTTTAATTTATAGAAACATCATCAAAAATTATTTTTCTGTTCTTTATTTTACAGGCTATTTTGATAGGACTAATGAAGCAGTGTTTTATCCTCTTAAATTAAGATTTAGAATTTAAAAATTCATTATTTCAAATTATGTTTGAGTAGAGGTCATGAGAATACCATTCATGGTTATAAAATCCATAGATAATCTGACTAGAAACAATTGACAAAGGGATACTCAGTATGTTGACAGTAGAGTTAGAGTTTACTATGTTCACTAAATAATTCTACTAGTGACTATCAGATCTGTGTTCCATCCTTACTTTTACTGATGAGCCAATTATTTTTTTTTCCTTTTTGTTTACTTTATTCATTTTATTCTCTTGGTCTTCATTCTGTGACCCCTAAGTAATATGAATTAAACAGCAAAATAAGGATTTCCGTCCTGGGGACAAAGGACTTTGCTTTTAGAGAGTGTCACAGACTTTTGGCTGAAGTCTACCCATCAAGTTTAATGGAACTCAGCTGCCCAAACCCCATGTGACCTTTGAATATTCAGGGCTAATGTAGCTGCCACTTGCTTTCCCTCCCTAGGAGTCCACAGGAGCTCTTATTTGCTGCCTCTCAGCTTTCTGCCAACCTGTTTGTGCTTGGTTCTATTGATGTCACTTTCTGGCCACTCTTGTGTAACTGTTTTCTGTGTTCAAAATGCTGACCAGATTAGGGTAAGAAAACTCTCATTTTATGTAGTTATTTATTTGCAAGGAAAATAAGTTGCACTTTAGAGAATAAATCTTAACGTTTTAAAAAAAAATGTAAAAACCAGGCCCATTCACACTGAAAGGATTTTTTTTTTTCTGTCTCCTTCTTAAGGAAAATTTCTAAGAAAACACATGTTTCACAATATATGTTCCTTATCAAAATCTGTTTATTTCCTCTCATTTGAACCTAGCAATCTCTACTCCCTTTCTTCTCTTCCTAATGACAACAATAAGAGAGAAACTATGTTTGAAAATCTCTGGGATTAGTCAGATAGAAAACAGGTAGATTTTAATTTGGGGAAAAAAGTGTTTAAACAAAAATATCATTATTTAATTATTTAATATTAAATGAGTGCTAAGCCACTTCAGTCATGTCTGACTCTTTGTGACACTAGGGATGGTAGCCTGCCAGGCTCCTCTATACATGGGATTCTCCAGGCAAGAATACTGGAGTGGCTTGCCATCCCCTCCTCCAGGGGATCTTCCTGACTCAGGGATCAAATCTGAGTCTCTTATATCTCCTGCATTGGCAAGAGAGTACTTTAGCACAAGTGCCACCTGGGAAAATATTGAGACAAAGTATCTTCTTAAGACATAGTAAAATGATATAAGTAAAATGCCTTGTGTTTTACCTTGGAAAGTTAAATAAATTAAGTATTTTTATACTAATCAGTATTTTTGTGAGCGTTCATTTTGGAGACAATATGCTAGGATAAATCTAAGGCATGGTAATTTCAATGACCCTCAAAGTGTTAAGTACTAAGTAAATTCTAAAGTCTATACAAGAGCATAAGAAAAATACTTCAGATATTTTTTTTTGAACTGAAAAATAGAAATGGGTAATGTTTTTAAATGTTCTAGGATCTGTCCAAAATTATTCTTTTATTATTATATGTAGGTATAAATGCTTCTGAAAGCACTTGAAATGCTTTTGAAAGCATTGTTTTCAATAACTTCCTGTTATTTGAAAGATCAAGATATATGCAAAAGATTGAACCTGAGGTCTTAACAAAATTTTTTGTCATTGTTGCTGATGTGTAAGAATATGACACGACATGAAAACCACAAATAATAATAACTTCTTCGAGTTTTTCAAGATTCAACAAAATTAACTGCCATATAAATACTAGCTTACAAAACTCATGCAAGTAACAAACACTTACCATACTCGCTATCATAGAATATAATGAACTTCTGCCAGGCATATTCTGTGACCACTCTCAGGATAACGTCATTTAAGTAGACAGGTGGCCGAACAGAGAGAGTGTAGTCATCATTCCTGTTGCTCCGGGTGAGTCCACAGCCACTCCTTGGGGTCCCAGCTGTGGAGCGCTGAATGAAGAGGTGGGGAATATGCATGGCATCTGCCAAAGACTGGAGGGATCCTGCTGATGTGCAGCCAATGGAGCTGACCAGGGCCAAGATGCCTTGATTCATAAGTTCACAGGCTGTAAGAAAGTACAGTAATATTCAAATGTCAATATAGGTTTCATATGCTTTCTCTTTTACAAAGAACAGTAAATAAAGGTTACACAGTTATTATACAACTATGGAAATATATATGTATATATTAAAGAACATTCTACATGCGGATATCTTTCAATTACAAACCACTATTGGGATTCAGATCAAGAATTCTATCCTAATTATTAACAACTATCTGACCTCATGCAAATTTTGTAGCTACTCTTAGTGTCAGTTTAATCATCTGTAAAGAGGACATTTAAGCAGGAATCCTTCAGGATTATTGTGAAGGTCAGAGATAATTCAGTGTCTGTTATTTGCCTCTCACGTGATAGGCATCCAATTAGTGACAGCTATGTGGTTTGGTCACTAAGTCGTGTCCGACTCTTCCAATCTCATGGACTGTAGCCCTCCAGGCTCCTCTCTCCATGGGATTTTCCAGGCAAGAATACTGGAGTGGTTTGCCATTTCCTTCTCCAAGTGACAGTATATAATTATCAATGTATAATTCAAGGAAAATGTAATTCTTTACTGAATATGTAATACAAGGTTTTACAAAAGGAGATAATATGCAAACTGGTAAATAAATGAAGGGGGAGATGAAGAGTTTGAGGAAGGCACTTCTGGCCACAGAGAAGAGAGTCATGCTGGTACCTAAAACTCTGATGACACTTAACTTTCCTATTAAGCTTGAGAAATGAAAATGTTTTTGTTTTTTTCCTTGTTTTACAGGAAACTCATAGTCAAATAAAATAATGCATTTCAGAAACTATCACATTCTGGTTTCCAGCTGAACAATTTCTAATTTCTACTACATTGTTTATGATCTGTTTTAGCTTCATTTTAACTACTGTGTGCAGGCATATACTCTTACTTCAAAACATATTTAAAATGAGAACAAATATAAATTATAACTAAACATAAAGACATAGCATATATATATATATATAAAAAAGAGTTCAGAAGTGATATTTCAGAATGCCAATTTTTGAAGTCAAGAATTGGAAAACCAAAAGTAAATTTAGAAAGAATCAGGCAAAATTAATTCCACCGGAGAAGGTAAGACATCATAATTGTTTAAGTATTTATTCTAGATCTGATGCATTCTAGATATAACATTCTCAGTATTCAAACTTTATTTTTTTACATAATTCTTGAAAACTTCAAAGGAAAAGTTAGATGATAAGTACCTCCATGAAATAAATTGGCCAGTTGGGGGATGGTCCCAAGATGGCAGAGGAATAGGATGGGAAGACCACTTTCTCCCCCACAAATTCATCAAAAGCTCATCTGAATGCTGAGTAACTTCCACAAAACAACTTCTGAATGCTGGCAGAGAACACCAGGCATCCAGAAAAGGAGGGTGTGATTACTGGCTCGGTTGCTCTCTCCCCTTTGATCCTTCCTTTTCTCCACCAGGTCACCTCAATCTCTTCCCTCCCCCTTCTCTTCTCTGCTTAATTCTGTGAATCTCTCTGGGTCTTCCAGGCTGTGGAGAACACTTAGGGAACTGATTACTGGCTAGATTGGTCTCTCCCCTTTTGACTCTCCCTTTTTCCTCCTGGTCCCTCCTCCCTCTTCTCTTCTCCTCCCTCTTTTCTTCTCTATGTAACTCTGTGAATCTCTCTGGGTGTTCCAGACTGTGGAGAACACTTAGGGAACTGATTACTAGCTAGATTGGTCTCTCCCCTTTTGACTCCCTCTCTTCTCCTCCTGGTCACCTCACTCCCTCCTCCCTCTTCTCTTCTCCATGTTACTCTGTGAACCTCTCTGGGTGTCTCTTGCTGAGGAGAACTGTTTCACCATTAACCTAGATGTTTTATCATCTGTGGTGTATGGATGGAGAAGTCTTGAGGCTACTGTAAGAATAAGACTGAAAGCCAGAGGCAGAAGGCTTAACTCCAAAACTTGAGAACATCAGAGAACTCTTGATTGTAGGGAACATTAATAGACAAGAGCTCACCCAAAAGCCTCCATACCTACACTGAAACCAAGCTTCACCCAAGAGCCAAAAAGTTCCAGAGCAAGACATACCATGCTAATTCTCCAGAAAAGCAGGAACACAACCCTGAGCATTGAAAGACAGGCTGCCCAAAGCCAGCCAAACCCACAGACACCTGAAAACTCACTACTGGACACTTCACTGCACTTCAGAGAGAAGAGATCCAGCTACACCCACCAGAACACAGATGCAAGCTCCTCTAACCGGGAAACCTTGACAAGCCACTCATCCAACCCCACCCACAGGGAGCAGGCTTCACAATAAAGAGGAACCACAAACTTCCAGCCTACAGAAAGGGCACCCCAACACAGCAATCTAAACAAGATGAAAAGGCAGAGAAATACTCAGCAGGTAAAGGAACATGATAAATGCCCACCAAACTAAACAAAAGAGGAAGATATAGGGAGTCTACCTGAAAAAGAATTCAGAATCATGATAGTAAAGATGATCCCAAATCTTGAAAACAAAATGGAGTTAACAGATAAATAGACTAGAGACAATGATTGGGATGATGAAATAAATGTTTAACAAGGACTTGGAAGAAATAAAGAAGAGTCGATCAATAATTTGAAAGATGGTTATGATAACCCTATATGCGAGACAGAATAAGAGACACAGATGCATAAAACAGTCTTATGGACTCTGAGGGAGAAGGTGAGGGTGGGACGTTTTGAGAGAATAGCATTGAAACATGTATATTATCATACGTGAAACAGAACACCATTCCAGGTTCGATGCATGAGATAAATGCTCAGGGCTGGGGCAATGGGATGACCCAGAGGGATGGGATGGGGAGGGAGGTGGGAGGGGGATTCAGGATGGGGAACACATGTAAACCCATGGCTGATTCATGTCAATGTATGGCAAAACCACTACAATATTGTAAAGTAATTAGCCCCCAACTAAAATAAATAAATTTATTTAAAAAATAATGAATAATGCAATAACTGAGATCAAAAGCACCGTGGAGGGAGCCAACAGTAGAATAACTGAAGCAGAAGACAGGATAAGTGAGGTGGAAGATAGAATGGTAGAAATAAATGAAGCAGAGAGGAAGAAAGGAAAAATTATTAAAAGAAATGAGGACAACCTCAGAGACCTCTGGGACAATGTTAAATGCCCCAACATTTGAATCATAGGAGTCCCAGAAGAAGACAAAAAGAAAAGGCATGAGAAGATACTTGAGGAGATAATAGTTGAAAAATTCCCTAAAATGGGGAAGGAAATAGCCACCCAAGTCCAAGAAATCCAGAGAGTCCCAAACAGGATGAACTCAAGGCAAAACACCCCAACACACATATTAATCAAACTAATGAAGATCAAACACAAACAGCAGCAAGGGAAAAGCAACAAATAACACACAAGGGGATCCCCATAAGGATAACAGCTGATCTTTCAATAGAAACTCTTCAGGCCAGAATGGAATGGCAGGATATACTTAGAGTGATGAAAGAGAAAAACCTACAACCCAGATTACTATACTCAGCAAGGATCTCATTCCAATATGAAGAATTCAAAAGCTTTACAGACAAGTGACAGCTGAGAGAATTCAGCACCACCAAACCAGCTCTTCAACAAATGCTAAAGGATCGTCTCTAGATAGGAAACACAGAAGTTTGTTTCAAACCCAAAACAACAAAGAAAATGGAAACAGGAGCATACTTATCAATAATTACCTTAAATGTAAATGGGTTGAATGCCACAACCAAAAGACAAAGACTGACTGAATGGATACAAAAAACAACACCCCTATATATGCTGTCTACAAGAGACCTAGCTCAAACCAAAGGACACACACAGGCTGAAAGTGAAGGTCTGGAAAAATAGATATTTTATGCAAATGGAGACCAAAAGAAAGCAGGAGTAGCAATACTCATATCAGATAAAATAGACTGAAATAAAAGCTGTGAAAAGAGACAAAGAAGGACACTACATAATGGTCAAAGGATCAATCCAAGAAGAAGATATAACAATTGTAAATATATATGCACCTGACATAGGAGCACCTCAATACATGAGGCAAATGCTAACAAGTATGAAAGGGGAAATTAACAGTAACACAATAATAGTGGGGACTTGGATACCCTACTCATACCTATGGATAGATCAGCCAAACAGAACATTAGAAAGGAAACACAGACTTTAAATGATACAATGGACCAGTTATACCTATTGATATCTATAGGACATTTCACCCCAAAACAATGAATTTAACCTTTTTCTCAAGTGTACACAGAACATTCTCCAGGATAGATTACATCCTGGGTCATAAATCTAGCCATGGTAAATTCAAAAACGTTGAAATCATTTCAAGCATCTTTTCTGATCACAATGTGGTAAGATTAGATGTCAACTACAGGAAAAAAAGTATTAAAAATACAAACATATGGAGACTAAACAATACACTTCTGAATAACCTACAAATCAGGGAATAAATCAAAAAAGAAATAAAATATGCATAGAAACAAATGAAGATGAAAACAGAACAACCCAAAACCTATGGGATTCAGTAAAAGCAGTACTAAGTGGAAAGTTCATAGCAATACAATACCTCAAGAAAGAAGAGAAAAAATCAAACAAATGTTACTCCTAAAACAACTAGAAAAAGAAGAAATGAAGAACCCGAGGGTTAATAGGAGGAAAGAAATCATAAAAATTAGAGTAGAAATAAAGGAAAAGGAAACAAGAATATAGCAAAATCAACAAAACTAAAATCTGGTTCTTTGAGAAGATAAATAAAATAGACAAACCATTAGCCAGACTCATCAACAAAAAGAGCGAGAAGAATCAACTCAACAAAATTAGAAATGAAAATGGAGAAATCACAACAGACAATACAGAAATACAAAGGATCATAAGAGACTACTATCAGTAATTATATGCCAATAAAATGGACAACTTGGAAGAAATGGACGAATTCTTTGAAAAGTATAAACTTCCAAAACTGAACCAGAAAGAAACAGAAAATCTTAACAGACTCATCACAAGCATGGAAATTGTAATCAACAATTTTCCAACAAACAAAAGCCCAGGACCGGATGGCTTCACAGGTCAATTCTACCAGAAATTTAGAGAAGAACTAACACCTATCCTACTCAAACTCTTCCAGAAAATTCCAGAGGGAGGTAAACTTCCAAACTCATTCTATGAGGCCATCATCACCCTAATACCAAAACCAGACAAAGATGCCACAAAAAAAGAAACCTACAGGCCAATATCACTGATGGACATAGATGTAAAAGTCCTTAACAAAATTCCAGCAAACAGAATCCAACAACATATTAAAAAGATCATACATCATGACCAAGTGGGCTTTATCCCAGGGATGCAAGGATTCTTCAATATTTTCAAATCAATTAATGTGATACACCACATTAACAAATTGGAAGATAAAAACCATATGATTACCTCAATAGACACAGAGAAAGCCTTTGACAAAATTCAACATCCATTTATGATAAAAATCCTGCAGAAAGCAGGCATAGAAGGAACATATCTCAACATAATAAAAGGCATATATGATAAACCCACAGCAAACATTCTCCTCAATGGTGAAAAATTGAAAGCATTTCCCCTAAAGTCAGGAACAAGACAAGGGTGCCAACTCTCACCACTACTATTCAACATAGTTTTGGAATGTTTTAGCTACAGCAATCAGAGAAGAAAAAGAAATAAAAGGAATCCACATTGGAAAAGAAGAAGTAAAACTCACACTGTTTGCAGATGACATGATCTTCTATCTAGAAAACCCTAAAGACTCCACCAGAAATTTACTAGAGCTAATCAATGAACACAGTAAAGTTGCAGGAAATAAAATTAATACACAGAAATCCCTTGCATTCCTATACACTAACAATGAGAAAACAAAAAGAGAAATTAAGGAAAATCCCATTCACCATTGTGACAAAAAGAATAAAGTACTTAGGAACAAATCTACCTAAAGAAACAAAAGACCTACATATAGAAAACTATAAAACACAGATGAGAGAAATCAAAGATGACACAAATAGATGGAGAAATATACAACGTTCATGAATTGGAAGAATCAATATAGTGTAAATGAGTAGACTACCCAAAACAATCTATAGATTCAATGCTACCCTTATCAAGCTACTGATAGTATTTTTCACAGAACTAGAACAAATAATTTCACAACTTGTATAGAAACACAAAAAACCTTGAATAGCCAAAGCAATCTTGAGAAAGAAGAATGGAACTGGAGGGATCAACTTCCTGACTTCAGACTATACTACAAAGCTACAGTCATCAAGACAGTATGGTATTGGCACAAAGACAGAAATATAGATCAATGGAATAAAATAGAAAATAGATAAATTTTCTATTTATCAAAATAGGTAACAAAATAGACAATTTATCTATTAACAAAATAGATAAATCCACAACCTATGTATACCTTATCTTTGACAAAAGAGGCAAAAATGTACAGTGGAGAAAAGACAATCTCTTTAACAAGTGGTGCTGGGAAAACTGGTCAACCACTTGTAAAAGAATGCAACTAGAACACTTTCTAACACCATACAGAAAAATAAACTCAAAATGGATTAAAGCTCTAAATGTAAGCCCAGAAATTATAAACCTCTTAGAGGAAAACAAGGAGGATCTTCTATGGCTCACCTCCCAGAGTAATGGAAATAAAAGCAAAAATAAACAAATGGGACCTAATTAAAATTAAAAGCTTTTGCACAATGAAGGAAACTATAAGAAAGGTGAAAAGACAGCTTTCAGAATGGGAGAAAATAATAGCAAATGAAGCAACTGACAAAAAAATTAATCTCAAAAATATACAAGCAGCTCATGAAGCTCTATACCAGAAAAATAAATGACCCAATCAAAAAATCGACAAAGAACTAAACAGACATTTCTCCAGAGAAGACATACAGATGGCTAACAAACACATGAAAAGATGCTCAACACCACTCACTATCAGAGAAATGTCAATCAAAACCACAATGAGGTACCATTTCACGTCAGTCAGAATGGCTGCTATCAAAAAGTCTACAAACAATAAATGCTGGAGAGGGTGTGGAGAAAAGGGAACCCTCTTACACTGTTGGTGGGAATGCAAACTAGTACAGCCACTATGGAGAAGAGTGTGGACATTCCTTAAAAAACTGGAAATAGAAATGCCATACGACCCAGCAATCCCACACTAGGCATACACACTGGGGAGACCAGAATTGAAAGCGTCACGTGTACCCCAATGTTCATCACAGCACTGTTTACAATAGCTAGGTCATGGAAGCAATCTAGATGTCCATCAGCAGATGAATGGATAAGAAATCGTGGCACATATACATAATGGAATACTACTCAGCTATTAAAAAGAATGCATTTGAATCAGTTCTAATGAGCTGGATGAAACTGGAGCCTACTATATAGAGTGAAGTAAGTCAGAAAGAAAAACACCAATATAGTATATTAATGCATATATATGGAATTTAGAAAGATGGTAATGATGACCCAATATGCAAGACAGCAAAGGAGACACAGACATAAAGAAGAGACTTTTGGACTTGGTGGGAGAAGGTGGGGGGTGAGGATTTGGGAGAACAGCTTTGAAACATGTATATTACCATATGTGAAATAGATGACCAGTCCAAGTTTGATGCATGAAACAGGGCACTCATAGCCAGTGGACTGGGACAACCCAGAGGGATGAGATGGGAAGGGAGGTGGCGTAGGTGTTTGGGATGGGGGACACGTGTACACCTGTGGCTGATTCATGTCAGTGTATGGCAAAAACCACTACAATACTGTAAAGTAATTAGCCTCCAATTAAAGTAAATAAATTAATTAAAAAATAAAAAAATAAATTGGCCAGTTAGTGAAAGTTGACAAATGAAAGTTTAGAAGAACTATGCTAGTGACACACATGTAAATATCAAATAAATATATTATGACTAGTGTTAAGGCCAACAACACATACAAATTAAATTAATAATTACTAGGGAGAAAATTTTCAAGCATGAGAGAGGTTATATGATTTCAAATAAATGTGAAATAGCATAATGGATAATTGATTCTTAGACCATCAAAGGTTGCAGGTGAAGTTTCAGTAAAAATTACACATAGAGCCTATTCATGTTCATGAATTCAACATTTATAGAAAGCAAAAAAGATTTTAGTTATATTTTCAATGAATTTATTCAAAAATACTGAATAATGAATTTAAAAAATTATAATGAATTAAATCAAAAGAACTTTTGTTTCACTACTGAGGTAAACACAACCATTGCTTATTTATATAAGCAAGTAGAAATTCACTTTTGAAGAAAGATTTTGCTTAAAAATTGGCTCACTTATATTTAACATCAAGATAAATAAAAGTGCCTCAGGTATATACAGCTGAATTCAATCCTTAGATCACAGTAATTTAAAGAGATCAAATAATCGTGACATTTTATATACATTTATCACAGACATTTAAATTGGGGTTCAAGATGAAAAAAAAAATCAGTTTCAGTATTATATTCTGTCATGAATTACAATATGTGAAAATCATCTATTTTAATCTTCAAATTTAGAAAGATAAACTCTGAAGACTCATATATTAATTATTCTTGAGCAGATAAACTTGCCTTAGTATATAATTTGTGTTTCCTCCTATCCACTATGTTCAGTTCAGTTCAGTTCAATCACTCAGTGGTGTCCAACTCTTTGCAACCCCATGAACGGCAGCACGCCAGGCCTCCCTGTCCATCACCAACTCCTGGAGTCTACCAAAACCTGCGTCCATTGAGTCGGGATGCCATCCAACCATCTCATCCCCTTCTCCTCCTGCCCTCAATCTTTCCCAGCATCAGGGACTTTTCAAATGAGTCAGCTCTTCGCATCTGGTAGTCAAAGTATTGGACTTTCAGCTTCAACATCAGTCCTTCCAATGAACACCCAGGACCGATTTCCTTTAGGATGGACTGGTTGGACCTCCTTGCAGCCCAAGGGACTCTCAAGAGTCTTCTCCAACACCACAATTCAGAAGCATCAATTCTTCTGTGCTCAGCTTTCTTTATAGTCCAAATCTCATATCCATACATGACTACTGAAAAAACCATAGGCTTGACTAGATGGTTCTTTGTTGGCAAAGTAATGTCTCTGCTTTTTAATATGCTATCTAGGTTGGTCATAACGTCCTTCCGAGGAGTAAGCATCTTTTAATTTCATGACTGCAGTCACCATCTGTAGTGATTTTGGAGCCCAAAAAAATAAAGTCAGCCACTGTTTGCCCATCTATTTGCCATGAAGTTATGGGACCAGATGCCATGATCTTAGTTTTCTGAATGTTGAGCTTAAAGCCAACTTTTTCACTTTCTTCTTTCACTTTCATCAAGAGGCTCTTTAGTTCTTCTTCACTTTCTGCCATTAGGATGGTGTCTCTGCAGCTCTAAGGTTATTGATATTTCTCCCAGCAATCTGGATTCCAGCTTGTGCTTCTTCCAGCAGAGGGTTTCTCATGATGTACTCTGCATATAAGTTAAATAAGCAGGGTGACAATATACAACTTTGATGTACTCCTTTTCCTATTTGGAAACAGTCTGTTGTTCCATGTCCAGTTCTAACTGTTGCTTCCTGACCTGCACACAGGTTTCTCAAGAGGCAGGTCAGGTGGTCTGGTATGCCCATCTCTTTCAGAATTTTCCACAGTTTATTGTGATCCACACAGTCAAAGGCTTTGGCATAGTCAATAAAGCAGAAATAGATGTTCTTCTGGAACTCTCTTGCTTTTTTGATGATCCATTGGATGTTGGCAATTTGATCTCTGGTTCCTCTGACTTTTCTAAATCCAGCTTGAACATCTGGATGTTCACAGTTCATGTATTGCTGAAGCCTGACTTGGAGAATTTTGAGCATTTCTTTACTAGCATGTGAGATGAGTGCAATCGTAGGGTAGTTTGAGCTTTCTTTGGCATTGCCTTTCTTTGGGATTGGAATGAAAATTGACCTTTTCCAGTCCTGTGGCCATTGCTGACTTTTCTAGATTTGTTGGCATATTGAATGCAGCACTTTCACAGCATCATCTTTTAGGATTTGAAATAGCTCAACTAGAATTCCATCACCTCCACTAGCTTTGTTTGTAGTGATGCTTCCTAAGGCCCACTTGACTTCACATTCCAGGATGTCTGGCTCTAAGTGAGTGTGAGTGATCACACCATCGTGATTATCTGGGTCGTGAAGATCTTTTTTGTACAGTTCTTCTGTGTATTCTTGCCACCTCTTCTTAATATCTTCTGATTCTGTTAGGTCCATACCATTTCTGTCCTTTATTGAGCCCTTCTTTTCATGAAATGTTCCCTTGGTATCTCTAATTTTATGTTACTTCTATCAACTGTTGTTAGTAAGAACACAACAACTAAGCAAATAATAAAATGTGTTAATAAAATTAACACATTTGCTTAAAATTTAAGCAAATGTGTTAATTTTAGATTATCTGCTATTTAGTCTTATCCATACTTCTACACATATTAGCAAGAAAAACTGAATTTTCCCTATAAAATCCAAATGTGTTGTGCTTAGTTGCTCAGTACTGTCTGTTTGTGACCCCATGGACCTTAGCCTGCCAGGCTCTTCTGTCCATGGAGATGTCCAGGCAAGAATACTGGAGCAGGTTGCCATTTCCTACTCAAGGGGATCTTTACAAACCAAGGATCGAACTCTCGTCTCTGGTTTTTCTTGCATTGGCAGGAAGATTTAACACTGCACCACATGGGGGACGCCCATAAAATCAAAATAGGAATAATCAAAAGTTGTAATCAGAAAACCATACAGTATTTGACCTGAAAGGTAATTTAGATGTTATGTAGTCTAGGATGGAAATCAGCTTTCACTTTTATGTCAACCATGACTGGCTGCTATGTTCACATCCTAGAACACTATTTGGAAGATTCTGAGACTCAAGAAGAGTACCAAAATCATCGTGTTAACTTCCTCATAGAAAGAGACTGGGAGCGTAGTAGCATGCAAGTAATAGACATGCATCCCTCTTCTAATGCCGCCAACCTTTGATGGTTTGCAGTTGTCAAGGACACAATCACTCACCTTAAAAAAAGAGAAGCAATTCTTTAAATCGTTGTTTAATATCATTTCCATCATACCAATCAAAGTATATTTACAAACTTAACATTTTCCATGGCAAAGAAAATACAGAGAGAGCTGTCCATCAGGGAACCCTCAACTGGAGAGTGTCTGCTGTCAGATTTGTAGAAAGCAATAGTCCCACTATAGAGAAGAAAAAAAGAGCTCACACATTTAAAATGAATTGTGACTCATTGAAACAAAGCACAGCCCCAGGTGGAAACTTAGAATAGGTATGCAAGGCAACCTGTCAGGGCTATATGCAATGCCTATTTTGCCCCATTTTACCAATAGGACAGCCTTGTCTAACTCAATGAAACTATGACTCATGCAGTGTAGGACCACCCAAGATGGATGGGACAAGGTGGAGAGTTCTGACAAAACGTGGTCCACTGGAGAAGGGAATGGTAAACCACTTCAGTATTCTTACCTTGAGAACCCCATGAACAGTAAAAGATAAACTCTTGATAAAGTCTTTGTTTATCTTTTAAACAGTAAAAGGTAAACCCCAAGAAAGGCAAAAAGATATGACACTAAAAGATGAATTCCCCAGGTCCATAGGTGCCCAGTGTATTACTGGAGATCAGTGGAGAAATAATTCCAGAAAGAATGAAGAGACGGAGAAGATTCTACACATAGACATCATCAAATGGTCAATACCAAAATCAGATTGATTTTATTCTTTGCAGCCAAAGATGGAGAAGCTCTATACAGTCAGCAAAAACAAGACTGGGAATTGACTGTGGCTCAGATCATGAACTTCTTATTTCAAAATTCAGACTTAAATTGAAGAAAGTAGGAGAAACCACTAGACCATTCAGGTGTGACCTAAATCAAATCCCTTATGACTATACAGTGAAAGTGACAGATAGATTCAAAGGATAAGATTTGACAGACAGAGTGCCTGAAGAACCATGGACGAAGGTTTATGACATTGCACACGAGGCAATGATGAAGACCATCCCTAAGAAAAAGAAATGCAAAAAGGCAAAATGGTTGTCTGAGGAGGCCTTACAAAAAGCTGAGAAGAGAAGAGAAGCAAAAGGTAAAGAAGAAAAGGAAACATATATCCATCTGAATGCACAGTGCCAAAAAATATAAAAAAGAGGTAAGAAAGCCTTCCTCATTGATCAATGCAAAGAAATAGAGGAAAACATTAGAATGGAAAAGACTAGAGATCTCTTCAAGAAAATTAGAGATACCAAGGGAACATTTCATGCAAACATGAAATCCAAACATTTTATGGGCACAATAAAGGACAGAAATGGTATGGACCTAACAGAAGCAGAGAATATTAAGGGTGGCAAGAATACACAGAAGAACTATACAAGAAGATCTTCATGGTCCAGATAACCACGATGGTGTGATCACTCATTAGAGCCAGACATCCTGGAATCTCAGGCAAGTAGGCCTTAGGAAGCATCACTATGAACAAAGCTAGTGGATGTGATGGAATTCCAGTTGAGCTATTTCAAATCCTAAAAGATGATACTGTGAAAGTGCTGCATTCAATATACCAGCAAATCTGGAAAAGTCAGCAATGGCCACAGGACTGCAAAAGGTCAATTTTCATTGTAATCTCAAAGAAAGGCAATGCCAAAGAAGGTTCAAACTACTGCACAATTGCACTCATCTCACATGCTAGTAAAGTAATGCTCAAAATTCTCCAAGCCAGGCTTCAGCAATACATGAACTGTGAACTTCCAGATGTTCAAGCTGGATTTAGAAAAGGCAGAGGAACAAGAGATCCAATTGCCAACATCTGTTGGATCATTGAGAAAGCAGGAGAGTTCCAGAAAAATATCTACAGCTCATAGCAGAATTATCAGACTGACATTACAAAGCAAAGGGACTAATGTGAATTTTTATATCAATAATAAAGGAGGCTATGAAAATACATAATTGAAAAGTTACTAGTACATATCATGATATCCAGGTTCCAGCATTGTGTCCACTATTGACTGAAAATGTGAGGATAAAACACAATTTAGTGTTCTACAAATGAAGAGAGGAATTTTTTAATCTATTAATGTTGATAGAATGATAAAATGAATATGAAAACATATCATAAATCACAATCCTATATACTAATGTAAAGAAATATCAGCCATTGTTTTACATTTTTACACATCATTGTTGGTAGAACCACTGTAGGACTTGCTTGACTGAAAGTATACTTAATATTTCATTATTTCTTCTCAGTAGCTTTTCTCAGCTTGTTGAAACTTTTTGTATATAGTATTAATATTTGGAGCTGAAGTTTTATAGAGGTAATGCCAAGTGAAAGAGGAGAGTGAAAAAGCTAGCTTACAACTCAACATTCAAGAAACTAAGATCATGGCATCTGGTCCCATCACTTCATGGTCAATAGATGGGGTAACAATGGAAACAGTAACAGACTTTATTTTCTTGGGCTCCAAAATCACTGCAGATGGTGACTGCAGCCATGAAATTAAAAGACCTTGCTCCTTGGAAGAAAAGCTATGACCAACCTAGACAGCTTATTAAAAAGCAGAGACATTACTTTGCCAGCAAAGATCTGTCTCATCAAGGCTATGGTTTTTCCAGTAGTCACGTATGGATGTGAGAGTTGGACTATAAAGAAAGCTGAGTGCTGAAGAAATGATTCTTTTGAACTGTGCTGTTGGAGAAGACACTTGAGAATCCCTTGGATGGCAAGGAGATCCAACCAGTCAATCCTAAAGTAAATCAGTCCTGAATATTCATTGGAAGGACTAATGCTGAAGCTGAAACTGCAATACCTCAGCCACCTAATGCAAAGAACTGACTCATTGGAAAAGACACTGATGCTGTGGAAGACTGAAGGTGGGAGGAGAAGGGGACGACAGAGGATGAGATGGTTGGATGCATCACCGACTTGATAGACATGAGTTTGAATAAGCTCTGGGAGTTGGTGATGGACAGGGAAGTTGGTTCTGCAGTCCACGGGGTCACAAAGAGTCAGACACGACGGAGCAACTGAACTGAACCGGACTGAACCTATATGAAATGTTGGCTGAAGCAGAGAATAAAACTGATTTCCTCTGGACATCGACCCTTCATAGGGCTCTTTACAAAATTTAGTATAAGAAAGAGATTCATGACAGCCTAAGAAAGATTTGAGGAAAAAAAGTGCTGCACAAAGAAGCAGTTTAGTGAACCAGTGTATCTTCTGCTATAAGAATTCCACATCTTGACTGTTAGAAGACCTGCTTTCTTTGGAGTTTTAGTTCCATACAATGCATCCTTTAGTCCACCAAATACAATGTTAAAACAGAATTTGAAATATCAGCATGTTTATGTGTGTATCTACCACTTTATTTATCATAAGAATACAAGCCAAGGACTTCTCAATGGCATATTGTTTTCCCACTAATTACTTCAAGCCTTGTGATTTATTTATATTATGCATGCATGTACTCACACACCTTCAAACATACAGAGGATGCTGCACAGCTAGCTTGTTTTTTTGAGTCCAGCTGTTTGAAACTGTAACACTATCAAAGATGTTTGAAGCCTGCATTAATTGCTGAAAGCACACCTTTTTTCTTTCTTTTCATTTCTTTCCTTCCTCCCTTCTCCTCCTTCCCTTCCTTCGTTCCTTTCATTCTTCCAACTCCCCCTTTCTTTCTTTTTTTTTTTTTTTCTTTCTTATTTCTTTCAAATAGCGAGTGACAATATTTTCACCCTTTTTGGTCATTTAGCAGTTAATTCTCTGTATAAATTCTAATTAAATGATGTTTGTGTACATTATCTTTTCATTTCTGAAACTAATCAGTTTGAGTCTTCTTTTTATTAAGTAAAATGAGATTAAAATAATATCTATAAAGAGTTTTGAAACTGATTCTCTATTACTGAATATTCAATGAGAACTCAGTAAAATATTTTTGGACAGCACTATCTTTCTTGCATACAGTTATTCCCTGTGGTATTTTTTTGATTTATTTCTATTTTCCTGATATAAATTCTTCTAATGATTTTAAGTCACATGAAGACTTTTGCATGTTCAACTCACATACTTATTCTTCAACACATATTTATGAATTTTCAACCAATGCCAGGGACATATTTGGAGACTACATAATGTATATGTCAGGTTCTATTCTCAAAAATCTTCCAATCTATTCGTCATAGTGTTTCCAAACTCTCCCTTGCATCAGAATTCAAGTAGAGGTTTAACACAGATGACTAAGTTCACACACAGAGGTTATACTGGTAGTCATGTATTGCATTATGATATGTTCTCTGAGTAGTTCTGATATGTAACCCTTTCTGGAACATCTAAGTCTAGTGGGTTGTAAATGCAACCTTCTTTGATGTAATTGTTGCAGAACATCTAATATTTGCTGACTTTAATTTTTCCCAATAATATTGTTGAAAATATAACCATAACTGGGGAGCAGAACTTCCTTATTCTTCCAGTTCTCTTAGTTTGTGAGTGGGGATGAAGAATCGGGAAAGAAGATATATAGAGTTAACAAGAATAAAAATACTCCCCCAAATTACATTTATCTTTCTTTTATTTACAATAACAAACTAAAAAGCTTTCATTATTTCATGTTTCTCCAGCTCAGATGCAACATATAATATTTCCACAATTCTCAAATGTATGCAGTTTCTATGTTTTAACATATTTGAAATAAGGACACATTTCAAAGTTACATTAGTTTTCTTGAAAAATCATTAATCAATATTGAATTTTATAATCAGTGAGTGCTTATAGATGAGAAAATAAGGTAAGCATCCATGGAACATAAGAAAGATTTGTATTCTTTCTATAGCAGTTCAGTTTAACTTCTTTTTTTTCTATTTCATTCATTAATGAACCATAAGCATAGTATTTATAATTGCTTATTTCTTTTGCATATATCAAAATGCATCTGATGTTTATTTTTATAGTTTTAAGTATAGAGTAACACAAACCAGTTTCCATCTGTCCAGATATTTAGCATTTTTTGTCAGTATAATTTTAAGTAACTATAAGAGCAGTGGCATATTAAAGATGGCATTAATTTGACATATGATTAATGTAGCTTGCCAAAAATACAATCATTTGGAACAAATTATTCCAAATAAAGAAGATCTTTATATATAAATAGTGCTATAAAGTCCAGTTTAATCAAAATTATCTACTTAAAAAGTAAGAAAATGGGAAAATTCATTTAATTATAATTAAAAGGCATTAAGACAATTTTGTCTAATGAAGAATATAAATGATTAAAATGGTTGATTACCAGTCATCAAAGGAACTCAACTTAATAATTTTCAGGCACCTATTTTTTCAGTCATCTGTTGCCATCACAAGACTTTAGTTATAATTCATAGTCTAGCCTGAAATGGACTAAAAATTTAACCTGGCACCTATTATAAGTCATTTGATTTTCCTATATAGTTATAGTCTATAACAAGCCTGTATAGAAAAGCTTTTATTGTTCTCATTTTAGGGTAAATAAACTAGCTCAATTTGTATAAAGCTAAATACGTTGTCCAAATTCATACCACTAGTAAATGGCAGAGCTGGGATTCAGACCTGGCATAGACTTCAATGCCTGGGCGATAAGAACTAGAAAATCATTGTTTTTAAATATAAAGTCTCATATAAAAAACTGAAAGACACTTAACTCTCTCTTACTACAAGATTCAGAAAATGTCAACCTCCTAGATGTAAAAGAAAAAAGGATACTGATTTTGATATCACTCTCTTTATTTTCCTTTTGGACTTGGCATTCAGTTCAGTTCTGTTTCTCAGTCATGTCCAATTCTTTGTGACCCCGTGGACTGCAGCACACCATGCTTTCCTGTCCACCACCAACTCCCAGAGCTTGCTCAAACTCACGTCCATCAAGTTGGTGATGCCACCCAACCATTTCATCCTCTGTTGTCCCCTTTTCCCACCTTCAATCTTCCCAGCATCAGGGTCTTTTCAAATGAGTCAGTTCTTCACATCAGGCAGCCAAAGTATTGGAGTTTCAGCTTCAGCATCTGCATCAGTCCTTCCAATGAATATTCAGGACTGATTACTTTAGGATTGACTGGTTGGATCTCCTTGCCATCCAAGAGATTCTCAAGGGTCTTCTCCAACAGCACAGTTCAAAAGCATCAATTCTTCGGCACTCAGCTTTCTTTATAGTCCAACTCTCACATTCATATGTGACTACTGGAAAAACCATAGCCTTGATGAGACAGATCTTTGCTGGCAAAGTAATGTCTCTGCTTTTTAATATGCTGTCTAGGTTGGTCATAGCTTTTCTTCCAAGGAGCAAGGTCTTTTAATTTCATGGCTGCAGTCACCATCTGCAGTGATTTTGGAGCCCAAGAAAATAAAGTCTGTTACTGTTTCCATTGTTACCCCATCTATTGACCATGAAGTGATGGGACCAGATGCCATGATCTTAGTTTCTTGAATGTTGAGTTGTAAGCTAGCTTTTTCACTCTCCTCTTTCACTTGGCATTACCTCTATAAAACTTCAGCTCCAAATATTAATACTATATACAAAAAGTTTCAACAAGCTGAGAAAAGCTACTGAGAAGAAATAATGAAATATTAAGTATACTTTCAGTCAAGCAAGTCCTACAGTGGTTCTACCAACAATGATGTGCAAAAATGTAAAACAATGGCTGATATTTCTTTACATTAGTATATAGGATTGTGATTTATGATATGTTTTCATATTCATTTTATCATTCTATCAACATTAATAGATTAAAAAATTCCTCTCCTCATTTGTAGAACACTAAATTGTGTTTTATTCTCACATTTTCAGTCAATAGTGGACACAATGCTGGAACCTGGATATTATGATATGTACTTTGTAACTTTTCAATTATGTATTTTCACAGCATCCTATCTTATTGATATAAATAGTCACATTAGCCCCTCCCTTTTTAATGTCAGTTTGATATAACTCTGCTATGAATTTAGATGTTTTTCTGGAACTCTCTTTCTTTTACGATGATCCATCAGATACTGGAAATTGGATCTCTTGTTCCTCTGCCTTTTCTAAATCCAGCTTGAACATCAGGGAGTTCATGATCCACATACTGTTGAAGCCTGGCATGGAGAATTTTGAGCATTACTTTGCTAGCGTGTGAAATGAGTGCAGTTGTGCAGTAGTTTGAACCTTCTTTGGCATTGCCTTTCTTTGGGATTGGAATAAAAATTGACCTTTTGCAGTCCTGTGGCCATTGCTGACTTTTCCAGATTTGCTGGCATGTTGAATGCAGCACTTTCACAGCACCATCTTTTAGGAGTTGAAATAGCTCAACTATAATTCCATCACATCTACTACCTTTGTTCGCAGTGGTGCCTCCATAGCCCACTTGACTTTATATATCAAGATGTCTGGCTCTAGGTGAGTGATCATACCATTGTGACAGAGCCATCAAGAGAGAGCCAAGGCAAAAACAACACCCAGTTGTGGATGTGACTGGTGATGGAATTAAAGTCTGATGCTGTAAAGAGCAATATTGCATAGGAACCTGGAATGTTAGATCCATTAATCATGGCAAATTGCTGGTGGCCAAACAGGAGATGACAAGAGTGAACACTGACATTTTAGGAATCAGCAAACTAAAACAGACTGGAATGGGTGAAGTTAACTCAGATGACCATTATATGTACTACTGTGGGCAAGAATCCTAGAAGAAATTGAGTAGCCATCATAGTCAACAAGAGTCCAAAATTCAGTACTTGGATGCAATCTCAAAACTGACAGAATGATCTCTGTTCATTTCCAAGGCAAACCATTCAATATCACGGTAATCCCAGTCTATGCCCTGACCAGTAATGCTGAAGAAGCTGAAGTTGAACAGTTGTATGAAGACCTACAAGACCTTCTAGAACTAGAATCCAAAAAGACGTCCTTTTCATTATAGGGGCCTGGAATGCAAAAGTAGGAAGTCAAGAAATACCTGGAATAGCAGTAAATCTGGCCTTGGAGTACAGAATGAAGCAGGGCAAAGGATAATAGAGTTTTGCCAAGAGAACACACTGGTCATAGCAAGCACCCTCTTCCAACAACAAAAGAGAAGATTCTATACATCAACATCACCAGATGGTCAATACCGAAATCAAATTGATTATATACTTTGCAGCCAAAGATGGAAAAGTTCTATACAGGCAGCCAAAAAAAAAGACCAGGAGCTGACTGTGGCTCAGACCATGAACTCCTTATTGCCAAATTCAGACTTAAATTGAAGAAAGTAGGGGAAACCAGTAGACCATTCAGGTATGACCTACATCAAATTCCATACGATTATAGAGTGGAAGTGAGAAACAGATTCAAGGGATTAGATCTGATAGAATGCCAGAAGAACTATGGATGGAGGTTCCTGATATTGTAAAGGAGGCAAGGATCAAGACCATCCCCAAGAAACAGATCCTTGTGCACACTAGGACCCAGGAAAAAGGAGCTGTGACCCCACAAGAGACTGACGCACACTTGATTGTGAGGGTCCAGGAGTCTCTGGCGGAGGCTTGGGTAGGCGGTGGCCTGCTGCAGGGATGGGGGCACTGAGTGCAGCAATGTGTGCACAGACCTTTTGAAGGAGGTTGCCATTATCTTCATTACCTCCACCATAGTTTGACCTCAGGTCAAATAATAGGGAGGGAACACAGCCCTTCCCTTCAACAGAAAATTGGATTAAAGATTTACTGCACACAGCTCCGCCCATCAGAACAAGACCCAGCTTCCCCCTCCTTCAGTCTCTCCCATCAGGAAGCTTCCATAAGCCTCTTATCTTTCTCCATCAGAGGGCAGACAGACTGAAAACCACAATCATAGAAAACAAACCAATCTGATCACATGGACTACAGCAGTTGTCTAACTCAATGAAACTATGAGCCACGCCATGCAGGGCCCCCCAAGATGGACGGGTCATGGTAGAGAGTTCTGACAAAATGTGGTCCACTGGAGAAGGGGATGGCAAACCACTTTAGTATTCTTGCCTTGAGAACCCCATGAATAGTATGAAAAAAACCTTTTAATGGGGAAGTAAATCTGGAGCTGCAATATGAAGAATAAATAAGGAACCAGTTCAGTAAAAAGGAGTTACTTTAATGAAAAAGAGTGAAGAAAATATTTCCAACTAGAAGAAACAGAATATACAAAAATGCTGTGATAGAAAGATCATGTATTATCTGAGAGGCAGAAGAAATGTCAGGTAGCTAGAGTAGAGAGTCCATGGAAGAAAGTTGTGTAAAATGAGGATAGAAGGGTGGGCAAGAAATATGACTTTTGAATGGGTTTGGCTTTTTGTCATTAATTTGTAAGAGAGATTTACATATTTTCAGGATCACCCCTTTTTCTGTTATTTATATGTTAAAATATCCCTCTTTAATTTCCTGTGTTTTAAATTTCTGAACAATTTAGAAGATGTAAGATTGGCTATGGTCATTCCATTTGTCATGTATGGATGTGAGAGCTGGACTATAAAGACAGCACTGAAGAATTGATGGTTTTGAACTGTAGTGCTGGAAAAGACTCTTGAGAGTCCCTTGGACACAAGGAGATAAAACCAGTCAATCCTAAAGGAAATTAGCCCTGAATACACATTGGAATGACTGATGCCGAAGCTGAAGCTCCAATACTTTCGCCATCTGATGTGAACAGCCAATGCACTGGAAAAGACCATGATACTGGGAGAGACTGAAGGCAGAAGGAGAAGAGGGTGACAGAATGAGAGGGATGCATCACTCATTCAATGGACATGAACTTGCAAACTCCTACAGATGGTGAAGGACAGGGAGGCCTGGCGTGCTGCAGTCCATGGGACTATAAAGAGTCGGACATGACTTGGCAACTGAACAACAGCAAGATTATTATATAATCACATTTGTCAGTCTTTTGACTTTTGGGAATATTTTGCCTTCTCACAGCCTACAGACTTCCCTGGTGGTTCAGCTGGTAAAGAATTTGCCTGCAATGCGGGACTCCTGGGTTCGAACCTTGGGTCAGGAAGATCCCCTAGAGAAGGGAACAGCTACCTACTCCTGGAGAATCCCATGGACTGTATAGTTCATGGGGTCGCAAAGAGTCAGACATGACTTAGTGACTTTCACTCACTCAGTTTGGGGTAAGAGATGCAGCCTATGGACTTATAAAGTGACAAGTTTATCTTCACCATCTGATACCCTATGGCTGATCACCAGCTGATAGAAGTTAGGACTCCAGGAAAGATAGCAATGAAATTTAAAGAAACTAGATGAGTGCATAATGTTATATTTAGTTGATACAGGTGAAATTTGATCTTTATATGCATTATCCCAGCTAAAAAAGAGTGAAGTAAACACAACTGTGACAGAATGATAATCCATATTATATTATGGATTATAAGTCTTTCTTCAAAACTTTTCCCATGATTTTTCAGAAATTATTGCTATTAAAATTATTATTCTTTTATAATATGGCACATCCTGGATTTAGAACTGATTCTTTCAAGACAAGTGAAAGAATATTCCATATTCTGTAATATTCTGTATTACAAAAATATGAAGATCTTGGTAAAAGATATGATGAACCCTATGTTTATGTTTGTATGAGGGGAAGACAATGGATAATGAATAAATAATATTTTACTTTGCTCTCTCAGTTATTGCCATCTTTCCAGAATATCAATGCCAAAACTCAGAAGTCACTTTCAGTTTTCATTTATTTTCAATTTTTCAATATTTTTTCTTTTATTCCTGATACTCCTTCATATCCATTCTTGCCAAGCACTACTGCTAATTCTACATCTTAAATATTTCTCAAAATGATTCTCTTCTTTGAAATATTCGATTCTAATCCCTTTGGAAAAAAAGTGAAAGTGTCAGTCTCTCAGTCCTGTCTGACTCTTTGCAACCCCATGGACTGTAGTCCATCAGGCTCCTCTGTCCATGGAATTCTCCAGGCAAGAATACTGGAGTGGGTAGTCATTCTCTCCTCCAGGCGATCTTTCTGACCCAGCTGAAGGCTGAGAAGCCCTCTAGTCCCTTAGTTTAATCTACATTGCACCTCAATTACTAAAACTGTCTCCAAGTTGGTGCGAATGGTTTCACAGCCTTCAACTCAACTTTTCTCCAATCATTCACAATGTTAGAAGTATATCTATTTATTAAATCTTATCATGTCATTTCTGTGTTTTAAAGGCCATCAATAAAAGACTGAGGAACTATTAAAAACTGGAGGAACTAAAGAGAAATGACAACTAAATACAATATGAGATCCTAAATAAAATTCTAGAAAAGAAAAATATTATTAAAGACACTGATGAATTTTGAGTAAAGTCTGTGGCTCATTCAATAATATTGTATTAATGTTGACTGCCTGTTGTTTATAATTGCACTATGACTATGTAAGACATTGATATCAGTGGAAAGAAATGAGAAATACAAGAAATTATCTGTCCTATTTATACAACTTTTTCTACATTTTCTATAAATCTAAAACTACTTGAAAATTAAAAGTTAAAAGCAGATAAACAGTCAATGACTTCCAGCTTCTGCGAGAAAAGCTTAAACTCTTAGCATGGCATACAAGGCCCTTCATGAACTGGTGCTGGTCTATATTTTCATGGTTACTTCCAGCTCCTATTCCTTGCCATCACATCTTCCTTCCATTTCATTCTATTTCCTACTGCTATGCTATTTATACTATGATTTATATTATTTTTTCAGCAGTCTAGGAGCTTATGCAAACAATTGTTTTTGATACCTTAAGAACACTGAGTCTTCTGATTTATGACCATGGTATATATCTTCATTTAACTCAGTTTTATTTTTTTTTCTAAGTAGTATTTTGTAGTACTCAGTGAATAAGCCTCACTCTCCTTTGTTAAGTTTATTGCCAAATTAAATAATTTATTAAGTTATTTATTTTACATTTATATACTATTGCAAATGAAACTGTACTTCAATAAAAAATACATATTAGCTAGATATAAAAAATACACACTTTTACATTTAATTATATTTTCCATGGCTAGAATATCAGAATATATCAGATTATTACATACTTATTTTGCATTATAAAATCCTATTGAACTCACTTACTAGTCTTTCTTTTTCTGTAGGTAATACAGCAATTTTTACATAGTCATGTAATTTTCAATTACAGACACATGTATTTCTTCCTTTCCTTTTTTTAAAAAATCATTTATTTATTTGTTTATAGTACTTCCTTTCTAATATATAAACATTTTAATTTCCTTTTCATGTCTTATTGTACTAGCTAGTACCAGCACAATATTGAAAATACATGCTAAGAGCAGTTATTGTTCCCTTGTTCCTAATCTTAGGAGAAAAAGATTCAGTCTTCGATAATTAAATATGAGGTAACATGTAAGATTATTTTTTTCTTTGACCATGATCTCACTGAAGTTGAGGAAGTTCGCTTTTATTACTAGCTTGCTGAGAGTTTTTAGCAGCAATGGACGTTAGATTTCGTCGAAAGCTTTTTTTTTTTTTACATCCACTGAAATAATACTTTTTCCCTTGGTCTCTTAATATGGGTGAAAGTGAAAGTGTTAGTCACTTAGTTGTGCCCGACTCTGTGACCTCATGGACTCTAGTCCATCAGCCTCCTCTGTCCAGGGGATTTTCCCGGTAAGGATACTGGAGTGGTTTGCCATTTCCTTCTCCAAGGGATCTTCCCGACCCAGGGATCCCAGGTCTCCTGCACTGCAGGTAGATTCTTTACTGACTAAGCAACCAAGTACATTGATTGATTTCTGAATGTTAAACCATCTTTGCAAGGATAATGGCAGCCTTGTAATGAGTTGGAGTAGAGTAACACCTATTTAGCTTTTTGGAAGAATTTGTTTTTAATTAGTGTTATTTAATTAGTGAGTTTAGTAGAACTCTGTAGTAGAACTTTCTAAAAGTGAAGTTTTATTTTTGAGAAAGTTTTTAACTGTAAAATCTATTTTTAAAACAGATATGGGCATATTCAGCTTATTTATTTCCTTTTGAGTGTGCTTTGGTATCTGTGTCTTTCAAGGAATTTGCTTTTTTCATCTAACCTGTCAAATTTATTAGCATAAAGATGCTCATAATATCATCAGGTAATCATTTTAATATCTACAGAATCTGTAGTAATACTGACTCTTTCACTTATAATATTGGTAATCTGTATAATCTCTCTTTTGTTCCTGGGCAATCTGGCTAGAGGATTGTTACTTTTATTAATTTTCTTCAAGAAACAGTTTTTGGTTTTGTTAATTTTTCTCTATTGCTTTTTTATTTTCTGTATCATTTATTTCCACTCTGATGTTTATCATTTCCTTTTTCCTCTGCTTAATTTGAGTTTAATTTGCTCTTCTTTTTAAGGTAGAAGCTGTAATCATAAATTTTAGACTTTTTTTCTAGTATAGGTATTTAGTCCTTTACATTTATGTTACGTACTGCTTCAGTCTAAACTTTTTCTGCTACACTTCCCCTACTATTCATTTCTGTTATTCACCTTTCCTGCTAACAGATAACTATAGTTGCTTTGATGCTTCTGTATGACAGCTCCAACATCTGTGGTAATCAACTATTAGAATGCCAGTCTTCTGGACTAGACACTGTCTTCTCCAGTGTTTGCTTGAAACCCAGTACCCTGCATCTTGTAAATTCAGTTTGTTAATTACATTCAGACAGACTTTAAGCACTTTTGATTAGAAGGAGTGCACTGCTTCTGATTATCAATATGAATAATTTTATTTCTATTACTAATATTTTACTCCTTGACAGCAATGACATTCAGACACATCGACAGTATGAATCAAAAAATCACTCCTCTTTTAGGAACTTTCTTATCAGGGCCCATAGGCCCTCTATAATCTCACACCTGGCCACAACTCTGAATCTAAACTATTACATTCAGCCGTACTTATTCTACTTCACCATCAAAGAGTTTGTTTCTGTTCAGTTCAGCTTCTTTTCTCTCTGTTCCTTTTGCCTGGGGGCTTTTTACTCATATATTCTTTCAGTTTATGCCCTCATGCTAAGTCTAGGCTTTTGTCGCCTCTCTTTCTATAACATCCCTGCTATTCTCTATCTCATGACTTTAATTTTTTCTTAGCATTTATCATCATCAAACCTGTTTGTTTCTATATTTTCACTCTTTCTTCGCCAAGAAAATATAAGCTACATCAGAGCAGGAGCTTTGTCTGCTCAGAGGGGGAGCTTTATCTTCTTAGCACAAAACCTGGAACAAAGATCGGTCTATTGTAGGCACTGAATGAATTAAATGAATTGAATGAACGAATGAATTAACTGAGTGAATAACTGAGTGAATGGCATAGTTGCAGTGCGATCTCCAAAGTGGATAAAAAGCAAGATAGCTTACTTATATTACAAATTACACTGCTATTTTCAGCTTTAATTTCAGCACATTAGTGTTACTCAAAAAACCCGCCTGTTTTACAGAAACAGTCCACTCTTACTGATATAACAAATCCTAAATGGAATGGACAAAAGTGGAAGTGAGAAGAATCTGTCCTTCATACAGAAAGTGTTGCTTAGCATTCCTTACATGCACTATTTAGAAATATCTTTTGTAATAGGACTAGCATAAACATGTTCCATAAAAACAGAGATGAAAGAAGAAACACTTTGCTTTTATTTATAGAAACTCAGATGTCCTTGCTATATAGAGGAGCTCAGTAAATATTTCTTCAAAACATGGATACAATAGAATATGTAATAGATTAGAACATTTAACTTGTCTTTAAACACAATATTCTCCAAGGATCTTTTTGTAGTAATAATACATCAAATACAGTCTGTTACCTCTTTAGTCTATAAACATTCATTAAAATTTTTAATTTGGTTAAACTAATTTTTTAATAATGTGTATATTTTTGATAGTTTTAAACTAAGTAGAGCTTATAGTTTTTAAGTGAACTAAAATGGCTACTTGTTTGATTTATTATAACAAGTATGAAAACGCATGGTTTTCTAACGTAATATATTCCAATTAATTGAAATATTATTTTAATTTCTTCTCAGTATTTAATCTGTGATTTTATCTTGATCTGATTAAGACATATAGTTGGCAGCAGTAGCCAGATCACAGCTTTCCGTTTGTGAATCAATCACCAGTATTACAATTTATGGATAATCACATGTCACTTAGCATAAAATGCATTTGGATTTATTCTCTGCCAGGAAGTAATCTTTTACCATCTGCAGTTTGTTATCATATTCTAATTTCACTAATAATGCCTTTCAACATAGTATCAGAAGCACTTCTATTTCAGGGGGAAAAAGTATCTATGTACTTTACAGAGCTCTGAAACAGTTCATAAGGCCAGAAACATTATTTAATACTGTGGCCACTGGTAGCAGCAATTATGAAGTGAAAGGAGATAATTCCTGAAAAGCCTGGCATAAAATACGTGGCAACTCTTATCAAAACAGAGGTTTTTCACTAAGTCTCATGGCCTCTTTTCTCTTATATGTTTTGTGTGTGTGTGTTTGTTTTTTTTAGCAGCACTATACAAGTTGTCGAAAAGGCCTGTATTTAAATCTTTGACACTAATTTTTGTGTGCAATTCAGTTAAACCTACAAAGATAATGTTTCTTCTAAGGGAAGATACGATACCAAAACACTAAGGCTGACATGACAATCTTCCTAGCCACTGATATCAGCATGAAAAAATAACAACCAAAGCAACCAAATAAGCCTCCTGTACTTCTGCTATTGCCTAGAAACTGCTGCTTTCAGAGAAGTAAGTATGTTGGTTCTATAATCTAGAGACCTAGGGTGTAAGTGAGGAATCTTGATTTTTAGTTGTGGTTCAAATGTGAATCAGTGATGGGCCTTGGACAGACTCACTTTTGATTTTGGAGTTTCAGCTTCTTTGTGCATTAAAGGTGGTGATTAGACTAGACGGTTTCCCAGGAGACACAGTACCAACATTTCTCTCTCTCTCTTTCCCTTGTTTCTTTCACTGATCAACCTTTCCTCCAGTTGGCACAGTCTAACTTAACTGGTTGCATTTTGATCTAGAAATAGAAAATAGTTTGCTGTTTCTTTAAGTTGGCTTTACATACTTCCATTTTGATTGATTCTAATGACATTTCTGGCTTCCCTGATAGATCAGTTGGTAAAGAATCTGCCTGCAATGTAGGAGACCCTGGTTCAATTCCTGGGTTGGGAAGATTCCCTGGAGAAGGGATAGGCTACCCACTCCAGTATTGTTGGGCTTCCCTTGTGGTTCAGCTGGTAAAGAATCCGCCTACAATGCCAGAGACCTGGATTTGATCCCTGGGTTGGGAAGATCCCCTGGAAAAGGGAAAGACTACCCACTCCAGTATTTTGGCCTGAAGAATCGGTCATGGAGTCGGACACGACTGAGCTACTTTCACTCACTCACTCAAGGACATTTCTGTTAATATTTTCTTGTTTCCATGTTGGGGCTGGGTGCTATTGGCAAAACAGAATACTCTTGCATTCTTAAAATGAAAAGAGTAGGAAGGATTTTATTTATAATATGCCTGTTTAAAATACCCTGGCATTAAAAAGTTTTTTTTTCATTGTGCAAGGGTTTATGACCCTTTCAAAGAAAGTTTTTTTTTTATCTATTTGTAACAAAATCATTTTCTTCTAAATATACTATATATATATATATATATAATTATACATTATAACCGGAGAAGGCAATGGCACCCCACTCCAGTACTCTTGCCTGGAAAATCCCATGGACAGAGGAGCCTGGTAGGCTGCAGTCCAAGGGATTGCTAAAGAGTCGGACACAACTGAGCGACTTCACTTTCACTTTTCCCGTTCATGCATTGGAGAAGGAAATGGCAACCCACTTCCGTGTCCTTGCGTGGAGAATCCCAGGGACGGGGGAGCCTTGTGGGCTGCCATCTATGGGGTCGCACAGAGTTGGACACGACTGAAGCGACTTAGCAGCATACATTATAACATACACACACACACACACACACACACACACACACACATATAGTGGTGGTGGTTTAGTTACCAAATTTTGTCCAATTGTTTTGTGACCCCCATGGACAGGAGCCAGCCAAGCTCCTCTATCCATGGGCTTTCCCAGGCAAGAATACTGGAATGGGTTGCCATTTCTGTCTCCAGAGGGTCTTCCCAACCCAGGAATGGAATCTGGGTCTCCTGAATTGCAGGTGGACTATTTACCATCTGAGCCACCTGGGAAGCCTATGTGTATAATGAGAGAGAGACAGAGTACTAAATTCAATACATGTATATATATAAAGAGAGAGCACTAAATACAATGCATTCTCTTTACTCTCCCCACCTTGTTTCCTCACAAAAAAGAGAAAAGCAAAAGCTTTAACATAATATTGAGATTAATAACAATTTTCCTTTTTTTAGAGACAGAATCAACAAAGAAATTAGTATTCATCTGGATTTATATCAAAGAAGCAGTCTCTAGAAATACAGTTTACTAGGACGACAGTGTCTTCCTTATGTCCTTCCGTGAAACACCGCAAGGTTTTATACTTTGTAGCACCTTCTCTGTCACACCCCCTGAACTCTTTCCAAAAATGAAATCCAGGGAGATTGTTTTAATGAAAGTTAAATGCTGCAGCTGCAAGGAAATGCTTTATCCACAGTAGTAATAACATAATGATGCTTCCCACGATGTTAGAGGTTTCATTTGAAAGGTTTTTTAATTTCTTTTTACCATCACAAATACCTATGAAGCAAATGGTGATCATTACACCCAATTTGCCTCATAGAGCTTTTGCTAATCACAAATGAAAACATGTATGTGAAAGTCCTTTTCTAGCAGCAAAGTAATACTGTACAGTAATTTGTATCACTCTTAATCACATGACTCTACTCTTTTACTTGAAGGATATTGAAGTATATTTTTGAGGTAATTGATTACTAAAGATTGTAATCACTTAGAGTTAAAGGTCTGTAACCATCGATTCAATCAACTATTAAGTATGTGTCCAAAAGAATACAAAAACAGAGCAGCACAAGGTGTCCACACTCTTGAGAAGCTTACACTTAAATAGCTACTTGATACTAATTAAATATAGGCAAGATGTTTATGTAAAAGAAACCAAATAACTAAGAATGCAAACATTATTTGAGTTCAAATAGGCCATACATTTTAATGTAAGCTGGATCAATTTGGCCTGAACTTATTGGAGAATATTTTGCTAAAGAAACACAGTAACTCTTAAGTCTCAAAAAAGGATACACTTTTCTTATTTATTTATTTATTTTTACTGGCACAGAGTTCATGCTGAAGAAATATATCATGGTATTAGTTTATTTTCTATGGAATATATAGTATATAGTACCAAGTATATATATGGAATATATAGCATATAGTACATTTTCTAATTTCAAAGATGTTTAAGACAGAAGAAAATCTAAACTCAAATTTACTCATTATATGTGTGCTCTGAAAATAATGTTCCTGAGTTTTCATTCCAGGACCTTTGCTTTTCATCTGTAAGGCTTCAGGAAAATTATTTAACTGATTTCTTTACCACTAAAGTGGAAACGATACCAATATATACCTATAGGAATTAAATTAGCCAGTACATTTAAGGCAGTGCCTGATACACCATGACTACCATAAAAGTTAGCCAATAATTTTAAATTTGAATTTTTAATAGAATAGACTTCAAGAAGGTAGGCTCTAAACTAGCCTATTAGGAAGGACAGACTATAGCCAGACAGGAGCTTTTTTAAAAAATAGGAAAATGAATTAAGATAGGTAGAGGAAATTTCAAGTCACTATTCATGCAACAAATGACTACCAGATTTCTGTTATGTGTAAATCTGTGTTGATGCTGTAATTCAAGAATATTATAAATTCCATGAAAATTCCTTCTTGCATTCTGCATTTTAGTATTTTAATTATTCTAGAAATTTCCACATCCAATATTTCTTACATGTTTTCTTCACTAGTATTTTCTGAAGGAGATCAAACTAGTTTTCCAAGCTGAGGATACCTCAGAGCTACACATAAGTTATGACTGGGAGTGATTATCCACAGACAGTCATCTCTTTTGGCCCTTCCATGAGTGCAATCAAAGGAATCAGCTAAAATAATTAAAGCTATCAGCTTGAAATGTTCTCTCACTGTAAGTAAATAAACTTGTACAAAATGTATACATCTCTGAAACATCTTGCAAAGACAGTATAATTGTGCTGAAAAGAAACCAATGTCAATGGCCCACAGTGACAAGTTGATTTTTTTTAAATCAGAATTTAAATGAAATCTGCCTTTACACATAATCTCTTGGTTTACATCATTTTAGAAATAGTTCAGATGCTCTCATGATTCTTAGAACTCCCTGGGTTCTTTCTCTATCCATAAGTTAAGCCAAAAATGCAAATAAAAATTACTATTATCTTAAAAATCTTCTAAAAGTTTGACACATTTTTCTTTCCTATATTTTCTCTTTTTAAACTTTGTATTGGAAAAAGAAAATATATGATAATCTATGTCATATTCAATTACCATTCTTAAAGACATTAAATCAGCTTAGGGAATTATTGCCATTTATAAAACAAGAAACATAATGATTTGCCAAATCTATAACAGAAATAAGTAGCAAGTCAACTTAGAAGAAGATTATTCTTCCATTGATTCATCATAGAAAATTTAAGAACACTGATCACTAGACTAAAAACAAACTTAGCTAAACCATTTAAGCAAAATGTGTTTAAATGTATGCTAATGTATTTAGAAGACTGACACCAAAGATTTGGAATGCAGTAGAAAATGATACATACATATTATTATTATTTAACCTTTTGGTATCATAAGACTCTGAGAAATGACAATCCAAATTAGTGTATGCAAGTCAAGAAGCAATGGTTAGAACCGGACATGAAAGAAGGGACTGGTTCAAAATTGGAAAAAGAGGATGTCAAGGCTTTATATTGTCACCCTGCTTATTTAACTTATATGCAGAGTACATCATGTGAAATGCTGGGCGAGATGAATCACAAGCAGTCAAGATTGCCGGGGAAAAAATCAACAACCTCTGATATGCAGATAATACCACTTTAATGGCAGAAAGTGAAGAGGAACGAAAGAACCTCTTAATGAAGGTGAAAGAGGAGAGTGAAAAAGCTGGTTTAAAACTCAACATTCAAAAAGCTAAGATGATGCCATCCAGTCCTATCACTTCATGGCAAACAGTTGGGGAAAATGTGGAAACAGAGTCAGATTTCATTTTCTTCAGCTCCAAAATCACCTGATGTGAAGAGCTGACTCACTGGAAAAACTGAGGGCAAGAGGAGAAGGGGGAGACAGAGGATGAGACGGTTGGTTGGCATCACTGATTCAGTGGACATGAGTTTGAGGAAACCCAAGGAGATAGTGATGGATAAAGAAGCCTGGTCTGCTGCAGTTCATGGGGTTGCAACGAGTCTGACACGACTCAGCAACTGAACAACAACAACAATACTAATTAAAAGAAACCAGGAAACATGATATTAATTTTAAATAGAGCAGGTTTAAAAGTAAGGAAAGTCTTAGGGATAAAGAAGGGCATTACATAATGATAAAGGGGTCAATTCTCCAAGAAGTCATAACAACACTTTCTGTATATGGACCTAGTAACAGAGCACCAAACTAAATGTGGCAAAAACTGCGAGAACTACCAGAAGAAATAGATGAATACCTTATCATGATAGTAGACTTCAACACCCTCTCTCAGAAATGAATAAATTTAGCAGACAGAAAGATTACGAATACGGTTGAACTCAACAATACCATCAATCAACCGCATTTGATTGACATCTATCGACTACTTCATCCAACATCAGTAGAATATACACATTCTGCTCAAGCCCCCAGTGGGACATTCACCATATTATGGACTATAAAACACATCTTAACAAAGTTAAAAGAACAGAAATCAGACCAATTAGCCTAGAAATCATAACAGGGAGATAACTGGAAAATCCCCAAATACACGGAGATGAAAGAATACATTCTTCAAGAACACCTGGGTCAACGAGGAAGTCTCAAAAGAATTTAAAAAATACTTGGAGCTAAACGAAAATAAAAACACAGTTTACCAAAATTTGTGAGAAGGAGTGAAAGCAGTGCTTATAGGGAAACTTATAGCATTGAATGTATATATTCGAAAAGAGAGATATAAAATCAATAAAACATATACTCTCTCTACCTCAGTGTAATATCTAAGTATCTAAGAAGGCATACAAATTGTTAGTGCTTAGCTATCACGTTGAAATCAAGCTGTCCCAGTGTAGAAAAAGGTATTTTCAGAAAGGGCATCTGACCTGTTGGGAAACCATTCCAGAGAGGACTCCTGTATCTGCACTTAACTTTTGTTTGTATTCTTTCCCAATCATTAGTAAGGGTAGGTGTTCAGTAATACTTGTGAGTTGGTTAAGTCTATTTTGATAACTCAGTCTTTGTAGTATAAGCAGTTTCCAGTTCTTCACTCTACTACAGAATTGCACATCCATACCAGTGATACTCAGTGCCTATCACTGAATTGCCAGAGTTTATTCCCCTGCCTATTGTGGCTATATGACTTTTCATAGCCAATGGAATGCTAGTAGTCATGATTTGAGCTTGGTTTGTGGTGCTCTCTGTCTCTGTCATAAAAAGAGCTTGACATTCAGCCTGAATCAGAATCCCTCCAGTCCACACCCAGACCTGAGTAAGAAAAATGCTTTTGTTGTAAGGCCCTTAAAGTGTTGAGATATTTGCTAGTTATCTTCCAAAGTAGAAAAAAAAAATGACAAATAAATAGCATTAAAAGTGATATTTCTAAAATGGCATTTCACTCTATCTGTATCATAGCATTAAATACTCAAACTTGCATTCAATTAACTAGCCAACCGGCTTCTGTAAATTCTTTAAATTTATTTTTGGAAAAACAAATACATTTTTAAAAAGATAACCTAGGTAAAAACACGTTTGTTGAACAAAAATATACTGGAGAATTTACAACAATCTAATCCTTCCTGCCTCCTCTGGCCCATCATATCGGCACTTGTGATCTCGTGCAATTACAACTGTCATCAAGTTAACATAAATGCTGTTCCATTTCATTATATAACCACGTTTATAGTGAGAAGTTGATACTAGCACTGAAAATATTTGATTTTGGGGAAGAAATATATCTACTGAAATATCTAGATCATTCAAAAGGAAACACTGATTAATATTTTCATTTATTCAACACATTGCTTTGTAGTGATGTAGCAAGTAGTCAGAAATCTACTATCTGTAAGGGTGGGAGAAATCAGAGGAAGATTAGCAAGACATTTTCTTTCTCTGCAATTTGAAAATTCTGATTTTTATTTTCTCACTACAGCAAATGAAGTTAACATAGCTATGACAACCTACATGGAGCCTGTATCAAATTGACTGGGTCCAGAGGATAGAGGCTGCTGCTAGCCTCATTAACTGGGGAGTCTAAAATGCTGTCAAATTACAGACACAGAGAGGTTTACAAATAAACAGCAGCATTTCATGCCAAAGCAAACTCTCTACACCAAAATATCTAGCTGTCCTCTGACTAAACATAGATTTCCTATCGGTCTTAATTTAAATGATGAGAAGACAAAGAAACAGATCTCTGAGGAAAAAGTAAATTTAAAAAAAAAAGTGTGTGGGCAGTTCGAATTCTATGTGAAAAACAATAAAGATGGCAGTTGTCTCAATGATTTGAAAAAGATGAGGTATCGATATAATAGGTAGAAATAACAGGATTATGGGCTTCCCAGGTGAAATTTTGTGGTAAAGGAACTTCCTGCCAGTGCAGGAGACATAAGAGATACAGGTTCGATCCCTGGGTTGGGAAAATCACCTTAAGAAGGGCTGTTAACCACTCCATTATTCTTGCCTGGAGAATCCCATGGACAGAGGAGTCTGGCAGGCGACAGTCCATGGTATCAAAAGAGTCCAACACGACTGAAGCGACTTAGCACACATGCATCAAGTTTATATATTAGTGATCTTGTTTTTTGGTAATGATAATGAGAAAGCCTAGAAACACACTTATAAGAATACTTTTAAATTTACTTTATTTGTAAAACAGACTGAGGAGAAGTTTAAGGACTTTGTGAATAATAAAACTATTTCCCTCACTTATCTTTGCATGTGTCATAGAACATATATTTACATTTTCCTTGAAAGACAAATGTTAACCGAACTAGTATTTGCCATATCCAGAGTATCAAAAGTGTATTATTCTTCATATATTCCATACCATTAAAATGTCCAAATTGGGCAATGTAAAATTGAAATAATTTGATTCAACCATTAGTCCAGCGGGTCTTAACTGGGGCTTCCCAGGTAGTGCCTGGGAAGAATCCGCCTGCCAATGCAAGAGACGTAAGAGATGCAGGTTCGCTTCCTGGGTCGGGAAGATCCCCTGGAGGAAGAAATGGCACCTCACTCCAGTAATCTTACTGGAAGAATCCCATGGACAGAGGACCTTGGGGAGCTACAGTCCATGGGGTCAGTAATGAATAAAAAGTCAGACATGACTGAGCATCTGAGCATTATTAGTTCAGTGGTTCTTAACGAAGGGCAGTTCTGAACGCTCAGGTGACATTTGCCGGTTTGCAGATTTTTTTTTAACATCAGGACTTAGGGGAGGCTACTGGCAGCAAGAAAATATGCTAAAGATGCTGTTAAACATCCTACAATGCACACGATGCACCCTCCTCCAACACAAACACAACAAGCAAGCCTCCAGTTCAAATTTCAATTGTGATGAATTTAAGCAAGCTCATCTTAGTCTGAAACAAACAACTCAATTGTCCAGGTACTCTGACTTTCACTTCAATCACTAGTAAAAGTTGGAGAAATCTGCAAAACTTTTCCTATCCTAGATAGGAAT
Organism: Giraffa tippelskirchi; assembly: GCF_054371585.1. Taxonomy (NCBI): domain Eukaryota; kingdom Metazoa; phylum Chordata; class Mammalia; order Artiodactyla; family Giraffidae; genus Giraffa; species Giraffa tippelskirchi. The sequence goes on along the minus strand of NC_137275.1, from coordinate 78,907,271 downwards.
ATTAATATGCCATACTCATTTCCCTTAATTATGCTTCTACATTTCAAATGTTATCACATGAAAGTATGCTCCTTGCATTAACCTGGTTGATGTATTTACATTATATGTACTTGTCTCTTAGCAAGCTCAAATCACAGAGAGCTCCTGGTGTTCCTACAGAAAGAATGCATTTTTTTTTGGTTAAATTTTGCAAGATGATTGTCTTTCTATAATGTGATTAAGCGCAATACAAATGATTATATGGTGTCAGAACAGATTGAATACACTGCCTTTTTGGTTGCAATGAGTACTGCTAACATTCTGATACGAAAGTGAAATAAACAATAGCAATCTCTCTTATAAGAGAATTATTTTAGTATTTTATCCTTGCATTTAATTCATAGAGTAAAGAAAAACATATTTGACATGAGCCAAAGGAAAGATACTTTTAACTAGGATATTTAAAAATAATTTTAGATGTCAATATGTACATTCCCCAGTGACTCAATGGTAAGGAATCTGCCTGTCAATCCAGGAGATGCAGGAGATGCAGGTTGAATCCCTGGGTCGGGAAGATCCCTTGGAGGAGGAAATAGCAACTCACACTCCAGTATTCTTGTCTGGAAAATACCATGGACAGAGAAGCCTGGCAAGCTACAGTCCATGGGGTTACAAAGAGTTGGATATGATTTACCAAGTAAAAGAACAACATAATGAACTTTAAGAAAATTCAGTTTAAACTATTAAGGAAAATTTGCACAATATAGAAACTGAGAGATTCTGAGAGCTTTCTTGTCTTTTTTAAACTAGAAATTCTGCCTTAGATCATGATTTAAGCAATATGATCAGTATCTTCATGTTGGTTCTAGGATCCCAACAGATACCAAATACATGAATGTTAAAGTCCCTTATATAACATGGTGTAGTATTTGCATGTAGCCGATCTGCTGTACATCCTACCAGATACTTAAAATCATCTCTAGATTACTTATAACACCTAATACAACATCAATGTTATGTAAATACTAATAAATATGATATAAATGATGTACAAATAGTTATAAATAGAATGCAAATGTTATGTAAATGTTAACAGCTACAGCAAATTCAAGTTTTGTTTTTCAGAACTTTCTAGAGACTTTTTACCCACAAAATATTTTTGATGCACAAGTGGTTGAATTCTTGGGGCCAACCATAATGGCACATGAAGAAGAGAGTTTGCTGGTTACCAAATCCAACCAATGTGTAGACCTGCTCTTCAAAAAAAGAGGCAATATTTTATCGGTAAATCTTTGTCGTTAAATTATTCTAAGTTCAAATAAAAACAAATATTGACAAATATAGACACTTCCCACTGTTAAAATTGGATAAGTAGGAAAATAGTGAAGGTAAATGAATAGGAAAAAAATAATGTAAAATATTCCCATGAAGGTTATTGCTGAGAAAATTGTAAAAAAGTATTCACTTTTCTTTGAAGTTAGATACATTTCTTAATAATTTATTCATAGGAGAAGGAAATGACAACCCACTCCAGTATTCTTGCCTGGGAAATCCTATGGACAGAGGAGACTGGTGAGCTATAGAGTTGGACATAAATGAGTGACTAAACAGCAACAGTTTATTCAGAAAGATGGTCAACTGCTTAAAAAAATGACTTCTGATTATGAAAATACATGACTGAGAAGAGACCAAGTTAAACCTAGTTTTTTTTTAGCTTATTACTCTTATTCATATTATTAAATTTAAAATTTCACATAGGATTTCAGGCAATCTTTATTTGAGAGCACACTGTCTGGCAATTCAATGCACTAGCTTCACTGCAACACTCTAATAACCCTCTTTCTTTGGGGAGAAAGTACTCTAAAGAATAAAACTGAAGGTGTAACATGCAAAATTAAAGAGAAAGAAAAAATTCAGCAAAATCTGAATTTTACAACATGGCTATATACATCAACTTTCAGTGTAATTTTATTTTCTAAAAATAGAGGAGAAAGTGAATTGAATGAAACTCAACACTGAACATGCTTATCTGACAAAAAATAAACTTTAATGGCCTTGCCTAGCAATCCTTTGTGAGTTGTCTGCATATGTGAAATATAAAATTAATATTAATGCAGATAAGATTTAGGGCAGATCCTATTCATTGGATACTAATATGCCCTCCCTACAACTCTTCTTCTTTACGCATCTTCCACATGTGAGATATAAAACAGATACTCTTCTTCCCAGACTACTTTGAAGCTAGGGGAATTCACTGACACAATGCTAGTCAATGAGCCTGAAGGAAGCCTTCTAGAAGGTTAGTGGCCTGATAAAAGAAAGCATGCACAGAGATCCCTCTCTCTCTCATGCACACACACACACACACAAACACAAGCACACACTCACACACATACAAACTTCTTTATGGATGTATTTCCTTTCCTGGGAGCCTTTGGTATTTTCCCATGGTTTTCTTGAGTTATATAGAACTACACCTCCTTTAATTTCTTTTTCTTTTTATTTACCTTCTTAATCTTGCTACCATTCTTTCACAAAACTAAAATATCTTTTTTCATAGGATTTAACAAATCATGTCTAATATGTTAACCCCAGAACAACTTTCTATCACAATAACCAATACTGTAAAAAATATGTATGTTTTATCTCACAGAATTTAAAAGAAAGAAATGTTATGATTCTCATTTTTATACTATAGAATACTTGAATTTAAGGTATTACAAACACAAGACACAATAGCTACGCAACAGATGGGGAATTTGAGGGCAATACATTCTGTGCTTTGGGAAATTTGAGGGCAAAAATTCTGTGCTTCCTTTACCATGTCCTTATTTGACCCTAGAAAAGTAATTTACCCACTAAGTTAGACACTGCTAACAAATATACATACACAAATATAATTTTTCTAAGACTGAACATTTCTTCTGACTGGACTCTTCTGCAGACCTATTGTTTTTTGCTTGCTGTACTATGTCTGTTAAAATGGATGTGTCAATGATAATGTTCTATTATTGACTTTATTATTAACATTGACTAAAGTTCTGTTATTAACTGATGAACTTAGTACCAGAACTACTAGTACGGAGTCATGAAACTCAATCTTCTTTCATTCTGGCCATTTCTTTGCTAATTACTTTGATCTCTTTAAAAGGTTGAGTCTTCATACTCCACTCCAAACTATATACTAGTCATGGGTAACATTTCCACTTTTCAGTTCCCAATTCAGTTACCCTGTAAGTTTGAACTTCTGAAAATAAACTATTCCTAATGAATAATATACTAAGAATAAAAAATATAGTTACAGTTGGAAAGAGTATGTAGAAATTGAGAGCTGTGGAATCTAGGTTGCTTTTCTTATTGCTTACTTTGAAATCAGATTATTTCATTTAGAAGATCATGATTCAGGGTAACTGTAATGTTTGGATAGGCTACTCTTTCATCTGATGGATTGTTTTCCAGTATGCTCAGCATTATAATTACCCATTTTCCCTCATTTGTATTCCTATTTCAATCAAGCATTGGCTGATTCTGATCTCTATGTTATATCCTTTGAGAATAGAAGCTCTCTAATAAAGTAAATTACCAGCATGGTTCTTCTTTCAGGCCTCTTAGAGTCATACATAAGTCTTTATGGTCATCCACCTCTAAGCTGCTAATAGAAAACAATGTGTAGATCTGACCTCCATAAAACAACATCTACAGCTGCAACATATGTCTCTTTTACATCCCAGAATACTTTTCCTTTTCAGTTTTGGGAGGCTTGATATACTTAGTTTTGCATAACAGTCCATCTGTGGTAATTCCACACCCCTACAGGTTTCCAAACTGCTCTGAAAGATAAAGAGGTCTTTGCAACACATATAATCCTGTGTAGGACCTTAACGAGCTCAGAAGATGATGGCATCATAATAGCATCAAAGGATTAAAAAAAAAAAAAAAAGCAGCACGCCATAAATTAAGAACCTGAATTCAAAAGGTGACTATTGCAGATGAGAGAAGTATAAAGGGGGCTCTTTTAGGATGCTATCTGAAAAGAGTGTATACTGAAAATGAGTTAAAAGGGCAGCCTGTAGCTAAAACAAGTAAGACATTTCAGTGAATTTGTATAATGTTTGTATTCTTTCAGTAAATGAAATTAAAGTATTAAAACCATATCACCCTAAAAAATGTAAGTCTTTGATGTTTATTAATTCCTTGAGACAAACATAACACTTAGAACTCAATTCATTTAGTGAAATTATTTGAAATTTAGAGTGAATCTTTCAAGGCTGTTTTAAGACAAGTACATCATATTTTTCTATGTGGGGGAAAAAGTATGAGAAGTACTAAACTTTAAATTGGGTAAAGTGTCAAATTTATTATCAGTTTTTTCAAGTTTTTCTTATCTTTCTGAGGGTAAGTGAAGGAACCATGAGTAGAAAATCATAGTGTAGAAAATCCAGAATGGTTTTATCAAAACTAATAATGTCAGCAATGCAAGACCATGGAGAGGCGGGTAGAATCTTATGGGATAGAGGTATTATTATTCCATGTAACTTGATATTGAAAAGTTTAAAAAAGACATTATACTTGTGTAAATGTGTCTAAAAGAGGCCAAAAAATGAGAGAATGAAGAAAATGCGACATCATTTTCTCGAAAAGTTTTTAGAAATTTATATTTTTAAGATAAAAACAAAGTTTATTTTTCTTCTAACTCTAATTTTGTATTTTAAACTTTTTATTCTCTTTTGACTTTTTAAAGCAATTTCATTTCTTACTAGACTTCTCTTCCAGATTTCATTAGATTGATAAATTATATTTGCATGTTCAATGCATTTTCCTTTTTCTTTAACACTCTTAATGATAATATTGAATAAGACTCAACTATAGCATAAAGAGATTATTACACAATAAAGGAGATATGATATATGCTAAAATTTAAATATAGAGTGTCATTTTTTATTCTGCTCTATGAAGTAACTTGAAATCTGTTGTTCTTGGCCTGGTATAGGAATGCCTTCTATATTTACTAAATTTCTCAACAAATCAAAAATTAGAAGTCAGGCAGGACAGAAGTGATATATAAACAGAAAATGACTTTCTTAAATGCCAAGTTTATTATTCTACCCTACATGTTAAGTTGGACAAAATTTGCATACTTGTTGCTTTATTACTCTTTTCTTTAAACAATATACAGTAATTCAGTAATATTATGGAAAATATTGGAACAAAAAACCTATGATCCCATTGCTACCACATATTTAATCTTAATTTTGTGAATATTTATAAAGTCAGCCATTTTTTAATTCTTTTTTCATAGATGTGATAAATATCCATATGTGATTTTTGTTTGTTTGTTTCAGATAGAATTTCTTTAAATATATTTGAAGAAATGGTTGAGTTTACATTCTGCCTCCTTCAGGTAAAGATTTGAAGTCATTTACAGAAATTCATTCTGTACAATATAAAAGAGGAAAAATATTAAAAGAAAAATATGGCTATGGTTAGCTTCGAGGACCTGTTGGAAGTTGGTAAAAATCCTACTCAACAGGCTTACTGCTGTGGATTCTGCCTTCAGTGAACAGTTCAATGGGTGAAGCTTGTGGTGCTATCTATAGAGATTTGGTAAGGAAGACTCATTCCTCCATGAAAGGCAGCTGATTCTACCGCCTCATAACCAAAAAGGAGAGACACTGACTGCTGTGAGGGAGTGAAAGAGTAAAGCTTATGCACCATTTTTCCACACTGCTAAGATAGCCCTGGATTTTGTGAGTGACCCTATGCAATGCTGATTAACTGGAGCAACAATAGAGAATAATGGAATCCTCAAGCTGACTGACAGAACATTCCAGGATAGAAACAAATAGCCCAGGAGTTCCTTTGAAACATCTGATGAGAAGCAGCCCAAGAGAACTGAATTTTAGTAATTCAGAGGATTGGTTCAGATTCATATTAACTTGAATGTTAAAAGAATTGTCATTCTATATTGAATCAATTATACACTACCAACTGTCATCCTCTTCATGAAGCAGATACAGTGATAAATAGAATTTTAAATATTTAAAAAATATTTTAGTATAATGCAATTCCAAAGAAATTTAACTATCTTACATACAATAAGGTATAAAAAATAACCATAAACTGTTTAAAAACTCTGATAAAATGTACTGCTATTTTCTAGGTAAAAATGATTCTTTGCCATCTTTAATTAATTGCCAATTGAAAGAAAACCAGTTTGCAATGATTGCCTGAGCCAGATCAGGGAAAGTGATGGATGGGAAAATAAAGTACATGGCAAAATGACAGTATAAGAAAAACTGGAAAGATAAATAAAAGAAAGCTCACGAAGAAAGGGTAAATAAATTGCTAACCACAGCCTTTGTCTTCTTTTGTTACTTGAGGCAGAATGCATGGTTTTAATGAAGCTTTTTAGGTTACAATCAGATAGTAATGATTTTTCTACATTCTACCAGCTTCAACTGGTAGTCTTCTTGCCACTCTTGACACTAATTCCAAAAAAAGTAATACCTTCTTTGAAAGTCATTAAGTTGCTCCATTCAAAAATAAATTCTAATTTCTACCCTGTCAATAACTTGTTCAGCCACCTTAGACAAGTCACTAAACCTTTTATGCTTATGTTTCCTGAGCTGTAAAAGTTGAGAGAATCACAACGATCCACCTTGAGGGTCACCGAAGAGCACCTTCCAGGCAGGAGGTGTTATGTACAAAAAAGAATGGCAGTATCTTTGCCTTTGGCAAAGAGGATAGAAATATGGAACAGCCTCTCCAATGCCTTTAGCAAGTGGTATGTGGTCTGTCCAAGTGTCCCAAACTTCAATTCAGATTCTCCAGCAAAGACAACTGCTTTCATTTCTTATTACTCAGAAATGTGATTTCTCTCCCTCAGAGTCTTAACAATGTAGAACAAATCTAAAGGCACAGAATTCAAAGGTCTTTATTCTACACAGATTTATTAATATCTTTTAATAAAGTCCTTCTAATGTTTGGAGTCCAGTGACATTATCACGAGCAATGACCATTACTCATGTGAAATTAAGATACTCGAACATTGTGGCAGTCAGTTTAAAATTACATTTGCTGCATTAAGAGTGACTTGGAACAGTTATTTTCTCTGAATGTGCTTACTCATGGCTGAAAATCCCTCAGTGATATGACCTTTACATTCAACATTTAGAAAGCTTAACAATACTTTCCCGTAGCAGCTTAAAGTAGGAGATAATTCTTTCCCAAGGGGAAAAAAAAAAAAAATTAAAATGCTGCAACGCCTGTTGGAGAAATGAAGGCAAGGATAATGACAGCAATAATAGGCCAAATAATTACGTTAATTGTTTATTTGTTTGCAAATGAAGGCATTCAATATTTACTGCATTTAGTTCTTGTCTAATAGTGTCATTTTCATACCTGTAGCTTCATCCAGGATAAGACTAACCAGTCTCAAATGCAAAATAACCTCTAATTTAATGCAACAGTTGAATTCATTCACCTTTAAACTAAATATCTAAAAATGAACAATTTAATTGGGGGGAAAAAAACTGACATATTTTCAGTTGTTCTTTGTAAATTGTTGTTTAGCATCTGCACCACACATACACCATACACACACACACCAGGTATTATTCTTTGTCTGGTCAAGGACTGACTTCATGGTTACCATGGCAACCCAGTTTGCTCAGGGCTCTCTTTCAGCAGCTGCTGATTACACTTTGAATTTTATTTGCATTCATGATTAAGGAGGAATATAAAAGACTATGGTAAAAAAAAATTCTTACAGCAATAAGAGGATAAAAGACATTTCAATCAGTGATTCTTTGCAGCTTTAATTAAAAATAAAAGAATAAGAAGAGGTAACGGGATTTCAGAAACTTTAATGGCTGACTGGCTGTTGCAACAAAATTAAGTGAAGACGCTACTACCATCTTAAACTCTTGAAATTTGCAAGGTTGTACACTATTAGCTACAAAGACCAGATAGGCAGTTTTTGTTTTCTAGTAATGATCTCTCAACTTTCAAAAAATAATAAATGCATATTTCTGTTCCAGGATTGGAAAAAGATAAAAGAACAAAAATATTTAGGATCATATTTGTTGAAATCATGCAATGTACTTTCAAGAAGGATGCTCTTTGATACTAAATGTCACTTATCCTTGGCCTTTTTATGTTCACAGGGATTTATTCTACCAATTATAATATAGAAAGAAAGAGTACCATAATTACCAGTGATTACCAGAACATAAATAGAAAGACAAGAACTCTATGGAAACATGGAACTTTACCAGGTAAGACTGTACAATTTTGACTAACTTTGGGCACACGTGTTGTACTATTACTTTAGAAAATGTAAAACAACTAAGAGAATAGGATGTCTTTGTATTTGGAGCAAAGAAATATTGGAAGAAAATATTTAAGTTATATCACTTATAAGTCATAATATTTTCATTTCCCTCCATCCCCTTGATATAACTCTAAAAAGATAAATATTTTATTTTCTGTGTAATAGTAATAAACACATATTTAATTAACTTATTCTGCTAGAGGCTCTTGTCTGGACAAATTCTGTGCTCTAAAGGTTATATTAATGCATCAATTCTTTAGAGACTATTTTCAGATCTGTTAATTTGATACTAACAATATAGAAATCAATAAAATCATGTTTTGAATTGCAATTAACAAAAGATAAGGAAAACAGTGAATCAAAATTAAGTATACAAGATTATGAACCTTTGTTAGTTTTGATGTGACTGAATTATATGTATATACCCTAGATGATTTAATGTAAGTACTTTCATGATAGTTTCCTATTTTAACTGGTTATATAACTAGATGAGAATGCTATAAGAGGCAAAACCAAGCTACTCATGTATTATTCGGAAATTTGCTGTATTTTTAAGTTTTCCACTTTAAGAAAAATATAACTCAATTTAAGACAGAATAATAACTATATACACTGTATTAATTTAATATGAAATTTAAAGAAAATGTCAGTTCATGATTACTTTGTAGAGCTTTTGGCTCCCACTATTTTAGTGTTGTAATAAATTAGTATTATTAGAGATGTTGCTCTGTTTAACTTGTCCTTCTAATACAGAGATCTCCACCTAGATGTTGCATTCTGCTTTAGCCAGCAGCCACCCAGGAAATCAAGGCCTTTTAAGAAACCCAAGGGCCATATTTAACATTTCTCTCAATAAGTTTAAGTTTTTTCCATCATACCAGATTCCAGTAGATCAAAATTTTCTTCCTATTTCTTTCTTAATTGTATTCAGATAAAACTATGCTCCAGAAAAGGATATGCCAAGCCTGCCTGTACCTCAGGCCCGTAACTGTCTCTTTTCACAACAAAGACTGCAGAGTCTAAGTCTCCTTCAAGAAAAACAATTTGCTTTCTTTTCCTTTAACTACCTAGCAGTAGAGTCTCTTGTCTCACCTATAGTCCTCTCAGCTGGAAATGTTTATAATTAGTGGCCAAGAAACTTTTCTACAGATTTTCATACACATACAGTCACAAATAGACACACATGTTCTGGGGGGTGCAGGAGGCATTTCTAAAAGGGGTCACCTTTCACTTTTAGTGTCAAACAACTGTGCTTTCCAGAAGCCAACCGCTTGCCACAGATAGGAATTTGTTCATGAAGGACCAGATAGCTGAGATACCTACCCTCCAGGCGGACTAGAGACACTGAAACGCAGAGGAACATCTTTCCAAACTTAAGAGACACAGGTATACTAGAAAGCAGAAAAGTGCTGGATACTGAAAAGAGGTATCAGAATGTCTCTCCCGCTTGTGAAATGATGGTAGGTACTTCACGTATGAGCCAAAAATTCAGAATAGCGACTGGCACACAGATATTGAATCTTGACATGGGCTTCCAGCCAGTTGAGAGCAGTACACAGGTGACTTACTGAAAATGACAAGGGGCATCATCATCTAAGTGGGTCACCTAACGTATTCAGTAAAGACCCTTTACTGGAAAACCCACAATGTTTAACCTATTAGCCTGTAACAGCATATATTTGCAGACTTTGATTTCCAGTTTAAAAAAATTTTACTCATTTCTTTCCCAGAACTTCACTGCTGAGTTCAACTGGAGAAGTGTTTTGGTCCCAGAGTCATTTTCTCCTAAGACAGATGATTTTATTTAATATTTTTTTAAGGTACATCTGAATGTTCAAGGGAAGAAATTAGAATAGCCAACTGGGGTCATCCATAAAATTTGTCTGGCATTAGAAATCATTGGAAAAGATGTTTTTTCAGTCATCTAGATGATTGGGCCATCTAGGAAAATGGATTGGGCCATCTGGGAAAAAGTGAAATTGCTTGTTTCCTGTAACGACACTGAACTAATATTGTTAAATTATTATTTTGTGTTGATTAAAATTTTACTATATCTCTGGTAAGCATAAAAAGTCTGACCGTTTCTGAGCTGAGGGTGAAGATTTAGTGAATTTTTGTCAGTAAGAGGATATTAAGAAGAGGTGGCAAGAATACACAGAAGAGCTGTACAAAAAAGATCTTTAAAACCCAGATAATCACGATGGTGTGATCACTCACCTAGAGCCAGACATCCTGGAATGTGAAGTCAAGTGGGCCTTAGAAAGCATCACTACGAACAAAGCTAGTGGAGGGGATGGAATTCCAGTTGAGGTACTTCAAATCCTCAAGGTGATGCTGTGAAAGTGCTGCACTCGATATGCCAGCAAATTTGGAAAACAGCAGTGGCCACAGGACTGGAAAAGGTCAGTTTTCGTTCCAATCCCAAAGAAAGGCAATGCCAAAGAATGCTCAAACTACCGCACGATTGCACTCATCTCACATGCTAGTAAAGTAATGCTTAAAATTCTCCAAGCGAGGCTTCAGCAATGCATGAACCGTGAACTTCCAGATGTTCAAGCTGGTTTTAGAAAAGGCAGAGGAACCAGAGATCAAATTGCCAATATCTGCTAGATCATCGAAAAAGCAAGAGAGTTCCAGAAAAACATCTATTTCTGCTTTATTGACTATGCCAAAGCCTTTGACTGTGTGCCTCACAATAAACTGTGGAAAATTCTGAAAGAGATGGGAATACCAGACCATCTGACCTGTCTCTTGAGAAACCTGTATGCAGGTCAGGAAGCAACAGTTAGAACTGGACATGGAACAACAGACTGGTTTCAAATAGGAAAAGGAGTACGTCAAGGCTGTATATTGTCACCCTGCTTATTTAACTTATATGCAGAGTACATCATGAGAAACGCTGGGCTGGAAGAAACACAAGCTGGAATCAAGATTGCTGGGAGAAATATCAATAACCTCAGATATGTGGATGACACCACCCTTATGGTAGAGAGTGAAGAAGAACTAAAGAGCCTCTTGATGAAGGTGAAAGAGGAGAGTGAACAAGTTGGCTTAAAGCTCAACGTTCAGAAAACTAAGATCATGGCATCTGGTCCCATCACTTCATGGGAAATAGATGGGGAAACAGTGGAAACAGTGTCAGACTTTATTTTTTTGGGCTCCAAAATCGCTGCTGATGGTGATTGCAGCCATGAAATTAAAAGATGCTTACTCCTTGGAAGGAAGGTTATGACCAACCTAGATAGCATATTTAAAAGCAGAGACATTACTTTGCCAACAATAGTCCATCTAGTCAAGGCTATGGTTTTTCCAGTGGTCATGTATGGATGTGAGAGTTGGACGGTGAAGAAAGCTGAGCGCCGCAGAATTGATGCTTTTGAACTGTGGTGTTGGAGAAGACTCTTGAGAGTCCCTTGGACTGCAAGGAGATCCAATCAATCCATCCTGAAAGAGATCAATCCTGGGTGTTCATTGCAAGGACTGATGTTGAAGCTGAAACTCCAATACTTGGCCACCTCATGCGAAGAGTTGACTCATTGGAAAAGACCCTAATGCTGGGTAGGATTGGGGGCGAGAGGAGAAGGGGACAACAGAGGATGAGATGTTTGGATGGCATCACCGACTCGATGGACATGGGTTTGGGTAGACTCCAGGAGTTGGTGATGGACAGAGAGGCCTGGTGTGCTGCAATTCATGGGGTCGCAAAGAGTTGGACACGACTGAGCGACTGAACTGAATGGTATAAAACTATTGCAGTTCAAATATGGTATAATGGTACCTAACAACTACAACTTTTCTTTTTAAAATTCTATTCTTAGAACAGACAAATTTACAGCAATTTTAAGCAGGTAGTGTATGTAGAGTTCCCATATATCCCACTTCAGTTTCTCCTATTATTAGCATCTTATGTTAACATAATACCTTTGTTATAGTAACTAATGAACAAATACTGATCCATTTTATTAACTAAAGCTCATAGTTAATTTAAATTTTCTTAGTTTATGCTTAATGTCCTTTTTCTGTATTGGGATTCCAACCAGGATACCACATTACATTTAGTTGCCATTTCTCTTTCAGCTTCTCTTGGTTGTGGCAATTTTCCAGAGATGCCTTATTTTTCATAACCTTGACAGTTTTGAGGGTAGTGGTTAGGTATTTTGTGGGATGCGTCATTACTGGAATTTGGTGTTTTATTTTTTTTTTTTCTTGGTAAGACATTGATGATGGGTTTTTGATTATTGGTTATGAAGGGAGACCAGAGGTAAAGTGTCATTTCCATCACATCATATTATCATATCAAGTGTACATACTATTAACTAGGTTTATGGCTGCTGATATTGGCCTTGAGCACCAGACTGAGACAATGTCTGTCAAGTTTGTGTGTAGTAAAGTTACTCTTTCCATATATTAGATTTTGGAAGGAAGACACATGTACCACACACCTCAGGAACACGGAATCATAGACCTTCTGCTTGAAGGGTGAGAAGCTACAAAATTAATTGGATCCTTCCATTTGGAAAATTTGTCTCTTCTCTCTCATCAATTTATTCAATAATTTAGTTAACAGAGTGGGCTCACGGGTATTTATTTTCTACTCGGGCAATAAAATTTTACAGATTCCATTACAAAACTTAAGGCAAATAGACAAAGCTAAAGACTTTGCTTGATATAAAAATGCTTGTATGGTGCATTCTAAATGAATCTGATTCAGAAATACAACACTTAAGTGAAGGGTAGACTTGGGGGATGAGCAGGTGTTTCCTCATAGAAAGGATAAGAAAAATCAGAGGATTGTTCTTATTGAGAAATAATTAAAGTATTATATAGAGTAATGCCTCAGAATACTCTTTCAGAAACAAAAAGAAAAACACAATTTATAAAATTTTAAAAATAAATATTTAAATCAGTTTCTGTGAACTTTTTAATCTTTTACATATATAAAGGAAGGTGGCTAAAATGGTTATGAGAATCTCAAATGTTCAAATTCCTTCAGCATTCATTTATCTTGGAATCTTTCACTATATTGCTCTTTAGGTAAAGAAAAATGTGAAGTTTAAAAGAAATTCAGTAGAGAATCCTGGCTTTTTTATTACAAAAGCTAGATATCAAAAAAAGCTAGATATCTCCGACTGACAGAGATTGTTATTGGTCATCATTGGCCATGACTTAAATGTGCAAAATATGTAATATTGTGAGGGAAAGAAAGAGGAAAACATGTGTGAAACACAAATATTAGAAGAGCATTTGACAATTGTGGTTTACTTATATAAAGTTCATGATAGGGATTGTTTATTACATGGATTCAAATATACAAGAAATGTCAATGCCTGTTCTATTGCATATCTTATATTCTATAAGACTTTCAAGGATTCTACATGTGTTTTTATCTCTGATTGCCATTTTTTATCAATTAAAGCATTTTTTCTAAGACACTGAGGAATCAAGCCTGCTCTATTCAAACAATTTTCTTTTCTTTTCTTTTTTACTGCTGTCACACTAAATTCTAAAATTCTGTGGGATTATGCAGTGCTCAGAACTTCTTGGCTTACAAAATAACTACTTGTAACATGAATTTTATCACATGGTATTCATTTCTTCATAATGTCTAGGTAAATGCATATAAATACACACACACGCACACACATACATACCTATGTATAAAGTGGAAAATCAATATACCAACATATAAAAGAATAACATTTCAGATAAACATTCACAGAATTGTCTCCTGATCTATATAGGTAGGAGTGAAAAATGAAGAAGACCCAAGACAGTGCATAATAAAATATTCTAAGTACAAATTTAGTAAACAGAAGTTTTGATTCACTGTGATATGATGTTGGAGTCAAGCCATGAACTTGGGTGAACCAAGACAGACCATAGAAGCAGATTCAACAGGATGTCAAAACTAGAGGCACTGGGAGGAACAAGATGAAGACAGAGGCAAAGAGGAATATGGACAAGGCTAATTAGATACAAAGCTGGGGCATAGCAGTCACCCTTGCTAGTTTCTTGTATTATTATGGGGCTGTGTATGAGGTCTTAGCATTATGACAGATGCCTATAAACATGCAGGGCTTTCTAGATGGTGCTAGTGGTAAAGAACCCACTTGCCAATGCAGGAGACATAAGAGACTTGGGTTTGATCCCTGGATTGGGAAAATCCCCTGGAGGAGGGCACAGCAACCCACTCCAGTATTCTTGCCTGGAGAATCCCATGGATAGAGGAGCCTGGCGGGCCACAGTCCATGGGGTCACAAAGAGTTGGACATGATTGAGTGACTAACACTTTCACTTCACTTTCATAAACATGCAGAAGAATTAAACACAGCAAAAATCTTCAGTCTTTCAGATTTTCTTTTACCTTGTATATATTGCCTTACGAGTAGCAGCAGCACAGAAATATCACTACTATACCATCTACATGGCCTACAGGAAAGCTCAATGCATGAAACTTGAAGTCACAAATATAGTCTTTCGATAACTATAAAATACAAAAGTGTAGTTGCTTAAATTATTAGCTATTTTCTCTCAATCTTCATTAGCATTTCTTTAATTAAAATTATTTTCTTAGTGTCCTTAAGACATAACATAATTGGCACCCAGGAAGCTACTAATGTAAGTCTTTAGGATATATGCCACATATTCTAACTTCCTATGACACTAATGATATCTTGGAGTGATCAGAAATGCCCTGGAGCACACACGAGCTTGATGTAAGCTCTTTTAGGCCACAAGGTTATCATCTACATGATTATGGCTTGAATACATTTAAATGATCACTAACGCACCTTGTAAAAATGCCCAGGTTGTCTAAGAAACTAAGGTTTATACAAGAAATAATGAGTTAATTAACCAGGATGCTTAAGTAGCAAAACAACAACAAACCTCCAATTTTCTCTCTTTGATTTTCAACATTAATATGATAATGCAAAACCAAATATCATTTTAGATTCACTGCAGAAGAATCTGAACATTTATTCCCTATAATACTTATTATGCATGCGTTTTAAACAATTTCTTCATTCCTATGTTTGAAAGAGGTTCTGAAGGGTCTCTTTTGTAAGTCCAAGAACAATAGTGACCTTAACCTGTGTTTTTGGTATGAAAAATAATGGTTTCTTATATGATTTTACCTCATCTACAGTTCTTTCTTTTCAAATTTGACATCCAGTTGCTAGATATCATCTACAGATAAACCAATATTTATTTCTAAGTTCCTGTTCTTGAAAAATGTGCAATGCTTAGCAGTAGATAAACTGAAGAGGCTGAGTTCAGACACTTTATTGAACTCAACAAAGCTTTTTTTTTTCCTGTGTCAAAATAAAGGATCATTTGGGTAGTAAAGTCGTGAGAATGGAAGTGTAAGAAGGAAAATGACCCATTGGTTTTCTAGACTTACCTAAATAACTCTGGAAAGTAAAAAATACTCTTCTCATGTTATCACATTTTCATCCCTTTTTCATGTAAGATTTTCTTTTCTTCTAAAATAAGTTAGAAGAGTAGAGACAGCAGTCTTTTTATCATTCACACACTTACCATGAGCAGATTCCAATTACTCATCTGATGGTTTTTTCACATCATTCCTCATATTAAACTTTATATCTCAAGAAAACACATCATGCTCTTTTATTTGAGCCTTTTAAATGTTCTATAAACATACTGTTATGCTTCATGGAATAAACACTGTTCCACCCCTTATTTGAGCAGTAAATTTGTATTTCTTTTTTAAGAGGGTGCTCAAGCAGGGCCTGTGAAGCTCTCACCTTCTCACAATTTCTTATGTGCTCCCAACTCTTTGTTACCTTTTTACCTTTTGTATAATTAATTTGTACTATGTGTTAGACCATCTGTTCTCTCTCTCTCCAATGAACTGTAAGTTTATTGAGTACACAGATTGTCTCTTTTAATCTGTATAATTTTAACTAGCACATGGTATAAGTTTAATAAGTACTGAATTTTAAATATCATTTTACTCTGGACTACAGAAGCTGCAGTTTTATTTTTGAATGATTTTGAATATTACCGGACACATAATTGTCAAATCCATAATCACTTTTAATAAACAGGTGTAAAATACTTAGTCATATTTCAGTCTGTTACACCAGCTAACCTGTTCATTAACAGACTATGACATTCTAGCTAGAAAAGAGAAAGGAACTGTCTATGGGATGGATGCTTATTATCTTTTGTAACTAGACAATAAGAATCATTATTCATGTTCTTGCTTCTCCAAAATATGTTAAAAGACTATATATAGCAAGGCACTCATAATGCCATAATTGTATTATTGCAACAAGAAGTATGAAGGGCCTCTTTCTTGCATATTTGCTTTTCCTCCAAGAGTGGCTGTAGGCCTGATGTCCACCATAGTTTTAGGATATATGTGAAAAGCTATGCCATGTTCTCTTTCATTGGAAAAAAAGAATCAATGGTTTGCTTACAAAAGGACTTTATATGCTAAGGGCTTCCAAGGTGGCTCAGTGGTAAAAATATCCACTTGCCAATGAGGAGACACAAGAGATGAAGGTTTGATCCCAGATTCTGGAAGATCCCCTGGAGTAGGAAATGGCAACTTGATATGGTATTCTTGCCAGGAAAATTACGTGGGCAGATAAGCCTGGTGGGCTATAGTCCATGGAGCCACAGAGTCAGACATGACAGCGACTGAGCACATCATGGGCTAAAATAGTTTCTTGAGATGTGATTTCTCCTACTTTACACTGTACCTTTTCCTTGTAACAAAGCATGTATATGTATAATGGATTCACTTTACTGTACAGCAGAAACTAACACAACATTGGTGGTTTAGGTGGTGGTTTAGTCACAAGTCGTGTCCGACTCTTGTGGCCCCATTGACTGTAGCCTATCAGTCTCCTCTGCACATGGGATTTTCCAGGCAAGAATACTGGAGTGGATTGCCATTTCCTTCTCCAGGAAACACAACATTGTAAATCAACTATAGTCCCAGTAAGATTAATTTAAAAATCATATGAGCCATTACAAACAACTTGTTGACCAAAAAGACATCATGTTTTCCCTAATAGATTAATAACATATATTTCTATAACCATAAAATCTTATAAAGTTGTAAGTCCAACAGGGAGCAAGGTATGGAAAAGATGCAGGTAAAAGTAAGAAAAAGATGTAAGCATAAATAATTCCATATATTTCTCTTATCTCTAAAGAAAGAAGGTTGAGCCCTGAAGAATCGATGCTTTTGAACTGTGGTGCTGCAGAAGACTCTTGAGAGTCCCTTGGACTGCAAAGAGATCCAACCAGTCCATACTAAAGGAAATCAGTCCTGAATATTCATTGGAAGGACTGATGCTGAAGCTGAAACTCCAATACTTTAGCCACCTGACGTGAAGAGCCAACTCACTGGAAAAGACCCTGATGCTGGGAAAGACTGAGGGCAGGAGGAGAAGGGGACGACAGAGGATGAGATGGTTGGATGGCATCACTGACCCAATGGACATGAATTTGAAAAAACTCAAGGAGTTAATGAAGGACAGGGAAGCCTGGTGTGCTGCAGTCCATGGGGTCACAAAGAGTAGAACATGACTTAGAGACTGAACAACAACCACTATTCAAAACCCTTTATGTTTCTTAGTTACTGCTTTCATTGTTAGTAATCTTTTCTTTCAAGCCATTATAACTCACACGGAAAGCGTTCACGAATGCACTCCTTTTGTTCTATCTCCTTTCCCAAGGAGCACTTTTAATACAATTATAGGATTCTAGATATAATAGGGACTTTGGAAGTCATCAAATTTCATCTTTCCCTTAAATAAATAGGGAAATTAAGTTGCAGACATTTGTTGTTTTGCAGATGCTCAAATACAGGTTTTATAATTAAAATAAAATCATAATATTTATCTACATTCTATTTATCAACTGTTCTGAAAAACTAAGGAATGATCAAGTTACACAATAACTAGAAGAGCTATTATTCAGACACAACAATCCATAGACATAGTGCTTCATGCCTTTCCTACTGTGAATTCCTTACTCATTACTAACTTTAGTTAATGAAATTGGAAAAATTTATCCTATGTTATCAAGTGTTTAGGTAAAACAAATGTGAAATTGTTTATTTCTTCCAGAATAAAAGCTAAGTCCTTTTCAGTTTTTCACTATTAATTAGTATGAATTCATGCCATACTGTTACATTATACCACCACTACACAACACTCAGAGCCTAGTGGAATGCAAAAATTCCCCAAGAGTGGGACCAGACAGAAATATGAAAGAAGTATTGCTAGTAAAAAATAAAGTAAATTATACTGGTTGCCCAAAAAGTTTGTTCAGTGTTTTTCATAATATTTAATGGAAAAACCTGAACAAACCTTTTGGCCAACCCAATACTTGATTTTTGTGATAACTAAGGGTGGGCTACAGTCCGTGGGGTCACAGAGAGTTGCACATGACTGAGTGACTAACAACCTCAACAATAACAAAGGGTATCTGAAAGGGGGCTTCTCAGTTGGCACTAGTAGTAAAGAACACACCTGTCAATGCGGGATCTGCAGGAGATGCAGGTTCAATCCCTAGGTTGGGAAGATTCCCTGAGGGAGACCATGGTAACCCACTCTAGTGTTCTTGCCTGGAGAGTCCCCATGAACAGAGGAGCCTGGTGGGCTACAGTATTAGTGTCACTAAGAATTGGACACAACTGAAGCAACTTAGCACACAGGCATGCAAGGGTATCTAAAAGCTATGTGTGCTATATATTTTGGCTAATATTAGCTTTATTGGTTAAATTCTTTGTCTCTTATGACTATTGGAAAATAATAAAGAAAAACATTTTTCCCAGAAGACAGTGATTGTCTTTTAAATGATTTTGATTTCCATTACTGAAGTATAATATATAACTGAATTTTCCTAGGGTATTTGTTTCTATGGGACTTCCCTGGTGGCTTTTCTATAGTAAAACACATTAGCTTTTTTTTTTGTTTGTTTGTTTTAAATAAAGATTATTTTACCAAGAGACATAAGAGTAGAAAGGGCACAAATAGGTGCCAGGGCAGTAGGAGACTGAATTTTGTGGCACTGTATGTAAATTTGTATCACCTGCACTCCTAACATTTGTAAAGATACAGAAGATTTTTTGGTGTATCAGATATACATTATAGGAAGACAGAAGGTATTTCAGATCCTCAGAAGGCTTATAGGGCCATCTTGGCTGAGAGGCTAAAGGAACCTGTCAGGACTACTTGAAATAGAGATGTGTTGCTTGATGAAGGCAAACGGGGGTGAAAGGTCTCCCATGACAGGAATCTCCCCAAAGCCCACAAAAATCCTCAAAAAGGCAAAGAATCATCCTTTAAAAGCTTTCTGGCTCTGAAAGACTATGGTGGGTAACTCTAATAAGGGCCCCAATGATCCTTATCTCCAAGTACTCAGGCTCTTGTGTTATCCCTTTCCCATGAGAAATTGCTGGGCCTAATAATTTGTTTCTAATAAACAGAATACTCATTGTTGGATGTCACTCTTGAGACTACTTTACAAAGAGAGAATGGCTTCTGTTTTAGATTCTCCTCTCTCATGTCCTTGCTGTGACAGAAGCCAGAAGGCCACTTTGTGAGCTGTTCTATAGAGTGGCCCACGTGGCAAGAAGTGATTTTGTTTTCATCCAGAAAGTATTTGAAGTCTACCAACAGCCATGGTAGTGAGCATGGAAGTAAATTCTCCCGAAGTTGTGCCTTGAGATGGCTGTAGCCCCACCAATAGATAGCTTAATCACAGACTTGAGGAAGATCCTGAGAAAGAGGACCAAGAGAAGCCAGCCCAAGTTTCTAAGCCACAGGAACTATGGAACTATGAAACTATGAGATGGTTAACTAACCTGCTAATTATTTGGAGGTAACACGTTACATAAAAATAGACAACTAATACAGGCACAAAAACAAATTATGTGAAACCAGTTCAAGTAACTTCTTCTGTCCTCCATTGTTTCCAACCCCAAGCCCAGGAAACTTAAAGATACAGGATGAGAAGAAGGGGGGAAAGCTTAGGCTTCGTTTCACACCTAGATCTGAGCTGGGGAGAGGAAAGATATTGTATACTATATGATACTTTGCTAGTTTTGTTTGGGAATTTTTTAATGAATGGTGTCTATCTTAGTTCTTAAACTGACTGCAAGAGGGTTTACTATCTAAGGATAAACTGGAACTATGGAGTTTGCCATATTTTCATAGAAGGATAAGGAAGATAAACGTGACTGAATAAATTTTATAGATAGACTCTGATACCAGAATACAGATACATTTCCATTATGTTCTTAGTTGAGTTTGTTTAATATACTCTGTGTGCACTCCTCTGGTGATCTTTTTTGTTGAAACATTGAACTGAGTGAGTTATATGCCTTGGTATTCAGTGGGATAGAGTTTACCCAGAGAAGAAATAAGAAATATAATATAATGTCAAGCTTGCACTAAATAAAGGTCACACATTTACCAGGACATGTTTGGTGAGTATATAAGGAAGCATTGTTAGAACAGAAAGCAGCTCAAGCCCAACAGCCACGCAGTATAAAAGTTGTGTTCAGTGAGCAACACAACAACTGTGAGAGCTTTCCCAGGCAGAGTGAAATATTGCTGTACTCTATGCCAAGGACTGGGCTATTACTATTGCTGGCTTGTTTATCCTGAGTTTTTAATCCCTCGAGTTTGTAGCGCCAAGGCTTGGTTTTAGAAAACTACAATGTTGACACACAGTTTAAGTACAAACCACTTTGAAACAACACAGGACAGAATGACTGCCTGGCCTATTATTACTGCCTTTTATTATTTGAAAACTGCCTTTGTTTTTTTGGCCTTACAGTTTTTTCTTCATCTGTCTAAATTTGCTCTGTTGTTAAATGTTTAAAAATGTGTTATGCTGCTTCATTCTTATTTTCCTATGCTGTTCTCATGCCTGGGTATCTCTGTACACCTTCCCACACAACATCAACCCAGCAGATTGCTGGACAGTCTTCAAAACTGCTCAAATGCAGCACAAAATTTTCTCCTCTGTTAAGCTAAGCCCTCAAGGCAGACCTGAGCATCTATCTTGCACAGGTACTTTGTCCATATTGCCTTATAGTGCTTATTGTCTTCTATGATTGTGTTTGTCTATGCCTGGCATCAATCACAATAAGCAGAGGGCTTGGCACATAGTAATTTTCCCTCAATATATTTGCTGAATCAATGTCAAATGAATGAATAAATACATAAAATCTCTATATACTCTTCTTCAATTCCTTTGCTTCTCTGTCCCTCATATGTGGCCACTACAACTCTAGAAAGGCTCTTATCAATCATAATAGAGTAAACAATACTTCAATTAATGCAGTCTAATTTTTTTGTGTGTGTGTGAACCTATTTAAACTAGAAGTCAAGGTACTTACTCTGTTGACTCAAATAGATATTTGGGGACTTTAAAATAAAGAATTGATTCTTTCCTAAAGTGAAATCTGGCCTTTGCCCTCACTCAGTGGAGGTGATCACTAGACCTTGGGATGTGATAACTGACTGGAATGTCTTTGATTTCCTGGCGAACCGTGGGTCATGCTGGGTAGACTGACAATATGATTTAGAGTGAGGTTGGCCACATCAGAGAGTATTATATTTAGGTGGGGACTGAGCATGCCATAAATAATATGATTTAGGGCTAGAGCATTGGTCCATGGGACTAGACCTCCTGTGATCAACCACAGGGACAATCAATCATGCCTACACAATAAAGCCCTAATATAAATTCCAGACATTAAGGCTGCAGTGAGCTTTTCTGGATGACAATTCTCAGAACACATTACCTCACATCAATGCCAAAAATGCAAGGCTGCCCAGACTCCACAGAGAGAGGACAACAGAAGCTCCATGTCTAGTGCTTTCTTAGATGCTGCCCTGAAAGTTTCTTCCTTTGGAGGATTTTATCTGAATCATGTCCCTGTTAAAAACCATAACCATGAGTATAATCACTTTCTGGGAATTCTTATAGTAAATTAACATACCTGAGGTGGTTTGGGGAATATTCTGAGTTTGAAGTTGTTGTTGGAAGAGAGGGTGGTCTCATGTTGACTGAGCTCCCTTTAACTTTACATTTGGCTACAGCTCTCCACAAGGGTGAATTAGTATGTGTGTGATATTGGGTAGAGATATTTCGGTGAAAATATTTCAGTGCCACATAACTATCTTTTTTCACTTGACACAGGTCGTAACAATTTGGAGATTAATATCAGTGTCATAGCTTATAACAAAAATAAGACTTGTAGTGCCCTTCAGGATAGAATGGCCCAAAAGAGCTGCTGAACTATGGAAGATACTGTCTCTTGAAAGCAAGTGTGGTTGTAGCAGCGATGCCTCAATCTGTGGGCGCTCTCCTATTTTTACTGCTTAAGTTTCTGGTAATTTCTGAGAAATGGGATTCTATTTTCAAACTGCATGAAGTATCTATTCTTTTAGCCTAAATATTATAAAACTTGTTCCTTCTATGAATATCTCCTTAATGAGAGAAAACAAAACTATTAATGTATCTACAAAAAAGCAAACATTAAATGTATTGCCACACTGGATTCTTTCACAGAAACATTGTTCCCAAGGACAGTTAGCTTATTTGCATTCTGACAGAAAACGTTGTTTCCAATAAGATTAATGGTTAAGAAATATCTATTTTTCCATTAGAATACTGAGAGGCAAGAGATAATTACTTAAGAGCAATGTGTAAAAATGCATCTGGGTTGCTCTGCAAACATTTGTTTCAATGTCATGTTTTTCATTCTTTAAAAATCTGCGGTTAATATGTCTAGAGAAAAGTACCCTTACATTAGTGTTTTAATATTTAAGCCTGTGATCCTGCCCAAGGTAAATCTGCAAGCTGGTTTAGCTCTCTCTTCTCTCTTTTGCAAAGACTCCTGTAAACTAGTTCAAAATCATCCTTTGGTTTTGCTCCTGACCTCTGAGTCTTCCTATTTTAATGTTCCAAGTTATAAATGAACTGAAATGATCAGGGCTACTCTGAAGCTAAAAATAGCCCCACATTCATAATCATAAGCTACAGTATGACAGGACTTCTGAGGTAGGCTGAATTTTATCGAGGTGTTTTAAGAAGTTCTCTTGTCTCTAAGAAATTGTACTTTCTTTACATCCTTACTGAATTACAGACTACTGGAACTCTTGGGATTCCTTACACTACTTTAGGTTAATCTTTTTATAAAACTTATTACTCTAGAATTATGCCTGGATTGAAACACACAGAATCTGCTGGCAAATTTTCTATAACAACTATAAAAATGGTACAGAAACACTTGTATAGTTAGTCGAGATCAGTACTTTTCTCCCTGAAGTGAATACAACCTTAGCCCACTTAGAACCAGGATGTCCATGGTGTCTGGTACCGACTACAGCTACCAAGGGGAGAATTGGTGATCACTGAAGTTCTCAGATTATAGATCCTAAACTATATCCATAGGAGAGAGAATCACATAAAATACTTTTTAACAGAATTTTTATTGTCATTAAAATTCCATGATGACAGGCAATGATAATGGGGAACGTCACATCCCATCCTCCCTTCCACCCTTCCATCTCCTCCAAATGTCCAAGATGTAAAATAAATTAGTTCTCTCCCTCTCTCCACTCCTTTCCTCTCCTATCTCTCTTTTGTCTTCTTTTTCTCTCCTCTCTCATCTCATGTTGCAGTTTTTTTTCATCTTACAAATTTTCATATGTCTACCATTAAAAGTTCAGTATGTAAATGCATTATGACCTTGAAAAATAAAGCTTTAGGCCACTGAACTGTCAGCTCTATTGATTACCACATTGTCACTAAAACCTAGAACAGGGTCCAAAACGTGCTAAGAACAAAAGAAACACTATCAGGAACAAAAGAAGAGAAGGAGGAAGGAAAGTAGTAAAACAAGAAAGGAAACAAAAATTTGAATTACAAAAAATTCAGGATTAAATGCCAAAAAATATTTGTGTATTTTATGTTCTCATTTAAAGAACCATTGAGCCACAGCTTAAAATGGGTGCCAGATATAGAACAGAAACTCCCCTTTGTCAATAGTAATGGTATTATATATGTATTACTAAAAGCCTTTCTATTTTGTATTTGATTTAAAGATGACAATGCTATACACATTTCTCCAGCTGTGTTCCCTTAGCAGAGTAGGACATGCAGTGCTCTAAGAGCAGATGTTAATTCACATGCAATTTTATTTGCTTCTCTAAGAAACAGCAGCTTTGCACATGAATAAAACATATTTCTCCTTTACCATATCCTCCCAGTAAGCTACTTATAGTTAATTATTTTTCTAAGAGTGGGCAAAAGAAGTGAACTAATTTTATTAAAACAACTTTTCCAAGAATTCACTTTTTCTCATTATAAATAATCTGATAAGTTCCACCAAACATTTGAAAAATTGATAAACAGTGGTCTCTTTTGTAAAATAATTATCTATAGTTTGTATTTCTCTTTTACTCTTTTTCTTGTCTTTCTAATAGAACAGTTTTAATTCATCCTAGTTCTTCATCTTGAAATATAAACATTGCATCTTTTAAAAGATGATTTATTTTAAAAAGAAACACTGATTAATACTACCATGATCACAATATAATAATTACACATAGTATTAAAATATAAGATTATTATATGGAACTGATAAAAAAGGAAAAACTATTAATATCCATGTTATCTAAGAAGTCACATTTTGAAATGTTCAGTATACCTTCAAATTCAAAATCTATATATATATATATATATTAATTACTGAGTCCATTATATTAAAATATTAGCAAAATGTATTTATAAAATATATAATTAATAGACAGAAGGGAAGGTTTTAATCCAAAAAAAAAAAACCTGAAGGTAGTAAATCTTGAATTGTACCTTGAAGTTTAAAGAACAATGAAATTTCTCTGTATTTCTATTCACCATTTCTTAGTGTAAAACTATGAGTTGGTGCTTCCTTGGAAAGTTCAGAATTTATTTGTCCTATGCCTCATTTTAATCATCTGTAAATGCTTCCCTCTGTACCTAATGGGAACTCAGGATGGATATTTATTAAGATTAATAACACAATGTTAATCTAAATTTTTGAGAAATTCCACTCATCTCAATCTCTTCACCAAATAAGATCACTCTATTAGCTCATTATTCTCCTGCTCTAATTATATTTACATGCATGAAATTTTTCCTTACATAATGGCTTCATAATTTTTCCGGGCTTTAGAAACTGCAAGTCATCCTTTTTTAAATGTATCATTTACATGTGTTACTGTTGCTAGAGATTCTCCAAGTGGGAACTGAGAGCAGGACCGCCTACATAATTTTAAGGCCTACATAGAAAAATAAAAATGAGGACTTCTAGAGCAAAACTATTAAGAAATTCAAGACAGAAACAGTAGGGCACTAAATCAAACATGAGGCCTCCTAACTGTGGGATTCAGTGAGACTGCACAGGTCACACCAGAGAAGGCAACGGCACCCCACTCCAGTCCTCTTGCCTGGAAAATCCCATGGACGGAGGAGCCTGGTAGACTGCAGCCAATGGGGTCGCAAAGAGTCGGACATGACTGAGTGACTTCATTTTCACTTTTCACTTTCATGCATTGGAGAAGGAAATGGCAACCCACTCCAGTGTTCTTGCCTGGAGAATCCCAGGGACGGGGGAGCCTGGTGGGCTGCCGTCTATGCGGTTGCACAGAGTCGGACACGACTGAAGCGATTTAGCAGCAGCAGCAGCAGCACAGGTCACACACACCTGAAATCAGTCATGGTAGAGAGCAAAGTAGGAAAGAAATGGATAGCTAGGAGACAGATAATCATATGATACAGCCGTCTCATGGACTGCACACTGTTATTTAATATCAATAGTTGATATAGTTATATGATTGGGTGTTTCACTCACAAATTACATGATGGAACTATGAAATTTTAAATAGATTAAGGAGTTTTCCCTTATTACTTGCAAATGACTTACTAATAAGGACTTTGTGTTTATTTGACAGTTGCCTAGTGTACATTCTTTAGTTGGTGATTCATAGTGAAACATTTTGGGGATGTAAGAGAATATACTATATCACTCTTAAAATGGAAATGAAAAACATCAGAGCTAGGGCTGGGATAAAATTCCATCTAGAAGGAAGAAACAAAGAAAATGACAGACAATAATAAAGGTAACAAAATATGATTATGCATTCACCGTAAGCTCAACTTCTATGTATGCTCTTCAGTCTACAAGTACTTTCAAGCATCCATCTAATACTAGCCCCCCCTTTTCCAAGTGCTGGGGATACTATAGTGAGAAAAAGAGATTCATATAGTTGCCTAAAGATATGAGTTTAAGAAAAGATTTGAAAGATGCTTATAATTCAAAATTCAATTGATGAAAATTTTTCTTTCTTTGAACTTTGTAGATTTTTCCTTTTTCTTTTAACTGGATGGGCCAAAAATAAACAACCCAAAATTGTCATCATATGATATAGTCATACGTTCAGGATGACCAAGAGTGCTAAACTAAAGTTTTAGAGAGGTTTCTTCCAGACCATAGCCCTGGATCGCTCTTTCTTTGGCTAAGTATTTACATTAAAACACATGTATATTCTTCTCAGCATCAGTTCAGTTCAGTTGCTCAGTCGTGTCCGACTCTTTGCGACCCCATGAATTGCAGCACGCCAGGCCTCTCTGTCTATCACCAACTCCCGGAGTCTACCCAAACCCATGTCTATCGAGTCAGTGATGCCATCCAACCATCTCATCCTCTGTTGTCCCCTTCTCATCCTGCCCCCAATCCTACCCAACGTTAGGGTCTTTTCCAATGAGTCAACTCTTCACACGAGGTGGCCAAAGTAGTGGAGTTTCAGCTTCAACATCAGTCCTTCCAATAACACTCAGAGTTGATCTCCTTTAGGATGGATTGATTGGATCTCCCTGCAGTCCAAGGGACTCTCAAGAGTCTTCTCCAACACCACAGTTCAAAAGCATCAATTCTGTGGCACTCAGCTTTCTTCACCATCCAACTCTCACATCCATACATGACCACTGGAAAAACCACAGCCTTGACTAGACGGACTTTGTTGGCAAAGTAATGTCTCTGCTTTTAAATATGCTATCTAGGTTGGTCATAACCTTCCTTGCAAGGAGTAAGTGTCTTTTAGTTTCATGGCTGCAATCACCATCTGCAGTGATTTTGGAGCCCAAAAAAATAAAGTCTGACACTGTTTCCCCTGTTTCTTCATCTATTTCCCATGAAGTGATGGGAACTCAGCAGTGGCCACAGGACTGGAAAAGGTCAGTTTTCGTTCCAATCCCAAAGAAAGGCAACGCCAAAGAATGCTCAAACTACCGCACAATTGCACTCATCTCACATGCTAGTAAAGTAATGCTCAAAATTCTCCAAGCCAGGCTTCAGCAATACGTGAACCGTGAACTTCCAGATGTTCAAGCTGGTTTTAGAAAAGGCAGAGGAACCAGAGATCAAATTGCCAACTTCCAATGGATCATCAAAAAAGCAAGAGAGTTCCAGAAAAACATCTATTTCTGCTTTATTGACTAAGCCAAAGCCTTTGACTGTGGATCACAATAAACTGTGGAAAATTCTGAAAGAGATGGGAATACCAGACCATCTGACCTGTCTCTTGAGAAACCTGTATGCAGGTCAGGAAGCAACAATTAGAACTGGACATGGAACACACTGGTTCCAAATAGGAAAAGGAATACATCAAGGCTGTATATTGTCACCCTGCTTATTTAACTTATATGCAGAGTACATCATGAGAAACGCTGGGCTGGCAGAAACACAAGCTGGAATCAAGCTTGCCAGGAGAAATATCAATAACTTCTCAGCATCTGCTGCTGCTGCTGCTGCTGCTGCTGCTGCTAAGTCGCTTCAGTCGTGTCCGACTCTGTGCGACCCCATAGACGGCAGCCCACCAGGCTCCGCCATCCCTGGGATTCTCCAGGCAAGAATACTGGAGTGGGTTGCCATTTCCTTCTCCAATGCATGAAAGGGAAAAGTGAAAGTGAAGTCGCTCAGTCGTGTCCAACTCTTAGCGACCCCATGGACTGTAGCCTACTAGGCTCCTCCGTCCATGGGATTTTCCAGGCAAGAGTACTGGAGTGGGCTGCCATTGCCTTCTCAGTATCACTGAGATGCAAATCTTTCCCCAGTCTCTGGTTGGTTTTACAACTCAGGCCTGTCTTTCCCAAAGACCTGGGAACCATTCTTTAAATTGTCATCATCAGAAAATAGAAGGTCCCTACCTTCTAGTCTCTGCAGGAAGATAGGATATTAACTTCCATAAGCACCAACTAGCAAACACAAGTGGCCTAATCACATTGACCAACCTCTTAGCTAATTTCCTCCAGTACTTTTAGTACTTTTCCACTATTCATTCCAGTGCTTAAAAATTCTTCACCTTTTTATTTCAATGGAATTTTGTGCAGTCTCTCTTTGCTATTGCAATAGTCTTGATCCCAACTGTAAATGACTTGAATAAAGTCTCTTTTGCCTGCTTAACTCTGCCTGGTACACTTTTTCTTTAAAAAATATCTTCCGACTTCCATATCAAATTGCCTTCTTAGTCTATTACAATTATATTTCTTTAAAAAAAAAATCAACAGATAAGGAACAACAACAGCAACAAAAAATTAAGACTCTTGGTTTCCTACTCCTCCCCCGACCAAGTGTTATACTTCCATTTACCTTAAGGGTTGCTCAAATCCTAAACCCTAGAAACCATCAGAGAAAATTATATTTATCTCATAGCCACGTTTAGTTCATCAGCAAGAGCGGCTGGTTCTGCTCTCAGTGAGTCCTAAATAGGATTCTCTTTGCATATCCACTATTATCACAGTACTCCAAGATTCCATGGTCTGCCTTATAAAACATGATTCACCATGTCACTCCTCCTTAAAAAGGCCTTATGCAATCTAACATTTGCAACCCTATCCAATCTTTTTTCTTACTGCTCTAGCACTCACTCAGTCTCTTCCAGCAGTGCCAGTGGAGCTGTTCCACGTCCACTCTAAGCACCTGACTGCCTCCAGTGTCATCCCAATGCTCCTGGAGAAATGCACTTTCAGTTCTTTCAAGATTCTGCTCCAAATGCCTTCTTTAAAGACTACATGGAAACCAGCACTGTCTGTCACTACCTGCCACTATCTTTGATATACTTGTGTGTCTATCGGTGTCTTCCTTACCACATCATAAGCATCATGAGTCTATGGGCTTTGTCAAATTTACTCAGTGTTCTCGTGCTCAAAATAGGACTTGGTAAACTGTAGGTATTAAATGAATATTTTTTGGGTGAATAAATTAAGGAAGAACCTGAATCTCTTCTTTCTAGATTCTAAGTTTGAATTAGGCATTACATTGGCTTTGTGTTCTTCTAATTTCCTAGTTGCCAAATGAGGAAGAGAGATAACAAACTTAAAAAACATTTATCATTATCATTATTTCAATGTTACCAATAAAACAGCAACTTAGATAACTTAGATCAAGATTTGAATTTTCCATTCTTGTGAATAAGCATGTGTTGTGCTCCTGGAGTTTTTGCATTAACAATTTGCTATGGAAAAAATAAAAAATGTGTCCTAAGTTTTAAAATGCATTCTTCAGTTCTCTGTTTTAACAAAATAATACAAGTTAACAGGTTTATTTCAGTATATTGTTATCTAATCTCAATAAAAGAATTTGGAGATAGAAAAAATATTAAGCTCTGAATTTCATTGTAAAAAACTGCACATTTTAGCATGAATCTAACCTTTCCCTCATCTCTAGAAATAAGATAATAATATATGAATGTGTTTTGAATTGCTAAGAATTCTCACTGTGAAAATACAAGACTAGTAGGAATGAGCAATAAAATGTACCTGTGGATATCCTATGTAAAGTCCAGGAAGATCCCAGCAGTTCAGTATGTATACAACCATTGGTATACTCATGTTTTGCCCAGTGAAACATAGTACTTTGATTTTTATTTTCTAAGCATGCTATGAAATTGTACTATCTCACTTATTTTCTCTTCAGTGCTTTCTTTGTTAATGTTAGAATTAGTAATATAATGTGAAAAATAAAGTGTCTTACTGCTACGCCTTAGTGAGTCAAACTAAGACATTGGGCACATGGGCCCAAAGAATTTTTATGATTGTTCTACCCACTGAAAAATATCTATTAATGTCATCTGAAATAAATAGCAGCCAAGGGAAAAGAAATACATCACCACTACAACAAAAGCACTGCTGCCATACATATAATTCCAGAAGAACAGAAAAAATGATTTTTGCATATAAAAAAAGGAAACTGTTGGTTGCATTCTTCAGTTGATTTGTCAATGTACATTCAAGAGGCAATTTTCTTACTCTCTCCTTTTTTTTTTATTTTCCTTCCAATTCTGAATAACTTCTGTACTTCACACCTGTACAAACATCCTTTCCATTGTCGTGGCCTGCCTATTCTTGGTGTTACCTGGTGAAAATGGAATGTTTCTCAGGTCACTGTCTTTTCTTTGTATTTTCAGATAATAGGCAAGTTAAAACGTGCACAGTGCAAGTATAAAATTATAAATGAATAGAAATGTTTGATTTTGGCAACTAGTACCAGATATAAAATATTGAATACAATTTCCTATATTCTTTCAAAACCTTTTAGAAAACCCATTTATCTGGCATCAAAAATTCAAAATGCTCATCACACAATGACAAGTGGTGGCTAGAGGTTAAATTTCAAAGGATTAGAATGCTGGAAAACACACACACAACCACTGCAACTCTCTTCTCAATACTCTTTTCTACAACATTCTACTAATGCACTATCAAAGTAAATCTCAAAGTCCTTGTGCACTAGAATACAATGGAACTCATTTTCAAACTTTAAAACATACATGGCCACATCGGACATACCTTATGAAGTGGCAAATATTTGTGGGGTTAAGAAGTAAAGCCAACCCTGGATACAGGGACATTTCATGTGTAAAGCATCTGTTCTTGACTCTGTACAGATAAGACATGTTTACCTTCAAATAGAACAGTTATTTCCCGATGATCCATATGTTGTCCTATGCTTCAAGTAGACTATGAGGACAAATGTGCCCTATAAATCATTTTAAAATGAGCCTACTGTGTAAAAGAGTAACATTAAGCTACAAAGCAAATCTCAGAAAGCATTTGAATAAAGCAGAAGGAGATTATAACTAAGATCAATAAATCCCTGTTAAATCTTAATGATTGTAACTGATGAAAGGGAAGATAGTGATTATGGAAAAAGAGGAAGAAAAGCTACTTTCTTTTTTGGTTTGTTAATCAAAAATACATGTATTTTCTTGCTATTACCCTGCTTCTATTAGTGAATGGCAGTAAGATTTCAGAAAGGATTTTTTAAATGAATTTTATTTATCTTCTTTACATTTCATTCTACTCTGAGTAATGAATATGCTTTCAAACACAATTATTGATTTACCTTTTTCCAAATTAACATGGGTCCATATCTGTAATTCAAATTGGACTATCTTTTTAAATCTGTAATATTTTAATGTGGAGAGGTGAGAGTTAACATAGGAATACACATGAAAAAATAAATGTAGAATAACTTGATAAAGATCATGTTGCATATTTCAGTACATATTTGCTTATGGAAAGCAATTATATTAGGACGGTGTTGCTTAGCTAAAATGCTTATATTTAAAGTCAAATTCTGACTGTTTTTTAAACCTACTTCGCTAACAGTAAATCTAGTACTAATCTTAGAAACTTTAAAATTAAACTATTTTAATATTATAAATGGTAAATGGTATATATTGAACCACCTAAAACAACGATCTCTCAGTGTGTGTGTGTGTGTGTGTGTGGCACTCAGCTGTGTCCAACTCTTTGCAACCCCACGGACTATAACTCACCAGCAACAAAAACAATGATCTACTTATATATTTAAATCCTACCTGACACTGAAATGTTTACAAAGCCTTATGCCATCCCTAGCTGACAACTAGTGAACCTGATTTTGTAATAAGAATGTAAATGAGACAAGCCAAAAAACATCTACAGGTTGAAGGAACTACTCTCTATGGACCTATATTACTAGTTCATCTTACTAATTCCTGAATAGGGAATGGGTCCTATAGTATATCAGGGAATTAATAAATAAAGTTTATATTAAATACTAAAGAGTATACACTTGGAACATCTTCCTAAAATTGTGTTCAGCATAAACTTACAGAGAAGTTTTTTTTTTTTCCACAGAGATGTAAACTGAAATGTTTCCAAATGCTTTTGTAGCTTGAGTTAAAATTTTCTCCTTCTTTCTTTCTTTACTTCCACTCTCCCTCCCTCTCTCCCTCCTTTCCTATCTCACCTCTTTGTTCCATCAACAAATATTTATAGAGAGCATACTGGCTGCTAAATTTGTGCTGAATAGTACATTATCATTAAGCAATATATTCTAAATACATTTATTGGATAAGGATCAAGTAGAGCCCACTGCCAAGATAGTTCCCTCTCTGCATCACAGAGAAAGCCTCATCCTTCTTCTTTTCCTTTTTCTTCATCTTTTTGTTTCACTGTAACTTAGGATATATAATCTCCACTGACAAACAAACAAAGCTATATTAATGTAATCCTTATATTATTACAACAATGTGGCAGTAGATGGATGAAAGGTTGGATATCAGGAGTAGAAGAAAGAATCAATGGTAACTAAAATACTCTTGTAAACTGAGATTTAATTTACATACAACAACATACACAGCTCTTAAGTGTTCAGTTCATTAATACTGACCATTGCATCTGCCAGTGAAGTTACCACTCAAATCAAACTGTAGAATTAAGGAACATTAAAAAAAAAAATAAAATAGTGTGAAATACATGAGTTTTGCCATGTTTAAAACTTGTTTTCTAAACATCTTCATGCATTATGCTAAACTATAAAATTTTTAATTTGAAATAAATTATATAGGAAATTTTCTTAACTTCAGGAGAGAATTTTAAATCCCCAGAAGTCAAGAAATTATAACTAAGTTAACTTATATATTTTTTAAGTTCTCATAATAAGGTCTATGATATACATATGGATATAAATATTAAATAAAGCTTATATTAAATACTAAAGAATATATACTTGGAATATATACTTAGTGTCCTAAAGGGCTATGTCCTAAGACTCTTAAGAAAGAACCAAGATCATTCCTTAACATTAAAATCTCTGAAAATTTATTGCAGATTAGTGAAAAATCTGATTTAAAACTCAACATAAAAAAAAAAAAAAAAGATCATGCATATAGTCCCATGACTTCATGGCAAACAGAAGGGGAAAAAGTGGAAACAGTGACACATTTTATTTTCTTGGGCTCCAAAATCACTGCAGACAGTAATTGAAGCCATTAAATCAAAAGACACTTGCTCCTTGGAAGAAAAGCTAAGACAAACCTAGACAGCATATTACAAAGCAGACAGACATCATTTTGCTGACAGAGATCCATATAGTCAAAGCTATGGTTTTTCCAGTAGTCATGTACGGATGTGAGAGTTGGAACATAAAGAAGGCTGAGAACCAAAGAATCAATGCTTTCAAATTGTAGTACTGGAGAAGACTCTTAAAAGTCCTTTGGACTGAAGAAGGTCAAACAAGTCAATCCTAAACAAAATCAACCTTGAATATTCATTGGTAGGACCGATGCTGAAGCTCCAATAATTTGGCCTGGGAAGAGCTGACTCACTGGAAAAGACCCTGATTGTTGGTAAAGATTGAAGGCATAAGGAGAAGAGACAGCAGAGGATGAGATTAGATAGTATCACCGACTCAACGGACATGAATCTGACAAAAACTCTGGGAGATAGTGAAGGACAGATGAGCCTGGCATGCTTCAGTCCATGGCGTTGCGAAGAGTCAGACATGATTTAGTAAATGAACAACAACATCTATTGAATACTCATAAATACAAACTGATAGACTCAGAGAATGAGATGATTAGATAGCATCATTGACTCAATGGACATGAGTTTGAGCAAACTCCGGAATTGGTGATGGACAGGGAAGACTGGCATGCTGCAGTCCATGGAGTCACAAAGAGTCGGACACGACCGAGTGACTGGACTGAAGTGAAATACAAACTGGTATATATTTGTCTCCTAGAAAGACTGAGATCTCATTTGATTAGACCATGTTTGCTTAACATGTTTCGGAGTATCACTAAGGACGACTTAGGGAACTAAAATGATCTTAGTAGGTCATGAAATAATGGCATTTATAAAAAGAAGTGGCAAAATTTGAATTAATAAGGCAAAGAATACAATTCTTAGCCAGGCTTTTTATTGTGTTTTGCGCCAATAGGAGACTTAATTGAAATGGTTCGTAAATTGTTTCTGATATAAAGGCTTTCCTTTTTCTTTTTCCCACTAGAAAATGAGCTGGTGGAAGAAATTCAGAGAAAAAAAAGAATAAAGTAATGTTTCTTAGCATTTTATTATGTTTCAGTGAACTATAGAAAGTTTTATATAGTTAAAGACTTCTGAGTGCTATAGAAGCACAACAGAATATTCTTCCTTTTTAAAGAATAAGGTAAATATGTTTTCCTAAAATTTATTTTACCCTGACTTTTTCAAATCCAAGAAGCAAAAGTACCACACTTCATATTCTCATATACTTCCAGCTTACATGACTTAAGTAAGAGTAAAATTGTCTCAGTGTAAGATATTTGGGCTGTTAAATCACTGTCTTAATTCCCATTTAAAGGCATATATCACTGCTTTTTAAGCTGCATCATGAACTCCTTATTGCAAAATTCAGACTTAAATTAAAATATAAGCTATTAAAATTATAGCTCATATCTGGAATGCTATTAACTCCTCTTTTTAAAATTTTAGACTTTCAACACCTTTGTCAGAAAAGACTGCACTATTAACTCTGCTAGAATTTCCATTCAGAGAATTGTTAAAAGTGTTCTACTGGGAAATGATATGTGGGTGAATGACTTGAGAAACACTGAAATTAAACACATTTCCTCATGGGTGGCCTTCTTCAGATATTCGATGCCCAAATGTAAACGTCCAGGGGATGAATATTTTATGCAGCTTTTCCACAAATATTTCTCTACTGATTTTTCCTTTTCTTAGAATATTTATTAACATTTGGAGAAACTGTTTCATATAGGGTATCATTCAAGAAACTATAAGCAACAGTATACCAATAGAGATGCTAAAACAGCTGTTTCTACCCACTAATTTTTGCTCTCCAAAGACACAATATATAAAACTGTGGGACATATAATTTAACCCTTAACTACACGTTCTTAAAAAGAAGCGCAGATTCATTACCTATGCCTAAATAGTACAAGCATACTGTTAGCTTTTGCACTTGATGTAGTTGTGTAATGACATGAAACTGAGTAGTAATAATATATTTTAAAAATGTTAAACTCCCAATTGAAAGTGATACCAGAAATGAAAAAACGAAATTAAATGACCCACTGGAGGGAACATTTGCAAAACACATAGCAAGCAAAGCAAAAATTCATTACTGTATAAATAGTTTTTGAAATCAATTTAAGTAGAGATGAACAAAATAAGAAAAGACTGCACTAAGACTCCAATAAGACTCCACTCGCCAATGTGGGAGACACAGGTTCAAACCCTTATCCAAGAAGATCCCACATACCACAGAGCAACTAAGACATGTGCCACAACTATTGAGTCTGTGCTTGGTTGGGAGACAGCAACTATGGCTGTTGGGAGCACAAATATTGAAACCCATGGGCCCTACAGCCCATGCGCTGCAACAAGAGAAGCCACTGCAATGAGTAGCCTCTACTCTCTGCATCTAGAGAAAAGCTCGTGCAGCAACAAAGATGCAGACAGCCATATAAATAAATAGTTATTTGAAAACAGGAAATAATAATTGTTTATAGATAGATATTAAATTAAAAAAGGAAGATTAAGACAAGTTATAATATTTGAAATTATCATGTTGGAAAAAAGTAAGTTTCAGCACAATGTTGTAAGAGCATTTTGCAACAGAAATTTTAGAGAGTAACTGGGCAAAATATGTCTAATTTTAAAGGCACAATTTATTTAACTAGGAACTTCTTAATTAAGAATTCATCATTGGAAAATTTTGCAAATGTTTTTGGTCTAACACATTCAATACACCATTGCTCATAATAGCAAGAATGCAAGTCAAGACAACCCCCCCAAAAAAAAACACCTTAAATGTTCAGAAATGGATGTGTGGCAAAATAAATTATGGAGCACCTATACATAAGGTTGAATTTATAAATTTATAGGAGGATAAAGACATACGCAAAGAAATAGAAGAATAAGGATATATGCAAAGAATAGAGGAAAACAATAGAATGGGAAAGACTAGAGATCTCTTCAAGGAAATTAGAGATACCAAGGGAATATTTCATGCAAAGATGGGCACAATAAATCATAAATGGCACGGACTTAAAAGGAGCAGAAGAGATTAAGAAGAGGTGGCAAGAATACAGAGAAGAACTATGCAAAAAGTATCTTAATGACCCAGATAACCACGATGGTGTGATCACTCACCTAGAGCCAGACATCCTGGAGTGTGAAGTCAAGTGGGCCTTAGGAAGCATCACTATGAACAAAGGTAGTGGAGGGGATGGAATTCCAGCTGAACTATTTCTGATCCTAAAAGATTATGCTGTGAAAGTGCTGCACTCAATATGCCAGCAAATTTGGAAAACTCAGCAGTGGCTACAGGACTGGAAAAGGTCAGTTTTCATTCATATCCCAAAGAAAGGCACTGCCAAAGAATGCTCAAACTACTGCACAATTGCACTCATCTCACATGTTAGCAAAGTAATGGTCAAAATTATCCAAGCTAGGCTTCAACAGAACGTGTACCAAGAACTCTCAAGAGGTTCAAGCTGGTTTTAGAAAAGGCAGAGGAACCAGAGATCAAATTGCCAATATCTGTTAAATCATCGAAAAAGCAAGAGAATTCCAGAAAAAAAATCTACTTCTGCTTTACTGACTAAGCTAAAGCCTTTTTTTAAAAAAAATTAATTTTTAGTTTATTTATTCTAATTGGACTCTAATTACTTTATAATATTGTGGTGGTTTTTTCCACATATTGACATGAATCAGCCATGGGTGTACATGTGTCCCCAATCCTGAACACCTCTCCCACCTCCCTCCCCATTCCATCCCTCAGGGTTGTCTCATGCACCGGCTTTGAGTGCCCTGTTTTGTTAATCAAACTTGGATTGGTGATCTATTTCACATGTGGTAATATACATGTTTCAGTGCAATTCTCTCAAATCATCCCATCCTCGCTTTATCCCACAGAGCCTTTGACTATGTGGATCACAATAAACTGTGGAAAATTCTTAAAGAGATGGGAATACCAGATCATCTCACCTGCCTCCTGAGAAATCTGTATGCAGGTCAAGAAGCAACAGTTAGAACTGGACATGGAACAACAAACTGGTTTCAGATCAAGAAAGGAGTACGTCAAGGCTGTATATTGTCAACCCTGTTTATTTAACTTATATGCAGAGTACATCCTGCAAAATGCTAGACTGGATGAAGTGCAAGCTGGAGTCAAGATTGCCAGGAGAAATATCAATAACTTCGGATATGCAGATGACACCATGGTGATGGCAGAAAGTGAAGAGCCTCTTGATGAAGGCAAAAGAAGATAGTGAAAAAGCTGGCTTAATACTCAGCATTTAAAAAACTAAGATCATGCCATCCGTTCCTATCGCCTCATGGCAAATAGATGGGGAAACAATGGAAACACTGACAGACTTTATTTTCCTGGGCTCCAACATCACTGCAGATGGTGACTGCAGCCATGAAATTTAAAAGACGTCTTGGAACAAAAGCTATGACAAACTTAGGCAGCATTTTAAAAACCAGAGATATAGTCAGTTTAGTTCAGTTCAGTCGCTCAGTCATGTCCGACTCTTTGTGACCCCATGAATCGCAGCATGCCAGGCCTCCCTATGGTTTTTCCATCAGTCATGTATAGATGTGAGAGGTGGACCACAGAGAAGGCTGAGCACTGAAGAATTGATGCTTTTAAACTGTGGTGTTGGAGAAGACTCTTGCGAGTTCCTTGGATGGCAAGGAGATTAAACCAGTCAATCTGAAAGGAAATCAGCCCTGAATATTTATTGGAAGGACAGATGCTGAAGCTGAAGCTCCGATACTTTGGCCAACTGATGGGAGGATCCAACTCATTAGAAAAGACCCTGAAGCTGGGAAAGATTGAAAGTAGGAGGATAAGGGGATGACAGAGGACGAGATGGTTAAATGGCATGAGTTTGAGGAAGCTCCAGGAGATGAAGGAAAGGGAAGCCTGGAGTCCTATAGTCCATGAGGTCGCAAAGAGTTAGACACTACTGAGCAACTGAACAACAAAAGATATATTAGAATTTTTATAAAAGAAAAGTTTCAAATCATATGTTCAATATATTATAAAGAACTGACTCTCCTCTCTATATATCCATATGTAAATATTTAAGCAAACATATAAGCATACACGTGAATTCATATATACATGCATAAGTATATATTTAAGCAAACATATGCATCTATATCTATATATATATACATATACACATGCCCACATACATATATACACATACACTTTTTATATTTGCTTCAGTTTTCACAAATTTTACATGAAGATACATAAACTTCTGCAGAGAGGGAATGACGATGGTGCAGTAAAGGAATGCTCTCTATATTTCTGTACTGCTCTTGATTTTTAAATATAAGTATGTATTATTATATCATTATAATAATGTAAAGCAAATAAAAGATCAAATATCTTGGATGTAATGCCTAAGATAAAGAAGTTTACGTAACCTTCCCATAGCAAACAATGTAAAAGCAGATGTCATGGTTTAAAAACATTGCACTAAGAAGTGACGGGTTAAGAAAATATAAGAAAGATATAATTAAATAAATTAAGTTTTCGTTACAGCCAGTTGAAACACACTATGAGCTAATTTCATTAAGTAAGATAAATCATCTGAACTTTCCTAAAAGCTAAATGATCCATTTACAAGTCTGAAACGGAACATTTTATGAAAAACTCACTTATATTCTGATGTAAAAATCACTTTTAATTTTTTTTATTTTTTTTAAGTCATAATTGGTGTTTTAGCCACAGAACTGTCATTAGAGCTGATCTAGAAATTTTATTCATCTTATGTTACCTATATCTATATATCTCTTCTTATTTCAAGTAAATATAACTGATTTAAATAATTTTAGATTGTGTCTATTTATACATACACACACTCACACACGCACACACACATGCTTGTGTTCTGAGTCACTTCAGTGGTGACTGACTCTTTGCAACCCTAGGGACTGTGGCCCACCAGGCTTCTCTGTTCATGGGATTCTCCAGGCAAGAATACTGGAGTGGGTTGCCATGCTCTCCTCCAGGGGATCTTCCCAACCCAAGGCTCGAACCTGAGTCTCACATGTCTCTTGTATTGGCAAGCAGATTCTTTCCCACTAGCACCACCTAGGAAGTATTGACTTAAATAGTTTTTAGATGGTGTCAGTATACATACACACATCTGAGGTAATTCACCCATTCCAGTCCATTTTATTTCACTGATTCTTAAAATGTCAATGTTCACTCTTGCCATCTCCTCTTTGACCACTTCCAATTTGCCTTGATTCATGGACCTAACATTCCAGGTTCCTATGCAATATTGCTCTTACAGCATTGGACTTTACTTCCATCACTGGCCACATTCACAACTGGGTGTTGTTTTTGCTTTGGCTCTATCTCTTCATTCTTTCTGGAATTATTTCTCCACTCTTCTCCAGTAGCATATTGGGCACCTACCGACCTGGGGAGTTCATCTTTCAGCGCCCTATCTTTTTGCCTTTTCATACTGTTCATGGGATTATCAAGGCAAGAATACTGAGGTGGTTTGCCATTCCAGAGTAAGCTCCAGAAGTTGGTGATGGACAGGGAAGCATGGTGTGCTGCAGTCCATAGGGTCTCAAAGAGTCGGACACGACTGAAGCGACTTAGCAGCAGCAGCAGCATCCATCCATTCCTGGGTTGGGAAGATCAAATGGAGAAGGAAATGGTAACCCACTCCAGTATTCTTGCCTGGAGAATCTCATGGACAGAGGAGCCTGGTGGGCTCCAGTCCATGGGGTCACAAAGAGTCGGACACGACTGAGCAACTAACACTTTCATCTTCCTTATAATAAAATATATTAAGTAATCTGTTAACATTTTTGATGATTTAAGTTACTAACATGTTCTTTGAATTTTCTTTTAAGACATTAATTTCCCCATCGTTTAGTGAAAAACTTTAGATAAGCATCTGTGAAGTTTCCAATTTGACTGTTAATATTACATAGTAAAACTTTAAAATAATGTTCTAGTTATTGTCACAAATAAAAATGTATATCTTATTTTTCAGAATCTCATGTTTTAGGTGTAAAAATATAAAAACTACAAAAGTACTTCAAATACTGTTATTACAATTAATTAATTGTTATTTTTAACAATCAACACAATTGCCTGTACTTAAATTAGGATTACTATTTTTTTTAAATACAAACAATACAAATAAATATACTGTATAATAAAAAGTTATCAGGAATCTGACATTTCATGAGTTTTTCCCTAAATATAAAAACATTAGTTGAAAATGGTTTTTAGATTTCTTTTGGTATTAATATGTATAATTCCATTTTAAACCCACATGTGACAGCACAATCTTTATCGATCATGATCAGCAATGTTATACAAAACCAAATTCTTGATCTTTTTTTTTTAATAATGAGAATCCATATGCTACAGTAGCTCATGCTTGAGAATTTTACTGATCTTGAGATAAAATGATGTTAATTAATATCTCTAAGTAAACAGGAGGATTCCTTCATATTTTAAATAAAACTTTAAGGTTTCCCTTTATGTCTAATAAAATTAGAATGAAAGTGATCTGTTGGCTTGAAAAAAAACTCATGGGGATATCAGATGAGACCATCCATTTAGCCTAGGTAGCCTCATACCATTACTTTAATCATGAGGACATGGTCATAATTGTAATTCGACACTGCACTCACATTCCACCTTAAGAAAAATTTAATTTTGGTTTCACATTAAATTACCTGTAAATATTAAATATGATTAATATTTAACAATTTAAATGATCTAATAATACAGTTTGCAAATTTAATGTCACACAATTAAGTGGCAGAACAAAGAATATGAACATAGTAAGCTGGCTCCAGAATTCATGCTCTTAATTATAAACCTATGCTGTTTATAATCTTCTACCCTTTAATATCTTTCTTGAAACATTTAATAAGCTTTGGACTTTCTATAAGAAAATACGCCATCTGGAGCTGGTAAGAGGAAACAGAGGTGAAGGCAAAGGGACCATTCAAGAGAATTCTCTCAGGCTTTGGGTTTGTGAGTGAAAGTGAAGTCACTCAAGTCGTGTCTGACTCTTTGCGACCCCATGAACTGTAACCTACCAGGCTCCTCCATCCGTGGGATTTTCCAGGCAAGGATACTGGAGTGGGTTGCCATTCCTTCTCCAGAGGATCTTCCCAACCCAGGGATTGAACCCGGGTCTCCTGCACTGTAGGCAGATGCTTTGCTGTCTGAGCCACCAGGGAATCACTTGGGTTTGTATTCCTAGCCATTTGGGAAGAGGTAGTTGCAGTGCAAATGAGGCTATGAAAGTCAGGTCAAGTCCAGGTTGGCTGGCTGTATTCTGCCTTTATAGGCTATTTTAAGGCAAAATCTTATGGGAGGAGAAGGATATGAACATGGAGATTATGATGATAACCCAAATGCCAATCATTTTCCTGTTGCTTTATGATCAGCAGTTCACCCAATATTTTACTACCGGCACACAAACGACGGCAAGCAATCGGCTTATTAAGGGTCATCTATGCCATTATTTCTTGAAGTTAAAAACTTTCAGGTCCCAGGAATATGTTCTTGGATGCCAGACTGAGAAACTCAAGCCAACAAATAATCAAAACTCTTATTCACTTGATGCCAACACAAAAGCGAATGTAGACTAAAAAGGTCCTGAAGGTACTTGGCTAAAAAATTGTGTTCTTGTTTTTCCGGTATAAATATGTATATATATTTGAGGATACATAGATGTGTGTACACATTGAAATAAGTTAAAAGTAAAACCTAATGGAGGCTTGTATATTTCTGAGAATATACATGGGAACTCAGTCTGGAAATCACTGATCAATATAAAGAATTTTATAATGTACACCATAGGACTTTCTCCAGATTCTCTGATAATAATTGACATATGCTTAACTCCTTCTTGAGTTTCATATATGGTGAAACAAAAACAAAATTCAACATGCATTTTCTAATTTGGGGATAAGAACATATAGGAATGTGGTCAAGATTTTTTACCTTTCATATAAGTTTTGTATAGAGTTGAAGTCTGTCTTCCGTTACTTGAGCTTATGTAAATGCTCTGCTACCGTTTACTTGGATTTTTAGCTTTCCCTTGATATACCACCGTGCTAGACACAATAGAGGAAAGTGAAATAATCAGAAAGGCAAGAACCTAATGCAACAATAAAAAAAAGGATCTGGGAAATCTTAACTTACTTTCTTTTTTGGGCCAGTGGTAAAATTAGATTTTGATTAGTTAATTTTGGTTGTCCATTGTTAAGACCTGATGAATTGTA
The DNA here is from genome assembly GCF_054371585.1 of Giraffa tippelskirchi. Classification (NCBI taxonomy): domain Eukaryota; kingdom Metazoa; phylum Chordata; class Mammalia; order Artiodactyla; family Giraffidae; genus Giraffa; species Giraffa tippelskirchi. Next base: position 78,864,295 of record NC_137275.1, on the reverse strand, counting down.
CTATATAAAATTCATGGTTGTCTCCAAGCTTTATAAATTGCTCTTGAAATGGAATTGTTCTCTTGGTGGGTAAATCACAGCTAATTTTTCATTAGTGAAAACTAGTGATATATGCATAACAACTCAAAATAAATAACAGCTTTACTTTAATCCAGTGTCAACCTTTTCTCTAACCAAATACAGAGTCAAACAAGCTGATATTAACCAGTTCCACATTTCTTTATATTTCTTCTCAGGATGAAAAGATAGAGAGCAATGATACCACTATAGTGAAAGCTAAAGGCAAATCTAGAATTAAGTATTATCTAGACAAATGACTTGCTAACAATTATTTCATAGCCTAATGATTATCTGTCTTTGTTCAAGAAAAAAAAATAACTTATACTGAACGGTGAAATCTGTAGGATATTTAATATAATCAAATTCTGTAAGTGTTCTTCACCTGTTATGTAGTTAGATTATAATCCCTAAAGATGTCCTATGCCACTCAACTTCTATAACCCATTTGCTTACTTACTATCAAGGAAACTATCTATAAAACTGCTAAGAGACTGCAATGGTAGGGGAAAAAAGGCCTAGTGTCATATCTGGGTGCATATAGGATGAGCCACTTTTCTAATAACTACCTGGTTTTGGTTTCAATTTCCATATTAACAGTAAATATTGTACTTTTTCTTTTCAATATATTGGATTAGTAGCAAGGAATTTTCAGCAGGAAGTAAGCAAGAAAACCCATCTTGACTGGTGCTTACCATGGTGATATGTAACTATGGCCACATAGACACTATGCTACGAGAAGCCTCAGAGAATGACTTTACAAGCTATTCATTTTGAAGCCCTAGAACATTTTCTGTATTAGTTTCATTTACTAACATAAAACCCTCTTCATTAGGTTTACAGTTCCTTTCACACTAAATGTATCAAGGGTTAGCCTGAAGCCTTATGGCATAGGTGTTTTAATTGTTGATCTTGAAAAACTCTATCTCAGACCCTGATCAGGAATGTGCACTTTGTGGAAGCCTTTCACGGTTTACTTAGTAAGCTAAAGTCACAGGAAGTACCAAGTTGAAATAAAAACCTCTTGATGTAAATAATGGTTTTTATCTTCCTATTGATTGAAATTTAGATGTTCTGTTTTTCAATTACATTTTATTAAAAACAAGAAGAAAATGGTGAATACTTATTACTTTCTTCTTTTTATTAACCATCATAATAGAAATTTCAAAATGAAATTTCATTCATTTTGCTGCATATTAACCAAAGAAAATAAACCTGTTACTAAAGGGAAAAAAGCCAGAAAATAGTGAAGATAATAATTTTTTTTTTCTAAATGCAAAGCAATATAACCATTGGAATCCTTATAGTCAGTTAAAGTAGTGAAGTGAAGAATTACATTTTAAAACTCTTCCCCCTTTCCAGTAATGAATGAAAACTGTAAAGCTCAGTCTTTAATAAGAGGGAGTAGAAAATAAAAACTAAAATTTACATTTGATCAGTATTTGTTTTTACACAACTTTTTCTTGAATATGGCAAAACCGAAAGCTAATTTTTCATGTTCCAGTGAATTTCATACTATATATGCATGTGTGCTAAGTCGCTTCAGTCATGTCCGATTCTTTGCAACCCCTCCGACAGTCCACCGGGCTCCAATGCCCATGAGATTGTCCAGGCAAGAATACTGGATTGGGTTGCCATTTCCTCCCCCAAGGGATCTTCCCAACTGAGGGACTGAACCTGCAGTTCCTATAGCTCCTGAATTGCAGGCAGATTCTTTACCACTGAGCCACCAGGGAAATACTTCATACTATATACATGAAACTACAAATTTGAAATTTTTAAAATTTAAAAAAAATCTAAAACTCCTTCATTTTTCTATAGGAAAATAAATTTATTTAACCTAAGTCACTAAGTTGTTAATTTTTATGAGCAAAATTCTTATTAATTTATGTTATAATAATCATATTCTTTTTTCCCAAATATCTTTAGAAATTCCCAACAAAAAGCACAATATTACACTTGAAATATATCAGTAATTTTAAAAATATAAAAAATATTTAGGAGAACTAAAGGGTTTTGATGCATGTTCAAATTTAATAGTTTATCATTTTCACTCAGTCTCTGTCCTTACAATTAGGTATTTCCAGACAGATCTTTCTCAGCATAATTTCACCTTTAGCATGCAACTGCTCCATAAGGTGACAGAAGCAGTGCAAAAGAGAGGATAATTTTTTTTTTTTAAAGATAGTCAAACCTACTCATGCAAGTTAATTTTTAAAGAAAGACTAAATTTCAAACCTAATAATGTGACAACTTATTCTAAAAATAAATGAACTAGATATGACTAAAGTAGTTTAATTTTAATAACACACTTAACTTAGCATCTAATGTAGTTTGCATTTGTCTTCATTTCTTTCTTCCTTTCTCTAAGCCGATTTCTTTCTAGAATCTTCTGCTAACATTCTGTCTCCTGTTTTGGCTCCTGTTCTTCCTCATTTTCACTTGCTTCTATCTTTATATTTCAGTTTCTTTTCATTTCTCTTTTTTCAGACACCTCCATATTCTAAAACATTCAAAAATACTGAACTGGCCTCCCATTTACCACTGCCTAGCCCGGGGTTTAGCCTGAAAGGCAATACTCTGGGGTCAGTAAATTCAGGGATTGTAAAGCTAAACTATAAAACTTTAAGTCCCAGCACTTCAACTATACTTCACATATCCTCTTTGTAACAACAGCTACCTCAAAAGCTTGTTATAAGAATTGCATGAATTGATCCACATAAAGTGCTTACGATAGTGCACAGTGCATTGCAAGCACTTAGAAAATGTTACTGATTCATGTTACCAAGTCACTGAGTTAATGGAGGCCATTATATTCTTTAAACTCCCTTCTGGTTTAGGAGACAGGCATCTCTTCCTATTTCTGGAAATGTCTTTAAAGATACTTTTACCCCAAGTTTTGATACATCAGGTTTTCCTTTTTTTACTCTATCATTTTTCATCATTACATTGGTTCCTTTTCCTGAACATTCTAGAATGCTCAAGCCCCACTTATCTTCCACATATACAGAAGAATAGAAATGTTTAACACTCACCCACACACACATTGTATGCTCACACACAAATTACACAGAAAAGTTTCTTAACTCTTCATGTGCATGCCAAGTCTCTTCAGTTGTGTCTGACTCTTTGTGACACTATGGACTGTAGCCTGCCAGGATCCTCTGTCCGTGAGGTTCTCAGGCGAGAATACTAGAGTGGGTTGCCGTTTCTTCTCCAGGGGATCTTCCTCACCCTGGGATCGAACCCATGTCTCTTATGTCTCCTGCACTGGCAGGCAGTTTCTCTACCACTAGTGCAGTTACTCTATTTTCTTCCTCCCCTTTTGATGTGAAAAATTCTGAGTTTAATTTGTATGTATTGCTTTATATGCTTACCTTCTGTTATAATCTGTCATCAACCAAGTCCATTCTTTTGAAATTGTTATTTTATGATCTCATGCCTTCCAATAAGAAAATCTCTTCTAATAGCTTCCCATGTTTCACTCTTCTATAGAGTTTAGTGAACCTATGCATGTTCAAAATCCTCTCTTTTTTGACATTTTCATGACATATAGTATAGTTGAAGGAGCTTGGGTTTAGGAGCCAAAGAGAATTGTGGATACATCTACTTTTAACGATAGCTTCATCACTATATGAAGGGACTAATATTATCTAACTGATGGGCTGCTGTGAGGTTTAAATAGAATATATAAATCCCCAGGGAAGACCTTTGTTTAGAATTTACATTGAAACAACATTTCTCCTGTATCAGGCCCTTTTCTAAGTAATTAAATTGTAGAAAATCATTTCATATTCATTACTACCCTATAAGGTAGGTTATTATATTTATTTACATTAAAAATGTGGAAGTTTTTCATTAAAGTGTTAAATATCCTAACCAAAATCTGAGCTACTGGTAAGAGAGGATTTATGCCCATGTAGTCTGGCTCCAATATCAGTGATGAGAATTTCTCAACTGCATTTGACCACAAATTGTTTTTCATGATAAGCTAATTAAGAGTATACTGGCTATAACATATACTGGGTACATAAGAGTATACTGGATAATACATATCTACCTTGCTAGTCTCTCAGCATATCCTCTACACTGTCTACAGAACTGACCTTTCTAAAACACAAGTTTCTCATGTGACTGTTGTTGTTTTTCAGTTTCTAAGTAGCGTCCGACTATTTGTGAACCCAGGGACTGCAGTATGCCAAGGTTCCAGATTCCCAGGCTTCCCAGCATGCCAGGACAGAAACTGTCCCTCAGTTTCTCCAGGAGTTTGCTCAAATTCTTGTCCACTGAGTCAGTGATGCTATCTAACCATCTCTTCCTCTGCCACCCTCTTCTTCTTTCCCTTCATCCTTCCCCGGCATCAGGATCTTTTCCAGTGAATTGGCTCTTCACATCATGTAACCAAAGAATTTGAGCTTCAGCTTCAGCATCAGTCCTTCCAATGAATAGACAGGGTTGATTTCCTTTAGTACTGACTGGTTTGATCTTCTCTCAGTCCAAGAGACTCTTCAGCGTCTTGTCCAGCACTACAGTTCAAATATTTGATGCTTTTGAATTGTGGTGCTGGTACTACTCTAGTTGGAATTCTGTAAGGGGACTTTATTGTCCTGATGTAACAATTAATCAAGAAATAGCCTCAGTTTACCATCCTGCTTTTTTTTTTAAGTTCTAACTCTTGTCTCCACAAACTAATTGCTTTTACCTTCAAATAACTTTGTGTTATTTGTATTATTATTTTTGTACATTTCCCTCTGTTTAGAATCCCCAGTTACCTCTTTTAGGTAGAAAACCCATATCCCATTCAATTGATACACAGAAGAAATAATTTACCTCATTTCTTTTCTCAAAGTGTCCAAATATTTTACTTATGCATGTTTCTAGTATGATATACATTGGTTTATAATTATTTTCTTAGATCCAGTGTTTACCATGGAATTTGATCTTCTGGAGAGCTGTATCAAAATTTGTCACTATTTTAACATCTTTAGACTTTCTTTTCCACTTCATCCCCCTTGTCTTAGTGTAACTTATACACTTTATAAATTGCTGGTTCATAATTAGTCCAAAATTTTAATGTAAATAAAAATAATAACCTACATCATAGGGTAGCAATGAATATGAAATGAGTTTATACAATTTAATTACTTAGAAAAGGGCCTGATACAGATGGCAGAGTAGAAGGATATGAGCTCATCTTCTCCTGTGAGAACTCAAAAATTGCAACTTGCTGCTGAACAACCATTGACAGGAGAATGTTGGAGCCCACCAAAAAAGATACCAAACGTCCAAGGGCAAAGGAGAAGCCACAAGAAGACAGCAGGAGGGGAGAAATCACATTTAGAATCACACCCCATACTCGCCAGAGAGGAGGGCTCAAACAAAACCTTTTGTGAACCAGGACCCAGAGGCCCCACAGAGACTGAGCCAGACCTGCCTTTGAGTGTCCGAGTGTCTCCTGTGGAGGAACAGGTAAGCTGTAGGGACAGTGGGTCTGACTGCAGTAGACCTGGGTCATGCAGCATGTAGCATAAGCCCTCTTGGAGGAGACCACAATTAGCCCTATCAGAGAGCCCCAGAGAAGAAGACAACCCCAAGGAATTTGACTTTGGACACCAGTTGGACTTGATTACAGAACTTCCACAGGACCAGGGAAACAGACTCTTTGAGGGCACAAACAAAATCTCGTACACAACAGGAGCCAGGAGAATGGAGCAGTGTCCCCACAAGAGACTGACTTAGACTTGTCTATGAGTGTCCAGGTGTCTCCTGTGGAGGCATGTTTGACCTCAGGCCAAACAACAGGTAGGGGACACAGCCCTGCCCATCAATAGAAAATTGGATTAAAGACTTAATAAGCATGGCTCTGCCCATCAGAAAAAGACCCAGTTTCCCCCATAGTCAGTCTCTATCCATCAGGGAGATTCCATAAGTTTCTTATCCTTATCCATCAGGGGGCAGACAGAATGAAAATCACAATCACAGAAAACTAACCACACTGATCATATGGACCACAGCCTTGTCTAACTTATGAAACTATGAGATATGCCATGTAGGGCCACCCAAGACAGATGGGTCATGGTAGAGAGTTCTGACAAAATGTGGTCCACTGGAGAAGGGAATGGCAAACCACCTCAGTATTCTAGCCTTGAGAACCCCATGAAGAGTGTGAAAATGCAAAAAGATAGGGCACTGAAACATGAACTCCCCAGGCTGGTAGGTGCTCAATATGATATTGGAGAAGAGTGGAGAAATAACTCCAGAAAGAATGAAGAGACAGAAGCAAAGCAATAACAATGCCCAGGTGTAGACATGACTAGTGATGGAAGTAAAGTCCGATGCTGTAAGAACAATATTGCATAGGAACTTAGACAGTTAGGTCTATGAATCAAGGTAAATTGCAAGTGGTCAAAGAGGAGATGGCAAGAGTGAACATTGGCATTTTAGGAATCAGTGAACTAAAATAGACTTGACTGGGCGAATTTCATTCAGATGACCATTATATCTACTACTGTGGGCAAGAATCCCTTGGAAGAAATGAAATAGACCTCATAGTCAAAAAAAGAGTCTGAAATGCAGTTCTTAGGTGCTATCTCAAAACTGACAGAATGATCTCTGTTTGTTTCCAAGGCAAACCATTCAATATCACAGTAATTAAAGTCCAGGCCCCAATAACTAATGCCAAAGAAGCTGAAGGTGAATGGCTCTATGATGACCTACAAGATCTTCTAGAACTTTTCCTCATAGGGGACTGGAATGCAAAAGTAGGAAGTCAAGAGATACCTGGAGTAATAGGCAAGTTTGGCCTTGGAGTACAAAATGAATCAGGGAAATGCTAACAGAGTTTTGCCAAGAGAACACACTGGTCATACCAAACATCCTCTTCCAACAACACAAGAGAAGACTCTACACATGGACATCACCAGATGGTCAATACTGAAATCAGATTAATTATATTCTTTGCAGCCAAAGATGGAGAAGCTCTATACAATCAGCAAAAACAAGACCAGGGGCCAACTGTGGCTCTGATCATGAACTCCTTATTGCAAAATCCAGACTTATATTAAAGAAACTAGGGGAAACCACTAGACCATTCAGGTATGACCTAAATCAAATCCCTTATGATTATACAGTGAAAGGGACAAATAGATTCAAGGGATTAGATTTGATAGACAGATGGCTTGAAGAACTATGGATGGAGGTTCATGACATTGTACAGGAGGCAATGATCAAGACCATTCCCAGGGAAAAAAAAAAATGCAAAAAGGTAAACTGGTTGTCTGAGGAGGCCTTATAAATAGCTGAGAAAAGAATAGAAACTAAAGGAAAAGAAGAAAAGGAAAGCTATACCCATCTGAATGCACAGTTCCAAAGAATAGCAAGGAGAGATAAGAAAGCCTTCCTAAGTGAACAATGCAAAGAACTAGAGGAAAACAGTAGAATGGGAAAGACTAAAATCTCTTCGAGAAAATTAGAGATACCAAGGGAACATTTCATGCAAAATGGGCACAATAAAGAACAGAAATGGTATGGACCTAACAGAAGCAGAAGATATTAAGAAAAGGTGTCAAGAATATGTGGAAGAACAATACAAAAAAAAAAAAAAAAGATCTTAATGATCCAGATAACCATGATGGTATGATCACTCACCTAGAGCCAGACATCCTGGAATGCGAAGTTAAGTGGGCCTTAGGAAGCATCAGTAGAAACAAAGCTAGTGGAGGTGATGGAATTCTAGCTGAGCTATTTCAAGTCCTAAACCATGAAGTTGTTAAAGTGCTGTACTCAATATGCCAGCAAATTTGGAAAACTCAGCAGTGGCCACAGGACTGGAAAAGGTCAGTTTTCATTCCAATCCCAAAGAAAAGCAATGCCAAAGAATGATCAAACTACTGCACAACTGCACTCATCTCAAACCCTAGCAATGTAATGCTCAAAATTCTTAAGCTAGGCTTCAACAGTACATGAACTGAGAACTTTCAGGTGTTCAAGCTGGATTTAGAAAAAGCAGAGGAACCAGAGATCAAATTGCTAACATTTGTTGTATCATCAAAAAGCAAGAGAGTTCCAGAAGAACATCCACTTCTGCTTTATTGACTATGCTAAAGCCTTTGACTGTGTGCATCACAACAAATTGTGGAAAATTCTTCAAGATATGGGAATACCAGACCATGTGACCTACCTCCTGAGAAATCTGTATGCAGGTCAAGAGGCAATAGTTAGAAGTGGTCATGGAACAATAGACTGGTTCCAAATTGGGAAAGGAGTACGTCAAGGCTGTATATTGTCACTCTGCTTATTTAACTTATATGCAGAGTACATCATGCAAAATACTGGGCTGGATAAAGCACAAGCTGAAATCAAGATGCCTGGGAGAAATATCAATAACTTCAGATATGCAGATGACACCACCTTTACGGCAGAAAGTGAAGAGGAACTGATTAGCCCCTTGATGAAAGTGAAAGAGGAGAATGAAAAAGTTGGCTTAAAACTCAACATTCAAAAAACTAAGATCATGGCATCCGGTCCCATCAGTTCATGGCAAATACATGGGGAAACAATGGAAACAGTGACTTTCTTGGGCTCCAAAATCACTGCATATGGTGACTGCAGCCATGAAATTAAAATATGCTTGCTCCTTGGAGGAAAAGCTATGACCAACCTAGACAGCATATTAAGAAGCAAAGACATTACTTTGCCAACAAAGGTCCATACAGTCAAAACTATGGTTTTTCCATTAGTCATGTATGGATGTGAGAGTTGGAAAATAAAGAAAGGTGAGCACCAAAGAATTGATGCTTTTGAACTGTGGTGTTGGAGAAGACTCTTGAGAGTTCCTTGCACTGCAAGGAAATCAAAGCAGTGAATCCTAAAGGAAATCAGTCCTGAATAATATTGATGATGGTGATCTGATGATAAAGCTGAAGCTCCAATAGTTTGGCTACATGATGCAGAGAATCATTGAAGGCAGGAGAAGAAGGGATGACAAAAGATGAGATGATTGGATGGCATCATTGACTTGATGGAGTTGAGTTTTAGCAGGCTCCAGGAATTGGCGATGAAAACGAAGCCTGGCATGCTGCAGTCCCTGGTGTCATAGTCGGGCATGACTGAGAGTCTGAACTGAACTGAACTGAATTAACTTTCAAATATTGGATAGACCTGGTGTGGATCTTGCTAAGTGAAATAATACACACAGAAAAAACAAATACTATATAATTTCACTAATATAGAGAATCTAAAAAAAGAATTGTGTTTGATTCTACGCATCTCCATGGACTGCAGCCCAGCAGGCTCCTCTATCCATGAGGGTCTCCAGACAAGAATACTGGAGTATGTTGACATTTCCGTCTCCAGGGGATCTTCCCAACCCAGGGATTGAACCTGCATCTCTTGTGTCTCCTGCATTGGTAGGTGAGATCTTTACTACCAGCACCACTTGGGAGGCCCCTGAAAAAAGATACAATGAATAAAACAAAACAGAAAAGGTCTACAGATACAGAGAACAAACTGGTGGTTATCAGAGAGGAGAAGGGTGGGAGGATGGGAAACATAATTGAAAGGGATTGACCCATAAAATAAATGTCATGAGGTTGTAATATACATCACAGGAAATATAGTCAATAACATTATAATTACTGTGCCTCATGTAATTGTACTTATTGTGGGGATCATTTTATAATGTATACAAACATTGAATCAGTATGTTATAGAACTGAAACTAATACAATATTGTATGTCACATAATTCAATAAAAAGAATAAAATAAATTATTACATGGTATTTATCCCTCACTTTTAAATACTTAAGTGGATGAATTAAATAATTTATGATTAATAACAATTAATAAGTAATCAAAATATCTAGTAACTTTTTTTGCCTATGAAGATTTTTAATGATATCTTTTAAAAATATTTATTTATTCACTCAACTGTGCCAGATTTTCAGGAGCTTTAGTAGCTGCAGCATGAGGGATCTTTAATTGCAGAGTACAAACTCCTAATTGTGGTATGTGGGATCTTTTTCCCTGACCAGGGATTGAATTCAGGGCCCCTTTATTGGGAGTGCAGAGTCTTAGCCACTGGACAACCTTGGAAGTTTCACAATGCAGCTTTAACAGGAAGGATATTATACAACTCCTACCTATAAGCAGTCACAAAGTATGAATTTCTAGTGATAGTAAAGGGAATACATACATATATACTAAAAATATTGGTTGAAAACAAGCAAATATTTCCAATACAGAAAGTCTTTAATATGTCAACCACACATACACAAGTATATATATATATATATATATATATATATATAACAAAATATATAAATGTATATATTTCTTCACATGGAAATTCCAAACTTTACATTTTTTAGCACCTTTGCTGAAAATCTCATATATGAGCAATATATGGATGATGGATGAAGGCTTATTTTAAATCTTTAAACTCACTGAGAGGTTCAATGCATTCATTATTAACTAAATGTGGAGACATTCTGTGTTTACATAGTATTAGCATATGGTGCCAATAAACATAAAGTTATCCAAAATAAATACAGATTTTAAAAAAAAATCTCAACAAATCAAGGAAGGCTGTAAAACTCTTCTCATGATCACCCATACCATCTCTCAAGACCATCTGCTTAGTTGTTAGAATCCATTTCATTATACTGACTTTGTCTTTCCCCATGAAAGGTGATCTGATTTCAGATTGGGGTTAAAAGGAAAGCAGATGTTATTCTCTAATCACTACTGTAACCTTTATTTGAGAAGGTCAAGATGGTTTACAAATGTTTCTGTCACATAAATAGCAATCTTCATATCAATCCTGCCAAGTAAGCAATTATATATAAAATTTTCCATTTCAATTCAACAACGTTGTCAAAATAGTAACTATTAAAGGTGCTTTATTTTCAACTTATAATTGTTTCAATTTCGTGCTTAACAATAATATGATATAAATTTATGCAAATGTATGTGTGTGTGTTTGTGTGTGTGTGTGTGTGTGTGTGTATAAAACCACATATGCACACACACATATGTAAGGTCTGGCTCAACTATAACTTTCTCATTTCTTCAGAAAAAGTTTTTGTTTCTCCATAGTAAGTATAATCTTGGATAAGCAAATTTAAAAAAAAACACATTATAAGGCAGTCTCATATCATTTTTCATGTCTGAACACAAATATATAGTTTAAGAAATTTCAGAATCAAAGTTTTTATCATCACTACAGTATCCTCTTCAGTTTTTAAAAATAAGTATATTTTTTCAAAGACCCAGCCATGTTGCCTTACTAGTGAAATTGATACAGAAATGATTATAAATTTCAAGCCCTGGATGATAATATGTACAGATCATGATGTGGCAGTGAGCTATTATACCTTCCAAAGATAGGTGGATTTGAACCAGGTTGCCCTAGAGTTAAGTAGACTAATTATGTTTTTTTTCCAGATATTTTCATTTATCTGCCTTACTTTTATGTAGATGATCAAAGTATGAATAGAGACCTTAAGTAGACAGTATGAGAATGATGCTAAGCAATATATGTATATGTGTCTGCATAAGAGGATGTATGTGAATCTATAGTTTTGATTAAAAGAATTTCTGCCTCTCTTGGGTTGGAAGGACAGATGAAGAGAAGACAAACAGGAAAATGCAAAAAAGTGATGTTCTAATTGGCTTATCTTTGTATAAAAAGAAAAAAATGGGATTAAGAGAAGTTATAAAAGTTGCACTAGGGAACTATTAAAACTCCCTTTTCTCCTTCTCAAAAAAATGGGAATTAGGTTAGTTGATAGGATCTTGATAATTCTTATTAATATTTTCTAAACTAGAAAGAAGGGGTTCAGAGGAATGAACAAGGAGAACCAGCCAAAACTAGAGGTATAATAGTTGGAATGAGAGATTGTAGCAATGAAGGAGAGTCTCACAGATTTCCAGGGCACCATGTTGAATGCAAGGAATGACTTCAAAAGCTTTGTTTCTCCCATCACAAAAGTAAATTCTAGTACATGACAATTAACAGTATCTCAGAAGTGAGAGTGCTTCCCTGGCGGCTCAGCTGTTAAAAAATCTGCCTGCAATGCAGGAGACCCCGGTTCAATCCCTAGGTTGGGAAGATCTGCTGGAGAAGGGAACAGCTACCCACTCCAGTATTCTGGCCTGGAGAATTCCATGGACTCATGGGGTCGCAAAGAGTCGGACACGATGGAGTGACTTTTCAGAAGTGAGAACAGAGTATCTATTTTCCAGAAATAACTGTAAACAGAAGCACAGAAACCAAGTTCTCCAACTCATGATGGTAAGAAAAAAGAACCAAATGCAGATAATGTGGGAAAGGAGATCAAACAGAATTCACTTACTCATGTTACAAAAATTAAAATATATAATGCAAGCTACTGATTTCTTCCTGACAAAGAAGAATGAAATAGCAAAACAGTGATACAAACATCATGTATTAAAGAGAAAAAGATAGACTTTTCTCCTGGAAGAGCCTTTTCCTTCTATCCAGGTATGGCTTTATGCTTTCATACTAGAAACATTATAAGAGGAATGACTGTACTCTACTTATTGAAGATATGTCCTTAGTATTGAAGTCCTTGGTGTTGAACATCCTTCTGTCTATCCTCTCACCAGTTCCTGATTATTTTTTCTCCCCATGCAAAGCAGCCCTTAAACTAGGGTGATGATGGTAAACTAAGACATCATCCTGCCTACCAGTTACATATTGTTTCCTCCTGGAGTAGGAAAGGTCATTTAGTTCATTCAAAACATTCCTGGTACACTCACATCCATTCAGACATTCTTTTATTCATCTATTGCCAATTCTACTAGATGTTGTACAAAGAATTAAAAACATTTCCATTTTTACGCCATCAAATCACAGAAGTACTTGATTTAGGAAATGGAATTATCTGAGTTGACTTAGTGTTATTTTCTCAACTTCCTAAAAAACACAGAGGATCATTTCTCTATGGACCTGATATTTTGTGATGGCAGCATATGGTGATCTGAAGGGCATTAAGGCCCATGAATCTCTTTGCAAAATATTACTGAAAGAAAATTAATGTGTAGTCTTTTCTGAGAGCTCTTTCATAGTTGAATGCAGCTGTATGAGATTCATTTGCAAGGAGAAATTTCATTTATATTATTTTTTACTTCATTAAGCAAAAATATTGAAAAACAGCCAGCTATAGCTGATGCAAAGGAACACAAAAGAAAAATTACTATACACTGTGTGTCAAAATGCACTTGAAGTAGAAGATTTACATGAAATTTCAACACCACTGCTATCATGATCAACACCACCGAAACATACAAACAAGGACAAAAACAGAAAAAATAAAATTCAAAAATTAAAACCAACACACACATACAATTTGCAAAAATGGTTTTAAAAATATTCATTTTCAGAAGAAAAGAAAAGGAAAGAATGAAGGGAGACAGGGATGAAGGAAGGGAAAGAAAACTTTTTGGCTTATTCCAAATAGAATAGGAATCGAACTAAGGATATTTCAAAGGCCACTACTTCATTTGCAAAGGCATATTTATATTTCTGTAAAATTTAACCAAAAAACAGCAGACTTATACAGTATATGATTTCTTGCCCAGAATTTCAATATATTTCTAAATTCAAAATAGAATTTTCATTATTTTTTATGTAAAAATTCCTTCCTGGCATCTAGACATTCTCTTTTTTTAATGTTGCTTTAAAAAACTTTTTCAGAGATTAGCTATAACAGAAATCATGAATTTATATGCAATAACTTTCCTAGAAAAAAATGTGAGTTCTTTGAAAGATAGGGGTAAGCATTAATGAAGCTCTTAGTCCACTTTTTTCTTTATTTAGGCAACTATTTAACATTAGTTAATTAGTTAATTAGATGGACAGGGAAGCCTGGTGCATGCTGCAGTCCACGGGGTCCCAAAGAGTCAGACATGATTGAGGGGCTGAACTGAATTTAACTGATTAAGATTTGAAAGTTATCATTTGACTCATATCTATCACATTTATGAAAATTAATATCTTCTTTTCCATTTTCCTTTTCTTTATCCTCCATTTATTTGCAGTTGCAAAATTCCTAATTAGCTAGACCGTATTTATCTACTATTATTCTATCCTTTTCCATACATTTGGTTTTAGTCTTAGATCTACAATTAAATATATTCAATGTTTACCATCTACCCTTTTGTCAAAGTTTAACTAATAACCACTAAGTTGGAAAAAGCTCAGCCTCTAGTGAGTATAGAATTCTCTAAGTTCTTTTAAGTTTAATACTATTTTTTAATAACCTTGGCATGTGAAAGACAGCTTGGTTCACACTGTCTTTCCTTTGTATTTTCTTGAAAACAGAGTTCCATTGTTATCGTATTGAAAAGTGTATCACTATACACTTTTGATGCCAACATGGTTTGTCTTTCTTTTGGAAACAACTGGGTCTTTTCACTTGGAAACCCAGAGGACTTTTAAAACATATCTGTAAGGGCTGAAAATTTTTCTATGGTGTATTTAACAGTTAATGAAATTTGCCCTTTCAATATATAACTGAATATATTTATTTCTGAAAAACTCTCTTAAATTAAGCCTTACTTTTTTTTTTTCTTTCCTATGTTTGAGTTCTCTTATTTAAGGATTCCAACTTTAAGAAATCTGTATCTTCTTATATATCTATCATGTTTTTCTCTAATTATTTTTAGTTCTTCACTTTGTTTTTGCTTTTATTGGCTCTCTCATTGCTTCAAAAATTCCACTTGTTAAAAAAAATGCCTATGAGAATCTACTCTTTCTTTGGCACCTTTCACTTGAATCATTATTACTGAGGTCTTTTTTCTCCTCCTCTCTCATTTCTGATCTACTCAACTCTCATTTCACATCCTTTTATATTTTGTCCATTTATATTTTTGAGAGTCACTCATTCAAAACTTATGTTTTCATATCTGGAAGTGGTTTTTAAAAGACATTTAATTAAATTTTTGGTGTTTTGTATCAGTTTTCCTCTGATTCTTGGTTTTTCTATTGTGTGAGAGCTTGAGGGGGAGAATTTTCATCAGCTAAATTTTTTTGATACTCAATATTTCTCTTCTTTTTACAATCTACTGATTGATATAAATGTTGTCAATAATTTTCTGTTCATTTTGAAATAAATTTTTTTTTCCTAAGCAAACAATAGCTGGGGAGAGACAAAAGAAAACTTTGGGGTTTTACACATTTCTATGTTCATGAACAGGATGTTGTACAGTTAAAGTGAAAAGAAATTTCTTTATTGAGGGTTAGCTGTTAATACAGTAGGGTTCTTTCTGAAATAGTGATACACTTTTGTTTCTGTAGGATTTTTTCTTAAATTCAACTCTTTGATTCCTTTTTCCTGTTAAGTACAGAGCCTCCAAGGAATGTTCCACACCCTTCTAATATGCCCCTTCTTGCTCAGAAATGGTTTCTTCCTAAGAGTCTTACATTTACTTTTACATAATTTCAAGTATCTTTCTTTCTCCTCATCTACTCTTAGAACTGTTCTCAGAGTTTCCTTGGACTTGTTTTCAGTATCTCTCTTTGTGGGAGTTATTTTATCTGTGGTCAGCCACTGCTTGGTCTCCACCGCCTCTCTCTTGGTTCACAGTCTCTGTCTCCCTGATTCAGTGTGAGGGCCAACTCTGCTATTGATAGGAATTTATTTCCTTACCCTCAGGTAGTTTCAAGCTTCTTGTACTTCGTATATATTAGTTACATCAGACATTTCTTTTGTGTGGGTACTTATGCTGCTTACAATCTACATTGGTTTTGGAAGATGTTTTGTAGATTTGGATTTAGAAATCTGTTATCCTATGGAAATTATTATCTTATGGAAATTTTGGATGAACAATTATAGAGGCAATATTCTGTAAGGAAGTGATATTTTAAGAAGATTCCAGAATAAGCCATTTCAAGATTTGATTAAGAGATGTCCAACTAGAGAAAAAAAGTAGTCACAAACAAACTGAGTAAGATATGCTAAGAAACTAGGACTAAGCAGGGACCAGTGTGACTAGAAGAGGGGATATAAATGGAGAGTGGTAGGGATGAGGTTGAAGAGCTAATTAGGAGTCTTGTTATCCATAACTGTGGATTTATCTATTCCAGATATTTCATATAAACAGAATTATACAACACGTGGCCTTTTGTGATGGCTTCTTTCACTTGGCATAATGTTTTCCAGGATCACTGATGTAGCATGAATCAGCACTTCATTTTTAATGATTGAATAATAATCTATTGTATGTACATACCATGATTTTCTAATCATTCTTCTGTTGATGGACATTTGAGTTGCTTTCCCTTTTGGTTATTGAGACTCATACTGCTATGAATATGCATGTACAAGTATTTGAGTACATGTTTTGAATTCTATTTGGTGTAAAAATTTTCTTTTTACTTGAATGTGATAAGAGGGTATTTGAAGGTTTTGATAAAGAAGGCATGAACTAATCTGCATTTTGAAAAGTTCATGTTTGCATGGCTAAAAAGACAAAAGTGGAAAGTAAATAGATAGAGGCTTTGGGTATAATATAAGGGAGATACCACAGTAACTTCGACTAGGACAGTAGCAAGAATCATGGTGAAAAGTGAGAGAATTGAGCAGAGAATTGGACAGAACTGTTTTGAAGATTGTATCAACAACATTTGCTGATTAAGTGAGTGAGAATATAAGAAAAATTCTCTTTCAAGAATAACCCTTAAGGTTAAGGATTAAGCATTTGATGAATGACATAATTTGATGATGTTAAAAATTATTTTAAATGTAGGAAAGGAACATGTTTGTAAAGGAAAATAAAAGCTCTTGTTTTGGAAATATTGAGTTTGGAATTCTTGTTAGCCATTCCCTTGAAGTCAGACAACAAATAAGACAGTCTGGGGCACAGCAAAGACACTGTGGTAAATTTACAAATTTGGAAGCCATGGGATAGACAGAATCACATGCAATTACTGCAGAGAAGAGACAATCTCCTCAAACACTGGCCTACTAAATCCTTGAGGTCTGAAAGAGATACAGGTGAAAGAGCCTTGAGGTAGGCAGAAAGTTTAAAAAAAAAAAACAAAAACAAAAAAAAGAAGAAGGTACTGAAACCGGAAGCAAAATAGAAAAATACTTTCAAAACTGAGCAACAAATTAATTGGGTCAAATTATAATGTAATGTGGGGACAGAGAATTGACTACTGAATTGTTACAATGGAAATTAATAGCAATTCTGGTAACAGAAATTTCAGGGGATAGGAGAAGGTTGAAAAGAGAAAAGCAAATGGAGGAGAGTGTGAGTTTGGACAGCTTGCTTGGCAGCTTTGCTCTAAATGGGAGAAAATAGTAGGGAATACATGGTATTTAGAGAGGTGAGAGTATCCTATGTGGTAGAAGAGGTAGTACAGGTTGTTTGCCTCCTGCTAGGAAGGAAGGCATAGAAAGGGAGAAACAGGATTCCCAAGTGTGTGCATATCCACATACTTGCTTGCTGGTGGGGGAGGGGAGGACAGCAGAAGCAGTGTGCAATGAGATCAGAGAGTGGCCTTAAGTAAGCATGAAGACAGTTCAAATTCTGCCCCAGAAGTTCAACAGACTGTGTGAGTTCTCATGTAGCTAGGGTAGCAGTGTTAGTGATGAGAAAATGAGGCACCCTCTATGAATTGCTTCTATTTCCAAATGAATTCTAAGAGACTATAATATCACTCTCACATGGGGATACAGATGCACTTGCGATCTGAGGTCACAAACTTAAAGAAAAAACGACTTTTTTTTTTTTGCCATCTATGAAAGAATGCAGTTTATTTTCATTTTTTAAAAAAATACAGGTCCATAATTTATCAGCAATCCCTGAATGTGCTATATCTAAATATTCAGAATATTTAGGGGGTTAAAAGGCAATATTGTGCATATAACATTATTTTATAAAAAAAAATTACAAGATGGCAAAGGAATAGGATGGGGAGACCACTTTCTCCCCCACAAATTCATCGAAAGATCATTTGAACGCTGAACAAATTACACAAAACAACTTCCGAACGCTGGTGGAGGACACGGGCCACCCAGAAAGGTGGCCCATTGTCTTTGAAAGGAGGTAGGACAAAATATAAAAGACAAAAACAGAGACAAAAGAGTTAGGGATGGAGACCTGTCCCGGGGAGGGAGTCGTAAAGCAGGAGAAGTTTCCAAACAGCAGGAAACCCTCTCACCGGCCAGTCTGTGGGGGAGTTTTGGAATCTCTCAACATAATGGGAAGAAAAAAAAAAAAAAAACAAACAACAAAACCGACAGATTATGTGATTAACTGCAACTCCCAGCAGATAGGTAGCCCAAATGCTCGCATCTGCCAGCAGCAAGCCGGGGCTGAACAGGGAGACATGGGCTGCATGTTTAGGGTAAAGACAGAGTCTGAATGCCATCAGGAGAATCTGAGGGAGCCAACGTGAGATAGCAACCCAAACTGTGGGAAAGCCAGAGAGAGGGGGAAAAAAAAGAGAGAGAGAGAGAATTTTCGTGTGAAAAGCATAAGGCACAACCTGGCCTGCTCACAGAGCAAAGGACTGAGCAAATACCAGGGAGAGCTAGCCGTCTGCGGACTGATCCCTCCCCCCGCTGGAGGCAGAGAGGCAGGCGGGCGACAGCCAGAGCTGGAAGGTGAAGGGTGATCTTGGCCCCAGAGATGGCAGCCTCCACCAAACTGTGAGCAGGCTCCCAGTTGCTAACCAAGTCTTCCTGGGATCCTGGACGGTTGACATCTGCCAGGAGGGTTGCAGTCAGAGATCAGCTCCCCAGAGGAGACACACGAACACCTGAGATGGCTCTCTTGCTGCGCACCCAGGAAACCGAGTGGCTGGGACCAGGGAGGTGATAAGACACACCGCCCACCTGGGGAGAGTGGGCTCGCCAAGCACCTCGTCACATGAGCTGTTTGGACCTGGGAAGGGCACAAAACGCAAGCCCAACCGAGTCTGTGCCTTTGTAGAGTACCCAAAAATCTGAAACTGAGCGGCTCAGACCTGGTAAGTGCATGCAACCCAGGGCCCGCTAAAGACAGTTCCCCTGCACAGCAACCTGGAACCTGAGCAGTGTAGACCAGGAAAGCACACACGCTGTGAATGGGGGCAAACCCAGTGTGGCCCAGCCACTGTAAGCACTCCCCACACACGCCAGTGATAATTGTTTGCAGTGTTCTTCCCTCCCCACAACACAACTGAACAAGTGAGCCTAAATAAGTGACCACCTTCGCCCCCTTGTGTCAGGGCAGAAATTAGACATGGAAGAGACTTGCAAACAGAGGAAGCCAAAACAAGCAAAGAAGATGAAGTGACAGGTGCACCAGATTAAAACCCTGCAGTTAGCATTGACAATGTTGGAAAGGGCCTATAGACCTTGAGAAGAAGTATAAGCTTGAACAAGGAATATCTGAAACTGAACTGACCCCACACTGCCCTCAACAGCTCCAGAGAAATTCCTAGATACATTTTACTATTATCATTTTTTATTTTTTAAATTTTTCTTATTTTTAAGTTCTTTATTACTCCTTTAATTTTCATTTTTAAAACTTACTATTACCTTGCAAAAAAAAAAGACCCTATTTTTAAAGCAAATTTCATGTATATATATATTTTTTTATAATTTTGCGATTTTGTTTCTTTTTTTAATATTCCATTTTTGAGAGTCTAACCTCTACTCTAGATTTTTAATCTTTGCTTTTTGGTATTTGTTATCAATTTTGTACCTTTAAGAATCCATTCTTCAGTACCCATTTTTACTTAGGAGTGTGATTACTGGCTTGATTGCTCTCTCGCCTTCTGACTCTCCTTTTTATCCCCCAGGTCACCTCTATCTCCTCCCTCCCCCTTCTCTTCTCTACTTAACTCTGAATCTCTTTGGATGTTCCGGGCTGTGGAGAACACTTAAGGGAACTGATTACTGGCTAGATTGGTCTCTCTCTTTTTGACTCCTCCTTCTATCCTCCTGGTGACCTCTATCTCTTTCCTTCCTCTTCTCTTCTCTATGGAACTCCGTGAACCTCTCTGAGTGTTCCAGGCTGTGGAGAGAACATAGGGAATTGATTACTGGCTAGATTGCTCTTTCCCCTTTTGATTCCCCCTCTTCTCCTCCTGGTCACCTCTATCACACTCCTCCCTCTCCTTTTCTCCATGTAATTCTGTGAGCCTCTCTGGGTGTCCCTCACTGTGGAGAATCTTTTCATCATTAATCTAGATGTTTTATCATCAGTGCTGTATGGATGGAGAAGTCTTGAGGCTACTGTAAGAATAAGACTGAAAGCCAGAGGGAGGAAGCTTAACTCCAAAACTTAAGAACACCAGAAAACTCCTGACTCCAGGGAACATTAACCGACAAGAGCTCATCCAAAAGCCTCCATACCTATGCTGAAACCAAGCTTCACCCAAGAGCCAACAAGTTTTAGAGCAAGACATACCAAGCTAATTCTCCAACAATGCAGGAACAGAAATCTTAGCATTAAAATACAGGCAGCCAAAAGTCACACCAAACCCACAGACACCTCAAAACTCACTACTGGACACTTCAATGCACTCCAGAGACAAGAGATCCAGCTACACCCACCAGAACACCAATGCAAGCTCCTTTAAACAGGAAACCTTGACAGGTCACTCGTCCAACCCCACCCACAGGGAGCAACCCCACAATAAACAGGAACCACAAACTTCCAGTATACAGAAAGGCCACCCCAAACACAGTAATCTAAACAAGATGAAAAGGCAGAGAAATATTCAGCAGGTAAAGGAATATGATAAATGCCCACCAAACCAAGCAAGGAGAGGAGATAGAGAGTCTACCTGAACAAGAATTCAGAATAATGATAGTAAAAATGATCCAAAATCTTGAAAACAAAACGGAGTTACAGACAAGTAGTTTGCAGACAAGATTGAGAAGATGCAAGAAAAGTTTAACAAGGACCTAGAAGAAATAAAAAAGAGTTAATCAATAATAAATAATGCAATAACTGAGGTCAAAAGCACTCTGGAGGGAACCAACAGTAGAATAACTGAAGCAGAAGATAGGATAAGTGAGGTGGAAGATAAAATGGTGGAAATAAATGAAGTAGAGAGGAAAAAGGAAAAAAGAATTAAAAGAAATGAGGACCACCTCAGAGGCCTCTGGGACAATGTCAAACACCCGAACATTCAACTCATAGGAGTCCCAGAACAAAAGGAAAGACCATGAGAAACACTTGAGGAGATAATAGTTGAAAACTAGATTATATGTCAACTACAGGAAAAAAAAAACTATTTAAATACAAACATACGGAGGTTAAACAGAATGCTTCTGAATAACCAACAAATCACAGAAGAAATCAAAAAAGAAATCAAAATATGCATATAAATGAATGAAAATGAAAACACAAGAACCCAAAACCTATGGGATTCAGTAAAAGCAGTGCTAAGGGGAAGGTTCATAGCAATACAAGCTTACCTCAAGAAACAGGAGAAAAATCAAAAAAATAACCTAACTCTACACCTAAAGCAACTAGAAAAAGAAGAAATGAAGAATCCCAGGGTTAGCAGAAGGAAAGAAATAATAAAAATTAGATCAGAAATAAATGAAAAAGAAACAAAGGAGACCATAGCAAAAATCAAAAAAGCTAAAAGCTAGTTCTTTGAGAAGATAAATAAAATAGACAGACCATTAGCCAGACTCATCAAGAAAAAAAGGGAGAAGAATCAAATCAATAAAATTAGAAATGAAAATGGAGAAATCACAACAGACAATGCAGAAATACAAAGGATCATGAGAGACTACTATCAGCAACAATATGCCAATAAAATAGACAACTTGGAAGATATGAACAAATTCTTAGAAAAGTATAACTTTCCAAAACTGAATCAGGAAGAAATAGAAAATTTTAGCAGACCCTCTTACACTTCTGGTGGGAATGCAAACTAGTACAGCCACTATGGAGAACAGTGTGGAGATTCCTCAAAAAACTGGAAACAGAACTGCCATACGACCCAGCAATCCCACTGCTGGGCATACACACCAAGGAAACCAGAATTCAAAGAGACACGTGTACACCAATGTTCATTGCAGCACTGTTTACAATAGCCAGGACATGGAAGCAACCTAGATGTTCATCAGCAGACGAATGGATAAGAAAGCTGTGGTACTTATACACAATGGAATATTACTCAATATTAAAAAGAATGCATTTGAATCAGTTTTAATGAGGTGGATGAAACTGGAGCCTATTATACAGAGTGAAGTAAGTCAGAAAGAAAAACACCAATACAGTATATTAACGCATATATATGGAATTTAGAAAGACTCTATATGTGAGATAGCAAAAGAGACACAGATGTAAAGAACAGACTTTTGGACTTCTTGGGAGAAGGCAAGGGTGGGATGATTTGAGAGAATAGCATTGAAACATGTATATTATCATATGTGAAATAGATTGCCAGTCCAGGTTTGATGCATGAAACAGGGTGCTCAGGGCTGGTGCACTGGGATGACCCCGACGGATGGGATGGGAAGGGAGGTGGGAGGGGGTTTCAGGATGGGGAACACATGTACACCCATGGCTGATTCATGTGAATGTATGGCAAAAACCACCACAATACTGTAACGTAATTAGCCTCGAATTAAAATAAATAAACTAATTAAAAAATTACCACGCTGGTTTTCAACAGAATGCAAAAATGAAGCATATTCATATTTCTATAGCAAAGATGTCAATAGCCACAATATATGTGATGAAAAGGCATACGAAAAAACAAACAAAAAAGACACTTCATCATTCACATTTAGTTTTTATTCTGAATGGTTCCAAATAAGTTAGAATTAT
Organism: Giraffa tippelskirchi; assembly: GCF_054371585.1. Taxonomy (NCBI): domain Eukaryota; kingdom Metazoa; phylum Chordata; class Mammalia; order Artiodactyla; family Giraffidae; genus Giraffa; species Giraffa tippelskirchi. Next base: position 78,841,425 of record NC_137275.1, on the reverse strand, counting down.
TTTTTTAGTTTTTAGAGCTTTTCAGATTTCATAATTGTAAAAAGCCTGGAAATATTAAACTTATAGTATTTCTTTCTTTCACTATTGCTGAAGATATCAACTGAGGCTCCAAGTACAAAAAATGTCTATGATTAACTTTATAGTTATGGAAATATCACATACTAAATTGGAGATTACTGATGAATATTAGCATAAGTGCTTTGAGAAGACACGACTATTTATCTTTAACTCTTAAAAATGTGTTTTCAAGTTTTTTTTTTTTCTCTCTTAGTACTACTATAAACCATGTCCAGATAAATCTTTCCACACATAAAGGTTGATAAGCATGATGGTACTGCTCAAAATAGGGAAGACAGATTAGAAAAAAGGGTAATTTCACAAATGTATGCAAGTTTTCCCCAGATGAAATGATTTCAGTAATTGTGTGACCAGAGCAATGGAAACTGTATGTATAAAACAATCATACTTTGTAAATTTCTTAAATTTAGACTAGTTCAGTTAGCTCAGTCTCTCAGACGTGTCTGACTCTTTGCGACCCCATGGACAGCAGCATGCCAGGCTTCCCTGTCCATCACCAACTGCAGAAGCTTGCTCAAACTCATGTCCATAGATGATGCCATCCAACCATCTTATCCCCTGATGTCCCCTTTTCCTCTTGCCTTCAGTCTTTCCCAGCATCAGAATCTTTTCCAATGAGTCAGTTCTTCCATTCAGGTGGCCAAATTATTGGAGTTTCAGCTTCAGCATCAGTCCTTCCAATGAATATTCAGGACTGATTTCCTTTAGGATTGACTGGTTGGATTCCCTTGCTGTCCAAGGGACTCTCAAGAGTCTTCTCCAACACCACAGTTCAAAGGCATCAATTCTTTGGTGCTCACCTTTCTTTATTTTACAACTTTCACATCAATACATGACTACTGGAAAAACCATAGCTTTGACTAGATGGATCTTTGTTGGCAAAGTAATGTCTCTGCTTTTCAATATGCCATCTAGGTTGGTCATGGCTTTTCTTCCTAGGAGCAAGTATATTTTAATTTCATGGCTGCAGTCACCATCAGCAGTGATTTTGGATCCCCACAAATAAAGTCTGTCACTGTTTCCATTGTTTCCCCATCTATTTGCCATGAAATGATGGGACTGGATGCCATGATCTTCGTTTTCTGAATGTTGAGCTTTAAGCCAACTTTTTCACTCTCCTCTCTCACTTTCATCAAGAGGCTCTTTAGTTCTTCTTCGCTTTTGCCATATTGATGGTGTCATCTCCGTATCTGAGGTTATTGATATTTCTCCTGGCAATCTTGATTCCAGCTTGTGCTTCATCCACCCTGGCATTTCGCATGATGTACACTGCATATAAGTCAAATAAGCAGGGTGACAATATACAGCCTTGACATAATCCTTTCCCAATTTAGAACTAGCCTTTTGTTCCATATCCAGTTCTACCTGTTGTATCTTGACCTGCATACTGATTTCTCAGTAGGCAGGTAAGGTAGTCTGTTATTCCCATTTCTTTAAGATTTTTCCACATTTTTTGTGATCCACACAGTCAAAGGCTTTGGCACAGTCTATAAAGCTGAAGTAGATGTTTTTCTGGAACTCTCTTGCTTTTTGGGTGATCCAATGGATGTTGGAAATTTGATCTCTGGTTCCTCTGCCCTTTCTAAATCCAGGTTGAACATCTGGAATTTCATGGTTCACGTACTGTTGAAGCCTGGCTTGGAGAATTTAATAAATTCAAGCTTGCCTTGGAGAAATAAATTTAGATAGAAGTAGGCGAAAAAGAGAACTCTATGAGACCATTTGTGTTAGACTGCTATTTCGTTATATAATACATTATTATTATTTTTTTAATAAATTTATTTATTTTAGTTGGGGGCTAATTACTTTACAATATTGTAATAGTTTTTGCCATACATTGACATGAATCAGCCATGGGTTTACATGTGTTCCCCTTCCTGGACCCCCCACCCACCTCCCTCCCCAACCCATCCCTCTGGGTCATCCCATTGCCCCGGCCCTGAGCCCTTGTCTCATGCATCGAACATGGAATGGTGTTCTGTTTCACATATGATAATATACATGTTTCAATGCTATTCTCCCAGAACGTTTAATAATACATTAAAGACATTTAAAGATTCAAAAGATTATGGGTCTCTGAGTAATGGCTGAAATCATTAATGAATAAATTTGGAAACTCACAAGTTTTACTCTTTTTGAAAGAATTATCTTCTAAAGTGTTCACTTCAGTAAGCATTAAAAACAATGAAAACAAATATATAGTGATGATACTAATGATTGTTGACTTGTGTTTTTGATAGGCTGTCCCATTACTTCCCAAAGATATCTAGGTTCTATTCTCTGAAACTTGAGAACGTTATATGACAAAAGAGACTTTACAAATATGATTAAACTAAGCTGCTTGAGATGGAGAGATTATCTTGAATAATTTCCATCTGCTTAACAGGACATTTTCATTTTTGACCAAACTTACTTTATTACTTTACTTCATAGAATTTTTAAGTAAATTTACTGACCAAGCACACACTAGAACATGGCAGAGTCTCAAAAATTTCCTCTTTTCTTCAGTATGTCTTTCATTCATTTGGAGACTTGATGCTCTTTTTCAAAAACTTTGAATGTTTAATAAATATAGTTTCCAAATTACCAACTAAATTCAGGAAACTTCTAATGTTTTTATGCAATTTCAACAACTGACATGTTCACTATCATGCAAAGGCTTTTAATATCCTATTTATTCGTATAGGTCCTACTCAGAAGATAGTACAACTCTGATACCCACATGTCAATTCATTTTAAATGTGAATATAATATATATTTCTTTAGCTCTATTGCATCTTTTCGTTCCCCTTCACTTGCCCTATCATATGCTCCTACTATCAGTCATTATGAGAAAGGAGAGCTTGTGTTGAAATAAGGTATATTGTGGTTCTATTTGATGAAAGAATAAAGGCAATACACTTGTATGTTTAACCCATGAAATTTTTATTTTCTAGTACAACTATTGTCCTGGCCTCACAATCTCATGAGTCAATTTTAACTTAAAGTTAAAGTGCATTCTGAATATTAGAGGCAAAAAGTTGTGATAGTTATGTAATATTAAACACCTACTTGCTAGCATAAAATTATTAAGCCACAATAAATATGTCTTTATCCTGTGCTAAGTGTTTAAAACTATTTTGGTCCTGCATTTTCAAGTTTGATTAAATATTTGATTTATTACAATTAAAAGCTAGTTGGCAATATTTATCATGGTTCAATAAGAGATGAAACACATATATAGGAAAACATTATAGGCAAATTGCTAATAAATCTAAAATGTAATCTTATCTATTATATAATATAGCTAAAAGTTTATTCTTCTGTGATAAAGAACTATGTTAAAGAACATCTTAATAAATTATTTTTTCTAAGCTACTTTGAGCCAAAGGATAATACCTGCATTTGATCACATCAGAGTTAATTAGACTGTATATATTTTTCATTAAGCTAGAGTTTTCTCTCTCCTGGGAAAATGAAAGCTCTATCAGAATCTTCATCCTACAGTTTAACTCATAGTATTAAATAATCCTCAGCCAAGTTTTAAACTTTTTTTGAAAATCTGGTATCAGAAGTTTTTAAAAAGGAGTTCCTATGTGAAGATGTATTCAAGACCTTGACTAACAAAGCCTCCAGTCACAAAGGAAACAAGTTACTATTGTCATTCATTCATGTATCATCTCCTGAAGTAAGATAAAAAGTTTATAAATACTAATAGTGTTATCAGCCCTTCTAACTTTAGAGAATTTTTCTAATACAACTACCTGTTAAAATTCCAAATGGAAATCCATTATTAGTGCCTAAGGAGACAAAGATTTTGAAGTCTCAACAAAATTGTTACATTTAACTAAAACGAGTCATATGGCATTGGAAGCATGGTTCCTTTTATTGTCCATCCCTTGGACAGCAAGGAGATCCAATCAGTCCATCCTAAAGGGAATTAGTCCTGAATGTTCATTGGAAGGACTGATGCTGAAGCTGAAACTCCAATACTTTTGGCCACCTGATGCGAAGAACTGACTCACTGGAAAAGACTCTGGGAAAGACTGAAGGTGGGAGGAGAAGCGGATGACAGAGGATGAGATGGTTGGATGTCATCACCGACTCAATGGACATGAGTTTGAGTAAGCTCCGGGAGTTGGTTATGGACAGGGAAGCCTGACATGCTGCAGTCCATGGGGTCGCAGAGAGTCGGACACGACTGAGCAATTGAACTGAAGAGTTGTTTTTCAGGAAACCAGAGTGAATATCGTTTGATCATTAAGCTATAGGAAAATTATTCCAGATGAATAAATTTACTGTTTAACTGAGCAATATAAATGGAAATATAAAGTGTTAGCTTCTTTTTGGAAAACAACTTAGCAGCATGTATCTGAGATCTAACAAATTTATAGTCTTTGTCTCATCAATATGATATCATAGGACTCTATCTTGAAGAGATCATAAACATCAAAAGAGAGTTGTAGTCAGATATGTTCTCATCACTGTTATCTACAACTGTAAAAGTGAGACATGATTCAAAAGTCTAAGCTAAAGGAATAGATTTATAAACTTCTTTTACATTGACACTAGAAAAGTTTATTGTTACAAAAATACAACTGAAAAATTATGCAGTATCACAAAAAATAGTAATAAATGAAGATTTTAAAATATGGAAACTTTAGAATATATCCTATCATTCCCACACTAAACTCAATGTTATTTTAGTATATTGTTTTTCATCTCTCTCTTCCTAGTAGGGTGACCAATGATCCTAGTTTGCTAGGGACTATCAGAAGATAGTGAAGGACAGGGAAGCCTGGTGTGTTGCAATATATGGGGTCACAAAGAGTCGGACATAACTTAGTTACTGAACAACAACATTAGGTTTCCCAGCATTTGAGATTTTCATTGATGAAGACAGGAAGACTCCAGGTAAACCGGAATTTTCAGTCACCCTACTTTATAAGAACTTGAGAAATATTTGACAATAAATGAAGACCATTTTGTAAACAAGATGAAATTAAAATATCATACATGATTTGTTGCATAGAAATATGCATAAGAGTAATATACACAAATTTTGAAAGTTTGAAAGAGGTTGTGTTAAAAATAAGGAAGTTGTCTTTACTCTTTTTTGATTTTATATATACTAAAAAATTATACAGTGAGCTTTCATTTCATATGGGAAAAAATACATTAAAAAGACACTGAAATTTTGAGCAAGAATTAAGACACCAATAATTCATCACATAAGTAACTTGTTACAAAGAACAATTAAAATAAGGATGTCAAGCTATATTATAATTTTCTGTAAATCATTACCATATTAGAGTCTGAAAATTAAATTCTAAGAGGGAAATTTTAAATCCAGGCACTGCTCTACAATAAAATGATTGTGATTACAATTAAAACCTATGAAAAATAATCAGCTATTTAAAAAAAATGTTATTTTTTAATACAAATGCAATGCACATAAATATTTTCCAAGATGAGTTCATAAATTGTCAGAAGAAAAAAATTATCTCAAGAGTGGAGGAAATAGTATAAAAAGGTTTAAACTTTCAGTTATGACTAAGGTCTGAAGATCTAAGTTCAACATGTTGGCTATAGTTGATAAAGCTCTATTATTATTAACTTAAGTGTTCTCCCAGCCCCCCAAAAAGATAAACATCTGAGGTAATGGATGTGTTGACTAACTCAATGAAGGAAATTCTCTCACAGTGTATACCTACATCAAATCACCATGACATACACTTTAAGTGTCTTACAGTTTTATTTACCAATTACACTCAATAAATTTAAATTTTAAAAGAAATAAATCAATTCATACATTGACTCAATCATTTTAATATAATTGAATATGTTGTTATATATATAAATCTTAATAAATATAAATCTGTAAATAATTTAAGCTTATTTTAACAATAATACTGAAAATGTTTGCTAGAAACATGGCAAAGAAAGTTAAATCTCTCTCTCCTGAATTTTTCATCACACGTATTTCATACTACACTGCAATTAACTTAAACTGCACACATGTGGAAACCTAACTTTCCTAATACAAAAACCCTCTGGTCCCAGTGGTCTCAATTAAATTTCAAAGCACTCATGCTTTAATTTGAAAAGCAAGAGAAATACAGAAATAACATGTTCAGACTTTCTACTTCACTATGATATAGAGAATATGGCTCTTTTTCCCATAAGTGGATGAAAACAGTTCAAATTACAATTAAGCAATACTGTTTACCAATGACATAAAATCAAGGCATGACTGTTGTAATTACTAAATGTTTTAATGCTACAAATCATCCTAGATAATTGATTTCATTTCAAGAAATTAAAAAGTAACTTCAAGTGTTGCACAACTCCATTAATTTCAAGGGAGTTAAGAGCTAGAGTATTGGACTATGGTAGGATCTGTCAGCCCAAAGAATCCACCTAACTATAGGGATAGATTCAGGATGTGACTCAATTTTTGATTTAATTTTTTCCAAATATATGAATTCGAGGGAAGGTAAAGCCATAGCTGCTACAAGTCATCAGGACAAAGGAAGGAAGGTCTAGTGATATGGTTTTACAAATGTTTCCTAGAGATTACCATACTATGTGAGCAATAAATAATTCCATTATTCTGTTCTGCTTTGCTTTTCTTTCTTTCTCTCTCTCTCTCTTTTTTTTTGAGCCAAAGTTAGATTTCCTGATACCTGTCAACACAAAGAGTCTTAACTGCTCGGCTAATATCACATGACTAGTAAGTCACAGAGCTGAAATTTTTAACACATATCTTTTGATTTTGGAACCTATAAGATTATTTCAAAACCATAATGTTATGGAAAAAGAAACTGATAGCAAGAGTGACAAAATGTTTCCCCAAACCATGGAGCCTTCAAAGAGATGTTAGACCACTGCCTTCATTCTGACAGTTGAATCACAATTCATAATCTCTCCAACTTCCCTCAGCCACCTGAGGTTTAAAAATGTGTTACATATAACAACTTCACCCATAAAGCTGTTTCTTCTCAACAATATCAGGATAAAATAATATGTCTCTTTGCTTTTTATGAGTGAATACTTTATAATTTTAAGGATCTATTCTCTAAGGTTTAGGACCTCACTGGGAAGCCCCTTCTAACTCCCAACCCATCACAAGTAATTTTGTCATAGTGTTACACAGTCATAGGGAGAGTCTTAGGATCAGAGCCCAGATCTTCCTGCTCCTGTATTTTACTCTTTTGACAATACCAAACTTTCATCTAACACATAGATTTTTATTAACCCCCTCACTTGGGGGATAATGCTTCTTAACACACGAACTGCTTCACTGCTTTGATACACAATGGTTTTGCTGTGATACTGTTAAGTCTAAATGTTGCTGCACAACTTGTGCTGTGTCATACAGCACATCCCATTATTCAAGGCATAGCATCTAAAAGAACATAGAAATATCATTTCAAAGGGATAGAATATCAAACACAATGTGGCTAGTTTATAATTATCAAGAGAGTAGTACTAGCTAAGATATGATGGATAAGCATGTTTCAAAACTTTCAGATTTTTAGCAGCATGGCTCTCTGTTAAACAGTTATCTGTTGTAAGGTAATCCTCCGGAGAGAATAATCTGTTCACTATCTTTCTGGTAAGAATGCGAGAGACAGGAGCAGAAATTGTCAACTAGAGAACGAAAATTCATTTGCTGCCAGCTTGACGCTCATAGAGATGTATTTAGACTTTCATATTGGCTGTATTACATTAGACCTACTCTGATGAGTGGACAAAAGTCATGATGGCCTCTTTTAAGTACATTATCATTTCTGGCCTTGAAAATATCTTAGAGAAAGGTGATTTACTAGATGGAATCAGAGTGATCTAAAAGAGTCTAGGACTTCCTGGCTTCTCATTCCCCATATCCAGCTTGTAGGATGAGGACCTTTATTTCATCAATCTCCAGACAACTTAGAGAATGTACAATGCAGTGGAAATGCACACTGCAATGTAAGGTTAACTTTCTTCTCTAGGTGCCAGAACCAGACTCAGATTTGAGCTTCATAGTTTTCTGTGATATTATGACATGATAGATTACATGAAAGAAATGACTGAATATATCTTTTAATAGCAAACATTGAAGTAAGATTAATGTTTCTTAGCGACAAAGTCAATGTTCTTACAGTTTAATATAATTAAACTTTGAAGAACAATAAAGATGTCATTACACAGAATATCAAAGATATCAGTGGACCGTTAAGGTTTCCAAACCAAGAAATCTAACAGACAGAAGAAATGCCAGAATCATTCATTATCCAGATATTTTTGCATATTGTAGCACTGTGCCCAGAAATCCAAAACAGGAAAAAAGCTAGAATTGCTCATTATATAGAAGTATCTTTGCATATTGTAGCATATAGCCAAATAATTTTCAGGTGATACAAAGTGATACCAAATATCATATATCATTCAGAGTAATAAGCAATTTAATATATTAAACTTTTACTAGTATTACACATAACTGTATATTGTTATGTGCATGTGTACTCAGTTGCTTCAGTCGTTTCCAACTTTTTGTGACCCTGTGGACTATCGCCCACTAGGCTATTCTCTCTCCATGGGATTCTCCAGGCAAGAATACTGGAGTGGGTTGCCATGCCCTCCTCCAGGGGATCTTCCTGACCCAGGAATCAAAACCAAGTCTCCTGCATCTCCTGCATTGCAGGCAGCTTCTTTACTGCTGAGCTACCAGGGAAGCCCATATATTATTATACTATATAAATTTCAGTATTATATAAATCTTGCTTACACAAGACCCTGCCTTATTACTTCTGTTAAAAACACTTCTCCAACTTTAAATAAATACATTTTAAATAAAATCAAAGTCTCTTTTTCTTGGAAATCAGCTATTCTCACAATGACATGGTCTGAATTTCAAAAAATAAGTAAAAACACACATAGGTATTTTGTTTGTACACATATGAAAGAAGAGAGGTAGAAAAGGGAGAGAAATAGGAGGAAGAGATTTCTCTCCCTATGAAGAAGAGTCAACAATTTTCTCACCTCTAGTGATATAAAGAATTTTCTCACATTTGGCAGAACAAGAGCTCTCTGGTCCACAGAAGTGGTACCCAGACCTGCTTGCTGAGATGCTATGGTTGACTGCAATTCCTATGAGGAAACTATGCCAGTTGTGTCTGGATAATGTTTTAGAATTTGTTTGTGGCATGTGCCAATTTCTGCAATGTAAATATTCCCACCATGGCTGCCTGTTCGTCTGAACTCAGCAACAGTAGAGTTGGGAGAATACACTCCCAAGCCTTCATGAACTGCTTGCTCCAGCACACAGTGCCAGGGCCTATTTGGTGGATTCTCACCATAGAGCTTGGCTGCATCCAGGGGCCATACCAAAACGGCTTTGTTGGCACCAGTGTGAAAGACTATGTGCCATTTGGCCTTATAACACAGCCTTTAATCATCTTGAGTCATTAATTTTGGGTCCCAGTCCCATATGTTATACTTTTTGAAGATCAAATGAGAGTTGGTGCTTCCAACAAAATATCAGAATTACTAATAATGATAATTTAAAGTGTGAAACATAATTTGCATCTTCTCAAGCATTATTATATAATAATAACATCACTGAATTTATAAAACAAAGTGGAATTTAAGATTAAATATCCATTTATCTATCTATACTTTCCTTTGTGATCCATTACTGGCCAGGTTTCAGTTTGCTTTCTTTTCATTCTCTTTGTGTATCTACTCTAATTTCCATATTTTAAATACAATTTTAAATTGTTTTCCACGGTCTTTAAACTGAAAACAGTATGTCTTCAACTATATTCAAGTTTTAAGTACAAACTCACTGTATCCTCAGGCATTAGAGAAAGAGCAGAGATTTCCTTCTACCAGCCCCTAAAGTTACATGCTGATTGGACAATCAAATCAGTTAAATTCCCTAATGTTTATAGCTTAAAGATCCTTACTGGGGCTACCTTGGGAAAATTAGGAGTGTATCTTTCTTTTCAAACAAGAATACCTGCATTTACTTCATAACATACTTAAATCATAACAAAAATATGATTGCAAGTTCTTGCATATTTTATAAACTACTTTATGTCTAGGATCTAGCAGAAAGTATACCTAGCTTACAGTGGATGGTCAACAAATATTTGTTGAATAAATGAATTAATCCTGGGTTCTATGGTCTTTGGGGTTGTCAAAATTTCACAGAATAATCAATGAACTGAGACCCATGGGCAAACAATAACACAATCATTTTCTGAAAAGCCTAATCATTCTTTTCCAAATTGCCAAAGTGAATAATGTGCTCTAGAGACTATATATGATTCAGGCTGAAATGGGATATTTGAGAAGTATTTTTCTCAATCTAGAAGAGCTTCAGGAGAAATGCGGGGCCAGAGATGGAGCTCAATGGTGACTTTAACTGATATTGGGTAAGAAAAAATAAAGACATGGACATCACTTCATAATATTAAAATACATAGGTGGTAGGATAAATAGGGAGACTGGGATTGACACACATACACTGTTGTATAAAACAGATAACTGAGGACCTACTGTATAGCACAAGGGGAAAACAGAAGGTACAGTCTGTTTGTGGGACATATATTAAGTTAACCTTAAAAATGCACTCCAATATACATTGCGTGGGTGCTTAATTACTAATTCAAGTCCAACTCTTTGTGACCCTATGGACAATTGCCTACCAGGCTGCTCAGGGTGTGACAAATGGTGTTTGATTCCACTTATACAAGAATAGTCAAATTCATAGATTTGAAAGTACATTGTTAGATGCCAGAGGCTGGAGGGGTAGAGGAAGTGAGGAGGGGGAATGGGAAGTTAGTGTTTAATGGGGACAGAGTTACAGTTTATGAAGTTGAAAATTTGGGAGAGGGATGATTGTGAGAGTTACACAATAACATGAATGCACTTAGTGCCACTGAAGTGTACAGTTAAACATGGCTCAAATAGTATGTTTTATATTATACGGATTTTACCATAATAAAAAAATTAAAATGTATTGCATTCTCAAGAGGCAATGTATTTTTGTAATAGAAATCTTAAAACCATTAAGTAAGTCCATACAGACGAAGAAACAGAGGTGAGTAGGGGTGAGCACATATACAAATGTCATAACTATAAATACAAGTGTTTTCAGTAGTTACAATGCTTGTTTTTTGAGAAGAGTCAAATGAACTTTATATCAATTGTCTCAGGTAATTCTTTTTTTTTCCAAGATGCAAAATCAAGTAGATTCAAAAATAAAAAAAGAAATAAAAAACAAAAACAGTTACTCTCAAGAAATCTAGACAATTGCCTAAAAAACCACCTGTTCCAAGCTCAAAGCACCATAACTCAATGGCTACACCAATGTTGCATTTAATTTTTCAAACTGAGCATATTGATTATTCTATCTAATATGATGCAGAGTGAAGCCAGTAGGCCTTACTCAAAAGGTAGGTGCAATGGAAAGTGACAAGAGTTTTATTATTGCTAGAAGGTACCTCTGGAAAACACTGCAGATTTCCAACACCAAAAGATCATAAAAATTTATGAGATACAAAAAAGAGGAGAAAAGGCACACAGCAGCAGGAAAGGTGATACATTTTGAAAGGGATCTCCAATATAAGTTTAATGATCTTCAAGTCTGTGACATTTCATTATTACCTACTGGTAAATACAGGAGAGAGGTAGAAAGCATTTACTGCTCACTAGAAAACAAAAGTCACCATTTTGCAGGTAAAATCAGAAGCAGTCATGTTTAAGCATGTATGATCCAAGCTTAAATAAAAAATTTGACAATAAATATGAGTTTCACTAATGTGCATTAATTATTCCTCATTATACAGAAATCACAAAATATAGTTGTAAAATGCAATACTAAAAATGAGAAAAAATAGAAGAGATAGATAATTTCATTTTATGACTATAATATCACAAAGGAAATAAAATAAATTCCAGACACTATTACTAAACCATAAAAAAATTTAAAAAATACTATGAGTGTTTAGTTATTATATGAATAATCAACATATTTGGGCCCCAAGAGGTCATAGTAGGACTGTCACATTAGTTATGCATTTAGAAATGATGAGAAGGTGTGGCAAGCGATTATGAAGCTGTCATGAAGTAATGTTTATCATTTACTCTCAGAGGTATCACTGGAATGTTGTTAAGTCATTTTGTAGCTAACAGTTGTACCATTCACAAAAGTGGCTCAGAAAAGTTCCATATTTACCTTAGGAGAGAGGCTCATCCTTTGATAAATTATACAAATGTAAAAATACTTGGTCTGATGAGTAATCAGTTCTTTAAGCTTGGCTTATTCTCTTCTCTCTAATACAAGTTTATACAGGAAGGGAGTCATCCTAACGGGGCATTCCAGCTGACTCTTCCTTATTCTTATAAATGCATAGGACTAGGAGACTAGATCACAACTTACTATTGCTGATGTAACCCCTATTACTTTCACAAAAGGGTTTGGTATAGAATATTGGAAGAGGACATTTTTACATTTTAACAAAGACCTCAAAGACATAATAGTCTACATACCCTCCAATATAAAGGTTTTTGTTTGTTTTAAGAGTGAGTTTTTAAATGTCATATAGATCTGATTTCTAACTTTTGGGTGCTTTTACTCAGACCTAAATTACTTGCAGGTGCATCTCTCATTTTCCTGATGCATTTTGGAGGTTTTAAATTAAGTTTTATTCATTAATTATACCTTTGCCAAGCTCTAAAATTCCTTTCAAGAATCCCAGATCAACAAATGTAATGCACATCTAAAGAAAGCATTCCTTCTACTTTATAACTGTTGCACACCCTATACTTTTGCAACATTCTTTAATTGTGTTTACTGCTTGTAAATAAAACCAACCTGAGCAATTAGAACCTTATTATATCTAGCCTTTAGGTGGTTAAACAGCATTAATTATTTGCACGGAGATGATTTTCTTAATTCCCATGGTGTAGATTCATAAGTTAATGACATCTAATTTACACCACATTTATTCCAGTTCTTGATTTCATGTTTATTGTTAGTTCAATAGCTAACTATATTGGTTTGTCTAAGATTTGCAAATACAGCATGTAGCAATTTTTTTTTTCTTTTGCCTAGAGAGTCTTGATAACATGTATATTTCTGGGAAAAAAAAAGTTTCTCATCTTTTCAAATGGATCAGTTAATTTCAGTCACTCAGTCATGTCTGACTCTTTGCGACTCCATGGACTGCAGCATGCCAGGCTTCCCTGTGCATCACCAACTCCTGGAGCTTGCTCAAACTCATGTCCATCGAGTTGGTGATGCCATCCAACCATCTCTTCCTCTCTTGTCTCTTTCTCCTCCTGCCTTCAATCTTTCCCAGCATCAGGGTCTTTTCCAATAAGGCAGTTCTTCCCATCAGATTACCAAAGTATTGGAGCTTTAGCTTCAGAATCAGTAGTTCCAATGAATACTCAGGACTGATTTCCTTTAAGATGGACTGGCTGGATCTCCTTGTAGTCCAAGAGACTCTCAAGAGTCTTGAACATCACAGTTCGAAAGCATCAATTCTTCAGCGCTCAGCTTTCTTTATGGTCCAACTCTCACATCCATACATGACTACTGGAAAAATCATAGCTTTGAGTAGTAAAGTAATGTCTCTGCTTCTTAACATGCTATCTAGGTTGGTCATAGCTTTTCTTTCAAGGAGCAAGCATCTTTTAATTTCATGGCTGCAGTCACCATCTGCAGTGATTTTGGAGCCCAGGAAAATTAAGTCTGTCATTGTATCCATTGTTTCCCCATCTATTTGCCATGAAGTGATGGGACTGGATGCCATGATCTTAGTTTTTTGAATGTTGAGTTTTAAGCCAGCTTTTTCACTCTCTCTTTCACTTTCATGATTCTAAGAGTATTGAAAGATTCTGACCTTTAAATTTACAGCTGCGGTTTTCCCCCATTCTTTGTGTGACATGGGCTCACTGCTTAATATTTATGAGTCTTGGATGTTTTTAAATTATAAAAAATTAGACAACAAATAGTCAAATTTGAAAGTTGTTATCAGTGATAGGAAAAATATTTAAAATCATAGCATAATTCTGGCACAGAATAAGACATTCAATATGGTTTTCATTGTCATTATTATTACCTTTTTCTTCATGATAGTCATTTTATTTCAGTACTCCTTAATTATTGCTGCAATAATTTGGATTGAAATGTATTGAGACTCGTATTTTTGATAGTTGTTGCTCTTTTTTTTTGTATATCTACAAAAAGTGATGAAAACAATGTGCAATTTTAGTATTCATAATCAAACCCATTTCTAGGACTGTCACTATTATTATTTCAATTAAGTCACAGAAGTTTACATACACTCTGAGTCTGTACTACAATTGGCCATCATTTACTTTAGTTTTATTTTGTCATTTCAAATTATCATAATTTGGAGTGCAATATTTGCAATGTGAGTCTATTAGCTCTTGAGATTTACTATTTCTGACATGTTGATAATATAACAGAAGAAATTTTAACATCATTTCTACATTAAGTTTTGGATATACATATCTTTGCTAAGCATCATTAAGAAGGCTACTTTTGAAAAGATTAAAGTATAAACTTAGCCTATTTCTACTTTCAAGTGTTTACTATCAAGTATCTATTTTGGTTGGTCACTGTACAAGTATTTTTCCAAAGCTGAAAAAGTACTACCTTCTCTCTTTACAGGGAGACCTCAGTAAATTTCTGTCATCTAGGCTTTTTGTCTTTCAATTTCTGATGCCTATTCTTTAATAAAGTAAAACTTTTTCATAAACACAGCTGTAATCTTGAAACGTGTATGTTCTACATTTCTTCAAAATTAGCTGAATAAAACATACACAGATGGCTTATTTTGTTTTAGTTTAATTGATAAAACATAATATTATTCAGTACAAAGATATAGCACCTGCAAGTCATAAGTGTATGTCACCAAAATAAATTATGATGAATTGTGTGAAAGATTCTGGCTCAAAAGTTATCAGGTTCATATTATGGTACTCGTGCAGCAGGTGCTGACACTGGTGTGTAAATTATTCGGGATCAGAAAATGGTCACCTTCCATTAAAATTAGCTCTGACATGAGATCAAAAATTCAGAACAGAGCAGCTGTGTTGATAATATTAAAAAGATGTTACACACCAAATATACATTAACTTCTATAGCTTAACATCCATCCAATTTTTTTAAATTGGAATTTGAAACCCCTGAGAAAGTCTAATTTATGTGTTAGGCCATCACAGTGAAGTTGTCACAATATGATTCATAAAGACTGCAATATCCTCATGTCCCTCTCATTCTCCTTTGTGTGATATTTTACATATATATACATATGCTCATATATCAATATATACATATATTTCACAGATATACATATATACTTTTATACACATAAAATAGCTACGGGAATTTGATATGTACTTTAAGCTAATTGTTTACAAAATGATGTAGGGCTAAATGTTATATTTAATAATGTTATTGTTCAGGTAAATGTAAAATTGTGCATGCATGCATAATAGGTGTTAATTATGAAGCTATTCCTTTTCTTATATTGGTTACAGCTTTTCTCTATAAACATTTTTACAGCTTTCAAGTAGAGCAAATGCCTATAGGCTCTTTGTGACATTTTCCTCATTACACTACTATACAATTTATCATATTATTGCTAAAATTTATCATTTTACTTTTCTATACTTTCCAGAGATTTTGACATCTAGAATATGGAGTCAGAGAAGACAATGGCAACCCACTCCAGTACTCTTGCCTGGAAACTCCCATGGACGGAGGAGCCTGGTGGGCTACAGTCCATGGGGTTGTGAAGAGTTGGACACGACTGATCGCCTTCACTTTCACTTTTCACTCTCATGCATTGGAGAAGGAAATGGCAACCCACTCCAGTGTTCTTGCCTGGAGAATCCCAGGGACGGCAGAGCCTCGTAGGCTGCAGTCCATAGGGTCACACAGAGTCGGACACGACTGAAGTGACTTAGCAGCAGCAGCAGAATAAGGAGTATGACATAAGCCATTACGTAAGACAATTATTTTATTTCTGGTGTTATTTAAAATTGGATTATCCAGTTTAATAAATACTATGAGAGGCAGTTCTAGGATGGCTCCCAATGATTCCTGATTTCTGTTTGTACAATATCCTCTTCTCAAGGGAGGGCTGGATCTAGTGACTTGCTACTAATAAAGAGAACAGAGCAAAAGTAATAGGATGCCACTTCTGAGATTAGGTTATAAGACGACTCTGGTTTACGTCTTGCTTTGCCCTTTCTTGCTGTCTCATTTGCTCACTATGATGGAAACCAGTTGCTGTGCTGTGAATTGCCCTATGGAAAGGCCCTACTGGTCTTCAGCCATCAGTCTGCAAGAGCTGAAGCTTTTAGTTCAATACTCCATGAGAAACCAAACCAGCCCACATGTATCTAAGTGAGCTTGGAGGTAGATCTTTTCTCATTGGGGTCTTCAGATGATTGTAGCCCAAACTGACAACTTGATTGTGGCTTTGGGATAGACCCTGAGCCAGAAGCCTCTTAGGAATCTAAGCCCCTCCTGATTCCTGACTCACAAAAACTGTGAGAGAATAAATGTTCATTGTTTTAAGTTGTGTTCTAGAGTAACAGGTTACTCTACCATGGATCACCTATACAAATACTTACTGAGTAAAAGAACTGAGCTGCCAATTAATGTAAAATTATAAGTCTGAAACACAATATGCATTTCAGTACAAATGCCACATTGCAGAAATATCTTAGTCATTTCATGATGAAGATAATAACCTTTATGAGATATTAGCAGTCATAAAA
Organism: Giraffa tippelskirchi; assembly: GCF_054371585.1. Classification (NCBI taxonomy): domain Eukaryota; kingdom Metazoa; phylum Chordata; class Mammalia; order Artiodactyla; family Giraffidae; genus Giraffa; species Giraffa tippelskirchi. Next base: position 78,824,553 of record NC_137275.1, on the reverse strand, counting down.
TTAAATACTGCTTTAACTTATAAATCTCTTTCTTAGAACCACAGAATATTTGGATTTTTAACACAATTTCAATTAAAGGGAATTGGAATTCTCCAAGTTTTAGAAGAATTTCTTTGCTGTACCATGTAAAAAAAACAATACATATTTCCTATCTAAGTCTAAATTCAATCATTAACAACCATGTATACACATACCAGTCAGTTCAGTTGCTAAGTCATGTCCGACTCTTTGTGACCCCATGGACTGCAGCACACCAGGCAACCCTGGCCATCACCAACTCCCAGAGTTTCCTCAAACTCATGTCCATTGAGTCAGTGATGCCATCCAACCATGTCATCCTCTGTCATACCCTTCTCCTCCCGCCTTCAATCTTTCCCAACATCAGGCTCTTTTCAAATGAGACAGTTCTTCGCATCAGGTGGCCAAAGTATTGGAGTTTCAGCTTCAGCATCAGTCCTTCCAATGAATATTCAGGACTGATTTCCTTTAGGATGGACTGGTTGGATATCCTTGCAGTCCAAGGGACTCTCAAGAGTCTTCTCCAACACCATAGTTTAAAAGCATCAATTCTTTGGCACTCAGCTTTCTTTATAGACCAACTCTCACATACATACATGACTACTGGAAAATCATAGCATTCACTAGATGGACCTTTGTTGGCAAAGTAATGTCTCTGCTTTTTAATATGCTGTTTAGGTTGGTCATAACTTTCCTTCCAAGGAGCAAGTGTCTTTTAGTTTCACAGCTGCAGTCACCATCTGCAGTGATTTTGAAGCCACCCAAAATAAAGTCTGTCACTTTTTCCAGTGTTTCCCCATCTATTTGCCATGAAGTGATGGGACCAGATGCCATGATCATAGTTTTCTGAATGCTGAGATTTAAGCCAACTTTTTCACTCTCTTCTTTCACTTTCATCAAGAGGTTCTTTAGTTCTTCTTTGAATTCTGCCATAAGAGTGGCATCATCTGATATTGATATTTCTCCTGGCAATATTGATTCCAGCTTGTGCTTCATCCAGCCAAACATTTCTTATGATGTACTCTGCATATAAGTTAAATTTTTAAGCAGGGTGACAATACACAGCCTTGATCTACTCCATTCCCTATTTGGAACCAGTCTGTTGTTCCAATTTCAGTTCTAACTGTTGCTTCTTGACCTGCATAAAGATTTCTCAAGAGGACGGTCAGGTGGTCTGGTATTCCCATCTCTTTCAGGATTTTCCACAGTTTTTTGTGATCCACTCAGTCAAAGACTTTGGCATAGTCAATAAAGCAGAAGTATATGTTTTTCTGGAACTCTCTTGCTTTTTTGATGATCCAATGGATGTTGGCAATTTGTTCTCTGGTTCCTCTGCCCTTTCTAAATCCAGCTTGAACATCTGGAAGTTCATAGTTCACATAATGTTGAAGCCTGGCTTGGAGAATTTTGAGCACTGCTTTACTAACTAGTGTGTGAGAAGAGTGCAATTCTGTGGTAGTTTGAGCATTCTTTGGCATTGCTTTTCCTTGGGATATGAATGAAAACTGACCTTTTCCAGTCCTGAGGCCACTTCTGAGTTTTCCAAATTTCCTGGCATATTGAGTGCAGCACTTTCACATCATCATCTAATAGGATTTGAAACAGCTCAACTGGAATAGCTCAACAAAGCTGATCCAACCAGCTTTGTTTGTAGCAATACTTCCTAAGGCCCACTTGACTTTGCATTCCAGGATGTCTGAGTGATCACACCATTGTGATTATCTGGGTCGTTAAGATCTTTTTAATATAATTCTTCTGTGTATTCTTGCCACCTCTTCTTAATATCTTCTGCTTCTGTTAGGTCCATACCATTTCTGTCCTTTCTTGTGCCCATCTTTGCATGAAATGTTCCCTTGGTATCTCTAATTTTCTTGAAGAGATCTCTAGTCTTTTCCATTCTATTGTTTTCCTCTATTTCTTTGCATTGATCACTTAGGAAGGCTTTCTTATCTCTTCTTGCTATTTGGAACTCTGCATTCAAATGGGTATATCTTTCCTTTTCTCCTTTGCCTTTTGCTTCCCTTCTTTACACAACTATTTGTAAGGCTTCCTCAGACAACCATTTGCCTTTTTTTATTTCTTTTTATGAGTATGGTCTTGATCAATGCCTCCTGTACAATGTCATGAACCTCTGTCCACAGTTCTTCATGCATTCTATCTATCAGATCTAATCCCTTGAATCTATTTCTCACTTCCACTGTATAATCATAAGCGATTTGATTTAGGTCATACCTGAATGGTCCAGTGGTTTTCACTACTTTCTTCAATTTAAGTCTGCATTTGGCAATAAGGAGTTCATGATCTGAGCAACAGTCAGCTCCCGGTCATTGTTTTTGCTGACTGTATAGCGCTTCTCCAGCTTTGGCTTCAAAGAATATAATCAATCTGATTTCGGCGTTGACATCTCGTGATGTCATGTGTAGAGTCTTCTCTTTTGTTTTTGGAAGAGAGTGGTTGCCATGACTAGTGCATTCTCTTGGCAAAACTATTAGCCTTTGACCTGCTTTGTTTTATACTCCAAGGACAAATTTGCCTATTGCTCCAGGTATCTGTTGACTTTCTACTTTTACATTCCATTCCTGTATAATGAAAAGGACATCTTTTTTGGGTGTTAGTTCTAGAAAGTCTTACAGTTCTTCATAGAACTGTTCAACTTCAGCTCCTTCAGCATTACTGGTCGGGGCACAGACTTGGATTACTTTGATATTGAATGGTTTGCCTTGGAAATGAACAGAGATCATTCTGTCATTTTTGAAATTGTATCCAAGTACTGCATTTTGGACTCTTTTGTTGATTATGATGGCTACTCCATTTCTTCTAGGGGATTCTTGCCCGCAGTAGTAGATATCATGGTCATCTGAGTTAAATTCACCCATTCCAGTCCATTTTAGTTCACTGATTCCTAAAATGTTGACATTTACTCTTGCCATCTCCTGTTTGACCACTTCTAATTTGCCTTAATTAATGGATCTAACATTACAGGTTCCTATGCAAATTGTTCTTTACAGCATTGGACTTTAATTCCATCACCAGTCACATCCACAACTGGGTGTTGTTTTTGCTTTGGCTCCATCTCTTCATTCTTTCTGGAGTTATTTCTCCACTGATATCCAGTAGCATATTGGGCACCTACCAACCTGGGGAGTTCATCTTCCGGTGTCTTATCTTTTTGCCTTTCATTCTGTTCATGGGGTTCTCAAGGCAAGAATACTGAAGTGGTTTGCCATTCCCTTCTCCAGTGGACAACGTTTTGTCAGAACTCTCCACCATGACCCGTCCATCTTGGGTGGCCCTACACAGTATGGCTCATACTTTCATTGAGTTAGACAAGGCTGTGGTCCATATGATCAGATTGGTTAGCTTTCTGTGATTGTGGTTTTAAGTCTGTCTGCCTTCTGATCAAGATGGATAAGAGGCTTATGGAAGCTTCCTGATGGGGAAGGACTTACTGACTGGGAAACTGGGTCTTTTTCTGACAGGCAGGGCCATGCTCAGTAAATTTTTAATCCAATTTTCTATTGATGAGCAGGGCTGTGTTCCCTCCCTGTGGTTGACCTGAGGTCAAACTATGGTGGAGGTAATGAAGATAATGGCTACCTCCTTCAAAATGTCCCATGCACACACTACTGCATTCAGTGCCCCCAACCCTGCTGCAGGCCATCGCTGACTCATGCCTCTGCCGCAGACTCCTGGACACTCATGAGCAAGTCTGGATCAGTCTCCTTTGGGGTCAGTGCTCCTTTCTCCTGGGTCCTGGTGCACACAGTGTTCTGTATTTGCCCTCCAAGAGTCTGTTTCCCATTCCTGTGTAATCTCTGGCGGCACTATGGTGGGCTTAATGGCGACTCCTCCAAGAGGGCTTATGCCATACACAAGGCTGCTGCACCCAGAGCCCCCGCCCCTGTGGCAGTCCACTGCTGACCCGTACGTCCACAGGAAACACAAACACAGTTCTGCCTCAGTCTCTGTGGGGTCTCTGGGTCCTGGTGCACACAAGGTATGTTCGGCCCCTCTGAGTGTCTCTGGCTGGTATGGGGTTTGATTCTAAATGTGATTTAGCCCCTCCTACCATCTTGCTGGGCTTTCTCCTTTGCCCTTGGAAGTGGGGTATCTCCTCAAAGTTGCTCCAGTGCCACACAGCTGCTGCTCCAGGGCCTACTGTCTTGCTGGGGCTTCTCTGCCCTTGGACGTGGAGTATTTTGTAGGTGAAACTACTAAGACTCAAGAAGATTATATCTTGTCAAATGTCACATATTGAATTAGAAGATAACTCCAGTCTACCTCGTCCTCAGTCCTTGCTCCCTTGTTCATCCAGTTTTGATTTCTGAAAGGCCATAAAACCTCTCTTATTCTTGACACAAACAGAAGTCTAGTGAAAAAGGCTTCCTACTCTTCCTACTAAATTAAGATAAATTAAAATATCTCAGAGATTCAGATCCCTCATTCATAATACATAAAAATACTCTCTTTTCAGAACCAGGAGATCTGGGACACAATCAGTGATTAATGTTAACTAAAATGAATCATTTTTAAATAGACATGAAAATATCTTTGCAAAGGTTCCATTCCTTGTAGAGTCTACTTTGAAGCTTTCTTTAAATAACTTGTTTAAGAGCATACATTATTTTATGATTAACTCCTGGAAAATCTCAGGTTCAAGGGCTTGATTCATGACAAAGCAAACACACACACACACACACACACGCACAAAAGGAAGAGGAGGAAGGTAGTAAAAATTAGAACCGAATCCCACTCAAAGTTTCTGTCAATTCACCAAGTGCCTCAAATCTTCTAATAACTTGTACTTACTCAGACGCAAGCTTGTAAGCCTCACAGAGCTTAAAGAATTTTAAGTTGCACCTACACCTCTTGAATGGCAAAGGGAATAGAAACCCACTCCAGCATCCTTGCCTGGAGAATCCCATGGACAGAGGAGTATGGCAGGCTACAGTCCATGGGGTCGCAGAGTCAGACACAACTGAGTGACCAACACTAATGTTAATTTATATAATCTTAGCACAATTACAAAACCCAGGGAATTAACATTGGCACACCACTATTAACCAGTGATGTGCTGCTAAAGCAGTCTTCCAGGAACTGGAGGAGGGAAGTCCTGATTTTTATCACTTGCAATGTCTTTGTGTTCCTACTTTGACTATGACTTATTTAAACCTACTAACAAAATTTTCCTACACATGAAGTGACACAGTATCAGTTCCTGCTGGGTGGTTCAAGTCAGTCTCAGCACACCACTGCTATTAGCTAAACTACAGAACTTTTAGAATTTCTTCTATTTTTCACCAACTATCCTTTCTCTGTTCCAGGATTCATGAAAAACACTCAGTCTCCCCTTTACTTTTATGATCCCAACACTTGATAAGTAGTGGTTAGCTGTTTCTTGGAATGTATCTCAATTTTAGTTTCTCACAGTTAAGTTGATGTTATGCAGTTTGGGGCAAGAAAATACCAGAGAAGTGATGCTGTGTTCCCAAGGTAAATAATATGAGCATGTTTTATTACTAAAGGTATTAACCTTGACCAACTAGTTGACAGGTTTCTCCACTGCTATTCTCCTTTTATACCTGATAAATATGTGAAGGGTGGATATTTTGAGATTCTACTAATTATTTTTTTATCCTCTTTCTCCTCAAATGTTTGACCACTAACATTAGCATCCATTAGTAGATCTTTCCTGCAACAATTATTACAGTGGTATACGCATGCATTGGAGAAGGAAATGGCAACCCACTCCAGTATTCTTGCCTGGAGAATCCCAGGGACGGAGGCGCCTGGTAGGCTGCCATCTATGGGGTCACACGGAGCAGGACACGACTAAAGCAACTTAGCAGCAGCAGCAGCATGCTATGATACTAGTTCATTTTTATACTTTTACATTTATATCAATTATGCCTTTTTAACATTAAAATCTTTCTCTGGTTAGTGTCTATATAGATAAATTAAGTAAAAATGAGATAAGCCTTGCTCTCTATTGAAACTCATACTGGCCAATACGTCTCTGTGTTTTAGAAGAGCACACTAAAACTAGAGAAGGAGGAGTAGGGAGACTTTTTCACTAGACCTCTGTTTGTGTCAAGGATAAGAGAGGTTTTGTGGCCTTTCAGAAATCAAAACTGGATGAACAAAGGAGCAAGGACTGGGGATGTGGTAGACTGGAGGTATCTTCTAATTCAATATGTGACTTTTGACAAGATTAATCTCGTTGAGTCTCAGTTTTTTCACCTACAAAATATGAAACTTTAATTAGATGCTCTATAAGGTCTCTTTCCAGTCAATAAAAATGTTGTGAATATTTTTTTCACAATGGGACAAAATTTCATGTGATAACTTACTCTCACAATAAGCCAGTTTAAATCATATATACCAACATAATCCATTTCTCTCATATGTACATGTTTTTCTTTCTGAATCACTGGAAACTCATATTGCTCTTCTACTATACTGTCCATCTGTCATCATAACACAATTAATAATTGAGTATTAATTGTCTATCTGGTTAACTGCTGTATCTCAATACCCAGAAAGACAGGCATAAAGTAATACCCTCAATACATATCTTTAACTTCTTGAATTATTGACTGAATTAACCTGAACATACACCTCTGTGAGAATCTCCCCTGAAAGTATTTGATGTCTTATTAGTGTAAATAGTATTCTCCCTTGGGTTTCTTACTTTGCAATGTGTCAAACTGCATATTGATATTGGGATGGCTTATAAATATAGTCTTTTCTTCTCGAGATACTTTCCCCCTGAGGATAAAGATTTGAAAATTGGGGCTTAGATATGAAATTCAACCATAGTCCATCAACATAATCAACACAAACCAGATTCAGGGACGTGGTCCACATTCCTAGGCAAATATAAAAATCAATTTTACCTGCTTCATCAATGCATACCTTGGCTGTGGTACATTTTTACATTCCTCTCTTTCTTTGAAAACTGTTCATAAGTCATTTGCATGAGGATGTAAGGATTAAGCAGATGGTTTTTGAGCCTTTAATGAAAATGCATTATGGATGCTTTCCTTCTCAGATGTAGAAATTATCACATACATGATATATGATAACATTTCTGTCAACTTCTATAATTGATATATAACTTCAGTAGGAAGTTCAAACTCTACAAGATGACATGGTTGACTGACAACAATTGACTCACTCATGAGTGGAATATTTTATCATATATGTTGGAATGTTGCAATTCAGCTTTGGATATTGAATATCACCTTTACTTTTCACAGGTGGAAGATTTTGTTTTCTGTCTATGAGGAGATGCTTTGCTTCCCATTTCCAAAAGTGAACCAGGCCTCTATTCCTAGAACTGAGAATACATGCTTCTTGTCTACTCTGAAATGTTCAGAAGAGGATTATATTGTTACCTTCTGTATTCCTGAAACGTTAATGAGTCTTTTGAAAGAGTCCTAGTTAATGAGTCCTTGTTAAATTGAAAACTGAAAGCATTTGTTTTTTGATTATCTGTAACCTTGATACATGGCATACCTATTATTACTTTATTTCTCTACACAAGACTGTAGTCACAGAACTATGATACAGCAAACTTTACAAAAAAAAAAAAAAAAATGGAATAGAAATAACCATGAAGGAACGTGGAAAATGGAATGAGAACAGAAAAATGTAAAAGCAGAAAGAAGGATATTGTAAAACTTCAAGTGACAGAGGATAAACTGAAATAAGTCAAGGACGATGAGGATAAGAGGAAAGCAGAAGAATCTGAAAGCAGAAGAATCAGATGTGAATAATAATAAAATGGGAGTGTCAAGAATGATTCTGATGCTTTTAGCCCTCAGGTTATTCAACTGAATGCAAGTAATTTTCTATCTCTCACATAATATTAGGTAGCTGCTAAAATTACATATTCATAGATTAATTTGAACTAACCTCAAATTTTTCAACCTAAAACCATAATAAGAAATGGATATGTAATCTCTATATTACTACATTTATAGAAATGGGAGTATTATATATTTTTCAATATCAGACATTCATCACTAATGTTAACAGCTGATGTTACTCCAGAAAATCTGAATTTGACACTATCCAGTTTGGGAATTAGCTACATCCTTTTTTCTCCCTCCATTTTGACTATTTCACAGTTCGTTATCATATCCAACAGAGGAAAGGGAGGATAGGAGAGTAAAAATGAGACTCCTACTTATCACCTAGAGGTGTTGATTCCTGTGTCACCTTTTTTAACATTACTTTACACTGTGAAGATACTTTTCTGTAAAAAATGAAATAAGCTAAATTTTCCCGACATCAGCATTGTCTGGGCTAGGCAAAGTCAGCATGCTTACTTCTATCTGCACAATTTAAACCACTTACAGTTATTGACCGTGTATATATGAGTTTTCACAGTTTAACAAAGAGTTAAAGTGAGAATAATGAAAAAATTATTCATTTTATTACTCTATGCATTGTATTGATTAGTTGTGTTTTTAGAGGATATATTCCCAAGAATTTGCTGGATTATTAAGACCATGACTCTCCAGAACACTTGGCAATCATCATATGTATTTATATACCAAATATAAGCAACTATAATTGTTCCTATAAATCCAGCTTCAGTTCACTTTATATTATTTGTTGCTCATGTAGACAGTGAGAAACTGCATTAAGTTTTAATCCATAAAGATACAAAATAAAGAGAAAAAGCCTCTGGGAATGAAGGTTAGCTGTAGATTTAATCTTTTTAATCTTTCTTGCCCTTGATTAAAACTTTTGAGCTATCGATTTGTTCTGTATTTATAAACAGAATACATTTAATTATAATTACAAGAATTACTCAGATAAACAATATGTCTTAGTGTTACAATTAAGTAACTATCAATAACAGATAGATATTAACTTGGATATATGTGGGATTCAGTGGTTATTAGATTACAAGGTGCTTACATCAGTCAATGACTTAGGGTATGTTTTTCACATTTTATGAAAAATGAACTAAATCATTATTATGCCAGTGGTATTCTCTGTAACTTAAGACATGTATATGCAGACATGCTCAGACAGAACCACCAAAAAAAGTTGTTGAATTATAACTGTTTACCTTAAGGATAAAGAAAATGATGTTAAAGCTAAAGAAATACTGTATCTTGGGACTTCCCTGGTGGTCCAGTGGTTGGGAGTCAGCCTGCCAGTGTGGGGTACATGGATTCAATTCCTGCTCTGGGAAGATACCACATGGTGCTGGGAAACTGAGCATGTGCACCACAACTCCTGAGCCCACGTGCTGCAACTACTGAAGCCTGCCAGCCTAGAGCTCATGTTCTGCAACAAGAAAAGCCACTGCAATGAGAAGCCAGCACACCTCAACTAGAGAGGAGCCCCTGCTCACCGCAACTAGAGGAAGCCCAGAAAAGCAGCAACAAAGATGCAGTGCAACCAAAAATAAATAAATAAAAATAAAGGTTTTTAAAAAGGAAATATTGAGTCAAATATCATTGAAAGATTGTTAATGGACCAATCATAAATCTTGGAACCAAGCTTTCAGTTGCCTGTAATTTACTTGACTTCTCTGAAATTCAGCTTTAATAAAGAGATAAAGATACTTATCATGGAGACATTATGAAAATTAAGTGAAGTAAGGTGGGAACAGTGTCTTGCTTATTTGGAAGCGAAGAACACAAACTCGATGACCACCTACATATTTTGAGATAATTGGCCTCATTTTCAAATACAGCATTATCTGTCCTTCATTAATAGTGCTTTAATTAAATGCATATTATGTTTGAAATAATGGTAATCATTTTTTTAATTGCACAAATTCTGATACTTTGATTGTTTATATCATTGACATAATATCAATGAAAGGTAAGATTTTATTTTTCTAGGAGTTTGAATTTGTTTTGCACAATGTGCTATTGTGAAAAACAAAGCAAATAAAAATATCTCATTCTTAAAAATTAGTTCTGACTTTTAAAGAGAGTGTTTGATGAATGTAAATCTCCTGTATGATAACAAATAAATAATTGGTGCATATTTTAGGAGCTGTATTTATAGCTAACTTTTTAATTTCTTTCAATATAATTCAATTTGAAAAGAGGATGTTATCTAAATGCTACTGTGTTGCTTAAGTACTGCATGATTTTGAGTGTAAAAATATGACCTATGTAATGAAAAATTGCCATCATGCTTTTCTAGAGACAGAGCATCATACCAACTAATTAACTCTATAATTTTAAACTATTTACTAAATAAAGATTTTTCTGATCCTTTCCAAGTACAAATACTTAAATGATGTATGTTCACACACAGTTTAAAAAATCCTTTAAACTACTACTCTCCCAACTCTATCTAAATATATCAAAAGCCTACAAAAAATACTAAATAAAATGTAAAGATCAAATAGTCAAAAAATTGGGTTCTAGATGTTACCACAACAGTACTGTAATTAATATGCTCAGAAAATCATTTTTTTTTTATCAAAGTCAATGTAATATGTTTTAAGGTAAAAACTGGTATGAGAGTAACATACAACCTGAAAAAATCACAACCTTAACATACAGAAACAGATTTCTGCTAGACCAAGCTCTTTTAACTTACACTGTTGTAATAAAGCAGATTAACTCTAGACACGGGATGTTGCCTGTTAGCATTCCTGCTGACCACTTTAAGTATTGTATAAGGGACTAAATTTCTTAGGCATTCTGGCAATGGCTTTTATAAGCACCAGCTGAGCTAAGCTTGCTAAATGCAAATCTCTCTAGGTAACAAAATGCATAAGCACTGTGAGCTGGCTTTTGCTTGCACTAATTTCAAAGTGTGGCACATGAACCGTTGTAGTATAAAATGCAGAACTATAGTTTGCAAGCTGGGTTCATACTTGATATTAACCTTTCTGTGCATCCCTATAGGACTTTCAGTTTTTAGATTTCAGTCTGCATTACACAGGAAATGAGGTTGGATGTGTCATTATTCAACGGCACAATCACATCTTGCTCTTTGGATACGGCAACAATAGATAGAGTGGCATTTTTCAAATTTCACTTTGCATACAAATTACCTGGGGATCTTGTTAAAAAGCAAATTTTGATTCATAGGTCTGGAAAAGGGATTGAGATTTTGCATGTCCAACAATATCTTTGGTGATATCTATGCCATGGATCCAAGGTCCCTGCTTTGTGTATCAAAATTACAGAACAACACTGCCCAAGGAAATATAATGGTAGCCACAGATATGATTTTTCACTTTCTAATATACGCTTAAACAATCTTTTTCAAAGATACAATTCATTTTAGTAGTTTATTTTATTAAAATTACATATCCACAATGTTACCATTTCAGCCATATAATCAATATACCACTGAAAATGATGTATTTTACATTCTCTGGTTAATACTACCTTCAAATCTGGTATATTTTATACTTATGGCACATCACAATCTGTTAGCCACATTTACTAGCCACATTTCAAATACTCAATAGCTACATGTGGCTAGCAGCTATCATGTTGGACAGCACAAGTAGAGATTAATTCACGTGATAAAGAAAGATGCACAATGCTTAACATTTTAGAGGTGCAATGATAGGTTGTATTTTTTTCTGAATCCCTCCATTCTTTTTAAAAACGGGCTCTACGTGCTTCTGTTGAAGTGTAGTCCTCTAATAACAGCAGCCATGATTTATTTTGTCCCTGCTAAGGAAATGAGATAATTCAGAGGGGTCCCCAGAAAGCCAGTCCACTGGAGATCGCTAAACAGGATAATCAGAGAAAACAGCAAAGTAGGAGTAAAAGCAACAAGTAAGCTCCTTCACCAAATATTTGTTTAAGTAACTACTATATTCCAGACATTGGCTGGCAGGGCAGTGAACAAGAATAATGTGCTTCCTGCTATCAGGGCTCTTGCAGAGACTGCACAGACATGGATATAAAACTGTGGTAGAAGTTTATGCACAGATGACTGTTCTAGGCCAATGTGGTTGTTGTTACTCAGTCACTCAGGTGTGTTCGACTCTTTGTGACTCCATGGACTGCAGTATGCCAGGCTTTCCTGTCCATGACCATCTCCAGGAGTTTGCTCAAACTCAACGCTCATTGGATCGGTGATACCATTTAACCCATCTCATCCTCTGTCATCCCTTTCTCCTCCCGCCTTCAATCTTTCCCAGCATCAGAGTCTTTTCCAACGAGTCAGCTCTTCGCATCAGCTGGCCAAAGTATTGGAACTTCAGCTTCAGCATCAGTCCTTTCAATAATATTCAGGGTTGATTTCCTTTAGGATGGACTGGTTGGATCTCCTTGCTGTCCAAGGGACTCATTTTTTTAACTTCACAATATTGTATTTGTTTTGCCATAAAGAGTCTTCTCCAACATCACAGTTCGAAAGCATCAATTCGTGGTGCTCAGACTTCCTTACACTCCAATGCTCACATCTGTACATAACTACTGGAAAAACAATAGCTTTGACTAGACAAAAGCTTTGCCTTTGTCAGCAAAGTGAAGTCTCTGGTTTTAAATACACTGTTTAGGGTTGTCTTAGCTTTTCTTCCAAGGTACGAGTGTCTTTTAATTTCATGGCAGGAGTCACTGTCTGCAGTGATTTTGGAGCCCAAGAAAATAAAGTCTGTCACTGTTTCCATTGTTTCCCCATTTATTTGCCATGAAGTGATGGGACCAGATGCCATGATCTTTGTTCTTTGAATGTTGAGCTTTAAGCCAGCTTTTTCACTCTCCTCTTTTAGATTCATGAAGAGGCTCTTCAGCTCCTCTTTGCTTTCTGTCCTAAGGGTGGTATCATCTACATATCTGAGATTATTGGCCAATGTGGGGAAAGATTAAAAAAAAAACAAAACAATATACAGAGCACTCGGCAGTCTAAAATGAGTATGTCAGGGCTCAGTTACATAACAGTTTAATGATAAAATCTTCAAACTGAGCAAGTCAAAGATTTTGATGACCATGGCTTAAAAAAAAAAAAAAAGATAGGTTTGACTTAAAAATTAGTGGAGTATAGTTGATTTACAATATTGTGTTAAGGTTTAACTTTTGCACGGAGGTATTGAGAAGGAACTCAGCTGTTATAAGCTTTCATTTTATAAAGAAAACATCCTAAAGTATAAAGAGCTATAAACACCTGGTCCCTTCCTACCTCTGCATTTCATCTCCTACTATGCTCCCATTACATTACTTTCTTTTCTGCTTCTGGAAATCACAGTTCTTTCTTAACTCTGAGTCCTTACATTCCATGTTACTTTTCTGTAGAATGCTTCTCTCCAAGTTCTTTTCATGGCTGACTCCTTTCTATGAATCAGATTTCACATCAAAGATCATCTCTATAGAGACAACTCCTGTCATTATACCTTAGATTAGCATTACCACCACCTCTCCTGTCAATTATACTTTCACAGATCACCTTGTTTATTTCCTTCATAGTACTTGGCTCAGTATGTAATTATCTACTTTATTAATTTGCTTACTTTTTAGTTATCTGACACTCATAATAGCAAATAAATTTCCCAGAGCTTGGTACATACTAGACTTGCTATGGGTATTGATTATTTTTTTTAATTATGAATTTTTGTGTGATTTATCTTTTAAAATTTTTATTTTATATTGGGTTAGAGTTGATTAACAATGTTGTGCTAGTTTTGGGTATACATCAAAGTGATTCAGTTATTATATACATGTATCTATTCTTTTTCAAATTATTTTCCCATTTAGGTTATTATAGGATAATGAGCAGAATACCCTGTGCTATTCAGTAGGTCCTTGATGATTATCTATTTTAAACATAGCAGTGTTGAATGAATTACAGAAGTGTAGGAAGAACTGCGTTCTATTCTTAGATCTGTAACTTACAAGCTGTACTTTAGTCAGTAATGGATGCTAGACTGTGAACTTCAGTTTCTTCATGAGGTAAATATGTACCATATCAGTAGTTCCCACTTTCATATAAGAGTTTACGATTTTATCAGGTAAGAGGGTGGATAATGACAAAATAACTAATAGTGACACTATTTATTTACTATAAAACATTCATGCCAACTGGCTAATATAACCATGAAATCACTCGGTTATGCTGAAACCACAATTCTGGAAGAGTCAGCAATATGCATCAATTCAATTTTTCTGCTAATGTAGGGAGAAATACAGAGATAACACTGAATGGCAGATTTTGCACTTTTATAATTGTGCTTTGCTTTGGTAATACTGAATTGCTTCGTAGTTTCTAAGCCTAGGCAAGTCAGGAAATGAGGATAGGCATGCCAGAAATGTATTCCAATGTTTAGGGCAAAATATCCCAGGACTAAATTTAAAATTGATCATGAAAAAGGTATATGTATATAATCGAGGGTTAACTACACTCGTATAATACAATATTGTTATAGACACAACAAGGATCTGTTATACTGAAGTTTATGTGTACATCTGTAACTCACTATCTCTGAAATGATAGGAAAAGGCATAAATATCTTACATTACTATATCTTCTGTTACTATAAAAGAGCATTTAAATTTGCAGTGTGCATTCCATTATTTAAAAATGCCATCTTCTGTTTATGCTCATGCTTTGCAAATCTATATTTTAATCTATGTCTATTCTTTATGTTTATAGAGAGGTTTGTTATCAATTAAATTTTAATTTTCACCCTATCTTATCGTTACTTATTATGACCAAGTTCAAAGTCTTAGTGTCCTCTAAGTGATAATAATTGAGAGAATAAACTAGTTGGTAAGGAAAAGCTGTATTAGATTATGATGTTTCACATTACAGAAATGCTTTATTCCATTCATTCAATACATTCATTGTATACATATTATGAACCAGTTATTAATTAATATGTGTAAAAAGCAAATGTCTACAGTGTATCTTATAGTTTGCAGAGGTTTTAAAATAAGATTTAGGGCTTTAAACATTTACCAGTAAGCACTGTTTAATATTCAATAAAAAGTCTACTATTTTAAAATTATGATAATTTACTTTTAAATTATCTACCTTCAAATCTCACATTGGTATAGTTATTTTCATCTTACTTTTTAGGTTCTAGTGCTTTTAATCTTCCTATTCTTGATCCAGTCAAAACATAATTCACTACTATATAAGCTAATTCCTTCTTCTTTATGAAATAATAAACAATAGAGTTAAAATAGCATGAATCCTTCTATTATGAAATTGGATTCTCTTCAGTGAAGCTGATTTTTGATTTAAGGTATATAAAGCCATGAGCATAATACTTTGTATATAGCTGTCATTCTAAAAACATTAATCATAATATTATTTCTCCCATCTTATAAGTGCCTGGGACCCAAATCCAACTGTTTCCCTATAAATTCTTGTTTCTCTTCTACCCAAATATCATGGGGAAACCTAGAGAAGAGTACCCCTCTCTCTCCAGGGCACAGAATAACTATTATTTTTCTGAGAGAACTAGAAAACTAATCCTAAGTATATCCCTATATGATATTCCTTACCACTATTGTAATAGGCATATTCACATTTAAATTACTCTTGGAAACAGACATATTTCCATTGCCAAGAGACAAATTTATTTTATAATAACGCTATTCACAAACAATGTTTTATATATTTAATTTTATTTCCCAGATTAATAAAACATTTTACTTGGTAACCATATTTCTCTAAATATGTTATAAAATTGTGCATTTTCCTTATCAATTGAAAAAACTAGCAATTTCAAGTTACTTAACCATATTGTTCTATGCTATGATCTAGGATTTGATGGTGAAGTGACTGAAATGATATGTCGCTATTTTTGCAGAAAGTGCCTACTTCCAAGCATTCTAGCATTAACTACTCATTTAAAAATTCCTCAATGACTAACAAAGAAAAAACACATTATGAGAATGGTGCCTACTAAAGTTTATTTTTAAAACATCACTTCTGTGCTACTTATTTAAAGGCTTTCAGTTCAGTTTCCGTTTGGTTGCTCAGTCGTGTCCAACTCTTTGTGACCCCATGAATCGCAGCATGCCAGGCCTCTCTGTCCATCACCAACTCCCGGAGTTTACCCAAACTAATGTCCATCGAGTTGGTGATGACATCCAGCCATCTCATCCTCTGTCGTCCCCTTCTCCTCCCGCCCCCAGTCCTTCCCAGCATCAGGGTCTTTTCCAATGAGTCTACTCTTCACATCAGGTGGCCAAAGCATTGGAGTTTCAGGTTCAACATCCGTACTTCCAGTGAACACCCAGGACCGATCTCCTTTAGGATGGACTGGTTGGATCTTCTTGCAGTCCAAGGGACTCTCAAGAGTCTTCTCCAACACCACAGTTCAGAAGCATCAATTCTTTGGCTCTCAGTTTTCTTCATAGTCCAACTCTCACATCCATACATGACTACTGGAAAAACCATAGCCTTGACTAGTCGGACCTTTGTTGGCAAAGTAATGTCTCTGCTTTTTAATATGCTATCTGGTTGGTCATAACTTTCCTTCCAAGGAGTAAGCGTCTTTTAATTTCCTGGCTGCAATCACCACCTGTAGTGATTTTGGAGCTCCAAAAAATAAAGTCAGCCACTGTTTCCACTGTTTCCCCATGCATTTCCCATGAAGTGATGGGACCAGATACCATGATCTTAGTTCTGAATGTTGAGCTTTAAGCCAACTTTTTCACTTTTCTTTTTCATATTCATCAAGAGGCTTTTTAGGTCCTCTTCACTTTCTGCCATAAGGGTGGGGTCATCCGCATATCTGAGGTTATTGATATTTCTCCTGGCAATCTTGAGTCCAACTTGTGCTTCCTCCAGCCTAGCGTTTCTCATGATGTACTCTGCATATAAGTTAAATAAGCAGGGTGACAATATACAGCCCTGACGTACTCCTTTTCCTATTTGGAACCACTCTGTTGTTCCATGTCCAGTTCTAACTGTTGCTTCCTGACCTGCATACAAGTTTCTCAAGAGGCAGGTCAGGTGGTCTGGTATTCCCATCTCTTTCAGAATTTTCCACAGTTTATTGTGATCCACACAGTCAAAGGCTTTGGCATAGTCAATAAAGCAGAAATAGATGTTTTTCTGGAACTCTCTTGCTTTTTCGATGATCCAGCAGATATTGGCAATTTGATCTCTGGTTCCTCCGCCTTTTCTAAAACCAGCTTGAACATCTAGAAGTTCACGGTTCTGATATACAAATCTTACACACACTTATATATACACATACATGTATATGAATTGCAAATTGATATTTTATGTAAGTTATATGTCATTAGAAATAAATATATAGAGAAATACATACTTTATCAATATCACATACTTTGAAACATTATGAAATGGAATCCCCTGGTGAATATTTTCTCATTACTGATAATTTCTTGTACCTTATTGAATTATAGTTCAGATTCTGGTTAAAAAGAAATATTTGGAAATAATTCTTTCAGCTAGCTACATACCATTCCTCCAACAGAATTTAACAAAATTATTTCTAACTATTGTCTCTCACTAATTGCTATATTTAGATAATAATATCAAAGTTATTTTTAAAATTTAGGTCTTTATGACATTATATTCTAAAGATATGCTCTCAGTATTTATGTGTTAAACAAACAGACACAGTGTTAATGTGGCTAATTAGCTTCAATTTAGTTCAAGTATTCTATTTTAACAGATATCATGAAATGTATGAGTTATTAAGCTGTCTACTTTATTATATAAATTAATATCCACATAGCCAATCATATGTTTACTAAAGTATACCTGCATTCTACTATTCTGTTTTAGTAATATAAAAATTGAATAAGAATATACTGTATGGGAGCACTTGTCTCTGTTAAGTGTGAAAGTCTAAGTCTGAGAAAAATACAATTTGTGTTAGGTGACCCATAACTTTTTGGGTTAGTGGAATCTCAGCTTCAATCACATCTTTGTACTCCATGGCTTTCTTACTCAAGGTTAACTATATTTCTTAGTCATATATTTTTTTATTTGATTGAGCAATACTGACCCATTAGTAAAGACATTTCAAACCAACTCCAAATCTGCTAAAAATGAAAGCATTTGACTAGCGTTTAAAGAAGAAAAAAATTTTTGTTAGCTCAGATAATCTAAGATTAATGGAATCAAGATTAAAAATATGTGACTAAGGAACTTCCCTGGTGGTCCAGTGGTTAAAACTCCAGGCTTCCACTGCAGAGGGTGTGGGTATGATCCTTAGTCGGGGAACTACGAAGATCCCACGTGACTCACCCAGTCCCCAAAAAAAAAAAAAGCACTGAGATGTCATTTTCTTTATTAAGAGAGTTTTTAAAGTATTTTATGTTTCAATAAGGGTCTTATTGGATTAGGACTGTCCACTGCTGATGTTCTCCTCATGAAATCCATGTTTCTTTCAAGAGGAAACAGTTTTATGAACGTGAAAGTGAAAGTCGCTTAGTCCTGTCTGACTCTTTCTGACTCCATGGACAAAACAGTCCATGGAATCTTCCAGGCCAGAATACTGGAGTGGGTTGCCATTCCCTTCTCCAGGGATTCTTCCAAACCCAGGGATCGAACCCAGGTCTCCTGCATTGCAAGCAGATTCTTTACCATATGAGCCACCAGAGTTTTATGGATGCAAGGAAAAGTAGCTTTTTCACTGGTGAAAACAATTGTTAACAATACAATTCTCCTATGCCAAAAACACACTGAGAGCCAAAGTATAAAATTAAAATAAGAAAAATGGATGGTATATCTACTAATGTCTGCAAGGTTTCATACGCAATAAACTTTCTCCTCTTGGAGCCTCATAGTGTTGCGGTAAGCAAAATATTAATGAATGTATATGAATCCGTTAGAACTGTTCCTGGGACAAGCAAGTACTCAATAAATATTAGCTGTATCATTACTATTATAATTATTAATTCCATATAGGAGAATTAATTTCACCATATTTCCACAAAGACCTTATTATATAAACAGATTCCCCAAAAGAATATTCTCTTGTTATAAAAAAACCATAAAAATCATTAATTATCAATAATTCAAGATTAAAATTTCCATCCAAGTTGGTGTTACTGTCTGTGCTTTTTCTATGTATAATAAAACGTCAAATTATTTATCTATTTTGGATTGTTCACATTGTGGATTATAATGAGGCTTTGATCTTAGGCTGACTTTTGTTTGACATGGTACTTCACATCCATCTCTATCTGCTTCTAGTTGTTATATACTAGGGGAATTCAAAGTGATTTTGATATTACTCTAATTGAACAATGTTAGTCAAGCAAACAGGCTGCTGAAACAACATACGGTACATCCCAAAGGTAAATGTACATGATCTGAACATTAGCTATGCTGCAGTTACTGTCTATTAGTCTGAATAATCAAGTGTTCAGTGTAACAAAACTATTATAGTTAATAGAGTTTATACTTATAACACATGGAAAATCATCAAAATATGATATGGCCATAAAACAAGAAAATAACTGCTTTCTTTGGATAATGGAATTTGTGTGTGTGTGTGTGTGTGTGTGTGTGTGTATGTGTGTGTGTGTATAAATGAACATGTTTTTTCTTTATAAGAATAATTTTTTAATCCCCAAAGTTTTTTATCCTACTAAGTTAAAAAAGTGGCCAAAAAGACCACAAATTGTATGAGTCCACTGATATGACTTACATGAAAATATAAAAGAAAAATCTATATAGATAGAAAGTAGCTTAGTGGCTTCCCCCAGGAGGGGCTGTAGAACCAGGGTAGGGGGAGATGAAGAGTGACTGTTAATGACATGTTCTGGGAGTGTTCAGAATGGTCTAAAATGAGAATGTGGCAATGGTTGCACACCTTGTGAATCTATTAAAACCATTAAATTATGTACTTCAAACAAGTGAATTTTGTATTATGCAAGTTTTATATTGAAAAAGAGGTAGAGGAAACAATTTTCTGAATAAAAATTTAATTTCAATGTTATAGAAAATAAATTCCTATCATGAAGAGAGTCTAAAAACAGTCTCTAAGAATGTTTCATTAGTTGAGCATTATAAGAAAAGAAAATCTATTATCATCATAATATATTTGTCAATATTATATTGTAATTACTATGTATAATTTCATGGATTTAAAAAATTGGAATTGTGATGCCACCAATAAAACTTATTATGCAAGTTAAATATTTGGCAATATTTTCTGTTTCATTAATGGTTTGTTCTAACTAAAAATTTCTATCCTTAGTTCTAATCTTTCCTAGGAATGCAGAAAAGCACAAATTATATGTGCCATTTTTATGTACAAATGAAGTAGGAATAACTGTTAATCATTGAATATTGTGGTTGTTCAGTTTTCCCTTTTGAAACCTCCTTAGCCAAAGCCAGGATAAGGTAGATGGCATGAAGTAAAGAATTGAGAGGCTCAGAAATTGAGAATCAAACAGGCATAAAGGAGGATATATGATCAATTCCATTTCACTCCAAGGACAACACAGACTATATATGTATAAAACCTACACACACAAACTATACCCAGGATAGGCCAACATCTTTGCTAAACCCTCCTAATCCATTTAGTGTTAAGCCATTAGCAAGTCCCATGCCTTACTGCTTTTTCAAAGCAAGCAAAAAACCGTGGGCCCAGAATCTGGTGTTCAGCTCTGTCCCCACACAGAACGATTGTAACAAGTATGTGCATAGTGCTTACTACATGCCAGGCAGTGTTATTTGTTTTATATAGAATAAATTATTCACATTATACTTTAAGATAGATTCTATGACTATGCATGTTTTACATATAGAAACTGATGCTATAAAAAGTTAAAATAACTTGTCAAGGCAAGCAGCAGAGTCAGTTCCCAAACATTGCACTGCTCCTCCAGTGGTGTTCCAGGTTGGTCTGAAGCAACTTTGCTTGAATGTGATGATGTACAGTTCTTGAGCTCAGGAAGTTACTAGTCTACTTCCATATATATTACATATTCAGAAATAGTTTAAGACAAATTATTTACATTTTAAGTTAATATTACAAATACAGCATCTTTTTAACTGCATAAAAACTTGTAAAAATATCACAGTAAATCACTAGAATGTAAATGCCTTATGAATAATGATTCTATTTTATTTTCTGTATGTTATAAGTGCCTAGAATAAATTAATTGGTACATATCAAGTGATTAAAAACATTTATTTTACATATAAATGAAATGAATTTGCAATTTTGTATTAAAAACAACTCCCTGTTATACAATACTTTAAAGTCTCATTATCATTCCTAGGTAAGCATCTTAGTATTTATATACATGCATAGGTTTTTTTTCATTGTTGAATTTGTGGAGCAATAATACATTTTTATCATTCTAACATTTATGGGGGGGACTACCATCAAATAAAAACCATTCTGAAGCAAGAAACAGGTATCTTCATTGTCGTACATCATGTTTGACGTACTCAGGAAAAAAAAAAAAAAACTACATGATATATAAGATGCAATTTGAAGAGACCAAGCAGGCACTGGAGCCAGACATAGCAGGATGCTGGAACTATTACATTGGATTTTAAAACTATTATGACTAATATGCTAAGGGGTCTAAGGGAAAGTAGACAACATGCAAGAACAGATGAGCAATGTAAGCAAAGTAAAGGAAAACCTAAGAAAGAATCAAAATGAAATGCCAGAGGGGAAAACAACAACAACAACACTGTAACTGAAATGAGGCATGCTTTTGATGGGCTTTAAAGTTGACACAGCTGAAAAAATTTTCTGAACTGGAGGATCTATCAATAGAATTGTCAAAAACCAAAAGCAAAGTGAACAAAAACTGAAAGAAAAAAGAAGAACAGAATATCTTCAGACTGTAGGACAAATACAAAAGGTATAATACACATATAATGAGAGTACTAGAAGAAGAAGAAAGAAAGGATCAGAAGAAATATTTGAAACAATGATAACTGATAATTTCTCCCAAATTAATGTCAGACACAAGTCAAGAGGTCCAGCAAACTCAGATGCCAGACTACAGAAAAGATCATGTCAAACACACTACACTCAGGCATGGTACTTTCAAACTGCAGAATATCAAATATAAAGAAAAAAATCTGAAAGAAGCCAGAGGAAAAAAACCCCACCTATAGAATGATGTTAGGTGTAGGTCTGTCATATATGGCCTTTATTATGTTGAGGTAGGTTCCCTCTATACCCATTTTCTGGAGAGAGTTTTTATCATAAATTGATATTGATTTTATCAAAAGCTTTTTCTGCATCTATTGAGATGATCACACGGTTTTTATTCTTCAGCTTGTTAACACGGGGTTTCCAAAGCAAAGTAGTTAAGAACCTGCCTGCCAAGCTGCGAAACACAGGAAATGAGGGTTCAGTCCCTGTGTTGGGAAGCACCCCTGGAGAAGAAAGTGGTAACCCACTCCGGTATTCTTGCCTATAAAATCCCATGGACAGAGGAGCCTGGCGGGCTACAATCCATGGGGCACACAGACATGACTGAGCAACTGAGCACATAGAGGTGAAAAGATAAGAATGATATCCAACTTTTCCTCAGAAAACTTACAAATGAAGAGAAGATGGGGGTAAAATATTTAGTGTTGAGACAAGAAAAAAAAATAACATAGGATTTGTACCTTGAGAAATTATCCTTCAAAAGGAAAGGACTAATAAAAACTTGTTAGATAATAAAACAGGACATTTGTTGCCAATAAAACCTGCAATGCAAAAAAGGTTAAAAAATCTTTACAGAAAAGGAAAATAAAATAGGTCAGAAAGTGAATCTACGTAAAGAAAGAATGATGAAGAAGGATTAAGCAAAGGTAAAATAAAACTCAAAACTCATTTACTTTTCTTATTCATAATTGATTTAAGAGATAACAGTACAAAATAATAATAGCAACAAGGTATTCATATATATGTACAAGTGTGGATGTATATAAAAGGAATGACAGTAATGATATTAGAGATAGAAGGAAGAAATTGGATTATTTGGTTATTATATAATATTTATATTACTGTGAAGTGGTACAGTGTTATTTGAAAGTGGATTTAGATTAGCTGCAAATGTACACAGAAAACCCTAGGGCAACTACTAAAAAAGTAAAAAATATATATATAAATGATATGCAAATAAACAAGGAGAGAAATTGAACTGTATAAAATATTAAAATAAAACCACAAATGGTAGAAAAATTGTGAAGATAAAATTAAGAACAAAGAACAAGGGTACAAACAAAACAGCAATGAATGTAGCAGATATAAATCGACTATATCAATAGTTAATTTAAATATCAATCGAAAGATTCATCAATTGAAAGATAGGTAAAAACCATGACATAACACTATGCTATCTATAAGTAACCCAATTAAAATATAAAGACATATATAGATGAAGAGTCAATGGATGGAGAAGAACTACAAACAGTAACATTAATTAAAGGAAAGTACAGAAGCAATATTCCTTTTACACAGAGCCCAGTTAAAATCAAGGAAAGTTATAGGGGATAAAGAAAGGCATTCATAATAATAAAGTGGACAACTGTCCAAGAAGACATAGTAATTCTTAGTACATATAAATCTAACAATAGAGCATCAATCTATGTGAGGAAAAATCTAAGAATATAATGCAGGAAAAATGAATTAACTATCATAAGTTAGAGACTTCATCATTCCTCCTTCAGAAATAAACAAATTCAGCAAGCAGAAAATCAGTAAGGACAAAGTTGAACTCAGCAGCAACATCAATTAACTGCATGCAATTCACCTTTATGAACTACTTCATCCAATAAAATAGCAAGATATGCCTTCTTTTCAAACTCACATGGAAATACTCCAAGAAAGATCAAATTCTGAGCCATAAAGTATATTTCAGTAAATTTAAAAGAAAACATATAGTATCTTCTTTCAGAACACAATAAAATTATACTAGAAACCAATAACAGATAAAACAACAAAATCTCAAACTATATGGAAATTAAATAACATACCTCTAAATACCACCATAAGGGCTTCCCTTATGGCTCAGACGGTAAAGTGTCTGCCTACAATGTGGGAGACCTAGGTCCGATCCCTGGGTTGGGAAGATCCCCTGGAGAAGGAAATGGCAACCCACTCCAGTACGCTTGCCTGGAAAATCCTGTGGACCAAGGAGCCTGGTAGGCTACAGTCCATGGGGTCACAAAGAGTCGGACATGACTGAGCGACTAACACAACAAATACCACCAAAGAAGAAATTTCAGGAAAAATTTAAAAATAATTTGAACTAAATCAAAATAAGAATACAACTTTTTTTTGGTAGGAAAAAAAGCAGTTTTTCCCAGAGGGAAATTTATAAAATTGATATGTATGTTAGAAAAGAAGATCTAAAACCAATAATCTAAGTTTTCACCATAGGAAAGTAGAAAAAAAAAAAAGAGTAAATTAAGTGCAAAGTAAGGGGAAGAAAAATAATAAGACAGCAGAACTCAATGAAGTTTAAAATGAAAAATTAGTAGGAAAAAGTCAACAAAATCAAAAGTTTTTTCTCTGAAAATATCAATCAAATTTATACCTCTAGATATGATAACTAAAAATAATAAAAGGACACAAATGACTTATGTCAGAAATGAAAGCAGAGAGGGATATAACTATAGATTCCATAGATGTTAAAATGATAATAAAGGCATACTATATCAACTCTATGTCAACAAATTGGATGATTAGATAATGGTTCAAGTCCTTGAAACATAAAATTTGCCAAAATTTACACAAGAAAGAGACAATCTGAATAGGCCTCTAACTATTAAATAAACTGACTACCCCTCTCCTGAACTGACAGCACTTATTATCATACCACTTCTATGGCATATTAGACAACTAATCCTTTATATTGTACTTTTGTCTTCTACCTGAACTTGATACTTCATCTTCAGGTCTTCTTTTCCCAATTAAATGGTAAACTCTTGAAGGCAGAGATCTCATGCTCTACACTTCTGATTATCTTCAATAGCACCTGGAAGAATTCTTTGCATACAGTAGTAGTTCATGACTTGTTCTTCATTTATAGATTTATATCCATTGTAATTAGAGTCTCTTATTGCATTTTTCACATTGTATAATAACTTTATTATACTGTTAGTCATTGAGGACAGTCTACACTCTCTGCTTCCACAATTTAATTTAGTTTCTGATGTAAGGTAGGTACTTTAAAAAAACTTAATGAACGACAACTTGGTCAAGAGGACAAATTCTCCTGTCTACCTACGGAGGAGGGATTGATTACCTGTAGATTGTATAAAGGATTATCTCATAGAATCACAATAAAAGAAAATATGGAAAATTTAATCATGCAAGAATTTAAGTATTTTGAGTTCTAGATTGGTTATTGCTCATTCTTCCAGAGAAAGTTAAGTTCTACCACCACTAGAAAATGTACACTCCATCCACCCCAACATCCCATTGCTGACTTATGTTATTTCTAAGAATATAATAGTAGATAAGAGCAGATATTCAGGGGTCATGACAGTATAACTGGAGAGATTTCAAATTAGACTGGATGTCATACAAACAATAATTTATTTGTATTTTCTTTCAGTGTGCTTTAGGATTTGTGTTCTGTATGTGTGTGTGTGAGTCAGAGAGAGAGAGAGGGAGAGAGAATATGGACCCATGTGCACGTGTGCACTGCATTTGATTTGTTGAGGAAACTTTTAAAATACAGTTTGAACATTACATTATAAAATATATAATTGAGCATTATATTCAAGTGAGACATAAAATACAGTAAATATTTTTTAGGAATAGTCTTTTTAAAAAATCCTAAGCATCAGTCAGATAGGATCTTCAATAAATTTTTTAAATGCATTTTAAAACAAATAAGAGGAACAACAAAGACCATAAATCAATTTCAATAATTTTAAAATCTTTAAAGCCCTGACATAAATACAGAATATAGTCCTGTATCAGTTTTCAGAAGCTAATTTTATTATTATTATCTGGTTCATTTAAACAATATGGTGTGGTATCTTTAGCCATTAGGGGCTCCTGGTAAGAGCTCATTGCTAATGAGTCATCACATTGATTCTTCTTGGATTCGTTTACTGTGATTTGTTCCTTGGTGACAGACCTGAACAATAATTCTGGTTAGTAATTT
Source organism: Giraffa tippelskirchi (assembly GCF_054371585.1). Lineage (NCBI taxonomy): Eukaryota > Metazoa > Chordata > Mammalia > Artiodactyla > Giraffidae > Giraffa > Giraffa tippelskirchi. Next base: position 78,798,508 of record NC_137275.1, on the reverse strand, counting down.
CTATTAAATGCAGAAAAATGAATCACATCAACTGTAATAATTGCTGCTTGACTGTGCCCATTATGAGTAAAAAGAAAACATAATAAGAATATATTTCTTTTCCATTTTGATGTAATGGGAAAAAATAGTGTGAATACAGATAAATTCAGCACAATTTAAACGAAATTTTAAAATACTTCTTACTGAATTTTCATGACACAAAAATATCAATATTTATAGTAAGCCACAATCTAAGTGTATGTTCATTCATTACATGGAGTTTTAGGCAAATGTTATATTCAATTAAACTCTAGAATACAGAACTTACATTGAATGGACATAATTTTTACAAAATTACTGAAGCACTGGGGTTACTTTCTATTACTTAACTTTATGGTTATAATTATGGCCTTCCTCTAAAAATATTGAAATAAAAATTCCCATTACCTGTGATGTGACCTTAATGTAAATAAAAACTTTGCAGATGTGATCAAGTTAAGCGAGATCATTATGCTGGGTCCTGGTCCATTAGGACTGGTGTCTTTTATGACAAAAGAGGTAGGGATTGGAGTGAGACAGTTGAAAGCCAAGGAATGCTGAGGATTGACAGCTACCATCAGAAACGAGGAAGAGGAAAATGATTCTCCCTGACATGCTTCAGAGGGAGCAAAGTCCTGCTGACATCTTGATTGTTTACTTTGGGCCTCCAGAATTATAAGAAAATCAATTTTGGTTGTTTTAAGCTATTCAGTGTATGGTACTTTGCTATAGCCATCTTAGAAAAATGAATATATTCAAGTATAAGATTTATTGAATTATAAATTAAACACAATAGCAAGAATAGCCTGAAACATGAGAAGTCGAAAATGAGAAAGAGAATCCTGCTTGGCTTGAAAGATCGTACTAAATTCAGAGTATGACACTGAGCTATGCTTGGCTAGTCTTTGCCATTGCTGATTTCATAATTATTCAAAACTTTCATCAAACTTATCTTAGTAAAACTGTACAAGACTACAGACAGACCTTTTCTTGCAGATGCAGAAAAAAAGAGATAATCACAGTCAAGAAACACAAACACACTATAGTATGTTTATCTGTTAACAATATGAGTTAGTACAATAATCTAAAATCATTCAGGCTTGGATTATAATTTCTGAACATGTTTATGAAAGCAGAATCATGTAATTAAGAAACATACATTAACTGTCCTAAAAACCCTAAGACCACAAACCTAAGGAATAATTCTGAAATCAATACTATGGCATTTCCAGAAGTGTATCTGCCTCATAAATAAATGTAAATTGGTAATTTACTATTAAAGAAAAAACCTCAGAATCACAGAGTAAAACTAAAGTATATGATATATAAAAAGTCTACTGCAAAAACAGAACTATTAGGAAACTTTGAAAATAAATGAATGGACAAAGGCAAATAGAAGAGAAATGATTTATAATATCAGTTGCAAATGATTTTCAATTTATACCAAACAGTAGTAAATGAAGTAAAAAATATACTTTTAATGTAAAAATGTGTAAAACACAAAAAAGCTTTAAAAGCATAAATTTCAGGATTTAAAGAAGAATATATAATAATAATTTTGTGATATACTAAGTCACCAGTGAACGAAGAAGTACATGGAAGAGGAAGTATTTGGCAGATGAAATTGATAAAAGTAAGGATGCAAAATAGAAGCCAGTGCATACATTTATGTAAATGAGACTATAAAGTATATAAAAGTAGGACTATAAATTGAAATTAAAAATATAATTATATGACATACATAAAAAGAAAAATGTTTTCTTGTTAAGTCCAAGAAATAATCACAGAAATTGCAACATATTAGGCTACAAAAACTCCAATGAATTAGCATTTTTTTAAATTATCTAAGCACACTTTAATATAATTAGAAATGAACAAAACTGGAAAACAGAGTGCTCCTACAACCTGGGCATTTAGAAATACAGTTGTCTTAGGAGAACAGACATGTGCTGGCCAGGTCTCCGGCACTGCAGGCAGATTCTTTACCATCTGAGCGACCTCTGGTAATAGATGTTAACTAGTCTTACGTGGATCAGATGGTAAAGAATCTGCCTGAAGTGCAGGAGACCCAGGGTTTCAATCCCTGGGTTGAGAAGATACCCTGGAGAAGGATATGGCTACCCACTTTAGTATTCTTGCCTAGGAAATTCCATGGACAGCAGTTAAATAAATCACCCATACAATGGAATAGTATGCAGCCATAAAAAGAATATGGAACTCTTCAAGAATAAAGGAATGTATCCAAAACATGCTAAGTATTTGAAGCGAGGTGCAAAATAATGCATGTAGTATGAAGCAAAATAATGTATGCAGTATGAAGCAATACTTTGCCAACAAAGGTCTGTCTAGTTAAAGCTATGGTTTTTTTCCAGTAGTCATGTATGGATGTGAGAGTTGGAAAATAAAGAAAGCTGAGAACCAAAGAATTGATGCTTTTGGACTATGGTGTTGGAGAAGACTCTTGAGAATCCCTTGGACAGCAAGGAGATCAAACCAGTCAATCCTAAAGGAAACTAGTCCTGAATATCTATCAGAAGGACTGACACTGAAGCTGAAGCTCTAATACTTTGGCCACCTGATGCAAAGAATTGACTCATTGGAAAATACCCTGATTCTGGGAAAGATTGAAGGCAGGAGAAGGGGACAAGAGAGAATGAGATGGTTGGATGGCATCACTGACTCTATGGACATGAGTGTGAGCAAGCTCTGGATTTTGGTGATGGACAGGGAAGCCTGGCATTCTGCAGTCCATGTGGTTGCAAAGAGTCAGACACAACTGAGCAACTGAACTGAACTGATCAAGCAATTTGAATAAAAGGTTTGAATAAAAGCAATTTGAATAAAAGATTAGGATTTTCTTGTCTTTATATAACATAACTCTACAAAAAGAAATGGATGATCTGGTTTGAGAAAACAAATTATGGGACTTTATGCATTTTAAAACATGAATATGTGAATATACTATATATTTAAAAGATAAAACACATTTTTCTGTTTCTGTTTTTCTTTTTTTTGGAAAATACTCTATATTGTATACCATAAAATCTATATTTATAAATTTCTATTCACTCAGTAAGCTTAGATGTCCATCAATTTAAAAACTTAACAATAATTCTGTTTCAGAGATGAAAACCATGGGGATAATCAAGAGTACTGAAAACACTGGAAAATAAACCTACATTCATATTGATGAAATCCATACAATATATACACCTCTAATAGTGTGGTTCTAGTTTTTATCTGCAAAAAGATGTCAGAAAACTAGAGAACATCCAAAGAAAACTGATTAAAGTAAAACACTTCTGAAGAACAGAGAAGAATACTTAGGTTTTATATCGGGAAATGAAAATACTGAAAGTGAACAGGAGCAAAATCTATTAAAAAAAAAACATTATCAGTACAAAAGACTTCAATATGAATCACTAAGTAATTCTCAAAACAGTAGAACGGGTGCATTCCTTAACTGAAATACAAATAGGTACCAGTATTTTTAAAAAGTCTAATTTACCCCAGAAGGCAATTTTTACTATACTGCTTCAAATGATGTCAAAAGCATAAAACTTAAGTAAATAATCAAGAGTTTACTTAAATAAGGGAAACTAGAGCCAGAATCATGGACCACCATTTGAGGACAATGATTAGGAAGATGAACATATCCTGCTGCTATGCTTTCTTGGTGCCACATTCAGAGGAACCATGCTGGGAAAAATTATCTGTGATTAACCCTGTTTCTGTTGGGAGTAGAGACAGAAGACTGCCCATGTTCTAGTTGTACAACTAATGAAGCATCTGGAGAGTGCAGAAATACTAAAACTGGACTGAAATAATCATGTGTCTAAGTCAACATGCCCTGATATTTTGATATTTCTATTCAAACAAAAGCACTCATAGGATGCTAATATATCACCTTACTACATAAGTCCTCCATAATTCACACTGACCTTGCTAGTAGAAACATATTCTTCATTGTTTTTGTCCAAGATTTACTTTGCTCTGTCAGTTGGAGAATTGATTCAGGTCAGGGAGAAAACCTACAAACACCTATCGTGAGCCAACAGGCAAAAATTAGACCACCTGGTGTGTGAATGCCCGAGGACAAAATACTTTTTTAGCTTTTTCAGAAAACTCAGTAGAAGGTGAGATGCAGAATAAGTCTGTCAAAGTAAATGCTTTGTTTCCCAAACATGCAGCTGGTCAGAAGAGCAAAACAGAACAAATCCAAAAGCCAGACTTTTCTACATCTTTATTGAGGTGTTTTGTTTCCTTTTTCAAATAGTCATAGAAAAACAGGCATTTCTTTTGCTCTAAACATACACTGCCTTTCCCTCCGTAAGAATGACTCAAACAAACGAGTTAGCAGAAGATGACAAATGCAGGTTCAGTGTCAGGATGTTTATCTAAAGCTGACTGATCTCATTAGATCCTGAAGGGTATCAAGTAGAAAAATCCTTAAGTGATTGTTGCTCTTCACCTCATGTTCACACACAGAAAAAATAACACACATTAGTGTATAACTGTACCAACAGTTCAGTTGCAATATTTTGGATAGTAGCAGATTTCTAAAGTTTCCACCTCCCTAGACAGAGATATTTGACCTCAATAGAATGTTCAGAAGAGTGTACTAGGGACAGAAAGGTTACTGAATGCTACCTGAAAGAATCCATCACTTCCAAACTAGATCATTGCTAAAGCAATTACTTTTTATATTTTCTCCCATTTCTTATCACAGAAGAGTTGCATTTAGCTCCCTATGAGAACTCTGCCAGTTCTACTGCTGGAAAGGAGCCAATCATAAACTAAAGTTCAGTCACTTCTGAAGTCATAGAGCCTATTTTACTGTCTCATTCAGTAATTATTTTTCTAAAATGTTATGCTGTATTATCATATTTAAATTTGACTTTAATAGATAGATATTCAATAATTATAAATTCAACAATTAGTTTTATACAATTGATCCCATTAAAATATTCAAGTTACTCCACAAACCCCCTCCTTCTTTGACACACACCATTTTCTTCATCTAAACGGTACAAAAATGGTATCTCCAGATTCTCTCCAGTGGTCCTTTCTTATTGTCATATGCTCAGAGGACTGATACTGTTATCTGAGAAAAAGCATATCAAACTCTCTCTCTCTTTCTCTTACACACACAGACACACAGAACATTCTTAATAATGTGTTGTTTGGAATGAATGTGCTTCTTCCTAGAAAAATATTTGTAAGTATATATAAAAAATCTCATATCAGTCCCAGATTAGAAAATCAAGTCATTTACTTTATAGCTGATTCATATACATTGAGAATAAGTGACAAAATAAATCTGAAGGCTAAATTCTGAAGATTTCATTCTCATGTGATATCCTCCCTTTGTGTTCTTACAGATTTTATTAATTAATCATACTTCAATTTGCAAATGAAATTATTTTGATTTGGATAACTGTCAAGGAAAGAAACATGCTCATACAGCTTATAATGTTTTCTATTACCTACAAAATTGTTAATTCTAAGAAATATATCATTCATATATCACCTTTTGGACCACATATGAACTGCAACTCTTTTTAGCCATTAAAACTATACACTAGTTCTGAGTTTCGTAAATGAGTGTAAATAAAACTTTCTTATGCAAGTTTCATAAAACTTTCTTATAAAAGTAAAGGGGAAACAAGTTAAAAATAAAGAGAAAAAGAAATTTCTATTTTTCTTATATACTAAAATCAGCTAAAGCAATCATGTATACATTTACTTTAGACTTCCAAGATGTAAAAAAGGAAAATTAATCTTTCCAAAATCTTAGTAATCTTTTTCCTGCATTTACATAATATGAAATATGGCTGTATTTTAACCTGAGGAAGCCAATTAGCTTAAAATTATACCCTAAACTATCTATTAGAAAGTTACAAAAAGGCAAAACTACACTAACATATGAATTCACCTACCATATAGGCAAAAACATAAATAAAATGATAAAATGCAATACTTATATATAAGGGTGCTGTGAAAAATATATTCTTAATGCAGGCAGGCATACTAGTCATTGCATTTTTTTGTGCAAAAAAATTTTACTAAGAGTCATGAATGTATTTATACACTAACTCAGAAATTTCACTCTCAGTAAACAATTTTAAACAAATTTTGAACAATAGAGAAATATGCTTGATTTATGTCATTTATAGGGTATAATGCTATTTGTACATTTACAAATCATGCTTCAGAAGCATGTTTGTTGGCATGGAAAAATACTGACAACATCATGTTAAATGATTTTTTTAATAAAAGGAATTAAGTTGAACAAAGAGCATAAGTTTTACTTTATTATCACACTGGAGGTAACCAACCAAAAACACCGCTCATTAGATAAAGTTGCAAAAGCTTGTTGATAAATATGATGTGGACAGCAGTCTTTCTAATGCATTCTTTTTAGTGTTAATAGTCTTGAAAATATTCTGTACTGACTTCATAACACACACACACACACACAAACCCTAAAGAATATCTGAAGCCTATATATGTTCATGAAGCAGTTTTTCAATAATTCACATACCATCTCAGAAAGTAGACATTTGTTCATACTATCTAACTTATCTTAAAGCTAAATCATGAGATACACTCGGTGTTGAAAAATGTGCATCTGTGACTTTGGCACTGTGTAAATAATACAATTGCTTTCATAATGTAGCTTTATATTCCACTGGGAACATTCACATTATTGCTCTACAAAATGGGAAACTAGCAATCCTGATTTTTAGTCATTATTACACACTCCATGATTTCTAGGGAAGGACCAGCAGTTCATACATTGTTAAAAGTCCTATCTTTAATAAATATTTCTTTCATATTAGTACACAAAAAACTCATAAATATTGGGCTTACATGTAGAAAATGCTGACAAGAGGATGAGGTCCGTTTTAATAATTGTGGATTTTGTATAGTTCCCATAATACTTGCAACCATAAACTTGCCGGAGTTTAATGCATATGTTCACTTTGACTCATTTTACAAGAGGGTGATAGTATTGATCACAGAAAATACTTGAATTTCTGCTATGTCCTCCTCAGACATTTTTATCTGCTAAAATGTCACCTTTATATAAAGTAATACTTTAAAAAGCCTATTAACATGTTTGGATGTTTTTAAATCCTTTCATCTCTGACATTCAGAAGGTTTGAGTTATGCTGTTTTTCAAGGGAATAATGATTCTCTAGGCAAGGTTTCTTGTTATAGTCCCCAGATAAGCAGTACTGGTAACTTAATAGAAATGAAAATTACTGGGCTCTATACACACAAATTGTTTTAAAAATCATGGGATGTGACCCAGATTTGTCCTTCAGGTGATTCTGATGAGTGCTCAGTATGGAGAACCTTAGCTGCAAGGTATAGAAAGTTGTGGGATTTTCTATGTCCATCTCATGCATGATCTTTCCTTCGCAGATAGCAGTTTATGTGTTGGAGATGAGAGTATTCAGTGTTGGATATAACTAGTTAAAGTCAATATTATTGAGTCTTATATAGTAGAGCTTACATTGTAGTACAAAGTGTCAGAATTTATATTAAATAAGGTTAAAAAGAAAACACCTTAACACAGGTGTCACTAGAATTCCCTTTAAAAAAAAAAAACGATTTGGGGAATCAGAAAAGCTACTTGAGAAGATGGAATTCTGAGAATATATTTTAAAACAGACAAGATTAAATAATCTATATGAAAATATAACCCTGGAGGAGGGCATGGCAACCCACTACAGTATTCTTGCCTGGAGAATCCCCAAGGACTGAGGAGCCTGGCGGGCTACAGTCCATGGGGTCACAAAGAGTCGGACACAACTGAGTGACTAAGCACATATGAAAATATAAAGAAATGTTAAGGCTATACAATAGGGAAAAGAGGAGTATATAGTGAGAACACAGGCTAAGTAATAGGAAAAATAGTCAAATGATCACATGTCTTTTGGATCTTCCCTGGTGGCTCAAATGGTAAAGAGTCTGCCTGCAATGCAGAAGATCTGAGTTCCATCCCTAGGTGTGGAAGAACGATTACCCGTCCAGTATTCTTGCCTCAAGAATTTCATGGACAGAGGAGCTGGCCAGGTTACAAGCCATGGGGTCTCAGTCAGATGTGACTGAGTGACTAACACTTTCACTACTTTTTCACATATGTTAAAATAAGAATAAATTGCTAGTGGGACTTCCAATTTTCCAAAGTGTCAATAAAATATCTTTATATACCCAAATGTGATATGTTAGTGAATTGTGTTAAGAAAAGTTTTCATTGAAGAAGATGGACTGGGAAAATATAATTATTTTTCTCCCCTCTGAGAGACCTAAACTGTGATAGTAAAGGCATTTTTAAAAGCTATAAGGTGTAAAAATGAAGAGAAAAAGTGGTAGGTCATCAGCAAACCAGACATTTCTAGCAGGCGGGTGGAAAGGAATTGACTCATAAAGCACAGTTCAGGTAGTTGAAGCCAAAAATATTTATGGAGAGGACTGAAGGTAAGGAGGCACAAATCTTTCCCAAAATACTCTTCAAAGGGTTGGGATGCAGACTTGATGAATCAAAGACGGCAAGCAGTTAAAAGGCTGAAAATAAGATGATCAACTGAAAAATATTCTCATCAACTGCACTCCCCCACCATGCTTGATAGAATTAATGACAATCAGTTCAGATCCTATTTTTCAAAACAGAAAAATAAGACAATGGATTCTTTATTTTAAAATGGTCTGGAAAAGTTTTCATATATGTAAAGACTCAAAATTATATTTCACATGCATAATCACATGGGAAATTTATTTGAGGATGTACCCCAGCAATAGAATACTATTAGAAGACATGTTTAATGAATTATTGATTTAATGGAAGTTAAACTCTAATTTCTAATTAGAAAGATTTTCACATATTCCACATTGATAAGTGAAACTGAAGAATCAATCTAAACAAAAGCAATTATTCAGAGTTTTAAAATAGTCCATGAACAGAGAGGCAAATATGACATCTTTCAAAGGAAAATTTAACTACTTGACTCCCATGTATAAGTGTTTTAAATCAATGCATTGGTATCTACAAATTGATAATAATCTCCAAAGAATTAAGTATGGTATGTTCTACATTCTGATTTAAAAGTGAAAAGTGAAAGTCGCTCAGTCATGTCCGAATCTTTGCCACCCCATGGACTATACAGTCCATGGAATTCTCCATGCCAGAAGAGTGGAGTGGGTAGCTGTTCCCTTCTCCAGGAGATCTTCCTGACCCAGGAATCAAACCAAGGTCTCCTCTGTTTTGCAGGCAGATTCTTTACCAACTGAGCTACTGGGAATTAGTTCATGACTTACAGATAAAACATACTAATTTACATTAAAAAAAAATTAAAGTCCATGCACTGATATACATAAAAATTCAAATGGATTATATTAGAAAGTTTGTCTCTTTGTTGTTGAGTTGCAAGTGTTCTTTATATATTATGTATGGGATACCCTCATCAGATATATGATTCAGAAATATCTTCTTTAATTCTGTGAATTGCTTTTCACATTCTTGAACATGTGCTTGATACACAAAATATTTTAAATTTGATCTAATCCAAACATATCTGTTTTTCTTCTGTTGGTTGTGCATTTGGTATCATATCTAAGAAACCTTCACCAAATTAAAGTCATAAAGATTTCCTGTGTTTTCTTTTAAACATTATAGTTTTAGTGCTTATATAGTGCTTATATAGTTTAGTGCTTAGATCGTCTATCCATTATAAGTTAACTTTTTAAATGGTGTGAAATAGGGATCCAACTTCATTTTTTTGCATGTGGGTAACAGTAGTCCTAGCACAATTGGCTGAAGAGACTATTCTTGCACTATTGAATGGTCTTGGCACCACTTTGAGAATCAGTTGACCATAGGCACTTTGGTTTATTTTTAGGCTTTCAAATGTATTCTATGGATTCCTGTGTTTATCCTAATGCCAATATCATATTTTTTAACTTTTTATTTTATATCAGAGTATAGTTGATTAACAATGTTGTGTTAGTTTCAGGTATACAGCAAAGCAATTCAGTTATACATATGAATTATTCATTTTTTTCAGATTCTTTTCCCCTTTAGGTTGTTACATAATATTGGGCAGAGTTCCTTGTGATATACAATATCACATTGTTTTGATTATTAGTGGTTTTCAATAAGTTTCAAAATCAGGAAGTGTGTATCTTTTTTTCAAGATTATTTTGTTGTGAGGTCTCTTGAACTTCGTGTAAATTTTGTGAATAGCTTGTACATTTTTGTTAAATAATAAGTCAAGCCTGTATATTGTCACCCTGCTTATTTAACTTATATGCAGAGTACATCACAAGAAATGACGGGCTGGATGAGATACAAGCTGGAATCAAGATAAGTGCGAGAAACATCAACAACCTCAGATATGCGGATGATATCACTCTAATGGCAGAAAGCAAAAAGGAACTAAAGAGCCTCTTGATAAGGGTGATGGAGGAGAGTGAAAGAGCTGGCTTAAGACTAAATACTAAAAAAAACTAAGATCATGGCATCCGGCCCCATGACTGCTTGGAAAATAGAAGGGGAGAAGGTGGAAGTAGGGAAGGCAATGGCACCCCACTCCAGTACTCTTGCCTGGAAAAGCCCATGGACAGAGGGTCCTGGTAGGCTGCAGTCCATGGGGTCGCTAAGAGTCGGACACGACTGAGGGACTTCACTTTCACTTTTCACTTTCATGCATTGGAGAAGGCAATGGCAATCCACTCCAGTGTTCTTGCCTGGAGACTCCCAGCGACGGGGGAGCCTGGTAGGCTGCCGTCTATGGGGTCGCACAGAGTCGGACACGACTGAAGCGACTTAGCAGCAGTAGCAGCAGCAGCAGTGACACATTTCTTCTTCTTGGGCTCCAAAATGACTGCAGACAATGGCTGCAGCCATGAAATCAGAAAATGATTGCTTCTTGGCAAGAAAGCAATGACAGACCTAGACGGTGTGTTGAAAAGCAGAGACATTACTCTGCTCACAAAGGTCCATATAGTCAAGGCTATGGTCTTCCTAGTGGTCATATATGGTTGTGACAGGTGGGACCGTAAAGAAGGCAGAACACCAAAGAACTGGTGCCTTTTAACTGTTGTGCTGGAGAAGACTCCTGATAGTCCCTCGAGAAGCAAGAAGATCAAACTAGTCAATCTTAAGGGAGATCAACCCTGAATATTCACTGTAATGATAGATGCTAAAGCTGAAGCTCCAGTATTTTGGTCATTTGATGCAAACAGACAACTCATTGGAAAAATCGAGGGAGAAGAGGGCATGAGAAGATGAGATGGCTGGACCGCATCACCAATGCATGAACATGAACTCTGACAAACTCTGGGAGATGGTGAGGGACAGGGAGGGGGAATAGGGGACTGAATACCAACAACAACAACAACAATATGTATGAATATATATATATATATATATATAATATAACTATGAAATTAAGAAAGAATTATAATCTCGAATGAATTGACCTTTCAAATGGCAAACAAACAATTTATAAAGTCAATTTTGAAGTTTGTCAGAAAAAGAGGAAGTAATTTTCTCAAAAATATTAGAAGTCACAATCTACTAATTTTACACGATCAAGTATTAGAAGTTTCATATACACTTTTTCAAAATGAGAAAATCTGTTGCTGGTTTGTCTTCTGGGTTTTTTTTTTTTTTCGTATTACAAATATCTAATAATAATACAGATAGAAAATGACCCTTAGGTCTATTATCATGAAACAGGCAGTGTAATTAATGGCATAACTTATATTTGTAAACAAATCTCAGATGATGCCTTAGTGTAAAATACTTCTATTTTTAAATTATACAAATGTTTAATCAATCTGTAAGTCAATCAGGCCTCACTTATTAATTATTTGAACATTTTTGAAAACAGAACACACTAGATTCAAGTGTTTCATAATGATTCATTTGTGAAGATCTCAAAGTAGAAGTTACAACTGGAAAAACACAGAAAATGCATTTTATAATTTTAAAAGCACGCAATTTCTTTTCTGTAACATATTTCAATACAAAATATATTTTTTTCCCAGTAAATCTCATTTAAGTTTCTCATGTAATAAAATGCATTTAAGGCTTCAAGATTTTAAAAAAATATCTCTATTCATTATTTACAACACTAAAATAAAATTTTCAGACTTATGTTAAACAAGAACACAAAAGTTCATTTCAACTTTAAGATACTTTGTGCAAAATCCATATTCAAGTACAAAGAAGTAACTTACATTTAGCAGATATTTATTAGGTAACTGCTACGTATCAAATACTTTTATACAGTAATCTTATTTAAAAATAAAACCTATGAATTGTGTATTATTAATACTATTTTATTTTTAGAAAACTTAGGTTATGACACTTCAAAAATTTCACACAGTAAGTGGCAATGTTAAGATTTTGACCTAGGTTTTGCACTCAAAGTGCATATTTTCATTTAAATAAGAAACCATCTCAATTTTAAATTGTGAATTGCATATGTACTATCAAGGCTTCAAGAATATTTTATCAAGTAGATAAATGTTAACATGATATTTGCACACTAATTTAGTCCACAAATTACATTATAGAACACAACCTATTCTATCACTGTTATTTTGTCAACTCTGTGGCATAAAATTATGTAGCCTGATAATACAAGTATTACAGGTAAAATATTATAATTGAAAAAAAAGAAAACTTACTTGTTCTTGTTGTGAATTTGTGGTTTTATTTTTTTAAGTAGTATGCATTAAGTAAGAATTCCTTCTTTTCAAACCAAAAGCTCAGCATTATGTAAAAGGAACAAATTGGAAGAAAATAATGAAATAAATATTTGAAAATATTTGAAAACATATATGAAAAAATGAAGTAAGAAAACAGGTATCCAAAGAATCTTTATCACTGTTCATTCAAATCAAAAATATTTTAGACAAGGAGTATTAAGTGATAGTTACATTCATTCTAAAATAATATTAATAATTACTACTTTATTAAAATAAAAATATTCTTTAAAGCTGATACTACTATAGCTTCTTTAAAGATGAAGGCTTTATACAGAGTAAGTTTCTTCTGTGTTTCTACTAAGTAAAAAATAGAAAGATATATTGATCATATTGATTTAATATTCAAATTAAGACTAAGTAAAACAGAGTACAGTGTCCTATGTAGAAGAAGCAATTTAATGTGAGCTTTATTTAGGGAGAGGGTGGATTAGAGTTTATTGTTATTTCTAAATGATAAAAGTGAAACATTAATATATGCTGCCAAAGATGTTTCTCAAGAATTAACTGCCTCAAGTACTTTACATTTTGAACATCCACACAAACCTGAGGAGAATTTTGTAAATCACAAAATCATTAGAAACTTTACTAGCTTGAAATGGCAATAATCTTTTACTATTATTTTTTTTGTTCATTGTTTTCATTTTAGTGTAAAATCAAGCTAAATATTGTTTTTCAATTCTCTGCCACAAATACCATTATTTTAATTAAATCATAAGAATCTATCTCAAGTAAATGTTTCTCTGTCAGGCTTCTCTGCCTATGGAATTCTCCAGGCCAGAATACTGGAGTGGGTAACCATTCCCTTCTTCAGGGGATTTCTCCCACCCAGGGATTGAACCCAGGTCTCCTGCGTTGCAGGCAGGTTCTTTACAGACTGAGACACCAGGGAAGCCCAAGTAAATGTTAGATAGAATTTAAATAAATTCAATAAAGGGAAGAAATTTAGAAATATATGAAACTGCAGATTGTTGATTCAGCATATTTTCTACAAACTTTGTACTCACTTTTTATTTCTTTGTGTTTAATTCTTCATGTACAAGAACCTAAAACATGCATGGGAAACTCAATTAGTATATCTACCAGGTTATTTCTGAGTTGACCAAATCCTCTTACATATTCACCTCTAAACATCAAAAATTGACTTAAAGCTTTTTAAATCAAAGATTATACGATTGTAATAATACATGCACATAATTCAATATTCCATTATTTTATTCCTTAAGTAAGTTTCCATTTTTTGTTTCCTGTTGCCAAAGTGATTGGCTCAAATGCCTGAGGTTGGTTTGAATTGATGGGAAAAGTAAAATAAGTGGTCTTCATATTGCACCCGCATGGCTTCTACTGAGAGACAATACTCTTGTGGATCTGAAGTATTTTTTCAAATGTGTAACAACACTGGAAGATAGAAACATTGTCTCCCTCTAGAACAAAGGGCTGACAAGCTTACTTCCCAAAACAATAAAGATAATGTCTCTCTTCAGGGCCAAAGGTAGGCATATTTCCTGCCATTAAGAGATTTATGTCTCTACAGCCAAGATTCCTCTTATGAAACACAATCCAGTTGTGTACAGGTATCACTTGACTCATTTTGTACCACCTTTTGAGAATTGGAGGTTGGGAACTTATACATGAAAATGCTTATACTCTGACTCTGATCCATGTAAATAATAAAGTGTTTTGTCTCTGTCTCAGGAGTCTCCTTCCTTCTGCTAGCATCCATGAAGCTGGCAGGGGAAGCTGTAAGCTAGCAAGTAGGATAAAACCTCAGATTCTTCACAATTCTTGACAGGCTCTCCCAAAAGCTAAGATACGGGTAGTATTCTTTATATTTCTCTTTTGATATGAAACTTCTCTTAAACTGTATTAAAAAAAACTCTTGCCTTAATGCAAGGCATAGGATGGTTCCTGAACATAAGCTCTCATCAACTTGAATTGTGTTGATATATTTCCAAGTGAAATGAGTAAGATGTTTTAAGTATATTATCTCATTTTATTATTTCAAATGTCTCATAAGGTGGGTATTAGATTTTGGTGGGTGGGTGGGATGGGAGGGATGGTGGGATACAGTCACAACACCAAACCACTGAAATTCATCATATAAACAACTTTGTTGCAGAAAAAGTCTTGTCTTTTAACATACTCATCCATTTACTATTTTATTCAATAAACTCTTCGAAGCACTTATATGGGATATCCTTAGAAATGTGATATGTCATGTTGCAAATATACAGGCCTTGTTTAGAAATCATCAGCAATCAAAGAATATGTGAAGTCTCTTCCAGCAATGGATAACCGCCATGATGAACTACAACTAACCATTCTATTATCAAGTAACTACTACTGTTACTCAGGCAAAGATTAACACTATAAAGCTACTAGAAAGTGTAGCTACTATAAAGTACTATAAAGTAGTGTAGCTACTATAAAGCTACACTATAAGCTACTATAGTAGCTTTCATAAGAATAAAATATGTTACTTAATCTCCAGGTACTAAGAATACCTATATTTCTAGTCATAAATTAACCTTCTTAAAAATATTCATTAACAAAAGAAAAGAAATCACTGCATTTTCCTTAGTTACTTTGTTTAGTGGGAACATCTGCTGCTGTAACATCAGTCACTTTTAAATTACTTGCACAAAAATACCTGAGGGGCAAAATTAATCTACATCATTGAAAATGTTTTGGAAATGTCACTTAATAAAGCCTTTTAATATCACCATAACAATCTGAAATATTAAAATCTTATTTTGTTATTTTCCTTGTTCATAATTAAACATACTCTCAGACAATAGTTGATGTTGCAACTCTAAGCAAGAAAAATGTCTAGACTGTTTACAGATGTCATAAAGACACAAATAATGTGGCTTTTATATAGTTTATATCTAAAATGACTCTTGACTCTTTGAACCTGTGTTAGTAAAATTAATGAAATAAAAACAATGTCATAATTCAAATGAATAAACTTTGAGCATGTCCATGGAGTGATGCAGAGATAAATAAGTCTTAACAGAAAGCAGAACTTCACAAATTGAAATAAAAACACTAGTTCCTAATATGTTACTATCAAGTATAAATCTGAACACTTTTCAAGTTGATGCACAAGTAAGAATTTTAAGTTAATATGTTGTGTTTTTTTTTTAAGTTGCTCAGTCGTGTCTGACTCTTTGTGATCCCATGGACCGTAGCCCACCACGTTCTTCTGTCCATGGGATTTTTCAGGCAAGAATACTGGAGTGGGTTGCCGTTCCCTTCTCCATGGAGGTCTTCCTGACCCAGGGATTGAATCTGGGTTTCCTGCATTGCAAACAGATATTTTACAATCTGAGCCACAGATATCAATACCTGGTTTCCAGTCACAAAACAAAGAAAATGCTACACAATATTTGCAAAGAATTTACTCAAAGATTAGTTTTTAGTCATTTGATCTACTTTGGATTGCACAAACTATGTGGAAATATCATAAAGAAGGTAACATATTGTTACACACCCAGTTTTCACCATCTATTTATTTCTGGTTAAAGGAAATTATGTTCTTTTAAAAATGGCAGTTGCTTGGAAGATATAGTCAGGCTTCATCACTTCAGGGCTTTTTCTTTTTCAATTTATTTTTCCATGTACTAATCTAATATGTCAGTGCATGCCTCCAGAGATCTCTTACAAAGTTTCTCAACATGAGTGACACCTCTAATTTTTAAAGTGATTCTCTTTAACCTTGACACAGAAATCCCAGCATTACAGTTTACTTTTATAAAATTCCTTGGTGAGGGTAGGAAGACAGAGAGAGATAGAGGTAGAAGAGACAGGGAGGTGAAAGAGAGAGTATGAAAGCAAGAGAAAATGGAGATAGAGAGACAGGGACAGGGAAGACAGGGATTATGATTCATGTGCCTGTATTAAACAATAAATGAAATTTCACTCAAAATAACTTTTAAATTATGATGGTATTTCTTTATGTGTGTATAAATTCTTCTGACAATGCTTTAACAATGTGTAGAAAACTTTAATTTGAATAGTGACAATCGTGTTTATTGCACACGCTGTACCTTTGGTAATTAATTTTGCATCTTTTGTAAAATGAATTCATATGTTAAAAGTGTGGACAGACTTATGCCTAAAAGAAAGAGCTCCTTAAGTTTGAGAAGAAGTTATTCTACATGATCTATCTCAGACAAAGGAAAGGGGAAATGAGTCAAGCAGCTAAGGAACAACACAGAACGTGGAATGCCAAAGATTTTACACTAATATGATGAAGTCACAACAAAAAACCAATCTTATTTCAGAGCTGTGATAATTAACAGGCAAATATGTGTTGTAATAAGGCACGCAAAGTATCCTAGTGTTAAAAAGAAAGGCAAGGAAGGAGGGTGGGTGAAGAACCTCTTCAATTCTTCAGAATCTCAGAGATACATGTTTTAGAGAGATGGTACACTTTGTCTCATGTGTTTGTGTTTTATTTCCCTGTTCCAGGCTGTAATGCAATGAGTGTAGGTAGGAAAGAATAACTTCATGCAACAGCATGGCATGAACATATCTATCTTCAAAATCTAGTGCTCTAAGCCTTGCCCATGTGGCAGTGTTTTGGAAGATGAATTTTTTAGATGTCTAAAAAAGTGAGTTACTTTCCCTTCCACACACACAACTTAGGTTTTAGAAATTGTGACAATTTATTCCATATCCACACTAAAATCAGCACGCTGTCATTCTAGTGGCTTGGGTAAGTTCATTTTGGTGTTACAGTCTCCTTAATACTGCTCCAGAAGTTTTCATTAACTGCTTCACTGGTAAATATCTAGGTGAATATCCATAATTACAGATCACAGACTATTTTATATTGTCAAAATAGCAGGTATAGAACGTATTTAATTATGCTATATTTGTATTTTTCCTAATATAATTTGCCATTTTTATTGGCTTTTAAAGCAGAAAAAATGGCAGAAATCAGCATTCTAAATAATTTTTAAGGAATAAAGCAATGATCTTTTTTTCTGAGTTCTAACAAAATGTGGTATTTGCAGTATTTACTTGAATTTTCATCTTTATTAAAAAAAATCTGATGCATGAAGCAGGGCACTCAAAGTCGGTGTTCTGGGACAACCCAGAGGGATGGGGTAGGGAGGGAGGTTCAGGATTGGGGGGTACACACGTACTCCAGTGGCTGATTCATGTTGATATATGGCAGAAACTGTCACAATATTGCAAAGTAATTATCCTCCACTAAAATAAATTAATTAATATAAAAAATTTGATACTGATTATTTTGAAACTTCAAAAAATAGCAACAAGGAAAGCAGTACTTTAAAAATTCTGGATGGAATATCCACTTACAGAATTTTCTGAAAATAAATTTGACATTGAAAAAGTTTATTAAACTATCAGAATAAACCTGTTAGTTCTTAATTAACAGAAAAAGACCAAAAACAGAAACAACATTGAAAAACTATTCTATAATTTCATGATATAATATATCAAATATATTTCTCATTTTTTTAAAAAGGGAAATAATCATTAAACATTGAGAGTGTTCCATTGGATAAAGTAAAAATAGACTATATAAATATACATAAATGTAATTGAACATACATTAAGATTAATATATAGTAATATAATATTTTAATATAGTACTATGTAATACTATAGTAATATAGTAATACTATATTAATATATAGTATTATATAATACTATTATATTGCATTAATATTAGGCTTAAGTGCAAAAGTCTGAAATGGTGATATAGTCATTTTTAAGAAAACTTTTAAAGAAAGTATTATATACATGCAAAAGTAGTACAAAATCCATATTGCAAAGTTCAATGATACTTTTACAAAGTAAGTACTCACATAAATAATACCTAGACTAAAGACAGAACATCACCACCATCCCAGAGCATCCTTCATACCCAGTTCTAGTCACTGTGCTACTTCCAGAAAAGCCTCTCTTCTGTTCTAACTCTACAGATTAATTTGTCATTTAAATTTTTTTCAAATGGAATCATAAATTATGCACCATCTGGTGTCTGGGTTCTTCCACTTATTATATGAGAGATTCATCCATGTTTGTGTAGTTGTGAATCATTTTCATCGATTTGTGATATTCCACTATAATATGTTTATTCTCCTATTAAGGTACACTTGTGCTGTTGTTAGATTTTTGGCTATCGAATAGTTTCTGAGAATATCCTTATAATGTTTCTATGAAAAGTAAATTTGATTTTTAAATAGCAAATCAGGGCAGAGCAGTCAATTTTGTATTACAGGTGCCTAAAAAGTGTTGTATTCTCTAAGGAACACAAAGATACTTTATAAGTTTCAAAATTATCAGCTGAGTATAAAATGAGAAATTATATTTCCAAAGAATAAAGGTGATGTATGAGGAACATAGAAGAATGTTTACTTTCCAAGTGCTCAGACAGACATTATAACCAGGGAAACTTGTACCTTTACAAATTCTGCACACAGCAAGGGAGTGATTACTATTTTTCCCAGTAGACTATTTAGTAAAAATTTCCATATATAATCTATCACAACTCATGGCAATTTCACATAGGGAAAATACTGTTGATGTTTTTTCAACTCTGTGAGTACATATTGTTAAATATCCAGAATTCCATTATTTAATACATAGTGGAGTGGAAAGAAAACTCAACATATATTTAGGTTCTAACAGACTATAGGGATAAAATCTGTAATATTTACTTATTATATTTTAAGGAAAACTACTTCAATCCACATGTAAAATATTAACTGTAATATATTTTGGATCAAATTTTTTCACCTCCTAAAATGCCACTCAAGTTCAGTATGCTATGGATGATAAGTAGATTTACTAATTATATATTTTTAAATAATTCTGCTTAAGCATAACACACCATCAATTTCTATTGAAAGCATGGCTAAATAGTGGTAATTATATTTTTGGAGGGAGGAAATTTCCTCTCACAGACTTTGAGTTATTTTATTTATTAGATTTGGGATATGGAGTGACATTTTAATGAAATAATTATTCATTCTGCTTTTGCTTTCTTTTTTTTTTAATTCAGAGAATTATCTCTCTCGGTCAGTATGCGATTGACTATTGGCTAAATATCTACTATGGGTCCAAAACTATGTCAAACATGATCCTGTTTTCAAGTATTTCAGTTTTGCTAGAGACACATATGAAGTAATAGGAAACTACACAACCTGAGCCCAGAGAAAAAGAACACAGATGACAATGGTTATAATCCAGCACAAATTAATGCAGTCTTTAGAAATATGAAAGCAAACTAAAAGACAAGGGAGTTCAGATGAAACCAGCATTTACGACTGTTTTTTAGATGCATGTCCTACATGGGTGAATATATTAAGACCTTGAAATTGTGAGTTAAAATAAGGCCAAAAAAAAAAAAAAGATGATACTAATAACAACAATAACACAAAGAAACAGAAAGAGAAGAGGAAGTAAAAGAACTCAAGGTAGTAACTAAAACACAAGTCTTCTAATTGTCGTATTTTATTATTACCTTCTATACGAGGCAGGTCAGATTTCCAAGTTATTTTCTTGATGATTCTCTTCATAGAACCAAAGTAATGGGCCAAGTAGTAAATATCTATGATTTGTTTCAAACTTGACTTTTATAAATTGTATTCGGAAGACACAAAGTATTTTCATACACACTTTAGGCCTTCCCTGGTGGTTCAGACAATAAAGAATCCACCTGCAATGTGGGAGACCTGGGTTCAATTCCTGGGTTGTGAAGAACCCCTGGAGGAGGGCATGGCAACACACTCCAGTATTCTTGCCTAGAGAATCCCCATGGATAGAGGAGCCTGGTGGGCTACAAGTTCATGGGGTCGCAACGAGTTGGACATGACTGAGTGACTAAGCACACACAACATACATTCAAGTGGAGTATTACTTTTCTTGTGTTGTGAATAAAGAAATCAACAGAAATGTTCAAGTTAGGATGGAATTTTCATATATTTTATTAATACTGATAATTACTATCAATCTATAGTCTTAAGTGACGAAGTCATTCTCTTCAATGAATCAAAGCTAGAATCAATATTTTAC
The DNA here is from genome assembly GCF_054371585.1 of Giraffa tippelskirchi. Classification (NCBI taxonomy): domain Eukaryota; kingdom Metazoa; phylum Chordata; class Mammalia; order Artiodactyla; family Giraffidae; genus Giraffa; species Giraffa tippelskirchi. Next base: position 78,777,652 of record NC_137275.1, on the reverse strand, counting down.
TTGCACAGGAGGAAGCAAAACAAATCTCCTGTACTTACATAGGAGTTTCTATTCTAGGTTGGAAAAATAAATACAGATATTGTGCGTAGGTGAAACCAGTCTATAATTCTCACTAAATTATCTGCTAATTTTTATGTGAATGTGAGTATATATGTGTGGATTGCTATTTCCTCCTCCAGGGGATCTTCCTGACGCAGGCATCCAACCCACATCTATTATGTCCCTGCATTGGTAGGCAAGTTCTTTTACCACTAGCTCCACCTGGGAAGCTCAAGTATACACAGCTTTCTGGAGGAAAGAGTCATTATATTTTGTAAAGTTTAAGAAATCATAGTTAAACACTTTTGTAATTTTTAACACGTCTGTATTCAATGTTTCTACAATTCAATGGCATTACAATTAAAGAAATAATATTGCCAGATTTAAACACCACTCAGTGAAACCAGGGCGTCCCTGGTGGCTCAGATGATAAAGACTGTGTGCTATGTAGGAGACCCAGGTTTGATTCTTGGGTGGGGAAGATCCCCTGGAGAAGGAATTGGCAACCCAGTCCAGTATCCTTGCCTGGAGAATCCCATGGAGAGAGGAACCTGGGGGGCTATAGTTAATGGGGTCACAAAGAGTCGGACATGACTGAATGATTAACACTTTTATCTTCAATGAAATCATCAATTTTTTAAAAAACAGAAATAATGTGTATATATTTCCTATTCAGTGATTAGTTGATTATCTCTACTGACATAAACATCTGTTTGTTTCTTTATACCTAAATAATGACAGTAGCACCTCATTTTACTTTCTAGACTAAGGTCCTGGTAAAATAATATACATTCTTCCTGTACACATCAATTCACTATGTGACTAAAATGCACAAAAATTACCAACAGACCATATGGGAAATGTATTTTACAAACAGGATGTTACAGCTGAGGTTCCGAAACACTACCTGTTTCCAATTTAATATCTTATTGTCTCTTTTGCTTATAAGATCTATTTTTCACTTGTAGACTCGAGGGCATATTCATTTAGCTTCCTGACCTTTTTGCTGCTGAGCAGCTGAACACCATGTGTAGTAAACCCTTCTCTTCTATGAACTTAAGACTATATATCCTTTTAGAAATGTAAAATGATTTCAGATATTATTGTGAAAAAAGTTAAGCAGATTAACATCCTCTAAACACTAAATGAAACTTGTTCAGGAAAGCATTTTACTTTTAGCAATGATAGTAAAGTGCATAAGAAACAAGAAAAAAATACTGTCTTTCTTCACGTATGATAAAAGTTCATTATCACCATTTCACTTATATAAAATATGGGCCAGTAACATGTTGGTAAAATTAGACATCTCCATACTCTAATTAGTATCCATTCATAAACAGGAATAATAAGAAGCCTGCATAAAGTAATTTGATTATTTTAATACTATTTGTTATAATCCTAAATTCAGTACCACAAGAGGTTTATTGTTGCTATGCATTTTTATACTAACTGCACATAAACTAGAATCGCTTTTTGTAAAAAAAAAAAAAAGTATTTCTTTGCCAAAACTTATAAAAGCGGCCTCTATTTATTGACCAAAGTTATTTGATTTAGATATACAGTTGTGTATAAAGGTAGTAAGTTTGATAAAGGAACCTTAGATGGAACATATTAGTTGCACAATATATTTCTGCCATGACATACCGGCAGTTATTCTGCAGTCTAAGAATATCTGTATAAATTTGTTCTACTGATAAAAGAGATTCAGCATTGCTATAGCATTTTTCTTTATAAGTGTTATTTATCTAACAAAGCAAAATACACAAGCAACCATAGCAATTTCAGCAACCATAGCAATGCCTAACTACTTGTAGAAATAAATAACCAATGTGGTGCACACTTTAAATGTTTTTGATATCTCGTTAAGTTGTCCTCCAGAAAGGTGGTGCTAGTTTATAAATGCCTTTCTAAATTCTTAGCAATGAGGATAGGAAGAGAAATTTAATTAAAATGCCTTTATAAAATGTATGATCCTTTCAAAAATACATCATTTTTATAACAAATGGACACTTCATCTAGTTAGCACCACTTGGCGTGTTGTGGCCATTCAAAATTGTTTTGTTAGGTGAATGAATAAATACAGTGATGAAAGAAAAAGAAAGCTTACACTTAAAATACAGAAGAAAGAACAGCCTCATTATTTGGCATATTACAAATTAACAGGGGATGTGTTTGTATTTTATTTGTACTGTATTGACTATATCAGAAACTAGTATAAACTGAACTGGTTAAACAGGTATTCACAAAACACATACTTGAAGCATCTGATGGAGTAGACTGTCCTCTATTTCTGAAATTTTTCTTACCTGCCCTTTTCTGTCCTGACAAAGCCTTAGCACAGTCCTTTATCTCGTACCCACATCCTTCCAAGAAATCCTTGTTGCCTACTGACTCTATGCAAAACTTCCAGAATTATTTCTAAGAATTTCAATAAAATCATATAATTCAAATACATGACTCAGAACGAGTACCACAAAGTCCTATGGGATGGGCTAAGAAACAGCTTCTCTGTGGACTCTAAGATAACTCAATGTGATTAATGCACAATCACCTTAATAGCAATGTCAGGTACACTGTTTCTGAAAGTTAAATTCCTATTTCATATTCTTTTTTTCTTAGCCCATCATGTAGGACAAGAGTCTGATCTTTCATAAGTTGTACTAAAACATAGTAAGTTAACCTAAATTGACTAATCAATTGTCAATTGCCATATATAATTAGTATATTACAAAATAACATGCATACATGCTTAGCGTGCATACATGCTAAGTCACCCCAGCTGTGTCTGACTCTGTGTGACCCTATTGACTGCAGCCTGCCAGGCTCTTCTAAGCATGGAATTCTCTAGACAAGAATACTTGAGTGGGTTGCCATGCCCTCCTCCAAGGGATCTTTCCAACCCAGGGATCAAACTTCTACAGTCTACCACACTGGCAAGCAGGTTCTTCACTACTAGCTCCACCTGAGAAGCCCAGAACATAACGCATATGAGCTTATAAAAAGCATACTTATACATACAATTACACAGTGCTTAGAATATTTCTTTGATGACTATTACAACAAGAAAGGAAACATAATAGTAGCTGTGTTCTCTTCTTTACTTTCTTGTCTTCTTTATCTTTTTTTGGCATTCAATATGTACTTTAAGATATAATAATAATTTTTTTAATCAGTTAAAATCTATTCAGCAAACCATTTTCTAAACAAAATTCAACCAAAACTTATCTATCAGAAATGTCACCTAAAACAAACAACAAATAAAATCACTGTTATTATAAAAAAATATAATTGACTGTGTGTATCACAATAAACTGTGGACAATTCTGAAAGAGATGGGAATACCAGACCATCTGACCTGTCTCTTGAGAAACCTGTATGCAGGTCAGGAAGCAACAGTTCGAACTGGACATGGAACAACAGACTGGTTCCAAATAGGAAAAGGAGTATGTCAAGGCTGTATATTGTCACCATGCTTATTTAACTTATATGCAGAGTACATCATGAGAAACGCTGGGCTAGAAGAAACACAAGCTGGAATCAAGATTGCTGGGAGAAATACCAATAACCTCAGATATGCGGATGACACCACCCTTATGGCAGAGAGTGAAGAAGAACTAAAGAGCCTCTTGATGAAGGTGAAAGAGGAGAGTGAAAAAGTTGGCTTGAAGCTCAATGTTCAGGAAACTAAGATCATGGCATGTGGTCCCATCACTTCATGGGAAATAGATGGGGAAACAGTGGAAACAGTGTCAGACCTTATTTTTTTGGGCTCCAGAATCACTGCTGATGGTGACTGCAGCCATGAAATTAAAAGACGCTTGCTCCTTGGAAGGAAGGTTATGGCCAACCTAGATAGCATATTTAAAAGCAGAGACATTACTTTGCCAACAAAAGTCCATCTAGTCAAAGCTATGGTTTTTCCAGTGGTCATGTATGGTTGTGAGAGTTGGATGGTGAAGAAAGCTGAGCGCCGAAGAATTGATGCTTTTGAACTGTGGTGTTGGAGAAGACTCTTGAGAGTCCCTTGGACTGCAAGGAGATCCAATCAATCCATCCTAGAAGAGATCAATCCTGGGTGTTCATTGGAAGGTCTGATGTTGAAGCTGAAACTCCAATACTTTGGCCACCTCATGCGAAGGGTTGACTCACTGGAAAAGACCCTAATGCTGGGTAGGATTGGGGGAGGGAGGAGAAGGGGACGACAGAGGATGAGATGGTTGGATGGCACCACTGATTCAATAAACATGAGTTTGAGCAAGCTCTGGGAGATGATGAAGAACAGGGAAGTCTGGCATGCTGCAGTTCATGGAACTGAAAAGAGTCAGACGTGACTGAGTGACTGAACAACAACATAAGAGAATTAGGATTCCAACAAAAGAAAAAATAATCTATCCTTTACCCTGTGATTTTTGCTTGAAGTTAAGGTAAATATAGGGCATATACATGGAAATATGGAGCTTAGGTCAGTTGAGGATAATGAAATTCGTCTCACTAAAAGAAGTGGCATAAAGCCAAGTTCAGTTAATAAATCATTTCCCTGTTTTTTCAAAGCAAACAAGAGGCAGTGTATTATTACTATGAAAGAACACTTCTTACTCTTTACGTACCAATTGGTGAAACACTGAGGAATCATAACATGCAGATACTGATTGAGTAGATCTGGTGGGCCTGACCTGCTGTGTCTCTAACAAGCTCCAAGAGGAAGCTCTGCTGCTGTTTCAAGGCCAACACGTTTTTAAGTAGTAAAGCTGTAAAAATTAAGGTTAATCTAAGTTATAAAGAAGACATATGAAAATGCCAGGAAATTTTATATGGGGGGAGCTTTAGTCTCAGAAATCTCTTTTCTGAGATTGGAAGCAGTGAGTTTCTACATAGTTTAGAAAGCCAAAGGACACACAGACCAAGAGAGATTTATCAAGTCACCCAGAATTAAGAAGGATTTTTTAAAAGTTTAATTTAACTATTAATTTATATCAGAGTATATTTAATTTAAAACGTTATGTTAATTTCAATTGTATAGCAATTGTATACCAGAGTGATTCCGTTATTCACATACATATATCCATTCTTTTGCAGATTCTTTTCCCATATAGGTTATTAGAGAATACTGCTTAGAGCTCCCTGGGCTCTACAGTGCTATACTGGTCTTTGTTGACTATCAATTTTATGTAAAGTAGTTCATATATGTTAATACCAAACTCCTAATTTATCCCTCCCTCCACCTTTCCTCAATGCTACTGGTTACTCAGATGGTAAAGAATCCAGCTGCATTGTAAGAGACCTGGTTCAATCTCTGTCTCAGGAATATCCCCTGGAGAAGGGAATGGCTACCCACTCCAGTATTCTTGCCTGCTAAATCCCATGGACAAAGGAGCCTGGCAGGCTGAGTTGGACACGACTGAGTGACCGTGACTGAGTAAGCACACACACAGACTATCTTTCCTCTTTGATAATCTTAAATTTGTTTTTGAAGTCTGTGAGTCTGTTTCTTTTTTGTGACTATGTTTATTTGTTTGTTTTTTTTTTCTTTTTTTGGCTGTGCTGCATGGCACATGGGGTCTTAGATCCCCAACCAGAGATTAAACCCACATCCCCACCCCCTGTATTGGGAGCATGGAATCTTAACCTCTGGACAACCAGGGAAGTGCTTATTTGTATCATTTTTAAGATTCCGTATATAAGTGTACCATATAACATTTGTCTTTGATTACTTCACTTAGTATGAGAATCTCTATGTCAGTTTGTATTGTTGCAAATGGCATTATTTCATTCTTTTAAGAGCTGAACAATATTCTACTGTATATATGTATCACATTTTCTTTACCTATTCCTCTGATGATGGACATTTAGGTTGCTTCCATGTCTTGGCTATTTTAAATAGTGCTGCAACGAACATTGGGGTTAATGTATCTTTGCAAATTATGACTTTCTCTGGATATATGCCCAGGAGTGGGATTGATGAATCATATGGTAGCTCTATTTTTATTTTTTAAGGAACCTCCACACTGTTCTCCATAGTGGGTATACCAATTTACATTTCTACCAATGACGTAGGAGGGTTCCCTTTTTCTCTACACCCACCCCAGCATTTACTATTCATAAATCTTTTGATGATGGCCATTCTGACACTGTAGTTTTGATTTGTATTTCTCTAATAATTAGTAATGTTGAGCATCTTTTCATGTGTCTTTTGGCCATCTGTATGTCTTTTTTTTTGAGAAATGTCACTGAAATCGCAAATATTTTCTCCTATTCTGTGGGCTCTTTTCACTTTTTTTATGGTTCCCTTTGTTATGCAAAATCTTTTAAGTTTAACTAGGTTTCATTTGTTTATTTTTGTCTTTGTTTTCATTGATTTATGTCAAAGTGTGTACTAATCCTTGTTGTCTTCTAAGAGTTGTAAAGTATTTAGTCTTACATTTAGGTCTTTAAAAATAATGAAATACCTAAGAATAAACCTATCTAAGGAGGCAAAAGACCTGTGCTCTGAAAACTATAAGATGCTGATGAAAGAAATCAAAGACAACACAGATAGATGGAAAGTTATACAATGTTCTTGCATCGGAAGAATCAATATTATCAAAATGACTCTACTATCCAAGGCAATCTAAATATATACAATGTCGTCCCTGTCAGATTACCAATGGCATTTTTCAGAAAACTAGAACAAAACTTTAAAAATTTGAATGGAAGCACAGAAGATCTTAAAAGACCAAATCAATCCTGAGAAAGAAATATGGAGCTGGAAAAATCAGCTTCTCTGATCTCAGTCTATACTGCAAAGCTACAGTAGCCAAAGGTGCAAAAACAGAAAAAATATAGATCAACAGAACAGAATAGAAAGGCCAGAGAGGAAACCAGGCACTTACCATGGATTATCCATGACAAAGGAGGCAGGAACAGACGATGGAGAAATGACTGTGTCTGCAATAAGTGAGACTGGCTAACTGTACAGCTACATGTATAAGAATGAAATTAAAACATTCTCTAACACCACACAGAGTTAAGGAAATTTAAGTGTCAGTCTAAGAGGCATGAAAGGCTCTTTCAAGCAAGATGGCTAAGACCCAGCTTCTCTCCTGGCCTTGAGGTCAACTCAGCAATGGTAGAATTCTTGGGAAGGCTTAAAAATTATCTTAGGGAAAGCACAGCAAGAACACTAGGACTGGATTAATCCCAATTCAAGGGAAGCATAGCTCTATATATTGCCCAAACCTTAAGAAGTTAAAAGACGCTTACTCCTTGGAAGGAAAGTTATAACCAACCTAGACAGCATATTAAAAAGCAGAGACATTACTTTGTCAAAAAAGTTCCGTCTAGTCAAGGCTATGGTTTTTCAAGTAGTCATGTATGGATGTGAGAGTTGGACTATAGAGAAAGCTGAGCGCCGAAGAATTGATGCTTTTGAACTGTGGTGTTGGAGAAGACTCTTTTTAGAGTCTTCTCAAGGAGATTTCAAGGTTGCAAGGAGATCCAACCAGTCCATCCTAAAGGAGATCAGTCCTGGGTGTTCATTGGAAGGACTGATGTTGAAGCTGAAACTCCAATACTTTGGCCACCTGATGTGAAGAGCTGACTCATTTGAAAAGACCCTGATGCTGGGAAAGATTGAGGGCAGGAGGAGAAGGGGGCGACAGAGGATGAGATGGTTGGATGGCATCACCGATTCAATGGACATAGGTTTTGGTAAACTCCAGGAGTTGGTGATGGACAGGGAGGCCTGGCGTGCTGCAGTTCCTGGGGTCGCAAAGAGTTGGACATGACTGAGTGACTGAACTGAAGTATCAATATAATCAAATTGCCATTAAGAAATCCTTTTTTATTCAGAATAGTGTCTAACTATGTTTATTTTTTCTGCAATGTTTGTTTTGATTAAAAGCAGCTAATATGTAACGAACACATACTATTCACCTGTCATTTTAAGACTTGTAGATTAATTAACTTTTTAACATTTCCATCCACCTATTCTAACCAATTAAATTAATTGAGAAAACAATTAGTATTTATGATTTAATTACAGTAAAAAAAATACTAAAACTTAGTTGCAGACTAGGTGGATAGCCAAACTATATGTTAATTAATAATTTATGATCAAAAAAGATTGGCTCATAGTTTATCCGAAATCTCCACTGTAAACCCTGGGGGAATTTCTGACTGCCTAAGCTGTGAAATCTTGCAACAGCTACATGAATTACAAACTTCATCTATTAAATGATTAAATCGATTGAATAAGTTCATACTCTATCTGTATTGTGCAACACTGTAGTCACTAACCCCATCTATGTATTTTAATTTATATTAATAAAGTTAAAACTAAACACAAGAAAAATTCATTTTCTTAAACATGCAAACCACATTTCAAGTGTTAAGTAGTCATAGGTGGCTTGTAGTTACCATATTGGACAGTGTATATTATATATTAACCTTTCCAAAGTCATACAAAATTCTGTTGACAAATTCAATTCTATCTTAATGTTGACAGATCGTCTAGCTTTTGCTAATTTTTATATCATTTAATTTTTTGTTGTTGTTTAGACATGAAGTCATGTCTGACTCTTTTGTAATCCCATGGATTTTAGCCCTCCAGGCTCTCCTTGTCATGGGATTTCTCAGACAAGGATACAGGGATGAGTTGTCATCACTTTCTCCAGGAGATCTTCCGAACCCAGAGACTGAACTTGCAGCTCCTGCTTTGCAGGTGGATTCTTTACCACTGAGCCACCTGGGAAGCCCAGTTATTCAAAATATTACCTAATTTTATTCTCACAACAATCACTTGAAAAATACTGAAGTTAATACTGTTGTTGTTTAATCACTAAGTCATGTCTGACTCTTTTGAGACCCCATGGACTATAGCTTAAGCAGGCTCCTCTGTCCATGGGATTTCTCATGGCAAAAATACGGGAATGGGTTGCCATTTCCTTCTGCATGGGATCTTCCTGACCCAGGGACTGAACCCACATCTCCTGTATTGGCAGGCGTGTCAGTGTCTCAGTGTCTTACGACTGAGACACTAGGGACTATATTTATAAAGAAGGGCAATACTGGATATTTTAGCTTTTTTCAGAGCTAAACTGAAGTTAAAGTTCTTGGATTTAAAATCTGTGCAACTTGTAGAATCCATTTACACAGTGGGATTTGAAAGTCAGGACCCATCTTTGTCATGGGTGGAGACGGATTAAGTTTTGAATTTGAGTGGCATTACCATTCAGCAGTCCATGTCATTATCTAATATAAGATCTACTACACTGTGGGAAAACTGTATATTTAGATAAAATATAGTTCCTAACTAAGCTGGAAAATTAGCAAACAGCTCTATATCATATTTGTTTTTCAAATAAGAATCGCTAGTACTTAGTTGAATACTCAGAAATGATCACAACAGAATGCTTATGTTGATTAAAAAAATATCAATTTGAATTGTTCAGTCAATAAGTTTAAAAGCCATTACATTTTTACATAGTAAATATAAATTAATATGATCTACTATAGTATATCTTTCTACCAGAGTCCATGCTAAAGTCATAAAGCTTTATGGACCACTCCACTGAGACAACTGATAGCTTTACAAGATGAAGCCTGTCCACCTTCATCAATAAAATTTATTTTTCTGCAACTCACAAATACACTCTTCCACTGTCCATTTTCACTTCTCCCCTGAGCATATTGTTTTATACCTATAGTTTTCATTTCCTAATTCATTAGCCTCCTGAGGTTTCATTACCTGTTACTTTGTCATGACTAAACTACACTGAGCATTATTTTCAAGATCTTGCCTAATTATAAATTTTTCCTGATTGCTTTCTCCTTTTTACCTATATGCTTTCACATCTACTTTATATAAAAAGGGCTTCCCAGGTAGGTCAGATGGTAAAGAATCTGCCTACAGTGCGAGCAACCTGGGTTTGATCCCCGGGTTGGGAAGATCCCCTGGAGAAGGGAATGGCATCCCACTTCGGTATTCTTGCCTGGAGAATCCCATGGACAGAGGAACCTGGCAGGCTACAGTCAATGGGGCATAAAGAGTTGGACACGACTGAGTGATCCAAACTTGAGAAAAACACTTATTAGAAGATAGACGGCAGCAGTCATTCCAGGTGATGCATGCTCCAGTTGGTAAATGCATATGTACTCTTTTGAGGCAAAAAGAGCACTATTATCCAAACTCACAGTATGCTACTAAAAACAAGGATTCTCTACATTGTTATTAAATCAATAAAAATGAATGCATACAAGTGAGTACCATAGCAATATTTCATTTAGTGAAAAAAGGTATTAAAATTATGTCCTTTTTTGGGGTATAACACCTGCAAAAAATGACAAAGTGATGCACTGAAACTTAACATGAACAAAAAGAAGTAACCAGATTAATATGTCAGAAATTTTTGGAGACAGTAACATTATAACATTAATGTTATATTCAAATTAGTTGAATATATATTTACTCAAGTCCAAGGAATAATTTTAAATCCAAAAAATGATGAAGCCATAGTTGCTGTCATCATGGAGTTGGTGAGACAATGATACACGTTCAAAAAAACTGAGGAAGATGATCCTGAAGGATGGGAGAGATTTTGTAGATGAAGGAGAAAGCAAATTCATTTCAGCAGAGGGAGCGTGTAGAAAAAGACACAAAGTGTGCAAAGGGGAACAGCCAATGGGCTGATCTAGACAACTCATATGGATATGTGAGAAAATAATAAATCATGTGGCTTAAAGGAGTATGTTAGGGTCAGTCACAGAAGATCATAAATGTCAAACACAGCAGGTTGTAACTAACAGTATTATAAACAAAACTTCTATTGTTATTATTATATTATTTATTAGTTTAACATGAGAGTGGATGATCACAGATACGTTGTATGCTTTATTTGAACACAACGGAGCAGGTAGACACTGAAGAGATGGAGTCCAGTTCATAATAAATTAAAGAGTCTGCAAGGAGGGACCATCGGGGATACAAATAGAGCCTGGAAGTTTGAAAGGATGTTAGAGACATTGTAGATTCACATCTGTAGGACACAGGTCCTACATGAAATAATTTTAAAGGTGAAGAAGATGAAAAATGAGTGACAACTCCAAGTTTAAGAACCTAAGTGATTGAGAGAATACGGGGCTGTTCATGGAGATAAGAAAATAAATTAGACTGAGATGTATGGTGGTGATCACTGAAGAGAGGTAGCAGAGGAGAAGAATTCTTGGATAAGCTGCCATAGACAAAGGCACCTTCCTCTGCAGCAGCTCTTTCACCACCACCTGCAATTGTTTACACTCCAATTCTCTGCCCACCTGATGTGAAGAGCTCACTCATTGGAAAAGAATCTGATGCTGGGAAAAATTGAAGGCAAAAAGAGAAAGGGGTGGCAGAGGATGAAATGGTTAGATAGCATCACCGACTTAATGAACATGAATTTGAGCAAATTCTAGGAGACAGTGGAGGACAAAGGAGCCTGGCATGCTACAGTCCATGGGGGGCAAAAGTCAGACACAACTGAAGACGGAACAACAACTTTTGAAGGCTTGAAATTTAACCATTTGAAATTTGCTCCCAGAGGTTACTCCTGTTTAAAAGGTAGGTAATTCACTGAAGGGGCAAACAGAAATTTTTACCTTAATATATGGTCATAGGATCTTTTGCTGAGATCAAGTTTAACAAAGAGAAAAGTGCACAGGAGAGGTAAGAACAAGGAGATAAAATCTAGAAATATCATAGATTAATTAATGTACTTGATAATTTTAAATAAAGCTAAGAACCTAAAGCATATCCCTGTGCATGCTTCTATTTCAGTCTTCCTTTTATTCTTTTAAAATGTTAAGTAATTGCCCCTGCACTTGGTTGCTAGTCTCAACAAGGGCAACCAGAGTAGTTCTGTTAAAATGGGTAATTTTGTATGACTCCTCTGTTCAAATCTTGTTAGAGCTTATCATCTAAAGCAGAGCTAAAGTTGCCAATGACCAATAATCCCCTATTCCTGTCCTTCTATTTCTGACTTCACTTCCTTTTACATTCTTCCTGGTTTACTCTTCCTAAAAATCATCAGGCATATTCCCAAATTTATGTCCTTTGCGCTGAGTATCTGAAAACACTCCTCTTCCAGATAGCTTCTTGTCTGATTCACTCACTTTCTTCAAATTTTAAATACATCTGCCTCACTAGGAATAACTATAACCCCCATTCCCAAACATTTCTGACCAGTCTGACCTTGTTTTTCTTTCTCCATAGTATTTACCATCTTCCAACAGGCTATAACATTTACCTATTCATTGTTTTGTTATTACCATTCTCTCTTCCACTCTCCTCCACAAAGGTAGGGGTCATTCTTCTGTCTTGTTGTTTTTGTACTTATATACTCTCAGCACAGAGCACTATCTTACATACAATAGTATGAGTTCAATGAATATTTTGCTGAATAGAAGAATGAATGAAATCCCTTTTCCAAATAATCTGCTGACAGCTTACATTTTGCATAACAGCATCCAACTCTTTTCATCCCCTTTGTTGTTTTTTTTTTGATTTGATGATCACAGTAATCTGTCCTTTGTAAAAAATAAATAAAATAACAAATGTGTAGTGGACACCATTAAATTAGTAAATGTATTCTTACAGAAGCTTAGGGAATGTGAAGTCTTGCTTAGTAGCTAGAAAGCATGAGAGTTAGTCTAGCTTCCATGGTAGAAAAAGCTCAAGACTGATATTAATTCACAGAAAGTCAACCACTCATGACAGCAACTCAAGATATCTCCTCAGAATATCCTGTGTTGAAAGCCTGTATCATGGTGAAAACTTTCCAAGAGAATGAATCAGAAAATGAAAACAAAACTAAACTAAATAAACCTAAAAATGAGACCTGCAAAAAAGAAGATTTATAAGTGTGAAAAGAAGTGAATTAAAAGTAATTTACAATTATAATAATGCCTATAGACCATAGAGAATAAATTACTCCTGTAATTGGTATTAGCCTGTTAGACAATTTGACATAATTGAATTCACAATTTTAGTTTTCCCAATATGCTGCTGTTTTCAACATACATCTAAGCAGTGATTTTTTCTCTGAAACTCTGATATTAAATTTTGATTGTAAAGACTCTAAACATTTCTACATAAAAAAATTGTATTTCTTTCATTATACAGATATAATGAAATGATATTTGGTATAAATCTTTGCAACTGGCAAAGTGCTATACAAATTAAACGGATCATTACTAATAAAGTTTGTACATGCATTTTTTTCTCTTTGCCTTCACTGTATCAGATTCAGAGTAATAAAAAAAATAATAATGGCAAAGTCATTTACAACTAACCATCCACATCTCCCACTGAAACTGGTTAAGGTTACACATGAGTTTGAAAGGATAGTATTTGGTCCATATTGTGTTCAAGATCTAATTTGCTGTACACTGAAAGCATTACATTAGTAATAATAGTCAAAGCTGAATCTCAGAGGATTGGCAATTTTGCTGAAGCATCCAGAATTTTTTTTTTTTATCTGAACTACCCAAACATTTAAAAGCTCTCTTTTTTTTTTCTCTGCAATCATCCAAATAAAAGAATTATCTCCCCACCCCCACTGCAGAGCAGTGGAATTTCACAGAAGTTTTATACTACATTTAAGAGCTCAGGGTTTTAAGCTAAGTAAACAGACTTTGAAAACACTAGCATATACAGTGTATGGTTGGTGGTAACATGCAATATCCTCTATTGTCATTAGACCAAAGTGAAACTGTATTCCATGGTTTACTGCTAGAAAATATTGAAAGAAAAATAGCGTTTTCTGTTTCGAGTCTCTCACATAACTAGATCCCATATGTGGTTTTAAAAAAAAAGGATATTAACTTTATTCCTTAATTTTTCTCATAAGTGGAAACATACAGGAATTAAATGTTTGTATTCTCATTTTGCTGTGTATGGGGAAAGGAAGATGAATATTCATCTTTTTTATTTAAACTTGATCTGAATTTTTTATGTCACCAGAGCACTGACTCATCCCCTGTATATTCAACATATATAATCAATGGATAATAATAAAAGCACATAAAATAAGTATGTGGACTTGATTATTTTTTGCTTTGATATACATGACATATAAATTTTATTCTTCTAATCTACAAAAATTTAAGGTGCAGTAGATACCAAAATCAAGAGAAAATGTAGCTCTATATTTGTAAAGAAAGCTCTTACTTACCAAGCTAGAAAAGTACATATACTTGCTTAGCGAAAATTTTGACATTCTAAACATTATCAGGTCCTGCTCATGACTGTTTCACTTTATCTGTGTGTGATCTTAGGAGAATATTCATTTAATTTCTTTACAGGCTTTCTCCAACTTTCCCATTTCAAGGAAACTGCTCTCTGCTTACAAAACATTTAGGGTCTGAGCTAATGAAATTTGACTTAATTGCCTTTTTTTCTTTGTTTTCCAGTGACAGCTCCAAGGCTCCCTATACCTAGAAGGTAATATGTTTCCTGTGGAGTTATGCACCTAAGTGACTTTTCCAAATTAGGGAAGACTGAATATACCCAGTTCAAATTTGGTAGTGAAAAACACTGTATATAAAATCACTCCTCTGTAATACAACTAGGAAAAGCTGTGGCACCAATGTAATATGACTCCTGTTAAAGGATCCTTGAAGATTCTGAAACAAAATGGGATGATCAAAAGGAGAAATAGAATTTGATTTTAAAATGAACTCCCATTCATTCTAAAAATCTTTATAAACCAACCTCTGACTTTTCCCCAGAAATATAGTCTCCCTGTGATTGAAAATAGCTTGTACACCAAAACAGTCTCAGAATCTGACTTGTGTTAAGGAGACAGTTGTTTTTCATTAATTTTGAGATTACTGAAGGGAAGTTAGAGAAGCAAGGGCTTTGGATTGAAATAGCAGTGAAGGCAGGTACTGTCCATCCAGCACCTTTCTAGGCAGGCAGGGAAGTTTAAGATAGCATTATATAACTCCAGAAATAATCTCTGAGGTAGGTAAACAGCATCCCCATCATCAGATGAAAAAACAGAGACTTGCAAAGGTTAAGCAATTTATCAAGCAGATAGCAGGGTCATAATTAAAAGCAGGGTCTGTTTGGCTACAACATTTGATCTAATAAACTACGTAATGAATCTGCTTTTAAGCCTCTGTTTTTAAAGAACTGAAACATTATTATGTTGAAAATGAATCAAGTTAAGCAGTTATATCAGTAAAAGTGCTTTCTTGACTACACCAGTCCCATAATCTATAGTATATAATAATTCTCACATTATAAGATACAATGACTTCAAACAATAGAGGTCTTACAGTAAGATTTATATAATCTTGCTACCAAATTACCTGCACTAATAAAAGAAAAAAAAAAAAAGACTACCTGCACTAGTAAAAATTTCTGAATGACTCTGTAATTATATGGGCTTCCCTTGTGGCTCAGCTGGTAACAAATCTGCCTGCAATGCAGGAGACCTGGGTTTGATCCCTGGGTTGGAAGATCCCAAGGAGAAGGGAAAGGCTACCCAATCCAGTATTCTGGTCTGGAGAATTCCATGGACTCCAGTCCATGGGGTCGCAAAGAGTTGGACACGACTGAGCGACTTTCACTTTCACGGTAATCGTGTGTGTGTGTGTGTGTGTGTGTGTGTGTGTGTGTGTGTGTGTGTGTATTTATTTTTAGAGATGTAGTGACAGGAAATAAATTAGCAATGTAATTATCAACCAAAATTTCTTTGTACACTTTCTATCAGGGCCTAATTTAGAGCAGAAAGTTTTTCCTCTGTAGCTTCACTATCCTAATTCTTAAAAAATTAGTGCTGAGTGCAATCCTTGGTAGAATATGTGGCTATTTGCCCTTGAATACATATTGCCTGAGCTCTGTTAGACTCTTTCAGAAATTATTACACATTTGCTTTTACATTTTTATAACTAAGTGTGTTTTGACTTGTTTCTTTTAGCATTTATACATTATTCTAAGCCTTACAGCCCAATTACATTTACATAGGTACGGCACCTTTTAGTCATCATGGAATTTACATACTAAAGTGCTTTTAGTGTATATTTAGAACATCCATAAAACCTTATTGTCCATCAATCAAAGATAATTCATTTTCAAACTGCATTAGTACATTTTTCTTTTCAAGTAAACCATTGCTAAAATATTGGCAAAATACAGGATTTTATAATTGCTTTGAGTCTATAAAAATCCAGGCACTGTTAGAAGGTTAGTGGAAAGGCAGCAGTTTTAAAGTCAGTCAGATACATTGGGTTTCATTCTCATTATTGCTACTTTCTAGGGTTCTTTCCTTGTGGAAGGCATTCAACTTCATTGTTCCCTAGGTTCTTCATTTAATTACAGTACAGACTTTGAAGGCAGTTTATTAATGTGCCTGATACAATGTCTAGCAGAATCAATTATTCAATACATTTTAAAGCTTTTAGTAAGAGCTAGAGGGTCCTTTAGCTAAATATAATGTCCGTTATAATCCACACTCCATTTTAGTCCTTATTATTACAGACAACAGATTGTTTCATTTTGGACAACTCAAATTATGAAGATGCCCTTCTTTTATCGATGCCAAATCTGTCTATCCAGAACTTGTATCTCTGTACCCTCTGATATTCTCTAAGTAATGAAGAGATATCTAACAACAGATCAAACATATATAAATCACTTTTTTTCCTTTCTTTTAAGGCAAATATCTTCAGGTTTCAGTTTGTGTCTGTGTTCTTTTCATACATGATGAGTCAGTTAGGATTCTTTTGACTCTGGATGAAACAAAACTTGACTAATTTTTGACCCAGATAATGAAGTAGTTTCTAGTTTAGATTTAATGTGACACAAGGAATCAATTTATGTCATTAGAACCTTGTTTTTTCATTTTCAAAACTTGCCTCACCTATACCATATTGGTTTCACAGATTTTCCCACTTTAATGTTAAAATAGTTTCCTGATGGTCCATGGTTAAGAATCCACTTGCTGATGCGGAGGACACAGGTTTGACCTCTGGCCGAGAAACTAAAATCCCACATGCTGCTGCTGCTGCTAAGTTGCTTCAGTCGTGTCCAACTCTTAGCGACCCCATGGAATGCAGCCTACCAGGCTCCTCCGTCCATGGGATTTTCCAGGCAAGAGTGCTGGAGTGGGGTGCCATTGCCTTCTCTGATCCCACATGCTACGGGCCACCTAAGCCCATGTGCCATAACTACTGAAGCCTGTGCACCCTAAAGCCTGTGCTCCACAACCAGAGAAGCCACTATCATAAGAAGCCTGCACACCGCAACTGGAGAGTACCTCCACTTTCTGCAATATTTAAGAAAGCCCCCTGTGAAGCAATGAAGACCTAGTGCAGCCAAAAATAAATAATAAATAAACAAAAAATAGTTCCACGTTTAGTATTTCACAACTTGAGTCTAGTGGAAAAGAGAAAATAACCTCAGGAAAAGTTACAACAAACAACACAGAAATACAAAAGGATCATAAGAGACTATTACAAGAAACTATATTCCAATAAAATGGACAACTTGGAAGAAATGGACAGATTCTTAGAAAAGTTTGAACTTCCAAGACTGAATGAGGAAGAAAATGGAAATTTTGAACAAGCCAATTACAAGTGCTAAAATAAAAACTGAAAAAAATTACAAGCACTGAAATAAAAACTGTGATAAAAAAAAATCTCCCCAAAAACAAAAGCCCAGGGAAGATAGATTCACAGGTGAATTCTATCAAACATTTAGAGAAGAACTAATGCATATCCTTCTAAAACTCTTTCAAAAAACTGCAGAGGAAGGAACACTTCCAAATTCATTCTATGAGGCCACCCTCACCCTGATACCAAAACCAGACAAAGACAACACACAAAAAAGAAAACTATAGGCCAATATCACTAATGAACATAGATGTAAAAATCCTCAACAAAATGTTAGCAAACAGAATTCAGCAACACATTAAAAAGCTCATACACTGTGATCAAGTTGTGTTTATTCCAGGGATATAATATATGCAAATCAATCACTGTGATACACCATATTAACAAATTTAAAGATAAAAATCATAAATCATATGATAATCTCAATAGATGCAGAAGAAGACTTCAACAAAATTCAGCACCCATTTATGCTTAAAAAACTCTTCAAAAAATGGGCACAGAAGGAACCTACTTCAACATAACAAAGGCCATATATGATAAACACACAGCCAACATTATTTTCAAGGATGAAAAACTGAAAGTATTCCCTCTAAGATTAGGAATAAGGCAAGGGTGCCCACACTCACCACTATTATTCAACATAATTCTCAAAGTCCTGGCTATGGAAGTAAGAGAAGAAAAAGAAATAAAAGGGATCCAGATTGGAAAGGAAGTAAAACTCTCATGGTTTGCAGACAACAAAATTCTCATAATCATGAAATTGGTGTGAGCTGAGCAAACAGATTAACTTAAGTATGGGGGATCTATATTTGCTGGATATAAGCTAATCAGAATGAACATTACCAATAAACAGAATAGACACAGACCATAAACAAGTATGTCCACAAAGTGTATTTGTGCTGACCATAACTCTATTTCAGACATTTTCCCTGACCTGCCCTCAAAGCAGACTATAGAGTTAACTTCACTCTAAAAAGTAAGGAAAGAGAATGGAAGGAGTCTTGATTCCGAGGAGGAAAACAGAATTGGTTACCAATAGAAAACTGGGTAAGTGCAGTTCAGTTCAGTCACTCAGTCATGTCCGACTCTTGGCAACTCCATGAACCGCAGCACGCCATGCCTCCCTGTCCAACACTAACTCCCTAAGTCCACCCAAACCCATGTCCATTGAGTCGGTGATGCCATCCAGCCATCTCATCCTCTGTCGTCCCCTTCTCCTCCTGCCCTCAATCTCTCCCAGCATCAGGGTCTTTTCCAATGAGTCAGCTCTTCGCATCAGGTGGCCAAAGTATTGGAGTTTCAGCTTCAACATCAGTCCTTCCAATGAACATCCAGGACTGATCTCCTTTAGGATGGACTGGATGGATCTCCTTGCAGTCCAAGGGACTCTCAAGAGTCTTCTCCAACACCACAGTTCAAAAGCATGAAACAAAGATGGGCTCAATAAAGGACAGAAATTGTAGGGACCTAACAGAAGCAGAAGATATTAAGAAGAGGTGGCAAGAATACACAGAAGAATCGTACAGAAAAGTTCTACACGACCCATCCAATCACAATGGTGTGATCACTCACCTAGAGCCAGACATCCTGGAAAGTGAAGTCAAGTGGGCCTTAGGAAGCATCACTAAGAACAAAGCTAGTGGAGGTGATGGAATTCCAGTTGAGCTATTTCAAATCCTAAAAGATGACACTGTGAAAGTGCTGCACTCAATATTCCAGCAAATTTGGAAAACTCATCATTGGCCACAGGACCGGAAAAGGTTAGTTTTCATTCCAATCCCAAAGAAAGGCAATGCCAAGAATGCTCAAACTACCGCACAATTGCACTCATCTCACACGTTAAAGTAATGCTCAAGTAAAGTAATGCTCAAAATTCTTCAAGCCAGGCTTTAGCAATATGTGAACTGTGAACTTCCAGATGTTCAAGCTGGTTTTAGAAAAGGCAGAGGAACCAGAGATCAAATTGCCAACATCCACTGGATCATCGAAAAAGCAAGAGAGTACAAGAAAAACATCGATTTCTGCTTTATTGACTATGCCAAAGCCTTTGACTGTGTGCATCACAATAAACTGTGGAAAATTCTTCAAGAGATGGGAATACCAGACCACCTGACGTGCCTCTTGAGAAACCTGCATGTAGGTCAGGAAGCAACAGTTAGAACTAGACATGGAACAACAGACTGGTTCTAAATAGGAAAAGGAGTACGTCAAGGCTGTATATTGTCACCCTGCTTATTTAACTTACATTCAGAGTACATCATGAGAAATGCTGGGCTGGAGGAAGCACAAGCTGGAATCAAGACTGCTGGGAGAAATATCAATAACCTCAGATATGCAGATGACACCAACCACCCTTATGGAAGAAAGTGAAGAAGAACTAAAGAGCTTCTTGATGAAAGTGAAAGTGGAGAGTGAAAAAGTTGGCTTAAAGCTCAACATTCAGAAAACTAAGGTCATGGCATCCAGTCCCATCGCTTAATGGCAGATAGATGGGGAAACAGTGGAAACAGTAGCTGACTTTATTTTTCTGGGCTCCAAATCACTGCAGATGGTGACTGCAGCCATGAAACTGAGTAATGTTGGGTACTAAAAATAAACATGGACCACTACATACGGTTTTGAGAACCTTCAACGATATAATTACTTTCCTGGATTTTTTTCAGTTAAACAATTGTTCTACGAAACATATTCCCTATAAGAAATGCTTGACATGAAGTCTGACCAATAGTATAAAACTGGAATCTTATCTGATTTTGTCTAAAATCTATATTTCTATTAATGAAACCCAAGATTATTTTGGTAATCTTCTAGATATGGTAATCTTCATATGAGTACTAATGAGTTAAGTTTTTCAGCCTTCCTATATAGTTTGTTTTCTAATGTTACAAGTCAAATGTAAAACTCTGGGCTTTACAAAATTTGTTCTTAGTTTAGGGTGTCCTTCAATGCACATAATACTAAACATTTTATATAAATTTGAGCAGTAAGGCATCATCTAGAAATTTGAAGATATCATATCCAGACAGAAATTATTTAATCATTTAATCATTGAAAACTACAGTTTAAAAAGGTCACACTTAGTAAAGGGATCCTTACCTTAAGATTTATATTGATATATTAATTATACTGATAGATCTGATCAACCAGTTACATATGTACTTTAGTCCATATTCTTTACCATATGTAAAAGAATATAATATATGTGCGTATACAGTCCATTATTTTTACACAGTCCTTTGAGCTTGGATTAAAAAAAAGCTCATGTTAGCTCTAGTAATTTATTTTCCCAGTGTACAGTTTGGTAATTAATCAATTTAGAACTTTAATTGGCTTAACATCAAACTCACTGGCCTAGAGACCAGAGGATCCATTTTCCCTTTTAGACTTATGATATTATCCTTCTTCATATATGCAGAACCTGAAAATTTAAGACTCCAAAATAACACATCATCAGCCCTGTATATCCTGAAAAAATATTACCTACATTTCAACTTATCTTCATAAATCTCATTTTCAAGTTCTGACTTCTATAATTAAGCAGAGCAGGTGATGAAGTCTTACAGTGCTACTGTGCTCTTACTTAATTTCTCTCACCTGTGCCAGCTGTTGCACAGTAGGGAATCTTTTAACAGTAATAATGAATTATCTCCCTAAACCCAAGAAAAGCATAAAGCTGAAATTTGTTAAACTTTAAAGATTAAGAGAAAGAAAAGTTCCACATGGGCCAGTATACTGTTACATAATCCAAGAACCATAAATTTGGGGGCTATTCTATTCCAACTCTTTAGTTTTGCAGATAAAAAAAATAGGCTTAGGGAAGTTGAGTGATTTGTCTAATGGACAATAGCTAAGAAGTTTCAGAGGAAGCACATGTGCTCAGCATGTCTGTCAATTCAGATCCCTTTCCATCTTGCCACAGCACTCTGTGATTGAAAAATTACATCTCAGTAAATATAGAATAAAAAATAGTTCTAAGGAAGGGAACAAGGAAAAGGAGATAGTTAACTTTATTTATCAATTCAACCATATATAGATTTCCAATCACTGAGTCTTCACATCTGCTAGTTACTACGTTAAACTCTATGGCATTTAGAGATGAGTAATATAGGGATCAAACTCAGAAAGAAGTCTACATTCAGAATTTACTGTAACTTTATTTTATTCACTTTGCAACTTTATTTCTAATGGAAGTACTTCAAAGTCCAAGAAGGAACACACATTCATATTTAATTATCTGGTTTCCTTCATTATCAGAAAAGGTTAGGACCTAACAGAAGCAGAGGATATTAAGAAGACGTGGCAAGAATACACAGAAGAACTAAACAAAAAAGATATTCATGACCTAGATAACCACGATGGTGTGATCACTCACCAAGAGCCAGGAATCCTGGAATGTGAAGGCAAGTGGACCTTAGGAAGCATCACTATGAACACAGCTAGTGCAGGTGATGGAATTCCAGTTAAGATATTTCAAATACTAAAGATGATGCTGTGAAAGTGCTACACTCAATATGCCAGCAAATTTGGAAAACTCAGCAGTGGCCACAGAACTGGAAAAGCTCAGTTTTCATTCTAATCCCAAAGAAAGGCAATGCCAAAGAATGTTCAAACTACAGCACAATTGCACTTATCTAGCTATGGTTTTTCCAGTGGTCATGTATGGATGTGCGAGTTGGACGGTGAAGAAAGCTGAGCACCAAAGAATTGATGCTTTTGAACTGTGGTGTTGGAGAAGACTCTTGAGAGTCCCTTGGACTGCAAGGAGATCCAACCAGTCCATCCTAAAGGAGATCAGTCCTGGGTGTTCATTGGAAGGACTGATGTTGAAGCTGAAACTCCAATACTTTGGCCACCTCATGCAAAGAGTTGACTCATTGGAAAAGACCCTAATGCTGGGAAGGATTGGGGGCAGGAGGAGAAGGGGACGACAGAGGATGAGATGGTTGGATGGCATCACCGACTCGATGGACATGGGTTTGGGTATACTCCGGGAGTTGGTGATGGACAGGGAAGCCTGATGTGTTGCGATTCATGAGGTTGCAAAGAGTCAGACACAACTGAGCGACTGACCTGAACTGAGCACTTATTTCATGCTAGCAAATTAATGCTCAAATTCTTCAAGCCAGGCTTCAACAGTACATTAACCCTGAACTGTCAGGTGTTCAAGCTGGATTTAGAAAAGGCAGAGGAACCAGAGATCAAATTGCCAACATCCCTTGGATCATTGAAAAAGCAAGAGAGTTCCAGAAAAACATCTACTTCTGCTTTTTTGACTATGCCAAAGCCCTTGACTGTGTGGGCCACAATAAACTGGAAAATTCTTCAAGAGATGGGAATACCAGACCACCTGACGTGCCTCTTGAGAAACCTGAATGCGGGCCAAGAAGCAACAGTTAGAACTGCACATGGAACAACAGACTGGTTCCAAATAAGAAAAGGAGTACGTCAAGGCTGTATATTGTCACCCTGCTTATTTAACTTATATGCAGAGTATATCATGTGCAATGCCAGGCTGGAGGAAGCACAAGCTGGAATCAAGACTGCTGGTAGAAATACCAATAACCTCAGATATGCAGATGACACCACCCTTATGGCAGAAAGTGAAGAAGAACTAAAGAGCCTCTTGATGAAAGGGAAAGAGGAGAGTGAAAATGTTGGCTTAAAACTCAACATGCAGAAAACTAAGATCATGGCATCCGGTCACATCTATTTTCTATGGAAAATAGATGGGGAACAATAGAAAGAGTAACATACTTTATTTTGGGGGCTCCAAAGTCATTGCAGATGGTGACTGAAGCTACGAAATTAAAAGATGTTTGCTCCTTGGAAGAAAAGCTATGACCAACCTGGACAGAATATTAAAAAGGAGAGACATTATTTTGCTGACAAAGGTCCATCTAGTCAAAGCTATGGTTTTTCAGTAGTCACATATGGATGTGAGAGTTGGACTATAAAGAAAGCTGAGCACAGAAGAATAGATGCTTTTGAACTGTGGTGTTGGAGAAAACTCTTGAGAGTCCCTTGAGCTGCAAGGAGATCCAACCAGTCCATCCTAAAGGAAATCAGTCCTGAACATTCACTGGAAGGACTGATGCTGAAGCTGAAGCTCCAGTACTTTGGCCACCTGATGCAAAGAACTGACTCATTGGAAACGACCCTGATGCTGGGAAAGACTGAAGGTGGGAGAAAAAGAGGACGATAGAGGATGAGAGGTTGGATGGCATCACCGACTTGATGGACATGAATTTGAGTAAGCTCTGGGAGTTGGTGATGGACAGGGAAGCCTTGTGTGCTGCAGTCCATGGAGTCCCAAAGAGTCGGACATGACTGAGCGACTGAACTGACTGACTGCTTCATTACTTCCAAACTATACAGATTATTTTAAATAATACGCCCTTTCAGGCAATAGATGCAATACATTTTTTCTCATGTTTTCTTCCTTTGTAATTTATTTCTTGTCTGCTGTAAATGAAATGCTATAGATACTGTTTACCTTTTGTTAAATAATTTATATCAGTTAGTAAAGTTTTGTTCTCCTTAAATAAAATTACCTTTAAATTGTTGGTTCAACAACTTTATAAATCCCCAGTTTTACAGTAAAAGAACAGATCATTTGGCAAGTTCTTATTCTTGAATTTGTTGATTAAGTGATGTGATGATTAAGTAACAGTCTTTGTGACCCCATGGACTATACAGTCCATGGAATTCTCCCGGCCAGAATACTGGATTGGGTTGCCTTGGCCTCCTCCAGGGGATCTTCCCAACCCAGAGAATGAACCCAGGTCTTCCACATTGCAGGTGCGTTCTTTACCAGCTGAGTCACCAGGGAAGCCCAAGCATACTGAAGTGGGTAGCCTATCCCTTTTCCAGCGAATCTTCCCGCTCCAGGAATCAAACTGGGGTCTCCTGCATTGCAGGTGCATTCTTTACCAGCTGCGCTCCCAGAGAAACCCTACAAATCTGTAATAATCCACTGTTTTTACAGTAAAAGAACAGATCATCTGGCAAGTTCTTATCCTTAAATTTGTTGATTAAGGGATGTTAGAACATAAAATGGTAGCTGTTCCAAAAAACAGTCTTATCAATTATTTAAAAAATGTTCATGTATTTCTTATTAATTTCTCCAGTTTCAGGGTTATGCACTGGCAATTTTATTGTATTAATAAATGCAGTATATAATATTTGTGACCTAACATTTCTAACAGCACTGTGAATGAAGAATGAGCTGCCGCATATTTAGAGAAAATACATTTCTTATTACCACAACATAATCATAAAGCTTGTATGATGAAAAAGGAAAACATGTCTTTAAGAAAATATCTTTAAAGAATCTATCTTAAAATAACATGATTTGCCATTTTGAACAATCTGGCCAAGTCTTTTAACAGAACAGTTTGTAACTAACATGAAATTGTTATGATTATGTTCTCTTGATCAAATATAATCGAAGTGAGTGTGTGTGTGTGTTTATGTGTACTGCTACTTTTAGCATGCGAAACATAATGTAAGAGGTGTACTTTGAAAGGCAAAATAATAGGAATCTTCAGATATTTTATACAGTATTCAAAAGACAGGAGAGAACTGTCCTTGAAAATCTAAGTTTAGCGTCCATTTTTGTATTACATACATCAGAAATGGAGAATCATTACGTCTGCAAGTGGGACTTAAGAAATGGTCTCAGTACTCTGCACTCTTGATTATTATGATTCTTACAACCCCAGTGTAACAATCTCTCCTCAGATAAGCATGTCTGTGCCAGGTTCAGGCTGTAAAAATTTCAGCTAATACTGAATCTACTTTAGGAAATTTTTACATCCTTCCTTTCTATGTACTAGCTTATTGAAATAGAAAATAGGCTGTTTTTACCTAGTACATTTACTAACATAAAATGTTCTGCTGCTCAGTCCCAGATAACAGGAAGATGCCTGGTGAAAAAGATGATGGCACTTCTCCTTTCTTTCCCCAAACGCTTCACATTTCTTATTCAGATAATAGATTAAAAAGCCTTTTGTTCACACAGGACTTTTCTCTGTGCTTTGCTTAGCCTGCTATTTGAGTCTGGAGATCGTGTCAACTTTCTAACTCATTCTGTATCATTAGTATCTAATACAGTCCCTGGAACATAATAGATGCTCACACTTTTTTCGAACTGAAAATGAATTGCAATACTATTAATTACGTTTGCTTCTTAATGATGAGGAACATATTTACTGAGATTCACATAAACAGAAGTGGTAAAGTTTACCATGTAAATGGTCAAAATGACTTTCTTTAGAACCCTTTTCTGTATTTAAAAGTTAATTTCAATGAGATCAGCAATACAGTTTCCCTAAGGGAGTGATAAAGAATCTGTTCAAGTCATCTGCAAATATGTTGGTTTGCCCACACTGCATTAATGTGCAATAAAGCAATCCAGGTTTGATTCTAAAGTGATAAATAAATAAAAGGCTAAGGTAGAGAAAGAATGAAAAAAAATCAGCATTTTCAACATACAGTAAAAATACAATGAAATTGACAATTAAAATGTATGTATCAGCATATGTGTGATACATCAGTCATGCCCAACATACACAGATAATACATATCATGGAATATAAATTTGTATTCTTTTCTTTCCAAGTGATCTAATAAGTAAGAAGTGTTTATTAATTTGCATTACAAGTAACTGATATATGGATGACTATAAGGCTGGCAGAATCTAGATAAACTACAAGAAAAATATGTTATAAAAATGTTTAATGCATACAATTTCAAATGGATATACTTCATCAAACTGCCATCAAATAAAAATACTATATTTTAAATTTAGTTCTATTACACTAAATACACACACTCTATTTTTCTACATAATTTCCATGTACCTGGAATAGTACATATGATTGAATGCTGTATAAAATTAAACATGTGTCTACTGAAAGAGAAGTTTATTTGTCTTTCCCCTGGAAATATCACCACATGCCACCAATAGCATCATATAGTCATCCTCAATTATACTTCTAAGCAAATCATTGTTTAGCATATATGATTGTCAGAAAAAAATATGTTTATTTGAGCATCAGCCTTATTTGGCTGGTAAAACCCAGAAGATAATTAACCTCAAGAATAGACAAACAACTTGATGAAAAAGATATTCTTACTAGATCTTCAATTCAGTAATCCCCAGAAATCTCAAGAAATCCCCAGAAAATCCCCAGAAATCTCAACTCTTCATTCTACTCTAAGATGCTGCATCTATAATAAGTAAATTCAGTATGTGTTCTTGAGTCAATAATTTGAAAAAGTGGCAGTTTTAAACGAGATTACCTTGACTGTTTGAGTATCAGAGTAATATATAACATTAAGATACCTTTCCTGTATTTTTTTAGAACTGTGTTTCTATAAAAGAACAATTTCATTCCAAACTAAACCTCAATTACAATATAAAAGACAATATATTCTGTGTATTTAAAATTACTATTTCCACTTTCCTATTTCCTGTTTTTTTAATATATAAAGCCATAACTAAAGTCAATATAAGAATCTTAAAAAGATAAATTTTAATAAATGTAAGTCTTTTTTATGACTAGTAAAGAGTAGAGATGTATTTAAGATCCTAAAAACACCATAAATCTACAAATGCAAACACATTATAGAAACTGTGTCTTTTGAAATGAGAAAAAGTGCCTTGAGGAGAGTATCCTTTTACCCAATTTATTTCATTAGCATTGAGGCAATATATAGGGGCACAGGGTGGTTGTCAAGTTAACAAATTATTTCCTAGAGCTCATATCGTCACTGTTTCTCTGTTACCATATAGGAGTGTTTTGGAAAAGTAGGGACAGTGGGCATGATATAACCTAGATAGAGCATATAATGGAGACATGAAGTACAAAGGCTGTGAATGCACAGAGCATCTCTATAAAATCTTACAACATGAACACCCCTCTCTGACTCTTTAGATAAAAGTTAAGTAAAATGAAAACAAAATTTAAGAGTTTTCTACTTAATATTTATGAAGACACATAATTTTGTAGATAACATAAAAAATGAGAGCTAGTCATTATTTCTTTCTTAACACTAAACTTAAAAAAAATTTCCAGTATGTCTTTTACTTTGTTTATTTCCAAATTACATTTCAGTTCTTTAAAATCTGAACAACAGAAATTGGGATTCTCAAAGACTATAAACCCATCTTAAGATGGATTAGCTATAAGATGTTTGAAACTCATCAATCAATACTTACACTATGCTAATTCAGTAGCACTTTGTACAGTTGGCTATGATTAACTCACATAAAAAGGTTTTATCAGCAACTTTTATATGGCCAAACAATCACAAAATTAATGAGAATTTTCTACAAGATTCCAATTTCAAAATATATCTTATAGACAATCTCCACAAAACAATTATACAATGCATGTGATATGTAACTTACAGATGCTTATCTTATTAGTAGATATGTAAAATTAGTAAAGAAAGCTTACAAAACCACAAAATATAGGTGATTATTAGTAGCAAAATGCATTCAAAGGTATAACTATATCAACTGAAATAATTACCTTTGATTATAGTTAAAATTGAAATTGAGATAATAATTCTTTTCTTATAATTCTTTATATGAAAAGTTATCCTGGATGGTTCATCATACACATATAAGCTGCATAATATTCCTTAAAACCATAGGCTCTATAGATGCTATCACAGCCATCCATTTACTCATTGATTTGTTTATTCATTCAACCAACATGTAGAAATAGTGTATGCATCAAATGGGAAGTATTGATCAATGGGAGAATGTGGTATTTAGGAAGACAGATGTGTGCTATCTGGGCTTCTCTGGTGGCTCAGATGGTCAAGAGTCTGCCTGCAACACAGGAGACTCGGTTCAATCCCTGGGTCAGGAAGATTCCCCTGGAGAAGGGAATGGCAACCCACTCCAGTATTCTTGCCTACAGAATTCCACAGACAGAGGTGCCTGGTGGGCTACAGTGCATGGGGTCACAAAGAGTCAGACACGACTGAGTGACTAACACACACACACACACACACACACACACACACACACACAGGAAGACAGACAGACAGACAGACAGACACACACACACACACACACACACACAGGAAGACAGAAGGAATAAAGATAAGTTAGAAAATTTGAAAATGTCTATGTTAGCCAGATCTTGAGGATACAGTCAGATCTTAGGGGGCGAAAGGGAGACAAAATAAAGCAAGGAATGCTCTGGAAAGGTTTATTTAATGTTTTCCTTTCATTTAAGAGTAGCCAAAAACACAGCAGAAATCTAAATAAGTAGATTTAAACATATTAGCTCAAAATGCACTGCCTCTATCTCACTGGCCTTAGCTTCAGAACCCACGCTTTTTTATGGCACTGTAACAGGAAAATCATCATGAAATTTGAGGCAGAGTCCATCAGAATCTAGTTGATTTCAACTAGGGAGGGGGGTTTTGAAGAGTTTGAGAGGGGTTTCAGCCACTGAAAATGAATGACATGATGAAGAGGAAGAACGTGACTTCTATATGTTTGTGTTAGAGACTGAACTCTCAAGAGAATTCCAGCCTGCTGCTTCCTCTACCATCTTTCATCAATCTAGAAAAAGTAAAAACTAAACAAAATACTCGGACATGCAAAGCTCTGTTGTTATGCTTGTGCTATTCATCAGGCACATAGTTCTGTGAAAAGAAATTCCAGAAATTAGGTACCTTGAGCTGGGAAAAAGAGGAAATTTGCTTTCAAAGTCTCCTATGTAAGGATTCAGAGCAATCCATATTCAGACTGTGCAGCCAGGGTTTTTCTCTTCACCACTACTCAGGAGATATTAGACCTCCAGCATCTATCAGGGAAATAGCACTAGATACCAGCTGGTAACAGTGATAACGATAAGGGCAAAAAAAAAAAAAAAGTCATCATAATAGCACCAAAGTTTTATATTGCTCTTTACAATGATCATATATGCATGTACTTACTTTAAATACAGCAAAGGAGTGAAAACATGAAAATTGTAAAATGGGAAGTAGTAATCCAGGATTAATAACTCCTGTGGATTTTAACCTCCAAATAATAGTGGGTGAATTATTTGTGATTTAAAGATTCCCTGATCAAATGCAGATTTTTTCTTGGTAATTCTTGGATACAGGTGTATTAGTGTGGTGAAGGTTCTCAGAAGCCTCACTTTAAATTAAATGGCTCATTTTTATTTAACAAGGCATTTCTCTAATTTAAGACTCTTATTACAGTTCTAGGCATTTGAGATAAGAAGATGTGAGAGCCACAGATTATCCAATATTCCCTCATTTCTAAGTGAGTTATTACTAATGTTTTTTTAATAAAAAAATTTTATCAAAATAATTTACAATGATGTATTGCTTAATATTTTTTTGCTGTCTAACACCCTTATCATATGCTTTCTGTGCAAAATGAATTATCTTAAATTTTGAATAAAATATTTTTTATTCACTATATGCATAAACCACACCTGGCTAAATGGTATTTTTGTCTGTGTTGCTTGATATTTAGCACTATAATCAAACCATACTGCAGTGTTCACAGTTTCTGATGAGCCCTAAATGAGGCTCCATCAATCCGGCAGACTATTTCAAGAGTAGAACTAAAGATGAAAAATCTCACCTTGCTTCTAAAATAAAACTCTATCCTTCCAAATATATCATAACTAGATCATTTAAGTAAGAACAGTTGAATTTGGGTATTTATTTAGAGGCATCATCTGCCTCCGCAGACATTAATCCTTAATAAATAGTATGTCTCCTAAGAATATTTCCAGCACAGAAATAAAAGCTGAAAATATAATAGACATATGGACATTTTAAAAGGCTAGCATATAATATATAAATAATACTAGTAATACTAACGCTTATTATCAAGAAATGTATGTGAAACTGATTATTTGCACACTATTTTCTCACGTAATTTAAATCACCTCTCCAATTTTATTTTTAAACAATATTTTGAAAGTACTTTAAAAAGGTGATTGCTTATGATCCTATACCTTTTAACACATCACATCGAATTTTTTATTTCACAAAATATTTCAACAATCATGAATTCTGTCACTCCATCTCACTATTTGAGATGGCGAGTTTGTCCCCAGCATGCTTTTCCCATTTAAAAACAAAACATCACAGAAAGAAGTGCTATTTGTATAACAATTATAAAAAATTTTAATAGGTATTACAGACTGCTTAAGCAGTCAACCTTTTATTTTTATAATCAAAATCTTGTTCTATTATCTATTTACAGGTATAAAATCGGAAATGCAGAAAGTGCTTCAACTGGCAACATGGGAGGCCTCTAAACTCTCCGGTCCATGTCCATGTGCTTAGTCATTCAGCTATATTCAATTCTTTGCAACCCCATGAACCATAGCCTGCCAGGCTCCTCAGTCCATGGCGATTCTACAGGCAAGAATACTGGAGTGGGTTGCCATGCCCACCTCCAAGGGATATTTCAACCTAGGGTTTGAACCCAGGTCTCCCACATTGCAGGTGGACTCTCTACTGTCTGAGCCACAGAGAAGCTCAAGAACACTGGAGTGGGTGGCCTATCTCTTCTCCAGAGGAACTTCCTGACCCAGGAATCAAACCATCGTCTCCTGCATTGCAGGCAGATTCTTTACAAGCTGAGCTAACCAGGAAGCAAGCAGAATAACTCCCTCTAAAAGAAATCCAGAAGCTTGGCTGAGTGATATCCTGCTTATCTGGCTATTGAGGGAAAAAACCCACATCAAAAGGGAGGAGGAGAGGCTGAGATACAATCTTACCATAAATCCAGCCCTGGCACAACAAACAATCATGAAGGCAATCACCACTAATACCTTCTCCCCAAGCAGTGAAGGGCTTGGACCTAAGGTCTAGTACTCCAACTTTTAAGTCTTCCACCTGAGAAACAAAATCTCAGACACCTAACTCTCAAAGCCAACAGGGCTTACATCCATTTATAGTATTATAGTAAATATATAAACACACACACACACACATAAAAGATGATGCTGTGAAAGTGCTGTACTCAATATGCCAGCAAATTTGGAAAACTCAGCAGTGGCCACAGGACTGGAAAATGTCAGTTTTCATTCCAATCCCAAAGAAAGGCAATGCCAAAGAATGTTCAAACTACTGCACAATTGCACTCATTTCACACGCTAGCAGATTGATGCTCAAACTCCAAGCCAGGCTTCAACAGTACAAGAACCGTGAACTTACAGATGTTCAAGCAAAATTTAGAAAGAAAAGAGAAACCAGAGATCAAATTGCCAACATCCGTTGGATCATCAAAAAAGCAAGAGAGTTCCAGAAAAACATCTACTTCTGCTTTATTGATTATGCCAAAGCCTTTGACTGTGTGGATCACAATAAACTGTGGAAAATTCTGAAAGAAAAGGGAATACCAGACCACCTGACTTGCCTCCTGAGAAATCTGTATGCAGGCCAAGAAGCAACAGTTAGAATTGTACATGGAACAACAGACTGGTTCCAAATAGGAAAAGGAGTATGTCAAGGCTGTATATTGTCACCCTGCTTATTTATATGCAGAGTTCATCATGTGCAATGCCAGGCTGGATGAAGCACAAGCTGCAATCAAGACTGCTGGGAGAAATATCAATAATCTCAGATATACAGATGATACCACCATTTTGGCAGAAAGGGAAGAAGAACTAAACAACCTCTTGATGAAAGGGAAAGAGGAGTGAAAAAGTTGACTCAAACCTCAACATGC
Source organism: Giraffa tippelskirchi (assembly GCF_054371585.1). Classification (NCBI taxonomy): domain Eukaryota; kingdom Metazoa; phylum Chordata; class Mammalia; order Artiodactyla; family Giraffidae; genus Giraffa; species Giraffa tippelskirchi. The sequence continues at coordinate 78,745,257 of NC_137275.1, read as the reverse complement.
AGAAAACTAAGATCATCGCATCCAGTCCCATCAATGTGTGGCAAACAGATGTGGAAACAATGGAAACTGTGACAGACTTTCTTTTTTTGGGCTCCAAAATCACTGCTGATGGTGACTGAAGCCATGAAATTAAAAGATGCTTGCTCCATGGAAGAAAAGCTATGACCACCTAGATAGCATATTAAAAAGAAGACACATTACTTTGCTGACAAAGGTCTATCTAGTCAAAGCTATGGTTTTTCCAGTACTCATGTACGGATGTGAGAGTTGGACTATAAAGAAAGCTGAGCACCGAAGAATAGATGCTTTCGAACTGTGGTGTTGGAGAAGACTCTTGAGAGTCCCTTGGACTGCAAGGAGATCCAACCAGTCCATCCTAAAAGAAATCAGTCCTGAATATTCACTGGAAGGAATGATGCTGAAGCTGAAGCTCCAATATTTGGCCACCTGATGCAAAGAACTGACTCATTGGAAACAACCCTGATGCTGGGAAAGATTGAAGGCGGGAGGAGAAGGAGACGACAGAGGATGAGATAGTTGGATGGCATCACCGACTTAATGGACATGAGTTTGAGCAAGCTCCGGGAGTTGGTGATAGAAAAGGAAGCCTGGTGTGCTGCAGTCCATGGTGTCAGAGAGTCGGACAGGACTGAGCAACTGAACTGACTGAACTGATAAAAACAAGCAAAAAAAAAAAACAAAAAAAAAACCTAGATCTTAACTCAAGGCTATCCTTTCAGTCTCAGTTGAACAGGCAGCAGATTAAAAAACTGTCTTGAGAGAGGCCAATTTGCATTTCTTAATAGCTGAAGCCTGAGGGTAGGGCTTCTATTTTGACACCCATTTGGGAAGCATTAATCCTAACAAAGCTGGTGAAGGGAATGGAATTCCAGCTGAACTATCTAAAATCCTAAAAGAGAGTGTTGTTAAAGTGCTATACTCAATATGCCAGCAAATTTGGAAAACTCAGAAGTGGCCACAAGACTGAAAAAGATCAGAATTCATTCCAATCTCAAAGAAAGGCAATGTCAAAGAATGTTCAAACTACCACATAATTGCAGTCATTTCACTTGCTAGCAAGGTAATGCTGAAAATCCTTCAAGCTAGGCCTCAACAGTTTGCGCACCAAGAACTTCCAGATGTACAAGCTGGATTTAGAAAAGGCAGAAGAACCAGAGATCAAATTGCCAACAGTAGCTGGATCATAGAAAAAGCAAGGGAATTCCAAAAGAAAAAATCTACTTTTGCTTCATTGACTATGCTGAAGCCTTCCAGAGTGGATCACAAAAAACTGGAAAATTCTTTTTTTTTATTTTTTATTTTTTATTTTTTATTTTTTTATTTTTTTTTAATAAATTTATTTATTTTAGTTGGAAAATTCTTAAAGAGATGGGAATACCACACAACCTTACCTGTCTCCTGATAAACCTGTATGCAGGTCAAGAAGAAACAGAACTGGACACAGAACAATGCACTGGTTCAAAATTGGGAAAGGAGTCCTACAAGGCTTTATATTATCATTCTGCTTATTAAAATTCTATGCAATGTTCAGTTCAGTTCAGTCGCTCAGTTGTGTTCGACTCTTTGCGACCCCATGAATCACAGCACGCCAGGCCTCCCTGTCCATCACCAACTCCCAGAGTCTACCCAAACCCATGTCCATTGAGTTGGTGATGCCATCCAACCATCTCATCCTCTGTCGTCCCCTTCTCCTCCTGCCCCCAATCCTTCCCAGCATTAGGGTCTTTTCCAATGAGTCAGTTCTTCGCATGAGGTGGCCAAAGTATTGAAGTTTCAGCTTCAACATCAGTCCTTCCAATGAACACCCAGGACTGATCTCCGTTAGGATGGACTGGTTGGATCTTCCTGTAGTCCAAGGGACTCTCAAGAGTCTTCTCCAACACCACAGTTCAAAAGCATCAATTCTTCGGTGCTCAGCTTTCTTCACTGTCCAACTCTCACATCCATATATGACCACTGGAAAAACCATAGCCTTTACTAGACGGACCTTTGTTGGCAAAGTAATGTCTCTGCTTTTTAAATACGCTATCTAGGTTGGTCATAACCTTCCTTCCAAGGAATAAGCGTCTTTTAATTTCATGGCTGCAATCACCATCAGCAGTGATTTTGGAGCCCCCAAAAATAGAGTGTGACACTGTTTCCACTGTTTCCCCATCTATTTCCCATGAAGTGATGGGACCAGATGCCATGATCTTAGTTTTCTGAACGTTGAGCTTTAAGCCAACTTGTTCACTCTCCTGTTTCACTTTCATCAAGAGGCTCTTTAGTTTTTCTTCGTTTTCTGCCATAAGGGTGGTGTCATCTGCATATCTGAGGTTATTGATATTTCTCCCAGCAATCATGATTCCAGCTTGTGTTTCTTCCAGCCCAGCGTTTCTCATAATGTACTCTGCATATAAGTTAAATAAGCAGGGTGATAATATACAGCCTTGACGTACTCCGTTTCCTATTTGGAACCAGTCTGTTGTTCCATGTCCAGTTCTAACTGTTGCTTCCTGACCTGCATACAGGTCTATGCAATATACATCATGTGAAATGCCAGGCTAGAAGATTCACAAGCTGGAATCAAGTTTGCCAGGATAAATATCAACAACCTCAGATACTCAAATGATACCACTCTAATCACAGAAAGTGAAGATGAAATAAAGAGCCTCTTGACAGAGCTGAAAGAGGAGAGTTGGAGAGCTAGCTTAAAATCAACATCCTAAAAACTAAGATCATGGCATCTTGTCCCATCATTTCATGGCAAATAGATGGGGAAAAAATGGAAACAGTGACAGATTTTATTTTCTTTGGCTCCAAAATCATTGCAGATGGTGACTGCAGTCATGAAATTAAAAGATGCTTGTTCCTTGGAGGGCTTCCCTGGTGGCTCAGGTGGTAAAGAATCTGCCTGCTATGTGGGAGATCTGGGTCAGAAAGCTACCTTGGAAAAGGGAATGGCTACCCACTCCAGTATTCTGGCCTGTAGAATCCTAAGGACTAGTCCATGGGGTCACAAAGAGTCAGACATGACTGAGCATTCCTTGGAAGAAAAGATATGACAAACCTAGACAGTGTATTCAAAAAGCAGAGACAAGACTTTGCCAATAAGTCTGTATGGTTTTTCCAGTAGTCATGTATGGATGTGAGAGTTGGACCAAAAAGAAGGCTGAATGTCAAAGAATTGATGCTTTTGAACTACTGTGCTGGAGAAGACTCTTGAGGGTCTCTTGGATAGCAAGGAGATCAAGCCAGTCAATCCTAAAGGAAATGAACCTTGAACATTCTTTGGAAGCACTGATGCTGAAGCATCAGTATCAATACCCTAAGCACCTGATGTGAAAAGCCAACTCACTGGAGAAACTGTGATGCTGGGAATGATTTAGGGCAAGAGGAGAAGGGGGTGACAGAGGATGACATGGTTGGATGACACTGCTGACTCAATGGACATTAGTTTGAGCAAACTCCAGGAGACAGTGAAGGACAGGGAAGTCTGGCATGCTGCAGTCCATGGTGTTGTAAAGAGTCAGACATGACTTGGTGACTGAACACAAGAGGTTCACTACTCTCAGAGACCAAGGAGGTTGGCAAGTGTTATCTTTGTACTCTCTGCCTGCTGCACTCCAGACCATCCGCGTCTCCCTAGAAAGAGCGTGGCCACTCACCTGGTGCTTTGGCTTTTGCAGTTATTATGCATGAGGCACCTCTCCCCCTGTAAAAAGGTTATTTGCATATCTTAGGAAATGGTGCCTGAGGGTCAGGTTTCTAATTGAAGGTACATCTACGAGCTGATTATAATCCTCTCCAAAGACTAGGAAGGCAGGCAGATATCATTTTCCTTCTCTTCCTCTGTCACCTAAAGGAAAACAAATTACTATCTCAAAAAATACCTACACCCCCAGTGTTTACTGAAGCATTATGTACAATAGCCAAGGCATGGAAACAATCTAAGTATCCATTGCAGGATAAATGGATAAAGACAATGTGGAACATTATTCAGTCACTAAAAAAGGAAATCTTGCCATCTGAGGCTGCACTGAGTTTGTGGGCATTCTGCTAAGTGAAATAAGTCAGACAGAGAAAGATAAACATTGCATTTTCTCACTTATAAGTGGAATTAAAAAAAAATCAAACTTAGAACAGTTTGGCAATTGCCAGTAGCTCAGTGGTAAAGAATCTACCTGCAATGCAGGAGACACAGGAGAAACGGGTTCAATCCCTGGGTCAGGAAGTTCCTCTAGAGAAGGAAATGGAACCCACTCCAGTATTGTTGCCTGGGAAATCCCATGGACAGAGGAGACTGATGGGCTATAGTACATGCGGTTGCAAAGAGTCAGATATGACTGAGTGACTAAACAACAAAGAGGGAGTGAAATGCGTGAGGGTGACCAAAAGGTACAAACCTCCAATGATAAGAAACATAAGTTCTGGGGATGTAATGTACAGCAAGGCGACCATAGTGATCAATACCAAATTCCTCCTCAGGAGAAATTAAGTGTAACCACGTATGGGGATGAATGCTAACTAGACCTATTATGGTGAACATTTGTAATACATACAAATATCAAATCATTATGTTGTGTACCAGAAACTAATACACTATTAAATGTTAATTAATCATCAATAAAAATGATTAAAATAATTTTTAAAACCAATACTGTATTTTATGTTTTAAAGTTGCTAAGAGAGTAGATCTTAAAAATTCTAATGACAAGAAAAATCTATGGGAGGTGATGGATGTTGACTGAATTCATTTTGTTAATCAGTTTGCAATATATACATATATCAAATCAAAGTATTGTATACCTACAACCAATCCAATGTTATATGTCAATTATATCTCAATGAAATAGGAGGGGAAAGGAATGACAAATAAATATTTTCACACTTCGACCTGTGCTGTAAAGGAAATCAACTACAAGTTCAAATAAAAAATTTGCTCAGCTTTATATGTTCACTGATTTTCCCTATACGAGGGTACTTTCAGAGCCTTCCAGTATCTCAGTGTATAATTTTATTGACAAATAGATAGCTTCTAGATTTGAAAGTGAAAACTAAAAGGAATATAGGCATTATCAAAAGGGGACCACGATATCATGAAAGAAAAGGACCTAGGAAAACCATAATTTGCTTATGGTTTAGTAGCACACAGGAAGAGAATTCTGAGGATTATTTCATCATAATGGTGACTGAGTGAGTTTTCACAAAAAAAAAAAAAAAAGGAAAGAAGGGAATAAAGTAGGGAGCAACTTAAAGATCTTCATGGCTAAAGAAGTCTAAACAGACATATTAATAACTTAAAATGTATTTTTATTAATTGTTAACTTTAGAAGTGAATTTTAAATAACTGAAATGGCAAATGTATTTTTCATAAGATATAGTTAAATGACAACAATTCAAAATCCCACTGCCTTAATCTGCAGCAATACAGAAAATCAGATAATTATAATCACTCATTTTTCATCCTTTGTGATAATAACAGGGGAAATTAGGCTGTAGTATTTGTAACGAAAACTAGTCAGGAGGTTAGAGGAAGTTATTCCTTGAGAAAACTATCTGGAATGTTAATGGTTTAAATTGTTTCCTGAAGATACTTAAAGTGAAACAGATTAAGCATGTTCATCGCCTTCATAAGAAGGCAAATCTAAGTACCTTAAAGGGCAGTTAAGAGGTAAGAAGTCCAAGAGGTTTTTAAAGGTATTATAACCAAGCAAGACTCTATGGGGCCTTCCTGGGAGAGACCACTCCCCACAGCCAATGTGTCCTCCACCTGCTTTTTCTTTGTAAGAGAACTTTAACCTCCTAGGCTTTTCTCAATTCTAAAGATTAAATTTAATTATAGAAATGAGAAAATGTAGAAGCAAAGGAAAACAATCAAACAAGAAAAAATAGTAGTTTATCCTTTAAACAGAATCAAGGACATTTAGTTTCTCCTCAAGGGCTATAGATAATATTTTGAGCCATATCCTTTGAGCCATAGTGAAGATACTTAAACTCCCACCATGTGGAAGATGTCAGCTGTATGCTGACCACAAGTATGACAACCCCAGACTGGCTGGAGCCAGAAGAACTAGCTGACCAGAGATTTATGGCTCAGATAACATTCCAATCATACAAGAGACAAGATGGCTATTTGAAATTGCATGATGCAGGCAATCATCTTGGAAAATAGAAGTTTACTCCCTTCACACACACAGCCCTTTCTTCTTTTCCCTATATAATCTCCTAGCAAAATCTGGGAAGTGGGGAATTGGTTCTTTGGTACATGAATCCACTGTCTCCCCATAACTGTTGGCTTTCTCAATAAAATTATATTTCCTTTTACCCAACATGAGTCTCTCAGTATTGGATCCTTGAGCAAAAAGCAGTCAAACCTGAGTTCAGTAACACTATTGCAAATGTTCCATTAAAAAGGTTTTGTTTTCATCCAGATCTATCCACTTAATCCTGAGTTGCTTTGGGAAGATGGCAGTATCACAGAATGGGGGTATTCACAGCTTAGGGATCTGGCCTGACCTGAGATCCTGATTCACTGACTACAGTCTGGAATTATGAGTTCTTCAAGCAATTTCTGGACCAGTAGACTAAATATAATTTTTTTTAAAAAATCAGCCTTTGGATATTCTTACATACAAAACTGTTTTAAAGGTTTATTAAAAAATAAAGGATATAAAATTTTATTTTATTATTACACTTAAGCTAAGTTACCTACAGGTTTCCTATTTGGATTCCTTAGTTCACTGTATTGTGAGATTCAGAAGCAAGGTCTGAAGGTCAGTTGTATGCTTCACTCTCTGTAAAAAGGAATTTCAGGACTGACCCATGTAAAAACGACTGACACTGAGAAACAGGCACAATGATTACTTCATTCTTCTTTCATGTTGAATCCATACATTTATATATAACTGACGGTTTTTAAAAATTTTTATGACTGAGGTTTTAAAATTAACAATTAAGTGGTTGATCTGACAATGACTGAAGTTTTCTTTGTGCCAAATACAGAGTCAGACTCCGGGAATACATACAGAGTCAGACTCCAGGAATACCATTGTAAATAAGACTGATATTGTTCCTCATCCTTAAAAGCTAGCATATGATAGATTCCTGGCAGGAGATAACACTTCCAACACAAAAGAAGCTTTGAAAATCTCTGGGTTCAACTGTATGAGTGTGTACCACTACTAGTCTACCTGTCTGTACCCTGAAAAAGTTGCCTAGCACCTTGAAGACCAAGTGAGTACTGAGCTGTGAGAATGCAGGCAGAGAAATTAGGTAAAATCATAACTGTAAGGAGACAGGTATAAGGACACAGCTTCATGAAAATGATCCAGCTTAGATTCCAAAGCTTTATGATTAGGGAGAATATTCTAGGATCTCCAGGATCCTAGAGAGTAAGGTAGTACATGCTAGCAACTATGGATTAATGTTTATATGGAGAAATGAACAGGAAGAAATGGTCAGGCTTTCTATTACCATTAAGACTCAGAGGATCTATACTGAGTGTAGCTGCAGTTCTCCTCCTTACAATGGTGCAGCTAATTTTTAATATGCACATTTAACTGTTATAGTTGAGATTTGTCCCACTATTTTTTCATGGCAGAAAACAAAACAGAGAACAATCTGAACTCTGTCCTTTCACGTAGTCTGTAGGATGCTATGGACCAAATAAAATCAGCAATAATTATTAGGAGTAAGATTTATTATGAGTTTACACTGTGCTAGGCATGGTGTTATTTACTTTACTGCATCTTTTTCCTTTAATTCTCAGTACTATAAAAATGTACTGCTATGGATGTCATTTTATTTGTGTCAAGTAACCACAAAATGGGTCATGTCAGTAATCATCTTCTTCCATGTTTGAGAAAATCAAGATATCAAACCTTTACATTATTTACTTAAATGTATATGTGTGTATGTATATATATATATATATATATAAAGATAATATTTTTGACAATTTTGAAATTAAAATTATCATATTTTATAGCCTTCCTCCCAGTCTGTCCATATATATTTACATTAAACAAAATTGCAAATAGAATGTACACACAGTTCCATATTATTTTCATAATTTGATGTCAAAATAAGATAAAGCCCTAGAAAGGTGGAGAAACATTATACTAATCAAGGGTAATTAATTTAATATAATGCCATTTCCCCCAGAGCTTGGTGAAAAGCACCAAATAACATTAAATATACCAACAGAATTAGGATAGCCCCACAGGCTTATAATAATGGGATTTTGCCTGACATGAGCTCATCTTCATTTGACCCCTTAGTATAACATTTTCCTATCCCTCTATGGCAGTTGGTCTATGCTATCTTCTGCTTTATTTGTATGTGTGTCATCTCTCTAACTAGACTATAAAAAGTTGAAAGTGTTAATCACTTAGTCGTCTCTGACTCTTTGAGACCCCATGGACTATAGCCCACCAGACTCCTCTGTCCATTCTTGTTCTCCAGGCAAGAATACTGGAGTGAGTTGCCATTCCCTTCTCCAGGGGATCTTCCCAACCCAGGGATTGAACCCAGGTTTCCCGCATTGCTGGCAGATTCTTAACATCTGAGTCACCAAGGAAGCCCTAGGCTACAAAGTTGAGTTTAAAAAGTATCTCTTATATCATTATATAATATCCAAATTAAGAATTTAATAAATATAAGTTAAAATGAATACATGAATATTAAAAGTAGAAAAACAACTGTAACTCTATATAAGGGATTTAATAATGTGTAGACATTATAAATGTGCCAGCTTTGCTTTGAAAACACAAAGCCAGGAAATATTAGACAAACACATCCTACAGAAGTAAAAACATCCGAGAACTCATCTTAATAATAGAGAATGTTAAAGTTCAAGCCAGTGTTCAGGTATTCTCTCTTTTCCCCTACCCCTAGGGAGAGTGTGAACAAATAATGGACACCAATATTACTTAAACAAACAATGAAACTAAACTTACTGAAATAAATGAAATGTACTGCAGAACTATAATTAAATGATTCCAAAATACTTGCTTTTTTGGATTGTTCTATCCTACCATCACCATCCTTTGAGGAAGACTTGTGATGCAGATATTTGAAAGACGACTAAGTAAAACAACCTCTTAATATCAAACTAATAAACCCTTTTAATGGAAAATTAATGTCTTGCAGAAAAGGTAGGAAGAAAATTTTCTTTGTTAGAGTGACAATCCAGTTAAAATTGACTTGTGCAAGCAGGTCTCTAACTGCTTCTTGACAACCTCTTCCCTGTGGAGGAATCTAACCCAGTTATGTCAATCAAGACTGCCATGTTGTGTCTACCCTTTTCTTCCATTTTCTAAATGTTAAGTCTTTACTTTGTATAATACAAATAAAGTATTTGTACTCAAACTATTGAACCATTTAGAAATATCTGGGGAGCATGGAGCACCAGATGGTTCTGTTTTTTGTTCTCTAAGTCTATGAAATTCATCTGAAAAGAAGTAACTATACTGAGTGAAGGATTACAAGCTTAAGGAGAACAAAATATAGAATGCTTTTCCAATCTTGAAATCTTCAATCATCCTCCAAATTATGAGGTAGATAAGGATGTCTAATCCTTGTCCCTCAAGGTATGGCATAAATCTATCAACTTGAACTTAGATCCACTTTACAGGTCTAGGAGGTGGTCAGAGTGACAGGACACACTAATGGACTTCTTAGTGAAATTCTGATAAGGATGGGAGGTGGCTGACAAAAAAAGAATAAATTGTGTACATTTCGGCTGATGCTGAACTGGGTAACAATCCTCTTTACCTTGTTCTGCATAAGAATGTGTGTGGAGTAAGACAAGACTTTTAAAAAATATTATATATATATATATATATATATATATATATTGGATAAACAGTGATTTGGTCACCCACATTATTCAAATGGTATACATCTTTCACCCACTCTGCATAGTTACAAAGTTACTTCAATGCTACATATTGTTCTCCACATACAATAAAGGAGATAGAAAATACTGAGATTGTCTGTTTTTAGAGAAAACAGAATAATGAATATTTTTGCTCTTGGCCAAATATATTACTTTCAAATAGAAAAGCATCACCTGGGAACAGAATGAACCTTTGAAAACTGCATGTGCAACTCCCTACCTTTGAGTGCACTAACCTTGAACTGTGTAACATCATTCAATAAGGAATAAGAAGATAAAATTGTTTCTCTTTTCCTCCTCATTTAAAATCCCTGTTAAGACTCTACACTTAGACTATGTTGCTGGAGTTTAACATGGAGATCTTTTAATGGAAAAATTGTTTTTTTAATGTTTTGCTTTGTTTTTCATAAAAGCACATGCAAGATAATCTCAAATACAAAAAAAAAAATTCATTCTTGAAATGGATGTTAAAATAACATGTTCTCTTTTACCTGGAAAATGCAATAAAATTAGCACTGGATGAAGTTCACAAACATGGTTTCAAGGGATTAGTTCCAGTCAAAAGTCCCCACTTTTGCATCTATACTTAATAATTTATAATCAGTATTTTTCAAAGCAGTACACTGACACTGGAATAAGATTACTATAGATTCCCCATTCCCACTTGAAAAAATGAAACAATGAATCATAATCTCTGGTAATAAAGATACTGGAATATGCATTTTCTACTAGATTTTCCTTGCAGATATAGGGTGCATTTGTAAATAACAACCAAGAAAAAAAAATGGTTTGATAATTTGTAAAGTGTCCAAAACAGAGAATCCATATCTTGCCAAAATGCATAATTTTAACATGATGCAATAAGCGTTAAACATTCCAACATGATCCCTCTGCAAGTTGACAGGGTTCAATGACTTTAAAGTAACAAGCCATACATATTAGAATTTCAGTTTTACACTGTTAGATGCATAGAAGGATGAATGAAGAGAACACTGTATATCTGTAGATGCAATTTCAGTCTACCAAATAGTCCCCTACCCCAGTAAAGGTACTCTCTGCTTGTTATATCAAATGCCTTTAAGAAAAGAACTGTCTGTTACAGGACTGGACTGTTGGAACCTGATTTTTTTTTTTTTTGTATCCATCATAATACCTCACAAGACATGTAAGTCCTAACTAAATGCTTAATTGACTACTGCTAGAAAATGTCATTTATTCTAGATATATATGGTCTTTGTTTTTAACATTATTTGAATATCTATCCTAAAACTATTTGATTTCAGGTAATTCATTGAACTTCTCTGGATCTGTTTCCTCATCTATAAAATAAATGTTGTACTCAAAACATGTTTGTTAAAATTCAGCCCACCTACAGATATTGTGACATATATATATGCCATTTTTATTATGAACATTTTTTCAAAATAATTTCAACGTGCTGACTATATATTTCCAAAATGCAATAAAATTAACACATATTTATTAAACCTTTTCAAATCTTCATTTTTGCACTACCAAATATCATATTATATTCAATCTTGTTTTACAGCCTTTCTTGGGAAAAAATATGCTTTTGTAGGAATGTTTACTTTTATGAATTTTCCTTTTCTTGGTATATTTAGTTTCTTGTCACATAGAAAATTTTACCATATTTTTGAACATCTTATATTTCATAGTCTAATTATTTTCCAATTAAAAAAATGTTGCCAATTTTATAGATATACATTTGAATTCTGCCTAAAGTCAAACATTTTAAAAATCATTTACATGTTTATAAACATCAATTTTTAAAAAAATCCTTAAATACATACCAGAAAGCTTTTGAAAAAAGAAGGTAAAAAGGTTTGAGATATATAAATCAGTGTTTAGGACAAAAATCTTTAGAGTTATGAAATTTTCTGAGTAACATTGTAGCTCAATTAACTGTAATTATAATTAGATTTTTCTGTATCTACAAGCAAAATTCTCCAAATGTTCGTGACGTGCAGATCAGTCTGGAAACTTTTCATATAGGACAAAAGAGACACATTATTTGTAGCTTCTGTACTTAAATTCTAGCCATTATTCATACATACAGATGCTGCATTATTACAAATAAAAAAAAATGAAAATAATCTATGACATATGACCCAAAGAAACAGAAGCAAACCAAATAAAATTTCATTTTATGAAATCTGAGCTCTATCATAGCCCATCTTCTTTTTTCTATTGTACATCCATTACCTTTCTTGTATATACAATACTGCTCTAATATTATAGTCACTCTGATGACATATTAACATTTTTTCAAATCCTAAATATACATATATATTTTTAAACTTTGACTAATTAATTATAAATTTCTATTATGTAATTCCACAACTCTAAATAAATTTTAGATGAAAGTTTTAAAACATTTCTCCTTATCACACATAAACTATGAAATCATGGATTTCTTCCTCCTTTGTGGAAAGCACATTAAAAAAATTTACTTTTTGTTGCTTTCATGTTACTAGTTTCTTAAAAAATGAGATATAACAGTTTTGTTGATTTACTAAACTGCTTTTTATATGTTTTTGTGAGTATTACATTTAAACAAACAGTTCTATACATTCCTCTTTCCTTTTAAACATATTCTAGTTAAATATATCAACAATTAATATTAATAAAGAGAAAGCAATATCAGAGTTTCACATATATTTTCATTTCATCCTAACAAATTATTCAATATAGTTATGGTAGGCAATCATATGTAATTTCTCCATTGAAAAATAAGTTAATGCAAATGAAAATTCCTTTGAGACCCATTTTCAGAATCCTGTTTTCTTAAGAAACAAATGCAAAATTTAACATTGACACACACACACACACACAGCAAAACCCCATTGACCATGGATTTCTTGGAGAGTTTCTTTCTTTTTACACAGAAATCCCACTGCAAATTTTTACTTAATAGTACATATATTCTCTCCCCAAAACAACAGAGAAAACCAAAACAAAAAGAGTCCCTCAAGGTAGTCAAATGCATTCTGAATTTCAACTAGGCAAACCTTTTATTCCATAGAAAATTTTAGATAATATTATTCTCCCTGTGTATTTTACAAAATGAAACCAGAACCACTTTTTGCATATTTTGTTGCCTTGTTTATATAAACCAATGGAGTCTGGAATCTTAAAATTATTTCATTGGAGAGTTAAATTAAAAAAACACAATAAAACTTTCACGTCTGCCACTATCTAAAGGAGAGTATAAATAATTAAATTCTCTAGATCACTGGCCTCTTACATCAGTTTCCCCAGGTTATATAAAGCTTGCTTCTCTGATTCACAGGTGGTCAGTACTCCACATTCACAAAACAGTGAAAAATCAAACACAAGAGTACCATTGGCATCAATTAAATACTAAAACATGGTTTGAAACTTCTGAAAACTAACGGAAATAATTTAATTTAATAATTTAATCAATGAATCCAACTATATTTAATAGAACCATATGATTTTGTCATAGTAGAGGTCATCTAAGTCTAGCCTCTTACATGTCAAAAAAAAACACAAAAACCTGATGTCTGAAGGTTAAGTGACAAATTAATGATTAATACAGAATGAGAAGTCATACATCAAAACTCCAGGCAGAATGATGTTTATTTCTATTTTTTCTTATCTAAATATTGTCTATTCACCTAATACTGCAAGAGTGATAAACGTTTAAAAGGGTTGTTTTTTTTAGTACTTCTAAATTGTCAAAAGACACTAAGGATTAATTTTAGCTGATGTTATCAGAAATTTGTCCTATGATTTTGCTTTGTTTCCTGTCACAGTTCAAAGTGATAAACTGAGCACAAGTGCATACGTACACCTTTTAAGACGCATGTTTAGGCTCCCTGTAATAAACTGCAAAATCCTTTGCAGATTACCTTCTCTTTTCCTTGGTGGTGCTGTTATTTTCCCTTCCATCATAAGTACCTACTACAATTTTGAAGCATTAAAAGACTTCATTTATTTCCTCACTATTAAAAATGAAATATTATTTTACAAGGGAATGCCTTCTGCTAATTCTTTTTTAAACTATTCCTATTAATTTTCTTCCTTATTAATAGCAATAAGCTAAAATAAATCTATATCTAACTCATATTATAATGTTTAATTTTTCTCTGTAAGAGTAATATATCAGAAGCACTCAAGAAATAATTTATGAAACACTTTGGGAGCATTTATTTTTTCACTACATTTTTACAAAGCACCAACATACATAAGTCAAGGCCTGTTCTACATACAGAGTAAGTATAATAGAAGTTTCCTACTCTCAAGGACCTTGGGCATGAGTGGAAGAGGAAGTGAGTTTGTGTGTGTGTATGTATAGCATATGTCCAATATATACAAACTATAAATATACAATATATAGTCAATATATAATTCATGCACATTTCATGATTGTTAAACTTAGGGTGTCTTTCTAAATAGGAGAGAATTAATGATGAAAACCAACCATGTTCATAGTATCTGGGAAGTGAAAATTGGACATATAAAAGATGAGAAGGAACTTGGCATATCCACGGAGTGGAAAGGTGACTGATATGGCTAGAGTTCGGTTGAGAAAATCACAAATTATCAGGGTGAGATAATACTGAAACTTGTAAGTTAAGGTAGATCAATTATCATTTATTCATTCCTCCATGTATTCATTTAAAAATAAACATTGTAGACCTTTCATGTTTTGGATGAGAGGGACACAAAGATGGGTTAGATCTCTCTCGTTTTCAGACTGAAGGCATACAGGAGCTCTCAGACTTTTAGTTTCTTTGGTCATTTCTGACAGAGAACTTCAATTAGCTTACTTAGCATTTGCTTAAATCACAAACTTCTGATGCTTTTTAACCCAAACTATTTAAATTGTTTTAGGTACAACCTAATGTTTAATGGCTGCTAAAATGTAGTATCATGAAAACAACCCATTTCATTATTACACTTGATGATCAAATTCATCTTGAATTAATCATTCATGACATTGCTATAAATTAGGCTCTAGGATTACTCTGCTAATGAGTGTCACCAGTAAGCTGTAATTACTGTAACTAGGATGTAATCTAATGTTTTTAATCTGTCAGATGAAAATTTTTCCTCTACAGAAAAAGAGAGAGAGGAAGAAAAGAAAACCCACATATATTTGCTCTCACACTCACATAAAAGTTAAAAATAATTTCTTTTCTTCAGAGGCCACAGAAAACTACATATCTATTATCCTAATCAAACCAGTCAATCCTAAAGGAAATCAGTCCTAATTATGCTTTGGGAGGACTGATGCTAAAGCTGAAACTCCCAATACTTTGGCCACCCAATGCGAAAAACTGGCTCCCTGGAAAAGACCCTGATGCTGGGAAAGATTGAAGAAAGGAGAAGGAGACAACAGAGAATAAGATGGTTGGATGGCCTCTCCTACTCGACGGACATGAGTTTGAGCAAGCTCTGGGAGGTGGTGATGGACAGGGAAGCCTGGCGTGCTGCAGTCCATGGGGTTGCAAAGAGTCAGACATGACTCAGCAACTGAACTAAACTGAACTGAGTGGAACTAACAGATTGTAAGTGTATTATATTCACAATTTATGGAGTAGCAGAATTATATTAAACAAAGAAATCATTGAATTGCATTCTGCACATTTAAAATATACCTTCAAGCATCATCTTTCTACCACCTAAATCAAAACGATCTGTCCCAACTTCCAATCAGCCTTCTCAACCAAGTGAGAATAAAGTCCAGGAATCTGATGTATATTAAACTTTGAGAATCACTATCCTTGGGGCCACGATTTCCTTATCATGTAAATCATTCTATGATTAACATTTTGGCTTGTCAATTTTATATGAAAACTATTCTAAACATTTCTGAGTACTTCCTTCATATTTAGCAAGACATCTAGTTAGTTTGTGCACATGGAATTTCAACAAACCAAAAGATAACAAATGGAGTTGGACAGACATCCCAGATTCCTGACCATGGGGATTTTGGAAGTTCTATTCAGTCATAAAGCATTAAGAACCTATTTTACTGATAGCATTTCACCAATATATTAACTACTATCCTTCTCTAAAGGCATAGGATTCAAAAATAATTCAATTAAAGTTCTTTCCACTTCAGGAGTTCCAAATCACTTACTCAAATATATGTTCATGATTCCCATTTTTGACCAACAGGAGTAGTAGGGCTAAATTTGCATTGATAAACCGTTCTACTACCATTCAGGAAGATTATTATTCTGAAGGACTATAAGACACAGTGGGATAGACCATTTGAGCTCAAACTTCAACCTCTCATTAATCAAAATTTTAACTACCCTTGTTGCTTTTCCTATTTAAAGAAATACAATATTAAATTTTTATTTTTAACTTATTTTTAATTGTAGGATAACTGCTCTACAATGGTGTGTTGTTTTCTGCCGTACACAATGTGAATCAGCCATAAATATACATATATCTCCTCCCTCTTGAGCCTTCCTCCCACCCCTCTAACCCACCCCTCTAGGTTGTTACAGAGCATGGAGTTGGGCTCTCTGTGTTATATAGCAACTCCCCACTAGCTATATATTTTACATATGGTAGTGTATATGTTTCAACAGAGGCTATTTGCATTACTTCACTATGGTATCAAGAAATATCTATAGGAATACTGAGGGAACTCTTGATAATGTAATGTACATCAAAGGTTACTTGAGTAAGCCATTAATTACAGCTTTTTAAAAACAAGAATCTCTATATGTTGATATGGTACAGTAATATGCAAAACAGTATGTGAATTAGCTGTCAGAGAAGATATCAGGGATTCTTAAATTTTAGTTTATGAACCAATTTTGGTTCTTAAAATTGCCTTTATAAAAAAACCAAGTACTTAGTTTACTGAAACATTTTGGGCACTTATTTCCTAGACAAGGCAATAAAAACATACAACTAAATTCTCACCTTCGGATAGATAGATTCCAATAGAAGGGGAGAGGCTTATATGTAAACAGATAAACTAAATGCAATATAAAAATATCAAAAATTTACAGGAAATGATATGGGAATGGTAGAAGAAAAAGGAATAGTTTTATGGGTAAGAGTGTGTCAGGCAGACAATAAGTAAGGCTATCCATGTCTGTATCAGCAGCTCAAGTGATGTCTGTGTGTGCGCGCATGAGTGTGTGCACTCGTGCTCCATTGTGTCCGATTCTTTGTGACACAATGAACTGTGGCCCGCCAGGCTCCTCTGTGCATGGAATTTTCCAGGCAAGAAATACCAGAGTGGGATGCCATTTCCTCCTCTAGGGGGAACTGGAGGGATTGAACTTGCATGTCTCCTGCATTGAACTCGCATGTCTCCTGCATTGGCAGGCGGATTCTTTACCACTGCACCACCTGGGAAGGCCAGCTCAAGTAATGATGGACTCTTAAAACCCCACTGAAGCTCTGCCAGTACTTCCACAGGATATTTTACTACCCCAACCCCAACCCCCTCAACACAAGTGCACTATTCCTCAAAGTTTGGAGGACCAAGAGGGCCCTTATATATATATATATATATATATATATATATATATATATATAGTTGAATAAGATACATAAGGTCCTTGCATTTATGCAATTACAGTCTGGGAGGAAGGAAAAAGACAATAAATAAGAAAATATATAAATAACTAATAATTACAAAAAATAACAAAAACATAAGATTGGGATATAAATGAGTTCTAGAAAAGGCTAAATTACAGGTATTTTTTTTTTTTTCAGTGAAGACCAAATGGCAATGGTAAAATTTAATTTGAGACCTACTATGTGGAGATCTGGAGTAGGAGGTTATATCTATAGAGAGGGAAACATCAAGTTTTACTTGTCCAAGAAATGTAAAGATAGCTAGGATGGCTTAAGCCTGGGAAATAAATGAGAAAAATATGAGGTGAAATCAGTGTGATAAGAAGCCAGATCACACAGGACTTACAATCCATGATAAAGAGCTTGTATTTTCTATGAAATTCAATGAATCAAAAGCCATTTCCCTAATACTAAAGCAGATATGTACGTAACTCCTTCAGAATTTGTTTAATCCAATGACATTTTATTTGTCATGTGCTTTCCATCATCCTGCATTAATTGAAACTTGGCAGCCCAACTATTAAATAAGTATTTGTTACATATTATTAAAGTGAATATAACAAATTACTATTATATTAGGACTATTTATAATGTATAATCATATATATAATTCATCTTATTGTATCAAGTAACTACTTACTGAAATAAAAATCAACTAGTATATTGTTTATTGTTAATAAGTAGAAATTTGTCATTTTCATTACTTATATTTTCTTTATATACTAATGCACAATGTTTTCTGTATAAACTGAATGTTGTTTAGAACTTTTCATAACTTTATTTAGATCAAATTCCTCATTAACAGTGAGAACTTTACAATGGGAAGAGGGATAGTAGGTTGAGTATTCAGCACATAAATGCTCTCAAGGTAAGTTTCCATCAGACAGAAAAATATAGGACATCCTATTTTTTTTCTGGCACATCAAGTAAGGTCAAAGAATGAAACTGTGCACTAACAGAGTCACAACATATTTAATCTAGATACAACACTACAGACCAATCTGCAAAAGGGAGTATGACAGTAAGGTTCAGACATGTAGGTCTAAAGGCAAGATTTCACACATATATTTATAAACTGGACAAGGTATAACCAAAGATACTTGTTGACAACTTATAGAATATTATTAAATTTCACATTTTCCCTTCATGTAGCCTTCTGTACATTTTATATCATCCAATTTTTGCTTAATTTTAATTGATCATAAATAGGAAACAAACTTTGAATTCTATTATTCCAATAGCCTAGTTTCAAAACATCCATGTTAGTTACTGTCTCTGAACATCAGCTAATGAATTAAACTTTATGGCAAGATTTCTTCCACACTAGAGTAACAGAAGTGACTCAATAAATATCATTACAGCAAAGGCAGAGGTTCTTGAAGATGGCCACTTGGAGTTCTAAGGGTGCTATGGAAATAAGTTCAGGAATGATAAGAACCATTCCAACCTGTAGAGCACCTTGAATCACACTCCGATTTAATCAATCAGATACCATATATATTTTGATCTTTTAGCATTTATAACAATTGAATATAAAGAAAGCATGTTAATTTAGTGAAATGCTTGAAAACTACTAAATAATGAATTAATTAATAAAGAAAATATGAAAGAAAATTTAATTGGGGGATATAAAATAAACTTAGTTCCAGGAAGAGAGGTGAAATAGTTATGAGACAATAAAATAATGCTATTGTAAGAGAAATTAATTCAGGATTTGTGCTGAACTAACTGACATATTCATGTTTGGTGACACAGTTTGAGGTAATATTTCTTAGTTTCTCCATATTATTACCATTTTCTTCTCTGTAGTCTGTGTTGTCTCAATCATTGGTGAACAATTTTTTCCATGCCAAAAAAGAATGTTATTTCTTCATATTGAATGGAAAAAGTGAATACCTCTTTCTAAATACCAGTGAATGCTGTACCCTTCCTAATACATGTAAATATAAATAGGCAATGGAGTGTGGTGTATGTTAGTTCTTATCTGTAATGTTCTGTTGCTATAAATGTACTTTGGCTTGTGACTGCAGTCCAGCGGGGAAATGTCTGAAGAAATCAAGCCCTTGACACATGATCTGCATGAGTTATCTGTCCATAAAAGATGTCTGTTTTCAGGAAATTTTTTTATTATTCCAGATGGCAGTACTGTCATCTTGGCCACACCACATGTAGCACATTCAGGAATTATTCACTGTGTCTGGTGGCCTGGAAATGATTCTGCTATTGAAAAGACTGTAACAAAGTGTCAGCATATGCCAAGCTTTTCAGCACTGTCCTCCAAAAAAACGTCTTTTCCCATGGGAAGTTACCAAGAAGTTTTGGTCAATAACCCAAATTTCTTTCACGAGAAAGAAATGTTGATCTTTTGCTGGGCTCAGAGTCAACCTAGATTTATATAGAATGGCAGCTATGCCTGATGGTCACATATTTTAGTTTTCAATTTGATAATTTGTGAATAGAATTGTTATGCAGCTGGTCAACAATATGTGTCTCATTAATTGGAAACATTTCGAGGCTCATCTCAATAGTCTCCATTTAGAAAAAAAGTATCTTCTAGTCTCGGTACCAGCCATCTTATGTACGTTCTTTGATCATTTAAACTGAAAGACTGAGACTTTGCTAAGCTTGTGAAATTGAGAGAAGATGGGTCATTTCTACCATAAATATATTCACAGATCTTTATTATATTACATAGGTGCTTCCCTGGTGGCTCAGATGGTAAAGAATATACCTGCAATGAGGGAGACATGGGTTTGATCCCTGGGTCAGGAAGATCCCCTGGAGAAGGGAATGGCAACCCACTCCAGTATTTTTGCTGGAGAATCCCATGGACAGAGGAGCTTGGTAAGCTGCAGTCCATGGGGTCGCAAAGAGTTGGACACGACTGAGTGACTAACATTTTACACTTTTATTATATAACATCCATAGTGCAGTGACCTCAGGGTACCACAGCTACATTGGCCAGCTTCAAAAGTCTTCCTTCCACGGTGAATTTGCAATAGCAAAACTGTTAGAAACATAATGCTCTTAGACATATTTCCACCACCTACACTTTGCAACATATGTCAGAGCCATAAAATGAAGACATATATTTTTCATAGCATAGTTACAATGGTGAAAATGAAGACATCTGCTATATATTCTTATAGAGAGAGCCTCTCTAAAATGTGCTTACTCTATTGGTTAAAGGCTAATATGGCATTCAGAATAAGGGTTAAAGGGTATCTGGATATTAGAAGAGAACACTGCTGTGATTTAATCTTAGTTGACCAACTTTCCTTTATTACTTTTTGAAGTCTAGTGTGGTCACTCTAGTGTCAGAACTTATAAACTTATGAGGAAAAGGATAGGCTGTATTAGACAGACATGTGAGGAAGTGATTATTCTAAAACTTCATAAGAACTATCATAGAAGGTAAAACAGTGTAGAGAAGAGGCACAAAGAGGACCATACAAGATCATTCTTGAGACAGTGGAGTTTAAAAATCATCTCACCATGGACAAATGAAGAGGGTGAAGGAAAGACGTAGAAGTGTATATGTCAGAAGAAAACAAAGGCCTAAATCAAAAGATAAACAAAAATTTAGCCTTTTTTATAAGACAGGAAAACTCCAAGATTCTGAATAACATATGTTTCCATGATCGTATCTAAGAATTACTATTTTAAGCAAAAGACTTAGAAAGTTATTTAGCATTAATCAGTCAATTTGATAGACTACATGGGTAAGCGTTGACAGAAGAGCCAGTAGAAGATAATTACTGGTAAATAATGAATGGAGATTTTTTTTTAAGTTGTTGTGCATTTATCAATCTGTCTGAAGTGGCAGTAGTCTGCAGCTGTCAATGATTTTTCTACCAAAGCAGTATTTAGGGCACTGAATTTTCAGGATTTAAAAGAAAATGAATCAAGGATTTATTTACTTGCAGTTCCTATATAAATAGTTACATTTTAGGATACCTATAATTACATCAAGACATATAGCTTATAAAAATGAACCTGCAGCAACCTAAATTTATGCTGATTAAGATATTTTCTAGGAGATAGTTTATCAAGCTGCAAAGTACCAGAAACTGTCACTTTCCATTTGATGATGGAAACAGGAGAACATACTTGGAGTTATAATTGGTGACGGCACAGGAAGCTCTGGAAAGCTCAAAATGCTGTTCAAATAGTGGTACATGTCATATTCTTTTTACTTGGATTTCTAGCACAACACAAAAAATAACCTAAAAAGATGATAACTAATCTGAGTTTAAAAACAAAACACAAACAAATATTAGAGGCCAAACACAAGGACCAATGAACCTTGTGAAAAATGATTATGTCCAAATGAATGCAGTTTATATTGAGGCATGTTTAGATGAAGTAAATTTACATCATAAATTAACATTTAAAAATCATTTGTTTTTTTGCTTTGTTTTTACTTTTGGCCGTGCTGGGTATTGGTCGCTTGGCAGTGGCTTTCTCTAGTTGTGGTAACTGGGGGTTACTGTTCATTGCTTGCACAGGATTCTCTTGTTGTGGAGCCCAGGCTCTGGGGCACAGAGGCTTCAGTAGCTGCAGAACACAGGCTAAATAGTTGTGGCACTTAGGCTTAGCTGCTCCAAGGCATGTGGAATCTTCCTAGACCAGATATTGAACTTGTCTCCCTTGCACTGGCAGGTGAATTTTTATCTACTGTGCCACCAGGGAAGTCCCATAAATTAGTATTTTGATTATATGAAATTCTTGGTGTAACTATATTAGCTTCTTCCATTTTTGAGGATAGCTATTATTGGAACAATTTTTTTTAAATCTCTAATTAATTTTACCCATCGTCACCATGAATTGGTACGTTAACTTGCATAAGACATTCCTGATTTGAGGGGTGACAAAGTGCAAAATGTAACTGTACTGTGTAACTGGAGTGAAGACTATAGATTGCAGTTTGCCTAAGCTTAAAAATCACTGTCAAAAAATGCTGGAAAACTTCTGCAATGCACTTTGAGTTTTAAATGTTCAAGTTACCATTTGGGCTATGAGAAATTACATCCAAGTCCTGTAGGACAGCTCAGCTGGGCCAGAATCCATTCTTCCAATATTTATTGAGCACCCACTATGAACCAGCTGGGCTTCCCTGGTGGCTCAGATGGTAAAGAATCTGCCTGGAATGCCAGAGACCTGGTTCAATCCCTGGGTGGGGAAGATCCCATGGAGAAGGAAATGGCAACCCATTCCAGTATTCTTGCCTGGAGAAGTCCATGGACAGAGAAGCCTGGTGGGCTACAGTTCATAGGGTCACAAAGAGTGGGGCACAACTGAGCAACTAACAATTTCACTTTCACTTATGAACCAGGTGGGCTTCCCTTGTGGCTCAGCTGGTAAAGAATCTGCCTACAATGCAGGAGACCTGGGTTTGATCCCTGGGTTGGGAAGATCCCTTGGAGAAGGGAAAGGCTACCCACTCCAGTATTCTGGCCTGGAGAATTCCATGGACTGCATAGTCCATGGAGTCACAAAGAGTCAGACATGACTGAACAACTTTCACTTCACTTTATGAACCAGGTACTAGTTTAGACCTGAAGATACAGTGATGAATGAAAGATAAAGTATTCACATTCTGGGATCTTCTGTTCTAATGGGACAATAAACATTAAACAGGTAAACAAAAAAGTAAAAAAAAAAAAAAAAAGATATTTATAGAAAATGATAAGATGGGAAGTAAATAAAGAGCTTAATGATAGAGGAGATCATAGGGAAGGTCACCTGCAATGCGGCGATGAACTGGAATTAACATCTGATCTGACACCTGAATGAGGATAAGGATCAGTGTAGGCTGATTGGAAGAGTCTTATAAAATATCATTTTTCTAGTGTTTGCTTTCATTTCCTCCTTCAACTCACATTTATTGAGCACCTATTTTGTGTCATCAGGAAAGGATTGCTAAGTCGCTTCAGTCGTGTCTGACTCTGAGCCACCCCATAGACGGCAGCCCACCAGGCTCCACCAACCCTGGGATTCTCCAGGCAAGAACACCGGAGTGGGTTGCCATTTCCTTCTCCAATGCATGAAAGTGAAAAGTGAAAGTGAAGTCGCCCAGTCGTGTATGACTCTTCCCAACCCCATGGACTGCAGCCTACCAAACACTAACTAACCTAGTCTAGCAGCCAACAAGCATGATATGAGAAACAAACATAAAAAAGGAAGGTTGTTTGATAGAATCCCAAAATGCCCCCCCAAATTTCCTTCCCCCACATATTGCTTACATAATCCATGGGACTTTATACTTACAGATTTGACTCCTGAGTTTAAGTTATGCATATGGCAGAGCTGGCTTTAAAACAAGGAGGTTACCTGGATGGGCATGATGTCATAACATTACCCAGTTAAAAGCAGAAAGCTTTTTTTTTTTTTCCCCTAGTTGGTAGCAAAAGAAGTCTGAGCTTGGATGGATGAGAGGATTTGACACCTTATTGCTTGCTTCAAAATGAAGGGAGCCAGGAACCAAACACTGTGGATCGCTTCTAAGAGCTGGATGGCTTCCAGGAGACAGCCAGCCAGCAAGCAGAGACTTCAGTTCTATAATCACCAGGAACTAAATTCTGACAGCAACACAAATCAGTTATGTAGTACAGTTACTCTCTAAGTTCTGACCTATAGAAATGCAAGCTAATATCAATATATGGGTATTGTTTTAAGCTGCTAAATGTGTGATAATTTCTTACCAGCAACAGAAAACCAATACATCTGTGGACACTAGTGATAAATCCTGCTTAATTAAAATTGGGTGGGGTCATATTTTAATAATCTAGACTATTTTGGGCTTGAAATTGGTAGAAGTTATAAGTACAATTTATTTACTAGGACTTAAAATGCTTGGTACTCACATAAATCCATAACTGTACTATAAACAACACATATATTATTTGTTATACGTGCATGCATTCCTCATCTGTTCTTTGTCTCAAACACCTTCCTACACTAACAGTTTTTTAAAGAAGTCATTGTACTTAGATCATTTTCTGATACATATATTAAGTATAAGAAAAACTGTATTCATTGCTATCGCTTTCCATGTGATAAATATTTGATATTGTCAACCATCTTCCAGATATGTTTCAAGAAAATAGCCATCAAAATAGAAATCGAGACAAAATCTACCCTCATGAAAGTTACATACTTGTTGACAGAATAAATGAATAAATGAATGGGTTATTGGACTAATCACTTTTCCACTCTTTAGTCCTTAACTGAACTTTTTTAGAAGTTGGGACTTTATAGATAAATTTTGGAAGTAAAGGTGAAAAAAATGCTGACAGTTTATAGCTGATCTCCCAGGTTTTTCACACTCTTACTCTCTTTATAGGCAATGTTTACTTGGAAATGCCATCAAATCTATCATTGTAACAGTAAAACTCTGCCTTTTTTCTGGCTTCCAAGCACTTTCACAAATCATAATCTAACAACCATAATCCAAGCTCTGAGCACAAAGTAGGAAATAAAGTTAAATCACCTTTAAAATTCTATGGACAAATAACTTGAATAAGCAATGTATACCAAAAATTGACAGTAAGGAGGAGAAAACTGACGGGACAAATTTTGCCTTATCCAAAGGTAGGACACATTTTGGTAGTCATGAATGGCAAGGTGCTACTGGCATCTTGTGGGTAGAATCCAGGGATGCTACTACAGGTGTGATAATCCAGAGAGAGGAGATCCCACAAGAAATAATTTTCTGGGCAAAAATGTCAATGGACTCAAGCTTGAGAAATCCTGGTCTAGGCAGGCATGTGTCTGCTGTCTCCAGAAATATCTATTTTAAATACTGAGAACTGTTTCTCATGAAACTATTTGTTCTCTTCCCAGGTAGTGGGGAGGGGGAGTGGTAAAGGATCTTCCTGCCAACACAGTAGATGCAAGAGACATGGGAAGATCCCCTGGAGGAGGAAACGAAAACCCATTCTGGTATTCTTGCCCGGGAAATTCCATGGTGGACTACAGTCCACAGGTTGCAGAGTTAGGAAACAACTGAGCAACTGAGCACCCACACATGCCAAAATTATATAATACCCAATTAATGTGTCACTCAATTTTATTTGTGTGTAGCTGTCTCCGAGAATTGTTTATATTTTTATAAAGTGAACCTGGAAATGCAGTCCTAAGAAATGAATCTCTGGTTGTAATTTTTAGTTCTAGGGGATGACTAGAAAGAAGGAAGGAGGTGCATTTTGGAACTTTGGGTTAATTTTTTAAAATAAAAGAATACAAGAAATTAATAATTTCCATATATAAACCTGGCTCCATACTATATAAAAAATTGAAGAATAAAAGTTGATATTTTTAGATAACTTCTCCACTTTGTCTGTAAAGACATTTATGGGAGGAAAACGTCTGCTTATTAATGATGACATCCTTTAAACTCCAGTAGAAAAACTTTCATTGCAATTCAATGGTACAAATTATTTAAGTAAACTAGTAGTTTGCTTGCTATTGATTGACTTTATTAATTAAGGACCTCAGAACTAATCCTTCTAGAAAGAAATAGCATTCAAAAGTGCAAGAGTAACACACACAGCTTTACTTTATTTTTCTCCCTATAATTCTTCCATAAGGTGCATTTACCATTAAAGCTATGACCTCAGACACATAGTTATTTACACTTCACACTCTCAGCAAAGCATTTAACTTTGGATATACTGCTTATTAAGGACTGAAAAATCAAACACAATGGTCAAAGAAGAGTCTGGGAAGAAAGGCAGGGGTTCTGGGGAATAAAATGGCCTAATATGAAATAGAAGATAAAGAATTCAGAGCATGAGAAGGACAGAATGACAATATGATCATAGAAAAAATTACAGTTAGATATTTGATGAAAAAAGCAAGGAAGAAGAGAGAATCAAATCTAGTACTTAGTTCTGAGCCTAGAACTCTCTGAGGATCTAATGCCATCAAAAGAAACAGACAATGTAGGAATGGAGGTATAGGTTACCAGCTATAGATAAGTGGAGGAAATGGAACTTGAAAAAGGACTCATTTACTTTTTTTCAGTAATAGTTTTAAAGTATCACTTTGATTTAAGGTTTTCCCTAGTTATATTTAAATATATTTCAAATGGAATAAGTTTGAACCTTCATGAAACAAGATATGATCTTAAAAATGTAGACTGCCAATATATAATGAATAAAAATAATCATTTTATATTTTCTCGAATTTAGTAAAACATGCCACATGATAATTCATGAAGTAAAAAGTGACTATAGAAAACCATGGTCAAGAAAAATGAATGAACACACTAGCATATGATATACATGGCATACACAAATACTTATAATTTTAATAATGAAACAGTAACTTTGAACAATCAATATTTTTAAATCTGACGTGCAGGCAGGACTTTTCTCCTTGAAGGCAAAGATAGGGACCATATATTTCTTTATCATTTCTGTAACTGTGGTTTCAAGAAACTGTTTTATCTATAAAGAGACATACAGAGGAAAAAAACCTAATTGACAAGTAAGGCCTAGCTCATTAAGTCGGTCATCTTTCATTACCATGAAGAGGAAATTCGTTTTTCATTCTGTCACTAAGTAGCTATAAGAAGTAGTTTTACAATGCTAGACTTTGGACATATAAAACTCTTATAGTTAATTCTATATGGTTATAGTTTTGAAATGGCTTCTTATAAAGAATGGCTTAAAAGTGGAAATAATAGTCATGCCAGAACTTTCACTGAATGAAACTAGTTTGATCAGTGTAATTTATATTTGAATTTTTATCTTTGAAGCCAGATGTAGCATACACACACACACACAAATTTGCTTTTTCATAATGCTATTCCAAGTAATCGCTAAGCCAAAAATTCAGTTTTTTATGCCATACAAACCATCAAATAGGAAGATACTCCATGAAGTACAATGTTTCAATATTTGGCTTTAGTTGTTTTTTCCCATTTATTGTATTGTTGGTATTACTTTTCAAAACTCATATACTTAGGAAATACTTTGCGTGTGTGCATGCTCAGTCTCTCAGTTGTGTCTGCAAAGAACATGTTAGAAGCCTATTTTCACTTATTTTTTTTATAAATATTTGCTCTTTTGAGATTAGTTTTTAAAGATTTATTTCATTTTATGTATCTGAATTCTCTATCATTTTGTTTACTTCAATTCTAAGTTTATAAAAATTATTTTATCGTACCACATACACACACACACACACACACACACACACACACTCTCACCAGAAATTAAAGTGCTCTAAACATTTATCATTAAATTAGCTGTTTTTGTTGAGGAATAAGAATATCACTCCATGGTTCTTAGGCATAAACAAGAAAAAATTTTGATGGCTCTCTCTGTAGATGTCTCTGCCATTAGTGTTATCTTACCATAATACTAACTTCTACATTATAAAATTCAGAGAAAAGAAAGAGACAGTTATACAGTCTATTCTAAATATAAAGAAGTAGTGACAATTCCTCCATTGGGTTAACTGTCCTTGTGGGACAGTATGCTGCACCTGGGAAATGCAGCATGATAATGAAATTATTTTGCTATTTAAATGGTGACAAGTACTACTAGATTTCTACCCTTGCATCTGTTTCCCTGAATGTTTCAGTTATAACCGCTCAAAATAAAGTCTACATTCTAAACCTTTTCTTGTAGTTAGGTATGAACATAATAATAATCCTCTCCCCCCATCCACTGAAATGTGTGTGCAACTTCCAGGTAAGTATGGTGTGTGACTTTAAAGGGCAAGCCAAACCTTCTTGCTCCTCCATATTTTTCACTGGCTGGAATGAAGATTTGATGCCTAGAGCTCCAATAGATCTCACACTATGAGGTAAAGTCACATCATGAGAAAAGAATAAAAAGAATCTTGACCCCTGACACCACTGAGCCATCACATGACTTCATATCTGCCCACTTATAGTCTTAAACGTGTCATTTAAGTCACTGTCTATATTTTATTTGTGTGGGAGGGGTGGGAATTATAGGCACTCAACCTTAATTTTAACTGAATCAATACCATGCTACAGATGAAATATATAAGTAGCTTCTATGTACCAGGTCAGTCTCTGCTTTTAAAAAGGGGAGGGGGTGTCATATCATGTAGTTTATTTCATAGAAAAATGACACCATAAAACCATGAAGAAAATAAGAACAGAAATGAATAAATGATAAGCAAATATTTTAACAGAGTAAAAGGAGGGATTTAAACTTCCTCTGAGATTGGAGAAGTAAGTGAAGAATATGAAGGTAAATAATTTTCAAACAAATGCAATAGCTCTTAATCATTTATCTATCTAATTATTCAGCAGGAATTTATCAAGTGTTTATTGTGTCCATAGCCATGTTAATCAGAGTTTTCCTACCTTAATGATTCACTTATTTGACATTCCTTGATAGTTCACTTTGTCACTTCATATATACATTAAATCTTTTAATTCTTACAGTACTTCTGTGAGAATGATTTTACTGTTTAGGAACCTGCAAGTTCATGAACTTAAGCAGCTTCTCCAAAATCACTCAACTAAAATTGGACAAACAAGGTTTGAGCCATGATCTGTGTGATTCTAAGGTCTGTGCTACATATCAAGGATTTGTCCCTCCTTCTAAGGAGTTTTCATGCTGGTACAGGAGACTGAGCACCTAAACATTAATAGAATGTAAACACTGACATAATAAAGTGCAAAGTATTTACTGCTGAACAGAATGATTGATTCTCCCTAATGGGAGAATGCTTTCATGATGGGAAGGTACAAGTGAGGTTCACAAAAGAACTAACAATGAAGCTAAAACTTTAAGAAATGTAAGAATTCACCAGGCATAAATTGAGAGACTGAAAGTTCTGAGCAAAAGGAAGAGAATGTGCAGAGGTAAAGAGGTGTGAAAGAGCATGACTCTTCAGACTACCTCCATGGGTTTGCAGCAAAAGGTTTGCTGTAAGAAGCAATAAGGGGAAGTGGTGCAGAAACTCAGGGATGGGAGGTTCAAGGAAGGAGCGGCTGATGACATCTGTGACCAGGGAAAGATTAGTCAGGATGAAGGCAGAGGAAAGGTCATTACATTGATGATAAAGAAACCTTATCAAAGAGCTTCAGAAGTGGGAGACTGAAGCAGAAATGGGTGAAAGTGGAGACTGATATTTTAAGACAACTAAAGGGAATAGATGAGTATCTATCCTTTATAGATAACACTATAATAGTGTTCAGTAGGTAGAAATTGCTAGATAATTTTTATACATGAATATTAGAGTACTTTAATTTCAAAAAAGAAATAGTTCTTTATTTCACCATTTGGCTATTCTCTTTCATACAACAGAACATCCCATTCACTTCTATTCTTTAAAACAATCATTCTGTGGGAAATCATGAGATGGGATGTATCTTATAAAGTTCATATGAATAAACTTATCAATACAGCAATGTTGAGAAGAACATAGTTATATTTAAATTTACAGAGATCTAAAGTATAAGACATCACTTTATGTTAATGAAAACAGGCATTCAAATATTTCAAAGCAATGCTTTTATATTATTTAAAGTTACAAATGCAGCTTAGGAAGATTAGCAGGGAAAGGAAAAGGTACAGGAGGGCAGGAAGATGTGACCTAAATCAAACAGCAGCTCTTGAAATGTGGCATGGGGACTGACCCAGGAGTTGGGTGGCAGAGACCTGCCATTCTACAAGCATATGTGAATGACTGAGCCATGGAGAAATGCCAGGAGCAGAAGGGCTGGAGGTTGAGATTTTGCAGCATTTGACCCAGTTGTGTCTACCTGATGCTTCAGTAAAAATTTAGGCTAGGCTCCAGGGCAAGTAGCAGCAGTAGCATCACTAAGAAAAGAGGAGGTTGTCTATTTGTGATCCTGAGAGTGGCTAAAATCTTAGTTCTGAGACAAGTAGTAATAGTTTATATATATTTAGCAAAATATTTTATTCCTTAAAATGGCCATGGGTTGGTAGGTAACAGAAAAGTTAAGATAATACTGAGAGAAAATGGAAAGGTGGTGTCCAGACATTTTAACGTTGAAACATGAAGAGTCCTCAGATGGGTGGGAAGTAGTATTGTGTACTAAAGAGTGCTGGCACTGAAGACAAAGTATCTGCTTGGGACTTAGGCCTCACTGTTGAGAACATAGGAAACGTTCTATGATCAGTTTCTTCCTCTTTAAACAGCACTGGTAATAGTGCTATATCTTGGGTTATTGCAATGATTAAATGCATGTAAGGCACACAATAAATTTAGTTATTTTTTGCTTCAGATATTTTTGTGTGGATAGCTGAGTAAAATATTTTAAACTAGAGATGAACCTAAGCCAGAAGGATAAATACAGAATTCATGTCACTTCATCTTTCCAAGTGGAAGAATTATGAATAAATAGGATAGAGAACGGGATGTGGGCAGTTACAAAAATATAGGAGCATAGAAATTCAAGGTGATACTAATATAAACCAGAGAAGAGGCCAGCTGTGCACCCAAAAATAAGGTCTAAAGAAAAATCAAACTGTAAGAAAAGAACACTAGAGGCAACCCCCCACAACCTACCCAGGGAATGAAGGGCAAGTAAAGGTGATGGCTATGCAATCAGTAATTTTAACTAGATATTAAAAAGGTATGGATTTAACACTCTTAGAAGGGACAGATTTCTCCAGTACTAAAAAGGCAGTAAAGAATATTAACAGTTCTGGGGTTGAGAAGTAGAAATGGAGTTTTAGGTGGAAGAATGGATCTAAAGTTCAGAAGGCCCCATAAAATGGAAAATATTGTCCAAAGGATTAGCTTTAAAGAAAAATAAAATTTACAATCAAAAGACTCCTTTTTATTTTGGTGGCTACTGCCAAGTGTGAACCTGATATTCAATGCACTGATAGGGATTATACAGAGGAGACGGAGAGACAAAACAGGGAGGAGAAGCAGTGAGTACAGAGCCAGCTGGGCAGTATGTTTACCAAACTTTGCCTACATGTCCAAAATTGGTGGAGAAAATAAATGTAATTTCTACCCTCATGTCATGTTTATAAAAGAGGTTTGTCTAGTTTCTAACTGAATGCTCAGGACAGAATAAACCCTTAATAAATATTTGTTGAATGATTGAACAACTTAACATGTGCCATATGCCACATCTCAGTTAAGTAGAGAAGAAAAGACAGGAAATTATTGCAGGGCTGCTGCTTTTTCTCTGAAGGACAATGAAGAAGAAAAACAAAATGAAAAAAAAAAGTTCAGAAAATAAAAAGAAGTTCAAGACATGACATTTTTAAAAAGCAATCAAACTGCCTCTAAACCAGCAGTTATCTAAGTCCAGTATGAAATTCTCGGGAGTCCCCAAGACCTTTTCAAGGAGTCACTGAAAAACATCTCAAAGCAATGTTCATAATATTATCAAAGATATTATTTTCCTTTTTCATTTCATTGACATTTTCAGTGATGCTGTTAAAGCAATGGTGGGTAAAACTGTTGGTATCCTAGACTTAATTAACTCAGTGACACTATACTGTACTGCTGCTGCTGCTGCTAAGTCGCTTCAGTCGTGTCCGACTCTGTGCGACACCATAGACGGCAGCCCACCAGGCTCCACCGTCCCTGGGATTCTCCAGGAAAGAATACTGGAGTGGGTTGCCATTTCCTTCTCCAGTGCATGAAAGGGAAAAGTGAAAGTGAAGTCGCTCAGTCGTGTCCGACTCCTAGTGACCCCATGGACTGTAGTCTACCAGGCTCCTCCATCCATGGGATTCTCCAGGCAAGAGTACTGGAGTGGGGTGCCATTGCCTTCTCCATACTGTACTAGTTACTGGAAAATAGCTACAAACTCACTGTTAATAAGTAAGTTGATAAACAGATAGATAGGTACATAGGGTAAATGAATGAAAGACCAAACAAAGGTAAAAAATCCAGTTTCACTTAAATATGTCCTGATAAAGCAGTGTGTGTGTGGGTGTGTGTGTGTGTGAGTCGCTCAGTTGTGTCCAACTCTCTGTAACCCCAAAGACTGTAGCCCGCCAGATTCCTCTGTCCATGGAATTTCTCAGGCAAGCATACTAGAGTGGGTTTTCATTTCCTTCTCCAGGGGATCTTCCTGATCCTGGGATGGAATTTCCTGTATTACAGGCAGATTCTTTACTGTCTGAGCCATTATGAAGCAGTAAAAAAACACAAATGCTATTTGTATTTGTCTTAATTCTTTGGGACCTTTTTAATATCTTATATGACAAAATAGTCTGCATAAAGCACCTGTGTTATGGTTCAAGGTAAAAGCTGAACTAGCTTTTTTTCATCAAACTTCATGTTTACTTGGAAGAATGACTGACAAAAAAAAATGGTAATTCAGATTTCAGTATCTGACAAACATTTTCTCAAAATCAAATGACATAAATTTGTCACTTCAAGGAAAACAAAACATGTCACTTGTTAACTTACATAAAATTCAGAATTTCGAAGCAAAAGTAGAACTTTGAAAAACTTCTGCTATGCTAAACTTGACAGAGTGCCAATACTTAAATGGCTTTTGGATGAAATCAATGGTAATGTTAATAAACATGATGTTTTGATATTATATAATGAAATATATCAACGTTTGGGAAATCCGTATAACTCAGTGAGCCAGTATTTTCCAAACAACAAGTACATTTTATAAAATAATTAATGGATAAGTGTGTATTCAGAGGGAACACTAGACCTACAGATTTTAAAGAGCAAAAGTTCATTGATTAATTCCCATTTGTTGAGTACAGAGTAGAATCAAAGAGAAATATCCACAAATATCTGGAAAAGCTAATGAAATACTTCTCCTTTTTCTGATTATATATCTGTGTGAGGCTAGATTTTCCTCAAATATTTCAACATAAACAAAATACTAAAGCCAGTTGAATGCAGACTTTTCCAATTAGGTAAACATAAAATAGACTTTATAAGTATCAAACAGTATCTTCTTAAGAAAGAAGATGTCAACAGGTATAACTCATGCAGACAATAGCTTTGTGGGATCCTTGCAAATTTTTTAAGTGCAAAGGATCCCTAATTCAAACAAGTTTGAGAACCGCTTCTCTAATCTATGTAACTGCCAACCAAGAAGAATCTGGAACTGGACCCGTGCTGTTGATGGCTGGCTTTATGAAGCTTGGCTTTATCTGATGTCATAGTCAGTTTCCTGACTTGTTTATAATCTCTTCAGATTTGGATTTCTTATCTAGACCTTCACCTTTCCTAAACATATGCCCTAGATGTCTCCCTCTACAAGATCTCTCGCTGCCCTTACACGTGATATTAGCTCTCAGTAGTTTTTTGACTCTTGGCCTTGTCTTCAGTTTGCCCTTTATCCATAAATCACAACTGCTTCTAGATGCTCCTCTAGCACAGCACAGAAGTTAATACTTATCAACACCTACCCACATGTCTGTTACCTACAAGATGATGTATAATTTGATGTGGATAGCTGAGGAGGACTTGCAATTTAATATTTTATTATGTTGTCTTCCCAAATTTTAGCATCATTTCGAAATTATGACCAATATGAGTACATAGAGTTTCCCTTATTAAGCATTGAGAGTTTCCTCATATACAATTAAGATATTTGAGATCAGTATCCAGCAAATACCAACTGTTCATATGAACGATCTAAGTAACTTCTATATTATGTAAAAAGCTACTTCCTGGGTTTTTTGCACCCTTTTATTCAACCATAACAATTGCAGGTGTGCCACCTTCTCTTTGTGATCACTATGCCTCAAATCTTTTATGGTCACAAGTACTATAAGCCCTTTTAAGTAAAATAAATAACCTGTGGGCAAGCAGGGTAAGACCATTTGTCCAGTAGAGTCAACCTGCTAAAGCCTGTTATTAATAATCCCTAGAAAAAGTCTGGGCTTCATCAGTATAATGAGTTTACAAGCATAATGTGATGCAGCCTTCTTAACAATGCAAGCATGATATTTAGCAACAGGACCCCTAGGTTTTCCCTAGGAGTTTCTGTAAATTTACAAACATAGCAATTGCTTCTCCAGAAGTATTTCATTACTGCCAGCTAAGGAGCTTTATTCATATTACTGCAACCCTGCCTATTTGCACTTTGACTTTTTTCTTCACAGTCCTTAGCTTGTATAAAGAAAAAATAAAAGGAAAACAAAATTAAAGATGACATTCTTATGCATTTCCTCAAGAGGAAAACTCATAGCTGTCAAAATTGCTAAAGGAAAAATTTTAAGCTATATATGTGTGTGTGTGTGTGTGTGTGTGTGTGTGTGTGTGTTTAAGTACCATATTATGTAACTAATAAAGTACAAAAATGAAGTGAGAACTACAAATGTTTCCCTTTGGGCTGACTTCTGGTTTCACTTGACCTATACTCATAGAGAAAATCTTAGGAAATCAGGCATCCAAATGCAGCTTATTCACAATGATGCACCTATTTATACAGGAAAATGATGCATCTGGAATGCTACCCTTTTTTTTTGTAGATAAACATATTATTTAATACTTAAGTGCTTATAAACTAATACTCATTCTAAATGTAGAGTATATTGTGATGAGTCCTGTGATCTGAAAATAAAACAATCTAATAATATCAGATAGGAACTGAAAGACCTAAATAGCTCACCAAATGAGCTGCTATCCTCTTCTTCTGCATGTGTGAGATTATAGCTGTAGCAAGATAACACAGGTCATCAGCTATCTCATTATTTCTGAAAAATACATGATGCTTGTTGAAAAAATATACATTTGGTAATATTTTAAAATGCACAGTTTATGCATTTTAATATACAGGTGAGTGCATTTCTGACAGGAAAATTTTAGTTGGCTTTAATTCAGCAAAGTTTACCTGACAATTCTAGTGGAGCAGAATTTTGCAATTAACTCGTTCCACTATGTGGGAAAAGCAATTATTAAGTAGAGCCCAAATTAATGAGGAGAGGAATTGGTAAGAAGATTACAAGCTGACCATATGTCAACCCATATAAAGCATCCATACTCTGCATGACTATATAAGAACAGACCTTGGAAAATCAGGCTGAGTTGGGAAACCAGTTGTGTTGAAGCTTCAGTTTTGTTTCCCATTTGGATTGGTTATTAAGAAAAAAATTTGAGGACCTATAGTGAATAAAAGTAACCCATTTATATTACTCAATTAGAGAAACACAGAAAAACAAAAATATTACTTTAATTGTTTTTCAAATATAGGAATGATACAGTAGGAGCAGCAGATTTTTCAAACAATTATTTGAACTACTTCCTTAATTTTCATTAGAAGAGGTACTACTTATGAGGTTGCATATGGTTTTCATATCAATTATTTTGCTTTGTAGAATGAAATAAGAGATGACATAACTCAAAGAGTTGCTCACTGAAGGCTTTTAGCGCATACAACCCCTTAAGAAAAAGAATTAAACATATCAAACTAGTTTCTCTCTAAGTAACATTTTTGCCTCTAGTACTTTTAGGAAGAATTAGTATTGCTGGTTTTCATACAGACTGTTCCAGCTGAAATCTGGGAATAAGTGAGGACTTAGCCAACCCCCTTAGGGTAGCATAAAAGTATGCCCCACCATGTGTATCCCATGCGGCATGCATACACCCGCCATGGGTACAAATAAGGTCAAATTCCTGGAAACTACCCAAGACTTACTGAGTTAGTATCTCTGAAATAGCAGCTGGGAATCTAAATTATTTGCAACCACATAGACTATTATTTGCATAGTAAAATTTGAAAACACTGTATTTTTTAGGAAATAATTTGTATCAGTATAGAAGATCAGGAATTAATTATTGTCACAGGCAGCAACAGATTGATACCACAAAAGCAATAATTTGTAAAAGATCATTGAGTTTATTAAGGATTAAAGTGAAATAAAATCTAGGTGTCCTGATTTTAAATCATTATTAACTAATTATACCTTCCTGACCCTATGCAGCATTTTCACAGCCTTGCTCCATATAGAGCTCCTTCAGATCTAATGCCAAGAATAACAGAACCTAATAGTAACTGAATATTTATAATCTATTCCTTCCATCCTTCTATTTTAGGCAAACAGCCACCTAGAAGAGGGAGAGAAGCTATTAGTTTCAAATACCTTAAGCCCCCCCCTATCGCAGTCTAGCAAAGATGCTGAGCTACCTGATTATGTCATGGCTATATTCCTGTCTGTAACATTTTCATTAATGTATTCCTATTTGTAACATTTTCATTTTAGACTCTCAAAAAGTGGCATGAACACATTTCATGCATTAGGAGAAATATTAAACTGTAACAACCAAGAGAAAAATGTAAATCACAGCTTCCTAAGGATTTCTACAGACTACAAATCTAATTCCCATTTAAAGTGGATGCCAGCAATTTATATATGAAATAATATATCCTTTTAAATTTTGTGCCTTTAATTTAGCTTATTTTGCAAGTGTTCACAGCACTTAAATTCCATCACATTATTCAAAGATATATGTTTCCCTGGGACATTTTAAAATGGAAAAATCTCATGTAGAGCTTCAAATGGATCCAAATGCTAGGAGATTACTTTCTTGTCTCTCAAATTAAACCATAATCCTGTTAACAATTGGTAAAAAAAAAAATGTTATTTGGTTTCAGAGTTGTGTGTTTGTGGTCTGTGTGTATGTGTGCATACCTTGCTACAATCAATATTCTATCCTAAGAGACTTGAAACCTTTTTAATCTTGTTTGATAACCAAAAAGTCATTTCTAATTCTACTTTATCTCCTTTTCTGTTTTGTTTGTGGATACCGTAGGAGGTGAGAGATGAAGTTTCTCTATTCTCCCACAGCATCAAGGACTCTCAAAGCACACATTATGAAATAAGAACCAAAACCTAAACATAACAACACAAGTTAAGTTTGCCAAATTTGTAAATCAAGCTAAGATACCTCATTAAAATTATTGAAAGCATCAAAAAGCAACTCTTCAAATACACATCAGGAAATGCTAATATTATATATGCTTGCTTGAAAGGCTCACAACCTTACTGCCATAGACTTCCTAGACACGTCAATTGAGATGCAGGGTGCCAGCCAAGATAGACCATGGAGTCAATCAGTAGGAAAGAGTGACAATACAATGTTTCATTTCTACTGCTGGTACTGGTAACTACAGACCTCATACCAAGCCTAGTCTATGTGGCTTTAGAAACCGTCCACAGTACTTTAAAGGGTGATGACAGAAGAAGCAGAAGTCTGAGAATAGAGAAAAAGAACCAATAAAGAGAAAGAAAAATAGAGGAGGGAAAGCTTCTTTCACAGAAACTGAAATCTCTAGTAGATACTTCTCCCAATTACAAAATACCAGTGAAGGAAAATGACATTAATTTACCACCTGAAAATAGGCAAAAACAATTTTAATGTTTTGGAATAATGCTTTATGTCTAATAGAATGTGGACTTTAATGTGATTTCCTCCTTGTTGAAATATCATCTTTAGAGTTATTTTTCCAAGGTTATGTGTGATGAGCAACAATGCACATGGGTAATTTGTTCAGCCCTTTTATTTCAAATTATAGCACATATGGGGAGAAAACATTTCAATTTAACATTCATTAGTCAAATGAATTGTTAACATTCATCTTGATGTGTATTCATGTTTAAGATTGTTTGATTTGCTAAATGCTTAGAATACTACATACAGTGAAGAGAACCTGCATCCATATTTCAAGGACAGAAGAAATTACCTCAAATGTGGACTATTATCATAAAAAAGATGTTTCAGATTTGCAAAAACATGCAGTACTTCCATCTGGTAAACGGTAACTACTAAAATATTTATAAATACCACATCATAATTCATATGTCACACATGGTAGTGATATTCAATTTTCATGTCTCCCAATTAAAAGCTATTGTTTATGGTGAAACACACTGTAACACATTTGTGTATCTAACAGAAAAATAAATGATTTCCTTAATATCTCCTCAGGGATTACTTTCTTATCCTGCTGTGCAAATAATGTAAATGTAATACTGAAGGAGGTAAAACATCATAGCTTACTGACATTCATTTATGTTTGTTTTCAATAAAATAATAGAACAAATTGTTTCTAGATGAGCTTAGGCTCATAATTGCTAATCTTTATTTTTCTTTTAAACATTCTCTCACTAGAATGGTTGAATACTGTGCAGCATTTAGATATCTTTCCTAAGAATAAAGTGTATAGATAAGCAAAATACACAAAAGAAACCATTTCCCATAAAGAACTTGAATAAAGATTCTAATAATTTATGTGACTCAAACATATATCACACATTGTATAACCATAACAACTGGATTGCTGTTCATTTGTAATGGAAAGTACATTTGAGTGCAGCTAAAAAGGTGATGAGACTAACTAGATACCCAGTCCAAGCCCCACTACTTTCACAGAATAGAGCATGTAAAGGCAAACTCATGGCATATTGCTGTACCAGATACCAGGAGTAACTCTTAACTTACTTGCAGATTACAAAACAGGTGTTGAAACATTCTTTGGTCATTTCTGACTCCACTGAAAATAAATTTAAATTTCTACTTGAAATTTTTTTTTAACTTTTTTTACAAAGAAGGTCAAAGAAAAAATGTTTTTAAAAATGCACCTGAAGGGTACAGATATAGGGTGAGTTATGAAAGACTCTGACACTGAGAACAGTCTTCTTTACATTTTTTGAAGGCAGTCTAGTCTGCCGTACATTGTAAAATTTCCTCAAGCAAACTTCCTTTGAAGATTTTCTTTTGAAGATGATTTTTCTTTCCTCTTCTTAAGATTTCTCATCTATTCTCCCACATATTACATTATTATATCATATTCTTTGTTTTCACTGTAGGATTATATTATACCATTTTCTGCACCATATAAAAATTCAACTAAGTCATTTAAGTTCCTTCATATGGCCTATTTTAAATTAATTCTTTCTGTCTGTTATTCAGTTCAGTTCAGTCGCTCAGTTGTGTCCAACTCTTTTCTGTTTATATTCATCCTTGATCATGCTCAGGCTGCATGGCCCTCTTTCTCCTCAGCTTGCAAACATGCTCTAACATCTCCTATATTAAAACTCTTTTCTTTGATACTTTTGCCATAAAAGTTCTCTATAAATTTTAAGAAACTATGGAAATATTTACTCTCTTTTGTTGCTATTGCTTATTGATCCATGCAATATTGAGTAGCTACTGTTTGCCATATACCATTCCAGCAGCTCTCAAATATGGCCTGAGGACCTCCCACGTTCCTTATATACACCCAGGGTCTCACAGGAGGTTAAAACTACTTTCATGATAATACTAAGATGTTATTTGCCTTTTTCATTCTCATTTTCCCATGAATGCACAGCAGTTTCCCAAAGGCTGCATGCTTTTTAGCTCTGGTGGCTAATGAAAAGTGTGCTTATGTATTTCTCAATTAAACATTTTTTGAAGCTTAATTTTTCACATGGTTAAAAATCACTAGTTATCATCCACATACAACAGAGGTTGGCAAACATTTTCTGGAAAGGACAAGACAGTAAATAGTTTACACTCAGCAGGCCATATGGCATCTGTCACATTACTCAACTCTGCCACTACAGAGAGAAAATAACCATAAACAATACAAAAATAAATAGGAGTAGCTCTATTCAAATAATAACTTATTCACAAAAGCAGGAGATGGCCTGGATTTGGCCTGAAGGCCAAACTTTGTCAATCTTTTTGGTCTTTGGGTTCTCACTGTTTTTATTTTTATTTTTTTTAATGTAAAAGGAGTTCTGAGATTAAGAATTTAAAAACCACTGTGGAAAGCTCCTGAGGTCAAATTAACCCTTGTGATGCCACACTTAAGGAGCTGCCTAAAGAGAAAGCTAGACATAGTAACATTTGGATCCCTGTTATACTGGCGACCAGTGAATGATGGTATGAGGTCAGAAGAGGAACTACTGCATTCAATCCAGGAGTTGGGGTCTGGGTATTATCAAAGAATATGTTATAAAGAAATAATATCTATATTTTCCAGTATACAGTCAAGATGGAGAGAGCCATTTTGGGCTATAGAGTTCTCTTTTCTTTACTACACATAAATCAAGGCATAAGGTTATGTTTAGAAAACGTGTGTGTATTTGTGTTTTAAGTAAAATAATTTGCCAAACCTAACCTCTTCTAGCTGAATTGTATATTATGCTAATTGTTAATTTTTTAAGAAACCCAGATTGAGTAAAGTGCTTTTTTTCCATTTACCTCTTATTTTTCAAAGAAGTAATTTGCTATTCCATTGTAAATTCTATTATGTTCTCTTCATTTATTACCTTAGAGATTCTAAAGGTGGATTATATCTTATTAGGTGGAATCTTTTACTTGGATTGATTAACTTGGCCTGAGTAGTCTCTGAACAGCTAGGATCTTTGATGTTAAATTCCAATTCCTGACTTCTGTAAAAGGGTTAAAGACACTAAGAAGACTGAATTAGAGCTATTTTGTATCTGTATAGACTCTCATCTTCACATATGAACACAAACATTTTTATGGATACAAATCCTATTTGAACAGGAAGGACTTTACATATTTCCATAGTTTTATTAACTCTTACTAACATTATCCTTCAGAATGTTACCCTTAAGAATGCCAAGCTCTGCAATGCATAGTTATCATCATTCTCTTATTATTTATTCATAATATTTATGCATTCTGTTTGAATTTGTAATCATCACCAATGTATCAATGCTTATTGTTTACCTTGTTACTTTAATGTTAGTTTTCAGTTTATTCATGACATTAAAGATTCAAATATATTTTCCATTTTTTCTTTCAAAAACTATTTTTAGCAAACACTATTTATATTTTGAAACTGGATTATGTGACCCTAGTAACCGTGTGGTTATAATGTGTCAGTTACAAAAATAAAGACCATTTTGGTAATATGTGACTGTGCTGTGCTCAGTCCTGTCTGACTCTGCAACTCCCTGGACTGTGGCCCACCAGGCTCTTCTGTCCATGGAATATCCCAGGCAAGAATACTGGAGTGGGTTGCCATTTCCTCCTGCAGGGGATTGTCCTGTCCTAGGGATCAAACTTGTGTAGCTTGCATCTACTGCATTGGCAAGCCCTTTGGTAATACAATGCAATCACCACAGTTTAGTAACCCTTCTAAAGACCAAAAAGTTCAATTTCTACCTATCTGCATTTCAGAAATACAAGTACATATTCCAAAAATACATGCTTAAGAATAACTACAGCAACACTGTTTGCAATTACACAAATTAGACAAAGAATGTAAATGTTAATGAATGCAGGAATGATTAAATTACTAATGGGACAGCCATTTTATAGAAAACCACATAGTCATTTCAAAGACTGAGGCTGAACAACAAGTTATTATGGAAACTCTCCCCAAATTGCACAAGGCTATGTACACATAATACCATTGTTTTTTTTTCTTTCATATGTGTATGTATGCATACATCTGTGTATGCTAATTTTAAGAAATGTACTGAAAGAAAATCGTTACAGCCTTTCATCCAATTATTCTGAAATTTTAGTCAGTCTCAGAGTCATTTGAAGACTGGGGAAGGGGAAATGGTCTCACTTTAAAAAGTTTTCCTGTGTTTGACAGTAGCCCTTGAATTTTGCCTTTTCAGTAGGATCTCATACAATTCTAACGCAGAAGGCAGTGGTTAAAACTAATGTACACTCAGTATGAGAAGCAGCAGTCTAAGAATTACCTGCAGAATTTCCTGAACAAGAATTTCTTCTGTACTAAATGCATATGTAGCCCCAAGCCTATTTCTCCAGGCATCTTCACTTATCCCTGTATATAATGCTTCCTACAGGCAGGACTGCTTATCTTTTGCTGTTTATTTTTATCTCACCTTACTTTATTTTCCCAATTTCTTTATTCTCTTATGTAAGCCTGAAAAAAACTATTAATTGTCCTTAAAACGTTTAGATTATCTCTCAAATTCCTACCTTTGTTTTTATACTTTCTTTTACCCTTAACCTCATCTTCATGTGTTAAATTTTATCCTTTTGAGCCTCCTCATCTATAAATTTTTTAT
Source organism: Giraffa tippelskirchi (assembly GCF_054371585.1). Lineage (NCBI taxonomy): Eukaryota > Metazoa > Chordata > Mammalia > Artiodactyla > Giraffidae > Giraffa > Giraffa tippelskirchi. Next base: position 78,702,792 of record NC_137275.1, on the reverse strand, counting down.
TATTCTCAATCACTCTTCTTTCTCTTCACAGTCAACTGTAATTGTCATCGAGCACTGCCTTTCCCTTTTAGCATACTATAATTATGTGACTATTCAACTTATCTCTCCATTAAAGCAAGCTCTATGTAGGGTAGGTTCTTCAAGTCTTTGTATTACAAAGTTTCTGATACTCTGTAGATTCTCAACCCAAGACAACTGAATTGAGTAAAGTGATTTCATTGCATATTTCCTATGCAAAGTGACAGGGCAATTTTATTTAATACATTCTCATTTGCTGTGCTTTATCATATCTCATTCCCAGAACATTCTGCACATGTCCTTCCATGCCCTCTTACCCATTTTTTCTCCATTTCATCACTAAGACACTATAGACCTCAGTAGGAATTGCAGGCCTACTTAAGAGAAATGCAGTGTCCAGAAAGCATACAAAAATGTATTCATACTCACTAACCTGTCTCTAGCCAAATAGTTCTCTAAAGCTCTTTGCATATTTGAAATAATATATTCAGTTATTGGAAAAGATTTGCTTAATGTCATTTTTCTCTGATGCAACCTTCTTCTTGAGGGTATAAACAGAGACTGTTTTATTCATTACCATATCCAAGTAATATAGTGGTTGGCTCATGGAAGATATTTATATGTTGCCTGATTAAATGACTAAAACAACCCATTCCTTCAATTCTCCATCTCATGAAATGGCTAGCCTTTATGCCAGAATGTGAAGATCATCTACAGACAATGCTCTATTTTTCCAGTGCCAAATATAGGCAATATATAAGGTGTAAATAAATATAAAATAAAAACAAAAACATTTAAAATGTTTATGCTACAAAAAAAAGACTTTATGTTTGCCTTGAACATTAAAGAAAAGTCCTCCTACAAAGCAGTACGAAATGAAATGAAAACCCCAGACCTTTAGATGTGTGAACGAAATATTGATAACATTCACTTCACTTTGCCAATAGCTTTGTATCTTGTACTAATATTTGTTTTTTAAATAGCAATATAAAATTTATGGGTGCAATCCTTCAACTGGGGAAAATATTTTCTTAACCAGTTTTAGCAAGCTATTACTCTTCCACAACTGATATTTTTCAACTCAATGCTGCAAAAAATAAGACTTTAAGCCCTGACTATTTCACATGGTCTATCTGAGTTCAACAGATATCTGTAAAAACACTTTTAAAAGCACTGGTTTCCTTGGGTAGTATGGTCACTTTTAGCAATACTGAATCTTCTAATACAAAAACACAGTGTATCTTTCCATCTGCTTGTGTCATCTACACTTTCTTTTTTTAGTGTCTTATAGTCTTCTGAGTACTCAATCTTTTATCTCCTTAACTAGGCTTGCTCCAAGGTATTTTATTCTTTTTTATGCAAAGGTAAATTTGTTTTTTCTTTCATTTATCTTTCTACTAGTTCATTGTTAGAGCATAGAAATAAAACAGATTCTGTCTATTAGTTTGTATCCTGAAACTTTACCAAAGTCATTGATGAATTCTGGTAGTTTTTTGGTCGTGTTTTCAGCATTTTCTGCATACAGTATCATGTCATCTGCAAATAGTGACAGTTTTATTTTTTCCTTTCCAGTTAGTATTAATTTCTTCTTTTTTTCTGATTGCTGTGCCTAAAACTTCCAAATCCATGTTGAATGAAAGTGGTGAGAGTGGGCCTCCATGTCTTCTTTCTGATCTTTGAGGAAATGCTTTCAGTTTTTCACCATTGAGTATAATGTTAGCTGTGGGTCTGTCACATATAGTTTTATTATGTTGAGGGATGCTCTTTCCATGTTTGCTTTCTGGGCAAGTTTTTACTTTTTTTCCCTTATAAATGACATACTACACAAGGAAATGTACAGATTTGATGCAATCCCTATCAAAATGTCGATGGAATTTTTCAGAAACCTAGAAAAACTGATTTTAAAATTAGTATGTAAACACAAATGACTCCAAATAGCCAAAACAGTATTGAAAAAGAAGAACAGAGCTGGAAGCCTCATGCCCCCCTGACTTCACACTATACACCAAAGCTACTGTAATCAAAACAATATGGTACTGGCACAAAAACAGACTCATGAATCAATGGAACAACATAGAGAGCCCAGAAATAAACCAAAGCGCTTGTGATCAATTAATCTGTGACAAATGAACGAAGAATAGAAAATGGAGAAAAGACAGTCTCTTTAATAAATGGCAGTGCAAAAATTGGACAGGTACATAAAAGAATTAAATTAGAACATTCTCTAACACCATATATGAAAATACACTCAAAATTAGTTAAAGACCTAAATAAAAGACTGGGTAGTATAAAACTCCTAGAGGAAAACATAGGAAGAATAGTTTTTGACATAAATCACAGTGATATATTTTTGGATCCATCACCTAAAACAAAGAAAACAGAAACAAACACAAACAAGTTATACCCAACTAAACTCAGAAGCTTTGCACAGCAAAGGAAATCATCAACAAAATGAAAATACAATGTACTGAATGGGAGAAAATATTTGCAAATGATATGACCAATAAAAGATTAATATGTAATATATATAAACAGTTTATAAAACTCATTATCAATAAAACCTAACAACCCAATTAAAAAATAGGCAGGAAAACTGAATAAACTACCCCTCCTGCCAAAGGGGAAATGCTGATGGTCAAGAGGCACATGAAAAGATGCTCAGCATCACAGACCATCAGGGAAATGTAGGAGAAGGAGAGGGTTAGATTAATTGAAACAGTAGCATTGAAACACATAAACTACCATATGTAAAACAGGTAGCTAATGGGAAGTTGCTGTATATCACAGGGAGCTCAACCTAGAACTCTGTGACACCCTAAAGGCGTGGGATAGGGTGGGGAGTGGGAAGGAGGAACAAAAGGGAGGGGGCATATATATACTTATGAATGATTCATGTTGTTGTATGGCAGAAACCAAGGAAATATTGTAAAGCAATTATCCTCCAATTAAAAAAAAAACAACTATGAGATATTATCTCATACTTTTCAGAATGGCTATCATCAAAAAGGACACAACAAATTTTGGTGAGGAGGTGGAGAAAAGGATACCATTGTACCCTGTAGTGGCAATGTGAACTGATGTGGTCACTGTAGAAAACAGTACGGAAGTTTCTTTATAAAAACTAAAAACAGAACTACCATACAACCCATTTAAAATTCAAAAAGATGATGCTGTTAAAGCATTGCACTCAATATGTCACCAAATTTGGAAAACCCAGCAGTGGCTATAGGACTGGAAAAGGTCAATCCTTCTCCCAATTGCCAAGAAGGGCAGTACTAAAGAATGTTCCAACTACCAGACAATTGCACTCATTTCCTATGCTAGTAAAGTTATGCTCAAAATCCTTTAAGCTAGGCTTCAGCAGTACTTCCAGATGTACAAGCTGGGTTTTGAAGAGGCAGAGGAACCACAGATCGAACTGCCAACATTCACTATATCATAGAGAAAGCAAGGGAATTCAAGAAAAACATCTACTTCTGTTTTATCGACTATGCCAAAGCCTTTAACTGTGTGGATCTTAACAAATTGTGGAAGACTCTTATAGAGATGGGAATACCAGACCATCTTATTCTGTCTCCTAGAAACGTGTATGTGGGCCAATAGGCAACAGATAGAACTTTACATGGAATGACTGACTGGTTCAAAATTGAGAAAGGAGTATTACAAGGCTATATAGTGTCATGCACAGAGAACATCATGCAAAATGCCAACCTGGATGAGTTACAAGTTGGAATCAAGATTGCTGGGGGAAATACCAACAACCTCAAATATGTGGATGATACCATTCTAATGGCAGAAAGCAAAGAGGAACTAAAGTGCCTCTTGATGAGGGTGAAAGAGGAGAGTGAAAAAATCAGTTTAAAACTCAATATCAAAAACAAAACAAAACTAACATCATGGCATCTGCTCCCATCACTTCATGGTGAATAGAAGGGGAAAAGGTGAAAGCAGTGACAGAATTCCTTTTCTTGGTCTCTAAAATCACTGAGGATGATGACTATAGCCATGAAATTAGAAGATGATTGCCTCTTGGAAGGAAAACTATGACAAACCTAGAGAGTGTATTAAAAAGCAAAGATATCACTTTGCTGACACAGGTCTGTATAGTCAAGGCCATGGTTTTTCCAGTAGTCATGTACAGCTATAAGAGTTGGACCATAAAGAAGGCAGAGTGTCAAAAAATTGTTGCTTTCAAATTGCGGTGCTGGAGAAGACTCTTGAGAGTCCCTTGGACAGCAAGAAGATCAAACCAGTCAATCCTAAAGGAAATCAGTCCTGAATATTCATTGGAAGGACTGATGCTGATTCTGAAGTTCCCATACTTTGGCCACCTGATGCGAAGAGCCTACTCACTAGAAGAGACCCTGATGCTGGGAAAGACTGAAGGCAGAAAGAGAAGATGGTGTCAGAGGATGAGATGGTTTGATGGAATCACCGATTCAGTGGATATGAACTTGGGCAAACTCTGGGAAACAGTGAGGGATAGGGAGGCCTGGCATGCTGCAGTCCATGGGGTCACAAGTGTTAGAAATGAATTGGTGAATGAACAACAACAACATCATTAGAGAAAGGCAAAAATCTCCCTGGGCTCTGGGCTGCCAGTACGCAAAGGTAAACTTGCTTACTGATAATATTACTGCCACTAATATGACTGAAGAAAAGAACAAATATTCATTCCTGATAGGCCTTCAGTAGGGTTTATGATTGAATCATGCGTGTCAATACACCCTAGTTTTGTATAACCTTAATTCTGATTTTTAATCAAAATTTGACTTCTAATAAGCAATATTTAAGCTTAATAAATACTTGATATTATGATTTAGTATGGGTATCTCCTAGTATCTGAAAATATTTTTTTATAGTTTCAGAGATATCACTAGATATTATAGAAGAAAACTTGTTCTAGACCCAATATGCTTGGAGAAGTCTAAAATACTAAACTGACTTTTTTCTATAATTCTGTTTCTCAGAACTATAAATATGATAAAGCTTATTTGGAAAAAAACAGAAAGGGCATAATACGAAGTGTTTCTCAAAAAGTCTCACTGTAAACCTCTTTATCCCTGGATGTTCCTCGATATTCTAAATATTGCCCTTGATTTACACAAATTCCTAAAAATTCCTAAGAAACCACAAAATATCTTGAATATCCAAAGCAACCTTGAGCAAAAAAGCAAAGTTGTAGACATCAGGCTCGCTAATTTTGATCTATATTACAAAGCTGTAATCATCAACAAAGTATGGTATTATCATAAAAACAGACACATCAATCAGTTGAAGATAACAGAAAGCCCAGAAATAAATCCACACATACATAGTCAATTAATTTCCAACAAAGGTGCCAGAGTACACCACAGGTAAAGGTTAGTCTCCTCCATAAATGGTGTTGGGGAAACAGGATTGCCACATGCAAAAAGAATGAAACTAGACCTCTAATACTATAATAAAATTGATGCAAAATGGATTAAAGTCTTGAACATAAGACCTGAAACCATAAAGCTCTTAGAAGAAAAACCCCTTGATGGCTCTCTTCACAGTGATTTTTGGGATTTGACACCAAAAGCAAAGTCAACAGAAGCACAAATAAATAAGTAAAAGGGATTTTGCAGGTGTGATTAAAGTTAAGGGCCTTGAGATGGAGAGATTATTCTGGACTACCTAGGTGGATCCAATCTAAAAACAAGGTCATTATAACCATTTTTCAAATAGGGTGGAGAAGAAAGTGAAGAACCTTTCAGACTGCAGCAAGCCAGAGAGACAATAGCAAGGAAATGATTTGACCTGCTATTGATGGGCTGGAAGATAGAGGCAGGAATTCCGTGAGATAAATAATATATAGATAGGCAACTTCTAGAAGTGGGGAAATGAGAGGAAAAGGATTTTCCTCTAGAGCTTCCAGAAGTGAACATAGTCCTGTCAACACTTTTATTTTACCTCAGTGAGGTCCATGTCAGAATCTTTCCCTGCAGACCTGTTTTGTTTTATTCACCTAGTCAGTGGTGATTTGAAATATAAAGGAATGCATCATTATATGGATGTCAATGTGATGCTGGAGGAATAGCAAGCAGGTCATTGGAACTTAAGATAACATAGAAACAGATTCCAGTTTATATAACAATTGAACATTTCTCAAAGGTAGTCATGAGGCACCAATAATCCAATGAAAATGAGCAAATGAATGCAATAGGTATTTTTCCAAAGAAGATATACTAATGTCAACAGATACATGAAAACATACTCAACATTACTAATCACCACTGAAATGCAAATCAAAGACACAATGTGGTTTCTGGTATCACTTCACATCTGTTATGCTAGCTACTGTCAAAAAGACAAAAGATAATCAATATTGGTGAGGCTGTAAAGAAAAGAGGGCCCTTGTACACTATTGGCATGAATGTAAACTGGTACATCCATTATGGAAAACAGTACAGAAGTGCTTCAAAAGATTAAAAACAGAACTACCATATAAGCCAACCATCTCACTTCTGGATATATATCCAAAGTAACAAAATCACTATCTCAAAGAAATTTCTGTATCCCTATGTTCACTGCAGCATTATTCACAATAGCCAAGCTATGGAAACAATTAAATGTCTATAGATGGATGCATGGAAAAAGAAATATATATATATATGTATATGAGATATATATATATACTATCCCATGTGTATCTTCATATACAGATAAAGATACACATGATATATTATTCAGCTTTTAAAAAGAATGGCTTCCTGGGTAGGTCAAATGGTAAAGAATCTGCCTGCAATGCAGGAGACTCGGGTCTGATCCCTCGGTCAGAAGGATCCCCTGGAGAAGGGCATGACAACCCACTCTAGTATTCTTGCCCGGAGAATCCCATGGACAGAGGAGCCTGGTGGGCTATAGTCCATGGGGTTGCAAAGAGTCAGACACGACTGAGCGACTAACACATACACACAAAGAAGGAAATCCTGCCATTTACAACAAGATGAATGAAGCCAGAGAGGATCATGCAAAGTGAAAAAGCCAGACAAATAAAGACAAATGCTGCAAGCATTCCTTATATGTGAAATAAAAAGAGAGAGAGAGAAGGAGAAAAGAAAATGGAAAAGAAAAAAAAAAAGTATCTCAAGGTATGAGTTTAAATATCAGGTCATATAGCACTGAAACTCATGTCCTTTCAGTGACACTAGGAGATAATGACAGCTTAATCATTCCCTCTCCTCCTGAGAAAGACAGAGACTGTCTCAAATGGTTCACTGAAAGAAGAGTCAGATGATTGCTGTATAATATGTTCTGTAACTACACAATGAACCATTGCAATCCATACTAAAATTGAATAACCCTGTTCTCTTTTTAAAGTGAAGGAGATTGTAGATCTAGGAAGAAAGATTTTTGTTCTGGTTCAAAGAGTGTAATAAAAACAATTATAAAGAATACAAATCACAAGAAAATCTATGAAGAATCTTTTAGTAATTCAGCAGAAGGTACCTCCCAGGATCTTCCCATAATCAGTCTGTGTTGCAAACACATACTTAACTATGGCTAATACAAGATATATTTTAAATTAGAAAGAAAAATATTTTTTGATAAATTAGTTAGTAATACTCAAGTTTTATACTTAATTTATTAATACTAAAAGTATCCAAAGAGTACGTTAGAAAGTGTTAGTCACTCAGTTGTGTCCGACACAATGGACTGTAGCCCATCAGGCTCCTCTGTCCCTGGAATTCTCCAGGGAAGAATACTGGAGTGGTTATCCATTTCATTCGCCAGGGTATCTTCCTGACCCAGGGATCGAACCTGGGTTTCCTGCATTGCAGGCGGATTCTTTATCATCTGAGTCACCAGGGAATAAGAAGAATTATTTTTTTTTAATTTTTATTTTATATTGAAACATAGTTGATTAACAATGTTGTGTTTCAGATGTACAACAAAGTGATTCAATCGCACATATACATGTATCTGTTCTTTTTCAAATTATTTTTCCTATTTAGATTATTATAGACTATTGAGCAGCATTCCCTGTGTTATACAGTAAGTCCTTGTTGGCTATCTAATAATAATGCATAAAAAGCCTTCAAGACACTGAATACATCGGACTATAAAACAAAGTGGTATCATACTGAGTGATATAAATCTTAATTATGTAATATAGATTACACATGGCAAAATGTAGACTTAGCTCTCTTAGTTCATTAGGAATAAAGAAATATTTTAAAACAGAATTAAAAATAAAGATTTTTGGAACTAAACAAAGAATGTAAATCCCACAGTTGTCCTATTTACTACATGATCTTGGAAAAATAGTCTCAGTTTGCTATTCTTGGAACTAAATGCTATTAAAAGCATCACATTAGAAAATATAGAAGTGTTTCCCATTTCAGCATGCACTTGAAGTAGAGAACAGAAACAGGCTAACAAATCATGGAAAACAATGTTCATTTATGTTATCTACTACCAAAAACAAAGAATAGAGGAAAATAGAACAAATAATGTAAAACGTCGTTAATTAGGAGTTAATTGTGCTGAGAAGGTTATCATCCTTAACTAGTTAAAAGTCTGAAATGTAGGGTATTCATAAATGTGAAATTATTCCCTTCAGGGCCATAAAGTAACACAAACAAATTATTAAACAAACATTAAATAAGAGTTCTGACAGACTCACTTTAATGAACAGATAAGAGATACTTATAATTAGCATCTTCTGTGCAAATGCCCTGGTAGAATACTTTAATCAAGTGTGTTTTCTTAAATAAGTATAACATTTCCTTTACATGTTCTCACTCAAACCAAGTGAAGCTATATATCTATCTACCTGTAAATAGAGTCCACAAAATTTTATAGTAAAATCATTATGAATTCTGCATAAACTTAATTCAAAATTTATAACATCTGGTTATCAGTGACTTTGGTAGCAGAATAAAATGGTGTGGAAACTGAAAAATAAGAATGTCCTATTTTCATTTAGAACTTCAAATATAATAAATGTGGGTTTCATCTAAAATACAGTTCTTGACCAACATTACCACTACCTGATGGGGGGTATAGTTACTTTAGGTCACTTAGTTGGATTTCCAAGTTAAGTAAGCTATCATTAGGTTCCTACATATGAATATTTAAGAGGAATTTCTAGATATTTGTTATTCTGATAACTTGGGGAAATATTTCTAGACATGTCACCATTCAAAACTTGCTGTCAAATTTGGCTACTTAGATATAGGTCCATAAATAAATGACTTAACAGCATACTTCTTAAAGTTTTATAAGGAATGAAGACTGTGTGTAACATACAAAACTTTTTGTTGAGTGGTTTGAAAATGAAATGAAGAACTAATACACCATTCATACATCAATTAATTCACTCAGTTTTTCCTCGCTAAGCATAGACATTGTTTTGCATTCCCTTAAAGGGCATCAGATACAAAAATCAAATGAGGGTCATTGAATAAAATAATAAAAGACTCTTCCTCAGAACTTTATGTTAATAATGAGATTATTCTTTCCAGAATATAAAATCCTTGCCATAACACTAACACCCAAGATAGAAGATTTTACCAGACAAGAGATGCTCAGGTATTAAACAATGCCTGGCAAAAGAATTACTAGAAACAAACAAGCGAAAGCCAGAAAAGAAAACCATAGCTGTTTCACAACAGAGGCTTTAACATTTTTATATAATAAAGAAGATCAAATGTTTTGCACAAAATATGTTTTAATAACTTTTACCAAATTTGAGGACTTAAAAATAGATTATTCATTATAGTTGAAAAGAAAGATTATTTGATGTCTATGAAGACTGTCTCCATTCTACGTCTTTCTTAGTCTACATATTACAGTCCTCAAATTCCTATTCACACAGCCTACCCCTGATGTCCTAGCTCAGACCTTTCAGAGATGTTTCTCTTTATCCAATGTTTCATGAATTATCAAAAGACCAATGAATCCCTCTTACTAGTATTGTCCATAATATTGGTTATTAGCCACCATCATAGCCGTATTCCCTGTTCTTACCAACATGAATGGTCAATGTCATTGTCATGGTCAGTGTCAGAGGGAATCACTGTTCTGTCTCTGGAGTCATCACAGAAAGTATAGCCTGTGGAACACCACGACATACATTTGATATAACATGCTTGTACGCCAAGGATTTTTTGTTGTTGTATCCATTGGACGGTAAATAAATAAAATGTTTAGAAGGACAATCAAGAGTTTATCAGACTCATACCCTTTAATATATAATAAATTTATCTTATTCATATGACAGGGGAAGGGTGTCACTGGGGGAATAACATTGGAAATTTTCAGGAGAATAGTAACATGATCAGATTACAATTTTCAATTTACTTTTTATTTTATATTGAGGTACTGTTGATTTACAATGGTGTCAGTTTCAGTACAGCAAAGTGGTTTTATTACACAGACACATATATTTCCATTATTTTTCAGATTCTTTTCCCATATTGGTAATTACAGAATATTGAGTAGAGTTCCCTGTGCTATCTAGTAGGTCCTTGTTGATAATCTATATTTTACATATAGTAATGTTTATACATTATTCCCAAACTCCACCCCCAACTGTAAATAATCTGCCTGCAATGTAGAAGACCCAAATTCAATCCCTGGGTTGGGAATATCACCTGGAAAAGAGAATGGCAACAGACTCCAGTATTCTTGCCTGGAAAATCCCAGGGACAGAGGATCCTGGGGGCTACAGTCCATGGGATAGCAAAGAGTTGGACTAAGAGCGCACACACACACACAAGCGACTGACACTACTGCCACTAATCTATCCCCTTTGGTATCCAAGTTTGTTTTCCAAGTGTGTGAGTTATTTCTGTTTTGTTAATAAGTTCATTTGTATCATCTTTTTAGATTTCACATATAAATGATATCATAAATTTGTCTTTCTCCAGGTGGCACTAGCGGTAAAGAACTCCCCTGCCAATGCAGGAGACTTATATAAGAGATGTGAATTCAATCCCATGGTCGGGAAGATCCTCTGGAGTAGGAAATGGCAACCCACTCCTGTCTTCTTGCCCGGAGAATCCCATGGAGAGAGTAGCCTGGTGGGCTACAGTCCATAGGGTCACAAAGAGTTGGGTACAACTGAAGCAATTTAGCATGCATACTCACAACATTCGACTTACTAAATTCTGGTATTTATTCTGCCTGGCCAGGTTTTGTACAGTCACTATGTAAGCCTACAAACTGACAAGGAACCATGCTTTAATGTTTTAGTAGTAGTCAATTTTTAATGCCACTAGAGACAACTCAATCTTCAACAAAACTGACTTAATTTGCTATAAGATTTTGATATTTCAGGCATCATATATTGATAAAATACTAGTACATTTTTATAGGGATCAAATGCAAAAAAAATTAAAATATTATCCTGTACTTACCTTTATCTAAATTAATAGAAAATCAATATGTAAAATTTTCTTTGGAGGTTAGAAATTTATATTTTTATTTAGTAGATATCAAGCTTTGTCATTTGTCTCTGTGAAGTTTAAAACAGCTTTCCTCTAACTTTCAGGAAGCTCATTTGATTAATTTAGATATTGGTCAGACTCATTAGTCACATATTAACTTTATATACCCATACATGTACACACACGATTCCATTCATACTAAGAAAAAATAATGCACATCCATGTAAAACTTTGATGGCAATGAGATATATTTTTGTACATAAAATTTCAGAGACAGAAATTGTATTTATAAAAATGTAGTGGTTAAAAGTGATAAAATTTAGTTGAGATGTTTTTGATTACCATTTGTATAGAAAACACTACTCCTGGGAATAAAAGAAATGATAAGAAACAATTTCTATCTTCTAAGAAATTCTCATTTGTTGAAAGGGTCACTAAATAAGTCTACCGTGCCAATGTCAAATAGACTGCTTGGCAAATCCGAATCCACCCTCTGTTGCCTGCGCTGCAATAATGGAGACAGGCTTTAAAGGTATTTTTCCTTTGCCAACTTGCACGTTTCTAAGCGTTGTCAGCAGATGGTGCTAGAGGGACACTGGAGGAAGAAGGGTTTGGTCCCAGTATGTTCCTCTCACAAGGCTTCGACAGTGCAGTTTCTCCTGCGCATGGCTCGGATATTACATGGTGGCCCACTGCGCCCAGCAACCAGCAGCTCCTTCTGGTCGGTTTTCTGATAGATTAAAAATCAGTTCCAGGGACTTCCTTGTATGTCCAGTGGTTAAGTCTCCATACTTCCACTGCAGGGGTGCAGGTTCGATTCCTGGATGGGGAACTAAGATCCCACATGTCATGTGGTGCAGCCAAAAAATTCCCAAGGCTTGGCCACTCCCTGTAGATAGCTTTCTTGAAAACCTTCTAAGGTAACTTTATAATCTAACGGTAATTACCAGTGACACATTTTCCTGTGAACAGCAGCCTCCAGCACCCCCTGGTTGGTTTTACCAGGAATGCCAAAATGCAACATCTTATGGATGTTTTCTCTCATTACTCCCTAGGATGGCACAGCAGTGGAAAACTGGCATTTCCTTGGCTTCACAGAGAAATGATGCTGGTAAGGCTCCACCAAACGGATGGCTTCTTCACTACTGAAAAGGAAGATTTCTAACAAACTCCGCTGCTACCACGCCTCAGTAACTTGTCCTATATCCAGTGAGCCATGGTTGTGTCCTCTCAGAGTCTGGATCTCAGCCCTGCAAGACGTGTGGAAGTTCCTTCTTGGGTGCAACACCTCAGGTCTAGAGGCGGTGGTTGCTCTTTATATCTAACGATTCTATATTCTATGTTGCTGCTGCTGCTGCTAAGTCGCTTCAGTCGTGTCCGACTTTGTGCGACCCCATAGATGGCAGCCCACCAGGCTCCGCCTTCCCTGGGATTCCCCAGGCAAGAGTACTGGAGTGGGTTGCCATTGTCTTCTCCGATAGTCTATGAGCCCTCTTTAGTTATTGCTAGTCAATCCTTTATTATTCCAAAATTCCATCTGTTTATTCTGTATATTAAACTTGCCCTGTTTAAATTACTGTGTGATTTCTGCCTCCCAGTGGGCCTCTATTACATACATCAAAAGCAACAAAAGACTTAATCTAAAAGTCAAGTAGCAATAATACAAGATTATAATACAAAATGTGTCCCAAGACATAGGAAGGATAACAAGCATTGCACCAAAGCGTGAAACTATCAATGAAACGTTTCATGGACTTTGGGTTAAATCTCTAAGGATAGAGGAAATTTTTTTTCAGACAGAAAACAATGAGGGTGAATATCTGAGAATGGCGTTAGCTAAGGGACTCTCATATTGTTAGAAAATCGAAGAGTCTCAACAGAGGATCGGCAGGGTAATTTACGAGATTAATTAGGCTAGGAATATATGGTGGGATCAGTTATAGATAATCTTTCAATGTGATACCTAGGATTTTGTACATATTGTATGGATATTGGTGAGCTAAACAGATTTTCACCAAAGAATGTCTGTTTCCTTTAGAAATCCACTTCAATATCAGTTACTTTATCTCAAGAGCCCTGACAGATAATACACTTTTGCCTGCTCCTTAAACAAAATCATATGCTCCTGTCCTTAAAAGTGTGTATATATATCCATCATAATGAATAACTATGAGGAGAAATCTGAGAAGGCTGCATGGATATAAATATGTATTCAAACCAAGAACAAAATACAAAAGTATTTGTCAAAAATGCCAGACGCTAAGAACACTATTTGTATTGTGAATATTAAAATTTTGGCATCTTGATAAAATATATAAATGGTGGGGAACCAGGAGATCCATTTTTATTTAATTTCTTTCACATGTGCACATTTAAATCATCAGTTTGTGAACTGTAGGACACAGCATTCACACTTCAAGAAAAATTCCAATTGAAAGCTAGAGGTATATACACACATGTCTTTAAAGACCAAAAACAAAAAAAAGTGCACTTTCATCAATATCTAAAGGAACTGGGTTTAGTCTACGACATTATCAAAGTCATAAAATGGATATCCCACAGGGGTTTAGATAATGCATTATTTTCCCATTTTGTTAGGCTCTAAGACAGACTCAACTGTCAGGCACCTGTCAAGTAGAAGGGAACTTCAAGCAACACCTTCAAGAAATAGCAAATTAAGTATATATCAACGAGTTGCTGGACTGAATGGGAATGTCAAACATGTCAGAATAATGGACACTTTCTGTATCAGACTGCAAGATTATTTATAAGGAGTTGTGTACCTGCACAACATAAATCAAATTTTCATTCATCTGCTGCTAGTGATCTTATCATCACTATATATAATTCCACTTGGCTAAGAAAACAAAAACGATACTTGAAGTTGCCTCATTTAAATAGAGTCATTATGCTATGTTGATGATTGCTACTGAAATATTACATATAAAATCACAGTAGTAATGCTACAATTAAAATAAACGACTTCCCATTCCTATATTTATGTTTATATCATTTTGTTACTCTAATTTTTGAGTCCAAATACTTTCTTTTCTCAGGAAGGTGAGTTTCTATTACCAGATCATATTTCTCTCATAAAAAGAATTTTTTTATTAAGTCTCTTAATAATGTTTTTATCTGCTTTGGCAGATCATTTTCACTGTGTAAGGATGTTTTTGTAATCTACATTACAATGATCAATCAAATGGACATTTTATAATGTCTAAACTAACATGTTTTTCACTCATTGGTAATGAATAATTACCTTTCTTTCATTAAAAATGCTGATATTCACATGATAAAGATATATTCATTCGAAGAAGGCTTTTTTCTTCTAATAATAATTAGCTATTATTACAAATAATTTGTATTAGAGTACACATGGAGATTATACAGCTCAGACGGTGAAGTATCTGCCTGCAATGCAGGAGACCAGGGTTTGATCCCTGGGTCGGGAAGATCCCCTGGAGAAGGGAATGGCAACCCACTCTAGTATTCTTGCCTGGAGAATCCCATGGACAGAGGAGCCTGGTGAGCTACAGTCTGTGGGGGGAGCAAAGGACACGACTGAGTGACTAACACTTTCTTTCACTTTCCAATGGGAAGATTTGCTGAAATGTATCATTTTTATATACAGAATATTCTAGCCAGCAAACAACTGAAGTTTACCTATATCTTCTATTTAAATGATTGTTCTTTACTGTCAACAGTTTATGTCTTACTTAAAAATATAATGATATTTTAAAATTAATTAATGTAATTGGTGTAGGGTCAAAGCAGAAATCATATTTGTCAAATTTCCTGAATTCTTTAGCTATGTCAATATAATCCTGGACCTTTAGAAAAAATTAAAAACCAAGTCAATTTGCTTTTTATAAATATTTGGTATTTGATAAATTTTAGGCTTCCCAGATGGGCCTAGTGGTAAACAACCCACCTGCCCATGCAGGAGACAGAGACTTGGGTTTGATTCCTCGGTTGGGAAGATCCCCTGGAGGAGGTATGGTAACCCACTCCAGTAGTCTTGCCTGGAGAATCACATGGCCATGGAAGCCTAGTTGGGCTACAGTCCATAGAGTTGCAAAGAATTTGACATGACTGAAGTTACTTAGCATGCATGCATTTGGTAAATTTGGGACTTAACGATTCCATGTAAGTTTCAGTTTACCTCAGTATTTTGGTATAAAATGAAACCTTCCATTATATGTTAAGTACATGAAAAACACACAAAATGCAAGACAACAGCAGTGAAAGTAATTATTTTATTGATAATAATGGAAATTTCTAAACACATGGTAATTTGGTTATGAAATGTATAGAACCGCAGAAATATCATTTTCCAATTCATTATACTAGGAATAAATGTGGTAAAAATATGAAATGTTTATTTTATTATTTAAATATACGTACATGAGAAATAAACATTTCTAATTTTAATATGATACTTTCAAAAATTGTACAGAGATATTCAGGAGCAGTTAAACACTACAAAAATATAGGTACTGTTGATTAAGTAACTAAGTATACCTACACCTTAATTTACTCTAGATATTATATCAGGTGGACAAAAAATATTTGATTACTGCCCTAGAGAAGTTTATGATATGAAATTATGTAAATAGAATGTTTCAGCCAGAAATATAAACTGTTACTATTGTAACTCCAACTGCCCATTTTCCTTACTGTGTTAAGAATGCACAAGCTTATCTGTGAATCTGATTTAGAGATAGCCTTGTGTATCTAGAATTGTCTTGTGACTTTTATAATCTATAGGGTACCAATAATACTGTCAATGTGAAAAATGATAAAAAGTCATTTGCAGAATGACATTTTAAAAATTCTTACTGTGATTTAATTCTTGAAAATGAAAATATCTAACTGTAGTTAAAAAACAGGACTCATAAATTTAAAGGATAGCTTCCTTTAAATTTGAAAAATACCTCAAAGCTCTAATTCAATCAAATTAGAAGACCATAACATAAATTAACGCATTTCCTAAAAATTATGAACTCTTTTAGAGACATAAGTGGCATTCAAATTTCTATTGTTAAAGCAAACATTAAACTTGATATGAAATATTTTATGCAATTATTTACAATTACAGGAAACATGAAGTTGCATTATAATTGATTAAAATTATGTTCAGTGTTGAAGAACTGTCAATAGAACTTCCAGTTTCCACCAGATGAATATTGTGTATGTGTATTTACAAGGGAAAAAAGAACAGAATCACCATCTGCTGAATGTCTACTCTGTGTCAGGTGAGGAATTTATAGCTATTATTAAGTTTATTCTACATCACACCTTGTGATACAAGCATTATTATATATTTATAACATAAACTACCCAACATGTTTGTAGATGCAAGAGAGAATGAGGCCGAAAACATAAATGAGACTAGGTTGACAATATCTATAATTGCAAGTTGATGTGACTCTGTAATAATAGAGTGGACCGGTGGACCAAAAAAATGCCAGGATTTGAAGGAAAGGAAGACAGAGTATGAAACTGTCAATATAGAAGGTTTTTTTTTTTTCATACTTGATTTTCAAGCATAAAGAAAAAAGGCAATATAAACATAAAGGAAAACACAAATACACATACATTGCTTTATTATACTTGGTTTTAACTACTCGAGTTTAGTTTAAGGTTCTTTTGTTGGGTAGAGTGGAACTGCCATTAGTCCTTCACTAATAGCAAAGAATTTTCTGCAGAAGAGCCATCAGGTTTGTTTCATTACATTGCTAGAAAAACAGATTTGCTTCTTTTTAGTTAGTATCTTTCTGAGGAAAAATAAAAATTGATGCTTGCTTAATATAGACAATGGAAAAAACAGTAAAATGTGAATAAGAAGATAAAAGACTACACACAATTCTGTCACCCAAATAAACATTATTTCTTTTGTTATTAGTATAATTTTCTTTATGATGCTTTCATTATATCTTTACAACTGTGTTATACAGTCTCTATGACTGTAGGTACTAACAAGAATATATGATATTTTGGCTATATTTTATTTTTTAATGTTATCAACATGAAACTATTTTAGCATTTTGAATCTATTTTATCATAAACTTACTCCCATTTTATTACATGTTCTCTGAAAAATTAAATATGTATATGTAGCACTCCCAGGTAGAGGTAAGCCCTAATTGATTTAATCACTCTCTATCATTCAATATTTATGTTTTCTAATTTTTAATTACCAAAAGGTCTGTGATGAGCATCTTCATATATTAATATCTGTGAGTATCTCTATTTCATTAATGATATACATTTCTAAGACTTCTGTATAATTAAGATATTATAGAATAAAAATCTTATATTTTAATTATATTAATTATAGACATTAGCTAAATTTAAAATTTTCCCGTTACTTTCCTTTGACTTCTTTTTTGAAATAAAGTTCAACATAATATTTTGTTTTATTTTATTTCTGGATAATGAGATAAAATGGCTCAAACTGGGGCTGGATAGGCATTTATCAGGAACATAATCAAAGAAAATGCTGCTATTTAGAGCATAAGATAATTTGGGTGGGGTCTCCTTCAAATCTAATAATCTAAGTTTCCTTATAATAATTAAGAAGGCTAATAAAGTTCTTTTGAAAAGTAGCTCCCCAAAGTGAAATACATCTATGATAACTATATCTCACAAATTACCATATGTATTATATGAATATGCACTACACTGATATTTGGATTAGAGAGGATTTTAACAAATTTTATCCCATACTCCTTTATAGACATTTTGCATTATTAGTTGAGAACATATCACCTTAGAATTATTTATGCACCTCTAATTAATTGCTGATTATTTTTACACTTCTTAGGTCCAATGAATACTTATTTTAATTTGCACACTGGCTCAAAGGTTTAGCCTTGAAAATGAGACTTCTTAAATCTAAATACTACAAAATGCTGTCTCTCAAAATATTTATCCTCAAGGGTATGAATGACAAAATGTTAATACAACATCATGTTTTAGAAGAAATAATTTAGCAATAACCTCTACTAATATTTTGGCAGAATATGTTTTCTTGCTGAAATGATGGAATCATTTATGCAACTCTACTACTTGGGATATATTTCCAGAATATTGTAGAAATTAAGAAAAATTTACTTTGGCATTCTATTTGATTTACAAGTATATTTGACTAAAATGCTCTCAACTAGGAAGTCTTTGACTAAATTTTTTATCATCTGTTCAGGAATAAATTATTATCTCAACATATTAAATTCTATCTTACAAGTCCTCTGCAAATAAAGAAATAAAACAAGTCATCTATATGCAGCTTAAAAATAATGTAGAAAAATTAGATAAGAAACTCCCATTGTAAGCCAAACATATAATAATCAAATCGGCTCCTTCAGAATCAAATGAAATGAAAGTAAATCTGATCTCTTACAGAAACTGGGAGGTTATCTATAACTTGAAACTTAGGACTATATTTGGTGTATATGTAGGAAAAATGATCAGTGTATAGGTAATAGATAGCTGACAATTTGCTTTGACATACCATATTATATCCAAACTGCACTCCTTTACGTCTCACAATGTGTGCCATACTTATTTACATCCCTGGACCTTTACCCATGTTTATTTACTTTCTTTCCTGAAACTACTCTGCCTTTGCTCTCTGCCTATCTCAATATTATACATATTTCTATTTCAGTTATGATAGTGACTTCCTCCATTTGAGTTAATCATTTAATGTCCCATAAATCTTTGTTCTTTTTTTCTGCAAAATGCATTTTTTTCTGTTTAAATTTTTTTTTCCAGCTTTACTGAGATGTAATTGACAGACAGCATTGATGAGGTTTAAGGTGTACAGTATGATGATCTGACTTACATACATAATGGAACCATTACCACAATAAGTTTGGTGAACATCCATCACCTCATATAGAAACAAGATAAAAGGAAAATATTTTTTTTGTGTGTGATGAGAACTCAGTATCTACTGTAAACAACTTTCATATAATATACAGAAGTATCAGTTATATTAATCATGTTGTACAATATAGCATTTATTTTACAAAATACAGAATTTTGAGAGATCAGTCTAAGTAAAATTATATTTGAAATTATAAAATTCTGTCCAAATAATAATCATTATTATATCTTAGGTTATATTTAAGATACATGAGAGACACATATCTTAGGCCTTAGTCATTATGCTTAGTGATAAGTATAAATTAAAAATGGGATATATTACTTAGTGTAAAGGAAAATACATAGCCAAATAGTGGAGACAGACAAACAAATGATAATTATCAAATGGTAAATACTAAGAAAAAAGTCAGCTGAAGGTACTGTGGAGCTTGGAGGAAGAGTGAGTAGGTCAGGTTGGGAGCAATAAGTGAAAATAATTTTATTATTGTTTCATTTAATATAAAATCTTTTATATAGATAAGGACAAGATAACCAGCAAGTCTCCAGCGTTCATATATTAGAAAAATTCTTTAAGTAAGAATAAGATTTCTAGGTCTTTCTTTACTAAAATAAAGATTTTATATAAAGGTGAATCCTAAATCATGCTTCAGTTTTCACAGAGAGTAAATGAAATCTCTTAATATGATGAAAAAGTACTTTGTTATGACTTGTGTAAGTATGTGTGTGTAAGCAAAAGAGAGAGAGAATTCCAAATGTTATTTGCAGAACTGAAAAGAAAATAAGAATTTGAAAGCTTGGAAAAAGAGTTCTAAAAAAAAGTACATAAGGATAAACTAGAGGTTGCCAATAAGAGGACATTACCTTATTTAGAGTATCAGATAATTAGATTTTTATGGATTAATAGAACTGTAAAAAATCTAAATCCAGAATTCCCCAAACCATGTCTTCAAAATACATTTTACCAGTAGATATTTCTCCCAGTTCCCCTCTCCCTATCTAAAACCCCAACCTCACTGTGGGGAAAATACTGTTTATGTGACTTCTTAAATAGACTTTATTTTTAGAGCAGTTTTATGTTCACAGCAAAACTGAGCAGATGATACAAAGACTTCCCATATATTCCCTGTCTACACATGTGCATATTGTTGGTTGTTGTTAAATCATGGCGTTGTGTCTGATTCTATGCGACCCCCACAGACTGTAGAGCACCAGGCTCCTTTGTCCATGGGATTTCCCAGGCAAGAATCTCCCAGGCAAGAATCCTGGAATGGGTTGCCAATTCCTTCCCCAGGGGATTTTCCCAGTTCAGGATCAAACCCATCTCCTTCCTGGTGTCCTACATTGGTAGGCAGATTCTTTACCACTGAGCCACCAGGGAAGCCCTGATATCTTAGTGTAAATTTTCTAGCCCCTTAAATATATATTTAAAACTGGGATAAATAGAATAGGCTTGTTGGCTTTTAATGTTGGGGACCAGAGAGGGTCCCTTTTGGTCCATTTAACCTTATGCAGTATAGCAATATCAAATCTTGTTTTAATCACATAAATGTCCATTTTATTTAGATCATTTTGCATACGTGCATACCCTCATATCTGAGAAGGCAATGGCAATCCACTCCAGTACTCTTGCCTGGAAAATCCCATGGATGGAGGAGCCTGGTAGGCTGCAGTCCATGGGGTCACAAAGAGTCGGACACAACTGAGCGAATTCACTTTCACTTTTCACTTTCATTCATTGGAGAAGGAAATGGCAACCCACTCCAGTGTTCTTGCCTGGAGAATTCCAGGGACGGCAGAGCCTGGTGGGCTACCGTCTGTGGGGTCGCACAGAGTCGGGCACAAATGAAGCAACTTAGCAGCAGCAGCAGCAGCAGCAGCATACCCTCATAATACATCGGTGCATACCTTCCCCATATCAACATCCTCACCAAAGTAAACATTTGTGATAACTGATGAACCTAAAGGAATACATTATAAACTCCCAAAGTCCATAGTTTATATTGTTTCACTCTTGGCGTTGTACATTCAATGAGTTTGGACAAACGTGCAATAACATGTATCTATCATTATAGTATCATACAGAGTATGTTCACAGTCCTAAATTTCCACTCTACTCTGCCTATTCATCCATCCACCCCTACAACCCATGAATAACCAATGATCTTTTTCCTCTCTCCACAGTTTTGCCTTTTCCAGAATGTCATATAGCTAGACTGAAATAATGTGTGGTCTTTTCAGATTGGCATCTTTCACTTAGTAATATGCATTTAAATTGCTTTCATGTCTTTTCACGACTTGAAAACTATTTTCTTTTTAGTTCTGAAAAACATCCCATTGCCTGAAGGTGCCACAGTTTATTTACTCGTTCACTTACTGAAAGGCATCTTTGTTGTTTCCAAAGGTTTTACAATTATGAATAAAGCTGCTATAAATATTCAGGTACAGGTTTTGTGTGGACATTAGTTTTAAACTCATTTTGGTAAATACCAAGGAGCTGACTACTGAATTGCATGGTAAGATGTGTCGAGTTTTGTAAGAAACTATCAAACTGTCTTTCAATATGGCTTTATCACTTTATACTCCCACCAGTGATGAATGAGGGTTCCATTCATTCTACATTCACCAGCATCTGTTATCAGTGTTTGGTATTTTGGCCATTCTGATAGGTGTATTGTAGTATGGCATTCATTAAAAAATCACTGATCAAAGAAATCTGTGAAAACTACTTGAAATGAAAGAAATACTTTTGCTATAAAAATGCTCAGATCCATTGTAAATATGAACTGAGTATCTCAGAGAGAAGAATACCTGTATTTCTCAAATGTATTTGAACCATGGTTCATTTTTTCTCTAGATTTCCTATCAACATCTTAAAGAGAAGCTTTGGTCTCAGAAAAAAAATGAAAATAAAAATTTATTTCATTCGTTATTTATTTAACTTTTGTATAAACAAATTACTTAAGGTCAAGACAAATAAAACGGCTTGCCAAAGGCACATGGAAATCTGGTAAAAAAGGTATGATGACATAGTTTAAAAAAAACTGTACTCCAGGACTTATAAGCTGTGAAAACAAACAAATTTCTTAACATCTCTGTTTCTCAGCTTTACCACGCGTAAAATGAAGATAATAACAGTACATACTTCATAGACTTATTCACAGTGTAAATTAGTTAATATATGTAAAGCTTAGAATAGCTTTGGCACTTAATAAAATCGGAAGAAATATTAGCTAATATTATTATTAGTAACAGAGTGGAGGCAAGAACAAATGACCAAATAAGGTTGAATAACGTAAATTATTATTCCCATCAGTTTTTCATCTTAAATGCTAACCGCTTCCCTAGTAACAACAGGACAAAAATTGCTATTAAATTAAGTTATTAAATTGAGGTTCTAGCCTATTTACAAGACAGACTTTAACTAGGACACTTATGAATAAACTACTAAGCACTGTATCTTCCCAACTGCAGTTGCATTTGCAAATTCACAAAGCAATCCTGATGTATTAATTAAGTTACATGATACTTAGAACTTTCAAGTTCTCAGTTCCCCAATTCTCATTTTAGTTATGACTAGAGAATACAGAATTATAGCAGTCTTACAGAAGAATACTGATTAAGGAAATAATTTCTCACACAAAAGAAAAATACTTTTTAAAATTCATATCCTATACTTTGCCATTAGTGTTAACCTGAGTACCCATAAAAAATCATCTAATAATTTAACCTTTTATTTTTATTTTATAGGCAAACTAAACCACTGTATCCTCTGCAGTTTTTTTTTTATTTTAAGTATGATATAAACA
The DNA here is from genome assembly GCF_054371585.1 of Giraffa tippelskirchi. Classification (NCBI taxonomy): domain Eukaryota; kingdom Metazoa; phylum Chordata; class Mammalia; order Artiodactyla; family Giraffidae; genus Giraffa; species Giraffa tippelskirchi. The sequence continues at coordinate 78,679,658 of NC_137275.1, read as the reverse complement.
ATTTGGCATTCACTTCATAAATTGCAAGTATTCGTATCTGTTATAATTTTTTAAATTAATTTTTATTGGAGTAAATTTTCTTTATAATGCTGTGTTAGTTTCTGCTGTACAGCAAAGTGAATCAGCTATATGTAATTGTATACACATATATTCCCTCTTTCTTGGATCTCCTTCCCACTTAGACAACCACTGAGCATTGAGCAGAGTACCCTATATTATAGGGTAGGTTCTCATTAGTTGCCTATTTTATCCATAGTAGTGTAATGTATATATGTCAATCCCAATCTCTGAATTTATCCCTCTTTCCCCCCTTGGTGTTCATACTTTTTTTCCCTCTATATGTCTCTATTTCTGCTTTGCAAATAAGTTCACTTGTCATACAGAGTGAAGTAAGTCAGAAAGAGAAAAACGAGTATTGTATAATATTGTTTACATGTGGAATCTAGAAAAGTGATACAGGTATCTGATATACCTGTAATCCTTACAACTGGAACTATTTTGTGCTTATGTAAGAATTGTTCATGTCCAAACCAAAGGTATTCTGAAAAATGTTATATAAAAATAGAGTAATAGACTTTTTTTCCTTATGATCCGCTTCCATTTATAGCATAATAAAATTATCTGTCAACAAACTAGATAAACTAAGTACTAAGAGTTATACTCGGAGAAGGCAATGGCACCCCACTCCAGTACTCTTGCCTGGAAAATCCCACGGACGGAGGAGCCTGGTAGGCTACAGTCCATGGGATCGCTAAGAGTCGGACACGACTGAGCGACTTCACTTTCACTTTTCACCTTCATGCATTGGAAAAGGAAACGGCAACCCACTCCAGTGTTCTTGCCTGGAGAATCCCAGGGACGGGGGAGCCTGGTGGGCTGCCGTCTATGGGGTCGCACAGAGTCGGACACGACTGAAGCGACTTAGCAGCAGCAGCAGCAAGAGTTATACTATCTCCCCCAAGAGGGTATACTGAACACCTAACCCTCGTGCCTACAAATGTGATCTTTTGGAAACAAGATCTTTGCAGATGTTACCAAGTTATGTTGAGATTGTCATGGTGAATCCTAATCAAATTTCGTTGCTCTCCTTATAGAAAGAGGGGAAAGTTAAACATAAATGCACAAGGGAGGAAGGAACCTGTGAAGACATAGACACAAGAAAGACAGCCATGAGAGGACAGAGGCAGAGACTGAGTGATGCTGCCACCAGCCAAGCAATGCCTGGGGCTTCCAGAAGAGGGAAAGGAAAAGAAGAATCCATCTCCAGAGGCTTAAGAGGAGGATAGCCCTGTGGACACCTGATTTCATACTTCTTGCTCCCTATCTGAGAGTCAGTTTCTCTTGTTTCATCCACTTAGTTTGTGTTACTTTGCTATAACAGCCCCAAGAAATGAAACACCGAGACCCTAGTGCTGTACATTTTTTAGCATTAGATGAAAAAAGTAACTATTTTCTTTTCATACCTCCCAACTTAACAAGACTAACGTATGTGATTGAGTTATAGATGAAAGTAAAACACAAAATGCTTTGAAAGTTTTTTCACTGACTTTAACAGAGAAGAAAAGTCATTATGGAAGGAAGGACAGGGCTTGGTGGGAAAGATATCTGAAATACTGGAGATATGACTTTTTTTTTCTTATGTCATATGTGTTATTTACTATTAGTAAGAGTATCAACTATTATAAAAATATTTTAAAAATGACAGCAAATAATGTACTTCTTTCTCCATATTTGCTATGCTTACCACTACATCTATTATTAGGATTTTCTGTGATATTATAGCAAAACATGTGTAATATCTAGCAGGCACTCTAAGAATACCTTTGAACTGCATCATATTATTTTGATTACAAAGTGATATTGAGTTCTCCGAAATTTTAATTCTCACTTTACAAACAAATAAAATGTCAGCTTTATTTAACAGCCATCAATTCTTTGTTTTACTTTTCTCTCCCTTACATTTTGTAGAGGAAAATGCCACTATATTAAGAGGACTTAACCAACAACTCAGAGCATCTTTCAAGGCAGAAAGTCTCTTTAAAAGGCCCTGATATTTCTTTGTCAACTAATACCTTTAAAACCTTGGCCAATAATAAATTGCTCTATGCTATCTCTTCAATCTTTGAGGAAAATCTTGTGTTTTCTTTTCCTTGAATTATTCTGTGTAAGATATCTCTTGGGTTCACACAAGGTTTTGCATATTAACAGCACAGAAATATGCAGCAATAAGGGATTCCCTGATAACTCAATTGGTAAAGAATCCACCTGCAATGCGGGAGACCTGGGTTTGATTCCTGGGTTGGAAAGATCCCCTGAAGAAAGGAAAGGCTACCCACACTCCAGTATTCTGGCCTGGAGAATTCCATGGATGAGTCCATCCAGTATTCTGGCCTGGAGAATTCCATGGACGAGTCCACGGGGTCGCATAGAGTCTGACACTACTGAGTGACTTTCACTTTCACTTTCTATGCAGCAATATTATCACTTCTATTGATTTAGAAATATTCTGAGGCCCTATTTCTAACCTGTTCCCACTGGAATGAAGGAGCCTGTGATGACAGAGTCAGTAGCTGGGCAATGACCTCCAAAGCAGATAATGAGATGAAGAAGACATCTGTTCTTTTTATTTATCCACACATCATATCTTGTGTTGTCTGCTTGTCATATCAGAAAACATTACATTTTTTTCTCTGTCATCAAATGAGTGCATGGAAATTGCTTATTGTCAGGTTACATGTTCATGTTCTGACTTGTTGCCTTTGCTAACCATGGATTATGACTGAAACCTGGAGAAGATTTTGGATACAACTGAGAGTTAAGGTTTTAGAAACAGAGGGTAGGGATAGGCTTTACAGGAAACACTCTCAGGAGAATTGCCACTAGAGCCAAAAGTAAATACCTTCAGTCTCACAGTGGCCCAAAGTAGGAGTCAGCAACAAGATATACCACACAGATGGATGCCTTCAACATATGGGGATTTCTCCTTTGCTCTGCTTTGTAACACTAGAGAGGAATTATGTGCCATACTGAAGCTTCTCCTCCATATCTTGACCTAGAGCAAACAGAATAATACTTGCTTTTCTTCCTTCATATTTCAACAGAGGTTCCTGACAGCCTGGGATTCTATTCACTGTGCTCAATGCAACTTTATTTTCTCTTGCCTGATAATCCACTAATAGACCCCAAGAGCCAGGCCTACATACAAGAAGAATCAGCTACATCAGTCAATGGCCAAGCAAAAATTAAATGGTAAACTCAAGTGGTACAGATGGTACAAATACTGAAATGTAAGGAAGGGATACTTTAAAAATTATGAGCAGGTATGACAAAAAACACAAAGCACAGTTCAGTGCCCTCAGGTATGGTTACCTCCCAGGTCCGAAGGACTGGAATCTAGAAAGAGAGAACTCTGTAGAGAGAGTTTCATGATGAATGCTATACTCTCCTGTCAAAAAATGTTGCTATCCATAATTTTAATCAACTTTAAAAGAGATTTTTAAAGCTTACAAAAATATTTGTGTATTTTTAAAATCTTATACAAAATTCATGTTAAATTTCAAAATACTAAATACTTTGCCAAAAAAACCATGACAAATATAAGAATGTTAGATCTTAATGATTACTTAACACTGAGAAATTTTAGCATACCCAACAACTCAAGGAAACAAGCTGAATAAATATTGAAAAAGAAGAAATGGAAAGTAAGTCCCATTTTTTATGATGATATGATATTTACAGCTAACATTCAAATAACTCTTCCAAACATAGATACTACATACAAAATGGAAATATGTCATTTGTATGAGTATAGTATATAGGTGTATAAACCTATGCATATGGTGTATAGGTATTATATTACATATATATATATATATATATATATATATATATTAAAAAGAAGAACCAGGATTAAATCTCATTCATGCTGGTGGCCATACAACAAAAATGTTAGAGCAGAAAGATCTAAATACCAATGCTCCAAAAGTGATGTTTAGTTCCCAAGCAATTCCAAACAAAATATTAATTACTTTGTGTGTGCATTTGTGTGTGTGATGGGAATATATTATTTAAGTTCTTTTTGTAACACAAATGAGAAAAGAATGCTAAAACTACAAATGGAGAATACTACGGATCTCTTTTCTCTAGACTTAAAAACTTACTTTAAAGGCACCATAAGCAAAACAGCATGGCATTTTCAGAAGAATAAAAAATAGATGTAGGAGACAACAAGGAACTCAAAAATAGATCCAAGTAATATACTGAGAACCTAATGTGAAAATTGTACTTTTTCAATGCAACAGATATCAGATTAACTACATAATAAATTTTGTTGTTTCAATGGACTACTCACCTAAAAGAACACCACTGAATTTTCTGGCAAGAACAATGATTATGATATCATCCCAGACAGGGTAAAGATTTTATAACATAAAAATCACAGCTAGCCAGGGTCAGCAGAGAAACAAGGATGAATTGCACAAGCACAGGAATATTTTAGGACATTGAAACACTACATGATACTATGTGATAAACGCACCTTTGTCTTACTTTTGTTAAAAATCCCTAGAATGTACAATATCAAGAATGAACCCTAATGTGAAATATGGGTTTTGTCAATGTAGGTTCATTAACTGTACCAACTGTACCACTCTGGCAGGAAATGATGTGTGGGGAGGCTGCACCTGTGTGAGATGAGTGGGTTTATGGGAACTCTGTGTACTTTTCCTTCAATTTTGCTGTGACCTAAAACTACTCTAAAAACTATTTTTTTTTAAAAGCACAACTTTAATATGACAAGAAGAAAAACAGGAAAATTTTAACCTTGGAATAAGACAGGTAAAACAGAAACTATAATGAAAACACTGGTACATTTGACAGCATAAAAATTAATAAAAATTAATGCATTATGCAGCACTAAAAGAGATAAGATGGTTTTCACTGTATACATGTTTGGCATGGCCCATGGAGACAGAGTGCCCAAGTTTAAATCTTGACTATGAAAACCAAATAATAAGTGTTTTAAAATAAAAATCTGTATGGTAAAATATAGGTTTTAAATATTTAAAATCAATTTTTAAACCAAAGTGGGATTTCAAGAATTGAAGGAGAAGCAGAAACATTTTCCTCAGAGATTATTGTAAAGATCAATTACTTGCATAAGAAAATAACAAAATGATATCCATATGGTTAATATGCAATAAATTGCACATAATGTTACGAACATATGTTAAACTTAAAACAAGATGCATTACAAATGCAGAAGTTGTCCACAAGATAAGAGACTGTCAAAGATATCGTTCCACTGGAAATATTCCCAAGAATTGAATGAAACATTGTGTGCTATGTACATTTCTCAGGAGCTCCACTCCTGGGACTGACATGGCACAGTATTTCTCAAAGACACAATGTTGCATGAAATAGAAACATTGCAATGCAGCTATAGGTAATGCATTAGAAGAAAAATGCTTATTTCTGTATTCATATAATAACAATTAATGAATCAGGTGAAGGCTAGGAATTTTGTGTGCAATATGTATTTTAACCAATGCAATAACCATTCAAGGTGGGAACTGTGGTTATCATTGTTTCCAGATAAGGAAACCAAAGTTAAGGGAGTCTAAGTAATCAAGCACATTATTCAGACCTAAACCATTTTTCTGCATTTTAAGATTTCAACCTAGGAATTTAACCATCATGTTATTATTTATGGGAAACATTTGGGAAACAATTTGTATCTAAATCTGACCTAAAGTAACCTAGGTATCACGGTGGAGTGTACCAGAAACAGCTGATCTGGTTTCATGTGTTTCTGGTCTTTTCTCTCCTGTTACATATTGAAGGTGACATAATCTTCCCATCACACCTAATACTTAGTTTATGGATGCTTACATCGAGTGATTATGACACTAATTCTAATTCTATAAATGGTGGCAATATAAAAATTCTTTACTATATTTCTAAACCATACCCATGTAAACGTCTCCCGCAACTGATATGCCCTCCTCATTGAAACATATGCTACTGTAGTTCCCATTTGCATCCACTATTATTTTAGCATGGTGCATAAATTCATAACAATGGTTCATTTATAACTTTACTTCCTTGCTCCATTACTTTTAATTTTCATTCCACTGATACCTTCTTAGGTTATTTCACTAAGTCTGTTAACTGCGTTTCTTCCTTTTTAAGTATGTTTTTTGTTAATTTATTTTGTATTATTTTTATTGTCTTTCTTACTGACATTTCATTTGCTATGCCAGCTGCGTAGTTAGTACAAACAAGATGTCATTCAATTTCAGTCATGTCTGACTCTTTGCAACCCCATGGACTGCAGCCCACCAGGCTCCTCTATCCATGGGATTTCCCAGGCAAGAATACGGGAGTCAGTTGCCATTTCCTTCGTCTAGTTAGTATACCTTTGGAATTTATAAATTCTGGTTTAGAAAAAATTATGGTCTCAGAGTTACAGTGTGCGTCAAACCACAAAGTCATGTACAACTCTTTGCGACCCTGTGGACTACAGCCCGCCAGGCTCCTTTCTCCACGGGATTCTCTAGGCACTTTAAGACACTCCAGTAAGAATTCCAGTAAGAATACTGGAGTGGCTCAAAGTGTGCCCTCCTTCAGGGCATCTTCCTGATCCAGGGATCGACTTGAGTCTCTTATGTCTCCTGCACTGGCAGGTGAGTTCCTTACCACTAGAGCCTTCTGAGAAGCCCAGGACAGAGCAATTATCTAATTCACAGATATCCTTAACTGTTTTGCTCAAGGTAAGTTATTGAATATTATTCTTCTTTCTTTATATATAAAATGGGATATTCCTCTGTGTTGTGTGTGTAAAAGTCGCTCAGTCATGTCCAACTCTTTGCGACCCCCTTGGAATTCTCCAGGCCAGAATACTGGAGTGGGTAGCCTTTCCCTTGTCCAGGGGATCTTCCAAACCCAGGGATAGAACCCAGGTCTCCTGCATTGTGGGTGGATTCTTTACCAGTTGAGCCACAAGAGTGTCTTGTTTGAAGTTCATATAATATGGCATATGAGGAAAGATTGTTAGAGATATAAGGCAAATAAAATTTATATTAATTATAGAAATTATAATATGTTCATTCAACTGTAATATTTATTGTATTCTTGCTATGTGCAAGGCATATGCAAAGTTCTGTGTGTGTGTGTGTGTGTTGAGTCACTCAGTTGTGTCCAACTCTTGCGACCCCATAAACTGTAGCCCACCAGGCTCCTCTGGCCATGAGATTTCTCAGGCAAGAATACTGGACTGGGTTGCCATTTCCTCCTCCAGGGGATTATTCCGATGAGGGGATTGAACCCACGTCTCCTGTATCTCCTGCACTGGCAGGTGGATTCTTTAACGCAAGGTGCTAGGGATAGAGTAAAAAATATGTTTGTTCAAGCATGATAAGCATTAAGAAGCTAAATGTGTAAATGTTTAAATACAATTTTGCTTAAGGATAAAGAGAATTAGAGGTTATTTAATAGCATGTAACAGAAAAATTTGACTGGTCTATTGTGAAACATTTTATTGTTTCAGGTTGAACCATGTTCCCCTAAAATTCATATGTTGAAGTCCCAACTTCAAGTATCTCCCAATGTGACTGTATTTAGAAGTAAGTTAAAATGGCCCATTAAAGTAGATCCTAGTCCAATCTGACAGGTACCCTTCTAAGAAGAAGAAATCTGGAGACGGAGACATTGGGGATATATACTCACATAGAAAAAGGCACCTGAAACCACTTCAAGAAGGTGGCTATCTGCAAGTTATGAAAGAGGCCCCAGAAGACCACAGACCTAATGACATTAATCTTGGATTTCAAGCTTTCAAAAAGGTGAAAAAAAAAAGTATCTGTTATTTAAGCCTCCCAGTGTGTGATATTTTGTTATAGCAACTTGAGCAAACATTTATAAAATATTGTTAAATGTACATTTTAACTTTTATCTCAGTTAATTCATGGTCATGCAAGTTGCATACAAAGTACATATTCCTTGTTGACTTGGAAAACTCATATGGTGCTAGCTATAGACCAAGTACCAAAAAGGAGAACACCTACTTTTCAGTCCTGTATCTATGGGTGGGAACAGTACCTAGTAAGAACTCAACTGTCAGTACTACAACATTATGTGTAATATTTGATTAATTAGGATTTAAGTATGAGAGACTTCTTTCTGATGAATGTAAATATTGATAGGGAGGGATCTATGAGAACAAAGTGATCTTTCAAAGGCAATCCTTTGTTCTTCAAAATCATCTCTAAGGGTCTCTTGCTGTGCTGTGCTGTTTTTAGTTGCTCGGCCATATCTAACTCTTTGTGACCCCAAAGAGCCTGCCAAGCTCCTCTTTCCTTGGGGATCCTCCAGGCAAGAATGTTGGAGTGGGTTGCCACGCCCTCCAGGGGATCTTCCCAACCCAGGGATTGAACCCAGGTCTCCTGCATTGTTGGCAGATTTTTTACCATCTGAGCCACTAGGGAAGCCCAAGAATACTGGAGTGGGTGACCTATCTCTTCTCCAGGGGAACTTCCCCACCCAGGAATCGAACCAGGGTGTCCTGCATTGCAGGTGGATTCTTTACCAGCTGACCTACCAGGGAAGCCCAAGGATCTCTTAGGGAGCATATATATGTAACTTAATCCCAGGTTCCTGGCAGTGGTCCCTTTAATTCCTGCACATTCATAATAATAGTAAGAAGACATCACAAGGCAAAATCCCGACTGACTTTAATACCAACAGCATTCAAATCTAGTCACATTTAGAAATGTTACATGTTTGTCTGTCATTTTTTTTCAGTACTTCTTGATTTAAGCCTTTTTGATTTACACATTTTAATAACTCACCAGATACAATTGTCACTGAAGACTGCATAAAAATAAATTGTAGTAATTAGATATTAGGCAAGCCCAATTAGATATTAGGCAAGATCTAAAAATTATGACTTATTTTCACTTAAGTATGATGATATGTCTGAAGTCAAAATATCTAGGTTGAAATATCAAAATATCTAGGTTGAAATTCTTAAAATATAGGAAGTAGTGTCTCAAATAAATGGTTCTGGTGCAAAATAATGAGCACTTTTACAAAAGAAATGTTTTTTAAAATGTCCTAATTGTTATATGTCTTCTTTGATCCAAGACTTTTAAAGGCTAAATTCAAGGACGCATACTACCTTCTCCATCAAAATAACTATTTAAAAAGGAAGGTAGGAAGAAATCCATAAAGTATTGCACTCTTGACCTTAATAGCTGTTTTAGATTCAATCGTTTCACCTTAAGTGCTTTGAAACTTAAATGTAGATGATAATGGTTGGATATATCAGAATATCAGAATATAGATGACTCTGTTTCTTCATTTTTTTCTTATATTTTTCTCTACTTACCAGATTACTTCTGGGACAACATTTATTTCACCTTGAGGTAAAGTATTTTTTTTTTTTTTTCCCTTTGGTAATGTTTGGGAGTTTGGGTAGTCAACTAGGCTCACTATTTATCAATGAGGATAAATCGATTTATGTATTTTATTTATTAAATTTGTTATATGGTTATTGAATTTATTATATAGTTATTCAATTTATTTATTAAATTTGTTATATATGTTATATGGTTATAAGTTAGAAACTACTCCACCTATCTAAACCTGCAGGCTATTCACAAGGAGACTCTTTTTTGGTGTTTTCCTCTCCAAATCTAATCCTTTGTTTGATGGATTTAAAACTGGAGGGAGGTAGTCCATAAATCTGCAAGAGGAAGAGAGTAGTTGGTATCTAGTTCCAAAACGGGTTGCATATGCTTTGTATCCGAAGAAATGCTTCCCACTGAGTCAGACAAGAACTCAGCCCACTATTGTTCCTCCTTACCCCTCCTATGAACTCTAATTTTTCAAACTAAGTCCTTTAATCTACCACTCGAGTCTAGCTACCCTCACACCCTGATCTCTGCTAAAATTAAAAAAAAAAGAAAGCATCTCTCTACTTTCTGAGAAATTGAACAGTTATCAACTGAAGTTTTCAATTTACCTGCTCCATTTTGTCTTTAAAGTCTACAAGTTCCTTGCTCTCTGCAGAAAACTCATCTTAAAGTTGCCTTTGCTATATTTTAATCAAGACTTGATCTAATAAATTCTGTTTTCATGCTTAAGACTTTCACCATAGAAAAGCAGCCAAGGGTAGAAGTGGGAGAGTGATGGTCAGAGTGATCAAGAAATAAGAGAAAGCTAATTGTCAGCTTAGTATATAACGTGCACTACTAGTAGAAATATATTTTCATTAATGATTCTTAAAACAATTAAATAATATCACAAATTCAGGATAAGTGGCTTAGACTGGCTAACGGCATTCACAACTCAACCATAAATTATTTTAATTAGTGAAGCAGATACTCAGGTATACTTAAGGAAGAGACGCTTTATTTGAAATTAAAAATTAGGTATAAAAGTAAACATTTTAGGTGAAAAATCAAACAAGCTATAACTTTAAATATGAAAGTGACAAGCAACGTAGCATGGGATAAAAAACTGGAAAATATCCAAAATTTGAAATCAAGAAAACAGACTTTTGCTCATCTCTGGCACTGACTAGGTACAGAAACAACTGCAGGAATGAACACAGAATCAATTTATCCTTTGCAAAATAAGAAAGCTTGGTTACTCTAACTTCTCAAAATTTTATGATTGACTGGATAAGTAAGGAGTAGGAAAATAAAGGGAGAGTCAAAAAGAAAAAAAAAAGAAATTTACCAACAACTTATTTCCAAGGATATTAAGAAAGTACAAGTAAAATAACGATAAAAAAATGAATGTTATGAATTACCAATGGCTTGATTTAAAAATTTTGGGACATTTTCAGCTTTACAGACGAAAGATTATTACCTATACTCTAAGCATCATATACACACTCAAAACAAAAGCAAATGTCAAAACTTTTTGTATTATATTTTCCTCAATCACTCCTCATTATATAGTAGCAGAAATAGAAACAGTGAACATGTGAACAGATTATATTTCTATAGTGTGGTGTCACAAATATGCGCTCATGTTTTCAATTACCTTAAAACACATATGCTTTTAAGGTCATATCACCAAGAATTTCATCGATCTACAGTTCAGTACTAACAATTTATTTTCCTCCCCAAATGCATATTATTCAATTTGGGAAGTGGGGAAGAAGGTAAACACTTTTTCTTTCTCTTTCTTGATAATGACCTTCTTTCTTGGTTCCCAGGAACCTGGCAGTCAAATACACTCTAAACTATTCAAGGACAACACTTAACACAAGACATTAGAGTGACAGTGATGGGAAGAAGCAATTGCCAACTACAGCATCCTTTCTGAATAGCTGTGAATGCCACATAACCTTAGGGATGATTTTAACATCATGCTTGAGATCCCCTTGAGCTCTTATATAACTGGTATGCTATGATATTGTACAGTAAGTAATTAAACCATAATGTATTCAGGGAAGAGTTTAATGTTACACATTAAATGCACGATGCTGAAGAAATGCAGGGACCTATTTTCAGCTTTGACTCCAAGTAGAAAGACACTCTTGGTCACCAAGTGTCTTGGATAGCCTCCATCTCATAGCTACAGGTCACAGAAGGCAAAAATACTGGCATAAAAATACCATTGTTACAGAAAGAAGGCGATCTGGAGTTTATTTAACAAAATAAATATATTTCTTATATGTATAAATTTAAATATATAAATATAGATTTATATTTCTCATTGCTATGCAGATCACAACAAATGCTACGTAAAGCTCCACTCTAAAGAACGTCTTCAATTACAATTTAATTTAGACTAATGCCCATAGGAGTTTCATGTGTTGGGGTCAGCGATGTGATATCTAGTGGAGTTAAAACCATAGAGCTAACACTGCCTATAGAATCCTGCCTAACCAAGTAATCATTTGTCTCAGTGCACTACATATTGCAGCTAGAAAGTGAAAAAGTGAAAGTGAAGTCGCTCAGTCGTGTCCGACTCTTTGCGACCCCATGGACTGTAGCCTACCAGGTTCCTCCATCCATGGGATTTTCCAAGCAAGAATACTGGAGTGGGTTGCCATTTCCTTCTCCAGGAGATCTTCCCAACCCAGGGATTGAACCCACGTCTCCTGCATTGTAGGCAGACGCTTTACCGTCTGAGCTACCAGGGAAGTCCAAGAATCCCCTACAATTGTATCACTTCAACAATAGTCTAGCACTTTCATTATGATCATGAAAATATAGAAACTATACCACTAGTTAAATATTACTTTTTCCCTTTGTATTTGTGCATATTACTGCCATGCCTTTCTGAAGGGGATTATTAGTTTACCACAGCTCCTAACAAGTAAGAAAGCATACCTAGAAGTGAATACCATATAGTTCTTTATTTAATACATAAAATTTAGTAACATGTGAAATTTAGCTGCTGTTCATGGTGTGACAAAGAGTCGGACACAACTGAGCGACTGAACTGAACTGAACTGAAATTTAGCTGATAGTTTTTAGTAAAGTTAATCATTAAAATTGAAATTTATTTTATGTACTAAGATGTTTTACATTAATTTTACATAAGTTATTTTTAAATGATCACAGCAGCCCCATCAGAAAGGTTTTTCTGTTTTCCTTATCTTGTAGTACAAAAACTGAGATTTGATACTTTAAATAATTTGCCACGGTAACCCTGGTGGGAAGTGTTAGGGTTGAATTTGGACTCCATAACCCATTAATTTATCACTAATTTAGAAGGAAAAGTGTATTATCTTTTTAATTTGAGGTATCTCATTAGTAGGCTATTAAATATTAATTAGTAATTCAGTGATCATTTTTTCTGCCTGATGACACTTATAGCCAACGTTTATTGAGTATCATCAGCATTACCCTAGGCAATTTCAATGTAAGACATTTTGTTCTCACAAGAAGCACGTAAGACAGATACTATTATTTTCCCTATTATACAAATGAGTAAACTAGACCATTGAGACTAAAAGAAACTTGCTCAAGTATCATGTCTTAAGTAGTGGAAACAAGAGTCAAACCCAGGCAGTCTGTCTCCTATATGCCTCTCCTTACTTTAGATGCCTCTAAATGAAAACAACATAAGATTCACAAAGAGTAGAGTTATTTTAGAGCACTTTATTTTTAAACACTAAAAAGATTAAAATATATTACTTGAACATTAATTGAGAAATTAGTTTTGAGGTAAAAGTTATATCACAATCACTTTTTGTCTAAAGCTTAGGTCCCTTATAGTAATCAGCACATCTAATTAACACAAAATTTTAAAGTATAAAATATGTACATTTGTTGTTGATTCAGTATATTTTTGAGGACAAAGCCATTTTACCTACTAGTTATATCACAGATAAAGAAATCTGAAGAGATATTTCACTTAAAAAAGCAATCAGTTGCTACCTAGATAAACTGCTATACCCTTTTTAATGCACTGATGAGCTTAACATAAAAATACTGACAACAGCAAAAGCAAACCAAAATGCTCACCAATGAAATACTCTATGCTAACTCTCTGAGAGCTATAAAATTACATGAAAACAAACAAAGTGAGATAAACCTAACAGCATTTGGCATTTGGCAAGTATCAAAGCTAGGTTGCTTAGGGGAAAATGCTAATAATAAAAAGAAATGTAGAGATTAAGCTTAGGTCCCACTAGAAATCAGTGAGTCTTCTCAATTCAGCAGGAAACTAGTGATGATCTCGGCCTGGCAGTACCCCTTAGCTTCAGCAGAAGAAAACACAACTCTGCTCTGAATAAAAGGATTCCTAATTATGCTGTTGGCATTCCTTCATAATAAGTTCAGTCTATGAACAACTATGAGTATACAGTCAAAATTGCAAACATATAAGGACTTAAGTGAACATTTATGATAACAAATAGGAAAACATCAACAAAAATATTTAAAGTCAGAAGTACTTTAAACTAACTACTAATTGTAGAAAATAATATAACTCTAATCAAAAAGATTAAAGATTTAAAGTATAGAAAAATTTGCAAGAACTAGAAAGTATTTCTAAAATGATTACACATAAAATAATCAATAGAACTTTAATAAATGAAAAATACTGAAAAAATTGAAATGAATGGTTAAATAGTAGAGTAGATCTAAGAGAATATAGAAATAGTGAAATGGAAGATTAGGCAAAGACAGAACAGAAGACAAGTCAATGCAAAATATGAAAGAGAAAGAATATTTATGGAAAAGAGAATAAAATAACGCATGTCTAACTGACAGCCCAAAGGGACTGAATAAAGAATGGTTTGTATTTGAACAGATTTCAGAAATTTACACAACTAACAAAAGACCTGAAAACACTGATATCAAAGCATATGTACATGAATCTGTATGAGTAAAAGCAAAGCGATATTTAGACACATTCCTAGTGCAGCTGCAGAACACCAAAGATAAAGAGTATATTTTATAACAGCAAATGTGAAGGAAAGGGTAAGAAAGATTGGTTAAAGAAGAAATACGATTAATTTTACACTAGATTTTTCAATTTATGTTGTAAAATAAGCTGGAAAAAAATCAATACCTTCTTAGTGCTTAGAAAAAAGTAACTGCAGATTTACAATTGTGAATCCTGTGAGATGCTTTTTTAAAATTAAGGGCATAATAAAGATACTTAAAATTTTTAAAAACTGTAAATATTTGTTACAGGATGAATTTAATATAAACAATTTTAAAATGTATTCCAGGAAGAAAAAAACCCTGCTATTCCTTATCTAATAATTAATTGGAGAGAATCCAGTATCTTGGAGAAGTCATTTGTGACATATACAACTGACAAACAATTTGTTTTAAAATATATACAGGGACTTCTCTGGCTGTCCTGTGGTTAAGATTCTAAGCTTCCATTGGAGGGGGCATGGGTTGGATCCCCAGTCAGGGAACTAAGACCCCACACGTTGCACAGCGCAATTAAAAATCAAATAAAATATAAACAGAAATACTAAAGTTCAGTTAAAAAATCAAATAACCCAAGAAATAAGACAAACAACCAAAATGTAAAAAAATGCTGAATGTTCAAAATAAGTATGTGAAGGTAGATATAAATACATATTCTAAATAGATATTTAAAAGATATAAACATCTGATAAATATATGAAAATACTCAATGTCACTTTTTGTCAGAAAATGAAAATTAAGAGCATAATGACATATGAAGTGGCACATAAGAATTAGTAAAAACATAGAAGAAAAATGATGCTCAGTGTTGATACCACACATTTATCAGAGAAAGAATCCTGATGACTGTCTCTTCAAAAGATATTCAGAATCCAAGCACTACTCACCCCCTCTCCTGCTATTACCATGCACAGAATCACCATGTCTAACCAGGATGATGGTAATACCTCCTAATCATTTTCACTTCTTGCAACTTTGCTCCCCTCTTCTGCTCTATCCTATGAAATAGCCAACAGTGTAAGGATTATAATCCAAAACTTTTACAGTTAAACTCTAAGACTCTAATCACTATTACCTCTATTTCATCTCCACTTGTCTCAATATGTTCCTATCTCTTTGCTGTTTGCCCCACACAGGCATGCTCCTGCCTTTGAGATTTTTACTAGATAATCTGTCCTCCTGAAATTCTCTTCCTTCAGATATTTACATTGATGACTCCCTACCTTCTCCTGCATGAGGCCTACCCTGTCCAACCTATTTAAAATTCTTCACCTCTCTTTCTCTCATTGCACTTCCAATACCACTTACCTTGTTCTATTCTTTGTGTTTTACTTGTAAATTTCAATAATAATAAAGCTTTTGCTTAAATCCAGCAGGAATGATAGGGATTTTCTCCCCTATTCCCTCATCAAGATTATTCAACTATGGTCCATTTTAAGTCTAAAAATACTAGAGAATCTCCAGTCTCTTAAAGTATATAGTATTGATTGTTAACATCAAATGACTTTATTTTCTTGGGCTCCAAACCACTACAGATGGTGACTGCAGCCATGAAATTAAAAGACGCTTGCTCCTTGGAAGAAAAGCTATGACAAACCTAGACAAGATATTAAAAAGCAGTGACATTACTTTGCCAACAAAGGTCACTCTAGTAAAAGCTATGGTTTTTCCAGTAGTCATGTATGGATGTGAGAGTTGGACCATAATGAAAGCTGAGCACCGAAGAATTGATGCTTTTGAACTGTAGTGTTAGAGAAGACTCATAAGAGTCTCTTGGACTGCAAGGAGATCAAACCAGTCAACCCTAAAAGAAATCAGTCCTGAATATTCACTGGAAGGACTGATGCTGAAGCTGAAGCTCCAATACTTTGGCCAGCTGATGTGAAGAACTGACTCATTAGAAAAGACCCTGATGCTGGGAAAGATTGAGGGCAGGAAAAGAAGGGGACGACAGAGGATGAGATGGTTGGATAGCATCACCAACTCAATGGACATGAGTTTGAGCAAGCACCAGGAGTTGGTGATGAACAGGGAAATCTGGCATGTTCCTGTCCATGGGGTCACAAAGAGTTAGACACGACTGAGTAACTGAACTGAACATTATAATAGCTTTTCTTTTTTTTCCAACTCAAACCCTTAAATAATGCACATTTAACAGTGTTGGCAGCCTAAAATCCACCTTCATTTTAACATTTATATGTTGATGCTTTATCTTCATTGTATCTTGCCCTTTTTGCACAGGACAGTTTCTAGTGTTTGAATTTAACCTTATTTATGCAATGTCTTTATTTCCATTTATTTAAATATCCTTGAATGTTTGCAATGTCAGTGACTAAAATGAACATAAAATTAATACAATATATAGAGTTTATACAAAACTTGAGTGCTAGTCAAGTATTTAGATAAATTTATGAAATCATTGGAACAAAATACTGTTCAAACCCTTTTATTTTCAAAGCATGTGTCATAAATGTATTGGTCTCTAAATTCTTCTTATCTAAA
This sequence comes from Giraffa tippelskirchi, assembly GCF_054371585.1. NCBI lineage: Eukaryota > Metazoa > Chordata > Mammalia > Artiodactyla > Giraffidae > Giraffa > Giraffa tippelskirchi. Next base: position 78,662,745 of record NC_137275.1, on the reverse strand, counting down.
GCCGTCCAGCCTAAAAAGAAAAGGATCTCTAATCTTATTTATTATCTACATTAAAACTGAGGTCCAGGTGAATAGTTGGTTTAAGCAGGGAAGTCACTTGTAAGAGACAAGTAGCCCACAGATATTTAGATGAAAGATAAGAAGTTAAAGCAGGGATAATATCATGAATTTAAGAGAAGAAATAAGTTTCAGGACAGTGAATAAATTAAGTTGACTGGTATAGAGTTGTTTTATTTTTCACTTTTTAGATTTCTCAATCACTCATCCCTATTCTTTAAAGAATTTTTCATTTGTTAAATATCTTAGGATTTTTAGCAAGGCATTGCCAGTTCGGACACCCCTAATGTTATATTTAAATCAAATGTTCCAAACCTGTCATTTTCAAAATAAGAAATGCTTCTATGATTAGGTATTGAAATGTCAATTTACAATTTAGTGTTTTCAGACACAGGTTTTTTAAAAAACTAAAGTACATAAAAGGTATTCAAAAAATCTATGTTAACTACTGTTTCTTGTCTCTTATTTTGTGAATTTGATAGTATCTAAAAAAAAAATTCAACCAGAGGTTTATATCAAACAATGAAAAGAACTGAAAAAGCTCAGATAGACACACATACACAAACTGAAAATAACAAAACACCAGCAACATCTCTTTTGTGACATGGTTTCTATAACTGATACAAGCAATATAGGAAGAACAAAGATCAGTTCTACCAGGATGCCTTAAATATAGTTTATTTTTAAAGGCAGTGCTCAAAAAGAAAATTTTATTTTTTGCTTGGAATACTAACTGACATAGAACTAAAGAAATTCTTTTTTCTATTTATTTTTCTCTTCCTCAGTTCTCCCAAAAAGTATTTTGGCAAACAAGCAAAAATTATAATATCTTTAAGAGAATATAAAGTTCATTACTGTGTTTATTCTTAAAATTACATCAGAGAGTGATTATTTTGAACAAGTAACTACACAAGGTATTTTTATACTAATTACAAATCCAAGGAATTCCAGGAAATTTTAATATTGTGGCTACATCTTAGCTACCTGATGGTGACTAATATTTCTATTCAATTAGGATACACTTCCATCTGTTTATATTTTAAACGCATCTCTGTCTACATTTTAAAGACAATCTCTATAATGTTTGGAATTTGGCTGAATATTCTTTGATAGTACCAGGAGGCTTTTATTTTTTGGTGGATTATATCAGTTGCAGAAAAAAAAAGGAACACAATGCAAACAACCTTCAACTTGGAGTTAAAATGAGAATTAAAAAATGGCCTTTTGGACACTGACCTTTCAATGTCTTAAAAAAGATTGATGACATAATGTTTAATGGTGCTACTGCAGTACTTAATATCACATAATTCACTTTGATAGCAAAGCAAATGACTTTTAAACTATCTTGAAAAAAGATGGCATAGCTCAGACCACCAGATCAAGATCTTCACTGCTACCCTTGAAAAAAGAAAAATACTTCTCCCGGGGAAAATACCTGGACATGGATCATATCTGGCACCTGGTTTCCTATTTTCCATTGCATTTCAATCAATGATAACTTGAAAGGAAGTCTAGACATAATTTATAGTTGCCCAAATATATCACAACTCTTTTTAAGTAATGTAACACTATTAAGAAAAACTAAGGTGATGACTTTCCTAAGATATTTTTAGTATTTCACATTACTCTATCATTTTATATTTTAATAATAAATACAATATAATACCGATTCAAAACTGTGTTAATCACAGAATTTTATACATATATACTTAATTTTATTGAAATATTGAAAACTAAAAGTATATATTCATGAATATTCTTGCCTTACTAGATGACATGCCATTCATATTAAAATGTATTATATTAAAAATGAGAAAAGATAGTCACGTACATATTTGTAAATAATAATCATACAAGGGCATGCATTTAAAAATGTTTAACAAAGTTAGAATTTCATTTAATTTGAAACAAAATATTTAAAAAGCTTTGACACTAGACATTTATGTATAATACAGTGATAGTGCTTTCCAAGCTGCTCAAGTGGTAAAGAATCCACCTGCAAATGTGGGAGACCGGGCAGGAGACAGGGTTTGAAACTTTGGGTCAGGAAGTTGCCCCTGAAAGAGGAAATGGCAACCCTCTCTAGTATTCTTGCCTGGAAAATCCCATAGGCAGATGAGCCTGGCGGGCTATAATCCATGGGGTTGCAAAGAGGCAGACATGACTAACCAGTTGACCATGTGCACACACACGGACACACACACACACACACACAACAGTGATAGAGCTGAAGATAATTAAATAAATATCTTAGAATAATACTATCATCCAAATACTCAGAATTAATTTCAATTTACTTAAATGAGACATCAATGTACAAATTGACATCATAAAAAAATCACATCTAATAAGGTCATACCCATGGGTAATGTCCCGATAGTTGTTTGTTAATATCAAGAAACAACATGGAAACATTAATTCGTTGGCGAACAAAAATAAGTTCTATTTTCCCTATTGCAAATACCATTACAAATAGAAGGAAGAAAATTTGAAGTCACAGATTTTTTATATTTCAAAACTACGAATTGACTAAATAAATATTTTAAATGAAATTAAAACATGTAAATGAAAACAAAGTATTTGCTCTTCTTAATCTTTCAAATGATTCATCTCAGTATTCAGAGACTGTTAATAGTTGGCTTTTAAGTTGATAACTCATTTGTTCAATTTGCTTAAAATTTTAAATAACAATACCTAGTAAGAAAGCAATACAAACTTCTCTTTCTCACGTGTTTATTAGAATTCTGCTATGTTCAAGCTGGTTTTAGAAAAGGCAGAGGAACCAGAGATCAAACTGTCAACATCCGCTAGATTATCGAAAAAGCAAGAGAATTCCAGAAAAACATCTATTTCTGCTTTATTGACTATGCCAAAGCCTTTGACTTGTGGATCACAATAAACTGTGGAAAATTCTGAAAGAGATGGGAATACCAGACCATCTGACCTGCCTCTTGAGAAACCTGTATGCAGGTCAGGAAGCAACAGTTAGAACTGGACTTGAAACAACAGAGTGGTTCCAAATAGGAAAAGGAGTAGGTCAAGGCTGTATATTGTCACCCTGCTTATTTAACTTACATGCAGAGTATATGATGAGAAACGCTGGGCTGGAAGAAGCACAAGCTGGAATCAAGATTGCCGGGAGAAATATCAATAACCTCAGATATGCAGATGACACCACCCTTATGGCAGAAAGTGAAGGAGAACTAAGGACCCTCTTGATGAAAGTGAAAGAGCAGAGTGAAAAAGCTGGCTTAAAGCTCAGCATTCAGAAAACTAAGATCATGGCATCTGGTCCCATCACTTCATGGCAAATAGATGGGGAAACAGTGGAAAAGTGGCTGCCTTTATTTTTTTGGGCTCCAAAATCACTGCAGATGGTGATTGCAGCCATGAAATGAAAAGACGCTTACTCCTTGAAAAGAAAGTTATGACCAACCTAGATAGCATATTAAAAAGCAGAGACATTACTTTGCCAACAAAAGTCCGTCTAGTCAAGGCTATGGTTTTTCCAGTAGCCATGTATGGAAGTGAGAGTTGGACTATAAAGAAAGCTGAGTGCTGAAGAATTGATGCTTTTCAACTGTGGTGTTGGAGAAGACTCTTGAGAGTCCTTTGGACTGCAAGGAGATCCAACCAGTCCATCCTAAAGGAGATTAGTCCTGGGTGTTCATTGGAAGGACTGATGTGGAAGCTGAAACTCCAATACTCTGGCCACCTGATGCGAAGAGCTGACTCATTGGAAAAGACCCTGATGCTGGGAAAGATTGAGGGCAGGAGGAGAAGGGGCCAACAGAGGATGAGATTGTTGGATGGCATCACCGATTCAATGGACATGAGTTTGGGTAGGCTCTGGGAGTTGGTGATGGACAGGGAGGCCTGGTATGCTGTAGTTCATGGGGTTGCAAAGAGTTGGACATGACTGAGTGACTGAACTGAACAGAACTGAGCATTTTGAGATAGTCTGATAGTCAAACCCATGCTTGTGTAACTGCTAAGAGTGATCTGTATGATAAACTCGTATAAAATTGCTATTTGTGAAGATTAAAATAATAATTCTAATGCAAATCCTATTCTAGAAAAAAGCCTTTAAAACCCACTCTGCAGATATTACGAACAGTGCTTTCACACATTTTCTTTGGAAAGTTTGGTAAAATGAACAAAAGTTATCACGAACCTATTAAAATTTTACAATCACAACATATCTCTTGTATTCATAGATTTTGTTATTGTTATTCAGTTGCTCAGTCATGTCTGACTCTCTGTGACCCATGGATTGTAGCACACCAGGATTACCTTTCCTAACGATTTCCTGGAATTTGCTCACACTCATGCCCATTGAGTCGTTGATGTCATCCATCCATTTCATCCTCTGTCGTCCCCTTCTTCTCCTTCCCCCAATCCTTCCCAGCATCAGGTCTTTTTCAATGAGTCAACTCTTTGCATGAGGTGGCCAAAGTATTGGAGCTTCAGCTTCAACATTAGTCCTTCCAATGAACAACCAGGACTGATCTCCTTTAGGATGGACTGGTTGGATCTCCTTGCAGTCTAAAGGATTCTCAAGAGTCTTCTCCAACACCACAGTTCAAAAGCATCAATTCTTCAGCGCTCAGCTTTCTTCACAGTCCAACTCTCACACCCACACATGACTATGGGAAAAACCACAGCCTTGACTAGAATGACCTTTGTTGGCAAAGTAATGTCTCTGCTTTTTAATATGCTATCTAGGTTGGTCATAACTTTCCTTCCAAGGAGTAAGCGTCATTTAATTTCATGGATGCAGTCACCATCTGCAGTGATTTTGGAGCCCCCCACCAAAAATATTTCTGCCACTGTTTCCACTGTTTCCCGATCTATCTGCCATGAAGTGATGGGACCAGATACCATGATCTTAGTTTTCTGAATGTTGAGCTTTAAGCCAACTTTTTCACTCTCCACTTTCACTTTCATCAAGAGGCTTTTTAGTTCCTCTTCACTTTCTGCCACAAGGGTGGTGTCATCTGCATATCTGAGGTTATTGATATTTCTCCCGACAATCTTGATTCCAGCTTGTGTTTCTTCCAGCCCAGCATTTCTCATGATGTATTCTGCATGTAAGTTAAATAAGCATGATGACAATATACAGCCTTGACCTACTCCTTTCCCTACTTGGAACCAGTCTGTTGTTCCATGTCCAGTTCTAACTGTTGCTTCCTGACCTGCATACAGGTTTCTCAAGAGGCAGGTCAGATGGTCTGGTATTCCCATCTCTTTCAGAATTTTCCACAGTTTATTGTGATCCACAAGTCAAAGGCTTTGGCAGAGTCAATAAAGCAGAAACAGATGATTTTCTGGAACTCTCTCGCTTTTTTGATGATCCAGCAGATGTTGGCAATTTGATCTCTGGTTCCTCTGCCTTTTCTAAAATCAGCTTGAACATCTGGAAGTTCACAGTTCACATATTGCTGAAGCCTGGCTTGGAGAATTTTGAACATTACTTTACTAGCGTGTGAGATGAGTGCAATTGTGCGGTAGTTTGAGCATTCTTTGGCATTGCCTTTCTTTGGTATACATGATGTATACTGTTTTCTTTAGTTTGTACCTATATCTTCCCATATACATTTGCATGTCTACCTCAAGATTATGCTATATAATCATATAGGCTTAAAAACCAAGTTATTAAACATTCTTACACTATTATTGAAAAAATAAACTTTGAGTAAAAGTGTTAGGGCTTCTACTAATACAACATGCATACACCATAATAAAGGAATTTGTGAAGCCTGTTTTCAAAACTCAGATGGTAATTTTCTAAATGAGTTAATAAGTAAAAATAGATGTTGGGTACTTATTCATGAATATAATGTATGATACAAAAATATAAGCAAGCACCTAAATAGATTTTGTCCATATTCTCAATTTTGTAAAATTATCATTCAAAGCACAAAGCCTTTTCCAATTTAAATTTATGATAATAAGAGAATAAAGACCCTAAGAGAATGAGAACTAGCAAAAAATATTATTTCAGAAGTAAAACTTTAACAAAAATTAGTAGAGTTACATAAGTGTCTATAAACCACAAATTCCTAAAGAAAATATTTCTGAGAGAAAACTAGAGCTGTTCACAAATAATAGTACAATTTTAAACCATTTTAAGCCATCAGTCATGTCTGAACATTATTTATCATCATATATAGTCCTGTAAAGTGATGATAATAAGTACAACTTTTCTGTTTCAATGGATTCTTCATTCAATCAGTAAACATTTATGAAGCTTCTATTATATTCCAGATAACTGTACATTAAGGATATCAAAATTAAATACATAAATGGCCTTAAAATTAAAAATTTTAGCAATAATAGTATATCATTCCTTTTATAATAGAAATCACACTGTAAAAAAAAGTTTACTTTTAAAATATATTTTTAAATGTTATTAAGATGTGGTGCTAAGTTGCTTCAGTCATGTCTGAATCTTTGCGACCCTATGGACTGTAGCCTGCCAGGCTCCTCTGTCAATTGGGATTCTCCAGGCAAGAATACCAGAGTGGGTTGCCGAGCTTTCCTTAAATGTACACATCTTAAGAGTACACCTCAATTAATTTTACATAGGCTCTTGTAGCATATATGAAATTGTAATATGAAAAAATATGTGTAAAACATTCAGATCAATATATAGAACATATCCAAATACCTCAAAGTTTCCTTCTTAATATACTATTGACAAATGCATAAGTTATGTTTGAAGAACAAAAGCCCAATAGTAAAATATTAAAAAGTGAAAAATACATGAAAATTGGCTTACAATATTCTAAAATATAAGAGGGTAGAAAGGTAATTGTCCATTCATAAAATCATGATATGGAAAAAATTTACAACAATCTCATTTATTTTACATCATTGTGCTGAAAATTTTAATGTGAATTTCAATCATTTTGAAGATTTTCATCTCTTTGTAACTTAAAATAATTATATTTAAATAGCATGAGAAATAACATAAAATTATATCATGTTGATTGCAGATACATATTGTTTGTTAACTTCAATTTGTTATGTCTACCTATTTGAGAATGTATAAATAACTAGATCAGTGTAGTAGTCATACTAAAAGATTTTTGTTCCTGTTGTTTGATCAGAAAAACTTAAAAAAATGGTATCCTAGTCATTTACCAATGCCTTTAGAAAAGAATAATGTTTTATAAGCTTGATAACTAATGAGAACCTACTATATCGCACAGGGAACTGTACTTGGTCCTCTCTGGTGACCTAAATGAGAAAGAAATCAAAAAGAGGGGATATATGTATATGCATGCTAAATCACCTTGCTGTACAACAGAAACTGACATCAGTGTAAAGCAACTGTACTGCAATAAAAAAATAATGCTTAATAAAATATTCGGATGGGTGGGCACACAATAATATAGGATCAGAAGGCATAAAAATGAGACTTAATCCCTTTGATGTTCTATTATCATGCCTGAACAGCCTAACTGTAGGATGAAAAATACACGTAGAATATTCACCACCTTGAACATAGGGTTTAACAGTCCTGGATGGGCATAAGCCTTGCCAGGGTTATTTATCTGAAACTAGCTCACATTCACTGTTTCTTTACAAAGGACTGAAAACTAAGGGCTAAGCCCTAGTGAAAAGGGTCTTTAGCATGAAAATATCTCTGTCTTAAACACTGCCTCTTTTATCTGCTTTTCCTTTTGCTTTTACAACTGAAGACTTAATATTGTATTCTTCATAGAATCAAAAATCATGCTTTGTTATAACTCTAAACATCATTTAAGAAGGAGTCAAGATTTTTTAGATGTCTCTAAACTGAAATTAAAAGACGCCTACTCCTTGGAAGGAAAGTTATGACCAACCTAGATAGCATACTAAAAAGCAGAGACATTACATTGTCAACAAAGTTCTGTCTAGTCAAGGCTATGGTTTTTCCAGTGGTCATGTATGGAATTGAGAGTTGGACTATAATGAAAGCTGGGCATCAAAGCATTGATGCTTTTGAACTGGGGTGTTGGAGAAGACTCTTGAGAGTCCTTTGGACTGCAAGGAGATCCAACCAGTCCATTCTAAAGGAGATCAGTCCTAGGTGTTCATTGGAAGGACTGATATTGTAGTTGAAACTCCAATACTTTGGCTACCTGATGTGAAGAGCTGACTCATTGGAAAAGACCCTAATGCTGGGAATGATTGAGGGCAGGAGAAGAAGGGAATGACAGAGGATGAGATGGTTGGATGGCATCACTGACCCAATGGACATGAGTTTTGGTAAACTCCAGGAGTTGGTGATGGACAGGGAGGCCTGGCGTGCTGCAGTTCATGGGCTCACAAAGAGTTGGATATGACTGAGTGACTGAACTGAACTGAAACTGTCACATGTGATCAAATTATACATAGTCCATTTGAAAACCGTATAGGAAAATTAGTTACTAAAATACATCTTTTGCACAACAATCAATTAACTTCCTAAAAACAAAACAAAAAAAAAAACTATATTACTGTTAACTGCTGAAAAAATAATCTGACCCTATGGCCAATGATTTACCACTATTTCCTCTAATGATAATCACTTTCTAAATTGCTGTGACGCATATGAAAACAATAATTTATGCATGATATTCACTGATTTGTATTTAAAGATTCTGCTATGTATCACCCTCATGATCTTTTTCAGAAATAAAATGGAATTTTGTTCATTGTTTCCATTAATTTTAATGTGTTCAATAATATATGCTGGAGTTAAAAGTACAGTATATAACCAAAGATTAAAAGACTTTAATTATATCAAAATAGACCTTATGAACATGTTCCCTTAACAAAGGTGAAAATAGCTAAAGAGAAGCAAAAAAAATAATAAAGCACAGATTTACAAAGACTGATGGCTGACTAGCCAGTGTGTACTTTTATCTACATAGTAACAGTCTGATTTTACTAAACATGACAATGTCTCCACCAAAAAGACTGTATCTTTATGATACATATACAAAAGACTGAGCCTCTCTTCACCCTAGTAGTGGCCAATATAAGTAGATGTTATTATGGTGCTTATTAAAGAGCTTATTAAGAGGGGAAACATATCTGACAGATGCCCTTTTGGCCTTCTCTCAGTGCTTATTTCCTGTTAAAAAAAGGATGTCATAGCTGAAAATCCAGGCCATCTTCAACCTTGAGAATGGAAGAAATGCACTAAGGATGACTTAGCATATAAAATACCATGTTTCCTGATGCTTTTACCAGTTTAGAATTGCTTACTGCTAGATTTTGTTTTAATCTAAGAGAATAAACTCGCTTGCATTTAAGCTCTCACAACTGAATTTCTGTTGGTAACATATGACTGCTTCCTAATTGATATAGAGTATAATGAGGAAATATAGAATTTATCCATTTACATTCAAAATGTTATTTAAGTATAAAGATAATATGAAAATGAAAAATAAGGAAGGCAACATATTTCAGCCAAAAACGTGGCTTGGTTTATATGATAGAATCCAAATGTAACCTAATCTTCAACACTGACATCATTACAAAAAGACACTAATTAAGACACACACACATGCACACTCACTCACATATTTATTATTTTAACTTATAATGAGTAGAACATTCTTCTGTAGTTCAACAGAAATCTACCATAGTTTTTTTTCTCAAGCATCACTAAAAATTTCATATTAAGATATGCAAATATTTTAAGTTTTAATAGTAACTTACACTTTACACATACAATAAAATAAACATGTTCACTGAGTGAACAGAATGAGTTTAGGAGAAATCACTAGGAAAGAAGGTTAAGAGTCCTTGTACGTGTATCACAATTATCAACTGGATAACTGACCAATTCACTGAGGATTATAATAGCTTACAACATGGTGAGAATAGATTATCTTTATTAGAATAGATAATATTTAAATATATCTTTAAGATATACTTATCTTTAAATTTCTATGATATTGTGATGATGCTTTCACAAAAAAAACCTTAAAGTCTGGTGACTATAATTAAGCCTTAAATCCTCAATGTTGCAATTTTCATATTTGTCAACTAAAATGATATAGCTTAAACATTCCATAATTCTACAAAATTATGATTGTCAGATCTGTTAGATGCCGTGTTTACTAACATAAATAATCTACTAGATGTATCAGGCACACATAGCATTTAGTACATTAGAATTGAAAAAAATTCTTGCTTTTCAAAGTTGCAAGTTTGTTCCCATCATCTGACATTGTCATCAAAAACACATGGTCCTAGGCCCCCTGCACCTATTCAATCAGAATGTCCATGATATCTCGGCTTTCCCCAGTGATGCAAAATAATAATTAGGTTCAGGAGAGTTAGATAAATACTAGATTGAATCATATAAATTCCTTTGAAAGAAAAGGGACAGAAGGTTTAACAGACTGTGGAAACATACTACCAAAAAATTCACAGATACTGTGAATAAAAGGCATTGGAAGATAAAGAAAATTGAATAAATAAAATGCAATCTGAGATTTTTTAAAAAGATAGAACGCTAGTGAATGTAGAAGTGAAGAGCAAGTTTGGTTTGTGTTTTATTTAGGTGATGAAAAACTTATCATTGAAAAGAGAACATGAGCTGAATGGTCCAATTCAACACTAAGAGGAGGGTGTGGATCAGAGCGGAAGGCATTTCAGATGGAATAAGCATGTGGACTGTTCCAGAAATTCTAGGATATTTAGCAGCACACTTTACTTCTGCCCCATAGATTCCAGCAGGATCCTGGGGTCGTGACAACAACAACAAAATTGTCTCTAAGGGTTTTCAGAGAAAATAAAAAATAGTTCAGTTCAGTTCAGTTCAGTCGCTCAGTCGTGTCCGACTCTTTGCAACCCCAAAATCGCAGCACACCAGGCCTCCCTGTCCATCACCAACTCCTAGTGTTCACTCAAACTCATGTCCATCGATGCTGTGATGCCATCCAACCACCTCATCCTCTGTCTTCCCCTTCTCCTCCTGCCCACAATCCTTACCAGAATCAGGGTCTTTTCCAATGAGTCAACGCATGAGGTGGCCAAAGTATTGGAGTTTCAGCTTCAATATCAGTCCTTCCAATGAATACCCAGGACTGATCTCCCTTAGGATAGACTGGTTGGATCTCCTTGCAGTCCAAAGGACTCTCAAGAGTCTTCTCCAACATCACAGTTCAAAAGCATCAATTCTTCGGCACTCAGCTTTCTTCACTGTCCAAATCTTACATCCACACATGACCAATGGAAAAACCATAGCCTTGACTAGATGGACCTTTGTTGGCAAAGTAATGTCTCTGCTTTTTAATATGCTATCTAGGTTGGTCATAACTTCCCTTCCAAGGAGTAAGTGTCTTTTAATTTCATGGCTGCAGTCATCATCTGCAGTGATTTTGGAGCCGCCCCCCCCCCAAAAAAAATGTCTGCAACTGTTTCCACTGTTTCCCCATCTATTTGCCATGAAGTGATGTGACCGGATGCCATGATCTTAGTTTTCTGAATGTGGCTTTAAGCCAACTTTTTCACTCTCTTCTCTTACTTTCATCCAGAGGCTCTTTAGTTCTTCTTCATTTTCTGCCATAAGGGTGGTATCATCTGCATATCTGAGGTTATTGATACTTCTCCCAGCAATCTGGATTCCAGCTTGTGCTTCATCCAGCCCAGTGTTTCTCGTGATGTACTCTACATGTAAGTTAAATAAGCAGGGTGACAATTTACAGCCTTGACGTACTCCTTTTCCTATTTGGAACCAGTCTGTTGTTCCATGTCCAGTTCTAACTGTTGCTTCCTGACCTGCATACAGGTTTCTCAAGAGGCATGTCAGGTGGTCTGGTATTCCCATCTCTTTCAGAATTTTTCACAGTTTATTGTGATCCACACAGTCAAAGGCTTTGGCATAGTCAATAAAGCAGAAATAGATGTTTTTCTGGAACTCTCTTGCTTTTTCGATGATCCAGCGGATGTTGGCAATTTGATCTCTAGTTCCTTTGCCTTTTCTAAAACCAGATGAACATCCGGAAGTCCACGGTTCATGTATTGCTGAAGCCTGGCTTGGAGAATTTTGAGAATTACTTTACTAGCGTGTGAGATGAGTGCAATTGTGCGGTAGTTTGAGCATTCTTTGGCATTGCCTTTCTTTGGGATTGGAACGAAAACTGACCTTTTCCTGTCCTGTGGCCACTGCTGAGTTTTCCAAATTTGCTGGCATATTGAGTGCAGCACTTTCACAGCATCATCTTTTAGGATTTGAAATAGCTCAACTGGAATTCCATCACTTCCACTAACTTTGTTCATAGTGATGCTTCCTAAGGCCCACTTGACTTCACATTCCAGGATGTCTGGCTCTAGGTGAGTGATCACACCATCATGATTATCTGGGTCGTGAAGATCTTTTTTGTACAGTTCTTCTGTGTATTCTTGCCACCCCTTCTTAATATCTTCTGCTTCTGTTACGTCCATACCATTTCTGTCCTTTATCGAGCCCATCTTTGCATGAAATATTCCCTTGATATCTCTAATTTTCTTGAAGAGATCTCTAGTCTTTCCCATTCTGTTGTTTTCCTCTATTTCTTTGCATTGATTGCTGAGGAATGCTTTCTTATTTCTCCTTGCTATTCTTTGGAACTCTGCATTCAAATGGGAATATCTTTCCTTTTCTCCTTTGCTTTTCACTTCTCTTCTTGTCACAGCTATTTGTCAGCCCTCCTCAGACAGTCATTTTGCTGTTTCCTAGGGATGCCATAATGAAACATCACAGATTGGGTGACTCAAACAACAAAAATGTATTTTCTCACAGTTTCAGAGGCTAGAAGTCTAATCAAGATCACGGTTTGGTTTCTCTTGAGACTTCTCCCCTTGGCTTTCAGTTGGCCTCCTTCTTGCTTTGTCCTCATACGGCCTTTTCTCTGTGCATATACATCCCTGGTTTCTCTCCCTCTTCTGAAAAGTGTGCATGTCCTAAGGGATAACAGCCCTACTTTTATCACCTCATTCAACCTTAATTATCCCTTTAAAACCTATATCCCAAACATGGTCACATTGGGGCTTCGGGCTTCAATATACAAATTTTGAAGGGCATAATTTAGTCTGTAAAATACCCTATAAAAATAAATGCAAACAAGAAAAGTAGTATCAGATCCTTAAACACTGTACTCATGATCTAGTATTTCCCTTTTCAACATATAGGGAGACACTGACAAATAATTTTAAGTAGATTTGGACTTGAATGAGAAATACTTACAGACAGAGTGAATATTTTGAGATTCTCACATTAGCAAAATGTGAAAAAATTAGCAAAAATTAAAACATAATGAGTATCTGAACTTAGACAACAGGGATAGACAAGAACAAAAAAATTTAGGTATTTAGTATTTTTTAAATATCTAGGTGATTTCAGCCATGAAATTAAAAGACACTTACTCCTTGGAAGGAAATTTATGACCAACCTAGATAGCATATTAAAAAGCAGAGACATTACTTTGCCAACAAAGGTCCATCTAGTCAAGGCTATGGTTTTTCCAGTAGTCATGTATGGATGTTAGAGTTGGACTGTGAAGAAAGCTGAGCGCCGAAGAATTGATGCTTTTGAACTTGTGGTGTTGGAGAAGACTCTTGAAGAGTCCCTTGGACTGCAAGGAGATCCAGCCAGTCTATCCTAAAGGAGATCAATCCTGGGTGTTCACTGGAAGGACTGATATTGAAGCTGAAACTCCAATACTTTGGCCACCTCATGCGAAGAATTGACTCATTGGAAAAGACCCTGATGCTGGTAAGGATTGTGGGCAGGAGAAGAAGGGGACGACAGAGGATGAGATGGCTGGATGCTATCACCGACTCGATGGACATGTGATTGAGTAAACTCCGGGAGTTGGTGATGGACAGGGAGGCCTGGCGTGCTGCGATTCATGGGGTCGCAAAGAGTTCAGACACAGCTGAGCAACTGAACTGAACTGAACTGAGGTCAAATAAGTAACAAAGAATTGAAGTCAAGACTGTACTGGCAAGTGTGATAAATGCTGAGAAGCACAGAACCTCAGAAATGAAAAATATTTCAACACAATTTTTAAGAATCTCCCACACAATCCAGGAATCTCTTTTTCAATATCTGTGATAGAGACATATCTACTCTTTACATAAACACTTCAGTCAGTGGAGAACTCTCTTCCAGACTGAGCCATCTATTCCATTTTTGTAAGTTATTGTTTGAGCCAAATTTTCACTTATTGCAAATATTTTCTTCATTATGTGATGAAAATTTTTCACATATTAATTCCTCACTCAGAATTTGAGATCATTTCACATATATTCTTCCCAGATGTCTTCCATAATTAAAGTCTACAGGACCCAGAAAAAGCTTTTCTTTAGTTCTTTTCAGTGATATACTAATATTCTACCCTCATTTACATACTTCCAGAGTGAGTTAGGTTCATTATTCATGTTAACATCATAAAGTTGTTTTTTCTCCACATGTACATAGCAGAGCCTTTTTCTTTTTATTGTCTTTTTTATAAAAGTAGAAAGAACAATTCTTATAGAAGTATGAGGCAATATTTCAACATGAAGTGCTAAAATTTCCTTGCTAGCATATTTTCTCCTAGGTAGTTTTTAGCAGATTTTTAATTATAAAAATTTAAAACTACCAATAAATAAATTATAGTTGACACCAACAGTTCTAATATACAGCTTAATAATGTAATGTTCTTCTAGAACACACATTTATCCATACTTTTAACCACCTGCCCATCCATGTGGATGATAGGAGAAAGTAGTGTGTCTGTGGGAAGTATGTATTCCACATTAATCATTTAATTCATGCATTAAAGGCAAAGAAATACTAGAGATTCTTTGAGTAATAATAAGCAAATGTATCACAATACAGCCCATAATTCTGATGTTCATGGTTTGACCTAAAACAATAAATACAGTGATTGATTTTCTTGTATCAGCACATCAATATTTTGTAGGAGTAAGAGGACCCAGTATAATGCAGAAGTTATTTACTTTATAAAAGAGCCTACTTACATAGACATAGTACTCTTAAAATGCACTTTGAAAGCTAATCTTAATGGTGATAAAATATGAAGTACACATATACATAGGCACACACATATAAGTTACTTCTCTCTCAGCCAATCTAAAAAGAATAACACTTTAATCTGAGATTCTAAAAACCATTCCATGTTCGATGCATGAGACAAATGCTCAGGACTGGGGCAATGGGATGACCCAGAGGGATGGGATGGGGAGGGAGGTGGGAGAGGTGTCCAGGAAGGGGAACACATGTAAACCCATGGCTGATTCATATCAATGTATAGCAAAAACTACTACAATATTGTAAAGTAATTAGCCCCCAACTAAAATAAATAAATTTATTTAAAAAAAATAATAAAAAAAAACAAAAACACATCTTAATTTTTAAGAGATATATGGCATTCCTACAGCATGACAGAGACTAATTTTCTTAAATTATCTTCAGTGTGACAATTTACCTACAGAGTTACTCATTTCTTAAACATAGTGCATATATTAACAAATATCCGTTATGCCTAATGACATCAGTAGCTTTAAAAAATGAATTCTGTTTTTGCAGTGGGCATCAATTATTTTTGGACTTGGACACAAGAAATGAACAGTGTGGAGGCTGACAATTCTGACAGAGGACTCCATGTGTTGAGGCCAGTGATTGATCTGACAATTAAAATAAATCCCTTTGCTGGTCCAAGATTTTAATGTGAAAAAATTCAAATTAGAGAAAAGAATAAAAGTTATCAGAACCCTGCAGGTAACCTAAGTAGTTTGCTCCTTGCTGTATGCCAGCTAACTTTGGTTTGCAGAAACAAGTCACAGGCCAGTACTCTGGGCTCATGTATACTGAAAAGGCTCAAGTTCCTCTGAAGGATATAAAAAGACTATATAGAAAAAGGATATATAGAAAAAATAAAGAAGTTTTTAGTTATAATTAGGATGAACTGTGGGAACCTGCATTTTTAGTTTGCTATATCAGGACATCCACTTTAGGCACAGCCCTCTGGAAAGGTAGATACATATACTAACTAATTTAGAGATGATTAAGCTGAGGCTCAATTTACCTGCACACACCTGGCGGTCTTTCTGAGAATGGGAAACTTTTTTTCTTGACCAAACCTTTGGCTTCTAAAGAAATGATCAAAGTGCAAATCTATAAATCTCCTGCAAAATAATTGCCTGAGGTATTGCCAAAAACACAGATTACTGAACTCTAACCCAGAATATATAATCAAAATTCACACTGAAATTTGAGATCCCATGCTGAAAGAATTCCTAAATATTCTGAGTAATTTGAAGAAGAGAGGTCAATAATTCTGACTCTAATAAGATTCAGGGTTTACCAAAATGTGATAAAGATCAGGATAATACTGATCTTGGAGGGCTTGAGAAAGAAAATTATCCACAGCCTTACAGGTAAGATTGGTCTTCCCAAATTCAATCTCCACATAAACTAGAATGAACATGAAATAACCAATGCTTACCTCTACATAATAAGAAGATTAGGAAACTGACTTACTTGATATTTTCAAATAAGAATTTCTGACAAGACCAAACAATACTAGAGTATTCTGAAAAATTGTGGAAGAAATGTGTATACCCTGAGAAACAATGCATTCTTTAACTCCTATTTTATATATGGAATAATTTCTGTTTATTTTGTGTTTGGGACAATTCCAGTTTGATTGTCAGTGAACATTACAAATAAAGGGTATCACAGTAGAATTCACTACAAATGATGCCACAGTTCTGTGCAAATAGAGTATACTCAATTCAGTTCAGTTCACTTCAGTTCAGTCACTCAGTCATGTCCCGCTCTTTGCGACCCCATGGACTGCAGCACGCCAGGCTTCCTTGTCAATCACCAAATCCCAGAGTTTACTCCAATTTGTGTACACTGAGTTGGTGACACCATCCAATCATCTCTTCCTCTGTCGTCCCCTTCTCCTCCTGCCCTCAATCTTCCCCAGCATCAGGGTCTTTTCAAATGGGTCAGCTCTTCGCATCAGGTGGCCAAACTATTGGCATTTCAGCTTCAACACTAGTCCTTCCAATGAATATTCAGGACTGATTTCCTTTAGGATGGACTGGTTGAATCTCCTTGCAGTCCAAGGGACTCTCAATAGTCTTCTCCATTACCACAGTTCAAAAGCATCAATTCTTCGGCACTCAAATTTCTTTATAGTCCAACTCTCACATCCATACATGACTACTGGAAAAACCATAGCCTTCACTAGATGGACCTTTGTCAGCAAAGTAATGTCTCTGCTTTTTAATATGCTGTCACGGTTGGTCATAACTTTCCTTCCAAGGAGTAAGTGTCTTTTAATTTCATGGCTGCAGTCATCATCTGCAGTGATGTTGGAGCCCCCCAAAATTAAGTCTGTCAGTATTTCCACTGTTTCCCCATCTATTTGCCATGAAGTGATGGGACCAGATGTCATGATCTTAGTTTTCTGAATGTTGATTTTTAAGCCAACGTTTTTACTCTCCTCTTTCACTTTCATCAAGAGACTCTTTAGTTCTTCTTCACTTTCTGCCATAAGGGTGGTGTCATCTTCATATCTGAGGTTATTGCTATATCTCCCAGCAATCTTGATTCCAGCTCAGCTTGTCCTTCATCCAGCCCAGCATTTCTCATGATGTACTCAGCATATAAGTTAAATAAGCAGGGTGAAAATATACTGCCTTGACATACTCCTTTCTCAATCTGTTACCAGTCTGTTATTCCATGTCTAGTTCTAACTGTTGCTTCTTGACCTGCATATAGCATTCTCAGGTGGCAGGTCAGGTGGTCTGAAGAAGAATTTTCAGAAGAATTTTGAAAGAATTTTCTTGAAGAAATTTGAAGACTTTTCCACAGTTTGTTATGATCCACACAGTCAAAGGCGTTGGCATAGTCGATAAAGCAGAAGTAGACGTTTTTCTGGAACTCTCTCGGTTTTTCAATGATCCAACAGATGTTGGCAATTTGATCTCTGGTTCACAAAAAGGTTCACAGGTGAGCTTTTTCAAAATCCTCAGTATACCTTGTAAGGACCTGCCAGTCTCCTCTCCCAGGACCTTGGGATGTTGACATTTTATGGAGCCTCAATCATTCTGCTTATTTTTTTAATACTTTTCCACCAATGACATATACTACCCCTCTCTCTCCCTGTTCTTATCTCCAATTATCTTGATTAACTCCTGCTTATTCTTTTGTCATAGATTAAAGAGAAGCTTTATGTGATTACTTCTACCTCTGCCTTGACTGAGCTGGATCCAGGCCACTTACATGTTCTTGTAGCCCTTGTATAGCCTCTTCACCTTGCAGAAGGCAATTGCACCCCACTCCAGTACTCTTGCCTGGAAAATCCCATGGACAGAGGAGCCTGGTAGGCTACAGTCCATGGGGTCGCTGAGAGTCGGACATGACTGAGCGACCTCATTTTCACTTTTCCCTTTCATGCGCTGGAGAAGGAAATGGCAACCCACTCCAGTATTCTTGCCTGGAGAATCCCAGGGACGGCGGAGCCTGGTGGGCTGCCGTCTATGGGGTCGCACAGAGTCGGACACGACTGAAGCGACTTAGCAGCAGCAGCAGCATAGCCTCTTCACAACACTTAACACAATTAAAATTAACAGTTATATTTATTATATTTAATATATCTCCTCATTGCTTGCTTATAAATTCAAAGAGGCCAGACTTCATGACTTTCCTGTGTAGTGTAGTTATTTCAGAGCTTAAAAGCATATGACACATAGCAGGACTTATAAATTAAAAAAATAAAATAATGCTTGTGCAACTACATGTATAGTTAAGATGAGATGATTTTGTTTATCATCACATGTTTATCATCATATGTAAGCTCTGAATCATACCTTTAATTTTACCCTCTAAAAGTAGATTTGTTTTTTTCATATTTCTCAATAATTGCTAAATGGATAATAATGTCACCGTGACTTCTTTAAAATAGATATATTAAATAAAAACTGAAATAATTAGGAGCTGGTTAGATAGCACTGCTGACCCAAGGGACATGAATTTTAACAAACTCAAGGAGATAGTAGAGAACAGAAGAAACTGGTGGACCACAGTCCATGAGGTTGCAAAATGTCAGACATGATTTAATGACTGAACTAAAAACAACAGCAACTTTTTCTTTTGCATTTATGGAAAAATTATAAAAACTATTTTAATGTACAGTGTTACTTGATAGTACGTTACATATTACTATTTTTATTATTAGTGATTTACTCAAATTCAGGTAAAAATATGAGCCTTAAACAGGGTAGAAAACTTGGTATACTATATTTTACACTTACTTTGAAAAGACAAGTGTCTTAAAATCCTTAAATCTTACTAAAAGTTTATGCTGGTTTAAAGCGATGTTTATTTTTAGCAAAAATAAACAAATAGGACCTACTTAAACTCAAAAGCTTGTGCACAGAAAAGGAAACAATAAACAAAACAAAAAGACAATACACAGATTGGGAGAAAACATTTGCAAATGTTGTGATTGATAAGGGATTAGCCTCTAAAAATTACGAACAGCTTATAACATTTAATAGCATCAAAACAAACAACTCACTCAAAAAATGGGCAGAAGATCTGAATAGACATTTCTCTAAAGAGGATATACAGATGGCCAATAGGCACATGAAAAAACGCTCAAAATTGCTTGTTATTAGAGAAATGCAAATCAAAAATACAATGAGCTATCACCTTACAACAGTCAGAATGGCTATCATCAAAAAATCCACAAACAACAAATGCTGGAGAGGGTGTGGAGAGAAGTGAATCCTCCTGCACTTTTGGTAGGAATGTAAATTGGTACAGCCACTGTGGAGAACAGTGTGGAGGTTCCTTAAAAATGTAAAATTAGAGCTATCATATGACCCTGCAATTCCACTCCTGGGCACATATCCAAAGAAAAATATGGCCCCAAAAGATACATGCACCCCAATAATGCTTTTAAACTGTGGTGTTGGAGGAGGCTCTTGAGAGTCCCTTGGACAGCAAGGAGAATCAACCAGTCAATCCTAAAGGAAAGCAGTCCTGAATATTCATTGGAAGGACTGATGCTGAAGCTGAAACTCCAATACTTTGGCCACTTGATGCAAAGAACTGACTCATTGGAAACAACCCTGATGCTGGGAAAGACTGAAGGCGAGAGGAGAAGCAGACGACAGAAGATGAAATAGTTGGATGGCATCACTGACTCGATGGACATGAGTTTGAGCAAGCTTCAGGAATTGGTGATGGACAGGGAAGCCTGGCACGCTGCAGTTCATGGGGTCACAAAGAGTCGGACAGGACTGAGTGACTGAACTAAACTGAATGCTCACTGCAGCACTGTTTATAATGCCCAAGCCATGGAAACAACCTAAATGTCCATAAACGAATGAATGGATAAAGAAGATGTGGTATTATATATATATATATATATATATATATATATATATGTATGTATGTATATGTATATATATAACACACACGTATATATATATTATATAGTGGAATATTACTTAGCCATCAAAAAGAATGAAATAAGGCCATTTGCAGCAACATGGATGGATCTAGAGAGTGTCATACTGAGTGAAGCAAACCAGACAAAAAAGGAAAAATATCATATAACATCCCTTATATGTGGAATATAAAAAGAAATGATACAAATGAACTTACAAAACAGAAAGAGAATCACAGACTTAGAAAAGGAACTCACAGTTGCTGAGGGGAAAGGATAGTTAAGGACTTTGGGAAGGTCATGTACACAATGCTATATTTAAAATGGGTAACCAACAAAAACCTATTGTATAGTACCTGGAACTCTGCTCAATGTTATTTGCCATTCTGGATGGGAGGAGTGTTAGGGGGAGAATGTATACATACATCTATATGGCTGAGTCCCTTCATTATTTACCTGACACTATCACAACACTGGTAATTGCTTATACCCCAACACAAAATGCTTTTGGTGCTAAAAAATCAAAAAATAAAATAAAGAGATGTTGATTTTTGTTAGATTTTGGTGATAAAATTTTTGAATGTCTTATTACATTATGAGCATAGGGTCCATAAGTGAAAATATATAAATGAAAAGATAAATAAAAAAAAGATATAAATGGGATTGTTAAATGATTTCTGAATCTTATTTACAGAGGTAACTTATAATATAATCTGTGAAATGGATTTGATGTTTCAAAAGACATTTCTACATTATTCTTTCAATTGACCCCAGAATGGCATTTCAAAGGGAATTACAAAGCAGTTAAATATCCACAGTTTAATGTCCATACTTCTTAAGTGTTTACTGTAATTCAGAAACATATGGAAGCAGATTCATAATATTACAGATTGTACTGGCACTCATTTCATGTGATTAATTTTTATCATATAGAATGGATATTTAACAAGCAAAGGTGACACAAGTGAATAAAAATAAAGGCATATTCTGTCTGCAGACCATATAAACTTCCTTTGTGCTGAACTAATGAGTAAGTGGTTTTTCTGGCATGACTTGACAGAGCATGTAAATTAACCAACGATATGAAGCCTTGGAGACTAAAGCAACAGCTGCAGTGGATGCTGAGGTTCAGGGAATGTAGCATCACCTTTCAATAAGGTAAGAATTGATGTGCATGCATCAGTGAGACTATGCTGCTCACCATAAAACAGGTCCCATGACAGAAATAGTAATATGGGCTTTTGCACACTGTGCTATAATTTAAAAGCTCTACTTTTATTTTCCAGGTAAAATGTGGGGAAATAGAGTTCAATTTGCTTCGAATTATAGCATAATATTGTACATATTATTATTGTAGCTTAATATTGTACATATTATTATTGTAGCATAATATTGCTACAGAATATTATGAAGAGACTACAGGCCTCAAACTTACAGGATGAATAATCTTTGATAAATAATTTTCCAGAGTGCCTTAGTTTTGCTTTTAGTAAAATCAAGATTAATATCAACTATGCAGAGTTGTGGAAAAAAGTATTGTTTATGAAGAAATCCAGTATTGTGGCTAAGACAATGTAATACTTTAATGAAATGTTCTTAGTTTACCTACCATGTGACAATTAGATAAACATTCTACTGCTTCTCTTCCTTTGTTGTATAAAATTCCTTTATACAGGTGGAGGTAGAAAATTCTCACTGTTGACTCAAGCTACAATGACTGCAGGGAGAAAAAGAGAAGTGACAGGAAATAAAGTACAGAGGGGTAAACAGAAAGGTGAAGAGGTATTAGAACAATAGAGTATTACATGTAAATGACAATAAGATGTACAGGTACTGTTGCTAGACACTGGACTGCCTCCAACACCCATTTCACCTTCTTTCTGTGTGTCTTTTTGTACAGTAGAGGTTGGAAAGGGAAATGTTTCATTTGCTAAATTCCTTTTCTGCTAGAGCTTTAGATGATAGTTATTTTCTTCCAATCAGATAGAATCAAAGAAGCTTTGGAAGGATAAAGTGAGACAGAGACTTTGCTTTTATTTTTACTTGCAAACATGGTCACAAGAGCATCATTTTTTTTTTTTTTTTAAATTTTAGCAGCATTAACTAAGCATGAACCTAGTTTCTAGTGTCCAGCCATCTGTTGGTAAAGGAGGGGTTACACCTGTCAGATTGAAGTACGGTAAATTCTGAATTATGTCTCAAACAGTTCTGAATCCAGTAGTAATAAAGCATCGCAGTTTCTGGAGTGTAGTATCACGATCCTGTGGAGTGGTTCTCAATCCAGTGGCTCCTAATCAAAGAAGCATTAACTTCCTTGGGGAGCTTGGTTCAGTGGGGTGGCTTTGTGATTCATTGCTGACAGCTCAACCAGTTTCTTCAACTCTACCAAGGCATTTAGTAACCCG
This sequence comes from Giraffa tippelskirchi, assembly GCF_054371585.1. NCBI lineage: Eukaryota > Metazoa > Chordata > Mammalia > Artiodactyla > Giraffidae > Giraffa > Giraffa tippelskirchi. The sequence goes on along the minus strand of NC_137275.1, from coordinate 78,639,839 downwards.
TCCTACAATCCTTTTTTATTTAAAACAGATAAATCAATATCATTCTCTGAAACTGAACCATGGAGAGTCTAATAAAGTTCCATAACTTTACAAAGAATGTTGTAACTGTTTTAACTGTTGTAACCAATGGTGGAATTATATGGACAAACAACAGCTTAGACCATTTGAAAGATAATATTTATTTGATTAAGTCTTAATATACTTTTTTCTTCTTTAAAATATTATGCTTCCACTCAAATAGAAAGTATGGAATGCAGAAAAAAGTTACTAATTCCCCACCATATATGCTAAATTAGGCAATGGACAGTGACAGCAAGAAGAAAAATCACAGTACTAATTTAAATGTGCTCACAATCAATATAAGGATGACACATCCACAAGAAGTTTAAAGAAGAGTGTGGAAGCACAATGAAGTAAGAGTGCTCTAACAGCACAGAGGCAAGGCAGTGACTGTGTTGGTGGTGATGGATGAGGCAGGGATAATCTTGTGATTCTAGTGACTGCCAGCTTTGGGGTAAGGGTTTCTCAAAGTGGGATCCACAAAACCAGTGCTCTGAGATTAATAGATTCTTTGTAAAGAAAGCATCTCAGCAATATATTTGAAGAAAATGGGTTAAACTAAATTATATTTTGTTTTTCTAGGACTATTTGGAGCCTATAATAGCTAATGCATGTTGAATGTCTCCAAAAAAGGAACATAACCCACAGTATTTCATACTTTTTTCTTGGTAACAGATTGCAGTTTACATGGACTGTTTGTCAAGAGTACTATTTTAAAGAATGCACTTTGAAAATAAAATGTGACATAAGGTAAAGAACAGTGATTCTTAATGAACAGAAAAATGGCCATCGTGGATGTAATACACTAAGAAAACTCAAACCAGAATAAATATTCACTGTAAATTAATCAGGCTTTCCAGGTGACGCTAGTGCTAAGAACCCACCTGCCAATGCAGGAGACATAAGAGGCATGGGTTTAATCCTTGGGTCAGGAAGATCCCCTGGAGGAGGGCATGGCAACCCACTCCAGTATCCTTGCCTGAAGAATTCCACAGACAGAGGAGCATGGCGGGCTACAGTCCATAGGATCGTAAAGAATCAGACACAACCGAAGCAACTTAGCACACGGCCATGCTTATAATTAATTAGTTGCTAAATTGAAAAGTATTTTCAAAGCCATGCTAAAGAATTTGGAAAATATTGTGCATTCAAGCGGAAGCCATGGAAATGTGTGTGTGTGTGTGCGTTTAATAAAAGTGAGTGAAATGTAAAAGTCAGCCCCAGTTTAGGATAATCATGTGGCATTAAGGCAATGTATTACTGCCAGTCCTGATGGAATGGCAGTTCTGGAAATCAAAAGATACATTTTTCAAAGGCCAAGGAGTGCCTATGAACTTGATGTACTAGAGGAAAGTTTGTAATGCAAAACACATCTATGCACACATGCACACACATACAACACTAGCACAACAGAAGTCTGTGTACTAATTTCTCAGAAATGTCAAAAATGTAATCACAGGAATTATCTTGAAAATGCTCTGTAGTTAAAAATAAAAACTATTTGATTTCACGGCATTGAAATTAAATGTGTTCTTTTCAACAATTTTTTTTCAGAATTGCTCATTATGGTTTAGTAAGATAAAAATATTTCACTTTACTTTAAAATTTTTTTAAGTACAGAAATAAGTTAAATTAATAATTCAAAGAATAAAAATAAACATCCAATACTTACTGAAGGTTAACTATGCCCAAAATGCTATTTTAAATAGTTTTTATACAGTTAACTATTTTATCTTCAAAGTGAACTTTATGAATAGTTACTACTACTATTTCAATTTTATGAATTGCAAAACTGAAGCTTTGGGGAGTCTAATCCCTTCCTCAAAGTCACCACTGTCTAGCTATAAGCAAAGTTGCTGTAATACAGAGACACAAACATACAATGGCTTGAATAAGATAGAAGTTTCTCATCCCAGAGCTACAGTCAGGTAAGGAGTGCACCCTTGTTCCACAAGATCACCAGGAACCCAGATTCCTTCTATCTAGTGGTTCTGTCATTTTTGGGGTGTTGTCTTTACTGGTGTGGCTGAAGCAAGCTCTTCAATATAATTATGTTCACATTGTAGTCCACTGGAAGGATGTAAGAGCAGTGGAGGGCAAGGAGGTACTTTAAAATGGTAAGATCCAGAAGGTGCCTACATCACTTCTTCTCAATCCCCACTGGCCATACCGTAAGTCATATGAATTTCCCTAGGTCCAGAGAAAGGTGAATGACCACTAAAAATGAACAAGAGAATGAATACTGGAGACAACAGGCAATCAGACTTAAAGAATCTCAGTATATCACTTGGGGTCTCATCTTCTAATTAATAGGTACGAGATACAAACCTGGTTCTATCCTGTTTAACTCTCAGCTGATATTCTACACCTAAAACTAACTTTGAAATAAATGTTTTAACCAGATTAATAGATACCACTTTTGATGGTATAAAGTTATTCTTTTAGGGTCAGCAACTATTCAGAAACATTGCAATATATAGGACCATGGCTTTGGTGCACAATGATTATTTTTAATCATAGTGAATACATTTTTCTATGATTATCAATGCATTACTCTTTAAATTATACATATGACTTATAGAAAATCTTATTCTGTACAGATACATCATTTCATTCAACTCATTTATTGGTAGAATCCCAGTCCTCAGAGAAAGTGTCTTCTTTTCTATAAGAATTTGACTATCAGACCTTCAAAATGAATCCTCTTTGTCATTTTTTTTTCCTGAGATAGAATTTAATTTGACTAATGTTATTTTAACTTACAATAGATTTTCTTGGAAAAAGTACCTCTATAAATCAGAGGATTACCTGCATTGACAGTAGGCAATGAGACCTATCTCTTGGAGCCTATCTCAGTCAAATTTTGCTCTAGTTTTCAGTGAAAGAGAACCCACATGCAAATTGGATCACTTATGCATATAATGGCAGTATCTTCCTAGGTCAGTATCTGCAGAAGTGCATATGAATATAAAAATTCTTTCTTGAATTCCACCAAATCTAAATTGTAGCAGAGAGGCAAGGATCAAACACAGGGTCAAGGTTAAATTGAAAATAAAGTAATCTTGTACATCTCTTGAGCTTCCACTGCAAGTGATGATAGCAATCAGGGGGTGCCTCTCTGTGCTAAGAGCTGAAGTGGATAAAATGAGGGCTCTAGTCTTTCTATCTGGATCCTTTCACAACTATTAAAATGTACTTTTAAACTTTCAGGTACATTAGTAGTGCCATAAACAGTCAAAATCTCTTTTCATATCATTTTAGCAGTCGTTTGGCTGTATCACAGGTCACTGTTTCTTGTATGCTACAGTAAACCTTCACCTAAAAGTGTCAGGCTGACTGTGAGAAGCTATCAACTATCTGCATGGTTGATAGAACTTCAAAAAAATTTACTGCCTTACACACCAGAAAAGCTCTCTGCTTCATTAATAGTAGCATAAGTTCTTAAAGATCAATGAAAACTTCCAAATAAATTCTGTTTATTCTTACTCATAACATGTATTTATAACAATGCCTGTAAAAATGAGCCTGGCTATTGATTATTAATGAAAAATAATGCTCAAATTTGTCCAAGTAATTTGCTTTTATGTGTATGACCTTCCTCTGAAATTAGTCTCCATTATTCGTTAACTTCTTAAATCTCTAAAAAACAAAGACATGTATACTGACGACTGACACTATCTTTATTTTTCTATTCAGTTCAGTTCAGTCGCTCAGTCGTGTCCGACTCTTTGCGACCCCATGAACTGCAGCACGCCAGGCCTCTCTGTCCTTCACCAACTCCCGGAGTCCACCCAAACCCACGTCCATCGAGTCGGTGAGGCCATCCAACCATCTCATCCTCTGTCGTCCTCTCCGCCTCCCGCCCCCAATCCTACCCAGCATCAGGGTCTTTTCCAGTGAGTCAACCCCTCGCATGAGGTGGCCAAAGTATTGGAGTTTCAGCTTCAACATCAGACCTTCCAATGAACACTCAGGATCGATCTCTTCTAGGATGGATTGATTGGACCTCCTTGCAGTCCAAGGGACTCTCAAGAGTCTTCTCCAACACCAAAAGCAGTTTCAAAAGCATCAATTCAAAAGCATCCAGTTAAAAAGCATCCAGTTCAAAAGCATCAATTCTTCGGCGCTCAGCTTTCTTCACCGTCCAATTCTCACATCCATACATGACCACTGGAAAAACCATAGCCTTGACTAGACGGACTTTTGTTGGCAAAGTAATATCTCTGCTTTTAAATATGCTATCTAAGTTGGCCATAACCTTCCTTCCAAGGAGTAAGTGTCTTTTAATTTCATGGCTGCAGTCACCATCAGCAGTGATTCTGGAGCCCAGAAAAATAAAGTCTGACACTGTTTCCACTGTTTCCCCATCTATTTCCCATGAAGTGATTGGACCAGATGCCATGATCTTAGGTTTCTGAACGTTGAGCTTTAAGCCAACTTTTTCACTCTCCTCCTTCACCTTCATCACGAGGCTCTTTAGTTCATCTTCACTTTCTGCCATAAGGGTAGTATCATATGCATATCTGAGGTTATTGATATTTCTCCCAGCAAGCTTGATTCCAGCTTGTGTTTCTTCCAGCCCAGCGTTTCTCATGATGTACTCTGCATATAAGTTAAATAAGCAGGGTGACAATATACAGCCTTGACGGACTCCTTTTCCTATTTGGAACCAGTCTGTTGTTCCATGTCCAGTTCTAACTGTTGCTTCCTGACCTGCATACAGGTTTCTCAAGAGACAGGTCAGATGGTCTGGTATTTCCATCTCTTTCAGAATTTGCCATAGTTTATTGTGATCCACACAGTCAAAGGCTTTGGCATAGTCAATAAAGCAGAAATAGATGTTTTTCCGGAACTCTCTTGCTTTTTCAATGATCCAGCAGATATTGGCAATTTGATCTCTGGTTCCTCTGCCTTTTCTAAAACCAGCTTGAACATCTGGAAGTTCACGGTTCACGTATTGCTGAAGCCTGGCTTGGAGAATTTTGAGCATTACTTTACTAGCATGTGAGATGAGTGCAATTGTGCGGTAGTTTGAGCATTCTTTGGCATTGCCTTTCTTTGGGATTGGAACGAAAACTGACCTTTTCCAGTCCTGTGGACACTGCTGAGTTTTCCAAATTTGCTGGCATATCAAGTTCAGCACTTTCACAGCATCACCTTTGAGGATTTGAAATAGCTCAACTGGAATTCCATCACCTCCACTAGCTTTGTTCCTGGTGATGCTTTCTAAGGCCCACTTGACTTCACATTCCAGGATGTCTGGCTCTAGGTGAGTGATCACACCATCGTGATTATCTGGGTCGTGAAGATCTTTTTTGTACAGTTCTTCTGTGTATTCTTGCCACCTCTTCTTAATATCCTCTGCTTCTGTTAGGTCCATACCATTTCTGTCCTTTATCGAGCTTATCTTTGCATGAAATGTTCTTTTGGTTCTTATTTTTATATTAGGTCATTATATAAATATATATATATATATATATAGTTTATATATATATATATAAAGTTAAAACTATAAGAAAATCAGTATAAGACTGAAAGTATGAGCAAGTACTTTTTTTCACAAGACTACTTAATATATTTCTAATTAACACAAGAAGGATTATTTAGTTCTATAAAATAACATCAGTTTTGCTACTTATTTTGTAGCTTACCAGGCTCACAAATTTTTCAAAAGTATCATAAAGAGGTAATGTGCTATTTTGATGGTCTTTACACATACACAAGCAACATGTATTATGAATAAATTATTCTAATAGATTTGATATATATATTAAAATTATTCCAGGAAATTTCCAGTCTCCTAGGCCTGGAAAATCCCATGGATGGAGGAGCCTGGTAGGCTGCACTCCATGGGGTCGCGAAGAGTCAGACATGACTGAGAGACTTCACTTCCACTTTTCATTTTCATGCATTGGAGAAGGAAATGGCAACCCACTCCAGTGTTCTTGCCTGGAGAATCCCAGGGACAGTGGAGCCTGGTGGACTGCCGTGTGTGGGGTTGCACAGAGTCGGACACGACTGAAGCGACTTAGCAGCAACAGCAGGCTTTAGCATTAAGACCTTTAAATCCAATATCTTTGGCTTGAGCTCTACTACCATTACTATGTGAATCCATTTATTCAAAGTTCATTTGTTCAACAAATGTCTAGTGATCACATCTCAGATATTGTGCTAGTACTCAAGAATACAATGATGGGCATTGTAGACATGGATCAGACTCATGTTTTTTAGATCTTAGTAAGAAGTAGAAACATTAACAAAATTCTTATTCATGTATGAAAATACAAATTGTGTTGTTTGTAAATGGAAAATATAGATATTAATTAGGGGGTAATACAAGGTGTAATGATTTAATCTGTGGCTAGAGAAGGCTCCTTTGAAGAAGTGTATGTGGCTCCAAAATTTTCAAGAATGATGTGTATGACATGGTAGGGCTAGCAAGAAAATATGAGCTATTAAAAAGGATGAGAGAGGATTTGTACTCTGAATTTGGGAGCACTGGCCTATACATATCCCTAACTTCCAAAGATTAAACTCTAAAATACTGAGCTTGGACATGGTTGTTTAAATAGAGTTTCAATTTGAAATGCTTTTCTAACCGTTCAGTAAAATAACAACTTAAAAACCTTGTTTTTTGTTTGTTTGTTTTTAATTTTTGACCAGGCAAATGAAGGTCCAGGTTAAAGAATATATATATATATATATATATATATATATATATATATATTCTTAGCCTCCCTGCAGCTGTGCAAAAACATGGGACTCCATTTTGACCAATTTTGACCAATGATGCGGTGGTAAATTATCAGGTGTAAATTCCACAAAGAGTCTTTAAAGGAAACACTAGAATATGGATATGAGGGCTGGAGCACAAGTATCCATTTCAGCCTTTGAGGCATTGCCATGTGCAGATGATACTGGTGAGAAAGATCTAACGAGCCTCATTCTCTGACATGTTCACTCTATAATACTAAACTTAATGCCACTAATATATATATATTTTTAAGTAAGAACAATATCAATTTTACTTTCCATTCTCTGTCTGTCACTGTGCTGGGACCCCCACTAAACCCTTTCTAGTCCTTAAATAAAAGCATGCTCCTGCCTCAGGGTATTTGCATTTGCTAATCCTTCTCTTAAAAAAATTATCCCTTCAATAATCCTATGGCTAACTCCCTCTACTCATTATAAAAAAAAGAAAACAGAAAGAAAGAAAGAAAACCAAGGTGCCTTCTGTGACTATTCTAAACAAAATCACAACATACATATCATACTGCCTTATTAAATTTCCTTTTCTGTCTTATTTTTCATAGTACCTACCACTCACTGACTTCCTTCCTTTTCTTCCTTCTTTCTGTCATGTATTTATTTTCTTTCTTCTACCATTAATTGCAAATTTACAACAATGACTAGAACTTATATAAACATTTTTTAAATACACAAATACAATATCTTTACAAAGTTCACTCTAGTTCAGTATAGGTTATAGATTATTACAACATCTAAAATAAAAGCTGACGCTTTCTTATAACCCACTTAGATTTAAGGGAGGAAGAGATATTGTAATTTTATATATACTCAAAGTCTACTGATAGTATTGTTCAGCTACTAGCACCCAACAGCCCATACTTACATAACACAACACTTCAATAACACTGTGAAAGTGAAAGTTGCTCAGTCGTGTCCGACTCTTTGCAACCCCAAGGACTATACAGTTCATGGAATTCTCCAGGCCAGAATACCAGATTGGGTAGCCTTTCCCTTCTCCAGGGATCTTCCCAACCCAGGGATCAAACCCAGGTCTCCTGCATTGCAGGCGGATTCTTTACCAGCTGAGCCACAAGAAAAGCCCAAGAATACTGGAGTTGAGGGAACGTATTAACGCTTGTTAAAAAAGAGAAATAGTGTGTGAGAAAAGACATGGAGACAGTAAGATATTGTTCAGAATTGGGAAGAAACAGAGAAGAGCAAGGTCTTAGAAACCAGGCATAATCTGCTCATGTTATTCTTGCTTAAAAAAAGACCATAAGGTATCAGGAAATAAATAGCAATCATATTGAGATGCACTGCAATTTAAGTATTTTCTCTCTTGTCTACTTCTTTATAAAGTCCTCATTCATTTAAGAAATATGAATGGATCTCAAGGGAGTGGGGGTATGTTGTGAGCAAAAATAGAGAAACTGAATGTGACTTTTGAGGAGAAAAGCTTAAGTAGGAAATCACTATGATCTATGATTTCATATTTCATCTTCTGATATTGAGTTATGAAATCTATACACAGATGACCAAAGAAGTTTATGTAAAAATACTAAAGAGGTCAATTTTGATCAGCTGAATTTCTAAAATAAATAGGTATAATAAAATATTTTTCTTCATTTTAACAAGGAAATGGAATTAGGATAAAGTGACAGATTAAAGGTTCTACTCTATTTAAAAATATCATTTGAATCTAAATTAAAGCTCATTCTATTTAGAAAAAAGGTAAGATATATGTATATTCATTATAACAAGGCTTTAATGTTTTTAATCAGAGTAAGAGATTAGTGATCATCTCAGCCTGGGCAGCACCATAGAAGCACTGTTAAAACTTAGCATTTTTTATATAGCATTTATTATATAAATGCAACTTCATCTCTCCAAGTAAAAGTCAGGAACTTGGCATATTCTTGATTTCAATGACAAGATACCTTTCTTAGAATGCTTGGCTGAGGAAGTGGCTGATTTCAGCTCCTAGCTGTATTTGATCTTTCCTCACCAGTGTGCATTCTTGATAGAAGAGAAGGAGGGGGAGGTACAGGGAGTGGAGGAGTTAGTCTACTCATATTTCATAAGACCTTTTCTGTAAGCCTGCAATTGCCATCAAAGCACTTGCACAGATAGTATCCCCCACACTACAAGGACCAGTGACACAGAATAGGGTCAAGATAGGCAGCATGACAGACTCTTTAAAGTCTACATTTTAGTGGCACTTAGACACAAAATATTTGGTCACTTTTGACCTCAATAACCCCTTGAGGCTGTGGGATAGATCCCATGTGAATTCTCTACTATTATCATGAATACTATATCGAGAAGCTCTCAGTCACTCTTCCTATATGTGACTAAATAGAGCTATAAAGAAACCAGAGTACAGACTGAAAATCTGAAAATAGAGTGAAATAGCATAAATAGGTGGTTGGTAACATCCTACTCTAATCAGCACTGCCTATTACAAAAATCCACACAAGAACAGTCAATCATAATTTATAATATAAAAACTAGGAAATAATGAGAAATTTCTTTAGCATGAATACAGTCTAGCATAAGATAGAAAATTGATTATAAAAAATACACTTTTTTTTTTTCTCACTAAGGCTTGCAGTGATCACAGTTTGGATAAAAAGCAACAGATAAAGTATAAAATAAAGTTAAAATGGGCATTAATTCAATATATGAAATAGAGTTCCATGTAGAGTTCCCATATAGTGGATTTAATTAGTAAGGACAATTTCACCACTTCTCCATATAACCAACTGCCTAGCATCATGAAACCTAAAATCTATTGCATCCTATTAGTGTAATAACCTGTCTTTTTAATGAATGTTAGTCACAACAAAACTTGATCATCTAGACCCTCATGATCAAGTGTACTCACAGCTATCTGTATATTTTTAAGAGCAAATTCAACTCAAAAATGCTATTTCCTAGTAGCAGATATGATTCAAAAGCTTGAAAAATTGCATAACACAAAAATGTGCTTTTTAATTTGCAACAGTTCTTCCTGGCTGCCACAAGTTGGGGTTCCCTAGGAAACAGTGAAATGAAGATGTCAATGTAGAAGATTTATGAGGGCACTCAATTTGGGGTGCACAAAGAGAAGGGACAGAAATGGACAGAGCTGTAGGTGAAGCAGTCACAGGTCTTGGCCAACCTTCAGGAAGATCTGAGGCTAGAGTGGACTAGGAAAGTTGTCCTGGGTGGGGCAAAGGGGCTTTGAGATTCTTTGTTTTCTTAACATCTATTTTTAAGTGAAGAATTGTTTTACCATGTTGTGTTGGTTTCTGCCATACAACCACATGAATCAGCTACAAGTATACATACACCTCCCCTTCTTGAGCCTCCCTCCCTCTCCTCCCCAGTATCATCCCTCTAGGTCACCACAGAGCATCAACATGAGCTCCCTGGGCTATACAGCAGTTTTCCACTAACAATCTATTTGACACACAGTAGTTTATATACGTCAATGCTACTCACTCAATTTGTCCCTCTTCTTTTCCCATTGTGTCTACCAGTTTCATGTTGATCAGTCATTGGGTGTGGAAATTGCCCTAAATGAGTGTTAGCTCAGCCAAAGCATTTTCCAAAAAGGGCTGACAGCTTTTGGCTAGACAATCTTCCCACTAGTTAGGAGAAGAAATTGTTCAGTCCTGAAGAGAGATCTGTGCAGCATTTATAACATTTGCTTCTTCAAATATTAATTAAACACCTTTAATGTGTAAGTCACTATTGTCAGAGGAATCCAAGCCTTTAATATAAGTTCCTCTCTCAAGAAGCTTAGCAACATAGATATTACACAAGTACACATATAGAATATATTTAATATTACTCTTATATTACTCTTAACATCAAGTACCATTGATATCAATTAATATATTTAATTAACCCTTAATAGAAATTATTTAGAGACACATAAGACAAAATCAAAAACAATAGATATATAGAAAGTAGGAGGCCATCTCCATGTGGGAAAGTATTGGGAAAATACTGTAGTATTCATTTAGGACTATAAATATAAATAGAATTTTAACTTGAGGAAATGAGGGGGTGATATTAAGGTATAAAGAACATTATTAGCAAAAGCAGGCAAATAAGTATGAAATGGAACCTGTCAGAGAATGAGCAACAAGGCCAGTCTGACAAAAATATAGGCTATATAAAAAAAGTTTGTGGAGGTAATGTCATAAAGAAATGTTGATGCACATTTGAAAGTCCAGATTTACTGGAGGTCTTACTGATCTCCACTGAAAGATCACTACCTGTTTATGAATAGATAAAGGAATGACATTTTAAGATATGATCTTCTCTCTAACTAGTAGAGCCAACTGACGTTTCCCAATAATTCCATGTGTTTTCTAGAATTCTGTCACTAGAGCAGACAATCAAAATATTTTCTTTTTTTGATAGACCTGTTTACAGGCTATTATTCAAAGGAATTAAAATTTCAAAATTCTTAAATTAAATCATCCCTACTGAGTACATAAAGAAGTTGAAGCTTATAGGATTAAGGAATTTATCCTGTTGAAGTCAGACCTATTTGTCTCAAAAGATCACACTTATTAACTAACAGGCTATCTGGGGTTTCACACCAAAATTTATTTAACAAGACTTAAACTATAGATGTTTTAACTATATATATTTATCCTGTGAGTTTCCAAATAAACACAGAAAACAATCCCAACCAAAAGCAAAGAGGCGCTGATGTAAGCTGCATCTCTCCAACTCAGTTATTATTCATTTATATGCCCTGAAATAATTATTTTAGATCTTGGTCTTCAAACCTCTAACTTGTTTTCCTCTATTCTCAGCTAATGATTCTGACATATACTTTGAAAAACAGATCTCTTTCCCAACACCAGATCTGCCATTCTTCCTACATTTAAAAGTTTTTACTTTTTATTAAATAAGTTTAAGACACTTCCTCCTTGGAAGAAAAGTTATGACTAACCTAGATAACCTATTAAAAAGGAGAGATATTACTTTGCCAACAAAGGTCTGTCTAGTCAAAGCTATGTTTTTTCCAACATTCATGTAGGGATGTGAGAGTTGTACTATAAAGAAAGCTGAGCGCTGAAGAATTGATGCTTTTGAACTGTGGTGTTGGAGAAGACTCTTGAGAGTCTCTTGGACTGCAAGGAGATCCAACCAATCCATCCTAAAGGATATCAGTCCTGAATATTTATTGGAAGGACTGATGCTGAAGCTGAAGCTCCAATACTTTGGCCAGCTGATGCAAAGAACTGACTCATTGGAAAAGACCCTGATGCTGGGAAAGACTGAAGGCGGGAGGAGAAGGGGATGACAGAGGATGAGATGGCTGGATGGCATCACCGACTCAATGGACATGAGTTTGAGTAAGCTCTGGGAGTTGGTGATGGACATGGAAGCCTGGTGTGCTGCAGTCAATGGGGTCACAAGAGTCGGAAACAACTGAGCAACTGAACTCAACTGGGGTCGCAAGAGTCGGACACAACTGAGCAACTGAACTGAACTGATAAGTTCTTATCTGACCTCCTTGTTGAACTCAAGTATTCATGTACTTATCTAAAAGCATCTGATGTATATGTACTCTGTATCCCAGCATTTCTCATCTATTCAAGGTCTTAGCTTCTGTACTTAACTGTCCTCTATCTCATATTATCAGCGTTAAACTTTGCATTATTTTTAATTTTTTTTTCCTTTACATCTTCTCTTGATACAATGTTTCTCTTGGACTTATCTAATTCCATTCACAGGAAAAAATAAATAAAACAATGGTATCATCAACATCAGTCAATTCTATTTGATCTCCACACCCCAACTCTGCAGCACATGTGCCCTTTTTCTTTTCAAGCTCTTTCCTTTGGAAATTTGCCTCACTATTCCCACTAAAATTTTGCTGCAAAGGTCAGCACTGACCTTCTTAAATCCAATGGTTAATCATTTCTACCAATGTATTCAACTTTTCAGCAGCACTTGACTACCTTCTCCTTCTTAAAATACAACTTTTTGGCTTCCAGAAAACAGCCTTCTGCTTTTCATTCTGCCTCAATGGCTGCTTCTTATGAGTGACATGTCTTGGCTTTTCCACCTCCAATCAATCAACTTTAAGTGTTAGTGGCCCTTGAGCTAAATCTATGGCCCTCTACTCTTCTGTACTGTACTGTCTTCATAGAAGATTTCACTTGTTCTCATGGCTTTAAAAATGATTTGTATGCTGATGATGATTTTCAATTTTACATATCCTGAACTGACTTCTATCCTAGCTTCAAATCATCTAAACAACTGGTTTCTTCTTAGATCTCCTTTTATAAGACAAAAGAAAGAAGCAGTGCCTGACATCTTGCATGTTTCCATTATTTCTCACCATTCACAACCAGTCCATCAAGATGTCTGTCCTCAAAAGAAATGTTGCCTTCCTTTCACCATCTCAACAGATAGCATCCTTTTCACTCCATCAACATCTTTGGAATATTAACCAAACACCCTCCTTATTGAAATCTGTAAAACCTATGCCTCCTACAGGGCTTCCCTTGTGGCTCAGCTGGTAAAGAATCTGCCTGTAATGCGGGAGACCTGGGTTCGATCCCTGGGTTGGGAAGACCCCTGGAGAAGGGAAAGGCTACCCACTCCAGCATTCTGACCTGAAGAATTCCATGGAATGTATAGTCCATGAGGTCACAGAGTCGGACACAACTGAGTGACTTTCACTTTCACTCACTTTCATGCCTCTTACAGTGCATTCTCCATGCAAAACCTGAATAAGTTATAAACAATAAGTAAATGTGACAATGCCATTTCCCTACTTAAATCTTTGCAACAATTCACATTTAGAATGAAATTAAAAACAAGATTACCACATGAATGGACCTTAGTACTCCAATGATAATATCTTGACAGATTTTTATATTTCACTTCCTTGTTTCATCCATGTAAGCTTCTCTTTTATTCCTTGAAGACTTCTAGCTCTTTTCTGACTCAAATTCTCTGCTTTTAATTCACACTGTTTAAAACATTCATCATTTGTCACCCAGATCTTCATATGGCAGGTTCCTTCACTTAATTCAGGTTGAAATGTCACTTTAAAGAGATTGTTCCTTAAAACTCTATCTAAAATAAAACACTCCACCACAGTTACTCTGTATTGCTTTATCTATTTTACTTTCCTCTAACAGTACTTAGAGAAAAGTAACAACTCCAGCTGCATGGCGCTGGAGCAACTGTGAGAGGATACCTCATATCCAAGGGCAGAGAAGCCCCAGTAAGACGGTAGGAGGGGCAAAATAGCATTTAGAATCAAACCCCATACCGGCCAGAGATGCTCAGAGGGGTCAACATGCCTTGTGCACAGCAGAACCCAGAAACCCCACAGAGACTGAGACAGAACTGTGTCTGAGTGTCTCCTGAGGAATTACGGGTCAGCAGTGGACAGCTGCAGGGGCAGGAGCTCTGGGTGCAACAGACCTGGGTATGGCATAGGCCTTTGGAGGATGTCACCATTAACCCCACCAGAGCCACCAGAACTTACACAGGACTGGGGAAACAGACTCTTGGAGGGCACAAACAGAACCTTGTGTGCACCAGGACCCATGAGAAAGAAGCAGTGACCCCACAAGAGACTGAGACAGACTTGCCGTGAGAGTCCAGGAGTCTCCAGCGGAGGCGTGGGTCAGTGGTGGACTGCTGCAGGGTCAGGGGCACTGAGTGTAGCAGTGCATGCATGAGATCATTTGAAGGAGGTCACATTATCTTCATTGCCTCCACCATAGTTTGGCCTCAGGTGAAATAACAGGGAGGAAACACAGCCCCACTCTTCAACAGAAAATTGGATTAAAGATTTACTGAGCATGCCCCACTCATCAGAACAAGACCTGCTTTCCCCCTCAGTAACTCATCAGGAAGCTTCCATAAACCTCTTATTGCTTTCCATCAGAAGGCAGACAGACTGAAAAGCACAATCACAAAAAACTAACTAATCTAATCACATGGACCACAGCCTTGTCTAACTCAGTGAAACTATGAGCCATGCCATGCAGGGCAACCCAAGACAGATGGGTCATGGTGGAGAGTTCTGACAAAACATGGCCACTGGAGCAGAGAATGGCAAACCACTTCAGTATTCTTGGTTTGAGAACCCCATAAATAGCATGAAAAGGCAAAAAGACAGGACACTGAAAGATGAACTGCCCAGTTCAGTAGGTGCCCAATATGCTACTGGAGATCAGTGGAGAAATAACTCCAGAAAGAATGAAGGGATGGAGCCAAAGCAAAAACAACAACCAGTTGTGGATATGACTGGTGATGGAAGTAAAGTCGGATGCTGTAAAGAGCAATATTGCATAGGAACCTCAAAACATGAATCAAGGCAAATTGGAAGTGGTCAAACAGGAGATGGCAAGAGCGAACATTGACATTTTGGGAATCAACGAACTAAAATGGACTGAAATTGGTGAATTTAACTCAGATTAATTTAACTCAGATAGAATTCTGAGTTATTTACTACTACTATATACTACTGTGGGCAAGAACCCTTAGAAGAAATGGAGTAGCCATCATAGTCAACAAAAGAGTCCGAAATGCAGTACTTGGATGCAATCTCAAAAATGACAGAATGATCTCTGTTCGTTTCAAAGACAAACCATTCAATATCACAGTAACCCAAGTCTATGCCCCAACCCGTAATGCTGAAGAAGATAAATGGTTGTATGAAGACCTACAAGACTTTCTAGAACTAATACCCAAAAACTATGTCCTTTTCATTATAGGGGACAGGAAAGCAAAAGTAGGAAGTAAAGAAATACCTGGAGTAACAGAAAATCTGGCCTTGGAGTACAGAATGAAGCAGGGCAAAGATATTTGACAAGAGAACGCACTAGTCATAGCAAACACCCTCTTCCAAAAACACAAGAGAAGACTCTACACATGGACATCACCTGATGTTCAATACCAACATCAAATTGATTATATTCTTTGCAGCCAAAGATGGAGAAACTCTATAGAGTCAGCAAACACAAAACAGGGAGCTGACTGTGGCTCAGATCATGAACTCCTTATTGCCACATTCAGACTGAAATGGAAGAAAGTAGGGAAAACACCTAGACCATTCAGGTATGACCTAAATCAAATCCCTTATACGGTGGAAGTGACAAACAGATTCAAGGGATTAGATCTGATAGAGTACCTGATGAACTATGGACAGAGGTTGATGACATTGTACAGGAGGCAGAGATCAAGATCATCCCCAAGAAAAAAAATGAAAAAAGGCAAAATGGTTGTCTGAGGAGACCTTACAAATAGTTGTGTAAAAAAGAGAAGCAAAAGGCAAAGGAGAAAAGGAAAGATATACACATTTGAATGCAGAGTTCCAAAAAATAACGAGGAGATAAGAAACCCTTCCTCAGTGATCAATGCAAAGAAATACAGGAAAACAATAGAATGGGAAAGACTAGAGATCTCTTCAAGAAGATTGGAGATACCAAGGGGACTTTTCATGCAAAGATGGGCACAAAAAAGGACAGAAATGGTATGGACCTAACAGAAGCAGAAGATATTAAGTGGAGGTGGCAAGAATACACAGAAGAACTATAGAAAAAATATCTTCACGACCCAGATAATCACAATACTGTGACCACTCACATAGAACTAGACATCCTGAAATGTGAAGTCAAGTGGGCCTTAGGAAGCATCACTATGAACAAAGCTAGTGGAGGTGATGGAATTCCAGGTGAGCTATTTCAAATCCTAAAAGATAATGCTCTGAAAGTGCTACACTCAACTTGCCAGCAAATTTGTAAAAGTCAATAGTGGCCACAGGACTGAAAAATGTCAGTTTTCATTCCAATCCCAAAGAAAGGAAATGCCAAAGAACGCTCAAATTTCCACACAGTTGCACTCATCTCATATGCTAGCAAAGTAATTCTCAAAATTCTCCAAGCCAGGCTTCAACAGTACATGAACAGTGAACTTACAGATGTTCAAGCTAGATTTAGAATAGGCAGAGGAACCAGAGATCAAATTGCCAACATCCACTGGATCATCGAAAAAGTGAGAGAATTCCAGGAAAACATCTATTTCTGTATTATTGACTATGCCAAAGCCTTTGACTGCATGGATCACAATAAACTGTCGAAAGTTCTTCAAGAGTTGGGAATACAAGACCACCTGACCTGCCTCCTGAGAAATCTGTATGCAGGTCAGGAAGCAACAGTTAGAACTGGACATGGAACTACAGATGGGTTTCAAATCGGGAAAGGAGTACATCAAGGCTGTATATTGTCACCCTGCTTATTTAACTTATATGCAGAGTACATCATGAGAAACGCTGAGCTGGATGAAGCACAAGCTGGAATCAAGATTGCTGAGAGAAATATCAATAACCTCAGATATGCAGAAGCCACCACCCTTATGGCAGAAATGGAAGAACTAAAGAGCCTCTTGATGAAAGTGAAAGAGAAGAGTGAAAAAGTTGGCTTAAAACTTGACATTCAGAAAACTAAGATCAAGGCATCCGGTCCCATCACTTCATGGCAAATAGATTGTTAAACAGTGGAAATAGTGACAGACTTCATTTTGGGGGGCTCCAAAATCACTGCAGATGGTGACTGCAACCATGAAATTAAAAGACACTTGCTCTTTGGAAAAAAAGTTATGACCAACCTTGATAGGATATTAAAAAGCAGAGGCATTACTTTGCCATCAAAGGTCCGTCTAGTCAAAGCTATTGTTTTTCCAGTAATCATGTATGGATGTGAGAGTTGGACTATAAAGAAAGCTGAGCACTGAAGAACTGATGCCTTTGAACTGTGGTGTTGGAGAAGATTCTTGAGAGTACCTGGGCAGCAAGGAGATTCAACCAGTCCATCCTAATGGAAATCAGTCCTGACCATTCACTGGAAGGACTGATGCTGAAGCTGAAACTCCAATACTCTGGCCACCTGATGTGAAGAACTGACTCATCTGAAAAGACCTTGTTGCTGGGAAAGATTGAGGTCGGGAGGAGAACTGGATGAGAGAGGATGAGATGGTTGATTGGCATCACTAGCTCTATGGTCATGAGTTTGAATGGACTGTGGGAGTTGGTGATGGACAAGGAGGCCTGGCATGCTGCAGTCCATGGGTTGCAAAGAGTCAGACATGACTGAGAGACTGAACTGAACTAAACAGTACTTAGAAAATATGAACTTATCTTCATTAGTTACTTACTCCATTAGTTACTTCCTTGTCTATATAACGGTAGCCTCATATAAGCAACAGACATTCTCTGTCTGTTTCCTCACTGTATCCCCAGTGCTTAGAGTACTGCTTGCCACAGAAGTAAAAAGATTTTTGTTTTTTAAGAGAGAGTGATAACAGGTAAAAAATGAATATACCCAAAATGGCAAAACAAAGGTTCACATTAATATGCATATTTTATGTCTCTTGGAGATCAGCCAATCGCCAGGCCAGTCTGATGCCTTGTTTGAGGTCTAGACCCCTAGGGGCACAAATGTCTGATGACCATCATCTGCTCTGCCTGCAGTTCATGGCCTGGCCTTAGAAAGTCTCTAGCTGCATAATATTGTCCTTTCCACAGGGTATGTATCCATTATTTACAGTATGAAGCACAGCCCTAGCCAAGTAAAGAGTATCACACACAGGGGGTAATAACAGAAGTGATGGTAGCAGGAAAATGAAATCCTTTCTTTGGTTCACAACTGATTTAAAAAAAAATGATATAAAATGTACATAGGAGTAAAAATGGTTCCTGTTGAAAAGGGTCACTTCTAGGAAAAATGAACTATCTGAGAAATTTTTTTTCATTTTTTTTTAGAATCTTCAACAAAATGCTTGGCTCATCTAAATAAGAACAGAAAGTTACTACATTTTTTTTTTCCAAATGGTCGTTTGAAGTCTGGATATTAAAATGCTATTTCTAAATTCACTTGTTCAAGAAGAGTATTCCATAATGTCAAACTCATAGGAATAATTCTTAATGATAATCACTAACCCTCGTATAATTTTTATTTACTATGTCAGCCACTGGTTTAATGGTAAGTAACAATATATCATTTAATCCTCATAACAACATAATGAGGTCTATATCATCATCACTGCCATTTTATAGGTAACAGCATAAAGCCTATAATTAACTGATAGATTTGGGTTTGAACCCAAGTATTTTGATCCTGTATGTTCTTTATATATATGATTTCCTCTCATGGGTAGTCCAAATTCTTTAGGGTTATCTATCTCCTTCTACCAACTTCTAGTCCCTTGGTATCTTGTTTCTCATAAGGCAGACTCATTGAGCTTTCTCTGTGCCATGAACAGGTCTGTGTCTTTTTCCAACTCTTCATTAAACTGACTCATGACCTGTCCTTTTGAAGATAGTATAAAGGCCATCAAAGTCCTTGGAACTCTCAGGACTCTGACATGTCCAAACACTGCAGGTTACATTAGTCTTGCAAAACACTCATTACATTCCTTTAGTATGGCAGATAATTAAGAGATCTTAGCAGCAAAATAAAAACACCAAGTATTCCATAATCCATTAAGTGGTTTGTATATTAACTTGCATAGAATAATCAGAGAGTATTCTGCATTAAAAAGCATGTAAATACTTTTGTTTTTGATAAATTATGGAGAATAAGCAATGAAGGAATTTTCTTCATACTGTCATTTATTTAGGCATCAATAAAGATAAGGTACTTCCTAGCTCTATCAATAAACAATGAAAAGTACACCCTTCTAAAAATCTTGTTATAACACTCTTATGGTTAGTCTAAATTCTCTTCTTTTTACTTAATCATATGACTTGGTTGTCACACAGTTTTTCATTTGGGGAATCTATTTTTTTTTACCAGATTCTTTTATATATGAGAGTTGCCTTCTTTCCTCAAACTGACAATAACTCTTTGAACCCTTCTTCAGAGGTCCTGGTTTCCAGGCCATTAATCATTTTAGTTGGCATCTCTGAGTCTAACACATGTCTATCCCATCAGTTTTGAAAAGTGGGAATTAAACTGCACACTCATTCTTAGTCAAACTGAGATTTCTTTCCAATGCATACTTGCAGTCATCCTGCTAAGGAAACCTTGTAGTGTTTTGTTGTTGCTGTTGTTTGCTGTAAACGGAACAAATGCCATTGTGTAAGACAAGGGAATGTTTGGAGCTTTCAGTAAGATCACATTGCTTATTTACATTAACTGGTTTCAGACCAAGTGATTTGTGACTATTCAGCTATTTTATATCACACTATCCCTTGTGAATACCATGTCATTGATTACGTAATATTCCTCCAATATTTCAAAGTCACAAGAAATCCTAACTCTCTGTTTAGATTTTGGTGACTGCATCCAAAGTGGTATCACTCTATATCTTAGTGAAAATGCTTTGATATCATAATTGAATAAATTCTGAATAAAAACATACCTCTAAAAGGCGATATCTGATATGTCCACATATTGTGATATTCATTTATGTTTGATTCTTCAAATCTCTAAACAATTAATCATAATTTTAGAATAGGTTTATTAGTCACGTTTGTAATAAATCAGTTTTATATAGCAATCAATTACAATAATAACTGTATAGGAGTCAGAGTAAGTGCTATAAATTTTCATTGCATAATCTTTTCTTAATTACTAAAGTAATGTATACTTTATTCTATGCTCATTATCAGACTTGAATATTAAAATGTATTGGTTCAAAAGAGAATTGAAATAAATGAAATTCATACTGCTGCTGTTTAAAGTTATAAGTTTGCTATCTCTTTTCAAGCATACCTCCAATTTATACAACATAGAAATATCCTGTGTAACATAGGATTACACAGACATAAACATATACACACTGTACCTTTATTCATGAAGCTGTTTACATATCCACTGGCCATATCCTGTATATTTGTTTTATGTTTTAGTATCAGCTTATCAAATAAGAAGCACCCCTTTAGACACCAGTGGTCTAAAAAATGTAGTCTGTATTATGCTGTGGTCTAGCACGTTTGTCAGAGTATCAGACAGAACCAAATGAAAAAACTCACTTAAATAAAATATACTACATTTATTCCCTTTCTTCACAGACATCCTAAAATGTTCACTCACAATATCTTTCATCCCCATGAGCATTTTAAACCCTATATCCATGACTGTACAGCTGTCAGATGATTTAACTTTGTGCACTCTAACATGTCTTTGGCTAAGAATCACTCATGCATTTATTTAGCATTCTATTCAAAATATTTTATGCTTGTCACAGACCTCAAATATCCAAGAAAATGAGAACTCTTCATAGACAAATACATAAATGTACTTTGTGCTCTGTCTACCTCTTGATTTTTTTTTTCCTACATAGTTAAAAGAGAATGTTGCTCAATGCAACAAATACTACAGAAAAATGAAAAAACTGTACCTTGTTTCAAAAGATTGGAAAGCTATAAGCTTTTTTTTTTTTTTTTTTTTTACTATTTAATCTAAGATGCATAAATCCACTCCAGTTATTTGAGCACTTCCTACATATGAAGTATAGACTATTATACTATAAATCTGTTTCTGTATTCAGCATTCCATTCAAATACTTTAGATAAAGGATATTGTTTATAGCCAACATGTGTTTACAAAGCTCTATAGCTTTGTGAGTGTGCTTACTTACTTAATCACAGAGCTGCCTGTATTGAGACAGAGAAATTTGCACCTTTGTAAAATTCATTCCAAGGTCACTGACAGCACTTAGAACATTGGCTCATCTGGCTGTCATCCAAACTGTCCAGTGGCTATTGAAGTCCCACTTTCCCCTTGTCTACATAGGTTATGATGAAGGATATTTCAGATTAGACTCCTCAAGGTTCAAAACATCAAGACATAGTTAATCAAAATGTTGTTCATACTTTTTTACCACTATCTTTAAACTAATTATTAGAATGTTAAAATGGCTACGAATGTCAAAAGTCATAATAGTACAGTGTAAGTTTGTATTTTAAAGTGTAGAAGCTGTTCATGTCTATGTATCATGGCTGACATTGAAGGCAAAGGAAGGTCAGAACAAGTGTCAGAGAAAGAGCTACAAAATTGAGTCATAGAATATATATTTTACTTAACAACCTTTGAAAAGAAAGCTAGATGGAAAAGAGAACATTGATTCTAGCTTGTCTATTTCTAAACACTATTTCTTTGTAGTTATTAAGTAGTTGTATTTGGAAGTTTTATATTTTATAAGTGAAGTAGCCTATTTTGTGGGAATCAATACCTTAATTATTTTAAAATTCAAGGATGTCATTTGATGTGTATTTTGAATAGCTATACAAATATATTCAGCCAGAATTTTTGATTATTGCCTTTTTATTCACATTATTTGTAGAATGGTTGCTTTTTAATTCATTTCTTTATTAGTTTTCTTTCGCTACTTAGTCATAAGTTAAACTCTTAAAAAAGTATATGATTTAAGATCTGTATGTCTATATGCTTTTGCAGGCAGAAACAGTTTAATAACTGTTATTCTTCAAGTTATTTTTTTTTTTCCCAAGCTATTTTAAAGCCTGGTCAGGATGTCATCCATATTTTATTCTCTCAATATAGCTTCTATTATATTTGAATATTTATGCCTTTTTCTTAATCAAACATATGTGTAAACTTTATGTACGTATGCTCTGTATGTTTGCTTTGTCCATTTCTTGTGCAAAAATGGTTTGCCAAGAATTAACAAAAGGCTTTCCATTTTTCTAGTGAAACAAATGAAAAGTAATTTTCTTATAATTAATATTTTGTCCATATAAACAAATATTAGATACACTGAATAATTCATATTTAATTTGATACAATGTAAAATTCAGTTTTACAAGCAAAAAATCTTATCTCCAAGGATATTTTATCAATAGATGTATTATCTGAATATGTATCTGAATACTGGTTTAAATTACTGCTCCTATTGGAAAATAAAGTATTCTCTTCTGCAATTTTCTCTTATTGAAGTACTATGACTTCAAAACCAGCAAATAGTTGTAACTAGAAATAAGGCAGGAGTTCTCTCAATACTTTTTGTAATGTAGAAAAGATGAAGGTTGAAAAATAAACATTGGAACTTTTCAAAACAGTCAGGAGGCAGCTTCTATAAAAAACACTCAGTTTCTACTTCTCATTGGATCACTTCAACAGCAAAGGTCTTGAATCACTAATACCTATTAAGCGTAAGTGTCGCTCCTACCACGTCTCTAGAATTACTTCTCAGTCCATGTGAATGTCTGGAGATGTTCTTTCATTAGCTGTTCTTATTATTTTGGATTGAACTAATGTCCTCACTCATGAGTACTGAAATATCATATTCACTACTGATCCTAATGCCTTGACTATAGCAAATGAGGCAGAATGCAAAGAGGGTTAGAAGATGATAATGACTTGCCTCCTATATCAGGATCTGTTTTGGAGGTGAATTTTCAGCGAGATAAGATATTAATAGACATTGATCTCAGTGGGCAAGTTAAAGTGTCTATAAAGACATGGAAATTTAATCATATTCTGCAAACAGCTGAAATCCATTGTTAGGTTATAAGGTTCTTGGGAATGTCTGTAAGGAACATTGGTTGATTTCTTCTGCAGCATCCATCTTTCTTTGGTATTCCTTGGAAGAAAACTAAAAGTTTTGTAGAACTGAATTCAACACTAGCTCCAGCAGAAGGTTGAATAGCTTAAAATTTCAGTGTATCTACTGCTTTAAAAATCAATAATTAGTTTAGAGGTGGACACAAATCTAATTGAGACCAGACAGGTAAATCACAGGACTTTGCAGAGGCTTCAGAAAGAAGATCTCTTTCTAAACTTGAAGAATATGATGTGAGACTACAAAAGTTCCTGGGTTAAGGTTAACACTGGAATTTAAGAGGAAAACTAGAGAAGCCAGGAATGATGGTGGTGCTGAATCTCTACATGAAAGTTGAATATAGATCTTTTTATTTTCTTTTAAGCCAAAACATGTCTTTATTGATTTAAGTCATTTTGAGGGTTTATTGTTTGTTTGCTTGTTTGTTTGTTTTTTGTGGCACTGCCTATACAAAATATATTTTCTGATACAGTTTTCCAATTTATTCTTAAATATTGTGATGGGAAACACAGATGATAAACATTCAGAAATGTGAACAAGCTGTTAACTGTCATTAGTATCAGAGTTCTAGTCTCTAGAGGCTGGCCAGGACAACAGAAAGTAACAATGGAGCCAGGCAAAAGCATACCATTGTCCTAGCCTTAGGAAGAGACTTACTAAAAGTGGAAATTACACTGTCTTGTGAATTGTTGGGTAAGAAACTCAAGTGCAATAATTTCATTAAGAAGAAATAAACTGCATCATTGATGCTTGGAGTAATACTATGCCTCAGGAATTCAAACATGATCACTGGAGATTGAGGATTATTTTATGAGACAAGAGTTGAAGCAACTGAATCTAGAGTTCTAGTGTGGAAATCCACAACACTACTGGGAGAATAGTTTAACTGATAAATGTTATGGGATGTTTATAAATAAATACTATTTGCTTCTTATCAAGATTTTTGTGGGACCAAGTTGATATTTATTAAGCAAACGGAGAAAGGTCAGGATATCTGTAACCACCTCCATTCCTATAGACACGGAAAAGCCTCATACTTATAAAGTATAATGGGGAAAGTAGAGAGCTGTGTGAAGAAGATGACATGGTAAACAAAACTATGGATAAGAACTGTAGAATGCTACTTTTTTTTTGTTCCAATAACTTACTTGTATCTTTCTTAAGAATAGAACATTTGCTTAATACTCTGCCTTGAGCATATAAATAACACAATTTTTGCTTTTTTCTGAAACTTTAGGGAAAATATCATGTAAGTTATAGAAGAATTTATTTTTCTTTGTATATACATCCCCACATAAATATAACTCCTAGAGAAACAGACATTACTCTGAACAAAGAACTTAAGATCATATTACTATTAGAGATGAGAAAATTTTCAATATCAGAACAGAAAGAATCTACATATTTTTATACTTAATTAAAATAAAGGTAACTTATTTTATTGTTTTACCATTATAAAAAGGTATTCTGCATCATTTTATATTAGATTACTTCTAATTTATGTTTGGGTTTCTCTATAGTTATATAATATTCTCATCTTCAATTGAATTAATATTTATCTAGCTCACATTGTGATAAAAATCTCAAGGATCTGACAATTTGTATTCCAAGGATTCTCTGTTAGGCAAATACTTAATGGGAAGCCAATACTGTTTCCAGCATTGATGCTCTGGAGATAATGCATCTCTTTCATACATAACTTGCCTAGTTGGAAAAGACTTCTGGAAAGAAGTGTTTGCTTAGGAGGAATTGGGTAATAAGAGGAAAGAGTTATCTTCTTATATAGAAAGTTATATATAATCTCAGTAGTATCCAAGAAGATTATATCTTTAGGGAATATAAAGATGGTGTGAGGACTCAAGGGGAAAAAAAAAAAAAAAAAAAAAAGAACTTGCACAAAGAGACACAGGAACTGACAGGTCACAGGTAAAATAATGGTTCTTTAGATGCCAAGAGGAGAAGGCAATGGCACCCCACTCCAGTACTCTTGCCTGGAAAATCCCATGGACAGAGGAGCCTGGTAGGCTACAGTCCATGGGGTCGCTAAGAGTCGGACACGACTGAGCGACTTCACTTTCACTTTTCCCATTCATGCACTGGAGGCGGAAATGGCAACCCACTCCAGTGTTCTTGCCTGGAGAATCCCAGGGACGGTGGAGCCTGGTGGGCTGCCGTCTATGGGGTCGCATAAAGTCGGACACGACTGAAGCGACTTAGCAGCAGCAGATGCCAAGATCATGCACACCAGTGAAACATGTAAATATTTAAAAGGACCACAAGAAGTAAAATTTATGAGTTCTTCTAACTGATTAATGGACAAAAATTCTACCATAAATTATTCCATCAATTTTGCATCCCATGTACAAAACCAGATGGCTAAGTTGTTGGAAGTAAAAGTATCAAATAACTGATAAATTAACAATGATTTAATTAGTACCTTCTATAATGAATGGGTTTTCCCAGGTGGCTCAGTGGTAAAAGAATCCACCTGTCAATGCAGGAGACTCAAGAGATGCAGTTTGATTCATTTCCAGAAGCTTTCCTGGAGCAGGAAATGGGAACCAAAATTCCAAAGACAAGGAGCCTGACAGGCTACAGAACATACGGTTGCAAAGAGTCAGATGTGACTGAGGACACACACACTTCCATAATGAATAAACAAGAACTACTAAACATCTCTACGTAGGAAACTCCATACATTCTGACTCTGATATTGTTCTCATCCCAATAACAGGATAAAACTAGATGACATTTTTTCCAAAACTTTGCATTTTTATAACAAAAAACTGACACAACAAATATATTTTAAAAGCTAAATTCCATGTCCAACATAACATAAATTCTCTAGATTTTACTTCAGATACTTGAAGTTACTCATGAGTTTATTCAACCATGGGTTTATTCACACACCACAATTTTATCAGGCAATGTAGAGTGAAATACATCCGAGTTGATGTAAATTTTGGAAAGATATATAGTGACAGCACAAATATTTTGGAGTAAAGCAAAATTATTACAAGTTACTACCTAATCACTAGATCTACAATAGTTAAAAAGCAGCTAGATGCAGATTTACCACATTCTAATCTCCTATATTTACATAATGAAGGACTACTGACAAAATTTAATGTTTTGGGGACTTGTTTTTGAGTCAAAACCTGAAAGCAAGGAAGAGAAAAATTAACAGATTTACGGCCAAATCCTATTAAATCATAAATTTATATGCTGACCATATTTCCTTTTTTTCTTATCACTTTTTTTTTACTTCCCTTTTTACTCTGTAGCATTAAAGTTGCTTCAGGGTTTTAAAATATTCAAAAACATTTAAAGCTTTCAAACCTAGAATGTCTACAATGAAATAGATTCAAGGGATTAGATCTAATAGACAGAGTGCCTGAAGAACTATGGACAAAGGATTGTGACATTGTACAGGAGGCAGGGATCAAGAACATCGCCAAGAAAAAAAATGAAAAAAGGCAAAATGGTTGTCTGAGGAGGCCTTACAAATAGTTGTGTACAGAAGAGAAGCGAAAGGCAAAGGAGAAAAGGAAAGATATACACATTTGAATGCAGAGTTCCAAAAAATAGCAAAGAGAGATAAGAAAGCCTTCCTCAGAGATCAATGCAAAGAAATAGAGGAAAACAATAGAATAGGAAAGGCTAGGGATCTCTTCAAGAAAATTGGAGATATCAAGGGAATTTTTCATGCAAAGATGGACACAATAAAGGACAGAAATGGTATGGACCTAACAGAAGCAGACGACATTAAGAGGAGGTGGAAAGAATACACAGAAGAACTATGCAGAAAAGATCTTCACGATCCAGATAATCATGATACTGTGATCACTCACCTAAGACCAGACATCCTGGAATGTGAAGTCAGGTGGGCCTTATGAAGCATCACTATGAACAAAGCTAGTGGAGGTGATGGAATTCCAGTCGACTATTTCAAAAGATGATGCTGTGAAAGTGCTGCACTCAATATGCCAGCAAATTTGGAAAACTCAGTAGTGGCCACAGGATTGGAAAAGGTCAGTTTTCATTCCAATCGTAAAGAAAGGCAATGCCAAAGAATGCTCAAATTACTGCACAATTAAACTCATCTCACATGCTAGCAAAGTAATGCTCAAAATTCTCCAACTCAGGTTTCAACATTATGTGAACCGTGAACTTCCAGATGTTTAAGCTGGATTTAGAAAGGGCAGAGGAAGCAGAGATCAAATTGCCAACATCCACTGGATCATCGAAAAAGCGAGAGAGTTCCAAGAAAACATCTACTTCTGCTTATTGACTATGCCAAAGCCTTTGACTGTGTAGATCACAACAAACTGTCGAAAATTCTTCAAGAGATGGGAATACCAGACCACCTGACCTGCCTCCTGAGAAATCTGTATGCAGGTCAGGAAGCAACAGTTAGAACTGGACATGAACTACAGACCCTGTTCCAAATCGGGAAAGGAGTACATCAAGGCTGTATATTGTCACCCTGCTTATTTAACTTATATGCAGAGTACATCATGAGAAATGCTGGGCTGGAGGAAGCACAAGCTGGAATCAAGACTGCCGGGAGAAACATCAATAACCTCAGATATGTGGATGACACCACCCTTATGGAAGAAAGAGAAGAAGAACTAAAGAGCTTCTTGATGAAAGGGAAAGAGGAGAATGAAAAAGCTGGTTTAAAGCTCAACATTTAGGAAAATAAGATCATGGCATTCGGTCCCATCACTTCATGGCAAAGAGATGGGGAAACAATGGAAATAGTGACAGACTTAGTTTTTGGGTTCCAAAATCACTGCACATGGTGACTGCAGCCATGAAATTAAAAGACGCTTACTCCTTGGAAGAAAAGTTATGACCAACGTGGACAGCATATTTAAAAGCAGAGGCATTACTTTGCCAACAAAGGTCCGTCTAGTCAAAGCTATATGGTTTTTCCAGTAGTCACATATGAATATGACAGTTGGACTATAAAGAAAGCTGAGTACTGAAGAATTGATGCTTTTGAACTGTGGTGTTGGAGAAGACTCTTGAGAGTCCCTTGGACTGCATGGAGATTCAACCAGTTCATCCTTAAGGAAATCAGTCCTGGATATTCATTGGAAGGACTGATGCTGAAGCTGAAACTCCAATACTTTGGTCACCCAATGCGAAGAACTGACTCATTGGAAAAGACCCTGATGCTGGGAAAGATTGAAGGCAGGAGGAGAAGGGGACGACAGTGGATGAGATGGTTGGATGGCATCACCGACTCAATGGACATGAGTTGAGTAAACTCTGGGTGTTGGTGATGGACAGGGAGGCATAGCGTGCTGCCATCCTTGGGGTCACAAACATTTGGATACAATTGAGCGACTGAACTGAACTGAAACCTAGGTGTCTACACTGAAAGCAAATAGCAAGAGGGATATCCTAACCCTCAACTCCAAAGTACTGCTCTTTTTAAAATTAGTAGCTTATTAGATACACCGATCATTTAAAAGTGGACATTTAATTTCCACATATATAGGTTTTTTTTAAAGTATCCTTGATATTAATTTCTCATTTTATATTAATTTCTCATTTAAATGCTTTCTTCTCTGAAATCACCCTCTCTGTTTTTCCAGTCCTCTAACTTTATTAAGGCTTTCAACAGCTTGTCAAAGATCTCTCTTGGTAAATGTCACATTGTGCTTGAAAAATACGTGGGTTATTTTCAAATATTTTTTCACACTGATTTCCTATATAATTCCACAGTGATAGAGAACAGACTCTGTTTGATTTCAATACCTTTAGAACATGATATTTTTGCACTTTTTTTTAATGTTAATGGATATATTCCAGGGTCTCATAGTTTATAGTCTATGGGAACTTGAATAGAATTTGTATCTTATTGTTGTGTGTAAATTGAATAAATCTTAATTATGTTTAATTGGTTAATAGTGCTTCTCAGGGCTACTATATTCTTCTACTTCTCTGTTTATTCATTCCATTAAATTTTAAGTGTTTGATATTGAAAGCCCAACTAAAAATCCTAATGTATCTACTTAAAAAATAATTGCAATATATAGTAGAGTATATGTACCCTTGTTCTGTATTTTCTAAGTCTCTGGTAAATGTGTTATTATACTTCCATAGTCTAAAACATAAAAGAAGAAAGAGAAAAAGAACTATAAATAAAAGTACTATACACTTAAATACACTGGATAAATCATAGCAGGTAAAATTCTTGAAAAAAATAAGTAGAAATGTGAATATAGAGTTCTTTCATATCAATGATACAATGATCCAAAATTCAAAGGATTCAGCCTCTAGTATTAAAACAATCTTTTTTAAATATTTGTTTTTTACCAAAACTGTCAGGAGTAGAACAAATGGTCTATCCTTTAAGACAACAGTAAGCAGTTTTCACCTGAATAAATAGTGTAAAGGTTGATGTGTGTATGTGTGTGTATAATGAGCTGAAGGAGGAAAGAGGGAATAAAAACACTATATTAGGCTCTGAGTAGTGTTCAAAAGTTATGATCAGTTCAATACAAACTACTCGAAAGCAAGCAAATATTCTCAATGCAATTAATTTTTAAAACCATATGCTTGAAGTCATAAATAACACTTACTTTGTTTTTTTTAACCTTAGAATTTTTATCAAGAACAGTGATCATAATGTAATAAATGTCTATTTCAGCATGGGTCATCTAGATGATATTAGTTTCCACTCATGGAAACTATGAGCTTCGGCACCTATGTTTCTGCTTCATTCTTCCCTGTTGAATCTAGGTTGATCCTGTATTGTCTCACTTCAGAGGGAGGCATGAATGAATTAAGCACTGCTGCTGCTGCTGCTAAGTCGCTTCAGTCGTGTCTGACTCTGTGCGACCCCATAGACAGCAGCTCACCAGTCTCCACCATCCCTGGGATTCTCCAGGCAAGAATACTGGAGTGGGTTGCCATTTCCTTCTCCGAATTAAGCACTAGAACCTGCCAATTTATTGTATAAAGTTCCATTGATCCTGCAAACCTCAAACTATTAATGTGACTTTGAAATAAATATCTCCTAAAAGAGTAAATTACTCAATAATATTACATTTGCATTCCCCTTTGCTACAAAGCATTATACCCAGCCATAATGCCAGACGTCTTAGAAAGTTCACAAACCAGTGGAGAAATAGGCATCATTAACAACTTAAGAAATAATATAAAGTGAAGCATGATGACTTGATAACCATTTGCTTTGTACTTAGGATTTCATGGAATGGTAGTATTTGCCTGACATCAAATTTCTAACATGGGAGGGGGGAAGGATAAAACACATTGGAAAAGTGCAAGGCACTTGCTACAGACCACAGGGCTTACAACAGAGACAGTGTGGATAAAAACGAGGGCAGAAGGTTAAAAGAGTTGCGACCAAGTTTACTATGGAACTCTATACTTTTACATGTATCAAGTCTCTGAAACATTTAAAAACATTTACCTCCTTTTCAAGTTTTCTACTCCTGTTCTCTCCTGCAAACTCCAAATGCACAGAATAAATATGCATTTGAAAATGTCAGTGGTGATCACACTTCACTCCTTTATATCATGACACTCTATTAAGTTGGATTAGGAAAAAAAACAGAAATGAATTAATGAGAATGAGAGGAAAGCAGTGAATGGTAATTTGAGTAGAGAGGAGCTAGGCATATCACATCAAGTGGTCAAGTGCAAGTAGACATCAGCAACTTACTTGAATGTCTGTGTTTTGATAAGATATGAACGTCTATGCATATGTCAAAATACAATGTCTATTTACAAATACTGTGACCATACCAGATTTTGCTGAGACTTTCCTTTTAAAAGGTTTCATTCCTAATAACAAAGTGAACTAGCAAGAAAATATCAGATGGGATTCAAGAGATCCTTGCTTGAATCAGACAGGTTTCACTATCAAATGGGACTACTGGAAAACATAAAAAAAAAAAAAAGGAGTCCATTATTTGCACAACTTGGAGGATGATTTGTTGTATTCTATTTCAGTTTGTGAGTTGGCATATCCAGTAAAGTGATAAAATGTTTTCATAGTACTGAACTATAACATGTCCCAAATATTTTATATAAAATAATGTTCAAAACAATAAAAATAAGCATAAGTAAAATATGCAGTAAAAGAGAAAGATTTCTTGCTCCTATACTTTTACATGGCACTAGTGCCATCTCTCTCTTTCCAAATTTAATAGAACCTATTACCTAGTTATCACTATCTGAAATGAAGAGTTTCTATAAATCGGAACTCTACATGATTGCTCATACATATGAGAAACGGGGAAAACAAGTGCACATAAATTTATATAATGTTCTATAACAATAATAGAGAAATGATCACACATTCTATTTTTACAGTCTATTAAATATACATAGAACTAGTCTATGATAAAATGATCTTGACCAGTAAGATTCAGTAGAATAAAAGAGAAAATAGGGTCTCAGTATGCATGGTCCCTTGTTCTGTGCCACATCTAGGTTCTTAATTCTCCTTTTTTCTTGGAGACAGATTCCTGGTGCTCATGTTACTACTGCTTCTAAGAAAAAAGCTTTTGTGAGGATGAGAATTTCTCATGTGATTGAGAATTTAAAGTTGTTTCCTGAAACAAAGAGGAACCCTCTTTCTGTGTATAGTGTTTAAATAAAACAGAATTAAAGTTGAACCATAGTTCAGACAAGTCCAAAAATAAAAATATAACAAATCATCTGCTCTACATTGAGAGACATTTGTCAAGAACTAAAATGTTGATTCCTGAATTGAAGGAATTCCATCACTGTCTTCTCCAGAAATCTATGCAAGAATTTTAACAAATGTATAAAGATCAACAACTAGATTATAAATTTGTGGGTGGAAGAAGTTATAATTATTCAAATTTATTACAAGACAATATATCCTGTTTTAAGGAATATGAATATGATATTAATATTACATGGGATTACTGTTAAATTGCGTTAATTATATGCTAAAATGTTCAACATTACAATTCTAAATGTATAAATGAAATATAATAAATAATGTGCAATAACTCATGGCCAAATTATATGCATTGTGAAACCTGAGTGAGGAAAAAAAAGTAGTATATTCTAAATAAAATGGCTCATTTTTTACTCACATTCTTGATTCCAACATTTATTAATGTCAAATTTTTAAAATTTCACCAAGTAAAGAAGAATAAAATGCTCTACATTTAACTTCTCAAATATTATCTGAATTAATAAAGTCAAGTACTTTAAAATTCATCTAATTTATTTTTAAGTGTAAAGTTAACATAATTTATAAGTTCTAATATTTTTAACTTCTTTGGGTTGTTTGGAATATCTCAGGATATATTATAGAGAAAGTCAGTTTCTTTCATATTTCTGTAAAAGAAAAACCAAAAACAGTACTGTGACAAGGCTAGCTCAGGCACGTAAGTTTTAAGGCCAGGATGAAGCTATGCCTTGGGATATATAAGCTTATAATGGATCTTTGCTTTCCCACCTAACTGAAAATGAGAAAATGCTAGAGAACTTTCTCTCCTGATTCAAGATCTTCACTCCTCTAAACAAGCTGTGAAGGAGTGAGTGCTGTCGCTTCAGTTGTGGCCAACTCTTTCAGACCATATGGACTGTACCCTGTCAGGCTCCTCTGTCCATGGGATTCTCCAGGCAAAAATACTGGTTGTTGTTGTTCAGTTGCTCAGTCATGTCCGACTTTGCAACCACATGAACTGCAGCACACCAGGCTTCCCTGTCCTTCACCATCACCCGGTGCTTCCTCAATCATGCCCATTGAGTTGATGATGCCATCCAACCAACTTATCTTCTGTTATCCCCTTCTCTTCCTATCTTCAATCTTTCCCAGAATCAGAAGCTTTCCCATGAGTAGGCTCTTTGCATCAGGTGGACGAAGTATTGGAGTTTCAGCATCAGTCCTTCCAATGAATATTCAGGACTGATTTCCTTTAGGATTGACTGGATTGATCTCTTTGCTGTCCAAGGGACTCTCAAGAGTCTTCTATAACACCATAGTTCAAAAGCATCAACTCTCCAGCACTCAGCTTTCTTTATGGTGCAACTGTCACATCCATACATGATAACTGGAAGAACAATAGTTTTGACTACATGCACCGTTTTTGGCCAAGTAATTTCTCTGCTTTTTAATACGCTGTCTAGAGTGGGTTGCCATTGCCTTCTCCAAGGAATCTTCCCACCCCAGGGATTGAACCCAGGTCTCTTATATCTCCTGTTGGGTACTTTACCACTAGCACCACTTGAGAAGCCCATGAAGTAGCAGGCTATTTTGTTTGCAGGAGGATCATTGTTGCTAATTCCATCAGCTTTCAGACTCTAGCATTATTAGTCCTGGTAGCTGTGTATTGTGTTGTGCTTAGTCACTCAGTCGTGTCCAACTCTTTGCAACTCCACAGACTGTAGCCCGCCAGGCTCCTCTGTCCATGGGGATTCTCCAGGCAAGACTACTGGAGTGGGTTGCCATGCCCTCCTCTAGGGGATCTTCCTAACCTGGGGATCGAACCCAGGTCTCCTGCATGGCAGGCAGATTCTTTACTGTCTGAGCCACCAGGGAAGCCCAGTTCTGGTAGAGACCAGACCAAAAATCACACTGTTTTCAAAGGGACAAATAGCAAGGCTCTCAGGATATGACACTCCATATTTGATTTAGTGATAGCAAAGTCATTTGTAACACCTTGATTAGGTCCATCCTTTTAAATTCTACTTGGTCTCTTAGAAAGTGTTTAGGAAGCAAAAAGATTGCATGCCAAACTGACAGTCAACTGAGTCCTTGCAGCCTTGGTAGTAGGGTATGTACTTTATACTAATTTCCATGAACCTTCAGCTCTAGAAACCAGAGACTTTCTCTAGTGGATATCTACCTTTTCAGTTCCACACATCTCCTTGTCTTCTTTTGGCCCTGTCCCCTGACTATCTCCCCACCTCAACTAGCTCTGAATTCTTGGCTAGGGATCATTGAATAGAGAGCCCCTCCTAGGTTAGCTTGTGCAGTGGCAGTTCCATGTAAGATTCTGCTAGACTAAGACTAATATAAAGGGAATAGAAAGAACTTTTAAGTCATAGGTAATCAGTAACAAGCTAGAATTAGACAGTCAGTATGGCCTAAAGAGTAGAAGAAAGGAATGGTTTGCAAGATTTCCAATTTGGATGGAAATTAGAAACCATAGTTGTCCTAAAATGAATGTATTGTGACACAATAGCAATATTTTCTCCTTCTTGTCCTTTCACACATATCAGATACCTCATCTATCTGACAGAAATACTCATGTATGCATGCATGAGTGGGCATGCGCACACATACACACACACACCCCCAAACACACACAGGGGAGAGAGAAGAGTAAGAGGAGTAAGAGTAGATATCCTGACTTTCTTTGTCTGCTTTAAAACCAATCTAATAGGTACAACCGATCACAAATTTTCTCGGTATTTTGCGTTACAGCCCCTGCTGTATGCCAGTCACTCTACTAGGCCTTACAGCTGCAATTGGGGTGGGATGCACAACAACAAACACACAAACACACAAAACAATCAAAAACAAAATAAAAAGAGCTTATATTTGTGGTGAGTTGAGTATGGAAATATGTAAAAGCCAGATGACCTTGCTTCTCTCATATAAAAGGAGAAAGCTATGGTCGTATTCTTAAGGGGGAAAGTTATGTCAACAATGAAATCTTGGTTAAAAGGCTAAAAACTGAGCAATCATATCTAAGTCTGTGCTAATAGCTAGAGTAAACACACATGGAAGTACATGCACTTAATACTAACAAAAAATACAGCCTAAATATCAGTAGGTTAAGAAAATACTAGTCATTGCCACTATTGTCTCATTTATCACTCTTCTATGAAACTGTTTTCATAACAATTGCTTATTTACTTTGGATTTCTTTGAATGCAGGGATTTTGTCACATATATAAATGTAACTCTAAGATTATTATTATCATGTCCATTATTATTATCATTTTGTCCAATGTATTATTGAACATAATATACATTCAATAATAGTTTGTAGAGAGGTTAATAAATAAATATATTCTACATGTTACTGAATTAGTAGTCATATAATTTAAAGTCATTTTAATATGCATTTAAACATTATTCTTTAAAATTAAATATATACATGAAGACACAAAATGACAGAAAAATAAAAAATGCATATTCAAATTATCATGGTCCATTTTTAATATTACTCCTGTTTGTGAAATTATTTGCAAATTTAAAGTGAGGAGGAATAGGATGCAGACTACAATATACTAATCATCACTGATTCCATGTATTTCAGTGTTAACTGAATTCCACTGGATCCTTTCAAAGAAGCATTCTTAACTTCTCTCACTTGCTCTGTTTTACAAAGATTTCCCTCCCCTACTTATGGGACAAGAAGACACATTCTAAGAATTTTTAGAACAGTGGTGTTTTTTAAATTTTACGAATAATAAAATGCATTGTACCCTTATCAGTGTTTTCAAACAATCCGTTCAATTTATGAAAACTGATGACTAAATAATCAGCTTGAAATATAACTATTAATTTCCTTATAAAACTTGTCCTGAGAAAAACTGTTCAATTGGGAATAAAAGCATTTCTCTAGAGTGTGCTATTTATGCACATGTTTATTCAAGAGAATGACTATGTATAAGAAAAATTAGTTATCCTAATGTTACTCTTTATTCAATAATAAATTAGCTTTCCTAAAGTTGTGTGTATGTGTGCTCAGTCCCTAGGTCGTGTCTGAATCTTTGAGATCCCATGGAGCCCGCCAGGCTCCTCTGTCCATGGAATTTTCCAGGCAAGAATACTAGAGCAGGTTTCCATTTCCTCCTGCAGGGGATTTTCCTGACCCAGAGATTGAACATGCTTCTCATGTGCCTCCTGCATTAGCAAACAGATTCTTTAACACTGCTGCCACCTGGGAAGGCCCCTTCCTAAAGTTACTCTCTTTAATTACTCATGATTAATAGAAAATTAAATAGATTTCTACTTAGGCTAATGCCAAAAAACACTTTAACAAATTTCAAATGCAATTTCAAGTTGAATTCATGTATAGATCACATAGAAAATATACATTAAAATAAATGTATTGTTTATATTTTTATTATGCTTTCTGCTTATTTTGAATACAGTATATTAAGAATTTTTCCTAGGGTGCAAAGCGAAAGGGTAGTCAAAAGGCTCCTGCTAATTATGAATTGAGAATAATTGTTTACAACAAAGCCTAACACTAGATTTTCCCAAAGTTGCTGGCCTTGTTTAAAAAAAGTATGAAAGTATTTCTTCTCTAAAATGAGCTACATTTATTATTTTAGTGTCTAAATTCAAGAGCTTCTATTCACTGCAAATTGTATTAAATGTAAACAAAACAACAATAGATGCTTTTCTTTCATTGGGATTTTTTTTTTTCCTCAGTGCAAAGTTATGATATGCAATTACATATTATCTAAAAACTTAAGCTATTATTCCCTGGTTTCTCTTCAGATCATATAAATCCTTTGCTCATTTTCAAAGTTTAAGCTAGTATATAAATTATAATGCCTAAAATTGGAATTAGCATTTTATTTACTTGAATGCCACATCTCCATTTTTCACCATGTTTAAAGATTTAAATGCCCTAATTCTTTCTATTTTTGTATAATTAATACACTAGTGGAAAACACACCTTTTTATTCAGTGAAATTTTTGATAGATGAGCTAGGTTCTGAATAATTTACTATCTGCTGCAAAGATGTGAAATGACATCCTTGTGCTTTGATTTAACTTATTGTTTATTCACTTGTACCAGCCAAATCCAAGGCTCCTCTCTATTGGCACCTCAAGATTATAGAAACATCAATACTGAGCTGGGGAACATTTTCTTCTGTTCTGCTAAAAGACTCTATGCTATTAATACTTAAGACTTATTTTACACCAGTCACTAAAATAGCCTGGTGCCTCTTATAAAGAAACATCTTAACTCACTCAGCATGAACTAAGTAAAACTGGCTTTAAATCTGTTTAAAAGCAAATATTTTCTCATACTTTTCTTTATGAAAGAAATTTGTGAGAAAATATTGTAAATACCTAAAGAAAATGGGAACAAAATTAAGGTGAATTTAGCTCCATTAAATTCTATTAATTTTTTTGTGCTTAATCTAAGTCAAAGATGAATCCAATAAAATGCCATTAATGGTGGTGAAAAAAATCAATGCAACTTTATATTACTGTTCAGTGGGTGGGTGTCAATATAACTTTTCCTGTGGAGAGGAAAAAATTAGGTTTTCTTTAAAAACAGCTAGGACCACAACAGTTACGACAATTTTCCTTCCTACTTTTTCTGTGAAGCAATTATGCTTATAATCAATAGAAAAAATGAAATGTTATGAGATGCAAACATTGTTGAGGAGTATATTATCTCAGGTGCTATTGAAAGACATAAAAAAAGGAAAACCTTTAATAGGAAATAAAAATTGAAGTTCTATGTAATAGCATCTTTGTTTTTCTGATCCTTTACTAAACTCAAGGATAGTTTTAACAACTATTAGTAGACCTTAAAAATAATTTTATGCTCATCTTAATGTGGCATGATAATTACTATCATTCCTCACTATCATTTCCATGTTTCAATATTACGGCAAGCTCAAAGGAGTAATGGTTTTGTTTTATTGTTGTGGTGGTGGTTATTTTGAGGTTGGAAAATGAAAATAACAAAGGGGTCTAATGGTATTAAATCCATTTATAAAGGTCACTATTCATTTTGTTTTTTACATTTTATTTTACAATACTCAAAGAGTTTGGCAAATGCAAAATTCTTAGAACAACTTTGAAAATAAATGAAGGTGAGTCTTATACTGATTACTGGAGGTCTTATACTGATTGGTCTTATACTGATAACTGGTAGCATTTTCAAAAAAGAGTCTTGTGTTCAAAGTAATTTTAAAAGTGTTAACATATATAGAATTTCTAAAAATTCTAACTTCTGAAATCCTATACACTTTAGCACATTAAGCAGTCAGTCTGAGAAATGCCAAAAACAGTAAATGCCAAAACAAACGAACAACAAAAAAAGGAAATGAATTACTTATCCTGCTTAACTAACTTCGGGAAATACTATTTAAGCCACCCAATCAGTATTCAAACAAGTATAAATGAAAATCAGGGGTTCAAAATTAAAAGTAAGGGTGAACCTTGAAAGATAATACTCAAAGGAAAAAACGCATTTAATCGATTTCCTCTAGTAGCTCAGTTGGTAATGAATCTGCCTGCAATGTAGGAGACCTGGGTTGGATCCTTGGGTTAGGAAGATGCCCTGGAGAAGGAAATGGCAACCCACTCCAGTATTCTTGCCTGGGAAATCCCATGGACAGAGGAGCCTGGCAGGCTACAGTCCATAGAGTCACAAAAGAGTCAGGGACGACTTAGTGAGTAAACAACAACTGATCAGTATAATTTTATTGGGAATATATTACACTCAGAACTTTGCTAAGTGTCATGAGGAATCATGTATTTTGCATGGCCTGGCTCTTGCTAAATAAACAAAAAGTATGTCTCCCAAGTGCATGGTAAAGGAAAGGGTTTTTTTTATTAATTTCTGGAAGTCAAGAAAAGCATAGTTCACTATGTCAGAGGATGAATCAAAGAGAAAGGTAGCCCTTGAAATATTTTTATTGAATTTGAAAAGTCTAGAAGGTGACAGTCTAGATAGAAATAAAAGTCTAGAAGGTGAATGATATAAATATGATGGTGATCTCTTATTGGTGTCACTCTTTTGTGGCTTCCTTACTCTGGAAGAAGTCAAATATATGTGCCTGAGGCAGTCCAATGAAGAGGTCCACATGGCGAAGGACTGAGGCTTGTCAAAACCATTTGAGTCAGCCAAGAAATAAATCTCCAGTGATCCCCACCCCTTGTCAGTCTTTTGATGAGACCACTTGACTCCAAATTCATGAGAGACTTTGAGCCAGAGGCACCCAGCTAAGTTGTTCCCTAGTTCCTCACTTAAACAAGTGATGATATAATAAATACTTTATTTTTCTTTAGCTGCTAAGTTTTAGCTAATATGTTATTCATCAACAGAAGAGTAATACAGGTGGAAATGTGTCAGGTAGTTGAATGGACAGTTATAAGATGCTCAATCACAATATACTCTCAACCAAATGTGTTCAATGCCTCTCATTACCAGCAAAATAAATTGCTTCCTCAGTTTAAACATCTAAATTCTTGTGTGATTTGTCTCGTTGTCTTCCTCATCTCTTGTCACTCCATCTGCTCCACATTTCCTTAGCACCAACCAAAACAGAGCAACCTGAACTCCTAGATTATGCTCCATGCTTCTTATTTTTGTTCATCTATTGTATTAAATGTAAACAAAATAACAATAACAATAACAAAACAACAACTTCCCCTCTCCTTCAAATCAAACAATCTCTAAACCTGTAATTTACAAGTGGCATTTTGAAAAGTGGGCTAGAGTCACACAGAGCTGGTTGTACAGGTATCAGTTACTCTAAATGTCTTCATCTCGAAAATGTGGATATGAATATACCATCATAAATTGCTTTGTAAAATAAGTATTGGAATGTAGACAAAAATCTAAGAATTGTACTTGGTAGAAAGTAGGACCTTTTATAAATGATAATTTCTCTTCTTTCCTTCATCAATCACCTGCCCCAATCCCAGCTGGAATTCATATTGTTTTCCCATTATTTGGATATAAGGACACAGATTATAAGGACTTGTTTTTGGTTATTTTGAAGGAAAGTAGCTTGGAGAAATCATAATTTACACAGATTAATCTGGCTAATGGTGCAGAAATGCTGAAAGAAGAAATTCTGGGGCATAGCTAATCTAAAGGATATTAGTAATGGGATGGAGAATTTCCTGGAAGGCATTTGACTAAAACAGTAATATATATACTTGTTACCCAGGGATCAAAATTAGTTCACTTAGTTTGTGTTAGAGGTCACAATCACATAAAGTGATAGGCTTCCTATTCCTGGAGGGGTTTGTATATGTCTGTTTACACTTTATTGTTTTCAATAGTGAATCATTTAGAATAAATATATATTGAGATTTATTTAGTCAGCAAAGAAATCCAGAAACAAGCTACAGCTCCATTTTGTATACTGATTTTTTTTATTTTTATGCTGACTTTTTATTTTGTTTGGATGGCCTATGATTTCACATTTAATAAGTGATAAATATTGATGACTAAATAATGGCATTTATACACAGATAAGAGATTAAGCTTTAGTTAGAAAGAAACATAGGTAAGTAGATATCTAGAAAGAAACAACAATATTTAGATAACTGAGAATATTATCATTTCAAAGATTTATAGCCTAAATTTTCTTATAGAAAGAAAAGTAATTTTTATTTACTAAAAGACAGTGCTAATTTATTTCACTCTTCCTTCAATGAGTCAGATAAACTTCAGGTCTGAGTTATGATCAACATTTTCACTGAAGACTCTGAAAAATCTAGCAAACTTCAACTTCATTGACTCCCTAGAATCAATACTCAGTGATCCCAGATGGAAGACACCAAATTATTTCACTGGAGCTGCAACCATCTTATGGTGGGTAGAATTGATTTTCAACCTGAGTCTTTTTTAGCTTAAC
This sequence comes from Giraffa tippelskirchi, assembly GCF_054371585.1. Lineage (NCBI taxonomy): Eukaryota > Metazoa > Chordata > Mammalia > Artiodactyla > Giraffidae > Giraffa > Giraffa tippelskirchi. Next base: position 78,598,868 of record NC_137275.1, on the reverse strand, counting down.
CGATATGGATTAAATGCTTTAGCAACTTGATCAAGAGATAGGCCATTTGAGTCAATCTATCTGTTCCATATATTGCTTAGAGATTACAAAAATTAGCTTTGTTCAAAGACATCTATTATACTATGATATTTTTAAATTTTAGCTTTAAAATAAAGAAATACATTCTAGGTATCATGTTACAATTTATTATTATTATACTCTGTACATTGCGATGCATATATCAGCATAACAAAAGAAATTTTAAGAAACTTTCCATTTCTTTTATGCCAAATAAGAAATCAGCCATTTTCTTGTATGGAGAAAAGGAAAAAAAATCATTGGATTGAAAATTTTACATTCTAATTCTGTAAAATCAGATTGCTTCCCTGAACACATAGGGGTAGAAAAACACCTTTCAAAATCTTAGTAAAGTGCTACTTGAGAGTTAACAGTTACCAAAAAAAAAAAAAAAAAAAACCTATAAAACATACCATAAACATGAAATTCATTTACTGTTGTTGGTAATGCTACATTGAAGACAGATTACATCTCAGACTAGATGAAAAAGGGGCACTGCATCTAGTCGGTCTAGGATATTGGAAAAGCAGATGTGAGTTTATTACATAGGCGGATCCTTTGAAACTGCTGATACTTGACCGTTTTTTTTTTTTAATCAAGTTTTAGGTGTGTTATGCATCAATGAATGGGATCCTTTATTTTCCAGCTTCTCCCCTGATTTCCAATGACAGTATTCACCAGTCATTGGAGAAGGCAACAGCAACCCACTCCAGTACTCTTGCCTGGAAAATCCCATGGATGGAGGAGCCTCGTAGACTGCAGTCCATGGGGTCCCTAAGAGTCGGACACGACTCAGCGACTTCACTTTCACTTTTCATTTTCATGCATTGCAGAAGGAAATGGCAACCCACTCCAGTATTCTTGCCTGGAGAATCTCAGGGATGGGGGAGCCTGGTGGCTGCCATCTATGGGGTCGCACAGAATCGGACACGACCAAAGTGACTTAGCAGCAGTAGCAGCAGCAGCAGCAGTCATTAGAGCAGCTCAGAATTTAATCAAAGAAAGTTTACTGGTCTAATTTCCTGTATTTTATGTGATTCAGTAAGCAAAGATTTTCCAGAATAATTTCGGTTTGCCCTACAATCTTTTATTCATTATTTCATTCAATAAATATTTTCTCAAGAAGCTACTAAGTGTAAAGCACTGTTAGATGTTTTGTATATAATTGAAAAGAAAAACAGACACAATTCCTCTTGAATGGATTATATATTTTATTGGGAAAAATATATTCCTTGTTCATCTAAATGATATTTAACTAATTGTCTAAACAGTCACTGTCCTTTCCCATATGTACATCTTTACTTAAACCTTTCTTTGTACCTCCAAAAATATTATCACATTTGTCTACACCTATTCTAATACTATCCATATGTACAGGAAGAATTAACTATGTGGCTTATTATGAAACATTCTTTTATTTCCTAGGCAGAAATGATCTTAATTATTCTGGGGAAGAGAGAAAAAGGGGAGAAGTAGCTTATATTTATTGAATGCTACTATGTGACAGAATTGTAACAAATGAGCTATCTATACAATTTCATATAATTTGTATCACCTCAGTTCAGTTAAATTCAGTACAATCCCTCAGTTCTGTCCAAATTTTTGCGACCCCGTGACCTGCAGCATGCCAGGCCTCCCTGTCCATCACTAACTCCCTGAGTCCACCCAAACCCATGTCCATCAAGTCGGTGATGCCATCCAGCCATCTCATCTTCTGTCGTCCCCTTCTCCTCCTGCCCTCAATCTTTCCCAGCATCAGGGTCTTTTCCAATGAGTCAGCTCTTCTCATCAGGTGGCCAAAGTATTGGAGTTTCAGCTTCAACATCAGTCCTTCCAATGAACACCCAGGACTGATCTCCTTTAGGATGGACTGGTTGGATCTCCTCGCAGTCCAAGGGATTCTCAAGAGTCTTCTCCAACACCACAGTTCAAAAGCATCAATTCTTTGGCGCTCAGCTTTCTGTATAGTCCAACTCTCACATCCATACATAACCAGTGAAAAAAACATAGCCTTGACTAGACGGACCTTTGTTGGCAAAGCAATTTCTCTGCTTTCTAATATGCTGTCTAAGATGGTCATAACTTTACTTCCAAGGAGTAAGCGTCTTTTAATTTCATGGCTGCAGTCATCATCTACAGTGATTTTGGAGCCCAGAAAAATAAAGTCAGCCACTGTTTCCATGGTTTCCCCATCTATCTGCCATGAAGTGATGGGACCGGATGCCTTCATCTTAGTTTTCTGAATGTTGAGCTTTAAGCCAACATTTTCATTCTCCTCTTTCACTTTCATCAAGAGGTTCTTTAGTTCTTCTTCACTTTCTGCCATAAGGCTGGTGTCATCTGCATATTTGAGGTTATTGATATTTCTCCCAGAAATCTGGATTCCTTGTGCTTCTTCCAGCCCAGCATTTCTCATGATGTACTCTGCATATAAGTTAAATAAGCAGGGTAACAATATACAGCCTTGACGTACTCCTTTTCCTATTTGGAACCAGTCTGTTGTTCCATGTCCAGTTCTAACTGTTGTTTCCTGACCTGCATACAGGTTTCTCAAGAGGCAGGTCAGGTGGTCTGGTATTCCCATCTCTTTCAGAATTTTCCACAGTTTATTGTGATCCACACAGCCAAAGGCTTTGGCATAGTCAATAAAGCAGAAATAGATGTTTTTCTGGAACTCTCTTACTTTTTTGATGATACAGCAGATGTTGGCAATTTGATCTCTGGTTCCTCTGCTTTTTCTAAAAGCAGCTTTAACATCAGGAATTTCACGGTCCACGTATTGCTGAAGCCTGGCTTGGAGAATTTTGAGCATTACTTTACTAGTGTGTGAGATGAGTGCAACTGTGCAGTAGTTAGAGCATTCTCTGACATTGCCTTTCTTTGGGATTGGAATGAAAACTGACCTTTCCCAGTCCTGTGGCCACTGTTGAGTTTTCCATATTTGCTGGCATATTGAGTGCAGCACTTTCACAGCGTCATCTTTTAGGATTTGAAATAGCTCAACTGGAACTCCATCACCTCCACTAGCTTTGTTCGTAGTGATGCTTTCTAAGCCTCACTTGACTTCATATTCCAGGATGTCTGGCTCTAGGTGAGTGATCACACCATCATGACTGTCTGGGTCATGAATAATTTTTTTGTACAGTTCTTCTGTGCATTCTTGCCAACTCTTCTTAATATCTTCTGCTTCTGTTAGGTCCCTACCATTTCTGTCCTTTATTGAGCCCATCTTTGCATGAAATGTTCCCTTGGTAGCTCTAATTTTCATGAAAAGATCTCTAGTCTTTCCCATTCTATTGTTTTCCTCTATTTCTTTGCATTGATCAACGAGGAAGGCTTTCTTATCTCTCCTTGCTATTCTTTGGAACTCTGCATTCAAATGGGTATATCTTTCCTTTTCTCCTTTGCTTTTTGCTTCCCTCTTTTCAAAGCTATTTGTAAGGCCTCCTCAGACAGACGTTTTGCTTTTTTGAATTTCTTTTTCTTGGGGATGGTCTTGATTCCTGTCTCCTGTACAATGTCACGAACCTCCATCCATAGTTCATCAGGTATTCTGTCTATCAGATCTAGTCCTTTAAATCTATTTCGCACTTCTACTGTATATTCATAAGGGATTTGATTTTGGTCATACCTGAATGGTCTAGTGGTTTTCTCCACGTTCTTCAATTTCAGTCTGAATTTGGCAATAAAGAGTTCATGATCTGATCCACAGTCAGCTCCTGGTCTTGTCTGTGCTGACTGTATAGAGCTTTTCCATCTTTGGCTGCAAAGAATATAATCAATCTGATTTTGGTGTTGACCTGGTGATGTATCACCTCATTATCCCCAATTTCTGATCAGAAGTAAACTGTCTAGGACTACACAAATGGAATCAAAGCTAGGATTCAGAATCCAAGCTATTCAATATCAAGTTAGTTCATTTTTAATCTACCAAAGACATCTTTTGTTAAAAGCATTCACTCAGGTTTGTGTCATTTTTAATGCCAAGTACCACACGTACCTGATATTACAGAAAATTAAATTCTTCTCATTTTACTTACAGTAGGTGCTAATAAATACTTATTTAATAAAGGACTAAATGGGTTACTGAGCTTGCAACCCAGTTATAATCTGTGTCGAATTCTCAATAGGAAACTGAAGTAAATTAATTAATTATTTTACTTATTGTCAAAGCAGTATTTCTAAAGTGGAATTTGGGTCAAATGCCTGATCTAGCTTGATGACTAATATTGAGAGAGGTCAATTCCTAGGCAGGCTGATAAGAAGTCCAGGGGTCCATGAGGAGATAGGGGTCTGGAATTCTCAAGGAGGAGAAAAGGAAAAAATTTTTTTCTCTACATTCCTTAGTCTTAGTCAGATAAAATGGTTTATTTCTTTAAGCCTCAGTTCAGTTCAGTTCAGTCACTCAGTCGTGTCCGACTCTTTGCGACCCCATGAATTGCAGCACGCCAGGCCTCTCTGTCCATCACCAATTCCTGGAGTCTACCCAAACCCATGTTCATCGAGTCAGTGATGCCATCCAACCATCTCATCCTCTGTCGTCCCCTTCTCCTCCCGCCCCCAATCTTACCCAGCATTAGGGTCTTTTCCAATGAGTCAACCCTTCGCATGAGGTGCCCAAAGTATTGGAGTTTCAGCTTCAACATCAGTCCTTCCAATAAACACCCAGGATTGATCTCTTTTAGGATAGATTGATTGGATCTCCTTGCAGTCCAAGGGACTCTCAAGAGTCTTCTCCAACACCACAGTTCAAAAGCATCAATTCTGAGGCGCTCAGCTTTCTTCACCGTCCAACTCTCACATCCATACATGACCACTGGAAAAACCATAGCCTTGACTAGACGGACTTTTGTTGGCAAAGTAATGTCTCTGCTTTTAAATATGCTATCTAGGTTGGCCATAACCTTCCTTCCAAGGAGTAAGCGTCTTTTAATTTTATGGCTGCAGTCACCATCAGCAGTGATTCTGGAGCCCAGAAAAATAAAGTCTGACACTGTTTCCACTGTTTCCCCATCTATTTCCCATGGAGTGATGGGACCAGATGCCATGATCTTAGTTTTTTGAACGTTGAGCTTTAAGCCAATTTTTTCACTCTCCTCCTTCACCTTCATCAAGCGGCTCTTTAGTTCTTCTTCACTCTCTGCCATAAGGGTGGTGCCATCCGCATATCTGAGGTTATTGATATTTCTCCCGGCAAGCTTGATTCCAGCTTGTGTTTCTTCCAGCCCAGCGTTTCTCATGATGTACTCTGCATATAAGTTAAATAAGCAGGGTGACAATATACAGCCTTGACGGACTCCTTTTCCTATTTGGAACCAGTCTGTTGTTCCAAGTCCAGTTCTAACTGTTGCTTCCTGACCTGCATACAGGTTTCTCAAGAGACAGGTCAGACCGTCTGGTATTCCCATCTCTTTCAGAATTTTCCACAGTTTATTGTGATCCACACAGCCAAAGGCTTTGGCATAGTCAATAAAGCAGAAATAGATGTTTTTCTGGAACTCTCTTGCTTTTTCGATCATCCAGCGGATATTGGCAATTTGATCTCTGGTTCCTCTGCCTTTTCTAAAACCAGTTTGAACATCTGGAATTTCACAGTTCACGTATTGCTGAAGCCTGGCTTGGAGAATTTTGAGCATTACTTTACTAGCATGTGAGATTAGTGCAATTGTGCGGTAGTTTGAGCATTCTTTGGCATTGCCTTTGTTTGGGATTGGAACGAAAACTGACCTTTTCCAGTCCTGTGGACACTGCTGAGTTTTCCAAATTTGCTGGCATATCGAGTGCAGCACTTTCACAGCATCACCTTTGAGGATTTGAAATAGCTCAACTGGAATTCCATCACCTCCACTAGCTTTGTTTGTATTCTGTGTTGACAAGGGTGTGCTTGCGTGTGTGCTAAGTTGCTTCAGTCGTGTCTGACTCTGTGCTACCCTATGGACTGTAGGCTCCTCTGTCCATGCCGCGACGGCTCGGCACAGAAGCGTGGCCGAGAGGAGCTAGGCCGGGCCGGGGGCTGGGGGTGGCGGCCGAGAGGGGCTAGGCGGGGCCGGCGGCCGAAAGGAGCTAGGCCGGGCCGGGGCCCAGAGGCCGGGGGCGGCGACAGACAGGGCCTAGGCCGGGCTGGGGGCCGGGGGCCGGGGACGGCGGCCGACAGGGCCTAGGTCGGGCCGGGGGCTGGGGCCTGCGGCGACCGCGGCGGCGAGAGGAATTACCCAAAGCCCAAGGTAAGAGAAACCCAAGTAAGACGGTAAGTGTGCGAGAGGGCATCAGAAGGCAGACACACTGAAACTAGAATTACAGAAAACTAGCTAATCTGATCACACGGACTGCAGCCTTGTCTATCTCAATGAAACTAAGCCATGCCGTGTGGGGCCACCCAAGACGGATGGGTCATGGTGGAGAGGTCTGACAGATTGTGGTCCACTGGAGAAGGGCATGGCAAACCACTTCAGTATTCTTGCCTTGAGAACCCCATGAACAGTATGAAAAGGCAAAAGGATAGGACACTGAAAGATGAACTCCCCAGGTCAGTAGGTGCCCAATATGCTAATGTAGATCAGTGGAGAAATAACTCCAGAAAGAATGATGGGATGGAGCCAAAGCAAAAGCGATACCCAACTGTGGACGTGACTGGTGATAGATGCAAAGTCCAATGCTGTAAAGAGCAATATTGCATAGGAACCGGGAATGTTAGGTCCATGAATCAAGGCAAATTGGAAGTGGTCAAACAGGAGATGGCAAGAGTGAACGTCAACATTCTAGGAATCAGCGAACTAAGATGGACTGGAATGGGTGAATTTAACTCAGATGACCATTATATCTACTACTGTGGGCAAGAATCCCTTAGAAGAAATGGAGTAGCCATCATGGTCAACAAACGAGTCCAAAATGCAGTACCTGGATGCAATCTCAAAAACGACAGAATGATCTCTGTTCATTTCCAAGGCAAACCATTCAATATCACGGTAATCCAAGTCTATGCCCCGACCAGTAACGCCGAAGAAGCTGAAGTTGAACAGTTCTATGAAGACCTACAAGACCTTCTAGAACTAACACCCAGAAAAGATGTCCTTTTCATTATAGGGGACTGGAATGCAAAAGTAGGAAGTCAAGAAACACCTGGCGTAACAGGCAAGTTTGGTCTTGGAGTACAGAATGAAGCAGGGCAAAGGCTAATAGAGTTTTGCCACGAGGACGCACTGGTAATAGCAAACACCCTATTCCAACAACACAAGAGAAGACTCTACACGTGGACATCACCAGATGGTCAACACCAAAATCAGATTGATTATATTCTTTGCAGCCAAAGATGGAGAAGCTCTATACAGTCAGCAAAAACAAGACCGGGAGCAGACTGTGGCTCAGATCACAAACTGCTTATTGCCAAATTCAGACTTAAATTGAAGAAAGTAGGGAAAACCACTAGACCATTCAGGTATGACCTAGATCAAATCCCTTATGAGTATACAGTGGAAGTGACAAATAGATTTAAGGGACTAGACCTGATAGACAGAGGGCCTGATGAACTATGGACAGAGGTTCGTGACATTGTACAAGAGACAGGGATCAAGAAAATCCCCATGGAAAAGAAATGCAAAAAAGCAAAATGGCTGTCTGAGGAGGCCTTACAGATAGCTGGGAAGAGAGGAGAAGCGAAAAGCAAAGGAGAAAAGGAAAGATATTCCCATCTGAATGCACAGTTCCAAAGAATAGCAAGGAGAGATAAGAAAGCCTTCCTCAGTGATCAGTGCAAAGAAATAGAGGAAAACAACAGATTGGAAATACTAGAGATCTCTTCAAGAAAATTAGAGATACCAAGGGAACATTTCATGCAAAGATAGGCTTGAAAAAGGACAGAAATGATATGGACCTAACAGAGGCAGAAGATATTAAGAAAAGGTGGCAAGAATCCACAGAAGAACTGTACAAAAAAAAGATCTTTAAGCCTAGAACTGATGATTACACAACAAACAACTCAGTTTAAACTCTGTACTAGGGATTATACAACAATGTATAGTGCTTGAGGACAGTTTCTCCTTCCTGAAAACCTTCTGACTAATTCTGATATCTTAGAATGTATATTATGGGAGTGGGTCTGGTAGGATTTTTCCTTTGCTGAATTCTAATCCTGTTATCCTAAAATGTAAATTGTGGGAGTGGATCTGGTAAAATTTTCACAAACTTGAGACGTTCTTTTGATTTACTGTAATAACTAATTAAAAAGTATATAATTCCCGATTTTTTTTTAGAGAAGATGGCGGAGGAATAGGACGGGGAGACCACTCTCTCCTCCACAAATTTATCGAAAGAACATCTGAACGCTGACCAAACTTCACAAAACTACTTCTGAAGGCTGGCTGAGGACGTCAGGCTTTCACAAAAACTGCGCATTATCTTCAAAAGAGGTAGGAGAAATTATAAAAGATAAAAAGAGAGACAAAAGAGTTAGGGACGGAGACCCGTCCCGGGGAGGGAGTCGTAAAAGAGGAGGAATTTCCAAGCACCAGGAAACCCTCTCACCGGCGGGTGTGGGGGAGGATTTTTTATCTCGGAGGGCAACGTAACTGGGAGGAAAAAATAAATAAAATCGACAGATTACGTGCCTAAAGCAACTCCCAGCAAAGAACCCCAGACGCTTGCATCATCCGCCACCAGCAAGTGGGGGCTGAACGGAGAGGAGCGGGCGGCATTGCCTAGGTTAAGGACCGGGCCCGAGTGCCCCGAGGGCAATCTGAGGGAGCTAACGTGAGATAGTAACCTAAACTGTGGGACAGCGAGAGAGAGAACTATCCCGCGAAAAGCCCAACTCTAAGGCACTGCCGGCCCGCTCACAGAACAAAGGACTGAGCGATACCAGAGGAGAGCTAGCCGGCTGCGGACCGCGCCATCCCCCGCCGGACACAGCGGGCAGGCGGGGCCCGCCAGAGCCGGAAAGGGGCAAACTCGGCTCTAGAGAGGGCACCCCCTACCAAACTGCAAACAGGCTCCCAGTTTTTTAAGCAAAGACTGCCTGAGATCCCGGAGGGTCGACAGCAGCCGGGAGGGTCGCAGCCAGAGACCAGCTCCCCAGAACCGACACAAAGCACACCGGAGCCGGGCGCGCCCGTAAACCGAGGCGGGGACCAGGGAGGTGATAAGCCGCACCGCCCCAACAGGGGACAGCGCCCTCGCCAAACTCCTGGCCGCCTGGGCAGCTCCGACCGGGAACGGCACAAGCCGCGGGCAAAATCGAGTCTGCGCCTTTGTGGAGTAACCGGGAGCCTGAACCTGAGCGGCTTAGACCTGGGAAGTGCACGCAGCTCAGGGCCCGCTCCCCGGCCGAGTAACCTGAAGCCTGAGCAGGGTAGACGGGGAAAGCACACACGCCGTGAGCGGGGGCGAACCCAGTGCGGCCGAGACACTGCGAGCTTACCACACACACGCCAGAATTGCAGTGTTCCTTCCTCCCCACAGCACGATTGAACAAGCGAACCTAAAGAGATCACCTCCACCGCTTTGTTGCAGGGCGGAAATTAGATACTGAAGAGATCTCCAAACAGAAGCCAAATAAACAGAGGGAAGTGCTTTGGAAGGGACAGGCCAACAGATTAAGATCCCTGTAGCTAATACCGACTGCATTAAAAAGGACCTACAGATCTTGAAAAGTATAAGCAGGAATAAGGATCTATCTAAAACTGAGCAGATCCCACACTGCTCACAACAGCTCCAGAGAAAGTCCGGGATATATATATTTTTTACTATTATTATTTTTTTTAATTTTTTTAAATTTTTTTTTTTAATTAAAAAAAAAAATTTTTTTTCTCTTCTTTCCTTTTTCTTCAAGCCCTCTATTACACCTTTAACTTTCATTTTCATAACCCACTATTAACTTGCAAAAAAAAAAAAAACAACCCTATTTTTGAAGCAAACTACATACATATATCTTATACCTTTTGTGTTTTTTTTTTTTTTTAATGTTTTTTTCCTGTTCTACATTTTTTTACTGTTTCTTTTTTTACTGTTTTACTGTTTTTTTTTCTTTTTACACTGTTCCCTTTTTTCTTTTTTTTTTTTTTTTTTTTTTTTTTTTTTAGATTGTAAGTTTTATAAGAGTCTAACCTCTACTCTAGATTTTTAATCTGTGTTTTACATATTTGATATCAACTTTGTACATTTAAGAACCCAATCTTTAGGACCCATTTTTACTCAGGAGTGTGATCACTGGCCTGATCACTCTCTCCCCCTATTGATGCTCTTTCTTCTCCCCCAGGGAACCTCTATCTCCCACCCTCCTCCTTCTCTTCTCAACCCAATTCTGTGAATCTCTGAGGGTGTTCTGGGTACCGGAGAACACTTCAGGAACAGCATACTGCCCAGATCTCTCTCTCCCCTCTTAATTCCTCCCTTTCTACTCATGCTCACCTCTGTTACCTTCCTCCCCCCTCTCTATGTATCTCTGTGAATCACTCTGAGGGTTCCAAACTGTGGAAAGCACAGAGGGAAGTGCTTACTGGCTAGATTGCTCTCTCCACATTTGAATTCCCCTCTTCCCCTCCTGGTCACTACAACCCACCCCCCCCACCTCATCTCTCCATGTAACTCAGTGAACCTTTCTGGGTATCCCTCACTGTGGAGAATCTTTTCACCATTAACCTAAAAGTTTTATTATTGAGGCTGTATGGAAGGAGAAGTCTTGAGGCTACTGCAAGAATAAGACTGAAAGCCAGGGGAAACATTAATTAATAAGAGACCATCCAATAGCCTCCATAAATTCACTGAAACCAAGCTCCACCCAAGAGATAATAAGTTCCAGAGCAAGACATACCACGCAAATTCTCCAGCAACGCAGGAACATAGACCTGAGCATCAATATACAGGCTGCCCAGAGGCACACCAAATCCATAGACATCTCAAAAATTAATACTGGTCACTCCATTACACTCAAGAGAGCAGAAATCCAGCTCCACCCACCAGAACACCGACACAAGCTCCCCCAACCAGGAAACCTTGACAAGCCACCTGTCCAACCCCAACCGCAGTGAGGAACCTCCACAACAAAGAGGAACTTCATACTACCAGAATACAGAAGGGCCACGCCTAACACAGCAATCTAAACAAGATGAAAAGGCAGAGAAATACTCAGCAAGTAAAGGAAAATGAGAAATGCCCACAAAGCCAAACAAAAGAGGAGGAGATAGGGAATCTATCCGAAAAAGAATTTAGAATAAGGATAATAAAAATGATCCAAAATCTTGAAAGCAAAATGGAGTTACAGATAAATAGCCTGGAGACAAAGATTGAGAAGATGCAAGAAATGTTTATCAAGGACTTAGAAGAAATAAAAAGGAATCAATATAGAATGAATAATGAAATAAAGGAGATAAAAGACACTCTGGAGGGAACCAACAGTAGAATAACGGAGGCAGAAGATAGGATAAGTGAGGTAGAAGATAGAATGATGGAAATAAACGAAGCAGAGAGGAAAAAAGAAAAAAGAATCAAAAGAAATGAGGAAAACCTCCGGGACCTCTGGGACAATATGAAACGCCCCAACATTCGAATCATAGGAGTCCCAGAAGAAGAAGATAAAAGGAAAGGCCATGAAAAAATACTCGAGGAGATAATAGTTGAGAATTTCCCTAAATTGAGGAAAGAAATAGTCACAGAAGTCCAAGAAACCCAGAGAGTTCCAAACAGGATAAACCCAAGGCGAAACACCCCAAGACACATATTAATCAAATTAACAAAGATCAAACACAAAGAACAAATATTAAAAGCAGCAAGGGAAAAACAACAAATAACACACAAGGGGATCCCCATAAGGATAACAGCTGATCTTTCAATAGAAACCCTTCAGGCTAGAAGGGAATGGCAGGACATACTTAAAGTAATGAAAGAGAATAATCTACAACCCAGATTACTGTACCCAGCAAGGATCTCATTCAGATATGAAGGAGAATTCAAAAGCTTTACAGACAAGCAAGAGCTGAGGGAATTCAGCACCACCAAACCAGCTCTCCAGCAAATGCTAAAGGATCTTCTCTAAACAGGAAACACAGAAAGGATGTTTCAACACGAACTCAAAACAACAAAGTAAATGGCAACGGGATCATACTTATCAATAATTACCTTAAATGTAAATGGGTTGAATGCCCCAACCAAAAGGCAAAGGGTTGCTGAATGGATACAAAAACAAGACCCCTATATATGCTGTCTACAAGAGACCCACCTCAAAACTAGGGACACACACAGGCTGAAAGTGAAAGGATGGAAAAACATATTCCATGCAAACGGAGACCAAAAGAAAGCAGGAGTCGCAATACTCATTTCAGATAAAATAGACTTTAAAATAAAGGATGTGAAAAGGGACAAAGAAGGACACTACATAAAGATCAAAGGATCAATTCAAGAAGAAGACGTAACAATCATAAATATATATGCACCCAACATAGGAGCACCACAATATATAAGGCAAATACTAACAAGTATGAAAGGGGAAATTAACAATAACACAATAATAGTGGGAGACTTTAATACTCCACTCACGCATATGGATAGATCAACTAAACAGAAAATTAACAAGGAAACACAAACTTTAAATGATACAATAGACAAATTAGATTTAATTGATATTTACAGGAGTTTCCACCCCAAAACAATCAATTTTACCTTTTTCTCAAGTGCACATGGAACTTTCTCCAGGATAGATCACATCCTGGGCCATAAATCTAGCCTTGGTAAATTCAAAAAAATTGAAATCATCCCAGCCATCTTCTCTGACCACAATGCAGTAAGATTAGACCTCAATTACAGGAAAAAAACTATTAAAAGTTCCAACATATGGAGGCTAAACAACACGCTTCTGAATAACCAACAAATCACAGAAGAAATCAAAAAAGAAATAAAATTATGCATAGAAACGAATGAAAATGAAAACACAACAACCCAAAACCTATGGGACACTGTAAAAGCAATACTAAGGGGAAGGTTCATAGCAATACAGGCGTACCTCAAGAAACAAGAAAAAAATCAAATAAATCAACTAACTCTACACCTAAAGCAACTAGAGAAGGAAGAAATGAAAAACCCCAGGGTCAGTAGAAGGAAAGAAATCTTAAAAATTAGGGCAGAAATAAATGCAAAAGAAACAAAAGAGACCATAGCAAAAATCAACAAAACTAAAAGCTGGTTTTTCGAGAAGATAAACAAAATAGATAAGCCATTAGCCAGACTCATCAAGAAACAAAGGGAGAAGAATCAGATCAACAAAATTAGAAATGAAAATGGAGAGATCACAACAGATTCCACAGAAATACAAAGGATCATAAGAGACTACTACCAACAGCTATATGCCAATAAAATGGACAACTTGGAAGAAATGGACAAATTCTTAGAAAAGTATAACTTTCCAAAACTGAACCAGGAAGAAATAGAAGATCTTAACAGACCCATCACAAGCACGGAAATCGAAAGTGTAATCAGAAATCTTCCAGCAAACAAAAGCCCAGGACCAGACGGCTTCACAGCGGAATTCTACCAAAAATTTAGAGAAGAGCTAACACCTATCCTGCTCAAACTCTTCCAGAAAATTGCAGAAGATGGTAAACTTCCAAACTCATTCTATGAGGCCACCATCACCCTAATTCCAAAACTAGACAAAGATGTCACAAAAAAGGAAAACTACAGGCCAATATCACTGATGAACATAGATGCAAAAATCCTTAATAAAATTCTAGCAAACAGAATCCAACATCATATTAAAAAGATCATACATCATGACCAAGTGGGCTTTATCCCAGGAATGCAAGGTTTTTTTAACATCCGCAAATCAATCAATGTAATACACCACATTAACAAATTGAAAGAAAAAAACCATATGGTTATCTCAATAGATGCAGAAAAAGCCTTTGACAAAATTCAGCATCCATTTATGATTAAAACCCTCCAGAAAGCAGGAATAGAAGGAACATATCTCAACATAATAAAAGCTATATATGACAAACCCACAGCAAACATTATCCTCAATGGTGAAAAATTGAAAGCATTTCCCCTAAAGTCAGGAACAAGGCAAGGATGCCCACTTTCACCACTACTATTCAACATAGTTTTGGAAGTTTTGGCCACAGCAATCAGAGCTGAAAAAGAAATAAAAGGAATACAGATAGGAAAAGAAGAAGTAAAACTCTCACTGTTTGCAGATGACATGATCCTCTACATAGAAAACCCTAAAGACTCTACTAGAAAATTACTAGAGTTGATCAATGAATATAGTAAAGTTGCAGGATATAAAATTAACACACAGAAATCCCTTGCATTCCTATACTCCAATAATGAGAAAACAGAAAGAGAAATTAAGGAAACAATACCATTCACCATTGCATCAAAAAGAATAAAATACTTAGGAATATATCTACCTAAAGAAACAAAAGACTTATATATAGAAAACTATAAAACACTGATGAAAGAAATCAAAGAGGACACAAACAGATGGAGAAATATACCGTGTTCATGGATTGGAAGAATTAATATAGTGAAAATGAGTATTCTACCCAAAGCAATCTACAGATTCAATGCAATCCCTATCAAGCTACCAATGGTATTTTTCACAGAACTAGAACAAATCATCTCACAATTTGTATGGAAATATAAGAAACCTCGAATAGCCAAAGCAATCTTGAGGAAGAAGAATGGAACTGGAGGAATCAACCTGCCTGACTTCAGACTCTACTACAAAGCCACAGTCATCAAGACAGTATGGTACTGGCACAAAGATAGAAATATAGATCAATGGAACAAAATAGAAAGCCCAGAGATAAACCCACGCACTTATGGACACCTTATCTTCGACAAAGGAGGCAAGAATATACAATGGAGAAAAGACAACCTCTTTAACAAGTGGTGCTGGGAAAACTGGTCAACCACTTGTAAAAGAATGAAACTAGAACACTTCCTAACACCGTACACAAAAATAAACTCAAAATGGATTAAAGATCTAAACGTAAGACCAGAAACAATAAAACTCCTAGAGGAAAACATAGGCAAAACACTCTCCGACATAAATCACAGCAGGATCCTCCATGACCCACCTCCCAGAATATTGGAAATAAAAGCAAAAATAAACAAATGGGACCTAATTAAAATTAAAAGCTTTTGCACAACAAAGGAAACTATAAACAAGGTGAAAAGACAGCCTTCAGAATGGGAGAAAATAATAGCAAATGAAGCAACAGACAAACAATTAATCTCAAAAATATACAAGCAACTTCTGCAGCTGAATTCCCGAAAAATAAATGACCCAATCAAAAAATGGGCCAAAGAACTAAACAGACATTTCTCCAAAGAAGACATACAGATGGCTAACAAACACATGAAAAGATGCTCAACATCACTCATTATTAGAGAAATGCAAATCAAAACCACAATGAGGTATCATTTCACACCAGTCAGAATGGCTGCTATCCAAAAGTCTACAAGCAATAAATGCTGGAGAGGGTGTGGAGAAAAGGGAACCCTCTTACACTGTTGGTGGGAATGCAAACTAGTACAGCCACTATGGAGAACAGTGTGGAGATTCCTTAAAAAACTGGGAATAGAACTGCCATATGACCCAGCAATCCCACTGCTGGGCATATACACCGAGGAAACCAGAATTGAAAGAGACGCGTGTACCCCAATGTTCATCGCAGCACTGTTTACAATAGCCAGGACATGGAAGCAACCTAGATGTCCATCAGCAGATGAATGGATAAGGAAGCTGTGGTACATATACACAATGGAATATTACTCAGCCATTAAAAAAAATACATTTGAACCGGTTCTACTGAGATGGATGAAACTGGAGCCCATTATACAGAGTGAAGTAAGCCAGAAAGAAAAACAACAATACAGTATACTAATGCATATATATGGAATCTGAAAGATGGTAACGATAACCCTATATGCGGGACAGAATGAGAGACACAGATGCATGGAACAATTTTATGGACTCTGAGGGAGAAGGTGAGGGTGGGTCGTTCTGGGAGAATGGCATTGAGACATGTGTATTGTCATATGTGAAACAGAGCACCATTCCATGTTCGATGCATGTGACAAGGGCTCGGGGCCGGGGCAGTGGGATGATCCAGAGGGATGGGAGGGGGAGGGAGGTGGGTGGGGGGTTCGGGAAGGGGAACACATGTAAACCCATGGCTGATTCTTGTCAATGTATGGCAAAAACTATTACAATATTGTAAAGTAATTAGCCCCCAAGTAAAATAAATAAATTTATTAAAAAAAAAAAAAAAAAAAAAAAAAAAAAAAAAGTATATAATTCCCTCACTAAAGACTAGTGAGTGGGGCACTCTCTGCCCCCTTTCGATGTCTGTGTCAGAAGCTTTCTCTGTCCCCTTTTACTGTGATAAAACTTCTGCCACACAAGAGCCCTGAGGGGTCAAGCCTGGTCTCTGGTCTTGAAGCTCAATCTTCTTCTTCAGAGATCACAATTCCGACATCGTTCACTGTAAGCTATCAATATGATTTAGGGAATATATTATAGAGAGTTAAAGATGAGTTGCACGATTCTGATTTGAAGATGTGGGTAGATGATGCTTCCATTTCTTAGGCTGAAAGTCCAGGAGGAAGAGGAGGAGTGGGATATAAGGCATGCTAATAAATGCAGTTTGGGTCTGCTGAGTTGGCTGTGTGTGAGATAACAACATGGGCGTGTCCAAAAGAGGTAGGTTAGGGGCATGAAGCTCAGGAAAGGACACCAAGTAGCAGAAATAGTTTTAATGTTTGCAAATAGTATTTTCAATTTTTTAGAACTCTAATTAACAATTAAATATTTTAATTCATATATAAATTAATCTTGGTGTGTGAGAGGTTAGGATATAATTTAATTCATTCCAAAAAATTAGCTAGTTATTCTCAGCATTTCTGAATAATCCTTTTCTCTATTTATTCACAATAAAATATTACATCAAATAAATGATGATATACACTATTACTGTCAGTTTTAGGATGAGGATGCTTTCTACAGCTTTTTAAAAAGATGTAGTGCAGTAAATAATAACTAGTAAGCATATTCATACCATTAATGATATTTCTCCAGATGACAACCATACATTAAAAGATCATATTTGGTGATTTCCCAACTAGTTACAATTTCATGAATTCTACCATCATTAAGCACGCATTTAATGTCTAGTCCACAAGACAAAATGACAAACATTTAATGAATTCAGTTAAATCAGGACATACTAGAGATATAGTATGTTTCATAATGTACCCATATTTAGCTACTTTATAAAATTACAGAGTGACAGAAATGTTTTGGTTTTTTTTCCCTTGTGAACCTGT
Organism: Giraffa tippelskirchi; assembly: GCF_054371585.1. NCBI lineage: Eukaryota > Metazoa > Chordata > Mammalia > Artiodactyla > Giraffidae > Giraffa > Giraffa tippelskirchi. The sequence continues at coordinate 78,581,495 of NC_137275.1, read as the reverse complement.
AAGGCTTCTAGGGCTTGCCTCTTTTTGTTCTTATCATTAAAAAACCACTTGATTATCAATCCATTTCACTTTTTTCCTTTTGCCAAGGATTAACATCAAGATCTAGATGTAAGAGCTGGATCATAAGAAAAGCTAAGTGCCAAAGAATTAATGCTTTTGAGCTGTAGTGTTGGAGAAGATTCCTGAGAGTCCCTTGGACTGCAAGGAGATGAAACCAGTCAATCCTAAAGAAAATCAGTCCTGAATATTTGGCCTGATGCCGAAGCTGAAACTCGAATACTTTGGCCACCTGATGCAAAGAACCAACTCATTGGAAAAGACCCAGATGCTGGGAAAGATTGAAGGCAGGAGGAGAAGGGGATGACTGAGGACGAGATGGATGGATGGCATTACTGACTCGATGGACATGAATCTGAGCAAGCTCCGGGAGTTGGTGATGAACAGGGAAGCCTAGCATGCTGCAGTCCATGGGGTTGCAAAGAGTCAGACGTGACTGAGCGACTGAACTGTAACTGAACTGAACATCAAGATCTAGGGATTAGTTAATTAACCATTTCACCTTTTGAAAATCATAATGTCTGTATTAATGTGTTAGAAGAAGAGGTACCAACATTGAAGCATTAGATGTCAAAACAACAGTTAAGGTTTCTCCAAATCCTGAAATGCCATGCTTTACTAATCCTAGAGCACTACAAAGTATTGCTTTAGTTTTCATGTTGGTACATAGGTTTTATAGACGAGAATATCTTTGTGAGAGAAAAATGTTTTGTCTAATTTATGTCACATTTTCTCTCCTCCTATCTTGGATTTAACTTTCAACTCTCCATATTTATGCAATTGCTTAGCTTTTTGTAAATGGGCACTATGGAAGGAAAACACAAACTGAGAAGATCTGTTTATATCTCATCAGTAACCTAAGCAGTAAACCTTACTTTCTCTTGTGTTTTCCTAGAACTTGCATGATATAAACACAATACATATTTTACTGAAAGTTTTTCCCGTACACTTCTTTCCACATTTCAGAGTTTCTCTCATTTTTAGTACAATTTATTTATCATTCAGTCCTTTGTCTCATCTTTTATATGTACTGCTATGAAAAAAATAATTCTCAACAGTAAGCTCCTTTTCCGTACAGATGCATTAGTTTATTACATGTCTGTTTACCACATTTCTCATTAGACAATCTGTGAGACTATAATAAAGATTTCATTTGTCAGAGCATTTAGCATTTGAACATTCTTATCTCTGTCATGAACTTGTTTTGTTCAGAAGATTTACTTAAAATCTAGGGGAGATATTAGATTCTACAAAGTATTCATTTTCTTAGCTTTATGGCACCTAAGATGATATCATCATATTCTCCCAAGTTTCCTGTCACTTCCATTTTGCCAACTGATGCTTTCTTGATAGAATAAAATCCCAAATGGCAGGTCTTATTCAACTCTCTGAAAAGTAAGGCTTTCAGTAAGGCCAAAATTATCAGATGATCTGCTTTTAAGAGAATGAGCCTTCAGAGAGACATCTAGATAGTTTACGCTTACAGTTTCATCTAACTTGCTTCTTTGCCAATTTAAAATTACATTCCACTATTCTCCTCAATTCCATTAGTATAACTGAAATAAGTAATAAGAAATTTAGCGTTTTTCTTCTATCCAACTTATCCAACCTATTTAGATTTCTAACTTTTATCCTTAATGAGCATTGGTTAAACTCGTAGACAACCCCTGGCTACTCTCAAGCACACTTAGCTAAGACACAGAAATTCATGTGAAAGCAAAACAAATTTGAATTTAAAATCATCATTCTTCAAATTCTATCACTTCTTTAAAATTGAATCATGAATTTATTAATAATAGGAGCTAATATTTATATGGCACCTACTACTTTAACTGTTCTAAACACTTTATACTTACTATTTTATGTAATCTTCACAACACTTCTTGATGTCAGTATCATTATTAATCCAGATAAGAAAACTGAGGCAAAAAAGATGAAATAACTTGTATAAAGTCATTCCACTGACAATGGTAGAGGCAGCTCCCACATTTGTGCTCTTAATCATTATGACACACTTCTACAACCAAGGAAATACTAACATAGAAGTAGTATGGTAGCTATGCCATTTTACATTTGGTAAATCTATGGAAGGAATTTATCCTTTTGAACTGTGGTGTTGGAGAAGACTCTTGAGAGTCCCTTGGATAGCAAGGAGATCAAACCAGTCAATCTTAAAGAAAATCAGTCCTGAATATCCACTGGAAGAACTGATGCTGAAGTTGAAGCTCCAAAACTTTGGCCACCTGATGCAAAGAACTGACTCACTGGAAAAGACCTTGATGCTAGGAAAGATTGAAGGCAGGAGGAGAAGGGGACAACAGAAGATGAGATGGTTAGATGGCATCACTGACTCAATGGACATGAGTTTGAGCAAGCTCTGGGAGTTGGTGATGGACAGGGAAGCCTGGCGTGCTGCAGTCCATGAGGTCACAAAATGTCAGACACAACTGAGTGACTGGACTGAACTGAACTGATGGAAGGGAGGTTAGAAATTCTGTCCCTCAGGAGAAACTCGAACAGGAGTGAGGTGAACAAGGTAGGACAGTGATATGCTAACCCAGGAGCACACTGGACTTCTGGAATTGTAAAAGTGGGCATGCAACTACAATGGAGAGTGGGAAATGGAGGGTGAAGTATTGAGAGGGAATGGTATAAGATATGTGCAGCATGGAGATACTTGTTCTTGGACCAGACTTTACTTAACACATACATGCTATATGACCATTTATCTTATCAACAGAATGCACTGCCTTTTAAAATATCCCTGAGTAATATTTTATACTACTTTACCATGTTTTGTAACCTTACTTCAAATCGAATGTCTTGTAGCAGTATGTATCATTAGAACGTAACATTCATTTTAACTGATGAGCACTCTCATAGACTTTTAAAGATGTTTGCTATGTCATTGAAATGGAGCAAACCTAGTTTGGAATGAAGAATATATCTAATTCACAGTAGGAAAAAAAAAAGAGACCCTACAGATACTTAACACAGGAAACAATTTATCTTGAATATTCATAATTGCCATTTTAATAATGGTTTTGAATCTGCTTATTTAAGTGATATTACAAACATGAAGTAAGAAAAAAGAGTAGTTGTCTACCTTGATTGTAAAGTCTGGGACACAAGCCATAGCAATTTTTTTAAGGGACTAGTACTAAATCAAACAAGCAGTTTGTAGAGGACTTTGAACCATCTCTCATATTTCTTACATTAGCAGCACCATGGAAAGTGGCCACATCCTGACCACTCTTCATTATGTGAACAATTTTATTATAATAGACTGTAATTCTACAAGAAACAGCAATTCTGAAAGGATAATGTTTCTTTTTAAAATATAGAAGTAGCTGTTGAATGTTGCAAAGTATAGACTGATTGGATATTAAAGATAGGAATGGTGATTTTAAGTTTCATGAAAAGAGACATATTTCTGTCAAGGTTCTAAGATGCAGACACAAGATGAATACTTAAGTAAATGGTTCAAAAAAACCTATTTTTTATAGGAATTATTTATTCTTCATTATTCTTGTTCAAATGCTGCACTTCTCTTAAAACAACATATGCAACAACAAATACAGTTTGTACATGAACAAATTCTAGCTGTTCATCACCAACATTTCAAAATGTGGCTGGTGCAGCTACAAAAAAATGATTTACTGAAAAATTTTTAAGTAAAAGCATTTCAAACCAGCATATTTTGACATAACATTTAAAATTCCAACTTAATATGGTATATTAATATGACTAATGACTTTTAGTCATGTTCCTGAAATAATTACAACAATATCAGTGCCCCCTAAATTTTTTAATTTTAAAAATTAAAAGGTATGTTGAGGTCAGTCATTAAGGTCTCCTTCATTATCTATAGTTATGGCATTGATTGTGAATATACTAAAGAATCAACCCCCAAAAAGTACATATGAAGCACTAGAAGTCATAGGACTTATTTTTAAAAATAAAATAAAACATATTCGCTGTAATGATTAATAATTCACAAAATATGTACATTTTGAAAATACAGAATGAACTGTTACATTTTTCTATTCTTGTATTTTCATTACTGTGAATGTTCAACTAACAACTCATAATAGCATTAGTAATAATTATCAATTACAATTTAAAAAGAGTACTGTATTAATTTACATTTTAATTGATTGGTATTAAAATATAATCATTAATTATATTTTATAAACTGTTTATATCATTTGTCACATAAATAATTTGGGATGCCCATATTTTCTTGAAAGCTATTGTCAAGCATGGCAGCAGCTCATGGAAATAAGTGAATGAATGAACCGTGAGATCTCATAGGTTACTTGTTTTAATTAGCTGTGATTTAATAAAAGACTATTTTCTTATAGTTCAGTTGATCAATCTATTTTGTTTAAATGACTACTGTATACTAATTTTAATACAGTTGTATTCAAAAAAATGAACAAATCTTATCCAAAATGTATACTTTACCCCAAATATTTGTGTTTTATTTTACATATAGACAGACTATGTTTACTTTAAAAGACATTAATTGAACAAAGTGTAACAAATCATTGCAGTGCATATGGCTCTTCCAATTAAATGTGTTTGTGGATTAAACATGCTTTTTTATGTCATCACACACCTCTTTTCTCACCTTGACAGCTGCATGTCAGCCTCTGTTCTGTTCTACATACCTATCTATAGAACGTAAGATAACTTATTTTCTGTCATTAGTATTTAACATTTCTTTGTTCTATTAACAAGAATGTCTGGCTGGAAAGCCTCCATCTTGCCTTTAAAATACACCTGGCCTTAGTGTACAGAAATAAGCTGATTGCTTTCCTCCCAGTTTTGCGTATACACTGCCTTAAGATAAGAATGGGAGGCTTTCTCAGAGCACTTTCAAACATCCTTAAAGAAAGAAGATCGATATTCTATCTCTTTTTCCCTTTACCCACTCCCCTTCTGTATTTCATTCATTCAACAACTGATTATTAAGTGACCACTGTGCTCCAGACATTGTGTTGTGTGCCCAAGCCACAGTGGAAGAGCATCCTGTGAGGAGTTTTACGAGCCAAGTCATGATGCCAATTACCACAAAAGTGGTGAATACTTACGATTTGTCCCATCTCTTCACTTTTACTTTTGCTCTGGATGTATTGATTCTTTTTATTGCTATACCAGGTCAGAGTCAAAAATAATGTGATACAATGAGATGCAAAACTGAGCTTCCTGTATGAAAAATATCCAAGACTCTTAGAATATTTTAAAATTTTAAGTCAATAAATATGAACAACACAGATGTTTTCTCAGGCAATAATGGGTGAACTGACCGTGTGTGTGTGTGTGTGTGTGTGTGTGTGTGTGTGTGTGTTTATGTATATATATACAGTGGGGTTTACCCATGATAGTAAATCACTGAAGCAGCTTCCTATGTAATTGTGTAAAGTCAGATAACATAGAATGGGTCCTAGTGCTGTTTGAAACACCAAATAAAGCACAAAGAGTTGAAAAGGTTTTCATTTACAACAGAGTGTAAAAATAAATGACCATGAAAATGATCAGTGAACAAAAAGAGAAAGAGGGGAAAGAGAGCGTCTTATAGCATCAAAGCATTGAATATTCCTCTAAAATATGCAATTCAAATTTACCATTCAATGCCTTATTTCATAATCACAACATCTCAAAGCCTTTGAAGGCAGGGCACATGGCCACCACAGGGCCAAGCGACTTGGTATTAAAGCACAGCATTTCCGCTAATAATATCATGGTTATATCAAAACTCAAGACTTCCTCTGTCTTGTCCATTTCAGTGAGTAAGTTGGCTAAAAGAATAAAATTTCTGTATAAGGTCAAAGGGTAAGAAAGAAGACAGTAACTGAAGGATCTAATTTTCATGGAACAATCTTAAAAACCATTATTGGATCTTAGACTAGTGCAAGAAAATGTGTTGCATTCATTTAGTGAATTCAAATGTGACTCAATCCACTAATGTGAAAATGCAGTTATGACCTACTCACCCATGCTAATGACTATGTCATTTACATGTGTTTGCCACTTTAATAGGGAATAAATGGTTGAAGATTTTATAAAGGATTCATTTGATTCTGCTAAGATCTCTAATGACAGAAAACATCTCAAGTAGAAAACCATTAGATTTCATTCTGTGCCAGTTTCCACAAAAATGCATTTCTTTCTCAATATATATTATTTATACTAACAGAAACTGAGAAAAGTTAACTGTTTCATTACAGCTACAAATTCAATTTATTAGTGTTTTTGTAGGCCAGCCAAGAACCAATTTCTAGTAAGTTAACCATGAAAAGTATTTTTCTACGCAGAAAACATATATACATTTCTTGATTACAGTCCACTCAGACAGAAGTCTTGATAAATGGTGAAATATTTGCCATCCTCTTGTAAGTTAGAATATTTGACTCTTATTATATTTTTTACATAATGAAAAAATGATGCAAAAAAAAGACTATCTAAAATGTTGCAGAAAAAGTAAAGTCAAGGTTAAGTCAAAATGTAATCAATAACAATTCAGGATTTGATTTTCAGCATACCTCCATCTCTGAGTGATCCTACATAGAAGCTGGACCTCAAAAATTTAAAATTTATTTTTAATATTTAATATACAAGTGCAGTAATACATGGGCTTCCCAGGTGGCACTACTGGCAAAGAATCTGCCTGCTAATGAAAGAGATATGAGACTAGGGTTCAATCCCTGGGTTGGGAAGATCCCCTGGAAGAGGGCATGGCAATCCACTCCAGTATTCTTGCCTGGAGAATCCCACAGACACACGAGGCTGTCAGGTTACAGTCCATAGGGTCACACAAAGTCAGACACAACTGAAGCAACTTAGCATGCATGCACACACACAGTAATACATGGTTATTCAAGTGAATCTAAATTATATAATATTTATGCACATTACCTAAAGGTACTTACAACAAACACATACATAGTAATTATTAATGTCAGCCCTGTATTATATTTAAATATTTTATTTAAGATATTAACATAGTAAATAAAATAATAAGAGAATAATGTCAACTATGGCGGTTTCTTTCCTACAATGTAGGAGACACATGAGTTGCAGGTTTGATCCCTGGTTTGGCAAGATCCTCTGGAGGAGGAAATGGCAACCCACTCCAGTATTCTTGTCTGGAAAATCCCATGGATGGAAAAGCCTCACGGGTTACAGTTCATAGGGTTGCAAAGAGTAGGACACAACTATGCACACATGCACACAAACTATGGCAGTATCAATAAACAGAGTGAACCATAATTTAAAAGATTTATTTGTAAATAAATGAAACCAAAACATTCTGCCTAAAATAGAACCTTAAACATAATTTAAGATATAATATTCTATAAACCATATACGGGTATGGGGACATGCTTATGTATTAGATTTGACCATAATTATAAAACTATAAATGTTTATATAAAGCATAATAAGTATCAGACTGGAATGTTATCATGACATCAACTAAGTAAAATTGTTAGCAGTGTAATTGTAAATTCTTAAAAATAATAATATCAACACAGCATGCCACTTTAATAATTTATTGGAAAAATAAAACTAAGCTTTTAAATTGCCATTAAATGATAGATAGCTTTAACAATATTTTAAAGAAATGATACTATAGAATGAAACTAAATGAAAGAAATACCGTCAAAGATGACCCTAAAATTAATTATCTATAAACATAAAATACATATACCAATTAACAATAAGAAAAGCCAATATGATTTTTACCACATTACCACATTCAACAGGGATTTTTAAAATATAAACAACTCACTCAGAAGTCCTTGTACTTTTGTATACTTTATGAAATGATTTTCACTTTGATAAGATTAATTTACAGGCCAAATTATAAGATGGAACTCATGACTTCTGTCCTCTATTGTTACTCCTGTGACTATCACCTTATATGGAAAAAGAGATTCTGCAGATGTGATGAGAATTACTAATCAGTTGAATTTAACTCAAGGAGATTATCTGGGTTGATCTAACCTAATCACATAAACTCTTTACTTTTTAATTTTTTTAAAACTTTTTATTTTCTATTGGAGTATAGTTGATTAACAATGTTGTGTTAGTTTCAGGTATACAGCAAAGTGATTCAGTTATACATATACATGTATCTATTCTTTTTCAAATCCCTTTCCTATTTAGATTGTTACATAATATTGAGCAGAGTTCTTTGTGCTATACTGTAAGTCTTTGTTTGTTATCCATTTTAAATATTCACTTTAACTTTTGGATACTAGTCCTTTGTTGGGTCACATCACTTATAAAAATTTTCTCCCATTCTGTGATTTGTCTCTTCATTTTGTTGATGGTTTCTTTGTTGCGCAACAGCTTTTGAGCTTAATTAGGTCCCATTTGTTCATTTTTGTTTTTATTTCCATTACTCTATGAGACAAATTGAAAAAGATACTGCTGCTATTTGTCAGAGAGTGTTCTGCCAATGTTTTCCTCTAAGAGTTATATAGCGTCCTGTCTAATATTTAGGTCTTTTATTCATTTTGAGCTTATTTTTGTTTGCGGTATTACAGAATAGTTTATTTTTTTTTTATTTTATTTATTTATTTATATATTTGCAGGTAACAAACATTCTATTCGTAGAAAATCCTAACTACCAGAAAAGTACTAAATGAATTCACAGAAATCTGTTGCATTTTTATACACTAACAACAAAAAATCTGAAAGAGAAATTCAAGAAACAATCCCAATTACTGTTGCATCATAAAAAATAAATATCTAGGAATAAACCTATCTAAGGAGACAAAATAACTGATTATGAAAACTATGTAAGACACTGATGAAAGAAATCAAAGATGACACAAACAGATGGAAAGATATACCATGTTCTTGGATAGGAAGAATTAAAATTGTCAAAATGGCTATACTACCCAAGGTAATCTACAGATTCAATACAATCCCTATCAAATCACCAACAATATTTTTCACAGAACTAAAACAAAATAAACAAAAATCTTAACATTTGTATGGAGATAAAAAGATCTGGAATTGCCAAAGCAATCTTGAGAAAGAAAAAGAGCTGGAGGAATCAGGCTCTCTGATATCAGACTATACTACAAAGCTATAGTAATCAAAACAGTATGGTACTGACACAAAACTAGTAGTATACATCAACAGAACAGGCTAGAAAGCCCAGAAATAAACCCACACACATATGATCAATTAATCTACAAGGAGGCAAGACTATACAAACATAGAAATTCTCTTCAAAAAACGATGCTAAGAAACTGGACAGTTGCACATTAAAAAAATAAATAAATCACATGAACTATTTAAAAGCTGAGTTTTCCCTGACTGGTACTAGAAGAATTCAATCATTTGAAAACTAGGAAGAATTTGATAAAAAGGGAGTTTCTCCACTGCTAAAATGGAGGGAGCTTCAGAGCAAGGATGATGTGAAAGTGGCCTGTAGGTGCTGAGAATTTTCATTGCAAAAGAACAGATTCTGTGAACATTCTGAATGAGTTTGGAAGTCAATTTTACTTAGTCAAGTCTCCAGAAGAGGACACAGCCAGACAGTATCTTAATTTCAGTTCTGAACAGAGAACCCAAATAAACCTACCAGATTGAGTGGGCAAGTCTGTTAAGCAGGCTTACTTTAATAAATGATTAACAATTAATTTCCACTAATATTTCTCTAAAAAGTTTGAATATATTCTTCATTTAATTTTTTTAAATTATAAAATATCTTTACCTATGCAATTCCCCTAAAAAACTTCATATTTACAGATAGTACAAAGTATAAATGATAAGTGTTATACTAAAATATAAATAGTCATAAACTTTAATAGTTTGATTACTTATGAGCTTTTGATTTTTGGAATCTCCAGGGAAAATGCAAATTGCAGAATACCAGTTAGAAATTACAAATAATTATAACTAGTCCTAAGGGGTTAACTCTTATTTTTGTAAAACCTCATAACAGCCATTTTTATTAAGGAAAATATTTGTTGGACATTTCAATGTGCTTAATTTTCCTTTTAATTAGGTAATGCTAATGTTATATAGGTCAAACACTCTACTTTGAAAATCATTTGAAAAATACTAATAAATGGTTAATGATTCATTTTACATTACACCTTCAAGACAATAACTTCTTATGTGCAAATAACTGAACTTAATCATTTTTGCGTTACCATTACAAAACACAGTGACACACAGAAGATTGTTATTAAATATTTACTGAATAAATTAATAACTTTGTCACTATACTTATTTAATAATTACCATTAATGTTTACTGAGTGTTTTCTATGTATCAGGTACTGCTTTACACATCAGTTCTAATTAATTGATTGGACTTCAGCTGTTTTGTATGTGATAGAAAGTCTAAAATAACTTAAATAAATGGAATTTTACTTCTTAGAAGTTTAAATCTTAGAAGCATATTGAAGGTAAACATTCCAGGGCTAATATAATCGCCCATGGCATAAATGACTCAAGTTCTTTCTATTTTGGTGATTCACCAACCTCAGTATGAGTTCTAGCTCATGGCTCAAGAAGCATCAGATATCACATCTTCATTTCATCTGGACAGGAAGTAACATTGGAAGGTACAATCTAGATGTTGCACAAAACACTTCCTCCTAAAATACACTGTCCACATTATATGGCAACAGAAGTCTGAGAAAAGTAATCTTTATTCCAAGTACCCAACCAAAACTGAGGGATGTTATTATTTAAAAAGAAATAGAGAATGTGTTGTGATAGTTTCTTTCATGTTTCTTACCAAAAAAAAAAAAAGATATAGATACAAATTTTACTGCAGATTAGAGACAGAGTGAGAGAGACTGTCTTTTTCACAAGCTCATAATACTATGTGAGAGCTACCGATGCTGCTCAATTAAGCACTGCCACTCAATGCATAGCCTCTGAACCAGTAGTGGTCTACAAACAATTCACTACCATCTCAACATGAGATAGAAATGAAAATATTTGCATTGCTGAGGCATATGATTTTTTTATTTTAAAATGCATTAATCCATGATTGATCAAGAAGGGAAAACTGAATCTTTTAGAGATATGTAAAAAGAGTACACTTTTAGAGCCTGCAAAAAAAAAAAAAGAAAGAAATTTTCATATTAGTTTTCTGGACATTCTAAATGCTTTGTATTGGCAATTATTTTCTTTAGAATTTAAATAAAATTGCCTTCAATTTCCTTTACAGAAACTGTAGGAAGTCCAGTGTTCACTCAGACTTCTGTAGACTCTCACAGAATTACATAATCATGGGGACCTTTCTTTCTAACCCAATGATCTCTTAAACTTTGTGTATTTACTTCCTGTGCTCTTCTCTTTCCCACCACAGTGTAATCAACATCATGTCAACCTATTTTTCCTTTTGTTCTTATCCCCTATACTTTTTTTATCTTCAGATCTCCTTGAGATTTCAAAAAATATTTTTAACTATGCAGAGGAATTTTGATTTTTATTTTTCTCATTGAGTTCATCATCCTATTCCTCCAAGAAACTTAACAGTGACTAGCAAATGCGTTCTTTTACAATAGGATCAGATTCCTTCAAACATAGAAACTGTGGAAATAAGTTTTATTGCTACTATTCGCTTGTTTTAAGTAGCTTTTTATTTTCATCTAATGATCTTATGCTATTAATTTAGTACAATATTTAAGGCTTTGCACAACATAACCCTACACAGTCTTCAAACTATGTCTCCCACCAGGTTCTGTCTCAGTTCTGACTTTATTTCCTTTGTAGAATTGCAACAATAACTCTATTAGTATTTATACTGCATTAATATTCTTTAGATATCTGTCTGTCCCCCCTACTAGAATATATACTCCCTGGAAGAGTGAATTCATATTTGTCTTTGTCTCCTAGGCATTTAGAAAGGTATCTTGCATGATGAGGCATTTAATATACATGCAGTTGAATTGCTTAAAGAGAATTAATTATGCTGACTTCAGGATTTATTTTCAGGCCTCTATCTCAAAATGTCCTACAATTTATAGGGTTGAATTTGCCAGGAAATTTCTTTAAAAATCTACATATTCCTACCAAAGAAATGTGCCAACAATTTGGATACTTGCAGCATTTATAATTGGCTATATGATCAACCAGCCAGACATTCTATATACATAAATCAATGATTCTCAATTCTACAGAACTCAGATCATTTTCACAACATACTTTTTATGTTCCATTTTATTATCTGAAATGCAATTTATACACAATGTATTGTAGCTGATTGAGAAATTTCAATGCAACTATCTCATATATATATATATCAGAATTTTTTAAAAATAACTTAAAAATAAGTATTTAAATTACCAACGTTTAGTATTCTATAAAGAAGCAGTCATGCTTATAAATGTACATGCAATCCCCATGAATGCAATTGCTGCAAAGATAGAAAGATAATATGATGAATTGGTGACTAAAAACCATGACTGACACGGCCATTCAGTTCAGTTCAGTTCAGTCGTTCAGTCATGTCTGACTCTTTGTGACACCATGAACTGCAGCACGCCAGGCCTCCCTGTACAACACCAACTCCTGGAGCCTACACAAACTCATGTCCATTGAGTTGGTGATGCCATCCAATCATCTCATTCTCCGTCGTCCCATTCTCCTCCTGCCCTCAATTCTACCCAGCATTACAGCCTTTTCAAATGAGTCAGCTCTTTGCATCACGTGGCCAAAGTGTTGGAGTTACAGCTTTAACATCAGACCTTCCAATGAACACCCAGAACTGATCTCCTTTAGAATGGACTGGTTGGATCTCCTTGCAGTCCAAGGGACTCTCAAGAGTCTTTTCCAACAACACAGTTCAAAAGCATCAATTCTTCGGCACTCAACTTTCTTTATAGTCCAACTCTCACATCCATACATGACTACTAGAAAAAACATAGCCTAGATTAGACAGACCTTTGTCAGCAAAGTAATGTCCCTGCTTTTTAATATGTTGTCTAGGTTGGTCACGACTTTCCTTCCAAGGAGTAAGCGTCTTTTAACTTCATGGATGCAATGACCATCTGCAGTGATTTTGGAGCCCCAAAAATAAAAGTCTCTCACTGTTTCCCCATCTATCGGCCATGAAGTGATGGGACCAGATGCCATAATCTTACTTTTCTGAATGTTGAGCTTTAAGCCAACTTTTTTCACTATCCTCTTTCACTTTCATCAAGAGGCTCTTTAGTTCTTCCATTTCTGCCATAAGGGTGATGTCATCTGCATATCTGAGGTTATTGATATTTCTCCCAGCAATCTGGATTCCAGCTTGTGCTTCCTCCAGACCAGCGTTTCTCATGATGAACTCTGCATATAAGTTAAATAAGCAGGGTGACAATATACAGCCTTGACGGACTCCTTTTCCTGTTTGGAACCAGTCTGTTGTTCCATGTCCAGTTCTAACTGTTGCTTCCTGACCTGCATACAGGTTTCTCAAGAGACAGGTCATGTGGTCTGGTATTCCCATCTCTTTCAGAATTTTCCACAGTTTATTGTGATCCACATAGTCAAAGGCTTTGGCACAGTCAATAAAGCAGAAATAGATGTTTTTCTGGAACTCTCTTGCTTTTTCTATGATCCAGCAGATGTCGGCAATTTGATCTCTGGTTCCTCTGCCTTTTCTAAAATCAGCTTGAATATCTGGAAGTTCACAGTTCACATATTGTTGAGACCTGGGTTGGAGAATTTTGAGCATTACTTTACTAGCGTGTGAGATGAGTACAACTGTGCGGTAGTTTGAGCATTCTTTGGCATTGCCTTTCTTTGGGATTATAATGAAAACTAACCTTTTCCAGTCCTGTGGCCACTAATGAGTTTTACAAATTTGCTGATATATTGAGTGTAGCACTTTAACAGCATCATCTTTTAGGATTTGAAATAGCTCAACTGGAATTCTATCAACTCCACTAGCTTTGTTCGTAGTGATGCTTCCTAAGGCCCACTTGACTTCACATTCCAGGATGTCTGGCTCTAGGTAAGTGATCACGCCATCATGATTAACTGGGTCATGAAGATCTTTTTTGTACGGTTCTTCTGTGTATTTTTGCCACCTCTTCTTAATATCTTCTGCTTTTGTTAGGTCCATACCATTTCTGTCCTTTATTGAGCCCATCTGTGCATGAAATGTTCCCTTGGTATCTCTAATTTTCTTGAAGAGATCTCTAGTCTTTCCCATTCTATTGTTTTCCTCTATTTCTTCCCACTGATTGATGAGTAAGGCTTTCTTATCTCTCCTTGCTATTCTTTGGAACTCTGCATTCAAATGGATATATCTTTCCTTTTCTCCTTTGCTTTTTGCTTCTGGTCTTTTCACAGCCATTTGTAAGGCCTCCTCAGACAGCCATTTTGCTTTTTTGCATTTCTTTTTCCTGGGGATGGTCTTGATCCCTGTCTCCTGTACAATGTCAGGAACCTCTGTCCATAGTTCATCATGCACTCTATCAGATCTATTCCCTTAAATCTATTTGTCACTTCCACCATATAATCATAAGGGATTTGATTTAGGTCATACCTGAGTGGTTTAGTGGTTTCCCCCATTTTCTTCAATTTCAGTCTGAATTTGGCAATAAGGAGATCATGATCTGAGCCACAGTCAGCTCCCGGTCTTGTTTTTGCTGACTGTATAGCCATTAGTAATGTGATTTTACAAAATGGAAAACAGTTTTTGGTAAACTTTCAAACAAAATAAAGCATCATTTTCTATAAATTCAGAAAATAGTTGTGATTGTGAAAAAGTCAGTCTGTATGTAAAGACATACAAAATACACTTTAGGTTTACATGTGTAATTCAAGTAGGTTCACAGTCCAGATAATCAAACACATTCCTGCTGCATGAGTAGGCATTAAAACATGGGAATATAGTCTGTAGGTAGAAGAATTTTTTTATTCTCTAGGTTGAGTATCTCTACCCACTGTATGCTCATATCATCCTCCACATCCTGATAATCAACTTACCCCACAGATTATCAAATTACCCCTAGAGGGCAGTACCATTCCCATGGAGAACCACTAGTGTAAATATATGCATTGCACACACTTCAGCACAAACTTTCTTTGATGATGTCTATCTATACACATGAAATTTATTAAAATAACAAATTAGCATTTGTTAATCACTGCTTTACATATAAATTATTAACAAAATGCATTTATATAAGTTCTCTTACTATCATTATATTTGAACTATTGCCAACCATTTCTTAAAATAATCCTTGTATTTACAAGCATAGCTAATAAGAAAACTCTTATCTTAATCCTTACCATCTAATATCCTAAAAATAAGATTAACTTTGATTCTGACTGTGGAATTTCATATAACTATGAAAGGTTATCACTGTTCCAAAATGTATGATGTTCCCCATTTTTCACGGGCTTTGTTTTTGAGCCACATGTTTAGAGCCCCATCAAAACCTTGATGCTTTTAAAACTGCCCGTTTACTTCAGGCAGCAAGCCAGAAGGTTGATGAGGTGTCTAGACTATCATACCTCATTTGTCACTAACATTTCACACTAATAATGAAAATGCTGGAGTTCAGGGACCTGGAATCACAGTTTTGATAGACTTCCTGAACAGCTAATTGAACTATCCAAATCCAAGACCCAAGTCATAGAGATTTTTATTACCTGGTACCTCTGCAAGGGAAGTGATAAAGCAGGACAAAGATTATCCAATAAAACCTCGTAATACATTACTGACAACATTCTAATACACACAATAGAGAAAGCAACTTTGATTCAAGTTCTTCCAGGCTGTTTCTGCTTGTGTAGAAATAAGCTGATTGAGAAGTTAACAGCAGAAGGCAATAGTTGGGAAAGTATCTCTATGAAATAGGCAAATCAGATTCCCCTGGGCAAATAGAGGGAAGGACAAGACAATAAAAGTGACATGGACCTTTACTAGTCCATTCTTCTTTTGTTTTTACTTTTAATGTTGAATTAAACAAATGATATATATTGGGATATGGGGCTGGGATGGGAAACTAATCATATTCTAAAGTAGAAATGATAGGGTTCATGTAATCACCAGAGAAACAGGGTGACAAATCTGTACCCTGCAGAGCCAGTAAGGTTTCCAAATTCTATGCTCTTAAGTGAATGAGTGTTGCATGCTCAGTCTTGTCTGACTCTTGCCGATCCCGTGGACTGTTAGCCAGCCACGCTCCTCTGTCTGTAGGATTTCCTAGAAACGAATACTGGAGTGGGTTGCCATTTCCTCCTCTAGGGAGTCTTCCTGACTCAGGGATCAAAGCCATGTCTCCTGTGTCTCCTGCATTGGCAGGCACATTTTTATCAATGAGCCACCTGGGAAGTACCTATGCTCTTGAGGTGAGGTGAAGTCGCTCAGTCGTGTCCGACTCTGCGACCCCATGGACTGTAGCCTACCAGGCTCCTCCGTCCATGGGATTTTCCAGGCAAGAGTACTGGAGTGGGTTGTCATTTCCTTCCCCAGAGAATTTTCCCAATGCAGGGATCAAACCCAGGTCTCCCGCGTTGTAGGCAGACACTTTACTGTCTGAGCCACCAGGAAAGTCCCACCTACGCTCTTAGAGAAGGAGAAATATACTTTCTAGTATGTAACAAAATCACGTATGAAGTATAAATAAAAACCCTTTAATTAATAGAAAATGTTAACTATTACAAATTCTACATATATCAAGTTAGGTGAGTAAACACTTTTACCCCTTTACACAGTGAAATTCTGATACTCTGTACCTCAAAGGTGAAGCCAATAAACACCAGTTCTGCAAATAATATGCTCCTATGTATCAGAAGAAATTATGACTCTCCTAAAGTAACTTTCTTCAGTGCAGGTCTATTTTGTTCACTCATATTTCCTAAGCACTTTCAACAATGCTTGGCATGTGGTAGGTTCTCAATAAATATTTCTTTACAGAAAAAAAACACAAGAATGAATTGCCTTATTATGATAAGTTTGTAACATACAAGTAGTGACTAACTTGAATAGGATGAAAACTGTTGAAAATACACTAGTTATTCTCCTTCTTTTCAAGAGTCCTTGATGAATTATTTCTTTCTTTTATTGCTTAGAATAATACATTCAAAGTAACATTAAATACAACTAAGCAGGACCCTATTGGGTCTTCCTGAGACAGGCCCCTCCCCCAAAGCCTCTGTTTTAGTTCCTCTCTGATACCTATTGAATAGCTAATAGTATCTGATGCTCATTTCCTGCTTTTTTTTTTTTTTTACAGATGCTAAGACCTCACCAAATCAAAGATATTACCTCACCATCACCCAGTCAGAGAATTGTGCAGGAGTTGATCTTATACCCTGAGTCTCCCCTCCCTCACCTGCCCTTTAAAAATGCTCAGAGAGTTCACACTTTTTGAGCACTAGTTGCCCCAGATTCCTTGTACAGTGCCTTATACTAAATGTTGTATTTTCCTTCACCACAACCCCTGGTGTCAATAGATTGGCTTTACTGTGTGAGGTAAAGAGGACCCAAGTCTGACACAGTAACATAAAAAGTTAATATTATTAGAAAATTATCTTTCATGTGGTATATCCTCTTACCTTTCAGATAATTGTAGAGGCCTTGATGTTTGTCTGTAAAGCCTAAAATGTTACCGTTACCAGGTAACATTTATTTAAAGTACAGGAAAATTTTAAAAATATTTATGATCATCTACTACATCCAAGGCACTTTGCACTTACTATCTGAAAATGCTCACAAAAACTGGGTGGGCATTGTTGCCATTTTAAAGAGGCACTAAGTAAGATATAAAGTAAGTGACATTTAGAATTTATACTTAGATACATTAAGTACATGGGCGTCCCAGGTGGTGCTAGTGGTAAAGAATCTGCCTGCCAATGCAGAAGATGCAGGAGATGTGGGTTGGATCCTTGAGTCGAACATCCCCTGCAGTAGGAAATGACAGCCCAGTCCAGTATTCTTACCTAGAAAATTCTGTGGACAGAGGAGTTTGGCAGGCTATAGTCCATGGGGTCGGAAAAAGTAAGACACCACTGAGCAACTGAGCTCATACACATCTGAAAACCACTTGTCATCTCCACTTACCACATTACAAATGCAATGCCAGGGAAAGAGCGAGTACGAGGGTGAGAATGTGAGAAAGGCAAGAGCGACTGAATGAAACACACCTTGCAATGTAGAGTGTGCTGGGCCAAAGCAGTCCTAGGTATATAAGGAAAAGCTTTCATCTTCCTTTACAAACACTATTATCCATTCTCATGATTATACTTTCCAAAGACAAGGATTGGGAAAAATTTTCTTTCTCTTAGTATAATTTGGGCTTCCCTTGTGGCTCAGCTGGTAAAGAGTCTGTCTGCAATCCAGGAGACCTGGGTTTTATCCCTGGGTTGGGAAGATCCCCTGGAAAAGGGAAAGGCTACCCATTCTAGTATTCTGGCCTGGGGAATTCCATGGACTGTATAGTTCATGGGGTTGCAAAGAGTCAGACACGACTGAGTGACTTTCACCACTATAATATGCAAAATAAAGGACATACTCAGAACACACACCACATGGAGATACGTGTTTCTCCAGCCATTCTTCCAAGCAACATATAAAGAAATGTTTTATTATTTAAACTAAACAAAACAAAATCATAGATGATGAACTCAGTGCGATAACTCAAAGAAAACCCATAACACCTGGGCAAAGTAATAAATCAAAATTTTCCATACCAATCACTTTCCTAAACTCATTTAGTCTTGAATCATTCAAACCGCATCATTATTTTTTTCACTAATCCATATATATTTATGAGGTATATGGTCAGGGTCAGGAAATCAGTTTCTAGGCAGAGAACAGTGAATAAGTGACTGTCAGTGCCTTTTATTTTTGTTCCCATCTTTCCACTAACAGAGAATGAGTTTGGGCTACTTAGAAGAATATAGGTAATCAGCACATTCTGTTGGAATCAGTTCAGTTCAGTTCAGTCATTCAGTCATGTCCGACTCTTTGCAACCCCATGGACCACAGCACGCCAGACCTCCCTGTCCATCAACAACTCCCGGAGTCTAGTCAAACTCATCTGCATTGAGTTGGTGATGCCATCCAACCATCTCATTCTCTGTCATCCCCTTCTTCTCCTGCCTTCAATCTTTCCCAGCATCAGGGTCTTTTCAAATGAGTCAGCTCTTTGTATCAGGTGGCCAAAGTATTGGAGTTTCAGCTTCAACATCAGTCCTTCCAATGAATATTCACGACTGATATACTGTAGGATGGACTGGCTGAATCTCCTTGTAGTTCTAGGGACTCTAAGAGTCTTCTCCAACACCACAGTTCAAAAGCATCAATTCTTCGGCATTCAGCTTTCTTTATAGTCCAGCTCTCACATCCATACATGACTACTGGAAACACTATAGCCTTGACTACACTATTCTGTTGGAATAGTTTTCAGTTATTGTTATTACAATTAGCAATAACAAAAACTATTCACTGTACAATGTACTTAACATGCATTATTTCATTTAATCTTTATAAAATCTCATGATATATATGTTTTTCTCATTTTATAAATGAGAAAGTTGAGGGACTTACAAATGTACACAGGATTGCATAGCTATCCAGTGAAGAGCTGGAATTCTGAGCCAGGCTCATTTTTTCCAATGCCCATTCTCCACCAGGCAACACGGACTGTACAAGAGTTCTTTAAAGGCAGTTCTTTCATCACACACTAAAACTTCTCTAAAACCTTAACAGTCCACGGCTCCTTAGTCTCTTTTAAAGTTAGTATTTTCTAATCATAAATATTTCATGTTCTTTCTCTTTGAACACTTCTTAATTTCTAATATCTTGTTTGTGATAATGGTGCTAAATCTGGGCTTTGACTTGCAGTGGTAGGCTTTATCTCCATGAGACATTTTTATAGGTGCTGTTAAACACAACAGAGATATGTATCTCTCTCACAGTCAGATTGTATTTGATTATGACCCTGTTGTTTCTTCCAGGCGTCTTTTGTTTCTAAAACTTCATATACACAATAGTTACTTCTACCTTGATTGCATTTCAAGGCAGTCATCCCTGCTAAACTTCATTCTATTCACTTGGGGTAATTCTTTTAAACTGGTAAAAGCACAGCAGGGAAAATTAAAACAGGAACCAAACAGTTGGGGAGAAAATCAAATTTAATGGTTGTAGGTCATTTGAAAAACCATCCACTTGTAGGTGCTAAAGAATGGGAAGAGAAACTCTCATGGCAATTAGTATATTAGTGATAAAAACTGCGGGAGAGTAGTTGAATTTTAGATGACTAGGGTTTTTCCAGTGGTCATGTATGGATGTGAGAGTTGGACAGTGAAGAAAGCTGAGCAACGCAGAATTGATGCTTTTGAACTGTGGTGTTGGAGAAGACTCTTGAGAGTCCCTTGGACTGCAAGGACATCCAATCAATCCATCCTAAAAGAGATCAATCCTGGGTGTTCATTGGAAGGTCTGATGTTGAAGCTGAAACTCCAATACTTTGGCCACCTCATGCGAAGGGTTGACTCATTGGAAAAGACCCTAATGCTGGGTAGGATTGGGGGTGGGAGGAGAAGGGGACGACGAAGGATGAGATGGTTGGATGGCATCACCGACTCGATGGGCATGGGTTTGGGTAGACTCCGGGAGTTGGTGATGGACAGAGAGGCCTGGCGTGCTGCAATTCATGGGGTCGCAAAGAGTCGGACACAACTGAGCAACTGAACTGAACTGAGAAAAGACTGTTTTTTACCAGTTTTTAAAAGGCACATAAAAGACATCTTACTTACAGGGCTTCCCAGGTGGCTTTAGTGGTAAGAACCTACCTGCTAATGCAGGAGACCTAAGAGACATGGGTTCGATCCCTGGGTCAGGAATATTCCTGGAGGAGGGCATGGCAACCCACTCCAGTATTCTTGCTTGGAGAATCCCATGGACAGAGCAGCCTGGCAGGCTACAGTTCATGGGGTTGCAAAGAGTTGGACACAACTGAAGCAACTTAGGACTTAGCACATGCACGACCTACCTACAATATCAAACAATTTCTATGATGATTCATTAAAAATATAATTTACAGTATACCCTATGTGGTATAGCAATAATAAAATGTTGTAGGAGGAAATAATGAACTGTCAAAAAATGATACATGACAAGTTTATTTTTTTGTTTGATTTTGCTTCATAATCGAGGCAAGAAAACAACTTCTAGCTTTATTAAGAGGAGGTGCTATGTTTGGTTTTTAATATGGTATTTCATAATATATCTCATGACAAATTTATTTCATTTTGTCCATGAAAATATTAACATCACATATGGTAGATAGAATGTTTATAATAAAAAGAAAATGACAGCCTTATCATTATGTTAAAACACTTGCAGTATTTCAACTTTTTTGAGTTAGCTATTATGTATAGTATGTAACTCACTTTCAATTATTTTCTAGTAAGAACACTATTGTTACTGGATAGCTTCAGAGTATATACTAGTACTTGGACTTATGTTAAAATTCATTTTAATATGAGCATCCACTTTGCTTAAATACATTACTTCTATACACAATATCAGTTAACATTTATCTGGTGATTCTAGTGATTAAGCTTGAAGACTATGGAGTAAGACCCACTGCATAATTATACAAAGCACTTAGAATTATAGGCATAAAGTAAGGGTTAAAAAAAAGTTAGGCTTTTAATATGCATTAAGCACAAAGCCAAACCATTCACACAAATTTTCTCATTTAGTCCTCACAACAAACTTAAATATTATCTTTATTTCATAGATGAAAAAATTTAAGTCAAGAGAGATTAACTTCTCCAGAGCTAAATCTAGTAAATGCTAAAGACGTTAGAGATTTTTCACCATTGTGGTTTCCTTAAAGCTCTTCCTTCTCTCTGAAATGCACTTTTTTCTTGTTAACTAGCTAGATACTATGAATTTCAAGTCAGGCCTCATCTATCACCAGAAATAATCCTTATAACTCTATTCCCTCTAAGCTTGGTAAGTAGTCCCTTTTTGAGAATTCTATAGTTGGCATCTTTCTGGTCTTGTATTTACCATACTACACAACAAATATATATTTCTATAGCACTCTCTTTATAACCTATGGCTTCCTTAAACAAAATGATGGCTCTTATTAAAATCTGAACCTACCAGGTACTCAATCATTTTAATGAATAAGTGAATAAATGAAAATAAATTAATTGAAAAGCTACTTGATTAACAGGGGAAAGGGAATGCCAGGTTTCAAAAGGTACTTAAGGAGCATCTTTCCTTATGATTGAGACAATGCTTTACATATAAATTTGCTGTGTCCATGGTGTCTCTAGAATAGCCTTTGTATATACATGAAATAATATTGATTTCTAGTATTAGAATGTTTAACATAGTTAAAGATGAGACTCTTATGCAGTAGGCACTATTGATTCTCAACCTATGACCTATGCAGATGACACAGACTTATGAATGCACATATTTGGTTATTTAAATACATTGTTATCAATGGAGAGGGCAGTAAATGTTAGTAGGGACATGACAGACAAAAGCTGTTACCTGAGACTCAGAATTTTCCCAGGACTAGTTTGTGAGAGGCAAACTTCTGACTCTAGTAGTTCAGATGGAATTTGTGTCTGCTTCAAAGTTTTCAATGTATTTTCACACACAAAAAAAGATATGATAATCACCAAAAACCTCAAGTCCTGGATTATTACCAACAGAGACCCTTTTAAAAAGTTAATTATTGTTCTTTGACTATCTTAAGATACATACTAAAGAAATACATATTATAAATGTGTATTGTGTGTGTTTTGTGCTTCATTATACTTACCTATTGGCTTCCGAGTTGATGCTAGTGGTAAAGAACCCACCTGCCAGTGCAGGAGATGTAAGAGACATGGGTTCAGTCCCTGGGTCAGGAGGATCCCCTGGAGGAGTGCATGGCAACTCACTCCAGTATTCTTGCCTAGAGAATCCTGGGCTACAGTTCATGGGGTCACAAAGTGTTGGACATGGTTGTATGTTAGCACACATACATACATATTTAGCTACACAGACTTATAAAACTTTATATTTATTGTTATAACAAGGTGCTTGTGAATTAGACCTAAGGGATTTCCTTACATCTAAAAACAATACAATTTCATGAATCTAAAATTGTAACATGGTAATGTTAGGTAGTTAGAATAGGAAAAAGGAGTCCAGAATGGCGGTGGCTAAAAGACAAGTAAGGGAAAAACCCGCAAAAATAGAACAAAGGAAGGATCCGGGAAATGGAGTGAGGACCTCAGGTAGAACAAACAGCACTCCGGGCTAGCCCAATTTACATCGGGCAGGCCCAGGGGGAGGAAAAAAACATATAAAAAAGGGAGCCAAAGGGCGGAAAGGTGGGTCTCTTGCTCTTGCTCGCTGGCTCGCTCTCACTCGCTCCCTCTCCTTCTCTCTGTCTCTATCTCTCTTCTCTTTGCATTCAACTTCCACAGTGGAAGCTTTTGCCGAATTGAGCTTTTGCCGAATTGGGCTCCTGCTGTGCTTGGCCTCCTCCTTGCGGGGGGGTGGGGGGGTGGGGGGGGAGGCGGCTAGCCAAGGTTGTTTCAGCCAGGTTAAACCCTAGTCACGGCACCATAGATGTTGGGGGAGGGTGTAATTTTCTTGGTTCTGTCTCCCCACAACAAAAATGTGAAGCCACAGACAGCATTACAGCCCTTAGACAGAGGACAGACCGGGTCACAGCTCTGGGAAAGATCAGTGTTACAACTCCATGTTACAGCTCAGTTTTATTTAGAAAATAAAAGAAAATACATCCTCGAGGCCTGAGGGCATGCTGACCCAAAAGACAAGAAGAGAAGAGAGAGAGAGACAGAGAGAGAGAGCAAGAGAGACTGAGAGACAGCGAGAGATCCCCAGCCCTTTGGCTCCTCTTTATATGTTTTTTTTTTTTTCTCCTCCCCCTGCACCTGCCTTGTGTAAACTGGGCTAGCCAGGAGTGCTGTTTGTTCTACCTGAGGTCCTCACTCCAGTCCTCCGACCTTCCTTTGTTCTATTTTAGTGGGCTTTTCCCTTCCTTGTCTTTCAGCCACTGCCATTCTGGACTCCTTTTTCCTATTCTAACTACCTAAGAGCAATATTATAATTGCGTGAATTTTCCAGAGTTTAGGTAAGAAACAGAAAACTCAAGTGAGAAGTTATTTTTTTAACTAGTAGATAAATACAAAAGATGCTTCTTAACTAATTGTGTCTCCAAAATTAAAATAGATGATAAAACCGGGGCTGATTTTGTGTTCGTGTTATCTCAGTGAACCCACAAAAAATTAATTTCAAAAACAAAGGAAATCAGTCAATGAAAGCATCTGTCTATACAGTAAAAAAGCAAGGGCCAGTGATAAGACTTCTCTTCAAGATATATCTGCTATTTAACAATCATTTAGTCTACACTAATTATTATTCAAATTTACCTCATTTAATCACATATGAATTGTTGAGGCTTAGGTGAGAAGCATGCCAAATAGATGATCCCAGCTATTTATATGGCAGATACAAGACTAATGAATCTGTTTCCAAAACTGAACTTTTAAACTGCCCTAATACACACACTGCTGGGAAGGATTGGGGGCAGGAGGGGAAGGGGACGACAGAGGATGAGATGGTTGGATGGCATCACTGACTCGATGGACATGGGTTTGGGTAAACTCCAGGAGCTGGTGATGGATAGGGAGGCCTGGCATGCTGCGATTCATGGGGTCGCAAAGAGTCGGACATGACTGAGTGACTGAACTGAACTGAACTGAATGTACACACTAGTAGCATACACTCTGATGTTTAAAATTAATATCATTACAATGGTATCAGCTTATTTCACTTCTCAGTGAGGAATGAATCAAACCAGCCTGTCAGATTCAATCACTAAACAAGAATCCTATGCGGTAAATATCCTGGAATTAAGAGTACATAGATATCAGTTTCAAGAGCTTGGTAAATTAATGTAGCTGAATACCCCATTTTTTTCATATAGAACATTTCAGAATGTTTTATGACCATGAAATTAGTGAAAAGTAGTGTTTTTCTTACTTATAAAGTGTTTGGGGTATTCCCTGATGGCTCAGCAGGTAAAGAATCTGCCTGCAATGCAGGAGACACAGAAGACATAGGTTTGGTCCCTGGATTGAGAAGATCCCCTGGAGGAGGAAATGGCAATCCACTCCAGTATTCTTGCCTGGGAAATTTCATGGACAGAGGAGTCCAGTGGGCTACAGTCCGAAGGGTTGCAGAGCCGGACATGACTGAGCGACTAAACACGCACACAATGATAAGACAGCCATAGGGAAAAAAAAAAAAAAGAAACAGTAGTGAATTTTACTAAAGGCAAAATAACAAGAAAACCGGTTGAGAAGAGCAATATACCAGGGTCCCGATGAACCAGAATTAGGTATTTTCAGCACTGAATGAGCAATTTTAAGATAATAAATTCCATGTTCCCTGTGAATAATTTTTGTGAATACAATCTTAGAAAATGAACTCCAACTATATTATGATCTAGGAGGTTATTTATAGTGACAACTCAGTGACTACAATGGGCAATATAATTATTCTCATTTTAGGGAGGGCAAATTGAAGAAAAGAGTTAAAATGGCTTTTACAATAGTAAATTTCTTTTCTATCCAATAAAAATACGCATCTTTGTGGGCTTACTTTCTTAGCTATTTTTGCAAAAATGTAAATAATATGTACCGACCAACAGAAATGAAACCACTGGTGAAATCAGACCATGAATTTCACTTATTTTGGTCCCTGTTACCTTGCATGTCATATATACCAAACCAAGCACAATGGGCAACATCTGGATGGAAAGACATCAAATGAAGCAGTCATTCAGTTATATTAATGTTGTGCATATTAGCTCAGATTTCAGTCAGCTAATGTTTTAGTGTCTTCTTTACACAGTAGCTCTTTTCAGAATGAGCTGATTTATTTAACTGTTGTTGTACAACTCATTAACATAAATTAAAATGGTAGGAAACAGACATCTGCTACCAAATTTTATTATCACTCTATACCTCTCTCATGCTTTCTCAGTCCATATATTTAATTTCTTTTTGATACACCCCATTGAATGTTTTATTCTAAACGGTGAAAGATGATCTCATCATTCTCAAACCTAACCTGTTTCTGACTTCTCTATTTCAATTAAGAGTGTGTTTTCTTCCTTTCATTAGATTATGTTGGTTGATCTTTTTTCTTGCCTTACCAAATACTGAAGAGAGTCCTATTGATTTTTCTGTCAAAATATTCTCACATATACCCTTCTGTCTCACTGAAATCACTGTAATTTAGGCATATTACTATAAAAAATCTTCCATCCAATACTTGGGCCATGCTGTTTGGTCATACCAGTTAGTGTAGATAGTGCTGTCACTCAGTCATGTCCAACTCTGTGACCCACGGACTGTAGCCTGCCAGGCTCCTATGTCCATGGGATTCTCCAGGCAAGAATACTGGAGTGGGTTGCCATTTCCTTCTCCAAAGGGGTCTTCTTGACTCAGGGATTGAACCCGGGTCTCCCACATTGCAGGCAGTTTCTGACTTCTCTATTTCAATAAGAATGTGTTGTCTTCCTTTCATCACATTATGGTTGAGGTTTTTTCTTGCCCTACCAAATACTGAAGATACTCCTATTGATTTTCTGTTAAAATATTCCCACATATGCCCTTCTATCTCACTGAAATCACTGTGATTTAGGCATATTACTACAAAGAAACTTTCATCTAGTACTTGGGTCCTGCTGTGTTTGGTCATACTAGTTAACTGTTGCTAATTTTCTTTGGTATTTAACAGATGAAATTTAAATACCATAGCTTGTTGTCCAGGCCTTCTACAGTTAAGGACCAAGACATATTCCTGTCATAACCCCATAATTTCTTATATGCACCCTCAGCTTAAATCAGGGATGTTCGATCTTCAAGGTGAATTCCCTGTACTTTCACACTGAACTTTGGCTTGTACGAAGGCACCACAAAGAAGGCACTTTGTTTCATCTCCTTTATTCTGTTAAGGGTTTTTGCTAACTTAACCTTCTCCCCAACTTCTTCCCTGATCATGAAGAGAAGAAAAACTTTATTGTATAACTGAAATTTTCTAACAGAGTAAAATTTAAATGTTCCCACCAAAATAAGATAATTATATGAGGTGATGGATGTATTAATTAATTAATCCTTTCATAATGTATACATGTATCAAATCAACACAAAGTACATTTTAAATATCTACCAATTCTGTCAAATCTAACTCAGCAATGATGAAATTAAAAAGCAAATTAAAAACAGGTCCAGTATGGAATCCTCTGTTGTCATTAAATACCGTGTGTGCTATACCATCTGACCCTCATCTTCTCTATCTTATTTATAGTTGCAGCTACAAACATATTCTCTCTCTCTCTCTCTCCATCTCTCAGGTCTCCTGCATTATAGGCAGATTCTTTACAGACTGAACCACCACGTGGAATCTATTAGAAGAGTGTCAAGTAAAATCTTGAGGTAATTTTTTTTTTATTGCACCTGCTGAGAATCAGCAAGGTATGTAGTTTCACAAGGTAGAATATTCTATCATCTATTATAGAGAAGACATACTCTTTAAAAACTCCTCTTAATTACAGGCTTAAAACATTATTTAATTTTGACAACTTTTTTTTTTCATCTTAAATCAAACTCTTCTATATTATTTTTCTAGTCTCTTGGTGTATCACTGCAAATGGATAGATTTGATTTATTTTAAAAGTGTTTCCCAGGTGTTACAGCAATGCAGATATGAGCTTCTGCATCAAAATTGGGTGATATGATGTTTGTGTAATGATAATGTAATAAATGACAGCTTGTATAAGATAAAGGATAAAAGTTTGTCTTCCAAAAATCAGGCAACTATATCTTTACTAAAGCAAATATAAACAAAGTAATATTTTGCATGAAAATGGGGTCAATAAAAAAGGAAAATTAATCTGTTAAAATTAGAAATATTTTGAAGCAAGGTTTTTAGTGAAATTTTCTGTACAAAAAATTAAGCCTACTTAAGCAATAATATATATTCATCTTTTATTCATCAACAAACTAAAATGTGATAACAGATTCATGGTATCTTAAATAATTTTCACTAACTGAAAAGTATGAATAAAGCTCATGTCCTATTATTCCCTGTTATGTTCCTAGTCTCTGAAGTAAGTAGAGACTGGGGCTTTAGCAGGTGTCCATAACATGGATCATAGTGGAGCTTAAAGAAGCAAAAATGAAGGAAAGTGGAATTTCTTTTTTTGAAAAAGGAGAAAGAAATTCACTTTTAAAATAGCAGTCAAGAGTTATAAACTTAAGGTTATAAGATAAATAAGCACTAGGAATGTAACATGCAAGATAAATATAATTAACACTGCTGTATGTTACATATGAAAGTTGGTAAAATAGAGAAAATCTTGAGTTTTCCTCACTAGAAAAAAAAATTTTTCCTATTTCTTTAATTTTTATATCTGTATGAGATGATGGACACTCAGTAAAATTATTGTGACAATCACTTAATTATGCATATAAATCAAATCATTATGTTGTACACCCTAAACCTACACAGTACTATATGTAAAATATATCTTAATAAAACAGAAAGAAAATATTTTAAATAAAATAACCACAAAGAAGTCAAAGGGGACATTTTTGAGTGATGAAGATATTACATACCTCAATTAGGATGATAGTTACATAAATGTGCACATTATTCAAAACTAACTGCTGCTGCTGCTGCTAAGTCGCTTCAGTCGTGTCCGACTCTGTGAGACCCCACAGACGGCAGCCCACCAGGCTCCCCCGCCCCTGGGATTCTCCAGGGAAGAACACTGGAGTGGGTTGCCATTTCCTTCTCCAATGCGTGAAAGTGAAAAGTGAAAGTGAAGTCGCTCAGTCGTGTCCAACTCTTAGCGACCCCATGGACTGCAGCCCACCAGGCTCCTCTGTCCATGGGATTCTCCAGGCAAGAGTGCTGGAGTGGGGTGCCATACTAACATACTTAAAAAAAACTGATTATATTTTTTCCTCAATTGTTACTAGAAGGTTAAATTTTATGTGTCAACTTGACTAGATCATGGGGAGACCAAATATCTGGCTAGGCATTATTTCTGGATATGTCTCTGAGGGTGCTTCTGGACAGTGGTTATTGAATCTATAGACTGAGTAGAGCTGTTTGCCTTCCTTAAGGCCTTCAGACTCAGACTGCAATCTGCGCTGTCAGCTCTCTAGCACCCAGGCCTCTGAGCTACACCACGGACATTTTTGTTTCTCCAACTTGCACAAGGCAGATCACAAGATTCCTCAGCCCTCATGACTGCATGAGCCAATATCTCATAATAAATGTATACACAGAACAGTGTATATAGTACATATATTATTGGTTATGAACCTCTAAAGAACTCTGACTAATACAATTTATTAACAAGTCTTAGAAATGAAATCAGCAATTTTTTGAAACAGGGTTATTTGAATTAGGCTTGCAACCTGGCCCACCATGTCTGAATCTTAATATGAAAGACACATTTCAAATTTTGAACAACCAAACTATAAGTAAAATATAATATACAATAAACCATTTCAAAAGCAAAATCCATCAGACTTACAATGTCATGATTTAATATATTTTGTTTGGTTAGTATTCATTTTTATTCAATGTATTGATATCAAAATAATAAAATCATTGAAGAATAAATTTAAGCTTATTTGAAGGAAAATGTCCTCACTTTTTATATGTAATGCAAGATACCAAAGGTACTCAGAAAAATGGATGAGGATTTCATTATTCCATTTTATTACAAATAAGAAGAATCAACACATAACAGAATCATCTTTGAAGAATATTAACAAATACAGTCAAAGGGTTTTGAAAATGTAGTAACCCAAGAATCAATGCTTAAAAATACATAGTTATAGTATGTAAAACAAAAAACAGAACTGTATCCTATCTAAATCTAAGATAATTGTACCTGTTCTTCAGGCATCCGTTTATCTTTTCTTTTATCCACATTGTAATGCAGTATACTTCCCATAATTAGCAAAATAAAATTAGAAGTCTTCAAAGTCTTCTAAATTTTTAAGTGCTGTATAAATTAATCAGATAAAATATTAACTTCTTTCACTGTTTTTCTAATAAATAAGTTGTATATATTTAAAGAGTAATTAGTTTTCTTATGTTTTATAGTAACTTTCTGTTGTTTTTTTGTTGTTTTGTTTCACTTTTATTGCAGGAAAAAATAGTAACAGGCAAAATAATAATGAAACGGCTAAGGATAATGCACATGTTCTGTGGATTTTATCTTTTAATTTTACATGTTAAAAAATATCTGAATTAGAAGACTGAGATGCAAAGGACCAAAGCATTTAGTCAGCTAAATTAAGCATTATATCTTGTTATTTGATAAAGTATAGATTAAACACTAGGTGATTAACTGAATGTCTGACAGAGTTGAGAGAATCTGCTTGATCTCTGGTATCATAAAAATAAAACTTCTTCAGTTTATGATATACTTCATATCACTTATAAAAAAGAAGACAGTCAATCAAAATAAGATATGCATATTTTCCACATATTCTGCTAACCATGAGTTTACAAACAGGCTTGTACAAGTTCA
This sequence comes from Giraffa tippelskirchi, assembly GCF_054371585.1. Classification (NCBI taxonomy): domain Eukaryota; kingdom Metazoa; phylum Chordata; class Mammalia; order Artiodactyla; family Giraffidae; genus Giraffa; species Giraffa tippelskirchi. The sequence continues at coordinate 78,550,840 of NC_137275.1, read as the reverse complement.
GAGCAAGATGCCAACTTACACTTATGTCTTCACTTATGAAAAAACTCATAAATAATATTAAATCATGCAAAAAATTAGAATAAAATTAAAATAATTCTCAAACTACCCTTGACGATTTTAAAAAATTAATATTGTACTTATAAAACATAAGTGATATTTTATGTTGATAAAACCTGGCTGATTCTGGCAGCACTGGTTTGCCTTCTTCCCTAGCTTACCTCCTTTGTTACATTTCTTTTCTAAAAAAGTTAATTCCACAACATAAATATTTCAACCAGGTGTTTCCAGCTCCTTTCCCACACCATAAGAAATGTAAAGTGGCCTGTCTCTTTGAGATAAGCTTTGTCTACCTTAGATTGCATGATTTTCAAGTCTTTCATAATCAAGTAACCTTTTGCATGTATGCATACTGTTCACAGGCTATCACTTGGTTGAAAATATGCAAAATCTATCAAAAATATTTATTACTACTTTCTGGTTATTAAGAAAAGGTGGCAAGAATCACAGAAGAACTGTACAAAAAGGTCTTACTGACCCAGATAACCACAATGGTGTGGTCACTCACCTAGAGACAGACATCCTGAAGTGTGAAGTCAAGTGGGCCTTAGGAAGAGTTACTATGAACAAAGCTAGAGGAGGTGATGGAATTCCAGTTGAGCTATTTCAAATTCTAAAAGATAATGCTGTTAAAGTGCTGTACTCAATATGCCAGCAAATGTGGAAAACTCAGCAGTGGCCACAGGACTGGAAAAGGTCAGTTTTCATTCCAATCCCAAGAAAGGTAAGGCCAAAGAATGTTCAAATTACTGTACAGTTGCACTTGTTTCACATGCTAGTGAGATTATGCCCAAAATTCTTGAAGCTAGTCTTCAACAGTACCAGAACTTCCAGATATACAAGTTAGATTTAGAAAAGACAGAGGAACCAGAGATCAATTTGCCAACATCCACTGGATCATCGAAAAAGCAAGGGGATTCCAAAAAAAAAGAAATCTACCTCTGTTTCACTGTCTAAGCTAAACAAACTGGAAAATTCATAAAGAGATGGGAATAATAGATCACCTTAACTTCTCTTGAGAAACCTGTATACAGAACAAAGAGCAACAGTCAGAACCGGACATGGAACAATGGACTAGTTCAAAACTGAGAAAGGAGTTCATCAGCACTGTATACTGTCACTGTGCTTAATTTACCTTAAATGCAGAGTACATCACTCAAAATGCTGGACTGGATAACTCAAAAGCTGGAATCAAGAATGCCAGTAAAAATATCAATAACCTCAGATATGTGGATGACACCACCCTTATGGCAGAAAGCGAAGAAGAACTAAAGAGCCTCTTGATGAAAGTGAAAGAGGAGAGTGAAAAAGCTGGCTTAAAACTCAACATTCAAAAAACTAAGATCATGGCATCTGGTCTCATCACTTCATGAAAAGTAGATGGGGAAAAGTGGAAACAGTGACAGATTTTACTTTCTTGGGATCCAAAATCACTGTGGATGTTGACTGCAGTCATGAACTTAAAAGACATTTACTCCTTGAAAGGAAAGCTATGACAAATATAGACAGCATAATAAAATGCAGAGACATCACTTTGTCAATAAAAGTCCCTATAGTCAAAGCCATGGTTTTTCTAGTAGTTCTGAAAGGAAGTGTGAGGCACACCGTAAAGTAGGCTGAGTATGGAAGAACTGACGCCTTCAAACTGTGATGCTGGAGAAGACTCTTGAGAGTCCTTTGTACAGCAAGGAGATCCAACCAGTCAATCCTAAAGGAAATCAATCCTGAATATTCATTGGAAGGACTGAGGCTGACTGAAGCTCCGATACTTTGGCCACCTGATGCAGAGAGCAGACTCACTGGAAAAAACCCTGATGCTGGGAAAGACTTAAGGCAGGAGGAGAAGCGGGCAACAGAGGATGAGATGGTTGGATGGTATCACTGACTCAATGGAATGACTTTGAGCAAACTCTGGGAGATGGTGAGGGACAGGGAAGCCTGGCATGCTGCAGTCCATGGGGTCACAAAGAGTAGGACATGACTTAGTGACTGAACAAGAACAACAGTAACAACTTTATTCCATTCTTCCTCAATTCCTTTTCCATACTTCAAGAATATCAAATTTTAGGGAAAAGGAAAGTTCTGTCCCTTGCTAATAAATGTGTATCTTCCAAAATAAATAAGCTCTTATTCTTAGTGAATAAAAGTTTGCTTCTTTCATATTTCCTTTACTTGAGTATTTTCCCAGGTTAACTCCTTTACTTGTTTTCTTAGGCTCTCAAATTTGTTAATTTACTTTATCCTTGTCATTCTTAAGTGTTTTTTAGCAAATGTACTTAATTCACCCTCCATTTATCTACTGCCCTCTGCTTTGTATGCATTCTCAGGCCCTCCATCATCTTTGCCCACCCACATACCATTGTCTTCAAAGGATAGTCCACACCACATGTGTCAACATCTTAACCTCTTCCTTATTCCTTAACACCTGAATTCTGGTTTCTATCACTACTCTGTATTAAAAATGTTTTCTTAATGGTTAGTAATAGTCTCATAACTTGTAATATCATGTATTTTCCTATCTTTTATTTTAATCTATCTACACAACTGTTTTACTCATCACAGTACTTCAACCAAATAAGAACTAAGCAATTCTATTTAAGCTGAATTAAACTGAAAGGAAAAATATGTCAAGTATCATACACTGTTTCATTAAGTGTGAGTCTGTTAGAATCCAACTAGCGCTATCTCTAAGTCATTGGTTTTATATGTAACTTAATTCAATTTTTAACTTTATGTCCCTAATGACTACGAGGCCCAGTTTTCTAAAACTTAAAATGGGAATATGATCATTTCCTGCTCATCTCACAAGACTGTGATAAAGGTTAAATAAAAGAGTGAATGGTATAATATGCTGCAAACTGGAATACAATTTCAAGTTATTACACCGGAAAACATTTTTATTAAAATTATTTTCAGCACATAAAATTAAAATAAAATCATTTTCCAATAAAACAGAAAATTAAAAAAATAGAAATAAAGTGAACAAATGAAAGTCATAGATATATGAAAGTTTATATCTACAGGGATTTTTTAAATTAGAAGTCACTATACAAGACTTCGGGAAACACAGTAAACTTCGAATATTTCTTAAAACACAGCAATGAAATACAGTGCCACAGAATTTGTATAAATTTTAAGTTGAGCTATAAAATCAAGACATACAGAACTATACATCAGGAAAGGTCACTGAGTGCAATGGAGTGAAATTCTCTGTTTACAGCTGGGATAACTACTACTAAGTCAAAGTCACTTAGTCATGTCTAACTCTTTGCAACCCTACAGTCCAGGCCAGAATACTGGAGTGGGTAGCCTTTCCCTTCTCCAAGGGATCTTCCCAAAACAGGGATCAAACCCAGGTCTCCCACATTGCAGGCGGATTCTTTACCAGCTGAGCCACAAGGGAAGCCCAAGACTACTGGAGTGTGTAGCTTATCCCTTCTCCAGCAGATCATCCTGTCCCAGGAATCGAACCAGAGTCTCCTGCATTGCAGGTGGATTCTTTACCAACTGAGCTATCTGAAAAGCCCCTATTACTGAAAATTGCTTCTGTTTTGAAGTTAAATGAAAAACACTGAGAGAGAACTGGAACATTTTAGTTTCAGAGAAAGAAGAGACTGCTTGCAACTTCTCATTGAAATTAAAAAACACTGACAGAAATAGTAACATCACAAATAGTATTCACATCACAAAGTAGTATGTCTTAGAAATAATAGATTATTAGTGACACTTGCTCCTTGGAAGAAAATCTAGATGGCTTATTAACAAGCAGAGATATCACTTTGCTGACAAAGGTCCGTATAGTCTAAGCAATGTTTTTTCCAGTAGTCATGTAGGGATGTGAGATTTGGACCATAAAGAAGGCTGAGCGCTGAAAAATTGATGCCTTCAAATTGCAGTGCTGGAGAAGACACTTGAGAGTCCCTTGGAATGCAAGGAGCTCAAACCTGTCAACCCAAAAGGAAATCAACCCTGAGTATTCACTGGAAAGACTGATGCTGAAGCTGAAGCTCCAATACTTTGGCCATCTGATATGAAGAGCTGACTCATTGGAAAAGACCCTGATGCTGGGAAAGATGGAGGGCAGGAGAAAGGGGCAACAGAGGATGAGATGGTTGGATGGCATCACTGACTCTATGTACATGAGTTTGAGCAGACTCAGGGAGCTAGTGAAGGATAGGGAAGCCTTTCACGCTTCAGTCAATGGCATCACAAAGAGACATGACTTAGCAACTGAACAACAACAATATTTTTATATAAATAATTTCAGGGTATCATTTTAATATAAAATGATTATGATTTGCATCCAAATTGAATAGGGTCACAAATATCAAGAGGTGTATTTCTCTTAAAGTACAACTTGATGAATGCTTTAGTAAATGATCAATTTGTTTTACAGCAATAGGAAAGGTGGCTGATTTGAATCTGGCAAGAATTTTACTAAATTCTCAGTGCCAAGAATTCAACTGGGCAAGGATTATCAAGAATAAGATTTACTGTCAAGGTAACAGAAACCATGAGATTGCCTTCTATAGCTGATATACCTGACATTTGTTGACAATATTAGGTATATATAATTACATCTCATGATGTGACAATATTTAGGTTTAACACCTAAGAAAATAAGAAAATAATTCCCACATGAAACAAATAAATTTTATTTTAAACAAAGTCATTAGTATTATTATTATTTTACTTTATTTTTATCTTTTGCCATTGCCAATCAGGTTATAGTAGGTCTGCTGATTCCACGCTCATGTAATACTTGCATTCACATTCTTTCTTTAAGGGGCTTATTTAATTGTAGGTAGTTTGTGCCTTATGAATGCTGAAACTTACACAGGAACGAAATTTCCCCAACTCATTAAAAGTTCTATGCCATACTTGGTGCAAAATAGGCCTCAGTTCTCTGAAGTTTCCGCCAGCTCAGTGTTATTTAAAAATATTGGGTAGAACTTGCAGTTCCAAGAACTGTCTGAGTGAGGATGGTGGGAATAGGTGGGAGAATAAGGATGGTAGGATTCTAAAGTGCATGAATTTTGGATCCTTGCTGCCATCTTACAGAGTATGTGGAAATATCCTGGGAAATTAAAATTATATGATCATAAATTTTCATATATCAATATCATATGTCTATAGTCACTTAAAGAAACTGTAAACTCTAAGAAAACACCTGCATATAAACAAAATCAAATTAATCTATTAGTATTAAAAAGGGGATTACATCTGTTTATAACATTTAGGCGTTTTAGTAGCTCACATGAGACTGAGTATTACACATTTTTTGTCTATACTAGATATAGTAAAACTAGCTATATGTCACTTCACATTTTCATGATTCTTCCAAGAAGTTAACCCAAGTTTTCTACCATATTTATTTCATTAGTAAGATCAACCCTATCTTATTCATCTTTGCAAGTGATTACTGAACCCATCTCACTCCCAGCCACTATCCAGTTCAGCAAAGTGTCTGCACAGTAACTACACAAGTAGACACAGCGTCTATCTCCATTTCTTGTTAAATATAAGTAAAATCTTTGTATACTAATAAAATTTAGATGTGGAAAATTAAGTGTTAACAATGACTATTACACCACTTAATAGATGTCTCAAATAAGCACACATAAGATAAATTCACCACTTTGTAATTGAAGTAAGTAAGACAGATGAGTTAATTATATTATTGACATTTCAGCAATTAGATACATCACTATGTCTAATTATTTTATCTTTGAAGATATCAGTGATGATTATAAAGCTCAGGACATTTGTTTCAGAAAACTATTACTCTACATAAAATATTGCAAATGAGCACAGCTCAAGATTTTGCCTTCTGATATGTATTAATATTACAAACTATGCTTCATTTGGGATATCCCACATACCTAAAAATCTTATGACAACCACAACATTATATTATGATGATTCATCTGGCTCTGAAATATGTCATCTACTTTAGAGTAGATAAAACTGCTTTAGAAATACCTTCAGGGACATGTAGTGGTATAACATGTCATGTTCACAGACATTTGTAGTTAGATCCTGGCTCACAATTTTAAGTAACTTCTGTTCATGAAAAACACATATAATTGGAACTGCCATCTGTCTGTTGTAATATAATTTGATCATTGTAATTCACAAATACAGTTCTATTAAATTTGAGAGAATGCTAACACAGTGTCCTTGCTATGTAAGACAGAACAAAAAAGAGAGTGGGATGGGGCAAGGAAAAAATGTAACGGTCTCATTTACACAAACTTATACTTATTGTTAAATTTATTATACAGGTTGATTTCCAATATACCAAGATTATGTTTAAGTAATAACAAGAAAACATTTCCAATAGCTAAGTTTGATTTTCACCTTTATTATTCCCATCCTCTCACTAAGTAACTAAAGATAACCACTCTGGATCCCAAATTTAACCCATCTCTGAAATTAGATATGGAATTTTATACTTCAAATACATAGCACTATTTTTCATGCTTTTAAAGTTTACATGGACAGTAGGGTATATTTTCTTTTTCATCACTGAAGTATAGTTGACATACATGTACATGTTGTACATTAGTTTTAGATGTACAACAGAGTGATTCAACATTTGTATGCATTACAAATTGATCACCATGACAAGTCTAGTAACCATCTTTCACCATACGAAGCTCATGCAATATTACTGACTATATTCCCTATGCTATACTTTATAGCCCCGTGAGATTTCTTAACTCCAGTTTTGTACTTCTTAATCCCATTCACCTGTTTCACTAAATTCTTTATTCTTCTCCCCTTTTGACACCACCAGTTTGTTCTATCTGTGAGTCTATTCCTGCTTTCCTTTGTTTTGTTTTTCAGATTCTGCATATAAGTGATATCATAAGGTATCTATGTCTCTAACTTAATTCACTTAGCATAATATCTTCTAGGTACATCCATGTTATTACATATGGCAAGATTTAATTTCTCTTTATGGTTGAATGTGTGTATGTGTGTGTATCACCTCTTCTTTACTTATATATCAATGAGCACTTAGGTTACTTCCATATCTTGGCCACTATAAATAATGAAGCAATGAACACAGGGGTGTATACATTTTCTCAAACTAGTCTTTTGGGTTTTTTTGTTGTTGTTGAATAAATATCCAGAAATAGAATTTCTAGATCATATGGCAGTTCTATTCTTAATTTTTGAGTAAACTCCATACTGTTTTCCATAGTGGTTACACCATTTCACAATCCCACCAACAGTACAAGAGGGTTCCCTTTTCTCCACATGCTCACTAACACTTACTGTTGTCTTTCTAATCATAGTTATTCTTGTCAGGTGTGAGGTGATAACTCATTGTGGTTTTGATTTTCACTCCCTGATGGTTAGTGAGGTTGTGTATCTTTACATTTATCTGTTGGCCATTTGTATGTTTTCCTTAGAAAAATATCTATTCAAGTCCTCTCCCCATTTTTTAATTGGACTGTTATTGTTATTTTTATGTTGAGTTTGTTTGAGTTCTTTTATACTTTGTATATTAACCCCTTATCAGAGATATAATTTCAAATATCTTCTATTCAATAGGTTGCATTTTCATTTCGTTTATGGTTACCTTCACTATGCAAAAACATTTTTTATACAGACTCACTTGTTTATTTTTGCTTTTGTTTCCCTTGCCTGAGGAGACGGATTCAAAAAAATACTGCTAAGACTGATGTCAAAGAATTTACTGCCTATGCTTTCTTCTAAAAGTTTTATGGTTTCAGGTTTACAGTGTTATTCATTTTCAGTTAATTTCTGTATATGGTATAAGTAAGTGGTTCATTCGTTTGATGTAGCTGTTCAGTTTTCCCAACACATTTTATTGAAGAGACTGTCCTTTCCCCACTGTATATTTGTGGCTCCTCTGTCATAAGTTAATTGACCAGAAGGCAATGGCACCCCACTCCAGTACTCTTGCCTGGAAAATCCCATGGACGGAGGAGCCTGGTAGGCTACAGTCTATGGGGTCGCTAAGAGTCGGACATGACTGAGCGACTTCACTTTCACTTTTCCCTTTCATGCACTGGAGAAAGAAATGGCAACCCACTCCAGTATTCTTGCCTGGAAAATCCTAGGGACGGCAGAGCCTGGTGAGCTGCCGTCTATGGGGTCGCACAGAGTCGGACACGACTGAAGCGACTTAGCATAGCATAGCATAGCATAACCATAGTTTTATCTATGTTCTGTTCTGTTGATCTTGTGTATGTTTTTGTGCCCATAACATACAGTTTCCATTACTATCGTTGTTGTTGTTCAATCACTCAGTCATGTTCAATTTTTTGCAACTTCAAGAGAAATGGACTTCTTGATTTTTGTGGCCCTATTCAATTTGTATGCCAATCATAATCATTTTATATTAAACTTTTTGACTACCTTGAAAATATTTATTTAAAAATATTATTGTTTTCTTTAAGTTGCTAAGTCATGTCTGACTCTTTGCAACCCCATGGACTGCAGCACGCCAGGCTTCCCTGTCCTTCACTATCTCCCAGAGTTTGCTCAAACTCATGTGCACTGAGTTGATTATGCATCCAACCATCTCACCCTCTATTGCCCCTTTCACTTCCTGCCCTCAATCTTTCCCAGCATCAGCATCTTTTCTAATGAGTTGGCTCTTCGCATTAGGTGGCCAAAGTTTTGGAGTTGCAGCTTTAGCATCAGTCCTTCCAATGAATATTCAGGACTGATTTCCTTTAGGATTGACTGGTTTGATCTCTTTGCTGTCCAAGGGACTCTCAAGAGTCTTCTCCAGCAACACAATTTGAAAGCATCTATTCTTTGGGACTCAGCCAACTTTATGGTCCCAACTCTCACATCCATACCTGACTACTGAAGAAACCATTGCTTATACTATACGGATCTTTGTCAGCTAAGTGATATCTCAGGTTTAGTTTGTTATAGCTTTTCTTAAGTAAGGATCTTTTAATTTCAGGGATGCAGTCACTATCCACAGAAATTTTGTAGCCCAAGAAAATAAAGATCTGTCACTGTTTCCATTGTTTCCCCACCTATTTGCCATGAAGTGATGGGACCAGATGCCATGATCTTCATTTTTTGAATGTTGAGTTCTAAGCTAGCTTTTTTATTGTCCTCTTTCACCCTTATAAAGAGGCTCTTTAGTCCTGTCATTAGGGTGGTATCATCTGCACATAGGAGGTTATTAATATTTCTCCTAGCAATCTTGATTCCAGTTTGGGTTTCCTCCATTCAGCATTTCACATGATGTAATCTGCATATAAGTTAAATAAGCACAGTGACAATATACAGCCTTGACTTACTCCTTTCCCAATTCTGAACCAGTTCACTGTTTCATGTCCAGTTCTAACTGTTGCTTCTTGACATGCATACAAGTTTCTTAAGAGGCAGGTAAGGTGTCTGGTATTCCCATTTCTTTGAGAATTTTCCAGAGTTTATTGTGAGCCACACAGTCAAAGGCTTTAACATAGTCAATGAAGCAGAAGTAGATGTTTTTCTGGAATTCCCTTGATTTTTCTATGATCCATGAGATGTTGGAAATTTGTTCTCTGGCCCCTCTGCCTTTTTTAAATCCAGCTTGTATATCTGGAAGTTTACTTTAGCTTCACAATATAGTTTGAAATCAGGGAGTGTGATACTTCCATCTTCTACTTTCTTAATATTGCATTAGCTCTTTGGGTTTCTTTGTGGTTCCACATAAATTTTTGGATTATTTGTCCCAGTTTTGTGAATAAATCCATCAGTATTTTGATACAAATTTCATTTAATCTGTAGGGTAGTATGGAAATTCTAACACTCTTGATTCTATAAATTTCACTATTTAAATAACCTATATAAGCAGAATCATGCATTTGTCTTTCTGTGACTGATTTATTTCACTTAGCATAAAATCCTCAAGGTTCACCAATACTGTCACATATGGCACAGTTTGTGCAATATGTATAAGAATGAATAATATTGTTATTGTTTCAATAATATCCTTATTGTTGAATATTCTTATCTTAAACAATAATATTCTTATTGTTTAAGAATGAATAATATTCCACATAATTATGCATGTACAGTAAATGGTCTTTATTCAACTGTCAGTGGACATGGAAATTTTTTACACATCTTTGTTATTGTGAATACTGCTGTGATGAACATGGAAGTGCTAATATACTAAAGTGGGATTACCAGATTCTCTAGTAGTTCTGCTTTTAATTTTTGAGGAACCTCTATATTATTTTCCATAGTGGCTGCACAATTTGCATATTCTCCATATCCTCAAGAACATTATTATTATTATTATTTTTATAACAGCCATTCTGACTGGTGTGAGGTGATTTCTCATACAGGTTTTACTTACATTGCACTGATGATTAATGATGTTTAACATTTTTTTTCACGTTCCTGTTAACTTTTTACATGTTGTCTTTGGAATTTTTTGTTTAGTATACCTGGAGTAGAATTTATTTCTAAAAATTCCCTAGTAATAGTGATGTTGTTGATCTAAATATCACACTTTGAGAGCACTGCTGTAGACTAATCACTTTTCACACTTTGGTACCATGAGAGAACACAGCATTTGGGAGGATAAAAAAATGAATATTCAGACAGTATTAAAAAGAAAGAAGTAAACTGGACTTGCCTAAGTGAGTTTTGCCATACATCCACCTCAAATTCTAGTGATTCGAGATTAGGTGGTGCTCCCTTAAAATGATTCTCTGTATCTACACTAACTCTCTTTTTTTTTCCCCTTTCATAGGAACAAAAACAAGTCCTTCTTCCATTACCTACTATGGCTTCAAAGGCTTTCTGTATTAATTATTTATCTTTGAACATTCATACTCTTTTCTTAACCTCTATTACAGATATTTTCAAGTTTCCTCTCTTCAAACAAAATATTTATTTAATCCATAACCCCCCTTAAACCACTTTCTTTTCCTTCTTATTAACCATAAACCTTATACTCTTAATCTCTCACATTTTTAATCTACTCTTTTTAATCAACAACCAATGACTTGTTTCTCACTTTTTCCTTCATTTTATTTCTTTTAAATGTACAATAGTTAAATGTAACTTTCTGTGGTGTCCAGCTCTATGTGTTTTGACAAATGTACAAAATCATTTGTCTACCATCACAATCTTGGTAAAACACAGTTTCATTAACCCCCAAAATTGTCTCATGATTCTCTTTTGTCTTGAATTATTACCTTCCATTAAGAGTACCTTCCATTAGGAGCCCCTGGTGGCTCAGACGGAAAAGCATCTGTCTGCAGTGAGGGAGCGGAGAAGGCAGTGGCAACCCACTCTGGTACTCTTGCCTGGAGAATCCCATGGACGGAGGAGCCTGGTAGGCTGCCGTCTATGGAGTCACTGAGAGTCGGACACGACTGAGCGACTTCACTTTCACTTTTCACTTTCATGCATTGGAGAAAGAAATGGCAACCCACTCCAGTTCTTGCCTGGAGAATCCCATGGACGGAGGAGCCTGGTAGGCTGCTGTCTATGGGGTTGCACAGAGTTGGACATGACTGAAGCGACTTAGCAGCAGCAGCAGCAGCAGCAGCAGTGATGGAGACTGGGGTTCGATCCCTGTGTCAGGAAGATCCCATGGTGAAGGAAACAGCAATCCACTCCAGTATTTTTGCCTGGAGAATCCCATGGATGAAGGAGCCTAGCAGGCTACAGTCCGTGGGGTCGCAAAGAGACCAACATGACTGAGCGGCAATTTCATTTTCACTTTCTTTTTTCATTACCTTCCATTATTAGTCACAAACAACCATTAATCTCATCTCTTTCCCAATAGTTTTGTCTTTCCTGTATCATCATATAAAACAAGTCACAAAACAAGTAACCTTATTGGTCTGCAACATATCTTTCTAACGTACAGGATCAACACTGTTTTTATTTGAATCCCTCCTCTCTCAGGTTCCCATGATGCCACTTTCTCCTGTATCATTTCCGACTTCTATAACCATCCCAGTATTGCATGCTCTAGCTTTTTCTTCTTGGTCTTTAAATGTAGCTGTTTCTTAAGAAATTTATCTTAATTTTCTTTTCTTTCTACTCATTTCCTCAAACAAATAAGTATATCAACTCCTAGAAATCTACCTTCAATTTGAGTTCAAGACTCACATTTCCAATTGCCTGATGATTAACTTCACCTAATATCTTTGATATAGAAACCTCAGTGTTTTCTTCTTGACATTTTCTTTATGCTACAAATGCATATGCTTCACCATTACTTCACACTTGTCACTATTCATGTCTGGAGCACTGAGATTGTACTGTGTATGTTCATTACTGACTTTACTTCAGGGTTTTCCCTTGTCATAATTTTTCTGCGAATACATCTCTGACTCTGTGATAAGCCTATTGTTTTTCTTTAATACTATTTTATTAATGTTAACCATCTACTTAGATTCCTTTACCAACGAAAATAAAAATTTTACTTTCTGAGATTCAATTTAGTTACTATTTCTCCCTAAAGCCTCCCCTAACCATACCAACAGAATGAAATCTCCCGCTTCTTAACTTCTTCTTTTTTTTTCCCTAGACTTCTTTTTAAAAATGTATTGTTTTCTACCTCATGTTTAATTGTTCATACACACATCATACTATCTCTGCCCAATTTTATGGGCTAAATCCTAAACCAATTTGATTCATATTTGTTTTCTTATGGCTTGAAGACCAGTAGATTTCTGAATACAAACATGTTGAATGTATGAATGTTAAGCCTATAGTATTAAAATGAAATTGTTTTATTCTATAACATAAATTATATCTACATATTTATTTTAATGTCAATATTGGACCAGAATCCATCTTGTGCTAAATAATTTTCCTGAAATGCTCATTACATCTTATTGGACCAACGGCTACATTCTGTCCTGATTTTAGAATCTTCTGAATCTCCAATACAGAGATAATTTTGGTCTCTGACCCTTGGTACTCACAAGTCAGGATAAGTCATGATCCCTTTTTTTCCCATACTAAGAAATGTGAATTAAGTCCACCACAGAAACATGTACATTTCAAATTCAGTGACTCTTGCCTCTCTAGGGCAACAAATATCTGCTTTAAAAATATGTTTTTAGGTCAACAGACAGTCAATTCATTCTTTTCCAGCCAAGTTAACATCTAGAAAAATTTTAATACTTGTAATTAAAGATCAAAAGAAAGAAACCAATTCTATTTCTAACCTTTGCCATTCCATTTTACTTATCTTCTATTAGTGGCATTAATCACTGATATTGCTGCAAGTAACTTCATTATACGATTATGTTTCTAAGCTAAATGATGACAGCTTTCACATACTATTCGGTGATAATTAAAATATCTAAATAAACTCAGTATCCTATAAAACAAAAATCAAGTGCCAGCTCATAAAATAAACTCATAATAGTGAGGGTTTATATTAATTAAGATATCTGTATTCTTTAATGATATACTTTTTTTTTCAGGAAATCAGATAACACATATTGAGATACTTAAAATAATGTGAAATACTAGTTATAATATGGTTGAGGATTATGGAAGTCCTGACTAAGATGGAAAATACCAGGGTGATAGAAGAAGACAGAGGGCAAAGATTCTGCATAGTGCAAGAAACTGGTGGTGAATAGAAAATGCTATTCTTCTATTCAGCAATGAAAGAATAGACCTCTAAGAAACAAAAGGTTGCACTTAAAATTTTGATACAAACTAAAAAGGTACACCCTGTGGAATCAGAGATTGAAACTAAAAATATAAAAAAAGATTAAAAAATAAATAAAATAAACAGTAAAATGTAAAAGGATAGTGCTAGTTAAGTCAGTACATTGATTTTAAATTTCAAGGCTGGAAAACAAATGTATGAAAGTACATCCTTTCTTGTTGAAAAAAAGGAAATAGATCCGTCCATGGTTTATAATGAAGAGTTATAAAATTAGATATTCAGGAACTAGGGATATCTTTAAAAATGACCCCATTTGTTCATGCTAATGGGCTTCCCTGGTGGCACAGACAGTAATAAATCTGCCTGCAATGTGGAAGACCTAGGTTCAATCCCTGGGTTTGGAAGATTCTCTGGAGGAGGGCATGGCAACCTATTCCAGTATTCTTGCCTGGAGAATCTCCATGGACAGAAGAGCCTAGCAGGCTATATAGTCCATGGGGTCGCACAGAGTTGGACACAATTGAAGTGACTAAGCAGCAGCATTCCTGCTAATACTTGATTTCCAGGGGACATATAGTCTCTACTAAGGTATTGTGTGTGTTCGTCGCTCAATTGTGTCCAAAACTCTGTGCGACCCCATGGACTGTAGCCCGCCAGGCTCCTCTGTCCATGGAATTCTCCAGGCAAGAATACTGGAGTGGGGAGCTACTGCTGCTGCTGCTGCTAAGTCGTTTCAGTCGTGTCCGACTCTATGCGACCCCATAGATGGCAGCCCGCCAGGCTCCGCCATCCCTGGGATTCTCCAGGCAAGAATACTGGAGTGGGTTGCCATTTCCTTGGAAAGATCAAAAATGAGCCTGAGTTTAAAGTCAGAGAGACCACTATGGTATACCTATCTACCAGTTACATCATGCCCTTGACAAGTGATTTTTGTCCTATAATCCTCAATTTTCACAGCTGAAAATACACCAATAGAAATAACTACTTTGTGGTGTTTTTGTCAGAACTGAGCAAAATAGCATGTGGAAAATAAAATGTGTAAAGGGCTCAGGATAGTACCTGATACTAACAATGCGTTTATTTTAATATTACTATCAAAAGTTATACTACTGGTATTGGTACTTATTCAAAAGAGATCCATTGGTTTATTTAAAAAAAATGAATATCAATTACATAGTTACACTCATAGAACTAATTAATACCAAATAAAAAGACTAAAGTATACCATCCTCATTAATCTCTTTTTCATATCCAATTAGCAGAGTTTGGTGACTGAGATTTATTGAATCACTTCATACTTTGTTTTAAATTGTTACTTAAAATTAGGTCAAATATTCCTAAATAGCCCAACCAGCACTATGGAATAGATGAGATTTTTTATTGTTTATTATCTTAACACTTTCATATTATTTCTATCACCAAAGACTGAATTCAATTTTGTTATTCTGTTTTGATTGATTTGCTGTTTAGCTTATTATGGAAATTTTCAAACAAATATTAATGGGAGAGAATATTAATAGCTAGGGAATCTCCATGTGTCCATCATACACTTTGAATAATTATCACTGCAAAGACCATCAGTATGGAGACGGTATCTAAAAAACCATAAGATCTGAAAACACAGTAAATGTGAGAAAAGGGAAGACCCAACAGAGATATGACAGTTGCTATCAAAAGCTTGTGAAAGGAAATCTACAACAAAGGACTGAAAGTATAGGGAAGATATTCCCACACTTCTCTCCCATGCCTCTCTCTTTGCTTCTCATTATTCAGGCCATTGTACTTCTCTTTTCATTTTCCTTGCTCCAACCCCTAGTCTACCTTGATACAACACTTTCATCAATTAATTCCTCTGGGGACTTTTTTGACAAATACCTTCCTTACCACACCTATCCTTCTTTGCTAAAGACTCTGTTAAAGGTCATAGGGCAAAATATCATATATTTGGAACTGGAAGGCAAATGTTAGGAGATGGTCATTATTTCAACTGCCAGATCAACATTATGATAAACAGGAATAATTTTAGGGCTGTAAATGTACCTCTGAATTTATTTTCTCATATAAAATATCTGATAAATTGAGTCAAAAAAAAGCTTGATTGGGTGCCAGCTAATATGTATTACTTCTATTTGATATATACATATTCAGAGTTACAAACTCCCATCTTACAAATCAACATTTAGTAACATATAATTTCATTTGAGACTGCTGACAGAGAGATAGTAAACTACACTGATTAACAGTACAAACTTTGAAGTTGACTCCCTTGGGTCCAAAAGACAAGCTGATCTTGAATCAACCACTCAAGCAATCTCTCTGTGCCCTAGTTTCATTATCTGCAATAAATAAATAACAATGCTATCTACCTCAAAGGACAATTTTAAAAGGCAGTGAACTAAAACATGCAAAACACTTAGAAAAGTGCTCAGCACTTTTAAATTACTATGTGTGTTACACATTAAATACTATTTTTTATATTAAAACACTCACTGAAACTTTACCCTATATTTATTTATTTCTAGCAATAATAAAATAAGATTAACTGAACTCTTACTCTGCAGTTAATCCTTACAAAAAACCTTATGAGGTAGGTAGTATAATGTAAGCATTGTTTAGGTACTGTTCATAAGCACACAAATGAGCTCTAAATAGTTAACCTCTTGCCAAGTATTTGTCGACAAGAAGGTAAGATAATAAAAAATGTAAATAAAAGACAAATGTTACTAGAATATAGAAAATGATGGAATTTTAGCAACTCTTAACAAGTGTTTTAAGGCACTGAAAGTCCTAAACATGATAAATCTGTGACCCTCATTTGCTGCTTTAATGATAAGTTTGCTGCTGCTGCTGCTGCTGCTGCTAAGTCACTTCAGTCGTGTCCGACTCTGTGCGACCCCATAGACGGCAGCCCATCAGGCTCCGCCGTCCCTGGGATTCTCCAGGCAAGAATACTGGAGTGGATTGCCATTTCCTTCTCCAGTGCATGAAAAGGAAAAGTGAAAGTGAAGCCGCTCAGTCGTGTCCGACTCTTAGGGATCCCATGGACTGTAGCCTACCAGGCTCCTCCGTCCATGGGATTTTCCAGGCAAGAGTACTGGAGTGGGGTGCCATTGCCTTCTCCGGATAAGTCTGCTAAATGCTACCAAATGACAACATAAGAGTATGCAGAACATTTAATAAATGTGAAATGACTTGTGTTTCAAATAACAATCTAATTAAGAATTCCATCAACAAAGAATATTGCAATAGTGGTAGATTATAAATTAATCAAAGGCTATTAAAACTCATTCCTGTGGTGCTAATGATTGATTGTTTTCAGTATACAGCCTTGTAAAGCTTTATATGTTATCTGCTTTGTTTTACAGTAGCCAAGAAGAAGGAAACGTTTTCACAAATTTTTGTACAATTGGTCTCCTCATCATCTGAGAAGATGCTTACTCACATTTGCCAATCAAGACAGGCAGAATGAAGAATAGCTCCGTTACTCACAGTACAGGAGATATTTGGAAGTTCTCTGCCATTGATTTGAGAAAAAGAAATGACACTCAACTGGAGCTCAGTAATTTAGCAAGAGATATTGAAAGATGGCTCAGGATATGATTTTGGATACAAAATTGAAATGGACAATGGACAAAGTCAAAAGCTTCCCAGATGATGGATAGCTTCTCTTTCAGAAATAAAATGATATTCCCTATTGTCTGATCACCTGTCGATGGCTGCTTTCATTCATAAAAGTCTAAAGGGAAGGGCACTATTAGTTTCAAAAGTTGGCCTCACATGGAATAGATGTATAATGGTTTTGATTTGCAACCCTGGCAGCTCTTCACAAGCCTTATTTTGTTTATGGTCCCATATCTTCACCCCTGAAACCAATTGTTACATGGTGGTTTGCTCTGTCAGCTGCTGTTTCCCAGCACATCAGAGATATGTCATGCTGTTGAAGCTTTTTATCAGTGAGTTCGTTTAAAAAGATATCTTTTGCCTGCAGTCACCTTGCTTCAGGTCTCTGGATGATTTCTGTTCAGATACCCTGCCATGCTGACAGTGTCTAGGTTGATAGAGTTTTAGAATACACAAAGCTTTCTAGTAGGTAGGTATACTGGTATATTCCAGGGGCTATAGTAATTGTATCACTACTGTATCTGGCAGTGATTTATATAATGTATAGAGCAACACTAGAAAAATTGTATTCAATATATGTTTCCTAATCAATTAAATTTATCATTCTTCCAGGCTAATAATAAAAAATGAATACATTTTTAATGGGCATAAACATGAGCAATAAGAGTTAATTTCACTCTTGCATATTTAAGAAAAAGTTTTTCCACAACATTTTTAAAGATAATGCAAAGTTTGAGATGTATGTTTTGATTTCTATAAGGGCCATCTTCATCAAGTATGCAATAAATGATATCAGAGGAGTGAAGAGGCATGAACATAAAAGGAAATTTTAAATCTGTTTTACTTATGCCAAAAAAAAAACTATCATGCTATATTATCAGAGTAAAATATGTCCTTTGTAATAAGGCCTAATACATTCCTATTTGGTCACCACCATATCTACCTCCTTAGGCTCAATTTTGCAAATCTTAAGGGCTTCTCATGTGGCACTAGTGGTAAGGAACCTGCCTGCAAATGCATGAGACACAACAGAGGCATGTTTGATCCCTGAGTCAGGAAGATACCCTGAAGAAGGGAGAGGCAATCCACTCCAGTATTCTTGCCTGGGAAATATGGACAGGGGAGCCTGGCGGGCTACAGTCCATGGGGTCACAAAGAGTCAGACATGACTGAAGTGACAGTTCAGTTCAGTTCAGTCACTCGGCCATGTCTGACTCTTTGTGGCCCTATGGACTGCAGCCCGCCAGGCTTCCCTGTCCATGACCAACTCCCAGAGCTTGCTCAAAGTCATTTCCATTGAGTGAGTGATGCCATCCAAGTGATGTAGGATTATCACTTAATATAAGGTACTGAAGTGATAGCACACAATGAGTATTTTAATTACAAATAATGACCACCTGGCAGGAGGACTATAATATTTATGCATAAGCAAGCACAGCAGAGGAAGCCAAAATGGAAACTATTTAACTTACTGAGAAACTAAAGCTGATATTAAAAGTGAACAATATTTCCCAAAGACAGTATATTCAGTAATATTAACACTATACTATGTCTGTATGCATCACCAATCAATCAGATATGTGAAAACCAGACTGACTTGTATACTATGTAACATGAAAATGAATCTACATGTCTGAACAAAAATCTACAAAACTTGTCTCACATAAGTTTGTCAGGAGGGTTACATAATATTCTTCAAGTTCAGTTCAGTTCAGTCGCTCAGTTGTGTCCGACTCTTTGAGACCCCATGGACTGCAGCTCGCCAGGCCTCCCTGTCCATCAGCAACTCCTGGAGATTACCCAAACTCATGTCCATTGAGTTGATGATGCCATCCAATCATCTCATCCTCTGTCATCCCCTTCTTCTCCTGCCTTCAATCTTTTGATTCAACAGGGTCTTTTCAAATGAGTCAACTCTTCGCATCAGCTGGCCAAAGTATTGGAGGTTCAGCTTCAACATCAGTCCTTCCAATGAACACCCAGGACTAATATACTTTAGGATAGACTGGTTGGATCTCCTTGCAGTCCAAGGGACTCTCAAGAGTCATCTCCAACACCACAGTTCAAAAGCATCAATTCTTCGGCACTCAGCTTTCTTTATAGTTCAACTCTTACTTCCATACATGACCACTGGAAAAACCATAGCCTTGACTAGATGGACCTTTGTTGGCAAAGTAATGTCTCTGCTTTTTGTATGCTGTTAGTATTGTCATAACTTTCCTGCTAAGGAGTGTCTTTCAATTTCATGGCTGCAGTCACCATCTGCAGTGATTCTGGAGCCCAAAAAAATAAAATCTGCCACTGTTTTCACTGTTTCCCCTTCTATTTCCCAAGAAGTGATGGGACCGATGCCATGATCTTAGTCTTTTAAGAATGTTGAGCTTTAAGTCAACTTTTTCACTCTCTTCTTTCACTTTCATCAAGAGGCTCTTTAGTTCTTCTTCACTTTCTGCCATAAAGGGTGGTGTCTTCTGCATATCTGAGGTTATTGATATTTCACCCAACACTCTTGATTCCAGCTTGTGCTTCATCCAGCCCAGCGTTTCGCATCATGTACTCTGCATATAAGTTAAATAAGCAAGGTGACGATATACAGCCTTGATGTACTCCTTTTCCTATTTGGAACCAGTCTGTTGTTCCATGATCAGTTCTAACAGCTGCTTACTGACCTGAATACAGATTTCTTAAGAAGCAGGTCAGGTAGTCTGGTGTTCCCATCACTTTCAGAATTTTCCACAGTTTATTGTGATCCACACAGTCAAAGGCTTTGGCATAGTCAATAAAGCAGAAATAGATGTTTTCCTGGAACTCTCTCGCTTTTTTGATGATGCAGCAGATGTTGGCAATTTGATCTCTGGTTCCTCTGCCTTTTCTAAAACCAGCTTGAACATCTGGAAGTTCACGGTTCACGTATTGTTAAAGTCTGGCTTGGAGAATTTTGAACATTACTTTACTAGTGTGCTAGAGGAGTGCAATTGTGTGGTAGTTTGAGCATTCTTTGGCATTGCCTTTCTTTGGCACTGGAATGAAAACTGACCTTTTCCAGTCCTGTGGCCACTGATGAGGTTTCCAAATTTGCTGGCATATTGAGTGCAGCACTTTCACAGTGTCATCTTTCAGGATTTGAAATAGCTCAACTGGAATTCCATCACCTCCACTAGCTTTGTTTGTAGTGATGCTCTCTAAGGCCCACTTGATTTCACGTTCCAGGATGTCTGGCTCTAGGTGAGTGATCACACCATTGTGATTAACTGGGTCATGAAGATCTTTTTTGTGCAGTTATGTGTACTCTTACCACCTCTGCTTAACATCTGCTTCTGTTAGGTCCATACCATTTCTGTCTTTTATCGAGCCCATCTTTGCATGAAATTTTCCCTTGGTATCTCTGATTTTCTTGAAGAGATCTCTAGTCTTTCCCATTCTATTGTTTTCCTCTATTTCTTTGCACTGATCACTGAGGAAGGCTTTCTTATCTCTCCTTGTTATTCTTTGGAACTCTGCATTCAAATGGGTGTATCTTTTTATTTTCTCCTTTGCTTTTCGCTTCTCTTCTCTTCACAGCTATTTGTAAGGGCTCCTCAGACAGCCATTTTGCTTCTTTGTATTTCTTTTTCTTGAGGATGGTCTTGATCCAGGTCTCCTGTACAATGTCACGGACCTGTGTCAATAGTTATTCAAGCAATCTGTCTATCAGGTCTAGTCCCTTGAATCTACTTCTTACTTCCACTGGATAATCATAAGGGATTTGATTTAGATCATACCTGAATGGTTTTTCCCTACTTTCTTCAATTTAAGTCTGAATTTGGCAATAAGCAGTTCATGATCTGTGCCACAGTCAGTTCCCGGTCTTGCGTTTGCTGACTGTATAGAGCTTCTTCATCTTTGGCTGCGAAGAATATAATCAATCTGATTGTGGTGTTGACCATCTAGTGATGTCATGTGTAGACTCTTGTGTTGTTGAAAGAGGGTGTTTGCTATGATCAGTGCATTCTCTTGGCAAAACTCTATCAGCCTTTGCCCTGTTTCATTCTGTACTCCAAGGCCAAATTTGCCCATTACTCCAGGTGTTTCTTGACTTCCTCCTTTTGCATTCCAGTCCCCTATAATGAAAAGGGCATCTTTTGGGGGTGTTAGTTCTAGAAGGTCTTGTAGGTCTTCATAGAATCGTTCAACTTCAGCTTCTTCAGCATTATCAGTCGGGGGACAGACTTGGATTACCGTGATATTGAATTCTTTGCCTTGGAAACAAACAGGGATCATTCTGTCGTTTTTGAGATTGCATCCAAGTACAGCATTTCGGACTCTTTTGTTAACTATGATGGCTACTCCACTTCTTCTAAGGGATTCCTGCCCACAGTAGTGGATAGTATGGTCATCTGAGTTAAACTCACCCGTTCCAGTCCATTTTAGTTTGCTGATTCCTAAAATGTCGACATTTACTCATGCTATCTCTTGTTTGACCACTTTTAATTTGCCTTGATTCATGGACCTAACATTCCAGATGCCTATGCAATATTGCTCTTTACAGCACTGGACTTTAATTCCATCACCGGTCACATCCACAACTGGGTGTTGTTTTTGCTTTGGCTCCATCCCTTCATTCTTTCTGGAGTTATTTCTCCACTGATCTCCAGTCGCATATTGGGCACCTACTGACCTGGGGAGTTCATCTTTCAGTGTCTTATCTTTTTGCCTTTTCATACTGTTCATGGGGTTCTTAAGGCAAGAATATTGAAGTGGTTTGCCAATCCCTTCTCCAGGGGACGACATTTTGTCAGACATCTCCACCATGACCCGTCCATCTTGGGTGGCCCCACATGGCAAGGCTCATAGTTTCATTGAGTTAGACAAGGCTGTGGTCCATGTGCGGAGAAGGCAATGGTACTCCACTTCAGTACTCTTGCCTGCAAAATCCCATGGATGGAGGAGCCTGGTAGGCTGCAGTCCATGGGGTCGCTAAGAGTCAGACACGACTGAGCGACTTCACTTTCACTTTTCACTTTCATGCATTGGAGAAGGAAATGGCAACCCACTCCAGTGTTTTTGCCTGGAGAATCCCAGGGATGGTGGAGCCTGCTGGGCTGCCATCTATGGGGTCGCACAGAGTCAGACACGACTGAGGTGACTTAGCAGTAGCAGCAGTGGTCCATGTGATCCAACTGGTTAGTTTTCTGTGATTGTGGTTTTCAGTCTGTGTGCCCTCTGACAGAGAAGGATAAGAGGCTTATGGTAGCTCCCTGATGGGAGAGGCTAACTGAGAGGGAAACTGGGTCTTGTCTGATGGGTGCGGCCATGCTCAGTAAATCTTTAATCCAATTTTCTGTTGATGGGTGGAGCTGTGTTCCCTCCCTGTTATTTATCTGGGGCCAAACTATGGTGGAGGTAATGAAGTTAATTGTGACCTCCTTCAAAAGATCCCATGCATGTACTGCTACACTCAGTGCCCCCAACCTGAAGCAGGCCATTACCAACCCACACCTCCACTGGAGTATATTTTAAACAATGCACTCATAAAGGCTTCAATATATGATTACTTTTCAGCTTGCTTAGAATCTTTATTTTCAACTACATTCAGCAGGGGCAGAAGAGACATAAAAAGAGAAGGAAAGAATGATACTACTTTAACATGGAGTAGATTAAATGACCTCAAAGGTCTTTTACATTGATAAGTTCTATGAACCACTATTCTCAATTGAAACTACTCATACTTAAAAAAAAAGACCAAGGAAAAGAAAAGTAAAAGTCTGAAATTGTAGTTTCATCTTAAGCAAAGAAAATGTTGAAAATAACCCTACATCAATCTCAGAGTTAAGAGACAGAATCATACTCAATTAATTTTAATTAATTTGCTTCATTAGGTTGATTTTCCTTGACACTGTGGAATCTGACCTCATGAATTCTATACAGGAGTACCAGGAGCTTCCACCATAACAACTGTTTCACTTAAGCTTTATTACTGATAACATTTAATGACCTGGAAAGGAGAAGGAGAGCAATTCTGCTTTTTCAGTTTGATGACACCTGTGGTACAATATGTTGGAAAAGTTTCCAACTTCTAGTGGCCTGGACGGTACATGAAGAAAAGGCCATAATCAACAAAAAAGAGTACATTATTCTTACAGTTTAGGAATTAGAATTAAATATATTATATCTTATTGTTTGTTTTTGAAAGGTAATCAACTTTTTAAGTCATATGTATTTTTAACAAGAAAATGGGGTTCATTTTAATAAGGAACTTTAAAAGTTCATTCCAATTCTTCTTTGTAATTTTTTCATCTCAGCAGAATATCTTCTTCTATACTTAAATGAATTCTCATATATTGGGATCTCTACCTAGTTAATAAAATTTTGTAAGTATACACAATGTTGACCAAAAAAGAGGTATGCATTGAAATAGCATTTATGAAGCTCCTCTTTAGAGTATAAGGTGGCCATGGCCATTTATTTATTCTTGTGTCATATGTGAATAGAAAATACTGAATGGAGTCATTATCTTTAAACAGTGTGTTATCTTATAAACCTAAGTAAAATAAAGATGTCAGGGAAAGGATGAATTAAGCCAAATTCATGCTTTTATAATGGATCACAAAAAATACAGGGGATTTGCAATCTATAAGTTTGAAATTTTTATCATTACATTACAATTGTCCTAAATCTTCCTATCAGAGGAATCACTGATTTCTAATCACAAAGAAAATAATTTATGTTACTAGTCTATTGCCACTCTTAACCAGTGCTGAACTATTCTTAATGATTAGAAAGAGTTTGTTTTTTAAATCTAATGTTAAAAACCCAAGGCAGAAGAGGATTCTGGGAATATGGTGGAGTAGGAAGCACCAGGATTCTATCTTTCACACAGACAATTACACTGACAGAATCTGCCTAAGGTATAGATTCTGGTACACTGAAGGACTGAAAGCTCCAAGGAGAGGCTTGGATGGTAAGTAAACTTCAGCTCTTAACTCAGCAGCTACTACTCAGCTCCTAGTCCCCAGCTCCATGGCAGGCAGCAGTACATTTGTTCCTAGAATAGTTTCCATGCAGCTTGAGGAACTCAAGACCAATCCTCCAAATAAAGGGCATCTATGTTCTGATCACTGATTTCTACTTCTAATCACTGAGATGCAGAGACAGAGGCAGACAGATATTGTTTTCTATCATTTTTCATTGTTACAAACTCTTCTTCCACTAGTTTAAAATGAATTCCAAGGTATTTAAAAAGCCAGGACTATTTTCTGCCTTTTATTTCCTGCCACCTTCCCCCTTCTAGAAGTTAGACATTAAAGACTAAGACCTTCAAAAACATATGTTGGGAAAGTTTAAAAGTCACCATTCATGCAAAAAGGAAAAGATTCAGTCTCAGAAAGACTTGAAGAGACTTAAAGATTATACTTTAGGCTGATCCTCAGCATAGAGATAGCCTACAGCAATCAAAACTTAACAAAACAGCAAACCATAGGGAAGCAAAAATCTGATTTCCACCAGAAAGAATAAAATTCTTAAGAACTAATTTAATCAAGGAAGTGAAAGACTTACATAATGAAAACTACGAAACATTCCTGAAAGAAGTGAAAGAAGATGTAAATGAAAGGAAACATATCAAATATTTATGGATTGGAAGAAATAATATTGTTAAGAAGTCAATACTACTCAAAGCTATCTGTATATTCAATGCAGGCCCTATCAAAATCAAAACATTTTTTTTTTTTTTTTTGCAGAAGTAAAAACATCATAAAATTCATATGGAATCCCAAACAAAAAAAACAATCCTGACAAAAAAAAACGAAGGTGGATAACATACACTTCTAGATTTAAAAACTTACTGTAAAGCTACCACAATCAAAATAGCATGGCATTGTCATAAAGAAAGAATACAGACCAAGGGAATAGATAGACAGCCTAGAAGTAGACCTTCGATTATATAGTCAAATTATCTTTGACAAGGGGGCCAAGACTATTCAATGAGAAAATAACAGAATTTTCAATAAATGGTATTGGGAAAACTGGACATCTACATGCAAAAGAATGATGTTGGATTTTTACATTATCCCATATAAAAAAATTAACTCAAAATGTATCAAAGACCTAAATATAAGACCTAAAATAGTGAAACTCTTAGAAGAAAACATAGGGCAAAATCTTCAAACACTGGATTTGGCAATGGTCTCTTAGCTATGTCATCAAAGTCATGCACAACAGAAGTTAGACAAAATGGACTTCATGAATTTTTTTTTAAATTTTGCATCAAAAGAAACAGATTAAAAAAAAAAGTTAAAAAGGAAACTCCAAAATAGGAGAAAACATTTGCAAATCATATACCTGAAAAGAGATTAACACAGGAATATGTAAAGGACAAATAAGACACGACTACAGGAAAATCTTTACCCAATTCAAAAATGGCAAAAAGTCAAATACACATTTTTCCAAAGATGATATACATATGGCCAAAATGCCCATGAAAAAAATTTTCAACATTACTTACTCGTAGGAAAATGCAAATCTAAACTATAGTGAAATATCAACTCACATTGTTAAGATGACTAATATTAAGAAAGAAAAACAAAAGTAAAAAATAATATAATAATTGTTGATGAGGAATTAGAGAAATTGGAATTCTTTGCACTGTTGGTATGAAAGCATAATGGTACAGCCTCTGCAGAAAATAGTATGTGGTTCTTCTAAAATTAAAATAGTAATACAATGTGATCCAGCAATTTCACTTCTGGGTATATAACCAAAAGAGATGAAAACAGGGTCTCAAAGATACATAGTACACACACGTTCCAGGTAGCATTTATTGATAATATCTAAAATATGAAACACACCCAAGTGTCTATCAGAGGATCAATGGAAAGCAAAATGTGTTATATGCATAAAATGGACTATGACTCAGACTTACAAAGGAAGAAAATTCTGACACATGCTACTATGTGCATGAATCTTGAGGACATTATACTAAGTAAAACAAGCCAGTCGTTAAAAAAAACAAAAAAAAAAACCTATATGATTTCATTTATATGAATAATTACTGTAGTCAAAATCATAGAGACAGAAAGTAGAATGTGGTTACCAGGGGCAGGGGAAAGAAGGGAGTGAGGATTTGTTTAATGAATATAGATTTTCCGTTTTACAAGAGGAAAAGAATTCTGGAAATAGATGGTGTTGATGGTTGCACAACAAATTGAATATACTTAATTCCACTGAAGTACATACTTAAATAACGGTTAAGAAGGTAAATTTTGTTATGTGAATTTTCCCAAAAATAAAAATAACTTTTAAAAGGCAAATCACACACACACACAAACAGAAACAAGCACAAACAAAACAGGACATCTTTGTGTCTAAGAGGCTTTTTCCAACAAAGATGTTAAAAGATGAGGCAGTAGCTTTGCCTGCACACTAACGGCTTTTAATAGTCATACTGAAAAGTTACTGATGTTCATAGTTCTCCTAAAAGAATAATCTTCAGAATGAAAAGAAAATTCTCTGTGAATTTCTCAGTTACTTAGCAGGCAGTATATTCAAGCTTTAAAAGAAATGTTATCTCTAACCTTTCATAATTTCATATGACTTTCATCTCTTTGCATAGCTGATCTGAACTCTGAAGTCCATTTTCTTTGCCTTGTATTTATTAATGTCCTGCTCCTTATTAGCAAAGATGATGCTATTAATACATATTACGATTAATTTTCTAGGAGCTATTTGAAATTACTCCTGTCATTTCATATTTTTGTCAGTCAAGAGACTGGCATTTTTTAAAGTCTCAAGTCACTTCTCTGGTATTATAGGCTGAAGAGTAGGGCCCTGTGTTTGAGTGGTGCCTGAAGAGCTAGGTTTCAGTCGCTAGCATATGAATTGCATAAAAGCTAATCAATATAACTATGTTGGTCTACTTTATATTCATTGTATTTAATGAACTCAATAGCAGGGTAACTTGAGAACTTAAAATAACAAGTGAATTTTGTTACTCAGTAGGTAAGTAAGTCTTAATTTCCCAATAAGGAGATATTTTTAAATTTCCCAGTTACGGTCCTTACACATTAGCAAACAAAAGATTTTTTTCTAAACAATAGAATATATATTATTCTATAGCAATAAAGTTGCTATAATAAGCAGTCCAGGAAATTTCAAATATTATTCATTAATCAGGGTTTAAAGCTATTTGGGAGCATAACTTAGCAAACCATTGATTTATACTTTACAGATATTCCTAAATTCATTCTTCCCCTATTTTTCCTAATTGTGCACTTCTTTGCTTTATGCCATGCTTCTTGGCAGGAAAATGCCTTGCAATCATGTTCCACTGACAAACTTCTAGATTTAATAGCTGTATTTTAGTACTTGTCACTGACTTTTGTTTTTCCTTTCCCCTGGCTTTGTAAAGTAACATATAAACTAGGAATATCACAAAGAGGTAGATACAGCTCAAAGTTATTTAATTTCATTCATTTGCTTGAAGGTGATTAGCACATATGTAATTTTTATAATTATATTTTACGTGCATATATATTAAAAACACATTTTTTGGATTTTTCTTATTGTATTAACATAGCTAGCTAACAGATACAGAGATTGATTTACTGACAATCATCGTAGTCATTACGGAGAATCATCATATTAAAACTATTCTCTGTTTCAAGCAGTAAATATATACTTAAATTTCACTAAGAGACCCAGTACTTTCAATGCATAGGATTCAATATTGACTACTTGCAAAGGCTCATTTCAAAAATATTTAATAAAAAAACTGGCTTCACTAGCCTCTTTTCAATTTGGCTACTTCTTATATTACTTATCATTCACTTTCTTTTTAGAGGAAGGAAATATGTGTGAGGTTGAGATAGGCTTAGGACCTCAATGGGAGTTTTACAGGAGAATAAAATAGAAAAATAAGTATATTCATTTTCAACTCAGAAAAACACCCACTTTAGACTTCCATAATTTAAAGGATTTGATAAACCTCAAATACTTTTTTTTTAATTTGGTTGACAATGGGTAATATATAAAGGGCAGAATATGGTGTTACAGTATAATGTCTTTATTGATCCAAATCTAAGCTTGCTATGCTATGCTATGCTAAGTCGCTTCAGTCGTGTCCGACTCTGTGCGACCCCATAGACGGCAGCTCACCAGGCTCCGCCATCCCTAGGATTCTCCAGGCAAGAATACTGGAGTGGGTTGCCATTTCTTACTCCAGTGCATGAAAGGGAAAAGTGAAAGTGAAGCCGCTCAGTCGTGTCCGACTCTTAGCGACCCCATGGACTGTAGCCTACCAGGCTCCTCCGTCCATGGGATTTTCCAGGCAAGAGTACTGGAATGGGGTGCCATTGCCTTCTCCGAATCTAAGCTTACCTGACTTGAATTATAAAAAATAAGAACTATGCATTTAACTTTACTCATGAACTAAAGAAACCTCATTTAATTGGTTACATTAACTAATATTTTCTGCCATTTATTGTTCATAATAATTTACTTGTGTAACACATGATTTCAGTTGAGAAATTAAAACAATAGCAATATTAAGACAACAGAATTACTATCTAGTTTATGAGTACAATAGAAGTGTCTGGAATTAAATTTTCAAATATTTTTTAAAATATTTTAAAGCTGGTTAATCTGGCAGGTTTGATTTGGAAGTTGAAGGGACAAATAAGTATGGGTGTTTAACTTAGAAAATAAATCCCTGCCCCATTTCAGAATATTTATGTAGTCTGCATTGCCATCAATAATTGATCATGCAGAAACGAGGCATTTGGCTCACTGTCCCAAAACCTACACCAAAAATTATTTTAACAAGAATCACTCTGAACTGAAACTTAAGGTGAAGTAGTTGCATTTAAAAAAAAAAACAAACTTTCATTTATAAAAGTAGATTAATTATTAGCACCAAGGTGGTATTAGAATTGCAGGGAGTTTAAAATAAGGAATAAAAGAAAACATTAGCCATAAGATTTTCTGTAAGTCCACTGAGACTTTTAAGTAGGGTGATCTTAAAATAAATTTATAATTTGTCATAATTATAATTTATTATAATTTCCATCACATTTCAAAATTTCCTAAGAACATTTCTGTTGATATTTTTAAGCTTAAACATACAAAGAAGGAAATGGGAAGAATGGTTAAAAAAAAAAAGTGTTCCCA
This sequence comes from Giraffa tippelskirchi, assembly GCF_054371585.1. NCBI lineage: Eukaryota > Metazoa > Chordata > Mammalia > Artiodactyla > Giraffidae > Giraffa > Giraffa tippelskirchi. Next base: position 78,521,382 of record NC_137275.1, on the reverse strand, counting down.
TTCTTCCTTTCTGCTTGTGTCATTAGTAATATGAATAACGCCTCCATGCTGTCATGTTAGCTGATAATGATATATACTCTGCCCACAGCTATTTCAAAGATTCATACACTTGGCAACCTCACACAATAGTTAAGGTACAAATATTATCATCTCAGAAGTTACAAATTAAAATAATTAGTAACCTTTGAAAAGGTTAACCAAAGTAGCCTCAATAAGAGCTGTAATTTCTAATGGTAAAATGACTAATTTTAAGGCACAGGTTTGTCCCTAACGAAGAAAATATTCAAATTATTTTTCTGCATAAATGCAACAGTCAAATCACCTTTTGTTTTATGTAGCATGTATTCTCACTTAAATCTAATTCAACAGAAGAAAATCATACTTTTCATAAAAGGCAAAGAGGTATGCAAGGAAAATATATTTGCATATATATATATATATATATATATACATAAAGGTATTATATAGATATTGTGGGGTAGAAAAAGAATAAATGAATGTGTCTATAGAAAAGTAAAGAATTGCATAACAAAGTAATAAGTAAATGGTTAAGTGAACATATGATTCCTCCTCTATTCTAACAGTAACAAAATCAGAAGACATTTTCAAGGGCTGTATTGGCATCCAAATTTTGGTTCCCTCTCTGTGAGAAACTAAGGAGGTATGAAAAAGCTGTATTCACTTACACATGTATCATTTATCTTTGCACAGATTCTTGTTTGGTTTACATAAACCAAAGTAACAGCAAACTTGAAACTCTTTGAGTCTTCATTCTTACCAGTTTCTAAACTGAAACCAGCCCTTCACAATGTAGTCTTGCTGAGTGTCTTACTATCTACAGCTAGGCTTAATGTCATGCATAGCAATTTGAAGAATCTTTTTCTGTTCTATAGATCCTCCTATAAAGATAAATCATTACTGACTGGTAGCATTTATTTCTGAATAAAACTGATCTTATGTTTGTTTTACACTTAACTTTGGTCTTTTCTTCCAGATATATTGTTATGATTAACACAAGGCAATTTTTTAAAGTACTGCTTACATGGTTTCCACACTAGGATACCTTTAGAATTTTCAGCATGAAGGTATGAAGAATAATCTCATGCATATTCTCTACTATCTAGTAGAATAATCCAAGAATTTTCATGTAAATATGCTGTTACAAAATTCAGGAACACAGAAGAGGTTCAACCAAGGTCACAGTCTGATATCAATGTCAGTGTCAGAATCTGTTTATAAGCAAGAAAGTGAATTTAATAAATTTTGTTGTACCTTTTGTGAAGGAAGAATGTGGTACCTGAAGAAAACTTGTCTATCTATACGCTGATTACAGAAACAGATCTAAAGATTGGGAATTTGACAAGTACAAGACAGCATTTCCCAGGAGTGTTAATGGATGTGGAGTCTATGAGTATTTGGTGTACTGGAGAGCACTAGCTGTAAGACAGAAATGAATTTATCACTTCAAACTTCAACCTCAATGTATTATCCATTTAGATAATCATTTTTTCTGTTCCCAAATGCTCTGCCATTGTTCACTTAGTTTTCTCAACTACTGATCAGGAAGGGAACATCTAGGTGACAGATGCAAGTATTTTGGTAACTGCATAGGAATAATACTTAATGATTTTTACTTACAAGTAAGTCTCTTCCAAGATTATTAATGTGAGTTAGGCTACTTAAATGAAATTATTTTTTGAGTATCCTTTATTCTTTTTGAAGTATTCTAAAGACCACATCTGAAGAGATGAAGACCAGTTTGTCTTGGATTCCCCAGTAAAGTGATGCAATGGTTACCATATAAGGCTCTGTTTAAATAACCAATGGTTTTCATACGTAACATCCTTCCCCAATATACCTTCTCTCTTTCTACTTTAAACACAGGATATCAATGTTATTATCAAATGTTGCTTTTACAAAGCATGTAAATGGCAGTAAGTAAATCAGAACTACTTCCATGTTACTGACTTTAAAGTAATAATACTCATTTTGATGTAAAGGCTTTGAAACGCCATGTTATTTTACTTTCATAAAACATAATTTTGTTTCATACATAACTTAAGTATTAAATTAATGCCCTATGTTCTTTATAGCATATCCATTTTTATTTCTGTATCCACATGACATTGTGATTTGTTAGGCCAGAGCCACATGCTACAAAACGTTGGAGTTGTATAGAGACAACTTGAATGTTTTTAATACCATTACCAAACAGTGTTTCAAAATCGTTAAGACACTACTATCTATTGGTCTTCATTTATTTCTTCCAAGTATAAAGAAGCTATGACTCACAAAAGTACTAACACTACCTGAAAACAGTACATGCTAGGAACTTCATGCCCCCTACCACAACAAAACTTTTCAAGTCATTCAAACCCAGTGGCAGGAAAACAAAACTTGGTTAAACTGGTTTGTGTAAGAGCATACGGTTAACAATTACAGAAATGTTTAAGAATGCACTAAAAATTTTAAATCATCATAGTCTAATCATGGAAAGTTGTCCTAATCTAGTATACAATTACTCCATCACCTTCTGTGGAAGATGATTTCCTGAGAGATTTCCCATGCAGTGAAAATCAATAAATCACATGTTACAACTATGCTGCTTCTAGAAGTTGTATTAATGTGAGTACTTAACTTCTGTTTTAAAGGATACTTTCTTTTGAAAATAAGAGTAATTGTTTTTAGAAGATAACATAAATGATATAGAGATACAGATCAAAGTTGCAATATACCACTTTGATTATATCTAAATTTATATCTAAAAAAGATAAATAATTTATCAACATATTTATTTTATAGCAAAGTAATCCAGAGCAGATAAAAATTGAAATGTCCATAGTACATTTATTTTTTTATATAAACCATCAATTTGTCGGCAGCTTATAGTACTGAATTTCCAGTTATCAAATCAAAAATGTCAGGAAGTAGGCTGCAGTATTCTAATAATAAACTGTTGTACTAGTTCTTTGAGTTTGCTTTTAATTAAGACCCATATTTTAACAAAGAAAAAGTGATTATTCAGGGATGCTTGAAAGTTGGTGGTGAGGGAAGGCACAAGGGCCTCACTTATGTATTTCATCTATAGGCTATCACATAACCTGTATGAATCATATTCTTGGATTCTTGTCATGATCATCTGCTTGTGTGACTTCCTAGGCCCTGGACTGTCACTTGACATTTTTTCCTTTAATCTCTTCACTTGTATTACTCCTTGTTGCTTCTATAAGCAACAAGCTGAATTTGAACATGCTATTTTTCCCTAATTAATATTTTGTATTATTTTGCTAGTCCACTAAAATATGAATATATCATGCCATTAAATTGTTGAATAGATGTTCAAGATCCTCTTAATACTTTAAAAGTATATGTTTCTATTTTACATGGTACCAGCTTAAATTATACCACTGTGTATTTATTTGACTAAATTACAGTTTGGAGGAGTAAAATGTTTAAAATTAGGCATGCCTCATTTTTAATAACAGAATTTATCTACAGATGAAGAAAAGAAAAAGAAAGAAATGGTTTAGTTAAATGGGATTTATACATTTTTATTCATTATTGAGAAAAAGCTGAGAGTCTTCTCTTGACACAGGCTTTGAAAAAAGGAGTCTCCCTCATTGTCATTCAGAGCATTTTCCTTTTATTCTGAATATAATTAGCTGAAATTTGTATCTGAAGATCTGTGCATGCTGTGGAAAATTGAAGTAGCTTGTAGATGTGTATCTTTGTTCAGACATGTAAAATACAGGAGTAGGAGAAAGAAAACTAAGATTCTAATTCTGTAAACTTTATCTGCAAATAGCTATGGAGTATGCTAATATATTGTGACTGTTTATGATATCGTTTAACTATTAGGCTAGTAATTTATTTTCTTCCACATTTTTACATGAAAAAGAAGCTTTAGCCTTTATTATTATTATAATAAAATATTAAATCCAGAGTTAAATATACTATATATGGTCTAAGTGTTATTAAACATAATTGTAAGGCATATCATGACCTGTGTCCATTGCAATATAATAAATTAAATAAATGATATTCACTGAGAGTAGATCTGCTCATGATTTAAATCAGAGTTTAAACAGGACAATCCTTATTCCTGTTATGCTGGTAGCTAGATGGCTGTTCAGTAGTTAGTGACAAATGTTTTTAATTCCTCTATTAAAATATTTCATCTAACTAAAATGTGAATGCCCCATATTTCTAACTTTGGCATCATATTTGTCAGAAAGAAATGTTCAAAGGAAATGAGTGAATCTTCCGAGCAAACAGCAAACCCAGAAAAAGGACTGTACAGGGAATCTGATTAGCCACGCTGGTAAAGGCATAGCTGAAGCTCCATTAGGGCTGGCCCAGACAGCATTTGTGTTTGGAGAAGCTGAGCAAATCACAATAATTAATATTCACAACTTTCTTTGGTGAAAGGGCCTGGTGTCAGAGAATAGACAGGCATTTTCTTTCTTTCTGTTCATTACATAAGCCCACCCAGGTCCCTTGGCTACTGAAAAGGAAGCAAAAAAAAAAAAAAAAAAAAAAAAAAAACTGAAGCAAAAATAATCATGCTTTTAGTCTCAAAGCAAAATAAATATTTATAGAACATTCCTTTCATTTAGAACATTTGATTTTGAACTACAATGTCTGTGTCTGTATATAGGTTTGTGTATGTGTATATGCATTTCCTTTCCAGCAAATTCTACTCACTAAAATGAACAGAAATTTAAATTCAATTTTTATAATTTAGAAGTGTAAATTCAATTTTTCAGTTTAACCTAATATATTTAACCAAAAAGTAGACTATAGTTTAATACAATAATAAAGAGTACTGTATTTTCATGGGGTTTAAAGTGAATATAATCAAGTAAATGGGCGTACAAACAGCCAAAGAACAAAAGTAGAATCAGTGATTCAGAAGTCTAGAATTGTTTGTGATATATTCAAGTATAGTTAATCAGGACAAAAATATGCCACTGTACATGTGTGTGCATCCAAAACTTTTCCATCTCAAGTAAAAATGTGCTTATGTAAATTATTATACTTTTTTACTTGGGGGAATATAGCAATCTATGGTTAGGGAGTTATTGTATTTACATTTTGGCAACATATACAATTGTCTTAAAATGACAGATATCTCTATTTCTGGATAATTCACCTTATTGTCTTAAATCCAGGAATTGTTGAGTTTCACAAATCTGATCAAGTACCCTGGTATCTGTTTCCTGCCAGAGATATGTATCCTTTCTGGTAAGTCTACATTTACCTCCACAATATGTCCTATCCTAGACCCTCAACACTTCATTCTCCTAACATTTCTACTCCCACTTGTGCTTTTCCCTGCCATTTCTTTCTCTGTGGCCTCTGAAACTTTTGTTCCATTAAAACTAGCAGTTACACCAATGATTTTAACTCCTTAATAACTGAAATAATTACTCATTTTGCCTTAACTGAAACTGGAATTTTAAGGAATACAGGATATTAGATACATGAAAAATATCATCTTCTCAGTGACTCTCTCTTTAAAGTGAAAGATGCCAAAATTTCCCCAAAGCCCTAAGGGAAATTAGCATTTTATCTTCTATACACAGACACCATCTATTTCAGTGCTGCTTTCAAATCAACACTACCCCCTCTCCAGTATCAAAGTAGTTATTAATGCAACCACAATTCCATTTATTTCTTATTATCATATGGTATAATTTGCATTCACTGAGGACTTTGTCACATGGAGCAATTTACATGTGGAAGATAAAAGTAGGAACTCATAGAATAACATTCAATAATTTTTATGTACCAATTACTTAAAAAAACAAAAGCAGAAAAAATACATTACCTTACAAATCCATGAAATGATCAAATAAAACTGCATTATCATTTCACTCTCATGGTCAAAGCTTGATTCTTGCCAGAACTTGGCACTCTATTATTGAAGTCATTTAGCTATTACATTATAGAACTATAATTAAAGTACAGAATAGCTCTACCACACCAAACTGCCAGGCTCAAACTACAAATGTGAAACATCATAAAGAGACCTCCTTTCCTGATTCTGAAATCCATATTCAGTATTTGTAGTGTTATATACTGGCATTAAATTTAACCTCTTTTAACTTCTACCATTCTAATGATCTCTTCAAATTCATTATTCATTATTCTCCATGGGTCTCTCTGCTCCAGCTAAAGAATCTGTCTAGTCTACAACTGCCCATAACCTTTGTCAAAGTATCTATCATTCTACTATTTGTTTAACCATTTATTTTCCTGACGGTACACTACTCTAAGATGTTTTTTGATCCACAGCACTTAACAAAGTCTCAGACCAATACATGTTACTCAGTGAATGTTTGATGAATAAATTATTTAATAGATCATAAATGCTGAGGGGTGCTTATAAAGTAGAAACCCTGCAACAGCACACTCAACATTAGGTTCATCAGTTTTATTTGTGTTAATTAGGCACAGCTAATGAACAAATATTTATTTACGTTGACACAATTTTCTTCGCAAGATGAGTGAACTATTTGTAAAAACATAAGTCACCACATTCTACCATGGAATCTGTGGAGGGAACAGAAATCATACTTCTGTAAACATGTTCTTCTTCACACATACCAAATACCACTGCTGTTCTTTAAATAAAGCAGTAGAAGCATACTGTGTAATAAAAGAGTTACTGCTGGAGATTAAACAGACTCTATCCTTGATTGAACCTTTATTTATCTAAGCAGGTATTTGGTTGATGAAATCAATAGACAGCTTTGCAAAACCACATACATGAAAATGAGGCCCATAATAAGAACTGGGACTGCAAAGAAAATATAAGTGTGACGATTTAAAAAAAAAAAACAAAACTGGTTTTTGTCTTATACTTCTCCCACATAAAGCGTTAATACTATTTCACTCAAATCCTCTTCCATTTCAATGACAAAATTACATAACATAGGACGGTATCAGGGAGATATATTTACCATAGCTCACACAGGACAGATTCAACAAGCAGTAAATATGAATTCTTATACTTAATGCAGTTCTAAGGAAAACATATATAATTCTTCGTTTATTCAGTTTGCTTCCTATGCTTATATACTACTTCTACCTTGTTATGGATAATGCCATAAAAGCTTATAAAATAAAGTCAATTGAGCATGTTAGATAGTTCATTTATTCTATAGCACCCAGTTCTACATATATCTAAAAATGATGTAAGAGATATATTTCTATGCAGTTCTTGGGTGCAATCTCAAAAAAGACAGAATGATCTCTGTTCATTTGCAAAGCAAACCATTCAATATCACAGTAATCCAAATCTATGCCCCAACCAGTAATGCTGAAGAAGTTGAAGTTGAATGGTTCTATGAAGACCCACAAGACCTTCTAGAACTAACACCCCCCAAAAATGTCCTTTTCATTTTAGGGGACTGGAATGCAAAAGTAGGAAGTCAAGAGATGCCTGGAGTAACAGGTAAATCTAGCCTTGGAGTACAGAATGAAGAGAATACCAGAAAAACACCTACTTCTGCTTTATTGATTACACCGGCGGTTACAACTGTGTAGTTCACAACAAAATGTGGAGAATTCTTAAAGAGATGGGTGGGAATACCAGATCACCTTATCTGCCTCCTGAGAAATCTATATGCAGGTCAAGGAGAAACAGAATGGGACATGGAACAACAGACTGGTTCCAAAGGAGTATGTCAAGGCTGTACATTGTCACCCTGTTTATTTAACTTCCATGCAGAGCACATCATGTGAAATGCTGGGTTGGATAAAGCACAAGCTGGAATCAAGATTGCCAGGAGAAATATCAATAACCTCAGATATGCATATGACACCACCCTTATGGCAGAAAGTGAAGAGGAACTAAAGAGCCTCTTGATGAAAGTGAAAGAGGAGAGTGAAAAAGCTGGCTTAAAGCTCAACATTCAAAAAATGAAGATCATGGCATCCGGTCCCATCATTACATGCAAATAGATGGGGAAACAATGGAAACAGTGAGGGACTTTATGTTCTTGGGCTCCAAAATCACTGCAGATGGTGACTGCAGCCATGAAATTCAAAGAGGCTTGCTCGTTGGAAGAAAAGCTATGACCAACCTAGACAGCATGTGAAAAAGCAGAGACGTTACTTTGCTAACAAAGGTCTGTCTAGTCCAAGCTGTGGTTTTTCCAGCAGTCATGTATGGATGTGAGAGTTGCACCATAAAGAAAGCTGAGCATTGAAGAACTTATGCTTTTGAACTCTGGTGTTGGAGAAGACCCTAGAGAGTCCCTTGGACCTCAAGGAGATCAAACTAGTCAGTCCTAAAGGAAATGAGTCCGGGATAATTCATTGGAAAAACTGATGCTGAAGCAGAAGCTCCAACACTTTGGCCACCTGATGTGAAGAACTGACTCACCGGAAAAGACCCTGATGCTAGAAAATATTGAAGGCACAGGAGAAGGGAACGACAGAGGATGAGATGGTTGGATGGCATCACTGACTCAATGGATATGAGTTTGAGCAAGCTCTAGGATTTGGTGATGGACAGGGAAGCCTGGCATGCTGCAGTCCATGGGGTCACAAAGAGTTGGACACGACTGAGCAACCGAACTGAAATGATGTTCAAATAACATAGATTTTATATTATAAATATAGATTTAAATATTTTATTTTAAGAAGCCTCATTGACAGTTTATTTTTATCTTTATCCACACATAATCATTTCTTATAAGGAAAATATTCATATTTAGATAATCATGAAAAATAACAAAATATTGAACAGGTTAGCCCTATCAGTCACCACATATAAAAATTACCTCAAGATGAAAGCAAAAGTGAAGTCACTCAGTCGTGTCTGACTCTTTGCGACCCCATGGACTATAGCCTACCAGGCTCCTCCATATATGGGATTTTCCAGTCAAAAGTACTGGAGAGGGTTGCCATTTCCTTCTCCAGGGGATCTTTCCAACCTAGGGATCCAATCCAAGTCTCCTGCATTGTAGGCAAACACTTTACCATCTGGGCCTAACTCAAGATGAGGCTGAGACTTAATTTTATCTGTCTACTTGATCAGGTCATGGAATGCACAGGTAGTTCATTAAACATTATTTCTAGGTTTGTCTGTGAGGGTGTTTCTGGGTGAGATCAGTGTTTGAATTGGTAGACTAATGCAAACTGCCTTCCTCAATGGGAGCAAGCACCACACAATCCCTTGAGAGCTTAAACAGCATAGAAAGGCAGAGGAATGGAGAATTTGTCTTCACTGACTTAGTGTTTAAACAGGAATATCTTTCTTCTGCCCTCAGCCTGGGACTTACACCCTAGATTCTCTATCCTCAGGTCTTTGGACTTGTCATGAACTGACACAATCAGTTCTCCTGGTTCTCAGGCCTTCAAACTTGGACAGAAACTATATCACCAATTTTCCTGGGTCTCTTAACATACCATTCTAAGTCTCCATAATCATCTGAAGCACTCTTCACATAGAGATATGATTTATATAGAGATGTATATGTACACATAAATGTGTGTCTATGGTATACTATGGTATACATGTATCTATGGTATATATGTATACCATAGTATATTTATGGTGTACATGTACTGATTTATATATTATAAGATTGATATAAGTGATTAAATTATTTATATCCTATTGATACATCTATATGACTTACATATAGCCTGTATATAGCAACATACATCTCTATGTCTGTATATATACATTTATAAATCAAAATTTAAATACTAAGGCTATAAAAGCTAAAACTATGATGTTTCAAGAAGAAAACACAAGTAAATGTACTAGTGATGCAGAATGGGCAAATATTTATTAGACAAGTCATAAATGGTAATAATCATTTTAGAAAAAAAGATTAAGTTGATTTCTATCAAAATTGAAAACTACTGCTCAGTAAAGACATATTAAAACTGTGAAACATTCAAAAATACAACTGATCAAGTAATCACATTCATAATGTATTTTTGAAAACACCTATAAATCAATAAAACAAAGTAAACTCAACTTTTAAAAGATCTGTCTAAAGATTTTAAACGGCACTTCTTAAGAGAAAATAATGATTCAATTTTATAAGCTATCAGAGAATTGCAAATTAAAAGTTCAATGAGATACCACACCCATTCAAATGTTACAATGAAAAAGACTGACAATAACAAGTTTTATAAAGGATGTGATACAACTGGACCTCTCCTGTAAAGTTACAGGTAGTTAAGAGTACAAACACTGTGGAAAACTCTTTTGTAGCTTCTAATCTCTGAGTCAGGAATTCTATCCTAGGTTATTCCACTCTAAGAGAAATGAATACATTTTTCCAAAGGACTTCCGCAAGGAAGTTGAGAGAGTTTTACTAACAATGCTCCCAAACTAGACTGAGAAGAGATACTCCACGTTCAAGGTCAGGAGCAGCAGCTGCACTTTGCTGGAGCAGCCATGAAGAGATACCCCACGTCTAAGGTAAGAGAAACCCAAGTAAGACGGTAGGCGCTAAGAGAGGGCATCAGAGGGCAGACAGACTGAAACCACAATCACAGAAAACTAGCCAACCTGAACACATGGACCACAGCCTTGTCTGACTCAATGAAACTAAGCCATGCTGTGTGGGGCCACCCAAGACGGACAGGTCATGGTGGAAAGGTCTGAAAGAATGTAGTCCTCTGGAGAAGGGAATAGCAAACCAATTCAGTATTTTTCCCTTGAGATCCCCATGAACTGTATGAAAAGGCAAAAAGATACGGCACAGAAAGATGAACTCCCCAGGTCAGTAGGTGCCCAATATGCGACTGGAGATCAGTGGAGAAATAACTCCAGAAAGACTGAAGGGATGGAGCCAAAGCAAAAACAACACCCAGTTGTGGATGTGAGGGTAACAGAAGCAAGGTCTGATGCTGTAAAGAGCAATATTGCATAGGAACCGGGAATGTTAGGTCCATGAATCAAGGCAAATTGGAGTGGTCAAACAGGAGATGGCAAGAGTGAATGTCGACATTCTAGCAATCAGCGAACTAAAACGTACTGGATGAAAAAATAAATAAATAAATAAATAAATAAATAAATAAATAAAATGTACTGGATGGGTGAATTTAAATCAGATGACCATTATATCTATTACTGTGGGCAGAAATCTTAGAAGAAATGGAGTAGCCATCATAGTCAACAAAAGAGTCTGAAATGCCGTACTTGGATGCAATCTCCGAAACAACAAAATGATCTTTGTTCGTTTCCAAGGCAAACTATTCGATGTAACGGTACTCCAAGTCTATGCCCTGACCAGTAACGCTGAAGAAGCTGAAGTTGAACGGTTCTATGAAGACCTACAAGACCTTTTAGAACTAAACCCCCAAAAGATGTCCTTTTCATTATAGTGGACTGGAATGCAAAAGAAGGAAGTCAAGAAACACCTGGAGTAACAGGCAAATTTGGCATTGGACTACAGAATGAAGCAGGGCAAAGGCTAATAGAGTTTTGCCAAGAGAATGCACTGATCAGAGCAAACACCCTCTTTCAACAACACAAGAGAAGAGTCTACACATGACATCACCGGTCAACATCACATTCAGACTGATTATATTCTTCGCAGTCAAAGATGAAGAAGCTCTATACAGTCAGCAAACACAAGACCGGGAACTGACTGTGGCTCAGATCATGAACTCCTTATGGCCAAATTCAGACTTAAATTGAAGAAAGTGGGGAAAACCACTAGACAATTTAGGTATGACCTAAATCAAATCCCTTATGATTATACAGTGTAAGGGAGAAATAGATTTAAGGGACTAGATCTGATAGAGAGAGTGCCTGATGAACTATGGACAGAGGTTCATGACATTGCATAAGAGACAGGAATCAAGATCATCCTCAAGAAAAGAAATGCAAAAAAGAAAAATGGCTGTCTGAGGAGCCCTTACAAATAGCTGTGAAAAGAGAGATGCAAAAAGCAAGGAGAAAGGGAAAGATATACCCATTTGAATGCAGAGTTCCAAAGAATAATAAGGAGAGACAAGAAAGCTTTCCTCAGCAATCAATGCAAAGAAATAGATGAAAACAATGGAATGGGAAAGACTAAAGCTTTATTGACTATGCCAAAGACTTTGACTGTGTGGATCACAATAAACTGGAAAAGAGATGGGAATACCAAACCACCTGACCTGCCTCTTGAGAAACCTGTATGCAGGTCAGGAAGCAACAGTTAGAACTGGACATGGAACAACAGACTGGTTCCAAATAGGAAAAGGAGTACATCAGGGCTGTATATCGTGACCCAGCTTATTTAACTTATATGCAGAGTACATCATAAGAAACGCTGGGCTGAAGGAAGCACAAGCTGGAATCAAGAGTGTCGGGTGAAATATCAATAACCTCAGATATGCAGATGACACCACCCTTACAGCAGAAGGGGAAGAGGAACTAAAAGCTCTTGATGAAAGTGAGAGAGAAGACTGAAAAACTTGGCTTAAAGCTCAACGTTCAGAAAACTAAGATCATGGCATCTGGTCCCATCACTTCATGGGAAATGGATAGGGAAACAGTGGAAACAGTGGCAGACTTTATTTTTGGGGGCTCCAAAAACACTGGAGATGGTGATTGCAGACATGAAATTAAAAGACGCTTACTCCTTGGAAGTAAAGTTATGACCAACCTAGACAGCATATTAGAAAGCAGAGAAATTGCTTTGCCAACAAAGGTCCATCTGGTCAAGGCTATGGTTTTTCCCGTAGTCATGTATGGATGTGAGAGTTGGACTGTGAAGAAAGCTGAGAGCCAAAGAATTGATGCTTTTGAACTGTGGTGTTGGAGAAGACTCTTGAGAGTCCCTTGGACTGCAAGGAGATCCAACCAGTCCATCCTAAAGAAGATCAGTCCTGGGTGTTCATTGAAGGGGTGATGTTGTAGCTGAAACTCCAATACTTTGGGCACTTCATAAGAGGGAGTGGACTCATTGGAAAAGACCCTGATGCTGGGAAGGACTAGGGGCAGGTGGAAAAGGGGAAGACAGAGGATGAGATGGCTGGATGGCATCACCAACTTGATGGACATGAGTTTGGGTAAAATCCGGGAGTTGGTGATGGACAGGGACGCCTGGCGTGCTGTGATTCATGGGGTAGCAAAGAGTGAGACACGACTGAGTGACTGAACTGAACTGAAAGATCTCCTCAAGAAAATGATAGATACTAAGGGAACATTTCATGCAAAGATAGGCTCAATAAAGGACAGAAATGGTATGGACCTAACAGAACCAGAAGATATTAAGAAGAGCTGGCAAGAATACAAAGAAGAACTGTACAAAAAAGAACTTCATGACACCTATAGTCACTATGGTGTGATCACTCACCTAGAGCCAGACATTCTGGAATGTGAAGTCAAGTGGGCCTTAGAAAGGATCACGACAAACAAAGCTAGTGGAGGTGATGGAATTCAAGTTGAGCTATTTCCAGTCCTAAAAGATGATGCTGTGAAAGTGCTGCACTCAATATGCCAGCAAATCTGGAAAACTCAGCAGTGGCCACAGGACTGGAAAAGGTAAGTTTTTAATCTAATCCCAAAGAAAGGCAATGCCAAAGAATGCTCAAACTACTGCACAGTTGCACTAATCTCACAAGCTAGTAAAGTAATGCTCAAAATTCTTCAGGCCAGGCTTAAGCAATATATGAACCGTGAATTTCCAGATGTTCAAGCTGGTTTTAGAAAAGGCAGAGGAACCAGAGATCAAATTGCCAACATCCGCTGGATCATTGAAAAAGTGAGAGAGTTCCAGGAAAACATCTATTTCTGCTTTATTGACTATGCCAAAGCCTTTGAAAACTATGGAAAATCCTTCAAGATATGGGAACACCAGACCACCTGACCTGACACTTGAGAAACCTGTATGCAGGTCGGGAAGAACTGGACATGGAACAATAGCCTGGTTCCAAATAGGAAAAGGAGTATGTCAAGGCTGTACAAGGGCAACCTGCTTATTTAATTTATATGCAGAGTGCATCATGAGAAACGCTCTGCTGGAAGAAGCACAAGCTGGAAGCAAGATTGCCAGGAGAAATATCAATAACCTCAGATATGCAGATGACACGACCCTTATGGAAGAAAGGGAAGAGGAACTAAAGAGCTCTTGATGAAAGTGAAAGAGGAGAATGAAAAAGTTGGCTTAAAGCTCAACATTCAGGAAACTAAGATCATGGCATCTGGTCCCGTCACTTCATGGGAAATAGATGGGGAAACAGTGGAAACAGTGGCTGACTTTATTTTGGGGGGCTCCAAAATTACTGCAGATGGTGATTGCAGCCATGAAATTAAAAGAAGCTTACTCTTTGGAAGGAAAGCTATGACCAACCTAGACAGCATATTAAAAAGCAGAGACATTACTTTGCCAACAAAGGTTCGTTTAGTCAAGGCTATGGTTTTTCCAGTGGTCATGTATAGATGTGAGATTTGGACTGTAAACAAAATGGAGCGCTGAAGAATTGATGCTTTTGAACTGTGGTGTTGGAGAAGACTCTTGAGAGTCCCTTGGACTGCAAGGAGATCCAACCAGTCCATCCTAAAGGAGATCAGTACTGGGTGTTCTTTGGAAGGGGTGATGTTGTAGCTGAAACGCCAATACTTTGGCCACCTGAGGCAAAGAGCTGACTCATTTAAAAAAACTCTGTTGCTATGAAAGATTGAGGGCAGGAGGGAAGGGGATGACAGAGGATGAGATGGTTGGATGGCATCACTGCTTCAATGGACATGAGTTTGGGTAAACTCCAGGAGTCGGTGATGGACAGGGAAGCCTGGCATGCTGCAGTTCGTGGGGGTGCAAAGAGTCGGACATGATTGAGCAACTGAACCGAACTGAGACAACATAAACATCAATTAGTATAAGCTAGGATAAACATACTATGATTTATTCATCTAATGAAATACCAGCCATCTCTAAAAAGAAACATACTATTGATATACTTAACAACATGGATAAATCTCAAAACATGAAGGAAAGAAGCACACACAAAAGAATACATACCAAGTTCAAGAACAGACAACACTAAATTTGTGGTGATAACAAGTAAGAGTAAAATTCTCCTGGATTGAGAAAATGGAGGCAAGGAAGCTTGAGTTGAGAAGGGCATGAGGAAACTTTTCAGAGTACTAATTATGTTCTTTATCCTGATCTTGATACTACTTACTTGGGTGTATAGATTTATCATAATTCACTAAGCTATGCACAATTCAGTTCAGTTCAGTCGCTCAGTCGTGTCCAACTCTTTGCGACTCCATGAATCACAGCACGCCAGGCCTCCCTGTCCATCACCAACTCCTGGAGTCTACCCAAACCCATGTCCATTGAGTCAGTGATATCATCCAACCATCTCATCCACTGTCGTCCCCTTCTCCTCCTGTCCCCATTCCTTCCCAGCATTAGGGTCTTTTCCAATGAGTCAACTCTTTGCATGAGGTGGCCAAAGTATTGGAGTTTCAGCTTCAACATCAGTCCTTCCAATGAACACACAGGACTGATCTCCTTTAGGATGGACTGGTTGGATTCCCTTGCAGTCCAAGGGACTCTCAAGAGTCTTCTCCAACACCACAGTTCAAAAGCATCAATTCTTCAGCGCTCAGCTTTCACAATAGTTGTGTACAATATATAAAGAATACCACAATAAACTTCCATTAAGAAGAATCAAAACAGACAATGGAACCAATTCTTTTCATGAAATAATCTTGTCAAAAAATCAAACACAGTCTAAATCTGATCACTTTTCATTTGATGGTAATACAGAACACAGGGGAACGTGATAAACAGCATCACAGTTATTCAATCAGAGTGATATATACTGTGGAAAACTGTACAGGAAAACTATTCAGCTTCATTAACAAATATATCCAATGGAAAAAGAAGAAATTTAGAATTCAAAGATTAAAAGACATTAAGAGTTATATCAAATTATGAGGATTTTATATGGATCTTTATTCAAACAAATGCTTAAAACTTACATATAAAGTATTCATATATAAAATATAGAGCTTAAGGAAGATTAGAAATTTAAATACTGACTGAATGTTTGATTATATTAAGAAAATATTCTTTATTGTTATGTTATTATAATTGCTATAATTACATTTTAATTGAAACTATTACTATATCTTTCAGAGATACCCATCAAATGTTTACATAAATATATAAATTTAAATTTCTTTAACAAAAAGTAGAGAAAGAAAACCATCAAAACATTTGGCTAAAAGTTATTCTATAATGAGAAAAGTAAAAGGGATAAAATAATTATGCAAACTATCTATTGTATACGAATCATAAAAACTCGACTGTCTGATATGATGGAATATTTGACTTCTATGAATAGAGAAACAATCATTTACCTTCTGATAAATTTGATTAGGACTATTTGAATTATGGCAATGGCACTATACTGTCTTAAGGATGACCCTGCAAAAAATGTGAATGTTATTTTTTTCTAGTTCCAATAAGTATTTGTAGTCTATTTGTTTTCAAAAAGAAATAATAAATTGTTAAACAGGAAAAAGTCATTTAAAGATATTGAAGGCATGTGGTAATTTTCTCCTGCATTTATTCAAGAAACACAAGTTTAGTTTCTCAGCAAACAGAAAGCTGAACAACTACCCTAAAAAAATATGACATCTATAAAAGTTAATAGCCATACTGCCAAAAGCTGGCAAATTTAAGAGCAGAATAAAAATGAAAGCTTCCGCTTCACAACTTCTATTTGCTTCATAATCCAGAAACAATTTCTTTAGGAGCTATGGGGTTTTGTTCCAAATATTTCATAATGTATATTTTAGGGAGAATCTATTTATTTATTACTTTGGAGAATTGTACAGATACCAATTAGGAAAAGCAATGTGAATGGTGTATGTGTTTGTATATATATATATATATATATATATATATAATGCTTGTTGTTTGGTCACAAAGTTACTTATTGTTGTTGTTTGCTGCTGCTACTGCTAAGTCGCTTCAGTCGTGTCCAACTCTGTGCGACCCCACAGACGACAGCCCACCAGGCTCCCCCGTCCCTGGGGTTCTCCAGGCAAGAACACTGGAGTGGGTTGCCATTTCCTTCTCCAATGCATGAAAGTGAAAAGTGAAAGTGAAGTCACTCAGTCGTGTCCAACTCTTAGCGACCCCATGGACTGCAGCCTACCAGGCTCCTCCGTCCATGGGATTTTCCAGGCAAGAGTACTGGAGTGGGTTGCCATTGCCTTCTAGTTATGTCCAACTTTTTGTGACCCCATGGACTATAGCCCTCCAAGCTCCTCTACACACGGGATTTTCTAGGCAAGAATACAGGAGTGGGTTTCCATTTCCTTCTCCAGGGCATCTTCACAACCCTACTCAAGCAAAAATTTTCTAGCTACAAAGTTTTGGACAAGTTTTTTCCTTTCTTTTCTCCTTCTTTCCCTTCATTCCTTCTTCATTTCTTCCCTCTTTCTTTCCTTCCTTCTTTCCATACTTCTTTACATTTTTTCTTCCTTTCTTCTTACCTTTCTAGGTACATATAATCTTTGGTTTAAAACTGAAATAATAATTAAATAGTATTTATTATAGTCAAATTTAACATCATATATAGTGACTAATAAATTTAAAAGTATTATGTAATATACAAATACTGGAGGAAAATATCTTATATTCTTACCTTTTATATTAGAAGTATAAGTGTAAGTACTTGAAAGAATCTTCTAGAGGCCATATGTCTAATTCCTTCCTTTAGCTAAAAGGAGACTAAGCAATTTACCAGTTAAATCCTAATTCTTTTTATTCTCAATAGGTTATTTGTTGTGCTTCACTCCTTGACTTTTCATGTTTTATTCTTAGCTATCATTATGAGATTCCTTCCTGCAAAATTTAATTACCTAACATCAGACTTTATTTTATTAACATTATATAATCCAAGCAAGATTCCTTACTTTAGGCATATCTGGGACTTTGGCATGTATGTATACTTTTTTCCAAATTAGATCTCTAGTGTCATGTATCAGTTTGGTCTATGAGTTAACATTAATTTTTCATGCAACTGAATACTACCATATCACAAAGCTTATTCAGTGGAACATTCCTTCTTCAGAAGATTTACAAATATATCTGAAAAAAATGGCTCAATTAAAATAAATCTTGGTAGCTTTGCATTTGAAGTAAATGTTAAAGGTTTATTTTAAATTGGAGCTTTTAAAACATTTTACAAGAACCTTTGAATCTTATAAGGTCGCATAGGCAACATTTCTTAATTAGGTGTAGTATATCCTTTATTCTTTAAACCAAATATGTAAACCAGTGTTCAGATAGTATACTTTGGGAAGCATTTTATCAAAAGGAAAACATTCTAGAAACAGTTTATATTATTTAAGAGTTAGATACAAATAATGCACTTAAACATACACATATTTTATATTTCATACACCACTGGCAGATATCAGTACAAACATCTATGTCTAAGTGTGTTCTATATATTGTATCAGCAGAAATGTTTGTTTTAGAAACCATACGATTCAGAAAGTTCTCAAGTTTACATACATACACAGGTATTTTAATGCCTCATGTGTGTGCTCCATTGTGTCTGACTCTTTGTGACCCCATGGACTGTAGCCCACCAGGCTCCTCTCTCTATGTATTTTCTAGGCAAGAATATTAGAGTGGATTTCCATGTCCTACTCCAGAGGATCTTCCCAACACAAGTATCAAACCCGTGTCTCTTGCATATTCTGCATTGGCAGGTGGATGCTCTACCACTGTACCACCTGGGAAGCCCTGTTTTAATTACTACTAATTGTGACATTCGAGCACATATAATTATTATTATGCAAACTATTATCAGACAGACATATATAGTATCATTTTATATCACCTTTGTGTGATAGTTATAAGAGTTCTAAGTGATTATATCCATGTTATATAAGAGAAAATAGAACCTTTCATATATTAAATTGTTTGTTCACAATCTCTCAAGTTAAAGTGGCAGAACAGAACTTGAATCTAGAGCTCTGTGACTTTCAGGTTTATAGCATTTCTATCACACTATTTAAATACACACTATTTAAAAGCAATCAGAGTACCATAAGTAAGAACACAAAAATAATAAATCAATTATATTAATCTATAATTGTTTTTATAAACTGGAAATAAAACTTAAAAATATTTTCTTAAAAGTAATAATAGCCCCAGTCCATATTTTAGAGATGCTACAGTGGAAATAAAAATGAATTCTACTGTTAAAGCACATAAAATATCTCTAGAGAGCACCAGTTACTGACCCATTCTAAAACAAAGAGATTCTTAGAAAATTAATAGGGAAGAGATTCATTACTGTCTGGTTTACAAATTGAAAACATGATCATAAAATACTGTTACTGGAGTCATAAAAATTTAGCTGAACTAGGAAAGTGGAATAAATCATTTATAGTTATCAAATATGACTAAAAATTTACTTACAGTAATCTTGAACAAATCCAGTGATAAAGAAATATTTGGAAATCAGAAAAAAAAATTGTAATTGATATTTTACTTATAGGAAAACTAAACAAATAGAACTAAAACTGTAAAATAAAATATTGAAGATTCATTATTTGTTAAGAATGGTAAATGCTTCAAATGCAAATTATTAAACTTCTCAACAACCAAAAAGATGGTTTAAGAATAACAAATATCTCTTTCAGATACATTCTAAATTTCATTATATATCTTTTATTTATTTTATGAGTCCTATCTGTTTATCATTATATTACAAATTTCAAGCATTTTTTGTCACTCTTTTTTATTTTCCAATTTATGCATGCATGCTTGTGAAGTGCCTTCAATCCTGTCTGACTCTTTGTGACCTTATGGAGTCCGCCAGGCTCCCCTTGTCAGTGGGATTCTCCAGGCAATAACACTGGAGTGTGTTGCCTCAGATCCTCCAGGGGATCTTCCGGACCCAGGAATCAAACTTGCATTTCTTATGTCTCCTGCATTGTTAGGTGGGTTCTTTACCACTAGCGCCACTTGGGAAGGCTCCCTATTTATGAGCACTATGCAATTATTTTGCTTTATGCTCTTCAATTTCATTATCACTTAAAAAGCCCTTGTAATTCATTGAAAACTTAGTTAAGAAAAATACCAAAGGTATGGCAAGAGCAGCTAAAATTTAACTGTTGTTAACTGATTTATATGCATTCATTATTTTATTCCTTATTACTAGCATTAGTATCATTTTGCAGATAATGGGACTGAAGTGCTAATGGTACAGTAAGCCCAAAGTTACATAGCGAGTATGCAGTAAAGTGAATAAGCAAATCCAGGCTTCATATTTCAGTGTTCTCAGACTCTAGCTTTTACACTGAGTTTGTATGGTAAATGCTAAAATATGAGCAACAACGGCGTGTGTCCAGGTTCTAGATTTTAAAGATTTATTTTGAATAAATCATCTATCTATTCTATAAACTTTCATCAAATAAAAAATAAATTAGAAATCAATCAAGTGCAACAAATCTAACATTGATGTAACACTGAGCATTACAATAAAATATTACATGAGCCATACATGTCAAATGAACATAATAAAAAAACAAAACTTTTTTGATCCACATAAGAGCTCTGAAACACACCTTCAAATGAAAAGCATCATTGTCTATTATGAATTTTCTAAATTTCCAATTTGTATTTGTATGTTTCTAACAATCTCTACTTCCTACATTACCTTAGCAGGAATTAGTATCATGTTACAGATACTGATTTCTTTTGAAAGCACAGACTCTTAGTAAACTTGGAAACAACTGTAACATATACTAGCAAAGAAAACAATCTGAAACACCATCATTATACAATCCCTCTATAAACATTAAAATAAAAGCTGGTGTTTCAGATGTAAGTGGGTTGTCAGGGCTGACTTCCCTCCAAAGAAGCAGCAAATAAGTTAAATTATCAGGATTTCAAACGTCTATGGGAGTTCAATATCCTTGGTCTTTGTATTTAATTTTCCCTCATTCACTAATGCAATCCACTTAAATTTTCATTTATTGCAACATGAAGAATAGATGTCTAGATCCATTATCCTACTTAAGAAATATATTAAATACTAGATTAAAAAATCTGTTTCTTAAATCTTGAATATTGAATGAGTTGGTAAGAAAGTAAGCAACACTAGGTTAGGGACTGAAGAAGAGGATCTTTTCAACCCAGGTCTCCCATTTGCAGGCATATTCTTCACCATCTGAGTGACCAGGGAAGCCCTCATGGAGATATATGAAACCAAGAAGTTGTCTTTCACCTTAGAGACAACTAGAGTGTTGGTTCTTGTGGACCCTTCATCCTGGGACACCAAAAATTTGCATCCTCAGTACACAAGTGAACTAGAAAGATATTTACCATCTTTATTTCTCTAAAAATGGCTCAAAGCAGAGGAAAAGGAAAAAAAAAAATTTCTGAGAATTCATAAATTCAGAGTCTAGGTTCCCTATTCTCTGGGTTCCAGAAAAAAATCTCTAGGTAAGAATTTAAAGAGGTCAAATTTCATTAGAAATTCCAGATGACTGACAAAAAGCAAAACAAAGTTGCTTTTTTCCCCTCAATTTATACCTTAGGTGTAAAGGAATTTTCATCGGCAAAAGTTTAAGAAAAATGAGCAGCTAAAACTTTTTAAAAAGTCATGAAAAATATATGGAAATAAGTCACCATGAGTGACACCTAGCTGAAATAAAGATAGGCGTCATGACATAAAAAATCCATCCAGGAATTAAAATTATGAGAAAGATAATAGAAAATTGATATTTATTTCTAATAACATAAAGGTTTGATAATATAATTAAAGGCACATAGATATTAAAAACGATCAAACAAAACTGCTATGAATGAAAAATAAGATATTTGAAATAAAAACTCAATGGATACATTGAAGAGTGGACTACTACACATAAGGAGGGAATTTGAGTTGTGGAATTATACTCTAAAAGGCAGAGAGATGCAAAATGTAAGTAAGATTGTAAGATGCAAGATATAAAAGAGAGGATAAGAGATATGTATGATCAAGTGAGTATGTCAAAATGATACATCTAATCCAAGTTCTAGAAGTAGAAAAGAACAAGAATGGGGTGCACGTAAAATTTGAAGCAATTCCCAGACATGGACAAAAGACCCCAATCCACAGATTCAAAAACTTTAACTGAATTTGCCTCCTTTATAAAAGAAACTTACATTCTCTTAAATGCATATCTTCACAAAAATATCTCAACTAAATGTTATGTGGTCCCATGTAATCACACAAATAAACTTAAACACAATTCCAGCAATTTACTAAAAATTATTGCTGAGTAAAAGACCAAGTATTGTTTCATTGAAGCCAAAAATTCATTTTGTTTTGTTTTGAGCTAACAAACCATATGTTTAGTTGACTGTTTCTGTATACTGCTTATAACTTATTCCCATCATGCCTTTTATTTATCTGACTGAATCTAACACATTTGCAACAGGATTCTTGGGTAAAAACACAATTTGTAAAAAACAGCAGATATAAGATAAAAACTAACTCTCCACAGGGATACTATTTTAGATGTTTGTCTATTAATGTGTTACTGAATTTAAACATTATGAAAACTAGTTATTTTAAAACAGTATTTAAAAACCTAAAGTTTTTTTTTTTTATTACTGTTCCTATTTACATATAACAGAAAACAACAGAATGGGAAAGACTAGAGATCTCTTCAAGAAAATGAGAGATACCAAGGGAAAATTTCAGGCAAAGATGGGCTCGATAAAGGACAGAAATGGTATGGACCTAACAGAAGCAGAAGATATTAAGAAGAGGTGGCAAGAATACACAGAAGAACTGTACAAAAAAGATCTTCATGACCCAGATAATCACGATGGTGTGATCACTCACCTAGAGCCAGACATCCTGGAATGTGAAGTCAAGTGGGCCTTAGAAAGCACCACCAGGAACAAAGCTAGTGGAGGTGATGGAATTCCAGTTGAGCTATTTCAAATCCTGAAAGATGACGCTGTGAAAGTGCTGCACTCAATATGTCAGCAAATCTGGAAAACTCAACAGTGGCCACAGGACTGGAAAAGGTCAGTTTTTAATCCAATCCCAAAGAAAGGCAATGCCAAAGAATGCTCAAACTACCACACAATTGCACTCATCTCACACGCTAGTAAAGTAATGCTTAAAATTCTCCAAGCCAGGCTTCAGCAATACGTGAACTATGAAATTCCAGATGTTCAAGCTGGTTTTAGAAAAGGCAGAGGAACCAGAGATCAAATTGCCAATGTCCGCTGGATCACCGAAAAAGCAACAGAGTTCCAGAAAAAAACATCTATTTCTGCTTTATTGACTATGTCAAAGCCTTTGACTGTGTGGATCACAGTAAACTGTGGAAAATTCTGAAAGACATGGGAATACCAGACCATCTGACCTGTCTCTTGAGAAACCTGTATGCAGGTCAGGAAGCAACAGTTAGAACTGGACATGGAACAACAGACTGGTTCCAAACAGGAAAAGGAGTACGTCAAGGCTGTATATTGTCACCCTGCTTATTTAACTTCTATGCAGAGTACATCATGAGAAACCCTGGGCTGGAAGAAACACAAGCTGGAATCAAGATTGCCGGGAGAAATATCAATAACCTCAGATAAGCAGATGACACCACCCTTATGGCAGAAAGCGAAGAAGAACTAAAGAGCCTCTTGATGAAAGTGAAAGAAGAGAGTGAAAAAGTTGGCTTAAAGCTCAACGTTCAGAAAACTAAGATCACGGCATCTGGTCCCATCACTTCATGGGAAATAGATGGGGAAACAGTGGAAACAGTGTCAGACTTTATTTTTTGGGGCTCCAGAATCACTGCTGATGGTGACTGCAGCCATGAAATTAAAAGACACTTATTCCTTGGAAGGAAGGTTATGACCAACCTAGGTAGCATATTTAAAAGCACAGACATTACTTTGCCAACAAGGGTTCGTCTAGTCAAGGCTATGGTTTTTCCAGTGGTCATGTATGGATGTGAGAGTTGGACGGTGAAGAAAGCTGAGCGCCGAAGAATTGATGCTTTTGAACTGTGGTGTTGGAGAAGACTCTTGAGAGTCCCTTGGACTGCAAGGAGATCCAATCAATCCATCCTAAAGGAGATCAGTCCTGCGTGTTCATTGGAAGGGCTGATGTTGAAGCTGAAACTTCAATACTTTGGCCACCTCATGCGAAGAGTTCACTCATTGGAAAAGACCCTAATGCTGGGAAGGATTGGGGTCAGGAGGAGAAGGGGATGACAGAGGATAAGATGGTTGGATGGCATCACCGACTTGATGGATATGGGTTTGGGTAAACTCTAGGAGTTGGTGATGGACAGGGAGGTCTGGTGTGCTGGGATTCATGGGGTCGCAAAGAGTCGGACACGACTGAGCAACTGAACTGAACTGAACTGAACTGATGAATTTGAAAATGCATAGTTTAAATGTAAATATACTTAAAATCAATTAAATAAGATTTAACTTTCATGAGAACTGAAAATAGTCAGTTTGTTACCATGAAGAGGATATTTTTCAGAACATATGTCAGATGAGTCAGAAATTATGAAAAGTACTGTTAGCTGAGTTTATAAACTACTCCAAATTTCCATTACTGTGAAAAATAAAACAATATGAAAAGTCTGCAAAAGTTCTAAGAACACAGACAGCAAAAGAAGTGAAAACTTAACCACAGTCAGGTAGTATTCAGGCTTGGCTTGTTCAATTGTGATTTGTGAAGTCAAATTTTCACCTGTCGTGGGATCTGTCAGTGTTGGCAAGGGACATAGGAAGTGAAGCTTCCACACTTTACAGAGCAGCATTATCATCCAATAAAGTAACCTTTGACATGTCACTATTCACAGTATGCTGAAGTCTGACGACATGAAAAACACTAGAATGCACAACCGAAAAATTTACAGGATTCAAAAGCCAGTCTTTCTCTTCCCACACTATCCCCAATCACCATGTGACCCAGTGAAATAAATCATGGGGGAATGGATGGGTAGATGGTCATCAAAGGGGCCTGAAGTACAAAAACCCCAGAACCTTCTTTCCCCTGAGTCCATGTGATTTCTAGCAAATAACGTTACTAGGTAATGACTTAGTTGTTCTGGATGAAATATCTGAGAATTTTTTTCCCTGTACATCCTCTGAGTATAAACTTGGTGATAACATATACATTTTAGAGACAATTACGTTCTTTTGCAAAGAAGCCAAAAAGGCTACTACACTATGTCACCCTGGCACAGACGAATGACCAGAGGAGTCCTCAGAGTGCTGTCTTGGCTACCTGCCACTGAGTGATGGCAGCTGATTAATAATATTCAATGAAATAGTAATTCAGGCATGATTGAACCGACTCACAAACTCTATGGTACTAACAGTCAAAATTGGTATAATCTAATTTTAAATAGTCCCAAAATATGAAAGGGTCCTGCACTCTGTTACTTACATAGCACAGGATACAAGAGTTAAGCAAGATGCTCAGCATGTCCAGTCCATGATTAATCAGATGCCAATTTTAACATTATCCTCTAATCATTGAAAGTGAAAGTCACTCAGGCATGTCCGACTCTTTGCAATCCCTAGGACTGTATTGAATTCTCCAGGCCAGAATACTGGAGTGGGTACCCATTGCCTTCTCTAGGGCATCTTCCCAACCCGGGGATGGAACTGAGGTTTCCTGCATTGCAGGCAGATTCTTTACAGGCTGAGCTACCAGGGAAGCCCTAATCACTAATTTAATCTTACCAACCCATTTTTTTTCCCAGAAACAGAAGGTGCTTACCACCTTCTTTAAAATGATTACTTATAAAGTTCTTATGCAAATGTAATATTGATAAACTGATGTTCACATGACAGAACCAGATGAAATACATTAAAAACATTGTTTACTAAAGAAAATTATTTTTTGTGTATTAATTGGTAGTAACATAATGTACTTGAAATTATAGATATTGAAGATCATTTTCAATGATTGAAAATTTGCTTAAAAATTTTTGTGTCAATTTCAATGTTAGTAAAAATCATTTTAAATGATTAAGCGCTATATTATTCTATGATTTTTACAAGTGAGATTATTTTTAAATGTTTCTTGATATTTTCTTTCCTAAAGGTATATAGTAAACTTGTACAAGAATTTCTTTTAAGTCTAGGGTTTCCTCCTAATTCAACTAAAATCAAAACAAAATAAAATAAACTTACAAACTCCAAATTCTTAAGAAACAAAGCAAAAAGGCTTTCTAACACCTAAACTCCTATTTAAGAAGCTAATGGGGAATAACAAGCAAGATGTCTGTATACTTAAGTTTGATGGAGAAATAATAAAGAAATAAAACCTCAGTGGTGGAGATAATAACGAGTACATCTAAGTAACAAACATCTTACTTCTGAGGGCAGCTGAAAACATATCTTTAGTTTCAAGGGTACACAAAACAAACGTCCCTACTTCCTTTAGCCATCATAATTAGAAAACAAAGATGTGAAGTCAACTCAAAGTGCTGCTGACTCAAATGGCCTGCTTACTTTCAGGCAATAAATGCAAAGTATGTTTGTGCCTGAGGATTTTCAGCACTGTTTCTTTTTTATGTCTGGGGACTTTGGCTCAGATTCCAACTAAACATAGTGGTTCAAAACAATTAAGTATTCACACCCAAATCCCTGTTTCTCTACATCACAAAATCAGCATACACTTGGCGTTCCTGGCAGTTCTTGGCACTGTGACTGGACATCAGAACTGAGACACTCTGGCAATGCAATGTGTAGAAAGCTTCTTTACTGCAGCTGCCAACACTTCTGTTTGACCCAGTGAATCAACTTGAATCTCTCAATCCCTCTCTCACTCTCCATCCATCATTCCCTCAGCAAGGAATGAACATTAATTACAATTTAATTTTAGATGTTGTTTCTAATGAAATACAAGATCAGTGATATTTCAGTATGGTCTGGAAAGTCTGCAAAAACAAGAAATGCTTTCATTACTGTGTGTGTATATATATATATATTTTTTGTTTGTTTGTTTGTTTGTTTGTTTTAGGCTTTCCCTGAGATATTGTCCTGCCACTGAGATTCTTCCATTTTATTATAAATACACACCACACCCCAAACACTGCTTTGACTAGTTTCATTTGCTTGCTTTTCTTCCTGAAGAGTGTGATTTTACTTCTACCTTCTTGTCTTTGCAGCATCAAAAGGAGATGTCTCTGTCATACTTGAATAAAACATAGGTTTTTCAAGTGCAAAAAGGCACATGTGCTTATAACCTGGAGTGCTAAGCAAATGCAGTGCTCTGTGGCAGATATATCTTTGGGAGTGTTCAGAGTGTCCTAGGAACTCTGTGGCAGATATATCTTTGGGAGTGTTCAGAGTGTCCTAGGAACAATAAAGTTACAATGTTCAGCTCTGCCACAATCCTGTTATGCCTCACCTTGAAAAATATTAAAAATTCTAATTAAAAAAATTTTAGTGAATGAATAAAAACAAAAGACTCTTTTGTTCTTTTATAATACTGTTGATGGTGGTAAAAGCAGAGAAATGAGAGGTAAACTCATGCTCCTGTGTTTCAGTTGACCATATTGTTCACCTTTTGTGAGAGTGATCATCTTTATGGTGAATTCATGCAATGATTGCCAATATTCCCTGGCATCAGAAAAAGAAATTAGAATAATGCAGTTGACTTGATTATGTATTTAGATAATCTTTGTGCTATTCTGAGTATCTTTAGCTAGGTTTAGGACAATTTGTAGTGGTTTTGCTTGCCTTATAATAATAAATATGGCTATTATGCCCTAAACTTTAATCTGTGGAGATTCTGATATACTGAATGTGTAAATACATAAGAAATATGCTACAACAAAAATCATTATTTGCTCTCCTACAAACGTTAAACTTGTTAAAATACAGGCTTTATCACTGATAACTGAATGATTTTCTGAGTCATAAAGCTTAATCTCTCTTATTTTCTCTCTATAATATCACAAATAATGGTTGGTTCAAGAACAGTATAAATAGTTTAACATAAAATTTGCTGGTAACTAACATAAAATCAAAGATTATCTCCCCCTTCCTCCTCCCACCCTTTTCTGTTTGTTCTCTTTGCTGTTTCTTTCAGGAATTCTAACATGTATCAACTGCCATTTTAGACAGAGTCAAATTTTACAAATTTCAGTTGTGTTTTTATAAAACTACTAATCCCAGGGGCTTTAGTGTTTCACCTCTCACTGACTCTGGTGTCCTCAGCTACTATTTATCTTTCCTATTCTATCTTGGCAGTACATAATTTTACTTAGCTATAGATACTAGGGGATAAATTACACAAAATTCTAAAATCACTTTGCCCATTGAAGAACATTGTGAAAACTGCTAAATTAACCAAATCTACTTATTTGGCTAAGGAAGTATATCAATTATTTTCAATATATAGGTTGCAATGATAGCCTTTGAATTCCTAAGGGAAGAAACAGTTAAGTAAGGAACCAGAATACAGAATTTAAATCTGTTTCAATGGAAAAATGAATAAGTGAACTGGTTCTTTCCTTAAAAATTATGGAGGAAAAGTATTATCTAGCTGTATATGATAACAATCTAATTCCAATAACAACTAATTGCACTATCAAGGATGTTGAAATATGGAATTTTTTAACATTGAGATTATTGAGATTTTAAAATAAACAACTTTCAAACTTAAATGACCTTTCCAACAGTGAGCACATGGAAACTATTTGAAATTCTGAACATCAACAAAGTAAATCTTAGAACAAAGCATTCATTATTTCTAATGATATTAAAATCTGTTTACTCTTCAGTCTTTTAAATGTCAAGACATATTATTTGTGGATGATCAGAGCAATATAAAGTGTTTTCTTGAGCAGAAAATAATTAAACACAAAATCAAGCATATCTAATATCCTTGAAAAGTTACTAAAACACTCATTCAGAAAAGTGGTTTTTTAACATTCACTCTTGCAATTAAATGAAATCCATATATACCAAGGTAGGCAACAGATTTTTCGATTTGAAATCAGATTTGACAATACTCTCAAAATCTATACATTATTTATCATGTCATGTAGATGTGTATAAAGATATTCAGACATCAAAGTAAAGTTACTTAATGTTGAAAAAATATTTATAGCCACAGCTCAAATTAAGTAAAAACTCTACTTAAAATCTAAAACACTTAAACACAAATAATACTTTTGTCTCACAATTACAGTTTCTGATCAGAAAAATTACTTCAAAATAAAGTTCAATATCTTATTTTTTGGTGAAATAACTCAATTCTAATAAACTGCTTGCTCTTTTCCTGACTGAATAATTATAGCACTCAGTAAACAAACACGAAGTCCTAGACCTCCACATTCTACCACATTCTAAATTAAGGTTTAACCACTTAGCATCTTAACTCTGAGCTACTTTCTACTCTTCCCTCTGACAGTACATTGACTCTGTTCTGAGTTCCATATTTGTTTGAAATACTGCTTTGTTATCTAAAACACGATCTACACCCTTATCCAGATACTCCAAATCTTGAGGATATTAGAGAATTTTACTTAAGACTTTACAGAACTCATTACTTAAGAGAGACATGACAAAAGATAGAAAAAGATTAAAGGAGATAGAAAAAAGATCCCTTCTTGTTTTATCCCATTACTATTCACTATATAAAAGAAAGAAGTATCTCCTTCATGGAATATGATATCCCCTTCAGACAGGAGCTTGTTACTAACTTCAGATCACAATTAAAATGCACTCAATACCTTTAGTTTTTACACAGATGCTGTCTCTAACTGGATTGTAGTTAAACAATCTAATTTAGTAAACATATATTATAACTTACTAACTTTTCCACCCTCTGTAATGTATTTTCTCCCCCCACCTCCTCTTTTTATCAATACCTAATACCAACAGAATAAAATACCTCATTAGAGGAAACTGCCCAACTGTTAACATAACACGTTACCTACTTTTTCTTAATAAAAATAAGACACAGCCCCTGCTCTAAAGAAGTTTAGGGTTCAGTAGATTGGAACCAAGAAGAGAACTGGTTACAATACAAGGTGGCAGGTCCAGTATTAGCACAGGATGTGGTGGAATAGTCAGAGAGGAATCCAAAGGGAAATACATCAGGTTAAGGAAAGCTTTGGTAGGTAGGAGAGGTTTCCTCAAGAAAATAGCAAGCGAATAATTATTAAAAAGTGAGAAAGTTGTGGTGGGGCAGAAAAGAGGGAAAATTGTTCTCACAGAGAGAACAAAAAGATCTACTTACAAGTGAAAAAAACAAAAACATGGAGACAGAAAAGGATGATTTGTGCAATTCAGAATGCATACAGAAATGGGAAGAAACATAAGGATGAAAATATGTGATATGCAAACATCAGGATAGCCATTTTTAAAGGCTTCTGTTCACTCTAAACACATAGAAACAGAGAAGTAGAAAATAGAAAAATACTATTTTACTGATTTCCTTATAGCCTATTCTGTAAATTGACAGATGTCTAAACTCAAGATTTCATGATGTGCACCTGGACAATATTAAATGTTTGGAAATGTTGTACAACACCAACTAAACACCATTGTATCACAGTGTTGCAATCATCTGAGCTCAGGAATAATTTTAATACCACTTTTCAAATGGATTCCTGTAAGCATTACATTCAAATTTAGGAAATACTAAAGTGAAGAATGCTATAATTACTTTTATTTTGCTAGTGTGAATAAACACCTACATTCTTATTTATCCTCAAATTTTCTTCCATCTAATGAAGAAAAGCATAAAATGAATTTTTAAAATATTTATTCAGTATTTTAGTGATCTTGTTGTTCAGTTGCTAAGTTATGTCCAATTCTTTGTGACCTCATGGACTGCAGCATGCCAGGCTTCCTTCGTCCTTTACTATCTCCTGGAGTTTGCTCAAACTCACGTCCATTGAGTCAGTGATGCCATCCAACTATCTCATCTCTGTTGCCTCTTCTCCTCCTGCCCTCCATCTTTCCCAGCATCAAGGTCTTTTCCAATGAGTCGATTCTTTGCATCAGGTGGCCAAGTATTGGAACTTCAGCTTCAGCATCAGTCCTTCCAATGAATATTCAGGGTTGATTTCCTTTTGGATTAACTGATTTGTTCTCCTTGCTGTCCAAGGAACTCTGAACAGTCTTCTCCAGCATCATGATTCAAAAGCATCAATTCTTCAGCACTCAGCCTTCTTTATGGTTCAACTCTCACATCTGCACATGACTACTGGAAAAACCACAGCTTTGACTAGACAGACTTTCGTTGGCAAAGTGATGTCTCTGCTTTTTAATATGCTGTGTAAGTTTGTCAGAGCTTTTCTTCCAAGAAGCAAGCATCTTTTAATTTCATGACTGCAGTCACCATCTGCAGTGATTTTGGAACCCAAGAAAAAAAATCTGTCACTGTTTCCACTTTTTCCTCATCTATTTGCCATGAAGTGACTGGACTGGATGCCATGATCTTAGTTTTTTTGAATGCAAAGTTTTAAGCCAGTTTTTCACTCTCCCTTTTCACCCTCATCAGGAGGCTCTTTAGTTCCTCTTCACTTTCTGCCATTAGACTAGTATCATCTGCATATCTGAGGTTGTTGATATTTCTTAGGCAAGAATACTGGAGTGGAGTGAAGAAGAATTCCCTTCTCCAGGGACCTTCCCCACCCAGTGATTGAAACCAGGTCTCCTGTATTGCAAGCAGATTCTTTACCATTTGAGACACTAGGGAAGCCCTTAGTGATCCAATACTCAGTTACCAAATTTTAAAAAATGAAACTTAATTTTTATACATCTAGATAGAACACATTTCCCCAAATACACAGTACTAGGCTTATGTTCCTTTCTATTCACCACTTTATTTATACATAAAAAATATTAGAGTTATAAACCTCTAACAGGCTTTCTGGCTATTTGAGGAAAAGAAATTGTGCCTGACAGCAAGTGGCATGTTATATTCAATTCCATTTTCCACCTTTTTTCTCTTCACTTCCAACACCTTTCTGTAAAACCCAGTACTTAATTGAATACCCAGGGGTGTTACACGTGAAACATTTTGAAGTAGTTCAACGGGGATGATTTACAGCAATATATAGGAAGACAGATGTACTGAGAAAGTTTGAAATCATCCTTTGTGGTATATATACATTATAAGATGGAGCACCTGACACCACATGACACTTATTAAAATCCAACGAAATTAGACCTCATCAAGATCCTCAGACTCTGAAGCTTATAAATGCTGCATATCTGAAAATATAGAATTTCCCCTTTTATTAGCATACCTAAGAAAAAAAATTCAATGGGTTGATAAAATACATGCTAATTTTTTTTTCCTGTTTAATTTCACACAGAGCAACATGTACAAAGCTACTGGTGGATTTGTGCCATTCCATCTTTTGTTTAACTTAGTACTAATTACGTCTGGTAAGCCCTAGGATTATTACAAACATTTAAGAAATACCAACTGATATTTATGACTAACTGCAAAAGGACTGACAGTAGAAGTTTATTGCACTTACTTCTTCAATAACCACCTCCTGCCCCACAATTAACAGTGTAAGAATAAAGAAAATTGTAACAACGAAAGTATGAAAGATGATTTTAAAAATAAAACAAGGTTAAAAGGGGCTTGGGAAGACAAGAGTAGTAATAAGTGACTTAAAGTAGACGCAGTCTACTGAAATACCTGCAAAGAAAGGAGAAATAAGAGATCCAACTTGTCCTCAGAAAACTCCTGGGAATCCTCACTCGGAAGCCAGAGTCTCAGAGGAGTTATGGATGAAGGGTGTATATGGAAACAAATGTATCTGCTGACAGTTAGTGAACACAGGGGTGGAGGAAACTCCAGTCCTCTTTGTTAGTCCCGCACAACTAGCATCCCCCTTACTCTCCCATACTTCACTGAAGAATTCTCCTTGGAGACAGGAGCTTCTGCTCCTACTGCCTAGTCAGGGCCTGTTGGTGCACTTTTAGGAATTTGATAAGAATTGTTAAACTCAGAAATATTAAATATTAAATTATATAAATGTTCAATTAAATTATATTGAAGACAATGATAATAAATTCAAAACTATCATATTTCCAATTATTTTACTATTCATTACATTCTTGACATTATTTTTCTGTACTTGCTCTACATGAATATTATATAATAGTGGTGCACTGCACACTTTTTTCTAACTAACTGTTCAGTGACATGATAGCTTGAAACTGGCTATGGGAATATTTACACATTGATGAAAATTAGCAAACTCTATAAATCAGAGCTTTATTAACAGTTTTGTTGTTTCTTCCAGTTTAAAAAAGTAAAGGAGAAACTACAAATAATGCAGATTAAACCTCCAAGTGTGTTGTATCTACTGCTCAGGTTGCAAAGATGTTTCACTAAATAAATACAATTTTTACAACTGTGAGAAAAATTTTAACAATAGATCACATATCAGATTTAAATTAGAATATTTTAATTGTATAAAGTGTTGGCATACTTGGATGCAACACCATTTCTCAAATTAAGGTTGAATCGTAACCAGAGGTTGATTATGGTTATAATAATTTGGTAAAAATCAGTGAAAACATTTTGTGAGCTTCAATTGGGCCTATGGAATGTATGCTAAAATAAAATTTTATGGTTATTTGTAAAATGTATGCTATGCATCCTTTATATTAGTAAAATTTATGATAAACACATTCATTATGCATATAGGCACACACCTCTTCATTTTTTTTTTTTTCTGTTTGTTTGGAGAACCAATTTTTAAACATTTAAAACATTTAAACGTTTATCTTTTTTTTTCTGTTTGTTTGGAGAACCAACTTTTAAACACATTCTGGATACTAGGAACAGACTGGTGAAAACAGGGATTTTAAGTTAAAAGCAGAAAAATATAAGTTAACGTTTACTACAAAAGTATACACTCAACATTCTTCATTCATGCTATTACCAGATGCCAACATCATTAACACTTAAAATACTGCTTCTCTTCCATTCTATGCCAATGTATCTTTTTAGGTCCTTGATAACGCTCATATCTCTTAAATTCTCTCATGTTTTAAAGATGGTTGCCACTTTATAACTGATTCTGCAGAATTTCTTCTGACCTACACTCTAATTTTTCAGCTGTGCTTTTTCTACTAACTTTCCAATGAGATTTGATCTCAATCATTACATCTCATATTCTATAAGTTCTCTTTGTTTAGTGTTTTCTGCTTTTTTCTGAATTCCACTGGTCATCTTTGAGGGTCTTATGCTTTTATCAATTATTTTTATTTTCTTTCGTATCTATTTGAACATAGTCATTATATTTATTTTATATTTTGCTTTGTAATTTTTTGAGTCTGGTATCTTTGTCATAAGCATCTTTGTCATAATCACTGTCTCAAGCATTTTCACCACAAACACTTTTGCTGAATAACTAATTTGCCTTAAGGCAATTTGGTTGCAAAAATAAAATAATAAAAAATGAAAAAGCAATGTGAAAAAGGCTATAGTGAAATGTGAGAAATTAATAAGAAATTAAAAATGACTTTATTGAGAAACACAAAATATTTGAATACCTTTAAAATGTGTTTAGATTCATGGCAATACTGTGTATTTACAAATTACTGGTTTTTATTTTGTGGGTTGTACCAAACCACTTGCCTTCAAAGTTTTTCATTCTTAGTATTTTATACACTTTGTTTCCTTGTTGATTCACTTCTTTGTTTGGCATTGCAATTTTTCTTTTTCACTAAAATCTTCCTTCATTAAAAGAGATATCAGTTCCTAAATACTAAGATGCATATTTGTGACTGAGTTTTTTATTATTCTTTCATTCTGGCATATGGTCACATGTCCATTAAGAGATATTCCAAAGTTCTGTGGGAAATGGTGGGTTCAATTCTGTGCCTTTAAGGTCCTCAACCTCTATCTTCTCTAGCATAATGTATTTCAAAGTAAGAAAACAACTCTTTGGACAGATCACACTTATCTATCATGATTTTCATAATTTTTATATCATATATGTCAAACTAAATTGTCAATTCATTATTTTATCTTTTATAGTAAAACTGCCTTAACACCAATTAGTTATATAAGAAAAATATTTTCAAGTGAAATTTTTGTGGCAAAGATATGTCTATGGCAAATATGCTTATGGCAAAATACTTAGAACCTTATTTTTATCTACTGTGTCTTACCCATGATCCCTCATTTCTGTAAGCATTTTGTAATTGCATTATGTGATTGTACTCTTACTGCTTGGTAACTTCTCCATGAGAATCATTAAAAGCCTGGGTTGAAAATTTAAAATTCCACAAAGATTTTACATGTGTTTTTGTAAAATACTTGGAACCATTACTAACCCTTAGTCCATTTTAAGTTTAATATTTCTCTGTACCATGCGGATAGCATGAATTGTCATGAATTCCACATGACTCTTTTCATGATCATGAGTTCTCATAGTTTTGCACCCTCTTCCTATTCAAAGCTGAGGAAGATTTTCTTTTTAGTCCACTTTTATTTGTATATTTTTAAAATTCATTCTTGATTGTATCCTTTGTGCTTTCAAACTTATGCAAACTGAGAACAGACTCTGAAACCTGTGTGAGCCCAAACTTTCCTACACACATGCTAAAACCATCAAAAGCAAATCCCTGGGCCAGTCAGGATCTGATTAAAGATGCCCCCAGAGGACAGTGAAATCTTGTGAACTAATGAACTACCATCATCTGTTATATGACTTCGTTCCCTGACTCAACTGGATTTTTTATTTCCTTGAAAACTCACCTATGCATTAAAGTGATAGGCTTCTGCTTGTTTGATTTTAATCTTATGCTGTATTTTAGGTGTTTCTAAGCAAATTAAATCTAGGATAAAACTCTGTAAAGTTCATAAAGTTAGTAAGTGATGAGCTGGATTAACTCAAGCTTTATTGTGTTATTATCCTTTAGTATGAATTGAAACATTATTTCTTCTTTCCAACTTAAACATCGTCTCACTTGGGGAAAATAACAGTCATAAGATCCCCATTCTAGTCTATAGATAGGCTTCTAGTTACCTACATGGTTTCAATACACTTATTTTCTAGACTTAATTTTCTTCAAGTGTGAAAATTCATGATTTAAACTAGATAATCTCTAAGGACCCTCCAGTCTAAGATTTTGCATTAGCATAAGTTTATTAGATAATGGTTCCAAATAGAGAAAGGAGTATGTCAAGGCTGTATATTGTCACATTTTTATTTAATTTATATGCACAGTACATCAGGCAAAATGCAGACTGGATGAAGCACAAGCTGGAATCAAGACTGTGGATGATGACTGCAGCCATGAAATTCAAAGACTCTTGCTCCTTGAAAGAGAAGCTATGAACAACCTAGACAGAATATTATAAAGCAGAGACGTTACTTTGCGGACAAAGGTCTGTCTAGTCAAAGCTATGACTTTTCCAGCAGTCATGTATGGATGTGAGAATTGGACCATAAAGAAGCTGAGTGCCAAAGAGTTGATGGTTTCGAACTATGGTGTTGGAGAAGACTCTTGAATCCCTTGCACTGCAAGATCAAACCAGTCAATCCAAAGGAAATAAGTCCTAAATATTCATTGGATGGACTGATGCTGAAGCTGAAGCTCCAATACTTTGGACACCTGGTGCAAAGAACTGACTCACTGGAAAAGACCCTGATGCTGGGAAAGATAGAAGGCAGGAGGAGAAGGGGACGACAGAGGATGAGATGGTTGGATGGCCATCCCTGACTCAATGGACATAAGTTTGAGCAAGCTCCAGGAGTTGGTGATGGACAGGGAAGCCTGGCGTGCTGCAGTCCATGGGGTCACAGAGTTGGACACAACTGAGTGACTGAACTGAACCAATTTCTAATGTATCATGAATTTAAATTTAACAATTTAATTGAAAGATTAATGGGGATAAATGGTTCCAACTTTTTGGGTAGATAACAAAGAGCATGATTTCTAGATCCTATGATAAAATTATGCCTAGTTTTATTAAAAAATACTGCACAACTTATCTCCCTAAGTGGCTTTACCATTTTGCATTCCTACCAGTAATGAGGCTCCACAACCTCCCTAGCATGTCGTGTGTCAGTATTCCAGATTTGGACCATTCTAGTAGGCCTGTAATGGTAGCTCATTGTGGTTTTAACTTGCATTTCCTTTATGGCACGGGAGGGGTAACATCATTTTCATACGCTTATTTTTCATTGCATATCTTGTTTGGAGAGATGTCAGTTAAAGCCTTCAATTAGATTCCACTTGCTAATGTGGTCTTTTTCTCATTGTCGAGTTTGTTAATTTTGGATTCTGGTTCCAAATAGGAAAAGGAGTATGTCAAGGCTGTATATTGTCACCCTGCTTGTTTAACTTACATGCAGAGCACATCATGAGAAACACTGGGATAGATGAAGCACAAGCTGAAATCAAGATTGCCGGGAATAATATCAATAACCTCAGATATGCAGATGACACCACCCTATGGCAGAAAGTGAAGAAGAACTAAAGAGCCTCTTGATGAAAGTGAAAGAGGAGAGTGAAAAAGTTGGCTAAAAGCTGAACATTCAAAAAACTAACATCATGGCATCTGGTCCCATCACTTCATGACAAATAGATGGGAAAACAGTGGAAACAGTGGCTGACTTTATTTTTTAGGGGGGTCCAAAATCACTGCAGATGGTGACTGCAGCCATGAAATTAAAAGACACTTGCTCCTTGGAAGAAAAGTTATGACCAACCCTAGGCAGCACATTAAAAAGCAGAGACATTACTTTGCCAACAAAGGTCCATCTAGTCAAGCCTATGGTTTTTCCAGTAGTCATGTATGGATGTGAGATATGGACTATAAAGAAAGCTGAGTGTCAAAGAATTGATGCTTTTGAACTGTGGTGTTAGAGAAGACTCTTGAGAGTCCCTTGGACTGCAAGAAGATCCAACCAGTCCATCCTAAAGGAGATCGGTCCTAGGTGTTCATTGGAAGGACTGATGTTGTAGCTGAAACTCCCAATACTTTGGCCACCTGATGCGAAGTAGTGACTCATTGGAAAAGGTCTTGATGCTGGGAAAGATTGAAGGCGGGAGGAGAAAGGGACCACAGCGGATGAGATGGCTGGATGGCATCACCAACTCAATGGACATGAATTTGAGTAAGCTCCGGGAGTTGGTAATGGACAAGAAGGCCTGGCGTGCTGCAGTCCATGGGATCGCAAAGAGTTGGACACGACTGGGCAATTTAACTGAATTGAACTGAGTGTTTTATCAGATACATCCTTTGCAAATATTTTCTCCTAGTCTGTGTTATGTCTTTTCATTCCTTTAAGTATTGACATATTTTCATCTTTTTTCTTCTTATGTTGAAAATACAGAAATGGGTCACAATGATCATGTTTCAAAACACTCACATTTACTAAGAGAAACACATTTACTAACAAAAGTTGAAGTGAAAGTTTAAATGACCTATTGTCTCACTACTTTCCAACAGCTTATCTATACCTGAAAAATAAGTCCTTAAAATATTTTGGAAAGAAATTCAATATGAGTTTTTCAGTAAGAAATACTTGGTTGAAGGCAAGGAAGATCATTTATAGTATATTGTTATGACTGGAACTCTGCAGTCAAGATTGCCTGAGCTCAAATCCTATTTTACTCTTAATACTGTGTAGATTTTGCTATTTTATTGTATTTCTGTGTGCATTAAGTTTCTTGTGTTAAATTTGAATAATTATACTCCTACTTTATAAGACTATCAGGATTAACTTAATATGTATAAGAAGAATTTCAAATAAGATATGGTATATAGTAAGATCTGGTATAAAATAATGCTTTATTTACTTAATGTTAGTTAAGTTAATGTGGTGATTCTGCTGATTTGCTGATGTTGCTGCTACCTTATAGAATTTTAAGGAAAAAAGAAAATTTATCTAAAATACATTTGGAATTTCAGAATACCACAGTCAATGCTGCTTCACATAGAAAAATTTAGTAAGTAGCTTTACTGGAAATGTGTTCCATGTGTCTACATGTGTGTGTTGAGAGAAGAGGTTGTAGACCAACCCCATCTCTGGACATTAAAGTCATTTTAAAAGCAATCTAGGTATCACTATGCTTTGAAAAACTTCATACAGTCAGGTGAATATTAATTTGCTTCTTTATAGACAGTAACCCTCTCTTTAGGAGAAACTGTAAAGCTCTGAAACACTGCTCTGTTTACTACTAGAGAAAAAAAAACTGATAATCTACTATTACTTTATGGTCATTTGTGCAGGGGTTCATTTATTTTCTGTAGTTCAAGTCAGAAATACGATGAATACAAATCTGTTTATTTATAGAGGGTAAGCTTCTCTTTATGAGAAATGTTAAGGCTCTAAAATACTGCCTTGTTAACTATGAGATAGAAAACTTAACTATTATTACTTTATGGTCATTTCTGCATGGATTCATTTATTTTCAGTACTTCAAGTCAAAATTATGATTATGAATGATGGTCTTTCATAGCTATTGTTTGAGTATCTATTATATGCCACTTGCTTTTATGATTTTTTCTAATTTTTATAAAAACCTTCCTCTTAAATACTACACTTCAAATGGTCATGTCTATTGTTACTATATTAATCTTACAGATGGGGATATTGAGGCTTATACAAAGAGGTAACATTTACAGATTCATGGCTAGTAAAGAATGTGACATCTAGGATTTGATCTCACTGTTTCTGACCAATCTTAAGTACTGGAACTGAGCCCGTGTCTTTGTAGAATATGAGTAATTTTAATATATGGAGTCATATTGTCAGTTTTAAGTAAATGTACTAAATCTAGGACTTTGTCATAGATGTACATGGCTCAAAAATAACTTGCTTTCCAACTGCTTGCCAGAAATTTATGCTACAACATATGATTTTCTTTTTTAATAAGATGGTGAAATTCCAACTATAGTGAAATTTTGTAGGGACTTTAGGTCTAAACAAATAAAATATAATACAAATATGAATCAAAATACTGTAAACATTAGGTTCTATAATTCTGAGCCAACCTTTCTTTATTAAATATTTATTCTCCCTTATCCTTTTACACAGTTTGTTTTGAAACTACCGGCAAAAATTATAAGCTTCAAGTTTACAGTATAAAATTTCAGTTATGTTCATGGATAAAGTATTCTTGAAAAATGCATTCATGGAAAAAACTGAGTTCCAACTCAATGGTGCTGCCTTTCACATAAACAGAAGGAATATGACTATGTGGGTGTTAGTGGTGCCACAGCGTTTACTATGGTAATTACTCCAAGATAATCATAGCAGAAGGAAATAAATCTTTCTTACACGAACAGAATCAAGTTCTTCTTCAAACTATTTTGGTATGAACACATGCCACTACCATCGCTGACTACTAAAATGCACCTATCTTATTCTGCTGAAATAAAATCTCCTCAGCAGAAGGATGATCATAGATGGAGAGCTTTCTCTTTTCAGGATTTAGCTCCATGTTTACACATAGTTTTCTTAACTTAATAATAAGTAAATAATATAGCTATACTTCATATAAGTTGGAGGAGTCTCTTATATATATGATTTTATTCAGATGCTATTATAGCACATTGCAATCATACAAAGAAAATAAGGTATTTTACTTAACAGTTAAACATA
Organism: Giraffa tippelskirchi; assembly: GCF_054371585.1. Lineage (NCBI taxonomy): Eukaryota > Metazoa > Chordata > Mammalia > Artiodactyla > Giraffidae > Giraffa > Giraffa tippelskirchi. The sequence goes on along the minus strand of NC_137275.1, from coordinate 78,480,788 downwards.
TTGCTTCATTGTATATAAACTAATGCATATTTACTAAACTGAAGTTTTTATAAAATATCTTTTTAAACAATCAGCCTAAAATCTTCAGAATTATACTAGCTTCTCATAGATCACTTTAGAGCTTATTTAAATATTAACTCAGACAATGAATTTTTCATCTTCAAAAGTTTCCTAATGATGCTAAACTTTATATTTTCAAACTAACAAAGTATTTTTGGAGGAAACAGAAACTTCAGATGCAGGCTAGGATAGGTGTGCATGTTGCTGATAATTGTGGAATTTAAAAATAAATGACATCACTTAATAGATAATATAGACTTTTCAACTCATCACCTACTAGAATCTCATAATATACCTGTGAAATGGTTCAGGTATTTTTTTATCCCCATTTTACAATTCAGGAAAATTTACTCATAGAAATTGCTTAAGAGTCAGAGTCAGGAACAAAACTAATGTTTTCGACTCCAGATTGTACTCACTTTCCACCATACCACTTAGATGATGAAAATGACTGTCTCAGAACCAAGAGCTAAATAATGTACTCTATAAATTATCATAGAATAAATGAAACCTCTCAAACATCCTCAGGAAATCTCTTTTAAAAGAGATTGGTGTTCACTCTGAACAAATAAACTCTGGAAAATCCCTAGGGAAAAACAGAATTATGGCAAAATTTTAAACTGGTTACTTTTCTTCTCATTCTTACCAGTCTCTTAGAGAAAATTCAGATCTCCTCAAATATTCACATGTGGACTAAACAGAAACAAAAATGTGGAAACTGCATCCATTCCAAAAGAAATTATTTTCCCTTTCTAACGGCTAATTCACTCCAGATTTCTTATAACTTTAAGAAATTTCTGAAGATAATACCTAATTCTAAATATAAATAAAACAATACTTATCATACTTAAGTATGACAGATTCTGAATATTGCTGGAGACTATTATAGAAGGTGGTCTTATGTTATCTCTTACAGATCCTTGCTACGAAATCTTGGTTTGATTCTTGCTATGACTCAGAAGTATTTTCAGTCACCCCTAACTGACGTCCCCAATGGCATTTCCGAGCCTTTCCCACTCCACTGCCCTTCCCCAGTGTTTCATTGCCCTAAGTATTACTGAAATGATTATAACCATTTCCCATGAATTTCCTCAACTTTCCTTCTCTGTATCAATCAAATGAGTATTACTTTAGGTCACAGTTCAATATTTACCAACTCTTTTTAACATCTTTCTAAACCAAACTGCTTTTATAAATGTCTCTCCTGCTCCTTTGATATTTTTTTCTACTCAACTCAAAAATTCCCCCATGTACTCACGTTTGATGTTTCACTAAACTCTAGCTATTCATGTACATATAACTTCACCAGCAAACTTTGAATAGACTCTACTGGCATTGTTCTGTCTTTCACATCCACTCACTGCTTACTGTTTGTACTAGTCTTCCATTAACACTGCAAACACTATAAAGAAACGTCTCTCGATAATTTAATCAGTAGGATCCCTCATCTCTGGAATCCAGGGACTCAGAGGGTAAAGGCATCTGCTTGCAATGCAGGAGACCCAGCTTTGATCCCTGGGTTGGGAAGGTCCCCTGGAGAAGGAAATGGCAACCCACTCCAGTACTCTTGCCTGGAAAATTCCACGGATGGAGGAACCTCGTAGGTTATAGTCCAAGGGGTCACAAAGAGTCAGACATGACTGAGAAACTTTACTTTCTTTCACAGGCCATATCCAAACAACACTCAGTAACAGTTAAGATAACCACCTCTCAAAGAAAGATTTTCTCCTCAGGAATAATGATCTCTACTGGTTTCTCTTTCAAACGTTTTCTTTATTTCCTTTTCTCACAAAATGTAAGTATTTGCAATGATATGTTAATGGGTTTCTCTCCTCTGCTCTATTCCTCTTTGGCAATTCCATCTCATACTGGCTTTACCTTTCACCTCCAAATAATGTGATGCAAAACCATTATTTCATCCTTTCTTTATAGAGCCCTGCTTAAACTTTCCAGTCATATTCTGATACCTATATTCAGACAAGGGATAAAATTCCAACTCTGATACTTATTAGCTATTTAATTTTGGTTAAGTTGACTGACTTCACCACCTTATTCTCCTAATATATGCAAAGGCCTGTGTGAGGAGTAACTAACTTATGTAAAATTCATATAACTATGTCTTAACATAAAAAGGATTTGGTAAGTGCTAGCTACTATTTACACTTACCCTATATGTCTTTCCTTCTATACTCCTTATTAATTTTATATTTGTCTAGTTCTAAAGGCCAAAAGCTAGGAATCTTCTTTGATTTTTTCCTTTTAGTGGTCCCAGAGTTACAATAAGGTACCAAAGTCTTCTGGCAGCATAGTTTCATTGCAGCTCAGTTTTCCCCCTTCCCATTATAGCTATCCTAGTCTGATAACATACTGCCTATCACATAGACAATTTAAACAGATTTGCAACTGTTTCCCTGATTTCATTTTCTTGACCTCTGGTTCATCATTTATATATTGGGGGAGGGGTTCTTTTTCCTAATGTAGGTGTATATATATATATATATTCATTCCTGGGAATTTCCTGGTGGTCCAGTGGTTAGGACTCTGTGCTTTGACTGCAGGGGCCACAGTTTTGAACTCTAGCTGGGGAATTAAGATTCTACAAGTCACACAGCCTGGCTAAATTATATATAATCATTCTACCATTCAAACCTCATTCTTTGCTACTTCCTAAATGTTAAATTCAGTTTGATATTCAAAACCTATTACTAGCTCATTTTCATTTACCATGCCAACTTTACCTGGTCATTAAAATAGATAAGGTTCCAGACAAACTAAACTATTGGTTGTTTCTACCCAGAGTCCACTTTTCTGATACTATTTTCTCATTCTGAACTACTCTAATAAATGAATTTCATATATTTCTTACCATTCATAGTTTAGCTACAATGATATTAATACTACTTCTATAAAATCTTTATCTTATTTATATTCTCTATCCATTATAAAAAGGGGTATGTGGAACTCCATAAATTGTAGTGTGTGAACTCAGCAAATCTCCCCCCACAAACCAATTATAAAACTGGGCAAAACTGACCAAATCTTTTTCAGGGTTCTTAAATTTAACCAAAAGCATACAATAAGCTGAAAATCACTTATTCAAAAAACAAACAAACCTAATGAACATTATATAAGAAGAGTAAGTCCATGGCATTTTAGCCTTATCTTAACCCTACTCCTCAGGTACATTAGAAAGGCAGTTCTAGCAAGTAGAGAAAGACATGTAAATCAAGAGCTTCTATGCCACAGGGTTTAGGATTTGATTCAGAATGGTATGTGGGGAGAAATCATTCAGAGTCATAGAAAATGATAATAATCTATGTATCAATGAAGGAAAGTCAATACCTTACAAAGTTACAATACAAATTTGATCAAACCAGAGACCAAACCAGATGACTAGCCAGAAATTTAACAAGGAGATCTTTGATTAACTCTGATAAATCCTATCCATTTCCTTAACATGATAAAAGGCCTCTATGGAAAATAAACAGTTAACCCATACTCAAATGTGAATGACAAAATGTTTTCCAACTAAGACTGGAAACAGGAAAGGTCTTCTTCCCTCAAAATTATATACAAGAGTTTCTAACAGTGTAATTAGAAGAAAAAATTAATAAAATTTTAAAAGCAATCCAGATTAGAAAGGGATGGTTAAAATTTTTCATTTGCATAACATGATCTTGTTTTTAGAAAACCCTAAGGGATACAAAAAAAACTTCTAGAACTATTGAATTCATCAAGGCCACAGGTGACCAGATCAGTATATCAATATATTATTTGCTGTTTAGTGGCTAAGTCATGTCCAACTCTTTTGCAACCTCATGGACTGTAGCCCCCTGGCTCCTCTGAAAATGGGATTTCTTAAGCAAGAATACTGGAGTGGGTTTCCATTTCCTTCTCCAAGGGATATTCCCAACCCAGAGATCGAAGTTGCATCTCCTGCATTGAAGGCAGATTTTTTACTGCTGAGTCAGTGGGGAAGCCCATATCATTATGTGTGTGTGTGTGTGTGTGTGTGTGTATGTAAATAAAACAAAAATAAAATTCAGGAAATAATTCCATTCACAATATTATAAAAATGAATAATATCCCAAGGAATAAATTAAAAGTGTAAGGGAAGCCCAAAACTTGCATAGTGAAAAGCAAAAAATATTTAAAATATTATTATTATATTAAAACTATAACATTCTAAAAAATGGAGCTACATTCTATGTTCATAAAATAGAAGGCTCAATATTCTTAAGATGGCAATTGTTTCAAACTGACTTATGCATTCAACACAATCTTCGTCAATTTCCCAGAAAGCTGTTTGAAGAAACTGAAAGCTGATCCTATTATTTACATAAAATGAGAATAATGCAATAGTCATATATAAGTTTGAAAAAAAAAGAAAAAGAACGTATTTGATTTTAAAACTTATTGTAAATCTCCAATATGTTACTGGCATAACGAGAGGCACACAGATCTAACGAACAGGATTAAAAGTTCAGAAATAAGCGCATCTATTTATGGTCAACTGATTGTCAACAAAGGGACCAAATATATTTAGCGAGGGAAAGGATAATCTTCCTTTGAAACAGAGTAGGCAAACTGTATATTCATATGCCAAAATACTGTCTCATATCACACTGAAATACAAACATAAAACAGCTTCTAGATGTAAATATAAGGAACTAAATATATAAATTTTAAGAAGAGAGCAGGAAAAATCACAGTGACCTTGAATTATTCAGAGAGTTCTTATATGTGATGCAAAAGAGGGATACTTAAAAGAAAAAACTGATAAACTGAATTTCAACAAATTAAAATTTGCGCTTCAAAAAGTACCATTAAGATGAGGAAGGGTGGAGGGGGGAGACTAGGTGAAAGTATCTGCAAACCATATATCTGATAAAGAACTTTCATAAAGTATATATAAAGAATATTTAAAGTTAAATCAGTCATAAAATCTAATTAAACACATATAAAATGTGAACAAACACTTTATCAAAAAAATATATAGATGGCCAGCAAGCACAGGAAAATATACTCAGTATCTTTAATCATCAGATAAATACAAATTAAAGTCTTAATTAGATACCAATTTATAGGTTTCACAAAATTGACAAGGAAATGAAGACACTAGAATCCTCAAACACTGCTAGGGGGAATGCACATACTCTGGAAAACAGTTGTGAAGTTACTTAAGAAGTTACACTTTAATTTTCCACATGACTGAGCTGTCCCCTTTTAAGATATCTTCCGAAGAAAAATGTTATGAACTGAATGTTTCTATCCCTTCAAAATTTGAGTGTTATAGCCCACAATCCCCATTGTGGCTATGTTTTGAGATGAGGACTCTAAGAATGTAATTAAGGTTAAATGAGGCCACCAGGGTTGCACCTTATCTGAAAGGATTAGTGTCCTTAAAGGAAGAGACACCAATGACTGCTTTTTTACCCTCCTTCCATGCACATACAAAGAATAGGTCATGAGAGCACACAGGAAGAAGGCAGCAACCCAACATAGCTCTCATCAGACACCAAACCTCCTGGAATCTTTATTCTTATCTTTCACAAGAATTGTGAAAAAAAAACTTTATTGTTTAAGGCAACCTAGCCTGTGGTATTTTGTTATAGCAGCCCAAGCAGATTAAGACAAAATATATATGTCCTCACAACAACTTTCACGTCAATATCCACAGCAGCATTTTTTATAATAATCAAAAAGTGGAAATAATCCAGTCTCTTAACCTTTGAATGTAAAAAAATGTGATATTTCTCTACAATGGAACATTGCTTACCATTAGATGTAATATATTCTTGATAAATGTTACAACATGGATGAACATCACAAACTCCTTCTAAGTGAGAGATACCAGACACATAGACTACATATTGTCTAATTTCATTTATATCAAATGTCTGGAAGCAATAAATCCATAGAAACAGATTTGTGGTTGGCTGGGGCTGCTGTGGGAATGGGGATTGATTGATTACAAATAGGCATGATAGATTTTGTTGGCGATGCCAATGTTCTAAACCCTGGATTTTGGCAATGGGTGTACAACTCTTTAAACTTATGAAAACAGATGGATTTTATGGTATGTAAATTATACCTCAATATATCTGTTGGAGGATGAAGGATAAGCAGAAGCAGCAGTAGCAAAAGAAAGTAGCCCACAGTTGTGATGGGAAAAATCAGAAGTGGAGTATCTGGGTGCTCAAAATTATCCTCACTAGCAGCATAGGAGCAGTGGGATATAGATAGTATATAGTATACAGAGACACATGCAATAGTTACACTAAGTTTTGACTTACTGGAACAAAGACAACCTAAATAAGGTAGGTTTAAATAAAATCCCCTGGAGAAAGAAATGGCAACCCACTCCAATATTCCTGCCTGGGGAACTCCATGGAGAGAGGGGCCTGGTAGGTTATGGTCCACGGGGTCGCAAGAGCTGGACATGACTGATCACACAAATAAGACAGATTACTCTCATATGCAGCAGTCACCTACAGAGCCAGGTTCCTTCTATCCCATTGCTCAGAAACCCACCAGCATGTAGATCCTTACCTGCTTGGTGAAACCAGAGTCACAAGACACAGGAGTATGCCAGTTCATTGAAAGGAGAGAAGTGTTAGTAGAGGGCAAGTAGCTTGTCATTAAGTCGGAAATGACTTAAAAATTGTTCATACTTTCACTCATACGCTATGGGTCTTCTATACAACTACCAGGGAAACTGGAAAATGTAGTTCAGTTGCAGGGGGCAGGGGAGTTGTAGACATCGATCCAGCTAAGACTATGCAATCATGGAAGAGGAGAAGAATCTATTTGAACAGTTTAGTACAGTGGATGGAGCTTATTCAAATTACTTTAACAGATAATAGCGATAATACACACAAACTTGACAGTAAAGAGATTACGCTTTAGTAACTAACAGGTACACTGACTCTTCACAAGCCTACTGACAGGGTTTCTACACACTACAATACAAAGTCAGACAGGCTCCATCTGTAATGTGTAGAAATAGGTGACTGGGTAACAATTGTAGGATTGAAGTTCAAATAAGGACTTCAATGTACAAAACAAATTTGCAAAGAACAAGCTGCAGGGCTTGAAGATGTAAGTGACTATGGGTACAAGCCAGAAAATTTACTGATAGTCACAAAAATAAAATAGGTCCTCAATTAAAGGAAATCAACTATTAACATGGTTCTGAGAAGACAGTCAAATTCAAGTTGCTGATATCACCACAACTCGTGCTCACTCTGCTATGCCCAGATATCAACATCACCTGTCCCCTGTCATCTTTCAGGTCTCTCTGCAAAATCACCCCAGAAGAATTTCTCTGGCTGTTCTCTTTAAAATGATACCCCACTTCATCATCTCCATCCCTTTTAAGATGTTTCATTTTTTAAATTTTTCATAACAGTGCTTCAACCTAAAATTGTGTATAAAATGTGTTGTTCTTTCATCTAGAACATATACTCCAAGAGAGCAGGATATTTGTTTTCCCTACTATATGAAGATCTTCTAGAATAATTTCTAGCTCAGAGCAAGCTTTCAATAAATATTTGTTGAACTAACTGAATGAATGAACATAGGTTAGCAGCATAGCAAGGTTGGCAACACAATTTAGATGATGCCAAATTACTTCAAATGTATTGCTATATCTGGTACCAAATACTGGGGTCACACCGAACGTGAAAGGAACAGGTAATTATTTCTAGCTTTGGGTAAAGAAGAAAGTAAAAGTACAGAACTAAGATCAGCACTTCCAGCAATCTTATAACACTACATCTTACTGCTACTGAGAACTTTATAATTTATTATATTTTGTTTCACAATTTCTTATATCTATGTTAATGTTATTTATGTCTGTTGCCTGCTAACCATAAGATGTTTGCAGCTAGAAACCATATTGATGCCTCTGGATATCTCTTTCAGCAAATATTATAGTATTTTGAAAATTATAAACTCTTAATAATATTTACTCAGGTGGAATAATAAGTTAACCAATAATGAACAAACAGTGAATGTTGATTTTCACAGATCGCAGAGTATTTTTTATTCAAATAAAGATCCTTCATTGTTTACTTTGATAATCTGACCTATAAATGCTTTTAATTTAAAACATTGACTACATAACTTGAAGAAAAAACAAAAAGGAGTGATCACAGACTATGTATATAAAAGAACCCCTAAAAAGGATATCATTATTCTTTATCTACTTCTGTCCAACTAGGTTAGGAAACAATCCATGTTTTCATGGGAGAGCACAGTGCCATGACACTGAGTTATAGCATACAATGCCAAATGGGTAGTAAAAATCCTTTGAAAGCATTAGTTAAAGCATATGCGTGACACTTTTGTATTATAAAACTCAGAGGCTTATCTCTTTCTTTAACATGAAAAGCAATTACTCTTCCATAGATATGGAATAATTATTGTAAAAATATCACTTGCTCTTAAAACACAGTAGAGGCACTGTGCCTTTGAAGCATCATCTTTGAACTCAAACCACTTTCAGTACTTCTACTGCATTACAAAAAAAAAAAAAACTAAGACTTTGCTATATGCAGGCTGATGTCATTATTAATGTCTTTATTCATGCCTAATTTGACTTGCTGAATCATGATTTTCTCCATGCTGAGTTCACTATTCTACCATTGGTTTTGGAAAGGCATGATCTTGAAGCTGGGAACAAGATAAAGACATTGACAGAAAAGTTACCTTTCTGTCCTTGGGGCCTGATGTTTCCATTCTCAGTCCAGGCTCACCACAGATGACATTTTTCACTGTCACAAAGATGTATTTTTGAAATGGTTGCTTCTTTGATTAGATCTTTTCTTTCAGAGCAGAAGACATGGCTTACTATTTTTCCTCTTTATTTTTTCTTTACCTTCTCCCTTCACTCATCATCCCTAGGCTGTAAATCATCTCATTTTCTACTTAACTTTGTATTTTGTTCCTCAAGAAACCACTGCCTAGCAATTACATGATCTGTACACATACATTTATTCTTTCTTAGTGGTTTAAATCCTTGAAAATGCAGAGGGCCCCTAAGTTACATAACATTTTTTCACTAACTCTGCTTCACTATATTTTACTTGGGTGCTGTAATGCCGGATGAAGGAAGGAATGAAGTTATAATGTTGGTCATGCTTTTATGGACCTTTCCTATGTTTCCTCTTTCTCTGCTGCCTGCTGCTTGGCCATTTGTTGTTCATTAGTATCTATTAAACTGTGGATCTAGGAAATAAAAGAGATAAAATGCAAAACAGTTCCTTTGTAACTTGTTACTTTCTCCTTATGACTCTTTATAAGTTACTAGGTAACAAAATATCTTGGCTGTGCAATTTGTCCAACAATAAAATGTGTGGTTTTTATTCCTGCAGCAATGTAATAAGGAGTCTAGTTTGTACAGTAAAGCACTCCTACAAAGAAGGGAATAAAAGAAAGAAAAAGGACGTTCTCCCCATAGGAAATGTAGTAAAATATTTAAAAAATTATGAGCATCAATTCATCAACTTCCTTAAACTAGAGGATTTTCAAAGAGATATGTAAATATACAAATGGAACATTAGTTTTCATCAAATTCATTCCATTTGTCATATTAAGTAAAAATAATTATGTATTCTTCAAAAGGAGTCACTCAACTATGCTGTAGGGTAGCCATTTGGAGATCAGTCCTGTTTCTGGTCAGACCTCATGGTCCTTCTGTAGGGACGCTGCCTCACAGCATCTCTAACATCAAGTCAGCCTTTGATGTACCTCTAAAATACCAATGAATCTGAAGATTTCATCTCGTAAAAGACAGAAGACAAAGATTTGTGTGAGGTGTTCTTTCTACGTTCTGCAATATGATATGCATGCATTAGTGAGAGTACTACATACCAAAAGATAACACTTACTGATTAGATTAGACAAGTCATCAACTCACTAAGAGTAAGCTAAGATGAGCTTTTCCATGTAGGCAGCTGAATATAGTAGTTAATACTGATATCAGCTAAAATCCCAATAGGAAACAACGGCAAGCTCAAAACAGGATAATTTGAGAACAATTTCTTTTTCAAAGACACGAACTACACAGATTTGAATGGAATACGACAGAAAAACGAGGGGTAGTACAAGAATTCAGAGGTAGTCGCAGTGAGGTGGTAACCAGGCTCAAAGGATAGAGAAGAGAGGAATTTGTAGAGTTCTGAAAAAGAGTAGTGAAGAGCAGGCTGCCTTTAGAAAAGCATGACTTTTGTGTGAGAGAAACCCCCAGTTCAAATAGATGTCACAGAGGAGACAGAAAATAAACACCTTGAACCTACTCTTCTCCCACAACTGATGTACGCCTGGGATTCCTGGTTAGCATTCTGAAATACTAGAGTATTCCAGGAACTATTTTAAAGGTTTCAGCTGTGACTAGTTAGCTAATGTAGCTCTACATCATTTTCATCATCTATAAAAAGCTTGTAAGAATAACTTATATTGCCTTATAGTTTATAAGGCAGTGTAGAGATTAGATGGGGGGAAAAAAGCACTTTTAACAGCTCATGGGATATGATAAGATATAAATAAATGACACTTCTCATTCTTGGGCTTTCAAAGGAGGCTCTTTTGTCAAAGAGTATCCAGCAGACATAAAAGCCACAAAATGATGTTTCTTCCCTAGTTTTAGATGTTAATATATCTCTCTGTGTTACTCAGTATTAAAAGACCAAGAAAAGGGGTAAAACTCTTTTTTCACATGTTTAATTTCATTTCTTTTTCCTGGGAAGAACACTTGTATGAACAGCTCAAATGTTCCCATACCTATATTCAAAATCAGTTATAAACATGTGAACTTCAACTCCAAAAGGAATTCATGAATAATATTGCCTGCCATGCCACAGATGTCAGTGAGAAACTGAAGAACCATCAGAATTTCTTTTAGAACACAGTACTCATTCCCAAACAGGAAAACTGAAGCAGATTTGGGTAACAAACTCATAAATAATATTGCTACCCAGTAAATAATGACCTCACTGATGGAAATAAACATTTGCAAAACAACAGAATAAAAGCTTGAATATTCAAAAGGTAACCTAATTCCCTCAAACACATGAAGCAAACCTTACCTCCAAATGGTTTTCTCATATGCTATTGTCTGCAATGCTATTTCCTCTTATCTTTGCATGGCTGGCTATTTTGCAACTTCAAATCTTAGCAAAAATGTCCCCTTTTGCATTTTCCACAATCACTACATAAAAAAAAAAAAAAAAAGAACTCCTGGCTTTAAGTTGCACACACATACACACACACAACCTACCTGCTATTTTAATCATAATATCAGTTATTTTGCTTTGTGTCAGCCTTCTCTTTTTTAAAAAAAAATTTTGTTTGCTTCTTTAGCTATTTTTGTGTAGCTTTCTTTAAAATATAAAGTCCTTGGTTCCTTGAGGTAAATTTATCTCATTCATCGGTATAAATTTCTAATACAGTGTAGAGTCAGTGAATTAAAAGTGTCTCACAAATAAGTAAACAATTATTTTCATTTTTGAAAGAATCATGAATTATTCTTAGTGATTCATAGTTTTCTTCCAGTTGGTCTCCTCTTCTCATATTTAAGGTTTAAGTAGTTTCCAAGGAAAGAAAGTGTAAACTAATGATTCATATGTGCTCTCATGGAGCCTTGGCATAAATTTTGGGTAATGAATGACAGTGGTTTAAAAACAAACCTCCCTTGTTCCACTGTAACAGATATAGTAAATATGGAGTTAAAATTACCCATGAGAAGCACGAATCAACTTTGGAAGGATTACCAAAAGAAAGAAATGCTTGGTGAACTTCTTCTGAGATAGATAGGTGGATAAGCATAATAGATATGGTATGTATATCATATATACATGACATGTATGCTATATAATATATAGTTTAATATAAACATATGTATTTATATGCATGTGTATATATAAATGCATATATATATAACACATATATTAATATATATGATGAGATAATATAGATATAAAACTTCTTTAAACAGGGGCAAAAATGCCTAGAAATTCAAAACAATAAAAGAATGAACTAAAAAGTTTCAAACATAAATACTATTGAAAAAAATTAATATAAAACAATAAGAACAGGATTTGGGAGCCGGTAGAATCAGGCTGATGTGTCAGTTTCTTTCTCTGTGACCAATAAGGATGTGTCACCTCTTTTTTAATCTCCGAATAACTTTCTATCACCAGAGCTATTTACATTGTGCTCATTTTCAATAACATGAATAAGCACACAGGACCACCTCAACATATTCTGTTTGATTTTATATAAGCGTAAATTCAAAGGTAAAATACAAAAACTGTTGCTGGTTATTCTACTCAGTAACATTTTCTATGAAAAGATCACATCTGACTTTATTTATATAACAGCCCCACCTCCAAAAATAAACATTCTGAGAAAACATTTGTTTTTTACTTTGAAACATCCCTCATATATAATAGATATTTTATGTATCTTTTATGTTTTAAGTCTTTTTTATGTTAGAAAATACAGCTTTAAGGCATCAGCTTAGCCATTCTTGGTGGTGGTTAAGCTGCTCAGTCGTGTCCGAATCTTGCAACCCCACGGACTGTAGCCCACCAGGCTCCTCTGTCTGTGGGGTTCTCCAGGCAAGAATACTGGAGTGGGTTGCCATTTCCTTCTCCAGGGTATCTTCCCTACCCTGGAATCGAACCTGAGTCTCCTGCACTGCAGGCAGATTCTTTACCAACCAAGCTACAAGGGAATCCCTAGCCATTCTTACTATCATGTTATAATAGTCTACCAGAGACCAAAAGGCAAATATGTCTTCAAATGAGGCATGGATTTCTGAGAAAATAACATGATACTATGTGTTATTGAGGAAAATACTGGAAATTCAAAGAAACCTATGATCAAGTTTTTAGAGTTGATATCTGCCCATATTGAAATAAAAAAGTACAAAACATAAAAAGATAACCTTTTAAAGAATCATGTTAGAAATAAATTCAAAATATCAGATATGATGCATCTATTAAAGTCTCAAGTTTTCCTTGAATTCATTTCCATATCTGACCTTCACATATGTCATTGTTCCACAACATTATGCCTCTCTACAAGTGAATTCCATGTAGTTATGACTCAGTGTCTTATTTACTTCACTAATTGTATTAAGCCTACACAAATCATCAGAAAGCTTTAGTTTGGTCCCCACAAGCTTTCTCTACTTCTCAGAAATGGAACAAGGTATTTCAAATCCTCCAAACCCTAAGTACACATGTTGCAAAATTACTACTATTAGCCAAATACATTATACTACAAATATAATTCTCCTTTTCCTGGGCTGATAAGCGAAACTATCTCAGGAAAACAGGAAAAAACAGAAGCATTTAATTTATATAACATTTTTACAACCCCAGAATTCAGGATGTTGATAAGAAAAAAACTCTCTCGGGAAAAAAAAAGACACTGACTAGGCAGTTATTAAATTTAGTATTATCCATGGTATGCATGGGAACTACCAATGCAAATGGCAAAGGATGTATGGGAATGTTAGGTCAGAAAAAGATAGGAATTTACTGATTTACACATGCAATGGTGCCAAGTCATCATGTACTCCACTATTAAAATGCATTTAGATTAGTAGAGGAACCCACAAACCATAATTGTTATTGCATGTAATCATTATGCAACAATGATCATAGCAGTCCTCCTATGGAGTATGTGTTCATTCCCACTTTATGAATAAACTGAGGCTCAGAAACAATAGGTGTGTTCATGGTCCCACAGATAATAAGAGGTGAAGCAGCATTCATACAAAGGTAGATTTATCTAATTACATGGTCCATGCTTCCCAGAGCTTCCCAGTTGGCACTAGTGGTAAAGAACCTGCTGCCAAAGCAGGAGACAAAGAGACTCGGGTTCAATCCCTAAGTCAGGATAATCCTCTGGAGAGTGCATAGAAACCCACTCCAGTATCCTTACCTGGGAAATCCACCATGGACTAAGGAGCCTGGCAGGCTACAGTCCAGAGGGTTGCAAAGAGTGAGACATGGCTGAAGCAACTTAGCACATAGGCACAAAGCGACTTACTATGTGCACAAAGCGACTTACTATGCACACGAACACATGGCCCTTGCACTTAACTGCAATGTTTTCTTTTTTCCTCAAGCATCAAGTTTAAAGCACATACTGAACCAAATATAAATATTGTGAGTGAATACAGTGAAGAATCAAAGATTAGAAAGGAGATGAGTGAGGAATTTTTAAAAGCACTGTAATAGGAGGGTAAAAGGAAGAGGTGCAGATATAGGTCAATATCTAACACAGGATAATAATGGTCAAGCTAACTACGCTAAGATTTAAGGGCAGCCAGTGGAGAGCACAGCTTTGTGCAGAGTATTTCACTCAAGGCTAAATGCTTAGAAGCACCCCAAAAGTATTTGCTAATTCATTATTATTTTTCCTAGAATATGCAATTTTTTATTGCACATTACCTTGGGTGTCTTGTTTTTAAAAGCAAGTGTTTCAATGATATTTCTTTTGAAAATTACAAAATAATTCAACAAAATATTGTATGGATACTAAAAGACTATGCATAATGAGATTCCAAAAATCTAAAAATACTTTCCAAGTACATGCAAAAATAAGCTGTTAAATGTTAAAATAAAAAGTCAGATTATTTTTTGTTCTCAAATTAAGCAAGTAGACTGGACCATGTAAAAGTTGGATATTAATAATACCTGTAATAGTTTTAAAATTCTGAATATAGTTAAGTCACCTTTGGTTTGTCAACATGAACTTAAACAATTTTTATGACTACAAAATGGACTCTCATTACAACTGCAGAGTGCACGTAAATGTGGTTTTTAATCTAATAAACCTTATATTCAGAGTCACTTTATGACATAATAGGCAATTCTTTTACCAAATAACTATCATAAAAGACCAATTAAAAACTGAATTATGCTGTTTAATCATGCACTCTATCCATAAAGGTAGAAAAAGAACAGGAGAAAGTGGTGTGCTATTATTACAAGAAAATGTTTGGTAGAAAGAAAGAACACTTAAGCAACAACAACAAAAATTCCATTAAACACAGCTTTCATAGAAAGCTGCTAAAGATTCTTCTAAATAAAACAAGATCCAGAGTAGCACATGTTGCTGAAATATGTATTTTATGAAGTAACTTACACAACAGTACAGAGTTGTAGGTAGTCAGGTAAAAGGTCCCGAAGCAGAAAGGTTATATAAAATCATGATATAAGCCTCTATAAACATCTGAATTTCAATCTGTTCATAGTAATATGGACCTGTTACTTTAAAAGTGTCACATTGAGTGATATAAGGGAAAGACTTACCAGTAAAAAAGTACAACAAAAAAATCACAGAAAAAAATAAAATTAAGTTATGCATTGTATATCTTTATTAACATTATATTAAAAGTAATGAATTTCTTTAAAAAAGAAATTCCCTCTTTCCTGAAAAGTAAATGTTTTAAAAATCTAGAACATCGTGTTTCTACTATTAACACAATTAAAAACCCAAGTTACAGGTAGAAGGGAATGACACTGTAAAAATCCACAGCCCTGCTTAGGTGCATGTTTAGACCTCCTGCAGACAGACATGCCATCTTCTCTTTTGCTGTCTCCATTATAGATGGCCCAGTCTTGGAAGAGTTACAGGCTTTAAGTAAGTATTTGAATATACTCATTTAACTGAGTACCCTCAAAATTAGAGTCCAAATACATATTATTATAATCCTTTTTAATTGGCAATTCTTTAATGAAAATGGGTAATATGAGATATTTGAAAGAACGCATGCCTGTGTTGTCCCTAATAGATACAGATGTCTAAAATTTTAATACTCCGTTAATGATAAGTACTAAAGATCACACAATAGGCAGATTCTGATTGCAGACTTTATATGCCAGTTCTTAGAACGTGGCTGCTGCTGCTGAGTCGCGTCAGTCATGTCCGACTCTGTGCGACCCCATAGACGGCAGCCCACCAGGCTCCGCCATCCCTGGGATTCTCCAGGCAAGAACACCGGAGTGGGTTGCCATTTCCTTCTCCAATGCATGAAAGTGAAAAGTGAAAGTGAAGTCGCTCAGTCATGTCCGACTCTTAGGGACCCCATGGACTGCAGCCTACCAGGCTCCTCCGTCCATGGGATTTTCCAGGCAAGAGTACTGGAGTGGGGTGCCATTGCCTTCTCCGAGCGTGGCAGCAGGAAGGAAAACTGATGAAGAACTTGGCATGGAATTCTTGGAGAAGTGACCAACCTAAACACCCCAGACTCATGAAGAGAAGCAGGTGCTCCAGACAGCCACCAAATGTACCTCAAGAATCTCTCCTGCCTTGTGAGTGGCCGGAGGTGGACTGTCAGCTGCATCACTATCCTTTCAACCCCTCTGCACATGGAGTTAGGCATCAGTTTTCTACAGAGTATTGGGCCTAGAGACAAAATACAACATTCGCCTTGATGTGGAAAGGGAAGAAGGAATGAAAAAAATGGGGGAAAAACGAACAAGTGAATGAATGAGAAGAAGTATAATTGCATGATGTTCATATTTTGTTTCTTGGTTTCTGGAATCACTAATTCTCAAGTTCAGCGGTCAGGCGATTCAAAAAATAAGCTGAAGTTGGAGTTATATAAATTGGTCCAGGAAACACAGGCTGATGATGAGTTATATATACTGCAGTCTTATGCTAAGGAAAGTTGGAGAATCCAGTCTAAGAATTTTGGAATTAACAGATGCTTTTAATCACAGTAAAAATATCCTATTAAAGCAGAGAGGAATATAAATTATGAGACTAAGCCCTGGAATAAAGCATCAAATATCACAGCCACATAAATCATTCTTTTACATTTACATCTTCTTTGAACCAGACTATTCAGATTTAGCCTATGGCACCAGAAATATTCACAGTGAATTGTCATGTGTCTTGGAGAAGGTTTTTCCTGCTTAGATTTCCTTACACTGTTTTTGGCTCTGCTACTCTTCTGTTATCCCTTTTACACAAGTGATATAGATATGTGGATATTTATATATAATTAAAAAGACACAGGACTTACTTATTTCATAAACCATAAATGAAAGTAGTCTCATTGTTTTACACTTACACTAATTTAATTTTGGAAGATATGCAACGCAAATCCAACTGAAATTGTCACTGTGTGAAAGTGAGATGTCTATTTTTACAAGATTCTTTGAGAGCAATCAATATTCATGCCTAGTGTGTGAAGAAGTAAGTTAAAGATGGACCAGGCTGTAACTGGAAGATGAGCAATCCTAATTGTGACTGCTTTTTGTATTAAAATCAACTTTTATAACTAAATTGTTTATAGTGATTTTTAACACAGCAGAGAAGAGAATAATTTTGATAGTCCTTTGTTTTTCAAATAGAATCATTTGTGACTCTATGGTATAAATCTTCCCTTATATTCTTCTCACTATGCATTTCATTTTTATATATTTTTCCTAATTATTTCAAATTGTTTTAACTGAATCTTGCCATTCAGTATTAGTGTACAGTTCTTAACATTCTTCCTGATACATCTGATGTAGGCAAGAATTACACATGCATTCATATTTCTGCATTAACCTTTCAATGTGAACATTTTAACACATTCTCCTTACATTTCCTGACCTTGTTTTCTTATAAATCCCCACCTTTCATGGCCCATAGTGGTGTTGGTCTCAGCTAAGAGCTAATAATATAAACAACTGCTATTGCTTTCAGTAGAGACAGAGGTGCCTTTCACACCAGTCATTTGTGTATCTATGTTATATTCAGTACATAGGTCCCACAGAGGAAACAATCTTTAAAAGAAAAGTATGGAAAGAAATCTCACAGCAGCTGCTTTGGTCCAGGTCACCTGAACTTGCAAAAGGCCCTTTCTGGATTCTGATGAAACTAATGAGTGCTCCAGGTTGCTGTGAATAGTTGGATGAGGCAGCAGAACAAAGGACAGCTATCATATATTCTTTTAATCAATTCTGAAGTCAGTCACAGAAAAAAAAAACAGGAGGCAATTTCACCAATGTGAAGCCATCTCTAAAGTGAAAACTGAATAATTACAATTTCTTTAATCTTTACTTATCTAAATCTGGAAATCTGTTCTAAAGACTTGTGGAGCATTTTATCTACAGTGATGATGAAGATGATGAAAGTCGCTCAGTCGTGTCCGACTCTTTGCGACCCCACAGACTATACATCCATGGAATTCTCCAGGCCAGAATACTGGAGTAGGTGGCCTATTCCTTCTCTAGGGGATCTTCCTAACCCAGGGATTGAACCCAGGTCTCCTGCATTGCAGGAAGATTCTTTACCAGCTGAGCCACCAGGGAAGCCCAGAGATGAAACTGACCTTAAAATACATCACTTATGTTCTGATTTCTTCATTATTATTTAGTTGAGGAGAAGTAAGGATGAATGAACTGAGTGGATTATATAATGCAACTGCTGCTTGCCAATCTAATTGGTATTTTTCTGCTAATCCATGCCATCTAAAACCCATGAACATAACTTGCACATATCAAAACATATAAATCTGCTACCATTTCCATTCCCTACAGTGTTTACTGAAGTCCTAGAATATATCAGAATATGTTATGCATTTTCCTAATAAATATATATATATATATATATATATATATATATCCTTGCAGATATAGTATGGAAAATATCAGGTCAGTGGTCTACAGGCCTTGGTTTAGTTCATTCATTCTTTGCTACACACTTCCAGTTTGTAGAAGAATTACTTAACCACTGTGGTCTCAATTATTTAATTTAACATTCAACAGGATTTATATAATTTTGTACCATAATAATTCTATAGGTTTTCAATTTTTTTTGGTATATCTGAAGGAAAATGCCCACACACAAAAAAAATTAGTAAAGAAAAGAATTCCTAAGTTAAGGTATGAAAAAGGAAAAAGTCTTTACCATTAGTTGACATCACACAGCTCAACAGATGAAAGGTAACCAACGGCTTATCAAAAATTAGTCAAAAGAAAGCAAAAATAATTAGCTAAAAATACGTGGTTTATTTACAAATTACTTTTGTTAAAACAAGAATTTTTTTCCTACTGTTCATTTATCTGTAACTGCTGAGGTTAATGTTATAGGGTAGTGAAAATGATGATCAAATAGTCATTGCTCTCCAGAGAAAAGAAAATATTGATCCTGTGTTGTAACCAAGATATTTTCTTCAAGAAACTCACCTTAAAATAATTATTATTATGCACAAACTTATGGTAACCAAAACTATAAAGGAGCATTTTATATTACCAATATTCTTTATTAAAGTTCATGGAGTAAGTAGGCTGTTTATATTTAAATCTCTCTCTCTTATTAAGTGTTGAAAATAGGTGGGATAAACAAAATATTAAACTAAAAAAAATCATGTCAAATGTTGGAGAAAGTTCTAACAATAAACTGAGGATTTCATATTAGATTCCATTTATCTGTTGACAGATCCCTATTATAATTCATTTTATCACCAAAATATCCATATATTTTGATGATGCTATTTGTTCAAGGATCAGACTTTCAAAATCAAATAAACAAATGAAAAAAACAAGCACATTAAAAAAATACAAAGACAGGGAAAAAGAATTCAAAATTATTAATTTTTAGATGTTCATCAGGAAAATTAATGTATAAACAATTGATAATAATGATAGCACTGAATGCCGTGTCCATCTTTAGAATGTGAAAAACAAATAACCTGATTTAAGGCCCTCTATATTATAGATTCTAATGGTATTGCAGCAAAGATATGATGATAGAAAGGCGACCATCTTTGATAGCTCAGTTGAAGGTTTCTCCTAAAATATTTCCTCAAAATATTTAAGAAATACTCCTAAATACTTTTTGTTCTCTCTCAATTGAATATTTCTATTATTGTTTCAAGTTATCCAATACAATGAGAGCTCTAGAAAAAACTATTTTTATTTCTAAAATTAACCAAGATCTTTCTTGATACTGAATGGGGAAAAATTGGCTCCAGAGTTTCCTAGAACTTATTTCAGGTTCACTACCCAGAGCAGACCATCAAAATAACTAGTCCAGAACATCCTGTTAGTATCAAAACCCATCAGGCAAACTGTCAAGTTCTTTATTCTTTCTTGACAAATATCTAGCATTCTCTAGCTTGAAAACTTAAAACTTACTTCCTCTCTCAATTTGCTTTCAGTGCCACAAATTCTTTTATATCACAATAGTTCTTTTGAGAGATATTTTTGTTTCCAGAATTTAGTTGACCATAGAATGGTTACACAAAGCAATATGTAAATGGATTAACTGGTATTTTAAAAACTGTCCTCCTTTTTCAACTTGTAGTCTCTAAAAATAGGTGTGAATGCCGTATTTATTTAGCTCTTGTAATTCCATTTTACTCACTGTATATTTCTCACTGCTTTATCCACATTTTTTCAGTCAAAGTGGATTTTTTAAAAGGCATGGATATTTTAGCACATCTGCAGTTAATAAGAAGACAGTCACAAAAATAAATCGGTCCTCATTTTTTCCTGTTCTTACTCTGGTTACTGAAACTAACAGTTGGGAAAGAAATATCTACTTATTTTAAAGAATAACATTATTAGTTATTAATCTGATTTTTAAAATTTATATTTATGTATTAAAGTTCCATCATATTAATATGAAAAATCTATTTTATTACAAAATCAACCTTTACTTAAAAATTTCTGTTCATTTCATTAAAATAATATTTCACTTCATCAAATTAATAAGAAGGAAAATCCATTAGACTATTAATCATTCTATCCACTGCCTAACTGACAGAAATAATCTTTAAATCAGCTTTAGCCAATGTCTCTGATCAAAACATATTCCAATAAAACTTACTTGTATATCATGTAAATACATTAAATTAAAAACATTTATCTTCTTTATCCTTCAATAATTTTCTTTAAAAAGTTTTCTACCAAACTTTACTACACTTATATCTTGTCCATATATTCTTCTGCCAATTTCTCTAAGTTTTTAATGAAAGAAATGCTTCATTTAACTAAATTAATTTCATATTAGTATCTTTAGTCTAGATATATAATCACAATAAAATATAAAACAGATTAACAACAAATAACTTCATGAATAATGACTACTTTACCAATCGAAAGACTAAATATTTCATGACAATAATGGCATCAAAACTAGAATTTTATTA
Organism: Giraffa tippelskirchi; assembly: GCF_054371585.1. Lineage (NCBI taxonomy): Eukaryota > Metazoa > Chordata > Mammalia > Artiodactyla > Giraffidae > Giraffa > Giraffa tippelskirchi. The sequence goes on along the minus strand of NC_137275.1, from coordinate 78,459,559 downwards.
GTGTAAGATCTTTCATTAAAATCCTTCATTCTTACAAAGGATCATTCTAGCATAATAAAAATAATTTGTATTTGTATAACTTTGTACCTATGAAAAATTTTAATTCACTCAAGTTTACAGAGAGAATGGAGAAAAGTGCTTTAAAATTTGGCAAACTGTAGAGAGTAAAAAATGTATAGCATAGGTCAGCATGTTATGATTCCAGCACAAAACTTTGGTTTGTATGTACTGTCTAAAAGTTTTCCTTCTAGCAATACATCTGTCATGAATACACCTTAAATGTCATCTCCAGTTGTGACAACACTCAAGGCGGCAGTTATCTCAAAGAAAATAAAGTAAAACTTCAGACAGAAAGTCATATTTTTAAGGAATGTATCAATTACACTTAAGTCATAAAATGTTGCAAAGTTTTTATTGTAAATATTTATGACCATTTTCATATTATATTTCAATTAAAACAATAACTTTTCACACACTGCCCTTTCAGAAGTAGAATACAGGATTAAAATCTACCAAATAACACCCTAAAAGAAAAGCAATGTAGCAAAGATGCAAAAATTATGTTCATGTTTAATGGCTTTTAAAAATTTAATTCCATCGCCATTTGAATTGAAACAAAAAACAAAATAAAATGTAGAGTGCTGATAGACCTTACCTTCCTGAACTGCTTGAAAAGGGTTGTTGCCATCAACAAATGTCACCGAAAATGTGATTTTCTCAGTCTGTAAGATCTCCTCATTCTGGTTGAGGTCACCAACTGCTGTGCGAAATACCTCATCATCCTTTTTGGCAGATTCATCAAAAATTGCTCCTAGAAAGAAGTGAGTCCCCATTAAACAATAACATAAATATTCTCTCATGCCCTCCAGAATTACGCCAAAGAGACTTATGTATCGGAAAACGTATACTTTCATAACGTAAAGCATGCACTTTATTTATTACTGAAACACACTGTACAGTCATTGGAAGCAGTGTGACAGCTAAGCAGGAATGTAGTTACTTCTTCCAAATGGAAATGATGAATAGTACATCAGAGTGTTTTGCTGGGAGAGCGCTGGGAAGGCATAATAAGTACAAAAAGCCTTTGCAGAACAAAGTGGTTAAATGCAATAAATGCCTCATGTACTAAGATCTTTAGGAATTCATAGCTTGAAGATTTTTTCTGAATAACAAGGAGAAAAATAAGGAAATATTCTGAGTCCGTTCATAAAGTAAATAGGAATCAAATTTCGATCATGATTTTCATTTATTATTTTTCTTTTTACCTCTTCTCTTCTTTCTTTCTTGAACAAGAGTTTCCATATCTTTTCAAATCCTGACTCACATTAGTTAAGTTTGACCTTGAGCAAGGGATTCAAACTGTAAACACATTCATCATCTGTAATATCTAATAATAAAAATAATATCCATCTGTAAGGTTTATTAACTATATTAAATGATGCTATGCATGCAAAATGTAAGTTAACTGTGGTAACTAAATATGTCTTAATAAATGCTGGTATCTTTTCTTTTCTTAAATACTGTAATATAATCCAAACAGAGCTTAACATTTTCTGTTAATTTTTTCACACTACGGTATCTACTATAATTCTTAAAATAATTCAGTTCAGTTCAGTTGCTCAGTCACGTCCGACTCTTTGTGACCCCATGGACTGCAGCACACCAGGCTTCCCTGTCTATCATCAACTCCCGGAGCTTGCTCAAACTCACGTCCATTGAGTCAGTGATGCCATCCAATCCTCTGTCGCCCCCTTCTCAAATAGCACTACATACAAATACTGTTTTAAAAATTAGGATTCCATGCAAGAAATATGCCTAAGTTCCCACAACATTGGCCAGAGCCTTTGCCTCCTTGACTCCAACATTCTTGCTCTGTGTCACTATGGGATACTGCCTTCTAGGATTATACCCAAAAGGAATGAAAGTATTTAATGGGGATTCTGACTTTATAGCATATTTGGGGATTCTTTCCCATATGGTCATGCATACTGACTCCTTCAGTTCTAAGCAGGCACACATTTTTTAATAATTTACTTTTTAACCACAAATAATTGGGTCAACGTACTTTTTGCATTTTTGAATAAACCTAATGAATTCCCTCCTGATAAAAAAAGACATACACCTAAAGGACAATAACATGATAAAGGAATAACTATGAACATATGTACATCCTATCTATATATGCATAATACATATTTCTTGACTATAATCTGCATGACAGTGTGTGAAAAAAAGTGTATATAAAAATGACTTTTTTCCATATATAAATAGAAAACAGTTATTATACACATATATGAAGAGATAAACACACTATATATGCAGACACAGATATGCATATATATTCACATACATGCACACAAACACATATACATATCAATTAAAGCAGACACACTTTATATCTTTCAAATTTGTTGATTTAATACTTCTGTAGCTGAAGCCCTCGAAATCTTCTAGGAAAAGACAAATCATGATATTTAACATGCATTAAAAGACTCAATACATGATACAACAAATGTGAAACTATGTTCATTTCTGACAAATCTGGCAGGTTACTTTTGACCTCTCCACCCTAAGTGGTTTCACCATGGTAAAGCAATGATTAATTTCTGCTAGAGAAGGCAAAATGTCTAATAGGCTTACTGTGTGCTTGGATTTTTCTTACCACTGCTTTTCTATATTTGCATGGATTCACTGACAACTTTGACCAGCCTATTTAAACCTTTCCTTGCCATTTCCTATACATTTTTGAATACCTGCCACAGATAAGAACATAAGAAAAGGGTGAAGAACTTTTTAAATTGACATAAACTTATTTTGGAACTATACTATTATATACCTAATACTCAGAATATTATTAGTTTTATTGATGTAATCAATTTATATAATACACATTAATTTTAAACCTATCTTGTTGCCTCTGAATTAGAAGTTTACTTTATAGACTAAGTTTTTAATGAAAATATTTAGGCAATAAAATTTAGATTTATCCTGATAACTTTAATCCACATTTATAAAGACTTTAAATTTGTGCTAATATTTATGAGAATCTAGATTAATGTAATTAATCATTACATTAAAATATAATATTATCATACTGGGATATAAAATTTTCTTTAGCAGTTTGTTAGGAAGTGTGATATAAGGGTGGTATAACTGGAGCTGAAATACCCAATTCATTTTAAATCAGATAATCTAAATGCCTATTCATAAAGAAGTGGTGTATATTTATACAGAGATGTTTAATTTAAGAAGAGTTTCTAATCAACCTTGTTTTATAGCAAGTCACATTATTGACTTCTGATGAGTATTGGTAATACATCTTTAATGGAAGCATTTTACTATTGCCTGACAGAACACTTAAAATTGCTTTAAACATTAAAGCTAGCTTAATAAATGGCAGAAATCTACCAAAATGATAGCAAATTAGTCAATTCTGTTCTGAATTAAGATATACCGAAAGGAAATGCACAAAAGAAGCAGTTCATCTTTCAGCAAGCAGAAAGGAAGTAGACAAAACAGTTTATCTTACCGCACATAGACAGCATAAGTAAAGAACAGGAAATCTTAGCCAACATTTCAAATTCACTTATTTATTTATTTACTTTTTTCTCAGCTATAAATCTCATCTTAAGTTTGGCTTTTTATCACAGAGTAAATGCAGCATTTTATATCAAGCACAGCTATTCTGAAAACAATCTGGTAAGTTTCACATGAAGAATCTCAGGAAAGACAGTCCTTTCTTATATATGCCATGCACTTCCAATAGTATAGTTATGTCATCTCTATCTTTTATATTAATAAATACATATTACCAGTCTAATCGAACATCAAATGTCATTTTTGAAATTAAAGTTTCCCAAACATAACGTTCACAACTATATAGCATACATACAGCATCTATTTCTTTCCCAGCTATTTTTATTATCATGTTTTCACTGTCAGTTTTATTTTATAACCTGAAGGGGAAAGCCAGATCCAACTTATTGTCATGATGAAATAATTCTTCCACCATTTACACACACACACACACACACACACACACACACACACACATACACACACGTACAGTATCTGATCAACAACTCATACTCTATTTACATTTTACGCTGGCCAAACTGGAGAAAAGAATAACCAAGCAACAGGCAGAGAAAGAAGATCTCCTGAAGACTCCTAATGACTAAACTGTAATTATAATCATTTCCACTATTAGGGACTGATGATCTGCTACTCCCATGGGAGAGAAAAATCCTTACAGAAAGAGAGTGACATGTACTCTACATACAAGTTTTTAAATACAAATAGATCATCCCTGTCTTCTTATATCTTAGAAAAAAAATAATTATGGGTTACAGCAATATTAAAAACATGTTGAGGTCTTAATTTTTTAACTGTTGTAAAAGGTCATATGTATAAGTTTAAAACATAATTTTACACAAATTCACATTCACAAACATGCTTGTTAAATAAAATATTTATAAGAAGTTACTAATCTGACCACCTCCATAACTCTCAAAAACATTTTAAGCATTTATACCTTCATATCTCTATTCAGGATACTGTCTCAGTCATGGTTATATGCATTGTCTCCTTAGCAAAATAAATTTCCTGGGCCATAGAAACTATTTTTATTGTTATAGTATTTATAATGGAGCCTGAGTATGTTAGATATTCAACAAAAATAATAGTTTAAACTTTACTTATATTAGTTAGGCATGATCTTGTAAAATAGGATACCTAAATTCAAATTCATTTGGATGGATAAACAAGGTCCTACTGCACAGCAGAGGGAACTATATTCAATATCTATGATAAACAATAATGGAAAAGAATAAAAGATACTTTCTTGTCTATATGTGTATAACTGAATTATTTTGCAGTACAAAAGAGATTGGCAGAACACTGTAAATCAACTATACTTCAATAAAAATAAAATTAAAAATTCAACTTCAAATATAAGAATAAAAATGTAGTTACAACTACTTCTAAATTAGAACAAAAACATTTGCAAATATACCTGTATGTGAATTTATTATCACAAGTATTATCATGACTCCAGAAGACCCAAATTATTCAGCAAGGTATAAATGACATGCTTATATTTTTAGTTTCAATATATAAGATCTTCATCTTATACATATAGCTGGCAAGTAGAGGAAATGCTGTTTAGCTGGGAAGGTAGTAAAGCAAAAAAGTGTCTTCATCCAGCTCTGAATTTCCTCTAAAAATACTGAGAAAGGTTTTGCTACAGATATTGAAGGGGCTTTCCAGGTGGTGCAGTGGTAAAGAATCTGCCTGCCAATGCAAGAAGAGATACGGATTCAGTCCCTGGGTCGAGAAGATCCCCTGGAGTAAGAAATGGCAACCCACTCCAGTTTTTTTTTTTTTTTTTCTGAATAATTCTATGGACAGAGGAGCCTGGCAGGATACAGCCCATGGGGTCACAAAGAATCAGGCATGACTTAGCAGACAGACAGACACTTACTGAAGTGTCATGAGAAAGAGACCCATACCTGTACAGAGGCTAAGCTACTTTCTTCCTTTTCCACACCACAATCCATCAGTCTATGCCCACTTCTCTGTTTGCTGAGGCAGAAGTCACATTGCAGAAGCAAAACTGCAGAATTCACAGAAGTCACATTTTGCACAAGCAAAACTGCAGAATCAGCTCAAGTAGAAAGGTCCAAGATAGCAACAGTCTACTGCCTGGACCGGTTCTAGCCTGACCACTAGGGCAGCACCTGAAAGTTGCCTTTGCTTCATTACCATGCTAGAATCTCTGCCCAAAGGGAGGAGTTGAACTTTAGCAGCACAATTAACATCCTGAGCGAAGGAGCCCAAAGGACTATGCATGCTTTGGCTGTTTTTGGAAAGTTACTGACACTTTCCACAGGTTCTGATGGCATACCCATCTCATAACCCTTAAAAATTTCCCACTTGCCTTACCCCAGAAGAAAAGTTCTTAGAGTTGTCCCTTCACCATTTCTTGATAAAGGAAGAAAGCTTCTGTTCTGCTTTGCCAAACCTGTTCTCATTCAGTTGGTGGGAGCAGCACTAGGCAAGGAAAGGACACAGCTGAGGTCCAAAGATACAGCAAGTCGATAACAGAAGGAATTTTTTCATATACAGAGTTGATAAAAGTATTGGAAGATCTGCATATCTAATTTTATAAAACTAAAACAGTCAAAGCTATGGTTTTTCCAGTAGTCATATATGGATGTGAGAGTTGGACCATAAAGGAGGCTGAGTGCCGAAGAATTGATGCTTTCGAACTATGCTAGAGAAGACTCTTGAGAGTCTCTTGAACTGCAAGGAGATCAAACCAGTCAATCAATCCTAAAGGAAAGCAACCCTCAATATTCATTGGAAGGATTGATGCTGAAGCTGAAGCTTCAATACTATAGCTGCAGATGCAAGCTATAGATGCAAAGAGCTAATTCATTAGAAAAGACCCTGATGCTGGGAAAGACTGAGGGCAGGAGGAGAAGGGGATGATAGAGAATGAGATGGTTGGATGGCATTACTGACTCAATAGACACTAGTTTGAGCAAACTCCCGGAGAGAGTGAAGGACAGGGAAGCCTGGCGTACTGCAGTCCACAGAGTCACAAATAGTTGGACATGATTGAGCTACTGAACAACAAAACATACCAAATATCTTTTGGTAATTCTAAAACTTGAAAAGAAAAAAGTATCAACACGTATCAACACAGAGATAATCATCAAAGCCAAGCCACTGAGTTTCTTCACAAATGATTTGCTGACAGGGCAGCTGAAATCCATTACATGTTGCATCAGACCATAGCAGAATCAAAATGCCTTCATAAGATAACAAAAACAGCAATTGTGGATTTCATAGACTTGTGGCTGAAATAAATTTTAAGAATGATAAAGCTTTAATTTTTTTCAGTAAAAATTTTTCTAATTTTTCAGAAATTGTAGTGAAAACTTTTAAGTAGTTTAACCAAAATTTCAGTCAAAAGTTAGAAGGAGTGGAGTAGGAATATTGATTTTCTGGTTTCAAGTTTGGAACTATTTCTTCCATATTATGCTGTTTTTCTCATTTCAAGCACTTACTCCATGTATGTACATGTATATATATATTGCATATATAATCCATTATGTTATTCCTATATACATATATATGATAATATCTAAAACTACTATATATACTAGATATATACTCAATAACTAGTTATACCAATGAATATATATGTATCTAAATATATACACACATACATATGTATTTGATAATGAGTACTAATCTGGCAACTAGCATCCTATACTGTGAAATATTTAAAATGGAAGAATCATAGTAAAAACTTGAACATGCAATGGCACACATATGATCCACTATGACATTCATATATATATATAAGTGTGATAATAACTAGAGCTATTATATATATTAGATATATACTCAATAACTAGTAATATCAGTGAATATATATATATATATAAGTGTATATATATATACACATATATACACACATTCATATATATTTGATAATGATTATTAGTCTGGTAATTAGCACAATGTATCTGTTTACACCATGAAGCATTTAAAATTGAAGAATTATAGTAAAAACCTGAACATCAGACTTTTCACATAAAACGTATTCTCCTTTGCCTTAGATGCTTTAGCAAATTCACTTTGGAGATGAAATTTTTTTAAAAAGGCACAACACTCTGCTTTGAGACAATTCACTGGTCACAGTAGGATTTATAGTTCTTGAAAGCTATTCAGAATTGTTAAGTCATCATATATCCTCACTGTTTTAGATGTTACTATTCATGAGTAGATTTTCAAATTTAATTCTAACAGTGTACCGTACATACACATTAGTTAACTGTGCACAGATATTCAAATCAAGAGAGAGATCTATAATGTTTTTGCATCTACTCATGATATTTCCACTAATGCCAGTGGAAACTGTGCATGTATTCAAAGGGACAAGTAATAAAGACATTATAAATACTATAAAAATATGACTTCTCCTTTATTTCATTCTTCACAAGAAGGAAAAAAGGTTGAACATGTTCAATACAATTAGATAAGAGGAACATTCAGCAGAATTGTGACCAAATGAACTTAGCATTTTCTATACCACTGGCATCTTCATCTGAGCATAGAGAGAAGCAACTATTTCAATAGGGATATTAGGGATAAGGTATTGTGTGTGTGTGTGGTATGTTTATGCATGTGTGAATATGTGTGAGAGTTTATATATATAAAACCTGCCTAGATAATATCAGTTACATTGAAATATCCTCCATGAATCAATTCTGTATAACAAGTATTTTCAGCAGTCTCTTATTCAACAGAAATTTTACAAATATGTTCTAATTTAATGTCTTCTTTGACAGGAGGTAGAGTTTTTAGAATTGTACTTTTCCTTTTATTCAGAGGTATATTTTCCTCAGTTCACCTTATCTGATCCTTCACAAGTACTCTGACTAAGGAAGTAAATCAAAATAAAAACTCTTAATAGTTAAAAGGATGTGTTAGATACATGTAAAAGTCATGAAAATTAGCAAATATTATTTTGAATTAAAAATAATCTGTTGTGTTACTCTCAAGTTTATAATAATTGAAATAATAATGAAAGTAATTAACATTTATTAGTAATAAGCATTGTAAAGAGTGGTTCACTGACATCATATGATTTAGTTTTGATAAAATTCATTGATGGAAATGAAATTCAGGGCAAGTAACTTTCCAGAGACCTAATGCTACTAATGACTGTGGCAGAATTCACAGGTCTCATTTTCAAGGTAAAATACCTAGAAAGCTATAAGCTTAATATATAACAATATATTCATTATAATAAACTTCTATATTACCAAGTTACATATATATTCTTATTTTTATAATTATAAAAATGAAATTTTATATGAATGTTAAAACTCTCAAATAGGTTTTAATCATTTTGTTCAATAAATTTTTATCAACTAGGTCTAATTTAAGAAAGTTTTTAAATAGTATTTTTGCATATTTTTTGTAGATATAATATTTACCCCAATAACTTAAACTATACCATTTAAAGACAAGTTTAACTCAATAATTAACACATTTTCCCCTAAACTTTAAGTTTGATTTTGAGATAATTTTCTACAATATACAAGGAAACAAGTTCAGGTAAATTTTCTAAACATGTTAAATGACAATTTTTGCAGTTACTTTAGAATAATATTAAGTGAATTCCAATAACATATACACTTTGATATATTCTTAAATTCAGGGTTCAGAACAAATTTCTAGCCTTTAATCTTTTAAGACGCTAGAAATTTTTCCACTTTAGTGACTAAATCCTAAAAGTACAATGCCCAAGTCATTGACTTTATATAGAAAAGACCTTTACTAATGTATGTAGGTCTGTAATATTCAAATTGTGACCAGGTATAGAAACTAACTGGTTCATTAACTCCCAGTGTCTAACGCTTACTTAGCATTTTGTTCTCAAAGTACATTATACTATTAACTCCCAAATCACCCACCATAATTATCTAGTATATAGGCAAACATCATTCTTTTTTAAAGATAGATAATCAAGTTCAAAGAGGATATTACCTAGATCACATCAGAATTAGTTATGATGTAGTATATGAAGATATAACTGGAAGGAGATAAAACTCCACTCAGATAATTAAAAATTATTCTACATAAATACTTGAAGGCATATTATAATATAAGACATATTTTTACAATGCAGCTACTTTTAAATTCTCAGTTTTCCTCAACATATTATAATAGTATGACTTAAAATGAGAAGGGTAAATCACAGATCAAGCAGATAAATTTTCAGTGACGATCTCCACCATTTCAGAGGAGAGTATTTGTGCTGGAATGTGGCATTTCATCACATTGTGAGCTAAGTCAAATTCATGAAGAGATTCTTCATTTTAACACAAGTCCTTTTTTTCAGCCAGTGACACTTGAATTCACATTTCATTTGAGGTTCGTATAAAGTTACCCAGAAATCCAAAGCACATTTAAACTGATAATTTTGCCACCTAAATATCTGGCTTTGCTGTATGATTTCCACAAGTCTATGGGAGAAAAGAAAATCCACAGTGCTTAAGGAACAGATAATCTGACTTTCACATGTGGAATATAATAGGAGGCTAATCTTTAAAATAATCTCTTTTTTTGTTGTTGTTGGAACATAGATCCTCTCTGAAGAGCTTACACATTTTTATCTAACTTTGGTCTCTAAGGAGTAAGCATTTCAAATAAGTTCTTCCAGTAAAAATTATTTGTAATTTTTAAAGAATACTAGATATTGAAAGGTCAATCATCTGGATTTTTCTTAAGTAAAATAGCACTATTTAAAGAAAGTATAGTCAGACGATGAAGAAGAAAGCATCAGGAGTCTGTTTCCTCATCTAGACAATCATTGAGGGTATTCATTGTCTTAAGCTTGCTCTGTAAGAAATGCTAAAGGGAGTCCTGCAGGTTAAAATACAAGGACATTAGAGAGTAACTTGAAGCCACATGAAGAAGTAAAGATCTCAGTAAAAATGGCACATAAGCAATTATAAAATTCTATACTATTGTAATGAAAGTAGGTAACTCCATTTTTTTTATTTTCTACATGGTGTAAGACATTAATATTTTATTTAAAAGACAACCATCAACCTAAAGCTAGTATTATAAATTGCAACTTTGGTTTGTAATTGCACATTTTACTGTCCTCATAATTTAAGAGTCTAATACATTTAAATAATCATTAGTTCATATTTTAGGGCATACAATGTATAGAGATGTAATTTTGTGGCATTTGCAACTGAAAGGGCTGAGGATGATTATGTAAAGGAGCAGAGTTTTGTATCTCATTGAAGCTAAATTAGTATAAACTCAAAGTATTATAACTTTAGGATGTTAAATGTAAGCCCCATGGTTACTAGAAAGAAAATAGTTATAGAATATACACAAACAGAAATGAGAAAACAATTTAAATGTTTCACTGCAAAAAGACAAACAAGAGAGAAAACAGTAATCCAGGAAATGAGAGATAATGTAGCTATAAGACATATGGAAAACAACGACAGAATTTCCTCTTTATCAGTAATTACTTTAAGTGTAAATGAAATAAACTCTCCAATCAAAAGACAAAGTTTGGCAGAATAGCTTAAAATATCATCACCCAATTACATACTGTGTACAGAGACTCACTTGAGCAGAAAATATTTGCAACTTGTGTTTTTATGTGACATTAATATCCAGCTAAACATTTAGGAAAGTGAAAGTCTCTCAGTCCTGTTGGACTCTTTGCAACTCCATGGACTATATAGTCTATGAAATCCTCCAGGCCAGGATACTAGAGTGGGTAGCTTTTCCCTTCTTCAGGGGATCTTCCCAACCCAGGAATCTAACCTAGGGCTCCCGCATTGCAGGCAGATTCTTTACCAGCTGAACCATTAGCGAAGCAGAACTGCTAAAACTCGACAAAAAACAACTAGATTAAAAATTGGGCAAATAATCTGCCTGCCAGTGCAGGAGACTCAGGTTGGATCCCTGGGTCAGGAAGGTCCCCTGGAGAAGGAAACGGCAACCCAGTCCACTATTCTTGCCTGGGAAATGCCATTGACAAATGAGCTTAGAGGAGTACAGTCTATGGGTCTGCAAAAGAGTTGGAAACTCCTTAGTGACTAAACAACAACAACCACAACAAAGAACTTGAACAGACATTTCTCCAAAGAAGATATACAAGTGGCCAATATGTACATGGAAAGACTCTCAACATTACTAACCACTGGAGAAGGCAATGGCAGCCCACTCCACTACTCTTGCCTGGAAAATCCCATGGACAGAGGAGCCTGGTAGGCTGCAGTCCATGGGATCGATCAGAGTCAGACACGACTAAGTGACTTCACTTTCACTTTTCACTTTCATGCATTGGAGAAGGAAATGGCAACCCACTCCAGTGTTCTTGCATGGCAACCCACTCCAGTGTTCTTGCCTGGAGAATCCCAGGGATGGGGGAGCCTGGTGGGCTACCGTCTATGGGGTTGCAGAGACTCGGACACGACTGAAGAGACTTGGCAGCAGCAGGAAAATTCAGATCAAACAACAGTGAGGAAATAACTCATACTCATTAAGATGGTTACTATTGAAAAATAAAGTAAAATAACAAGTGTTGGCAAGGATGTAGATAAATTGGAACCCTTGAGTACAACTGATGAGAATGTAAAATGGTTCAGCTGTTTTGAAAAACAGCCTGGCAGTTCTCAAAAAATTAAACCTACAATTACTATGTGATGCAGAAATTCTATCTCTATATATACTCTTCAAAATTGAAAGAAGAGTCTTGAAGAGATATTTTGAATATATTTAATACTATCAAACTGTATACTTAATAATCGGTGAGATGACAAATTGTGTGTGTATGTTATCATTATTTTTAAAAATTCGAAAAGTGGCACTTTTTTTTTTCATATTTTTACACTGACTCTGTGAACTTTGTTGTTCAGTTGCTCAGTCACGTCCAACTCTTTGCAACCCCATGGACTGCAGCATGCCAGGCCTCCCTGTCCTATACCATCTACCGGAGCTTGCTCAAACTCATGCCCATCGAGTCGGTGATGCCATCCAACCATCTCATCCTCTGTCATTCCCTTCTCCTCCCGCCTTCAATCTTTCCCAGGATCAAGGTCTTTTCCAATGAGTCAGTTCTTTGCATCAGGTGGACAAATATTAGAGTGTCAGCTTCAGTCCTTCCAGTGAATATTCAGCATTGAGTTCCTTTAGGATTGACTGGTTTATCTCCTTTCAGTCCAAGGGACTCTCAAGAGTCTTCTCCAACACCACAGTTCGAGAGCATCAATTCTTTGGCACTCAGACTTCTTTATGATCCAACTCTCATAACCATACAAAACTACTGGAAAAACCATAGCTTTGACTCAACGGACTTTTGTTGGCAAAGTAATGTCTCTGCTTTTTAATACACTGTCGGGGTTTTTCATAGCTTTTCTTTCAAGGATCAAGTGTCTTTTAATTTCATGGCTGCAGTCACCATCTGCAGTGATTTTGAAGCTGAAGAAAATAAAGTCTGCCACTGTTTCCTTTGTTTTTCCATGTATTTGTGTACTTATCCAGAGCTTTATATCCTGTGTTTCAGTCTCTTTCTCCATATCACACATTTAATTGAAGCAATATCTTACTATTACAAACTTAAATGCTATGATAAGAACAGGAATAACTGGCTTAAGAAAAGAGACTTTTTAAACACTGCACAGCAATTCAAACTTTCCCAAAACTGAAATGATGCACATAAAAAAAGGATAAAAAGCTATCTTCTTGAAAAGTACATTCACTGAAGAGATGTGCAGATATTTTTAGAAATGGAACAGATTCAACTTTTTTCCTCCTATAACAATTCTAGATTCTTTTAATACTATTTAATACTACTTTCAATTACCATTTTTAAAATGTGTGAGAACTGGTATATGGTACTATAAGTAAAACCACAGGTCAAAGAAATATCTGTATGAAAAAATATATATACTGTGAATACTATGCATGCTTTTTGAAAATTCAAACACATTTTGCTCACAAATAATTTAATTTAACTTGTCTTCTACATAGTAAATATTCTAATTTAATGGTTAAGACAAAAACTCCCTCTGCTTCAAGATGTAGAAAATTCATTTTAGCAATCAGAATTGAGTCAACTAGATAAGTCATTTGAAATTATGCAATTTAGATCTATAACATAGTATTCATTTCTAAAGAAAATTAATCCATCCTGTGGCATATTTGCAGAGAAGGCAACGGCACCCCACTCCAGTACTCTTGCCTGGAAAATCCCATGGATGGAGGAGCCTGGAGGGCTGCAGTCTATGGGGTCGTGAAGAGTCGGACTTGACTACGCGACTTTACTTTCACTTTTCACTTTCGTGCATTGGAGAAGGAAATGGCAACCCACTCCAGTGTTCTTGCCTGGAGAATCCCAGGGACGGGGGAGCCTGGTGGGCTGCCGTCTATGGGGTCGCATAGAGTCGGACACGACTGAAGCGACTTAGCAGCAGCAGCAGTGGCATATTTGAGGTAGCAAAAAGGTACTCTTTTAATATAAATCTCATATCTCATGGTTTCATTAACTCTTACTCTACCTGTAATTTTATCCTCTTTTTTAAATAAGCAGTTTTAATTGGTAAAACTGAGGATTTTACAGAAATCTACTGAAAATTTTTTCCTGTTATGTGCTATTTCATACACTGAACAAGCAACTATGTTAGGGAGCTGCATACAGATATTGCTAGGTGGGTGGCCTAGAAAATATTTTATAAACGGTGAGAAAACAGTGGTTCTATTATAACTGTAAACAAGACAGCAGTGAATAAGTGTTTCCTTAGAAGGATGGCAATGCTTTTAGGTATTATATGTAAGTGATTGCAGAATATACCAAATTTCTTTCATCTGTCAAGATCTGTATCACAATCAGTCCTTGACTACCTACAAGTCATAGACTTATGAAAATTCAACTCTAAAGTCCCACTTTTAGTAATAACTTGCTAGACAATCTTACAGGAAATCTAACAAAAATGGCCACAGTTGTCGATGTTTGCAACTGTTAGTTCTATTCATAAGAAAATAGTAACAATATTTTTAAACTTTGAAATTCCTGTTAGGTAGTTCCCTTTATCCTCATTTTACAGATGAAGAGATGGAGAATCAGAAGAATTAGGTAAATTAACCAGTTATACAGCTAGAAATAAATGAGCTAGAACTTGAATCTAGAACTTTCTGTAGTTCCTATACTAATAAATTATTTTTATGTTAAAGTTTAGTACATTTCGGAGACTAAATATTCTGCTTTTAGAGTAAATGTGCTTAAAGAAGAGACAAGAGTGAATGCCTTCAAAGCAGTGGTCCCCAACAATTTTGGCACCAGCAGCTCGTTTCGAGGAAGACAATATTTCCACAGACTGGAGTGAGGGGGTGGTTTGGGTATGGTTTAAGCGCATTACATTTATTGTGCACTTTATTTCTATTATCATTACATCAACTCCACCTCAAATCATCAGGCATTAGATCCCAAAGATTGGGGACCCATGCTTCAAACTGCCCTTATTAATTCATCTCATGGAACAGTTTTACTCTATGACATGGAGTATTGCTCTTTTAAAAAAAAAAAAAGCAGCTATTTATGTTCTGTTTCAGATGTCTATTAAAATCCAAGTGGAGATGTTAAGTTGACCAAATGAGTATGTGGAAAAGAAGCTTAAGGGAAAGCGTTCTGAGTAAGAGACAGACATTTAAAGGTTATCAACATACCTTTGCAAATTAAAGACCCGAGACTGGACATGATCACATAAGGAAATACTGCAAAGGGAGAAAAGAGAGAGACTCAAATCCCAGAGGCAATCTAGTCTTAATTTGAAGAGAAACAATCAAGGATGGATTAGAAGGTACCAGCACTGACTCAAAAGGGAATACCACAAGAAAATCATTAAAAGAAGCAAAAAGAGAAAAAAAAAATCAAATATTTGGGAATGGTCAATTATATGAAATTCTACTCAAAAAAAAAGATCACATGAGGACATGTAAGTTTCCTTGTTCTGTGTTAGACAACATGGACACTTTTCATTATTTTAATTAAATTTATTTCAGTGAAACTAGTTCAACTGGGAGCCAAATTGAAATGGATTAAAGAGTGAATGGGAAGTAAGGAAGTAGAGGCAGAGTTTTAGTATACCTCTAGGGAATTAACCTTACACAAAGGTCCTGTTTTTACCTCTCTCTCTCTCTTATTAAGCTGGAAACCCTCTCCAAGCAGGGTTAATGTTAAACTTTTCATCAAAGTTAATAGTCCACAGTGGCTGACACAGTGTCTCCCATGTAATAGGCATTGAGTATTTCTTTGTTGGACTATACTGGTAGAACCAGAATTCTGAAACTTAGTGAATAACTCAATCAGTGATGGAGCTTTTAAAAATCAAATCTTCCTTTCCAGATACACTGAATCAGAATCTGAAATTCCATTGCCATTTTCTATCTTCTTTTATAATTAGGTTGGGTCAAAAGACTGTGACTACAAGTGGATTATATATGTTATTTCCAGCACAAGGGGTTAAGAATTAAGTGCTTGTTTGCTCTTTGTCTACTGATGTCTGTATAGACATGAGACCCTCTAGGAAAATGACTCCAAAATGCAAGAACATCGGATCCCTATGTGAAGAAAGTTTTTAACTACCAAAAATATATTATCTTGAGAATAATTACCTATGTTAAAATTAAATAAGAATTATTACCTTTGAGAATCCTGCTTCTCAAAAAATGATCCCTAGAAAAGCAGCATCACTCTCACCTAGGAACTGGAGTAGGAATAGCAACCTGTTTTTAACAAACTCTCAAGGTAACTCTAATGTATGCTACAGTTTAAGAACCACTGGTATAAAAGGATACAGTTTGTTGAGGTTTACACCTATGTTATTGTCCTATATTTTCTAAAAATGGAGGACATAATGAACCATAAACTGTTTCATTCATTCTGAATTTTTATTTTGAATTTCTTTAATCTTCCTAAGGCTATTTAATGATATTTAATGATATTGTAAACTCAGTTTCAAGGCTATCCTAAGGCTTGTTTAATGATGATATTGTAAACTCAGTTTCCCCAAAAATGGCTATTAAAAGAAAAGTTAAAGACCCAACATCATTGAAGACTGATCATCATCTATTAATGGACTTGGCATTCATTAAGATCTGTTCTTCCATTGTTTTCTCAAAGGTCTCTACATAGATCTAAAACCCTTGAATTGTTATGTTTCCACTTACTTTTATTTGTCTTATTTTCAGCCATATCTTCCTTGGTGTTGCTTAACATTCTGAAGAAGCTCCTCTAGTCAACTTTCCCTTAGAATTAGAGAGGAATACCTGACTTCTTGTCAGCCTGAGATGACATCTAACCTCTTAAACAAGTCATAGTTACAAAATCAGTAAGTTATACATCAAAGGTTGAAAACCTGAAGAATTAGAAATGGTACTTGTGAATGTCTTTTCTTGTCATAATTCTATAACTTGTATATTTAGTCTATGTGAGCTGATAGATACATTTAATAATTTTTAAAGGAAAATAGCTTAAAATAAGAAAACTTTTTTCTTCTTATTATATTATCCAAAAATATAATGTTCTTCCGCTTGTATTTAAGCATTATTTACAGAAGCTGGAAAACATCCAAAATTACATATTAAAAAAAGATAGGGTAGGTAGGTAACTTTAATAGCCTCGCAAAGTCTGAAATATTTTCTCTCTAGTTGCATTTCAAAACAATACTGTACTTCCAGATCCTGATGAGATGACAAACTAGTAATGGCTCTTCATTCCCTCCACCAAAATCAAATAATCAAAACTTCAGAAGGTAAAGGGAGCATGTATCTGAGAAACCAACATTAAACCTCTCAGAAAACTTGAGGGAGGTTAAAGAAAAAAAAGTGGTTGTAAAAGGTTGCTGAAATGTCAGAGGCAGCCAGGAATGGCAGCATATCAACAGATCTGTCAAGGTAGTCAAAATCCTTCCAGAGGGTTACAGAAGCTTCTGTAATTGGATCTTTTCTTAAATTTCTTCTCAGACCCCAGTATTCAGCCTCTTACTCAACTAACATACAGTTACACAAATCTTAATGTTTCTAGAACACACAGCACATGTTCCCATGCCAGAGACCTTGATCTTGTTTTTCCTTCTACTTGGGATGCTCCTTCTGTTAGACGAACACATGGCTGGTTTTCTCAACTGTTTGGATCTTGCTCAAATGATACCTTCTTAGTGAGACCTTCCTTGATCATCCTATTCCAAATTAGAGCCTCCGTCTCCACTCCATTTCCTCCTTCCTTGATTCATTTTTCGGCATGGTACATATCACCATCTGATAGATTACATAGCTTAATTATTCATTTACTATTTATTTTCTTCTCCTCTCTAGAATACAGGTTCCATGAGGCAAGGTATTTCGTTATATTCATAAAAAATAACCAGTACAAAAAAAAACACAACCTGCTTGTCATGTATTAGGCAATAAATAACAATGTATTCAATAAATAAAATTTGGTCACACGATAAAATATTTTAAAAGGTATCACCAATCATATTAATGGTATAATAATAATTGTGCAAAATATTTCAACATATAAGATCATGAGTCAAAATTTCTGTACTGATGTCCATACTTCAACTTTATTTGCCTTGGACTTCACCTGATGGATAGCTTTTATAAAGCAGTGAAAATTTGAAAAAAAGTATTCTATGAGATTTTATGCTCTAGAGTCCCATTTCCCATTAAAAGTTTATTTATCTAAATGAAATTAAAATTGTATTTGTGTAAAGACCAAACAAATTTCAATGGTTATTTGTGGATTCAGACATAACAAATAAAACTGGAGAAATAATTATAGTTTTGGAGTGCTTAATAAATTTTCAATAATGCTATGCATTGAAGCAAGCAGTTTTCTCTGTAGAAGGTGCGAGTGTAGCACTGTAGATACACATTAGTTAAACCTGGAAACCATCAGAATATAATCTGATGGGAAAGAGCTCCTGAAAGTTATCTAATTTGGAAATAAAGAAAGTCTATTTTTAGATAAGCCATTTATATGCAGTAGGAAACAGGACATATTCTATAATTTAATAAAATATATAAATATAATTTTTGAAGCTAAATGTACCAGATAGAATTATGAAAGAATGGAAAAAGAAGAAAGAACATCATTATATTGTTTACTATAGCTTGGAGACAATTTGATCCAACAGCTTTTTGTTTACTTTTGAGGCATTTTGTAAACAAATTAATGGCAGTACACTATGATTGTGTTGCATATATGAATTAGTGTACAAACAAATACATACATGATCATTTATAAATTTAAAGGGGTAACTGCTTACAAGAAAGGACACTTGCTGAATAAAAGATTCTGGCAGGTAACTAACAGGAAGTGCAATGGTAATCACAAGGAAATAAATCTCCATACTGAGCAGCACATCAGAGACAGGGATATGAAACTGAAGAGCTGTTAATAGCAATTTTCCATACCCAACCACTGCAGTGATGGTCATTCACAGCTGAGCACCAACGTGACACAGAACTACTCATACTTTGGATGAAAACTGTGTAATATGTGCCAAAAAATGTGTTGTCTTTGGCAAATTTTAGCATTATGAGTCACCATCTTCTTATAATTAAGAAAGGATTTCTTCCAATTATTTGTCATTAGCATGAACAGAAAAAGTATCTTTACTGTACTTGTATATAAATTAGTTATCTTTAATAATAGTGTAATTTCTCCACCTATTCTAAAGAAAAATATCTTAACATACAATAGAGATCACAGAGATGCAAGGAGTTTGCTCTACATGTTGTTTGCAAAAGAGAGAAACTTTCTGTAGCTTTTCTGCCATTTGAAGGAGGCATGCCAGCTGTTGACAGGAGAATGAATAGGTCCAGTCAGGCCTAACATGCATTCTACTGTACAGAACTATGTTCACTGGATATGCTGTCAATGAAATTTCTTGTTCCTCTTTTCCATTGTTGACAAACTATTTTATTCCTCTAAATAGAATAGAGAGTTACATGTTGTGCAGAATAATGACTCTGGATTCAAACAAAAAAAGAAAATTTTTCAATATTGATTTGAATGGTAGTATGAACTTCCTGGCTTTGTTTTCTATGTATGGAAATCACGACATTTTCAGATGCTGCCCCTTGAAAAAATTTTACTTTCATTTTTAACATGCATTACACACACCTCTGTAAAGTAAGTAAATAGTTTACCACAAAAACTGCACCACTTGCTACGCATATCCACAAAGTTTACTGAAACCTATTAAGCCTTCAGAACTGTGTGCATGCATGCTCAGCTGCGTCTGACTCTTTGCAACCCTATGGACTGTAGCCTGCCAGTCTCCTCTATCGATAGCATTCTCCAGGCAAGAATACTGGAATGGGTAGCCATTCCCTTCTCCAGGGGATCTTCCTGACCCAGGGATTGAACTCAGTTCTCCTGCACTGCAGGCGTATTCTTTACCATCTGAGCCAAAAGGGAAGTCTACACACAGGTAAGTAGATAAATAGATCGACAGATACAGTGGCATAAGTATTATAACCGAGAAATGAAGCATATTAAAGTGAAAACCTGCAATTTAAAAATGCTTTAAAAATTTGTTCTATAAGACAATAGTTTGGTTTTCTTAAACTATAATTATAAAGTAGGAAAATATTCTAGCTCCTAGCAAACATGAATTTAGTAAACAGAAAATCTACTGAAAAAAATATTTTGGATGAAAACTACTACTAATGGACAGTCTTGATGCACATATTTTATAATATTGTCTATTTTGTCCAGCCTGGAAACTTTTATATAAATAAGCTACATTTGCAGGGAATACCTCCACCAACTTATCACTACAAAACTGATAATTTTCTAACATGACATATTATCAAAATAGTTTTATAAAAGTAATAAATAACATAATTATGCATCTAAAATGAGAAGCAGGGCCCAAAAGAGTTAGGTAACTGGCTAAAACCACATTCCTTTTTAAAACTACTCTTACATTTGTGGTTCAAAGTTAAAGTCAGATCTAGGTATCCAACTAACCATTTCAAAGTCAGTATTTTAATGGTCATCACTTGCTGTTATAAGAGCAAATGTATTCTTGCATGGGGTACCTTTCCTGCTTTTGTACACCAACTACACTGACAACACAGGGCATATTCTAGGACTGTGAAGAAAAAAATTATTTGGCATTGTAGCAGCAAAATATATATTTCATAAACAGATACATTCTTCACCACTGAATATCTGCATTACAAAAGTGTTGGCTTATTCCCTTTATGTGAAGCTTCTATTACTTTGTGACTGATTGAGATTCTTTTGGATCTTAAATTTATATTATTCTCAGCTGCTGACCAGGGACAGAATTCTTTCCATTCCCTGATTCTTCATTCATAAAGGAATATTTTATATTATTTTGAACTTTAAGAGTCTCCCACTGTAAGAGTACTATGAAATTTAGGATGTAGAACTATTTGAGCTGGACCACATTCTGATACTGAGCTCTATCCATAGGTCCAAATGAAATTCCTAACAGAAAGTGCTATGACTTCAAAAGTACTTCACATTCATCCAACCAAAATTTAACTCTCTCTCATCTTTTATCAAGTGTTGTAACTATATTTAAGTGTCAATCAGCTTACCATGATTACATTTTGCCATACACCAATGTAGTGGTTGTATATCTATCTTGTCCATTAAAAAATAGACTGAGGACAACAATGCTTTATTAATCAGCATTTGCACTTCACATTCACCTTTACATAGAAGTAAATAGCTAATGTCTATTGCATTAAATTCACATTCACATGACTATGCTAAAGTTAGTTTTATTTGAAACTGTTTTGCTTAAATCCTAGAGTTTTATTCTTCTCAATATAGAATAAAGCCTCAATATTAGATGATACATACCTATTTTCTACCTATTGTGGAAACAGTGTCAGGTTTCATTCTTGGGCTCCAAAATCACTGCAGATGGTGACTGCAGCCATGAAATTAAAAGACCTTTGCTCCTTGGAAGAATAGCTATGAAAACCTAGACAGTGTATTAAAAAGCATAGACATAACTTTGTTGACAAAGGTCCACAGAGTCAAAGCTATGTTTTTTCCAGTAGTCATGTATGGATGTGAGAGTTGGACTATAAAGATGAGCACCAAAGAATTGGTGCTTTCAAACTGTGGTACTAGAGAAGACTTTTGAGAGTCCCTAGAACTGCAAGGAGATCAAACCAGTCAATACTAAAGGAATATTTATTGGAAGGACTGGTGCTGAAACTGAAGCTCCAATACTCTGGCCATCTGATGTGAAGAGCCAATTGATTAGAAAAGACCCTGATACTGGGAAAGAATGAGGGCAGGAGGAGAAGGGGCTGACAGAGAACAAGATGGTTGGATGACATCACCAGTTCAATGGACATGAGTTTGAGCAAGCTTCAGGAGATAGTGAAGGACAGGGAAGCCTGGTGTGCTGCAGTCCATGGGGTCACAAAGAGTAGGACACAACACAGCAATTGAAAATGAAAAACAACCCATTTTCTGGCTATCCTGCATTGGTAGTCGAGTAGTAGTGAGGATAAAACAGACCCATAAATTCTCAAATACATAAATAAATATGATAATCTCACATTTTATACTTGAAGTAAATATTATAGAGATCAAAAAGGGTTCAGAGTTCATAGGTAGATCAGAGACCATTACCTGAAAGAAGGGAATTTCAACTGGATATTAAGGAAGAGGTAGAATTAACTCACTTAAGGAGCAGAGGAAGGACTAGCTACAAAAGGAACAAATAAACATACAGAAGTAGAAAAATGTAAGATTAGCATTCATAGGAAGTTATTTCATCTAGCTAAAGATTACAGTTCATGAAAAGGTATAGAAAGAGTTATTGAGTAAGTTGGAGCCAGAAGGAAGAGAAAGGAAACTATATGGTTAATTTGACACAATTATATTTAGGGTTTAATTAATTTTACATAATTTTTAGAGTCTCTGAAACTAAAAATAATGAGTTGACTGACTTTACTCAATAGTTACATATTGAAAATTTGATAAAGAGATGTATAATAATGGGACAGTATTTTAGGCAGTCAGTAAAGAATAAAGGGTAAGAAGCATTCAAATGTATATATCTCTGCATATGACGATGCTGAAGTTTGAGTATCAGTGTTCCTAAGAGAATTATATTCCAGAGGTAGGAAGAGTTAGAATTATAAATAATTCTCCCCTGCTATTTTTGCAAAGGAAAATAGTAGCTCTTAACAAAAATTAGTCATCCTATTATTGAGCTTTGTAGAAATTTTCACTCACTGTAAACTTAAAATAAATTTTCCAGCTCAAGCAGTATTTAATTTATATATTAGTCACAACTTACTGAGGCAGAAAAGTTGATAAACTTACCAACTCTTCAAGGATACCACAAACAAGTAGTAGTGGTAAAAGTGCTTCCACTTATCAGCAAAGAGAACTCATTCCAGTCTAAGGCCACACCACGCTGAACGCGCCCGATCTCGTCTGATCTCGGAAGCTAAGCAGGGTCGGGCCTGGTTAGTACTTGGATGGGAGAACTCATTCCATTTCTTTATAACTTTTCACTTTCAGAATTTCCAAAAGCTTAACTGAAGCACATAATCCTAACAAAGTTACTCTTTTCACTCATTAAACTAAAAAGGCGGGGCAGGGGGGTGGGGATATGTGGTTAGATTACAATTTAATCCTTTACAAAATCACTCTGATAGCTCTTACTCCACAGGCTCATTTCTGAGGCAGTCTCAAAGTCATGGGAAAATGACTGTACCAACTACACAATTCTCCGTGCCAAAGAATAAAAAGAGTTGGCCTAGACAATTTAGAACTATAAATATTATGTTCACATTACCTATAATTGACAAATACATGTTTATAAACTGTTTCTGTAGAATAATTTTATAGAAGAGAACTACATATGAGTACCTATAATGATTATCGCACTGTTATATGTGTATGTGGTAAGTCACTTTCAGTCATGTCCAATTTTTTGTGACCCCACAGACTGTAGCCCACCAGCCTCCTCTGTCCATGGGATTCTCCAGGTAAGAATACTGCAGTGTGTTGCCATTTCCTTCTCCAGAGGATCTTCCTGACCCAGGGATCGAACCCAGTCTCCTGCATTGCAGGCGGGTTCTTTACCACCTGGGAACTGTTTACATATATATTCTATTTTAACCTTTACTAAGCTTTTGTGAGGCAGATATTATTAATAAGAAAATTGTGTGCTATACAGACAAGATTTAAATTCTTGATTGGATTCCAAAGCCCAAGCTCTTCCCATTATGGCCATCTTCTCATCTGAGTTGGTACATATCTCTAGGATGCACAATTGGGTGTGAGAACCTGGAAGAGAGTGGGCTGGGAATAAAGCAGCCAATACTGAAAACAGAATTGACCATAAGCACTGTTTGGAGCATAACTTGCAAAAATATTTATAATACAATTCAATGCCTACCTAGTTGTAATGAAACACCTATCACTAGGTTAGTTGCAAAGTTATGGTACTTAATCCTCAAATAGAGAAATAGTTTCTAATTATGTTCATTGCTGGTTTGATACTGTATTAGCTAAGAGTCGGACACGACTGAGTGACTTCACTTTCACTTTTCCCTTTCATGCCCTGGAGAAGGAAATGGCAACCCACTCCAGTATTCTTGCCTGGAGAATCCCAGGGATGGCGGAGCCTGGTGGGCTGCCGTCTATGGGGTCGCACAGAGTCGGACACGACTGAAGCGACTTAGCAGCAGCAGCAGCCTTGGAAATTATTAGAATATTGCAATATCATTTCAATGTCATTCAGTGCCCATTAACTTAGGGGAAATCTGTGTAATTTCATCTATAACCTACAGAGTAAAACACAAAACTGAATCTTCCTTGTTCTTTATTGCAATGGCCTCAGTCTAAGTAAACTCAACTTGTTCTTTCCAAAGAGATTTCATGTTGTCACAAGGAGAGAACTCACAAATAGCCTGCAGGCAGGAATGGATCATTAGACTAACTGTGAAAAATGGATTGAAAAGCAAAACAAATCTTCTTTGAAAACTATAATCTAAACTTGTCAGAAGAAAAGAAAGCATATATTTAGATAGAATGAAGTTATTCATTGTTGGAGTTGAGTATGCCTATTTGAGAGAGTCTACTATTTGTGTTAAGGTATACCCAAGTCTGGCCACTTAGCCTTTGAAAGAATCCTGAACTTATCCTAATAATGATTTTATAAATATTTTGAATTATCAAACTACTGAAGTCATGACATCACTAGAATATTGTGATCTTCGAGATAGATATTAGCAGTAATAATAACAACTACAATATCTGTATTTAAAAAAGTTAAAGATGAATATATTTGCAAGATTATATAAGTAAGCCAATAATCCACCAACTCTCAATTATATGGTTATTGTTAAATAACAGTGACATGCATCATTCAAAGTTGGGACTAGTGCAAAAGCCATTATTTTCATAGAACCTAGTGGAGATATATATATATATATATATCCATTTTACTTATATATAACAATATAAATACTGTCTTCATATATATATATATATTTTACAATATAAATACTGAATATAAACAAAATAGTATAGTCACACAATGAAGCTTTGTGAAGGCTGAACTAAAGCCTAGAGTGTGCAAGATTGTACTGAATATTTAAATGATGCACACACAACATATTATCTGCCTCTGCAAAGAGAATACACTAAGCTCCATGAAACAACTGAACTTCAGGGCCTCCAGGGAAACAGAATGTGCAAGAAGCATATGAAGCTATTTGTGTTACTTACTCGGCATGAAATACTTCTCATTTTGCCAAATGCAAAAATAGAAGCTTAAAGGGATAAGGTAAACATCATTAGATCAGTCAGTACACCACAGAAATAAGGTTCAAACACAAGTTGGCACCAAAACCTGTATATATTTCTATTACTCCAGGATTTCCCAAGCACACTCTACGGGAAAGTAATAGGTATTACATGAAACAAGGATGCCATGTTGTAGAAATTTAAAATACACTGAGTTAAAGAAAGTGAGCAAACTTCTTTAATGCAGGACTTCCCAAAGCCTTTAATATGCCGCTGAACTTCATAAGTATCGAACAATGAGACAGAACATGTGACATTTCCCAAAATTATTTCACTTCAGAAATCCCATTTCAAATGGGATTATTCAAAAGGTATTTTAGGAAATACTGTGCTACTCTGTGCTACAACACCCAGCAATATTTTCAAAAAATTTCAAAGAAAGGACTGATTTGCTGAAAGTAAAGTTTTTTTAAAAAATTAGAAAATATCATGGATATCATGGAGAAGTGGCCTTGAGCAAGGCCTGGAAAAATACATAGGGTGTAAATGAGTAAAGAGAAAATGCTTCAGGCAGGTAAATGTATCTAAACAAAAGCATATATTGACACTACACCCTTGTAAGACAGTGACCAATAAAGGATAGAAAATATCACAAGGGGTTTTAGCATTATGCAGTTTACTCCCAAACCAATACACAATCCTGCTTTTGCTCAAAGCCCATCATGTGGGTTTGGAGAAAAGAATAAAATATGATTACCTTGGAAGTGCGTGGTCAGATTACAAAAAGTTTCAAAAGAGAGAGGAACCAAATTAACATTTGTTAGCCTCATTACACAATCCACCCAGTGCTGCTTTCCCCCTGCCAGGCTGAAGCTGTAGGATATGTATGGAGAAGAGAACCCAGTGGGAGGTTATTTCCAGAGCATGGGAGCAAGGATTAGCTTTGAGACCCAACCTCACTGGACACTAGGAGTCCATCTGCATCTCATCAAGCAGCTGCCCTTCTCCACATTCATCCATTAGGGCTCTCCTCTCTGGAGTATGCAACATGCAGGAGGAGACCTGTCCCTCACTCACAGTTCCTAAAAAGTCATTTCCTGTCAATATTTCATTTGTTTAGCAATGATAGAAAGCCAAAGATATTCTACTAATATAGTGATAGAAAAATATTTTAAAGTTTCCTTTTAAAGTAAATAAGGAGTGATGATTACTTGTGTCCCTCTTTTTTTACTTTTAATCACACTGTAAAAAGCTTAATTTTGGTAAAACTTAAATTTAATTATTAAGTAATAACGCTGTTTCTCCATATGCATGAGCACTTTGCAATCTCTGTGAGTTATGACAGGGCTCAGGGGATCAGTAACTTTTCCTCTTAGTTTTATACAAACCTGACCCTTAAGTAAAAATAGTGTAGCCAAGTTAGAAATGAGGAATCAGTCCCTGTTTTAATATATGAATTTGTAATTACTTATACAGAGACATTTGATCTTTCCTCTAGTTTACATATTCAGCAGACTTAATCAGACTATTTTCCCTCTGGTATTTTTGACTTATAGTTCTCTTTGATTATGGACCACAATAAAGTGTTTAGTATAATTAATAATAGTAAGAACAAGAATGCCTTCCTCAGAAAGATGTCAATAACCAACCTACCAATACTTGACAGTATGATGTCTTAACAGCAATGCTACACACACACACACAAAAACACACACACACATATATATATGCTTTAAAAGCACATACGAGTAAATGTCTTGTATAAAATAAGCATATAAATGTACACTTGTATAACATCTACCAAACTGTTGAAGTATAATAAGATGAAATTTACTTACAGGTTATGGAAATGCATCAATAATGAAACAGGCAAACTGTTGCTAGGAGATTTTTATAGAGAAAGGTACATAGAAATTATGCTGAAAACTAGAAAACAGCTAATGGTGAAATGAATATGTAATAGGTCTCCAGCCATAATAAATTTATTAAAGGTTTTACTCAGCTCTTAAGAGATATAAAGCTAGTCATTGTCTCATCTGCTGTTGACCTCTGGACCAAGTATATTTGAGTATATCAGTTGTTCCAGGGGCACTAATCAGCTCTAGTAACAGATTCATTATTTCCATATATATTAAGACAAATATTTATTACATCTGCCTTATATGTAAAACTCAGTGCTGGACAGTGGGATTACAAATGGGTAGAAAAATATATGATCTGGTGGTAGGTAGCTAGCTAACCCACTATCATAAAAGGCAGTGTCTAATGGTGCCTTTGATTAAAACACAAAGAAATAAAAACAAAGATGTGTTGGAGAGATCAGAAGTGGAAAAATAATAACCATCTAAGCTCACCAGGAAAATCTTATCGGAGAAGGCAACAATAGTGTTTTTTGAATTTACTGTTACAAATATAGTACAAACTCTCAAACCAGGTTTCATGAAAGTTCAATTTATTGCCTTGGCCTTTTAAAAAATGAGGAATGGGATGGCTCTGTTTTTGAATAGGAAAATGACATTTTAAAAATACAGCCAGTTCATCCCTATGGCTATAACCTGGGAAGCATTTCTACCATCAATATAGACATGTGCATAGCTCTCTAGTTGATCTGTTTTTCCTCTACTCTTTCAATATTCCCACCCATGTGTATGTATCATAGCATTATACAAAATGGAGCTTTTTAAGATGATATCTATGAAGTTTCTCATCTCACAGGAACAATGCTATGCAATGTCAAGCATTTGTGAGAGGGCTGGCCAACTATAGGAAATAGAATGAAAGAATCTTTCAAGCAAAGATTAATAACTCAATTCTTAGATTTGTGTTGACAAGACATAGATTGACTATAGGAATACAATTAAAAATTACTCTGGTTCTGTGCTTCTATGCAAAGTATATGTAGCACATTATCAATGACTATAAGACATCAAGGTTTCTTTAGAATGTAGGAAGTATGCATGTATTTATCATAAACACTGACAATTTGCTTCTTTCTCAGCATTTGCTATTACATGCTAAGGGAAGCCTGTTGCCATGTTGCAAACTCCCCTATAAAGAAACCCATAAGGCAAGGAAGTGTGTCTATAGCCAGATGCCAGTGAGAACTTGAAGCCTGCAAACAGCCTGGTGAGTGAGCTTGGAAATCCACCCTCCCTAAATTAAGCCTTGAGATGACTGCATCCCTAGTCCAAAGCTTGAAATGAAACCTTGTGGGGGAATCAGGGTCAGAGTCCTGACCCTCAGAAACACTGGAATAATATATGCTTGTAAGCCATTGAGTTTGGGGGTAATTTGTTAGATGATAGTAGACTACTAATTTATTGTAAAAATTAAAGAAAAATAATCACAACAAAATTAGCTTCAATTACTTTTGATTTCAAATATATCATAATGTTTAATTAAGTACAATGATTGGTTAAAATACTGAAGGGCAAATGTATTTATATATACTTTATATCATCTAAAATATGCTTTTAATTTTAAAGTTAAGTCTTTCTTATTTCTGGGGAAAAAAAAGGAATCAATCTTTATGAAAGTGGGCATTAGACTTTGAAAAAGTTTTAGTACATACAGTGATATCTTTCTTTGGTCTTTTGTTATCAGAATTTTGATAACTTTTCAGGGAAATCCTTTTCAAAATGTCTTTATGTTATTGGCCTTTTTTTTAAAACTTAGAACACATACATTTTCCACAACTGAGTCTTTATTACTGGATTAGTTTTCCCTGCAGATTACATCTCAGGTCAGATTTGAGCCTCCTTCATGTTTTGTCAGGGGTCAAAGGGACCAAATAATTTAAATTGTTGAAATAAGTCAGAGAAGAGTAATAGGTTCTTATAATCTTGTGACTCTACAAGTCATCCCTGAGGACCATCTGCCAGAGAATTTAAAGCTCAGGCAGCAGCCTCTAACAACGGAGGGAAAAATGAGAGGGTGAAATACAAATTTTACTAGAAAAAGGAAATCAAAATAATAAAAAAGAAGCTTTACAGAAGCGAGGAGCATCTGTGATTCAATATGCAACATCACACCCATGAAAGTTTGAACATAACTTCATCTTCAACATGACTTGGAAACCAAATCTGAGAAGACAGAAAATGTGAAAAGCCTCTTTACTTCTGACAAACCACATATGAGAAAATAATTGCCGGTATGCAATTAAGTAAATTTGATCCCAATATTTTAGGAAATTTTTCCTCTATTTTTCTTTCCTGCCAAACTCCTTAAGTTATGATGTATGCCAAATGCCTTCATTTTCTCACCATATTTTCCTCGCTTCTTTTGCAATCTTGTATCATCTTTAACATTAAGGAAATGGGTTCTCACTAGCCTCAATGAAATTAAAGTTAAGCTTCTTTCTCTGCCAAATATTACTTGAAATCTCTGTAGCTTTGACTGAATTTATCTCTTCCACTTTAGAATGCTCTTCTTCCTTAACTTTTTAGTTTTGTTCCATCTAAATTATACTCTGTTTTGTTCAGTCACAATATATCTTACTGCTGCTGTGCTGTGCTCAGTCACTCAGTCATATCCCACTCTTTGTGATCCCATGCACTGCAGCCCACCAGGCTCCTCTGTCCGTGGGTATTCTCCAAGCAAGAATACTGGAGTGGATTGCCATGCCTTCCTTCAGGGGATCTTCCAAACTCAGGGATCAAACCACTTTTCCTGCATTGCAGGTAGATTTTTTACCATCTGAGTCACCAGAGAAGCCCATATCTTATTGTTACTTTACTTCAACCCAAACTCAAGGGCACTTATCTCTCATGGCTTAATGTGATCTTTTATTTTTCCATTCTCTATATGTGTTCACTTAGACAAATTAAGTCCTCTGTACCATAAAGATACAGACTTAAATTGAAGAAAGAGGGGAAAACCACTAGACAATTCAGGTATGACCTAAAGCAAATCCCTATGATTATACAGTGTAAGTAAGAAATAGATTTAAGGGACTAGATCTGATAGAGTGCCTGAAGAACTATGGACAGAGGTTCGTGACACTGTACAGGAGACAGGGATTAAGACCATCCCCCAGAAAAAGAAATGCAAAAAAGCAAAATGGCTGTCTGAGGAGGCCTTACAAATAGCTGGGAAAAGAAGAGAAGCAAAAAGCTAAGGAGAAAAGGAAAGATATAACCATTTGAATGCAGAGTTCCAAACAATAGCAAGGAAAGATAAGAAAGCCTTCCTCAGTGATCAGTGAAAAGAAATAGAGGAAAACAATAGAATAGGAAAGACTAGAGATCTCTTCAAAAAAATTAGAGATACCAAGGGAACATTTCATGCAAATATGGGCTCAATAAAGGATAGAAATGGTATGGACCTAACAGAAGCAGAAGATATTAAGAAGAGGTGTAAGAATACACAGAAGAACTGTACAAGAAAGATCTTCATGACCCAGATGATCACGATGGCGTGATCACTCACACTCACCTAGAGCCATACATCCTGGAATGTGAAGCAAAGTGGGCCTTAGAAAGGATCATTACAAACAAAGCTAGTGGAGGTGATGGAATTCCAGTTGAGCTATTTCAAATCCTGAAAGATGATGCTATGAAAGTGCTACACTCAATATGTCAGCAAATTTGGAAAACTCAGCAGTGGCCACAGGACTGGAAGAGGTCAGTTTTCATTCCAATCCCAAAGAAAGGCAATGCCAAAGAATTCTCAAACTACTGCACAATTAAACTCATCTCACACGCTAGTAAAGTAATGCTCAAAATTCTCCAAGCCAGGTCTCAACAATACGTGAACTGTGAACTTCCAGATGTTCAAGCTGGTTTTAGAAAAGGCAGAGGAACCAGAGATCAAATTGCCAACATCCACTGGATCATCAAAAAAGCAAGAGAGTTCCAGAAAAACATCTATTTCTCCTTTATTGACTATGTCAAAGCCTTTGACTATGTGGATCACAATAAACTGTGGAAAATTCTGAAAGAGATGGGAATACCAGACCACCTGACCTGCCTCTTAAGAAACCTGTATGCAGGTCAGGAAGCAACAGCTAGAACTGGACATGGAACAACAGACTGGTTCCAAATAGGAAAAAGAGTACGTCAAGGCTGTATATTGTCACCCTGCTTATTTAACTTATATGCGGAACAAACACATCATGAGAAATGCTGGGCTGGAGGAAGCTGGAATCAAGATTGCCGGGAGAAATATCAATAACCTCAGACATGCAGATGACACCACCTTTATGGAGGAAAGTGAAGAAGAACAAAGGAGCCTCTTGATGAAAGTGAAAGAGGAGAGTGAAAAAGTTGGCTTAAAGCTCAACATTCAGAAAGCTAAGATCATGGCATCCAGTCCCATCACTTCATGGCAATTGGATGGGGAAACAGTGGAAACAGTGGCAGACTTTATTTTTTTGGGCTCCAAAATCAATGCAGATGGTGACTGCAGCCATGAAATTATAAGAAGCTTACTCCTTGGAAGGAAAGTTATGACCAACCTAGATAGCATATTAAAAAGCAGAGACATTACTTTGCCAACAATGGTCCATCTCGTCAAGGCTATGGTTTTTCCATTAGTCATGTATGGATGTGAGAGTTGAACTATAAAGAAAGCTGAGCACCAAAGAATTGATGCTTTTGAACGGTTGTGTTAGAGAAGAATGTTGAGAGTCCCTTGGACTGCAAGGAGATCCAACCAGTCCATCCTAAAGGAGATCAGTCCTGAGTGTTCATTGGAAGGACTAATGATGAAGCTGAAACTCCAATACCTCAGCCACCTGATGTGAAGAGCTGACTCATTTGAAAAGACCCTGATGCTGGGAAAGATTGAGGGCAGGAGGAGAAGGGGACTTAGTGGATGAGATGGTTGGATAGCATCACCGACTCAATGGACATGGGTTTGGGTAAACTCCAGCAGTTGGTGATGGACAGGGAGGCCTGGCGTGCTGCGGTTCATGGGGTCACAAAGAGTCCTACACGACTAAGCGACTGAACTGAACTGAACTGAACCACAAACATATTGAAGATATTCTGACTTCTCAATTTAGCTTTCAAGATTATCCTTCATTTAGTACTTTCCTGTAATTATGCCTCCAAATATCTTCTCATGCAACTCTCATAACTGGATCCCCTTCTCAAAATCATCTTCTCTCTGCTTTTGAAAAATATCCCCTGCTTTTTTATCACCTAATTTTATGGGGGAAAAAAATGAAATCTAATCTTTGAGTCTTTTTATAAGTGCCTTTACTGACTCTTCAATAGGATAATATAACAATCTACCATAACTTGGTTGACTAACAACAAAGCACAGGAGGTGAAAAATTGAAGGGACTGGCGATCCACTCCAATATTCTTGCCCATAGAAATCCATGAACAGGGGAGCCTGGTGGGCTACAGTCCCTGAGGTTTCAAAGAGTCAGACAGTACTAGGCAGCAGAGCTGCAGCAGCATAGTCTTAGCCTAATAAAATGCTTTTGTTCATGATATGTCCAGTTCAACAATATTCCTCCTCAGCTTTTATCTAGAAATTGTCCTTCTCTGTGCTATTAAAGACAGTTAATACAACTAGAAAAAATAAATGTAAAACATATTGTAAAATTTTTCACATAAAGGAATTCTGTAATGTATTGTGTTTTACACAGATCACGAGATACAAATGTGTTCTAGGAATAAATTTGGGAACTTTTTAGATATTAGGTTTAGAAGTGGGAATTTCCTTATCCTCAGTTCCAAAAAGAGTGAGACTTTTTAACAAAGAAGCGGTGTGGCCTCTTAACTTTGCTCCCATTTCTGCTGAAAGAAAGAGAAGTGACTTATCTCATTTGTGAATTCTGAAAAGAAAGTTAGTAGATCTGGTACTGCCTACCCCTCCCTCCTTGTCTCCCTCCTTTTCTTTTCCTCTCTCTCTGCCTTTGTCTCCATCTCTCCCTGACACCCTATCCCACCACGCCATACACAGACACCATCGTTTTCATCTTTTGAGCAAGTCTGCCCACAGAAGCATGTATTCTGAATATTTCCGAAAATAACCTTGCGGTAAACTGATTGGAGCAGACCTAGTTGAGTGTAGAGAGGGGAAAGCCTGGAGTTCTTCAGCTGTGTCTGAGACCTGCAGGGAAGTCTACATAATTGCAGGGTGAAAAATTAAGAAGCCTAGTAAGTTTGTCATTCTAAGGAATAACCCAAGTTTTCTAATGCAACTATTATCAGCAATAACTCATAAATTTGGCCTCCATTAGTCTGGGACATTATTTGTTGCTCCCTCAAACCTTCAAACTCTTTGTTTTCATAATACACCTAATCCTTTGCTTCAGACTCTTACAGTCATCATTTTAGCTGAGCTTTAGAATCTGATTCATCCTCTTTTAAGGGAACTTGCTCTCATAGCAATCCCTACATGCTCCCATGGATACAGGTTCTTTCTTCTCTTTGCCCATCATTTACTTCATTATTTCTTTATTTGAAACTCTATCATCCATGGCTACCTGACACTTTTGCTGTGAAATGTCTGCTGTTACTGTCTCATTTTTAACCTCTTCTTTTGAACATTTTAATTTCGCTGATCACCACAATTTTACTGTAACTACCCTATCAAGTATCACAAATAAACTCATTATTAAATTAATTCCTTTTATTTCAAACCCATTTTCCTTGGCCTCATCTAATTTCAGTGTTCACATATATTATTTTCTTTCCTCAGAGGTTTCTGGGATATGACCACTATTTTCTGTTCTTCCTCCTTTTGCCTATTCTGCATCCTAGTATAGACAAACATTCTCTTAAGTACAATCGTTGATTTTTTTTTCAACATTTCATCAGATACCTACTGTCCCTCAGACCTAAGTGCTACTAACTCCAAGTATATGGCACGCTCTTTCTTCTCAACTCCAGTTCTAAATCTTCTTTCATCTAATACGCATCCATTACCTCAAAATCAACCTCACCAAAACTGACATCATCACTGCTTCCTCCAAAACTGCCCATGTTTTAATGCTCCTACTATCATTTTGTCATTGTCTCAGGACTAAAATCATAGAGGGTTTTTTGCAACTCTCTCTCTCTATCCCATTCTATTTGAGAAAGCTCTCACTCTTCTCTTTCTTACTTAAAATATGTAGCTCATAACTACGAAATCTTATTCATTCCAATCAGCATCCTCCCAGTCTAAGCCTGGATGACTGCAGGCTGATTTCATGCTTGAACTCTTGCAGCAGTTGTCAACCTCCAGTCCCACTAATGTGACATATATTAAGTTGGCTGATAATATAAATGATGATGCTGTTTATATTTGTCCTCGTGTCTTACAATTTATTCAAGAATACACAGAAGAACTGTACAAAAAAGATCTTCATGACCCAGATAATCACGATGGTGTGATCACTCACCTAGAGCCAGACATCCTGGAATGTGAAGTCAAGTGGGCCTTAGAAAGCATCACTACGAACAAAGCTAGTGGAGGTGATGGAATTCCAGTTGAGCTATTTCAAATCCTCAAAGGTGATGCTGTGAAAGTGCTGCACTCGATATGCCAGCAAATTTGGAAAACTCAGCAGTGGCCACAGGACTGGAAAAGGTCAGTTTTCGTTCAAATCCCAAAGAAAGGCAATGCCAAAGAATGCTCAAACTACCGCACAATTGCACTCATCTCACATGCTAGTAAAGTAATGTTCAAAATTCTCCAAGCCAGGCTTCAGCAATACGTGAACGTGAACTTCCAGATGTTGAAGCTGGTTTTAGAAAAGGCAGAGGAACCAGAGATCAAATTGCCAATATCCGCTGGATCATCGAAAAAGCAAGAGAGTTCCAGAAAAACATCTATTTCTGCTTTATTGACTGTGCCAAAGCCTTTGACTGTGTGGATCACAATAAACTGTGGAAAATTCTGAAAGAGATGGGAATACCAGACCATCTGACCTGTCTCTTGAGAAACCTGTATGCAGGTCAGGAAGCAACAGTTAGAACTGGACATGGAACAACAGACTGGTTCCAAACAGGAAAAGGAGTCCGTCAAGGCTGTATATTGTCACCCTGCTTATTTAACTTATATGCAGAGTACATCGTGAGAAACGCTGGGCTGGAAGAAACACAAGCTGGAATCAAGATTGCCGGGAGAAACATCAATAACCTCAGATATGCGGATGACACCACCCTTATGGCAGAAAGTGAAGAAGAACTAAAGAGCCTCTTGATGAAGGTGAAAGAGGAGAGTGAAAAAGTTGGCTTAAAGCTCAATGTTCAGAAAACTAAGATCATGGCATCTGGTCCCATCACTTCATGGGAAATAGATGGGGAAACAGTGTCAGACTTTATTTTTCTGGGCTCCAGAATCACTGCTGATGGTGACTGCAGCCATGAAATTAAAAGATGCTTACTCCTTGGAAGGAATGTTATGGCCAACCTAGATAGCATATTTAAAAGCAGAGACATTACTTTGCCAACAAAAGTCCATCTAGTCAAGGCTATGGTTTTTCCAGTGGTCATGTATGGATGTGCGAGTTGGACAGTGAAGAAAGCTGAGCGCCGAAGAATTGATGCTTTTGAACTGGTGTTGGAGAAGACCCTTGAGAGTCCCTTGGACTGCAAGGAGATCCAATCAATCCATCCTAAAAGAGATCAATCCTGGGTGTTCATTGGAAGGACTGATGTTGAAGCTGAAACTCCAATACTTTGGCCACCTCATGCGAAGGGTTGACTCATTGGAAAAGACCCTAATGCTAGGTAGGATTGGGGGCGGGAGGAGAAGGGGACGACGGAGGATGAGATGGTTGGATGGCATCACCGACTCGATGGACATGTGTTTGGGTAGACTCCGGGAGTTGGTGACGGACAGAGAGGCCTGGCATGCTGCAATTCATGGAGTCGCAAAGAGTCGGACACGACTGAGCGACTGAACTGAACTGAACTTACAATTTATAAATTTATTTTCTATAAAGTACAAGTCATTAATATATCTCCAAAATCAATACTAATTCCTATATATATTCAATAAAGTTTTGCTGCATTAATGAATGACTAAATAAATGAAGGAATAATCCTCACAGGTACTAAAGTTTATAACTTATCTGTCATTGAGATAAGGCAGGTATTCAGTTCAGTTCACTTCAGTCACTCAATCATGTCCAACTCTTTGCAACCCCATGGACTACAGCATGCGAGGCCTCCCTGTCCATCACCAACTCCTGGAGTTTACTTAAACTCATGTCCACTGAGTCAGTGATGCCATCCAACCATCTCACTGTCTGTCATCCCCTTCTCCTTCCGCCTTCAATCTTTCGCAGCATCAGTGTCTTTTCTAATGAGTCAGTTCTTCCATTCATGTGGCCAAAGTACTGGAGTTTCAGCTTCAACGTCAGTCCTTCCAATGAACACCCAGGACTGATCTCCTTTAGGAGGGACTGGTTGGGTCTCCTTGCAGTCCAAGGGACTCTCAAGAGTCTTCTCCAACACCACAGTTCAAAAGGATCAATTCTTCGGCACTCAGTTTTCTTCACCATCCAACTCTCACATCCATACATGACCACTGGAAAAAAAAATAGTCTTGACTAGATGGACCTTTGTTGACAAAGTAATGTCTCTGCTTTTTAATATGCAGTCTAGGTTGGTCATAACTTTTCTTCCAAGGAGTAAGCTTCTTTTTATTTCATGGCTGCAGTCATCATCTGCAGTGATTTTGGAGCCCCAAAAAATAAAGTCTGCCACTGTTTCCACTGTTTCCCCATCCATTTGGCATGAAGTGATGGGACCGGATTCCATGATCTTAGTTTTCTGAATGTTGAGCTTTAAGCCAACTTTTTCACTCTCCTCTTTCACTTTCATCAAGAGGCTCTTTAGTTCTTCTTCACTTTCTGCCATAAGGGTGGTGCATCTGCATATCTGAGGTTATTGATATTTCTCCTGGCAATCTTGATTCCAGCTTGTGCTTCCTCCAGTCAAGAGTTTGTCATGATGTACTCCACATATAAGTTAAATAAGCAGGGTGACAATATTCAGCCTTGACATACTCCTTTTCATATTTGTAACCATTCTGTTGTTCCATGTCCAGTTCTAACTGTTTCTTTCTCACCTGCATACAGATTTCTCAGGAGGCAGGTCAGGTGGTCTGGTATTCCCATCTCTTTCAGAATTTTCCACAGTTTATTGTGATCCACACAGTCAAAGGCTTTGGTATAGTCAATAAAGCAGAAATAGATGTTTTTCTGGAACTCTTGCCTTTTTGATCATCCAGTCGGACATGACTGAAGTGACTTAGCGGCAGCAGCAGCAGCAGCAGCAGCAGCAGCAGCAGCAGCAGCAGCAGTGGATGTTGGCAATTTGATCTCTGTTTCCTCTGCCTTTTCTAAAACCAGCTTGAACATCTGGAAGTTCACAGTTCACGTATTGTTGAAGCCTAGCATGGAGAATTTTGACCATGACTTTACTAGCGTGTGAGATCAGCTGCATTCGATAGATGAGGAAGTTTCTGACAGTTAAATGATATGCTACAGGATACTAAGGAGCAGAATCTGGGATAAATCCCATAATGTATGCTTATGTTTTCTATCTCTTTTTATATAGTACTTCTGATACTACATTTCATTTTTTAAAGTAGAGTTTTATAATTTTAGTTCTGTGATTCAAATAATGGAATATCTACTGACATAGATATATAGATAGATAAATAGATAGGTAAATAGATAGGCATTTTTCTCCTCATAGGAATACTAAGTTTTTATTTTAAGGCTCTCTGTTTTTTGTTGGATTACAAATATCACAGCTAATCACTTAACCTCTCTGGATGTCATTAACCACAAAATAAAAATGATATTATTTATCCTTCCCTGTTTACAGATGAGGGAAAATCTGGCATAGGAAAGTTACGATATAAAACAATATACACACTGTCTTGTGAAATTTTATTTCCAGTGATATCCATTTAACCAATTTTTGAAAAAGAAATAATCAGCGAAGATCATAAAAAAAAGTTTAATTGCCTCAGGAAAAGTGATTATTTTTTAAATGAGGATTTTAAATTATGAGACTAGTCTTTGTAAAGTAACTATCTAATATTAAACTGCAAACATTCTTATACTTTGTCAATCTATGCTTCCCTTTCTATATGAATATTACATATCTTATGATATTATATAACTTATGATAATAAATTTAGTATATATATTAAGAGTTTTTAATGTGGACAGAACATAAAGATCTAAAGTGAGAAAATTCAAGAGCAGTGGGCTGTTGGGTCTACATGCTTTCAATATTTCTTGATTTTGGCACTTTGCAGAAGTTTTTTCATTTCATCTCAATTATAACACATGAAAAGTCTTTTTATTAGGCTCTTCTCAATGCTATAAAGTGCTCCGAAAGTGAGAAGGTGCCCTCAATTAAGTAGGCTGAGAAAACAAGAATCCCAGAGCAAGCTCTTCTCAGCCTCGAAAAGAAAGTCCTGCTAAATTGGTCTGAATATTTTTAGACTAAACAATCATAAATAAAT
This sequence comes from Giraffa tippelskirchi, assembly GCF_054371585.1. Classification (NCBI taxonomy): domain Eukaryota; kingdom Metazoa; phylum Chordata; class Mammalia; order Artiodactyla; family Giraffidae; genus Giraffa; species Giraffa tippelskirchi. Next base: position 78,420,747 of record NC_137275.1, on the reverse strand, counting down.
ATGAGTTACATTTATACTCATAGGAAATTCAGATTATACTCAAGGTTTTTTTAAAAAAATGTGTTGCCTCTAAATGTATTCAACTCTCTAATGAAGAGATTTAACATTTAATGGTAGATGTCTAATGAACATCTGTGGAATATGGACTTAAAAGAATGAGCTGACAGTTCTTAACATAAGATTATAAACTAAATATGTGTCATAAAGTTCTTCTTTTTTGTAAATGAGAATTATCCTACACTTCACAGATGTTCCTTACATATTTCATAAATACTCTAGAGATACAAAATATAATTTATGTGTTCATATTTAGAGTTGCCTTAAATTTTTCAAAAATTAAAAAACAGATTCCCAGATTATGTCTTGATTATAATCATGAAGTTCTGAAATGAAGCATTTTTATATGCCTTCCACCTTCTTGTATAATAAAATCAGTTTATCTATATACTGGATGCATATCCACCAAAGTCTTATTTTGATAAGTCTTAGTTCAAATAAAATATAAAATATTTATCTTAATAGTGGTTCCATTAAGAAGTTATCATTCACAAAATGTTTTATTTAGAGAGCTATTTTTATATTATGCAAGTTATCTTTGAGTTTTTCTCTACAAAGAAACTAAAGAACAATGAAATAGCATATCTGCTATTTAGCAGATCTGCATTTATTACCAGAATAAAGTTATTTGATTTCGTTATCATGTCTTCTTGTGTTTCTTTTATATGGTTTTAAAGGATCTAATGTTAGGTATGAAGATGACCACTGGGTTTTTAAGAAGAATCTTTTTTTAAGCTACAAAAGTATGTATGTACACATGTATGTATTTTAGAAACAACCATAACCTAAACTGTGAATCATTGCCCTTCTGAAATACAAGTCATATGAAGAACATTTAGAAAGCAAAAAAATGTTTAAATTTTAGAGGTTTTTTCCCTTTTCTTTTTTCTTATTCTCTCAAAGGCCTCAGAATAAAATGTTGCTTGCATGCATGCTCAGTCACTTCAGTCATGTCCAACTCATTGCGACCCTATGGACTATTAGCCCACCAGACCCTGCCCATGGGATTCTCCAGGCAAGAATACTGGAGTGGGTTGCTGTGTCCTTCTCCAGGGGATCTTCCCAACCCAGGGATTGAACCCAGGTCTCTTATGTCTCCTGCAATGGCAAGCAGGTTCTTTATCACTAGCAGCACCTGGGAAGCCCCAAAATGTTGCTTAGGCTTCTTAAATTTGAAAAGTCTTCAGTGACATTAATTTCATTCTGTAACACTTGGGAATCACAGAATTCAGACAAGTTTCTAAATTAAGGAAGTACCGGATTAATAGAAGTGTGTGTAATGTGGTTGAATGTACACTAGTAATGAGTGGAGAAAAACAAAAATGGGATTAGGCCAACTGGGGAAGAGAAAATTCAGAATGAATAATACAATGTGGTAATACGGTGCAGAAAATCTCAAGGTTTGATCAGATTCCAGAGTACATTAATGGTATGATGCTTGGTACTTCTGAGCTCTACTTTCCTCATTGCTGGAAAACAATAATGCCTTTTTTTTTATTTTATTTTAATTGGAGGCTAATTACTTTACAATATTGTAGTGGTTTTTGCCATACATTGACATGAATCAGCCATGGGTGTACATGTGTTCCCCATCCTGACCCTCCCTCCCACCACCCTCCCCATCCTATCCCTCTGGGTCATCCCAGCACACCAGCCCAGAGCACCCTGTCTCATGCATTGAACCTGGACTGGCAATCTGTTTCACATATGATAATATACATGTTTCAATGCTATTCTCTCAAATCATCCCACCCTCACCTTCTCCCCAAAATAATGTCTTTTAAAATTAAATTTGTAACATATAAGTCTCATTCAACAAATTTTTAACTACCTGTAATCAGTCAGGTTATGTCTTAAATGTGAAAGATACCGTAGTGACACAAGTAAGCATAAGTCTCTCATTTTTAATACATAAAATTCTAATGGGGACATGATTAAGTACAAATGTGATACAAAGCAGAATGCAATTACTATAATGAAGTGGAGGGACTATAAATATACATGGTAAGGATACTTGTTTTAACTGAGGAGAATGGAGATCTTCCTATAAAAAAGTATCCACGGAACAGGAAACTGAAGGATGGCACTAGGGAAGGATCAATGGGGTTGAAAGAAGTAAGCTGACACAAGAGAAAATTTTCATAGAACTTGACTGAAGTTTAGTCAAGTGGGTTGCTCAGGGGTATAGAAGAAATGAGAAACTTCTCCAAACTCAAAGCATGATATCTACATGGAAAGTAGGAAAGATGATGAGTTTGCAAGTTTGTTAGAAGTCTAGTATGGATTTGGATATACATATCAGACTCAATCCTTTTTTTTTTTTTTTTGAGCCTTCAGCAAATATAGGATCAGGAAATCCATGGAAGTGTAGAAGATCACCCTGAAAATTCCTATTGAATGAGAAGGAAGTAGTACCCATGTCAGGACCTGAAGAATATTAACTTTGAAAGGATGGAAAGGGAGGAATAGTCTGAAAGAAGACAGAAAGAGGAGCCAGGAATGAAGGAGGAAACAGAGGAGTGCAGTGTTACAAGAACGAAGGGGAGCATTTCCGTAACAGAAAGTAGTAAACATAACCTTTTTCTTACATACAATATTTTATATAAAATATCAAGAATGGTAAGAACTAAGAAGTGTGTACCTGATAGGGAACCAGGAGTCTTCAGATAAGACAGAGTTGCATAACAAAGACAAGTTAATCAAGATCCAGTACTGAACGCACAGGACAAGAATACAGTATATATATGGACAGTTCTTTCCTGACCTTTGGCTGTAAAAGGGAGAACATGGGTTAAACCCTGTGGAATATGTGGAAAGCTTGTCTTACACAGTATGAAGATACTTGATGAGTCAGTTCCCTTCTCTATCCTTATTTAGAAGGAAGGTTATATTTGAGTAAGGTTTTTTTGTAATTGCTAAGTATGAAAAAAATATTTTCTTAAATACCAGAACTGTGCCAAGAGAAGGAATATACTGACAGTGAGAGTCAATATGTGACACAATAAGCCACCCCAGGAGCTCATAATGTACTAGAGCTAGAAAAGGCTTCCGAGCCCAGTTCTCAATACATATCTTCCAATACCAACAATTATGTCTGAGGGGGTGAATTTATATCACTCCTCTATTCCCTTATTTAATCATTATTAAGTAAAAATTATTACTTTGGTATCAATCATCTTTTGACCAAAACAAAACAAAAACATCTTTAGACCAACTAGTTAAGAGAATTTTCACATAAAATGAGAACAGCGTCACTTATACGTAGATATGTTGACTTATATATTCCTGACCTCTTATAAAAATCCTTTCTTGTCCTGAATAAAATTAAATAATTACAATCAAGTATGATGATTATAAAGTATGTAACTGAATAACTATAACTACACCTAATTTCTTCCAATTATCTACAGAATTTCAAAAAACTAATTTACTGAAATTGAATTAAATGCTTTAAAATTTTTCATAGCTTCTAAATTCTCAAATTCTCAAAAAAAAAAAAAACCCTATAATTGAATTCTCTAAAGTAAAAGTGGCAATGAAATCACATCAGTCAGCACATTATTCCATGTGATTGAAAAAGAGACTATGAACACAATATATTCAAAACAATATTTAGGTATTTTCTAAAGCTTAAAATTGGAGTGACATTTTCTCATTAAAGCTAATCTATTCTGGATAACTTGATAAAGCTGACTTTTTTGGAAGACCCAAAAGTCTTTAGCCTATCGTCACCTATTATAGCTCCTTTATACCTTCTTAAAATATGAGCTTCCTGGATTACCAAATACAACAAAATTAAAGGAGACTGCCTGCTATGTGGGGAGTGCATGGCTGAGCCTATGACAACTACAGAAGTAAACGCAGGGAAGACATGGACTTCATCCTTCATGAGGTGTATACCTAACTCAACACGTTAAAGTTTCATTTGAACTGGAAGTATTGATTCTGTCCCTTACAATATCTTTCTGCTTTTAAATATTTCTAGTGACCAGGCTAAATATCAAAGTTTATATTATTCCATTCTGTTGCCTGTACAATTTTGGATTTTTTTTTTTTTTAGCTAACTCTTGTCTGAAATTCAGGAGAACTAGTAAGTTCTTCTATTTTGTTTTTTGTTTTTATTTATCCATTTCACAGTAGTAGACTCAGTCTTATTGTTAACCATAATTTGCTAATTTCTCCTTTCCATTTTTAGAATTCTGAATTACATCATCAAGCAATTACTTCCATTGAGGTTTTTCATTCATTTTTCTATCCTCAATTAATTTCTCCCTACTTTTAGGATCAACTTATGTGTGAGAACACACACACACAAAAATGAAGTTGCAAACTGTGAATGCATGAGGTACACTGTCATATAATGAAAGCAATAAACTAAGGGGAAAGAAGGAAATAAGTTCCCCTTCAGAGGCTTTAACTATTACACCAAATAACAATAAAAGTTTTTGTAAAACAAGTGGTTTATTGCCTAGTTTTGATAAACAAAAAACTTTAAATACTTGTTATTTTTTTTTTACTTTATTACTTTGTAAGTATACAACTGAAAGTGTCACAAAGTCATCTACTTTCTAATATTCCTCTTTATTATTTTGCTAAGTATTAGAATTCTAAAACATTTTCAACTTTTGCTGAGCCAAAGTTGTTTTTCTGATTGTTTAAAATGTCTTAGCTGACATTCAAATGAAGACAAAATATTTAAAGTATGCTTAAAAGTATGAGTATGTATTTTCAGTACAATACCTGAGTTGTACCTGTAAACATTCTATTCTAGAACTAATACAATTTTGTGTCTAAAGGTATATGTTCAATAAGAGATCACTTTATTACTGTTAAATGATACTGTAAATAACAACTATCATTGATTAAAAGCTTATATGCCAGACTCCACTGAGAGATCCTTTTATAAATGTATATATGTATCTATCTATACATATGTGATTTATATATATATATGTATACTGAATACATATGTATATATTTAAATAATAATCTATACCTAGCATTGTTTTCTCAATTTTACATCCAGAAATCAAGGCTTATAACTTATTATATTAATTACCCCAAATGAGATGAAATATGATAAAATCCAAATGTTTAGATACTAAAGAAGTTGGTTCAAAGTTATAAACCCTTTTATTTCTGAGGCATCAACTCTCAAAGAACACTAGAAGACTTAGAAGAGTTTGGTTCTAATTCTGTCTTGGCTACTTATCTCCCAAATAAACCTCATAGATGTGAGACCCAGGACAACCCTGACCTGATCATAGTACAGGAAGAATTTAAGGGGCTTTAGACCAACCTAGTGGGATTTGGCTCTAAGCATCCTTGTTGAAGGCTCTCACATTGGGCTGTACTTTAAAAAACTGGTTATATAAACAGTTCTCAAGGTCAAGTCTTCCCTGAATATATTGATATTCACTACTGATTATTTTCCTCTGTAGGCAAGATATTCAATAATGCTAAAAACTAAGACTCAAAAGCCAATCTTTGAAGACTCAAGTTTGTATCTATTTATAATTTAAATTCCATTTCAGCTTAGGAAATGAGCAAAGGGTCATCTCAGTGTTTTTAAGTCTTTTAAAGCCTCATGTTATATTTGATTATAAAAGATACATATACACACACATTGTTCAATATGGTTCTAAAGAGGAGAAGACATTCCTTTTTGGTTACATACACTTGGTCACATGGTGAGAAATATTTTTTATGATAAAACACAATAATGTCATAATGCCAGACTGTAAAATCATTTTTATGAGTTGTTGCCTTTCTTTCTGTGATACAAAGGTCTATCTGAGCATACAGCACAATGGAGGGAAAATATGAAACTAAAAGAACATCTAAAAGATCAAATTCATGAAGCATTCAATATTCATCCTTTCCTTCACTTTTTCATGACTGCTCTTTAAAAATATCACAGTAAGTTGCCATTTATATAAATATATGAATCAATGGGAAAGTTATGTTCTTAACAAGTATGCATAGTCAAACCAATCAGGTTAAATAGTTTTAAATAACTGTACCAGACATAAAAAGAAAAAAGTGGATATAGTTCTCTCCTGAAAAAGTAGATTACAAAGGGGAAGCCAGTCCTTTGTATGTCTGAAACTTAAAAAATAAATAAATCATGTAAAGACATTATTTTAAAAGTTTGGTCAATGGAGAAACATATTTATAAATGCTCCTAGAATATAATGGTATGGAGAAAAAATAATTTATAAGCAGTGCTCACAACATTTACTCTTTGGAGATTTGTTTTATGTTAGCATATACTTACTAGTCTGATTGGGCTTCCCAGTGGCTCAATGGTAAAGAATCTCCCTGCCAATATAAGAGATGTAGGAGTCAAGGGCTTGCTGTCTGGGTTGGGAAGATCCCCTGGAGAAGAAAATGGCAACCCACTCCAGTATTCTTGCCTAGAGAATCCCATGGACAGAGGGGCCTGGTAGGGTCGCACAGAGTTGGACACGACTGAAGCGACTTAGCATGCATGCATGCATTGGAGAAGGAAATGGCAACCCACTCCAGTATTCTTGCCTGGAGAATCCCATGGACAGAAGAGCCTGGTGGGTTGCTGTCTATGGGGTCGCACAGAGTCGGCACGACTGAAGCGACTTAGCAGCAGCAGCATATACTTACTAGTCTGACTGGGCTTCCCAGTGGCTCAATGGTAAAGAATCTCCCTGCCAGTACAAGAGATGTAGGAGTCATGGGATTGTCGTCTGGGTTGGGAAGACCCCCTGGAGAAGAAAAAGGGCAGCCTACTCCAGTATTCTTGCCTGAGAAATCCCATGGTAGACGACAGTCTATGAGATGACAAAAAAATCAGAGATGACTCAGTAATTAAACCAACAACAAATACTCTGACAGTCCTTGAAGGACTTGAAGACTTTGGAAGAGGAAGACTTAGAGCAGGTTTGTTATACACATAAAAGTGCACAAGCAAGTGAATCAGAAATCCACTTCACTCATGGTACATAAAAGAAAAGAAATGCAACATATTCCCAATAATACATTGACAGTGTTCTAAAGATTTACCTAATTCCACAGAAGGAAAAAAACATCAGATGATTGAACCATTGCAAACAATAGCCCAGTTTACTACAGTAACATAATTTCAGGTAATATTTAGGAAACAATAGTATGATTTATATTTACATAATATAATGTTTGCACTTTACATAAAGAATAAAATATATACATTTAAGTCATGTGAATTTTATCATTGGCCCTATTAAAGATAAAGATATAAGAAATAATCCAACTTCAACCATCAAATGCTTCATTTCCTAAGCATTGTTTACATATATGATTATAATGTTAAACCTTTTAAATTCTAGATTTTGAACTCCTCTGCTTCACATCAGCAACTTTAAAGTACTCCAGTTCAGGTACGGGTAAATATTCAGGTGACATTTTCTCATTGCACAGGGCAAAATCTAGAAACACGCTTTACAGAAAAATTAACCTCAGGTTTTACATTTAACCTGAATTCAGTGGACCTATATTTTAAAGCATTATGCTAATCTCATTCTACTCTTTAGATGTGACCTTGAGCAAGAGGAAACTGGCATAAGAAGAATTATCTTGCTTAGGATAGCTTTGCTATGATACTCACAGGCAGTTATCCATCGGAACCTGCAGTACAAAGCCATTTTTTTCTTTATTGTGCTATGCTAAAGTTTCAGGGATAGTCCTCATTTCCTCTGCTGTATGCATCTAACATACACTGTTCTTACTTGCTTTAGCTGACATAGCAGCCTGTGAAAAAGGTTTCATTCTTTTTTTTTTCCCAGTATGACCACATGGGTAAAAGTTGAGGTTGAAAGTCAGCTTAATATGCAACAGTCACATAGCTCAAGTATTCAGGTAAGTGACTTGTGTCTAGGTGGCTGCATGAACCAGCCATTTCAAATCAAAGCAAATGGATTCACAAATGAATTAAGCTTAAAGTTAATTTGAAGTATGGAATTCAGTATATATTTCTGGGGTACCATAAAAATGTAATAAAAGTCTAAATGTAGCAACCTCATGACTGAGCTTTGCACATGATATATGAACTCTGTCACAGAAAAAGAGAATATAACATAATGTAAATAAAATTATATTGCTCAAATTTAGTAGACTTTTATCAAGATCTTTTGTCATATATATTAGGATCACATATTTGACTGTGTGGATCACAACAAACTGTGGAAAATTTTGAAAGAGATGGGAATACCAGACCACCTGACCTGCCTCCTGAGAAATCTGTATGCAGGTCAAGAAGCAACAGTTAGAACTGGACATGGAACAACAGACTGGTTCCAAATTAGGAAAGGAGAATGTCAAGGCTATATATTGTCACCATGCTTATTTAACTTATATGCAGAGTATATCACGCAAAATGTTGGGCTGGATGAAGCACAAGGTGGAATCAACATTGTTGGGATAAATATCAATAACCTCAGATATGCAGATGATAACACCATTATGGCGAAAAGCGAAGAAGAACTAAAGAGCCTCTTGATGAAAGTGAAAGAGGAGAGTGAAAAAGTTGGCTTAACGCTCAACATTAAGAAAACTAAGATCATGGAATCCGGTCCCATCACTTCATTGCAAATAGGTGGGGAAACAATGGAAAACAGTGAGAGACTTTCTTTTAGGGGGCTTCAAAATCACTGCAGATGGTGACTGCAGCCATGAAATTAAAAGACACTTGCTCCTTGGAAGAAAAGCTATGACCAACCTAGACAGCATATTAAAAAGCAGAGACGTTACTGTGCCGACAATGGTCCGTCTAGTCAAAGCTATAGTTTTTCCAGTAGTCATGTATGGATGTGCGAGTTGGACTATAAAGAAAGCTAAGCGCTGAAGGACTGATGCTTTTGAACTGTGGTATTGGAAAAGACACTTGAGAGTCTCCTGGACTGCAATGAGAGCAAACCAGTCATTCCTAAAGGAAATCAGTCCTGAATATTCATTGGAAGGGCCAATGCTGAAGCTGAAACTCCAATACTTGGCCACCTGTTGCTAAGAACTGACCCTTGGAAAAGACCCTGATGCTTGGAAAGACTGAAGGCAGAAAGAGAAGGGGACGACAGAGGATGAGATGGTTGGATGGCATCACCAACTCGATGGACATGAGTTTGAGTAACCTCTAGGGGTTGGTGATGGACAGGGAAGCCTGGTGTGCTGCAGTCCATGGGGTTGCAAAGAGTAGGACACGACTGAGCAACTGAACTGATATTCATTTTCATAAATAGTATGTATCTACTATTATGAATTTGGCTTACATGTCAAGTGTTTGGTTACTGAAAACAAAAGGAAAAAAGATAAATTAACTAAGTCTGAAATCCCAATGAGTCTGTCACTTTGGTCACGTCATTTTACCTCTTCAGTTCATACTTTCTCCTCTGTAAAATGAACAGACCTAACTGCAACAGCATCTCTGTAACAGGTTAAAATGGAGTTCACAGATAATGTAACCACATCTATACACTTGGCTTCAACATAATCAATATAATTAACTGACCATACTATAAAGGAAAAGCACAGTTTCACGATAAAATGATTTATATTTGAATGTATAAATGCTCTGGCACAACTATACAGAAGATATAGATAAAGTCCTCAGGTGCTTACAAACCCTGTAGAAGATCAAGCTGAAAGAGAGAACAATAAGTAAAACTTTTGTGAGGTTTGTGTGAATACATGTGCAGTTGCTCAGTTGTGTCCAATTCTTTGCAATCCCATGGACAGTAGCCCTCTGGGTCCTTTTTTCCACGGAAATTTCCAGGCAAGGATACTGGAGTGGGTTGCCACTTTCTACTCCAAAGGATCTTCCCAACCTAGCAATCGGAACCCGTATCTCCTGCATTCCCTGTATTGGCAGGCATATTCTTTACCACTGCACCACCTGGAAAGCCTTTTATGAGGTTAGTGGGGCTCAAATACCATAAATTTCATTTCCCTTGGTAAAGAGATTTTCTAAAATGGTGATTAAGCAAAATTCAGTCTTTTTTCAGTTTACATGGTAGTTGTATTCTTGAAAAAATCATTATCCTTTAAAACCACACAAAAATTAAATTTCCTTTTATGGAAAATGGAGATGGGTCTAAGCTCAGATAATTATAAAAATAGGGCAGTGCTTTCCTATGAGAAACTCTTCTGAGAATGAAGATATTAGCACCCCTTGATTCTGCCCACTAAGCATAAGCAGAAGCCAGTATGGGGCAATCTCTCTCTAAAAAACAAACAAACAAAATCTAGATTTTCTGTTAATTTCCTCAGAGTAAATACTCCTAGGATGGCCTGTTTCAAGCTACCAACATGATGTCAATGTGTGAAGAGCTGGAACCTATCCTTAAGATAGATGATACTCACACCACTGGTAAGGCCCCTTAGCCACTGCATTAACCAACAAAACTACAAAATTCCAAAATGTTCCTCTGAGAACCACTAACTAAAGTGACCTGTTGAATTTCACTTACAGTTTTATGATAGAACTTATTATCACTTTTAATTTTTACCTTATATATTATTTTTTCTTGTTCTGTGTCTTTTATGTACATATATGAAATGTTCTCCTATATTAAGAATATAAGGAAAAAGTTACTTTTTGATACTAAACTATTTAGTAAGAACATCTTATTCCCAAGGTAATTCATTCATTTTAATTCATTCAGCATTTATGGACCATGCCAGGTTCCAGTCTTGGTTTTGGAATGAGCAACTTGAATCTTCTCAAGAACTGGATAGGGTAATAAAAACATTAGGAAAAAAAAAAAAAACACTTCTTAAAAAAACTATTTGATGGAGTGGATAAAACAGATAAGTGAAGATTAGAAAGTTAAGTTTTATTAAAGCTAATATATATGGAGTATTCTAAGAACAAACAAAATATTTACAATGCTTAAATTTTATGCATTTTTATACTATAAAATTATTACAGAACTAGAACTCTCTATATGGAATTGGTTATTTACATTAAGGAATAACGTGTTATAATAAGAAGACAATGGGATTTCTTATTCACGAAACTATTCATTGAGCTCTGCTACCTTATTAACCAAGTGACCTTGGACAACTTCCTGAACTGAAAAATGAAAATTATAATGGCCTTTGCACTGGGCCTTTTTTTTTTTTTTTAAGTGTAGTTGATTTACAATGATTCAGGTGTACAGCAAAGTGATTCAGTTATCACATACGTATTTTTTCAAATTCATTTTCATTATAGGTTATTACAAGATACTGAATACAGTTTCCTCTGTGTGCTGGGTTTTGAGAAGGTTTAAAATAACATAGCATTGTATTTGGCATGCAGGAGCATTATAAGCAACATTATATGATAGCTCCCATTTCTACTCCTGGACCCTAAGTCTTCATAGAAGATTCATACTCCTTCCTTTATAATGTCTAACACAATGCCTTGCACAATTTTATGTTCAGTAAATATTTGTAGAATGAATCAGTTCCAAAAGCAATGAGCATATCATGGCACTGTTTATTTTAAACTGGTACCATACAAGTACATATAATCACGATACTGATAACACAATTTTATAAAAAATAAAGAGTAAACATTCCATAGATATGAAAAATCGATTATTAGAAGAACAAAGTCTACTATAATTTATATGTACTATAATTATTGCCTTCTGATTATTTGTATTAATTTAGTATTTGTATTATATTAGCATTTTCAGTGTATCCTATTCTTTATCTTCTCAGCACCTCTATGGAGAAGTTAGGCACTTGTTCCCTTTAAGGCACATTCAAGAAAGGCCCAGGCACAGTGGCTTCATACTCGTTAAGGCCATATATCAAGAAAGTGGAAGAGTAAAGAATACACTCAGAACTGCTATACTTTTGGTTTGGTGTTTTAGTCACTCAGTCATGTCTGACTCTTTTGATCCCATGGACTGTAGTCTGCCAGGGTCCTCTGTCCATGGGATTTCCCAGGCAAGAATACTGGAGTGGGTTGCCATTTCCACCTCCAAAATATCTTCTCAAACTAGGGATCAAACCCGTGTCTCTTGCATTGCAGGCAGTCTCCTGCATTTCAGGTGGATCCTTTATTGACAGAGCCACCAGGGAAGCTCATGCCACCAAGGAAACCCATTTTAGTCACTCTATAATTATTAAACCATGCTAATTTTTGTAATAAGGTAATGAGGATACACAAAGCAATTTCAGAATACACACTTCACATAGAACATCCACATTCTAAGAATCTTTATTTTGAAGAAAACAGTATAAGAAAACTTTCTCTCCTTTTTCTACTTAGAGAAAGCAAATAATAGTATTTACAGAAAGTAAATAATAATATTATTTACAGTATTATACTGATTATTTTTTATGAAATATCTAAACATTTAGAGCATTGCCCAATTCCACCCTGCACACTAATACATATTTTCCTCTTAATTATCATGTTTCTCTTTAATTTTCGTTAAAATAAAATGGCCGGCATTTAAAATTATTAGGAATTTTCTAGTAGCTGAATGGTTTGGACTCTGTGCTTTTTCTGCCTGGGCTGGATGCCTGGTCAGGGAACAAAGATCTTGCAAATTGTGTGGTGCAACCAAAAAATAAATAAATAAATCTTACTGTCTTCAATAAGAATACAGATTGTTTTGAATTTGCCTATGGAAAAACTTGGATAGATTGGATATTTCTCACATACCCTGAAGCTTTCAAATACAGTTTACAGGTTTTTTTTTTTATCTTTCATCATATTATAACTCAAATAGTCCTTGATATCTTTGACAACAGAATTGATTCCTGAAGGAAAAGATTTTGATTTCTGTAGAACATTCCAGTGCATGTAACGGATCATTTGTTAACAATATTTTCTTTCTTCACTCCTTTGCTTTTTACATAGAGAAACTTATCTGAAATGTGAGGTCTAGTTCATGGATGAGTATACCTTTAAAAATTCAATACATTATCACAAATTTGCAAAGGATAACTATCTATCTTTGTACTGGGTCAAAGTTTATGAAAAGTACTGCATTCCTATCTATTATACTGATAGAGAATCAGAGATTTCCCTACACTCCAAAATAAATGATGCAGTTTAATTCAACACTGGGAAACTTCACTGAACAAAAATTTAGCTACCATTTATGAAAAGCAGTGGGCACGTCAATAAAATTGATTTTCTCTTCAATTTCTTTTCTATAGTAACACTTTGACGTACCAATCATATCTTTTAAAATATGACAGCTATTTTTAAAAATGCACTAGCATGATAAAAAGTGCTTTTCTAATGCATTCATCCGAATTTCAAACTGTTAGCTAGAAAGACTACAGTCAATAGAACAGAGCCTAAGCGATAACCTTTATCTCTAGGCAACTTGGACAGGCAAGATAAATGGAACAAAAGATACATTGAACTGTTTTGGTTTTGTTTCTTCCTAGCAGGTTATTTCCAACATATTACTTTGTATTTCTTAAATTCCAAGCTTTCATCTCTTTTTCAATAGTCAAAATTTGTTTCAAGTCAAGGCTTTTTGAAACACTGAAAAGACAGAAGTGAAAAAGAAAATACAAACAGAAAGTAAATAATAGAAAACAGTTATGAGAGGCTGTCATTTACAAAGCACTGTTTGCGATCGGAGAGGCACTATCTTAGTGAATTCTTAAAACTACACTATTAGGTAAGAATTATGATTCTCATTACACAGATGAGAAAATTGAGGCTTACAGACTACCTTGTACACAATCACACTGTTAGGGAATGAAATTGGACCCTGACTGACTTGATAGCACAATTCCCCAAAGTGTAATATAAAGAGTGCACATTTATAGAAAGGGGAGTTTATATAAAACACAATCAAATAAAAAAGCAAAAAAAAAATTCTAAAGTGAATAAAGTAGATTTAACATGACAATATAACTGAACAAAATCCTTGTTTAAGTCCATCTTTTTCCCACTATCTCATTCCTCCAAATTTTAAACTTTCTGAAAAATATGGTTTAAAATTTTTACAAAACCATTGTTTCAAGAATGAACAACGAAATGAGTTAAGTTTGTTCTATTAATAAATAACATAGAAAACCTCATTGTTTTTATTTCTAATATCAGTGGCAAAGTCATTATATTCAGGAAAAATCATTTTATAATAAGACTATACTTTCTTGACATTATCACTACTATGAATGCCTTAATGTATAAGTCACTAGTAGTGAAACTCAGATTTAAATATATAGTAATATGTATCATATTTATTTTCATCTTAAATGATTTTAGAACAATTCAATGATTTGTAAAACATTAGCATTATAAAACTATTATAATTAAAATATCCAATTTTTAAATCTCTTATATGATATGCTGAGAATAATTCATCTAGTTAATGTTTGAATACCTTTTCTGATGAAGAATGTGTTACTTCCCAAAGAGTCCATTTCAAGACATTAGTAATTATTCCCAGTGCCTTCTCATCATACTATGGTATTATTGTTTTCACTATGTCTATGCATATGATTAATATTTTGACCTAGAAGGCATTTCTTATAGATTTTCCATTATTATTTATGAAGTGGCTAGTTCTCAGAATTTTACATTAAAATAAAAATAGTTATGCACTGTGATTCTGAAAAAATATATATATATTTCTTCAGTAGTCTTCTATCTTGATGGACGCAATATCTTTTGGTTTAGGAAAGTCTTTATCAAATGTCAAAATGTGTGTTTTAAAAAGTATAAAATGGTGATATAAAGGATGATAGTCACAGCAATTTAGTGTTAAAACTAGGATAGGAAATGTACCTGAATTTTTATTAGATGTGATATTTCTAAATTAAATAGGTACAGAAAGATGCAATTAGCATCAAAACCACTTAATATTAAAGTAACCAGAAAAACTGGCCAATTATGACTTAATTGTCAAACTTCTATGCTATAAGCAACTCATTCATATTTTTGGGTCTCAAGTCTATCATACTAAATGGGAATGCAGAGCAGTGTTTTCAAGGAATAAATATTTTCTATTCTTAAGTCTTTAAGTTGTTGGGCAGGTTCTGATTGCAATCACTAAAATTTATAAATTTCTTCTCATTTATTTTCCCTAAAACTTAGCTAAAACATGAAAAAATAACATCAGATATCCTATCCTAGTAAACTGAATTGGTATCAATGAAAATCATTAAATTCATAGTAATTGAAAGATTCTTTAAAATTAGTATTACAATTAGAAGTCTACTTTTCTATTTACAATGTAAATAGCCAAATATGGAAACTAAAAATGACGTTCTATGAGTGTAATTATGAAACACAATCCCGGAAATAATCAAATTTAAATGAATGCCTAAAATGAATTATCTAAGGAGCATTACATCAATATTGTCAGAAAAAAACAGTATACTTATCTAGAAAATGCATATTTTATGAGGAATAGTATTATGTTTTACTCTCTTGCTAATTTTCAGTCACCATAAATGCATAGGAAAGAAAAGCATATTTTAGACTAATTAGCATACAAACAAAAAGTTACTATATATGAATTTAAGAAGGTAAGTACTCACTGGTTTCAAGTCAACAGAAAATTGAGGCAGCACAATATAATACCCAAAATGGCCTAAAGTGTTATGCTACTGTCTATCTTAAGCATTAAGCCTTTTATCATTGTGAACATGAATAAATGATAGTCTCTAGATTTGGAATAATGCATTTCTCAGTTCATGTCACACACATCCCTTAAAGTTCCACTCAAAACTCATCTCCTAGTTTACAATTTTAACAATACTAATTATCACACTGTTTCTCCTTTATCCAAATGCCTCACATTCATTAATGTTTCATTTACACATAATTTGTGAACATTTCCTGTGCTGGGACCTTGGCTTAAGTCTAGGGATATAGTACTAGACCAGTGTGATATATGTAACCTCACAGAGCAGATTGAGTAAGCTATTTATGGAGCATTTACTATGCCAAGTTCTTGGCCTACATTATGTAATCTTCAAAACAATTTCCTTAAACAAGTTTATTGGATATGACTTTTTACCATTGTATTTACTATGGGTAACTGCAAAAGCTATGCTTTTGTGACTGGAAGGGTTAATTTTGACTCCAGGCTTAATCTGTTTCTCTGACTTTAACCCTTGTTTTCCTGCTACAGCATACAGAAAAGCCTGCCTCAGGGAACCCTGTCCACCTCTGCTTGACCCTTAAATAAAGTCGCTTTGTTAGCTCACAGGAAGATAACCTGAACCTGTACACCTGTGAATGACTGTGACATCCTTGGGCTCCTTGTATAGGGATTGGCACTGCTTATCACTGTGGCTCAGAAATTCATGTCTACTGCTTGCCAGTGTGGCTCAGAAATTCACATTTGGGGGGTCAGAATCACGGATAGTTATGACATCCTTGTTTATTGATGTAACAGGAAATATTCCATTTCACACCACCTGTGAAATGACTAACACATCCCCCTGCCTAAGGCATGCCATCTAGGAGACATCTGCAAGAATTAAATGGTCTTTTTACTTTGTTTCCTCACCTCCTCCATCTCTGATCTAGAAAAGAAACTGGCATCCAGCCCCCAACAAGATGGTTATTTTGAGACATTAGTCTACCATGTTCTTGGTTAGCTGGCTTTCCAAATAAAGTTGTATGCCTTACCTCAGCACCTTATCTCCAGCATTTATTGGCCTATTGTGTGGTTAGCAGAGTGAGCTTGGACTTAGTAATACTTTCTTATAAGAAGAGATACTGAAAGAAACTGTATTTTTTTCTTGGAAGCAACTAATAGGACCAGTGAGCACATTATTCATTCAGGAAGAGTTTTCAATTACAATATAATCTGTGAGATAAAAAAGAATCATCTCAATTTACCAATTTAGAATCTACATTTATTAGACTATGATGAAAGTTGGGACATCTAAAATTGGTAAGTATTTGAATCTCAGCAAGAGTTTAGAAGACTAAATAATTGTTAGGATTATTGCATGTGAGTCACACAGGTTTGGTTTGAAATTATCATCTTTATCTCAAGCAAAGTCAAGTGGGCCTTAGGAAACGCTGCTATTAATAAAGCTAGTGGATATGATGGAAATTCCAGGAGAATTATTCAAAACCCTAAAGAATGATGCTATCACGGTGTTGCATTCAATATGTCACCAAATCTGGAAAACCTAGCAGTGGCCACAGGACTGGAAAAGGTCAAGCTTCATCCTAATTCCGAAGAAGGGTAGTACTGAAGAATGTGCTAACCATCGGACAATTGCACTCATCTCCCATGTTAGTAAGGTCATGCTTCAATTCTTGAATGCTAGTATTCAGCATGATGCAAACCAAGAACTTCCAGATGTCTAAGATGGGTTTAGAAAAGGAAGAGGAACCAGAAATCAAATTGCCAACATTTACTGGATCATAGAGAAAGCTAGGGAATTTCAGAAAAAAATCATCTACCTCTGTTTCATCGACTATGCTGAAGCCTTTGACTGTGTGGATCATAATAAACTGTGCAAAGCTCTTAAACAGATGGAAATACCAGACCATCTTACCCATCTCCTGAGAAACATGTATATAGGTCAAAAAGCAACAGTTAGAACCCTGGATGGAACAACTGATTGGTTTAAGATTGAGAAAGGAGTATGACACGGTTGTCTACTGTCACTCTGCTTGTTTAACCTATATGCTGAGCACATCATGAGAAACGATGGGCTGGATAAGTTACAAGCTGGAATCAAGACAGGCAGGAGAAACATCAACAACCTCACATATGTGGATGATACCACTCTAATGGCAGAAAATGAAGAGGAACTAAAGAGCCTCTTGATGAGGGTGAAGGAGAACAGTGAAAGAGCCGGCTTAAAACTAAATTTAAAAAAATAAAAACCTGAGATCATGGCATCTGGCCCCATTACTTCATGGCAAATAGAAAAGGAAAGTTCAGTCACTCAGCTCTGTGACCTCATGGACTGCAGAAGAGGAAAAGGTGGAAGTAATGACAGATTTCCTCTTTTTGGGCTCTAAAATCACTCCGGATGGTGATTGCAGCCTTGAAATCACAAGATATTTGTTTCTTAGCAGGAAAGCTATGACAAACCTAGACAGAGTGTTGAAAGCAGATATTACTCTGCCGACAAAGGTCCATATAGTCAAAGCAACGATCTTCCCTGTGGTCATGTATGGTTGTGAGAGCGGGACTGTAAAGAAGGAAGAATGCCAAAGAACCGATGCCTTTGAACTGTGGTGCTGAAGAAGACTCCTGAGAGTCCCTTAGACAGCAAGGAGATCAAACCAGTCAATCTTAAGAGAAATCAACCCTGAATACTTGTTGGAAGAAGGACTGATGCTGAAGCTGAATGTCCAGTATTTTGGGTATCTGATGCAAACAGTCGACTGATTGGAAAAGTCCCTGATACTGGGAAAGATCGAGGGCAGAATGGGAAGAGGATGTCAGAGGTTGAGATGGCTGAATGGCATCACCAATGCAATGGACATGAACTTGGGCAAACTTCGGGATATGGTGAGGAATAGGGAGGCCTGTCATGCTGCTGTCCATGGGGTCACAAAGAGTCGGACTGACTCTGGGAAACTGAGCAACAACAATCTCAATAATTTTTTTTTTCAAAAGCTATTTTTAAAAATAATGAAAAAAGGCATACAGATGCTAAATATAGAGTTAGCACTTGATAAATGTTCATTGGTAGTTATTTATTACTAAAGTATTAGAATATCTCCATTAAGTGATGAATTTATCAATCAACAAAAGATAGAACAGTATGAGACTTAATTATGTTTGCGTTGGAGAAGGCAATGGCACCCCACTCCAGTACTCTTGCCTGGAAAATCCCATGGACGGAGGAGCCTGGTAGGCTGCAGTCCATGGGGTCGCTAAGAGTCGGACACGATTGAGCGACTTCACTTTCACTTTTCCCTTTCATGCACTGGAGAAGGAAATGGCAACCCACTCTAGTGTTCTTGCCTGGAGAACCCCAGGGACGGGGGAGCCTGGTGGGCTGCTGTCTATGGGGTCACACAGAGTCGGACACGACTGAAGCGACTTAGCAGCAGCAAGAATCTTGGTGACTTTCTATTAATAAAGAACTAGAGGAAATAGACAAACTATAAACTAAAGGAGTTGGGTTAGACAGAAAGTAGTTAGATTAATAATTTATCAAAATAGGGGATAAAATGATGTATTAATGCTAATTTCCTGGATGATCTTGTTCAAGTTTAAAGTATACACATACACTCCAAGTGATTTTAGAGAACTTGGTAGGTTGTTTGCCAAGTTGTTTGTATCCCTGGAAGGTCTTTCAAAAGACTAATAGCCTGTTTGAAAATACAGACCATGATCACTGCTTACACCACAAGTGCTATTTAGAGTTGCATCCAGGACAAATCACTTAAAGTGTAATTACTAATATATTATAGCATGTTTCTTCTGGGCAGATTGCAACAAGAAGAAAGATGAGAAAATCCATTTGCAAAAAAACCTTGAAATCTAAATAATTCATCCTTTCACTCATTACCAAAACTAAAAAAAAGCTGTCATTGAAATTTAAAAACAAGCTGGGTTGCAAATACAAGCATGATCAAGGACTGGTGATTATAAATTGATTTTGCCTCTGTAATTAAAGGGACAAACTCAGTGCAGCTCACTTGCAACGTAATAGTATCTCTACTAAAATGTTTCACTGTTCCTGAAATAGAAAGAACAATCTGCTATTGCCTTTATTAAATAAACACTTATTCATTTATGTAGAAAATTAGCTTATCTAATAGAAACAAGTAACTTGGATATAAATTACTTAAACCTTCTACAATAACTTGGGATAAAATTTTATCTTCATAACTGAAATAATGAAAATATCTAATTAATCAGTGATCAAATTATATAATAATAAAAATATAATGAATGAACAATGATAAATTTATTAAGAAAAGTATAAAATATTTAAAAAGAGAACACTACAATTATGTAGTAAAATTATGTACTATATAGTATAAAAAGACAAATAAAAGTTCATGCTTGATTGAGTACATTGGACATGAAGCTAAACCAAGCCTGTTTATAAAAAGAAGACTATGTATGTCTCTTTCACTGAGCATTCACAAAAATCTACTGTTCTTTTTGTAACTGTCTCTTGAATGCACTATATAGAGCCAGACTGATAAAGACATTAGAACTACTCATCTAGAATATTTACGTGGAAATAAACAGAAAAGAAACATGTTTTTAAGTGTAATTTTGAAAATGTCATGTCAGCTGCTATTCATTATGCTTAGTCCTTCTTTGAGGCACTTACTTGCCATTCATTTATCTGAGACCATTTGAATTTGAGGAAGAAAGACTGGGAAACAAGAACCATATGAAAAGGAAAAAAAACTGAGTAGAAAATTATTTTTTAAAGAAAAAATTAAAATAGCAAATTTTAAATACATTTCCATATTTATATTATATGCTCACTCATATATGGAGAATGGGCAATATAATATGTAAAGGTAAGTCAAAAATTGAAATTATACAATTCTTAGGGGGATTTACATAAATCAATTTTTCCATTTCATCTTAATTCCCCAGGTGGTTATTCTTTCAGTTGTGTTTAAAAAAATCAAGGAGAGATATTATCAGCTTTTACAAGATATTAATTTTAATTCTACTGGATAGTTACAGTACTATGGAACATATCCTTAGATTCCTAGGGCAGTCTCCCTTACCACTGGCTTTAATAATAATGGAATTTAATTGATATGTATGCATGTGCTAAGTCGCTTCGGTCGTGTCCAACTCTTTGCAACCTATGGACGTGTAGCCTGCCTGACTCCTCTCTCCATGGAATTCTCCAGGCAAGAATACTGGAGTGGGTTGCCATTTCCTTCTCCAGGGAATCTTTCCAACCCAGGGATTGAACCCAAGTCTCTAAAGTTTCCTGCATTGGTAGGCGGGTTCTTTACCACTAGTGTCACCTACTTACAGCCTAATGTTCTTTCCTATGTCTCCTGGTGAGTTTCATATGCCCATAATTGTTGTACTTCTAGCCTTTGATGACTCTTCATTCCATCTGTATCAATCAGCTGTTTTGAGAGCTACTTTAGTAATTAATACATTAATTCATAATTGCAGGCACATAGAATTTACCATCGGTTCAGTTCAGTTCAGTCGGTCAGTTGTCTGACTCTTTTCGACCCCACTGACTGCAGTAGCCAGGCTTCTCTGTCCATCACCAACTCCTGAGCTTACTCAAACTCATGTCCATTGAGTTGGTGATGTCATCCATTTATCTCATCCTCTGTCATCCCATTCTCCTCCTGCCTTCAATCTTTCCCAGCATCAGGGTCTTTTCTAATGAGTCAGCTCTTCACATCAAGTGGCCATAGTATTGGAGTTTCAACTTCAGCATCAGTCCTTCTAATGAACACTCAGAATTGATTTCCTTTAGGATTGACTGGTTTGATGTTCTTGCAGTCCAAGAGACTCTCAAGAGTCTTCTCCAACATGACAGTTCAACAGCATCAATTCTTTGATGCTCAGCTTTCTTTCTGGTCCAACTCTCACATCCATACATGACTACTGGAAAAACCATAGCTTTGACTATATGGACCTTTGTCAGTAAAGCAATGTCTCTGCTTTTTAATTTACATGGTTTCAAAACTGAAACTAGAGAATATATTCCCTAGAATAGCAAAAATTTATGAAATAATAAAGACTGTTGTTTCTATTTGTTTAACCTCTTTATTAATCGCAGCACTTGGCAGAAAGAGAGCAAGGTGGTGCAATGAGAAATGCCTATTAAAAAGCTGAAATATTTTGGAATGACTACCCTGGATTCTAAAAATCATGTGAAAATTATATTTCTACTTAATTTCTCAAATATAAGATACCATCTATTTAAAAACACTGAAGGCACGTGTTCTATATTTAAAATTTTACTTTTTCTTTCCATTTCACCTTCTTCTGGGGCCAGGCACCACAGAACAAGTTACAAGTGATAGCCCTGCTCCTTGGTACCATAATGACTTTTCAAAATGAGTGGAAGGAGTATTCTCACAAACCACTTCTCCACAGCCAGATTAATTTAAATTTCAACTGGACTACATAAAGCATATCTTACTCAGCCTAAACAAAAGGTACTCTCAATTCAAACTTCTTTTTAGTAGTGTTTGACAAATGCTAGTGGCCACTATGCAGAGTACATCACGAGAAACGCTGGACTGGAGGAAGCACAAGCTGGAATCAAGATTGCCAGGAGAAATATCAATAACCTCAGATATGCAGATGATACCACCCTTATGGCAGAAAGTTAAGAAGAACTAAAGAGCCTCTTGATGAAAGTGAAAGAGGAGAGTGAAAAAGTTGGCTAAAGCTCAACATTCAGAAAACTAAGATCATGGCATCTGGTCCCATCACTTCATGACAAATAGATGGGGAAACAATGGAAACAGTGAAAGAATTTATTTTGGGGGGCTTGAAAGTCACTGCAGATGGTGACTGCAGCCATGAAATTAAAAGATGCTTACTCCTTGGAAGGAAAGTTATGACCAACCTAGATAGCATATTAAAAAGCAGAGACATTACATTGCCAACAAAGGTCCGTCTAGTCAAGGCTATGGTTTTTCTGTTAGTCATGTATGGATGTGAGAGTTGGACTATAAAGAAAGCTGAGTGCTGAAGAATTGATGCTTTTGAACTGTGGTGTTGGAGAAGACTCTTGAGAGTCCCTTGGACTGCAAGGAGATCCAACCAGTCCATCCTAAAGGAGATCAGTCCTGGGTGTTCATTGGAAGGACTGATGTTGAAGCTGAAACTCCAATACTTTGGCCACCTGATGCGAAGAGCTGACTCATTGGAAAAGACCCTGATGCTGGGAAAGATTGAGGGCAGGAGGAGAAGGGGATGACAGAGGGTGAGATGGTTGGATGGCATCACCGACTCAATGGACATGGGTTTGGGCAGACTCCAGGAGTTGGTGATAGACAGGGAGGCCTGGCGTGATGCAGTTCATGGGGTTGCAAAGAGTCAGACATGACTGAGCGACTGAACTGAACTGAACTCAACTACTGAACTTGAGGGAAAATGTAATGAAAGTTAAAGTAGTAACAGCCAATATCTTACTTTTCCTGTTACAAAATTCTGTGTTCATGAACACACATTATCACAAAGACCCCACCTAGGACCTTGGAAAGGTATCTGTGCTACTCAGCAGCTTTGTTTCATTACCTTCTGGTAAATCATCTGCCTCTGCACCTATGAGTCATCCCTTACAGATCTGACTACTTTGATATTTCTCTACTAATTAACAAACAAGTAAACAAGAACAAAAGAAAACATCATTAAGAAATAAAAACCTTCATAACCATTCATTCTGAATAGGAACATCTCTAATGTCTCATCTTCCAATAACCTCATGAATCCTTTTTTATTTAGCTTTCCAAATCCTTGCTCCTGTCTCCACGAAAATACCTTTAAAATCCATCTCAGTATGACCACTAATGATGGCGTACAATTTCAAAATCGGATGTATAATGTATTAAATAATTCTCATATGGCATGTTAACATACATGGAAGGTTGGTGACACTCACTTTTTTATGACTGCATTCTGATTTTCTTCCTATCTCTCTAATCATTTTTAGTACCTTCTATGAACTTCTCTTCCTCTGCCCTCCCTTTAAATGATTGCTGTCTCCAGAGTTCACTTTACTACATTCTCACTCTATACTCTTTGTATAAACTTCCAGTTCATACATCATGGAAAGTCTAAAATATGTGTTTACATTAGATTCGACTGATAAGCTACACCTGCACATCTGATGGGCACTTCAAATCAACGTGATTAAAATTAAATTGTTTCCCTTTATCAAAATGGAAATTTTCAAAGTTAAAAAGAGAGAGGATTACTGCAATGAACATTCAGCTTTCAATGCCCAGCACTTGAGATTAACAAACATTCCTGATCTCATGTTATACATCTCCCACAAAGCTTTATTTTGTTTCATAATTTCTTTTATTTGATGTTAAATAAAACCCAAAGTTCTATGCCTTTCCATTTATAAATACATCAGTATGCATCTCTAATTAATAAGGGCTTTTAAATAACATAGCCAATAAAATCAACAATAAATTCTAAATAACATCTATTATCAAACTGAGCCTATGTTTCAAAGAGCTCTTCATAAAGCTGGTTGTTCAAATTAGAACCTAAGTCCCACAAAGAGCATTTAATTATTGTGTATCTGAAGTCTCTCTTTAATTCTATAATATCACTTGTATTCAACCTCTTTTTCCTTGATATAGCTCTGATTGTTTTTGTGTGTGTGTGTGGTTATACCTGATTTTTTCCACCAGTTTTGGTATTTCCTATAAACTGATAATTGGGACTTCCTTGATAGCTCAGTGGTAAAGTATTGCCTCCCAAGCAGGAGACACAGGTTTGATCCCTGGGTTGGGAAGATCCCCTGGAAAAGGAAATGGCAACCCATTCCAGTATTCTTGCCTAGGAAATCCCATGGACAAAGGAGCCTGGTCTGTGGTCCATGGGATTGCAAAGGAGTCAGACGTGACTCAGTGACTAAATAAGAATAAACTGGTAATCAGATCAAAAGTCCTAATAAACTATATGACCAATTTTTTAAATTAAAAAAAAAAGCCTCATAAATTAAGTTATATATTTCTCACTGCATCACATCCTGATGAATATAATATACAATTGTTCCACTTTTAGTAATACTGAGGCTTAATTTCAGGTTCAGGTAATTTCAACCTGAGACCTAACTTACAAAATTTCCTATCAATATCCCTCTGGTAACAGTATCTACTGATGGTCATCACCTAGATCTATTATTTTATTATAGGTTGCAAAGTGGTGATTTTTCTAATTTTATTATCCCCCTGCATTTGTTGGAAATTATCTCCAAAAATGAATTTCCCTACAAAAACTGTTCATATAATATAGGCAAGATAAGTGCTTGATCTTTTTAATTATCTATTAAAAGTGACTTATCTTTCTCCTCCTCACTTACTCTTATACCCATATTTGGTTACACAGCACCTGAGTCAAAGTTTTTAATCTATTCTGCAATTCCTCCTTTCCCTCATTCATGTGTATTTTAGCCAGGTTTAACTTATCTCTAGAGCTTTTCACTGCTTTCTGCTTCTCCATTGCTTATCAGTAGCCACAAAATCAGACTGTAGAACTCTGGCCTTGATTTGTAACTAACTCATCCTCCACTCAACTAAATCAATAATTCAAGATAACGAATCTGATAGTATCATTAAGCAGTTTAAAATGCTTAAATCCTTCAACAGTTACTCAACACCTTACGGTAAAATCCAAAAAAACCTTTCACAATCCCTGCTTTGTGCCAATCACATTTCCTATGAGCTTTCACTGAAATTTCCGGACTGCAGTTCTACTTAGCTGTGTGTGGTCATCTGAACTTGCAGCCCGTTTTCACATCTTTGCACCTGATAATTTCTAAACCTGGAATCTCAGTCTCCTTTGTTTCTGATTTTCGAATCAGCATTCAACCTTTCAGACTGAACTCAAAGTCAACTATGCAATAAAGTCTTCTCTCATCCTCCCAGACAGAACAGGCGTTTTGATCTGTGTATTTGTTGCCGTACAGCCTTTAGGAAGACGAGATCATACCCACTACATGGTTGAATGATTTGTGTACACATTTATCTCTTTCAATAGACAGAAAGCTCCTCAAAAACAAAGGCATTTTCATCATTGCTGAACCTTCAGTGCCTAGGGCACTCTTTGGTATATGGTATATGCATAATAATGATGAATTATGGTTGGTCCTGTGAAGCATATTAAGTCTGTTCTTCCCTGCCCACTAAAAAGTCCCCCCTAAACTCAGTTTTGTTCTATGGTTTTCATTCTCTGTACTACTCACACTCAGAGTAGATGAGAGCTCACTTGTTATCCAGTTTCCTATTTTCTGCTACCTACAGTGTAGCTTCACTCATAGTCTACTAACTAAGGTGGTTTCTCTGTCACATAGAAAAAGACTTATTACCAACCCCATACATATGCTTTGCTTATTCTTACTTTTTTTTTTTTTTTTTTTTGCTCATAATGAAGTATGATACTTCTATGAAGAGTCCGTCCTCCTTTCTGCAAGATTTTTTAACAAGATTTTCTTTGGGTGATGACCAAGAATCAACTTTAACAGTGGATGTTCAGAGGCTGCCTCATTTTTAATCTAAAAAGATAAGTTTATAAGGTTTGACCACATACTTCGTTAGCTGGATCCTCCCCATGTATGTATGTATGCTTTGTCTTTTTAAAGAGACTATAAAATTCTCAATACTACAATCAAACATCTCTTCTTAAATACATACAAAGAATGCTGCTCAACATAGTATATGCTTTAAATGCTTATTAAATTAAAAAGTAAATGAATAGCTATTACTAAATGAATAGATACACTTCTGTAGTTCGAATCACCTTGCAAGTTATCTTCAATGTTACATTACCTTTTTTTAAATAATATCACTCTTATTTTAAAATAAAAATAAATATTGGAACACAGAATACAATGATCAATCTTCAAAAAATAATTCTTAAAATAACATAGTTAAAATCCATATACATATAACAATAACCCAAATAACAGATTAATCAAGTCAAGCTTGCCTGTGAATTCTTTTATTTCATTATATTCTCTAGTTTATTGAATAGTTTCTAAATTGTTTCAGAGATAAGGAACCACCTCAAGCTATGTTTTAGGATTAGTAATTTTGATGATGCTGTTTCATTTCTTCCTTCCTTTGTCTTTCATGCCAACTAAAAAGAAAAGTAATTTGAACAATCTCTTCATACATTTTTTAAGCAATGAAACTCAATGACTGATATTATGGGGAAAGTATTCCTTCATTTTATCTTTAACAATACATATGTCACTATTTACAATAAGATATAGGCAAGGGAATAAGAATTGAACACTGGAACCAGGCCCCTATAACTGAAAAATCAGATCAATAACTATGTTGTTAGAAAGTAATAATGCAAAAAAAAAAACAACAACAACAACAAAAAAAGAAACTAATAATGCCATATTCATTTAAAATGGAAAAATGTCTCCGAATAATATGCTTATTTAGTGAAGGCTAAGGTTGCATGCTGACTATATAACCTTCAGTCTTACAGAGTTACTCTCAATTACTCATGAAATGTTAAAAGAAATGCACTTAAACCTAAAAAAAAAAAAACTTGTTGGAGAAGGAAATGGCAACCCACTCCAGTATTCTTGTCTGGAGAATCCCATGGACAGAGGAGCCTGGCAGGCTACAGTCCATGGGGTCACAAAGAGTTAGACACGACTGAGTGACTGACCACACACTAAGATACCAAGTTAGGAAAATTCAGAAGCTTGAAGTTTTTCATTCTTAGTTACTGCCTTTGCCAAAGTGATCCTGATATAGAACAGGTAGTCATAAATATTCTTCCTTGTAAACATATTTGGGAGCATTCATTTAATGCTTCAACTACATTATTATCTTGCACGACTACATCTCCCATTATTATTTGTAATACTGTATCTACCTCTTCCTGCTACCTCCTCCTACATAGAGCTAATAAATAATTTTGAATATATATAAACCCTATTGAATTATATATATACTACATATTAAATAGCATGTAATTTTTACCTTATTAATAATTTAAAAATACCCACCATATGCAGAAATTTATCAAGTAGCCTTGATAACTTCACTTTCCAATCTGATGAAAATCATTTTTTTTAATTATATCCTTCTTCAGTTAATTTTCCTGGCGCATTAATGTGATCAGAAGCATTTACATTTGTTATTCACATTGTAAGAGGTTGTGAAAGCTTACTTCTCTCTCTCATTGTAGTAAATGCATAGAGATCCTATTAGGAGTGATAGACTATAGCTACAAGTAGGGATGCACACCCCAAGGCTTCCTGACAATCTTCAAAGCAGGTTCTTACTGAAATTGTGAGGTGTCTTTTTCATTCAACCACATCTTTTTATCCCTTCACTTGAGCAAACACTCACCTAGAAAAACTGGCAGAATATTAATTTTAAATGAGAGATCTCAAAAGATAAAAGTGTGTGTGTGTGTGTGTGTGTGTGTGTGTGTGTGTGTGTGTGTATAGGATGTGCTCAGTTGGGTAGGTGCTTAATTTAGTTTCATGCTGGACTGACCTAACTTAAGACTTGCATTTTAGTATTCAAAGACACAATCATCAAAGTTTTTTGCTTTTAATCCCTGCTGCAACAATAAAAGATAACATCAAGATCAGTGGTAAAAGAGTTTCAGGACTAATTCACTCTCATTGTAACACCTGGAAATAACTTAATCTCTCTCTCTCTTTTTTTTTTTTTTTTACTATTTCTCTATTTCTAATTCCTTTCTTTTTTCTTCATTCCTTCTTCCCTTTCTTTCAACCATACACGGCAAATGTAGAAAATTCCCTGTAGATGAGACATCTGATATTTCAGACTTACTCCTGGACTTTCTGTAGCATGTACAAAGGATACAATCAACTCTTAACTGATCAGCTCCCTACTACCCATAGGGCCCCTGCTTTTATTCATGCTATTGTAAATTTACCATATTGTCCTTCTGAAAATATTACTTCTCTCTTTGTCATCAGTTAAAAGGTAAAATGGTAAAATAACTTAGAATATTTTAACTCTCCTACGTTTTTGCCAGCATGGAATACTGTCCTATAACTCTTTTCTCAGGTCCCTGAAAAAAACACTAATGCAGGCCTTCCTCACAGAGCTTTCCATTGTGTCTTTTCAAGTGTAATTCTATGGTAAACAAATGTCTGTGTATCTTAACTTGTGTGTCTTAAATAAAACTTAACCCAAAGTTCTCAAGTTTCTCTCTGTAGTTTTCTTCAGGAGAGTCTCCTTATGCTCATTCCTCTTAAGTATTTCAGGGTCAGAAGGTGAAGGATGTTCTCCCTAAAGCTGCTTCCAGAACATTTCTTTTTAATTATAAATCCCTGCTTCTTTGTTTTTCATTCAACCACATCCTTATCCCACATCCTTATGCTATCTGTATCTCTACAATAAGTACCTCCATACTTTCCTACTTTCCTGATAGCTCTCCCTCAAAGACTGAGGAATTATTACCAGTCTCAGGATTTTTCTGCAAGGTCAGCCATCATCCTAGGTGACTTCAGGGTACATACGGACAGTCGACCCAACACCATATCTTAACTAATATTTTAACTTTTCCATTTCAATGACCATTATTCCCACTGTTCTTTAACCATTTGTTACCATGATTATGTCCTAAAAGTTGTCATCACCCTGAACTACCCTCAACTAGTCTACTCTGAAATCTTACATTTAAATATCCTACTTTTTAAATATTATTGTTCTGGTTCTTTCACCTCTTTAAATATGTCATAGCTACTTTTTTATCACACAGATTCATTCTATCACTTCCTCTTTCCCTCCATTTTCAAACTCTATTCTTACCCCTGAAATCTATCAGCCTTTTCCTTGTCTAATGTTTTGTGCTAGTAATTCTGGACATCATGATTGATAACACAAGATACTCTCTCATTACTACCTCATTTTTCTGTATTCCTGTTATTTCACTAAAATCACAAGCCTGAACTCTGAATTCATGCTAAAACCAGATTTGTATTTTTCTTTATCATGGTAGATATGTATCCATTTCCAAGACTGGTATCATTTCAACTGATAGTCTTGAAAAATTTAGCTTGACCCTCAGCATCAGTCATTGTGACAGGCAAAATAATGGTCTCAGATATGTTCACTTCCTAATCCCTGCAAACCGTAAATGTGTTAGGTTACATGGCAATGAGGAGTTTAGGTAGCAGATGAAATTAAATTATTAACACTTTAAAACAGAGATTACATCCTGGCTTATTTGGAGATATCTCATTTAATCACCAAGATCCTATAAATGTTAATGATGGGACTAGAAGAATCATTGTCAAATGTTGAAATATGACAAAGTATTGGCTAGTCATTGCTGGATTTTAAGACAGAAGCGGGTCATAAGACAATGAATTCAGTCAGCATCTAGAATCTGGAAAAGACAAGGAGGTGGATTTACCCTAGAGACTAGGGCAGAAAAGAATGCAGCCCTGCTGATACCTCAATTTTAGCTACTGAAACACATGTCATATTTCTGACTTGACAAACTATAAAGTAATAAACTCGCATTTTTTTAAGTTTCTGAATTCATGGTAATTTGTTACAGCAGCAAACATAAACTAATACACCCATCTACCTTTTACCTCCCCGTGTCTAGAATTCAATTCCATTTTCTTCTGTAGGTATTACATAGTTGCTAGTCAACCCTTGATTGAAAAAGAGGCAACTCTGAGTGTTCCATTGAGAAGTTTGTGGTCATAAGGCATAGTTTTCCTTAACTTTCCATTTTTAATCCACAAATTCCTGCGAAGGTACATTCATCCTCATCAACTTTTCAGCCATTTAAAAATTCAGTTTCACCTTAAGCACATTTTACCCACCTTCAATAGAACATTGCTCGATTACCCTCTTTTCTATATTCTCTCCCCCTGGAATGGAAGAAACCTTGATATTGTTAGAAAAAGGGAGAACATAATTCTCCCTTTTCCCCATAACCAAAACTATAGTTCTATCTCTTCCTTCTAATTCTTATTCAGACTTTGTGAAAGTGTAGTTTCCTTTTCTTATTCTCCCTAAGCCTTTGTTGCCAGTCTGCTTCTCCCCTGCACCCACTACCTGTGGAATGTTTTAATCCTTTATGTTTACAGAAATTTTAGGTTAACAACCAAAAAAGAGAGAAAGAAATTTTAGTATAATCTCTGCTCCCACACATGGATAGCCTCCTCAATTATCAACATCACTCACCAGAATGGTACATTTGTTATTAAAAATGAACCTATGTTGACACACTGTAATTACTTAGATTCCACAGTTACCTTAGGGTTCACTCTTGGATACTGTACATTCTATGGGTTTTGAGAAAATAATGATGACATATATCCATTATTATAATATCATACACAGTATTTTCACTGCCCTAAAATTCCTTTCTGTTTCACCTAGTCATCTTCTCCCCACACCACTGCAAGGAACAAGTAATCTTTTCATTGTTTCCATAATTTTGCTATTAACACAATTTCATATATTTGGAATATAAAGTACTTAGTCTTTTCACTTAGCGGCTTCTAAGTGGCCTCTTTCACCTAGTGATGTGCATTTTAGGTTCTTCTATTTATTTTCATTACTTGATAGCTCATAACTTTTTACTATTAAATAATACCCCAATGTCAATATAAAACAGTTTATTTATCCATTCACTTGCTGCAGGATAAACTGGTTACTTCCAAGTCTTAGCAATTATGAATAAAGCTGATATAAATATCCACAGGAAAGCTTTTGTGTAAATGTAAATTTTCAACTCCTTTGGGCATATATTAAGCAGTGTGATGGCTGGAGAATATGGTAAGAGTATGTTTACTTTTCTAAGAAACTATCAACTGTCTTCCAGTGTGGTTGTACTATTTTGCTTTCACACCAACAGTGAGAGTTTCCATTGCTCTATATTCTCAACAGCATTTGGTGTTGTCAGTGTTTTGGATTTTGGCCATTCTAATAAGTATATGGTGGTATCTTACTGTTGTTTCGGACTTCCCTGGTGGCTCAGAGGTTAAAGCGTCTGCCTCCAATGCGGGAGACCTGGGTTCGATCCCTGGGTCGGGAAGATCCCCTGGAGAAGGAAATGGCAAACCACTCCAGTATTCTTGCCTGGAGAATCCCATGGACGGAGGAGCCTGGCAGGCTACAGTCCACGGGGTCGCAAAGAGTCGGACACGACTGAGCGACTTTCCTTTACTGTTGTTTCAGTTGCCTTTCCCTAATTACATATAATGTGGAGAATATTTTCAAAAGCGTATTATCCATCTGTATATCTTCTCTCATGAGGTATCTGTTAAAGCTTTTGGCAGATTTGTAAATTGAGGCAAATGTTTTCCTTCTGAGTTTTAAGAGTTCTTTGGTATTTTGGATAACATCCATTATCAGATGTGTCTTTTGCAAATATTTTCTTCCAGTTTGTTGCTTGTCTTCTAATTCTCTCGACATCATTTTCTGCAGAACAGAAGTTCTTAATTTTAATGAAGCCAGCTAGCCAATTATTTCTTCCCTGTATAATGCCTTTGATATTATATATAAAAAAGGCACTATCATATACAAGGCTATCAAGGTTTTCTCTTATGTTATTCTAGAACTTTAATAGTTTGCATTTTACACCTAGCTCTATGATCTATTTTGAGTCAATCTTTGTGAAGGATAAGTGGCTTTTTGCCACATTCTAATAACAACTACACTTAGAGGAAGTTAACTATTTCTTCTGAGTAAAGGCCTACTCTCTTGTTTGCTTATGTATGTATGTATGTATCTATCTATTTATAATTATACAAAACACACTGTTTAAAAAAAGTATTTCTCCCTCCCTCATTCATCCTCATGCCTCATAAAATGGCAACCACCATTTTATGTTCTGTTTCCATTAATATAAATTTGAGTACTTTCAATAATTCATAAAGTGAAACTCCTGGATTTGTCTTTTGTCTTTCTTGTTTTGAAACTTCCTTAAAATTTCATCAATAATCGGCTTTAGTATTCAACCAATTGCACTAGTTTGAAGATTTTTATTATAAACTGAAGTCTATGCACAGCAAATTTGGTCTTGGTGCAGAGATAATTTGAACTTTTGTATCTCTGCATGGCCACATTTGATTTACAATATGCTAAACTAAACCTACTGAGTCAAAAAATTAACCTTTATCCTAACTTTTAACTTGAAGAATTATCTGGCAAACAATCAATTGAAAAACCCAAACCCATTATGAAAAATAAAAAGGAGAAAGAAAAAAGAGGAGGAGGGAGAACATGAAGGAGAAATCACACACACCTTTACAAAGGAGGATGAGATAGACACACACATTACATTAAATATGAGGTTGTACAATTTAGAAGTATGAATATGGGGAAATATTTATTAGATGGCTACTTGATGTAAGTATTACCATTATTTCTCAGTTGGATCAGAAAATATGACAGTTTTCTAGAAATCATTTTTAAAATCTTGATACTGAATCATAATAGATTTTCTGGCATATGTAAAATGTTCATTTTTTGCAATACTCAAAAGTAAATAAAGCTCTTTAGAGACAGGACACAAAATTTGGCTCTCCACTGTCACTAAATGAGGTAAAACCAAGTAAGATTTAATTTAAGTATTTCTTTGAAATCATTTTTACATACTTCCCGAATTTTTTGAAAATCCAATATTCTAACTTTGGAACACTTAAGGTAAAGACTGTTACTTCATACAGCTGACTGACTGCAGAGTCCTCTGAATAAAATCCAAGTACTACTCATTTATATTTCAAGTGTTTATGATGAGTTCTTCTTTTGTTACACAGAAACAAAATATCTGAAGCCAAATATACTTAAAAGGGTACTTAATACTCTTTGGTAACACATACACAGAAGTGAACAAAGGGTATCTAAAGTATAAAAACCTTACCAAGGCTTTTATTTATTCTACAAGGTATTAGAAGATCCTCAAAAATATGGAGAACATCCTTTATATTTACCAGCTTTCAAAAAATTATGAAAAAATATAAATATCCTGAATTATAAATGAATGACTGAATGAAAAAGCAAGCAAGCAAAAATCTCAAAGAAAATGGGAGATGATAATTATCTCCCATTGCTCAGTTTTTAAATTTACATTCAAGACTACATGCTATTAAAGGAGGAGACATTTTCTTAAGGGATTCCTTTGGAAAAGGGTGCTTGACAATGGACCACACCACACAATGCTATAGAAAGATGAAACGGTGGGGAACCTAGGACGTATCTGTTAGGTAGCAAATGAGTCACTACAAAGTAAAAGCAAGACTATAAATACTGAAAAATATCTTGAATATATGTAACTATTCCAACATGATTATAATGTAAGTTCCTCTTTTTATCCTCAAATATAATTTCTTATTCCTCTATCATGAAGTTTATTAGCCAAATGAAAAAAAAAATCTGTGATTCTATTTTTATGAGTAGTGAGACCCAAGGAGAGTACTTAATGACAACTTACTAATGAACAAGATGGGATAATGTTCTTAAAAGGTAGAAAGGAAAAAAGGGGAATGTAAGGAGCCAATGGGGGAATTTAAACTATCAGAAGTCTGCATAGTAACAGACACAAGACAACATTCATCTCTTTGCCTGCTTCCATAACATCTCCTCTTAAGAAGGAATATGGCTTTCTGCCACTATGACTGATGCACGGAATCACAGACATGTCACAGCATTAAGAAGCTTCATGACTAGAAGACATGCTGCTTTAAAGTGAACTTTAACTGAGCTTAAATATAGGGCACAGCTGTCAAACTGCACATGGCTCTCTTCCAATTTATTATCATTAAAATGATGCTTTGAACTGATTGTAATTTGAAATGATAGGATTACTAGAGGAGATGGGTTAACTCTGTCAAGACTGAAAATCATGAGTTGTCTACTACTAAAAATGTTTATTTTAATCATCCTATAGAAACAAAGGTGAACAAAGGCGTTATCATTTTGAGCATTTAATAAAGTCATTACTAAATTTCATGGAAACCTAAGGATGTTATACAATAAAAAATATATGATACAACATGGATGAGAGGATAATCAAAAGATAAAAATAAGGAAAACTGCATCTTTTATCAATTGGAATTTATCAAAACAAAGGAATTAACTAGTCTTTTCCTTTAGGAACAGTTAAGTTGATTTACTGCAGCAAACTTTAAACATTTAATTCACATTATTTTCAAATAAAAACTTGAGTTGTATAGGACAGAAAGATGAAAATTACAAATCTTCTGTGACTTTATTCCCTATGTGCATCTGAGAGAATCATAATATTTTAGCAAAAACATAATGTGCCATGATTTAAGGAAAAATTTAGTGGTTCTAAGTCTGCAGTACTCTCTGTACGAGCCTGACTAAAAATCAATTTTCCAAAATATTTTTCAATGTAAAATTTTAATCATCCTGACAAAGTGAAAAACAAGATAAGTAGTATCAGAAATGTGCCTTCACTGAACGTCACAAAATGTGGATACATCAACAAAGTGGCAGTATTTTTTGTTTATTGATCACAGAATGTTAACAAGCATTTAGAACAAGCATGTGTAAGTAGTAGGTGCTCAATAAATATATGCTACAAAAATATTGGATTGTGATAGCTGCATCATTTGTAAAATTATAGTTCTACACTATTCAAGGTGGCTTTTTAGCAGAATAAATATGAAATGTTTTCAATAATTAGCTGAAAGAATACAAACTAATCATACATAATTACCGAGAGGGCAATGGCAACCCACTCCAGTGTTCTTGCCTGGAGAATCCCAGGGACAGGGGAGCCTGGTTGGCTGCCATCTATGGGGTCTCACAGAGTCGGACATGAATGAAGTGACTTAGCAGCAGTAGCATACATAATTAACAAATTATTAATTATATCACTGGAATTCAAGATTTTTTGGAATCTATTTTTATTACAAATGTCAGGATCTGAAATTGTCCTCAGCTGAAATCCAGCCTCTTTGCAATAAATTACAAGTTAAACAGTATATGAACCCAGAACTCCCAGATCTACAAGTTGGATTTAGAAAAGGCAAAGGAACCAGAATCAAATTGCCAACATTCACTGGATCATAGAAAAAGCAAGATAATTCCAGAAAAATATCTACTTCTGCTTCACTGAATAAGCTAAAGCCTTTGACTGTGTGGATCACAAAAACTGTGGAAAATTCTTAAAGAGATAGGGATACCAGACCACCTTATCTGCCATCTGAGAAACCTGTATGCAGGTTAAGAAGCAAAAGTTACAACCGAACATGGAATAAGGGCCTGGATCCAAATTGGGAAAGGAGTACATCAAGGCTGTATAATGTTACCCTGCTTATTTAACTTATATGTAGAGTGTATCATGTGAAATGCTGGGCTGGATGAAGCATAAGCTGGAATCAAGATTGCCGGGAGAAATGTTAATAACCTCAGATATGCAGATGACACCACCTTTGTGGCAGAAAGCAAAGAGTAATTAAAAAGCCTCTTGATGAAGGTGAAACAGGAGGGTGAAAAAGCTGGCTTAAAACGCAACATTCAAAAAACAAAGATCATGAAATTTGGTCCCATCACTTCATGGCAAATAAACAGGGAAACAGTGACAGACTTTACCTTCTTGGGCTTCAAAATCACTGTGGACAGTGACTATAGCCACAAAATTAAAAGACACTTTATCCTTGGAAGAAAAGCTTTGAGAAAACTAGACAGCGTATTAAAAAGCAGAGATATTACTTTGCTGACAAAAGTCCATATAGTCAAACCTATGGTTTTTCCAGTAGTCATGTACAGATGTGTGAGTTAGACCATAAAGAAGGTTGAGCACTGAAGAATTGATGCTTTCTAATTGTGGTTTTGGAGAAGATTCTTGAGTGTCCCTTGGACTGCAAGGAGATCAAACCAGTCAATCCGAAAGGAAATCAGTCCTGAATATTCATTGGAAGGATTGATACTGAAGCTGCAGCTCCAATACTTTGGCCACTTGATGTGAAGAGACGACTCACAGGAAAAAGACCCTGACGCTGGGAAAGACTGAAGGCAGGAGGAGAAGAGGAGGACTGAGGACAAGATGGTTGGATGGCATCAATGACTCAATGGATATGAGTTTAAGCAAACTCTGGGAGATGGTGAAGGACGGGGAGGCCTGGCATGTTGCAGTTCATAGGGTAGTGAAGAGTTGGACATGACTGAGTGACTGAACAAAAACAAGGACGATAAGTTAAACAGTGGGTACTAAAGGTCAAGTTA
The DNA here is from genome assembly GCF_054371585.1 of Giraffa tippelskirchi. Lineage (NCBI taxonomy): Eukaryota > Metazoa > Chordata > Mammalia > Artiodactyla > Giraffidae > Giraffa > Giraffa tippelskirchi. The sequence continues at coordinate 78,383,864 of NC_137275.1, read as the reverse complement.
TAGTTATACAATATAACTGCTTTAATCCAACACAAAATAACTCACTGTCTTTTATATTGTCTATTATAGTTGATAGTTTAATTGAAAATTGGTTTTCATATTTTATAAAAGGAGACTAGTCACAATTCATCCAAGATTTTGCTGATTTTGATTAGATTTGCTAGATTTGATTAGATTTTGCTAATTTGATTAGATTTGTAGGTGGATTCTATAAGAATAAATGGTGAACAACACAACTTTACTATAGCTCAGTAACCCTTCCTCATCCCCACTGCGGACTCAGTAGTGAAATTATAAACTATAAGCAAATTATAAATTATAATTCATGAACAAATAAATATGGGGTTTCCCAAGTGGTGCTAATGGTAAAGAAGCTGCCTGCCAATGCAGGAGATGTTAAGAGACACAGCTTCTATCCCTCAGAGGAGAGCATGTGACAGCCCACTCCTGTATTCTTGCCTGGAGAATCCCATAGATAGAGGAGCCTGGCAGGTTACAATCCATACAGTCACAAAGAGTTAGACACACCTGAATTGACTTGAAAGTGAAAGTCGATCATTGGTGTCCCACTCTTTGTGACTCCACGGACTCCACAGTCCAAGGAATTCTCCAGGCCAGAATACTGGAGTCCAGTAGCCTCTTCCTTCACCGGGGGACCTTCCCAACCCAGGGATCGAAACCAGGTCTCCCGCATTGCAGGCAGATTCTTTACCAGCTGAAGTGACTTACTTAGCACACACAAATATAATAATATTATATGTATTGACTCTGACCCCCACCTCTCCAAAAAAAGCCGAATTGGTCTTAGTTTGATATTTCTGCAAATTAGAGGGTGTTTACAGATAATCAGTACTTCAAGCCTCTGCTGGATGGAGACTTAAGGTGGAGTAGTTGTAAATAGAGTAGGCAGAACACATATGCTGAACCACAACCTCTAGTACCACTGCTTAGAAAGATGAGAAGCAGACAGATCAACGCAGAACATGACTGTAAGCATGGGGTGACTTTCTGATCAAAGGGGTCTGGCAGGCTTTGTGACTAAAAGCAAAGATTCAAGCAGAGCTGTGTTGTATAAATAGCAGCAGCAGCAGCCATAGAGCAAAGTACAGTTTTAACACGCGTATAATGTAGAAATGACCACTGGCCACTCTGCCCTTTTTGTCACTTAGTCTATGTGGATAGTGATTGCTATAGAAGTGGCATTTTTCATTGAAAAATCAAAGATTTTAATATGACCATTCTTCATTGGGAGAACATATAAGGGCATCTAGGGAACATCAGTTGGCTGTAATTGTAATAGTAAATCTACTTAAACTTGACAGAATGTAGCAGGGTTAGATTTCCACCACATGTGAAAATAGAAGATGTTCTGTCTAGTTAAAAATGAAACATAAATATTTTAAAATTAAATAACACATGTAAATTACCTAGGTCAATACCTGATGCATAAAACTACCAAATAACTGCTTATTCCAATTGCTAATGATAAATTAATAAACTTTCATTGATCCCAAATGATCATGAAGTAAATTGTTCTGTCAAATTATAGTTACACATAAGGATTAAACATGAGAGAATTACAGTACAATAAAATGCGTGGAACACTAAAATAATCATGGTTGTGGGAAATTTAAGCTGTCATGGGTAAAGCTGCACTTATCAGTTGACCCATATAAGCAGCTTAGTAAGAAAATACCAATTCTATTTATAAGATTTTGATTTCCAGTCTTCTCTTGAGAAATGCCTGCCCATCAATGGTCTTTCTGAGTTCCACAGTTACTAAGTTTCAACTCAAAATGATAAAAAAAAAAAAAAAGAGCTTGATGCATAGACATCAGCTTTCATGTTCTCATTGTTCAATTCTTCAAAATTCTATAAGAAATTCATATATCCAGTTCCTTAATCCACACTATACTTCTTTTCAAACATCCATACAATACATTATATTCACATAAGACACATCTTTAAAAGTTTCCCACTATACATCTTTATCATTAATTTATTCATTTAGTCACTCACTGATTTTTTAAGCAGATATTCTGGAGGGAATACTATAGTGTCAGACACTATGCAAGGAAGCAGGGACACAGAAGTGACTCTTACCCACAGGAGGCAGGACTCTTACCTCCAAGGAGCTGACAATTTCATAGGTAAGGCAAATATTATTCAAGTAATCATAAAAATATAAATTACAATAATAATAAGTGCTAAAAGAAGAGTCCTCTATTGTGATATGACATTATCTAAGAGAGGGAGCCAACTTAGGATAGAGTAATAAATGGTTTCCTTATGTAATTAATGATTGCCTAGGGGCAAAAAGGAAGAGCACTTTTTAAGGAGAGGTATCCTGTTTGCAGGGCTTCCCTTGTAGCTCAGTCAGTAAAGAATCTGCCTGCAGTGCAGGAGACCCGGGTTTGATCCCTGGGTTGGGAATATCCCCTGAAGAAGGAAATGGCGACCCACTCCAGTATCCTTGCCTGGAAAATCTCATGGACTGAGGAGCCTGGTGGGCTGCAGTCCATGGGGTTGCAAAGAGTCGGGCACGACTGAGCTACTAACACTTACTTATCCTGTTTGCAAAGACTTTGGAACAAGAGAATGCAATGCTACAGGAGCTCCAACTTTCTCCCACTAAAGCAGATATAGTTCCAAAATTAACCAGAATATGGTACAGAGCAGGGGCAGAAGCTTGGCCAAAATTTTCCCTTCTCCAGTCAACTTTCTGTCCTAAACATTGTAAGATCCCAGAATTCTGTGATGACTGAATAATTCCTCTGTATTGAACTATAATGTTCCAGAGTCTAACTGATGACAAGGGTAATAAAGGGACAATAGGCTAATCAGGAAAGAGTCAGCTTTTAGTGACAGACAAATAACATACCAATTAGCATTGGGACAGAATTATATATGCACATATACATCAATTTAGGAGTTTGTCAAAGCTGTAAAAATCCTGCAAATGTTCTGTTTAAACTATTTAGTCAAGATTGCTCTGGGAAGCATTCTATTTGTTAATTTTCTATCCATATATATATATATATATATCCAATATATCCATGGATTTGTGTCTAGTCAATGCTATGGTTCAATCTAAAGTAGGTTAAACTCTGAAACTAGAATACAGTATACATCATCAAACTTGAGATGCCAATTTTTAATTTCAAATAAAACAAAACAAAGGGAGAGTAAGAACAACAATAAAATAATCAGACATTAATATTCCCAAGGTCAAACTTTATTGATTTATACAATTCAAACTCTTCTCATTCTTATTTATAACAGGATATTATTTGCTAATTGAGTTGTAAAGTAAATAGCTATTAGATTCTAAAGAGACAGCAAATTAATATCTAGGCACCAAACTAATCAGAAAGAACAGCGAGGATGCTGCATTATCACATGTAGAATGTGCCTCTACCTACCTAAGACCCCAAAGTACTTTGTTGACTTCAAGCACTTATTCTGATTGATTGTTATTTAAGTTTATATGTTTTCTCCATTAATGATATTTGTTGTACATAGAGAAAAATAATTCATCCATCTCTTTTCCAGATTCTATACTGACTAATGCAAATATAGAAAGCCTACAAACAAATTTCTATCTTAAAAAAATAGTATATACCAAAAGAATTGAAAGCGGAGACTCCAACAAGTATTTTTAAAGCCACGTTCACAGAAGCTTAAATCACAATAGTCAAAGGTGGAAATAATTCAAGTGTCCATTGACAGATGATAAACAAAATGTAACATACAAATGCAAAGAAATATTCAACCTTAAAAATTATGATGCATGACACAGCATGAACTAACTTTCAAGATGTATGCTAAATAAATAATCCAGTCACAAAAAGATAAATACTGTAGGATTCCAACTACATGAGATACTAGAGTGGTCAAATACATAGAGATGGAAAGTAGAATAGTGGCTGTCAGTGACTGAGGAGAAGGAGAGGATGAGGAGGTACTGTTTAATAAGTACAGAGGTTTAATTTCAAAAGATGAAAAAATGCTGGAATTTGATTCAACATTTAAAAATTTAAAAATGTTTAAAATGGTAACTTTTTTATGATACATATTATATCAAAATTAAAAATAACTTCTGACTCTAATCTCTTCCCACACATCCCATTTTTTTCCTTTATAACACATCTTTCCAGTGACTTATTTGTTCTTATAATTTCTAATTTCCTCATTCTCATTCTCTCTTGAACCTACTCAGTCACACTTTTAATACTAATACTTTACCAAAACTTTTATTCTCAAGGTCACCAAACTTCCACATTACTGAATAAAATGATCCCTTCTCAGTTTTCACCATACTTTAAATATCAGTTCATGACTACACATGCTAGATTGCCTGGAATAGGACTGGGTTGTGTCTCTTGTTCAGATGTAATTAAGAGTGCCCCATTTCATTTTCAGAAGTGTAACAGACAGGATGATAAATCTTAATGTGACCCAAACTATCAATACTGTATATAGTTGCTCACTTCCTCCTCATTTAAACATTTTATTTACTTGTCTTCCAAGACACCACATTCTCCTGGTTTTTGTTTAATTAACAGTATACTCCTTTGATGGTTTCTCATTATCCCAATGAGTTCTTAATTTTGAAATCTTCCAGGGCTTCTTTCAGTCAAACTTTGACAATCTGACCTAGCCTTCTGATCTGAAAAGACAACTATACTTTGCTGACTCCCAAATTCAGGACTCCAGCATGGACAGCTCTCCATATCAAAATTCATGGAGAAGACTGCTCCATGTTTTCTACAGTTGGATGCACAATGAGTGTACAGTAAGTCTAAATATGAATTCCTCATGCCTACCATTGTCTTTTTCACCTCCATTCGTCTAGTGTTTTGGGCCCAAAACCTTATATATGTTTTTCTCTATGTCATTTGGGAGAAGGCAATGGCACCCCACTCCAGTACTCTTGCCTCCATGGACAGAGGAGCCTGGTAGGCTACAGTCCATGGGGTCGCTAAGAGTCGGACACGACTGAGTGACTTCACTTTCACTTTTCACTTTCATGCATTGGAGAAGGAAATGGCAACCCACTCCAGTATTCTTGCCTGGAGAATCCCAGGGACGGGGGAGCCTGGTGGGCTGCCGTCTATGGGGTCGCACAGAGTTGGACACGACTGAAGCGACTTAGCAGCAGCAGCAACAGCTATGCCATTTGCAAATCCTGTGTATCAGCACATTCTACAGATTCTAACTTCAAAATGTATCCATAAATCAACCATGGTTTTCAACACTGATTATCACCATCCTGATGTGGGCTGCTACTCTCTCTTCTCACATTATTATTGGGTTTTGCTTATTCCTATCCACATTTTTGAGCAGGGGAGGGAAGGAGAATGGAGTCTCTTAACACAGAAGCAAGAAGGATCCTATGAAAGCATATATCATAATATACAATTTCTATGTGTAAAACTTCTCATTCCTTTCCACTTTTCTTGGTGCAAAAGTAAAAAATTTTTCTACTTAATTTTTCTGTACCACTTATCACAATCTCTATATATTTCATTTACTTATTTGTTTTTATTGTATCAATCATCCCACTGGAATATTAGCTCATTGTTTCCATGTAAGCAAGCACTTCTGTGTGTTTCATTCATTCACCAGTGCATTTAGCAGACACTCCATTATATTTGTTGAATAAGTGTAGGCTGAAGAATTACACAAATAAGAACAGTGATAATAGCTACTTATTAATTAAAATCCAAAAATTATTACTTTTTCTTAAAAGCATTACTTTTGCTAAAAACTATACAAGAGATACAAAGAAGAATAAGCCAAGGGCCCTTACTGAATTCATATTCTATTGGAGATGCAAACAGTTATACTCACCCCCAAGTTCTCTCCATTGTTAAGCACCATCACCATTTATACAGTTGCTCATATCAAAAATTTAGTAATTATTCTTAACTTCTTTTATATGTTGAGCTCCATATATAATCCATCAGTTTTTTCTAGTTAGTACACCTTCAAAATACATCCTGACTCTAATTACTCCCCATCATCTCCCAGCTATTACCATGATACAAATCGCAATTATTTCAATTGGAGATTTTAGTAGCCTCTTAACTGTTCTCTAGGCCTAGACTCCTACCACTTACAAGCCACCAGAGCAATGTTTAAAGACTGACAATCTGTCACTCCCTACTGAAAACTTCTCAGAGTTCTCCCATCACACTTGGAATAAAAGCCAGTTTCCTTTCCCATGCCTACAATAACCAACTCTCTCAATACCATCTTTGGCAACTTTTCTCCTTTTTTCATCTTCAGGCACCTCGGTGTTCTTGCAGTTCCTACCACATGCACTCGTTGTTCTCTTGACTTGCATGCTTGCTTGTCCTCAGCCTTTTTCTTCTAATCCTCGCTCCCTCACATTATGCAGGACTCAACTAAGTGCCACTGCTTCAGTGAGGGCCTGCCTGCATGACCTCCCTTCAAAAAATCACTCTTGGCTCTATCAATCCTTAGACTGCACCATTGCTTGATTATTTCATAGAACTTGTTACTGAAACTGGTAAAATTGGTTCCTTTATTGCCCTCTACAATGTGAACTTCATATCAAGGAATTTGTGTATTTGCTACTGTAGGCTGAGAACAGGAACAGTAAGTACTGGTTAGAAGATACTCAATATAAATTTGTTGATGGAATTAATAAATGCAATATAGTAAATGCTTTAACAGAAGAACTTATTTAATCATTGTTATTAAGTACCTACTCTCTACCAGGCATTTTTTCAGAGACAGTGTTTACAAAAGGAATAAAACATTACACTGTCCATTGGGAAAAAAGAAAAAGAAAGTGAAGTTGCTCAGTCGTGTCCAACTCTTTATGACCCCATGGTAGGCTACAGTCTACCAGGCTCCTCAGTCCATGGAAATTTTCCAGGCAAGAATACTGGATTTGGTTGCCATTTCCTTCTCCAGGGAATCTTCCTGTCCCAGGGATTGAACCTGGGTCTCCCGCATTGCAGGCAGATGCTTAAAATATAGTCCATTTTGAGTGTCAGACACATAAGGAACAGCTGATAAAATATAATGCCACAATAAAAAAAGTTTAAAATACTATTAGAAATGAATAAAAGGGAATATTTCTGTCTGAGACAGAAATGATTTACAAGAGGAGTAGACTACTGTAAGGTGCTTTGAAGGAATTTACAATTAAGGAAAGAAAGAGTATTCTGGACCATAAACAAGGCTAAGCACCGAAGAATTGATGCTTTCAAACTGTTGCACTGAAGAAGACTTGAGATTCTCTTGGACAGCAAGGAAAGCAAACCAGTCCATCCTAAAGGAAGTCAACCCTGAATATTCATTGGGAGGACTGATGCTGAAGCTGAAAGTCCAATACTTTGACCACCTTATGCAAAGAGCCTATTCACTGAAAAAAAAAAATCCTGATGCTGGGAAATATCCAGGGCAGGAGGAGAAGGGGACAACATAGGATGAGATGGTTGGGTGTCATCACTGACTCAATGGACATGCATTTGAGTGAACACAGGGAGATGATGAAAGACAGGGAAGCCTGGCATGCTGCAGTCCATGTGGATGCAAACAGTTGCACAAGACTTAGCGACTGAACAACAACATGATAGAAGCCAGATAGCAAACATGAAGAAAACAGAAATATTGCATACACATAAGAGATATAGTGATTTCCCTTAATCTAATCATACAATGCACTTCCCTGGTAGCTCAGTGCTAAGTAATATGCCTGCCAAGCAGCAGACATGGGTTCAATCCCTGGGTCAGGAAGATCCTCTGGAGAAGGAAATGGCAACCCACTCCAGTATTCTTGTATGGAAAATCCCATGGACACTGGAGCATGGAGGGCTAGTCCATGGGGTCGCAAAAGAGTCAGACATGACTTAGCAATTAAACAACAAAGCAAATCAGATAATACAATTTTAAGCTGTCAGATACATAGTCAGTAAGAATCAGTACTCACCACAGTTGTGACAATTTTTCTTAATATAATTAATTGGCAAAGTTTCTTCTGATTATTTTGTACATGCAAATGACATATGTAATGGTATATTTTTTATTTAAAAAGTTTCTTTCTTTCACTTTTTTAATTGAAACTTTTCTTATTAACACAATCTGTTTTTAGCATCCATGACATTTTTTGAATGGCCACACAGATATTGTGTCACTAAGTTAATGAAAGTCCTGTTCAGAGATTCAATGTTCTAATCTCCAATTTCCAAAAGGAGAGTTAAACTGCTTTATTACAAAATCCTTTAGAATTCCACCAGCACTTTCTGGCATGAAGCTGAGAGAGGAATTATCATTCTACACTATCCCTATTTTTATTTAATGTTGATTGAATTTGATCTACTGCTCAATATAATTAATGCTAGTTTCTGTAATTCTTTACCTTTACAATATAAAAAGAGATATAAAAAAATACTTGCAACATTCCTTTGTGTACAATACTCATTTAGAAACAAAACTGATGATTAAAGATATACACTGCAACAGAATATATTTTCAGTGCATATTTATTAGTAAGTGATTACCGGGTACCCTTCTTCTTTATACTTCTTTTATTATGATGATGATAACTATTATTATTATTACCATCATCATCAGTTTTGCTGGTGTGATCAGTATTCTAGTATAAAATAAATATAATTTTACTCCCCTTTTTCTCTAATATAAATATCCATATAGAAAAAGAGCCCTAATTGGCTCCTATATATACACTACATTTTTGCTATCCTCAAATGAAACTTTTAGTTTTTTCTACTTTAATGACAAATAATTTCCAGCCAAAAAAGAATGGAAAAAAAAAGGCACAACTTTAATGAACTCTTAGATGCCAGTCAGCATGATTATTTCAAGAATCTGTTTGCTCATAAGATTTTCTCAAGCCACTTGCCAAACTTTCATGATCTACTGCTAACCATATCAGGAAGAGCTGTGATTTTCAGGTTAGCTGAGGTTAAAACTTAATAAAGACAATAATTATCTCAACTGCAACAAAACATTAGATAGAAAAATACACCTTATTAACTTTTTCTGACCTGGGACAACTGTGATATTTAATAGGTTTAGGAACGCAAATACAAGTGGATAATCCTTTTCTGGGGGCAATCTCAACATATTCCTGCAAAGAATCTACCATTTACTTTTTTTTCTGCATGCTTTCTGCTCAGCAGTACTAGCCTGAATCCCAAACGAACTTGGCAGCACATCGTGCTGACAGGTAACTCTCTCCATTACTCCATCACAGAGAGACCTATAGAAATTTACTTTTTTTCTATAATTCTGCTATATTTTCTCTTACAATCTCATCTCACAGAATGCAACTTTCACAGCCACTCAAGTGCACATACATGTATGATGTTGAATGTGCAAAGTATATCCTTTCTCCTCTGTTTTAGTTATCCAAATTGTACCCATTCATCACAATCAGTATTCCAATTTTTATAAAAGATATTTTATTAACAGACATTCTGATATGGTTTTTCTTTCACATGAAGTCATATTACAATCATGGTCAGCTTAATAAAGTTGACAATAACTATGTACTACATATTTCTAGTCCTAAGCTAATATATAAATCTCTTTTTGATATCTTCATGCTTTATTTCTTATCTCTGTGACTAGACTATTATTGCCTGGAGACTAGGGAAAACGGTTCACACTTTTTGAATTTCTAGAGTTCACAGCTCAATATCATCTACCTTATTTAGCTCAATAAACATCATGATTACCAGATAGTATATGTAGTAGAGATGCATGGTCATTTTATTAAGTACTTAAACCTCCTTACAGTTTATCCTATCTTAACAATGTAGGAAAAAATCATTCTTAGCATTAACTCATAGCTGTAAATGTAATGAGACAAGTGAAAACATACAATGCTTGGAATGTTCAGAGGAACAGATATCATGCTGCTCTGGGACTGGGCAACAGACAGTTTCCTGGAGGGGCTGGCATTTAAGCAGATTACTGAAAAGTGCACTGGATTGAAAAAAAAAAAGTAAAATGATCCTGGGAAATAAGCTGCTGATATCCCCTGGAGAAGGGAATGGCTATCCACTCCAGTATTCTTGCCTGGGAAATTCCATGGACAGAGGAACCTGCTGGGCTACAGTCCAAGGCGTTACAAAGACTGAGACACAACTGAGTGAGTAACACATGTTATCAGATATACAAAGAACATCAAGAATTCTTTTAAAGAATCTTTGCTAATAAGATCAAGGGATTTGAATAGGACCATAAACCATAATCTAATGCAAGAAGATTTGGTTTTGTCTCTCTTTGAAATGGGGTAGACTAATTTAATGTACAATTAAGTTTCCAGTACCAAGATGTTATAATCTTAATCACTTAATCACTAAAACAATCTTAGTAAATTCATTTGGCTGAGATTCCGAAAGCAGAAACTCCACCTTGTTTAAAATTACAATCCTTGAAATTCAAGTGAAAATGTTTTTTAGAATATATTATTTGCTAAGCATAACAAAGATTGTCAAACTGAGTGAAATGAGTTAGATGCCGAAAGACAAGTACCATATGATACCACTTATATGTGGAATGCAAACAACAAAAAAAATATAGTACAAATGAACTTATAAGCAAAACAGAAGCAGAGTCATGGATGAAGAAAACAAACTTATGGTTATCAGTGGGTAAGGGGGTAATAAACAGGGAGATTGAGACTGACATACACATACTACTATATATAAAATGGGCTTCTCTGGGGGTCAGTCGGTAAAGAATCTGCTTGCAATGCAGGAGACCCAGGTTTGATCCTGGGTCAGAAAGATCCTTTGGAGAAGGGAATGGCAAGCTACTCCAGTATTTTTACCTGGAGAATTCCAAGGAAAGAGGAGCCAGGCGGGTTACAGTCCATGGGGTCATAGAGAGTCAGACATGACTAAGTGACTCACACACACACAAATATTAAAAAAAAATAGATGACTAGTAAGAACCTGCTGCATAGGACAGGGAATTTTATTCAAAGCTCTATAATGGCTTATTACAGAAAAAATCTTAAAAACAAAAAAGAATGGATATATGCATATGTATAACTGATTCAGTTTGCTGTACACCTGAAATTAATACAGCTTTGTAAAACAATTATCATTTTAGTTCAGTTGCTCAGTCATGTCCAACTCTTTGCGACCCCATGGATTGCAGCACACCAGGCTCCCCTGTCCATCACCAACTCCCAGAGCTTGTTCAAATTCATGTCTCTTGAGTCGGTGATGCCATCCAACCATCTCATCCTCTGTCATCCCCTTCTCCTCCTGCCTTCAATCTTTCCCAACATCAGGGTTTTTTCCAATGAGTCAGTTCTTCGCATCAGGTGGTCCAAGTATTGAGCTTCAGCTTCATCATCAGCCCTTCCAATGAATATTGAGGATTAACATCCTTTAGGATTGGCTGGTTTGATCTCCTTGCAGTCTAAGGGACTCTCAAGAGTGTTTTCCAACACCATAGTTCAAAAGCATAAATTTGTCGGTGCTCAGCCTCTTTATGGTCCAACTCTCACATCCATACATGACTACTGGAAAAACCATAGCTTTGACTAGACGGACCTTTGTCCGTCAAGTAATGTCTCTGCTTTTTAATATGCTATCTAGTTTTGTAATAGCTTTTTTTCCAAGGAGCAAGTGTCTTTTAATTTCATGGCTGTAGTCACCAACTTCAGTGATTTTGGAGCCCAAGAAAATAAAGTCTTCCACTGTTTACACTGTTTGCCATGAAGTGATGGGACTGGATCCCATGATCTTCATTTTTTGAATGCTGAGTTTTAAGCCAGCTTTTTCACTCTCCTCTTTTGACTTTCACCAAGAGGCTTCGCTGTCTGCCATCAGCGTGATGTCATCTGCATATCTGAATTTATTGATATTTCTTCCTTCAATCTTGATTCCAGCTTGTGCTTCATTCAGCCCATCATTTTACATGATGTATTCTGCATATAAGTTAAATAAGCAAGGTAACGATGTACAGCTTTGATGTACTTCTACCTAATTTGGAACCAGTCCCCTGTTTCATGTCCGGTTCTAAATGTTGCTTTTTGACCTACATACAGCTTTCTCAGGAGGCAGGTAAGGTGGTCTGGTATTCCCATCTCTTTAAGAATTTTCCAGTTTTTTGTCATCCACACAAGTCATATCTTTGTACCAGAAATTAACTATACCAGTTTCTTATTTAAAACATGTCTTTCTTAGAACATTTCTTCTAATGTATCAAGTAGACTCATGTATGCATGTTATACTCAGTAAAACTATCTACTATCATCAAATAAACTTTTCTGTTAATTCTTTAATATTTATCCATTTGATTTTAGTGTGGCAATATCTACCTAGGGTAGAAAATATTGGCAGAGAAATCTTCAAGATAATGTGTCTTTTAACTTCTAATAATTGTGAAATGTTTGATATTGGTTTTAATAAAAGATAATTTTTAATAAAACTTTTAGCTTACATGAATTTCTAAACTAATGTAATCAGACAAGGTGGTTCTTTCTACAATTAATTGAATTTACAAAATAGAAATGAAAATTTTTTAACTGTAATAGAAATATATTTTTAGAATATTTTAAATACTTGTTCACTTTGTAGTAAAAGTATGATCATTTGGTTCTTAACTAAATTACTTAAAAAAAAAAAAACACTGACAGTTTAATTTATAATTTGTCCAAAAGCCAATTTTGAAATAAATTACTGAAAAAGGGTACATATATTAGCACGTTATTCTGCTTAAAATTCATTTAAAAGAGAAAAAAAACTGTCCTATGATCCAAGAATGAAAAGAGTTCAAAATTTAATCCACAGTAAAGTCTATGCCTGTATCTAGAAACAAACTCATAACACTGATGCATATGTTCTCTGATTGCTTTATTTGTCTTCCCTGTAATTCTAATCACAATCTCAAATTATATGTAAGAAAATATTCATTAAGCTAAAACTTTAAAAGTGCAGCAGGAAGAAATTTTAAACACTGATGACAGTATGGATCCACAAATTTCCAGTGGGACTAGTTGTTGGATCCCAACCTAGTAGACTGGTTTGTAGATCTGGGCAAACAGAGTAGAGGCTGAAGGTATGACTTGGTCACTGATACTCGAAATGACATACACTTCAGACAGGGTATTAAGGTGCTTGCAAAATTTTTATACTAAAGAGAGAAGGCACTTTCCAGATGTTTTAGCCAGTATTCATTTCTTGCCATACAGTGGTTGGCAACCCCTGAATTGTATTATCTGCTTCTATTTAAGAAAAAGTAAGTTACTGCTGTGTGTGTGCTCAGTCACTTCAGTTGTGTCTGACACTGTGTGACCCTATGGACTGTAGCCTGCCAGGCTGCTCTGTCCATGGGTTTCTCCAAGGCAAGAATACTGGGATGGGTTGCCATGCCCTCCTCCAGGGGATCTTCCTGACCCAGGGATCCAACCTGCAGTGTCCTCTGCGTCTTCTGCATCACAGGTGGATTCTTTACCATTGAACCACCTGGGAAGCCCAAATTACTGACTAACTATGGTCAATTAAAATATGCTTCTGAAAAAAAAAAAAAAAGGATATTCCCACATGCATTCCTGCTGTCCTTACATCTCTAATCTAATTCAATTAACCTGCACTCCTCCAGAGATAAGGATCTTTACGCCTGGTGGACAGGCTCGAGCATCTGAACTAGGACTAAATTTCTATTGGCACTAGAAAAGTAGTATACAACTCTTTTACATAATGAAAGAGTGGAGACAAGAGCTGGAAAATAGGGACACGGAAAAGAATATAAAAGAATCCTAGAAAAAAAATTAAGGGTATGTGTGTCGGGGGTGGTGGGAGGGATTCCGCTAGGTTTAAGTAATACAGTGAGGCCCTAATGAATTAAAAAGAATACTCATTTAAGAAATATCCACCAAGCACTTCCTTGATGGTACAGTAGGTAAGAATCCATCTACCAATGCAACAGATAAGGGTTTGAGCCCTGGTCAAGGAAGATTCCATATGCCTTGAGTAACTAAGCCCATGCTCCACAACTACTGAGCCCGTTTGCTGCAACTAGTGAAAACTGTTCTCTGCAATAAGAGAAGCTGCCATAATAAGAAGCCTGTACACTACAACAAAAGAAAGCCTGTACAAAGCAACAAAGACCCAGCATAGCCAAAAATAAATTACATATTAAAAAAAGAAACATACACCAAAAAGATCTGATGTGGCCCCATAGGACTTGCCAAATCAGGTGTTGGTCATTGTTTGAGAGTCCTGAGGCAGGCAGAGCCTATAGCTAGGGTTGAGAAAAATCAGGGAACAGGCAAGATTCCTCCTGGTTCCTGGAAAGGAGAAAGATTTTGTGTCAACTGGTACCCCTTAAATGAGATACCTGCACATCAATTTCATGATTTAGCTATTTAAATCATCTCAGCAACCAGACTAAAATATAGATGGGAAACAACTAAAATCATGGCATCCAGTCCCATCACTTCATAGCAAATAGAAGGGGAAAAAGTAGAAGCAGGAATAGATTTTCTATTCTTGGGCTCCAAAATCACTGCAGACAGTGACTGTAGCCATGAAATTAAGACACTTGCTCCTTAGAAGGAAAGCTATGATAAACCTAGAGAGTGTATCAAAAAGCAGAGTCATCACTTTGCCAACAAAGGTCCATATAGTCAAAGCTATGGTTTTTCCAGTAGTCATGTGTGGTTGTAAGAGTTGGAATATAAAGAAGGCTGAGCACCAAAGAATTGATGTTTTTGAACTGTGGTATTGGAGAAGACTTTTGAGAGTCCCTTGGGCTACAAGGAGATCAAACCAGTCAATCCTAAAGGAAATCAACCCTGAATATTCATTAGAAGGACTGATGCTGAAGCTGAAGCTCCAATATTTTGGACACCTGATGCAAAGAGCCAGCTCACTGGAAAAGAACCTGATGCTGAGAAAGACTGAAGGCAAAAGGAGAAGGGGAGGCAGAGGATGAGATTGTTAGACAGCAAGGCTACAAAGAGCAGCACAAGGCTTAGTGACCAAACAACAACAACATCAGCTGCATGTCAATTGGATTAAGCTCCCCAATTAATTTGCATGATACTATCAGAGATGTTTTAATTTTGTGCCTAATAGATTCAAAATTTAAGTTGCTTTTAATTTTTTCATGTTTTATTTATTTCTGACCAATCTATTCATTAGTTAATGACTCTTAAATTGGTTAAATCCACTAGAGCATCTTTCTTTATTTAATATTTATTTATTTATGCTTTGTTGTGCTGGGTCTTTGTTGCTCTGCATAGGTTTTCTCTAGTTCTGGCGAGCTGGGGCTACTCTCTAGTTGCAGAACACAGGCTCTAGGCATGTGGGCTTCAGTAGCTGCAGCACTTAGGCTCACTAGTTGTGGCTCTTGGGCTCCAAAGCACAGGTTCCACAGTTGTGGCACATGGGCTTAGTTGCCATGTGGCATGCAAGGTTTTCCTGGACCAAGAATATCACTGTTGTCCCCTGTATTGCAAGGTGGGTTCTTAACCACTGAACAACCAAGGAAGCCCAAGCATCTTTCTTAAAGTGAGAAACTGAGGAAATTATTTTGAAAAGAAAATAATTTTCTAATATTATTATTCTATTATTTTCATCTGTTTAGAAAATTTCTTTTTCATAATAAGTTTTGTTATCTTTGTTATTTAAGCATAATTCATATATACAAGTGCCCTTTAATGCCCATGAAGTGGGGTGCTTTCTTCTAAATAGGCTCCTGGAATTCATTCGGCTTTGCAATCAATTGTGAGTTGACTTTGACTCATTTAACAATGCTAGTTCTCATTTTTCAACAATATTATATTTCTATACAACCCTAAAAGACTACTAAAAAGCAAGTATAACTAAACCATTCATGCAAATATGGATTTTTTCTTCCATATCTCTTCAATTTTACCTATAATCAATCAGTAATCAATCAGTATATGCCTCTCATCCTAACACATACACCTCCTTCTGTCTTCCTTCATTTTCTCTGCATCTCATTTCATCTTGAGTCATAAAATATTTACCTTCTTTTAGACCAGTTTTTCATCCTCATTGAGCTCATGATACCCTGATTTTTTTTTAATTTAAGCATGTAGTAACTGTTCAGTTTTGCAGTTTTATTTATTACTTATATAGCATAAGATTTAGGAACTGACTTAAAAAAGTAATGAGAATTTTTCATTTCCTGAAATAAACAACAAACATATACCATAATCCTTTTTCATAAAAAAAAATTTACATGTGTTAAAATTTACATGCCACCATAAAGATGACAGGTACTTAAATTTTGCAAGTAATAAAACAGAAACAAACAGGGAGTTTAAATGTGTATGAGAACAAAATTTGAAAACAAGGATTGTGTAGGAAAGTAATCTGTCATGACTTGTAAGAGAGGAAAAGTTTAAAAATATTTGTTACTTTCAGATTCTTAAAACACATATTTAGGCACTTCTGATGAAATTATCAGCTAAATTTTAAAATGTCTTACATTAAAATTCTTATTTCAAAAATTTTTCTTAAGTAATGCTTTAAAATATCATCAGATCTGAATTGTGAAGATAAAATTTAAGGAAAATTTTAGGCTAATATATTAACCTTTAGAATCTCCTTACACACACACACACACACACACACACACACACACACACACACACACACACACACACACATATATACACATGCGTACATGCACATACATATAGTATTTAAAAGAGAAGTGCTTCTCTATTTTACAGAAGCAAAAATGATACACTGTACAGCAAAAGAAAATACAACCATTATCATGTAATAACATTTTTTTTTTTTTTTTTTTTTTTTTCTGAAATTTGAGTCCCCATCCCATATTTAATGTAAATTAACATTTACAGGGTGCATTTACATACACTATAATACAGGAATGATGTCCCTTTGCCAGAAGATCAAATTGTACATTTCCTCGCTATTTCTTGGTTCCAACTTGATAATTTCTTAAGATTGTAAATTATATAGTACTCAGCTAAAATATTTCTTCATAAATAGTTACAAAACCTGCCAAAACACAAGGAGGAAAGTATTTTTCGTTCAAAAAAAAAAAATGACATTTGAATGTCACACAACACAAGAAACAATGCTTAGAGACATGTTATTGTTTTCAGAAGAAAAGTGGGTCAGTAAACTACTAAGCTGAAGACAAAAGCCTGCCCTTCCCCAGGATCACAGTGCACAAGAAGCAAAACGTCAAACGACAGTACCTCAAAGCAAAATAAAGGTCTGAGGATGAAGCCAGCTCACTTGTAATCCTGTTAAGAATGAGAGTCCCCTTTTAGGGCCAAATGCACTGGACAACATGTGCCAGCTCAGAATGGGTGAGTGCAGAATCTGCTAAGAATTCAACCAAGGATGCCGAAGGCATTCGCCCGCTGAAGCTCGTTTTTCTGGAACCATTTCTAGCATCGGGATCAGGAAATCTGTAAACTGTGCAGCATCTTCATGGGGCCAGCCATACTTTTCCACAAGTACATCAAAGAGGCTCCAGGGCTTCAGTTTGGTGATGTGCCGCAGTTCTCCTCTGCGATTGAAGAATTCCCGAGAATATTTTCCAGATAGAGCAAAGTGCCTTGGGATACTGCCTAGCAGCTCTATGATGTGGGCTATGTGGTCTTCGTCTCTGGAATAGTCTTCCCCAGAATGTGGTTCAAACAAATAATCTCCCGTTGCCAGTTCAAATGCCATACACGCCGTACTCCAAATGTCAGCAGGCGTACTGTAACCTGCTCCTATTAAAACCTCTATGGATCTATACTGACGCGTCTGGATGTCTTCTGTGAAGTGTTTATGCACCCAACAAGCATTTCCAAGGTCTGCAATTTTAACTCTAATCTTATCGGCATTCCGTGGGTCCAGGGGATTCACCAGCAGGTCAGCTGCCCGGGTTTTCGTTTTTGGCAAATCCCCAGTGCTGGAGGCTGAAACTGTCCTGCTTCTGTCATGGGATGGACTGCTTTCCTCATGCTCAGTAAGGGGGGATCCCTCAGAAAGTGCAGAGCCACAAGCCACAGGTTCTAAGGGCCCAGAGAACAATGATGTGGAAAATTCTGGAAACTGTGACTCGGGAATTTTATGTCGTCCATTTGGCAATTCACCATTGAATTGTTCATAGGAGCTGCTATACGTGTAATCGCTTTCTGCATTTGGCTCATCGAGGTTACATTCCTCGGGATTTGGGCAATCTTCCTCATCATCGTCTTCATCATCCAGCTGTTGCTCCAGTAAGAAGGGGCCGTTCTCAATATGGCCGTTAGTTTTCGGTGATTCTATCCAGGTAGGGTCTATGTTCGCAAGCTCCTGTTCAACATCGTCTTCATCTTTCTCAGTGTTTTCTTTCTCAGTGTCTTCTTTCTCCTCCTGGTCCTCACCTTCACCGTTGTTATTTGCAGTCTCTCCCTCAGCCACCTCCTCCAGTCCTGCTGTTTTTAGCTTCACCTCTGGGTGGTATTCATCATCTTGCTCATTGGAAGGTACAGCTGACGTGACGTTTTCCTCTATTATTTTTCTTTCAGCTTCTCGCTCCAATTCTTCTATTTCCTGCAGGCGCTTTTCCAGTAACTCAGCCTGCCTTTTCTGCTTCTTCTTCATTTTTTTCTTTTTGTTTTTAGATATTTTTCCTATAGGTTTTTGCTGTGGAGCGGTACTCACTGCAGACCCTGAAGGAGGAGGAGCGCCCGCTTTCTGCCACTCAGTGGCCTCGGCTGCCATTCTTCTCACATATGCATCGTCCACACACATCAAGATGTTTTCCGGCTTTATGTCAGTATGAATGATCTTGCACTTACTGTGGAGATAATCTAACCCCTGAAGGACCTGTCTAATGATGCTCTTCACACAACGTACTGGGAGGCCTTGGTAGTTGGATTTTATGATCCATTTGAGAAGATGGTGGCCAAGCACTTCGAAGACCATGCAGACATGTATTCCATTCATGCCTGAAATCTTGAAGTCATCTATAAGCTGCACTACCATGTCTTTATTTGGGTCACTAGGATCACTTTCTCGAACACATTTGAGCAATTTTATTTCATCCAAGGCTGTCTCCGTATAATGCTGGGCACTTTTTACAACTTTCATCGCAACAAATCTTTTTCCCTGCATATCCCAGCACAGCCAGACAGTAGAGAAGTGGCCCCATCCTAGCTTCCTAATAACATGGTACCGGCCATTGAAGAGGTCTCCAATTTTCACTGGATGATAGCCACCTTTGCAGTAGTCTGCGGGGTCCTCCTGCTCCTCATCGTCTGATCCCAGAATCTCCTCCTCTGGCTCTGGCGGGGCAGGGTCTGGCAGAGGTGGCGGTGGTGGTGGAGGTGGTGGTGGAGGAACCAAGGGAGCTTTCTGCTGAGGCTCCGGCCTTTCTGAAGAGGACGACTTCTCAGAGTTAACTGACATCAGCAGCTCAATCTTCTGCTTGATTTTTTTTCGGATGTTTCTCCCTTTTCGGCCTCCGCTTTCGGGCCTGAATGGCCAGCACTTTCCGGGAACTCATCCCGACGCGGCGCCAGAGGGGCGGGGGGCTTCGCGGCGGCGGCGGCGGCGGCAGCAGCAGCGACGCGGGAGCAAAGCCGAGCTGCAGCCTTCACTCGCTCCGCCGGCCGGGAGGAGGCGGGAACCGCGCCTGCGCCGCCGCCGCCGCCGCCGCCGCCGCTGCTCCCGCGGGGGGCCCAGAAAAACCCGCCCCCGGCCGGCCCCGCCCCCGCCCCGCCCCCACTCGCCCGGCGGGGTCGAGACCCCCGTGCCGGTCCTGCTCGCGCGCCCCGCACCCACGCGACTCCATGTAATAACTTTAAATGGAACATTACCTATAAACAAATTGAATCATTATGTTGTATGTGAGAAATTAATATTGTAATTCAAATATACTTCAAATAAATAAATAGGTAAATAGATAAGTAAATAAAATAGTAGTGCTTATTTAAGGCTGTTGTTGAACAACATCTATCTTTTTGTTTCATAGACCTTCTTTTGGATTTCTCCAACCTGGTTAAACTAAATAGGATACACACAGATGGTAAAACCTTATGTTATCCTACTCTGAAAGTATTAGTTTCATTAAAATGAAGATTAGACACCACCTGCTAAATATGTGTTGGCACCTACTAAGTGGGATTCTCACAACCTTTTTTGAAGCCTTCAAAGAAGCCTTGGAATTATCTTGAAGTATTAAGGTGGACAAAAAGACTCAAAGAGATTACTTTTTCCCTAGCAAAAAAATATTCTATTTGTTTTTATCCCCTCAAACTATTTCTACAACATGTAAAAGAAGACTAAAATTAAGTTGTAAACTAAGGTCTGAACAAGGATCTGTGACTTCCTTATATGACAATAAGGCAGAAATCTAAAAGGAGACATGTAATAGTAACTATTTGCTTTCTGCTGCACCAGTTTTGGGGAACTAGAGAAGACTGTGTTCGATGCTGAAAATTAAAAAAAAAAAAAAGATATATATATATACCTTTTAAAAATGAAAGAACTGAATAAAAATGTTTTTTAATTTATTTAAAAATTATACCTGAAGAACTTTTGTGCATTACATATCATTTAAGTGGGATGACCACATGTCCAGTCCAGTTAGCCATGGAAAGATTCAGTTAATATTTACTGTTCTAACAAATGTATTTATAGAACTCTTTCATTCTCAAAATATCCAAATTTAAGTGATATTATCATCCTTCACTTTAGTCATATGTTCTATGACGTAAGACCTCTAAAAATTACTAATTAGTTTTAATTAACATAAATTACATGGTTGGAAATCTGAAAGACCAAAAAAAAAAAAAAAAGACTCTGAAATCTCTCTGGAAAGAATACCTAAAATGGCCTGAATTTGAACTCTTCTTCTTTCAATGTAGTGCTCGAATTTCCCTTATAGTTTTAGTGATGATTGTCCAACTTTTCCTTGAAGTCTGATGTATGAAGTTCATTTTACTTAAAGTGAAGACTAAATATTCTCTCAGACCTTCATTACTGTTCATTTAAACAAGATCTAAGAAATTGGACTGTCTGCTTTTTCAGATCCCAGCAGATTTAAAATCTTCAAAGGAAGGGTAAAACTAGAAGGAGGGTCATGATGTGCCAGAAACAGTGACTGCAGACATCCAGAAAGAAAGAATAAAAGGTAAAATGAATATGTGCATAAATTCAACAAGTATGAGTCATTTCAAATATTATTAATATCAGTTGGTGAAAGGGAATAAAAACATGCAATGTATTTTGTAAAGATTTGTTTTCAAAATGTTTAATTTTAATTTAAAGGATATGGTATTATACATTCAGTTATCTGAAAAAAAAAATGTGTTTGATGCAGAGTAATGTTTGTTGAAAGAACAGTACTTCCTCACACAATCTTTAGGAAATAAAATTTCATTTATATATATTTCTTTAAAATCTCTCTTTAATTCATTTAGCCATAATGACGACTCAGAGTTGTTTCAAAAAGTTAGCAAATCTAAGTGTAGTTACATATGTCATGAAGCCGAGAACTACCTAAAATTCTTTCTGACCTTATCAGAAAATTATGTGTTCTTAAGTTCCTTCCTCCCAAAGTCTTACCCATCTACCAGGAAGTGCTCAGGTCAAATAATAACCATTCTACATAATTAGTTTGCTTTTAACTTAGAATTAACTCTATAAGAGTTACTGAATTTTATAACATCTTATTTTACATTGTTGTCATTGTTCGGTCACTAAGTCCTGTCTGACTCTTTGCGACAACATGGACTGCAGCATGTCAGGCTCCTCTGTCCTTCACTATCTCCCAGAGTTTGCTCAGATTCACATTTATTGAGTCAATGAAGCTATCTAACCATCTTATCCTCTGTTACCCTCTTCTTTTGCCTTCAATCTTTCCCAGCATCAGGGTCTTTTCAAATCAATCAGTTCTTTGCGTCAGGAAACCAAAGTAGTGGAGCATCAGCCTCAGCATCAGTCTTTCCAATGAATATTCAGGGTTGATTTCCTTTAGGATTGACTGGGTTGATCTCCTTGCAGTCCCGTCCATAAAGTAATGTCTCTGCTTTTTAATATGCTGTCTAGTTTTGTAATAACTCTTTCCAAGGAGCAAGTGTCTTTTAATTTCATGACTGCAGTCACCATCTGCAGCGATTTTGGAGCCCGAGTAAAGAAAATCTGTCACTGCTTCCACTTTTCCCCTCTATTTTCTATGAAGTGATGGGACAACGGCTCAGGGGGCTTAAAAAAACCTTGTGCACACCAGGACCCAGAAACCTCACAGAGACTGAGACAGAACTGTGTTTCAATGTATCCTGTGGAGGTATGGGTCAGCAGTGGACTGCCACAGGGGCAGGGGCTCTGGGTGCTGCAGACTTGGGTATGGGATAAGCCCTCTTGGAGGAAGTCGCCGTTGATCCCACCATTGAGCTGCCAGAACTTACACATGACTGGGAAATAGACTCTTATAGGGCACTAACAGAACCTTGTGAGCACCAGGACCCAGGAGAAAGGAGCAGTGACCCCACAAGAGACTGATCCAGACTTTCCTAGGAGTGTCCAGGAGTCTCCAGCAGAGGAGTGGGTCGGTGGTGGCCTGCTGCAAGGTTGGGAGCACTGAGTGTAGCAGTACATGCATGGGACATTTTGAAGGAGGTAGCCATTATCTTCATTACCTCCTCCATAGTTTGGTCACAGGTAAATAATAGGGAGGGAACACAGCTCCACCCATCAACAGAAAATTGGATTAAAAATTTATTGAGCATGGCCCTGCCCATCAGAACAAAACCCAAGCTTCCTCCTCAGTCACTCTCTCTCATCAAGAAGCTTCCCTAAGCATCTTGTCCTTCTCCATCAGAGGGCACACAGACTAAAAACCACAATCACAGAAAACTAATCAATCTAATCACATGGCCCACAGCTTTGTCTAACTCAACGAAACTATGAGCCATGCCATGTAGGGCCACCCAAGACGGATGGGTCATGGTGGAGAGTTCTGACAAAATGTGGTCCACTGGAGAAGAGAATGGCAAACCACTTCAGTATTCTTGCCTTGAGAACCCAATAAACAGTATGAAAAGGCAAAAAGATATGACACTGAAAGATGAACTCCCCAAGTCAGAGGGTGCCCAATATGCTACTGTAGATCAGTGGAGAAATAACTCCAGAAAGAATGAAGAGATGGAGCCAAAGCAAAAACAACACCCAGTGTGGTTGGGACTAGTGATAGAAGCAAAGTCAGATGCTGTAAGAGTAATACTGCATAGGAACCTGGAATGTTACATCCATGAATCAAAGCAAATTAGAAGTCGCCAAACAGGAGATGGCAAGAGTGAACATCAACATTTTAGGAATCAGAGAACTAAAAAGGACTGGAATGGGTGAATTTAACTCAGATGACCATTATATCTACTACTGTGGGCAAGATACCCTTAGAAGAAATAGAGTAGTCATCATAGTCAACAAAAGAGTCCAAAATGCAGTACTTGGATGCAGTCTCAAAAACAATAGAATGATCTCTGTTCGTTTCCAAGGCAAACCATTCAATATCACGGTAATCCAAGTCTATGCCCCGACCAGTAATGCAGAAGAAGCTGAAGTGAAATGGTTCTATGAAGACCTACAAGACCTTCTAGAACTAACACCCAAAAAAGATGTCCTTTTCATTATAGAGGACTGGAATGCAAAAGGAGGAAGTCAAGAAACACCTGGAATAACAGGCAAATTTGGTCTTGGAATACAGAATGAAGCAGGGCAAAGGCTATCAGAGTTTCGCCAAGGGAATGCATTGTTCATAGTAAACACCCTCTTCCAACAACACAAGAGAAGACTCTACGCATAAACATCACCAGACAGTCAATACCAAAATCAGATTGATTATATTTTCTTGGAGCCAAAGATGGAGAAGTTCTATACAGTTGACAAAAACAGGATCGGGAGCTGACTGTGGCTCAGTCATGAACTCCTTATTGCCCAATTCAGACTTAAATTGAAGAAATCAGGGAAAACCATTAGACTATCCAGGTATGACCTATATCAAATCCCTCATGATTATACAGAGGAAGTGAGAAATAGATTCAAGGGATTATTAGATCTGATAGACAGAGTGCCTGATGAATTATGCATGGAGGTTTCTGACACTGTACAGGAGACAGGAATCAAGACCATCGTCAAGAAAAAGAAATGCAAAAAAGCAAAATGGCTGTCTGAGGACCCATTACAAATAGCTGTGAAAAGAAGAGAAGTTAAAAGCAAAGGAGAAAGGGAAAGATATACCTATTTGAATACAGAGTTCTAAAGAATAGCAAGGGGAGATAAGAAAGCCTTCCTCAGTGATCAGTGCAAAGGAATAAAGGAAAACAATAGAATGGGAAAAACTAGAGATTTCTTCAAGAAAATAAGATACCAAGGGAACATTTGTTGCGAAGATGGGCACAATAAAGGACAGAAAATGTATGGACCTAACAGAAGCAGAAGATATTAAGAAGAGGTGGCAAGAATACACAGAAAAACTATACAAAAAATATCTTCAGGATCAGATAATTGTGATGATGTGATCACTCACCTAGAGCCAGACATCCTGGAATGTGAAGTCAAGTGGGCCTTAGGAAGCATCACTACAAACAAAGCTAGTGAAGGTGATGGAATTTCAGTAGAGCTATTTCAAATCCTTAAACAGTGATGTTAAAATGCTGCACTCAATATGCCAGCAAATCTGGAAAACTCAGCAGTGGCCACAGAACTGGAAAAGGTCTGTTTTCATTCCAATCCCAAGGAGAGACAATGCCAAAAAATGCTCAAACTGGTGCACAATTAAACTCATCTCACACGTTAGTAAAGTAATGCTCAACATTCTTCAAGCCAGCTTCAACAGTACATGAACAGTGAAATTCCAGATGTTCAAGCTGGATTTAGAAAAGGCAGAGGAAACAGAGATCAAATTGACAACATCCGTTGGATCACTGAAAAAGCAAGAGAGTTCCAGAAAAACATTTATTTCTGCTTTATTGACTATGCCAAAGCCTTTGACTGTGTGGATCACAACAAACTGTGGAAAATTCTGAAAGAGATGGGAATACCAGACCACCTGACCTGCCTCTTGAGAAACCTGTATGCAGGTCAGGAAGCAACAGTTAGAACTGCACATGGAACAACAGACTGGTTTCAAACAGGGAAAGGAGTTCATTAAGGCTGTATATTGTCACACTGCTTATTTAACTTATATGCAGAGTACATCATTGGAAACACTGCGCTGGAGGAAGCACAAGCTGGAATCAAGATTGCCGGGAGAAACATCAATAACCTCAGTTATGCATAAGTCACCCTTATGGCAGAAAGTGAAGAAGAACTAGAGAGCCTCTTGATGAAAATGAAAGAGGAGAGTGAAAAAGTTGGCTTAAAACTCAACATTCAGAAAACTAAGACCATGGCATCTGGTCCCATCACTTCATGGTAAGTAGATGGGGAAACAGTGGAAACAGTGAAAAACTTTATTTTTAAGGGCTCCAAAATCACTGCAGATGTTGACTGCAGCCATGAAATTAAAAGATGCTTACTCCTTGAAAGGAAAGTTATGACCAACCTAGACAGCATATTAAAAAGCAGAGACATTACTTTGCCAACAAAGGTCCATCTAGTCAAAACTATGGTTTTTCCATTAGTCATGTATGGATATGAGAGTTGGAATATAAAGAAAGCTGAGCACCAAAGAATGAATGCTTTTGAACTGTGGTGTTGGAGAAAGCTCTTCAGAGTCCCTTGGACTGCAAGAAGATCCATCAGTCCATCCTAATGGAAATTAGTCCTGAATATTCATTGGAAGGACTGATGCTGAAGCTGAAGCTACAATACTTTGGCCACCTGATGCAAAGAACTGACTCATTGGAAAAGACCCCGATGCTGGGAAAGTCTGAAGGCGGGAGAAGAAGGGGATGTCAGATGGATGGCATCACCGACTCAATGGACATGAGTTTTTGAGTAAACTCCGGGAGATGGTGATGGTAAGGGAGGCGTGGCATGCTGCAATCCACGAGGTCGCGAAGAGTCGGACACGACTGAGTAACTGAAATGAGCTGACTGATGGGACAAGATTCCATGATCTCAGGTTTTTAATGTTGACTTTCAGGCTAGCGTTTTCACTTTCCTCTTTCACCTTCATCATGAAGCTCTTTAGTTTGTCACTTTCTGCTATTAGAGTGATATCATCTACACATCTGAAGTTGTTGATATTTCTTCCAGCAATCTTGATTCCACCTTGTGAGTCATGGAGCCTGGCATTTTGCATGACGTTCTGTGCAAATAAGTTAAATAAGCAAGTGACAATATACAGCCTTGTTGTACTCCTTTCCCAATTTTGAACTAGTCCATTGTTTCTTGTTCGATTCTAACTGATTCCTGATCTGTATACAGGTTTTTTAGGAGACAGGTAAAGTGATATGGCACTCTCACCTCTTTAAGAATTTTCCACAGTTTGTTTTGATCCACACAATGGCTTCAGCATAGGCAATGAAACAGAAGTATATGTTTTTCCGGAATTCTATTGTTTTTTCTATTATCCAATGAATGTTGGTAATTTGATCTCTGGTTCCTCTGCCTCGTCAAAACCCTCTTGGAAGTTTTGGTTCAGATAATGCTGAAGCCTAACTTGAAGAATTTTGAGCAATACTTTGCTAGCTGTGAAATGAGAGCACAGTAGTTAGAACATTCTTTGCCATCACCCTTCTTAGGTATTGGAATGAAAACTGACTTTTTCCAGTCCTGTGGCCACTGCTGAGTTTTCCAAATTTGCTGGCATATGGAGTGAGGCACTTTAACAGTATCATCTTTTAGGATTTGAAATACCTCAGCTAGAATTCCATACATCTACTAGCTTTGTTCTTAGTAATGCTTCCTATGGCCCACTTGACTTCACACTCCAGGATGTCTGGCTCTAGATGAGTGACCACACCATCATGGTTATCCAGGTCATTAGGATATTCTTTGTATGGTTCTATGTAATCTTGCCACCTCTTTTTGTTTTTATACTTTTAATTTATTTTTTAATTGAAGGATAAGTGCTTTACAGGATTTTGTTGCTTTCTGTCAAACCTCAAATAAATCAGCCATAGGTATACATATATTCCCTCCCTTTTGAACCTCCCTCCCATCTCCCTCCCCATCCCACCCCTCTAGGTTGATACAGAACCCCTATTTGAGTTTCCTGAGCCATACAGCAAATTCCCATTGCTTGCCACGTCTTCTTAATCTCCTCTACTTCTGTTAGGTTGTTACAATTTTTGTCCTTTATCACGCCCATCCTTGCATGAAATATCCCCTTGATATCTCTGTCTTGAGCAGGTCTCTTTACATTATATATTATAAATACTAAGCAATAAAAACCACTTTAAATAATACATGAACCTAGTGGAACCACTTATTCAGATCCCATGATGTCTGTGGACCTTGATCTCATTCATTCTTGCCTACATTTTAGTTAGGTCACTTAATTCTTGTATAAATACTCAACATTCCATTTTTATGCCTTAAAAGGACAATCATGCCAGTCCTTCTAATTTTCTCAATAGGTATGTAAAATTATCATACTCTTTGCCTGAAACCCCCTCAGCCACCTAAAATTCTTTCATCATCTATTTTTAAACTAGATGTATCCCACCTTATTCCTTTCATTGTACAGTTGGGAAAGTATGCTGCTATTATCCATGTTGATTGCTCTCCCATAGCAACTAACTATATATTCTGAGAAGGATTTTTTTTTTCCCCAATGAACAGTAACCAGATATTCAGAGTGAGAATAAACCTAGTGGGAAAGTTACATAGACACAGGGAGTTTGTGTTCTAAATATTTTTGTGGCTTCAGAATTTGAAGGAAGAAACAGTTTCTTTGATGTAGACAGTCTCTTCTGGGGAAAATTCTGGTTTTGCTTGACTAGAAACACATTCTAAAATGAAATAGGTTTCACATGAACGCGCTCATTGCTCTACTACCAGAAGTGATTTTTAAATACTCTTCACACTTTCTGTATGTGTGAAAGGAGTTTGATACTTGTTACTTATTTTTTCTATTATAGCATTTACTTTGTGTTCATCCTAAGTCAAATATATAAAAATTATCATAAAATTACTGTTGTACTTATCTAATCAAGCAATATTATTGAAGAATGTGACATTAAATGTTGAATTACTTTTAGTAGTAATTTTCCTTGTTTAAAATATGCATTAAGTGTCTATTATGTGCATAGTCCTTTTTCTAGTAATATTAGAAATATTACTGATATGATCCATAAATATAAAATGCATAAAATCAAACAAAATTACTGTTAAAATACATATTTTGTAATTCATATATAACGAAATCATTTCAGTCTGGTGTTTATGAGTGCTAGCAATTATACAAGCAGTCTCACACTTCACTCTGGCACTTGGTATCTCTGTATCTTGGTAACCTTTAGCAAGTCTTCCTTTAGACCTTTGTGAAGATTAGATGAGATAATACTAACTCATAGAACCTGTTCAATGATTTTGTTATAATAATCAACAAAATCAGTATTACTTTTCTGATGTAACAAGTAAAATAAGTAATTCATTTAAATTTTTCCATGTCTTCATCCTGTTAATTAATTCTAATGATCCTGTATCTGATGCTCAATGAATAAAATATCTTCTGATATACATGTAACAATTGTATAAAAACTAATCTTATTTCCTAGAAGAAGCTGGTCAACTATTCAGGATTAAAGAAAAGAAAAAAATAAGATTTCAAAAACTCTTTCCCCAAAACAAAAAAAGTAATGTCCAAAGACACAAATATATGTTCACATGAACAAAATAAAGTTTAATCTGGAAGGAAATCATTGGTGAGATAAAGTAATTATGAGACAATCTCCTAATAAGTTTGATTGCTTTCAGAGAATTTTCAATCTCATAAGGGGTACAACAGAGACATTTGGCTCTTGGACAAGAATCTCAGAAAAAAAGGAAGAGAAAAGGGTAGGGAAAGGAAGGCTGGGGGAGAGGAGGGAAGGGAAGACAAGAGACAAAAGAAGATACTATAAATTTAGTTAAGTAGTAGAAGTACAAAGAGTTAATACTTTTTTTTTTTGGTCTAGCTCTATATTTCCTATAGATTCTTCAACTCTTGTGTGTGTGTGTGTATGTGTGTGTGTGTGTGTGTGTGTGTGTGTGTGTGTGTGTGTGTGTGTGTGTGTGTGTGTGTGTGTGTGTGTGTGTGTGTGTTAGTCAATCAGTCATGTCTGACTCTTTGCACATCCATGGACTGTAGCCCACCAGGCTCCCCTATCCATGGAATTCTCTAGGCAAGAATATTGGAGTGGGTAGTGATTCCCTTCTCCAGAGGATCTTCCTTACCCAGGAGACTGAAGCCAGGTCTCTTGCACTGCATGCAGATTCTTTACCCTCTGAGCCACCAGGGAAGCCATCTTCAAATCATACTGTGCTTATGTTTAACCTAGATATGTGAGATTAAATCAGTATAGGTGATGTTTTCTTGCAAATGCTTCAATTTGGGGGAAAATATTTAACTGGTTACTTTGTGTATTCCTTCTGGTTATCTGCTTTGGAAACAGCTAAAGGTTATTAGATTCTAAAAAAGGTCAAATCATTCAAATGTGATATTAAATGTTGAACTACATTACTTTTTATCCATGGAAAAACAGTAACATCAACCCTTAAAAAATTTATATTCAATTTTTCCCCAAACATTGTTCCATTAAGGTCATTTTTGACAATTATATTCATGTCACAGGATTCCATGTATGACTCCTTACTTATGTCACGCATCACTTAAGAATTTGCTGGTCTCAAGAAGCCTCTAAGCTTCATATTCCAGGTTTAGAGTGTACCACTTATTCACCAAAGCAGCACTGGAATGTTTGTGCCTCAGATCATATACAAAAATGGACTAAAACTAGACAGAAGCTTTGCGGATATAAAAATGTGCTCCTGTTCTGTACTCAGGAGTATCTGACAGGACACTCTGAATGTCAGCATTCTAAACAGTGGTCATTAGGAAATAATCCTCACTCAAATGCTCAATGATACATGAGAGGATATATTTACCCAGTTGCCTACCTTGTTATAACCCACCTCAGTATTCTTGCCTGAAAAGTCCTATGAAGAAAGAAGACTGATGGGCTACAGTCTATAGGATCACAAAGAGTCAGACATGACTGAAGTGACTACACATGCAGGCAAGCACACTATAATATAAGCACACTGGTTATAAAATAAAACCCACTTTACTCAAAACATTTGGCCCCACTTGTTGCTAATTACCACTGAGGCGGGTTTAATTCTTGAGACTACTTAACTATCAGAGAACTCTCTAATGTCAGAGATTACAACCAAGTTATAATAGCCAAGGAAGAGAACTGCTTCTGACAGACAGTTCATTAGAGTCTTTCTAGAATATGCTTATTGGAAACTAGCAAGTTTAATAAAGTCCATTTTTATATTCAAAGTCTTTGTAAGTTCGTCTTAAGGAGATCATCCTTATAAATTCCATCTGGTGCTGGTGAATGTACACAAGCCTTTCAACACAGGAAGAGCTAAAAACTATTTTAAATAATCAAGCCTATGAATAACTAGAGATTCAGATTCTGGGACTATGCTGACTTCAAGGCAAGAACATTTCATAGAAAATCTCTTTATTCACCTTTATATTTTTTGCAAAATTAAAAAAAAATATACATTGTCTCGTTTGAAAACAGTATTACTAAATTAATCTAAAAATCACGTTGACTTAGCTATTTAATGCACATGACCAAACAGTGCTCTATACAATGACACAATAAAAGGGTTAGAAATTGCAGTGTCCTTAACATCCTCTGAATAAATCATAGAATAATTAATACTCATCTAATTTTACACACAGTGAATCTGTAGAATGTTGAAAATGAAGTGCTCTTGTCTTGACATCATGTCAACATATACATTACATACACATAGGCAGATCCAGCAAAAGAGACCATATTCTTGTTTTCTAATCAAAAGTTTAAAGGATTAGAATAATGATGTGGCTAAGCATTAAACATGGGAACATAGCTGAGACTGTATTCTCTAAAATATCGAAAAATTAGGGAAAATACAAAGGGAACAGAAATGGGCTCACAGATGGGAATAACATAAGGTAATCAATATTTATTTAAGAAATTCCACCTATGTAAAAGACAGTGTCTTGATTGAGAAAAATGTGTAAAACATGACAATGAGAAAATTAAAATTCAATATAATAAGAAATGTCAGCAGTGACAGCACCATTGTCAAATGGTAAGAAAAGAGAATGAAGTAAAACACTCTCTGTTTTTGGCAGTGATACCAGTTTTTAGTTTATGATTGTAAACCAATTTTTATGTGAACTGAACTGAGCTGATTGCTATGAGCAAAGGACACTAGAAGGCTCATGTTACACTTGGGGAGTATGTAGTTACAGCAGAACATAAGAGCATTAATATACAGCGAGAAAAGCAGGACTAGTGCTTTTAGAATCTACAGAAATGGAAGTACAACATATTATGTAACCAAGATGTTACTAACGCAAGATGAGTATATACACTTGCAGTTGATCTTTCAGTCACAAAACTCCCTTTCAAGAAGTTTACAAAAAAGTGTTTCAGTCAGCCACTGACTATTTTCAGAACAGTGATTCAGCAAATATTTGTTGATCTAATATATCAAGGGAAAAGGTCAGGTGCCTAACATGTAATCATACACAAGACACAGAATCTGCCTTATAAGTTTCTTACTATCCAGTAGGGAAGAGAGATAAGTAAAGGAAGATAAAATAAATAAGGGCAACACTAGCTGATCAACTCCTACTCCAGATATTTCTCCTCTTCCTTTCTAATCTATTTTTGTTTTTACTCTTAGGTAGGGTAATGGATTTTGAGTTTCAATTGTATGGACTTATTATTCATTTAGGACACTTATGGGTAATTAATGATGCAAAATTAAAATAATTCATTAGTGTTTGAATATGTTCTTTATAGACTTTTTAAGATTAATCTTGATAATGTGAAGAGAATCAAAATGGCATCAAGATCCCAAAATACTTTTAATAGAAACTTTGGAGTAACTATCTCCTTTGAAATTTCCATAAATGCCATGCTAAGAAGAGACTATTCCATGTAGAATTTTATACTGGGTTTCAGTATAAGTGTTCAGTTCAGGTCAGTCGCTCAGTCATGTGCAACTCTTTATGACCCCATGGACTGTAGCATGCCAGGCTTCCCTGTCCATCACCAACTACCAGAGCTTGCTCAAACTTGTGTTCATCGAGTTGGTGATGTCATCCAACCATCTCATCCTCTGTCATCCCCTTCTCCTCCCGCCTTCAAACTTTCCCAGCAGCAGGGTCTTTTCTAATGAGTCAGTTCTTTGCATCAGGTGGCCAAACAATGATTATTCCAGATTGATTTCCTTTAGGATTGACTGGTTGGATCTCCTTGCAGTCCAAGGGACTCTCAAGGGTCCCAACACCAAGGTTCAAAAGCATCAATTCTTCAGTGCTCAGCTTTCTTTATGGTCCAACTCTAACATCCATATATGACTACTGGAAAAACCATAGCTTTGACTATACAGACCTTTGTCACAAAAAGGATGAGTACATAGTAATTTAGTCTTAATAATATTGATTTAGAATCAACATTTCAGTTTTCCCAAGTTAATGAATGTGATATAACAATTATTCGACATGACTTTTTCAATATGATATAGTAATTGTCTTTAATTGATGGAGCTCAATAAACCGGTGAAATAATTATTCAGAGTCTAAATCACCTTGGAAATCTATTGACTTCATCATGCTGTCCACCTGAATAAAGCATGTGTACATTTGTAATTCTAATAAAGACTTAAGATAAAATCACTAAACTGATAGTATCACAATGCTGTGTAGTGGCTCATGAAATGAACAGAAATAAGCATGTAAGGAAGCTAGCATTCCAATTTTCACAAACCACCGATGAAGACATCTATAATTTGTATGTCTAACTTTATTCTTGTGTGTGCATTCCTAATTAATTCTGATCACCTGTCATCCTCTACAACCCACTCCATACAAATGCATCTTTTAATTCTGAATATGATAATGGCTACAAACAGGCAGAATAAATTTCCCTGTATCCACTATCTCATCAATTTGTACTAGAAAGAGAACACAGAATCAAAGAACTTTGATGACACAATGACACGACCTGTTGTTATAAAACATGCCCATGACAATTCTTAGCTCCCAGATAAAATTATTCTTCAGCAAAATCACAATCAAATAAATTATTTAAAAACAGTGACCTTGGTGACTAATTTTGGGGAAATATTCTTTCAGTTGTATTATTTGAAACACTTCCTCAGACACAGAAGTAGCTTCTATAAACATTGCCTTCTTCGATTTTTAAATTTTAATAAATTGATTAGGACATCTATCTTTCATTTCAAGAGAAATCATTTACTTTCAATGATGAATAAATTAAATGCTTTTATTTCATCAGTGTTTAATTAAAAAGATAGTTCCATTCCTCCAATAACATAGTTTTGTTTCTACTGTTATACATAGATATACTCGTCTGTGCCAATCAAAATAAACCAACAATTTTGAGAAAGACTTTCATGAAATTGAAACTTTGACTAACTAGTGAGTGTCTGAATATGCTTTTGATGTATCTAATAATATGTTTCTGACATTTTTTGAAGTATTAATATGCAGAGAAAAATATTTTATTGAATAACTGCGATTTAAATAAACTATTTGTGATAACTATTCCACAATATATGCTACATATATAAAATCATTATACTGTATACTTTAAACTAGTATAATGTTATATGCCAACTATATCACAATAAAACTGGAGGAAAAAAAACAGAATAAAAAACAAAAGGAAGATATTCACCATTCCAAAACTCACACTGTGGGAAAAATTATGGCATAAGGTGAACTAGCACCAACACTTAAGAAAGGTCAGGCAGCCAGTTCTTCTGGTTTACACCCTTCAGTTCCTTGGTGGTATGTAAGTTGAGATAATGATTGGCCAATCTGATTTATAATTCTCTGTGGCTGAGGCACTTGTCTTCCACAATCTTTTTCCCAGAAATGGCAAACTTTCTCCTTGAAAGACTTAGATAAGATTCATGTGTTGCTGTGTGTTCAGTAGCTCAGTTGGGTCCGACTCTTTGTGGCCCCATGGACTGGACTGTAGCCCACCAGGCTCTTCTTTCCATGAAATTTTCCAGGCAAGAATACTGGAGTGAGGTATCATTTCCTACTCCAAGGGATCTTCCCAACTCAGGGAGTGAACCCACGTCTCCTGCATCTCTTTCATTGGCAGGCAGATTCTTTACCACTAGTGCCACAGGGGAAGCCCATATAAGATTCATCGGTGAACCTCTACGTACCCATGACAAGGGCAGACAAAGACTCTCAAAATGCTTATTCTTTACCTCCTAAATTATTAGGTAAACTCTTCATCCCCACTGAACAATCTGGACAAAATGCCCACTAACTTGACCAAACTTTAGTCAGGTATGTTTCCTTCCCTAGGTTCCTGGATGCTTACCCAACACTGCGATATTGAAAAACTCCTTCTTCACAGTCTCTTTTGAGAACTGGCTAACCTCAGGGAAAAATACTCACTGATCAGCTGTCCTATCACACTACCACTCATCCCATTTCTCCATATCCAGTTATTTCTAGCCTATACACTCCTCCTTCCAAAGAAAAGCTCTTTTCTGATGCCATTTGATACACCTGCAGATCTACTTGTAGATTTTCCATATTGCAATAGTTCCCTGCCCCTAACACAAGAGCATCCCTGCAACAATACAACAGTCCTCATCTCCTTATGTGCAATAACCCTTTAAATTAAGTTTCTCCTTACTAAGTCCAGATTTGTTTAAATTTGTACATACCCTAGGACTAGCCTGAGGAGAAATGTAGGAGTTCTTCCTTTTTCCTAATAGTTCAGTGTCATACAAGCCGTTCCCTCATATCCCTAATAACAACTGTGAAAGGAGCAAGGGAAAAGTGGGAAAAGTCTACTATGGAATTATTATCTCAAAAACAAAGACTTCAACTTCACGATCTTTTTAACATCATTGGTCAGCAAAGTTTTTAAGTTATTTTCATTAAAATAACTCATTTCCATTATTCTTTCTATATCCAGAAGACTTGTTGTAAAAAGGAAGCAAATAAGTTTTTTAAAGAATTAAATAAAACATATAGTCTATGCACCAAAAGTGTTAGTAGCTTTAGTCGTGTCCAACTCTTTGCAATCCCATGGACTGTAGCCCACCAGGCTCCTCTGTCCATGGAATTATCCAGGCAAGAATACTGGAGTGGGTTGCCATTTCCTTCTCCACAGGATCTTCCTGACCCAGGGACTGAATCTGAGTCTCCTGCATCGCAGGCAGATTCTTCACTGTCTGAGTCACCAGGGAAGCCCAAAAGCTAAATACAAATAATTTTTTTTTTAATTTTAAGTTAAGGTATTTTTTAAAGTCAATCCACTCCAGTATTCTTGCCTGAAAAATGCCATGGAGAGAGAAACCTGGTGGGCTGCAGCCCATGAGATCACAAAGAATTGGACATGACTGAGCACACATGCAGTTACTGACATTAGAGTGCAATCAAAACATCCTAAATCCCCAGTTTTATTATTATTGCTTGTAGTAATAGGAATAGTAAAAGTAACCATATTTACTTCATATTTAATTTATCCATTTGGAATACTTTTATTGGTAGTAACATTTTCTGAGACCTACTCACCCAAGCACTATGCTTTATGAAACTGAAAAACTTAGTCACTCAGTCATGTCTGACTCTTTGGTACTGCATGGACTGTAGCCCACCTGGCTCCTCTGTCCATGGAATTCTCCAGGCAAGAATACTAGAGTGGATTGCCATTCCCTTCTCCAGGGGATCTTCCCAACCCAGGGACTGAACCCAGGTTACTATGCTCTATATCTAATGGCTAATACAATCATCACAACAGTACTATGAGAAAGATACTAAAGGTGAACTTGTGGTGTAAACTGGGTGGTTCTTCTGCTGCCCTGGTTTAGTAACAATTTTAAGAAAATTTCTGTGTTCCTGAATCTTCTTGGTTGGAGATTCTTAGCATTTAAATCTATCCCTGCTCCCGATAGGAGCCAAAAACTTTGCCTTTATCTGTGATTAGGCTTCACTGAAAGATAATTTGTAGTCCTTTCCCCAAAAGGAAAGGCCTTTTGCTCTCAGTGCAAATGCATGAGCCAGACAAGATTCCTCAATACTTATTCAAGGAGCAATTCAGCGGGAATTTTCTTCTACCTTTCCTCAGCATGAATGGGTCCTTGACTGGGTCCCAGGAAGCAACAGGATTTCCTATCCCTTCCCCAGAGTTAGAATGGATTTGCATATATTTTGACTTCAGAAACAATGGAGTTTTGCCTTATTCCTAGGGGTGAACTTGTTTCCCATATCCCAGTGACTTTAGAAGTTTCATATGAGAGTCTAGAAGTGGCTGGAACTTCAAAACTGTCTGTCAGGAGCAGTCAATTACTTCATTCCTTCCAATACCACTGAAGTATCTCTCTAGTGTTCTCTCATACCACCGATGTCCTCAAAAGCACCCAATGAAGACAGCTGTGAGTGAATACTAAGTTCCCTTGTGACAAGGTATCTGAGTAACTTCAAATTGACATGCTAGGGAATAGGTTTACTTGTTTGCCTTGTGACTTCTGCTCTTTGATAGGCTAAACAAAACTTCTGATTTTGTAAATTGTTCAGCTTTTTCCTATTGGTGATTGGGACATGTATTCTCTTGCAACTTTTTATACCTAAATAGAGTAAAATAATGTCTAAACATTATTAGAAGTGTAGAATCAGGTAATAACTATATATAAATATCAGAGACAAAAGTTACATCAGTGGACTCGTCAACAGACTAGATGCAGCTGAGGCAGTGAACCTGAAGATAGGTCAAAAGTTTTATAAACTGAAAGGGAAAAAGGAATAAATAAAAGCTGAATGGAGCACTTATAAGCTATGAGACAATATCAAATGTTCTATCTATTATATATGAAACTGGGGTCTCAAACAGAGAAAAGCAAATAGGCAAAAGAAATATATGAACAGATAATGACCAGAATTTAACACAGTTAATGATAGCCAGGAATCGACGAAACAAAAACCACCAGTCTAAGAATACCACATATCACAATGTAACAAGAGGAAAATGAACAAACAAAAAATTTTAAAAACACACAAATATCTAGAGGCCACACTGACAAACAGTTGAAAATCAAAGAAAAAGAGGAAATGCTGAAAACAAATTGGCTGAGGGAGGTGGAGGTGGGGTGGAATATACCACATGGAAGAACAAAAGGCAAGGATTGCAGAGCACACTTATTAGGAACATAAAGACAGTGCAGTGCTATCTTGGATATGTTGAAAGCACTAAAAGAAAATCAATTTAATTTGGTGCTTTATGCTGAGTAAAAACATCTTCTAAAAATAAAAGGGGATTGAAAACATATTCAGACAAAAATTGAAAGATTTAAATGCCAGAAAACCTTTTCCAATAATGCTAAGGAAATTTTTCAGCACAAGAAGTATGAAAACAATTGAAATTTGAGTCAATTTCATAAAGAAATGAATAGCACCAAAATGTAAAAGTAAGGCAACTATAAAATGTAACATAATAAATGCTTAGATTCAAAGACAAGAATTAATAAAGATCTGTTTCCATCTTAAGAAAATAGAAAAAGTGAGCAAATTAAATTCAAATTAAACATGTTTGAAAGGAGGAAATAACAAATAAAATGAGAAAAAATAAATTAAACAGAAAACAGTAAGAAAAGTCAATGAAATTAGAAGTATAACTTGGGAAGAGCAATAAAGATGACATATCTCTAACCAGATGGAGCATTAAAAATGAGAAGCTATACTATAACCAATATCAATAATAAAAGATAACATATAACTACAGATACCAAAGACACTAAAACGTTAAGAATGAAAGACTATAAAAAATACATGTCAATAAATTTGATAGTTTACATGAAGTGAATGTAAAACAATCTAGCAAAAGGAAGCAATAGTTTTATGATTTAATTATGCTTTGTATCCATTTCTCTGAGCTGTATCCTCGCAACAACACACAACATTAGTTGTCTATTACAGATGTTAAGCATCTTTACACATACCTGGTGGTCAACTTAAACTTTCTTTAGAGAAATGTTTGCTAAGTGCTTTCCCTATTTTTAATTGCATTATTTACTTCTTTGCTATTGAATTGTAGGAGTTCCTTATATATTTTAGATAGTAACCAGATCTGCAGAAAACTTTTAGTTTGATGTACTCCCAGTTGTTTATTTTTGTTTTCAATGCCCGTGCTTTGGAGGTTATATCCAAAAAATCATTGCCAAGACCAATTTCATGAAGGTTTCCCTTATATAGGAGTTTTTCAGTTTCAGGTCTTAGCTTTCAGTCTTAAATTCATCTTGAGTTGATTTTTGTATATCATGTAAGATAAATGAAACTTAATTCTTCTGCATGCAGATATCCAATTTCCCAAATATAATTAAAAAGATAATCCTTCCTCCACTGTGTATTCTTAGCACCTTTGTCAAAGATCAAATTGACTGTATACATACGAGTTATTTCTGTGCTCTATATTCTGTTCCAATGCTCTAAATATCTGTCTTTATGTCAGTACCTTTTTTTTTTTTCACTGTAGCTTTGTAATATGTTTTAAAATCAGGTTGCATGAAAACACCAGTTTTATTCTTCTTTCTAAAGGTTATTTTGATGATTTGGATTCCTTTCTATTTCCCTTTGGATTTTAGGATTATTTTTTTCTATTTCTGTACACAATGCCATCAGGATTTTCATAGAGATATAATCTTTAGAGAAATCAAAATCACAAGGAGATATTTCTTCACCTATTAGGGTGTCCATTATGAAAAAAAAACAAAATAAAAATAAAAAGCAGAAAGAAAAAATGAAGAGAACAAAAAATAAATCAAAGTAGAGCCACTGTATGATTTATCAGACCATTTCTGTATATATAGCCAAAGGGTCTGAAATCAGTATTGTAAAATTACACATCTGCACTCCAAAGCTTACTACAGTATTATTTATAATAGTCCATGGAAGGTCCTTCCATGGATAGATGGATAAAGAGATACATAGTGACAGCATGGGTGAAGCTGGAGGATATTATGTTGAGCAAAATAAGCAAGACAAAGAAACAGAAATCCTGCACAATTTTACTTATACATAGAATATAAAATAACTCAGATAACCATGATAGTATAGTCATTCATTTAGAGCCAGACATCCTGGAACGTGAAGTTAAGTGGCCTTAGGAAGCATTACTACGAACAAAGCTAGTGAAGGTGATGGAATTCCAACTGAGTTATTGAAAATCATAAAAGATGCTGCTGCTAAAGAGCTGCACTCAAAATATCATCAGATTTGGAAAATTCAGCAGTGACCACACAACTGGAAAAGCTCAGTTTCCATTCCAATTCCAAAGAAGGGCAATGACAAACAATGTTGATGTAGGAGACAGGAAGAATAAAAAAAAAGCAGGCTCTGGCAAGGGTCACAAAAGGAATTTATAA
Source organism: Giraffa tippelskirchi (assembly GCF_054371585.1). Classification (NCBI taxonomy): domain Eukaryota; kingdom Metazoa; phylum Chordata; class Mammalia; order Artiodactyla; family Giraffidae; genus Giraffa; species Giraffa tippelskirchi. The sequence goes on along the minus strand of NC_137275.1, from coordinate 78,344,274 downwards.
TTATTGATAAACTAGATGCTATAAGGCATGAGACTCTTGGAACAAGTCCAGAGGGAACAGTTCATAATCTTGAAAAACAGATATGATCCTGGGGTCGGAAAACTGACACGAGACTGTTTCCCAACTGGCGTCTCAGAGTCACACGTTATACGTATCTGGAGGAAAATCTACAGGTAAGAATATTAGTCTTAGTTACTGATTTGGTATTGATTACTGTTTCTTAGTTACTCAATGGTTAATGATCGCTCTGTTCTTTTGCCCTGAAGGCCACATGAGTTATAGCTTAACTCCCTGCACATTCCTTCCTTCATGGCTGAGAGTATAATAAAGCTGGCCTGGATTCAGTTTCGGCATCGTCACCTCGGAGCAGTGTTGGTCCCCTGATCCTTGCCTCTCAATGAACTCTTGCATCTTGTTTCTCATTCTCCCACCATATTGCACTTTTGAAAACCCTGCTTGTCGAGCTAGACTCAACGGTTAAAACTACAATACAACTGTGCTTATTTCACATGTTAGTAATGTTATGCTCAAAATCTTTCAAGCTAGGCTTCAGCAGTACGTGAACCAACAATGCCCAGATGTACAAGCTGGGTTTAGAAAAGGCAGAGGAACCAGAGATCAAATTGCCAACATTTGCTGAATCATGGAGAAAACAAAGATGCTACAGAAAAACATCTATTTCTGCTTCCTTGACCAGAGCCTTGACTGTGTGGATCACAACAAACTGTGGAAAATTCTTACACAGATGGAAGTACCAGGCCACTTTACCTGTCTCTTGAGAATACTGTATGCAGGTCAAAAAGTAACAGAATCAGACATGGAACAAGAGACTGGTTCAACTGACTGCTGTATTTCTTGGAAAAGCAGTACAAGAAAGCTGTATATTGTCAGCCTGCTTATTTAATTTGTATGCAGAATATATCATGCAAAGTGCCAGGCTGGATGAATCATAAGCTGGAATCAAGATTGCTGGGAGAAATATCAACAACCTCAGATATGCTGGGAGAAACATCAACAACCTCAGATATGCAGATGGTATCACACTAATGGCAGCAAGTGACGAGAAACTAAAGAGCTTCATGACGGGGGTAAAAGAAGAGAGTGAAAAGATGGCTTGAAATTCAACATTAAAGAAACTAAGATCATGGCATCTAGTCCCATCATTTCATGGCAAATAAAAGGGAAAAAGTTGAAGCACTGACAGATTTTTTTTTCCTTTGGCTCAAAAATCACTGTGGACAGTGGCTATGGCCATGGAATTAAAAGACACTTGTTCCTTGGAAAGCAAGCCATAACAAACCTAGTCAGCATATTAAAAAGCAAAGACATCAGTTTGCAGATAAAGGTGCGTGCAGTCAAATCTATGTTTTCTTCCAGTAGTCCTGTACAGATGTGAAAGTTGGACCATAAAGAAGGCTGAGTGCTGAAGAATTGATGCTGCTGGATTGTGGTGCCGGAGAAGAGTATTGTGAGTCCCTTGAACTGCAAGGAGGTCAAACCAGTCAATCCTAAAGGAAATGAACCCTGAATATTCATTGAAAGGACTGTTGCTAACACTGAAGCTACAATATTTTTGCCATTGATGCAAAGAACTGACTCATTGGAAAAGAGCCTGATGCTGGGAAATATCAAAGACAAAAGGAGAAAGGGGCAGCTGAGGATGAGATGATTAGATAGTATCACCGACTCAATAGACATGAATTTGAGCTAACTCCAGGAGACAATGGAGAACAGATGAGCCTGGCATGCAACAGTCCATGGGATTGCAAAGAGTCAGACATGACTTAATAACTGAACAACACAGAATATAAAATAATCAAATTTATAGAAGCAGAGTAGGATTACGGCTGTCAGGGGCTGTAGGAAGGAGAAAATAGGGAGATATTGATCATAAGGTACAAAGTATCACTATCGTAAGATCAACAAGTTCCAGAGGTCTAATGTTACGGTGATAACAGTTAACTATTCTGTATTATATCCTTAAAATTTTGAAAGAGTATGCATCTTAACTTGAATCTTCTCAGCACACACATAAACAATGATAACTTGAAGGCAGGAGAAGGGGATGACACAGGATGAGATGGTTGGATGGTATTACCGACTCGATGGACATGAGTTTGAGTAAGCTCCAGGAGTTGGTGATGGACAGGGAAGCCTGGCATGCTGCAGTCCATGGGGTCGCAAAGAGCTGGACACGACTGAGCGAGAACTGAACTGAACTCTGTAGAAGTGACCACTATGTTAACTGGTTTGATTGTAGTGATTATTTCACAATGTATACGTGTATCAAAACATCAATGAGTACACCTTGAATAGGCTTCCCTGGTGGCTCAGATGGTAAAGAATCTGAATCCGCCTACAATGCAGGAGACCTGGGTTCGACCCCTGGGTTGGGAAGATAACCTGGAGGAGGGCATGGCAACCCACTCCAGTATTCTTGCCTGGAGAATCACATAGACAGAGGAGCCTGGCGGGCTACAGTCCATGGGGTGGCAAAGAATTGGACAGGACTGAGAGACTAGGCACAGACACACCTTAAATGTATATGTGAAAAATATTTCAACTAAGCTGTTTGCAAAAAGTCTCCCCAATTAACTCCATTCTGTATTTCTCAATTGCAGATCCTAATCATCTCTTCTTCTTTTACGCTAAGAAATTAATAATATTAAACCTCTTTTTAGCAGAACTTAAGAGAATAGATGTATTTTTTAGAAAAAGTATTATTATTTGCAGATGGCAAATCTCTTAAGAAAACTGAACAGAAGGGAAAATATAACTCAAAATATCTATAAAATTTATACTGACTGCTAAAACTGATTTCATGAAATGCTTTAATAGTTTACATCTATCTGAATATTACAATAACTTATCCCAACAGACTACCTCACTCTTGCCTATTATCATCAACATCAAAATCAAGCCTCACTTCCTCTCTAACATGTTTCTAGCCTGCTGCCACCCGGTGTAATCTCCCTTCTCTGAACTGATTAATTTGTACTACTTATTTCTCATTTAACATATTTTGTTCCTACTGGTCAATTAGCACATGTACTTATTCAGCAATTAAAATTAGAAAAGGTCTAAAGACAATAACACTTAAGAAAATAATTAAGTCAAAAAACTTGTAATGCTAGGTAAGGTTTATATACTTGATAATAAAAGCCAAAAATCTGATTCATTTATTAAGTTTGAGCTTTTACAAAAAACTACAAACTAGTGTGGTTCCCATATTAGCAAAATCTGTCCATGATCATTTAGAAGGCAGCAGAGACTTAAAAATTAAAAACAAAAAAAATAAATGTCTGATATGTATTCTTCATAAAAGCAACACATTTTGATAGTCATATCATCTTTTTTAAAAATCTGGTTATGAAGGAATCCCAGATTGGAAAAAAAGAAGTAAAACTTTCACTGTTTGCAGATGACATGATCCTCTACATAGACACCCCTAAAGACGCCACCAGAAAATTACTAGAGCTAATCAATGAATATAGTAAAGTTGTAGGATATAAAATTAACGCACACAAATCCCTTGCATTCCTATACACTAACAATAAGAAAACAGAAAGAGAAATTAAGGAAACAATTCCATTTACCATTGCAACTAAAAGAATAAAATACTTAGGAATAAATCTACCTAAAGAAACAAAAGACCTATATATAGAAAACTATAAAACACTGACAAAAGAAATCAAAGATGACAAAAATAGATGGAGAAATATACCATGTTCATGGATCAGAAGAATCAATATAGTGAAAATGAGTATTCTACCCAAAGCAATCTATAGATTCAATGCAATCCCTATCAAGCTATCAACGGTATTTTTCACAGAACTAGAACAAATAATTTTACAATTTGTATGGAAATACAAAAAACCTCGAAGAGCCAAAGCAATCTTGAGAAAGAAGAATGGAACTGAAAGAATCAACCTGCCTGACTTCGGGCTATACTACAAAGCTATAGTCATCAAGACAGTATGGTACTGGCACAAAGACAGAAATATAGATCAGTGGAACAAAACAGAAAGCCCAGAGATAAATCCATGCACCTATGGACACCTTATCTTCGACAAAGGAGGCAAGAATATCCAGTGGAGAAAAGACAATCTCTTTAACAAGTGGTGCTGGGAAAACTGGCCAACCACTTGTAAAAGAATGAAACTAGAACACTTTCTAACACCATACACAAAAATAAACTCAAAATGGATTAAAGATTTAAACATAAGACCAGAAACTATAAAACTCCTAGAAGAAAACATACGCAAAACACTATCTGACATAAGTCACAGCAGGATCCTCTATGACCCACCTCCCAAAGTAATGAAAATAAAGCAAAAATAAACAAATGGGACCAAATTAAACGTAAAAGCTTTTGCACAATGAAGGAAACTATAAGCAAGGTGAAAAAGCAGCCTTCAGAATGGGAGAAAATAATAGCAAATGAAGCAACTGACAAAGAATTAATCTCAAAAATATACAAGCAACTCCTGCAGCTCAATTCCAGAAAAATAAGTGGCCCAATAAAAAATGGGCCAAAAAACTAAACAGACATTTCTCCAAAGAAGACATACAGATGGCTAACAAACACATGAAAAGATGCTCAACATCACTCATTATCAGAGAAATGCAAATCAAAAGTACAATGAGGTACCATCTCATGCCAGTCAGAATGGCTGCTATCAAAAAGTCTACAAAGCATAAATGCTGGAGAGGGTGCAGAGAAAAAGGAAACCTCTTACACTGTTGGTGGGAATGCAAACTAGTAAAGCCACTATGAAGAACAGTGTGGAGATTCCTTAAAAAACTGGAAATAGAACTGCCATATGACCCAGCAATCCCACTTCTGGGCATACACAGTGAGGAAACCAGAATTGAAAGAGACACGTGTACCCCAATGCTCATCACAGCACTGTTTACAATAGCCAGGACATGGAAGCAACCTAGATGTCCATCTGCAGATGAATGGATAAGAAAGCTGTGGTACAAATACACAATGGAATATTACTCAGCCATTAAAAAGAATGCATTTGATTCAGTTCTAATGAGGTGCATGAAACTGGAAGCTATTATACAAACTGAAGTAAGTCAGAAAGAAAAACACCAATACAGTATACTAATGCATATATATGGAATTTAGAAAGATGGTAACAATGACCCTATATGTGAGACAGCAAAAGAGACACAGATGTAAAGAACTGTCTTTTGGACTCTGTGGGAGAAGGCGAGGGTGGGATGATTTGAGAGAATAGCATTGAAACATGTATATTATCACATGTGAAACAGATTGCCAGTTCAGATTTGATGCATGGGACAGGGTGCTCAGGGTTGGTGCACTGGGATGACCCTGAGGGATGGGATGGGGAGAGAAGTGGGAGGGGGTTTCAGGATGGGGAACACATGTACACCCATGGCTGATTCATGTCCATGTCTGGCAAAAACCACTACAATACTGTAAAGTAATTAGCCTCCAATTAAAATAAATTAATTAAAATAAAATTTAAAAAATTATTTTAAAAACCTGGTTATGCTTTCTCATATGAACTTAGAGATTAATGAATTCATATATGCCTCAGTTTTCTCACATGTAAAACGAGGAAAATCATAGTATCTATCTTACAGTGTTCATATGTTCATTAAATAACACAATACCTGGGATATTGTAAATGCTCAGTACATATATTTAATTAATATAGTAAAATACTTGAAGTAAATAGATTTTAAAAAATTGTTTTGATAACTCAGAAATTTCTCCATCCATGTAACAGGGGATCAACTTTAATTATAAATTACACTCACATCATAGTACACTAAATCCTTTTTAGCTCAGAATAGACTAGCAGAACCTACAGAACTTTCCAACTTCTTAATAACTATAAAATTCTATCTTAGTTTGCAAAGATCAAACCTGAGTGAAGTCTATTAATCTGGTACCAAAATTATACACAAGGTGTAATGTTTTCCTCCACTGCATGTCCTTTGAAATCACTACATTGTTTAATGAACATTGATCAATAACCACAGATATATGGACTGTCTTGTCTTTTCAACCAGTTTACATTAGATATTTATCTTCTTCTAATATTTTCTGATACTCTGATGATTCTCAGGAAAGCAGCTGCACTCTGAAGCAAGTCAGCTAAACAAAGGAGTCTGTAAATCTCGAGTAGCCTTTGGTGATGTCCCTTTTGGACCTTGAAGATTCGAATCCTGTCCTTCCAAAGCCATTCTGTGAGTGCTCCCATCCAGAACGATCACCATTAACAAAACTTCAGTTAGGAAAGAGTAGACAGAAAATGAGTCCAAATTTGGAACACTGAATTAGTAGTGACTGAGGAACAAAAGGAAGACAATGGTTGCAGGGACAGAATGAAAAACAATGAGGAGAAAATAAAGACAGAATATATTTAAAAATGTGTCTAAGGCAAGCCCCCTACTTAAGAATGTCATGGAAGTATGAGCATAGCATACTCATCAAATCTATTTCATAATTTCTCTTTGTCAGCTCAGATTCCAAGAACTTCTTTCCCAATGGCTATCGAGGAAACATATAAAATCTGACAATCTGAAGGAATTCGAAAGTAACACCTCCACAGTGTCAGAGGAAGCACTAAGGAAAAAATAAACAATCAGCCTTCAAATAATGCATTAAAGACGGGTTAAGATATTTCCTATCACTAATTTTCATACAATTTTATAAAAAACAATGAAACAATGTTTATTTAGGAATAAACTTAAAACATGAAAATTCACTTTGTGGAGGTAAAAAGCCACTGACTACATCCAAATACGCTAAAAAGCTTTCATGATGTTACATTTCAAAGTTACATTTCAGATTTCAGTTACATGCCTAGCTTGGGCAGGAAAGAAGGCAAAGGGAGAGCCTACTGGAAAAGGGAGCTATATAAATGAAAGTTTGATAGTAAAGAAAAACAATGACATTGCAATTACAGTAACATAGACATTAACATGATATTGGATAGGATATAATTATTTATTTCAAAGTTATTTTGATTGATTTCATGGGTAGTTTCTTCATTTACTTATTCTGTCATTAGGTCAACAAATATTTCTTGAGTATATACTACTTCCAGAGCTGGTGTTATTCTTTAAAAGGTATAACTCTTATACATAAAAATAACACAGTTTATGGCATGTATGTGTGTGTACACATGTGTATATTTATATGAAATTTTAAGTAGATTCAAATTTTATTTTAAAACAATGTTTCAGAAATACAATTTAAAGCATTTATCTTTTATTATTAATACAATACAGCCCAGGATATTTATGATACTTAGAAAACAAAAATGCATCTGTGTGTTTGTGTTTATCTGCCCTAGAGGGATAGAATGATAAACGGTGAGTAGGATGCATGGATTCACATATTAAAGGAATTCAAGTATAAACTGACAAAACCAAGCATGCTGTACGGCTCAGTAAGCACAGAAACAATATTTGGAAAACCTAGAGTGAACCCTGACAGTAATATGCCAAAAACTGGGTCACTGGAAACTGAGTCTTTAAACTAAAAAGATATGTCTGTCCACTAATTCTAAACTAAATGACTTGATTCTAGATTCAGATTGCTACTCTCTCTGCAGTGATGCTAAGATAAAGTTAATCACTGAAACAATAAGTATCTCTGCATCTGGGAAAGTAAGTGCTACATTAGCAAAGCAAAACAGCTGTAGTTTTTCAAAAAATGGGGGTTAAAACTTTTCCAATGTCAGAGCTGCTGCACTGTGACAAAAATATTCTTCCACATTTAAAAGATTTAAGTACATCTTTATACATCTAACAACACTAAACACATACATACACACATCCACTCTCTCTCTCTCTCTCACACATGCACTCATTCAATCCCTCTCTCCCTCCTTCCTTCTTCTCCTTCTCCTTGCCTTTCCTTTCCCTTCCTTTCTTCTCTCTCTCTCTCTCTCTCTCAGATTAATCATGTATTATAGCCATCCCTGTATCTGCAGGCTCCCCCTCCCTCCCTTTGGAGTAGGAAATGGCAACCACTCCAGTATTCTTGCCTGGAAAATTTCAAGGAAAGAGGAGCCTGGTGGGCTGTAGTCCATGGGGTGGCAAAGCGGTAGACACCACTGAGCATGCACACACCTCCTCCATTAGACAGAGTATTAAATGATCACATTTCATTTAGTCAGCCCCAAAAAGTGTATCAACTTTATTAGCCTTATAGAGACTGAATACCAGCATTTCATTCCTAAATAAACTGCACTGATGTGTTTTTAAAACTATCATTGTATAATAGCATATTTTAAAATCTATATTTGGCTACATATTGGGAGAGTAATTAGATACATAAAATGATGCACACAATCTTTGTAAAACTACAGATTTCAATACTACGATATTTAGAAAAGTCTATCAAATGTCTTTACTTATGATAACGTAAATGTGATCAAAGATATATGTAAACTTTTATTTGCCGTTAATGAAATGTTTTGTTACTTTAATCATTTTTATCCAGTGAACAGGATTGGATAAGTAAACCAATGCAATACTTAGGACGCTTAACCACTGTATTTCAATATACCATAAGATTTTACTTGCTGTAGGGTCTTGGTGGTTATTTAATTCTTTTTTGACACAGTTTTCTAATGTAGAGATAATGTAAGAATTTATTACATTGAGTTATTATGATTAAATGAGAAAATATTTCTAAAACCTTTAGAATAATATCTTATGTTTAATGAAAAGAAATACTGAGTTTATTAAAGGAAATTTAAAATAGAAAAGAAAATTTATCATCATATTAAATTAAATTTATCAACATATTAAATTGCTGTACAAAGCTGAAATGCCCTAGATAACATCTCACTCATGGGGGATAACTGTAAGACTTCATCTAAATCTCATACCACCATCATCACTGTAAATTTTTTGGAGCAAATATGTTCTATTTTTTTTGTTTTTTGTATGTCCTATGGTAAGAAATATATGTCCAGTAAAGCAAGCACTTAATAATTTCTTGTTGGAACAGTGCATTTGAAAATTAATAGTGAGTCTTATTTTCCAAAAAAATGAAATAATTATATGTAAATGTATTCCTAAATGATTTATTTTAGTACATGTGTCATTAAAAGAAACATTTTAATATGGTTACTTTGTATACAAGTATTTAATGCAATAAATAAAGTATAAAGCCATATATTTATAGAGAAAATTCAAAGATGAAATTGTTAAATTATCACTAAGTTTCTAGGAAACTATAATAGGTGTTTATTCTTTTTCTTTTTTTTTTGGCTTGACTGAGGTATAGTTAATATGATATTTATGTGTTTAATACATGTCTGGACATGTGCATACATCCATGGTACCATCACCACTATCAAGGTAATAAACATATCCATCACCACCAAAAGACTTTTTGTGTTCACTGTGTGTGTGTTCATTCTATTCTCTTAAAAGGCTTTTAAGTGCACAATATAATAATGTTAATTATTATTCATGAATACACATTGCATTAACAATTAGAACTTGGATATGACATTTTTATGAAAGAGCCTCAAAAATTATGGAAGAATTTTCTAATAATAAAAAAATTGTTATTGAAAAATATATATGCATGAGGCACTCTCACTCCCAGCCAAGATGAAGTCACAAGGACTAGATTTATTGATCCACCAAAAAAACTAAAAACTGAGCAAAACATGAAATGAAAGTTTTTACATTATTGCCTATCAGGCAAAATAGGAAAGTGATAACTGAGAGACAAGAAACAAAGTGAGCCCAACAATTACCTGTGCTTGCACAGCCTGAAGAAACTTTCTAGACCACAGCAATGGAAGGGGGACAAGAGAGACTAGTATATTCCCTTAATATTCCTCCCTAAAGTACTCAGCAGAGTACTGAGCACAGAATGTATGTGAATAAATATATCAAAAACAGGAGAAGGAAACACAAATGGTGTAGACACACCACTCACCAAGGTATACATAAGGCTGTTGAGACCACAGACTGTTCATAATGCTAAAATGGAATACTTCATAAGAAGACACAGAGTACCCAGAACAGTTTGCAGAAGAAAAATAAGTAAACTTGAAGAAACAACACCAGCAACTCTCAGAAAGAAACACAGGGAGAAAAAAAAACATGAAATACAACATCAGTAAAATAGAGGAAAACATCAAAAAATCTAATACTCATGTAGTTGAAAAAGAAAGGAGAAGCAAAAAAATAAAATAGCTCATTATTTTTTCCAAATTCAAAGAAAACTATGCATACATTGATCAAAATACCCATGGGTTAACAAACCACAAGCACAAGAGATACTAAAAGAATAAGAGCAAGGCATATCATAAGTAAATTACTTGAAAACAGCAAAAAGGATAATGTCTTAAAAACTGAGAAAAAAAGACATGATATACAAAGGAGCAAAGATAAGGAAACAAGCTGATTTGTTATCAGAACAAAGCAAGCCAGCAGACAATGGATCAACATTTTTTAAAAAGTGAAAGAAAACTGTCTACTAGTGATATTCTTGCTCAAAGAAAGTAACAGTCAAAGCAAAGATAAAGACATTTTCAGACTACAAAAGATTAAAAAATTCATCACCAGCAGAACTATATTTCAAACAATGCTAAAGGCAGGACTTCAAATGTAAATGAAATGATCCAAGATGGAAACAGGGATTAACATAAATGAATGAAGAGGTCTAAGAATGGTAACTATGTGGACAAATATAACACCATTTTTCATATTATACAGGCCATTATTCTTAGTCATTTAGTCATAACTGACTCTTTACTCTGGAGTGTAGCCCACCAGGCTCTCTATCTATGGGAATTTTCCAGGCAAGAATAATGGAGTAGGTAGCCATTTCCTCCTCCAGGTGATCCTCCCAAACCAGGTATCAAACTCATGTCTACTGGGTCTCCTGCACTACAGAAGAATTCTTTACCCACTGAGCTATTGGGGAAGCCGCATATTATGTACATGTCTTAAAAAACAATTGATTACTTGAAGATGAAAATGATGTAGTATAGGGTTATAAAATATACAGAAGTAAAATGTATGTTAACAACAACACTCAGGCCAGGAGAAGAAAATTATGAATATGATATAAGGTTCTTATACTATTTTGAAGTGGTATAATTTTGCTTACAGGTAGATTATGATATGTTAAACATAAATACTATAAACCCTGGTCATAGTCAACAAAAGAGTCTGAAATGCAGTACTTGGGTGCAATCTCAAAAATGGCAGAATGATCCTGGTTTGTTTCTAAGGCAAACCATTCAATAGCACACTAATCCAAGTCTATGCACCAAACACTAATGCAGAATAAGCTAAACTTAAATGGTTCTATGAAGACCTACAAGATCTTCTAGAACTAGTACCAAAAAAAGATATACTATTCATCATAAGGAATTGGAATGCAAAGTAGGAAGTCAAAAGATACCTGTAGTAACAGGCAGGTTTGGCCTTGGAATACAAAATGAAGCAGGAAAAAGGCTAACAGAGTTTTGCCAAGAGAACACGCTCATCATTGCAAACACACTCCGCCATCAACAGAAGAGACAGCTCTACACATGGGCATCACTTGAGAGCCAATACCAAAATCAAATTGATTACATTCTTTGCAGCTGAAGATGAAGAAGCTCTATAAACAATACCTGGAGCTGACTATGGCTCAGATCATGAACTCCTTATTGCAAAATTCAGATGTAAATTGAAGAAAGTAGAGAAAACCATTAGGCCATTCAGGTATGACCTAAATCAAATCCCTTACAATTATACAGTGAAATTAACAAATAGATTCAAGGGACTAGATCTGATAGACAGAGTGCCTGAAGAAGTACAGAAGGAGGTTCATAACACTGAATAGGAGGCGGTGCTCAAAAACATCCCCAAGAAAAAGAAATGCAAAAAGGCACAATGGTTGTCTCCAAGGAAGTCTGAGAAAAGAAGAGAAGCAAAAAGGAAAGGAGAAAAAGAATGATACACCTAACTGAATGCAGAGTTCCAGAGAATGGCAAGGAGAAATAAGAAACCCTTTTTAAGCGAACAATGCAAAAAAAAGAGGAAAACAATAGAATGGGAAAGACGAGAGAGCTCTTCAAGAAAATCAGAAATACCAAGGGAACATTTCATGAAAAAATAGGCACAAAGAGACAGAAATGCTATGAACCTAATTGAAGCAGAAGATATTAAGAAGAAGTGGCAAGAATATACAGAACTATACAAAAAAAGATCTTAATGACCCAGATAACCACGATGGTGTGATCATTCACCTAGAGCCAGACACACTGGAGTGTGAAGTCAAGTGGGCCTTAGGAATCATCACAACAATCAAAGCTAGTGGAGGTGATAGAATTCCAGCTGAGCTATATAAAATCCTAAAAAATTATGCTGTGAAAGTGCTGTATTCCATATGCTAGCGATTTTGGAAAACTCACCAGTGGCCACTGGACTGGAAAAAGTCAGTTTTTATTCCAATCCCAAAGAAGGGCATTGCCAAAGAATGTTCAGATTACCACACAGTTGCACTCATTTCACCTGCTTGCAAAGTAATGCTCAAAATCCTTCAAGCTAGGATTCAACATATGTAAACCAATAACTTCCAGATGTACAAGCTGGATTTAGAAAAGGCAGAAGAACCAAAAGGTTCTTCTGGCCGAGATCAAATTGGCAACATCCGTTGGATCACAGAAAAAGCAAAAGAATTCCAGAAAAACATCTAGTTCTGCTTCATTCACTACTCTAAAGCCTTTGACTGTGTAGATCACAACAAACTATGGAAATTCTTAAAAAGACGGGAATACCAGATCACCTATCCTGCCTCCTATGAAACCTGTATGCAGGTCAAGAAGCAGCAGTTAGAACTCAATATGGAACAATGGTTCCAAATCAGGCAAGGAGTATGTCAAGGCTGTATATTGTCACACTGCTTATGTAACTTATATGCAGAATATATCATGTTAAAGGCCAGGCTGGATGAAGCATAAGCTGGAATCAAGATTTCAGGGAGAAATATTAATGACCTCAGATAAGCAGATGACAGTACCCTTAGGGCAGAAAGTAAAGAGGACTAAAGAGCCTCTTGATGAAAGTGAAAGAGGAGAGTGAAAAAGCTCGCTTAAAACTCAACATTTATAAAATGAAGACTATGGCCTCCGATCCTATCACTTCCTGGCCAACAAATGGGGAAACATGACAGACTTTATTTTCTTGGACTCCAAAATTATTGCAGTTGGTGATTGCAGCCATGAAATTAGAAGATGATTGCTCCTTGGAAGAAAAGCAATGACAAACCTAGACAGTGTATTAAAAAGCAGAGTCATTATTTCCCTTCAAACTGGGGTGTTGGAGCTGACTCTTGAGAGTCGCTTAGACAGCAAGGAGTTCAAACCAGTCAATGCTAAAGGAAATCAACCCTGAATATTCACTGGAAGGACTGATGCTGAAGCTGAAGCTCCAATACTTTGGCCACCTGATGTGAAGGGGCTTCCCTGGTTTCTCAGATGGTAAAGAATCTGCTTGCAGTGCAGGAAACCTGGGTTCAATTCCTGGGTTAGAAAGATCCCCTAGAGAAGAGAATGGCAACCCACTCTGATTCCTGGGTTATGAAGATCCCCTGAAGAAGGGTATCGCAACCCACTCCAGTATTCTAGCCTGGAAAATCCCATGGACAGAGGAGCCTGGTGGGCTACAGTCCATGGACTTGCAAAGAGTCGGACACGACTGAGCAACTAACACTTTCACTCTCCTGATATGAAGAGTCAACTCATTGAAAAAGACCCTGATGCTGGAAAAGACTGAGGCAGGAAGAGAAGGAATGACAGAGGATGAGATAGTTGGATGGCATCACCGACTAAATGGAAATGAGTTTGAGCCAGCTGCAGGGGAAGATGATGGACAGGGAAGCCTGGTGTGCTGTAGTCCGTGGGATTGCAAAGAGTTGGATACAACTGAGCAACTGAACAACAACAAATAAACCCTGGAGCCATCTCTAAAACAATGCAACAAAGTCAACAAATGAGTCAGCCTAAAGGCAAAAGAGAATCATAAAACAAATGCCCAATTAATCCAAAAGAAAGCAGAACAAGAAAGTAAAGCACAGGACAAACAGAAAAATCCATGGTATATCCATATAATGGAATACTACTCAGTAATGAAAAGCAATGACCTATGGGATGACCCAGAGGGATGGGATGGGGAGGGAGGTCGGTGGGGGGTCCAGGAAGGGGAACACATGTAAACCCATGGCTGATTCATGTCAATGTATGGCAAAAGCTATTACAGTATTGTAAAGTAATTAGCCCCCAACTAAAATAAATAAATTTATAAAATTAAAAAAAAAAAAAAGGCTGAAGAAAAATTAAAAAAAAAAAAAAAGAAAAGCAATGACCTACTGATAAATACAGAAACATGGATAGCTTCCATAATATTATGCTGAGTTAAAGAAGGAAAGCCAAAAATGGACAATGTATTTAAGATTCTATATATTTAAGTTCTTAGAAAATGCATATTAATATAGTGAGAGGATTACCAACATTTGTGTAGCAGTCAGTCAGTCATGTCCAACTCTTTGTGACCCCATCGATTATAGCCTGCCAGGCTCTTCTGTCCGTGAGATAACCTAGGCAAGAATTCAAGAATGGGTTGCCATTTCCTTCTCCAGGGGATCTTCCTGACAGAGAGATCAAACCCAGGTCTCCTACACTGCAGATGGATTCTTTACCATCTAAGCCACATGGGAAGCCACCAGTAAACCAATGTTTGCCCGGGAATAAAGTTGCAAACAGGAAATACAAGATGGAGGAATAAAAAGAGACAAAACAGAATTTTGAAGGTATTATTATCTTGACTGTGTCTATGGTTATAAATATCTCAAAATGTGTTCAAATATCACTCACAGCCTAATGGAACCGTTCAAATACACGTTTAAATTATTTTGTTTGATTCCTTTGGTCATTTATCACTCTTACTAGTCAGAGTTAAAAAAATACAAATTTTACAATTATCTTCTGCTTATGCTGCATAGGATGTGAATATGCACAAAGGATAAAAGAATTAGGAAATCTTGGTTCTAGTTTTGGTTATGTAATGATAGGCTCACTGACTATGGTTAAATCACTGAGCCATCCAAGTTTCAGTTTAATCATCTATAAAGTAAAAGGGCTACAGGATATTGTTGGTCTTCAACCTTATTCAGATTCATAGACAATTTGGGTTCCTAAATTTTAGGACTGGGAAATTAAAAGGACTGAAGGATCACAAACAGAATGTTCTACAGATCAACACAATCTTGACCTTATATCAAAAACACACAATAATTATGAAATAGCTCACATTTAACATGACATTTCATTGCCTTTCTATTATGTCCTTTTGTCTTTACATTATTCTCTTCTACATACAAGAGGCAAAGTTCTCATATGTTCCAGGAAATAAAATATCTTTCCTTGGAACTGGCTTGACCTTACTGTTAGATTTATCATTTATGATCAGGATTTGTAATCAAAGTTACAACATACTAGACAATGCACTTTAAAATGTTCCAGAAGCACCGTATATATAGAGAGTATTCAGTTCAGTTCAGTCATTCAGTCATGTCTGACTTTGCAACCCTATGGAATGCAGCACACCAGACCTCCCTGTCTATCACCAACTATCGGAGTTTACTCATACTGATGTCCATTGAGTCCGTGATGCCATCCAACCATCTCATCCTCTGTCATCCCTTTCTCCTCCCACCTTCAATCTTTCCCAGCATCAGAGTCTTCATCTTCAGCATCGGTCCTTCCAATGAATATTCAGGACTGATTTCCTTTAGGATGGACTGGTTGGATCTCCTTGCTACCGAAAGGGACTCTCAAGAGCCTTCTCCAACACCACAGTTCAAAAGCATCAATTCTTCGGCACTCAGCTTTCTTTATAGTGCAACTCTCACATCCATACAGGGCTACTGGAAAAACCATAGCTTTGACTACATGGATCTTTGTTGGCAAGGTAATGTCTCTGCTTTTTAATAAGCTGTTAATGTTGGTCATAACTTTTCTTCTAAGGAGCAAGTATCTTTTAATTTCATGCCTGCAATCACCATCTGCAGTGATTTTGGAGCCCAAAAAATTAAAGTCTCTCACTGTTTCCATTGTTTCCCCATCTATTTGCCATGAAGTGATGGGACCAGATGCCATGATCTTAGTTTTCTGAATGTTGAGCTTTAAGCCAACTTTTTCACTCTCCTCTTTTACTTCCATCAAGAGGCTCTTTAGTTCTTCTTCCCTTTCTGCCATAAGGGTGGTGTCATCTGCATTCTGAGGTTATTGATATTTCTCCCAGAAATCTTGATTCTAGCTTGTGCTTCATCCAGTCCAGCGTTTCTCATGATGTACTCTGCATATACGTTAAATAAGCAGGGTGACAATATACAGCCTTGATGTACTCCTTTCCTGATTTGGAACCAGTCTGTAGTTCCATGTCCAGTTCTAACTGTTGTTTCTTGACCTGCATAAAGATTTCTCAGGAGGCTTTTGTCTCGCAAAATTGGACAGTATCCTTGTGAAGCAGTTAAGATCACTAAAGCAAATAATCTTTAAGACTGGTCTGTTTCAGGCCACTACGTTTATATCTGTAAAATCTGAAAAATCATATCTAGTTTGTTGTGCTAAAGAGATAATGCCTTTATATAGCTGACACACAATAAATGTAAAATCTGCTCACCTATGAGACACTAGTAGTTCTGTGTCCTTGAACATTACTCAGGTTATAGATGTAATTCTGAAATATTTCAGCCAGTTCTTGATTAAATTCACTTTTACTATTTCTAATACATTTCAGTTTTAGGATTGACTTTACTCCTTGGTTAGCTTATTGCAAAGCTTTTTAAGAAATCTAAGCAATTATTTATATTTAGAAATGTTTCACAAAGCATAGTTTCTATTAAAAGGAGTTAAGGACTTGCACTGAGAATCCTAAAATAAACTTATATTTTCCACAGAAATATTTGACAGGTTTACACTATTTTAATGCTTACTGATCAGTATTTTTTATCCTTGTTTATTGAGGTATAATTTACATAATATCCTATTGATTTCAGGTGCACAACATGATGATTTGATATTTATATATATTGCAAAATGTTCACAATAGTCCAGTTAACTTTCTTCACAACATGTAAGTCAATTTGTTTCTCATTATGAGAACCTTCAAAATTCACTCTGCTAGCTACCCTCAAATTAAAATACAGTACTATTTACTATAGTCACCATAGTGTACATCACATCCCCATGAATTATTAATTCTATAACAGGTTTCCAGTTATAGAAACTGGAAACCCTTCACCCATTTTGCTGATCCCTGAACCCTTGGCTCAGGCAACCATCTGTTCTGTATATCCATGAGCTTCAATTTTGTTTCTTCTTTTTCAGATTTTTTTTTGATTCTACATATAATTAGATCATACAGTTTGTATCTTCCTCTAATTTATTTCACTTAGCATGAGGTTCTCAAAGTCTATTCACATTATTACAAATGACACAATTTCACTTTTATGGCTAAATGATATTCCATCACACACACACACACGTAGATATTGTATTGTCTTTATTCATTAACCAATAGATAAACACTTAGATTATGTCTGTGTCTTGCCTATTGTAAATAATGTTGCAACAAACACAGGAGTGGAGGTGTGTTTTCACTTTAATTCAAATTTCTTCAGAAAATATAGGCAAGCAGAACTGCTAGATAATATGGTAGAACTAAGAAGTTCTTCTGAGGAACTTTTTGAGGAACTGGCATACTATTTTTCATAATGGCTGAACTGATTTACATTCCCATTAACAGTGCACAAGAGTTTCTCTTTATACATATCCTAGCCTACACTTGTTACTTCTTGTGTTTTCGATAATAGCCATTCTAAAAGATGTGCTATCTCTCTTTGGTCTTGATTTGATTTCCCTAATGGTCAGTAATATTGAGCATCTTTTCATGAACCTGTTGGGCATCTATATGTCTTCTTTGGAAAAAAAAATGCCTATTCAGATCCTATGCCTATTTTTCATCAGATTGCTTGCTTTTTGTTTTGTTTTTGAGTTACATGAATTCTTCATATGTTTTAACTATTAACCACTAATCAGACATATGATTTGAAAATATTTTCTCTTATTTAGAAGGCTGCCTTTTCACTTCATTAATGGTTTATTTGCTGTGCAGAAAGTTTTTAGTTTCATGTAATCCCATTTGTTTATTTTTGCTTTTGTTGCCTTTGCTTTTGATGTCAGATCCCAAAAATCAATGCCAAGACCAATGTCAAGGAGCTTACCATTTATGTATTCTTCTAAGAATTTTAGGTTTCAGCTCTTAGATTCTAGTCTTTAATTCATTTTCAGTTAATTTTTGTATATGGTAAAAGACAGTAGTCCAGTTTCATTATTTTCCATATGGCTATCCAGTTTCCCCAACACTATTTACTGAGTAGATTGTTCTTTCCCCATTGTATATTCTTGACTCCTTTGCCATTAATTGACTATATGTGCATAGGTGTAATTTCTGGGTTCTCTAATCTGTTGCACTGACCAATGTGTCTATTTACGGATTTAGTCATTGGCATTATTTTTAGTTGAAAACCTGAAGTAATCTTGGGCCAGATATGAAAAGCTCTTTTCCATTCAGGGTTACAATTAAATTGAAAACTGTTTGCCTCTTTCTATTTTAAATTCTTTTCGAAGTTTTGTTTGGGATTTTTTTTTTCATTTTTTAGCTGATTAAAAAAGAGAGAAATTAAGTATTCTGAGAAAATCATCTCCCAAACCAAGACCCACAACAAATTAAACCTCAAGAAACCTACTTAGAGTCTTTGAAAACACCAACAGGAAAATATCTTTTCCTATTCTCTTACTTGGTTTAAAAAATTTGGCATCTGCATTTATAATTTTATAAATTCTAAGTAAAATTTTAATCTATCTATGACATATCTGTTCATGTTTTCAGTAAGGCTTTGAATGTTCTACAGCTTTTGTGTATATACAAGGATACCTCCTAGATTATCAGAAAATCAGTATCTCCTTTAGTTACATGATTACATTTTTAAAATTTCATCTTATAAAAATAATCCAGGCCTTTAATACTGTGAAAATAATTCAGAGAGCAATTAAGTTTCTCCGTGACTAAGCCTCCTCAGGCTTTATTACCTTCAAACATATCTCATTAATTGTTAATATGCCTTCATAGAAAATAAAAATTATAGGGATATTAAAGCTGATGGGTTTGATGTTATTCTCCAAAATACTGTATTTTTGTTGTGGTTTTTGGTTTTTGTTTGATTTTGTTATTTGTGCTCTTTTCCTATATCTCTTGTCCAGATTCAGCATCAACTAGACTAGCCCTCTGTCTCACTGGACTTCTCCAATACATGAAGTCGATGTTATAACAACAATTATTTATTTACTTATTATTAATTAATTAATTATTGGAAATAATTAGAAAATTGAAATAATCTCTGAATTAACATCTCACAACCTCATTATTCATTCTATTGACACCTAATTTAATACTCACACTAAACAGAAGGGCATATCAAACAGGATTTTCAAATCAATAAGATTATGATGCTTTATGAACTGGAAATAAACATTTAATTGGATACTTCTAAAAGAAAAGATCCAATGTAACCTCTTCCTCAATGAAGACTTGGGTGAAACTACAGGGAAAGTGCACCATTCACATCCCTACTCGTGTTTTCTTGGTGCTGGCAAATTATAATACCTCTGTGTAAATATTTTTCAAATTGACTCCATAATACCAATGTGCAAATAAATTAAGCAATCTGGTGAAATGGATTATGATATTTTCCTGTTTTGGCACATATGTAATCTAATTTCAAAATGCTCTTTAGCAAAAAGTTATTGATTTTAATTGAGTAAAGTCTCTGTATCTTTAAAAGCTTTTATGTGTTCTCCCTGCCTGATATTTCCTTTACTTCCCTTTCTATTCCTTTTCTGATGAATATTCAAATTTATCTTTCAAAAGTGCACAGGAGAATTCATTTCTATGAAGCACTTTCCTTAGCTTCCTATGAGAATCAGACACTTTTCTGTGCAATAGCTATATTTTATACATACTCTTATTCTTAAATAAAACAATCCCTTTAACATTCATGTGCTTACATTATTGGCTCCCCTAGCTCTTTAAGATCAATGTACTTGTCTTTTTCTTTCTGGATTCCTTGGAGCCTAACACATGCTATCAAATGGTGGTTGAACTTAATATGATATATGGATTTACACATTACCTTTTATTTTTGAGGAGTTCTGACATTCTTAAAATTTAAACACAGTGTTAGTAGGTATTATACTGTTTTGTTATCAAAAGAAAATAATTAAATATGTTATCTTAATTCAAATAGACTAGAAAGCGGGTAGAGAAAAAGTTAATATATCTACTAAAACCCTTCTGGGAAGGAAAGCTATCACTTTATGTTTAACATTAATGATAACAGACTTTCTCTTATCTGAACTGAGATGCTCTGAAACCTTTGTTTGAATTAGGGTTAGGGTAGGAAAGAAAAAATAGTGAAAATGTCTCCTACTGGAAGTGAGTTCCTACTAATAGAACGGCAATAGAATGGGAAGGCAAAAGCAGTTTCAACCATAGCTAAGCTATTTTCACTCCCTTTCTCATGACTTTGGTTCTTGCTATGACAGCCTACGGGGCTTCCCAGGTGACTCTAGTGGTAAAGAATTCAATTGCTGACACAAGAGATGCAGGTTTGATCCCTGGGTCGGGAAGATCCTGGGGAGAAGGAAATGGCAACCCATTCCAGTATTCTTGCCTGGAGAATCCCATGGACAGAGGAGCCTGGTATGCTACAGTCCACAGGGTCGCAAAGATTCAGACATGACTATGAGCATGCACACACACATGAGATTCTAGCAAGTAAAGCTGGAGATGAGAGGAAGAACACAATCTCAACAATTTAGGAAACTCTATTTTATGAATGTTTGAAAATAGGATGGGATGAGTACCTGAAAATGATTTATTATTTGAATGGGGGAAGGCAGCCATTTCAACTGAAGAGAAGTAGAGGAAAGGGGAAATTGGGGTGTTATTTCTTTATTGACTTATTAAGAGACATATTATATGCCACTGGCTTGAGAAATGTTATTATAAAGCATAATTCCCATAGTGAACCAGTGTTAAATAAACTATTGGCAAATACAGTCTCAGTCTCTGAGCATAATTTGCAAAAAAAAAAAAAAAAATTGGTAGAGTCCTCAACTTGACCCAAAGTTGTAATAATTAATATTAGTTGGTGCTGTGGGACATACCATACTCCATGTCAAATGTGAAACACAGGTTAGAGTTAAATAAATTCCTTACACTCTGAGGATGGAAGATAAACCTAGGGAAGGTCCAAAGACCCCAAAGTACAATAAACCTTCTAGGCATAACTAGGTTTGCTGATGGGTAGGAAGATATCAGACTCCATCATAAACAAGATAGACTGCATACCAACTTCTATTGCAAAATAATCTCAGAAATGATAGGATGGTTTGAATGCTGGAAACAGCACATACTACAAATTGGGATAATATTAAAACTCATCTATGAAATAACTAGGAAACGTAGGGAAATTAGATATTAAGAGACTCAAAGCAGCTTTTAGTTATGTAAAAAATGCTATCAGAATTTTTAACACATTAGCTAATAAGAACTCCAAATAAACACTCAAGGATCTGTACTTACAAGGATGCAACGTGGTCACTGTGGACCCCAAATTTTACCTGATGGAGTTCTGGACTAGGAATTTTCTGCCGCCTAAGAATAGATATGCTTGAAAGTTTGCCCTACAAAATACAGGGCTACTAACAGAAAATAAATCATTTATACTCAAACTCCAACAGCCTATCCTGGACTGGGTAAGACAGATCCCTGTCAAACCAAGGGAAAACTACCCCTGACCATAAAGTCCTAATATGGAAATGGTGTATTTGCAGGCAGTACATATGAGACATATGGCTACGTGGTCAATTCCCTGCATTAATCTGTTAAGGAAAATCAGAAGGAGATATATCTTTTCTTGGAATAGCTATTTGACCAGGAACATGCAAGAAAATGACTAAAACATAGGAAATAAGGATATATGACAGCAAATAGCACTGGCTGTTTCATCACACCTGTCTCCACACATCAGAAGATTAACTGTGAAGTAACCACATTTAATAATTTAATAAACTTAATTTAATAATTAGGTAGGAATTCAATAGGAAAATGAAAGAAGTGAGAATTCCCAAGATGTGCCTTAAGAAACACAATGATTCCTGTGTAAGAGATGCTGGCTTTTAGTCACTAGGTGGTGTCCAACTTGGTACAACCCCATGGACTGTAGCCTGCCAGGCTCCTCTGTCCATGGGATTTGCCAGGCAAGAATACTGGAGTAGGTAGCCATTCCCTTCTCCAAGGGATCTTCCAAACCCAGGGATCGAACCTGGGTCTCCTGACAATTCAAAATATAAGCATACATAAACAAGGACAGTAGAACATAAAACCTGAACAGATATTCCAAATGATAGGATCAATATATGAGCACATCACCTAACAGGTTTTTCCAGTATACAGAACACTAGAACACAGTTAGAAGAAAGAAGCATGTATATACCTACCAGTGAAAGTCACTCAGTCATGTCCAACTCTTTGTGACCCCATAGACTATACAGTCCATGGAATTCTCCAGGCCAGAATACTGAAGTGGTTAGCCTTTCCCTTGTCTAGGGGATCTTCCCAACCTAGGCATCGAACCTCGGTCTCCCACACTGCAGGCGGATTCTTTACCAGCTGAGCTACAGGCAAGCCCAAGAATACTAGAGTGGGTAGCCTATCCCTTTTCCAGCAGATCTAGACCCAGGAATTGAACTGGAGTCTCCTGCATTGCAGGTGGATTCTTTACCAGCTGAGCTACCAGAGAAGCCCACATGCCTATCAAATACTTCAAATTTCAAATTAAGACACAGGAGAACTAACTACCAAAAGTTTAAAGCTTGGAAGCCATTAATAAATACTCTAGATAAGGTCAAAACTGACATACCATTCCAAGTTTATATACAGAGTGAAGTGAGTCAGAAAGAGAAAGTTAAGTATCATATTCTAACACATATATATGGAATCTAGAAGAATGGTACTGAATAATTTATTTACAGGGCAGCAATGGAGAAACAGACATAGAGAATAGATATGGACATGGGGAGAGGGGAGGAGAGGGTGAGATGTGTAGGAAGAGTAACATGGAAACTTACATTACCATATGTAAAAGAGATAGCCAATGTGAATTTGCTGTATGGCTCAGGAAACTCAAACAGGGTCCCTGTATCAACCTAGAGGGGTAGGATGGGGAGGGATAAGGGAGGGAGGTTCAAAAGGGAGGGTACACATGTATACCTATGGCTGATTCATGTTGAGGTTTGACAGAAAACAAGATTCCGTAAAGCAATTATCCTTCAATTAAAAAAATAAATTAAAAAGAAAAAAATATTGAAACAGAACACAATGTGGAACTTTCACTTATGTTACAACCCAATTGCCTCTGGATGAATTGAAAGGTAAGATGACTTGCCCAAGCAAATCTTAGGTTGATTACTAGCAATCTAGATATAAAAACTTGGACTAAAGCAGTCTGGAGGCAGTAAGAACTCTAAACTACAGATATAGAAGGGATGAAAAAACTCCTATTGAATTAATATTGGAGGTACCCAGAGATAAGACTAAGCACTATCAATATCCCAAAATCCATATTAGAAAAAAAATAGAATAAAAAGTTTTAATGAAAAAGCATAAAGATATATACATACATATATATCATCGAGATATACATATGGTACTAGGGAAATTATAGCATCTGCCACTAATAAAATCTATTGGTGACTAAAGGAATAAGCATGCTGCTGCTGCTGCTAAGTCGCATCAGTCGTGTCCGATTCTGTGTGACCCCATAGACGGCAGCCCACCAGGCTCCTCCGTCCCTGGGATTCTCCAGGCAAGAATACTGGAGTGGGTTGCCATTTCCTTCTCCAGTGGATGAAAGGGAAAAGTGAAAGTGAAGTCGCTTAGTTGTGTCCAACTCTTTGCAACCCCATGGACTGTATGTAGCCTACCAGGCTCCTCCGTCCATGGGATTTTCCAGGCAAGAGTACTGGAGTGGGGTGCCATTGCCTTCTCCGAAAGGAATAAGCATACTACACCATATTAAAGAAAATAATATATTACTAGGGTTATGTTGGTAAAATGGAACCAAAATACCTCTATCACTGCTAGTCCTTTGGATCTACTTCTTGTGCAAGTACCCATTGGAAGGACTGATGCTGAAGCTGAAGCTCCAATATTTTGGCCACCTGATGCAAAAAGCCGATCATTGGAAAAGATCCTGATGCTGGGCAAGATAGAAGGCAGGAGGAGAAGGGGACAACAGAGGATGAGATGGTTGGATGGCATGACTGACTCAATCGATGAGTTTGAGCAAGCTCCAGAAGATGGTGAAGAACAGGGAGGTCTGGTGTGCTGCAGCCCATGGGGTTGCAAAGAGTTGAACGTGACTGAGCGACTGAACAACAGCAACCACACGTGATTATGATTTTGATTCCTCCTGAAGCTATAATATGGGAAACTGGACCATGACAGTATTCTCTGTGCCAAATCTTATCCTATCCAATTGAAGTCAAAGATAAAATAAGGAACAGAGCATAATGGGATGTGTAAATATGGAAGAAATAATGAATGTGATAACAAAAGGAAAAGGATAAGTATCTGAGTTCAACAGAAGATGGAGGAACAATTAAAATAACCAGAGAAATATTTCACTTTGAGGTTCCTAAAATTAACCTAGTAACTTATACACTTAAAAAATTAAGATAAGTAAAAGAACATCTGGAAGATGTTAAAGTTAATATGACTCTTCAAGAATTGAAAAGAGAACAAAAACATGCATTCTCTAAAATAATGATGTCATGGCAATTGAACATACATGCTTAATAGTGAGTGTTAGGCAAGCTTATAACCCTAGGAGTTTTATAAAAATGACTTTTACATGGAAATGCAACTTTCAAGGAAGCTTAACTGAGTGGTTTAAAAAATTTAATTGTTGGGTTTTTTGGGGTTTTTTTTTTGTGACTGGATCTGACACCATATTAAGTAACTCTTGATCATGATTTTGCTATTAATATCAGGAACTTATTTAATACAGCATGGAGTAACAAAACTATGGGGGATTAAATTAAAGGAAAATTAGATTGTAAGTAATGTAGAATCACGTGGTGATTCACAGAGTGAATTGATATTTTTGTGAACTTAGATTTGTACAGGGCATTGGGCATTAGGCTCTTCAGATTAATTAGTGTGTGAGTTACTTGAAATCACAGGGTGGGTTGTTATGCATTGGTTTGTTATAATCTCAAATTTACCTATTTATGGCTTAGGTGACGTTGTTTTGACCTACGGGCGAATTTTTTTTTTTTTTTTTTTTTTACACTGGAGAGGTCATGTCAGGATGATGCTAGCAAAATTATTGTTCAACTGAATGCTTGGGCTTCCCCGGGGGCTCAGCAGTAAAGAATCTGCCTGCAAGGCAGGAGATGCAGCAGTTGTTGGTTCAATCCCTGAGTCAGGAAGATCCCTTGAAGGAAGGCATGGCAGCCCACTCCAGTATTCTTGCCTGGAGAATTCCATGGACAGAGGAGCCTGGCGGCTACGTTCCATAGGGTGGCAAAGAATTAGACATGACAAGGGACTGAGCACATATGCACTGAATGCTTATCAATATAAACATATGGAGAAGCAACTATGACACAGTAGATGTCACAGTTTTAAGCTCTAGCTTTTAGCTTTGAATACCAGGAATTCCTGAGGACTTTACTGAGAGTGTTCAGTTTGGACAAGGCTACTCTTTGCTGATCTAAATAGCTCTCCAATGACTTTAGAACATTAGCTCCTGCTCTGTCTGTCAAGGCTACTTTTTGCTAGCAGTGGTGAAAATCATGCAGTGCCCTCAGAAGGAGATCATCTTGTCCACCAACACTGGCACCTTCTTTGCTAGCATTTTGCTCTACCAACAAAGGACATTCTGTTTACAATGGCAGCTGAACATTAGCTCTTGATTAGCTCTGTCAACTCTTCTGAGAACCACCTCAAAGAAAGAAACACATCAACTAAATTTGGATTTTGTATCTTTGAGTGTCTCCTTTTCCTGGATCAATAGTGTGATTAATCTATCACAGTTTGGGGATATGTTATTTCTTTATTAAGAATCATTATCTTGTGTGCTACCAGCTTGTGAAATGTTATAACACAGTTAATCTGTGTTAAATCAACTATTGGCAAGGACAGTCTCAGTCTCTAAACATAATTTCTTAAACAAAACAGAGAATAATTCCTCAGAGTCCTCATCACAAGAGAAATATGGATCTTAGCTAAACCTGCTGTGTAATCATTTCACAATGTAATAAATCAAACCATCATGCTATATATACCTTAAACTTACACAGTGATATATGCCAATTAGTTCTCAATAAGGTAAAAATAAAAATGAACCATGTAATAATAGCCTTTAACAACTGATAGAGATATTATAAAGCATCAAGCTATTCTATAAAAATTTGTATTACATGGCTTATTTTATAATGCAATAAATTTACTTCTATCTCTTATATACACATAGATTTGCATGGAAATTGAAGTAAAAACCTGTCTAAATTTGAACTAGAGAAAACTGTGCTCCCATAATAAGAATGTATCTGTTTTTTCTAGTCTTTATGGGCCTCAGTAGAAAACAGTTTTGTCAGACATCACAATACACTTCAGTAGTTGTATGTATCTGCACACTGAGTCTCACTGGTTTTACCTGTTTGTAAGACCACAATGATACACTGAGATGAATTTAGGACTGTGCTATGGGGAGGTATTTACATATTTTACTTAAAGCAAGGTAATTTAATGATTTAACTCAAATTACTAGAAAATAACCATTTTAGGAATAAATTTTGGTCAGGGAAGCCTTTAATTTACAAAGAAAACCATGTCCACAAGTAAAAAGCTATTTTTCTTATCTTTAGCCAATTCTGTTTCTTGAGTTTTCAGAAAATAAGAACAACAAAAATATGTTTTGTTGAATGGTGAACCTTCAGCGCAAATTAAAAACTTTAACTTTATTATTGAACCAAAATATATTTTTGCTTCCAGTCAATGGTCGTTGGGGGAAAAAATCAACAACTGCACCCTTTCTAATTTATCATGTGCCCTATGCAAAAAGGACACAGTTGCAATGAAGTTGACTCGTTCCCACTATTTATGCCTAATAGCATACTTTGTGATAAGGATGGTCAAGAACTCTGCTTGAGTATAACACAATCATAGGTTAAGCATGCCCCTTGCCAGACAGTGATAAGTAGGCAATTACTGTCTTTGACATCAGTCATTATGGTGATGTGAGTATCCTGAGTTGTACTTGTGTGTACATATATTGCTATTTATTGACTTTTCCAAGGGAAAAACAAAAATATGTTTACTTTGTGTTGTAAAATCCATGCCCAGTAGCCCTAAAGGAAGTATGTGTTCATAAATTAAAGTCCTATATGTTGGAGCAATGTTTATTTATAGTTGAATATAGTGCATTTTGTTTCTACAGAGATTGCCATGCATTCTACAGGACGCAAAAATTTCAGCTATATAAGATGAAACATATAATCTTATTGGTATGGTAAAAACACCACCACCAGGGAGTTATATTAGACACTTCCAAGTCAATGAAGCGCTTCCTTAGGAATAATACCTACACATTCTCTGCCAATTTAGCTTAAGAATGCACTCAGCAGACGAATGGATAAGGAAGCTGTGGTACATATACACAATGGAATATTACTCAGCCATTAAAAAAAATACATTTGAATCGGTTCTACTGAGATGGATGAAACTGGAGCCCATTATACAGAGTGAAGTAAGCCAGAAAGAACAACAACAATACAGTATACTAATGCATATATATGGAATTTGAAAGATGGCAACGATAACCCTATATGCGAGACAGAATAAGAGACACAGATGCATAGAACAATTTTATGGACTCTGAGGGAGAAGGTGAGGGTGGGACGTTCTGGGAGAATAGCATTGAAACATGTATATTATCATATGTGAAACAGAACACCATTCCATGTTTGATGCATGAGACAAGGGCTCAGGGC
Organism: Giraffa tippelskirchi; assembly: GCF_054371585.1. Taxonomy (NCBI): domain Eukaryota; kingdom Metazoa; phylum Chordata; class Mammalia; order Artiodactyla; family Giraffidae; genus Giraffa; species Giraffa tippelskirchi. The sequence continues at coordinate 78,316,078 of NC_137275.1, read as the reverse complement.
CGGGGCAATGGGAAGACCCAGAGGGATGGGATGGGGAGGGAGGTGGGTGGGGGGGTCCAGGAAGGGGAACACATGTAAACCCATGGCTGATTCATGTCAATGTATGGCAAAAACTATTACAATATTGTAAAGTAAGTAGCCCCCAACTAAAATAAATAAATTTATAAAAAAAAGAAAAAAAAAAAAGAATGCACTCCTCTTATCATTGTATCAAATCTGCTCCAATGTTTTGAAAAGGATGCATGAATACTAACTTACAGTTTACACTGTGACCATATGCCAAATCTAAAAAAACAAAAAACAAAACAAAAAACCACACACAATCATTCCATAGCTCCCTTGGAATTCAAAAGGAGATTACTAGATATCCTGTGTAAAGTACCCAGAGAAGAGACTAGTGCATAATTAGTATTTGATATAACTGGATTTAAATTTTTAAGGTATTGATATGAAAAACAATCTCAAAAACTTCCTATAGAAAGTATGTGTCAGAGATCAGGAAGAAAATAAAGGTTTAGGGTTATACATTTCTTAGAGAATATAAAGTATGTGATCACCAATATTCATAAAGAATTCAGTTTTATAGGAAGTAGCTATATGATCATCTATACTGAAAAGAGTATTTGACATCTTAGGAAAAAGATATCTGGAGGGTATATGGGATTGTCCCTCATTTCAAACTTCTTGGGCCTTTTTGGTTAGAAAAGTGACAAGTATATTTGTTAAATGTTTTATTTAAAAATATCATTTACTACCTTATTAACATTATGCGACCTGGTTTGACAGATACTTAACATACCCCTCCCTGACTGAGTTCATTAGGAAGTTCCACAAGATCGAATTCTATCCTATCTCTATAACTAGAAAGCAGAAATGAATAGAAAAAGTGTGCTTGTGCTTGTATGCATAAATGTATGTTTGTAACTATCTGAGCAAACTAGTGTAAGTCTTCAGGTATGCCATAATTTTAACTACAATATTTAGGAAATATTATCATCTTAAATGTCAATCATTCTTCACAAACTTGAAAATTGATGGAAGTCTCAATACAGAATGAGATATGTAAAGATTATCCAATAAAACATTATTTTGCAAACACATGCCTAAAAAAATTCCAGGAAAACTGTAAAAACTACTTGTATTAGAATAAGAAATGAGCAAAATGTCCACAAGGGAATGAGTAAAGTGTTAGTGATATATCTGTAAAGTGAAATATTCAGTTGCAATGAAAGTGCATAAATCAGATATATGCATATAAAAATGGCAAAAATCTGGAATATGTTAACTGACAAAAATAAGTTATATAAACATAGGTGTACTATGCATCATTTATATAACAATTTTAGAATGAAAAATAATAGATAAATATTTATGAAAAATACATATGTAGCAAAATAGGTATGATGAGTAAGGAAGGAAAATGAATCAGGGTAATGTGAATATTGAGCTTCTAAAGTTTCTTTCATGCAACATTCATTTCCAAAGCAATCTAATTATCAAAATGTTAATAACTGCAAAAAATGTTACTGATGTACACTATTTTTCCTAGATTATTTCTTTTTATATCATGCATTTTTTTGAAAAATAAAAACAATCAATAATCTAATTTTACTAAATTTAGGGGGAAAAAAGTTCAGGAAATATATGTGAAATTCAGAATTCAGACTTTCAAATGATCCTTGCTTATTCTAGGAGTTTGAAAACTTATGATAATTATATTTCCACTAAAAGCCTGAATAAGATAAAAGAAAGTAAATAGAGCAATGGTAAGTATAAAATGATTTTCAAACTAAAATTAGTGATCATAAATGACAATTTTAAGAGATCTATCATTGAAGTCAATTCTTTATCACAGATGCACATGCCTATAATTCTCAAATTTTACCACCTATATCTTCTGGAACTTTGTTATACAAATATCCAGGCCTGTCTCCATGACATTCAGGAAGGAGGCGATAAAGAGAGGCTGCATAATTTTTTTCCTGAGAACTATAGCATAGTAGGGTTCATTGAAGGCCCTCTGTAAATAAAACTAATGAGTATTTAACTGGCATACATATTCATGCCATTGTATCTTATGTCTGGAAGAATATCTTCTCACTTGTTATCTTGATCATACTATATATTCCCTTTTTTAATATCTACATCAATATATCACATTACATAAAACAGGATGATTTGAGGCCAAGTTTTTTGGTTCAAACTATTATAATATTGTTAGCACCACATAGACCTTCACGTATTTATCCGTCAGGTTTCTCCAGAGAAACTGAACTAAGAGGATCCACACACACATACGTATGCAGACATGGGACACAAAGAGAAAGAGAGAGATTTATTTAAGAAATTGACTCACTCATTGCAGAAACTCAGCAAGTCCAAAATCTGCAGGGTAGGCTAGCAGGCCGGAAACAAAAGGAAGACTTGTAATTTGAGCCTAAATGTATCTGCTAGCAGAATTCCCTCTTCTTCTTTGGAGGTCAATCTTTTTCTATTAAATCCTTCAATCGATTGAAGGATGAGGCCCGCCCACATTACAGAAGATAATCAGCTTTATTCCTAATTTACTGATTTAAATGTTGTTGTTCAGTCACTAAGTCTGACTCTCTGTGACACCATATTGCAGCACACCAGACTTCCCTGTCCTTCACTATATCCCTGGAGCTTGCTCAAATTCATGTTCATTGAGTTGGTGATTTAAATGTTAATCTCATCTAAAAATGCCTTCACAGAAACATCAAGAATGCTTGACCAAATACCTGAGTATCATAACCTCTTTACATTGACACAAAAAAATTAACCATCACAAGCAAATACACATTTTAATTACTGTCAAATAAAATTTGTGGTAAGCAAGGTATATGGTTATATTTTTGGTAGACTAAATTCAAAGTTTAGAGGAGAAATAAACAAAGGCAAAAAGACATGCATAACCTACCAAAATCTAAGATCCTGGAAAGCCGAATAATGGGTATTTATATTTCTTTTTTCATGCAGTACTACTTTTCACTTTGAGGTTATTCAAGTTAATACTGAAGATCATAAGCAGTGTTTATGGGTGTTTAATTATTACCATTTGGCACTACATTAATTAAGTTATCCCAAACTACAATACATTTAATAGTGTTCATGTTTCAATGGATATGTCACTTGGACTTTGACATATTTATATATTGAATCATTTATAGCAATTATGAACATTTCCTTTTTTATCCTTCTATCACAATGATCTCCAAGCTTCTTATAGCCTATGGACTTTAAGTAGTATGCTTTAACACTTTTTTGGCAAAGGTTAAAAAAAATGGCACTTTATATTAAAATGACTAAATGCATTAATAAGTGAGGATGATTTAAAAATAGAAAGTTTCAAAGATATAATTTCTTCAGGTATTTGCTTTAAAATCAATGGTTCTAAAATAAAAAGGGCTTCAGTTTCAAAACAAAACATGAAAACACTAGAATTAAAACATACTTGTGTCAGTCTGCTATTATGGATTCTGAACCTGTCAGATTCATGAAACATATGAAGCATATAGTTTCAGACTATGATTCAAGTCACTTTATCCATAGTTTGGGTATAACCCTTACCACTTATATAAGGATTTTTTTCCTCAGCTATTTATGTGTATATCTTACCCAATAAATTTTGAACTCTGTGGCCTTGGAATGTCCACAGCACTGGACACAGACCTTGACATGTAATAAACTTCTCAGAGAAATAAATGTTTGGTGAGTAAAGAAAATGAAAAAAGTGATAATTATATTTACCTGTCACTATTCATGCTTCACAGAGAGGTAAACTGTAAGATTACTGATGTGTGAAATCTAGAAATCATCCAATCCAGGGAATTTTTTCTTTTTATGTCATTATTTTTTGTTTCTGTCACAGAATGTACTATGAAGAGAATTATAACACATAATGAAAACAGAAGACAAAAACAAATATTTAAAGTGGTGGTACTTGGCACACTAGGCCTCTTTTTCTTGCAAGCAGTTCCAAAAGGGACTCTGTGAACCACTGGGACTCCTCTGAACAGTTTAAAATTTAATGCTAAAGACTAATGCCTAAATTTTGTAATGAAGGTTTTTAAGGTTGATATGACGTAGTTAGATTGATAAAGATCACAAATTTAATTCAATGGCTAACTCAGCACTTGACCTTGAGTCTTCTGATTCATAGTTTCATCCTGTTGTCACTATGTATATCATAGAGACTAACAGTTTTGCAAAAATTTGCTTCCCCCAGTGTTTATTTTGGGAATAAAATAAAAAAAAATTAAAGGTCCAAACATTTCTGTCTCATGCTAAAAAGAAAAAAAATGACCATTTTTTAGCCAGAACTTCTTGGCACACATAACTCAAATGACAGTTGTGTTGAAAGAAAAGTACTTCAGGCTCTTCTAACTACACAGTTCACAACATTTCATCACTTTCCTTTATGTTATCGACTCATACTGAAAAATGGTCTCATTTATTCTAGGTGCTGAAATTATCTGCAATACCAGTATTATAATGGCAGAAATTATTATTTTCATTTCATAGCAATTAAAACTTGTAATAGATGAATTTCTTTAAAAGTGAAGGGGTAAGAGTTCAATATAAACTTCTATATACATACTGAATAAGATTCATCATGATTAAATTTTGACTATATCTTCTTTTACGTTTTCTGCATAAGCTCTTATGCCTTCTCTCTTGAAAGAAAATGCCATATTTCTTGAAAAACTCTGCTAAAGTTTCATATCAATCTTGAATTCACAAACTACTAATATGTTCCTAGCACAAAGCTGATGCTCAACAAGTGATCCTGGGGAAAAAATCATTTAATGAAGGAATGAATAAGTAATTAATACTAACGAGACATTCCTTCTTCATGTCAGATTAATACTCAGTATTAATATATTAATATATGGATAAAGCCTGCATTGTCTTTGATGCAAATGAAAGTAATATATTTTACACTTTATTTTTTCTATGTGTATGTACTATGCAAGGCATTGAGCTAAATGACCAAGATATAATCCTCACTTTTAAGTTCCTTATAATGCAGCAGAGAGAGATAAATAATGCAATATGAATTGTGATAAATGCTATAAGAGAAGTATAGTTAATATATCAGAGAGAATTATTTGATGAGAAAAAATATAATTACTTTCCATATGGGTAAGGAAAAGGCTCATGGAGTTCACATTATCTGAACTTGGCTTTAAAGAAGTTACAAACTGAGGTGACAGAAGAAATAAACAGAGGGAAGAGAAAATAACAAGCAGGAAGAATAATACAATCAAAAGCTTGAAGGTAAGAAAACATGGAATATATACACAAAGTAGTAAGAGGCTCATGCCAGTCACAGGAAGTGTGGATAATAAGCCAAGTAAAAGAGGTGGAAGATAAGATGTATTAACACCCACCATATAATGAAGAAGAGAATTATTATGGGATGTTAGGCAAATCTTGCCTAACACACCTGTGATTTTAAAAGACCAATGTGTGTGTGCATAATTTAGATAATAGGGAGATACAAGGAATTGGATGATTGCTTAGGGAGTTATCATAAGAAGCCAGGACAGAGATGGAGAAATGGAAAATGTATTAAGACTCAACATTCAAAAAATAAGCATCACTTCATGGCAAATAGGGAAAAAATGGAAACAGTGACAGACTTTATTTTATTGGGCTCCAAAATCTGCAGATGGTGACTGAGGCCATGAAATTAAAGGACACTTGCTCCTTAGAAGAAAAACTATGACAAACCTAGACAGCATATTAAAAAGCAAAGACATCACTTTGCTGACAAACATCCATCTAGTCAAAGCTATGGTTTTTCCAGTAGTCATGTAGGGATGTGAGAGCTGATCCATAAAGACGGCTGAGTGCCATAGAATTGCTTTTGAACTGTGGTGCTGGAGAGTCTCTCAAGGAACTCTTGAGAGTCCCCTGAATAGCAAGGAGATCAAACCAGTCAATCCTAAAGGAAATGAACCCTGAATATTCATTGGAAAGACTGATGCTGAAGCTGAAGCTGCAATACCTTGGCCACCTCATGCCAAGAGCCAACTTATTAGAGAAGACCTTGATGCTAGTAAAGATTTAGGGTAGGAGGAGACGTGGGTGACAGAGGATAAGATGGTTGGATGGCATCAGCAACTCAATGGAAATGAATTTGAGCATGCTCTGGGAAACGGTGAAAGACAGGGAGGCCTGGCATGCTGCAGTCCATGGAGTCAGATGTGATTTAGCAACTGAACAACAACAACAATTCCCTATTAATGTACAACATTTTACATATCCATGTAATTTTCAAATTGTTATTCCACACATAAGGTATAAGTGCTGGTATATGACATAGATCCCCAAAATGACTCACAAATTAGATACTTTCCTTTAGAATCATATCACACACACCTTTCTGTTTCATTAATGTAAGGTGGAGCTCTCCAGAGCTCCAACATTTTCATCAGAATTTCATCTTATCCCCTACCTAATGTATTCAGTAGATACCAATATTGTAATTTTTAATGTGGTATGGAAAAAAAATCAAATCAAACTCTAGTATCTTCCCACTTATTAGGTCTTACTATAAAAATAGATTTCAAAGCTGAACTGAGGTGGATGAGCCTGTTATACAGAGCAAAGTAAGACAGGGAGAGAAAAACAAATATATATTAATGCGTATATATGGAATCCAGAAAGATAAGACTGATGAAGTATGTGCAGGGCAGGAATAAAGATGCAGATGTAGAGAATGGACTTGTGAACACAGTGAGGGAAGGAGAGGGTTGGATGAACTGAGAGAGTAGCATTGACAAATATATACTAACACATGTAAAACAGATAGCTAGCGGGCAACTTCCATATAATATGGGGAACCCCCTGTGTGCTCTTCGATGACCTGGAGGGGCAAAATGGGGAGTGTAGGTGGGAGGGAGGTTCAAGAGGAAGGGGAGATATACGGCTGATTTGCACTGTTGTGTAGAAGAAACCAACACAACATTGTAAAGCAATTATCCTACAATTAAAATTGTTTTTAAAAATTAGATTCCAAGATGATATATGACTTCTCAAGATTTTTCAGTGTAGAATTAGATGTTAATGCCAAATTTCTCATGGGAAATGTTCCCATTCTTATAGAAGCAAAAAATCCTAAAGGTATAATGGAGGAAAATGTGGTTCTCAATATACACTGCATAAAATTTCATATAAGCCTCTAATGTGAGTTTACTTTAGCTTATTTATAATTTTCCCCTACTCATTTCCAAAAATGCTAGAGGGATGATTTCTTTCTGGGAGACCTGCCAAAAAAGTTCATTTTAATGCTTCAATTGAGAAACACCTTTAGCACTTTTAGAAAGAAAACTTTTCATTGTAATATAATTTAAGAACTTGGAAAGATGAGAGAAAGTTCTAAATTTCTGACGCATCATCTACCAACTAATATAAACAATTTCCAAATAAGGTAAGCAACCTACAAAAAGGATACAATCTTTAAAAAACTGCTCATTAAGATTTTTTTTAAATGCATGAGGTGGCAGCAATTTGTCTTCGGTTGAAAATAAAAATCTCTGTGATTTAATCAAAAGATCACAGGCAACATAAAAGAGTATAATTTACTATTACATTCTGGCATCAAAAAGTGACCTAAAATTTATTAAGGCTCCCAAAGTATAATGACATTCACTTGAAGATTACTGTTAACCAGTTACATTAGGACACCTTCAGAGAACGCTCCCCCGCCCCCACATTGGACTTCCCCAGAGGCTCAGTGGTAAGGAATCCACCTGCCAATTCAGGAGACTCAGGAGATACAGATTCAATCCCTGGGTTGGGGAGATCCCCTAGAGGGGGACATAGCAATCCACTCTCGTATTCATGCCTGGAGAATCCCATGGATATAGGAGCCTGGTGGACTACTGCTCACAGGTTTGCAAAGAGTCATAGGCACAGAGACTCCCTAACACTCTCTCCAGCCTCACTTCCAATGTCATTAATGCCAGCTCTCAGAGTCCCAGTCACAGTGGTCTTCTTCACTTCCTCAAAGGTTTTCTTAGGTTTTTCTCTTCCCTCTCACTGGAATACTCTTCCTGCACCACTTCCTTCTCTGCTGTCACCTCATTCTCCAGATTTCTTCTCCAATACCACTCCCTCAAGAAGAGCTCCCCTGGCTCAACACCAGGTCAAGTTTCTGAATTGTATATGCTTTCTGACATCTTGTACTTTTCCTTCCTACACGCTTCCTAGCTGCAATCAAATAATCAATTCTGTCTGTGGAATGCTTGAGGAATTTAAGAATGTTAGAAAATAAGTTTTTTGATTTAAATAATATTGGGATACAAGTTTTAAAAGAGCAGGAAAATGTTTCTGTTATTCACCTAAAAGTTAGTAGATGACAAGTATTTTGCCTGTAAAACTCAATGAATTCTTATTGAATAAATGAATTAAAATATTACTCCAAATTTTTTAAATGAGATATTATTTTTTCCTTCATACAAGTTCCAGGTACTTCAAAGAAATTAACTTTTTTAGGCTTTTTCTAATTGTTTCACTGAGTAAAACTGAGAAGTAATTTCTCTTAAAATTGTTTTAATTAATACAGATATAAAGTAGTATAAAAGGCAGCACTAATTTTCATTCTGTAATCATGAAGCTGTCAAATATTGGTTAGAAGCATAGTAGAGTCTCAACCATTTAGGAAAATATATTAAATGACATTTAAAACTCAATATTTTAGAAAGGATTTATTTTTAATACTATAGTGCTGTGTTTAGTAAGTTTGGTAACACAAAAATTTGAATATTTAAAAAGTGATCCAGAGACAATGAAGAAGTGCAGATTTGATGTGAATGTCCCCCATGCTATATGTAACTACAGCATTTGCATATACATAAGATTCACATTCAGCAAACTCCTCCAGGAGATAGCATAGAACATGGAAGCCTGGTATACTGCAGTCCACAGGATCACAAAGAATCTGACACAACTTAGCAACTAAACAACAACAAGATTCACATAATGTGCTTCAGAGATAAACATAATATATTTTTAGCTCTGCTCTTGATTCACTTCACTGTATTTCTGTGGAGAATCAACATTTAGTTTCCTAAAGTTTCAAAAAATTTACATCAAGAAACATGTACAATTCTGACCAAATTTATTACTATGTTTAATGCCAATTCTGCCTGCTCTTTATACTCACTCCTCTGTATTTTGTGCTATCCATGAAAATGCATGTCTCAAGTTTCCTGCTGTTCAGACCATAATTGACCGACAGCCCCAACTGCAGTGCGCTATAATTGACCACTGTATTATTGCTAAGGCCGTGTTACTCATGGATTATTCTTAGCTAATGATTGAGCAGGACAGGATCACTAAGTCAGGCTAATTCCTGAAAGAAATAATGCTCCTTCTGACAAGCAACTTTGGTACAAGGATTCCTGACTGGCCTGTTTGAAATTTTCTAAGAACTTTGCTAAATCCAAGACTGCTAATCCAGCCTTTCTTCCCTCTCTCCATCTTTCCCATCTTTGTTCACAGGGATCATACCTGCATCACTGTCTAATAATTCTCCCTGCCTCTTCTGGATTCTTTCCCTTTTTCCCTTACAGACATTTCCCCAATAGATCTCTTGCATAAGTAATTAGAATATGGAATTTGCATTTTAGAGAACAATATCCATGTATATATATCCATGTATATATATACTCACATATGGGGCCTTCCCAGGTGGTGCTAGTGGTAAAGAACCCGCCAGCCAATGCAGAAGACATAAAAGACACAGTTTCAATCCCTGGATCGGAAAGATCCCTTGGAGGAGGGCATGGCAACCCACTCTAGTATTCTTGTCTGGAGAATTCCATAGACAGAGGAGCCTGGCGTGCAACAGTCAATAGGGTCACAAACAGTCAGACACAACTGAAGTGACTTTGCACACATGCACAAATACTCACATACAGGCTTCTGAGTGGTGCAGTGGTAAAGAATGCGCCTGCCAATGCACCTGCAGGAGACACAAGAGATGGGATTGATCCCAGGTTGGGAAGATCCCCTGGATAGGAAATGGCAAAAAAAAAAAAAGGCCTGGAAAATTACACGGACAGAGGAGCCTGGTGGGCTATAGTCCATGGGGTTGCAAAGAGTGGGGCACGACTGAGCCACTGAGCATGCATGTATGCATACTTACATATATCACATATTCATAGTAGATAAACAGATAAAAAGATGAATAGATATGTATAAATACAGCTCTGTAAACTGCTCATGAATATGGTAGGTGACAACTTATGAAACACAGCATACTTATTTACTTCATATATGTGTTTCTCACACACTCTACTTACATGTGGAAACTGAAAAGGGAAGGTGATAGTCATTCAGTCATATCTTATTCTTTGCGACCCCATGGACTATAGCCTGCCATGTTTCTCTATCTAAAGAATTCTCCAGTCAAGAACACTATAATGGGTAGCCATTCCCTTCTCCAGGGGATCTTCCCAATCAATGATCAAACCCCAGTCTCCTGCATTGCAGGCAGATTCTTTACCGACTGAGTCACCAGGGAAGTCACTGATGTGTATAACTCTCATTTTTAGGCTTAAAATCACACAGAACCTTTCTTAAAGCCTGCATTAATAGTCTGAGGGAACAACAGTTAGTTAATTTACTATTGGTAAATTGGTTAACCAAACTATTATAGTTAGGCAATGTTGATACTAGTAATAGAGAACATTTCCAGACATGCTTTAAACGTTCACTTTTAGGGCATCTATGTTTAGTAGCCAAATATATATGTATTTATATAAGTAGCTTTTTATTAGTGTAAGTTCCATGAGAGGAGACTGAACATATCTTTTGTACTATTGGGTCCTTATGGCTAATAATAGTTATGAGTGGATAATGAACTGAATGAGTATTGATTGAATGAATATAAAGAAATTCAAATATGATTAGCAGACAACTCACATTCATAGAACAACATGGTTACAACTAAGTAAGCAGAATTCGAGATAGCCTAATCCTGGCTTTGCCTTAGTGTTTCATCTTTGTTTATATTTAAGTCCAGACACCTCCAAGTCATCTTTCTACACCCTTCCAATGCCTAATTTTCTAAGTTCACTTTAAAATGAATTCTTCAGTTCAGTTCAGTCACTCAGTCTTGTCTGACTCTTTATGAACCCATGAACCACAGCACACCAGGCCTCCCTGTCCATCACCAACTGCCAGAGTCCACCCAAACCCATGTCCAATGAGTCGGTGATGCCATCCAATCATCTCATCCTGTGTCATCCCCTTCTCCTCCTGCCCTCAATCTTTCCCAGCATCAGGGTCTTTTCAAATGAGTCAACTCTTTGCATCAGATGGCCCAAGTATTGGAGTTTCAGCTTCAACAACAGTCCTACAAATGAACACCCAAGACTGATCACCTTTAGGGACTCTCAAGGGTCTTCTCCAACACCACACTTCAAAAGCATCAATTCTTCAGTGCTCAGCTTTCTTTATAGTCCAAATCTCACATCCATACATGACCACTGGAAAAACCATAGCCTTGACTAGACGGACCTTTGTTGGCAAAGGAATGTCTCTGCTTTTCAATATGCTATCTAGGTTGGTCATAACTTTCCTTCCAAGGAGCAAGCGTCTTTTAGTTTCATGGCTGCAATCACCATCTGCAGTGATTTTGGAGCCCAAAAAAACAAAGTCAGCCACTATTTCCACTGTTTCCCCATCTATTTGCCATGAAGTGATGGGACCGGATGCCATGATCTTAGTTTTCTGAACGTTGAGCTTTAAGCCAACTTTTTCTCTCTCCTCTTTCACTTTCATCAAGAGGCTCTTTAGTTCTTCACTTTCTGCCATAAGGGTGGTCTGACAGAATGTGGTCCACTGGAGAAGGGAAGAGCAAACCACTTCAGTATTCTTGCCTTGAGAACCCCATGAACAGTATGAAAAATAAATTCTTACATCTGGGCTATTCTTACATTTGGGCCAAATAAAATTATTCTGAGAAAATACTCTTCAATACCCTAGTTTCTGTGAAGTAACTCTGTCTTTTCTCAGCCAGGAATGTTCCAGATTGCCAACAAAAGTTACCATTTAAGCCAGAAATCAAAGTTGAACTCCTATGTAAGGCATAAATTTTCTGAATGGATTTCTTCTCTTCATATCGTGGATAGGATTGCCTCTACTTATATTATGCATTTATCAAACTCTATATTTTAACATAATTTATTATTTCTACCCTGAGTACATCCATAAAAAAATCAGGAAGTGACTGCACCTTATTACAATTCTATTGCATGTATCTGTCTATACGTAGCAAATGATTTACATACTTTAAAAAACTGTAAATGCCTAGTGGTCAAATAATTTATTACCCTCAGTTTTATCTTTCAAAATATTGGCCTCCAATTTCCCTGCCTTCAAATCTCTAGATGAATTCCTCCTAAATCCAGAGTGAACCTAGACAAATATTGATGACATAATGAATATCACTAATACTTAGAAGAACCTGCTTTTATGACACACCCAGAATTCATAAATCTGACTCAAATATTTATTCATTAATTAGCTAGGAGTGCTGTGATCTGGACTATTATACATTTTGTCACTTTCAAAATCATGTGAGTCACTTTAATCCAAATCCATCTTTCTAATTCTCAAAAATCATAACTTGTAACTTAAGAATTACTTGAACTGCACCTATATAAATTACAGTACTAGGCAGTTACAAAAGTGTATTGTATATATGATGCCAAACATACGCTTGTAGCAGGTTTTTTATATGTGGATTGAACAGCAACATTCCTTATTTAAATGGTTAACCTATAATAAATTAAAATAATTTTATTTTTCACTTTCAATTGTATAGGAATAGTTTTCACCCAAAAAAGTCTGACATATCAAAATAAAGAAAATATTTACAGAAGATTCTTCAGAAAAATACCACTAAAAAAGTATGAAAAGTAAGGATAATATCTAGATAAATTCAAGTAAGCAAAACTGGTCTTATTGAGCTAAAATTCCTCCATCAAAGCCTATCTCAGAACAATCACAGTTTGAAATAAAACACAAAAGTAACGCTGAAAAAAGAAAATAAGAGAATAGAGCACAACTAAAAAACAGGCAAACACAATTCAATGAGCAGTGAAAATCAATGAAGGCAAAAAATGGTCCATTTTCACCTTGTTCATTTTCAGGGACAGACCAGATTTACTTCATTGATTTTCAGTGCTCATTGAGTTGTGTTTGCCTGTTCTTTCAAGAGCATATCATTTTCTTTCTATTTCTTTTTCAACTCGTAAGCAAGCCTTTTTGCGCTCCTAAAGGTATCATGAAGACATGCTTAACAACTTCTCACATTCTACTGCAGGAAATCCAACCATTCACATTGTACAATTTTAAATTCTGCACATATCAAGAGCTAAGATAGGCACAGTAAATCAAAGTATAAGACATTGTCATCATATAACCTTATCATTGATGAAGTCTGATGTATGCATGTATGTGTGTTTAACGATTCTAAAACAACTTTATTTTCCAATATGAGAAGAACTTAACTTTTGTTTATAATAGTGACCAAACTTAGCAAGTTGTAAGCAAAGCTGAAATTATTTTTTATATGACATATTTGATACCCAATGATGGAAGATTAAAAACTTCAAATCAAGATGAATTATGTTTCATCTGCTCACACTGTGAGCCAAAAACCTAATTTTCTTTTAATCTAATTGCTTTCTCTGAGACTCAAAGCCAGCTTTGATCCAAATGCTTTGATAAAGGTGCTTCCCCACAAGGAAGAGCTTTCCTCACAGACTCAATTACTTCCACTAACTTTTGGCACTCTGCAGATGTGACTTATAAAACTAAATATAATGGTAGGAAAGAGCTAATGAAACATTTATAAATCTGTGACTGTTCTGATATATCAATGAATTTGTTTTAAGTTATACATACCAGCCTTAGAAAGTGGGCCTTAGAAAGCATCACTAGGAATAAATCTAGTGGAGGTGATGGAATTCCAGTTGAGCTATTTCAAATCCTGAAAGATGATGCTGTGAAACTGCTGCACTCGATATGCCAGCAAATTTGAAAAACTCAGCAGTGGCCACAGGACTGGAAAAGGTCAGTTTTCACCCCAATCCCAAAGAAAGGCAATGCCAAAGAATGCTCAAAGTACCGCACAATTGCACTCATCTCACACGCTAGTAAAGTAACGCTCAAAATTCTCCAAGCCAGGCTTCAGCAATACGTGAACCGTGAACTTCCAGATGTTCAAGCTGGTTTTAGAAAAGGCAGAGGAACCAGAGATCAAATTGCCAATATCTGCTGGATCATCAAAAAAGCAAGAGAGTTCCAGAAAAACATCTACTTCTGCTTTATTTACTATGCCAAAGCCTTTGACTGTGTGGATCACAATAAACTGTGGAAAATTCTGAAAGAGATGGGAATACCAGCCCATCTGACCTGTTTCTTGAGAAACCTGTACGCAGGTCAGGAAGCAAGTTAGAACTGCACTTGGAACAACAGACTGGTTCCAAATAGGAAAAGGAGTACGTCAAGGCTGTATATTGTCACCCTGCTTATTTAACTTCTATGCAGAGTACAACATGAGAAACGCTGGGCTGGAAGAAATACAAGCTGGAATCCAGATCGCAGAGAGAAATATCAATAACCTCAGATATGCAGACGACCCCACCCTTATGGCAGAAAGTGAAGAAGAACTAAAGAGCCTCTTGATGAAAGTGAAAGAGGAGAGTGAACAAGTTGGCTTAAAGCTCAACATTCAGAAAACTAAGATCATGGCATCTGGTCCCATCACTTCATGGGAAATAGATGGGGAAACAGTGGAAACAGTGTCAGACTTTATTTTTTGGGGCTCCAAAATCACTGCTGATGGTGATTGCAGCCATGAAATTAAAAGATGCTTACTCCTTGGAAGGAAGGTTATGACCAACCTAGATAACATATTTAAAAGCAGAGACATTACTTTGCCAACAAAAGTCCATCTAGTCAAGGCTATGGTTTTTCCAGTGGTCATGTATGGATGTGAGAGTTGGACGGTGAAGAAAGCTGAGCACCGCAGAATTGATGCTTTTGAGCTGTGGTGTTGGAGAAGACTCTTGAGAGTCCCTTGGACTGCAAGGAGATCCAATCAGTCCATCCTAAAGGAGATCAGTCCTGGGTATTCACTGGAAGGACTGATGTTGAAGCTGAAACTCCAATACTTTGGCCACCTCATGCGAAGAGTTGACTCATTGGAAAAGACCCTAACGCTGGGAAGGATTGCGGGCAGGAGGAGAAGGGGACGACAGAGGATGAGATGGTTGGATGGCATCACTGACTCGATGGACATGGGTTTGGGTAGACTCCGGGAGTTGGTGACGGACAGGGAGGCCTGGCGTGCTACAATTCATGGGGTCGCAAAGAGTTGGACATGACTGAGTGACTAAACTGAACTGAACTGATACATACCAGCAAGAAAATATAGAAAGATTGGATCATACTACTAGTAAAATCTTAAGTGTAATACATCAGTAAAAATAAGAATAAATAGGCATAACATTTTACAGTTATGACAAAAAGTTATTTTATAAAGAGCCTATACAAATGATCAGAAAATTACTAAAATTCCTATTATTAAAAAAGGAAGAGTACACCCAAAGAAATTTTGTACAAGACAAATACAAATGCATTCTCCACATATGAAATAAATTTTCAACACTAAATTCTTCTAAACCCAGTAACTTGAATTTTTCAAAAACTGAGCAACAGTGAAGCATCATTTTCCATAACATTAAAGAAATGAGTACCAAATAATAAGTTTTTGAACTGAATGTTTACCTTTCTGGCAACACTGTAAGCAAATATTCCAATATATGGTAATATCCTAGGGGTAGAGACCTCTAAAACAGTCCCATATATAATAGTAAAACCTGAGAGTTAGCCACATATAATTGTGAAAAAATAACCAACTAAATCATGTTATTTAATAAAATGTTGCACAATAACTTGTAATCATTTTTATAGGTAATTATATGGAAAATGTTATAATGTCAGTGGATAGAGGGATTATGTATTAGATGGGTATTATGACTGCAATAATCTTTGCCAGTAAATATCACAGAATAAAAAAATGGAAGCTAAGGCTCCAGAAAGTTCGCAATGATTGAGCATAAATGAGACTGAAAATAATATTTCTTTATTATTTTGATTTAAAAATGTTCAGTGATGTCATGCTCATATTGTGAGCCAATAAAATTTTTAATAAAATATTTAAGTGCGTTTATATTCGTATGCACTCAACTATACCTCATGCAGTTTTTACTACACCTTTTATTTGATTTCAATAATTGTATTCATTTTACAAACTTCTCATTTTTAAGTTCTCTTCCATTCACATAAATTTTTGTACATGTTGGTCTTCATACCGAATTAATTACTAATATACCATTTTTATAATTGGTCAGTGTATAATTTAGTAAGGCTATTGTAAAACAAACCTGCATTAAAATTAATTCACTAAAAATGAAAATTAATATTGCTGTTCCTCAGAGGAGACTTATCCAAACATGTCTGTGGACCGGTCATTTCATGTAAGTTTACTTGGCCATGGATTCCCCAAGTATGAGAAATGCATTTATTATTCGATTATTTTTCAACAAGAAGTTAAGTGCTGTGAGAATCAGCTATTTATAAAGCAAAGACTGGAAAATAATATGACTGTGTGGGCTGACGGAAATGGCAACTACTACTTGGTTTGGAAAATAAACATGAAGGGACTCTATCGTGACTCAGAAGAGCACTTAACACCCTTCAGCTGATTTCACTCACACAGATGTACCCAATCTGCCCTTAGCTGGTCTGCCAACAGTTTGCCTAGGGAGGTTTTACCACAGACACTTCTAAAGATAATTTTTTTTTTCCCTACAGGGTCTTAACCCTTTAATTCTTTTACTTCACTGACAGAAGGAAATCACATCAACAAAACAAATCTATTTTTGAGGACTGAAGAACATATCATTACATACAGATGAACTGCAATATATTTTATGTAAAGTTATTTTTGTAAACTAAATGCATTAATATCTGAAGTATATATTTATGGTTGCTTTTAAATACTAACTATAATACCACTATTATAAAACTATTTCATTGAAGGAAAGTAATTAATATATGAAATCTTAGGATTGCAAGTACTATTTGGTAATCTCATTTAGAGTTTCTCAGCCCTACTGAATAGTTGAAATGCTTTAAAGAAATGAATAAACAAAACATTCTCAGGCTTTACAGCAGCAGATCTGCTGAAAGGAATTTTAAAATGGGATAGTACAAGAATAAATCTAGGACTCTGAAAATTAATTCAATTTGAAATTAATTCAATTTGAAAGTTACTATGTTGGTCTCATCATTTGCAAATACTTTCTCCCATTCCATAGGTTGTCTGTTTTTGGTTTCCTTTACTGTTCAAAAGCTTGTAAGCTTCATTAAGATTCATTTGTTTATTTTTGCTTTCATTTCTACTGCCTTGGGAGACTGACCTAAGAAAATATTGGTTAGATTTATGTCAGAGAATACTCTGCCCATGACCCCTTTTTGGAGTTTTATGGTGTCTTGTCTTATATGTAAGTTTGTAAGCCATTTTGAATTTATTTTTCTGCATGGTGTGATGGTGTATTCCAATTCATTGACAGATGAATGGATAAAGAAGATGTGGTACGTATATACAATGGAATATTATTCAGCCATAAAAAGAACAAAATAATGCCATTTGTAGAAACATCAATGCAACTAGAGATTATCATACTAAGTGAAGTAAATCAGAAAGAGAAAGACAAATATCAACATTGTGTGATATCACTTATATGTGGAATCAAATGAACTGATCTTCAAAACAGAAACAGACTCACAGATACAGAGAACAGACTTATGGTTGCCAAGGAGGAAGGATGGATGGACTGGGAACTGGGGGTTAGTAGGTGCAAACTATTACATACAGAATAGACAAACAACAAGGTCCTACTGTATAGCAGAAGGAACTATATTTGATATCCTGGCATAAACCATAATTGAAAAGAATATAAAAAAGAATAAATAGATATATATATATAACTGAATCACTTTGCTTTACAGCAGAAATTAACATAACATGGTAAATCAACTATACTTAAAGAAAGCCACCAGGCAAAATTTGGGAACCTCTGCTTTATGAAGAGATTTCTATCCTTCACATTTCACCCAAATGGTCCACTAACCTTTACAAAGTGTTACAGTGTGTGAGTGAGTGAAAGTTGCTCAGTCATGTCCTTCTCTTTGTGACCCCCATGGACTATACAGTCCATGGAATTCTCCAGGCCAGAATACTGGAGTAGGTAGCAATTCCCTTCTCCAGGGATCTTCCCAACCCAGGGATTGAACCCAGGTCTCCTACATTGCAGGTGGATTCTTTACCAGCTGAGCCACCACGGAAGCTCCTGTTACAGTGGAACAGTCTAAATATTTACAGATGTTATAGGTCACTTTGCAAGAGTCAAGTGAACAATTAAACAGAGTTAGAGTCACTAAAGAATAAATTATAAGGCCCCCAAACCAAGGCGATATTGAGGGTACAGCTATGAATTTGTTTTAGTGAAGCCTAGTTAGGATTCAGATTGGATCTCCCATATCAGAGAACTCTATGGTGGAGTCAGGGCAAAGAATTCACACTGAGGCTCAGGAGAGAGCCAAGCAAAAAGAACTATAGTAGCAACTGTTCAGTAAAGACACACAACACTTTCTATCTCTCTTCTCTAACCAAACACACTGGAGTAGTTATACCTTAAAAAGAAAGAGAGGGATATATATCTCAGAATCAGCCTATGATCTGCCTCCTTTTCACTCTAAGCTATCATTTTCTCAGTTTAAAGCCACACAGGAAAGATGGAAGAACATACAATTTAAATCAAACTTAAGACCAGAGTTATAATTGAATTTTAATAACAAAATGGATTAGAAAAAATTAAAAAATTATACCAATGGCATCAAAGCATGGGATATGATTATCAGAGATGAAAATATTATTTGGGAAAAATTCATAATTATGCCCAAACCAAATTAAGACTACTCAATAAATCAAGAAAAATATATTAATGCAGCCTATCTAAATTTAAGTTTACTTTTTTTGGAACTACATCACAGTGGGGCTAGTCTCTATTAAAACCCCTAAGATGCCTGGCTTGTTTCTACGTCAGCTCTTCCTTATGCTGTTCTTATTTCATGTTTTATTGGATTTGAGCACAGTATCATATATGTATACCTCCTATATTTATTGTAAGATTTATCCCATTGCTCTTTTTGTATCCCAAATCTATCACTCAGCATATCACCTTTTTATCTCTCTCAGCTTTAACCTGCAAGCTTGATATAGGCTCCCTCAAAGTTTTCATGGCTGTTTCAAAGATTTGAAACAAATAAGAGAAAATTCAGGCAAGAGCCCTGAATCTTTTAACTGAAGGAGGCTTTCTCTACTTTTATATGCTGATAGAGGTAGCATAGCAGTAAAGAATCCACCTGCAGTATAGGAGACATGTTT
This sequence comes from Giraffa tippelskirchi, assembly GCF_054371585.1. Taxonomy (NCBI): domain Eukaryota; kingdom Metazoa; phylum Chordata; class Mammalia; order Artiodactyla; family Giraffidae; genus Giraffa; species Giraffa tippelskirchi. The sequence goes on along the minus strand of NC_137275.1, from coordinate 78,296,517 downwards.
CAATCTTTGGGTAAGGAAGATCCCTTGAACTAAGAAATAGCAACCCATTCCAATATTCTTGCCTGGAGAATCCCATGGACAGAGGAGCCTGGCAGACTACAATCCATGGGGTCACAAAGAGTTGGACATAACTGAGAACGCACACACTACTATTATGGAGCACAAAGGCAAAGATCTCCATGATATCCCATCACCCTCAACTGACTGGGATATAACATTATGGTTAAAAACCTGAATTCCAGGACCAGACAATCTGTGATTAAAACTACATGCCTGCTACTTGTTGCCCTGAGTTTATACAGTGAAGAAAGTAATATCATGTAGTTAGATGATAGAACTGTTGACAAGATCAAATGAGTTAAGAAATATTAAATAATTAGAAACATCAAGTATATAAGGCTCTTATCTAAATATTAGATATTTTTATCAGGTGATGGTTATTAAAGTCCAGACACAGGACTTTGACTACAGTTGCCTAATAATCACAATCCTATCTCAAGAAAACAAATATGAATGTATAAGTATATCTGGCATAACGGGCTTCCCTGGTGGCCCAGATGGTAAAGAATCCGCCTGCAATGTGGGCAACCTTTCATTTTGTAAAGCCAATCCAGATTCTGGTTATTATTTTTTCTAATAATTTCTTATAGATTTGTCTGAAAAAGTTATTTTCACATTTCTGAAAGAATATTTACTTAATTGTTTAAATAGCAAAAGTGACTTCAAAAATGTATCAATTATGTAAATAAACTGTCCAACTGTGCGAAATTTTTAGAATATATACTGGCTGTCACCATTTATTTTGTTGTTATAGAGACTTCTGTAAAGGTGTTTAAAAAGAAAATCAAAGTGAAATTCTTTTTTCATTAATCCTCGTAGTATAAATGGCATCTCTACTTGAGAGGGGGCTTCCCATGTCGTGTTAATAGTAAAGAACCCACCTGCCAATACAGGAGACATAAGAGACATGGGTTCGATCCCTGGGTCAGGAAGATCCCTGGGAGGAGGGCATGGCAACCCACTCCAGTATTCTTGCCTGGAGAATCCCTTGGAGAGAGGAGACTGGTGGGCTACAGTGCATAGGGTTGCACAGAGTTGGACATGACTGAAGTGACTTAGTACACATGCATGCACTTGAGCGGAAGTAGAACATGCTATGAAACTCTCTCAAAGAACTGGCAGTAAGACAGAAACCCATTTTACTAGATTTGGCTGTAGTTCCATGAGATACTACTTGAATAACTACACTGCACAAGAGACACTGTTGAAGGAGCAAGGTTTGTGTACCTAACTAAGTATTTTCTTTCAGAAAACTTGATGGTTAAATCAGAGCAAAGAAGAAAATTTGGAAATAAATATTAAAGGCAATGCTAGAGTTTTTCAATGAAAAGAGGACACTGTTTAAATAGGTAGCATAGTAGCCAATGAAAAGCTGGAACAACCAGCAGGAACATACACCTGTGGATAAAATATAGGTATCAAAGAACACAGAGAAAAGTACTATACTATACAAACATTGAAGATTGTTTGAGTTGAAAAGGAAATATATGTGTGTATATATATGTCTATTTTATACATGTATATGTATATATGTGTGTACATACATACACACACACACAGCCTCCAGAATGATCCTATAAAGTTACAACACAGTGTATTATCCCTGTAAATATTCCTTTGCATTGTAGTTGTTCAAGATTATCTGTACACTTCACAGTTGGAAATAGCAAAAGGTATTAATATAAGTTAAATAAATTAAAAATACAAATGAAGACTTCCCCCCAAAAAAACAACAGGATATGCTGCATAGTAGTAGTTTTTCATAAATGAACCAAAATTCGATATTCAAAACTATGCACAGAAGTTTTTAGCTCTATAATATCAATTTGTTAGAATTCCATCTTGAAAGAAGGGATGTTAGAAGAAATGTTTTTCTTTAATTACCACATGGGAATACCAGACGACCTCACCTGCCTTTGAGAAACCTGTATGCAGGTCAAGAAGCAACAGTTAGAACCTGATGGAACAAAAGACTGGTTCAAAATTGGGGAAAAAAATAATGTTTATTTAACTTATATGCAGAGTACATCATGAGAAATGCTGGCTGGATGAAGCACAAGCTGGAATCAAGATTTCCAGGAGAAATATCAATAACCTCAGATATGCAGGTGATACCACCCTTAAGGCAGAAAGCAAAGAGGAACTAAAGAGGCTCTCGATGAAAGGGAAAGAGGAGAGTGAAAAAGTTGGATTAAAACTCAACATTCAGAAAACTAAGATCATGGCATCCAGTCCCATCACTTCATGGCAAATAGATGGGGAAACAATGGAAACAGTGACAGACTTATTTTCTTGGGCTCCAAAATCACTGCAGATGGGGACTGCTGACATGAAATTAAGATGCTTGCTCCTTGGGAAAAAAGCTATGACCAACCTGGACAGCATACTAAAAAGCAGAGACATTACTTTGCAGACAAACATTTGTCTAGATAAAGCTATGGTTTTTCCAACAGTCATGTATGGATGTGAGAGCTGGACCATAAACAAGGCTGCATGCCAAAGAATTGATGCTTCTGAACTGTGATGTTGGAGAAGACTTTTGAGAGTCCCTTGGACTGCAAGGAGATCCAACCAGTCAATCCTAAAGGAAATTAATCCTCAATATTCATTGGAAGGGCTGACGATAAAGCTGAAGTTCCAATACTTTGGCCATCTGATGTGAAGAACTGACTCATCAGAAAAGACCTGATGTTGAGAAAGCTTTAAGGCAGGAGGAGAAGGGGACAGCAGAGGAGCAGATGGTTGGATGGCATCACCGACTCAATGGACTTGATTTTGAGCAGGCTCTGGGAGATGGTGAAGGACTGGGATGCCTGCTGTGCTGCAGCCCATGGGACTGCAAAGAGATGAACATGACTGAGCAACTGAACAACAGCAACAGTATACTGCACTGAAAAACTTTTAATTAATTGACATATGCACTCCTGAAGTTTTCGGTCAGCTCAAACACTTAGTATTTTCATATTTATTAAATTAAAAGTATGTTGTCCACCCACCAAAGGAAAGCACTTTTATATACTGATGGTTAATATAGATATTACTATTTTTGTCCTCTAAGAATCATTTGTTTAAAGGCAATTGTGACTTTAATATAACGTCTACAAATTTGGGGTATGCTTTCACAGACAGCAAGATCCACAATTATGTTAATGTTCTTTTCAATATGAAGACACAGAAGCCAGTCCCAAATCCTCACTTGTCAGAAAACCTTCTATGTGAAGTTCTAGATGAATCTTAATATCTTCTCACATAGTACAGCGATTCCTAGGTTCCCCAAAACTACAACAAATAGTGTCAGATACAACACAAATTCTATCACAAGGGGTAAAGGAAATTTAAGGATAAAAAGAAACCAGTCTATCAGACTATTCTGACATAACCTCTCTATGACAATATCCTGGAAAAATATACCCTAGGACTAGGTATTCCAATAATGCAGTATTCACTGCTTCTTAAGGCAGCCCATTCTAGAACCAATCATAGAGACTTATTCCTCAGAGTAAGTTAAAGTCTTCCTCATTACAACTTCATTGATGAATCCTAGTTCTTTCCTCTGCAGTGCTATAGAAATGTTAAAGCATCTTTTACAAGAGAACTCTGCTAGTATTTAGAAAAACAGTAAAAATTGTTTATTCTCCAGGACAAAGCTCCTAGCACCATAAGCAAGTCTTCATACATTGTGATACACATGGACTCACTATCTGGTTTATTCTGCTCCACATAGGGTTCAGCTTATCAAATATTTCTCATAAAGTATAATCCAACATAAAAGAAAAAGACAACTAACACCTGCTCTGACTTAGATACACAAGATCTCATGAGAGGTGTAGCACATTTTTGTTACTCATTGTACAAAACACATTTATCTTTTTCACAGATGTGATACTGTCTTTCTGTACATTGTCTTCAGCTAGATTTGGTCCTCATTTACTTTTTGATAGTTATGGCTTATTATTATTTTCTTTTAAGAATTCTGTTGAAAACTACAATGGTATCACCTCACACCAGCCAGAATGGCTATTATCAAAAAAACCACACAATAAACTCTGGAGAGGGTGTGGAGAGAAAGGAATGAAAGGTTGCAGTTGCGAGCCATGTGCTAAGCCGGGATTCACGACCTGCAGAAAGGATTTCAATCCGGGGCCAGAGACGAGGCTTGACCACTCTGAGCTTTTTGTATAGCAATGATTTATTAAAGTATACAAGAGATAGGGAAAGTTTTGACATAGACATCAGAAGGGGACAGAAAAAGTTTTTAGCAAGGCGTTTTATGTCTGTTTGGAGAAGGAAATGGCAACCCACTCCAGTACCCTTGCCTGGAAAATCCAATGAACAGAGAAGCCTGGTAGGCTACTCTCCACTGGGGTCGCAAAGTGTCGGACACAACTGAGTGACTTCAATTTTATGTCTGTTAGCAAACTTATAATCAGATAAAAGAAACAACTCAAGGCTGAGGGAGTTTCACCAGGCCTCTCTTCCACATTATGAATTTTTGAGATAGGATGGCAAGAGGTGTGTCATCCCTGGCCATAAAACAATTGACATGAACTGGTCTGTTGAGCCATTATCAGCCCAAAGTTTGAGAAAAGAAAAAAAAAAGTTAGTCTCAGGAGGAACTGATTTGAAGAAAGGCAGATTCCAAAGCAAATACATAGTTTCATACAGTTTAAGAAAAACATTTCCGTAAGAAAAAATGCATTGGTTAGCTCAAGGTTTGAGAAAAATTAAATTCAGGCAGAACCAGGTGTTCTCAACAGAGAAGGGAGAGAAAAAAGAAAAAAAAATCTGTCATTTGTATTTTATTTCCTCCAGCCTTTTGGTGACCTCTGGAATTCCTACTTGTTAACCCTGTCAGGAACCGTCCTACACTATTGGTAGGGATGTAAACTGGGTACAGCCACTAAATAGAACAGTATGGAGGTTCCTTAAAAAAAATAAAAAGAGCTACTATGTAATCAGCAATCTCACTCCTGGGCATATATCTTGAGGAAACAATAACTGGAAAAGATACGTGCACCCCAGTGTTCACTGCAGCACTATTTACAATAGCTGGAATATGAAAGCAAATTTAATATCTACAAAGAAGATGTGGTACATATATACAAGAGAATATTATTCAACCATTTGTTGTTATTGTTGTTCAGTCACTAGTTGTTTCTCACTCTTTGAGATCCCACGGACTATATAGCACACCAGGCTCCTTTGTCCTCCACCATCTCCCGGAATTTGCTCAAATTCATGTCCATTGAGTCGGTGATGCTATCCAGCTATCTCTTTCTCTGTTGCCCCCTTCTTCTCCTGCCTTCAATCTTTCCCAGCATCAGGGTCTTTTCTAAGGGGTCAGTTCTTTGCATCAGGTGGTCAATGTATCTGGAGCTTCAGCTATCTAGGTTTGTCATAGCTTTCTTTCCAAGGAGCAAGTGTCTTTTAATTTCATGGTTACAGTCACCATCTGCACTGATTTTAGAGCCCAAGAAAAGAAAATCTGTCACTGCTGCCACTTTTTCCCTTTCTATTTGCCATGAAATGATGGAACTAGATGCATGATCATGTTTTTTGAATGCAGAGCTTCAAGCCAGCTTTTACACTCTCCTCTTTCACCTTCATCAAGAAGTTCTTTAGTTCCTCTTCACTTTCTGTCATTAAAATAGTATCATCTGCACATCTGAGGTTGTTGATATTTCTCCAGTCCATTGTTCCATGTCCAGTTCTAACTGTTGCTTCTTGATCCGCATACAATTTTCTCAGAAGACAGGTAAAGTGGTCTGGTACTTCCATCTCTTTAAGAATTTTCCACATTTGGTTGTACTCCACACAGTCAAAGGCTTTCACACAGTCAATGAAGCATAAATAGATGTTTTCTAGAACTCCACTGCTTTCTCCATGATCCAACGAATGTTATCAATTTATTCTCTGGTTCCTCTGCCTCTCTGAAACTTGTGCATCTGGAAGTTCCCAGTTCATTTATTGCTGAAGCCTAGCTTGAAGGATTTTGAGCATAACCTCCCCAGCATGTGAAATGAGTATAATTGTATGGTAGTTTAAACATTCTTTGGCATTGCCCTTCTTTGGGATTGGAATGAAAATGGACCTTTCCCAGCCCTGTGGATACTGCTGAGTTTTCCAAATTTGCTGACATATTGAGTGAAAAAATTTATTTACGGGCATATTAACTGCAGCACTTTAATAGCATCAGTGAAATAATGCCATTTGTAGCAATGTGGATAGATATAGAGATTGTCATACTGAGTGAAGTAAATCAGACAGAGAAAGAGAAACATATGACATCCCTTATATGTGGAATCTAAAAGGAAATGATACAAATAAACTTAATTACAAAACAGAAAGAGACTCATAGAGAATGAACTTATTGTTGGCAAGGGGGAAGAATAGGGGACAAGGAGAGTTTGGGAGTTTGGGATGGACATGTACACACTGCTATAATAAAAATGGATAACCAATGTTATATGGCAGCCTGGATGGGAGGGGAATTTGAAGGAGAATGGATACATGTATAGCTGAGTCTCTTTGCTGTACACCTGGAAACTATCGAAACATTGTTAATCAGCTATACCCCAAAACAAAATAAAAAGTTATTTTTTTTTTAAAGTTTTGTTGACCACAATGCTACAGTCATGTCAAAACAATTTACATAGTTCATAAAGGAAATTTGGAAAAGGTCTCAATAATCTCCTCAACTCTGTCACAAATGAAAAAATGTGGTGACTACAGGGCTCAGTGAATATAAAAGAGGAGAGATATCTGATTCTTTGATACCCTGGTAGCTCAGCTGGTAAAGAATCTGCCTGTAATGCAGGAGACCCTGGTTCAATTCCTGGGTCGGGAAGATCCCCTGGAGAAGGCATAGGCCACCCACTTCAGTATTCTTGGACTTCCCTGGTGGCTCAGATGGTAAAGAACCCATCTGCAATGCGGGAGACCAGAGTTTGATCTGTGGGTTGGGAAGATCCCCTGAAGGAGGGCATGGAAACCCACTACAATATTTTTGTCTGGAGAATCCCCATAGACACAGGGTGTCTGGTGGGCCCACAGGGACACAAAGAGTTGGACATGACTTAGTGACTAAGCACAGCACAGCAATACATAGAAAATAGACATACTACATAACAATCTTGAATATAAACAACTCCTTTCATATTTTAGCTAATCATTACAGGATTAAAGTCAGAATGTTGAATTTGAATTGGTGAATTCTACCTCCACATGATCAACAATAGCAAATAATTTGCTACCTTTTCTAAATATTTGAGATTCTATAGTAGTAAATGGATTAGTGGGTGCTGAACTTTCATGCCAGTATTTTCTAAAATAAGCAGTCGAAAACATAATTCATTTCAGAGGGCTCTATCTGACTCAATATTGACATTGCATCCATTTCCTTATTAGACACAATTTTATTATTAGACTATACTTTATTTAATTTGAAATCCTTTTCTAAAAGATATATTTATTTAAACCTAAAATAATAACATATGTGAAAACTAAGTAATATAAAATTACCCCACCTGGGTTTTATTTACTTGGTTTGCATCCAAGTGGAGTTAAGATGCCTTCACATCAAGCTTTCGTCCTTTCTAAGCTCTCCAAGTTTCACTTAAACATATTAAGCTTACCTTACTGCTTTTAAGTCCTGTGAATTTGATGGCCTTGTAAGTCCTGTGAATTTGATTTTACCTAAGTTCATCAGAGGCACAGGCAGATAAGATAATTCTGAATATACTGTTAACTTATGCATATTGATAGTTTAGCAGTGAGCGAAGTTTCTTTGAGGAATAAGAAGGCTACCCAAAGTCCTAAATATACCTATACTCCTTGATCCAACCAAGAAATCCATCTATCTAACTATACAATCTTCTCCATAAATTGCTTCTGCTGATTATACTTTGGTATGATGCCAACATAGGTTATACAAGAAAAAGTACAAGAGATTCACTACGGAATTTCTGGGAGAATGTTAAGAACAATTTTATTTTATTAAACAGTGTCTAGGAGAGCCACTCTACTTGGAAATTTATTGTCTAATATTATTACTGTGTACAATTTTTCAATTCAAAGAATAATCGGTTGTTTTTATCTTATGAGCACCATAAATTATGTAACTGATGACATTTCCATTTTGAATTCTGCTGCTAAAAAAACTGATAGCTAAACCCATGACCCACCTGCAGTAAGCATATGATAGAAATTTTTCATCTCATTTTAGGTTCCACTTTTGAAGCCACTGATTTTTTTTTTTACTTTTTTGCTCTATCTTTTAATCTTCATTTAATATTTGTAAGTCACTTAATAAGGAAGGGAATAAGTTATGAATGAGATGATAAACTAAAATGCTATTTTAAGCATCACAGAAGCAGCACAGTAAAAATAACAGTATAAGCCTAAAAAGGTGGCTCTTGGCTTCACATAGTATCTCTGACATGCATTATTTTCCCTGCAAAAGAAAGTGGTAAACAATAATAACCTAGTTTGTTTAGTTGTTATTATTAGTAAATAAGATAGTAAGTATACTATAATACAGAAAGTAAAAACATTCAATAAAAAGAAAATTATTACAAGTACTGTATTTCATTAAAATCATGGGAAAATATATGTGTATGTATCCACTGTCAAAAAGAAGAAATAAATTATTATATATATGCTATCTTCCTTTGTTTCCTATGTTAAAAATTTAGAAACTGTAATAAACAAAATTATCAAGGGAAATGTGAGAAGTTAAGGGAAGGTAGAGAAGATAAGACAATAAGAACTGAGATGAATTTATTGTAATGCCTCCAGTAAATTGTTTAGAAACTTAGGAAATAAATGTCAATCAAAATGTTATTCAAAAATATTCTTTTATTAGCACTAATCAAATATTTAAAACAAAATAATAATCCTAATCTCCAAGGAAGCACAAGAAGACCACCACTTCACTCACAACGGCCTGATTTTTGGTAAGCCTTTAAAATATTTTCTATTTATCAGTTAGACTAGAAAACGCACACAAGAAATTTACATTCATTGAGATAAGAAAATATGCAAAACTAAATCATTTACTATAAAACTTTGTACTTTTAAAATTCATTTTAGCATTCATTTAATTCAGTTAATTAAACTCAGCAATCAAATGGAACTAAGATAACTGGGGGAAAAATACTTATGCACTATTTCTTACCCTTTTTAAAAAATAATCTTCTAGTAATGGTCTCTTTACTTATATTTTCCTAAAAATTTAATTATGTGATTATATAAAGAAAGATAAGATAGAGGATTTAAGGAACACTCTTGTCTCAGCTTTTCTTAGTTTATCTTTCTAATGCCTTATTTATTTGAGATGTATGAAAACAGAGTGTTTAACAACAACAAAACATCTTCTACCAATAAAATTGGTTCTGATATAGTTCAGAAAACACCAAAACTATTCTTCATTCATTTGAAAAAAAAAAAATATCTTTGGGGTAGGCTGCGGGGAACATAATAGATCAATACGTGGTGGCTCATATGGGAAAGAACCTGCCTGCAATGCAAGAAACCCAGGTTCAATCTTAGGTCGGGAAGATGCCCTGCAGAAAGGAAGAGCTACCCACTCCAGTATTCTTGCCTGGGAAATCCCATGGACAGAGGAGCCTAGCAGAGTACAGTCCATGGATTTGCAAAGAGTTGGACACAACTGAGCAACTAATACTTTCACTTTAACTTCATAATACAGTGTAAGTACTATATGAGGGTCCCAAAAATTAAAAGACACTAAAGAAGCTGGAATTGATATTGGAGAAAATAAGATTAATATAAGAATGAAAATCTAGGTTTTATCTGGAATATCCTTGGGATATTTTCTATCAGAACACAGTTCATGAAGTTAGTAAGACCTCAAGTCAACGATAGGTCAAACAAATGAAAGACCAAAATCAGACTCAAGTCCATCAACTAGCTATTCAATATGGAGTGAGTTCCTACTAGGTAAGATTGAAAGAATATAAATCCAATGAGTTTAGATATCATTTATCAAAACCTCTATACAGACAGGAACACTGGCAGTTGTGTCCACCTTCCTCCACTCTAAAACACATGAGCTATTGGTTAGCTTCCTGGCTAAATATTTTTTTCTGTGTCAGTTAATGTCAAAAAACTTCTTAGGAGGTGACTTTATGCTCTCTGAACATATTACACAGGGAGAGAAGAGAGGAAATAAGAATGATCCCTTCTGGTCCATAAACAGGAGCTTAATATCACTGGAAAGACAAGGTGGATTATACATAATGTTAGCCACTCAGTCATGTCTGACTCTTTGCAAGCCCATGGACTATAGCCCACCAGGCTCGTCTGTCCATGGAATTCTCCAGACAAGAATACTGGAGTGGGGAGCTATCTCCTTCTCCAGGAGATCAAACGTGGGTCTCCCGCATTGCAGGTGGATTCTATAGCATCCTGGTGGCTCAGATGGTAAAGAATCAGCCTGCAATGCAGGAGACCTGGATTTGATCCCTGGGTTGGGAAGATCCCCTGGAGGAGAGCATGGCAACCCACTCTAGTATTCTTGACTGGAGAATCCCATGGAGAGAGGAGCCTGGCGGGCTATAGTTCATGGGATTGCAAAGAGTCGGACACAACTGAGCGACTAAGTACAAACATACATAATATATAGTCAAGTCTTTTAACTCTGAATATTAGGCTATTGTACCATTCAAGAATCAAAGAAAACACATTTATTTTTGTTATTTACTGTCGTATTTCCTTTTCAAAAAGTATTGAACCATTTCCATGTTACTGCTCTCATCTGAGTGTCTAAGGTGTTTCAAATAACAAATACTGTCTTCTGAATTCACTTCTAAATATATGCCTGAAGATTTTTCTATGATTGTAATCCTGCCGTTTACCATTAGCTCTTGGATTACTGCTTTCATGTAAAATGGGTACACTAGGTTTATTAGACATCTGAAGTTCTCTGTTACTCTCAACTATGTCACACTTTTTTAACTATTTTAACTCAGTATTTACTTTGTCCACTTTGACTTTCATTTTCCTCTTTCAGTCATCATTCTAATGCTCCCTCTTTGTGTATCATGCAGTCACACACACACCACACATACAAGTCCTAGGAATCTATACTACTCTTATGTATTTCAATGCTGATCACTAGTGAGTGTTTTGGGGTCTCATCATCAGTTATAGTTTCGTAAAAAGCCAGCCTCAATTTGGAACACATGAAATTCATCAAATATATTAAGCAAATATATGTAAGACATATATTAGTATAAGTTCAATAGAAAGCTGAATTGTATGTTTATATCATAAAGCATTTATTGCATTTGTACTATGCATAGAACACTTGCTCAGCTGCTCAATAGTTGTTGAAGTGAGATACTGAAGAAAATGGATTGGACTAGGGCATGTCTCGGGGCTTCCCAGGTAGCTCAGTGGTAAAGAACCCACTTGCCAATGCAGGAGACGTAAGAAACCTGGGTTCAATTCCAGGTTCGGGAATAAATCCTGGAGGAGAACATGGCAGCCCACTCCAGTATTCTTGCCTGGAGAAACCCTTAAACAGAGGAGCTTGGAGGGCTACAGTCCACAGGGTTGCAAAGAGTCAGACATGACTGAAATGACTTAGCACACATGCACACAAGGCATGTCTCAGAGGCTAAGGAAAATAGGTCTAAAAAAGCTAGAGAAGGTAGAGGACACCAGTACTGATCACAATAATACAAATGAAAATATTAGGTAGTATTTATTGTGCTGCTAAACATGGTTCAATACTTTAAATATACCAACTGAATTCTCATACTCACCTTATAAGTTAGGTGACATTATGAACAGCTAGTTATAAATTACAAAACAGAGGTACAGAGTGGAGGATTAACTTTGCCTTAAGACCCAGAGCTAGGAAATGATGGAGCTAAAATTTAAACCAGGCATCTAACTCCAGTTAGATCTACTCAGTCGATGAAGGAAAACAGACAGCTGCCTATACAGAATAAGCTACAAACATAATAGAGAAGGACTGGTCCAAATTGAAACTTCATTTGTTGTTGTTTAGTCGCTATGTTTGACTCTTTGCAACCCCCGTGGACTGTAACCTGCCAGCTCCTCTGTCCATGGAAATTTTCCAGGCAAGAATACTGCAGTGGGTTGCCATTTCCTCCTCCAAACACCTTCCTGACCCAGGGATCAAATTTGCATCTCCTACATTGGCAGGTAGATTCTTTACCACTGAGCCACCAGGGAAGCCCTGAAACTCCATATAACATAAATTATCTGATGTATCTTAAATGCTACTCTCCAACCTCAGGAAAGAAAGTGAAACTGTCACTCACTCAGTCGAGTCCAACTCTTTGTAATCCCATGTACTAAGGCCTGCCAGGCTTCTCTGTCCATGGAATTTTCCAGGCAAGAATACTGGAGTGGGTTGCCATTCCCTTCTCCAGGGGATCTTCCTGACCCAGGGATCGAACACAGGCAGGAAAATTCTTTACCATCTGAGCCATCAACCCTGGAAAGAAAGTATTAAATCATAAGGGAAGTCGCTCAGTCGTGTCCGACTCTTTGCGACCCCGTGGACTGTAGCCTACCAGGCTCCTCCATCCATGGGATTCTCTAGGCAAGAATACTGGAGTGGTTTGCCATTTCCTTCTCCAGGGGATCTTCCCTGACCCAGGGATTGAACCCAGGTCTCCCGCATTGGAGGCAGACGCTTTAACCTCTGAGCCACCAGGGAAGTTTATTAAATCATAAACTATCCAGTAAAAGCATAAGAGTTCAAACAGGTGAATGATTTGGATGCAAGTTAAAATTTTTCATTTTGTGATTATCAGTCCTAAGCTAATATATGCATATATATTTACTCAATTGTGTTTTTGCACTCATGTTTGACACTTTTTGGCAGTATTGTTAATTAAGCAAAGTTATTCCTGATTAATGTACTGTGAGCTGTTCCTAAAGTACTATAAATAATACAGTGATTAACAGCCATATCTATACCAGTCACCCTTTAGCACTCTTCAAGGATGAATTTTCTTGGTTGAATCTGCTGTTGTTGACTTAATAATCATAATCATGTGAAAAAAATCATCTTTCTTACTTCTTTTCTACAGAAAATTATATTTAAACTACTTGATACAAGACACTTGTTTTGCTTGGTAGCCAAAAAAATAATCTTGTAATTATTAATATAACCTCAAAGATTCTGCAAAAATCAGCAAAACTAAAAATTTAAATGCCTTTCTAAAGTATTTAATAACAATGTAAACCTTAACTTTACCATTTAAAACTTAATTTAGTAGTCACGGGAATTGTGTTTTATTTTCATTCATTAAGTTATTTTATTTCTAGCAAGTACTTAACAAGTACTCATCTCACACGCTAGTAAAGTAATGCTCAAAATTCTCGAAGCCAGGCTTCAGCAATACGTGAACCATGAACTTCCAGATGTTCAAGCTGGTTTTAGAAAAGGCAGAGGAACCAGAGATCAAATTGCCAACATCCACTGGATCATCGAAAAAGCAAGAGAGTTCCAGAAAACATCTATTTCTGCTTTACTGACTATGCCAAAGCCTTTGACTGTGTGGATCACAATAAACTGTGGAAAATTCTGAAAGAGATGGGCATACCAGGCCATCTGACCTGTCTCTTGAGAAACCTGTATGCAGGTCAGGAAGCAACAGTTAGAACCGGACATGGAACAACGGACTGGTTCCAAACAGGAAAACGAGTATGTCAAGGCAGTATATTGTCACCCTGCTTATTTAACTTCTATGCAGAGTACATCATGAGAAACGCTGGGCTGGAAGAAGCACAAGCTGGAATCAAGACTGCCGGGAGAAATATCAATAACCTCAGATATGCAGATGAAAAAGTTGGCTTAAAGCTCAACATTCAGAAAACTAAGATCATGGCAATTGGTCCCATCACTTCATGGGAAATAGATGGAGAAACAGTGGAAACAGTGTCAGACTTTATTTTGGGGGCTCCAAAATCACTGCAGATGGTGATTGCAGACATGAAATTAAAAGACGCTTACTCCTTGGAAGGAAAGTTATGACCAACCTAGATAGCATATTAAAAAGCAGAGACATTACTTTGCCAACAAAGGTCCGTCTAGTCAAGGCTATGGTTTTTTCAGTAGTCATGTATGGATGTGAGTGTTGGACTGTGAAGAAAACTGAGTGCCAAAGAATTGATGCTTTTGAACTGTGGTGTTGGAGAAGATTCTTGAGAATCCCTTGGACTGCAAGGAGATCCAACCAGTCCATCCTAAAGGAGATCAGTCCTAGGTGTTCATTGGAAGGACTGATGTTGAAGCTGAAACTCCAATACTTTGGCCACCTCATGCGAAGAGTTGACTCATTGGAAAAGACCCTGATGCTGGGAAGGATTGGAGGCAGGAGGAGAAGGGGACAACAGAGGATGAGATGATTGGATGGCATCACCGACTCGATGGACATTAGTTTGGGTAAACTCTGGGAGTTGGTGATGGACAGGGAGGCCTGGCGTGCTGCAATTCATGGGGTCACAAAGAGTGGGACATGACTGAGCGACTGAAATGAACTGAACTGAACAACAGTTAATGGCTCATCTCTTAACAAGCAACTTTTGAGTCTTTTCTTACCTGTGAAAGTATAAAAGTCCATTTTGTTGTGGACAATTTTTGGTTGAAATATTAGAATAACTAGAAATGTGTCCTTGTGCTTTCATTTAGTTCAAAATAATATTGTTACCACATAGAAATGAGAAGAAAAGAAGATTGTTAGGTTAACTCACACATTGGCCTTGAGATTTTCTTCCCATATTCATTAAGTTGTGTGGGCGGGGGGGGGGGGCGGTTGTTGCTATTTCATTTAGTCTTTTTAAAAATATATGATAGGTATTTGCAACTATACATTTTTTTTTTTTTGCTAGTGTGTCATTGGTCATAGGCAATTACTTCCAGTTTATCACTCTAATCATTATCATAAGCAGTTAACTACCAAAAAGTTTATCAGGTTTGCAACTTAATTTTAAAAGACAGTTTACTTCAACAAAAGGAGTTGGTCTCCTTGCCATATCATACTAGGATGACAGTGTATTTGAAGTGCTGTTCAGTAATACATGGGGCTTCCCAGGTTGCACTAGTGATAAAGAACCTACCTGCCAACACAGGAGACATAAGAGACACAGGTTCAATCCCTGGCTCTGGAAGATCCCCTGGAGGAGGGCATGGCAACCCACTCCTGTAATTCTTGCCTGGAGAATCCCACAGACAAAGGAGCCTGATGGGTTACAGTCAATGGGTGTCACAAAGATTTGGACACTACTAAAGTGACTTAGAACACATGCACGTTCCAGTACTACATACAATACCCTAAAGAATACAGAAGAAAAATAGAATGTATAGTCTAATATATATCTCCCAGATGGACAGGAAGTAAAAGAAATGCAAGTCTTTTGAAGAGAGGAGAGCCTCAAACTCTTTTCTCTCTAATCATTATTAAACCCTTCTTGAAAGAATTTCATGGAAGATTACTTGAAATAAATGAATTTTATCATGAATCAAGATGTACTACTAAAGAATTATGAACTTGTATCAGACTACTTGGGCCCTTGTAGAACTGTTTCTATTGAATTTCATTTCAGTAATGGTATGTCATAAAAAATCCAAATGCTACGGACCCTTTCCAGTTATTTCCTGAACTTTCCCTTTTTAGTCTCTCTTCATCTATTTTTACATTTGTGAATATTAAAGATATTATAATTTAATGATCTTAATTGTGTTGCTCCTCTTAGTTACTAAAAACAAATCTGCAGCTCATCTCCATTCAAAAATAGCAGGCTAATTTACTTTTGGCTTCATAATTTAACAACCCTGCATCTTTCCTGCACCTAACTTCTGTATGTTTAAATTTTTTCAAGAGTGTTGAACTTATGATTGAAAATTAGCTCTAATGTTTGTAAATGAAAAGATTTTATATCAATAATAAGATTATGGATAAGAAGCGCTACCCACTCTGTGTAAGCATATGGACCAGTATATAACATCTGTACACTTTTAAAAATCTACATCATCTTTTCAACTGAACTCTTCCAGTATTTCTATCTTTAAATACATTATGGACGCACTCACATAACTCCAAAACATACATCTCAAGTTCCACCTCTCCATGTTTTAAACTCTCTTCAGTGTAATACCTTAATCAACATAAAATCTCTACTCTAACTTTCAAAAGATCTTAATTTCTCTTTCAGACTCTCTTGTTCCCCATCATTCCTCACCAGTGCAAATATCACTAAACTTACATTCATTCACTCAAAAACATTAGCATCATCCGTAACTCCATTTTCTTCTTTAACAACTAATCCCAGTTGATCAGCAAATCCCGTTACCTAGCTCTACCTATAAAATATATTCAGGATATGACCATTTCTCACCCCAGAGATGGCTGGTCTATCTTTCCAATTTGAGTGAGCATTCAGTTCAGTTCAGTTCAGTCACTCAGTCATGTCTGACTCTGCGATCCCATGAACTTCAGCATGCCAGGCTTCCCTGTCCATCACCAACTCCCAGAGCTTACTCAAGCTCATGTCCATTGAGTCGGTGATGCCATCCAACCATCTCATCCTCGGTCAGCCCCTTCTCCTCCCACCTTCAATCATTCCCATCATCAAGGTCTTTTCAAATGAGTCAGTTCTTCACATCAGATGGACAAATTATGGAAGTTTCAGCTTCAGCATCACTCCTTCCAGTGAATATTCAGGACTGATTTCCTTTAGGATGGACTGGTTGGATCTCCTTGCTGATCAAAGGACTCTCAAGTATCATCTCCAACACCACAGTTCAAAAGCATCAGTTCTACAGTGCTCTGCTTTCTTTATAGTCCAACTCTCACATCCATACATGACTACTGGAAAAACCAAAGCTTTGACTAAACAGACCTTTGTTGGCAAAGTAATGTCTCTGCTTTTAAATATGCTGTCTAGGTTGGTCATAACTTTTCTTCCAAGGAGCAAGCATCTTTTAATTTCATGGCTTCTGTCACCATCTGCTGTGATCATTATCTTTCATTTAAACTACTGCAAAAGCCTCTGTTTCCATGTTTCTCCCATTAGTTCACTATAATCTATTCTCTATACAGCATAATTATTTTTGCTACACTTCCCACTGTTTGAAATTAAATAAAACACTTTTTCAATTATTTTGACTCTACCACTAGGATGTAATATTTAAAAAGTCAGGAACACTTTCTGTATAGTTCACTCACTACTGAATCCCCAATGTTTGAAACAGTACCTTGCAGGTTTATTCTTTTGTCTACTTAGTTCAACTGTTATGTTGCCCAGAGTCGTCTTTTCTTTATGGCTCTGGGTTAGAGAGGGACAAAAGAGAAACAAGCAAAAATTGGGGAGGTGAAAGTCAAGCAGTGGTCATTACTCTCTAAGGGTACTCTGGTATCAAATAGAGTGACTGATGCAGAGGTGGCCAGCAGATTCTAGCCTGTCCTCACTCTCTTCTTTTCTGTCAAAATCTTCTTTCCAACTAGCAGCACTGCTTGAAACAGCAGCCATAGGTCCATTTGCAGTGAATGGAAAGAAGACAGAGCTCACATACACAGAAGCTTCTCACTGACCCCTCCACAAGCTTCCATTTGCAGGTCCACCTCAGCAACTGAATGCGGCTTGGGACTCAGTGTTCTGTGAGCTCCTGAAAGTACTGCAGGAAGTTTTATTCATGAACTCTTCTCAGATCCTCTAATTCCTCTCTCCATATCTTCATTTCCCAATCTCTTCCTACAATGATATGAGTTCTACCTCCTACCTCTCCCACTGTATTAAAGTACTAGACATGCAGAAGGTGCTCATCAGGTACTTATTTAATTAATAAATATAAAGCATTTCATGCATATTCTAGCACATAAATAGCCTTCAATAATATCGTTTGTCATTACTTATATAATTATGATTAATAAATGAAAATAAAATAGCAATGCCCTCGGAGGTGGTCATGCACCACACTGAGGCATTTAGAGACCAGCCATATGAAAGAATAAGTGATAGAACTGAAGAAAATCAAGAGCTTTTCTCTTTTACCTTTTTATATTCAGTGTAGCAACTGGCACAGAAAAATGGGTTTTGAAAGATTGCTGTGTGAATGAATGCCATTTCAGCTTCATCTATTTGAAAAGCTATCATCTGTAATTGGTAACTGATTATCATATTTATGTATTGTGTGAAGGATAAAACCAGAAATTAAAATTAGTAGGAGGCAAATCAAATATGAAAAAAAAATCGGTATCCAACAAAAAGTACCATGTTTCACAAGCATGTGAGCTCCCATTTGTCAGTATTGTTTAATAAATGCTAAGAACTGGTCTTTAGGGATAAAAAGACTCCTGTATTAGGATAGTGCTTAGATAGAATAATCACAAAACTGTCATCAAATTCTCTGATTTTATGCATTAATAGTGAAAAGTAAGAGTGAAGTTGCTTAGTCGTGTCCAACTCTTTGCGACCCCATGCTAGTAGCCTACTAGGCTCTTCCGGCCATGGGATTCTTCAGGTAAGAATACTGGAGTGGGTTACCATTTCCTTCTCCAGGGGATCTTCCTGACCCAGGGATCGAACCCAGATCTCCCACATTGCAGGCAGATGCTTTAACCTCTGAGCCATCAGGGAAGCCTGTATTAATAGTAACTGTGTACATAATGAGCTCCCAAGTGGTACTAGTGGTAAAGAACATGCCTGCCAAAGCAGGAGACACAAGAGACACAGGTTCAATCCCTGAGTCAGGAAGATCCCATGAAGCAGGAAATGGCCCCCATGCCAGTATTCTTGCCTGGAAAATTACATGAAGGAGGAGCCTGGTAGTCTATATATTGTCCATGGGACAGTAGAGAGTCAGACATGACTGAGCAATTGAGCACACAAACATCATGGCACATACTAAGTTTTAAACTTTGTTTGTATGTTCAAGGTGATAATATCTAGATAGATATAGCATACACATAATGAATTAACCAAGTAAAGTTTATACTATTGTTTAATGCTGCATATACTACCTAGCAGAGTTATGGTATAAAATTGTCAAGGATGAGTTTGTAGTCACTGCAGAATTCTCTGAAGGAAAGTGATTTTTCCAGTTGAATGACTTTCATGAAACTGAATTTTTAAGGATGAGCTAGGGTGACGCAGATATTACTATAAACCCCAAGAATAACAAGTCATATGTAAAGCTATGTTTGAACAAATTCACATTTAAAATTTCATGATACTTCATAGTAAAGACTAAGAAACTAACGAAATGCTCTTTTTATATTTTTAAAGAAGAACAAAATTTAATTTTGAATTACCCAAGTTATTAAAATAGGTATATTTTTAAATTTTCAGATTTTCTTCTCTGATGATTACTACTGATTCTACAAATAACTACTATGATGAGAGTTCTAGAATGGTTCTGGTAAAGCTTTTGTTCTTCAATTAAAAAAAAAAAGCATTACTGCTCTAAATAAGTACTTGTTATTAGAGATACTCTTTAAAGAACAAAAGGAAGGAGGATAGTGTTTTGAAATTGTGGGGATAATCCTCCCAAAGTCTGTTCAGTCTCTTTCCTTTTATAATTTCTACTCAACTTTAAAAAGCAGTGCAAGAAATATTCCTCTGAAGAGTTACTTTCTACTTAAATCTGCCACCAACACCAAAAGGCATCAGATACTATTTCAATATTTCAATATGACCATCCAGTCTTACAGCGTTTGCTAAATTCACAAATATAATGTCCATGTTGTTAAAATGTATTCAATGTACTTTAGCCTCCATCTCAATTCTTCATGACTGGCATTCAGTTGCCATTCAGATATTCATGTTCTTTGGTTATTCATATACTTCCTGGTTCCTTCCCAAGGCAGTGACATCCATATCCATAGCTTCAGTTACTTTTAAAGGCAGATTCCTCATTTCCTGAGGTCCATGTAAGTGTCAGGGAGTTCAAACCACATTCCTTTCCTCATTTAAGTTAAAGCCAACTAAGAGACAATTACTTGAGAAAAAAAAATGGAGAATTAAAATGTCAGTTTCACTACAAGTAGCATGCTTCAAGTTCAGCTTATGTCTATGACCAATATAGGTATGTAACATACCACATTTGAAAAGGACAGACTGGTCTACGTTGTCACAAGCAGCAAGGACAACCCCAAGCCTATCTCAAGTAGCAAAGGTTCACCAATGAATCTCTTAAGTTCTCTGGAGATAAGGAGAAATACTTCTTCACTACAAAAGAGAGACAGAGACGGAAGAGGGACAGAAAGACAGACAGAGTTACAGAGAATATGCTTAGATCATTTTCTTTCCCACTAAATTATTAACTAGATAATCTTTCCACCTACACTGAAAAGGCATGAGTAAAAAAGTAATGTAAAAGACCCAGGTCATTACTGTTTGGGAAGATTTTCCTTACAAAAATATGAGACCAAGGAAATGGAGGCTACCCACTAGCACCACCGACTTAATGTACCATTTACATTGTTTCAAAAAATGTTCTTTTGGGTCAAAAGGAGCAATTCTGAATTCAGTGAATGGCACCACCATCATCTAAGTTGATCATAAATCTAGATGTTGTCCTTGACATCTTTTCTTCTTTGATCTCTTTACAAAATCATTAGCATTCATCTCTCTCTTATAATCTAATGATTCTCTCCATCCATCATCTTTCTCCTTGTCCACTCATCTACTTATATTGTTAGCCCTCTCCAAACTTTTCTCTAAACTACACCCAAAGTGACACCAAAAATGCAAATACAACTGAGTCACAATCTTCCACTCCATCCCTGTCCTGTCCCATAGCCTCTGTACCCATTAAAAACTTAATGTCTTTAATAGTCTGCTCTTCACGTGTCACTCAACCTCATCTTATATCATTTCCATTTAACTCAATTCACAGACATTTGGGCCTCCCTTAACTTACTGCATTCACCAAACCCATTCCTGTCATGCTGCTAAGTCACTTCTGTCGTGTCCGACTCTGTGTGACCCCATAGACGGCAGCCCACCAGGCTCTGCCGTCCCTGGGATTCTCCAGGCAAGAACACTGGAGTGGGTTGCCATTTCCTTCTCCAATGCATGAAAGTGAAAAGTGAAAGTGAAGTCACTCAGTCGTGTCTGACTCTTCGCGACCCCATGGACTACAGTCTACCAGGCTCCTCCGTCCACAGGATTTTCCAGGCAAGAGTACTGGAGTGGAGTGCCATTGCCTTCTCCGAGGTCTATGAAAATGCTCATTGCTATCACTCACACTCATTCTTCACACTTTAGCTCAGTCATTGCTTTTTCAAGAGAAGTATCTCTGACCACCAAAACTACCTTAGATTCTCTATAATACAAAATAGTACCTCCATATATTGCTCCTTCTTATCATTTATAACCACTGCAATTGTATCTTTTTGTTAATTATTTGATTCACACTCACCTCTTCATGTTAGACTACAAGCTCAACGATAGTATTTAACATGACAATAGTTGAATGTTATTATACTCAACACTTAGTACATACCTGTATTGAAAAAAAACATTTGTTCAATTGGTGATTAAGTGATAATCATTCCACGTTTACCTTTGTATACAATCATATACTCTACTAGGATGTGAGTTCCTTGAGAGTAGGTGCTTTATTTTCCCTATTCAAATCCTTATTATATATGTTTCCAACTACTACAATTATTTATTATTTAGAAGCCAACCCCATCAGTAGTTATTAACATGAAATACAATAAATAAAAACAAAATAGATGTATGATTATTTGTTCAAGACAACCTATTGAATTGTTTTTGGCATTATGTTTCAGAGTATGTTCCTCCCAAATCATTTTCATAAATGTTTTCTGTTAGCTATATATAGAATATTTAAATGTATTCTAACTTGTACTACTTCTGGAAGCATAATCATTGTGTATTCTTCTTCTTTCCTCAAAGAGAAAATTTTATTTCATTAATTATCACATTAACATTAATAAACTAGTTGACAATTATTTTTGCTACCTCATTAGGCAATAAAATGGTCTATCTTTCCTGTAGCATTTAATGCAATTTAGTATACATGAGATAATTGACATAAAAGTGATTTTTAACAATAAATTGATGTAGGAAGGTGAGTTAATGCTAATATCAACTATTTCTGGTAGGATATATTAGCAATGATACATGTAAATAAAATAGATAAGTTTATAAATCAGAAATGCTTTTTATTTGTAAGAAGTTATGAAAGACAATGTTACAGGTTAAGGATGACTCACTTAATTTATCTTGTTCTTTCCCAATAAAAAAATAAGGCAGAGCAAAAAGCATATTCTATCTGTCTTAAAAAACCTCTTATGTAAGATATCTGGATATAAATATGGAAAAAGATTTTTTAAGAAATAATGAAAGCTGAGACACATCATCATGACACTATACTCAATCTTGGAAATTTTAAATTCATGTTTTAAGCTTCATTGTAAAATATAGTATTTAGGGCTAGTATTTAGTTGGATTTTTTCCTATATAAATATCCGTCTTTGTCTAACCTTATAAATGGCTGACACTGAAAATTATTGCTACAGTAAACTAATTCTGAAAAGAAATTTCTAAGCAGAATGTACATGCTTTACTATAAAATGTATAACCCAGATGAACCCTAGAGATATCAAGGTATTTCTGAGGAGAAGTTACTTTCTAGACTAACTGTCCACAATCCAAAGTTTGCCTCTGTCTGTTTCAGCTCTAGAAAAGCTCATAGCTGTCACTGATACCATCAGCCACATGATAAACTCACACCAACCCCCTTTTGCTTTATGTCTTTACTTCAGATTCAACCTAGTATTTATCCTTTTTATTGTCATCTGAATATTTTTACCTTACATGCTTTTTTTAATTTTTTTTTTTTTTGCTTTTCTTTATGTAATATTTACTCTGAAAAACTCCAAATATGCATTATCATAATTATCTATCTCCCTTCCCTAGCTGCTCAGGGCCCCTAGAGAAATATCACAAAAGCTCTGCAGATTTGTGCCCCACAGTTACAATGTGTCCAGCCCCATTTTTGAATCTTCATGACTGCCTGACAATCCTATATAATCTATTCAGCTTCCTCTTTTGCCCCCAAAAGAGCTGTTCTTGACTTTTATCATTCTGATAAAGCCTTATTTTTCCACAAGCTGTTCTCCTGAATAAAAGCATTATTTTATACTTTCATTGAGAAAAGAGAAGGGCATGATACAGCAACTTTCTCAACTTACATTCTCCACTCTACAGATTTTCTTATTTATGATACCACATCTTCTTTACATATCACCTGTCTCAGGGAAAAGCTATTCTACTTATCAAATGATCTATGGTTTTATTTTGTTATATATTCTGATCTCTCTCTCTCTAGTGTTTCTTTTAACCTAACCTTAACATGTGCAGGTTATTTCTAACTTAAAAAAAAAAAATCCTCTGACAATCCTACAGCCTCATCTACTATAATCAGGCATGCTTCTCTCCACAATCTGTAGGTACCATATCTCCTTTTTCTTAAATTTACTTGCCCTTCACAACTCCAAGCTTCTTTATTCCTTGCTGAAATGAAATTACTATCACTTAGTATCAACATCTCCAAAACACATTTGTGTAACACAATTAAAATTACTTCTTTTTGAGACTCTCTTCACCTCTCAGTCTCCAAGACAATAATCTCTCCCATTTTTTCACACTGCATACCCCATCCCATCCTTTTGGAATCCTGCACAATCACTTTCCATATGTAAACTCCTTAAACTGCAGCATTCAACAAGATGTAGTTTTTGTTTCTGTAAATTTTTTGCTGTGTTATCACTTTGGCCACCTTTCTTACCTTTTGTTTCATAGTTCATGTGCAATCTTTCTCTTGTGGCCCAATCTCACTACGGACTTGGGTAGAGCATTAGCATTACATATCAAGGTCTGAATGTAAACTTCTCCACCTCTTCCACCATTGCATTTATTAACAAATCTTAGCATAGTTTTTAAGTATTTCAATGAACTAGATCATTCTTTGCCTAACAAACTTGGTTTAACTTAGGTTCAATTTATTTTAAACCCCGTGGCAAACAACAAAAATAGAGGGAATGCTTTGTTAGGACTACAGAGATAAATGAGTCTCCTCTCAAGAAACTCAAAAAAATTTAATAAAATGTATTGTAATAAAAAAAAAAAAGACATGCAAAAGAGAAAACACACAAAAATATCCAAAATAAAGCAAAGAAATGATTCCTATGACTGTCTAGAATATTTATGAGAGTAACGACCTTCAATTTGCATTGTGAAGGTCACATCGGATTGGTTCCAGAGAACAAAAAAGAGGAGGGTATTTATTACAGGCAAAGGGAAAGCAAGTGTAAAGGGATAAAGTCTGAAATGTCAAGGTGTGCTTGGTGACCTATAAGCAATTCAGTGTTTCTGTCTTGTAAAGTGCCACAGGGTATGTGGATAGGCTAATAATGATCCTATATACTATGGCAGAAATGAATAGCTGTTATCACAAATTATTAGTTAATGAGGTTTTAAGTGTAATAAATTAATGTGAAAGTAGAAAATAAGATGTGTTTAATTCATATAATTTAATTCTAAATTTAAAATGCTTTTAGTGATATAAGAAAATCTCTGAAGTTAAATAAGAGAAATATAAAACTGATAAATCAACATTATAGAAACCATTATTATCTAGGTTTTGATGCTGTTCTCTTTCTTTTCTTCGCTTCTATATTTTCAGAATTAGGACTTTCAAAAACAGAATGTAAATACAATTTAGCAAGGAGAGATAAGTAAGACTTCCTCAGTGATCAGTGCAAAGAAACAGGGGAAAACAATAGAATGGGAAAGACTAGAGATCTCTTCAAGAAAATTATAGAGGCCAAGGGAATATTTCACGCAAAGATGGGCACAATAAAAGGACAGAAATGGTATGGACCTAACGGAAGCAGAAGATATTAAGAAGAGGTGGCAAGAATAAACAGAAGAACTATACAAAAAAGATCTTCATGATCGAGATAACCATAATGGTGTGATCACTCACCTCGAGCCAGACATCATGGAATGCGAAGACAAGTGGGCCTTGAAAGCATCACTATGAACAAAGCTAGTGGAGGTGATGGAATTCCAGTTGAGTTATTTTAAATCCTAAAAGATGATGCTGCAAAAGTGCTGCACTCAATATGCTAGCAAATTTGGAAAACTCAGCAGTTGCCCCAGGACTGGAAAAGGTCAGTTTTCATTCCAATCCCAAACAAAGGCGATGCCATAGACTGCTCAAACTACTGCACAATTGCACTCATCTTACATGCTACCAAAGTAATGCTCAAAATTCTCCAAGCCAGGCTTCAACAGTATGTGAACTGTGAATTTCCAGATGTTCAAGCTAGATTTAGAAAAGGCAGAGGAACCAGAGATCAAATTGCCAACATCCACTGGATCATCAAAAAAGCAAGAGAGTTCCAGAAAACATCTAGTTCTGCTTTACTGACTATGCCAAAGCCTTTGACTGTGTGGATCACAATAAACTGTGGAAAATTCTGAAAAAGATGGGAATACCAGACCACCTGACTTGTCTCTTGAGAAATCTGTATGCAGGTCAGGAAGCAACAGTTAGAACCGGACATGGAACAACAGACTGGTTCCAAATGGAGAAAAGAGTCAGTCAAGGCTGTATATTGTCACCCTGCTTATTTAACTTATATGCAGAGTACATCACATGAAATGCCAGGTTGGATGAAGCATAAACTGGAATCAAAACTGCCAGGAGAATTATGAATAACCTCAGTTATGCAGATGACACCACCCTTATGGCAGAAAGGGAAAAAGAACTAAAGAGCTTCTTGATGAAAGTGAAAGAGGAGAATGAAAAAGGTGGCTTAAAACTCAACATTCAGAAAACTAAGATCATGGCATATGGTCCCATCACTTCATGGCAAATTGATGGGGAAACAATGATAGACTTTATGTTTGGAGGCTCCAAAATCACTGCAGATGGTGACTGCAGCCATGAAACTAAAGGACTCTAGCTCCTTGGAAGAAAAGTTATGACCAAACTAGACAGCATATTAAAAAGCAGAGACATTATTTTGCCAACAAAGGTCCATCTAGTCAAAGCTATGGTTTTTCCAGTGGTCACGTATAGATGTGAGAGTTGGACTATAAAGAAAGCTGAGAGCCAAAGAACTGATGGTGTTGAACTATGGTGTTGGAGAAGACTCTTGAGAATCCCTTGTACAGCAAGGAGGTCCAACCAGTCCATCCTAAAGGAAATCAGTCCTGAATATTCATTGGAAGGACTGATGTTGAAGCTGAAATTCCAATACTTTCGTCACCTGATGCAAAGAACTGACTCACTGGAAAGACCCTGATGCTGGTAAAGATTGAAGGCAGGAGAAGAAGGGGATGACAGAGGATGAGATGCTTGGATGGCATTACCGACTTAATGGACAGGAGTTTGAGTAAACTCCAGGAGTTGGTGGTGGACAGGGAAGCCTGGCGTGCTACAGTCCATGGGGCTGCAAAAGTCAGACATGACTGAGTGACGGAACTGAACTGAAGACACTATTTACATTACAAAGAAATAATTTGATTTTTTGATGAAACACAAATACTCTTCGTAAATATACAATAAATTAGTTGGCACACAGTATAGTCTCCAATTTAGAAATACATCTTATTTCCAAACGGAACTATACATAAAACTGCTAACATATTTCCTGAAACAATCAGTATAATGATAGTTACTTTTCTAGGCAAACTCAACAGAAGCAACTTAAAACGTACACACACACACACACACACAATCTGACACAAATAATAGGATATCATATATTTGCAATGAAAGTAGAAAATGAAGATATTTTAGTGAAGAAATGATGGATACTAAATTTGTCTTAGATCTGAAAATTTGGAGGCAGCAAAAACAATAAATATACTATACTCATAAAAGTTACAAATCTATTATTAAGAATGCCTCAGTACATTTTGAAACAATATATGAAAATCCTTAAGACGTAAAAGATGGAAAAAAATTAAGCAACTGATTAAAAAAATCAAAAACTGGTGGTGGGGATATTGTGGGATTTTTAAAGACAATACCAAGAACAAGTAAAAAGTGAAGCAAGTTTCACAAACCTCTGTTTCATAATGTTTTCACAGGAAAATCCTCAAGGTCCATTTTACAATGATAATTTGAGGTGAGGTCTGATGTCAAATGAAAGAAGTTCAAGTACAGAATTTTCAGCTGAAATAGCTGAGTCAATAATAATTTTCACTTATTAACAAAATAGCCAGACCAAAGCTGATATTAATAATAGATATGCACTGTCCACATGCTAGAACCTGTGTTGGGAAGACATGAACTGCTTTCTCAGTTCTTAAAACAATGCTGGGGAGTAGATACTATAGATCCATAACTCTTAGCTACAGTTTTGAAACTGAAAAATAGTAAAAACCAAAACTCATTTCTGTTGTTGTTATTTTTTCATAAATCTGACATTTAAGCCATTTTGGTGGCAAATATTGACCTGAACTGAGATAAGGCTATTGGCACTTTTAACTTGTTTCACTGAGAGTGAGAATCAGTATGTTTCTTTGCAAAAAGTACAGGGTCCTGCTGCAGACCTGCTGAGGTTATTATGTATTGAATAGATATGTACCATATTACCTTTCCAAAAACTCAATATTTCTGAACTCGGAAACCTATTTGCCCCCAGAGTTTGAGATAAAGGATTATTAACCTGTATCATAAATGAAATGAGAGGCCCAAGATCAAAAATCTGAAATATACTCAAAGTAGAATTTGGATCCAGGTTTAACTTCAGACCCCAGGCTCTTACCACCCTGTTTCTGTGTAAAAATTGTGTTTCTAGTCAGCTCTATGGGTCTACAGATTTGGCCTAATTTGTTCAGTTTGGAGTTTCCAGTGCCCAGAATAGTTCTTGAGGATTCACTGCATACAAAATAGGTATGCAATAAATGTTTATGGATGCAAGAATTGTGTCCATCAATGGAGCTTTCTGTTGATACTGATGTACAGTAACTTCGAAACATAGTCTTTAACAAGAACAGCTAATCTATATCACAGTTACATGTACTGCTCTAGAGTCAATAAACGTGGTACAATACTAAATCTCACCATGAAGGAACAAAGCCTACTGAGAATATATGCCCAAATAGAAGCCCACTCCCTACAAAAAGACAGAGCTGGAGAGTTTTCAAAGGCAGAGGAAAAGATGATTCTCAGAAAATAATGTCAGAACTGCTGTAACACCATGGTGAAGGATACAGTCACAATTAGGACTGCCTGGAAACAAGCTAAAGGGCTACGTTGAGTTTGGATGTAACATTAAGATTTTCTTAAAAAAGGAATCTCAGTAGTCTAATGAACTAGAGTGGCCACACCAAGAGTACATTATAGCCATATCCTACTTCTTTCTTTATAATGAGTGTTGATGGCAGAGAAAAGATAGTGAAATATCCAAGGGTAAAGTGATGCAGCAAAGATTCCACCAAATTAACAAAGAAAAAGAACACCACTGTTGTGACCAGTGCACATCCCCTTGAATAAATTCTGAGTATGCCGGTTGTACCTCTTGCCTTCTTTCCAGAATCTCTGTCATGGTGCCGAATCTGAATACATAGGAAGGAGTTTCATATTATTTAAATAATTACTGGATTAGTTTCACTCATCATATAACACAGATATACAATATGTTTATAATGTGCATTTTTAATTTATGTTGCACGTTAGTTTCCATTTTTACATATTATGGTTTTGCTATACCAGTAACTCATATATGTTAAAAATTCAAGTTCCTAAATGTTCTCTAGTTCCAATTTTCAGAAAAAACTATCTCAAATGGCAACTTGTAAATTCACCTGCAAAAGTAACACTGTCTGAAATGCCATGAATTTTAAGTTGAGTGACACATGTATCAGAAAGCA
Organism: Giraffa tippelskirchi; assembly: GCF_054371585.1. Taxonomy (NCBI): domain Eukaryota; kingdom Metazoa; phylum Chordata; class Mammalia; order Artiodactyla; family Giraffidae; genus Giraffa; species Giraffa tippelskirchi. The sequence continues at coordinate 78,267,525 of NC_137275.1, read as the reverse complement.
ACAAATATCTATATAGATATACCTGATTTTATTATGCTTTACTTTACCGGGGTTTGCAGATACTGGCTGTTGTTTGTTTTAGGTTTTTTTGTTTGTTTGTTTGTTTGTTTTTAACCAATTAAAGGTTGAGCGCAAGCCTGCATAGAGTAAGTCTTTTGGTGTCATTTTCCAATATCATTTGCTGACTTTGAGTCCCTGTATCATATTTTGCTAAATCTTGCAATATGTCAAACTTTTAAATTATTATTATATTAGTTAGAAAAATCTTTGATCAATGATTTCTGATGTTACTATGTATGTTACTATGCTTGGGGATGCCAAGAACCATGTCCATATAAGATGATGAGCTAAATAAATGTATGTGTTCTGACTGTCCCACCAACTGGCCATTTCCTTGCCTCTCTCCCTTCCTTGGTTCTCCCTATTCCCTGAGACACTATACTGAAATTAGGCCAATTAATAAGTCTACAATGGCAACTAAGTGGTCAAGTGAAAGGAACAGACATATGTCTCTCATTTAAAATCAAAAGCTAGTAATGATTAAGCTTAGAGAGCAAGCAGGTCAAAAGCAAAGACAGGTGAAAAGCTAGGCCTCTTGGGCCAGTTAGCCAAGTTATGAAAGCAAAGGAAAAGTTCTTGAAGGAAATTATAAGTGCTACTCCAGTGAACACACAAATGTTAAGAAAGCGAAACAGCCTTACTGCGGATATGGAGGGTGTTTTAGTGGTCTAGACAGAAGATCAAACCAGGTACAATATTGCCTTAAGCCAAAGCTAGTCCAGAGCAAGTCCCTAACTCTGTTCAAGTCCATGAAGGCTGAGAGGGGTGAGGAAGCTGCAGAAGAAAAATCTGAAGCCAGCAAGGTTGATTCCTGAGGTTTAAGGAAAGAAACCATCTCTATAACATAAAAGTTAGGTGTAGCAGCAACTGCTAAGGCAGAAGCTGCATGAAGTTATCCAGAAGATTTAGCTAAAATAATTTTAAAAGGTGGCTAAACTAAACAGATTTTCAATGTAAATCATACAGCCTTCTATTATAAGAATACACAAAGACTTCCACTGCTAGACAGGAGAAGACAGAAGTTTCAGGCCTCAAACTTAATAGTCCAGGTTGACTCTCTTGTTAAGAGGTTAATCCACTTAGTGACTTTAAATTGAAGCCAGTGCTCATTTATCACTCTAAAAGTCCTAGACCTTTAAGAATTATGTTAAATCTACTTTGCTTGTAAGCCATCAGAGTTTCCCTCATGGCTCAGTGGTAAAGAATCTGTCTGCTAATGCAGGAGATGTGGGTTCGATTCTTGGGTGGGGAAGGTCCCCTGGAGAAGGAAATGTCAACTCACTCCAGTATTCTTGCCTGGAAAATCCCGTGGACAGAGAAGCCTGGTGGGCTACAGTCCACGGGGTCGCAAAAGAGTCAAATATGACTTAGCAACTAAGTAATGACACCTCTTGCTTGTGCTCCATAAATGCAGTGACACATCCTGGGCATCTGTTTATAAACAGATTTGCTGAATATTTTTAACTCACTGTTGAGATCTATTTCTCAGAAAAAATTAATCCCTTTCAAACTATAACTGTTCATTGACAATGCACTTATCACCCAAAATGTCTGATGTAGATATGCAACAATATTCATATTGTTTTCATGCCTGTTAATGCAACATTCATTCTGCAGCCCATGGATCAAGATGCCATTTTATCATTCAAGTCTTACTATTCAAGAAACACATTTCTTAAGACTAAAGCTGCCATAGTAGTTGGTTTTTCTGATAGACCTAGGGAAAGTCAACTGAAAACCTTCTGGAAAGGATTCACCATTTTAGAGGCCATTAAGAACATTCACAACTAATGGGAAGAGGCCAAAAAATCAACATTTTGGGAGTTTGAAAGAAGTTTATTCCAACTCTCATAGATAACTTTGAGGGGTTCAAGACTTCATTGGAGGAAGGGACTGCAGATGTGGTGAACACAGTAAGACAACTAGAAATAGAAGTGGAGCCTAAAGACATGACTGAACTGTTGCAATATCATGATAAACCTTTAAGGGATAAGGAGCTGCTTTTTATGGATAAGCAAAGAAAGCGCTCTCTAGAGATGGAATCTACTTCTGGCAAAGATGTTGGAAAGACTTGAAATAGTAACAAAAAGCTTTAGAATATTATATAAACTTAGCTGATAAGCAGTGAGAAGGTTTGGGAGAATTGACTCCAATTTCCAAATAACTAATACTGTTGGTAAAATGCTATAAATAGCATTGCATGTTACAGAGAAATGGTTTGAGTAAGGAAGAGTCAATCCATGGAGCAAACTTCACTTTGTCTTATTTTAAGAAACTGTCACAATCACCCCAACATTCAGCACCCACCACGCTGATAAGTTAGCAGATATCAACATTGAGGCAAGACCCTCCACCAGCAAAAACTATGACTTGCTGAAGGCTCGGATGATGGTTAGCAGTTTTTAGCAATAATGTATTTTTTAATTAATGTACAAACATTGCTTTTTAGACCTGATGCTATTGCACACTCAATAGACTACAATATAGTATAGATATAACTTTCATATGCATTGGCAAACCAGAAAATTCAACTCGCCTTATTGCAATATTCACTTTACTGCCGTGGTCTTGAGCTGAACCAACAATATTGTCAAGGTATGCCTGTAAATTAAATATTCTACCCACCTAGAATATACCATAGCACTCTGTAGAGTTAATCTGCAGGTCTCTAGAATCTTTGGAGACTATGTGCCTAAAAGAATGAGAGGGAATTCCCTGGTGGTCTAGTAGTTAAGACTCCACCTTCCAATGCAAGGGATAGAGGTTTGATGCAAGGGATAGAGGATAGATGGTCAAGAGCTAAGATCCCATATGTCTCGCGGCCAAAAGCCGAACATAAAACAGAAACAATATTTTAACAATTCAAAAAATGCTTTTTAAATGGTCCACACTTTTTAAAACATCTTCATAAAAACGAACTGGAAATATATTAAGTGAAACTGGAAAGGCAATTATGTGACAACTAGAGGAAAAGAGGCTTTCTTTTTCCATGCCACAGCTCCTACGGCATACTTCTATTTTTGCATAGTAATCACAAGCCATATTATAAAAAATACAAGAAAAATTGCAGGGAAACAATTCAAAAAAGAAATATCATGAGAAGACATGGCATAAAAACAAAATAAAGTTTAAAAGAATTAGAAATAAATGAGATATATAAAAACTTAGAAGACACTGACACTGACGAATAAAATAGATGAGACTCAGAGGAAAGACATAATTCCCTAAAAGAAATTGTAACATACTAAAATCAGGAAAAGTTTTCAAGAAGGATATAAAGAAAAGTAAAAGACAGGAGATTTAAAATTGGAATTCTTTTTAGATTTAGGAGGATTAAGAATAAGAAATGAAGCACCAAAAAGGTAAAACCATATTTGACTATAAAAAGTATAAATATCATATATTATAGAAAAGTTTAAAATAATCCCAAAAAGTGCTACTAGAAAAATAGCATACATGAATGCAATACTGCTTCAATTTTGCCATGAAGCCAGTGTAGTAAGCACAAAGCTTTAGAAAACGGAACATGTTTCCTTATTGAGTACAAATTTTCAAAGTGGTGAAAAAAAAAAATAACAGAGAGATATAAACAAGGAACACAATCCTTGGCCACTCCTAAAAAGCTCTCTCAAGGGTGTGGCAGTCAGTTTCTGCTTTAACTTCTGTTGTTCAGTCACTCAGTCATGTCAGACTCTTTGCAACCCCATGGACTGCAGCATGTCAAGCTTCCCTGTCTTTCACCATCTCCCAGAGCTTGCTCAAACTCATGTCCATTGAGTCAATGATGCCATCCAACTATCTCATCCTCTGTTGTCTGCTTCTTCTCCTGCCTTCAGTCTTTCCCAGAATCAGGGTCTTTTCTAATGAGTCAGCTCTTCACATCAGGTGGCTGTCAACTACAAACTGGCACTTACCAAGAGCATTGCCAACAACTAAACAACAAATGCATTTGTTATCTGCCTCTGTTGATGAGTGAGGAGACTGAATCCTGTGCTGCTATAGCTGTTGACTTTGAACAATCCCTGAGGGAGTTCAGAGTGAAGTGAGGCACTCTGTGCTCCAGGGAATCTGGTGGAACAGTTCTTTGGAGAGTTGGATGTTTTTAGGAGGGCTTCTCTGATAGCTCAGCTGGTAAAGAATCCAGCTGTAGTGCAGGAGACCCCTGTTCGATTCCTGGGTCAGGAAGTTCCCCTGGGGTAGGAATAAGCTACCCACTCCAGGGTTCTTGGACTTACAGGGCAGCTCAGAGGTAAAAAATTCACCTGCAACGCAGGAGAACTAAGTTCAATCCCTGGACTGGGAAGATCCCCTGCAGGAGAGCATGGCAATCTACTCCAGTATTCTTGCCTGGAGAATCCCCATGGACAGAGGAGCCTGGTGGGCCATAGACCATGGGGTTGCAAAGAATCAGACACGACAGAGCAAATAAGCACGTGTTCTCAGGAACAGATTTTATGATCTCAGTCCTTGCATGTTCTCATATCTAGAGAAGCAGTAAATCCCTTCATGGTGACATCAGATCCTCATGACTAAAAAAAAAACCTTTTGTAAAATGAGTGATTAATGGTACTGAACTCCCCCTTCACCAAAACCTTATATATTGACCTTCACCCACTGCCACTTTGCAGGAGTCTCTCAGACCTATCTGAGATGCTGTCTCCTGGGCTGAAGTCCTCATTTTGCCCCCAAATAAAACAACTCTAAAGTTGTGCATCTTTTTTAGTCGATGTAGCCCAAGTATTGGAGTTTCAGCTTCAGCATCAGTCCTTCCAATGAATATTCAGGACTGATTTCCTTAGGATTGACGAGTTTGAACTCTTTGCAGTCCAAGGGACTCTCGAGAGTCTTCTCCAACACCACAGTTCAAAAGCAGCAATTCTTTGGTCCTCAGCCTTCTTTACGGTCCAACTCTCACATCCATACATGACTACTGGAAAAATCATAGCTTTGACTAGATGGACCTTTGTTGGCAAAGTAATGTCTCTGAGTTTTAATATGCTAAGTTGGTCATAGTTTTTCTTCCAAGGAGCAAGAGTCTTTTAAAATCATGGCTGCAGTCACCATGTGCATGATTATGGAGGCCCCCCCCAAAAAAAAAATAAAGTCTCTCACTGTTTCCATTATTTCCCCATCTATTTGCCATGAAGTGATGGGACCAGAGGCCATGATCTTAGTTTTTTGAATGCCAGGTTTTAAGCCAGCTTTTTCACTCTTCTCTTTTACTTTCATGAAGAGGTTCTTTAGTTTCTCTTTGCTTTCTGCTTTCTGATCCATTGGATCAGCGATAATGCAAGAGAGTTCCAGAAAAAAATCTATTTCTGCTTTATTGACTACAATAAAGTCTTTGACAGTGTGGACCACAACAAACTGTGGAAAATTCTTCAACAGATGGGAATATCAGATCACCTTACTTGCCTCCTGAGAAATATGTATACAAGTCAAGAAGCAACAGTTAGAACTGGACATGGAACAACAGACTGGTCCCAAATGGGAAAAGGAGTCAGTCAAGGCTGTATATTGTCACCCTGCTTATTTAACTTATATGCAGAGTACATCATGAGAAACACTGGACTGGATGAAGCACAAGTGGAATCAAGATTGCTGGGAAAATATCAATAACCTCCGATATGCAGATGACACCACCCTTATGGCAAAAAACGAAGAGGAACTGAAGAACCTCTTGATCAAAGTGAAATAGGAGAGTGAAAAAGCTGGCTTAAAACTCAAAATTAAAAAAACTAAGATCATGGCATCTGGTCCCATCACTTCATGGCAAATAGATGTGGAAACAATGGAAATAGTGACAGACTTTACCTTCTTGGGCTCCAAAGTCACTGTAGATGGTGACTGCAGTCATGAAATTAAAAGATGCTTGCTCCTTAGAAGAAAAGCTATGAACAACCTAAACAGCATATTAAAAAGCAGAGACATTACTTTGCCAGCAAATGTCCATCTAGTTAAGGCTATGGTTTTTCCAATAGTCATGTATGGATGTGAGAGTTGGACTGTAAAGAAAGCTAAGCACCAAAGAATTGATTTTTTTGAACTGTGGTGTTGGAGAAGACTCTTGAGAGTCTCTTGGACTGCAAGGAGATCAAACCAGTCTGTCCTAAAGGAAATCAATCCTGAATATTCATTGGAAGGACTGATACTCAAGCTGAAGCTCCAATACTTTGGTCACCTGATGTGAAGAATTGATTCATTTGAAAAGACCCTGATGCTGGGAAAGTTTGAAGGCAAGAGGAGAAGGAGACGACCGAGGATGAAATGGTTGGACAGTATCACTGACATGATGGACATGAATTCGAGTAAGCTCTGGGAGTTGGTGATGGACAGGGAAGCCCGGGGTGCTACAGTTCATGGGGTCACAAAGAGACAGGACTGAAAGACTGAACTGAACTCTGCCATAAGGGTGGTATGATCTGCATATCTGAGGTTACTGTTATTTCTCTGGCAATCTTGATTATAGTTTGTAGTTTATCCAGCCTAGTATTTCATGTGATGTACTCTGCATATATGTTAAAGAAACAGGGTGACAATATACAGCCTTGGCATACTCCTTTCCCAATTTGGAACCAGGCATAATTCCTTTTGAAGGAGGTCACAATTACTGCCAATAGCCTTTGGCTAAACTACAGGGAGGGAACGTGGCTCCACCCATCAGCATAAAATTGGATTAAAGATTTACTGAGCATATATGTATACCTATCGATGATTGAGGTTTGACAGAAAAACAGAAAATTCTGTAAAGCAATTATCCTTCAATAAAAAATTAATGAAAAAAATAAAAAAGATTTACTGAGCATAGGCTGGCCCATCAGAGCAAGACCCAGTTTTCCCCACAGCCAGTACCTCCCATCAGGAAGTTTTCACAAGCCTCTTATCCTCATCCATCAGAGAGCAGACAGAATGAAAACCACAAACACAGAAAACTAATCAAACTGATCACATGGATCACAGTCTTGTCTAATTCAATGAAACTATGAGCCATGCCATGTAGGGCCACCCAAGACAGGTGGGTCATGGTGGAGAGTTGACAAAACATGGTCCACTGGAGAACAGAATGACAAAACACTTCAGTATTCTTGCCTTGAGAATCTCAAGAACAGTATGAAAAGGCAAAAAGATAGGACACTGAAAGATGAACTCCCCAGGTTGGCAGGTACCCAATATGCTACTGGAGAAGAGCAAAGAAATAGCTCCAGAAGGAATGAAGAGGCTGAGCCAAAGTGGAAACAATGCCCAGTTGTGGATGCATCTGGTGGTGAAAGTAATGTCCGATACTTTAACTGTATAATCTCCCTAACTGAACATACTAGTGGGTAGAGGCGACTGAGATGCCAATTCATTTTTTCTCTCTTTCAACCAGCTCCCACAGTTTTAAGAATGTGCATTTATAGTTATAACACCCAAAGATCAACCCCCCTACACAGAAACATCTGTTTGCTCAGAATGAGAAATGTCTTGCCCAGCATTGCAGGCTTCCCAAGCTATCTTTAAAAACTGAACTGTGTATTATTTGTCCCTCTCCCTATTCCCCAACATTTTTTCTGATCTTTCTTTCATTTGTACCTTTTCCACCCCCTCCTCATTCCTCAAGGTTAAGATAGCAAGTCATAATGAGAGCACATCTGAGTAGATAATGGAGGGTAAGGAGTCCAGGTTCCCTGGGCTCCGACGTAAAGAATCTGCCCACAATGCAGGAGACCCAAGTTCAATCCCTGGATCAGGAAGATCCCCTAAAGAAGGGAATGTCTACCCACTCCAGTATTCTTGCCTGGAGAATTCCATGGACAGAGGAGCCTGGGAGGCTACAGCCCATGGGGTCACAAAGAGACATGACTGAGCAACTAACACACACACTTGTTAGTCAGAGAGATCCGACTTTCCACCTTACTAGATACTGGGACAGAGAAGACAAAGAAGCCACATCTGAAGCTAAACCTAGAGTTTCTTAAATAATTCTCTGTGCTTCTACACCTTATTCTCTAGCCTTGAATCTCAAAGTCCTTTTTTTCTAGCCAAAACTTAGCCACTGTACTAAGAATAGTGCTACTGTTCTTCATCCAAGGACCAGCTAACTCTCAGGTGTGTCTAGTAGTGGGAAGGATTGGGGAGGGGGCGGGGGAAGATAATCACATCCTATAAATGATTGACAAGGGAGAAAAATTCAAAATTTATTTGAAAAATGAATTCCCACCTTCCAACCTTCATTGCAGAAAATTCTTAATGTTATATGCTGGCTGATTATTCAGCTCTTATACATAGGGTGGCACTGAGCAACTGGCCTACCATTTATTCCGGCTTTTTCATCAAGTATATATTATATACAGATTTACAATCTACTTAGGAGTCACTAGTCATGGTTACAGGATATTCCTCTTTCTACAGACACACACACACACACACACACACAAAACACACATTTCCCTTGTCCTACTTTTGTTAACTTGTAGAAATGTTTCTGGGGATAAAAAATCTGCTTAGGTGGATTATGAAGTAGTCCATGGCCTTATCCAGCACTCAGTCCCATTTATTTATGATATTTCTTTCCAAATTACCAACACTTTTTCTAGCCAGCAAGCTCTAATGCCAGAATTAACAGCAGGTCAGTGTGTTCTTTGCTGTGAAAAGAGAAAAAAATGGTTGTGATATTTAAAAAAAAAAAATTAAAGAACATACGTTTTAAAACAGAACATTATATATGATGAAGAAATTTGGGAGATGCTAATCTATATTACACTTAATAAAGTACATGAAAAACTTTGTTATGAAAGATTAGTTTTGACTTCATAGTTTCCCAAAGAGAAAGCTTAGATGTGTGACAACTCAGTAGGAAGAGGGGACCAGACAAACCTCTTATATTTGAGGAAAGAATGCTTTAGGTCCTCCGCTAGGCAAAATATTCCCAACATATGTATATAATGCTCTCTTGTCTTTGGTTCCTAGGCCAGGATTCTTATGAATATGTTTCAAAATCTAATCATTATGCCTATGTCACTGGATGTTCAACAGTACCACTATAATGATGGTGACTTTTTTGACTTTTGAGTACTTTTAAGACAAAAGGCCTGGAATTTACAAGAATAAATGGATTTTTATTATCTTGAAATTATTTAATTTGCTATTTTTAGTAGATGTATACTTTAAAACCCCTGTTTCTAAACAGAAATTGAAGTAGCTATACTAAATTTAGTGGAACTATGACTTCATGTTCATAGAAATACATCTATTTCTGCTTTATTGACTATGCCAAAGCCTTTGACTGTGTGGATCACAATAAACTGTGGAAAATTCTGAAAGAGATGGGAATACCAGACCATCTGACCTGTCTCTTGAGAAACCTGTATGCAGGTCAGGAAGCAACAGTTAGAACTGGACATGGAACAACAGACTGGTTCCAAATAGGAAAAGGAGTACGTCAAGGCTGTATATTGTCACCCTGCTTATTTAACTTATATGCAGAGTACATCATGAGAAACGCTGGGCTGGAAGAAACACAAGCTGGAATCAACATTGCCGGGAGAAATATCAATAACCTCAGATATGCGGATGACACCACCCTTATGGCAGAAAGTGAAGAAGAACTAAAGAACTTCTTGATGAAGGTGAAAGAGGAGAGTGAAAAAGTTGGCTTAAAGCTCAACATTCAGAAAACTAAGATCATGGCATCTGGTCCCATCATGTCATGGGAAATAGATGGGGAAACAGTGGAAACAGTGTCAGACTTTTTTTGGGGGGGCCCCAGAATCACTGCTGATGGTGACTGCAGCCATGAAATTAAAAGATGCTTACTCCTTGGAAGGAAGGTTATGGCCAACCTAGATAGCATATTTAAAAGCAGAAACATTACTTTGCCATCAAAAGTCTGTCTAGTCAAGGCTATGGTTTTTCCAGTGGTCATGTATGGATGTGAGAGCTGGACGGTGAAGAAAGCTGAGCGCCGAAGAATTGCTGCTTTTGAACTGTGGTGTTGGAGAAGACTCTTGAAAGTCCCTTGGACTGCAAGGAGATCCAATCAATCCATCCTAAAAGAGATCAATCCTGGGTGTTCATTGGAAGGTCTGATGTTGAAGCTGAAACTCCAATACTTTGGCCACCTCATGCGAAGGATTGACTCATTGGAAAAGATCCTAATGCTGGGTAGGATTGGGGGAGGGAGGAGAAGGGGATGCCAGAAGATGAGATGGTTGGATGGCATCACCGACTCGATGGACAGGGGTTTGGGTGGACTCCGGGAGTTGGTGATGGACAGGGAGGCCTGGCGTGCTGCAATTCATGGGGTCGCAAAGAGTCGGACATGACTGAGCGACTGAACTGAACTGATGACTTCATGAAACATTTTCATATGCTGAAATTTTTCTGTATATCTGAATATAGGCTATGACCTAATTTTTAGTTGAGACTCAGGGACATTTTTATCCTAATCAAAACGTTTCTCCTTATATACTGCTATGTTGAAACTCTACACGTATTAAAACATGAACTATTGTATAGACATCTGTGACACCAAGTGAAAAAGACCTTATCCTCAATAGCACAGAATGAAGAAAGAACTACTTGAGTATATTGAACTACCTAATCTCTTTCATAATTTTTTTAAAAAATTTACTATATTCTATATATCACTTATCAAAATTTATAATTCTGTAATTACATAGTTATTAGTTCAATGTCTGTGTCCTCTAATAGAAATGCCAATTCCATAAGACCAGTGATCATTTATAATTATATAAATATATATAACTGACACTTTGTAGGCATTAATAATGGACCAAACACAGTTTTAAGTACTTTAAACACACGAACCCATTTAATTCTCATAACGGCTCTATTATTATTATCTGCACTTGCAAAGAAGGAATACAAATAAATCAATTAACTAATATAAGTTCAAGTGCTAGGAAGTAGGGGGCCACTCTTCAAACCCAGGCAGATCTCTGGTTCTTGAATTTCACTATGCTATTTGGTTTGTTTCCAGGAGGCTCTAAAATCAGACTGTCCGTTTTTGCTCTAGCTTCACTCTTTATCAACACAGTAACTGAAGGAAAGTTACTTAACTCTATTTCCTTTTGGAAAAAATTAATACATAATAACTACCACAAGGAATTGGTTATAAAATCAAATGTCATTATATACGCAGGTCAGGTAGCAACAGTTAGAACTGGACATGGAACGACAGACTGGTTCCAAACAGGAAAAGGAGTATGGCAAGGCTGTATATTGTCACCCTGTTTATTTAACTTATATGCAGAGTACATCATGAGAAACGCTGGGCTGGAGGAAGCACAAGTTGGAATCAAGATTTCCGGGAGAAATATCAATAACGTCAGATATGCAGATGACACCACCCTTATGGCAGAAAGGGAAGAAGAACTAAAGAGCCTCTTGATGAAAGTGAAAGAGGAGAGTGAAAAAGTTGGCTTAAAGCTCAACATTCAGAAAACTAAGATCATGGAATCTGGTCCCATCACTTCATGGCAGATAGATGAGGAAACAGCGGAAACAGTGGCTGACTATTTTTCTGGGCTCCAAAATCACTGCAGATGGTGATTGCAGCCATAAAATTAAAAGACACTTACTCCTTGGAAGGGAAGTTATGACCAACGTAGACAGCATATTAAAAAGCAGAGACGTTACTTTGCCAACAAAGGTCCGTCTAGTCAGGGCTATGGTTTTTTCAGTAGTCATGTATAGATGTGAGAGCTGGACTATAAAGAAAGCTGAGCACTGAAGAATTGATGCTTTTGAAGTTTGGTGTTAGAGAAGAATCTTGAGAGTCCCTTGGACTGCAAGGAGATCCAACCAGTCCATCCTAAAGGAGATCAGTCCTCGGTGTTCATTGAAAGAACTGATGTTGAAGCTGAAACTCCAATACTTTGGCCACCTGATGCAAAGAGCTGACTCATTTGAGAAGACCCTGATGCTGGGAAAGATTGAGGGCAGGAGGAGAAGGGGACGACAGAGGATGAGATGGCTGGATGGCATCATTGACTCAATGAACATGGGTTTGGGTAGACTCTGGCAGTTGGTGATGGATAGGGAGGCCTGGCGTGCTGCGGTTCATGGGGTTGCAAAGAGTCGGACACGACTGAGTGACTGAACTGACCTGACCTGAACTGATATAGAAATACCCAGCACAGAATACTGTGCCAGCTTTAGGGCAGGTATCCAAAAGATGTTTGTTGAATAAATGAAGGGAAAGTTACTATATGAACTACATGTAATACATCCTTCCTATTATATTTCTTGGTTCACTTATTTGTTTTTTAACCTATACTAAATTGCATATAATGAACTACTTTGGGAAAATAACTGTCAAAAATGTAAATGAACTCCTAGAATAAACCAACTGCAATCTTTGTGACCTTGGATTAGACCAGTGGTCCTTAAATGACAATGAATGTATAAAAGAAGTAAAAAGAGATAAATTGTACTTCATATAAATTTTAAACTTCTGTGTATCAAAGGATACCACAAAAAAAGTGGAAGACAACCTGCAAATTTGGGCAAATATTTCTGCAAATCATATATATGATAAGGACTTGTACTGAGAATATACAAAGAATTCTTAAAACTTCAAAAGGAAAAGTCAAATTATTTAATTAAAATTGGGTAAAAAAAATCAAAATATTATTTCTCCAAGGAATATACACAAGTGGTCGATGAGTACATGAAAAGATACTCAATATCATGAGTCTTAGGGAAAAGCAAATCAGAACTTCAATGAGATACCACTTCACACACACAAGTAGGGTTTATACATATATATATATATATATAGACATATATATATATATATGTATGTATATATATTAAGGGCAGCCAACAACAAGTGTTAGGGAGGATATGGAGAAACTGAAGCCTTCATACATTGGTGATGGGAATGTAAAATAGTGCAGCCATTTTGGAAAACAGTTTGGCACTTCCTCAAAATGTTAAAAACACTACTACTGCAACATCCAACAATCCAACTCTTAAAGTATTATACAACTCAAGAAAACCAAACACATAAATCCACACAAAACTTATACACAAATATTTACAGCAGGATTATTTATAATACCCCCAAAGGGAAAAACACTTTGTATGCTGATCAGTTGATGAATGGATCAGCACAAGAGGCAAGTCCTTATTGTGTGTGTGTGTGTGTTTGTGTGTGTGCGCTCAGTCGTGGCTGACTCTTTGTGACCCCGTGGACTGTAGCCCTTGAGACTCCTCTGTCAATGAAATTTTCCAGGCAAGAATACTGGAGTGTGTTGCCATTTCCTACTTCAGGGGATCTTCCCAACGCAAGGATCAAACCTGCATCTCTTGCACTGGGCAGGTGGATTCTTTACCACTGTGTCACCTAGGAAATCTGAAGCAATATTCTTTGTCAATAAAAATAATATGACAATGTGGATGCCTTGAAAACATTTTACTAAATGAAAGAAACCAGTCACAAAAGGCCACATATACTATGATTCTATTTATATGAAATGTCCAGAAAAAGCAAATTCATGAAGACTAAAAGTAGATCAGTGGTGACCAGAGATAAAGGAAGTGGTGAAGTGCTGCACTCAATATGCCAGTAAATTTGGAAAACTCAGCAGTGGCCACAGGACTGGAAAAAGTCAGTTTTCATTCCAATCCCAAACAAAGGCAATGCCAAAAAATGCTCAAACTACTGTACGATTGCACTCATCTCACAAGCTAGCACACTAATGCTCAAAATTCTCCATGACAAGCTTCAACAGTATGTGAACCGTGAATTTCCAGATGTTCACACTGGATTTACAAAAGGCAGAGGAACCAGAGATAAAATTGCCAACATTCATTGGATCATTGAAAAAGCAAGAGAGTTCCAGAAAAACATCTACTTCTGCTTTATTGACTATGCCAAAGCTTTCGACTGTGTGGATCACAAAAAACTGTCGAAAATTCTTCAAGAGATGGGAATACCAGACCACCTGACCTGCCTCCTGAGAAATCTGTATGCAGGTAAGGAAGCAACAGTTAGAACTGGACATGGAACAACAGACTGGTTCCAAATTGGGAAAGGAGTTAGTCAAGGCTGTATATTGTCACCCTCCTTATTTAATTTATATGCAGAGTACATCATGAGAAATGCTGAGCTGGAGGAAGCAGAAGCTGGAATCAAGATTGCCAGGAGAAATATCAATAACCTCAGATATGCAGATGACACCACCCTTATGGCAGAAGGTGAAGAAGAACTAAAGAGCCTCTTGATGAAAGAGTGAAAAAGTTGGCTTAAATATCAACATTCAGAAAACTAAGATCATGGCATCTGGTTCCATCACTTCATGGCAAATAGACTGGGAAACAGTGGAAAACAGTGACACTCTTTATTTTGGGGGGCTCCAAAATCACTGTAGATGGTGACTGCAGCCATGAAATTAAAATACGTTTTCTCCTTGGAAGAAAAGTTATGACCAATCCAGACAGTACATTAAAAAGCAGAGACATTGCTTTGCCAACAAAGGTCTGTCTAGTCAAAGCTATGGTTTTTCCAGTAGTCATGTATGGATGTGAGAGTTGGACTATAAAGAAAGCTGAGCTCCAACGAATTGATGCTTTTGAACTATGGTGTTGAAGAAGACTCTTGAGAGTCCCTTGGACTGCAAGGAGATTCAACCAGTCCATCCTAAAGGAGGTCAGTCCTGAATATTCATTGGAAGGACTGATGCTGAAGCTGAAACTCCAATACTCTGTCCACCTGATGCAAAGAATTGGAAAAGACCCTGATGCTGGGAAAGATTGAAGGCGGGAAGGAGAAGGGGCCAACAGAGGATGAGATGGTTGGATGGCATCACCGACTCAATGGACATGAGTTTGAGTAAACTCTGTGAGTTGGTGATGGACTGGGAGGCCTGGCGTGCTGCAGCCCATTGGGTCGCAAAGAGTCAGACACGACTGAGAAACCAAACTGAATTGAACTGAATTGAAAGTGACAGCTAATGGGTATGGATATTCTTTTTGGAGTGGTAAAAAAATAATCCAAAGTTAGACAATGGTGATGAGTGCACAACCTTACCTTATGAACACTGAACCACTACAAGAGTGAATTTATGGTATGCGAATCATATCTCAATAAAGATGTTATTTAAAAATGTAAATGAGACAACAGGTTCTAGTTGCAATACTTATAGTAACTACACTTGTGACTATGTATTTATTCATTCTGAGTTTCAGTTTCTACAACATGATATGAATAGTGAAGACTTTTCTATAAGATCTTTTCCAACTCTGAAATTACAGTCACAATGAAATAATGTTTTGCATAATTTAAATATTATATAATGATACATACACACACATCACACATGCATACATATATATTCCACATATAAACCTAATTAGTTGCAACTGGCATTCTACACAGGGCTTCCCTGATAGTTCAGCTAGTAAAGAATCTGCCTGCAATTCAGGAGACCCTGGTTCGATTCCTGGGTCAGGAAGATACCCTGGAGAAGGAATAGGCTACCCACTCCAGTATTCTTGGTCTTTCCTGGTGGCTCAGCTGGTAAAGTATCCACCTGCAATGTGGGAGACCTGGGTTCGATCCCTAGGTTGGGAAAATTCTCTGGAGGGGGGAATGGCTACCCACTCCATTATTCTGGTCTGGAGAATTCCATTCTACACAATAAAGTTACATCAAGAAATGTAGAATTATGAATGTCTTAATTTTGTAACTTTATAAAGCAACTTTATGAAACATCTCAATTAACATATTACAAAATTTTTCTTTATTGGAAAAGGAGAATACAATTAAATATATTTAACACTGAATGTTGGATCTGGTCATATATTCATCATCTTTTCAATATAACTGCCATTTGTAAAGAAAACATACATAATGTTTCATGGGAAAAGGCTCAACAGTTGTTAGTGAGGTAGAAAGGCTGAAATTTTGAGTAGGTTTAGGAGAAGCTGAGACTACCTTGAGGGGTTTGGATTTACGGGTTTAACATAAGAAGGGTGAAAGCAATCAACAGAGCACAAACATAACTATGGTTCAGTTCACAGTTCTGAAGACAGCAACCTGTCCTCAGGGTCATTATTTTGAAAATGTTGAAAGTGAAATCTGTGCTGTATACAATGAAGAAAGTTGCATTAAATCAGTAATACTTTAATGACATAACTCAAGAATCCTTTCTGATATCTGCATGTTTACTTACTATTTCTCTTCTCATAAAAGTAAAATGTATACAGCTCAAAGAAAATGGATAACCAATAGTCTGGTCTCTGACTAAACCAGATGTAGCCAGCTTTAAATGTCAAAAATAAAAAAAGAACAGAGGGTCACTTTAAAGAAATAATAGATATTTCAACTGTAATGGACTTTATGAAAACATCTAATCCTTTACTTATATTCAAGTAGTTACATCCCCTTTAAAGCTCAGAGGCAGTTCAGTCCCACTGCTAATTAGTAACATGCTTATAAGATGGAGTATGTTTCTTCTAATTTCACTTCCAAAAAATATAACTGAAAATCTAGAAAACACTAAAAATTTATATAATCATGAATTCTTAGTCTCTTTTCTATCATTCTCAGTCATCTATCTAATGCCTACATCTGTCTCTCCCAAGAATGGTAAGTATTCCAAGTTCCTTAGGTCCAATTCCAGTTTTCATGCACGTACAAGAAAATACAAATATAGAACATTCCCATCTCACACTTCAAAGATTGTACATGATGCACACTGCTCTACTGCACCCTATTTTCCTGTTAAATTGTTTTTTTTTAATATGTCCATATCAGTAAATGGAGATTTTTCATCTCAACATTTTTGGTATACCATTCTACTTTTAAACGTTTCACAGTTTATTTAACTTTTTAGATACATTCAAATTATTGCCATTCTAAACACTGCCCCAAATGAACGTTTGTAACTGTGTTTCGGTGCCAGCATATCTATAAGATAAATTTCCTAGAAGATATATTAATGGAGCACTATTTACATTTAAATGCATCACTTAGATTCTGAAGCAGCTCCATCAAAACGTGATCTTTGGTGAAACTCCTATTTCACCAGGCCACATCAGCTTGTGGCAAACACAACCCTCAACACATATGTGGAAGAAATCAAAACTCCTTTTCTATCATTTACAACAATTACTGATCTGTTTTCTTTATTAGCCTTGTTCCTTCTGTGATGTGGAAAAAGAGCATATGAGTCTCAGGTTGTACTTGTGACATTTTGCTTTTTCACTTGAGCTTTATTTCCATGCTTCTGTTGTCCTCTACTCCTGATATTACCCCATGGATTTCCATGGCACTTGTCTATTGCAACATTATCTTCATCACTCTACTCTATGATAGGGAGAATTTCCTTTCTTTCTCAGTTTATTCCATAAAGACAGGTGATATAAACAATTTATTTTCCCATACTCTTGATCTTGAGGTTTCCAATAGTAAATGATATGTCAAACTAGAGATCACTTCTAACTATATTATTTAATAATTTTCGACTGAAGCCAATGATAGGCTTTCTAAAAACCTAAGCTCCTCCATTATTTATTCTGTACAGGTAGGAGGAGAAGGGGGTACAACAGAGGACAAGATGGTTGGATAACATCACTGACTCAATGGACATGAGTTTGAGCAAGTTCCAGGAAATGGTGAAGGACAGGGAAGCCTGGCATGCTGCATGCAGTCCATGGGGTCGCAAAGAGTTGGACATGACTGAGCAACTGAACAACAGAGAACCTGAAGATGTATAAACACATGTGCACATATCTACACACACACGCACAATCACAAATTTTAATTGTCCTTTTAGTTACACATGCACAAACACACAAATTTTAATTGTCCTTTTAGTTATCTCTTTTGTCCTTCCTTCACTACAGTTATTAATGAGAGAGCTGTTACTGAGAACTTCTGACTTTTATAAAATAACTTTAACAATATTTTAGCTTATAAGAACCTATAGTAATTTACAGAAAGTATTTATAAAATAAGTGATCCTTCTCTTATTATCTATGATAATTATTATATTGTTCTAAATTTTACGCTATACATAGTTATTTCAAAGGGATTTAATTTTTCATAATTATATCTAATGTTGGTTTTGGACTATTTGCATTACAAGAAATAAAAAGTGTTTTACTTTTCAACCTTTATCATGTGATTCATTCTAATTTACTACTGTTTGATTTTATTCTACTTCAAATAACTAAAAAAGTGGGTAGCAGCTTGTTTTACTGTTAATGAATGGTTTGCCCATTTTTTAGGGAAACAAATTAAAGAGTAAAATAATTTTATTTAAATTGTTGATAGGTCAACACTACTGCACTTGAGCTCATTCTTTAGAATTCACCCACACCTGGAGGCATTTGTTTTGCTGGACTTTTTCTTATCTTTTCTGCTCTGCAGAACTATCTTTTAGCTCCTGATGTCAGCTAGGATGATAACAAAAAGTAATGCGTTACAATGATTTCATAATAATTATTTTCTTGCTTTGAATATCCATAACAGTTACTAATTATACTCTTCTTTCTTCACTTACATGCTATCTCTGTGCCTTTATGTACAGATCTTAATAATTATGTACAGATCCTCCATAATTAGGTTCTAATGCCTGAGGTTATGTCACTGTACATGTTAAATCATCTAATGCACTGTCTCTATTGCAAGATCTCCTGGAGGAGGGCATGACAACCCATTCCAGTATTCCTCCCTGGAGAATCCCATGGACAGAGGAGCCTGGAGGGCTATAGTCACGTGTTGCAAAGACTTGGACATGACTGAAGCGACTGAGAACACACACACACACACACACACACACTAGTGGTAGAAGCTTAAAAATTGACAGCCGTAAATGACTATAATTATGATAATGAAAGGCGCATATTAGTTAAATAAAATCATTAAGACATGTATACAAAAGCACATAGCACATACATCAACACATACAGCAACCTCAATTTTGTTTCCTGCATTTATCAAATATCTTTGGCAAATAAGACACAGAAGACAATCTGGGCCTCAGTTTTCTTAAAAACATAATATCGTACAAGCTTTTTATTATTCCTTTAGCAAGTTAATTCTATTTCTCCACTATAAAATAAAATAATATCTTACTATTGAAGTAAATTTTTTTGTCCCTGGATAAAATAATGCTAAGTTAAAAATGTTCCTGGAATTTGCAAACATGCTCCGTTGCTCAGTTCTGTCCGACTCTTTGTAACCCTATAGACTGTAGCCCACCAGGCTGCTCTGTCTATGGGATTTCCCAGGCAAGAATACTGGAGTGGGTTGCAATTTCCTACTCCAGGGGATCTTCCTGAACCAGGGATCAAACCTGTGTCCCCTGCATCTCCTACATTGGCAGGTGGATTCTTTACCATTGTGCCACCTGGGAAGTTGTTCCTGGAATACTTCACCAATAATGAGTTTGAACATTTCAGACAATATGTCAAGCTATTTAAGGTAACACTTTCAAAAATCAATATGGCTTTAATAAGCAAAACCAAAATCTTTATAATCCCTGATTCTTTTGTCTCGTTCAAAATTACATAAGCTTAAGAAATCTAAGAGTAATTGCATATTTCAAAAAACATATGGTTTCTGAGACACAAAGTACACGTTAATTTTATAAAATAGTTTATATAAGTACAAATATTCAAAAAAGCAGAAAGAGTTTGACCTTCAGAGCCAGACCTTGGTTTGAAAATAATAACTAACACTTACCAGTTACTGAACTTTCATATTCTTATCTATAATATAGGAATAATTCCACCATTGTCTAAGGGTTTAGAGTATTGCAAGGAACAAAAGTAATACTTTTAAAATATGACACATAATGTATACTCAGTAAATGTAACTATCTTATTACAACTAAATCCCATATCTTGTGGATCTCATGCAGGTCTAACTATGAGACATATTTCTACTCCCAAACAAACTACACAGAATAAATATCATTGGCAAGAGAGCTTGCTATTGTCAACATTAAGACTTTGAGTTTGAAGTCCTGGTTTGAGCATTGGCTCTGCTTAGTTAACATTTTGTATACTTTGCACAAATAATTTGAGGTAAATTTTACTTTTCTCATTAGTAAAAAGATGACAGTAACAGATAATATGCAGTATAGACTTTTGCTAGATCATAAGTCAGTATTATTGAACACCTTCTTTAAAGAGCTATAAACAAATTATTATTTTATTATGTATCTGCATTTCTTCATAATATTGACTACACAGATGAATTCAACAGCTGTCTTTTCTTGCAGTTCGTGAGCTCCACAGGGCAGGAATCATGCTATTTCCCTACTTTTTATGACTCTTCAAAAAACACAATATTAATTTTTTTATTATAAAAATTCCTTGATATTAGCAAGTATACAAACAAAATATGTGAACATTCAAATTAATTTTTGAATAATTATGAGAATAAACACTATATTTTAAATAAAATGTTACCTCTGGCAATGTTCATTTGATTTAGAACTTGAAATAACTTTAATTAAAATATATGTTAGTGATTTCGTTAATATTGTCAAAATATATCATTGATAGAATGAAGTAGAGAATACTTTTCATTACCACTGAAAAAGAAGAGCTACTGGAAAAGAAACTATTATGAAGAAGTCTAAAAGTCAGATAAGTGCAAAATAGCAAAATTATATTTTAAAAGGAAAAAAAATTACAAAATACCATAGCTATTAAAAGATAATTATGTGGAAAGAACTAAACTGATTTACATAAACAAATTTATTTCAATTAAGGATTGCAAAATGGTAATTATATCAAGTCAAATAAATGTTTATTGAGAGTACATACAATTATAGAAAACAGAAATAATTCTTTCAACTCAAAATTCAAGGAAACCAAATAAATTCTAAGAATAAAAAATTAGTATTCAGTTTAGATATTTGGAAGTTTATATTTAATCAGGCTTTATCTACAACTACTTTCATCTTTATAAAATGTTGTTTATCAGCCCTGGTTTAAAGTATTTATACTCTAGATATGAGTATATTAAAATAGTTAAATATACTATTTTAATAGTATAAAATAAGTTAAATAGTATAATATGTGTTTAAATATCAGTAGGGAGTTTTATACACATTGTAATCAGCAAACCACAAGACCCAAAACCAGTCATACTGCAGCATCTAGGACAAGACCAGGAAGTTTACTTCTGTGAGAAAAGTTTTCTAGAGTTTGTGAATAATGGGTAATATTAGTTCTTGGAATTCATCAACCCTACAATTTTAGTAGATTATTTGAAAAGTATGGCGTCCTACTAACCATCAGTAAAGGAAATCCGCAAATAAAATCAGTGAAAATAACTATTTCTTCCCTTTTTTGCTAAGGTAAGGGTGGCTCACTGGTAAAGAATCCGGCTGCAAATTCAGGAGACACAGGTTCAATACTGGGGCAGGAAGATCCCCTGGAGAAGGAAATGGCTATCCACTCCAGTATTCTTGTCTGGGAAATCCCATGGACACAGGAGCCCGGCAGGCTATGGTCCATGGTGTCCCAAAGAGTCAGACACAATTTAGCAACTAAACAACAACAAATGTACATAATACCGAATGAAAATAATTGAGAAAAATAACATGTTATGAAAAAATGTGAAAATGGTTATCTACATTACTACAAATACAAAAAAATATTCTGGTGGTCTTCATTAAAATAAATAATTAAAGTTGAACAATTAGGCAAATGGTTATCTACAAATGGTTATCTACATTACTACAAATACAAAAAAATGTTCTGGTGGTCTTCATTAAAATAAATAATTAAAGTTGAACAATTAGGCAAATGGTTATCTACAAATGGTTATCTACATTACTACAAATACAAAAAAATGTTCTGGTGGTCTTCATTAAAATAAATAATTAAAGTTGAACAATTAGGCATTGAGCTGTTACACTGTGGTTGTTGCTGTTGTTCACTCAGTCATGTCAGATTATTTGCAACCCCATAGACTATAGCACGCCAGGCTTCCCTGTCCTTCACCATCTCCCAGAGCTTCTTCAAACTCATGTCCATTGAGCTGATGATGCCTCTAAACATCTCATCTTCTGTCATCCCTTCTCCTCCTGCATCCTCATTCCCAGCATCAAGGTCTTTTCCTGTGAGTTGGATCTTCACATCAGGTGGCCAAAGTACTGCAGCTTCAGCATCAGTCCTTCCAATGAATATTCCCAGGGTTTATTTCCTTTAGGATTGACTAGTTCAATCTCCCTGCAGTCCAAGGGACCCTCAAGAGTCTTCTCCAACACCACAGTTCAAAAGCATCAATTCTTCAGGGCTTAGCCTTCATGGTCCAACTGTCACATCCACACATGACTAATGGAAAAACCATAGCTTTAACTAGACAGATATTTGTTGTCAATGTCTCTGTAATGTCTCTGCTTTTTAATATGTTATCTAGGTTTGTCATAGCTTTTCCTAAAAGGAGCAATGGTCTGTTACTTTTGTGACTGCAATCACTGTCCACAGTGATTTTTGAACCCAAGAAAATAAAATCTGTCACTGTTACCATTGTTTCCCAATCTATTTGCCATGACGTGACTGGACCACATGATATGAACTTTGTTTTTTGAATTTTAAGTTTTAAGCCAGCTTTTTCACTCTCCTCTTTCAACTTCATCAAAAGGTTCTTTAGTTCCTCTTAACTTTCTGCCATAAGAATGGTGTCATCTGCGTATCTGAGGTTATTGATATTTCTCCCAGCAATCTTGATTCCATCTTTTGCTTCATCCAGCCTGGCATGTTGCATGATGTACTCTGCGTATAAGCTAAATAAACAGGGTGACAATTTACAGCATTGACACACACCTTTCCCAGTTTGGAACCGTCTGTTTTTTCATGTTTGATTCTTAACTGTTGCTTCTTGACCTGCATTCAGGTTTCCTGGGAGGCAGGTTAGGGGATCTGGAATTCCCATCTCTGGAAGAATTTTCCACAGATTGTTGTGATCCACACAGTGAAAGGCTTTAGCATAGTCAAAGAAGAAGAAGTACATGCTTTTCTGGAATTCCCTTGCTTGTTCTATGATCCAGCAGATGTTGGCAATTTGATCTCTGCTTCCTCTGCCTTTTCTAAATGAAACTTTTACATCTGCAAGTTCTCAGTTCACATACGGCTGAAGCCTAGCATTGAGGATTTTTAGCATCATCTTGCTAGCATGCAATTGTATGGTAGTTTGAACATTTTATGGGCTTTGCCCTTCTTTGGGATCAGAATGAAAACTAACCTTTTCCAGTCCCATGGCCACTGCTGGGTTTTCCAGGTTTGCTGGCATATGGAGTGCAGCACTTTCACAGCAGCATCTTTTAGGATTTGAAATAGCTCAGCTAGAATTCCATCACCTCCACTATCTTTGTTCGTAGTGATGCTTCCTAGGCCCAACTGACTTCAGACTCTAGGATGTCTGGCTCTATGTGAGTGATCACATCATCGTGGTTATCCAGGTCATTAAAATATTTCTTGTATAGTTCTTCAGTGTATTGTTGCCACCTCTTATTAATCTCTTCTGCTTCTGTTAGCTCCATACTGTTTCTGTCCTTATTGTACTTAGCTTTGCATGAAAGGTTCCCTTGGAATCTCTGATTTTATTGAAGAGACCTCTAATCTTTCCTGTTTTATTTTTTTACTCTATTTCTTTGCATTGTTCACTTAGGAAGGCTTTCTTATTTCTCCTTGCTATTCTATGAAACTCTACATTCAGATGAGTATATCTTTCCGTTTCTCCTTTGTGCTTCATTTCTCTTCTTTTCTCAGCTATTGGTAAGGTCTCCTCAGACAATCATTTTGCCTTTCTGCATTTCTTTTTCTTGGGGATGGTTTTGATCACTGCCTGGTGTACAAGCTTACAAACCTCCATCCATAGTTCATCAGGCACTCTATCAGACCTAATCCCTCGAATCTATTTGTCACTTTTACTGTATAACCATTAGAGATTTGATTTAGGTCATTCCTGAATGGCCTAATGGTTTTCCCTACTTTATTCAACTTAAGTCTGAATTTTTGCAATAAGGTGTTCATGATCTGGAGAAGGCAATGGCACCCCACTCCAGTACTCTTGCCTGGAAAATCCCATGGAAGAGGAGCCTGGTGGGCTACAGTCCATGGGGTCGCTAAGAGTCAGACACAACTGAGCGACTTCACTTTCACTTTTCCCTTTCATGCACTGGAGAAGGAAATGGCAACCCACTCCAGTATTCTTGCCTGGAGAATCCTAGGGACGGCAGAGCCTGGTGGGCTGCCGTCTAAGGGGTCGCACAGAGTCGGACACGACTGAAGCGACTTAGCAGTAGCAGCAGTTCATGATCTGAGCCACAGTCAGCTCCCAGTCTTGTTTATAGAGCTTCTCCATCTTTGGCTGCAAAGAATATAATCAATCTGATTTTGGTATTGGCCATCTGTTGATGTCCACGTATAGAGTTGCCTCTTGAGTTGTTGCAAGAGGGTGTTGGCTATGACCAGTGTGTTCTCTTGGCAAAACTCTGTTAGGCTTTACCCTGCTTCATTTTGTACTCCAAGACCAAACTTGCCCATTACTCCAGGTATCTCTTGACTTCTTACTTTTGCATTCCAGTCCCCTATGATGAAAAGGACAATTTTTTTCAGTGTTAGTTCTAGAAGGTCTTGTAAGTCTTCATAGAAATGTTCAACTTCAGCCTTTTCAGGACTACTAGTTGGGGCACATACTTGGATTACTGTGATACTGAAGGGTTTGCCTGGGAATCAAACTGAGATCATTCTGTTGTTTTTGAGACTGTACCCAAGGAATGCATCTCAGACTCTTTTTTTGCCTATAAGGGCTACTCCATTTCTTCTAAGGGATTCTGCCCACAGTAGTAGATATAATGATCATCTGAACTAAATTCACCCATTCCCATCCATTTTAGTTCACTTATTCCTAAAATGTCAGTGTCCACTCTTGCCATCTCCCGCTTCGCAACTTCCAATTTACCTTGATTCATGGACCTAACAATCCAGATTCCTATGCAATATTGCTCTTTATAACATCAGACTTTATTTTAACCACGAGTTACATCTACAACTTCAGTATTCTTGCCGTGAGAACCCCATGAACAGTATGAAAAGGAAAAAATATAGGACACTGAAAGATGAACTCCCCAGGTCAGTAGGTGCCCAATATACTAATGGAGATCAGTGGAGAAAATAACTCCAGAAAGAATGATGGGATGGAGCCAAAGCAAAAACGATACCCAACTGTGGATGTGACTGGTGACAGACGCAAAGTCCGATGCTATAAACAGCAATATTGCATAGGAACCTGGAATGTTAGGTCCATGAATCAAGGCAAATTGGAAGTGGTCAAACAGGAGATGGCAAGAGTGAACGTCGACATTCTAGGAATCAGCGAACTAAGATGGACTGGAATGGGTGAATTTAACTCATATGACCATTATATCTACTACTGTGGGCAAGAATCCCTTAGAAGAAATGGAGTAGCCATCATGGTCAACAAAAGAGTCCGAAATGCAGTACTTGGATGCAATCTCAAAAATGATAGAATGATCTCTGTTCGTTTCCAAGGCAAACCATTCAATATCACGGTAATCCAAGTCTATGCCCCAACCAGTAATGCCGAAGAAGCTAAAGTTGAACGATTCTATGAAGACCTACAAGACCTTTTAGAACTAACACCCAAAAAAGATGTCCTTTTCATTATAGGGGACTGGAATGCAAAAGTAGGAAGTCAAGAAACACCTGGCGTAACAGGCAAGTTTGGCCTTGGAGTACAGAATGAAGCAGGGCAAAGGCTAATAGAGTTTTGCCAAGAGAACGCACTGGTAATAGCAAACACCCTATTCCAACAACACAAGAGAAGACTCTACACGTGGACATCACCAGATGGTAAACACCGAAATCAGATTGATTATATTCTTTGCAGCCAAAGATGGAGAAGCTCTATACAGTCAGCAAAAACAAGACCGGGAGCAGACTGTGGCTCGGATCACGAACTGCTTATTGCCAAATTCAGCCTTAAATTGAAGAAAGCAGGGAAAACCACTAGACCATTCAGGTATGACCTAGATCAAATCCCTTATGAGTATATCGTGGAAGTGACAAATAGATTTAAGGGTCTAGACCTGATAGACAGAGTGCCTCATGAACTATGGACAGACGTTCGTGACATTGTACAGGAGACAGGGATCAAGAAAATCCCCATGGAAAAGAAATGCAAAAAAGCAAAATGGCTGTCTGAAGAGGCCTTACAGATAGCTTGGAAGAGAAGAGAAGTGAAAAGCAAAGGAGAAAAGGAAAGATATTCCCATCTGAATGCAGAGTTCCAAAGAATAGCAAGGAGACATACGAAAGCCTTCCTCAACAATCAGTGCAAAGAAATAGAGGAAAACAACAGATTGTGAAAGACTAGAGATCTCTTCAAGAAAATTAGAGATACCAAAGGAACATTTCATGCAAAGATGGGCTCGATTAAGGACAGAAATGGCATGGACCTAACAGAAGCAGAAGATATTAAGAAGAGGTGGCAAGAATACACAGAAGAACTGTACAAAAAAGATCTTCACGACCCAGATAATCACAATGGTGTGATCACTCACCTAGAGCCAGACATCCTGGAATGTGAAGTAAAGTGGGCCTTAGAAAGCATCACTATGAACAAAGCTAGTGGAGGTGATGGAATTCCAGTTGAGCTATTTCAAATCCTCAAAGGTGATGCTGTGGAAGTGCTGCACTCGATATGCCAGCAAATCTGGAAAACTCAGCAGTGGCCACAGGACTGGAAGAGGTCAGTCTTCGTTCCAATCCCAAAGAAAGGCAATGCCAAAGAATGTTCAAACTACTGCACAATTGCACTCATCTCAAATGTTAGTAAAGTAATGCTCAAAATTCTCCAAGCCAGGCTTCAGCAATACGTGAACCGTGAACTTCCAGGTGTTCAAGCTGGTTTTAGAAAAGGCAGAGGAACCAGAGATCAAATTGCCAATATCTGCTGGATCATCGAAAAAGCAAGAGAGTTCCAGAAAAACATCTATTACTGCTTTATTGACTACGCCAAAGCCTTTGACTGTGTGGATCACAATAAACTGTGGAAAATTCTGAAAGAGATGGGAATACCAGACCATCTGACCTGTCTCTTGAGAAACCTGTATGCAGGTCAGGAAGCAATAGTTAGAACTGGACATGGAACAACAGACTGGTTCCAAATAGGAAAAGGAGTACGCCAAGGCTGTATACTGTCACCCTGCTTATTTAACTTATATGCAGAGTGCATCATGAGAAACACTGGGCTGGAAGAAACACAAGCTGGAATCAAGATTGCCAGGAGAAATATCAATAACCTCAGATATGCGGATGACACCACCCTTACGGCAGAAAGTGAAGAAGAACTAAAGAGCCTCTTGATGAAGGTGAAAAAGGAGAGTGAAAAAGTTGGCTTAAAGCTCAACATTCAGAAAACTAAGATCATGGCATCTGGTCCCATCACGTCATGGGAAATAGATGGGGAAACAGTGGAAACAGTGTCAGACTTTATTTTTGGGGGGCTCCAGAATCACTGCTGATGGTGATTGCAGCAATGAAATTACAAGACGCTTACTCCTTGGAAGGAAGGTTATGGCCAACCTAGATAGCATATTTAAAAGCAGAGACATTACTTTGCCAACAAAAGTCTGTCTAGTCAAGGCTATGGTTTTTCCAGTGGTCATGTATGGATGTGAGAGTTGGATGGTGAAGAAAGCTGAGCACTGAAGAATTGATGCTTTTGAACTGTGGTGTTGGAGAAGACTCTTGAGAGTCCCTTGGACTGCAAGGAGATCCAATCAATCCATCCTAAAAGAGATCAATCCTGGGTGTTCATTGGAAGGTCTGATGTTGAAGCTGAAACTCCAATACTTTGGGCACCTCATGCGAAGGGTTGACTCATTGGAAAAGACCCTAATGCTGGGTAGGATTGGCGGCGGGAGGAGAAGGGGACGACAGAGGTTGAGATGGTTGGATGGCATCACCGACTCGATGGACATGGGTTTGGGTAGACTCCGGGAGTTGGTGATGGACAGAGAGGCCTGGCGTGCTGCAATTCATGGGGTCGCAAAGAGTCGGACACGACTGAGCGACTGAACTGAACTGAATTACATCTACAACTGGGCATTGTTTCTGATTTGGCATAACCTTTTCTTTCCTTCTGGACCTATTTTTCTGCTCTTCTCCATAAGCATAGTGGGCATCTACTGACCTGGGAAGTTCATCTTTCAATGTCATAACCACCAGGGAATTTGACTTTAAAGGCCAGTGGGATTTGACTACAGAACTTCTATAGGACTGGGGAGACAGTTACTCTTACAAAAACTGTCCACACCAGGACCCAGGAGAAAGAAGCAGTGACCCAACAAGAGACTGAGCCAGACTTGCCTGAGTGTTTGGGAGTCTCTGGCAGAGGTGTGAGTAAACAGTGGCCTGCTGCGGGGTGAGGGACTCTAACTGCAGTAGTCCTGGGCGGCATGCCAGTATAAGTTATTTTGGAGGGAACACAGACCCACCTACCAGGGAAGGAACACAGCCCCACCCATAAGCAGGCAATTGCATTAAAGATTTACTGATCATGGCCTTGCCCACTGGAGGAAGACCTAGTTCTCCCCACAGCCAGTCCCTCCCATCAGGAAGCTTCCACAAGCCTCTTATCCTCGCCCATCAGAGGGCAGACAGAATGAAAACCACAATCACAGAAAACTAATCAAACTGATTATATGGATCACAGCCTTGTCCAATTCAATGAAACTATGAACCACGTTGTGTAGGGCCGCCCAAGATGGATGGGTCATTGCGGAGAGTTCTGACAAAATGTGTTTCACTAGAGAAGGGAATGGCAAATCATTCAGCATTCTTGCCTTGAGAACCCCATGAAAAAACAGTATAAAAAACATAAAACAACATTTTTGTTGCTACTTTTTAGTCACTAAGTTGTGTCTGGCTCTCTGCAACCCCATGGGGTGTAGCCTGCCAGGCTCCTCTATCCATGGGATTCTCCAGGCAAGAATACTAGAGTGGGTTGCCATTTTCTTCTCCAGGGGATCTTCCTGACCCAGGGATTGAATCCATGTCTCCTCCTTGGCAGGCAGATTCTTTACTACTGAGCCACTTTAGCAGATAATATAAAATAGATCATTAAAAAGAACACATCTGAATCAGTTCTAATGAGATGGATGAAACTGGAGGCTATTATACAGAGTGAAGTTTAAGTCAGAAAGGAAAACACCAATACAATATATTAACGCACATAAATGGAATTTAGAAAGATGGCAATGATGACCCTATATGCAAGACAGCAAAAGAGACACAGATAAAAAGAACAGACTTTTGGACTCTGTGGGAGAAGGTGAGGGTGGGATGATTTGAGAGAATAGCACTGAAACATGTATATTACCATATGCGAAACAGATTACCAGTCCAAGTTCGATGCATGGAACAGGGCACTCAAAGCTGGTGTACTGGGACAACTCTGAGGGATGGGATGGGGAGGGAGGTGGGAGGGGGCTCAGGATGGGGAACACATGTACACCCATGGGTGATTCATGTCAATGTGTGGCAAAAACCACCACAATGCTGTAAAGTAATTAGCCTCCAATTAAAATAAATCAATTAATTTTTTTTAAAAAAGAGAGAGATCGGCAGTATTTCCATTGGTTCATTGAGTAACTCTGAACAAACCAAATCACCTTTTGTGCCTTGACTTCCTAATGTTTGAAAACATGGTGACTAATGCAGATAAACTCAAATTGAAATTATTCCAAATGACTAACACTATTTGTAGAAGTGTATCTAACCAGGAAGACATTTCATCAGATCACCAGTTTTTATATGAAAATTTCACAAGAATGAATATCCAGATATTTTTATTCTGAATGATATTTACTCAGTTGGCCAATAGTCCTTTTTTCTTCAAATGGACCATTACATATGAAAGATAAATGTTTTCCAGATAATTTCTTCTAGTTTGGGGATTATTGCACCTATCTCCAATTATGAATTCAGTACTAAATTCAATTATGAATTCAATTGTGCTGTCTCATCAAATATCCTATGAATTTGGCTCATATGCATTAACTGCCAAGTGGTAGATGCACTTTGCAAAAATAAAAACTTAAATACTACTGAATTCTGAGGATGCACACTATATAAAACTGTCCAAAAATGGGGATTATCCATGGTATCCAGACTGCTACTATTTGCCATTAAATAATATAGTTGGATGATAGAGACAGAAATCTATATCTATTCAAAGAATCCCTACGGGGAAAAATTAATAAACATATTTCATGTTTTGACACAAAAATAGTATTATGAAACAGGAGCAGTATCGTGGCTGTCTTTAAATTCTTTAAGTTTAAAAGTGTTATTTGTGGAAACCTGTCACAAATTTTATAAAAAGAGAGAACATGACCCAGGAACTACTTGAATAAAATAATAACAACTGTTCAGTTAAAAATTTTAAAGATGGAGATAACTTAAATGAAGGAGAAAATTATATAGGACAGATATTTCCCTATGTAATAAAATGCAGATCACATATGTTTAGAACACATATGTGTTCTAGAGTTCTAAATTCAGTAATACTTATTTATGCTGATTATAGATAGGTTGAGTGAAATGAGGTTTAGGAAATAAAAACTCAGAAAAAGTAATGACCACTGGTGTGACCATGGAAGTTTCAAGAACAGTCAGTCACTCTTACTTTCCCTATTTTCAAATTCATTATACATGTTTGTGCATGTACTTTTTTTCATTTTTTGCGTATGAGAATTTTTTGTTGTTGTTCTGTCACCCAGTCATGTCCAATTCTTTGTGACCCCATGGGCTGCAGCACACCAGGCCTCCTTGTCCCTCACCATCTTCTGAAGTTTCCCTAAGTTCATGTCCATTGCATTGGTGACGTCATCCAGCCATCTCATCCTCTGACACCCTTTTCTTCTGTCCTTTTTCTAAAAGGACAAAAAGATATGAGGGTTATCACTCCTCTTTTTTTGTTTTCAGTTACTATATTTTGTTCCTTCATTATTCTCATTTACTTACTAATATTCAGTCATTATCTAACCATTCATTTGCATATTTCCATCCATTCTTTATTCTTTTGTTCACATGCTAAGGACTTAGGCTTTGCCTCCATTGTTGATCTTATTCCTCCTTTTTTCACATTTCCTTTTCTCACAGAAATTTCTTGTTCCACTACTGTTTTGTGCACACACCTATGTGTATTTTTGCAGATATTAGGTTGTGCAGTATAATGTGTCACAATAGATCACAAGAGGAAGGCATAATAGAGTCACAAGGTGAATGATGAAGATCGAGATTTAGACAGTTCAGTTCACTCGCTTAGTTGTGTCCGACTCTTTGCGACCCCATGAATTGCAGCACTCCAGGCCTCCCTGTCCGTCACCAACTTCTGGAGTCTACCCAAACCCATGTCCATCGAGTCGGTGATGCCATCCAACCATCTCATCCTCTGTCATCCCCTTCTCCTCCTGCCCCCAATCCTACCCAGCATTAGGGTCTTTTCCAATGAGTCAACTCCTCACATGAGGTGGCCAAAGTATTGGAGTTTCAGCTTCAACATCAGTCCGTCCAACGAACACCCAGGATTGATCTCTTTTAGGATGGATTGATTGGATCTCCTTGCAGTCCAAGGGACTCTCAAGAGTCTTCTCCAACACCACAGTTCAAAAGCATCAATTCTGCGGCGCTCAACTTTCTTCACCATCCAGCTCTCACATCCATACATGACCACTGGAAAAACCATAGCCTTGACTAGACAGACTTTTGTTGGCAAAGTAATGTCTCTGCTTTTAAATATGCTATCTAGGTTGGCCATAACCTTTCTTCCAAGGAGTAAGCATCTTTTAATTTCATTGCTGCAATCACCATCAGCAGTGATTTTGGAGCCCAAATTTCTTCAACAGAAGTATCAGAAAGTATCATTTTGATACTCAGCCATAAAAGAATGCAATTCTGCTATTAACAAGAACATGAGTGGACCTAGAGACTATTTTGCTTAGTGAAATAAATGATAAAGAGAAAGACAAACACTCTGTTATCACTTTATATAAAATCTAAAAAATAAAGGAATGTATATAACAAAACAGAAATTGACTCAGATATAGAGACCAAATTAGTGGCTATATATGGTGAGAGAAAAATGGAAGGGGCAAGACAGGGTTATGGGATTAACACATATGAACTAAATACTACGTATAAAATAAACAAGTAACAAGAATATATTGTACAGCAAAGAGATATATACCCATTATTTTATAATAACTTTAAAAGGAGTAAATCTATGAAAATATTAACTCACTATGTTAAATGACTGAAATACTACTGTAAATCAACTATACTTCAATAAAAAGAATAAGGGTTAGGCAAAAAAGAAAATAAAGTATAATTCTGAGAACTGACTTTATTGATGTTTTCCTTAGCACTAGTTGTACTAAGTTACTGCCAATATTTCAAGATTCCAGACTTCAATGAAGAAAATATTTTCATAAAACCACGTGTTGCCTGATGCACTTTATGTGCTCACTTTTCCTATTCGTATTACACAGTGTTCTTTGTATCAAAAAACAGAGTAGGTCATTTACATAAATTTGTAAGTAACTTTAAAAGAAGAAAGCTCTTTACAATTTCTTGTTCCCATAATTACAATTTCTTACAGTTTATACCATGGTTTAAAACTCTAATGGAAAATAATAGCTCTGTTGATACTTCTGTCTTATCCTTTAACTGAACTTTAGCTGAAGAACTTAGATGTAATCACACACTACATTTCAAGCCAATGGGGCCTGAAAGAAGAAATGTGCAATCTGGCACTAAAAGGATTAAGAACTATGCCATTACTGGTTTGTCAAAACATTATTTAAATAAAATCATCAATCAAAAGGACTAAAAGTACACAGATGCGTGATGACAACACTCTTAATGTTCTGTTGCTACTTATCAGATGAATAATAGCAGTATGTATACAATTAAACATTTTGATCAGTGCTAAAAAAAAGCAATAAATCTGACATTTTTAAAACCTGATTAGGAAAACCATCAAGACTATCAGTAAATTCCTTGAAAATACTTTTCAAAGGTGCAGTTATTGAAAATAAGTTCATTAAAATATAGCATTTGATATCTAATAATTTATATCTCATTTAAGATTTTTACTAGGCATTTTCAGGGTGATTACAATATCCTAACAATGTCATCTGTTTTAAAATGAATATATATATATCTGTATGTGTGTGTTCAAGTGAAAGGCTTCCTTGGTATATTACTAAATGTATCCTTTAATGATGTAAATAAAAATATCTGTTAATTAAGTCAAAATTACAAATAGCTGAGAGAAGAACAAGAGAAGGGCAAATGAGAAAATGAAAGATATACCCAACTGAATGCAGAGTTCCAAAGACTAGCAAGGAGATATCAGAAAGTCTTCCTAAATGAACAATGCAAAGAAATAGAGGAAAACAATAGAATGGGAAAGACTAGAGATCTTTTCAACAAAATTAGAGATACCAAGAGAATATTTCATGCAAGGATGGGCTCAATAAAGGAAAGAAACAGTATAGAGCTAACAGAAGCAGAAGAGATTAAGAGGTGGCAATACACAGAAAAACTATACAAAAAATATCTTCAGGACTGGATAACCACGATGGTGTGACCACTCGCCTAGAGCCAGACATCCTGGAGTCCAAAGTCAAGTTGGCCTTAGGAAGCATCACTATGAACAAAGCTAGTGGAGGTGATGGAATTCTAGCTGAGCTATTTCAAATCCTAAAAGATGATGCTGTGAACGTGCTGCACTCAATATGCCAGCAAATTTGGAAAACTCAGCAAGTGGCCACCAGATTGGAAAAGGTGAGTTTTCATTCTAATAACAAAGAAGGGCAATGCCAAAGAATGTTCTAACTACCTTACAATTGCATACATTTGGCATGCTAGCAAGGTCATGCTCAAAACCCTCCAAGCAAGGCTTCAACAGCATATGACTGAGAACTTCCAGATGTTCAAGCTGGATTTAGAAAAGGCAGAGGAGCCAGAGATCAAATTGCCAATATCCACTGGATAATAGAAAAAGCAAGAAAATTCAAGAAAAACATATACTTCTGCTTTATTGACTATGCCAAAGCCTTTGACTGTGTGTATCAAAACAAACTGTGGAAAATTCTTAAATAAATGGGAATAGCAGACCACCTGACTTGCCTCCTGAGAAACCTGCATGAAGGTCAAGAATCAACAGTTAAGAACTGAATATGGAACAACAGATTGGATCCATAATGGGAAAGGAGTATGTCAAGGCTGTATATTGTCACCCTGCTTATTTAACTTATATGCAAATACACCATACGAAATGCCAGGCTGGAAGAAGCAAAAGGTGGAATCAAGATTGTCAGGAGAAATATCAATAACCTCAGGTATGAATAAAGCACCACCCTTATGACAAAAAGCAAAGAGGAACTAAAGAGCCTCTTGATGAAAGTGAAAGAGGAGAGTGAAAAAGCTGGCTTAAAACTCAACATTCAAAAAACAAAGATCATGGAATCTGGTCTCGTCACTTCATAGCAAATAGATGAGGAAAATGGAAACAGTGACAGTTTTATTCTCTTGGGCTCCAAAGTCACTGTAGATGTTGACTGCAGCCTCAAAATTAACAGACCACTGCTCCTTGTAAGAAAATTATGGCCAACCTAGACAGCACATTAAAAAGCAGAGACATCAGTTTTCTGACAAAAGTCCACATAGTCAAAGCTATGGTTTTCCCAGTAGTCATGCACTGATGTGAGATTTGGACCATAAAGAAGGCTAAGCACTGAAGAATTGATGCTATTGAACTGTGATGTTGGAGACTTTTGAGAGTCCCTTGGACTGTAAGAAGATCAAACCAGTCAATCCTGAAGGAAATCAACCCTGAATATTCATCGGAAGGAATGACACAGAAACTGAAGCTCCAATACTTCGGTCATCTGATGAAAAGAGCTGACTCACTGGAAAAGACCCTTGTGCTGGAAAAGACTGAGGGCAAGAGGAGAAGAATTGATGCTTTTGAACTGTGGTGTTGGAGAAGACTGTTGAGAGTCCCTTGGACTGCAAGGAGATCCAACCAGTCCATCCTAAAAGAGATCAGTCCTGAGTATTCATTGGAAGGACTGATGCTGAAGCTGAAACTCCAATACTTTGGCCACCTGATGCGAAGAACTGACTCATTTGAAAAGACCCTGATGCTGGGAAAGATTGAGGGCAGGAGGAGAAGGGGACGACAGAGGATGAGATGATTGGATGGCATCACCAACTCAATGGACATGAGTTTGAGCAAACTCAGGGAGATATGAAGTATAGGGAAGCCTGGCATGCTTCAGTCCATGGGTTCACAAAGAATCGGACATGACTTAGCAATGGAATACCAACAAGAATCCTAAATTAAATCCGCACTTAAAATTATGAAAGGAAGCAACAATTAAAATTACAAGACTTATATGATCATATTACAATGAATTTTAACTCCATATTATAATTATCAACATTTTGTGGTTTTAGTATTCATGCATCTCTAATTTTTATACAAGAATTATACATTTACACAAAATTTAATTTGTTCTACACCTTAAGAAAAACTCAGACATTAAGAGAGAAATCTTTTAAGCTTACATGCACGATTCTATAGATTGCCTACCCAAATGATGCAGGAAAGATAATGATATAGATGAATATGACTGGCACTAACTTTAAAGCAAATATCACTAAAAACAGTTTTCAATAATGGAAGATAGGAGAGGCAGCAGGAAAAACTCAGGTGAAATAGTATTCCCCAAATGTACACAGTTCTTTTCCGTTAGCTATAAAGGAAATGTTACTGATAAAAATGACAATATTTGAATAATGCCTACAGTTTCAATAAGTATTATGAGTGTTAATTGCTTAGTCATGTGCGACTCTTTACAACCCTATGGACTGTAGCTTGTCAGGCTCTTCTGTTCATGGAATTCTCCAGGTAAGAATACTGGAGTGCATTGCCATTTCCTTCTCCAGGGTATCTTCCCAATCCAGGGATCACACCCAGGTATCTTGCATTGCAGGCAGATTCTTTACTATCTGAGTCATCAGGAAGTATGGTGTCAGAATTAACATTCTAACTGGTAACTACTGCAGCTATGTAAATAAGTAACAGATTACTTTTGCATTTTCTGGAAATGAACACCGAAATATCTGGAATTAAAGAGTTATCATGTATGCTATTTACGCTTTATGGTTCACAGTAACACATGTAATTTTTAAA
Organism: Giraffa tippelskirchi; assembly: GCF_054371585.1. Classification (NCBI taxonomy): domain Eukaryota; kingdom Metazoa; phylum Chordata; class Mammalia; order Artiodactyla; family Giraffidae; genus Giraffa; species Giraffa tippelskirchi. The sequence continues at coordinate 78,231,194 of NC_137275.1, read as the reverse complement.
AGGAAAAATTTTAAAGAGATGATAAATGCACAGGCTTTGCAAGTGAAGTGTACCATAGGTCAAACAATGTAAATTTGCAATGACTAAAGTCATGTTGAATCCTTTTGGTATTTATCAGTGTTATGTTTTCATAAAACAGAATAAAGTTCCACACACACACATGCAAAAAATAAACTAAAGATTTTTCAAAAAACAGAGTGAAGACAAAGACACCATGACAGATCTTTCATGGCCTGAGGGAGGGTCATTTTTTTTCAAGTGGCTATTTCAGAATCGATTCCAGCAGCAGACACCAGCGTGAGCATCTTTTCAAAAAAGCCAGGAAAATACTGTAATGGGAGAGAGTGTGCTAGTCTTCTACATCAAAGCTGCCTGTGGCAACTCCACTTGGTATTATGCTTCAATCCCTCAACAGAAAGAAGGGAAGCACAGAAAAGGGGTTGTACCTAAAAAGTTGGTAGATAGAGGATATAAATGGGTACAGAGACAATACATATTACTTGAGGACAAATTTATCTATAATCCCTTCAGTCCTCTCTTTATCCCAAATTCTAATATTTTGCTTTTATATATAAAGGTCAAAAGAAATACAGTTTTTTAGGGCAAAGCCCCAGGAAGCAGTTATAAATGTTAAATGATTATTATAAACTTCAGTATTTATTATTTTAAAGTAAAGAGTTTGAGAAGTAGTCATAATAAGAGTTAACTATTATTTACTACTAATATTGATAATATTATTTCGTATTTATACTCACTTTTCTACATACATTATAGCTTTTACTACCTAACATAATTTAATGAGGTAGATACTGATACTTTCATTTAAAGAAAAGTTAATCATGAAGTATAAATTGGTCAATATTACATAGCTAGCAAGTAAACTGCTTGGCAGTTTAACTTCAGAGGTCACATCTCTATCAAACAGTTGGATGAAAATAGGTAAAATCACAATGCATAAAATGTTTCAAATTTTATTCCATATCAGTTCATTTGAGTCTCTCTTTGCGACCCCATGGAATGCAGAATGCCAGGATTCCCTGTCCATCACCAACTCCCGGAGCTTGCTCAAACTCATATCCATCGAGTTGGTGATGCCATACAACCATCTCAACCTGTTGTATCCTTCTCCTGATGCCTTCGATCTTTCCCAGCATCAGGATCTTTTCCAATAAGTCAGGTCTTTGCATGAGGTGGCCAAAGTAATGGAGTTGCAGCTTCAGCAACAGTCCTTCCAATGAATATTAAGGACTGATTTCCTTTAGGATTGACTGGTTTGATCTCATTGCAGTCCAAGGGACTCTCAAGATACTTATTCAATATCACAGTTCAAAAGCATCAATTCTTTGGCGCTCAGCTTTCTTTATAGTCCAACTCTCACATCCATACACGATACTGGAAAACCATAGCTTTGACCAGATGGACCTTTGTCGGCAAAGTAATGTCTCTGATTTTTAATAAACAGTCTAGGTTCGTCATAGCTTTTCTTCCAAGGAGTCTTTTAATTTCACGGCTGCAGTCACTATCTGCAGTGATTTTGGAGCCGCCCAAAATAAAGTCTCTCACTGTTTCCATTGTTTCCCCATCTATTTGCCATGAAGTGATGGGACTGGATGCCATGATCTTAGTTTTCTGAATGCTGAGTTTTAAGCCAACTTTTTCACTCTCCTCTTTCACTTTCATCAAGAAGCTCTTTAGTTTTTCTTCCCTTTCTGCCATAAGGGTGGTGTCATCTGCATATCTGAGGTTAATGATATTTCTCCCAGTAATCTTGATTCCAGCTTCTGCTTCATCCAACCCAGCATTCCTTATGATGTATTCTGCATGTAACTTAAATAAGCAGGGTGACAATATACAGCCTTGACTGAATCCTTTACCAATTTGGAAGCAGTGCGTTGTTCCCTGTCCAGTTCTAACTGTTGCTTCTTGATCTGCATACAGATTTCTCAGGAGGAAGGTCAGGTGGTCTGGTATTCCCATCTTCTGAAGAATTTTCCACAGTTGGGATCCACACAAAGGCTTTGGCATAGTCAGTAAAGCAGAAATAGATATTTTTCTGGAACTCTCTTGCTTTTTCGATGGTCCAACGGATGTTGGCAATTCGATCTCTGCCTTCTCTGCCTTTTCTAAATTCAGTTTGGACATCTGGAAGTTCACTGTTCATGTACTGTTGAAGCCTGGCCTGAAGAATGTTGAGCATTTCTTTGGTAGTGTGTGAGATGAGTAGAATTGTGTGGTAGTTTGAACATTCTTTGGCATTGCCCTTCTTTGGGATTGGAATGAAAGCTGACCTTTTCCATTCCTGTTGCCACTGCTAAGGGTTTTCCAAATTTGCTGGCAAATTAGTACAGCACTTTCTCAGCATCATATTTTAGGATTTGAAATAGTTCAACTGGAATTCCTTCACCTCCACTAGCTTTGTTCATGATGATGCTTCTTAAGGCCCACTTGACTTCACATTCCAGGATGTCTGGCTCAAGGTGAGTGATCACACCATTGTGGTTATCTCGGTCATGAAGACCTTTTTTGTACATGTCTTCTGTTTATTCTTGCCACCTCTTCTTAATATTTTCTGCTTCTGTTAGGTCCATACCTTTTCTGTCCTTTATTGTGCCCATCTTTGCATGAAATGTTCCCTTGGTATATCTAATTTTCTTGAAGAGATCTCTAGTCTTTTCTATTCTTGTTTTCCTCTATTTCTTTGCACTGATCACTGAGGAAGGCGTTCTTATCTCTCCTGGCTATTTTTTGGAACTTTGCATTCAAATGGGTATATCTTTCCTTTCCTCTTTCGCCGTGAGCTTCTCTTCTTTTCTCAGCTATTTGTAAGGCCTCCTCAGACAACCATTTTGACTTATTGCATTTCTTTTTCTTGGGGATGGTCTTGATCCCTGCCTCCTGTACAATGCCACAAACCTCTGGTCATAGTTCTTCAGGCACTCTATCAGATCTAATCCCTAGAATCTATTTGTCACTTCCACTGTATAATTGTAAGGGATTTGATTTAGGTTACACCTGAATCGTCTAGTGTTTTTCTCTACTTTCTTCAATTTAAGTCTGAATTGGGCATTAAGGAGTTCATGATCTGAGCTACAGTCAGCTCCTGGTCTTGTTTTCACTGAATGTATAGAACTTTTCCATCTTTGGCTGCAAAGAATATAATCAATTTGATTTCGGTATTGACCATCTGGTGATGTCAATGTGTAGAGTCTTATCTTGTGTTATTCCATATAGAGACAGATTAATAATCATTATGGGTCACTAATTCTAATATAACTTTAGGGTATCCAATGTTCCTTGACATTAAATTACATAAATTTCTTGTGAGTTTATGAATTCAAAAATTATTTGAATATTTCTTCAGTTAGCAATAAGGAAAATGTTTTTATTAATAAATAAAATGTTATGTGCCAGGGTAAAAACTGAACCCCAAAATTTCTGGTTTGATTTTATTCATTCAACAGATTTTATTCAGTGCCTGTTTTATCCCAGGTACAGTTTTTTGCACCAGGCAGGTATGGTTTGTTTTTGTTGTTTAGTCACTAAGTCCTGTCTGACTGACTCTTTGTGACCCCATGGACTGTTCCCCACCAGGCTCCTCTGTCCATGGGACTTCCCAGACAAACACCCTGGAAGGGGTTACCATTTCCTTCTCTTGGGGATCTTCCCAAACCAGCGATGGAACTCACATCTCCTGCATTGGCATGGTTAAGCAGACATAAATTCCTAACATCATTAGGAACCTTTTATACTAGGGAGAAAAACAAAATATTCAAGACAAAAATACAGTGTATATCATAAGATAATAAGAGAGAGGATAAAAACTAAAACAACAATATTTAAAAATTCTCTTATGTTGAGTGAAATCTGCAACTTTCCAAATTCCCTTCATTAATCCTAGTTTTTCCCTATAGAGGCAAGCAGGAGGGAAGTAATCTAATTTTTAAGATAATAACTCTTGAATTTTGTTAAATCATCTAACACATCCTACCAGAATTTTTTCTTATGTAAAATACACAGAATTTTAATGCTAAACTGAATTAAATGCACATGATATGAAATAATTTGTCTGTGCTCCTCTGAACTTGATCTACTCTATTAATGTCCCTCTGCAACTAAGGCCAGCCTTAAAAACAAGCACCAGATATAGCTGGATCAAGGCAGTCACCTTCTTCACCCTTTCTTCCTGAATCCTATAGTTTTATAGTCTATTGATAATAGAATGAAATCTAATAGATGTATCTTGGGAAAAAGACAGTTCTAATATTTATATGCTGAATGATTTGGGGCAGGTTATTTATATCCATTCATTAAATCTTCTTTATTGGTATACTAATTATAGTAATTTTGATCTCATTAGTTTGTTGTTGAAGACAAAGGTGAGTTTATGAAAGTCACTAGCCCAAGGTACACATGTAGCACACATTCAATTAACATTAGTTTATCTCTCTTTCTCATACTAAGTTCAGAATTCAGTTATGCATGCTATAGTCAAATAAAATGTAGTATCCTTATCTGTAACTGTGCACTTGTTTTCACTGACACTAGTTTTTTGAAAAAAGATTTCAGAGTTAATTCTGTTAAACATTCGAAAATCTTCAACTACTATTTTTATTTTTCCCAGTTTCTGGAATTTCTATTTTGTAATTCAACATATTCAACTTATTTAATACTCTTTCCAGCTGCATAGCACATGCGAGTTTGAAAAGACTGTTTCAAAAATTCTTATATAAGTTCATTAAGATTTTTAGAATATGATAAAGGCAAGGATGGAGTCCTATGACAAACCACTGAAAATCTATCTGCCTTACAGTTAACAGTAATCTACAACTCAGGGTTATCTAAATATGACCTTTCAACCAATTATAATCCTGCTGGGCTCTATTATCGGTCAAAATTTTTCAGTCTTGCCAAGACTAACATTAAAAGAGACCTCTGAAATATCTTACTGAAATACATTAACTCTACATCTTTTCCCTTAGAAAGTTATATAAAGAAAACATTGTATAAAGGTTTTAAATTTGCCAGCCCCATGCTGTCTCTTATGCACACTTCTGCTATGTATGAGAAGTACAGTAAAACCAAATAAACAAGCATATTCAATAAACCATAATTTTCATGTAAGGATCTCAAGTACTGGTGGCCATAACATAGTATTATGGAAGTTATTTTTACAGATAAGCATTTCCCTAATTGCCTAGTTCAGAGTTTCTTTCTAAAACAGCAAGCTTTCTACAATATCAGTGTAATATTATTAATTAGTACACTATAAAAAGTTATGTATGCAAATCTATTTCAAAACTGTTGGGTGAAACAGAATTTAAGGGCCAGTTTCCATTACTGTGATGCTACTGAGGATATATGCTAACACGCACTGTGAATTCACAAAAAAAGGTGTAGTAACAACCTTCCTCATGCTCCACTGACCACAGACCTATTATCTCACAGTGCTAACTTTTCCCAATTTTGTCTTTATAATAGTTACCAAGATTAGATAAAATCATTTTAAAAATAACGATGTATAACAGGGACTCAGTTCTGATGCCAAAGTTAAGAGACCAGTATATCCCCCACCACACACACACACACACACACACACACACACACACACACCCATAACTGAATTGAACATCCATGTGTAAAATGAGCTTCAATGTTTGGTGATAATTGCTGGAGTACCATATAGTTATTGGCTTCCCTGGGCTCAACTGATAAAGAATCTGCCTGCAATGCAAGAGACCCTGGTTCCACTCCTGGGTGGGGAAGATCCTCTGGAGGAGAGATAGGCTACTCACTCCATTATTCAGGGGCTTCCCTGGTGGCTCAGATGGTAAAGAATCCACCTGCAATGCTGAATGCCTGGGTTCGATACCTGGGTTGGGAAGATCCGCTGGAGGAGGGCATGGTGACACATTCCAATATTCTTGACTGGAGAATCCCCATGGACAGAGAAACCTGGCTGGCTACAGTGCATGGGGCTGCAGAAAGTAGTGACTAAGCACAACACAGTACAGGATTACTCAACAGGAAAATGACTTGGAGAGCAATGCAGGATCCCAGTGATACAAACTAAGAGTCTTAGAGCTAGGGTTGTTACTGCTCAATCTAGTACATAGCATGCTGATTTTGATTTTTCCCCCTTTCCTCAGGGTGAAGATGACAATGACCTTCAAAGATGGACTTGTGGAGGTGTGAAAGGCAGACGCAACTTAAATGAGGTACTTGCTGGCTAGAGAGAGACATAGGGATACTCTCATAACTAAAGTATTGGGAATACTATTGAGACCCCAGGAAAATTTTTAAACTGCACACAGGATATTGAGAAAATATAAAGTCAAACAATCCAAAGCTTTCTTCTGATTTTTCAGTACAGCCAGTGACCTAAGATAACTAATACTCTTCCACCTACACAAAACTCCTCTTTTTTTCTGACTGCAATATCAACAATTGCCCTCAGCAAAATGATCTGGGAGAAAATTGATCTCCTTTAGAGGATTTTGGCAGAAGATGAACAAACGTTTTTAAGCACTAGATAGTAGCTGGTAGGAAACAAATAATACCTATTCCAACAGCAAAACCAACAACTGAAGTTTTTTAAAATCAAACAAAATATTGAAAGGTGTGTTATCTTTTACTCTTTATATGTTTTAACTTCAACAAATTTATTTCACAAAGGAAGGAGAATGTTGAACTTCTGAATTAATGAAGAGAAATCTGATTTATACCACAAACTTTAAAACATACTAAAGAAAATGTAAAAAAAAAAAAGTTCCTAAACTGAGAAAGTTCTTAAAATAGGTAATCTATCATCTCCAGATTCTGTTAATTACTCCTGAATTGTGATTAAAATAGTAACCACCAGAGATAGCCTTCCAGGACCACTTATATTTCCTATTTCCTTCCTCCCAATGCTGCTGCTAAGTCGCTTCAGTCGTGTCCGACTCTGTGTGGCCCCATAGACGGCAGCCCACCAGGCTCCCCCGTCCCTGGGATTCTCCAGGCAAGAATACTGGAGTGGGTTGCCACCTCCTTCTCCAATGAATGAAAGTGAAAAGTGAAAGTGAAGTAGCTCAGTCGTGTCCGACTCTTAGCGACCCCATGGACTGCAGCCTACCAGGCTCCCCCATCCATGGGATTTTCCAGGCAAGAGTACTGGAGTGGGGTGCCATCGCCTTCTCCGTTCCTCCCACTACACACACCCTATTCCTGTTTCTGCACCTGGGGATGGCTACCACAAAATGACTCTGTCTCTTCCTTATCCTAGTAGTCTAGTCAGCCAGGAAATAGCAAGTGAAGGAATCCTTCCTCAAGTGATGAATAGTCCTCTGTCTTGTTCACTGAGGCACACCCTGGGAGTAAAGATGCACATAAAATAAATGGCTCATATTTGGTGCAGTGTTTGATATTCAAAACAAAATGTTAACAACAATAAACAAACGTGAACTCAAATAAATAAATAAATAAATTGGGGATATAAGGATGAAAAAGATCAGAATTTACCACTTCTGGATATTTCTATATATCATCCCTCAATCTCCACTATACTTCTTTATTCCTAGAGTTAGATATTCTTAGGACAGTGAGAAAATGCCCTTATTTGAGTATCTAACGTACATAGCTTATGTTAATATAATTGAATCAGAAATATATATGGGTAAATTACTATTAACTGTTCAGTTACACTAACAGCCTTGGGTCAGTAATAGTGTATGATGAAATTATTCTATTCCACCAAAAATGTCTACTCTGTTAGGTTTTGTTAAAGCATATTACATATACAATTGAGAAATAAAGATATCTTCCATTTTACATTATCAGCAGTACCAAAATAATGATTATATATACAGTGTGAATTACTTTTTCTATCACATTTCTAAATATGAGACCAAATATCTCAAGTTAATTAATTTTTTTCTAGTTGTCCATAGCTTTAGCTGCTTTTTCTTCCCTAGTCTCTGAAAAGTTATTCATAATACTTGGTAAGAATTCAAAATTATTCAATAAACAATGTATTTATCTAAATAGCAGTTATATATAAAAAACTGATACATGCTTTAATATCTATTATATTTTGATTTAATAATATCTTTTTAAAAATATTTTCTTTACTATCTGATTTTTCCTCTCAATACTTATTTTTTAATTTTGCAGTAAGCAATGTTAAAGTACATAGCTACCTACTAAACTTAACTCACTTATTTCAATACTATATCTTTGTCATTACTTTGCCACTACTGAAATAGAGTGTTGACAGCTTAATTAATTGCCATATATTAGGGATTTAAAATTAATATTACAATTCTAGATTTCCCTTAAGGAATATACTGCAGAATATGTGGTGCATATCACTTTGGTGATCACATTAGCAATGTTCTCAGCATCAGTAAACTGAGTGTGAGTATAAAATATAGATTCTGGACAAAATCTAGCTTATAGATCAGAAGGAAATCATGATAAAATAGTAAAAAAGATAGATGTGCTTTCTAGTCAGATTAACTCTTTAAAAATAACAACAAAAAAAAGATGCAGACATTATGGTATCAAGAACAATTCATCTCATTATAGACTCTTCTCTGGAAGATGTCATTGAACAGAACATCACACAAAATACTACCACATAGAAATAATTGTCAGATCACAAAGCAAACCCTTCATTATTTGTGGTGAGGGAGAAGACATTTCACAAAGGTCATATTTTACATATTCAAGTTTTGACGACTTAGTTCAAGGGTAACTTAGCTACATGTGCATGCTCGGTTGCTTCAGTCACGTCTGACTGGTTGCGACCCTATGGACTGGAGCCTGCCAGGCTCCTCTGTCCATGGGATTCTTCAGGTGAGAATACTGGAATGGGTTGTCACGTCCTCCTCCAGAGGATCTTCCCAAACTAGAGATGGAACCTGTGTCTCTTGTGTCTCTTGAATTGCAGGCCAATTCTTTACCTGGAAAGCCCTCTTAAAGCTATACTCAACATAAATCCCTCAAGGGCTGAAGGAATAATAAGCCTGCTTTGTCTGAGGTACTTATCTGTGCACTAACAGTACAGAAGAAAACAAAAGTAACAAAAATCCACAAAAGTTCTAAAAGAGTTGCATTCAAGTTGAGAACATAATTCTATATACAGAAACTTTCATTCCAACTAAAATGTCTCTCTTTATACATTTTTATGCTTAGAATAATAATAATATTTTGATTAAAGACAAGATTAAGCAACTAAAGAAAAAACTTGAGACCACTGTTCTAAGATCTCATTGTTGTTGTTCAGTTGTTCAGTTGTTTCCGACTCTTTGCGACCCCATGGACTGTAGCATGCCAGGCCTCTCTGTCCCTCAACATCCCGAAGTTTGCCCAAGTTCATGTCCATTGCATCAGTGATGCCATCCATCCATCTCATCCTCTGATGCCTCTTCTCCTTCTTCCCTCAATCTTGCCCAGCATCAGGGACTTTTCTAATGAGTCAACTCTTTACCTCAGATGACCAAAATTCTGGAGTTTCAGTTTTAGCATCAGTCCTTCCAACCAGTATTCAGGGTTGATTTCCCTTAAGATTGACTGGTTTGATCTCCTTACTGTCCAAGGAGATCTTGGATCTTAGGAGTCTTCTCCAGCACCACAGTTCAAAGGCATCAATTCTTTGGCATTCTGCCTTCCTGCCTTATGGTCCAGCTCTCACAACTGTACATTGTGAGATCATAGCCTCACAACTGGGAAGGTAGCCTCACTGGGAAGATCATAGCCTTCACTATACGGACCTTTGCCACAGAGTAATGTCTCTGCTTTTCAACACGCTGTCTAGGTTTGTCATAGCTTTCCTGCCAAGAAGCAAATGTCTTGGGATTTCACAGCTGCAGTCACCATCTGGAGTGATTTTAGAGCCGAAGAAGATGAAATCTTCACTACTTCCACCTTTTCCCCCTCTATTTGTCATGAAGTAATGGGGTTGGATGCCATGATCTTAGGTCCTTTAATATTTAGTTTTAAGCTGGCTCTTTCAGTCTCCTCCCTCACCCTCATCAAGAGGCTCTTTAGTTCCTCTTCGCTTTCTGCCATTAGAGTGGTATCATCCACATATCTGAGGTTGTTGACGTTTTTCCCCCCATCTTGACTCTAGCTTGTAACTCACCCAGCCTGGCATTTCTCATGACGTGCTTAGTGTAAAGATTAAACAAACAGGGTGACAGCAGACAGCCCTGTCATACTCCTTTCTCAATCTTGAACCAACCAGTTGTTCCATACAGAGTTCTAACTGTTGCTTCTTGACCTGCATATAGGTTTATCAGGAGACAGGTAAGACTGTCTGCTATTCTCATCTCTTTAAGAACTTTCCACAGTTTATTATGATCCACATAGTCAAAGGCTTTAGTGTAGTCCATGAAATGGTGATAGATGTTTTTCTGGAATTCCCTAGCTTTCTCTATAATCTAGAAAATGTTGGCCATTTGATCTCTGGTTCCTCTTCCTTTTCTAAACCCAGCTTGGACATCTGGGTTTAGAAAGATATCATTAAGATATATGAGTATATTATATTTTCAAGAAAAGAATGGATATAAATTTTGTTAACTTTAACAACTACAAGGAAAAATGTATAGGCTTAAGGCATAATTAAAGATCAAAAATACTCCTGATTTTAAGCATATACATTATTCAACAGCAAACTGATATATAACAGTTGAATTTCATGCATCCATTTTTATAGTAAGGCTTCAAATCACTCATGTAGTAAGGCAAGCATTATTAGAAGGAGGTGGGGTTGAGATGACGGAGACAAAGAGAAAAGGGGAAAAAAAGAAGAAAAAGGGGAAAAAAAGAAATACACAGAGCAAACATTAAGCCTCAGACCAGCACAACTAAAAGGATCAGAAAACATCCTATTATTTTGAATAGTAGGAAAATTAATCACTTCATCTTTAAATTATTTTAAGAAGTTTTATATACATTATCCATTTCATAAATCCCAAAGTCCTCTAGGAATAAGTGAAAAACAAAATAGTGGATTGGGATGTTTCTTACAGCAGGAGTAAGGCAGACGTGGGCTTAAAGGGATCTTTTGCCTTTGGAGCTTAGATACAAAACTTAATGACTAGATTTGCAAAGAAATTATAACATTTAAAACGTCAAAATTTTAACATATAATTTTCAAAAATTGCAATTTAATTTATTATAAATGATTTGCTCTAAGACTATATAAGGGCTTCTCAAGTGGCAGTAGTGGTAAAGAACCCACCTACCAGTGCAAGAGACAGCAGATGCAGGTTTCTTCTCTGGGTCTGGAAGATCTCCTGGATTAGGAAATGGCAACCCACTCCAGTATTCTTGCCTCGAGAATCCCATGGACAGAAAAGACTGGTGGCCTACAGTCCAGGGGGTCACAACAAGTCGGACAGGACTGAAGTGACTTAGTAGCAGCAGGACCACCTAAAATGTTCACACGTATCTCCTACCATGGCGAAAATATATGATAACTAAAGGAAATGACTTTCTTCTAGGATGAAGCAGTGCTTTTGCACATATTATATTAAAAAAAAATATATATATATATGTACACACATAAAGATGTATATATGCAAATTTTCACATTAAGTGAAATTTTTTAAATTTCACATTAAAATTATTATTCTGAAATATACACAATGAGTCATACGTTTTTCTTGATTAATATGCTTTTAGTTTCCAACAGTATATACCCATATTGACACAAACCTTAAGTGCACATTTCCTGATTTTATACTACACAACTAAATTTCCTTCACTGTTCTTTTTAATTAAAATCACAAATATGATGTGCATGAGACTACAGAAGGCTAAAAAAGTCAATGGGGTTTATTAATGGCTAAATCTAACAGATTCATAAAGCCTACTGTAGTCTTTGTTCAAAACTTTTCTTCCTTCTCCCCTACTAGCCTGCTGTTGCCATGCAGCTATCTAGCCAAGAGACTCTCGCTTCCTTTTGTATGGCTGTTAAGCTGTTGCCATGGATATAGCAATTTGTCTTTTTCTTTCATCTCTTCTTTAAAATATGGTATTTTCTCCAACCTCAGGAGAACATGTCATGGACTCAATATAGTCATTTAACAGAATAGAAAGTTTACATTAAATTCTATATTTCTAATATTATTTCTTAGCATAATCATAAATATATTCAAAATCTAATATGTGGAAACATCTGCTACTCTTTTAATACTAACGGAATACTCAAACACCTAAAAATCCATTTTAAAAATTCTATTTCAACCAAGGAAAAAATCATAAAATAGGTGAAAAAATAGTAATAAGTAAATTTCCTGATCTTCATTGCCTATATCATCTCCAATGGTTGTGTAAGAATGAAAATTAAGTGGGATGCTAAATAGCCACTGCCAACTTTAAGACCACTGAGTAGACTTAGGACCACATGTGTTAAGAGAAAATGAATATTTACACTGATTGATAAGAGCTGATTCAAATTTCAATGGAAAGAGTGAGACACTTTACTTTTGAGGGGGCTTCAAAATCACTGCAGATGGTGACTGCAGCCATGAAATTAAAAGATGCTTACTCCTTGGAAGGAAAGCTATCATCAACCTAGACAGCATATTAAAAAGGAGACATTACTATGACACAAAGCTCCATCTAGTCAAAGCTATGGTTTTTCTAGTAGCCATGTATGGATGTGAGAGTTGCACTATAAAGTTGAGCACTGAAGAACTGACGCTTTTGAACTGTGGTGTTGGAGAAGACTCTTGAGTGCCCCTTGGACTGCAAGGAGATCCAACTAGTCTACCCTAAAAGAAATCAGTCCTGAATATTTATTGGAAGGACTGATGCTTAAGCTGAAACTCCAATCCTTTGGCCACCTGATGTGAAGAACTGACTCGTTTGAAAATATCCTGATGCTGGGAAAGATTGAAGGTGGGAGGAGAAGGGGCCGACAGAGGATGAGATGGTTGGATGGCATCACTGACTCAATGGACATGTGTTTGAGTAAACTCCGGGAGTTGGTGATGGACAGGGAAGCCTGGCGTGCTGCAGTCCATGGGGTCGCAAAGAGTTGGACACAACTGAGCTACTGAACTGAACAGATTCAAATTTCAGAATTGTTTCACTGATATTCCATGGTCAAATTTTTCATACTCTGAAATTAAATCCATAGCATTTCCTCAATGGTGGTGGTGAATTCCCTTTAGAGAATGAACTGGAATAAAGAAACTTGAATATTATGGTGAAAATGTATATTGTCCAAATAAATTAAATGATGTGAATATAGAATTGAATAATCAGCATGATGAGGTCACAGCATCTTTTAGATTATTGGCACTGCAGGGAAAAGGAAACCTTCTTTAATGTGACCACAGAGTTGACATATCAGTATTACTCAGCTGCCAACCTGCCTTCCAGGGATAGAAAAAACTGTCATCATTCATTATAATACACCACCTCTAACAGAAAAAACACACAAGTAGGGTAGCCTACTTGTCCCTGCATATAAAGTACATACTACAAGTGATAGAGATGATGCAGAATATTGGTTAAAAGTGTAGACTCAGGAGCCAGACTTCTGGACCCAGATCTTGGCTCAAGCAACTCAGTCATTGGGTAACCTTTAAGTGAGTCCATCAACTTATTCATGCCTTAGTTTTCTCATCTACATATTGAGAAATAAAGTTGATGCTTAAATAAATAAAATGTTACTAGATGCTTGTCAGGGAGATCCCCTGGAGAAAGAAATGGCAACCCACTTCTGTATTCTTGCCTGAGAAATCCCATGGACAGAGGAACCCGGCAGGCTACAGTCCACAGGGTCACAAGAGTCAGACATGACTTGGCTACTAAACCACCACAAGCATGGCTATTACAATAAGATCTAGAGATCTTTTTCAAACTTTTCCCAAAATAATGATCAGTTTTCAACAGTGAAAGGACAGAAAGTAGTATTGCAGAACTCAGGCATTGATGACACTTGGGTAATTCAATGAATCTCTGCTGAGGCTTTACTTATTTAGTCTTTTACTCTCTCAGAGCCAACAATGACTACATTGTAAGTGATCATAGGTTTTCTTCTTGTAAAACAGCAAGCTGTAGAATGTATTGCCCAACCTCACTTTATTCCTCCATTATTCAGTTCAGTTCGGTCACTCAGTAGGGTCCAACTCTTTGCAACTCCATGGACTGCAGCACACCAGGCTCCCTGTCCATCACCAACTCCCGGAGTTTACTCAAACTCATGTCCATTGAGTCAGTGATGCCATCCAACCATCTCATCCTCTGTCGGCTCCTTCTCCTCCCGCCTTCAATCTTTCCCAGCATCAGGGTCTTTTCAAATGAGTCAGTTCTTTGCATCAGGTGGCCAAAGGACTGTAGTTTCAGCTTCAGCACCAGTCCTTTGAATGAATATTCAGGACTGATCTCCTTTAGGATGGACTGGTTGGATCTCCTTGCAGTACAAGGGACTCTCAAGAGTCTTCTCCAATACCACAATTCAAAAGCATCAATACTTCACTGCTCAGCTTTCTTTATAGTCCAACTCTCACATTCATACATGACTACTGGAATAACCATAGCTTTGACTAGAAGGACCTTTGTTGGCAAAGTAATGTCTCTGCTTTTTAATTTGCTGTCTAGGTTGGTCATAACTTTTCTTCCAAGGAGTAAGTGACTTTTAATTTCATGGCTGCAGTCACCATCTGCAGTGATTTTGGAGCCCAAAACAGTAAAGTCTGTCACTGTTTCTCCACTGTTTCCCTATCTATTCACCATGAAGTGATGGGACCATATGCCATGATCTTAGTTTTCTGAATGTTGAGATTTAAGCCAACTTTTTCACTCTCCTCTTTCACTTTCAAGAGGCTCTTTAGTTCTTCTTCACTTTCTGCCATAAGGGCGGGGTCATCTGCATATCTGAGGTTATTGATATTTCTCCCGCAATCTTGATTCCAGCTTGTGCTTCATCTAGTCCAGCGTTTCTCATGATGTCCTCTCCATATAAGTTAAATAAGTAGGGTGACAATATACAGCCTTGACTTACTCCTTTCTCTATTTGGAACCAGTCCGTTGTTCCATGTCCAGTTCTAACTGTTGCTTCCTGACCTGCATACAGGTTTCTCAAGAGGCAGGTCAGGTGGTCTGGTATTCCCATCTCTTTCCGAGTTTTCCACAGTTTGTTGTGATCCACACAGTCAAAGTCTTTGGCATAGTCTCCATCATCATAAGGTTTAATCACTGAAGTTTAATTTGTAAAAAGCAGGTGCTTAATCTCTTAATTATCCTTTTAATAAGTAGCAATATTTAACATCTTTGAACAAGAGTTCAAAATACAGAAACATTTTTGCCTCTTTTTTATTTTTATTAGAGTCTAATAGGAAGTTAAGACTCTATTCTAAACTTTGCAGAGAATTTTAACAAGGTGAAACATGTATCTATACTATTACTATTAATATGTTTATTTTATATAAAAATTAAATTTAGTTGATTTTTGCATACTTTGCTATTATCCTGCAAGTATTCTTAAAGAATACAGAATATAATTTTATATATTTAATATATGTTAAATATAAATAAAATAAATTTACATTTAGTCTAGAATACTGGAGTAGGTAGGCTTTCCCTTCTCCAGGGCACCTTCCCAACCCAAGATTTGAACCCAGGTCTCCAGCATTGCTATCAGATTCTTTATCTTTACCAGCTGAGCTACAAGGGAAGCCCAAGAATACTGGAGTGAGTAGCCTATCCCTTTCTCCAGTGTATCTTTCAGACCCAGGAATCGAACCATGGTCTCCTGCATTGTAGGCAGATTCTTGCCCAACTGAGCCATCAGTGAAGCCCAGTTAATATAAACAGATCTCAGTAATTTCATGTAGAAAAAATAGAATCAGTTAATCATTAAACTATAGATAAATGAAGACATAAAAAGAACATACTTTTTATTTTTTTTAATTTTATGTAAATTGAGACAAATTTCATAGAACATAAGTAATGTAGGTATAAAAATATATTTTAATAACTAAGATTAGTAGACATAATGTAAATAACAGACAGCATTATCATATAGCAAATAAAATGCTTTGATCCATGATCATGATGTCAAAAGAAGAAGAGGTCAGCAGAGGATGAGATAGTTGGATGGCAGCACTGACTCAAAGGACATGAATTTGAGTAAATTCCTGGAGATAGTAGAGGACAGAGGAGTCTGGTGTGCCACACAGTCCATGGGGTGACAGAGAGTCAGACATAACTTAGCCACCAATAAACATGATGTTAATTAGGCATAAGGTATTCCATTCCTCAGCATCTTTATGATAAACTAAAGTAGTTTAAGCATTGACCAACTTGATAACAAGAACTTTATTAACTGAAAATTTGCATTTTTTTTCAAATGAAAAGAATAAAAAACTCTGATTCCCTGTATACACCAAATTAATTAGGTGAACTATATGTATGTACATGTATGTTTAAAAAAAGGATGTTACGTCTTAAGACATATTCTAAATATACTTTTGAGTCAATGGATAGAATAAATATAAACAGTTGGATATTTGTAAATAATCTAAACTTTCAACATAATGTGAAAAATAAAAGCTAAATGATACAATTTTATTATGTCAAGGAGATACAAAATGATAGAGCATCATGAAAAAATAATTCCTAAAACAGTGCTTTTTTTAATACAAATATAGTAATCCAGTCCTTCAAAGTATAACCACATATATATTCTATATATATTAAAACAAATCTTTTAAGACTAGTTTGAATCAACACTTGATTGTTTAATATGTCTGACCTTTTAACAAAATTTAGTTTGCTCTACAAGGCTAGGGTAATTGCTTAAACTGTCCTTAAATTTTCAGTTTTCCTAATAAAATACACTACCTTGAACAAGTCATTCAATGTCTCTCGGCCTCCTTTCTCTAATACCTAAATAAATGGTTTATTAATGATTTCTATAATCTCTTCCAACTCTAAAATTATATGATCTAAGACATTAAAAGACAGTAATTGTTAAGTGTGCTTTAGATATCAAAATAAAAGGACCAATGATCTCAAAATTGTACCACAAAATTCTACTAACCACATTATGTTAAGAGTTTGAATAGAAATTACAGTGATTACTCATAACCCATTCATAACCCAAAATAATTCTTATCCTTATGGAATTATTTTAATATGGCTTCTTAAAATGCTTTAATGTGTTTAAAATATTTAATTTATATCTCTTCAATACACATACAGCTTTTTACAATCATAAATCATTTTATTTTAAACTTAAGGGAATTATAGACCTAAGAAAGTTAAACATGTAGGGTAAAGTCACAAAATAGGAGCAGATCTTGGAGAAGTTTCTAGATTTCTTCAAATTTCAGAACCACCTGCCATGCATACTTCTGATAAAAATGTTTTGTATATAGTGATTATAGGCTGAGTCTCTTTCCTTGTGACTGTCAAATACATGTGAGTTTTGTTAGGTGAGAAAGTCTGTGATGGTGATTGTGTTGAGTACAAATTAGCTTAGCTAAATGAGAAAGCTTAAGTTAGTCTTGTTTTGATTTTTTTTTTTTTTTTTTTGCCACTACAAAAAAAAGAAAATTCACTAACACCAATTCCAGCAACAGAGGAAAAAAGTTAATATTTGTTCTTAATAGTTCTCATTTATGAAAATACAGCAGTTAATATAGTAGAAAAACATAGTATTGAAGTAATTTTAAAAACATTTTAAAGCCAACATTTAAGAGAAGATAAAAGTTAAACTCTTAAAATTCATTTCAAAAGGTTAACTCTCTTCAGTTATCTGAATACACTGAGAAAATAAAAATACAGTCACTTGAAAGAAATCCAGTTGAATCAAAAAATTCTTTAAAAGATGTATATTCTTTTTGAATTGCTATTTGTGTGAAAAATGAGAGTTGAGGAGAGGTCAAATGATCTTATATAGGAAGTGTCACATATATGCAAAGAACTAAACTTTGTTTAAGCTGAGTCTAAGCAGGAAATAACTCCCCTCAAGAAATTGAAAATTCCTTTTTCACACAGCAGTTGACAAAAGGCAGTGATCTTGCCTAGGAGAATTCCAAATCCAAGGAAAGCAGTGATTGACAGTAAATGCACCGCAGATGCACAGGAGAGCTGCCACCTCATGCAGTTTTGTTATTGGTATTTTCTCAAGTGAAGCAGACTGACAACAATTTAAAAGCATTTAATAGCGAGGATCAGAGCCATCTGTAGAAATCAACTGATGAGAGACATCTACTAAAAGGCTATGCTTTGAGCAAATGGCACAAATCTACTCTTAGTATTAACATGTTGCTTCGTTGCCTTGTGCGTGCAGTGCATGCTCAGTCGCTTTAGTCAGGTCCGACTGTTTCTGACCCTATGGATTGTAGCCCACCAGGCTCCTCTGTCCATGGGATTTTCCAAGCAAGAATACTGGAGTGGGTTGCTATGCTCTCCTCCAGGGAATCTTCCCAAACCAGGGATCAAAACCAGGTCTCCTGCATTGCACGTAGATTCTTTACTGCTGAGCCATTGCGAAAGACCATGTTGCCGCATTGGGGAACATAAACATATTAGGCCTAATTCTGGCATGTAACACGTAGAGGTGAACATAGATAAGTAAAAACTATCCCCTCAGCCATATATTTAAGGTTATTACAAGTTCCTTAGAATAGGGAGAAATGTTATAAGGTCCCAAGAAATCTCCTTTTCAGCTTCTTATACTATCTATTGTTTTTACCACAGAATTTAGGTTCAATGTATTTTTCAACTAAAGTTTTATCTTCATAAAATTAATAACTAAAAGTCCTGGTAGGTAATATTATATATTGTTACTCAGACTATATGGTTTCTGCCTATATATTACTGCGAAGTTTCTGAATATTAGTATACTAGGGGTATGTGTCTGAATTCTGTAACATACTAGTTATAATTACCAATAATAGAATACAGAATTCAGACATTAGTGTTATTCATTTCGTTTACTCATATATCTAATATACAGGTAGAAATCATATAGTCTGGGTTTTTTATATCTGCTGAGGTTTCTTAGTTCTGAATTTTAAAGACTAAATTCTATAACTAGATTGCATCGTTTTCCCCAAATTCTAACATTTTCATGAAAGACAAATCAAATAACATTTTTTTTAAATTTGAGCTATTACTGACAGTTAACATGGTATTACTTTCAGATATAACAATTTGATGCATATATATATTGTTAAACGATTACCAGAAGTTTAATTAACATTCGTCACCATACACTTACATTTGTTTTTTCTTGTGATGAGAACTTTTAAGATCTACTCTTTAAGCAATAAATATTTAGTAATATTTAATTAAATGGAATAAATATCAGTTTCTTTTTGTGTGCTTGTAGAGAAACATGCTATATATGCCTTGAATAGCTTATTTAGAATTATTCTATTTATATTACAGACTATTATTTTTAACAGATGACAATCAACAATATAATATACTCTATGTGTCTATGTTAATTTTGTATCTTCTTAAATAATAAAATCAATTGTATATTCATCATTTTTCTAATGTTAATAGGCAACTTCCTGATACATTTGGATTGCAAAAAGAGTACAGTCTATTTCACAATGGACATCACATTTGCAAGACCGGACAGCAAAGAAAATATTTATTAATATGTGATATTTCCAAATATCTCCAAAGTAACTGAATAAGTGGTACAACAAGAAAAGTTGTTAAATACAATTCCTTCTCCCTCATTTTTTCTTATTTATAGCTAGTAGTAAAGGCCAAAATAAATGGAAATGTTTCAAGCATGGCATGGCATGAAACAGTGCCTTTGTTTTTCTCTTAACAAAATGAACACAGGTAACAATGGAACCTCACTTTCATAGAGGACATCACAGTTTCCAAAATTTTAAACACTAACACACTAAATTCACCTGTGTGTGCTTAGTCACTCAGTTATGTCTGACTCTTTGTGACCCTATGGACTGTAGCCAGCCAGGCTCCTCTGTCCATGGGGATTCTCCAGGCAAGAATACTGGAGTGGCTTGCTAGGCCCTCCTCCAGGGTATCTTCCCAACCCAGGGATCGAACCCAGGTCTCCAGCACTGTGGCAGATTCTTTACCAGCAAAGCCACCAGGGAAGTCCAAGAATACTGGAGTGAGTCTATCCCTTCTCCAGGGGAACTTCCCCATGCAGGAATCAAACCAGGGTCTCCTGCACTGCAAGCAGCTTCTTTACCAGTTGAGCTCCCCAGGAAGTCTAAATTCACCTACAGATGCATAGTATCACAAGTTGGTTAACTCCATGAAGTGTGTTTTCATGAGCATGATTCTTTGTTCCTCTTGTAGATTTTAAGCAATAGAACTCAGGCATAAAACCAAATATCACATGTAAGCTCCAGGAAAAGGAAAGAATTATTTTCTGAATTTCTATTTTATAAATACTGTAATAGTAGACATTATGGGAAAAAAAGAATAAAATGCAAATTTTAAACTACATTAAAGAAGAAAAGCTGCCATTTACAAGCAAAGGGCTAAAATGGAACATAGATCCTATGACTTTGCTTGGAAAACTTTACCAATTCACAGATATTACAGAGAAGCAAAAAGTAGTCCAGCCAGTTAATAAAATGCCAACATTGATTTAGCAATGCTTTTCCCTTGCAATAATTCTGGTGCAGACTCTACAATCTTCATCCACGTCTGTATCATTCTATTCATTCAAAATCAGCCATAGGTGATCACTGTCTTTCTGGAGAATATATTTGCTAGTTATGACTTCTTGTTCAGAGTCTCATGAATGAAATAATTTTCTCATTTAATCACTTCTTAATTTTAGGTCCTTGCAGTGATTTTTAAATAAAAGGATTAAGGATTGTTTGAATGGTATGTGTGCTGTGTTACTTCAGTCATGTTCAGCTTCTTGCAACCCTATGGACTGTAGGCCACTAGGCTCCTCTGTCCATGGGATTCTTCAGGCAAGAATACCGGAGTGGGTTGCCATGTACTCCTACAGGGGAGATCCAACCCAGAGATCAAACCTTTGTCTATCTCTTGTGTCTCCGGCATTGGCAGGTGAGTTCTCTACCACTAGCGCCACCTGGGAAACCTTGAATAGTATGAATGATAATAAAAAAGCATCACTCAGGCAATTTCGTCTCTCTTTTTCACTACTGTACTGCTGGGATTTAACACAGTACCTGATACATGTTAGAAGCCAAGATATACTTGAATAATACCCTTTCTGGTCCATAATGCCACAGATTCAGTTACAGCGTTAAAGGAAAAATTATGTCCTTGGGTACATTCTCCTAATATGCATTTAACGCTCTAAGGATGCCCTCTACATTGTTCCAGCTGCCTATTCTTTGGGTCAAAAATTGTTTTACTCATGTACATCCTTCTTGCTCAGTTATTTATTCTCTTATAAGGTGGCTACTTATTTTATGTGAACCTTCTTCAGGTGTGGTATATTAAAAGCTTCTATTGTATCCACCTCTTCATATTTGAAACCACATTTCTGAACTCTCTACATGCTTCATCCTTAGACACTTCATTTATATAGATACAGAATTTAACCTACTTTCTGTTGTTGGCTCTGTCCTCTTCAAGTGTACTTGTTAAATTGCTGAACAACTTGTTCAACAATTCCGAGAGAAGATTTGCTCTGTTCTCAAACCCATGGCCTCTGCTTTTGTGAGTTTATAATCCAATGATGGGGATAGACAATTACAAAATACGGAAGCAAGATGTATACAGTTGAAAAATAATCACATTACACATGAAATAATTTTGCTATGAAATATATAGTTAGAAAAATATGTAATGATATGTAAGAAAGAGAAAGCAGCCACTGACTGCTGGCCACTGGCCTTGTACTATCAGGCTAAACTCTGATGTTGTTAGAAGTTAGTCTGATACTCTCAGCTAGGCCATGGTATCCACTTATGGAACACAAACATTTTCACAGGAAACCAACATCAGACAACGTCATCTTGTGTCTGTAATGGATCAATACAAAATAAGACCACTCTGTAAAAATGTCTGAGCAGAAACAATAAATATTATCCAAACTACAAAAATCACCATATATCTTCTCTCTAGGTTATTATGGTTGTTAATTCTTTACCAATAACAGCTTCAGCTTTAATAATAATGACTAAATCCAATGATAGAATTACCTGACAGCATCCAAAGCAAAGACCTGCAGCATGAACCTGCTCCCAAATTATCTCACACACGTCCCTATTCCTTTTAACACTCTCAACAGAGACATACTCTGAGTCCTCTTGTGTAGTCTCCCTTACTGCAATGTAACAAAAGCCCAACTTGTTTATTTGAATAAAGCTATGTTTCTGGTTATAAAGCAGAGATGTTACTTTACCAACAAAGATCCATATAGTCATAGCTATGGTTTTTCCAGCAGTCATGTACAGATGTGAGAGATGGACCATAAAGAAGGCTGAGCTCCAAAGAATTGATGACTTTGAACTGTGGTGTTGGAGAAGACTCTTGAGAGTCCCTTGGACTGCAAGGAGATCAAACCAGTCAATCCTAAAAGAAATTAATCCTGAATATTCATTGAAAGGACTGATGCTAAAGCTGAAGCTCCAGTGCACTGGCCACCTGATGTGAAGAACTGACTCATTGGAAAAGATCCTGATGCTGGGAAAGCTTGAAGGCAGGAGGAGAAGGGGATGACAGAGGATGAGATGGTTGGATGGCATCACGGACTGAATGGACATGAGTTTGGGCAAGCCCCAGGAGATGGTTATGGACAGCGAAGCCTGGTGTACTGCAGTCCATGGGGTCACAAAGAGTCAGACACAACTGAGTGACTGAACAACAACAGATGTTTCTGGTAGTCTTTAGCAGGAGTACATTAATATGCATTTTAATATTTTTCATGGAAAGGAGTAATTATTTGAATAAAATTTCTCATTTATGAATTGAAGTTTCCTGGAGGATAAATTATATAATATCAGCCTATTAATTAATCTCTCAATCCATAAATTTTTCTGCTTTCCTGTACACACAAGCGGCTATTATATAAAAACAGAAAGCTTCCCTTTATGTACATTTGTTAAGTGGCTCAATACAATAAACATAATATTTATTTTGAAATACTGGTCATTGCTGCATAAATATATGTTCATATTCATTATCTAAAAAGCATTCATGACAAAATGTTTTACATTGCTACTTTTGATCAAGATTTTTTAATTAATAAATACTTTTATGGGAAGTTATTTTCTTTGTTAGAAGGGGAAGAAATGTGTTCCTTACTTCTTACTGTGAAATAAGATTTCTGAACTACATTCCCCAAGGTCCTTCAACTCTACATGATTCTATGTTAGAATCCACAAGTTTCCAAGATCCTAAACATATCCCAACATCTGAAAATGTATTCAACATTTGTTAGACCATATGCTCTGAATAAATCAGTTTTTACATCATATTAACTAAATAGATACTGAACTAGGTTAATAGTAAAATGCAAAGATATTTCTAAATATGACCCTACAGCTGAGGCACGTTACAGATATGTGGTTCAGTCTGCAATATTTAAAGCAATTAAGTCAGTCTTTTAAACAAGCAGCTGTCTTTCTGCCCAGAGAATGTGATGGGCAATTAAAAGTTATAAAATTTAAGGAGTTGATGGCTTGTATTTGTTTCATTATAATATTTAACAACTGGATTGGTTTTGATCTCAGATAAGTCACCTTTCTAATTCCTTTCCACAGTTACAGACCAACTCTTTGAAATATGGCCATTAGGCGAATCTCTGTGATGAGAATATTTACTAGGGGACAAATTCATCCTTTACCATAATGGAAAATATATTTTTAGTTCTTTTAGTCAACAGAGGTAAATTTTCACCTGGAAGACATACTTTTGTTACAATTTGCAATATTTTTACAAAGTATAATATTGGTTCATTATTTCAATTAGTAAAAGCTGGTAAAAATGCTAGTAATTTAGTCAAGTTTTCAGGACAATTATATAAGGTTTATTGAATCAGTAGAAATAAAGTAAGGGAATAGATTAGGCCCTTATGCAGTCTTTTGAAACTCTGTAATCTAATACTGTTTTTAATTTTTACTTTTTTACAACTTGCCCAATCAAGTTTAACAAGCTTTCCAAACTACTATAAACCTATACTAACATAAGTGTCAGATCCACTGAATAAGCACAAGTTTAGGAACTGCTTACACTATACATGTCTTTATTAGAGTTCTTGATTTTTCCCTTCCAGTCTCTTTTAACATCCTTTACTTTTCTAACTCATGCCTGTGTGCATGCCACTTTAGTCATGTCTGACTCTTTTGTGACCCCATGGACTGTAGCCCACCAGGCTCCTCTGTCCATGGAATTCTCCAGGTAAGAATACTGCAGTGGGTTGCCATTTCCTCCTCCAGGGGATCTTCCTAACCTATGGATCAAACCTACATCTCTTACATCTTCTGCACTGGCAGTTGGGTTCTTTACCACTAGCACCACCTGGGGAGCTCACTTTCCTAGCTCACTCTGTGCTAAAATAAAAAATAATGCTAGAATCATTAAATCATAAACCCTAAGTAGGATAAAACCTTGGAAATCATATAGTAGAACCTGCAACCAAGTACTGAAAAAGGACATGGCAACCCACCCCAGTACTCTTGCCTAGAGAATCCCATGGACAGAGGAGCCTGGTGGGCTGCTGTCCATGGGGTTACACAGAGTTGGACATGACTGAAGTGACTTAGCAGCAGCAGTAGCAGCAATGAGTTTAGGTTTTCCATAAAACCTAAAGAACTTTAAAAATATAACCAAAGCTCAAGTAATAAATAAAAGTAGATAATATGAGTCACAGCAAAGTGTATTTATTAAAGCTTTAAATCCACTGTTACTGTGTTGTTGGACCATGAAGCGCCAACACTGCAGCATGAGGCATCACAAGGAGTCACCAGTAAAGAAGTCTATAGCATTCAGAAAGCCTCAGGCATGTCTTTCCAACTTCTCACCTGGTTCACCACCTACCTCTCAATTCCCCTCCAATTCAGCTCTAAGCTCCATGCCATAAAGATGAGTATTCAGGACCACAGGACTAGAACTTCTAAACTACCCTCTTTAAACCCATGCCATTATCTTCCACTATAGGGCAACCAGAAGACATGCCTGCTAGGCATCTAGTAATATTTAGACTCCGGCCACCTGATGCAAAGAACTGACTTGCTGGAAAAGACCCTGATGCTGGGAAAGATTGAAGGCAGGAAAAGAAGGGGATGATGGAGGATGAGATGGTTGGATGGCATCACCGACTTGATGGACATGAGTTTGAGCAAGCTCCGGGAGTTGGTGATAGACAGGGAATCCTGGCATGGTGCAGTCTATGGGGTCACAAAGAGTTCAGAGATGACCAAGCAACTGAACTGAATTGTTAAGTATTTAAGTGCAAAAGTGACATCATGTCCATAACTTACTTTTAACCAGTTCTAAAAACTACCTATCTAAATACACACATATAAATATACACACATATATGCAAAGAGGGACAGACAGAAGTAAGTAAATGTAGCAAATGTTAACATTCAGTAAATACATGTGAATAATTTCTAGAATTGTTTATCTATACCTACAACTGTTTTCTAAGTCTCAAACTATGGCAAAAACAAAACAAAAAATGAAGTAACTACTTTATTTTTAGTGAATATCTTTAAAAGTTTGTTCTTTTCAAATTTGTCACCTCGGATTTATATGTGTGATGACACATAATTTCTGAAATGTTAAACCTGGGGACAAGTTACTTAACTACTCTTTGCCTGAGTTTGCTCATCTGAAAAATGGCAATGAAAATAGCACTTAACGTCATAGGTTTGTTACAAGCATCAAATTAGTTAATAAACAGAAAGTCTCAGTTCTAATCTCTCTCTTTTTATATATGTGCTTAGTCTCTCAGTCATGTCCAACTCTTTGCAACCCCATGGACGGTAGCCAGCCAGGCTCCTCTGTCCCTGGGGATTCTCCAGGCAAGAATACTGTAGTGGGTTGCCATGCCCTCCTCCAGTGGATCTTCCCAACCCAGGGATTCAACCCAGGTCTCCTGTATTGCAGGTGGATTTTTTACTGTCTGAACCACCAATGAAGCCCATGAAGCCCATATATATATATATGTATATCTGTGTATACATATATATATATATATTCTGATATTCATTCACTTGATATCTAGGCCATTCTGCACTAAATGCTTTAGCAGGAGAGGAAATCAAGTGATTTGGGTGCACTGAGGAGAAGAAGGTCATAGAGGACAGAACTGAAAATGAAATAAAGATGTGGCAAATCTCTCTCTTATCTTCCAGTAGCTAAGTCAGTCCCTAAAGGATCCTAGAGGTTTAACAAAATGTAAGAGAAAAGAGAGTTTGAGAGTAGGGTTTTCTGTATCTCCTCCCACTGTCATCTTAGAATGAAAGAAGATCTCTAAGGATACACAAAACAATAAAAAATATACAGATGAAAATTTAGAGAGCCACTGTGAGAGTCTGCTAAATCACTTCTGTCATGTTTGACTCTATGTGACCCTATAGACTACAGCCCACCAGCCCCTTACACATTAGGATCCTCCAGGCAAGAATACTAGAGTGGGTTGCCATGTCCTCATCCAGGGGATCTTCCTGATCAGGGATTGAACCCACATCTTTTACATCTCAAGGATTGGCAGGTGGGTTTTTTACCACTAGCACCACCTAGGAATCCACTGTTCCCAGGTTAAAAAAAAAAAACAACTTTAGGCCCCTTCTCATTTATGGAATGATGGATGACTAGTGAGTCTAGGTAGACAAAGCCTTTGTAATCCATGCTCAATTGCATGGACACAACAGCATGGTTCCATGGCCCCATGTGTGGTGAGAAGCAGCAGGCATGCTAGACCAGAAGAGATCAGACAGAGAAGAACCAGGATATCTCAAAAGTATATGACCTGCTCTTGGAGTTGACAGAAGGCAAAGCAGGGCCACAGACATATTGACAGATATCTATGAGGTTGAATAAAGATTAGCTAAGCATCCAGCATAATACATTGGTTCTAGGTAAGCCCTCTGAAGTGAGAATCAATGCTGTGGATGGGTAGTTGACTGAGGCTAGTTATCTACCATTTCTGTGGAATGGAACTCAAAGCAGAAAGAAGACAATGTACAAATAGATACATGTATAATTCCTGTACTCTTAAACTGAAGTCTAAGATTTGTATATGCTAAATAAGATATAAAGTACCTTGAATTTACCTTGAAATATGGCTCCTTGTTATTTCCCTGATAGCACTTCTTAATGCGCTGTGTTGTGCTTAACTGTTCAGTCGTGTCTGACTCTTTGCAATCCCATGGACTGTAGCTCACCAGGCTCCCCTGTCCATCTCCAGGAAAGAATACCCTACTCCAGGGGAATCTTCCCAACCAAGGGATTGAACCCAGGTCTTGTGCATTGCAGGCAGATTCTTTACCAGCTGAGCTACCAAAGAAGCCCACATTTACTACTACTTATCCCTTATCTTCTTGTACCAGCAACACTAGCTTCCTCATCAACCTTCAAATACACCAGAACTCTCTTCCCTCCAAAGTTTCACATCTGCTGTTCTGCTGTCTGTAGTATACTTGCCTCAGTTATCCATAAACAAATCTTCCTTATTTTTTCAGTTTTTACCCAAAAACCACCTCTTATTGATGTCCTTTGTATATATTTTAATTTGAAAGTTTCAACAGCCTCCACATCATTTCACACCATCCAACTAACTTATCATCATCTAACATACCATATATTTACTCATTTATGTTGTCTACCCCATTAAATAATGGTAGCAATATGTGTTTTCTTTTCTACCGCTATAACCTCATATTCTTAGAAAAATACTAAACACATTAGGCAAAGAATACACATTTACAATGAATAGATAAATCCATCGTTAAATAAGTATGATCTATAGTATAACTTACTAATATGGAATAAAATAAATATTAACTGTCCTACCACATTTGTGTTTAGTAAGGTGACTACCTTATTTTTTTTAAGCTTTCAGTAGTTTGATCAACACGATTTTTTCCTTCCTTGAAAAAGAAGCATAATATGTCACTCATATCTAAATAAATGGGTAATATTATTGGTGGAAGGACTAGAAAAAGCATACCTGCAAGGTAATGCTGCCAGCCTCTTACAGAATAGCTCCAACTTCCCTACTAATCCACTGTCTAGCTCTAACCAACAGAGTGATTTTTAGAGTTCTCAGTTCAGTTCAGTTCAATCACTCACTTGTGTCCCACTCTTTGTGACTCCATGGACTGCAGCACGTCAGGGCTCCCTGTCCATCACCAAATCCTGGGGTTTACTCAAACTCATGTCTACTGAGTCAGTGATGCCATCCAACCATCTCATCCTCTGTAGGCCTCTTCTCCTAACAACTTCAATCTTTCCCAGCATCAGGGTCTTCTCAAATGAGTCAGTTATTCGCATCAGGTGGCCAAAGGATTGGAGTTTCAGTTTCAACATCAGTCCTTCCAATGAGCGTTCAGGACTGATTTCCTTTAGGATGGACTGCTTGGATCTTATTGCAGTCCAAGGGACTCTCAAGAGTCTTCTCCAACACCACAATTCAAAGCACCAATTCTTCAGCACTCATCTTTCTTTGTAGTCCAACTCTCACATCCATACATGACTACTGGAAAAACCATAGCCTTGACTAGACAGACCTTAGTTGGCAAAGTAATGTCTCTGCTTTTTATTATGCTGGCTACCTTGGTCATAACTTTCCTTCCAAGGAGTAAGTATCTTTTAATTTCATGGCTGCAGTCACCATCTGCAGTGATTTTGGAGCCCCCAAAAATGAAGTCTGCCCCTGTTTCCACTGTTTCCTCATCTATTTATCATGAAGTGATGGGACCAGATGTCATGATCTTAAGTTTTCTGAATGTTGAACTTTAAGCCAACTTTTTCACTCTTTCACTTTCATCAAGAGGCTCTTTATTTCTTCTTTGCTTTCTGCCATAAGGGTGGTGTCATCTGCATATCTGAGGTTATTGATATTTCTCCTGGCAATCTTGATTCCAGCTTGTGCTTCATCCAGCCTGGCATTTCACATGATGTACTCTGCATATAAGTTAAATAAGCAGGGTGACAGTATACATCCTTGATGCACTCCTTTTCCTATTTGGAACCAGTCTGTTGTTCCATGTCTAGTTCTAACTGTTGCTTCCTGACCTCCATACAGGTTTCTCAAGAGTCAGGTCAGGTGGTCTGTTATTCCCATCTCTTTCAGGATTTTCCACAATTTATTGTGATCCACACAGTCAAAGACTTAGGCATAGTCAATAAAGCAGAAATAGATGTTTTTCTGGAACTCTCTTGCTTTTTTGATGATCCAGAGGATGTTGGCAATTTGATCTCTGGTTCCTCTGCCTTTTCTAAAACCAGTTTGAACATCTGGAAGTTCATAGTTCATGTACTGTTGGAGCCTGGCTTGGAGAATTTTGAGCATTTCTTTGGTAGCATGTGAGATGAGTGCAACTGTGCAGCAGTTTGAGCATTCTTTGGCATTGCCTTTCTTTGGGATTGTAATGAAAACTGACCTTTTCCAGTCTTGTGGCCACTGCTGAGTTTTCCAAATTTGCTGACATATGCAGTGCAGCATGTTCATAGCATCATCTTTTAGGATTTAAAATAGCTCAACTGGAATTCCATCACCTCCACTAGCTTTGTTCATATTGATGCTTTCTAAGGCTCACCTGACTTAGGAGTTCTAGTGATGACTATATTATACTTACTAATAAGTTAGGCAGATCCTCAAATCTTCTTTTAGTGTTATACTGGATAAAAATAAAGCCAAGTATATTTGACTTTTGAATTTAGATAACTATTCCAAATAATTTTGTAATCATTTGTAGTGATTAAGGATTGATGTACAGTGGGAAATATCATCTTGATTAGAAAGCATATTCAATATATAATTATATATATAAATTAATTATAGTTAAATATAATTACATACATAGAAACTTTTTAAAAATCATATTAAGAATGTATGAATAAGGACTTCTCTGGTGGTTCAGTGGTTAAGACTCTGAGCGTCCACTGCAGGGGTGTGAGTTCCATCACTGGTTGGGAAACTAATATCCCACACGCTATGCAGTGTGGCCACAAAGACTTTTTTAATTAAAAATTTTTTAAAAGAATGTGTGAATATAAGAGTTCAAAATAAAATTTTGCTTAAAAATAGCATAGATAATAATGCTGTCTAGGTGTCTCATAGCTTTCCTTCCAAGGAGCAAGTGCTTTTGATTTCATGGCTGCAGTTACCATCCACAGTGATTTTGAAGCCCAAGAAGATAAAATCTGTCACTGCTCCCACTTTTTCACCTTCTATTTGCCATGAAGTGATGGGACTCGATGCCATGATCTTCATTTTTTGAATGTTTAGTCAATTCAGCTTTTTCACTCTCCTCTTTTACCCTCATCAAGAGTCTCTTTAGTTCCTCTTCACTTTCTGCCATTAGAGTGGTATCATCTTCACATATGAGGTTGTTAATATTTCTGAGTCTAGTAAAGGCAGAGCAACCAGAGATCAAGTTGCCAGCATTCACTGGATGATGGAGAAAGCAAGGGAATTCCAGAAGAACATCTACTTATGTTTCATTGACTATGCTAAGCCTTTGACTGTGTGGATCACAAGAAACTGTAGGAAATTCTTAAAGAGATAGGAGTACCAGACCACTTTACCTGTCTCCTGATAAAAATGTATGTGGGTCAAGAAGCAACAGTTCAAATCAGATATGGTATAACAGACTGGTTCCAAATTGGGAAAAGAGTACGACAAGGTTGTATGTTGTCACTCTGTTTATTTAACTTTATATATATTTATATATATCATATAAAACGCTGGGCTGGGTGAACCACAAGCTGGGATCAAGACTGCTAGGAGAAATATCAACAACTTCAGATATTCAGATGATACCACCCTATATGGGAGAAAGTGAAGAGGAACTAAAGAGCCTCTTCATGAGGGTGAGAGAGAAGAGTGAAAAGGCTAACTTGAAACTCAACATTTAAAAAACAAAGATCATGGCATCAAGTATATCACTTCTTGGCAAATAGGTGAAAAAGTGGAAGCAGTGACAGATTTATCTTCTTGGACTTCAAAATCACTGCAGACAGTGACTGCAGCCATGAAATTAAAAGACACTTGCTCCTTGGAATGAAAGGTATGACAAACCTAAACAGCATATTAAAAGGCAGAGACATCACTTTGCCGACAAAAGTCCATACAGTCAAAGCTATGGTTTTTCCAGTAGTCATGTACAAATATGAGAGTTGGACCATAAAGAAGACTGAACACCGAAGAATTGGATGCTTTTGAACTGTGATGCTGGAGAAGACTCTTGACAGTCCCTTGGATGGCAAGGAGATCAAACCAGTCACTCCTAAAGGAAATCAACCCTCAATACTCATTGGAAGGACTAATGCTAAAGCTGAAGCTCCAATACTTTGGCCACCTAATGCAAAGAGCTGACTCACTGGAAAAGACCCTGATGCTGGGCAAGCCTGAAGGCTAAAGAAGAAAGAGCGGCAGAAGATGAAATGTTCAGATAGCATCCCCAACTCAATGGACATGAATCTGAGCAAACAGCAGAAGATAGTGGAGGACAGAGGAGTCTGGCATGCTTCAGTCCATTGGGTCTCAAAGAATCGGATACAACTTAGTGATTAAACAACATCAACAATAAATAGAAAGCAAAACCCCTTCCCCATTATTATATTTTAGAAATGTAGTATGTTGTGTTCAATTCACACTAAAATAGAAAATCTATTTTATTATCTATTTTATTCCATTATAAAATAATTATAAAATTATAATCTATTTTATTAATTTAAATAAAATCAATTAGAGGAACAATAACAGATCTAAAGATTGATATCCAGAAAAATGAATAGCTCTTAACTGTATGTCATAAATCATTAGTATTTGACCCCAGCATTACTAACAATTTTCTGAGTTGCTATGGATCAATTTTGAAGAATATAAGGCTGTTTCTGCAGTATGGTAGTTTTTTGCTTTTTTTGTTTTTCCTTTGGAAAATACATCCAACTTAAAAGTTCACCAATTTCACATCCTTTAAGTAAAATGCTTGGAATCACCTTCAAGGATCTTTATTGTTCTACAGTCAAAATGTATTCATAGTTATTTATGAGTTCATACTTCCCATAGCTGGAAAATGTTGCCTAAAAAGAAAAGCAAACAATTTTTAATAGTTTGAAAGCCTGAAAAGAATGTAGAAGACACTGGAATGGTATTGAAAAGACTGTCAAGAACATGCCTATGAACAGTGAGGTGAATCAACTTATTTGGGAATTTTGTTAAAATGTAGCTTCCGATTCAGTAAGTCTGGGATTTGCACCTGATATTCTCCATCACTAATCAGGTTGCCATGTGATGCTGATGCTGCTGGTCTGCTGGCCACACTGTGAATAATAAGATTTTAGAAACAATGCCCTCTCAGGTACATTCAATGAAGAATGTAAAAATGTAGAAATGAAGAATAACCATGACTGTAAGTTTTGGCTTCTTCTTTCTCTCTATTTTAATGAATGCAAAAAAAAAAAAAAAAAAGAGGTAGTGTGTCACAAGAGCCAAAACATGGAAACAATCTAAATGTTTTAAGACAGATGAATAGATAAAGAAGTGGTACATATATACAATGGAATACTACTCAAGTCATAAAAAGAACAAAATTAGGCCATTTGCAGCAACATGGATTCAACTAGAGATTGTCATACTAAGTAAAATAAGTCAGAAGGAAGAAGACAAATATCATATAATACCACTTATATGTGGAATCTAAAATATGGCACAAACGATTCTATCTAAAAAACAGAAATAGACTCACAGACAGAGAGAACAGACTTGCGGTTGACAAAGGGGAGTGAGGGGGGATAGGGATGTATGAGAGTTTGGGGTTGGTAAATGCAAACTATTGTATTTGGGATGGATAAACATCAAGGTCCTAATGGATAGTATAAGGAACTATATTGGATATCCTATGACAAACCATAATGGAAAAGAATATTAAAAAAAATAATGTATGTATATGTACAACTGAGTTACTTTACTATACAGCAGAGATTGGCACAGCATTATAAATCAACTATAATTCAATTTTTTTAAATGCAAAGATATAAAAAAGAAGAAAAAAGAGGTACTATGTTAAAATTAAGCAAAAAGCTCAGGAATCAGACAGAAGTGTTTGAATACTGACTTAAAATTTGGATAATCTGCTAAAGTATAAAATAATATTTACAACAAAGAGCTGTTATGAGAATTAAATAAGAATAATAAATACAATGTCATAATAGCATTCACAAAATATTAGTGTGAGTAGTCTCTCTCCTTACTTCGTAATCATCTTACATTGTTTTCCTAGATGAGTGCTAAGTGTTTTTTCTCATTTTTTTGCTTTGAGTTTAATTTCTTAGTCTCAAAATTATCCTCTACTTCTCAAAATACTTCCTATTAGTTTGGGACAAATTTGGTGTTAGTTAATTTTAAACCATCTAAATGAAAAGTTTTAAAATATATATAATATCACTCAACAGCAAAACTTTTAAATATATTTGGCTATAAATTTAAAAAAAATTATTTATGTATATATACCAGAATCTATGTATTCAACTAATAACTGGAAAATACATACTACAGGGATGCTATAGAATCTCAATTTATAAATATTCTTTTGGAATAAGCAGAGCCTGTTTATAAAGCATGATTTTCTCAAGTTTCATTATTTTTTAATCTCACTTTATTTTTGGCCAGAAATTGTATTTATACTTTGAGCATCCACTTTATACATCAAATTTGGCACATTTTAACTTCTTTTAATGGCAAAAACAGAACTGACTCTATAAATTTGAAGATTTGCCACTGTTAAGAATTTTTCAATGTACACCCTACAGAATGCAAGACAACACCTACAAAGGAACCTGAAACAGTATGAGCAATGGTGATATTACTGTATTTTTTGGCTCCTATTATAACTACTGCAAAGGGAACATCATTCATGCCAATAAACCAGTTTGAGTATGCTGTTCAATCAATCCCATTTTCTAAGTGTCACACCTCATATGTTTTCATGTAGATTTTAATGATAAATAGGAAGACTTGGATTTTTTTCTACCCATCCTATTTCCAGCACACTCTGCACCAATATCATAATTCTACAGCATTTGCTATCATTTTAACCCACGCCACACCTCTAATTAACTTAGCTGATGTCCCTAAAATGGAGGGGGAAGGTGAATTAAAAGGCAGATGCTCACTACGCCGCATCACTGCGGCAAATCCACCGGCACGTGCGGGAGCCAAAAGCCCAGATCACAAGGGTCGTGAATTCCGGAAGTCCTTCCGCTAAAACCAGGACGTTGGCAACAAACTTGTGGAATCTGAAAAAATGTACAATGTACTGGCAAACATTTTTATATCCACTTGCTCTTCCAAATGCTTTTCCAACCTTCCTCCAACACACCTGCTTCCTCTGGGATTGTCCAGGTAGCATCAGCTACAGCAACTCTGCTTTCTAGAAAATGACCAAGCCAGATGACACCTTCAGCCTATGCACACCTGAATCCTAAAAGCATGGAACAGATACAGCGCTACAAAGTGGTAAAATCATCTTCAAAAACATTTTACTGCTCCATTTATTTTAAGGATTTCTAGGACTTTTGTCTGAATTTATAATGTATATTATCATACATTGATATTTTCTTCATGGAGTTATTCAATTGCATTAATTCGATTTTTTAAGAATTGTTTTGTTCATTTAGCAAATATATGTGGAATGACTTGTGAAGGTGGTAGTGGTTTAGTCACTATGTCATGTCTAACTCTTTTAACCTCATCGACTGTAGCCTGCCAGGCTCCCCTGTCCATGGGATTTTCCAGGCAAGAATACTGGAGTGGACTGCCATTTCCTTCTCCAGAGGATCTTACAGTCTCAGGGATCAAACCCAGGTCTCCTGCATTGCAGGCAGTATTTCAGGTGGATTCTTTAACAACTGAGCCACCTGGGAAGCCCATTTGTGAAGGTAGGATAATGTATTTATTAAGATTTATAGCTCTGTAGTCACATCTTTTGAATTAAATTCATTCTTTGGAAAGTCATTTGATCCCACTAAGCATTGTTTTATTTAATTGTGAGTAGAAGCAGTTATCTCATAGAGTTATAGTTGGAGTTAAAGATATAAAAAATGTCTATTTCTTAGCACAGTTGTTGGTACATAGTAAACAATAAATAAATAAACATTACTAGAAGTCTCAGTTATGGGCATTTTAAAGAGCAATAAAAAGCAGGTAAGACCCAGTCCTTAGTTTCAAGAAATTTAATACCCACCAGGAAAATTAAAAATGAAACACAAATATCTAATCTAGCTAACTACCTACCTTTTACCTATAAAAAAAGAATGGCTTACGTGTGAAAAAAGGGAGGAAAACAAACAAAAGTTCCAGCAGGGTTCACCTTGAGTCAGGATTGTTAAGGTGATATTTTGGAGACCTAGACTCTAAAATACTAATGATTCCTAGTGTCACTATGGTCTTGCACATCTGCTGCTTCAGAGCTAGAGAAACTTCTTCCACTCTCTACCTAACAAACCTGTTATCTTTCAAGAACTCACTCAATGATCACTGCTGTTACTTTCAGCGCCTCTATGACCTAGTCAAACACTGCTGATAGTGTTTGAATATGCCTCTATTCTCCTACTGTCCCCACTGCATTGAAGTTAGTTGTATGTATGCAGCTGTGACCTTTTTCAGAAACAGAGCCATGTTTCATTTATTATTCTATGACCCAGCAACTGGCATTCAGTACTCCATAATGGCTTTTTTGTTGTTTATCTGTTTTTGTTTGAGCTTTTGACTATATAAATGAGTAAAGGTGACATACTGGCTGGACTTGGGATGAAAATAATTTTATAAACAGAACTTGGCAGAGTAGGCCTGTATCACAGGTGAAGGATAAAGACACAAAAAAGAGAGAGGTAAGGCATGTTTAGCGAAATCAAGTTCTTGCAATAGCAGGAGACTGAAAATGGAAGCCAGACCCAGTATAAAAATTTGGAACAGCACAGGTGTAAATCCAAAGGCAATTTGTTGCTTAAAAATAAAAACAGTCAGGAAAACTAGGTAAAGCTCTATGCTTAATTAAATCTTTCTTCTTTTACCCCTCCTTGTCTTAAAATACTTGCTGTGTTCATAGAATTTCTTTCTTATCTCCAGAGGGAGATTAGGTTACCCAAACCACACTATTAAATGTAGTTTACAAAGAAATACAATTCAGATAGATGAGAATTCTCTGCTTAGCAAAGGATTTATAATCACAGGGCTGCTTGCTGCCTCTGGTACCCTTCTATAAAGATTTTTTTTCCAAAAATAGCCAATATCAAAGGTCACACATTTAAAAAGTTACTTGGAATTAGAAGCCTGAGAGAAAATGCTTAGCAGAAAATGTTTTGGCAAGCTTTTAAAGCCTTTCATTGAGTTGGCAACAAGACAGACCATGCTGGCCTCCTAAGCAAGCAGAGCAAATGTGTCATTTCAGAGGTGACAGAAAAGCTTCCTGTCCCTAAATATCACTCTCACCTGTTTCTTTTTCAAGAGCAGAGATTCATTCCTTAGTGTCGAGGTACCAAGCTCTACTGAAATGCACAAACTTCTGAAAGGAAGGGAGCGAGGTATAAAATTAATACATGCTTAGTGACTACAGTCTGCCATGCACTGTACTGAGCTTTTCATACATATTTTGTTATTAAATCTAGATACCACATTTGAGGAAAAAATTCTAGTTCAGAAAAGTTAAACTATTTGCCAAAAGTTATACAGCTAACCTAGTGTGGAGGTAGAATTTAAATTTAACCTTAGGTCTGATTCAAAATTGCTTTTATGTTATTAATTTACATGGAACAACTGATTGGCTCAAAATTGGGAAAGGAGTATGACAACACTCCGTATTGTCACCCTACTTATTTAATCCATATGCAAAATGCCAGGTTGGATGAATCACAAGCTGGAACCAAAATTGCAAGAAGAAATGTCAATAGTCTCAGATATGTAGATGATAACACTCTAATAGAGGAAAGTGAAGAGGAACTAAAGAGTCTGTTGATGAGGGTGAAAGAGGCGAGTGAAACAGCTGGTTTGAAACTCAACATTCAAAAAACTAAGATCATGGCATCTCATTCCATCACTTCATGGTAAATAGAAGGGGATAAAATGGAATCACTGAGGACGGTGACTGCAGCCATGAAATTAAGAGACACTTGCTCCTGGGAAGGCAAGCTATGACAAACCTAGACAATGTCGTAAAAAGCAGAGACATCACTTTGCTAACAAAAGTCTGTACAGTCAAAGCTATTGTTTTTCCAGTAGTCATGTACAGATGTGAGAGTTGAACCATAAAGAAGGCTGAGCACCAAAGAATTGATGCTTTCAAACTGTGGTACTGGAGAAAACTTCTGAGAGTCCCTTGGACACCAAGGAGGTCAAACCAATCAATCCTAAAGGAAATCAGTCCTGAATATTCATTGGAAGGACTGATGCTGAAGCTGAAGTTTCAATAGTTTGGCCAGAGTTGTGAAGAGTTGACTCATTGGAAAAGATCCTGATCTTGGGAAAGACTGAAGGCAGGAGGACAAGGGTGTAACAGAGGATGAGATAGTTGGATGGCATCATCAACTCAATGGGCATGAGTATGAGCAAACTCTGGGAGATAGTGGAGGACAGAGGAACCTGGCTTGCTACAGTCCATGATGTTGCAAAGAGTCAGACATGACTTAGTGGCTGAACAACAACAATACCTGTCCTAAACTTACCAATGATCACTAGATGGAAGCATAACTTGGTAAGGAAAAAAACAAAAAGCGTTCGAGAGTACTGCATATTGGTGAGGAATTAAGGAAGGAGGACTATGACATGCCAAAAGGAAAAAGGAGAAAGAAAAACATAAAAGATCTTACAACCTAAACATCTGAGAGTTAAATTAAGACCAGCTCCTTAGGAAATCAGCTTGCCTCTAGTACAAAGGAATTTAACTACAATATTTGCATATATTTTTTGGAAGAGGAAAAATAATTTTCCCTCTACCCTTCCAGGTTCTTGGCCGAGATATCCCCTGTAATAAAAAAACAGATGAATATGAGAAAAATAAACAGAAGTTTAATAACATCTAACCTCCTGTATACATGGGAGATACCCAGGAAAACTGAGGAACTCCCTGGAATGTTCCACACCACCACCTTATATATCATCTTCAGTCAAAGACAAAGGAAAAATTTATGGGTTAAACAAAATATGTCTTTCATCAAGGTTGGTTTCATTTTAGGGAATAATCCTAGCTTTGTTTGTATAAATATACAAAAAAACTTTTACTATGTATATATTTTGCTAAGAAATATATAACAGATAAATTCAACTTAACAATCATTTTAAACAATATGATGGTAGTTAAAAGGCAAGTATGAATGGTAGTTACACATGAATATGTATGAATGGTAGTTAAAAGGCAAGTGCATATCCTTTCCTTGTGCAAAACAGGTGACTGCTTTGAAAAACAGGTGACCTAGATGGGAAAGGTAAGAAGAGCAAACTTCAAATTGTCTTCAAAACGTCACTTATTTTTTGTTTCTCCTTCTGTTTGTTTGAATCAGATCTAATTTGTTGGCATAAATATTCTAACTATTAGTAAACTCTATCACTAATTTGAATACAGTTTTCATAAAATATGGTATGTTTGAAAGACTAATGTTATGCTGCTGCTGCTAAGTCGCTTCAGTCGTGTCCGACTCTGTGCAACCCCATAGACAGCAGCCCACCAGGCTCCACCATCCCTGGGATTCTCCAGGCAAGAATACTGGAGTGGGTTGCCATTTCCTTCTCCAGTGCATGAAAGGGAAAAGTGAAAGTGAAGTCGCTCAGTCGTATCCGACTCTTAGTGACCCCATGGACTGTAGCCTACCAGGCTCCTCCGTCCATGGGATTTTCCAGGCAAGAGTACTGGAGTGGGATGCCATTGCCTTCTCCAACTAATGTTATAAGTCTTCCTAAATGATTTAAGTTTTCAGAATTAAAATGATAACAAAATATCTTCATTGACCTTGTCCCTAGGCACTTGACATTCTTGTTAGGCACAATTCATTTAAAAGTTCTACAGAAATGTCCTTTTCCCATATATAAATATCCTTAAATAGACATTTGATTCAAAGTTTGGAAATAATGGCTCAGCCTGGCAGCACTGCCATAATCCTCTTTTACACTGTATCTAATATAGATAAAGATTCATAAGGTTTTGTGTATGTGTATTCTAGAAAATCTTAATGATTTGGCCATTTCTGATTAAAGATAGCATACCATGTTACAACCTTGGCTAGACTGTATTTGCTTACAGAGCAATGATTTCATTTTGTTTTAGCCACTTCCAAGATGTATGACCACAGACAAATAACATCCACCTGCTCATCATTTACTAAGCATGTGATTTTGTTGGCTCTTTCCAAAGCTTTCTGCTTTGATTTTTCCAGTGCAGCAGCTACTATAGAAACAATGTCATTGAAATATAAAGTGTAGTGATACATCAAATCATAGTAGAACATGTTAGATAAATAGATGCATGTGTGCTTATGTATAGTTGTATATACTTGTATACACATC
Organism: Giraffa tippelskirchi; assembly: GCF_054371585.1. Lineage (NCBI taxonomy): Eukaryota > Metazoa > Chordata > Mammalia > Artiodactyla > Giraffidae > Giraffa > Giraffa tippelskirchi. Next base: position 78,191,536 of record NC_137275.1, on the reverse strand, counting down.
TATGCATGTATATATGCTTGCTGAATATGCATAAGTGTGTATACTAGTGCATATACCAGTTTATAGTACAGATCTACAGGTAACTTGTTAACATAGACATATCATAAATATGTAATATACAAACATATTAGGTTGAGAATCTCATAAATTAGAATATAGGTAAGGTTTTACCATATGAAAAGGCTAAGCTAGTAAAAATAGATAATATTAAAACAGAATGTTTTCCTAAATTTTAGATTTTTAAAAATGTAAATATGTAGGAAAAAAGCAGAGAACAATTTGCTGAATGGTTAAAATTCTTAGTGGTAAAATGTATGTACAAAACAGAATTCAAAACTCTTTTTCAAATATTATAAATTTCCATTTCAGGACAAAAGAAAATGGCAAATTTGAGGAAAAAAACTCTTTCCTCAGCTATTTTCATATGAAACTTAACTATTTAAAACATATATTTTTCATGAATATGAACATTAATAAATGAATTAACTTAAACATCCTGAGTGGGAGAAATGAAATACAGTGACCAAGTATAACCATATGATCAATACTTCAATACATTACAAATAAAGCAATTTTACTTTGCATTTTAACTTTTGAAAAATTGTTAGAATTCTTGTGAAGTTCAGTAAGCACAAGAATGATCTCAGAAGGTACATAACCTTAATCATATTTCTCGGTTATATTTTAGGTATGAGAAAACTCTGTGCTTTGGAAAATTCTTAAAAATATTAAAATGAGTATTATTTTCTTTTCCAGTGAGAATGTTGTTGTTGTTGTTGTTATGTAAAACACTGTCAGAAATACAGCCAGATGAAAAGTACAGTTTGGATGTAACAAACCTAGATATTATATTAGAATAATATAACATTATTATATTATAATAGGCTGGTAGAAGCCCATACTACCAGCTCTGTTAACGCATGTTGGCCTCATTCTTATTTTTCTTCATAATATGAAAATCATTCTAAAAGAAATTTAAAATTTAACTGCAATCTAATGCTACTTAAAGTAACATCTTTAATAGTTACCTCAAGGAAACCTGTATTTTAAAATCTAAAAATTGTTCAAACAGAATAATTCCTGGTTTACTACTAAAGTAGTATAGTTTTTCAAGAAACTAAAATATCAATTGGCCCAAAGAAATAGTAATGGCAAAATGCATTCCATATAGAGAAGTGAAACATCTACAAGTATTTTGAGGTACATGTATTTTTGGAAACTAGATACAAGCTGGTGTCATGATTGAAAGAATCTCTGGAAAAAAAAAAGAAAAGAAAGAACTCGTGAAATAGAGGAGCTTACACTCTGGAAACAAAAGACAAACCACAGACATGTCAGCAAATACATTCAAAATAATCTAAGTTTAATAAAAGACAATAATAAAAGAAAGCGGCATTGTGTGCATGGATAATTAAGAGGACAGCTTGAACTAAAATAACCAGAGAAGGCTGCCATGAGTAGGCAAACATCTGAACTGACTCTTAAATGGTGAGAATGGGGCAGGATAAATATTTTAAAAAGAGAAGCTTCTTAGCAGAAGATAGCACAAAATCTTGAGAACAAACTTTGCATAGAGAAATTCGTAAGTAATTTTATATTTAACAAAATCACAGCAATAATAAAGGTGGTGGTGTGATAAGTACAGAAGAAAAGTCTCACTGACCTAGTACTCCCCTTATGATTTCTTACCTCTACTCTAATCATATACGGTACTAGACAACCACCATAGCAGTTTTTGCTCATCCATGAGAGTACTGATACTATTATCTTGGCAACTGACAAGTACATAGTCTTTAAAATCTGGCAAGTTTACTATTCTGTGATATCATGGAGTAGGACTCCCTCCTTTTTACTTCCTTCTGTTTGGAAAATAGTAGCTATTTTACTATTGCTATTTTAGTCACTAAAATCATGTCCAGCTCTTTTGTGACCCCCATGAACTGTAGCCCGCCAGGCTCCTCTGTCCATGGGATTCTCCAGGCAAGAATACTGGAGTGGGTTTCCATTTCCTTCTCCAGGAGATCGTCCTGACTTACGGATTGAACCTGCATCTCCTGCACCGGCAGGCAGATTCTTTACCTCTAAGCTACCTAGGAAGCCCATACTACATTATCTTTAACAAAATGGACAACTGTATTATTTTCCATTGTCCAGATTTTCAATTTATCCTTTTACATTACTTCTAAAATCTACTTATTATTTTTTTTAAAAAATTGAAGTATAGGTGATTTACAATGTGTTAGTTTCAGGTGTACAGCAAAATGATTCAGTTATACATTTTTATTGTAGTCCTTTCCCTTATAGGTTATTATAAAATACTGAGTATAGCTCCTTGTGCCATATAGTATCCTTGTTGTATATAAATAAAGTAGAATGTATATATATATGGTAGTATGTATCTGTTAGTCCCAAATTCCTAATTTATCCAGCCCTCCTTTCCTGTTTGATAACCATATTTTTTCTATGTCTGTGGGTCTATTTTGGATTTGCATATAAGTCCATTTGTATCTTTTTTTTAGGTTTTACATATAAGTGATATCATATGATGTTTGTCTTTGTCTGGCTTACTACCACTTTCTATTGGTAGTTTCCCAAATGTTCAAAGAACAGATATTTTCAGAGTATTCTCCTAGGTCCACCAATTTAAGGCCAACAAAGACTAATACTTCATTTGGTATTTTCGATTTCTTTGTAATCTATGCTACTAAAATTTCTTTCTGCTCTACCTAGTTTGTTTACCTAATTTATATTGGGTAACATTTAGCTGTGACCTCTGCTTTACTTACCAACTTTGAACATTATGTGTTTGAATGCACTGTCTCACAAACCATGTCTTAATCTCTGAAACGTCCTTACAATATGCTTCTATAATTAGTATACTTTTACAAAGTAGATGAATGAACTGTTATATCCATTCTTTGTATTCCCTCAGCCCTCTTCCTTTTATTTATACCTAGTCCAGTTGGTATAAAGCACTAATTTAGTTAAGAAAAAGTGGGAACTAACTACTGATTCTTTCTGAAAGATAATTTAATTGAGTACATTCAAAATTATGCCCTCATAAACCCTGAGTTCTAATCTTTTCCTAATACTGAATATCTGTTATTATATCATTTTTCCTTTGAAATTAAAACTAATTTTGCACATATGTCAAGGAAATAATTTGAAAATTATTATACCCTATAAACAATTTCTCAGGTGGCTCTAGTGGTAAAAAACCCACCTGCCCATGCAGGAGACACAGGTTCCATCCGTGGGTCAGGAAGATCTTCTGGAGAAGGGCATGGAAACCCACTGCAGTACTCTTGCCTGGGAAATATCATAGACAGAGGACTCTGGCAGTCTACAGTTCATGGGGTTGCAAAGAGTTGGACACAACTTAGCGACTAAACAACAATAACAATAACCGATTTATGTAAACTAAATTTGATAATGTTGAAACTTCAATAATGAGAAATACTTGCATAAAAGAACTAAAGTCTGCTGCTTTCACTTTTATTATAAGCTATTGCTGTTTTCTGAGATGATTAATTTATCTTATAAATGACAACTTTTTTATTTGTATTAATGTATCGAAAGAGTTTCTTTTCATAAATCATTTCAAATTGATGGTAAAACCACATAAGCTTCAGCCTCTTATTTATAACCACTGTCTCTCAATTTTGCCTTACTATAGATTTTCACCCTAAAGTTTCATCTAATGAGATTTCTGAGCACATATTATTGTATAAATGCTTCCAAATCTCAATACTATTATAAAACACAATATTCTGGATTGTTGGCAAATGTAGACTATACTTGTCTATTTAAAATAGGGGTCTGTATAAATTTGAAATTAATGGCTCTGTCAGCCTACTCTTAAAGTATAGCTGGATCTTCAAAACAATTGTTATTCAATATATTTCTGTACTTTATAAAACAACCAAAGAAGGAAATGGACTCATCCTAAACATATTGATTAGGCACTGCTTAACCTTACAAAGTATATGCATGTTGTTTATTTTATCTAATCCACACAAAATCACCAACCTCATACCTCAATATGGAAGGATACCTGCACACGCATACACACACACAACACACTCATACACACCTCCACACACATTCTAATCTCAAGGACTAATCATCTCTTTATACTGAGCCATCCAATACTTGAATCTTATATCTGGTCACATGCAGTAGCCCCTCTCTTATACATGGGGTATAGGTTCCAAGATCCCTAATGGATGCCTGAAACCAAATATAGTACAAATCCATATATAAACTTTCTTTTTCTTATATATAAATACCCACAATAAATTTTAATTTATAAACTAGACATAGGAAGAGTATATCTGAAATGCCAGCATCACTACTCTTGTGCTTTGGGACCAAGAGTAAGTAAAATAAGGGTTACTTGAACACAAGAACTGTGATATCTCCACCTGATAAACGAGACAGTTACTATATGACCAACAGGCAGGATAACATAGACAAAGGGATGATTCATGTGCTGGGAGGGATGGAACTGAAGGGCATGAGATTTCATCACTCAGAACTGTGTGCAATATAAAACGTGAACTTTTACTTCTGGAATTTTCCACTTAATGTTTTCGGACCACAGTTTTGGTTACCACAGGTAACCAAAACGACAAGAAGCGAAATTTCAAATAAGAGAGGATTCCTGTATTTATTTTAAATGAATTTATTCTTTGGCCACAATTCTTTAGTTTGAGGCTAAAAATAACTGCTACAGATTGGCAAAGTCTGTCTTTCCTCAGAAACATAAAATTGTTTATAACAGATATTAATCGCACCTTCCAGCTTTCAGGAATGGAGTAGACAGGAGTAAAGCCGTTGAAGCTGTTTGCAATGGCCATTTATGCCCATGTAAGATGGAAAAAAAAAATGCTTGTTTGGAATAAGAGAAACGAGTGAAGCAGTGAGCCAAGGAGAAGCAGAGTAAAGGATGAAACAAGTATATTTCATATATTCTGCTCAGGACTGCTCCAGTCTCTCCCTAGTTCAGCACTGCTCTGATCCTTTGGTTCTAGAAAATGTACTGTATCACTCTAATAATACTTCATTGGTTATGGTTAACCTTTCGATATATAGACAGGTGATTGATAGGTAGATAAGGATAGAGACACAAATATACTTGGAAATAAAATATTCTGAAATAAAATATTAAATCATTAAATAACTTTCTGTAAAAACAAAACATTTATAGAAGACAATTCCTTTAACGTTAACAAGAATTTTGTAACAGTATAGGAAATTCTCTTTGCTCTGATTATTTCCATGGAATGAGAAAAGAGTACAAATGGTTAGCTGAATACCAAATCTTTTTACAAAATATTGCTCATTTTCTTCATGATGTTGTATTTAAAATTCAGAAAATAAATATGAGCTCAAATTTTACTAAGAACTAAATATAATTTCATCAAGTCTGTTAGTCACAAGAAAAGCTAATTTTGTTTTCTCAGATTTGTCTCTCTACACAAGATAAAGAGGACAAACCAAAGGAAATTAGACTTCTACTTCTTTGATTTGACCTTGGAAGGATTTAAATTAATAAGGCAAGGATCCTGATAATGATATTATGACTTATGAAGGAATAAGGAGCTTGTGTTGGCTCTGATAGGCAAGATAAGGCAACAATAAAATTAAAGATCTCCTTTCAGTAGTGGCTACTGAAATGAAGATCCTGTTTGTTCAGATGATACTTTTACCAAATGCTGACTTCTTCAGTAAAAGAAGCCAACTACCTGGTAAATTAGCAATGATATATTCTGTACTTTAGTATCATTTTCATTTGTGTACTAAAAAGATTGATAGCTAAATACGCTTAAAGCACAAGGCAATTTTTAGGAAATAAAAGCAGAAGACTGAATGTGTGTGTGTGTGTGTGTGTGTGTGTGTGTGTGTGTGTGGCTCAGTTGTGTCTGACTCTTTGTGACCCTATGGACTGTAGCCTGCTAGGCTCCTCTGTCCATGGGATTCTCCTGGCAAGAATACTGCAGTGAGTAGCCAGTCTCTTCTCCAGGGGATCTTCCCAACCCAGGGATCGAACCTGGGTCTTCAGTATTTCAGGCTATTCTTTACCATCTGAGCCACCAGGGGAGCCCTAGAAGATGCAATACATTTCATTTAAAGAGCTTCTTGCTTTAATTTACAAAAGACAACAATATAAGTTTCTTTAAGATCAAGATATTTTTAAAATATAAGTATTGTGGCATTTTTTCCTTTATAAATCAGTAGAAAATATGCAGAAATTGTTTCAGAATAACAGGCATTTATTATAAATAAATAAAAAGAAATATTTCTCTGTGAAATTTCAAAATCACCTTTACCCTAACATCATTTAAGATTTAGAAAGCTATGATGACTTCTAAACATGTCCGCAATCTCTTTGACACTTTCATCATCAAAAGTGAGGTCTATTTTCTTATGTCCCAGAAAGGGCCAGCCTTAATGACTTTCTTCTAATAAATAGAAAGTGGCAGAATAAAGGCTGCTTGACTTTTGGGACAATTCAATTTCCCCCAATTCTGTATATTTTGGGACACTCACCCTGGGAACTCAGACAATGTATTGTTTGGAAGCCAAGAAAGTACGTGGAAAGGCCAGAGACAGGTATCCCAGACCCAATCCAGTGGAGGTCCTGGCTTGTCCTAAAATTCAGCACCAATGATCAAGCTTTAAGAAGATCTGTAGGCCGAACACTCTTTGACATAAACCCCAGCAAGATCCTCTTATGACCCTTCTCCTAGAGTAACAGAAATAAGACAAAAATAAACAAATGGGACCTAATTAAACTTAAAAGCTTTTGCACAGCAAAGGAAGCCATAAACAAGATGAAAAGACAGCCCTCAGAATGTGAGAAAATAATTTGCAAATAAAGTAACTGACAAAGGGTTAATCTCCAAAATATTCAAGCAGCTTATGCAGCTCAATATCATAAACAACTCAATTAAAAAATGGGAAGAAGACTTAAACAGGCATTTCTCCAAAGAAGATATACAGATGGCTAATAAACACATGAAAAAATGCTTGACATCACTTATTGTTAAAGAAATGCAAATCAAAATGACAATGAAGTATCTATCACTTCACACTGGTCAGAATGGCCATCATCAAAAAATCTATAAACAATAAATGCTAGAGAAGACGTGGAAAAAAGGGAACCCTCTTGTATTCTTGGTGGCAATATAAATTTATATAATCACCATGGAGAATAACAGAGAAGGCAATGGCAACCCACTCCAGTCCTCTTGCCTGGAAAATCCCATGGATGGAGGAGCCTCGTAGGCAGCAGTCCATGGGGTTGCTAGGAGTCAGACATGACTGAAGCGACTAAGCAGCAGCAGCAGCAGCATGGAGAACAATATGGAGATTTCTTTAAAAACTAGGAATAAAACTACCATATGACCCAGCAATCCCACTACTGGGCATATATTCCGAGACAATCACAACTCCAAAAGATATACCCCAATGTTCACAATTCCAAATGATATACCCCAATGTTCATTGCAGCATTATTTACAACAGCCAGGGCATGGAAGCAACCTAGATGTCCACTGACAGACAAATGGATAAAGAAGATGTGGTACATATATACAATGGAATATTACTAAGCCATGAAAAGTATCAACTTTGATACAGTTCTAAGTATCAGTTCTAGTGAGGTGGTTGAACCCAGAGCCTGTTATACAGAATGAAGCAAGTCATAAAGAAAAAAAAATATGGTATATTAACAGCATATATATGAAATCTAGAAAAATGGTACTGATGAATCTTTTTGTAGGCAGCAACAAAGACACAGACATAGAGAGCAAACTTGTGGACACAGCAGGGGAACATTGGTCTCAGGAAAACTGAGTTCCTCCCTAAACTAAGGAAAAGAATCAAAATTGGTCCAAATCGTCAATGATATTTCCATTCCTTTTTTAAAAAAGGTTTTATATTTTTAGACTTAGGTTTCAAAAAATCTTCAGGAAAGTACAGAGATTCTCCATACTTCTCTTGCCTCCAAACGTGCATAGCCTCCCCCAATATTACAACACACACCATAATGGTACATGTTCTACTAAGGATGAACCTACAATGACACAACATAATCATCCAAAGTCTGCCAGGTTCACTCTTCATGTTTTACTCTCTTTAGGTCTGAAAAAAATGTGTGCTAACATATATACATCATCATACTATTATACATAGAACTTTCACAGTATATCTTGTTATTGTCTTTTAATTACAGAGCAAAAATTTTTAATGACAATGAATTCCAGCTTATGAATTATTTCTTTGATGCACTGTGTCCTTGATGTTGTATCTAAAAAGTTATCATCATACCACAGATCATCTAGTTTTTTCACCATGTTACTTTTAAAGAGTTTTATAGTTTTGCATTTTAAATTTAGATCTATAATCCTTTATGAAGAGTGTAAAGTCTGGGTCTAGATTCATTTTTTTTTTTTTGTACATGAATACCTAGTTGTTCCAGCATCATTTGTTGAAGTAAGTATCTTTGCTCCATTGGGTTGCCTTTGCTCCTGTGTCAAAAATTAAGCCTATATTTAACAAATCTATTTCTGGGCTCTCTATTCTGTTCCACTGATTTGTCTACAATTTTGTCAATACCACTCTGTCTTGATTACAGTAGTTTATAGTAAGTCTTGAAGTCAGGTAGTATCAGTCCTCCAATTTTGTCCTTCTCCCTGTCAACTCTTGTGGATCTTTGTCTCTTCACATAAATTTTAGAATCAATATACTGATATTATAAAATACCTTGGTGGGATTTCTATTGCAATTGCATAGAATCTAGATATCAAGTTGGGAAGACTGACATCTCCACAATACTGATGCTATCCATGAGCATCGAATAGTTCTGCACTCAGTTATTTCTTTCATCAGAATTTTATAGTATTCTTCATATAGATGTTATACCTGTTCTGTTACATACATATATACATATATGTATTCATTAGTATTCTTCATATAGATGTTATATCTATTCTGTTACATATATATATATATATGTATTCATTTGGGGGGATGCTAATGTTAATAGCATTGTATTATTAATTTCAAATTCCACTTGCTCATTGCTGGTATATGGGGAAGTGATTGACTTTTATACACTAACCTTGCACCTGCAACCTTGCTATCATCAATTATTGGTTTCAGGATTTTTGATAACTCTTCTACATTTTCTAAACATATAATCATGTGAACAAAGACAATTTTATTTCTTCCTCTACAATCTATATGCCTTTTATTTTCTCTTGTCTTACTGCATTACCTAGGCCTTCACATATGATGTTGAAAAGCAAAAATGGGAGAGAATATCCTCCCTTTCTACCTGATCTTAGTGGGAAAAATTCAAATTTCTCCCCATTATGTATGATGTAAACTGTGGGTTTTTTGTAGAATATTCTTTTATTGAGGAAGTTTCCTTCTACTCCTAATTTATTGGGTTTTACTCACGAATGGGTGCTGATTTTTCAAATGTGTCTTCTGCATCTATAAATGTGTTATTGTATTTTTTTTCTTTTTAGCTTATTCTTTTGATGGATTACATTAATTGATTTTTTAATGCTAAATCAGTCTTACATAACCAGGATAAATCCCTCTAGGGTGTGGTGCAGGATTATTTTTATACATTGTAGGACTCAATTTGCTAAACTTTTTAAAGATTTTTTGCATTCATGTTAACAAGAGATATTTGTCTCTAATTTTCTTTCCTTACAATGTCTTTGCATGGTTTTGGTATTAAGAGTGATACTGGCCTTACAGAGTAAGTAGTTAAGTATTCCTCTGCTTCTAACCTCTGAAAGAGACTGTAGAGAACTAATATAGTTTCTTCCTTAATGAGCCCATCTGGGCAAGGTGCTTTCCATTTTGGAAGGTGATCATTAATTCAGTTTCTTTGATAAAAGCCTATTTGGACCATCTATTCTAGTGTGAATTTTGGCAAATTGTGTCCTTCAAGGAACTGGTTCACTTCATTTAGCTTATCAAACTGTGGACACAGAGTTATACAGAGTATTCTTTTTTAATCCTTTCAATGTACATGGGATTTGTCATTAACATCACTTCTTTCATCTCTGATATTAATAATTTTTGTCCTCTCTCCTTTTGTCTTAGCTTAGCTGGAAACACTGATGTTACTGATTTTTTCAAAGAGGTAACTTTTGTTTTTTATTGATTTTTCTCTATTGAATTTCTGTTTTCAATTTCATTGATTTCTGCTCTAATTCTTATGATTTATTTTCTTACGCTTACTTTGGATTTAACTTGCTCTTCTAAGTTTCCTGAGGTAGAAATTCAGGTGATTTTTTTTTTAAACTTCTAATTTTATATTCGAGTATTAACAATGTTGTGATAGATTCAGGTGGAAAGCAAAGTGACTAAGCTATACATGTATGTACATGTATCCATTCTTCACCAAACTCCCCTCCCATCCAGGCTGCCACTCTGCTCAATATTAGATGATTGATTTTAGATCTTTCTTCTTCCTAATACATATGTTCAATGCTATGAATTTCCTTTTTAGTGTTGCTTTTCCTATATCCTACAAATTTTGGTAAGCTGTGTTTTCACTTCGGAGAAGGCAATGGCAACCCACTCCAGTACTCTTGCCTGGAAAATCCCATGGACAGAGAAGCCTGGTAGGCTGCAGTCCATGGGGTTGCTAAGAGTCAGACACAACTGAGTGACTTCACTTTCATTTTTCACCTTCATGCATTGGAGAAGGAAATGGCAACCCACTTCAGTGTTCTTGCCTGGAGAATCCCAGGGATGGGGGAGCCTGGTGGGCTGCCATCTATGGGATCGCACAGAGTCAGACACGACTGAAGTGACTTAGCAGTAGCAGTTTTCATTTTCATTTAAAGTATTTTTAAATTTCTTGAGCCATGTGTTATTTAGAAGTACATTGTTTAATCTCTATATATTTGAAGATTGTTGAGTTTTGTTTGTGTTATTGGTTTCTAATTTAATTCCACTGTAGTATAAGAACAGACATTACACAATTTCTCTTCTTTTAAATGTTAAGGTGTGTCTTGTCACCCATACTGTGCTTAGTTGCTAAGCTGTGTCTGACTCTTTGCAACTCCATGGACTGTAGCCTGTCAGGCTCCTCTTGTCCATGGGGATTCTCCAGGCAAGAATATTGGTATGGGTTGCCATGCCCAGAGGATCTTCCCAACCCAGGTCTCCCCCACTGCAGAAGGATTCTTTACCATCTGAGCCATCAGGGAAGCCCTGTGGCCCACGATGAGGTCTATCTTGGTAAATATCCTACAATAACTTAAGAATGTTTATTTTTGCTGTTGTTAGATAAAGTAGTCAATAGATGTAAATTATACCCAGCTGATTTATTATGTTGCTGATTTCAACTATTCTCCTCACTGCTCTTCTGCATGTTGGAGCTGTCTATTTTTGAGAAAGCTCCAACTATAATAGTAGACTTACCTATTTCTCTATGTCATTCTCTTATGTTCTGCTTCACACAGTTTGACACTGTTTATAGATATTAAGGATTGTTATGTCTTGGACAACTGACCCCTCTATGATTATATGCCCCTTTATCCCTTATATCTCTCCTTAATTAAAATTAGCTCTGTCTGAAATTAATATATCTACATTTGCTTTTTTCTGGTTCGTGGTAACATGGTATATTTTTCTCCATTCATATACTCCTTATCTATCTATGCATTTTAAAGTATAGTCATTTAGGCAACATATGGTCCTTATTTTTTCATCCAATCTGACAATCTGTCTTTTAATTAGTTCATTTAGAAAACTGAAGTTCAAAAGTATATCGATACAGCTGGATTAATATCTACCATATCCATTACACTTTTCTATTTGCTGTCCTTGTTCCTTATTCTTATTTTTGTCTTCCACTCTTTTTTTTTTGCCTATTATGGTTTTGAGAATTTTATATAATTCCTTTTTATCTTCTTTCCTAGCATATCATTCATTGTTTTCTCATAATTTTTAATGGCTACCCTTAAGTTTGCAACACGTTAACATTTAATCCAAATCCACTTTCAAGTAACACTATATCACCTCACAGCTAATGCGAGTACCTTATAATAACAAAATAAGCTAGACAAAGACAAATACTGAATGATCTCCCTTATATGTGAATCTTTTTTTTTTTTTTAAAGTCAAACTCATAGAAACAGAGGGTAGAATGGCAGTTACAGGGGGTTGGGGGTAGAGGAAATACGTAGATGTTGGTCAGTGGGTAGTAGCCTTCATTTGTAAGATGAAAATATCTAGGGATCTAATGTATAGCATGTGACTATAGTTAAAACCATTTTGTATATGCTGGAAATAGTAGGAGAGTAGGTCTCAAGCATTCTCACCATGAAAAAGAAAAAATTATTCTCTGAGTTGATGTGCTACTTAATCTGATTATGATAATTATTTCACAAAATATATACATATATATGTATATATATAAATCACCACACTGTACACTTTAAATATATACCATTTTATATGTCCATTAATGACTAGATAAAGTTGTGAAAATGAAGAAGATTCAAATCTCCAGCCTTTGCTCTGTCCCAGCTGACACTGAATTGAGAAAAGACAAACTATCCCTGGTAAGCCACACCCTAACCACAAATTCATGAACAAAATTAGTGCTGTTTTTGTTTTGGGTTATTAAGTTTGCAGGTGAAAGAAGTCTTACACTAACAGATAACTTGAACAGGAGCCAATATCTTAAAAACATTAAGTAACCAAGAGAAAAAAATAATTTAAGATATGATGAAGTAACAAGGAATAAAAGCAGTTGAGAATCTATAATTCCTTTCACAACTGTCCACAATTAATTTCAGACTCTAAATATTTTTCTTTATATATACTGAGCACAAAACACTTTTATTTTTCCCCATCTGAGGCAGGGGGATTAGTGTGCATAAAGAATGTCAGATGGATATTCCTATAGAAAACAGTGTCTCAAATAAGTGAGCTAGCTGACCTGGTTTCCTATTGGAACCTAAAAAAAAAAAAAATCTCTAATTATAATGTGACTCTGTGATAGCTGTTTTATGATATCATTCATAGATAAAATTTATAAAGTATGTTGTGTGTATATATAGTATTTAAACACACAATAATGATGGCAATAGTAAACAAGTCTACACATACAAATATGCCAAGGTTGATTAGTTTGAGCCTTTCTTCTCCAGCTGGTAAAGTCACTCCCTATATAGAAAACATATAGGAAAGATAAATCAGTTTACCAAAAATTATTCTAAATACAAATCACAGTAAATAAGCAGAGAAAGGATCAATCTGAGAATCCAAAAAATAAAAGTAAGCAATAATAATAATGATTATTCTTTATTCTTATAAGGAAATACATAAAATAGGCTTTCTTCAGTTTATATTACACCTTTTACTCACTTAATAAATATACTTACTGGATGACTATTACATAATACTATGTTTGCTGATGACTTCATCCACAGGATAAACAGTGACCACAAGGGACAAGATCCCTGCCTCTCTACAGGCAGTCAACTCATTTCCAGAACATAACTTAGAAATAAGCGAATACAGCATTAGGAGATTGCAAAACAGCTGCCAATTTTCAAGTATTTTAAGGCATCTTTCAATGAACAGACTGCCTGAAATCTGGATGTTTTTCTTTTACAGTAACAATCAATGTACTTCATCATGTAACTGAAAACTCCTCATGCCAAAACTGTTGTTTGTAAAGGAAATCTATGAATGAACACTCATACTTGAATCTTAATTGATTTATCAGATTTTGTTTAATCAATTTCATTTCAAGAAGACTTTTATACAGATGCTTATTGATTATGAGTAAATTCACCCAAAAATTCTAGTGGGCTAATATAAGACTGTTGCTTCTAAACACTTTAACTCAAATGAGCCATTGATGAGATCTCACTAAATGTATGGCTTTTTCAGACTTACATCCCACTTCCTTTAGTAAATCTTTTAAGCTAAAGTGATCACAGCCTCTGAACTCATACTCATTTTTTAAACTTACACAGCACTTAAATCTATGCTCTCTGTGGAATTTCATATAGTTGCTTTTACATTTCTATGTATTATTTAACTCTTACATTTTATTTAACATTTTAAATTTTTTTCCAACTTGATTTTAAGTCTCTCAATAATAATTACTTTAACTCATTTTTAAAACATTTTTATTTTATTGTCTCTCCAACTAGAGCTTAATTTCCTTGAAGTGACTTGTTCTTTTCTGTTTTTTAATTCGAAGTACTCAGCACAGTGCTACACACACACAATAAATATCTGTTAGTTAAATGAATAAAGCACACAACAAGCAATAGTGAAAATAAAAACAGTACCTGACAAGATACAAGGAAGAATCAGATATTCTTCAATCCATTACATAAACTTAAATTTTAAAAGAAATATCTAAAATATTCTTTAATTCATATTCTAATGATAAACCTTGATTCTCAAGTGTTTATCTGTTTGTAACAGATGTGAGGATAATTTTGTATGGTTTACACATTAAACTCTTATCTAGCATTCAGCATTAACCAAATCACTTCTTAGAAATAGATCCTTAGAGCTCATATTTCTCCACATGCAATCTCAGACATTTGCTAATAGTCTCAAATAAAGAAATACTTTGAAATATTGTCAGTTAATGATTTGGGATTGAAAATTTTGACTTTGTTCATAAATCAAGGTTTTACTGATATGATGTATAAAAAGTGTTTTACCAAAAGAAGCTGTCAATAGTTTGTGTCTAGGTAAATCTGGAAAGTCACCATGGAGTAGCAGCTGCCCTGCCACTTTTGCAAATATAGCTGAGTAGGTAACCATTGTATTGGTAGAAGGTATAACTGGATCTCTGATCGCCTGAAAAGACAGTCTCATAAATTCTTGGTATGTAAAGGTAATTCCCCAGGGAAAAGGTGGGTAGACATTTACAAGGCAAAGGATTCTCCTCAGAGGAAAGGATGGAGAATCTAAATCCTTCCCACAGAGGCCTTTAAAGTTAAGCGTCTTTAAAATCTATGTAATTGAGGTCCTAAGATAGCCCTAAATAATGTGGTCCAGTCTAATGTGGTCCTAATGACAAGAGCTCAAAGGTTCCTAAAAAAAGATAAGTCAGAGTGAGGTGATGGAGGAGGGCCTTGGGAAAGCTGGGTTGCAGCACAGGCTGTAGATAATTGTAGAAGCCCTTCTAGACTTACTAGTAGCATCATTTTGCAGAGAAATAGCTGAGCATATGAATATAAAAATAAAACAGAAGCTTTAGAAAATAAACTGTGAACTGCCATCTCTTTCTGTACAGGAATCTAAACTAACAAAGGAGACAAAGTAGACAGAATACACTGGACCATATGGGACTCATGTTCAATACTAACATAATGTGGCAGTGACAGAAGCAATGAAAGCTAGAGACTGAAGTGTACTGAAGGACTGATGAGCCTTTCCAACCTGACTTGAAAAAGCAATTCCAAGAAGTACATAAGCCACATATTTTAAATAAAGATGAAGGACATCAGCTTAGATGAAGCAACAGTCTATTAGAACTTGTTACAGTACTCATTTACTTATTCATTTAATATTTAACTTATGCACAGAGACTGGTTTTAAGAACACTTGCTGTTAGCTCACAGAGACAATCTAAAATACTTGACACACTGTTCTCTGCTTTGTGGCCTCAGAAAAAACTCTTAGGACAGACAAGTCCCATTTTAACTTTCGGAACACTAGTTCAGCACTGTGACAGTCATGTTGAACAAGACAAATAAGCCACAGGCACAGACTTTAAGTAGTTTACAATAAAATGGAAAGGAGAATAGCAAACAAGTAATTTCAGTGTAATATACTGAATAAAACTGCAATGCAATATAGCAAATAGAAGGTGAGCACCTAGGAAGGACAAGTATCTTTCTTTGTCAGAGCAGGACAGAAACACTTAACAGAGGAATTATTTCTTTGAGTTGAATCTCGAGGCATCAATAGGTTCATCATATAAAACACTAGGTAGAGGAAACATCATGATCAAAGGCACCAAGACATGAACCAGTGGGTAATATTTATCCAGGGAGAGTTAAAGATCAGGGAGAACATCTGAGAGTGGCAAGAGATAAATGTGGAAATTAAGCAGGTGCCAAATTAAGAAGGGCTTTGTGCATAAAGGGAGAAGGCAATGGCACCCCACTCCAGTACTCGTGCCTGGAAAATCCCATGGACAGAGGAGCCTGGTAGGCTGCAGTCCATGGGATCGCTAAGAGTCGGACACGACTGAGCGACTTCACTTTCGCTTTTCACTTTCATGCATTGGAGAAGGAAATGGCAACCCACTCCAGTGTTCTTGCCTGGAGAATCCCAGGGACGGGGGAGCCTGATGGGCTGCCATCTATGGGGTCGCACAGAGTCGGACACGACTGAAGCAACTTAGCAGCAGCAGCAGCAGTTGTGCATAAAGAAGAGTTTCAAAGATTTTGGACAGTGTCGCTAAGCCTCTGTGCCACTCTAAATAGAGAATCACATTATTCATATTTGCTTCAGGACATCCAGCTGGAAAATGCGGTGAATAGATTTTTGGGGGGGGCGGTTATAGCAAGAATAAGTAGACTTCAATTTACTGTTTCAAAAATTTGATTTATATGAATGGTGACTGTTGTGTATGCATGAGAAAGACAGGGGAGGGTGTGAAATAAAAGAGAAAGGAGATGCAATTTCTAAATTAGATATAAGTTACTCCAAATTTTCATAAGAAATAGCCTTATTTTATAATCTTCTTAAATTATGTTTTTAATTATTCATTAAAAAATTCCTTCCAAAGGAATTTTTAGTCTCTTTATGGAGAACTCATTTAAGAATTTTGTTTCCCAGATTCAAGAAAATGCCAGACGCTATCATTCTGAAACTCAGTTTACTTGTGCTGAGTTTTTAGCTATGTGTTTTCCACATGAGCCTAACAAAAAATGAGCTTTGTATGTTGGATTCTTCTCCCAGAAATTTCACTGTTTATGCTTACTGGTTTAGCAAGAAACCAGATAAGCAGTTCATGTAGAAAAACTTGGCAAAGAACACCTTTGCTTCTCCTGAGAATTCTTTCAAGTTTCATTTTGTTATTAAAATTATCTTGATATATATTCTAGATTCAGTCAAATCCACAACAGTGAAATAGTAAGGACATTGGAAAGGTAGTATTTTTGGAGATTTGGTATTGTACAGAGGCTAAGGAATAAGCTCAAGAGTGGCGCTGCTGCTGCTGCTGCTAAGTCGCTTCAGTCGTGTCTGACTCTGTGCGACCCTATAGACGGCAGCCCACCAGGCTCCCCCGTCCCTGGGGTTCTCCAGGCAAGAACACTAGAGTGGGTTGCCATTTCCTTCTCCAGTGCATGAAAGGGAAAAGTGAAAGTGAAGTCGCTCAGTCGTCCAACTCTTAGCGACCCCATGGTCTGTAGCCTACCAGGCTCCTCTGTCCATGGGATTTTCCAGGCAAGAGTACTGGAGTGGGGTGCCATTACTGCTTGAGTTTAAATTCTGGCTCCACCTACAAGCAGCACTGTGACCTTGAGATGGCTAACTACCTGCTTTTGCCTTTTTCCTCAAGTTTAAATTCCAGATTTTCACCTCTATTTCACATAGCTATTATGAGGATCATAATAATGTATGAACTATAATGAGCCCCATGCCTGGCAAATATATATAGTTAGTGCACGGTACCACTATTATTGTATAAATATTAAAAATATCACTGCAATGACTATTTTCTTCCTTAACTATTACATGATAATTACTGAATATCTAACCATTCTAGTTTTAAAGCCATATATTGAGCATCATATCTGATCTCTTTTCAAACTCTTTAAAAATCTTCCTTTTCTTCTTACACTTTATATAACAAAAGATTCTGGCAGCAACCTAGATAGTACAGCATAATGGATCTGCATTTTAAATCATCTTAATGTTTATTATATCAGTAAATGAATAATGGAAAATGGTCAGATGCTGAATATGTAAATGTAACACATATACTTAAACTATTCTTTTTGATACATGGTAATGACCACAGAATCATAATGGTTCACCTAAAATTATGCTGTCTCATATAACAATTGTGCCAGGTATTTCAGAAGAAGGTATAAATCTCTAATAATGTCCCTGTGGCAATGGGAAGTAATTAGAGTATTTCACACTTAAAGATTAATATTTTGGATTTATATTGTACCTTTCATCTAAAGACCTCAAAGCCTCTATAAACATTAACTCATTAACTTTTCAATTGCTACCCCCTCCCAAGGTTAGAGGCATCCAACAGCATTTTACAAATGAGGAAAGCAAATTGAGAGGAACTAAATATTGTATTTATGATTAGTAATCATGGTACACTGCAAGTTTTTTTTAAAGATGTTAAATAATGTTAGTGGACTCAACAATTTTGTAGATGTAAACAAAATCCTTGTATGTTTTCCACTGCACTGTTTTCTGTGGTATTTCTTCTAAAAAACACTTTTCAATTTTTTCTATGGTATCTAAAAACTTTAAGATGTTTTAGAACAATATCTTCATATAACACATTTAATAAATATAAAGCCAAGAGAGATAGAAAATTTGTGTCCATATCTTTGTATGTTTTCATATATTGCAAGTTTCTTAACATTAGGCGTGACATAATTTTTTCTTTACCAAAACTAATACAACACTCAATTAAACATGTAAAGTTAAGATATTTTACCTCAGCAGAAAAGATCTTTACATATATACAGACTTTTTAAAAGTACCCCCCAAATTACACACATACAATATAACTTCATTGAGCAATGTATATTGTATACAGGCTTGGAATTTAAGATCTTTTTAAAAATAATTTTATTCATGTATTTATTTTTGGACATGCTAGGTCTTCATCGCTAAGCAGGCTTTTCTCAAGTTTTGGCAAGCAGGGGCTGCTCTCTAGTTGCAATGCATGGGCTTCTCACTGCAGTGGCTTCTCATGCTGCAGGGCATGGGCTCTAGAGCACATGGGCTCAGTAGTTGCGGTTCCTGGGCTCTACAGCACAGGCTCAATAGTTGTGGAACATGGCCTAACTTGCTCCATGGCATGTGGAATCTTCTTGGATCAGGGATCAAATCACGTCTCCTGCACTGGCAGGCAGATTCTTTACCACTGAGCCACCAAGGAAGCCCAGAATTTAAAATCTTTTGTGATATGAGTCCAATTCATTTTTCTAATCTTATCTCCAAATATCTACTCCTCACTTAGCCTTCATATTATTTATGACAAATAACTCATTTTCCCCCCAAACATACTCAGCCCTTTCCTTACTGTATTTTGTTCCTTCTCAGAACATACTTTCAACATAAGTTACATATCAAAATACTATTTAATGTCTTCCATGCAACTTCCTAGATCTTCTCTGTACCAGTTGCTGTTGCTGCCTCACCTAGATTCCCAGTCCAGCAGAAGCATTTTAGGCAGTTCGACTAATGAGTGTAACAGTTCAGACCCATAGTTTCCAGGTGTCACAACCTGTGGTGTAGTTTTTGTTCCAGAGAACACTTTGGAATCAGGCAGAAGACAGAATTCTGGAACCATGTTTCTACCTATTCACTACACCGCTTGCTCACTCCCTTCAGTTTTCTTCTGGGAACATTTCCTCAATAAACTACCTGCACAAGAATCCCTATCTCAGGCTCTGCTTCTAATGAATTCAACCCACAATACCCACAATTCAGTGCATTCCTGAATTCCTTGTAACTTTATTTATAATAGTAGACAATAAAAAAATTTAAAACTCTAATAATAGGGGCTGGTTAAATAAGTTGCTTTCTATTTTCACAGTAGGATAACACACAAACATTAAAACATTATTTTATAAAATACTGAATAGAGTTTCTGATATAATAATGGTACTAAATATTGTGTATAGTCTTATGCCCAAAGTCCATGCTAAATAATGGAGATATGACTTTTAAAAGATAAAGTACATTACCCAACTCTGTGAATTGTACAATAGCATAAGACACATATCATACAAAGTATTACACAATCACCATTTCTTAACTTCCACTGAGATATATGATGTGAGGGATAAGCATGCTTCATTAAAGATGAGAGATCTAACTTGGTCTGTAGAGCCAAGAAGACTTCAATGAGGAAACATAGTTTAATTAAAAAGGTAAGGCATGATGGGGTGTGAAGCTGGAAAAGTCATCTACATAAAGGAAGTAGTAAATCCAATGATACTAAGGAAGAAGGATCACGACACATTTAAGTAAAAAACAGAAAAAGCCAATGTGGTTTCGGGAGCAAAGACTGATGAGGATACAGAGGTCTGAAAACCCAGAGCCTTATAAGTTGTGGTAAAGGTTTTAGGTTTTACCTTAAGATCTGTGGAACTCATACAGGAACATAAGAGATATTAAGCATAGTAGGGACATGATATTCTTTTATGTTTTAAATAGTACTCAAATGACTCTACATAGTAACATTACTAACATCAGGGGGAGTAGAAGACACAGGTATTTTCATGTTATGAGGTTAAGTAAGTTGTTAGTTGAAGTAAGAGATGATGGGCACTTGAGCTAGGGAGTAATAAAGAGATGGATAAATACTGAAAGATTTGAGATTTTTGACTGGTTATGTGGATGGAGATTAAAGGAGACATCAAGCATTACTCCAGGGGTTCTGGCTTTTCCAACTGCCAGATGGTGATACCACTCACTGAAATAGACATTATGATGAAGCAGTGGGTAGAGAGCAAGTTAGGAAAGATTTTTGGTTCTAAACATATTAAGGGTGACTTTATGACATCTAATAAGAATGATTAGATTAGTAAAGAGTAATAAGAATGATTAAATACAAATGACTCCAGAATTCCAAATTATTCATAAATAAATGTATCTATATGCATATGTGTGTGCACGTACAATGCAGGTATCAATAAAACTACAATGTCTGGTGTGTAATGCAAATGAAGTCCATATATTATAATATTAACAATGTTTGTTCTTGAATAATAGAATTATGAGACAACTAATATTTGTGATGTGTGTTTTTTTACTTAGTTTTTGCGGTATACACCAAATTCTGTCCTCATAAAATCAGTTAATTAAGTCTAACTTGCTCTCCATGAACTACCTCAGCTCTTGAAGAATACTTAATTATAGTCTTCTACAAACATTAGAGAAAACAATCACTCAAAATACATATTTAAAATAATACATATATAATTATATATGTATTTGGCATTTCGCTTTATATGACCATTCAAGTTTAAATATTCAACCATCACTCTGTGTAGCTATTTTTTTCTATTTTGTAGGCAATATTCCCCAATAATTGTATACCTTCTAAAACATAAAAAATGATTTTACTGCCTACTTCAGCCTTCTTTTTACTGGGTGAAAAAATAACTCAAATGGACTCAGAAACATACTGACTTATGCATAATATGTATGTTTTAATCCTAAGACTAAATAAATCCTTAATATCACCCTCCTACAAAGTCAGAATAAAAGCAGAATAATAACAATGATGATTAATGATCTCTGAATGCTTATTAAACATGCAAAATTCAACGTTCAAAAAACGAAGATCAGGGAATCCGGTCCCATCACTTCATGGCAAATAGATGGGGAAAAAATGGAAACAGTGACAGGCTTTATTTTTTCTGGGCTCCAAAGTCACTGCAGGTGGTGACTACAGCTATGAAATTAAAAGACGCTTGCTCCTTGGGAGAAAAGCTATGACCAACCTAGACAGCATATTGAAAAGCAGAGACATTTCTATGCCAACAAAGGTCCGTCTAGTCAAAGCTTTGGTTTTTCCAGTAGTCATGTATAGATGTGAGTTGGACTATAAAGAAAGCTGAGGGCTGAAGAATTGATGCTTTTGAACTGTGGTGTTGGAGAAGACTCTTGAGAGTCCCTTGGACTGCAAGGAGATCCAACCAGTCCATCCTAAAGGAGATCAGTCCTGGGTGTTCACTGGAAGGACTGATGTTGAAGCTGAAACTCCAATACTTTGGCCACTTCATGCGAAGAGTTGACTCATTGGAAAAGACCCTAATGCTGGGAAGGATTGGGGGCACGAGGAGAAGGGGACAACAGAGGATGAGATGGTTGAATAGCATCATTAACTCAATGGATATGACTTTGAGCAAGCTCTGCAAGTTGGTGATGGACAGGGAAGCCTGGCATGCTGCAGTCCATGGGGTCACTAAGCATCGGACACGACTGAGAGACTGAACTGAACTGAATGCTTATTATGTAACAGGCAAAGCCTTTGGATGCTTTGTAAAGATTATCTTCTTCAACAGTAAATTTATAGTAAATATGTTCTCTTTTTTGTAGTAAGAAAACAGGTTCAGCTATGTTACATAAGTTTCTGTTGGGCATGTACCTAGTAGCCAATAGGGCTGGGATACCAATTTAGTCAGGCTGACTGTGGCTTCATGCCAAGCCTCATAATATATTACTCTCATTCTGAAAAGGGTGTGGTTTGGTATTAATTTTGGAACTGAGATTCAACACATAATTTTTTCTAGACCACAGTTCCTTCAAACAAGAAGGCAAAACGCCATAAGGAATGTGACCCTCTCCTGTGTAGTAATCAACTACTCAAGGGGTTCATGAAGCTAAGATTTATTGACTACCTACAGTTATCAGTTAGGATGTTTAACGTAGAACAAATAAGAAAACCTAAATCAACTTTAAATAGGAAATTGTTGGCACACATAATGAAAGTCTAAAGGGAAGGCAGGCTCCAGGCACAAGTTGACACAGAGGTTCACAACACCTCCAAGGCTTGGCTCTATTTTGCTACAAATCTCTTGGCTCTGCTTTGTTCTGCTTGCTGGTGGCTGAGAGCCAAGGTAGCTATAGCAAATCTAGGTTCCTCATCTACATACAGTACCATTACAAAAACGCCAAAACCTTTGTTCAACTTTCTAAATTCCAACAATGAGGACTGAGACTTTCTAATTAGGCCAGCGTAGGTCATATGTCTACCTCACCAACTACCATGAGCAAGAGGACTGAATACATAATAGGCTCAGCCAGGGTCACATGCTTTACTCTAGTGCTACAATATGCATAGATATCCAAAGACATCCACAATGAAATCAGACTCTACCGGGAACAGACAGGGGAGGTGGGCTCAGAAATCAAGCAGTATGTGTTCCTGCTTCATTTGTGATAGCTTTTTATGTGTATCATCTTATTTAAATTAAGTGAAAACACCAATAAAATAGGAATTATGAACTCTGTTGTATAAGTTAAAATACAGAAGATTACAGTATTATGCAAACTACATGTTTTTAATTCGGTCTGGTTTAATAGCTTCGGCTTTTCCCAAACTAGCAAATTGACTACTTTACACAGAAATCATGTCAGTTATTGAGCAACATAGTGGCAGTCATCATGGGAACAAGATATGTAAGGGACATTCTGATCCCTTCTGGGGTTACTTAAATACAGTCATCCCTGAGTATCTGCAAGGGGTGGGTTCCAGGACCCCTGTGCATATCAAAATTCATAGATGTTCAAGTCCCTTATATAAAATGGTGGGGAATTTGCATATAACCTAAGAATATCCTCTTGTATACTTTGAATCATCTTGAGATAACTTATAATACATAATATACTGTAAATGTTATATAAATAGTTGTAGATCCAATGCAAACGCTATGTAAATATTTGCCCTGGTGGCAAATTCAAGTTTTGCCTTTTCAGAACTTTCTAAATTTTTTAAAAACTATTTTCATCGCCAGTTGGTTGCATCCAAGGATGTGGAAACCACAGATACGGAGGACAGATGCTCAGCTAATTACAAAGAAAGTAGTACATACTGGGTTAAGTGCTCTAACTTGAATTATGTCTAATAGCTAATATCAGACTGCTTACTCAAGTGGCACTTAGTGTGGCTGCCAAGTGTCTTCTCTTGTCTTCTTTTAAATCAATAAACAGTTTGTGTTAGAAATTAAATACATTTTAACCATTTTCAAAGGACTGCTTAATAAAAATAACAAGAAGTCAATTTAACATATGATTTGGAAGTAATAGTTAAAACTGCATGGACTGTCTTGTAATAAGTTCTCATTGATGTCTCATAATCCCACGTGCTCTAAGTTAAGGACTCTACTATTTAAGTTTGTGAAGAGCCTCTATATCAAGTAACACAGGGCCTTAAAGTAGTATTAAAATTTTCTCAATAAAGACTTGTAAAATGAATCTTGATGAGTGAAAGGAGTTGCCATGCATACTGTTAAAGTACACTTCGTTTTCCTAGAAATGTAAATATCCTGATTGGGATAACTTTTATATGTTAATATATTTGGAGAAGATGAGCTTGAAAAAAGTTCAGAACTTCTTCACATTGTCATTACTTTTTAGTTAGTAGCTTGAAGGGGTTTTGTTGTTTTTTTAAGTGTGTATGACTTCAGCTGTAATTTACATGCTATGTGCAATATTTCTGATCACTTCAAAGCAGTTTGTCAGCAGTCTACATTTCTAAGTTCTAACAACAATCAGTCCCCATTGAAATGTGTGCATCTCTGTAGCATTCCCGCTCCACTCTTTACTCACAGTCATTTCAATTCAATACTCAACAGCACTTTGGATACCCTGTTGTTACTTTCCAATCTGCAAAGACTAGTATTAGCAAGTCTCCCTTCCGAATGCCTAGATTTCAGTTTAAATATTATTTCTTTTATGAAAAATCATTCAATGTATGGTATGTGGACGTTTACTTTATTTATAGACACTACGAGAATCTTCATGGATTTGGTTAGAAAAGATAATAAGACATTTCAAATACTGCATCCACAAATTAAAATGTGTAAGAGTTCTTCACAAGAGAGAGGAGAATTCATCAAGAGGAAGAATTCTTGAAATCCTATCAACACTACAATATTGCCTCTTAATATTGTCACAATTTGGTATAATATATTGAATTTATAAATAAAGATATTTATAATCAGTACCTTATGAATGCTCAATGTAAGGTGACATACATTTATATAGAGGTAAACTACTAAAGCCAGTCATGCAAACCATAGCACTTTCTCTGGTTACTGCTGCCAAGAAATCTCTCTGGATGGGAAAACCACCTCTAAAGAGGGTACTTTAGCCCTCGATCCCTGGCTCCAGGGTCTCCAATCAATTCCCACACACTCCAGTCTTTGTTCTGGATCACACAGGAAAATTCTTCCCTGTAATACAAGGCCCTTCTTGACCCAAAGAATCCTACAATTACAAGAAGCTGGGACCAGCTGGTGTGAGTTGGACAATGGGGAAGATTTAGCAGCAGCAAGAATCACCCTTAGATAAGGAGATCCCCAGTCATGTTTGTCAGGATGGGCACAGAGATTTCTGTAACCTCCAACAGTAAAATGGAGGTTAGAGCAGTATCTTCTCATTTAAAAAATTAAACATTTAAAAATAATCGTGAGAGTCTATGATACCTACAATATGTAATTCTTAAACGGTTAAAAGTAATCTTTTATCTTCCTCCTTGAATTATTCTTCTACCATCTCCTTGCTTTCTGCACTACAGCTACAGTACTATCCTTGCCAGTCTCTGAACATGCCAAGCATGTTTCTCTCTCCTCTCCTATTCTCCTCTTCTCTTCTTCTCTCCTCTCCTTTCTCTCTCCTTTTCCAGAATGCTCTAACCCTGTCACTTCATTTTAGTTTCTGCTTTATGTTACCTCCTCAGAGATAATGTCACTGGCCTGTCATTCTTCAGTAAATTCATACTCTCCATCATTCTATGTCCCTTACCTTGCTGTCTTTTTTCTTCATATGTCTCTATACTTTCAATTCTTTCTCTACTGTTTGTCTTCTACTTTAGAAGTTTCAGGAAGATGAGACTTTTTACTTCCCCTGTTTTATGTATCACTGGGTACTCAAGGCATAAAAGAACACCTGATACATTTAGATATTCCACAAAAATGTAATGAATATTGTAAGAATTAATATATATTATTATGCTTTGCCATTTTTTATTTGCGCTTCCAAACAAATCTATCTAAATAGATAGCATGGAATTTTACTTTAATGAGAAAAAGCATATACATATTTATTCACCAATTTCACCTTTCAGATAACAAACAGCTTCAGATAACTAAGCCAAGGATAACTTCATTCCAATAATGAAGCTCCTAGAGAGCAAGAATTTTGGGATGTGATACAGTTACTTATTCCAGCTTACAGAGTAAGCAAGCTGGAAGAGATACAAATATGACTGAATTGGGTTGATACATGATTGTGAGAAACCCATAAAAAGTGAAATAAGTGTAAAATATCATCTTTTTCTTCTTTCTCTTTCTAATAAATGCCAAAGTTTTTATGTAGAGGGTTAGAAAGAAGCCAGAAGGCACAACTATACTAACAGCTTCCTAGATAATCAGAGCCCACAGAACAAAGCAATTAAAACTTCAGGTTCTGATCCACTTGTGATACCTAATCACTGAAGATATTATCCTAGAATATTGATTATGTAGAGTTAACATCATGGACCATAAAATACAAACATAAGAATGATGACTATTATCTAGTACACACAGAGACACACAAAGCAAACCTCTAGCCAAGATTAGAATCTCCTAGAGAGTGAGAATTTTGTGATGTGATATAGTTACTTATCCCAGCTTCAAATCCAATTTCCTTTTTCAGCTTCAGATAAAAATTATTACAGAACAGTTAGCAAGAACATAAAGATGAAACATGAAAACCATAAATTAATACTGACAGAACGCTTTCCAATAGGTAAATGTTGGTACATAAACTAATTTTGGCTACAGAAGTTAGAAAAGGACATTTCTGAAGGATTCATTTTTCATATGTACTTCTGCTTCATACATTTTATTCTGAACATCCAGAAAAAAATATTAGTTTTAATATCCTATGATAACAAAGGCTTTTCTCAGGTTACATTTTATTATGTTCTTTGTAACCATTATCATAAAACTACTTTTCAAAACAAGAAAATTCAAGATCACACAAAGGAAAAGTGCAAGTTCAATACTATAACAAAAGTTAGTATTCAAGCATCCTTTCTAGTGTAAGAGAAACTAGTGTCTTTGGTATGCTTAATCAAGAAACTAACAGAGGTTACTACATATGTAGTAATATAACCACACATAACCAAAAAAAATGCCATCATTTTCCTAATGAAAACAAGCATATTGGGCTGTTATTTCTTCTGAATGTTTACTTTAGATCATCCTGGTTGAAGTTCATTCAGCAAACCTCTGGCCTACTGAGTCACATATCTGGCTGACATTAGCTGAAGTGACCTATTAGTCACTCTCATGAACCCTTTCCCTGCATCAGTGTTCCTGCAGAGAAGAACATTGAACATGTCACAGGAGGCAGTCCTTGTCCTGTTCCAGCAGAGACCTGGACTGTCTGCAGCTGTTAGGCATTCTATAAAGGTCATTCTCCCTCTTGAGTCTATGTATTATTTGTTTTTGTCCTTATTCAACACTTGACATTTCTGTCTCTACCTCTGTACAGCTCCTTTTCAAGCAGATGAACATTTATCACTTCATTTATCACCTTATATATTAACATACACAAGAAGCACTTTTAAAGTATGTTGGTAAAAGTCAACTTTTATTTTTCCTTTTTTTCTTTCCTGGTGGCCCTTAACACAGTACATCATCCTACCAAAGATAAAAATGACATTGCAAATAATGCACCATGTCTTCCTTTTCCCACTCTGCATATTACTTTAATCATTATAATTTTCTTTTAATTCCTTTCTATTCCACACATGAGAGGGGAAGAAAAAGGATACACGTTCAGAAAGAATGCCTGAAAAGTCTTCTGGATTCAAAGAAAACAAAATTTCAGGAAAGAATACATTAAAACATATCTAAAACTTTCATTTATAAAAGGTGAAACCAAAACAGGTATGATTTTGTGGAATAACTAAATAAATTTATTTTTCATAAGAGAGGAATATTGGCTAAATGCTTTATGTAGGACCCGGCTAGCTTAACTTAAAGATCTAGCCAAGGAATCATGACTAACTAATTACTCCACTTTCTCAGTGGAAAATAAGGTAAAACAGGTATATATGTGAAACATGCCTTGTTACTCCCTGGTATATGATGTACTCTAAAATGAGTTTCTGGGTGAGTTTTTTCCCAATGGGGACCAGAGATAAAGAGGGCACAAAAACTCCATTTAGAATTACAGGCAAGAATGTTACTAAGCACAGATACTTAATATACTAGAAATAATGTGAAATGAAGACTTATGCCAACTTCAAGTAATTGTATAACACACTAATAACCAACTAAAGACAAGTGAACAGACACTTTAAAAAGATGTAGATATTAAGTCTAATAGTGTCTTTTTTTATTAATCAATGATGCTGTGTGACTCAGGAAAAAAAAAGACATAATAAAATAACAGCCATTTGTAAAACACCAACAAAACTATGCTAATTTTTTAAATAACAACTCACTAGAAGAGATTTCAGGGTTTTTTTTTCCAAATTGATTAAAAATCAAATTCAAGGCTACAATAGTTTTATAGAATGTAGTGAGAAATGGCTTCCCAGGTAACACTAACGACAAAGAACCCACCAGCCAATGCAGGACATGTAAGAGACATGGGTTCGATCCCAGGGTTGGAAAGATGCCCTGGAGAAGGGAATGACAACCCGCTCCAGTATTCTTGTCTGGAGAATACCATGGACCAGAGGAGCCTGGCAGGCTACAGTCCATGGAGTCGCAAAGAGTTGGACATGACTGAAGCAACTTATCATGGTGAGAAATGCATGGGGTTCCTTGAATCACACTGATAAGAAAATCAGAGAAGGCTCTTAAGAAAGGAACTGGCTTCCTGTTGACAAAGTGACTATCAGAGGGGAAAGAGCATTGGATGCATGGAATAGACAGAAACCCAGTGGAAACTATTCTCTAGACACAATAAGGGAAGAAATGAGGACAGGTGTCAGACCCTATTCGTATTTATATTCTGTGACTGAGTGCAACTGGAAGAATTAAAATGCAGTGCTTCCCTTAATCTCATCTGCAAAATGGAATAATGATAGTACCAGCATTATTAGGGTCACTGCAACAATTTAATGAGACAATATCTACAAAATTCACAACAATGGATAAAGATGGAGATGGCGGAGGAATAGGACGGGGAGACCACTCTCTCCTCCACAAATTTATCGAAAGAACATCTGAACGCTGACCAAACTTCACAAAACTACTTCTGAAGGCTGGCTGAGGACGTCAGGCTTTCACAAAAACTGCGCATTATCTTCAAAAGAGGTAGGAGAAATTATAAAAGATAAAAAGAGAGACAAAAGAGTTAGGGACGGAGACCCATCCCGGGGAGGGAGTCGTAAAAGAGGAGGAATTTCCAAGCACCAGGAAACCCTCTCACCGGCGGGTGTGGGGGAGGATTTTTTATCTCGGAGGGCAACGTAACTGGGAGGAAAAAATAAATAAAATCGACAGATTACGTGCCTAAAGCAACTCCCAGCAAAGAACCCCAGACGCTCGCATCATCCGCCACCAGCAAGTGGGGGCTGAACGGAGAGGAGCGGGCGGCATTGCCTAGGGTAAGGACCGGGCGGCATTGCCTAGGGTAAGGACCGGGCCCGAGTGCCCCGAGGGCAATCTGAGGGAGCTAACGTGAGATAGTAACCTAAACTGTGGGACAGCGAGAGAGAGAGAGAGAGAGAGAACTATCCCGCGAAAAGCCCAACTCTAAGGCACTGCCGGCCCGCTCACAGAACAAAGGACTGAGCGATACCAGAGGAGAGCTAGCCGGCTGCGGACCGCGCCATCCCCCGCCGGACACAGCGGGCAGGCGGGGCCCGCCAGAGCCGGAAAGGGGCAAACTCGGCTCCAGAGAGGGCACCCCCTACCAAACTGCAAACAGGCTCCCAGTTTTTAAGCAAAGACTCCCTGAGATCCCGGAGGGTCGACAGCAGCCGGGAGGGTCGACAGCAGCCGGGAGGGTCGCAGCCAGAGACCAGCTCCCCAGAACCGACACAAAGCACACCGGAGCCGGGCGCGCCCGTAAACCGAGGCGGGGACCAGGGAGGTGATAAGCCGCACCGCCCCAACAGGGGACAGCGCCCTCGCCAAACTCCTGGCCGCCTGGGCAGCTCCGACCGGGAACGGCACAAGCCGCGGGCAAAATCGAGTCTGCGCCTTTGTGGAGTAACCGGGAGCCTGAACCTGAGCGGCTTAGTCCTGGGAAGTGCACGCAGCTCAGGGCCCGCTCCCCGGCCGAGTAACCTGAAGCCTGAGCAGGGTAGACGGGGAAAGCACACACGCCGTGAGCGGGGGCGAACCCAGTGCGGCCGAGACACTGCGAGCTTACCACACACACGCCAGAATTGCAGTGTTCCTTCCTCCCCACAGCACGATTGAACAAGCGAACCTAAAGAGATCACCTCCACCGCTTTGTTGCAGGGCGGAAATTAGATACTGAAGAGATCTCCAAACAGAAGCCAAATAAACAGAGGGAAGTGCTTTGGAAGGGACAGGCCAACAGATTAAGATCCCTGTAGCTAATACCGACTGCATTAAAAAGGACCTACAGATCTTGAAAAGTATAAGCAGGAATAAGGATCTATCTAAAACTGAGCAGATCCCACACTGCTCACAACAGCTCCAGAGAAAGTCCGGGATATATATATTTTTTACTATTATTATTTTTTTTAATTTTTTTTTAATTTTTTTTTAATTAAAAAAATTTTTTTTTCTCTTCTTTCCTTTTTCTTCAAGTCCTCTATTACACCTTTAACTTTCATTTTCATAACCCACTATTAACTTGCAAAAAAAAAAAAAAACCCTATTTTTGAAGCAAACTACATACATATATCTTATACCTTTTGTGTTTTTTTTTTTAATGTTTTTTTCCTGTTCTACATTTTTTTACTGTTTCTTTTTTTACTGTTTTACTGTTTTTTTTTCTTTTTACACTGTTCCCTTTTTTCTTTCTTTTTTTTTTTTTTTTTAGATTGTAAGTTTTATAAGAGTCTAACCTCTACTCTAGATTTTTAATCTGTGTTTTACATATTTGATATCAACTTTGTACATTTAAGAACCCAATCTTTAGGACCCATTTTTACTCAGGAGTGTGATCACTGGCCTGATCACTCTCTCCCCCTATTGATGCTCTTTCTTCTCCCCCAGGGAACCTCTATCTCCCACCCTCCTCCTTCTCTTCTCAACCCAATTCTGTGAATCTCTGAGGGTGTTCTGGGTACCGGAGAACACTTCAGGAACAGGATACTGCCCAGATCTCTCTCTCCCCTCTTAATTCCTCCCTTTCTACTCATGCTCACCTCTGTTACCTTCCTCCCCCCTCTCTATGTATCTCTGTGAATCACTCTGAGGGTTCCAAACTGTGGAAAGCACAGAGGGAAGTGCTTACTGGCTAGATTGCTCTCTCCACATTTGAATTCCCCTCTTCCCCTCCTGGTCACTTCAACCCACCCCCCCCACCTCATCTCTCCATGTAACTCAGTGAACCTTTCTGGGTATCCCTCACTGTGGAGAATCTTTTCACCATTAACCTAAAAGTTTTATTATTGAGGCTGTATGGAAGGAGAAGTCTTGAGGCTACTGCAAGAATAAGACTGAAAGCCAGGGGAAACATTAATTAATAAGAGACCATCCAATAGCCTCCATAAATTCACTGAAACCAAGCTCCACCCAAGAGATAATAAGTTCCAGAGCAAGACATACCACGCAAATTCTCCAGCAACGCAGGAACATAGACCTGAGCATCAATATACAGGCTGCCCAGAGGCACACCAAATCCATAGACATCTCAAAAATTAATACTGGTCACTCCATTACACTCAAGAGAGCAGAAATCCAGCTCCACCCACCAGAACACCGACACAAGCTCCCCCAACCAGGAAACCTTGACAAGCCACCTGTCCAACCCCAACCGCGGTGAGGAACCTCCACAACAAAGAGGAACTTCATACTACCAGAATACAGAAGGGCCACGCCTAACACAGCAATCTAAACAAGATGAAAAGGCAGAGAAATACTCAGCAAGTAAAGGAAAATGAGAAATGCCCACAAAGCCAAACAAAAGAGGAGGAGATAGGGAATCTATCCGAAAAAGAATTTAGAATAAGGATAATAAAAATGATCCAAAATCTTGAAAGCAAAATGGAGTTACAGATAAATAGCCTGGAGACAAAGATTGAGAAGATGCAAGAAATGTTTATCAAGGACTTAGAAGAAATAAAAAGGAATCAATATAGAATGAATAATGAAATAAAGGAGATAAAAGACACTCTGGAGGGAACCAACAGTAGAATAACGGAGGCAGAAGATAGGATAAGTGAGGTAGAAGATAGAATGATGGAAATAAACGAAGCAGAGAGGAAAAAAGAAAAAAGAATCAAAAGAAATGAGGAAAACCTCCGGGACCTCTGGGACAATATGAAACGCCCCAACATTCGAATCATAGGAGTCCCAGAAGAAGAAGATAAAAGGAAAGGCCATGAAAAAATACTTGAGGAGATAATAGTTGAGAATTTCCCTAAATTGAGGAAAGAAATAGTCACAGAAGTCCAAGAAACCCAGAGAGTTCCAAACAGGATAAACCCAAGGCGAAACACCCCAAGACACATATTAATCAAATTAACAAAGATCAAACACAAAGAACAAATATTAAAAGCAGCAAGGGAAAAACAACAAATAACACACAAGGGGATCCCCATAAGGATAACAGCTGATCTTTCAATAGAAACCCTTCAGGCTAGAAGGGAATGGCAGGACATACTTAAAGTAATGAAAGAGAATAATCTACAACCCAGATTACTGTACCCAGCAAGGATCTCATTCAGATATGAAGGAGAATTCAAAAGCTTTACAGACAAGCAAGAGCTGAGGGAATTCAGCACCACCAAACCAGCTCTCCAGCAAATGCTAAAGGATCTTCTCTAAACAGGAAACACAGAAAGGATGTTTCAACACGAACTCAAAACAACAAAGTAAATGGCAACGGGATCATACTTCTCAATAATTACCTTAAATGTAAATGGGTTGAATGCCCCAACCAAAAGGCAAAGGGTTGCTGAATGGATACAAAAACAAGACCCCTATATATGCTGTCTACAAGAGACCCACCTCAAAACTAGGGACACACACAGGCTGAAAGTGAAAGGATGGAAAAACATATTCCATGCAAACGGAGACCAAAAGAAAGCAGGAGTCGCAATACTCATTTCAGATAAAATAGACTTTAAAATAAAGGATGTGAAAAGGGACAAAGAAGGACACTACATAAAGATCAAAGGATCAATTCAAGAAGAAGACGTAACAATCATAAATATATATGCACCCAACATAGGAGCACCACAATATATAAGGCAAATACTAACAAGTATGAAAGGGGAAATTAACAATAACACAATAATAGTGGGAGACTTTAATACTCCACTCACGCATATGGATAGATCAACTAAACAGAAAATTAACAAGGAAACACAAACTTTAAATGATACAATAGACAAATTAGATTTAATTGATATTTACAGGAGTTTCCACCCCAAAACAATCAATTTTACCTTTTTCTCAAGTGCACATGGAACTTTCTCCAGGATAGATCACATCCTGGGCCATAAATCTAGCCTTGGTAAATTCAAAAAAATTGAAATCATCCCAGCCATCTTCTCTGACCACAATGCAGTAAGATTAGACCTCAATTACAGGAAAAAAACTATTAAAAGTTCCAACATATGGAGGCTAAACAACACGCTTCTGAATAACCAACAAATCACAGAAGAAATCAAAAAAGAAATAAAATTATGCATAGAAACGAATGAAAATGAAAACACAACAACCCAAAACCTATGGGACACTGTAAAAGCAATACTAAGGGGAAGGTTCATAGCAATACAGGCGTACCTCAAGAAACAAGAAAAAAATCAAATAAATCAACTAACTCTACACCTAAAGCAACTAGAGAAGGAAGAAATGAAAAACCCCAGGGTCAGTAGAAGGAAAGAAATCTTAAAAATTAGGGCAGAAATAAATGCAAAAGAAACAAAAGAGACCATAGCAAAAATCAACAAAACTAAAAGCTGGTTTTTCGAGAAGATAAACAAAATTGATAAGCCATTAGCCAGACTCATCAAGAAACAAAGGGAGAAGAATCAGATCAACAAAATTAGAAATGAAAATGGAGAGATCACAACAGACTCCACAGAAATACAAAGGATCATAAGAGACTACTACCAACAGCTATATGCCAATAAAATGGACAACTTGGAAGAAATGGACAAATTCTTAGAAAAGTATAACTTTCCAAAACTGAACCAGGAAGAAATAGAAGATCTTAACAGACCCATCACAAGCACGGAAATCGAAAGTGTAATCAGAAATCTTCCAGCAAACAAAAGCCCAGGACCAGACGGCTTCACAGCGGAATTCTACCAAAAATTTAGAGAAGAGCTAACACCTATCCTGCTCAAACTCTTCCAGAAAATTGCAGAAGATGGTAAACTTCCAAACTCATTCTATGAGGCCACCATCACCCTAATTCCAAAACCAGACAAAGATGTCACAAAAAAGGAAAACTACAGGCCAATATCACTGATGAACATAGATGCAAAAATCCTTAATAAAATTCTAGCAAACAGAATCCAACATCATATTAAAAGGATCATACATCATGACCAAGTGGGCTTTATCCCAGGAATGCAAGGTTTTTTTAACATCCGCAAATCAATCAATGTAATACACCACATTAACAAATTGAAAGAAAAAAACCATATGGTTATCTCAATAGATGCAGAAAAAGCCTTTGACAAAATTCAGCATCCATTTATGATTAAAACCCTCCAGAAAGCAGGAATAGAAGGAACATATCTCAACATAATAAAAGCTATATATGACAAACCCACAGCAAACATTATCCTCAATGGTGAAAAATTGAAAGCATTTCCCCTAAAGTCAGGAACAAGGCACGGATGCCCACTTTCACCACTACTATTCAACATAGTTTTGGAAGTTTTGGCCACAGCAATCAGAGCTGAAAAAGAAATAAAAGGAATACAGATAGGAAAAGAAGAAGTAAAACTCTCACTGTTTGCAGATGACATGATCCTCTACATAGAAAACCCTAAAGACTCTACTAGAAAATTACTAGAGTTGATCAATGAATATAGTAAAGTTGCAGGATATAAAATTAACACACAGAAATCCCTTGCATTCCTATACTCCAATAATGAGAAAACAGAAAGAGAAATTAAGGAAACAATATCATTCACCATTGCATCAAAAAGAATAAAATACTTAGGAATATATCTACCTAAAGAAACAAAAGACTTATATATAGAAAACTATAAAACACTGATGAAAGAAATCAAAGAGGACACAAACAGATGGAGAAATATACCGTGTTCATGGATTGGAAGAATTAACATAGTGAAAATGAGTATTCTACCCAAAGCAATCTACAGATTCAATGCAATCCCTATCAAGCTACCAATGGTATTTTTCACAGAACTAGAACAAATCATCTCACAATTTGTATGGAAATATAAGAAACCTCGAATAGCCAAAGCAATCTTGAGGAAGAAGAATGGAACTGGAGGAATCAACCTGCCTGACTTCAGGCTCTACTACAAAGCCACAGTCATCAAGACAGTATGGTACTGGCACAAAGATAGAAATATAGATCAATGGAACAAAATAGAAAGCCCAGAGATAAACCCACGCACATATGGACACCTTATCTTCGACAAAGGAGGCAAGAATATACAATGGAGAAAAGACAACCTCTTTAACAAGTGGTGCTGGGAAAACTGGTCAACCACTTGTAAAAGAATGAAACTAGAACACTTCCTAACACCGTACACAAAAATAAACTCAAAATGGATTAAAGATCTAAACGTAAGACCAGAAACAATAAAACTCCTAGAGGAAAACATAGGCAAAACACTCTCCGACATAAATCACAGCAGGATCCTCCATGACCCACCTCCCAGAATATTGGAAATAAAAGCAAAAATAAACAAATGGGACCTAATTAAAATTAAAAGCTTTTGCACAACAAAGGAAACTATAAACAAGGTGAAAAGACAGCCTTCAGAATGGGAGAAAATAATAGCAAATGAAGCAACAGACAAACAATTAATCTCAAAAATATACAAGCAACTTCTGCAGCTGAATTCCCGAAAAATAAATGACCCAATCAAAAAATGGGCCAAAGAACTAAACAGACATTTCTCCAAAGAAGACATACAGATGGCTAACAAACACATGAAAAGATGCTCAACATCACTCATTATTAGAGAAATGCAAATCAAAACCACAATGAGGTATCATTTCACACCAGTCAGAATGGCTGCTATCCAAAAGTCTACAAGCAATAAATGCTGGAGAGGGTGTGGAGAAAAGGGAACCCTCTTACACTGTTGGTGGGAATGCAAACTAGTACAGCCACTATGGAGAACAGTGTGGAGATTCCTTAAAAAACTGGGAATAGAACTGCCATATGACCCAGCAATCCCACTGCTGGGCATATACACCGAGGAAACCAGAATTGAAAGAGACGCGTGTACCCCAATGTTCATCGCAGCACTGTTTACAATAGCCAGGACATGGAAGCAACCTAGATGTCCATCAGCAGATGAATGGATAAGGAAGCTGTGGTACATATACACAATGGAATATTACTCAGCCATTAAAAAAAATACATTTGAACCGGTTCTACTGAGATGGATGAAACTGGAGCCCATTATACAGAGTGAAGTAAGCCAGAAAGAAAAACAACAATACAGTATACTAATGCATATATATGGAATCTGAAAGATGGTAACGATAACCCTATATGCGGGACAGAATGAGAGACACAGATGCATGGAACAATTTTATGGACTCTGAGGGAGAAGGTGAGGGTGGGACGTTCTGGGAGAATGGCATTGAGACATGTGTATTGTCATATGTGAAACAGAGCACCATTCCATGTTCGATGCATGTGACAAGGGCTCGGGGCCGGGGCAATGGGATGAGCCAGAGGGATGGGATGGGGAGGGAGGTGGGTGGGGGGTTCGGGAAGGGGAACACATGTAAACCCATGGCTGATTCTTGTCAATGTATGGCAAAAACTATTACAATATTGTAAAGTAATTAGCCCCCAAGTAAAATAAATAAATTTATAAAAAAAAATAAATAAATAAATAAAAAAATAAAATAAAAATAAAAAAAAAAATTCACAACAATGATTGGAATAATGTGAGTACTTAATAAATGTCACTTATTACTGGTTCTTATATATAATTATGAATAGCAAGTTATATATTATTCTCATTATAGGGAATGGATTTAGTCACTTTCACTATGTTCTGTTGTTCTACTCTATAGTATTGCTGGGGTAGAAAATCAAAATGACGTGATTGCCAGGTGACCTCCAAGCAGGACAATGGGAAGTTCCCTACCCACTTCTCCTGTCCTTGGATGTATGTTCCACTTGCCTTCCCCCTCCCAGAGGCTGCTCCAAGGATAGAGCCTTAAAATAGACATGTGGTGTTGAGGTTATGTGTACTGGGTATGTAACTGAACTCAGTTAAGGCCTCTGGTATGAGGAACTGAGCCCAGCAAAGGCATACAGGCATATCTCATTTTATTGGACTTCACTTTAGTAAACTTTGAAGGCAACGTGGGGTTTTGTTTTTGTTTTTACAAACTGAATGTATGTGACAACCCTGCATCAACCAAGTCTACAGTTCCTTTATCCAGCAGCATTTGCTCACAGCATTATTTCTGTGTCACAATTTGGCAATTCTGACAACAATGATAATATTTGATCTGTGATCTGTAATGTTTGATGTTACTACAGCAAAAAGACTATGACTCACTGAAGGTTAACATGATGATCAGCATTTTTTAGCAAGAAAATGCTTTTGGATTAAGGTATGTACACTGTTCCCTTTTTAAGATAAAATGTTACTACACACTTAATAGACTGGTACAGTGTCATGTAAACATAGCTTTTATATGAACCAGAATCCACATTCATGGACTTACTTTATTGTGATACTTGATTTGTTGCAGTGGTTCTGAAATCAAACCCACAGTATCACCTAGGTATACTTGCAAACTTTTAAGATTCTAGGGGGTGGGTGCAGCCACCCAAGACAAACCTATAACTAATCTCCCTTGCTTATTAACCTGCCATCTAGCAATCTGTAGTGGACAGCTTTTTTTTTATCAGTCTCTCCCTGCCCTTAATAGAGTGGCTAGTTTCAGATTAAACCAGAGGCTTCCAAAATGTTTGAAAAGCAACAAGTATCCTCTAGGTATTTTTACAGAGATGAAGCAGGACCAGGGGGACGATAAATTATTAAAATTTATGAGAGTGGCGCCAAAGGTGGGCAAACTAGTTCAATGATCCCTCCGAATACTACAGAAACACATCAGCTCTACTCTTTTAAGTTTTTATTGGAGTACAGTTGTTTTAGGGCCTCTCTGGCAACTCAGATGGTAAAGAATCTGCCTGCAATGCAGGAGATCCAGGTTCAATCTTGGGTCAGGAAGACACCCTGGAGAAGGGAAATGGCTACTCCCTCCAGTACCTTACAATGTGTTAGTTCCTGCTGCACAGCAAAGTGAATCAGCTATACATACATATGTATCCATTTATTTTGAATAATGGTAATTCTAAATATACAATACAATAAAGTCTTTTTTCACTAAAGAACTTTTACATTAAAATTAAATTGTGGACTCTACATTCAGGGTTCTATACTAATTGTGCTGATTTGGTCTCAAATGCCTAAATAATTTACTGACCTTTAATCAGTTATAAACCTGTGAAGCTGGCTCTATTGATTAAACCTACATTAACAGGTCAATTTTAGAAGACAAGTCTACTTTAACTAAAAAAAAACAACAATTAGTAAATCAGTACCGATATGTAAAACGGCCAGGATAATTAAATGCTAACCAAATCACCATGACTTCTCTTTCCCTTTATTTTCTCATCAGCACACAATTTTTCTCCACAGAATTATTTTACATAAGCATAGGACATGCAAAATAAACATTTCAGTAAAGCAAATATTAGGGAGTTAAGAAAGGAGTGGATGATGATATTAAAATAAAATTAGGAAGCAATTAATTGATTATTAATGTATAGAACTGAGAATCAGAAAGTAATATGAGTTGATGATATTATGACTTTAATGATATAAATAGTATAAAGTTAGTTGGATTTGAAAGAAGACTTAAAGAAGGGTTGTTTTTCAAAATGGATCCAAGCACCAAAAGGATTATAAGTTCATAAACAACTAGAAAAAAAACCTCTATTTTATGAAAGTTCTGAAGCAAAAAATGAAAAAGGATTTAAAAATCCTAAGTTTGTTTAAGGTGTTTTTGTCATATCAAGCAAACAGTAAGTCTCTCTGAGTTTTTAAATGAGAATATAAATAACCCATATTTTCACAGATAGTTTTCCTCTCTACTTGACATAATTGAAAAAATCAATTAACTCTAGCCTCAAGATATTTGGCAAATGTGCATAAAACAGAAATAAAACGTACAATTAATCACAACTATTTACGAAATTTTTAGGAAAAGCAGAGAAGAAAAAGGAAAACAAAGTTTTATTGAAAACTCATCCTGTGCCAGCCTTATTTTATTTTTTCCAATTTATCTTATTTAATTTACTTTTCATTTTTCTCTTCATTATAGGTGGCTACATTCACATTTTACATATGAAAACAGTAAAGTTGAAAATGTTGAAATAAACTGTGCAAGAGTGATTAAAAACAAAGCATAAATGATATTCACAGTGATATAGTTTATTAGAGACAGAATTAACTTTTGTAAATTTTGAAGGAAATGAGTTCCAACTTGAGTCTAGTAGAGGAGAGGATAGGAAGGAGACTGTGAGGAAGCAAGAGTGGAGTGCGTAGGCTGAGGAATAGTGCTTGGATCTGGGCTAGACTGCTGGGCTCTAAAATATGGAAGAATTCCTAGAAGATGGTATATATACTTCCTGCCCCTAGTAGCTGTGGGAATAGTTTCCCAACAATTGGGTTAGCTACCTCTCACATTATATTAGCAAGCTTCAGAGGAATTAATTATAGTACTCTAAAGCAATACAGTAGAGCATAGGTAAAATGGACCTTATGTTAATGAAAACAATTATCCAGTTCTACATAATTGGGCTGTTTCTATCTCCTGGTCAATGGCCTATATTAATACTTCTTTGATGATGTAACTACAATTACATTTTTAGTAAAAATTATGCTTAATAGACTATTTAAAAATGCCTATCTATGCAGCATTCAACTCACTTAACCTCTCAATTTTCTCATCAGCAAAAGGACTCTGGACTATATACAATTTCTAACCTTCTTCCCAACTATGACAATCTATGATTATGCAATTTCTACACTGAGGATAACCTAAGGAACAGGGTGAGCCCAAGCCTAAAAACAGGCACTGATAAAGAAAGGAGGAAGGCTGCAGTCTTATTTGGATACAGAGTGAGGAAAATGCTCTCAAAGCCAGATCCACATGTGAAAATCACAGAAATAACCAGGGTACCAAAAGTGAAGAAAAGAAGATAAGGTTTATATGAACTATGCTATCAAGGGAAGAGTGAGAGTGTGAAGGTAAGAGGCCAATGCAGAGTATCCCATGATCATTTCTTGAGGTAAATCTAGACTTCAGAAAAGAGAAAAAGGAAAGGAAGGTTAAGAGAATCTAATGAATTTTACACCAAACTAACGGGTATACTTCTGACAGTGAAGTTTGTACAGGTTGAATCTATTAAACACTAGTATAAGTGTAATTAATTTAAAATCACAAGCCAATATTTTATGCTTATCCCTTCTAAGAAAAAAACATTAAATATGCACCTTTGAAACTTTAGTTCTTAAGGCAATTCTCTTATTTGGAGAGGAGAATACCTCTTATTTGGTATTAATAATAATATCTCTTATTTGGTATTATATATTTCCATAAAAAATAAAACTTGTCAAAAACTTGTTTAGGTGATGCTTTCTTCTTTTAGGATGCAAAAATGAAGCAAATCTAAATCTTTGTTGTAAACTTTATGTTTCTGAGAACAAGTCACTCCATGTGAGAATGTGTCCTTTATTTATATAGTTCCAGAGACAAAGCATCTGAGGTTAGGTGTGAACTGGTACAATTGCCAATATCCAGTGAATTCTGTTAAGAGCAGCAGTCAAACAGTTGATAGGGAGAACAGACAGAAGAATAAAGGGAGTGATGACAGATATTAATGTCTGATATTTTAAAATTCAGTTAAATATGTTTGTCTGAACAAAGAGAACCTATACTTAGCTATTTTTCCTCTTTTCTGCTGCCTGTGGAGAAAAGTGCTCTAAGTAATTAAAAATAAAACAAAAACAAAACCTCCTTTAGATAAGGAACAATCTGTTGCTAAGACAGAACCACTGCCTATGGTGGCTGGGCCAAAATAAAAGCCAGTCACATGCCTGCAGGTAGGGTTTTGAAATGAGTGCAGCCTTGTCCCTGTTTGCCTCCAGTCAGCTCTAGTCTGTCCCTTTTATCCAGGGGAAATCTTAATACTGTCATTTTCACTTTCAAAAGACTCCCAGTTTGGATAATAAATTACAAGATGACCCTATTCCAGATGAAAGGGTGTGGGCAGGCAAAACATAACTAAACATCAGCATCAGTGATAACAACATGTTAGCGACCTATTTCACCTTTAAAGGAATACTTAACCTTAAATTCAGTTACTTTAATAAAGACTTTCAACTTTGATTAATATGTTGTAAAAAAGCATAGAGGTAAACCTGAATTACTATTTTAGGAACAGAGGATAAACAGGGAACCCTCTCTAATGTCAGGCATGGGATCCACTTTCTAATGCACTGACTAGCAGTATAGTTAAATTACAAGTTATAGCTCCTTAAGTATGAATACTATTTGCATAGTCCACAAGTTCATATTTTAAATGTTACAACAGCTTATCCTTATAACCAATGAAGTGGAGAGGAAGCAGAAGCAGAAATATTTGAGATGTTGAAAGTCTCATTACTTATCCAAAGACTTCAAGCTATGAAGTGGCAAAGTGAACAAAACAAGATTTGAATATATACTTCTGACATCAAATTGAGTGCTTTTATTTTTGGTACTGTACAAAAATGACCCCTTAAGAAACAAAAATTACCAATCATCACAATTTTTAATAACTGAACTGACTCAAGTTATCCTTTATCGATGTTAAATTTCTCATCCCTTGGTCTACTCTAAAACCAATAAGAGCGCCTGAGAGCAAGACTGAGAAATGCCAGCAGCCTTCCTCCCCACTGGAGCACTCCATTTTCCATCCTTAGTTCTCACACACTTGATCAACTTACTAAAAACAAAAAAGAGCAAGATGGCAAAATTAAGTTCAAATAATATCACACACAAACTGTTTATACTGGATTTAGCATTGGCAGTACATATTATATAAACAGCCTGAAAAGCTACACTCTAAACAAAGACAGAGAGATAGAAAGAAGACTGGCTGGCTTATATGGATCTGCTCCATTTCACTCTTCAGTTCAACCAGTGTTTTTACACACATGCAGACATACTGCTTCTGCTTTCACATTTTCCTGACTGCAGATCCATGATTTTAAACACTTCTTATCTAAGAACACAGATATAGAGTGTTCTGAGACACTTATAAAATGAGGCCTGAAGTCTCAACAAGATCCCCCTAGTCCCATTTCAGGCTTTTCTTCACCATCCTAGGAGGACAATTTTTCCCCCTTCAGCTAACTGTTTGTAGATAACACGTAATTAAAGGATACACAATTTTATGGAAATATTTTAACCCTTCCATGTAATTCTACGAATTTATATAAGGAGATTCTACTTGCTATATGAAACTACAAAAGCAATCATGCACAAGTAATTTAAATTATCATATTTTTATTTTACTTTGATGACCTAAGATATTGTCAAAGATCACTGCATTTTAAAGTTGTTTTGATTGGAAATGGGTATCAAATAAATTAACAGCACTAGTCTCTTAATATTGGTCCCAGACCTTGATTAAAAATATACATGGTCATATTATAAAATGAGAATGAAGATATACACTTTTTAAAAATCAGTAATATCATTTAGAAGAAATAATTCTGAACTGTCAAATAAGTATACACAGAAACTAAGAATCATAAGGCCCTTAATGCAGAAATATTATTGTCTGAATGTAAATAGTTGAAAATTATTTTAAACAATTCACATACTAAATAGGAAATGACACTATGTGCATTGGATCTGAGGGAAAAGTTAAAAAAGAATGACCAGAAAAACACTGTTACCGTTTTTCGATCAAAACAGAATTGATCACTATGGAGAATGGCTTTTTTTCCCTCCATTTGAGGCAGGAAGCAGGAGGGTATTGGGAAGCTGCTCTCTGGGATATAACACTTCACAATCATGCCAAAATAATTTTGAATTCAGTCAAACTCAAGTTTTTTTTTCCCTCTTTCTCAGTCTCCTGTGTTGATGAACAGCATGAGCCTCCACTAAGTCACTCAAGATAGTACTTGAGAATGATGTTACACTTTCCTCTTTTACACCCACTTCTAAAGAATGACTGAGTTGATAAATCATTATCCCCTTTAAGCAAATTCTCCTCTCCATCCCCATTAGCAGTGGCTGGGCACAGTCCTTCACTAAGAATCACCCAGAGTACTGCCAAAGTCTTCTCTGGTCTCCATCTACCACACTACCACTATAAACAGCTTATAACACAAAGCTAGGCATCTCTTAGCCTAAGTTTTGTTTTTTTTACAGAATTACTGTAGACCTCATAGGGATCTTCCTAACTTTCAGACTCCTCTCTTGCCCTATCCTTCACTGTAACAATGCTTCTTACAAACAGAATTGCTTTCCATTTCCCTCTCTTGCCAGACTATAACTTCACAGTTTTGGCCACAGCATGTTCCTGTTAGATACTGCTTTCTCATGCAAAAGGGTAAACAGAGTTTGCTTTCCATGAGGGTCAATGTATAAAGTAGGATAACTTACAAAGACCACCTTTTTTCCCCTACTCAAACTGAAAATAGTTGAGTCCCATTTATATATATTAATGAACACTATATATCTGTGTGCTTCACAGTTTGTTTTTTTTTTTAAGCACAATATATTCAAATGTTTCCTTAAATGGTGGATAATGTAGCATCAGCTAGAAACCAACTGGGAATATACAATACAGATATTCAGTATTCAATTTATATTGATACACAGTCAATCCAGCACAGTTTTTGCAAAGTAAGAAGTATAGCTCAAATCCATATTTTCTCTGTAAAACAATCACTGTAGACATAGCACTTTGAAGTGAGCTAATCCTTGGGGTCTTGCTATCAGCAGCATTACCCCTAAAGGACATTCTTTTCCCTATAATAATATTTTTCATCCTGCTCCAAGACTGTCATTCAGAGTATTCTTCCTTGGTGGCCTGGAAGCTTCATTCCTCTTATAATCTCAGCAGCCAAGAGCAATTTCTAGCCTTAGATCCGGGCAATATTTTGAGAAAATAAAACGATTTCTTCTCAGCAAGCCTGTGCATATGAGCATTCAGGGGCTGATTTTTCAGTTTATGGATTATCTAAAACCCTTTGCTCCTTCCTTGCTTTTGACCATTTTACTGCTCATTAGCATTGCCACTGAAGGATGGACAGGAAAAATAAAAGAAAGAATCAGAGCAGCCAGTTTTGCTATTTATTAACCACTTATCAACCACAACACGAACTCTTGTGGAGAAAAATAGAAATATTGGAGAGTTAGTTTTCAAACTTATTTTCAATTTTATGTTTGTCC
This sequence comes from Giraffa tippelskirchi, assembly GCF_054371585.1. Classification (NCBI taxonomy): domain Eukaryota; kingdom Metazoa; phylum Chordata; class Mammalia; order Artiodactyla; family Giraffidae; genus Giraffa; species Giraffa tippelskirchi. Next base: position 78,146,717 of record NC_137275.1, on the reverse strand, counting down.
TATTCTCAATGATATCCACAGAATTAAAAGCTGGCATAAATATGTTTTCCCAACAAAACTTATTTGATTTGTAAAGTTAACTAGTTTTACTTTTTCTATTAGGAAATTTTCTTCTTTTATTTGCTATAGTATAAAATTGTCATTTTCACTGAGGCGGTTATTATACATTTAGAAAAAAATACCAATTAGTAATACGAGATAATATACTAATAACTCTAAAAGAAAACAATAAATGTAATTTAATTTCTCCATATCCAAGAAACCAAGCTTAATAATATGATATGTGGCATTAAATTTAGAAAGAATTTCATTCATTTTATTAATTACAAGATAGAAAGTGAAAGTTGCTCAGTTGTGTTCGACTCTTTGCAACCCCATGGACTATATAGTCCATGGAATTCTCTAAGCCAGAATACTGGAGTGGGGAGCCTTTCCCTTCTCCAGGGGATTTTCCCAACCCAGGGATCGAACCCAGGTTGTCCGCATTGCAGGCATATTCTTTACCAGCTGAGACACAAGGGAAGGCCAATTACAAAATAACCAGATCTAAAAGCCATCTCCTCTTTTACTTGACCTAAAAGCATAACTACTGATATCCATAGAAGGAAAAAAGGAAAAGACGTAAAAGTAACAGAGACTTTCCCTTAGCTCTGACTATGGCATGACTGCACTGACTTTGCAGCCTATGAGGTAAAACAAGGTTAATAATTAACCATCATGAAGCTGAAGAAAGAGATTTCTATTATAAATAAAGACTTTCTACAGGTGGTAATCTCCTTATCCTGTCCATATATTTTTTCTGAAATATATGTTTGCTTTATGGCAACTTAAGGGCAACATAATGGTGGCATTTAGTGAATTATCACATATTCCAGTGCCATAATAGACCACAGTCATCCAATGAGTCCTAAATTGCTCTACCTTCAGTCTCCAAAATATAGTATTATCTCAGAAAGCACATATACTTCAAAATTCTTAAAGGATGGGAATCATGTCTTAAGTGTGTGTATTAGTGGCTTAGTCATGTCCGACTCTTTGCAACCCTACAGGCTGTAGCCCACCAGATTCCTTTGTCCATAGGATTCTCCAGGCAAGAATACTGGAATGGGTTGCCATTTCCCTCTCCAGGGGATCTTCCCGACCCAGGGATGGAACCTGGATCTCCCGCATTGCAGGCAGATTTTTTACCATCTGAGACACCAGGGAAGCCCAGGTTTTACATGAATACATATGAACTGTGTACACAATAGGTGTTCAGTAAGCACTGAATCAAAAAATTCACAGGGTTTTCATGTAACCTTTAAAATATGTTTTTTTCTGCAAATAGAATATGAGGATGTAGATCATGATTTCTCTGCTTAAAAATAATGAATTATAAAAAATGTACAAGACCCAACACGACTGCATCACCAGGAAACCAAAGAGTAATCCCTCTCAGGTCTGCACATGAGTCACCTTCCATACTAATGACTTGTTAATTTTTTTTTCTTTCACAATTTTTTTAAGTTGAAATTTATAATGGTTTTTATAAAGGGGCTCCTTGGGCTATGCTGAGAGTTACTGGTATTTCTAAGAAGAAAATTCACTAGTTTTCTGTTACCACCTTCAAAGAAGTAGCAAAGAAATGTGGGCTGAAGAGCAAGATAGTAATTGCCACTACACCACTAACACAATTGTATTGGTTGTCAGATTGCAGAAATTATAGAAGGAAGAATCAGTCTTTCAGATTTCAATTCACCATGAAATACATGCCACAGAACAATAGAACTCTCTTGTCCCAACTTAGTTCCGAAGGTATTACCTAGCCTATGGTTTTTAAGATAATAAGCCCATCTAAAATGTGCTCCTGATGGGGCCTGTCATTGTAATGATGTCAGGGTTAAGTATGCTAAGCACGTCATCAATTTTAGGGGCTCGTTCCAACTAAAATTTGAATTTAAATCTGTTAAGCATTTCTTTCAAACGGTTATATTTCACCACCCAGGAAGGCAAGAACTAGCAATTTTAAAATATCTTTTGATGTTATATACTTCATTAATTATATTCCTCAGCTCCAGCCATAACACAGCTTGCCTTCTTTATCAGTCATTGCTGTGCCCAAACCACAGGACTCCTATCCCCTCACTGTTCATGTATTCTATGTTTATACATCAAAAGATGTAACCAAGCAGAAACAAACATGTGATACTCACATCACATTGTTTCCATAAGACAAATGTTTTTATAGAGGACATACCACTGTAAATGACAAAGAACACAGAAATTTAAAATTTATCTGTTATTGGTATTCTTATTTTAATACAATATTTTTATTTTAGCTGAAAAATCAATACATAACTTATGTGTATTAGTTCAGTTCAGTTCAGTCACTCAGTTGTGTCCCACTCTTTGGGACCCCATGAACCACAGCATGCCACGCCTCCCTGTTAATCACCAACTCCCTGAGTCCACCCAAACCCATGTCCATCGAGTCTAAGATGCTGTCCAGTCATCTCATCCTCTGTCGTCCCCTTCTCCCCCTGCCCTCAGTCTTTCCCAGCATCAGAGTCTTTTCCAATCAGTCAGCTCTTTGCATGAGGTGGCCAACGTATTGGAGTTTCAGCTTCAACATCAGTCCTTCCAATGAACACCCAGGACTGATTTCCTTTAGGATGGACTGGTTGGATCTCCTTGCAGTCCAAGGGACTCTCAAGAGTCTTCCCCAACACCACAGTTCAAAAGCACCAATTCTTTGGCGCTCAGCTTTCTTTATAGTCCAACTCTAACATCCATACATGACCACTGGAAAAAAAATAGCCTTGACTAAATGGACCTTTGTTGGCAAAGTAATGTCTCTGCTTTTTAATATGCTATATAGGTGGGTCATAACCTTCCTTCCAAGGAGTAAGCGTCTTTTAATTTCATGGCTGCAATCACCATCTGTAGTGATTTTGGAGCCCAGAAAAATAAAGTCAGCCACTGTTTCCACTGTTTCCCCATCTATCTGCCATGAAGTGATGGGACCGGATGCCATGATCTTAGTTTTCTGAATGTTAAGCTTTAAGCCAACTTTTTCACTCTCCTCTTTCACTTTTATCAAGAGGCTCTTTAGTTCTTCTTCACTTTCTGCCATAAGGGTGGTGTCATCTGCATATCTGAGGTTATTGATATTTCTCCCGGCAATCTTGATTCCAGCTTGTGCTTCTTCCAGCCCAGCGTTTCTCATGATGTACTCTGCATAGAAGTTAAATAAGCAGGGTGACAATATACAGCCTTGACATACTCCTTTTCCTATCTAGAACCAGTCTGTTGTTCCATGTCTAGTTCTAACTGTTGCTTCCTGACCTGCATACACGTTTCTCAAGAGGAAGGTCAGGTGGTCTGGTATTCCCATCTCTTTCAGGATTTTCCACAGTTTATTGTGATCCACACAGTCAAAAGCTTTGGCATAGTCAATAAAGCAGAAATAGATGTTTTTCTGGTACTCTCTTCCTTTTTTGATGATCCATCAGATGTTGGCAATTTGATCTCTGGTTCCTCTGCCTTTTCTAAAACCAGCTTGAACATCTGGAAGTTCACGGTTCACGTATTACTGAAGCCTGGCTTGGAGAATTTTAAGCATTACTTTACTAGCAAGTGAGATGAGTACAATTATGCGGTAGTTTGAGCATTCTTTGGCATTGCCTTTCTTTGGGATTGGAATGAAACTGACCTTTTCCAGTCCTGTGGCCACTGCTGAGTTTTCCAAATTTGCTGGCATATTGAGTGCAGCACTTTCACAGCATCATCTTTCAGGATTTGAAATAGCTCAACTGGAATTCCATCACCTCCACTAGTTTTGTTCATAGTGATACGTCCTAAGGCCCACTGGACTTCCCATTCCAGGATGTCTGGCTCTAGGTGAATGATCACACCATCGTGATTGTCTGGGTTGTGAAGAACTTTTTTGTACAATTGTTCTGTGTATTCTTGCCACCTCTTCTTAATATCTTCTGCTTCTGCTAGGTCCCTACCATTTCTGTCCTTTATTGAACCCATCTTTCCATGAAATGTTCCCTTGGTATCTCTAATTTGCTTAAAAAGATCTCTAGTTTTTCCCATTCTATTGTTTTCCTCTATTTCTTTGCATCCACAGCTGAGAAAGGCTTTCTTTTTTTTTTTTTTTATCTGTAAGAAAAGTCAGTATATTTATGGTTTGCTTTATAAAAGTTACTATAATACAATGGTACATAGTATTGAATTCACAAAAATGTGAACAAGTATTTACAGCAAGACACACTCACAACGGAAACACTTCTCTTCAAAACAAGTTACATACGATGAGAGTCTATATGCACAAACATCCCTAAAACTTATAGATTCTCTTCTTGGCTGGAGGAAGGAGGGAGGGAGGGAGGGACAAGAAAAAGAAAAAGCAGAAACCCTCAACTCTTGAAAAGCAAGAGAAAGGCTTTCTTATCTCTCCTTGCTACTCTTGGTGATATAAGCAAGATTCGACGCTGTGAAGAGCAATATTGCATAGGAACCTGGAATGTTAAGTCCATGAATCAGGGCAAATTGGAAGTGGTCAAATAGGAGATAGCAAGAGTGAACGTCGACATTCTAGGAATCAGTGAACGAAGATGGACTAGAATGGGTGAATTTAACTCAGATGACCATTATATCTACTACTGTGGGCAGGAATCCCTTAGAAGAAATGGAGTAGCCATCATAGTCAACAAAAGAGTCTCAAATGCAGTACTTGGATGCAATTTCAAAAATGACAGAATGATCTCTGTTTGTTTCCAAGGCAAACCATTCAATATCACGGTAATTCAAGTCTATGCCCCGACCAGTAACACAGAAGAAGATGAAGTTGAACAGTTCTATGAAGACCTATAAGACCTTCTAAAACTAACACTCAAAAAGATGTCCTTTTCATTAGAGGGGACTGGAATGCAAAAATAGGAAGTCAAGAAACACCTGGAATAACGGGCAAGTTTGACATTGGAGTACAGAATGAAGCAGGACAAAGGCTAATAGAGTTCTGCCAAGAGAACGCACTGGTCATAGCAAACACCCTCTTCCAACAACACAAGAGAAGACTCTACACATGGATATCACCAGATGGTCGACACCGAAATCAGATTGATTATATTCTTTGCAGCCAAAGATGGAGAAGCTCTATACAGTCAGCAAAAACAAGACCAGGAGCTGACTGCAGCTCAGATCATGAACTCCTTATTGCCAAATTCAGACTGAAATTGAAGAAAGTGGAGAAAACAACTAGACCATTCAGGTATGACCTAAATCAAATCCCTTATGACTATACAGTAGAAGTGAGAAATAGATTTAAAGGACTAGATCTGATAGATAGAATACGTGATGAACTATGGATGGAGGTTTGTGACATTGTACAGTTGACAGGAATCAAGTTCATCCCCAAGAAAAAGAAATGCAAAAAAGCAAAATGGCTGTCTGAGGTGTCCTGACAAATAGCTGTGAAAAGACAGGAAGTGAAAAGCAAAGAAAAGGAAAGATATACCCATTTGAATGTGTATTAGTAGGAGACCAGTAAAAGAACTGAGATTTATTTTCAGAAGGCTAATTCTGAGGTTATAAGGAAATGTTCCACATTTTCTTCCCTCATTTTCACCTATGACTAAAGATCTGTCAGCTATGGTATAGCACAAATAGAAGTGAAAGTTCCATAAAAGGAAATATTTAAATGCGTTACTGAAAATTAATATCACATGAATTTATTTTATATATTTAATTTCTATGTGGCAATATGTACTGCCTTATGAAAATAGTATACTCGATAATGGTTCCAAACTGATTTAAGTAAATTGAATGCATAATAAAATTTACTTAGAGGAACCTTTTATTCAATTCAAATGTGTCTATTATAATGAGAGGCTTTTATGCTATCTTAATGTTATTTTAATGCCATTTATATAGGAATATGGTGTGTTCCTAAAATTAGCAAATACTAAAATACTAAATGCTTATTCTACTTGTAATGGTATATCAATACTCTATAAAATGTAACACATTCATAATTTCAGGTAAAAATTTTTTTGTCTAAATTTGAGTGCTAATATGGGAAACTACATGAAGCAAAACTGCAGAACAACAAACTGATTCTGTTTCAGAGAGGACATATTAATATATGCTTCTTTGTCTAATTCCACTGGCATTGGCCCAGTATCACTTGACCAGAGATCACAAAACAAAACAAAAAAACATAAACAACAATCAAAAACAAAAACACAATGCTATTTGAACATGTGTTATCTAAATTCAAGAATCGAATAGGATTGAATTAAAATGAACATTTTACTTTAAATCCTCGTACTGAAAATTTTCTTATGATTTAAACTTTAAAAAAATTACTAAATATCCCAACTCTGACCATTAAAAACAAAATCCTCCCTTTACCTCATATTCCCACCACCACCATACCCTTTTCTCCCTTAAAGCAAAGCTCATAGAATTCCTCAAGTCCCATTAAATCTTTGATTCCTTGCCAATCTGTATGTTGTCACTTCAGTGCACTGAAAGCAATTTTGTCAGTCACTTTTGTCCTTAACATTTCTAAACCCAGTAGTTAAGTCTCAGTTTTCATCCATAAAATCTGACAAGAGTTTCTGGTTTTCTCCTTGAAATACTTTCCTCACTTGGCTTACAGAACACACCATACTCCTAGCTTTCTTCTTAACTCACAGGTCACAAATCTTTCTCTTCTCCTAGATTCTCACCCTGACCTCTACATTTTGTAAGGGCCTTTGGTATATAGTCTTGGACCTCTTCTTTTTGCATAATGACTCCTTAAGTGTGCTATCCTCTCCCATTGCTTTAAAGAGCATGTCTGTAATGATGAATTCTAAATGTGCAGCTTGAATTCCTAACTCCCCCCGAAGTTCCAGACTAATGTAATCAATTAACAACTTAAATTATCAAATTTGATGTCTAACAGAAATATCAAATATAATAAATGTAAATTTTGACTTTTATCTAGAACTTACTCATTGCCCCATGTTTGCAATTTTAGTCACCTGCTTGCTTAGGTAAAATACTTTGGAAATCTCATTATAGTCTCTGGATTTCTCCCAGCAGAAGTTTCATTGGAAAATCTTATTTCTTTTATAAACTTCAAAATACATCCACAATCTTAAACTGCTCAACTAACTTAGCAACCAACTATTAGAATAGTCCAATTTAGTACTGTCAAACAATACTAAGTCAAACAGTACTGTCTGATTGTCTGTTAGTACTGTCAAACAGTACTAACAGTACTAAATAATAATTTTCCTATGACTACTTCAATCAGTTCAACCAAGCAGATATACTTATCTTTCCAAAACACACAGTATTATATATCATGTGTTTGATCTCAACTCTCCAGAAGGCATCCTATACACTCAGATCTAAATACCATACCATGACTTATAAGCCATGATAGGATCTTCCCAATTTGCCTCTTAAACCTTATTTCCTTCTACTTTCTGCTTTGCTCTCTATACATTTGTTTCACACTAACTTTTAGGATATTTCTTAAATGAATTAAGCAGATTCCTTAGTGTCTTATCTCAGGGCCATTGCCTTACTATGCCCTCTGGCTGAAATTCTTTTTCATCAGATATCCAAATGGCTAATTTCCTTTTTTGGAATCAAGTCTCTGCTCCAATAATCATCTCTTCAGGAGGTCTTACCAGACCACCCTACTCAAAATACGGTGCCATTCTTAAAAGCATTTATCACTACCTGACATTATAACATGTATTTCCTTATTTATCTGGTTGCTACCCCCATGAGAATGTAATTACTTAAATTTAAGGGCATATTAGTTTACTTGTTCGACATTTTAAATCCAGCACCTAAAAACAGTAGTTCATAGAGAACAGGTCCAGAATAAATGTCTGTTGGATGATATACTATTCTCCCAAAGAGCATACATACGGCATATTGATAATAATACATACCTTACCCTGTGGGTTCAGGGAACTAACTTAAAGAATTATAATGATTTTGATAATGAAGCAATCACCTTTTCAAGATTACTTGGGAAAAATCAAGTATTCAGAGCAATAAAATAAAATTCAGAGCAATAAATTATTTTAAAAATTACTTTGAATTATCTGGGGATGAAGAAAAATTTAACAATTGTTTTAATAAAATTAATAACGATCTTTTTTCATGGATAAAAATATGTTAATAAGGATCTTGATTACAGAGTGATTTAAAAATGTTTAACACACAGTGAGGCTTTTTGTGAGCTCCTTGTGCTTGCCTCTGGCTTCCTTCTATTCACTCAGGAAGGCTTTCAATGAGTCAACCCAGCCTCAGCTTCACACTGACAACCATTTCGTGAACAACAGTAGGGTAAAAGCAGGAATACCTGGGGCAGGAATCCAAAACGATGAAGAACACTGAAGAAACACTGGCTATTTCTTTTATACACTACACTTTTGAGTGGCGCCAAATGCATTCTAATATTCCTGATGCACTTTGACTTGGTAAATTCTAAGGGCTCCTGTAGTAGTCCCTGCTGCTTAGAACATGACTACTCGCTCCTCCAGTCATCCTGAAAGTACACTAGTATTGTGGGATACACTAGCACTGTATGCAATGTCTTAATATTAACCTTAGAGAAAACAAACACAAAGTGTAAAATAAGAAAACAATCCCAGCTCTCTCTTCTGATACTGAAGTTATCTAGAATATCTGATTAACAAATATATTATACAATAATTCTTGTTCATACCAAAAATATCTTATTAAAAGTGAAAGTGAAGTCAATCAGCTGTGTCCGACTCTTTGCCACCCCATGGACTGTAGCCTACCAGGCTCCTCCATCCATGGGATTTCCCAGGCAAGAATACTGGAGTGGATTGCCATTTCCTTCTCCAGGGGACCTTCCCAACCCAGGGATTGAACCTGGGTCTCCCGTGTTGTAGGCAGATGCTTTACCGTCTGAGCCACCAGGGAAGTCATCTTCACATTAAGGGGTCCTTAATTTGAAGGTTTAAGGTTCTGTGTTCCACCTACTTCCCCTTGTATTTTTTTTTTTAATTCACTCTAAACCTAACTATTAAAAAAGGCTGTTTGAGCCACACTTAACTGTATCTTTTCTGATACAGTCTTCATTTGTCTTCATTTTAGGTCATGTAATTGTAGAGCTTAAATGAACATTAATCTATAGCTTGTTTTAGGGCTAATAAAAACAAGGACTAAAGAAAATAAATAGCTTCCCCATATAGTTCAGTAAGTTATTGGTAAAATTGGTACTTAACCCTAAATCCTCAAAATTCTAATCCAGAACATTTTTTACTGTCTTATATCCTCCTTCTGTTTTTCACATTTTCTAAAATTTCTGTCTACATCCAAATGCTAAAATTCACCAACTGAAATGACATAAATCCACAGATGTCTTCTTAATAACCAATCCCAGAATTACTCTAGTTTTCCCCTCTTATCCTTCAGATATCCATCTGATCACTTTTTACTATGAATTTTAATAATACATTATTCCAACTAGTGTATTAAATATTGGCACAGGGCAAGGTCTAACATGATATGATAAACTGTTCATTCATTTAACCCAGTATTCCATTCTCTAATTATGTGATTTTGCCAATGTTGAAACTAATGTATCAGGTCAAAGTTGATCTTAGTTTCATTCTCCGTTAGTCTTATCATAGGATATGCCAGAAGGAAGATTTTGCCTCTTAAACAAGTTAAATAAACAGGAAAATTTCTACTTGATAAGAGACATTGGTTTTATATTAGCACACAAACCTGATGGTGCTTGTGGTAGTGGTAGTTGTGGTGGTGGTAGTATGTGTGTGGAAGAAATTGATACAATACATAAAACTTAAAATTTCCCATGCCAAAATTATCTGAAAACATATATGATCATTCACAAAATTCAATGGTTGACATTTGTAAATATATTTATATTTGTGCCCATTTTCTTTTTCACGGCTCTGTATGTGTTTCATGTTACAAACATCAATCAGTTTGGGACCCTAAATGTTCCATAGGTAAGCAGTTACTAACATCTGTTTACACCAGCACTATTAAGCGTATTTACATACTATTTGGAATTTTAGTTTTTCCAGATAGTATCAGTGTAAGAGTATATTTCTGCTGTATTTTAATTTTGTGAAAAATTTACACCACTAAATCCAGCAATCTAATCTAGAGAATATAGAATGTTGATATGTCCTAGAATTAAATTCTTACAAGAGTCAGGGATAGCATTTCTTTTTCTCGTTTGAAAATAAAGATCACCTGTATCTTGGAGTATCACAATCCTAATTAAATGGCAACTTTTCCCTAAAATTAAAAAGAAAAATAATTCATGTGATTTTCAGGTAGGACTACAAAGGAAGAGCTCAGAATGCAGTGACACCTAATGGCAAAATTATCTTTATAGGGCCACAAATGGAACTTCTAATAAACATTATATTTGTAGTCAAGCTAAGTATCACTACTCACCAATATGCTATTGTCTGAAATATCATGAAAATCTAATAGCAGCGCCAAATACTTTACTTTTTAATATTAAAGTATTGCATGCAAGTGAAGGAAATCAACCTTCTGCATTAAAATGTGGTTTTAAAATTACATCTTTTTGAGATAAAATTGCAGTATAGTGAACTTAGCCTTAGCGATTAGAATTAAATATAATGCACCTTCCACTACTCCTAATAACCTCAACTGGTTTCTATTGTTAGATAAATTGAAAGTTAATGATCTTGATTTTTATTCATATTTGAATTAAAATTTATAGGAGCTACTTATCAGATGTACATTTCACTTGGAGTAGAAAGCAAAGGTCCTCAGTGTAATGGCTTATTAATCATGTCACAGTTGATATTGTTGATTAATAACATTGTCTAACTTAATGCACATCTGAATTGCACTTCAAATAACTGTATTATTGATACAAAAAGTATATCCCAATTTTATATCCGGAAGCTACTTCTTAATACTTTCTAGAAGTTTACAGTGTAAGTTATCTATAACTTAGGGAGCAAACAACTATTGTAAATAATAAAAGGATAACTTAAATCACTGAAATATACAGTAGAGAGTTCTTGATGACTCCTGAAGGCTAACCAATGCAAATCATGTGAAGAATTGAAAAAAAACAATTTGACAGAAGACACAGTACAACTTCTGGAAATGCCACTACATTCTCTATTTGATAAAACTGTCCTCGGTGCAGCAGTAACGGAAATTAATGCTTTAAACTTGACATCAATTTTATTTATAATGTTTATAATGTGGTGACACATTTTATTCACCCATCAGTTTTGTACTTTAAATTTTCTCATGATGAAAATATTCTGTGAATTGTCTTAGGCTTCTCAAACATGTCATAGTTGATGATTATGATCTCAGAGGACAAAGTATCATTTGCTTATGAGAAAAACATGCATAAGTGCTTTATTTATATTCCCTGTTGGCATAAGGTATTTTACCATGACCGATAACAATAGAAACATGCTAGTGGTTTTTGTAATATATGAATAAGTACACTGTTTGAGTGTTCCCTTGTAGAGATATATAGCTGAGCATAGCTCATCTCAATCAGTTCTGTGGGCACAGGAACCAGATAAAAAAATGAGCACACATTAAACTGTTAAAACATGAGATCCTCTGTGTTAGATATGAAGCAAGACACAAACTGTGTGGTTGACTGGAAACAACACCTAATCCCTGCTTAATTAAAGCAGTGCTCTAAACTCCTGTTGTGTTTAGGGAGTAAAGAGTGTGGGACGACTATGTATGAAGAAAATAGCAGTCAGCGTGGCTAATCTCAAAGACTTTGGAGCTTTCCAGCTACATAAATCAGAGCGACTTTTGAATAGCCTCATAAAACACAATATCATTGCCATTCCACTCACGACTTTTTGGTTCTTCCTACAGAATGCAGATCATTAGGAAACTTCTAAGCAATCAAGTAATGTGAGTCTGATGAAATTACTCAATCAATGCACAAGCTCAAAGTAGAAGCATAATTCAAAATTGCAGTTTTTATATGTCAAAAGACCTTTCCTTGTGGGGGGGGGCAAAGAAGATCACAACTGAGGTGATTTTTAAACACTGTGCATGTACTATAGGTACCTGTGTATTAAACAAGAGTATTATAATTATCAATTATCTTTAAATATGATTTAACAGACATTCAAAGTAATTACATTAGTTCATTTTGACTAATAAATACATTTTCATTTCAGTTATTAGAGTTTAACCATTATAATATATCTCATCATTGCAGTGAACTAATGTGCTCCAAAATATATGAATTTAAAATATACAATTGATTTTATTAAAAAATACCTGCATGAAATAAAAATAGAGAGTAAGAAGAGACAGTTTGCATACATACACTTCGGTTCAAAACCAAAAAAGATTCAATATTTAAAGAACTTATTAGAGCAGTGTCTTTTTATCTTTCCAGCTCGCCTGAACTACATATTGCAGCTACTTTCTACCTGAACACATCACATGAGGCTGTGAAAACCTTTCATTTCTGCATATCTCTTTATATCTATAGAGTTGAAATATTCACTTCCCCTCCAGTTTCATCACTTTTATCCCTTTAGTCCTGAAATAATGTTTGCCATAAGCGTATTTCTCACAATTAAATACTTAAATGAAGAGTATCCCCCTAAAGATAATTATCTTTTCCTACTCAACCAAGTAAGTAAACTGATCCAATGACTATTAACTGGTACTTTAAAAATTTCGACATAGTTACTCAGTTTTTAATGTATTATAGTTTAGCTAGGATGGGGGTGGAAGAGAAAGGGGGTTTTAACCTCTGACATGCACATAAATTACACTTGGTCATTTTTTTTTAAATTTAGGAGATAACTTTTTTCAGTATGTTATAAAAGATATGAAGCATTTGAAACAACATTAATTTGCTAGTTTCATGGCAATATTAGGTAGTCTATAAAAATGGTAATTTTCTTGTGTAATGTACTCTTGAGTTCAAGTCAAATTATCTGAGAAGTAACTATTTCTTTCAGTAGTATCAATATATACATTTAATGCATACAATCAGCTTTCTAAGGAAATCTCTTATTTGTACACAGTAACTTGGGGTGGCAGGTCAGGTTATGAATAAATAAGCCATGTCATACTGACTGACAGAACTCAAAGGAAAAAATATAATAGTTGTGTTCTATTTTGAAACAAATGCCCAGACTGCATTGCAAGATAGTATTCATCTGGTAGAGGACAGTAACAGCTGCAGGTGTTTGCAAGTGAAGTACTTATCGTGTAGACCACTGAATAAGCAATAAAATAAGCATTTATCCACACCCTCGCTTCTGAGCAATGAGGAGCATAAGGCAGAAACTCCTGAACACAGTGTGAATGTAAAGGTACTGTGATAATATAAATCTGTATTTCTGCTTCAGTCATTTACAACTGGATATAAATTAAATGTACTTCATTTCTTTAACAGGAGGATACGTCATTTCTGAACTCTTATCAGAACATTATTGAACCTCTCAATGAGGCCACAATTTCTCCCTGAAAAGTTCTGAACCCACAGGCACTGTTGCCCCCAGGCAAACTGTGATCTAGTAGGCAAGCTATCTAGTGATTAATTTACTAAATGCCTACGTACAAGGTTTTCTGAACCCTGACCTTACTACTCCTCGCACAGGGACCTATATGGTTCTATTGATATAAACGATAGAGAATGGCAGACATGTTTACAAAGACAGCATCTGAGACCAAGAGAGGGAGCCCCCTGGAGCTGAGGCTGGCCTCTGTGGGTTCACACACCAAACAAATCCCTGACTAGGGCAGACACAACCTCCACCTGCACCAGGTTCCCCTTTCAGGACGCAAGTGTGTGCGTGTGCGTGTGTGTGTGTGTGCGCGCACGCGTGCGTGTCTGTGTGTGTTGCTTGGGGGAGGGGCGGGGGACGGAATGGGGAGATGCTGCGACCCATCTGTCGCCTCAATTTACAGACCATCAAGCCGTGTGGGCAGATAAAAGTCTTGTGCCCGGAAAAATTCCCCAAGAGGGCCCTCTCCTCAGCGCAGTAAATGAACCTCGCTGGCCCGCGGACGTGAATTTCCGAAAAGGAAATCATCGCATTAACGTAGAAAAGGCTGCAAGAGCCGGTCTCCGTTCAGCTCTCACGGATTAGCAAGTGAGAAGAGTTGGAGCCTGAAGCCGCGAGCGCGGTGCATGATAATGACGCGCAGCCCCCACCCGCCCTCGCCCTCGCCCTCGCCCGCGCCCGCGCCCGCCGCGGTCAGTCTCGGCCCGTCTGGTTGCCAATAGGTGGGGCCACAAGCATCTCCAAGCCGGCTCGGCGTCCTTCCCGGAGTCAGGCCGCCCCGAGCCCCAGCGCCTTTGCTCTCGGCCTGGCGCTGCAACTCGCGAGTTGACGGCGAGGCGAGGCAGGTGTCTGCGAGGCAGCCCACGAGGGCAGCCCGCGCGCCTCTGCTCCCGCTTTTCCCCCTGCGCCGGAGGCCACTCTCGTCGCCGCGCCAGGCCCAGGGAGAGCGAGCCAGGCAGCGAGGTGCGCGGCTCCCGGTCCTCGGCGACACGGCCACCGGCCCCTCCCGTCACGGTGGCAGCGACTCGGCCTGAGTACCGCAAAGCCGAGAGGACAGCAAGAAGAGCAGGAGGCTGGGGGCGCCGCCAGCACCCAGTCACCGCCGCACGCGCTGCGGCGAACGCGGCCCGCTCGCGTTGCAAAACCACCTGTTCGATCCGAAGGGAGCTCTCGCCCACCACCGCCCACCCCCATCTTCCCACCCCAGCTCTTTTCGCTTCGCAGATGACTCTCTGTTCCCCCCAAAGATACATATATATATATATTTTTTTTTAATGGTGCAAATATGCATCCGGGAAATAATATGGAAGGTAGAGTCGATGAAACTTCCTTTCCTCACACATTTAGAATCCCCCAGCGCTCCCCGGCACACACGCACGCTGAGGTAAATTGAGACCCCACGCATACAGCCCACGCTCCAGGATTCACCGCGAAACAACAGCACAAGTCCAGGTTCAGCATCCACATCCTTCCAGAAAACTGCACAAGTGTGAGGGAAGGATAGCGGGAAGGGGCAATGAACCGAAGCCACCGCCAACAAGCCACACAGAGGGCGGAGAGGGGGAAGCAAAGGGAAAACGTCTGCGAAACCAAACGGTCAAAGTACCCACGGGCACCACCAGCCCTTTCTTACCGATGTGAATGATCGAATCCGCATTCGCCGAGTCCCAGGTTCGAGACCACCAGACGGACAAAACCAAGAGCAAGGGGAAAACTTCCATCTCCTCCTAGGCTGATTCTCTTTTAGGATGGATTTTCTTTCAGTGTTAAAAATAAATATTTAAAGTCCAAAGAGTTTGAGGTCACGATAGTTTAGCACAAGCTTTTTCTTTTTTTCTCCTTTCCCCCCCCCTAAATTCCTATAACCAGACCAAAGCTTTTAATCGTCGCTGAGGAAGGCAGAGCGAGTAACAGAAAGAGCCCAGCCTGAGGAAACCTCCTTCGCGAAGCCGTGTCACTTAGAGGGGAATTTTGGCATCGCCAGAGTTGTTTGCAGTTTGGCTTTTTAAAAATGTGTCCAGCCTCGTTGTTCTCGGGCAGGGGGGAGAGGCTGGAGCTCAGACCATCCTCATCGCTGCGCCGGGGCCGCGGGTCTCCAGTCCCAGCTCCGCCGCAACTTCCAACAGACCACCCCCCCACCCCCCGCCTCACGCCGGATGTTCCCCTCCCCCTCCCCCCACCGAAAAAGCCCCCCTCCCCCCCGCCCCAACGGCCCGCGGAGAATCGCTTGTCTTCGCTGCCAAAATAAAATCTAAGTGGCAAGATTAGGAGATTCCGAGCGGAACAGCCAGATTCCAGTAGGGAGGGGGAAAAGCCCTCTCCAAGAGGGGTAGTAAAAGTGAACTTCAAGGTAATGCAGATAGTAATGCAGAGAAAATTCCCTTTCTGCGCGAGGCGGGAGCGGAGTTCGGCGAGGCGGGCCCGCGGAGCCGGTTCGCTGGGGCGCGGTGGCGGGGGAGTTGCGCCGGGTGCGAGCAGCGGGGCCGGGCCGGAGGAGGGAAGCCGCCGCGGGCTGCAGGATGCTTTTGGAGCGGTTCGCCTGGCCGGATGCGGGAAGCGAGCAAGGAGCGAGCCTGGCAGCTTCAGCTCTAGACCCACGTTGCCTAGAAATGGATCACCTAGGAGAACGAGCGAGCCCGCGAGAGAGCGGTGCTGTCAGGCGGAGACAGGGGAAAACCGAGAGAGGAAGAGCTTTTCTCTAATAACCACCTCCTCCCCCTATCTGCAATACAAGGGAGAAACAAAATAGTGCTCTCATTTCCCTTGGAATCTTCAACCGGGACTGAGAAAAAGGCAGGACTCTAAGAGAAAAGACGTTGAAGCCTTTTTTTTTTTCCTTAAGGAGGTTAAAGCCAAACTAAAAAAGCCACCCCACTTATTTAACCTTGTTACTGCAATTCTCCAACAGGTATCAGACTTTTTCTAGTCTTTGCCTGAAATTAGTCACATCGGTTAAAAACAAATTAGGGACACCTGGTCACTAAGGGAAAAGGAGACCTAGAAAGCTTTTAATGAGATTTCAATTATAAAGTTATATATATAAAGGGGAGGGCGTGCTAATTACCTTTCATACAGTGATTTTTTTTTTTTCTGTCTCCAGTGTATTTTTTAGGCAGTCGGGATAGAAAAAGGATAAAGAAGATCTTGACATTTTAAAAATTTAATAATTACGTGAAACAAATGCATGCTTCAGTGAATCATTTGATAAAAACATTACATTAACTAGCTCGCCACAGACCTTGTATGTTAATGCAGAATGAGGAAGTTGGTTACTTCTCCAAGGAAAGAGCTGAGAAGGTACTGAATGACAGCCTCCCAGTACCAGAATGAGAGGTTTTTCTTCAAGAATTCTCCTTAAAATCCTGAGGATTGTGACTTCCTTTCTTCTAATGGTTGACTTATATCCAGTCTGGCCTCATTGCGAACTGGAGATTTGTTAACGAAACCAAGTGAGTAGTTGAGGCCAGGTATAAACAGGCCTAATATTTCAATCATAATTGGAATCTTTGGGGAAGGTTGCTACTTGGCATTTGTGGATATCCAATTCCTCAACCCTTGGAGCCCTCCCTTGTCTCCAAATTTGGCAAAACTCTTCCTTTTACACTCTCACTTGAGCGCTTCTCTCTAGTCTGGTGTATTAGGCTATTATTTCGCCAAACATAATTGTATATTCACCTCTGTGAAATGGTTTCTTTCATTCACGTTGTGTATTTTTTCCCTGAACATTGAGGTAAATGTTGTGCTATCATATTGTTACTTAGGTTAATAATTCTGTTGAAAGGCCTCCACTCTATTCATCCCCTCAACCACTCTCCTCAGCCTCTTCAAGGGCTTAGTTCAAATTATGCCCATGAAGTCACAGCCAGTCCTTTAACATGGGAATCATATGGAATAAATGGGTTCTCTGGCAGCTCAGCTGTAAAGAATCTGCCTGTAATGCAGGATAACTGATTTCGATCTGTTGGTTGGGAAGATCCCCTGAAGAAGGAAATGGCCACCCATTCCAGTATTCTTGCAGGGAAATTCCATGGACATAGGAGGCAGCTGGGTTATAGTCTATGCGGTCGTAAAACAGTCCGGCATGACTTAGAGACTAAACAACAATAGCGTATGGAATAAACTCATTCTCCTTCTTCACAGCACACTCTACTTTTGTATTAGAGTCAGGACAAATTCTGAGCTACACCCTTGATTCCTTGAGCGTGAGGACCATAGCTTATTCATATTTTAGTCACTGCATCATTTTACATAGAGCCCTTTGGTTGACTTGAAATTCATCACTTCCTTCTGAATTTGGCATAAATCAGTGCTTCTAAAAAGCAACCACTGATTAATTCCTATCAATTTTCATCATTCCTTTATTTTTTTCTATTAGTACACATTGATTCAATATTGATATTATTGATGTTGTTGATATCATTTTATTTTTTAAGGGTTCAGTTTCAATTTCATGGATCATATTTTGTTGTTACAGATTATGAAGTCTTTGAAAAAAATGGATATATCTCCCCATAGTTTTCTTCTATTATATTTTATTATTCACAAGGACATTTAAAAAAATTGATGAGTTACTATATGCCCAACCAAGAAAAAAAAATTGTGAAGTAACTATTAACATGGAAAAAACACTCTAATATCTTAGAAACAGAGAACTAGGTGGAACTTCAAAACATTAGCTGGCCCCGTCTTTGCTTAATAAATGTCAATGCTGGAGGTAGCTAAATACAGACAATTCATACTATCTTCTCTATTGGAAATCTGTTCTAGTGTATTAGGAAGAAAACATTTTCATCATTCCAAAATCCTCCATCCAAATAATTTCTGAGTCCAATGAGTTCTAATTAATAGATTTTGTGTGGAATATAAGTTTAAATACATTTTTAATTTTTGTGTTAACTATATTTTCTATTTTAGAAAATTGCATATCATGATTTAATATTTAGTCAGCCTTTTAATCTGTAAATTAGATGTTAAGTTCTAGAGGGAAAAATTAACAAATTCCTTGGCTCCACTTTTATATAGGCTTTTGATAAAGTCTATTTGTTAGTCTAGTAAAGGCAACTGAGCTGTAATTCATGCATTATCACTAAAGTAGTTTGCTGCAATGAAATTCAAAACTGTGACATTATAACATATTTTGGAGAAAAAACACAGCTTTCATTTACTAAAGTTTTATAACCAGTGATTAATTTTAGGAATAAAAATGTAATTGAACAATGATTTATGAATTTATTGTTTCTATGTGAAGACTGTCACTTCATTCAATCATTAGTTGTGATGTGAACATCAATAATTTGAAGAAATGGTAGATAATCTTAGCAGCTTTAAAATGCAAAATATAATGATTTTTTATGGAAAAACATAATTTTGGAGGAATATTAATTTACATTGTTGAGGAGACATGAATTAATTAAAGGAGATTGACACAATCTCCTTTAATTGTTACAATGTACTGTGTGTAAAGAAAGCAACTTAATGAAAATACTTGGAACATACAAATATTTCATTTTCACTTTTAAAAAATACTAAAGTTACCAGTGTCTTAATTTTAAAAATTAACTGCTCATAGGATGTTATATCATCAGTAAGTCAATTTACATTAGTCATTTTTAAAGAACTCTTCAATAATATTCAGTTACTCAAGAAATTTATTTTGTTTTAGCATAAAAATCAGTAAATGTATGAGAAGTATACTTAAAAATTAGGAGAAAATTAACTTGACTACCATAGGAAAAAAAAATGGAGTATAATGCATTTTGGTCCTTCTTTCTAATTCACCATAATTGTGTGATTAGTGTTATAAATACAGATAGGCAAACAAAAGGTGTCTAAGTATCATATAACTTTAACATGAATATGAAAGAAAAAAGCTATAAGAGCAA
The DNA here is from genome assembly GCF_054371585.1 of Giraffa tippelskirchi. Classification (NCBI taxonomy): domain Eukaryota; kingdom Metazoa; phylum Chordata; class Mammalia; order Artiodactyla; family Giraffidae; genus Giraffa; species Giraffa tippelskirchi. The sequence continues at coordinate 78,127,276 of NC_137275.1, read as the reverse complement.
TAACTGACTATATACGCAGGCAATAATAAATTATGACTGTAAAATTATAATTGACTTGTTCATTTGCAGAAGTGAAAAAGGAACTTTTGTTTGTTTGTTTGAGAGGCTGAAAAGCAACTTTTATACTATGTAGATCAAAGAAGTTAGGAGCTCAGTGGGAACTTAAGGCCTCTATTATTCAATGTCTGGTTTTCTAGAAAAAGATGAGAAACTTAGTCCCAGAAGTTGTACTGATAATTTGTTTAAGGACTTGAACCTAGAAAACACATTTTTTTACTTTTAAATATGCTTCGAGAAAATCATTCTTACACATATTCCTGTATATCATAATAACATATTCACATTGGGTATCCTATGTTCTTTTATTTTTAGGTCAGCCTTGCAAGACTCATCCCTTTCTACTCTGTCAAACTGTTTTACCCATAACACTAGTGACTGGTAACACTCCCTTCCTTCCTTCCATCCCTCTTTCCTGTTTCCCTTCCTTCCCTCCACATTAAGGTCTTAATTCTTTCCTCCCTTTCAAAGCTTTCTCTAAATCTGTAAAGCTGCTTTACCAGAGCAATGTCATATTTTCTTCTAACTCAATGTGATGCAAATTCCAACCAAATTCTGCAACTAGATTATTTGATAATTTTTAAAATATAAACACTTTACCAAACTCATCTATTATTAAAGCTAATTCAAGTCAAAACTTTGAATTTCATAACTTTTCCACTGTCCATACATTAGCCATGATGTTGAAATTTTAGTAACAAGAGTTCAGTTATATATATTGGTAGACCTCTTTTACTTTAGACCTTTTATCTGTTCTGTCTGGATGTGGATGTGGAATTTTAAGTGGAATATTAATATTAAATACCAAGCAGTTGGTGTATGGAGGTCAAATGATGACTTAAAAGCCAACAAAGGTTCTTTACAGAGATTGGCCCCTCACTACATTATTTCCTGTCCCCACAAGATGGCAGCCATGCTTGTTGTAGATTTAATCAGCTTACTTTTTGAAATGTCTCAATACTTAACAGTTTACCAGAGTATAATTAACCCGTATTAATCAAATTACTATATTTAAGTAAACTTGATACTTTAAGTGATCTTTTTTTGGTAACTTGATTTTCTGAAGCTTTATTTCTTCTAAAGCTTGCAAAAATAGTAAATATCTATTATCATGCTCTTATATCTGCTTTATTCATGCCTTCTGAAATTTTATCAGTTACTTCAGAATTAAAAATCAATAGAATGATCATTGATAATATGACAATCAGTCCTATGTTAGGGATAATTAGAACACTGTGATATATTATAGCATTCAAATTTTTTCTGTAAATGTTACAGTTTTAAAATGAGGTTTATTTAACTATATCTTTTTTTCTACAGAAAAAATATTTTATACATCTTGAGTTAAGAAATTTTACTTGGCCATGGAAGATGGAAATTGTCTATGAATTATATGATTGATCCTTCTGGTGTGGCATATCATTTGAAACAAATGTCTAACAACTAGGTCAAAAGCAAAAAGAAATGCATGATGTCAACTATAATAAATATCAATTATCTGACCCTTTAAAATCATATTTTATTATTTTCCCATGGTTAACCATTTTAATTCTGAAATTAACTTTCTTTTGAAACATATTTCTTGGGCACAGAAGCAGCTAAGATACGAGTATGTTTGTGCAATATGCTGCAGATAGAAAACTGCACATTTTAACTTAAAATATATTTTATACCAGATATCATGTGCAAAAATTTAAATAGAGAAACAAAAGTTTGGTCAATATTCAGTCATTTACACACACACATAGTGGCTTTACAGGATTTTTCAAAGTAGTGTTTAAATTCTAAACATTTCATTTCACTTCCTAGTGGGTAGAGTACATAATCAGTATAGAGTCAGATATAATAAATTCCTTATTCCTTGTTGGTCCTGTAAATTGATGGTGAATCTAAACATTTAATTAATTACGAATAAATAACTTATCTCATAAGTGAAATGATAAAATAAAAAATTTAAATATTGTGGAGTATAATTCAGACAGCATAAGATGAATATCTTGATTCATTGCAGAATAAACATATTAATGAGGTATCAAAGTAGTCTGTTAGTAAGATCATTTCACCTATTTACCAGTCCCATCGTTTACAACACAAATAGTGGTTATCTCTTGGTATAAAAATTATGAAAGATATTTTGAAAGGGTTCTTTGGGATATGACATAAAAAATTATCTCAGCAACAGAAGCCCAAACATGAATCTGCCCAAATTTAAACTTGACTTATTCACAGTATGGTTGATATGACTAAAGAGAATGCAAGAGGGATAAAATTAAATTTTGTATTAAATATGATAGAATTCATCTAAAGTTAGCTAATATAAAATGAGTCATATTGTCAACACTTTGTTTCACTGTTTTTTTACAACATGCTCCTTTATCACTTTGTAAGAAATTTCATCAAGATAGAACTGGACCATAAAGAATTAAAAACAATATTAAGGTTATAAAAATGAAGCAATCTTACAAAAAATTTTAATGCCTACAAAGTTAGAAATATCTGAACTAGCATATCTTCCATTGTGTTCTAGGGAATTCTTTGTTCTAGGGTGGTGGATGAGATTTAGTGACCACATAAGATTAAAACTACTAAGTAAAGTTTTTTTAGATATCTAGAGTGTACATTAACATATTAAAAAACATGAAGAGGTTTCTAGGTAACAAATTATTAACTTTTACTTAACCCAGACTATTCACACTTATATAACTGTTAATTTCCCCCTTTTATGCACAGAATGAACATTCCTTGTTATACTGTTACATTATTTTTCAAAAATAATTTTTTTTTCTCCTGTGTTTGTGGATGGCTATATTAGCCAGATTGTAGATTTGTAGTTTGGTTTATCCCTACTTACATATCTGGGGAGTGATTCTGTTTTGTGCTACACTAGGAATTTACTGTGTCTATTTTGAACTTATATGATGAAGAAAAATATATCCCTCAACAATAAACATATTTTCTCTTTTAAATGTTTCATAGATTCCATTTCTGCTTAGGATGTACAAAGACAAAGGAGAACATTGCTCTGATCCTAAAAATAAGGAAGTATTGGATGATCTATAAAAATGTAGAGGAACCAGAGATCAAGTTGCTGACTTTCATTGAATCATCAAAAAAGCAAGAGAGTTCCAGAAAAACATCTACTTTTGCTTTATTGACTACGCCAACACCTTTGACTGTGTGGATCACAACAAACTGTGGAAAATTCTTAAAGAGATGGGAATACCAGACCACTTGACCTTCCTCCTAGGAAATCTGTATTCAGGTCAAGAAGCAACAGTTAGAATTGGACATGGAACAACAGGCTGGTTCCAAATCAGGAAAGGAGTATGTCAAGGCTGTATATCGTCACCTTGCTTATTTAACTTATATGCAGAGTACATCAGGCGAAATGCCAGACTGGATAAAGCACAAGCTGGAATCAAGATTGCCGGGAGAAATATCAACAACCTCAGATATGCAGATGACACCACCCTTATGACAAAAAGCAAAGAAGAACTAAAGAGCCTCTTGATGAAAGTGAAAGAAGAGAGTGAAAAAGTTGGCTTAAAGCTCAACATTCAGAAAAACTAAGATCATGACATCCGGTCCCATCACTTCATGGCAAATAGATGGGGAAACAGTGAGAGACTTTATTTTGGGGGGCTCCAAAATCACTGCAGATGGTGACTGCAGCCATGAAATTAAAAGACGCTTTCTCTTTGGCAGAAAAGCTATGACCAACCTAGACAGCATATTAAAAAGCAGAGACATTGCTTTGCCAACAAAGGTCCTTACAGGTAAAGCTGTGGTTTTTCCAGTAGTCATGTACGGATCTGAGAATTGGACTATAAAGAAAACTGAGCACTGAAGAATTGACACTTTTGAATGGTGTTGTTGGAGAAGACTCTTGAGAGTCTCTTGGACTGCAAGGAGATCAAACCAGTCAACCCTAAAGGAAATCAATCCTGAATATTCATTGGAAGGACTGATGCTGAAGCGGAAACTCCAATACCTTGACCACCTGATGTGAAGAACTGACTCATTGGAAAAGATCCTGATGCTCTGAAAGATTGAACGCGGGAAGAGTAGGGGACGACAGAGGATGAGATGGTTGGGTGGCATCACTGACTCGATGGACATGAGTTTGAGTAAGCTCTGGGAGTTGGTGATGGACAGGGAGCCTGGCGTGCTTTAGTCCATGGGGTCACAAAGAGTTGGACATGACTGAGCAACTGAACTAATAAAAGTGTAACTTTCCTGGAACCCATCAGGAAGCTGAGGCAATCAGACAGCAAAGTAAACTAAGCTCCAAAAAGTGGCAAGCTTCTCTAAGGTGAGACAGGACACAAACTTTCTTCACTTTGGCAGGGCACAGAGGAAATATTTGGTGTAGCAGGTAAGAAAGTGAAAGTGAAGTTTCTCAGCCCTGTCCGACTCTTTGCGACCCCATGGACTGTAGCCTACCAGGCTCTTCCATCCATAGGATTTTCCAGGCAACAGTACTGGAGTGGGTTGCCAGTTCCTTCTCCAGGAGATCTTCCTGACCCAGGGATTGAACCCAAGTCAGACGCTTTACCGTCTGAGCCACCAGGGAAGTCCAAAAAAAGAAACATGGAATGTTTCGTGAATTTACATGTCATCCTTGCACAGGGGCCATGCTAATCTTCTCTATCATTCCTATTTTAGTATATGTGTTGTGAAAGCAAGCACTGCAGGTAAGAAGAAATCATCAAAAATTTTAATAAAATATCAAAGGATGAATTTGAAGCAGCGTAAAGGTTTAGAATAACTGGGGGCATCAGACACAAGACAGTGTGCACTCATAAGCTCTTTTCTATGGATCTACATAGGGGCTCATGGAAAGGAATGAGAGCAAGGCAGGAAACCAGAAATATCCTCATAACTGCTGCAGGCATAGTGGAGGCAGAACAGTCTCAAGATATGGTGCACTTGCATGGGCTCTTCTCATTAGGAAGAAAAATGCTTTACACTGCTGAGGAAGGGACAGCAAACTGTCTTTTAACCAGGGACCAGGCAAAGATCCAATGTTTGTGTAGAAGCAAAGCTCATCAGCTTCTAGGGAAGGGTTAGGAGCTTTGCTTTCTGACATCAGAAACCAAGAAAAGATCACTGCTTCTGGGAAAGTGATAGAATCAAAAATGTCTGCCACTAGAGTTTGGACTAAAAAGACTTTATGAGTCACAATCATGTGCTGTATAAAGCAGCGATGTGCCACTGCTGGGAGCAAGGAGGAGCAAAATCATCTCATCTGTTTAATAACCTCTACAAATACAAGTCCAAATATGACTGTCACTGAGATGAGAGAAACAAGAATAATTCCACAACCCCCTTCCTGATCCCCAGGGAAACAGATGCTGTCTATAACTGAGTTTTCATCAGATAAACCAAAAACCCACTCCCTGCCCCTACCATGAGTCCAGAACTGAGTAATAGCAATAGACGATTACCACTGGTAAAGAGAAAGAATGTGAAGAGAGGGTCCATTGTTTGGCACAGTCATTAAACACATTCTGAAAGCTGAGGTTAAAGTAGAAAAACTGATTTAAAAACCTCGAGGACCATGGGGCTCACACCAAGCACATGATTTAGATTGTATTCATCTCCAGCTATAAATACTCTTGATCTCAGACTCTACTGTTCTTCAGTTGACATTGTTCAGTATACATTCTAAAATTATATGGCAAAGAACTGTAATAATAAATAAAGCCCTTTTCCAGAGATAAATCACTCAACAGCAGCAGATTGAGCAGTTATCAAAATGTTTAAATTATCAGTCAAGGGCTTTATAAAAGCTATGCTTTAATTAAAGGATGTAGTGGTAAAAGTGAAGAACATCCATGAACAGATGAAAAACTTCAACAGAAAGATTAGAAACTATTAAAATGAGTCAAATAAATGGCCCCCCACAAAACACATGATATCAAAGATGAAGATTACTATAATGCTCTTCACACATCTGAGGAAGAAATTTTAAACTAAAAGTAGGTTGATATAAATTATCCAAAATGAAACATAAAAAGAAAAATGAATTTAAAAAGTAGAGGAAAACATCCAGGAGTTGTGGGACACTATCAAATGGTCTAACGTGTGTAATTTGATTTATATAGGGAAATAAAGAGAAAGGCGAAGAAAAAATACTAGAAAAGATCATGGATCAGTTTCCAAATATAGTGAAATACAATAAACCAATGATCCAGGAATCTTAGAGAATTCCAACCAATATATTAAAGATGTACAAAACATAAAGAAACATATCATAATTAAATTGCTAAGAAAACAAAAGTTAAGAGCCAATGTTGGAGGCAACCAGAAAAAAGAAAAGAAATATTGCATACAGAGGAACAAAAGTAAGAATCATAACATACTTCCCATCAAAAACTATGTAAGCCAGAAGACAATGGAGTGACATTGGTAATGTATTAAAAGAAAACAATTAATTCTTCAATTACAACACTAAACACAGCAAAATATCTTTCAAAACTGAATATAAAATAAAGACACTTCAGGAAACAAAACTAGTAATTAATTTTCATAAGACCTCCACTATAAGAAATTTTAGAGATAGATCATAAGGATGAACATAATACAGACTGAAATTTGGATTTATAGAAAGAAAAAAAAGAACAAGAATATAAATAAAGAATAAGTATAAAAGATGCATTTTTTTCCCTTTTGTAGTCCCTGTAAAGACAATTGACTTTTAAAAGTAAAAATGATATCAGGGTATTAAAAGATTTATAAGCAATGTAGAAACAAAAGTTATAACAAAAATAGCACAAAAGATAGGACGAAGGAAATTAAAGCATAGTATGTGATGTTTTTTGAAGATATACTGTGATAATTTAAATATAATATTGTAAATCAAAAAGCAATAAATAAAATTTTTAAAATAGATATAGCTAACAATTTGCAGCTTCCCTTGGTAGCTCAGTTGGTAAAGAATCTCCCTGCAATGCAGGAGACCCAGGTTCAAGTTTTGAGTTGGGAAGATACCCTGGAGAAGGAAGGCAATCCACTCCAGTATTCTTACCTGGAGAATACCATGGACAGAGGAAACTGGAGGGCTATAGTCCATGGGTTCGCAAGAGTCAGACACAACTTAGGGACTAAACCATCCCTAAACCATGCAGCACACAGGCTTAGTTGTCCCATGGCATGTGGGATCTTAGTTCCCCAACCAAGGATGGAACCCAAGTCCTGCTTTGCAAGGCAGATTCTTGACCATCAGGGAAGTCCCAACTGTATGCTTTCCAGGGTTTTCCTGGTGGTTCAGTGGCAAAGAATCTGCCTGCCAATGCCAGAGACATGGGCTTGATCCCTGATTGGGGAAGATCCCACCTGCCATGGAGGAGACTAAGCCCATGTGCCACAATTATTGAGCCTGTGCTCTAGAGCCTGGCAGTGATATTTACTGAGCTCACAGGCCACAACTGCTGAAGCCCACATGCCCTAGCACCTGAGCTCCACATTAAGAGAAGCCACCAAAATGAGAAGCCTGCACACTGAAACCAGAGAGTAGTAACACTCACCAAAACTAGAGAAAAGCCTGAACAGCAGTGAAGATCCAACACAGTCAAAAATTTAAAAAAGACATATGTTTTGTATAAGAAACTCACTTTAAAGATATCACTATAACTAAGTTAAAATAATTGAAAAAACTATATCATATAAACAAGTGAAAAAACTGAATTGGTTCTATTATTATCAGAAGATGTAGACTTCAGAACAAGGACTATAAACCAATGATAAATAATATTACATGACAAAATCAGGATTAAATATTTAAGAAGGCACAACAAAGGCCAAATTTGTATGAATCTGACAACAGTACTTCAAAATACATTAAATGAAAATTGATAGAACTAAAAAGAAAAGCAGAGGAGCCCACAATTATAGTTCTAAAATTCAGTGCAGCTGTATCCATATCAATAGAAGCAGTAGACAGTAGTTAGTCATAGAGAAGACTTGAACATCAGTATCAACCAAATTAACTGGCATTGATACAAATTTCACTCAATAACTGCAAAATATACATTATTTTCAAGTGCCCAGAGAAGATTTACTAATGAAGAACCTTTTCTGAGCCATAAAGCAAACTGCAACACATTTAAAACATTAAAATCATGCAGATTATGGTAGAAATCAATGGAAGGTGACATTTGGAAAATGAAATATATTTGAAATTTAAACATATTTAAATATATTTGAAAGTTTAACAAAATACTTCTAAATAGCCCACAAATCAAAGTGGAATACACAGAGAACTTATAAAATATTTGACTTGAATAAAACTAAAGACACAAAATATCAAAGTTTGTGGGAAAAACTAAAGCAATGCTTAGGGGGGAAGCCAAGTATTAAAAAGTGACTTTAAAAATAACATATAATGCATAAAAACTCATGCCTTATTCTTCACTGTAATATTCCTAAAGCTTGAGCATAAATAAAATGTCAAGTTCATCCAATGAACAACTGGCACATTCCAACAAGATCAACAAACATTGATTCTAACATAAATTGCAATGATTGATCATTTTCCTTCCTTAATATCATCCATATTTACTTAATTTGATCAACCTTTTTGCTTTTAATTGACTAGAAAAGGCACTTCAACAAAGCTATTGAATTTTTTTGAAAACACTTGACTTTTCTAGAAAAAATCACTATCCTCCCCAATTTTCCAATCATAAAACCACAACAAAAGAAATGAACATCTATTAAAACAAGTTAAGAAAAATTTTCATTAAAGAGGTTTTAATATTCTCAGAACTTTACTGAGTGTATCAATATGTTCTCAAAGAATAAATATTTCACATTTCTGTTTCTACTTTAATTGAGTACTAGTCCCAAAAGTTATCAGGAAAAACAAGTTAGTGTTAGCCAAATTCCAATGTTATTGCAATTCAAGTCATTAAATTCTCTACACACCTTTTGAAACAACTTTGCCAGGGTTTTCAGGCCTGTGGAAGTAACTATTGAATTAAAGGAACACAGTCTGCCCTACTCACAAATATCACATAGAGAATTTAGGCAACTTGGAAATGTCTTATTACATGCTTATTATCACCAAATGAATATACGTTTTCAATTATGATCATATATTCATTTCTTCATAGTTATATAGGCTTAAGTTTTTTCATGCCTCAATTAAAAAACCCATTGTCATGAAAACACCTAATGTATAAAAATGTTATAACCTTCCTGAAAGATCATACTTTGATGCATTGAGCGTAATTTGTTCTTCTTAGAATTTGGATCTATATTTTTATTATGACCAAACAGTGTCAGTTATGACATTTTCTTTTTGCACAGTGTTTCTTTCATATATTAAGAAAAAATCATTAGTTCTGATGGTATGATGAGAAAAAAACAACTAACATTATAAATTATGTGTATTTGTTTTAAAAATAAATTTAATAAGAATGATATTGTTTCTTCAGTAACCCTGGTAAAAGAGAATTCTTTCCAAGCTGCTGCTGCTGCTGCTGCTGCAAAGTCGCTTCAATCGTGTCCGACTCTGTGCGACCCCATAGACGGCAGCCCACCAGGCTCCCCAGTCCCTGGGATTCTCCAGGCAAGAATACTGGAGTGGGTTGCCATTTCCTTCTCCAGTTAATGAAAGGGAAAAGTGAAAGTGAAGTGGCTCAGTCGCGTCCAACTCTTAGTGACCCCATGGACTGTAGCCTACCAGGCTCCTCCGTCCATGGGATTTTCCAGGCAAGAGTACTGGAGTGGGTTGCCATTGCCTTCTCCTCTTTCCAAGCAAACAACCTCAAATCCCAGACAAAATGTCCTATAGCCTTACAAAATAGGATAGTCTAGCCACCTTTACTGATTTGGTAAAATAAGCTAAGTGTATTTTTAAATAGAGGTTAAAAAATAACAAACATTATTCAGATTGAAAAATGATCTCTTAAATAATATTCTAATTAAGACCTTTTTATCTACTTTGCTTATAAAAATTTTTCTTTAGTAAAATTTGAATGTTTCAAATTTTGACTGAGATGGTTTACATTGAGGTATTTACTCAATAAGCAAGAAATATTTCTTAAATGTTTGGAGATATGATTATTTAGGTTATAACGCTAATCTTTCTTCTGATCTTTCAGGCCATTAAATAATAGCACCCAAATACTACAGGAAGATCTCCAGTCAGTTCTTATCCTATTTTTGACCAATTACTATAGATCAAAAAAGTGGCATCCACATTTGCAATGCATAATGAAGGTAAATGTTAACATGTAAAACAGATCCCCTATTAGGGGAGATACATTTTTCTTCTATCTCCTCCTATTAAAAAAAGGCTGCTGTTTAGGTATTTCATGGAATAAAAAGGTAAAATCAGAAATATTATTTAATAAATTTAATATAAGAATGTTTACAAAATGGCAGTTGATTCATAAAAATAATCATATTCAAAGGTAAAAGATAAAAGTTATTAATAAGATGATTAGTAATTAGGTTGTTTATAGTGTGATTATCAAAAAGTAAAATAATGTACATCTCATGGCATAAAAATACTATTACCTACCTGGACAAACAAATTACCTTTAAAATCTAAGTAAAGTAGTATGCTACAAATCTTTCTTTAAAAAGTTTTTTTTAGGAAAACAAATTCATCTGAATTTTGGAAATTTTTTCTGTTAAATAATGAGTAATACTGATGATATTTAACTCTTTTCTTTATCTCTTTATGATTCTGAAGATGAAATATTTGTTGAAAAACAGAGACCAAGATATCAAATTTATGATGAAAATAAACTGAAACCTATGCTTTTGCTAGATGGGAGAGAGAGGTTTCCTATCCATTATATTTGTGGAATAATCACTGGCAAAAAGACTGAGGTTAGTATTTCCTACCTGTTAAGTTACAGGGTAAAGAAAGTCTTTGGAAAAAAGGACATTGTCCTCTTTGCAAAGAAGCTTCAGATGCAACCTGGACATTTATCTTCTTTTTCTGCATAAAAAGATCATTAGGATCCCACATAGTACCTAAGATAGCATTATTATTTTTGTAATCTATAAAATTCAGTGCCTAATTTTCTTATTTGGAATATTTGGGAATAAAATGTTATATGTCAGAAATAGGAAGTTCTGTTATGTCTCTTCTATGTCACTTCACTGAGGGAGGATAGAACAAATCCCAAACTCTCTCTCTCTCTCTCTCACATACACACACACAAACACCCACAAATACACACACATACACAAGATTGCTTACTTTATCACTGTCTTTTTCTTTTATCTCCCTTTTCCTGTTTTACCTGAATGTCTTTAGTTTTAGTAAGACTTTAGAATTTTTATTTGCACTCTTTGGAAAAGAAAGTGATGATGTTATTTAAATATTTTGGACACACTTAGAAACTAATGAAAATGTGCAATTTAAAATAAAATTTGAAGTTGAATTTTCATAAAACATAGCAATCCTCTTATTATCTTCAGATAGTGAGATCACAATAATTATTTTTTACAGCATAGAAATATTTTTCCTATACTAAAATTATTCAAGACAAGGATTAGAGTTACTTTATTCACATCATTAAAGCTCTATATTAATTAAGAATGAATATATACCATAAAAAGAAAAATACTAACCAAGTCCTTTCAGATAAGGAAAAAGTTGCTAAAACATTAACTGTGTAAGTTCTCTTTTTACTTACAGTTTTTGGTATCAAAAATATTAATTGAATCTATTCAGTTACCCAAGTACCAGCTTCTATTTGTCATTGAGCACTAAAACCCTGGAAGTTGAGTCAAAGTAATATAGATTACTTACTACTGAGACTGTTATCAGCACAAGAGTAATGCAGTAAAATACAAAAACAAATTTCTAATTAGTATTAACTCGCTAGTTGTCAGCATATATTTCATTTCTACATATGCAAATAAGTTGAATACCAATACAGTTCCTAAAAGTAGAAACTATTTGTATGCCTACCCAGTATTTCTTATGTCAGAGATACTTACATAATGATCAAACATTGAACTTCATTATTTAAATCACATATGGTTAGAGGAGCATAGTATAAGAGAAATCATAAGTTTCTTTGAATTTTTTAAGAGATAAGTTAAATAAAAGTAAGAGTTTATTTGCTCCATTCTTTTTTGATTAAAGTATAGTTGCTGTACAATAATATATGTTATGGGTGTACAATATAGTGATTCACAATTTTTAAAGTTTAGTTTTGCTTCTTTTGTTGTAGATTAATAGACCACGCATGAGTTTATTTCTGGGCTCTCTATCCTGTTCTATTGACCTGTGTGTCTATTTTGGGGTCAGTACCGTATAGTTTTGATTAGTGTAGCTTTGTAGAATAGTCTGAAATCAGGGAGCATGATTCCTCCAGCTCTGTTATTTTTTCTTAGGGTTGTTTTAGCTATTCAAGGTCTTTATGTTTCCTTAAAAATTTTTAAATTATTTATTATATTTCTGTGAAAGATGGCCTTGATATCTTGATAGGGATTGCATTAAATCTGTACATTGCCTAGGCTGTATAATCATTTTAAAAATATTGATTCTTCCAATCCAAGGATATGGAATATCTTTCCATCTTATTGGATTGTCTTCAATTTCTTTCATCTGTGTGGTGAGGGTGGGCACCCTTGATTTTATCTGATCTTAGAGGAAATGCTCTCAAGTTTTCACTATTGAGTATGATGTTATATATGCCTCAGGATAATATTTGTCTTATATGGCCTTTACGTTGCTGAGGTATATTCCCTCTATGCCCACTGTCTGAAAAAAAATTATTCATAAATGGATGTTAAACCTTATAAAAAGCTTTTTCTACATCTACTGAGATGATCATATGGTTTTTATTCTTCAGTCTGTTGATGTGGTATACCACATTATTAGACTTGTGGATATTGAAAAATCCTTGCATCCCTGGCATAAATCCCACTTGACAATGTATATGATCCTTTTACTGTATTGTTGGAGTAATTTTGTTAGGATTTTGTAGAGGATTTTTGTGTCTATGTTTATCAGTGATATTGACCTGTAGTTTTCTGTTTTTGTGATGTTTTTGTCTAGTTTTGGTATCAGAGTGATGCTGGCCTTGTAGAATAAGTTCAAAAGTTTCCCTTCCAATGCAATTTATTGAAATAATTTCTGAAGGATAGATATTAACTCGTCTTTAAATATTTGGTAGAATTCACCTATGAAGCTATCAGGTCCTGGAGTTTTGTTTATTGAGAGTTTTTAAAATTACTGATTCAATTTCATTACTGGAAATTTGTCTCTTCATATTATCTATTTCTTTCTGGTTCAGTCTTTGGAGATTGTACCTTTCTAAGAATTTGTCCATTTCCTCTAGATCTTCCATTTTATTGACATATGATCACTCTTAATAGTCTCCTGTTATTCTTTGTATTTCTGTGGTGTCAGTTGTAATTTCTTTTTTTCTTTCTGATTTTATTGATTTTAGCTCTCTCCCTTTTTCTTGATGAGTCCAGATAAAGCTTTATTAATTTTATCTTTTCAAAGAACTAGCTTGTAGTTTCATTGATCTATTGTTATTTTAGCCTCTAGTTTATTTTTTTATGCTCTAATCTTTATGCTTTCTTTCCTTCTACTAACTTTGGGCTTTGTTTGTTCTTCTCTCTCTAAACTTTAAATTTAAAGTTAGGTTGTTTATTTGAGATATTTCTTATTCCTTTAGGTAAGTTTGCTTTGCTGGAAATTCTCTTCTTAGAAATACTTTAGCTGAATCCCATAGGTTTTGGATTGTCTTGTTTCCATTTTCATTTGCCTCTAGGTATTTTTTTATTTCCTCTTTGATTTATTCGGTGATCCATTGGTTGTCTAGTAGCATATTGTTTAGCCTCCAAGTGTTTGTGTTTTCTACAACTTTTTTCTTGGAGTTAATTTATCATCTCATAGCATTGTGGTCAGAAAAGATGCTTGCTATGACTAGATTTTTAAAAATAGAATGAGGCTTCTTTTGTGGCCTAACATACAACCTCTCCTGGAGAATTGTCCATGTGCACTTGAAAAGAATGTGTATTCTGATGCTTTTGGAATGCTCTATCTCTCTCTCTCTCTCCCTCTCCCCACAGCCATATATATATATAAATTTAGTCTAATGTGCATTTAAGGCTAATGTTTCATTATTTATGTCAAAGATCTGTCCATTGATGTAAGTAGGGTGTTAAAGCCCCCTACTATTACTATGTTACCGTTAATTTCTCCTTTTATGTCCATTAATATTTGCCTTATATACTGAGATACTACTATATTCAATATTTATATATTTGCAATTGTAATATTCTTCTTGGGTTGATCCCTTGGTCATCATATAGTGTCCTTCTTTATCTCTTACAACAGTCTTTATTTTAAAATCTATTTTGTTTGATGTAAGTTTTGCTACTCCATCTTTCCTTTGATTTCTATTTGCATAGAATGCTTTATTTTATCTGTTTACTTTAGTCTGTGTGTGTCTCTCAATCTGTAGTGAATTTCTTTTAGGCAACATAAGTACTAGTCTTGTTTTTGTATATATTCAGCCACTCTGTATCTTTTAGCTGGAGCATTTCAAGGTAATTATCGATATATACGTTTTTTTTGCCATTTTGTTGTTTTGGATTTGTCTTTTAAGTCTTTTTCCTCTTTTGTTCTCTTTTCTTATGAGTTCTTATGATGACTATCTTTAGTGTTATGTTGGATACCACTTACTGTTTTGTGTGTATAGCTATTATATAGTTTTGGTTTGTGATTACTGTGAGGTTTTTTTATATATCACCATGTTTATACATGATTGTTTTAAGTTGCTCATCTCTTAATTTCATATGCATTTTTTAAATCTTGCATATTTACTCTCCTCCCCTCATAATTACTGTTTTTAAATTATATTTTGCATCGAATTTTTGTGTATATCACTTACCTGCTCATTGTGGATACAGATCATTTTACTATTGTCTTTAACTCTTGTTTCTTCTTATTGGTAAGAAAAATGTGTCTTTATACATTTGGGTTTTTATCCTTTTTCAATAGTCAGATTTAACCCAAGAGGGAACCAAATTTGGCAGGCATTTGACTTTTCAAGGCCACACCCTGAAGCTCTTTACAAGCTGGTTACTACTCCTGATAATCACTAATCTCAGGGTTGTTTTGTTGGATAAAGTAATTATCTTCTATTAAAATAAAATCTGAATCCCCAGATAATTAATATAAACCTGAATTAGGTTTTCAATTTTGAGATGACTAACAGAAAGCAACTCTGTTCAAAATTAAGAACCATAGACTTGTTGTTGCTGTTGTTGTTGTTAAGAGAATGATTTTTTAAAAATCCAGAGCCAGGAATCAGACATGAAGGATGAGAGAGAAGTTGATTTTCAACATGCAGGATGCAAGTACTTTAGAAGGTATACAAAGTTATTAAACGTAAAATTCTCTTAATTCTCCACTTTCCTGAGGCTGCTGCTGCTGCTGCTGCTGCTTCTGCTGCTAAGTCACTTCAGTCGTGTCCGACTCTCTGCGACCCCATGGTCCGCAGCCTATCAGGCTCCTCCATCCATGGGGTTTTCCAGGCAAGAGTACTGGAGTTGGTTGCCATTGCCTTCTCCGTTCCTGAGGCTAAAGCTCCTGAAAATTTAGGTTGAAGGTTTACACTAACCTTTTAAATCAAATCAGTATAAAGTCCCTATATAATCCAGTCAGTTTGTTTACTTAGTGTGCCACATTGAGAAATTTGAATTCAGGCTTAGGTATATATCAACAGTCAAGTTTTATAGGAGAAAATCATCATAATACTGTTACCTGGAACAACCCAAAACTTTGGACTTCTTCAGATGCACAAAAATCATACTCATCTGAAGAGTGAGAAGAACGTAATGAGCTTAATAACATTGGCCCAAGAAAAGCTGAAAGTACATTTGTGGCATCATGAAGGTTAATATCACAGTGTTAACAAGCATGAGCTAGGCTCCTGGATAATAAAAATGACCCTGTTGCCACAGCTGACAGGCAACCAATTGGCCTATTTTTCAGTGTGTGAAAAAATTTGCTTCATATATATGATCAGCTTTATAGCTGTTTTCCAAAGGAGGGCAAGTCTAATACCACTTATTCTGTCATAGCCAAAAATAAACAGAGGCTTTCATCTTAATTTTTTAACTGTATCTCTCCAAAGCCCCTACACTTTAGAAATTTAACTTTTGTTTAGTGATTGAGGAGTTTTAGCTATGTATATTGAAAATGCAAGCATAATTATTTTCCCTTCCTGCATCCACAACTTTTAAGTGTGCCTTTGCAAGTCTTCTCATCAAAAGGTATAATCTATACTAGCTTTGTGATGTGATTTAACTGTAGGATACTGGAAAAGTGATGTCATTCCAGGTGTGAAACTAAACTCAAGAGGCCTTGTGCTAATCTGTTTCTCTTTTGAAAATCTTTCATCTTGTTAACAAGCTTGAGCTAGGTTTTTTGGATAAGGGAAGGGACTCTGCCTTCACAACCAACAGTCAGCTACTACACATATGAATAAAGCCACCCTGAACCTGGCAACTCTCATTCCATTTGCCAGCTGACCTACGAGACATGAACAAACACAAGTAAAATCAGCTGAGACTGAACCAGATCACAAGAACTGCACAGTTGATCCCATAAGCTTGTGAACAACAACAAGTATTGCTTTGAGTCACTATGTATTCAGATGGTAAACAGAAGTTTGTTGTCTTACAGTTCTGGAGGCTGGAGGTCTGAAACCAGTGTGTTGCTCAGGTCATGTCCCCTTTGAAGCCTATAAGACAATCTTCCTATCTCTTTCAATTTTTTTTATGGTGTTTTGCCAGCAATCTTTGACATTCCGTGGCTTGCAGTTGTTTAACTCTAACTTCTGCTTTCATCTTCACAATGCATTCTTCCTGTGTGTATCACATGGCTATGTTCTAATAAAGATCTCAGATATATAGGATTAGGATTGCATTCTGCTATTTTCTGACCTTATCTTAACTAACTGCTCTTCAGTGACCCTATTTCCAAATAAAATTATATTCTGAAGTATTGGGTGTTAGGAAATCAAACTATATTTTTTTTCAGCACATAGAAGTCCTATGGCTATTATCACATTGGATGCATTACCTCTAAGATTCAGGACAAACCAAGGGTATATAGTCTCCCTTGAAAAATTCACCAGTCTAGTAGAAATCTTATACCACTGGTTATACCAGTGTTATTTTTAAATAAAAGGAGGACTTCCCTGCTGATCCAGTGTCTAAGACTGTGCTGCTAATGCACGGGGCCCAGGTTCAATCCATGGTCAGGGAACTAGATCCCATATGCCACAACTAAAGACACTTAATGTTGCAACAAAGGGCAAAGATCCCAAGTGCCATAACTGAGACCTGGCACAGCCAAATAAATAATTATTTTTTTAAAAGAAAAGCCAGAAAAGAAGAGAAAATGTACCTCTTCACAGATAACATATTTAAGTACAAAAGCCTAAGGAAACAACAACAATGACACATTACTATACATATTAAAAGAGATTAGTGACGTGTCAGAATTATTCATGGTCAACCAGAAAATCAATTATATTCCTACATAACAGAAAAAAAATTGAAAAATGAGCAAGACAATTTCTAATGACAATATAAAATATGAAATATTTAAGAATAAACCTAATATGCAAATCTATCCAAAAATCTACAAACTATGACTGAGAAAAATTTAAGATATAAATGAAAAAGATATACCATATTCATAGTTTGATAGATTAGATATTAAATCTCCCACAAATCAATCTAAAATTTAGCACCATTACAATCATGAATACAGAAGCCTCTTTTATAGGCATAGATAAATTTCTTCTAAAATTTATAATGCAATATTGAAAGCCTAGAATAGCCAAGACAGTCTTGGAAAAGAGGAAAAAAATTTGAGGACTCAAACTGACTGACTTCCAAAATTAACATGTAACTACAACTACAACAATCTAGGTAGTGTAGTGTTGGTGTAATGATAGACATATAGAACAATGGAGAACAAGAGCAAGTCCAGAAATAAACTCTCACATAGCCCATTGAATTTTGCAGTAGAGTAAATCAATGGAGAATATTCTTTCAAAAAAAATGGTATTTGTGTTATTAATATGTTAAAAAAACAAGAAACAAGACACGATCTCACCCTACCTAATACTGTACACAAAAATTAATTTGTGATGGATAATAACTCTAAACACAAAAGCTAAATTTAAAGATGTTCTAGAATAAATCATTGCAGTGTATTTTTTTAGCTGAGGGGCAGGTTATTTCTTACCAATAGATCAAAACAAAATTCAGTTAAACTTTTTTAAATAAATAGACAAAATCATTTTTCACAGAACTAGAACAAAAAATTTCACAATTCATATGGAAACACAAAAGATCCCAAATAGCCAAAGCAGCCTTGAGAAAGAAGAATGGAGGTGGAGGAATCAAGCTTCCTGACTTCAGGTTATACTACAAAGCTACAGTCATCAAGACAGTATGGTATTGGCACAAAAATAGAAATATAGACCAATGGAATAAGATAGAAAGTCCAGAAATAAACCCATGCACCTATGGGTACCTTATTTTTGACAAAAGAGGCAAGAATATACAATGGGGCAGAGACAGCCTCTTCAATAAATGGTGCTGTGAAAACTGGACAGATGCATGGAAAAGAATGAAATTAGAACACTTCCTAACACCATACACAAAGATAAACTCAAAATGGATTAAAGACTCAAGTGTAAGACCAGACACTGTAAAACTCATAGAGGAAAACATAGGCAGAACACTCGATGACAAAAATCAAAGCAAGATCCTCTGTGACCCACCTCCTAGAGTAATAGAAATAAAAACAAAAGTAAACAAGTGGGACCTGATTAAGCTTAAAAGATTTTGCACAGCAAAAGAAACTATAAGCAAGGTGAAGACAACCCTCTGAATGGGAGAAAATAACAGCAACTGAAACAACTGACAAAGGATTAATTTCCAAAATATGCAAGCAGCTCATACAACTCAATACCAGAAAAACAAACAACCCAATCAAAAAGTGGGAAAAAGACCTAAACAGGCATTTCTCCAAAGAAGACATACAGATGGCTAACAACCACATGAAAAGATGCTCAACATTGCTCATTATTAGAGAAATGCCAATCAAAACTACAATGAGATATCATGTTACACCAGTCAGAATGGCCCTCATCAAAAAGTCTAGAAACAATAAATGCTGGAAGGTGTGTGGAGAAAAGGGAACACTCTTGCACTGTTGGTGGGAATATAAATTGATACAGCCACTATGGAAGATGATATGGAGATTCCTTTAAAAACTAGGAATAAACCTACTCTTAAGCATATACCCTGAGGAAACCAAAATTGAAAGAGACACATGTATCTCATTGTTCATTGCAGCACTATTTACAATAGCTAGACCATGGAAGCAACCTAGATGTCCATCGACATATGAATGGATAAAGAAGTTGTGGTATATATACACAATGTAATATTATTCAGCCATAAAAGGAATGCATTTGAGTCGGTTCTAATGAGGTGGATGAACCTAGAACCTATTATACAGAGTGAAGTGAGCCAGAAAGAGAAAGATAAATATCATATTCTAACACATATATACAGAATCTAAAAGAATAGTCCTGAAGAATTTATTTACAGGGCAACAGTGGAGAAACAGACATAGAGAATCGACTTATGGACATGGGATGAGGGGAGGAGAAGGTGAGATGTATGGAAAGAGTAACATGGAAACTTACATTACCATATGTAAAATAGATAGTCAATGGGAATTTGTTGTATGGCTCAGGAAACTCAAACAGGGGCTCTGTATCAACCTAGAGGGGTGGGGTGGGGAGGGAGATGGGAGGGAGGTTCAAAAGGGAGGGGATATATGTATACCTATGGCTGATTCATGTTGAAGTTTGACAGAAAACAGCAAAATTCTGTAAACCAATTATCCTTCAATAAAAAATAAATTAATTAAAAAAATACAAACTTGAAAAAAAAGAAAGAAAACAAAAGAGTAAGCCAGAAACTAGGAAGAAAACTGAAAGAAAACATATATTTGTCAAAGAAATTAGATCCAGAAAACATAATTTCTATGCCTAAATAGGGCTTCCCCAATGACTCAGCAGGTAAAGAATATACCTGCAGTGTAGAAGACACAGGAGATGTGGGTTCAGTCCCTCGGTTGAAAAGATCCCCTGGAGAAAGAATGGCAACCCCTCTAGTGAGAAGGGAATGCAGAGGATGAGATGGTTGGACGGCATCTCCGACTCGACAGACATGAGCTTGAGCAAGCTCTGGGAGTTGGTGATGGACTGGGAAGCCTGGCATGCTGCAGTCCATGAGGTCTCAAAGAGTTGGACACGACTGCACCACTCAAATGAACTGAACCAGTATTCTTGCCTGAAAAATCCTATGGACAGAGGAGCCTGGTAGGCTACAGTCCAGTAGTGTGTAAAGAGTCAGACATGGCTGAGCAACTAAGCACTATGCCTCAATAAGGTAAACAACATTTTTAAAAATAGCAGCACACTTGAAAATATCTTTTGAAAGGCAGATTTGAAGATTATATTGCAACGTACAATAAACTCATGGAAAAGTACTCAGTATCTCTTCAAATAAATGCAAATCAAAACTATAATGAGTATCACAGCATGCCCACTAACCTAGCCAAAATTAAAAGTTCTGTCAGCACCAGTGTTGGTGAGTAAGTGGAGCAATGAGAACCTTCATGCGTTGCTGAAGGAAATGCCAAGTTGTATAATACCTATTGAAAAATTCATTAGTTTCTTAAGATGTCAAACATAAACACACTAAGACAGATCAATTGTAAGTGTTAAAAATTTTCTAAGAAAATGAAACAGAGGCCTACAAAAGATTCATAAGAGAAAGTTCATAGAACTTTTATACATAGTAACTCCCAAACTGGAAAAAACACAAATATTTATCAAAAATAGAATGGATTAATGAGTCATGGAATATACATGTGTACATTATAACGTAAACATATAATACATAGCTATACAAAGATAGTACAGATTGATACATGAAATAATGTAGATGAAATTCACATTCATTATGAGGAAAAAAAGCCAGACACAAAAGAACATACATTTTTCTCCTCAAGTGATGGAATCTTTATGTTCTTATTTTGAACTTGGACCAAACTTTGTGTTTGCCTCAATAAAAAGATTATGATAAAAGTGATATAATGTGATTTCTGAAACTAAATCATAAAAGTTCCATGCACTTCTCCCTTACTCTCTTGGGATCTTGCTCTTGAAACCTACCAACACCACTGAGGAAATCCAAGCAGTCTTTGGAGAGGAACTGAATTCTCAGCCCATGTTGTCAGATGAGCTGACCCGTGATAGCATCCACTTGCTAGGGAGGTGAGTACTTGTTCTGAAAGCATACCCCATAACCTCAGTCAGGCTTCCCTAACTAATGTCGTTCAGAGCAAAAGTGAGCCATTCCCACTGACCTATATCCAAATTGCCAATTTGCAAAGAAAATAAATGGTTGTGGTTGTTTTAAGCTGCTAAGATTGTAGTGATCTAATATATATCTATAATACTTGTAACATTCTAATACAGAAAGTAGGGTGGTAGTGTAACCTAAGCATAAAACATGCAGCTTTGGCTTTAGGGCTATGAAGTAAATGGAAGCTAAAAGGAATTTGAAAAGAGGATTTGGAAAAGGTAAAGGGACTAGAGGAGGCTGCAGGTGAGAGGGAGGGAAAAGGAATTTATTACTAGAAACCTGAGAAAAGAGTCCCTTGTTATTCGATGGTGGAAATTGTGGCAGCAGTATTCCCTTTGATTGTGTTAGCGATAGGGTTGAGTTATGCTAGAGAGATTTCCAAGAGTAGCATTGGAAGTGCCACTTGCCTTCTAATTTTCTATGACAAAATGTGAGAAGAAAAAGATGTTCTAAGAATAAACTGTTAAATATATTAGAACCAGGACTTTCTGGTAGAAAAACAAGACAGTTTCTTATTTCTAGCCTCTCCAGATGGCAGACAATTCTCAAATTAAGTAAGAGTATAAGGCTGTGGGACCATACTCTTAAGGATTCCTGGAGAACCCTCTCTGGCTTTGAGTATGGTCCCACAGCAGCCTCAAAGGGAATCTCAGGTATAGGAGGGCTTATCTCTAAGAGAACTGTTGGTGTCACTCTTATCTACTTGAGTATATTCATAAGCTGATACATAAGAAATTCACAAGATTTTTAAAAGAATTGTAGCAAGTGGTGCTGAAAGCAAGGGAGGTTATACAAAATGAAAAGAGGCCTTTGCCCCCCCCCCAATTTTTTTGAACAAGAAATAAGCTGTGATGCCTAATCAGTTGCAAACATGGTTCACTCATTATGGAAAAGTATGGATGGCTCAGAAAGCAGTCTTAGAGCTTGAAGAATGGCAGGAGCCACAGAGAACAAATTCTAGGAATATGATTGAGCCTTAATCAAGAAAATGGCAACATGTTTCTGACTGGATTAAAAAATTACTCTAGACAAGTTACTGGTGTGAGTGTTCTGTTTTCTTCTTTCAGATGAGTGGGATCATAGTAGTTATCTTGTGCTGTTTCTCCATTGTTCTTACATTTATAGGCATCAGATAATCTGTTTTAGTTCACAATTATTCATATGGAATAGAATAAATCTCAAGGAGCTTGCTTATATGGGAGGGAGAGAAAGGCAGAGAGAGAGAGTAAAAAGTAAGTAAAGAGGTACATGTAGGTACATGTATAAGAAAGTGCCCTAGCCTATTCTTGTGCCTTTATTACTTTTGAGCTTGAAGTTATATTGAAACATAAATACTTACACACACACACACACACAAAGTCCAAAAATCTCTGATTTCTAATTCTTCATGAACTCACTTCAGCTGTTCCAGCTCTTACTTTTCTCTGTTCTCTGAGCAAAAATCACTAAATTTATATAACTCAGCATTAGGCAATAAATTGCCTCTTCACATTTAATAATACATATCCTTTCATTCGTGTTTGTCTTTGCTGTCTACACAGGAAAGATGGAATAACTCAACAGTTAAAGGCAGGACTTTGGACATGACTCCCATCTCTTTCTCGAACTTGCTCTATGACCCTAGTAAGTTATTTAATCTCTACATCTTTCAGGTCCCTTACCTATAATTAGAGATAATGCTGATAAATTTACCTTCCTCACTGGATAGCCAGGAGGATTAAGTCAGATAAAGAATGTTAAAAAAGTTTCTATGGGGGCTCAGTAAGTGTTAGCTATTATCATCATTTTCATTATAAAGGCTTTAAGCTCTTTGAGAATAAAGATCCCCTCTTAGACATTTGATTCTACAGAGAACACATTAAAGTTCTGACTGCACAACTGTATTCCATAAATGTCTGATTGATCAGTGAAAGAGTTTTTATTATCCAAATCTATAATAAATGCAAAGAGAAATACATCAGGCATGTTATTTAGTGAAATGAATTTTGTATGAGAAAACAATTTTTGTAAAGATATTCAGGAAACCATGATTGCAACTTGTCTCCTACAAAGACATAATGTTTTCTGTTACATAAGAGTACATATAATCAGATTTTCCTTGTTTTTAGGAAAATATTGTTCACATAAGTAAATATATTTTAAAATAAGCTGAAAAACTTCAGTTACTAAATTATCCTTAAATTTTTAAAAGTGCTATTGGTAATACATTCAAACTTTCTGACTACTAACTTGTCCTTTGCTATTTTCACATTATCCAATTTAGGAAAAACATAAATGCCCTTTATTACCCCTGCTGAAACCTCTAGATCCAATTATATATTTTTTTTGTTTTCACTGACAGAAATATATATATATGATATCTATTGCTTCACTATTTACTCTCTACTTAATCCTCTGTGGTCTAACTTTGGGCTTCCCTGATAGCTCAGTTGGTAAAAAATACGCCTGCTATGTAGGAGATCCCGATTAGGAAGATCCACTGGAGAAGGGATAGGCTACCCAATCTAGTATTCTTTGGCTTCCCTGTGACTCAGCTGGTAAAGAATCCATCTGAAATGTGGGAGACCGGGGTTCGATCCCTGGGTTGGGAAGATCCCCTGGAGAAAGGAAAGGCTACCCACTCCACTATTCTGGCCCGGAGAATTCCATGGACTGTATAGTCCATGGGGTTGGACATGGCTGAGCAAATTTCAGTTTCAGTCTGACTTTTGTCACCTAGAAAATACCAAAAATTCATTTTAAAGGGCATCTAGGCTTTTCCTTTGTCAATTTTATCATAAATCTCAAGCCATGCAAACCTTAACTATAGAATTTGAATTAAGGCTTTAAAGCAGTGTTTCTTTGACTTTCACATGCCTCATAATAACTTGGGGGAGTTAATTAATAATTCTGATTTATGAACCTCAACCTCAGAGATTCTGATTCAGTGATACTGGGTGAGGTCAAGAATCTAAATTTTTCACAAAATCCAAGGTTATTTTGAGGTATTGAGGTCTACTCTTTGAAGAGGCGCCAGCTTAAAAGAATTGAATAAAGCAGAGGGAAAATGAGAAGCTGTGCTATCTCAAAAAGTCTATCCTCTTAACCTCTTTGATGCTATTATTTTTTATTTCTTTCATTTCCAGAGTCTTTTTCCCACTTCTTGATTGTCACCTTCTTATAAGGACTAGTCCTAAATTTCCTCTTATTCCTTTTATTTAAATATTTTCACATCCACAGATTGAACTATAATATTTATGCATAATTCTCCTGTCTGTTTCTTCCTAATTCATCCATATCTTTAAGTGCTCATTGGCTACTTATACATTCCATGTTAATTAAATTAGTTTACTTATTTTTTCAAGTGGTACTAGATTTCACTTTCTCTCTTTTTTCTACTTAGTCTCTCATCATTGGTTACAAAATGCAGCTCATGTTCCCTTGTAAATATCATGGACTAGCTTTAAATGGATTTTATTTGCTGTAGGATGGGAGAGTTTGAGGAAATCCAGAGTTCTGAGACTACCCAGAATTAATGACACATAGTCAAGAATTGACAGAAATCTGGAAACAAGGAGAAAAAAACCTCAGATGTTCATTTCCTGTAGGGATTGGAACAGCAGTGAAGTTAGATGTTGGGGATCTAACTCTCTACAAAGATTTAGACGATGTCAAAAAACTATACATACTACTAGCAAAAGACTCAAAATATGAACTCAGGTACTAGTAGTGGATGAAGATCTACTTTTCTAGAACTAGAGTGGAGGTATTGTCAAAATGAAAGAAGAAAAATTTATTTAAGCTATGGTTCACTCATTTAGTTATTTAGCAAGTTTTATTGAAAATCTATTACACCCCTGACATTGTGCAATGGACTAGGACTAGAACAGTGAATAAAAGAGTCCCTGCTCTCAAAAAGTTAAATTCTAAATAAGAAAGGATTTAAACATAAATGATCAGAATAATTTCATGATAGTGCTGTGAAGACAATAAAAAGTGGTATGTTGTAGAATAATTGGGATTGGAGGCTGAGGGGGGAAAAGGACAATGGTATGTTAAACAAGATGATCAGGGAAGGTTTCTCTGATGACTATTTGAACTGAGAAAATGTTGGCAAGAAATTTCCAACTGGGAGTTATTTGAAGACCCAGAGATGGAGTGTTTGATGCAAAAGGACAAAGAGATTAATGAGTGGAAAGTCATGGTGGTCAAAATAAGATTTGAGAATATGAGGAATCCAAAGAAATCTGCTGTGGTTGGAGCTTAATGAGCAATGACACAGAAATGGTAGTAAGTCAAGTCAAAAAAGCACTCTGAAGTCAGATCATGTAGGTTTGTTATAAGCCACATAAAGTTTTCGGGTTTTATCCAAAGTGCAATGGAAAGCCATAGAAAATTTTAAGCAAAAATGTGAGAGTTATGTTTTTGAAAGATAATTGTGGCTTGTACATTGAGAATGAACTGTAGAAACACAAAAGAAGACACAGGTAAACAACTGTTAAAGTCTAGGGTAGAAGCCATTATGGCCTGATTTTGGATAATAGCAGTGAAGATGAAGAAAGTGGAAATATAGAAGATATATTTGGGAGTTAAAACTGAAAAGAGTGCTAGATGGGTTGTGGGAGGGGGTTCAAGGAGAAGGAAAAATTAAGGAAAATTCCTAGGTCTTAACTTGACTGGATGGTGGTACCATCTAATGAAGTGGAAACATTTGTAGAGAAATTTTGAAGGAAACAAATATTTCCAGTTTCCCTATGTTTAGTTAAAGAAGCCTAATAAACAATCAAGTGCAAATGTCAGAGAAAGGTCCATATCTCTCCTGGATATAGTGGAGAGAGAGATATAGGCTGGAGAATTATTTGAAAGTCATCTATATCTAGAGGCCTATCAGAGGAGTTCAGCTAACAAAAGAAGTAAAGAAGCGGGCACTGAGTCAGGAGTGTGATGTTGTATCAACCAAGAGAAGTGTTCTAGGACAAAGGGAATAGTTTATTGTGTCAAATCTGCTGTAAGTTCCAAGGAGGTATGAAACCCAAAGAAACAATCAGATTTAGCAAGATAAAGAATAGTGAAGACCTTTACAAGTACTGTTTCAGAAATTTTGTGTAAATGAAGGTGGAAATCCAATTGGCATAGATGGAAGAGAGAATGGGAAATGAAGAAATGGAGATGTCAATTACAGAAAGTTATTGAAGAAATTCTGATGAAAAGTAAAGATGTTCTAATATGCACAATGTTGAGATAGCTGCTGATGAGATTCTAATTATTACAGTTTTCCCCATACCACACCACAGATAGTTGGGATAGCTGTAGAGTTACAAGGCAAGCATACAGTATAGATCATAACTACATAATAATATATTATGAATAATTATTTTTCCCTGTAATCAAGCTCTTATGTCTTGAACATTGATCTCCCTGTTTTCAATCTCTATGCTTCATACAACCTTTTGCAGATCTTCTTAAATCAGGATTTCCCTATTTAAATAATTCTCCAGAACTAAAACCTACAATCAAGGTTATCCATATTCCAATCTATAAGATAGCTCCAATATGACTCTTTGGCTTGATTTCTTATTTCTTTACATTCTTGTTTTCATCAAGATAATTCTTTCATGTGTCCTAAGCATATCTGACACCTATTTAAGAGTCAACATATTTTTGAAAGTAGTGAGTAGTGGTTAAAAACATGGATTCTGGAGCTGGTCACCTAGGTTCAGTCTGCCACTGGCTGTCTGTGTGATTTTGTACACATTTCCTAACATTTTTATGCCTCAATTTTCCTATCCATAAAATCAATATGTTTCTCATGATTTTTTTTGAGGAATAAATAACAACATCTGACCATGGTAACTACTTTATGCATGATAGCAGTTTTCATTTTTAATTTCTGAAATGCACATCTCTTCTTTCATTCTTTGAATCTCTTCTTTGAAAAGTAATGCCATTTGAGGTTTTTTATAAAGCTTTGTTAGTTGATTCAGTATGGCTTCTGCCCTGATATTATTTTCTCGATTAAGGCAATTATTTACTATGAATCTTAATAAATATATATGAGATTGCCTTTTTATCTTATAATTTTCATACATGCTTTTCAAATATGTAGTTAAGTCAAGATTTTAATTTTTTTCTCTATTTCATTCAGTATCTTATTTTTCACATTTTAGTTTAGTAGAGTTTAAGTGATCAATTTATGAAAACTTCCATTGTATCTATTGTTAAAATAAGCAAGCTAGTCTTTTACACTTACATTAAACTGGATTTATTTTAAGTAATCCACTAATATACTTGATTAATTCTGTCTTCATCTGTGCTGCTTATGCCCTCTCTCCTGGAATTAGAAAGAATTACTGAGGTTTAACATTTTGCTACAATTTTTATGACCAGATCAGGGAAAATAGGGGAAATATGGGTCACTGAATGGAGGAGAAGTAGATGTTGAATGTCAGATTTAATTAAGGAAAGTAAATGTGAAGGAATGGTGTACAGAAGCAAGAGAGGAAAAATAGACAATGATCAGTTACAAAGATCAAATAATAAGAAAGTATAAGAGAGGTATAATTAAATATGTGGAAAATGTTAGATAAAGGTGGCATGTGGAAAGGCGAAGTAGAGAAAATAAGATCATAGACAGTTGCCTGGCCACATACCAAACCAATTTCCATATGTAACTGAGCTAGGATATAAACATCAAGGCTTAGATATTATAGAAGAAGGTTCATCAAAATTCTGGGTTAAGGAGAATTCCTCAGACATAGAAGTGCTATAAGAAACAATAGAAAAATTACAGATTTAATTGAGAAACACAGGCCTTATATAATGAACATCAAGGAGAAAACAATTGACATATCAACTTTTTTCTACATATTTAGTTTCCGTTATAGTCAAATACAAGAAAAGTGAAAACTCCAGTTTTCACCTAGCAAACCCACAAAGTATTATACATACAACACTTCAAAGGTGTAAGAAATTAGAAAACAACAATTACAATAAGTAACTTTAATTGGTGGGTGCTATTAATATATACCAGATCCTGTTTAAAGTCAAGCTTACGTTTTGCTGATAAGGTATAAAATAGTATTTGGTGTTGTTATTTTAGAACATACTTTAGCAATACATATTAAGAATAATTAATATTAAAGTAGTGTTGAGGGATAAACAATGTTTAATGGATTTTTTTTCTTTTGCTCTACCAAAATTTCAACAAACAGTTTAAAACAAATATACATACTCAGTAGAGACAACCTAAAAATCTATTTGAAAGATTTAGGAGAAGCAGTGAATAATTTTTTAAAATAATAACTTTTTTCAAGGGGTGATATTATTTACCTTTCAAAGTTGCACAATGTCTCGGAGACATCTTTGATTTTAAGATGTGAATAACTGGTAGTGGAAGTAAACTTAAGAAAAAAGGAAAATCCATCAAATTGAGTTAGCATAGTATAAATCTGTCCCTTATTTACATGTGTGATGCTTGAGAAGAGAAACTATTACCCAAGGACTAATTGAATGCTCTATATTACAGAGGTGGATACTAAAATAATTGTGGGAGCACACATAATTATGGTGTTAATATTCTGCCTAGCCTGAAAAATGCATATCAGTTCTGTCTACATTTATTAATATCTCTCCTCCTCTTTTGTTCTTTTTCACTCATGATCTTCATATCAACTGGGGAGACAAAATAAACTTGAATCAAGTAATACATTTAAATTCTGTCTTATCAAAAAACTAACTCAAAGTGAATAGAGAAGGCGAGTTGTAGTATGTTTCATATCTCATGATGGCAGATTTGAATTGGAGGATTGCTGAATTTATTACTCTAGATATTTTTCTAATACATTTATCTCACTTTACTATTTTCATGGGGGGAAAGGTGGGTAAGTGGCAGAAGCATGTGGGGCAAAATTGTGCCTGTATAACGTAGCCCCCTATTTGTGGGGATTTCTCACTAAGAGATTGGTAGCTGAATGGTAATTTTACCACAGCAATATAGTTGGAGACAATGAGGAAAAGCTGCAGAAAGAGTTTGAGAGGAGGAAAAAAAAAGTCAGTATACAAATAAAAGAATTCAGTAGTGGACCTGAGCATGGATTTCTCTCTTTTATCCAAAAATAGTGACTCTGTACCATGAGACAGTAAAGGCTCACCTTCAGTGTGTACTTGATGCTGATGGAGAGACATGCACTTTTGTTCCATTTATATAGTTAGTTTTCTATCAACTCTGCCCTGAACTAGCTGTGTGACATTGGACAAGGCACTTAACTGCTTGGGTGTTTGTTTTCCTGATATGCTTTCATATGTAAATTGAGGAGAATAATTGGATTAAATATTTTTTAAAAATAATTAAACATGCAAATATTTAAAGAACTTACAACAGTACATCCATTAAGCATGATAAAGGTGTTAGCTATGGCCTTCCCAGGTGGCTCCTGCCATGCAGGAGACACAAGAGAGTGGCTTTGATCCCTGAGTGGGGAAGATCCCCTGGAGGAAGACATAGCAACCCACTCCAGTATTCTTGCCTGGAAAATCCCATGGACAGAGAAGCCTGGCAGGCCATGGTCCATAGGGTCACAGAGTCAGACGTGACTGAACACACACACACACACATACACGTTAGCTACACCTATATTTTCTTTGTATTATTATACAGCAGCATTATACAATTTACTATATTACTAAATCGTATGTATAATAGAGGGCTTCTCAGGTGGCACTAGTGGTAAAGAACCCACCTGCCAATACAGGAGATGCAGGCTCGATCCCTGGGTTGGGAAGATCCCCTGGAGGAGGGCATAGCAACCCACTCCAATATTCTTGCTTGGAGAATCCCATGGACAGAGGAGCCTAGTGGGCTATATATAGTCCATAGGGTTGCAAACAGTCGGACACGACTGAAGTGACTTAACATGCACACACACATGTATAATAGGATCATAGGGTTTTTAAAAGGTTTTTTAAAAGCAGTTTAAGTTTCACAGCATAATTTAGGGGATAGTATAGAGATTTCCCATATAACCCCTGCTCCCACACACTCATAGCCTCTTTCATTATCAACATCCCTCACTAGAGTGGTACAGTTTTGAATAACTGATGAACCTACTTTCATAATCATAAGCACTCAAAGTCCTAAGTTTATGTTACAATTAACTCTTGATGTACATTCTATGGGTTTGGAAATGTGTAATGATATGTATCTACCATTATAGTCTCATATAGAATATTTTCAAGGCACAAAGTATCCTCTGTGTTTTGCTATTCATCCCTCCTCCCCCACCAAACCCCTGGAACAGCTAATCTTTTTACTGTGTGTGTGTGTGTGTGTGTGTGTGTGTGTGTGTGTGTGTTAGTCACTTAGCTGTGTCCAACTCTTTGGGAACCCATGGACTATAGCCCATCAGGTTCTTCAGTCTATGGAATTTTCTGGGCAGGAATATTGGAGTGGTTTGCCATTCCCTTCTCCATAGGTTTGCCTTTTTCAAAATGTCAGTACACAGGGAATCATAGTTTGTAATGTGTGGAAGAAAGGTAAATATTTTGTTGTCCTATGATTATGTCTCAGTCTTTTAGTGAACCTATGCCCCTGGAATGTGGACTTCATAATAGCTTCTCAGAGATTCTTTTCTGCCTTAGGAGGAACAGAATGACTTTAATGAGTTTGAGTGTTTTCTTTCTCCCACATCTGATAATATCCAGCAGGTTAGACTTTGGATAACTAGTTTTCCCTGACAGAAGGCCTTGTTAAAAAGAATGGAATACAGTGGTATATTTCAAAATTGTTCCCCCATCCGTCCTGCCCCTTTGCCAGAAGCAAAAGATATTTTTTCTCTGATATTTTACTGAGGAAACCTGATTAAGCTCCTAGGGGTAAATCTCACATTATTGTGGGGACCCATTATGAATAGGTCTCCTGGGGGGTTTTAATTCTGAGTTTTCTGCACTAAGGCTCTAGTATTTCAGCAACTACATTTCAGGGTTTCCTAACCAAACTGTTCCCCATGATGGTTTCCACTTTAAATCTCTTCTAAAGACATGCCTTCCGGCTATTTGCCTATCTGTCTCTCCAGTCTTAGGGCAGCAATTTTCCCTGTGTCCTCCATATTCTTATGGGTTTAAAAGGAGGTTACTGTTTTTTCTCAGTGTGTTCAGCACTTTACTTAAGCTGTAAAATGTTTCTATGAAATTTGGTATTTGTGATTTTTAAGGAAAAGTTGTTAAATAATGGCTTCCATCAATAAATAAGAAGAATTGATCTGATGTAAAGTACATAAAATGTTATTATTATTTTTTTATCTGAGGCCAAGTACACCACAAAAGGCAAGTGTGTGCTACCTGTAAAATACTGAATTCCCAGTTATAATTTAAAGACAGTTTTACTGTGCCCACATAATTCAGAATTCGGTATTACATGACATTCTGCTTTGGGGTTATAAAAGCTGGAAGAAATCCTTGATTAGAGAAAAGTATGAGTAAACTAGATTATAGGGATTGCTTTGCAGTATATGAATGATGCATTTGAAAGGTAGATAAAATTCAAATTTTCTCTTTTGGTTAAGGATTATTCTTTGCTTTTTTTTTCTAAGAAATATCATTGTAATATCCTAGTCAGCTTACCCCCATCCTCAGAAGCATAATTTTTTAAAAGAACTAAATGGTGAGTAATTTCCTCTATGCATTCATATTTATTGTGTGCTAAGCCACATATTGGGCATCATAGATTTGAATATAAGGGTCCCTGCCCTCATGTAGTTTCCATTCTAGTGCACATGTCTCCTAATACTCAGAATTAGGGTTTCACTGCAGAAAAGAATCATTCTTAAGAGGACTATAATTTTTTAAAATCCAAGTGAAACAAAAAATTTAGTGTGAAGCCTTAATAATTTTTTGAAAAATTAATAATTAAGTTTGATATACTTTAAAATAGAAAGTATTAAATTCTAATGGGTTGGCTAAGAGCTGAATTTGAAATGGTGTTCTGCAATATTTGGTAGGAATAGATTTGGTGACAGCTAAGTGGGATTGAAGGCATAGTCATTCCAAAAGTAACAACCTAATGCTTTCTAGCTTTGTAAAGTCAAATCTAAACAGTTGGTGGTGGAAATCCCCAAATTCCTATAACAATATATATAGGGTGGCAGCTGTAAAAGAAAACTCTCCTAAATTGATTCATTTGGCTTTCTGTGCTATCCACTAATCAGGAAATAAAATCTTGTTATGAAATTGCATATTATACAATAAATGTATATGATTACTTTATGATATATATTATTCCTTTTTTTTGGTAGGGCAGAAATATAGTCATGGCTATACTTTATCATTTTAATAGAGCATTTTGGTAAAATAAATTCACCACTTGAGTCCCATGCTATACATTTTTCTGGCAATCTTTCACTATAAGAATAGTAGATATCCTACCTGTAAAAATGAAAAAAGGAAAACAATTCCCTTAAATATAAAAATAATTTTGGTAAACTCAGGATGAATTTGGCAGTTCATTTACAGTGGTAGTTAAATCTCCATCCATGAAATATATTATCAAGTACTTTTATGTATTTAAATATATTATGTGAGTTCCTTTCTAGTGCCTTTTATATTTCAATTGTATTTCCATCAGGGAATTTTATGAATTCTCTAAGTTTTTCCTTATTTTTAAAAAAGTTTGGCAAAGAAATACATCATTGCTGTGTGACTTAAAGTGCTATTTCAATATAAAATGCTCAAATTTCTGATTTATGAGATCTGTGAGATTCAGGCTAGTCTTTCATTTTATTTGTCTAGTACTTTTCTTTATAACATATAACATGAAATCAAAAATATCTTCCTAAGCCTCAGGAGAATCTGGTCTTAGGCTATGATTTTCTCTGACTCAAAATGCCTAGAATAGTTTCAGTTTAAAACAACCACTCTGCCATGAGAGAGATGCTATTGAAATGTAACTATTTTAATGTTTTACTGTCTGAATCTTATTTTGCCTAGATTTCCCTGAAGTGAGTGGGCCTCATCTGTGTAAGATTTGTTAGATGGCTTGCATATATACTCTAGCAATGGGAACTCTGCCTGCTTTAACAGGGCACTCAACTAGCCTTACAGAAGTTGTGTACAGAGATTTGTACCTTCTTTGAATATTCATTTCATATAGTTGCTGATTCTTAAGAATGTGGCATGAATAGAATTTCCTGAAAACTGTGCTTTCAAAACAATCTACTTTAGGATTGCATCATTACCATAGGAATTTAAAGGCCCTGTTGTTTTTAGAAAGGGAAAAATAAAGCACGCAAATTAGCATTTTGCTTAGTGTCACTATATGGATGAATGTATCAAATGAATAAGCAACAATGGAAGCACTATTTTATTATTATATATTTTTATTTAAAATTATGCAACATAATTTCTGATCTTCTTACATAAAAATGCAGTAGAATATTTGATCTTCAAACTTTGTACTGGAAATATTTATTTTTGTTTTCTTTGGAATAAAATTGAAATTTTAAGGCAAGCCTCTAGTGTAGTTAATCTCTCCTAGGGGTTCATGCCTATAGTTTGTCTTTTGGTAATGGTGTCCTACTGGATACAATCAATTTTAAGTGAGCTTTTCCTTCACGTCTGGCCAGTTGAGTTTTTCACACAGCTTTACAATAAAAATTAACTCATTATGAAAATGATATTTTTAAAGAAGATATTTGCAAGTGATTATGAGATACAAAAGTATAGTTTGGAATAAAGTTATCAAAGTTCCATTATGCTCCAACTTTAAACTGTCATTTATTTTATTTAATGAAATGTAGAGTCTTGAATGTACAATGTAATATGTCAGGTTTGAGTCATTCAAAGTTCAATTTGTCTTTCTCTTCGAAAACAACCAAACCAGGCCAAATCAAATAAAACAAAACTAGTTATTTGCTTTACTGTAGATAAGCACCTAAGCATCATCATGGCTCTATGAAAATGCATGGAAGAAAATTTCTTCTCTTTATTAGTTGTGCCATTCCTTACTAAAGCTTTCTAGGTAATGACCCATATTCCAATACCCTGTTTCTCAATCTTTATACTTTGCCTCACAACAGATAATAGGGAGAAATATATTTCTCTTTTTGTCCTTAATTATTTGAGGCACCTACCTTCTAACTAGCATATGAAAAATTGAATAACTAACTTACTGAAATAATTTATTTTACTAAATTATGCACTTTATAATCTCTAGTTTCATAAATGCATTTCAACATATGTATTAATTTTTTAAGTTAAAGAACTCTACATGCTTTTTTGAATCTATTTAACTTGTTTTGACCAGAAGAGAATAGATTCAAATGGTTTTGAGATTTATTTTTTTTGGTGCCAAGTCTCTTCCCAACTACCAAAATAACTACTACATTAAGAATGAAAAATAACATAATTTATCAGTTTCTAACTATAATAAAACCATGAGATTAAATGTTTTCTTCCCTATAGATATGATTTTGTTACTAGAATTTTGAGATCATTGGAATATTGAACAACCGCAGTTTTCCAGCTATTTTTCTGAAAACTTGCAAACAATTTCTAGAACTAGGACCAATATAGCAAATGCTGTTTTTAAAGCTTCCTGACATTAAGGAATAAATGCCTAGTTTCCTCATTGTCTTAGTTTGGGATTCCCCCAAATGCAGTCATGAGATAAAAACTTGGATTGCAGGTATGCATTTAGTAGGTGATTCAAAGAAATAAAAATGAGGGAGTAGGGAATATCATGCTACAAAAAAGAAAACATTTATATAAGTGTGTTAATGAGTGGGTTATTGGGGCTCAGTTCTGATGGTCATTCTCTGAGGAAGTATGTTGGTTATGCCTCAGAATTGCCTCACTGAGGAACAGGGAAACACAATATTTGTTCTCTACAGTTTCAGGTGAAACCAGAGCTGAGCCGAGGGAATATGGAATGCTTTATCCAAAGAGAATCTAATATCTACTTCTTGCATTGCTCAAATATGCTTGTGCTCAATATTGATTCTACTCTGTGACTGACAGGCATTTCACAATGATGACTTTTCTCAATGCCTAAAATAAAAGCATGAAATGAGAGGATTAGTAAAACATGCCTGCTACCACAATAGAAGCCATAATTGATATTCAGCACCTTTCTCTACCTCTCTTTTTAGATACCTATTATCCTTTCTAAGATTTTAGTTACATTGTATTAGGGTGACACAGATCTTCACTCCTGAGGTTTCCAAGCCTCCAGTTACATTGTCATTATCTGCCCATGATCACTATGAAAGTTTGTTTACTCTCATTAGAAGTATAGAAGCATTGAGGTATCCCAATGAATCACTCATGTTCCAGACATATTCCTCCACACCCTCATTTTGTATTAGTAGCTCTAGCTTCTCATTGTACCAATTATAAGAATATGCCTCTAAATTCTCTGACTGCTGGGAGAATTAATTATGTGACCTCTGAAATTAAGTCCATGCTTCCTTTGGATTGCACTCAGCCTATAGGGACAGTAAACTAGACCCATTTCTGAGAAGTGCAAGACTCCTCTCACAAGTAACTTCGTCTTACTGATAATCTTGTCAAATTTGATTAGTATTGCACTGTGCCTGAGACACTTCCACCGAGTCCTCCTTCTTTCTCTCTCTCTTTTACCTGGGATTAAATCTTCATCATAGTCAATAGCTCTCCCTGACTCCTCTTCCCTCTTCTCTCATATTCTCTCATACATTGCCATATTAAATCTCTTACATGGCTATATTATTTTGGAGGACTTCATATAACACAAGTGGTATCAAGACAATAAATGTTATAGAAGAAGATTCTTTAGCAGATATAGAGAAGATTGACTGTTTAAGACAGGAGTATAGATGTCTTGCTTTAATTATATACATCTCCAAAGGGACACTGCTTGTGATCTTTTTTGCAACCGAATAGTCACAATTCAACTTCTTCCTCTCTACAACCCTGCTTTATCCTGCACTTCTGATGTGGTTCCTGATGGCCCTCTCCAATAAAGAGTTTGCATAAAAATCTCCATTTGGGAGAGCTCAGCCTATGACTATGCAATGCAAACATCCTCTTCCATCTCTACTATGGAGTCTTCTATAAAGTCTACTTTATTCACTAGTGCTGTTGCCTAAGACAATTTTTTGTAGAACTTAAAGAAGAGTTGAGTTAGAGATTGGGATTGCACAACTAGAGATATGATAAAGTTAAAGAGACCTCTGGAGAATAAGTCTTTCTTAATTTGCACAAAAGTTCATGGTGGTTTCCCCAGGCATGGACTTGGGGAGGAATGAAGTAAGAATATCAAGTTCAAGAGAACCTCCAATTGACTTTAGATTAGTAATTTGCTAATAATAAATCTATATTTAAATTGTTAGAGAATCTAGCAAAGACTGTAATATATTTGAACCAGCACACCAGCGAGAAATTAAGGCTGAAGATTAGACTTGTGTGCTTTCCACAGAGAAAAACATTGATGCCATAAAAAAGAAATATGCTTTCAAAGAAAATATTTAGTTCAAAATTCCTGACAGCCTTCTCTAAATTTGTAACCCTAACCTCACTTAGACAGTCCTCCCTTTTATTTACTGCTTTGCTATTCTTCTTAGCTCTTTTTTTATATTTAACCTACTGTATATTTTATTAATTAATCTTGTTTGTTGTTTGCCTACTTCATCTATAGTATAACTTCTATGAGGGCAAGTTTTCATCTTACTATCACTGTGGAACACTCAGAACCTAGAATAATGCCCTGCTCATGATAGAGTCTCAATAATTCAGTTCAGTTCAGACTCTCAGTCGTGTCCGACTCTTTGCGACCCCAGGAACTGCAGCATGCCAGGCCTCCCTGTCCATCAACAACTCCCTGAGTCCACCCAAACCCATGTCCATCGAGTCGGTGATGCCATCCAGCCATCTCATCCTCGGTCATCCCCTTCTCCTCCTGCCCTCAATCTTTCGCAGCATCAGGGTCTTCTCCAATGAGTCGGCTCTTCGCATCAGGTGGCCAAAGTATTGGAGTTTCAGCTTCAACGTCAGTCCTTTCAATGAACACCAGGGACTGATATCCTTTAGGAAGGACTGGTTGGATCTCCTTGCAGTCCAAGGGACTCTAAAGAGTCTTCTCCAACACCACAGTTAAAAGCATCAATTCTTCGGCGCTCAGCTTTCTTCACCGTCCAACTCTCACATTCATACATGACCACTGGAAAAACCATAGCCTTGACTAGACGGACTTTTGTTGGCAAAGTAATGTCTCTGCTTTTAAATATGCAATCTAGGTAGGCCATAACCTTCCTTCCAAGGAGTAAGCATCTTTTAAGTTCATGGCTGCAATCACCATCAGCAGTGATTTTGGAGCTCAAAAAAATAAAGTCTGACACTGTTTCCACTATTTCCCCATCTATTTCCCATGAAGTAATGGGACCAGATGCCATGATCTTAGTTTTCTGAACGTTGAGCTTTAAGCCAACTTTTTCAATCTCCTGTTTCACTTTCATCAAGAGGCTCTTTAGTTTTTCTTCACTTTCTGCCATAAGGGTGGGGTCATCTGCATATCTGAGGTTATTGATATTTCTCCTGGCAATCTTGATTCCAGCTTGTGTTTCTTCCAGCCCAGCATTTCTCATGATGTACTCTGCATATAAGTTAAATAAGCAGGGTGACAATATACAGCCTTGACGTACTCCTTTTCCTATTTGGAACCAGTCTGTTGTTCCATGTCCAGTTTGAACTGTTGCTCCCTGACCTGCATACAGGTTTCTCAAGAGACAGGTCAGATGATCTGGTATTCCCATCTCTTTCAGAATGTTCCACAGTTTATTGTGATCCACACAGTCAAAGGCTTTGGCATAGTCAATAAAGCAGAAATAGATATTTTTCTGGAACTCTCTTGCTTTTTCGATGATCCACTGGATGTTGGCAGTTTGATCTCTGGTTCCTCTGCCTTTTCTAAAACCAGCTTGAACTTCTGGAAGTTCACGGTTCACATATTACTGAAGCCTGGCTTGGAGAATTTTGAGCATTACTTTACTAGCATGTGAGATGTGTGCAATTGTGTGTTAGTTTCAGCATTCTTTGGCATTGCCTTTCTTCGGGATTGGAATGAAAACTGACCTTTTCCAGTCCTGTGGCCACTGCTGAGTTTTCCAAATTTGCTGGCATACTGAGTGCAGCCCTTTCACAGCATCATCTCTCAGGATTTGAAATAGCTTAACTGGAATTCCATCACCTCCACTAGCTTTGTTCGTAGTGATGCTTTCTAAGGCACACTTGACTTCACATTCCAGGATGTCTGGCTCTAGGTGAGTGATCACACCATCCTGATTGTCTGGGTCATGAAGATCTTTTTTGTACAGTTCTTCTGTGTATTCTTGCCACCTCTTCTTAATATCTTCTGCTTCTGTTAGGTCCATACCATCTCTGTCCTTTATTGAGCCCATCCTTGCATGAAATATTCTCTTGGTATCTCTAATTTTGTTGAAAAGATCTCTAGTCTTTCCCATTCTATTGTTTTGCTCTATTTCTTTGCATTGATCACTGAGGAAGGCTTTCTTATCTCTTCTTGCTATTCTTTGAAATTATGCATTCAAATGGGTGGATCTTTCCTTTTCTCCTTTGCTTTTCACTTCCCGTCTTTTCATAGCTATTTGTAAGGCCTCCTCAGACAGCCATTTTGCTTTCTTGCATTTCTTTTTCTTGGGGATGGTCTTGATTACTGTCTCCTTAACAATGTCACGAACCTTCATCCATAGTTCATCAGGCATTCTGTCTATCAGATCTAGTCCTTTAAATCTATTTCTCACTTCTACTGTATAGTCATAAAGGATTTGATTTAGGTCATACCTGAATGGTCTAGTTGTTTTCTCCACTTTCTTCAATTTCAGTCTGAATTTGGCAATAAGGGGTTCATGATCTGATGCATTGTCAGCTCCCAGTCTTGTTTTTGCTGACTGTATAGAGCTTCTCCATCTTTGGCTGCAAAGAATATAATCAATCTGATTTCAGTGTTGACCATCTGGTGATGTCCACGTGTAGAGTCTTCTCTTGTGTTGTTGAAAGAGGGTGTTTGCTATGACCAGTGCATTCTCTTGGCAGGACTCTATTAGCCTTTGCCCTGCTTCATTCTGTACTCCAAGGCCAAATTTGCCTGTTACTCCAGGTGTTTCTTGACTTCCTACTTTTGCATTCTAGTCCCCTATAATGAAAAGGACATCTTTTTTGGGTGTTAGTTCTAGAAGGTCTTGTAGGTCTTCATAGAACTGTTCAATTTCAGCTTCTTCAG
Organism: Giraffa tippelskirchi; assembly: GCF_054371585.1. Classification (NCBI taxonomy): domain Eukaryota; kingdom Metazoa; phylum Chordata; class Mammalia; order Artiodactyla; family Giraffidae; genus Giraffa; species Giraffa tippelskirchi. The sequence continues at coordinate 78,087,513 of NC_137275.1, read as the reverse complement.
TGTTACTGGTCGGGGCATAGACTTGAATTACTGTGATATTGAATGGTTTGACTTGGAAACGAACAGAGATCATTCTGTCGTTTTTGAGATTGTATCCAAGTACTATGTTTCAGACTCTTGTTGATTATGATGGCTATTACATTTCTTCTAAGGGATTCCTGCCCACAGTAGTAGATATAATGGTCATCTGAGTTAAATTCACCCATTCCAGTCCATCTTAGTTCACTGATTACTAAAATGTCGATGTTCACTCTTACCATCTCCTGTTTGACCACTTCCAATTTGCCCTGATTTATGGACCTAACATTCCAGGTTCCTATGCAGTATTGCTCTTTACAGCATCGAATCTTGTTTCTATCACCAGTCCCATTCACAACTGGGTGTTGTTTTTGCTTTGGCTCCATCCTTTCTTTCTTTCTGGAGTTATTTCTCCACTGATCTCCAGTAACATGTTGGGCACCTACTGACCTGGGGAGTTCATCTTTCAGTGTCCTATCTTTTTGCCTTTCCATACCGTTCATGGGGTTCTCAAGGCAAGAATACTGAAGTGGTTTGCCATTTCCTTCTCCAGTGGACCACATTCTGTCATACCTCTCCACCATGCCCCATTCATCTTGGGTGGCCCCACACGGCATGGCTTAGTTTCATTGAGATAGACAAGGCTGTGGTCCATGTGATCAGATTGGCTAGTTGTCCGTGACTGTAGTTTGTTCTTTTTCTAGTTTCACGAGGTGTAAGGTTAGGTTGCTTGCTTGAGATCTTAATTCTTTTTTTAAATTCAGGCATTTATTAATGCCTCTAGAAATTCTTTTATTACACTCCAAGTTTTCCATTCATGCACTGGTTTCTGAGTAAGTTTCCATTTCTCAGTCTCTGCAGTAAGTGGAGCCTCCCTCTATTTGCTGGTTTCTCCAAAGTTGAGGGCAGTGGTTTACTCCATGTCCTCTCCTCATTTATGGATCCAAGAAGTGCTTTTAATTTTTCAGTCTGTTCAGGTTCTTACTTGTTGGAGTTGGGTGGTGAATTTCAAGCTCCTTACTTAAAGATCTGGAAACCAGCATCTGTCCTATTCTTTTTTTGTTAATGATGGCTTTAATGGATGGCCGATAAGATGTGGGATGAGAGTTATTTGAAAAGTTATTCCCCACTCAAAAGAAATTTTAAAGGAAAATGCTGTTTTTGTCTTTTGACGTGGCTCTATATATCCTCATGCCTTGAACAGTAATCCTTTGGCCATGGGCAGAAAACCTCAGCTAGTTGCTCAGGATGACGGATTAGAAAGACGTAAGATTCTGAGTTACTGATGAACTTCCTAACTTTTTATTATGAAATACTTACTGTCTCTTGTTTATGTTAGTTTCTGTTACTTGAAAGTATAAATATTCAAGTTAATATCACAAATTAAAAAATACATATAATGTGAAATAGGCTATAGAAAAAATGATCAATTATTATTTAATAGATAATAAAAAGCAATAATAGATAATAAAAGAAAATAAATATAGCATAAAAATTAAAAATATATACCATATGATGAATTTTATTAATACATATAGCCATATAACACACACAGGTAGACATAACATTAAATTTTTGACTCTACTTCACTTTTTCCCAAAATTAATGTAGTTATTTGGCCAAGTGTACTTAGTAAAAGAAGTGCAGATGGAAGAGCCACTCTTTGGAGTTATCATCAATTAATCTAGATAAATCATGTAAACAAATCTCATTAATTATTTTATTAAATGACGGCAGATTATTCTTCTTTCATGAATCAGATAATTGTTCAATGTTTTACTTACTTTTATTGCATTTTCCCCACTAAACATTTGGGAAACTTCAGATCTTGGCCTGTATTTTGAGTCTTTTATTTCTCTTTGGTAAGTGGAGACTTGACCTTAACCTCTGTTTCTAAATACAGCATTGTTTTTCCCTTTCATGACTACTGACTATGACTTTACTTACTGGCAGTAAATACAACCCTAGGAGAAAAGGGAGGGCCAAAATGAAACTGAGCAGGTTCTAGAGCAATGGCTGTAAGTACTAGAGTAAGCTTGTACTAAGTATGATTGCTGTGGTTTCTGAATGCTTACTCAGTGTTCTTTTATCCAAATAAGAATTCACTCATGCTTTGCTTTTAAAATGTGATACAGTTGAAGCATTTTGTTCTAGAGCAAGAGAAATCTCTCCTCCCTATACAGTAGATACAATTATAGCCTTTGTTGTTGGTTAACAATAGGTTATCCTCCTCCTCCTCAAATAAACAATTTAAAGTATCTTCAACTTCAGTGGAATTTGTACCAAATGAATAATATACAGTCTTAAGTATCTACTTTATTATTTTGATTACCAGGTCTATACCAAGATTATACCTTTTAGTTACATTTTTCTCTTAAACAGGCTATCTCATTATATAAAGTATATTCTAATTTATACTTAGTAGAAAGTAGCTGCCTGAATGTTATTTTGATTGTTGTATATTATAAGATAATATTATATTAGTGTAGACTTACTATTTAAGCTCCAAAGGGGATAGATTGGGTGGTTTGTTTTTTATAGCTGCTTAATTTCTAGTAGAGGAAAGACATGAAGAGAGGTGATGTTGGAATACATTTATCTGCATGCATCTTCTTGTTAGTTATGGTGAAATATTAGAACAAAGGATCAATGTAATTATTTAAATATATGATCATAAATCATTCAGAATACAGCAGCATACAGCAGGCTAAGCATCAAGTGAGGAATTATTCTTATTTGGGAGTAATTCATTTTGACAAGAAGGTAAATAGAAGCTACTCCAGGGAACACTAGGGTCATCTGTTCAGTTTGGAAGAATCTAATATTCTCTCAGGAGGAGACCTGCAGACATACAGCTCAAACATGAGAATTTCATAAGACCAATATAAACATATTTCGTGGCTCCAATTTCTTTTGCTAATTTGATATTTAATAATTAAATCATTTTATTCTCTTTTAGATTTCTCAAAAATGTGTCTCATGTGATTTTTAATTAACAATGTTAATTGTGTCAATAAGATATAGAGTATGCATGAATACCTAACTTCAAGAAAAATCACATTTTAGTTAAAAAAATAATATGTAACACCTGGTCAACGAATCTCTAAGCAGAAATTCTCACGGATGCAAAGGTTATAATGCTGAGCTGTATTTATTTGGATATTTGGTAGAAACATTAATAAAATGTTCAAAAGGAAGACAGAAAATTCAGTGAATGAGAAGAGGTGAAGTTTCTAAATAGAGACAAGCACTAATATTTACACCTATGAAGTAAATTTGGAGAAGGAAATGGCAACCCACTCTGTATTCTTGCCTGGAGAATCCCAGGGACAAAGGAGCCTGGTGGGCTACAGTCCATGGGGTCACAAAGAGTCAGACACGACTGAGTGACTAACACACACATGAATTAAAAAAAAAAAAATGGGCTTCCCTGGTGCCTCAGACAGTAAAGAATCTGTCTGCAATGCCAGAGACCCAGGTTCAATCCCAGGGTCGGGATGATCCTCTGGCGAAGAGAATGGCTACCCACTCCAGTATTCTTGTCTGGAGAATTCCATGGAGAGAAGTAAAAAGTTATTTTACGTTAAGGGTTGGGCACATGGAATGATTAATTATGTATCTTAGGTCAGTTAGAGGGGGTTGGGCCATCAACTCTGAAACTCTATTCTTCAAGATGATTTACAACAGAATTTCACAGGAAAGTGTCACATAAAGACTTCCTCCTTATACATCAATGAATTTTCCATTGCTCTTGTACTGCTGTTGCTAATTCTAGTCCAAATAAAATTTTTTCATTAAGTGTGATTTCAGTTCTGTTCAGTGGCTCAGTTGTGTCTGACTCTTTGCAACCACATGAATTGCAGCACGCCAGGCCTCCCTGTCCATCACCAACTCCTGGAGTCTACCCAAACCCATGTCCATCGAGTCGGTGATGCCATCCAGCCATCTCATCCTCTGTCGTCCCCTTCTCCTCCTACCCCAATCCTTCCCAGCATTAGGGTCTTTTCCAGTGAGTCAACTCTTCGCATCAGGTGGCCAAAGTATTAGAGCTTCAGCTTCAACATCAGTCCTTCCAATGAACACCCAGGACTTATCTCCTTTAGGATGGACTGGCTGGATCTCCTTGCAGTCCAAGGGACTCTAAAGAGTCTTCTCCAACACCACAGTTCAAAAGCATCAATTCTTCGGCACGCAGCTTTCTTCACCATCCAACTCTCACATCCATACACGACCACTGGAAAAACCATAGCCTTGACTAGACGGACCTTTGTTGGTAGAGTAATGTCTCTGCTTTTCAATATGCTATCTAGGTTGGTCATAACCTTCCTTCCAAGGAGTAAGCGTGTTTTAATTTCATGGCTGCAATCACGATCAGCAGTGATTTTGGAGCCCAAAGAAATAAAGTCTGACACTGTTTCCACTGTTTCCCCATCTATTTCCCATGAAGTGATGGGACCGGATAACATGATCTTAGTTTTCTGAACGTTGAGCTTTAAGCCAACTTTTTCACTCTCCTGTTTCACTTTCATCTAGAGGCTCTTTAGTTCTTCTTCACTTTCTGCCATAAGGGTGGTGTCATCTGCATATCTGAGGTTATTGATATTTCTCCTGGCAATCTTGATTCCAGCTTCCTCCAGCCCAGCATTTCTCATGATGTGTTTGTTCCGCATATAAGTTAAATAAGCAGGGTGACAATATACAGCCTTGACGTACTCCTTTTCCTATTTGGAACCAGTCTGTTGTTCCATGTCCGGTTCTAACTGTTGCTCCCTGACCTGCATACAGGTTTCTCAAGAGACATGTCAGATGGTCTGATATTCCCATCTCTTTCAGAATTTTCCACAGTTTATTGTGATCCACACAGTCAAAGGCTTTGGCATAGTCAATAAAGCAGATGTTTTTCTGAAACTCTCTTGCTTTTTTGATGATCCCGCAGATGTTGGCAATTTGATCTCTGGTTCCTCTGCCTTTTCTAAAACCAGCTTGAACTTCTGGAAGTTCACCATTCACGTATTGTTGAAACCTGGCTTAGAGAATTTTGCACATTACTTTACTAGCGTGTGAGATGTGTACAATTGTGTGGTAGTTTGAGCAATCTTTGGCATTGCCTTTCTTTAGGATTGGAATGAAAACTGACCTTTTCCAGTCCTGTGGCCACTGCTGAGTTTTCCAGATTTGCTGGCATATTGAGTGCAGCCCTTTCACAGCATCATCTCTCAGGATTTGAAATAGCTCAACTGGAATTCCATCACCTCCACTAAGTGTGATTTACATTTGGAAAAAATCAATGACTTGAATCAGTGTGCAAGATATTTTGTTTGGAAGATTACATTGTATAAGATACTTAACTTACACTATAAAATTACAATGCATATAAGTGAGTGAAAATCACTCAATCATGTCCAACTCTTTGCAACCCCATGGACTATACAGTCCATGAAATTCTCCATATTAGAATATTGGAGTGGGTAGCCTTTTCCTTCTCTTGGGGATCTTCCCAACCCAAGGTTGGAATCCGAGCCTGCTGCATTGCATGCAGATTCTTTACCAACTGAGCCATAAGGGAAACCCAAGAATACTAGAGTGGGTAGCCTATCCCTTCTCCAGAGGATCTTCCTGACCCAGGAATCAAACCGGGGTCTCCTGCATTGCAGAAGGATTCTTTACCAACTGAGGTATCAGGAAAGCTCATATACATATACCATAGTATTTACCTGTGCTAAGTTGCTTCAATCATGTTGGACTTTTTGCGACCCTGTGGACTCTAGCCCACCAAGCTCCTCTGTCCATGGGATTCTTTAGGCAAGAATACTGGAGTGGGTTGCAATGCCCTCCTCCATGAGATCTTCCAAACCCAGAGGTTGAACCCATGTTTCTTATGTCTCCCCTATTGGCAGGCAGATTCTTTACCACTAGTGCCACCTGAGATGCTGTTGTTCAACTCTATGGGTACAAGAAAAATCATCTTCACAAAATAAAAAACACAAGTAAAAGTGGGGCCATGGGATCAAGGCCTTACCTTCTTGTGGCACCACAAGATCTTTTCCTTTAATCTTCATATATTTTTTTCTTTAACTGTTTTATATATTATTTTTCAATATGAAATTCCTATTTTTTATCTTTCTTCAGAGTAAGATTTATTCCATCTTCTCTGGTCAGTGTCTGGAAGAACAGCCACAGAACAATTTATGGGAATCCATTCACTATAACAGAGACACATTTGTAGAGGAGTGGTGAAATGGTGAAACATGTCCAATCACTGATTGGAGGTTAAGAAACTGCTCTGTTACTTTCTCTTCAGATGTTTCATTATGTGTGTGCATGTATGCATAAATGTATGCAAATGCATATGGTTCTTTGCAACAATAGCAGAATTAGGAGAATCATACCAGATGACTGGACACAGGTGATCATACAGGCAGAGAGAGGTGATTGTAGTGAACTTTAGTAATATTTAATAGTAGCTTTAATAACTTCAGCAACAATATTGGGGCAGCCAGCATGAATTTTTCATACTTTTTTTTTGCTTACTAACTTTGTGGACCATTGACTTAACCTTTTTATAATTAATTTATAAATAATTAATTAATATGGGTATAAAACTACCTTTCATATAGTGCTTTTGGTTGTTTTTATATATAAATAATTCCTTGTAGTGTTAGGACTTGTTCTGCAATTGAATCAGTATGTAGTGTTTGATAAACAGAGATAGAAAAGTGATAATTGAGATAGAACATGATTAATGCAAAGGCACAAAGGAAAAAAAATACAAGTTTGGTTACAGTATAGAGCTTATAAAAGGAATATAAATATAAAAATGAGCTTTGGGGCAGATTGTGAAGTGCTTCATAGAAATTAGTGTCTCTACAGATATCTAACTGGTTTCTAGCCTTGTTGAGACACAGAGTGACTGTTTCAACTGGAAGCAATATACCTGGTAGAAAGGAGGAGAAAATTCTAAAGGAGGAAGGAGTCCAAATAGAAAGCTGCGGCATCGGTGCATATAGAACTGAACTGCATGTTTTTGCTCTCAGTGTCTTTTGGACAGAGCATAGTTATTCAAAATCTCAGTTTCTTCATCTATAAAGTAAAGCATTTAGAAAAGATGAATCTTAATTCCTTATGATTTCTAAAATACTGAGCATATGACTTCTACAAGATATGGAATTGAATTTGAGTAGTGGACGAAGAGAGTGTAAGCTAAGAATGCAAAACAAAGAAACAAACAAAAAAAAGCAAGCAGTAAATAAACAACACTAAAAAAAAAAAAATCCACATTGCAACAAAAGATGAACTTGAATACTTACTTGCTATATGTTTTTGTTATTATACAAGATATTTCACAAAAAAAGGAAATAGCTATAAATTATTATAATTACTTGGTATATTTCTGATGTTCATCTTTTTTTTTTCTCACTTTTGTTTTTAAATATCACTTCCTGTAATATCATTTCCTGTAAGGAATATGAGATCAAAAATAGAATTTATTTTCTGGACGAAAACATGCAGAGACTGAATGAAGTGTGAAATGCATAAGTGAATAAAGGATGAAAATCAACTTAAACATAGAACAGTTATATCTTCTACTTGTGCTCAGAGAGGTAAATATAAAGGGAGGTGCCTGAGTAGAAGAATGGTAGCTTCTTTTGTCATTACCAGTACTTGTGAGGACAAGCCATGGTTTATGGAATTGCCCTTTCCAGACTCTATCCTTAGAAACAAATAGTTTCTTAATATGCAATGTTGCCTCATTTCTCTGCTTCTAACTTAAAACAGGATAGACCTTAAAAAAATAACCATGGCTGATTAAAACTCTATTCTGGGGCATAGCTCTATACCTCTGACTTTTTGTCTAATTTTGAGGAAGTATTGTCCTTCTTATTTTTTTCTTTTTCCTCCTATCTCCTTAATGAGTTCACTCTGGTAATACTGACCTTAAATATGTCTTTTTGTTCTATAGCTGGGCTGTTTTCTAAAATTGTGAAATTCAGTGTTATTATTATTTTTTTTTTTTGCACTTGTAGATATTTACTCAGTTCCTGCTATTTACCAATCGTTGTCTAGATGTTAGACACACAGAGGGAAAAAAAAGAGGTCTCTGCTCTCAGCAGGTCTAACAGTCTTTCTAAAGGGTGACATTGAATCCAAGGAGGAATTTTCTGAATAAAAGTACAAAATCAAATATTAAGTAGAACCAAATTAGCTGATATGGTGATATTATTTTAAAAATGAGTTAAAGTAAACTAGGAAAAAAAATACTTTAAACCAAAGGGTCTCTAGTTAATGACAGAAACAAAGTGTTTAACTGCTATGTAGCTGATGCCCAAAATGTGTTTATATATATATAAAATAAAAAATAGAAAAAAGTATAAAATAATGCAAATTAGAAAAGTGTAAACAGAATAAAATTCACAGGTAAAACTCTTTCCTCCTCTCTTTCTTTGCCCTTTATTCATGTGTCCCTCCTTTTTTTTTTCACTTTTACTACCCTGACCTTCTTTTCATCCTCCTTTATTTCTCACTACTTACTTCTTTCAAAAAGTGTTTGAAAAGATTCCACAAACCTGTAGATTTCTATAGAGTTAAATTAAATAAGTGAAGCTATTTTAATTCTTACTACGTTTTAATCATTAATATATTGGATGGTCATTCTTAAATTCAACCATGTAGCCTTGCATAATCCTATCTTCTGGTGAGAAGCAAAGAGTTGTTATTAATTAGTCTCTCATCCTTATAGGATGTATTACAAATAAACTGTCATATTTTGTATGGCTAAATCTTGTATCATTCCTCAATTAGGGCCAATGACAGTTTGCCAAAATATCTTCCTCTTGGCCCTGCCCAGCTTTAAATTTGGAATTATGAGTAGATGCAATCATGTATTTGGAATAAGTGAATGGAATTATGACATCTGCTAAGAATGAGGATACAAGTAGTGTAAAAGTATTTTTTTAAATGTTGACAACCTTAAATGGCTGAGGTGATTTGTTTCATTTTTGATTACTTTTCTTCCAACGACAATTTTCTTTCCTTTCCCCTCCTACTTTACTGAGGAATAATAAGAAATATAGTTATATATATTTAAAGTATACAATGTGATGATTTGGTATATATACATTGTGGAATGATTACCAAGATCAAGATAATTAGCACATCCATCACCTCAAATAGTTAATTAACTCTTTTTTTTGGCAAGTATAGTAAAAATGTTTAAGATGTACATTTAGTGACTTTCAAGTGTGCAGTACTATATTATTAACAATAGTCACTATCCTTACAAGTTATTCTTCTGATAATTGAAAGGTTGTAGCCTTTGATCTACACCTGCCCACTTCTCCCTCCGACTATCCCCTATCAACCACCATTCTGTTCTGTTTCTGTGAAATCAACTTTTATTTTTTTAAGATTCTACATATAAATGTCACCCGACAATATCTGTGTTTCTCTGTCTGGCTTATCCCACTTAGCCATAATGCCTTGAAGTTTTATCCATATTGCTAGAAATAGAAGGATTTTCTTATTTTGTGTGACTGAATAATATTCCATTGTATTTATGTCTGTATATCACATACGTTTTCAATTCATCCATCAAAGAACTCTTAAATCGTTTCCATATCTTGGCTATTTTGAATAATGTTACTGTGTGGATATTAATAAACTGTGGAAAATTCTGAAAGGAATGGAAATACCAGACTACCTGACCTTCCTCTTGAGAAACCTGTATGCAGGTCAGGAAGCAACAGTTAGAACTGGACATGGAACACCAGACTAGTTCCAAATAGGAAAAGGAGTACGTCAAGGCTGTATATTGTCACCCTGCTTATCTAACTTATATGTAGAGTACATCATGAGAAACGCTGGGCTGGAGGAAGCACAAGCTGGAATCAAGATTGCTGGGGGAAATATCAATAACCTCAGATATGCAGATGACACCACCCTTATGGCAGAAAGTGAAGAAGAACTAAAGAGCCTCTTGATGAAAGTGAAAGAGGAGAGTGAAAAAGTTGGCTTAAAGCTCAACGTTCAGAAAACTAAGATCATGGCATCCAGTCCCACCACTTCATGGAAAATAGATGGGGAAACAGTGGAAACAGTGGCTGACTTTATTTTTCTGGGCTCCAAAATCACTGCAGATGGTGATTGCACCCATGAAATTAAAAGACACTTACTACTTGGAAGGAAAGTTATGGCCAACCTAGACAGCGTATTAAAAAGCAGAGACATTACTTTGTCAACAAAGGTCAGATAGTCAAGGCTATGTTTTTTCCAGTGGTCATGTATGGATGTGAGAGTTGGACTATAAAGAAAGCTGAGCACTGAAGAATTGATGCTTTTGAACTGTGGTGTGTTGGAGAAGACTCTTGAGAGTCCCTTGGACTGCCAGGAGATTCAACCAGTCCATCTTAAAGGAGATCAGTCCTGGGTGTTCATTGGAAGGACTGATGTTGAAGCTGAAACTCCAATATTTTGGCCACCTGATGCAAAGAGGTGACTCATTTGAAAAGACCCTGATTCTGGGAAAGATTGAGGGCAGGAAGAGAAGGGGATGACAGAGGATGAGATGGTTGGATGGCATCACCAACTCAATGGACATGGGTTTGGGTGGACTCCAGGAGTTGGTGATGGGCAGGGAGGCCTGGCGTGCTGCAGTTCATGGGGTCACAAAGTGTTGGACACGCCTGAGCGACTGAACTGAACTGAACAGTGAAAATAGTTGTGAAGATATCTCTTTGAGATATGTGATCTGGTCTATAAATCAGTAGAAAATACATAGGTATATTTCCGCAGAGTAGAAGGAAAAATATTTAAAAAATTCAGTTATGTGTGTATATGTGCAATGATACACTAAAACCATAATAGTAATATAAACCTAAATAAATTAGAAGAAAGGAAATAAAGATAAGAGCAGAAATCAATAGAAAATAAATGGAAAACTGAGAAAATCAGCTAAGCCACAAACTGGTTCTTTAAGAAGATGCATTAAATTTACAGACCTCCTTTAGCAAGACTGGAGTGTGTGTGTTTGATGGTGGCGGTGCAGGGGAGTAACATAGTACCAGTATCAGGAATGAAATAGAGAAAATCTCTACTGATTGTACATACAATAAAAAAAGTATTTCTAGGATACTATAAAACAATGAAAATATATTTAAAATTTTGTAAACAAATTCACAGAAAAGCACAATGCAGCAAAATGACATGAAAAAGTATGAATTTTCTGCAGCTCCTTATCTGTTAAAGAAATCAAATATCGAATTAAAATCTTCCCACAACAAATATTTTAGGTCAAATGACTTCAGTATAGAAGTGTTTTATATCTTTAAGGAAGGATTACATATTGTAATATATATGATATTATATACATGTAATAGTTTATATATATAGACATATATGTATTATATATATGTATGTGCAATACATTTATGTCTATATACACATATATGTCTATCTGTATAATTGTTATATATCTCTTAGGGTTATATATCTCTAATCTTAATAAACTTCCAGAAAATAAACATCCATGATCCAAACTGTAAAATGAGACTGGCCTAACTTTACTAATAAAGCCTAATGAGGATATTGAAGGAAGAGAAACTACAAGTAAGTTATCTTTCTCATGAATATTAGATATAAGAATTTCTAAAAAATAAATTTATTTTAGGGGAATACATCTTCATTGATTTGAGTTTATACAAGAAACCCAAGGTTATGTAGATACTCAAAAAACAATTTGTTTCATTAGATTAACAGGAAAAAGAACAATATTATATTTCAACAGATACAGATAAAGTTTTTGATCAAATTGACCTCTTTGTTGATAAAAATTCTTAGCAAGCTATGAATAGTAGGAAAATTTTTAATTTGATAAAGGGTATCTAAAACAAAAAACAATGACAACATTATAGTTACTTATGAAGTATTGAAAGCCTGTACACTGAGGTTAAAAATGAAAAACTGCTTTTACTACTCTTCAACATTGTATTGAGTTTCCCACTGTGAGCAATATTTCAAGAGGACATTTCTCCAAAGAAGATATGCAAAATCCCAACAAGCACATGAAAAAAAGGCTCAGTATCTATCCATTGGGAAAATTCTAATTAAAAACCACTGTGAGATATTCCATGTTAGAATGGCTATCACAAAAAGACAAGCAATTTCAAATGCTGGCCTGCAATGTGGAGTAAAGCAAACCCTTGCACACTGTTGGTAGGGTTGTAAATTGGCACAATCACTATGGAAAACAGTATAGAGGATACTCAAAAAATTAAAACTAGAACTACCATATGATCCAGCAATTCTACTTCTGGGAATAAATCCAAAGGAAATGAAAATACTAACTTGAGAAAATATCTACTTTCCCATTTTCATAGCAGCATTATTTATAATGCAGTCAAGGCATGGAAACAACCTAAGTGTCAATTGATGGATGAATGGATAAAGATGTTGAAGTTTATTTTTACATAATAGACTACTGTTCAGTCATAAAGATGAGGAAACCCTGCCATTTGCAACAGCATGGATGGACCTGAGTCATATGTTACATGAAATAGTGTTAGTTGCTCAGTTGAGTCCGACTCTTTGTGACCCCATGAGCTGTAGTCCACTAGGTTCCTCTGTCTGTGGAATTCTCCAGCCAAGAATACTGGAGTGGGTTGCCATTTCTTCCTTCAGGGGATCTCTCCAACCCAGGGACTGAACTCAGGTCTCCTGGGTTGAAGGCAGATTCTTTACTCTCTGAGCCACCATATGTCAGGCAGAAAAATACTGTATGAGTTTACTTATTTGTGGAATCCAAAATAACACTCCCAAACTCAGAGAGATCAGACCTGTGGTACTAGAGGCAGAGGGCGGCAGCGGAAGGAATTGGAGGAAGATGGTCAAAATATACAAACTTCCAGTTATAAGATCAACAAATAATGTACTAGGGATATAATGTACAACATTACAACATCACTGCTGTATGATATATATAAATGCTATTAGGAAAGTTAATCCTAGAGCTCTCATCACAAGAGAGATTTTTATTTTTTATTTTTTCCTTTCCTTTTTATAAAAAAAATTATTTTTGTTTTTGGCAGTTACCAAAAGCAGTTGCCATTATTTGCAGAAAATATATTTATGGATCCGGAAAATCTCAAAGAATGAATCTACAGATGGAAATTTGGAATTAATAAGTTAAATTTATCAAGGTCATCTGATAAAAGGTCAATAAACAATGATTAATTGTGTATCAGTAATAATCAGAAAATTAATTTAAAATTTTTCATTAGTATCATAAATCATCAACATCCTAGGACTAAGTTTAACAATAGAGTTTCAAGCCCTTTACACAAAACACATTAACGAGAGAAATTAATGAACCAAATAAATGGGGGAGTGGTTTATCTATGTTTTTTGTAGAAGATTCAGTATGGTTAATGTTTCGATTCTTTGTATATAATTTATAGATTAAATTTATTCCCAATGAGAACCTTAGCAATGTTGTAAATCATCTCAAAGAATAGAAAGTTTCAGAGTTGACATTTTTGAAATTTGAAAACTTGATTTTAAAGTTTACATGGAAATACAAGTCGTCCAAAAGAATAGAGCTGAGGAAATTTTACTATCATATTTCAAGGAAGAATAATCTGGATATGCCTATGGGGCATGTATAAAAGAAATATGGTCTTAATCATGAGCATACAGATCTGTAACATCTTATTTTAAAAGAAAATGTAAAAAAGAAAACTGAATAATCTCAGTACTTTATAAGCTCATATAAGCTATTTGAACAAAGTAGGTATTCCTACAAAAAACATACTTTTATTAATAAATGACAAATGTAAGACATTTTAGTGAAAATCTTTAAAATTTTTAAGGTTACTTTTGTCTTCAGAACCCCAGAATTTTGCAGAAAAGAGTTTAATGCAAACTCAACTGGAAAATTAAACACACTGCTGACTTTGAAATGTAATGTAAAAATATGTTGATCATAAATTTCTTTAATGATGTATAAGAAGAACTAATAGTATATATAGTATTCAGTAGTTTCACAATAAATACATATTGAATGGGTAATTGAATGGAATGGTACATGACTACCAAAATGTAACGCTGACCTTGGGAAGGTTCCAGGGTAACAGTTCACCATTCTTGCAAGAAATAGTCCAGTTTTCTGAAAAGCAGCTTCTCCTGGTTACAGATGTTTAGATAATATCAACTATTTCTTTTTATTTGGAGCTTATTGCATAATGGATTAAAAATGAAAGCAAAGCATAATGAAGCTCTTTGTTATATACTCAAGTGGGAAAAGGGGGTAGAGAACAAGTATTTGAACACAACTGAAAATTAATCCTTTGTCAGTTGTTTCATTTGCTATTATTTTCTCCCTTTCTGAGGGTTGTCTTTTCACCTTGCTTATAGTTTCCTTTGCTGTGCAAAAGCTTTTAAGTTTAATCAGATCCCACTTGTTTACTTTTGTTTTTATTTCCATTACTCTAGGAGGTGGGCCATAGAGGATCTTGCTTTGATTTACATCACTGAATGTTCTGCCTATGTTTTCCTCTAGAGTTTTATAGTTTCTGGTCTTAACATTTAGGTCTTTAATCCATTTTGAGTTTATCTTTGTGTATGGTGTCAGGAACACAACTGGATTATATTTTAATGTTTTAATCACCAAAATACTCCTGGAAAATAAAGTCCATAACTTTGAAATGAAAATGAGCACTGGAAATCCTCAACTTTATGTAGTTTCCAGAGGCAATGAGTAGGTATGGGAAAAGGACAGGTTTTGATTAGGACCAGAAACCCTTTAAAGACATCTTAGTAGCTGTAATCATAAGGGCCACTTCACTGGTCTGTGATGGTTATCTTGAGTTGAGGGAGATTTCATTTATTGACCTAATTTTTTGAGTAAGTTCTATGAGCTAGGGGAGCTAGCTCCCTGCCCAGTGCTGGGGACATAAAGTATAAGGTACAGTGTGATCCTTAATTAGCTCAACTCTCCAGTTAGAAACAAATATGTAAAGTCCAATATTTACAGTTCAATATTACAAGTGCTCTAATAGAGGTTTATAAAAATGCCATAGGAACCCAGGGGATTAAAAGTAGTAGAGATGTGCAAATCTTAACAAGTAGGTAGCATTAGTGTAAAGCCTGTAGAATGAATATGTCTCTAGGCATAGGGACAAAAATGGCTATTCTAAAAAGGAAAAATTGCTTTAACGTTGGTACAACTTGCGGTGTTATTGGAAACAGTGGAAAGCCATGCTTAATTTATGCTCTGGAGACATCAATAATAGACTATGAATTTGGATATATAAGTTATTGTAAAGATTCATATGTGTAGAGGTCAGGAATGAAGACTCTGTAGGTGAAAGAAAACATTAGGAGATTTTCCAGATAAGAATTATGTTTTTGGGAAACAACTAGAGGCAAAATTCAGGATACACTGCAGAGTAAGATAAAATCTTATTGTTGAGGCATGTCAAAATTCAATGGTATGAAGATACAGTATCTTCAATGCTTTTAAAATTTAAATCAGAATAAAAATAGTGCTCCTTCATCTCACGATCACCAAATGCTTTAAGGTTTAATGAAAATGGTGACTGCTTATATAACATTGTTGAGCTAATGAGGATGGAATGCAGCGAATTGGAGCATTACTCTAGGTCAGCTATATACTGGATCAACTTCATTTCATGTGACTTGTGCAAGTGAGGCAAACTCCCTCCCTGTACACAGAAGTGTAGAAAATAGTATTAATAATAACTATGAAATGTATAAAATAGTAATATTTTCCCCATAGAGCTACTTTAAAAACTAAATGCATTAATACATGTGGAGTGCTTTAGCTGTGATTATTCCACAGTGGTTTTCAAAGGGAATGGGGGATTGTGGGTGAGGCGTGATGTGATTTCGGCTCCCAGGGAACACTTAACAAACGTCTGGACACTTTCATTTTGAATTATCACAACTGGGAGGAGATATGACCGTAACTAGTGGATAGAAGCTAGAGTAGGTTTCTAAACAACCCACCATATACAAGATAGCCAGCCACGATAAAGAGTTATTTGTTTTAAAATATCATTAGTGCCAAGATTGAGAAACCCTGCCTGCACTAGAAAAATGCTAATTTTTCTGCCTGGGTTACTCAAGGAAAATTTTGATCGGTCAGCTAGGAAATAAAAGCTTGATATACTGAATTGTTAGATCCAGATATGAAACTGAATAAAAAGATGGAAAATTTCCCAATACATTCTATAAATCACAGTAATTCACTGGAAGTAACAGTTTTGTTTTTGTTTTTTTTAAGTCAGAATGTAGGAAGCTCACAGAATATCCAGGAAAGCTAGCAACCTGGGTTGATTGCTTCAGAGCCAAGAACAAAGCAAGGTATGATACATCCAGAAAAATAAAAACCAAAAAGTCCTCACCCACAATACATAGAACTGCTGTTTCTATCTGCTGCCTAGCAAGTCTGACACCAGATACTTCCAGGAAGACATCACCAAAGAACCAATGCCTTTGTTCAGTGTTTGGAAGATGATCTGATTTTTCCGAGATGACCACCATTTAAAGATGCTAACTTCCTAAACGTGCCTCCTGAAGGTGCATCTGATCAACAAAACAGAGGTAACATGAGAACTTTAGCTGCAAGGGAATCTTAGAAATTAGATTTTAATCTAATCAGATTGACCACTAGTCTAGTCCATTTACCCTCTATTATAGAAGGAAGAAATCTCAAGTACTGTAGTATCTGAAAGATCTGTTCTTTGTCTTGGGACCCAAAATTTTAATCCTTATGTAAATGAGCTCCTAATGTACTGCTTATACCCTTCCTTTCAGTTCCATTCAGTTCAGTAGCTCAGTCGTGTCTGACTCTTTGCGAGCCCATGAACCGCAGCATGCCAGGCCTCCCTGTCCATCACCAACTCCCGGAGTTTACCCAAACTCATGTCCATTGAGTCGGTGATGCCATCTAACCATCTCATCCTCTGTCCCCTTCTCCTCCTGCCCTCAATCTTTCCCAAAATCAAGATCTTTTCAAGTGAGTCAGCTCTTTGCATCAGGTAGCCAAAATATTGGAGTTTCAGCTTCAACAGCAGTCCTTCCAATGAACACCCAGGACTGATTTCCTTTAGGATGGTTTGGTTGGATCCCCTTGCAGTCCAAGGGACTCTCAGGAGTCTTCTCCAACACCACAGTTCAAAAGCATCAATTCTGCGGCGCTCCGCTTTCTTTATAGTCCAACTCTCACATCCATACTGGAAAAACCGTAGCCTTGACTATCTGACCATTGTTGACAAACTAACGTCTCTGCTTTTTAATATGCTGTCTAGATTGGTTATAACTTTCCTTCCAAGGAGTAAGTGTCTTTTAATTTCATGGCTGCAATCACCACCTGCAGTGATTTTCGAGCTCCGCAAAATAAAGTCAGCCACTGTTTCCACTGTTTCCCCATCTATTTTCCATGAAGTGATGGGACCGGATATCATGTTATTAGTTTTCTGAATGTTGAGCTTTAAGCCAAATTTTTCACTCCCCTCTCTCACATTCATCAAGAGGCTCTTTAGTTCTTCTTCACTTTCTGTCATAAGGGTGGTGTCATCTGCATCCTTCCTTTTTTTATTAATGGGCCAGACAGTTTTAAGATATTCCTCAGAAAAGAAACCTCTTTGCTGTAATAACCAGTATTAACAATGTCCGTCATCAGACTAAACATCTGAATATCCTGTTCATCCAGAGGCAGCAAGGGTTCATTTTTGAGTAAAGCAACTTTTATGGGTTGAATTGTACCCACAAAATATATATGTTAGAATACTAAAATCCAGTACCTCACAATGTTACCCTATTTGGAAATAGGGCCTTTATAGAGATTATCAAGTTAAAATGAGGTTATTGAGGTAGACCCTAATCCAATACAAGTTGGCATCCTTATAAAAATGGGAGATTTGGACACAGAGACAGACATAGTTTGAAAATTATCTGAAGTCACAGAAGAAGATGGCCATAAAATTACAGAGGAGTTTCTATAAGCCAAAGAATGCCAGAGATTATTAACAAATACTGGAAAGCTAGACAAGACAAGGAAGAGTTGTCTATTAAGCTGTTAGAGAGAACATAGTACTGCTGGCACCTTGATTTCAGATTTCTAGCCTCCTGAACTATAAGACAGTAAATTTCCCTTTAAGCCACCCAATTTTTGGCGCTTTGTTATTACTGGCCTAGGAAACTAATAGTGTGTCCTTTCCTCTGGTTCCAAGGCTACTGAACCAACAAAGCCTATCATCATTAAAATTCAAAGAATTTGTCTCAGACTTATAAATAACAGCAGTGTCCTCCCATAGAATATTATAGTAGGTCACCAATTAAAGTATTTAGGAAGTGAAAGGAAGGTAAATAGAGACTCCTTTTGAAGAATCTATAAGCTACATGAGGGCTGGAACCTAGTCTTGTTGCTGTTCAGTTGCTAAGTTGTGTCCTACTCTTTGTGACCCCATGGGCTGCAGCATGCCAGGCTCCCCTGTTCTCCACTATCTCCCAGAGTTTGATCAAATTCATCTTCATGGAGTTGGTGATGCTATCTAACCATCTCATCCTCTGCTGCCCCCTTCTCCTTTTGCCTTCAATCTTTCCAAGCATCAGAGGCTTTTCCAATGAGTTGGCTCTTCTCATCAGGTGGACAAAGTATTGGAGCTTCAGCTTCAGTGACAACCCTTCCAATGAATATTCAGGGTTGATTTCCTTTAGGGTTGACTGGTTTGATCTCCTTGCAGTCCAAGGGACTCTCAAGTGTATTCTCCAGCACCACAATTCGAAAGCATCAGTGCTTGGGTGCTCAGCCTCCTTTATGGTCCAACTCTCACATCCATACATAACTAATGGAAAAACTATTGCTCTGACTATGCAGACTTTTGTTTGCAAAGTGATGTCTCTGCTTTTAATATGCTGGGAACCTGGTCTTACTATCAGTAAATCTTCAGGGGTTATAACAGTACCTACCCATGTGAGATGCTCAGTACTTTTTGCTTAATAAAGAATTGGAAAAGAGAAGGTGTTAAGTTGAAAGTTTTATTTTAATTATAAGAATAGTTGGAAGTTGGACATGCTTATTCATGAAACAAAGCACCTAGTTTAGAAGAAGGAATTACAGATGCAAACAACAAAATATAATTGACAAGCCAAAGTATTTGTGTAGACAAAAGTAGCTAGAAACAAAAACCAGGTAGAAAGTTAGTTTTACAAATGTGTCAGGACATTTGTTTGACAACAAGGGAAAGAAGCATGAGCAGATGAGATACAGATAAACTCTAGAGGTGAAAATGTGGAAGTTGGGAGAGTTCATACAGGTTGGCTTCTAATTTCCTTGTAAAGTAGGGAACTGGCAGCCTGCCGAGAATAGGAGGGCAGGGTGGGGGCAGAGGGCTTTAGAAATATGGGCAAGATTTGGACTAGCCACTAAGGGAAATGTGAAAAGTTGTTGATTAGGATTAAGTAAAAGGATTGCTGAACTGATTTGAGGGGCCAGCTGAGGTTGAAAATTAAATTTGTAATGGAGAAAATAAGCTCAGGTATGTGAATTTCCCTAACAGCATTTGGCAACCTGAGAGCAAAAGCAAAGAAAATGGATGTTAGGGTTGGAGACTGGTGAGACAGGTGAGGCAGATGGTCAAGGGAGTGATGGATGAGAAGGTGCTACCAAGAATGCATTTGAAATGATGGATCATGGGGTCCAGTGCGAGTGAGGAAGGGAGGGCTGCCAGGAGGGGCTAATGGAGTCAGTGAATAAAGAAGTGACCAAGCATGGGGTTCAATGAGGTAAAATAGTAGGCTTACTGGAACAAAGAGACTGAAAGAGGCGAAAGAGTCATAAGCTGTGGTCAGATGGAGAATTTTGGTGTTCCAGTTTCTCAGGTGTACCATTCATCATTATCAACAAACCTTTACTAAATGGGAAATGAGCACACAGTTCCCTTGTTCTAGGTCAGAGATTCTATTCCTATTGCTCATTTTCTTGAAGGAAAACAGAATTAGTGACAAAGATTTGGGTTAGGAAGCAGAACCATTTAGTAAATAAAGTTTAAAAATTAGTGTAAAAGTAAGGGGAAAATATTTCAAACTTTCTCCATGTGATTAGAAGCTGAGAACTTTGTACATCTGTCCAAATTTTCCTCTTTTGCTCTAATTTCATCCTTTCAAAATACCAGAGTTTTTTTTTTTTGGAACTCTAATTCATAATGCATTTTATTTCTATAGAATATTTTTTCTTCCCCCTAAAACTACACAAAAACTACTTTCTGCCTGTGAATCTTTCTAAACTACACACAATTATATATTTCAGACCGATTTCATGATTTCAGTTACTAATGTATATTTCTTCATTTCTATGGTCTGAAATATGTTGTATCTTACTTAATGTTCTTGAGTAAATTGTATCTTTCTGTAAAAGAACATATTTCTAAAATCTAAAAGCAATCGGTATAGTTGAATAAGATGAAATATATAGTTTGTTAGGAAATTTACCAAGAAAAAATTAAACTAAAACTGGATTTACTTATCCTGATAAGGAGCACTGTGCATAGAAAATATTTCAGAAAACCAAAAATATTCATTGTATTTCTAAACAAACTTAAAGCTTTAGTACTTATCGCTTATAAGGGTAAAAGATAAGAATTAAATTCTGGTAGAAACTACACTTCAAAGTATTCAAATGGTCCTCTAGTGATCAAATGCATTTGCAAAATAAATTCATTTACCAAGTGATGGCTAATGCCAGAGACTTAAATTCAGTCTACATAACTCAGTCAAAGGTGTAACACTGGAGAAAGAAAGGCAATTTTCTGCCCAGTTGAATTAGTCTGAAACTGCTTTTAAAATTTTCTATATATGTCTGCTCTGAAAATTTGGGGAAGTGTTTGGGATAATCGGAGAAAGCTCAAAAGAGAACAGAAAAGATCCCCCAAAATGAGTAAAAGACATGTGAAACAACTGAAAAAATTAACTTACGTAGTCTTGAAAAGAGAAAACTGAGGTGAGCCATGTTCACAATCTATAAATAATGCCTCTTGGGTAACAATATAATGGATGAGGGAATTATTCATAGCCTCAGAAGACATGAGGACAAATAGCAATGATTGGAAGATAAAGAAGGCAAAATATAAGTTAGATATTAGGAACTCGATAGGCTAGGTGGTGTATTCTTGTTAGACCAATGTGAATACAACTGTTTTTGTCCAACGACATAATAAATACCTGAGAGATTAAAGTTTCCCAGAAAATTTGCTTTCTTTTTTAATTGGTAAATTTCTTCGTATCAGTGTTAAAGCTTTTCAAACCACTTTAACCTGAAAAATTAACCTGAACAACTTAGTAGAACAACTCCTAATTGCAAATGAAACAATAAAAAACAAAATCATCACTCAAATAAGTGAAAAATAATGCAAAAGTAATTTTGAGAGATATAAGTTTAAATCTTATATTAAGAGATATAAATTTTAAACTCATGTTAAAAACATCATCAATGTTGTAGATTCACTACCATGTGGAAGCTAAAAGCATCTCCTTTGGGAGATGCTCAGAGAAAGCCATTGAACTTTGCCATGTACCGCAGGAGCTAGATAAGGTATGAAAAAAGTAGTTTAGTGAATAGGGGGTAATTTTAGGTACAGATCAGAGAAATGTCTAGCAAATGGAGAGGATGATACTGAAGCTAAGGGAGCAGATTTGTAACCAGAAAAATCTGGACTTGAATCCTTTCTCTAGCACTGACTGTTGTCCTTAGACTTAAGCTCTCCCTATCCCGATACCTTAGCCATAAAATGTAAACCAGAGGGTTGTTGTGACAATTAAATCCCATAAGATAATGTATGCAAATTCTCTACCTCATAGCTGTTATTTTCCAATGAATTGTCATCCTTGAAATGAGTGTTCTGGGAAATGCTTAGAAGGATAAACAGTGGATTAGTCATGAGCAATGAACACACATGGTAATATGATTAGTTACCTGCAAAAACTCCCTTTTTTCCTTTGATTCTTTCCATTTTCTCTTCCCTTAGCCATTCATTTGTATTCTGTAGGCAAATCTAATTGTTAAGTTGGAACCATCTGTTTGGCAGAAAATCTCTATGAATGGCAAATCCATCAGAATCTTTATCAAATTTTTTTCTACTAAGTAAAGTAAAGTAAAAGTAAGATTTTGCATAAGAGAATGTACTTTTGTTAATAACATTTAATTTTTATAATATATAACTTGATATTCTTTATAACATAAATTTTAGAGTTATTTTAATTAATGAATTAACTACAGCTTGGAAGTAAATAAAGGTTTATTATAAGCAGTAAAATAATGCAGGTCTATTTAGAGTATATGGAATATTTTATTCAGATAGAGATAACTACAGACATTGTTCCGTAAAAATAGGATAATATTATGGGAAGCATCACTTACAGGAACTGTTTTTTGAAATGGGTGCCTTAGATCAGGATTACTCATTCTCTTGATCTGTAATAATTCCTTAATTTCACCTTTGTTTGAATTACTTTCTGTTGTCACTATATCATCCTTCTTACTTACCACAAACAAGCCTCATAACCAGGTAGACAAGAAACAAATTGCTCCAGCACTCCATTAAAATTCATTATTCCTACCAAAAAACAAAGTAGAATTTCAGGTCTAAAAAATCTGTTTAGTAACCCACTTCAAAAATATGTTTAAATTTATTCTTTTATTAAATATTCATTTAAAATTTTCTCATTTCTTTGGGATTAATCCTACATAGTATTTTTAGAAATATGTCAGAAAGTAGAAAATAGCCAAGAAAAAGTTAAATCAAGAAAGTATTGGAAAAAATTTTGATTGTATCTCTATGATTATATCATTGAAAAAATCTGCTTATACCAGATGCAGGAAGCACAAGAAGTTCTCCATAAAAATGGATTTAATGTATGAAAGATAATTCACAGACTGGAAAACCAAATAGCTAAGAAATCCTTGGAGATGTTCTAAATTAAAAAAGAAATACCATTTATTGGTCAATAATTTAACTTATATGTAGAGTACATCATGAGAAATGCTGGGCTGGAAGAAACACAAGCTGGAATCAAGATTGCCGGGAGAGATATCAATAACCTCAGAGATGCAGATGACACTACCCTTATGGCAGAAAGCGAAGAAAAACTAAAGAGCTTCTTGATGAAAGTGAAAGAGGAGAGTGAAAAAGTTGGCTTAAAGCTCAACGTTCAGAAAACTAAGATCATGGCATCTGGTCCCATCACTTTATGGGAAATAGATGGGGAAACAGTGCAAACAGTGTCAGACTTCATTTTTTTGGGCTGCAAAATCACTGAAGATGGTTATTGCAGCCATGAAATTAAAAGACACTTACTCCTTGGAAGGAAAGTTATGACCAACCTAGACAGCATATTAAAAAGCAGAGACATTATTTTGCCAACAAAGGTCCATCTAGTCAAGGCTATGGTTTTTCCAGTGGTCATGTATGGATATGAGAGTTGGACGGTGAAAAAACCTGAACGCCGAAGAATTGATGCTTTTGAACTGTGGTGTTGGAGAAGACTCTTGAGAGTCCCTTGTACTGCAAGAAGATCCAAGCAGTCCATCCTAAAGGAGATAAGTCCTGGGTGTTCATTGGAAGGTCTGATGTTGAAGCTGAAACTCCAATACTTTGGCCACCTCATGCGAAGAGTTGACTCATTGGAAAAGACCCTGATGCTGGGAAGGATTAGGGGCAGGAGGAGAAGGGGACGACAGAGGATGAGATGGCTGGATGGCATCACCAACTCGATTTACATGGGTTTGGGTAGACTCCGGGAGTTGGTGATGGATAGGGAAGCCTGGCGTGCTGCGGTTCATGGGGTCGCAAAGAGTCGGACATGACTGAGCGACTGAACTGAACTGAATTGAATAAATGGTAAAAGCTGGTATAATCAGAAATGTGAAAACTCTAGTGGATGAGATTCTAAACTAAAGTAGCCATTGGAGAGTTATCTGGCAGCTTTATGTTACATTAAGTGTATGAAGTCCCTATGCCTACAAAATTTCACTTCTTGGAAAGTATCACAGAGATTTCCTCAGATACTATCCAAGAAGACACATAAGGACTTCATTGCAGCTTTGCTTGTGGTACTGAGCAATTGTATACAATCTAATTGTTCATTTCAGTGGGAATACTGTGTAAGGAAAACAAGTAAGTGACTGGTAAGACATCCAGAAAAATGAATATATCATAAACACAATGAATAAGAAAAGGAGAGATAGAAATAGGCAAAATCTATAGTACAACAAAATGTTCAAATTGAAATGCATATATATATATATATATATATATATATAACAATTCTATATACCTTACATCTACATACATTTACAATAATACAATTCAAAGAATTTATTATCAGTACGTCAGAGTTATGTTTGTGGGGAATGGAAGGAAGAGAAGGATAGGAAAGAGGAGGGGGAAAGGAATAAATAGGTATTCAATAAATAAGAGAGGAATTTGCATGACCAAAAGACAGTTGTATTTTAGAAATGAAGGAAATTGTTAACTCAACATTCAGCACCTGAGACTCAAAATTAAACAAATAGGAAAAGAGGTAAATCATGAACTCATATACAGTATTCATTAAAATTTTTATTTCTACCTGATAATTATTCTACATAGAGTTTTGTAGAGCCTTTAGATGTAGCAGAGTATGTCAAAACTGACAATAAAATAAAACAATGTAAATTTTAGAAAATGAAAAATCCTGAAGATAGTTTGAGACTTTAAAACCTATATTAGACGCTTTCTGGATATCTGCCCAAATTTCAATGACACCGTCTCTCTGTCAACTGTCAATTCCCTCTGCCCCTCCCCTCAACCCCATTTGTCTCATTAACTGGAGTGAGATTCTGGCAGCCATACCATACTCAGGTGGGTCAATAGGAATCTATCTCCCATGAGTCAGGAATTGGGATCCAGAGGCAAGGACAACATCTACTTATTCAGGAACTGAGGCGATGCAACCTGAGGAATTTTTCAAGGGTTATATTCTTATTGTTTGTGCAAAGAGAGCCAATGGAAAGGCAGTCTCTCCCAGCAAGGGAAGATGTACAGAGGTGCAGAGAGAGAAAGTAGGAAAAAGACCTTGATTCTTTGCCCCAAGTGGTGCTGTGACTAATTTCTCCCAAATATTGCAGCCTTCTTCCAATAAATTTCAATTAAAAATATTTCTTGAGCTAGCTTGAATTGATTTCTATAATTCTCAACCTAATAAGACTTGAGCAATTATGGGATAGACTTCCAGTACTCACTCACATCCTACCTTATTTTCTCACATCTTGAACTTTTTCATCTCTCACCCTCAAGATGAAAATGTATAGCTCTGGAATCTTTCTGGGGTTCTGGGTCTTATATTTCATCCATTTCTATGACAGTTTTTTTGAGCACAAAACCATTTATTCGACAGAAGACAAATATGTTTCTTTATCGGATGGGAAAAATTAAAAGCAAGAGGACTTACTGGCTCATGCAACAGAAAGCCCAAAGATAGATTTGGGTTTAAGAACAGTTAAATCCAAGTGCTGAATCAGCAAGGTGACACTCTTTTCTGTGATGTCTGCTTTCTTGTGTATTGGTTTCTCTCTTTGCAGACTATCATGGCAAAGACAATCAGAACTGCTTTATTATATTGTACAAATATAATACTGAGAAAACATCAGTGAAAAGCAATTGCTTCTTTCACTATTATTCCAGTGATTCCAAGTGGCTTGATGTGAGTCAAGTAGCTGTTCCTGAATCAGTTATAGTAACTCAGATTGACTTCTCTGGACATCAAACCCACTTCTGAGTCAAGGTAGCGGTTGAAGAAAGCTCTATGCAAAACAGATCAACTCAAAAGACTGGAGAAGTAGTTTCTTTAAGAAAAATCAAAGTGTAATACCAAAATTTGGGGACAACAGATGCTGGACAGATAAAAAATATGCTAGTTACATTTATCATTTTAATCTCTCATTTAATGTAGGATTACAATTTCACATTAAGGGAAACTTCACAGTTACCAAAGGAAGAAAATTATATTCTTATATTTGAAATGGATTGTATAAACATACCACATAAAATATTCAAAGGCTTATCAAATGCATAGCTTATTAAGGAAAGGAAAATTAAAGAGTCATAAAGAATAATAGTGGCCATTTTTGCTATTTCCAAGAATTATGGGGAAAAATCTTAAAATCTTTAAAACTATTGTTTTGGACTCCTCAATAGCTACTGTTTTATAATATTACTGAACATTTAAACACTCCTGTGGGGAAAAATGGACTAGCACATTTTCTAAAAACAGAATACAATATGATTCAGCTGTGATGTGGTTCTTAATTCTAAATATGTACTAGAATCTCCTGACTAGTTTTTACAAAATGTACACTTTGGGGCACTATCTTCATCAGTCTTATAGGAGTTTTCTGTTACATTTATACTTCACTGTGTCAAAAATTTTACCCAAAACTTGAGAGCAAGCAACAAGAACTGAATTTTTTAAAATGTGGTGCTTAGCTTGATTTTCTATTGTCTGGTCTTTTTAAGAATTCTATAGGGGTAGAAGTTAATTTGTAGACTTTTAAAAAAACATAAAAATGGAAGTAATTTCTGTTCAATAGAAAAGATAGCCCCTCAACTGCAAAGATGTATGTTACTGTTGGATTTGAATCATGTTTGTTTTTCTATCACTGCCTATAAATATCTAACCTTTCAAATACTCTTTGGTTTCTACAACTTACTGGTTCTCTCTAGTGGATTAAACTTTTGACATATGCTCATTTTATATTTGTACAAGAGTCATGATAATGTTATCTTTTTGAAAATTATAGTTAAAAATAGTTCACTTTGTAATTTACCTATCACTATTCATTTTACAGGTATTCACTGACAAATAATTTTACAAGTTTATCAATAATTTTTAAATTTAATTTATTTTTAATCAATTGATTACCTATATTCTTTCTTCATAAATTTAAAGCCCCAAAAAAGTAATATATCAACATGGTTTTCTTTGTTCCCCTTTAGTATAAGAACATATTGAATATGACTTGGGTCAGTTAGGACAGACACTTAGAAATCCCCTCATACAAGTGAAAACATAGGAATTAAGTATCTTGTCTTCAAGGTTTTGCCATAACAAAGCAATTAAACTACTCATTCAAAATTTCTTCTGAAATATTTGAAGAAGTAGATGTAGAAGGCTGTGTAAACAAATTTATATACTGTTTATCTATGTTTATTTCCATATGTGTGAAAAAGTTGTATAGAAGAACAAATATAATATGCCACCTGCACTTCTAGATAAGAGGAATTTTCATTTCAAAAAGAAATACACTTACATTTGAGTGTGTATAAACAAAGGTTATTTTTAAAGCCACATTATATAGAGGTTTACTATCTTCTCAAAATATCACGATATTATTGACCTACTTGCTCCACCTGAGGGGCTCTGTCCTTCCTACAAGTAGTTTATTTACCATAGTGTCTATTGTTAAAAAATGTGGTCATGCAAAAATATTTGCTGGAAGATTTTGAGTTTTAATTTTTTAAAATTTCTCTCTGCTATTGACTCCTTATTCTTACATTTTTTATCCTATACTCTCTATAGTTTTATTCTCTACTAGACTGTCTTCATTGGAATTCTTTGGATTTTTTGTTTGCATTATGTAGTATTTTGGGTTGAATTATATAACTGTGTATATTATATATAAATCTATATATATATATATAACATTTTTCATATGGTAGTGACTTAATAACGGAAGCATATAAAGTTGAACCATTTCATATATAAATGTACAAAATCTCAGATAAAAGTTTTGAGGAAATAGGTGCTAACTGGTCAATTGAATGTCTTGCTTATTATGTCTAGTACAGTTCTCTGAATGGGCTTCCCTCATAGCTCAGTTGGTAAAGAATCTTCCTGCAAAGCAGGAGACCCAGATTCAATTCCTGAGTCAGGAAGATATGCCGGAGAAGGGATAGGCTACCCATTCCAGTATTCTTGGGCTTCCCTTGTGGCTCAGCTGGTAAAAATCCACCTGCAATGCGGGAGACCTGGGTTTGATCCCTGGGTTGGGAAGATCCCATGGAGAAGGGAAAGGCTACCCACTCCAGCATTCTGGCCTGGAGAATTCCATGACTATACAGTCCGTGGGGTTGCAAAGAGTCAGACATGACAACTGACTTTCACAGTTCTCTGAAGGATACTTAAAAGACCTTTGTTGAACTGAATCAACTAGAAACACAATATGGTATTAAGAAAAAATATTTTTTCAAGTTCTTTTTTTCTGAAAAAATAGCATATGTAGAGTATTTTGCTCTTCTTGCTTTTATTTGTAACTACTACATGATGAGGATAATTTTTTTTCAAACACACAACTATAAAGTCGAATTTTTATTTTTATATATAAAATGTGTATGTACAATAAGTATTCTATCTCAATCATCACCAACTATTTTTAAGAGCCAAGAGGTTCATTTACTTATGGAAGAACATTTGCTGAGTTTGCATGAAGTGTCAAATAACACTTTTAGGATCCAGGTATCTAGTGATGAATAAAAAAGTGTTTCTCTTTTATTTTGGGATTTTCATTCTAATGTAGGACATCAATATCTAGAAATAAATTCATGGAGTGTTAACTGACTGTCATAAAATTGTAGTGGAGCGGTGCATGTATGACTGAATAATTAGTTAGGTGGACAATGAGGCCTCTCTGAGAGGCTACTTATTTTTTCTTTTTAAATTTTTATTGGTGTATACTTGATTTACAATGTTGTGTCAGTTTCTGCTGTATACCATAGTGAATCTGTTATGCATAAACATATACCCACTATTTTTTAGACTCTTTTCCCATTTAGACCATTACAGAGTATTGAGTAGAGTTCCTTGTGCTATAGAGTAGGTCCTTATTAGTTATCTATTCTATATACAGTTGTGTGTATATGTCAATCCCAGTCTTCTAATTTATCCATTCCCATACTTATCCCCTGGTAACCATGAATTTGTTTTCTACATCTGTGACTTTACTTCTGTTTTGTAGATAAGTTCACTTGTACCCTTTTTTAGGTTACATATATTAGTGATATCATTTGATATTAATATTTCTCTTTCTGACTTCACTCAGTATGACAATCTCTAGGTCCATTCATGTTTCTGCAAATGGCATTATTTCATTCTTTTTTATGACTAAGGAATATTCCATCACATATATGTACCACATCTTCTTTAGAGGATAATTCAGGTTTAAAAAGCTAATTTTGACTCTTTTCATAGACTTTTAAGTATACACAAAGGGACTAAATATGCTACCATTCAGGTTTCTACTCTGAAAGTTTTAAAAGTTTGCTTTATTTTAATCAGCTTCTCATAAATTCAAATAAATGTTTATTAGATTGATATTAGATGCTATTTCTTATTAAATGGATGTTTGAACCAAAATTCATAGGTGAATTTTATAATTGAATTCTGCCTTTATTTCATTTATTTTTTTTTCAATTTCTTCACCTTCTCTTCATTATTCTTTGTCCATCCTCATTTTATTCTTCAGAATGACATTGTCCTAATGCTGCTTAATATTCAGCATATGGGAACTGGTTACTATACATTTTAAAGTATCTTTTAAATTTAAAAAAAGTAACTCATTACCGAGATTATGTATAAACAAGGCATTAAGCCTCTTTCTTGCCTTTTTTCTTTTTATCATACTTGATTCAGGACAATTCAACCTAGTAAGACGTGGATGGGTTAAATTAATGTGACCTGTATAGATTACCCCTAGAATATAGACATAAAGCATATACTTAACTACTGCTGAGTTATAGAGATGGATAAAGCTGTTAGTATATTAGTACTTTGCTATGTCATAACTCAAAAACAAATGTAATCTAAAGATCTCCTTACACAAATACATAAGGAAGGACACATTTACTGAGCAGAATTTGGTTTAGCTGATATTAAAGTGTGGCTAATCAGTCACTTGCACAACAAAACTTGAATTTCTACCTGTAATAACAATTTCATTCTCTCCCATCCCACAGTTTTTACTTTATTTTCTTGATTTAGGAAGGCATTTTCTATCTTCAAAATTTTCCTGTATAACATTTTTACCATAAGATAAGCTTCACAAGGGATCACATTTGTATATATATTGTTCTAATGATTACTAACACCTAGCACAATTCACATAAAGGCTTTTGCTACTTGTATGAGTGTTTTCTTTTTAAATAATTGAATATGTAAACAATATATAAAGAAATAAATACATTTTAGTCCAATCGTTATAACTATGCTCTCATCTTTGTGGAAGTAATACATCTAAAAGGATAAAAGACACCCTAGACACATTTGCTCTACTTTGCGAATTTGCCAGAAGTTCTGAATATACGTATAAAGAAAATATTGATAAAAGAGAAAGAAGCAGGAGCTGTAGGATTGAGTAGGCCCACATATTTTTCTATCTGACATACAAATTTATCATATATTTAGTCCAAAATGAATTATGCTTGTTAAGAAAAATTCATGCAGTTAGCAAAGGTTTTTTAAAACCTTAAAACAGTGATCTCTGATTTATATACTCACTTACCTGGTGTTGGAGAAGACCCTTAAGATTCCCTTGGACTGCAAGGAGATCCAACCAGTCCATCCTAAAGGAGATCAGTCCTGGGTGTTCATTGGAAGGACTGATGTTGAAGCTGAAACTCCAATACTTTGGCCACTTCATGCGAAGGGTTGACTCATTGGAAAAGACCCTAATGCTGGGAAGGATTGGGGACAGGAGGAGAAGGGATGACAGAGGATGAGATGGCTGGATGGCATCACCGACTCGATGGACATGGGTTTGGGTAAACTCCAGGAGTTGGTGATGGACAGGGAGGCCTGGTGTGCTGCGAATTCATGGGTCGCAAAGAGTTGATCATGACTGAGCGACTGAACTGAACTGACCTGGTCCCCACTACAAGAAATATCAGATATTTGCCAAATAGTTAGCTAAATCATTTTGATTTTGATTGTAACTGATTCATTCAATACAATAATAATTTTATAGATTTAAGGAAGCATGTGGTTTTCCAGAGGTTTTAATTTTTTTAATCAATTTTTTGAAGTTTTGGATATCGGTATCTAGTATGTGCTATTGATGAAATGAAATGTCCTTCATAAAGGGGAAAGTCTTGTTTCTATAATTTCCACTTTGTTGTGCTTCTGAGAATAATTTGGTATCAGATTTCTAAAATTATCAATGTTTTTTAAAGCTTCAAGGCTAGTCTTACTTTGTATTTATTATTCCAAATCCCCTTTGTGATATACCCTCAGGCAGGCATATCATTTATTTGTACAACATATGCATGACAGATAAAGAACATTAGTTGTATAATATTTAGACTTTATCAATTTTCAAAATATAAAAATTATTCTAGTGTTCATTTCATAGAAATTTATGTATATATATATACATTTATGTAAATATATACAATTTATATATATTATATATATATAAAACATAGGTATGTAACCTACACTAAATGTATTTCTATATTATATAATGAAGTATACATTGAAATGTATTATGTTGCAAGTCAAAGTACATTTCCTATCTATGTTACTGATGCAGAAAAGGCTCAATATGAACAAAAAGGGAGTGCTACATCTCTAGTTGAACTCTAAAGCTTATTTTTTACTTTATAACCCATATTTTGCTTAATTAGTTTAGACAGTCACATTTATTATAGGCAGGTTTAATGTCAAATAATAATATGACATTGAACATTAGATTTATGGGGCATTTTACATGTGACCTTTAAGAGGAGATCAAATAAGCCATAAAATAAAATACTACATATTTTATTACTTGTAATTACTTAAGAAATTAACCAAGAAGAATGCAAGTTGCTCATTTGTATTAATTGCTGAGCTAACAAAAATAATAAAGTATTAGTTAGGGGACAATTTTCAAGCTATCTAAATATAAAAATTTAAGCTGGATATAGAGAGATGTTTTCAAATACATGATGTTGTATCTACACAACACATTCTGGCAAGTAATGTATTAATGCATAAGTCCACAGGCAGCAGTTACTTGACACCTGGCTTCCCACATTTATCATATGAAAAAATTGCTGATCAGATTTCAGTTTTTCACCCATACACACAAATGAAGGTATTGATTGTCATCCAAAGCAGCATTTTGGAAAAGATAGGTCACTGGTTTTCCCCAAGGAAAGATTTCATTAAAACATTTCTTTTAAATTCTTACTTTTGGATTCTGTTTTGACATAGCTGTCCTATACAGTTTGAATCAAAAGCTATATTTTTATATTGTTAGACTGCCAGCTTTAGTCTGACATACTGATGTAGTTCAAACCTTTCAATGATTGAATAGATGGAGAAAGTATTCTGGAATTCAAAAGCATTGATAAAAGTACTACAGAAGTGTAAATGGTTGACATATGATATACTGCTCCTGAAATTTCATCAATATTATTCCTTCAACATGTGTCAGTAATAAGAATTTAAAATCAAATATATTAGTGAATAGTGGAACAAATTATATGAACCAGTGGTAATTATCTTTGGAAGACTAAATGCCTGGGGAGTCCTAAATGGGGCTTTTACAATATACATGTGAATTCAAGACACAAAAAACTAAATAGCAGTATTATTGATACATAAAAATTGAATATGAAGAAATGTGAAGCATAGCATGCCTGTACATCATTAATCAGCAAAAGAAAGGGCCAGAACTTTAGCATTAAGGGTTCAGATTTGTCTAGGAGATGTGGCCTAGAAATTTGGAATAGTGGATAAATTGAGTTGAATCTGGAGGAAAGGATGGTTTGGTTGGGTAGAAAATAGTAAGATGTCATCCCAGCAGATTAAAAAAATCTGACAACAAATGACTGATGAGCACTTGGGCATGTGTGTTTGTATCCACACTTAGGAGAGCATGATGAACTGTAGGGATGAGTCAAGACCTCCCTTTTCCCAGTGTGCTGCAAATAATGGAAAAAACCCAGGTGTGAATGAGAAGTTGAGGAACATATTGCCTCTAAATCTAAGTAAATAGAAGATGCTTTATGTTTTAATTCCAGGTTGTGAAGGAAATATATGTTCCAAACATTTTGAATATTGAGGGAATAGAGTCAGTTTTTTATGCAATTTTTTGTACAATCTGTGTGATTCTTAAACATATATCCAGTAGTAAGAAACAGAAAAGAAAAAAAAAAAACCCTAAGATACAATAGCAAGCTACTAACCAGAGTACAAGACTACTCTCGTGTTCTTTCTTTCTCTTTTCATTTCTGGCCAATTGCTGAGGATAGGCAGTGTAGAGGGTAACTACAAAAGAGACTGTGAATGGAGACTCTGTCTCCATTCTCTAAAAGTGATGCATTCATTCTCTTGACCAAAGACAAGGATCTTAGTACGTGAACTGCATTTATAAAGATTTTAAAATGCCTACATATACATTTCTGCTGTAAATTAAACTTTACTTTCAATAATCTAGGATCTCATCTGATGGAAATAATTGGTGTATCTATGTTGATATTAGTACATAGGATTTTTCTGGATATTTTTAGGTTTCTCTGGTGTCTAAGACAATAAAGAATGTGCCTGCAATGCAAGAGACCCAGGTTTAATCCCTGTGTTGGAAAGATCTCCTGGAGAAGGGAATGGCTACCTACTCCAGTTTTCTTGCCTGGAGAATTTTGAGGCTAAAGGTCATTAAATGGGAAACGTTACTCTCTCAGCCAAAATAGACTGACCCACAAAGTATGGAACAACTAGGTTCAAAGCCAAAGGTCATAAAGTTACACATAGATGGAACAAGAAAGAAAAAAGTAGTAATAGTGAGGATTAGAACTTGGACAAGACAGCTACTTATAGGAAAGTAATTTTGTCCATCACTCAGTCAAGCCTCATTGAATGGCCTGTGAATGTGGAATGTTTTTAATTACCCCAGTAAGATGGTAGGCACTAAGAGAGGGCATCAGAGGGCAGACAGACTGAAACCACAATCACAGAAAACTAACTAGTCTAATCACATGGACCACAGCCTTGTCTAACTCAATGAAACTAAGCCATGCTGTGTAGGGCCACCCAAGATGGACAGGTCATAGTAGAGAGTTCTGACAAAGTGTGGTCCACTGGAGAAGGGAATGGCAAACCAATTCAGTATTCTTGCCTAGAACAGTATGAAAAGGCAAAAAGATAGGACACTGAAAGATGAAGTCCCCAGGTTGGTAGGTGCCCAATATGCTACTGGAGATCAGTGGAGAAATAACTCCAGAAAGAATGAAGAGATGGAGCCAAAGCAAAAACAACACCCAGTTGTGGATGTGACTGGTGATAGAAGTAAAGTCTGGTGCTGTAAGAGCAATATTGCATAGGAACCTGGAATGTTAGGTCCATGAATCAGGGCAAATTGGAAGTGGTCAAACAGGAGATGGCAAGAGTAAACATTGACATTTTAGGAATCAGCGAACTAAAATGGACTAGAATGGGTGAATTTACTCAGATGATCATTCTATCTACCACTGTGGGCAAGAAACCCTTAGAAGAAACGGAGTACCCATCATAGTCAACAAAAGAATCTCAAATGCAGTACTTGGATACAATCTCAAAAACGACAGAATGATCTCTGTTTGTTTCCAAGGCAAACCATTCATTATCATAGTAATCCAAGTCTATGCCCCTACCAGTAATGCTGAAGAAACTGAAGTTGAACGGTTCTATTAAGACCTACAAGAACTTTTAGAACTAACACCCAAAAAAGATGTCCTTTTCATTATAGGGGACAGGAATGCAAAAGTAGGAAGTTAACAAGTACCTTGAGTAACAAGCAAATTTGGCCTTGGAGTACAGAAGGAAGGAGGGCAAAAGCTAACAGAATTTTGTCAAGAGAACGTACTGGTCATAGCAAACACCCTCTTCCAGCAACACAAGAGAGGACTCTACACATGGACATCACCAGATGGTCAACATTGAAATCAGATTGATTATATTCTTGGGAGCCAAAGATGGAGAAGCTCTATACAGTCAGCAAACACAAGACAGGGAGCTGACTGTGGCTCAGATCATGAACTACTTATTGCCAAATTCAGATTTAAATTGAAGAGTAGAGAAAACCACTAGACCATTCAGGTATGGCTTAAATCAAATCGCTTACAATTATACAGTGGAAGTGAGAAATAGATTTAAGGGACTAGATCTGATAGACAGAGTGCCTGATGAACTATGGATGGAAGTTTGTGATATTGTACAGGAGACAGGGCAAGACCATCCGCAAGAAAAAGAAATGCAAAAAAGCAAAATGGCTGTCTGAGGAGGCCTTACAAATAACTGAAAAGAAGAGAAGCGAAAAGCAAAGGAGAAAAGGAAAGATATATCCATTTGAATGCAGAGTTCCAAAGAATAGCAAGGAGAGATAAGAAAGCCTTCCTCAGTGATCAGTGCAAAGAAATAGAAGAAAACAATAGAATGGAAAAGACTTGGGATCTCTTCAAGAAAATTAGAGGTACCAAGGGAACATTCCATGCAAAGATGGGCTCAATAAAGGACAGAAACTGTATGGACCTAACAAAAGCAAAAGATATTAAGATGAGGTGGCAAGAATATACACAAAAAAACCGTACAAAAAAGATCTTCAGGATCCAGATAATCATGATGGTGTGATCACTCACCTAGAGCCAGACATACTGGGATGTGAAGTCAAGTGGGCCTTAGGAAGCATCACTACAAACAAAGCTAGTGGAGGTGATAGAATTCCAGTTCAGCTATTTCAAATCCTGAAAGGTGATGCTGTGAATGTGCTGCACTCAATATGCCAGCAAATTTTGAAAACTCAACAGTGGCCACAGGACAGGAAAAGGTCAGCTTTCATTCCAATTCCAAAGAAAGGCAACACCAAAGAATGCTCAAACTACCGCAAAATTGCACTCATCTCACATGCTAGCAAAATAATGCTCAAAATTTTCCAATCCAGGCTTCAGCAATACATGAACCGTGAACTTTCAGATGTTCGTGCTTGTTTTTGAAAAGTCAGAGGAACCATATATCAAATTGACAACATCTGCTACATCATCGAAAAAGCAAGAGAGTTCCAGAAAAACATCTATTTCTGCTTTGTTGACTATGCCAAAGCCTTTGACTGTGTGGATAACAATCAACTGTGGAAAATTCTGAAAGAGAAGGGAATACCAGACCACCTGAGCTGCCTCTTGAGAAATCTATATGCAGGTTAGGAAGCAACAGTTAGAACTGGATATGGAACAACAAACTGGTTCCAAATAGGGAAAGGAGTATGTCAAGACTGTATATTGTCACCCTGCTTATTTAACTTATATGCAGAGTACATCATGAGAAATGTTAGGCTGGAGGAAGCACAAGCTGGAATGAAGACAGTCAGGACCAACATCAATAACCTCAGATATGCACATGACACCATGCTTATGGCAGAAAGTGAAGAAGAACTAAAGAACCTCTTGAAGAAAGTGAAAGAGGAGAGTGAAAATGTTGCCTTAAAGCTCAACATTCAGAAAACTAAGATCATGGCATCCGGTCCCATCACTTCATGGCAAATAGATGGGGAAACCGTGGAAACAGGAGCAGACTTTATTTTGGGGGGCTCCAAAATCACTGCAAATGGTGACTGCAGCCATGAAATTAAAAGACGCTTACTCCTTGGAAGAAAAGTTATGACCAACCTAGACAGCATATTAAAAAGCAGAGACATTACTTTGCCAAGAACGTTCCGTCTAGTCAAGGCTTTATTTCTCCAGTAGTCATGTATGGATGTGGAAAGAAAGCTGAGCGCTGAAAAACTGATGCTTTTGAACTGTGGTGTTGGAGAAGACTCTTGAGAGTCCCTGGGACAGCAAAGAGATCCAAGCAGTCCATCCTAAAGGAAATCAATCCTGAATGTTCATTGGAAGGACTGATGCTGAAGCTGAAACTCCAATACTTGGTTACCTGATGCAAAGAACTGACTCATTGGAAAAGTCCCTTATGCTGGGAAAAATTGAAGGCGGGGGGAGATGGAGCTGACAGAGGATGAGATGGTTGGATGGCACCACCGACCAAATGGACTTGAGTTTAGGTTGGTGATGGACAGGGAAGCCTGGTTACTGCAGACCATGGGGTCGCAAAGAGTCGGACACGACTGAGTGACTGAAATGAACTGAACTGTGGAGTGTTCATTCAACAATGACTTGTGGAATTGAACATTGAAATCAAAGGTAAAAATGTAGTCAAAACATATGGAAATTCATCCATATGTTTTTTCTTAAAAATGAATAAACAGATAAATTAGCCATTTGAATAGGTAAACGTTTTTTTTTTTAATTGAGCATTTTGAATATTTTGGTCTAATAGTCAATTTGATATGACAGGAAATACAGTCAGAGTTTCACAAAATAGTAGTGAATCCTTCTGAAAATTGATCAAATTTCAGAGGAATAGTTATTTGTGCCTGGCTAGCTGTGAAAAGAAAATCCGATGATGATCTAGAAGTACCTGATTTTTAAAATCTCTGTAGTTGTGGCATAGTAATACTATTAAGTAGATATTTAGTCATGATCCCACCTTAATTATGATAAAGCTATTTCATTTCTAGAGTAATTAGATGATTTTAAAGAAAAGGGAGATTATAGCTTAACTATAAACATGATACATGGCCAAATAAAGCATAAGTCCTATGAAAAATTGGAAAAAGAAATTTGTAGTTCAGATTTATATATATCAAATGTATATACATGTTACATATGAGCAATAAGAAGAAATATGCATAAGAAATAATCCTTTAAAGAAACAAAAATAGAATTAGAAATCAGAGGCATCATTATGATACTTTATCTCTTTTATATGATATTCATTACAACATTGCAAGTTTTATAAGTTGATAATTAAATTATATAAGAATGATTGGTTTAAATTCATTGAATGTTTGAGGTTCATTATGGTGCCTGGGATCCATTTTTTTTTTCCCACCTTTATATATGGAGTAATTTCTGAACATTGCAAGAAGAGCTCTGCCTTTTCTTAGTTACTGAACTAAATAAAGGACAGTGGGTTGCCTGGACTGTGATGGTGAATGTGGTGAAATGAGAATTGGAACTCAGTTGAGGGTTTTTAAACCCAAAGAATAGACAATGTTACCATTTAATCAAGCTTTAGATTTTAATCGATTTGGGGATAGGGACACAAACTCCTCTGTTTGCTGTTCCATGTCTTTATAGAGTCTCATGAGAGGAAATCATCAACATGTATTCTGTAAATGTGGAATTAACAAGGCAAAACTAAGGACACTTAGGTTTGCATCATGAATTGTGACTATTGACTAAATGGTCTAGAAAAAGCTTTCTGAATATCTAGAAACTTAACCTTTTCCATTTCCCAATTGGAATTGTTGGTTTAGCTTTGTCAACAAATCTAATGCCAATCAAATGAAGATGCAACTTCAGGTTAAAAAAAAAAGAATATTATGACAGAAAGTTCTCATGTATATAAACATTTGGAATTCCATACGAATGAAAATTCAATCTAAAACAAATCTGTTTGAGTATTTGTGTCAACTTTATCTATGCAGAAATCTAATTTTCTATGTAGAAATAAAGTGATTATGGAAAATTATACCACTTTGGATACCTAAGAATTTGAATTTTGAAAGAAAAGATAAAAAAGTGTGAAGCAGATTTTTCTCATGTCACTTTTTATAAAGCAGCAAAGCATTTAATCTTCCCTTATTTTTATTGAAATAAGAGTGTTTAATAGCACTTCTCTGAAATTTGTACAATTTCCACATTTATGTAATTTGACTAGTTTTTCTTACATGCAATTAACTTTTATGCTCCAGAAAGATTCAATTATGATGGCTGTAAATATCAAAAATTAACTGTCAATTGGTACTTAGAATCACATTCTAATTGATACTTCAGTGGGGTACCTATTATTTGACAAAAAAGGCTTTTTACATTTTGCATTTGAATTAGTATGTAATAAACAGCAGAAAGCATTCACATCCTTACCTGTTCTGTGAGCCTATTAGGAAAAACTAATTAATGTTTATGTAACATATATACACACATACTAATTCTTGTACCCTAAAGAGTTTCATAATATTAAAGTTACAGTGTTAAATGTTATAAATTTTTATCAAATGAATGATTGGAAGTAATATGTTTATTATCTTATGTCTATTTTAAGAATGAGAGTAAAAGTAACTTGACACATTCTGTAAGTGGGATAACATGATTTATGATGTAAAGTAATGAGGCAATCTATTTTGCAAAATTAGGTAAACACTTTTGAAATAGAATACAATTTAGTGTGTTAAGATGTTTCCCTGTTCCTGAGGTGTCTGCACCTGGAGTATTGACTCTGATGGTAAATGTTGTTTGTTTGGAAAATTTAGCAGTTTACTCTGGGATTATCAGAGTGAGTCAATGAGGTTAACCAGATTCCTAAGGACAATTTATTTTAATTCAGGAAAATATTTTATTATATATAGTACCTTTATGTTTTTAAATGTTTCTTGAGAAATAAATCAAATTGCTAGGAATCATAGCAAAAATACTTGAATGTTTTCACTCATCCTTAAGTGGAATGTAGGAAATTATTCCTGCTTCATCATCTGTCCATGGTGGCAGGTAAGACCCAAATGGCTCTGAAAACAATGCTGGACAAACATGTTTGTTCTTGTTCTATAACTGTTCTACTTCATAACCTAGGTATACACCCCTCTATTTGTATAACCAGTTTCCTGAAGTTTACATTTATAATGTTATATCATTTGAAGTAGAATACAATTTAGAGTGGTCACTCTCCATCACATAGAGTGAGACACAACTACCCAAGCTAAATCCAAATATAATATAAGATCAGTTACTAGAGAACTTTTATTCCATATATCTCCTCTGTGTTGGTATATTAGAATTTCCACCTATATGGAAGTAGTAGTAGTTTATAACTTCACCCATGAGTGTTGTGGTGCATCTCAGTTTGAACTTGCAGCTGTCTCCTTTCTCATTAAATCCATAAAAGAAATAAGTATTTTTCTAACTTTGATCTAAGAACACTGACTTATAACAAAGATTTCAATAATTTTTAGCAAAATGAGAAAAAGATTATTTTTCCTAAAGCTAAGTATATTTAGGGCTTCCCTGGTGGCTCAGATGGTAAAGAATCCACCTGCAATGCGGGAGACCTGGGTTCAGTTCCTGGCTTGGAAAGATCCCCTGGAGGAAGGCATGACAACCCACTTTAGTATTCTTGCCTGGAGAATCTCCATGGACAGAGGAGCCTGGCAGGCTACAATCTATGGGGTCTCAAAGAATCGGACATAATGGAGTGACAGAGCACAAGTATATTTAAGGTTTTTTTGGAATTATGAATTATTGAATAGATGTTTATGATAAACATAAATTATAGGAATACCATTTTTATTAGTAACCTTGGAAGAATGCTGCTAAGCTGCTAAGTCGCTTCAGTCGTGTCCGACTCTGTGCGACCCCATAGACGGCAGCCCACCAGGCTCTGCCGTCCCCGGGATTTTCCAGGCAAGAATACTGGAGTGGGCTGCCATTTCCTTCTCCAGTGCATGAAAGGGAAAAGTGAAAGTGAAGTCGCTCAGTCGTGTACGACTCTTAGCGACCCCATGGACTGCAGCCCCCCAAGCTCCTCCGTCCATGGGATTTTCCAGGCAAGAGTACTGGAGTGGGGTGCCATTGCCTTCTCCGAAATGCTGGCAATTCTATGTGAGTGACATCACTTCCTTTCTTCCCCCAAGTGCACTATAGGACTGATGAAAAGTTCTGATTCTCTAGAGGCTGTTAACTGGAAATTGGGCTGTCCTAAGGGTTTGAGGGTGTGTGTAAATGACTTACACAGCAGACCAACACTGTTAGATATAATAGAATCATTCCCTGGAAGCAAGTCTAGGAAATTTTTCAGAGTTTCCCAAATCCTAGCCTTAGCTAAGCAAGGTTTTTAAAAGTTAATAAGATGTTTTTAAAATTGGGGGAAAGAAAATATAGCAAAGGCCTCAGTTTGAGCCTAAGAGAGAGTTATGCAAAAGTGAATTTGCCTAGTGGCCTGGTGCTCCAAGAGGCTTCCCAGGTGGTGCAGTGATAAAGAATCTGCCTGCCAATGCAGGAGATGCAAGAGACATGGGTCCAATCCCTGGGTCAGTAAGATCCCCTGGAGTAAGAAATAGCAACCCACTCCAGTATTCTTGCTTGCATGATTCCATGAAACAGGAGCCTGATGGGTTACAGTCCCTGGGGTTACAAAGAGTTGGACACAACTGAGTGTATTCATGCACTGGTGCTCCAAGGTTTCCAAATGCATATTTGCTTGGGGCTGAGAAACCTGCTGAGAAAAGAATTCATACTGTATCTACTGCTCATGATGAGATTGGTTGGAACACAGCATAATTTAAGTGAATTCTTAAAGAACATATTCCAAATGGTTAGCAATTTTCTGTAAGCTTTATTATTACTTTTATATTGTGTCTTTAACACTGTGAAAATAAAACCAAAATTTCCAAATATTCTGCTTTATTAATTTAATGAAATTGTTTTTGTTACTTGCATGTATGCGTGCTCAGTCGCTTCACTCGTGTCTGATTCTTTGCGACCCTATTGACTGTGGTCCGTGAGACTCCTCTGTCCCTGGGATTCTCCAGGCAGATTTTAATTTTGTTCAATGTTATACTGGAAAAATGGCACACAAGGCTTATGTATGTTTAATCCATCTTTTAATTATGTGTGTGTGTGTGTGTGTGTGTGTGTGTGTTTAG
Organism: Giraffa tippelskirchi; assembly: GCF_054371585.1. Taxonomy (NCBI): domain Eukaryota; kingdom Metazoa; phylum Chordata; class Mammalia; order Artiodactyla; family Giraffidae; genus Giraffa; species Giraffa tippelskirchi. Next base: position 78,045,683 of record NC_137275.1, on the reverse strand, counting down.
TCACTAAATCCTATTCAACTCTTTTGTGATCCCATGGACCGTAGCCCACCAGGCTCCACTGTCCATGGGATTTCCCAGGCAAGAATACTGGAGTGGGTTGTCATTTCCTTCTCCGGGGGATCTTCCTAACCCAGAGATTAAACCCACAGCTCTTGCCACATCCCCTGAATTGTAGGTGGACTCTTTATCTCTGATCTACTGGAGAAGCCCATGGCAAAATTGTATAGACATATTCCTTATATGCTAATTGGCTCTCATCTGGGTTTCAATCCTTGCCTTGCCATGTACACATTGTATGATCAAGGGGAAGTCATGGAGCCTCCTAAACCTTTATGTCCTTCTTCTTGTGTGAGATCCAGTTTTAATACTACATACCACATAGTTTTCTAATTGGGATTATATGATAACTTCCACATAGGTTCCTACTTCAATGTGTGGCACATCAAAGAGAGACAATTCAAGTTAACTATTTTTATTAATAGTTATAGCATTTTGTATTGTAGAAAAATCTGAGCTTATCTTGAGTTTTGTACTTGGGTAAGTAATCACTTATTTTTCTGCTAGCATGCTTGTTACCCTTCGTTTTAGTCAACATTATCCTTAAGTTGCGGAGAAGGCAATGGCACCCCACTCCGGTACTCTTGCCTGGAAAATCCCATGGACAGAGGAGCCTAGTAGGCTGCAGTCTATGGGGTTGCTAGGTGTCAGACACGACTGAGCAGCTTCACTTTCACTTTTCACTTTCATGCATTTGAGAAGGAATTGGCAGCCCACTCCAGTATTCTTGCCTAGAGAATCCCAGGGACGGGGGAGCCCGGTGGGCTGCCATCTATGGGGTCGCACAGAGTCGGACACGACTGAAGCAACTTAGCAGCAGCAGCAGCATCCTTAAGTTGTGCTTCTTTTTTAACTAACGTTTTGTATAATGTTATACTTCTTTTCTGATTGTCGGCTCAAGTTGTTTTCAATTTTTAAAAGTTTGCTTAATTATTTATTTGCACATTACTTGTGTTCTAAGGGTCTAGCTTCTATGTCAAAATCTCTATAATATTTTACGTCTGTATATCTCTAAATGTATCATCCTTAATACTATTATTTCTCCTTTTTTTATTCTATTCTTCATATTCTCCAATATATATGCAGTATATTTTTTCTACCCCAACCCTATTTCCTTCTCAACCATTTCAGTAATCTGCTTTCTTTCCATAGAACCTTTCAGTTATTATTACCTAAAGGTATCAATAGCTCTTAATAATATTTTTTATGGAAGAAGTACATGACATAGGGAGAATTCCTATCAGGCAGAGATGTAAAGGCCTTCTTAAAAAAAAAAAAAAAGACTATTTGAGGTTGAGATAGAGTATCTTGGCACTGTGGTCTTTGTACTTTCCTATTTTCTTTAGGAAAATAAATGAAATTAATTTCCATATATAATGGAATAATATATTTGGTCTCCTACACTAACCCCATCTCTTCTTCATGCATGTGTTTTCCTTTCTAGGAAGGTAATTTTTGTTCATTCTATTCAGCTCTTTTCCTGCATTACATTTCAGAAGAGCAAACACCAATCAGTAAAGGAGAAGTGTGCAATTTAGAATAAGGTCCTATCAAAATGTAAGGAGAAGCTTTTTAGACACTGGAAAGAGGAGTGAGGGAATGATAGAGGGATATTACACTTGAGAAGGACACCTTTTGATCTGAACTTATAAGGTGCTGAGAAAGGGGAAGTAGGCAGTTTCCAAAGGAAAGAAAATGGCACAAATAGTAGGAAAGATGGGTTAGTACATTTAGACAGGGAGAAGATCCCTGGTTCCCTATAGCCTGCATGTGGTAAATAGAAAATAGGAGTATACAGAATGTCTCAAGTGCCCACCTGCCCAGACGTAGTTGAGGATATCAGAGAATTGACTTGTGTGTTTAGCTGGATGTTTCTTGTAATGAAGGTAAGACTGAGTATACACAGAATGTTGTATGGCTGACTGTTCATGTTGGGGGTTATAGTTAGAATGGACATTGAGCTAACATTTAATGGGCATTGAATGGGCATCAAGGGCTCTGAGGTAAGATGACTGCAGAAGCAGGACTTACACTGCAGGAAGGGGTAGTTGTACATATTTCCAGAATGCCTGCAATAGAACCAGAGTTACAACAGCTATGAAAGTGGCACCTCACAGCTCAACACAAAGAACAGCATGCAGATCAAAGCCCCAGAATATTTATCCAGAGAAGTGAATGTATTGTGAACTCAAAGTTTTCAAGTAATCTTTAAGAACAGTGAGAATTATACAAATAAAATAAAGTACTTTTAACAAGGATAAAATGATAGTGTCCCAGTTTTGTCCCATGGGGATTCTAATTCTCTTGTTATATTTTGTGTTTCCTTTTAGGTTTTTTGTTCACTGTCTCTACTACCACCTGACCTACCTCTTGAGAAATCTGTATGCAGGTCAGGAAGCAACAGTTAGAACTGGACATGGAACAACAGACTGGTTCCAAATAGGAAAAGGAGTACGTCAAGGCTGTATATTGTCACCCTGCTTATTTAACATATATGGAGAGTACATCATGAGAAATGCTGGGCTGGATGAAGCACAAGCTGGAATCAAGATTGCTGGGAGAAATATCAATAACTTCAGATATGCAGATGACACCACCATTATGGCAGAAAGTGAAGCACTAAAGAGCCTCTTGAAGAAAGTGAAAGAGGAGAGTGGAAAAGTTGGCTTAAAACTCGACATTCAGAAAACTAAGATCATGGCATCCAGTCCCATCATTTTATGGCAAATAGATGGGGAAAAAGTGGAAACAGTGGTAGACTTTATTTTCTTGGGCTCCAAAATCACTGCAGATTGTGACTGCAGCCATGAAATTAAAAGACACTTACTCTTTGGAAGAAAAGTTATGACCAGCCTAGACAGCATATTAAAAAGCAGAGACATTACTTTGCCAACAAAGATCCATCTAGTCAAGGCTATGATTTTTCTAGTAGTCATGTATGGATGTGAGAGCTGGACTATAAAGAAAGCTGAGTGCCAAAGAACTGATGCTTCTGAAGTATGGTGTTGGAAAAGACTCTTGAGAGCCCCTTGGACTGCAAGGAGATCCAAGCAGTCCATCCTAAAGGAAATCAGTCCTGAATGTTCATTGGAAGGACTGATATTGAAGCTGAAACTCCAATACTTTGGCCACCTGATGGAAGAACTGACATATTGGAAAAGACCCTGATGCTGGGAAAGATTGAAGGTAGGAGGAGAAGGGGCTGACAGAGGATGAGATGGTTGGATGGCATCACCAACTCAATGGAAATGAGTTTGCATAAACTTTGGTAGTTGGTAATGGACCGGGAGGCCTGGTGTCCTGCAGTCCATGGGGTTACAAAGAGTCAGACACAACTGAGTGACTGAACTGAACTGAACTGAACTGTCTCTACTTTTACTTCTAAATCAGTATTCTCTCTCTCTTTTTTTTTTTTTTTTTTTGGTCTTTTCAAAGAGCCTACTTACTTTTCTGTATCCTGGAGAGGATATACCAAAGGTAAAACATTTGGGCTGGTTAAGTCACATTCAGAGGCATTGCTTCTCAGAGTCTTAAAGTTGTTGTTTCCTTTACCTTCTACAAAAATAAACAATGCCAGGTATTCAATGAATGTTTTGGAATAAATATTTAAGGGACTATACAACATTTGTTTATTGTTTTTCAGGAGCCTGGCTATTGCTAAAAATGAGTTAAAGGAAAAGACTGAACAAGAATTAAGACAATAAGTTCAAAGGCATATGACATAGTTTTTTTGCTCTATTAACATAAATCCCATCAAATATGCAATGGGAAGCCAGTGGAAACCCTAGTCATATAGTCAAGCAGTTGACTGACAGCCCCTTCCAGGTAGGCTGGAGAGATAGACAAGGCCATGTTTTCATTGAGTAGTCACACATACTCCTGGCTGGTATCTGTGGTTCTGTTGTAGAGACACTCCTCAGGATAAAGAGGTTGTGGGGCTAATATCGGTCCTTGAAAACAAAAAGATATGACACTGAACGATGAACCCCCCAGGTCGGTAGGTGCCCAGTATACTACTGGAGATCAGTGGAGAAATAACTCCAGAAAGAATGAAGAGAAGGAGCCAAAGTGAAAGCAACACTCAGTTGTGGATGTGACTGTTGATAGAAGTAAAGTCCGATGCTGTAAGGAACAATATTGCATAGGAATCTGGAATGTTAGATCCATGAATGAGGCAAATTGAAAGTGGTCAAACAGGAGATAGCAAGAGTGAACATCGACAGTTTAGGAATCGGTGAACTAAAATGGACTGAAATGGGAGAATTTTACTCAGATGACCATTCTATCTACTACTTTAGGCAAGAATTCCTTTGAAGAAGTGGAATAGCCCTCATAGTCAACAAAATAGTTCGAAATGCAGTTCTTGTGTGCCGTCTCAAAAAGCGACAGAATGATCTCTGTTCGTTTCTATGGCAAACCATTCAATATCATAGTAATCCAAGTCTATGCCCCAACCACTAATGCTGAAGAATTTGAAGTTGAATGGTTCTATGATGACCTACAAGACCTTCTAGAACTAACACACAAAAAATGATATCTTTTTCATCATAGGGGACAGGAATGCAAAAGTAGGAAGTCAAGAGATACCTAGAGTAACAGAAAAGTTTGGCCTTGGAGTACAAAATGAAGCAAGGCAATGGCTAACAGAGTTTTCCCAAGAGAACACACTGGTAATAGCAAATACCTTCTTCCAACAGCACAAGAGAAGACTCTACACATGGACATCACCAGATCGTCAATGCCAAAATCAGATTGATTATATTATTTGCAGCCAAAGATGGAGAAGCTCTCTATAGTCAGCAAAAACAAGACTGGGAGCTGACTGTGGCTCAGATCATGAACTTCTTATTGCAAAATTCAGACTTAAATTGAAGAAAGTAGGGAAAAACCATTAGGCCATTCAGGTATGACCTAAATCAGATCCCTTGTGATTATACAATGGAAGTGAGAAATAGATTCAAGGGATTAGATCTGATAGACAGAATGCCTGAAGAACTATGGACAGAGGTTCATGACATCATACAGTAGGCAGTGATCAAGACCATCCCCAAGAAAAAGAAATGCAAAAAGACAAACTGATTGTCTGAGGTGGCCTTACAAATAGCTGAGAAAAGAAGAGAAGCTAAAGGCAAAGGTGAAAAGGAAAGATACATCCATCTGAATGCAGAGTTCCAAAGAATAGCAAGGAGAGGTAAGAAAGCCTTCTTCAGTGATGAATGCAAAGAAATAGGGGGAAAAAATAGAGTGGTAAAGACTAGAGATCTCTTCAAGAAAATTAGAGATACCAGGGGAAAATTTCATGCAAAGATGGGCACAATAAAGGACAGAAACGGTAACGGAAGGGGAAAATATTAAGAAAAGGTGGCAAGAATACACAGAGGAAGTATATAAAAAAGATCTTCATGACCCAGATAACCTTGATGGTGTGATCACTAACCTAGAGCCAGTCATCCTGGAATGCAAAGTCAAGTGGGCCTTAAGAATCATCACTATGAACAAAGCTAGTGGAATTGATGGAATTCCAGTTCAGCTATTTCAAATCCTAAAAGATGATGCTGTGAAAATGCTGCACTCAATGTGCCAGCAAATTTGGAAAACTCATCAGTAGCCATAGGACTGGAAAATATCAGTTTTAATTCTAATCCCAAAGAAAGGCAATGCCAAAGAATGTTCAAACTACCACACTATGGCACTCATCTCACATGCTAGCAAAATAATGCCCCAAATTCTGCAAGCAAATCTTCAACAATTGGTGAACTGAGAATTTCCAGATGTTCAACCTGGATTAAAAAAAGGCAGAGGAACTAGACATCAAATTGCCAACATCCACTGGATCATCAAAAAAGCAAAAGAGTTCCAGGAAACCATCTACCTCTGCTTTATTCACTATGCCAAAGCCTTTGACTGTGTGGATCACAACAAACTGTGGAAAATTCTTAAACAGATGGGACCACATGACCACCTGAACTGCCTCCTGTGAAATCTGTTAGTAAGTCAAGAAGCAACAGCTAGAACTGGACATGAAACAACAGACTGGTTTGAATTTGGCAAAGCAGTGTGTCAAGGCAGTATATTGTCACCCTGCTTTTTTAACTTATATGCAGAGTATATCATGCACATTGCTGGGCTGGATGAAGTGCACGCTGGAGTGAAGACTGCTGGGAGAAATATCAATAACCTCAGATATGCAGATGACACCATCCTTATGCCAAAAACAAAGAGTAGCTGAAGAGCCTCTTGATGAAAGTGAAAGAGAGTGAAAAAGCTGGCTTAAAACTCAACTTTCAGAAAACTAAGATCATGGCATCTGGTCCCATCACTTCATGGCAAATAGATGGTGAAACAATGGAAACAGTGACAGACTTTACTTTCTTGGGCTCCAAAATCACTATGGATGGTTACTGCAGCCAAGAAATTCAAAGATGTTTGCTCCTTGGAAGAAAAACTACGACCAACCTACATAGCATATTAAAAATAGAGACATTGATTTGCCAACAAATATCTGTGTAGTCAAAGGTATGGTTTTTCCAGTAGTTATGTATGGATGTGAGAGTTGGACCATAAAGAAGGCTGTGCACTCAAGAACTGATGCTTTTGAACTGTGGTATTACAGAAGACTCTTGAGAGTCCATTGGACTGCAAGGAGATCAAACAAGTCAATGCTAAAGGAAATCAGTCCTGAATATTGTTTGGAAGGACTGATGGTGAAGTTGAAACTCCAATACTTTGGCCACCTGATGTGAAGAACTGACTCATTGGAAAAGACCCTGATGCTGGGAAAGATTGAAGGCAGGAGGAGAAGGGAATGACAGAGGATGAGATGGCTGGATGGCATCATTGACTCAATGGACATGAGTTTGAGCAAGCGCCAGTAGTTGGTGATGGACAGGGAAGCCTGGTGTGCTGCAGTCCATGGGGTTGCAAAGAGTTTGACATGACTGAACAACTGTACTGATTGATTGCCAAAGAGTTGTACAAGACTTAGTGACTAAACGACAAAAATCATATTACTAGCACTAAGATGAGACATTGTTCTTTTTTATTTTTTTAAGTTTTGTTTCTAATTTTAGAGGTCAGAGATCAGAGATAACCTGAGAGATCATTTGCCCTTAGCACACGGCTAGTGGTCTAAGAAGGATGATGAATCTAGCTAGAGAAAAAGCTCAGTTAACACTGACAGTGAGGAAAATCTTTGTTGTCCTTGCTAACTGCTACTACTGCTGCTAAGTCACTTCAGTCGTGTCCGACTCTGTGCGACCCCACAGACGGCAGCCCACCAGGCTCCCCCGTCCCTGGGATTCTCCAGGCAAGAACACTGGAGTGGGTTGCCATTTCCTTCTCCAATGCATGAAAGTGAAAAGTGAAAGTGAAGTCGCTCAGTCGTGTCCGACCCTTATTGAAACCATGGACTGCAGCCTACGAGGCTCCTCTGTCCATAGGATTTTCCAGGCAAGAGTACTGGAGTGGGTTGCCATTTCCTTCTCCGCCTTGCTAACTAGGAATAAAGAAAAAATAAGGTTTGCTCAGTGAGGAGCGGGGATAGTAGGTATAAACAACTTGTTTTTCACTTTAATATGAAATAATTCAAGGTAACTAGAAGAGATTACTACTGCCTATAACACAATATAAAATTTAAGTTAAAATAATGTTGGTTAATTTATGAAGGCTAGAGTTAAGTATAATTTAATCATAGTGCTTCCTCCTTGTTATTTTAATAAAATGAATTGTATTGTAGGTATTTGGTTGTAGTCCCCAAACTTGAAACTTTGAACTCTTATTAAATAACCCTCACACACACACACACACAGTTATTGGCAGCAAAAGATGACCACAGAAAAATTTATTGCTTTACTTGTATCATGTATTAATCTGTTCAACTACTCACCATTACAATGTGGTACCACAGTCATGTGAGCTTAAGCGCTCTCAGTTAACAAATCATGAGTCTGTCTATTATCATTTTTTTCCCTGACTTACATAAAAAGTCTGTTTTCTAAACCATCTGGAATTGCATTCTATCTTCACTTACTAAGGATTAATGGACTTTTTAGTAGAGGTAGAAGATTCTTCAGATAATTTGAAATACAAACGAGAATTTAATATAATTTAAAAATTAATTTTCATTTAGAAGTTTTAATTTCCTCTAAACATGTGTGTTCAAAAGAGACAAAAACCTCTTACTCTTTCAGGTGTTCCTGTGAGACCAGTTGCAATTTTCACTTTAATTTTGACCGGAGATATCAATAGTGTGGTTTTTTTCAAGTATAACCTTTAGTTTCAACTAGAAATTGAGGCAGAGGGTAGTGTTATCAAAAGGAATGAAAGTAAACCTAAAACTGTCATTTTAGAAGATATTTAGCTTAGGATCAGGTTTGGGTGATGATTTGTTTGAAATAAGATCATTCTTTTTTTTTTTTTTTCTGAAGTGCACAATCATTTAGCTACAGCAGGGAGACAGCAAGGGGGCATCTATCTTCTCTCTCCCTTGCTCTCATTTCTGGAAGCACATCAGGTAATATCACAATTATGGAATGAAGGGAAGTGAGTCCTCTGACACCAGTATCCTTCCCACTGTTTGGCCGTGTGTCAGTTCAGCTGTTTCCAAGGCAGAGTAGGCTCCCTGAAAAAAGAACAAGTGCTGGATACTGGAGCAACTTTCAATTTCCATGTAACCAGGTGCAGTAAATCACACACAAAACAGCTCTCTTATTTTTTTCTCTTTTCATTCTTATCAAAATTCTTATATTTTTCTTTCTGTCTGTTCTTACCACTGGAGCATAGTTTCTTAGTCATTCTTTCATCAGCACCATCATCCATAATCAATAATGATTAAAGATCAGTATGTAGTTGACACTGTGCTTGGTGGTAGATTACATAGTGAAGGAGCAAGGGAGAGTCACTAGCTTCAAAGAGCACGTATTTTAAGTTTAAAGTAGAAAGTTAAAAGCAATTAATTACAAAGTAATTTGTGGTCTGTCTTTATATAGTCTCTATTATTGATTAAGAGACCAATTGATTAAGAGACACAATACAGATATTATTAATGTCATGTGAAAGTTTTCTTTCACTGTACTGAGTCTCTTTTCATACATTAATCTTGTTTACCTGCATATGTGCAAGGGGACTATATGTTCATCTCATTGCAACTATCCCATGGTAGATACGATATAGGGCAAAGGCATATATTTATGTTTGTTATTAAAGTTGGGTTTCAATTGTTTTATATCACAAAGTCAAGCTCCATATTTATGCCTTTTATTGGCTAAAGAAAAGAAGTAACTTTTTTATTTAGTCCTTTGAAATTACAGTTTTTCTTAGATTAATTCATGGTTATAAAATATGGCTAATCCTTCCTTGAGAGTGCATTTCCTGGTTGCATCAATCTTGGTTGGAGTAGGATGCACAGTGCAAGGCTCAAGATCTTTAGAAAACTATTCTCACATCCTAACCATATGTCTCAAGCACAAACACACATATAATCTATTAATTCTTCACTTACAGTGTGATAGCTTCCTGTTACCAAGTAGTTGCTGTGTAGCTACTGGGTAGTAAGAAATGATTAAGTATTCTCGTTCTATAGAGAAAGTGTGCAAATAACTATAACTCTAGTTTAGCTGAGGTACCAGTGATTCAAGGAACTATCCTTTTCATCTTGTTTCTCTTTTATCCCTGTGAAGAAAAGTAAACTAAAATTATGTGATTGTTTTAGTTATCTTATCTTTGATTTGTATTTTATGGAAAGGACATTTTATATATGAAATTCTATGTTATTTTTGTTTAAGCACAAAATCTTGTCCTCCAATGTTGTAAATTTTTCAATATACTTTCAGCAAGGAGTCTGTCATAGATGAGTCTCTGAGGTATGGAATTCATGAAAACTAAGCTTGACTTTAAAGGGGTTTTAATTTCCTTCAGTTACAGTAAAATGGATCATCTTATCATTGTGAACCTTTTTCTGTGTTTCCATACAAATATATAAGCTTAATAATTTATTAAACTAATCATTTCATTTATCTAGAGCAAAAACCTGCTTAAGTGAGGGAAAAAATAAGATAAAATCTCAATTAGATCTGAAAAGCAAAGTCTATTATTTAATTAACTGCATTTTAAAGTATTTAATACAACCTAATTTTTTAATCTCACCAATATGTGAATATACTTTCAGTGATTAATTATACAATTGAAACATTTTAAACATTTTTATTTAAAGTTAAAAATATTGGCTCAGGTATGATAAAACTGAAATCAGTGTAATCCTTCAAAATTCTTTCAAAGCAAAATGTAATTGATGTGTTCAAACTTATTTTTATAGTTTTAATACCTTTAGGCAAATTAACTTTTATCAGTCTTTAATTTAGAGAATGTTAAAATTTAAACACTGGTGAAATGTTTTATTTAAGTAAAATAGTGCATGCCCATTGGCTGAGTGAGGATATTATGGTGATGGGGTTGCATGGTAATGGACCATCAGTTCAGTTCAGTTCAGTCACTCAGTCGTGTCTGACTATTTGTGACCCCATGGACTGCAGCACACCAGACTTCCCTGTCCACCACCAACTCCTGGAGCCTACTCAAACTCATGTCCACTGTATCAGATTGGAATGAAAACTGACATTTTCCAGTCCTGTGGCCACTGCTGAATTTTCCACATTTGCTGCCATATTGAGTACAGCATGTTCACAGCATCATCTTTTAGGATTTGAAATAGCTCAACTGGAATTCCATCACCTCCACTAGCTTTGTTTGTAGTGATGCTTCCTAAGGCCCACTTGACTTCGCATTCCAGGATGGAATGGACTATACAGAAATATATACATAATAAAGTTAAAGTCTCTCATTTTCAATCACTCATTCTCCTTGATTAAACATTGTTAGCAGTTTGCTTTTGTATCGTTTTAGATATACATCTTTAAAAATTAAACATTCATATATACATTAAACCAATGATAACATGCTATAATTTTTATTCTGTTGCGGATATCTTTTCTTCACTTGCTATACTGGTCATGTCCCTCATCATATGTCCCAAGTTTGAATACCAACCAATATGCTTAATAGATGTTTGATATAGATAAGTTTCTTTGTCTCTCTAAATGTTGATTTCCTGGTTTGTATGTAAGGTAAGAATTCAGAGAAAGAAGAAATCATTCTGGGATGCATTAGTGAGGAGAACTTTCACTTTATATGTGGGGTGAGTATTCATCCTTTTTTTTTGCCTCTTGTCCCAAAGTAATTATCAATAGTGCTTCTTTTCACTCTCAGAAATGTTCTGGCTTAAACATTAAATTATATGGCCATACTTATAGGATTGTTGAGAAGATTAAATAAAATAGTGTCTTGTGTGTTGTAGGAGTTCTATATATTCAACTTATGAGTATATTAGATATACGGTCATATATATATTTAAGTCAATATATACAAAAATTACTTTAGTGTTTTCACCTTCATTTACACTTTTTACAATTAAACAATATAAGTTTTATGTTAAATAAATATGTACACATGCACAAATTCAGAATTATTACAGATCCACTTAGATTTTAAATCTGGATCACATATCTCAGGATCAAAACCAACACTATGGTATAATTAAAATACATTTCATAATATTGATTGGACAAGTTTTATCATCTAGTTGAAATATGGCAAAATTTGAACAGAAGCCATTCTTGAAGCTGACATGAAGTGATTGCACTTTTCATATTGTACATATATCTAGCGTAAAAAAACAGGAGGATTTTCATTGGCTTATACAGTCAAAGTATGTGCATTGTAAGTTTTACAGAATGGAGAGGTTGTTCTGAACTGTGACTTTTTCACTGATAACTTTCTAATAAAGTGGGAAAAGATTGCAGCAAGGAAAAAAAGAAAGTCAAAATAATAAAAATAAATCGATTTAGTTTAGGTTGGTAGATTGAACACATAAAAATGAGGAAAACAAAAGAAACAATTTTGGTCTATTGGGCATAGCAGAAATTAGCAATATTTTATGGTAATTAAGCACTTAAACATTAACCAATAATTTAACTGAAAATTTGATTGATTTTTTTAGGGTAAGGTGAGGAGTAGGAAAAGTCTGAGGTAGAGACATAAGAGATTTAAATCCTCAACTGTTAAAACACAAAGTCAATAGATAGTATTTAAGGTAAATAAGTAAAAACAGAGCAGTGTAATACTATGTTTGTTAAATATCAGAGGAAAATATTTCAAAAATTGTAAGTCATAATCTATTTTCAAGGTAGGAAAATTATGTATTTTATCTAAGCATATTGCTGCTCTTAGATTATTAATATTCATATACTATTTAAAAGTCAAAGTGAAGTATGGTAAAAAGGAAAGCCAAGCTAAAATTTTGAGAAATACTTAGTTCTTAGATTTTCTGTTGTAGAATTTTGAAGAAAGTGAGGTTAAATTGAACCTGGGGGAAACATTGGGCCCAGATTCTTCATATAATCTTGAATAAAATGTTTGAGACTTTCAGTTCAGTTCAGTCGCTCAGTCATGTCTGACTCTGCGACCCCATGAATTGCAGCATGCCAGGCCTCTCTGCCCATCACCAACTCCCGGAGTCCACCCAAACCCATGTCCATCGAGTTGGTGATGCCATCCAACCATCTCATCCTCTGTTGTCCCCTTCTCCTCCCGCCCCCAATCCTACCCAGCATTAGGGTCTTTTCCAATGAGTCAACCCTTCGCATGAGGTGGCCAAAGTATTGGAATTTCAGCTTCAACATCAGACCTTCCAATGAACACCCAGGATTGATCTCTTTTAGGATGGATTGATTGGATCTCCTTGCAGTCCAAGGGACTCTTAAGAGTCTTCTCCAACACCACAATTCAAAAGCATCAATTCTTCGGCACTCAGCTTTCTTCACCGTCCAACTCTCACATCCATACATGACCACTGGAAAAACCATAGCCTTGACTAGATGGACTTTTGTTGGCAAAGTAATGTCTCTGCTTTTAAACATGCTATCTAGGTTGGCCATAACCTTCCCTCCAAGGAGTAAGCGTCTTTTAATTTCATGGCTGCAATCACCATCAGCAGTTATTCTGGAGCCCAAAAAAAATAAAGTCTGACACTGTTTCCCCATCTATTTCCCATGAAGTGATGGGACCAGATGCCATGATCTTAGTTTTCTGAATGTTGAGCTTTAAGCCAACTTTTTCACTCTCCTCTTTCACCTTCATCAAGAGGCTCTTTAGTCCTTCTTCACTTTCTACCATAAGAGTGGTGTCATCTGCATATCTGAGGTTATTAATATTTCTCCTGGCAATCTTGATTCCAGCTTGTGTTTCTTCCAGCCCAGCGTTTCTCATGATGTACTTTGCATATAAGTTAAATAAGCAGGGTGACAATATACAGCCTTGACATTCTCCTTTTCCTATTTGGAACCAGTCTGTTGTTCCATGTCCAGTTCTAACTGTTGCTTCCTGACCTGCATACAGGTTTCTCAAGAGACAGGTCAGATGGTCTGGTATTCCCATCTCTTTCTGAATTTTCCACAGTTTATTGTGACTTTACTTACAGATAAAAATTAGTGATAAAAAGTATTTGTTATTTCAAATATATCTTTTTAAAAAAGAAATTCTTCAAAATCACAAAATAATTTAAGGTTATGGATTTCAATTCATAGCATAGTCCTTTACTTCAAATGGAAAGAAATTAGTTTTCACATTTCTATAACAATAACTCTACATATTAAGTCAATATATACAGGTTTGACTATCTAAAGCTTTGGGATTTAATCTATAGAACAGTTCCTTGTTTCATACATGTTATAATCTTCAGAGTTAAAGTTTTGTAAGATCAAAGTATTTTTAGGTCACAGTAGTAAGCAAAATGAAGCACATCTAGTACATGACAATTTTTCTTGATATAACAGGTCAGAGTCAGGCAAACTGCAACCATATCAGCCCAAAGAGAGATTTATCTTTAGATAGAGGAGCTGACGGGGTGACTTGCATCAAATCAATCTTTATATCAGATCCTTTCTATCACAATAATGGAACATTAAAGTAATATACTGCAGGTTACTGTATTCAACTTTTAACCTTTGCATTATTATCTGGGATTAAGTTGTAATTATCATTATCCTCCTACTTATCCTTACTTATCCTTAACTCTCTCTTCTAATGACTCCTTAAGCTCTCTTATCATGCCAAACAATTTTCAAGTTTGTTGTTTAGTCAGCTTCTTTGTAACTTTGAATGTCCACTTCATCTTATAAATGTCATTAACATGCAATTTCTGCCCTGATAGAAATGAAATCTGTCAAATAATAAGTATGCAGGGTGTTAAAGGAAAGGAAATTCTAGTGGTTTACTATTGATATTCCACTCAGAGAATTTGAGGGAATATATAATCTCCCCAAAATTTTTGTTACTGTGATTTTATTTACAATTTATATTCCATATTCAGAATGCCATTCCCGTAATACTAATTTTGAATCACTGTCCAATATTTCAAATGTAAATGTACTTTAAGAGTCAGAAATAATTTTATTGTTAAAAAGAATAGAGATTTAACTTTAAAGACAGTTATTTAGTGTAGTTTTTTGATAGACTCTGTTTTTTATTCTCAGTTTTGCTGTTCTAGTTTAGATGGTCAGGAAATCATTTATACTAGATAAAATTGTTGTGGCAATTCAATTAATAAGAAGAAAGAAAAGCAAATATTTTTTATAAAAACTTTTTTATTACCTTTTGAAGATATCAAAGCACTTTTAGTTATTAAATCATCACCATATTGTTGGAACTAGATTAAAAACCTCTTCTTTTTCTGCTCAAAAATCACTGCAGATGGTGACTGCAGCCATGAAATTAAAAGATGCTTACTCCTTGGAAGAAAAGCTATGACCAACCTAGGTAGCATATTAAAAAGCAGAGACATTACTTTGCCAACAAAGGTCCATCTAGTCAAAGCTATGGTTTTTCCAGTAGTTATGGATGTGAGAGTTGGACTATAAAGAAAGCTGAGCGCCGAAGTATTGATGCTTTGGAAGTGTGGTGTTTGAGAAGACTCTTGAGAGTCCCTTGGACTGCAAGGAGATCTAACTTAGGGAAGTTTCTTAGGGAAGTGTTGATTTTAGAGATATCACACACACACACACACACACACACACACACACACACACACACAATGTTAAGACTGGAACATTTTGTTATCTCAGAAAGTAGTTTCAATGAGAATAAGGGAGTTTATTGAAAAGACACAGAAGCCAAGCTGAAAATAGCCCCAGTATCCAAAACTGAAACAATTTGGGCAGCAAAAATACAATGGTAATGTTGAATTGTAACGTAAAGAAAAATAGATATTCATATGTCCAAACTAATGTAAGCAAATGACCAAATGGTGGAGAAGAGACAGTTTTTCTTTGTGAAAGATTTCCAATTAATGAATTTAGAAGGAACAAGGGAAATAGGAAAACATTAGAACATCATAGTGATAATTACTATGGACAAAAAACACTGATCATTGTGGAAACTAAGGAGAAACAGAACATGTTTAAGAAAGTATATTTTTGTAGTCTCAAAATATATTTCCCAATGAATGTTATTTACAAAAAATTAAATTGTAACTTTACCATGAAGATGTCTGACAGAAATGAACTTAACCAAGTAATTAACGTTAATATTACTTCCTTCGTGGCTCAGCTGGTAAACAATCCGCCTGTAATGTGAGAGACCTGGGTTCGATCCCTGGGCTGGAAAGATCCCCTGGAGAAGGGAAAGGCTACCCACTCCAGTATTCTGGCCTGGAGAATTCTGTGAACTGTATAGTCCTTGGGGTCGCGAAGACTCGGACAGAGGACTAAGCGACTTTCACTTTCACTTCACTTTCATTACTATAATAAAATATCTCATGTACATATTAACTTCAATTCACTGAGGGTGTGGTGTTATTTTCCCAAATCCATAACCTCAATCTAATCATGAGAAAACATCAGAAAAACCTAAATTGAGGAGCATTCTCTATAAAATACCTGATCTGACTCTGAAGTGCTTGCCTGGGTGGCTCAGATGGTAAAGAATCTGCCTATCATCCAGCAGTCCCAGGTTTGAGCCCTAGGTCAAGAAGATACCCTGGAGAAGGAAATGGCAACACATGAGAAATCATGAGAAAACATCAGAAAACCCTAAATTGAGGAGCATTCTATATAAAATACCTGATCTGAGTCTGAAAGTTCTAAGTTCATAAAAATCAAGGAAAGACTTAGGAGTTGTCACATATTTGAGAAAAGCAAGAAGACACTTCAAGGAAATGTAATGTAGGATCCTGGACTGACTTCTTGAATAGAAAAAAATATATATGTCAATGAAAAAACTAGTGGAATCTGTATAAAATCTGTGTATACATTAGTCCCTCCTTATCTTTGGTTTCACTGTGGTTGCAGCCAGCCACCGTTAACAGTGGTCTGAAAATATTATATGAGAAATTTAATATTTTTATTCCTAAGTTTTAAATTTGTTCACCATTCTGAGTAGCTTGATGAAACCTCGTGCAATCCTGTTTGGAGTGTGAATCATCTCTTGGCCTCATGCATGTGTTCACAGTCACTTAGCAGCCATCTTGATTTTCTGAATCACTGTCTCCGTGATGGTGACACAATGGTTGTGTTCAGATAACCCTTATTGTACTTAATAACAGTTCCCAAAGTTCAAAAGTAGCAAGCTGGCAGTTTGGATATGCCAAAGAGAAGCCATTAGGTGCTTCCTTTAAGTGACAAGATGAACATTTATGACTTACTAAGGAAAGAAAAAAAAAATGTATGCTGAGGTTACTAAGATCTAGGGTAAGAATGAATCTTCTATCGGTGAAATTGTGAAGAAAGAAAAATAAATTTGTTCTAGTTTTACTGCTGCACCTTAAACTGCAAAAGTTGTGGTCATAGAGAATGATTAGTGCTTAGTTAATGTGGAAAATGCACTAAATTTGTGTAATAAGATATTTTGAGATAGAGATCATTTTCATGTCACTTTTATTGCAATATATTGTTATAATTCTTTCATTTATTATTACTTTTTGTTGTTCATCTCTTACTGTGCCTAATTTATAAATTAAATTTCAACATAGGTACGTATGGCTTGGAAAAAACAAAGTATGTATAGAGTTCAGCAATATTCATGGCTCCAGATATCCACTGGAGGTCTTGGAATTTAGTTAATAGTATTGTTTCAGTGTTAATTTCTAATTTTGATAATTTCACTAGGGTATGAATGTTGGTGAGAAAGGAGTATAAGAAATCTCTTTACAACTGTTCCAACTAAAAATATTCCAAAATTTGAAGTTAAAGTGTTGTTTCTTAGTCATAGAATTTGCTTTTAAATAATCTTCCAGAAACTGCTGTGTGCTCTCCCACTGCACAAGGTACTCTAGATAAAAGATGTTAAAACAATAATAGCCTGCTGGTAAAGTGCAGTACATTTAAGGGATATCTTTAAATTTATGTAATAGTTTTGGAGACTTTAAAGTATTAATAACAATATTTCATATAACTCAGGCCATGTTTCAGTTCAGTTAGGTTCAGTCGCTCAGTCGTGTCTGACTCTTTGCGACCACATGAACTGCAGCACACCAGGCCTCCCTGTCCATCACCAACTCCCTGAGTCCACCCAAACCCATGTCCATCGAGTCAGTGATGCCATCCAGCCATCTCATCCTCTGTCCTCCTCTTCTCCTCCTGCCCTCAATCTTTCCCAGCATCAAGGTCTTTTCCAATGAATCAGCTCTTCGCATCAGGTGGCCAAAGTATTGGAGTTTTAGCTTCAACATCAGTCCTTCCAATGACATCCAGGACTGATCTCCTTTAAGATGGACTGGATGGATCTCCTTGCAGTCCAAGGGACTCTCAAGAGTCTTCTCTGACACCACACTTCAAAAGCATCAATTCTTCGGTGCTCAACTTTCTTTATAGTCCAACTCTCACATCCATACATGACCACTGGAAAAACCATAGCCCTGACTAGACGGACCTTTGTTGGCAAAGTAATGTCTCTGCTTTTTAATATGCTGTCCAGTTTGGTCATAACTTTCCTTCCAAGAAGTAAGCGTTTTTTGAATTCATTGCTACAATCACCATCTGCAGTGATCTTGGAGCTCAGAAAAATAAAGTCAGCCACTGTTTTCACTGTTTCCCCATCTATGTGCCATGAAGTGATGGGACCAGATGCCGTGATCTTAGTTTTCTGAATGTTGAGCTTTAAGCCAACTGTTTCACTCTCTTCTTTCACCTTCATCAAGAGGCTCTTTAGTTCTTCTTCACTTTCTGCCATAAGGATGGTGTTATCTGCATATCTGAGGTTATTGATATTTCTCCTGGAAATCTTGATTCCAGCTTGTGCTTCCTCCAGCACAGCATTTCTCATGATGTACTCTGCATATAAGTTAAATAAGCAGGGTGACAATATACAGCCTTGACGTACTCCTTTTCCTATTGGAACCAGTCTGTTGTTCCATGTCCAGATTGAACTGTTGCTTCCTGACCTGCATACAGGTTTCTCAAGAGGCAGGTCAGGTGATCTGGTATTCCCATCTCTTTCAGAATTTTCCACAGTTTATTGTGATCCACACAGTCAAAGGCTTTGGCATAGTCAATAAAGCAGATATAGATGTTTTTCTGGAATTCTCTTGCTTTTTCAATGATCCATCAGATGTTGGCAATGTGATCTCTGGTTCCTCTGCCTTTTCTAAAACCAGCTTGAACATCTGGAAGTTCATGGTTCATGTATTGCTGAAGCCTGGCTTGGTGAATTTTAAGCATTACTTTATTAGCGTGTGAGATGAGTGCAATTGTGCGGTAGTTTGAGCATTCTTTGGCATTTCCTTTCTTTGGGACTGGAATGAAAACTGACCTTTTCCAGTCCTGTGGCCACTGCTGAGTTTTCCAGATTTGCTGGCATATCGAGTGCAGCACTTTCACAGCATCATCTTTGAGGATTTGAAATAGCTCAACTGGAATTCCATCACCTCCACTAGCTTTGTTCTTAGTGATGCTTCCTAAGGCCCACCTGACTTCACATTCCAGGATGTCTGGCTCTAGGTGAATGATCACACCATCGTGATTAACTGAGTTGTGAAGATCATTTTTGTACAGTTCTTCTATTTATTCTTGCCACCTCTTCTTAATATCTTCTGCTTCTGTTAGGCCCCTACCATATCCGTCCTTTATTGAGCCCATCTTTGCATGAAATGTTCCCTTGTTATCTCTAATTTTCTTGAAGAGATCTCTAGTCTTTCCCATTCTATTGTTTTCCTCTATTTTTTTACATTGATCTCTGAGGAAGGCTTTCTTATCTCTCCTTGCTATTCATTGAAACTCTGCATTCAAATGGGAAGATCTTTCCTTTTCTCCTTTGCTTTTCCCTTCTATTCTTTTCACAGATATTTGTAAGGCCTCCTCAGACAGCCATTTTGCTTTTTTGCATTTCTTTTTTGGGGGATGGTCTTGATCCCAGTCTCCTGTACAATGTCATGAACCTCCAACCATAGTTCATCAGGCATTTTGTCTATCAGATCTAGTCCTTTAAATCCAGGCCATGCTTATGTTGACTATTAAAATCCTGAGTTTATATCCATATACAGAGATATGTCATGATTATTGCATTATACTGAAGATCAAGTCATGCTGTAGTTGATGAATATTGGATTTGAAGTCAGTGACTTAGTTTGATTCCTAAATTTGCTGCAAATACTAGTTATGTGAACTGCAGTATTATTTTGTTTAATGAGTTTTAAATTTTCCTTTAACAATTAGGGGTAATTATAATTATGTTTATTGGTCAACATTTAAAGATTTATGAAAAATAGAAAATGTTATCCCAATTATTATATAATATTTCTTAAAATATGGAAAATTTAGAAATATAGAAAAAAGATTATTTATTTTATCTTTATGCCTATGCGTGTATTTATATAATAATAATCATCCTACATAAATGATGTCATTACTTTTTCCAGTTAACATTATGACAAGAAATTTTTCTGTGTTATTACATGTTATTCACATGAAAAAATTATGATATATAATAGATACAATAGTTACTGGTACAATGACATATTCACATGTATGTATGTACATATATGTATGTGTGTGTTATACATAATATATGATATACAGCCTAGTAGAATATTTAGATGTTTTCAAACTTTTTGTTATTTTATGTAATCCCTGAAGAAACCCATGTGTTTTCTACATGTACCTGGTTTATTTATTTTCTATTTGGAATTCATAAATCAAAGCATGTTGCATGTTAGTTTCCCAGAAAGCTGACTTTGAGGCTCATTGCTGTCCATTAAATTTCTCTGTAGGGGCAGGGCATGGAGATAGATTAAAGGGAAAAATTGGGTTGTGGCACATTTTCAAAATGATCTCAGGCAACTTCTTGTCAATTGTGAAATTGAGGTAGCCCTTCAGAGTTGTCCTGGATTAGGGTGAGTTGTCATGCCTTTGTGGCAAAGCACTGAGTAAATTATTGGATATGAGGTGCCCAAGAAGAGGGTGAGACCTTAGGCAAGAAAGCTTCTTCAATACACTTTATCCCAAAGAGGGCTGTCTGCTGGCCACACTTTAGGAAGAGCTGAAGTGTAGGTTCTTTCCTAAGGGCATGGCACCCCAGCATTCATTCAATAAAAAGGAGTTCAAAATTCTTCATACATTCTAGTAAGTAGCTCTCCAAAACTATTGTTCAAATGCAGTTAGCACTGCTGTATTAGGTAACAGATAAAAGTTGCTTTAAAATAGTTCACTTAACAAATTTTTAGTGTATTTAGTTTGTTTATGGAGTCTTAGATAACATAAACATTAAAATAGTGCTTAATCCTCTTTATATATTTACTTTCCCTTGGGTTTTATGAAGTGTTTAAATATGCTTATATGTTTAAATATAAGAATATCTTAAAATTAAAAAAAAATTCTACTGTATCTTTAGTATTTTATAGTTTATTTCCATGTATAACCTCACAAATGTGTGTAATATAGTACAGAAAACATACTGTTCCTTTGTTTTCAAACAGGTAGTAATTTCACGAATAATCAGTCAAAGCTTTCCTCATTGACTTGAAATGCTACCTTTATTGTGTAAATTCACATATACACATATTCTCTGTGCTTTCCATTGATCTATTTGCCTATGCCTCCATCAGTACCATACTTTTCATTAATAAAGATTTATAGTGCAAGTCCTTCTCCATTATTATTCTTTTTCTTCTCATTATTTTCTTGGCTATTTCACACATTTTTCTGAGATGATATTTAGGATCAATATGTCAAGTTGTGAAATAACCACACTACAAAAAATCAAGCAAATCAAAAAGAGATTTTTGGCTGGATTTTTACTGAATTCATATATTAATTTGGAAAGAATTGGCATCTTTACAGTACTGAGTCTTTTCCTCCAAAGATGTGCTGTCCGTTTCATTTCATCAGGTCTTCTTCTTGTATGTTGTTATGGAATTTTTCAGCTGATTTGGTATTCACCTCACACAAAATGAGAGATAGAATGAAATATCTGTATAAACTGATTCTAGGAAGAATTTGTGTCAGGATGACCTAGAACACTTACAGTCTGTTTCTAACATTCCAAATTATAATATCTATACCTTTGAATGTTTGCATAAACTCCTAAAATATAATGCTTCTTTTGTTGCATCTTTTTGATTTTGCTTGTATTTTGTATAATAGTTCTTTAATGCAGCAATATTTTGGAATCTTCTCTTAAGTAGTGAGCATTCACTAACTATTTTAAATAAACTCAGAACAAATAATAGTCTATCTGAGTCCAAGGTTTATTTTATGTTACAATGTTCTTAGATTTTTCTTATTTATAGAGGTAATTTTTTAAATGTTTACCTCCCTACTACATCCCTTGCTTTTTCATGTTAGTATAGATATCTTTTTCAATGTAAAGTTTAATGATCATTTATATTTTCTTCTGATTTATATTTTGATTCTTATGTCAAATTATTTAGTATATTTTATGATTGCAGAGTCAATATGTTGTACAAATTTTAGAAAGTATAAAAAAGCCCTTGTTTCTAACTAAATTCTGCTAATAATAGCAAACTTGAGAAATCACTCTTTACAGAATTGAATAATTTTTCTTTATTATTTTATGTATATATTAGTAAGCTGGTATTTTTATACTTTTAAAAAGTTTTTTTCCCCTAAAAGTATATTTCAAACATTTTTATGACATTATTCTTTAGCTTGGTATTTTTAGTTGATGTGTAGTATTTTACCATATATTGTCATAAGTTATTGAGATTGTCCACTAGATGTGGCTATTAGGTTGTTTTCAATTTTTGTTCTTATAGAAAACACTGAATATAATCAAATGTTTATTTCTTTATTATCAGTTCCCAACATTGAAATTACCAAAAAGAGAATATGTTCATTTTGTGCTTTGGATATATATTGCCAAACTATCCTCTGGAAATTTAGTGGCAGTTTACAGTTGCATATGTTTGAACTCATTAAGTTCCACACTTAATGGGAATTTTTTAGAAATGGGAATATAGCAGTGAATGAAACAGACATACATCCAGGACATCATGAAGCTTACATTTTAGTAAAGAGAAGACAAAATACTCAAGATAAATAAGATTTATTTATATATAAATTATATAATTGCTATTTACTGAAATGTGGGTGATGGTGGCTTAGTGGCTAAGTGGTATCCGACACTTTTGTGACCATGGACTGTAGCCTGCCAGGCTCCTCTATCTATAGGATTTCCCAGGCAAGAATTCCAGAGTGGATGGCCATTTCCTTCTCCAGGGGATCTTCCCAACCCAGGGATCAAGCCCACATCTACTGCATTGGCAAGTGGATTTTTTTTTTTTTAAACCACTGAGTCACCAGGGAAGTCATTCTCTTCCTATGAAGGCACTAATTCCATCATGTGAATCTTCATGACCTCATCTGAACTTCAGTTATCTTAACTTAAGGACCCATCTCCTAATATTATCACAGTGGGGTTTGTGGGGGGGAATAAAAAGCAGAATTTTGGACTTGTTATATTTGACAGGGGATGGCAGAGGATGAGATGGATCAGCTTAGTTCAGTCGCTCATTTGTATCCAACTCTTTGCAACCCCATGGACTGCAGCATGCCAGGCTTCCCTGTCCATCACCAACTCCCAGAGATTACTCAAACTCATGTCCATTGAGTCGGTGATGCCATCCAACCATCTCATCCTCTGTCATCCCCTTCTCCTCCTGCCTTCAGTCTTTCCCAGCATCAGGGTCTTTTCAAATGAGTCAGTTCTTTGCATCAGATGGTCAAAGGCTTGGAGTTTCAGCTTCAGCATCAGTCCTTCCAATGAACACTAAGGACTGATTTCCTTTAGGATGGACTGGTTGGATCTCCTTGCAGTCCAAGGGACTCTCAGGAGTCTTCTCAAACACAACACTTTAAAAGAATCAATTCTTTGGCACTCAGCTTTCTTTATAGTCCAACTCTCACATCCATACATGACTACTGGAAAAACCACAGCCTTGACTAAAAGGACCTTTGTTGGCAAAGTAATGTCTCTGCTTTTTAATATGCTGTCTAGGATGGTCATAGCTTTTCTTCCAAAGAGCAAGTGTCTTTTAATTTCATGGCTGCAATCACCATCTGCAGTGGTTTTGGAGCCCTGCAAAATAAAGTCTGTCACTGTTTCCACTGTTTCCCCATCTATTTTCCATGAAGGGATGGGACCAAAGGCCGTGATGTTAGTTTTCTGAATGTCGAGTTTTAAGCCAACTTTTTCACGCTCCTCTTTCACTTTCATCAAGAGGCTCTTTAGTTCTTCTTCGCTTTCTGCCATAAGGGTGGTGTCATCTGGATATCTGAGGTTACTGATATTTCTTTCAGCAATCTTGATTCCAGCTTGTGACTCATCCAACCCAGCATTTTGCACGATGTACTATGCATGTAAGTTAAATATGCAGGGTGACAATATACAGCCCTGATGTGTTCCTTTCCTGATTTGGAACCAGCCTGTTGTTCCATGTCCAGTTCTAACTGTTGCTTCTTGACCTACATACAGATTTCTCAGAAGGCAGTTCAGGTCGTCTGGCATGCCCATCTCTTGAAGAAATTTCCAGTTTGTTGTGATCCACACAGTTAAAGGCTTGGAGTAGTCAATAAAGCAAAAGTATATGTTTGTCCGGAATTCTCTTGTTTTTTTTGATGATCTAGGATATGTTGGCAATTTGATCTCTCATTCTTCTGCTTTTTCTAAATCTTGGACATCTGGAAGTTCACAGTTAACGTAATGTTGAAGCCTGGCTTGGAGAATTTTGAGCATTACTTTGCTAGTGTGTGAGATGAATGCAATTGTGCGGTAGTTTGAACATTCTTTGGCATTGCACTTCTTTGGAATTTAAATGAAAACTGACCTTTTCCAGTTAGATAGCATCATTGTCTCAATGGACATAAATTTGAACCAATTCTGAGAGATAGTGGAGGACAGATGAGCATGGCATGCTGTAGTCCATGAGGTTGCAAAGAGTTGGATACGACTAAGTGACTGGACAACAACAACATTTGAAATGCTTATTGGACACATAAATAGAAAGGTTGGTTGGCAGTCAATATGTGAATCTGGGAAATAATGGAAATGCATAAGCTGGAAATCTCAGAATATAGATTTGGAAGCTAGGAACTTAGAAACATATGGAGAGAATGCAGATAGAAAAAGAAAAGTATTCCAGTGATTGAGCTCTGGTCTACCCTGATATTTCTAGGTTAGAAAGTTGAGAAAGAGGCAGCAAAACAAAAAAAGACTAAAATAATGGGATAATGGTAGGAGTAAAACAAGTGAATAAAATGTCACAGAAACAAGTTAAAAGTATTCCAAAGAGGGATAATCAAATGCTGCCAACTGAGCAAGTTAAATGATCAGTGCATTTATTAGTCATTGGAAACATTCACTGGTGACACTGACAAGAGCAGTTTTAGGGGATTCGACATGGAAAATCCTAAATGAGGTGGATTCTAGAAAAAAATGAAAGAGTACATGTACAGACAATGCATTCAAGAAGTATTGCTGCAAAAGCATGTGATAAAGGGAATATTTAGAGAAAAAAGTAAAAAAATTTATGATTTTCCCCCTATTCGCATTTTTATTTTTTCTTTGAGATGGGAGAAACCATAACAGAGTTTATATTTCAATGGTAATGATCCAGTGGAGCCAGAGAGCTGATCTTGTAGGGGAGAAAAAAGGAAATTTCTAAATACTGTCCTCAAATAATTGAGAGGAGATGGAGAGAGGGAAATTAGCTAGGCGCACATACAATTTATCCATAGAAATAAGGAGATAAGAATATATGGGTTCTGATGAAATCAGTGTTTGAGTCTGATTGTTTCCCTTACTTGGCAATGTTGAGAATGATTTCTTTTTTAAAATAGGTAAAAACATCAAATCATCTAATAGATAGAATGGGCCTTAGAGCTATCAGGTTAATGGACTTGGATATTGCCTCCAACTTTTGGCCAACAATTTAAGTTAGTTGGCTCTCGTAAAAAAAAAAAAAAAAAGAGCCCCCCAAAATAGTCTGTCACTGTTTCCACTGTTTCCCCATCTTTGCTGTGAAGTGATGGGACCAGATGCCATAATCTAGTTTTCTGAATGTTAACATGAACACATTGCTATATTTAACCCGTGGTGGATTCATGACAATGTATGGCAAAACAAATAAAATATTGTAAAGTTAAAAAACAGATAAATAAACTAATTTAAAATAAAAAAAAATAAAGTTAATAACTGATAATCAATAAGGATCTACTGTATAGCACATGGAAATCTGCTCAAGGTTGTGTGGCAGGCTGAATGCGAGGGGAGTTTGGAGGAGAGTGGATACATGCATATGCCTGCCCAAGTCTCTTCACCCTTCACCTGAAACTTTCATCATCATTAATAGGCTATACCCCAATAAAAAATAAAAAGTTAAAAAAAAAAAGAAAGTGCTAAGTCCTAACCACTGGACTGCCAGGGAATTCCCTGGAAAATTGGAATTCTATATTCACTGAAAATCAACTTCAAGGATGAAGCGAAATAAAGGCATTCCTAGAAAAACAAAAAATGAGGGGAAAATAGCAATAATAGTCTTTCACTAAATAAATACTGAAAGTGTTTTCCAGGAAAAATATATGATGATTTGAGATTGTTGTAGATTGTAAAATTGGCCAAAATGGGTGCCCCTTCCTCCATCTACCTCCTTAAATTTGTTGTTGTAGATCCTCCCATTAAGATATGAGTCAATTTACTACCAGTTGAATTTGTTTGCCAGGTTTTATGGATTGAATTATGTAACCCCTCCAAACTCATATACTGAAGTCCTAACCACCAGTATCTCAGAATGTGACCTATTTTGAGATAAGATTTTCATGTCGGTAGTCAAGTTACCTTAAATAACTTGACTAGTTTCCTTAAATAAAGGGGAATTTGTACACGAAGACATGTATAGAGGGAAGAAAATGTGAAGAGACATAGGGTGAAGATCTATGCTTCACTCAAAGCTGACAGAAAAAAGCAAAACCTGTCAACATGTTGATTTTGGACTTCTAGCCTTAGAACTGTGAGAGAATAAATTTCTGTTGTTTAAGCTAGCCAGTCTGTGGTACTTTGTTATAGCAGCACTAGCAAACTAATACACAGACATACTGCATTGACCATTGGAGATTGGCAAACATGATACAGAGCTTACAAAAGGCTATAAATTGCTCTAGCCAGTCTTTGGAACTCTGAAACCAACATTTGGAAAATGATGAGCCAGTCTAGTGGAGGATGAACTACCACATGGAATAAAGTTCCTGCAGAAATAAATCATAGACCAGTGAGCCTACCAGCTACCTGACATGTGAAGCAGGCCATTCTAGATCCTGCAATCAGTTGGCCTGAAAATGACCACAGAAACATGAAAGAACCTAGCTGTCAGCTGAGCCAGGCCACAATCAGGCTAATACATGGAAACTTAGGCCCAATAGAGCAATTGTTTTAAGCCAACCACTGTAATTTGTGGTTGTCTGTTTTAAAGCAAAATCTAAGAGGTACACAGATAGAAGTAAGAAAATTCAGGAAAGGAAAAAGATTCCTAGAAAAGGTAAATATATGAGTAAGTACAACTTAATTTTGACTCTCTAAAACTAATAATACTTTGTGTGGTTGTCAAACAGAGTAAAATATGAAGATAGCCTCAAAGTGTCATGATTATAAATAAAGGTAAAGTGTTATAAGGCACTTCCCTTTATCAATTTTGTATTTATTATATATTTAGGAAGATTTTCTCTATAATGAAATAAATGTTTGTTTTCTTGTTTTGCTACTTATTTATGTAATTATGGAGAAAATATGTACATTTCCTGCTAGTATTTTTATTTCAATACTTGTTTTTTCAAATTCAATATTTTTTTCAATTGACTAAAACCTATTTTGGGGAATGATGTAAAATACAAATTGATGCTGATTTTTTTTTCCCAAATAGCTAACCAATTGCCCTGATAGATTTTAAAATATCCTTCTTTTAAAATGTATTTAAGATTTCCATTTTTCATATACTAAATTTTGTATGTATCAATGGGAGTTCACTTAAAAATATTCATTTCCTTTCATTTCCCACAATAAGTTATTATGTCCTAATAGTAATACTGCACAACTTCCATCAAAATTTCCCATGAACTTTAAAATTCTCACTGACATCATTTAGGGACAGACCCTCATTATTTCAGGCTTCCCTTGTGGCTCAGCTGGCAAAGAATCTGCCTGCAATGTGGGAGACCTGGGTTTGATTCCTGGGTTGGAAAGATCCACTGGAGAAGGGAGTGGCTACCCACTCCAGTATTCTGTCCTGGAGAATTCCATGGACTGTTTATAGTCCATGGGGTCACAAAGAGTCAGACACAACTGAGCGACTTTCACTTTCTCATATTTCATATTTTCTAACTGATCCTCCGATTAACATAATACTAAAATAACATATTCTTTTCCTTTTTATGCTGACTCTCAGCTTGTTCTAGATCATTAATTAGGCATACCTTTCAAACTATTGAAGTGCTTTCATAATTTTTTTTCTTAGTTTACCTTTTGGAGACAATTTGTCATGGATCGCTCACATTTCTATATGTCTTCTGAACAGTGGTGTTGACAGCTTTTGTTCTAGGCTCTCTTTTCAAGAATATTTGTATAGCAAACAGGCTTGAAAGATACAGCCTTGTATCTCTTTGTAGGGCAAAGGTAGATTTGTTTGTTGTCCAGGGTAATAAAGATGATGTCTCCCTCTGGGGCAAAGATAGGGCAGAGTTTCTTGCAGCCTCCATTAAAAGGTTGGGATTTCCTAGGTTCAGGTTTCCGCAGGGTTCCCCGTTGACACAAACTACCTGCACCCACGGAGCTGTTCCATTTAATATTCATGGGACTTGAGGACCAGCGGAGCCAAAGTAAACATTACATTTAAAATAATTGCTATGTCATGAGTAAAAAGGTTCTTTGTTTCTGACTGAGCAGCCATAAAACTGTAGCAGGCTAACTTGTTAGTTTGAAAGTAGGATATAATTCCAGGCTATTCTAATTCTTACTTCAGTGCTTCAGCCAAGCTGGTTTCCTTAGGTGACCTACCCAAGTAAGACTACTCGTAATTGTGGAATTGGTTTCACAGTTTTCTATTGGACTTTTACAGTGTGTTAAAAATTGTAAGGATCCCTGGTTATATAACACTGCAACCATTAATTTTTTTTCTTTTTCAAAAATTGAGATATAATTGACATATATCATTGTATAAATTTTAGGTTAATCTGATATATTACGGTATGTTTACCACTTTAGTTAACACCACCAGTATGTCACTTAATTGTTATTTATTTTTCTGTGTGAGAATATTTCACATCTAGTCTCTTAGAAACTTTGAAGTGTATGTGTATATGCTCAGTTGTGTCCCACTCTTTGTATCCCTATGGACTGTAGCCTTCCAGGCTCCTCTGTCCATGGGATTTTCCAGGCAAAAATACTGGAGTGGGTTGCCATTTGCTCCTCTGGGGGATCTTTCTGACCCAGAGATCAAACCTGCGTCTCCTGAGTCTCTTGCATTTGGGGAAGCGTTGAAGTGTATAAACAGTAGAAAATAGACTCATATTGTCTTACTAAGTGCCCACATCCACTCTGATATTTTAATCCAGAATAACCCAAGCATGTAACAGGTGATCTATTAAAATAACTTGCTTTAAAAATAATTGTCATGGGGCTATCTAGCTTTATATACATTCATGGCTTATTTCAGCATTATCAACCTCCGATCCTTTTGTTTTTTATTATCCTCTCTGCTATTCTTTACACTGATATTACCTTATATATTTGATAAGAAGAGTCTTTAATATTTCCAAAGACATAGATTGCATTTATCCTCAAGTGCTTTAAAATCTTGGCTTTTGAGGATATACATTCACCTTGCTTATTTCTTGGGGCTTTACTTCAGCATTGACCATATAAGTATATTCCTTGCTCTTAAACACAGCCACCTGTGAAAATAATTTGTATACATAATTATATATATATAGTTATAGTGATATAAATTCATTAATATAATATTTAATGAATACTTTCACATATAATTTATCCTTTAATTAATACATCACCAATATAAGGTTTTACATTCTCTTTTATGAAAAAGAAGTCAATAAAACTCAGAATAATTATGTGATTTGCCAAAGGTATATTGTTATTAAATGATACGGCCTTGAACTCAGTACCCCAAACTTCAAATCTCACAGTTACATGTAATCATGATTTTAACTACCTGATACTAGGCATTATACTAACGGCTGAGCATACAAAGATGAATAAAATTAACCCCTCTGTCTTAAGGAGACATTGGAGAGAGAATGTACATTTATCCATTTGTGTCAGTGACCAACTTTACTTTACAAGTTCTCGGTAGGCAGCCTTCTTTGAATCATGCAGTCCTGAAGGATGATTCTGGGTGTTATATATTTATGAGTTGTGAGTGACCAGTTACCAATCTTGCTTCTAACTCTACATGACTCATACCCAAGACCATATTATTATACGGTCTTGAGAAAGATCATAACATTTCTATGAGTTTCATTTTCATTCTTGTTGAAAAATATGAAAATTACTAGAATAATAGATGATCCTTGAATAGGCAGAGATGGTTTCTGCCTCAGGCCCTTGGCTTTAACCTTTTTGGTTAGTTGGTGTTTATTTTCAGAGCCTTACAAGACTCGCCCATTCACTTATTTCACTTCTTGTCTCAAACATACCCTTGTCAACACAGTATTCCTTGATGATACCATTAAAAATACCTCTTTTCCTAAGATGACTTGTATTTTTTTTTTTTTGGTCATGCAGCATGAAGGATCTTGGTTCCCCACTATATATTAGGCCTGTGCCACTATAGTGGAAATGGAATCCTGACCACTGGGCTGCCAGGGAATATCCTAAGATGACTTTAATATTTATTTTACTCCCAACAGGTAGTGATAGTCACTGTTCTGAAAATCTCCTTTAGAGTGGTTTCTAAGACAATCACTGATTATTCAAAATACAGTAGAATTGAAAAGAAGATTGAAGTCACAAACCCTGGAGACAGGAATAGAATTGAGTTCCTATCTGACATTTACTACTTATAGCAGTAGGACCTCAGGCAGAAAAACCTTCCTAGCCACGGTTTTCTAATTCTGTGAAGACTAATTTATAATAGATAATACCAAGATGTCCTGTAGAAGGAAATGGCAACCCACTCCAGTATTCTTACCTGGGAAATCCCAGGGACAGAGGAACCTATCAGGCTACAGTTCATAGGGTTGCAAGAGTTGGACGTGACTTAGTGACTAAACCACAACCACCACCACCAAGATGTTCAGTGAAAAATTAAATAAACAGATTTCATTTCTATAGTTGAAAACAATAGATCCTCTTAATATTCTTTCCCATTATAAATCCCTTTACTCTATTTATTACTAGAAATTTCACTATGTATATTTAGCATATCTATATTCTTTTTGTGCATTCTAGAATTTAAGCAGCATGAGGGCTAGAACTTTGTCTAACTTTATTATTTTATTTCTCATGCCCAGAGCAACTTTTGGCACATGGTAAGAATTCAATATAGATTTGTTGAATAAAAGAATCCATGAAAAAGAAAATATTTGTGAAAAGTAAATGAAGTGATATGTAGGAGATTGAAAATGAAACGTTTCTATGGCATTTCATTGTTATAGTCCTTTTATCACAGGTGAAGAATTCTTCACAGGTGAATAAAACAGATGAAAGGATTATGATAAAAGAATATCATGAAACTGTTTCATTTTCAGTCTCCTCCATGTCATTTCATTTAACTTTCACAAATATTCTTTCATTTATTCATTCAACAAGTTTGTATTTACTCGCTGTTCTTCCCAAGTGGGCAGTCTCTCATTGCTAGGATTTCAATGTACCTACGTGGTCTTTAATTAAATGGAATTGTGAAATTATACTAGTCAATGATGCCAAATAAGATGAGTGAATAATACCAAACTGTTGGGAGCCGTTCTGGAACTACTGCCGGATGACAAAGTCACGGCACCAATCAAGAAGAAACTGCAAAGCGGTTTCTCTCCAGGATCGGAACCTTCCCTCCTTCCTGTTTCTATGTTTTTGTTGTGGCTAACTCTGTTTCATTCTTTGATGGCTGGAGTTGTAGGGGCTTCCATGACGAGGTCACGAGAGTCCAGGGAAAATAAAAATGATCCCTTGCTCCAGAGAAACATTCCAGAAATGCTTAAACCTACTGGGGACCCTGGCTGATGGGTCCCTAACACTCAGCCGGGGAATAAGGCCATGTTCATTTGGAAAACAAGCCCTAAGCCTATTGTGACCTGGTCTCATGAGGAGATTATTACTGATGACTGGAAACCTTGGGTCATGTATTAGGGAAAATTACAGAAACTAAGCCAATTACCTTTTCTCATAAAGATTGGGACGCTAGAGATATTTGTCCCCCTTAAAATCTAAGTGTAAACAGAAAGAAATATAATATTGTAAATGGTTTCAAGGTAAACTGCAAAAGACTTGTCCCTGCCAGAAATAGTGTATGTGGGTAGATGGTAAACAAACCACCACTGACAATGGCTGTACTATGAGGAACTCTTGACCTTAGATGCCGGTATAGTACTTATTCACTGAAGCAAGACGCTGTATTCGCTGTAGTAGCAGGCTGTACAGAATAAGTAGATGGATCAATATGATTCATAGACTATGTTTTAGTAGAATAAAAATAGGTTTTGGGGTAAACATGTAACCATAATGTGACAAAGGACTAGGAAGAAACTTTTAACACATCTTAGAATCAGGGAATGTTGATTTGAATGGAAAAATAATCTAAGAGTCATTATGTAGAAGAACATGTGCTATATAAGTAGAAACTGAAAGCAATAAAGATTATGGTCCTTGGGCCATCAAAAAAACTCTGTTTCTTTCTTTCCTCTTGCCGACGCTGTTCATCCCTTGGGTACTCCTGGACCAGCTGGAGCAGGACCCCGGCACCAAACATTGTACCCAATTTCTGTTGTAAAAAATGAATTGATACATCTTTCAATAGGAGCAATACAGAAATACAAAAAGAGAACTTGCCCACCGGAAATGAAGAAGTTGGGAGAAAGGGAGCAAGTACTTTTTTTTTTTTTCCCCCTATAAAGGGTGTGGTAAGAGATGATGGATTAAGTGGTGAAGACCCAGGAATGATAATGAGAACAATTTTCCCATTCTCTTATTGAATTGAAGGCTATGTTATTGGCAAGCTGAAGAAAATACAGTAGTGGAGCCCAGCAAGGCCCGAGAACAAAAGTATTGAGGACCTGGCTGAGGTAAGATTTTGTAAAGGTTCAGTGTAACTGTACATGGCTGAGGTTTTGGCAGTTTGGGAGAGAAAGGTTTCCATTCACTCAACCTCATGAGTAACACATAAACATGTAAGTTAAAAAAAAAATACAAGTTTTTGTTTTCTAGGCATAATATCTAGATGTCTTATTATAAATTATTGCAATCTGTTAAAACATCTCCATAATTTTTTGGTCTTGTTTTGTTTTGAATTCATGCTGGGGAGTATCTCAGTAGTATCTCAGTAGTCACTAATAAGTACAAAGGATATTCCTTTCTTTTCCTTGGAACTAGGCAGATGTCAGCTACTCAAGTAATTAGTAGTTTTCCCTTTATTACCCATTTGAATTTGGGCCTAGGTTTTGAGTTAGTGACATTTAAATTTGTTAGTGATCATAGATCCTTTGAAGAATTTGATTTTAGCCCAGGAAATTATGCACCTGCACCCATGCACACACACACACAAACACATGTAAATTTTGGCATATAATTTTGGAAGGACTAGAGACCACCTAACATCTATCTATGAACCTAGGAAAGGCTTCACAATTTTAGCTTCTTTTTCACAAAAACCAAAGTCCATATTGCTTTAGTTGTCATTGGGCAGTGGCCTCCATAAATGTCTTTTTGTCAAGAGTTGATACCTTTGGTCTCACAACCCAGGTCTCTTGAATTTTGGTGTCTTTCCCTAAGTCTCTTGAATTTCTCCAGAACAGTGGCACTTGTACATCCATGAATTGGTTTGGATTGCTTCTCTTTCTTTATCTGTCAGCCCTGAGTTCCAAACAGCTCAGACTCAACAGATGCCCTGTTACCAACATCTCTGGTTTATACTTCTATGGTCCCTCCCTGCCCTATTACTTTTGATATGACCATGCCTGGGACCGAAAAAAAATGCTTGTTACATCAATTTTTGATTTGATGGTTAGTTGTTTGCTCTATCCTGCTGCATAATATCTGTTATACTGGCAAGATGGTCTAGATCTCTTTTAAAAACTAATGCTAGTAAATAGAGTGAGCACTAAATTTTTCTTTAGTGCTGGGTGGAACCTCATATCATGGGAAGCATGACAGCTTAACATCTTTTAAGGTGCTGTTTTAGCAGATTATTGTGCAACTTAGCATTTGTATATGCATATGTTACCAAGATGTCTGTATGACTGTGCAGGATGTTTGATGGATAGAGTGAATCCATATATATGGCTATGTATTACAGATTACTCGGAAGTGTTATCTGTTAAATTATGCAAATTTATTTCATCTGCTCAGCCAGATTTATACTTATGAAGGCCAATATTTTCAAATCATGCACATCATAATGAGAGAATGAATATTATATTTAATAAATATTTTATCATTGATTGAAATGCAATACTGTTCATTTAACATAATATTTCTCATTAACATTTAGTCAGTAGTAACTGCAATAAAACAAGGAGACTGCAGGTAGTTAAAAACAGAAACAAAAACAATTAGCAAAATCCTGATTATTATATTTGGTTTTAATTTTATCCTTAGAAGCTAAAGTTATTCTTTAGCATATCATATATTTCATATTATCTTATTATTATCTCATTATTAATTCATTCAGTTTGAATTTTATGTCCTTTTAAGTGGCACAAAGGGGGCGTCCCAGTAGTGTTAGTGGTAAAGAACATGCCTGCCAATGCAGGTGAAATGTAAGAGACATGGAGAAAATCCCCTGGAAGAGGGCATGGCAACCCACTCCAGTATCCTTGCCCAGAGAATCCCATAAGCAGAGAAGCCTGGTGGGTTACGGTCCAGAGGATAACACAGAGTTGGACACAAGTGAAGCAACCTAAAACAGCACACAGCACAAGAGGTATAAAACATGAATCATGATTTTATTGTGAAATGTCTCCCTGACCTTCATCTGTGATATTTCTGAATGAAAACATTTTAACATTTTTTTACTGGAAATGCTTACCTGCCTTTAATTCAATTTGCAATAATTAAATTTATTTGGCCTGCATAAAAGCTACTTGTCATGAACAATTCCAGCAAGTATACAGGGAGATAATACAAAAAAATGGGTTTGAATCCTAACTTTGATTCTCAATTTATGAGGACTTTTTCGGTTATCATTTACAGAAAATCCAACCCAAACAGACTCAAGAAAAAATATAAAAAATAAAAGTGTAGGAGAGATTTATTAGTGGTCAAACTTTACTTACTACTCAATCTAGGAGTTCAAATGCTATAGTTAAATCTTGGTTCTCTCCCTGTAGTAACTTAAATCTCATCCATTGGGCTCGATTTTCTGGCAAGTTCTGTTTTCGTTAGACAATAACTAATGGCCTCTGGTTCATTTTTGAGTTCACTGGGATTAGAACGAATATATTTTTTGATACCTCAAATAAAAGTTAGATTAATTTTTGGGCCTAGGTCATGAACTCATATCTAAACCAAAAGCTTAGGCACGAGTATTGAAGCACTCTGACTTGCCAAGCTTAATTCATATGTCCACCCTACCCCCCCACCCCCCCAAAAATGAAAAAAATAAAACTGACCAGGGTGGAAGTCAGTTCTATCTAAAGCCCACAGATGTGGTGAATTGAACCTGTGTGGTCATAGTCTCCAGAAGAAAATTGCTTTAAAGTTATCAAAAGAAAGTAGGCAAAAACAACATACACAATACAGCCCAACTATTGTCTTTGTTACTTTAGGGAAGTTATTTAATTCTTTGGGTTTCATTTTTTATAACTATCATATCAAATCTACCTTCCAGAATTTTTATGATGTTTAAATAAGCTTTATATACGTACACATATATATGAATATATATGTAACTATGTAATACATATAAATATATGTAACTTAAAGTTGTTATATGTAATGTATATAACACATATTTAAGTTGCACATATGTATGTGTATTTATATAATTTTTGGTGAAATGATTAATATATAATGAATTCTTAATAAACATTAGGTTTCTTTATTCATCCATATCTCCCTACACTGCGTGCTCTTCTACCCTAGTGTCAATTGTAAGGTGTAGCTTTATTTTGTCCAAAACATAATTATCTCTTAAAATTTGGATGAGCTTGTTAGACTATTCTTTCTTTCTTTCCTTTCTTCATTAGCTTGCCTTCCTTCCTTCTTGCTTTTCTCTGTGTTTTCTCTCTGATATGTGCTATCATTACATTAGTTGACAAGAGCAAGCAGGATTTAT
Source organism: Giraffa tippelskirchi (assembly GCF_054371585.1). Lineage (NCBI taxonomy): Eukaryota > Metazoa > Chordata > Mammalia > Artiodactyla > Giraffidae > Giraffa > Giraffa tippelskirchi. The sequence goes on along the minus strand of NC_137275.1, from coordinate 78,009,574 downwards.
TTTCTAACCTCAAAGATCACATACAATCTGAGTATAAAGTTTAGTGGCAGTAATTGTGAACAAGCACATTTAGCATTGCTCCTGTAATTTGAACAACTATAATATCAATTCTTTCTAAAGGAATGATTTCTTATTTTAATATAATATTATTTGTACTCATCCTAGGTCAAGTCATGATAGTTTACATTAAACTTAGCTTAAAACATTCACTGAGAAATGACCTAAATTAAATCGTTATTCTTTCCATGCCAGTGTTATTAGATTCAGTTACTTGCAGACAGAGAATTAATATTAGGGCTAACAATATAACATTATATCTTAATGAGTTTGAAGTGTTAATATTGGCTAGAGAAACCCCACTCCAGTACTCTTGCCTGGAAAATCCAGTGGTCGGAGGAGCCTGGTAGGCTACAGTCCATGGGGTCGCTAAGAGTCAGACACGACGGAGAGACTTCACTTTTACTTTTCCCTGTCATGCACTGGAGAAGGAAATGGCAACCCTCTCCAGTATTCTTGCCTGGAGAATCCCAGGGACGGTGGAGCCTGGTGGGCTGCTGTCTATGGAGTCGCACAGAGTCGGACACGACTGAAGCAACTTAGCAGCAGCAGCAGCAGAGTTATGTCATGAAACTAGTACAAATTAATTGAAAAACTATGTTATAATCACACCCTGAATCAAATAGTCCAGACTCCTTGACAAGGACATGATTCAAAAGTAAAACTCCATGGCATCAACTGACAGCACCTAATTGAACCTTGAAAAATTTCAGAGATCCGTTAATTTTCTAACACAATTATGTGGAAATTCAAGCAGATTTTAAAGAAGCATTGTCTATGCCCTATGAGGTTTACTACAAAGAAAAAGATAGAAAGACAGAAACCATAAAATAATTAAAATTTTAAAAAGATATTTTTTTACTACACAAGTTGATTTATTGCATAAAATAATGTAACTTGAATTTTTGCAGGGTATTTACCTATTGAATTTATTCTTTTCCTGGACATTTGAATGTATACATTAGCAACTTGTTTCTTTATATTACCTGTATACTTAACGAGAACAACTTAGTACTTTAGAAAAGACACTGTTTTTAAGTGGAATGAAATCTCATTTGTTGAAGGAAGGTTATGACCAACCTGGACAGCATATTTAAAAGCAGAGGCATTACTTTGCCAACAAAGGTCCGTCCAGTCAAGGCTATGGTTTTTCCAGTGGTCGTGTATGGATGTGACATTTGGACGGTGAAGAAAGCTGAGCGCCGAAGAATTGATGCTTTTGAACTGTGGTGTTGGAGAAGACTCTTGAGAGTTCCTTGGACTGCAAGGAGATCCAACCAGTCCATCCTCAAGGATATCAGTCCCGGGTGTTCATTGAAAGGACTGATGTTGAAGCTGAAACTCCAATACTTTGGCCACCTCATGCGAAGAGTTGACTCATTGGAAAAGATTCTAACGCTGGGAAGGATTGGGGGCAGGAGGAGAAGGGGACGACAGAGGATGAGATGGCTGGATGGCATCACCGTCTCGATGGACATGGGTTTTGGTAAACTCCGGGAGTTGGTGATGGACAGGGAGGCCTGGCGTGCCGCGATTCATGGGGTCGCAAAGAGTCGGACACGACTGAGCAACTGAACTGAACTGATAAAACTCGAAAACCCTGACATTAAATTGCTGAAATGCTTATGTTTAAATAAAATTATATCTTAATGAAATGAAAACGAGCTATCAGTTTTATTTTTAAAAACGTTTGCAATCTCAGGCATTTAGAACATCAATTTTAAGCAATGGTTAGGCTGGTGTTTATTGATAATACTAGAGGAGGGAGTGGGGTTTGAGATGAAAGAGGTGTTTCCTGACTTCCTACTTTTGCATTCCAGTCCCCTATAATGAAAAGGACATTTTTTGTGGGTGTTAGCTCTAAAAAGTCTTGTAGGTCTTCATAGAACCTTTCAAGTTCAGCTTCTGCAGCGTTACTGGTCGAGGCATAGACTTGGATTGCGTGATATTGAATGGTTTGCCTTGGAAATGAACAGAGATCATTCTGTCATTTTTGAGATTGCATCCAAGTACTGCAATTTGGACTCTTCTGTTGACCATGATGGCTACTCCATTTCTTCTAAGGGATTCCTGCCCACAGTAGTAGATATAATGTTCACCTGAGTTAAATTCATCCATTCCATTCCATCTTAGTTCACTGATTCCTAGAATGTCGACATCACTCTTGCCATCTCCTGTTTGACCACTTCCAATTTGCCTTGATTCATGGATCTAACATTATGTAAAGAAACTGCTAGAGAATGTAAATTATTAGAATCTTTTTGGAAAGCAATTTGGCAGTATCTAATGAAATTCAATGCTTGCATGTGCTCTAAAGCAGCAGGTCTTCTTCCAGGTATAAGTGCAACAGAAATGTGTATATTTGTAAACTGAAAGACAAGTTCAATAATGTCCATAGCAGGAATGATGTCCATAGCAGCACAAGTTCAATGATGTCCAAATAGCCCTAAACTGAAAGCAAGTCAAACGTGAGTAGAATTAATAAGTTGTGGTATATTCATATATGATGGATCACTATTTAGCAATGAAAGTGAACCAATCACTGAGCAATGTAACATGAAATATTACTACAAAGAGTTGAGCAAAAGAAGCCAGTCACAAGAGTTTTACTGTATAAACACATGTTTATACAGTATAAGCGTTTATACAAAATGAATGTTCACTGTATAAACACATGTAAAATTTTTTAAAAAATAGACAGAACTAATCAGCAAAACTAATTATATTTGCTGCAAAGGAAGAGCCAGACTGGAAGTGAGGATAACAAGAGCTTCTGTGGTACTTATAATATTCTGTGTGTATGTGCCTAGTCACTCTGTCTCCCTGAGCTCAGCCTCTCCCTCCTCACTCCAGTTTGCAAAACCACTTTGCTTCTTTAGCCACTGCACTTCCATCTGTACTGATTTTCCAGAAAATATTTGAAATCTCTCAAATTTTATGATCTTTCGCTGATAAAAATTTATATCTTTAAAAAATCAATTTACTAGCATTTTTATAGGGTCTTTGGAAGGAGAACATAAATGTATGGACTTAATTTTTAACTTTGAATCACAAGGCATATAAACATATCCTTAAACATATATGTGTTGCATGCATATGTGTGTATTATAGTTAAAGGAGTGCTGTGATTAGAGTAAAAAGATAAACCTGAATTAAGCTTCACTACTTCTGTATATCAAGTAGTTGACCTCTGCCAAGTACCTAATAGCTCTGAGCTTAATTTGTTAACCTGAAACAGGAATCTGAAACATGTTGATCTAAAACATAGAATACATCACATAAATTTTGAAATGTTGCACTGTTGTGAATGATTTGTTATTTTTGTCTTTATTGAAAACAGTGAGTATCATTATCTTATTAAACAAAAATATAGAAAGTATTCTATCCTATAATTAAAAAAAAATTTGGTTCACATTCAAGGCAGTAGTAGTTAATGATTCATCCAGATTTTATTCTTGATAATAATACTAATTATAATAATAAAGTTATTTTATCTACATATAATATTTTCAAAGAAGTTAATAAAGTATAATAACCATAATAAATTATAGCCTCCCTATTTCTATTCAGGCTATTAGTTACCTTTACATGTTGCATAGCTCTTAAGACTAAAATAAATGTATTACTTTTTTTTAACTTAGAAGATTGTCAGTATGAGAATTAAAAAATATGCACACACTTAATCATGAATAATGTGGTGATTTTGTACTGTTAATTTAGCTAAAATGGAACTATGCTTTCAACAATTCTGTTTTCTGTGTGATTCTCACAAGAAATACCTATGTAATTTGGAAGGCAGAAAAGAAGCAGTATCCCTGTGTAGGCTTGGCAGATTAGTGTTGGTTGTGGTGCTGCAAACCTAAGTGATCACTCCTTTGCTTCAAATATTTCAGTGACTTTCCAGGCTTTTTAGATATTGTGCAAAATCTTGTGTAAGGATTATAATACTGTATAAATAAATTTATTACATACCTGTAACATTTTGCTTTGAATTTCTCCTCCAAATAATTATTATACTCTAGAAAACCTACATTTAATTAAGGATTTTGTCACCTCATGTTCTAACCTATGCATACCTGCTGGTCCTTCTACCTGGAAAGATCCTTTCCTCAGTTTTGGTCAGTCTCACACCTATAAATTCTTTAGCACTGAGCTCAGGAAAGACTTTCTGGCTCCCCACCCCATAAACCAGGTTCTGTTCCCTTATTATACAATCTATAGCTTCCCTTTATGGTACTTAGCACAATCATAATGGGAAAAAAAATGGTATAATATTTGTATTAAATCTCCTTCCTCACTGAAAGCTAAATTGAACAGGAACTATGCTCCATAGCAACATATCCTTAATATTTGTTAAGTAAACAAATGAATGAAGAATTTCAAGCCTACTCATGATACTCATAATTGTTAAAAGTAGAACAATACATAGTATTTCTCATAGTGTTGCATTATATAAAAATACTAGAAAATACCTTAAAATAAACAAAAAGTAACTACTAAAAATATGAATGTCTGCTGTTTGTCTCTCTGTATACACAAGCATACACATACACATATTCTAAAGCTCTGATACAATTAAGATTTAAGAAATAATCTACATTTCTGTAAAGAGACAAAATAAAGTCACAATGAGAAAAAGAAGATTTTAAAACAAATATGCCAATAATTTCCAAAGGAAAATGAACAAAACAATAGCACAAACTCATACCACATTGTTTTCTATTTCACATTGTATACTATTTTTATAGTATTATACCTTGTATGAACTCCACAGCATTGACATGTTAATTAACTTTGGAATATATATCCATTATATTATTATTATTTAGATAGATATAGCTTATTAAAATTAAATAAATGAGCCTGTTACAGTGAAGTATCAACCACGAAAAAATTTATGAAAAAATACCTTCTGAGCACACAAACTTTGTTTTTAAGTACTGTGTTTGAATATTTATTTCTGTTTTCAACTTCAAAAATCCAACAATCTTCAATAATCTGTTGGTGGATCTCACATCAGTTTCCAATTAAAAACATATTATAAACATTTCCATCATAATAAATTCTACTACATGACTCAAATTTCACCAAAGATGTGAATGTAAAGAAGAACGATAATATAGTTTATTTCCAAGACTCTGTATTAAAAATAAGAAATACTATAATTTCTGTATTGGAGAAACTAATAAATTGTCACTGGCAATGGGATAATTTATAATTTCCAGTTGATAGGCTAACAGTTCATGAAATAAGAAAAATGAAACTATTGTAATGAAACTTTTCAAAATAAAATTTTATAATAAATAGTGACAAAATTGTATTTCTCAGCGAAAAGGTACCACCCAAATCCCTCAGAATCAAATCAGAGAAATTCTTATAAATACAGATTATCTCTGTGTTGCTTATATAAACAGTTTAGAGCCTTTATAAGACTCCTTTAATACAATCCACTGGATTACCGTTTCTCTGATCCCTCTTCTTTATTAACCAGGATCTTTGTCAAGGCAGTGATTCAATGCAATGAATTTCGGTGACTGAACAATAGAGTTTGCCACCAGTAATTAAGATCCACAGATAGGAAATTCTGCATGAAGATCCTTATTTGACTGACAGTGAAGTTTGAGGAGATCTAGTTGATGGGAATGTATATGCATTGGATGGATTTGATAAATATTTTTATTGATCAACAATAGTGTGATAGTAACTATCTTAACAACAGTCATTCCAGTATAATTTACTAATAACTGTTGTTACTCTAGAAGTGCCAATTATTTATTGAATCAGCAACTGAATTGCAGGTGTACCTGCAATTCAGTTGCTGATTCAATAAATAATTTTTGAGCATCCAACATTTGCTAGACAATATTCTAAGCCCCAGAAATATAATACTGAGCTAGACTAAAAAGTTACCTTTCAGAAAATACTTCCAATATAATAGCATACAGAGAGAAAAGTTGAAGAATATTGTAAGATAAGTGAAAGAATTAAATATAGACAAAAGACAATAATTGTAAAAGGTAGTTCTAAATTTTGTTTATAGAATTATTCAGAGTGGTTTTCCCAGAATATCTAATTTTTTCTTCACTTTTTACATATAATTTTAAATGAGATTTTTTATTATGCTTACTATATGTATATAGACACACACACACACATATATATATACACTCATTCGAATTAAAATATGGTTTTGGATGGACCACATCATATGCATTGTCTATCCTTGATACACTCTTGAATGTAGAAGTGTAGAATGTACTTAATAAGTTCATTTGTTAACTTGAATTTAAATGCTTATAGTTCTTGGGTAAATATTGAAAACCATAGAGGTGGTTGCAAAATTACTTGTGTAGCTGAGTACTATATTGATACGTTAGCTATATGGATCTATAGCCCTGGACAATGTAATACTAGAATTGTCTTTCTCTTTAAAAGAAGGTTAAGAGCAGGAATGGAGGTAGCTAAAGGACAAAATTTAGCTAAATTGTGGAGAACTGGAGTATAAAAGACTCACCCAAGGCAAGGGAAGGTACTGAACTTGGAGAATAGGGCTGATTCAGAAATGATAATGGGAAGGTCAGGTCAGAAAACTGTAGTATCCAGTAGGGGCTTGAGGAGTGTTGAAGCAAGATTTCAAAACCAGGAGGGAAAAACCTATGACAAAGATATCATGATCAGTTTTGGAAGCCTAATAGATCTACATTTTGGGTATTAGCTACCTTTGAAATGTACTTTTAAAATTAATTTAATTTGAGGATAACAGATTAGGGTTTGAGTCTCTGTTTAGCTCCAAGATCTTTGATAACTCTTAACTTCAGTTTTATTACTCACTTAAACTTACTTTTTGGAATGTTACTGGATATAAGTATTCCCATAGTAACTTACATAAAGGTACTATATAAGGTGTTTGGTTTAAATCAGTTGAAGAAATATTTATTGAACACTTTCTGTTTTAAGACTTAATTTAGGCACTAAGAGGGATAAATAAATAATATTGAGCTAGGAGAAGGCAATGGCACCCCACTCCAGTACTCTTGCCTGAAAAATCCCATGGACGGAGAAGCCTGGTGGGCTGCAGTCCATGGGGTCGCTAAGAGTCGGACACGACTGAACGACTTCACTTTCACTTTTCACTTTCATGCATTGGAGAAGGAAATGGCAACCCACTCCAGTGTTCTTGCCTGGAGAATCCCAGGGATGGGGGAGCCTGGTGGGCTGCCATCTATGGGGTCGCACAGAGTTGGACACGACTGAAGCGACTTAGCAGCAGCAGTTATTTTTGTATTAATTTTATGTGTAGCCCTACTGAATAATTACCATTATGAATTCACCATACATTTTCAACCCTAAGAATTCACATACATCCAATTTTCTTCCATAGTCCTCATCCTCTTAGGACACAGACGTTTATTAAAGAATTATAAATATTCTCTGGAGGCATATTTCAAAAAGATACATAGGATTTAAAAATTTATATTCTTTTAAACATTTGTACAAGATAAAACATAGGAATGTACATGAACAAATGATGTAAAACAAAATAGCTTAATATAGTAAACATTACTAATAAGTGTATAAAATATTATTTTAATTATTAAATTTTCAACTAAGGAAAAAACATATATGCTACATTAATCATTTAAATATACATATCAGTTTTTTTCTAATTTTTTATATGTCATTCTAAAGATTATTTTGTAGTTTTATACTCAATTAATTTAGTTATTAATAACAAAGAGTTCAGAATTTCTCTGCAAAGTTTTTGCTCTCTCAAACACTAGATTTTTTCTTTTATATGTGTCATCTAACAATTTAATTCAGATGTTAATAGCAATTATTCTATATTATAAAAAATAAAATTGCTAAATTGATGTTAATTACAAACATAATTTCAAAATGTACCTCCCTCTTGGTGTCTTGTTTACTAGTTTTTTTCTTTAATTTTCTTTTAGAATATGTTTTGCTTGGTGCTTTTTCAGTGATAAAATATTTCACTGGGAAATTTTGATATTTTAAAGATTTATAATATAAATGATTTAGCTAGATGCTTTCATGATGACATCAATATGAACTGGAAAGGGGAAAGCTAGTAAAATCACAAGGAAATAGATATTTACAAATATTTCATCAGGTTAAACTTCAGAGAAATTTTACAAGGGCTGGGTTCAAATAAACTTGGACACAAATCCTGCCACATTATGAAATTATGTTAAACCCAAGAAAATGGAAAAAGATTCAATCAATATATTAAGCTTCAGAAATACTTTGATCCTTGCTTCACTATATCATTCCTTTGTATTGATAAACAAAAATGAATTTGACAACTTAAAAAATTTGCACCATCAAATATGAATACTGTATTTGGAATGGAGGAAGAGTGAAAGATGAAAACATAATACCAGAAGTTAGTAAACATAAATTTTGATCTTACTTTTGCCTTTAATATGTTTTATAAGATTCTAATTTTTCAGGTCTGAAGCTCCAGAGTCTTCATTTTAACAAACTACATGATACTGAAATAGACATTCTATGAACCACATTTTGAATAATATTGAATTAGGTGAGAGGCTATTTCCAAGTTCTAGTTTTAGGGAATTAGCAATTTTCCCTGATTAGTATATGGAATGGTGTTTTTAACACTACAAGAAAACCATAAAGTGATTTTCTCACTTCCAGTAGGAAAATTGTGCTAGTTGCTTTTCTGATTAACCTTTAAAACTGTCTACCTATTAAATAGTAAAAGGAGAATTTAATTACATGCACAATTCAGTAAATAACGAGACCTGAAATATAATCCTCAAAGAACAGAGCTGTATCCTTTGTATTTCAGTAATCTTAACTTCCAGGAGCCTTTTAGCAGAAATCATATTTATTGAATGAAAGATAACTGAGTAATAACAATTATCCAGATATATGAGGTAAAATTATAGTTGATATACTCTGAAAACTCTCCCCTTTGTTTTTATGAATGAATAAAAATCAAAATAGTTAATGTATGTTAAACATTTTCACTCTAAATAGGAATATTTCTGGTTAAAATTTCCTGCGTGTCAAAATTTTGAGTTAGAGAAGAATTTAGAAATCATTCTTTCACCTTTAAAAAAAGATACTTTATTTTTGGCCGTGCTTGCTCCTTTTTGCTGTGTGGGCCTTTCTCTAGCTGTGATGAGCAGAGACTCCTCTCTAGTTGCGTTGCACCGACTTCTTATTGCAGTGGCTTTTCATTATGGAGCATGGGCTCTAGGGTGCGTGGGCTTCAGTATTTGCAGCCAATGGAGTCAGTAGTTGTGGCTCCCAGGCTCTAGAACACAGGCTCAATAGTTGTGGCACACAGGCGTCATGTGGGATTTTCCCAGATCAGGGATCAAACCTGTGCCTCCTGCATTGACAGGCAAATTCTTTATCATTGAACCACCAGGGAAGCCCATTCTTTCATTTTTAAAAACACATTGAGAAGGAACCTTCAATTCACTTGCATTATGATAAATCAGCATATGAAGCCTAAGAAAATATAGCTTTCCCTTAAAAAGTTTGAAATCTGGAATTAATCCCACAGGCAATACTAGATCACCCAAGACAGGTGGTGAGAAAATAATGTGAAATTTAAGTAATACCACCAAACTTTCTATGTATCTTCTCTATAGTTATATAGCACATGTAAAGGGAGGATTTTCATACTCTTAACTAGTCTAGAACTATATATCTACAACAAAAATCTAGAAAACTATTAGATTTAGTTCATAAAGAATCTGAAAGCACACAAATTAACTTCTTGTCTGTTAAACTATAGATGATGAGGGACTGTTGGTATTTCAGAGATACCAAACTGGCATATTCATTTTGGATTTTATGGTTACCTCAACCTTAAAATTAATGATTTCTTGTCTTTATGGTTCCCAGCAACTGTTGTTAGATACATATTTGATGAGTGGATGAATTAGCAACTATGTACACTTCATACATGAACATGCATACATACTCAGTTCATTGGGATAGTGCCTGAATCAAAGTTCCCTTTAATAATATTTCTTCCTTATTATTTGTAACTAAAAAATAGTCATGCTATGTTAGGAAAATTTGTAACCTTAATTAGTAGTAAATGAAATTATAGGGAAATTTGTCATTCAGTTACCTAGCTGCTATAATTAAACACATATTTTCTATAGTTGTCTATTAGTGAAAATTGAGGGTAGGCTGTAAAACTAAATCTATTTGAAACTCAAGAAATAAAAATGATAATGATATTTATATTGAATTAAAATAACCTTTGGCATTAAAGATATTTTCAGGTAAATATATGATCTTAAATAACAACAATCAAAAGGAAGGAACACAATGCTTCATTTTGTTTGAAGGATTCTGTGGATTGCTCTAGGCTACTCATTTAAGTTATAGACTACACAATTGCAGAAATCTCTATTTTCTTGTGAATCTTATTTTTTTTTCTCCTACGTATGTGTAAATAATCAGCTTTTAGGCAGTGTGAAAAATCTTTTCTGAGTAAACAAATAAGAAGAGATCAGTATTGGGTATATTAACACCATCCACTAACTTGATAGTTAGATGTTGTACTATCTCACAGACATCACATGAAGCTATAAATTTAGACTCTCAAATAAGAGGTTGACATTCAGTTTGCTCAAGAATGCACTTCACATTTTAAATAGAACTTCAGTTCAATTCAGTTCAGTCACTAAGTCATGTCCGACTCTTTGCGACCCCATGGATTGCAGTATGCCAGGCCTCCCTGTCCATCACCAACTCCCGGAGTTTACTCAAACTCACGTCCATTGAGTCGGTGATGCCATCCAACCATCTCATCCTCTGTGTCCCCTTCTGCTCCCGCCTTCAATCTATCCCAGCATCAGGATCTTTTCAAATGAGTCAGCTCTTCGCATCAGGTGGCCAAAGTATTGGAGTTTCAGCTTCAGCATCAGTCCTTCCAATGAATATTCAGAACTGATTTCCTTTAGGATGGACTGGTTGGATCTCCTTGCAGTCCAAGGGACTCTCAAGAGTCTTCTCAAACACCATAGTTCAAAAGCATCAATTCTTTGCCACTCAGCTTTCTTTACAGTCCAACTCTCACATCCATACATGAAGGAAAAGAAAGGGAAGTCACTCAGTCGTGTCCGACTGTTTGCAACCGCATGGATGTAGCCTACTAGGCTCCTCTGTCCTGGAAAAACCATAGCCTTGACTAGACAGACCTTTGTAGGCAAAGTAATGTCTCTGCTTTTTAATATGCTGTCTAGGATGGTTATAAATTTTCTTCCAAGGGCAAGCGTCTTTTAATTTCTTGGCAGCAGTCACCATCTTCAGCGATTTTGAGCCCCAAAAGCAAGGTCTCTCATTGTTTTCGTTGTTTCCACATCTATTAGCCATGAAGTGATGGGACCGGATACCATGATCTTAGTTTTCTGGATATTGAGCTTTAAGCCAACTTTTTCACTCTCCTCTTTTACTTTCATCAAGAGGCTCTTTAGTTCTTCTTCGCTTTCTGCCATAAGGGTGGTGTCACTGCATATCTGAGGTTATTGATATTTCTCCTGGCAATCTTGATTCCTGCTTGTGCTTCATCCAACCCAGCATTTTGCATGATGTGCTCTGCATATAAGTTAAATAAGCAGGGTGACAATATACAGCCTTGATATACTCCTTTTCCTATTTGGAACCAGTCGGTTGTTCCTTGTCCAGTTCTAACTGTTGCTTCTTAACCTGCATACAGATTTCTCAGGAGGCAGTTCAGGTGGTCTGGTATTCTCATCTCTTTCAGAATTTTTCACAGTTTGTTGTGATCCACCCAGTCAAAGGCTTTGGCATAGTCAATAAAGCAAAAGTATATGTTTTTCTGGAACTCTCTTTCTTTTTGATGATCCATTGGATGTTGGCAATTTGATCTCTCTGGTTCCTCTGCCTTTTCTAAATCCAGCTAGAACATCTGGAAGTTCTTGGTTCATGTACTGTTGAAGCCTTGTTTCTTAAAAACTTATGAGTTTAGTTTTCAGTTTTAGCTATGTAATCCAGTTGATCCAGTTGGCACTGGTATTCGTATATGGTGTAGAAGTGGCCAAGACCCATTATGTTTTTATATAGCTATTCCATTGAACCAACACCATTCTTTGCAAAGAACATCCTTTTCCACTGCTTTGTCTTGAATCATTTATCATAAATCAAGTTCTCACATACATGTTCTGGATACCTTATTCTGATTCATTGATCTATTTAAATTTCCTGGTGTCAAAACCCACAATGTTTTCCATATGAGAACATTGTAATAAAGAATAATTTCTAGTACTACACGTTCTTCAACTTTGTTTTCTTCAAGATTGTCTTAGTAAATCTTGGTCCTTAATACTTAAAATAATTTTTAGAATAATATTGTCAATGTCAAAATCTTGTTTGGGTATTTATTTGATTGCATCGGAAGTACAGATAATTTGAGGGGGATGACTTATTCCCACGAATCTGAACAAATTCTGGGAGATAGAGAAGGACAGGGAAGCCTGGTGTGCTGCAGTCCCTGGGGTTGCAAAGAGTTGAATGTGACTTAGTGACTGAAGAACAACAAGACTTATTTCCAGTATTTAATTCTACCCCCTCACAGATATTTAATTTCAGTATTTAAAAGTACTATATCTTTTGTTAAAATTTATTTCCAAGTATTTAAAGGTTTTTTTTTTAATTCTTCTTTTAGATAACTTCTTTTAAGAATTTTACTCTAAAGTTTATCCTAATCTGATGTGAAGAATTGGAAAGTGTTATTTTTCTTTTCCCTTAGAAACAGTTGGTACATAATTAGTGTATTGCTTTCCTGACTATTTGCAAGGATTCCTCAGAGAAGCCATTCAGACATGTAGTTGTATTTCTGGAAAGATTTTCTTCTCTTTTTGAAAAGAGGATTCAAATTCCCTAATGCTATGATAATCAAAATTAGCGATTTTTCAAAGTTTTTCTATTTTAATTCAAATTAAAATTTTTGATACACAGTTATTTAAAGTGTATTAATGTGCTTTTAATATTTGTGGGACTTATAATGCTGACCACCTTTCATTTTTGTTACCTGTAGCCTTTTTTCCTCTCTATTTCTCCCTTCCTCCTCCCTTTCTCTCTGTCTTTTATCCTTCACTACTTCTTCTACTGTGCTTCTTCCTCCTTCTCCTCCTCCTTCTCTCCTATCTCCACTACTTTCTCCTTACTTTTTAGAGATTTGTTACTTTTTCTAAGAACTGATTTTGTCGTTGCCAATTTTTCCATATTGTGCATTTCTTTTCTGTTTCAGTGTTTATTGTTCCTAACTTTATTTGACACCTTCTTTTAATTTCTTTTTGTTTTTATTGATTTTAATACATTTTTATTGATGCCAACCATTGGCTCAGATGGTAAAGTGTCTCCCTGTAACGCAGGAGACCTGGGTTTGATCCCTGGGTTGGGAAGATCCCCTGGAGAAGGAAATGGCAACCCACTCCAGTACTCTTGCCTGGAAAATCCCATGGACAGAGGAGCCTGGTAGGCTACAGTCCATGGGGTCACAAAGAATCACACACGACTGAGAGACTTCACTTTCACTTTCATTGTGTGTTTAAAAAAAAAAGTCTTTAGGGTTCTGCATGATGTTATCTTTCGAAGGAGAACTCACTTAGGCTAGTGAAAGATAATTAATTTAAGTTCAAGCTAAGATTGAATTGACCAGATACAGGTTTCCAGCTTATTTTGCAAATTTCTTATCTTCTCTTAATATTATATTATTAGTCAGGAGTTTCAACTGAAAATCCAAGGTGTTTACCATGGGGGCTTCATCTTGGTGGGACTTGAACTCCGGTTTCTATGTTTTCAGCTCTCTGTGACTGCTGGAAATCTGCTGTGCTCCTCAACTTGTAGGTGCCTGCTTGCAAGTTAGCAAATGCCTTACACATAGAGGAAGAAAACAATTACATTTGACTTCTCAGAAACCATGTAAGTAAGAAGTGGGTGGAGTGAAATATTAAAGTGTTGATAGAAAAATCCTCCAACTTAGAATTCTGTATTCTGCCAGATTTTCCTTCAAAAGTGAAAAGGAAAGATCATATTCTCAAACAAAAATTGAGGGAATTTGCTGCCAGTAGTTCTACTGGACAAGAAATATCAAAAATTCTTTAGAGGGAAGGAAATAAAAGAGTCCAGTAACTATATAAAAATAGTGGATCTATGTACATAAAGAAAAGAACATTAAAGAAGGATTAAACAAAGATAAAAATATTTTATTTATAGTTTTTAAATGTTTGCATTATTAATTAATCTAACAGAGTATTAACCATACTGAAAGAGACAATAAAGTTGGGGAACTGACATCATCTTACATCAAGAATTACTACAAAGCTATGGTAAACAGGGTTGTATATTATTCTTGCCTGGAAAACCTCATGGACAGAGAAGTCTGGTGGGCTACAGTCCATGAGGTTGCAAAGAGTCAGATACAACTTAGAGGCTGAACAACAACAACAATGGTCTTGGTAAAAAAAAAAAAAAAAGAGAGAGAGAGATACGTATCATGGAATAAAGTGCCGTGCCCAGAAACAGATCCACATGAATATACTCAACTGATCTTTTAAAAATAAGGAGAGGAATGAAATGGAGAAGAGATAGTCTTTTAGACAAATGCTGCTGGAACAACTAGATGGCTGTATATAAAAAGCAAATCTGGACACAGACTTTATATCCTTCACAAAAATTGACCCCAAATAACTAATTGTAAAATGTAAAACTTCAATACTTCTAGAAGTTGAATGCTAGAAAATCTAGATGACCTTGTGTTTTGTGAGGACTATTAAGATACAACACCAAAGGCATGATCCACATAAGAAATATTTTATAATTTGTACTTAATTAAAATGAAAACTTCTGGTCTGTGAAAGACAGTGTCAAGAGAAGTAGAAGATAAATCACAGGCTGGAATAATATTTGCAAAAGACCCATCTGATAAAGAACTATTATTCAATGTATATAAAGCACTCCTAGAACTCAACAATAAGGGCACAAATAACCTGATTAAAAATGGTCACAAGATCTTAACAGACATCTCATCAAAAAGATGTACAGATGGCAAATAAACATATGAAAATATGTTCCACATTGTACATCATTGGGCAAATGCATATTAAAACATCAACGAGATTCTACTAAATATGTATTTGAATGGCCAAATCCCAGAACATTGAAAACATCAAAAGCTGGACAAAGATGTGGGCAACAGGTGAAAACAAAATGGTCCAGCCACTTTGGAAGACAGTTTGGTGACTTCTCACAAAACTAAACATACTCTTACCATACGATCTTTGGAATTTACTTAAAAGAGTTGAAAAGGTATGTCTACCCAAAAACTTGAATATGGATATTGATAGCAACTTTGTTCATAATTGCCAAAACTTGAAAGTAATGAAGATGTCTTTCAGTAGGTGACTAGATAAATTAACTTTGGTATATCTAGACAATGAAATGTAATTCAAGGCTAAAAAGAAATGAACTATTGAGTCATGAAAAGACATGGAGGAACCTTAAATGTATTATAGGAAATAAAAGAAGTCAATCTGAGAATGTTAAATACTATATGATCCCAATTATATGACATTCTGAAAAAGCAAAACTACAGAGATGGTAAAAAGATCAGTGATTTCTAGGAGTTAGGAGCAAAGAGGGGAATGTATAGGCAGAACAAGAGGATTTTTAGGGCAGTGGATATACTCTGTGATACTATTATGGTGGATACATTCAATACTAAAATTGTCAAATGTGTAGATTGTACAGCACCAGGAGTGACTCTAATGTGAACTCTGGACCTTTAGTCACTATGATCTATCAGTGTAGGTTCACCCATAGTAAAAATGCAGCAGTCTAGTGGGAGATGTTGATAACTGGATAATTGGGAGACTATCTGTGTGTGGGGCAGAAGAATATGGGAAATCTTTAACCTTCCTCTCAATTTTGTGGTGAATAAGCTCTAAATAAAAATCTTAAAAGAAAGGCATATCCACTAGTGTAATGACTTGCAACATATTAGTCCACTATGTCTAGAAGCTGAAATGTTCAAAGCAATATACATTTTGTGTGTGTGTGTGTGTGTGTGTGTGTGTATGTGTAATAAAGTTTTATTATAGTATAAAGGAGACAGAGAAAGCTTCTGACACAGGCATCAGAAGGGGGCAGAAAGAGTACCCCCTTGCTAGTGTTAGCAGTGGAGTTATATACTCTAAGATAACAGAATTAGCCAGAAGGTTTAATCCAGAGACTGTCCTTCAGGCAGGATACATTATTGTTATAATCCTTGTAAAGACAGACCTACTCCCATAATTTACATTTTAAGATAACAGAATTAGAATCCAGAGAGTTTAATCCAGAGACTGTCCTCAGGCAGGATACATTTTAAACAATTCTAATAAATGCAAGTCAATTAAGATGCTTTATTTACCAATTTTAAAATGTAGCAACTCCAGGAGTTTGGGATATGAAGATAGCTTGGGTAAGCCATTAATATTTTCAAACATCTCATAGATAGTCTTGTTTTGTGCACACTCACTAGTTAAAATAATTGGATTTACCTCTTGCTATGATTCTTATTTATTTTAAAAAGTGTAGGTGTTCAGAAAGTTGATATGTTAACTTTTTTATCCCTCTCCTTAACTTACACTCACAAACTTTCTTAGACAATAATCCATTAAAAGATGATCTAGTGAACATAGAGTTAAACACTACTCCTACAAAGGCTTGCTCAATTCACCAAATTCTATGCTGAAAGGGGGGAAAATGCCACATTTGAAGTCTCAACCATTTTTAACTAGAATAAGAATTCTGAGAAGTAATCCTTCCCTTTCCATTCTGGTACAGGAGAACTGAAAAAGGACTCCAGCGGGTGAATGTATATGTTTTATTTGGAATATTTTTCAGAGGACAGAGTGCAGATCTCAATATAGATACTGAAATACCAAGAGATGTTACATGTGCATAGTTGTTTGAATTCCTGAGAGCTTTGAATCTATAATTTAGTTCACTAAAATGGAGAAGTCTAATTTATTGTCATTTTACTGATGAGGAACCTAAGGAGTAATTGTTGTTTTGTCCAATATAAGTAAAGATTAGAACTGAACACTACTGACACAATCTGATCTTTTTCTGAAATCATCATACACTGAATATCGTGTACCCACTCACACACACCATTTTAACAGTGTGTAGAATATTACACACAGAGATCCCCTAGGAGCTTTAAACCGGCAGAGAGCAGTTCTTTATCTTATTCTCTATACTCACACTCAGTTTTGTTTTCCAAAGAAAATTCAATCAGTGTTTTTGGAGTTTATGGGTGTTTATAGAATTCTTTCATCCTATGAGATATTTCTAGTGGTTTTACTGTGGTCTTATCATTTCGAGGTTACACTATGATTCAAACAGCTCAGATCTTAGATAAAAACAAAGGATGAAAGGATGATTGCCCACACCACAGTTTAAAGAGAAACTGTTAATAGAATCTGTGCTATGCTTTGCCACAGCACTTTTCAAATGTCTTGAAAACCACTAAGCTAAGTCTCACTTTATGTGTAAGCCACTGGGGAAGTCCATGAACAGGAAATTATCCTAAGGCTTGAGTTAAATTTTTTGTTTTAGAATACATATTTTGCAAATATATTATAAATAAATCTGTCAGAATTACTAGATTAAGATATTTTATAAGTTATTGGTAAGTAGGTAAATAGTAAAAATTATACCAGTCCCACAAATTAGGGATCAGTGCCCTATAAGAGGGATTAGCAGGTTTCTATAAGACCATGGACTATGAGAGCTAAAAATGATTTTCCAAGTGGGCGTAGTAAATAGTGGTGATTTTGTCATTGTAGAATCATCATCAGCCTTTGAAGCTATTTGGGAGGTGGTAACTCAGGCCTGTAGAGATGTGTATCCAAGCATGCTCCTGTTATTTTACACTCTATATTGATTGCCCATAAGGCCTGAATTGAAATGGAATGGGAGAACAAACACAGGCATATTTTCCTGGCTGCTTGAATGATTCAGATTAGGTTCTTCAGCAAAAATGCTCTAGGTGGGAGTTGTAGGTCAATAGCCTTATATTCAAGTGCAAGAACTTTTTCTGAGTGGGAGAAGACTAAAGGAGAAAAGGAAGGGATAAAAGTTTTAGAGAAACTGCTAATGTATCAGTTTTTATATGGGAACTGTGGGCTTGAAAATGAGCGGTGACTTAGAATACACTTGCATGTCAAGTTGCTTCAGTCGTTTCTGACTCTTTGCAACCCTATGAATACACTTGATCCCTAACAAAAGCTATCCCCTTAGCCATTTTGTAGCCCTTTGCTTTTTCTTTCTCTCCAGATGCTCTTTTTTTTTTTTTTTTTTCATCTATCTCAGGGCCAAGCTACATTCTTGAAAATCTCTGCTTGTTCTTTCCAGGCCCTGGTACAGTCACTTCTCAAAAACACTGCACCTTATAGCCAGAGCTAGGCATACCCGAGAGTGAATGTTGTATTTTCATTGTCAGTGTAATTTCAGCAACCATATCAGTTAGTGAAGTCAGAACCTCTTTGGCTGGAAGTGTAGAGATCCCTTCAAATATAATATTCCCTGCTGTGTATTTCTGTGGCAATTTGCTTTTTCTGAAGAAAAAACTCACTCTCTGCTTTCTGATCAACTGGCCTTTATTTCTACCTATAACATGGTACTGCTCTAGAGTAACAACTGGCTTAAGAGTTATTACAAAAACCTCCAGGGTACTCATTTTGGAAAAAAAAACTGCAATGACGTTTTCATAAATCTGCTGTTTCACTACATAGAATTCTATAAATAGAGATAAAACACCATGAGGATGGACAGTGAACACTTTAATATACTTGTGGGAGGAGTGATGGTTGGGAAGTAGGCTGGCACCTACATTTTTTTTAGCTAATTAACTTTATTTTTGGTTGTACTGGGTCTTCGTTGCTGTGCCTGGGCTTTCTCTAGTTGCAGAGAGTGGGGGCTACGCTTTAGTTGCAGTGTGTGGGTTTCTCATTGCAGTGGCTTCTCTTGTTGCTGAGCACAGGCTCTAGGTGCATGGGCTTCAGGAGTTGCAGCATGTGGCCTCAATAGTTGTGGCCTGCTGGCTCTAGGAGGGAGCAAGCTTCAGGAGTTGTGGCTTGAGGGCCTTACAACATGTAGGCTTCAGTAGTTACAGCACACAGGCTCAATAGTGGCTGGCACCTACTTTGTATTCACACTTTGATGAAGCTAATCCAAGCCTATGTTTCTATATGCATGATGTACTCAAAGATTTAGTGGGTCTGGTCCACTTCATTACAGAGGTTCCATATCATGGTGCCAGTATTTATGGGTCATTGCTTCTTCCATAGCTGTGACCTCTGTGGAAAATTTTTGGCCACATTCAATACTCCTGTACTCATACAATCCTGACTTCAAACTCAAATTCATAAACATGAGGCTGGTATAGAAACTTTTTTTTTATGTTGTTGCTACTATCGTAGTTTTTATATAAACAGAAATTTCTCTGGTTACTATGGAAAAAGAATGTATTAATTTTTTTAATTGTGTGTGAATTCAACCAAAGTTTCAAGAATTTTATGTTGTTTGTCCTATTTAACCTTCAAAACATCACTACAAGATAGGTATTACTGGGTATGGGTATGTATGGGTATAATATATAATGTATATATAATATATGGGTACTATACCCATATATTATATATAAGTAAACTAAAGTCTAGGAGATTAAGAAAAGTCACAAGTTGGCAGAAACAGGATTGAAACTTTAGTCTATCTGTCTCCGTAGCCCAGTTTCCTGCCACCGTATCAAACTATCACATCCTATGAATAAATACACAAACATTCCTCAGCCTCCTAGAAAATTGAAATGTATTCAGTTAAGTTAGGACTTTTTATTTAGAAGTGGTAGCTAACTTGAAATCTCAAATTCTTAAGGTGCAAGGTGGAGTATAAGTAGATTATCAGCAGTTGCATGCTAGTAAAATGCAATAATCAGCTCTCTGGGAGTAGAAAAAAATTAAGGTATCAAGCCCCGGTTTATAGCGTTTGCTGGTTTCCCTGGTATAAATACTCTCTTTGTGGCTGATTTCAAACTACCAAATGTATATGACTGATTAGATGTTGGGAAGGGATTTCTGTAGCTAACTGTGTAGTGTTTCTATCATATAGGTAAGGATAGACCCAATAAACCTCAAAATACTAGTAAAATAGTAAATAGTGAATAATAATAAAGACCAGTAAAACATAGTAAAGGCCTCCTTGGTTGCTCAGATGGTAAAGAATCCACCAGCACTGCAGGAGACCTGGGTTCAATCCCTGGGTTGGGAAGATCCCCTGGAGAAGGCAGTGGTCACCCACTCAAGTAGTCTTGCTTGGAAAATCCCAAGGACAGAGGAGCCTTGAAGGCTGCAGTCCATGGGTCACAAAGAGTCAGGCATGACTGAGCAACTGACCACAGACACACAACACGTAGACACACACACAAACATAGCAAAATAAACAGGAAATGATGAGTTTTGAGTATTTGAGTTCTATGATTTTTAACATAATTTATTTCACTGTAATTTTATATAATTTTATTTTTAGTAATGCCTGTATTTAACCACTAGATTATACAATTCCTGAAAATCTAACTATTGCCCTATATGGGTATGGGGCAGCTCCAGCACTCCACTGAATAAATAAAGTTTTATATTAACGTGAAAAAGATAGGTGTACTCTCAGCACAAGATCCAACCATATTACATGAGACAATTAATTGAAAATGGCCTGGAGAAAATGGAACTAACTTTTCACCTCCTGTGATTGTTTCTTAGTCTCTTGTATGTAAATATTTAGGTAGACATCATGGATAGAGCACTATGCAAAAAATTCATTAAACTATCACAGGAACCAGCATTTCCCCACTGCCCCAATCCTTCCTCAGAGATCATCCTTCCATTCTCTAACCCTTGTCTCAAAAATTGCTAACTGAAAAGACAGTGGTTTAGAGGGAGGGAACACTAAGTTTCAGCTTGGCTTTTCTAATAACTCGAAGTGAAACACTGAGTCAAATGCATTCTCTATGAGACTGGGTTTACTAAATTATTGAGTGAGGGCATTCACCAGATGATCCCTGAGATCCCGTCCATCCCTAACACTATGTGATTAATATCTCTCAGGATATTATTTGGCTGATCAGTTTGACTTTTGCTCTCCATCACAGAAGTTGAACACAGGTCATCAATCAGACGGACATTCACAGTTTGCTTTTTTTCTCCCATTGTTGTCTTCACAAATAGATCAGATCAAACATTTAGGAATCCAATTTGATTTGTACTGCCCTGAATATAGTTCAGCAAAATGAACGTCATGATGCTACCTCTGTCTATTCCTAAGCATACTATTTGCAATAATTCCCATCCTGATTAGTGGTAAGCACATCCCTGATGGCTTGTGGAGGATTTGGATGAAATAAAGGTTTGAGAAATACGTCTGAATGACATTCAAGTTAAAAAGCATTTCCTTAAGCTCAGGTGGTCACTAACATTAATGAAATATAATGTGCCACACCTGCTCATCTAATCTTAGCAAATATTATAGTAAATCCTTAGTAAATTCCACCAGCATTTAAGCAAGCAAGAAGGAAATTTGTTCCTTAAATCATATGACTGGATTTTCCCCTGGAATATCTCATTAGTCTTGAAAGTATTCTTTCAAAAGATTTAATTTCTTAGTTTTCTGTGATTCAAATAAGCTGATTTAATACAAATTATTTTTTCAACAATAAATTGAAACTAGTCCCAATAAGCACATTTAAAAACAGTCAAACAATGCATGTAAGACTTTTACAATAATGTGCTGTAATTTTATTGTTGTTTATTTAAAGTGCTTTGACATGGAAATGAATTGACTTATCTATTCCAGTTCACTATGGGGAACTGCTCATTTGAAAAGCAGGATAATCTCAAAACTTTTGAATATAGCTATTTTAGCATAGTCAAAAAAGGCCAATATAAATATAAAAACAGTTCCAGTATTTCTCTGTAAGTCTATATTATACCATATTTACAAAGTAAAGGTTGAAATTACCTGGTTTTTTAGTTTTCTTTAACATCTCATTTAATTCACTTAAAATATTTGCTTACCTGCTCTATTCATGACACTGAGCTAAGTGTTTCAAGATTAAAAACAACACAACTCTCTCTGAGGGAAGTGGCAACAAGACAAATACAGAATAAAAAAGTAGCTCCCTGTTAGCACATGACCTCTGGAAAATTAATTAAACATTTGAAACTTTATTTCCTATCCATAAATTGAGCATAATCTTGATACTTAAATCACATGTTTGATATGAGAATTATATGATGAATGTATCAAGAATATATTCTAACATTTCTTGGAACATAGCAACTTCAAATACATAAGAAGTTGTTGGCTTATATTTGGAGAAGATAATGAGCATACATTTATATAGATCTAGTATCCTAGTGAATCCTAGAATTCCCTTTCCACTCTCTTGCTTCTTTCTCATTGAGTTTTCTGTTTGAGCTCTCAGAATTTCAGGTAAGAAAGCAGGGGCTTATTTAATCCTGCTTTTTGGCCCACAGTTTAGGTAGACACCTGGTCCAAGCTTGATTAACCCAATGCCTTCTTACAGAAATTTGAAATGATAATAAAGAATTTCCAGTGACTTTTGGCAGTGGAGCTGGAATGCATGAAGAACTGGAGCTACAGAGAACCACAAAGGGGCAGTCTGCAGGCAGAGAGATAGGTAAGCATTACAGAACCAGAACAGCAATCCCAGTTTCTGAACCCAGTTCTTAATCCCGGGCCTTAGTGAGGGCCTCCTTTTTTTCCTACCCTCTGTGTTCTTCCTTAAATTTTATTTTTTCTTTAGGTTTGTGAAGAGAATTTTGCTTATTTACCTAGACAATTCCCTGCAATCTCCATGGCAAACAATAGTACCATGATTTGGAGTTTGTGTGCGCTAAGTCACTTCAGTCACATCTTACTCTTTGACACCTCAGGGACTATAGCCCGTCAGGCTCCTCTGTCCATGGGATTCTTCAGGTAGGTTGCCATACTCTTGCCAGGGGATCTTCCTAATCCAGGGATCAAATCTGTGGCTCTTAACGTCTCCTACATCGAAAGGTAGGTTCTTTACCACTAGTGCCACCTCGTTTGGTGTTTAAAGGACTTTAAATTGTGGTACAATAATTTCAGGGAGGCTGTTTCAGGTTACACAGATGGCAATGCCTCTTCCAATGAGGTGATATTCCTAAGATTAAGTGTGATGAGCAGCCTGTGGAAATATGCCCTGAAGCAGCCACTGTACATGGTCTTGCTCCCTACAATTGAAAATCTTTGTCCACTGGAACTTTACAACTTTATTTTGTTTCTGGGAGTAGGGGATTCAGAATGCAAAAAGGATCAGATCTATATCAGCCAATATTTATTAATGACCTAATGTATGCATGGCATAAGGGCTTCCCTGGTGGCTCAGATGGTAAAGAATCCACCTGCAATGTGGGAGACCTGGGTTCAATCCCTGGGTTGGGAAGATCCCCTGGAGGAGGGTGTGGCAACCCACTCCAGTATTCTTGCCTGGAGAATTTTGTGGACAGAGGAGACTGGCAGGCTGCAGTCTATAGTGTTGCAAAGAGTCGGACACAACTGAGCACGAACTTTCACTTTCATATGCAGGGCATGATGTTAGGCCCTGGGTGAAAAGTAGTGAATAATAATGAGTGTCTTTTCTCAGATTACTCTGTGTACCTGTTTTGAAAAGCAGTGATCCTGGAAGAAATGGGAATGAGTAGGAAGAATGATATAAAAAAATGACTTTCAATGTTTATAAAGAAATTAAAGAAATACAGGTTCCAATGAGACATCACACTGGAGAGCTCCAAACATCTAGGGGGTATTTTTATTCTATGAATTTGAGAGGAAGTGACCAATGACACAGGGAGAATAAACAGAGGAGTAGTGTATTTAGAATTCACTTACTTATAATTATATCTACAGCTTATTCTTATTAGCAATATCTCTCTTCTCCCTCCTGTAGGAATGCTCATTTCACAACACTCTTTGCTAAAACATTTGACTTAATTTTTTCTTTTTAGCCCAATCTTCAGGACAGATTGTGAATTATCAGAAGCCTAAAAAGGTAACAATGATACACAAACGCTTGCATTCCACAGAGAAATGTAGCTAGTGAAATAGGAAGATGTGCACAAGTTTAATCTCTTTTTACTGAATTCCATGAGAAACCAAGATTCCCACAGTGGTTTTAATCCATCAGAATAAAAACATACTGCTATATTATAAATAAGACCTTTATTTAAAATAAGAAAAAAAACACAAACTTTTAAACAAGGTAAAGTATTTTCAAGCAATAACTTGGGGAAGGGATGAAGAACCTAAGAAGAAAGGAAAAAATATGGGAAAGAAGTAATATTAAATATTCCGAATCATGCCTTCATTTGAGTAGCTGTGGCTGCAAGGAGAAAGATAAAAAAACTATGGGAAGCAGACACTCTGTGGTTCTCTTCTTCTGATTTTAAGTGATCCCAGGTCCTGACATGACTTTGTATGACTGCAAAGAGGGATCTGTGTGAGGTTTTGTGTAGAGAAGAACATGACCAGCAGAAATCAGAATCTATTTTTTGTGGAAGAGAATTTTAAAACTTGTAAAAAACAAATAGAAAAAAAATCCTCCAGAATTCACTGTGGTGGTCCAGCGGTTAGGACTTGGTGCTTTCACTGCCAGGATCCCAGTTCAATCCCTGGTGTCAGGAAATTAAGATCCTGCAAGCCACACTGAATGGCCAAAAAATAAAGGTAAAACAGATTGCCTTTTCTTCCTTATAAAGTCTATTTCCTTCTATAGATGGTCTTGTTCTGCTCAATGTCCACTTTAAGAGGACTGAGTAGGTGAGAATGATGTTCTCATTCCTTGGATCAGTCTCCTACTGTAGCAACTGGCTTCCCAGGTGGCGCAGTGGTAAAGAAACTCCCTGCCAAGCAGGAGACATGGGTTCAATCCCTGGGTCAGAAAGATCCCCAGGAGATGGAAATGGCAACCTGCTCCAGTATTCTTCCCTGGAAAATTCCTTGGACAGAGGAGCCTGGGGGATTACAATCCAGGAGAACTACTGTCCATAGGGATGCAAAGAGTGGGACACGACTGAGGACACACACATGCCTACTGCAGCAGGTAAATTGTGGGCAGGCAGGGAGAAGTAGGAGGGTTAAGTATACTTGTATGTCATAGGTATAATTTTTTGAAAAGCAATGTTTATAATTTAAAAATCACTCATAATAATTCCTAAAAATCATCTTTCCCTAAAATCTGTGAAGAATATTTTTAAAATATAGAAAATTACTTGTGCATATATTTTTAAAATATATAAAGTATATATTGAGGGACAAAACTGTTTTCAGAAAAGATAAATGAATGCAATTTGTTTCATAGTCTTTAAAACCTGAAGTTGGGAGATCCTGGTCCCTGGGAACTGACACACACTGAAAAACTTCATTAATAACATAGCCCTCATCACCCACTCCACCCATTGTATCCTGAACAGCTTGAAGGGAAGTGTGTTTATTCTTATACCCTAGGACTTAGCACAATGCCTGGAACAGAATACATATTCCTTATTTTATTTTTCTAGAATTAGTATTGAAATGAATTAAATTACTTGGCAGTTTTTCTGGTTATTGTTATGTTTACTACCTTAGGATTCAGGGATCTAAACAATTTTTTTTTCACTAAATACTTAACTTTTATGTCAGATACTTGCTACCCACACATTTCTCCTATTTGGGTCAGTATTAGTCAGCTTTTGCTGTGTAGCAAGCCATCACAAAACCTAGTGATTTTAAGTAGTAAATACTATATTTCACATGGTTCTGTGCATCGTCTGGGTGGTTCTTTTTGGCTAGGATAGTTCAAGGGGAAACTGCAGTGGGCAGATGGCTTGATCTGGTGGCCTCAGCTGGGTCTCTTTGCTCTAAGTGACCCCTTAAATTTTAGTAGCCTCGCTGGACTTATCCACATAGTGTCTCTGATTTCTAAAAATGGGAAGAGAAAGTAAGCTCTGATGTGCAAGAACTTTTAAAATCTTTGATGACATCACATTTACTTGGATAAAGTAAACTGTATGACCAAGATCAGATTCATTGTTAGCGAAAAATGCTTAAGAGTGTGGATACAAGAGGCTATGAACCAAGAAGTTGCAAATAACTTCCTCTCATACTTGAACATAGTCATACTTCAAAAGATTCTCACTTGGCACCTTGAAAAACAGACATCTGATCTGCACACAATTCTTTAATTTTAGGCCTATTTTATATTGTAATTAATGACCTATCATTGAGAAATTAGAGTTTGCCTTCTATGGTGTTTTATATTTTTATAAAACACTTCCATAATGTTTTATATTTCTAATCACATTTTAAGATTCATTTCCTAAGATCTTTCCTGTTGACAGCCCTCCTTCTGCTCCTGGCTCTTTCTCATTTTTCACTATGGCATCTTTGTTATATAATATTTTTCATATTAATTGCTAAATGTTTAGGAACATATGAACACATATGCTTGAGTTCTGACTGTCATTTAAGTCACACAATATACTTTCTGGTCACATTCCCAAGAATATTCTTCCCAACATTTTCCAGTACACATTCCTTCTCATGGTCCAGATTTCAGTTCAAGTGTCACCAACTGAGAGCCTCAAACTTAAAGGAGTTCTTGATCAGTCTCCCTTATGCCATTTTTTATGTCTTATTTTTGTTAAAGCAGCATGTTATCTTATTTATTCTGTATTCTGTATTCCCTTTCTTCAACTGGAACACAATCAGTTCAGTTCAGTTCAGTCACTCAGACATGTCCAACTCTTTGCGACCCCATGAATCGCAGCATGCCAGGCCTCCCTGTCCATCATCAACTCCCGGAGTTTACCAAAACCCATGTCCATCGAGTCGGTGATGCCATCCAACCATCTCATCCTCTGTCGTCCCCTTCTCCTCCTCTCCCCAATCCTTCCCAGAATTAGGGTCTTTTCCAATGAGTCAACTCTTTGCATGAGGTGGCCAAAGTATTGGAGCTTCAGCTTCAACATCACTCCTTCCAATCAACACTCAGGACTGATCTCCTTTAGGATGGACTGGTTGGAATCTTCTTGCAGTCCAAGGGACTCTCAAGAGTCTTCTCCAACACCACAGTTCAAAAGCAGCAATTCTTCGGTGCTCAGCTTTCTTCACCGTCCAACTCTCACATCCATACATGACCACTGGAAAAACCATAGCCTTGACTAGACGGACCTTTGTTGGCAAAGTAATGTCTCTGCTTTTAAATATGCTATCTAGGTTGGTCATAACCTTCCTTCCAATGAGTAAGTGTCTTTTAATTTCATGACTGCAATCACCATCAGCAGTGATTTTGGAGCCCAAAAAAATAAAGTCTGACACTGTTTGCACTGTTTCCCCATCTATTTCCCATAAAGTGATGGGACCAGATGCCATGATCTTAGTTTTCTGAACGTTGAGCTTTAAGCCAAATTTTTCACTCTCCTCTTTCACTTTCATCAAGAGTCTCTTTAGTTCTTCTTCACTTTCTGCCATAAGGGTGGTGTCATCTGCATATCTGAGGTTATTGATATTTCTCCCGGCAATCTTGATTCCAGCTTGTGTTTCTTCTAGCCCAGCGTTTCTCATGATGTACTCTGCATATAAGTTAAATAAACAGGGTGACAATATACAGCCTTGACATACTCCTTTTCCTATTTGGAACCATGCTGTTGCTCCATGTCCAGTTCTAACTGTTGCTTCCTGACCTGCATACAGGTTTCTCAAGAGGCAGGTCAGGTGGTCTGGTATTCCCATCTCTTTCAGAATTTTCCACAGTTTATTGTGATCCACACAGTCAAAGGCTTTGGCATAGTCAATAAAGCAGAAATAGATGTTTTTCTGGAACTCTCTTGCTTTTTTGATGATCCATCAGATGTTGGCAGTTTGATCTCTGGTTCCTCTGCCTTTTCTAAAACCAGCTTGAACATCTGAAAGTTCACGGTTCACGTATTGCTGAAGCCTGGCTTAGAGAATTGTGAGCATTACTTTACTAGCATGTGAGATGTGTGCAATTGTGCAGTAGTTTGAGCATTCTTTGGCATTGCCTTTCTTTGGGATTGGAATGAAAGCTGACCTTTCCCAGTCCTGTGGCCACTGCTGAGTTTTCCAGATTTGCTGGCATATCGAGTGCAGCACTTTCACAGCATCATCTTTGAAGATTTGAAATAGCTCAACTGGAATTCCATCACCTCCACTAGCTTTGTTCATAGTGATAATTTCTAAGGCTCACTTGACTTCACATTCCAGGATGTGACAGTACACAATAGTAGGAGCAAACCAGTTCATACAACAGTGAAATAATGTCATATAGTTTTGTAAATAGCCATTAGTCTGAAGTCCTAAAACTCCCAGTTCACCCAGCTAATCCTCTGTGGCACCCACTTTACATCCCCTCCATCCAGAATCAAAAGGGTTAATTCTGACTTAGCGGGGACTCTAAGCCTGCTCCTGAACTATGGCCAATGCCTCCTCTGAATGACCCGAGCCTGTGTTGTAACAGCTGTTGAATATCTATAATAATTACTGCTTATAGGATAGTTCCTAATTTGCCTCCAGCAATGAGTGGTGAACTTCCTTGATTTATTTTTAGAGGCAAACAAGTTATTTTCTAGAACTCTGTGAAACAGATCATTTGGGCTTGGACTTTGGTAAGCTAAAAAAATAGACAGAGGGTGGTTAAGCGTTACTTTCTCAAGATAATATTCTTTTTTGTGCTTCAAGATCTTGCTTTCATATGCCAGAAGTAGAATATTACCTCATCTTTTTCTGTGTGTTAGTTCTGGTACAACTTCTAATCTCCCCCCTGACAGATGAATATGTCAGAGCACTTATAAAAAGGTCAAATACTTAGTTAAAAAAAAAAAAAAACAGAGGGAGGGAGGGAAAGGGGGAGAGAGAGAGAGAGAGAGCGAGCGAGAGAGAGAGAATCACAGAATTTCCCCTCAAAATATTATGGCTTTAAAAATGTTGAATAAATTGGATCTTAACATTAAAATGGCATCAAAATCATACTTTTAGTTGTAGAATTACAACTAAATTGTGACTAAGACACCTAACTTATCACTGTAAAAACCTTTTATGGGCACAAGATGTATGATATGTATGCTACTGTTGTATTAAGGCTTATTAAAATTTATAATGCGTTTTCATCAATAAAATAGATTTATGGAACTTGATGTCAGGCTAAATGGAAATAGTATCCACATCACTGGATACCTATAAGCATCAAATGAGATATCACAGTTAAAAAATGATTTCCAAGTATCTGTGCAGGGTGCAAAAATAGTACTTATTATATCAAGGAAAGGAAGCCTTATCCATTCTGGTAGCCCTCATGCCTGGTGCATTTTAGGTACATAGTAAATTGGTTGTTCCTGAATTGAAGAAATGAAGATTGAAACTAATTTAATCTTCCCATAATCTTGGTTCCCTCTCTTTACTTAGATGATTCAAACATCCCCATATATGCCATCCACTTAGTTTTTCATTTTTCATTTCTTCATAAGGGGATTTGCCTTCTATAATACCCAAAAGAGCAAATATCAATCTGGATAATTTTTAGTGAGTTGAAAAAATTATTGGACTTAAAGTGTCAGGCATTAACTAGGTGTATTTTTATTAAAAATAAACATTGACCTTAAGTATTAGCTGAAACACTCACACATTGAAAAACATTATAAGGAAAAGAATAACTCTCAAAGCATTATGGAAAGGTTTTTGGATCATGGTACTTGTGAATGGCCCATGTGGGCAGTTCTTGATCAGGCTAGTCAGGACTACCTGCCTTTGGATCTCATATTCCTGTTCTTAGCTCAGATTTCCCTGAACTTTTTATTTAAGTAGTTACCGTCACCATAATTTAAGAGAAGAATCCAAAGTGTTAAAGTCTCCAAGACATTCAGATTACTATTGAACTACATGGTATTTAGTGAAGGAAAGTCTCACAGTAAGAAGTTTACAAAAGCAGGTACACATTTTAAGGGTTTTCAAAAGGAATCTGATACTGATCTCCACTGTACTGAACATTAACAACATGGCTATTTTGCTTTTAATAATTTCATACTTATTGTATTTACCTCTAAAACTCAAGGGAATTACCAGATCTGGAAATAGCATATGTCTCTGTTGTTAATATAAGCTTCTTAACAATAATGTTATTATACTTTACTTCTGTAACAATTCTAGAGGACTAAAAAATTGTGTGGGAATTAAGCTTACAAAATATCAGTTTTGAGGATATGGATGACTTAAGAGACTAGGTTTATCTTTTGAGATTTAATCTAGGAGGAAAAGGGCAAGCAGGGCACTTGATCCCTGAATTGTTTTGGGTTAGCATTAAATCAGATAGTGCCTTTGTAATGATAGAGGAATAGAAATAGTGTATTCAAGATAATTTTGCTTGCTGCATAATTTTGGATTTCCCAAAACATCAAAGATTGTGTTTTCAAAGACTATTACAGAATTCACTTCAGTTCTGTTCAATGGCTTATCCTTTACCTTTGGTGCATCATATATCAATTCAGAAGTAACAACCTCCACTCTAAAGTAGCTGCGTATTATGACAGTGAGAAAACAATTCACTATGCATTTAGAAGATCTGTTTGACATTGCTGTGATCATTCTTCCCTTTCACCTTGTGTACTTCAGCTTATCCCTTCAACCTAACAGCTGTGGCCACATACTTGACAGCTGGTAGCCTAACCCCTCCAGAAGCCAAGCTCTTAAACAGACTTTCTAGGAGCAGGCTTGGGCTCTATAATGTCTGCCTGCACACTCCCTCCTTGCTAGCTGGTTCCTTGGCAAGTTCTTTGATTCATTTGATTTTTGGCAGAGGAAACTCCCCTGCTGACTATGAAGTCTCTGATTCTGTCAAATGTTTTAGTCAAGCTGATTGTTTATTTGACTGCCCCTTCCTATCATACCTAAAGATTTAATTTTTTTAAGATCTATGTTTAATGTCATACAGAGCTAAATAAAAGAAGATTCTGCATAGTTGAGTTGCATTGAGATGAAGGATGAGAGCAATCCTTCACCCTGGGGCCAAACCCTCATTGATTCTAGCCTCTTTCTAACAAGAGGCTTATAACATAACGTTGTGACCATTTCTTGGCAGAGATTACTTTTCCCACCTTATGGAGTGGCAAGTTACCAAGAGTCTTGAAGCAAATGCTTGGCCCAGATACAAGGCACTCTCTTTCTTCCTCTCAATGGTGAAAATCTGGTCCATTATTTCCCTTTAATTTCTCTCTTTTATGGGTAAGGTTGCTGAAAGGATTCTGGAAAAGTTTGCTCTAGGTACTAATTGGAATTGGCCTTCTATCACTCAAAGACCTGAGTTCTGATATGGTTAAAATTTTCAGCAGCATCTCATCTGATTAATTCTCTGTTATTCCACATGCATTTGAAAAATAAAACAGGCAGAGATCTGTATGTAACAGGAGTTTTACAGAAGAAATTGAGAAGATTTTTTATTTCTTTCAGAAAGTGTCTTCTTTAAAATCAATGCTTATCATCATGCTATGCATGATATATTTCACCAAGACTGAAAGAAGGAGAGAATATACATCTCAGACAATAGCTATTAAATAATGACTTTACAAGTCAAGAGGATATGGACGTATTTCCTGCTTTGAGAGATGAATTGAAGCAACGAGCTGCAACCCCTTTCATCCTTGTATGAAATACATATGCCAGTGCTACTCAAAATCTATTCTTTAAATACAGCTTGTTTTTATGGCATATTCAGCTAATTGTTTTAACCTTCCTATTTAGTTTTATTATTGAATGGTCTATTATGAAGAAAAACATAATTTTGTCATAAAGACAGTCTGAGCCTGAAATATGTATTCAGTGCTTATTATGTGTGATACATACCAATAGACACAAGGTGTTTTCATATCATGGCTATTGGAAATAATGCTGCAATGAACATTTAGGTGCATACATCTTTCAGAGTTAATGTTTTCATTTTCTTCAGATAAATACCTAGAAGTAGAACTGCTAGATCCTATGGTAGTTCTATTTTTAAATTTTTTGGTGGAAACTCATACTGTTTTTCACAGTGACTGCATTAAGTTACATTCTCATCAATAGTGCACAAGGGTTTCCTTTTCTCTACATCCTCGCCAACACTTGTTATTTCTTCACTCTTAATTGTATCCATTCTAACAGATGTGAGGTGATATTGGGGGTTTGATTTGCATTTCCCTGATTATTAGTGACATTGCGTATCTTTTCATGAACCTGTTAGCTATGAGTATGTCTTCTTTGGAAAAATGTCTATTCAGATCTGCCCATTTTTAAATTGGATTATTTTTTCCTTTGATCTATATGAGTTATTTATGTATCTTGCTTATCAACCCCTTATAAGATATGTAATTTGCAAATATTTCTCCCTTCAGTAGGTTGCCTTTTCATTTTGTTGATAATTTCCTTTGTTTTGCAGAAGTTTTTAAGTTTGATGCAGTTCCACTTGTTTAGTTTTGCATTTTTGCTTTTGGTGACAGTTTCAAAAAATCATCACTAAGACATATGTCTAGGAGCTAACTGCCTTTGTTTTCTTCTAGGAGTATTATGGTTTCAGATCTTATGTTCAAATATTGAATCCATTTTGGTTTGATTTTTGTGTGTGGTGTAAGATAGTCATCCAGTTTCATTCTTTTGCTTTGGCTGACCAGTTTTCCCAAAACTATTTCTTAAAGAAACTGTCCATTTCCAATGATATATTCTTGGTTCCTTTGTTATAAATTATTTGACCATAAGGGGCTTCTCTGGTGGTCCAGTAGTTAAGACTCTGTACTTCCACTGCAGGGGCATGGGTTTGATTTTTGGTTGGGAAAAACTAAGATCCTGCATGCCCCATGGTATGGTCAAAAATGAGAGAAAAAAAAAATCCCTCACTGGAGTGGTAATGGAGGTGGGTGAGTTGAAAGCTGAAAGAAAAAAATGACCATATATACATGAGCTTATCTCTGGGCTTCTAATCTGTTCCAAAAAACTGTGTGTCTGTTTTTCTGCCATTACCAAACTGTTTTAAATACTGTAACATTGTAAAGTAGTTTGACAGCGGGTAGCATGGTTCTTCCAGCTTTGCTTTTAGTTCTCAAATTATTTTGACTATTCAAGGTCTTTAGTGGTTCCACATAAATTTTAGTATTTTTTTCTATTTCTATCCAAAAAAATTTGGAATTTTGACAGAGACACCTTAATTTAAATTGAATACCCCACTATACATGCAATTTTTAACTCTCAGTATGAACTATATTGAACTCACGCACTGAACTGTAGTTTTGCAATTTGAAGTTCTATAGTATATTTTGGTCTGAAATGGTATATCTATTTGTATTTTTAAAAGGGGATTTCAAATTTGACAATAAAATATCCAGGTGCAACTGTGTGTGTGATTGAACACACACACACTCATCATCCTTAAGTAAAAGACACTAGTTTTCTTATAGTAAATATACTTTTTCTTAACATTTATAGGTATTTAAACACAAACGAGATCAAGCTTTTCATAAAGCACATTTTTAAAGAATAGTGCTTTTCTCTTTTCTATGGGACATTACTTTATTAAATAACCTACTATTTAATAAAGTATAACGTATAGTATTATCATCTCTTGTTTCTACATATAGGAAGATATTACTGTCATTAGAATGATTAGGATAAGCTAACTATAAATAAACTGTCCATGTGTTTCCTACTCTCATATACACAGAGCTGTTATATGTAAGATCTAACTAATTAAAATCACACCTACAAATTGGCAGTACTTTAGTTTCTAAAAAGTATGTATGTGCATAATTTGTAAAATAGGAAATCCAGGGACCGTGATTCAATAGATGGCATTTTTAAGATATGTACAAATTGCTTTGGGGTATATATTAAGCAGTGATCCATTTTTAGGAGATGGTGGTAAAATGGACTGAATAAATAACTCATCAATAGAAAAAGGGAAGGCTAAGTAATAAGGATAGAATTTTTAGATATTTTTGAGAAAATTAAAATTGTAGAAATTTATCAATAATTGTGTATATTTTTTATAAAGTCTTGCAAAGCTTTTCATCTCAAGGGATCCAAAACTGCTAAATAAAAAACTGGCTAGAATTAGAGAGGATGAGATAGAGTTTATTTTTTTAATATTTTAAATTTAAAAGAGACAGATGGAATGATAGACTGATAACCCTGTGCTTGCGGTATAAAGCATGCATTGCTGCAATTGTAAGTAACTAGGATCTGATAGAGCAGATTTATACTATAATTAGTTCATTTGAATCCAAAACAAGAGTCTATATATTCTAAGCAAACATACCTGAGCCAAGTGATACCACTATGATGCATAGTACATTAAAGTTCCCTTATGAAGAACATTGATTGCTTAAGGTCAGTAACTTAGAATCACTGTATATCTGTGCCAGAGTGTTCATTAAAAAAATGAATTCAGCTTGAAGCCAAACTAGATAGAAGGACTTCAAACTATCATTATGTATGGTAATATTCATTACTAGACATTTAATAGAAAACTCTGAACTTTTGGTGACTTTATTGGCCATGTTGCCATTACAGAAATGTAAATTTATATTTTCTTCTGGTGCAGTAGGTCTCTTTTGGTTACGAGAACAAAAGCAGAGGGAACATGGCATTTCTGAATCTTCTGTCCAACATTAGCACTTACTGCTTCCGATTCAGCAGCCAAGTCAGTTAACAGCCAGACAAGGTGATTCCTCCATTCACACTCCATAGCCCTAAGAAGCAGTGACCTTTGGGGAAATCTGCCAAACTCTACTTCCTTTTCTATGCCTATCCATCAAGCAAATGAGCAGTTTATTTCTGCCATGGTACACTGCCACCTCAATGAATTCCTGAAAGATATCCACCGCTGTCAATTTCAATATCAGCAGACAAAACCACAAATAGGTCCAATTTGTTCAATTTTATAAGAGATTTTAAAGTAGTGTCCGATATACCTGTTCAGTTGATTGTGGGAAAGGGACTGAGTTCTGAAAGAGCTTTAGAAGAGTATTGAGTGCTTAGGGTACCCTCAAAGGATTTATGAAATGCTCTAGGACTACTGGGCACGCATAACCATACATTCTGGATTGTTGTAATTCAGTTAGGAAAAAATGATAGTTACAAACAATGGGCAAGTAAATGCACTTAATGTGAAGCTTAACTTATTTATGTAGTAGCCCATGGAAATGTCTCACAAATAAAAATGTATATCATAGAAGGAAAAACATGACCCTTGGCTTTATGAGGTATACTTATACATCATACTTTATTGAATAATTTGATATATTAGCCAGTACAAGCAATTCATATAGATAAAAATTGAAAATAAGTAACTAAGTTTAAAAAATCACCTTATTTATCTTAACCTTGGAATTTTAAGGATATATTTAATAAGGTTATTTGATTGATTTTTAAATTTAAACAACGTGTAGCTCAGCTGGTAAAGAATCCACCTTCAATGCAGGAGATCCCGGTTGGATTCCTGGGTCAGGAAGATCCGCTGGAGAAGAGACAGGCTACCCACTCCAGTATTCTTGGGCTTTCCTGGTGGCTCAGCTAGTAAAGAATACACCTGTAATGTGAGAGACCTGAGTTCAATTCCTGGGTTGGGAAGATCCCGTGGAGAAGGGAAAGGCTCCCCACTCCAGTATTCTGGTCTGGAGAATTCCATGACTGTATGGTCCATGGGGTTGCAAATAGTCGGACATGACTGAGCGACTTTCACTTCACTTCACTTCACTTCAAGTATATTTCAACCAATATGCCTAGTTTGAACTTTGTTTATAAACATAAAATCATTTCTAAAATGCAGAATTTCTTGGTGCAGAGGTAGCATTACAATAAGGGTACGCTCATATATGTAAGTGGAGAAAGAAATGGCAACCCACTCCAGTGTCCTTGCCTGGAGAATCCCAGGGATGGTGGAGCCTGGTGGGTTGCCGTCTATGGGGTCACACAGAGTCAGACACGACTGAAGCGACTTAGCAGCTGCAGCAGCAGCATATATGTAAGAAGAGTTTTCCAAAGCTCTATAATTTTAACATTTCACAATGATTCCTGAAATGACCAATGTAGTTACAATTATGTATGATAGAAGCATGTTATGTATAATATTTTAAATTTAAAATCTAAAAGTGTTATTTAATACAGAAGTACTAACATAGCAGAATTTAAGCAGAAGCTATCTTTAGTTATAAAAGATTTTGATTTTTATTCTGTCAACTGCATTAAAGAAATTGCTCTATCATGATGTGATGTAAAGGAAATTTGTAGTGCATTTGAGAGAAAAAAAAGATGAGAGAAAGTAAAAATGAATATGCTCCACATCAATGGAAACTTAGCTTGTACTTTGTTACCTGTGTAACAATTTCTGCAGGCAATATCTTTAGTATTAAAAATGATTAGAGTATCTCCTGAGGCTAACTGTAAACAGCTTTTATAAAGAAAAGTCTTTTCCATGATACAGAAAAAGGGGAGGAGTATATCTGGAATTATAAATATCTTGAAACAAGGAAGCAATCATATCACCAGTTCTAACCTTATATAAAAAAATTTTGTATGCTGTGCTTCTTTACAGCAGTTTCTTGTTAAGTTGGGAACTGTCTGTCCATAAGCAAAAAGAATTTGATAAATACAATGTTAAAAAAATATGGTTCTCATCTATAGCACATGGGAAACAGAGGAATTCTGAAGAGTCAAAGAGTCTGTGCTAAAATTTAGTTGAATTTGAATGCATTTACATCAGGTGGACTTATCATACAAAAAAGGGGCCTATAAGAAAGTGAATACTAATGACCTATTCCTTCTTAGAGATGAGAGCTAGACTTAGTGTTATATAGAAAACCAATGTTTTACAGAAAATGTTATCTATTTATTACTTCATTTTTCACTCCACTTGTAAAGAGAAATATCAACTTCCACTTACATATTCCTAAAAATAAATAATGGAAGACATACTCTACTCAGTAAGAACATCTAAGTCTAAACATATACTTCTTATCCTTAGGATATCAATTAAGGAAGAATAGAAGCAAATGAAGAAATGAAAGAAAAAGAATGAGAGTGAGAGTGAGAAAGTAGAGAAATAAACAAAAACTAGAAAAATATCTAGTGAGTTAGATAAGATTATTTATAACAGAACGGTGAGCTTTAGAATACCACTATCTCTTTAAAAGCACTTTGACAGTTAGTCAATTAGCTACTATCCATAACTTTCCAATTACTCAAAATATTAAATCACAAAATCATAAAAATATTAAATCCAGTAATATTGAGTAATTTAAAATGGCTTCTTAAAACCACCAACAGGAAAACTACTATTTAAGAAAAACAGAGTATTTTTGAAGAATTATTAAAATCAAGCCAAGGCTGAACTCTTCACTCTAGGATTTATAATTTTAGATTAATATGGATTTATAGTAGTAAAAAAGCTAAGGTGAAAAATAAATACTGAAATTAGTCAGCCCACGATATCAATATC
The DNA here is from genome assembly GCF_054371585.1 of Giraffa tippelskirchi. Lineage (NCBI taxonomy): Eukaryota > Metazoa > Chordata > Mammalia > Artiodactyla > Giraffidae > Giraffa > Giraffa tippelskirchi. The sequence continues at coordinate 77,971,890 of NC_137275.1, read as the reverse complement.
GTTTTTTTCAGGGTGAGATTATCTATTAAAATTTTCTAGTTCCATATTTGAAAAAGATAAACTATAAAATTAGCAGCTACTACATATTTTTCTCTTTTTTCTGAGCCATAATTTTTATTGCTAGACTATGGATGGTTATAAATATCCTATTTAAAATCATGGAACTAGTGCACATGACTACTCATGATACTTAATTTTATTCCACTATACTACCTTATGATATTAAATTATATTTCTATTACATATAAGATTATAGAATATGTTGTCAGACATACCTGGGATAATATCTTACACTTATTAATTACTAATTTCTTTAAGTTGTGGTTACTCCCCCTATGAAATGATGATTATATAATATAGATTTCAGAGTGTTGTTAGGAGAAATATATGTAGTGATTAGAAAAGCCTGTGACAAAATTTCAAGGCACAGAACCTACAGCTATTTATTATTTTTATCTTTTACTCTAATGTGAAGAGCTCATAGGTTTATTTGTCATGTGATGGAGAGTAGTACAGTTTGTAATGACCATTGCCTGTGTAGGTTTATAAAAGGCCGCTTAAAGCAGGTAAGATTAGGTTAAAAATAGTGAAACTTCCTTCAGAGGAAGAAGACATAAAGATAAGGAAGTTTATTAGAATTGTCTTATTGTTCTAGTCTCAGATTCAAAGGATTCTCAGAAATATGACAGAGGAACTAGGTTTCAGAACACAATTTTAAATTTAATATTAAAAATGTTTTTGAAGCATTTAAAATATATGTTTGTAGACAGAACATTAGAAAATAACTGATTATACTATATAATAGGTCAACACATTTTCAAAAATTGATGCTATAGTCAAAATCTGATAGGTATCCAATAAAATCTGATATAACAAGGGATTTTTTTAAATGATAAAATTAAAAAGTTATGATTCTATATATCTCTTCTTATAGAAAGAAAACTAAAACTGAAATTAAAACTAAACCCTGAAATTCCTGTTTATTTATGATAATGCTATTGAGAATTCTTCATATCTAAACATATGAATTGCCCAAATAATTGTGTTTTGAAAAATAAAAATTGGAGCTTTAAATGCTTTTAATGTAAAAAGTAATTACAATGAATTATGTGTTCAGTGGAAACAGAGGCTGACTTTATTTTTCTGGGCTCCAAAAGCTTTGCAGATGGTGATTGCAGCCATGAAGTTAAAAGACGCTTACTCCTTGGGAGGAAAGTTATGACCGACCTAGACAGCGTATTAAAAAGTGGAGACATTACTTTGCCAACAAAGGTCCATCTAGTCAAGGCTATGGTTTTTCCAGTGGTCATGTATGGATGTGAGAGTTGGACGGTGAAGAAAGCTGAGTGTCGAAGAATTGATGCTTTTGAACTGTGGTGTTGGAGAAGACTCTTGAGAGTCCCTTGGACTGCAAGGAGATCCAACCAGTCCATCCTAAAGGAGATCAGTCTTGGGTGTTGATTGGAAGGACTGATGTTGAAGCTGAAACTCCAATACTTTGGCCACCTCATGCGAAGAGCTGACTCACTGGAAAAGACCCTGATGCTGGGAAAGATTGAGGGCAGGAGAAGAAGGGGACGACAGAGGATGAGATGGTTGGATGGCATCACCGACTCAATGGACATGGGTTTGGGTGGATTCCGGGAGTTGGTAATGGACACGGAGGCCTGGCGTGCTGAGGTTCATGGGGTCGCAAAGAGTCAGACACAACTGAGCGAATGAACTGAACTGAACTGAACTGAACTGATGTGTTTGATAGACTGGGGGAAAAAATTATACACTGTAAACCCAAAGAAAATAAGTAAAAAGGTATAAAAACTAAATATCTAAAAATAAGTGTATTATTCATGTATTATAAATTTATATGTATATACGATTTTTACATGTAGCATGAATATATATATATATATATATATATATAGCATTGGTGTTATTGTTCAGTTACTGAGTCATGTCTGACTCTTTGTGACCCCATGGACTGCAACATGCCAGGCTCCACTGTCCTTCACTATGTAATGTAGCTTGCTCCAATTCATGTGCATTGAGTTGGCGATGCTGTCTAACCATTTTATCTTCAGCTGCCCCTTCTCCTTTTTGCCTTCAATCTTTCCCAATTCAGGGTTTTTTCCAATGAGTCGGCTTTTTCATCAGGTGGCTTCAGCTTCAGCATCAGTCCTTCCAATGAACATTCAGGGTTGATTTCCTTTAGGATCAACTGGCTTGATCTCCTTGCTGTCCAAGGGACTCTCGAAAGTCTTCACCACAGTTAGAAGACATCAGTTCTTCGGCACTCACCCTTCTTTATGGTCTAACTCTCACATCCATATATGACTACTGGAAAAACCATAGCTTTGACTATACAGTCCTTTGTTGCCAAAGAGATGTCTGTGCTTTTTAATATTCTTCAATATGCATATAAAGTCATAGAGTTCCTTAAAGAGCAAGTGTCTTTTATGGCTGCAGTCACCATCTGCAGTGACTCTAGAGCCTAAGAAAATAAAATTTGTCACTGCTTCCACTTTTTGCTCTTGTATTTGCCATGAAGGGATGGGACCAGATGCCATAATTTTAGTTTTTCTGAATGTTCAGTTTTAAGCCAGCTTTTCCACTCTTCTCTTATAGCATATAGAATATATTTTATTTAAAAGCCAGTGGAATAGAAGGCAATGGCACCCCACTCCAGTAATTTTGCTTGGAAAATCCCATGGACAGAGGGGCCTGGTAGGCTGCAGTCCATGGGGTCGCTAAGAGTCGGACACGACTGGGCGACTTCACTTTCACTTTTCACTTTCATGCATTGGAGAAGGAAATGGCAACCCACTCCAGTGTTCTTGCCTGGAGAATCCTGGGGACAGGGGAGCCTGGTGGGCTGCCGTCTATGGGGTCGCACAGAGTCAGACACGACTGAAGCGACTTAGCAGCAAAGTATGGCTATAATATCAGCCATTAGGTTGATTTGTGATCTTCATCATCTGGACATATTGATGAACATCTTACCAAAGCTGCCTCAAAATTTAGTTTCAGAGATGTTTAGTGTTGTTTGTGATAGCAAATAGAAGAAAAATATATTTAACAAGATTGTCTTAATTATATGACACATCTTATATATATATAGCGTTTAAGAACATTAGAGAAGAATATTTTACAGCCCTTACAAATCCTTAACATATTGTCCCATGAAAAAAAAATGTTTAAAACAGTAGCTACAACTTGAATCCTATAGAAGGGACTAGAAAAAAGATAAAATATATTTCCAGTGTGGTCAGGGGAATCCGTAGAACATAAGAACAATGAAATGAGAAATAGACCAGGAAGTCTGGGTGTCAAGTGACTCAAAATATTTGAGTAAGTAAAGGATGAGCATCAAAAGAGTGCCCTACTCAGAGTGAATCCAGGACACAGACAAACAGTAAATATGAGCAAAATTCATACTACAAGACAGCAAATAGAATGTGGAAAGTGCAAAATTTTTTTTTAGAAAGGAAATATATTGAATGTAGACCACAGAAGCACAGTAGCAGCAATTCAGGAGAAAATGTAGAAATGTCTTTGATAGTAAAGTTGAAGTAGAATGAACATCCTCTGGCTCTTCTTGAGTTTTTATAAAAATATAATGAGTAGATGGTGAGAAAATCTATAAATCTCTGCAATGAAATCATAAAAAGAAAATAAGTGAATAAAATAGACAAGAGCAGAGTTCAGGAATGGACTGAAACTAATATTTGAGTGTTTACTCTTTGCATAGAATTTTAAGAATGACTTTTTATTTATACCTCAGAAATTTCATTCCATATGGAATATTAAGTATGTTAAAGATGAGGGAACTGAGACTCAGAGAAAACAATCTCAGAAAAGCTCTGTGACTTACTAGGAGTAGACAACAGTAAAGGAAGGAGTTGAATTTGAAATCCAAGTCTATCTGACTAAAAATTCTAGGTTCTTCCTCCACACACCTGTGCACCCTGAACAGTGCTTTGGCCATAGTGGTGCTTAATAAATATTAGTTGTCTCTCTTGTCATAATACCAATAAACAGCTTCCTAATCAGGGATGACAACACAATTTCCATACTATCTAAGGCTGCATTAAAAATGGGTGCCATTATTTGGCATCTATATTTATAGTGTTTTTTAGAATATTTAAGGGAATGGTGGATTTAGGCAGGAATAGCTGGAATGGAGTTATATTTACTGTAATACCATAAAAACAAGATGAAATTTGTAACCATTTTTGCTCATGAGATCATGAGAGTCCAGAATTCAACAGTGATTTATACACTAAAAATCCAAAAATAAGGTTTTGAAGGTGACACTCTTTCCTTTTTAGAGGCTTATAAACAGCTTTTTTACTCTTCACTTAATAATCTGTTTTCTTTTAAAATATAAGTCATCTAAAATCCATTTTTAAGATGTTTGTCAAACAAATGTTGACCGTTGCTTTATTTTCATGCTTCATTGGAACTCAAATCATACACATTACTCATTCTGTGCATCTTAATTGATTCTATTTACACTAAAAAAAATTGTACCTCACTGAGAGTTACTTATTAGGCTACTAAAAATGAGAAATTTATTTTCTAAAGTGCTCTTCCAAAGTATGTGCTCAGAAAATCTGGAGACTTTTGCCAAATGAAGTGATTATTAAATAAGTGTTGCAAGTATTCATACCTAGATTGCAAATATCTATATTAATATCAAATGCTAATTACCTATCTTAATGACTCAAGAACCCTTGAAAATTATATTACTGGAAGAAATGTTAATTGCTGTTACAGTAGTTTTAAAGCACATGTCAGCCAAACTGTTGATATAAATTCATTTTTTATGGTGAAATATTCTAGCTTTTTTCATAGTGCTAAGTGCAAAAGTATAAAAAGTAGTTTTACCATCAACTAATCATATTCTCACTCTCGTTTTTCTTCCTTCCATCCTTCCTTCTTTTTTGACTAGGAATTTGTCTAAATGCTTTCTAAAGGAAATATTGAGCGTAATTTTGGCATGTATATTGAGCGTAATTTTATGGTCCAAATTTGTAGCCGATTAAATGAGTAACATATCTATGGTTGTAAATGGAGAATTATTTTTGAGTGTGTTACATAGGAAACCATTGGTAATATTATTATTACCATGCAGAATATGATCTCTCTCTTCTTAGGTGGCTATTAAGGAAAATCAAACTATTTTGGATTTTAATGCAGTATAAAAGAATTGGAGTAAAAATTTTTTTCTCCCAGCATAATGCCACAGGAGACTTGTATAAAACTCAGGACATTCAGAAAATTTTTGTTTGTGGTCAGTGAATACTTTAAAGCTTTTCAGCTGTGTTTCATTGTGAGCTGACAGATTTTGGCAAGAAAATGGATGCCTATAAATGTTCACATGTAACCCATGAGAAAGAAGATCATGAAGAAATAAAATGCATTTACCTTAGTGAAACGTTTACTGGGAAATGTATTCTCAATCATGTCGTTCACGCATATGCTTGAATTCTTATGTGAATTACTTATAAAAGTCATGTGTATAGCCTTGATTACTTTAATAAACTCTTCTATAAAGACTAAGCTAAATCTTTTAGCCATTATAAGGATTTGAGCAGTGCCTCCCTGAATTCTCTACAGGAGAATTAAAGCAGAAATTCCAGAGTTTGTGCGTTCCTTTATACCAAGGGGTTGGCAACAGAGCTATGGAAGCACTCTGTAGAGGTATAGTAAAAGATAAATGAGTTCTTTTGAGTTCAAGTTCTTTTCATATTTTGACTAATTTAAAAAATGAGAAGGTATTTTGTTTCTTAAATCTAGTACATTCAGTGAATGGAGCATTTCATTATAATGAGGGATTCCAAGAAGTGTGAAGAAATCTCAAGGACAATCTTCAGAATATTTCAACCCCTGCTTTTACAAGCAAAGTAAAGCCGCATTCAATTCGGTTAAGCAGAATCATAGTATCTTAGAGGCCTAGTATATGTTCTTTATTATGCAGCCTTTTTCTTAACTAATATTCATTATAATGATCACACCCATCAAAAACTTTCATTTAGAAAGTACCTAAGGTATATTTATTTTTGAGTGCAGATAAGACTATTACACAGGTGCCTTGAAATCTATTTTTCTCAGATCAGTTAGAAGTTATATTTTTAAAGGGCACATTTTTAGACAGGTATGCAATCATACTTTGTTAAAATGTCTTAAACACCATTTCAATCATTCTGGTTTAGAGAATGCTAAAAACATATGGTCCATAATCTTGCCAAGTATCATTCTTATAGGATTGAAAACATATTACAAGGATTTTTTTTCCTCTAGAAGCAAGTTGAAATCTTGTTTTTAATTGGTACATTTGATGTATTCTTTTATGGAAAGGTGTATGAGGATGGGGATTACCCCCTTTACTTTCCTATCTTTGGAATTTTACCCTCATTGATAGGATGACCATATAAATTATTATCTAATTCAGATAATTTTGAGAGGGAGAGAAAATGCAACTGATATTTTTTTTTCCTGAGACAATAGCGTCAACTGATGTAGTTCTAGGGAGACCAGAAAGTATGTTTACCCAAATCATGTCAGATAACAACCATAGTATCTTGTACAATGCACTACAATGCACTGGAGTACCATTGTATAAAGAATGGCAAAGATTCCTTTCTACTCAGAAGAATCTATATTATTCTTTTCTTCTTGTCTACACAGCTAGACCATATTTTCCTTGTTTCTTTATCCTTCTAGCCAATGGACTATGTGTGTGTGTGTGTGCTCAGTTACTTCAATTGTGTCTGACTCTTTGTGACCCTTGGAGTGTAGCCTGCCAGGTTCCTCTATTCATGGAATTCTCCAAGCAAGAATACTACAGTAGGTAGCCATTGTTCTCTCCATGGGATTTTCCCGATCCAGGGATAAAACCTGGGTCTCCTGTACTGCAGGTGGATTCTTTACCAACTGAGACATCAGAGAAGTGGACCTAAATTCAATATGACTTCTACCCTTTAAAAAGGTGGGGAATTTTCAGGTGAAACTATCACAACATTGTTAATTGGCTATACCCCAATACAAAGTATTTTGGTGTTAAAAATTAAAAATAAAATTAAAAAAATATTCACACATGAAAAAAGAAAAAATGGGGAGTTTGGACACAGACACACTCAGAGAGGACTTCATGTGAAGACATAGACAAACACAGAGGGGAGATGGCTATGTGAATATGGAAGCAGAGACTGAAATTAAGCTGCTACCAACTAAGGAGTACCTGTGGCTACTGGTAGCTGGAGGAGTCAAGGAAGGATCCCCAACCTAGAAGCTATGGAAGAAGCATTATCCAGTCAACATCTTGATTATGAAATTTTATCCTCTAGGACTCCGGATCACAACAAACTGTGGAAAATTCTTAAAGAGATAGGAATACCAGACCACCATATCTGCCTCCTAGAAACCTGTGTTCAGATCAAGAAGCAACAGTTAGAACGAGACATGGAACAACGGACTGGTTCAAAATTGAGAAAGAAGTATGTTAACGCTGTATATTGTCACTCTGCTTATTTAACTTATATGCAGAGTACATCATGCGAAATGCCAGGCTGGATGAAGCACAAGCTGGAATCAAGATTGCTGGGAGAAATATCAGTAGTCTCAGATATGTGAATGACACCACCCTTATGGCAGGCAAAAAGTAAAGAGGAACTAAAGAGCCTCTTGATTAAAGTGAAACAAGAAAGTGAAAAAGCTGGCTTAAAAATCAACATTCAGAAAACTAAGATCATGACATCCAGTCCCATCACTTCATGGGAAATAGATAGGGAAACAATGAAAACATTGACAGACTTTATTTTCTTGGGCTCCAAAATCACTGTGGATGGTGTCTGCCACCATGAAATTAAAAGACTCTTGCTTTTTGGAAGAAAAGCTATGACAAACCTAGACAGCATATTAAAAAGCAGAGATATTACTTTGCTGACAAAGGTCTGTGTAGTCAAAGCTATGGTTTTTCCAGTAGTCATGTATGGATTTGAGAGTTGGACCACCAAGAAGGCTGAGCACCAAAGAGTTGATGCCTTCTAACTGGCATGTTAAAGAAGATGCTTGAGAGTCCCTTGGACTGCAAGGATATCAAACCAGTCAGTGCTAAAGGAAATCAGTCCTGAATATTCATTGGAAGGATGCTGAAGCTGAAGCTTCAATACTTTGGCCACCTGATACAAAGAGCAGACTCACTGGAAAAGACACTGATGCTGGGAAAGATTGAAGGCAGGAGAAGGGGACAACAGAGCATGAGATGGTTGGATGGCATCACTGACTCAATGGACATGAGTCTGAGTAAGCTCCAAGAGATGGTGAAGGACAAGGAGGCCTGGCGTGTTGCAGTCCATGGAGTCACAAAGAGTCAGACATGACAGAATGACTGAAAAACAGAATTTTGAGAGAATAAATTTATTTGTGCAGTTCACTCAGTTTGTGGCCCTTTGCTACACCAGCCCTAGGAAACAGATAAAATATTGAAGTCATTGCGGACTTTTACGGTTAGCATCACCTAATACAGAAAAAATGACCCTGGTTCTGACATAGTAGGATTTTAAAAATATGACAGGATGGATAATCCTTGAAATTGAAGCAGGGATCACAGTAGGAGTAGATCAATTTCCCTTCAGTTCAGTTCAGTTTGGTTGCTCAGTCATGTCTGACTCTTTGCGGCCCCATGGACTGCAAAACGCCAGGCCTCCCTGTCCATCACCAACTTCCAGAGTTTACTCAAATTCATGTCCATTGAGTCAGTGAAGTCATCCAACCATCTCATCCTCTGTCGTCCCCTTCTCCTTCTGCCCTCAATCTTTCCCAGCATCTGGGTCTTTTCAAATGAGTCATTTCTCATCAGGTGGCCAAAATATTGGAGTTTCAGCTTTAGCATCAGTCCTTCCAATGAATATTCAGGCCTGATTTCCTTTAGCATGGACTGGTTTGATCTTTTTGCAGTCCAAGGGAATCTCAAGAGTTTTCTCCAACATCACAGTTCAAAAGCATCAATTCTGCGCTCAGATTTCTTTATAGTCCAACTCTCACATCTATACATGACCACTGGAAAAACCACAGTTTTGACTAAATGGACCTTTGTTGGCAAAGTAAGTCTCTGCTTTTTTGTATGCTCCCTAGAGTTGTAGTTTTAGGTATTTCCAAGGAATAGATAATTTGTGACTAGGTGTTTTATTTCAGAAACAAATAGCTTTGCCAGGAAAGAGTTATATTTGTTAAACAATCCACACGAATGAATAACAAATCTTCATCCATGTATGCAAATGGTCTGCTTAGCAACCATCTATGCTTAAATACAAAAATTAAATTTAGCTAATTTGAAATCTCTTTGCCTTCCCAAACATAAGAAGTGTAAAATTTAAGCAAAGTCCAAAATTGGTCAATAACTTTTCCTTGTGCAAACTTTTATGGCATGTATAAGCTTATTTCCCCTGCTGTTACTTATTGCTATTTAGTCGCTAAGTCATGTCTGACTTTCTGCGACCATGTGGACTGTAGCCGCCAGTCTCCACTCTCCATGGAATTTCCCAGGCAAGAATACTGGAGTGAGTTGCCATTTGCTGCTCCAGGGGATTGTTCTGACCTAGGGATCGAACTCATGTCTCCTGTATTAGCAGGCAGATTCTTTACCAGTGAGCCGCCTGGGAAGCTCGAGTGCTACTTTGCCCACACTTTAACCTAATACATTCAGAAAGCAGTATCCATGCTTAAGAAGTATTTTAAAAAGCACTAATTATAAAGTAGGTTAAACAATTAAAAAAAAACCCAAACACACTCGAGTATGAATCTATGAATGATAAACATGTTTGTAAACAATATCTAAACTGTCTAGGGCTTCTCTGGTGGCTCAGACAGTAAAGAATCTCGGTGCAACACAGGAGACCTGGGTTCTATCCTTGGGTCAGGAAGATTCCCTGGAGTAAGAAATGCTAACCCACTCCAATATTCTTACTTGGAGAATTCCATGGACTGAGGAGCCTGGAGAGCTACAGTCCATGGAGTCGCAAAGAGTCAGACTCAAGCAACTGGCAACTAACACACACACACACAAACACACACACACAGAACTGTCTATGAAAAAGCCTGTGGCTAGAATGGTTTTGCATTGTTATACGACAAAGGTATACATAGCAAATTTTAGAAAGAACAGAAAACAAAGCATTGTGATCATGTTTAGCATTTGAATAGGAGCAAAGTATCTATTGTAAGTAAATATCTGACATAGATCACCAAAATCAATAAGATTTTATTTACCATCAGGAAATACAATGAAAGCATGTGTTATATACCAAGCGAATCAATAATAGCAAAAACAACAAATCCCTGAGATAAACAAATGGGGTCTAAACTGTTTACCACATAGGAAATGCATAAAAGCAGTAATAACTGATGCAGTAGATAGAGCACCCCTGAACTGCATTCAGGAATTGCTAACACATGGCAGCCAACAGCAAATGCTCAGCCAGCTCCCAGTCAGAGAAACATGCCTTATCCACAGGTTATGGAATAAACACAGATGCAGCAAAATGAGTCACCAGAGGAAAACAAAAATCTAAATTGAAGGTAAATGAAGCTTTGTGCACATGCATGACAAGAAATCCATTGAGCAAAACTAATTTTATATCTGTGCCAGAATGGCTGTCTTATATGCTGGAAATAGGGAACAGGAAGGAAAGGAAATTGTCACATAAAAGCAGACCTTGAAGTGTACTAAAATACAGAAGGACTTCTGTATTGGCAAAAAAAAAAAAAAGAAAAAATATATTCTAGGAGGTAAAATTCATTTAAAGTGTTATCAAGATGGAATGAAGAAATGTTGATACATAAAATAGAGGGGAAAATGTCCAACAAAAGAAAATATTGGAAATAAAAAAGTGTCCAATGAAAGATGCAACAAAAATGGATAAGATTCTAGAAAAATGTCTTCCTTTATATTAATAGTAGCCATAAAATGATGATATGAAAATCAATCATTTCCAGAATATATTCTTATAAAGTTACTATATAACTCTCTATTTTTAAAAAAGTTACCATAAAACTGTCTTACTTTATTTGAATCAATTATTAGTGTAGGTAGACATTAATTTCTGAATTATACTGTATACTAGCACAGGTTTTCTATGCATTCAAAACAAAAATTCCACATAACTTGCCTTTTTATTTTAACCTGATTCAGCCTCTGCAGGATTGCCTGTGCATTGGTGGGTTAGGATAAAACTGGCAAGAATTTCTGGAGGCAGAAGTCTATAGGTTAGCGCCTTAAAATTTTTTTCTAGGGTCTATAATATTTTTCACTTAATATTAATTGCAGATTCTTTTGTCTCAGCTTACTTACTACAGAAAGGAAGTGGTATTTTCATATTTTCTTATGTGTTAACTTTAGTTAGTATCCTTGATGTGAATTCACCTTCACTGCCTTGTCTTTTTAATGAGAGAGTAGACTGAACAAATTTAAATATTCCAAATCTCTTTTCCAAGTGTGTCAGTAGCATGAAATGACCTTGGAGAGGATCTCGGCTCACCCATGTCAGTGTCTTGGTAGAAAGCCATTTGGCCCCAAATGGGAGCAGTGGGTCAACTCATCTTGCTCAGTTGGCACGGACCTGCTGTCTTGGGCACATGCTGCTCAGTGGAATCATCCACATTTATGACCCTGAATGTTGGCTGCTATAAGGTGAAAAGGAAAGAAGAAATTACTCTCTCTCAGAATGCTGATTCTCTCTGAGGAAATTTGTCCTTTTTATCCATTTGTTTAGAAGTCTATACAGGTTCAAAAAACAAGCTCAATCAGTAAAGCAATCTAAACTAGAGGTTTGCTAAAATAGCAGACCTCAGTGGAGACCTTTACTAGAAATTGGGAAGGATGAGAATGCGTTTGTTGAAAGAAGGTGGTCTCCTTAGGAATGGAGATAAATTTGGATCATTGTAGGAAAAAAAGTATGATACAGTTAGACCAGACTAATAAATACTAGTTAATAGAAAGATCCTGTAGTTTTTGATTTTCCTTTTTTTCTTTTACTTCTCCTTGTGGTAGGAAATGAAAAAAAATTTAGGCATCAATAAGTAAACAAAAGAGGATAGTTGTCCTTAGATAATATCCAAAGGAAAATTAAAAGACTATGTGTAACTTATTTGCCATATAATAAATGGGCGTCTCTGAATTTTAATTTATTTCTCATAAAAATACCAGCAAACCCATACATTTTAAACTTGATTCACTGATAAAAAAGACAGAAAACAAGAGATTTCTTTCAGTAAAGATAGCAGTTAATAGGTAAAGAAATGTTGAACCTGCTCACTTTGACATTCTGAACCCTCAATTGCCAGTAAAAGCCTTTGAACTCAATTTTAATCAAAGCTACTCATGACCATAAAGGCTATTTATCTCAGAATTGTGATATGAACCCCCATAAGAGGTTCCAATTCTCTAAGAAAGGAACCAGGCAAGACAGGGCATACGGATTTTAAGGTGAAAGCTTATTTAGAGAGTAGTAACTCTTGTTGATAGTTCCATTTTGTCAGTATGGCTGGCTTCTAATGTGTCATTTTGGCTAAGCTGAACTATGTTTCCTGGAATTCCTTTCCTAGAATGTTTCTGGTTAAGACTGGTTAGAAGACAGTACATGTGAGATTTGGAAACAGTGGCCATGTTTATTCTTGGAAGGTTGAATTTAAATCATGTACTTCTTTCTGGGAGGAGTGGGGCTAAGATGGCGGAGGAATAGGACTAGGAGACCACTCTCTCTTCCACAAATTTATCGAAAGAACATCTGAACGCTGAGCAAACTTAACAAAACTACTTCTGAACGCTGGCAGAGGACGTCAGGCATCCACAAAGACAGCGCATTATCTTCGAAAGCAGGTAGGAGAAATTATAAAAGATAAAAAGAGAGACAAAAGAGTTAGGGACGGAGACCCGTTCCGGGGAGGGAGTCGTAAAAGAGGAGACATTTCCAAGCACCAGAAAACCCTCTCACCGGCGGGTTTGGGGGAAGATTTCAAATCTCGGAGGGCAACATAACTGGGAGAAAAAATAAATAAAACCCACAGATTACGTGACTAAGGGCAACTCCCAGCAAAGAAGCCCAGACGCTCGCATCTGCCACCAGCAAGTGGGGGCTGAATGGCGAGGAGCAGGTGGCACTGCTTAGGGTAAGGACCGGGCCGAACGCCCTGAGGGTAATCTGAGGGAGCTAACGTGAGATAGTAACCTAAACTGTGGGACAGCCAGAGAGAGAGAACTATCCCGCGAAAAGCCCAAATCTAAGGCACTGCCGGCCCGCTCACAGAACAAAGGACTGAGCGATACCAGAGGAGAGCTAGCCGGCTGCTGACTGCCCCATCCCCCGCCGGACACAACAGGCAGGCGGGGCCAGCCAGAGCCGGAAAGGGGCAAACTCGGCCCCAGAGAGGGCACCCCCTACCAAACTGCAAACAGGCTCCCAGTTTCTAAGCAAAGACTGCCTGAGATCCCGGAGGGTCGACAGCCGCCAGGAGGGTCGCAGCCAGAGACCAGCTCCCCAGAACCGACACAAAGCACACCGGAGCCGGGCGCGCCCGTAAACCGAGGCGGGGACCAGGGAGGTGATAAGCCGCACCGCCCCAACAGGGGAGAGTGCGTTTGCCAAACTCCTGGCTGCCTGAGCTGCTCCGACCGGGAACGGCACAAACCGCGGGCGCAACCGAGTCTGCGCCTTTGTGGAGTACCCGAGAACCTGAACCTGAGCGGCTTAGACCTGGGAAGTGCACGCATCTCAGGGCCCACTCCCCGGCCGAGTAACCTGAAGCCTGAGCAGGGTAGACGGGGAAAGCACACACGCCATGGGAGGTGGCCAAACCCAGTGCGGCCAAGACACTGCGAGCTTTCCACACACACGCCAGTGATACAGGTTTGCAGTGTTCCTCCCTCCCCACAGCACGACTGAACAAGCGAACCTAAAGAGACCACCTCTGCCCCTTTGTGGCAGGGCAGAAATTAGATACTGAAGAGACCTCCAAACAGAAGCCAAATAAACAGAGGGAAGCGCATTGGAAGTGACAGGCCAACAGATTAAAATCCCTGTAGTTAACACCGACTGCATTGAAAGGGGCCTATAGATCTTGAAATGTATAAGCAGGAACAAGGATCTATCTGAAACTGAACAGACCCCCACACTGCTCACAACAGCTCCAGAGAAAGTCTGGGATATATACTTTTACTATTATCAATTTTAAAAAAATTTTTTTTCTTTCTTTTTTCTTTAAGTCCTCTATTACACCTTTAACTTTCATTTTCATAACACACTATAACCTTGCCAAAAAAAAAATAAAAACCCTATTTTTAAAGCAAACTGCATACATATACCTTATACCTTTTGTGTTTTCTTTTTTTTACTGTTTTTTTCCTGTTTTACCTTTTTTTACTGTTTCTTTTTTTTTTTTTTTACTGTTTTACTGTTTTTTTTCTTTTTATACTGTTTCCTTTTTTCTTTTTTTTTTTATATTGTATGTTTTATAAGAGTCTAACCTCTACTCTCAGAGAAGGCAATGGCAACCCACTCCACTACTCTTGCCTGGAAAATCCCATGGATGGAGGAGCCTGGTAGGCTGCAATCCATGGGGTTGCTAGGAGTCAGACATGACTGAGCAACCTCCCTTTCACTTTTCACTTTAATGCATTGGAGAAGGAAATGGCAACACACTCCAGTTATCTTGCCTGGAGAATCCCAGGGACGGGGGAGCCTGGTGGGCTGCCGTCTACGGGGTCGCACAGAGTCGGACACGACTGAAGCGCCTTAGCAGCAGCAGTAGCAGCAACCTCTACTCTAGGTTTTTAATATTTGTTTTACATATTTGATATCAATTTTGTACATTTAAGAACCCTATCTCTAGTACCCATTTTTACTCAGGAGTGTGATTACTGGCTTGATTACTCTCTCCCCCTATTGACGCTCTTTCTTCTCCCCCAGGGAACCTCTATCTCCCACCCTCATCCTTCTCTTCTCAACCCATTTCTGTGAATCTCTGAGGGTGTTCTGGGTACCGGAGAATACTTCAGGAACAGAATACTGCCCAGATCTCTCTCTCCCCTCTTGATTCCTCCCTTTCTACTCATGCTCACCTCTATTACCTTCCTCCCCCCTCTCTATGTATCTCTGTGAACCGCTCTGAGGGTTCCAGACTGTGGAGAGCACAGAGGGAAGTCCTTACTGGCTAGACTACTCTCTCCACGTTTGAGTCCCCCTCTTCTCCTCCTGGTCACCTCAACCCTCCCCCCCACTTCACCTCTCCATGTAACTCAGTGAACCTTTCTGGGTATCACTCACTGTGGAGAATCTCTTCACCATTAACCTAAAAGTTTTATTATTGATGCTGTATGGATGGAGAAGTCTTGAGGCTACTGCAAGAATAAGACTGAAAGCCAGGGGAAACATTAAATAATAAGAGACCATCCAATAGCCTCCACATATACACTGAAACCAAGCTCCACCCAACAGCCAATAAGTTCCAGAGCAAGACATACCACACAAATTCTCCACCAACGCAGGAACATAGCCCTGAGCATCAATATACAGGCTGCCCAGAGGCACACCAAATCCATAGACATCTCAAAAATTAATACTGGTCACTCCATTGCACTCCAGAGAGCAGAAATCCAGCTCCACCCACCAGAACACTGACACAAGCTCCCCCAACCAGGAAGCCTTGACAAGCCACCTGTCCAACCCCACCCACAGTGAGGAACCTCCACAATAAAGAGGAACTTCATACTACCAGAATACAGAAGGGCCACGCCTAACACAGCAATCTAAACAAGATGAAAAGGCAGAGAAATACTCAGCAAGTAAAGGAAAATGAGAAATGCCCACCAAACCAAAGAGGAGGAGATAGGGAATCTATATGAAAAAGAATTTAGAATAATGATAATAAAAATGATCCAAAATCTTGAAAGCAAAATGGAGTTACAGATAAATAGCCTGGAGACAAGGATTGAGAAGATGCAAGGAATGTTTATCAAGGACTTAGAAGAAATAAAAAGGAGTCAATATAGAATGAATAATGAAATAAAGGAGATAAAAGACACTCTGGAGGGAACCAACAGTAGAATAATGGAGGCAGAAGATAGGATAAGTGAGGTAGAAGATAGAATGATGGAAATAAACGAAGCAGAGAGGAAAAAAGAAAAAAGAATCAAAAGAAATGAGGAAAACCTCAGGGACCTCTGGGACAATATGAAACGCCCCAACATTCGAATCATAGGAGTCCCAGAAGAAGAAGATAAAAGGAAAGGCCATGAAAAAATACTCGAGGAGATAATAATTGAAAATTTCCCTAAAATGAGGAAAGAAATAGTCACAGAAGTCCAAGAAACCCAGAGAGTTCCAAACAGGATAAACCCAAGGCAAAACACCCCAAGACACATATCAATCAAATTAACAAATTTCAAACACAAAGAACAAATATTAAAAGCAGCAAGGGAAAAACAACAAATAACACACAACGGGATCCCCATAAGGATAACAGCTGATCTTTCAATAGAAACCCTTCAGGCTAGAAGGGAATGGCAGGACATACTTAAAGTAATGAAAGAGAATAATCTACAACCCAGATTACTGTACCCAGCAAGGATCTCATTCAGATATGAAGGAGAATTCAAAAGCTTTACAGACAAGCAAGAGCTGAGGGAATTCAGCACCACCAAACCAGCTCTCCAACAAATGCTAAAGGATCTTCTCTAAACAGGAAACACAGAAAGGATGTTTAAACACGAACTCAAAACAACACAGTAAATGGAAACGGGATCATACTTATCAATAATTACCTTAAATGTAAATGGGTTGAATGCCCCAACCAAAAGACAAAGGCTGGCTGAATGGATACAAAAACAAGACCCCTATATATGCTGTCTACAAGAGACCCACCTCAAAACTAGGGACACACACAGGCTGAAAGTGAAGGGATGGAAAAACATATTTCATGCAAACGGAGATCAAAAGAAAGCAGGAGTCGCAATACTCATTTCAGATAAAATAGACTTTAAAATAAAGGCTGTGAAAAGGGACAAAGAAGGACACTACATAAAGATCAAAGGATCAATCCAAGAAGAAGACGTAACAATCATAAATATATATGCACCCAACATAGGAGCACCACAATATATAAGGCAAATACTAACAAGTATGAAAGGGGAAATTAACAATAACACAATAATAGTGGGAGACTTTAATACTCCACTCACGCATATGGATAGATCAACTAAACAGAAAATTAACAAGGAAACACAAACTTTAAATGATACAATAGACAAATTAATTGATATTTACAGGACTTTCCACCCCAAAACAATCAATTTTACCTTTTTCTCAAGTGCACACGGAACTTTCTCCAGGATAGATCACATCCTGGGCCATAAATCTAGCCTTGGTAAATTCAAAAAAATTGAAATCATCCCAGCCATCTTCTCTGACCACAATGCAATAAGATTAGACCTCAATTACAGGAAAAAAACTATTAAAAATTCCAACATATGGAGGCTAAACAACACGCTTCTGAATAACCAACAAATCACAGAAGAAATCAAAAAAGAAATCAAATTATGCATAGAAACGAATGAAAATGAAAACACGACAACCAAAAACCTATGGGACACTGTAAAAGAAATGCTAAGGGGAAGGTTCATAGCAATACAGGCGTACCTCAAGAAACAAGAAAAAAATCAAATAAATCAACTAACTCTACACCTAAAGCAACTAGAGAAGGAAGAAATGAAGAACCCCAGGGTCAGTAGAAGGAAAGAAATCTTAAAAATTAGGGCAGAAATAAATGCAAAAGAAACAAAAGAGACCATAGGAAAAATCAACAAAACTAAAAGCTGGTTTTTCGAGAAGATAAACAAAATTGACAAGCCATTAGCCAGACTCATCAAGAAACAAAGGGAGAAGAATCAGATCAAGAAAATTAGAAATGAAAATGGAGAGATCACAACAGACTCCACAGAAATACAAAGGATCATAAGAGACTACTACCAACAGCTATATGCCAATAAAATGGACAACTTGGAAGAAATGGACAAATTCTTAGAAAAGTATAACTTTCCAAAACTGAACCAGGAAGAAATAGAAGATCTTAACAGACCCATCACAAGCACGGAAATCGAAACTGTAATCAGAAATCTTCCAGCAAACAAAAGCCCAGGACCAGATGGCTTCACAGCGGAATTCTACCAAAAATTTAGAGAAGAGCTAACACCTATCCTACTCAAACTCTTCCAGAAAATTGCAGAAGATTGTAAACTTCCAAACTCATTCTATGAGGCCACTATCACCCTAATTCCAAAACCAGACAAAGATGTCACAAAAAAGGAAAACTACAGGCCAATATCACTGATGAACATAGATGCAAAAATCCTTAATAAAATTCTAGCAAACAGAATCCAACATCATATTAAAAAGATTATACATCATGACCAAGTGGGCTTTATCCCAGGAATGCAAGGTTTTTTTAACATCCGCAAATCAATCAATGTAATACACCACATTAACAAATTGAAAGAAAAAAACCATATGGTTATCTCAATAGATGCAGAAAAAGCCTTTGACAAAATTCAGCATCCATTTATGATAAAAACCCTCCAGAAAGCAGGAATAGAAGGAACATACCTCAACATAATAAAAGCTATATATGACAAACCCACAGCAAACATTATCCTCAATGGTGAAAAATTGAAAGCATTTCCCCTAAAGTCAGGAACAAGGCAAGGATGCCCACTTTCACCACTACTATTCAACATAGTTTTGGAAGTTTTGGCCACAGCAGTCAGAGCTGAAAAAGAAATAAAAGGAATACAGATAGGAAAAGAAGAAGTAAAACTCTCACTGTTTGCAGATGACATGATCCTCTACATAGAAAACCCTAAAGACTCTACTAGAAAATTACTCGAGTTAATCAATGAATATAGTAAAGTTGCAGGATATAAAATTAACACACAGAAATCCCTTGCATTCCTATACTCCAATAATGAGAAAATAGAGAAATTAAGGAAACAATACCATTCACCATTGCAACAAAAAGAATAAAATACTTAGGAATATATCTACCTAAAGAAACAAAAGACTTATATATAGAAAACTATAAAACACTGATGAAAGAAATCAAAGAGGACACAAACAGATGGAGAAATATACCGTGTTCATGGATTGGAAGAATTAATATAGTGAAAATGAGTATACTACCCAAAGCAATCTATAGATTCAATGCAATCCCTATCAAGCTACCAGTGGTATTTATCACAGAACTAGAACAAATCATCTCACAATTTGGATGGAAATATAAGAAACCTAGAATAGCCAAAGCAATCTTGAGGAAGAAGAATGGAACTGAAGGAATCAACCTGCCTGACTTCAGGCTCTACTACAAAGCCACAGTCATCAAGACAGTATGGTACTGGCACAAAGATAGAAATATAGATCAATGGAACAAAATAGAAAGCCCAGAGATAAACCCACGCACATATGGACACCTTATCTTCGACAAAGGAGGCAAGAATATACAATGGAGAAAAGACAATCTCTTCAACAAGTGGTGCTGGGAAAACTGGTCAACCACTTGTAAAAGAATGAAACTAGAACACTTCCTAACACCATACACAAAAATAAACTCAAAATGGATTAAAGATCTAAACGTAAGGCCAGAAACTATAAAACTCCTAGAGGAAAACATAGGCAAAACACTCTCCGACATAAATCACAGCAGGATCCTCCATGACCCACCTCCCAGAATATTGGAAATAAAAGCAAAAATAAACAAATGGGACCTAATTAAAATTAAAAGCTTTTGCACAACTAAGGAAACTATAAGCAAGGTGAAAAGACCGCCTTCAGAATGGGAGAAAATAATAGCAAATGAAGCTACAGACAAACAATTAATCTCAAAAATATACAAGCAACTCCTGCAGCTGAATTCCAGAAAAATAAACGACCCAATCAAAAAGTGGGCCAAAGAACTAAACAGACATTTCTCCAAAGAAGACATACAGATGGCTAACAAACACATGAAAGGATGCTCAACATCACTCATTATTAGAGAAATGCAAATCAAAACCACAATGAGGTACCATTTCACGCCCGTCAGAATGGCTGCTATCCAAAAGTCTACAAGCAATAAATGCTGGAGAGGGTGTGGAGAAAAGGGAACCCTCTTACACTGTTGGTGGGAACGCAAACTAGTACAGCCACTATGGAGAACAGGGTGGAGATTCCTTAAAAAACTGGGAATAGAACTGCCATATGACCCAGCAATCCCACTGCTGGGCATACACACCGAGGAAACCAGAATTGAAAGAGACACGTGTACCCCAATGTTCATCACAGCACTGTTTACAATAGCCAGGACATGGAAGCAACCTAGATGTCCATCAGCAGACGAATGGATAAGGAAGCTGTGGTACAGATACACAATGGAATATTACTCAGCCATTAAAAAAATACATTTGAATCGGTTCTATTGAGATGGATGAAACTGGAGCCCATTATACAGAGTGAAGTAAGCCAGAGAGAAAAACACCAATACAGTATACTAATGCATATATATGGAATTTGAAAGATGGTAACGATAACCCTATATGCGAGACAGAATAAGAGGCACAGATGCATAGAACAGTCTTATGGACTCTGAGGGAGAAGTGAGGGTGGGACGTTCTGGGAGAATAGCATTGAAACATGTATATTATCATATGTGAAACAGAACACCATTCCATGTTCGATGCATGAGACAAATGCTCAGGGCTGGGGCAATGGGATGATCCAGAGGGATGGGATGGGGAGGGAGGTGGGAGGGGGGTCCAGGAAGGGGAACACATGTAAACCCATGGCTGATCCATGTCAATGTATGGCAAAAACTACTACAATATTGTAAAGTAATTAGCCCCCAACTGAAATAAATAAATTTATTTAAAATAAAAATAAAATAAAATAAAATAAATAAATCATGTACTTCTTTCTGGATCTGCTTGTTCACCTTGTTGATTTCAGCAGCAGTTGTGTACCTCACTGCCAGCTCCCAAGAGATTTTTTATTTAACTTCTCCAAATCCTGGTGTGAGTGTGGCAAGAGCACAATGAAGACCATCAAGGATTCTAATGGAAGATAGATGTTAATACAAGTCCCACTTGTTCCTTGGGGTCTTCATGTGTCACTACTCTTCTCCACATTCCCTTCTGATTGTCCAGGGACTTCATACCAACACTAGAAAAGAAGAAACAGTGGAGCTGAGACTGTTCTACAGGTTCCTACGATCATGTAAGTGTGATTCACTATATGCATCTCTGATTCTACATTATTTCTAGTGGCTCTGAATGAATGTAGATTGACAGGGACTTTTTCTCCTGCTGCTGCTGCTGCTGCTAAGTCTCTTCAGTCGTGTCCGACTCTGTGCGACCCCACAGACGGCAGCCCACCAGGCTCCCCCGTCCCTGGGATTCTCCAGGCAAGAACACTAGAGTGGGTTGCCATTTGCTTCTACAATGCATGAAAGTGAAAGTGAACTCGCTCAGTCGTGTCCGACTCTTAGCGACCCCACGGACTGCAGCCTACCAGGCTCTTCTGTCCATGGGATTTTCCAGGCAAGAGTACTGGAGTGGGGTGCCATTGCCTTCCCCCCTTTTTCTCCTAAATGCTTTTATATATTAAGATCCATTCTTTTAAACTATTGTGCTATATTTTACAATTATACTGCTAAAGTTTCCTTATTAAGATGAATTTACTTAAGATTTTTAGATTCTTCGTAAAAATAATAAAAACAGTTCATATAGAAATTCAGAATTCAATTGCCTTCACCATCTAGCAATTCTCTACATCTTTTTTTGATTAAATTCAATTTTATTCAAACATTGTTCCATTCTCGTCAAGACCAGATGAGACCTCAGAATTCTCTCACGTACATTATTTTGTATTCTTAAGGAAAGTAGACACTTGTTGCTACTGGTTCAATTGCTTATTTTAATTAGGGTGATAAATTTTATAATATGTGAAACTGTAATTAACAATATTTACTAGAAATGCCACACAAAATATAACAGAGTTCTGACATTTAAGAAATTTACAGCTAATAATAATATCTTTGATTTAGTCTAAGGTGGCTATTCCTTTTTTCCCCACCACATCTGTTCTTGTTTTAAACTGCTGTTTCAAATTAATTAATAATAGCACTCCTTTTTTATTTGTCTAAGTTAAATAAAATACACTAGAACTCTTATAATTAACTTAAAAATTACCTCTCTGTTTCTATCTCAATATTTCCCAGTTTAGATTTGACTGGAATGAAATAAGATGGTGTGTTTGAAGAGTTGTAGATCCTTTACTTCAAATGTCATTCAATGTCCCAATTCTAGTTTTACATAGTTGTTTATTGAGATCCTAAATGGTGTTTGAACAAACTAAATAGTTTCTCAAGGTAACAACTAACGCTGTTTCACAGGGAATTAGACAGTTTGTCATATTTGAAATAAATTTCAAGTGGGAAAAAATGCAAACAAATACTCTACCAAAACCACCGTGTAATTTATAGGAAACAGTCATAAATACAAAGTCACTGGCATTAAATTTCTTATCCTCATTTTGCAGTTAAGAGGATGTTAACAGCTGGCAATCTGTATTTGTTGGAAATTAAATATTACTGAATAAGTTTAAAGAAAAAAAAACCTGTCTCCGCATGATTAGATTCTATTTTTAGCACACACTGTTTAATTCGGAAAGTTCTGGACCTATAATAAGTCCAGCTACTTTCTTATGTGATAGCCATGTTTAAAAATACATTAAAGGTTAAAATCTGATTTTCTAATTTCAATAGTACATGCATATGGCTTTTCTGGTTGCCAGAATGATTCTAGATGTTTGGTTGCATTATATATATATATATATATATATATATATATATATATATAATAATAATTTCTGCATTAAAATGCTTGTGGAAATAGAGATGCCACCCCTGAGAATGGTGGAAGGTGGTGATACAATTTTTTTTGTAAATGTACACTCAGATTATGTGATTTACTTAAATTCTATGTAATATTTTGTAAAATATTAATTTTTTTCTAAACACAATTATACTATAATTGTGTTCTAATTATAATTATATATAATGATAATTTCTGCATTAAAATGCTGTGGAAATAACATTATTTAAATTACTAGTAGAATTATTCACTCAGAAGAATATACCTCATGATGCAATTCAACAATGCTAGCAGTGATTATTGCTTTTCCAAGGTATAGCTGAATAGTCTTTCTTCTCTCCTGTATGCCATTATAGATTTTATAGACTATCTATTAAATTAAAGGCTAACTCTTTCAAAACTACAAATTTGACAGTGCATGTTTATGCCTTTCAAAAGATTAATTTTAATGACCTTGAAAATCTCTCTTAGATGAATTGAAATATATCCACAGTCTTGTGAGGCAAGAATGAAAAAAAGAACCTAAGAGGTTGAGTAAAATAGAGCAAAAGCCTGGTAGTTTTAACGGAAGCTAAGTCTTTTCTCTAGGAGGAAGGTTGATGCCCGCTAGCCACATGAGCATAACAGAAGGTACTGTGGGCAAGGATATCAGTGAGCTTGATTTTCCTCACCATGGGGAAGTGAGGTAGCCTGCTCTACACCAAAAGAAATAGCCCCCTGGGAAGAAAGCAGTCTACTTTTACCCCCTTTCTCCCACCCAGAGCACGAAATGAGCAAGGATTCACTCACTCTCCCTGTGCAGATTTGTGACTTCACAGTTGGAATCCAGTATGCAGATCATAGGGATTCTTGGCCCAATATAAACTCCACTATTTCTCCATGGTTTTTTGTTTGCCCCTTTCAACAACAGAACTATGCCTCCCTTAGCTAAATGGCCAGGTAAACATTCTATCCAATACAGGAGTTCCGCATATTAGCTCCTGCACATAAGCAGCAGCAGCACACCTCTAAACCAGGAGTCCCAGAAATGGTCAAGTGAACCAACTAATGTGTACCTTTTGTTCTCCAGGAATATTTTTTCAGAAAATGTATAATCAAAGAGTCTTTCAGTTCAGTCCCTCAGTCCTGTCTGACACTGCGACCCCGTGAATCGCAGCATGCCAGGCTTCCCTGTCCATCACCAGCTCCCGGAGTTTACTCAAACTCATGTCCACTGAGTCGGTGATGCCATCCAACCATCTCATCCTCTGTCAGCCCCTTCTCCTCCCGCCTTCAATCTTTCCCAGCATCAGGGTCTTTTCCAATGAGTCAGTTCTTCGCATCAGGTGGCCAAAGTATTGGAGTTTCAGCTTCAGCATCAGTCCTTCCAATGAGTATTCAGGACTGATTTCCTTTAGGATAGACTGGCTGGGTCTCCTTGCAGTCCAAGGGACTCTCAAGAGTCTTCTCCAACACCACGGTTCAAAAGCATCAATTCTTCAGCGCTGAGCTCTCTTTGTAGCCCAACTCTCCATATCCATACATGACTAGATGGACCATTGTCAGCAAAGTAATGTCTCTGCTTTTTAATATGCTGTCTAGGTTGGTCATAGTTTTTCTTTCAAGGAGCAAGCGTCTTTTAATTTCATGGCTGCAGTCACCATCTGCAGGGATTTTGGAGCCCCCCAAAATAATAAAGAGTCTTTAGGACAATGTTAAAGGGGATGGAATATCGTGCCCTTCAGAATAAACATGTTGGAGGTTAGTAAATGAAAGAACTTTAAAGGGTGAGAAAACTCCAGACACTGATGTTTGCTCTTCTCTGCAGTATTCTCTTTTTACCTCATTATTCATTGCGCGTCTCTGCTAAAAATATAGAGGGATCTATGTTCTATGAGGGAGAAGGCAATGGCACCCCACTCCAGTACTGTTGCCTGGAAAATCCCATGGACGGAGGAGCCTGGTAGGCTACAGACCATGGGGTTGCTAAGAGTGGGACGAATGAGCGACTTCACTTTCACTTTTCCCTTTCATGCACTGGAGAAGGAAATGGCACCCCACTCCAGTATTCTTGCCTGGAGAATCCCAGGGATGGCGGAGCCTGGTGAGCTGCCGTCTATGGGGTCGCACAGAGTCGGACACGACTGAAGCGACTTAGCAGCAGCAGCAACAGTATGTTCTATGAGTGTGATGGGATAGTGTAGGAAAAAGAGGGTTGAGTGTTCATATGGTTTTCAAAAGATATATAATTTACTTGTAGTATTAAAGTAAGATTGATATCTGGGGAAGAAGATCGCTGATTTAAGTAACCCTTATATTTCTTTGCACATGGTATTAAGTTTGGTCAAACAAACAAATCAAAACAAATAAAAGTCTTCTTGTGGATAACTATAGCATTTGAAGATGGGATGAATTTTCTCTCCACAGAATAATGTATCCACTCATTCAATAAATATTTATTGAGACCATATAGTGTACCAGGTTCTAATCTAGAATAATGTTATTTTGCCATGAACAAATCAAAGTCCCTGCCCTCAACAGAGTATATATTCTGGTGTGGGCAGTAGAGAGAGGAGACAGAAAATAAACATTTAAAAATAGTTTGTCAAATGGTGATGTACACTATGGGGCAAAATAAGGAGGAAGGAAGGATGAGGAGAACAGCTATAGGGAAATAGGTTGTGGTTCTAAATATATATCTCAAGAAAGTCTTTGGTGAGAAGGTCATATTGGAACAAAGATTTGAAGGGTTTGAGAGGGCAAAACTTGCATATACTTGAGTATTTGGGTGGAGAGAACAGTGAGTATGAAAGTATTGAATTGAATGGGTAGAGTGTGCTCAGAGTGGCTGAGGAACAGAAAAGGGGAGTGTCACGAAGATAAGCAATGGTAAGAGTCAGTAGCTTTGTCAGAAATAACCACTGTGATTGCTCTGAAGATATCTAAGTGGAAGTTATATGCGCAGAGGAAAAATATCTAATATTTTAAAAGGTTTGCTGTGTTATACTACCAAAAATTGTAGGCAGCAGGAACAGAAATAGGTAGAAACATTAAGAGGCAAATGAATTTTTTATTCAGGTGAGAGAAGATGCAGGGTGGTGGCAATGAAAGTGGTGTGGAGTTATGGAATTTTTCTCATATTAGGAAAATATAACCAAGAGGAGTTTTCTGATGAATTAGATGTGGAATATGAGAAGTGTCACTAAAGACAACCCCAATGTTTTTAGCTTGAGAACTTGAAGTGTTGCAGCTATTGACCCAGGGATGACCTCATTAAAATTGATTGGAGACAGATAACAGTTTTGTGAAATCTGAAATGGCAATTAGACATTAAGTAATAGATGCTGAGTTAGCAATAGGACATAAAAGTCAAAATTTTAAGGTTGTTTAGGTTGGAGGTACAGATTAGATATTTAACTTATAAATATGTTTTGCATTCTGAAATTAAGCCAAAATGAAGATTGCCTTAATTGTTTCTGGTCCTCAAAATATTAAAACCTTGAATATTGCTCATAAACCTGGATTTTATAACAAAAAGAAACCATCCCTGAATTATAATATACTGATATCTGAAGATATTGCATCACTTTTATAAATATAATAATTTGAGAAATTTATCTTCCTGCCACGAACAGACTAATGTAACCACATACTTTTGAAAAATTTGTGTTTTTGTTTTACTGCATTCAAATATGTGTTGTGTTTTCTATTTGGTGAATCAATACTC
The DNA here is from genome assembly GCF_054371585.1 of Giraffa tippelskirchi. Taxonomy (NCBI): domain Eukaryota; kingdom Metazoa; phylum Chordata; class Mammalia; order Artiodactyla; family Giraffidae; genus Giraffa; species Giraffa tippelskirchi. The sequence continues at coordinate 77,945,236 of NC_137275.1, read as the reverse complement.
CTGATGTCTGACTTCTTTTCACACTTGAATAAAAAAGTTTTTCTTTTTGCCAAATGCTATCACCTAGGAATGAATCCAGATGGAGAAGAGGTATAAACTGAGGGTGGACAGTGATTCTCAATTCACAGGAGATGAAAAAACTAACAATGTGCCGGTCCCATGCCAAAAAAATTATATTAGATTACTTGGAGGTAAGGTTCAGGTATCTGTTTCAAATAATCTTTAGGTAATTCTGGTGGTGGTTTAGTCACTAAGTCGTGTCCGACTTTTGCAACCCTATGGACTGTAGCCTGCCAGGCTCATCTGTCCGTGGGATTCTCCAGGCAAGAATACTGGAGTGGGTTGCCATTTCCTTCTCCCAAAAAACATCGGTGGTGGTGGTGGTTTAGTGCCTAAGTCGTTAGGTAATTCTAGTGAGTACCCAATGTTGAGAATCATTGATTTGTAGATTGCAGAGGTGAGAAGGAACCTGAAAGAAAGACCAGGAAGAAATAGCTAGTGAGAAGGAGAAAGAAAATAGAGTGTTGATCTGAAACAAATAGACTGCCAAATATTTCTCCTGCGAAGATGGCTTTATCATGAATCAGGAGCAAATTGCAATTCAGGGTCTTCCACCTTGGTGGACACATGTGAGTCCCAAAACAGCAGGGAAGGAGAACATTTTCATAGAGAGGAAAGGAAGTTGGGAGGACTAGACTAAACAAAGGGTCTATGGCTTTTCACTGGATGAGTCTTTGTCATGAAAGAAAGTCTATCTTCTTTCTGCTGGGCTTTGCTATTAATTATCTCAGGGCATGAGAGCTTTCCCTTCTGGTCTCCAACCCTGTTTAATTGAGGCTTCTGTTTATTAGTTTTACATATTTTCCCCTTTTTATCAATATCCGTCTCTGAAAGCATTCCTGATATAGACAGATTTTTCCAGTTTCAGGGGCTTTTTGTCCCTCAGTGTCAGGAAGGAACTTTCCTGGGTGTACTGTCTCACATTGAAGGTAAAGTGCACCACTGGAAATCTTTTAAGGTCACATTCAAGTAACAAGGAGGGGTAGGAGGGAGAACTCTAACTCATTTTTTTTTCTAAAGTTGATATGTTATCAAGATCATAGACATTAATGTTCATAATCTGAAATGTTATATGGTTGTTTCATCAGATGTCATCTGCTTCCATTTGGGGAAATCTTTACTTTCGGGTAACCAGATGATGTGCAGGTCCAGTCAGGATTCGGTGCTTGCTTTAGGTGTGTCACCTGAATCCAAGAGTCTATTCCTTGGAGTTTGGTGGCACAGTTTACTTAGCAGAACTTAATGGGGGTCTTTCCAGAGAGTTTGGAAAGAGTTCTTCTGGAATGTCTTTTCTGATAGATGAACTTTCCAAGTTGAAAGGTGTGATGCTTAAGGTCTTCATCTTCTGAAGGTGTACAGTGAAAAGACTGCCCTGTCAAAAAACACGATTATTTTTAATAGACACAATATTGGAATATCTCTCCTTTTATCAGTTATGGGTCAAAGGATCTGGATTTAGAAGGACCAGCAGCAATGCCTTTGGACAAGGAAGTTGGGAGGCCTCTATAAATTTTGCAAATTGAGTCTTAATAATACTGTTAGTGTGTTCAATTAAACCAGAGGATTGAGGGTGGTATGCAAGTGAACGTGTGTAAAACCCACCAAAGAACACAGACTTGTTTCAGTACCTGGTCAGTAAAATGGGTTCCTTGACCACCATGAAGTTTGAGAGGACTTCCCTAGGTAAGGGTTTTCTTTTCCAAAAGGACCTTAGCCAGAGAAGAGATAGTACTCTGTCTGCAAGAGAAGGCTTCAGTTCAGGGTGAAAACATACAGATCATGACTAAAATATATTTATATCTACTAGTTGGAGGAATCTGTATAAAATCCACTTGTGTACACTTGAATTGTTCAATGTGTGTTTGTGTGTTCAGTTCCGTCCAACTTTTTGCAATCCCATGGACTGTAGCCCACCAGGCTCCCCTGTCCATGGGATTCTCCAGGCAAGAATACTGGAGTGAGTTACCATTACCTACTCCAGGGGATCTTCCTGACTGAGAGGGATTGATCCTGCATCTCTTGTACCTCCTGCATTGGCAGGTGGATTCTTTACCACTAGTGCCACCTGGAATAGGCAGTCTAAATGTCTGCGAACAGTATAAACAGCTGTCAATGGGTTGGAGTTAGGGTGAATGTGACAAAGCTGCACTTTTTGCAGCCATGTTAATGTTTCCCCACCAATATTGTTTCATGAAGGCTATTATTTTGTCAATAGGCCAATGGTTTAATGCATATACAGTGGTGAGGAGTGAAAATTTTAGAGTATCCTGTAGGACTGGGTTCTTATTTGGTCAAAATAAGAGCTTTCTCTTTTTATAAAACCAACAATAATTGAATTTTCAATCTTGCTCTTTTTCCTTTCTGAGGTCAATTACTGGGTTTATCTAGCTGCTGCTGCTGCTGCTAAGTCGCTTCAGTTGTGTCCGACTCTGTGCGACGCCATAGACGGCAGCCCACCAGGCTCCCCCGTCCCCGGGATTCTCCAGGCAAGAACACTGGAGTAGGTTGCCATTTCCTTCTCCAGTGCATGAAAGTGAAAAGTGAAAGTGAACTCGCTCAGTCATGTCCGACTCTTAGCGACCCCATGGACTGCAGCCTACCAGGCTCCTCCATCCGTGGGAGTTTCCAGGCAAGAGTACTGGTGCGGGGTGCCATTTCCTTCTCCGGGGCTTATCTAACTAGTTTTTCCAAGTTATCTTTTGGGGAAATACTCTTTTGGGGCATGACAGAGATTTGGTTGCTATCGGTCTCTTTAAGGGCAATATTCCTTGCAGAAATATCAGCAGGGTGATTTCCCTTAGCTTCCAAGTCAAAGTTGAGAATGCCCTAGAATCTTAATAATAGCTAAAGCAGTAGTTAATAATACATGCCTGAGTGCTCAGTCGCTTCAGTTGTGTCTGACTCTTTGTGACCATATGGACTGTAGCCTGCCGGACTCCTCTGTTCAAGGAATTCTTCAGGAAAAAATACTGTAGTGGGTTGCCATGCCCTCCTCCAGGGGATCTTCCAGATCAGGGATTGAACTCACATCTCCTGCATTGTAGGCTGAGCCACTTTCCTGCTGAGCCACTGGGGAAGCTCTAGGTAATAGTACTGCATTCAGTAAATCCTGAATATAGGGCCATTTTAAATTTTATTTATACTGGACTTAAGGAAGTCACATTATTCCCACAACATTCCAAAATCATTGGCTACTCTGAAAGCACATCTACTATCAGTATAAATACTGGCAGTTTTGACCTTGATTAAAGTACACACCCCTATAAGAATGTATAATTTAGTCTGTAGGGCTGAAGTGGCCATAGTAAAGATGCTACCTCAACAACATCAAAAGAAGTTGTAACAGCACAGTATTTTCCATTGTCACCTTTCAAATAAGAACCATCAGTGAACCATGAATAGTCAGTGATACCCAATGGAATTTCCTATAAATCTCACAAGGAGTCAGGAGGTGGTCTGTCAGCATTAAGCAATCATCAGGGACTTCACTGATAATGGAAAGAAGAGCAGCGGGGTTAAGGTTATTACCTTGTGAAAGAGTCCTGTGAAGATAGTTAACAAAAAGACCTCATGGGAGGTGAGGCAGCTGCCTGAGAAGTGCTGAGTTTAATGGGAATTCAGGAAAGCCTCTACAGCATGAGGTATAAAAATAGTCAAAGGGATCCCACAGTGATTTATTTGGGTGACCTTAACTAAAAGAGGTGTGACTGTAATGACTAAGGCAAGGAGAGTATCCCCGTGCCACAGGATCAGCTGCTGGCTATAAGACCCTACGGGTCAATTGAGGTTCCTGTGATTTGGGGTAAGAAACCCCCAGGCTATTTCCTCCTATACAAAAAGGAAAAGGGGAATCTGATAACTGGGATACAGGTGGGTTTATCAAATAGCTCTTTAAGGTTTTGAGGGCTATGTTGTCGGGTCCTGCACATAAACCACCTATAAATTGGGTTGGATTTGTTATCCTTGTGTAAAACATACAGTACAGGTTTGGAGAAATTTGGAGTTTAATTTCATCAGTAACCAACTAGCCTAGGAAAACCTCAGCTGGCACTTAGTTTTGGGTTTGGGGAAACTTAAGATTCCGTGAAAAATGTCTGGATCTAGTTGTAGCCTTGTTCTGATATCAGATGCGCTAACTATTGAACTTATATTTGGGCAAACTGCAATTTTTATTTGGTAAATTTATGTCCCTTTAAGGTGAAATGCTTTAGCAAGTGAATGCTGTCTTCTGGTGTGGAGGCTTGACAGGAGAGCAAAGAAGCAAATCATCCACAAGCTGCAACAAAGGGAACTTAATATCTTCCAGATCAGCCTTCAGAATTTGCAAGAAATAGGAAATCTCAGTATAACCCTGATGTATTACTGTGTAGGTAAATTGTTTTTCTTTCCAAATGAAGGCAGAAAGGTATTGAGCAGTTTCATTAACTAAAGAATACACTGAATAAGTCAATTACAGTAAAGAATTTACTTCTGGTGGAATGGATATTGGTAGTGTACAAGGTTTAGAGATATCAGTGCTGTTTATTGCTTGTAGATCCTGGACAAAATTCCACCCTTAGCCCTTAGGTTTTATCAGTGGTAAAATGGGAGTGTTACAGTTGCTATCAGCCTTCTTGATGTGCCTCAGATGGTAAAGAATCTGCCTGCAATGCAAGAGACCTGGGTTCAGTCTCTGGGTTGGGAAGATCCCCTGGAGAAGGGAATGGCTACCCACTCCAGTATTCTTGCCTGGAGAATCCTATGGACAGAGGAACCTGGTTGTCTACACTCCATGCTGCTGCATAGTGTTGGATACAACTGCATGACTAACACAGGTGCTAGTACAAGGGATAAAGAGGCCTTGAGCCTTGTAATCTTTTATTACAGTCTTCATGTCTGGAAGGGCTTCTTTATTTACAGAGATTGATTAACTCTGGGAAGAGTTTCTGAGGGGTCTATTTGAGTTTTGGAGGATGCACTGTAAATTTTGCCATCAGTTGGAGATTCTGTCCAAAGGAAAGTTGTAGCTAACTTAATAGTGGCAAATTATCAATGTTTCCAGCATCAGCTCTAGTACTGTCAGACATGGAACAAATAAAAGCTATCAAATAAATAAAAGGATCATTTAATAGACCTGATGTGTTACATTGATGACTTCCAATTTCTAAAATTATTTCCCTCATTTGGGAGAAAGAAATTCTGGTGTGATACTTCTCTAAGAAGTCTCAGGCTAGTAATGTATAAGGGTGGAGAAACTAATGGGAAAAACATTTGTATTTCTCAAAGGGCCAAAACAAAGGGAATAGGTTCTGTATGGCCAGGTCACTCAAGATGGTTGCTCTTCGCTCTGGACATCCCCAGCCCAGCTACTGCCTGGCTCACCTACACCTAACTCCTATGACGGACCTGTCTGTGTACTTGCCCCAGTACCCAGCTAGTGATTGTGCTCATCAAGGGGTGGTGAGGAGCACGTCCCTATTCTCGTTTCCGTGGCAACTAATGAGCCCACCTGATGTCAATTTCTGTAACTGGTTAACCTTGTCCACACCCCCCCAACCACCTCCCTCCTTGGGAGTGAAGGCTGCCGCCATTTTCTGCCTGCTATTCACCTCACACAGTAGGATGTCGCTCCAGAATTTTGCTTCAGACATGTAAGCTCCCCAACCACCGACCTGTTAAACCATTGATGTCTCGGTTACTAACTGCAGGCTCTTTTCTGGGTCTTGAAGTTGGGCAGTCATAAACCTTGTGGACCTGTGGGGCATGACCCAACAGTTCAGAGACAGGAACCTTTCGGGATTCATTAGAGATCCCACTATTTGAGCTGTTTTAGTTCTCCGAGGCAGGCGTTGTACTATAGTAGCGGGGCTGAGTACCAAGAGTGTGGCTCCAGTATCATTAGGGATTGGAAGAGATTCATTTCCAATCTGGAGAAATGTTTCTCCAAGTCCATGAAGGGGGAGAATTGGGAAGGGCCCTGCAGCTCTTTGGAGCCCCACTATTGAGAACTGGGAGAAGTTTGAAAAGCCTGTTTAGAGGGCTGAAGGACCCTAAAGTGCTTACGTTTGTAACAGTCTCTCTTCCAGTGTCCTGACTTTTTATAAAAATAGCAGAGAGCTGCTGCTGCTATTACCAAAAGTTTGGCCTCTCTACACACCGGTGCCAAATCAGATCCTGGTGATAGAGTTTTGGGTGAAGCAGAAGAGGATAGCTTTATTACTTTGCAAGGCAAAGAGAGGAACTGCAGGCTTCTGCCTATGTGTCACAACCCCAGAGGATCTGATGAAGGGTTTTATAACAGTGGTTCAAAGGTGGGGTCTCTGACAAGACTAGGGTGTGAGCAGGGTTTGCATTCCTTTCATCTTGTCTCAGGTGCTTCCATGGCTGCTACTCTCTTGATTAGCAACTGTTCAAATCTGCCCTTTGGAATCAGATCATGGAGGTCATGGAGGCTGGTATCTTGCCTGTAAGAAATGGGGGACAAAAGGCCTCTACCTGGGAGACCCACAGGGCTCTGCTCTGTTTCACTAGCAGGCTTTGGTTTCATTTAAGAGCCTTTCATTTAGGAGCTGGAGGTAAAAATTGAGAATTTTGCCCTGGAGGTGGTTCATCTAGAGTACAAGAGAGCTGGTTTGTCAGATAAAAGGTAGTTGCGAAGCATTAACATCTGAAGAAAGACTAGAATTTTCTTTAAAAATAATGTGAAGTTGATTGTAATATTTACAAACACTTTCCTCAAATTTTTGTGGATAAGCCTGAATTTTGTTCAAATAAGCTGGCATTGCAAAAGCACTAAAAATTGCTGGATAAGTTTGCCTAGTGATTGCCTGAACCAAATCTTATACAGTTGATCCTTTAACAATGAGGGGGTTAGGGCTACAACCCTCGAAAATCCATGTAAAATTCGTATCAGCCCTTTGTATATGTGGTTGCATTCCCTCTGTATCACCTCCAAAATGGGATGATTTCTTGGTGGGTATCAAGTGAAAGACACAAGCCAGTCAAAGTTCAGGAGGAGGGAGGATTTATTACTTGCAGCAAATAAGGAAAACACCAGGGATCTTCCCCAAAGCAGAGTCTCTCTGAACAGCAAAACTGGAAGTTTTAAAGTAAAGATACATGCATATTCATGAAGAGGCTTAGCTGGTCCACACAGTCTAAGCTTTATTAATTGAGGGGCAGAAAAGGTCAATATCATCAACCTTTGGGTTTCAGTAGATCTGGTGGTTGAGTGTTTCAGACTAATGTTTACCATTGAAACAGAACTGGGAGTCTTTCCAACTGGTATTTGCTATTGTTACTTCTCTTGCCTGATAATAGGTAATGTTTCTGCCTTCTTTTGTTCCTTTAATCGTTAATTACTAAGACCTGTTCAAGGACTGGCATCATGGCCATGCTTAGATCACAATGCAACTTGGGTCAAAAATGTCTTTTATGTCTAGAAAGCCATCCCTAATTGTCTCTCTCTGGGGGACCCTATCCTATCTGCTCATATTTTGCAGTTCCACATCCTCAGATTCAACAGCCAAGGATTGTATAGTACTGTAATGTTTACTATTGTAAAAAATCTGCGTTTAAGTAGACCTGTGTAGTTCAAACAAGTGTTGTTCAAGGATCAGCTGTAATAAGCTAGTGGGCTGGTTGCCCATTTTTAATTCTAGAGACCTTACAGGATTTTCTCATTTAGCAGTTTTCACCCAATGCTAAGCCTGCCTTTCACTGACAAACATATAAAGCAGCTGATATAATTTAGAGAAACCAGGTTGATAAATTTTAATGCCTATGTTAAATTCTTGAGCAACTTTGTGAGGATTTTGTTACTTTGCAAAAAATCTTTGACTATGGCTCACAGTTCATTTTTATTTCAGGGAGTATAAGTTATTAAGAGGTTAGCTTCTGGATCCTCAAAGCTTACTTTATTTTTTTGAATTTTTGTCTGTGACGGGTTTTAGTTGCAGCACCTGGAGTCTTCATTGCCACATGCCAAATCTTCAGTTGCTGCACCTGGTATCTAGTTCCCTGATCAGGGATCAAACAGGCCCCCTGCATTGGGAGCACAGAGTCCTAACCACTGGACCACCAGGAAGTTCCAGAAAACTTAATTTTAAAGGGACAGGTTCTGATACATTGAGAGGAAAAGAGAATAAGAGTTTCAGAGAAAAGGGGAAGTTTAGTGAGGGAATTTGAGGATATAGCATGGATGCAGTCAGTGTAGAAGGAAGGTCTGAAGATGGTACAGGAGGTGAAGTTGGGCCACAATGAGCAGAAGAAGAGGAGAGAGTCAAGACCACCCAAAGGTGATGTCTGAGGCAAAGAAGTGAAGGAAGAAAAGCCTGGTAGCTTGGGGGCCATTTTATATTGTTTTGTTTGTTTTCCTCAGTTCCTCTTAAAATCATGTTTTTTGAAGGGGCAAGTTTAGCTTCCTGATAAAGTTTGAAAGCCTCAAAATACCAAATGAAATAAGTACTCCATTCAGTTCTGGAAATTTTAGTTATTGTAATACAATTTGGCTTTAAGAAAATTAGGTATGTAGATTTCAAAATTTCCCCATAATGGCCATTGATATTCTAAATTGCCTGTTGTCATTTGGTTAGAAAGTCACAAGAGGAAGGGCTACTTTTTAAAAATATTGGATGGGCTGGAATCCTGGGGAAGGGAAAAGGGTGAGAGGAGGTGTCCTCAAAATACTTAGAAAACTGGGACCCTATTTCCTAGAGGTTTTTGCACTAGACTAAAGAACAATTTTCAAACAACTTAACAGCACAGATGGCTCAGTTCAAACAACTGGCAAATCAATCCCTGTCAATTCAAAGGAAACTACCTGGTCCCAGAGGTGCCAGGCCAAAGGCTTTTTCAGCCCATTTCAGAGAATAGCTCTTCCAAAGAAATAGGCTGAAGAGGGAACAATGCAGTTTCATTTGAAGCAACTCCTTCCTAAAGGATTTGGGCTAAAGGCATTTTCAGTCAGCTTCAGATGAAACAGTATGATGTCAATATCAGAACAAAGTGTCAAATGAGTACTTGTAAGCAGAACAAGGCCTTAAGGAGAAAGAGGAAGCCTTTAAATAGATCCCAAATAAGGTCTGGACAGGCTTTGCTTGTGGCTCAGCCAGGAAAGAATCCACCTGCAATGCTGGAGACCTGGGTTTGATCCCTGGGTTGGGAAGATCCCCTGGAGGAGGGCATGACAACCTACTCCAGTATTCTTGCCTGGAATATCCCTTGGGCAGAGGAACCTGGTGGGCTACAGTCCATAGGCAAGCAAAGAGTCAGACAAGACGGAAGTGACTTAGCACACATGTGGTGAACAACAATGGGCTCAATTGTAAACACTGCACCTGTTTTCTCACCAGCTTCAGAGCCTTCCGGAGTCTTCTCTGGTCCCAGTATGGGCCACCAAATGTTGACCTGAAACAGACGGCCAGATATTTCTCTAGCAAAGATGAATTTATTCCAGACCAACAGAGAATTGAAATTCTGGATCTGCAGCAATGGTGAGTCATTTGAGCAAGTCCCCATATGGCAAGGGAGGGAGAGCACTTTTACAGAGGAGAAGGAAGCTGGGAGGGCTACAGTAAACAGAGTCCATGACTTTTCATCGTCTGAGTCCTTGCCAGGAAAGAAGAGGGTCTTTCTTCTTCCTGCTGTGCTCCGCTACTGTCACAACGTGTGAGAACTTTCTCTTTAGGTCTCCCGAGTCTGTTTAACAAAGGTTATTGTTAATTAATTTTGGGAGAGAGTTGGAGGGGGGAAAGGGAGCAGGAGAGAAGTGTAGTTCCCAAAGCTAGGTGAATAAATTGAAGGAGGAGGATGTTATCAGTTATATCATGTGCTACTTACTGGCAGGCTAAGTAAGATAAGTACTAAAAATTGGTCACTGGCTATAGCAATACAGCCATCCTTTGTAAACTTATAGAAGATGGTTCCGTGTGCTCAAAAGAAAAAGAAAATGTGGGAGAATTAGAAAATAATTATATAGACAACCCTTTAAAGGAGTTTTTCTCTAAAGGAGGGAGCAGAGGAATGTGTAGTTAGTGGTAAAGCGGTGGAATTAGGAAAGGGGTTTTCCCCTAAATACTGCAAAGCATCTATAAATCTTGGTTTTAAGTGATGAAATGGGGGTTAATTTAATAAAAAAAAAAAAAAAAATGTCCAGAGAATGGTTTAAGTAGCTTGAAAGCCAGGCTGAGACAAATGTTATTAAGAAGACAAAAGGTATGCCAGGAAGAATTCATGGAGCAAAGACCAAAATCCTTTTCAAATTCAAGCAGAAATGAAACTGTTTCCCAGTCTGTGACAAAATTAATGCCACTCCAATCTCACACTATGCTTAATGGTTTTAATGATGCCATCGTAAAATGAAAACCTGGGAGTATGTTGGTATGAATCAAATTACCGTAAATTTCTAAATGCTTGAAATCTGAAAATAGACAAAAACCTTCATTGGTAAATAAAAATGAATCAAACAACCAAATGCTGGTTGGAGATGAAAAACATGTACCAAAGCAGGAGCAAAGCAGACAGTAATTAAATGTAGAGACATCTTGTTTATCTGGTATTGTCAGAGAGAGAATTCTTCCACCTAAAGGTAATATTCAGATGATTGACATTTACCCTGTTAAGTGCTGCAATTATTTTTGGTTTTAACTATTTTGATGGATATCACTCTTAAATGAATTACATGGTTCTATGCCTTATTAAACAAGAGATACTGAACACAATTTAGTCTTTGATGACCTGGATTAATAATGGCAGATAGATGTATGGAAAAAATACAGAGCTGATGTTGAGATAGGTTTAACTGGCTCCTCCAATTACTGACTTTGTGATCTTGGATAAGTTGTTCTCTGACCTCTCATTTATTTCTATAATTGGAGAAAAAATTATATCCCTTGTAAGGTTATTGTTAGGATTAAAATATTAAGATATTTGTAGATAGTGAGCATTCAAAATGTAAGTTATCATTTTACTATGACATGATAGACAACTGATTCCCTTGCAAGTTACTGAAGTTACTGCAATGATGATCAAGAAAGGGTGAATAGAAAAAGATACAAAGTAAAGGGCTCATGTTTAAGGAACACATTATTTGCATACTAGGTGAATCTGGAACAAAAAATGGTGGGAAATTTACCTGAGGAAACTATGAGATTGGGGAAAAGCAGAGAGGGAGTATATAAAGGCACATAAGGGATGTTCCATCTAAGAATATATTAAAAAATCATATAAAGACCTTCACATTTTGAAAAGTAAATCTCTTGTATGTATATATACCTCTAAATTTTGCCACAAACATAAAAATACTATGCATAAATGTCATAGGGTATGTTTTGTTTGTGTCATATGTGTTTGAAGCATCTAGAATGTTATCAGATGTTGATGTTGTCACTCTAAACTTTTAAAAAGTACTACACTTGTGGGGAGAAAAACATCCATTTGCTACAGTTGCTTAAGAAGATTGTGCATTTTCTCAGAAGGTTCCTTCCTATTGTCTATACTTAAATAATTTGGCAGGTAATATCAGAGATTCCTGTTTGGTGTTACAATCACTTACCTGTTTCAAAAATAGCTTCATTTTCTTTTCTCTCTCTTTCATTTTTTTTTTGTTTGTTTGGTGATTTTCAGAGAAAGAATCAAAATAAAATTGAAATCTGGCATTGTTTATTTCTACAAAGTAAAAAAGTAGTAGAAGAAAAGCTGCCTTATTTTTTCCTTAAAATTGCCTGAAAGTGTTAAAGTGAAAGTGTCAGTTAGTAATATCTGACTCTGAAACCCCATGGACTGTAGCCTGCCCAGCTCCTCTGTCCAAAGGATTTCCCAGGCAAGACTCCTGGAGTAGGTTGCCATTTCCTTCTCCAGGGGATCTTCCCGACCCAGGTATCAAATCCACGTATATTGCATCTCCTTCATTGGCAGAGGGATTCTTTACCACTAGTATCACCTGGGAAGCTAAAATTGCATAGCTAATGTTATTCAGGATTCTCTTTCCTTTCTATAGCTGATACATAAGTTAAAATTAAAATTCAGAGAAAAAAGCAAGAAAATCCAAAACTTGGATTCAGATCAAACAGTATTATCCATGAGGAATTAGCATATTCTTTAAGTTTTTATATTAGTGATTTAATTTTTTTGTCAATGGTCACAAGCATATTATATTCACTTCAGTACAATAATTCCACAGAAAATTATATAAATATAGTGACAAATACCTGTACATAGAAAACATACAAATGTAAAGAGAGAAATTCAAGTCATATGTTTAGAGGGACCCTAAAAAATTTAAAAAAGGACAATGAAGATTAGAGAATGATGAAAAATTAATAAACAAGACACTTTTGAGGAAATAATTTTAAAAGAACAAATGCCACTGATTGTGTGTATAAGTTTTACTTTCTTTTATGTATTGTATGACTCTTTTAACGGAGTTCCAAAATTTAGATGAGTCTTATTAGGCTTCCAAGTCCATGGAGGATGAAGTTAATGACATTTGAAGTTTCCATAATTACTTCATAATTATGTTTGCAATAGGGTACAAACTAGTCAAGATGTATGCTAATTGGATAGTAAAGGTCTGCAACCATTTCTAAGTGATCAATAAAATAAACTATGTTTAAAATTTGTGTTGTGTGATACCTTTTTTTTAATAATCTTATTTAACAAAGCTTTTAAAATATAAATAAAATGCTCTATTCATTTGGTTAGAAGAGATGACTAAACTGCTCTTACTAAGCATTGTTTGGAAATTAAAGAAATTTCTTCTTTAGAAACTGTTTTTAATTAAAAAGATTTATTTTACATTCAAGTATTGTTGATTTACAGTATTGTTTCAGATGTACAGCAAAGTGATTTAGTTATACATATATCTATCCTTTTTCATATTCTTTTCTCATATAGGTTATTAAAGAGTATTGAGTAGAATTCCCTGTGCTATACAGTAGTTCCTTGTTGATTATCTATTTTATATATAGTCGTGTGTACATGTTCTACCCAAACTCCTCCTGTATGCCATCCCCTCACCTTTCCCCTTTGGGAACCATGGATTCATTTTCTAAGTCTGAGTTTATTTCTGTTTTGTAAATAAGTTCATTTGCATCACTTTATTTTTTTTTTTCTTTTTTTTTTAATAAATTTATTTATTTTAGTTGGGGGCCAATCACTTCACAACATTGCAATAGTTTTTGCCATACATTGACATGAATCAGCCATGGGTTTACATCACTTTAGATTCCACGTATAACTGATATCAAATGATACTTATCTTTCTCTTTCTTATTCCACTTAGCATGAATTTCTAGACTCCTCCATGTTGCTGCAAGTGGTATTATTTCATTCTTTCTTGTGATTGAGGAATATTCCATTGTATATATACCACATCTTCTTTATTCATTCCTCTGTCAGTGGAAATTTAGGTTTTTCCATGTCTTAGACACTGTGAATAGAGCTGCTGCCATGAACATAGGGGGTGCCTGTATCTTCCTGAATTATGGTTTTGTCTGGATATATGTCAGGATTGGAATTTCTGAATCTTATAATAGCTCTATTTTTAGTTTTTTAAGGAACCTCTGTATTATTCTCCATAGTGGCTGTACCAATTTACATTCCTTTTTTTCCCACACCCTCTCCAGCATTTATTGTTTGTAGATGACTTTTTGGTGATGGCCATTCTGACAGGTGTGAGTTGATACTTCACTGAAGTTTTGATTTGCATTTTTCTGGTAGTGATATTGAGCATCTTTTTATGTTATTTTTGGCCATCTGTAGTAGATACCTTCTTTTAATTGTGCATGTCAAATAATGTTCATTGTATCTCAGTGTGAATGTGCTGTTTCAGGAGAGTTATATTTGCAAAAGCACCTTGTGAAAAATCTCTTAGTAGGGGAACATGTTGTGGAAAGGAACTCACAAGATAAAACTTACAAAATCAATCCAAGGCAAATTATAAATTAACTAATGAAGTCAAGGGACTATGTCTTCATTGTTGGCATTTTAGGGATACAAGTAGGGAGTCACAACACCAGAGTTTAGGTCATAGTTGGAAAGGCTTTTTGTTAATGACTTAAAAAAATATATATATATATTTATTCTTGGTTGTGCTGGGTCTTTGTTGCTGCCCTGGCTTTTCTCTAGTTGAGGTGCATGGGCATCTTATTGTGGTGGCTTCTCTTGTTGCAGAGCACAGGCTTTAGGGCAAGTGGCTTCAGTAGCTGCAGCACATAGGCTTAGTAGTTGTGGCTGTCAGGCTCTGGAGCATAGGCTCAATATTTGTGGCATATCGGATTAGTTGCTCTGTGGCATGTGGAATCTTCCTGCTTCAGGGATCAAACCCACGTTTCCTGCATTGGCAGGAAGATTCTTTACCAGTGAGCCACCAGGAAAGCCCCTCGTGTTTTTCTGTGTACTGTAAATATAAATGTATATAGTGTATGTTATTGCCTTGAATAACTACCTTTTAGAACAACTACACTAAGTAAAAAAAGTTATGTTTATATTCATTCATTCAATTTTTGATGCTCTTTATTTTTGGTGTACAACAAATTTATGATCTTATGATTACTTCTGCCTAAACTATTTCTTAATAACTGTTTTATAGGACAGGTCTGCTGGTAATAAACTCTTAACAGCTTTTATTTTTTTTCCTGATAAAATCTTTATCTCTTCTTCATCTTTAAATTTATGGATATAGAATTCTAGGTTGAATTTTTTTGTTTCCAATTTTAAAGATCTCTATTTTCTACTATCCTGTGGGTATCTAATAAGATGTCTGTGATAATTCTTATCTTTTCCACTGTATGAAAGTTGTCCTTCCCAATCCCAGCCCACCTTTGATTGCCCTCATATTTTCCTTTTCTTTTCAGTTTGAATATGATACACTTAGTTTTTATTGTGTTAGTATATATTCTCCGTGGTGTACCCTGTGGTTTGGTGTCTGTCACCACTAATTTTGGAAGCTTTAAAGCTATTGTATAATTTCTATTTCTATATTTTCATGTTTACTCATACTTTTCTTGACTGTTTGAATCTACTAATGAGCCCATCAAAGGCATATTCATTTCTGTTTCTGTGTTTTTAATTTCTAATTTTTATTTGATTATTTCTGATAGTTTCAACTCTGTATGAAATTATCCACCCTATTTAGATCTAGCATGTTTGACTATCTTTCCATTAGACCTGTCAACATGTTAGTTCTTTAAAATCTATCTGAAAATAACAATCTATATCATATCTGAATTTGGCAGTTTTTTATATATTCAGATTTTTTCCTCTTTGCCATCTGTCATCCTTTGTAAATTGTGTTGAAAGCTGATCACGTTATGTAGGAAAATAGAGTCTGAGGTGATAGGAGTATAAAGTGAGGATTTGTATGAATCTAGTTATGTTGTGTTTGCAGTATGTTCTTGCCGTGGGCATCGGAGGGCTCCTCTAGTGACCTTTTATTCTTCTCTGCTCTTGGTTTCAGGTCTTCCTTTTGTAAATATTCCTCAGAGAGAATCTGTCTCTCGCAGACCTCCCAGCTGTAATTCACTGGTATTTTTACTGGAGGCTGGTAGGGTGTAGGTCAGAGAAGCACGTGCTAATGTACTAAGTAAGTTTTAGTCTTTGGAATGTACAGTGTGCCTGTTCTTCCTCCATAGGCCCAGTTTTTCTTCTTTTTTTCTCTTTTTTCCTTATTTGTTTTCTCAGCTCCAGTGGTGTCCTCCAGTGTTCCCAGTCTGTGTCCTTAAGGTGCTCTTCCTTACAAATTGAAACTTTTATTTATTTTTTTAATTTTTACCCTCACATGAGATAGTGTTATGGGCTAAATTGTGCTTGCCCCCACAAAATTCCTATGTTGAAGCCCTAAATTCTAGTACCTCAGAGTATGACTATATTAGGAAGTAAAGTCATTAAAGTAAAATAAGGTTCTTAAGGGGGTCTTTAATCCAGTCTCTCTGGTGCCTATGAATAGGAAATTGGAAATGCAAAGAGACACCAGTATACATATGTATATTAAACATCACTGATTGTTACAGACAGATAAGAAAATCTTTGTCCATGTGGAGAGTAATACTGAAAGTAAAAGTACACACTGTATGTGGTGAAGATTTAAGATTTTTTTCAATGTCAAGAATTCACTTTTTACCACACCTATTCTTATTTAGAGAAATTACCTTTTCCCCCTCTATGTCCACTAATCAGCGGCATCTTACCTAGACTAGATTACTATATACTTCTTAAAAATTTGATCATGAACAGAAGGACAATGGAACTGAAAATGGCTGCATTTCCAGTCATCCCAAGGCTAAAACTTTGACCATAAGCATTCTGCTATTGGAATGTTATTCTGTTTCTGTTCTCAAAGACAGGTTAGTTTCTACAATTTAGGTCTGACTTTCTAGAATCCCTCAGTTTCTGTTTCAAATATCTTCCAATAAATTCCATTTTGCTTGATTAGATGAGTTTCTGCCGCTTGCAATGAAACAAGCCCAACTGTTAATCATAATAGAAGATGTTGCTTTATGGCTTATTTGTTTACAAAGGAAACTTTAGTTTTTCAATGCATTTGTTCATATGTTTTAGTTACCTCATTATACCATTAGAATATATGTTTTAAGTTTGCATTATTCTTAAAGCTTGCTTTTAGAAACAAACATTAAAAAATTGCAATAATCTGTGAAGCGATTCAAGGATGGGCACACTCAGCAGGAGTACCTGAAACTGGGACAGGTGTTGAACAGTTCAACCAAACGTACAATTGGCTGGAACACAACAATCATCTGAATTGATTGTGAGAGTTAGGCACACATAAGCTGTTAAATTTCCCTGTAGGAGTTCTCTTACTTTCTTAGTATGTCCTAGATTATTTGACTCCATGAACCACTGTTATCTGAAGGGTAGCACTGATGACACACAGTAGAAGTTGGTTGCAATAACTCAAGCATGCAGCTAGTGAATATTTAAACAGGCAGGAGGCAGAGATAATTTTATGCTAAGTAAATAGTTCCTACAGGTTATACATATGGGCTTCCCTGGTGGCTCAGTGGTAAAGAATCTGCCTGCAATTCAGGAGACACAAGTTTGATCCCTGGAACTTGGGGAGATTCCCCGGAAGTAGGGCATGGAAATCCACTTCCAGTACTCTTGCTGGAAAATCCCTTGGACAGAGGGGCCTGCAGGCTATGGTCCACACTGAGTCTGACATACAAAAAATTAATGGTATAGTCTTGAGGAATGGATAATAGAATAATGCTACAGGCTAAAGAAGCAACAGTTAGAAATAGATGTGAAACAACAGACTGGTTCCAAATAGAAAAAGGAGTACATCAAGGCTATATATTGTCACACGGCTTATTTAACTTATATGCAGAGAGGACATCATGAGAAACACTGGGCTGGAGGAAGCACAAGCTGGAATCAAGATTGCTGGGAGAAATATCAATAACCTCAGATATGCAGATGACACCACCCTTATGGCAGAAAGTGAAGAAGAACTAAAGAGCCTCTTGATGAAAGTGAAAGAGGAGAGTGAAGAAGTTGGCTTGAAGCTCAACGTTCAGAAAACTAAGATCATGGCATCTGGTCCCATCACTTCATGGGAAATAGATGGGGAAACAGTGGAAACAGTGTCAGACTTTATTTTTCTGGGCTCCAAAATCACTGCAGATGGTGATTGCAGCCATGAAATTAAAAGACACTTACTCCTTGGAAGGAAAGTTATGACTAACCTAGACAGCATATTAAAAAGCAGAGACATTACTTTGTCAACAAAGGTCCGTCTAGTCAAGGCTATGGTTTTTCCAGTAGTCATGTATGGATATGAGAGCTGGACTATAAAGAAAGCTAAGTGCCAAAGAATTGATGGTTTTGAACTGTGGTGTTGGAGAAGACTCTTGAGAGTCTCTTGGACTGCAAGGAGATCCAACCAGTCCATTCTAAAGGAGATCAGTCCTGGGTGTTCATTGGAAGGACTGATGTTGAAGCTGAAACTCCAATACTTTGGCCACTTCATGCGAAGAGCTCACTCATTGGAAAAGACCCTGATGCTGGGAAGGATTGAGGGCAGGAGAAGGGGACGACAGAGGATGATATGGTTGAATGATATCATCGACTCAATGGACGTGGGTTTGGGTGGACTCAGGGAGTTGGTGATGGACAGGGAGGCCTGGCGTGCTGCGGTTCATGGGGTCACAAAGAGTTGGACATGACTGAGCAACTGAACTAAACAGGCTAAAGAAAAAGTACTCAGTCTATTCCTGTATTTTTACTTCCCTTTTAAAATAAGAGTCAGGTTTTTGGTACAACTCTAACAATGAAGAATAGTGGAAAACTGCATCATTAAGCTTTCCCTTCATATCTTCTTTGGGGCTCTAGATGTCAGCCTCTGAGAATAATAGAGATAGGAAGATAAAAGAGTAGACAATTTGCCAATTCAACAAATTTTATAATACTTCCAAAATGGGCTGTAAATGTAGTTTAAAGAAATTATGGTAGGTTGAACAATGCCCTCCTCCCAAGATGTCCACATTCTAATCCCAGCCTCTGAATATGTACCTTTACATAACAGAAGGAATTTTGTAGGTGTGATTAAATGAAATATCTTTTTAAAAATGTTTTTATTTATTTATAAGTGAATAAGTCATGTTCCATGATTTGAAATTCAGATGGTGCAATATTCTTTAAATTAAATTATTTTTGGGTGCACTGGATCTTCGTTGCTTTGTGCAAGCTTTCTGCAGTTATGGTATGCAGGCTTCTTATTGTGGTAGCCTCTCTGATTGCAAAGCACAGGCTGTAGCACACAGGCTCAGTAATTGTGGTGCACAGGCTTAGTTGCCCCATGGCATGTGGAACCTTCCTAGACCACGGATCAAACTCACGTCCCCTGCAATGGCAGGCTGATTTCTAACCACTGGACTACCAAGGAAGTCACTAAATGAAATATCTGTCAGTGGGATGATTATCCTGGATCATCAGATAGGTGCAAATGAATCACAAAGGTCCTTGTGAAGGAGGCAGGAAGGTTGAAGAAGGTAGAAGAAAGAGTGATGAAGGAAGTAGGGTTTAGAATTACACACTTTGCAGAGATAGTAAGGGAACCATGAGCCTAGAAATTCTAGAACCCAGAAAAAAAGGCAAGGAGATGGATTTTACCCTGTACTTCCAAAAGAATCTAGCTTTACTGACACTTTGAGTTTTAGCTTCATAAGGTTAGCTTGGGATATCTGGGCTCTAGAACTGTAAATAAATATTTTAAACCACTAAATCTGTGATAATTTGTTATAGCACCAGTAGGAAACTGATATAAAAATAATCAATATTTTCATTTTTGATTCTGAGTTGATAACCTACCTGTGCAAAACACGACTATTATTTATTTCAGGATATTGAAATAATGTCAATATTTAATTGTAATTTTATGATGATTATGTTTTTAAATAGTAGACTTGCCAGTCTTTAAGGTAAAACTATATTAAATAACAGTTTTGGTCACTGCAATAAGGAAAGACCTTAGAAGTTTCTTTAAAAAATGTTGCTTATGCTATTCAAATAAGTTACATATTAAACAACCTACAGAAAATTATATTGCTTGCATTTTTGGTGCTTCACTCAGTTCACTATTATGTGAGACAACTCAAAAATGTATATTTCAGAAACTTAAAAGTGATACGAGCAACTACAGAAAAAAAATACTTTCATGAGGAATCCTAAATTTATTCATGTGTAGACAAATTATTACAACATGTGATGTCTTCACTGATAGCTATGTAAATAAACAGGAGAAGAGAAAATGTTTATATCTTTTTAAAGAGGCTGGAAATTTTCTGAAGGAGGGGTATCATTGTCCCCATTCTAATAAGGCTTAGCTGGATGTTTCTAGTTCACATTTTTTCATCTTTTTATCTACTTTTAAACATGTGCACTTGGATGTTCCAAAGGGACTCAAATTCACCTTGCCCAAACCTGAACAGATACTCTGTTAAAAGAAATCCTTTTCCTAATCATTGTTTTGTTTTTTTTTGAAAGGTAACTATATTCAACTTTTTTCCCAGGCACTAAATCTGGGAATCGCACTAGACTTCTAAGGCATAAATATGTTATGTCTTAGTCTCTTTAGGCTGCCATAACAAAAATACCATAGACTGGGAGGCTTGTAAACAAAACCAGAAATTATTTCTCACAGTTCTGGAGGTTGGGAAGTTAAAGATCAAGTCACTGACAGATTTAATGTATGATGAGGCTCAGCTTCCTGGTTTATAGACAGTCGTCTTACTGTGTCCTCACATGGTATAAGGGACAAGTAAGCTCTCTGAGGTCTCTTTTATAAAGGCACTAATTCCATTCATAAGGGCTCTACCTTCATTGGCTAGTCACCTCCCAAAGTCCTCACCTCCATATACCATCACCTGGGCCTTAGGATTTAATATACGAATTTTGGAGGGACAGAAATACTCAGTTTATAGCAATGTACCACCTATGTTTATGCCTCCAAAATCTGTATCCCAATTGAGAGTTTTTATCTCATTTTCAGATGATGTATCCTATTTCCTCTAAATAACACCATTAAATTGTCAGACCCCTTCCAAGTTCGTCCTTCTTAGGCACTCTCGCTGTGGTATCATAAGCACATAACCATGGTACCTATAGAGTTTTCTTATATATCTTGTGGTTCCTCTTTCATGCAGTTACAAATTTTCTATATTAATTTATGCATAGTTTCTATCTGCTGATGGGACTTAGATTGCTGTACCAGCCTAAACTAGTAATCAAGTGTGAGGGTGAAGTAAAGGCATATTCAGCTATTCAAAGTCTCAAAAATCTCTCAAATGAATTCAACCTTTATTTTGGGAGCTTCAAGTATACGTAAATGAAGAAGTAAACCATAAGAGAGGAAAACCTGAGCTTCAGGAGATAATAGATCCAAAGCAGGAACAAGATGAAGAGAGTTTCCAGGCTGATTGTGAAAGAATAGCCTATAATCTATGTTCGCATGTCCAGAGAACAACAATCTAGAATGGAGTAGGAGGATGAATGGTTCCAGGAGGGATATTTCAAGATCAGCCAAAATGAAGTTTGTTATATTGGCTTCTGTGTTTAACTGCAATAAAAACAGTTGTTAGGATTTAGTCCTAAGGTTAAGGTAAGAATTAATGATAGGCACATATAATACTAACAGGAAAGTCAATTATTATCTCTAGATGAAATTAATGAAACATACTA
The DNA here is from genome assembly GCF_054371585.1 of Giraffa tippelskirchi. Classification (NCBI taxonomy): domain Eukaryota; kingdom Metazoa; phylum Chordata; class Mammalia; order Artiodactyla; family Giraffidae; genus Giraffa; species Giraffa tippelskirchi. The sequence continues at coordinate 77,924,002 of NC_137275.1, read as the reverse complement.
AATAACACACTCTGTGGCAGAGCTGTAAACAATATTTATGTACCATTTATAGTAAAAATGCCAAATATTTATTTAATTAAAAATTATAGATTCACTGGGAAATGAGGATCTGTGTCTGAGTTAGACTTGTGGGAAGTTCAGGGAGAGAACTAAACACTCTGCTTCCATTGTAGTGACACACATTTAAAAATCAAGAAAGCAGAAAATACATGAATTTTAGAACTAAGGAAGAAAAAAGAGCTAATAATTTTAAAATCAGCTACAGGACTTGGAGTTAAGTAGGGATAGATTGAAAATACCTATTTTTCATTTCACTCCAGATATTTTAAGCTAGGTACATGAATTGCTCAGTTTGGAAAGACTATCAATCCAATTTTGAAAAGTCTTTGGGCTATTAGACATTAAAGTTAAAGATACCCACATACAGATCTGTTCCAAACCACCTATCCTCATCCCCATCCTTAGACAGTCATTTAAATATCAGTAGTATATTAAATTTTATGTGTAGTATTTTACAAAGTTATCTTCAAATGATTTATCAAATTTCATTTTGCTAATTATCTTATGAAGTCCAGAGAGCAAAGGTCACTATGTCTGGATGAGGATTATGTATATGGTTAAATTATTTTATAAAATATATATATTTATATTTTTATATGTAATATGCACAGGTAACTATATCTACATACTATTTCCACTTGTATATTTATATAAAGATCTAGAAAAAGCTGTGCACACTGAAATCATGAAGTTTTCAGGAAAAACTAATGTCTTTCAAATAATTAAATGAGTAACAGGATGTTGCATATGTTATGTGAACATACTGAACAAGGGTAGAAAAAATATAATGTTTAAGTAGGAATTATAAAGAAATTGTGTGCTGTGATTCAAATGGGTCTAAATTATTCTCATTTTTATAAAAAGTATTGAGCATATAGTAAGTTCAGTTTGGTATGTTATAAATGGGATATAAAGAGGAATATAAATTCTTCACTAAGCTCAAAGAGTTTACAGTGAAATGTAGGGTTTAATAAAGTAATGCTAGTGATAAAGGGCTTTATATGTTCTAAGCACTGTAAAGAGTGCTTTGCATGCATTATCTCCCTCAGTATAGCATCTATTCCAAGTATTGGGCCCTTTCATCATCCCCAGTTTATGGAGGGTGGAGCCGAGATTTAAGAGTGACTAAGTAATATGCCCAAAGTGTCAGGGAGATAGTGTTGGAGCAGGTATTTGAAATAAGGTAGTCAGGCTCTAAAAAATATGTTCATAATAAATATACTTTATAAATATATAAATATAATGGCAATAAAACTAAATTATGAAAGTAAAAGTTAAAACAATAGATAACATCATATAGGGCTTTGGAGGATAAAATATTTATACATACTATTTGTGCCCTTAGAAGCAACAACAGTAAGCAGAATACTTAAGGCATCTGTTTAAAGCAGAGCAAAGGTTAATAGAGTTCTCCCAAGAGCACGCACTGGTCATAGCGAACACCCTCTTTCAACAACGCAAGGGAAGACTCTACACATGGACATCACCAGATGGCCAACACTGAAATCAGGTTGATTATATTCTTTGCAGCCAAAGATGAAAAAGCTCTATACAGTCAGCAAAAACAAGACCGGGAGCTGACTGTGGCTCAGATTATGAACTCCTTATGCCATAATTCAGGCTTAAATTCAAGAAAGTGGGGAAAACCACTAGACCATTCAGGTATGACCTAAATCAAATCCCTTATGATTGTACAGTGGAAGTGAGAAATAGATTTAAGGGATTAGATCTGATAGACAGAGTGCCTGAAAAATTATGGATAGAGGTTCACGACACTGTACAGGAGACAGGGATCAAGACCATCTCCATGAAAAAGAAATGCAAAAAAGCAAAATGGCTGTCTGAGGAGGCCTTACAAATAACTGTGAAAAGAAGAGAAGTGAAAAGCAAAAGAGAAAAGGAAAGGTATACCCATTGAATGCAGAGTTCCAAAGAATGGCAAGGAGAGAGAAGAAAGCCTTCATCAGTGATCAGTGCAAAGAAATAGAGGAAAATAATAGAAAGGGAAAGACTAGACATCTCTTCAAGAAAATTAAAGATACAAGGGGAACATTTCATGCAAAGATGGGCTCAATAAAGGATAGAAATGGAATGGACCTAACAGAAGCAGATGATATTAAGAAGAGGTGACAATACACAGAAGAACTGTACGAAAATGATCTTCAGGACCCAGATAATCATAATGGTGTGATCACTTACCTAGAGTCAGATATCCTGGAATGTGAAGTCAAGCGGGCCTTAGAAAGCATCACTACAAACAAAGCTAGTGGAAGTGATGGAATTCCAGTTGAGCTATTTCAAATCCTCAAAGATGATGCTGTGAAAGTGCTGCACTCAATATGTCAGCAAATTTTGAAGACTCAGCAGTGGCCACAGGACTGGAAAAGGTCAGCTTTCATTTCAATCCCAAAGAAAGGCAATGCCAAAGAATGCTCAAACTACCGCATAATTGCACTCATCTCACACGCTAGCAAAGTAATGCTCAAAATTGTCGAAGTCAGGCTTTAGCAATGCATGAAATGTGAACTTCAAGATGTTCAAGTTGGTTTTAGAAAAGGCAGAGGAACCAGAGATTGAATTGCCAATATCCGCTGGATCATCAAAAAAGCAAGAGAGTTCCAGAAAGACATCTATTTCTGCTTTATTGACTATGCCAAAGCCTTTGACTGTGTGGATCACAATAAACTGTGGAAAATTCTTAAAGAAATGGGAATACCAGACCACCTGACCTGCCTCTTGAGAAACCTATATGCAGATCAGGAAGCAACAGTTAGAACTGGACTTGGAACAACAGACTGGTTCCAAATAGGAAAAGGAGTACATCAAGGCTGTATATTGTCACCCTGCTTATTTAACTTATATGCAGAGGACATCATGAGAAATGCTAGGCTGGACAAAGCACAAGCTGGAATCAAGATTGCTGGGTGAAATATTAATATCCTTAGACATGCAGATGACACTACCCTTATGGCAGAAAGTGAAGAAGAACTAAAGAGCCTCTTGATGAAAGTGAACGAGGAGAGTGAAAAAGTTGGCTTAAAGCTCAAAATTCAGAAAACTAAGAGCATGGCATCTAGTTCCATCACTTCATGGCAGATAGATGGGGAAACCACGGAAACAGTGGCTGACTTTATTTTTTCTGGGCTCCAAAATCACTGCTGATGGTGAGTGCAGCCATGAAGTTAAAAGACACTTACTCCTTGGAAGGAAAGTTATAACTAACCTAGACAGCATATTTAAAAGCAGAGACATTACTTTGCCAACAAAGGTCTGTCTAGTCAAGCCTATGGTTTTTCCAGTGGTCATGTATGGATGTATGAGTTGGACTGTAAAGAAAGCTGAGCGCCAAAGACTTGATGCTTTTGAACTGTGGTGTTGGAGAAGACTCTTGAGAGTCCCTTGGACTGCAAGGAGATCCAACCAGTCCATCCTAAAGGAGATCAGACCTGGGTGTTCATTGGAAGGACCGTGTTGAAGCTGAAACTCCAATACTTTGGCTACCTGATGTGAAGTGCTGACTCATTTGAAAGACCCTGAATCTGGAAAAGATTGAGGACCGGAGGTGATGAGGACACAGGGATGAGGTGGTTGTATGGCATCACCAACCAATGGACATGAGTTGGGGTAAACTCCAGGAGTTGGTGATGGACAAGGAGACCTTGTGTACTGAAGTCCATGGGGTCGCAAAGAGTCGGACACGACTGAGATATTCGACTGAACTGAACTAAGACATCTGTATGAAAGAGAAAGTTGCTCAGTTGCGTCGGACTCTTTGTGACCCTATGGACTCTACAGTCCGTGGAATTCTCCAGGCCAGAATACTGGAGTGGGCAGCCTTTCCCTTTTCCAGGGGATCTTCCCAACCTACAGATCAAACCCAGGTCTCCTGCATTGCAGGTGGATTCTTTACCAGCTAAGCCACAGGAGAAGCCCAACAATACTGGAGTGGGTAGCCTATCCCTTCTCCAGTGGATCTTCCTGACCCAGGAATTGAACCAGGGTCTCCTGCATTGCAGGCGGATTCTTTACCAACTATGCTATCAGGGAAGGCATCTGTATAGCTCCACTATAAAAAAGTAGAGATGATCACAGCAGGGATTCAAAGAGGCAGAACCATGTGGGAGGAGTTTTCTGGATGAAAAAAAGAAGTTATCTTTAGAAGCTTAACCGTAAGATGGTTGATATAAGTGTTAAGAGCACAGATCTTGGAACTAGGTAGCCTGTGTTTGAAACCTGGCTTTACAATTTACTAACTCTGTGACATTGGGCTGGTTGTTTAACATCTTTTCTTGGGTTTCCTCATTAATTTAAGAGAGATACTAATAGTATCTACTCCATGGACTTGTAATGAAGAACAAATCTTTGCTATATGTATTATGTGGAGAATAGTGTCTGGAAAACAAACACAATTATAGGTGTTAGATGCTGTCATCATCATTTTCACTGTAAATATAATTTTTATCATTACATAATAATGAATGCATTGGTATAAAAGTGTACTTATAGAGCTGAGATTGTGAAAGACAAGCAAAACAAAGATTAGATAATATCTCATTACAAGAATAATGCAACTGAAAGAGAATTTGATTGTTTCTATGGTACGTAAAACAAAAGTTCAATCTCCAAAAGTTTTGGACAAAATGCATATAAAGATAATAATTTACATATATTTTCAAAACTGGTGCATCTTACATTTAATATACACAAATGAAGAAACATTTACAGAGTAAGAAAACCTCAGATATAAATAAATTGACATGGACCGTGAATATACCAATCATATCACTAAAATATATTGAAAGTATATGAAGACTATAAAGACGTCTGAAAAGTGCTAAATATCTGTATATTAAGACAAACTCCATAGTTAAATGATGTAAATCTTCAATTGAAGGCCAGTAATTGAGAAGATGCTGTTTTAAAATAAATAAGTAAAGTTACAGCCAAGTTAACACTTTAAAATGAAACGAATTTATGAATTGAAAACACTATGTCTAATACATGAGGCAAAGCAGCCACAGTTCAGTTCAGTCGCTCAGTCGTGTCCAACTCTTTGTGAATCCATGAATTGCAGCACGCCAGGCCTCGCTGTCCATCACCAGCTCCTGGAGTCCACCCAAACCCATGTCCATCGAGTTGGTGATGCCATCCAACCATCTCATCCTCTGTCATCCCATTGTCCACCCAGCATCAGGGTCTTTTCCAATGAGTCAACTCTTCGCATCAGGTGGCCAAAGTATTGGAGTTTCAGCTTCAACATCAGTCCTTCCAATGAACACCCAGGATTGATATCTTTTAGGATGGATTGATTGGATCTCCTTGCAGTCCAAGGGACTCTCAAGAGTCTTCTCCAACACCACAGTTCAAAAGCATCAATTCTACGGCACTCAGCTTTCTTCACCGTCCAACTCTCACATCCATACATGACCACTGGAAAAACCATAGCCCTAACTAGATGGACCTTTGTTGGCAAAGTAATGTCTCTGCTTTTAAATATGCTATCTAGGTTGGCCATAACCTTCCTTCCAAGGAGTAAGTGTCTTTTAATTTCATGGCTGCAATCACCATCAGCAGTGATTTTGGAGCCCAAAAAAATAAAGTCTGACACTGTTTCCACTGTTTCCCCATCTATTTCCCGTGAAGTGATGGGACCAGATGCCTGCATACAGGTTTCTCAAGAGACAGGTCAGATGGTATGGCATTCCCATCTCTTTCAGAATTTTCCATAGTTTATTGTGATCCACACAGTCAAAGGCTTTGACATAGTCAATAAAGCAGAAATAGATGTTTTCCTGGAACTCTCTTGCTTTTTCGATGATCCAGCAGATATTGGCAATTTGATCTCTCGTTTCTCTGCCTTTTCTAAAACCAGCTTGAACATCTGGAAGTTCACGGTTCACGTATTGCTGAAGCCTGGCTTGGATAATTTTGAGCATTACTTTACTAGCATGTGAGATGAGTGCAATTGTGCGCTGGTTTGAGCATTCTTTGGCATTGCCTTTCTTTGGGATTGGAACGAAAACTGACCTTTTCCAATCCTGTGGCCACTGCTGAGTGTTCCAAATTTGCTGGCATATCGAGTGCAGCACTTTCACAGCACCACCTTTGAGGATTTGAAATAGCTCAACTGGAATTCCATCATCTCCACTAGCTTTGTTCGTAGTGATGCTTTCTAAGGCCCACTTGACTTCACATTCCAGGATGTCTGGCTGTAGGTGAGTGATCACACCATCGTGATTATCTGGATCATGAAGAACTTTTTTGTACAGTTCTTCTGTGTATTCTTGCCACCTCTTCTTAATATCTTCTGCTTCTGTTGGGTCCATACCATTTCTGTCCTTTATCGAGGCTATCTTTGCATGAAATGTTCCTTTGGTATCTCTAATTTTCTTGAAGAGATCTCTAGTCTTTCCCAATCTGTTGTTTTCCTCTATTTCTTTGCACTGATCACTGTTGAAGGCTTTCTTATCTCACCTTGCTATTCTTTGGAACTCTGCATTCAGATGGGAATATCTTTCCTTTTGTCCTTTGCTTTTCACTTCTCTTCTCTTCCTAGCTATCTGTAAGGCCTCCTCAGACAGCCATTTTGCTTTTTTTGCATTTCTTTTCCATGGGGATTGTCTTGATCCCTGTCTCCTGTACAATGTCACGAACCTCTGCTCATAGTTCATCAGGCACTGTGTCTATCAGATCTAGTCCCTTAAATGTATTTGTCACTTCTACTGTATAATCATAAGGGATTTGACCTAGGTCATACCTGAATGGACTAGTGGTTTTCCTTACTTTCTTCAATTTAAGTCTGAATTTGGCAATAAGCAGTTCATGATCTGAGCCACAGTCTGCTCCCAGTCTTGTTTTTGCTGACTGTATAGAGCTTCTCCATCTTCGGCTGCAAAGAATATAATCAGCCACAAGATACTAACAAAGGGGAACATGTAATGAGTAACAAAGACAATGTCCTCCCATACAGCATACATTTTCTATAATAAATATATCAATAAGACTTTATCAATACAAATTTAACAGAAGGAAATCTGCCTATTCTGACTTGACACTTCTTTCCATGCAACTCATCATTAGTAAAACACGTCAAATAATCCTAGTTATTCCTAGTACCCCTATTTTTACAAAATGAAAGAACAATCCTTTGTGATTTTCCAGGAGTCCTTAGGGAAATTACAAAGATGACTTTAAGTGGAAAGGTCATTTAAGATTTAATTTTTTAATTAATAGACTATTTTTTAGAGCAGTTACAGAAAACCTGAGCAGAATGTACTGAGTTCTCATATATTCCCTCTACCCAACTCTGTTTTTTCTATAATAAACACTTTCATTGGTGTAGTATATTTGTTGATGAACCAGCTGAACAATGAATATTGTTCAGTTTTGTTCAACATTGAACAAATGAACAACTGATGCATGAATATCAGTAAATTATTATTGCCTAACATCCATAGTTTACTTTGTTTCACTCTTTATGTCATAAAATTCCACAGGTTTTGCTAAATGCAGACAGTGTCATATATCAACCATTATAGCATCATGCAGTATAGTTTCTGGAGAAGGAAATGGCAACCCACTCCAGTTTTCTTGCCTGGAGAATCCCCATGGACAGCGGAGCTGGCGGGCCAGTCCATGGGGTCACAAAGAGTCAGACGCGACTGACTAAGCACAGTATAGTTTCACTGCCTTAAAATGCCTCCTGCCATACCTATTCATTGCTCTTCTCTACTCCCTGCCAACCCCAACCCATGATAACTACCTTTTTTTTTTCTTTACTATCTCTATAGTTTTGCCTTTTCTAGAATGTCATATAGTTGGATTTAAACAGTATATAGTCACTTAGACTGACTTCCTTCACTAAACAATATGCAGTCAAGTGTCCTCCATTTCTTTTTGTGGCTTGACAGCACCTCATTTCTTCTTGCTGCTGATTAACAATATTCCATTCATTTTTTGAAAGACATCTTGGTTGCTTCCAATCTTTATCAGTTTTTCTTGTGCATATTTTTTTGTGAATATATTTTCAACTTCTTTGGGTAAGTACCAAAAAATGGAATTGCAAATAATGGGGTGAGAATATGTTTAGTTTTGGAAAAAAAAACTAGAAACTGTTTCCAAAGTAGCTGTATCATTTTGCATTCCCATTGGCAGTTATTTCCTTTTGCTCCCCACATCTTCACCAACATTTGCTCTTGTCCATGTTTTAGATTTTAACCATTCTAATAGGTATATGGTGGATATTAATTTATTTTAATTCTCTTAATGATATATAATGTTGAGCATATTTTGTATGCATATTTTCTATTCATGTATCTTTTTTATTGAGGTGTCTGTTAGGGTCTTCTGCCTCCCCTTTACACTGAGTTGTTTGATTTCTTAATGCTGAGTTTTAGGAGTTCGTTGTGAACTAAACAATACAAGTCTTTTATCAGATATTTGTTATACAAATGTTTTCTCCAGGACTATGACTTGACTTTTAATTTTTTGAACAGTACTTTCCTAAGAGAAGAAGTATTTAATTTTAATTAAGTCCAGTTTTGACCCCTGGGTCTGGGAGATACCCTGGAGAAGGAAATGGCAACCCACTCCAGTATTCTTGCCTGGAGAATCCCATGGGCAGAAAAGGCTGGCAGGCTATAGTTCATGGGATCACAAAGAACTGGATATGATTTAGTGACTGAATACCACCACCATGATCCATTTTTGAGTTAAATTTTGTGGAAGTCGCAGGTCAATGTTTAGATTTATTTTCTTGTACCAAATATCCAGTTGTCTCAACTAAATATCAATTATTCCATTTGTTAAAAAGACTTTGTTTCTGCATTTGATTGTTTTTGCTTTTTTTTTTAAATCAAAAATTGGTGGTGGTTTAATCACTAAGTCATGTCTAACTCTTGCAACCCCATGAACTGTAGCCTACTAGACTCCTTTGTCCCTGGGATTTCCCAGGCGAGAATACTGGAGTGGGTTGCCATTTCCTTCTCCGTGAGATCTTCCTGACCCAGCGATCAAATACATGTCTCCTGCATTTCAGGTGAATTCTTTACCAACTGAGCCACCAGGGAAGCCCCGAATTTAGTTGAGTATAATTGCTTGGGACTATTTCTGGTTCTACATTCTGCTCTATTGATCTATTAATATTTGTCTATTCTTTCACCAATTTTATGCTATTTTGACTACTGTAGTTATTTTTCTTGACTGATCTGTGTTTACTTACTGAATGTCTCTTTTTTTTCCTCTGCAACTAAAAAAGGAAGAATGCCCAGAGAACTAAGAACACGTACATGACAGACTATATTTGTGTAAACTTGATTGGCACTTGTGAGGTATGGAAAGAGAACAGTGGACTTTGTAAAAATGCAGAAATTGACCAAGCAAAAAGTCAGCAATCTATTTCATTCAAAATTAACTTCAGTATCAGATAATTCTTGAATTTACATAGTGAATTTTCATAGAACCTTTATATATGAATCTCCTAGACCCTATGAAGTTCTAAGTTGTCTACTGTAAACAATGTGAAGAGCCAAGCACTGAATGTCCAACATTAACTAATTGGTTAGGCAAATTACAAAATGGAATTCATTCATAGACTATTAAGCAAATACATTATATTAACAAACTTTCCTCAGGTGGAAAATACTTACTGTATAGTCTGTAATGTGAAATTAGAATACAAAATTTACAGAATGAATGTAAATAAAATGTGATTAAAAGGAAAAATATAAATAAACACGAGTGCTATATTTGTATAAGGGAATATGTAATGGACTCCATCTACAACTTTATATTTTTCATTTTCTATAAGAAACACATTTACTTTTAAAAGAGTTTGAGAAACAAATACTTCACATACCATAAAATTTACCTATTTAAAGTCTACAATTCAATGGGTTTTAGCGTATTTGTAAAGTTGTGCAGCCATCATTACAATCTAATTTTAGAATACTTTCATCACACATCAAACAAACCCTGTACCCGTTAGTGGTCAGTTGCTGTGTTCTCTCTACAACACAGACCTAGCCATGCACTCATTGACTCTCTGTCTGTATAGATTTTCATGTTTTGCATATTTCAAAAAAATGGATTTATGTAGTATGTGGTCTTTTTGTGACAATTTTTTCTATTTAGAATGACTTCCTCAAGGTCATTCATGTTTGTGTATCACTGCTTCCATTTATGGTCTGGTAATATTTTACATTTTATTTATCCATTCATCAGGTGGTGGACATTGACTCTGCCATTCCAGAAGTGATTCTTCTCCATAATTTTCTTCTCTTTTTAAAGGAAAATATCTTTAAAACTTTATATTTTGACAGGTAATCAAATGTTATATGCACATTTGCACATATATCTACCTTTGTGAATGAAGGTGGGAGCCTTCAAGAGGGTTCCCTGGGTTTGGTATTAAAATAAGGAGAGAAGAAAAGTAGAATTTATAATAGTGGTCATGTGGTTGATAGTTATTGTAGGGTCTCTAGATCCTATCTATAGACTCATTGTTGTTGTTTTAGTCACCAAGTAACGTCTGACTCTTCTGCAACCCTGTGGAGTATAGCCCACTGGGCCACTATGTCCATGGGATTTCCCAGGTAATACTGCATTGGGTTGCCAGTTTGTCCTTCACGGGATCTTCCTGACCCAGGAAGTCCTGGGTCAGAAAGACATTCCCAACTGCATGTCTTGTGTCTCCTACGTTGGCAGTCAGATTCTTGCCTGTGAGCCACTAGAGAAGCCCATATTATAATTATATACTATTGTTGCTCAGTTTCTCAGCTGAGTGTCTCTTTGTGACCCCATTGACTGCAGCATGCCAGGCTTCTCTGTCCTTCACTATCTCCTAGAGTTTGCTCAAACTCATCTCCATTGAATCAATGATGCCATCCAACCATCTCATCCTCTCTCGCCCCCTTCTCCTCTTGCCCTCAATCTTTCCCAGCATCATGGTCTTTTCCAATGAGCTGGCTCTTCACATCAGATGGCCAAAGTATTGGAACTTCAGTTGCAGTACCAGTCCTTCCAATGAATAGTCAGGGTTCATTTCCTTTAAGATTGACTGGTTTGATCTCCTTGCAGTCCAAGGGACTCTCAAGAGTTTTCTCCAACACCACAGTTCAAAAGCATCAGTTCCTCAGTGCCCAGCCTTTTTGATCGTCAAACTCTCATATCCATACATGACAACTGGCAAAACCATTGTTTTGACTATACAGACCTTTGTCAGCAAAGTAATGTCTCTGCTTTTTAGTATGCTGTCTGGGTTTGTCATAGCTTTTCACCCAAGAAGCAAGACTTCTTTTAATTTCATGTCTGCAGTCACCATCTGCAGTGATTTTAGAGCCCCCCAAAATAAAGTCTGTCACTGTTTCCATTGTTTCCCCATCTGTTTGCTATGAAGTGATGGCACCAGATGCCATGATCTTAGTTTTTTGAATGTTGTGTTGTAAGCCAGCTTTTTCACTCTCCTCTTTCACCTTCATCAAGAGACTCTTCTGTTCCTTTTTGCTTTCTGCCATTAGGGTGGTGTCATTTGCATATCTGAGGTTATTGATATTTCTCCTGGCAATCTTGATTCTAGTTTGAGCTTCATCCAGCCTGGCATTTCACATGATGTACTCTGCATATAAGTTAAATAAGCAGGATGACAAATTACAGCCTTGACATATTCCTTCCCCAGTTTTGAACAAGTCTGTTGTTCCCTGTCCAGTTCCAACTGTTGCTCCTTGACCTTCATACAGGTTTCTTAGGAGGCATTTTAAGTGGTTTGGTATTCCCATCTCTTTAGATTTCCACAGTTTGTTGTGGTCCACACAGTCAAAGACTTTATTTAGCATAGCCAATGAAGTAGAAGTAGATGTTTTTCTGGAACTCTTGCTCTCTCCATGATTCATTGAATGTTGGCAATTTGATCTCTGTTTCCTCTGCCTTTTTAAAATCCAGCTTGTACATGTGGAAGCTCTTGGTTCATGTGCTGTTGAAGCATAGCTTGAAGAATATTGAGCATTACTTTGCTAGCATGTTAGATGAGTACAATCATGCAATAGTTTGAACTTTCTTTGGCATTGCCTTTGTTTGGGATTAGAATGAAAACTGACCTTTTCCAGTCCTATGGCCATTGCTGAGTTTTCCAAATTTGCTGGCATATTGAGTGCAGCACTTTAACAGCATCTTTTGGGATTTGAAATAGCTAAGCTAGAATTCCATCACCTCTACTGGCTTTGTTCATAGTAATGCTTCCTAAGACTCACTTGATATGTATTCATTATTCTATAATTGCCCTGCCATATACACACTGTGTGATTGAGGGCAATCATGGAGCCTCCTAAATCTTTATGTCCTTCCTCCTGTGTGAAATCCAATTTTAATAGTTCATGAGTGTGGGTGTGCATGCGTGCTAAGTCACTTCACTCTTGTTGACTCTTTATGAACCTATGGATTGTAGCCTGCCAGGCTCCTCTGTCCATGGAATCCACAGGCAAAAATACTGGAGAGTGTTGCCATACCCTCCTCCAGGGAATCTTTCTGACCCAGGGATTGAAACGGCATCTCTCTTGCCTGAATTGGCAGGAGGATTCTTTACCACTAGTGCCACTTGGGAAGTCTCTATAGACTCATAATTTCTGATAATAAAGATGAACATATACTTAAGTGATAATTGCTTTTAGTAAAATAAACTCAACTATTTGATATTTTAAAATTTATTCATAAGAAAAATCAATATTTTGTGGTGTTTATGTGCAAAGTATACATGGCCAAATATTAGGTATGGGTATATTTTATAGTAAGCCAATATAAAAAATTACCTCGACTGCAACTAAATTGGTATAAATTAAGACAAACCATGAAATCATACAGAATCATCAAAACCTAAATACCAAGGTAGTATATAAATTAAATATTTTCTTTAAAATTCTAATGTATGAAAGTCAACTGAAATTTTCAGGAAGATCAGCAGAAATATGTTGAGACATATCTCAAGAAAAAAAAATGAAAGAGTTAAAATTAGAGTGCTCACCTGGGAAGTCCTATAAAAATAGCTCTACAAAGATGTGAAAAAATAGTCAAAAAATTATCAATAAAAATAAAATATGTTTCCACAATTAAAGTTCTCATGAAATTATTAGTTAATTAAAAAACCTTATAAATTTATGTTCATCATGAAATTTCAGAAGAGACAAAAATGATTCTTAAAATCACTGAGGAATAAAAATGCATCAGAAAAAGGTTTGGAATTAATTCCCTCTGTAAGAATAGACACTGGTACCTAGTCTTCAAAATTTCTGGCCCAAAATTTGTAGTCTAGAATTCTATGGTCAGTAAAAATGAGTATGGGGAGAGAATAATGATATTTTCATGCATGAAGTATCTTTAAAATTCATCCAACATGCCATTTCTCTAGAAACTACTTGAAGATAATCTCACAAAATGATGACTAAACCAAGAAATAGGATCATATTGAATTCAGAAAGGAGAAGATTAAAAACCATCTCAGAGGTAACAGTGATGCACTAGATAAACAACAATAAAAATACTGGGATAACTAAGCAACACACCTCGGGAATAATCAGCCAAATTGAAATATTGGAACAGGAGGAAAATTACACAAGTTTCTATTGATGATGATGGAGAAGTGGAAAATCAGACCCCCACTCCCATTAACTGTTCCAATTAAAGTAAAATTTGTACAGCAATTGATATTTATCAATTGAATATTTAATTCTCAGTGGTGACAAGTTACAATATTATATGCTCTGAGTACCAATCCTTGAAATTCCAATGCTTCTATATTAGAAGGGAATGAGGAAGGGAAGTGTGAGTAGAGAATACAATATCCTATGGACTGAGTCTGCCTGCAATGCAGGAGACCTGGGTTCAATCCCTGGTTGGGAAGATCTCCTGGAGAAGGACATGGCAACTCACTTTAGTATTCTTGCTTGGAGAATTCCATGGACAGAGGAGCCTGCTGGGCTACAGTTCACACGGTGTTGCAGAGTCGGACATGACTGAGTGACTTTCACTTTACTTTATCATTTTACACTATGAGAGATTTAAATCCTTATCTTCCAGTTGTGGAGTGTTATATTCAAAACTCAACCATCAGGAAATGGCATCAAATGCAGAAGCAAAAGGAGAATGAACTTAAAGAATTGCAAATAGTTATTTCCTGAAATTGATAACCTCAGAAACTGAAGGAGAAATGTGGCATATAACTACTGTGCTTTGTAATTATTGTGAAACTACTTGAATTTGAGACTGACATGGATTTATTTGCTTAAAATGGATGTTTAAAAATAACCATAGCAAAATATATAATTCATTTAGTTCTATCACCTAAAAGAAAGTGGTGAAAGGAGAAGAGAAGAAAAAATGGCAAGTACTTCTGCCATCACTCTTTTGTACTCCACGAGGAAGCCCAAAGGAAGAAAAAGACCAAAACTGAGGGCAGTTTGGTTTGGGACTCTCACTGAAACAATCATTAAAGTATTCTTCCTTTTTATTTTTCCAAAATCAAGCAATCATGCACTGTTTATCACGAAATGACTGAAGAGCCCCTTTAAAGAGTATGCACAGATGCCTTTCCTCTTTGTTGACATTCTCTTTCCAATGCAGCCCACATCCTTAATATAACCCTATTATCTGCTTCTTATAAATTTGTTCCATTAATATGTTTCTATTTAGTACTTCGTAAAAATTAATTTCTGTATGACTAATAGGGGTATACTTTGGAGTGTACTCAGCATGTATGAAGCTATCTCCATCATCGTTATACTACTGGCAGTTGTCTGCTTGCAGTGAAAATAATTACATTTTGCAGCATCTTTACTTGACAAATTTAAATGTTTTAGCTAATATATTTTCCACAGAGACAGTTATAGGATGCAGAGAGAGGTACAAATTACCATCGTGTCAATTATAGTAATGCTTTTACACAACAGGTATAAGTAGTGGGTCATGAGAACCACTAGTCTCCTTGTTACTAATAACATAGTGCCAATCAAATTCTATATATGTGGGTAGTGGCTTTTGAGGGAGGTGATAAAAATGAAAAAACAAATTATTCCTATTAAAAGCATACCTTGAGCACACAAGACAATTATATTAGGCCATGTTCCAAGCAAAGTGAGAACAGGAACCCAGCACTGATAGTCTCTCTTTTTCTAGACCTTTTCAAAGATACCATAAACAGAACGTGGCAGTAATGTTTACAGAGAAGAGACAACTTGTTAGAAATATTTGGATATTACTTTGCAGAGTAATACCAGATAATGCTCAAATCACTGTGAGCATTCCAGAAAGAAGAATATGCAAAAGAGCTCTTTAAGGTGACAGTTTATGCTTCTCTTATAAGAGAGATTCTTAACTTGAAGCCCATGGACTCCCAAGGGTCTGTGGAAGGATTCAGGGTTTCAAAACAAAAATCCATGCATTATGAGAGGAAAAGCTTGTGTCTATATCACTGTAGTACCAGAAGTACATGTAACTTTGTCACTAATAAAAACGAGAGATTTTATACATGAAGCAGTTATTGCAGATATTTTGATCTGTCGTTCATGCTCATTAACACTTCAAGATTATTGTAATTATTGAGTATACTATTAGAACTTATTACTTTAGTCGTTAATAAGGAAATAATAATGTAAGTTTTTAAAAACTGTTTCAATATATTTTGTTTATGTTTAATGCATTATATTCACATAAAAACATTATTATGAAAAGGAGTCCAGGCTTTATAAGACTACCAAAGTGACCTATAGATCAAAAAGTGATTGCAAATATTTGGTTAAATTCAGAGATAAAAATATTTTGCTTTTGAATTTGAGGTTGAGTGGCACTAGTGGTAAAGAGCCCACCTGCCAGTGCAGGAAACAGAAGACACATGGGTTTGATTCCTGGGCCAGAAAGATCCCCTGGAGGAGGGCATGGCAACCCACTCCAGTATTCTTACCTGGAGGGGAGAGGAGGAGCCTGGTGGGCTAGCGTCTATAGGGTCCCAAAGAGTGACATGACTGAAGTGACATAGCACACACACACAGGATGGAGTACTCAGGTTAATGTCAGGAAGTCAGGTGTTGGGAATGGCTTTGAAATTTCTTTTTTTTTTTTTTTTTCCTTTTTGAAAGAAGGGAAGAGTGCTGGATTGTTTAGAAGTCTTCTAGAGCATATACAGGTCTAATGTAAAAACATGAACCATAAAACTTTAAACACTTTGAAATACTGTATTATAGCACCAAGTCAACAGGGAGGAAGAGAGAGATTCCCTGGGAGATGGAGATAATGGATAGAAATTCCAAGTGTTGATGGAGACATTCTGAAATGACCAGAGTATGATTTAGCAGTCCATTTTCATGTCATTGATTTTTCACTGTGATTGAACTGAACTTGTTTGCTCATCAGAAATTGCCTCTGGTACCTGCTTTTTGCTCCTTTTTCTTTCTTTTTCTTCATCTAAATCATGTCATATTAGTCCTTATTGTTATCAAGCAGCAGAATATGACATTCCAGAGAGGAGAAAGGACTTGGACATTCAAGATTGTTGTCAGCCATAGATGATCACACTACTGACATTCAATAAGAAATTAGTGCTTTCTAATATTGTTTTAGTTTATTTGATTTTTTATTACAAATTTTATTTTTAACAGTGCAAAAAGTGAAAGTTTAAAATACCAGATATAGGTTGGGAAGCATTCTTTTCTTTTCATTCTTAATTTGGTACCTGGTCAAACATATTCAATGATGCTTATTGTTTTCAAATTATATATTATTGCTAGGATAAAGAAATCTAGAAGGAATCTCCAGAACTATCAACTATAATCGATAGTTGATAATATAATTGATATAATTATTCTTCAGAAACCCCTTTTGAATGTATCTCAGTGATGCTCTGACTCACTTGAAACATATGTGACATTTGTATGTTTCTTCTTTTGTATGTATATTTGATCTTTCTTCACACTGTAAATTGTAAACTAGTACAGAGACCGAATATCATGTGCTTTATGTAATCCCTTGTATAGAATTACAGCCAAATGCACTATCATTGGTCAACGAATATTAAAGAGATGGTAGCATATGATAGAGATTTGGTTTTTTCAAGTATTATATTTGTGCTATTTTGCATGATTCTGCAACACAGCAATCTTATTTTGCATCTTGTTTAGAGTCATAATGCATATTTGATAAAGATTTTCAAACCATCATTATAAAATCAAGTGATGATTTTATAATAATGTGCCTTTAAAAATATTTGCTTTAAGAATCATATTCAGGATAAAATTCTCTGGCTGGAATAACTTCTCTGAATGTAAATCTTTTGTTCTTTTTCTTTTTTTTTTCTGTTTATTTTATGTTATTATTTTTTAATAAATTTATTTATTTTAGTTGGGGGCTAGTTACTTTACAATATTGTAGTGGTTTTTGCCATACATTGACATGAATCAGCCATGGGTTTACATGTGTTCCCCATCCTGAAGCCCCCTTCCACCTCCCTCCCCATCCCATCCCTCTGGATCATCCCATTGCCCCAGCCCTGAGCATTTGTCTCATGCATCGAACCTGGAATGGTGTTCTGTTTCACATATGATAATATACATGTTTCAATGCTATTCTCTCAAAATGTCCCACCCTTGTTATTCTTAGTCTTTGTATTTACCACACTTTCACTGAAAAACAACCCAAAAACTCTGCTTAATTTTTCTACAGTTATTACATTACCCTTCCCATATTATCATTGCTTCAAGTCTTAGATATTAAATTTCTTCTAGTGGTTTCTTAGTAGCACTTAGATGGCTTCCAATTCATTTGATTATCTTGTGCTTATTCTTCATTTTTATGAATTTGGTTATCAGTATTGGAGTCCATTTGTACAGTTCACAATTTCTTACCGTAGAGAATAACAACAGACCAATGATAAAAGCTTTTGAAAATCTCATCCTCACATGATGGTGATAATATATTAACAACTTTGAATTAGACTTGAAAAATAGGACTTTATTTTTTCTTTTGGTATATCTTTTATTTTCTTATGGGAAACTTATATCATCTAATTTGGATGCTTTATATAATGATTCACTACATTAACATATAACATATGTTATAAGATACAACATACCACTACATAACAATATAATATGCTTATTTAGAGCATGAACTTTGGATCTAGACTGCCAGGGCTTAAATGCTTCCTGGCTACGTGACCTTGGACAAAATACTTAACATCCTTTGCTTCCTAATCTCTAAAATGGGCACATTCTATTGTTAATCAAATCAAATGAGGAAGGCAGCCTCACTGAAGATGTTAGAGAAATAGACTTCACCTTCTGATGAGAAGAGTAATAACATCACATTGCAAAGGAATCTTGATATTAGGGGTTATAATTCATTGGAGGACATTTCCAGAGGATAAACCACTTGTTGACAAATTAAACACAAAATTTGTGTTCTTACAGGGTAACTGATCTGGGTTAAAGGAGAGATTATCCTTAGATAATTATTGTGTGCTGAGAATATTTAACATTTACTTTCCTGGCAACTTTCAAGTATACAATATAGTATTGTTAACAAAAGTCATCATGCTGTACCATAGAGCCCCAGAACTCATAACTAGAAGTTTGTGCACTTTGATCAACATCTCCCCAACTCCCCTTTCCCCTCAGTCCCTGGAAAGTATCAATCTACTCTTTGTTTTTGACTTCAGCTTTTTTCAGATTGCACATGTAAGTGAGGTCATTCAGTATTTGTCTTTCTCTGACCTATTTCACTAAGCATGATGCCTCAAGGTTGATCATGCTGTCACAAATGGCAGAATTCTTCTTTTCATGGGTGAGTAACATTCTATTTATATATATGTATTTCCTTTATTCATTCATGAATGGACACTTGGTTATTTCCATGTCTTGGCTATTGTGTATACTGCTGCAGTGAACATGGAGGGTGCATGTATATCTTTGATGTCTTAGTTGCTCAATAGTGTACAACTTTCTGTAACCCCATGGACTGTAGCCAGCCAGGCCCCTCCATCCATGGAATTCTCCAGGCAAGAATACTGGAGTGAGTTGCCATGCCCTACTCCAGGGGATGTTCCTGACCCAGGGACTGAACCTGGGTCTCCCACATTTCAGGCAGATTCAGGGTTTCATTTATTTGCATTGGTATCTGCACATTTGATAGTAATGCTGAAGAAGCTGAAGTTGAATGGTTCTATGAAGACCTACAAGACGTTCTAGAACTAACACCCCCAAAAGATGTCCTTTTCATTATAGGGGACTGGAATGCAAAGGGGGAAGTCAAGAAACACCTGGAGTAACAAGAAAATTTGGCCTTGGAGTACAGACTGAAGCAGGGGCAAAGACTAATAGAGTTTTGCCAAGAGAATGCACTGGTCATAGCAAACAACTTCTTTCAACAACACAAGAGAAGACTCTACACATGGACATCACCAGATGGTCAATACCAAAATGAGATTGATTATATTCTTTGTAGCCAAAGATGGAGAAACTCTATACAGTCTGGAATAAAAAAGAACAGAAGCTGACTATGGCTCATAACATGATCTCCTTATTGCCAAATTCAGACTTAAATTGAAGAAAGTAGGAAAAACCACTAGATCATTCAGGTATGACCTAAATCAAATCCCTTATGATTATATGGTGGAAGGAACTATGGAAGGAGTTTTTATGACATTGTACAGGAGACAGGGATCAAGACCATCCCCAAGAAAAAGAAATGCAAAAAAGCAAAATGGCTGTCTGAGGAGGCCTTACAAATCACTGTGAAAAGAAGAGAAGTGAAAAGCAAAGGAGAAAAGGAAAGATATACCCGTTTGAATGCAGAGTTCCAAAGAATAGCAAGGAGAGATAAGAAAGCCTTCCTCAGTGATCAGTGCAAAGAAATATAGGAAAACAATAGAATGAGAAATACTAGTGATCTCTTCAAGAAAATTAGAGCTACCAAGAGAACATTTCATGCAAAGATAGGCTCAATAATGGATAGAAATGGTATGGACCTAACAGAAGCAGAAGATATTTAGAAGAGGTGGCAAGAATACACAGAAGAACTATGCAAAAGAGATCTTCATGACCCAGATAACCCAATGGGGTGATCACTCTCCTAGAGCCAGACATCCTGGAATGTGAAGTCAAGTGGGCCCTAGGAAACATCATTGTGAACAAAGCTAGTGGAGGTCATGGAATTCCAGTTGAGCTATTTCAAATCCTAAAAGATGCTTCTGTGAAAGTGCTGTACTCTATATGGCAGGAAATTTGGAAAACTCAGCAGTGGCCACAGGACTGGAAAAGATCAGCTTTCATTTCAATCCCAAAGAAAGGCAATGCCAAAGAATGCTCAAACTACCACATAATTACACTCATCTCACACGCTAGTAAAATAATGCTCAAAATTCTCCAAGTCAGACTTCAATTGTACATGAACCATGAACTTCCAGATGTTCAAACTGGTTTTAGAAAAGGCAGAGGAACCAGAGATCAAATTGCCAACCTCAGTTGGATCATTGAAAAAGCAAGAGAGTTCCAGGAAAACATCTACTTCTGCTTTATTGACTATGCCAAAGACTTGGTGTGCATCACCACAAACTGTAGAAAATTCTTAAAGACTGGGGATACCAGACCACTTGACCTGCCTCTTGAGAAATCTGTATGCAGGTCAGGAAGCAACAGTTAGAACTGGACAAGGAACAAGAGACTGGTCCCATATAGGGAATGGAGTACGTCAAGGCTACATATTGTCACTCTGCTTATTTAACTTATATGCAGAGTACATCATATGAAATGCCGGGCTGGAAGAAACACAAGCTGGAATCAAGATTGCCGGGAGAAATATCAATAATCTCAGATATGCGGATGACACAACCCTTATGGCAGAAAATGAAGAACTAAAGAGCCTCTTGATGAAAGTGAAAGAGGAGAGTGAAAAAGTTTGCTTAAAACTCAACATTCAGAAAACTAAGATCATGGCATCTGGTCCCATCACTTCATGGCAAATAGATGAGAAAATAGGGGAAACAGTGGCTGACTTTATTTTTTTGGGCTCCAAAATCACTGCAGATGGTGATTGCAGCCATGAAATTAAAAGACACTTACTCCTTGGAAGGAAGGTTATGACCAACCTAGATAGAATATTTAAAAGCAGAGACATTACTTTGCCAACAAAAGTCCATCTAGTCAAGGCTATGGTTTTTCCAGTGGTCATGTATGGATCTGAGAGTTGGACTATAAAGAAAGCTGAGTGCCGAAGAATTGATGCTTTTGAACTGTTGTTGGAGAAGATTCTTGAGATTCCCTTGGGCTGCAAGAGGATCCAGCCATTCCATCCTAAAGGAAATCATCAGTCCTGATATTCATTGGAAGGACTGATGTTGAAGCTGAAACTCCAATACTTTGGCCATTTATGCGAAGAGCTGACTCATTTGAAAAGACCCTGATGCTGAGATAGATTGAAGGCAGGAGGAGAAGGGGACGACAGAGGATAAGATGGTTGGATGGCATCACTGACTCAATGGACATGAGTTTGAGTAAACTCCAGGAGCTGGTGATAGACAGGGAAGCCTGGTGTACTGCATTCTATGGAGTTGCAAGGAGTAGGACACGACTGAGCAAACTGCACAACTGAGGAAGGAATCTCTTTTTCATCCTTTCACAGCAGTTGGGATGGCCTGCTGACTTGCTTGCATGCTCTGGCAGGCTGTAGGATATGCTTCATAGCTGCCTAGCATCTCTGGTCAGGCCTCTTAACCCTAATCATGTGGGCTGGTGACTTTCTTCCTTGCCCAAGCAGGGCCCTAGAATGAGCTCTGAGGCTGGGATGGCCTACCTGCTGGAAAGTAAAACACAGAAGAACTGCTGACTAAGCTTACTGGCCATATAGGGTCACCAGCTTGGCTCTGTAGATAAAGATAGCCACTGGTCCTCTGCTCAGGTACTACTGCCAGCAGGAAAGAAGTTCGCTAAGATCTCCATGCATGTTGCTGTAAAACCTGTCACCATTTTATGTCTCTAGCTGATTCCCAGGAGGCAATAACTAAGTAGGCCTATTTAAAGCATCCTGTAATGCTGGAGAAGGTGGATGTCTGCCTTGGGCTTTCCTTTTTCCACGGAGAAACTGTAGGTCCTTAGTGTGGTGCTGTACCAGCCTGGAGGAGGAGTGATGCAGTCCAAGGGAATATTGCTCCTTTCACCCTTATAATGTGGTTTTTCACAACTCTATTCATCCAGGAGGTTGCTTTAACCTCACTCCCAGGTGCTGTGATCTTCACAAAGGTGTCTCATCTGTGGGTAGTTTCCAGTAACTCTTTCTATGAGGAAAATTTAAATCAGGAACCATCTGTTTCTCCATGGTGCTCTGTCTTTCTGTCTTTATTTCTAATACAAATTTGGGGTGATTCTTATGCTTAGTAATATTAGAAAACCATTGGTTTGTTAGAGTTGGGATTCCACACTGACTGTATTAAAGACATGTATATGTTCTCCTGTAACACTCAGAATCCCCCATCTTTTTCTGTAGTATGACAAAAAGATATAATGCTGCTGCTGCTGCTGCTAAGTCGCTTCAGTAGTGTCCGACTCTGTGCGACCCCATAGACGGCAGCCCACCAGGCTCCGCCGTCCCTGGGATTCTCCAGGCAAGAACACTGGAGTGGGTTGCCATTTCCTTCTCCAGTGCATGAGAGTGAAAAGTGACAGTGAAGTCGCTCAGTCGTGTCTGACTTTTAGCGACCCCATGGACTGCAGCCTACCCGGCTCCTCTGTCCATGGGATTTTCCAGGCAAGAGTACTGGGGTGGGGTGCCATTGCCTTCTCCGAAAAGATATAATAGTCCTGGTTAAATTTTTTTTACCATCATTTATATCATTGTAACCAAGATAATCAGTCTTTTGTATTCCAACTCAAAAGACCAGGTACATAGACTCCTACCTAGGTAGAGAATCATTAAAGAGAATTCTAATAATAAATATTAGAGATTCTATGATATGGTGACAAGAACATCTTTTGTGACCAAGAATACAGTTTCTAATTAGCAGGGGCAGGGGTAATCTTGGGATACAGTATATTAAGTTCCAGAGGAATGCCCATAAGTAAAGGCAAAAGATTTGATGTGGAGATAAAATTTTACATACATTTAGGTATAGGTTAAATGTCACCAGGACTTATCACCGGGACATAGGCATGTAATTAACCTTCATTTTATTCACAGGCTATATATGTCAAAGTCTTCCAAGGAAGATATTTCAGACAAGGAGTTTTCAATACCCTTTGAAGGGTAGGGGAAACAAATGTCAGAAAAAGCTCATGGTAATCTCAGGAAATTTTTAAGCTGCAGAAATTACAGGAAACCAGCACTGCCAATTCCAGCAACCTGTAGTACCTAATTATTAATCAATACATAAGTGAATATATAGAAGACAAAACATAACCTTGCTTCCAGCCTAAGTCAGTGTGCTTGCTTATTATTGTTCAGTTCAGTCACTCAGTTATCTCCAACTCTTTGCGACCCCATGAATTGCAGCACGCCAGGCCTCCCTGTCCATCACCAACTCCTAGAGTCCACCCAAACCCATGTCCATTGAGTCGGTGATGCCATCCAATCATCTCATCCTCTGTCGTCCCCTTCTCCTCCTGCCCTCAATCTTTCCCAGCATCAGGGTCTTTACAAATGAGTCAGCTCTTTGCATCAGGTGGCCAAAGTATTGGAGCTTCAGCTTCAACGTCAGCCCTTCCAATGAACACCCAGGATTGATCTCCTTTAGGATGGACTGATTGGATCTTCTTGCAGTCCAAGGGACTCTCAAGAGTCTTCTCCAACACCATAGTTTAAAAGCATCAATTCTTCGGCGGACAGCTTTCTTTATAGTCCAGCTCTCACATCCGTACATGACTACGGGAAAAACCATAACCTTGACTAGACGGACTTTGTTGGCTAAGTAATGTCTCTGCTTTTCAATATGCTATCTAGGTTGGTCATAACTTTCCTTCCAAGGAGTAACCGTCTTTTAATTTCATGGCTGCAATCACCATCAGCAGTGATTTTGGAGCCCCCAAAAATAAAGTCTAACACTGTTTCCACTGTTTCCCCGTCTATTTCCCATGAAATGATGGGACCGGATGCCATGATCTTAGTTTTCTGAATGTTGAGCTTTAAGCCAACTTTTTCACTCTCCTCTTTAACCTTCATCAAGATGCTCTTTAGTTCTCCTTCTCTGTCTGCCATAAGGGTGGTGTCATCTGCATATCTGAGGTTATTGATCTTCCTCCCAGCAATCTTGATTCCAGCTTGTGCTTCATCCAGCCTAACATTTCTCATGATGTCCTCTGCATATAAGTTAAATAACCAGGGTGACAGTATACAGCCTTGACGTACTTCTTTTCCTGTTTGGAACCAGTCTGTTGTTCCATGTCCAGTTCTAACTGTTGCTTCCTGACTCGCATATAGGTTTCTCAAGAGGCAGGTCAGGTAGTCTGTATTCCCATCTCTTTCAGAATTTTCCACAGTTTATTGTGATCCAAACAAAGGCTTTGGCATAGTCAATAAAGCAGAAATAGATGTTTTTCTGGAACTCTCTTGCTTTTTCGATGATCCAGTGGATGTTGGCAGTTTGATCTCTGGTTCCTCTGCCTTTCCTAAAACCAGTTTGAACATCTGGAAGTTCATGGTTCACGTATTGCTGAAGCCTGGCTTGGAGAATTTTAAGCATTACTTTACTAGCGTGTGAGATGAGTGCAGTTGTGCGGTAGTTTGAGCATTCTTTGGCATTGCCTTTCTTTGGGATTGGAATGAAAACTGACCTTTTCCAGTCCTGTGACCACTGCTGAGTTTTCCAAATTTGCTGGCATATTGAGTGTAGCACTTTCACAGCATCATCTTTGAGGATTTGAAATAGCTCAACTGGAATTCCATCACTTCCACTAGCTTTGTTCGTAGTGATGCTTTCTAAGGCCCACTTGACTTCACATTCCAGGATGTTTGGCTCTAGGTGAATGATCACATTATCATGGAATAAAATGAATTCTAGTTTTCATCTAACTCTAAAATCTTTTGAAAGTGACTTTCTTTGGCAGAATCTAGACTGGAACTCAGCTAGGGATTTAATCTTAAAATGTAGTTTTCTATGCTTCTTTTCTCAGAGATACAGGAGAGAGATTCAAGAGTTTGATATATTGCTCAATACATGTAGACATTATCTATGTAACCTAAGCTATAATCATATATGATATTCTTCCCTTTTCTGAGATTAAGAGAGAATGGGGAGCTCATTATAATGTAGATTCCTAGTATATCTCCAATAGAACCAAGCATCTATACCGTTAAGAAGCACAAAAGATATCCTTACTGATACTAAATTTTAAGAATCACTGCCCAAGGGCTTCCTTGGTGGCTCAGTCAGTAAAGAATCTGCCTGGAATGCAGGAGACCCAGGTTTGATCCCTGGGTCAGGAAGATCCTCTGGAGAAGGGAATGGCAACCCACTCCAGTATTCTTGCCTGGAGAATTCAATGGGCAGAGTAGCCTGATGGGCTCCAGTCCATGGGATCACAAAGAGTTGGACACGACTGAGTGACTAACACATGCATGTCCTAGGAGAACCAAGTTATTATCTGTTTCAATAAGCTATATGTCACACATTTTGAATGGAATGCTAAACGTGGAATGGATTCTGGAAGCAAAAGCCTATTCATGTATTTACCAACACACACACATCAATATACACTTGCCTATTTAATATTTTTATATTTAACAAAATTGCTACAGGTGATTTGGACACAGTATTATTGAGCTTAAAAATACATTTAAAAGTGTAAAGACAAAGTTTTGGTATAAACTGAAAGTAATTTTATAAGAATAATTTTTTAGATTACTCTTAAGTTATGATTCTCTTCATGGTTAAGGGAACAATTAAAAATCTTCCCACAGTAATTGTAATGATTCTAAATGTGAATGGCTATGCAATTTTAATGAAACTTACTTTTTATTTCTAAGGTAGGTTAAATTACATTTTAACTTTATCTTATGTAAATTCATCATATAATTATCTTTATAAAATTTATTTCTCAGTGGAAATAATGTCTAAAATGTGGAGGCAGGGTTCATTATTCTCAAAAGCCCCTATCTCATCTAAAATTTGTTAATCTATAGTATTTTTGGTTCATTTAGGAAAAAGAACCAGATGATATTCAGTTAAAATTTCCTAATGTTCAAGTTACTTTCAACCAAGTTAGTGCTGGCCTGAAAGAACTATGTCTCCAAGGAAACTTTATTCTCTTTATAAATCTATAAATACTTCCAGGAGGTTGCCTCCCTTACTCTCAGAGACTTCTCGTGACTTGATAGCAACTGGTGGAAAATTTAACAAAAACATCTTAAGTTCATTTCTTTTTAGTCCAAATCTTTCTGCACAGGATGAACATGTTACGAAGTTACTGTTCTCCTTTAATCCCTTTCCACACCCCATCAACACCATTTACTTGATCATTTCTTACTCTGCCTGCACTAGCCTGGAATCAGGATTATTCCTTGATCTGTTCAGTGTTCCAGCCTCCCTTGTGTCTGTGCCACCTTAGCTGACATGCACTTGTTCTTCCACAGTTCTCTATACGTGCAAGCAGCAGGACAAACTTTTTCTCTTTCGGGTAGAGCATAACCCTAAAGATTGATAACCCGACAAAGCAATTACAGTAAAACTCTATTACAAAGCACTTCACTATTTCACAGATTCAATTATACCTTAGGTCAAACTATGACTACTGTGTACATTGTGCATTTCTCTTAATATAACATAGAAGGAGCCTACCAGGTGGGTGTTATCTTATCCTCTGACATCAGCATTATTACAGTGGTCTCTTTTATTGCATTGATTCATGCTCCTTGATAGAAAAAAAATTACTTTCTATGCAATTTTCAAGGACAAGCGGATAAACAATGACAGAAAATACTATCAGGCATCATTTTGTCTTGTAATATAACCTTATCCCATTACATATTGTCCCAGTTATAAATATAGGTGGTGATTTACAGTCAGAGGCCAAATATTTTAAAATGATTTTCTATGAAAGATGTTCTAAGAAGATATGATATTTGACTTAAGTGAAAATATTTATTCACATGATGGATGATAGCAGATGCCTCTGATGCCTGCAGTCACATCCCTTCATCCCATAGTTCTGCACACTTAGACTCACCTTGTGCTAAGGCTCCCATTCCATGCTTTGATCTCGTGTCTTCAGGACAGATCCAATAGGCATGATGCCAAGGCCCACCCTACTTTTAGGAGCCCACAAAAATCTTTTAATTTATTTTAAAATTAAAAGAAACAAACATTAAGTCTATAAAAATATTTTAACATCTAATAGTAATATATTTTTCTTTATACAAAGGCAGCCATAAAAATTAAATCCTTTTTATGTTGAAAGGGGCCAACCACAGTCATAAAGTGACCTTGCATGTCTTTCCACTCTTCCTATGGTTGTTGGCTTGCCCTTATATAAGTATCAGTTCAGTTCAGTCACTCAGTCGTGTCCGACTCTCTGCGATCCCATGAACTGCAGCACACCAGGCCTTCCTGTCCATCCCAACTCCCGGAGTCTACCCAAACCCATGTCCATCGAGTTGGTGATGCCATCCAACCATCTCATCCTTTGTCGTCCCCTTCTCCTCCTGCCCCTAATCCTTCCCAGCATCAGGGTCTTTTCCAATGAGTCAACTCTTTGCATGAGGTGGCCAAAGTATTGGAGCTTCAGCTTCAACGTCAATCCTTCCAATGAACACCCAGGATTGATCTCCTTTAGGATGGATTGATTGGATCTCCTGGTAGTCCAAGGGACTCTCAAGAGTCCTCTCCAACACCACAGTTCAAAAGCATCAATTCTTCGGCACTCAGCCTTCTTCACCATCCAACTCTCACATCCATACATGACCACTGGAAAAACCATAGCCTTGACTAGATGGACTTTTGTTTGCAAAGTAATGTCTCTGCTTTTAAATATGCTATCTAGGTTGGTCATAACCTTCCTTCCAAGGAGTAAGCGTCTTTTAATTTCATGGCTGCAATCACCATCAGCAGTGATTTTGGAGCCCAAAAAAATAAAGTCTGACACTGTTTCCCCATCTATTTCCCATGAAGTGATGGGACCAGATGCCATGATCTTAGTTTTCTGAATGTTGAGCTGTAAGCCAACTTTTTCATGGTCCTCTTTCACTTTCATCAAGAGGCTCTTTAGTTCTTCTTCACTTTCTGCCATAAGGGTTGTGTCATCTGCATATCTGAGGTTATTGATATTTCTCCCAGCAATCTTGATTCCAGCTTCTGTTTCTTCCAGCCCAGCGTTTCTCATGATGTACTCTGCATATAAGTTTAATAAACAGGGTGACAATATACAGCTTTGATGTACTCCTTTTCCTATTTGGAACCAGTCTGTTGTTCCATGTCCAGTTCTAACTGTTGCTTCCTGACCTGCATACAGGTTTCTCAAGAGGTAGGTCAGATGGTCTGGTATTCCCATCTCTTTCAGAATTTTCCACAGTTTATTGTGATCCACACAGTCAAAGGCTTTGGCATAGTCAATAAAGCAGAAATAGATGTTTTTCTGGAACTCTCTTGCTTTTCCGATGATCCAGTGGATATTGGCAATTTGATCTCTGGTTCCTCTACCTTTTCTAAAACCAGCTTGAACATCTGGAAGTTCACTGTGCAAGTGTTGCTGAAGCCTGGCTTGGAGAATTTTGAGCATTACTTTACTAGCATGTGAGATGAGTGCAATTTTGCGGTAGTTTGAGCATTCTTTGGCATTGCCTTTCTTTGGGATTGGAATGAAAACTGACCTTTTCTAGTCCTCTGGCCACTGCTGAGTTTTCCAAATTTGCTGGCATATCGATTGCAGCACTTTCACAGCATCCCCTTTGAGGATTTGAAATAGCTCAACTGGAATTCCATTACCTCCACTAGCTTTGTTCGTAGTGATGCTTTCTAAGGCCCACTTGACTTCACATTCCAGAATGTCTGGCTCTAGGTGAGTGATCACACCATCGTGATTATCTGGGTCGTGAAGATCTTTTTTGTACAGTTCTTCTGTGTATTCTTGCCACCTCTTCTAATATCTTCTGCTTCTGTTAGGTCCATATCATTTCTGTCCTTTATCGAGGCTTTCTTTGCATGAAATGTTCCTTTGGTATCTCTAATTTTCTTGAAGAGATCTCTAGTTTTTCCCAGTCTGTTGTTTTCCTCTATTTCTTTGCATTGATCGCTGAGGAAGGCTTTCTTATCTCACCTTGCTATTCTTTGGAACTCTGCATTCAGATGGGAATATCTTTCCTTTTCTCCTTTGCTTTTCACTTCTCTTCTCTTCCCAGCTATCTGTAAGGCCTCCTCAGACAGCCATTTTGCTTTTTTGCATTTCTTTTCCATGGGGATTTTCTTGATCCCTGTCTCCTGTACAATGTCACGAACCTCTGTCCATAGTTCATCAGGCACTCTGTCTATCAGATCTAGTCCCTTAAATCTATTTGTCACTTCTACTGTATACTCATAAGGTATTTGATCTAGGTCATACCTGAATGGACTAGTGGTTTTCCCTACATTCTTCAATTTAAGTCTGAATTTGGCAATAAGGAGTTCATGATCTGAGCCACAGTCTGCTCCCGGTCTTGTTTTTGCTGACTATATAAAGCTTCTCCATCTTTGGCTGCAAAGAATATAATCAATCTGATTTCGGTGTTGACCCTGTGGTGATGTCCACGTGTAGAGTCTTCTCTAGCTAGAATATATAGTGGAGTGAACATACCTGGGGCCAACAAGGTGGAAGGAAGAGTCAGGTAAACAATTTTGAGACATTTTTATAATTTTCCTGGAAGAATCAAGTCCCTTTTGTCCCTTTATCACATTTTCACATACTCTATAAAGCACATTTGTATACACTTCATGTTTTCTTGCAGTCAGTTTCTTACTTTATAGGTGTAGAGAACACAGATTAAGACTTAATTCTGTACTTCACCACTAATTTTAGTCTTTTAAAATTCTTGTTCCCAATTATATTTTCTTTTATACAAACAGATTTATCAAGATTTAATTCACATAGCATAAAATTCTCCATTGTGAAGTGGATCATTTGATGGTCTTTAGTATATTTATAGACTTGCACAATCATCACCATTAACTAATTTTTAATATTTTTATCACCCCCCAAAGAAATCTCATACCCATTTGTGATCACTTCCTCTTTCTTCTTTCCCCCAGGTCCTGAAAAATCACTAATCTGCTTTTTGTCTACATAGATTTGTATATACTGGACACTTTGAATTTATATAATGTGAAGTCTTTTGTGATTGACTTCTTTCATTTAGCATAGTGTTTTAAGGTATATTCATGTAGTATGGATGGTACTTTGTTCATTTTTATGACTAAATACTGTTCCACTGTGTGAATACATTACTTTTGTTTATTCATTCATCAGTTGATAGACATTTGTATGGTTTCTGCTTTTTGGCTATCAAGTATAATGATGCTATGGACATTTGTGTAAAAGCTTTTGTATAGACATATATTTCAAATCTCTTGGGCTTTTACCTAGGATTGATACTGCTGAGTGAAATTGTGACTCTGTGTTTAACTTTTTTAGGAACTTCCAAATTGCTTTCAAATGTGCTTCACATTTTTGCATCCCCACTGGGAATTTCTGAGTATTCTAATTCATCACATCCTCACCAACACTTGTTGCTTGCTTGTTTTTATTTTTATTTTATTTTAGTCATTCTTATACATATAAAGTGGCATCACATTATAGTTTTGATTAGCATTTTCCTTATGACTGCTTATATCAAGCATGTTTTCATGTGCTCTTGGACATTTGTATATTTTCTTTGGAGAAGAGTCTATGCAAATATTTTGCATGTTTTTAATTGGGCTGTCTTTTCAAATGAGTTCTAAGAGTTCTTTATATGTTGTGCATTAAGTATCATTATCAGATAACTTATTGTAAATATTTTCTCCCATTCTGTATCATTTCATTTTCTTTGAATTGAATGTATTTGTTATTAATAAAATTTATTTTTTTCGATAATTGTATTTTTACTGTAATAGCAAAGAAACCATTTCCTTACCCCAGGTCACAAAGATTCATACCTATATTTTTTCTTAGTTTTATATTTTAAGCTTTTATATTTGTCTGTGATTCATTTAGAACTAAATTTTGTACATGATGTGAAGTGTGGGTCCAATTTAACTCATTCTTTGTGTGTGGATATCTAGGTGACCCAACACCTTTTGTTGAAACAGCTGTTAGTTTCCCACTAAATTTTATTGATAACTTGTCAAGAACCAGTTGACCATACTGTAAGAATTTATTTTTGTATTCTCAGTTTTATTTCATTGATCTACATGTCTACCTACATGCCAGTACCTCATGTCTTGATTAATGGAGGTTTTTAATAATTTTTGAAATCAGGAAATGTGAATCCAACAACCTTACTCTCTTTTCCAAGACTGTTTGGGTTATTCTGCGTCATTTGTATTTTCATATGAATTTTAGGAGCAGCTTCTCAGTATCTAATAAAGAAAGGCAACTGCACTAAATGAGAAAAGTTGTGTTGAGTTTGCAGGTTAATTGAAGAGTATTTCCTCAATGGACGAATTTTCAGTCCAAGAATGTGAGATGTTTTTCTATGTACTTAGGACCTCTTTAATTTCTTTTGACCATTATTTAAAATTTTAAGTTTATGATTTGTTGAATGTATTCCTATTTAGTTCTTGTTGATGCTGTTATGAATTGAATTGTTTCTTTAATTTCATTTTCAGATTGTTCATTGCTAGGGAGGATCAAGAGGGAGGGGACATATATATACCTATGGCTGATTCATGTTTAGGATTGACAGAAAGCCTCAAAATTCTGTAAAGCAATTATCCTTTAATTAAAAAATAAATAAATTTTAGAAAAGAAATACATCTGATTTTTGTTTATTGATTTTGTAACCAGAAACTTTGTTGAACTAATTTATTCACTCTGTAATTTTTCTTAATGGATTCATTATGATTTTTCTATAAGAAAAACTAGCAGGCTTCCCAAGTGGCTCAGTGGTAAAGAATTAGCCTCCCAATGCTGGAGATGCTGGTTTGATCCCTGGGTTGGGAAGATCCCCCGGCGGAGGAAATGACAATCCACTCCTGTATTCTTGCCTGAAAAAATCTCATAGACAGGAGCCTGGAGGGCTACAGTCTGTGGTATCACATAGTGTCAGACGTGACTGAGAGACTGAGGAGGTATGAATAGAAAAAACTATGTCATTTATAAATAGAGATGATTTTACTTAAACTTTTCCAATCTTGGTTCTTTCTTTTCAATGCTTAGCTTAGGACCCTCATTCCAATATTAAAATGAAGTGGGGTGAGTGTATGTGTTAGTCGCTTAGTCGTATCTGACTCTTTGTGACCCCATGGACTATGTAGCCTTCCAGGTCCCTCTGTCCATGGGATTCTACAGGCAAGAATACTGGAGTAGGCTGCCATTCCCTTCTCCAGGGGTGAGTGTATGTGTGCATGCTAAGTCACTTCAATCATGCCCGACTCTTTGCAATCCTATGGAGTGTAGCCCTCCAGTCTCCTCTTTCCATGGAATTCTCCAAGCAAGAATACTGGAGTGAGTTGCCATGCACTCCTCTAGTGGATCTTTCAGACTCAGGGTTCAAACCCACATCTCTTATGTCTCCTACATTAGCAGGTGGGTTCTTTACCACTAGAGCCACTTGGGAAGCCCGGAGGTGAGTGTGTATCCCTGTCTTTTTCCTGATCTTAGGTAAAGCTTTAACCATAAAATCTGATATCACCTGGAGATTTTTCATAGATTTGCTTTATTGTTTGATAAAGTTGTTTTCTGCTTCTACTTTGCTAGGTGTTTTTATAATGAAAATATGCTTTTTTACTTCCAAATAATTTTTCTATTAATACATCTGTTAAGGTATTTATGTGATTTTGGTCTTCTAAGTAATATGGTGTTATTAATGGATTGTTTTTTGTATTTTGAACCAATCTTTTCTTACTGATATAAATTTAACCTTGGCATAGTGTATAGTGTTTTGTTTATTTTTCTTGTTGCTGGACTCAATTTGTTAGTATTTGGCTGAGTAGTTTTGCATCCATATTCATAAGGGATATTTGATTATTTTTCTCTTGTGCTGTCTTTGCCTGGTTTTGGTTGTGGGTTGATGCTGTCCTCGATAAATGATTTGGGAAATACTCACTCTTTGATACTTTAGAAGAATTTCTGAAGATTTGGTGTTATTTCTACCTTAAATATGTGTTAGAATAAACCAGTAAAGTGATCTTGGGTGGGATTTCCTTTGTTTTTTTGATTATCAATTAACTCTATTTACTTTTATACATCTTTTCAGATTTTTTAATTTATTTTTTGAGTTAATTTCAGTAGTTTTTTTCTTCCTGGAAATGTGTCCACTTTATCCAAGTTATTGCATTTTTTGACATATAGATGTGGTAACTTGTATTTTCTCATGGTGTTAACTTATATCCTTTTATTATCCTGTAAGAAGACAGCAGTCTCTCTTTTTTTCTTTCTGACAAGACTTTGAGATTTGTCTCTACTTTCCTGATTACCCTAGCTAAAAAGTTTTGTTAATTTTGTTTGAATCTTTCCAAAGAAACAATTTTTGATTTTGTTGATTTTCTCTATTTGTTTTTCTAGTTCTATGTCCTTTTCTTCTGGTCTATTTATTATGTTTTTCTTTCTGCTTCTTTCAGTTTTGCTCTTCATTTTATTTCTTAAGGTGAAAAGTTAGAGTGTTCCTTTGAGATCTTTTTTCATGCAGGTGATATTGTTGTTGTTCACTTGCTGAGTCATGTCTGACTCTTTGCGACCCCAAGAACTGCAGCATACCAGTCTTCCTTGTCCTTTACTCTCTCTAGGAGTTTGCTCAAATTCATGTCCATTTAGTCGGTAATACAGGGAATAACATCTATAAATTTCTCTCTCTACACTACTTTAACTGAATCTCATAATTATTTTTATTTTGTGCTTTTTATTAATCACAAGATATTTTCAAAATTCTCTTGTAATTTGAGCCATTTGTTTTTTAAGAGCATATTGTTTATTTTCAGCATATTTGTGTAATCTGCAAATTTCTTTCCTTTATTGATAGCTCATTTAATTCCAATGTGCCTGAACATTATACTTTATATAATTGCAATTATATAGAATTTATTAAGGCTTATTTTAAAGCCCATCAAATGGTCTATCCTGGTACATATTTCACATACACTTAAGATGATTTTCTGATGTATTTTGAAGACTAATACTTTGTTGGCCACATTATTTGCAAATATTTTTTCCCAATCTGCGTGTTGTCTTTTTGTTTTGTTCATTGTTTCCTTTGCTGTGCAAAAGCTTTTAAGTTGGTCACATTTGTTAATTTTATTTAATTTCCATTAGTCAGGGAGATGGATCGAAAAAGATATTGCTGTGATTTATGTCAGAGAATGTTCTGCCTATGATTTCCTCTAAGAGTTTTATAGTGTCTGGTCTCACATTTAGGTCTATAATCTATCTTGAACTTATTTTTGCATATGTGTTAAAGAATGGGTTTTCTCTGATGGCTCAGCTGGTAAAGAATCTGCCTGCAATATGGGAGACCTGGGCTCAATCTCAGGGTTAAAGAATGATCTAAATTTATTTTCTTAAATGCGGCTCTCCAGTTAACCCAGTACTATTTGTTGAAGAGACTGTCTTCCAACATTGTGTGGTCTTGCCTTCTCTGTCATAGATTAATTGATAATAGGTGAATGCCACCACCTTTATGTCAGAAAGTGAAGAGGAACTAAAAAGCCTCTTGATGAAAGTGAAAGAGGAGAGTGAAAATGTTGGTTAAAGCTCAACATTCAGAAAACTAAGATCATGGAATCTGGTCCCATCACTTCATGGCAAATAGATGGGGAAACAGTGCAAACAGTGTCAGACTTCATTTATGGGGGCTCCAAAATCACTACAGATGGTGATTGCAGCCATGAAATTAAAAGACGCTTACTCCTTGAAAGGAAAGTTATGACCAACCTAGATAGCATGTTGAAAAGCAGAGACATTACTTTGCCAACAAAAGTCCATCTAGTCAAGGCTATGGTTTTTCCAGTGGTCATGTATGGATGTGAGAGTTGGACTGTGAAAAAAGCTGAGTGCTGAAAAATTGATGCTTTTGAAGTGTGGTGTTGGAGAAGACTCTTGAGAGTCCCTTGGACTGCAAGGAGATCCAACTAGTCCATCCTAAAGGAGATCAGTCCTGGGTGTTCATTGGAAGGACTGATGTTGAAGCTGAAATTCCAATACTTTGGCCACCTCATGTGAAGAGTGACTCATTAGAAAAGACCCTGATGCTGGGAAGGATTGGGGGCGGGAGGAGAAGGGGTTGACAGAGGATGAGATGGCTGGATGGCATCACTGACTCAATGGACATGAGTGGGTAGACTCTGGGAGTTGGCGATGGACAGGGAGGCCTGGCGTGCTGTGATTCATGGGGTCGCAAAGAGTCGGACACGACTGAGTGACTGAACTGAACTGAAAGAGTTTATTTTTGGATTTTCTATCCTGTTCTGTTGATCTATATTACTATTGCCATACTGTCTTGATTACTGTAGCTTTGTAGTATAGTCTGAAGTCAAGGAGCCTGATTCATCCAGCTCTGTTTTTCTTTCTCAAGATTGTTTTGGCTATATAGGGTCTTTTGTGCTTCCATACAAATTCTAAGATTGTTTTTTGGTTCTAGTTTTGTGAAAAATGCCATTGATAATTTGATACTGATTGTTCAGAATCTGTATATTGTCTTGGGTAGTATAGTCATTTTGACAATTTTGTTAATCTACTTACATGTAATGCAGTTACTGATAAAGTGAAAGTTGAGTCTGACATTTTTGCTATTTGTTGTCTATTTATCTTGTCTTTTTGCTACTGTTATTCCTTTAAAAAAAAAAACAACTATTTTGCTAAATAGATATTTTGTAGGATATTTAACTCTTTTGTTTCCTTATTTGTTAGTTATCATCTTCGTAGGTCTCCTAGGGATTACAATTAACATCATAACTAAAGCAATGTAGTTTTTATTAAAGCTTGAGTTTATACAATGTACAGAAATTTTGCCCCAACTTAGTGCCATTCCTCAGCTTTACATACGTCCTATTTTCATATAAATAAACACTTTTATATGAGTTCATCCTCATAGTGTTAAAATTATTTTTTGTACAGAAGTGAAGCATTACCAAGAAAAATATATTTATAACGTCTTTTATGTTTACCTGTGCCATTACTTTTACCAATGCTCTTATTTTTTTCCCATTGATTTGAGTTATTGCATAGTGTTTTTTCCTGAAGGACTCATTTAATATTTCTTATAGGAAAGTCTTTTAGTGATGAAATCTCTCGGTTTTTATTTATTAGGGTGTGTGTTAATTTCTCCTTCAATTTTGAAAGATAGTTTTGCTGAATACAGGATTCTTGGTTGACATTCATTTTCTTTCAGCACTTTGAATGTGTCATCCTACTGCCATCTGGCATCCATTATCCTATGAAGAGTCAGCTGTTAACTTTTTTGTGAATTCCTCATATGTGATGAGTTGCTTTTCTCTTCTCACTTGCATCATCCTTTTTGTCTTTGGCTTTCATCAGTTGCACTATGATGTGTCTAGAAGTGGATCTCTCTAGTTCATCCATTTTAGAATTAATTGAGCATTTGGATGGGCAAATAAATGTTTTTCATCAAATTTGGAGGGTTTTTTATGCTATTATTTATTAAAATATTCTTTCTACTCCTTTGTCTTCTCTTGAGACTAATTAAGCATATGTTTATATGCTAAATGGTATGTCACAAGATTCTGAGAGTCTATTTTTCTTCATTTTTTTCTTTGTCTTCTCATATTGGATAACCTTAATTGACCTATTTTCATGTTCACTATTTTCTTTTTCTATCCAATCCAGCCTGTTGCTTATCCTTTCTAATGAGTATTTCATTTTATATATACTTTTCAATTAAAGACTTATTTCTCTTTTCTTTTTTAATAGTTTTTGTCTTGATTAATATCTATTTGGTGAGACATTGTTCCCAAAGTCTCTTGAATAGACTAGTATCTATTTGGTGAGACATTGTTCCCACAAAACTGCAGAGATGGTTTCTTTTAGCTCTTTGAACATATTTATATCAGCTTTGAATATTAAGCCCAATGTCTGATCTTTCTCAGGAATAATTTTCTATTGACTGATTCCCACTCCCTCACCCTCCTTGTATGGGTCATGCTTTTGGTTTTTTGTTTTGTTTTTTGTGTGTCTCATAATGCTTTATTAAAACTTACACATTTTAGATAGTATAATATGGGATCCAGTGATGCAGATCACCTCCTCCCCTAAAGTTTGTGTTATTGCTGATTATTAACTTGTTTTTTGTTATTCTTCCTGCTATTTGTTTTGTGTCTTTCCTGGACTAATTCCATAAGGTCTGTATTCTTTGTGTTGTGTGGCCACTGAATGCCCTGCTTGGTTACTTTCATTTTCAGCTAATAATTTGAAAGAGATTTTCTTAAATGCTTTGAGCTGATAAGTTTCCCAGTCTTAGCAGAAGAGCACTGTGTTTGTTTTGATATTTGCTTTCAGTGC
This sequence comes from Giraffa tippelskirchi, assembly GCF_054371585.1. NCBI lineage: Eukaryota > Metazoa > Chordata > Mammalia > Artiodactyla > Giraffidae > Giraffa > Giraffa tippelskirchi. Next base: position 77,886,311 of record NC_137275.1, on the reverse strand, counting down.
TCAGGCAGGCAGTTTATAACTCTGTCTTAGCTTTCTTTCACTTCCTCCTTGTCAGAGATTCAAGGTCAGATAGAGCTGAGAGATTAGGTCTTTTGTTTTTATTTGGCATGAATACAAGCCTTTATATGGGCATTATCTTCTTGGTTTCTAGGAATACAGTAAGTCTTTAAAAGTCCCCTATTGATCTCATTCTCAGTTTTTAAGTTGTTGGTCACCCCCTTTTTAGTCGCCAACTGTTGCCACCTCGGGCAAATAGATGGGGAAAAAATGGAAACAGTGTCAGTGTTCATATGCTTGGGCTCCAAAATTACTGCAGACAATGACTGCAGTCACAAAATTAAAAGACACTTGCTCTTTGGAAGAAAAGCCATGACAAAACTAGATAGCATATTTAAAAGCAGAGACATTGCTTTGCCAACAAAGATGTGTATAGTCAAAACTATGGTTTTTCCACATCTGTAGTCACATGCAGATGTGAGAGTTGGACCATAAGGAAGGCTGAGTGCTGAAAAATTGATTCTTTCACTGTGGTGTTGGAGAAGACTCTTGAGGGTCCCCTGGACTGTAAGGAGATTAAGCCAGTCAATCCTAAAGGAAATCAGTCTTGAATACTCATTTAAAGGACTGATGCTGATGCTCCAATACTTTGGCCACCTGATGGGAAGAGCTGACTCATTGGAAAAGACCCTGATGCTGGGAAAGATTGAGGGCAGGCTGAGAAGAGGATGACAGAGGACGAGATGTTTGGATGGCATCACCGACTCAATGGATATAAGTTTGAGCAAACTGGGAGATCATAAAGGACAGGGAGGCCTGGTGTGCTGCAGTCCATGCGTAGCAAAGAGTCAGATACCATCTACCGACTGAAGAACAACAGGCAGATGAAATTTCAAACAATTGCTACTGATTGTTTTAGATCAAGACCCTGGTATAGCTGTTTGTTGTTGTTTAGTTGCTAATTTGTGTCCGACTCCTTTGTGACCCCATGAACTGCAGCCCACCAGGCTCCTCTGTCCATGGGATTTACCAGGCAACAATACTGGAGTGGGTTGCCATTTCCTTCTCCAGAGTATCTTCCTGACCTTTGGATTGAACCTGCGGAATGGCAACCTATCCAATATTCTTGCCTGGGAAATCCCATGGCTAGAGGAACCTGGTGGGTTACACTCCTTGGTATCACAAACAGTTGGACATGACTGAGCAATTGAGTACACATCCTATCTTACTAAATTCAATGTTAATTTACTGTGGCTGTGAGTCTAACAGGATTCCCTACTTTTTTTCATTCCTGAAAAAAATATATATCACATAATGTAAAAACAAAATGAACAGCATGTTCTTTAGTTTGCATCTTACTGTAAATTGCTTTCTAGTTCTGGAACATGTTCAGAACATTTTTTAACAAATTAAATTTTGCCTTCTTCAATAAAAGAATAATATGTCCTCTATGGTGAACAAATGTTGTAGTTCAATTCTATATTTAAACTTATGCTCCAACATTGTGGATTATATATTTTCTTTATATAACTACTAAATTACAGAACTTCCAGGTGCTCCTACTTATAAACAAGTCTGTATCTAAACATTATCTACTTAACCTACATCCAGAATAAAAAGAACCTATATATCCCCAATAAAGAAAATTGTTGCAATGCCTCATAACCAAAATGTATGGTTATATAACTCTTTGCTACTATAAAAAAAAAATCTTGTACTGAATTAAGAGAAAAATCCCTATATGTTTTACCAGGCAAAATACAAAAATCTACTCTTTGAAATAATGTGATCCTAATTATAAAGTGAGAAATACTATACTTAAGGTATTATTATCACTATTGTTATTTACAAAGCAAATTCTCTGTAACTTACAGGCATTAGATGGTTGTTTTACCCACTTCCTATGATTACCTTTTCATTTTCAGTGTTTTATTTACTCATCTATCTGCCTAGTATCTGCTAATTGTGTTCTATGTATACCCACTGATTCATAACTTCATTTATTTACTTCATATCTATTAGGTATCAGCAATAAACTCTTTAAGGGGAGGGACTAGATCTTACTCATGTTTGTCTATTTTCTACCACAGTGGCTATAATGAAAAACATGAAACTAGAAAAACATAAAGCAATGCTATATTTTAGTATTACATGGTTATCTTTGAGATTACAAAAAGGTTGTTCTGCACAAAAGTGTTAATATTTGATCATTTTTGACTTTCCAAAATAAAACTTCATGTGATCCGCCTTAGTATAGTTATGTGTAGAACAGCCAAATGATCAGACACCAACTCATAGAACAGGTCAAATCTGACCTCACTTTAGGATTTAGTTTGGAAGCAGGGAATTGGTGATTATCACATTAAAGTATATGTACCCTCAAAAACCTCGAATAGCCAAAGCAATCTTGAGAAAGAAGAATGGAACTGGAGGAATCAACCTGCCTGACTTCAGGCTCTACTACAAAGCCACAGTCATCAAGACAGTATGGTACTGGCACAAAGATAGAAATATAGATCAATGGAACAAAATAGAAAGCCCAGAGATAAACCCACACACCTATGGACACCTTATCTTCGACAAAGGAGGCAAGAATATACAATGGAGAAAAAACAATCTCTTTAACAAGTGGTGCTGGGAAAACTGGCCAACCACTTGTAAAATAATGAAACTAGAACACTTTCTAACACCATACACAAAAATAAACTCAAAATGGATTAAAGATCTAAACATAAGACCAGAAACTATAAAACTCCTAGAGGAAAACATAGGCAAAACACTCTCCGATATAAATCACAGCAGGATCATCCATGACCCACCTCCCATAATATTTGAAATAAAAGCAAAAATAAACAAATGGGACCTAATTCAAATCAAAAGCTTTTGCAGAACAAAGGAAACTATAAGCAAGGTGAAAAGACAGCCTTCAGAATGGGAGAAAATAATAGCAAACGAAGCAACAGACAAACAATTAATCTCAAAAATATACAAGCAACTCCTGCAGCTGAATTCCAGAAAAATAAACGACCCAATCAAAAAGTGGGCCAAAGAACTAAACAGACATTTCTCCAAAGAAGACATACAGATGGCTAACAAACACATGAAAAGATGCTCAACATCACTCATTATTAGAGAAATGCAAATCAAAACCACAATGAGGTACCATTTCACGCCCGTCAGAATGGCTGCTATCCAAAAGTCTACAAGCAATAAATGCTGGAGAGGGTGTGGAGAAAAGGGAACCCTCTAACACTGTTGGTGAGAATGCAAACTAGTACAACCACTATGGAGAACAGTGTGGAGATTCCTTAAAAAACTGGGAATAGAACTGCCATATGATCCAGCAATCACAATGCTGGGCATACACACCGAGGAAACCAAAATTGAAAGAGACGCGTGTACCCCAATGTTCATCGCAGCACTGTTTATAATAGCCAGGACATAGAAGCAACCTAGATGTCCATCAGCAGACGAAAGGATAAGGAAGCTGTGGTACATATACACAATGGAATATTACTCAGCCATTAAAAAAATACATTTGAACCAGTTCTATTGAGATGGATGAAACTGGAGCCCATTATACAGAGTGAAGTAAGCCAGAGAGAAAAACACCAATACAGTATACTAATGTATATATATCGAATTTGAAAGATGGTAACGATAACCCTATATGCGAGACAGAATAAGACGCACAGATGCATAGAACAGTCTTATGGACTCTGAGGGAGAAGGTGAGGGTGGGACGTTCTGAGAGAATAGCATTGAAACATGTATATTATTGTATGTGAAACAGAACACCATTCCATGTTCGATGCATGAGACTAATGCTCAGGGCTGGGGCAATGGGATGACCCAGAGGGATGGGATGGGGAGGGAGGTGGGAGGGGGGTTCAGGATGGGGAACACATGTAAACCCATGGCTGATTCATGTCAATGTATGGCAAAAACCACTACAATATTGTAAAGTAATTAGCCCCCAACTAAAATAAATAAATTTACTAAAAAAAAACACAAAAATCTGTAAAGCAATTATCCTTCAATTAAAAACAAATAAATTAAAAAATAAACAAACTAAAAAAAAAGTATATGTACCCTCATATTCATCACAGCATAATCACAATAGTGAACAATATGTAAGAAGCCTACATGTCCAATAATGGATGAAACAAAAAAGAAAATGTGACACACACGTATAAACATACACACTGGAATATTATTCAGCCATAAGAAAGAAGAGAATCAGTCTTTTGTCTTATAGCGATAGAGCTTGAGGACCTTATACTGAGTGAAATGTCAGACAGACAAAAGTAAATACTATATGATGTCATCCTTATGTGGAATCTGAAAACAATGACCTTATAAATAAGAGAGTAGAAGAATGGTTACCAGGAGTCTGGGTTGGGGGAAATGGGGTGATGTTGATTAAAGAGTATAAACTTCCAGTTATAAATTGAATAAGTCCCGAAGACCTAGTTTAAAGCATGGTAAATATCATTAATACAACTATATTATTTACTTGAAACTTGCTAAGAGAGCAAATCTTAAAAGTTTTCAGTAGGCTACAAAAAGAAGGTAATTATGTGAGGTGAGAGAAGTTATTACTAACCCTATTGTGGTAGTCATTTCACAATATATATGTGGATCAAGTTGTCATGTTCTATGCCTTACACAATATATAATTGTATCTCAGTTATCTGGAAAATATGTAAAGAATAATGATTACTGTTTAATCTTACATACATTTTGACTCTTTTTTCCCCCTTCAGTTCAGTTCAGTTCAGTCACCCAGTCGTGTCCGACTCTCTGTGACCCCATGAATTGCAGCACGCCAGGCCTCTCTGTCCATCACCAACTCCAGGAGTCTACCCAAACCCATGTCCATCGAGTCGGTTATGCCATCTAACCATCTCATCCTCTGTCGTCCCCTTCTCCTCTTCCCCCCAATGCCACCCAGCATCAGGGCCTTTTCCAATGAGTCAACCCTTCGCATGAGGTGGCCAAAGTATTGGAGTTTCAGCTTCAACATCAGTCCTTCCAATGAACACCCAGGGTTGATCTCTTTTAGGATGGATTGATTGGATCTCCTTGCAGTCCAAGGGACTCTCAAGAGTCTTCTTCAACACCACAGTTCAAAAGCATCAATTCTTCGGCGCTCAGCTTTCTTCACCGTCCAACTCTCACATCTATACATGACCACTGGAAAAACCATAGCCTTAACTAGATGGACTTTTGTTGGCAAAGTAATGTCTCTGCTTTTAAATATGATATCTAGGTTGGCCATGACCCTCCTTCCAAGGAGTAAGCGTCTTTTAATTTCATGGCCGCAATCACCATCAGCAGTGATTTCGGAGCCCCCAAAAATAAAGTCTGACACTGTTTCCACTGTTTCCCCATCTATTTCCCATGAAGTGATGGGACCAGATGCCACGATCTTAGTTTTCTGAACGTTGAGCTTCAAGCTAACTTTTTCACTCTCCTCTTTCACTTTCATCAAGAGTCTCTTTAGTTCTTCTTCACTTTCTGCCATAAGGGTGGTGCATCCGCATATCTGAGGTTATTGATATTTCTCCCGGCAATCTTAATTCCAGCTTGTGTTTCTTCCAGCCCAGCGTTTCTCATGATGTACTCTGCATATAAGTTAAATAAGCAGGGTGACAATATACAGCCTTGATGTACTCCTTTTCCTATCTAGAACCAGTCTGTTGTTCCATGTCCAGTTCTAACTGTTGCTTCCTGACCTGCATACAAGTTTCTCAAGAGGCAGGTCAGATGGTCTGGTATTCCCATCTCTTTCAGAATTTTCCACAGTTTATTGTGATCCACACAGTCAAAGGTTTTGGCACAGTCAATAAAGCAGAAATAGATGTTTTTCTGGAACTCTTGCTTTTTCGATGATCCAGCGGATATTGGCAATTTGATCTCTGGTTCCTCTGCCTTTTCTAAAACCAGCTTGAACATCTGGAAGTTCACGGTTCATGTATTGCTGAAGCCTGACTTGGAGAATTTTGAGCATTTCCCCACTTAGTTTACTTATTATAGATAAAATCTGTTCATTTTTAGACAGATAACACTGGCATACCACATATATCAGTTAAGATAATTTCCACTGGAAAAAACTGAAAACCTGACTTAAATTGGCCTAATGAGTGAGGACATTTTAAGCTTTCAACTAGGAACCCAGAAGAGTATGTGTCCCAGTATCAGCCTCGGTATTTGGCTGCATTTTATTCTGATTCCCTCATTTATATTCTTTAGTTGCTGAGTTTGTGTCTTGTACCCTGATATACAAAAACAATAGAGGCCTTCTCCTATATTTGCTTTCTCTTGAGAGTGATTGATTATATTCTTTGCAGCCAAAGATTGAGAAGCTCTATACAGTCAGCAAAAACAAGACCGGGAGCAGACTGTGGCTCAGATCATGAACTGCTTATTGCCAAATTCAGACTTAAATTGAAGAAAGTAGGAAAAACCACTAGACCATTCAGGTATGACCTAGATCAAATCCCTTATGAGTATACAGTGGAAGTGACAAATAGATTTAAGGGACTAGACCTGATAGACAGAGTGCCTGATGAACTATGGACAGAGGTTCGTGACATTGTACGGGAGACAGGGATCAAGAAAATTCCCATGGAAAAGAAATGCAAAAAAGCAAAATGGCTGTCTGAGGAGGCCTACACATAGCTGGGAAGAGAAGAGAAGCGAAAAGCAAAGGAGAAAAGGAAAGATATTCTCATCTGAATGCAGAGTTTCAAAGAATAGCAAGGAGAGATAAGAAAGCCTTCCTCAGCAATCAGTGCAAAGAAATAGAGGAAAACAACAGATTGGGAAAGACTAGAGATCTCTTCAAGAAAATTAGAGATACCAAAGGAACATTTCATGCAAAGATAGGCTCGATAAAGGACAGAAATGGTATGGACCTAACAGAAGCAGAAGATATTAAGAAGAGGTGGCAAGAATACACAGAAGAACTGTACTAAAAAGATCTTCACGACCCAGATAATCACGATGGTGTGATCACTCACCTAGAGCCAGACATCCTGGAATGTGAAGTCAAGTGGGCCTTAGGAAGCATCACTACGAACAAAGCTAGTGGAGGTGATGGAATTCCAATTGAGCTATTTCAAATCCTCAAAGCTGATGCTGTGAAAGTGCTGCACTCGGTATGCCAGCAAATTTGGAAAACTCAGCAGTGGCCACAGGACCAGAAGAGGTCAGTCTTCGTTCCATTCCCAAAGAAACACAATGCCAAAGAATGCTCAAACTACCACACAATTGCACTCATCTCACATGCTAGTAAAGTAATGCTCAAAATTCTCCAAGCCAGGCTTCAGCAATACGTGAACCGTGAACTTCCAGATGTTCAAGCTGGTTTTAGAAAAGGCAGAGGAACCAGAGATCAAATTGCCAATATCCGCTAGATCATCGAAAAAGTAAGAGAGTTCCAGAAAAACATCTATTTCTGCTTTATTGACTATGCCAAAGCCTTTGATTGTGTGGATCACAATAAACTGTGGAAAATTCTGAAAGAGATGGGAATACCAGCCCATCTGACCTGTCTCTTGAGAAACGTGTATGCTGGTCAGGAAGCAACAGTTAGAACTGGACATGGAACAACAGACTGGTTCCAAATAGGAAAAGGAATACATCAAGGTTGTATATTGTCACCCTGCTTATTTAACTTATATGCAGAGTACATCATGAGAAATGCTGGTCTGGAAGAAACACAAGCTGGAATCAAGATTGCCGGGAGAAATATCAATAACCTCAGATATGCAGATGACACCACCCTTATGGCAGAAAGTGAAGAAAAACTAAAGAGCCTCTTGATGAAGGTTAAAGAGGAGAGTGAAAAAGTTGGCTTGAAGCTCAACGTTCAGAAAACTAAGATCGTGGCATCTGGTCCCATCACTTTATGGGAAATAGATGGGGAAACAGTGGAAACAGTGTCAGACTTTATTTTTGGGGGCTCCGAAATCACTGCTGATGGTGATTGCAGCCATGAAATTAAAAGACGCTTACTCCTTGGAAGGAAGGTTATGGCCAACCTAGATAGCATATTTAAAAGTAGAGACATTACTTTGCCAACAAAAGTCTGTCTAGTCAAGGCTATGGTTTTTCCAGTGGTCATGTATGGATGTGAGAGTTGGACGGTGAAGAAAGCTGAGCGCCGAAGTATTGATGCTTTTGAACTGTGGTGCTGGAGAAGACTCTTGAGAGTCCCTTGGACTGCAAGGAGATCCAATCAATCCATCCTAAAAGAGATCAACCCTGGGTGTTCATTGGAAGGACTGATGTTGAAGCTGAAACTCCAATACTTTGGCCACCTCATGCGAAGGGTTGACTCATTGGAAAAGGCCCTGATGCTGGGTGGCATTGGGGGGAAGAGGAGAAGGGGACGACAGAGGATGAGATGGTTAGATGGCATAACCGACTCGATGGACATGGGTTTGGGTAGACTCCTGGAGTTGGTGATGGACAGAGAGGCCTGGCGTGCTGCAATTCATGGGGTCGCAAATAGTTGGACACGACTGAGCAGCTGAACTGAACTGAACTGAGTGTTATTCCTTTCCAGAAATCCCAAGCTCTTTATATCTGTTCCGATGGCTGGGACTTTAGATTAGCCCTCATTTCTGAACCTTTCTATGCCAAGGTGTTAAAATTTTGCTTAGATCTTCAGACTATTCTAGGAAACAGTGGTTTATGCCATTGTATGAGAGATATAATGGTATTGATTATTAAAATGAATGTGCATTTGGGTATTTTCTATTCAGTACAGATAAAGGTGAAATACTATGAAAGAAGAAAACGACAGGTGTATTTCAGCTAACTGCCAACTCCTGATAGACAGCGAAATGCAGAAAGATTCTCTGGGGGAACTAAAGAAATTCTCATCTCCTATGCCTACAGGGAAAATTTTGTTTAAAATTATTCCCATAACCTGAATGGAAAAACGCTGTAATGACTAGGTAAATGCTCACCTAATGTACAAAACTGTATATGACATCTGGTGAAGGTGGCCTAGTATATTGCAAGATAAAATATATAATTTGAACCAATCGCCATTTTGTGGCACTATATCACTGACAGGTAGAATATGTTGGCTTGCAAACCACTGCATAGAAATAAGATTTGCTCCTCTCATTGTAACTTCCCATGACCCATTTGGGAATTTGTGTTTCTATGTGCACAACTTTAGGCACCACTGGAATAAAGAAACTGATTCTTAAAGAGTGGTGGTTTGGAGGAAAAGGGAGAGGGGGAGTGTGCTTCTATCAGGAAACACAAGAAAGGGTCCACTAATCCCTACTCTTAGGACTATGTCTCCTGCCTTGTCACCTTGGACTCCTCTTGACAGAAACAGGCAGGAAAAAAGAGTTTGTTAAGATTTTAATGTCTACATTCATTAATATTATCTTGAATGCGCCAACATGAAGATTCAGAAACAAGGTAGATTATTATTATCTATGTAGAGTATTAACTTCTTAGGGCTCACTTTGCCTTTATTCTTACCCTTGGGATGATGTGAGAGGAACCAGATACAATCTGGCATTTAACAGGATCTACTGTAGGCACGTATCACAAAAAATAAATCTGGCATTTATAGGGAAGAAAGAGGCAGCTTTCCTTCCTTTCCTTCTAAGAGTCTCTTTGGAAATATAATGGGAAGAATCTTGAGTCCTCACACTTTGGAATCTAAGTAAATGTTTGCAGAGAAAGACAAGACTTTTGTATATGGCTTTACAACTCAAGGGATATCTTCGTATGTCAGAGAGTAAGAGGATCTGAATAGTACAAAGGGTACAGTGTAGCAAATACTGGTGCCACATCTGCATCCTATCAGTGTGCTCCAGACCATTTCCAACTGACAGCACTTGTATTTCTTTGCCTAAAAAATTGTTTTTACTGAAGACTTGGAAGTTACTTTTCAAAGATAACAGATTTAAATATGAGGATAATCAGTACTCTGTAAGAGTATATCTATGTCATGACTAAATAAATCTGAATAAAAACCCCATATTTTCGCTTGTGCTGAGACAGGCCTATCTTTACATTTCTCAAAGATTTTTTAGTGTGTGGAATTACATTTATAAAAATATAGTTGGCTTAACTGATAGCATTACCAGAATGACCTCTAGGTGTCTTATCCCACAGAGATCTGTGATCTTGCTCTTTTTTGATAGCATGACTGCTTTTTGGGAGGTGGACATATGAAACTTAGAAAACTAGGTTAACTGATAAGCTGAAGGCTGATGTTGGATCTCCATATGGAAAATTGTTATAACTCACCTCGTTTTCAGACTTAAGTTCACAAATCCTGAGCATTCGGATTGAAATGGAGGCTGGATCTCTTTGGCAAAGGACTTGTAACACTATTTATTGTAAACTCTCCCCAAAGAAATCTACTGCCATTTAGTAGAGTAACTGTATACTTGGAAAAAGAATATGCAAAATTCTTTTTTTTAATTTATTTATTTTAATTGGAAGCTAATTACTTTACAACATTGTGGTGGTTTTTGCCATACACTCACATGAATCATCCATTGGTGTACATGTGTTCCCAATCCTGAACTGCCCTCCCACCTCCCTCACCATCCCACCCCTCAGGGTCATCCCAGTGCACCAGCCCTGAGCACTCTGTCTCATGCATCGAACCTGGACTGGTGATCTATTTCACATATGATAATATACATGATTCAATGCTATTCTCTCAAATCATCCCACCCTCGCCTTCTCCCACAGAGTCCAAAAGTCTGTTCTTTACATCTGTGTCTCTTTTGCTGTCTCGCATATAGGATCATTGTTACCACCTTTCTAAATTCCATATTTATGCGTTAGTATACTGTATTGATGTTTTTCTTTCTGACTTACTTCACTCTGTGTAATAGGTTCCAGTTTCATCCACCTCATTAGAACTAATTCAAATGCATTCGTTTTAATAGCTGAGTAATATTCCATTGTGTATACTTACCATGACTTTCTTATCCATTCATTTGCTGATGAACATCTAGGTTGCTTCCATGTCCTGGCTATTATAAACAGTGATGCGATGAACATTGGGGTACACGTGTCTCTTTCAATTCTGGTTTCCTCAGTGTGTATTCCCAGCAGTGGGATTGCTGGGTTATATGGCAGTTCTATTTCCAGTTTTTTAAGGAATCTCCACACTGTTCTCCATAGTGGCTGTACTAGTTTGCATTCCCACCAACAGTGTAAGAGGGTTCCCTTTTCTTCTCACCCTCTCCACAATTTATTTTTTGTAGACTCTTGGATAGCAGCCATTCTGACCGGCATGAGATGGTAACTCATTGTAGTTTTGATTTGCATTTCTCTAATAATGAGTGATGTTGAGCATCTTTTCATGTGTCTGTTAGCCATCTGTATGTCTTCTTTGGAGAAGTGTCTGTTTAGTTCTTTGGCCCATTTTGTCATTGGGACTCTCATTTTTCTGGAAATGAGCTGCAGGAGTTACTTTATATTTTTGAGATTAATTCTTGTCAGTTACTTCATTTGCTATTATTTTCTCCCATTCTAAAAGCTGTCTTTTTACCTTGCTTATAGTTTCCTTCATTGTGCAAAAGCTTTTAAGTTTAATTAGGTCCCATTTGTTTATTTTTGCTTTTATTTCCATTACTTTGGAAAGTGGATCATAGAGGATCCTGCTGTGATTTATGTCGGAGAGTGTTTTGCCTATGTTTTCCTCTAGGGGTTTTATAGTTTCTGTCTTACGTTTAGATCTTTAATCCATTTTGAGTTTATTTTTGTGTATGGTGTTAGGAAGTGTTCTGCTGCTGCTGCTTCTAAGTCTCTGTAGTCATGTATGACTCTGTGCAACCCCATAGACGGCTGCCCACCAGGCTCCTCTGTCCCTGGGATTCTCCAGGCAAGAATACTGGAGTGGGTACCATTTCCTTCTCCAATGCATGAAAGTGAAAAGTGAAAGTGAAGTCGCTCAGTTGTGTCCGCCTCTTAGTGACCTCATGGACTGTAGCCTACCAGGCTCCTACATCCATGGGATTTTCCAGGCAAGAGTATTGGAGTGGGTTGCCATTTCCTTCTCCAGAAAGTGTTCTAGTTTCATTCATTTATAAGTGGTTGACCAATTTTCCAAGCACCGCTTGTTAAAAAAAATTGCCTTTCCTCCATCATATATTCTTGCCTACTTTATCAAAGATAAGATGTCCATAGGTGCATGGATTTATCTCTGGGCTTTCTATTTTGTTCCATTGATCTATATTTCTGTCTTTGTGCCAGTACCATACTCTCCTGATGATTGTAGCTTTGTAGTATAGCCTGAAGTCAGGCAGGTTGATTCCTCCAGTTCCATTCTTCTTTCTCAAGATTGCTTTGGCTATTCGAGGTTTTTTGTATTTCCATACAAATTGTGAAATTATTTGTTCTAGATCTCTGAAAAATACCATTGGTAGTTTGATAGGGATTGCATTGAATCTATAGATTGCTTTGGGTAGTATACTTATTTTCACTATATTGATTCTTCCAATCCATGAACATGGTATATTTCTCCATCTATTTGTGTCCCCTTTGATTTCTTTCATCAGTGTTTTATACTTTTCTATATATAGGTCTTCGTTTCTTTAGGTAGCTTTATTCCTAAGTATTTTACACTTTTCGTTGCAATGGTGAATGGAATTTTTTCCTTAATATCCTTTCTGTTTTCTCATTGTTAGTATATAGGAATGCAAGGGATTTCTATGTGTTAATTTTATATCCTGCAACTTTACTATATTCATTGATTAGCTCTAGAAATTTTCTGGTGGAATCTTTAGGGTTTTCTATGTAGAGGATCATGCCATCTGCAAACAGTGAGAGTTTTACTTCTTCTTTTCCAATCTGGATTCCTTTTATTTCTCTTTCTTCCCTGATTGCTCTAGCTAAAACTTCCAAAACTATGTTAAATAGTAGAGGTGAAAGTGGGCACCCTTGTCTTGTTACTGACTTTAGGGGAAATGCTTTCAATTTTTCACCATTGAGAAGAATGTTTGCTGTGGGTTTATCATATATGGCTTTTATTATATTGAGGTATGTTCCTTTTATGCCTGCTTTCTGGAGGATTTTTATCATAAATGGATGTTGAATTTTGTCAAAGGCTTTCTCTGCATCTATTGAGATAATCATATGGTTTTTATTTTTCAATTTGTTAATATGGTGTATTGCATTGATTGATTTGTGAATATTTAAGAATCCTTGCATCCCATGGATAAAGTGCACCTGGTCATGATGTAGGATCTTTTTAATATGTTGTTGGGTTCTGTTTGCTAGAATTTTGTTAAGGATTTTTGCATCTACATTCATTAGTGTTATTGGCCTGTAGTTTTTTTTTTGTGGCATCTTTGTCTGGTTTTGGTATTAGGGTGATGGTGACCTCATAGAATGAGTTTGGAAGTTTACCTTTCTTTGCAATTATCAGGTAGAGTTTGATAGGATAAGTGTTAGCTCTTCTCTAAATTTTTGGTAGAATTCAGCTGTTAGGCCATCTGGTCCTGGGCTCTTGTTTGTTGGAATATTTCTGATTAAAATTTTGATTTCTGTGCTTGTGATGGGTCTGTTAAGATTTTCTACTTCTTCCTGGTTCAGTTTTGAAAAGTTATAGTTTTCTAAGAATTTGTCCATTTCTTCCTAGTTGTCCATTTTATTAGCATATAGTTGCTGATAGTAGTCTGTTATGATCCTTTGTATTTCTGTGTTGTCTGTTGTGATTTCTCCATTTTCATTTCTAATTTTGTTGATTTGATTCTTCTCCCTTTTTTTCTTGATGTGTCTGGGTAATGGTTTGTCTATTTTATCTTCTCAAAAAACCAGCTTTTAGCTTTGTTGATTTTTCCTAAGGTCTCCTTTGTTTCTTTTGCATTTATTTCTGCCCTAATTTTTAAGATTCCTTTCCTTCTACTAACCCTGGGGTTCTTTATTTCTTCTTTTTCTAGTTGCTTTAGGTGTAGGGTTAGGTTATTTATTTGATTTCTCGCCTGTTTCTTGAGGTAGGCTTGTATTGCTATGAGCCTTCTCCTTAGCACTGCTTTTTACTGAATCCCTAGGTTTTGGTTTGTTGTGTTTTCATTTTCATTCATTTCTATGCATATTTTGATTTCTTGTTCGATTTATTCTGTGATTTTTTGGTTATTTAGAAGTGTGTTGTTTAGCCTCCATATGTTTGTAATTTTAATAGCCTTTTTTCCTGTAGTTGAGATCTAATCTTATCTCATTGTGATCAGAAAAGATGCTTGAGATGATTCCAATTTTTTTTGAATTCACCAAGGCTAGATTTATGGCCCAGGATGTGATCTATCTTGGAGAAGGTTCCGTGTGCACTTGAGAAAAGGGAAATTCATTGTTTTGGAGTGAAATGTCCTATAGATATCAATTAGGTCTAACTAGATAGGTCTAACTAGATAGGTCTAACTCTGATAGACAGAGTGCCTGATGAACTATGGACAGAGGTTTGTGACATTGTACAGGAGACAGGGATCAAGAAAATCCCCATGGAAAAGAAATGCAAAAAAGCAAAATGGCTGTCTGAGGAGGCCTACACATAGCTGGGAAGAGAAGAGAAGCAAAAAGCAAAGGAGAAAAGGAAAAATATTCCCATCTGAATGCAGAGTTCCAAAGAATAGCAAGGAGAGATAAAAAAGCCTTCCTCAGCGATCAGTGCAAAGAGATAGAGGAAAACAACAGATTGGGAAAGACTAGAGATCTCTTCAAGAAAATTAGAGATACCAAAGGAACATTTCATGCAAAGATAGGCTCGATAAAGGACAGAAATGGTATGGACCTAACAGAAGCAGAAGATATTAAGAAGAGGTGGCAAGAATACACAGAAGAACTGTACAAAAAAGATCTTCACGACCCAGATAATCACGATGGTGTGATCACTCACCTAGAGCCAGACATCCTGGAATGTGAAGTCAAGTGGGCCTTAGAAAGCATCACTACGAACAAAGCTAGTGGAGGTGACGGAATTCCAGTTGAGCTATTTCAAATCCTCAAAGATGATGCTGTGAAAGTGCTGCACTCAATATGCCAGCAAATCTGGAAAACTCAGCAGTGCCCAGAGGACTAGAAAAGGTTAGTTTTCGTTCCAATCTCAAAGAAAGGAAATGCCAAAGAATGCTCAACCTACCGCACAATTGCACTCATCTCACATGCTAGTAAAGTAATGCTCAAAATTCTCCAAGCCAGGCTTCAGCAATACTTGCACAGTGAACTTCCAGATGTTCAAGCTGGTTTTAGAAAAGGCAGAGGAACCAGAGATCAAATTGCCAACATCCGCTGGATCATCGAAAAAGCAAGAGAGTTCCAGAAAAACATCTATTTCTGCTTTATTGACTATGCCAAAGCCTTTGATTGTGTGGATCACAATAAACTGTGGAAAATTCTGAAAGAGATGGGAATACCAGCCCATCTGAACTGTCTCTTGAGAAACCTGTATGCATGTCAGGAAGCAACAGTTAGAACTGGACATGGAACATCAGACTGGTCCCAAATTGGAAACCGAGTACATTCTGATTACAAATCTGTAATGGTTCTTTTAGTTATGTCAAGATTTGCTTTATATATTTTGAAGCATTTAATTGGGTACATATTCATGTAGAAATTCTATAAATTTCTGATGGATTAATTTCTTCATTATATTAAAATGTCCCTCTTCTTTTCCAGTAATGGTTTTTTCCTTAATATCTACTTTTCCTAATACTAATATAGAAGAACTGTATTTTGAAATTAGAATATATATGATATATATTTGTTAATTTCATGCATATTGCATATCAATTTTCTATTTGCATACATTGTGAAATGTTCACCCCAATAAGTCTAGTAACCATGTGTCCTATACGAAGTTACTACAGTATTATTGACTGTTTTCCTTACAGTGTGTATTATATCTCTGGGCTTACATATTTTATAACTGGAGATTGTAACTCTTAATCCCTTTACCTGTTTCACTCTGATCTACCCACCTTTGCTCTGGCCACTCCTATTTCTCTGTATGTGAGTTTTTGTGTTATAATTATTTTTTTGATTACACATAAAAGTGAGACTATATGATATTTACATTTCTCTTTTTGATTCATTTTTCTTTAGCATAATACCTTCTAGATTTATCTATGTTATCCCCAAATGACAAGCTTTCATTCTAACTTCTGTTAGTAATATTCAGTTGTGTATATAATACATCTTTTTAATCTTTTCATCTGTTAATGGATATTTTGATTCTTCCATATTTTGGCTATTGTAAAGATACAACAGACACTGATGTGCATGTATTTTTGCAAGTTAGTATTTTTGTTTCTTTAGATAAATACCCAGGAGTGGAATTGCTGGATCATATAGTAGTTCTATTTTTAAGTTTTTTGAGGAATATCCACACTGTTTTCTGCAGTGGCTCCACCAGTTTACATTCTCACCAACAGTGTACAAGGATTCCCTTTTCTGTACATTGTCAATATCTGTTGTGTTCTTTTTGATGATAGCCATTTGACAGGCATGAGGTAATATCTCATTGAGGTTTTGACTTGCATTTACCTGATGATTAGTGACGATGAACATCTTTTCATGTGTCTGTTGGCTATCTGCATATCTTCTTTGGAGAAATGTATATTCAGGTTCTCTGCCCATTTCTTAATTGAGTTGTTTTGTGTTTGATATTGACTTCTATGAGTTTGTTGCATATTTGGGGTATTAACCCCTTACCTGATATATTTTTTGCAAATATCTTCTCCCATTCAATATGCTGCCATTTTGTTTTAATGATAGCTTCCATTGCTGGGGAAAAGTTTTTTAGTTTGATGTAGTCTCATTTGTTTACTTTTGCTTTTGTTTCCCTTGTCTGTGCAGAGAGATCCAGAAAAATATTGCTAAGACTGATGTCAAAGAAAGCACTGTCTATACTTTCTTCAATGAGTTTTATAGTTTCAGTGATTACATATAAGAATTTAATTCATTATGAGTTTATTTTATATATATGTACTCTTGAGAACGGAGAAGGCAATGGCACCCTACTCCAGTACTCTTGCCTGGAAAATCCCATGGGTGGAGGAGCCTGGTAGGCTGCAGACCCATGGGGTCGCTAGGAATCGGACACGACTGAGCGACTTCACTTTCACTTTTCCCTTTCATGTACTGGAGAAGGAAATGGCAACCCACTCCAGTATTCTTGCCTGGAGAATCCCAGGGACAGTGGAGCCTGGTGGGATGCCGTCTAGGTCGCACAGAGTCGGACACAACTGAAGCGACTTAGCAGTAGCAGCAGTACTCTTGAGAAAGTAATGTAGTTTGATTCTATGCATGTAACTATCCAGTTTTCCCAAAACATTTGTTGAAGAGGCTGTACTTTTCTTATTATGTATTTTTGCCTCCTCTGTCATAGGTTAAGTAAATATAAAAATGTAGGATTCTTTCTGGTCTCTCTAATCTGTTCCACTGATTTATGAGTTTGTTTTTGTGCCAATCTGTTTTTGATTATTATTTCTTTGTAGTACAGTTTGAAACCAGGAAGCATGATACCTCCAGCTTTGTTTTTCTTTTTCAGTATTTTTTTGGTTAGTGGGCCTTCTGTATTTACATACAAATTTTAGAGTTGTTTGTTCTAGTTCTGTGAAAAAATGCCTTTGGTATTTTGATAGGTATTGCAATAAATCTGTAGATTGACTTGGGTAGTATGGTTATTTTAACAATATCAATGCTTCTAATCTATCAGCACAGCATATCTTTCCATTTGTTTGAGTCATCTTCAGTTTCTTTCATCAATGTATTTTAGCTTTCAGAATACAAGTCTTTTATCTCTTTGTTTAGATTTATCCCTACATATTTTATTGTACTTGATGTAACTGTAAATGGGATTGTTTTCTTATTTTTTCTAATAGTTCATTATTAGTGTATAGAAACAGATTTATGTATTTGATTTTGTATCCTGTTTCTTTACTGAATGCATTTATTAGTTTTAGCAGTTGTTTATTGGAGTCATTCGGGCTTCTTTTTATACTACAGTGTCATCCGCAAATAGTGACAGTTGTAGTACTTGCTTTTTTATTGAATGCATTTTATTTCTTCTTCTTTCCTAATTACTGTGAATAGGACTTCTAATACTAGGTTGAAAACAAAGTGGATAGAGTGGACATCCACGTCTTCTTCATGACTGTAGAGAACTTTTCAAATTTTTGCTGTTAAGTGTGGCATTCGGTGTGGGTGTGTCATGTATGGCCTTTATGACATTGAAATACATTTCCTCTATACCTACTTTATTGAGAGTGTTTATCATAAATGGAGTTGAACTTTGTCAAATATTTTTCTCTGCATCCATTGAGAAGATTATATAATTTTTATTCATTTTGTTCATATGGTGTATCATGTTGATTGAGTCATGAACTCACAGAATTTTAAAAATGAAAGTAAATGTATCAGTGATAACTGGGACGATACCAAGGGATAATTGAAATTTTAGAAGTTAAGAAAGAATAAATTTTTAGAAAACGGAGTAAATGATGACAAAAATTTTTCCAAATATAGTAACAAATGTAAACTCACAGATTTAGGAATCTCAAAAATTCTGAAGTAGGATAAATATAAAGAAAATGATATCTAGGTACATTACAGTCTAGCTATTGAAAACCAAAGATAAGAAAATCTTAAAAGCAGCATATAAAAGTGACACATTATAAGGTGAAAATTACAGGTAACTTACCATCATATAAAATGGGGTCCAGATGACAGTGCTAAAGCATTGATAGAGAACTGAAAAAAAAAAACTGTCAATGCAGAAATCAATATACTTTCAAAAATTAAGGTAAAATGAAAGTATAATTTGATGGATCAAAAGCTAAGAAAAATTTGAGTAGAATTGTGCTTCCAAAAATGCTAAGGGGGAATTAATCAGGTTGGAAAGAACAGAAAATAGTGCGATTGGTGAATGAAGTTATATTGTTGCAAGTTTATATATTTTATTTTATACAGTACAATGATAACCTTAAATCACCTATAATATATTTAAAATGTAAATGGTAATTGCCAGAGAAAAGGTTTAAAATATAGAGGTATAACTGAAAAGATAATAATAAAGGAAATAAAATATATACCAAACTAATTTTATTAAACTGAAAGTGGTTAAAAAGGAAACAGTAGAGAAAAAAAGAAATGGAATTTATAGTAAAAAAAAAAAAAGCAAAATGATAGTATTAAATACAATCATTTAAATAATTATATTGAAAAACAAATGAACTGATACTCCAATGTAATGTATATTTGTCAGACTGGTCAAAATGCAAGACCAAAATATATTCTGTTTACATGAGGTGAGCTTTAAATAAAAATGTATAAACAGTTAAATAATTATATGGGAATAGAATTCCAGGTAAACACTAATCATAAGAAACAGAATGTCCAACAAGAGCAGAAACAGAAATTAATGAACACAGTCCTAGGCCATGACAGTAAATGTATAGTCAAGCTCATCTTTTGTGAATATAACCTGCTTCTGTTCTTCCTTTCTTAAGTCAACTGAGCAAGAGGTAGCATTTTATAAATCAGTTGCTGCCTGTTCTCTGAGATCAGCAGATTACCATTAGCTGAGTTCCATGTTTGTCTGGGCTCTGCATTCAGGAGAGGTTGTTGGGTGGTCTCCCTGATCAGTCTGGGCCACTGGCTGTGCTCCTTGGTCAGGTGGAGTCACTAGCCGAGCTCTGCAGTCACCTCTGGTCAGGCAAGGTCACAGACTATGTTCCCTCATAGGGTGGTAACACTTGTTGAACTCCACTATTGGCAGGGTTTTGAGCTGAGCTCTGCAGTTAATCCTGGTCTGGTGGGTTCTTAGGCTGTGCTTCCAACCAGATGGTGCCATTGACTGAACTCTGTGTCCAGGCAGGGCCACAGGCTGGGCTTTATGGTAAAATAAGTTCTCAGGGCATGTTCTGTGATCAGACAGAGATGCAGACTGTGCCCCAAAGTTAAATGAGGCTGCAGGATGCGCTTTGTGGCCAGATAGACATCTGGCTGTACTCTGCTGCTGGGCAAGGTCACTGGCTATGTTCTTTAATTGGGGGGTGCCTTCAAGTGTATCCTGCAGTTGAGTGTGCTAGAAACTGCGCTCTGAGGTCAGATGGGGTCATTGTTGAGACTTCCCTGTCAAGTGGGGCTGTGAGCTATGTTCCATGATAGTGCAGGTCACTGCCTGTGGCCTTTCTGGGCAAGGCCACAGGCTGTCTTCAACAATCTATCAAAGCTATAGGCTGGACTCTGCTTAAGCTGGGCTTTGTGGCTGGGCAGAACCATAATCTGAGTTATGACATTGTTCAGGGTCATTGCTTAGACTCTTGTTATTTGGGGCCAGATGCTATACTTAACAGTCGTGCAGTACTGTTGGCCTAGCTCCCTTCCCAATGTGTCTATAGAGTAGACTCTGTGTCTGCCTGGGGTCTCTGGTCAGGTTTCTTTGTTGGGCAGGACCTGAGGCTATACTTCAGATTTGCTTCCCTGCCAGGATGGTAAGTCACATGGGCTCCAGATCCAGTAAAACTTGTGCTAGGACCCTGAGTCAGGCAGAACTATCCATTGAGCTCCTTGGCCAGACAGGGGCAGGCCCTGGCTCTGCCCTGCAGATGGAAGAGCTACTTGTGGGAGCTCTGCTAAAGCACTACTGCAGGGAGGAATGCAGTTTGAGACCTGAACACTATGCACTTTAAACCCTACCCCCTTCTCCATCCCTTTCTGCTCTCCAGAGTTGAAGCTTAGCAGAGTTTCTAGTGATCCTTGTGAGATGAGATCTGGGTGGGCCTCCAAGGAAGCATATTGCAGTGCTGGCGAAGCAGGAACTGAACCTTAGGTTTTCTTTTTCCCGTTGGAGAGACTAGGTCCAGAGAGGCCCTCTTGGTGTGGTGATGTGCAGCCTAGCATAGGAGCATGCAGAGTGTAACCACTTTTCTTACCTTTCTAATGTGTTCTTTCTCCATCTCTGTGGTCAGCGGAGTGCTTCAGTCTCATCTCTGGGTACTGGAATTTCCTCAATGGTGCCTTGTCCTTGGATAGTTGCTAACTGATCTTAAGAGGTGAAGTGAAGTCAGGAACAATCTATGTCGCCATCCTGATGAAGTTGCCCAGAAATATTATTTTCATGGTAAAAAAAAAAACAAAAAAAACTAAACTTTATAAACATGAAATAAATGAAATTTCTATTTCATTTTGAAATGAAAATTCAACATAGTCACTATCCACTGAAGACAAAAAGCTTAAAAAACATTTGTTATAGCATCATAAATAGAAATTTTAGATTATTATCTTATATTGAATATTAGATAACTGTGTACCAATTAATGTGTTGGTTGATTAGAATACTCATTCTGACCTTCCTACCACTTCTGCTCAAAGATTTCCATTTTTTAATTTAATATGTAAAATGTACTAAATATGAATGAAATTTGGGAATTTACGAATGTGACTCCATTCAGACCATAAGGTCATTGGGATAATCAAGCAAAATTAAGTTAGTATGTATGTCTTTGAAACTTGTTTCTATTGTGTAGTGTTAGTTAGTCATGAGACTAGCAACCTCTCTGAATTGGCTTTCTTTTTAAGATGCATAGCAGACACATGTTAATATGTCTAAATGGTCCTTTTTCCCATTTTCCTGATTTTTGATTCATGTGCAAAATTGTGAATCAGATTGAATTGCCTAAACGAATCCTCACACTCCTGCAAACTTCCTGTGTGTTTGCACCCTGTCTGTTTGAACGTTTATATTTAGAATTCTCATCATGCCCAGGGAGTAAGAAATATACAACAGAAACATCTGTTCCTCTTGGCAAAATTATTTCATGCTTTTTTACTTTTGCAGGGTCAAGAAAAATACCTAGGGATTATTTTCATATCTGAGGGGTTTAACATTTCTTCTTTGTAATCTTAGCCTTATTGCAATGATTTAAACACACACAACCACTGTACACATGAGACGGAGAAATGGACACAATGGTGAGATTAATAGAAAAAATTGTTTTCCTTTTTTCAATATGTGATTTTTTTCCTTAGCAGTTTTCCCAGTTTATTAAAGAGTAAAGAAACTACTTTTCACTGACCCAGCCCACATTTCTGCTGCTTCATCCCCACTCTCACTCAGGCCACCTTTAGATTTTATAAGTATGAAATAGATGTTTTAAAAATAAAAGCAAATATTTTTTGACGTCAGCTTATCTGGTTGCTCCCCAGTTACCTAAGGTCAAAACTCTAAAGCGTATTTATGTACTTTGGCAGGACTGGAGGGTGAATTCACTTTTTAGAAATATGATAAAGGTCGCAGCTGAATGTGGTATGGTTTTCTGTTAGTTCTTGCTGGGTCAGGCCTGAAGCAGAGAGTTCTCTTTCTAAGTGGCTTTTGATGGGGGTGCCCTAGGGAAAAGGAAAAAATGATAATTTTAACATCCCTCCTCCCTGTCTAATCCCTTCTTCAAAATTTAAAATCCATCTATGCCTATGGGGCCAATTAATTTTTTTGAAGGCTAAGGATAGCCCCAAGACAAGATAAAGCCTTTAATATTATTACCTATTTTATAGTGAATATCTCTAATGTATTATTATCTTTTGCTTGATAGAAATAAAGTTGTTGCCAACTGTGCTGGAAATCACAAAGGTCTTGCTAATGGGAAGTGGCTTTAAAAGTTAGAGGGTGTGAATATTAAGTTAATTATGGTTTAGAACCTTAGATTGCTAGATTTAAAATTATTGGTTATAAGAATTATTAATTCAATATTTATCTAAGATGTATTGTTAAACAACAATAAGAAGGTGGTGGTAGTGTTGTTGTTCAGTCACTAAGTTGTGTCCCAATCTTTGTGACCCCATGGACTATAGCATGCCAGGCTCCTCTGTCCATAGGGTTCTCCAGGCAAGAATACTGGAGAATACTGGGTTGCCATTTCCTTCTCTGGGGGATCCTCCTGGACCAGGGATCAAACCAAGTCTCCTACATTGGCAGGCAAATCATTTTACCACTGACCACCAGGGAAGGTATACCAGAACCAAATTTTAACATCAGAGTGAAATAAGACTGTGATGAAAAACATCTATTCCAGAGGGAACATATTTAGAATATTGTTGTTGTTCAGTCACTAAGTTGTGTCCAACTATTTGCGACACCATGAACTGCAGCATGCCAGGTTCCTCTGTACTTCACTCCCAGAGTTGGCTCAAACTTTCGTCCATTGAGTCATTGATGCCACCCAACAATCTCATCCTCTATTGCCCAATTCTCCTCTTACTTTTCAATCTTTCCTAACATAAGGGTCTTTTCCAATGAATCACCTCTTCACCTCAGGTGGCCAAAGTATTGGAGCTTCAGCTTCAGTATCGGTCCTTCCAATGAATATTCAGGATTGATTTCCTTTAGGATTGACTGGCTTGATCCCCTTGCTGTCCAAGGGACTGAAGAGTCTTCTCTAGTGCCACAATTCAAAAGCATCAGTTCTTTGGCAGTCAGCCTTCTTTATGGTCCAATTCTCACATCCATACATGACTCCTGGAAAAACCATAGCTTTGACTGTATGGACATGTGTTGGCAAAATGATGTCTCTGCTTTTTGATACCGTGTCTAGGCTTGCTGTGGCTTTTTTCCCAAGAAGCAAGTGTCTTTTAATTTTGTGGCTTCAATGACTGTCTGCAGTGACTTTGGAGCCCCCAAAAAGAAAATCTGTCACTGTTTCCATTTCTTCCCCATCTATTTGCCATAAAGTTATGGGACAGATGCCCTTAGTTTTTTGAATGTTGAGAGCTTTTTCACTCTCCTGTTTCACCTTCATCAAGAGGCTCTTTAGTTCCTCTTAGCTTTCTGCCATTACAGTGGTATCATCTGCATATATGAGGTTATTGATATTTCTCCTAGCAATCTTGATGCCAGCTTGTGGAATGTCTCACATTACAGAATGTGTTCTATTCTGTGGCACTCACTTTTAAAAAATATATTTAGCAGCTTTTTGAGATATAATTCACATGCCCTAGGGCTATTCTGGTAGCTCAGGTGGTAATGAATCTGCTTGTAATACAGGAGACCTGGGTTCAATCCCTGGGTCGGGAAGATCCCCTGGGGAAGGGAATGGCAATCCACTCCAGTATTCTTGCCTGGAGAATTCCAAGGACAGAGGAGCCTAACAGGCTACAGTCCATGGGGTCCCAAAGAGTTGGACACGACTGAGCAACAAACACAATTTACCCATTCAAAGTGTTTAATTCATCAGTTATAAAACATCTTGATGAAAACATAGAAAATACTTACTTTGGTTTATGTAAAAGTTTCTTAGATATGATATTAAAAATATGAAAAAAAAGGAAAATGGTTAAATCTGACTTCATACACACACAAAAATCTGCTCTTTGAAAGTCCCTACTAAAGGCATGGAAGCATAAACCATAGATGGGAACAAAATATTTAGAAGTCATATAATTCTGTGGTCTCCAATCTTTTGGCACCAAGGACTGTTTTTTTAGAAGAGAATTTTTCCATGTACCATAGGGTAAGGAGATGCTCTGGGGATGATTCAAGTACATTACATTTATTGCTCACTTTATTATTATTATTGTTACATCAGCTCCACCTCAGATCATCAGACATAGATCTCAGAGGTTGGGGACCCAAGATATAATATGTAAAAGACTTTTTATCTCATATGAATATATAAGAAAAGCTCTCAAAGTATAATAAAACAGAATATAAATTTTTTAAATGATGAAATATATCTAATGCTTTATTTGAAAGAGCCCATGAAAATTCAAGGAGTCCATGAAATGATACTCTACATCATCAGTCATTTAGGTAAATACAAATTCAAATCACTTTGATATACCACTAAGGACCTAGTAGAATGGGTAAATTTTAAAGAATGACAATGCAAGTCATTGAAACCATGGTACATGAAAAATGGTACAACCACTTTGGAAAAAAGATAGCAGTTTTTAAAAGTTAAAAGGCAGTTAGCTTTTTCTAAAGTTAAACCTACTGCTACCGTAATAGTCATTCCACTCTCCTTCACTTGAGAGGCACATAAGCATATGTCCATACACGTGGATATTCACATACATATGAACATCCATATGTGCAAACATTCACAGCAGCTTTATTTGTAATGGCTTAAGCAAATCTGGAAAACTCAGCAGTGGCCACAGGACTGGAAAATGTCAGTTTTCATTCCAATCCCAAAGAAAGGCAATGCCAAAGAATGCTCGAACTACCGCACAATTGCACTCATCTCACATGCTGGTAAAGTAATGCTCAAAATTATCCAAGCCAGGCTTCACAAATACTTGCACAGTGAACTTCCAGATGTTCAAGCTGGTTTTAGAAAAGGCAGAGGAACCAGAGATCAAATTGCCAACATCCAATGGATCATTGAAAAAGCAAGAGAGTTTCAGAAAAACATCTATTTCTGCTTTATTGACTATGCCAAAACCTTTGACTGTGTGGATCACAATAAACTGTGGAAAATTCTGAAAGAGATGGGACTACCAGCCCATCTGACCTGTCTCTTGAGAAACCTGTATGCAGGTCAGGAAGCAACAGTTAGAACTGGACATGGAACAACAGACTGGTTCCAAATAGGAAAAGGAGTACGTCAAGGCTGTATATTGTCACCCTGCTTATTTAACTTATATGCAGAGTACATCATGAAAAACGCTGGGCTGGAAGAAACAAGCTGGAATCAAGATTGCTGGGAGAAATATCAATAACCTCAGATATGCAGATGACACCACCCTTATGGCAGAAAGCGAAGAAGAACTAAAGAGCCTCTTGATGAAAGTGAAAGAGGAGAGTGAAAAAGTTGGCTCAAAGCTCAACATTCAGAAAACTAAGATCATGGCATCCGGTCCCATCACTTCATGGGAAATAGTTGGGGAAACAGTGGAAACAGTGTCAGACTTTATTTTTTTGGGCTCCAAAATCGCTGCAGATGGTGATTGCAGCCATGAAATTAAAAGACACTTACTCCTTGGAAGGAAGGTTATGACCAACCTAGATAGCATATTTAAAAGCAGAGACATTACTTTGCCAACAAAGGTCTGTCTAGTCAAGGCTATGGTTTTTCCAGTGGTCATGTATGGATGTGAGAGTTGGATGGTGAAGAAAGCTGAGCACCGAAGAATTGATGCTTTTGAAGTGTGGTGTTGGAGAAGACTCTTGAGAGTCCCTTGGACTGCAAGGAGATCCAACCAGTCAATCCTAAAGGAGATCAATCCTGAGTGTTCATTGGAAGGACTGATGTTGAAGCTGAAACTCCAATATTTTGGCCACCTCATGCGAAGACTTGACTCATTGGAAAAGACCCTAATCTGGAAAGGATTGGGGGCAGGAGGAGAAGGGGGCAACAGAGGATGAGATGGCTGGCTGGCATCACCGACTCGGTGCACATGGGTCTGGGTAGACTCCAAGAGTTGGTGATGGACAGGAAGGCCTGGCCTGCTGTGGTTCATGGGGTCACAAAGAGTCGGACAGGACTGAACGACTGAACTGAACTGAAAACTAAATAAAGCTCAAATGTCCATCAACAAGTGAATCAATACACAAATTGTGGTTTAGTTGTGCAATTGATTTAACAACTAGTAAAAAGAAAAACTATTGATACACAGTCAGTTTGGATGCATAATCTCAAAATAATTATGCAAGGCCAAAAACATCTGTATGATTCCATTTATATAAATTATCTTAAGTACAAAATAACTTTTAAAAAGAGAAAAAGGATGGCATATATTTGCTCAAAAGTTGGTAGCTGTTTAGTACTTCTCTTCCCACCAAAATCTTAAATACATAACCACATGCATCTGAATAACTACAGATACAATTAAGACTTAAAAATTTATCCAGCTAATACCATCAAACTCTAAAAGTCAAGCCATCTGAGAAAAGTTTTTTTTTTCCAAAAATATTTTTCAACTCAGTTATTGAATGATTATCATCCCAGTGTATTTCAGATCTTTTCCAACTCTTTACTAAGTCTCCTAAAACTTGTGGTGAATTCTGAGCACTAGACAAATGAAAAGAACAATAAAGCAGACCATATTGAGGCACTAAAATTACGGAACTAGAGTTAGAACTCTTTGAAAATTTAAAACAGGTGGGGAAAAGAATGAAAACACACTCATAAATATATTCCCCAGTCAAAAGCAGTCAGTCAGTTCAAAAAATACGCATGAAAGCCTGAGTGATTTCTAGTACTCTTAGCATCTGCTGATACTACTAGTTGAAACAGACAAGAATTGTTATTTCCATAATGATGACTTTTGAACGTGGGCATGACCATAAGGTAAGGTATTGGATCAATGAACAGGTACACACAGGAGACATATTTTAAAGATTACTTCTCTGTAACACACGACCAATTTATAGGCTTTAAACTACAAAGAACTTGTTCAGTGTCCAGTAATATGCAGCAAGTAAAGCAGCAAAAACAACATATGGTTGTCAAGAGCAGCCATTTAAAGTAGCAGAGAGTGAATGACTGAGAGGTGTATTTGCTTTTTATGAATATAGTAATAGCTATGTATTGGTCATACTTTTCACTGAATTTAATACTGTTCTGTTTAGGCCTTAGTCTTTTTGTATATTGTGCAGTGAGTTTTAGAAGCACATCCTTAGTATCAACTCTTTAGAGAAATTGGAAAATAGAAAGTATAAAAATTGAATAACTAATAAAGAGAATATAGACATTAAAAGGTTTCTATACTATGAAAAACACAAGGGCAAATATATTCCAACAATTAAGTAACAGAAAATAAACATTAAAGAATTCTTAGAGTTTTCTCTCTCCACAACAATGATTTTTCTTTCTGGGAATTGCATACAAAGAAGACAAGGAAAAATATCTTTAGTGCATTAAAAGTGATATTAGAAAATTATGTAAGCATTTTTTTATAAAGCAAAGAAGCTATTTTCACTTAGCCATTTAATCATTATCTGTTCTTGCCACAGATTCAAACTCTGCTTTTTATGAGGCTGATTATGTATTAGAGACTCTGTAATAAGTCTGCTTTTTCCTTCGTCTCTCTAATCCCTTCTCCATGATTTAACAATATGGCCTTTCTTTTTTAATCAGACTGCTTGCCTTGCTCTCTATTTTCTCTCTAGAGCCTCTGCCTTCTCCTTCTCTATTCTGAATTTCTATTTCTTTACCTGTATAAGAGATTTTAATACATACTTTATCATTTTGATCCCCTCAATTTCATATACTAGTCTTGTCTTACCTTCAGTTCAGTTCAGTTCAATTCAGTCGCTCAGTCATGTCCAACTCTTTGCAACCCCATGAACTGTAGCACACCAGGCCTCTGTGTCCATCACCAACTCCTGGATCCTACCCAACTCATGTCCATTGAGTTGGTGATGCCATCTAACCATCTTATCCTCTGTTGTCCCCTTCTCCTCCTGCCCTCAATCTTTCCCAGCATCAGAGTCTTTTCAAATGAGTCAGCTCTTTGCATCAGGTGGCCAAAGTACTGGAGTTTCAGCTTCAACATCAGTCCTTCCAATATACACCCAGGACTGGTCTCCTTTAGGATGGACTGGTTGGATCTCCTTGCAGTCCAAGAGACTCTCAAGAGTCTTCTCCAACACCACAGTTCAAAAACATCAATTCTTTGGCACTCAGCTTTCTTTATAGTCCAACTCTCACATCCGTACATGACTACTGGAAAAACCATAGACTTGACTAGACGGACCTTTGTTGGCAAAGTAATATCTTTGCTTTTTAATATGCTGTCTAGGTTGGTCATAACTTTCCATCCAAGGAGTAAGCATCTTTTAATTTCATGGCTGCAGTCACCATCTGCAGTGATTTTGGAGCTCAAAAAATACAATCAGCCACTGTTTCCACTGTTTCCCCATCTATTTGTCATGAAGTGATGGGACTGGATGCCATGATCTTAGTTTTCTGAATGTTGATCTTTAAGGCAACTTTTTCACTCTCCTCTTTCACTTTCATCAAGAGGTCTATAGTTCTTCTTCCCTTTCTGCCATAAGGGTGGTGTCATCTGCATACCTGAAGTTATTGATATTTCTCCCAGCAATCTTGATTCCAGCTTATGCTTCATCCAAACCAGCATTACTCATGATGTACTCTGCATATAAGTTAAATAAGCAGGATGACAATGTACAGCCTTGATGCTCTCCTTTTCCTGTTCGGAACCAGTCTGTTGTTCATGTCCAGTTCTAACTGTTGCTTCCTGACCTGCATACAGGTTTCTCAAGAGGCAGGTCAGGTGGTCTGGTATGCCCATCTCTTTCACAATTTTCCATGGTTTCTGGTGATCCACACCGTCAAAGGCTTTGGCATAATCAATAAAGCAGAAATAGATGTTTTTCTGGAACTCTCTTGCTTTTTTGATGATCCAGCAGATGTTGGCAATTTGATCTCTGGTTCCTCTGCCTTTTCTAAAACCAGATTGAACATCTGGAAGTTCATAGTTCACATATTGCTGAAGCCTGGCTTGGATAATTTTGAGCATTACTTTACTAGCGTGTGAGAGGAGTGCCGTTGTGTGGTAGTTTGAGCATTCTTTGGCATTTCCTTTCTTTGGGACTGGAATGAAAACTGACCTTTTCCAGTCCTGTGGCCACTACTGAGTTTTCCAAATTTGGGAACATATTGAGTGCAGCACTTTCACACCAGCATCTTTAAGGATTTGAAATAGCTCAACTGAGTGTATGAACATAATGAGGACACAGGCTCCAGATATACTCAGTTTTGTTTTTCCCGACAGTAACTTTTTTAACAGCTGAAGAAGTCATTAAGCACAGATAAGCAAGAATATATAGGGAAGAGACCTGAGATCTTGTGCAAAAATGTGAAAGAGATAAGTAAAACTTCTAATTTTAGCATTTTAAAAAATCTTAAAACCCATTCTTTAACCTTATCTTTGATATGATCCTCTATCAGAGGAAGGCTAAACTGGTATCTCAAGTTTGAGATATGACCAAAAATATCCCTAAGATTTATGCATGTTTATGGAAAATAATGAAGGTAAAAAATACTGCAATTTCTAACTTATATGCAGGTTTTTGTGTTGCTGCTGCTAAGTCGCTTCAGTCGTGTCCGACTCTTTGCGACCCTATAGACGGCAGCCCACCAGGCTCTGCCGTCCCTAGGATTCTCCAGGCAAGAATATTGGAGTGGGTTGCCATTTCCTTCTCCAGTGCATGAAAGGGAAAAGTAAAAGTGAAGTCGCTCAGTCGTGTCCACCTCGTAGCGACCCCATGGACTGTAGCCTACACCAGGCTCCTCCGTCCACGGGATTTTCCAGGCAAGAGTACTGGAGTGGGGTGCCATTGCCTTCTGTGTAACAGTGTGTAAAACTAGAACATGTATTTGAAGGCATATCATTCCTATGTTCTAGTCCCACCAAAAATCTGAACACTGGATGCTGCAAACATGAAGTTGAAACATAATCCCTATCAAGAATTAGGGTTTTACATAAACCTCTCTGGGAGCTAATTTTTTTTGTAAAATAATGCTTGTATTGTAAGTGGAATTTTACCCTTGCATGATTTTTCTTTAAAACTCCAGTCTTTATTATTATTATGAATGTCTATAAACACATACACATTACAGAGAACTACATTTAGATATTTATTACGTCACGACCCAGACATTAATGTATATTTTCAAGAGCACATGTGGTTACATGAATTTTTAAAAGTTTTGTAAAATAATATTTTCTCTAATTGCATATTTAAACACATATTGTATTTCTTTTCTTGGTCTATAGTGCTTACAATGTAGTTACAAAATATTAATACCTATTTATATGACATGGAGTAGAAAACATATCTCCCCTCTTGAAACCTATCACAGGCTAAAATATAACATTTAGTCTTTACTGCTTAAAACACCATATTCTTTATAGATAATAGGGAAAATCAAACTATTTGGGAAAGTAAATTCTCTTAATAGAAAAATTGTTAGAAAATCCAGGGATTGTGTCAGTCTAAGAGTAGAAAACTGTATTTTTTTTCAGGGAATTGTCGCAGCATAAATTTCTTATCAATGTGCTAATACAAACATTTAGGATGGTGATATGAAATGTTGTTGTTTTAGTTGCTAACTTGTCTCCGACTCGTCTGCAACCCCTCTGGTGGTAGCCCACCAGACTTCTCTGTCCATGGGATTCCCTAGGCAAGAATACTGGAGTGGGTTGCCATTTTCTTCACCAGGGGATCTTCATGACCCAGGGATAGAACCCACATCTCCTGCAATGGAAGGCAATTCTTTACCACTGAACCACTATGGAAGCCTGACATGAAATATTATAAAACACATTTTGCAAATGAAACATACAATGAGGCCTCTACATTTTCCATTTGTTCACTTTAAATACTGTATGCTTTGAAATAATTAAAAGATTATTCAAATCTCCTTCACAGAATACTTGCATCAAGAGCTATTAAGGATTGATATCATTGTGTTGATTAACCACATGAATTTTACAAACTGTGTTGACATCGATGTTGCAGTATTCTGAAATAATGAAAAAATTTAATAAACTATAAGCAAAATTCAGTCATATTTAGATTTGCATGATACTTACATTCCTGAAAATTACAGTTTATAAATCCATCAAAAAGTGTAAGCTCAAGAAATTATAAAATGATTATTGAAGTGACAGCATGTCACATCATTTTGAAACTATGGTGGCTCAGCTGGTAAAAATCTGCCTGCAATGCAGGAGACCTGGGTGCGATCCCTGGGTTGGAAAGATCTCCTGGAGTAGGGCATGGCAACCCACTCCAGTATTCTAGCCTGGAGAATCCCCGTGGCAGAGGAGCCTGGCGGGCTACAGTTCTTGGGGTTGCAAAGAGTCGGACAGGGCTGAGCGACTAAGTGCACACACACACTCTTACTGCCAACACTATATTAAAATGACAACAAAAAATTTAAATATATATGTGTATACGTGTGTGAGTGTGTGTACATATCCACACATGCATAAATACACCAGGAGAAAAGAGAGAACAACTCGTAAGAGATTTCAAAAAAGTTTTTTAGAAAAGCATTAAACTATTGGAGGCGTGGTTATTAATACAAGAAAGGCAAGGAAGTTGAACTTGAGTATGTGTAGAATGTGACACCAAAATAAGAATTTAAGTCAAATAATATGTTCCTTGACAGTGGAATGAACTGTGAGAATAATAGCCAAAAAATCTAGACAATGACTATGTAAAACTATAGCCATAAAATTATTTAAATAAACACATATTACTCATGGGTTGAAATTGAGAGGAAAATTTGAGAGTGTTTTGAATCAAATAAAAATAAAAACACTGCATATAAAAAATGTTGGATCCTACTAAAGCAGCACAAGAAGGATATTTTAGCACTAAAAATATTTATATATCTGAAAAAAATTTGTCTAAAATCAATAACCACAATTTATACCTTGATAAATCCAATCCTGATAAAATCTCCCAGTAAAATGAAGAATAAAGGGTAGTTTCCTCAATCTCTTGAAAGCACCAATGAAAAACCTACAGTTTACAATTGAGTGGAGAAAGACTTTTTTTCTAAGATGGAAATTATAGAAAAAAAATTATGTCTGCCATCATAACTTCTATTTATCATTATATTTGGGATTCTAGATAGTATAGTAAGATGAAGAAGGGTTCAAGGCAACCAGGTTGGAAAAGAAATGGTAAATCTAGCATTATTTGTGAGTAAAACCAATGTCTATATAGAATATCTATTGGAACATGCAAAAAACCAAATAACCTGCCATAGCTATGAGGTGATCTTAGCAAGCTTGCAGGATATGCAATCAGTATAAAATAACCACATGTACTACTATAAATAGCAAAAAAAAAAAAAAGCATTTGGACAACTGAAATTAAATAACATTATATAAAAACATAATGTACTAGAGACATGTTACAAAATACATACAAGATCTGCACGTTGAAAACAGACACTGCTTAAAAAAAAATCAGGGTCTAAATACAGAGGACAATGTATTTTATTCAACTGTGAGAAATTTCAATTCTATTAAGATGTCAAGTCTCCAAGTTGATTAATAGATTTCATGCAAGTTCAGTCAAATCCTAACAGGATTTCTTTCTGTGTAAAGTTGACAAATGATTGTAAAATTCACATAAAAATACAAAAGATCTAAAAGAGTCAAAACAACTTTAAAAAAGAACATATTTGGAAGATTAAAATTATATTATTTCAAGTTTTATTCTGTTCCCGGTGGCTCAGGTGGTAAAGAATCTGCCTGCAGCACAGCAGGCCTGGTTCAATCCTTGGGTCAGGAAGATCTCCTGGAGGGAGGCTTGGCAACACACTCCAGAATTCTTGCCTGGAAAATCCCATGGACAGAGGAGGCTGGTCGACTACAGTCTATGGAGTTGCAGAGTTGGACATGTCTGAAGCAACTTAGCACACCATAGTCATAAAAGTTTAGGATTTGTATAAAAGATAGGAAAATAGATCAGTGGAGTAGAACAGAGTCATTAAAAATAGAAGATTCATTAAAAATAGAATTGATTTTCAATAAACTTTTAAAGATTATTCATGGGAGAAAGGTTAGTCTTTTCAGTAAATGACGCTAGAAAGCTGTGTGTGTTTATGTACATATGTAAAACAAAACAAAACGGACGAAAAAGAGGGAACTGTAATCTATACTTCACATCTTATATAAAAATTATCTTAAAAATGATCATAGATCTGAATATAAAAACTAAAATTATACTTCTATTAGAGCATGGAGGAGAAACTCTTTGTGGATATTGGGTTTAAAGATTTCTTCATATGAGACCAAAAGCACAATCCATAAAAGGAGATAAAACATATATTGCTTTTCATGAAAATAAAACTTCTAGCTGTTAAAGACACTAAAGAAGATAAAAGACAAATTGCATATTGACAGAATATATTTGTAAATTGTACACCTGATAAAAATACTTTTATCTAGAATATATGAAGAACCCTTAAGCTTTTAATGAGAAAATAAGCAATTTATTCTGCAATATAGTTGAACAGAAACTTCAACAAAAGTAGACATATGAGTAGCAAATGTGCATATGAAAAGATGTTCAACATCATTAGTAACTAGGAAAATCCAAATTAAGACTTCAGATTGATACAATGATAAACATTAGGTAGATACAAAGACTGGCCATACCATCTATTAGTGAGAATATGAACTGGGACTCTAATGCACTGCTAATGAGAACTTGAATGACACAACCACTTGGCAAAACTGACAATTTCTTTAAAAGTTTAAGAAATACATGCTACGTGATGTGGCTCTTATACTGTAAGATATTTACTTAAGGAAAATTTTTAATTGTCTATGAAAAGCTTGTATAAGTGTATATTCACAGAAATAGAATTTAAAAAACTTTTTGCGTTAGCTAAATCTGAATCAACCCAAATGACCATTAATAGATGAATAGATAAATTGTGACATGTTGTTTTTGTTCAATTGCTAAGTCGTGTCTGACTCTGCGACTCCATGAATTGAGCATGCAGGCTCCTCTGTCCTACACTATCTCCCAGAGTTTGCTGAAATGCATATCCTTTGATGCTCCTCTGCTGCTGTCTCCTCCTTTTGCCTTCAATCGTACCCAACATCAGGGTCTTTTCAAATGAGTCGACTCTTTGCATCAGGTGGCCAAGTATTGGAGCTTCAACATCAGTCCTTCCAATGAATCATCAGGGTTGATTTCTTTAGGATTGACTAGTTTGATCTTCTTGCAGTCCAAGTAACTCTCAAGAGTCTTCTGCATCACAATTGGAACTGTGATATATCAATACAGTTAAGACTTTCTAGTAGTAAAAAGAAAAAGGCAATTATTACATGTAACAGCAGTGATAAATTTCAAAATAATTTTGCTGCAGAAAAAAATCCATATAAAAATACATACTCTATGATTCAAATTTGTAAATTTTCAAAAAATGGAGACTAATGTGTAGTAACAAAAAAGAGATTGGTGGTTTCCTAGTGATGCATGGGGTAAAAGGATGGGAAGGAGAGACTACAAAAAAGCATGAGGAACTTGGGGAAGTAATAGATATCTTTATCTTCATTGTGTTGATCATTTTCCAGGTATGTATGTAGCTATGTGTATAAGTATGTATCTTTAATTATACATTTAAGATACGTACAGCTTATTGAATATTAAAATACATCAATAAAAATATTTACAAACAGAATTAATTGTTGAAGACAATTACCAATAATTTTCTGAAACTGATGAATGCAGTACCTTTGTGCCACATGTTTAATAAACATAAACTGAAGCAAGTAAAACACACAAAGAACCTGGTGCATCACAGTAAAATTGCTTAAGTTAAAGAAAAAGAGAAAACCTTAAAAGCAATGAGAGAAAAACAGGCACATTATCTTTAGAGGAACAGCCATCATATGAAGGAAGACTGACCAACAAAAATAATGAGCCATAATTTGTGCAATGTTATCTTTATGATACTGAAAGAAAAAAGAAAGCTGCCATCCTAGATTTCTATATCCAGCAAATTGTGGATAAAAAAGTTTCCAGCACATTGATGACAAAAATAGAAAAGATTCATCAATATACTCTCCATAAATTTCCTCATGACCATTTACAGTCTTTCCTTCCCACCCTTCTCCCCATAAAATCAGTGATTTGCTTTCTGTTATTATAGATTAATTTGCATTTTATAAAACTTTATAAGTTGGAATCCTAGAGTGTATACTTTTTTATGTGTATTATAAGTACTGGCAGAGGAAAAAGTCCCATCCTTAACTCAGGAATGACAGTAATCCTTTTGTAAACTTTTCCAGAGAATAAATTAAATTAATGAGAAACTACCCACCAACTTAGCTAAAATTAAACGAGTGGTAACACTAAGTTATGACAAAAAATATAGGGAAATTAGAACTTTTTATATATTCCTGGTAGAAGTAAAAATTAGAATCATTACTTTGGAAAACTCACAGAATTTATTATGGCTTATTTTGTAACCCAGTGATTTCATTTTTAGGTATATTTCTAAAATAAATAGAGACATATGTCCATAAAAGGGCATGTATAAGACTATTCATTGCATTATTATTTAAACTAGCTAAAACCTGGAAGGAAATCAAATGTCCATTAGTATTAATATGGATCATAAATTGCAGTGTAACAGGTGATAAAAGTAACAAGTATGAATCAACTATAGCTATTCACAACATAGATGAGTGTCACAAATAATATTGAGTAAAATATATATGTACTTATGATTTTATATATGATTTTACTTATTTAAATTTTGAAAGGAGCTGAGGGTTTCTTGTTTCTTAGAAGTTGGCATGGTGGTTTCCACTGATGCTAGAGGATGGGGTGGTTAGTTACTGTTTGCCGTATGTGTGGGAGGAGGGAGGGGGTTGTGCAGTGCTAATGATCCTGTCTTTTGATTTGTGTGGTTGGTTACACATGTAGTCCAATTGTAAGTGTTTATTGAACTATACACTATGTGTGTACTTTTCTTTATGCTACATTTCAATTATTAAATTTTTAAAAAATGACATCTTAGTATAAAAAAGATCAATCAAATAATAAGAAAAAGTTCTTGGAAAATGAACATATAACAGCAAAGAAAATCAATAGAACATTTTAATGATAAAGTTCAGAAAATCTCACTGAATTATAACAAAATTAAGTGTTATAGAAAATAAATGTTAAGAAAACTAGAGTACTGATGAACCTATTTGCAGAGTAGCAATGGTGACACAGACATAGAGAACAGACTTGTGGACACAGGGTGGGAAAGGAGAAGGTGGGATGAATGAAGAGAGTATCATGGAAATATATACACTACCACATGTAAAATAGATAGCCAGTGGGAATTTGCTATATAACTCAGGACACTCAAACTGGGGCTCTGTGACAAACCAGAAGAGTAGGATGAAATGGGAAGTGGGAGGGAGTTTCAAGAAGGAGAGGACATATGTATACCTATGGCTGATTCATGTTATTGTATGGCAGAATCCACAATATTGTAAAGCAATTATTCTTCAATTAAAAATAAATTTTCAAAAAATTAAAAAAAAGAATATTCAGAGTATTATTAGTGCAAGAACCAATATCTAATCCAGAGATACTAAATAAGGAGAAAAAATGGAGGGGAATTATCCAAAAATTAAGGTTAAAAAATTAGAATTTAGGACCATGTCTCTGCCAGTTAAAAAGTCTCTTTGAGTCTTTAGTACTGCAGAAGAAAAGGACTAGCAAGTCACAATGCTATAAAATTTCAGAATATCAAAAAATAAAATTAAAATTCCAAAATTTTCCTAAAAGAATGAAATTACATACAAAATAGAGTTAGAATGGAATTGTTAACAATATTGTAATATATGACATTGGACAAAGCATTTAAAATTATATACTGAAATGTCTTAAAATATATATTCATTCTATACTAAAACTACCAATCAAGTTGAGAGTGAAAGGAATAATTTTTAGACATCAAAATTCTCAAAATATTTAGTTCTCATGCTAACTCTCTCAGGTGATATAGAAAAATAGGAGCAAAAACCCAGTAGGAGGAATATATGGGATTTAGAATTCAGCATGGGAAAGAGATGAAGAAAAACATTAGAATGATAGCTGTGTAGCAGATATAGAGTATTCTGGTGAGAAAAAAGAGGGCTTCTGAAGTGGGATTTCTGGGAAAGGAAATAGATTTTTTTTTTTTTTTTTTATAAATTTATTTATTTTAGTTGGGGGCTAATTACTTTACAATATTGTAATAGTTTTTGCCATACATTGACATGAATCAGCCATGGGTTTACATGTGTTCCCCTTCCCGGACCCCCCACCCACCTCCCTCCCCATCCCATCCTTCTGGATCATCCCATTGCCCCGGCCCTGAGCCCTTGTCACATGCATCGAACATGGAATGGTGCTCTGTTTCACATATGACAATACACATGTCTCAGTGCCATTCTCCCAGAACGTCCCACCCTCACCTTCTCCCTCAGAGTCCATAAAATTGTTCCATGCATCTGTGTCTCTTATTCTGTCTCGCTTATAGGGTTATCGTTACCATCTTTCAAATTCCATATATATGCATTAGTATACTGTATTGTTGTTTTTCTTTCTGGCTTACTTCACTCTGTATAATGGGCTCCAGTTTCATCCATCTCAGTAGAACCGATTCAAATGTATTTTTTTTAATGGCTGAGTAATATTCCATTGTGTATATGTACCACAGCTTCCTTATCCATTCGTCTGCTGATGGACATCTAGGTTGCTTCCATGTCCTGGCTATTGTAAACAGTGCTGCGATAAACATTGGGGTACACGCGTCTCTTTCAATTCTGGTTTCCTCGGTGTATATGCCCAGCAGTGGGATTGCTGGGTCATATGGCAGTTCTATTCCCAGTTTTTTAAGGAATCTCCACACTGTTCTCCATAGTGGCTGTACTAGTTTGCATTCCCACCAACAGTGTAAGAGGGTTCCCTTTTCTCCACACCCTCTCCAGCATTTACTGCTTGTAGACTTTTGGATAGCAGCCATTCTGACTGGTGTGAAATGATACCTCATTGTGGTTTTGATTTGCATTTCTCTAATAATGAGTGATGTTGAGCATCTTTTCATGTGTTTGTTAGCCATCTGTATGTCTTCTTTGGAGAAATGTCTGTTTAGTTCTTTGGCCCATTTTTTGATCGGGTCGTTTATTTTTCGGGAATACAGCTGCAGAAGTTGCTTGTATATTTTTGAGATTAATTGTTTGTCTGTTGCTTCATTTGCTATTATTTTCTCCCATTCTGAAGGCTGTCTTTTCACCTTGTTTATAGTATCCTTTGTTGTGCAAAAGCTTTTAATTTTAATTAGGTCCCATTTGTTTATTTTTGCTTTTATTTCCAATATTCTGGGAGGTGGGTCATGGAGGATCCTGCTGTGATTTATGTCGGAGAGTGTTTTGCCTATGTTTTCCTCTAGGAGTTTTATTGTTTCCGGTCTTACGTTTAGATCTTTAATCCATTTTGAGTTTATTTTTGTGTACGGTGTTAGGAAGTGTTCTAGTTTCATTCTTTTACAAGTGGTTGACCAGTTTTCCCAGCACCACTTGTTAAAGAGATTGTCTTTTCTCCATTGTATATTCTTGCCTCCTTTGTCGAAGATAAGGTGTCCATATGTGCGTGGGTTTATCTCTGGGCTTTCTATTTTGTTCCATTGATCTATATTTCTATCTTTGTGCCAATACCATACTGTCTTGATGACTGTGGCTTTGTAGTAGAGCCTGAAGTCAGGCAGCTTGATTCCTCCAGTTCCATTC
This sequence comes from Giraffa tippelskirchi, assembly GCF_054371585.1. Lineage (NCBI taxonomy): Eukaryota > Metazoa > Chordata > Mammalia > Artiodactyla > Giraffidae > Giraffa > Giraffa tippelskirchi. The sequence goes on along the minus strand of NC_137275.1, from coordinate 77,847,044 downwards.
TTCTTCCTCAAGATTGCTTTGGCTATTCGAGGTTTCTTATATTTCCATACAAATTGTGAGATGATTTGTTCTAGTTCTGTGAAAAATACCATTGGTAGCTTGATAGGGATTGCATTGAATCTGTAGATTGCTTTGGGTAGAATACTCATTTTCACTATATTAATTCTTCCAATCCATGAACACGGTATATTTCTCCATCTGTTTGTGTCCTCTTTGATTTCTTTCATCAGTGTTTTATAGTTTTCTATATATAAGTCTTTTGTTTCTTTAGGTAGATATATTCCTAAGTATTTTATTCTTTTTGATGCAGTGGTGAATGGTATTGTTTCCTTAATTTCTCTTTCTGTTTTCTCAATATTGGAGTATAGGAATGCAAGGGATTTCTGTGTGTTAATTTTATATCCTGCAACTTTACTATATTCATTGATCAACTCTAGTAATTTTCTAGTAGAGTCTTTAGGGTTTTCTATGTAGAGGATCATGTCATCTGCAAACAGTGAGAGTTTTACTTCTTCTTTTCCTATCTGTATTCCTTTTATTTCTTTTTCAGCTCTGATTGCTGTGGCCAAAACTTCCAAAACTATGTTGAATAGTAGTGGTGAAAGTGGGCACCCTTGCCTTGTTCCTGACTTTAGGGGAAATGCTTTCAATTTTTCACCATTGAGGATAATGTTTGCTGTGGGTTTGTCATATATAGCTTTTATTATGTTGAGATATGTTCCTTCTATTCCTGCTTTCTGGAGGGTTTTAATCATAAATGGATGCTGAATTTTGTCAAAGGCTTTTTCTGCATCTATTGAGATAACCATATGGTTTTTTTCTTTCAATTTGTTAATGTGGTGTATTACATTGATTGATTTGCGGATGTTAAAAAAACCTTGCATTCCTGGGATAAAGCCCACTTGGTCATGATGTATGATCTTTTTAATATGATGTTGGATTCTGTTTGCTAGAATTTTATTAAGGATTTTTGCATCCATGTTCATCAGTGATATTGGCCTGTAGTTTTCCTTTTTTGTGACATCTTTGTCTGGTTTTGGAATTAGGGTGATGGTGGCCTCATAGAATGAGTTTGGAAGTTTACCATCTTCTGCAATTTTCTGGAAGAGTTTGAGTAGGATAGGTGTTAGCTCTTCTCTAAATTTTTGGTAGAATTCCGCTGTGAAGCCGTCTGGTCCTGGGCTTTTGTTTGCTGGAAGATTTCTGATTACAGTTTCGATTTCTGTGCTTGTGATGGGTCTGTTAAGATCTTCTATTTCTTCCTGGTTCAGTTTTGGAAAGTTATACTTTTCTAAGAATTTGTCCATTTCTTCCAAGTTGTCCATTTTATTGGCATATAGCTGTTGGTAGTAGTCTCTTATGATCCTTTGTATTTCTGTGGAGTCTGTTGTGATCTCTCCATTTTCATTTCTAATTTTGTTGATCTGATTCTTCTCCCTTTGTTTCTTGATGAGTCTGGCTAATGGCTTATCAATTTTGTTTATCTTCTCGAAAAACCAGCTTTTAGTTTTGTTGATTTTTGCTATGGTCTCTTTTGTTTCTTTTGCATTTATTTCTGCCCTAATTTTTAAGATTTCTTTCCTTCTACTGACCCTGGGGTTTTTCATTTCTTCCTTCTCTAGTTGCTTTAGGTGTAGAGTTAGTTGATTTATTTGATTTTTTTCTTGTTTCTTGAGGTACGCCTGTATTGCTATGAACCTTCCCCTTAGTATTGCTTTTACAGTGTCCCATAGGTTTTGGGTTGTTGTGCTTTCATTTTCATTCGTTTCTATGCATAATTTTATTTCTTTTTTGATTTCTTCTGTGATTTGTTGGTTATTCAGAAGCGTGTTGTTTAGCCTCCATATGTTGGAACTTTTAATAGTTTTTTTCCTGTAATTGAGGTCTAATCTTACTGCATTGTGGTCAGAGAAGATGGCTGGGATGATTTCAATTTTTTTGAATTTACCAAGGCTAGATTTATGGCCCAGGATGTGATCTATCCTGGAGAAAGTTCCATGTGCACTTGAGAAAAAGGTAAAATTGATTGTTTTGGGGTGGAAACTCCTGTAAATATCAATTAAATCTAATTTGTCTATTGTATCATTTAAAGTTTGTGTTTCCTTGTTAATTTTCTGTTTAGTTGATCTATCCATATGCGTGAGTGGAGTATTAAAGTCTCCCACTATTATTGTGTTATTGTTAATTTCCCCTTTCATACTTGTTAGTATTTGCCTTATATATTGTGGTGCTCCTATGTTGGGTGCATATATATTTATGATTGTTACGTCTTCTTCTTGAATTGATCCTTTGATCTTTATGTAGTGTCCTTCTTTGTCCCTTTTCACATCCTTTATTTTAAAGTCTATTTTATCTGAAATGAGTATTGCGACTCCTGCTTTCTTTTGGTCTCCGTTTGCATGGAATATATTTTTCCATCCTTTCACTTTCAGCCTGTGTGTGTCCCTAGTTTTGAGGTGGGTCTCTTGTAGACAGCATATATAGGGGTCTTGTTTTTGTATCCATTCAGCAACCCTTTGTCTTTTGGTTGGGGCATTCATCCCATTTACATTTAAGGTAATTATTGATAAGTATGATCCCGTTGCCATTTACTTTGTTGTTTTGAGTTCGTGTTGAAACATCCTTTCTGTGTTTCCTGTTTAGAGAAGATCCTTTAGCATTTGCTGGAGAGCTGGTTTGGTGGTGCTGAATTCCCTCAGCTCTTGCTTGTCTGTAAAGCTTTTGAATTCTCCTTCATATCTGAATGAGATCCTTGCTGGGTAGAGTAATCTGGGTTGTAGATTATTCTCTTTCATTACTTTAAGTATGTCCTGCCATTCCCTTCTAGCCTGAAGGGTTTCTATTGAAAGATCAGCTGTTATCCTTATGGGGATCCCCTTGTGTGTTATTTGTTGTTTTTCCCTTGCTGCTTTTAATGTTTGTTCTTTGTGTTTGATCTTTGTTAATTTGATTAATATGTGTCTTGGGGTGTTTCGCCTTGGGTTTATCCTGTTTGGAACTCTCTGGGTTTCTTGGACTTCTGTGACTATTTCTTTCCTCAATTTAGGGAAATTCTCAACTATTATCTCCTCGAGTATTTTTTCATGGCCTTTCCTTTTATCTTCTTCTTCTGGGACTCCTATGATTCGAATGTTGGGGCGTTTCATATTGTCCCAGAGATCCCGGAGGTTTTCCTCATTTCTTTTGATTCTTTTTTCTTTTTTCCTCTCTGCTTCGTTTATTTCCATCATTCTATCTTCTACCTCACTTATCCTATCTTCTGCCTCCGTTATTCTACTGTTGGTTCCCTCCAGAGTGTCTTTTATCTCCTTTATTTCATTATTCATTCTATATTGATTCCTTTTTATTTCTTCTAAGTCCTTGATAAACATTTCTTGCATCTTCTCAATCTTTGTCTCCAGGCTATTTATCTGTAACTCCATTTTGCTTTCAAGATTTTGGATCATTTTTATTATCCTTATTCTAAATTCTTTTTCAGATAGATTCCCTATCTCCTCCTCTTTTGTTTGGCTTTGTGGGCATTTCTCATTTTCCTTTACTTGCTGAGTATTTCTCTGCCTTTTCATCTTGTTTAGATTGCTGTGTTAGGCGTGGCCCTTCTGTATTCTGGTAGTATGAAGTTCCTCTTTGTTGTGGAGGTTCCTCACTGCGGTTGGGGTTGGACAGGTGGCTTGTCAAGGTTTCCTGGTTGGGGGAGCTTGTGTCGGTGTTCTGGTGGGTGGAGCTGGATTTCTGCTCTCTAGAGTGTAATGGAGTGACCAGTATTAATTTTTGAGATGTCTATGGATTTGGTGTGCCTCTGGGCAGCCTGTATATTGATGCTCAGGTCTATGTTCCTGCGTTGCTGGAGAATTTGTGTGGTATGTCTTGCTCTGGAACTTATTGTCTCTTGGGTGGAGCTTGGTTTCAGTGAATTTATGGAAGCTATTGGATGGTCTCTTATTAATTAATGTTTCCCCTGGCTTTCAGTCTTATTCTTGCAGTAGCCTCAAGACTTCTCCTTCCATACAGCCTCAATAATAAAACTTTTAGGTTAATGGTGAAAAGATTCTCCACAGTGAGGGATACCCAGAAAGGTTCACTGAGTTACATGGAGAGATGAGGTGGGGGGGGTGGGTTGAGGTGACCAGGAGGGGAAGAGGGGAATTCAAATGTGGAGAGAGCAATCTAGCCAGTAAGCACTTCCTTCTGTGCTTTCCACAGTTTGGAACCCTCAGAGTGATTCAAAGAGATACATAGAGAGGGGGGAGGAAGGTAATAGAGGTGAGCATGAGTAGAAAGGGAGGAATTAAGAGGGGAGAGAGAGATCTGGGCAGTATCCTGTTCCTGAAGTGTTCTCCGGTACCCAGAACACCCTCAGAGATTCACAGAATTGGGTTGAGAAGAGAAGGAGGAGGGTGGGAGATAGAGGTTCCCTGGGGGAGAAGAAAGAGCATCAATAGGGGGAGAGAGTGATCAGGCCAGTGATCACACTCCTGAGTAAAAATGGGTCCTAAAGATTGGGTTCTTAAATGTACAAAGTTGATATCAAATATGTAAAACAAAGATTAAAAATCTAGAGTAGAGGTTAGACTCTTATAAAACTTACAATCTAAAAAAAAAGAAAAAAGGAAACAGTGTAAAAAGAAAAAAAACAGTAAAACCGTAAAAAAAGAAACAGTAAAAAAATGTAGAACAGGAAAAAAAAACATTAAAAAAAAGAAAACACAAAAGGTATAAGATATATGTATGTAGTTTGCTTCAAAAATAGGGGTTTTTTTTTTTTTTGCAAGTTAATAGTGGGTTATGAAAATGAAAGTTAAAGGTGTAATAGAGGACTTGAAGAAAAAGGAAAGAAGAGAAAAAAAAAATTTTTTTTTAATTAAAAAAAAAATTAAAAAAAAAATAAATAAATAATAGTAAAAAATATATATATCCCGGACTTTCTCTGGAGCTGTTGTGAGCAGTGTGGGATCTGCTCAGTTTTAGATAGATCCTTATTCCTGCTTATACTTTTCAAGATCTATAGGTCCTTTTTAATGCAGTCGGTATTAACTACAGGGATCTTAATCTGTTGGCCTGTCTCTTCCAAAGCGCTTCCCTCTGTTTATTTGGCTTCTGTTTGGAGATCTCTTCAGTATCTAATTTCCGCCCTGCAACAAAGCGGTGGAGGTGATCTCTTTAGGTTCGCTTGTTCAATCGTGCTGTGGGGAGGAAGGAACACTGCAATTCTGGCGTGTGTGTGGTAAGCTCGCAGTGTCTCGGCCGCACTGGGTTCGCCCCCGCTCACGGCGTGTGTGCTTTCCCCGTCTACCCTGCTCAGGCTTCAGGTTACTCGGCCGGGGAGCGGGCCCTGAGCTGCGTGCACTTCCCAGGTCTAAGCCGCTCAGGTTCAGGCTCCCGGTTACTCCACAAAGGCGCAGACTCGGTTTCGCCCGCGGCTTGTGCCGTTCCCGGTCGGCGCTGCCCAGGCGGCCAGGAGTTTGGCGAGGGCGCTGTCCCCTGTTGGGGCGGTGCGGCTTATCACCACCCTGGTCCCCGCCTCGGTTTACGGGCGCGCCCAGCTCCGGTGTGCTTTGTGTCGGTTCTGGGGAGCTGGTCTCTGGCTGCGACCCTCCCGGCGGCTGTCGACCCTCCGGGATCTCAGGCAGTCTTTGCTTAGAAACTGAGAGCCTGTTTGCAGTTTGGTAGGGGGTGCCCTCTCTGGAGCCGAGTTTGCCCCTTTCCGGCTCTGGCGGGCCCCGCCTGCCCGCTGTGTCCGGCGGGGGATGGGGCGGTCCGCAGCCGGCTAGCTCTCCTCTGGTATCGCTCAGTCCTTTGTTCTGTGAGCGGGCCGGCAGTGCCTTAGAGTTGGGCTTTTCGCGGGATAGTTCTCTCTCTCTCGCTGTCCCACAGTTTAGGTTACTATCTCATGTTAGCTCCCTTAGATCGCCCTCGGGGCACTCGGGCCCGGTCCTTACCCTAGGCAATGCCGCCCGCTCCTCTCCGTTCAGCCCCCACTTGCTGGTGGCGGATGATGCGAGCGTCTGGGGTTCTTTGCTGGGAGTTGCTTTAGGCACGTAATCTGTGGATTTTATTTATTTTTTCCCTCCCAGTTACGTTGCCCTCCGAGATAAAAAATCCTCCCCCACACCCGCCGGTGAGAGGGTTTCCTGGTGCTTGGAAATTCCTCCTCTTTTACGACTCCCTCCCCGGGACGGGTCTCCGTCCCTAACTCTTTTGTCTCTCTTTTTATCTTTTATAATTTCTCCTACCTCTTTTGAAGATAATGCGCAGTTTTTGTGAAAGCCTGACGTCCTCAGCCAGCCTTCAGAAGTAGTTTTGTGAAGTTTGGTCAGCGTTCAGATGTTCTTTCGATAAATTTGTAGAGGAGAGAGTGGTCTCTCCGTCCTATTCCTCCGCCATCTTAGCCCCCCTCAGATTTTTTTTTCTATTAAATAAATCAGACAGTTAGTTCAGTCGCTCAGTTGTGTCTGACTCATTGCGACCCCATGAACCGCAGCACGCCAGGCCTCCCTATCCATCACCAACTGCCAGAGTCCACCCAAACCCATGTCCATTGAGTCGGTGATGCCATCCAACCATCTCATCGTCTGTTGTCCCCTTCTCCTCCTGCCCTCAATCTTTCCCAGCATCAGGGTCTTTTCAAATGAGTCAGCACTTCGCATCAGGTGGCCAAAGTATTGGAGTTTCAGTTTCAACATCAGTCCTTCCAATGAACACCCAGGGTTGATCTTTAAGACGGACTGGTTGGATCTTCTTGCAGTCCAAGGGACTCTCAAGAGTCTTCTCCAACACCACAGTTCAAAAGCATCAATTCTTTGGAGCTCAGCTTTCTTTATAGTCCAGCTCTTGTTAAATAACTTATTAAATAAATGTTTATTTAAATAAAAAATTAAAAAATTTATTTTTCTAAATAAATAGATGTGATCAAGCATTCTGCTGCTGCTGTGAGGTCCAACACTTTGCGACTCCATAGACCGTAGCCTGCCAGGCTAATCTGTCCCTGGGATTCTCCTGGTAAGAATACTGGAGCAGGTTGTGATGATCCTCCTCCTGGGGATCTTCCCAACCCAGGGACTGAGCCCACAGCTTCTACCCTGTCCCCTGCATTGCAGGCGGATTCTTTACCACTGAGCCAGTGGGGAAGCCTGTGATCAAGCGTAATGACTTACCATATTAAGTAGAAGACAGAGGTACTGGAATAAAATTGAACAGAATTAAAAATACAATAAAAGTGTAGGACAGCTTGTTTTTAAGTGTACTTTTCAGCTATTTCTTTATATTTAATGTTAAAAAGCCAACAACCCAGTACTTTAACCAAACCCCCTCTTTTTTTTTTTTTTTGGATGTTTGCATTTCTTTTTTAATTAATTAATTTTATTTTAATTGGAGGCTAATTACTTTACAGTATTGTGGTGGGTTTTGCCATACATTGATATGAATCAGCCATGGGTGCACATGTGTCCCCCCATCCTGAACCTCCCTCCCACCTCTCTCCTGACCCTACCCCTCTATTAAACCCCCTTCTTTAACTGAGGATTATAGCTTTAAATACTACTGGGAAAATTTTAATGTAACTCAACATCCCAGACCTCTCTCATTAGCTTCAGATTCATACATCTAACTGAGCACTCTACACATCTACGTGAATGACTAATATATATTCAAAAGCTAACATAACAAAAATTGAAATCCAGATTTTCCCCCAAACCTGCCTTATCTGCCATCTTCCTTAACTCTGTTGATGGCAATTTTATCCTTCCAATTGCTTCAGGAAAAAACTCAATACTTGATTTGTCTGTATATCTTATACTCCTAAATTCAACCCATTAGCATATCTTTCATAGCTAACATTAAAATTTAACCCCAAATCTGACCATTTCTTAATGGAACCTCTCTCCTTCTTCTTTTGGACTCCAAATATCACTGAAATGTTTCCATAATTGATATTCTTGCTTTAGCCCTTGACTTACCTTCATTCTATACATAGAAAACAGCAACTTTCTAGATATAAATGATTATAACATTTATCTGCTAAAAACTATGTATCAAATCTTTTTCTAGATCATACGATGCATTCCCTGAGGTCTGTGCTAGTTATTCCATTACTATCCTATCTAAAATGCCACTTTCCTCCAGCATCCTCATAATACCACTTTCTCATGTTAAGTTACATATTGGGGTTTGTATTTTGTTTATTGCTGCCCGTTTCTTCTCAATTCAAAATGTAAGACCTTTAAGGAAAGAATTTTATCTTTCAACTGTTGTTTCCCTAGTGTTCAGTACATATAGTAGACATCCAGTAAATACTTGTTGAATAAACCATTTTGTTCTCTCTCATCTTAATGTAACTATGACCTATTCTTTTGTTTTCTGTGATTAAGAGCTAGTTAGAACCAAACAACCTCAAAGTTTTGCTCTATGAAATTGAAACAGAATAACTGCAAAGTTGTTTCAGAATTTCCATGCCATCTATTCTCTTTGGCAAGATTTTCCATGGTTCCATATAAGGAGAGGTAAGAGATAGTTGTGTAAATCATTTAGATGGGAGATTATGTAGAATGTCGCACATGTAAATCAATATTTATCCAATCTGTGAACACATTCAGCTAAAGTAAGTTTTGATATTGCTTTGTAGGATAGGCTTTATGGGTTTTCTCCTTAATATTCCGTAGACTCAATCTTGAGTTCCAATAGGCTTAAGTATGAGAGAGAATCAATGAGAGCAAGTAAGTCAGATAAGAACAGAGCCTTTCAAATAATCTGATTTCCAAACTATTCAGGTATCTGTATACCACTCAAACATTTATATAGTAAAGATACAATAACCAAAATCTGGATTTCTATTTAGTGATGTACAAATCCATTGTCCTGTTTCAAATAGATCTCACTTATTCTTAACCTAATGTTTTATTTGATGTATATAAATTAGTCACTTGGAAATACTGTAATATTTAAACAACTTAAAAATACTTCACAAGTAGTATCCAAGATATTAGAGATTTTCTGTATTCATATAATTATATAAAAATCTGGAGAAGGAAATGGCAACTCACTCCACTATTCTTGCCTGGAGAATCCCATGGACAGAGGAGCCTGGTGGTCTACAGTGCATGGGGTCGCAAAGAGTCAAATATGACTGACATGTACAAAGATATTATTCATGTTATTCTCTGGTAGATTAAAACAGGGGGTGAGGAGAAGTAGATATACATCATTAATATTTAGAAGTAGTAAGAATAAAATCAGTTATACAAATAATTAAGTAATTTGATTTAGTTTTCCTTTCTGAAATATATGTAATATAGCACAATGATTTTTTTCCCCTCCCTAGTGCTTAAACTATTTCCTGATCTAATATTCTTGTCACCTTGTTTACCAATGAATAGTAAGGTTCTTAAAACATTTTTAAGTTGTTAACATGCAAATAGTTTTCTCCTAAAGAAAAAATAGTTTTATTCTGTCCCAGTGAAATACTTTTGCAAAAGTCAAAATCCACAAGAAACTCATAAACTCTATTACACTGATGGATAAACGAAGATAAAAATGTACCCTCATTTTGGCGATCACAAATGTTGTCTTTGTTTTTACCTCCTTTTAATTTTAAATGATTACTTCAAATTCATTATAGAAATTTGCTGCATTGTTGTATACAGTTACCTAAGTGAACACTAAGCTTAACTTATGCCATATTGTGTAGAAATATTTTGCCATTATTTAGAGACATTCTCTTGGTATCCTGAATATATTGTTGTTGGGAAACAGTTTGAAAAATTTGATGAAACCAGATTGACTGATTTGTCACATAATGTTGAAACATAGCTAAGTGGCAGTTATAGAGAGTGAGATGTTTTAATTTTTTTCTCTCCTTTTGAGGCCAGAAAAACATGGTCATAATGTGTATATGTGTTTCTCAATCAACTCTGAGGTTTAGTTCTATGAGGAAATATTTACCAAGAATTTTTAAATGGATATAACCCTCATATATCTCTGTTTTAAATTGTTTTTTTTAAATAGGTCTTAGATTATGGATTCCAGTGTATAAATCTCTCAATATGGTCATTCATATCTCCTCAGTCTTCCCACTAGTGACTTATATAAGTTAGGAAAGGAGACAAAATTTAGAAGACTGAATTTTCCTGAAAAGAGGGGAAGAAAACCCCACTGATGTGTGTGGTATCTCAGAAGACAATGTTAAAATGAAATGACAGCAGTACATACTTTTCTTTGTGGGACAGTGCAGTAAATTGGGAAATCAGATTCAATTATGTGGTATGACTTGCTTCTTGGAACAATGTTGTCTGCTACTTTTTGTATTATAATAATTTTTGATAATTGTAGGTATGGAAGAACCTACTAATATCATGTTTGACATATAATTTGTGCCCCCAAATTAACTGTTAAATCTATTGCTGAATCTGGGTCTTTGTCCTATGATAAGAAAAAAAATAAGCTTACCTCATCTTATATTTGTAGAGGATTCAATTTATTCCAACAGCTGTGCCATGCAAAATTTCTACAATTGCCGTCTGGAGAATTTTGATCAATTTCATATAGGAATGTCTCAGTGTAATAGTCTTCAGTTCAGTTCAGTTGCTCAGTCGTGTCTGACTCTTTGTGACCCCATGGACTGCAGCATGCCAGGCTTCCTTGTCCAACACCAACTCCCGGAACTTCCACAGACTCATGTCCATTGAGTTGGTGATGCCATTCAACCATCTCATTCTCTTTCATTCCCTTCTCCTCCTGCCTTCAATCTTTCTCAGCACCAGGGTCTTTTCCAATGAGTCAGTTCTTTACATCAGGTGGCCAAAGTATTGGAGATTCAGCATGAGTCTTTACAACGAATACTCAGGACTGATTTCCTTTAGGATGGACTGGTTGGATCTCCTTGCAGTCCAAGGGACTCTCAAGAGTCTTCTCCAACACCACAGTTCAAAAGCATCAATTCAACATATAACAGACTACTCAAAGACAAATTAAAAATTTAAATACAGAATAGTTATTAAATATATCTCTAAAAATTACACAATTATATTATACTGTTCATTTCAATGATACAAAACAATATTCTAAGATTGGGCCTGTAACAAAGTTATATATTCCATACACTTGAATAAACAGTGAAATATAGTAATTTGGGAGCAATATCTCCCAAAGTCTATTCCACAGAGTTAATAACTGAAACACGCTATTAAAAACCTCTACAGTCAAATAGATTTGGCTAATGCTGAGTTAAATAAAGTTAAATAGTTGATTTTGCAATATGACCTCTCAAAGTTGCTAATCCATTAATACACATTTGAGTATACTGATGGAGTTTTAAGCAATAAGCAGAACTTTTGATATATATTTGATCAAAAATCAATTTTTAGATGCAAATCTTTAATACTAGGATTTTAATTGAAAAGGCCTTTTATCTCCATCTTCTAAAACAGTTTTCAATCACTAGTCAGGCTGTCTTCCCTATAGCACGATGCTTGCTATCTAGTTGATATAAGGTATAGCTGCACATGCATATCAGAGATCTGGCATGATATTTGCAGTCAGTTCTGAGACTTTGGGTTAGGCTTTCCTGACGCTGAGAACACTGTCTTGAGACTGTCAGTATGCAACTGTCTATTTACTCATAGGTGAGCCACTCTACAAGTATCAGTTTACAATTTAAGAGGATCAACTCTGATCATTCTTTTTTATTTGTTGGTATTTGTTTCTATGTGCTTTATTTTTTTATTTATATAATTTTTATTCTATATTGGGATATATTTGATTTACAATGCTATGTTAGTTTCAGGTGTATGGCAAAGTGACTTAGTTTTTATGTATATATATATTTATTCTTTTTCAGATTCTTTTGCCATATAAGTTATTACAGAGTATTGCATAGTGTTACCTGTGGTATGCAGTAGGTCCTTGTTGACTATCTGTATTGTATATAGTAGTGTGTTTATGTTAATCCTAACTTGCTAATTTATCCCTCCTCCCCACATTTCCCATTTGATAACCATAAATTTTTTTCAAAGTCTGTGAGTCTTTCTGTTTTGTAAACAAGTTTATTGGTATAGATATTTTTTTTTTTTTAGATTTTAGTGATATCATGTGACATTTCTCTTTGACTTACTTCATTTGGTATGATAATCTCTAGATCCATCAATGTTGCCACAATTGGCAGTTTTTCAGTTTTTCTTATGACTAACATTCAATTGTGTATATGTACTACATCTTTATTCACTCCTTTGTTGATAACATTGTTCCATGTCTTGGCTATTGTAAATAGTGCTTCAATGAACACTGGGATGCATATGTCTTTTTCAAGTATGGTTTTCTCTGGATATATGCCCAGGAGTGGGATTGTAGGATCATAAAGTAACTCTGTATTTGTTTAAGGAACCTCCATTCTGTTCTCCATAGTAGCTGTACCAACTTACATTCTAACCAACAGTGTAGGAGGGTTCCCTTTTCTCCACACCCTCTCCAGTATCTCTTATTTGGAGACATTTTGATGATGACCATTTTGAAAGGTGTGAGTCGATACCCAATTGTAGTTTTGACTAGTATTTCTCTAATAATTAGGGATGTTGAGCATCTTTTTGCGTATTTTTTGACCACATGTGATCCCTCACCTAGAACCAGATCCTGGAATGTGAAGTCAAGCGGGCCTTAGGAAGCTATACTAGGAACAGAGCTAGTGGAGGTGATGGAATTCCAGTTGAGCTCTTTCAAATCCTAAAAGATGATGCTGTGAAAGTGTTGCACTCAAAAGGCCAGCAAATTTGGAAAACTCAGCAGTGGCCACAGGACTAGAAAAGGTCAGTTTTCATTCCAATCCCAAAGAAAGACAATACCAAAGAATGTTTAGACTACCGCACATATGCACTCATCTCACAAGCTAGTAAATTAATGCTCAAAATTCTCCAAGTCAGGCTTCAACAATACATGAACCATGAACTTCCAGATGTTCAAGCTGGATTTAGAAAAGGCAGAGGAACAAGAGGTCAAATTGCCAACATCCATTGGATGATCGAAAAAGCAAGCGAGTTCCAGAAAAATATCTATTTCTGCTTTACTGAATATGCCAAAGCCTTTCATTGTGTGGATCACCACACACTGTGGAAAATTGTTAAAGAGATGGGAATACCAGACCACCTGACCTACCTCTTGAGAAATCTGTATGCAGGTCAAGAAGCAACAGTTAGAACTGGACATGGAACAACAGACTGGTTCCAAATAGGAAAAGGAGTACGTCAAGGCTGTATATTGTCACCCTGCTTATTTAACTTATATGCAGAGTATATCATGAGAAACGTTCGACTGGATGAAGCATAAGCTGGCATCAAGATTGCTGGGAGAAATATCAATAACCTCAGATATGCAGATGACACCACCCTTATGGCAGAAAGTGAAGAAGAACTAAAGAGCCTCTTGATGAAAGTGAAAGAGGAGAGTGAAAAAGTTGGCTTAAAGATCAACATTCAGAAAACTAAGATCATGGCATCTGGTCCCATCGCTTCATGGCAAATAGATGGGGAAACTGTGACAGACTTTATTTTGGGGGGCTCCCAAATCACTGCAGATGGTGAATGCAGCCATGAAATTAAAAGATCTTGCTTCTTGGAAGAAAAGTTATGACCAACCTACACAGCATATTAAAAAGCAGAAACGTTACTTTGCCAACAAAGGTCCATCTAGTCAAGGCTATAGTTTTTCCAGTGGTCTTCCCTGGATGTGAGAGTTGGATTATAAAGAAAGCTGAGCACTGCAGAATTGATGCTTTTGAACTATGGTGTTGGAGAAGACTCTTGAGAGTCCATTGGACTGCAAGGAGATCCATCCAGTCCATCCTAAAGGAGATCAGTCTGAATATTCATTGGAAGGACTGATGTTGAAGCTGAAACTCCAATACTTTGGCCACCTGATGTGAAGAAGTGGCTCATTTGAAAAGACCCTCTTACTGGGAAAGATTGAGGGCAGGAGGAGAAGGGGACGACAGAGGATGAGATGGTAGGATGGCATCACCGACTCTATGGACATGAGTTTGAGTAAACTCCAGGCGTCAGTGTTGGACTGGGAGGCCTGGCATGCTGCAGTCAATGGGGTTTCAGAGTCGGACACGACTGAGCAACTGAACTGAACTGATGTCTTCTTTAGAGAAATGTCTGTTTATAGCCTCTACCCTTTATGATTGGGTTTGTGTGTGTGTGTGTGTGTGTGCATTAAACTGCATGAACTACTTCTATGTTTTGGAGATTAATCCCTTGTTGGTTTCATCGTTGCAAGTAGTTTCATTCCTTCTTTTTCATTTTGTTTGAGATTTCCTTTGCTGTGCAAAATGCTATAAGATTAATCAAGTCCCATTTGTCCATTTTTGTTTTTATTTTTCTTACTCTAAGAGGTGGATCCAAAAAGGTATTGCTGTGAGTTGTGTAAAAGGTTGTTCTGCCTATTTTTTCCTCTAAAAGTTTTATAGTGTCCGGCTTTACATTTAAGTTTTTAATCCATTTTGAGTTTATTTTTATGTAGGGTGTTAGAGAATATTCTAAATTTTATTCTTTTAGACATAGATGTCCAGGTTTACCAGCACCATTTATTGAAGAGAATGTCTTTTCTTCATTGTATATTCTTGCCTCTTTTGTCATATATTAATTGACCAAACTTGTGTGAGTTTATTTAGGGACTTTCCATTCTGTTCCATTGGTCTATAATTCTGTCTTTGTGCCAGTTCTTGTTCAGTCACTCTGTCGTGTCCAACTCTTTGTGACCCCATGGACTGCAGCACACCAGGCTTCCCTGTCCTTCACCATTTCATGGAGTTTTCTCAAACTCATGTCCTTTGAGTCAGTGATGCCATCCAACCATTTCATTGTCTGTCATCCCTTTCTCCTTCTGCCTTCAATCTTTCCCAGCAACAGGGTCTTTTCCATTGAGTCAGCTCTTCAGGTGAGGTGGCCAAAATATTGCAGCTTCAGCTTTAGCATTAGTCCTCCCAACAAAAATGCAGGGTTGATTTCTTTTAGGATTGACTGGTTTGATTTCCTTGCTGTTCAAGGGACTCTCAAGAGTCTTCCCCAGCACCACAGTTTGAAGGCATCAGTTCTTCAGTGCTCAGCCTACTTTATGGTCCCAACTCTAACATCCATACATGACTAGTGGAAAAAACATAGCTTTACCTATACACAGCTTTGTCAGCAAAGTAATGTCTCTGTTTTTAATACTCTGTCTAGGTTTGTCATAGCTTTTCTTCAAGGAGCAAGTGTCTTTTAATTTCATGGCTGCAGTCACTGTCCATATTGATTTTGGAGAAAATTAAGTCTCTTACTGTTTCCATTGTTTCCCCTTCTATTTGCTATGAGGTGGTGGGACTGGATGCCATGATCTTAGTTTTTTGAATGTTGAGTTTTAAGCCAGCTTTTTCACTCCCCTGTTTCACTTTCATCAAGAGGCTCTTTAGTTCCTTTTTTCTTCCTGCCATAAGGGTGATGTCATCTGCATATCTGAGATTATTGATATTTCTCCCAGCAATCTTGATTCTAGCTTGTGATTCATCCAGCCTGGCATTTCATATGATGCACTCTGTACATTAAAAAAGGAGGGTGAAAATGTACAGCCTTGACATACTACTTTTCCTATTTAGAAACAGTCTGTTGTTCCATGTCCAGTTCTAACTGTTGCTTCCTGACCTGCATACAGATTTCTCAAGAGGCAGGTCAGGTGGTCTGGTATTCCCATCTCTTTAACAATTTTCCAAAGTGTGTGGTGATTCACATAATGAAAGGCTTTGGCATATTCAGTAAAGCAGAAAATAGATGTTTTTCTGGAACTCTCTTGCTTTTTCGATGATCCAGCAGATGTTGGCAATTTGATCTCTGGTTCCTCTACCTTTTCTAAAACCAGCTTGAACATCTGGAAGTTCACGGTTCATGTACTGTTGAAGCCTGACTTGGAGAATTTTGAGCATTACTTTGCTAGCGTGTGAGATGAGTGCAATTGTGCGGTAGTTTAAGCATTCTTTGTCTTTTCCTTTCTTTGGGATTGGATGAAAACTGACCTTTTCTAGTCCTGTAGCCACTGCTGAGTTTTCCAAATTTGCTGGCCTATTGAGTGAAACACTTTCACAGCATCATCTTTTAGGATTTGAAATAGCTCAACTGGAATTCCATCACATCCATTAGCTTTGTTCCTAATAATGCTTCCTGAGGCCCACTTGACTTCACATTCCAGGATGTCTGGCTGTAGGTGAGTGATCATACCTTCGTAATTATCTGGTTCATGAAGGTTTTCTGTGATTCTTGCCACCTCTTAATATCTTCTGCTTCAGTTAGGTCCATACCATTTCTTCCTTTATTGAACCTATCTTTGTATGACATTTTCCCTTGGTATCTCTAATTTTCTTGAAGAGATCTCTAGTCTTTCCCATTCTATTGTTTTCTTCTATTTCTTTGCACTGATCATTCTTTGGAACTCTGCATTCAAATGGGTATATCTTTCCTTTTCTCCTTTTCCTTTCACTTCTCTTCTTTTTACAGCTATTTGTAAGGCCTCTTCAGACAGCCATTTTGCTTTTTTGCATTTCTTTTTCTTGGGGATGGTCTTGATCCCAGTCTCCTGTACAGTGTCACGAATCTCTGTCCATAGTTCATCGGGCACTGTGTCTATCAGTTCTAGTCTCTTAAATCTAATTGTCACTTCCACTGTATAATCATAAGGGATTTGATTTAGGTCATACCTGAACAGTCTAGTGGTTTTACCTACTTTCTTCAATTTAAGTCTGAATTTGGCAATAAGGAGTTCATGATCTGAGCCACAGTCCACTCCCAGTCTTGTTTTTGCTGACTGTATAGAGCTTCTCCATCTTTGGCTTCAAAGAGTATAATCAATCTGATTTCGGTATTGACCATCTGGTGATGTCCATGTGTAGAGTCTTCTCTTGTTTTGTTGGATGAGGGTATTTGCTATGACCAGTGCATTCTCTTGGCAACTCTATTAGCCTTTGCCCTGCTTCATTCTGTACTCCAATATCAAATTTGTGTGTTTCTTGATTCCCTACTTTTGCATTCCAGTGCCCTATAATGAAAAGAACATCGTTTTGAGGTGTGTGTTCTAGAAGTTCTTGTATGTCTTCAGAGAACCGTTCAACTTCAGCTTCTTCAATATTACTGGTCGGGGCATAGACTTGGATTATCATGATGTTGAATGGTTTGCCTTGGAAGTGAACAGAGATCATTCTGTGGTTTTTAAGATTGCATCCAATACTGCATTTTGGACTCTTTTGTTGACTATGATGGCTATTCCATTTCTTCTAAGGGATTCTTGCCCACAGTGGTAGATATAATGGTCATCACCCATTAAATTCACCCATTAAATTCACCCATTCCAGTCCATTTTAGTTCGCTGACTCCTAAAAGGTCGACGTTCACTCTTGCCATCTCCTCTTTGAACACTTCCAATTTGCCTTGATTCATGGACCTAACATTCCAGATTCCTATGCAATATTTCTCTTACAGTATTGCTCTTTATCATTATAAGGTGTTGTATGATAACAGAGGACAACAGATAAAACAGGGCTTCCCAGGTGGCACAGAGGTAAAGAATCTGCCTGCCAATGCACGAGACACAAGAAATGTGTAGATCTCTGGGTGGGAAGTTCCCCTGGAGTAGGAAATAGCAACCCACTCCAGTGATTTTGTCTGGGAAATCCAATGGACAGAAGAGCCTGGTGGGCTACAGTCCTGGGGGGTCACAAAAAGTCAGACATGACTGAGCACACACACATATATACAGATAAAAGAACTACAAGCCTCAGTCCCTATTTAACAAGGCTTTAGGAAAACCCAAAGACAATAGAGGAAACAAAAGCAAGGACAGTATAGGAAATTTTGTTAACCAGTAAACAGAGCATGACTTCCCTGGTGGCTCAGTCGGTAAAGCATCTGCCTACAATGTGGGAGACCTGAGTTTGATCCCTGGATTGGGAAGATCTACTGGAGAAGGAAATGGCAATCCACTCCAGTACTCTTGCCTGGAAAATTCTATGGACAGAGGAGTCTGGTAGGCTACAGTCCATGGGGTCACAAAGGGTTGGACATGACTGAGTAACTTCACTTTCACTTTCAAACAGAGCATAATGCCAATCAAATAAATATAAAACCTCACACTAGAGGTCTATTTAACCTCAGTTACTTTTATCTAATACATCAGGTTTGTCTTTGCACAAAAAATTAAAAGGCATACTAAAAGGCAAAAATCAATCTCAAGAGATATAGTAATCATCATATACAGAGAGACAATTTGAAATGTTCAGATCAGGAGTTTAATACAACTATGATTAATATGCTAAGTGCTCTAATACAAAAAGTAGACAACATGCAAGAACAGGTAAATAATGTTAATAGAGTGAAGCAATCTCCAAGAAAGAATCAAAAAGCAAAGCTAGAATTTAAAACACTATGATAGACATAAAGAATGATTTTGATGGGCTCAGTAGTAGACTGGGCATGATCAAGGACAAGCTCAGTGAGCTTGAATATATGTCAATAGATACTTTACAATGTGAAAAGCAAATAGAAAAATTAATGGAAAAAACCCATGGGTTAATTATGATAGAAAAACCCTATCATAAATACCTTAAGAATAAAGGGAAAGGGAAGATAAAATAATTGAAATATACTGACTAAGACTTTTATTGATAGATATTAATATCAAACCAAAGATCAAGAACCTCAGAGAGGAAGCTGGATATATACTTACCACTTAGATGCCGGTCTGGCCCTGAAAAGTCTCAAGAAGACATGAAGAGTTTACTCTTGTGTCACACAGTCCCCTGGCTTTCCATAGAGTTCATTTCTATGTCAGCTCCCATATTGAGGTCCGTAACATTCAAACCTTAACAGGATAGTTTGCATCTTGATAGAAAATCTTGCATGTAGGAAACAAATATCTGGTACCCTTCTAGCCATCATACAATCTGGCTACCTCTGCTGGCTGATACTCCCTTGGGGTCACTCCCACATAACTATTGAGACAATTGAGAGAGCCAAGGAAGGTAAGGAGAAGTAGTAGAAAGGTAGTAACAAGAGTAACTCCTGGTTCTGGCCACCAAAGAAATTTGCCAATGAGTGGCAGAAGAGGGGACAGCCACTGTCCCCATTGCAGAAGAGGGGACTCAGATTAATAGACTGCTCCCATGAAGGTGTCAGATTCCAGAGGATTCTTAGATCACGGTTTCTCTTTTTCATTATTCCTATTGAATTTTGACCCTATCTAATGTGTTTGGCAAAACCATCAAAAGCTTCATCTTTCATAGGAATTCAGTTCAGTTCAGTTGCTCAATTGTGTCCGACTCTTTCTGACCCCATGGACTGCAGCACGCCAGGCTTCCCTGTCTATCACCAACTCCCAGAGCCTACTCAAACTCATGTCCATTGCATCGGTGATGCCATCCAACCATCTCATCCTCTGTTGTTCCCTTCTCCTCCCACCTTCAATCTTTCCCAGCATCAGGTTCTTTTCCAATGAGTCGGTTCTTCACATCAGGTGGCCAAAGTATTGGAGTTTCAGCTCAGCATCAGTCCTTCCAATAAATATTCAGGACTGATTTCCTTTAGGATGGACTGGTTTGATCTCTTTGCAGTCCAAGAGACTCTCAAGAGTCTTCTCCAACACCACACTTCAAAAGCATCAATTCTTCAGGCGTTCAGCTCTCATTATAGTCCAACTCTCACATCCATACATGACTACTGGAAAAACCATAGCTTTGACTAGGTGGACCTTTTTGACAAAATAATGTCTCTGCTTTTTAATATGCTGTCTAGGTTGGTCATAGCTTTTCTTCCAAGGAGCAAGTGTCTTTTAAAATCATGGCTTCAGTCACCATATGCAGTGATTTTGGATCCCCCCCAAAATAAATTCTCTCATTATTTTCATTGTTTCCCCATCTATGAAATCAAACCCCATCTCCTCCAAAGATGCTCAGAGAGCTCAAACAAAACCTTGTGCGCACCAGGAAACCCCACAGAGACTGGGCCAGACCTGTCTTTGAGTGTTTGAGTGTCTCCTGCAGTGGCACAGGTCAGAAGTGGCCTGCCCCAGGGGCAGGGGCTCTGGGTGCAGCAGACCTGGGTGTGGAATAAGCCCTCTTGGAGAAGGTCACAATTAATGCCACAATTTAGCTGCCCGAACTTATACAGGACTGGGGAAACAGACTCTTGGAGGGCACAAACAAAACCTTGTGCCCATCAGGACCCAGTAGAAAGGAGCAGTGATCCCAGAAGAAATTGTCCCAGATTTGCCTATGAGTGTCCAGGAGTCTCTGATGGAGTTGTGGGTTGGCAGTGGCCTGCTGCAGGGTCAGTGGCAATGAGTGTGGCAGTGCATGCATAGGACCTTTTGAGGGTGATCATCATTTCCTTCATTACCTCCACCATAGTTTGGTCTCAGGTCAAACAACAGGGAGGGAACATAGCCCTGCCCATCAACAGAAAATTGGATTAAAGATTTACTGAGCATGGCCCCGCGCATCAGAACAAGACCAGTTTCCCCCTCAGTCAGTCTCTCCCATCAGGAAGTTTCCATAAGCCTCTTATCATTCTCAGTCAGAGAAAAACCACAATCACAGAAAAATAATCAAAGTGATCACATGGATCACAGCCTTGTCTAACTCAGTGGAACTATGAGCCATGCCCTTTAGGGACACCCAAGAGGGACAGGTCATGGTGGAGAGTTCTGACAAAATGTGGTCCACTGGAGAAGGGAATAGCAAACCCCTTCAGTATTCTTGCCTTGAGAAACCCATGAACAGTATGAAAAGGCAAAAAGATAGGACACTGAAAGATGAACTCCCTATATTGGTAGGTGCCCAATATGCTACTGGAGAAGAGTGGAGAAATAACTCCAGAAAGAATGAAGAGACATCCAAAAGCAAAAACAATGCCCAGTTGTTGACGTGACTGGTGATAGAAGTAAAGTCCAATGTGGTAATGAACAATATTGCATAGGAACCTGGAATGGTAGGTCCATGAATCAAGATAAATTGGAAGTGGTCAAACAGGAGATGGAAAGAGTGAACATCAACATTTTAGGAAATGGTGAACTAAAATGGACTGGAATGGGTGAATTTAACTCAGATGACCATTATATCTACTACTGTGGGGAAGAATCCCTTAGAAGAAGTGGAATAGCCCTAATAGTCAACAAAATAGTCCAAAATGCAGTTCTTGGGTGCAATCTCAAAAAACAACAGAATGATATCTGTTCTTTTCCAAGGCAAACCACTCAGTATCACAGTAATCCAAGTCTGTGCCCCAATCTGTAATGCTGAAGAAGCTGAAGTTAAACAGTTCTATGAAGACCTGCAAGACCTTCTAGAACTAACACCCAAAAAAGGTGTCCGTTTCATTAAAGGGAACTGGAATGCAAAAGTAGGAAGTCAAGAAATACCTGGAGTAACAGGCAAATTTGACCTTGGAGTACAGAATGAAGCAGGGCAAAGGCTAATGGAGCTTTGCTAAGAGAAAGCACTGGTCATAGCAAACGCCCTCTTCCAACAAAACAAGAGAAGAGTCTACACATAGACATCACCAAATGGTCAATACCAAAATCAGATTGGTTATGTTCTTTGAAGTCAAAGATGGATAAGCTCTATACAGTCAGCAAAAACAAGACCGGGAGTGGACTGTGGCTCAGATCATGAACTCTTTATTGCCAAATTCAGACTTAAATTGAAATCCACCACTGACCTGTGCCAAATTTATCTCTTGACTGGATCATTTTTCTATAACCTTATAATTTCTCTCTTCTATATGCTCTCTCTAGTCTATTTTCGGAGAATCAGCCAGAGAAATCATTTTAACCATAAGAAGGATAAGATTATCTGACTCTCTGCTCAGAGATCATCAGTGAGTGCCTACCCATTTGAATCACATAAAAAGCCCTTTTAAACATTGACAAGGCTCTACATGGTCTCACCTCAGTTTCCTCTTTGACTTCATCTCCTATACCACTCCTTTTATTTACTTGTCAGCAGCCATGCTAGCCAATTTACTGTTCTTTAGAGTACCAGATACTTAATTTTTAGCAAAGGTCCTTTTATTCCTTTGAAAGAACTTTTCTCCCATATATCCAGATAGCACAGATGTTATTGTGTTATGTATCTGTTTCTAATCATGATATCAAAATCTAAAACCATACCTTTTTTGAATTCCCGTGATCTGCTGCAGTGAACTTGCACAGTTTCATGATAGTTAATTGTTAATATTTTAGAAATTTTGCAAAATGGTTGATATCACATTGGTAGCTAAAATTGTCTGTGGTGTGGGATTATTTACTCCATTGAAATTGGAAAATGCTATAAATTAGGAATTATTTTCACATCTAGTTATTAAACATTTGCCAGCACATTACTATCAATCTCTTTTACTTCCTCTATTTCTATAGTACTTATAATTTTCTAAAATGCTTCTTAATATACTTAATTTCATGTTTATTAGTCATTGTCACTCTTCTCTATTAAAGAGAGAAGGATAAAAACAAGGATAGACATTTTTATTTTTTCACAGATGTATCTCTAATGTATCTGTACTTGGAAAAGTGTTGATACCTAGGAGCTATTCAATAATACTTGTGGAATATATGAGCCATTAACAATATAAATTCTTTGATTGGAGATAGAAAGAAGTACATCCAAAAGAAAGGTTATATTTCTCAGATTCCTTTCAAGTTAATCATGGTTAGTAGTCATCTTCTGGCCAATAGAATGTAGCCAGAAGTGATGTGTTCAGCTCTTGCATGAAGCTTTAATAGGATAGGAATGAGCTTTCAAGTAATTTAGAGCACAGGGTAGGAATGAACCTTTTAGCAAGTTAGAGTACAGCTATAGTCAAATACCATCCTGGATAACTTGTATTAGTCAGTAAATTTACAGATGTCAATATAAAGTGGTCCTAGATCCCTAAGGCAGAGGTGATGCAATTTTAGCCCTGGATTGATCATGCTTAGATTGTTATTAAAGAGGTAAATAAAATTCTGTTTTATTTAAGCCAGCACTTGACACTATGTTTAACCTTACTGCACACATAGAAAATGCTGTTTGTATAGCATGCTGGGCATACAGATGAGGTAAAAAGCTCATTGGTTTTTGCTACCAGTGGCATGGGCTTCCCTCATGGCTCAGCAAGTAAAGCATCTGTCTGCAATGCAGGAGATCCAGATTTGATCTCTGGGTGGGGACGATCCCCTGGAGGAGGGAATGTCTACACATACCAGTATTCTTGCCTGGAGAATCTCATAGACAGAGGAGCTTGGAGGGCTATAGTCCATAGGGTCAAAAATGTTGAATACAACTTAGCGACTACTCATGTATGCACCAGTGACATATGTGTCTGTGACACAACTATTGCAATGCTCTGCTTTCTGCCAATGTTATTTGGTTTCTGTTAGGGTAGCCAGACCTGTATTAATGAATAAAATCATCCATGTTGTTGAATAATTTATTTGTCTAGAATAAATTAATTGCAACTACTCCCTTTGTTATTTTATAATACTATTGGATTATAAATAGAAAATTTAGGTACCAGCTTTCTTTCACGTTAGGCTATTTTTACTTGCTGACTCTTTTATCTGTAATATAGTATAACTTCACTTTCTTTTTCCCAGTTAATTTCTACTCATTCTTCAGATATGAATTCAAATTTCACTTCCTTAAGAAAGGTTTCCCTGATATCTCAGGAAAGATACATTTCCCCCAATTATATGTAATTTAGTGCTTTTTTGGTCATGTTATTTAAAACAACTTTATTTGTGTCATTGATGAGTGTGTTTGTATCATAGAGAGTAAAAGGGAACATATATGTTTTGCTCATTGCCTGGCACCTTGCAAGTATCCAGTTAACATTTGACAAAGAATAAATTAGCAAAGTAACTTAATATTCCTTAAATTGATGTTCTTCACTAAAAAATGACAAATTAATATAAGGCATGTTAAGCTTGAAGTGTTTATGTGAACATTAACTGAGTCAATCGTTGTTATGGCATTTTAATAATGGTATGCATGCATGCTAAGTTGCTTCAATCTTGTCCAACTCTTTGCAACCCTATGGATTCTATCCCACCAGGCTCCTCTGTCCATTGGCTTCTCCAGGCAAGAATACTGGATACGACAAAACTGAATTTTGTTGCACATGGTACATTATTAAGAAATAGGTTTTGCATGTTTTTTATTTCATTAAATGACTTAATTTTTCTTACTCATATACTCACTAGAAATACTTAATAATAAAACTAGATAGATTTATAAATTTCATTCCCATTTTTAAAAGTCAACATGGTTCTATTTTCATAAACACATGATTTTGTTGTTTATAGTCAAAGCAAGATTTGGGGTTTGATAAAATCTCAAATTAAAATAAGATGGAGTTACTGACCTTTATAAGTCTCCAAAGAAAACATTTAATTTTTGATAAACAATATAAAAAATTTTTAGAATTAGTGAAAAGCTTAGGAATATAATAATTCCCTGTAAACCAGTGTTTTGGAGCTAAGTATGTGTGGATCTCATTCCAGATGGTGACCTTTAATTTAAAACTTTCTGAGTTTATGCAATTTGAGCTCCTGAGAATTGCTGTCTACCAGCTGGTAGCAGGGCACCATTATAGAGTTAAAGACAACCTAACTTCATTTATCACAGTTCCTAGGACTCATTTCTACATGGTTCTATCCATCCTGTCAGGCACCAAGTATTTCTTTAATACCTACTTTTTTCCAAGCATTGTACATACACCAGTGAATGTCTCTGTGTTCTCAGGTGACCTAAAATCTATTGTGGAGTACATGGAATGAATGAATAAAATGAAACAGTTGTAAAACATAAATATGATAGTTAGTTCTACAGTTAGTTAGCAGTTAATTCAATGAACAAAATTAAATGCGATAGAGATTGGAGTAATATTTCTTCAAAGACAATGCAAAAGAGGTGGCTGCATGAAAATCTGATAAAGTGAATTTTAACATTTATTAAGCAGTCATTAAATATTTGTTAAGAATGAAAGGAGTGTACACATATAAATTACATAAGGCAATCGTTGTGCAAAGATATGGATAGGCAGGAATGAGCAAGTTAAGTTCATTAGAATGTTGTAATTTCAGGAGTTAGGTAGGAGGTTTCAATAGCATTGGAACCTTCTTCCATCAAATAGGAATAATATCTAAATTCATAGTATTGTTGTGAGCCTTTAGGATCTTATATATATATATATAAAGTAGCTAACAATAACTAGCATATCCTAACACCTGCTTTTGAATATATCATAATCTCTCTTTCCTTTTCTTTGGATTTGCTGTAGTATAGTATCTCTCCTGGTACATATTTGAGTATTTTCCCAAGGGAAAAAATGTAAAGAATATAAATGGAATTTCTGGTTCCCTGTTTTTTTTTTTTTTTTTTAACTACCTTAAGCACTATAAATAAATTAGATGTAAGAAATTATTTCTAAAACTTTTTAAAAAGAGTACTTGTTGGGGAGGTGGTAGTGTTTTGTTTACTCAATTTCCCTGTGTTTTCCCTCGGGTTCCAAATTTTTGAGTAGCATACTTAAACAATGATACATTGCTGTATTCAATCCACGAGGACAGGCCTGCATAGTTTTAAATTGGTCCCAGTGGAACTAATAGTAGAGTCATTGGGAACTATGTCACCAAAAAACAGAAAAACAATTCTTTGGCCAAAGGTGTGATGCTAAGCAACTTGCTTATGTCTAGTATGCTTAGTAAGAATATTAAAAATGTAAAGTAATATACATATTACATTGTATTGCATGTTTTATTGCATATGTTTAAAGAAATTATTGTTAAGTAACAATTAATAATGGCACCTAGAGGTAGTTTTACAGTATAACTGAATGTCTTCTATATTGTAATTTCATTATATACACAAAGGAATATTGGAAATGTGTTTGTGTCTGTGTATTGGGCTATACATAAAAACATGGATATAGATAAATAATAGATATATAAAAATATATGGCAAAAAAAATGTTAAACCATATATTTGCACACAAATGTAACATAAACATATCAAACACTCCTAATTTGGAATTATGAATACACATGTTTTACTTTAGCTAAATGTTAATTAGTATTTTGTTAGTTTTCAGTGCAGGTAAAATATAGCCAAGTGAGAAGTCAGCCTTTGAGAAAGAATATCTGGTTTGCATAACCTAAAATTTACGTGGTGCATATGAAGATATTTTAGCTAAATCTGGAAAGGCAAAACCTACTATAATTGCTCTAATAGGGCAGGCATCTACATTCATGTTGAGTTTTATGATCAATATTTTAAAAATTCACAATGTGTAATCATGCTTTGGTAATAGTAATAGCTTTTCCTTTCTTTTTCAGAGAAAGTAATGATCTTTCAAAATCAGAATGAAAAGAAACTTTGAAACAATAACTCTCAAATTTCCTATTTTAACAAAGGCTTACTTGCCAGATGTTTTTTCTGGTTAAGGAATGAAACAATCAAATAGGCTGTTCAGAAAACTGATGCCACCCTGTAGAAATGCCATTGTATTCCACACAGAGAAATGTCTCATCTATTTCTGGGATCAAAGCTAGTATTCATGATTGATATCTGATTAAAGACAGCAATATATACATATATCACATGAACCATAAAGAGAATTAATTATTGTAAAGAAAATGATATATTATTTATAAAGGAAAGTAATCTACAATGAATGTGAAATAGGTAGCTTTTTCAGTTGTAATATTACATACATTTATTTTAGCTCAGGAGAAAATGAAAGTTTTAACTAAAAACTGACAGGTAATCAGAATCATGCAAAGTTGATAACCTTGTTATACAGAAATTGTATTTCTCAAACATTTGATATTTCTAATATCTACAGTGAATTAAGGATAAATTTAATTTTTAAAAAATAGCATAATAAAGAGTTCAAATGAAAAACTTGTAAATTGACAGGTTTTGGGGCCTAATTTTTTCTTCTGTGAATTCATGAAAAGATACCAGTATTAAAGCTAGAAGAACAGAGGTATAGAAACAAAAATTTTTTTAAAAGATAAGAAATCAAGTTCTAATTAGAAATGAAAAAACTTTTTTATAAAATCTAAGGTAGACATTGTACCTACTTTTATGTTGTATAGTTCTGC
This sequence comes from Giraffa tippelskirchi, assembly GCF_054371585.1. Classification (NCBI taxonomy): domain Eukaryota; kingdom Metazoa; phylum Chordata; class Mammalia; order Artiodactyla; family Giraffidae; genus Giraffa; species Giraffa tippelskirchi. Next base: position 77,819,906 of record NC_137275.1, on the reverse strand, counting down.
TGAATGTAATCATCTGTTCAAACATAAATGGAAAAGATTTAATAACTATGAAATAAAAATAGGTTATAAGAAAAAAGGAAATAATGTGTTAATAAAAACAAAATTTCTATATTCACATTTTGATTTTAATGTCAGTAGTGATTAACTTCATTGTTGTAGTTATATTCATTCCTTACTCTTCTCCTTTTCTCAAACCCTCTTTTTATGTCTTTTGATCAAAGTAACTAACTTGTTTTTCCAAAACAAAAAAAAACCCTCTATAGCTGTATACTTCCTTTCATTCTTTCTGAAATAGACAAAATGCATAATTACAATATTATTAATTGTTCAACATAATCCAACTGTATGAAATTAAATAGAAGGAAATACATGTATATGTATGTGTGTGTATGTGTGTATATATACTTATATATATAAAGATTATCTTGATGACTGTTTTACTATGATGAAGATTTATGAACTACCAAAAACCTATGAACATTCCTCCAACCCCCATCTGTACACACCACACATTCAGCAAACAATAATGGGACATTAAAAATAAGCAAGCAACCTGTAGCTATTGCTCTATGACAGTTACTGTGTTTCACTCCATGACCTAAATGCCACATCTATAATCCTTCCTGAGCAGATTCCTTTCTACTTTGGGTGTGTGGCCAGTCTCCCACATTATATGGAACAGTTCAGTTCAGTTCAGTTGCTCAGTCGTGTCTGACTCTTTATGACCCCATGAACCGCAGCACACCAGGCCTCCCTGTCCATCACCAACTGCCGGAGTCTACCCAAACCCATATAATGGAACAATCCCATTATAATTCACAGAGATTTTTTCTGTAACTGAGAATGTCTAGGTTGAGAGTGTCTTTACTTTTTTAGATGTCTTAATAAGAGTTTAGTGTATAAACATCTTTCTTAGTTATATGTTCCTGTATTACAATCCATTCAAAACTTAATGACTTAACCTAGCAGTGGCTTAGCATTGCTCACAATTCTGTGCTTTGGTTGGACATAGCGGGTTTGTTGTGCTGCTCCACTAGGGTTGTCTGTAAGCAATCTTTGGGCCCTATGCAGTGGGAAATTTTGGTTCTGCTTGAATATCCAAGATGGCTTCACTCAGATGTCTGATGTCTGAGTTGGAATGACTGGAATAAAGGTGGTTTGCTATCTTTTCTCTAGCAGGATAATTGACTCCTTAAATGTTCCATCTGTAGCTCCAAGACAGCAGAAGTGGAAGTTGTCAAGCATTATATGGGCTTTGTCTGGAATTGGTGCATTATCACTATTCTATATAGTATTGGTTAAAGCAATACTACACAAGGCCAAACTAGATTCAAAAAGTAGTAAAAGGATTCTACCTATTGAAGAAAGAAATAGAATGACAATATAGGGATGGGAAAATTCTTGGTGACCATCTTTGGAGGTGATCTTCACACATATGATAAGTTGACCATAAAAAGCTTAACAAAACAAATCATCAGTATCCCTCACCAGACAAAGAATAAGTAACTAAGTAAGTGTTAGTCACTCAGTTGTGCCGAACTCTTTGCAACCCCATGGACTGCAGCCCACAGGCTCCTCTGTCCATGACATTTTCCAGGCAAGGATACTGGAGTGGGTTGCCATTTCCTTCTCCAGGGGATCTTCCCCAGGGATCGAACCCCGATCTCCTGCACGGCAGGCAGATTCTTTACCGACTGAGCTAGGTTGCCATTTCCTTCTCCAGGGGATCTTCCCCAGGGATCGAACCCCGATCTCCTGCACGGCAGGCAGATTCTTTACCGACTGAGCTACAAGGGAAGCCCAACAATAGGTCCCTTCTTTTACTCAACAGAAATCATCAAATGATCAGAAAATTAAATCTTAGTTCCCAAACACTACTGCCACCGATGTGAAAGTCATGTTTAAACTAGAATCAAAACTACACTTGGTCGAAAACAATGAACAAATGAAAACAGAGTTAGAAGTGAGAACAGGGAATCAGAGAGGCAACAGAAGTAAAATTCTTTTGCTGCTGTGGTTTACTCTAAGAAGAAAAAAATATATACACATGCCTGTACTTAAACAGCATGTGAAGTACACTTTTTTGGGCTACATAGTTTAATTGTCTTCAGCAGGTGATCCCACTTGGATGTCTTATGTTAAAGGATAATATTTTTTTAAGTTAAAAACTGTTACACAAAGAGTATGTTTTAAAGATTTATATAATTTATAAATGGGGAAACCAATAAAATGGTAAGACTGATTTTGGCCATATAGTTTTTAATTACATAAATGAAGCTACTGCATCTTAGGGAAGTTATTTGCTGAAAATCACATGGACAGTGAGTGTTAGACATCAGAATAAGGTACTCTTAACCAGTTAGTTGTGTGCTGTTCAGGGTTCTAGTCCAGGTAAGATAAGCGAAAACTTAATTTGGAGGAATGAGAGCCATAATTTAGGCTACTGTTGCCTATATAAGTTTACATCAGACTTCCAGTAAGTAAACTTAACCCCTCTATATAGTAATACAAAATGTTGTTTCCTAGGTATATTTAAAAATGTGTTTACTAAATAGAGTATCACATAATATGCCATTCAAATCACTATTTGTATGAGTGAGAAGACACTACTGAAAATTATACTCAGAAAACAATTGCTTATAGATCAAGAATGTATTTTTATCCAATTAATAAGTTGTTTCCACTATTCTATACTAGTAATCTGTATGATACACAGTATATTATAAGACCTCAAACTCCTAAGGCATCAGGACACTTATCTACTTTTTTCTAGAAACAAGAAATGTTTTATTAGAGAATATGTATTATAAGGCATTTAATGTGTTCAAGGATAGTGGTACTCACATAAGTATGAAAACCAGAGGCAAAACTCATTCAGAAAATACAGTGCCATTGCTTCTTTCTAAAACCTCCTTGTACTCAAATGTCCAGTGTTTTTCTTCCCAAGTCCCTCGTTATTCGGTGCATTTTGTCATACCCTTCGACACCAGGCACAAACCATAATATATACTCACTGTAAGTCATTCGTTCTTCTAGGATAAGCAGGCAAAATGGCCATGTGAAAGATTGACTGTCTCCATTGTCGTCAAGAAACATACCTAGATGGGAAAGACATGCTACAGCAGTCTATTTATGAAAGTGAAAATGAAAGTTGCTCAGTCGTGTCCCACACTTTGTGACTCCATGGTCTATATTTGTGCCCTTAGAAGCAACCATAGTAAGCAGAATACTTAAGGCATCTGTATGAAAGTGAAAGTCACTCAGTTGTGTCCGACTCTTTATAATCCCATGGACTATATAGTCCATGGAATTCTCCAGGCCTGAATACTGGAGTGGGCAGCCTTTTCTTTCTCCAGGGGATCTTCCCAACCCCGGGATCGAACCCAGGTTTCCCACATTGCAGGCGGATTCTTTACCAGCTGAGCCACAAGGGAAGCCCAAGAATACTGGAGTGGGTAGCCTATCCCTTCTCCAGTGGATCTTCCTGACTGAGGAATTGAACTGGGGTCTCTTGCACTGCAGGCAGATTCTTTACCAACTGAGCTATCATTTGTAGCTGGTGACAGATATTATGCAAAGCCGTTGGTAAACCAGGCTTAAGCCATTTCCTTCTCTTTGAGCTGGTTCTAGAAATCTCTCTGCTGCTGCTGCTAAGTCGCTTCGGTCGTGTCTGACTCTGTGCGACCCCATAGATGGCAGCCCACCAAGCTCCCCTGTCTCTGCGATTCTCCAGGCAAGAACATTGGAGTGGGTTGCCATTTCCTTCTCCAAGGCATGAAAGTGAAGTCACTCAGTCATGTTCAACACAGTGACCCCATGGACTGCAGCCTACCAGGCTCCTCCATCCATGGGATTTTCCAGGCAAGAGTACTGGAGTGGTGTGCCATTGCCTTCTCCAGAAATCTGTCTATGAGGTCGTGTTTATGGCTTGAAGTAGGGCCTGCAATGTGGTGAGACATATATATGGAGTATGAGAGAAGTTGGATTTTACTTTATTTGTTCCTTTAGTATATGCTTGGACTCATCCTTATCCCTGCTTGATTACTGAGGCCTGATGGGCAGGCCTAACCTTGGTGGTGGTGGTGGTTTAGTCACTAAGTCGTGTCTGACTCTTGTGACCCCATGGACTGTAGCCTTCCAGGCTTCTCTGTCCATGGGATTCTCCAGGCAAGAATACTGGAGTGGGTTGCAATTTCCTTCCCCAGAGGATCTTTCTGACTCAGGGATCGAACCCAGATTTCCTGTATTGCAGGCGGAATCTAACCGACTGAGCTATGAGGAAAGCCCTACTGAGTAAGTCTTATTCAAGTGAGGCAGTATAGGTCACCATGGTCATCTGGTATCCTGGGGCCCTGTAGCAAGCCAAAAATTATTTCTTAAATAGCAAGCTCCTAGAAATATTCTTTTAATTTCTTACATTGAACTCCAAATTTACTATTCCATTCCCAGGTCTTTCTGGTAGAGTTGGAAAATACATTCATTGTCAGTCAATAAAATTTGCATAAAAAGGATTTTGGATCTTTACATAACTATAGCAACACTTACAGGAGCACCTTGAGTGAAACTTCCACAGAGTTGAGCATTTATGCTTTCTGCTTGAGACCACAGGAGGATTAATGATATAAAATAATAAAGAAGCAGAAATAGTCAAAGGATATACAGGTGAATATTGTCCATTTTAATGCACAGTTATCATTTTATTCAACAGGGAAACCAGCTTCCACGTTGCATAAAATGACAAGTTTTCACTGTTGCATAAAATCATAAACAAAATTTGTTTACAATTTGCTTTCCTTGGCCTTTGCTGTACAGTGTAACAATGTATTATTGAAAGGAGAAATTTGGAAATTTGGTAAGGTTTATAGCATATGTTCTGCTAGAGAAAAGCTCCCCATTGATGTTCAATGTGGTGAAATATTTTGAACCCCTTGGAGACTCATTGATGTTCCTGGAGTCTGAGGCATCAGCAATAACTGCGAATGTCTCCGTTCATTTGTAAAGTGCTCCAGCCATAAAATTAAGCTGCAAGATGAAGATCTTGCTTCAGTGATCCATACTTTTGACATATTCAGCCTTTCAACCTAGTATATTTCAAACCTCTTTATTTGAATCTCTCCAGGGAAGCTAGTCAAAGAATAAAAATGGCCCGTAAAATAGCAGACTTCTTTTTGAATTGAACAAACAGCATTCTGCAGTGATTTTCTATACCCTTTGCTCATTGCCAGGATACTTCCAAATATAGGAAAGCCCTTTCTTCTCATTTTCAAAGCATCACACAAGATGAACCCTAGCTTCTTCAAACAGCATCAAGCTCCACACTGTTATATCTGAATCCAGAATAGCATTGAACCAAAATGGCACAAAATTCCTAGAATCCCAGATGTTGGAACTTTCTATTAAAAGGTCATGGGGGAGAAAAAGAGAGCAAAGAATTCCTCATACACTAAGACAAGTACCACAGAATAATAATTTAGACAACTAGTGTGATAAATATAAATTACTTACTATAGTAATAACTATAAGTTTATACATTTATATATATATACATATAATTTTAACCCTAGTAAATATGTTAGTGTTATATACATATCAGGGTATAAAACATCACTCTGTATAAAGACATTGTTATAAATTACATGCAAAATATTAGAAAATGTTTATATTGTAGGTTAAATTGTGTCACATCTGTATGTATTGGATGTCTAGTATGTATCACATTTAGCAAAAAATGTAGATGTCTTTTATCTCAGGTTTTAAACAATCAATATTGAAGCATTTCTCAATATGTTCTATACATAAAGACTATAGTAGGCAAAGTGAAGTCATACTAATACAAAGGACTGAGCTCTCAAGCTGATTTATGCAAGTTATACTTCTTACCCAATACCAAACTTTACTAATGATTTCAAGGATACAAGATAGAAATAAGTACAGTAATAGATATTTTCTGGAGAAAGCCCCATCCATCAAACACAGCTTCCCCAAAATGTCCCCTTTTCCTATATTACAAGTGGTTTTTGGATTCAGATAAATAAAAATTCTGAACACTGCATACAAGAACATTGTTACAAAGGAAGCCATTTTGTATTGGAGAATCCTGTGTGTCTAATTCATTTGCTACATATACAGAACAATATATTTTATTTCCTTTTTCCCAGCTAGCCATGAAGAATCCATAAATATAGGTTTGCTTATAATAAGTGATCTAGACAGACCAGATATATCCTGCTAAAAAGCATTTTTAGATAGGGGCATCCCCATCCTTTTTGCAAATGATATTAACATGTTTACAAGGAGGTCTGATCAAGATCATTAGGTGTCTCATGTAGAAAAGAAATAGAGAGTGAGTTATAAGCTTAAATTAACCCTTTTCCTTTCAGAGGTAAGAGCATAAATGAGATAATATAAAGTCCTTGAAAGCTAAAGAACTCATTTATCCTTTTCTTCTTTTCTGATCTGTAGTTGCTTGTCTTTCAAGGAATTTGTCCTTTTCATATGAATTCTCAAATATGCTGACCTAAAATTGTTCATATTTCCTTATTATCTTTTGCATGTCTATAGAATCAGTAGTTATATTACCTCTCTTATTCCTGATATTATTAAATATTATTCTTTATTTTTTTTCCTCCCTAATCAGTCTGGCTTGAGAGTTACCAATTTTGTTAATATTCTTAAGAACTATCTTATGGTTTTATTGATTTTCTCTATTATTACTTTTTCTATTTCATTTATATTTGCTCTGATCTTTATTACATTCTTCTGCTTACTTTGGCTTTAATTTGTTCATCTTTATCAGTTTCTGGTTGAATCATTGATTTGAGACATTTCTTCCTTTCTAAAATAGTCATTTAGTTGTGTATAAAGGGAGATAGACCAAAATGGTATAGTAAGAGGGTGTGGAGTTCAGCTAAACCAAGGAACATATCAAAAATATATCTAAATATGAGACAATTCTCATTAGAAACTAACTGGAAAATGGCAGAAGGACTCTTGTACAAGCCAGGGTGTAAGAAAGTTGTACATATAATAGGGTAGGAAGGGAAGAAAAGCAATAATATTGGGCTCAGGGCTCCTGCAGTGGAAAAGGAAAAAATACATAGACACCTATCCTGGGGACTGAGCAGTGAGAGCTGCAGACTGGGTACTATAGTCCTGGGATCTGATGTGTGAGTGATGTGTCCTTTTGGCTGGTTGAAAGACGGACAGGACTAACAGTGAGGCTGTGGGAAGCCTGGACTCTGCTCCTGAGGAGCACACATGTGCTGGTTTGCTCCCAAGGCAGGGCAGAGAGAGGTCTGCTTTAATGACTTCCAGATTTCCCATTACCACATTAGTTCCCACCTCAGCTCCTGTGATCTTAAATGATGTAATAGATTAATAGCTGGAATTAATAGATATTTACATGATATTACATCCCCAAATAGTAGAACACACATTCTATTTAAGGGACATAAAAACTCTTTGGGTGGATCACATATAAAATAGTTATCAACAGAGACTGAGAGAACTGTGTCTGAGTGTCTCCTGTGGAGGTATGGGTTAGCAGTGGGCTGCCACAGGGGGAGGCTGGGGGCAGAGGGGGAGGCTGGGGGCAGCAGACATGGGTATGGCATAAGCCCTCTTGTAGGAGGTAGCCATTAACCACACCATAGAGCCACACACAACTGGGGAAACAGACTCTTGGAGGGCACATACAGAGCCTTGTGTGCACTAGGATCCAGGAGAAAGGAGCAGTGACCCTACAAGCGATTGACCCAGACTTGTCTGTGAGTGACCAGGAGTTTCTGGTGGAGGCGTGGGTTGCTGGTGGCCTGCTGCAGGGTTGGGGGCACTAAGTGTAGCAGTGCATGCATGGGACCTTTGAAGGAGGTCACCATTATTTTCATTACCTCCTCCACAGTTTGGCTCTATGTAAATAACAGGAGGGGAACACAGCCACAACCATCAACAGAAAATTGGATTAAAGATTTACTGAGCATAGCCCCGCCCATCAGAACAAAACCCAGGTTCCCCCTCAGTCAGTCTCTCCCATCTGGAGCTTCCATAAGGCTCTTACCTTCTCCATCAGTGGGCAGACAGACTGAAAACCACAATCACAGAAAACTAACCGATAAGATCACATGGACCACAGACTTATCTAATTCAATGAAATTATGAGCCGTGTCCTGTAGGGACACCCAAGACAGACGGGTCATCGTGGAGAGTTTAGACAAAATGTGGTCCACTGGAGAAGGGAATGGCAAACCACTTCAGGATTCATGCTTTGAGAATCCCATGAACAGTATGAAAAAGCAAAAAGATAGGACACAGAAAGATGAACTCCCCAGATTGGTAGGTGCCCAATATGCTACTGGACACCAGTGAAGAAATAACTACAGAAAGAATGAAGAGATGGAGCCAAAGCAAAAACAACACTTAGTTGTTGATGTGACTGGCAGTGGAAGTAAAGTCCGATGCTGTAAAGAGCAATATTGCATAGGAAACTAGAATATTTGGTCCATGAATAAAGGCAAATTGGAAATGGTCAAACAGAAGATGGTAAGAGTGAACGTTGACATTTTAGGAATTAGTGAATTAAAATGGACTGGAATGGGCGAATTTAACTCAGATGACCATTAAATCTACTACTGTGGGCAGGAATCCCTTAGAAGATACTGAGTAGCCATCATAGTCAACAAAAGAACCCAAAATAAAGTACTTGTATGCAATCTCAAAAACAACAGAATGATCTCTGTTTGTTTCCAAGGCAAACCATTCAGTATCACGGTAATCCAAGTCTATGCTCCAAGCAGTAACGCTGAAGCAACTGAAGTTGAACAGTTCTATGAAGACCTACAAGACCTTCTAGAACTAACACCCAAAGAAGATGTCCTTTTCATTATAGGGGACTGGAATGCAAAAGTAGGAAGTCAAGAAATACCTGGAGTAACAGGCAAATTTGGCCTTGGAGCACAGAATGAAGCAGGGCAAAGGCTAATAGAGCTTTGCTAAGAGAACACACTGGTCATAGCAAACAACCTCTTCCAACAACAGAAGAGAAGACTCTACACATGAACATCACCAGATGGTCAATACCGAAATCAGATTGATTATATTCTTGGGAGCCAAAGATGGAGAAGCTCTATACAGTCAGCAAATGCAAGACTGAGAGCTGACTGTGGCTCAGATCATGAACTTCTTATTGCCAATTCAGACATAAATTGAAGAAAGTAGGGAAAACCACTATACCATTCAGGTATGACATAAATCAAATCCCTTACGATTATACTGTAGAAGTGACAAATAGATTTAAGAGATTAGATCTGATATACAGAGTGCCTGACGAACAATGGACAGAGGTTTGTGACATTGTACAGGAGACAAGAATCAAGACCATCCCCAAGAAAAAGAAATGCAAAAAAGCAAAATGGTTGTCTGAAGAAGCCTTACAAATAGCTGTAAAAAGAAGAGAAGCAAAAGGCAAAGGAGAAAAGGAAAGAAACACTCGTTTGAATGCAGAGTTCCAATGAATAGCAAGGAGAGATAAGAAAGCCTTTCTCAGAGATCAATGCAAAGAAATAGTGGAAAACAATAGAATGGGAAATACTAGAGATCTATTCAAGAAAATTAGATGTACCAAGGGAACAAACATTTCATGCAAAGACGGGCACAATAAAGGACAGGAATTGTATGGACCTAACAGAAGCAGAAGATATTAAGAAGAGGTGGCAAGAATATATGCAAGAACTATACAATAAAGACCTTCATGACTCAGATAATCATGATGGTGTGATCACTCACCTAGAGCCAGACATCCTGGAATACGAAATCAAGTGGGCCATAGGAAGCATCACTATGAACAAAGCTAGTGGATGTGATGGAATTCCAGTTGAGCTGTTTCAGATCCTCAAAGATGATGCTGTGAATTTACTGCACTCAATATGCCAGCAAATTTTGAAAACTCAGCAGTGGCCACAGGACTGGAAAAGATCAGTTTTCGTTCCAATCCCAAAAAAAGGAAATGCCCAAAAATGTTGAAACTACCATACAATTGCACTCATCTCACATCCTAGTGAAATAATGTTCAAAATTCTCCAAGCCAGGCTTCAGCAGTTCATGAACCATGAAATTCCAGATGTTCAAGCTGGATTTAGAAAAGGCAGAGGAACCAGAGATCAAATTGCCAACATCTATTGGATCATCGGAAAAGCAAGAGAGTTCCAGAAAAACATCTAATTCTGTTTTGTTTTTTTTTTTTTTTTGCATTTTATTGTGTGGATCACAACAAACTGTAGAAAATTCTGAAAGAGATGGGAATACCAGACCACCTCACCTTCCTCTTCATAAATCTGTATGTAGGTCAGGAAGCAACATTTAGAACTGGACATGGAAAAGCAGGCTGGTCCAAATAGGGAAAGTAGTACATCAAGGCTGTATATTGTCACCATGCTTATTTAACTTATATGCAGAGTACATCATGAGAAACGCCGGGCTGGCTGAAGCACAAGCTGGAATCAAGATTGCTGCGATAAATATCAATAACCTCAGATATGCAGATGACACCACCCTTATGGCAGAAAGTGAAGCAGAACTAATGAGAGCCTCTTGATGAAAGTGAAAGTAGAGAGTAAAATAGTTGGCTTGAACCTCAACATTCAGAAAACTAAGATCATGACATCTGGTCCCATCACTTTGTGACAAATAGATGCGAAACAGTGGATACAGTGACAGACTTTATTTTGGGGGGCTCCAAAATCACTGTAGATGGTGACTGCACCCAGGAAATTAAAACATGCTTGCAGCATCGGAAGAAAAGTTATGACCACGCTAGACAGCAGAGACATTATTTTGCCATCAAAGGTCCGTCTAGTCAAGGCTATGGTTTTTCCAGTAGTCATGTATGGTTGTGAGAGTTGGTCTATTAAGAAAGCTGACTGCCAAAGAGTTTATGCTTTTCAACTGTGGTGCTGGAGAAGACTCTTGAGAGTCCCTTGGACTGCAAGAAGATCCAGCCAGTCCATCCTGAAGGAAATCAGTCCTAAATATTCTTTGGATGGACAGATGCTGAAGCTGAAGCTCCTATACTTTTGCCACCTGTTGTGAAGAACTGACTCATTTGAAAAGACTCTCATGCTAGGAAAGATTGAAGGCTTGAAGAGATGGAGATGACAGAAGATGAAATGTTTGGATGGCATCACCGACTCACATCAATAGATATGAATTTGAGTAAACTCTGGCAGTTGGTGATGGACAGGGAGGCCTGGCGTTCTGCAATCTATGGGGTCGGAAAGAGTCGGACGTGACTGAGTGACTGAACTGAACTGGTAAGGGGATGTAAATAATATCCAGCATTTTTTCAAACCACAGTAATATGAAAGTAGAAGTCAATTACAGAAAGAAAAATAGGAAAAGAAGAGATATAAATAGGATGCTATAAAAAAAAAAAAACAATGGGTGAATGAAAAAGCCAGAGGCAATCAGAAAAATACATCAGAGAAATGAAAATGGAAATACCATTTCAAAAGCTATGGGATGCAGAAAAGCAGTTCTAAGAGGGAAGTTTATAGTGATACAGAATCAAGAAAAATCTCAAACAACCCAACCTTCCACCTAAAGGAATTAGACAAAGAAGAAAAGCTGAAAGTAGCAGGAGGGAAGAAATAATAAAGTTTAGATATGAAATAAAATAGAGATTATTAAAATAGGAAAGATCAATGAAACTAAGTGTTTGTTTGAAACAATAAATAAAATTGATAAACCTACAGTCAGATTTACCAAGTAGGAAAGAGACAGGATCCAAATGAACAAAGTAGGAAATGTAATAATACCACAGAAGATACAGAAAATCATAAGAGATATAAAAAAAATCGTATTATGAACAGTTATATACCAACAAAGTGGTCAACCTAGAAACTTGGAAAAATTTCTAGAAACATACAACCTGCTAAAACTGACAAAAGAAGAAACAGATGACTTGAACTAACTGATCACAATAGTGAAATTCAATTTCTAATGAAAATAAACTCCCAGCAAACAAATGTCCATGACCAGACAGCATCACTGGGGAATTCTACCAAACACTGAAAGAAAAGCTAATGCCTATCTTTCCCAACCTATTCTACAATCTCCAAGGGAAGGAAACTCCCAAATTCATTGTATGAGACAGAATTTCTCACCCAAAACTAGACAAATATAGTGTCCCCCCTCCAAAAAAAAAAAAAAGATAAGATAAATAAAATTACAGGCCAATATCTCTGATGACTATAGACCCAAAATCCTCATAAAATATTACAAGCCAAATCTAACATATGTAAGAAGAATTATACACATGATCAAGTTGGCTTTATTCCAGAGATGCATGGATGGTTCAATGTTTACAAATCAATATGACTGATCATATTAACAAAAGGAACAAAAGGAAGGACAAAAATCACATGTGCATCAAAACAGGTGCAGAAAAACATTTGACAAAAATCAGCATCCATTGAAAAAAAAAATTCTCATAAATGCATATAAAAGCAACATATCTCAACATATAAAGGCTATTTATGACATACCCAAGCGAACATCAAGCATCATGGTCCATGGTGAAAAGCTGAGCCTTTCCTCTAAATTCAGGAACAAGACAAAAATGCCCACTATCATCTTTTCTATTCAACATAGTGTTGGAAGTTCTAACTACAGCAATCAGATAAGAAAAAGAAATAAAAGGTACCCAAACTGAAAGGGAAGAAGTGAAACTGTCCCTTTTTTTTGCACATGAAATTTTACTATATATAACCCAAAAATGCATATGGAATGACAAGATATCTTGAATTGCCAAAGGAATCTTGAGGGTTAAAAAAAAAAACAGATCAAGCTATCACCTTTCCAGACTTCATACTGTACTTCAAAGCTACAGTAATCAAAAAGCATGGTTCTTGCACAAAAGTGAACACATAGATCAATGGAACAGAAGAGAAAACCCAGAAATCAACCCACACACCTGTGGTCAAAAAAATCTATTACAAAAGATGTAAGAATATACAATGGAGAAAAGATAATATTTTTAAGAAGTGGTGCAGGAAAACTTGGACACATAAAACAATGAGATTAGAATATTTCCTCATACAAAATTAAAAAAAAATAAACTCAAAATGGATTAAAGACCTAAATATAAGTCCTGAAACCATAAAACTCCTAGAAGAGGATCTAGACAAAATCCTGTCTCACATAAACTGTAGGAATATTTTCCGAATGTCTCCTAAGGCAAAGTAAACGGCAGAAATAAATGAGATCTAATTATATGTAAAAGCTTTTACACAGCAAGGAAACCATCAAGAAAAGAAAAAGAGAACCTACAGAATGGGAGAAAATATTTGCAAATAATATGACTGATAAGGGGTTAATATCCAAAATCTATAAACTGCTCATACCAATCAATATCAAGAAACAAAAACAATTCCGCCAAACCCAACCCAATTAAAAACTGGGCAGACCTGGATAGGCATTTTCCAAAGGGGTCATGCAAATGGCTACCAAGCACATGAAAAGTTATTAATTGTTGTTAATTATCAGAAAAATGTAAATCAAAATCATAATGTGATATCACCTCATACTTGTCAGTATGGCTATCATGAATACAAATAAAAAATATTTGAGTGGAAGTGAAGAAAAAGGAACACTTGTATACTGTTGGTGGAAATGTAAATTGGTACAGCCACTATGGAGGTTCACCAAAAATCTGAAAATAGAACTACCATATGATTCAGTACTTCCGCTCATTAGTGTATATTTGGAAACAATAAAAACACTAGTTTGAGAAGATAATGCACCCCAATGTTCATACCATCATTCTTTATAACAGCCAAGATATGGAAGCAACCCCGTTTCCATCAACAGATGAATGGATAAAGAACGTGTTATATATGTACAATGGAATATTACTTGGCTGTAAAAGTAAAAACGAAGTTCTGCCATTTGCAGCAATGTGTATGGACGTAGGGAGTATTATGCTTGATGATATAAATTAGAGGAAGATCAATACTGCATATAACTTAAAAGTGGAATCTAAAAAATAAAACATATAAATATATATAACAATAGAGAAACAGACAGAGATACAGGAAACAAAATAGGAGTTATTAGTGGGGAGAGGGATGAGAGGGACAATACAGGAGTATGGGATTAAGAAATACAAACTACTATGTATAAAATAGATAAGCAACAAGGATAGGTTGTATAGCATGGGGAAATATAGCCACTTTCTGGTAATAACTTTTTAAAATTAAAGTATAGCTGATTGACAACATTGTGTTAGTTTGGGTATACAGCAAAGTGATTCAGTTACATACATTTTTCCCATTATAGGTTATTATAAGATACTGAATGTAGTTCACCGAAGAATTGATGCTTTTGAACTGTGGTGTTGGAGAAGACTCTTGAGAGTCCCTTGAACTGCAAGGAGATCCAATCAATCCATCCTAAAAGAGATCAATCCTGGGTGTTCATTGGAAGGTCTGATGTTGAAGCTGAAACTCCAATACTTTGGCCACCTCATGCGAAGGGTTGACTCATTGGAAAAGACCCTAATGCTGGGTAGGATTGGGGGCAGGAGGAGAAGGGAATGACAGAGGATGAGATGGTTGGATGGCATCACCGACTCGATGGACAAGGGTTTGGGTAGACTCCGGGAGTTGGTGATGGACAGAGAGGCCTGGCGTGCTGCAATTCATGGGGTCACAAAGAGTTGGACACGACTGAGCGACTGAACTGAACTGAACTGAATGTAGTTCCCTGTGTTACACAGTAAATCCTTGTTGCTTATTTATGTATAATATTTTGTTAATCTCATACTCCTAATTTATCCCTCGCTCTCCCTTTCTGCTTGGGTGACCATAAAGTTTCCTTATTTTTTTTTTTTCTTTTTAAAATTTTATCTGTCTGTGGCTATGCTGAATCTTCATTGCCATGCAGGCTTTTTATACAATTGCAGCAAACAAGAGCTATTCTCTAGTTGTGGTGCTCGGGCTTCTCATTGCAGTGGTTTCTCTTGTTGTGAAGTATGGGCTCTATGATTCGTGGGCTTTAGTAGTTGCAGCATATGGGCTCAGTAGTTGTGGCTCCCGGGCTCTAGAGCACAGGCTCACTAGTTGTGGTGCTAGTTGCTCCATGGCATGTGGGCTCTTCCCAGACCAGGGATCAAACCCATGTCTCCTGGATTGGCAGGGGATTCTTTACCACTGAGCCACCAGTGAAGCACAGGTGTTTTTTTTTTCTTCTTCTTCTTATGTTTGTGAGTCTGTTTCTATTTAGTGAATAAGTTCAATTGTGTTATTTTTCTTAGATTCTATTTATAAATTGTATCATATCTTACTTGACTAACTTCACTTGATATGTTTTTCTTTAGACATATCCATGTTACTCCAAATGGCAAAATTTCATTCTGTTTAATGGTTGAGTATATATGAAGATTGATAAGAAAAAAAATCTTGTGTATTTACCTATGAAGTTACCATTTCTGGTACTCTTCATTTTTTTTTTTTTTTTTTTTGGTTAGACTAGAAGTATTTTGACTTCTTATGATTTAAATTTTAATCTGGATCATTTTCCTTTTGCCCTAAGAACTCATATGTGGTGGGTCTGCTGGCAATGATTTTTTCAGCTTCTGTATGTCTTTAAAAAGAATCTCTAAATTTATTTCAAAGGCATATTATTGTGTATAGAATTCTGGGTGTATAGTTCCTTGATACTTTAATGATGTAGTATGTGCTTCTCACTTGTGTTGTTTCCAATGATGAATCTATAGCCATCCCTCTGTTCAGAATGTATTTTTGTTCTTCATAATTCTAATATAGTTTCTTCTTTAGTATTGGTTTTGAGGAATTTGATTACAGGGCATTTTATTATAGAGTCTTTCATGTTTTTTGTTCTTGGAGTATGTTGAGCTTATTGTGGGTTTATAGGTTTCATTTCTTCAAATTTATGAACTATTTGATCAGTACTTTTTCAAATATTTTCTCTGACTCTTTTTGTCTTTCTTATCGTTTAGAAACTCCAGATTCAAGTATATCAGAACACGTGAATTTTTCCCACAGACCCTGATTCTCCATTCATTATTTTTCTTTCTTTACCCTCATTTTCAGATGGTTTCTACAGTTACATCCTCAAGTCAACTAATTATTTTTTCACAATGTATACTTTGGTGTTAAACCTATCTAGTGCATTTCTCATTTTAAAACCTGTAAGTTTCACTTCTAACTTTGGAAAAATGTGGAACATATTTATAATAATTACTTTAAGTTCTCTTTTTTCCCCTCTAATTTTGACACTTGTATCCCATCCGGATTGATTTCAATTGGTTGACTTTTTTCCTCTTTATATATCTTATTTTATTGGCCTTATTTTTTATTAGATGTGAGACATTCTATAGTCTGTCCTGCAGGCTGTTAGGTATATTTGTACTCCTATAAATATTGTTGAACTTTGTTTTTGAATGCAATTAAGTTACTTAGAAACATTCGGATCATTCCTGGTTTTTTTTCAAAGTCAGATTAGGTGGGATAGGAACAATGCTCAATTTAGGACTAAGTTTTCATACATATATGAAACTTATGAAACTTAAGTTATCATCTACTTAATTATGAGATGTTTTCAGTCCTATATGAGAACCAGCTGCTGCTCCTTTTGTTTGCTTGTTTATTTCATTTTCCTTTCCCCTTGGCTTTGATTAGTTTCCCTAAATAGGCATGCTGATGAATATTCAGCAAAATATTCAATTGTTGTTCAGTTGCTAAATCATGTCATACACTTTGTAACTCCATGAACTGCAGCATGCCACATTCTCCTGTCCTTTACTATTTCCCAGAGTTTGCACAAATTCATGGCCATTGAGACAGTGATGTTGTCTAACCTCCAGCTCTTCCTCTGCCACCCCCTTCTCCATTTGCCTTGTCTTTCCCAGCATCGATATTCAAAGGGAGCCTTTACAAATCTCCAACTAAACATGGACATCACCATAGGGTCAATATCAAAATAAGATTGACTGTATTTCTTGCAACTGAAGATGGAGAAGCTCTATACAGTCAGCAAAATTAAGACCAGGTGCTGAGTGTGGCTCAGATCATGAACCCCTTGTTGCAAAATTCAGACTTAAATTGAAGAAAGTAGGGAAAACCACTAGGCCATTCAGGTATAACCTAAATCAAATACCTTATGATTATACCAAGGAAGTGACAAACTGATTCAAGGGATTAGATCTAATAGATAGAGTGCCTGAAGAACCTGGATGGAGGTTTGTGACATTTGATCACTGTAATGGAGGCAGTGATCAAAACCATCTCCAAGGGAAAAAATGCAAAAAGGCAAAATGGTTGTTTGAGGAGGCCTTACAAATAGCTGTGAAAAGAAGAGAAGCAAAAGGCAACAGAGAAAAGGGAAGATATATCCATCTGAATCAGAGTTCCAAAGAAAAGCAAGAAGAGATAAGAAAGCCTTCTTCAGTGATCAGTGCAAAGAATAGAGGAAAACAATAGAATGGGAAAGACTAGAGATGTCTTCAAGAAAATTAGAGATACCAAGGGAACATTTCATGCAAAGATGGGCACAATGAAGGAGAGAATGATTATGGGCCTAACAGAAGCATAAGATATTATGAAGAGGTGGCAAGAATATACACAAGAATTATACAAGGGAGACCTTAATTCCCAGATAACCACAATGGAATGATCGCTCAGCTACAGCCAGATATCCTGGAATACGAAGTCAAGTGGGCCTTAAGAAGCATCACTATGAACAAGAGCTAGTGGGGGTGATGGAATTCCAGTTGAGCTATTTCAAATCCTAAAAGATGATACTGTGAAAGTGCTGCACTCAATATGTCACCAAATTTGGAAAACTCAGCAGTGGCTACAGGAATAGAAAAGGTTACTTTTCATTCCAATCCCAAAGAAAGGCATTGCCAAAGAATACTCAAATTACCGCACTACTGCACTTACCTCACATGCTAGCAAAGTAATGTTGAAAATTCTCCAAGCTAGGCTTCAACAGTACATGACCCGAGAACTTCCAGATGTTCAAGCTGGATTTAGAAAAGGCAGAGGAACAGGAGATCAAATTGCCAACATCCTTTGGATCTAGAAAAAGCAAGAGAATTCTAGAAAAAAAAATCTACTTATGCTTCATTGACTATGCCAAAGGCTTTGACTGTGTGGATCACAATAAACTGTGGAAAGTTCTTAAGGAAATGAGAATACCAGACCACCTGACCTGCCTCCTGAGAAGTCTGTATGCAGGTCAAGAAACAACAGTTAGAAGCAGACATGGAACAAGGGACTGGTTCCAAATTGGGAAAGGAGTACGTCAAGGCTGTATATTATCAGCCTGCTTATTTAACTTATATGCAGAGTACACCATGCAAAATGCCAGGTTGGGTGAAGCACAAGCTGGAATTAAGATTTCTGGGAGAAATATCAATAACCTCAGATATGCAGATGACACCACCCTTATGGCAGAAAGCGAAGAGAAACTAAAGAGCCTCCTGATGAAAGTGAAAGAGGAGAGTGAAAAAACTGGCTTAAAACTCAACATCCAAAAAACAAAGATTATGGCATTGGTCCCATCACATCATGGCAAATAGATGGGGAAACAATGTAAACAGTGAGAGACTTTATTTTCTTCAGTTCCAACATTGCTGCAGATGGTGACTGCAGCCATATAATTAAAAGACGCTTGCTCCTTGGAAGAAAAGCTGTGACAAACCTAGATAGAATATTAAAAACATTAGTTTGCTGACAAAGGTCCATATAGTCAAAGCTATGGTTTTTCCAATAGTCATGTATGGATGTGAGAGTTGGACCATGAAAGCTGAGCTCCAAAGAATTGATGCTTTTGAACTGTGGTGTTGGAGAAGACTCTTGGGAGTCCCTTGGACTGCAAGGAGATCAAGCCAGTCAATCTTAAAGAAATCAGTTCTGAATATTCATTGGAAGGACTGATGCTGAAGCTGAAACTCCAATACTTTGGTCATCTGATGCAAAGATCTGACTCATTAGAAAAGACCCTGATGCTGGAAAAGACTGAAGGCAGGAGGAGAAGGAGATGACCTAGGGTGAGTTGGTTGGACGTCATCACCGACTTTATGGACATGAGTTTGAGAAACCTTTGGGAGCTGGTGATGGAGAGGGAAGCCTGTTGTGCTACAGTCCATGGGGTCACAGAGTCAGACATGACTGAGCGACTGAACTAAACTGATTAAATTTCCAGAGTACTTAAGTTTCTCCTCTCCAGTTCTCTGTTTTATTTCTAGTTGCTTGGTTCATCCTGAACTGTCATCTCTCTGCTCAATGCACTTAATTTTCTGTTCTCTACCGGCTTCTCCTCTGAACCGTGGCCGATAAGCTCTCTTATGGTGATAAACTAGACAAAGAGTTTGTCTAATTTTTTTTTTTTTTACTTGAGTTGTTGTTCAAGGCATTTATTCTTTCTTAAAGCTTTTGCCTCATTATTTTGTGTTTTCTTTTTTATTTTCTTTGCTTTTCTTTTTACTATTTCATATAGTAGGATAAATCTGATCTCTGGTACTTCATTTTGGTGAGAAGTGGTAATCAACTCAGAAAAAAAAATTTAATATTCACATATATCTGGTTTTATATGTATTTGAAAACTTTAGAGCTTAGAGTGAAAACATTTTCAAGTCACATATCCAACAAAGGTTGTATATCTAAAATATACTTTTAAAACACTCTACATCCAATAGTAAGAAAACAGTGAACCCAGTAAAAAGATGGACAAAGGCCTTGAACAGATAATTCACTAGAGAGGATATACTAATGGCAAATAAGCACACAAAAATGCTCAGCATCAGTAGTAATTAGAAAAATGCAAGTTAAAACCATGATCATATACCACTGCTCACCTATGAAAGTGTTAGTCACTCAGTTGTGTCCAACTCTGTGACCCCATGGACTGTAACCCACTAGGTTCCTCTATCCATGGGATTCTCCAGGCAACAATAATGGAGTGGGTTGCCATTTTCTTCTCCAGGGGATCTTCCTGACCTATGTATCGAACCTAGGTGTCTCTTATAGCAGGCAGATTCTTCATCATCTGAACCACCAGGGAAGCCCAACCCACCTATAAGAACATTTAAAATTAAAGCCTGAATATATCAATTGTTGCAAAGACATAGAGAAAACATAGTTCGTATACATTGTTGGTGGAAATATAAAATAATATGATGACTTTAGAAAACAGTTTGATAACTTCTTAAAAAGTTAAACATATGCCTACATAGCCATTCCACTCAAGGTGCTTATCCAAGAAAAAGCATTTTTCCATAAAATTTTTTATACATGAATATTCATAGCAGCTTTATTTATAATAAGCAAAAGCTAGAAATAGCCTTAATGTCTGCTAATAGAAGACTGGGTAAACAATTCTGGTAAATCCACAAATAGAATACTATTCAACACTAAAAAAAGGAAAAACTAAAAATAAGTATGCTAAGTGTAATAAGCAGAGTAATAAGAGTCCATATTATATAATCACATGTATTAAAATTCTAGAAAATTGAAGCTAACAGACATTCACAAAACACTCACCTATGGTTGTGGGTCATTGACAAGATGTGGGTGCAGGTGTGAAAAGATTAGAAAGTGACATAAGGAATTTTTTGACTAATATGTTGATTTTCTTGATGCTAATGATGGTTTCATGGTACATATGCATATCCAAGCTTATCACATTGTACATTTTAAACATATATAGTTTATTTTGTGCTGATTTTATCTCAAAATTCTGTTTCAAATATTTTTAAAAATTAGAGCTTTCTATGGACTAGGTATTATGAGGACAATGGGTGCACAGGGTTAAACAAACTAGACATACTCTCTTTTAATATTAATGTGCTGTCTGTTGGAAGTAAAAGATTTATAATTGTAAGTTTTGATTACTGCTATGCATGGGGGAGAAACTTTCTATATTAAAGTCCATATTGTAATGTTTTATGTCCTTGAAAACTGGAAAAACATCTTACCTTTTACTTTTTCATATCTGAAACATTGCACGCTATAGAGTAGCCACTCAACAAACACTTTTTGAATTAAGTTAATAGTGTTTCATGGATGAGAAAAAGATACTGTTCTAGTTCCCCGCAAGAGTTAATCAATGATATTTAGATAAAAATTACATGATAATATCATAAATTATATGACTAAAACATGCGTAGCATACAGGGGAAAAACAAGGGGCCTAATTTATATTTGCAGGTCAGGAAATAATTCTTGGAGGAGCATTTAGCTGAGCTTTAGTTGACAAATAACATTAGAGGAGAAAGATAGTGGATAAGAGAGATTTTATAAAGAATGATTAATATGTTCAGAACCATAGAGGTGAAAAATATAGGCTGTATTATTAAATCTGATATGGCTGAGGTTTGAATTGCATTTGGTAAAACAGCAAGATATGAAGGTCTAGAGTTAGTAATAACCAGCTAAAGGACTGTGTGCTAAGTTATTAATCTATATTTCATAGCTAAAAGCCAGGAGGAGCCAGTAATAACTTTAAGTAGGGGAATAATACAATGAAATTTGCATTTCATAGAATCATTCTGGCATTGAAGACAATGAAGACCCTTGTATGGGGACTGAGTAGGATATTTTTCTAATAATGTAGTGATGTGGTTCAGACCTATAGCTGAGGCATTGAAAATAAAAAAGAATGGAATAGATTTGAGATGTATTAGAATCAAAATTGAACTTGGGAACCAATTGAATTATGGTAGTAGAGCAAAGGAAGGAATGACTTAGGTGACTGAATAGAGGAGGATATCACTCATGGAAATAGATACTAAAGCAAAGTGGCAGGTGATGTGCAGACGAAATATTATTAAGTCTGACCTGGTTAGTGGATTTGAAGATACCTCCCTAAAACTCCTAAGCCTTTCTCACTTGCTGTTAAAGTCTTTCTTTTCCTGCAGAAACTTAGTAGTAGTAGTTTTCCAAGTGTTTAAGAATGCCCTGGCATTTCAGTCAGTTCTAACAAAAAGGAGCTGTTGGGTTTCTGAGAAAGACTTTCCTCCCCCTAAATAATCAGGTGAGGAGAAGCTGCTCCCAGTTTCTGTCTTTGCAACAAGCTCTATGTCAACATGCATCTTGGGTCTTCAGGTGATGAGATGCAAGCCTCCAAATCAAACTTGACACTTTGAGATAATGGAGCATAAAAAAGGAAGTACTTAGGTTTTGATAAAAAATAATTTGAACTACTTCACTAACATTGAAACTGCTCTTTTTTTGTGTGTGAGCTAATGATGCATCTACATTGTTTAAGTCACCTTTAACAGGGTATAGGGTTTCGTGGCAGCTGAAAACACTCTGATACAGAGGCAAAGCCTGGGAGCTTGGAAAATCAAAAATAGATTAAAAAATACAAAGATATTAGCCTCTAAATGATGAGTTCATTATTACATATAATCCATTTTTAATAACAGAGAGTGTATATCCCATATTATCCATTCCACACCCATTCCACCCTCCTGTAGCTTGCTTTCCTATACTACAGAGGCTGGAAAGATATAAAATGCTTTTTCCAAACTTACTGGGTTCAGATTTCTAGATGTGATTTAGATTTGGCAGATCATATGAACACACAAGACATTGGAAGACAGAAGTGAGAAGCAGGCCATATGGCAGCTTCTTTTGCTATTTCACCTGGCAAATACAGATACTGAGGCATTTGCTGTTTTATGCAATACCACAACAGTTGTGCCATAGTTCAGTAACTGGCTCCATGAAAGCAACAGACAGGGTACAAACACCAATTTTGTTTATGCAGGTTGTAGTAGGTACAGTGTGGTTCTGGAGACAAGACCAAAATCTGTAATTTTGTCTTTCTTTTCTTTTTTTTTTTCTGTTTTTTGGCCACGCCATGTGGCTTGTGAGATCTTACTTCTCCAACCAGGCATCAAATATGGGCCCATGGCAGTGAATGTGCTGAATCCTAACCACTGGACTGTCAGGGAATTCCCTGTAATTTTTTCAACAGTGGTACCCTGAATATCTGTAGGCATGTGAATATGGGGATTCCTAATTATGGTACATTTTGATTTTTCATAGTTGCTGGTGACAATATAATGTGGTTCTAGGGTTTAAAATTTATAATCTTAAAAAGAAACTTCCTTGGCATACTGATCCTCTGGAGTGATTTGAGTAATTGTTTCTGAAACTCAACCTAGCATCTCCTCCTTCAGCCCTCTCACTGGTTTCTTAAGCCTTTTAATATACTACAATATTTTAGTCACTAACTCGTGTCTGACTCTTTGCCACCCCATGGACTGTAGCCCGCCAGGCTCCTCTGTCCATGCAATTTTCCAGGCAAGAATACTGGAGCAGGTTGCCATTTCCTTCTCCAATATACTACAATAATATCCAATTAATATATTTTAATATTCTGAAGCAAATTGCCTCTTTTTTAAACTAGAATAGAAATATAAAAAACATAAGTAATCATTATATACACATTTATGTGTTAATTGTATGTTTTCTGTGACTGTCATTTTTTTTATAGTATCTAGCAAAGTGCTAGGCACATGCAATTCATAATTTTATATATATACAAATAAAAATAAATTTATGAACAACCTAACATCATATTCATGTAGTGTTTATTTCAAGATATCCCCTTTTACTGGATTATAAAAACAGCAATAAGAAAGTATGTTATACATTCATTGTGAATGTTTTATGATGAAATGCAAAAGGTGAACTCCTGACATTTAAAGTATAAAATGTATATAGACATTCATTTAGAGAAGACATAGACTACATAGTATATGCATCGTTAATGAGAGGTTTTTTAATTCAGTTCAGTTTAGTTGCTCAGTCATGTCTGATTCTTTGCAACCCCATGGATTGCAGAACACCAGGCTTCCCTGTCCATCACCAACTCCCAGAGCTTGCTCAAACTCATGTCCATCAAGTTGGTAATGCCATTCAATCATCTTATCCTCTGTCATGCCCTTCTCCTCCTGCCTTCAATCTTTCCCTGCATCGGGGTCTTTTCCAATGAATCATTTGTTCACATTAGGTGGCCAAAGTATTGGAGCTTCAGCTTCAGCATCAGTCCTTCCAATGAATATTCTGGACTCATTTCCTTTAGGACTGACAGGTTTGATCTCCTTGAAGTCCAAGGGACTGTCAAGAGTCTTCTCCAACACCACAGTTCAAAAGCATCAGTTCTTCGACTTTTCTGATGTCAGAAATAATCTTTTTACAGTGAATAAATTGGTGAATACAGGTATAATGCCTGACCTAATCTCACTCAATGTTTATTTACTGTTCCTAAATAAATTTTCCTATTAACTTTCATAGAGTTTCTGTCCCCAAACTTCCCCATTGACTATTTCTGGTTTACTTTAAAATGTATTCTTCAACTTAATGTGAACAATTATTGGAAAGAAAAGAAGAACCCATAGAGACAACATTTATAATGTTGTTCACAGATAGCCATAGGCTGACTGTTAATAAATTTCTGCTTAACACCTATTAGTTTATTAGTCATCAGGAAACAGGAATATCCTTAGAGTAAGTAGCATTCAATCTAGTTACTTGAGGAATGATGCATAGTTCCTGAAATTACAGCTGTCTCTGGGCTCTGACTACATTGGTTCAAATCTTGACATCTCTTACCAAGAGATCCTGAATAACTTAATTAACTTCTCTGAGGTGGAATTTCTGCATGTATTAATTATCTATCAATTATTCTACATATATTCATACTTAATAATAGTTATGCTAGCATAGACATCATAGGAGTTACATACAGATTAAGCAGGGTTTGTTTGCTCCTAAAGTGCTTAGCCTAGTCACATAGGTATATATTCAATAAAGGCTAGCTTTTCTTAATTGTTGAGGAGCATTTGGGGCTCTCCTATTTGAAACAATTCTCTGACAGGCCTTTCAATGTTTCCAATGAACAATTTTAGCTTTAGTCCACAAAAGTTATCTAAAAAAGATATGCATTTAAATTTTGTATGGACATGAAATTATAACAAATGCATTAAATAAATGGCTTTAAGTGTTTATGTCAGAGTATAATATCCACCTTGCAGAAAACAAGGATGATATGGTGCAGGCATATATATTTTGACTAGAATAAAGGAGAGCGACAATACATTATGATAACTATGGAGTTGTGAAAGAGATAGAATTCCAGAAAAGTGAGAAATGATAGGTCATTTTTAAAAATTAGTAAGTTAGTTCTGCCATCTAACTCAAGCTCCTTAATAAAGGTGATGTTAAAAATTTTGAATGTTGAAACAAATTTAACCAAAAAATATATCAAAAGTGTGATTTCAATACTCAGAAAATTTGATTTAATGCTTGATAACAAGCGTGATATCTTTGATATTTCAAATATAAATGTTAAGAATCATTGATCTGATAATTAATCAAATTTACAAGATGTCTTCCTTATTCAATCATATGAATATTTACACAAAAAGTTTATAATGATTTCATTTATTCTTTTAGTGACTTTATTGCATTCCTTTAGCAAGACAATTAGCTTTCAATAACTTGCCATGGAGCACTTGTTAAGGTATAGCAGATATTACAGAGGCACTGAATACATTAATTTTGTGTGACTTGAGCTATTAATATATTATTCCAGCAAGGTTTTTGGACAGCTAATTAAAAATGTTTAACAAGGCAGCACATTGCAAAGTACTTAAGATAATCACCAAAGTAAGACGCTTTAATAAAAATACAAAAGAAAAAAAAAGACCTTAATCATGGCAATACAATAATATCTTTGTTACTCTAAATAATATGTATTAAATATTATTCCAGTTTCTAATATTATTGGGCACTATCAGTCACAGTGTGGATTTCATCATAAGCAGTGAACTGGTATTACTGTAAACGTGTTACGTTCTGATAACAGTCAGTAACTAGTGTTGCCATATGACAGAATGTGTTAGAGATATAACTTAATTACACTGTACCTCCATTTACACTTTCTCAATATGTTCAATCATAATTTCAAAAAATGTCAATCTCAGTATCACATTAATTTCTTTCTCAGAACAAGATATTTGTAATCTATCTGTCTTCTGGGGGACCATGTCATTAATATCTTTGAAAGCTGGGTGTATGTTCTGGAGAGAGAAATCACTGTAAACAAGTGCTTGCAGAAATTTATATTATGTCAGTTGATTTAAAACATGCTTATTATAACAGATTAAAGAGTATAATTTAGTTCTTCATAGAAAATTATAATTTAGAGTTAGAAAATGTCTTGAAAATTTATGTTTATAAAAATTTATTGAGGGAATAAAAAGACTGATTTTACAGAGGATTTGCAGAGATTTTAGTTTGTTCTGACATACCAATGATACCTCACTAAAACTCTTAAATAAAGGCTGAATCCAAGGTAAAGAAAATTGTCTATATGCACAACTAGCACTAAAGCAGAGGCCTTCATTCCATGTAACTTTTCAGTATAATTTATACTTTTAAATTATAGTCCAAATGATTAGTAACAAAAGATAATAAAGCTTGTATATATATGTTTAAAATGCAGTGTAAGAATCACTGTATAAAAAATTAAGGCAAGAGCATTTAAATTTCTAGATTCATGATTCTATCAGCTAAAGCAGGTAGATAATGTTAAAAATTCAACATTTTTGCAGTTTCTTTGAAGTACTCAAATTATTATGATATTAAAAATGCAATTTAAGATTAATTTTTAAAAAATCATATGGATCTGCATAAACTTACTTGTAAGGGATTATGATTCACATTGTAGAAGTTTTTTTCTGCTTGTGTTCTTTCAACTGTAAACGTCTCCAAAGTTAGTAGTTTTCAACAACATGCACACACATTACTTTTAGAGAAATTATCTTAAAAGCATAAATTGAGTCATACCTACATATAGGGTAAAATGTATGGATCCAGAACATAGTTGTGCATTGCAAAACTTTTTTTAACCAATTTTTGAGAGACATAATAAGAAATATTTTTCAATATAGGGACTAAGGTTATAAAAATGTGATTTGTTTATTGAATCATTGTACAAAGACAGTTCCTTCTGGCTTAATGTTCATTAGCTATACTTGCTATTACAATAGGCCAGAAAGAAACTATAGAGGGCATCTTTTCTTTTTGGGGTAGCCAATATACGTGGATATTATAAATAGTAAGCCCAAAACATTGTGATATTACAAAGGAGATTGAAGATAAGGGAATTTCTTCTTTTAAAAATGATAAAATGATTTTTTCCATGTATCATGATTCCAGCAACACAGAGAAAAACTGAAAAATTACTTAGGGCTCATGCCATTTATTTAATTAATCCAGTTTGTGACTAACTTTCATGAGTTACAGAGGTAGTTATTGGTGATAACAAGATAAAAAGCATAGTTGTTTTCTTGAAGTTGTAAGAGAGGAATAAGTAAATAAGAAATTTGAAAACAGTGTGGTATGTTCCTAGAACTAAGAGATCCCAAAAGAATGTCAACAAAACACACACTGCTAAACATCATTTGATATTCTCACAGCAATATTTCAAGGAAATTATGACTCCCTCTTTGTAGAAGTTAACTGCTCAAATGGGTGAAGTGTCCTTATTTATCTCAGATTGCAAGTGATAAAGTTTGATTTCAATCCCACCTTTAACAATAAAAACTCCTTACACTTCAGTATGACATGGTTCAGAAATGTGTATCCCATATTCATCTTATCTTTTTTACTTGATTTTACTTCATTTACTCTTCTGTAATTATCAAGTCAGAGAATCAAGTTAGGAATATTTCTAATTAAAAAAATCTTAAAGTAACAATATTTTCTGATTAAGAGTATTTAAAATCTTCTCTCTTACACACTGGTCAATGTAGTATATAGGATATAAGAGGTAATGCTCTAAGTGACATTAAGGTAAAATTCTATAAAATCTCATTAAATCTACCAAAACACTAAACAAACTGAGGACTGTTTTATGAAGCATTTTCTTTAGTACTATTCCCATCATCTTACATGTCCAGAAGGAAAAAGGGCTCAACTAAGTACTACAATAATGCTCAACTAAGTACTGCATTGAGTAGCTAATATGGACCTAGAGTATATTATGATGCATGTGTTCAATACAAAGTATAGGATTTCATATTCTTATTCTTAAAAGAAGGATAAGAGGTCAAGAGCTAATAAAAGAAATGAAGATTTCTGCTTCTGGGAATATGGAGTGAAAGTGAAAGTCGCTCAGTCGTGTCCAACTCTTAGTGACTCCATGGAATGCTCCAGGCCAGAATACTGGAGTGGGTAGCCTTTCCCTTCTTCAGGGGATCTTCCCAACCCAGGCATCAAACCCAGGTTTCCCTCATTGCAGGCAGATTCTTTACCAGCTGAGCCATAAAGGAAGCCCAAAAATACTGGAGTGGGTAGCCTCTCCCTTCTCTAGTAGATCTTCCAGACCCAGGAATCGAACCGGGGTCTCCTGCACTGCAGGCAGATTCTTTAGTAGACGTCTTTTCCCCCCTCTTTCTCCCATTAACAACTAGCAGTGCTGGATACTGCATATTATAAAAGAAAGATATGAAGATTCCTCAAGGTATAGAGGAGGAGCTTGACTGGTTTAGACCTCAGGACACAAGGATGACACATTAAGTTCTTTTTGACTCATTTATCTAAGATTAGAGATGGAAAATCTGGCAACCTAGAATTGCCAGCAGGCGCAACAAAAAGTAAGCTCCAAAAAAGGCCTTTCTAATCAAAGGATCAACAAAAGGGAAGACAAAAACTTTTAGAAAACATTCACTGCACTGCAGCCAGACACCAAAGCAAAAGCCATGCCCCCCACCTACATTCATGGCAGCAAAAGCTGAATGGGGAGTCAGGAGTTCTAACCTTTCCATGCTGACCAAGATACTCAAACTCTTTGCTACAGTGGTGTCAGGGAAGGCCAGGTAGGAGTCAGAGCTTCCATCCCACCAGATAGGGCCTCCAATGTGGCCCAATTCTGGTGACAGAGAAGACCACAGAAGGGCATGGAAGTCCCCCCATCCAGAAGTGGTGTGGCACACTTTCAGCAATCCCTCCTTGTGGGATGGTATCACAGGAGGTCTAGTGGGAGTTAGAACTCTGACTACCAGTCAGTATAAAATGGACCATCATCTCTTTCTTCATGTGTTATCAGGGGAGGCCATTTGGCCTGTGGTAGTGAAGTAGTGAAGATCAGTGGGGAAATAACTGAGGAAGAATGAAGGGCTGGAGCCAAAGCAAAAACAACACCCAATTGTGGATGGAACTGGTGATATAAGCAAGGTTCGATGCTGTAAAGAGCAATATTGCATAGGAACCTGGAATGTTAGGTCCATGAACCAAGACAAATTGCAAGTGGTCAAACAGGATATGACAAGAGTGAACATGGACATTCTAGGAATCAGCTAACTAAGATGGACTGGCTGCTGCTGGTGCTAAGTCGCTTCAGTCGTGTCTGACTCTGTGCGACCCCATAGACGGCAGCCTACCAGGCTGCCCCACCCCTGGGATTCTCCAGGCAAGAACACTGGAGTGGGTTGCCATTTCCTTCTCCAATGCTGAAAGTGAAAAGTGAAGGTGAAGTCGCTCAGTTGTGTCCAACTCTTAGCGACCCCATGGACTGTAGCCTGCCAGGCTCCTCCATCCATGAGATTTTCCAGGCAAGAATACTGGAGATGGACTGGAATGGGTGAATTTAACTCAGATGACCATTATGTCTACAACTGTGGACAGGAATCCTTTAGAAGAAATGGAGTAGCCACCATAGTCTACAAAAAGTCCGAAATGCAGTACTTGGATGCAATCTCAAATATGACAGAATGATCTCTGTTCATTTTGAAGGCAAACCATTCAATATCACGGTAATCCAAGTCTATGCCCTGACCAGTAATGCAGAAGAAGCTGAAGTGGAACAGTTCTATGAAGACCTACAAGACCTTCTAGGGCTAACACCCAAAAAAGATGTCCTTTTCATTATAGGGAACTGGAATGCAAAAGTAGGAAGTCAAGAAACACCTAGAGTAACAGGCAAATTTGGCCTTGGAACACAGAATGAAGCAGGGCAAAGACTAATATGGTTCTGCCAACAGAAAGCACTGGTCATAGCAAACACCCTCTTCCAACAACACTGGAGAAGACTCTACACATGGACATCACCAGATGGTCGACACCGAAATCAGATTGATTATATTCTTTGCAGCCAAAGAGGGAGAAGCTGTATACAGTCAGCAAAAACAAGACAACGAGCTGACTGTGGCTCAGATCATGAATTCCTTATTGCCAAATTCAGACTGCAATTGAAGAAAGTGGAAAAAACCATTAGACCATTCAGGTATGACCTAAATCAAATCCCTTATGCCTATACAGTAGAAGTGAGAAATAGTTTTAAGGGACTAGATCTGATAGACAGAGTGCCTGATCAACTATGGATGGAGGTTCAAAACATTGTATAGGAGACAGGAATCAAGACCATTCCCAAGAAAAAGAAATGCAGAAAAGCAAAATGACTGTCTGAGGAGGCCTTACAAATAACTGTGAAAAGAAGGGAAGCAAAAGCAAAGGAGAAAAAGGAAAGATATATCCATTTGAATGCAGAGTTCCAAAGAATAGCAAGCAGAGATAAAACAGACTTCCTAAGAGATCAATGCAAAGAAATAGACAAAAACAATAGAATGGGAAAGACTAGAGATCTCTTCAAGAAAATTAGAGATACCAAGGGAACATTTCATGCAAAGATAGGTTCAATAAAGGACAGAAATGGGGGGGACCTAACAGAAGCAGAAGATACTAGGAAGAGGTGGCAAGAATACACAGAAGAACTGTACAAAAAAGATCTTCACAACCAGGATAATCACGATGTTGTGATCATTCACCTAGAGTCAGACATCCTGGAATGTGAAGTCAAGTGGGCCTTAGGAAGCATCACTACGAACAAAGCTAGTGGAGGTGATGGAATTCCAGTTGAGCTATTTCAAATCCTGACAGATGATGCTGTGAAAGTGATGCACTCAATATCAGCAAATTTGGAAAACTCAGCAGTGGCCACAGGACTGGAAAACGTCAGTTTTCATTTCAATCCCAAACAAAGGCAATGCCAAAGAATGTTCAAACTACCACACAATTGCACTGACCTCACATGTTAGTAAAGTAGTGCTCAAAATTCTCCAGGCCAGGCTTCAGCAATATGTGAACCGTGAACTTCCACATGTTCAAGCTGGATTTAGAAGAGGCAGAGGAACCAGATTTCAAATTGCCAACATCCTTTGAATGATTGAAAAAGCAAGAGAGTTCCAGAAAAACATCTATTTCTGCTTTATTGACTATGCCAAAGCCTTTGACTGTGTGGATCACAATAAACTCTGTAAAATTCTGAAAGAGATGGGAATACCAGACCATCTGACCTTCCTCTTGAGAAACCTGTATGCAGATCAGGAAGCAACAGTTAGGACTGGACGTGGAACAACAGACTGGCTCCAAATAGGAAAAGGAGTATGTCAAGACTGTATATTGTCACCTTGCTTATTTAACTTATATGCGGAGTACATCCTAAGAAAGGCTGGGCTGGATGAAGCACAAGCTGGAATCAAGATTCCTGGGAGCGATATCAATAACCTCAGATATGCAGATGACACCACCCTTATGGCAGAAAGTGAAGAAGAACTAAAGAGCCTCTTGATGAAAGTGAAAGAGGAGAGTGAAAAAGTTGGCTTAAAGCTCAACATTCAGAAAACTAAGATCATGGCATCTGGTCCCATCACTTCATGACAACTAGATGGGGAAACAGGGGAAACAATGTCAGACTTTAGTTTTCTGGGCTCCAAAATCACTGCAGATGGTGATTGCAGCCAGGAAATTAAAAGACACTTACTCCTTGGAAGGAAAGTTATGACCAACCTGGACAGCATATTAAAAAGTAGAGACATTACTTTGCCAACAAAGGTCCATCTAGTGAAGGCTATGGTTTTTCCAGTTGTCATGTATGGATGTGAGTGTAGGAGTATAAAGAAAGCTGTCCGCCGAAGAATTGATGATTTTGAAGTGTGGTGTTGGAGAAGACTCTTGAGAGTCCCTTGGACTGCAAGGAGATCCAACTAGTCCATCCTAAAGGAGATCAGTCCTGGGTGTTCACTGATAGGACTGATGTTGAAGCTGAAACTCCAATACTTTGGTCACCTGATGCAAAGAGCTGACTCATTTGAAAAGACCCTGATGCTGGGCAAGATTGAGGGCAGAAGGAGAAGGAAACGACAGAGGATGAGTTGGTTGTATGGCATCACCAACTCAGTGGACATGGGTTTGGGCTGACTCTGGGAGTTTTTGGTGGATAGGGAGGCCTGGCATGCTGTGGTTCATGGGTTGCAAAGAGTCGAACTCGACTGAGCTACTGAACTGAAGTGAACTGAACCAGTGTCGAACCTGTGGAGGCCTAGTGCGAAGCTAAGGCTCTCACTCCAACCTATAGAACCTTCACCCTCAGGCATCAGTGGAGGCCAAGTGGAGAATCTGAGCTTCAATCCAGCCTTAGTCATGACAAGCAAGGCCTCTCACCAAAGCGAGAACAATTTCGGAGGAATATGTAAAACAGGTTTAAAATTAGATCCAGACTATCATAACATAATGTCCCCAAATTTTTATGTTTCAATCAAAAGAAATGTGTCATACCAAGGACCAGGAAGGTCTCGAATTCAATGGAAGAAGGTAATCATTAAAGCTAACACCAAGATCATAGAGATGTTTAAATTATCTAACAAAGATCTTTAAGTATCTGTGATAGGTATGATTCATGGAACAATTACAAACATATTTGTTGAAGTAAAATCGATTCTATAAAAAATTCCAATAACAACAGAATTCCCTATACATGTTGATATGTAGCATAACATATGGCTAAAATAATTATTTGATCTTCCATAGAAAAGTTGCAAAAACCTGAAAGTCAGTCGAAAGGCCAAACTTTGATAAAGAAGTTTAAGCAGATTGTAGAACACTGATACTGTGTAAAAGTGTAACCCTCTAAAAGGAATGAGGCAGTTTTATTTAAATTAATAGAATTTTACCATATGAGTAAATAAGTATAATGCAGAAAACTGTATAGAATTAAAAGTAAATATATATCTCTAAAGTATAATCATTTAAACATAGTTTTAAAATATATTTGGGCTTCCAGGTTGGCTTGGTGGTGAAGAATCCACCTGCCCATGCAGGTGATGCAAGATACGTGGGTTCAATCCCTAGGTCAGGAAGATCCTCTGGAGGAGGAAATGGCAACCCACTCCAGTATTCTTGCCTGGAAAATCCCATGGACAGAGGAGCCTGGCAGGCTACAGTCCATGGGGCTGCAAAGAGTCAGATGCTACTGAACACATAAACACATACACACATACACACATGTTAGCTACACCTATATTTTGCTTCTCTTGTGGCTCAGCTGGTAAAGAATCTGCCTGCAATGCGGGAGACCTGGTTTCAATTCCTGGGTTGGGAAGATCCCCTGGAGAAGGAAAAGGCTACCCACTCCAGTGTTCTGGCGTAGAGAATTCCATGGACTATATAGTCCATGGGGTTGCAAAGAGCAGGACATGACTGAGAGATTCTCACTTTCACCTTAGAATATACAGTGATAATGATTTAAAAATAGCTATACACATAAGTACCTATTCAAATTTAAAACAGTTCTAGGAGATGTATAAGCAACTGATACTAGTGGCTGTAGGGGTGCAGTGAGTATATGTGTGGGTAAGAAAAGGGAGTTTTTATAGATCTATGGTCTATCTTCAGTTGCAAATCTTCATTGGAATGTGACTGGTATGGGTCATTGACATGATTGCTCTGTACTGATGTTGACTGATGTTTCTGTTCTTTTAGGGGAATAATTATGTTTGTTGCTGATGTTTGTGAGCTCTGCTTAGCCTCCAGTAATTTTAGTCTCCCTTTTAATTGTCCCAGGCCTCTTCCAGACCTATTCTTGTTGGACAAGCATCTCTCCACCTCCCCTCAAAATATTGCTAGTACACTTCGCAACACCAATCTGGACATGGCACTGTACGAACACAATTTCTTTTCCTTTGCCCTAGGAAGCAGGATTCCCCAAATGTAACAGAATAATTCTACATCTCCTATTTCCTGGTCTATGACCTCAACTGTTGGGAGATTCAGGCTAACTGGATCTCATCTCCTGTCTTTCTTCTTTTCTCTCTCTCTTTGAGGTATCTTCCTGGAAGCAACTACATTAGTCTCAGAAAGATTTTATTCTTATAGATTGAGCATATCCTTTACTCATCATTTTATAAGGCAGGGTTCTCCAGAGAAACAAAACTAACAGGCTGTGTGTATATATAGAGAGAGACACATTTATTTTAAGGAACTGGCTCACACAATTATGGAGGGGTAATTCCAAATTCTACAGGGTAGGTTGGTGGGCTGGAGACCCAGGGGAGTGTTGTAATTCAAATTCAAAAGCAGTCTGCTGGCAGGATTCCTTCTTACTTTGCAGGATCTCAGTCTTTATTTCACTGAGGCCTTCAACTAACAGGATGGGCTCATCCATATTTGCTTTACTCAGGATCTACTGAATTAAATTTTAATATCATCCAAAAAACACCTTCACGGATACATCCAGAATAATGTTTGGCCAAATATCTGGACAGCTTGGCCTAGCTAAGTTAACGCACAAGATTGACTGTCACACTTGAATCTTGAATTCTACTGTGTGTAACATGATTCTATGGGAAACCTTCTAAATTTCATCATAAATGTGTGTGTTCAGCAAGTGATAGAATTTATAAAAAACATTTATTTTTTAAAACAAAGATAGGTTTTTGATAATCTCAGTATGGAACTATCAAATCTGTGGGAAGCAACACTGAAATATTATTTAGGGAGAATGAAAAATAAATCAGCTTAATATTTTCAAAATATTATTCATTTTTAGAAGCATACAGATATGTAAAAGTGAATAATAACCAAAATACGTTGAGATTCTGTCTTCTCAACCTTATGGTTTTCCCATTTTAAAAGCTTTTTGATGGGAACATATGGTTGATTTTATAAAGAAAAAAATAATATGAAATTAAAATATTTATTTCTGGTGCAAAGTATCTTAGGAGCATTTGAAAATATAATTGAGCGTCTGTTTGAAAATTTTAAACAAAAGAGAATTTATTCTACAAATTGTTCTCTTTGGAGTTTCACCAAGTTACATACTTATGGGACCTCTGAACTAAATTATGTGATTGATGAATTAATACCTAATAACATCTTTTTTGAGTAGAAGAAAAAATAATCTCCCTGACATGCAAACTCATCAATGCTAATGATCACTTTTCCATACTTCCACTTGTCCCTTATAATGAATATTCTGCTTAGGGATTTTTTTTCCCCGCAATAGAGACTGAAAAGCAGGTGATATATATTAGACATTGGAACTTGGTTATGGCAGAGGCATTTATTTTATGATCCTTATAGCAGAACTGCTAGGAACTGATAGACCAAGGTCAAGCTTCAGTCTTCTCTGAAAAGTAAACAATGAATCTTTTTGAAGCATTTTGACAGGGAAACAATTGTTTCCAGCTGGAAGGACATAAGTGTAGGATGTGTACATTATAGTGCACATGTCAAAATTCAGAAATGATAGTGGCTTTTGCCTCTAACCTAGGTAGCCCTGTACTGATGGTTCAGGGTATTTTAACTGAAGTCATCAGAATGCACTATTCCTCTCCTTTTTTCTTATGGGAAGACTTATGGCAATAAGTCTTTTTGCAATAGGAAGTCTTTTTGCTCAGTCTATTCCAAAGGAAGAGTCACTCTCTAAAGACTGACACAAGTCAGCATGTAAAATTTAAGTTTTGGACTTTATATCTTCTACTAAATGCAAACTGTTTTACCTAATAAACAATCTAGTTCCAAAAACATGAGAGAATTTTTGTATATTCAGATCTTGATACAATGTTTGATATGGGGTATGTGTGCTTAGTCGCTCAGTCATGTCTGCCTCTTTGCAACCTGATGGACTGTATCCCACCAGGCTCCTCTGTCCGTGGGATTTTCCAGGCACAAATACTGGCTTGGGTTGCCAGTATTTCCTATTCCAGGAGAATCTTCCTGACCCAGGGATCAAACCAGAGTCTCTTGAGTCTCCTGCATTGGCAGGTGGATTCTTTACCACTGTACCACCTGGGAAGCCCCTTGACCTAGGGTAGGTTTCCAAAAATATTCATTCAATTGAGTGGAATTTGTGTGTTTTGTTCAAAAGTAAATTAGATTATCCTGTTTATAACTTTCAAAAAGAACATAAAATATATGTGATTAAATATAAAGCAGGAACAATGAAAAAGATTTGATATACTGTGTGGTATTTATTCATTCTAATATGAGAAACTGGAGAAAGAAATGTTAAGTTTCTAAAAGCTTATAAAAGCTTTTAGAGCCGAAAAGCCTATCCTAGTGCAGGAGAAGAAATCACAAAGTGAAGGGGAGCAATAATGCATAGAATTAAAGGAGTAATTAGCAATAAAGAGCTTTCACTAGACACGCAAGTAAAAACAAATTCAACAACAACAACAAAACCTCCTAAGATACAAAGTTTTCTTGGCCCAAATATCTCATTTTTTTCTTATTTTTCACTTTAACAGATGTCCCTTTCATCAAAGCCTTCTTAAATATGTTGGCTTTGTGCGTGTGAACTAATTCTACAAAATACAAATGACCTAAATGTCATTTTCTTTCATTAAATTATATATTATTTGGCACAGGTAAATACTATCCAGATTATTCTCAAAGATTCAGAAACATAATGTGATAAAAATATATTTATATTAGATGGCTAAGGCAATAAATGAGGCTAAGGCAGTAAACAGAGGTTGAGATGGTTGAATGGCGTCACTGATTCAATGCATGTGAACTTGGGCAAACTCTGGGAGATAGTAAAGGACAGGCAGGCCTGGCATGCTGCAGTCCATGCAGTTACAAAGAGTCAGACACAACTTGATGACCTAACAACAAGGCAGTAAAATTCATAAAAAGTCACTTTTCAAATAGGCCTTATGAACCCAATGTGGCCTTTTATGTTCCTAGATTTGATAGATTTTCCATAAGCCCTCTAATTTGTGAATTTTAATGAATGCTTATAAGCTTAGATCAATGAATATTTCATGAATCTTCACTAATGATTCATGAGAATTTCACTTGGCTAGTATCAATTTTAGAATTTTGTGTTGGAATTACTTTAGAATAGATGTAGTAATACTACAGTTTTTTAGATGAAGTATACATGCTAATTGCATTACATTAGCTTATCTAAAATATTAATTTCTTCCATCAACTATATTTTAGTTAACAGAGTTGGAGTAAAAATACTCAGCATGAAAATCTGCTAACTTTGCTGTATATACCATGCAAGAAACAAGCCTGTAAAAATCAAAAGTTTTCAGGTTTTTCTCCCCATACATACTTATATGAAAATATCCTGGTCCAATACTTTGGCCACCTCATGGCTGACTCATTGGAAAAGACCCTGATGCTGGGAAATATTGAAGGTAGGAGGAGAAGCGGGTGACAGAGGATGACATGGTTGGATGGCATCACTGACTCAATGAGC
Source organism: Giraffa tippelskirchi (assembly GCF_054371585.1). Taxonomy (NCBI): domain Eukaryota; kingdom Metazoa; phylum Chordata; class Mammalia; order Artiodactyla; family Giraffidae; genus Giraffa; species Giraffa tippelskirchi. Next base: position 77,782,325 of record NC_137275.1, on the reverse strand, counting down.
ATGAGTTTGAGCAAACTCTGGGAGATAGCAAAGGACAGGGAAGCCTGGGGTGCTGAATTCCATGGGGTCACAAAGAGTCAGGCATGACTTGGTAACTGGACAACAACCTTCTGGTCCTATGATTTCATTGTGTATTTGGACTTTCTTTCATTGCCATCAACTTCCTTATTTTTAATCTCTATTTGGTCTCTTCAGCTAGATCCTCACCTCCTGTTTTACACAGAGAAATTTAGGCTAAATAGAGTCTCTGAGAAGGAGACAGAAGCCTCCCTGAAATGTGTCATGACATTAGTATGGAATATATTAGTTTCTTAAATTTGAGAAAAGTGACAGGGGGACATTCATTCTTTGAGCTATCATTTTAAAATCATCAATTGATTATGAGCACCTGTGCCAATACTAGGTATTAAAAAGATAAACAAGAAATAGGTTTGATCCTCAAGGAGATCACTGAGAGAAGACAAATATTAGCAAAATAATTGCATTATAATGCTAGAACTGTAAAATAGATGCCACTAAATGATACGTGGACAAAAGAGTGAGTGAGCCACATGAAAGTTTAAGACAAACAGTAATATTTGATTACATGGCTTAAAGTAATTTCTAAACCATTTTTTCCATATTCACTATGTATTTTGCCCACATATGTTACTGTACTATCAATAACAAATTTAAATGTCAGCTTTATTTCATTTTATATCTCACTTCTTTTGTAAATGACATCTATTTCTATCTTTAAGTAAAGTATCTGGGAGTTGTTGATGGACAGGGAAGCCTGGTGTGCTGTGGTCGATGGGGTTGCAAAGAGTCAGACATGACTAAGTGACTGAACTGACTGACTGATCCTAACAATTTATAACTAATTGCTGTATTATAGATCATTGAATGGATGATTATTAGGTGATTCTATTGAAAAATAAATAATTGTTTTGGAATCATATATGATTTTAAAAACTTGGTTTCTAAATTCATTAATAATTTTCCCCCATAGACATTTTACTGACCAAATAGGGTGATTATGTCTTAAGGATAGAATCTCAATTATATGTAAAAGAAAATTTGGGAAAATGTGCTATTTATAAAGATTTTTCTTTTTAAAAAAAAACCAACAGTATTACCATATATAAAGTAGATGAACAAGGATTCATTTATGATACAAGGAACTATATTCAATAACTTGTAATAAGCTATAATGGGAAATAATTTTAAAGGAGTATAGATATATATATATATATGCATAGTCAAATCACTTTGCTGTATACCTGAAACTAACACACTATTGTAATCAACAATACTTAAATTAAAAAAACTTTATTGAGGTAAAATTGATATAAAAAACTGAACTTTTAAAATATATACAATTTGATGATTTTTTATTAATACATATGCATACACCCATGAAACCACCCTCACAATCAAGCTATTAGATATATTCATTGCCTCGGATAGTTTCCTTGTGTACTTTTCATGTGTGTTTGTGGGGTAACTATATTTAACATGAGATCTAGCCTCTTAAGAAATTTTTAAGTGCACAGCACAGTATAGTTAACTATAAGTAGAATGCTGTACAGCAAATCTCTAAAACTAATTCATCTGGCATAACTGAAACTTCATAAAAGTTGAATAATTTCCCACTCTTCTCGTTACCAAACCCCTCAAACCACCATTCTACTCTCTATTTGACTATTTTAGGTACTCATGGAAGTGGAATCAGGCAGTATTTGTCTTTCTTTCACTGCCTTATTTTATTCAGCATGGTGTTCTCAGGGTTCATCCATATTGTCACAAATGGCAGCAATTTCTTCTTTGTAAAATCTGAATAATTTTCCATTGTATGTATATACTACATTTTCTTTATGCATTTATATTTTGATTGATATTTGGGTTGTCAATATACTTTCACTATTGTGAATGTACTGTAATGAAAATGGAATAGCAGATAACTCTTATCCTAATTTTAATTCTTTTGAGTATAAACCCCAAAGTGAAATCATTGGGTCATATGGTAGCTATGTCTTTAATTTCTTGGTGAACCTCCATAGTGTTTCCACAGTGGTTGCACCGTTTTACATTCTTATCAACAGTTTAGAAGTATCCCGATTTCTCAAGTTCTCTACATCCTTGGCAACCCTTGTTTACTTATTTATTTATTTTGGTTTTGTTTTTAACAATAATTATCTTAACTGATGTAAAGTGATTTATCATCGTGTGTGTGTGTGTGTGTGTGTGTGTGTTCTGGCATGTGTTCCTAGAGTATAGGGTTAGTTGCTCAGTCATGTCTGACTCTTTGCAACCCCATGGATTGTAGCCTGCCAGGCTCCTCTGTCCATGGGATTTCCCAGACAAGAATACTGGAGTGGATAACCATTTCCTTCTCCAACAGATCTTCCCAACCAATGGATTGGAATATTGCTTATGTGACTACAAAGTAAGAAACAAAATTTGTTATGAAAACACAAAAATAATTATATAGAAAGACTTTACTCTTTTGAGCTCTTAGGAATAAGGCTTGATAATAGTATGCTTATATTTAATACATACCCTCAGGTTGTACACTTGGCCCAGAAACCTATTTACGTTACAGTTTTCATCCTCTCCCTCACCAAATTTGACTTATTAATTCCACTGCTGCTGCTAAGTCGCTTCAGTCGTGTCCGACTGTGTGCGACCCCATAGATGGCAGCCCGCCAGGCTCTGCCTTCCCTGGGATTCTCCAGGCAAGAATACTGGAGTGGGTTGCCATTTCCTTCTCCAGTGCACGAACGGGAAAAGTGAAAGTGAAGTCGCTCAGTTGTGTCCGACTCTTAGCGTCTACTAGTACTCTATTTTTTAAAATTAGAAAAATTGAGCTATTAATAAAGAAGACAATTGTTTCTGCTTATCAGTTCAGTTCAGTCGCACAGTTGTGTCCGACTCTTTGCGACCCCATGAACCGTGGCACGCCAGGCCTCCCTGTCCGTCACCAACTCCCAGAGTCCACCCAAACCCATGTCCATCAAGTCGATGATGCCATCCAACCATCTTATCCTCTGTCATCCCCTTCTCCTCCTGCCCTCAATCTTTCCAAGCATCAGGGTCTTTTCCAATGAGTCAGCTCTTTGCATCAGGTAGCCAAAGTATTGGAGTTTGAGCTTCAACATCTGTCCTTCCAATGAACACCCAGGACTTATCTCCTTTATGATGGACTAGCTGGATCTCCCTGCAGTCCAAGGGACTCTCAAGAGTCTTCTCCAACACCACACTTCAAAAGCATCAATTCTTCGGCACTCAGCTTTATTTATAGTCCAACTCTCACATCCACACATGACCACTGGAAAAACCATAGCCTTGACTAGATGGACCTTTGCTGGCAAAGTAATGTCTCTGCTTTTTAATATGCTGTCCAGGTTGGTCATAACTTTCCTTCCAAGGAGTGTCTTTTAATTTCCTGGCTACATCACCATCTGCATTGATTTTGGAGCCCAGAAAAATAAAGTTAGGCACTGTTTCCATTGTTTGCCCATCTATCTGCCATGAGTGATGGGACCGGATGCCATGATCTTAGTTTTCTGAATGTTGAGCTTTAAGCCAACTTTTTCACTCTCCTCTTTCACTTTTATCAAGAGGCTCTTTAGTTCTTCTTCACTTTCTGCCGTAAGGATGGTGTCATCTGCATATCTGAGGTTATTGATATTTCTCCCGGCAATCTTGATTCCAGCTTGTGTTTCTTCCAGCCCAGCATTTCTCATGATGTACTCTGCATATAAGTTAAATAAGCAGGGTGACAACATACAGCCTTGACGTACTCCTTTTCGTATTTGGAACCAGTCTGTTGTTCCATGTCCAGTTCTAACTGTTGCTTCCTGACCTGCATACAGGTTTCTGAAGAGGCAGGTTAGGTGGTCTGGTATTCCCATTTCTAAGGGTTGTAATCATAAGCTAGTTGGTGTCTTCACATACCTGTACTTTTCATAAAACACAATTGAGATACTAATGTTCAATAAAATCTTCAAATATGATTCTGTACTAATCATTAAGTATAGTTTTATTCCTTTCCTTACTATTGGAAAATAAACTGATAAATTTAGCATATGATGTGAATAAAAAAGAGGAGCAACTTTCTGCCAATAAACCACATTAAGCTTTTCCAGTGAATAGTTTCCACTATCCCCTCAGACCCAGGAAGAGTGAGAAAAAATTCTGATGGATGGAAATTTTGCTAATGGTTACTAATTATCTACCTAATGAAAGAAAAATCTGCAGTTTCTCTTTTTATCAAATTCTGTTTTCTAGTGATATTGAATATGAAATGAATAATGAGGCATAGAAGTCAATAAAAGATCTTAAATTACTTACAATTTTCAGCAAAACTAAAATTCACTTAATATCTAGAATAATAAAGAATGCATATAAACACATTTGATTTTAATGTTAAAGATAATTAGTGTATTGTATGTATATTATTATACTAACCTTTGATGTCCGTTAAAAACAAGATAACAAAATTTCCTTCTGGCTTCCAGAATTCTGAGGAAAAGACTCTACATGGAGTTCCAATGCATTTTATTACCTCCTCTCCACCCCATAAAGAGACCTTAGTTTCTGCTGCTTAAAACAGTAATTTTATTTTGTTTGTTTTTTCATTCCCCAAAATATTGATCCACATAATAAAAATTTATTAGCCAACATTTGCTTTGAAAATTTGAAAACGGACCCAATGAGTGAGAGATTTTATGACTCACCATACAAACTGTGTTGTATTCATCATCTTTAGCTATACAACAGATGACTCCCAAATCTAATTTTTTAACGACTGCCATTTGTTACTTCCCACAGATCTCTGTGCTGATTAGACACTTCTGCTGATGTAGGCTATGTTCTGCTGACCTCAAGTCCGTCTTGTCTAGACGTTGGGAGATCATCTAAGACTGGTTGGTCTAGGGTGGCTCATTCTTATGCCTAGAAACTGGAGCTATATACTAGCTGGAGTTACAGGGGTGATGTGATCATTGTTTTTTATCAGATGACAGGCTACTCTAGTTTTTCTTTTTTTTTTTTATAAACAAGATTGCATATTTGAATAGCACTAAGATAGGGAATATCTCAGTTAAGATGCAATTTTCAACTTTCTGCTTGTGCTACATTTGCCACTTAGCTATTAACCAAAGTGATCTGCATGGCTGTGCTTAGAGTCAGTATAGGAGGCAACTATCTGGACAGGAAGGACTGAATAAATTGTTGCAATCTATGAGAAATTTTATATCTGAATAGTTTTGATTTCTTCCGCAAAGATACACAATATCAAAGATTTTATTTTGCAAAGACTAAGTTAGTATGGAAAGGAAGGCTGTAGGAAGAATTGGTTTCAACTACAGAGAGAGTGAAACTAATAATAAAAAATGAAGCCAACATTACTGGGTATTGTCCAGGGCTGGTGTACAAACTGATGTTTTCCTTCAAAATTTGTTTTCTTCTCCATTCTGGTCCCAGTGTAAACATTTATAAGCTATTAAGTGCCTGAGTGATTTGAAATACAAACTGATCCAAATTGTCAGTGCCAACAGGCTAGGAAATAATAGCTAGCTGACCAAATATGGTATGAAGATAGAAATAAATTATGATTTTTGAAACTCCTGCATACTTTTTGAAAATTAATTTCAGAATAAAATGGTGAATCTGTCCAGATGGCATCTAGACAATTAATAATGTCATAAATCATTACTTTTTTATGTGAGGAAAAGGTTTACTACAGTCCAACATCATTATTCAGTAAACAGTGAAACTTTATAATGGTAGAACACAGAATAGACAATACAGTCATTCACTTTTGTTTAATTATTCACATTCTTTTGATTCATTTATATTATTCAGTTTCTTTATGCATAATTTGCATAATTAAAAGAGAAGGCAATGGCAACACACTCCAGTACTTTTGCCTGGAAAATCCCATGGATGGAGGTGCCTGGTAGGCTGCAGTCCATGGGGTCGCGAAGAGTCGGACACGACTGAGTGGACTTCACTTTCACTTTTCACTTTCATGCATTGGAGAAGGAAATGGCAACCCACTCCAGTGTTCTTGCCAGGAGAATTCCAGGGATGGTGGAGCCTGGTGGGCTGCCGTCTCTGGGGTAGCACAGAGTCGGACACGACTGAAGCGACTTAGCAGTAGCAGCAGCAGCATAATTAAAATATTAATGCTGACTTATAGGATAATTGGTAGAAATACTTAATTAATATTTTACTAAATTTTTAAACTGAATAGTGCTATATATCTTTTGTTCCACTGCAATTAGATAGGTGCATTCTTTAAAAAAAAATACATTGTTAAACCAATACTATTATATAAATTATTTCAGTAGAAAAAAGACTGATAAAATATAGAATTTTTCTACCCATTTTTTTAACCATAATAAGGTTAAAAATATTCAGGCCACTCTGACATAATATACCTCTGAGGCATGACACAGTACTTTTTCCAAATTAGGGTTAGGGTTTCTAGCAGATAGTTCCAAATTGAGTAACATCAATAATGTTTAGTATAATCAAGTCATCTTACATAATTAATGGATCACATTATAGCTAAATCTGAGTCACAAAAGAAAGCATATTCTAACATGCAGAGTGATAAGCAACTACTTGAAATGTTTGTTTTTATGACATTCCACTAATTACAATTTCTGAGATTTTAGAGACTGTATTTCATCATCAGTTTCTAAATATATACCACAGAATATTATGAGAGTATCTACATTTTAGACTTTTTATCCAAGAATAAATATTGATGACTCATTGTGAGTGACCCTCAAAAGTCATTTGGGAGAATAATTTTTTTTGTGAAAATATGAGAGCTTTAAATAAAGTAGTGTTTTCTAGGGAATGTGTTTGTATGTTTGTGTGAGAGAGAGAATTTCACTTACTTATCTTTAACAAAATGTTAGTGCTTAATATGTATTGGACTGTCTTCTCAGAGCACTATAAATATTATCTCAAAATTATCTTAATACACTTATGAGTTAGTATATTAATATTTCACCCACTTCACAGTGAGAAAATTGAGGTTAAGCCTTTGCTTAAATTCACATAATTATTACACATTGAAGTACAAAAGTTGATTTTTGAGTCTTTTATAAGTAGTGTTTAGCTTGAAATTAAATAGTTTATTTGTGTGATTATATCCCAGCTTTTGGTCCATTGTTCCTTTCTGAAATGTTTCTGTTGTAAAAATACTTAGAATGTTTTGCTTATTTGATTCTTTTCCCTCCAGGTCAGGCCTTAAAAATTCCCCATATTTTAAGAGTTTTCTGATTCATCAAACAGATATTTTTTCTTCAAATTTTGTCAAATTTTTCTAGTTGCTCCTGTCATTAGGTTATCATGCAATATTGTTCTTTAGGGCTTCCCTAGTGGCTCAGTTGGTAAAGAACCTACTTGCCAATGCAGGAGATACGGGTTCAGTTCCTGGGTCAGAAAGATCCCCTGGAGAAGGAAATAGCAACCTGCTCCAGTATTCTTGCCTGAAAAATTCCATGGACAGAGGAGTCTGGTGAGCTACTGTCCATGGGGTAGCAAAGAATTTTACATGACTGAGCATGTATGTACACATGCTTCATTATCATTCCTAGAAGCAGAACTCTCGTGATCTATTTATATAATAGGATTTCATATTTTAGCTAGACAACATTTCTCAGTTACCAGTAGTCCTACCAGTATGAATCTCTCTCTGCTCTCCATGAAGGTAATTAGCCACTGTATTATCTCAGACCCTCTATTGCAGATATCAGCATTGGACTGTGCTTAACGAGATATATTTGAGAAAATAAACCCCCAAGATAGAGAAGAGGAAGAGCAAAAGTAGGCAGAGAGAACTTGCAGACTGCAGTCTTGGTCTGTCATTTGTTCAAGAAGGGAAGAAAGGGGCACTGAGTAGAAAGAGCCTTAGACTGCAGTGCAGCCTGCTGAAAGTCTCAGCCAGGCCAATAGGGAGTCCCAGGACAAAGATTACCTATTAGAATTGTCCCATACTAGGCAGGGATGGCTCAGTTCTAGGAATCCCACCAGGCTCAGTCGTTGGCTGGGAGCACCGAGGGTGCATGGCCATGGCCTAAGCCAAGGGGATAGTGTAACCTAGAAGGTGGAGCAAGTAAAGACTCTTGATTCTCTATATTCCATGCAGCAAGTTTGCCCTGAAGGAAGACCTGGACTGTGAATTTCTGTGGTTGCCACAACTGCAATCTTACCAATGTTGCCCTGTTTTACTTAGGTCTTTTATGGTTCATTTTCTCCTCTAAATAATGAGATAAACTTAAGTCCTGATTTTTAAGGTTAATGAAAATATCAAAGGAAAAATAGAAATGCATTATGAAAACTTACAGGTGCTATACAAATATTACTTTTATGTCATCCCTTAGATAGTTTCTTACAAAAATGTTCCATTTGTTAGACTTAAGAAATTAGATAATAAATTTGAGTCATAGCAAACTATTATCCATTTTGATATGTTAATGATATATATGGTAAGACATTTCTAATAAAAGCAATAGTATCTAAGGCATACTCTACCTAAGCTCATGGTTAGAATTTGTCATTGTTTTTCATATGTGCAGTTCAAAATATTTAGTAACGTGATTTTCAATGGCCGGCACTTAATTGAGAAATTTCAAATGATTCCAAAATTGTAATCAGCCTTGAATTTCTAAGAATAAAGTTGCCTCTAAGAAGGTACAAATTCTTGTGAGAGTACGCATCATCAACAGAAAATAGGAAAACACATAAAATATGTAGATGAAGGTTCTTCTTTTCAAATCACATGTAATTTTTCTGGCTAGATGAAACTGTTTTTGAAGTCATTTATATTTTAAGAAAATTAAGAAATTAACTAAAATGTTAATTATATAAAATAAACTTTATAATCATAAATATGCATTCCAATTAAAAATCATAATTTTCCTCTGCCCATCAGTTTGTGACACTAGATTCTTTGCTTATTAATACACATATATAAATATTTGAAATGGTAAAGATTATATTCAGTTGGAGAATGATTATTCCTATATTAAAATCACTGTGATTGTAGTTGCTCTGGGGTGAATTTAGTAGATAGAGTAGAAGAGGGAAAATTAAAAATTTATGACTAATATGTAATATCATATTAAAATACATTGTTTCAAAATATCAATACTATTAAATTCAAAAACAAGAACTTGGCACATGTATTTAAAATATTTACTATCTTGTTTCACAGCATAGGAATAAGCAAATAAAACTAAATAACTCCAAAACCACTTTATGGTTCCTTATAATAAATTATTAGTCCTGTGGAACCTTCAAACCGCACTTAGAACTGCACATTTATTATTATTTCAAAGGTTTCAGAGAAGTAAATGAACACACATATGAAAAATTGCCATTTGTTGTTGTTCCATTGCTAAGTCCTGTCTGACTCTTTGCGACCCCATGAACGGCAACATGCCAGGCTTCCTTGTCTTTCCTTATCTCCCAGAATTTGCTCAAACTCATATCCGTTGCATTGGTGATGCTATCTAACCATCTCCTCCTCTGTCACCCCCTCCTCCTTCTGCCTTCAATATTTCCCAGGATTAGGGTCTTTTTCCAATGAGTTGGCTCTTTGCATCAAGTGGCCAAAGTATTGGAGTTGTCAGCATTAGTCCTTCCAATAAATATTCAGGGTTGATTTTCTTTAGGATTGACTGATTTGATCTCCTTGCTGTCCAAGGGACTCTCAAGAGTCTTCTCCAGCACCACAGTTTGAAAGCATCAGTTCTTTGGTGCTCAGCCTTCTTTATGGTCCAGCTGTCACATCTGTACATGACTACTGGAAAAGCCATAGCTTTGACTATATGGACTTTTGTTGGCAAGATGATGTCTCTACTTTGTAATATACAGTCTAGATTTGTCATAGTTTTTCTTCCAAGGAGTAAGTTTCTTTTAATTTTGTGACTGCAGTCACCATCCTCAGTGATTTTTGGAGCCCAAAAAAATAAAATCTGTCACTGTTTCTGCTTTTTCTCCATCTATTTGCCATGAAGTGATGGGACCGGATGCCATGATCTTCGTTTTCTGAATGTTGAGTTTTAAGCCAGTTTTTTTACTCTCTTCTTTGACTCTCTTCTTTGACTCTCTTCAGGAGACTCTTTAGTTCCTCTACATTTTCTCCCATTAGAGTGGTATCATTTGCATATCTGGGGTTGTTGGTATTTCTCCCAGTAACATTGATTCCAGCTTGTTTCATCCAGCATGACATTTTGCATGATGTACTCTGGATATAAGTTAAATAAGCAGGATAACAATATACAGCCTTGATCTGCTCCTTGCCCAGTTTTGAATCAGTCTGTTCCACATCCATTTCTAACTGTTGCTTCTTTACCTGCATACAGATTTCTCAAGAGGCAGGTAAGGTGGTCTGGTATTCCCATCTCTTTATGAATTTTCCACAGTTTGTTGTGATCCACACAGTCAAAGGCTTTTGTGTGGTCAGTGAAGCAGAAGTGGTTTTTTTTGTTTTTGGAATTCCTTTGCTTTCTCTATGATCCAATGAATGTTGGCTATTTGATCTCTGGTTCCTCTGCCTTTTCTAAACTCAGTTTGTATGTCTGGAAGTTCTCAGTTCATGTACTGCTGAAACCTAGCTTGAAAGATATTTAGCACTACCTTGCTATTGTATACAATGAGTACAATTGTACAGTAGTTTGAACATTCTTTGGCATTGCCCTGCTTTGGGATTGGAATGAAAACTGACCTTTTCATTCCTGAGGCCACTGCTGAGTTTTCCAAATTTGCTGACATATTGAGTGAAGCATTTTAACAGCTTCATCTTTGACGATTTGGAATAGCTCAGCTGGAATTCCATCACGTCTATTAGCTTTGTTCATGGTAATGATTCCTAAGGTCCACTTGACTTCACACTCCAGGATGTCTGGCTCTAGATGAGTGACCACATCTTTGTAGTTACCCGTGTCATTAAGACCTTTCTTCTATAGTTCTTCTGTGTATTCTTGCCACTTCTTCTTAGTCTCTTCTGCTTCTATTACGTCTTTCCCATTTCTGTCTTTATTTGGCCCATCTTTGCATGAAACGTTCCTTGATATTGCTAATTTTCTTGAAGATATCGCTAGTCTTTCCCATTCTACTGTTCTCTTCTATTTATTTGCACTGGTCACTTAAGAAGTCTTTCTTATCTCTCCTTGTTATTCTCTGGAACTCTGCATTCAGATGGGTATATCTTTTCCATTCTCCTTTACCTTTCATGTCTCTTCTTTTCCCAGTTATTTATAAGGCCTTCTCAGATGACCATTTTCCCTTCTTACTTGTACCTTTAGGATAATGATTTTCAACTTTTTGTATCCTTTGGTTATATTTCTGATTACCAAATTTGTTGTATATTATTTAATTAAGACTGTTTATTACATATTGGAGCATAGTAGATTAACAATGTGTTAGTTTTAGGTATACCACTAATTGATTCAGTTATACATATGCATTTATCTATTCTTTCAAATATTCTTTTCCAATTTAGTTTATTACAGAATTTTGAGCGAGTTTCCCTGTGTTGGTGATTACCAAATTTTTTTAATAGATGACTCAAGTTAAATATTTTAACACACTATATAAAACACTGAAGATCTATCAATAATACAAAAATTTAGTGTTGTTGTTCAGTTGCTAACTCATGTCCTACTCTTTGCAACCACATGGACTGTAGTACATCTGGATTCTCTGTCCTCCACTATCTCTCAGAGCTTACTCAAGTCCATTGAGTCAGTAATGCTATCTAACCATCTCATCCTCTGCCACCCTCTTCTCCTTTTGACTTCAGTCTTTCCCAGCATCAGAGTCTTTTCCAGTGACTGGGCTCTTTGAACTAGGTGGCCAAATTATTGGAGCTTCAAATTATGAACTAATTAAAAAAAAAAAAAAACATTTGTATTGATTGCCTTCTTCTTTTTATCTACCCTAAGCATTCTCTTACATTTTGAATAGAACTCTTGCCTTGGATGCTTACATGTATCTGTAACTGTAAGATCTTTTTTGAGTGCAAACTTGATTCTGAATCAAATTTATCTTTTAGAGCCTTAAGTAGTATGCTACACTCTAATGGATGGATATCAGTGTAACACTACACATATTCACTATAGAAAATTCTTAAAAAATTAACTTGATTATATGTTGAGAGCCTATGCCTAGGTTATGGATATTCAGCTATACTTCACTCACTTCAAATATTATATTATGGCATCTTGAAATCTTTATAGAAACAATCTTTAAAGTAATGCCAAAAGTTAAAGAATAAAAAGCCCCTACTTATTCATTATCCTTCTTTTGAGGAATGATTCTGTGTGCTCATTTTTAAAGGGATGAAATCTTTCAAGCAATGAATAAGAAATTTAAATTTTTTGGTGCTAGTATCATTATAGATTAAAGTGTTTTCAGAAAACTGACTATCTGCCAAAAATCCAGCTAGCCGTGTAACAAATTATTAGCAAGAAAAATGTACTTTCCTTTGAAAATTTCCTACAAGATGAAGTATTTAGGAAATAAGCTGCTATATATATAATATATATGCATTGAATATATTGTTTCCATTAATTTAGTAAGGTGTGAGAGTGGTGTAAAATTTATGTTAAATAAAAATTTTAACCTGTTAGTAATTTATGACCTAAAATATAATCAACATTAATGAAATAAATGTGGTAAGTTTTTAAGTATATATGTCTAAAAAATGATAAGCTTTTATCTCCCCATTTTGCCAGAGTTGTTTCTAATACTGATGAACCGTGAGAACACATGGTGACTAGGAAGAGGGCATAGTGAGTGTTAAGAAATAGAGGCTTTTGTGGAGCGGTAATATCATAGCAAGAATAAATTTAAAGTAACAGTAAGAAAGAAACTGAATTTGCCATATGTTATCTGGGAACTGTCTTTACAACCTGGGCTTCATTTGTAACAGAAAATATATTTAAACTTCTCAAAAACTTGTATATAATCAGCTCCAAACCTACAAAAAGGTTTTTCTCCTAGTTGTAAAATAACTTGGCTTCTGGTATCATGGATGAGTTTAATAAGAGAGGAAAAAATTTGAAAGCTGTCAGCACTTTAAAAAGTAGATATTGTCTGTTTAATCAGCTGACCCTAGATCACATAGGAATTTGTATTAGAACCTGGAGCATGCAGGATTTTGGTTCAAGATGGTGACATAGAAAAATCCTTGGGACTACCCTGGTGGCCCAGTAGCTAAGACTCCAAACTCCTAATGCAGCGGGTCCAGGTTCAGTCCCTGATCAGGGAGCTGGTTCCCACATACTGGGACTGGAAGCTTGCATACTGCAACTAAAAAAGGATTCTGCATGCCACAACTAAAGAACCCCCATGCTGCATCAAAATTTGAGGATCCTGCATGCAAAAGCTAAGATCCAGCATGGCCAAATAAATAATATATATAAAAGAAAATTCCTGGCCTCACATTTGTCCAGAGACATGCTGAATCTAAAGGTATACAGTAAATGGAACAATTTCCTCTGAAAGAAAACCCTGAAATCTGTCAGGATGACCTCTTCACAAGGGCGAATGACATTGAAGCAGATAGAAATGGCTGAGACACATTTTTGTTTTCCATAAACGCCATCCCCAGCCTACAGTTTCTACTTGCATCAGGCACCTCAGCTTTTAAGCTGTACACCCGTGGCTGATTCATGTCAATGTATAGCAAAAACCCTCACAATATTGTAAAGTAATTAGCCTCCAATTAAAATAAATTGAAAAAAAAAGACCAGAACTTGAGAGAACTGGGAACATACAAACTGAATCAAAATTATGTAATAGAAAAGAAATCTTACCATCAGTTCTAAGAAAAAGTGTTGAAATTTCAGAGTACTAAATTATAGTCAGTCTGAATAGCTTTATTCCCAAATATAGTTTGTCTAGTGCTTTATGGCGGAGAAGGCAATGGCAACCCACTCCAGTACTCTTGCCTGGAAAATCCCATGGACGGAGGAACCTGGTAGGCTGAAGTCCATGGGGTTGCGAGACTCGGACACGACTGACCGACTTCACTTTCACTTTTCACTTTCATGCATTGGAGAAGGAAATGGCAACCCACTCCAGTGATCTTGCCTGGAGAATCCCAGGGACGGGGGAGCCTGGTGGGCTGCCGTCTATGGGGTCGCACAGAGTCGGACACGACTGAAGCGACTTAGCAGCAACAGCAGCAGTGCTTTATGGTCCTGTTCGATCTAGGTAAAATAATTTTTTGATCTAAGTAAAATAATTTTATAACATACCATTTATAAGTGCATTCCTTTATCTGGATTTTATAAAACCAAAGCTAAAAATGTGAATTTGAGTAAGGAAAACAAAAATTTTAATATTGAACCATATATTTTGGACAGAGTAGCCTGGCAGGCTATATAGTTCATGGGGTCGCAGAGTCAGACACGGCAGAGCAACTAACATATATTTTGGGGGATGTATATAGCTCAGTTCATTTAGGGTTAAAAACATTTTTAAAATATAAGTGATGACAATAGCCTTTCACAGAGTAATAGGACTTAAGCTTTTAGCACTGCATTTTCCAGTCCTTGACCCAAAACCTTGATGAGAGGGTTACAACTGACATGAGAAAGTGTTATTTAAGTACTTGCACAAAAGATACCTATTGTTGAGGAACAATTTTTGAGTGAGGATTTTATATAGCATCCTTTTATAACCCATACTAAAATTCATGATTGTGTCTGTCATTCCTCAGCGGAGCTAAAAATTAAAGTCTAGAATCTGATCAATAGTATACTTAAGATGGAATAAAATGTGGTATATCAATATTTTCACTATCATTACTTTCTCAAAACCTATTACCTAATATGTGTGGTAGTTACAGAAGAAAAATACAATATATAGGTTGCAAAATGATATATATCATACTATATAATGATGCTATTCTAAGGCATTTCTAATCAAGTTTTTGCTCTTTTCTAATTTTTATGTTTTTCTGATATTAACCACAACATTGCAAACTGGAAGTAAAGCACATAATGCAAATGATTCAAAATTTCTCTCATTGTCTTCAAATACCTTCTTGCAATCTGATTTCCGCTGGCCCAAACTGAAAATGAAAACAGCGATTATAAGGAATGGGGAGATTCATTTTCCTTAGATTGCTTTTAACGTATATACATCTTGTTTACTTGCTAAGTTGTCCTACTGTCTGCAGCCCTATGGACAGCAGCCTGCCAATCTCCTCTGCCCATAGAATTTCTCAGGCAAGAATACTGCAGCGGGTTGCCATTTCCCTTTCCAGGGTTTCTTCCTGACCCAGAGATAGAACCCATGTATCCTGCATTGGCAAGTGGGTCCTTTTACTGCTGAGCCACCAGGAAAGCTCATATGCATCTAGAAGATTTTTATTTCATTACTATGGAAATCGCTTGCCTAACAGAGGAAGAAGCACAAATTTCAGAAAGGACTTTCTCTCTTTTGTTATTTATAAGTACCATCTATGAAAAGGAGTTTCTTTTTATGGACTTCTGCTGAATCAGAGAAACATTCAGAGGACACCACTTATATAAGAATCCTTAGAAAGTTAACATGAAAGACTATGCCTGCTAACAGTGACTTGGTTAAAGTCCAGGATCCAAGTATATGACTTCTGAACTAAAAAATGATCAACCATAATGATGATGATGACGTTAAAAATGTTATATAATTAATATATATATATGGAGAGAGTAGCTCCTGTGTGATAAGATCTATATTAAGAATTTAAGAAGCATTTTCATTATTTAATGGCTTAAAAAAGAAAATTCCAAGTGATTTTTCGGAAGATTTAGCACTTGTAAAACTCACCAACAAAAATTCAAAGAGCTTTCGATATCCCATTTTATGAATAAAGACATTACAACTTAGAGGCATTAAATAATTTATCCAAGGTTACATAAAGTGACAGGGTCAAGATTCCTTCCATACAATTGAACTTGGAAACAGCTGTATATTTGTATAGCTGCAACATCAAAAAATGTTTTCTTCTTCCATATGGGCAGTCACTAGCGTCACCGTTGTCATTAACAGAGTGCATTCCTCTAGGGAACATGTTGTTCCCTAAAGGAACATAACTTAAGTCTTGTTTAGAACTTTTAAAAATTGTATTGACAATTTCATGGTTAAACTAGACATAGACCTTTGAGATAATATAGACATTCTAATCCTATTACTATATATTGATGACCTGGTTGTTGAAAGAGGTTGTTGGTGGATGGGACCTCTGTTGGCCCAAAAGCCAGACCCTGACAATCAGAGGCTCCTTTACCCATATCCCTTCTTCTCGGAATTTATGCTCTGCTCACCATTTCCATAGTGGGAACCATGTTCATGGATTCAGCCTTGAGAAAGCAATGTGTGGCTGAGACAACATAGACTGTACATGTGATTGAACCCAGTTAATTTCTTTTTATAAATTTTTAAGATTCTTGTGGGAGAGGGTGGAGATCTACTCATCTTATGGCAATCCAAGATAAGCCTTGTATTTAAGTTCCTTTGCTCATTAAACTTGGAACCTACCAGTCTGAAGTGGCCCATTTCTTTCTTCAGTTTATCCTTGACCTCTGTGTATCGGGGCTAGTTTCAGATTTCTCCTGGGAAGCTTCTAAAGTTTTAAAACAGCAGTGGTGCAATGGGTTATTTCCAATTTTTTATTTTAGTCTCAAAAATAGGAACTTCCTACTTCTTTGTGAACAATTAATAAAAATTATTTTATTCTCTTCACATCATATTTGCTCCTCCCTTTCTAGACAAAGATGCTGCAGTAGCAGCAGCTACTTTGTGTATAACAGGCATAGGACATTTCTGTGACTGGGTTCCCTTAGTTCAATGTAGGAAGAAGTAGATGAAAGTCCAAATTCCCTGTAAGTCCTAGATCATGTTTTAAATGCTATTTTACCAGCTGATACTGTGGTTAGCCACTTTAAGTAAAATTCAGTAACTAAAGCAGTCGCTGTTCTTTATAATTATCACATGATAGCATGTGCATTCAATTGTTTCACTCATTTTCTTATTTCTTCTCTTTTCATTTATAGAATCATGCATGTGTTGAATAGTCAAGAAGTATTAAGAATAAATGTGCTGGCCTTTAAGAATGACTTTAATGGTGAGTTTACATTAATGTAAGTACATACTTGCATGCATATAAGTGCATAAATACATTATGCGTTAATTTGAAGAACTGATATGACAGAGATCAATTTATGCTTAGAATGCAACTATAGTATGTCTCTCAGAAAAGTTAATATACTTATTTGTCCATGATAAAAAACCTCTTAAGAGCAGTGGTATTAAACTTAAAACATGCCTGCCTGATAAGGGAATGAATTATTAGGTTAAAACTTTAAATCTTATTTCAGATTCTTTGACATAAGTGGTGAAATTAAAATATATATTCCTATTTTATTTTATTGTTTTCTACTTATTATATTTTCTGTATGTTTTACTATAAGCATATTACATGCAATGGAAATCTTTTTAAGTTTGGGGACAATTAGGATAATCTGAAGAAATTACAATTCTCAGCAAGTCTCTGAACTGGGTAATATATTGTGTCCATTTCCCAATATGGTATAGCTGAAGCCTATATTTGCACAAAAAAAATCAAGCTCAGATTTCATTACTTGATGGGGGGAGGGGAAATCTAGAGGTGGAGGTGGGAGAAGTATGAATTATTGGGTGCAAAGGTCTCATGGTTGTATTATACAACAGGGGGAATATAGCCAATATTTTGTAATAATTGTGAAGTGAAAGTAACCTTTAAAAATAGTGTGTGTATATCTATATACACGTATTTAATTTAAAAATATTTAAAAATTGACTATAAGTGTGGGGTTTTTAAAAGTCACTTTAAAAATACTTCATATTTAATAAATGTATTGAAAAAGTCAAAAGCAAGTTTGTAGTGATAAAATGAATGCTGGCAATGTACTCCTGAAACAAATATGTCTTTGTCTAAGCTATGTGAGACTTTCAAAGGACTAAATGAGGTTTGCATTTTTAATCCGTTCTAAGTAATTTCATTTAATAATCTGTTATAGTCCATATAAGATTTAAAATCAGACAAAATTAATAAGATGCTGAATCTTTGATTTTATAAAACAATTAAATGTTTATTTCTAAGCGAGCCATTCTATTTTTAAATCTCTTAAAGAGAAGGTAAGACTCATTTCTGCTTTTCACTCCATTGGTAGAGAATGTGGCCTGTCACAACTCCTTGTTTTTATTTCCAAGTGTTAATTGACTGAATCTCCATTTCCTTAAAGCTCAAATGTGTTAGAATTTTTGTTATTGCTTCTATATGAAGAAATAAAAAAGTGATCCATTTAATTCTTTCTCTATTAAAGGAAATTTTTAGTATCATTGTATTTTTACATGGTTGGAAAACTTATCTAAAATATCTTTAAGAGCACAGAGAAACCACATTTGGTTGACTATGGTAAAGTTTTGCTGCTACTACTTATAGACTAAGTAGCTGATGTACAGCAAGCACTTAATTTTATATTAGCTTATACTAGAAATATATTGTTACTTATAACAGTGATAATAACAGTGCAACCACAGTCATATTCATTATGGTTTCACTGGTCACTAAGTTGTGTCCGACTCTTGTGACCCTGTGGACTATAACCTGCCAGGCTCGTCTGTCCATGGGATTCTCCAGGCAAGAATACTGGAGTGGGTTGCCAATTCCTTTTCCAGGGGATCTTCCCAACCCAGGAATAGAACCCAGGTCTCCTGCACTGCAGGCAGATTCTTTACCGACTGAGCTACAAGGGAAGCCAGTAATTATACTGAAATTCAAACATTGTAAAAATTCTGTTTTGCTCTTAAACCAGTTTGGCAGCTAAATCTTATCTGAATTGACCTGAACTCAGGTGATGATAAAACCAAGCCAGAACTGAAGCAAATCTATTTATAGTTTTTTGTAAAGCCCAACACACGTGGTATGCTTTTAGTTTGCTGAAATAATGTGAATGCATTTCACTGAGACGTGTTCCTGGACTCAACTGAAGGTGTTAAGCAATGTAACATGTATGAAGCTTGAAAAAAAAAAAATGACATTTAAAGCTCAGCTGGCCCCGTGAGTTTCTGATGGAGTATAGTAGATCTATAATCACATCTTCTCGTCCTAGTTCTTGAAAAAGAAACAGTAAAAATCAAAATACAAACATCTTACTTAAACCTAAAAAAACGTGCCTCCAAATATGCCCAGTCTCTTTGATCATCTGCATGTCCTTTACTTGACCTCTTCCATTCACTCTACTTTTTGTTGTTATATTTTTTTTCCTATACCTGTCTCACTAACAGCCTTTGCTAATAACCCCCTCTCTCACAGTACATATTCTATTCCACCAGTTAATTTCCTTGTCTCTTGGTAACTGAGCTTTCAGACTAGATTTTCCTAGTAGCTTAGTAATACTTCTGTAAGTTTGCAACATCTTACTTTGATATGCATAAAAAGTTACATGAAGTTAGTAAATCAAATAGACTGTGATTAAAGAAAGTATAATTTCTATAGGAGTTAACTTAAATGAATGAAGTTTAAAAGGTAAAAAAAAGGCAGTTAACCTGTGGTAGATATAACTGGTTGATGAGTCAGCATCTATCCTCTACTCTGCCTTGATAGGAAGCCTTGATCTTTTTTAACCCTCCTGTGAGAATCCATGTACTTCTGTGAAGACTTCCGTAAAGGTTTAATAAGTTATAGTGACCTCATTCCTTTTTACCGTTTTTAGTTTGTGGAGAATATAAGACACATAAAGAGAGATTTTCAGTGGCCTTCTAGAAAAGGATTATATACTATTTGCAAAAATGGTAAATAAGACCCAGATAGCTTCTTAGGGCAATTCTCCCAAATTTGTAAATTCAGGAGATTAAAATGCTCTGAAGCATAGTAAAAGGGCAACATTTAAATTATTTGTTCATAGTGAATATACCCTTAGTCTGTTACCAAAACAAGAAAAGAATTAAAATCAAAACAACCCAGTACAGGTAAACATAGCTTGTGAATGTTGACGGAACACTCTTAAATAAAATATCTGCAAAATAATAAAATATTTAAAAAATACAATACATCACCAGTTTGGGTTTATTTTAGGAATGCAAAGATTATTCAATTTTAGAAATATGGTAAGTTTATCATGTTGATAGTTATAAGAAAAAGGGCCTATGATTATGTCCACAAACACTGTTAAAAACATTTGTCAAAGTTTATCACTCATTCCTATTCATTGATATTTGAACTTTTATCTCTTTTTTGGCATACTTTCTAGTAAATCATTCAGAAAAGCTAAGCAAAATATTTGTTAGGTTTCTTGTGATAAAGTTTTATAAATTTCTGTTTTTTACCTTTGATTTTTCTGTTTTAATCACAATACCTTTTTGTATTTTCTTTTTTTGTGTTTGATCAATTTTTCAAAGTATATTGTTAACACATCAAAAAACAACTTTTACAGTATACTAATGCATATATATGGAATTTGAAAGATGGTAACGATAACCCTATATGCGAGACAGAATAAGAGACACAGATGCATAGAACAGTCTAATGGATTCTGAGGGAGAAGGTGAGGGTGGGACGTTCTGGGAGAATAGCATTGAAACATGTATATTATCATATGTGAAACAGAACACCATTCCATGTTCGATGCATGAGACAAATGCTCAGGGCTGGGGCAATGGGATGACCCAGAGGGATGGGATGGGGAGGGAGGTGGGAGGGGGGTCCAGGAAGGGGAACACATGTAAACCCATGGCTGATTCATGTCAATGTATGGCAAAAACTACTACAATATTGTAAAGTAATTAGCCCCCAACTAAAATAAATAAATTTATTTAAAAAAAAAAAACAATCAATGCCAAGGAAAAAAAAACAAAAAACTTTTGACTTTGTTGATTTTATTTATCCCTGTTTATTGATTTGCATTTTAATTTTTATTGTCCTGTGTTTCTACTATTTATTCTTCAGCTAACTTCTTATATTAACCACTGATTTTAATATTTCAAATTCTCTCTCTGGCTTATATCAGTTTTTTTTAAGACTTTATTTTTCAAAATGGTTTTAGGTTTAGACAAAATTGAGAGGAAGGTATAGAGCCTGTCCATATATTCTCTGCCCATATACATGCATAGCTTCCCTCATTATCAAAATCACTCATCAGAATGATGCACTTTTTATCAAGAACAAACCAGCATTAACATATCATAATCAATCAAAGTTTATGGTTTACTTTAAGGTTAATTCTTGTAATTGTGGATTCTATTGGACAAATGTATAATGGACAAATGTATAATGACATGTGTCCATTATCATAGTATGCACAGACTATTTTCATTGTTCAAAAAATCCTCTGTGCTCTCCCAATTCATCATTCCCCCCCAAACATCCCTGGAATCCACTGATTATTTTATTACCTCCATAGTTTTGCATTTTTCTGAATGCCATATAATTGGAATCATATAATATTTATCCTTTTTCACATTGACTTCTTTCACTTAGAAATATGCATTTAAGATTTATCACGTCTTTTCTTAATCATTTCTTTTTAGTGTGGAATAATATTCTATTGTCTGGATGTACCACTGTTTATTTATCCAGTTGTCTACTGAAAGACATCTTGGTTGCTTTCAAATTTTTGCAAATAGGAGCAATGCTGCTATACATATCTGTGTGTAAATATGTATATCTGTGCGCAGATATTTTATAGATACAAATTTTCAGCTCCTCTGGGTAAATAACAGGAAGCCTGGTAAGAGTATGTTTATGCTTATAAGAAATTGTTAAGCTGGCTTCCAAAATGTCCGTACCATTTTCCATTCCTAGCAGTAATGTATGAGTACCTGTTGTTTCATATCCTTGTCAGCATTTGGTGATGTCAGTGCTCCAGATCAGGCAATTCTAATAGGAATGTAGTGATATCTTATTGTTTTAAATTGCATTGCTTATGATTGCTTATGACATATGATGTGTAGAATCTTATCATATGCTTATTTTCCATCTGCATATCTTCTTTGACTAAGGTTTGTGAATTTTTTTATTGTTGTTGAAGTATAGTTGATTTACAATGTTTTGTTAGTTTTAGGTATACAGCAAAGTGATATATGTATATATATTTATATATATATATATTCTTTACCAGATTCCTTTTCCTTGTAGTTTGTTATAAAATGTTGAGTATAGTTCTGTGTGCTATATGGTAGGTCTTGATGGTTATCTATTTTATACATAGTATTTGTATATGTTTATCCTAAACTCCTCTTGTAACCCCCCTTCCCTTTGGTAACCATAAGTTTGATTTTTATGTCTGTGAGTCTGTTTCTGTTTTGTACATAAATTAAGTTGTATCTTTTTTAGATTCCATTTATAAGTAATAATATATGATATTTGTCTTTGTCTGCCTTACTTCATTTAGTATGATTTTCTCTAGGTCCATCCAGGTTGCTGCAGATGGCATTATTTTATTCCTTTTAAACTGCTGAGTAAAATTTCATTGTGTGTGTATACATACACACACACACACACACACACACACACACCATATCTTCTTTATCCATTCATCTGTCAATGGACATTTAGTTTGCTTCCATGTCTTGGCTATTGTAAAAGTGAATTTTTGAGAGTTCTTTGTATATTTTGAGTAACAGTCCTTTATCAGATGTGTCATTTGCAAATATTATCTCACAGTCTGTGGCTTGTCTTCTAATTCTTTTGAAATTGCCTTTCACAGAGTTGAAGTTTTGAATTTAATAAACTCCAGATTGTCAATGAGGTGTTTTTTGTTTTTGTTTTTTTAATCGATAGTTTCTTTGGAGTTGAATATAAGAAGGCATCACATGTCCAAAGTCATCCTGGCTTTCTCCTATATTACCTTCAAGGGGCTTTATAGTTTTGGTTATACCTTTAAATGTCTAATCCATTTTGAGTTAATTTTTTGTGGAGTGTGTATGGTTTGTGTTTAAATTAATTTTGTGCATGTGGATGATCAGTTGTTCTAGTACTATTCACTGAAAGAGTGTCTTTGTCAAAGATCAGTTGACCCTATTATGTTGTTTAGTCACTCAGTCATGTCCGATTCTTTGCAACTCCATGGACTGAAGCATGCCAGGCTTCCCTATCCTTCACCATATACCAGAGATTGCTCAAACTCATGTCCATTGAGTTAGTGATGCCATTCAACCATCTCATCCTCTCTGGTCCCCTTCTCCTGCCTTCAGTCTTTCGCAGCATCAGGGTCTTTTCCAATGAGTCAGCTGTTTGCATCAGGTGGCAAAGTATTGGAGCTTCAATCTCAGCAGCAGTCTTTCCAATCAATATTCAGGATTGATTTCCTTTAGGATTGACTGGTTTGATCTCCTTGCAGTCCAAGGGACTCTCAAGTGTCTTCTCAAACACAAAATTCAAAAGCATCAATTCTTCGGCATTCAGCCTTCTTTATGGTCCAACTCTCACATCTATACGTGACTGCTGGAAAAGCCATAGCTTTGATCAGATGGACCTGTGTCAACAAAGTAATGTTTCTGCTTTTTAATATGCTGTCTAGGTTCATCATAGATTTTCTTCCAAGGAGTAAGTGTCTTTTAATTTTATGGCTGCAGTCACAATCTGCAGTGATTTTGGAGCCCCAAAATAAAGCCTTTCACTATTTCCATTGTTACTGCATCTCTTTGCCATGTAGTGATGGGACCAGATGCCATGATCTTTGTTTTCTGAATGTTGAGTTTTAAGCCAGCTTTTTCTTTCTCCACTTTCTCCTTCATCGTGAGGCTCCTTAGTTCCTCTTTGCTTTCTGCCATAAGGGTGGTTTCTGAAATCTGTATTTCTGAGGTTACTGATATTTCTCCTGGCAATCTTGATTCCAGCTGTTTACTCATCCAATCTGGCATTTCACATGAGGTACTCTGCATATAAGTTAAATAAGCAAGGTGATGATGTACAGCCTTGACAAACTCCTTTCCCAGTTTTGAACCAGTCTATTGTTCCATGTCCAGTTCTAACTGTTGCTTCTTGACCTACATACAGGTTTCTCAGGAGGCAGGTAAGGTGGCTGGTATTCCCATCTCTTTCAGAATTTTCCACAGTTTGTTGTGATCCACACAGTCAAAGTCTTTAGTCCATGAAGCAGAGTAGATATTTTTCTGAAATTCCCTTGCTTTTTCTATGATCCAACAGATGATGGCAATTTGATCTCTGTTTCCTCTACCTTTTCTAAATTCAGCTTGAACATCTGGAATTTCATGGCTGATGACCTGTTGAAGCCTAACTTGGAGAATTTTAGCATTACTTTGCCAGCAAGTGAAATGAGTGCAATTGTGCAGTAATTCGAACATTCTTTGGCATTGCCCTTCTTTGGGAATGGAATGAAAACTGACCTTTTTCAGTCCCATGGCCATTGCTGTGTTTTCCAAATTTCCTGGCATTTTGAGTGAGGCACTTTTGCAGCATCTTCTTTTAGGATTTGAAATAGCTCAACTGAAATTCTGTCACTTCCACTAGCTTTGTATGTAGTGATGCTTCCTAAGGCCCATTTGACTTCACATTCCAGGATGTTTGGCTCTAGGTGAGTGATCATACCATCATGGTTATCTGGGTCATTAAGATCTTTTTTGTATAGTTCTTTGTATTCTTGTCACTTCTTCTTAATGTCTTCTACTTCTGTTAGGTCCATACAGTTTCTGTCCTTTACTGTGCCCATCTTTGCATGAAATGTTCCCTTGGTATCTGTAATTTTCTTGAAGAAATTTCTAGTCTTTCCCATTCTATTGTTTTCTTCTTTTTCTTTGCATTGTTCACTGAGGTAGGGTTTATTTTCTCTCCTTGCCATTCTTTGGAATTCTGGATTCAAATGGCTGTATTTTCCTTTTCTCTTTTGCTTTTTTTTTTTCTTCTTTTAAAAGCTATTTGTAAGGACTTCTCAGACAGCCATTTTGCTTTTTTGCATTTCTTTTTCTTGGGGATAGTCTTTCTCCCTGTCTCCTATACAGTGTCACAAACTTCCATCCATAGTTCATCAGGCAGTCTGTCTATCAGATCTAGTCCCTTAAATCTATTTCTCACTTCCACTGTATAATAATTAGGGATTTGATTTAGGTCATACCTGAATGGTCTAGTGGTTTTCCCTACTTTCTTCAATTTAAGTCTGAATTTGGCAGTAAGGAGTTCATGATCTGATCTGCAGTCAACTCCCGGTCTTATTTTTGCTGACTGTATAGAGCTTCTACGTCTTTGGCTGCAAAGAATATAATCAATCTGATTTCAGTGTTGACCATCTGATGATGTCCATGTGTAGAGTCTTCTTTCGTGTTGTTGCAAGAGGGTGTTTGCTATATCTTTACTTTTCTCCTTTGTCTTTTGCTTCTCTTCCTTTCTCAGCTTTTGTAAGTCCTCCTCAGACATCCATTTAGCCTTTTTGCATTTCTTATTCTTGTAGATGGTTTTGATCACTGCCTCCTGTACTGTGTAATGAACCTCTGTCCATAGTTCTTCAGCATCCTCTCTATCAGATCTAATCCCTTTAGTCTATTTGTTACTTCCTGTGTAATCATAAGGGATTTGATTTAGATCATAAATGAATGGTCTAGTGGTTTTCCCTGCTTTCTTCAATTTAAGTCTGAAAATGCCATAATGAGTTCATGTTCTGAACCACAGTCAGCTCCTAGTCTTGTTTTTGCTGTGTAGAGCTTCTCCATGTTTGGCTGCAAAGACTATAATCAATCTGATTTTGGTATTGATCATCTGGCGATGTACTTGTATGGAGTTATCTCTTGTGTTATTGATTGTATTTACATGAGTCTATGTCTGGCCCCCATATATTTCATTGATCTGTCTATTTTTAATCTATACTATATTGTCTTGGTTAGTATAGCTCCATAGTGAGTCTTGAGGTCATGTGGGGTCAGTCGTCCAACTCTTCTCCTTCAATATTGTATTTACTGTTCTGCCTTTTTGCTTCTCTTTTGTTAATGTAAATATTACTGCTCTGTTGCATCACACAAAATTTGATATGTTGTGTTTTCATACTCTTTTATTTCTAAGTATTTAAATCCCATTATATTTGGCAATGGCACCCCACTCCAGTACTCTTGCCTGGAAAATCCCATGGACGGAGGAGCCTGGTAGGCTACAGTCCATGGAATCGCTAAGAGTCGGACACGACTGAGTGACTTCACTTTCACTTTTCCCTTTCATGCACTGGAGAAGGAAATGGCAACCCACTCCAGTGTTCTTTCCTGGAGAAACCCGGGGACGGCGGAGGCTGGTGGGCTGCCGTCTATGAGGTCGCACAGAGTCGGACACGACTGAAGCGACTTAGCAGCAGCAGCAGCATATTTTCTTCTCTTATTTTTTGATTTATAATATTAATACTTAGATGTGTTAATTGGCAAGCTAGTTCTCAATCTTATATGAAATAGGATAGCCATAAATAGTCAAAAATTTTTGAAGAAGTATCAGGTTAATAATCTTCTCTACCAAATATCAAGTTTACTGTGAAATTACAGCAGTATTCATATGTAGAAATATATAAATGACCAGAGCAATAGAAAAAGATTGCAAATGCAAGAACCATCACTGAAATTTTTGACAAGGGTAACATGTGAGGTGAGGATAGAATAAACTGTTAAAAAGAAAGATTAAAAATATATAGACATGGAAAAAATAAAATCCTACTTCACATTATAGATAAAATTCAAATATGGATGAATCAAGGATTAAAATATATAAACTTAATTTTTAAAAAATTAGTATAATGCCTGCTGAACAACCTTTTATTATCCAGCCATTGTGGGAATTTTATAATAAGACATAAAACTTTTGAATTGATTATAAGAAAGTTGATGCCATGCCAGCATTTCATGCAAATACAATAAAAAGTAAAATAAAGTTATGAACAGGAAAATTAGAATTGAAACAATAAGCATTGATATAACATATAATAATTTCTACTAATCTATAAGGAAATGATAATACAATATGAAATTGTATATAAGATATATTTTTTCCAATTTTAGAGAATAGAAAACATACATGGTACATAAATAATGAACAGATACTCTACTCTCCCTTATTAGACATTAATGAAAGATAAATCATACTAGTTACAATGATTTTTTTTAAACACAGTTTATTGCTATACTTAAGAAGCAGAACATTATTAAGTGTTAACAGGAATGTAGATTAACAAAATCTCTTCTATTCCCTATTAATTGACATTCTATACTTAGACATATCTTCAATAAAAATTCTGTACTTGTATACTAGGAAACATGAATATGAATATTCAAAACAGCAGTACAGTCAGCCCTTCATATCCATGGATTCCACATCTGCAGAGTCAATGAAACTTGAATAGAAAATAAGTTTTAAAAATTGCAAGGAGTTCCAAAAAGTATAGATATTTACATAGCACTTACAACATATTGGGTTTTATAAGTAATCTAGAAATTATCTGAAGTATTCTGGAGGTTGTGTGTCAGTTATGCATAAGTACTCTGTTATTTTACACAAGTAACTTTTGGTATTTACTGTGAATCCTTGAAGCCAATCCCTTGAAGATACCAAGAAATGACTATATTCACAATAGAAAATAGTCTAAATACTGAGAAGTGCTTAATAGAAGAACAGATAAATCCATTGTGATATAGTTACATAGCAGAATGTCATCTAACAGTGAAAAATCAATGATTAGATCTACTTAGAGTAATAGAACTGAATTTAACAATGTTTAGTGAAAGAATAGTTCCATGAATATTCCATATAATGTGATCCTGTTTTTATACAGTTAAAACAGAAAGATAATCATATGTATTTTAGATAATTAAAAAAACAGATAAATGATAACACCCATTTTGGATTATCTCTAATGTGGGGAGGAAAAAGTTGAAGGAAGTTATTGCAAGTTTTCATCATTGTTCTATTTTTCAAGCAGGGGTGTCATTCCCAGGTTATCCTCCTAGCTGTTTTAGGGGTTATTACAAGATTTTACCAGGCTAATAAAATCCACGTGGTATGTTTATGGATGTTCAGTTCAGTTCAGTCGTTCGGTCATGTCTGACTCTTTGGGACCCCATGGACTGCAGCACACCAGGCTTCCCTGGCCATCACCAACTCCCAGAGCTTGCTCAAACTCATGTCCATTGAGTTGGTTATGCCATCCAACCATCTCATTCTCTGTCATGCCCTTCTCTTCCTGCCTTCAGTCTTTCCCAGCATCAGGGTCTTTTCCAATGAGTCAGTTCTTTATCAGGTGGCCAAAGTATTGGAGTTTCAGCTTCAGTGTCAGTCCTTCCAATGTTAATTTTATTATTAAAAAATAATACGTGGAGTAAAAATAAAATGGGGCTTCTGAGGTTGCTCAGACAGTAAAGAATCTGCCTGCAATTCAGGAGAACTGGGTTCAATCCCTGACTTGGGAAGATCCCCTGGAGAAAGAAATGGCTACTCACTCCATTATCCTTGCTGGAGAATTCCATGGACAGTGGAGCCGAGCAGGCTGAATTCTATGGGGTTGCAAAGAGTCAGACATGACCGAGTGGCTAACACATTAGGGTGTGCATAGATTCTTAAATTGAATTCCCCTAAAAAGTAGACCTTGAATTAAAGATTTAAAGAGACAGATTTCATTTGATAGCTGATCCTAAGAGCATCAATGTGGGAATGGGAGAGTAGAACAGGGAAGGAAAATAGGCCAAAATTGGTGCATTAATGAGTAGGTTGCTTCTATGGGAAAGTAGAACATACGTCAGACTTGCTCCAGAGTTGTACAAAATGTCCAAAGTTGGACTGTGTAATAACATCTTTTGTCATTGGCTGCTGCTGCTGCTGCTGCTAAGTCGCTTCAGTCGTGTCCGACTCTGTGCGACCCCATAGACGGCAGCCCACCAGGCTCCGCCATCCCTGGGATTCTCCAAGCAAGAACACTGGAGTGGGTTGCCATTTCCTTCTCCATTGCATGAAAGGGAAAAGTGAAAGTGAAGCCGCTCAGTCGTGTCCAACTCTTAGTGACCCCATGGACTGTAGCCTACCAGGCTCCTCCATCCATGGGATTTTCCAGGCAAGAGTACTGGAGTGGGGTGCCATTGCCTTCTCCGTTGTCATTGGCAGAGGGTTTCAAATTCATTTAAAGCATTTATCCTTGAAATTCTGACCTGCTCTGCATGCAGCAAATCCTCCTCATGGCAGTAGGGAAAGTCCTTAGGAAGAGAGTTACAATTGCTTGTAGTGAGACGCTATCCTCTCCCAAGAAGCAGTGAACTTGAATGCTGGGGAACTATGAGCCAAACACCAATAGCACCTACTATCGTCCACTCAAGTATACTTGTACTTTACATTAAATTCCTCTGTTCTCCCATTGATTTTTCAAGATCATTATCAGTCAAAACTTCTAAATCAAAAGGATTTACATAGTATATTTAGTGAGACAAGCTGCACTCTCTGGTTGCACTCGTTTCTGAGGCTGTAATTGCTCTGTGTGCTCTCTGTCTGTATTGTCCCTTCTAGATTCCACTCATCTTTGGTTAGCATTTGTGCTAGTTTATGTTGATGACCCAATGGAATAACTCATGGTTAAGGTTTCCGAGTCCCTTTAATACTGTGCTCTTCTCTGGTAGTGATTGCTATAATTGCCCATTTGTTCTGTCAATAGTTGGGAGGTATAAATAAGAGCGCCAATTACTTTTTCCTCCTGAAAGTAATTACTTATTCTCTTGGAGACTTCACTATTTTCATGGCTATAAATATTTTTATTTAAGTAAGGTCATATTGATATCAGTATCCCTGAGCTCTCGTCATTACAGCTTATACCTAGTTCTTTCTACAGCACATTTCTTACTAAAAGTATAATCACAGAGTAAAATATTAAATGTTCAATTCTTCAGATGTATTCAGCATTTAATTTTCCATGGAAAAATATAAAATTTAATCATTTTAGAATTAAATAATATTCAGCTTGGCTAACTTACTATGTGATTCTTTCTAAAATAAATTTCAAGTAAAAGAGTTAAAACTGTTTCAGGAGAAATAATTATTAAGGGAGAAATGTTGACATTTTGACATTTGTAGGAAAATGAAAGACAATATTGTTATTGGCCAATTTAAAAATCAAGAAAGCATAAAAAAAATACACTGTTCAGCTTTAAAAATATTTACTGAATCTTATTATGACTCTCTTGAAATCTAGGGGAATTGTAATTTATAAATTTAGTTGCAACTCTTCAAGGAGCAAAATACTATATTTAAATTTTGTGGTATTTATGTTGTAGATACTCCATCTGGTAAATTTCACTTAATTATTTTCTTCATTGTAAGCAAGGAATTTGCTTTCTTTGTGCGGTTAGTATGAATAACAGTAAAGTAAAACTGTTTCAAAATTGCCTTGTTTCAAAATACATTTTCCTCTCCTTTATAACTATATTGATAAGGAATTTGGGTGCTTCACTACCAAGAAACAAATATGAAAAGCATTAAAGTTTACTGATGCATTATTTTGCCTATTATTACCAACCTAGACAGCATATTAAAAAGCAGAGACATTATATTGTCAACAAAGGTCCATTGGGGCTGGTGCACCGGGATGACCTGGAAGGATGGGATGGGGAGAGGGGTGGGAGGGGGGTTCTGGAAGGGGAACACATGTACACCAATGGTGGAGTCATGTCAATGTATGGCAAAACAAATACAATATTGTAAAGTTAAAAAATAGATAAACTAATTTAAAATTGAAAAAAAAACAAAGGTCCGTCTAGTCAAGGCTATGGTTTTTCCATTAGTCGTGTATGGATGTGAGAGTTGGACTGTGAGGAAAGCTGATTGCTGAAGAATTGATGCTTTTGAACTGTGGTGTTGGAGAAGACTCTTGAGAGTCCCTTGGACTGCAAGGAGATCCAACCAGTCCATCCTAAAGGAGATGAGTCCTGGTTGTTCAATGGAAGGACTGATGTTGAAGCTGAAACTCCAGTGCTTTGGCCACCTCATGCAGAGTTGACTCATTTGAAAAGCCCCTGATACTGAGAAAGATTGAAGGCAGGAGGAGAAGAGGACGACAGAGGATGAGATGGTTGGATGGCATCACCGACTCAATGGACATGAGTTTGGGTAAACTCCAGGAGTTGGTGATGGACAAGGAGGCCTGGCATGCTGCGGTTCATGGGGTCACAAAGAGTAAGATACGACTGAGTGACTGAACTGAATACATTTGTTTATTTTCAATTAATTAGAAATGCTAAAACATAGTTTAGTAGATGAAATACAAAACTTGTTTTGCATAGATTTCCTGACTAAACTAAAAATGCTTTTAAACTATAATGTTAAACTTTATTGTAGAGGATTGGAGTTCTAATTTCTATGATTCTGGGTTATGAGATGATCTACAAGACAAATATCTTTCGTCTGTTAAAATAATTATTCCTAAACAACTATATTAGTTGCTGACCATGCAGCATAAAACTAAGACATGGTCTATTGCCTTAGGCCATTTCCTTCATGTAAGATGTTTAATGTCTTATAAAGATTTGTTTGGCAACTAGACAACAGTTAAAGATAACATGAGCTTTTTTTCTTTTTCTTTTTCCCTTACATTAAAAAGAAAAATATCCAATATAAAATAAAAAGTTTAAATAAAAAGCAAAATAAAGGGAAAACAGAGATAAAAGTCGTCAAACTTATCTTTCAGTGTGGCAGAATAATAATTATCAATTTCTTAATGAAAAAAGTATCATATTTTGCATGACCAGGCAGCTAGCATTACAAGGAAATTATGTAGACTATATAAGTACGTATATATATGGGTTGTTCTTGTTTAGTTGCTAAGTCTTGTCCAACTCTTTTGTGACCCCATAGACTATAGTCTGCCAGGCTCCTCTGTCCACGGGATTTCCCAGGCAAGAATACTGGAGTGAGTTGTCATTTCCTTCTTCAGGGGATATTCCCAACCCAGGGACTGAACTCGCCTCTCTTGTGTCTCCTGCATTAGCAGGCAGATTCTTTACCACTGAGCCACCATGGAAGCCATGTATATGGGTGCGCACAGGTATTCTGCCATGTCAACTGTACTACCACTACCATCATTACAAAAATAAAGCTGTTGGAGTTGCTCTCCCCAACCCAGTGTAGGGGACTTGATAACTTATTTTAGGTGGATTCTGTTTTTTATCCATTCAAGAAGATAAATAATATGACTTGTTAGGAATGAAAACTTTTTTAATGAGGAGGCCCTAGGTTCTATAGGCCCTCTTAAGTATGGTCCTGGGTGGCAGTCTGGGCCTTTGGTTATGTTCTCAAATATCAGCACCAGCTAGAAATATTTTGGAGAAGTAAATGGCAACACACTTCAATATTCTTGCTTGGGAAATCCCATGGATAGATAAGTCTGGCGGGCTACAATCCATGGGGTCACAGAGAGTTGGACATGACTTAGTGCCTAAACAACAACAAGAACAGAAATATTTTCGCTCAGTAGTTTCAGCAAGAATCTTTTCAGTAGATTAGAATGAGAATGATATAATTTGTAAAATCTTCTAGTAAATTGGTTATTTAGAATGAACAATGTAATTGTCTACAGACACTACAGTAAGAGAATATTTTAAAAAGAAACAACTCTCTGCTTTTAATTTGCTTTCCCTCAGACAGTTTATTGTAAATGCAGTTCCTCTAGTTAAAGTAATTATGTTTTTTATTTTAACTATAAATTACACAGAAGTCCACTAGACGAGGGTTTCCACACATGCCTGGTAACAGCCGCTTGAGGTGCTTAATAAAAATGTAGTTTTCTAAGACTTTTCTAACAAATTGAGTTGAAATTCCAGGAGATAATTTGACAATCTCTGCTTTTAACAAGGTCACTTGATATACCTTTCCATCAGATAAATTTTCAGGATACTGCATTAACCTGTAGGCTTCAAGTGACTAGGGACCATTGCCTGCCCATAATAAGTGCTTAATGTATTTGTTAGAATGAATGACATTAAAATATACTGTTTATTTTTCCAGACATTTAATAAAGATTATCTACTTAAGCAGTGATTGACATCTATAAGCCGCAGTAGATATTTTTCTAAACTTGTGTTTATTGGATGTTGCTTCTCTTTTGTGGTGGTTTAGTTGCTAAGTCAAGTCTGACTCTCGCGACCCCATGGACTATAGCCTATCAGGCTCCTCTGTCCATGAGATTTTTCAGGCAAGAATACTGGAGTGGGTTACCATTTCCTTCTCCAGGGGATCTTCCTGACCCAGGGATTGAAACGGTCTCCTCACTGCAGGCAGATTCTTTACTGACTGAGCTACCAGGGAAGCCCTGTACTTCTGTTTATTGGATAGTTATGTTTGCCTCAACATATAACATAAGCAAGCATTCACAAACTTCCTGTAAGACATTTCTTTCCATGAAATCATCTACGTCTGAATTTAGAATAAAAACAAATAAACCATACCCAAAATATATCTGTGCTACATTTTTCTCCTAATTGTTTTTCTTTTCTTGGTTCAGAGAAAGAAAGAAAGAAAGAGGGATCACATTCCAAATACTGAAATCTCCTATATGGTTACATTTAAGTGGACATCATATACTCTTGGGTATCTACTTGGTGTACAGTGTTGCCCTGCAAAATTTTTTTCTTTTTATCATTTTTTCTTTTCTATCTTAACCTCAGTTTCCTGCACCTAACTTAAACATTGAGTTGAAGATTAAATAACAGCAAACATAGCATTGAGAGAAGTAGTCGCCTAGGCACAGTCGTTCTACCCTATCGTGTATGCCTGGACCTTGGGCCTTGAATACTTCCTTACCGAGAGATAAAGAGCCCATGCAATCCATGTCAGGCTTCTTGCCTGGTGTGGGAATATCTTTCCCTATTGAAAACTCAATGAGCTTTCTACTTAAGTAAGTAATGAGTTTGTTCTACTTAAGTATGTAAATCAGTAGCCCTAAGGCACACCCTCAGCTTGCTTTAGGACTCCTTGCGGATAATGTGTGTGGATCCTTATACTGCAGCACAAGACAGGTGTCTTGTGTTGGCTGCCAGGGCGATGCTCTAGCCATGGAGGGGCACGTGTTGTTGGAGCTGACTTTGCTCTATTTCTTCCCTATCTGCGTTAAGTGTGGTTCAGTTTAGTGCTTGACTGCATTGTGTTTTCCTTGGCAACTCTGATCCCAAGATGCAGTATTGAGTCTTCTCATGGGATTGGTAACCAGTGCATGGTGTTCTGCTTGACACATGACATCTGAAGTTCAAAGAGTCTTCATTCATAAATTGCTTTCTCAATGAATATTATTTACCAACTTTGTCATCTACTAAGTGACATAACCCTCACCAGATTAATTTGGTCTAAGCCATTATGAAATGCCATTTTTCAGGAAATATTTTGAAAACATACAAGTTATAATAAAATGATTATGAAAAATTAAATAGTATAATTTTCTCCAGAGGATATTAAGTTGAAGAAAAATTCATATATTAAAATAATTCTCATGACAATTATATTGTCAATACCTGGTTTGGCTTCAAACACTTGCCTAGTGTGCCTCTTAAATCTTCTATATAAACATAGATTACTACAATAAACGTAGACTTAGTACAGCACAGCATTTGCTTAGCCATCTGTTATATTTACATAACCAGTGTCCAGGTTGCTCCCTGGTGTTATTCTACAACTTAATCAAGTACTCTGTTCACACGGTCATGTATTCCCTAAGAGCTGCCTCTAGTGAAGCTTACCCTGCTAATCCATCAGTTAGTTCTAGCTACTAGCCAATCAGTTAATAAAACTGGAAAGCTAGGTCAAAGAAGAAAATCTTAGTTAAAATTCCCTTGTCTATCTCACAAGATTATTTTAAATACTGAAATTGAGGCATTCCTTCATTTGCTTATGAAGTAATGAAATACAAAGTAAAGGGGATGTATTCTTTGTAGAGAACTTAAAAACAATAAAAACCCTACTAAATGTTATCTACTTTTTATTGCACCAGTGGTTCTAAATGTTTTCAGTGATAAAATACTCATTCACTAAAACATCCTTTGTGAATTAAGTTCTAATTAAAACAAGCATAGCACTGAGTGTTGTTTTATGCATGCATATACATGTCTTTTATACATGTACAAATATGTGTACACTATATTTATATGTGTGTATTATATATATTTGTGTGTATATACATGTTTCAAACTGATCTCAGGTGGACTTGGCCTGAGCACCTTGAAGCAGGGTTTCTGTTCTCCAGCCAGAGAATGAACTCAGGTCATGGCGGTAAGCCTGCTGAATCCCAGCCACTAGGCCACCTCGGACCAGTGGGCATTGACAATGCCTGACCAGTAACAAGGGCCTGGCCAGTACAGCTTTGTAGAAAATCAATTTCCACAAAGAAATGGAAAGTAGTGAAACAAGTAAAGTATTTATTAGGAGCAAAAGAGTATGTATGAATAGGCACAGATGGATGGGCTCAGAGAGAGTCGTGCCCTTGTGGTAGTTTGAATCACTTATATGGGGCATTTCTTCTGCCTTTCTTTTGGCCAATCATCAATCATCTTGCTTTGCCTGGTTCTGAATCTGTATTTGGTTTATCTCAGGGTCCTCCCACGTGTGTGTGCACATCTTTTAGCCAAGTTGGATTCTAGTGAAGTTTATGGGTAGGTTGACATCACCTATGATGGGGTGAGGCCCCCTCCCTTTTGACCTCCTAAGAGCATTTCTGCACATGTGTAATCAGGAAGGTCTCCTTGCCCTCAAGAATGAGAAATATGTGGTCTCTTCGCATGGCTCCGCTCCTCTTCCTCTTCATCTTGGAGTATCTGTCCACAGGGGACAAACTCCAGCTATTCAGCCCAGGGCCCATCTATCTCCTACCTTAAAGCTAGCACTTTTTTATTACTTATCTTTTGATAAAAAAATGTATTCTACATGAAGGGTTACTCTGAGTGGCAGTGTTTCAGCTCTTTGCCCTGGGGAAAGGGGAAAGGCCTTCTCCAGGCTAATCTATATTTCCAAAACAGGCTATCCATGTAGAATGTGTTAGGAGCTACCTGCAACCTTGGCTGTAAATTAATCCCCCATCTGTCCATAGCATGGGGATTCTCTATGCTCTGTACTGGCATTTACTTTAGGGGCAGTCAAGTCTGTGCTGTTGCCTTTGACTCACATGCCACTGAAGGGCACTGTTGTCAGGCATTGTAAATGGTGCCCTTCTGGTCAGATGGGCCTGAAGACAGTCTTCTCAGGGGGTGGGAGCATAACTCAGTTTCTTGCCTGGGTGTGGTAAAACTGTACTATAGGGCTCACAAAACTGCTCATTCAAGGGTCCAAATCAGGCAGATCTGCACCCCACTGAACTCCTTCATCAGAGTGTGCCCACGACTTCATTCTGCAATGGGCAAAGCCATAGGGTACTACTTGGGTACTACATGTGTGAACTTGGTCTGCCAAGATCTATGTGATGGTTGTTTCCAAGCCTCTCCTCTCTCACTGTCAGTGGTTGAGCCCTGCAGATTTCCTTGTCCCTAGTGTGTTCTCTTTTCTCACTGGAGGAACCAGAGCCCTCTCCACATGGTCTTGTGCTGGCCTTGGGGAGGGGCCATACAGTCTACATGTAGCCACTTCTCTTACCCTTCTAGTCTGTCTTGATCTCTGGTACAGGCAACACTTCAACCTCACCCATATGTTTTAGGATTCTCTCAGTGATGTTCTTAAATAGTTCTTAGTTGTTCTTCTTGTGAAGGGGGATGAAGTTATGAACAACCTATGTAGCCATCATCGTGATGTGACTCTTCCCTCCATGCCTTTTTGCGGCTTGAAGCTTTTTTCCTTTTATTGCTGAGTAATATTTTATTGTATAGATATATCACAATTTGCTTCATCATTAACCTATTGAAGGAAAACTTGGTTGCCTCCAGTTTTAGGCAGTTATGAATAAAGTTACCTCAAACATTTATATGCATTTTTG
Organism: Giraffa tippelskirchi; assembly: GCF_054371585.1. Classification (NCBI taxonomy): domain Eukaryota; kingdom Metazoa; phylum Chordata; class Mammalia; order Artiodactyla; family Giraffidae; genus Giraffa; species Giraffa tippelskirchi. Next base: position 77,745,378 of record NC_137275.1, on the reverse strand, counting down.
TATGTGTGGGTATATATTTTAAACTCATTTGGGGAAACACCTGGTAGTATAGTTGTTGGATCATATAAGATGACTATGCTTAGCTTTGTGAGAAACTGCTGAACTCTCTTCCAATATGGCTGAATCATTTCACATTCTCACCAGCCTTTAATGTGAGTTCCCTGCTGCTTCAGAGCCTCAGTAACTTTTGGCATTGTTAGTTTTAAAATCAAAAAAAAAAAAAATTAGCCATTCTAACATGTGTATCTCATTGATATCACATTGTTTAAGTTGCAGTTGCCTAATGACATATCTTGTTGAGCACTTTTTTATTTTATTTTATTTTATTTTATTTTTTTGAGCACTTTTTTAAATGTTAGTTTGCTATTATAAACAGTGCTGCAATGAACATTGGGGTACACGTGTCTCTTTCAATTCTGGTTTCCTCAGTGTGTATGCCCAGCTGTGGGATTGCTGGCTCATATGGCAGTTCTATTTCCAGTTTTTTGAGGAATCTCCACACTGTTCTCCATAGTGGCTATACTAGTTTGCATTCCCACCAACAGTGTAAGAGGGTTCCCTTTTCTCCACACCCTCTATGGGAGAGGGCGAGGGCGGGATGATATGGGAGAATAGCATTGAAGCATGTAAATTATCATATGTGAAATGAATCGCCAGTCCAGTTTCGATGCATGATACAGGGTGCTCGGGGCTGGTGCACCGGGATGACCCGAAGGCATGGGATAGGGAGGGAAGTGGGAGGGGGGTTCTGGAAGGGGAAAACATGTACAGCCATGGTGGATTCATGTCAATGTATGGCAAAACAAATACAATATTGTAAAGTTAAAAAATAGATAAATAAACTAATTTAAAATAAAAAAAAAAGGTTAGTTTGCCACCTGCATATCTCCTTTGGTGAGGTCAGGATATTTTGCCCATTTTTTAATTGACATGTTTATTTTCTTATTGTTAAATTTTGACTCCTATGTATGCTTTTGATACAAGTTCTTAACCAGATATGTGTTTAGCATTATTTTTATTGTCTTTTTTTTTTAATGGTAACTTTTGCAGAGCAGAGTTTTTCATTTTAATTAATTCCAATTTATCAGTTTTTTCTTTAGATCATGCCCTACTGCCTTATTGTATACACTTTCTCCTAACACTTCCTTTAATATTTATCCAATGAAAGCATCTCTAAAATTACAATATGGGCCTTGCATTAGTTTTCTAGGGCTGCTTTACAAATCACCACAAAAGAGTACAGCAAATTTTCTAGAAGTCCAAAATCATGTTAGAGTTATTTCTTCTTGAAGGCTCTGAGAGAGCAACAAGAAGAAACCAGCTTGCACCTTCCACATTTTACTTGGCAATCTTCTCAAGTAAAGGTTCAAGCTCATTGCTTGCAAGTTCTATTTCGCACTCAGTAGTTGGACACAATTTAGACAGTTTCTCTTGCTTTATAACTTCCCTGGTGGCTCAGACGGTAAAGTGTCTGCCTATAGTTTGGGAGACCCAGGTTCAATCCTTGGTCGGGAAGATCTCCTGGACAAGGCAATGGCAACCCACTCCAGTACTCTTGCCTGGAAAATCCCATGGATGGAGGAGCCTGGCAGGCTACAGCCCATGGGGTCGCAAAGAGTTGGACAGGACCGAGTGACTTCACTTTCACTTTCACTTGCTTTGTAACAAGAAACACCTTACCCCCAGTGTTCAATAACATATTCTTCATTTCCATCTGGAATCTCATTAGAAAAAACTATTATAATTCAAGTAGTGTTCTGTTGTTAATTATATCTGTGTATGTGTAAATGAAAGAAGCTTTCTCTCTAGCTCTCTTCACTTCTTTCTGAGTCTTCACCACATGCTTAGTTGCTGAGTCATGTCCAACTCTTTACCACCCCATGGACTGTAGCCCGCTTGGTTCCTCTGTCCATGGGAATTCTCCAGGCAAGAATACTGGAGTCCATCTGGAATCTCATTAGAAAGAACTATTATAATTCAGGCAGTTGCTGCTGCTGCTAAGTCGCTTCAGTCGTGTCCGACTCTGTCCGACCCCATAGATGGCAGCCCACCAGGCTCTGCTGTCCCTGGGATTCTCCAGGCAAGAGTAGTGGAGTGGGTTGCCATTGCCTTATCTGTTGATTATATCTACAAAGTTCTTATTTTAAAATATAGTAACATTCATAGTTACCAATGGTTAGGACTTAGATATATCTTTTGAGAGGACATAGTTCAACCTACATAATGATAGAAAATTATAAGTATCACAAACCTTTTAGCAGTAAAAGATTATATCATTTTCTAGTGAACCTGAGAGTAAGTAATATAAAAATATTTTGCATTGGCTTGCTTTTTAAAAGTCATATTGATTATAACATGAATTTTGTGATAGGTAAATGTCACCTGCTAACATCTCAAAAGCCACTTAAGAAACACAATCAAACAAAACTAAATCTACTAGACTTACTGCATTAAGGGCAGATACTAATCTTAACAGAGTCTCAAAAAGAAGAAATTAGAGAAAGGTATTTATAGTATTAGGTCCTGGACTGGTTGATTTGAAAGCAGGTCTTAAAAGTCAGAGAACTTGTTGGAATTGTACAGAGTTTCTGGCACTATAGATTTCAACTGATTTGTACTGTGCAGAGGGAATCTTGATGTGAGAAGTTTGATAAACAAGGGGATTCAAGTAGTTTAAAGTCTACTCTTCCAAGGACAAACATTTCATACCAGGAAATGTATAAATGTATATGTGTGTGTGAATGTACATAATATATTTTTAAGCTTTTATTTTTGGAAGCATCTCAAAAATGTTTTGAGTCCACTAAACCTCTTGAGAGAATCACAAATCTGCCTAAGCCAGAAGATTTTCCAAAGGGTCATTTGTTTTTCAAATATTATACACTCTTGAATTTACAAAGATCTAAACAAAACAAAAGGAATCCTTTGAAGAATAGAAAAATGGAGTCAAGAGAGAAGTGGTGACAAAATAATATTTTGATAATTTATAAAAGCATTTTTATACCCTTCGTTCTCTCTTACTTGTCTTCTTAATATTATAAGTAAAGCAGCAAGACATATAGACATAGTTCAAAGGAAAAATTGATTAAATGTAGGCCAGTATCACAAATTAAAACATTACCTGTTTGATAAATGAAAAAGAGTTTTAGGAATCTATGCATATAAAATATTAATATAGTTTCATTGCTTTAGGTCAGTTAACACGGGATTGTCTTCTTTCACCATTGTTCTCTGGATGCCCTAAGTACTTCTATCTCTAGAATAGAGTTGTCTTAATTTTCACAAACTGTCAGGCAATGAGATATGCCTTTTTCTTTTTATATTTATGGGTAGCTAAAATTCCTGAGGGGATGAATTACTCAAGATAGTTAAAGATGGTAAGACAAGAATTAATGGCCCGAAACATGAAGAGAGAACTCTTGAGCTAGATAAGATGAAGAAATTCTTAGTCATGAGGTCAATGAGGCAATCTAATAGGGTACCCAGGGAGGTAGTCAAGATACCATCACTAAGCATTATTCAGACTCAAGGGAAAATTTAAAAGACAAGCTCTGGATAAGAGAATAAGAAATCATATATTTTTAAACAAGGAAGAAATAATCTATTATAGGCAAACTAAAATGTAGCTTTTAAATAGTTAGCCTATATAAAAATGTTAATTCTAATTGGAATTAAAGTAACACATCTTAAGAATTAATTTTACATTTTAAAGTGATTTTTAGAGGCTTCAAGCAGTACTTATCTAACAAATATTTACTTAGTCTCTACGATGTGCCAGGCACTTTTCTAGGCTTCTTTAATATATACCTATAACATCATATAGGTGCATAGAATATTGGTTTCTAATAAAATACACTAGTGACCTCAGTTGGTGACCTCAAACAATACACACACTTAAAATGCGCTAATGTTTCACTCATATAGCAGCACAGAGTCATATATATTAATACTTGATATACGTGTTTCTATGAAAACAGCATGATGTTTCTTAAGTGCTTTAAATTCTGTCAATCAGTATTAATTTTTCCCTACTGTTTCATTATGCTATTCAACAGAAATAATTAATAGTTTATGCCTTTTTTGTACAGATTGATTTCTTTATCCTATAATGAGAAGTTCAAAAGTCTGAAAGTGTTAGTCGCTCTGTCATTTTCTAACTCTTTGCAATACCATGGACTGTACATGGAATTCTCCAGGCAAGAACACTAGAGATGGTTGCCATTCCCTTCTCCAAGGAATCTTCCCAAACCAGGGATCAAACCTGAGTCTCTGGCATTGTGGGCAGATTCTTTACTGTGTGAGCCAACAGGGGAGCCCCTATAATAATTAAATATAAAAGCTATATTTAAAAAATCTATACTTATATAAGTAATGTAAGTATTTCATTCAGAGATTGTATTATGTAAAGTTAAAGCAAATCCAATATGTAAAAAGTACTATAAAATAGCTGTAAATATTTATATTATACAATTTGATTAGTTGTGATATATGTATATGCTTGAAACCATCACTACCCATCACTACAATTAAGGTAATGCAAATAACTGTCACATCCACAAATACTCTATGGTAATTTCTTTATCTCATCTTTCCCCATCCCATACCCATCACCAGGTAGCTATTAATCTGCTTTCTATTATTACTGGTTAATTTGAATATTCTATAAATTTATATAAAGGTGTCATAAAGTATATATTCTTTCTTGTCTGGCTGCTTTCACTCAGCATAATTATTTTGAGATTCATTTATACTGTTGAATGTCTCAATAGTCTATTCCTTTTAAATGTTGAGTATATTTCATTGTATGAATATACCATTATTCTTTGGAGTAGAATGACTAGGACCTATGTTTAAAGATTTAGGAAATTCCCAAGCTGTTTACAAAATATTGTATCGTTTTACATTCACCTAGCTGTGGAACACTCTTACCATGGAGTCATCCTACTAAATGTATAACAGTATTTCACTGTGGTTTTAAGTGAAATATATCTAATGAGTAGTGGTGTTAAATATATTATCGTTTGCAATCTATATAGCTTTCTTTGTTAATGGTCTTCAGATCATCTGGACATGTTAAATAGATTATGGGCTGTCCAGTGTGTAACTTGAAGTTATCTTTTCATTCTCTTAGTGTGTCTTTCCAAGAGCTTAATTTTGATAAAATCTATTTAACATTTACATATTTAATGGATTATACATTTAGTGTCTAAAAAAATACATTTCTCTAACTCAAGTTCACAAACATCTTCTCTTATTTAGTTTTTTTGAAATTTTAAGTCTTTTGTTTTATACATAGATCTATGATACAATGTAAGTTAAGGGTTTTATATGGTGGTTAAGTATGGATCAAAATTTGTTTATATATATATATATAAGCTCATTTGTAGAAAGGGCTGTTTTTCTCCAAGTAATTGCCTTTATACTTTGTCAAAAAAAAAAATTGCCCGTCTAAGTGTGAGTCTATCTCTTGACACACTATTGTGTTCCACTGATCTATTTGTCCATCTTTGCCACAGTCTCTATTCTCTTGATTACTGTTACTTTCTAATAAGTCAGTTTGTCAGTATCTACTGAGATTTTGACTGGGATTATGAGAAATCAGTAGGGGTAGAATTCTTGCCTGGAGAATCCAAGGGACAGAGGAGCCTGGTGGGCTGCCGTCTATGGGGTCGAACAGAGTTGGACATGACTGAAGCGACTTAGCAGCAGCAGCAGCAGCTGCAACTTTGTGTTTTTGAAAATTTTACACAACAGCCGCATTGCAGGATGTGTTTCTCAAAATAGATTTTGAGCAGAGATTAGCATGCAGGATATTTACTGGGGAGTGCTCTGGGGATTACAGCCTTTAACGAAACGGAAGAACACAAAATTCGTCAGAGGAAGAAATCAACCTGTGATTCAATTTCAAAGAAAACCTCATCTGTCATGTATTTTTTTTTTAAAGGGAATAATTTATTTGCCAAAGAAAACTGCTATTGGGTATTTTCTCCAAGTAAGAACATGATTTTTAATGTTATAAATTATACTTTCATTATAAGCAGCCTGGAGACTTTATTGAATAACATAAGAAGTATTTCTAGGAGTACTGAGATATTAGGTTAAGAAAAATGACTTCAAAGCAGCTATTATAAAAATACTTAGAAAACTATAGGAAACTATGCCTAAATAATTAAAGAGAGGTATTATGACAATCTCCCATCAAGTAGAGAATATCAATAAAGAGATGGGAATTATAAAATAGGAACCAAATGAAAATTCTAGAGATAAATATAAAACAACTGAAGTAAAATATTCACTAGAGGAGCTCAACAGTACATTTGAACTGGCAGAAGAAAGAATCAGCAAACGTAAATAGAGATTATGCATTCAGAAGAACAAATAGAAAAATGAAGAAAAAGGAACAGAAACTTAGAAAAATGTGGGATACCTATTTAAGCATAGCATCATAAGCATAGTAGGATTATGCACAAAGAGAGGAGAAGATGCAGCAGAAAAATACCTGAAAGAATAATGGCTAAAATCTGCTAGAAATTTGATGAAGAATATTATTCTACACAGACAATAATTTAAATTAAGTTTAAGTAGGATATATAAACAAAAAGATTCATACCTGTACATATCACAGTGAAAATGTTAAAAGCCAAAGAAAAAAAATCTTGAAAGTAGAAAGAGAAAAATGAGTTGTAGGAACTAACAAAGCAGTCCAGCAATGTTGACAGATACAAAATAAAAATACAAAAATCAATTATAATTCTCTGTAGAAGTAATGAGCTATCTGAAAATAATATTATGAAAAATATTTCTACTTAAATGATAACATCGATAGAATAAAATATCAGTAGTGAATTTAACAAAAGAAATGGAAATTTACATTAAAAATTGCAAAGCATCCATGTTGTAGCATGTATCAGCATGTCATTCTGAACATTTATGCATTTTGTGAAAATCCAAAATGAAGCAAAATTAAGAAAAAGCCCTGAAAAGATGAATGCACAAATCTAATTATAGTCAGAATTTTAAACCCTCTCAATAATTGATAGAATAAGAATTGAAAAAATTCAGTAAATGTGTAGATGACTTAAATAGCAAACTTTAATTAATTGACACTTATAATACACTTTACTCAATAGCAGAATGAACATTCATATCAAAATAATACAGAACATATACTAAATAGACAATATTCTGGGCAATAAAGCTTATATGAATATGTTTAGAAGGATTCAGTCATATAAAATACATTCTTTGATCATGTGAAATCAAATTAGAAATACATTTCAGAGGAATATCTGAAAAACAAAATATTTGCAAACTTAAACACATTAAAAAAAGAAACCTCAATGAATCAAATAAGATATTACAAGGAAAATTAGTATTTGGCATTGAATTAATATGAAAACTCAACAAAAAGTTTTATGGGATTAAATTAAAGACTATCAAGAGAGAAAGAATGGTCTCTAAATAATTTAACTTACTTTCTTAAATGATTAGAGGAAAATCCACTAAGTCAAAATTAGCAGGAGAACTATGTAAAGGTTACACTTGGGAATTCACTGGCATTTCTAGCTGTGTTGAGGGGAACTAAGATTCTGCAAGCTTTGTGGCATGGCTGAAAAAGAAAGAAAAGGTTACATTTCTCTACAAATTGATCTATTGATTCAGTTTAATCTCAATTATATTTCTAGAAGTGTTTTTGTAGAAAATGCCAATATGATTTTAAAAAGTACATAGTTATGTATAGGACCTTGAAAAGCCAAAGCACATTTGACCTGTAAGAAGAAAATTATAAGATCTCAAGATATTGTAAAACTACAGTAAGCAAGACAGCATAGTAAAACCAACAAGACAGACAAAACAGTGAGACATAATAGAGAGCCCAGAAATATATATATATGTATATATATATATATATATATATATATATATATATATGGTCATTAAATTTTGATAAAGGAATTAATATAATTAATATAATTTAATTGGGGAAATAATAGGTTTTTAACAAATGATGTTGGAACAATTGGGTAGACATATGTATTTCCTCCCAAAAAACACAAAAAACAAAAACCAGAATTTCAAATGTTACCTCAAACCATACACAAAAATTAACTCAAAATGCATCATAAAATTTAGTGTAAAATAGACAATTTCTCAAAAAAGGTAGTAATTTTTGTTAGAAAAGTATTTTATAATTAGGATATGACATGCATGAACTGTGAAAGAAAATTTTTTAAATTGTACTTCCTCTAAATTAAACACTTTTTAATGCAAAATGCCATTTATACAAAAATGAAAATGTAAGCCATTGCCTGGCAGAAAAAATGTGCGAACATATGTCAGACCAAGGGTTTACATCTAGAAAATGTAAAGAACTCTTATAAACTCCAAAATAAGAAGACAAAGAGCACTATTAGAAATGGCCAAATTGTTTGAACACTTTCTCAAAGATTTATATGAACAATAAATAAGCACATGAAAAAATACCTGCCATTAGGAAAATCTAGTTAAACTCATAAAGACATACCATGACATTATACTCCCACTAGAAAGGGAAATATGAAAAGGATTGAAAATACCGACCAGTGGGATTGAAGTGAAACAAGTCTATCTCCCCTGTGTACTGCACTTCTGTGCTCTGCTCAGTCCTGTCCGTCTCTTTGTGACCGCGTGGACTGTAGCCCGCCAGGCTCCTTCTGTCAGTGGGGATTCTCCAGGCCAGAATACTGGAGTGAGTTGCCATGCCCTCCTCCAGGGGATCTCCCCAACCCAGGGATCTAACCCAGGTCTCCTACATTGAAGGTGGATTCTTTATAGTCTGAGCCACTAGGGAAGCTCCTAGTGTACTATAAAATGATATATCTGACAATAGTTTTGCCATTTCAGAGTTTCTATCCTATAACCCCAAACTCCCACCCCCTAGATATTTACCTAAGGGAAATAAAAAGATCTATCCACATAAAGATGTGCACACAAATGTTCAGAGCACTATATTTGAAAAGCCCAAACTGCTAAAAACCAAAAAACTCAACATGTGAGTGAATAAATTAGTATTTAGCTGTATAATGCATAGTACTCAGCCATAAAAGGGAATGCACTATTTAAACATACTTTAATAAGGATGAATCTTGAAATACTTACTTTGAATGAAAAAAAAGCAAGAAATTGTCTATGGTTTCTTTATATAAAATTATAGAAAATGCAAACCACTATATAGACAGATTAGAGGTTGCCTGGTGATGGAACAGCTAGGAAGGGGAAGAGAAAGAAAGTGAAATTGCTCATTCGTGTCGACCGTTTGTGGCCCAAGGACTGTAGCCTGCCAGGCTCCTTGGTCCATGGTATTTTCCAGGCAAGAGTACTGGAGTGGGTTGCCATTTCCTTCTCTAGGGGATTTTCCCCACTCAGGGATCAAACCTGGGTCTCCCGCACTGCAGGCAGGCTCTTTACCTTCTGAGCCACCAGGGAAGCAGGAAGGGGAAGAGAAAGGAATTTAAAAATGGAAAGAGGAGACTCTGGGCTGGTGGATTTCATTATCTTGATGTAATAATTTCAAAGGTATATGTTTATGTCAAAAATTCATTAAATTGTGCACATAAAATGTGTTCACTATGTTGTTTGTTGAGTTGAACTTCAATAATTCAGTGGCCACCTGATGCGAAGAACTGACTCATTGGAAAAGACCCTGATGCTGGGAAAGATTGAAGGTGGGAGGAGAAGGGGATGGCAGAGGATGAGATGGTTGGATGGCATGATGATGCAATGGACATGAATTTGAGTAGGCTCAGGAAGTTGGTGATGGACAGGGAAGCCTGGCGAGCTGCAGTCCATGGGGTCACCAAGAGTCGGACACAACTGAGAGACTGAACTGAACTGAATTCAGTGGCAGTTTGTATTTTAAGTTTTAGTCATGGAAGTTCTGAACAACTGGAGTAATGACTAAGGATAAGAAACTTTTACTAATAAGCCTAGTTTTGACAGCTCGTAGTGTTATTTTGATATTAAATTCAGATGATATAGATATTGTATTCTAATTATTTTATTGCAAGTACGCTGAAATAACTCAATGGAGTAGTATTAATACAAACAGGAGTGGGAGAACAGATGAAGTAGCTATCAGAAGGTGAAAACCAGAATCCTACATCTTTGAAATAATACTAAGTCAGAGGCAAATTGCAGTGATCTTAAAGTATGGTGATTATAAGGAGACTCAAAGACTGAACATCCCTAAGTTAAATAAAGACCTAGAGCATAGTCTTGGAAATATTGGATAGTACAGAGTTTGGTTAAGGTATAAAAGGGAACTACTAAGTATATATATTTTTAATTTATTTTTAATTGAAGGATAATTGCTTTACAGTATTGTGTTGGTTTCTACCAAATATCAGCATAAATCAGCCATAGGTTTACCCATGTCCCTTCCACCTGAACATCCTTCCCACCTCCCTCTATGTTGTTATCAAGCTCTGGTTCAGGTTATGATATATTTGTATAAGTGCATTCCAATTAGTATGCAAATTTGTTTTGTTGTTTCTAACTACTGCTGATGTGAATTGTGTAGACACTATGTGAAACTGAAAGTATCATTAGCAAATAATTCAGATAATGTTGGTTGCCTGCTTTCTTCTCTCTCCATATTGTTTCTTTTTCCGTGATAACTTATTTCTTCCAAAGAAAACTTATTTTTAAAGGTTTCTACTCTATCTGTGGCTCTGCAAGATCAACTAGGAAAGTATTTGATAAATTTAAGCCGATCAGTTTGTATAATTCTCCTGACAGGTGGTATTATTCCAGAAATGGTCAACTTGACCCAATAAACTTGAAGGGAAGAATTTACAGTTCTTTTGTCCATTTTTCTTTTCTCTTCTTCATTCCCATTACATATATATATATATAGAAAAACAAAACAAAACTAAAACACTTTCACACACAGTCATCTTGCTACTGTAAGTGTTGCCAGCATTAGGATAACAGAGAAGATAGAAAACCATAAAGAGGAAAAAAAAACAGAGGTCTTTGATGACATGTTTAGTTGATTGTCTAGATTTCCAGTTACTGAGATAAAAGACATTTTTATTGTTTAAGTCATTTGAAATAGTTTCTCTTACACACAGTTCACCTAAAAATCTGTTAGTATGTTTTGTTTTCCTACTAAAACAAAGGCTAAAACACTGATGAAAGTAATGCCTAGTTATTGACTATGTTTTCTTAAAACATTGGTAAATTACACACAAAAATGATCTTGATTGTAGTTTAAACCAATGGCTTAATAAATGACTAAGTTAGTTAAGATAATTTAATTCTTTACTGTTGATTTTGTGATTTTTAAATTGATGTGTTGATATATTATTCATAGAAAACTATATTATTTTAATAATTGAGATGATCTCATTGTTTACATTCAAATATATAGATTTATATAAGATATGTATGCATTAGATTTATTTTTCTACCATTTAGAAAATGTTATTTCCATTAAAGTAAATATCTCAAGAAAAAAAAAGGAAGGCCAACATTTGTGTTCTTTTTTCAACGCTTAATCAACACAGTATCTAACATAACAAAAATATCACTTCCTTAATGAGAATTAAATTTGGGAGAATACTCAGCTATAAATAAATTATTAAGAATTATCTCATGGCCAAATGCTCTACCAAAGACATAAGAATATTGAATTAATGTGATTATGTTCATGGAAGGTTGACAAAAAGTCTTGGTAGATATTGATTCTTGGCAGATTATAATTAATACTTGTAATAATACTTACGAGTGATAAAAAAATTTTATACATTTGCTACTTCTGTTGATTTATAAAGATATCTTTTATTATATAAGTAATATCACAATGAAATTAGTGTAAAGTTTTCAAATTCCATTTAGATTCTCCCTAACAAGAATTGAGGAACAATCTAATATTGGATATCTTTTAAATCTCCTCTTTTGGGATTGCTATTGAATATTTATGTGCTTGGTAATAAAAGATAAAGGCATTCAAATATTTAAAAATTCTCAGAAATATTTCTAGATTTGCTCTTATTTCCCCATGCTATAGAGTTCAGTGAAAACCATATAGGTGTTTTAATGACTTGACCACACTGTAAACATGGATGGCACCTATTTCAATAAGAAAACAATAGCTACTCAAACCAGGGAAAATGTTTTTACTTAGTGAAAATGAAAATATCACCAACTAATTTAGATGCCTCCATTACAATTGTATTTTTATCCTTAAAGAAAAAATTAGGCATCTAAAAAAATAAGGTATTAGTTGACAACTCTATATTTTAAAATTAGGATGTTTAGGAATTTCCTTAATAAGTGGTAAATAAAACAGTAAATATCAGATTTTCTTAATCTTCATCAATTAAGAATTTATCATACTAAGATATTCATTCTTCTGTTATATTTACTGTGCTCATTGTGGGCTAAAGATAGCCTAGAATAAATAAAGTTTTGATCTGTTTCATTAAATCTTGGAACTTAGATTTTAGTAATAGATGTCATCCTCAATACCACTGAGGGTAAGTTAACAGCTATGTAGTAGTTTTTGTTTAAGTGAGACTAAATGAGGTAGGAATTTCTCTAATAACATGCCAAACATATATATGCAATGTGTATTAAAAGTCTTTTCCATTGTGTATATGTACCACAGCTTCCTTATCCATTCATCTGCTGATGGACATCTAGGTTGCTTCCATGTCCTGGCTATTGTAAACAGTGCTGCGATGAACATTGGGGTACACGCGTCTCTTTCAATTCTGGTTTCCTCTGTGTGTATGCCCAGCAGTGGGATTGCTGGGTCATACGGCAGTTCTATTCCCAGTTTTTTAAGGAATCTCCACACTGTTCTCCATAGTGGCTGTACTAGTTTGCATTCCCACCAGCAGTGTAAGAGGGTTCCCTTTTCTCCACACCCTCTCTAGCATTTATTGCTTGTAGACTTTTGGATAACAGCCATTCTGACTGGTGTGAAATGGTACCTCATTGTGGTTTTGATTTGCATTTCTCTAATAACGAGTGATGTTGAGCATCTTTTCTTGTGTAAGGAAGCTGTGGTACATATACACAATGGAATATTACTCAGCCATTAAAAAAATACATTTGAATCGGTTCTATTGAGATGGATGAAACGAGCCCATTATACACAGTGAAGTAAGCCAGAAAGAAAAACACCAATACAGTATACTAATGCATATATATGGAATTTGAAAGATGGTAATAACCCTATATGTGAGACAGAATAAGAGACACAGATGCACAGAACAGTCTTAAGGACTCTGAGGGAGAAGGTAAGGGTGGGACGTTCTGGGAGAATAGCATTGAAACATGTATATTATCATATGTGAAACAGAACACCATTCCATGTTCAATGCATGAGACAAATGCTCAGGGCTGGGGCAATGGGATGACCCAGAGGGATGGGATGGGGAGGGAGGTGGGAGGGGGGTTCAGGATGGGGAACACATGTAAACCCATGGCTGATTCATGTCAATGTATGGCAAAAACCACTACAATTTTGTAAAGTAATTAGCCCCCAACTAAAATAAATAAATTTATTAAAAAAATAAATAAATAAAGATATTACTTTGCTAAAAAAAAAAAAAGTCTTTTCACAATATATAGTACTTATCCCTCAATAATTTCTGCAGGAAATGTCAAATTCTGAAAATTCATATCTTTGTACCCCATAAATATAAAGAATTTTTATATAGATAGAATATACATACTTAAAATGTTATTTTCAAGACATAGAAGCCTATAAATCAGACTATATCAATCATAAGTGAAAATGATGCAAATTGGCTTATATATATATATATTAAATGTTTTCATAAAAATCCTGTTATTGCATTTATTATTGATCTCAAAGAAAACTAATTTTAAGACTCATGTTCCACACTTAACATAGCCTTATAACTTTTTTTATATTCCAACTGTGTACCGAATAATATAGTAACCCTTCCCCCAAACTTTGTGTTTATGGCAACCTCAGAATATGATATTATTTGGAAACAGAGTCACTGTAGAAGTAACTAACTAAGATGAGGTCAAACTGGACCAGGCTAGGCCCTAAATCAGTTGACTCTTAATAAGGACTAGGGTCATAATTGGGCTTCCCTGGTAGCTCATCTGGTAAAGAATCCACCAGCAATGCAAACAACCCCAGTTTGATTCCTGGGTCAGGAAAATCTCTTGCAGAAGGGATAGGCTATCCATTCTAGTATTCTTGGGCTTCCCTGGTGGCTCAGACAGTAAAGAATCTGCTTGCAATGCTCAAGACCTGAGTTTGATCCCTGGGTTGGGAAGATCCCGTGGGTTGGGTAGATCCCCTGGAGAAGGGAATGGCTGCCCGCTCCAGTATTCTTGCCTAGAGAATCCCCAGGACAAGAAACCTGACTGGATACAATCCATTGGATCACAAAGAGTTGGACACGAATGAGCAAGTAAGCACAGAGCAGTGTCATTATTAAGCAGGCGATAGGAAGACACAGAGAATACACACAGAGAACACCTTGTGATGATGAAAGCAGAGCATCGAGTAGAGCCAAGGAAGCCATAGATTCCCAGCAACCACTAGAAACTAGAAGACAGATATGGAAAATGTTCTCCCTCAAAACCTCCAGAAAGAACCAAACTTGCCAACACTTTGATTTCAGACTTCTCTCCTCCAGAACTGTGAAAAAATAAATTTCTGTTGTTTCAAGCCAGTCAATTTGTAGTTATTTGTCTTGGCAGTCCTAAGAAAGAAAGATAAAGCTAATATTAAAAACCGCAAACATTTTTCTATTAATAGAAAAATCTAGAACACTAGAAAACGTTTTGAAAAATTAGAACAAGGATAATATTGTGCCATATAAAATTTGTTATTTGTTTAAGTAACATTAAACAACATAATATTCTGATTATTCTTGATTCAATACCATCATACAATTTTTCTCAGTGATATATATGTATTCTATTTTTCAGTGCACAGTTAACTAATGTTAAACTTTTGGTTTTAGTTGTTTCCTTTAATTTTAGAAGGGACAAGTCTTCTTCATTTAGATGTATTATTAGAAGGTGTAAATATATTTTCAATACCAGTCAAGAGTATGAGAATTCATGCAATTTCTTCATCTTAGTTTATGAAGACATTAACAGAGAATGAATCGACTTTGAGATTTAGAACTAATGCAAAGGGCACAGAGGAAATAGGAAATATCATAAACTCAAAAAAGTGAAGCCTATGTTTAAAAAATCACTACTTGCTTTGAATGAGTAGAATGACAAATTATAAGCAGAGTAATTAAGCAAAGAAGGATAGTGTAACAGCTGAGCTTATGAATGAATGGGGAAAAACCAGGGCTTCAGAATGAATATGGTATTTGCTGAGTGAGTTTGTTTTAAAGTGATAAGAATGTTAATGAAGGAATTGCTTATATTATTTTTTAACTGGCAGTGATTACACATGCCCAGTAGTACCAATAGTTGTGCAAAAAAAAAAAAGAGAGAGAGCCTTTAAATGGCAAAGAATATGTGTAGAATAGGTGAGATGTCAAGACAAAATTAATATAGAAGCTAACTTTTTGGGTGAAACTTAAGAATAGAGTAACTAAACTAACTTTTGACAAAACAGACAATATTAAGTGATACATTAAATTTTTCACATGAATTTATTTTGTTTATTCTAAAACTTGAATTAAGCTCAGAAGTGCTTTGAATTTTTAAAAATATTATAAAACCTTACAATGTTTTAATTAAACTTGAGGATCACTTACCTCAAAACCTCTCCTTTTACAAAAGAGGGAGTATCAAAGGTTGTTGCAATGCCCATCAGACTAGGAGTGTGTATTTGATATTTTGCATCACATTGGTAAAGATTAACTTAACAGTTATAAAGTGTATTTGCAACTACACATTTCCATTATTCCAAAATATATAGAACTATTGATGACATGAAGGAGCTGGCAAAGTTTTGATTACAATGATTAGAATCATTTTTTTATTATTTAGAATGCTACCGTTATCATTGTGTGCCTTGTGTTAATAGTTTAAAATATATAATCTTATGATAACTATCAGTGTATGAGCACTTTATCAACCTTGAATGAAGTAAGCATTTCCATGTTCCAAATGATGAAAATGAAGCTCTGATCATTTAATTTGCTTAAGATCTCCTGACTAATAAATGCTAAGATTACAACAAATCCTTATCCTAAAGCCCCACAAGGCATCACATTCATTTGATGATTTTATTGATTTTCCTCCATAACTCCAACTGAACAATATTTCCATATTAAAGTTTCCATTAGTATATGCTACATTTTGCTCTGATGCCTAATCCTTCATATTTTTTCTGCTTAGTCTTTTTTTTTTTTTTTTTTAACCTGGCCTTTCTTTAAGGCTGTTTTCTGGGTTCATTTACTCTTAGTTACTTGGTGCATCCACAGTTCTCTCTGTGGATCACACATATCTGTGAGAAGGAAGAGGAACATCTTTACAGATCAAGTTAAACATTTTAACATTTCCAGCTCTTTCCATAGCTCTAGTAATAAAATAGAAGATCAAAAATGCTTTCCTTCTAAGAGTCCCCTTTGTTTATAATTCCAACTTCAAAAAAATTATTTATTTTTAAATAAAGGACAATACTACAGTATTGTGTTGGTTTCTACCAAATATCAATATGAATCAGCCACAGGGACATAGGTAAACCATAATAAAACTTTATAAACAATTTTTCATAAAAAAGTATCATACTATTTTTCCTTGTGAAAAAATTCTCTTAGCATTTCTTTTCTTCTATTCAACAATCAGCAACCATGTCAACAAATATGGGCACACACACTTCCCCACACAGATACACACATCCCTCTTTTGGAATTTAACTTCTGCTTTCTGTTAGTGGAGAACAGAGACTATAACAATTTGCTGACCTAGTGACTAAAAATCCAAATAAATTTGGCATTGATGTAGTACCACTTGTCTATTTTTGCTTTTATAGCTTGTACTTTTGGTTTCCTCTCCAAAAATATCATTGCCTACATCAAACTAAAAAGCTTCTGCACAGCAAAAGATAAACAAATGAAAAACTCAGTCAATAGAGTGAAAACAACTGATAGAATGAGAGAAATTATTTACAAATCATACTCTTAGTAAGAGATTAGTATCCACTATATATAAGAAATTAATGCAACTCAATAGAAAAAAAAATTTGATTAAAAATGGGCTAAGGAATTGAATGGGGCTTCCATGGTGGCTCAGACAGTAAAGAATTGGCCTGCAAAGCAGGAGAACCTGGGTTCGATCCCTGGGTTGGGAGGATCCCTTGGAGAAGGTCATGGTAGCCCACTCCAGTATTCTTGCCCGGAGAATCCCATGGACTGAGGAGTCTGGTGGGCTACAGTCCTTGGAGTCACAAAGAGTAGGACATGACTAAGTGAGTAACACATACACACACACACACAAAGAGTTGAATAGGCATTCCTCCAAAAAGATAAGAATCTCAGCTGTATGAAAAGATGTCAACATCAGTAATCATCAGAGAAATGTAATCAAAATCACAATGAAACATCACTTCACACATGTTATCATGGCTGTTACAAAAACTGAAATACAATGACCAAAACAAATGTCATAAAACTAGGAAATAAGTGCTGATAAAGATTTAGAAAAATTGGAAACTGTGTGTACCCTTGATAGGAATGTAAAAAGGTGCATTCAATGTGGAAAACAGTATGGAAGTTCATCCAAAAAAATTAAAAATAGGGCTACCTTATGAAATGCTAATCCCATTTCTAAATGTTTATAATTAGGATCTGGGAGAGACAGTTGCAATCTCATGTTCTTTGCAGCATTATTCAGTAACCAAGAGGTGGAAACAACCTAATGTTCACTCATAGCTGAATGGATAAAGAAAATGTAGTATATATAGTAAATAGTATGTAAAAAGTAGCATATTTACATACAATAGAATACTATTCAACATTTATTCAAAAGGAAATTCTGCCATATGTGATTACATGGATGAACCTTGAGGATATTTTGCTAAGTGAAATAAGGCCATCACAGGACAAATATTACAAGATTCCACTTAACTGGGGTATCTAAAGTAGTCTAACTCTCAGAAGCAGAAAGTGTAAAGATGGTTTACAGAGTCGGGGCAGAGTGAGCCTTAGTTAGACAAGATGGAAGAAAGTTCTAGAGATTTGTTTCGTAGGAATGTACATACAGTTAACAATACTTGTACTGCTGCTGCTGCTGCTAAGTTGCTTCAGTCGTGTCCGATTCTGTGCAATCCCATAGACAGCAGCCCACCAGGCTCCCCTGTCCCTGGGATTCTCCAGGCAAGAACACTGGAGTGGGTTGCCATTTCCTTCTCCAATGCATGAAAGTGAAAAGTGAAAGTGAAAAGTGAAAGTGAAGTCGCTCAGTCATGTCCAACCCTTAGCGACCCCATGGACTACATACTTAAAAATTTAGAGGTAGATTTCTCAGTATGTTTATTTACCACAATACAAAGGAAATCAGACACAATAATACATAAAACAGTGTAAGAAATAAGTCAGTCATAAAATAATATACCGTTGATTTGAAGTTGAAATAGAGAAATCTAATCAGAACATTGTTTAGGAGGATGTGTCTGGGACAGAATAATGGAGATTTCTGGAGTTGGTAATATGCACTATCTTGTGTTAAGTGGTGTTTAGATGGATATGTTCACTTTGTAAATTGGCCGAGCTGTGCACTCTAGTTTGTGTACTTTTCTGTAGTACACTATACCTGCATAAAAAAATTAAAAAGAAACATAGCATGGATAACAAAGGTCAGAATGTATTATTTTAAAAAATCAGTTTCATAGTAAGCTACAAATAAAATAGGGTGCTATGTTTGGGAAAGTGACAAAGCTCAAAGGTAGCATTTTGGATGAATGACAATACCACCAATGTGGCTGGAATATAATGTTCATATATGAGCTGGAGAAGAAAGTGCAAGATTTATGTAGGGCCAGGTAGGTGAATATGGGGCTTTGTATTTTCATGTTTAGCTTGATGACAGTTATTGAAAGAGTGTAAGCAGAGGCATGAAAAGATGTTTTAAAAGCTCTTCCACATGATAAATGAATATACAAGTAGGGAGGAGGGTAAAATTTGACTGAAGAGATTGTTAGGGGGACCTAGACATTAGTTCTGGAGAGAGATGATGGAGGCTTGACTTCAGGGTAACCAGTAGAGATGGTGGTTAGATCAAGTTTATTTAGTCAGTAACGACTTCATAGATTGATTTTCTATGCTATATTTAGGAAGAAAAATGCGTATATTTTAAGTTACATACATCAGTAGTTCGCTCAGTCATGCCTGACTCTTTGCAACCCCATGGACTACAGCCCACCAGGCTCCTCTGTTCATGAGATTTTCCAGGCAAGGATACTGGAGTGGGTTGCCATTTCCTTCTCCAGGGGATCTTCCCAACCCAGGGATCGAACCCGGGTCTCCTGCACTGCAAGGAGATTCTTTAACAACTGAGCTACCAGGGAAGCCCTAAGTTACATACATACACACATACATATTTTATAGGCACATAAATATATATGTAATTTCTAATTATCTGCTAAAATGGAAGTATTTGGAACACATATAACATGAGGTTTATTCATTTTGGAGCATGTGACATGAATAAATGCACAATTTAGTCACCAAAATTTCAAATATTTTAAAGGATAGAAACATGATTTTTATATCTTACAAATCATAAAACAAAATGTTAATATCACAGAACATTAGTAGCAAAAATTTTGCTAACAACTGATATTTTGTGGGAGTCACATAAAATATCCACAGCTAAGTATTTCAAATTGTTCTTGGCTTGTCGAGCCTAATTTATTAAGGCCCCATATACAGGAATAGGTGACACATACACTAACACAATTTCACTTGCCAAGCAGTGCATTCATTATTAAACAAGCTTATGAAGTGTCTAATAAGAAATAATTTCCACCTGCAGCATATAAAAATAAAACACCCCTTAAAATGTTACTCTTGTCTTCTCTAGAACAGAGTGGGTGGAGCTGAAATAAGTTTGAAAGAGCCTGAGAAATGAGTAGGAGGTTAAGGCTAAAGGAAGTTAGTATTGGTTCCAGCTTTCAAGTTATTTGATGATAAGGACAATGAGGAATCGTCTCAAAATTGAAAGATATTTTTTAAAACATTTGTAGCATTTTCAAAAAAATTTAGAGTAAGGTCTCCATTTTGTGAGGTAACTGTATGGTTTCTTATACTTACCACTTCCTTACACCAACATGCTTCCCTGGTAGCTCAGCTGGTGAAGAATCTACCTGCAATGCAGGAGAGCCCCCATTCAATTCCTGGGTGAGGAAGATCCCCTGGAGGAAGGATAGGCTACCCACTCCAGTATTCTTGGGCTTCCCTGGTGACTCAGATGGTAAAGAATCCTCCTATAATATGGGAGACCTGGGTTCAGATCCCTGGGTTAGGAAGATCCCTGGAGGAGGTATAGGTTATCCACTTGAGTATTCTGGCCTGGAGAATCCCATGCACAGAGGAGCCTGGCAGGCTACAGTCCATGGGTCACAAAGAGTCGGACACGACTGAGCAACTAAGCACAGCACAGCCCAACATACACTGTTCTTCACAGTATTATAAGTTTGATGTCAGACAACCTGGACTTAGAATAAAATTCAAGTCTTCTCTGTAGCATGTGGCAAGCTAATTAGCATTAGACCACTTCAGCTTATTCATTTGTAAATGCGGAAAATAATAACTAGTTGTCAAGCTTTTTAAAAATAATTAAGTTAACAGTAGATCTAAAAGAAATATCATGTACTGGCATCATATACCCTGGATACTTCTTGCGGACATATCAACTCACACAGTGCTAACAAAAATCATGCCATGATTAAGAAAGTAGGAGGTCTGATGTAAAAATTCTGAAGACTTAAATATTTCCAAGAATCTTGAAATGTGATAATACTTGTCATGTATTCCTGTGAGAACGTATCTACTAGAAGGGAATTAGCTTTCCAAATTACCAGAGTCTACACTATTTATTAATATTGCCTTTCACTGTTAAAGAAAATATTAACACTTGTAGACAGCTTGTTAGCAGGAATTTTAACTTTAAGATGCTGGTCATAGCATATTGTCTTATCTTCTTTCTCCCTCCCATAGTTCCGTTTAATTGATAGTAATTTAAGTGCTGCACTCAATATGCCAGCAAATTTTGAAAACTCAGCAGTGGCCACAGGACTGGAAAACATCAGTTTTCATTTCAATCCCAAAGAAAGGCAATTCCAAAGAATGCTCAAACTACCGCACAACTGCACTCATCTCACATGCTAGGAAAGTAATTCTACATGCTAGTAGAATTCTCCAAGCCAGACTAGTAGTAATTTTACATGCTAGTAAAATTCTCCAAGCCAGGCTTCAGCAATACATGAACCGTGAACTTCCAGATGTTCAAGCTGGTTTTAGAAAACACAGAGGAACCAAGATCAAACTGCCAACATCCACTGGATCATCGAAAACGCACGAGAGTTCCAGAAAAACATCTATTTCTGCTTTATTGACTATGCCAAAGCCTTTGACTGTGTGAATCACAATAAACTGTGGAAATTCTGAGAGATGGGAATACCAGATCACCTGACCTGACTCTTGAGAAACCTGTATGCAGGTCAGGAAGCAAGAGTTAGAACTGGACATGGAACAACAGACTGATTCCAAATAGGAAAGGAGTACCTCAAGGCTATATATTGTCACCCTGCTTATCTAACTTATATGCAGAGCACATTATGAGAAATGCTGGGCTGGAGGAAGCACAAGCTGGAATCAAGATTGCTGGGAGAAATATCAATAACCTCAGATATGCAGATGACAGCACCCTTATGGCAGAAAGTGAAGAAGAACTAAAGAGCCTCTTGATGAAAGTGAGAGAGGAGAGTGAAAAAGTTGGCTTAAAGCTCAACATTCAGAAAACTAAGATCATGGCATCTGGTCCCACCACTTCATGGCAAATAGATGGGGAAACAGTGGAAACAGTGTCAGACTTCATTTTTCTGGGCTCCAAAATCACTGCAGATGGTGATTGCAGCCATGAAATTAAAAGACATTTACTCCTTGGAAGGGAAGTTATGACCAACCTAAATAGCATATTGAAAAGCAGAGACATTACTTTGTCAACAAAGGTCTGTCTAGTCAAGGCTATGGTTTTTCCAGTAGTCATGTATGGATGTGTGAGTTGGACTATAAAGAAAGCTGAGCACAGAAGAATGGATGCTTTTGAACTGTAGTGTTGGAGAAGACTCTTGAGAGTCCCTTGGACTGCACAGAGATCCAATCAGTCCATCCTAAAGGAGATCAGTCCTGGATATTCTTGTAGGACTGATTTTGAAGCTGAAACTCCAATACTTTGGCCACCTGATGTAAAGAGCTGACTCATTTGAAAAGACCCTCATACTGGGAAAGATTGAGGGCAGGAGGAGAAGGGGACGACAGAGGATGAGATGGTTGGATGGCATCACCAACTCAATGGACATGGGTTTGGGTGGACTCCAGTAGTTGGTGATGGACAGAGAGGCCTGGCGTGCTGCGGTTCATGGGGTCACAAAGAGTCGGACACGACCGAGCCACTGAACTGAATTTTTGTAAAATAAGTGAATGCTCACAAATATGAAGAGAATGAGACGATGGAAGAAATAGACGAATAAAAAATCTTTCAGAAGATTTCTGAAGTACTGAAATGGGTTTAGAAAATGATAACTGGCAAAGAAAAGCAAAGGACAAGGAATTTAAAAGTACACATGGACAGGCTGCAGCCAGGGCAGACTCAACATTCCTTATAAAATCCTTGAAATCTGGGTTTTTTTAGACAGGACATGTGGGATAAAACATGATACTGACAACAAAATATTTTTTACAGATCTTTACTTGTGATTTTATAATATACTCTTATTTCATGTACAGAACACCCAGAAGCCAGTTTTTCATTCAAAATTAGGGAGGTTTTTCTCAATGTTGACTAAGTAAAATTTCTAACAGGCATCCAAAGAACACAGTATGGTTGTTAAAGCCTGAGTATACACTATATTCTGGCATTTCTGAAGGTGGTGTATCTCAGACCCTACTCTTGTAATTAGAGCTCCTAAATAGCTTTTTTTTTTTTTTTCGGTTTTCTTTGTTTTTCTTTTCTTCTTCATCTTTTTTTTTTTTTCTTTTTTGGAGGGGTGGCTAAGGGAGTGTACTTGTTTATTTTTTAAAATTTATTTTCTGTTTTTTATTGAAATATATTTTACATACACTATTATGATAGTTTCAGGTGTACTACATAATTATTTGACATTAGTACACCATGATGAAGTAGTCTAGTAAATATGTGTCCCCACACAAAATTATTGCATTGTTATTTATCATATTCCTTATGCTACTTATTACATCCCTGTTACTTATTTATTATATAGCTGGAGGTGTGTACTTCTTAATTCCCTTCACCTACTTTGCCCAACCCTTTACCCACCTCCCTTCTGGCAACCACCTATTTGTTCTCTGCATCTATATATATGAGTCTGATTTTTGTTTGTTTTGTATTTTGCTTATTTTGGTTTTATATTCCACATGTAAGTAATATATTGTGGGATTTATTTTCCTCTGACTTATTTTACTAAGCCTAGATCCATTCATGTTGTTGAAAATGGTAAGATTGCTTTTTTAATGACTGAGTAATATTCCATTGTGTGTGTGTATGTATGTGTGTGTGTGTGTATTACACATCTTTATCCATTCATCAATGGACATGTAGGTTGATTCCATATCTTAGCTATTGTACATTATGTTGCAGTGAACATTTGATATTCAAATTTCAAATCTGTGTTTTTGTTTCCATTGGGTAAATACCCAGAAGTGAAATTGCTGAATCATATGGTAGTCATATTTTTAATGCTTTGAGAAACCTCCATAGTGGTTCTGTAGTAGCGACGCCAATTTACAACACTAGCAACAGTGCATGAGTATTCCGTTTTCCCCACATCCTTGCCAACACTCGTTATTTGATGTCTCTTTTTGCGGACAGCCATTCTGACAGGTATGAAGTCTGACAGGTATGAAGTGGTATATCTTGTAGGTCTGACTTGCAATACCCTGATAATTAGTGATGTTGAGCATCTTGTCATGTGTCTTCTGGCCATATGTTTGCCGTCTTAAATGAGCAAATATGAATCACATCACATTAGTAAACTGCTACTGAAGTTAAAGGAACATTCAGATAGTTGCCAAATCCTGTGCTCTAAAGGTTATTGCCTTACCAGACCTTTGGCGAGAGGAGCTATTTTGGGGGGTGGGGCACACAAGTTGCATAGTTGGGACTTGGAAGCCTTACAGAAAGCTAGGACACCCAATGTTTAGAGGTAAACCAAGACAAATCAAGCTGCCAGCAAAAAGTGATGACACAAAAACTTACCTGTTTCAGATGATAAAATTTACATGTTTCAAATTCTAATCCAAAATTATCTTTTAGGGATATAAAGAGACTTCTTTATATGTGTGTGAAAGTAAGAAGAATGTGGAGAAAGGGAACTCCTACGTGTTGGTGGAAATGGAGGATGAATGTGCCTTGATAAGACCAATCTGGAGAGCAATATCTAAATTGAGAAAGTACATTGTACATGATTCAGCATCCCCACACCTTAGTCCTTACACCCTTGAGAAATTCTTTCATATAAAACAGGGGGATTTATATCAATGTCCGTGTTCATAGCAACTTTTTTTTTTTTTAAGTAAAAAAGGGAGTAATAGCCTATTAACCCAAAAATGGAAAACTAAATGATCATCTGTGTAAACAATTAGTACCATTAGCAATGAATATGAACCAGCAAAATTAACCTACATCCATACACACACGATAACTTGAAAATATAATATTGAGTGGTAAAAGCAAGAATATGTGTATCATACATTTACTGAAAGTATTAAACATATTCAAAATATTATTTTTTCAGGAAACATGAAAATGTAGTGAATAATAAAAAGTATGTGCAAATATAAAAAAAAAAATTCCAGAATATATTTTACATTTGAAAATGCAGGATGGAGAGAAGAATATATACTTGTTTTGCAAACTGATATATTTTTATTTGTTAAAGGGGATTATGGTATAGGTCTGCTTCTTATTATTTAGTTCTTTTGCATAGTGTCATAAATGTTTTATTAGGCATAGTTCATTTTAATATGTTTTTAGAAAATTGAAGGTTTATGGCAACTCTATATCTGTAAATCTATTGGTGCTATTTTTCCAACAGCATTGGCTCACTACGTGTTTCTGTGTCACTTTTGGTAATTCTTGCAATATTTTAAACCTTTCATTATGATTATATTTGTTATGGTGGTCTGTGATCAGTGATCTTTGATGTTATTATTTTAATTGTTTGGGCCATCATGCACTATGACCATTTAATATGGTTAACTTAATCAGTAAATTCTGTATGTGTTTTGACCACTCCACTAGTCGGCAGTTCCCCTATCTCTCTCCCTCATATCAGGCCTTCCTATTCCCTGTGACACAAAATTATTGAAATTCAGTTCAGTTCAGCCACTCAGTCGTGTTTGACTCAGCCACCCCAGGCTCAGAGCCCATTCTAGGGCCCTGCTTGGGCAAGGAAGCAAGTAACCAGCCCACATTGTAAAGGGTTAGGAGGCCTGGCCAGAGATGCTAGGCAGCTATGAGGCATATCTTACAGGCTGCCAGAGCAGGCAAGCAAGTCAGCAGGCCATCCCAAATGCTGTGAAAGGATGAAGAAGAGATTCCTTCCTCAATGGTGCAGTTCAGTTCAGTTCAGTTCAGTCGCTCAGTCGTGTCTGATTCCTTGCAACCCCATGGACTGTAGTGCACCAGGCCTCCTTGTCTATCACCAACTCCTGGAGTTAACTCAAACTCCTGTCCATTGAATCAGTGATGCCATCCAACCATCTTATCCTCTGTCATCCCCTTCTCCTCCCGCCTTCAATCTTTCCCTGCATCAGGGTCTTTTTAAATGAGTCAGCTCTTCACATCAGGAGGCCAAAGTATTGGAGTTTCAGCTTCAACATCAGTCCTTCCAATGAACACCCAGGACTGATCTCCTTTAGGATGGACTAGTTGGATCTCCTCACAGTCCAAGGGACTCTCAAGAGTCTTCTCCAACACCACAGTCCAAAAGAATCAATTCTGTGGCGCTCAGCTTTCTTGATAGTGCAACTCTCATATCCATACATAACTACTGGAAAAACCATAGCCTTGAATGGTTATGGACCTTTGTTGGCAAAGTAATGTCTCTGCTTTTTAATATGCTGTCTAGGCTGGTCATAACTTTCCTTCCAAGGAGTAAGCATCTTTTAATTTCCTGGCTGCAATCACCATCAGCAGTGATTTTGGAGCCCCCCAAAATAAAGTCTGCCACTGTCTGCCCATTTATTTCCCATGAAGTGATGGGACCAGATGCCATGATTTTAGTTTTCTGAATGTTGAGCTTTAAGCCAACTTTTTCACTCTACTCTTTCACTTTCATCAAGAGGCTCTTTAGTTCTTCACTTTCTGCCATAAGGGTGGAGTCATCTGCATATCTGAGGTTATTGATATTTCTCCCAGCAATCTTGATTCTGGCTTGTGCTTCATCCAGCCCAGCATTTCTCATGATGTACTCGGCATATAAGTTAAAAAAGCAGAGTGACAATATACAGCCTTGACGTACTCCTTTTCCTATTTGGAACCAGGCTGTTGTTCCATGTCCAGTTCTAACTGTTGCTTCCTGACCTGTATACAGGTTTCTCAAGAGGCAGGTCAGATGGTCTGGTATTCCCATCTCTTTCAGAATTTTCCATAGTTTATTGTGATCCACATAGTCAAAGGCTTTGGCGTATTCAATAAAGCAGAAATAGATGTTTTTCTGGAACTCTCTTGCTTCTTCTATGATCCAGCAGATGTTGGCAATTTGATCTCTGGTTCCTTTGCCTTTTCTAAATCCAGCTTGAACATCTGGAAGTTCACGGTTTACCTATTGCTGAAGCCTGGCTTGGAGAATTTTGAGCATTACTTTCCTAGCATGTGAGATGAGTGCAGTTGTGCTGTAGTTTGAGCATTCTTTGAAATTGCCTTTCTTTGGGATTGGAATGAAAACTGACCTTTTCCAGTCCTGTGGCCACTGCTGAGTTTTCCAAATTTGCTGGCATATTGAGTGAAGCACTTTCACGGCATCATATTTTAGGATTTTAAAGAGCTCAATTGGAGTTCCATCACCTCCACTAGCTTTGTTTACAGTGTTTCTTCCTAAAGCCCACTTGACTTCACATTCCAAGATGTGTGGGTCTAGGTGAGTGATCACACCATCGTGATTATCTGGGTTGTGAAGATCTAGGCTAATTAAAAATCCTACAATGAAGAAACTTCATTCTAACAAAATTAATTAAAAAACACCTACAATGGCCTCTAAGTGTTCAGGCGTAAGGAGGAGTCACATGTTTCTCACTTTAAATAAAAAACTAGAAATGATTGAGCTTAGTGAGAAAGTCATGTAGAAAACTGAGACAGGTCAAAATTTAGGCCTATTACAACAGTTAGCCAAGTTGTGAATGCAGGGAAAAGTTCCAAGTTGTGAATGACAGAAATTAAAAGTTCTACTCCAGTTAACACACGAATGATGAGTAAGTGTGACAGCTTATTTCTGATACGGAGAAAATTTTACTGATTTGGATAGAAGATCAAACCAGCCACAATGTTACCTCATGGCAAAGCCTAATCCAGAGGTCCTCTCTCTCTACAATGCAATGAAGGCTTGAGAGAATTCAGGAAGCTGTAGACAAAAGTTTGAAGCTAGCAGAGTTTGGTTCATGAGGTTTAAGGAAAGAAGCTGTCTCCAAACATAAAAGTGCATGGTGAAGCAGTCAATGAAGATGTATAAGCTGTAGCAAGTTATCCAGAAGATCTTGTTAACATAATTCATAAAGGTAGCTACGCTAAACAACAGATGTTCAAGGTAGATAATACAGCTTCTTGTCGGAAAAAAGTAATAGCTGGAGAACAGAAGTCACAACCTGGCTTCACAACTTCACAGAATAGTCTGACTCTTTTCTTAGGGGCTAATCCTGCTGGTGACTTTAGCCAGTGCTCATTTATCATTCCAAAAATCCTGGGATTCTTAAGAATTATGCTAAATTGACTCTGCCTGTGCTTTATACATGCAGTGACAAAGCCTGGGTGATGGTACGTCTGTTGACAACATTGTTGACTGAATGTTTTAAGCCCACTGATGAGAAATCTCCCAGAAATGGAATCTTAAACCAATCAATCAATATTCACCTGATCAGCATGAGTTAGATAATCTATCTGATAGACTCCTGCCATACCTTAAGAGAAAGTAACCTTATAATAACCAGCCTGTTTTTTTTTTTTCTTTGCCTATTGTAACTTCTTCTGACTCCCTTCTGCCTATAAAAAGTCTTTCATTTTGTACAGCTCCTTTGGACTTTCTTCTATCTGCTAGATTGGATGAATCAATTTTTGCTCAGAAAAACACCTAAAAATATTAATATACCTCAGTTTATCATTTAGCACTGTAAAGTCACTTTAAGTTCCCTTGACTTTGTATGATAAATCTTTTGCACTGCTGATGACAATTCCCAACATCAAAAAATTTCATTTATACACACATTTCTTGATGGCTTTCTTAAAGAGATGTCATAGATGTTTATGAGTTATTTTCAGCATTTAGTTACAAGTACAATCATTCTCTACAACATGAGGAATTATATATTTATTTGAACTCTTATTGGACAACAAAATTATAAAAAGTTGATTTATAGAGAAGATTAGTAATATTGGAAAAGCTATATGCAGTAGATTGTAAACCACCTTACAGCTATATATGCTCTCTATGATTTACTTCTAGTTTCAATAAGTTTGGAGTCATACTTTTAACTAAGGACCAAAAAAAAAAAAACACCTTAAAAATGTTAACTTTCTTAAAGTAGCTAAAATCTTTGTTAAGCTTCTTTAGATGTCAACTTATTTAGATTAGAAAAAGGGAGTTGGTTAAAAATATACAAGGAAAGGAGAAGAAAGTGAACTTCCTTGTTATAGGCAAGCCTTGTGGGAATCCAGGAATAGTAGATAGACCAGGATGTGCAAGTGAAAGTCAGAACTCCAGTACAGTCATACTTCTCATAAACTAGATGATGGCACCATGCTATGTTCTCAGTCGCCCAATTGTGTCTGACTCTTTTCAGCTCTATGGACTGTGGCCTGCCAGACTCCTCTGTCCATGGGATTTTATTGGCAAGAATACTGGAGTGGGTTGCCATTTCCTGCTCCAAGATGATGGGAACCAGGAAATAATTCAGGATCTAGAGTTGCCAGGATATCATATGATCATATTATCTGGTTAAAGAATCAGCATTCTTTATTTTATGAAGAATAAAATGAAGTTCCTTCAGCTTAGTACTGCATCATTTTCCTGATTCACACACTTCCTCTAGGCTCCTGTTGATATTTACCGGTTATTTTTATACATTACTACTAGTGGTAGTATCATAATATAAATATTATTAATTTTATTCTTCTCCATGCAATCTTGAGAGTCCCTTGGATGGCAAGGAGATCAAATCAGTCAATCCTAAAGGAAATCAGTCCTGAATATTCATTGGAAGTACTGATGCTGAAGCTGAAGCTCCAATACTTGGTCACCTGATGTGAAGAACTGACTCATTGGGAAAGACCCTGATGCTGGGAAAGACTGAAGGCAGGAGGAGAAGGGGATGACAGAGGATGAGAGGGTTGAATGGCATCACTGATTTGATGGACATGAGTTTGAGCAAGCTCCAGGAGTTGGTGATGGAAAGGGAAGCCTGGAGTGCTGCAGTCCATGGGGTTGCCAAGAGTCAGACACGACTGAGTGAACTGAACTGAACTGAACCATGTAATCTGTGATACCATTTCCTCCTGTGTCTTTCAGCTTTAGCAGTTGCTGGTAAACACTGGCTTTGTATAGCATAACACTTTCAATTCCTCACTGAAGGACTCAATTCCATCATCTCTTCCCTGTCAGCTGAAACATTCATTACTAAGAAACTTTATAAAGTCCATCAATCAGCATGTGGATGATCTTTCCTTCAGATTAGTGCTCTCCTTTGGTCCAGTAGGCTGTTGTCACTGTAGCAAAGTCATATATTAGGCAGCATGGCCAACAGTGCATTAAGACATGTCCAGAGCCATAGGGAGCTATGGAACAGAATGGCCAGAGGGATTTTAAAAATGAGAGACATTAAGATTTTCCTATCCATTCCTCCTTTCTAAATTTCATAAGATAGCCTCCAGAGTGTATGTAATCTGTCTTGACACTTAACAGTTTTGAAACACTCATGATTTTCCTGAAAACCCTCATATATTAAATTAAGCTTCCAGAGAATGCACTGCAACTAAAACTGAAATAATTTTACACATATTAGCTACTCAAAAAGGCATTTTTGACAGATAAGGTAAATTTTGAAACTGACTAAAATTTTATACTTATTTTGTAAAGCCAGTCTTCGGGTAAATTAGCTGAGGACTTTGCTTGTGATATTTAATATTATTATTGATATTTAGAAATCATATGTGCCTGCTTGGATTGATACCATACTGAAAGTCTATAATCCGATATAATCAATTAACTATTGTATATTTAAATGGTCAAATAGTAGGTGCAATTTACATATTGAGATAATATGATAAAAATCTAAACCAATACATCTGTAAATCTATGAAGTATAATGAAAAGATATGAATAGTATTCAGTATTATATTGAGGTTTTTAGATTTTAAAAAGGCAGTGTATGAAATAACTTGAAATTTTTAAGAAAGTATATGTGAATAAGCATTATTTCAAAGCCTTTAATAATTGGAGAAAGAATACTAAGGAAGAGGAAGAGTACAGAGATGTGTTCAAGTTAAACTTTGTAGGATTTGCTGCAAAATTATATTAGAAGATGTAGGCTTAGAGAAAAAAATATTCATAGACAATAAAAAGTTGTCTTTTAAAGATCAAAAAAATATTCTTAGGTAATAAAAAGATGTTTTTTAAAAATCATTTTTCAATGCTAATCTAATAACTTTTTGTTCCAAATACAGATAGAATTATAGATACTGTGAACGTTGTATATCTTTTATCACTTGAAGAAAGGTTAGACTTACAACAGATATGATCATCATTTTCACTCCAGAAACATGTGTAGCCTGATGTAAAGCCAGAGGGAAAATGAAAGACAAAGACACAGAGAGAAAAATAAAAGCAAGTGTTCTTTACAGAGCTCAACAATATATTGCAGTGGTATGGAGATTTCATACTATCCTTCATAAATAATCTGTAAACAAAATCTAGCATTGTTGATTCCAAAAGTGTACACAATTGTAAAAATAACAGGAATTTTAATCACTTAGAAGATAGTATTAGCATTTTTTTCATACCTGTGAGAAGCAACAAAAAGAATGAACTTATTGATAATGTGTAAAACATTTTGTAAAACCTACATATGACATGGGATACATGCCAAAACTGATTTGTGGATGATTAGTAGTTGAAATGTAACAGATAATCTGAAAATAGTAGCATCCTTTATAAAAGAAGGAAAAGGAAGAATATTGGAAAATGTGATTTGGACTTTTATATGTGGGTTAAAAGTCTAAATGTTATTTATGGACAGCTAAATGCAGAAGGATCTAGTCCATTCTATGTACTCAAGTATACTTATTAATCCCCTGATTGACCAAAATCATATAACTATGTAAATATAACATACTTCCTTAGTGTTCTGGAATATTGTTACCCAGATACTGTAAAAAATGAAAACTCTACTAAAATATCACTAGTGAACTGACTGCTTTGAAAAATCATATTTCTATTTTCAATATTTCATTCCAGTTTTGGCCACATACATAATTTTTGCAAGTTAGCAGTCATTGAAGTGATAGAGTATTAAGTTTGTAGATTTTCTTTATCAAAGTCATATTCAAGGTGATGCAGTTTTATATCTGCTAGTTTTAGTGGCTGTAAAATCGTCTATTAGGTTGACTTAACATGATATAATTACTGTTTCCTGCTGCTTTAGACTTAGTCTGTACCTATTGTCTCTTATAAATAACACTGCAATAGAATTCATGTTGTACAAGTTTTTATACCTCTCTTGTGTTATCTGCTCAGGGCACAAGACATTCTGGAAATAGCAGTTGGCTTTGGTTGTGGGCATACAGAGGAAGTAGAAATGAAGCAATTAAAAATATGATCCCCTATTTTAAACCAAGTCTATTATCTCACTATGCTTTAGTTAACATTGATGTATTTTTATCTGACCTTAAGTTCAAGGTAGAAAACACTTCAAATTAAATATTGCCTAAATGATTAAAAGAAGGGAAATGACATCAATACATTGACAAGAATGGTACTAAGAATTTGTTTGCTATAACTGAGTCTAAAATTTATATTAAAGTATAATTTCATGTTGCTAGGGAATGTTAACAATCTTGGTGATCAGGGTCAATTCTGATGACTTAATCCAAACACTGTAATAGTTTTGGAGGATGAGATAAGAACTTTAAAATTACATTTTTGGAACTTTTAAGAGGAAAGTTGTTAGAAAAAATTCACTGTCTAAGAGATGGGAGATTCTTTGTGTTTCCAGGATTTAGGATACGGTCAGGGTGTGCCATGAACATAAAAATGAATTAGGAGTATTTGATGTTAGCTATTTAATAGATGATCAACATGGATGTAAGAGTTACCAATTCTGGGAGCAGATAATGCAGGAAGAGGAAAATATAATCTGAGACTTAAATAACCTAGAAAGTATAAAAAGTGAATTACAAGTGAATAGATTATGGCATTGGTTACATGGACATAAAATGGAAATAAATGAAATGGAAATTTTGGTTCTTTTTCATTATTTTCACCACCCCCAACCCCAGTGTTTCCTCTTCTCAACATAGCAAACAAAGTGAGCCTCCCAAAGTGTGATTCAAATCTTAACGTTCTTCTGCTCAAAACCCTCCAAGAACTGTTTCTCTGTGTAAAAGCAACATAGGCTGTCTTTCATGGACTATGACCTTATACAAAATTTGTCCGCTGTTATGTCTGACTCCCCCTCCATATACTCTAACTCCTACTCGGTCTATTTTAGGTGCAGTGACCCACTAAAATTTTCTGAGAAATTCCTAGCTTTTAAACTTGCTCCTTTTCTTGAGCTTCCCTGATAGCTCAGTTGGTAAAGAATCCACCAGCAATGCAGGAGAGCCTGGGTCAATTCCTTGGTCAGAAAGATCTGCTGGAGAAGAAATAGGCTACACACTCCAGTATTCTAGCCTGGAGAATTCCATGGACTATACAGTCCATGGGTTCCCAAAGAGTTGAACACAACTGAGCAACTTTCACTTTTCCTCCTTTTCTTAAAATGCTCTTCCCTCAAATATCCATGAAGCTAATACCTTTATTTTCTCCCCTTACCTTTGTTGAATGAGCCTGACCCTGAACATTCTATTTCAAATGGAAATCTATCATTCTGCCTTATATGAGGCTCTTAAAACAAATTACCATAGACTGTGTGGCTTATCAAGAACAAAAATTTATTCCTTGTCATTCTGGAAGCTAAAAATCCAAGGTCAAGGTGTCAGCATGGTTGGGTAATTGTGAGAGTTCTATTCTGAATTGCATACTTCTGCTTGTATCCTCACATGGAGGAAAGAGGATAAGCACTTTTGAGGGTCCTTTTAGAATGGCAGTAATCCCATTCATGAGGACTCTACTCTCATGATCTAATTATGCCCCATGCCCACACCCCACCTGGTGGCTTAGACTGTAAAGAATCTGCCTACAATGCAGGGGACCTGGGTTCAATCCCTGGGTCAGGAAGCTCTCCTGGGGAAGGAAATGACCACCTACTCCAGAATTCTTATCTGCAGAATTCCATGGACAGAGGAGCCTGGAAATCTACAGTCCATACAGTCCATAGGGTCACAAAGAGGAGGACACAACTGAGCAACTAACACACACACACACATACACACACCACCACCACCAGCCCCCCCAACCGAAGTCCCCACATATATTGAGGGTTAAGATTTCACCACGTGAATATGAAAAGGATACAGACATTTAATCTACTGTCTTCTACCTCTGCCTCCAATTCTTATCTTTCTCTCATGAAAAATATATTCATTCCATCCCAACAGTTCCAAAAGTCTTAACTCATTCCAGCATCAACTCTAAAATCCAGTCTCATTTAAATATCCTCTACATCAACTGTGGATGAGACTCAAGGTACATTTCATCTCGTGTCAAAACCGTGCTTTTGATCTACTTGTCTACTCCTTTTCCCTTTATTCTGCTCTCTTTTTTTTTGCAATTATCAATTTTACCATATATTATAATTTCACTTTTTAAAACATTTATTGTTTATGGTCTGTCTTCCACACCCTCACTAAAGTAGAAGCAACTCTGGAGCAAAGATTTTTGTCTAGAATGTTCACTGATGTTTCTCAAGTATCAGGCCTGTGATACT
The DNA here is from genome assembly GCF_054371585.1 of Giraffa tippelskirchi. NCBI lineage: Eukaryota > Metazoa > Chordata > Mammalia > Artiodactyla > Giraffidae > Giraffa > Giraffa tippelskirchi. The sequence goes on along the minus strand of NC_137275.1, from coordinate 77,710,843 downwards.
TCCTGGTATGTGGATGACATTTAATGAATATATATTCATAAATAATTTAATGTTCACTTAAGGGGTTGGGGAAAGTAGGTAAGTCAGAAATTAAGGTAACTTTACAGAATACCAAAAATAGAAAAATAAAGAGCAGCATGGAATGCAGCGTGCTTAGGGTGGGGAGAGCTAAATTTGGTCATGACAAAAAATTTAATATGAGATGAAAAACTGAGCAAAGATAAAAATGATGTTGCTGATAAAAAAGCCTAGTGAACATAGCATTAAGAACAAGAGAAAATGAGATTAGTTTGAGTTGGTGAGGTGGTGATGAATTATAGGCATATGAGTGTTCACATAGTGAAACAGGGCAATATACCTGGGCTAAATATTTCAGTGTCCCACTCAAAACATTCCTAAAGGTTGAGATGAAAAAAACGTATTTTCCTCAGTGATATGAATCTATATCTTAAAAGAGTGTAAATTTTGTTAAACAATTGTATTTTTAGTCCTATCTTTATTAAGCCCACATTATGTACCAGATACACTAGCAAGCACTTTTTATACCTTATTTCATTTAATTCTCACAAGAGCCCAGGATAAATTTAAAAGATAATTCACTTTATCTCAATATATTATTATGTTGATTTCTTCTTTGATAAACTGAAATTCCTGCCATGTTCACTGAGTGCACAAAATGCAATCTGGGTTTGGTCTCAAGTGTTCAGTATTTGAAGTGTTTTGCTTATATTATTAAATGATGTCAAAACCCAATTAAAAAAGAAAACAATCAATTAAGAAAACAAGTTTTTGCTACATGCCAGTCTCATTATATGGACAAGACATTTGTCTCTAATTAAAATGGTACTCCATAAATTTACATTTCTTAACTGAACTTACTTTTCTTGTTCTCTTGTAAAGAAATATTCATCTTGAATATATCTTTACTTGCATCTCACATTCTAATTATTATCTGCATATTTTCAGGACCATTGGAATAATTTCTCTGAAACACACGTGACATTCTCTGAAAGTACCCTATGTGCATTTGTAAAATAATAAGATTCATTTATATAAAATAATAGTAAAATATTCCCTAGGTAAAAATTCACTCTCAAATGAGTAAATTAAGAATCATACAGTATAGAATATATATCAAAGTATTGAATTTTAGGTAAAATAATTTAATATCAACTAGTGATAACAAAGACTGAATTATTTAATATTTTGATAGAAGAAGTCTTATGATACTCAAGCTGAATATTGGTACCATCAATAAATGCATTTAAAAGTTTCAATATTTTGACCTATCAAAAATGGTAAATTGATAAAAACACATTATGACATGTTTTGTTCTTTTCACGTGATATATAGGAAGAAATATGGATATCTGCAAAAAATAAGTGCTGACAAAGTAATAACATTTTAAATATAGAAATAAACTATTACACTCATGTTAAAATAATATTATTACCCACATAATTGTCATAATAAATCATTTTACTGTCATATATTTTGATTTTGAGTCACCATAGCATGCTGCAGTCCATGGGGTTGCAAAGAGTAAAACACAACTGACTGAACCGAGTCACTATGAATTTGAGTCATTAATTGATTGACTGCTTTTCTGATTGTCACCACATTTTTGCTCTTCTCTGTTATAGAAACATTAATTTTACTGTATGACTGTGATTATTTATAAGTTACTTTTCTGCTGACATATAACAAATACAGTTATTTGTTTAAAAATTGTTTCATTTAGGGATGTACCATAAAATTCCCTGAAAATTCATGTTTTAATATTTGTACTTGTCATTCTGTTTTTTTCCTTAGAGAGGGAGACTGACAGAGAGGAAGAGGGACCAAATCATTGCAGCCAGGTTATCTTTAGTGAGGCTTCCCTGTTAGCTCAGTCAGTAAAGAAACTGCCTGCAGTGCAGGAGACCTGGGTTCAGTCCCTGGGTCAAGAAGATCCCCTGGAGAAGGAAGTGGCAAGCCACTCCAGTATTCTTGCCTGGGAAATCCCATGGACGGAGGATCCCGGTGGGCTGCAGTCCATGGGGTCACAGAGAGTCAGGCATGACTGAACAACTAACACTGTCACTTACCTTTAATAATAACAGTTCCTTTCTTAATGACCATTTTATATTGTATCTAATAAGACATTAAGTACCCATACCCATTTTCTCTTCATTCTCTAATTGTTCCCTTTCTCAGTGCTTTTTATAATCACTATTTTTCTTCTCAAATTCCATTAATTTTTTTAGGACTAGAAGCTGTATCATATAGTACTGAGAATATTAAAGACTGGAAATAATAGCATAATATTAGGATAGAAAAAAACTTAAAAGGTTATAAAATATGCAATCATCCTTCCTTTTTAGATTGTTCTAAGTATTTGAAATATCTGTCTTCTCTAGATTCAAAGTGAATGTTCTTAAAATTCCTACTTACTATTTCTTGACATGATCATTTGGGCTAAAACAAGGTATATTTCTCCACTTGTACATTCATGTACAATTCAGTTAGCAAATAGTTAATGAATGACAAAATGAACCACACAGAGTTAGGTACTGAGGATGCAGGCTTTTAAAAGTACTTTTTCTCAAGTTGTATGGCACACAATGAAGAAGTCTAAGACAATAATAGATGACTACAGCATGCTTTGGTAAAACACTATCATAAAAATCAAAGCAAGTAGTTCCATGATCACATGGTATGTTACTTGACTCAGCCTAGCAAGAAAAAGAAATGAACTATTTGCAGTTCTCTTTGTGTCCCTACTTGGATCCAAAATGTAGATGTGCTGCATCCATGTAAACTCTGATCATCTCCAGTGGTGGTGAGCTGCTCGTTGTCATGGCCGTGTCCTCCCTAGTAATAGTATCTTGCGACAACAGGGAGAAACAGATCACTAGTTAGTGGCTCAGATGGCAAAGAATCTGCCTGCAGTGAGGGATACCTGGGTTCAATCCCTGGTCAGGAAGATCCCCTGGAAAAAGAAATGGCAACCCACGCCAGTATTCTTGCCTGGAGAATGCCATGGACAGAGGATCCTGGCAGTCCATGGGGTTGCAAAGAGTTGGACACGACTGAGTAACTTAATATTTTCACTTTCACATCATAAAACATACATCCATTACTCCTTGTCATTGAGACAGATTTTCTTCAGTCTGATAATATTTTTGAATCCCTTTGTTTCCTGGATATTGCTAACTTTTCAGGATTTTTTTTTTTTAATATATCATTGTTTTACATCTCTGCTTCAGGTTCTTTAATTAGTTTTTCCTTATCAACTCAGCTTTTCTTTATTTCTTTGTGACATTCTACTCTTCTTTTTCTATTATCTTTCAGACAGATTCTTCTAAATTCCCTTTACTGGTTTCTCAGGTATATCAAATTCCCTCATGGCTATGTCCTGTACCTTTTTCTCTCCACAAATTATTTTAGGTGATTCTATTCACTCTTAGGGACTAACAAAATTATTTGTAAGGCTCAAAAGTCCTAAGGTTTTACCCTCTGGCAAAGAGACTCTTCTGGATTTGCATACTCAATTATATATTTGACATTTTGTGTGGCAGTCCCATAGGCATCTATAATTCATAACTCCTGTATCTGAAATCTGAAAAATTTTCCCTTCCTTTCCACATTCAATCCCTGTGATTTTAATTCAAAATACAACTTTATTTTATCCACATGTCTCCATCTTCACTGACACTGACCATACTAGTTTGAAGCACCATTGTCTCAGGTCTGTATTATGGAAATAATAGATCCATAGATCTAGATCATCTCCTCACTTAGCTTCCTTTAAACTATCTAAAATTAATTTTAATTTTACTGGTTGCTTCCTTTCTTAAAATCTTTCTTTTCATTATTTTTAATACAATATAAAAATTTAATAATAGAGCCTATAAGGCCATGGAACCATGTTTATAATATGGTAATAATATGTATGAAACATATTTGATAATAAATAATCGCTTAATAAAAGGTAAATAAAAGAAAGGCAATGCCAAAGAATGCTCAAACTATCACACAATTGCACCCATCTCACATGCTAGTAAAGTAATGCTCAAAATTCTCCAAGCCAGGCTTCAGCAATACATGAACCGTGAACTTCCAGATGTTCAAGCTGGTTTTAGAAAAGGCAGAGGAACCAGAGATCAAATTGCCAACATCTGCTGGATCATCGAAAAGCAAGAGAGTTCCAGAAAAACATCTTTTTCTGCTTTATTGACTATGCCAAAGCCTTTGACTGTGTGGATCACAATAAACTGTGGAAAATTCTGAAAGAGATGGGAATACCAGACCATCTGACCTGTCTCTTGAGAAACCTGTATGCAGGTCAGGAAGCAACAGTTAGAACTGGACATGGAACAACAGACTGGTTCCAAATAGGAAAAGAAGTACGTCAAGGCTGTATATTGTTACCCTGCTTATTTAACTTATATGCAGAGTACATCATGAGAAACGCTGGGCTGGAAGAAACACGAGCTGGAATCAAGATTGCCGGGAGAAATATCAATAGCTTCAGATATGCAGATGACACCACCCTTATGGCAAAAAGTGAAGAAGAACTAAAGAGCTCCTTGATGAAAGTGAAAGAAGAGAGTGAAAAGCTGGCTTAAAGCTCAACATTCAGAAAACTAAGATCGTGGCATCTGGTCCCATCACTTCATGGGAAATAGATGGGGAAACAGTGGAAACAGTGTCAAACTATAGTTTTGGGCTCCAAAATCACTGCTGATGGTGATTGCAGCCATGAAATTAAAAGACACTTACTCCTTGGAAGGAAGGTTATGACCAAACTAGATAGCATATTTAAAAGCAGAGACATTACTTTGCCAACAAAGGTCTGTCCAGTCAAGGCTATGGTTTTTCCAGTGGTCATGTATGGATGTGAGAGTTGGACGGTGAAGAAACCTGAGCGCCGCAGAATTGATGCTTTTGAACTGTGGTGTTGGAGAAGACTCCTGAGAGTCCCTTGGACTGCAAGGAGATCCAACCAGTCCATCCTAAAGGAGATCAGTTCTGGGTGTCATTGGTAGGACTGATGTTGAAGCTGAAACTCCAATACTTTGGCCACCTCATGCGAAGAGTTGACTCATTGGAAAAGACCCTAATGCTGGGAAGGATTGGGGGCAGGAGGATAAAGGGACGACAGAGGATGAGATCGTTGGATTGCATCACCGACTCGATGGACATGGGTTTGGGTAAACTCCAGGAGTTGGTGATGGACAGGGAGGCCTGGCATGCTGCGATTCTGGGGTAGCAAAGAGTCAGACACGACTGAACTGAAGGAGATCATAAGTACTAGAGCAAATATGAAAACATACACAGTTTCCTCAAATTATGTCATTCAATGTACCTGTAACTCTTAGATGCAGGATCTAGATAATATTCAAGTAGTATTACTGTAAAAGTTAAATAAGATCCGATAAGCAAAATATCTGAAAGGCACATACTACTTAGGTTCCAAATAAGTGGTGGATTTTTTAAAAATTTCATTATCATTGCAATCATCCAAGGAATATGCAAAAAAAAATTGCAGCATAATTAAATCTTGAAGGTACCAATTTGTCATATTATAAGTGATCATTATTGCTCTGTGTATACTTCAGCCAAAAGAGAAGATTTTGGGCTGGTCTGTGTGATAATAGAACAATATTGAACCTGGTTCGTTTATACAATGTAGCAAGATGTCTGCACTAACAGGAAAATACTTTGTGTATTTTCAATGTTCATTTATATTAAGGTCCATTTTACAAGTAGCAATTAATTCTACTAATCCTATTAATCACTCCAGAAAATTTGATCCAAAAATAATCAAAACAAAAATTATTCAAGCAAAAATATTCTTTGCTGTTTTTTGATTTTTTTCCAGAAGCTCTTCAATTATTTCACTCTTGAACTGACCATATTCCAAAGAGTTCTTTCCTCTTTAGTCATCTTAAGACAATTTATTGTGGATGTATGTACTTTTAATGATGACTGGATAAAGAAAGAAGATTTAAAATTATGAAATTGAAAGTTTTAATAAAGTAAAACAATAATTGAGAATTAATCAAAATATACTATTTGCTCCTTTGCAGTTTGAGTTCTTAGGACAAAAATATTTTCCCAAGAAGTCAAAGAAAAATTCACTGTATAAAATGGTTGATAATACAAGAAAATTTCAATTCTTGGAATTGTAGGCTCCCTTGGGCTTCCCTGTGGCTCAACTAGTAAAGAATCTGCCTGCAATGCAGGAGACCTGGGTTCGATCCCTGGATTGGGGAAGAGCCCCTGGTGAAGGGAAAGGCTACCCACTCCAGCATTCTGGCCTGGAGAATTCCATGGACTGTCTAGTCCATGGGGTTGCAAAGAGTTGGACATGACCGAGTGACTTTCACTTCACTTCAGTTACTAGCTCATTCAGAATTTATGAACACATAATTTGTAAACACTGTATTTTATAAAAAATGAAAATTTCATTTTATATAATCCCAGAGAAAATTTAAATTTTAAAGAAATTTTAAAATTCTCTATATTAATTTATATTAAAGTAAAATAGTAGTAACTTATCACTTTTTGTTTGAAATTATTTTACTTTCGCATCAATGTGAGACTCAGAGAAATATTACCACAAATTTGATACTTGCTTTCAACATATATTGGAATGTTCAAGTGATTTCCTATACCTATCAATTATTTAGTTTACTAGCAGAGTCTGCTATTGTGAAGTATATCAGATAAAACATTTAGCTATAAAACAAATATTACATTACATGGTAGAAATAATATATTAAATAATTATGAACATCAAATAATTATCTTCTCTCTCTATGCCTGTAGACTTGAGGGACAACGCAAGCAAGTCACATGACTCCCTTGGCCTCAGTTGTCTCCATTATGATGTAGGGATTTTAATAATATTTATATCAGTTTAAAGAAAGGAGCAAATAGAACACCTCTGGAGGTTCTACCTGCTATCTTGAAGTCACCTTTAATTTTCATTAGCTTGCTTATTCTTTGTGGGCTAGTATCACGTTAAGAAAAGTAGTGACTTGAAACTTCACCAATTCATTTGAGAGGGTTGTATTATTACTATTTTCTTATATTTACAGTTTTAAGTACAATTATAGTAGGATAAAATACAAATATCTAAAGTTCAAAATTTGATAAGTTTAAATATGTATTTTATATCAAATTTTCCTAATACTATTTCATTATATAAATATACTACATTTATTTATTCATTCATATTAACTTTTGTTTTTACTATTACAAACAAAGCTGTTATAAACACTCTCATGCAAATACTTGCATATATGCCTTCTTGGGGAAATTTCTGAGAAGAATGGCTGAGTCAAATTTGAAACATATGTTTAACTTTTTAGAAACTGCCAAACAGTACAGGCATGCCTCCTTTTGTTATACTTTGCTTTATTGCACTTCACAGATACTGCACTTTTTGCAAATTGAAGGTCTGTGGCAATCCTGTGTGCAGCAAGTCTATTAGTGCCACTTTTCCAATAGCATTTGCTTGTTTCATATCTCAGTCACATTTTGTAATTCTCACAATTTTCATTATTATTAAATTTATTGTATTGATCTGTGATCAGTGATCTTTTATATGACTATTGTGATTATTTTATAATTTTGGTCTTGTTTTTTTGATATAATGCCATCATACATTTAACAGACCATAGTATAGTATAAATATAACTTTGATTTGTACTGGAAAATAAAAAAAAGACTTGCTTTATTGAAATATTCCTTTTATTGTGGTTGTCTGTAATAGAACCTCAAATATTGCCAAGGTATGCCTGTACTACAAAGTGGTTTTACAATTTTACATTCCCACCAGGAGTGATAAGAATAGCAGAAACTCCATAAGGTTGTCAACACCTTAAATGGTAATTCTTTTTAGTTCAGTCATTCCAGTGGGTTTAAAAAACATTTAATTAGTCTATTGAGTAATGTTGAAACCACTTCATGGTATTGTTGCCTCAGCATCCATTTTGTTTGACCAAGTGGCTTGTGGAGGCCTGAAACCAAACCTAGTTCCTAATACAAATTTATCCTCTAGATAACAGCCTGCAGTTACATACAAGTAAATTTAAGTTCTCAATTTGACTTTCCCAACTACTTTTGTGATACAGTCTCCCTGCTTCCAGGGTTCCCGTCATTCACACTTTAGATAAGACTTACTGAAGCTTACCAAAACCCTGCTGTTTTTGGTTTGAATTGACAAACCTGGCCTTAGCCTGGAACTGCAAAGCATTCTATCCACAGACCTTAATAGGGGCACGTGCCCCAGTTACTGCTACTCTCTCTGCCTACACCCTGCCTTGCCTCCTAGGCTCGCCTATTGAAGAGTGCTGTGTACTTCTTCTAGGACCCACGGGTAATAAATTTCTCTATTTCAGGTCCCTCACAGTCTTCTGTTGAACCTCATCTCACAATCTGACATCCCAGGGAGCTCTGTTTGACAAATGTTAATTCAATAAAATCACAGTTAAAGATATTACCTTCTGTATGATCAGGGCACGCAAGATGGCTCTTCTCTTGCTCTTTGTACATCCCCTGCTCGATGAGTCCCTGCTTCACCTACACCCTACTCCCATGAAGGTGTTTGCCCCCTGCCCCAGCTAGTAATTGTTTTAACCCTTAGGGCAGAAAGGCTCTACTTGCTAATTTATTAAAGGGAAACATCTGCCCTCTTGATGGCAGTTAGCCTGAAGAGTGGTAAGGGAAGTGCCCCTGCTGCTTGTTTCCTTGGTAACTGATGAGCCAATCTGACATCAGTTCCTCCAATAAATGATAGCCTCCTTCTGTACTGAGTAGTGAAGATTGCTGCCATGCCCTGCCTGCTGTACATACTGGGGTGTCTCCAGGACACTTTTGTTTCTGACATGTAATATTCCCTATCTGTAAATCATTGATGTCACTGGCATTGTCTCCAGGCTCTTTGGTCTTGAGGCTGGGCCACTACAAGTCTTGCAGACCTGCTGTTGTTATCCATATAGCTTGTTTGAAGTGTCTATTGCAACCATAAGTTATTTCAGGGGCTTCCCCTGTGGCTCAGTGGTAAAGAATCCACCTGCAGTGCAGGAGCCGCAGCAAACATAGGTTCGATCCCTGGGTTGGGAAGATCCCCTGGAGAAGGGAATGGCAACCCACTCCAGTATTGTTACCTGAAGAATCCCATGGACAGGGGAGCCTGGAGGGCTACAGTTCTAGGGTCACAAAGAGTTGGACACCACTGAAGTGACTGAGCACATTATTTCAGGGTATAAGAGATACAGTTGTATGATCAGGCCACTCAAGGTGGCTCTTCTTGCTCTCTGTACATCACTTGCCCAACCAGTGCCTGCTTCACCCATGCCCTACTTGCATGACTGTCCTTCCCTGTTAATCAAAGAGCTTAATCAGAGACTTCCTCTGTATTTGCCCCCTGCTCCAGATGGTGATTCTTCTAATCCTTAGGCAAGAATGGCTCCACATTCTAGGTTATCAAAGAGAAACATCTGCCCCCATGACAATCCAAAAATTGTTAACCTGAAGGACTAAAAAGATATGCTGGCTTCCCTGGTAGGTGATGAGCCAACCTGATGTCAATTCCCTCTGTAACTGCTACCGCCTTCACCTTCCTGGCAGTGAAGCTTGCTACCTTGTCCTAGCTGCCCTCTGCCTTACCTGGTGGGTGGGTGGGCTCCATGACCTTTTGTTTCTGACTTGGAGATTCCCTATCCAATACGTCTTGGATGTCTCTGTCACTGTCTGGGCTCTTCACTCTCATGACTGGGCAACTACAAGGCTTACAGACCTGTGGGGGTGCAGCCCAGCATTAGTTCTTAAACAAGTTCTTGGTTGGTGTAAGATAATATTTCACCTAGCCTTTGGTTTACCTTTCTATTTTCTTAACAGAATCTTAGTAGTGAACGTTTTAAATTTTTTGAGGCCAACTTTTTGACTTTTTTATACTTTTTGTGGCTATTTTAACAATTCTTGAATTTATAGCTTTTCTTAAGAAGTGTGAGCATTTTGGCCCCAACATTTAGGCCAATGATCCATTTTGATTTAACGTTTATAAGTAAAGAAAGAGTTCATGTTCTTGTATAAATGTATGTATTTATGTCTTTATGTTTTTTACTCATTATTCATCTCTACATATGGCTATCCAATTGTTTGAGCACTACTTATCAAAATGATCGTTCTTTCTCACTGCCCTTCATGGCATCTTTGTTGAATGTCATTTGACTATATATATGTATACGCATATTTAACAATATGCTATTTTGTCTTATTGGTGTATATGTGTTTATAAAATACTGATATCATGCAGTCTTCATTACTGAGACTTTATAGTATATGTTGATATCAAATAGTATAAGTTGTTCAGGTTCCTTCTTCAAAATTTCTTTGGCTATCTTAGTCCTTTCCATTTCCATGTGCACTGTAGAATAAACTCATCAATTCCTATAATGTCACCTGCTTAGAGTTTGAATCTATAGAGTAATATGGGGAGAATTGATATTTTAGTAATATCAATTATTTTGATAGATAGATACATGTTGACCCACCTGAAAAATAGTGTATCTTTCCACTTATTTAGACTTTTAATTTTTATCAGTAATATATTACAACTTTCAGTGTGTTGAACTTACACTTCTTTTATCCAATATATTCCTAATTCATTATGCTTTGATGCTACTGAAAGTGATATTTAAAATATTTATAGCTGAACATTGCTAGTATCAGTAAATAGAATCAATTATTGTATGTTGAATTTGTACTCTGTAAAGGTGCTAAATGCACTTATTGATTTTAATATCTTTTTTGTGTATTCCTTAGGATTTTCTAAATAGATAGCCATGTGTCTGTGATTAAAGACATTGATATTTCTTTTGCCATCTGATTGCATTTTGTTTTTTTCTCCCTGCCTCCTCTTTTATTGTTCTGGTTAGAACGATACTTTAAAACACTTTTAACGTGTTGAACTATATTGATTTTCAGTTATTACATTAACTTTCCTGGGGGGTATATATACCATAAGGTCTTGATGTCTCATCCTTTTCATGTATTATTTTATTGAACTTAACAAAATTTTGTTAAGGACAAATTTGTGTCTGTGTTCCTGAGAGATACTAGTCCAGAGTTCTCTTGGAACGTCACTTTTGGATTTTAGCATCAGGGAAATGTTGGCCTCGCAAAATGAAATTGTGTACCTAATTGATAATATTTCTCCAGTAATTATTTGAATAAGTTAATTTTGAGACCATCAAGAGTTGACATTCTCATCAGAGAGATTCACTACAAATTTAAGTTCTTTAATACATGTAGGGTGACTCAGTATATGTATTGCTTCTTGTATGTGCTTATATGTGTTCATTTACATTGTTGAACTTGTTGTCATAAACTTTTTAATAATATTACCTAATTAAACTTTTAATATATGTACAATTTAGAATGTTCATTGGTATCCCTTCTCTCATTCTAATCTTCTCTTTTCTTGGTCAGTGTGGTAGAGAACTATTATTATAATCATTTCAAAAACTAGTTATGCTTACATTCATTTTTTTACTCTTTTGTCATCTCTCTTAATAATTCCTCCTCTTTATTAACTTTCTTCTGCTTACTTTGGTTTTAATTTGCTTTTCTTTTTCTAATTTCTGAAATTAGAAACTTAACATTTTTATGTGAGAATTTTCCTACATGAACACACTGATCAGAACTCAGCTGTAGACGTGTGTGTGTGTGTGTGTATGTGTGGTGCACTTGTGTGTGCAACTGTCTCCTCCTCAGTACTATGCCCTAAAAATTTATCCTGCTTAGGTTTCCACAACTCTGAACTCTGTTTCTTCAATTAGGGAGATTGCCAAAATTTGTCTGGGTTCCTCCTCCCCACACTGCTGCTCAGACACTCTCTCTAGGCAAAAAGCTATGATTTATCTCATTTGTTTTTGTTCTCTCAGAGGTTGTCTGTTGCTCTAAATTTGAAAAAAAAACAAAACAAAACATTGTTTCATAAATTCTTTCATAAATGCATTAAAAATAAACATTTTTACACTTAAGATAGTAAGATCAAGCTGGTTTCTGTTAGTCCATTATGGCCAAAAATAGTAGTGATTATTAGCTTTTAGGTACAGACATATAACCCAATATTAAGAATTTATCTTTTCCTGTTTTAATTAATGAGATGACAAATTTATTTAGAAATATATCACTGTCTTAATTATCACAGTCATGTTATTCACTATTGATAATAGAACATTGCATCTAAGTTTGATTCCACAGAAATAACCCACAAGATAGTAGGTCTTTCAACTGTCTTTATGTTAACAGGTACTTAGACCAAGATCAAAATATTTACACAGCATATTACTCCAGTGATGGTTCACATGGTGGATTGATTAGGCAGGTTATTTTCACTTACTTTTTAGTAGTAAATCCTAGTTTAAAATATGAGCTGCATTTAATCATGGTGGTTCACAGTTTATGGCTTAATATTTGTTTTGTTTTGTAAAACAGATATAGCTTAACTCCTTTACAACATCACATTCTCTGTCCCCAGGATTTTGCTCCTCCCCCTAATAAGCAATGATACTCATTTTCATCGTACACTCAGATCTTTCAACATGCAGAGCTTCTAGATGCCATGGGACTTTATGTGTCTCGGTGTAGTCCTCAATGCCTAAATCCAAGAACTTTTGTCTAAGGGCTCCAGAGCGTGGTATTGGTGATGGAATCTTGAAGGTAACCCTCATGACATACCAAGATAGTGTTCCAGCACTTACAGGGGAGAGGAAAATTCACTGGTGCAAAAAGAGCCTGTTAAAATAAGCAAATAATTCTGGACTTCGTAGGTCTTATGCCATATTCTCTGCTTGGAATGCCATCATTCTTACCCCTGCAGTTCATTCTTCTTGATTGCATTTTTCAGATGTCAGCTATACCTGTACTTTCCAGAAGCTCTTTTTGACCACCAAGCCCAAGATGGTACCTCTATTTTACTCTTTCCCTGCATGGTTTCCTCTTTTATGTCCTGTGACTATTTCTAATTACTTTTTCACATATTTCTCTACTCTGCTGGATTGTTAGCATGTTCATTTCATAAACCCCAGTGCTCTGCTCACTTCCTGGCATAGAAAAGGTGTTCAATAAACATTTGCTGAATGAAACAACAAAAACAAAGTCAATAGACAAAGTCAATCCTATAGCCTGCCTATAAATGACAAAAATGTCTGCATTATAAAATACGGCTCTACTCTATTAGTGCCATCTCATGGAGAAACCTATGCCTGCCATGTTATAATAATCCCTGATCTCAATGGTTTTATTCTCTTATTCAACTCATGTACATTTACTCACATATTCACATATACATATAGACTCACATACACTTACAACTTCTTCTCAGTCACTTTTGGTGAAAAATACAATGAAAAAGTATTTTAAAGTGTATGAACTACAAATGTTCTGATACTTATAATATTCAGATGAATATTTATATAACATAAAATTTAAATCAATGAACAAATAAATTCTGCACCAAAAATATCATGATCCTATTCAGTGATGAATAAATAATCATGAAGTGTATATTCTGTCTTGAAATCATTTGATGCTTAAATAGCAGTGATACATAGTTTGAATTCAGAACCTATGTTCATTTATGATTCTCATGAGGTTGTAGAAATCTTCCACATTTTGAGTATGACTGGATATTAGTGAAGAAGAAATTTCCAACATAAAAGAAGTGCTATAGGATGTGTTCAATTTCACAACCTCTAATCATCTGGACCTGTAAATTTATAGAGAGAGATTATAGAGAAAGCTGGATGAGATCACCAGCATCAAGAAATTAAATTTCTCCTTAAATTCACACAAGCTACCCAGAATTTTTGGAGCTTCCTAGAAATTGTACTAATTCCAGAGAGCATAGCAGTAATTTTCATTCACTGAAATTTTTGCTAACAACTCTGTGAGCAAAAGGAGGAAACAGATATGATCTATTTATTCACTAAAATTAAACTACCTGGAAAGAAATTCTGAGATAATTGTAATTCCTCATAGAATTTCTAGTAGTTCTCATTAATATATGAGTCATACATAGGGAAAGAATATACCACTTTTATCTGGTTCTGAATTTACAAAATTTAACGTTAGAAAGAAGAACAAAAATTTAATCATGACCTTTTCCAGGAAGGTATTATTATAAAATAATCTTAGAGGCAAAAAAAAATAGAGTAACCAAAGTGTATTAGATTGATCAAATGCCCCATTTAATAGAGCTTTTCCTTCAATTTGGTGTCAACCAGACTTTTTATTCATTCAGTCCATGAAAGCAGAGTATGCAATATAAAGGAACTGTTTTTATAGCATGCAAGAGCCACTCAGAAACAAATTTGTTTAAAAAACTCACATTTCAGATATGGCAAGAACCATGAAGAATATCTAGTTCAATATCTCAAACTTTACACATGATGAAATTGAGCTCAGTTCTCATTGAAGTTTCTTCAACTTATCTCTTTTCTTTTCTTCCTGTTCTCCTAGTTGAATCACACTATACATTGAAATGATTATATATACTACTATTGGGTTAAGAAACACATTAATGTATTTTCAAGTTTTATCACTTCAGCTTTCAGTTCCGGCACTATTGCTCATGGCTCTCTCTAGTTACATATTTGGTGAGTTGTTTTTTTTTTTTTAAAGAATTTTGGCTTTGGTTTCTTAGTGTATAACATTCCTCATCACAAATTTTGTAAACTTTCATGAATAAATTACTCATTTTTACTCTTTCATATAAAGATAGAGTATATATCATAGATGGGATAGAAATCTCAACTTTGTCTGGATGCAACCAAAAATGTGCCTATTTTATTTAAGATTGCTATTTTCTAGGTTTGGACATGTTTTTAAATGGTGCTGTGAATAATAATTGCTTGATCACACACTTCAGTCTGTAGGGTGAGTTCAGAGCTTCAAACTACCTGCTGCACTCTACCCATCAAGAATCACTAATGTTAGTAAAGAACTATATGGAATCATGAAAATCACAGTCAGTCTGCCATAATATGGAATTGACATTTAATGGGAAGGAGAAAAGTCATTATAAAAAAAAAAATAGGCAGAGCTATTCCATTTTCTTCTTATGACCTTCAAGTTTTACTTTTTACTTTTTAACATTTCCACATGGCTTGAAAGATGAGACTCAGATATAATCTGTGCTTAGAAATTGCTATCCTGTATAAGGTCAAATAGGAATCAATTTGGGGATCATGGACAAGGAACTATAAAGCAAGCGACCTGTATCTTCTTTCAGTCTAAACCAAGAACAAAAGGAACATAAGGAAACTTCAAGACATACATGAGGCCTCTCATAGTTAGCTGGGAAAAAAGGTTTGTAGTTGAAACAAAATACACTCAAATACATTGGGAATTTTCCTAATATGTGCCTTCTTCAGTATAAATATTTGTAAATACACAGGTAATGAAAGCAGGTGGGTGGCCCAGTTGATGGCATATAAGAATTGAAGATCTTATTTTTCTCTTTGCCAA
Source organism: Giraffa tippelskirchi (assembly GCF_054371585.1). Lineage (NCBI taxonomy): Eukaryota > Metazoa > Chordata > Mammalia > Artiodactyla > Giraffidae > Giraffa > Giraffa tippelskirchi. The sequence continues at coordinate 77,695,312 of NC_137275.1, read as the reverse complement.
ATATGACTATATTTTGAATTATTAAACCAAACTTTGATATTCAGCTTTTGTCATAATTTAGACTCTATATGTGGAAATTTGAAATCTCAGAAGAAAACCAGTAGGAACAGTAAGACATTAATCTTAGCAAGATTAAGATTAGAAAAATTGGCTTAGAAGGGCTGATTCCATAAAGATATCTAGTCAATGAAAGTCCTATCTAAAGGAATGTAGTAACAAATTCATTTAAGCCTAGATCAGCAAGAATATATGTACAAGTCCCATAGGGTTGTTGAAATGAAAAGAAGTGGTGGTAATTTTAGAGCAGACAGAGGAAACTTTGTGGTCCCTCTTCCTATAGCAGAAGAATCACTGGCAACAGCTGAGGTGGTTCTCTATTTACTCCCTGTCAGGATCTTGTATGATCCTGGATAGAATATTTATTAAAGTTATTCTTATAAAATGTCATCTATGTTAATGAAAAAAAGAAATACTAATCTTGTGTACTCTAAATACAATGACTTGTTCTGCTCAGTAAGACTTAACCATGAGAAAAACTTTTAAATGAAATTTCTCTTCCTGAGTAATATGAACCAGTTAAGTCTAAAATACAGAGACCCTCTATATTTAATGTGTAGGGTTTGGGAATAAACAAGCCAATGGAAAGTAAACTTTCACCTGTTATTTAAAGGGAAGATGAGGGATAATTATTTTTAAAAATTAAACCATTGTTTTTGATAATGGAAATAGGGAACTCATATGCCATAAGAGTAATCAACATCACCAGTATCCTCATCATTGTTATCTAATAATGAGTCATCATCTCCAATCTTCTTTTTTGAACTATAAGCAGGCTTCGACATGGTTCATCAATCATTTCTCTTTGCCATACTTCACTTCAGCTCCAGAACAATGCATTCTCCTGGCTTTTCTCCTTTCAAATGGATGGTTTGTGTTTTATCTCTTTTACTGTTTCTTCCTCATCTCTGCTCTCTAAGAGCTGGTGGTTTCTGGCAGTCATGATTCTTTTTTTTTTTTTTTTTAGTAAAATTCACTCCCCTAGAGCCTTATCAAATTTTGTGGTTTTAAATATTTTCTATACATAGACACTCCCTAATATGCATTTCCAGCACAGATATCTCTCCCTGTTCTTGACAACTTTACATGCATATCTATAAAATATCACAAAATGATAGTACTATAGCTGTTATTTGCTTTTTAAAGTTAGTATTTAGTATTGCTTCACTTTTTTCCTAAACTTTTTCTTTTTCTTCCTATTCAGTATTTCTATTTGCATGAAGTTTGATTCGAACTTTACAGTGACTCTTCTATTTAAACAAAGCCAAATTTTCCTTTGAAATTCTTAATACATTCAAATTTATTATTTTACAGACTTACCTTACATGTTCTATTGTAGTACATCCCTGTGTCCTGACACCACTGCAATATCCCCTTTGATTGCCAGAATTATTTTTTAGTCTATTATTTCCCCTATTAATTAGAATATTATGCATTCTATTTTCAATTTGTGTAGTTACACTAAATATTTTATCATTAATTCTTTGGTCATCAAAATCTAAAATTTTTTGATATATTTACTACTCTCCCTTAAGTTAAACTTGAGAGTACTTTAATGTCAAACATATCACTTGACATTTATATACTAGTTTTATCATGTATATTATTTCTGAAACCCACAGAGGAGTCATTGTTGTTTTTACAGATTTCTTTACATTTTTGCACTTATTTATAGCTTTCTTTGGAGAAGGCAATGGCACCCCACTCCAGTACTCTTGCCTGGAAAATCCCATGGACGGAGGAGCCTGGTAGGCTACAGTCCATGGGGTCACTAAGAGTCGGATGACTGAGCGACTTCATTTTCACTTTTCCCTTTCATGCACTGGAGAAGGAAACAGCAACCCACTCCAGTATTCTTGCCTGGAGAATCCCAGGGACGGCGGAACCTGGTGGGCTGCCGTCTATAGGGTTGCACAGAGTCGGACACGACTGAAGTGACTTAGCAGCAGCTGCAGCAGCAGCATAGCTTTCTTTGTTCCTTCTGTATTATTTTTTTGCATCTTGAAATTTTCCTTTGCTATTATTTTTTTCTGCCTACAATATCTTCTTAAGAATTTTCTTTAGTAATATTACATTTGTAGTAAAATCTATTTATCATTGTTGTAGAATGTATTTTTTTTACCTCATCCTTACAAAGGATGTCAAGAAAACAATAACTAAATATGGAGTAGTATTATTCCACTACCTTTTGACTTACATTGTTTCTTTTAGGAAGTCAGTGTCAGTATAAATTTTGTTCCATTGAAAGTAATTTAAGTTCCCTGACACTATTACAATCAACATATGGTTACATGATTTATTAAGTATACTAAATAAGTTTCACAAGTTTATGTATACATCTGTGTTTCTTTTTTACTAATTAGGAAGTTGTTACCCCAGATATTGTAATAAGAAAATATCTGAAAATCACCAATTCTTGTTAGATACATCAGAGGATTGTGGACAAATGTATATTACAATAACAATAATTTTTTTTAATTGATATGCTAAGAAAGAGAGAAAGGAGTTATATAAAGCATTCAAATAAAACCACAGAAGGCAGAAAAGGAGTGGAAGAAAAAAAGAAAAAAATTATCAAGACAACTAACAGAAAATAGTTGCAAATGTTTTGACTGTTAACCCAGCTATATTAGTGAGCACAATAAATATGAATGATTTAATGCATATCATTAGACTGTCAGAGTGAATAAACCAAAAACAAGCTATACTTTGTCTACAAGAAACCCACATGGAAAATAAATATATGTATAGATTTAAAGTAAAGAAATGGATAAACATATATCGTGGTAACACAAATGGAAGGAAGCAGGGATAGCTATATTAATTCCAAACAAAGCACACTTGAAACAAGGAGAAGCTTCAGGGATAAAGAGAAGCATTACATAATGAAAGAGGGGTCAAGCCTCTATTAGGACATAATAACCCTTAACAGGTATGTGCCTGAAAACAGACTTTAAAAACATGTGAGGCAAAACATGATGGAACTGCAAAGAGAAATAGACAAATCCACTGTTAGAACTGGAGACTCCAGCACCCCTTTATACCAGTAATGGACAAATGCAGAGGGCAGAAGTTTAGTAAAAATATAGTTAAATAGAACATCACCATCTATCAACTGGATCTTATGTTCTGTATGAGATCCTTTTTAAGAGAATGAAAAGATCAGTCACAGACTAGGTGGAGATATTTGCAAAACAGATATCTGATAAAGACTTATATCCAGAATGTAAAAAGAACACTTAAAACTCAATAATAATTTTAAAAACCTGATTAAAAACTAGGTAAAAGATCTAAACAGATATATTACTGTAGATAATAAATAATAATAAATATGCATATTAAAATGTGCTCAACATCATATGACATTAGAGAATTGTAAATTAAAACAACTATGAGATACCCCTTTATACCTATTAGAATGGCTAAAATTGATAAACCTGACAATAATAAATGGTGGTTAGCATGTAGAGCAACAGGAATTCACCTTCATTGGTAATGAGAATGAAAAACGGTTGCACAATTTTGAAAGGTCATTTGGAAGTTTCTTACAGAGCTCATCAGAATCTTCCCATGTGATCTGGTAATTGTGCTCCTAGGTATGTACCCAAATGAATTGAAAATTTACATGCATGAAAGCTTGAAGATATATATACAGCAACTTTATTCATAATAAAAAATGAAAGTGGTGAAAATGTCCTTCAAAAAGTGAATGGATAAACAAACTGAGATACATCCATACAACAGAGTATTAGTGATTTTAAAAGCTATCAAGTCATGAAGAGACACAAGAGGAAAATTAAATGTAAATATATTGCTTAGTGAAAGAAGCTAATCTGAAAAGACTGTAGTGTTTGATTCCAACTATGTGACATTTTGAAAAAGGCAAAATTGTAGAGACAGTGAGAAAAATTATTAGGTGCCAGCATTTCAGGAAGAAAAGATGAAAAGGAAGAACACAGGGGATGTTTAATCAACCTCTTCTGCATGACGCTGTCATGGTAAAAACATGTCATTTTACATTAGTTAATATCTATGGAATGAACAACACAGAGTGAACCCAAATTGAAAATATGGACTTCAGTTAACAATAATGTATCAACATTGATTCACCAATTTGTAACAAATGTACCACAGTAGTGAAGATGTTAATAATAGCGGAAACTGTCCTGTGATGGGGAGGAGTAAAGGTGTAAAGGAACACTTTGTATCATCTGCTCAGTTTTTCTGTAAACCAAATGTGCTGTAAAAAATGACGTCTGTTAATATTTAATTTCAGTGTTATCCATATTTTACGTAAAATTTTAATTCTAGTTACTGGTGGTTGGGAATGTTGCTCCACCAAACTGCCAGAAATTGTAGTATGTGTGTGTGTGTGTGTGTGAATGCAATACTACTATTACATTATAAGAAAATATTTAGAAATATATTTAGAAAATATTCTAAGAAATATTTAGAAACTAAGAAAAACATTCTAAGAAAAATATTTAGAACTATGACTGACCTGCTCCTCGACAAAACTAAAATTTTTCAATTAAAAAAATCCACATGGTTAATTGCAGACTGATCTTACTAAAGTGAAGAAAATTATTTCACTTGATTTTTACATATAACTGTCATATAATGCAACCCTCAAAATATCTTTAAAAGGTCAAATGCTTAGACTGTATAAAATCCATATATATATATATGAATTATATATTCTAAAAGTAAAATCTCAGATATGTCTTAGACCCAACAAGTTCTTTTTTGTTTTGACCACAAGAAGTAAAATAAGCTATATACATTTCACTATACATAAAACAATTTAGAAGTTGTCTGTCCTTATATATAAAAATGTCTGGTTTTAATGGTTCATTTCAGAGGCTTCCATATTATTATGAGGGATAGTTCTTATGACATAGTTTTACAGAAATAAAACCAAAATTAATGTGCAATGATTGTTATTTCTTATTTGTTAGTAATTGAGATTTGCGTAAACAGTCTGAAAAGAGGTGATAGCTGTATTTGACCAATTTTAAGTGGATATTGTCAAGATTCCTCCTTTAAAGAGTGCTGCCAGAATAAGGACTAATCTTGTTTGGGTGTGTCTTTCATTACCTACACTTAAAGCCACCTGATTAGAAAGGGCCAAAAAAAATTTCATCTCAGTGATTGATAGTCCATCTCAATCTTACTTAAATGTGTTCAGTGGACCCCCTACAATATTTTTCTTCTATTTTCAAGTAATTTGACATGACATGTTATTGATATTTCACACATTATCATTCCCTTGCTATTTTCCTTTCTTATAGTAACAAACTGGTAAGCTCACAGTTTACCCCAGGACTAGGAACTAGAGCTACAATCTGTTGATACAGTTCAAATATTCGACGTAAAAGTATTGTGTAGTTTAATGCTTATTATTAAACAATACTTTTGTTTCAGAGTCTCATGCCTGTAACCAAGGAGGAAGAAATATGAGGATTAGCTTTGTTTCAGAGGAATGTTTTACAGCTGTTGCTGTTCAGTCACTAAGTTGTGTCTGACTCTTTGCAACCCTATGAACTGCAGCATGCCGGGTTTCCCTGTCCTTCACTGTCTCCTGGAGTTTGTTCAAACTCATGTCCATAGAATTGGTGATGCCATTCAAACATCTCATCCTCTGTTGCCCGCTTCTCCTTGTGCCCTCCATCCTTCCCAGCATCAGGGTCTTTTCCAGTGAGTTAGCTCTTTGCATCAGGTGGCCAAAGAACTATGACACTTTAAATTGCTAACCTTTTCACTTAATTAAACAAATATTTATATATCCTTAATATTGTTTCATTAAATTTAAACACTCCATTATAAACTGATTCTTCTCAGCAACTCTCAAAATGTTTGCGTGCAGAACACTGTCATAATGAATGTGTTGGATGCAAAGCAATGGTGCAGACTTACATTCTCCTCCCCAATTATCTGTGCTGCTTTTTTTATAGTAGATACTTCTGTCAATTTTAATTTCATCTTGGCTAAACACAAAATGGTGTGAAGACTAAGCAGATGGTTGTCACAAACAGAAGAACACAAATAAAATTTATGGGAAATTTTCCAGTCTGGTAGAGAAAGAGGAATTAGTCGCCAGACTCATTTTATTGTTCATGAATATCATGTGCCAAACCCTTCACATAACATGTGAAAAATAATCTTATTTGCAAACCCAAACAGTTTATGAAACATTTAACTGAATTGTCAGTGTGACTATTTTTAAGGAGATAATAATTATCAATGCACTGTGATAATTTTCTTATTAATTTTAAAGAGAAAAATTATATAATGAAAGAACAAATTGGGAAATGTACACTTTATGCTTATCTTTTGTATTGTTAGGCAATCTTTGCCTTGAACTGAATTGTACTCCTTTTAAATGAATTTTAGGGAAAATGTAAATTTTTGTGTTGCAATAGGTTGGATGGGAGAAGCATTTGAGTGTTTTCTTCCCTTTTTGTCTTAAGGAGATTTATTCCTAATGTAAATGGATTCATTCCTTGAATTCAAATTTTGTAGCAAGAAGAGGAAATGAAAGAGAATATTCTGTCTTTTTCAAGTCTAGAAAAGAAGAAAGAGAAGTCAGATAGGTGGTTTTGTATTTTACAAATCCTGAGAAACTTCCACTTGTTTTAGTAAAAAAGTGTGGCCAAATCTCTTTGCTTTTGATTATTCTCACATTGTGCTGCTGCTGCTGCTAAGTCGCTTCAGTCGTGTCCGACTCTGTGCGACCCCAGAGTGGGTTGCCATTTCCCTCTCCAATGCACGAAAGTGAAAAGTGAAAGTGAATTCACTCAGTCGTGTCCGACTCTCTGTGACCCCATGGACTGCAGCCTACCAGGCTCCTCTGTCCATGGGATTTTCCAGGCAAGAGTACTGGAGTGGAGTGCCATTGCCTTCTCCGATTCTTACATTGTAAGTTAGCCCAGAAAATTTCTGGAAGAAACATAGGTTTGAGATTACCTTTGTTGTTTGCATTAAGAAAGTTAATTTAGGTTTAACATATTAGGGATATAAAGTTTCAGTAACTTCAAGTACAGAATTTAGGGCCACTTTACACACAAACAGATCATTAGGCTCCCCTGAATGTTAGTAAAGATGTCCAGGCTCCAGCTCTGTTCTAAAATAATTCTAAGTGAGAAAATTCTGAGAAATTGTTTTATCTCATTTGCTGTAAGGAGAGTCATGATGTGAAATGGTCATTCTTGAGGGGGATATAGAACTACAGGTTGAATAAACTTACCTGAAAAGGAGGAAACAACATGTTTGTTATTGTATAGCTAAATATTTCACTCACAGCTTTTTAAAATACAGCACCAAATATAGTATGTATGTTTTTGATAGTTTATGGTATTGGTTAACTTTTGTGATGTCTTTACAAAAATGTATAGGTCATATTTAATATTTCCATCAAAAATATGAAAAGCAACACACATATACATATGAATAAAATGTGGAAAGCCACATGTATACAAACACATATATACAGCCATGCATATACATTTCATATACAAGATAGATAATGATATGAGCGAGAGTTGTGTCTTAAATTCATTTTGAAAGTGAAAAGTGTTAGTCACTCGGTCATGTTCAGCTCTTTGTGACCTCACAGACTGTAGCCCACTAGGCCCCACTGTCCATGGGATTCTCCAAGCAAGAATACTGTGAGTGGGTAACCATGTAGCCATTCCCTTCTCCAGGGGATCTTCCTGACCCAGGGATGGAAGCTGCGTCTCCCACATTGCAGGCAGATTCTTTACCATGTGAGCCACCAGAGAAGGTCAAAAATCCAGGATAAGAAAGACCAATATTACCAAGAAGGAAAAGCCAAAGAGTTTAGCCAAAATTATACTTTTGGTTTTACTCTGGGAGGTGCTTACCAATTCTGAATGCAAAACAAGAGGCTGAGAATCCAGGCTTTCCCAGGTAGACCTACTGCAACAGGACAGAGAAACCATCAGAAATTCTGGCAGAATTGTAGAGATGGAAATGTTTAACTCTAGACATTAAGTTAAGACTCAACACCTTAGTCACTATTTCTAGTAAGGTGAAACTTTTCTGCATATTAAGAGATCCTAGGACTCAGATGATATTTAGTGGTCCCTTTCCCCCTCCAAAAATCTAGAGCCTTTCTTTAGAAGTTAATCACTCAGTCGTGTCCAATGCTTTGCGATCCCACAGACTGTAGCCTGACCGGCTCTTCTGTCCATGGAATTCTCCAGGCAAGATACTGGAGTGGGTCGCCATTTCCTTCTCTAGGGGATCTTTCCTACCCAGGGCTCAAACCCGGGCCTCCTGCATTGCAGGCAGATTCTTTACCAACTGAGCCACTGAGCCCTTTTCTTTAGAAGCTGCTCTCACATGAACTGTCAGCATTCCTCAAAAAAAAAAAAAAAAAAAAGATGTTGACAATTTGGTATCTGGTTCTGTATTAGTTTGCTAGGGCTTCCATATAAAGCATCACACACTGAGTACCTTATATTAATACAACAGAAGTTTTTTGTCTTGCAATTCTGGAGGTTAAAAGTCCAAGGTGTTGGCAGGCTTGGTTTCTAATAAGGGGGAACCTGTTCCATACTTCTCTCCTAGCTTCTAATTTGCTGGCAATCTTTGATCTTCCTTAGCTTGTAGTTGCATCTTCTTGATCCCTGCTTTCATGTTCACATGGCATTCTCCCTGTATGTATGTGTCTGTGTCCAAATTTTTCCTTTTAATTAGGACATTATGCTAATTTACAGTTCACCTATGTGATTCTCATTTTAACTTGACTGCCTCTCTAAAGACCTTATTTCCAAATAAGGTCACATTCTGAATACTGGAAATTGGAGCCTCAACATATCTTGCCAGGGCTTTCCACGTGGCTCAGTAGTAAAAAAATAATAATAATAATAATACTTTTTCTGCCAAGCAGGAGATTTGGTTTTGATCCCTGTGCTGGGAAGATCCCCTGGAGAGGAAAATGGCAACCCACTCCATTATTTTTGCCTGGGAAATCCCATGAACACAGGAGCCTGGTGGGCTACAGTCCATGGGGTCGCCAAGAGTAGGATATGACTTAGTGACTAAACAGTAGCCGCAATATCTTGCTGGGGACACGCAATCCAAGTTATAACAAGGTGTCTAGTGTTCAGAGACATTTTAAGTCCCTCTTATCTCTTCTTATCTCTTCATTCCTTTCTCCACGATGATGCTGATGTAAGTGATTTGGCACTGCTTATTCTTATGATGGGATTTGTTACATCTTATTTAGTTTGTTGCAGTGGTTTTCTGTAGGTGTTATTGTGCCTATGTATTCTGTTACTGTAAGAAATATTAATATCTTGAGATATGGTAATTGTAATACTATCATTCTGTTGTTACCCTCCTAAGTTATTTTTTAATCATACTCAGCACTCTGAATTTTTATTTATTTATTTTTAGTTTTGAGAATCATGTTATTTGATTCAGAGAATTTTCAGTCATTTTTTTTTTTCATCACTTTTTTCTTCTCCATTCTACTGTGTGCCTTGGAAAATCATTACAGTCATCAGTTTGGAAGCACATGAATTATCTTCCCTGTCTTTAACTTCTTTCCTATATTTTCCTTAACTTCATTTCTCCAAGTTGTCTGAGGGCAGATTTGATACTCTTTACCTCTTAAGTTAATATCCTCTGTTTGGTTTATCAAGACCATCATTTATTCTATCTTTCCAGTGCTATATTTTATTGTTGCCAAATGATTTTTTTCAAACTTATCTACTTATTAATTAAAAGCCTCTAATAGCTGTTATTTCCACCTGTAAGTTGAGTATTTTAATCACACATAATTTAACATCTATTTCAAATATTATATTCCGTTTTCTTGAATGTGTTGTCTCTTGTTTGGAAATCTTGGGTTTACACTTGATGGCATAGGATTTCTTAATGAATTTTGTAATTTTAGTTTGACATGCAAACTATGTGGAGTTTTCTACTCTCTGTACAGTGGGTTTTTGTCAAGTACTTCATCTCAATGTCTTTGGAGTTCATGTCTTCCAATTAAATCTTGTATTGATAGCTATAGGTCAGTGGCTGGCCATTTCCAACATTTAATTGGTACCTTTGATTTTTTTCTGGGTATGTTCTGTTTAGTTCAGTTAAGTCGCTCAGTCATGTCTGACTATTCGTGACCCCATGAATCGCAGCACGCCAGGCCTCCCTGTCCATCACCAACTCCCGGAGTTTACCCAAACCCATGTCCATCAAGTCAGTGATACCATCCAACCATCTCATCCTCTGTCGTCCCCTTCTCCTCCTGTCCCCAATCCTTCCCAGCATTAGGGTCTTTGCCAATGAGTCAACTCTTCACATGAGGTGGCCAAAGTATTGGAGCTTCAGCTTCAACATCAGTCCTTCCAATGAACACCCAGGACTGATCTCGTTTATGATGGACTGGTAGAATCTCCTTGCAGTCCAAGGGACTCTCAAGAGTCTTCCCCAACACCACAGTTCAAAAGCATCAATTCTTCAGTGCTCAGCTTTCTTCACCGTCCAACTCTCACATCCATACATGACCACTGGAAAAACCATAGCCTTGACTAGACGGACCTTTGTTGGCAGAGTAATGTTTCTGCTTTTCAATATGCTGTCTAGGTTGGTCATAACCTTCCTTCCAAGGAGTAAGCATCTTTTAATTTCATGGCTGCAATCACCATCAGCAGTGATTTTGGAGGCCCAAAAAATAAAGTCTGACACTGTTTTCCACTGTTTCCCCATCTATTTCCCATAAAGTGATGGGACCAGATGCCATGATCTTAGTTTTCTGAATGTTGAGCTCTAAGCCAACTTTTTCACTCTACTCTTTCACTTTCATCAAGAGGCTCTTTAGTTCTTCTTCATTTTCTGCCATAAGGGTGCTGTCATCTGCATATCTGAGGTTATTGATACTTCTCCCGGCAATCTTGATTCCAGCTTGTGTTTCTTCCAGCCCAGCGTTTCTCATGATGTACTCTGCATATAAGTTAAATAAGCAGGGTGACAATATACAGCCTTGATGTATTCCTTTTCCTATTTGGAACCAGTCTGTTGTTCCATGTCCAGTTCTAACTGTTGCTTCTTGACCTGCATACAGGTTTCTCAAGAGACAGGTCAGATGGTCTGGTATTCCCATCTCTTGAAGAATTTTCCACAGTTTATTGTGATCTACACAGTCAAAGGCTTTGGCATAGTCAATAAGGCAGAAATAGATGTTTTTCTGGAACTCTCTTGCTTTTTTGATGATCCAGCGGATGTTGGCAATTTGATCTCTGTTTCCTCTGCCTTTTCTAAAACCAGCTTGAACATCTGGAAGTTCACGGTTCATGTATTGCTGAAGCCTGGCTTGGAGAATTTTGAGCATTATTTTACTAGCGTGTGAGATGAGTGCAATTGTGCAGTAGTTTGAGCATTCTTTGAAATTGCCTTTCTTTGGGATTGGAATGAAAACTGACCTTTTCCAGTCCTGTGGCCACTGCTGAGTTTTCCAGATTTGCTGGCATATTGAGTGCAGCACTTTCACAGCATCATCTTTCAGGATTTGAAATAGTTCAACTGGAATTCCATCACCTCCACTAGCTTTGTTTGTAGTGATGCTTTCTAAGGCCCACTTGACTTCACATTCCAGGATGTCTGGCTCTAGGTGAGTGATCACACCATCATGATTATCTGGGTATAAGCAACCATAAATTTTCTGCCAAATTCTAGGAGAATGGGTGGAAATATTTGTTCTCCTGTTTATGATTCAGAAGTATATCCCCACTCTTCACCTCAAACATGGGGCTCAGCATCATCTCTCTGACATCAACTGTGGAAACATAATGGATCCCAGGACTCAGTCACTAAAACACAAACCCTTCGGACCTGTCTCATACCGGCATTTATAAACCCTGTTACTTCAGTGTGAACTTAGAAGCTAGATGATCCTTTTAGTAAATATTTATGAAAATTTTCATCTTGTTTTTACACATCAACATTTATTTTAATAGTTAAAAATAGTTTTACCTCTCTAATTTTGAAGCAGAAGGTCAAGTTAAAAAAATATGTTAATACTACCATCTTGTTTCACAATTCCAAGAATATTTAAGGGATTAGGAAAGCACTCACCAGTCAGTAACTAAGTATAGAAACCTTCCCTTTAAATATTGGCCCAATTAACTGAAACTCTGTAATTGATTCCATGTGTGGCAGCCAACCAAGTCGGTTTATCTTCTTACACAAAATCTGGTGTATCTCAAATTCTGGCCTATGTCTGACTGTTTCTCTGTCTCATCAAAGTTCAGAATGGTCCTGGTGTCCTTTCAGTTCATCTAAAAATGAGGCTGTCCCTTTTTTTCTCCCAGGAAGATATGAGTTTGTGAGGCAGAGATACAACACCTGACTACCAAAGCAGACACTGCAGAGATGAGCAAATTTCTTTCTTCTCTAGGTCACTTGCCAGATGGATCACCACACGCCTCCTAAATATTCTTCCTATGATTAATGAATCACTTGGCACAACCAAATGTGGCTTAGTCATAGTTTCAGGAATAAAACCCCTGATAGTCTGTTCTTATACTGGGCTCCAAAAAGGTTGCAGCTGAGAATACTAGATCCGCAATGAATTTTCACTCAATATTTCACAATATTGATAACATTACTACATTTATGAAAGTATGATTTGTCTTAAGGTCCTGAATTATAACTAATAAAATAGTTTCATAATTTTAAATAGGATAGTCTATGTACATTAAGTTATATAGCTATCAGTTATGTCATCATGTAACTATAATCTTCTGTATAAAATAATAATTTTTATCCTCAGAACTACATTTTATATAAAAAAGAAAAGTTTGAAATAATTTAACCCAAAATTTCATTGTGATAAACCAGTGGCAGTATCTGCCAAGGTAATCAGAAATGTCACGTTTAATTTTAACATGCTTGAAGCATTTATTTAACCATCTGCCTGGCTCCCTTAGCCATATAGGAAAAAAATAAAATAAGCCATGTGGATATCAGTGAAGCACAAGGTAAAAACAAATTTTCCACAAAATATTATTTTATTGCTGCAAAAATAACTCAAGACTAACCTTACTCTAAATCATGGGAGCACAGAACTGCAGGAACTCATAAGCAACACACATACTAATATTGAACCAAAGCCCATGGCACGTATATCAGAATTGTTAGCTAGAAAAGGAAAGCATAAGTTCTTTAGTTTATATTTTAGCCTTTCAAAACTACTGTTCTTAATCACATACTCTTGAAAAAGTATCATGAAATTTACATCAGTCATGAAGTAAGCCAAATTTCCCCATTTTATAGAAAAGCAGTCATTGTGGCAAATCTGACTTTTATTCTTACATCAGTGTTCCCCAAAATATATTTGGCAGAAAAGTGGTTTTCAGCATATTGATAGGCATTACAGAAGTTTCCATTCTCTGAGTAAAATTGGTAGCGGAAAAAGTCTGATGTAAGTGGATCCACTTAGGAAGGGAAATTTAATTTCATGGAAGATAATTTTAATGTTTTGATTTGCACCTGGATTTTACAAAATAAAGTGAAAAACAATTGAAATTAGTTAATATTATTATCTATTAAAATTGTGTTAGTATTATAATGTGCTAATTTTAGAAGTAAATAATATTAAATTTTTGTACCACTGTTTTACTAATGACAGCAAGTAGTATGATATTATATCCTGAGCTTCATATTTGACTTTTATAAAAGACCTTCAGAGAGAATCTTTCTTGCAAAAATATCTGGAAGCTAATTCAGTGTTCTTCAGGGCTTCTTATTCTTTTCACTTCAATCAGTCATTGCATCATTTGCAGGACTTTCATTTTGTTTGCAATAATTGTACTGCATTTGTTTTGTTTAAGTGTACGGTACAGTTGACCATAGACTGGGCCACCACTGTGTTAGCTATTTACCGGTTTCTCAGTCTCAAATTGCTGGGGCTGGGAGTCTTGAACTTTATTTTCCAGTCTCCCATTAGAGGCTTCCTCTAGGCCACTGCCAATAGGAAACAGGGGTAGGAAATCACCAGGCAGAAAGAAGAGAGACATGTCAATCTTCTGTCTCCCAAAGTATGAAAACTGCTGGAGGTTGCCTTATGGCAACAGGAGGGGTAAGGTTAGTTTGGAACCTTAAGCACAGGCAGCATGATTATTGATCCTATAGCCCTTGTCACTGCTTCAGTTTGGGAGTGGATCCAAAACCAAATATAACAAATCTCCAAATACAGCAGCACTCACAAGCTTGTGGGTTACAGAACAGGATTGGTAGCACCTCAGTAATACCTTTTTTTCTTTGTTCCTTTTACTGCTCCTCATTTTGCCTTTTTCAACAATACTGAAACTATTTCTCTGGATTAAATCCCACCTGTTTTAAATGAGCACAATGATTTATTTTTTCTTGATGGTGCCACACAGACACAAGGAGTGAAATGTGGCTCATGAGGGGAAGGAATGCATTTTCCTATTGAGTATGGCAGATTGTTGGAGTAGACACTGAATTTTCAGTGACTGTTTTATTAGGGAACACATTAGAGAAAAGAGATTACTTAAGGTACTTTGAGAACTAATTTGATGAATTCCTAGACATCAGGGATGCCCTTTAGTCTAAGTACATGATTCATAGTCTGATAATTTGGGAAAATGTGGGTGTTATGGAATAAACTATATCCCCCTAGAATCCATATAATGAAGCCTAAACCTTGGTAGCTCATAATATGATTGTATTTAGAGATAGGGCCACTATAGTGGTCAGTTCAGTTCAGTCGCTCAGTCGTGTCCGACTCTTTGCGACCCCATGAATCGCAGCACGCCAGGCCTCCCTGTCCATCACCAACTCCCAGAGTTTACCCAAACTCATGTCCATCAAGTCGGTGATGTCATCCAGCCATCTCATCCTCTGTCATCCCCTTCTCCTCCCGCCTTCAATCCTTCCCAGCATCAGGGTCTTTTCCAATGAGTCAACTCTTCGCATGAGGTGGCCAAAGTATTGGAGTTTCAGCCTCAACATCAGTCCTTCCAATGAACACCCAGGACTGATCTCCTTTAGGATGGATTGATTGGATCTCCTTGCAGTCCAAGGGACTCTCAAGAGTCTTCTCCAACACCACAGTTCAAAAGCACCAATTCTTCGGCGCTCAGCTTTCTTCACAGTCCAACTCTCAAAGGTTAAATGAGGTCTTATGTATAGTGCTTAATCCAATACCTCTTATGTCCTCATAAAGAGAGATTAAGACATACAAGAGGAGACACTGGAGAATGTGAGTACAAGGAGATCAGGCCATTGAGAGTACAAGAAGGCAGTCATGTACAAGCCAAGGAGAGAGGCCTCAGCAGAAACCAAACCTGCCAATAACCTTCATCTTGGACTTTCAGCCTCCAGAAGTCTGGGAAAATACATTTCTGTTTAAGGCCTTAAATCTTTGGTATTTTTTTTTATAGCAGTCCAAGTAGACTAACACTGAGGGTGAAAGTATGGTAAATGGGTTTATTTATTGTGCAAATGTTCATTGTGATATTTTTTCAATGAGATTATACCTTCTGTTTCCCACATTATTCACTTGCCTCTTTTTCTTCACAGAATATCTCACAAATCTGTTGTTAGTAGAACACTCTTTGTGAACCTGCCTCAGGTTTTCAATTTTCTTAATAAGACATTTAGGACTATGATTCTTGAGTACAAGCATCTTGTCTTTCTCTTTTATCTGGTCATAATTGTAGTTACAGATAGTATATCGAAAGTGCTAATACATCCTTCCCAGACAACTTTTCCATCAGTGCCTCCTCAAAGGTGAATTTTCATCTCTCATTCTGACTTCATGGCCATCCTTATCTCTCCTTTAATATGGAAGATTCACTTATTTCTCTGTTTCTTATAAGGAATGGAGCATTTGTTTTTTTATTGCTATATAAACAAATTACCTCCAAAACTTTCAGAATGTATTTATTGTCTCATGTTTATTACCGCACAGCCTCTGTAAGCTGGGAAGTTGGAAACAGCTTAGCTAGTAATTGGAACTCAGAGTTTTTCATGGGGTTTTAATCCAAATGTTGGCCAGAGCTGCAGTCATCTGAAGGTTTGATGAGGGTTGGAGGATCTCCATTCAAACTTACTCATATGATATTAGTAAGATGCCTTAGTCCCTCATTGGATGTTCTCCAGAAATGTCAGTTCTTCACCATGTGGACTTCTTAGAGCCAGCTTTCCCTGAGCTACTGAGATCCCAGAGCTGACACGAGAGAGGAAAATATACAATATCTTTAATGATTTCCCCTCAGAAGTGATATACCATCACTTCCGGCATATTCTATGGGTCATAGATCCCAGCTCTGATTCAATGTGGGAGGGACCTGGCTACACAAAGATGTGAATACCAGGAGGTCATGATCATTGGGGCTCTCATGGATGCTGGCTATTAGAGAAATGCAAAATAAATTGTCAAATTAAATTTTGACACCAATTACAGTGTCTTCCTTAGGTATTTACTTTAAATATTTTGTCAATGTAATCTATTTCTGATGATTTTTAAGTCTTTTTAAAAACTAGTTTCATGTTTTATGAGCTGTTCCAATAATTTTATACCAATCATAATGCAACGAATGTCAATACAGTTTTGTTCACCCTTCTGGAAAAAGTAGAATAACTGAGAAACAGACATACAGCAGGTATGAATTTGTCTTATCTCACTCAAATATCACACATTTATTTTATATCAGGCTTCTCATGTTTCAAAAAAGAGTTTATAATAGACTAGAAAATGAACAATAATTTATATGTTAGATAATGGATGTTAGACTACCTGTGACAATCTAAATAAATAAAAGCTTATAAAAAGAAAATATTTTCCTCATGAGAATCTTTAGGATTTTAAATTGTCAGATAACTTCAGTGGGTCAGTCTCAATTATTACAGAACTTGATAGCATTTTCCTCAATCTTCATGAATGCCTCATTATACATATTATTGCTTGAGCTTGGAATCTGAGCCATTCTTGGTTTCTGATAATGCCTCATCCTCCACATTCAATTAACCAGCAAATTCTGTTGATTCAACCTCCACTTTATATGACCAGTTCATCACTTGTAACAATTTCCATATCATCAATTCAACTACATGTCATCAACATTCTTTCCCTGGTCTATGCAACAGTCTCTTGTCTCTTTTCTTACTATTTTTCTTCAATCAATTTAATCTTCACTCAGGAAACAGACTAATCATTTCAAATGGAAAAAAAATGGTGAAAGTTGGCAGTGACTTCCCATTGCATTTAGATTAATATCCAAATTGTTTACAATGACCTTCAAGGTCCTACATTATACTTATTTATTTTAATTGTTTTACTGACGTATACTTGATTTATAATATTATATTAGCTTCAGGTATACAATATACAGACTAAAAATTTTTATAGATTTTCTATTTAAAATTATTATAAATTATTGGTTATATTCCCTCTGTCTGTACAGTATGTCTTTGTTGCTTATTTATTTTATAAATTGTAGTTTGTACTTCTTAACCTGCTACCTCTCTCTAACCCTTTTCCCTTCCCTCTTCCCACTGGCAATTACTTTGTTCTCTATACCTGTGAGTCTATTTCGCTTTTGTTATATTCATTTGTATTATATCTTAGATTCCACATGTAAATGATAACCTTCAATATTTGTCTTTATTTGGCTTATTTCAGTAAGCATAATTCCCTTTAGGTTGATTGACATTGTGGGAAATGGCAAAATTTCATTCTTTTTATGGCTCAGTAATATTCTATTATACATACATAAAGCATCTTTTTTTATCCATTTTTCTGTTGATGGACATTTAGATCACTTCCATATTTTGACTGTTGTAAATAATGCTGCTATGAACATTGAATCACATATAGTTTTTGAATTACTATTTCTTTCTTTCTTTTGGCTCTATACCCAGGAGTGGAATTGCTGGATTTTTAGTTTTTTGAGAACCTCCTCTCCTCCTATACTGTTTTCTGTAGTGGCTGCACCAACTTACATTCCCAGCAATACTGTGCAAGTGTTCCTTGCATATCCTTGCCAACATTTATTAACTGCAGTCAGTTTCTTGATAACCATTCCAATTGTGACAATCTTGAAGGTATATCTCATTGTGGTTTTGATTTACAGTTCTCTGATGATTAGTGATGTGCATATTTTCATGTGGCTGTTGATCATCTGCATGTTTTCTTTGGAAAAATGTCTATTCAGATCTTCTGTCCACTTTTTATTAAGGTTGTTTGTTTTTTAGTATTGTGTTGTATGAACTGTTTTTATATATTGAATATTAACCCATTATTGGTCATACAATTTGCAAAATATTTCTCCTATTCAGTAGGTTACCTTTTTGTTTTGTTGATGGTTTTCTTTGCTGTACAAAAACTTTTAGTTTAATTAGATCCCACTGTTTATTTTTAATTTTGTTTCTTTTGCTCATAACTTCTTTTTCATTTTTGATTTTATTAATTTGTGCCCTTTATTTCTTGATGAACCTGGCTGATGATTTATCAGTTTTGTTTATCTTTTCAAAGAACCGGCTCTCCATTTCACTGATTGTTGTATTTTTTTAGTCTCTACCTTATTTATTTCTGCTCTGATCTTTATGATTTCTTTCCATCCACTAACTTTAGGATCTGTTTGCTCTTCTATTTCTAGTTCCTTTAGGTATAAGGTAAGCTTGTTCATTTTAGATTTTCCTTGTTTCTTGAGTTAAGCTTTTACAGATATAAACTTCTCTCTTAGTACTATTTTGCTGTATTTCATAGATTTTTGAATCACTGTTTTCATTTGTCTCCGGATATTTTTTTATTTGATTTCTTCAGTGATCCATGGGTTGTTTAGTAGTATACTGTTACTCTCCATGGGCTTCCCAGGTGGTGCTAGTGGTAAGGAACCCACCCACCTGTCAAAGCAGGTAGACATAAGAGATGCAGGTTTGATCCCTGGGTTGGGAAGATCCCTGGAGAAGGGCATGGCAACCCACTCCAATATTCTAACCTGGAGAACCCTATGGACAGAGGAGCCTGGTGGGCTATGGTCCATAAAGTTGCAAAGAGTAGGACACGACTGAAGCAACTTAGCACACACACCCTCTCCATCCATGTGATTGTGTTTATTGTGTTTTTTTCTTGTAGTCAATTTCTAGTGCCATAGTGTTGTAGTTGGGATGGATGCTTGATATGATTTCAATTTTCTTAAATTTAGTAAGACTTGTTTTGTGGTTGAGCATACGACCTATCCTGGGGAAAGTTCCATGTGCACAATAAAAGAATGTATTATACTGTTTATGGATGAAATTTTCTATGTATATCTATTAGGTCCATTTTTCTAATAGGTCATTTAAGGCCAGTGTTTCCTTACTAACTTTCTGTCTGGATGATCTGTCCAGACAGATATAAATGTGTTGAGTTGATCCTGTCAGGACTCTGTACGCTTTCTGGACTTGGATATTTGTTTCCTATAACAGGTTAGGGAAGTTTTCAGCTATTACATTGTCAAATATGTTCTCAGCCCTTTATGTCTTCTCTTTCTAGAATCCCCAATAATGCCAGTGTTAATATGCTTAGTGTTGTCTAAAAGATCTCTTGAACTGTCCTTGTTATTTTTCCCAACTTTGAAGAAAGTGGCCTTTTGGATGAGCATCCTATGATTCCAGCAGCATACTCTCCACTGTTTGCTAGATCAATATACTCTAGATTTGCCCCATGTGGGCTGTATGGGTCCTTCTATTGAGGCAGGTTGATAACTGTGAGTAGTCTGGTAGGTGTCGCTGGCCTCTAGTCAAGTTGGTTGCCTTGTGCCTGTTGTCAGTCATTTTTGATGGGGCCAGGTCACAGATGGCTGGCTGCAGAACCCCAGGGTATCCTGGAGCTACTGCTGGCTTCCTGATGGACAGAGCCAAGACCTGGGGTGGGTGTTTGTGAGGCTAACGTTCCTGGATCTAATGTTGGCCTGTTGGTCCTTAACATAGCTCCCTGTGGGTCCTGTGGTGTCCCAGAACTGATGCTGGCCAACTGGCTGAGTGGGGCTGGATCCCAAGGTGGCTGGCTTAGAGATCCATGGTGCTTCAGAGCTGGTTTTAGCTTTCTGGTGGGCAGAGCCTGGGCTCAGAGTGTCCTGACATAGCGACAGCTCACTAAGCTGAGTTCCAGGTTCATTGATTGCAAAGTCAAGGGATTTCTAGAGCTGGTATCAGCCTCCTGGTAGGTAGGGCTGGATCCTGGGGCCACTGATGAAGCGTTCCAAGGTGTTACAAGGATGGTTGACCTGCTAGTGGGCAGAGATGGGGCCTGGGGGTCCCTGGTATGGTGCCAGCTTGCTGTTGTGTTGGCAGCTGAAGCTTGACAAGGCAGATTAAGGGGCTGCTGTGGTTCCTGGATTGATGCCTGCCCACTGTTTGGTGGAGCCAGGGCCTAGGCACTAGTACTGCCCCAGTGATATCCAGAGCAAGGTAGGGTCTATGACTGCAGGGCCTAGAGCCTCAAGAACTGGTGCTGGCTCATAGCTGGGTGGGGCTGAATCCTGGAATCATTGGCTGTATATCTCAGGGAGTCCTAGAGCTGGTGTTGGCCTACTAGAGGGTGGGGTCTGTTCCTGCCATAACTGGCTACAGGGTCTGGGACATCTTAAAGCTTACATAGGCTCACTGGTAGGTTTTAGCACCTGGCTGATGGGTCCATGGTTTCTCAGATCTGGTCTTGGCCTGTTGGTGATTGGGGCCAGGGCCCAGGAATCCCAGGCCTGTTGCCAGCCTACTGGTGGGTGGACTGGGAACTGACATCACAGGCTGAAGGTCTGTGGTGGTTATAGCTCTGTTATCTACCAGCTGGTGGGTGGCCTGGCTATATTTTCATTCTGGAGTCACTTCTTAAGTTCTAGGTCATTAGTCTTCCATTTTCATTATAAAAAAGAGAGGAGAAAAAACCACTTTTTTTTGTGCCTTAAACTCTTTACATGTGTACTGTTTTCTTTTTTAAAACCTTTAAACAAGCTTTTCTCTACTTTTCCTATGAGTGACTTTTCTCACACCACCTCTTTCAACTTAACATTCTATGTCCTCACAGAGGGCTTTCCTGAACAATTCTCTCTTGTTAGGTGTATTCTATCTCCAGCAACATCCTTTCTGATCTAGTACTCGCTGAAACTTGTTAATCTCTATTATAAGAACATCCACCGCATTGCTTTCTTTATTCATTTTCTTTACTATCTTTGTCTATTTTTTTGTTGTCAACTAGAATATATAAATTCTTTTGTTCTCCTTGAAGCTGAGATGCGTACCACATGGCCTTGCATGTTTTAATAAATATATTAATAAATATATAGCCAGAGGTTCATTATGAATTTTTATCCAAATCAAATAATTGGAGCAGTTCCTCTTCAGCAGCTCTATAAGAGCCTTGCTCTTTGATCTGTTAGTTTGTCCCATTGCTACTGGAGATAGCTTTAGCAAGAGTGGATTTTCACATCTTGGCCATGTTCTTCCTAATTTCTACCATCACACCAGACTCTGTCTTTCTATATAGAAAGTAGTTTTCAATATCTGAAAATTATTTTAAATAATAAAATATTTTTAAATAGTTTATAAATCATAAAACTTAAATGCCTACCAGCCTTGCTAGTAAAAAAAATAAGGTAACCTTAACTTATAAAAAAAATTAGAGATGGAACCATTTTCCCTGTAGTCTGAAAGCCAGTTAGTTCCCTTAAAAAGTTTTTAGTCACTGTAACTAATATGACATTTGAGCGACTTGAAAACATTTGTGGATTACAGGGAATCCAACTAATGGAAACTAATAAAAGGCATTACCACAGTCTACCATTCATAATCCCTTTAAAATGTTTTAGGGTCATTAATGCTTCCTTCCAGGTGAGAAATCTCATAGGCTTTCAACATCTCTAGTAGCAGACACAGCAGGATAAAAAAGTGTGTGCTTTATTGGTACTTTCAAACATGTTATTGGATGCCCCTTCTCACACAAAAGTTGCCATGTTATAAAAAGGGCTGCTGCTGCTGCTTAGTCACTTCAGTCATGTCCGACTCTGTGTGACCTCTGGACTGCAGCCTGCCAGGCTCCTCTGTTCATGGGATTCTCCAGGCAAGAATATTGGAGTGGGTTGCCCTGCCCTCCTCCAGGGGGATCTTCCTGACCCAGGGATGGACCTGGGTCTTCTGCATTCTTTATCGCTGAGCCGCCAGGGAAGCCCCTAAAAGGTGCCCATGTCACTATTAGTAGATGAGAAATGATGCTGGCCAACACATTTATTGTGTTGAATATACCTTGGAAGGGCTGATGCTGAAGCTCCAATATTTTGGTCACTTGATGCAAAAAGCTGCCTCATTAGAAAAGACCCTGATTCTGGGGAAGATAGAAGGCAGGTGGAGAAGAGGATGACAGAGGGCAAGATGGTTGGATGGCATCACTGACTCAATGGACATGAACATGAGAAAGCTCTGGAAGATGGTGAAGGACATGGAAGCTTGGTGTGCTAGAGTCCATGGGGTCACAAAGAGTTGGACATGACTGAGCAACTGAGCAACAACAACACATTTAAGACAGAGAAGTCCCAAATCTGAAAACCCTTTGCTTATTCAACTACTTATGATAACTTTGTAAATTTTTAAACATAAACATCACAAAAAATTTATATAGCCATGCAAAGCAATTTTCACTTTTTGTTATTACAGAAATGACAATAATAAAAAATTTACACTCATTTATTGACATTACTGTCAGACATATGATTTTGAATTTTTTGAGATAGTAACCACAAGCAAATAAATTTTATAACTCTCATTCCTCACAAATAGTTTTACTCCTAGTGATGTCTTTGTAAGTTCTTCCCTAATGATCTCTTTATTTGTTGAAAGTAGGAGTGTGATTTCTTTATTCACAATAGTTGAAATATCAATCGAATCTCAATCAATACTTAATATTAACTGAACGTCTCCAATGTGCCTTGCACTGTTAAGCTGTGTGAATTCTAGACATGAATCAGGCAGGGACAAATCTGAGCACCTCAGTGCCTCCGATCCTTTACCCTGCTGGCTTCTGAAGAATATCTAGTTTCCCTTGGAAGTAATGCTACTTTCTGAATCTGCTTCAGAAATGTTTTGGGTCAAAGACAGACACCATCTCTATTGTCTCTGAAAATTTTTCTTTAGCACGGGAAGTGCACAGTGGAGCTGCCGTGAGAAAGACCCATGAAAATCCTGCTGCATACAACAACCATTGTCTTAGCAAAGCTCACTTTTGGACCTCTTCAGTTGCATGTGACTGAGGGTTTCCTGTACATTTTTTTTTTTTAATGACAAAGAGCATTCAACTTGTATAATATGAAAGTTACAGCTATAAATATGTGATACCGAGTTGAGCTAGACTGAAAATTTGAATCAATCTAACTCTAATGTTGGCTTTTTTATGTTGACGTCCTTGAAAGTATGATTTATATAGTATTAAGATATGACTAGCCTGCTGATAAGAATGTCATAGAATATACTGGTTCAAATATGCACTTCATATTAGTTTATGGAAAGCCCTCCTCTTCTTAATAGCTTGCATTCATGGAAGCAATTCCTTCATTTGATACCTTTTCACCACTACTATTTCAACCATATTAGCTATGAGGTATATATATATATATATTTTTTTTTTTTCCCCTGGTCAATATAACAAGTAAATATCAGAGAGAAGATAACGTCTTCCTCAATGTCTGAAATTCCTGGGAAGATTTGGCCCATTAAAAAAAAAAAAACAAACTATTTAGACTTAGCTATCATTTCTCTTAGAGGCTTATTAAAGATAATAGCACTAAGTATTTGTTTACAACCAAATTTCTAGAAACATAATCAAACAACTCCCAAGGATGCAATCAGTCAGGAAACATCTTTCACAACAAATCTCTGTGGGATAATCTGACACAGTTGTGGGCCCCTTGATTTCTCTGATGCATGAAACAGAGTGTAGACTGTGTTTTGGAGTATTCCTGGATTTGTGTGGGAATGGTGAGCTCCTTTCTTGACTGGACAGTTTGCATATCATTCCTTTTCCACTGTTATCTCTGTTAATGCTTCTCTGCTTCAGACGTATAAACTCTTTATTTACCTTACTATTCTTTGAAGTTATTCTCTTCACAGAACAAATGATCTGAAAATTAGTTCTTTAAAACTGACAACTGTATAAAAAGGAAAATCTTTTTTTAATTTAAAAGGAAAATTTATAAAAATTACATATTCTATTGGCAGAAATATGAAAGCTGTTGTTTTTTTTCCTTAATGAATATGACAGCAGAACTCTGAAAATGCCCCCTCCTCCCAGGATTATCTGCCCTAACACCTGGGACTATGAATATGGTGATATTTCATGGCTGTGACTATGTTACATATCATGACAAAAAGGACTTGGCAGATATAATTAAGATCAATTTACTTTAAAATAGATCACCTTGGGTTATCAGGTGGACCTAATCATATAACCATATGAGCCCTTTGGAAACAGGGAGTTTTTCCCAGCTGGGAGGAAAAGGACAAGTCAGAGAAATCAGAAGCTCAAGGTTGACATAGTATTGTTGGCTTGAAGATGGAGAGCTTCCTGTGCAATGACAGAAGAGTCATGTTTAGAAGCAGACCCTGGCTGACAGCAAGGAAAAAAAGAGGAATCCTTCAAGCCATAGAACTGAATTCAACTAACAACTTAGATGAGCCTGAATTGTGATTTTTCCCCAGGGTCTCCAGAGAAGAGCACATCTCTGCCAAGACCTTGAT
Organism: Giraffa tippelskirchi; assembly: GCF_054371585.1. Lineage (NCBI taxonomy): Eukaryota > Metazoa > Chordata > Mammalia > Artiodactyla > Giraffidae > Giraffa > Giraffa tippelskirchi. The sequence continues at coordinate 77,670,496 of NC_137275.1, read as the reverse complement.
TTCAGCATTGTGAGGCAGGACCATTTGCATCTACCCCGAGTTCTGTCCTACAGGACTTTGAGATAATAAATGAGGATTGTCTAAAGTGACTGAATTGTTTAACAGCGAAGGACAACTAATACAGAGATATTCTGAATTGTTCTTTTTTTCTGAGATATAAAAGACATTTATTGCTGGGTCATATGGCAATCCCACTGCTGGGCATACACACCGAGGAAACCAGAATTGAAAGAGATGCGTGTACCCCAATGTTCATCGCAGCACTGTTTACAATAGCCAGGACATGGAAGCAACCTAGATGTCCATCAGCAGACGAATGGATAAGGAAGCTGTGGTACATATACGCAATGGAATATTACTCAGCCATTAAAAAGAATACATTTGAATCGGTTCTATTGAGATGGATGAAACTGGAGCCCATTATACAGAGTGAAGTAAGCCAGAAAGAAAAACACCAATACAGTATACTAATGCATATATATGGAATTTGAAAGATGGTAACGATAACCCTATATGCGAGACAGAATAAGAGACACAGATGCATAGAACAGTCTTATGGACTCTGAGGGAGAAGGTGAGGGTGGGACATTCTGGGAGAATAGCATTGAAACATGTATATTATCATATGTGAAACAGAACACCATTCCATATTCGATGCATGAGACAAATGCTCAGGGCCAGGGCAATGGGATGACCCAGAGGGATGGGATGGGGAGGGAGGTGGATGAGGGGTCCAGGAAGGGGAACACATGTAAACCCATGGCTGATTCATGTTAATGTATGGCAAAAACTATTACAATATTGTAAAGTAATTAGCCCCCAACTAAAATAAATACATTTATTAAAAAAAAAAAAAAGACATTTATTGTATCAGTTAGAATTCTTTGGGCTACAAATACACAAACCAAATTGAATTAAATGTCAAGATGTGTGTAATCAAAACAAAAATATCTAGAGGAAACTTTTTAGGTTAACTTGTGGCTTAATAATATCAGCAAAGAACCAGAGGCTTTCATCTTCCACTCTGCCAGATTCAGTTTATCAGTGGTCTTCTCTCCTGGTTGCAAGGCAGGTGTAGCAGTTCCAGGCATTATATGTAAGCACAACCTTGCCCACTAAATTATTTATCTGCTAGTTTCAGACTGCAAGCAGGAGATCTAATGCTGAACACCTCATGATGAGGTAGAGTCATGCTTTAAAAAATTTTTTTTAAAAAGCAAAAACCAACCAACCAAAAAAAATGTACACCCAGGGCTGATTCATGTCAATGTATGGCAAAAACCACTACAATATTGTAAAGTAATTAGCCTCAAATTAAAAAAAAAAACAAACCTAAAAATCCCAGCCTGAGGACTTTCCTGGTATTTCAGTGGTTAAGAATCCACCTTATAATACTGGGGCCACAGGTTTGATCCCTGGTTGGGGAATCACAAGCTGAAGTCAAGATTGCCAGGAGAAATATCAATAACCTCATATATGCAGATGACACCACCCTAATGGAAGAAAGGGAGGAACTAAAAAGCCTCTTGATGAAGGTGAAAGAGAAAAGTGAAAAAGCTGGCTTGAAACTCAACTTTAAAAAAACAAAGATTATAGCATCTGTTCCCATCACTTCATGGCAAATAGAAGAGGAAGAAGTAGAAGCAGTGACAAATTTTATTTTCTTGACCTCCAAAATCACTCCAGATGGTGCCTGCAGCTATGCAATTAAAAGACATCTGCTCCTTGGAAGAAAAGCCATGACAAACCTAGACAGCATATCAAAAAGCAGAGACATCACTTTGCTGACAAAAAGGTCCATATAGTCAAAGCCATGGTTTTCCCAGTAGTCATGTGTGGATGTGAGAGCTGGACCATAAAGAAGGCTGAGTGCTGAAGAATTGATGCTTTCGAACTGTGGTGTTGGAGAAGACTCTTGAGAGTCCATTGGACTGCAAGAAGATCAAACCAGTCAATCCTAAAGGAAATCAGTCCTGAATATTCATTGGAAGGGCTGATACTGAAGCTGAAGTTCCAATACTTTGATCACCTGATGCAAAGAGCCGATTCATTGGAAAAGACCCTGATGCTGAGAAAGATTGAGGGCAAAAGGAGAAGGGAGTGGCAGAGGATGAGAAAGTTAGATAGCATCACCAATTAACGGACATGAGTTTGAACACATTCTGGGAGATAGTGAAGGACAGACGAGCCTGGCATCCTACAGTCCATGGGGTCTCAAGGAGTTGGACATGACTTAGCAACTGAAAACTAACAACAAAATTATAATTCTATGAAATTTTCTCTTTAATCTGATGTATTTTATTCCATTATGATATGCCAGAATACTTTTACTTTTAAAACTATGGTTAATGATTCTGTGACCAATTCTCCACTTAGAATTTTGCTGTAGAAGAAGACTGATAACATGTAAATGATACAGTTTAAACACAGAAAATATTGTTTGATGAAAAAGACAAAGCCTTTCTCGTGTACTCTTCTGTTTGTTTTTCCATAAAAACTTGTAGAAACAAAAGAATCATAAATAGTTTCACATGTACATTATCCAAATTTGCAGTTCATTTAAAATATCATTGTCATTTTCTTTTTCCAAAGTTAATGTGACTTTGCCTGAAAATTCTTTGATTTCATAATATATCTTTTGCAACTTTGTTTCTCTTGATCTTCACTCTCATCTTCTATCACTTTATCTGGGTTTAAAGTGAATTTTTAATAGATAAGTTTCAGAGAAAGAAATATGGGTGCATTATGTTATCAAGATAGTCCTCTGAGTAATCTTGCAGGAAAGTATTTTAAAATAAATATTGTCTATATTGCAATTGAAATTTCAATGGCAGGAATACCATCAAAGGTATAGTATTTTGTTTTTTACAGTTTTAACATTCCTGCTTGTAATCTTAATCTTGTAACACAAAATTATAACTCTATTTCTTAAAAATGCAAATGCATCATTATAAGGGTCAATGACTAAAGAAGTAATGTTGTTGTTTAGTCACTAAGTCATATCTGACTCTTTTTTGACTCCATGGATTGTTACCTGCCAGACTCTTCTATTCATGGGATTTCCCAGGCAAGAATAGTGGAGCGGGTTGCCATTTCTTTCTCCAGGGGATCTTCCCAACACAGGGATTGAACCCACATCTCCTGCTTGGTAGGTGGTTTTTTTTTTTTTTTTACCACTGAGCCACCAGGGAAGCCCAAAGCAGCTAATACTAAACTTTCAATTTGTGATGGCACACAATTTAGTAATGACACGAATTCATCAAGTTTTCTAAACCCTATGTAGAATGAAAATAGGAAGGCAAAAGGCCTTTGGTATTTTGAGAATATACAGAACTGGTCCTTAGATAGCAACCCTTGAAAAATGAAATGGTTTTTATTATAAAACATACACACACGCACGCATGCCTGCTTGTGCACTGACACATACCAAAGATACAGCGGAACATTATTCCTTCAAAACACATTTAAAATACATCAGTAGAAGTAATGATATAACTGTATCTATTAATGAAGCTTAAGACATTTTTCCCTAATGCCACTGAGTTTCAGGGGTTCTTATTATCGTGTGTAAGAAAATATTATAACTGTTTAAATTATCTCTGTTTCATCTTAAACTAATAACAATCAAAATGACTGTAAACGATTTAGACTGCATGTCAGCAAAGTGGTGATGATAAAATTGTGGAGTTAATGCATTGTGCAGATCAGAATTTTTTTTGTTATGTGCAGGAAGGCAGATTAATAAGAAATAAGGACAATGCATTTGAATTTAGACTTTCATGTATCTTTTCCCTGAGCAGCAGTAGGAATTTACAGAGGATACATCTAAACGATAGACAGTGCTCCAAAGATAATCAGGGCTTAGAAATCTAATTATAGAATAGTGTTCAAGTTTCCAAATTAAGTTGAATTCCAGAGATGGGATTTAATGTATTCAGATGGTTAGAGTCATGTTAGAAAACAAAACAAAGAAACAAAAGAAAACCTCTTATTTGCTACTCACTAAAGAAAGAAACTTTGCATTCCTGAATATTAAAGCTGTCCTTAAATATGTGTGTTATCTGAATCGGTTCTATTGAGATGGATGAAACTGGAGCCCATTATACAGAGTGAAGTAAGCCAGAAAGAAAAACACCAATACAGTATACTAATGCATATATATGGAATTTGAAAGATGGTAATGATAACCCTGTATGCGAGACAGAATAAGAGACACAGATGCATAGAACAGTCTTATGGACTCTGAGGGAGAAGGTGAGGGTGGGACGTTCTGGGAGAATAGCATTGAAATATGTATATTGTCATATGTGGGGCAGAACACCATTCCATGTTCAATGCATGGGACGGGTGCTCAGGGCTGGGGCAATGGGATGGCCAGGGGGATGGGATGCGGGGGGAGGTGGGAAGGGGGTCCGGGAAGGGGAACACATGTGAACCCATGGCCGATTCGTGTCAATGTATGGCAAAAACTACTACAATATTGTAAAGTAATTATCCCCCAACTAAAATAAATAAATTTATTAAAAAAAAAATATGTGTGTTATCTGGAACTCAACCTTCAGTTTCAAGTTCAGACTGATTGAACATGGAAATCCTGTCTTGATCTTTGAGTCTGTAGAATTTATTTCATCAGAATCAGTCAGTCTTACATTCTGTTAAAGAAAGAAAAGCAAATGCAAAATTTCTGCTTTGTTTATGTGGTGGATAATATGATTAACTTGTTCAGCATTCTTTCCAATCTTCCTAAAGTTTGGGTTCTGCAACAGTTTTCCAGTTCGGAACTGAGACAGGCGAGAAGAGAGAAAGGGTGCAAGACATTTATTTTATCAGATTTGATATCAGTAGCAACAGAATAGTTTAAAGCTATTAATAAAACCTTCCTTGAATCTGCCACTTACTACAGCGATGGCACCATTTTTCTATATCACAGCTCTGGTTGTAGTGGAGATAGAAATATCATTTTGCTTTAAGTAGCTTTTGAAGTGGCAGTAGAGCTTTCCCAGATAAGGCAGTGACAGAGAAGATTTTCCTGGGCTTTGACTGAGTGTATTCAGCCTAGAGCTTACTCTTCTACTTTCTTGCCCACCACACCCCTTCCCCCGCTGAAATGGTCTTGTATGTACCTATTAAAATTTTATGCATAACTTGAACCATACAGAGGTATGAGAAATATCTGTAGACATTCAATTTCAAAGAAGGAGAACTCTATGACTGCCTTTCTGATTTATCTGACTTGTTTCCAGTTCTAGTTCAGTCACTCAGTCATGTCTGACTCTTTGTGACCCATAAATTGCAGCACGCCATGCCTCCCTGTCCATCATCAACTCCCAGAGTCTACCCAAACCCATGTCCATTGAGTTGGTGATGCCATCCAACCATCTCATCCTCTGTCATCCCCTTCTCCTCCTGCCCTCAATCTTTCCCAGCATCAGAGTCTTTTCAAATGAGTCAGCTCTTGCATGAGGTGGCCAAAGTATTGGAATTTCAGTTTCAACATCAGTCCTTCCGATGAACACCCAGGACTGTTTGACTCTGTCTGACTTGTTTGACATTAGTGAAAATCCTTAGTAGATGGAACACAATGCTGTGACATCAAACCATAGACTGCTGCTGCTGCTGCTAAGTCACTTCAGTTGTGTTCGACCCTGTGCGACCCCATAGACAGCAGCTCACCAGGCTCCTCTGTCCCTGGGATTCTCCAGGCAAGAACACTGGAGTGGGTTGCCATTTCCTTCTCCAATGCATGAGAGTGAAAAGTGAAAGTGAATTTGCTCAGTCATGTCCGACTCTTGGCTATCCGATGGACTGTAGCCTACCAGGCTCCTCCATCCATGGGATTTTCCAGGCAAGAGTACTAGATAGGGTTGCCATTTCCTTCTCCAACCATAGACTAATGAACCAATTACTTACATTACAAAGTGCTATGACTCGGTATGAAATGCTTGAAGTTAACATTGTGATGGACCGCATGGCTGCCAAAATAGAACAATATTGCCATAAGGAATTCATTAACTCTGTTGCTGGCACGTTCTTGCAACTGTGTTAGAGAGCTTAAAGAAAGAAAATTGGCATGTTCATGTTCTTATCTTCAGATCAAGATGAGTTCTGAACATTATAAAGCTTCTATGACTACCCAAAAATGATTTCTTAATTATTATTTTTATTTTTTTTTGCTCAAAGCTTGTTTTAAAAATCACAATAAAGTTGATGACACTGTCCTAGTTTTGGCATAGTAGGAACAAAGTCATAGAACTGGAATTTTAAAGTCTTAAATTATCTCTTCAATATTGGTGCTAAGTATCTTATATGGAAACTAATTTGGTATAATAAGATTGGGAAATTTATGATGAGCTTTGTGTGATTTTTACTGTAATTACACAAGAGTTCTTAATGCAACCATATTAGGAATCTTAAGTCTTCTTTAGAAAGCAGTGATAGGACATTATTTATATTAGTAAGTCTTTATATTTTTCCCTTATCAGCAGATTTTCAAAATTTGATAAGATTTCCCAGTGAAAGTTATCAGAATTCCATGGCCTTCTCAACAAATTATTCTTAAAAATAGAGTTTTATTAGCAGATGTCTACAGTAAACATACATTTGTACAAATATTCTCTTATTTGTTTTATTTATTTATTCATTCTTTCATTTAATATAAAGTTTTCCATATTTACCATTTTATCCTGCATTTTAATTCTTTCATTAGTTATGTATATAAATAATTTAATTTTATTTTTTATCTCCCTCTCCCTTTTTACACTACTATTTTATATAGGATGGACAAGATATGTTATTTTATCTGTGGTGTGCTTAGTCACTCAGTCATGTCGGACTCTTTGTAACCCCATGGACTATAGCCCACCAAGCTCCTCTGTCCATGGGGATTCTCCAGGCAAGAATACTGGAGTGAGTTGCCAGACCATCCTCCAAGGGATCTTCCCAACCCAGAGATCGAACCCAGGTCTCCTGCATTGCAGGTGAATTCTTTACCATTTGAGCCACCAGGGAAGCCCATGAATACTGGAGTAGGTAGCCTATTCCTTCTTTAGGGGATCTTCCCAGCCCAGGAATCAAACTGTGGTCTCCTGCATTGCATATGGATTCTTTACCAGCTGAGCTACCTGTTATTTTATAAAGTTACAGGAAATTAAGGACAGATTTTTACTGATCTAAAAGGGAAAATGAATATCACTCAGACATGTAAGTGTGGCAGATCAGAGTTTGAGTCTTCTATTTTGAGAAAGGGGTAGGAACATACAAGGAATTATTTCTGTTAAGTTAGTTGGTTTCAGGCTGTTGTTGCAGTACTATTGCTCAAAACTTGAAGCATAAGAAAGATATGTGTTTATGTGTGTCTGTTGAGTAGTTGTTGATTGTGGCAAATGCTGGGATTTACTCATTCAACATCCTTTCCTATAATCTCTCATGAGCAGATAGCAGAAAAGCAAAAACTACATGCCCAGATTTCTTTGCATTTAGAGTTTGGAATATAATTTATAGCAAATGGATGCATTTTTGCAAAGCTTAGGTTAGGTAAAGGCAGGCTATAAGACATCTGTTTTGTAGCACAGATCATAGTAGTGGTAAAATGGTCCTGAAGCTAGTAGATTCTTTTTTTTTTTTTAATTTTACTGGAGTACAATTGATTTACAATGTTGTGTTTAATTTCTTCTGTACAGTAAAGTGACCCAGCTATGCATATATGTATTCTTTTTCATATTTTTTTCACTCTGGCTATCACAGGATATTGAATATAGTTCCCAGTGCTATACAGTAGGACATTGTTGTTCATCCATCCTATATATAATAAGCTTCATTTACTAATCTCAAACTCCCAGTCCTTCCCTCCCCCACCTTCCCTTAGCAGCCACAAGTCTGATCTCTATATCTTTAATTCTGTTCTTGTTTTGTAGCTGGGTTCACTTGTGTTGCATTTAGATTCCACACATAAGTGATATCATGTGGCATTTGTCTTTCTCTTTCTAACTTATTTTGCTTAGCATGATAATCTCGAGGTCCATCCACATTGCTTGAAGCTAGCAGATTGCTGATTCATCAATATCTGCAATGATGGGACAACGTTCTTGATTTTAACAGAGATACAATAGATTTCAGTGCTAAAAATTGTTCCTGGGACCTTCTGCCTTTTAAATAATTATGTACAAGTCCAATTTCCTGTATTTAGTCCTTTCCTACCTTAAAAAGACTGCAGTGTATTCAGTTGTTTACAAGTGAACACTTTCCAATATAGTCTCCAAATGATCACTCTATTAATTTGATCAGATAGAAAGGGTTCAAACTCTAATAAAAATAAGCACCTGACTAAAAACATTTTATAATACTTAAAAGAGGTAACAAGATTAAATGTGAAAAGTCCTTCCATGAAGTGACTAACAATATATTTCTAATCTGTTAAAAATATAAAAATAACATCAAATTGATCTGAGAAATTTTCAACCAAGCTACAACTTGATACACTTCCAGTTGAAAAAATAATTTTTTTAATTTGCCATATTTCTGTACAGTTTTCAAGTGCCCCTAGTTTGGGTTAATCAAAATCTATTTTCATTAAATTAACTAATGTTTATGCTGTATATATTGATTTATTTCTATTTTCAGTAGGTAAATGAAGATAAAATATATTACAGTATTTTTTTAAACTCATCAGTAGTAGGTGAAATATGTAGATAACCACATTGTTGCAGTCTTTCAATACACCAAATCTGGCTTAAAAAAAAAAAAAACTGAAACCACATTCTGCATATGTAGGCAGTTGACACTTGTAAAATAACTTGCAATTATTTTATTTTATGGGGTCTATTTTAGATATCTAGTATTATGATTAGATTTTAACTGTCACTATTTCAGTTATCACCATCAACTTAAAAAGTTAACCAGGAAGTCTTATGTGATTTATCTATATCATCCTAATTGTCTTAAAATAATTATACCAAAAGAAATTGTATAACAAAGTATACAGACACCAGCAATATCTAGAAAATGAGAAAAGATAAAGAGTGATAATCAAAGGATAGACTGGGAAGTCACATACCCTCAGCAATGCCAGATTAATCCTATTTACTTCTTATCTCCTGCAGCAAAGATTAACTTGATAGGTGATTTGGTGTCCTAATTCTCCCAAAAGTGTTGTATTAGAGATAAAATAAGATTGGTATTGACTGCAGGTTTGCTGAAATGCAAAAGCAACATTCAAATACTCAGAGGTTTATATAGTCAGAAAGACAAAGTGAAAATGCAGATATGTTAATGTAGAGGAGTAGGAAGTTGGGCCACCTCCTTCTGCCTCCCATGGTGTTAGTTACTCAGTCATGCCTGACTCTTTGTGATTCCATGGACTGCAGCATGCCAGGCTTTCCTGTCCTTCACACTCTCCTGGAGCTTGCTCAAACTCACGTCCATTGAGTCGGTGATACTATCCAAACATCTCATCATCTGTTGTCACGTTTTCCTCCCACCTTCAATCATTCCCAGCATCAGGGTCTTTTCCAATAGTTGGCTCTTCACATCAGGTGGCCAAAGTATTGGAGCTACAGTTTCAGCATTAGTCCTTCCAATGAATATTCAGGACTGGTTTCCGTTAGGATTGACTGGTTTGGTCTCCTTCTGGTCCAAGGGACTCTCAAGAATTTTCTCCAACACCACAGTTCAAAAGCATCAATTCTTCTATGCTCAGCCTTCTTTATGGTCCAACTCTCACATCCATACATGACTACCGTATCTTTGACTAGACAGACCTTTGTTGGCAAAGTAATGTCTCTGCTTTTTAATATGCTGCCTACATTTGTAATTGCTTTTCTTCCAAGGAACAAGAGTCTTTTAATTTCATGGCTGCAGTCACCATCTGCAGTGATTTTGGAGCCCCCCAAAAATAAAGTCTGTCACTGTTTCCATTGTTTCCCCATCTATTTGCCATGAAGTGATGGGATCAGATGCCATGATTTTAGTTTTTTGAATGTTGTTTTAAGCCAGCTTTTTCGCTATGCTCTTTTACCTTCATCAAGAGGCTCGTTAGGTCCTCTTCACCTTCTGCCATGAGGCTTGCATCATCTGCATATCTGAGATAATTGATATTTCTCCAGCAATCTTGTTTCCAGCTTGTGCTTCACCCAGCCTGGCATTTCACATGATGTACTCTGCATATAAGTTAACTAAGCAAAGTGACGATATACAGCCTTGGCTTCCTCCTTTCCCACATTGAGCCAGTCCATTGTTCCCTGTCTGGGTCTTACTGTTGCTTCTTGACCTGCATGCAGGTTTCTCAGTAGGCGGGTAATTTGGTATGTTATTTCCGTCTCTTGAAGAATTTTCCACAGTTTGTTGTGATCCACATAGTCAAAGGCTTTAGTGTAGTCAATGAAGCAGAAGTAGATGTTTTTCTGGAATTCTTGCTTTTTCTATGATCCAATGGATGTTGGAAATTTGATCTCTGTTTCCTCTGCCTTTTATAAATCCAGCTTGAACATCTGGAAGTTGTCAGTTCATGTACTCTTGAAGCCTAGCTTGGAGAATTTGAGCATTAGTTTGCTAGTGTGTGAAGTGAGGACAATTGTGTGCTAGTTTGAACAGTCTTTAGCGTTGTCTTTCTTTGGGATTGGAATGAAAACTGACGTTTTCCAGTCCTGTGGCCACTGCTGAATTTTTTAAATTTGCTGGCATTTTGAGTGTAGCATTTTCACAGCATCATCTTTTAGAATTTGAAATAGCTCAGCTGGAATTACATCACCTCCACTAGCTTTGTTCGTAGTGATGCTTCCTAAGACCTACTTGACTTTGGACTCAAGGATGTCTGGCTTTAGGTGAGTGATCATACGCCACCGTCATGGTTATCTGGGTCATTAAGATCTTTTTTGTATACCTCTTCTATGTATTCTTGCCACCTCTTCTTAATATCTTCTGCTTATGTTAGTTCCATACACTTTTTGTCCTTTATTGTGCCCATCTTTGCATGAAATGTTCCCTTGGCATCTCTAATTTACTGGAAACAATCTCTAGTCTTTCCCATTCTGTTGTTTTCCTCTATTTTTTTGCAGTGTTCACTTAGGAAGACTTTCTTATCTGTCCTTGCTGTTCTTTGTATGTCTGCATTCAGATGAGTATATATTACCTTTTCTCCTTTGCCTTTCACTTCTCTTCTTTACTCACCTATTCATAAAGCTGCCTCAGATAACCATTTTGCCTTTTGCATTTCTTGTTCTCGGGGATGGTTTTGATAACTGCCTCTTGTACAGTGTTATGAACCTCTGTCTATAGTTCTTCAGGCACTCTGTCAATCAGATTATTCCCTTGAATCTATTTGTCATTTCCACTGTATAATCATAAGGGATTTTATTTAGGTCATACCTGAATGGTCTGGTGGTTTTCCCTACTTCTTTCAATTTAAGCCTGATTTTGCAATAAGGAGTTCATGATCTGAGCCAGTCAGTTCCCAGTCTTGTTTTAGCTGACTGCATAGAGCTTCTCCATCTTTGCCTGCAAAGAATATTACCAATTTGATTTTGGTATTGACCATCTGGGGTTGTCCATGTGTAGAGTCATTTCATGTTGTTGGAAGAGGGTGTTTGCTATGACCAGTGCATTCTCTTGACGTAACTCTGTTAGCCTTTGCCATGTTTCATTTTGTGCTCAAAGGCCAAACTTGCCTGTTACTCCAGTTATGTCTTGACTTCCTGTATTTACATTCCTGTACTCTATGATGAAAAGAACATCTTTTTGGGGTGTTAGTTCTAGAAGGTCTTGTAGGTTTTCATAGAACTATTCAAATTCAGCTTCTGCAGCATTACTGGTTGGGACATAGACTTGGATTACTGGGATAATGAATGGTTTGCCTTGGAAAGGAACAGAGATCATTTTGTCATTTTTGAGATTGCACCCAAGTACTGCATTTCAGACTCTTCTGTTGACTGTGAGGGCTACTCTATTTCTTTTAAGGGATTCTTGCCCACAGCAGTTGATAAAATGGTCTTCTGAATTAAATTCATCCTTTCCAGTCTGTTTTAGTTCACTGATTCCTAAAATGTCAGTGTTCACTGTTGCCATCTCCTTTTGACCACTTCCAATTTACCCTGTGTCATACACCTAACATTCCAGGTTCCTGTGCAATATTGTTCTTTACCACATCTGGCTTTATTTTCACCAGCAGACTCATCCACAACTGGGCGTTGTTTCTGCTTTGGCTCAGCCTCTTCATTCCTTCTGGAGCTATTTTTCCCGCTCTTCTCCAGTAGCATATTGGGCACCTACCATCCTTGGGAGTTCATCTTTCAGGGCCATGTCTTTTTGCCTTTTCATACTGTTCATGGGATTATCAAGGCAAGAATACTGAAATGGTTTGCCATTCCCTTCTCCAGTTGGCCATGTTTTTTCAGAACTCTCCACCATGACTGGTCCATCTTTGGTGCCCCTACATAGCATGACTTATGAGCTTCATTGAGTTAGACAAGGCTGTAATCCATGTGGTCAGTTTGGTTAGTTTCCTGTGCTTGTGGTTTTCATTTTATCTGCCCTCTGATGAAGGAGGGTAAGAGGCTTGTGGAAACTTCCTGTAAGGAGGAACTGGCTGTGGAGAAAATTGGGCCTTGCTCTGGTTCCTGGGGGCCATGCTGAATAAATCTTTAATCTAGTTTTCTGCCGATGAGTGGGGCTGTGTTCCCTCACTGTAGTTTGGCCTGAAGCCAAACTGTTGGAGGGGTAGTGGCTGTAATGCTGACCTCCTTCAAAACAACTTATGCCAGCACCCTGGACTGTTGTATTTAGTGCCCCTGACAACACGACAGGCCACTGTTGGCCCACACCTCCACCAGAGACTCCTGGACATTCACAAGCAAGACTGGTTGAATCTCTTGTGGTGTCACTTCTCCTTTCCCCTGGGTCCTAGTGCACACAAGGTTTGGTTTGGGCCCTTGAAGAGTGTTTCCCCAGGCCTGTGGAAGTTCTGTAGTCAAATTCCAAGGCCTTTAAAGTCAATTTTCCAGGGATTCTCATTCCCTTTGCCAGAACCCAGGTTGGGAAATCTGTTGTGCCCCTAGAACTTTTGCAACAGGGTGAGAACTTCTTTGGCACAATTGTTCTCCAGTTTGCGGGTTGTCTGCTCAGTGGCTCTATAGTGGAGCTAATGGCAATCTCCTCCAAGAGGATTTATGCTACACACCATGCCCCCCAGTTCCGCTGCAGCTGTTCCCATGGCAGGTCACTGCTAGCCTGTGCCTCCACAGGAGACACTCATACACACTCAAAGGCAGGTCTGGTTATGTCTCTTATGGAGGTCACTGCTCAATTTTCCTGGGTCCTGGTGCACACAAGGTTTTGTTGGCACCCTCCAAGTGTCTCTGGTGGGTCTGAAATTTGATTTTAAATGAAATTGTGCCTTTCTACCTTCTTGTTGGTGCTTCTCCTTTTCCCTTGGACATGGGCTATTCTTTTTGGTGGGCTCCAACATTCTCCTGTCAATGGTTGTTAGCAACTAGTTGAAATTTTGGTGTTCTCACAGGAGAAGATGAGCACATGTCCTTTAACTCTGCCATCTTAGATTTATTCAATATATAAATATATATATATGTACATATACAGCAAATTATATATTCACCTATTGACAAGCATTTAGGGGGCTTCCATATCTTGGGTATAGTAAACAATGCTGCAGTGAACATAGACTTGCATATATTTCTTTGAATTAGTGCTTCTGTCTTTTTCAGAAAAATATCTAGAGTTGCTTGATTGTAGGATAATTCTGTTTCTTTAGTGTTTTTGAGGACTCTCCATAATGTTTCCATGGTGGCTGCACTAAAATACATTTGTATGAACAGTGCACAAGGGTTCCTTTTTCACCCCATCCTTGTCAACTCTTGTTATTTGTTGTCTTTTTGATAAGAGCCATCCTAAAATGTGTCAGGTGATACCTTTTATTTGCATTTACCTCATGATCAGAGATGTTGAACATCTCTTCATGGATCTGTTGGATATCTGTATCTCTTCTTTGAAAAAGTGTCTATTCAAATCCTCTACCCATCTCTTAGTCATTATTCTGATACAGAATTGTATGGCAGAAAGTGAAGAAGACCTAAAGAGCCTCTTGATGAAAGTGAAAGAGGAGAGTGAAAAAGTTGGCTTAGAGCTCAACATTCAGAAAACTAAGATCATGGCATCTGATCCCATCACTTAATGGCAGATAGATGGGGAAACAGTGGAAACAGTGGCTGACTTTATTTTTCTGGTCTCCAAAACCACTGCAGATGGTGATTGCAGCCATGAAACTAAAAGATGCTTACTCCTTGGAAGGAAAGTTATGACCAACCTAGACAGCATATTAAAAAACAGAGACATTACTTTGCCAACAAAGGTCCGTCTAGTCAAGGCTATGGTTTTTCCAGTGGTCATGTATGGATGTGAGAGATGGACTATAAAGAAAGCTGAGCGCCAAAGAATTGATGCTTTTGAACTGTGGTGTTGGAGAAGACTCTTGACAGTCCCTTGGACTGCAAGGAAATCCAACCAGTCCACCCTAAAGAAGACCAGTCCTGGGTGTTCATTGGAAGGACTGATGTTGAAGCTGAAACTCCAATACTTTGGCCACCTCATGCGAAGAGCTGACTCATTGGAAAAGACCCTGATGCTGGGCAAGATTGAGGGCAGGAGGAGAAGGGGACGACAAAGGATGAGATGGTTGGATGGCATCACCGACTCGATGGACATGGGTTTGGGTGGACTCCGGGAGTTGGTGATGGACAGGGAGGCCTGGCATGCTGTGGTTCATGGGGTCGCAAAGAGTCAGACACGACTGAGTGACTGAACTGAACTGTATGAGTTTTTGGTATATTTTTGATACTAACCTCTTATCAGATATATAAAATTTGCAACTATCTTCTTTCTTTTCATTTTGTTAGTTTCCCTCACTCTGTATGTGCTTTTTAGTTTGTTGTAGTCTCCTTTGTTTATTTTTGCTTTTGTTTCCCTTACCTGAGGAGTATATTCAAAAAATATTACTAAGAACAATTTCAGTGAGCTTCCTGCCCCTGTTTTCCTCTAGAATATTCATGGTTTTAGGCATTATATTTAAGACTTTATGATTTTCAATTAATTTTTGTGCATGGTATGAAGATTAGTCTTAAATTGATTTATTTGCATGTCACTGTCTAGTTTTCCCAATGTCATTTATTGAAGATGTTATCTTTTTCCCACTGTATATTCTTGCCTCTGTTGTCATATTTTAATTGCCCATTTAAATGTAGGTTTGTTTCTGGGCTCTTTATTCTATTCCATTGACTTAGTGTCTGTTTCTGTGTCAGTACCATATTGTTTACTATAGGTCTGTAGTATAGTTTGAAATCATGGAGTATGGTAACTCCAGTTTTGTTCTTCTTTCTCAAGATCATTTTGACTCTTCAGAGTCATTTGTGTTTCCACAATGTCTATAGTTACACTTTAGGATTATTTGTTTTAGTTCTGTGAAAAATTCCATTGGTATTTTCATAGGGATTGCAATGAATCTGTAGATTTCCTTGGGTAGTATGGCCATTTTAACAATATTGATTCTTCTTACAATCACTATGGAAACAGTCTTTTCTAATTAAAATTTTAGCATCGTCCTTCACAAAATCTGACAATATGATTTGCTTAGTTGGAAGAGCAAAAGACTAAGTATGACCAAGATAGTTCTAAAGAGAAAGAACTAATTGTGAGGAAATTCTCCTACCAGATATAAGTATCTATAAAGACCTATTGCCTTTAGGTTAGTGGGGTATAGTTGTAAGAATACATGAATAGACCAATGGAAGACAGTACCAAATCCCTCTATATATTTATACATGTGTGATTAACTTGGTTTATGACAAGGGATTGGGGTAATAGAAGAGTTACATATGAGTGGGGAAAATAATGACTCTAAAATATGTAGTGCTAGAACAATTAATTATATTTACATTAATAAATTGATTCTTTCTTTAGATATACCACGATAAAGCCCCAAACAACCAAAAAAACTCAGTTGCATATGGAAAATAGATCTAAATTTGAAAAATTATATGAAATCTTCTATATCATTTCGAGGTAGAGATATAAGGAGCATTTTTGTATGAAAATAGGGAAATTATAATTTTAGTGTCTTAAATAATGCTATAGCAGTTAGCTTTGTTGCATAACTAACAACTATAAAATTATTGACTTAAAATAACTAACATTAATTTTGTGTAGAAGATACAGATAGGCAGGAAATTCTGCTAATCTAGTCTGGCTTGGTTTATTTTTCTTGGCCTTATTCACACATCTGTTTTGAACTAGTGACTCTGCTAGGATTTCAGTGGGTTAGACTGGCCTTGGTGGTAATGACTGAGCTCTGCTCCATGTGATCTCTCATCCTTCTATAGACTTACAGAAACTTGTATTCATGGCAGAAATAGGGCTCAAAGTCTTTTAAGGTTATTATTGTAACTGGCACTGTGTTATTTCCTCCACATTATTGGTCACAGCAAGTTACAAAGACAACCAAGATTTAAGGGGCAGAAAATAGACTACCTCATGATATATGGAACAGAAATATAAAAATGTCTGAGAAGGTAGATTCAGAGAAGGGCACAGAAGTTGTTTCATTTTTGCAATTAATCAAACAACAGATAGTAAATTTCTTTCTTTCTTATTTTTTAATTGTAAGTAATAATGACAGTAAATTTTCAGAAGCAATGATATGTCCTCCATTATTGAACTACATTAATAATCTTTAAACAAAACAGTACAATCTTCTCACCTAGAAATCTTCATTATTACACTTTCTTACTCAAATTTTCTCAATGCTTTTGTGAGTTCAGTGAGGACTAAATTATACAACTATTTATAAACTATGTAATGCATACAGTTTGAAATATAGATCAATCACAATTTGCTTAGAAGGAGTAGTTTGGTAATAGCTAAGCCTTTCAAAAAACATGTAGAAATGTACAACTCAGGAAAATATATTCATGCTTTTGTTTGGAAGATGAACTGAAAAAATATTTACTTGTTACCAATAGAAGATATTGAAAGAAAGTGTATTTAACTCTTAGTACAAATATTTCATGCTATTACCACCCTGACAAATTTTAAGATGAAATAAATAAAACTTTTAAAACCCAAGTGGAAAAACTGTCCTTTCAATAGACATTCTTGAAAGCATTAAGTATTTTATTGAGCTGCATTATATTTTACTATAAATTACTTAGAAATAAAAGCATATTAATAGTTTATCCTATATCTGACACATAAACTTCTCAGGTTTGCATTTTAATATGTCCTTAAGTAGCTTAAATAAAATTAACTTAAGTAGGTAATAATACTTAGTGGTGAAGAAGAGAAAGAAAATAATTTTTATGATATTGTTTATAGCCAGAGCTGCTTGAAGGATAAATGTTTCTAATTATTTACTTCAAAATAGGCCAGATATTCAATTCTCTTTAGATTCTCATAAATTTTGTTAAAATTTATAACAAAAGTATGTAAAATTCAATCTCTCATAATAATTCATGGATATTATTACTTAAAATCCACTTTTAAAAATTTCTGTTTTTAGACAGACAGTACAGTAATGCATTTTGAAAACAGCACTTTATAATAAATATTAATTTTTATCTGAGGAAGAATTGCAAATTTATGGCATTTTTATAAATGTATGTGCTAAGATAAGGATATAAAACTCTTGAAGTAATACTCAAAAAGCAGTTATATGCTTTAAGAATGTGAGAACAAGTTGTAATAATATTAATGATTATAGGTAAATGTCTGAAATTATGTGCCAAATTTATCAGAAATGCAAATATTCAAACAGGCTGAAATTCCTCACAAAATGTGACTTCCTTCATAAAACATGATAATAAGGTGAAATTGTAAACAAGTTTTAGTAAGTTTTAACAAGGAACTTTGTTAACTTCATTGCATTTTTTTTTGTAATTCATGAAAACAGATTTTGAAAAATGAGTAAACTAAAATGCAAAGTTTTTTTGTAAGTATTTATTTACCCATTCATTTTAATATTTTAGTTGAGGTGAAATTTCTATATGGACAAAAGCACATCCCAAGTGTTCGAATTTGACTAAATAAATGAATATACTTATGAATCCACTAAATAACTAAGATATGGGCTATTTCCATCATACCAGAAAGGCCTATTGTATATATTAGCCAATTCCCTCTTTTCTAAGGCCATTATTGCTCTGGTTTTTAATACAGCTATTTTGACTTGATCTTGAACTTCATATGGATAGAATCAAGCTTTTTAAAAATATGAATTAAATTGAAGTTAACTGCATATGTTAGTCTGCATCATATTGCCATGATCTGGTAGTTTTCCTCCTTTAACCTATGAATGTAGTAAGTTACATTGATTTTTCTAATGTTACCCCCCCTCAAAAAAAACCAAACATTTCCACTTAGTCATAATTTTTACATTATTACTTTTATATGTTGCTGGATTTGATTTTCTGGTATTTTGCAAATAAATTGTATCTATGTTCCAAAGTGCTATTAGCCTATTTTTTTTTCTTGTAAAATTATTGTCAGGTCATAGCAGGATAATTCTACCCTCATAAAACAAGTTAGAAAATGTTTTCTTTCTATTTTTTGAAAGTTTTCTAAGTATTATTTCATACTTTGTATCTGAAAAAATTCACCAGAGAAACTATTTGAATCTGGAAGTTTTTGGTAGAAATTTTTGATAACAGATTTTGTTACTTTAATAAGTATGTCATGTCTAATTATATTTTTTATTTCTTCTTGCATCAGTTTGTAAGATATGCTTTTTAAGAAATTAATTTATTTCATTAAAATGGAACATTTGTTATTGAAATATTGTTTTTAATACTTTGCCATTATCTGTAGGATTTTTAATGATATCATTCACCACATGCCCTACCCCCCCACCCTCCACACACACATAACAATATGAATATCTCACTAGGAATCTCAATTCAGCAGTTAGAAGGAATAAAGTACCTAATACTGAACAATCTTTAAGACCTTGAGCCATTCCACTGTCTGTTATATTTTAAAGAAAAAAATGGAATAGATAGAAAAAGTATTATCCAAACTTAGGGCAAGAGCTTAGAGAGTTTATATGAAAAGTAAAAACTGAGAAATCCTTACTATTTTTTAACAAAATTTCCAATTTAAATCTTTAAATTTGTTCTTATTAAAATCACCCTTTTTAGGACAATCTGAATACTGTGCTTTTTGAAGAATTATAGTTTAGTAGAAATTCATATACCCCCTTTAAAAAATACCATGGGATTCTTATAACATAACATCTTATAACATAAGATCACGCGTAAGCTACCTTCAATAACATGTTGACAAAGAAAGATACACATAACCTCCCTACTGATTATTCATTATTTACTAAGATAACATACAGTAGCCTTATCCCTCCTGTTTCCCCTACCTATTAGCAATACTTAAACCTGTGATGAAAGAGAAAAGAATCAAAAGGAAATTAACTGCAGTAATAAGCAGAGGAATATGATTTTATTGCCTTATCAAGAAACTAGCTTGTACCTGATATGGTAGAATTAAAACTAAGCAAAATTTTGTTTTTATTAAATATCTAATAACTCTCTAAGAAGATGAGGTGGAGGAATTAATAATCATACATTCCTTCACAGGAATAAGTCTAACATGCTCTTTTCATCTTAGTTTAGGTAGAATATCATATTTCTTCTCTAAAGAAAAGGGGGTATCTGGAGGTAATGTGCTATACTTAGTTGCTCAGTTTTGTCCAACTCTTTGTGACCTCATGTACTGTAACCACCAGGCTCCACTGTCCATGGGGATTCTCCAGGCAAGAATACTGGAGTGGGTTGCCATGCCCTCCTCCAGGGGATCTTCCCAACCCAGGGATCGAACCCAGGTCTCTCGCATTGCAGGTAGATTCTTTACTGTCTGAGCCAACAGGGAAGCCCACTGGAGGGAATAAAGAGAAAAATAAAATCACCAGCTTCATTCATAAGCTACACTCTATGTCCAAGTTCTTATGTGATGAAGGACAATCAAAACAGATTGAATTCATTTTCCCAAAATATATTCTTCAAATAAAGTATTTGACAACAGTGAAAATAGAGTTTAGTTGTCAAATATTTCTTTAAAATGTTAGAGTGACATTTTTGAGTGTTGTACAAGACAGAAGGGTCACTTTTCTCACGGAATTCACAATATGAAGGGGAAAAATAATTTAAGCAACTAAATCACAGTATAGTGGGTTCCAAGGAGAAATACAGAGAATTATTTTCATAATCCATATTTTGTCATCTCCCATAGAGATTTCTCCTAATTGTTTAATCAAAGGATAAGGTGTGAGTATTCCTTGAAGAATTACACAAAACACTGAAATTTCAAGAGATAAAAGTTTACCTTATTATGTCTGCTACTTAATCATTGATTATACATTGATCTTGATGGTTGAAAGGAATCTGGCTATACAAGTGAATGACTGATTTTATGTTTCCAACAAAGGACCTGCACAGAATACTCAGTTATACCATGAGATGACTCATTCTTTGTTGTTCTTCCTTCCCTAGATTTCGTCCTGTTGAGAGCATAAGTAGGGCCTGTAGCATCCCTCTCCAATTGCTGGCAGAACCAAATCTTAAACATAAAACAAATGATTGCATCTATCTACCAGTCTATAGGAAATATAAACTATAATGATAAATGTCATTTATGTCCCATATGCAGCCAACTCTGAAGCAGAAAGCCCTTCAAATAGCATCTATATGAATAAACACCCTACAAAAGGAATAGTGGCTAATATAGATTGAACTAGAAATTTCAAAAGGGGAGAGTATGGGGACTATCACTATTTCCTTAATGGTATAAAATTAATTTTCTCTTGATATGACTCCACCTTAAGTACATCTCTTTTTGCATTTTCCACCTGCTCTTTATTTTCTCTGAGCCACTTGTTGTGTGTCTCTTTTTATTTTAAGTAAACTAATTTTACCGGTTCTCTACCAATACAAAGAGACTATCCCTTTGACAATGAAATCACATGACCTTCTGGTTCTCTGAAATAACATTATGTTGACTTCAGGTTTCCTATTTTTAATAATAGTGCTGGCTTTTACATTTTGGGGGGGGAAAGGACTGCCATTCTTAAATAACAAATACACCTCCAGGAAACTCATTTAGCTCAGTGGCAGTGCTCATCTAAATACACAGCTCCATAAAGACAAGAGTGTAAAAGTAAGCTTTAAGTAGTCTAGTGGGCTGAATGGTGGTCACCCAAAAGATCTGTCCACCAGGGACCTGTTAAAGTAGCCTTACTTGAGAAAAGTATCTTGGAGACATAACTGCACTAGTGATCGCAAGATGAAATCATCCTGGATTAATCAGGTAGGCTTTACATCCTTAGTTGAGATAGAACAGAAGACAATGGAAAGACATAGAGAATGGAAGGTAAGGTGAAGACTGACACAGAGACTGGAGTGAGGTGTTCACAAGCCAAGGAATGCCAAGGCTTACTGGCAGCCACCAGAATCTAGGAGAGAGATGTGGAGTGGATTCTTCCTCAGACCTTCTGGAAGGAGCAACCCTGCCAACACCTTAATTTTGGTTTTCTGGCCCTTAGATTTGAGAAAATTAATTTATATTATTTTAAAATATCTAATTTGTGATAACTTGTTCTGGCAGCCCTAGAAAGCTAAAACAGAGGCTGTTTGTCTCAAACTAACTATGTTACATAGCACCAGATATTATTTATGGTCCCTTACTATGGTAAGAGTATGGTATAGGAAATAAAAGAATCATACCGATGAGTTTAAACTTGTGCTGCAACTTCACAACCCTTTATGAGCTTTCTGAATACGTTAAATCCTTAGTTTTTCATTAAAAGCATGGGCTAATAATGTACTACATGTGGTGAGGGGTACATAATCTAATTTTCCTACAGTTTTAATTATTTTGTGACTTTCTTATAATCGTATTAGAGTATAATTGATTTACAAGGTTGTATTGGTTTCAGGTGTACAGCAAAGTCATTCAGTTACACATATACACATATTCATTCTTTTTTAGATTCTTTAGATTATCATAGAATATTGAGTAGAATTCCCTGTAATATACAGTAGGTTCTTTTATTTATAGTATTAAATAATTACACACTTAAAAAACATGAGCTGGTCCTTACGGTTTAGTGTTCAGTTCAGTCGCTTAGTCATATCTGACTCTTTGCGACCCAATGAACTGCAAAACGCCAGGCTTCTCTGTCCATCACCAACTCTGAGAGCCTATCCATTGAATCAGTGATGCCATCCATCCATCTCATCTTCTATCACCCCCTTCTTCTCCTGCCTTCAATCTTTCCCAGGATCAGAGTCTTTTCCAATGAATCAGTTCTTCACATCAAGTGGCCAAAGACTTGGAGCTTCAGCTTCAGCATCAGTCCTTTCATTGAATATTCAGGACTGATTTCCTTTAGGAAGGACTGGTTTGACCTCCTTGCTGCCCAAGAGACTCTCAAGAATCTTCCTCAAAACCACAGTTCAAAAGCATCGATTCTTCAGTGCTCAGTTTTCTTTATGGTCCAACTCTCACATCCATATGTGACTACTGGAAAAACCATAGCTTTGACTATACAGAACTTAATCGGCACCCATCAATGGTTTAGTGTAGAGTGAAGCAGTTCTTTTCTCTGTCCTCTCTGTATCCCTAGACTTACTTCCCAGAAACTATTTTTTACTTCTTTGCTTGCCTTTTAGACTATTTCATGTGATAACTCTATAAGAATAGATAATATGGTTATATTTTTATCAATTTTATTTGTTTGTTTAATTTCTCTATTTATTTTACTTGGAGGATATTTATTTATTTATTTATTTTTTACATGTGTTCCCCTTCCTGTACCCCCCTCCCACCTCCCTCCCCATCCCATCCCTCTGGGTCATCCCATTGCCCCAGCCCTGAGCATTTGTCTCATGCATTGAACATGGAATGGTTTTCTATTTCACATATGATAATATACATGTTTCAATGCTATTCTCCCAGAACATCCCACCCTCCCCTTCTCCCTCAGAGTCCATAAGACTGTTCTATGCATCTGTGTCTCTTATTCTGTCTTGCATATATTTAATTTACAATATTGTGATTTTTTTTTTTTTGCCATACATCAATATGAATTGGCCATAGGTATACATGTGCACCCTCCATCCTAAACCCTCCTCCCACCCCCCTTCCTCTCCCCATCCCTCCAGGTTGTCACAGAGACAGATTTTGGGTGCCTTGCTTCCTATATCAAGCTTTCACTGGTTATCTGTTTTACATATAGTAATATATATGTTTAAATTCTATTTTCTCAAATCATCCCACTATTTCCTTCTCCCACTGAGCACAAAATATGTTCTTTATGTCTATGCCTCCTTAACTTCCCTGTATATATGATCCTCGGTACCATCTTTCTAGATTCCATACATATGCATTAATATACAGTATTTGTCTTTCTTTTTCTGACTTACTTCACTCTGTATAAAAGGCTCTAGATTCATCCACCTCGTTAGAACTGACTCAAATGAGTTCCTTTTTATAGCTGAGTAATTTAGATACCTATATTTTTTCTATTATGCTAGTTCAGAATTTGCCAGGTGTGTGCATCTCACCTTCTACTTTCTGTCCCCCATTCAGTACAGTTTTATCACAATTTCAGTTGAATCAACAGCATGAGTATTTGTATTATCCAGGGTTCTCCAAAGAAACAGAAATAATAGGAGACATATGGGTTTATTTGTCTGCATGTTAGAGATCCAGGAGAGTCAGTGGTATGATGCATTCTGAATATGAAGACCTGAGAACCAGGGGAGTCAATGGTTCATGTCGCAGTCCAAGTCTGAAAGCCTAACAGATAACCAGTAACGCTGCTGTCTGAGGACAAGAGAGGACAGATGTCCCAGATCAAGCAGACGACAGATTTAAGCTTCCTCCACGTTTTTGTTCTATCCAGGCCTTCAGCAAACTGAATAATACCCACTCACTTTTGTGAGGGCTACTTTCTTTATTCAGGCTACCTATGCAAATGCTAATCTCTTCTGGAAGCATGCTCAAAAATATAGTGAGAAATAATGCTTTACTAGCTATCTGGACATCTTTTAGCCCAATCAAGTTGACACATACAATTAGGTATCGTATTATTCATTCTGTTTGACTATGTAAATACTGAATACTTATTTATCTTAAACCATATAACTTACTTTGATTATGTTTCATTTTATCTACAATTTTCCTGCATTTTTTATCTCTAATTTTCAATGTGTATATCACAATGTTTCCCTTAATCTTTGACAGTTCTGTTATATTCCTAGAGCAAAATTTTATTTTCTTCCTTGTGTTATACCTTTATTCTTTAGGAAGTTAAGAAAGGGTATTTTGGAGGTATAATTTGGAAACTTGGATGTCAGAAAATGTTCTCATTCTGCCCTTACGATTAATTTGTTTAGAATGGATATAGAATTCCAGTTTGAAAACATCACTTTTTTTTTTTTGATTGCACTGTGCAGCATGTAGGATCTTACTTCCCAGCTGGGGATTGACCCTGTGCCCCCTGCAGTGGAAGTATGGAGACCTAACCACTGGACCACCAAGGAATTCCCCTCAAAAAAAAAACAAACTTTTTTTTCTGAATATTGAAGGCATTGCATTCTTTTATATCTAGTGTCACTATTAAGTTCTGTTATTATTTTTTCTGTTTGTTCTGGGGGGTTCCCTTTCCCTTGACATTTCTTCAATGTCAGTCTATTCTTGGCCTCACATGAATAATTAAGAGTAAAACACTGAAAAGATCGTCAAAAGCTCTGAGGACATGGATAGGAATTACTAACAGATGGTTACATTGACAGAGAAATAGAAAAAATAGCCTTTTCTTTGGAAGACCCCCAAACGCTAGTCTGTTAAGGTCTTTTCTTCGGGACTGAACAGTTTCTGTAAAAAGCAGTCCTCCAGTTTCTTGGCTTTGAGGCATGCATTTGTAGAAGAGGGAGCGTGGTTCTACCATCCCAGTTTTCAGTCTTGAAACTTATCTCACCCTCTACTGTGCCCAATATTCCAAGTATAGGGGTTCTCTGATTAAGTTTTTCCAGAAAATAAAGCTTTTTTTTTTGTAGGGATGGTGAGGGGGAGAGTCAGTAACTATCACCTCTACATCCTCTTCCTTTATTTCCAGTGCTCTGTGGAGTAAATAAGCTCTTGATATTTTAATCATTACCTACATCTGTTGGTACACAGAATGTGTTTTCTTTTGTCCTTTGTTAGTATCATTTGGATTATTTTAGTCTTCCAAAACCTTGCTGCCATCTCTCATCTACTAGTATTTCTGCTCCCATCTCTTTTGCTCCTCATGATTGGATATCTTACTTCAAAACAAGTTACAAATTTAGCATCTTAAAGTAATATATATTTATTATCGCATGGTTTCTGTGGGACAGGAATCTGGGTATGGCTTAACTGATTCTTCTGCTCACAATTTCATAAGGCTAAAATCAAGATGTTGACAGGGGCTACAGTATAATCTGAGGCTTGGGATCCTTTTACAAGATCAATTGTTGATGAAATTCAGTGTCTTGCATATATAGGACAGTGTTCTTTTTGAATGTCAGTGAGGAAATGGTTTCAGCTCCTAGAAGCCATTCTAAAGTCCTTGCCACATGAACTCACCATCAGCAACTTACAGAATGGTTATTTGCCTCTTCAGTGACAGCAGGAAATCTTTGATTTCTTCTAGGGTTCACCGGATTAGGTCAGGCCCAAGGATAATCTATCTTTTAATGATCTCAGAGTTAAGTAATCAAGAATCTTAAATTCATCTGCAAAATGTCTCGACATCTAATGTAACAATTATAGGAGTTATATGCCATCACATTCACAGCAGTTTAGGGGTGGGGGTTACATGAAGCATGTACACTAGCAGGTTAGAATCTCTGGTGCCATTTTGGAATCTTGCCCTCAATTCTATATATCCTTTGTTGAAAAAATAAAGAATAAGAACATCCTTTAAAATGTCATTTATGAGAAACAATATATGTACACACACACACGCACATGTATCCTTTACTGATATTTTCCTGAAATATCAGTGGTATTTTTTAGAAAGATTAAAGATAATGGAAGCGTGAGGAATATTTTTAGAACTCCAATGCCATCAGGAGTAAATTTCTTTAAGATTATCTTACATAAAATTAAATTACTTAGAATCTAGAATCTTACCTTCAGATACTCTTTCTGTTCTATGGAGAAATGAGTCTGTTTTACCCATACTATCACATCATCAAGGAGATGAGACTATAGACAAGTATTCATAATGGCCTTAGAAGAATATTTTGTCTATAATTATTGTACCCTGAAATAGCACACAAAAGAATATGTGATAGATTATAGATCATTTTGTAGAATCATTACAGCATTACAGATCAACAATTTGTTTACAGTAGAACAAGGTCATCTTTGAACTTGTATGCCAAGTAATTCTCACACACATTGTCAGCTCAGAGATAAAAGCTGTCACTAAATTATGCTATCCTGTGATTTCAAGTGGTGCATCAATAAACAGGAATTGGAAATTCATGTGAAGAGAGCCAACATGTCTTTTTGGCAAAGCAGTAGCTTTATACTAATGTACTTTTGATTTTCAGAATAAGTTCATGAGGTATAATTGCTAATGTATCTAATATTTGCTTCAGAGAAGACCTCAGTGACAAAATCTTCAACTGCTAAATAAAATAGATACAAGAAATTCTTTGAGAAGTCATAAATTTACCAAAATATAAACGGGCAAGTGTTTTAGAACTGTTTTTATTCTGATTGCCAATATTTTAATTCAGATCGCTAAAATTAAAAAAAATTGTTCAAGTGATTGTTTTATCTATCAAGTTTATCAAAGACATCCTCAAAGCATCTTTGAACCAAAAGTAAATAAAAATGTTGGTTAGAAATTTCAAAATCACCTAATTCCTTATTACACAAAACTTGATTATCAAACTAGCAGCCTTGGCATTACCTAGAAAGTTGTTAGATACGCAAAATCTAGAGCCTCACCTCAGACTTTTTTAATAAAAATCTGAATTTTAACAAGATTCCTTAAGTGATTCAAAGGCACATTAATATTCAGGGTTATAATTCTTTCTACGCAGGTAAAGGAACTCTGTGTCACACGTGGTGCAGAATGTCTGAGACCACATGACTGGCATTGATGAAAAAATCAATAGTCACTCTAAGAATACAATGGAAAATTTTATTTGAGCCAACCTGAGGATTTTAACCATGGAGTCAGTCTTTCAGAAAGCTCTGAGGACTGTTCTGAAGAGGTAAGCGGGTATTTGTGATTTTGGCAAAGGAGTACATGCAACCAAGCACACATCTTGGCAGAAGGTTACTGCTATTTGTGCAGAAAAGACATCTAAGTTAATGGTTCTAATGCTTTTCTGTGTATGGAAAGATATAAGAAACTTGGTTTATAAAATTTTCTCCTGAAAATATCTGAGGGTCAGTTCTACCAGTTTGTTCACAGAACAAAACGCCTCATCCATATCTTCACCCTGAATTCCTTTCAGGATGTATTGTAGGTCAGCAACTGCAATGGCTAGAAACTTGATTCTTGTAGAATGGATGGTGGGCACCCTTCTTTATTTTACAGTTCCCTTCCTCTCAACCTTAACTTTGACCAAGGATGAGGAGGCATTTCCTGACCAACTTGTCCCACACACTAGAAATGCTCGTTTCCAGGTCACGTGAGGATTTTGTTGGTGGGTCACTCCATATTTTGTTGGGCTTCCCAGGTAGTCAGCTGGTAAAGAATCTGCCTGCAATGCGGGAGACCAGGGTTTGATCTCTGGGTTGGGAAGATCCCCTGGAGGAGGGCAGGGTAACCCACTGCAGTATTCTTGCCTGGAGATTCCTCATGGACAAAGGAATCTGACAGGGTACAGTCCAAGGGGTTGCAAAGAGTTGAACACAACTGAGCGACTAAGTACAGCACATAATATTACTGGACGAGGTTCTATTAATAGTAGAAAAAAGCCCCTAGACTTCTTGTTTTATGAGTCTGTTATGGTCCAGAAACTGACTCTCTCTTGTTGCTTTTTCCTGTATCTAGCATTATGCTATTAACCATCATTGATCTTACAGAACTGTATATTTAGTCAATTGTTTCAAGTTGCCTAATCATCATTATTTTTACCAGTCTGTCACACATTTGTTATTGCAAGAAATAATAATCTTGTAAAATAGGTAAAATATGAGTAATATAGTTAGTGACATTAATAAGTTCATAAGCAACTATTTACGCTAAGAACTTACTCTAGGTGCAGTCAGGTATCTCCCCAGATCATTTGACCTGTCTGATTTGTATCAGTTGCACTATCTGATTAACGGAAATTATATCTTGGCATTGTACATAAAGTTCACCAAAGATGTCTGCATGTACAAGGTGAGTGATGGGTTATAGTGATTCCTTAAGGATTGATAAAGAAATGTTATCTTCTAAGGAGTTACATAGGTAGTGCCAAAAGAAGAAAAATTGATCTTTAACATCGAGTAGGTATTTCTGCCAGTGAGGAAGTCTGGACGTTGTATAATGCCAATATACAATTCACAATGCAGGAGAGAGAAGAGGCCCAAATAGGCAGAAAAACATTTTTTGTTTAAATTTTTCTGTCCTGCCTTGCCTTAAAATGTGAATTTTATTTCATCATTGGTTAGAAGCAAAGCTGAAACTAGGACCCAATTCTCCTGACCCTCCATTCTGCCAACAACCTTTATTTCTTATGTCAAAATAAGCCTCAGAGTTTAGGAAAAGAGTGATACCAAACTTGAATCTAATAATTTAATTATTGTAGCTTTTTATGCAACATTAGTTTATTTCAGAATCCTACTTCTATGTGGTAAGCTAAATGAGATAACTACAATGGAGGAGAACTGGAAGTTCTCTCACACCACTGATTTCTGAAAATAAGAGTGAAGCAGGCAAAAGAATAGACTGATTTACTGTGAAGAAACCAATAACAAAATTTAACATACATAAATGAACATTTCCACTTGCATGTCTGCATCATTTGGAGATTTGTTGAATTTTTAGTTAAGTAATTAATGGTAAAAAAAGGATTGCTGTTCTTTCATAAGTTAAAGGATATTTTAATTTAATAATAGTTTTAGGCTTTGGATTATTATGCTTTAGTGCCCGTTAATGTAAGGGGTTTAAAGATTTTATTATTCAAACCATTATTGCATCTCAAATAATAACTATCTAACATCTATATTAGGAAGTGATTACATGTGTGCATGTGTTGTACATCATGTGTGTGTGTACACACTAATGATTATAAAACCAAGACTAAAATGACATTCTTCCCTAATAAATTATTTAATCACTTTCAACTTTAAAATGAGCTTAACTTTCAAAGTTTCCCAGGAATAATTTCATATATTTTATAGAAACTCCCAAGTCATTTAACAGTGATTCTCCCCATAGCCCAATGTAAGTAACACATAATGCTGAAGAACAGATTTTTCTGAAAACAAATTAAGGGTTTTATAAGTGCATCCATTGCATGTGGTCTTGCTTGCTGACTGGCTTAAACCATATTCTTCCAATATCCAGAACACTTTATCATTGTTTGCAACTATATCTGGCTGAGCACCAAAAAGCAGTAGCCAAAAGTACAATATTATGTGTTGGCTTTGGTAGAGACTCTTTTCTAATATTCTATTTCCTTTGGAGTCCTATTTCTCTTTATCTTGGGATGAGCTTGGGATATTGCTTTTGATGGTACTTTAAGTACTTTAATTTGCTTTTCATTTGATTTTTGCTTTCATTAATTCTGTTTTCTTTTCCTTCTTTCTTTCTCTTTTTGTTTATTATATATTTGAGGTAAATGCTTTTGCATGTTGCTTAAAATGAAAGATCCTTGCTGTTATTTTGGAATGAATATATTTTCATTAGCAATGTCTTAAGGTTTTGTTTTTCATTATATATATATATATCAGTTAAGTTCAGTTCAGTCATTCAGTCGTGTCCGACTCCTGGCGACCCCATGAACTGCAGCACGCCAGGCCTCTCTGTCCATCACCAACTCCCGGAGTCTACCCAAACCCATGTCCATCGAGTCGGTGATGCCATCCAACCATCTCATCCTCTGTCGTCCCCTTCTCCTCCCGCCCCCAATCCTACCCAGCATTAGGGTCTTTTCCAATGAGTCAACCCTTCGCATGAGGTGCCCAAAGTATTGGAGTTTCAGCTTCAACATCAGACCTTCCAATGAACACCCAGGATTGATCTCTTTTAGGATGGATTGATTGGATCTCCTTGCAGTCCAAGGGACTCTCAAGAGTCTTCTCCAACACCACAGTTCAAAAGCATCAATTCTTCGATGCTCAGCTTTCTTCACCGTCCAACTCTCACATCCATACATTACCACTGGAAAAACCATAGCCTTGACTAGACGGACTTTTGTTGGCAAAGTAATGTCTCTGCTTTTAAATATGCTATCTAGGTTAGCCATAACCTTCCTTCCAAGGAGTAAGCGTCTTTTAATTTCATGGCTGCAATCACCATCAGCAGTGATTTTGGAGCCCAAAAAAATAAAGTCTGACACTGTTTCCACTGTTTCCCCATCTATTTCCCATGAAGTGATGGGACCAGATGCCATGATCTTAGTTTTCTGAATGTTGAGCTTTAAGCCAACTTTTTCACTCTCCTCTTTCACCTTCATCAAGAGGCTCTTTAGTTCTTCTTCACTTTCTGCCATAAGGGTGGTGTCATCTGCATATCTGAGGTTATTGATATTCCTCCCGGCAATCTTGATTCCAGCTTGTGTTTCTTCCAGCCCAGCGTTTCTCATGATGTATTGTGCATAGAAGTTAAATAAGCAGGGTGACAATATACAGCCTTGACGTACTCCTTTTCCTACTTGGAACCAGTCTGTTCTTCCATGTCCAGTTCTAACTGTTGCTTCCTGACCTGCATACAGGTTTCTCAAGAGACAGGTCAGATGGTCTGGTATTCCCATCTCTTTCAGAATTTTCCACAGTTTATTGTGATCCACACAGTCAAAGGCTTTGGCATAGTCAATAAGGCAGAAATAGATGTTTTTCTGGAACTCTCTTGCTTTTTCGATGATCCAGCGGATATTGGCAATTTGATCTCTGGTTCCTCTGCCTTTTCTAAAACCAGCTTGAACATCTGGAAGTTCACGGTTCACGTATTGCTGAAGCCTGGCTTGGAGAATTTTGAGCATTACTTTACTAGCATGTGAGATGAGTGCAATTGTGCAGTAGTTTGAGCATTCTTTGGCATTGCCTTTCTTTGGGATTGAAACGAAGACTGACCTCTTCCAGTCCTGTGGCCACTGCTGAGTTTTCCAAATTTGTTGGCATATCGAGTGCAGCACTTTCACAGCATCACCTTTGAGGATTTGAAATAGCTCAACTGGAATTCCATCCCCTCCACTAGCTTTGTTCGTAGTGATGCTTTCTAAGGCCCACTTGACTTCACATTCCAGGATGTCTGGCTCCAGGTGAGTGATCACACCATCGTGATTATCTGGGTCGTGAAGATCTTTTTTGTACAGTTCTTCTGTGTATTCTTGCCACCTCTCCTTAATATCTTCTGCTTCTGTTAGGTCCATACCATTTCTGTCCTTTATCGAGCCCATCTTTGCATGAAATGTTCCTTTGGTATCTCTAATTTTCTTGAAGAGATCTATAGTCTTTCCCAATCTGTTGTTTTCCTCTGTTTGTTTGCACTGATCGTTGAGGAAGGCTTTCTTATCTCTCCTTGCTATTCTTTGGAACTCTGCATTCAGATGGGAATATCTTTCCTTTTCTCCTTTGCTTTTCGCTTCTCTTTTCTTCCAAGCTATCTGTAAGGTCTCCTCAGACAGCCATTTTGCTTTTTTGCATTTCTTTTCCATGGGGATTTTCTTGATCCCTGTCTCCTGTACAATGTCACGAACCTCTGTCCATAGTTCATCAGGCACTCTGTCTATCAGGTCTAGACCCTTAAATCTATTTGTCACTTCCACGGTATAATCATAAGGGATTTGATCTAGGTGATACCTGAATGGTCTAGTGGTTTTCCCTACTTTCTTCAATTTAAGTCTGAATTTGGCAATAAGCAGTTCATGATCTGAGCCACAGTCTGCTCCCGGTCTTGTTTTTGCTGACTGTATAGAGCTTCTCCGTTTTTGGCTGCAAAGAATATAGTCAATCTGATTTTGGTGTTGACCATCTGGTGATGTCCACGTGTAGAGTCTTCTCTTGTGTTGTTGGAATAGGGTGTTTGCTATTACCAGTGCGTTCTCGTGGCAAAACTCTATTAGCCTTTGCCCTGCTTCATTCTGTACTCCAAAGCCAAACTTGCCTGTTACGCCGGGTGTTTCTTGACTTCCTACTTTTGCATTCCAGTCCCCTATAATGAAAAGGACATCTTTTGGGGGTGTAAGTCCTAAAAGGTCTTGTAGGTCTTCATAGAATCATTCAACTTCAGCTTCTTCGGCATTACTGGTTGGGGCATAGACTTGGATTACCGTGATATTGAATGGTTTGCCTTGGAAACAAACAGAGATCCCTATCGTTTTTGAGATTGCATCCAAGTACTGCATTTCAGACTCTTTTGTTGACCATGATGGCTACTCCATTTCTTCTAAGGGATTCTTGCCCACAGTAGTAGATATAATGGTCATCTGAGTTAAATTCACCCATTCCAGTCCATCTTAGTTCGCTGATTCCTAGAATGTCGACGTTCACTCTTGCCATCTCCTGTTTGACCACTTCCAATTTGCCTTGATTCATGGACCTAACATTCCAGGTTCCTATGCAATATTGCTCTTTACAGCATCGTACTTTGCGTCTGTCACCAGTCACATCCACAGTTGGGTATCGTTTTTGCTTTGGCTCCATCTCATCATTCTTTCTGGAGTTATTTCTGCACTGATCTCCATTAGTGTATATATATATATATATATGTTTTTTCAAAAGATATGAGAAAATATTTACATTAATTTTTCTATATGTTAAATTGTTTTGTATCTTTTCACTTCCAGAAGATAACTGATATGAGTTTTTTGCTAATTCTACTGGATTAAATTTAGACATAGTCTAATAACGGTTGTGGGGAGCATGACATACATGCTATAAAAGTGTGATGTGGCTGAAATAATATTCTTCAGAAGGCATATGAATGGATTAGGGCAAGTTTGCTCAGATTTAGTACTATTGGCAATTGCCCACGTAATTAATTTTTGTAGGATGCTGTCTTGTGCTTTGTAGTATGTTTAGGAGTGACTCTGCTTCTACATGGCTAGACGCCAGAAGCACTGACCCACTCATGATAATCAGTAATGTCTCCAGTTATTGATAATGTCTCCAAAGGAGCAATATTATTTTGGATGAGAAGTGCTGGTTTAGAAAGACAGGACTGTTTAAAACTATGAAAATCTGAAAAACATAGTAAAAGAATTTAAAAGGATAATTTAAAAAAACTCATTTCAAGATGATTAAACTTCAACTTATAATTGGTCAAAATGTAATCTTATTAATATTTTAAGACAAGTCACTTTCTTGGTAGGAATAAGTGATGAATGAAGAATAGATATTTGTAGTGATTAATTATAAAATAATATATAATTTCAAGGCATACTGAGGGGTATAATGTTGAGATTAAGGTAGCAAAGAGTAATTGTGGATAGATTCATTCTGGAATAATGTATAAAAAATTTGTAAACTTGCTTACCAGAGAAACAACTGTAACTGGTGAAAATTATTTTAAACAACAAGCATGCATTTAATGTCTCTAGAAATTATCCTAAGAAGATACAATAAATGTAGTAATACTGATTTTAAAAAGTCTATTAAGTCTCAGTAAGACCATCAGTGGGGCTTCTCTGGTTGCTCAGATGGTAAAGAATCTGCCTGCAATGCAGGAGGCCTGGGTTCAATCCCTGGGCTGAGAAGAACCCTTGCAGATGGGAATGGCAACCCACTCTAATTAGCCACAATCCACTGCCTTCCTCTACACCCATATAAACTCAACCTGACTAATGCTCCACACTTTGTATGTGTGGCAAAAAAAAAAAAAAAAAAAAGGAGCTCCTTATCCCCCAGCACCCAGGCAAAGGCTATAGTGTCAACCTGAAAAGGGCAAGATTCACACTATGGATGAAACAGACATCACCAAAATTATCCAACCAAATCACTGAACAGATGCATAATAACAACAAGCCCCAGAGGAATATGAGTGTTTAGTACTAAGAACTGCTGCAATATATTATCAAAACTGTCCAGTTTGAATATGAAATTGGTAGATGTGAAAGGAAACAGGCAGACATGACCAACACAGAGGGGAAAAAAAACATACAAAAGAAACAGCCCCTGAGAGGGCTCAGATATCACCTTCCAAAAACAATTTTCAAAAGAGGAATTATAAATATTTTTGAAGAATCAAAAGACCTTATGCTTAAAGAAGTAAATGAAGGTGTAATAACAATCAACTGTTAGGTTGGTGCAAAAGTAATTATGGTTTTTGACCCTAAATTTTAAATAATTATAACTAGGCTCAACCATATCTATATTAATCAAAATAGGAACCACTACAGTCAACACATTTTTTTCCAATGAGAAATGCATTTGTTTATTATTCCTGTAGCATTAATATGCCAGCAGATTTGGAAAAGTCAGCAGTGGCCACAAGACTGGAAAAGGTCAGTTTTCATTCAAATCCCAAAGGAAGGCAATACCAAAGAATGTTCAAACTACTGCGCAGTTGCACTCATTTCACATACTAGCAAGGTCATGCTCAAAATTGTCCAAGCTAACTTTCAACACTATGTGAATCAAGAAGTTCCAGATGTTCAACCTGGGTTTAGAAAAGGCAGAGGAACCAGAAATCAAATTGCCAACATCCGTTGGATCATAGAAAAAGCAAGAGAATTCCAGAAAAACATCTACTACTGCTTTATTGACGATGTTAAAGCCTTTCATTGTGTGGATTACAACAAAGTATGGAAAATTCTTAAAGAGATGGGAATACCAGACCACCTGACCTGCCTTGTGTAAAACTTGTATGAAGGTCAAGAAGTAACAGAACTGGACATGGGACAACGGACTGGTACCAAACTGGGAAAGCAGTACATCAAGGCTATATATTGTCACCGTGCTTATTTAACTTATATGCAGAGTACATCATGTGAAATGCCAGGCTGGATGAAGCTCAAGCTGGAAACAAGATTGCTGGGAGAAATATCAATAACTTCAGCTATGCAGATGATACCACCCTTATGGCCCAAAACAAAGAGGAACTAAAGAGCCTCTTGATGAAAGTGAAAGAGCAGAGTGGAAAAGCTGGCTTAAAATGCAACATTCAAAAAACTAAGATCATGATATGCAGTCCCATCACTTCATGGCAAGTAGATGGGGAAAGAGTGACAGATTTTATTTTTGAGGGGCTCCAAAATCACTGCAGATGGTGACTGCAGCCAGGAAATTAAAAGATGCTTGCTCCTTGGAAGGAAAGCTGTGAAAAACCTAGATGACATATTAAAAAGTAGAGACATGACTTTGCTGACGAAGGTCAGTATACTCAAAGAAATGGTTTTTCCAGTAGTCAAGTATGGATGTGAGAGTTGGACCATAATGAAGGCTGAGCATAGAAGACTTGATGTTTTTTAACTGTGGTGTTGGAGAAGATCCTTGAGAGTCCCTTGGACTGCAAGATCAAATCTGTCAATCCTAAAGGAAGTCAGTCTTGAATATTCATTGGAAGGACCGATGCTGAAGCTGAAGCTCCAATACTTTGACCACCTAATGCGAAGAGTTGACTCATTAGAAAAGTTTCCGATGTTGGGAAAAGATTGAAGGCAGGAAGAGAAGGAAATGATAGAGGATGAGATGGTTGGATGACATTACCCACTCAATGGACATGAGTTTGAGTAACCTCTGTGAGATGGTGAAGGACAGGGCATCCTGGTGTGCTGCAGTCCATGGGGTTGCAAAGAGCCAGACACAACTGAGCAACTGAACAACAACAGCATAAAAATCCATGCTTCGGGATTCAATGAACTCTTGGAAAAAATTTTCTGTGTCCTGATGGTTGTGAAAGATTTTTCCCTGCAAAAAGTTGTCTAGATGTTTGATGAAGTGATAGTCAGTTGTTAAGAGGTTAGGCAAATATGGCCAATGAGGCAAAACTTTGTAACCCAGTCCTTCAACTTTTGAAGTGTTGTTTGTGCAATGGAAAAGAATTGCGCCCTTTCTTTTGACCAATGCTGGCTGCAGGCCTTTCAGTTTTTGGTGCATCTCATCAATTTGCTGAGCATACTTCTCAGATGTAATGGTTTCACCTTGTACAGAAAGCTGCAGTAGACAAGAGTGGCAGCAGACCAACAAACAGTGACCATGACTTTTTTTGGTGAAAGTTTCGCTTTGGGAAGTGTTTTGGAGCTTCTTTTTTGGTTCAGCCACTGAGCTGGTCATCACTGGTTATCATAGAAAATCCATTTTCATAGCATGTCACAATCTGATTGAAAAATAGTTCATTGTCGCATGGAATAAGAGAAGTTGACACTTCAAAACTGTTTTGTTTTTTTTTTTATTTTCATTCAGCTCATGAGGCACCCACTTATCAGGTTTTTTCACCTTTCCAATTTGCTTCGAATGCCAAACGACCATAGAATTGTCAACTTTGAGTTCTTGGGCAACTTCTTGTTTAGTTGTAAGAAGATTAGCTTTGATGATCCTCTTAGTTGGTCATTATCAGCTTTGATGGCCAGGCACTGTGCTCCTCATCTTCAAAGCTCTAGTTTCCTTTGCAAAACTTCTTGAACCACCACTGCACTGTAAATTCATTATCAGTTCCTGGGCCAGTTGCATAGTAGATGTTGCCAGCTGTCTCTGCTGCATCATGACCCATTTTGAACTCAAATAAGAAAATTGCTTGAATTTACTTTTTGTCCAACATCATTTACATAGTCTAAAATACATATAGAATAAATATCAAGTAATAATTCTTTCTTTCTTTCCCTTCTCCTGAAGATCTTCCCAATCCAGGGATCAAACCTAGGTCTCCCACGTTGCAGGTGGATTCTTTACCAGTTGAGCCACAAGGGAAGCCCAAGAATACTTGAGTGGGTAGCCTACCCTTCTCCAGCAGATCTTCCTGACCCAGGAATTGAACTGGGGTCTCCTGCATTGCAGGTGGATTTTTTTTACCAACTGAGCTATCAGGGAAGCAAAATACATGCAGAATAAACATCAAGTAATAATTCATTAGCAAAAATCATGAAGCAAGAATTGTGCATTAAAGTGATTTATTTAAGAATATATTCCAATATCAAATGGCAAATTTCAACAATGCAAACCTGAAATTACTTTTGTACCAATATAATATCAAAAGAGAATATCAATAAAGAGATATACAGTTTTAAAAATAACCAAATGAAAACTCAAGTTGAAAGTACAGTAACTCAATGAAAATTTAACCAGAGGGACTCAACAGTAGATATGAACTTGGGAAAGAAAAAAATTAGCAAATGTGAAGGCTGATCATTAGTTTATGCAATCCAAAGAAATTGAGAAAAAGAATGAAGAAAAAGAAACAGATCCTCAGACCAAGTTAGGGAAACATTAAACACATAAAACCACATGAAAGGTGAATGCCAAAAGGAGGAGAGAAAAAGAAGCAGACAATTTTAAGAACAAATAATGCCTAAAAAGTTCTCAATCTGATGAAAAACATTGTACATCCAAAACTTCAACAAACTCCAAGTAGTATAAAAACAAGGATATTTACACATAGACTCATCATAGAAAATATGTTGAAAGACAAATTCTTGGAAAGATACCAACTACCAAACCTGACTCAGGAAGAAATAGAAAATCATAATAGAACAATTGCAAGTAAAGAGATAAAATTAGTGATTTAAAAAACATGTTCCACAAACTAACAGAAAATTTCCTGGTGTAGCCTACCAAACATTTTAAAAATGACTCGTACCAATTCTTCACAAAGTCTTCCATAATAAATTGGAAAACCCTTACTAACTAATTCCGTGAAGACAGTATTACCTTGATACCAAAACCAGACAAAACATCACAAGAAAATAAAACCACTTATCAATATATCTTGTAAATATCAAAGTAAAAATTATAAACAGATTGCTAGTAAACCAAACCCAGAAACATATGAAAATATACCATGACCAAGGAGTATATATCCAGAGGAATAGAAAGTTGAATTAACATTCAAAATAAATTCATATATAATATACTGTATCTACACAATAAAAGACAAAATCACATGATCATCTAAATAGGCATATTAAAAACTACTGACAAAATCCAACAGCCTTGCATGGTATAAAAAAAACAATGAATAAAAGGGAACTTTCTCAATCTGATAAAGAATGTAAAAGCCTATACTAATATGATATTTAATTTAGGAACACTGAGTATTTTCACTCTAAGATCAGCAACAAGGTGAAGAATATCCACTCTTGCCAAATATACTCATCATTGTACAGAAAGTTCTAGCCAGGCCATTTAGGCAAGAAAAGCATTCAGAATAGAAAGGTAAAACTAAAATTATCCTATTCACCCATGACATGATGTTGTATACTCTTAGAAATCCAGAAAAAAAATTAGAACTAGTAAATTACCAAAATACATAACACTATGTAATTTTTATTCTCTACAATAATACAGTACAATCCTATTTCTTACTTTTATCAAAAGACAGTAACCAAAAAGATCACAAAAAAATGTTCATAAATGAAATGAAAATATAAGTAGGGGAAGGTAATATTTTTGAAACTCTTACCAACAAATATATATTTAATATAAACATCTTGCCAATTAATAACAAAAATTGGAATAAATCAATTTATCAAAGGAGTTAAGCAATTTGCTGAAGGAGAATCACAGTTGGCCAATAATATCTGAAGCGATTAAAAACTTGATAATTGTAAGCTTTGGTAAATGTCTTAGGCTGTCTTCTCTGAAAGCACAACTTGAAATTCTGGGATTTCTAGGCTAGTGATTTCTTGAGAGAATATTCTTGGAAGGTGAGGGATGAAGGAAACAGGATGGAGCTTCAGAAGAAAGCTAAGAGAGGATACAATCAGCTGGAGCTAGCTTTAGCTCAGCTCTATGGGCACAATGAGTGCTCATTTGCTCAGTCATGTCCAATTCTTTGCAACCCCATGGGTTGTAGTCTGCCAGTCTCCTCTGTCCATGGAATTTTCCAGGCAAGAATATAGGAGTGGGTTGCCATTTCTTTCTCCAGGGGATCTTCCTGATCCAGGGATCGAACCCAGATCGCCTTCACTGGCAGGTGGATTCATTACAATTGATGAGCTACCTGGGAGGCCAAGATAGCTATGAGCAGCTGAGAACAGTTAATTGTGGCAAAGAGTTAGTCCTACCTTGAGCACTTTGTCAGTTATTGGTTGTAGATGCCCTCTCCCTTCATATTGGAATGTATAATCAGTGAAGGGAATCCACTACTTCAAATGTTTAGAGGTTATTCACAGACTTTAATAATTAGAA
Source organism: Giraffa tippelskirchi (assembly GCF_054371585.1). Taxonomy (NCBI): domain Eukaryota; kingdom Metazoa; phylum Chordata; class Mammalia; order Artiodactyla; family Giraffidae; genus Giraffa; species Giraffa tippelskirchi. Next base: position 77,630,953 of record NC_137275.1, on the reverse strand, counting down.
TATTCAAAAAAAAAAAGAATATTCATCAGGACATATTGAGTGTTTTTGTAATAGTTGTTACCAAAAAAATGTTCATATATTTTAACCTGTTAATTTGAATACTTCTGTAAATATAAATCACAGAAGCACTGTACTTGCTCTATTACAGAAAAGCGTACATGTCAGTGCTTATTGCAGGATGTGGTAGGAGAAAAATAGGACCCCTACATTCAAATCCCCAGAATCTATGAATGCTACCTTACATGGTAAAGTTGCAGATGGACTTAAGATTGCTAATCAACTTAAAATAGAAAAGCTAGCCTGAATTATACAGGTGTGCCCTATGTAATCGCAGCTTCTTTTAAATGTGGGAGAAGATGCAGAGGAGTTAAGAGACTGAGTGAGATGGCCTGAGGAAGGTTCTGCTGGTCATTGTTCAGTTTGAAGATGGAATATGTGACTGAGCCAAGTAATTTGGGCAACCTCTAGAAGCTGGAAAGGACATGAACACCAAGTCTCCTGTAGCGTGTCCAAAAAGGTATGTGGTCCTGTTAACATTGTTTTTAATGCAGTGAGAACTATTTCATACTTCTGACCTCCAAACAGCAAGGTAAGAAAAGTATATAGTGTTGTGGTAACTTATTACAACAGCAATAACAAAACTTTTAAAAACACAGGAGTTTTGAAATTATAGAAGAATCATGATACTTAAGATGGGGATGGGAGAAGCATTAGAAGGACAAATCAATGGTATATTTAATCGTTGAACCTAAACTCTGGAAGAATAAATGTTAATGCTACCATTATGTTAAAAATGTGAGAAAAAAATAGCTTGGTGTGTTTTGTTTTGGTGCTTTGTGAGTACTTTGGTACTTTTGGCACTTTGGAAGGTACTTTGTGAGTTCTAATAAATCTGAGGACTTACTAAGACATTGAGGTGAGCGACTACAGAGAGGTCAGAATGGAGTTTCGGTTCCAGTACTGGTGTCAAAACCACATGTAAAGGGGTTGAACGGTATATAAATGGAAGGGAATAAAAGATGCAGGTAACTAAATTATTTCCAGAATATTTGCTGTGGGAAAAAAAGCAGAATTTGATGGTGTTCAAAGAGGTAGAAACTGCTTAATAAAATGCAAGGATGAAGTGAAGAAACCAGTACAGGGTAAGAATTTGAAGTTTAAAGGAAGGATAGGTAATTATTAAAGTTCTTAAAGGAAGTATACAACAATAATATATAGGATCTATTACAGAAAAGATTACTACTGCTGATTTAATTTCACTTGCTTTTATTAAAAGTCTTATAAGTAAGATTCTGTGAAAATTAGTGGAACGATATTGCTAACTGCCTTACCATCTGTTTTGAAGTATATTTGAGGGGTTTCTAATTTAAGGTATTCAATTTTAAGTAATAAAACACTTTTATTCATTTTCCCCTTGACTACTTATGAGGAATTAGGTCAAACAAAAAGTCTCTTTTGATTGGTTACATGGTTTTGTATCTACTTTCTCAGTATCTTGCAATGTTAAACACTTAGGTCAAAATAACTTGTAAATGTCTTTTTAGGATCAAATACCTTGCAATTACTAATAGACCTAATATAATTGTCATAATAGGATTCAGATCAAGCTTCTAGTGTTTTAAATATTGTAAGACTTAATTAAACTTTCTAATAGAATATTATGTAAAATATGTAAAATGTTATATATAAATATGTAAGTGTGTATGTGTGGGTATATGTGTGTGGGTATATACATATAAATATATATATATAGGTGGGTAGGTAAGGTTTAATTAATCATAAGAAGGAAGCATTTGCAGAGGACTTACAGTTAACAGTTATATATAAATGTAATTGAGGAAAGTTGTGTCTAAATCATCCTCATAAACATTTAGTTGTAATCAACTTATAAAACACTATAAGGGTAACTAGATAGTGATTTTAAAGTTCTGTGAAGAAATTATAAAGGAGTTTTGATATAATGCAGAGGCAAAGTAGAGCTATCTTTATACAATTATAGACACTTATAACTTAAATGCCTAGAAGTTTCTTTCCCTCCAAGATAAAGGAAACATGAGAAACATGGTGTCCAGGATATGCAGACAGCAAACCACTATGTCCACATGTCACAGAAGGCTGATCGTAAAATATAGTGAGGATTAACTGTCATGTAAGAGAAAAAACAGTATAAGGAAAAAATAGTACTAGACTAGATTGGTGAGAACATAGCAGCTAGAAGTAAGTTATTTTATCCATTTCCTTAAAATGAAAGAAAGTTTTCCAACACCTTGGTCACGAAACATCCAATAGAATCCCTATAGAAAAGAAACCTGAGTTAAAAAAAAAGAATTGTATCTATCTATCCATCTACTATCTATCATCTTCTCCATGTAGAACTCAAGAAGATGCAGTACATCAGCAACCTACTAGAATATTAGTCAAACCAACAGCAAAGATACATGAGCAGTCAAAAAAGGCACTGTTCAACTTGTTTCCTCAGATGAAACCAAGGATGTGAAATCAGGTTAATAGAAGTTGCCTCAAAAAAAGGTTACAATATCCTTTCTAGTTTGTAGACCTGAGCCAGTCAGAACAGAATCACTGACTGTTAGATAGGCCAGGATCTAAGGAGAAAGGACCTGCAACACCATGGTTAGTATAAAGTGGTGACTGTTCCAGTCCTTTCCCAAGGAAACCTATGGTCAATTGCTTTGGTAAGTGAATGCTGGCAAAAGGTATTGTGAGCATCGTTGGAAACACGAGTTCAGGATGACATTGACTCCCGGAAACTCAAAGCATTTTCTTGGCTCCCTCTTTGGTTGGGGCCATTTGGGGGCCAGATAATTAAATGGGTCTGGAAGATGTCCCCCCCACCCTGGGTGCTGAATGTATAATTGGAAGAGACTTGAATGGTATTTAGTGAAACCCCATGTCAGGTTCTTGGTTGGTGGGTTAATCATCATAATGAGAAAAACAAAGGGGCTGCCTCTAAAACTTGCCCCTTTCAGAGTTCAGTTCAGTTCAATCGCTCAGTTGTGTCCAACTCTTTGCAACCCCATGGACTGCAGCATGCAGTCCCTGTCCATCACCAACTCCCAGAGTTTACTCAGACTCATTTCCATTGAGTTATTGAAGCCATCCAACCATCTCATCCTCTGTCATCCCCTTCTCCTCTCGCCTTCAGTCTTTCCCAGCATCAGGGTCTTTTCAAATGAGTCAGTTCTTCGCATCAGGTTGCCAAAGTATTGGAGTTTGAGCTTCAACATCAGTCCTTTCAATGAACATTCAGGACTGTTTTCTTTAGGATGGACTGGTTGGATCTCCTTGCAGTCCAAGGGACTCTAAAGAGTCTTCTCCAACACCACAGTTCAAAAGTATCAATTCTTCAACGCTCGGCTTTCTTTATAGTCCGACTCTCACATCCCCTTTTAGAGAGGAGATAGCAAAACAAAAGGAATATCACATGCTAAAAAGTTTGGAAATTAGTGCAGCTTTTAAATATTTAATGGATGCTTGGATGTTGGGCCCTAATTTTTTCCCATAAATCATCAGTCTGACTCTGCACAAAAGTGATGGATATAGAGACAGTAGAATACCTCAAGCTCAACTATCTCTAGCCTTAATTCGGAGAAGGCAATGGCAACCTACTCCAGTACTCTTGCCTGGAAAATCCCATGGATGGAGGAGCCTGGTAGCCTTCAGTCCATGGGGTCGCGAAGAGTCAGACATGACTGAGAGACTTCCTTTTCACTTTTCACTTTCATGCATTGGAGAAGGAAATGGCAACCCATCCAGTGTTCTTGCCTGGAGAATCCCAGGGACGGCAGAGCCTGGTGGGCTGCCGTCTATGGGGTCGCACAGAGTCGGACATGACTGAAGTGACTTAGCAGCAGCAGCCTTAATCACAGCTGAAATGACACTAGATTAATACAACCTCTGGTCTGTGGTGTGTTGCCACTGATTTGATGAATCCATTAAATTCAAGTTATTTCTTTTCCTTATAGGAAAACAAAAAGATCAAGATAGTACAGTTTCACATGGAATTCACTACAGACATACTTATATTCTTTTCTAGGATTATCTCAAGTCCACCATCCTAAAACATAGTACAAATAGATCTGAATTTCTGCACGTCCCGCAGTACATCACATATCATAACCTCATGTTAATCCAGATGAGCAAGGATGTATTGCTCACACACAGATGACTAACACATTGGAGGTCTTACAAGCATATATGTGCTCCTAACACTGGGAGTTAAAGTTTATGAAGTTTCTGGGGCTTACCACATCTGTAAAATATTTAGAAGTCCAGATGGTGGCCTGTCAGGATATTCCATCTGAAGTAAAAAACAGATTTTTTCATCTTGCACTTTCCACCATGAAGAAGAAAAAAAGCACTTGGCGGGGGCGGGGGGACTCTTGAGATTTTTGAAGCAGCATATTCTACAACTGGGAAAACTGTTCCAAATCCCACGTTGCATGATGTGAAGGGCTACCAGCCTTGAGCAGAGCTCAGTGTCTAAAGAGAGCACTGGGGCAGGTGTAGGCTATCAGTGTTGGGAAAGGATGCTTTGTGAGGTTCTTGACAGGCTCTAGTGGGAAGATGCACTGAAGACCCTGGGATTTTGTAAAAAAGTCCTGCCATCTTGGTGCATTTCTGGACCAAGTGACAGTACTGCTATAATTGTCCTTCATGAAATGTGGTTTGTCAAATCTACCTAGTCATAAGAGTGAGTGGGTCCAGAAACAGTTTGTAAAATGTAAAGCTCTATATCCATTATTGAGTATGGACAAGTCAAAAGAATAAAAGCAAAATGCATGGGTAGTAGCCCCAACTACTAAGTCATTACAACTGTTGCACCAAAGCTACTCTCTCATCTACTACCTGTGCTATGACCTGTAAGTTGGCTCTGTTTATAAGTTCAAGCTGAAAATGATGACCGATGAATTCTAACTCCACTCAGGAATAGGCTTGAAAGAATGAAAAAGAAAATGAGCAGGATTTCATGCATTGCATTTGGTCATTCATTTCACATGGTAAGAGAAATGGCCTGAGGTTACACTACATTCAGACACATGGTCAGTGGAAAAATGACTTTGCTGAGACTTGGTCACAGACTTGGAAGGAGAAATACTGAAAGATCCAAATCTGAAACAGAAAGATGTAGATGTATGTTTAGTAGTGTGTGCAATGTATGAAGATCTTATAATTACATGATAAGGAGCAACCCACAGCATCCCCTATTAAAGAGTCATTCAGCGAGAAGTCCACCAGTGGCCTTCAGACAGTTTTTGTCATCAGACATCCAAATTCTGACATGATGGACACATGAACTAATTAGTCATTGTGGGCAGGGAGGGAAGATATGCATGGATAGAAATTGATACATCTACCACCAACGCTGAATATTTAGCCTGTCAGTAACAGAGGCAGATCATTGCTAAATCTCCAGTATGGCACCATTTCTCAAGGAAACTAGCCACTTAGTCACAAGTAAACAACACTGACCCTTTCTACCTTGGGAGGATCAGTGTTTCATTCTATCAGAATGAAACATATTCTGGGTATGTGCTTTCTTTAAGCCTTTAGGGCCATGGCCATCACAAGAATCTGAGTGCTTACTGATTGTTTGATCCACTGGCATGGAATCCCATTTAACATCATGTCAGACCAGTTTAGAGCAAAAGAGGTTACAATAATAAGCACCATGATTGTGATCTAATACAGTACAGGAACACCTTGCTGAAGGCATATAGTGCCAGCTCAGTAGTAACACTCCACAAGGATGGAGAACTGTGCTCCAGGATGCATTAGTGTCTATATGTCTTTGGTATGGCAGCATTCCCCTAGTAAGAAGAGTACATAAATCCAGGAACCAAGAGATGGAAGTACAAGGAATTCACTTGGTATCAGTCCTCATTACTGACTTGAAATGTGTGTTTTCCATTCCCACAGTGCTGATCTCTGTGGGGTTAGAGACCTGATTCCCACAGTGGGTGTAATTCTGCCAGGTGTTACAGCCAGAGTGTGATTACACTATAAGGTTTGCTCATTTGGGGATTCTTGTGTCCAGGGACCAGCAGACAAGGAGACAAATGACTATCTTAGTAAATACAATTGATCTTAACCATCATGAGAAGGCAGAGCTGCTCTTTACACAGTGGGCCTAGTGTGGAATATGGCTGTCAACCAAGTTTGATATGTGAGTGCTTCGTGCTACTAACCTCCTCAGCCAGTTCTGATAGTAAATGAACAAGGATAGTACCCAACACAGTAGAATAGGAATATTAATAATGTATATTTCCTGAATGACTCCCTGTCAGGAATGGTATTAGGGATTTCTATACGGATTATTGAGACAGCAGTCTGCAACCTTTTTGGCACCAGGGACTGGTTTCATGGAAGACAGTTTTTCCAAGGGAGACAGCGGTGCTTCAGGCAGTAATGCTAGCAATGGGGTGGAGAGTAGCAGATGAAGCTTCACTTGCCCGCCACTCACCCCCTCCTGTGGGACCCTGTTCCCAACAGGACCTCAGCCCAGGGGTTGGGGAGCCCTGATTATAGAGACTAAAGAGGTTAAATCAATGGGCCTAAGGTCACACTCTAAGGGTAGGACCACTTTTTTCCATTGAGGTAGACTCACTCCATATATTAAGCACAGATTGCTGAACTAGGTGTGTAAACCTAACAAGCAGTATTCATAGTCTAATGCCAGAGCAGGCATATCAACCAAACATTCTTGCATAGAATTTCATGAGTATTGATTATTATTATCGGGGTTTATCATATATTAAATTAGAGGTTGCATGTTATATGATGCAGAGTCCTTACATCCCAAAACAATTCTTTCCATTTAGTATCAATTACTTGACACCCATATCAGAATTTTCTGTCTTGAGATGTTCCCAATAGTACAATTGAAGAATAGTACAAAAGATCAGAACATTCATTTTGACCATATATAGAAATCTAAGTTGATTTCCTCATTTTCACCCAATGTGGAATGCTTAATTATTAATTTATTAGAAATGCAAATTTGTTGGTGAAAAATCTTTGTCATTTCTCCCATTTGAATTATTGTACTCTTTCTAAATGATTTCTAATAATTCACTAAATTGAAAGCGATGCTTCCTCTACCTTCCTTACCTCAAAGTGAAATGCAAGACCCTAAGTGCTGCTAGAATGCCTACCACTGCTGACTAAAGGCTCTAAACCCAGTTTCAAAATGTAATGGCAGAATTGCCTTTTTGGCCTCATTTTTAAAAATTATAATATAAATTTCACACATGTCATAGAATATTTTACAGTTATAGAAAATACAATGCCCAATAAATTTTCTTTTTTGTGATGATTTTACAATGTGTGATTTTAAAATGACACATAGAGATGGGTTAGGAAAGAATATATTTACTATTACAGCACCATGTATAATGAAAACAACAAATGTTATGTGGGAAAAATTATGCATGTGAATAACTGAGAAGAAGTAAATTTAAGAGAAGAAAAATGATGGAGTAATGCTTAAAAATAAGAAAACATTACTAAATTGTCATAATTTTCACAACAATTCAAGATTCTTTTACAAAACCAGAGGAAAGTAGAAACCTCATGCTTTCATAAGATCATTTTAGGTTTAAGTTTTTCCTTTCTTTTGACTGACTATTCATTGCAAAGAGAAATACTCTTTTAAAGATTTTTCTTATCTTCCACACATTGTGAAATCCTAGCAGTCATTTTCTCTTTTAAACTTTGTTCTGTATAATTGGATTAGTATCATTCCATAATGCATTTAAATATCAAATTAATCCACTCCATACTACTGGGGTTGATTTCTTGGTTTTCTTTTTAATAAACTGTCAGATGTTTCTGTATTAGCAAGGGAAAGAATGATGTCACAGACATTTGTAACATACGTTTTTAGATATTATGACTATATATCCGAATTCTGTCTGATTATAAATGTTCTTCTTTTACATTTAAAGCTCTGCACATCTTGAAGATTCCAAAAACACATATATAAGGCTGAAGGCAAAAATAATATGTAATGATAGTTATTCAGAATTGGTCCCATGGCACCAAAAAATGGAGACAGCCTTGTCAAAGGAAGTCAAGTGCTTTCTTTCCTGGAAAGATTTGCAAGGCAGTTGTTCAGCTGCTATGTCATGTCCAACTCTCAGCGACTCTATTGGACTGGTAGCCTTCCAGGCCTCTCTGTTCAAGGGATTTTCCATGCAAGAATACTGGAATGGGTTGGTCTCTTGCATTGCAGGCGGGTTCTTTACCAACTGAGCTTCCAGGGAAGCCATAAAGATTTACAAAGGGGCCCCTAAAATTATTAGGGATAGAGTAACCATTGTTCCATGAATCTTAGGACATCTTCTTCATATACTGCTGGTGTAGAAATTATAGAAAAATAGATTAGTAGAATATTAGTTAGGAAACCAAATCATTATGGATTTTCAGGGTGCCAGAAAAATTTCCTAGCTTAGATTATAAGTGAATGTTAGCTTATTTGGTGACTACAAATGGAAACAAATGATTCCTCCTGAGACAAAGGATAATTCTCATTTTCTCCTCACAAAGTGTGTAGTTGCATTAAGTGGGTAGCTATTTTTCTGTATTAAAAAACCACATGAATTGTCATCCTACACGTAAATAGCAATAGAATATTTTTTTAAACTCAGATTCCATAAAACCTTCTTTTTTCCCCCAAACTAAAATTTAACTATTTTTGAAATAAGAATCTGTTTTAATTGCTGGATAAGATTATACCAGTTGGGAGTTAATAGTAAATAGAAAACTACCATAAATCCTATGGTGACTTGAGAGATATTTACTTTACCCTTAAGGCAATTGATTGATCTTATAACTAATTTAGAGTTAGTCTACTTTATTTTCTATTAATGTTTTTATTAGATGATTAAACTGGTATCTTTTAAAAGTCACTGAAACGTTCTGTTATGTATAAACCTGTTGACTGGTAGTATCTGTTCATTATACTTAATGTTTCTTAGTATGGGATACATAGCTAATCTAAACTCTCTAGCCTTACTGTTAAGTATAGGCATGCGACTAAATTCTAGTCTTTGAAATCTGGGCAGAACTGGTAGGAATTATGTCACTGCCTGGCCCTCTAAAACTTTCCCAGGGTGTTGGTGTTCCTTCTTTTCTGGTGAACTTGGAAATGTCCTTTTGAAGAAAATGGACCATGATGTAGAAGGAAACTGCATCACTGAATTATTGCTTGCTAAATAATTGCCTAACAACCACAAACATCTGCTTTGTACTGCATGGGAATAAGAAATATATTTCTATTGTGTGACGTAATTGAGACCTTGGAGTTTGTTAGAGCAGCTAACATTACTTTAGCTGATGTATATTACAAGTTCCAATGCCCCTACAGTAGGCAGCATAATACCCCCGCCAACTCAAAACTGTCAATATTCTCATCCCAGAAACCTTTGAATATATAATCTTATATAGCCAAAGGGTTTCTGGAGATGTGAGTAACTTAAGGGCCTTAAAATGGGAGACTATTCTGGTCATATAAATGGGTCTCAGTGATCTCAAGTGTTCTTATAAGAGGGGGTCATGAGTACCATAATAAAAAAGAGATGTAACAATGGAAGCAAAGATTGAAATGATGCAGGGCTTCAAGTCAAAAAATAGGGGCAGATTCTAGAAATTGGGAAAAGCAAATGAATGGAATATTCCTAAGAACTTCTAGAAATAATTTATCCCTGCCAACCCACTTCAGACTTCTGACCTCAAGAACTGTAAGATAGTGGTTCTAAATAACACAAACTTACTAAGTTTGTCATATCTTTCCACCTTTTCATACTGTTCATGGGGTTCTAAAATCAAGAGTACTGAAGTGGTTTGCCATTCCCTTCTCCAGCAGACCACATTTTGTCAGAACTCTCCACCATGACCCATCTGTCTTGGGTGGCCCTACACGGCATGGCTCATAGTTTCATTGAAAAGCTATGACAAACCTAAGCAGCATATTAACAAACAGAGCCATTACTTTGCCAACAAAGGTCTGTCTAGTCAAAGCTATGGTTTTTCCATATGTTTCCAAAGCTATGGTTTCTCACATGTGTGGATGTCAGAGTTGGACCATTAAGAAAGCTGAGCACTAAAGAATTGATGCTTTTGAACTGTGGTGTTGGAGAAGACTCTTAAGAGTCCCTTGGACTGCAAGGAGATCCACCCAGTCCATCCTAAAGGAAATCGGTCCTGAATGTTCATTGGAAGGACTGATGTTGAAGCTGAAACTCCAATACGTTGCCACCTGATGCAAAGGGTTGATTCATTGAAAAGACCCTAATGCTGGGAAGGAGTGGGGGAAGGAGGAGAAGGGGATAACAGGGGATGAGATGGCTGGAGGGCATCACTGACTCAATGGACATGAGTTTGAGCAAGCTCCAGGAATTGATGATGGACAGGGAAGATTGGTGTGCTGCAGTCCATGGGGTTGTAGAGTTGGACACAACTGAGAAACTGAACTGAACTGAACTTAGTTTGTGGTAATTTGTTATACAAACACTACAAATTAATATAAATTTTAAATATTTAAATGTATTAGAAAACATAACTATATTTAAATGCATATTTATGGACAATTAATCCAAGACTGAACTGAACTGAACTGAATCCAAGTGTAGCTTCTTAAGTGTATATATTAGAAGATATGTAATGGGTGCTTCTGAGATACAGTTTTTCCATGGATTATGCCATAAATCTTTCAGTTCAGTTCAGTAGCTCAGTCGTGTCCGACTCTTTGCAACCTCATGAATCGCAGCACACCAGGCCTCCCTGTCCATCACCAACTCCTGGAGTTTACCCAAACCCATGTCCATCGAGTCGGTGATGCCACAACCATCTCATCCTCTCGTCCCCTTCTCCTCCTGTCCCCAATCCTTCCCAGCATCAGGGTCTTTTCCAATGAGTCAACTCTTTGTATCAGGTGGTCAAAGTATTGGAGTTTCAGCTTCAACATCAGTCCTTCCAATGAACACCCAGGACTTATCTCCTTTAGGATGGACTGGTTGGATCTCCGTGCAGTCCAAGGGACTCTCAAGAGTCTTCTCCAACACCACAGTTCAAAAGCATCAATTCTTCTGCGCTCAGCTTTCTTCACCGTCCAACTCTCACATCCATACATGTCCACTGGAAAAATCATAGCCTTGACTAGATGGACCTTTGTTGACAAAGTAATGTCCCTGCTTTTAAATATGCTATCTAGGTTGGTCGTAACCTTCCTTCCAAGGAGTAAGCGTCTTTTAATTTCATGGCTGCAATCACCATCAGCAGTGATTTTGGAGGCCCAAAAAATAAAGTCTGACACTGTTTCCACTGTTTCCCCATCTATTTCCCATGAAGTGATGGGACCAGATGCCATGATCTTTATGATGTGTTTTAGGAGATACAATTCACGATTCTAGAGTTGGTGAATTTTTCTTCACAGAGCATACATATTTATTTTTATAGGGTTCTCTTATTCATCCTTTTGTCTTCTGCCTTTACTTACTGTATTTGAATATCTTAGACACAACTAGAACTCACAGATATTTGTTTCTAATTGATTGATTATCTGGACCTTGAACGTATACATCTAAAAGACTTTTGGAACTTACCTGTTTAGAGGAACTGTAGCCATTTTGAACTAAATATGTCTAAAACTTACTGCGTGTTATATCATTTTTTCCTCTAATGAATTTTTCATTCAGTTAATGGCCTCACCATATACTCAGCCATTCAAATCAGGAACCTAAGAATTTTCTTTTGATTCATTCCTCATATACAGTCCTGTATATTCTTGTGCCCTACTCTAGTTGGTAACTGAGAAAAAACTCTAGTTTTTTCCACAGTGGTAGACATTAGCAATTGTGAAACTACTTATATATTTAACTAGGTTTTCATGTATCGTTTGCCCTTGAACAACATGGGTTTGAACTGTATAGATCCATTTTTTTTCCCCCACCAAATACACATGATAGCTCAGTTGGCAAAGAATCCACCTGCAATGCAGCAGACCCTAGTTTGATATCTGGATCAGGAAGATCCACTGGAGAAGAGATAGGCTACCCACTCCAGCATTCTTTGGCTTCCCTTATAGCTCTGCTGGTAAAGAATCTGCCAGCGTTGTGGGAAACCTGGGTTTGATCACTGGGTTGGGAAGATCCCCTTCAGAAGGGAAAGGCTACCCATTTTGGTATTCTTGCCTGGGGAATCCCACGGACTGTATAGTCCTTGGATTCACAAAGAGTCAACTTTCACTTTCACTTTTTACACACTATAGGATCTGAGGTTGGTAAATCTGCAGATGTGGAGCTGCCGATATGGAGGGCCAGCTGTACAGTTATGCTCTGATTTTCAGCTGCGGGGAAGGTAGCCAGTTCACCTAAACTTTGTGTTGTTCAAGAGTCAACTGTATAAGTAAATATAGATAAAGAAGATTCAGTTTCTCACTTCCAGAGAAAAAGTTACAAATGCATGTGGAACACTAGAATGAGCTGTTTGGTACCAAACTGAACTCTGAGATGCCAAAATGAATATATGTATACACATATATATTATACTGTATAATATATATATGCACATTATATATTCTATACACACACGTACCACTATATATACATATACCAGTATCCAGATAGACAATACATATATATTTATATCTGTGTATTAACATACATTTCTTAGCTCTGTCCACTAAGGGGGCCTTGGAGGGACATCACAACAGAAAAACACATCTAGCACTCTGATCTTGGTTTCTAAATATACTTTTGAAATAAAAAGGGCCATAGTTTCTTTGCTAATCCTAAGATAGGAGCATAAAATAAATAAAGAATGAGCCTGGAACACATTTTGGTAACAAAAATAAGATGTGCTTCAAAAATGAGAGCTTTCCAAAATGATACAGGAGCCAACCTAAGAGCTTCAATAGCCAGTACCAGAACAATTCGTGAAAAAATATCTGTAACAGGTGAATGATTATAACCTTAACAATAAAATAAATATGTCTGAGCCCTTTCTGGCTTAAAATAACAAATGTATAAATGAGGAAGGGGCTCCTTTTTTTTTTTTTTTTTACAAAATAATTCCAACTAATAAATGTCAAAGAAATAAGTGAAATACAAAATGAATTTTAGAACACTACAATAATAATTACTACAGGAAGATGAACTGAATATAATTCTAATAATAGATTTATTAGGTAATTTGAGGCTTTGGAAATGTTATCAACCTTCTAGTTATAGTCTGATGGTTTTAATATATATCCACATGTTCTGCAAAGTGAAGCTTAATTTCCTTCCTCTTGAATAAGGGCTGGATCTTTGACTCATTTCTAATGAACAGAATTTGAAAGGAAAAGACATAACTTTCCAGTGGAGAAATGTTGCAGCCATGACCTCAGCCAAGTGATTAAGATTGGCATAATCAGTAATAATGCATTGACATTATGTATCCCATGATATGGTGGTATGAAAAAAGATATTTTGCCTCTGTAACATGCTTTCCCTAAACCCACAATAATCAGTTTTATCATGAGATGACATCAGACAAACCCATACTGAGCAACATTCTTTAAAATATACAATCAATACTCTTCAAAATTGTCCATGTCATCCAAGACAAAGATCAAGGAACTGTCACAGATAGAGAATAACTAAACAGATACATCTGAATAGAAAAAGTATTCTTGATTCAATCCTGGAGGGGAGAGAGAGTATTAATGTAAAAACTGAAGAAATTCTAACAAAGTCCATACATAGTTCACTCAACAATGATACCGTGATTTTAAATTCTTAATTTTAATTAATCATTAACAATGTTACATAAAATGTTGACATTGGGAGGAAGTTGGTTGCAAAGGTGTTAAGGAACACTATGTACTATCTTTGCAACTCTGCTGGAAGTCTAAAATTTTTTCAAAATAAAATTATAAGTATCATATAGAAACAATCTACTTAATTAACTTTAGTGAAATCTTGTTCTTGTCTCATTCCTACTTCTGCTAGATGCACTGAGATTCTTATCAATTCTTACAGATTTTTAAAATTAACTTCCATGGCCTCTATGTCTCTTACCTTGTGCTTCTCTACTTTTTAGTATATACTCCCAGTACAAATTTTGTCACATACAAATGCAATAAAAATATTTTCATGAATTCTCACAATAGTGTCCCATACTTTTCACTACCAATCACATTTTCAACTTTTTTCCCTCTGTTCTCTGGCATGTTGAATATCTTTTCTGGTTCTTTGCATCTGCCAATCTCTTTCATACATCCATTGTCTCACACCAGAGATGCCATCTGCCAAAAATATTTCCTTTAGCTCTTTAAGTAGATAATTCCTCCCTCCCTGGAAGAAAATTTTGCTCAGTAATATTTATTCCTAGAATACTTTCTTGTCATCACTAGTATAATTTGTATTTTTCTCTGGAACCCTGAACATAAATCTGTTAGTGACAAGGATCTATCATATGCATAACTCCTTCCTTAAGCCTAGAAATAAATGTATTCAACAAAGTTTAATTTAGAATGTCTTTATTAGTTTTTCCTTTCATCTTATTTTTACTTTTTTAATTGGATAATAGTTGTTTTATAATGTTGTGTTAGTTTCTGCTGTTCAACATGAATCAGCTATATTTATTCATATATCCCATCCTTCTTGACCTTCTCTCCCACCACACTCATCGTACCTCTCTAGGTTGTCACAGAGACTGATCTGAGCTCCATATGTTATACAGCAGCTTTTCACTGGCTTTTTCCTTCTTTACAGACTCTAGGTTCATCCACATCACTACAACCGGCTCAGTTTCATTCCTTTTCATGGCCAAGCCATATTTCATTGCATATAGGTGCCACAACTTCTTCATCCATTCATCTGTTGATGGAGATCTAGGTTGCTTCCATGTACTAGCTATCATAAATAGTGTTGCAATAACATTGGGAATACATGTGTTTGTTTGTTGTTTTCAATTATGATTTTCTCAGGGTATTTGCTCAGTAGTGGGATTGCTGGGACATAAGTTAATTTTATTTGTAGCTTTTTGAAGAATCTCCATACTGTTCTCCATAGTGGCTGTTTCAATTTACATTCTCACCAATAGGGCAAGAGGGTTCCTTCTCTACATGCTCCCCAGCGTTTATTGTTTGTAGATTTTTTGATGATGGCCATTCTGACCAGTGTGTGGTGATACCTCATTGTAAAATGATCAAATATATATTAAGAATAAATTCAAATGGAAAGAAAGCAAATCTATAATGAAGGAAAAGTGTAAAACAAAAGTAAAATCATATTATTCTGTAAAGAACATGCCTGTTTAAAAATTTTCAAATGTTATCACGAATCTGGACTAAGATGATAGAAACCATTTACGAATATCATCTGTTAAAATACACATAGCAGGGAGACACTGCTTCAGGAAAGATCCTCAATGTTCTTACTTGTTGCAAGTAATAAATGCTTCCTTCTCCTGCTTAAAAAAATATACACATAGCTTGAAAACATCTTGTGAAGAAACTAACCCACACAGCATTGTGCTGTAGAACCACAGACATTGCTGTGACAGAGGAATCAGATATATTTGTCTGTAAATATTAGAGTTCTAAAGCCTGAGAATCAAGTGCCAAGTGTCACAGCATCACCTCCCCTCTTTCAAAACCACAAGGAGTCCGCAATTCAAAGTGCATCTTTATTTTCAAAGATTAGGGTCCCAGAGGATTCATTTTGAAGGCTTTTAAGGCTGCTATTGATTCTATTGGGACAACCTGGAGAAGTCATTCATCTTCCGTGACTCAGGGTCAGCAATGAAATTTCAGGGAAATAGCGTGAAAGGCATTTTATCTCGGGAATGGATGGAACAGAGCCAGCCTGTGTAAATCCCTCTTAAACTGGCAATTTATGAACCAGTTCATATCAGTCATTTCATACGCAAGTGTTCATAATTTTTTAAGTTGACTTTTAAAAAGAATTTTTTTTGCCACAGTTACTATACATGGACTGTCCTGCATTAATGTTTATGAAAGTCTTTATATGTAGTGTTAAAATTTTGCCTCGTGTGTAAACTTGATTGCTTTACGTGTTGTGTTGAAGAAAGTCATGCTGAAAGTGTCAAGACAAAGGCCGAGGCAAATCTCAAATTTTTGAATTCATTTTCTTAGTTTTATACAGTAAGATTGCCATGGAAACTGGTAAAGAGCTAAATTACTTGTTGATTCTGTGTATGCCTTATCTTCTGTTCTCTTATTCTGATGCTTAAGTGAGAATGTGAAGAAGTAGGATTCTACATCTTTATCTCCCTTTAAATGCAGAATATTTCCTTATAGACTCTAAAGTTAGAAGTGCAGTTTTTTTTTTAATTTTAATTTAAAATGCATTTTATATGAGACCACATTTGTTTCAATGACTTGGGTTCATGATTTTTTCTCATCACAGAACTGTAAAATTTGGAGGAGCACAAAGTAGAGCTGATATACCAGCTGCTGAGGGCAATACAATTGTGGTGTGCCTGAATTCAAAGCTAGATGCCCAGAGTAAGTGGGTACGAATTAGCTGCCAGTAACGACTCCCACTGCCTGATCTTCATCATAATAAACTAAGAAAATGTGATTGATTTTATTCTGATTGGATGACTATCCTTAGCAAAGGTACGAAAACTGTATTACTAATTATTTACAGTAGCACACCACTGAAATGGAGCTGTGAAACATCAGGAAGGACAATGTACATAAAACAAGGGTAACCAGTGCCTTTAAAAAATAATAATACAAGACTGAATTGAGCGGCATAAGGGTTATTCTGATGGTATTATTCAGAGTACTAGAAATGGTCAAAAGTGGAGTGAAAGATTTGAGTATCAAATGTAAAATGACAATTCAGTGTCCAGTTATGAAAAAATTTTAAATGCATTAAAAAGAGATACTTGGTGGAAAAGGTGTATCATGGACTGTGAGTGCTTTCTCTTTCTAATGCATAGACTATCCAAGGGATATATTAGTATAGATGTGATTTCTCTGTTCAGAGAGTGATATCTCTAGAATAAGAAATCTAACTAAGCTAAGAAAGATCATCCCAGGAGAGGAAGTAGTTTAAGGAGATAAAAACCACTGGAAATTAGCAAAGTCCATGGGGTAGAAACAGAGGAAATCTAATAATGGAAGAATGGATAAATAAAAGTATTACATATAAATTATATATTTGTATCTGGATCAATAAAAAGTAATGAACTAGATTTACATATATTCACATTAACTGAACTCAAATATATATATGTTGAATATAAAAGGAAGAAAAACAAATTTATAGCATAAAAACAGCAGCATATATTTTGGGGAGTACATATCTTCAAATAAAATCATGGTGATTGAATGGGAGAAGATAAGATGAATTGGAAATGGAATATAAAGTGGGAAAAATAGCAAATTATGTAAGTTCATGGAAATGATGCTTTGTTAACACATAGTGAGACAATCAGCTTTGCCCTAAAAAATGAATGCGTTGATTTAAAAGATATTTTGAATACTAAAGAAAGAATAAATTTAACAGAAATGGAATGTCCTGTACTTCTCTACTGTGGATAATAAAAAGGAACCACATAGAATAAGAATACGCCGATGAGTTGAAGCAGAGGCTAGGATTGCTGCATTTGATGTTTAGCACAGAGTAACAACGACATGAGTCTATGTCAGGGAAGTTCTTGGCCTTGTGTGGAGACTCCAGGGAGTTGGGGGTCTTAGAAGGCAGATCTCAGAATTTTTATGATATACCTTTTCCTCGCCTCCTTGTTTTTCTGTGTTCAAATATCTTGTACTTTCCTTCAAAGAGTGAATCCATCCTGCCACATGTATTGGGATGAGAGGGCATGGACAGCTGTGTCTTAGGCAGAACCCAGCATAGATTTGAGCAGTTTCACTGATGCTGGTGCATCAGGCCTAGGAGGCTGGTATGAACAGAAATTCAACTGATCTTGGCTCTACTATGCATGCTCTTTGTCTGAGGTGGGCCTGCCTTGGTCCTGAGATGCAGCCTTCTAATGTGTGCAGAAATGCTGGCTTGCCCACCTACAAAGCTGCATTCATCCAGAGGGGACAGCTTTTTTTCCCCCCTAATTGGCACAAGAGTGGTAAGTGGGTTCTAATAGTCCTGAATTGAAATTGAACCAAAAAAGGATGCTGATGATTCTGTGTAAATTAATTTGGTGAGATATTGCTTATTATTAGCAAATAGAGGACAAATTAATGCCTGGAAATGGAAGTTCAAGAGGAATTGACTAACAGGAGGGTTTTTGGTCTTATCTATGACTGAGTTCTGTCAGGTTATAGTCATAGACCTATGCGCTTATGTCTGTCATGTTGGAACTAAAGGGAAAATGGTTCTTTTTTGATAATTTGAGTGTAGCTTCTTTCACAATTTTCCCAATGTGTGCTCAGTTGCTCAGTTGTGTCCGATTCTTTGCGGGCCCAGGGACTATAGCCTGCTAGTCTCCTCTGTCTATGGAATTTTCCAGGCAAGAATATTGGAATGGGTTGCTATTTCCTACTCCAGGGGATCTTCACTACCCAGGGATCAAACCTTGGTTAGATCTTGCATCCCCTGCACTGGCAGGCAGGTTCTTTACCAATAGTGCCATCTGGGAAGCCCCAATTTTCCCCAGGTGTGCCCTAAAGACTTTGTTGCTGCTGCTGCTAAGTCACTTCGGTCGTGTCCGACTTTGTGTGACCCCATAGACAGCAGCCCACCAGGCTCCCCCATCCCTGGGATTCTCCAGGAAAGAACACTGGAGTGGGTTGTCATTTCCTTCTCCAATGCGTGAAAGTGAAGTCGCTCAGTTGTGTCTGACTCTCAGCTACCCCATGGACTGCAGCCTATCGGGCTCCTCTGTCTGTGGGATTTTCCAGGCAAGAGTACTGGAGTAGGGTGCCATTGCCTTCTCCCAAAGACTTTGTAGTGCTGAGCAAAAAGGACTGGGAATAAAGTAGTTTAGAACCTCACCTTTGAAGTCTAAATCAGTTTGTGCCTTCCATTATCATAAAAATATATTTCAAATCAATTAAGGAGAAAAAATTTTAAATATTATACTTTAGTGGGAATTGTAAAATAGTCTTGGAATGGAGAAAGCCTTTCCACACAACACAGTAATCTCCAGAAATCATAGAGGGGAATAAAATGTGTAAAATTGTCTTCTATGTGAGGAAGTGTACTATAAAATAAACTTCACAGACAAGTATACACTGCAATAATAATTAGCACATATACAACAGAAATGAATTAATTACAATAATACTGATATTTTTGCAAGTTGATAGAGTTAAACACTGCTCAAGAGGGAAATGGAGTCTTACTTAACTCCACTAAAAAACAGAGCCTGAGTCTGTTTTCAGTTGCAATGCTTTATTGTAAGACAATCTCAGGGCAGAAAGATTGAGAGCAATAAGAAATCAAATAAGGAGAAGAAAATCAAGAACACGTTTGCTTATTGCTGATGTGATTGACAGTTGAGCACGTTGGCAGCTTGTGAGATTGGGAGAAACTACTAAGGAATATATAACAAAACGCTCAAAGAAAGTAAACAGAAGAATCATCAAAATATCATAAAAATTGACAGCAATCATATGAAAAGAGACTCACGTTCACTAAAATCAGAAAAAAATGCTATTTGAGTATAATCTATAATATATATCCATATCAGGTTGACAAAATTTGAGTGGCATCACTATTAAAAATATGTATAAAAGTTTTCCTTATGTAAATTGGTGCAGCTTTCTTGGACAGCAAATACACTGTGTATCATATATCAGCTCCATAATCATGGTTAATAGAGCATTGAGAAAGCTAGGGAACAGGTTAGACAGGAGCTCTGAATTTTCGTGCCAACCCTCTGTAAACCTAAAATTCCTTCAAAATGAAAATTCAAATAAAGTAACATACAGTACCTTCAAACAAGGAATCAATGCCTCATGATATCTATAAAATAATTGAACGAATATGCAAATGTAAAGCTATACAATTCAGTGAAGACTTATTTGTAATAGCAAAAAAATTATTTAGGAACAACTAATATCTATCAGTAGGGGCTTCCCTGGTGGCTCAGATGGTCAAGAATCTGCCTGCAATGTGGGAGACCTGGGTTTGATTCCTAGGTTGAGAAGATCCCCTGGAGAAGGGAATGGCAACCCACTCCAGTATTCTTGCCTGGAGAATCCCATGGACAGAGGAGCCTGGCAGGCTACAGTCCATGGGGTTGCAAAGAGTCAGACATGACTGAGCCACTAACAGTTTCACTTTCACAATATCTATCAGTAGTGGCATGTTTAAATAAAATAAATTATCCATTCTCTGGTATACTACATCATAGTTTGAGAAATGGTCTCTCTGTACTGAAATATAAGGGATTGTCTCCAATACAGATTGCTAACTGGCAAAAAAGTTGACTAAAACGCATGCTATTTATGTAAAAGTTTATATGTAAAATCCACAAACAGCTGTAGATATATCTTAAATACATATTGTAAACTAAAATAACCCCTATGAAATAATTATATACTGTATGATTATATGATTATAGGGTAGACCAATGTTTATCAGGAGTTTTTTGTTGGAAGTGGGGGTTGGCAGTGCTAATAGATGAGAACAGAGAAAGTTATAGGGCTGTAAACCTATTATGCATGATACTCTAATTGTAATATATGACAATGCATTTGTCAAGACCCATAGAACTTCACAGAACTTAGTGAATTTTAATGTATGAAAATTTTAAGTTATTTAGGAGATTGGCAAATCTCAAACTGAAATATAGACTGGAAAAAATATCTATAAAATAATCTAACTGGAATAGAAATATATGCCAGAACCTCACTGAAAAGGATGTGGAAAAGGTGCTGATTTTGGAGATGAATAGAGACTCTAAGACTACAGGCAAAGGAAACTACATATTCATTGTACTCTAATTGATAAATAATTTTTCGTGATGGTGCAGGTTAGCAATTCTGAAACCACTATGCAGATACTAGAAATAAGTAAATGGATGACATTTTCTCACTGTTGGAGTGGGAGGTTACAGATAAGCAAGGGGAAAAAGGTAGAATGACCCATGTGATAATGGGTTAGAGATAAAGACTTCAGTACGAACTTAGTTTACCTTAATATAGATACAGATGGATACACATGGAAATATTTATAGATATGTGTATGTACACAGGTTACAATGGGCATATATATTTTCTTGTTTTATTAGCTGAGAGGGCCTAGATGTCATGACACCCCAGGAAAAAATGAGCATACCTAGAGCCAATATCTTAGTTTCTAATACTATTCTTCAATGAAGGAACTGAGACCTTTTGGAGAAATAATTATAGAATTCAGGTAAAATATATACAAGATAAGTCTAGCACATCTTGTAGTGCCAGAAATAAATACTGCTAAGAGAAAAGAAGAGGGATTAAATCCTAGTGACGGGGTGTGTCAAAGGTACACAAGAGCCAACTGAAAGAGCAACAAGGTTCAAAGCTGGATCAATTTGAGAAATAAAATTAATAAAGTACTACTGGATAATGTCTCAATGTGTAAAATACCTAAATTGCCATATGTAAATGACTAACACGTGTGTTAGTTGCTCGGTCATGTCCAACTCTTTTGTGACCCCATGGACTGTAGCCTACCAGGCTCCTCTGTCCACGGAGTTCTCCAGAAAAGAATACTGGAGTGGGTAGCCATTCCTTTCTCCAGGGGATCGTCCCCACCCAGGGATTGAAGCCAGGTCTCTTGCATTGCAGGCAGATTCTTTACTGTCTGAGCCACTGGTAGAAGAGAGAAATCTCTTGTGCAGAAGAGTTCCAAGTATTTGTTGAAGATATTCCATTCTAGAGACAGTGAAGAATAACTGCACATTTTAAGCTAGGGTTCACATAGTAACTTCCAAAGAGGACAGAATGTAGTGGGGAAAATTAGTAATTGTACAGTGGAGAAAACAGACAAACACTACCTAGAAGTGATGCAGGTTAACAACAACAATGAAAAGTCATGTTGATAGTCAATATCCTTCATTTGATGTGATGATAATGATACTTTGTGGTCCGCCTCACAAAAAAATGATAACATTAGTCTAGTCCTGGTAAAGTATCAGAAATATCCCAATTGAGTGGCATTCCAAACAATATCTGATTAGTACTCCTCAAAACAATATCATCCAAAACAAGGAGAAATTAAAACATTGTCACAACCTAAAGTGGTATAAATAACTAAATATAATATGGTATGCTGGATGGGATCTTGGAACAGAAAATATAGGAAAAAAAAACTAAGGAAAATCTGATTTAAATATGGATTTTAATAATAATGCATCAATATTGCTCCATTAATTCTGACAACTTTGCCATACTAATGTTGTGGTGGTTTAGTCACTCAAGTCGTGTCCAAGTCTTTGCGAACCTGTGAACTGTAGCCCGCCTGGCTCCTCTGTCCATGGGATTTCCCAGACAAGAAAACTGGAGTGGGTTGCCATTCCCTTCTCCAAGGGATCTTCCTGACCCAGAGATTGAACTGGGGTTTCCTGCATTGCAGGCAGTTTCTTTACCAACTGAGCCAGCAGGGAAGCCACATACTAATGTAACAAATTAATAATACTTTGTTAGGTATGTGGAGAATCTCTGCTGTAACCTTCTCAAATCTTTTTGAATATAGGAATATTCCAAAAATAAAAGATTTTAAAAAACTTCTCCATGTTATATTTTAGAGATTTGTATACTACCATATGAGACATGCTTCTATCTTACTCTGTTATCAACCCCTCAAAGAAAAATTCCACTATGTTTTTCTTTGCCTTTATACAGTTAGGACTATGAATGTGTTCAGTTAATTGTTACTTTGCAGAATATCTTTTACACATGAGTGAATTAATTTTATGGACTCACACAAGTATGTAATATCATCTACTTTACCACATATAGATTTGTTTATTCACACAAGGTATCACTACCATGACAAAAATTTTATAATTCTAAAACAAAGATTTGAAATGTAGCTTTAATTCTTTCACCATCTTCTTTTTAAAATTTTTTAGAGTATTGTTGATTGACAATTTTGCATTAGTTTCAGGTGTACAGCAGTGATTCAGTTATGCATAGACATATTCTTTTCAAATTCTTTTCCCATTTATGTAGAGTTGAGTAGAGTTCCCTATGCTATATGGTAGGTCCCTGTTGGTTGTCTATGTAAAATATACTAGTATGTGTATGTCTATCCTAAATTCCCAATCAATGCCTCCTCCCCCATCCTTCCCCTCTGGTAACCAGAAGTTTTTTTTCTATATCTGTGAGTCTGTTTCTGTTTCATAAATAAGTTCATTTATATTATTTATTTTAGATAGTGCATACAAGCAATATCATGTGATATTTCTTTTTCTCTGTCAGACGTACTTCACTTAGTATGATAATCTCCAGGTCCATCTATGCGGCTGCAAATGGTATCATTTCATTATTTTTCACGATTGAGTAATATTCCATTGAACATAAGTGGCATATTTTCTCTATCCACTCATCTATCAATGGATATTTAAGTTACCTTCATGTTTTGGCTACTACAAACAATACTACAATGAACACTGAGGTGCATATATCCTTTTGAACCATAGTTTTCTCTGGATATATCCCAGAAGTGAGATGGTTCTATTTTTAGAATCTTAGTGGTTGTACCAATTTACATTCCTACCAACAGTGTAGAAGGGTTCCCTTTTCCCCATACCCTTTCTAAGGTATTTATTGTTTGTAGACTTTTTGATGATGGCCTTTCAAACTGGTGTGAAGTAATATCTCATTGTAGTTTTGATTTGCAGTTCTGTAATAATTAATGATATTGAGCATCTTTTCATGTGCCTTTTGGCCATCTCTGTCATCTTTGGAAAAATGTCTATTTAGATCTGCCCATTTTTAAATTTTCATTGTTGTTGTTTTTTCTGCTATTGAACTGCATGAACTGTTGTATATTTTGGGGATTAATCTTTTATGAAAATAAAAATAACTTGATCATATTTATATATGCCTTAAATATATCCAACCTCATGTTTGATCAAGTTATTTTTACTTTCATTATTCCATTTTCTGAGTTTTATCATTTTTATTGGAGATCAATGTCCAGAAAATAAAATGAGAAAGGAAACTATTAAAATGCATGCTTCCCTAAGATCAAACACAATGTAATGTTATAATATACTTGATGGTTATCTTACAGGTTGTTCACTGACTACAAGTTTAACCAAATATTAAGAATCATAAAGCATGCAAACATAAATTCTTAAACATTTATGCTAACTTATAAGCATATGTGTTTAATCATTTATCTATTATTATATAGACAGAAGATGAGATGGTTGGATGGCATTGTCAACTTAATGGACATGAGTTTGAGGAAACTCTGGGAGCTGGTGAAGGACTGGAAAGCCTAGCGTACTGAAGTCCATGGGGTTGCAAAGAGTCAGACAGGACTAAGTGACTGAACAATAAACATATAGGTTCAAGGCCTTTTTTTGTGAATGGGTTCACTGAGTCAAGTTCTATTTTGGCTTCTGTTTCAAGTTCTGTTTGTGGTCTGTCTGCTTTGGTTTTGTAACCATATCCATAAAATTCCAACTATGATTTCCACTTTATTTTCTTTAAAATGCTAAAGAAATGTTGAGAAACTTCCAAAGTAAATTAAATTTAGAATCTTCTTGCAATTTTGTGAAGTTCCTGCTATTATTTTATATTGTCTTCTCCATACATTTTTTGTCTGCATTCACTTATTTTTAAAAATAATTTTATTTATTTATTTATTTTTGACTATACTTGGTCTTAGCTGCTGCTTGGGCTTTCTCTAGTTGTAGTGTGTGGGTTTCTCATTGCAGTGTCTTCTCTAGCTGCGGAGCACGTGCCCTAGGCTGCAGGGGGAGCACATGCTCTAGGCTGCACGGGCTCAGTAGTTATGGCACACAGGCTTAGTTGCCTCATGGCATGTGGAATCTTCCTAGACCAGGTATTGAACCCATGTCCCCTGCATTGGCGGGCAGATTCTTAACCACTAGACCACCAGAGAAGTCCCTGCATTCTTTTAGTAACTCATTTTTTGCTAGTCTTTCCAAAGCATTCAACTTAGAATTCAAGAAACCATATTCTTTATTTGCATTCATTTTTATTTGTTGATGTAACATTTCATTACACTGAGTGATTACTGTAAAACTGGGAAAAACTGACTTTTGGATAGCTGCAGTGACTTTTGATATGATGCAATTAACTGATGTATATATTAAGTGACCAGCAGACAGAAGGGTAATCTGTAAGTGCAAGTGTTCAGCATGCAAATGGTATGAGATAGAACTCTCATAAATTTCCAGTGGGATAGTAAAGTGATGCGGTCACTTTACAAAACAATATGGTAGTTCCTATGGACATCACCAGATGGTCAACACCGAAATCAGATTGATTATATTCTTTGCAGCCAAAGATGGAGAAGCTCTGCATAGTCAGCAAAAACAAGACCGGGAGCAGACTGTGGCTCAGATCATGAACTCCGTATTGCAAAATTCAGACTTAAATTGAAGAAAGTGGGGAAAACCACTAGACCATTCACGTATGACCTCAATCAAATCACTTATGATTATACAGTGGAAGTGACAAATAGATTTAAGGGACTAGATCTGGTAGACAGAGTGCCTGATGAACTATGGACAGAGGTTCGTGACATTGTACAGGAGACAGGGATCAAGACCATCCTCATGGAAAAGAAATGCAAAAAAGGAAAATGGCTGTCTGAGGAGGCCTTACAGATAGCTGGGAAGAGAAGAGAAGCGAAAAGCAAAGGAGAAAAGGACAGATATTCCCATCTGAATGCAGAGTTCCAAAGAATAGCAAGGAGAGATAAGAAAGCCTTCCTCAGTGATTACTGCAAAGAAATAGAGGAAAACAACAGACTGGGAAAGACTAGAGATCTCTTCAAGAAAATTAGAGATATCAAGGGAACATTTCATGCAAAGATGGGCTTGATAAAGGACAGAAATGGTATGGACCTAACAGAAGCAGAAGATATTAAGAAGAGGTGGCAAGAATACACAGAAGAACTGTACAAAAAAGATCTTCACGACCCAGATAATCACGATGGTGTGATCACTCACCTAGAGCCAGACATCCTGGAATGTGAAGTCAAGTGGGCCTTAGGAAGCATCACTATGAACAAAGCTAGTGGAGGTGATGGAATTCCTGTTGAGCTATTTCAAATTCTCAAAGGTGATGCTGTGAAAGTGCTGCACTCAATATGACAGCAAATCTGGAAAACTCAGCAGTGGCCACAGGACTGGAAAAGGTCAGTTTTCATTCCAATCTCAAAGAAAGGCAATACCAAACAATGCTCAAACTACTGCACAATTGCACTCATCTCACACGCTAGTAAAGTAACGCTCAAAATTCTCCAAGCCAGGCTTCGGCAATATGTGAACCGTGAACTTCCAGATGTTCAAGCTGGTTTTGGAAAAGGCAGAGGAACCAGAGATCAAATTGCCAACATCTTCTGAATCATCGAAAAAGCAAGAGAGTTCCAGAAAAACATCTATTTCTGCTTTATTGATTATGCCAAAGCCTTTGACTGTGTGGATCACCATAAACTGTGGAAAATTCTTCAAGAGATGGGAATACCAGACCATCTGACCTGTCTCTTGAGAAATCTGTATGCAGGTCAGGAAGCAACAGTTAGAATTGGACATGGAACAACAGACTGGTTCCAAATAGGAAAAGGAGTACGTCAAGGCTGTATATTGTCATCCTGCTTATTTAACTTATATGCAGAATACATCATGAGAAACGCTGGGCTGGAAGAAGCAAGCTGGAATCAAGATTGCTGGGAAAAACATCAATCACCTCAGATATGAGACCACCATAGATGGTCACCACCATTATTGACACCACCCTTATGGCAGAAAGTGAAGAAGAACTAAAGAGCCTCTTGATGAAAGTGAAAGAGGAGAGTGAAGAAGTTGCCTTAAAGCTCAACGTTCAGAAAACTAAGATCATGGCAACTGGTCCCATCACTTCATGGGAAATAGATGAGGAAACAGTGGAAACAGTGTCAGACTTTATTTTTTTGGGGCTCCAAAATCACTGCTGATGGTGATTGCAGCCATGAAATTAAAAGAGGCTTACTCCTTGGAAGGAAGGTTGTGACCAACCTAGATAGCATATTTAAAAGCAGAGACATTACTTTGCCAACAAAGGTCCGCCTAGTCAAGGCTATGGTTTTTCCAGTGGTCACGTATGGATGTGAGAGTTGGATGGTGAAGAAAGCTGAGTGCCGAAGAATTGATGCTTTTGAACTGTGGTGTTGGAGAAGACTCTTGAGAGTCCCTTGGAGTGCAAGAAGATCTAACCAGTCCATCCTAAAGGAGCTCAGTCCTGGGTGTTCATTGGAAGAACTGATGTTGAAGCTGAAACTCCAATACTTTGGCCACCTTATGCGAAGAGTTGACTCATTGGAAAAGACCCTAATGCTGGGAAGGATTGGGGGCAGGAGGAGAAGGGGACAACAGAGGATGAGATGGTTGGATTGCATCACTGACTCAATGGACATGGGTTTGGGTAGACTCCGGGATTTGGTGATGGACAGGGAGGCCTGCCGTGCTGAGATTCATGGGGTCGCAAAGAGTCGGACAGGACTGCGTGACTGAACTTAAAATAAACATTGTTACCCTATGACCAAACAATTCCTCTCCTGTTGTATACCCTGATGGAAGAAATGAAAGCATATGTTCATATAAAACCTTATTTATTTATAGTATTATTCATAATAGCCACAAGTGCCCATCAACTTACATGAACAAACAAATGTAGTATAGCTATACAATGGAATGTTATTCACCTATAAAAAGGAATAAGCACTGATTCATCTTATCGTGAAGAAATCTTGAAAATGTTATGCTATGACAAAGAACTCAGACACAAAATACTATGTACTGTAGCTTACAAAACAAGCAAATTTGTAGAGTCAAGAAGTAGTTTACTAGTTGCTAGAAACTGGTAAAATTGGGGAATGGGACATGGCTGCTATTTGGCACAGAGTTTCTTTACTGGATGAAAATATTCTAGAATTCAATACTGATGATAATCACACAATTTTATAAATATACTAAATCCACTGAGTTAGTTATACAGTTCAAAACAGTTATTTTCATTTTTGAGATTTATACCTCAAAGATAGTGCCAAAACATACAAAACGAAGATAAATTTAAGCACATGTATGCAAATTTGGTTCACCAAAAACTATAGCGCATTTCTTAGGGAAACTAAAGAGAACCTAAAGAGAACCTAAACAAATGAGACAGATCATTTTTTTTTATATCTGAAGTCTCAATATATTACCATATCAATTGTCTCCTAATTATTATAAAGGAAACCTAGATAACAATCATAGGTAATCAGCAGCATTTGCAAATTATCAAACATATATGCATAACCCAAAAGATAATATGTTATAGTATAGGCTGGATCAAGCGCTACAGACCCTACCCACAAGCCAAATATGACCAGCCATTGTTGTTTTAATGTTTTATTGGAACACCGCTATGCTTACACTTATCTATTTTCTCTCTCCTTTCACACGAAAAAGATTCGTGATAAAAAGTATAGTCACAAAAAGACTATATAGCCTGCAAAGCTGAACATGTTTGCTCTCTGGCCTTTTATAGAAAAAAAAAAATTGCTAATTCTTTGGCTAGACTACTGTGGTATTTTTAAATGATCCCAAAATAAGTGGGTCAAAACAAAACAGGCTGTTTTTGTTTCTCATTTTACTGCGTAGAAATAGATAGGCAGTTTGGAGTCAAAAAATATTTCGATTGCAGCCACCAAAATTTCTATATCTTATGCTGTGCTATCTTGTAGTGTAGACTAGCTTGCCTTCATCATCATGACTGAAGCTGGCTGACCAGCACCACCTATGTATGTAAGTCCACGTGTAAGTGGAAGGAGAGCAGAGAAGGGTAAGCATGCTCCTCTTAAATAAATGATGTCAAAATCGCCTATATTACCTTCACTCATATTTCCTGGCAAGAACTTAGTCATATGGCCATCCCTACTTGCAAAAAAGTAACTACAGACCATGCTAAACCTTTGAAAGTATTGTTTTATTGATTAGTCAATGGGGAGGAAAAGTGAGCAAATATATATGGGGGAAAGTTTCCTACCACTATCACAAACATATTCAATACTTTTTTTTTTTGGTTGCCCAAACAGGGAAAGGGAGGAGAAGTAGAAATAAGGGTTGAAAAGAGAAAACCAAACATGAGACCTTGGAAAACTTGAGGACTTCTTAGCCAGTTATGTAATGAGAACTTGGGAATGTATTGATGCCTGAGTTGTACCTGATCATTGGAAGGCCACAAAGTCAGTCTCCAATCTCCAGAAGAGTTGGTATGCTGAGATAAAGGTCAGGGAGCTAGAAAGATGTGAAAACTTCCTTCAGTGAGGCAAATGGAGCCCTGCTTTTAGGACATTTCCTCCCTTAGGAGCAGTTATATGCCTCTATGGGGGAGTTTTGTAAAAAACTGGTAAGCTTGTACCTCTATGTGTGAGCATGCTGTGTTGTCTCCTATTTAAGTAATTATCTTCCTAAGCTTCTGTTTTTTTTGCCATTAAAGAAACATTACTTTCTTAACTATATCTGTTTTACTGACAAGTGTAGCACCATCCTGTTGTGACAACCAAACAAGTACTAAATTAAAGAAAAAGCTCTTTCTTAGAAACAACTAACATAGTAAGTCAGCCCTGACAAAGCCTTATTAAGGAAAAAAGTGGAAACAAAATGATACAGTTCTAGGATTGACCAAGGAGATGTAACTACACATGTGGAAGAGATAAAATGAATTATTTGAAAAATAATGTTGGAAAAAGGTAATTTTCTGGAAAATACAAAAACAATTAAATGGACAAAAGGAAAGAACAGGTAATTCACAAAGAACTAAAACCAAAAGACTGTTAACATTATATGGTGCTTTCCCTGATTGTTATTCAGGATAATGCAAATTATAGCAATAATTAGTGTATCTTTCAGATTAGAAAATACTAAAAAAACAAAACAAAATGAATACTCTCCAATGCTAATAAACAAACACATTATTAACTGTGAGTGAAAGGACAATTGAACGATTAAAATTTGAATTCACATACTACTTTAAATTCCACTTTAGAGAAACCATCCAGTTGAAACAAAAATACTACCGTATAAGTATATTTGAATAGGAATATTTATTGTTGTAGTATTATTTATAGATAATAAAACTAAAACTCGACATTACTGAATGCTTATTGGTTCAGAAAAGATTGATTAAATTATGGTTCAGACATATTAGTCAATGTAAATGCAGCTATTACAAATTACCAAGTTATATTTCCTTATCAGAAAATATAACTAGGACCAAAGTAATTAGGACCAATTTTTTCAATGAAAACAAAAACTGAACCTTAAATTAATAAAATTGTGTATTTTCTATATAAGTTAGTGTGCAGAATGGTATGATATTATTGTTTCACTAATTCAACTAGCATATATCCCTTTTATAATTTGAAACACAGGAAAAATTAATGACTGGTATTCATAATTGGAAAAAGGTAGAATTGGAGATGGATAGGCAGGGTTAAGGTGGCATGGTGGTAAAGAATCCACCTGCCAATGCAGGAGGCACAAGAGATATGGGCTCAGTTCTTGGGTTGGGAAGATCCCCTCTAGTAGGGAATGGCAACTTGCTCCAATATTCTTGCTTGGAAAATTCCTTGGATAGAGAAGCCTGGCAGGCTACAGTCCATGAGGTCGCAGAGTCTGACATGACTGAGCCTGTGCACACACACACACAAGCGTGGTTAAAGATGGTAGGAAGAGGTTCATAGTTTTGTTTATTAGAAGTGTTGTTGTTAAGTCACTATAACCTCAATGCTAAATCCATGGTCAATTTATATCCCTTATCATATCTGACCTATAAACAGCATTTGATGTAGATGGTCACTCTCTCTTTTTTGATATTTACTCAGCTTCAGATAGGAGAAGGCAATGGCACCCCACTCCAGTACTCTTGCCTGGAAAATCCCATGGACGGAGGAGCCTGGTAGGCTGCAGTCCATGGGGTCGCTAAGAGTCGGACACAACTGAGCGACTTCACTTTCACTTTTCCCTTTCATACACTGGAGAAGGAAATGGCAACCCACTCCAGTATTCTTGCCTGGAGAATCCCAGGGACGGGGGAGCCTGGTGGGCTACTGTCTATGGGGTTGCACAGAGTCGGACACGACTGAAGCGACTTAGCAGCAGCAGCAGCAGCTTCAGATGTCATACTTTCTTAATTTTTCTCTTACCTCATTGGTTGTTCCTTGTCCATCTGCTTTGGTAGTTTCTTCTCTTGTCCTTAATATTCTAATGTGAAATTTCCCAGAGGTCATTCCATAGCCCTCTAGTATTTTTATCTATATTCATCCACTTGTTGATCTCATTTTGTCTTGTATCTTTGTATAAAACTTTATTAATCCCCTAATTTCTATTCATAGCTCTGACCTCTAGTGTGATCTTCAGATACATATATACAGCTTCCTACTTGACACTGACCCTTAGATATTTAATGAACCTGTTTCAAAAGCAAACTACAGCTTTACCTCCTCCACATCCTTTCTCCAAATCTGTTTCCCTTGTAGCCTCTCCCATCTCCTAAATTATAACCCTACCCTTCCAGTTTGTCAAATCTGTTTCTTCATACTTCATCTCTCAGGTAGTTCCAAGAAATGCCGTTGGTTTCATCACTGAAATATATTCAGAATTTGACCAATCCACATATCTTCTACTTCCAGTACCTTGGTGCAACCAACATAAGCTCATACCTTAACAACAACAACAAAAAAGAAATAGCATTTTTATTTGTCTTCATAAATGTCCTTGTCACCTCTCCAACCTAGTGTTGACAGAGAAAACAAAAGAATCTCCATGGACTGAATGTTTGTGTCTCTACCCCTCAACTCATATGTCAAAGCCCTAATCTCCAATTTTATGGTATTTGGAGGCAGGCCTTTGGGAGATAATCAGGTTTAGATAAGGTTACCAGGGTAGATCCCACATGATGTCATTAATGTCCTTTTAAGAAGAGGAAAAGACATCAGAGCTTCCTCTTTCTGCCACATGAGGATACACATGGAGGTAGATATTTATATGCCAAGAAGCAGGATCTCATCAGATACTTAATTTGTTGACACCTTGATTTTGAATTTCCCAGTCTCCAGAAATGTGAGGCAGAAATGTTTGTTGTTAAACTTCCTAGTCTATGGTGTTTTGTTCTAGCAGCCTTAAGAGAATAGGACATAATCCTTTTTAAATGGGAGTACATTCTGCCCTCCATATTCACAGGTTCTACATCCTCAAATTCAATCACAGATTGAAAATACTCAGAAAAGAAAATTCCAGAAAGTTCCAAATAGCAAAGCTTGAATTTGCACACCAGCAACTATTTACATAGCATTTACATTGTATTTACAACTGTTTTACATAGCAAGGTATTATAAGCAATCAAGATGAAAGTATATGAGAGGATGTGCAAAGGTGATACGCAAACACTGCACCATGTTATATAAGTGACCTGAGCATTTGCAGACTTTGTTATTATTTATGAGAAAAACTAAGTTCACATTACTCTTCTCCTAAAAACTACAATGGCTGGCCATTTCCTCACAATAGACTCTAAAGTCCTGAAAATGACCTCTAAAGTTTTAGGTCACTGGATTCAAATTACTGCCCTGATTTCCTTTTCTCTTTCTCTTTTCCTGGCTCTCAACATTGCAGCTACACTGGTCTCCAAGAGCTTCCTGAAACCCCCAAGCAAACTCCCATATTCAGGACTGTGATCCCACTCTCTTTTCTGTCAGTATGCTCTTGTTCCTTATAGCTGTTTGGCCAACTCCCAAACCTACCTCAAGTCTGCTCAAATCTTACCCTCCCAATGAGACCTACCTTTACCACACTATTTACTAGCACAATTGCTCTGTCCCTGGTGGCTCAGATGGTAAAGAAACCACCTGCAATGTGGGACACCTGGGTTCGATACCTGGATTGGGAAGATCCCCTGGAGAAGAGCATGGCAACCCACTCAGTATTTCTGTCTAAAGATAGAGAAGCCTGCTGGGCTACAGTTCATGGGGTCACAAAGAGTTGGACATGACTGAGCCATTAAGCAGGAGATTATGGGATTATTCTGTCCACTCTGACCTCAGAAGCTGTAAATCCATTTCCCTGCTCTATTAATACTTTTTCTTCTATAGAGCTTCTCATCTTCAAATATATTTTATAATTTTCTCATTATATTCACTTTTACTATCTATCTCTCATTATCTAAAATATAAACTCCTCAAGGGTAGAGATCTTTGCTTTCTTCTCTGATATACTTCAAGCACCTGAAATAGGACCTGGTACTGAGTTAGTAAATGCTGGATTTATGAAGAGGGCAGGACAAATTAATGGTAATCTAAGTTACAATTATATGTGCTGACTATCCCAAAGTATATATAGATTCATAGCATTTATTAAATGTGCAGTTTAGGAAAAGATAATATGAAGTTAGAGAAAATGTATAAATTGCTAGTCTTGTTCTACAAGGAATTACAAAGAACAAAAAAGAACTTCTCAGGATAGATTTGGGTATTGTTTGCAGCCAAAGCCAGAAAAAAGAACCTCTGCAAAACGGCTTGGATCCAAATATGTAAATGTACCACATATTTATACAGTATATTTATGTCTGCACTGCTAGACAATACACAGCCCTCTCTAGTTTTTCAAAAAAGCACAGAATTATAAAAGATGGGTTGTAGTAACACACAATTATAAAATCAAAGTAGTACTTGCCTACTTGTCTTAAAGTGCATATATCTCTGTTTTTGGTGTGAAAAAGGAAAACAAATGGCACTCCTGAGCTCATTTTTAGAATAGGAAAATAAAATCATTTCAAAATTATTTTATATTGGATTTTTTGTTGATTTTCATATGAAGAGGAACGTTTGATTTCTCATAGAATCATATAATGACTATTAGTAGGTTGTTTTCTTAGAATTTAATGAACTGTAAGCATAATGTAATGAAAAGATTGTTTTTATTTGACCAAACCTTTCATTTGGTTGTTGATTCATATGTTTTACTTTAAAACAAGTCACTGTGACCTCCAGGAACCTAAATCTTCGAAAGATCTATTAAATATATCAATTTCATGTGTCAGAACCAAAGTAAGAATTTTATATATTTAATTTAACTGCATAATACCTTTTCTTCATATCTAACACTTACGCTACTGAAAAACCAGTGGAGTGGAGAGGAAGGAGTGTGAATCATGAGGAAACATTTCCAGGCTGCTGATATAGCTGTTGCTGCATCTGGGACACCAAGTGGACTCTGGAACAGATGTAGCCTTGGGGAAAAGTTTCTCCTTTACATAGTAATTATTAACCAGACTTAATACCATTTTAAGTATTCTATTACCAGAAAATGGTCTCATTCTTACCTCTTTAAAGGCTTTATTATGCTACATAAGTACATACTCAGCAGAACATTTTGTGTGTGTGTGTGTGTGTGTGAGCATGTATGTGTTTTCAGCATATGTGGTTTACATGATTCTGAACATCTACATTAAAAAATTATTCACAAAAGAAAACTACTCTAGACTAGTGTGTTTTTTCCAGCAGTCAGTCAGTGAGAGTCCTTCTAGTTGCTCAGCATTTGCATTTCAGTGTTGATTTTTTCTTGCTATTTAATATATGATTTCATTTTCTTCTCATAACAGTGTTTTGAGTTAGGTATTTTACCTCTGTTTTAATGGAGAAGTTTAAAACTACATGTGTTTTCTGGATCTGAACATATACTCCTCCGAAGTGTCAGCAGCTTGTCATATTTATCATTCACTGACATCCTACCATCTTCTCAAGGGACAGTTCTATGTGACTTTCACTCTCTTCAAACCTCCAAACACGTGGAACACATCAATTTGAAATCTGATTGAATAAGCTTGTGAAAGATCAAGAGAGGCAGGGAGCCAAGATGAAAAATATATTCCTTGATTAGATAATCAGGATGATTAATATAGGATATTCCTGAAGGATAAACTATTAAATACACAGGTAATTGGCTCATAGTATGTTTTATTGGATAAATCCAACTAACTTAATACCATAACCTTAATTAAGAAGAATCATGGATCCCTTATAGGCAAAACAGAAGAATCATGTGGCTGAAGAAAAGCCAGCAAAGAGGAGAGTGATACAGAGCAGGTACTGGAGGAGGTCAGTGTGCAGAGGCTTTCTGGAATATATATGGTATTTGTTTTCATCTAAGTGCAATGAGAAGTCAAACAGTAAAATCAATCCAAGTTTTACTTATTGAATAAATTGATAGGGATTACTTGAAAATTTGAGTTAAATGGTAAGCAGAAACCTGGAATTAAATGCAAGGATTTTAGATTTCTTCCTCATAGTAAAAACATGAATTAATTTTCAGTGATCAATCTCAGGAAGTAAAATGTAGTAAATTTATGAACAGTTTTATAGTAACAAGTGATGATACATTGTAACTAAAGATTGTACCCTTGCATTTAATTATCCTTACAAATGAAGTTTATTTTAGGCTTTAAAATTCACAGTGAATTATAAATCTGGTTTTCATTTCAAAAGATTTGTTAGCATTATACATTTGTAAGATATAATTCATCATTGTATATGGGGGATTGGAAAATATTTGGAAGAATCAGGAATTTCTTCCACACTGATTTAAAAAGGCAAAAAAAGCAAATAGCATAAAGCATTGCATAGTCATTCAATTTCTTTTCTTTTTTTTAATTTTAAATTAGTTTATTTATCTATTTTTTTAACTTTACAATATTGTATTTGTTTTGCCATACATTGACATGAATCCACCATGGGTGTACATGTGTTCCCCTTCCAGAATCCCCCTCCCACCTCCCTCCCCATCCCATCCCTCCAGGTCATCCCGGTGTACCAGCCCCGAGCACCCTGTATCATGCATCGAACCTGGACTGGCGATTCATTTCACATATGATAATTTACATGCTTCAGTGCCATTCTCCCATATCATCCTGCCCTCGCCCTCTGCCATAGAGTCCATAATACTGTTCTATTTATCTGTGTCTCTTTTGCTGTCTTGCATACAGGGTTATCTTTACCGATTTACTAAATTCCATATATATGTGTTAGTATACTGTATTAATATTTTTCTTTCTTGCTTACTTCACTCTGTATAATAGGCTCCAGTTTCATCCACCTCATTAGAACTGATTCAAATGTATTCTTTTTAATGGCTGAGTAATATTCCATTGTGTATATGTACCACAGCTTCCTTATCCATTCGTCTGCTGATGGGCATCTAGGCTGCTCCCATGTCCTGGCTATTATAAACAGTGCTGTGATGAACATTGGGGTACACGTGTCTCTTTCAATTCTGGTTTTCTCGGTGTGTATGCCAAGCAGTGGGATTGCTGGGTCATATGGCAGTTCTATTCCCAGTTTTTTGAGGAATCTCCACACTGTTCTCCATAGTGGCTGTACTAGTTTGCATTCCCAGTGTAAGAGGGTTCCCTTTTCTCTACACCCTCTCCAGCATTTATTGCTTGTAGACTTTTGGATAGCAGCCATTCTGACGGGCATGAAATGGTACCTCATTGTGGTTTTGATTTGCATTTCTCTGATAATGAGTGATGTTGAACATCTTTTCATGTGTTTGTTAGCCATTTGTATGTCTTCTTTGGAGAAATGTCTGTTTAGTTCTTTGACCCACTTTTTGATTGGGTCGTTTATTTTTCTGGAATTCAGCTGCAGGAGCTGCTTGTATATTTTTGAGATTAATTGTTTGTCCGTTGCTTCGTTTGCTACTATTTTCTCCCATTCTGAAGGCTGTCTTTTCAGCTTGCTTATAGTTTCCTTTGTTGTGCAAAACCTTTTAATTTCAATTAGGTCCTATTTGTTTATTTTTGCTTTTATTTCCAATATTCTGGGAGGTGGATCATAGAGGATCCTGCTGTGGTTTATGTCGGAGAGTGTTTTGCCTATATTTTCCTCTAGGAGTTTTATAATTTCTGGTCTTATGTTTAGATCTTCAATCCATTTTGAGTTTATTTTTGTGTATGGTGTTAGGAAGTGTTCTAGTTTCATTCTTTTACAAGTGGTTGACCAGTTTTCCCAGCACCACTTGTTAAAGAGATTGTCTTTTCTCCATTGTATATTCTTTCCTCTTTTGTTGAAGATAAGGTGTCCATAGGTGCGTGGGTTTATCTCTGGGCTTTCTATTTTGTTCCATTGATCTATATTTCTGTCCTTGTGCCAGTACCATACTGTCTTGATGACTGTGGCTTTGTAGTATAGCCTGAAGTCAGGCAGGTTGATTCCTCCAGTTCCATTCTTCTTTCTCAAGATTGCTTTGGCTATTTGAGGTTTTTCGTATTTCCATACAAATTGTGAAATGATTTGTTCTAGTTCTGTGTAAAATACCATTGGTAGCTTGACAGGGATTGCATTGAATCTATCGATTGCTTTGGGTAGTGTACTCATTTTCACTATATTGATTCTTCTGATCCATGAACACGGTATATTTCTCCATCTATTTTTTTCCCCTAAAGTCAGTAACAAGACAAGCGTGCCCACTCTCACCACTACTATTCAACGTAGTTTTGGAAGTTTTGGCC
The DNA here is from genome assembly GCF_054371585.1 of Giraffa tippelskirchi. Classification (NCBI taxonomy): domain Eukaryota; kingdom Metazoa; phylum Chordata; class Mammalia; order Artiodactyla; family Giraffidae; genus Giraffa; species Giraffa tippelskirchi. The sequence continues at coordinate 77,593,239 of NC_137275.1, read as the reverse complement.
ACAGCAATTTCTTTTCTATTAAGATTTTCCACTGTGCTTTTTTTGTTTTTTCTTAAAATGTCTTTATTTTGCCTGCATCATTTTCTCATATAATCTTTATTGAAATATAATTCATGTGCCATAAAATTAATCCTCCTAAAGTATTTGATTCAATGTTTTTAGTATATTTTAACAAGATTATACAACCACCAAAAGTATAACTCCAAAACATTTTCACAACTCTCTCCGTTAGCAGTCACTCCCCATTCCCCCAAATCCCCAGCACCTGGTGGCTATTAATCTTCTTTCTGTCACTATTAATTTGTATTCTGGACAGTTCATATAAATGAAATCTTACAATCTGTGATTTTTCATTTCTGGCTTCTTTCAGTTAGCATAATATCTTCAAGGATCATCAATAATATAGCATGTATCAGTACTTCATTACTTTTTATGGGTAAATAAGACTCAATTTTGTAGATATAGCACATTTATTTATCCATTGGTCAGTTGATGGACATAGTCTTTCATTATGGAGGTTACTAATAATGGTGCTATGAACATTGATGTACAGGTTTTATAGACATGTTTTTAATTATCTTGAGTATAAGCTATTTGGTAACTTACTATGTTTAATTGTTTAAGGAACATCCAAACTGTTTGAGGGCTTCAGTATCTCCACATTCTCATCAACACTTGTTATCATCTGCCTTTTTGATCATAGCCAAACTAGTGAATGTGAATTGCTAGTTCATTGGAGTTTTGATTTGCATTTCAACAAGCATAAAACAACCCTCTGGATGGGAGAAAATATTTGCAAATGATATGACCAACAGGAGATTAATGTCCAAAATATATAGATGAATTATATAGCTCAATATCAAAAAACAACCTGATTGAAAAATGACCAGAAGACCTGAATAGAAATTTTTCCAAAGAAGACATGCAGATGGCCAACAGGTACATAAAAAGCTGCTTAACATCACTTATCAGAGAAATGCAAATCAAAAACCACAATAAAGTATCACCTCACATCTGTCAGAATGACTGTCATCAAAAAGTCGACAAATTACAGATACTAGCAAGGATATGGAGAAAAGGAAACTCTTGTACACTGTTGATGTGAATGTAAATTGGTGCATCCACTATGGAAAACACTATAGAGGTTCCTCAAAAATCTGAAAATAGAAAAATCACATGATCCAGCCTTTCCATTCCTGGGTATATATATGAAGAAGGTGGAAAAAAAAACTAATTTGAAAAGGCACATATATCCGAAGTATCTATAGCAGCATTACTTCTAATAGCCAAGATATGGAAGCAACTTGTATCTGTCAACACATGAATGGATAAAGAAGTGAGATATATATATATATATAGCACTCATCTCACACGCTAGTAAAGTTATGCTTAAAATTCTCCAAGCCAGGCTTCAGCAATACGTGAACCATGAACTTCCAGATGTTCAAGCTGGTTTTGGAAAAGGCAGAGGAAACAGAGATCAAATTGCCAACATCAGCTGGATCATCGAAAAAGCAAGAGAGTTCCAGAAAAACATCTATTTCTGCCTTATTGACTATGCCAAAGCCTTTGACTGTGTGGATCACAATAAACTGTGGAAAATTCTTCAAGAGATGGGAATACCAGACTACCTGACCTGCCTCTTGAGAAATCTGTATGGAGGTCAGGAAGCAACAGTTAGAACTGGACATGGAACAACAGACTGGTTCCAAATAGGAAAAGGAGTACGTCAAGGCTGTATATTGTCACCCTGCTTATTTAACTTCTATGCACAATACATCATGAGAAACGCTGGGCTGGAAGAAACACAAGCTGGAATCAAGATTGCCGGGAGAAATATCAGTAACCTCAGATATGCAGATGACACCACCCTTATGGCAGAAAGTGAAGAGGAACTAAAAAGCCTCTTGATGAAAGTGAAAGAGGAGAGTGAAAAAGTTGGCTTAAAGCTCAACATTCAGAAAACTAAGATCATGGCATCTGGTCCCACCACTTCATGGAAAATAGGTGGGGAAACAGTGGAAACAGTGTCAGACTTTATATTTCTGGGCTCCAAAATCACTGCAGATTGTGATTGCAGCCATGAAATTAAAAGACACTTACTTCTTGGAAGGAAGGTTATGACCAACCTAGATAGCATATTTAAAAGCAGAGACATTACTTTGCCAACAAAGGTCTGTCTAGTCAAGGCTATGGTTTTTCCAGTGGTCATGTATGGATGTGAGAGTTGAGCGGTGAAGAAAGCTGAGTGCCGAAGAATTGATGCTTTTGAATTGCGGTGTTGGAGAAGACTCTTGAGAGTCCCTTGGACTGCAAGGAGATCCAACCAGTCCATCCTAAAGGAGATCAGTCCTGGGTGTTCATTGGAAGGACTGATGTTGAAGCTGATACTCCAGTACTTTGGCCACCTTATGTGAAGAGTTGACTCATTGGAAAAGACCCTAATGCTGGGAAGGATTGGGGGCAGGAGGAGAAGGGGACAACAGAGGATGAGATGGTTGGATGGCATCACCGACTCGATGGACATGGGTTTGGGTAATTCCGGGAGTTGGTGATGGCCAGGGAGGCCTGGCGTCCTGTGATTCATGGGGTCACAAAGAGTCGGACACAACTGAGTGACCGAACTGAACTGAATACATATGTGTGTGTGTGTGTGTGTGTGTGTGTTCACATACATACACTCATATACACATTGGAATAATAGTCATAAAAGATTTTTTTTTTTTCCATTTGAAACAACATGGGTTAACTGGAGGGTATTATGCTTGGTGAAATAAGTCAGAGAAAGACAAATACTGTGTGTTATCAATTGTATGAGGAATCTCAAAAATGAATGAATGAATATCACAAAACTGATACAGACTGATAGATACAGAGAACATACTACTGGTTACCAGAGGAGACAATGAAGGGAGGAGAGGCAAAATGGTGATAGGGGATTAAGAGGTAGAAACTACTATGGATAAAATAAATAAGTTGCAAGGATATACTGTATATGTTGGGAATATACCCAATATTTTATAATAACTTTAAATGGAGTATAATTTATAAAAATACTGAATCAGTTGATTGTACACCTGAATCTGACATGACATTTAAAATGAATTATAATTAAATGAAAAAGTAAATGAAATTTGATGAGAAATAAAAACAAAAGCACTAGAATAAATAACTGAACAAAGTACATCTAACCAAATTTTTTTAAATGGGCACATGTCTTAAATAGATTTTTCTCAAAGGAAGGAACCCAAATTGTTAATAAGCATATAAACATATGCTCATTATCGTTAGTCACTGTTGAAATGCTTTATTTGGGGGTTCTTTATTTGGTTCCTTTGATATAAATATCTGTTTTTGTGTCAGCACCATGTTATTTTGGTTACTGTAGCTTTATAGTACAGGCTGAAGCTTGGGAAAAAGATGGCTCTAGCTGTGTGTGAGTGTGGGTGTGTGTGGGTGTGTGTGTTTCCTCAAGATTGCTTTGGGAATTCTGGATCTTTTGTGATTCCGTATAAATTTTAGGGTTATTTATTCTAGTTCTGTGAAAAATGCTATGGATATTTTGATAGAGATTGAATTAACTTTGTAGATGTTTTGGGTAGTATGGACATTTTAACCATAGTAAATATTATAACTAATGAACACGAGTTATCTTTACATTTTTTTATCGGCTTCAATTTCTTTTTCTGTGTTTTATAGTTTTCATAGTATAGGTCTTCACTTCATTTGTTAAGTTTTCTCCTAGGTATTTTATTCTTTTTTGACATGATTTTAATGGAATTATGTTTTTACTTTCCCTTTCTGGTAGTTCAATATTAATCTATAGAAAAACAACTGTTTTGAATATATTAATTTTTTATCCTTAAATTGTACTGAATTGATTTTCATGTTATCTGTAAATAGTGATAGTTTTACTTCTTTCCCTCCAATTTCAGTGGCTCTTATATATTTGTTTTTCTTGTCTAATCACTATGACTAAGATTTGCAATATTGTGTTAAAAAGGAGTGGCAAGAATGGACATCTTCGTCTTGTGCCAGATTTTAGAGTAAAATCTTTGTTTATACTTGAGTATAAAGTTAGCTGTGTGTTTGTTGTAAATGAACTTTATGACTTTGAGAGATGTTTTTATACCAGATTTAATGAGAATTTTTTATCAAGAATGAATATTGAATTTTTTCAAATGCCTTTTCTTTTGTCAACTGAGATGATCACATGATATTTTTCCCCTTGTTTTGTTACTGTGTTTCATTGCATTAATATGCAGATGAATCATCCTTGCACCACTGGAATAAATCCTTTCTGCTTATGGTATATGATGTTTTTTATGTATTATATTCAGTTTAATAAAATTTTACTAAAATTTTTACAATCTATATCGATCACAGGTGTTAATTGCTCTATAATTTTCTTGTTTTGTAGTGTCATTGTCTGGGTTTGCTATCCAGGTAATGGAGGCCTTATAGAATGAATTAGGTAGAGTTCCATCCTCTTCGTTTTTTTGGAATAGTTTGAGAAGGATAGATACTAGTTCTTTATATGTTTGATAAAATTCCTCTGTAAAACAGTCTGATCCTGGATTTTTGTTTGATACAAGATTTTTAATTAGAAAAGTGCAGTTTTACTTTTAGTGTTTGGTCTGTTCAGATTTTCTGTTTTTTCATGATTCAATCTTGGAAGGTTGCATATTTCTAGGAATTTATCCATTTCTTCTAGGTTGCCCAATTTGTTGGCAAATTCTGTTATGATTTTTTGGTATCTCTGTGATATCAATTGTAATTTTTTTTCTTTCATTTTTTATTTTTTTTTACGAGGGTCCTCTATTTTTTTCTTGATGAACCTAGTAAAGGCTTATCAATTTTATCTTTTAAAAAATTAACTCATGGATCATTGATCTTTTCAACTATTTTATTTTTTTTTAATCTCTATATAATTCCTCTCTGATCATTATTTTCATCGTTTTGCTAACTTTGGGCTTTCTTTATTCTTCTTTTTCAAATTATTTAAATTAGAAATTTTAGATAGGTTGTTTATATGAGCTATTTCATGTTTCTTGAAGTAGGTCTATATTGGTATAAACTTCATTATTATAACGGCTTTTGCCTTGTACCATAGGTTCTGGAAAATTGCATTTTTATTTTCACTTGAGAAATTTTCTGATTTATTCTTTGATTTATTCACTAACCCACTGTTTTTTAGCAGCATGTTGTATAGTCTCAACATGTTTGTGTTTCTGTGGTTTTTCTTTCTGTTCAGTTTAGTTCAGTCTCTCATTCATGTCCAACTCTTTGCGACCCCATGAACTGCTGCACGCCAGGCCTCCCTGTCCATCACCAACTCCCTGAGTCCACCCAGACCCATGTCCATCGAGTCGGTGATGCCATCCAGCCAGCTCATCCTCTGTTATCCCCTTCTCCTCCTGTCCTCAATCTTTCCCGGCATCAGGGTCTTTTTCAATGAGTCAGCTCTTCACATCAGGTGGCCAAAGTACTGGAGTTTCAGCTTCAACATCAGTCCTTCCAATGAACACCCAGGACTGATCTCCTTTCGGGTGGACTGGTTGGATCTCCTTGCAGTCCAAGGGACTCTCAAGAGTCTTCTCCAACACCACAGTTCAAAAGCATCAATTCTTCGGCACTCAGCTTTCTTTATAGTCCAACCCTTACATCCATACATGACCACTGGAAAAACCATAGCCTTGACTAGACAGACCTTTGTTGACAAAGTAATGTCTCTGCTTTTAAATATGCTGTCTAGGTTGGTCATAACTTTCCTTCCAAGGAGTAACTGTCTTTTAATTTCACGGCTGCGATCACCATCTGCAGTGATTTTGGAGCCCAGAAAAATAAAGTCAGCCACTGTTTCCACTGTTTCCCCATCTATCTGCCATGAAGTGATGGGACCGGATGTCATGATCTTAGTTTTCTGAACGTTTAGCTTTGAGCCAACTTTTTCACTCTCCTCTTTCACTTTAATCAAGAGGCTTTTTAGTTCCTCTTCACTTTCTGCCATAAGGGTGGTGTCATCTGCATATCTGAGGTTACTGATATTTCTCCTGGCAATCTTGATTCCAGCTTGTGCTTCCTCCAGCCCAGCGTTTCTTATGATGTATTGTGCATAGAAGTTAAATAAGCAGGGTGACAATATACAGCCTTGACATACTCCTTTTCCTATTTGGAACCAGTCTGTTGTTCCATGTCCAGTTCTGACTGTTGCTTCCTGACCTCCATACAGATTTCTCAAGAGGCAGGTCAGGTGGTCTGGTATTCCCATCTCTTGAAGAATTTTCCACAGTTTATGGTGATCCACACAGTCAAAGGCTTTGGCATAGTCAATAAAGCAGAAATAGATGTTTTTCTGGAACTCTCTTGCTTTTTTGATGATCCAGCCGATGTTGGCAATTTGATCTCTGGTTCCTCTGCCTTTTCCAAAACCAGCTTGAACATCTGGAAGTTCATGGTTCACGTATTGCTGAAGCCTGGCTTGGAGAATTTTAAGCATAACTTCACTAGTGTGTGGGATGAGTGCAATTGTGTGGTAGTTTGAGCATTCTTTGGCATTGCCTTTCTTTGGGATTGGAATGAAAACCGAGCTTTTCCAGGCCTGTGGCCACTGCTGAGTTTTCCAGATTTGCTGGCATATTGAGTTCAGCACTTTCACAGCATCATCTTTCAGGATTTGAAGTCGCTCAACTGGAATTCCATCACCTCCACTCACTTTGTTCTTAGTGGTGCTTCTTAAGTCCCCCTTGACTTCACATTCCAGGCTGTATGGCTCTAGGTGAGTGATCACACCATCATGATTATCTGGATCGTGAAGATCTTTTTTGTACAACTCTTCTGTGTATTCTTGCCACCTCTTCTTAGTATCTTCTGCTTCTGTTAGGTCTCTACCATTTCTGTCCTTTATCGAGCCCTTCTTTGCATGAAATATTCCCTTGGTATCTCTAATTTTCTTGAAGAGATCTCTAGTCTTTTCCATTCTATTGTTTTCCTCTATTTCTTTCTGTAATTAACTTCTATTTCACAATTCTTATGATCAGTAAAGATGCTTGATTTTCTTAAACTTATTGAAACTAGTTTTGGGGTCTAGCCTGTGCTGTGTCCTGGAAAGGAATCCATATGCACTTGAAAAGAATGTGTATTCTGCTAATTTGGATGGAATGCCCTGTAGATATCTATTAATGGCCTTATGTGTCATGTAAGACTATTCTTTCCTTATTGCTTTCTGTCAGGATGTTCTGTCCCTTGATGTAAATGGTGTGTTAAACCCCCCTACTATTACTATACTATTGTCAATTTCTCCCTTTATGTCTGTGAATATTTGCTTTATATATTTAGGTGCTCCTGTATTTATTAGGTGCACATGCACCTAATATCCTCTTCTTATATTGATCCCTTTATGCTTATATAATACCTTGCTTTATCTTTTGTTTTAGACTTCCTTTTAAAGTCTACTATGTTGGATATATATATTGCTACCCTGCCTTTTGTCACTTTTATTTACATGTAATACCTTTTTCTATCTCCACACGTTAAGTCTGCATATGTGGTTAGCTCTGTGGTGTTTTTTTTTTTTTTTTAAAGCAGTTCATAGATGGGTCGTGTGTGTGTGTGTGTGTGGTGGTCACTCAGTCATGTCCGACTCTGCAACTCATGGACTATAGCCCGCCAGGCTCCTCTGTCCATGGAATTCTCCAAGAGTCCTGGAGTGGGTTGCCGTTTTCTTCTCCAGGGGATCTTCCCAATCAAAGTATCAAACCTGTGTCTCCCACACTGCAGGCAGATTGTTTACCTCCTGAGCCACCTAAGCAGCCCATAGATGGGTTTTGTATTTTATTCAGTCAGCCACAGTATGTCTTTTGATGGGAAGATTTAGTCCATTGACAAAGCATGTACTTATTGCAATTCTGTTATTTATTTTCTGTTATTTTTTTATAGTCCTTCTTTTAGTTTCTTCCCTTGTGCTTTGATGATTTTTGTTAGTGGTATGCTTCTGTTCCTTTCTCTTTAGTTTTTGTGTATCTATTGTAAGTTTTAGATTTATGGTTACTATACTTACTATACTAAGTTCTTATAACTGTATGTCCTTGTTTAAAACTGATAGTTATTTGAGATCAAATGCATTCTAAAAAATCCACATTTTTTATTTCTCTCCCCTGCATTTTGTTTCTGATGTCATTTATTTATATCTTCATTTCTATCCCTCAGTTATTTATTATAGTTATAGGTGATTTTACAATTTTTGTCTTTTAATCTTTGTACTAGCTTATTTAAATGTTTGATCCAGAGTCTTTACTATATATTTGCATTTAGTGGTTGGATTTTTCCTTTCCTATAAACTTCTTATTGTAGCCTTTTCTTTTTCCACTTAGAGACAATCTTTTAACGCTTCTTGTAGGGTCAGTTTAGTATTGATGAATTCTTTGAATTTGTTAATTATTTTCCTTGTCTGAGAAGTTCTTCATCTCTCCTTCATTTCTGAATGATAATCTTCTGGATAGAGTATCCTTCATTGTATTTCTTTCCCTTTCAGCACTTTAATCATGTCACTCTACTTTGGCCTGCAAAGTTTCTGCAGAAAATTAAGCCCACAGTTTTAATAGGGTTCCCTTGCATGTGACTTTTTTTTTTGGTCTTATTTTTTTAGGATTTTCTTTTTATCTTTCATTTTTGTTGTTTTAACTATGATATATCTTGCGAAGTGAAAGTCGCCCAGTCATGTCTGACTCTTTGTGACCCCATGGACTGTATAGTCCATGGAATTCTCCAGGCCAGAATACTAGAGTGGGTTGCCATGCTCTCCTTTAGGGGATCTTCCCAACACAGGTCTCCCACATTGTAGGAGAATTCTTCACCAGCTGAGCCACCAGGGAAGCCCTACTTGGGGTCTATTTGTGTTCACCTTCTTTGAGTCTCTCTGTGTTTCCTGTACCTGGATATCTGTTTCCTTCAGATTCAGGAAATTTTCAGCTCAAAATTTATCAACTATATTAAATTTTTTTTCTCTCTCTGTTTCTCCCCCCTTTTTGGGGGGACCCCATTATGCTTGATGTTGTCTCAGAGATTCTTAAACTGTTTGTTGTCTCAGAGTTTTTCAAACTGTTCTCATTTTTCAAATTTATTTTTCTTTTCACTGTTCTGACTGGGTGACTTCCATTATTTTATCTTCCGGATCGCTTATGCATTATTCTCTATCACCTAGTCTGCTGTTAATTCCTTCCAGTATAATTTTCATTTTAGCTATTCTATTCTTTCGGTATGACTGTTTATTTTTTATATTTTCTAGATCCTTATAAAAATTCTCACTGTGTTCATCTATTCTTTCCCCTAGTTCACTTAAGATTCTTATTACTAATGCTTTGAACTCTGGTTGTTTATCCCTGTTTCATTAGTTGCTTTTTTCAGGTTTTTTTCTTTGAAATAAATTCCTCTTCCTTTTCATTTTATAAACTTTTTCTGTCTGTATGAATTTAGGTGAAACAGTTAAAATTTCCCCTGTCTTGGAGGTGTATCATTGTGTGGGTGCTTCTGTGTGTGGGTATGTGTGCCCAGTGGCTTTTGTGAAAAAGGTAGGTCTGAAGTAAGTATGGGTCACATCTTCCACCAGTGTGTTCTGACAGCTCTCACCTCAGTGGGAGATAAGGCTAGAGATGGAGTGGGTAGAGCCGAAGTCAGTTATGAGCCTAGGCTTCTGAATGCTCAGTAGCTGACATCTCCTTTTTTTGTGATGCATTGGGGCTCCAAAGTGCTGGAACAGAATACTCTCTGTGGGTCATGTCAAAGCTGGTTCCATTTCAGCTCAGTGTGTGTTCTTCTGGCTCCCACTATCAGCCTCTATGCCATACTTCGGAGCAGTTCTGTAGCCACAGGGGCCAGAGCATGTGACCAGTGTGGGCTAGGGTGTGCACTGGATGGTCCCAGCATAGCACTCAGAGTTCCAGAATGCTCCCAAATTTACCACCTTTGTGTGTGCTAGTAGAGCCCTGCCCTTGGCCCTATTCAGATGAGGAGTAGGTTGAACTAACTATCCCCCATAACTATGCACTTTGTTTGGCACTGACAGCCTTTACTCTAGTGCTAAGCTGCCCAGGAACAGGAGGGGCCAGACTGGGGTCTCGTTATGACCTGGATCACGTGGTGCAAAGTCATGGTAAACCAACCAGAGTCCTGTCAGATTCAGTCAGCTTTCTCCATCTTGCTACCGGGAGTAAGCAAGCATATGCATGCTCTTCATGAGTGGAATCTAGGTTTCTTACAATCCTTAGTCACACTGGTTTTCAAACCAGCTAAGAAGATTCATCTTCCCAGGGTCCTCCTGGAGGGCTAAGGTACCCAACATGTGGTTTGAACCAGTCAATTCCCAGGGAGGATTTCTGAGCCTGTGTAATCCCTTTACTCCTCCTGGGTACCCTCTTAGGGTAGCAGGTGCTGACCTATTTGCTTCTCTTTCCTTCCTGCTTGATTCCATGTAGATCTTTCTTTACAGCCTTTGTTTTATAGGAGCTTTTCCGCCATTCTTCAGTTTGTTTTCAGTGAGATTTGCTCCATATGTAGATGTATTTTTGATCTGGGGGAAAGTAAGCTCGGTGTCCTCCTACTTTGCCATCTTGATCTTCTCTCTTGGGTTGTTGTTGTTGTTCAGTCACCCTGTCATCTCTAACTCTTTGCAACCCCATGGACTGCAGCATGCCAGGCCTCTCTATCCCTCACCATCTCCTGAAGTCTGCCCAAGTTGTTTCCTTTGCATCAGTGATGCTGTCCATCCACCTCATCCTCTGGTGCCCTCTTCTTCTGCCCTCAGTCTTTCCCAGCTCTTCGGTTAGGTGACTTTTTGTATTTGAGTTTTAAGAGTTCTTGATATATTCTCCCACACTGTGAGCCCTCTTCAATTTCTTATAGTGTTTCTTGAAACACCAAAGTTTAAATTTTGATAAAGTCTTATTTATGTATTGTTTTTTGTTGGCTTGTGCTTTTGTTGTCATATAAAAGAAAAAATCGCCAATTCCAATATGATGAAAATTCATGACTACATTCCATTCTGTCTTGTAGTTTTAGCTCTTACATTTAGGTCTTTGATTCATTTTGAGTTCATTTTCTGTGTGGTGTGAACTTTATGCTTTTGTACTTTTTATATTTTCTCTAGAGATCTTGCTTTTCTTCTTATACGATGACATGGAGAACTTTAAGCCCGTTATCCAGTAATAGAAACTCTTATTAACTTAATGTTTGTGTCCTCTCAAAATTCATAGATTGGAGCTCTAAACCCCAGTTTGTTTTTACTTGGAGACTGGGCCTTTGAGGAACTAATTAAGGATAGGTGAGATCATAAGGGTGAGGTCCTGATCCAATAGGATTAGTGTTCTTATAAGAGAGACACCAAAGAACTTACTCTTTCTCTGCACAGGTACTGAATAAAGGCCATGTGTGGAATAGTGAAAACAACCCTTTGCAAGCCAGGAAAAAAGACTTCTCCAGAAATTAAATGGGCCTGACCTTGATCAGGGAATTCTAGCCTCCAGAGCTGTAAGAAAATAGTCATGCTACTAAGCCACCCAGGTTGTGGTGTTTTGTTACAGCAGACTAATACAGGCCTCAGTGGTACAAACACATATCTAGCATAGAATTCCAGGCTTTTCAATAAAATACCATTTTGACATTCATTGATGAGGGTCCTCTACTTCCTGAAGCTGGATAACACGTACGCTGTATTATTTGTTCTTACAATGTTTATTGCAATGCTTCCCAAGCCTCTACTTTTTTTTTTTAATCATTGCTATTACCTTAGGTCTTGTTCTTTTTACTCCATATTAGTATAACTGTCTAACCTGTTCACTAATTTCTTCATGTTCTGTTACCTCTACAACATGCCATTATGAACACAGGTATATAAATTTTATATTCTTAGAGCTTAATGTACATTATATCAGTTTATTACTTAGAAATTTTCAGAGTTTCCCATTATTTTTAGGATTTGCGAACTCCTTAGCCTGATGATGTAGACCCTCCATAACTCTATCCTTACCTTTGTGCTTTGGGTTTCCTTTGTAAACCCATTATTCAGAGGTTCTCAATAAGAGATGTTTCTCCTCTCTCCGAGGGCCATATAGAAATACTGAGATGATTTTGGTTGTCACTACAAACAGTGGAAAGTGCTGCTGATGTCTAGTATGTAGAGTACAGAAATGCAGCTAATCGTCCTATAACACACAGCACAGCCACCCATAATACATAATTATTTAGTTCCAAATGTTAATAGTGCCAAGGTTGAGGAACTTAAGTCTCAGCATTCTTTCTTTTTGAAATGTCTCTTTCTTATTTGTTCCATATCTATTCTTCAAAGTTTGACACAAGTTCTTTATGAGGTTGTCTTTGAAAACAGAATGATCTCAAAGGATTATCTTCTATATGCTATAATCGCATATTTTTCTTGGATTATCTGACACTGATCACATACCATATTTTATGTAAAATTCAAACTTTTAGGTATTACATGTATCTTTGAAATATATTCCAAACATTCATAGCCAAGCTACATTAAAAAAAATGTTTTTTTTATAATTATGGCTATTCTGTAATTTCATCCTGCTAGAAAACAGAAGTGTGAAAATCTAGCATATTTCTCAAAATCAGGTTCATTCTTCACTAATATTAATGACTCTAATGATGGAAATGAATTAAAGTAGTAAAGCTGATAATAAAGGAAAAGTATTTCAGTTAATATATATGACAGTAGGTTTTTCTTTCATTTTTTGATGTAATGCAAGCTTTTTCTATTTATGGCTTCTGAGCAAAGTATTTTCTGCTTCTTTCACAGAGCTTTGCTTTGATTTGAACATATAAACTTTATGGGTTGAGGATGCTCCAACAATTTTATACATAATTCTTAGTTTATAAGGGAAAAGAAATGTTTTTCTCTCTTCATTTTCTAACGAATACAAAAGGTCTATTTTCAATCTATACCTGCTTCCTCTATTCCTGCTATAAACCTTACTCTTGCAGAATGTAAAATTAGCCTCGGTGCTGCCTGGCAATTCTACCCTAAAGAATGATCTTGTCTTTTCTCTTTCCTTAAATGTTTGTTCTTGACAAAGGAAGGCTTAGAAAGAGGAAAGTGTATAATGAGGGCATTTTTCATTTGTATTTTAAAGGGAGGGTAACTCTTCAAGCAAATCCACTCAGTAAAAATTTACATGATGGAAAATGAGGAATACACTACTGCTTTTCTGCATCGTGAAATCCATGTACTGTTTTATGCAGCTGTAAAATAGATGACTGCTTCACATAGTGCTCATGAATGCCAAGCAAATCTAAATAGGACCCTACCTGCTCCTAAGTCCTAGGCAGCCAACTTGAATAAGCATTAGAAGAGAAAAATAAACTACTCTCTAGGGTTTTGTTTTGTAAAGATACATCTGCCCTCTGTGCTCTGGAAGAATCAGACCCTGGGAATGGAAATATACCTGCAGAGGATCTCTAATAATTAAGAGTCACACTGAGTTTATTAAAACCATTTTTTTCTACCAATAACTTAATTCAAAGGAAAACTGATTATTTCAAAGTCTGAGCAGAGCCTGTCAATGTTTCTTAATAAGCTTAAGGAAAAGATCCATTTTTCTGAAATAGGAAAATAACTGTCAAATTACATTACTTGGAAATAGATACATGCATATTTTTCTACACCAAAGTATAATCAGATGTGTATAAGCAGAGTTGATTTGTTTGTTAAAACACATTGAGTTTCAAACCTGTACACAGATCATTTTATACTTTATTGGCATTTGAAAGCTTTCAAATGTTATTTTCTTTATTTCATGTAGAGTGTCTGAGCATGTTAAGTTAAGCATCATTGCATGACCTAGAAAACCTAGATACTTTAGCCTTATAGTTCACATTATCAAAGGAAAACCTAAATTATAATGTGATTTCACCTGCATGTATTACTGATACTATAGAGAACAAACTGTAAAAACCTTTAGTGCTTCATTTCTTTGACTCTCCCAGTGCCCTTCCCAAGCTCCATCACAGTTGATGGGACAGGCCCACACAGACCTCATAAATCAAAGGAAAGATCCAATTCTGAATTTTAAAACTGATCACTCAGCACTTTCCTGACTACCTTAAATTCCTATAACCCCTCTCATTATTTTTCTAAGACTTTATGTACATGGTTATTTTACCTATTACAGATAAAATTTTAATTTAAAAATAGTGTATCAATATTGAAATATTACAATTTAATTTAGTTTAAATACCACTGTAATGTTCTCAATTCAGGTATCTGTGTGTATAGTGTTTAGTTTTTGGATTTGTTTTAAAATTTCATTTCTTTCTGTCAACATAGCCTGGCCCGAACACCTTACAAATGTTTTCTCATTTAAAACTATTACTATCTCTATCTTACAGAAAGTGAACTGAGACAGAGAGGCTTTGTTTCTGCCTAAGGTAATGGGAGATAGGGCCAGGATTTGAACCAGCTAATTTGGTTTGAGTTTGTGACAAATAAAATAATCTTTTTCAAGTATATTGCATGTTAAAATATTGTGTTGCTTTTGAATGTACTACACCTTATATACTTCTAAAAACATTTCTTTTGAAAAAGTTATATCTGAGATGTTATTAGGAGGGTTTTGCTTAAAGTGCTACATGCAAATCAACAAAGTGTCAAAGTGAATGAAAATAACAATAAAAATAACAACATGGTGACATACTTTGAATGGCTGATACTAGAGTAAAAGGACATTAGCATTATACTGCTAATTTTTAAAATTTTTATTGTTAATTATTGTGTAATTTTTTTCATTGTGAATAAATTATTATTAATAATTTTGGTGCTACAGAAGTACTGGGAAATCATTGGCTTCCTAATAAGAGGAGCTATTGCAATTTCAGTATGTAACCCATGACTTATACAGGCATACTTACATTTTGTCAGTTTTCAGTAAACAGGTTAATGAAGTGTTTCACTGTTGAGGAATAGACTTTTTAGAAATACTTAAAAAAAAATCTTGTTCAATTTATATGTTCAAATATATAAGCCATTTGTTCAACCTGGAACAGCTTACACTATCCTAAATGTCAAAATTCAATCTGTTTAATCTGTAAACTTTTTTTTATATTCCCTTTCCTTCAATACATATCCTCAGATCAATCCTACCAAGCTACAATAAAAAAAATACAAACTTTAGCATTCATCTGTATATCAAGTGGAAAACTAAAGATTTTGTTGAAGTTGTCAAATAACATATCCTATGATCTTTGCCAATAGACTCTAACACCCTTTAAAACATGAATTCAGGCTCCTATTTTCTTTAACAATTAATCTAAAACATCTTATAGCACTTAATATACAGTAATTATGTGTGGAAAGAAAAAATCCAGGTGATAAACTAAAACTTGGGGAAAAATTATTCTTCATGTTCTTACATACTTTCTCTGTTCTTTAATCCAGTACAGCCATTCAAATTCATAACTGAAATACAATATGCTTTTCTACCTAAATAAAAGTCTTGCATCTTTTGAAAGAAAACTGGAAAAATCACATTACCAAAAAGTGTCCAATTAAACTGACCTCAAAAGAATTGATACAAGCATTCTTTTAACAGTGTGGTCATTGGAATCTATCTAATATAAATTGATATTAGTTTTAAGGTACATTTAATTAAAATGTGAAATAGTGCCTTAGAAGTGAAGAAACCTACTAGCTGTGTTTCTGTGCATTAGTACCCCATATCTTACACATTTGTTTTCTACACATACATGTATACATGCTTGTCTCTGTTGAATATCTAGCTAACCATATATTATCCATCAGATTATGTGTATTATCAATTTACCTTGTAAACAAATTTCAGAAATTCTATGGTTTGTTTTTATTCCAATTTAAAAGTAAATCTACTTGTAGTATATGAGTTATCCAACATTTAGAAGAAAAAAACAGTAAAAATACAAACTATGCTATATGAGAGGTCTAAAAGTAAGTTTTTCTCCTATCAGAAACATACTTGTAAAAATTATAACAACTATCAGTTTATTTTTGAGAAAAGTTTAATCAATAAAATATTTATATATTTACAATCAGTGGTAATGAGCTAATATTATATTTTTCCAATTGATTATTCCAGGCTAGAAAAGAAATACTTCACTAAATTATAAGTAAATACATTGTAGTTTCTGAAATCCCATGTGTTATTTCAACATATGACATGAATATTCTGCCTATGTATGTAGTTGGATAATACAGTTTAGCTTTATTAAAACACATTTTCTTGATTGAGAAAACAAATTACTCCATATGAAAAGTAGTTGTCTTTTGTATATGAGGAATGAAAAGTTTCAGGACTTGCTCCCTAAATTGATTGAACTTTTGATTGAATTTAATCTTTCTTAATAATTATTTGTCCATTTTTAAGCAGATGTAGATTTATAGAAAATAAGCACAAACTAAATTTTTTCCCCTGATGCCCTTCATCCTCCTCCAAATTTCCCCAGTTATTAACATCTTGCACTAGTGTGACATATTTGTTACAACTGATGAGTCAATAGTTACATGTTCTTATTAACTAAAGTCCATGGTTTACATCGAGTTTCATTCTTTGTATTGTGTGTTCTGTTTGTTGTTGTTCAGTCGCTCAGTCATGTCCAACTCTTTGTGCCCCCACGGACTGCAGCACGCCAGGCTTCCTTGTCCTTCGCCATCTCCCAGAGCTTGCTCAAACTCATGTCCACTGAGTCAGTGATGCCATCCAACCATCTCGTCCTCTGTCATCCCCTTCTACTTCTGCCTTCAATCTTTCCCAGCATCAGAGTCTCTTCTAAGGAGTTGGCTCTTCCCATCAGGTGGCCAAATATTGGAGCTTCGGCGTCAGACCTTCTAATGAATATTCAGGATTGATTTCCTTTAGGACTGACTGCTTTGATCTCCTTGTATTCCAAGGGACTCTCAAGAGTCTTCTCCAACACCGCTGTTCAAAAGCATCAATTCTTCAGTGCTCAGCCTTCCTTATGGTCCAACTCTCACATCCATACATGACTACTGGAAAAACCATAGCTTTGAATAGATGGACCTTTGTCAGCAAAGTGACATCTCTGCTTTTTAATACGCTGTCTAGAATTGTCATAGCTTTTCTTCCAAGGAGCAAGTATCTTTTACTTGCTCAGTCACCATGGCTGCAGTCACCATCTGAAGCGATTTTGGAGCCCAAGAAAATTAAGTCTGTCACTGTATCCATTATTTCCCCATCTATTTGCCATGAAGAGATGGGACCAGATGTCATGATCTTTGTTTTTTGAATGTTGAGATTTACCAGCTTTTTCACCCTCCTCTTTCATCTTCATCAAGAGGCTCATTAGTTCTTCTTCACTTTCTGCCATAAGAGTGGAGTCATCTGCATATTTGGGGTTATTGATATTTCTCCTGGCAATCTTGATTCCAGCTTGTGCTTCCTCCAGCCCAGTGTTTCTCATGATGTACTCTGCATAGAAGTTAAATAAGCAAGGTGACAATATACAGCCTTGATGTACTGCTTTCCCAGTTTGGAACTAGTCTGTTGTTTCATGTCTGGTTCTAACTGTTGCTTCTTGACCTGAACACAGGTGTATCAGGAGGCAAGTGAAGTGGTCTGGTATTCCCATCTCTTTAAGAATTTTCCACAGTTTTTTGTAATCCACACAGTTGAAGACTTTAGAGTAGTCAGTGAAGCAGGTGTTTTTCTGGAATTCTTTTGCTTTTTCTATGATCCAACAGATGTTGGCAATTTGAGCTCTGGTTCCTCTGCCTTTTCTAAATCCAGCTTGAATATCTGGAAGTTCTTGGTTCATGTACTGTTGAAGCCTGGCTTGGAGAATTTTGAGCATTACTTTGCTAGCATGTGAGATAAGTGCAGTAGTGCGGTAGTTTGAGCACTCTTTGGCATTGCCTTTCTTTGGGATTGGAATGAAAAGTAACCTTTTCTTGTCCTGTGGCCACTGCTGAGTTTTCCACATTTGCTGGCATATTGAGTGCAGCACTTCCAGAGCATCATCTTTTAGGATTTAAAATAGCTCAGCTGGAATTCCATCACCTTCACTAGCTTTGTTCATTGTGATGCATTCTAAGGCCTAAGGCCCACTTGACTTTGCACTCCAGGATGTCTGGCTCTAGCTGAGTGAACACACCATCATGGTTATCTGGGTCTCTAAGATCTTTTTTGTATACTTCTTCTTGTATTCTTGCCACCTCTTCTTAATACCTCCCCTTCGGTGAGATCCATATCATTTCAGTCCTTTATTGTGCCCTTCTTTGCATGAAATGTTCCCTTGGTATTTCTATAGATTTGACAATTGTTTGATGATACATATCCACCATTACAGTATCATACAGTAGTTTCACTGACCTAAAAATCCTCTCCACTCTATCTATTTAATCCTTCCTACCCTCCCACCAAATCACTGATCTTTCTACCATATCCATGGTTTTGCTTTGTAATATAGTTGGAATCAAATGGTATATCGCCTTTTTAGATTAGCTTCTTTCATTTAGCAATATTTATTCAAGGTTCCATGTCTTTCTGTGACTTGATATCTCATTTCTTTTTTATCTCTGAGTAATACTTTGCCATATGATCATACCATATTTTGTCTACCCATTTACCTATTAAAAGACATCTTTGCTTCTGAGTTTTGGTCATTTTATATAAAGCTGTTATAAATATCCATGTGGAGGTTTTTGTATAGATACAAGTTTTCAATCTGTTTGTATAAATATCAAGGGACTCAGTTGATGGAACAATTGTTAAGAATATGTTTAGATTTGAAATACTGCCATCCTGATTTCCAAAGTGGCTGCACCATTTTTGTACTCCTGCCAGCAAGAAATAAAGTTCCTATTCCTCCATGTCCTCACCTGCATAGGGTGTTATAAGTGTTGGATTTTTGCCATTCTCTTAGGTGTGTGGTGGTATCTCATTAATTTGCAATTCCCTAGTGACGTATAATATTGAGCATATTCTCAACAGTTTATTTTCTGTCTGTATAGCTATTTAAGTGTGATCTCTGTTCAGGTCTCTTGCCCATTTTTTAACTAGGTCATTTTCTTTCTTCAGGTTTTATGAACTCTTTGTATATTTTAGATAAATGTCCTTTATCTGACATGTATTTTGCATAGATTTCTCTCTGTCTCTAGTGTGTCTTTTCATTTTCTTATATCAACTCTTACTTTTAATAATAAACTTTAAAATTTTTTAAAACACTTACAGAATTTGTTTTTAACATTGTCAATTTGTATTACAACAAAGTTTAGAATCATTCATTTTATTCACTTGAGTACATTTACATTAGGTCTTCCCAAAATGCTCAGGGCCTTGAGAGACCATAGGCTTTAGACAAATGCGCTTTTTTTTTTTTCAATTTTTAGCACATTTATTTTACATCATGATTCTTTTAGTTCTTATTAAGTTGATACAATTTGGGGAAATAAATACTCCCTTCCCTTTTTTGTTGCATATGTATTAGTAGGGGTAGGAAGAACAGAATATGACAATAGGCAAAGGGTGTAGAAAGGGGAAAGACAGAGGGAGAGCAAAGTGCTCATATGAACCCTACTGTTAGCAATTTAATATTAAAATCCTCAAAATTACAAAAGTTAGAAATATAGCCACCTGAAAAAAAACAAGTGAATAGTAATTCAATAGTTGTCATTGCAGGATATTTAGAGCCTTGATATTTTTTTAATACAGGTTAGGAAATACACTAATTAACCAAAAATACTCCTACGGCAGGGACATTTACCATAAAGGAGTTTTAAGTGTAAAGCATGACAGCATTACATGTTTTCCTTTTAAGAAGAATGACCATAACTTTCATTCTTCAGCTCTGCTTCCATCTTTATGAATGTTCTTTGGAGGCTTTTCAGTTCAGCTCAGTCGCTCAGTCATGTCCGACTCTTTGTGACCCCATGAACCGCAGCACACCAGATCTCCCTGTCCATCACCAGCTACCGGAGTCCACCCAAATCCATGTCCATTGAGTTCGTGATGCTATCCAGCCATCTCATCCTCTGTTGTCCCATTCTCCTCCTGCCCTCAGTCTTTCCCAGCATCAGGGTCTTTTCAAATGTGTCAGCTCTTCACATCAGGTGGCCAAAGTTGGAGTTTCAGCTTCAACATCAGTCCTTCCAACAAACACCCAGGACTGATCTCCTTTAGGATGGACTGGTTGGATTTCCTTGCAGTCCAAGGGACTCTCAAGAGTCTTCTCCAACACCACAGTTCAAAAGCATCAATTCTTTGGCACTCAGCTTTCTTTATAGTCTAACTCTCACATCCATACATGACCACTGGAAAAACCATAGCCTTGACTAGGCAGACCTTTGTTGACAAAGTAATCTCTCTGCTTTTTAATATGCTATCTAGGTTGGTCATAACTTTCCTTCCAAGAAGTAAGCATCTTTTAATTTCATGGCTGCAATCACCATCTGCAGTGATTTTGGAGCCCAGAAAAATAAAGTCAGCCACTGTTTCCACTGTTTCCCCGTCTGTTTCCCATGAAGTGATGGGACCGGATGCCATGATCTTAGTTTTCTGGATGTTGAACTTTAAGACAACTTTTTCACTCTCATCTTTCACTTTCATCAAGAGGCTTTTTAGCTCCTCTTCACTTTCTGCCATAAGGGTGGTGTCATCTGCATATCTGAGGTTACTGATATTTCTCCCGGCAGTCTTGATTCCAGCTTGTGCTTCCTCCAGCCCAGCATTTCTCATGATATACTCTGCATAGAAGTTAAATAAGCCGGGTGACAATATACAGCCTTGACGTACTCCTTTTCCTATTTGGAACCAGTCTGTTGGTCCATATCCAGTTCTAACTGTTGCTTCCTAACCTGCATACAGGTTTCTCAAGAGGCAGGTCATGTGGTCTGGTATTCCCATCTCTTTCAGAATTTTCCACATTTATTGTGATCCACACAGTCAAAGGCTTTGGCCTAGTCAATAAAGCAGAAATAGATGTTTTTCTGATACTCTCTTGCTTTTTCAATGATCCAGCAGATGTTGGCAATTTGATCTCTGGTTCCTCTGCATTTTCCAAAACCAGCTTGAACATCTGGAAGTTCACGGTTCACGTATTGCTGAAGCCTGGCTTGGAGAATTTTGAGCATTATTTTACTAGCATGTGAGATGAGTGCAATTGTGTGGTAGTTTGAGCATTCTTTGGCATTGCCTTTCTTTGGGATTGGAATGAAAACTGACCTTTTCCAGTCCTATGACCACTGCTGAGTTTTCCAGATTTGCTGGCATATTGAGCGCAGCATTTTCACAGCGTCATCTTTCAGGATTTGAAATAGCTCAACAGGAATTCCATCACCTCCACTAGCTTTGTTCCTAGTGATGCTTCCGAAGGCCCACTTGACTTCATATTCCAGGATGTCTGGCTCTAGTTGAGTGATCACACCATCATGATTATCTGGGTTGTGAAGATCTTTTTTGTATAGCTCTTCTGTGTATTCTTGCCACCTCTTCTTAATATCTTCTTCTTCTGTTACGTCCCTACCATTTCTGTCCTTTATCGAGCCCATCTTTGCATGAAATATTCCCTTGGTGTCTCTAATTTTCTTGAAGAGATCTCTAGTCTTTCCCATTCTGTTGTTTTCCTCTATTTCTTTGCATTGATCGCTGAGGATGGCTTTCTTATCTCTCCTTGCTATTCTTTGGAACTCTGCATTCAAATGGGTGTATCTTTCCTTTTCTCCTTTGCTTTTCACTTCCCTTATTTGGAGGCTTTTATGTTGTAGTTTAAGTACAATAAGAAGCAAATGAGGAAATTTATATAACTTTTTTTATGAAAACAAGAGCTGATTCAACAAATACAAAGAAGTCATAATAAATTTAATAGTAAATTTCAACACATTTACCTACCAAGACTCTGACACTAATTTAGAGGAACTTTGAGCTCATATGTAGAAGTAACTTGTCAGCACTGGCTATGAATTTCCCAAGGATTTTGTTTTTCTTGTATAATGTCTTCAATTTTATTGAATATGTCAAAACATTTTTAAAAAGTCAGTATATTTCACGTTAAAATTAACTTTTCCAGAATCCTGCTTAAAGTAATCACTTTTGAAAAAGGCTTGTGGCATGAGTAATAGTCGTGCTTTTTAGATAGGCTCTCCCATAGTTTGCCATTGAAACTCTATTCCTACCGCATTTCACACCCCTATCCCTTCACTCATCTTCTTACCTCCAGGCACCTGTAGATATTTGATTTTGTGACCTCTGTTCTCTATACCATATTTGCTAGTGGCCTCTGGGATTCTATAAATTAAAGATTTTTTTTAATGTGAAATTTAGCCTTAAAGTATTATTTATCTAGAAAGTAATCAGTATGTAGCAGTCAGCCTGACCAACTGATGACTGAATAACATTATCTGCTTATGAAAACCTACTACTTTCAGTTGCAAATATGTAAAATCTCATCAGCTCTACCTTAATATATTCTAATTGGAAGAAAAGAAAAATGTTTTAAAAGAAAATATTATAACAAATACAATGTTCGTTTAGTAGTCCATGTATACTTTAGAAGTTATAAAATCAAAACACAGAATTTACTTATTTGATAATTATTCACTGACCACTTATAGGCCAAGCATGGGCTTTCCTGGTGGCTCAGACAGTAAAGAATCTGCCTGCAATGCAGGAGACCTGGGTTCGATTCCTGGGTTGAGAAGATCCCTTAGAGAAGGAAATGGCTACCCACTGCAGTATTTTTGCTTGGATAATTCATGGACAGAAGAGCCTGGTGGACTACAGTCCATGGGGTCACAAAGAATCAGACAAAACTGAGCAACTAACATTTTCACTTTCACTATAGGTCAAGCATGGTGTAGGGTGCTGTAATAAAGAAATATCAAGATGCTAATAATTATCTTTTCTGGAAAGCTGTGGTGATTTTGGAATTTTCTTGGGAACTCCTGCAACTATTTTTGTTAATGTAAGATATTAAATGAGATTGTTATCCCAAACCTTACGGAAGTTCTCTTTATTGAGGCTTTTTTCCTTCAAACTGCATTTTTCAGTGTGTGTTTATTACCTAGCAACCAAACCATAAAAAAACTAATGTTAGATCTTAGATTGATGGATTTTTTTGCTAGCTGTAGTAAAAATATTTTTTATGATGAAACTCATAGAAATTTCCTCCACAACAACAAAGGATTTAAGAATTATTGTACCAGCTTGCTCACTTCAGGAAAGCACATTTCAGCTTTCAGGGATTCCTGATTGATATTCTTTGAAGCGCTGAAAATACCATGCTAGTAAATGATACCCTACAGACTAAAATCATCATTTCATCTGTGGAACTACAGGGCAATGTAGTGTAAACCTTCCTGTGACAGACTGACTACATCCCAGTCAGTATCAAATGACAGCATCATTTCAAATCATGGTGGAAACCTCAAAAAATGCAGCCAGTGAGAGACACTTACCTGGACAGTGCTTTCCATTTGGCTCTTCTTAGGTATGTGTATAATCTTGTGAAATCATTGTATTGCTTCTAAAAGTGCATGTGTGTGTTTAGTCACTCAATCACATCCTACTCGTTGTGACCTCATGGACTGTCGCCTGCCAGGCTCCTCTGTCTATGGGATTTTCCAGGCAAGAATACTGGAGCCAGGTTGCTACTCCAG
This sequence comes from Giraffa tippelskirchi, assembly GCF_054371585.1. NCBI lineage: Eukaryota > Metazoa > Chordata > Mammalia > Artiodactyla > Giraffidae > Giraffa > Giraffa tippelskirchi. The sequence continues at coordinate 77,569,586 of NC_137275.1, read as the reverse complement.
TGTTGATCTCTCTTTAATATTTCAGCTACTCTCTCTCTCTGGGAGTCTCCAATATATTTATCTATTTCTAAACTACCTATTGAACCATGGCCCTACATTTGTATCTCCTTACTGTATAGTTTCCTCTGTATATCATGCCTACTCTTCAGACACAAATCAGCTTTTCAGTTTTTTAAATGTTGAATGATCAAGTAGCCTGCTAGCATTTCTAATGTCTTCTTTTTCTAATTCACTATTACTTCCAAAAAATTTCTCTGAAGCTCAGATTGTGTAGAAAATGAACATTTCCCCCCAAATCCTGAAATTCGAGACCCTTAATAATATGGCATAAGTTTTATTCTGTAGTATTTAAATACAGGCATTTCTTTTAAAATAAATGTGTTTTGGGAATGGGACCACTAGGAGAAGAATTTTACAGATGCTTATAATAAAACACTTGTGAATTTGAAGAATTTCAGACTTATGAGATAAATGAAATCTACAAGTCTGAATAATTAAATATCTTAGTAATAAACATCACTTTGAGGAAATGGACACTATGAGATTTTTCAAATTACAGTAATGCCAGACTGAGGCTTCTGTAATGTTGAACAGTGTGAACATGCTGAATTGTGCATGGGTATCTTCTGACCAGTGTGTTAGGAACAGTCTAACCATAAAAATTAATCATATTTCTTTATCTCTGTATTATTTGACATAGTAAGTACTCTCTCATTTTCACAGTTGACTCACAAGATATCATACTCTCCTCCTGTTTCTCTTAACACATTGACTTCATTGTTAGTGTTTTCTCCCACGTCGTTCAGTCCTTGGTTTTTCTGCTTTTCCCCCAAACTGTCACTCTAGATAATCTTATCAAGTCTCATATTTTAAATAGAATACACATGGTAAGAACTCCAAAATTAATCATTACAGCTCTGACTTCTATCCTGAGATTTAGAGTAATAGAACCAAATACCTTCTTGACATTTCCTAATAAGCTTCTCAAAATTAACAAAAATTAAAGATAAGTCTTAATTCTCTTACTGCCCATTGCAAGTAAATAATTACACAAAAGACTTTTTTCATGTGGTCTTTCCATTTAGTGAATATTGCCATCTTTACCCAGGTTTTATCAACTACAAGTCCAGGATTTGTTCTTGATTTTTTTTTTTAATTAGTTTATTTTCTATTTTTTAACTTTACAATATTGTATTTGTTTTGCCATACATTGACATGAATCCAACATGGGTGTACATGATTTCCCCTTCCAGAACCCCCCTACCACCTCCCTCCCCATCCCATCCCTCCGGGTCATCTTGATTCTTTTCTTTCCTACAGCTCCATATCCTATCCGGACAAAAATTTTTTAAAGAGCTACATTTGAAATATAAGCTAATTACCAAACACTGCTACTACTCTAGTTTAAGCTGTTGCCATCTTGTGGGGAGTACTGAAGTCTTCTGATTCTTCACTTGCACTCTTATTTCCCTACAGTCTATTACTGACATACCAGCTACAGCAGTTTTAAAATATGCACATAAGATTATATCATTTCTGTTTATACCTTCCAAAGACTTTCCTACACAATTAGATTAAAATCCAAACTCCTTACCTTGCTCCTTCAGGCCCTTGATAATCTTGCTCCATAAGATTTTTCTCCCATATGGGAGATTTTTTTTCTATAACTCTCTTCTAATTCACTCTGCTCCTCCCATACTGGTTTTAATATTGCTCTTTTACCTCACAAAGTTGTTTGCTTCATTGAGGACTATGTATTATCTCTTCCTTCTGGCTGGGAAAACTTATCTTCATGTCATTTCTTTGCTCCATTGCTTAATGCAGATCTTTACTCAGTTATCTTCCTCAAGAATTATTTCACTCTATTAAAAGCCATCAATATCTTTCAACACTTTGTACCTCTCTCTATGCTTTTTTTTTCTTTTTTTTAATATCAGGCTCATTATAGGCTTGCATTTTTACATGTATTTATTTGTTCATTATTTGTCTTTCAATGAAAATATACTTTCTATGTGGAATTTTATGAATCTCAGTACAAAAACTACCAACAGTACTAATAGCAGATACCCAATAAATACTTTTTGAACAATGTTAAATGAACTTTGGAGCTTCTTCAATATGTATCTAGGCATTTTCACAAAATCTGTGTTCTACAAATGGTTATGTCTTACTCAATATGGAATCTTATTTCATATTCCAATATGAAGAGCTTTTTACAAATTTGAGTTGAAGAAATGCTTATAATGATTACTGGATTTAATGTTCAGGGGAAGCCATAAATGATTAACAACTCATATGCTACTAGAATTCTTTTTCTATAGCATCTAAGCTTATGTTTGAATAACTTTATTCTTGGGAACCACTATTTCCCAAAACAGTCTTAACTATCAGAATATTATTTTGTATTTCAGATATTTATTTATTATCTAGACTCTGGATCCCAGTGATTTCAACATATTCAGTTCAGTTCAGTCACTCAGTCATGTCTGACTCTTTGCGACCCCATGAATTGCAGCACGGCAGGCCTCCCTGTGAATCACCAACTCCCAGAGTTTACCCAAACTCATGTCCATCGAGTCAGTGATGCCATCCAGCCATCTCATCCTCTGTTGTCCCCCTCTCCTCCTGCCCCCAATCCTTCCCGGCATCAGGGTCTTTTCCAATGACTCAACTCTTTGCATGAGGTGGACAAAATGTTGGAATTTCAGCTTCAACATCAGTCCTTATTGGTATTAGCTTATTGTTAAAATGAAACTCCATTATAGGCAATCCATTATATTTCTGTGCTTTGGTTAAGAAAGCCTTTCCTTCAAAAGAAGAATTTTCCATATTTCCTGGAAGGCACAGAATGGTTAGTTAAGGCTGTTTTTAACACAGTACACATTTTTACTCAGGAACACTTGATATGGCCCCCAAAATAATCAGCACCATTAGAGTTAAAACTGTTTTGTTTTCCTATACCTCTTTCTTCTTAATCAAGTACTGTGCAGTAATCCTATACCATCCATCTGAGCAGACATCCTTTGCCACCCCTGAGCTTCATACCTTCATTTTCCTTACTCTGAAACTACCTCCTTCCTCATTCCATCCCGAAGGCTAACTGTATTTCCAACATACCCTGGGGATAGAAGTCAGAATGAGATTAAGAGCCAGGGATGTCTGTTGCACATACTATTGGATTACAAAAGTTAATAGCTTATTTTAAATTTTGACATGGAAAATCATCCATTGTGTCAAAACAACTATAATTTGCCTGGCTCTTCCAGCCATGCTCTTTTATCCCTGGCACTGACAAATATATTACTTTAAGATAACATGAAAAGTCCTTAAGGATCTCACCTCAATATTCATTCTATTCTTATCCACCATGCCCAGGCTAAATATACTGCTCACTTTCATCCTGTAAACATTTGCATACATCAGATTTGTAATATCTACTTGCTTCCTGCTTTTGGCTCACATGGCAAGTCTCAGCTCAAAGGGAAGTTCCTCTGGAAAGGCTTCCTCAACTCCAAAATAGTACATTATTCTCTTTTGTGCTCAACCATTACATTATATATATATTATATATATAGTGATGCCATCCAACCATCTCATCCTCTGTTATCCCCTTCTCCTCCTGCCTTCAATCTTTCCCAGCATCAGGGTCTTTACCAAGGAGTTGGCTCTTCCCATCAGGTGGTCAAAGTATTGGAGCTTCAGTTTCAGCATCGGTCCTTCCAGTGAATATTCAGGGTTGATTTCCTTTAGGATTGACTCCTTTGACCTCCTTGCAGTCTAAGGAACTCTTAAAAGTATTCTCCAACACCACAGTTCAAAAGCATCAAATTCTTCAGTGCTCAGCCTTCTTTATGGTTCAACTCTCACATCCATACCATGACTACAGGAAAACCCGTAGTTTTGATTATACAGACCTGTGTCAGAAAAGTAATGTCTCTGCTTTTTTTAAATTAATTTTTGTAATTGAATGATAATTGCTTTACAGAATTTTGTGGTTTTCCATCATACATCAACAAGAATCAGCCATCACCCATGTCCCCTCCCTCCTGAGCCTCTCTCCCATTTCCCTCCCCATCCCGCCATTCTAGATTGTCACAGAGCCTCTGTTTGAGTTTCCTGAGTCATACAGCAAGTTGCCATTGGCTATCTATTTTATATATGGTATTGTAAGTTTCCATGTTTCTCTTTCTATACATCTCACCTTCTCCCTCCTCCTCTCCCGCTGTGTCCATAGGTCTATTCTCTATGTCTATTTCTCCATTGCTGCCCTGAAAATGAATTCATCAATACCATCTCTTTAGATTCCATATATATATGTGTCAGTCTATATAGCTCAGCTGGTAAAGAATTTGCCTGCAATGCAGGAGACCTGGGTTCGATTCCTGGGTCAGGAAGATCCCCTGGAGGAGGAAATGGCAACACACTCCTGTATTCTTGCCTGGGGAATCCCATGGACAGAGGATCCTGGCAGGCTAGAGTTCACAGGGTCACAAAAGTCAGATACAACTTAGCAACAAAACCACCACAACACGATATTTATATTTCTCTTTCTGACTTATTTCACTCTCTATAATAGGCTCTAGTTTCATCCACCTCATTAGAACTGAGTCAAATATGTTCATTTTTATGGCCAAGTAGTATTCCATTGCATATATGTACCACAGTTTCTTTATCCATTCATCTGTTGATAGACATCTAGGTTGCTTCCATGTCCTAGCTACTGTAAATAATGCTACAATGAACATTGGGGTACATGCATCTTTTTCAATTTTGGTTTCCTCAGGGTATATGCCTAGGAGTGGGATTACTGGGTCATATGGTGGTTTTATTCCTAACTTTTTAGGGACTCTCCATACCATCTTCCATAGTGGCTGTGTCACTTTACATTCCCAGCAGCAATGCAAGAGAGTTCCCTTTTCTCCACACCCTCTGCAGCATTTATTGTTTGTAGACTTTCTGATGATGGCCATTCTGACTGGTATGAGGTGGTACCTCATTGTATTTTTAATTTGCATTTCTCTAATAATGAGTGATGTTGCATCTTTTCATATGTTTGTTAGGCATCTATATGTCTTCTTTGAGAAATATATTTTTAGGTCTTTTTCCCACTTTTGATTGGGCTGTTTGTTTTTCTGGTATTGAGTTGTATGAGCTGCTTGTATATTTTTGAAATTAATTCTTTGTCACTTGTTTGAATTGCTGCTGTTCTCTCCCATTCTGAAGGTGTCTGCCTGCTTTGTAGTTTCCTTTGTTGTGCAAAAGATTTTAAGTTTAATTAGTCCCCAGTTGTTTGTTTTTTTTTTTTATTTCCATTACTCTAGGAGGTGGATCATAGAAGATCTTACTTGGATTTATGTCATCGAGTGTTTTGCCTATATTTTCCTCTAAGAGTTTTATAGTATCAGGTCTTACATTTAGGTCTTTAATCCATTTTGAGTTTATCTTTGTGTGTGGTGTTAGGAACTGTTCTGCTTTCATTCTTTTGCACATAGCAGTCCAGTTTTCCCAGAGCCACTTATCAGAAGAGGCCATTTTTGCCCCATTGTATATTCTTGCCCCCTTTCTTCTTTTTAATATGCAATCCGAGTTTGTCGTATCTTTTCTTCCAATAAACAAGTGTCTTTTAATTTCACAGCTGCAGTCACCCGAATGACTAACGATACTATATTTAGCATCTTTTCAAATACCTGGTGGCTATTCGTGTTGTGGTCCTTTAATGGACCGGAACTTGGGGGTACAGAGTCGACCAATAAGAAAGTAAAAGAGGGAAGAAAAGAGGCTGATATTCCCTGGTTTACACAGTATGCCAATATAACTCTGGGACAAAGAGTTAGCACCGTCTACATAGGCTCAGGGCGCCCTCTCGAAGAGATCTTGAAAGCCCAGGCGAAAAAGTAGACACGGTGGACACCTGTGCTCCGTGGAAGCAGCCTGAAACGGAGAGAGGGAGAGAGCAAGAGGGAGAGAGTGAGAGCGAGAGCGAGGGAGAGAGAGGGAGAGAGAAAATGAGGAAAGACACGGGGACCAGTGCTCTGGTGGAACACAGGCATTTATTCCAACATATTGTGGGCATATATATACTCGATTACCAGATAGCCCTTTTTAGCAGAGATAGGGATCAAAGATCTAACAAGTCATCTAGAAAGCCAGAGGCTAGAATTATTCTCTAGAGAGGGGGGTGTAAAAGTTACTTTACATATCAGAAAGGAGGAGACTTGTAAATGGCTGCTGTTCACCATATGGAATTTCCATGCGAATGAGATACATGAATTTCTATTATCCCTGAAAGCCGAAAGCCGGCTTGCCAGCTCTCTGGCACCTGTATTCAGGTGCTGTTAAGGAACATAGAATTCATGCAAGACTGAAAACAGCACACAGGAAGCCTCCTGTTAAATGTATCCTGACAGCCATTCAGATATATTTTTGGAAAAGTCTTTTGCCTATTGTTTTTACTTTAATGGTTTTTTGTTGTTTTTACTATTGAGTTGTATGAGCTCTTTATATATTTTAAATATTAACCCCTTATCATATACAATTAGCAAATATTTTTCTCATTCTATAGGCTCCAATTCAGTTGTTTGTTTTGATTTTGTTGCTTGTGCTTTCAGTTCAGTCCAGTTCAGTCACTCAGTCATGTCCGACTCTTTGCAACCCCATGGATTGCAGCATGCCAGGCCTCCCTGTCCATCACCAACTCCTGGAATTTACTCAAACTCATGTCCATTGAGTTGGTGATGCCATCCAGCCACCTCATCCTCTGTCATCCCCTTCTCCTCCTGCCCTCAATCTTTCCCAGCATCAGGGTCTTTTCCAATGAGTCAGCTCTTGGCATCAGGTGGCCAAAGTATTGGAGTTTCAGCTTCAACATCAGTCCTTCCAATGAACACCCAGGACTGATCTCCTTTAGGATAGACTGGTTGGATCTCCTTACAGTCCAAGGGACTCTCAAGAGTCTTTTCCAACATCACAGTTCAAAAGCATCAATTATTTGGCACTCAGCTTTCTTTAATAGTCCAACTCTCACATCCATACATGACTACTGGAAAAACCACAGCCTTGACTAGATGGACCTTTGTTGGCAAAGTAATGTCTCTGCTTTTCAATATGCTATCTAGGTTGGTCATAACTTTCCTTCCAAGGAGTAATTGTCTTTCAGTTTCATGGCTGCAATCACCATCTGGAGTGATTTTGGAGCCCAAAAACATAAAGTCTGCCACTATTTCCTCAACTATTTGCTTGTGCTTTAGGTGTCTTATAAAAAAAAAAAATCATTTTCAAAACCCACATCAAAGAGCTTTTTTCCTCTGTTTTCTTCCAGGAGTTTCATGATATTACATCTAATGTTTAAGTCTTTAATAAATTTAAAGTTTATTTCAGTTAGTGTTGCAACCTAGAGGTCTAGTTTTATCCTTTTACATGGGAATTACCAATTTTCCAAGAAAGAGAAACTCTTTCCTCCACTGAGTATTCTTGGTTCCTTTGTCAAATATTTGTTGACTGTATATGCTTTGCCTTATTTGTGGACTCTCAAGCTTTATATACTATAGCTTAAAATTAGGAAGTATAGTGCTTCCAGTTTTGTCATTCTTTCTCAAAATTATTTTAATATTTTTGGTCTTTTTTAGTTCCATATAAATTTGAGGATTGCTATTTCTACTTCTATAAAAGAAGCAAACAAAAAATGCCCTGACAGTCTTGATAAGGATTACATTGAATCTATGGATGGCAAATGGTAATATGGACAATTTAACAGTGTTACTTCTTCCAACCCATGATTGTGGAAACCCTTCCCATTTATTTTTGTCTTCTTCAATTCCTTTCATTAATGTCTTGTCGTTTTCAGAGTAGAGATATTTCACTTCCATGATTGATATTATTAATATGAATTCTATTGCTTTTGATTCTACTGTAAATGGAATAGTTTAATTCCTTTTTCAGAAAATACGATGTTAGCACAGAGAAATGCTACAAGTTTTGGTGTTAATTTTCAATCTTGTAACATTACTAAATTGGTTGATTACATTTAAGAATTTTTTGATGGAAACTTTAGGATTTTCTATGTGTAAAATCATGTCATATGCAAAGAGAAACAATCTCACTTCTTCCTTTCCAATTCTGATGCTTTTTTTTTTTTCTTTTTCATGCCTAAGTGCATGAGCACTAACTTTCAGTCCTATGTTAAATAAGACTAGTGAGAATGGAGACCCTTGGATTGTTCCTGATTTTAGAAAGAAATCTTTTCATCTTTTACCATTGAGAATATTGTTGTTCAGTTGCTAAGTCGTGTCCGGCTCTTTTGCAACCTCCTGGACTGCAACATGCCAGGCTTCCTTGTCCTTTTCTATCTCCCAGAGTTTGCTCAAGTTCATGTGCATTGGGTTGGTGATATCATCCAACCATCACACCCTCTGTCACTCCCCTTATCCTCCTGTTCTCAATCTTTCCCAGCATCAAGGTCTTTTGCAGTGAGGCAGCTCTTCGCATCAGGTGGCCAGTTATTGGAGCTTCAGGTTCACCATCAATCCTTCCAAAGAATATTCAGGGTTGATTTCCTCTAGGATTGGTTGGTTTGATCTCCTTGCTGTCCAAAGGATTCTCAAGAGTTTTCTCTAGCACCACAGTTCGAAAGCATCAATTCTTTAGCACTCAGCCTTCTCTATGGTCCAACTCTCATATTTGTACATGACTACTGGAAAAACTATAGCTTTGACTATATGGATCTTTGTTGGCAAAGTGATATTCTGCTTTTTAATGTGCTACGTTTGTCATGACTTTTCTTCCACGAAGCAAACATCTTTTAATTTTGTGTCTGCAGTGATTTTGGAGCCCAGGTAAATAAAATCTGCCACTGTTTCCACTTTCCCCCCATCTTTTGTACACCAGGCCCCAGAGGAAAGGGCTAGTGACCCCACAAAGAGACTGAGCCAGACCTGCCTGTGAGTGTTTGAGGGTCTCCTGTGGAGGCGTGGGTCAGAAGTGGCCTGCCGTGGGGACTGGGGCACTGGCAGCAGAAGTCCTAGGAGACATAAGAAAATGCTTAAGTGTTTTCATAACTACTTTTGGAGTTTGCCTTTATCCCTACCAAAGTGCCTGTACTCCAGGACTGGGTTGACTCAGGCCAAACAACTAACAGGGAGGGAGCACAGTCCTACCCATCAGCAGACAATTGGATTAAAGATTTACTGAGCATGGCTTGCCCACCAGAGCTAGACTCAGTTTTTCCCACAGCCAGTCCCTCCCATCTGGAAGCTTTCACAAGCCTCTTATCCTCATTCATCAGAGGGCAGACATAAGAAGTAACTATAATCTCACAGCCTCCAGAATGAAACCACAATCACAGGAAGCTAACCAAAATGATTACATGGATCACATCCTTGTGTAACTCAGTGAAATTATGAGCCATGCCTTGTAGGGCCATCCAAAATGGGTGGGTCATAATGGAGAGTTTTGACAAAATGTGGTCCACTGGAGAAGGGAATGGCAAACCACTTCAGTATTCTTGCCTTGAGAACTCCGTGAAGAGTATAAACAGTATGAGAATGATATCAGCTGTGGGTTTATCATATATGGGCTTTAATATTTTAGTTTATCTTCCTTCTGTATCTAATTAGTTGAAGTTTTATCATGAATAGATGTTTAATTTTATCAAATACCTTTTCTGCATCTATTCAGATGACATGATGTTTTTCTTCATTCTATTAATATGATATATCCCATGATTAATTGGGATTAATTAATATGTTGAAACATCCTTGAATCTCAGGTAAAAATCCTACTTGTGCTGCTGCATTCAGTTTGCTAGTATTTAAGAATTTTTATATCTATTTTCATAAGGAAACTTGTTCTCTAGGTTTCCTTTCTGGTTATGTCCTTTTCTGGCTTGATGCTAAATTCACTTCAGTCTTGTTCAACTTTTCTCAATCCTATGGACCGTAACCCACCAGGTTCCTATGCCCATAGGATTCTGCAGGCAAGAATATTGGAGTGGATTGACATGCCCTCCTCCAGGGGATCTCCCCAACCCAGGGATCGAACCAGCATCTTTTATGTCTCCTGCAATGGCAGGCAGGTTCCTTACCACTAGTGCATACCACCATTATGCTGGGCTTGTAAAAGGAGTTTGGAAGTGTTCTCTCCCCATTGGTTTTTTGGAGGAGTTTGAGAAGAACTGATGTTAATTCTTCTTGAAATGTTTGGTAAAATTCACCAGTGAAACCATCTAGTCCTAGGCATTTCTTCACTGGAAGATTTTCAGTTATTGATTCAATCTCCATACAATAATTGGAAAATTCAGACTTCCCATTTCTTCTTAATTCAATCTTGATAGTCTGTATGTTTCTAATAATTTTTCCACTTCCTCCAGGTTGAATGGTTGAATAGTTTTTTGACATATAGTTGTTTATAGTAGCCTCTTATGATTCTTTTTATTTCTGAGGTGTCAGTTGTAATTTCTTTTTTTGTTGTTTTTGATTTGAGACCTCTCTCTTTTTACCTTATTTAAACTAGCTAAAGGTTTGTCAATTCTATTTATCTTTTCAAAGATCTAAATTGTAGTTTGGTTAATTTTTTTCTATAGTTTTTCTGGACTGTAGCCCATTTATTTCTATTTTCATTTTATTTCAATTATTTCTATTGTTCCCTATATCATTATATTTCTAATCTTTACAATTTCCTTCCTTATGTTATAACTTTGGACTCTTTTTTCCAGTTTCTTAAAGCATAGAGGTAGGTAGATTATTTAATAGTTAAGAGATAAGTAAGAAGTAAGTAGTTAATAGAGGTAAATAGTTTCTTGCTTCTTAATGTAGGCATTTATTGCTACAAATTTCCCTCATAGAACAAATATTTCTACATCTCATATGTTTTGGCATGTTGTGTTTCCACTTTTGTTTATTTCAAGATACTTTTTATTTCCTCTTTAATTTCTTCTTTGATCCATTAGTTGTTTAGGAGAGTATTGTTTAATTTTCATGTATTTGTGAATTTTCCAGTTTTCCATTTGTTATTGATTCCTAGTTTCATACCATTGTTGTCAGAGAAGATACTTGAATGATTTCCAACATCTTGACTTTGTTAAGACTTGTTCTCTGGTCTGTCCTAGAAAATGTTCCATGTGTATTTGAGTGAAATGTGTATTCTGCTGTTGTCAGAACACTCTACACGTTTGTTAGGTTCACTTGGTTTACAATGTTGTTCAAATACAGTTTTTTTTTTTAATTGATTAGCTGTCAATAAAGAAATGTTGACACCATTTGAATATGGAGCATTAAAGTCCCCAACTAGTATGGTGGTAGTTTTTATTTTCCCTCTTAGTATAGTTTTTGTTTTACATATGTAGGTGCACTGATGTTGGGCACATATATATTAACAATTGATAAATCTTCTTGATAAACTGACACATTTATCATTATATAAAGGCTGTCTTCTTCTTTACCACTTTTAAAGTCTAGTATTAATATAAGTATAGTTATCAGTGCCTTTTTTTTCTTGGTTACTGTTCGCCCGAAATGACTTTTTCTATCCTTTTATTGACAGTCTATGAGTGTCTTATGAGTGTTTTTAAATTAGTTTCTCACAGAAGTGTATCCCTGGATCTTGTGTTGTTGTTTTTTTTTTCCCCTAATCTATTCATTCATTCTATATCGTTTAACTGGATAATTTACTGAATTTATATTTGAAGTAATTATTGATACCTGAGGACTATTTCTATTTTGTTAATTGTTTTCTGATTGTTTTGTAGTTCTACTGTCCCTTGTTACTCATCCTGCTGTCCTTTTTGTGCTTTGATGTCTTGTGAAATTAGTATGCTTTAACTTTGTTCTTTTGTGTAATTACTATGAGTCTTTCTATTTTGGTTACCAGGAAACATGTAAAATATCTTAAACCTAAAACACCCTATTTTAAGGCAATAATAACTTAACTTGAATAGAATTCTAAATGTTACACTTTTATTTCCCCTACCCTTCACATTTCTAGTTAATAATGCTACAACTTACATATTATTCTATATTTAATAACTAATAACAAATTACTGTAGTTATTTTTTTAACTTTTAAAGTACTATTGTATGTGAATTATGTATTACCATTGATGTGTTGCAGAATCCAATTTTGACTATATATTTACCATTATCAGTGAGTTTTACACTCCTTATGTTTTTATAATGTATCATTTTATTTTCACCCAAAGAACTCCTTTTAGCATATCTTGTAGGAGAGGTCTTATGTAATGAATTACCTCAGTTGTTTTTCTTTTTTGGTTAGGAAAGTCTGTATCCCTCATTCATTTCTGAAGGGCCACTGAAATATCGTATTTTTTTTGACAGTTTTCTTTTTTTTTCAATATTTTGAACATGTCAATTTCTTCTGGCATGAAAAGTTTCTGCTGAGAAATTCACAGAAAGTCTTATGAAGATTCACTTGTATATAACTCCTCTCTTTACTCTTGCTATTTTTAAAATCTCTCCTTGTTGTTGTTGTTCAATAGCCAAGTCAATTCAGACACTTTGCAACCCCATGGGCTGCAGAACACCAGGCTTCCCTGTCCCTCACCATCTCCCAGAGTTTGCCCAAGTTCACGTCCATTGCATCGGTGATGCCATCCAACCAACTCATCCTCTGTCACTTTTTTGCACTTAATGTATTTATTTGAAATTTTGTACATGTTTTACTGAAACATTCTAATGTTTCATTAAAATGTGATAGACAGTGTAGTAGGCACCTGTGTGCAGGGAAAGAGAACATCAATTACACATATAACATGTTTCACTGTACTATTCCCTGGAGGAGTAGACTCTATACTCTAGTGGCTTTTTTTGTTTTAGTCTTGTGGGTATTATTTCCTCTAGAATATGTTCTTTTATTTTACCTGATAGTCAACAGAATGGATCTTTGTGAGGGGGGCTCTTTTAGAAACAAGAAATTTCATGATGCATCATTTTTGAAAATTTTACAGTAACATACTTGTGTTTATAACATACACAAGGTTGGAACAAAAACCTAAAAGAGCGAAATGTGAGTGATAACAACAATCTTAAGTTGATAGTGAACCCTTGATCAGTTTTACTCTAAGAACTTCACATAGTGATGTTAATATTTTTTTAACATCAGTGTTAAAAAGAAGTGTTAACTGTATCAGAGTGTTAATTGTTTAAGTGGTAATTGTATCAGAATGTTTTAGAAAGTATAACTCTCTAAAAAAGTATTGATATGTCTGTGGTCAATAACATGGACTTCCCAGGTGGCTCACTGGTAAAGAATCTGCCTGCCAACCAAGAGACATGGGTTCAATCCCTGGGTCAATAAGATCCCCTGGAGAAATAAACGGCAATAAACTCCAGTATTCTTGCCTGAAAAATCCCATGGAGGGCTTGGTTGGCAACACTCCATGGGGTCGCAAAGAGTCGGACACAAATTACTGACTAAACGATGATATTAGTTTCAGATGTAGAGCATAGTGATTCACTTTTTATAGATTATATATCATTAAAAGTTATTATAAGATAATGTCTATAATTCCCTGTCCTATAAAATATATTCTTATTCATGTATATTGTACAAAGAGTACATATCACTTAATCCCATACCTTTTTTTTTCCCTTAACCCCTCTCTCCTCTGACCCTACTCTGGTACCCAGTAATTTGTATATCTGTGAATCTGTTTCTATTTTGCATATGTACACATTTGTTTTATTTTTTTAGATTCCATATAAAAGTGATAATTATATAGTATTTGTCTTTATATGTCTGACATTTCACTAAGCATAATATTTTTGAGGTCCATCAATATTGCTACAAATAGTAGAACTTCATTCTTTGCATGGCTGAGTAATACTCCATTGTTTATATTAATATTTTATTTATCCATTCCTCTGTTGACGAGAATTTACATTGCTTCTACATCTTCAGTTCAGTACAGTTCAGTCACTCCATGTTTGACTCTATGCAACCCCATGGACTGCAGCACGCCAGGCTTCCCTGTCCTGTCCCAGTTTCCTGAGCTTGCTCAAGCTCATGTCCATTAAGTCGGTGATGCCATCCAACCATCTCATCCTCTGTCGTCCCCGTCTCCCCCGCCTTCAAACTTATCCAGCATCAGGGTCTTTTCTAATGAGTCAGTTATTTGCATCAGATGGCCAAAGTACTGGAGATTCAGCATCAGTCCTTTCAATGAATATTTAGGACTGATTTCCTTCAGAAGTGACTGATATGATCTCCTTGCTGCCCAAGGGACTCTCAAGAGTCTTCTCCAATACAAGAGTCAAAAACATCAATTTTTCAGTGCTCAGCTGTCTTTATGTTCCAACTCTCACATCCATACATGACTACTAGAAAAACCGTAGCTTTGACTAGATGAACATTTGTTGGCAAAATAATGTCTGTGCTTTTTAATATGCCGTCTAGGTTTCTCATAGCTTTACTTCTAAAGAGCAAGCGTCTTTTAATTTCATGTCTGCAGTCACCATCTGTAGTGATTTTGGAGCCCAAAAAACACAAAGTCTGTCACTGTTTCTATTGTTTCCCAATCTATTTGCCATGAAGTGTTGGGACGAGATGCCATGATGTTAGTTTTTTGAATGTTGAGTTTTAGCCAGGTTTTTTCACTCTTGTCTTTCACTTTCATCAAGAGGCTCTTTAGTTCTTCTTTACTTTCTGCCATAAGGGTGATGTCATGTCGAGACGGTGATGCCATCCAGCCATCTCATCCTCTGTCGTCCCCTTCTCCTCCTGCCCCCAATCCTTCCCAGCATCAGGGTCTTTTCCAATGAGTCAACTCTTCGCATCAGGTGGCCAAAGTATTGGAGTTTCAGCTTCAATATCAGTCCTTCCAATGAACACCCGGGACAGATATCCTTTAAGATGGACTGGTTGGATCTCCTTGCAGTCCGAGGGACTCTCAAGAGTCTTCTCCAACACCACAGTTCAAAAGCATCAATTCTTCGGCACTCAGCTTTCTTCACCATCCAACTCTCACATTCATACATGACTACTGGAAAAACCATAACCTTGACTAGATGGAACTTTGTTGGCAAAATAATGTCTCTGCTTTTTAATATGCTATCTAGTTTGGTCATAACTTTCCTTCCAAGGAGTAAGTGTCTTTTAATTTCATGGCTGCAATCACCAACAGCAGTGATTTTGGAGCCCCAAAAAATAAAGTCAGCCACTGTTTCCCCTATTTTCTCATCTATTTCCCATGAAGTGATGGGACTGGATGCCATGATCTTAGTTTTCTGAATGTCGAGTTTTAAGCCAACTTTTTCACTCTCCTCTTTCACTTTAATCAAGAGGCTCTTTAGTTCTTCACTTTCTGCCATAAGGGTGGTGTCATCTGCATATCTGAGGTTATTGATATTTCTCCTGGCAATCTTGATTCCTGCTTGTCCTTCCTCCAGCCCAGCGTTTCTCATGATGTACTCTGCAAATAAGTTAAATAAGCAG
Organism: Giraffa tippelskirchi; assembly: GCF_054371585.1. Taxonomy (NCBI): domain Eukaryota; kingdom Metazoa; phylum Chordata; class Mammalia; order Artiodactyla; family Giraffidae; genus Giraffa; species Giraffa tippelskirchi. The sequence continues at coordinate 77,554,146 of NC_137275.1, read as the reverse complement.
GGTGACAATATACAGCCTTGACATACTCCTTTTCCTGTTTGGAACCAGTCTGTTGTTCCATTTCCAGTTCTAACTGTTGCTTCCTGACCTGCATACAGGTTTCTCAAGAGGCAGATCAGGTGGTCTGGTGTTTCCATCTCTTTCTCTGCTTCTGTTAGGTCCATACAATTTGTGTCCTTTATTGTGCCCATCTTTGCATGAAATGTTGTCTTGGTATCTTTAATTTTCTTGAAAAGATCTTTAGTTTTTCTCATTCTATTGTTTTCCTCTATTTCTTTGCATTGGTCACTTAGGAAGCCTGGCTTCCTTATCTCTCCTGGCTATTCTTTGAAAGTCTGCATTCAGATGAGTGTATCTTTCCTTTTCTCCTTTGCCTTTCACATCTCTTCTGTTCTCAGCTATTTGTATGGCCTCCTCAGACAACCATTTTGCCTTTTTGTATTTCTTCTTCTTGGGAATGGTTTTGATCACTGCCTCCTGTGCAGTGTTTCAAACCTCTGTCCATAGTTCTTTAGGCACTCTATCTATCAGATCTAATGCCTTGAATCAATTTGTCACTTCCATTGCATAATTGTAAAGGATATGATTTAGGTCATACCTGAATAGTCTAGTGGTTGTCCCTGCTTTCTTCAATTTAAATCCTAATTTTGCAATAAGGAGTTCATGATTGGAACCACAGTCAGCTCCCAGTCTTGTTTTTGCTGGCTGTATAGAGCTTCTCCATCTTTGGCTGCAAAGAATATAACCAAACTGATTTCAGTATTGACCACATGTTGACGTCCGTGTATAGTCGTCTCCTGTGTTGTTGGAAGAGGGCATTTGCTGTGACCAGTGCATTCTCTTGGCAAAACTCTGTTAACGTTTTCCCTGCTTAATTTTGTACTCCAAAGCCAAACTTGCCTGTTACTCTAGCTATCTCTTGACTTCCTACTTTTGCATTCCAGTCCCCTGTGATGAAAAGGACATCATTTTTTAGTGTCAGTTCTAGAAAGTCTTGTAGATCTCCATAGAACCATTCAATTTCAGCTTCTTTGGCATTAGTGGTTGGGGTATAGACTTGGATTACTGTGATATTGAATGGTTTGCCTTGGAAACAAACAGAGATCATTCTGTCATTTCTGAGATTTCACGCAAATACTGCATTTTGGACTCTTTTGTTGACTATGTGGGCTACTCCATTTCTTCTCAGGGATTTTTGCCCACAGAGGTAGATATAATAGTCATCTGAATTAAATTTGCCCATTCCAGTCCATTGTAGTTCACTGATTCCTAAAATGTCAATGTTCACTCTTGCCATCTCCTCTATGACCACTTCCAGTTTACCTTGATGCATGGACCTTACATTCCAGGTTCCTATGCAATATTGTTCTTTACAGCATCTGACTTTACTTCCATCACCAGTCACATCCACAACTGGGTGTTGTTTTTGCTTTGGCTCAGCCTCCACATTCTTTCCTGAGTTATTTCTCCACTCTTCTCCAGTAGCATGTTAGGCACCTATGGACCTGGGGAGTTCATCTTTCAGCATCATATCTTTTTGCCTTTCCATACTGTTCATGGGATTCTCAAGGCAGTAATACTGAAGTTGTTTGCCATTCCCTTCTCCAGTGGATCATGTTTTGTCAGAACTCTCCACCATGACCCCTGTGTCTTGGGTGGCCCTACATGTCATGGGTCATAATTTCATTGAGTTAGATAAGGCTGTTATCCAAATGATCAGTTTGTTTATTTTCTTGTAATTGTGGTTTCCATTTTGTTTGCTCTCTGATGGATAAGGATAAGAGAACATATTTGCAAATAATATGACTAATAGGAATTAATATCTGAAGTATATAAATAACTGCCAACTCAATATCAAAAAGCAAACTACCAAATCAAAATGGACAGAAGACCAGAGTAAAGCATTCCAAAGAAGACAAATAGATGGCCAAGAAGCATATGAGAAGATGCTACATCTTGGCTATTGTAAATATTTCTGTGATGAACTTTTTGGATGTATTTTTTCAAATTAGTACTTTTATTTTTTCTTGATTTATACACAGGAATATTATTGCCTGACAATACAGTGGTTCTGTTTTTAGTTCTTGAGAAAGTTCATACTGTTTTTGATAGTGGTTGTACCAATTTGAGTCCCTACCAATAGTATACAAATGTTCCCTTTTCTCCACATATTCTCTAAAATTTCTTATTTATAGGCTTTTTAATGAAAGCTATTCTGAGAGGTGTATAGTAATACCTCCTTGTGGTTAAACTTGCATTTCTATAATATTAATAATTAGAAATGTTGAGTGTCTTCTTATATGCTTGCTGGCCATCTGTATGTCTTCTTCAGAATGATTTACCCAGGTCTTCTCTCAATTTTTTGATTAGGTAGTTTGTTTTCTGATATTGAGTTGACAACTGTTTATATATTTCAGATATGAATTCCTATTAGTCATATTATTTGCAAATGTGTTCTCCAATTCTATAGGTTGATTATTTTTGCTTTGTCAAATGTTTCCTTTGCTTTGCAAAAGATTTTAAGTTTATTTAGGTCCCAGTTGTTTAATTTTGCTTTCATTTCCTTTGTCTTATAAGATAAAACCAAAAAAAATATTGCTATAATTTATGTTAAGGAGTATTTTCCCTATATTGTAGAAGTTTTCTGGTTTCAGGTCTTATATGTAGTTTTTAAGTCCATTTTGACTTTAATTTTGTATACTGTGTGCAGTAATGTTCTAATCTAACTGTATTACATGTATCTGTCCAGTGTTTCCAGTGCACTTGTTGAAAAGACTGCCTTTTTTGTATTGTATATTCTTGCTTCTTTTGTTAAAGATTAAGTGACCATGCTGCTGCTGCTGCTGCTAAGTCGCTTCAGTCGTGTCCGACTCTGTGCGACCCCATAGACGGCAGCCCACCAGGCTCCACCGTCTCTAGGATTCTCCAGGCAAGAATACTGGAGTGGGTTGCCATTTCCTTCTCCAGTTCATGAAAGGGAAAAGTTAAAGTGAAGTCGCTCAGTCGTGTCAGACTCTTAGCGACCCCATGGACTGTAGCCTACCAGGCTCCTCCGTCCATGGGATTTTCCAGGCAAGAGTACTGGAGTGGGGTGCCATTGCCTTCTCCGTAAGTGACCATAAGTGCTCTCTATTTGTAAGCTCTCTATTCTGGTCCATTGATCTATGTATTTCTTTTTTTTACTGAAACAAAACTTTTCTTTTTATTTGATGTATTCTATTTTCATTCTGTTTCTTTGAAAAATGATGGTCACAAGCCATGACTTTATTTGATGACTTCTGGTTTTAAAAAATGGTCACAAAAAAAACTTCTAGTTCGATGCATGAGACAAAGGCTCAGGGCCGGGGCAATGGGATGACCCAGAGGGATGGGATGGGGAGGGAGGTGGGTGGGGGGTCCAGGAAGGGGAACACATGTAAACTCATGGCTGATTCATGTCAATGTATGGCAAAAACTATTACAATATTGTAAAGTAATTAGCCCCCAACTAAAATAAATAAATTTATGTATCTCTTTTTGTGTCAGTGTCATGCTGCTTTGATTACTGTACCTTTGTGATATAATCTGAAGCCTGGGAAGGTGACAGTGCTAGATTTATTCTTTTTTTCTCCAGATTGATTTGGCAATTCAGAGTCATTTGTGATTATATACAAATTTTACGATTTTTTTCTTTAATTCTGTGAAAATAACCTTGGATATTTTGAAAGCAATGCATTAAGTCTTTATATTTCTTGAGTCCTGTGGACATCTTTACAGTATAAACATCTTAACAATATTAACTCTTTTCATTCAAGGACATGGGATAGGCTTGCATTTCTTTCTGACATCTTCAATTTCTTTCATCACTGTGTTATAGTTTTTAGTATATAGATCTTTTTTTCCTTTGTTAAATTTATTCTAGGTATTTTATTTTTGATGTGATTTTAAGTGAGTTTTTTAAAAATTTTCTCTTTCTGATAGCTCATTACTAGTGCATAGAATGCAACAGATATCTCTATATTAATCTTGTATACCACACCATTGCACTTGTATCCTGCACTATTGAATTCATTTGTTTAAGAGTTTCAAGGTAGAAATTTGAGAGTTTTCTATATAAAGTATCATGTCATCTTCATAGTGACCTTTTTATCTCTTCTCTTCCAATTTTGATGCATTTTATTTCTTGTATAACTGTTGGGGCTAGCCCATCCAGTACTATATTAAATAGAAGTGGTGAAAGTGAGCATCTTTGTCAAAAGACTCCTGCTCACCATTTTTATCCTCCACTTCCTCTGCCAGAAAGGTCATGCTGACCCACTGCTGCCTCTTTGACCACTGCTTCTGCTCCTCCCATTACCTTCACTGCCACTCCTCTGGATCTATAGCCTTCTCCAGAATGCAGTCTACCCACTTGTGGGTGTATAGATGCATGGGATCTCTAAAGTCCCTGGTTTGCTGTACAGATACTTTTTTGGGTTATGGAAAATTAGTTAGTTGTAAATAAAAGAGGAGAGAAAAGAGAACTCATGCCACCATGATGCTGATGTCTATGTATTCTGAATTCTTTGTCTGATATTTCATAGATCTCTTCTTCTTTACAATCTGTCACAGCTGTATTAGTTTCCTTTGGCAGTATAATATTTAACTATTTTTTAGTGATCCTTGATTCCCTGTACTGGTATCTGTGCATTTGAGTGAGTGTTCTACTCTTAAACTTGTACAATCACTTTGACAGAGATAGTCCTTTACCAGTGAGCTCAGTTTGGTTTATGAATACGTTGCAGGTAACAACCTTGAGTGGACTTCCTAGGTGGCTAAGTGGTAAAGAATCGCCTGCCGATGCAAGAGATGCAGTTCTGATACTTGGGCCAGGTAGATCCCCTGGAGGAGGAAATGGCAACCTACTCCAATATTCTTGTCTGGGAAATTCCATGGATAGAAGAGGCTGCTGGGCTACAGTCCATGTGGTCACAAAAAGTCAGATATAACTTAGTGACTGAGCACGCACACAACAACCTTGGGCTGGTGGGGTCAGCTATTATGATCTATTTGGGGACAAGGCAATAGTTTGGGTTCTGAGGTTGGAGTTGGGGAGGATGTGCAATTCTCTGAGAACAGGTGGATAGGACTACTGGCTTGGTTCCCTGCCCAAGTGATGTTGTAGGATGAACTTCATGGTTGCATGGATTCTCCGGTCAGATTTACTAGCTGGTCAAGACCAGGTGCTATATTCAGTAGTAAGTGGGCCTATGAATTAGCTTCCCTGCTTTTGAGTTGCAGCTGAATGGAACCTAGGGTATGCATCTCTCCTTGTTTGGGAGCCCTAATCAGTCAAGACTGAACTAAATATCCTGGTAAGGCAAGGCCACCAGTCTTGCTCTGCAGACAGAGAAGACCATAGTCTGTTCTTTCTGTTCAAGTGCCACTATTAACAGGGCTATTGGGTGGGCTTCAGAGCTTTCCATGTGCTCTGCTAAGGTACCCTGCTCAGAAATGCTGAAGGCTGTATTCAGCAATAAGTGGGGCTATGAATTTAGTTTCCTTGTCCATGCCCAGCAGGAAAGGCATCTCCAAGGCTATTGATACTCTTTGTTTGTGGTCTTGACTCAAGGCAACACATGCTCCAAGTTCCCTGAGGAAAAACATGACCATTTTCTTGGTTCTGGTAGTGATAAGCTCTGCTTGCTCAACTCTTAGCTTCAAGGTTGCTGGGTTAATTGCAGTTTCTCATCAGCCCTTCCTGTCAGATGGGGCTGAGGGCCACACTTCTAAGTTTCTGGCTCCTGCCTGAGTAGAACTTAGAAGGTACACTTAGGCAACTGCTTAATTTTGCCAAATAAGTTTTCTGGTTGGGAGGGATAGGGAGCCACGATCCACAGCAGGTGAGACTAAGGCTTAGCTCTTCTGCCTGAATGTGGGCGGATGAGGCTCCAGATCTAGCAAAACTTCTCATTTGGGGACCTCAATTTAGGCAGATTTCACCCTGCCAAATCCTTGGGTCAGACAGTGTCACTGACCTGTTTTTAAGATAAGCAAAGCCACTACTACTTAGGCTCTGCTGGTAGGAATTCAGTTCAGCAAGATCCAAGTGCTGGTTATGAGCTTCCCTGCTCTCGAGTTGCAGCTGGATGGAACCTAGGGTCTGGAACCAGCTGGACGGAACCAACTTCCTTCTCCATTTCAATCATAATTTCCAGTAAGTGATCCCTGCAGATCCCTTTGGGATTCATCCCTTTCACATATGGGGTGAATCCAGAGTAGGGGCTCCCACAAACCAACCAACCACAGTGCTTGGTGACTGGATGTCATCGGTGGGCTCTCTCTTCCACTGGAGGAAGCATAGGCTCAGGAAAGTCCTCTGGGCATGGTGCTGTGTGGGCCTGGGGGAGGGGCATTGCTGTCTGCAAGTAGCTCTTCCTCTTACCATTTAAGGTAGTCCTTCTTGGTCTCGTGGTACAAATGGTGCCTCTGAGTCCCTCCTAAGCTCTAGGTTCTATCAGTGATGTCCTGTCCATGAATAGCTGTTGTTTTTGAAAGGGGGAGCAAAATCAGGAATGACCTATGTCACAATCTTGATGGCATCACTCCAATGTTTTTGATATTTTAGCATTTCCCTTTGAATTGTTTTTTGGAGTTTCTGTATCTCTTCATACATTATCCATCTGATTTTGAAGGTTGTCTACTTACCACATTAGAGCCCTTAAGATATTAATTTAGCTTTTTTAAATTGCCTTTCTGATAATTGTGAAGCCTGTATTACATTTGAATCTCTTTCTGACGCTATGTTATCTCTTTAAAAAAAAAAGATTGTTTTCTCCTTCCTTATCTTTTAGCACACCTTAATTTCTTTTTTGTTGAAAGCCAGATACTATGAACTGAATGTTTGTGCCCCTCTCCAAGTTCATATGTTGAAAGTGAAAGTGAAAGTGAAGTCGCTCAGTCGTGTCCGACTCTTTGCGACCCCGTGGACTGTAGCCTACCTGGCTCCTCTGTCCATGGGATTTTCCAGGCAAGAGTACTGGAGTGGGTTGCCATTTCCTTCTCCAGGGGATCTTCCCTACCTAGGGATCGAACCTGGGTCTCCCGCATTGCAGGTGGACGCTTTACCCTCTGAGCCACCAGGGAAGCCTCATATGTTGAAATGTTAACCCCAAATGTGATGGTATTAGGAAAGGAAGGAGAAGGGGGCTCTTTGGGAGATAATTAAGTCCTGAGGGTGAAGAAGCAAGCCTTGTTGAATGAGGTTATTACCATTATAAAAACAACCCCAGAAAGCTTTCTTTCTGTTTTCACCATGTGGGGACACAATTAGAAGTCAGCCATATGCAAACAGAAAGAGGATGCTCATCAGATTCTGATTTGCTTGCATCCTGATCTCAGACTTCCAGCCTCCAGAACTGTGAGAAGTAAATTTCTCTTGTCAATAAGCTACCTAGATTGTGGTATTTTGTTATAGCAGCTCAAACTGACTAAATCACCATACATGGTATATTAGGTAATAAGAATTGAGATAAGTAGTGTAAGATTTTATGTTAATCTGGCTAAGATGGCCTGTATTATTTTCTGTAGCAATAGGTGTCAGAGGCTTCAAATTCCTTCAGTGTCCTTGTTTTTGTCTCATTTGTTGACTTTGGCTTCAACAAATAAAGGACTTTTTTCAGAGAGTCTATACTTTGCAGCAATTTCAGCTGTAATCCACAGTTATATTGGAGCCCTGTTGGTGCAGTGGTAAGTTGTGGGACAGGGAAGGCCTTTTATGATATGATGAAATCTCAGTCCTTTATTCCTGAACTGTGAACTTTACAAGAATTTCTTAGCTTCTCCCACCTCTTAAGTAAGACAGAAAAGTTCAAGAGAACTGGAGTGGGAGAAGTACCTTCCCCCAGATGGTACAAATTTCCAGTAACATCTTTTCTCTGGAGAATAGACTTTGTTAGAGAGAATGCTCTGGGCATATTTGATGATAATAATCCTTCTTCTCCCCAACCTGAGCCATAAGGAGATCATTCCTGGATCTTTATCATAAGAACTTGGTAGATTTCTTGGATGTAAAATTCATGTATTCATGAATGTGTGAGATCCTCCCAAGATTGTGTTCCAATGAGTTTCTTCTATCTCACTTATGTTCATCTACACTCAAACTCTAACAAGTTATTAAAATTACAATTTAAGTATTCATGCTGACTTCTCTCTCAGGCGGTATCTACTCCAGGTAAACGGATACTGGCTGTGATCCTCAGGATTTGACTGTTTTCATAGTTCAGGGTTGCTGCTTGCCTTGCAACCTAATTCTCTTGACTTTGATACAATAAATATCATGCATTTCCAGTTTGTTTAACTTTTATTTGTTGTAAGGATTGGAATCGTAATTTCCAAGATCTGTACACATTGGTGCTGAAACAGATAATCTGTCAGTTATATTTTATTTAAGGAAGTTTCCCTCAATTTTAGCTATGTTTCTTATCATAAATATGGGTTAATCATCAAGAGTATTTTTAGACAGTAATTAAAATAATTATGTAATCTTTCTCCCGTCTAATATTTTTATGATGGGTTACACTGATATTTCTGATGTTGAAAACACATCTTTGCATTCTTCATATGAAACCTTCAGGATTATGATCTATTTTGTTAAATGTTGATTCAATTGTTTAATATTTGGGCTTTTTCTTCCAAAATGTATCTAAAATTTTATTTTTCTTCTTGTTCATAGATAAAATGGGTCTATATTATCCTTAATTTAGAAGCAGATCTATAATAATCTTATAAACAGTATTTGGTTGCTTTGGATTTTTTTTCAGAATTCTAGAATAATTATATAATTTGGGAATTAACTACTCTTTGCAAGATTGGTAGAAATTTTTGCCCTTGTGATCCTAAGCTGTGAGTTGTAATTGTAAGTGACTTGATCCAGTGTCTATAGTCCTAACTTCTTCCTTCTAGTACTCCTGTGAGCCAAATCTTGAGCAGTTATCTTGTGAGTTATTGCTAGGAGTTGGTTTGTGAATACAATGAAAAGCTTGCACACTTAGTCGTAGTGATGATATTCCATGTGACTTGGGAGAAATCCATAATCCTTATTGTTATCAAAAGTAAAGAAGAAATAATAATGTGAATGTCTATCCTAAGTTTGTTGTGAGGATTAAATAAGAAAATTCATGTTTTTACTTTTTTATTTTTATTTTTATTTATTTATTTTTTTAATAAATTTATTTATTTTAGTTGGGGGCTAATTACTTTACAATATTGTAGTGGCTTTTGCCATACATTGACATGAATCAGCCATGGGTTTACATGTGCTCCCCATCCTGAACTCCCCTCCCACCTCCCTCCCCATCCCATCCCTCTGGGTCATCCCATTGCCCCAGCCCTGAGCGTTTGTCTCATGCATCGAACCTGGAATGGTGTTCTGTTTCACATATGATAATAAACATGTTTCAATGCTATTCTCTCAGAACGTCCCACCCTCACCTTCTCCCTCAGAGTCCATAAGACTGTTCTATGCATCTGTGTCTCTTATTCTGTCTCGCGTATAGGGTTATCGTTACCATCTTTCAAATTCCATATATATGCATTAGTATACTGTATTGGTGTTTTTCTTTCTGGCTTACTTCACTCTGTATTAATGTTTATTTTTTATGTTAACCAATTGACATAGTGTCTGCAGAGAATTCCCTGGTGGCCCAGTGGCCACCACTGCAGGGGAGCATGGGTTTGATCCCTAGGCTGGGAACTAAGATCCCACATGCTATGGTAATGTCAAAAAAAAGAAAACATAATGGTGCCTGACTGTGTGTGATGTTCTCTCTCTGCGTGTTCACACACACACAGTCACACACACACACAGAATATCACTCAGTTATTATTAGGCATTATTGAAATTAATAAGAATCCATTTCAGGTCAAGAGACAGAGCTCCTGAAGTGAAGTGAAAGTTGTTCAGTTGTTCATGCTGCAGTTCTTCGCTTTCTGCCATAAGGGTGGTGTCATCCGCATATCTAGGTTATTAATATTTCTCCCGGCAATTTTGATTCCAGCTTGTGCTTCATCCAGTCCAGCATTTCTCATGATGTACTCTGCATATAAGTTAAATAAGCAGGGTGACAATATACAGCTTTGACGTACTCCTATCCCGATTTTGAACCAGTCTGTTGTTTCATGTCCAGCTCTAACTGTTGCTTCTTGACCTGCATACAGATTTCTCAGGAGGCAGGTCAGGTGGTCTGGTACTCTCCTCTCTTTATGAATTTTCCATGGTTTGTTGTGATCCATACAGTCAAAAGGTTTGGCATATTCAGTAAAGCAGAAATAGATGTCTTTCTGAAACTCTCTTGCTTTTTTCAACAATCCAACGGATGTTGTCAATTTGATCTCTGGTTCCTCTGCCTTTTCTAAATCAAGCTTGAACAAATGGAAGTTCATGGTTCATGTACTGTTGAAGCCTGGCTTGGAGAATTTTGCTATTGTGTGAGATGGGCAAATTGTGCAATAGTTTGAACATTCTTTGGCACTGCCTTTCTTTGGGATTGGAATGAAAACTTACCTTTTCCAGTCCTGTGACCACTGCTGAGTTTTCCACATTTGCTGGCATATTGAGTGTAGCACTTTCACAGCATCATCATTTAGGATTTGAAATAGCCCAACTGGTATTCCATCCCCTTTTAGGATTTGCTATGGCTCAAAGTGGAATTCCACTTGCTTTGTAGTGATTCTTCCTAAGGCCCACTTGACTTTGCATTCCAGGATGTCTGGCTCTAGGTGAGTGATCACACCATCATGATTATGTGGGTCATGAAGATCTTTTTTTTTGTACAATTCTTCTGGGTATTCTTGCTACTTCTTCTTATCAGGAGGTAATTTATAAGCCCGATATCTCATTAAGGAATTATTGGAGAGAGAGAACTGGAACATCCTGACTCTTTACAATATAACAAAAACAAAATAGCAAAGACTTTAGCCATTTGTTTGTTCCTCTCCTCTATATGATATACTTCTCAAATGTTAAGCAGTGACATTTTTCTGCCATCTTTAATCAGCTAAGCACAGCATGAATAATCCATTACCAATACTGCTAAGAGGAAGTAGTTTCTTTTCATCATGATATACTATCATTAAATATCTTAGAAAAGTATTGTATCACCTTCTGCAGATGAGTAGCTCTAGGACTATAAATATTTGAACCTATATTACTAATAATCTGAATAAGAGGAAGTAGTTTCTTTTCATCATAATATACTATCATTAAATATCTTAGAAAAGTATTGTATCACCTTCTGCAGATGAGTAGCTCTAGGACTATAAATATTTGAACCTATATTACTAATAATGTGAATACTTCTTTTCTATTTGTTCACGCTCCTCTGAAAGACAAATACAATCATCTTTGGGGCAAAATCACTTTGCATGTTTTCAGTGAGTTCCATTGTGTGTTTAATGTAATAGCATGATTATCCTGATTCATGTAATAGGCTTACCTGTCATGTGGATGTGTTGATGTGAATGACTGCATTGATTCCTGAGTTTCATTATAAAAAATTCCTCTGGAAACCTCTATTCAGACCTTATTTCTGAAAGTAGGGGCTGATGTAACTCTCACTGAATAACCAATGTTGGGTTGTTTAAGTTGATCTACAATAATTCTGCATTAGCTTCTTGTGTTCTACTAAGATATTAAACTATTACTTTAATTTCAACAACATGTAAAATAACATAATCTCACTAGTCAATATCTATTCTTAGGCAGTTATAAATGCCAGCTCTTCATTTTTGTCTCCATATACAAGGCAATCCTTTTACATACTGTTTAAAATTTTTAAATTCATAGTTTTTAGCAACATGGAAGTCTCTATATATTAGTTATGTTTTATTTACCAATAAATATTATTTTAGAGCTTAAATATAAAATAGTGATTATAAAATTTATAGTTTTGTCAAATTCACTCAATTTAAGCAATATTTGGGTTTCTCTGGTGGCTCAGAGGTAAAGAATCTGCCTGCCAAGCAGGAGATGTCAGTTTGATCCCTAGGTCAGGAAGATGCCCTAGAGAAGGAAATGGCAACCTACTCCAGTATTCTTGCCTGGGAAAGCCCATGGACTGAAGAGCCTGGTGGGCTACAGTCCATGGGGTTGTAAAAGAGTTGGAGTTGAGTTAGAAACTAAACAACAAAAGCAACAGTGATAATTGGATCTAAAAGCTATCAGTAGAGTTTTGAACCATCTTCTGTTTGTGTGAGAATAAAACTCTTATCTGTCTCTGAGCTAATGATGTACTATACATTCTTTAATGTCAGCCATATAGGTGAATTTGGGGGATGTGGTTATATTCCACTGTTCATCAGACTTTAAGACTGAGTTCATATGTATATCCTCCTTCTGTCCAGGTCTCCTTTACTAGAAAATAAATAATGTAGAGTCCAAACTGGCATAAGAGATAAGAATACCTTCAGTATGGTTTCTAGCTAAAAGTTGACCTTATTTAAATATTTCCTTTTTTACGTGTAAGAACCTGTGAAAGTAATGCATGCATGCTTAGTTGCTCAGTCATGTCTGATTCTTTGTGACCCCATGGACTGTAACCCTCCAGGTTCCTCTGTCCATGGGATTCTCCAGGCAGGAATACTAGAGTGGGTTGCCATTTCCTGCTCCACGTGAAAGGAAAAATAAATAGTATTAACCCAAAGCCTAGAAATAAATCAAAATGTGCAAAAGCATCTTCTAGTACCATTTTTTGTGTTTTTTAAAAGATTTTTGTTAGCAATGCTTTTAAATGTAGCGTTACACTCTACTTTTGTGAAATTAGGGGTCTGGCGGAGACCAGCAAATGAGACTAAATGAAGTCCTACACTTGGCTAAATTATAATTAAATTAACTTTCTATGTATATATTGTTCCTCCTTTTCATAATCATTTTCTAAAATGTGATTTGATTTTCAAACCTTCCTTAATCCATGATATTCACTGTCACTTCATTATAGCACATTTAGTGCTATTATGCCTGGTCTATTGCTAATATCTCTATGAATGTCAAAGCATCTGTTATGTTAGAGAAATAGGAAGCATAAAATGGAATGAGATATGCAAGAGTCAATTAAAATAAGATTAAAAATGAGAATATTTGAAAGAATGTTTAGAGATTATACACATCAAGGTTCCATTTTAAATATTTTATATAATCATCTTATAATTGAAATTATAAGGAGAAATATCTATATAATTCACCTATAACAATGCACTGATTGATTTTAATCGTAACCAAAGAATTTGTAACGAATTGTTTGCCAACAGAATTGAGATTTGGAGCTTTTATGTTCTCATAAAGTTCTCAAAATAACCCCTAAAATTTAATACCTTCACTAATTTAACTAAAAAAATCAATACAGTGCTTCTTGATAGTCTTTATAGAAAATAGAGGTTAGAATCAAAGAGAAACTGTTCCCACTGTGAGGAAAATGGCTTGACTCATAAACCATAAATGTCATACTACATATAAATTTAAAAAATATATCATACTGGTTCATTTCACCTTTTTAAAATCACAGTATATAAAGTACAGAACAAAGAGGCATCATTTACTCTGAAGTTGTAGAGAATATCTGATGCAGATAGGAGAATATCTGATGCACCATTATACAGTTAAAAGTGTGCTTTTGAGAGATCGCAGCAGCATTTTAAGTGTATGTTCTTGCCTATTGGCTGCTATGGATGCCAAATGGATACATATTCATGCACTGTTTCAAATGCTTGAGTAGCTATTCTGACTCATCAGTCTTTCAGCCATTTTAGAAAAGTCTGTGTGCATGTGTTGAAAGAGAGAGAATTTAGAATAATTTTTCATAATTTTGTATTTTTTTGTGTTGTTCAAAACATGTAAAATAGTTTCATTAAGTCAAAACATTCTAACATATATTTTGAATTCTTCCCAGTTGTAAAAAATGAAGATAAAGAATATAGTCCAGAGTAAGAGATTCCACACAGGTATTGAAATGAAATAATAGTATCATATTCTCTCAATGGCCTCTGAGATACTGTATTTTATTACTGTATATCAGAAATAAAGAAGCATCATGGCAAAGGATGGGAAATAGAAGTCAACTAGCTGATGAAGTAAGTGGCTGATTTGTCTCTTCCCCGTAAGCACAACTTCAAAAATCTAGAAATAAATCGTACTCCTTTATGCCTAGTGTGAATACATGTGTAAACCAGTCTATCAGCAAGACAGGTTCAGAACAAATTAATGTCATAATAAAAGTAGTCAGGTACCACACAACATATTTTTTAAAATTTATTTTTCAGAGGAATTATGCATATTTTTGTAATCATCATGCTTCAGTGTATCAGCCTTTTCTTGAAATATTATCAAATGGCAAAACTGACGTTAAGTAAAATCACATTGGAAAATTAACAGCTTCAAAAGAATACTAGGGCATTCAGTATTACTAAAAATTTCAATTTTTAGAGTAATTTTTATTATCTGTCTCATCAAATTATTAGTTTTGGAGAATAGAAAATATTGTTATAAATGTTAATAATCTCAAACCCAAATTATTAGGATACTAAAACTTGTCCTTTTCCCCTTAAAAATAGTATCTAGTTAATATTCCAATTCTCTTGACTTCATGAAAATAAGACTTTGGAAGACACAATTCATGGTAGGATTATATCTTATTCAGACAGTATTTAGGTATATATGGTTAACTACAAAATAAAATGAATTTAAAAATTTAGAGCAAATAAATTAGTATTTCCCATTTAATTTCAATTCCTTCTGAATATTGAAGAAATTTAAAATGAGTTATATTATAATTTTATCCCTAGATAGAAAATTTAGACTAATTTTGTAATTATCTTTTTAAAATTGTAAATAAGGAAATACAAGCCTGTTAAATTCAATGATGTTTGTACCAGTATCCTCAGAAAATAAGGGAAATAAATAGTAAGGAAACCTGGTAACTAGGTTATTTTTAATTTATTATGTGTTTTCCTTATGCGGAACACTTTATTGGCTCTCTATTTTAAAAATACAACATGAAATTACTTCTTACTATTTTTCCCAATTGCCATCAAGGAAAGAAAATTAGGGTGTCAGATTTTCGAGAAGTAAACTTGAAATATATTAAGTACTTTCCTCTCAGGGTTCTATATTTATTGATCTAAACATCAATAATTGTTCTTAAAAGCTTTGGAAGGGGTAGTGTTCTGGTTTACTAAAATAGATCATGGCTCAGATTTTCTTTGCTAGCAATAGCATTAGAATTTTAAGAGTATAGGAAATTGAGGCAGTACATATTTGCTTGAACCACCCTACCTCCTTGGGAGGAAGCCTAACTCTGGACATAAACATCGTATAAATGGAAAGATCAAGGGATATGAAATCCAGTTTAGTTAACCATATATGCTGTGTGGCAAATTACCTAACGTTTCTGATGTCATCTATGAAAAGAGTAAAACAATAGTAAACTTACTAGGATGAAAATGAATGCTATGCACTGGATGTTTGTGTTTCCCCAAAAGTTATATGTTGAAGTCCTAATCTCAGTGTAATAGGGCATAGAGGTCAGGACTTTGGAAAGTAATTAGATTTAGATAAGGCCATGAAGGGGGCACTCCATGGCAGGATTAGTGATTGTTTAAGACCTTAGCTTGTTTACTTTATGCCATGTGAGAAAACAGTGAGAAGAACATTGTTGTTGTTATTCAGTCACTAATTCATGTCTGTC
The DNA here is from genome assembly GCF_054371585.1 of Giraffa tippelskirchi. Taxonomy (NCBI): domain Eukaryota; kingdom Metazoa; phylum Chordata; class Mammalia; order Artiodactyla; family Giraffidae; genus Giraffa; species Giraffa tippelskirchi. The sequence continues at coordinate 77,538,451 of NC_137275.1, read as the reverse complement.
TGACTCTTTGCAACCCCATGGACTACAACATGCTAGGCTCCTTGGTCCTCCACTATCTCCCAGAGTTTGATCAACCTTATGTCCATAGAGCTAATGATGCTATCTAACCATCTCATCCTCTGCTGCCTCCTTTTCCTTTGTCTTCAATCTTTCTCAGTATCAGGGTCTTTTCCAATGAGTTGGATCTTCCCATTACATGACCAAAGTATTGGAGCTTCAGCAATAGTCCTTCCAATGAATATTCAGGGTTGGTTTCCTTTAGGATTGATTGGTTTCATATTCTCACTGTCCAAGGGACTCTCGGGAGTCTTCTTCAGAACCACAGTTTGAAAGCATCAATTCTGTACTCAGCCTTCTTTTTGGTCCTACTCTCACAGCTGTAGATGACTGCTGGAAAAACCATAGCTTTGACTATATGGGCCTTTGTCAGCAAAGTGATGTCTCTGCTTTTTAATATGCTGTCTAGGTTTGTCACAGCTTTCCTTTCAAAGAAGGAGTGCCTTTAAATATCATGGGTGCAGTCACTATCTGCAGTGAATTTGGAGCCCAGAAAAAAATGTCAGTGGTTCCACTTTTTCCTTTTCTATTCACCATGAAATGATGGTACCATGATCTAAGTATTTTAAATGTTGAGTTTCAAACCATCTTTTTAACTCTCCTCTTTCACCCTCATCAAGAGGCTCTTTAGGTACTCTTCACTTTCTGCCATTAGAATGGTATCATCTGCATATCTAAGATTGTTGATATTTATCCCAGCAATCTTGATTACAGCTTGTGATTCATCCAGCCCAGCATTTTGCATGATGTATTCTGAATAGAAGCTAAATAAGCAGGGTGACAATATAGAGCCTTGTAGGACTCCTTTCTCAACTTTGAACCAGTCCATTGTTACATGACCAGTTCAAACTGTTGCATTAATCTCTTCAACCTCTGTTAGGTCCTTACCATTTCTGTCCTTTATCATGTTCATCCTTGCGTGAAATATTCCCTTGATGTCTCCATTTTTCTTGAAGAGAGGTCTAGTATTTCTCATCCTATCATTTTCCTCTATTTTTTGCATTGTTCATTTAAGAACTTCTTATGTCTCCTTGCTATTCTCTAGAACTCTGTATTCAGTTGGGTATATATTTCCTTTTCTCCCTTGCCTTTCACTTATTGTCTTTCCTTAGCTATTTGTAAAGCTTCCTCAGGTAACCATTTTGCCTTCTGTCATTTCTTTTGCTTGGGAATGGTTTTGGTCACTGCCTCCTGTACAGTGTTACGACTCTTCATCCACTTTTCTTTAGGCACTCTATCAGGTCTAATTCCTTGAATATATCCATTACCTCTAGTGTATAGGGCTTCCTTGTTAGCTCAGCTGGTAAAGAATCTGCCTGCAATGCAAGAGACCCCGGTTCGATTCTTGGGTCAGTAAGAGCCACTGGAGAAGGGATAGGCTACCCACTCCACTATTCTTGGACTTCCCTGGTGGTTCAGCTGGTAAAGAATTTGTCTGCAATGCAGAAGACCTGGGTTCGATCCCTGAGTTGGGAAGATCCCCTGGAGAAAGGAAAGGCTAACCACTCCAGTATTCTGGCCTGGAGAATTACATGGACTGTGTAGTCCATGGGGTCACAAAGAGTTGAACATGACTGAGTGACTTTCACTTTTCTAGTATATAATAATAAGTGATTTGAATTAGGTCATACCTGAATGGCCTTGTTTTCCCTGAATTTCTTCAATTTAAGCCTGTGTTTTGCAACAAGGAGCTTATGATCTGAGTCACAGTCAGCACCAGTTCTTGTTTTTGCTGACTGTATAGAACTTCTCCATCTTCAGCTGCAAAGAATATAATCAACTGATTTCACTATTGAGCATCTGATGATTGTTCATGTGTAAAGTCGTCTCTTGGTTTGTTGGACAAGGGTGTTTGCTATGATTAGCGTGTTCTCTTGACAAAACTGTTAGCTTTTGCCTTGCTTCATTTTACACTCCAAGGCCAAACTTGTCTGTTACTCCAGGTACCTCTTCACTTCCTACCTTTGCATTCCAATTCCTTACGATGAAAAAGGATATCTGTTTTTGGTGTCAATTCTAGAATGTGTTACAGGTCCTCATAGACCTGGTCAATTTCAGTTTCTTTGGCAGCAATTAATGGAGTATAGAGTTGGATTACTGTGATGTTGAATGGTTTGCCTTGGAAATGAACTGAGATCATTCTGTTGCTTTTGAGGTTGTACCCAAGGACTGCATTTCAATCTCTTTTGTTAACTATGAGAGCTACTCCAATTTTTCTAAGGGATTCTTGCCCACAGTAGTAGATATAATGGTCATCTGAATTAAATTGGCCCATTCCCATCCATTTTAGTTCACTGATTCCTAAGATGTCGATTCTCAATCTTGCCATCTCTTGCTTGACCAGATCCAATTTACTTTGATTCATGGACCTAACATTCTAGATTCCTATGCAATATTGTTATTTACAGCAGACTTTACTTTCACCACCAGACACATTCACAACTGAGCATTGTTTCTGCTTTGGCCCAGCTGCTTCATTCTTTCTAAAGCTATTATTAATAGCAATTGTCCTCTGCTCTTTCCCAGAAGCACATTGGAGACCTTCAGACCTGGGGGTGTGGGCTTTCTTCTTCCGATGTAATATTTTTTTTGCCTTTTCATACTATTCATGGGGTTCTCCTGGCAAGAATATTGGAGTGGATTGCCATTTCCTCCTCCAGGAAAAGAACATAGCTGTCTGTAAACCAAGAATTGAACCAGCTGGCAACTTTGTCTTAGTTTCTAAAGCTGTGGGAAATGTCTATTGTTAAGCCACCTGGTCTATGGCATTTTGTAACAATGACCTGAGCTTACCAAAGGAATGAGGTAATCTTTGTAAAGGCTGATAAGATGTGGAGGCCTCTTTGCCTTGAATTTTGTCTTCAAGAGGAAAAAGTATGTTTGTTAGATTAAACTAGTGAAGTCAACAGGGCTATACTACACATTCTCTAGAAGGAATCATGAGATCCCACATTCTAGATTACTTACTTAGGTGGAAGAAACCCACTCTGTATTAAGAATTTTCATTGTTTTAATTTCTATGGGAAATTTTTCAGGTCTGAAATGAAGTTCACTGCCTTCATTCTTTTTTCATAGACAACACACCTGGAAAATGGTATCTTTGACAAATACTTCTGGGCTAAACTACTTGGTACTGAGCAAGTGGGTTCTGAGCAAGATCAAATTTATTGTAAAAAATAGTTGGTAGATATGCTTATGGTTCTAACTATTGGTAAAAGAACTTGACACAAATTGAGATATAAAAAATAAAAATTTGGCACTGGTAATGTATAATGTTAGGAAATTTCCCTGGTGACTTAGATGGTAAAGAATTTGCCTGCAATACAGGATACCCAGGTTCAATCCCTGGGTCTGGAAGATTCCTGGAGAGGGGTATGGCAACCCACTCCATTATTCTAGCCTGGGAAATCCCATGGACAGAGGAGCCTGGTGAGCTGCAGTTCATGTGGTCACAAAAAGTTGGATACAACTGAGCGACTAATGCTTAACTAATGTATAATGTTTGAGAAATGGGATTCTTTGTTTAGTTGGTTGGCAGCTGGCTGTTTTCTTTTATACTATGGTGCAATTCAGCTTTTTATAAGAACCCAGATTGTTCATATTTTCTATAATCCCTGCTATGTGTGTAGACATAGCCTAGTGTTGGCATGATAAAATTAACACCTGGAAAAAGAACAAGGGAAAAAGTTTCAATTCTAGGAGGAATAAATTACCAAAGAAATTTTATCTCTGATTGAATTAATTGGGGTTAAAAAAAAAACCAAACATACTATTAATAAAAACCTGATAATAAGGCCTAAATAGAGTCAAGTCACAGAATGCAATCAAAATACTAGGATAAATGAATCAATGCTATATTTAAATAGATATATCACCAAGGAAAAGTCTCAGGTCATGGGGAATGTGATTTAGGGATGATAAGGGCAATCATACACTGCACTTCGACAGTCATCTTCCTATCTTTTTCCTCATTGATCTACATGGTGATTTAGTGGAGTTGTAAGTGCTGTTTTGAAGCACTTTCTACTTCTATAGATATTTGGAATTTAAAGTTTTGAAAGTAGAAATGTGGAACAAAATAAAGTTTATAAGACTACACCCAGTATTCCAGGTTACCCACAACAATGAATTACTACTTCTTAAAAATGAGAAAAGTGATAATAGATGTGGATAATTGTGGAGAAATTGTACTCACCAGACTGCTCCTGCTATTCCATCGGTAACTAAGGTGCTAAGAAAGGTCTTGGGAGGACTAGTGGACTATGATCACTTATCTTGGTGATGTGGTCCTCAAATACATGATAATAAAAAAGAAAATCTTAACTCTTTTTAGGGGAAGTAGTATCCCTATGAAACACACATGAGATAAGTGAAACAAAATGTGACGTTTCTTTGAATTCAATTAATTACTTTGAATTCAGTAACACTCAGAAAATTAATGACGACAGGCTAGGATGAAATCTTGGAAAATACAAGTTGTAAAACACAGGTTCTCAACCCACATTAATTAGGAAAATCTTTGCAAACATTTTAAGTAAATATGAGCACATCTACAAATGTTTATTGCTGACTAGTGGCTGGCTCTTTTATTTATATCTCAACCAATAAAAAACAAAACAACTTAAATGATGTGTGGCCCTATGTCCTCATCCTGAGCATATTGATATTGATAGATTCCCACCTTTAGCACTGCAGCTACAGTTTCATGGTGTCACCTGCACAAAGACTATGGTGCTTCAAATAAGAAAATACAGTTTGAGAGTGAATAATTCTGCTGTGCCTGTGTTAGCATATAAAATTATTTGAACAAAATCACTGAGTTCATAGAAATATAGTTGCATGTTCCAATAATTTAAAAAACGAAGACAGTTTATTTCAGGTGGAAACAGCTTTTTCTCAAGGAATATCTCCTCTTACGTATCCTTTAAACACATTCTAAATTCAGAGGAGAAATCTGCAGCAGAAATTTTACAGAGTTACTTAGGCTTAGCTACACATACAACATGCACAGGAAACAGGAAGGGAAAGAAAAGACAACCGCTTCCGTCAGAAAAACAAGCACTTTTTCCCCCTGGTGTCATGTCTTTGGATATGTACTGCCTTGGAGAAATGTATAAATCATTTTTATACATGGAACTGTCTTAGAAAACTAGAGATTTTAGTACAAAGAAATCAATTTGTTGAAAGAATGCCCATGTGAGTACTCTATATACACAAGAGAAACTTACAAAGATCCCCTGTTTTACAGTTACTGATGTACATTAGCATAGTGGGCTTACAACTTCTCCAGGCCTGAGTTACACTTAGTATTACAAATAATATTATAACAATGCTGAAAATACTGATACAAAAAAGCTTTAAGATGGTATTTCCAAAAAATATCCTTCCTTTTAAAATTGAACTGTTTAATCCAAGTTTTCTTTTTGAATGTTTCAGCTTTAAAAAAGGTTTTTCAAGAAAATACTAGCATTTAAAACATCTCTTAAAATGTCTATTAAATGACAGATTTTCTTAAATAGATTATTTTTTTTTTACAAAGTATAATTCAAAAGTCTATCTTCCAGGAAAGCAAAACTATAAACTCCAAAAGTCCAAATCAAAAACATTATTATTTGTGATACGTAGTTCTTCCATATCCTGGGAAAAAATCCTTGATTATTTTACCGTGCTAATTTATTTACAGACTTCAAATACTCTAGTAACACACACCAACTTTCAAAACAAATGAAGCTGAATTCCACAGTTAATAATCACAATTTTTCTATCATTTCATAAATACCGTTCAGCCCAAAATGCCTATCCGAATGAATTATTGTAACGTGTAAGGTATAGTGGGAATTTCAGATTGCAGTGTCATTAAGCCAAGCAAATTGCAGTGCGCATTATTCTCTTTTGGCAGAATTACAAATACACAAAGAAAGAAAACATTTGGCAAACATTTGTCTTGGATGCACATGTGTTCTCCTTTGGAAAACCAAAATTACAAGTTTAGTGTATCCACTAAACTCTTTACTCTTATCAATTCTAATCAAAGTTTGAAAAGTGGTCAGAGTTTAATAGTTAAAGATAGCAGGGGGATATCTAATGTCTTATCCCCAAAGCACAGAGCTGAAATACACTTTTGCTTTAGGAGATGCATTTCAGCATAGCTTTAATTTTAGCAGGTTAGTCAGATGCCATGCTAAAATGGCTATCCCAGTTTCCATTTATTCATTTCATGAATTCTGTCTGTTAGAGTGCAAGGAAGTCAGATCATGCAGCAGGTATGACAATTTCAGTTTACATAAACTATGCCTACTATTGATTCAGTAATTAGCTTTTATCTTTGTGTAAGAAAATTGCTGCCCTGATTCCTACTGGTCATTTAAAAATTATTTATTAATTTATTTATATAGCTGCATATAGCTCTTTTAATTAAACATAAAGGAATTATTTATCTCATGTGCATTTGCATATAAAACATTACACCTTGTTTGTTAAAGAGACATATTTGCCATCAACTGAGTTCAGTATTCCTGCTAGAGATTTATTTCTAAGATTAAATCACCAAAGTTTCCATATATTTTATTTTTTCCTGTAAATCTAGATGACTGAATATACAAAATAGTGTAAACTGGGCTACCAAGAAACTGACTTTCTATTCCTCTTTTCATCATGTGGTCATCGAAATGGGTTAATGTATATAAAGCAAAACTGGACACAGATAAAAAAAATTAAGTGAAAAATACACTAAGACAAGGAAGGTGAAGTAAAATAATTTTCTTAGAGTGTTCCTTTCGTCACATTGTAAAAAACGAAGGTGATAGAACCAAGACAGTGACTCAAAGAGTGTAGCATGTCATGCTTTCTGCATCATTTGACAAAATTTAGCAACATTCCCACCTCAGTGTCTTATGTCATAGTACTTCAACATCAATAGCAAAAACTAAAAGCAAATTTTTTCGAAGATCAGAGCTGTCATCCTCTATTTGGCTAGCAATTACTCAGTTTGAAATCCTTTGTGAACTAGTGTGAACTAAACATTTAGAGGATAAAAGAAATACTATTTCCCCCCTTAATCGTATGGCAAGATAAGCTTGACTGTATGTAATAGAGAGACAAACGCATCTCTGGGTTACATGCAAGCAAGCTTCATTCTTAAATAAATACACTACCAAATATAAGACTTTAAAATCCCTCTTTTTCTCTATTAACTATGTAATTTAAAATTTCTTACTATTCCTTTATCTATTTATTCCTCACATCTATTTTCACAGTAACACCATTAAGTGAACAGAGTGCTATTTGATATTACCTTCTGAAACTTCAATGCATATCAGTGACTGATGAAGATAAGAGATAAATTTTATGGCCTGTATAAAACAGCGAGATGGTCTCATTTATTTTACATATAGATGATAAAGTCTCCAAAGCTATTAAACCTAATTCAATTAACATGCTTGAACCCTCGTTCTAAAAAAAAAAAAAATGTAAAATTCTTTGTTTATAACTAAAACTAAAAAGTAATAAGAAATACATGAAAATTTAAACATGAGCTATGCACGAGAAACACTAACCATCTTATCCTACCCAGAGACAGGAATAGGGTGATTTCATTACCCATCCTGCTGGCCCAGAGTCTGCAGCTCAGTTGTGTGTAAATTGTGATGGAGGAAAACATTCTTCCTGCTGTACATGTGTAAAGAAATTGGCCCTCTTGGCGGCTGTCCAAACCTCCCTGTAAAGGTTGGATGCTGCCGGGCTGCAGCAGCTTGGTCCTTTGGTTTCTCTGAGAACGTGGCGAGCCCTTCGGTCTTAGCTGTTGGCTTCATAGAGTTCTGCCCTACGGTGGCCCGTAAATTCTGGGTGACTTCTGACGTTAGGGTCTCATAAGTTCCTCTTGAGTGTTTGATAACTTCGACTAGTTCTTTGTCCTTCAAAAAACTGCTTAGACATAAATTGGGGAGTTGGCAGGCCTTGCTTTTGTAGGGGCTTGTCTGGTCCACTGCTGGGTATCTAAAATGGTCCTCGGTGGGAGTATGCATTATTTTTCTGTCCCTTGTGCTGAGATTTTGGCTCACAATTCGATTTCGATATGTAGCCTGTGGTAAAGACATGGAAAAGAAAAGATGCTTTCAAAAAAGTATGTTCACAGCATACACACAGAATACAGAGTGGTGTTTTCACATTTGCTTCCAAAACCCTAAGTTTTCAACTAGACTTTGCAAAACACCAATGGAATTCTCTCCTCTTTTCCATTAGATTAAATTTCCCAGCACATTCCTACTATAAATAGTGGTCAAATGAATGATTTAATCACTATTAACTATCTTGACTCTAAGAAGCATTTATTAAAATACTTGTTTAAACAGCAGTTTTAAGTTGGCAACAATACTGAGAGGAAGGTATAGAGATTTTTCGTACACGCTTTGCCCTCAACACATTCATAACTTTCCTCATTAGCAATATAATGGTGTTACTTTTTACCAAGGGTGAACCTACATCATAATCACCCAAAGTTCATGGCTTACCTTAAGGTCCACTCTTGGAGTACTACATTCTATGAGTTTGGACGTATTTATAATGACATATAACCAGTATTATATTATCATACAGAGTATTTTCACCACCCGAAAAATCCCCTGTGCTCTGCCTACTCATCTCTCCCCTCCTACCCACACCACTGGCAACCACTGTCTTCATAGTTTTGCTTTTTCAGAATGTCATGTACTTGGACTCATACAGTATGTAGTCTTTTCATATTCACTTTGTTCACTTAATAATATGCATTTAAGGTTTCTTGATGTCATTTAACAGCTTGATAGCTCATTTGTCTTCACAGTTGAACAAAAAGGCATTTTGAAATTTATTTACATAATATCCTAAATTTAAATTATTCAGTTTTCTCAGAGAATACATGTTATTTTAATAAGTAGTGAATATCCATATATGAAGCTTTACATCTTTCGTTGGATTTAATATGCTTTATTTATATGAGTGTGTGCTCAGAGTTATCAATATAATAATTTGTACCAGCAGAGTGATAACCTAAAAATTTAAGCAACTAATGAAAGGTCACTCCAGTGACCTACAGAGAACACTTAGAAGAAATCTCAGCATGTGTTTCATTTAGACTTTTGGATGCATTTTATTAATCAAAAGCAGGTCCAAGAGTATATATCCATCTTCTTTCTCACAAGAGGTTTATACTCTAATGATAGATAGAAGACATAGCTTATCAAATCATGTGGTAGGGGAAGCAAAAATTACAGGCTGGCACCAGAATTCCTCTTGAGGAAAGAACTGTCTTGGTTTAGAAAAATATACTGACTAGCTGGATTACTGTTCTGGTGGCAAAAATGAAGGATTTATTGTTGCTAAAAGAAGGTGGGAAAAGTGGAGAAAGAATTGAGAGAGGAAAATAGGGCACAAGGCAATAGGCTAGTACAAAATATGCTGAAGGGCCAGTGAAAATCTCTGTGTACTTGACCTCTAAATGGCCTAGTTTTTAAGTACCCAACTTTTTATTGTTCCCTAGAAAGCCATTTCTTCAAGCCTGATCTCTACTTTGAGCCCTAATTTACTTATCCAGACATCAGCACTTTGATTAATTAACATTCCTAGTCACACACACACACACACGCGCGCACACACACACACACTTTATCTTTACTCTGCAACTTAACCCAAAATTCTCCTTCTCAATAATGGTACCACTATCAGGCCAATACCTATAAGTCACCTTTGATTTCTACTTTTCCTCATATATCCTGTAATTCAAGTCCTTGCTGATACACCACAAAGAGGCAACTTCAGCTCATCTGCTTCTCCTATATCCAATCTAAGCCTCCTGACCCAATTCTCTGGTACATATTAAGCATTTAATAAATATTTGCTGAAAAAGTTTCTCTGCTTGATATATGTTTATAGAAGATGTATTATATGACAAGCATTTTTCTCCTTCCCTTACATATGTATCCCTCACAAGAGTCTTTTGAGGTAGCTTCTGTTAGTTCCATTATACAGACTAGAAAACTGAAGCACAGTGAGTTAATATTCTACAGATAGTGTAGGTTTGCAGTCTGCTTGATTAAACACCAATTCATTCTCTCTCCCAGTATTCCCATGAGAATATTTCTAAAATGTATCACATTTTTCTAAAATAAATTTCATGCAGAAACATACTGTAACTTAAACTGGTGCTTCTACATTATTATTACTGAGATGAACCTCCAAATTTTTTTGTAAAACTGAGGTCTATTAGGGGATCTTACAGGTGTCCTTACAGGTGATTTCAGATTGAGACATTTTGCTAATCATATCTTTAATTTTTTTTAATGTTTGCAGTTTTTGATTTGTGGTTACTTATACCAGATCCTCTCCATTACTTCTAATTTGCCATTTTAACTCTTCCATTGATTTCCAGTAAACATAGGCTGGTTATCTGGTTGTTTGAAGGAAGCATTGTATGACTTACAGAAGATGTTTTGGAACTTTTCTTGGGAGTAAGAAAACAAAATATTTTGATTCATTTTTCAGAAAATTTTCTGGCTTTTTCTTGGCTCTTTTCCATAATGTAGGTATTTGGACCAACATAGAAATGTGAGATTTTATTTTCTCTTCATCTTTGTGACTTGACTTCTATAAGATGCTTACTTAACCATAGAATCAGTTATTGACAGATCTTCAAACACTGTGTTTGTTATCACATCCAAATGTTAGAAAAACCATGGGAGTAAAATACTCTGAGAAAAAAGTTTGTTTCAGAAAAAGACAATGTTAAATTCATTATAAAAATATTCCTATTTATATACCTTTAGCTGATGCAAAGAACTGACTCATTGGAAAAGACCCTGATGCTGAGAAAGATTGAGGGCAGGAGGAGAAGGGGACGACAGAGGATGAGACGGTTGGATGGCATCACTGACTCAAAGAACATGAAATTGAGTAAACTCCAGGAGTTGGTGATGGACAGGGAGGCCTGGCGTGCTGCAGTCCATGGGGTTGCAAAGAGTTGGACACGACTGAGTGACTGAACTGACTGACTGACTGCCTAGGAAAGTTGAGGAGAGGAGTGGAAACTTCTTTTCCATTACTTTAACATTACATTTGGGGAAATGTTCATTGTTTTCTTTATGTGGTCATTTTAATCCTTCTGAGATATTACATTAAATTGAATATGCAGTTTTAATAAGATGTATTGAAAGGGATCAAATAAGTCAATCCCACAGGCAGCTTCAGTGCTCCTTCTCTGGTATAAATTCTGATACCTACAAGGTACATGAGCATCTACCATAAAAAGAAACAAAATGAATGATCTTCCAATTTCTTAAAAAGCATATTTAAATCACCCATTCCTTTTTTATTTTTAAACCATAGTTTGCTTTTGACACCTTAGACTTTTTTTTTCTTTTTAGCTCTTGAGATGTTCATCAAGAAGTCCAAAGCTCATGATGTACATGGGTGATGCACAGCTCAGGGGCTAGTGGCATGAATTTGTGGTCAGACATAGAAGTGTTCCTTTGCTGATCTGATAAATATTTACTGACCTCTACTGAGAGCGAGGTTCTACATTACATAATGGGAAATGGTACTGTTCATAAGAGAACCAGCACCTACATTTATGCAGCTTTGAAGTCTAATGGGAGAGTCAACCAGAATCAGTTTCTAGCTAAGTGACCATGGCAAGTAACTTGTCTTTCCCAAATCTCCAGTTACCTCATCTGTGAAAGAAAGATTGGTCTTCATACCTGTATCTGTGTACAGAATTATTGTTGTGATTCAATGAACTACCTTGTATAAAATACCTAATATCACATCTGAAGAATAGTTATCTTGATGAGAACAACAAAAATAAGTAGAGTACCTGTTGGTTAAATGAAGAAAGCAGGGTCTGCAGAGGCAGAAGTTAAACGCTATGCAATTAACTATCTCAGGTAATCACAGAGGAAGATCTGAAGCTAGGATGACTCCTGAGTTGTCCCCAGTTTAAGCAAGTGGTTGTGAACCTTACACTCTTGTATCAACAAGTTATTGGACATTGGTAATCTCTAGGAAAGGGGTGTAACCATGAATGAATAGGCCATTTTTTTATTTTTTGGAAACGAACTTATTTGAATGCTAACTAACTTTCTTACCAACTGAGAAAAGGAAGGGTTTAGTTGTGAAAGTGTGTGTGTGTTTGTCATTGGATAATCTGGCATAATGGAAAGAACCCTGAACCTTTGGTGAAAGACTGTAATCTTGTGTATGTTGCTGTCAAACTGTATGAACTTCGATGAATAAATTAATTTTTCTGGGCATTGTTTCCAAGCCTATTGAAAGAGATGACAAAAATAGAAGATTCAGAGGGATCATGCTGCCCAGGGGGAACCTGCAGTACATATACCTAGCCACATCTTTTGCAAAAGCAGAATTAAATTTCCACAAGCTAATATAATTATGTTAAGTTTTAGACAGTTTAGTTCTCAAACAGTTATTTTATTACCTTTCCTTAGAGTTCATAATAGAAGATGAATGGATGGCAAATTTAGTGATTAATAAGTCAATATTGAAGATTATATTAAAATCTGTTCTTTACTTCCCTGTATTTTTTCCTCTCATTTCATCAGTAGAGTATATAATCTGCATTTCACTGAATTCACAGTGACTGATTTTAAAACACATGATTATTTTACATACCACTAAGAAAGAAATATCTTATGATGATAATTAAGAACAAAAACCACTCTCCTTCTTTATTAATGGTGTGATCCATTCATCAGTCACACCAGCCTCTCATTCAAATTTCTTCTTTCTCCACTTTCCTTTCTTAGGTTTGATAGATAGTCCTTTTGCATTTGTCTCAATAGTACAACTTCATTTATGTGTAAGTATATTCTTTCTTTTGATAAAGCATTTGGTTTTTAATTTAGAGAGAATATGGAATTGAAGGCAACAATATTACATTTTTTCACTAATAACAGTTACATATAAAATAATACTTGCTATAAAACCAAATCATAGTAAAAACTTTTTGAAAATATTATTATTGGTAACTTAATATATGCAGTGCATACACTGCATATAACTGCATCGAAGAAAGGACAATATGAAGCTATGATAAAAATGCACATGTACTCCACTGCAACATGGTTGAAAGCATTAACTATAAGATTTATCCTGATTTTAGGGGTTTTTATTACATTTAAACATTGTCTGATATCTGATATAAAGTGGACATACGGTAATTATGCCAATGTGCATAACCCAATTTTCATTGAGACAGGATGTCATGATGATAGAATTAACAAGGAGGGGAGTCATGTTTCAATCAGCAATTAATTGTTTATTTTTTTTTCATGTGTGTGACCTACACTGGTAATTGCCAGTTATCAGGCAATGACTTCCTAATTTTTCACATAGATTAAAACTTAGCACATGACTATTATTTTATTTGATTTTTTCAAAAGAAACCAATTATATTGAAGAACATTTATCAAAACATTGAAAAATTAACAGATGTTTGACATATATGCTTATTTATTAATATATTAAATACCCAAATCTAACTTCAGACCTAAAAATCAAATTTTTTTTTTATTTTTTTTTTATTTTTTTAATTTATTTTAGTTGGGGGCTAATTACTTTACAATATTATAGTAGTTTTTGGCATACATTGACATGAATCAGCCATGGGTTTACATGTGTTCCCCATCCTGGACCCCCCTCCACCTCCCTCCCCATCTCATCCCTCTGGGTCATCCCATTGCCCCAGCCCTGAGCATTTGTCTCATGTATCGAACATGGAATGGTGTTCTGTTTCACATATGATAATATACATGTTTCAAAGCTATTCTCCCAGAACGTCCCACCCTCACCTTCTCCCTCAGAGTCCATAAGACTGTTCTATGCATCTGTGTCTCTTATTCTGTCTCGCATATAGGGTTATCGTTACCATCTTTCAAATTCCATATATATGCATTAGTATACTGTATTGGTGTTTTTCTTTCTGGCTTACTTCACTCTGTATAATGGGCTCCAGTTTCATCCATCTCAATAGAACCGATTCAAATGTATTTTTTAATGGCTAAGTAATATTCCATTGTGTATATGTACCACAGCTTCCTTATCCATTTGTCTGCTGATGGACATCTAGGTTGCTTCCATGTCCTGGCTATTGTAAACAGTGCTGTGATGAACATTGGGGTACACGCGTCTCTTTCAATTCTGGTTTCCTCGGTGTGTATGCCCAGCAGTGGGATTGCTGGGTCATACGGCAGTTCTATTTCCAGTTTTTTGAGGAATCTCCACACTGTTCTCCATAGTGGCTGTACTAGTTTGCATTCCCACCAACAGTGTAAGAGGGTTCCCTTTTCTCCACACCCTCTCCAGCATTTATTGCTTTGTAGACTTTTGGATAGCAGCCATTCTGACTGGTGTGAAATGGTACCTCATTGTGGTTTTGATTTGCATTTCTCTAATAATGAGTGATGTTGAGCATCTTTTCATGTGTTTGTTAGCCATCTGTATGTCTTCTTTGGAGAAATGTCTGTTTAGTTCTTTGGCCCATTTTTTGATTGGGTCGTTTATTTTTCTGGAATTCAGCTGCAGGAGTTGCTTGTATATTTTTGAGATTAATTGTTTGTCTGTTGCTTCGTTTGCTATTATTTTCTCCCATTCTGAAAGCTGTCTTTTCACCTTGCTTATAGTTTCCTTTGTTGTGCAAAAGCTTTTAATTTTAATTAGGTCCCATTTGTTTATTTTTGCTTTTATTTCCAATATTCTGGGAGGTGGGTCATGGAGGATCCTGCTGTGATTTATGTCGGAGAGTGTTTTGCCTGTGTTTTCCTCTAGGAGTTTTATAGTTTCTTGTCTTATGTTTAGATCTTTAATCCATTTTGAGTTTATTTTTGTGTATGGTGTTAGGAAGTGTTCTAGTTTCATTCTTTTACAAGTGGTTGACCAGTTTTCCCAGCACCACTTGTTAAAGAGATTGTCTTTTCTCCATTGTATATTCTTGCCTCCTTTGTCAAAGATAAGGTGTCCATAGGTGCGTGGGTTTATCTCTGGGCTTTCTATTTTGTTCCATTGATCTATATTTCTATCTTTGTGCCAGTACCATACTGTCTAGATGACTGTGGCTTTGTAGTAGAGCCTGAAGTCAGGCAGGTTGATTCCTCCAGTTCCATTCTTCTTTCTCAAAATTGCTTTGGCTATTCGAGGTTTCTTATATTTCCATACAAATTGTGAAATGATTTGTTCTAGTTCTGTGTAAAATACCATGGGTAGCTTGATAGGGATTGCACTGAATCTATAGATTGCTTTGGGTAGTATACTCATTTTCACTATATTCATTCTTCCAATCCATGAACACGGTATATTTCTCCATTTGTTTGTGTCCTCTTTGATTTCTTTCATGAGTGTTTTATAGTTTTCTATATATAAGTCTTTTGTTTCTTTAGGTAGATATATTCCTAAGTATTTTATTCTTTTTGTTGCAATGGTGAATGGTATTGTTTCCTTAATTTATCTTTCTGTTTTCTCATTATTGGAGTATAGGAATGCAAGGGATTTCTGTGTGTTAATTTTATATCCTGCAACTTTACTATATTCATTGATTAGCTCTAGTAATTTTCTGGTAGAATCTTTAGGGTTTTCTATGTATAGGATCATGTCATCTGCAAACAATGAGAGTTTTACTTCTTCTTTTCCTATCTGTATTCCTTTTATTTCTTTTTCCACTCTGATTGCTGTGGCCAAAACTTCCAAAACTATGTTGAATAGTAGTGGTGAAAGTGGGCATCCTTGCCTTGTTCCTGACTTTGGGGGAAATGCTTTCAATTTTTCACTATTGAGGATGTTTGCTGTGGGTTTGTCATATATAGCTTTTATTATGTTGAGGTATGTTCCTTCTATTCCTGCTTTCTGCAGAGTTTTTATCATAAATGGATGTTGAATTTTGTCAAAGGCTTTTTCTGCATCTATTGAGATAATCATATGGTTTTTATCTTTCAATTTGTTAATGTGGTGTATTACATTGATTGATTTGCGGATGTTAAAGAAACCTTGCATTCCTGGGATAAGCCCACTTGGTCATGATGTATGATCGTTTTAATATGATGTTGGATTCTGTTTGCTAGAATTTTATTAAGGATTTTTGCATCTATGTTCATTAGTGATATTGGCCTGTAGTTTTCTTTTTCTGTGGCATCTTTGTGTGGTTTTGGAATTAGGGTGATGGTGGCCTCATAGAATGAGTTTGGAAGTTTACCATCTTCTGCAATTTTCTGGAAGAGTTTGAGTAGGATAGGTGTTAGCTCTTCTCTAAATTTTTGGTAGAATTCTGCTGTGAAGCCGTCTGGTCCTGGGCTTTTGTTTGCTGGAAGATTTCTGATTTTAAGATACGTTTTTCTGCAAATGTTCTCTACTTAACCCAAAATATTGTTTACAACTAGAATTGTTCCTGGAGGAAAATAAATACTTGAAATAATTCCTAATAACTAGCTAGAAAAAAGGCAGTAATTAGAAAATTGGCTAATATTAAATAGTATTTTAACAAATCATAAAGGTTACTGAAAATAACAATTTGAATGTAAATAATATATGTATGTGAAAATATGTTAAAGTGAGCCAAAATTATCACTGGTTAGAGTTCTTGTAGCAGGAGTAACTCTTGAGTAACTGATACTGAGAACTTGCCTCCTGAATAAGGTTTATGGTTTCCTACTAATGAGCTTCTCAATCAAGGAAGTAAAACATACAATGCAGAATACTGTATGTTGTACATTCAAGAATAGACACTTTGATGCCTACTTACTTCTACACCCAAGCCAACTAAAATAAAAGTTTCATAAGGTCAGGGACATTGCTTGCCTTGTTTAATGCTGAATCCACTGCTCCCAATAGTGCCTGGCATTTACCAGTAATTCCCTGATAATTATATAGTCCAGAGAAGAATTGACAAGCATAAGTTTTATCAGTAAGGAAAAACACATCTAATATGATACTTTCTTTCTCTTGACACTTTTCTCTTGTAGATGAGCTGATGACTCTGATCTTTATGAATTGCTATATTACCTGGATCTTAAACTACCAAGCACTGGTAGTATATATTTTGCTTCCTTTCTTGAAAGCAGTGGGGAATGTCAACTTTTCAGGGATGTTTTTTCATCTTCAACTCCCCTTTAGTTGTACTTTCCCCAATAAAAAGCAAGACCTATATGTTACTATAAAATATACCTGGAAGAAATAACAAACCTTTCATAGCCACAAAAGCAACATGACATCATATCTAAAGTACTAGATATCAAAGCAACTGGAAAAAAAATCTCTTGCAGTATATTTTTTCAATACTGTAGAAAATGAATTAAAAAGGAGTTATTGCACAGCAGCACTTCTTAATCTCTCTCTTCTCCACGTGTCAACATGACACATAGAGACATTTCCTTAGCCAAGACCTGGGTTATGGAAATACTCCCAATAAAATCTCTTTAGCTCAATGTCTTTATCTTCCATTTATGCAAACATTTTGGATTCAGAAATAAAAAGGGAATTATCAGAATCTAGTTTAATTTATAAAAGGAATAAATTTGGATGCTTGAGTAGTGGTAGCAATGTTACTTAAAATAAAGATACAACAGATGACTGAGACCCATTTGACACAGGTCTTGTAACCTGCAGATTAATGGAACAGGTCACTTCATTAGTGCAGAAAATAAATGATGAAGGCATGAGTTGAGGCAGCAGAATAAATGACAGAACACTCTACAGTAATATATTCTCTTAATTACTAAAATATATCAATACATAAATCTACAGGCAGAATAATATAAACTTTTAATACAGTGATATCAAGAAGCCATCTCTATGTACTGTAAAATATGATTACATATATGGAGTGCTTTGAATAAAGACATGTACAATATTGCTCATTGAGTAAAATATTAAAATCTGTAAATAAGTGTTAAATGTAATAATCTCCATTTTCATTACTGTAAATATGCAGTAATGAAATAAACTTTGCCTATAAATCCCTTTTTACCCAAAGTGTGAGCAAAGTTGCTTCTGAAATACAAACTGGAATAATTCAACACCTTTAATGGTGTGTTTTGAGTTTCCTCATTGTGTCTTCAATCTAAACTTGATATTCACTATTATTTTCTTTCTATTCATTAATCCCTGGAGACAGACATAGAGATCTCTGTCACATCCTTTCTTTAGTAATGTTTATAAGTTCTCTTAAATAAAGGATAAATCAACATTGTGACACGTTTTAGAGAAGAATTAAAAGGAAGTATTCTGTACATTGGATAAGGAAATGGCAAACCACTCCAGTATCCTTGCCTGGAAAATCCCATGGACAAAGGAGCCTGCTGGGCTGCAGTCCTTGGGGTCGCAAAGAGTCAGGCACAACTGAGTGACTAACACTTAACACATTCTGTACATAGTTCCCTTCCCATCGATGCATGCACCTTAAAGGAAACTCTTGTACAACTTTCAGAGGATGGGTTCTATAGTGTTCCAAACAAATGCTGTACTACTATCTATGGACTCTACTCTTTAAGGAGATGAAAATCTTTCTTGGTAGAACTCCATCATGCTAGTTTCTAATTTAGTTTTAATAAAGTCCACAGTTGACTTAACCCTGAGCCTATTAGAGAACTGAGTTGTATATAGTGAATTGAAATGGAGCCAAGGAAAAGACAATTGTAGGATTCACATTCTTGAGAAAGCATTATTTGCCTTTATGAAATTCTAAGCAAGCCTTGAATCTTGGACAAGACAGAACAAAATTAACGTATAACAACAACAAAAATGCAGTAAGGCAGTGATGAATGTTTTCAAGACCTAGTTGTCTATTGATGCCTGATAGTGAAAAGATCTAAGGTGGGAAAGAATTCTTAAATACACTAAACTTGAGAGAGCAAATAATTAGATTTAGAAAAATGTTCAGACAACAGATAAATCACTTTACCTCAGATCTTATTTATAATAATAGCTAAGGTTGAGTGACCATTTACAATGTGCCAAGTTATGTGCTATGTTTCATGCATTAATAACTTTCAATCTCTATTATTTTATTATACTCATTTAATGACAAATAAACTGAAACTCGTACACTTCAATCCTACCAGGATTTCAGGATTTAGTGGACAGCAGAATGTGAATTAGAACTCAAGCTCTAAGCCATGGGTTTCTCAGCCTCAGCACTATTTCCATTGTGGATTATATATTTTTTTTGTCGTAGAGGACTGCCCAGTGAATTGCAGGCTGCTTATCTCCATCTTTTGCCTCTACTTGTAGATGCCAGGTGCACCTGCCCCCAGTTATGACAAACAGAAATGTCTCCAGACAGTGCCGAATGTCTCCTGAAAGGTATTACTGTCCACAGTTGAGAATTACTGGCCTGAGCAATAATGATTCTCTAAATCAGGCAAATAAAAGTGACCAATGCAGTATCTCTGAAAATAAAAGTCATATACATATACTACTATCCTTTATTAAAAAATCATTTACAGCCACTAGGAGAGTGAAATTAAGCTTTTGTAATTTTTACTTTACTTCACAAACACATATAATACTTATTATACACTAGACACTCTTCTGGGCTTTTACAATTAACATTTTTTAAAAAAAATATTAACTCATTTACTAACCCAATGCAATGTACCAATAAACATTGGAAACATGTATAAATATAAATCTTGCCCAACGATAACAATAAAAAACACAGCATGGTGTGTAAAAATCCAAAGGTTTTGTCTTAAAAAATAACTTTCTGCACACGGAGGAATGCTAATGGAATGTCATGAACTACTTAAAAAGCAAATTTTGATTTTTCACTACATAATATATTAGCATGGGGTAAATCGCTAGACCCGAAATGTGTCTCTTTGTCAATAACAGCCACTTAAATGTCAGTATAAACTCAAGCCATATTTATTAAAAACAACTGTCCTTTTCCTGTTATCACTGAGGAATAGGATTTTTAAAGCAGTTATAAATACAGGACATTTCTCTGCAGAAGTGTTGGCACATTGCTGCATCTGTTTTTACCCTTAGATGTGGAATCTGTTTTTGGTGATAAAGAAGAGTTTTTCTTAAAGGTCTAGAAACACTCTGCCAGAGAGAGATTGTATAGAGAAGTAGTTACTGCTTGGCAAGCAGGAAGCTTTGTCATAAGTTGAAGTAATAACCGAAAAGAAACATTCAAAGGTTCTGGCAGACAAGATCTACTTTTTTCAGATAGCACAAATTACCAAGAGGAAATTGTCTGGAGTTAAATTACTTCTTCTGGCTCAGTCTCACTCCTAAATTCCTTAGGGGAAACTAAATTCTCCTGGTGGGCATTTAGGATTCAACCAGGGTTAGAGGACATGTATAAGATAAGCAAGGTGAATGTTAATAAGGTCAGCTAAAGGCCCAGCTCCTGAGAGAGGAAGACCAAGGCATCTACCTCTCCTGAGAAAAGTGAAAGCATGCAACCATTTTCCCACAAGCCAGTAGGGCTGTTCTGTTTATAACGAGAGTAAATGAACCCTGGAATAAAACAAAATTCTGAGGAACAACAATGTGTTGCCTTTAGAGCTAATATGTGTGTGTTGTAACCCATTCAGTGTGAATAATTCTTTTTAGTAAAATGTTTATTTAAATGAGAATTTCAAACAATCGCTGCTTATAGTAGCAATAAGGGTGAATGATTAAGGATTCAATTCAGAAGAAACCTAAAAAAGTATAATTCTGCACAACTGATATTCCAGAAAAGTGTGATTTCTAAATAAAAGACTGAGTGTTTAAGCTAATTTTATATGTCTCAGGTAAAGGAGTAGGGAATAATTTTTATGTGTGTGCATAGGATTGCGAAATAGTGGACAGTTACTCTATAACAACATGAAAAATGAATCTCTTGTTTAGATAGGCAGATGCCCAATATCTGGCACATATTAGATGGCACTCTTTTATTTAAAATTTTATTGAAATATAGTAGGTTAACAATGTTGTGTTATTTTCTGCTGTATAACAAATTAATTACTATACAT
Organism: Giraffa tippelskirchi; assembly: GCF_054371585.1. Lineage (NCBI taxonomy): Eukaryota > Metazoa > Chordata > Mammalia > Artiodactyla > Giraffidae > Giraffa > Giraffa tippelskirchi. The sequence continues at coordinate 77,517,395 of NC_137275.1, read as the reverse complement.
ATTCTTTTTTTCATATTCTTTTCCCCTGTTTTATCACAGGATATTGAATATAGGGTCCTGTGCTGAACGGTAGGACATTATTGCTTAAATCAATCCTATATAGAATAGTTTGCACCTTCTAATTCCAAACTCCCAATCTTTCCCTTCCTCACCTCTCTTCCCCCTTGACAACCACTAATCTGTTCTCTTTATCTGTGACTCTGTTTCTGTTCCATAAAAATGTTCATTTGTGTTTTATTTTAGATTCCACATATAAGTGATATTATATGGTATTTCTCTTTGTGGCTTACTTCACTTATGATAATCTCTAGGTTCATCCATGTTGCTGCAAATGGCATTATTTTATTCATTTTATGGCTGAGTAGTATTTCATTATGTTTATGTACCATATCTTCTTTATCTACTCATCTGTTGAGGGACATTTTGGTTGTTTCCATGTCTTGGTTATTGTAAATAGTTTACAATAGTTTACTATTGTAAATAGTGAACATCGGGATGCATGTATCTTTACAGATTATAGTTTTGTTTGGATTTATGCTCAGGAGTGGGACTGCTGAATCATATCTTTTTGAGGAACTTCCATACTGTTTTCCACAGTGGCTGTGCCAATTTACCTGTAGGTCCCTTTTCTCCAAATCCTCTCCAGCATTTGTTATTTGTAGACATTTTAATAATGGCTATTCTGAATGGTGTAAGTTGGTACCTCCTCATAGTTTTGATTGGATGTCTCTAATAATTAATGGTGATGAGCATCTTTTCATGTGCCTATTGGCCTGTGTATGTCTTTGGATAAATGTCTATTTAGGTCTTCAGATAGTGCAGTGTTTCTTGAAAGTAGTATTAGAAAATCACAAAAATATTTTTATTCACAATGTCTTTTTTGTGAATTATTCAAAGGCTTTATAGCCATTTGCTATAGATTTACAAGATGGAAATATTCCTTGTATCCAATAAATCTTTGTATATAATATAATTAAGAATCTAGCCTATTGTTTCTCTTGTATTCTCGTACATATATGTATATGCATAATATAATCATACTGATTAAATAATGAGAGTCCTAAATGCTTTGCTTAAATAATTCTATCTTATATTTTACCCCATAAGCTCTGCTGGGAGACTCCTAAAAGTAAGCCATTACTTATCTAATATGTGAGATAACATGAGAAAGGAAGTAAAATATATATCCATGTATCCATGTATATGTATGGCGAGTCCCTTCAATATTCACCTGAAACTATCACAACATTGTTAATCAACTATACCCCAATACAAAATAAAAAGTTTTTTAAAGAAAAATAAGGGAAGCAAAATTAAAATTCATGAATTTTACATTGTTCATGTAGTGTTTTATAATACAAAGCAAGTTATTTTTAGAGTAAGCTTGACCAACTGAACAAAGGCAATGCATAATGAAATATATAGTAGAATTTGGGAGCTACTACAAACAATACCATTATAGCATCTCATCTGTCATATACTTTAAATGTTATAGATTGCTTTCACATAAAATATCTCAATTTATTGTAATTATACATTAAAACTTGTTTCAAATACCTCACTTTCATTTTATAGATAGAAAACTGAGGCTCTTAATAATAATTGGCTTACTCAAGAGGAGTCAAGTAGTAATATAGGGGCTTTGAATTCCAAGTCATATATACTATCGTGTCGCTCTGTCAAAAAAATAAATAAGTACCCCTTCACCTAATTGTTTTGTTGATACTAGAATCTTACCTTTGTTTCCTTCCTCTAGGGTTTTTAAATATTCCTTACTTATTAATTCTGAATTTAGTTTGTTACATAAATTATACTCAAACTTCATGCAGAAATTATTTCCAGATAACTTGAAGTATAACGTTATAAGTTATTAGTCATTTAAACCTTTGTATGAATCAGATTATCCCTGAAGAAAGAGATTTGAAAGAAATCATTGGAAGTGGAGGTATCCAGAAACTGAATACTGTGTAAGTAGGTAAGAATGATGTTGAAAAAAGGGACACAGGATGTAGACAAATAGTTTACCTCACTTCTGCTCCCCTCCCTAACCCCAACCATGACAACGTAGTTAGAATAAAAGAACAGTCTGGATCCCAGGTCCTTGAAGCTTCACTCTGGCTTCATTGATTCATTTTTCACAATATCCTTTCATTGTTTGTATTTAAATATTTTAGTTTAGGTTCTCTGGTAGCTTAGCTGATAAAGAATCTGCCTGCAATGCAGGAGACCCCAGTTCGATTCCTGGGTCAGGAAAATCTCCTGGAGAAGGGATAGGCTACCCACTGCAGTAGTCTTGGGCTTCCCTGGTGACTCAGACAGTAAATAAATCAGCTTGTGATGTGGGAGACCTGGTTTCCATCCCTGGGCTAGGAAGATCCCCTGGAGGAGGACATGGCAATCCGCTCCAGTATTCTTGCCTGGAGAATTCCCATGGACAGAGGAGCCTGGCAGCAGGCTACAGTCCATGGGGTCGCAAAGAGTCAGACACAGCTGAGTGAATAGGTACATGCACACATACCCAGATTAGAAACTGTGTATTCAAGATGTTATTCAAATGTGATTTTTAGATTACTAGCCAGTTTGTATTAGCTTTGGCTATATTTTCCTTCAGGAACATGCAACATTTAAGGTAGACCATTAAATATCACTTAGGGCTTCCCTGGTGGCTCAGACAGTAAAGAATCTGCCTGCAATGCAGGAGACCTGGATTCAACCCCTGAGTTAGAAAGTTCCCCTGGAGGAGGGCATGGCAACCCATTCCAGTATTCTTGCCTGGAGAATCCCTATGGACAGAGGAGCCTGGTGGGCTACAGTCCATGGGGTCACAAAGAGTCAGACACGACTGAGTAACTAAACCACAGCACAGCAAATATCACTTAAGAAAATTCAGGGGGCATGTATGGAACAGTAACATGATAAATAACAATATTTACCTTTTACGCTTGACATAATACTATATAAAAGTCCTTCAAAGAATTTACAACATCAAAATAATATAACAAGTCTGTATGAAATACAGAGTATGCAGAGTGGTTTGGGATTTGTGATGAAATAGTATTCATTTTTATATACCATCTGATTTTCTGAAATGCTTTCATAGAGTATAAATAGTGAGACATAGCAGGAAATGAATTCTGGTATGGAAAGTTACAGTCAAGATATCATTACCTACAAGTTGTTAGATACAATTTTTAAAAGAACATGGAATTTCAAAAATACATTCTTTCACTGTGTAAATAGTTGAGCCTTGGAGATAAGAGATTTATTTAACAACAGCAATTTTTCAAATAAGCAAACATTTTTTTTTTTCATACTTAAGATGAGTTTATGGGTTTTAGAAACTAGCTAGTGCAGAAAGAAAGTCTAAGGCTATTTTTTCTTTCTTTGAAAAGCTGCTTTATCAAAACAAATCATTTTCTTTATGAACTCAGAGTAGCCTCGAAAAGTCTGCTAACAAAGAGAAAACAGATGGGACACCAGCTTTAAAGTTAGTCATCCTTAAAAGGGCATAAAATTGATTTTTAAATAGGAAAAAAATCAACAAAGCACAAAATATAATGAGAGTGAGATGAAACATAAAAATGGCTATGATCTACAAAAATTACTGTCAACTATTTTCATTTTATTAATGTCAATTTTGTGATTTTACTAATTTCAACTATCATAACCTCTTGCCTATTGAAAATGTGAATATTTTCATTTTGATTCAATAATAATAGTTCAAGAAGCAGTAGGGACTATAAAGTTAATGTGATTTAGTCCCTTGATTTTACAAGGAAACTATGGCTAGAGCTGATAAGTGATTCACTCAAGATTATAAAAAAATGTTAGTGGCAGTCAACAACCAATTCCAGATTTCCCAAAGCATTGTTTAGTATTACCATGCAGAGCCATCAAATTTAATTTTAATGCATAGCTATAAGATATACATTTGATGTAATAAAAACAAGGTCAAATTGATTCATATTCAAATATTTACAGTTCCAGTCATTATGCTATATTTCAGCATATGAAATATATGAACTATGGTATATAGATATAGTTATACACTCATGAACTCGGGATAGATAGAGGTATATCGATTAAGTCTCTGAAATAAAAAAGATAGATAAATATAAAAAAAGAATAGTACAAGGAAAGGTAGTCTGTGCTGAATTAGGGGAACTGAAGGTCAAGCAGTAACCATCTGATGAGGCATGCATGCTGTCTTTTCAGTTGTGTCTGACTGTGCAACCCTATGGACTGTAGCCCACCAAGCTCCTCTGTCCATGGGATTTTCCAGGCAAGACTGGAGTGGGTTGCCATGCCCTCCCCTCCAGGGGATCTTCTAGACCCAGGGATCGAACCCATGTCTCTCATGTCTCCTGAATAAGGAGGTGGGTTCTTTACCACTGAGCCACCAGGGAAGCCCTACCATGTGATGATAGAGGATACATATGTATACATTGACCTCTGTAAGCTGTGTTCTGCCACAGTAGATTTTGGTTAAAAGAGGAGACATAAGTAACCAGATGTTGGCTTAGGGTAGATCCATCTGTATTCCTCAGATTGAAGTCATCTAGAGGTAGAAAGAATAACTCCTGGCTACAGAGCTGATGTTCTGCATTTCAATAGAAGCTATGTTGGAAGGACCAGATGTTAAAATTCTAAGGCTGAGATGAATCCACATCTTGACCACAGGAATGGTGGTTTAGGTGGTTGAGGAATGGGATAGACTGGCAAATAGCATCATAGGCAGCAAGTGAGTTCTCCAAGAAATCTATTCAATATTCACTACTCCAAACAATTCCCTACAGTCACTATGCGTAGGCCTCAGAAATATTATAGTCTAAAACTGGTTCTAAAATAAGAATGCATCTTCCATACCAGCATTGTTAATATTTCTCATTCTCTTTCTTTCTGCCTTCATTATCTCATTCTCTTTCTTTCTGCCTTCATTATTTATTTTTTTAATCAATTTCTCTTATGGAGAAACCACACTTAATATAAACACAATAGGAGATTTAAACAAATCAGAGATACAGTGCTATGCTTAGGTACTTGCTTTTGCTTAAGGGGCTAGTAATTAAAAGGTAAAATTCAGTGTCATTAAATAATACTAAGAACACGTCTCAAGCCAAGAAGAGATGTAGTGAAAAATAAATATTGAAACAGTACAGTTTCTAAGACTTAAACAGGTTTCCAAAGAATTGTTTACTTTGGTTGCTTCAATTTCATACTTTTCCCTAACTCATCAACACATTCCAGTTGGGTTTTTTTTTTTCCTCCTGAAGACCCTTAATTTGTTAACTTAAATGGATACTTATCAGTTCACATTTTTTTTGGTATTAAGAAACACTCAGTGGGTTAACCACTTTCATCTTGAATTCCATCATCTTTTGCTATTTGTGACACTTGATGGTCTTCATGGTTCTCCTGCTTCTCTGGTCACTACTACTCAGTCTCCTCAGCGGAACACATTTCTAACTAAACATTTGGGTTTCACGGCCTGGTGCAGATTCATCTCACTCTCCCTAGGCTATCTCATCCAGTCCCATTACTTCACTCAACATCTTTATGTGAACAACCCTCAAACTTCAATATAAACTTCTTTTCAAAGTTTCATTCATACATCTACCTCCAACATCATATGACAGGTATCTCAATTATATTTTTTTCTTAACTTAAAGAAAATTCATTAAATTCTTATGAATTTAGCATATTTGCATCATTCTTGTTTTCAACTATTTTTTAAGAATTTCAGTAATATTTATTAAACGAATGGAGACCACACAGAAAATCTGAAATTGCCCTGTATACTTTCCTCTGCCTCACTATCATTTGGTCCATCACTATCTCACAGTGGTTCCACCATCATTCTGCTCACTTCTCTCCACCTCCGTCCTTCTAGTTCAAGACACCATCACCTCCTACCAGGGTCACTCGCATTCACTCTTCCCATACTTTCATGCACATACTAGAGAAAAGTTACGGATTTTTTTTTTTTAATGCAAATCTAATCATGCCACTGGCTTCCTTATTTTCTTTAAATATCTTCCTACTAAATTTCAAGAAGATATAAATTTTTAATAATCTACATGACCTTGAATTATCTAGCCCTAGTGCCTCTCTAATTTTTTCCTGGGACAACTTTTCCTCTCATTCTTTGAGTTTCTTTCTGGTGAAAATCTCTCCCCTTCCTCAGGTCCTTCACTCTTAGCCTCTGCCCACAAGGTTTTGCCCTTCATTTTTTAAAAAAATATTTTTCTACAATAATTTTTTAAAGTTGATTTGCAGTGTTTCAGGTATACAGCAAAGTGATTCAGATTATTAATATATACACATTTTCCAGATTTTTTCCATTAAAGGCTTTTAAAAGATGTTTAATATAATTCCTTGTTCAATATAGTAGGTTCCTTTTTTAAAAGTCTATTTTATAGATAGTAGTTGTTGTTGCTAAGTCATGTCCTACTCTTTTGCGATCCTGTCAACTGTAGCCTGCCATGATCCTCTGTGCATGGGATTTCCCAGACAAGAATGCTGGAATGAGTTTCCATTTCCTTCTCCAGGGGATCTTCCTGACCCAGGGAACATGTCTCCTACATTGGCAGGTGGATTCTTTACCACTGAGCCGTCAGGGAAGCCTAGTCATATATAGCAGTTTATAACTGTTAATCCCAAATTTCTGTTTGCCCTTTATTTTTGCCTGACAGCTATAATTCAGTCCGAGACATTCACATCTGACGATTTAAAACAAGTTGCAGTATTTTCATAATCTCAATGCAAACATACACTATAATATTTATTTATAGCAGTTGTCCACATGTATTCACTCATATATTGTACATTTGTTTAATGCCTGTCAGTCACCCATTTAGACTATAAGCTCTGTGGAAGCAAGAACCAGTCAAATTGTACATAGCTGTTTTCCCAGCACCTAGTCTAGTCCTTGAAGTAAGTGTTTGGTAAGTACTTATTGAGGACAGGTGGAAAAAGAAAGATCGACGGAAATGGAAAAAAGAGAAAAAGATCAAAAATGGAGATATGTTCTCACTAAATTCTCCAGAATGAATATAATTTGAATTTCTTAAAAATCAGGAAGGCATCCCTGACATGATTAATAAGGGGTAGGTACATATTTACAAGGCCTATTTGGAAACTGTTAGTATTATATGTTTTGCTAAGGTAGAACAGTATGTTCACAAAGAGATGGGATTAGAATACAGCACATGTAAAGTTGCCCGTTTGCCTGCTAAATTGAGTTTAGAATTTTAAATCAAATGACGATCTATTGAACATTTATAAAAAAGTAAATGATATGACAATGTATCTTAAGAAGGTTAATTGTATAATTAAAAATTAATCAGTCCAAGGTGAAAGTGTCTCAAATAAGGCAACCCAAATGCATACACTTGTCAGGGATCAAAGAAAGCATGTGTTGCAAGCAGCAGTTATATTTAAAGCTACTCATTATCAGAAATTCAAATATATCACATAATAGGCAAGAATAAAAACTTTTAAAAATCTGAAAAAAATGCAAAATCTGAACTAAGACTTGTAACTACATTGGAATTAATACACAAACTTAAAATATGTTAAAGTATGAAGAAATAATATATGAGCATCAAATAAATTTCACTTATATGGTACAAAATAGTTACACATGTTGAATTTATTACCTACCTATTTCAGGATCATGGGTCAGTTTATTTGTAAAATTTATGTAAAAACAATTATTTTGGTTTTCATCAATAATATGAACAAATGATTAAACACTTTATAGTAAATATTGTGTCTATAATTTTCTATAGGATATTTTTATCTGGGAAAGTTTATTGGCAGAGAAGTTATATAGTGCATAGCATTAGGGTGTTTTTGACATGTTCTCAGAGCTCTGTCAATATGAAATAAACTCCTCCAGATACTATTTATATTACCTTACTGAGGTTGATTTCCCTGTACTCATCTAAGTGGGTTTGAGACATCATGCCTCCTCAAAGACATTTCTAATACATCTGGAGTCCAAAGAGCCTTACATGTTTCCTTTTGAAATGTATTTTTTTCTCCGAATTAACTGACTAGCATAGAGATGAATAATATAGGGTTGTATTTTCAGCCCTGTAACTTCAACTCCATAGATGAAAGGCAATCATGGAAACTCTAATGCTGGCATTGAGTAGTATTGGTTGAATGTATATTTGTTGAATGAAGGATGGATAAAGAGGACATCAGTTTTCCCAGTACCTACTGTTCTGTAGTGATTTTGCTTCACTACACAATAGCTCAGACAATCTTAAACAAACGTGACATTGCTAACAAAGCATGTTATGAACATTGCATAAGAAACAAAATTCTAGTATCCAGCATTCCAGTATCCAGAATGTTTCAGAATGTAGCCTATTAGATTCTTCCTTAGTCCTTTCCTCATCTGGCCCAGGCCATGACTTCCATGATCATACCTGAGAGCTGATGATTTGGACAGAGTTGCAGCCCTTCTTTTACATCTCTTCAGCTTGTCTCACAAAAGATAACTATGGTCTATCACTCATAAATTTTAAACTATGTATATATTCTTGTATAAAACCATGCATAATTTTTGTACTATTTAATGTAACCCAGAAGAATAAGTCAAGAAATTGTGAAATAGCGCTAGCAAAATCTTTCTTTCTTTTTTAAAAAAGGCCTTATATCTATTGTCATTCAAGTAGTATGTGTTGAGGAATTTCCATCACCTGACGCTGAATGAGTTACGCTAGTGATGCTAGTTAGTCCTCAGTCATGTCCAACTTTTTACAGCCCCAAGGACTATAGCCCACCAGACTCCTCTGACCATGGATTTCTCCAGGCAAGAATACTGGAGTGGATTGCCATGCCCTTCTCCAGGGGATCTTCCTGACCCAGGTATTGAACCTGGGTCTCCCGCATTGCAGGTCAATTCTTTACGTTCTGAGCTACAACATCTCACAATAAGGTACAGAGAACACAGAAATGAGTATTGCATGAACCTTTGTCTCAAGGACCTATAGTCTAGTGGAGAAAGCAAGCAGCTGCCATTGGTTGGTTCTTCTCATTTCATAAATAGTTCTTATCTTTCCTGGCAAAACCTCTATATTTCAGCAAGTTATTTAAGAGTGAATCATTGGAATTATCTCAGGAATAAAGATGTTTCCTCTTTCCAAAACCCAAAGGACTCTATGAAAAAAACCTCTTCGTGTCTTAATACAAAGTAGACTGACAGATGTCCCAAATAATTGCAGCCCAGAAAATATTCTACACAATATGCTATAGATATGATGTGATTAAGAGAAAGTTCTGTTTTATCTGATCCAAAGGATTACTGCCAATAAAAAAATAATGTTTAGAGGTATTTTCCATGGCATCCACATTTTAGCTCAAGGGTATACCTAGCTTTAACTACAATTACCTGAATAAGTTGAATTATCTGCCCCAAAGTGGAAAGAAACACCCCTTCCAGGAAGGCAGCTCAGATATAACTGGTGCAAAAAGAACCAAGAAAGTAGACATAGCTTATAGAATCTGGACAAGAACGATTCACATAACATGAATAGTGCCATTCAAAGGAAGTAAAACCATTTCTATATAATACAAATTTAGGGCCAAGGATTTTTTTTTTTTTTGCACAGTGAATTAGAAGGTAACAAAGACCATTCTGTATTAAAATTGATTTAAGGTTGTTATATAAAATAGTGCCTTTAAGTATATTTATGATTTTTAAATGTGGGATAAGCATAAAAAGAGCAATGTATAAGATCGGACATTAGGTAACAAAAGGATGGAGCACTTTAACAAGAAGGATCTGCAGAACTCAAATAATTAGAAAAGAAGTCCTAGTGTAAAAGCTTACTCTCTTAGCCATAATTACCTCTAAATATTTATAAATTCCTCAATAAAATTAGAAGTTTATTAGGGATTCTAAGTATTTATTAGTCATGGCTTCTATATATATTTTGTGCTGTACCTAGTCGCTCAGTAGTGTCCAACTCTTTGTGAACTCATGGACTGTGGCCCGCCAGGCTCTTCTGTCCTTGGGAATTCTCCAGGCAAGAATACTGAAGTGAGTTGCCATGCCCTCCTCCAGGGGATCTTCCCAACCCAGGGATTGAACCCAGGTCTCCTATATTGCAGGCAGATTCTTTACCATCTCAGCCACCTTAGGCTTAAGTTAATGATGGGTTTCCCTAACGGCTCAGATGATAAAGAATACACCTGCAACGTAGGAGATCTAGGTTTGATCCCTGGGTTGGAAAGATCCACTGGATAAGGGAATGGCTACCCACTCCAGTATTCTTGCCTGGAGAAATCCATGCACAGAGGAGACTGGCGGACTATGGTCCACGGGTTCGCAGAGTCAGACACGACTGAGAGACTAACACTTTCACTTTTAAAGTTAACTATACTATGACAGATGGTATGAATTAGTCATTCTCCAGCATTCCTCTTGCTATCTTTATGAATCACTGAGGGATTAATCTGAGATCCGTTGTGTACAAAAATTACTTTACTATCAGTTAAAATAATTATTTCTGGTATACACACATCATAGATGCAATAGTTCGGATGCAGGGGTTTTGGAATTGACTTAGAATTTTTAAATTAAAACATGCATTTGCATTTCATATAATCTGAAAACAAGTAATCTTTTTAGTATACTTTGAGTGAAATGAGTCCCTAAGATAAACAAAACCATCAAGTTTTTATATATGTAATGACCCATAGTTAAATCTGTGATTCCTAAACCAAAGAAGTAGAACTGCTTATGAAATGCTACCATAATCAAACTACATGCTACATATCAATTAGAAACCAAATCTCCTTGAATTTTGTATCATACAAATTAGTGCAGTTCTAAATTCCAAATACAGGTAGCTACAGTGACAGATATATGGCTATAGAAGACTCTACTTCAAGTGTACTTTCAATCAGGCAAAAAAAAAAAGTTGATTATAAATCCTGCATTTATAAGAGAACCTCTTCAGAAATTGTCCATATAGAGGCTTGGATATGCAGAATCTCACCTAACAATTTAGTCAAGATTTGAATGCCCATAGTGATCTTTTTCCTTTCCCTTATAGACAGTGTTTCATACACAAACATATTCTTGACTCTGTGTACCAATATTTTCCAAAAAGAGCAAGACCACTAATTACTATCATGTAATACTCAAAACAAGAGATCTACACAAAATATAACAAAGTAGAGAGGAATTCAAAGTATTTTGATTCTTGCTCCCAAATTAGATGCTATTCATGGGAAAACCTGGAGCTTCCCAGGTGGCACACTGGTGAAGTGTCCACCTGCCAGTGCAGGAGACTCAGGAGATGTGGGTTTGCTCCCTGGGTCAGGAAGATCCCTTGGGGTAGGAAATGGCAGCCCATTCCAGTATTCTTGTCTGGAAAATTCCACGGACAGAGGAGCCTGGGGTCACAAAGAGTCAGACACAACTGAGCTCACACACACATGGTGAAACTTACTGTACTCCTTCAGGTGTATGCACTGAGAAGTTTTATTTCTATCTATCTGAGAATCATATCAGGAAAGAAATAATGTAGGAACATTTTATGAGTCAGGTAAAAAAAAAATGATTTGATAAGTCAGTGTTTTTCAACTGGGACAATTTTGCTTCTTAGGGTTCATATGTTATGTTCAGGGTGGAGACACTATTAGTGTGCAGGGAGTAGAGGTCAGTCCCTCACAAGAAAGAATTATCTAGTCAAAATGTCAGCAGTGTCAAGATTGAGAAACCTTGCCACAGATTAAAACTGCAATTCCCTCCAATATTTTCTTGAATTACTCAAGAATGAAACATTCTCCTGACTCCTGACAGCTTATATAACTATAGATCTGATTTACCAATTGTGGTTAAATCATCTCTTTGGTATACTCTATTTGTAACCATGTCAACTCCCCCTCAGTTTGGTGCCTGTCAGCCTCCAGCATAGACAATGGTACAACATAGGATGTCATTTAGCTGCAATAATTAATTGCTCTTTATTTTACTCTGTTAAGAACGCTTCCTTATTGATTTTTGGGCTGCACCTGAAGCATCACTAGTTTGTTTTTTTTCCCCCCAACTACCTGCTGCTGCTAAGTCGCTTCAGTCGTGTCCAACTCTGTGCGACCCCAGAGATGGCAGCTTACTGGGCTCCTCCGTCTCTGGGATTCTCCAGGCAAGAACACTGGAGTGGGTTGCCATTTTCTTCTCCAATAAATTTAAGTGAAAAGTGAAAGTGAAGTCACTCAGTCGTGTCTGACTCTTTGTGAGTCCATGGACTGAAGCCTACCGGGCTCCTCCGTCCATGGGATTTTCCAGGCAAGAGTACTGGAGTGGGGTGCCATTGCCTTCTCCCCAACAACCTGAGCCAGCTATTATTGATCAACTAACGCAGCCCCCTCTGGCAAAATATGCTCCATCAAAGACACAGATCAAGCCAAGCAACAGTGCATATATAGTCAAATGCTGCCATGGGAAAGAGCCAGTGACCGGCGGTTGCTTATCTAACAGCACCAAAGATGAAACTGATAGAAAAGGAACAAGTAAAAAGAATGTGGCATTCTATGTTTCCTTTTGTTCTCTACTTATTCATAATAATTAACCTCAACATAATTATGTGGCTGCACGGGTTTACATAGCAACTTTCGATTAGCTTTCACACAACTGTCCAGGAGGTCTGTCCTTATCTGTGGAAAGTTTTCTTTGACTAACAAATAATTTTAGGTAATAAAGCATACAAGTTAAGAATCTGTGCTCTGACATGTGCTTAGATTGTATCCCATCTTGGTCACATAAAGGCTACATGAATTTGCAAATTCTTTACCATTACCAAACTTTGTTTTCCTTGCGTATTAAATGAGGATGTATGATTGTCAGAAAAGGATGATGATGTTGTTTGATGAAAGTTACGAGCAAATAGAAAAAAGGTATCTGTTGTGACAAGGATGTGAAACTCAGTTGTCATGGAGGCAACTGTTCAAAGTGAGAAACAGCAAAATGACCTACCAGAAGTTCAGTCTTCCTAGTCCCCAAGGCCCATGAATGAGGTCCTAGAATCTTGAATTTGCCATCCTCACATGAGTTTTCATATAGTCCCTTCACCATTTGGAAGATTCAGGCTCTGTGCCTGTCGATTCACCAAGATCAAATCATTGATGCAATATACTTGAGAATCTTCCTGGGTTTCCACAGGTCAATTTTTTCATCACACTCAAGCATCACACTTTCCTTAGCACCATTTCCACAAATATAAAGAGGTATTGTATAATAAAGTATCTTATTCTTAGAGACAATTAAAGAATCAAGTGTGATTCTTACATATAATGTGCTTAGCACAATGCTTGGCACCTAATAAATATTAGGATGAAGGTTATTCTATATAAGAATGTTATCATAGTAAATAAGAGCATGATGTCTACAACTAAAGTAACATATCTAATATTTAATCACAATTAAATTTTCATAGGTATGTTAAATCCTATCACGAATAATGTATAGCTATGTCAAATCTAAAAGATTAAATATTCAGCATCATAAGAGAAATCATTGAATTTTTCTTCACCTTGCTCTGCAGTAACTGGTAGTAAATCACTGCTATCCTCAAGCTGCTAACTGTCTTCTTGTAATAAGAAACATTTCCCATTATTCCGAACATGTAAATATAGCCAGAAAATCTGGCCAAAGTTATTACTTCTATCCCTCATCACTGTATCAGTGTGAGGCTTAGAACCCTTCATACTACTTTGAAGCTAAGGTAAAGTGTCATTTCTCTGTTGAAGTGGAAATAATTTTAAGAAATTTGATTTTTTATTGCCACATATTATGAGTTAAGATTCAAGTTATAATTTACAAAGACAAAGCAAAAGCAACTTTGGAAATTCAGCCTGTCATGACCATGAAACCACTTGCTATAGGTAAACCTATAGTGCTTGCTATATCCCCTCATCTTCTATACTTGTGGTATAAGCCACTGAAGAAAAGGCATTTCAGTTTTTCTACCATTTAGTAGGACTATTTAGGGATTAGATATGTTAGCCACTCAATTGTGTCCGACTCTTTGTGACCCCATTGACTGTAGCCCACCAGGCTCCTCTGTCCATGGAATTCTCCAGGCAAGAATAGTGGAGTGGGTTGCCAAGCCCTCCAAGGGATCTTCCCAACAGATTCTTTACCACTGAGCCATCAGGGAGGCCCAGGCATTAGGTATAGGTATAGAAATTATTTCACTTCTTCTGATGCATTTACTAGCCTTATTGTGCAGCACGGTGTACTGAACCCTTCTTTCCAGAAGCCACATGGTCTATTCTAACACATACTTTAAGAAATCCTTTACCATGGAAATAAGCCCTCTTTTTCCAGTTAATATTTATTCATAATGTTGCAGTTAAATTTTGCTTGTTGCATATGTTTTCACCTTATATTTACTATTTCATATCATGGGTTATCTAAGGGAAAGGATGATACTTCTTTTTTTTAAATATGTATTCCAAATCACTAGTAGAAAGCTGTAAAGCAGAAGAAAAGATAAGGAAAAAAAGGATGATGCAATGAAGAAAGTGCATTATTAAGGTGGGTAAGCAGGCTACAGGAAACATCGTAGACATATCTTTGTGACTCAGTTTTTAACCATGAAACACTTATTCAAATCATATAGATAGATTCATATATAGATGAATGGATAAACAGATACACACATATACATATATATTGTCACTATCATTGAGTATTTCTGTATACCTAATTCATTATCATTGCAAACACATAGCCAAATATCTTCACCTCATCTTCAGGTATCTGTTAACCTACATAATTACTGCCAGCTTCAGAAATAATTTAATTTTGTTATCACAATGTGGGGGGTGGGGTGGGAGTGAGCAAAGACATTCTGTAGAGAAGATGAAGACATTAAAAGTATTCTCCACAATTATGGAAAATAATATTCCATGATATTTTAACTACATTTTAGCCATCAGGATACAGGGTTTCTCATCAAACTAAAGCTATATTATGACTCAGTTGACTGATTTTAACATTAGTTTATATGACAACCTAAGAAGCAGTTAAGTCATCTAATTCCTGTCGGTTTTCTAAACTTCACTGGGGTCAAAAAATCACCCAGGAAGCAAGTTAAAATGATACATTTGCACCTTCAGATCATTTGAATCATTAATTCTGCTGTATTGGAATCTAGATTCTACATTTTTAACAGTTTTCAGCAAGCTGATACATTTATTATGTAAATATGTTTAGGATTTATTATAGTTAATAAAATATATTTTTAAAAAATGCTACTGAAATTAACAGTACATCTGAAGAACTGTGAAGGCCTTGGGATTTTACTCTTTACAACTCTTTACATGGTGACAGACTGACCACCATATTTTCATGGATGTTTTCAGAGACATTTGAATCCAGGGTGAAGATTCAAGGACTTGGTAGGTAGACTCATTAAAAAAAAAGACCTGAGGTAAATACACATTTATATGGATTTTCATGCTTTTCTAAGTCTCTTAAAGTGTATTAAAGAAGCTAGCCAGTAAAGTTATCTGAAAAGTTCCAATCCAAATAGAAAAATTATGACTCTTCTTAGCAGAAGGTTCATATATGTTGACCTTTAACTATATTTACTGGTTTTAAGATGGTAGTTATTTAAATTCAAATACATTCTAAAAGATCTATACTTTTTACTCTCCTTCCCCAAATTTTATGTTTTTGATGTTATATTTAACATCTTCATGTTTATCTGTTTTATCCATTTATCCATTCACTGTTCATCATACTAGCTTTACTATTTTCTTATCTTTAGTCTTTGTACTGGCTTATTTAAATAGTTGATCCTCTGTCCTTACTAGATATTTGCCTTTCCCAGTGAGATTTTCCCTTTTCTGCAGATTCTTACTTTTCATCTAGAGAAGACATCTGAAAGCATTTCCTTTACATTAGGTTTAGTATTGATGACCTCTCTTAATTTTTTGCTTGTCTGAGAAGTTCTTTATTTCCTCTTCAGTTCTAAATGGTAATATTGCTGGGTAGATATCCTAGGTTGCAAGGTTTTCCCTTTCAGGACTTTGAATATATCATGGCATCCCTATGGCCTTTAAAGTTTCTGCAAAGAAATCAGCTTATGGCTTTAAGGGGATTCCATTGTGCATGACTTTGATTTTCTCTTTCTGCCTTTAAAATTCTGTCTTTATCTTTGACTCCTTTGCCATTTTAATTATGATATGTCTTGGTGTGGGTCTTTACAGGTATATCTTTGTTGGGACCCTCTGTGCTTCCTGTACCTGGATATGTCTCCTTCTTCAGGTTTGGGGCATTTTCAGCCATAATTTCCTCGAATATATTTTTAATTTCCTTCTTTCTCTCTTTTCCTCCTTGGACCCCTTAAATGTCAATGTTGGTATCCTTAACGTTAATAGTTGCTTTAATTTATTAAAATTCTTTTTTTCTTTTTTTTTTGTTAAGGACCACACATAATTTGCCAAGTTAGCTTTACCATACAGATACACATAAAATATATCAAACAGAAACATTTACATATAGTATCCATTTCCATTATTCTATCTTTTGGGTCACATGCATTCTACTATGTCATTTATGGATTCTTCATTTCTGATTGGGTCTTTATTTATATTTTCTAGTTCTTTGTAAGTGTTCACTGCTTATAGAAACACTTTTCCCTAATTCAATTAATAGTTTCATTACCAAGGCATTGAACTCTTTATCTTGTAAATTGTTTTTCTTTTTTTTTCAAGGGTTTTCTCTTGCTCCTTCAAGTGAGAGTAGTTTCTCTGCCTTTTAATTTTGCTTAACTTTCTTTGCCACTATGAATTTAGGTGAAACAGTTGCCTATTGCAGTCTTGATAATATACACCCTCACTCAATTTCTTTCTCACACTCAGTCTATGGGTCTACATTGGTCTAGAATTCTCAACCCTTAGATATGGGTGCTTGCTATAATTACTTGGGAACAAAAACTCATTGTCTTGCTCCAGTATTTCTGACTTTATCAACTGCATGGCAAAAATCATCTTCTCAGTTGCAAGCATCACACTACTGAAAGTCATCATTAATTTCTCATTCCTTATCCAACATATATATTCAGTTATATATTCTTAACACTTCCATCTCCTTGGCCTCTTCTACTATTCAGACCATGATCACTGACAACTGTAAGTGGAGACAACCTGTTCCTCTGCCTTGTCCTCATTGACCTTGATCTGCTCCATTATCCACAGTGCAGTCTAAGTGACTTTTGGAGGAGAATTTTAATCATATCATTCTCTCAGAAGCTACAATGTCTCCCTCTGACCTCAAATTAAAGTTCAAACTTCTTAAATCATTTTAATACCTTTCTTGGTGCCTTTGTCATTCCTAGGGTTTTAGTATGCTACATTCCAGTCATATGGATATCTTTTATGTCCTAGGCCACAGCATGTTTTTCTATCTCTGTTTCCCTGCTAGAGACTTTTACTCCCTCCTCACTTGGCTAAGTCTACATACCCTTCAAGTTGCAGGATAAACATCAGTACTTCCAAGAAAACTTCCGCATCCCCACAATCCAGATTAAGTGCCTGTACAAGGGCTCTGATGGCAGTCAAAAAATAAATGTAATAATCATCTCACTATGTTGCAATTTTCTGCCTATTCTTTATATCCAACCATATAAGAGAAACCAAGAGAAAAGTAATCATTTTACTGTTGTGCAGTTATATTCTCACTGTCTAGCACATGGCTGTATAACATAAATATTTTGTCAACATGTAATGAATGGAATATGTTAAAGCACTATGCCAGGAATATTATAGTGAAGAGATTACAGCTGATTATTGAATAACACCAGTTTGAACTACAAAGGTCCACTTCTATACAGATTTTTTTTCAACAAAAACATTGGAAATATTTTGCCATTTACATAATTTGAAGATAAACCATATAACCTAGGAATATCAAAATATTTAAGAAAAAGTTTTATCATGAATGCATAATAGATATTAATCTGTGGTTTCATAGGCATACGGTGAGTGATATTTAATATGAAATTAATAAGCTGTTAGTTTTGTGACTTTTCTAAGAATTACATTATCATAAAATATGCTTCTCTCTCTCATATTGTAAAAACTGCCTATCCAGTCTATCTTTTCAGGTGTTTTTTTTTTTTCTATGTAACAATGTTTCCAATATTGTATTAAGAATATGATTATAATACTCTATGCCATAAATATTTTATAAAAATTCATTCATTAGTGTATAGGCCTGGATACCATGAATCAATCATATTACTGCTTCTTTAATATCTGCTTGAGTCAATATGCATGAATCATTATATGTGTAACTGAATATGAATTTCTTTTTCATATTATCTTTTCATTTTGATGTCTACTGATAACACTACTTATAATATCTACAATGTTTTGTATCATATAAGACAATATTGATGTAGGTAGTGACAGAATTAATCATGTAAATACATGATATAAACTTATGGTATCAATAAATACAGTACTAGAAATGCATTTTCTCTTCCTTAGAATTTCCTTAATAACTTTTTTTCTAACTTCCTTTAGAACACAATATATATTTAGCACACAAAATATATGTGAATTGATGGTTTAGGTTATCGATGATGTTTATGGTCAAGAGTAGGCTATTAGTAGTTTAGTTTGGAGGAATAAAAAATTATATGAGGACTTTTGACTGTGCAAGGAGTCAGTACCCCTGACCCCCATACTGTTCAATCATCAGCTGTATAGATATAATAAGAAATTTAATACGATATAGGATATTTACCTGTTCCTAGGCATCTGATAACAAAGTTATCTTTTCAAAATTTTGAAATTTAAAATAATTGTTATAATATAGGGTGATGATTTTTGTCCACTGAGCCTGTCCACTGAATAGACCAAGGATGAGTTTAATGGTTCAGGTCTTTATTTATATCACTGTAATAGGCCAGCACTCTGATTACTCATTTTGACAATAGAAGTCACACTTGTTCAGTATTTGGGCACTTATTCAAAAGGCAATGTTTTATTTCCTTTATGATGTGGAATTATTTAGAATAACAAAGGTAGTCTTAACTTCACTTTTTGAGGAAAACTAAAGTGTAAATTAAGCAATTTTTAAGAGATTAAAGTATAAGACATTTAAAGGGTTGAAAGAATACAAAGATGACTAAAACAAACTCCCTGCCTTAAAGCAGCCTATAGAAGTGAGGCAAGTAATTATGTCTCAAAATCTAGTATAAGAAAAACTAACAATAGCTGTAATAGTAATAAAAAATGTCATGAAGATACAAGAGTGTTTGATATTGCTTTCAGCAGATTCAAGGAGTGAGGTCTGAAGAATATTATGGAAGATGTCACATGAGAACTTGGTGGTAGCTAAAGTTTGGGTGAGTGGAGAATGGAATAAAGATTTCCATGGGGAAGTAGTAGCATTGTCATCAATGACTTGGACTAAAACAAGAATGTGCATGGCCTGTTTGGGGAGCATTGGGTATCCATACATGTGCAGTATATATTGAATGGAAAGACAGGGGTGTGGTAAAGAACTGTTGCGGATGAGATTGGAAAGTAGGATTAATGCCATATTCAAAAGGGCTTTGGTTGCTGAATAGTAAGAATACATTTAAGGTTTCTAACCAGTATGGTCATTCTTCAGAAATAAACAATTTTCGGTTGAGTCTACCTTGACATTTTTGTTAAGCTCCATGAATTCTGTATTAAGTGTCAACCCCATATAATTTGATGCTGGACCTCCTGAAGTAAAGAAGGAGATTACAGTGATTTGAACAGTACAATGAAAATTTGCTACCATTGAAATGCTAATGTAGATGCAGTTTTTGCTGAAGTGAATTTTTATTGTGGGAGATGTAGATTTCAGGAATAGGATATTTCACTTTTTATCTGAGAAATATTTTCAAGAGCATAACTGTTATAGTATCTTTAATGAATCATTTTCATTATTTATTTTCCCATTCACTTTATGCCATCTTCACATAGAAGAATAGACATTGTTCTTTAACTACAGGTATAAAGAGAGAAGGAATTATCTGTAATCATTCAACCCTTTCACTTAAGTACTAATCAGTTCTCAAAGAAATTATGTGAAATATTTTTGCTATATTTAGACTATCTTTGGCATCTAAGTTTATGGTAAAATAATATTCAATCCATTTTCTTTGATTGGGTGCTTTCCAGTTTTCTACTTCTGCAAAGCAGCTGAAGAGAAAAGAAAGGACATAAAGGACAAAGCATATAAACTGATTGCATTGCAAAGTATAATTGAAAACATGTGCACTGCAATATTTGAGTAAATGGCAGGCATATAATTGTCAGTTCTTCTTTAAAGTAGGCATATGGTTAACAGGAAATAAGTTTGAAATAATCTTTATGTGGAAGCAAAATTACTTCCTCTTTAGTATTCATTTCTTAGCAGAATACTTAACATGTTCTGTATTTGAATATAAAGAATCTTTTGAGAGTACAGTAATAGATTTGTGGATTGGATTAAACACACAGCACATTTCCAAACCTTAAATTATATATGTTACATGATAAAATATATTATTTAATTAAAAGTATGCTCTAGATCAGCATTTTTATTTCATAATAAGATAGCATTATTTTCAAGTCTATAAATTGGATTTTTTAAAAAGCTCATAAACACAGTATGGTTACTAAAAGTTGTAGCAATCATGAAATAGTTCACTTCATAATTCATAATTTTCTTCTGAAAAATCTTTATCATACAGAATTTTAATTATATGTTACTTTAAGAGTCAAGTCCTAAATTTTTCTTTTAACATACTTATTAGGGTCTTACATTCTTATATGTTGTGTATCTGTTAATATGTCAACTTTGTTTTGTAAATGTATAATGTGTTTTCATATAATGTATCATATATATTACATGGGTAATTAATCAGACCCATGATCAAAAAACTCAAATGACTTTTACTACTTTAAATAGGATTGTGTGGTTTATTGAAACTGTTATTCTAAGAAATATTGATGGATTTGGGACTTGTACCAGAGTACAAGAAACTATGTAATTTATATATACTAGCTCGAGTCAAATGTATTATCATTTATTGATAAGCAGTTTAGCAAGTGCTTGGCGTTAGTCAGTCCCAGATTAAATCTTTGGCTGCAGAGTACTTTTTATTAAATAGCTTTGGACAAGTCACTTAAAATGTCCAAGATTCTACATTCTTAGCTATTAATTTGCACTAATCCCTATCTTGCAAAGTGTTATAGATCTTAAATGACCAATTTAAAGTGCATAGAACAGTGTTTCTTAGCAGGATTTACTACCAGTATTGGTTTTACACATAGGAGAAACTGTGGCCTTATTTCTATTATCAAGAAATCAATATTCTGATAACATGCTTGAAATTAATTGAACAGCAGAGAGAGTACCACAAATGAAAAACAAACACCTGCGTGCATCAGTGAGCCCCCTCCCCCCTCCACACACACATATTAACAGGTAAACATTTGTCATTGCAGGGAGCTGCACATTTTGTGTACAGTGGAGAGAAGCAGAGGGATGCACCAAAGCTGTGAATGTACCATCCCCACACTTCACATGACAGGATAGATCTGAACCCTGATGTC
The DNA here is from genome assembly GCF_054371585.1 of Giraffa tippelskirchi. NCBI lineage: Eukaryota > Metazoa > Chordata > Mammalia > Artiodactyla > Giraffidae > Giraffa > Giraffa tippelskirchi. Next base: position 77,495,783 of record NC_137275.1, on the reverse strand, counting down.
TCTGAGATCTCTAAATCAAATCTTTCTGCATGACTCTATTTATATGAAAGGCAGCACAATTAACAGAGTTCCAGTTATTGTATTTGTGCTTCTGGGCAAATAGTTATTATCATATCCAAGTAGGATATATTTGATGTAAGCCTCATGCACTTTTAACTTATCTAGGTCTTTTCTTGCCCATTTTAGGGACAGATTTCTAGAAACGAGGGCCTTCAGTAGGGCGTGTCCTGCCTCCAGGTACTCAGAGTTTACATTTGGCATCTTTTACAGGAAAACAGCTGGTCTCTTTGCAAGAGGTGGAGCATGGAAAGAAGATAAACCCTTATGCTATATAGGGCACAAAGAACAGCTTGAAGTAGAATACTCTGAAAACAGTGATACTTAATACAGACTACAGGAGAAAAAGTTATGTAAGTTCTACTTTAAGAATTTTTAAGGGCAGCATTACAATAATCCAATTTTGAAAAACACTATACTTCAGAGAAAATGTCTCGGGAAAATAATGGTATCTTAGCCTCTCAATATCTCTGCCTTCTCCGCTCAATATCTTAGCAACTTCTAAAAGCAAGAGTTAAACCCAATACTTTCAACTTTAGTGACAGAGGAAAACAACTTTGATAAAATACAATTGAAGTCATAGTAACTCTTTTCAAACATCATCCATGCAGTACAGTCCTTATTAAAGTCACCCGTTTTCTTATATACATGAGATCTAGTTTAACTGAATATTAAATAAACTGGGAAACTTTCATAATGAGGTCAGAAAAAATGATATGCAGAACTACATAATCAGATATAGCTTCCTAGGTGGCACAACAGTAAAGAATCTGCCTGCCAGTGCAGGAGATGTGGGTTTGATCCATGAGTCAGGAAGATCCCCTGTAATAGGAAATGGCAACCCACTGTAGTATTCTTGATTGCAAAATTCCATGGAAGAGGAGATGGGCAGGCTCCAGTCCATGGGCTACAAAGAATCAGACATGACTGAGCACGCACACAAATTATTAAGGTGACGGGTGGAGAGAAGTAAGTCACCAAAAGATGTTTTCTTATCTTCTCTGGATACCCAAAGCTAGGCAGAGGGGGTGGAATAAACCTCACTCTTCTCTACTATTTCAGGATGAGCATTTCATTCAGGATAATCAGATATAAATAAATATGGCCCTAAAGTAATTTTACTAAATATATAGTTATATTACATCCATGCTACATCCTATGGAAGAAAGCTCTGTAAGGAATATATGTTCTTCAGAATATTTGAGTTATTTTAGAGCTAGATATATATAAGGAAATCAAAAAATTAAACATCAGAAGTACTCTCATCCTGTGGCCTGAGTTTAAAACCTATTTACTGTATGTTCAGTTTTTTAGACAACAAATACTTTTTTAACTCCTACTAAATTCCAGGTACTATTTTAGCAACTGTGAACCAGACCTAACTTTGCCCTTCTTGGAGCTTACAATGAGAGTGAGAATAATCTACAAATAATCCATTCCTATATTGCTAAAGGCTATGAAAAAAACAAATACATGAAATGAACTTTAGAATGACTAAATGAAGGGACAAATGCTAATTTAGTTGAGTAGTCAGAGAAATCCCCTCAAAGAAAGTAAATTTTAACTTGAAACCCAAATTATGAGTGGAAGCAACCATATAATCATCTAAGGAGATAGAATCCCAGTAAAAGCAAATAGTACTATTAAAACCCTCAGAGCCAAATGTGAAAACCAGTTGTTTGGCAGAGGAGGAAACGGGTGAATGTTGTAGAGAACAAGGTCATAAAATTGGTCATTCAGATTCACAGGAAAAAGTATCTTCCAATGTAATTATACTAAAGTACAGGATAATTTGAAGAAGTGTTATAAGACATAACACTTAGAATAAATGGTTTTGGCTCCTGTATAGAGGGTAGATCTACTAAGTTAGAGTGAGAGGAAAGAATTAGTAAGTTATTACTAAGATGACTTGGAGTTTTGGGGGTCCCAAAATACATTGTTAAGTGTAAGTTATATATGTGTGTGGTTTGTAGTTTTCATGTTTGAAATAGTTTGTTTTCAGATATCAGCTGCTTGTACAGGACCTTGAAATTCATAAGTTTCAGCATTATGCCTGAAATGTCTAATGAATAGAAGAGCTTTGATATTTTTCTTTATTTCTAATGATCAATATATCGCTGCCTCCACAGGTGTCACGTGTAGTAATAACTTGAGTGTAATGTACTAATGAATAAAAGGGCTGGAGAAGCTTACAAATGTGGTCCATTCACAGGAAATGTATGCTAACAGTGAGTATTTAATAGCTGAATAATTTATTTCAGTTACTTTTGGGGTCTAAGCATTTGTTCATTTAGTAAACACACACCAATGGCCCTCTTTGCCAGGTACTGTGTTGGGCATTAAATATATACAAAGAACAAAAATGACCTGCTACCTGAGCTCAAGAAGCTTTTGAACTAGTTATCCAAATATAAATGTTCTTTCAGTTGGGAATATTTTGTTTTCAGAGGATAGTAATGATAAGGTATGTTTCTATATCAATAGAATAATCTATGTATTCAACTTAATTTGTAATTGCCTGCTATGTTTTAAACCCAATAACAATGCCAGATAATTAAGCTTCAGTAGAAAAACTGTATTTGGTGATACTGCTCAAAAGGTTTCTCTTTACCTAATAGAATATTATTTAGTTCTTTGTATATTATATTTGAAAGAAATTAGATTGAAGAAAAAACAGAAATTATGTGAGAGCAAAACCAACTGAACTTCTAAATTATGGAGCTCATTTCACTTGGTACCAGTGATGAAATGGGACTTTTAAAAAAATGAAACAATTTTTTGTTTATTTGAGTGACTAGAGTATATGCATCTAACATTTTGAACAACATTTATTTACTTATTTGTCCCTCTAGCAATTCATCTATCTATCTGTTGATTTATTTGCTACAGGTATTAATAGCAAAACTGTTTGCTGATGAGGGTAATATTATTCAAATTTGTTCTATTTCTTCCAGTGTTTTATGTTTTCTGTCTTTCCTTCTTTACTTTTGCTAATAATAAACATTTAGGCCAATAACTCTTTAAAATATTAAAATATGATACTATTTATAGAAATGTATAAATTACATTGAAAGTATAGGATGTTGTTTAGTCAGTAAGAACCCTTTTGCAGCCCACCAGGCTTCTTTGTCCATGGGATTTTCTGGGCAAGAATACTAGAGTGAGTTGCCATTTCTTTTCCCAGGGTATCTTCCCAGCCCAGGGATTGAACCCGTGTCTCCTGCTTGACAGTTGGATTCTTTACCACTGAGCTACCAGGGAAGTCCAAAAGTATAGGATGCTGCTCCTATAATAATGCTTCACAAAATAACATGAATGACAATGATTACATGATAATATTATTGTTTTTAGAACTGGTAAAATCATGTTTAACAGCATTATTTTAATAATAAGTATATTTGCAAAATTTTCCATAGGCTCTCCCTTGGCAATAAGTAGAATTTGATTTTCATATATTCTTTGGAAAATATAAATTCAAAAATAAAAAGGAATCCAGAATTGTAATATCTAGTCCCCGAGATTCAAACAAAAGAAGCAGATGGATTGGTAAATCCATTTTAGTAAGCTCAAATATTAAGCCCAGTGCTAAGAAGGTTAAAAACATTCCTGAGGGAAAACCATTACCTACATCATGAGAGCATACCCTTGCAGAATGCAAAACCTCATTTCACTCCATAGCCAAATGAATCACAAAGAACAACTGACAGTATGAAACCTATATAGGCTTTAAGTTTCTTTGGGGAATGCTAGAGGGTGCTCAATGTGAACCAGTATACGAAAAGCAGAAAATATTAGAATCTTAAATTATTTTTATATTTTGAATAGGAAATTAAGATTGGCACTATAAACCCTTACTTTTATCTCCTTAGGTAATACTCATCATGTCACGTGCTTTAAGTGGTTCCAACAAACAATAAGAGGCACAGAAAAGTTGACAAGAGCACATGTCCAAATTCTGTAAGTTTATTTAATACGAGATAACATGATACATGCTTAACGTGCACAATCACTATATAATAGCTATAAGGTGAAGTGAAGTCGCTCAGTCGTGTCCGACTTTGCAACCTCATGGACTGTAGCCTACCAGGCTTCTCCGTCCATGGGGTTTTCCAGGCAAGAATATTGGAGTGGGTTGCCATTTCCTTCTCCAGGGGGTCTTCCTGACCCAGGAATTGAATGAACCTAGGTCTCCCACATTGCAGGCAGATGCTTTACCCTCTAAGCCACCATGGAAGCCCATGTATATAATAAAATTATATATTTTATAAGTAACTAACTTTTATCGTACTTACTTAAGAAATACTTATATGCTGTTAACTCTAGGGTGTCCAAATGTTCTGAGGCCACAAATGTTTAACATATATTTAAAAAATATTTTTCTAAAAGCTCCTAGAAGTGTGCTTTCTGTGTCACATCTAAAATTATTCATGAGAAATGTGATGAATCTTTTCTACTATGTTTTCTTCCAGGAATTTTACAGCTTCAGATCTTAAATTTAAGACATTAATCCATTTTGAACTTTTCTGTGTACGGTGTATAATAATGGTCAAATTATATATTTTGCAGGTGGATACCCAATTTTGCCAACACTATTTGTAAAAGAGACTATTTTTTTCCCATTTGCCACTTTATTATCACTTTGTTCATGCAATGGTCTCATATCTGATGAACAGCTGTGACAGTTATTTTGAATTTTCTATCATGTAAGTCACATAAAACTCCATCTCAACAGGGTCAGTTTCTGGACAGTTGTTGATTTCCTTTGTTTGTTTGGAACATCTTTGTCTGATTATTTTCCTTTACTCTCACTGTTGAAGTCTACACATTAGACAAGACAGGCATGTTTCCCAGTCCTTACAAACAGGCTGCACACAGGAGAAGATCTCTACCAGTCAGCCCTGCTGAAGATTCTGTGGACTTCTACCACCTCCTTCATTCCCCAGGAAGAATCAGGAAATTGTGGCTTTTGTCTCCTCACTCAGTGCTGTGCCAGGAGAGAGGACCATTGGCATCTATCAGACTGCTTTCCCCTCATGGGATTGGACTGTTCCCAACTCAGCAGAGCTCCAAAACTGGTAAGGTGCCACTTTTGAGGGCAACCACAGATAGGTTGCAAGCTGGATGCAAGGGTTGCCTCTATACTCCACCAGGGACTAGCTCGGAGGTGGGTTTTTTCATTTGCTTGTCTGTTCTGAGCTAGGGGAGCCTCTATCAATCAATCCCATCTATGAGCCCCAGCTACTATCTTCATTCTCCCCTTAGTGCTTAGACTGTGCAGGTTGGCCAGAAGTTCGTTTGGGTTTTTGGCAAGAGTTATAGGAAAAACCTGAACGAACTGTTTGACCACCCGATAAAACCTATGGGACACAGCAAAAACAGTTCTAAGAGGGAAGTTTATAGTGATACTAGCTTATCTCAGGGAACAAGAGAAATCTCAAATAAACAATCTAACTTTACACCTAAAGCAGCTAGACAAAGAAGCACAATTAAAACCCAAAGTTAGCAGAAGGAAAGAAGTCATAAGAATCAGTCATAAAAATAAATGGAGACTAAAAAATCAGAAAAAAAATCAATGAACTAAACGCTGGTTCTTTCTTTGAAAAGATGATAAACAATTGATAAACCTATAGCCAGACTTATTAAGAAAAAAAAGGGAAAGAACCCAAATAAATACAATTAGAAATGAAAAAATAATTTACAACCAACACCACAGCAATATGAAGGACCATAAGACAACTACCAAGAAACTCTATGCCAAAAAATTGTGCAGCCTAGAAAAAAATGGACAAATATTTAGAAAGGTACAATCTCCCAAGATTAAACCGGGAACAAACAGAAAATACGAACAGATCGATCACAAGTACTGAAACTGAAATACAGAAATATAGATAAACAGAATAGGATAGAAACTCCAAAGGCAAACCCACATATCTATGGTCACCTAATCTATAACAAAGGAGGCAAGAATATTCAATGGAGAAAACACAATCTCTTTGATAAATGGTGCTGGGAAAACTAGACAGCTTCATGTTTTGAAGCTAGAACCTTCTCTAACATGAAAATAAACTCAAAATGGGTTAAAGACCATTTTAATGTAAGACTAGATACTAAATTCAATGTAAAACATAGGCAGAGTACTCGTTGACATACATTGTAGCAGTATCTTTTTTTTGACCTGTCTCCTAGAGTAGTGGAAATAAAAACAAACAGATGAGTTCTTAACTAAACTTAAAAGCTTTTGGATAGCAAAGAAAACCATAAACAAAATGAGAAGGCAACCTACAGAATAGAAGAAAATATTTGCAAATAATGTGGCCAACAAGGGAATAAATTATTAAATATACAAATTGGTCATACAGCTCAATAGCAAATAACGGGCGGAAGACCTAAATAGACATCTCTCCAAAGAAGACATATAGATGGCCAAATACACAGATAATGCTCAACACTGCTAATTATTAGAGAAATGCAAATCAAAACCACAATGAGAGATCACCTCACATCAGTCAGAATGGCCATCAAAAAGTCTAACAAATGTTCAATAAATGCTGGAGAGGGTGTGGAAAAAAGGAACCCTCCTACACTGCTGGTGGGAATGTAAATTGGTACAGCCACTAAGGAGAGGAGTCTGGAGGCTCCTTATAAAACTAAAAATCGAGCTACCATATGACCCAGCAATCCCACTCCTGTGCATATGCCCAGAGAAAACTCTAATTTAAAAAAGTACATACAGCCCAGTGTTCATTGCAGCATTATCTGTAATAGCCAAGACATTGAAGCAACCTAAAGGTGCTTCAACAGATAAATGGAAGGTGTGGTGTGTTACACACATATTGAGTTGGTTGAAATGGATTTTTCTGTAACATATTATTGAAAAACCTGAACAAAATTTTCAGCCAGTACCTACACACACACAGAGGAATACTACTCTTTTATAAAAATAAAATAATGCCATTTGCAACAACACAGATGGGCCTAGAGATTATCATACTAAATTAAGCCAGATAAAGACAAATATCATATGATACCGTTTATATGTGGAATCCAAAATTGATACAAATGAATTTATACACAAAACAGGCCCACAGACCTAGAAAACAAACCTATGGTTACCAAAGTGGATGCGGGTAGAGATACATTAGGAGTTTGGGATTAACATACTCATACTACTATATGTTGGAGAAGGGCACGGCAACCCACTCCAGTGTTCTTGCCTGGAAATTCCCATGGACAGAGCAGCCTAGTGGGCTACAGTCCATTGAGTCGCAAAGAGTCAGACATGACTGAGCGACTTAACAAGCATGCACTTTATATATAAAATAACTAACCAACAAGAGCATAATGTATAGCACATGGAACTATACTCAATATTTTGTAATAAGGGAAAAGAATATGAAAAAGAAATAGTTACATATATAGCTGTGTAGTTATAATAGTTATATATAACTAAGTCAATTTGCTGTGTACCTGAAACTAAGAACATTGTAAATAAAAATCATAAATAAATAGAAATATATAAATACAAGGGAGTAAATACAATGTTGTTAAGACATTTTAATGCGTGATCACACCATGGTTTGCTGGAGAAGACTCTTGAGAATCCCTTGTATTGCAAGGAGATCAAACCAGTCAATCCTGAAGGAAATCAACCCTGAATATTCATTGAAAGAACTGATACTGAAGATCCAATATTTTGGCCATCTGATGCAAAGTGTGGACTCATTGGAAAAGACCACTTGCTTGGAAAGATTTAGGGCAGGAGGAAAAGGGGGCAACAGAGGATGAGATGGTTGGATGGCATCACTGACTCAATGGACATGAATTTGAGCAAAATCTGGGAGATGGTCAAGGACAGGGAAGCCTGGCGTGCTGCAGTCCATGGGGTCACAAAGAGTTTGACACGATCAAGTGACTGAACAACAAGACATTTTAGTAAGAACCTTGGTGGACAGCCTTATAACTTTTAAGTGAAGAGGCACAAAGTGTTAGAACCAGGCAGCTACTGTATAAAATACCAAAAATTGTAATCTAACAGAAGGAGCCAGTGGCTTGCAGGTAGGGAAATAGAACTCTTGAAAGACAGTCCCAGCACTCAGGGGCTCTGATGTAACCTTGAACAGAATTCTTACTGTTTCACAGTATACATGTTCTGTGGCATACTCAGTAGAGGTAATAAGAAATTTCTTTTATTTTTTAAGAAATAATTTCTGGGTATAATTTTTTTCTCCCTACTTCATTCTAGAAAAATTAGGCAAAAGGTCATAGAAAAAATATTATTTTACCATTTTAATAAATACAGTAGGAATAGAGACTATAACTTATGAAACTGTTGAAAATATTTATAAGAAGATTCACCATAAGTTAGTGATAAGATTCAGGAATGGCTCTCTCACAAGCATTTTAAATTTCCCATTTTGACATATTCATGAGAAAAGAACACTGTAGTCACTTTTTAATTCTTACACCCAAAGAAACCATAAGTTTTCCTTAAAGTACCTTTTAAAATAATGCATTTATACCAATTATCTGAATTATTTATACCTACTATCTGTTCACTTATCTCTTTTAAAAATAAATGAGTTGCTACAATATTTAGACAGTAGTTTCAAATTAAAAGTAGAAAGGCTGGTCCATCCCATAATTCCCCTAAGATCATGAAGTCAGCAAAATTGCTTTTGATATAGCATATTTCATCAAGTAATTATTAAGGCATGTTCTCTCTAGGTATTTTTGAACACCCACTTATTTTGTTTTTAATGAAAAATTGCCCAGTATAACTAAGTTGCTTATGAATGCTTGGATCAGTATTTTCACTGTGTTTGTAAGTTTTCTGATAACCTACTTCCCTCTAAAATAAGTGGCTGTTATATAAAATAAAGGGTAGACCCATTAATTTTGAATAGATCACATTCTTTAAATAGAAAGTTCACAGATAATACTCAATTTTAAGTAACAAGTAATTAAAAACTAAATATTTAACTCTCAATGAGCTGTTCCAAGTTAGGGCAAAATCAGGATTAGCAGTCACTAATTCATATTTCTTTTCAAAATATTAAGTTAAAATGACTGCAAATATATTTTCCTCAATGAATCATGTTTGCTATGTTCAGAAATACATTTACCTTTTTAAACAAAACCAACGTTGTTTAATGGAAGCGATTTATTTGGATCAACCCCTACTCCCAAAATCATACTCATAATAGCTACCTCTATTTTTGTACCTACCATGGGCTAAAGATTGATCGTTTCATTTCAAAGTGATAGGGCAAAGCTGTTTATAAACCTCAGCTTTAAATTTCTTCACCTATATATGTTACATGCCCCTAGGGATGCTGTAAGAATTAATGAGTTTGAAAAGTACATTGACCTTTCTAATGAAATGTGCTCTATAAAGTACAAAATGCTATTTTACTTTGCTCCAAATAAGATACACTGCAAATAAAAATATTAAAGATCCAATTAAGCCAAATTGACAATACAAATTATAAATAGAAATCATTGTCTCCAATAAGGTTTTGTTCTAGCTTAAGGAGTTTGTTCTTGTCCCAAATAGCTCTTCTTAGATTAGCTTTGCTTCTATATCTAAGAAATTAGGTCATTTCTTAAAAATATAAATACCAGTAATGTTAGTGTTTTATAGCTGAAATAGATTATTAATTGTGAAATAGATTATTAATTGTGTTTTTCTCTAGCCAGTATATGAGACTCTAATACAACTAGTTTAAGTTTTTTAGTGATAGGGTTTAGTCCAGTGCCTGGCATGTAATAACCTATGTCATAGATTATTTTGTTCAATTTGTCTATCTTATAATGGGAGAAACAGACTGTACAATAACTTGACAATTAATAACATTAATGCTTTTGAAACTTCATCATCTCATCTTTTAATAGTTTGGAAAACTTCAATTATGTAAATCATAGATTAAAGAAATTTCTAAAAGTAATAGTTCTCAAATTCTTGTATCTAAATAAACAATGATAGAAAAGAGTGAAGCATTCAGGTAGAGAGAGTTGGGAAACAATCAAACTGTGCTATCACAAAATGTCTTTGAAATATTTTGAAAATCCTACATAATTTGCATTTATTCAATAATATACTAATGTGTAATTTGTTGTAAAGATAAATTTCCCTTAAATTTAAAAATGTGATAATTCAGGATGACATACATATTTCAAAGCCATGCTCATTTTCTTTATATCATCCCAAATAAAGACTTTATTAATCGGTTAGTTACTGATTATCTATTTCTACCCGTAAGAATGTAAGCTTGTTCAACACAGGGGCAGTATCTTTCTTATTCTTTTCTGTATTCCCAAGGCTTAGAATTACACTTGGTATATTATATACATTTGAATATATTCATTGAATTAAATAAATCAAGCTAGATGAAATGGACCAATTCCTGTAAAGACAGTCTATTTCTTGTTGTGAGAGTCATGCAATACGAATAGACCTATATATCTATTATAGAACTTGATTCAGTAATTAACAATCTTCCAAAAGAAAGAATACCAGACCCAGATAAATTCACTGATGAATTCTACTAAACATTTAAAGAAATTATACCAATTCCCTACAATATTTTTCAGAGGATAGAAGCAGAAGACACTTCCTAACTCATTTTATGAGGCCTGAATTACACAAATTCCAGCAATATATGAAAAAAATGGTACTCTATAACCAAATGGGATTTATCCTATGTATGTAAGCCTAGTTTGAAAATCAATTAATTAATCCCATCATATTAGGCTACAGAATCTTGAACATATTAATAGATATAGAGAAAACACTTGATAAACTCCTACACCCACTCATGAACAAAAGAAACTCTCAGCATACTAGGAAGATGAGAACATCCTCAATTTGATTTTAAGAATTGATTAAAAACTAGAGTTAAGATTATACTTAATGGTGAGAAAACCTGAAACTTTCTCACTAAGGTTGGGAACAAGATAAGTATGTAACCTCTAACTGTTGTTTTTCAATATAATACTGGAAGTTCAAGCTAATGCAATGACATGAAACTGGGGAGAGGGAACAAATAAGATTGGAAAGTAAGAAATAAAACTGTCTTGTTCATGTATCTAGAAAATCCAAAATAATTGACCAAAAAAAAAAAAAAAATCCACCTGAAACTAGTAAGTGACTACAGTAACATTGCAAGATTCAAGGGTAACGTATAAATGTCAACTGCTTTCCTATGTATCAGTAATGGACAAAAGGAATTTGAAATTAAGAGCACAATATCAATTATGTTAGCATCCCAAAATGAAATTGTTAGTTACAAATCTATAAAAAAAAAATATGTCAAAAATCTCTAAGGCAAAACCACAAAAAAATACTTTGATGAAGAAATTAAAGAAAAACTAAACAAATAGAGAAATTTCATGTTCATGAATAGGAAGACTCAATATTGTCAAGATGTCAGTGCTTCCCAACCTGATCTATAGACTGCAGTCAAAATCTCAGCAGGTTATTTTATGGATATCAACAATTTGACACTAAAGTTAATATGGAGAGGTAAAATACCCAGGATAGCCAACTCAATATCGAACTCAAAGAACAAAAGGAACACTAGCCAAATTCAAGACTTACTACAAAGCTACATTTATCAAGATAGTGTGGTATCAGCAAGAGAATATCCAACTAAACATAATGGGACAGAATAGATAGTCCAGAAGTAGACCCATGTAAACGTAGTGAACTGATCTTTGACAAGGGAGCAAAGATAATACAATGAAGCAAAGATAGTCTTTTCAACAAATGGTGCTGGAACAAGTGGACATCAACATGCAAGAAGATCTTACATACTTCATGTTAATTAGGTGAAAATGAATTACAGATTTAAATGTAAAACACAAAACTATAAAACCTGCTAGAAAATAACACAGGAGAATACCTAGATGACCTTGGGTATGGCAATGATGCTTTTAGTTTCAGTACGAGCAGCAAAATCTATGAAAGAAGCAAACTGGACTTCATTAAAGTTAAAAACTTCTTTTCTACACAAGTAAATGCCAAGTGAATGAGAAGGCAAGCCAAAGACTGGGAGAACATGCTTGCAAAAGACACATCTGATAAAAGACTTACTGAAAATATACAAAACTTTACTGAAAATATATATCTCAACAATAAGAAAGCAAATATCCTATTAAAAAGCGAGCCAAAGAATTAACAGATACATCATGAAAAAAGATATAGCAAGTAAACCTTTGAAAAGATATTTGACATCCTACGTCATTAGGGAATTGCAAATTGAAACAAAATGAGGATAGCACTACATACCTATCAGAATAGCAAAAATCCTAAAAATTCACACACCAAATTCTGGCAAAGACAGGGAACAACAGGAGCTCTTATTCTATTGGTATAAATGCAAAATGGTATAGCCAGTTTGGAAGTTATTTATGTGATTTCTTAAAAAACTAAACATACTCCTACCATATAATCCAGAAACTATGCTCCTTGTACTTATCCAAATGAACTGAAAATTGTTCATACAAAATGTCCATACAAAGTCCTGCACATGAATGTTTATAATAGCTCTTTTAATAATTGCCAAAACTTGGAAGCAACCAAGATATCTTTCAGTAAGTGAATGAATAAACAAACTGTGGACATAAATACAATGAAATATTATTCAATGCTGAAAAGAAATGAGCTTTCCAGGCAATGAAAAGACATGGAGAAAATTTAAATGCCTATGACTTAGTGAAAAAGCTAATCTGCAAAGGTTACATATGATATGATTCCAACTAGATGGCATTCAAGAAAAGACAAATCTATGGAAACAACAAAAGGAACGGTGGTTATAATGTGTCAAGTGTGGGGGAGGGAAAAATAGGCAGAGTACAGACAATTTTAGGACAATGAAACTATTCTGTATGATATTATAATGGATACATTTTATTATCCATGGGTCAAAGCTCACAGAATGGACAATTCCAAGAGTGAACCTAATACAAATTAATGATTTGGTGAGAATGATATGTCAGTATATGTTCATTGACTGTGGTACAGATGTTCATAGTGGCGGAGGTTATACATGTGTGGGGATGGAGATACATAAGAATTCTCCGTATTTTTCATACAATTCTGCTGTGAACAGAAAACTGCTCTAAAAATAAATTTTATTTAAAAAAGTACCAAAAACCTAGAAATTTTGAGTTCTTATTAAAGTAAAAACATAATTATTAGTTATGTTCCATATCATAGAAATAAAGGGAAAAGATGAGCTATTAGTAATCAATCACACCAAGTTAAAGTTTTTATAACATTAATTTGTAAATAGCCTCAAATAGTCAGGATTTTAATTAACAGCCAAAATGATTTAGTAAGCTGTGCACTAACCTAATCTCTAATAATAGAATGACTAATTTGATGAAGTAGGGAAAATGTTGTAGCAAGGAGAAGGTGATACAGAGATTTTATGAGACAGAGATAACAGAGAGACCAACGCTTAAGACTGATTTACACAATTTAGTAAGTATTTATCTGAGGAAAAGAGCAGATCATAGATGCGATTATTCAATTCTGTTACAATTTTGTGATGACTTTGATTCATCCTCACAACCTTTTGTATGTATTAATCCAGAAAGTCACCACCAGTATCATGGAATGACAAATTTAGCAAGTATTTATGGATCTTCACTATATATAGGATGTTTGAGATAAATTTTATTGTGAATCCAGTGACAGAATATTTAAAAACTCTCTTTTAAGAGTCTATATATATGAGAAAACAATATCGGGGATATTGAAAAGGTGTTAATTATAGAATATTTGGTAATTGAAAAGGACACAAATATAAGTACCTAAGGAAAAAATAACATCTACACAATGAAAGTTTTTATTGAAATATTTCAGGAAAAAAAAACCTTGGTTTAGATAGCAATCTGGAAAGACAAACTGTTATGGAACACAAAGGAAAGAACTCAGTGAGTAAGAAAAAGCACAGCACCCAAACTCAGAACTCTGAATGTCATGCAGACAAAAATATGAACCAGATAAAGAGTTTCAACTTAAAGTGTTGAAAATATCAAAAGAATAACTGGAAGAATTGAATTGCTCATTTTGGAAAAGGCAAAAGTGAATAAATTCTATGAATACAAACTAAACTGAATGGTCTGTTAGTCCTTTCAGTTAGACAGAAGATGGTGATCAGCCATCATTCAGCTGTGCTGAAAGAACAAGAGAAAATGAGCTCCATTATGAAGAATCTAGAAGTAAAGACTGTTTCGCAGTCAAGGTTGCATAAGTATTAAAATAGACAACACTAAGAATTTACAGACTGTCTTTCTAGAGAGTTTGGAAGAGGACACATGCTTCTCAGCTTTCCTGGGTTAAGTTGCTGTTGTTTGTAACTAGAATAGTACACTCGCTAGCTTCTTAATTCATCTCCACAGCGGGAGAAACCAAGGCGGAATTCACAATTCAGATGGCACTGAGATATGAATTTAAATAAAATGTGAGTTTGAGTAGGGAAGTGTGTGCTGGAGGGGAAAAGTGCTGTAGAAGTAGCTGGCTTACTTCTCTATGTCTGTGATCTTGAATTTCTGATAGCAACTGTTGTTTTTTCTGATGTTATCAAAAGTTCAAGACCATGGACATGGAGAAGTAAACCTGTTACAGTAAAGGCCTCTCAAACATCTCCCAGTAGTAAAGGGCTTTGCTATTTTTGCTGTAGGTTTGCTTCTCTTTTGTTTTCTTGAAGAAAATTTAATTCTTAAATGATCAGGAACAAACTGATTTATGAGTGATATTTGTAAATGTGAAAAATTGATGCAGGCAGTCTAATTAAGCAGCACTTTTTTTTCCCCCAGTCATCTGAAAAGTTGAGAAGAACACATATTCTCTCTCTTTCGATGACTCTAAGCTTAGAATTAAGACTCAAATTTATTTAGTTTGGACTATCTCTGAAGTTTATCTTCTATACATCTTATTCATTCCTCACAGATACAAATGCCATTTACAAAGAAAGAATTTCTCTCATTAAAGAAAACAATTTAAACATTTGCTTTAGACTATTATGCTTTGTACCTGATTAAACAGTAGTTATACCAATTACCACCATGGCCCATACAAACACCATTCAGCCACTTTAAGAACAGCTATTTTTAAATCTGATCAGCTTATCTGAATATAATAAATTCAGCTGGACATAATAGTACAGGAATACCTTAGAGATACTGCAGGTTCAGTTTCAGACCACCAGAATAAAGTGAGTATCCCAATAAATCAATCATACATGTTTTAATTTTCCCAGTCCACATAAATATTATGTTTATAATGTAACGTATTAAGTGTGTAATAGCATTGTATTTGAAAAACAATGTACATATCTTAATTAAAAATACTTTGTTACTAAAAATGCTGATCATCATCTGAGCCTTCAGCAAGTCATAATCTTTTTGCTGGTGGAAGGTCTTGCTTGCTAATGGCTCCTGACTGATCAGGGTGGTGGTTGCTGAAGGCTGGATGACTCTGGCAATTTCTTAAAATAAGAACACAACCTTTGATTGACTCTTCCCTTCATGAAAAATTTCTCAGTAGCAATGCTGTTTGAAAGTATTTTACCCACAATAGAACTTTCAGAATTGGAATCAAGCCTCTCCAAACTTGACTTTTTTTTTTTTTTATCAACTCAGTTGCATTCCTCATGAAACTTAATCATTTCTAGCTTTTTATTTAAAATGAGAGACATGCAAGTCTTCCTTTAACTTAAATACTTAGAGGCCATTGTAGGCTTACTAATTGGCCTAATTGCAATACTCTTATGTCTCAGGAATAGAGAGTCCAGAGATAAGGGAGAGATGTGAAGGAAACGCTGGTTGGTGGAGCAGTCAGAACACACATGATATTTATCAATTAAGTATGCCATTTTTTAAGAGTCCCATTTGTGACACCCTCAAACAACTACAATAGTAATATCCATGACCACAGATCACCGTAACAAATATAATAAAATAATAACGATGCTTGAAATATTGTAAGAATTATTAAAATGCGGCAAAGAAACATGCTGCTGCTGCTGCTGCTGCTGCTAAGTCGCTTCAGTCGTGTCTGACTCTGTGCGACCCCATAGACGGCAGCCCACCAGGCTCCGCCGTCCCTGGGATTCTCCAGGCAAGAACACTGGCGTGGGTTGCCATTTCCTTCTCCAGTGCATGAAAGGGAAAAGTGAAAGTGAAGTCGCTCAGTCGTGTCCGACTCTTAGTGACCCCATGGACTGTAGCCTACCGGGCTCCTCCGTCCATGGGATTTTCCAGGCAAGAGTACTGGAGTGGGATGCCATTGCTTTCTCCGAAAGAAACATGAGGTATACCAATTCTACTCGAAAAATAGCATCAACAGACTTATTTGATGCAGGGTAGTTGCAAATCTTGAATTTGTTTAAAAAAAAAAAAAGCAATATCTATGAAGCACAATAAAGAACAATAGATTTTATTGCTCTGATTGATTGCTGCTGCTAAGTCGCTTCAGTCGTGTCCGACTCTGTGCGACCCCATAGACGGCAGCCCACCAGGCTCCGCTGTCCCTGGGATTCTCCAGGCAAGAATACTGGAGTGGGTTGCCGTTTCCTTCTGATTGATTAGGCTTGCCTATATTATGAATTAATCCTTACTCTCATACCTATATGCCACAAGCAAAATTAAAGACTAGAGCTAGAGGAAATCCTGTTTACATTATATGGGAAGGGATATGAACCCAATAAGTTTTCCTATGAATTTCTTAATTTGATAGGATAAACACAAAGGCAAAAATAGGAACTCTATGCAGAAAAGATATACTCTGTACTTCCATATATGTTACTGCTTATAGCTGTAAGCCTTCAAGTTTTAGGATTCATTTTTTAATGATTATTCAGCAAAAAAAAATTACTTATCACACCTTATATGAGAGCAGATCACTATTTCTGTATAAAACTGTTGTCAGTTTTTCTGTGGGCACTAACTATACAGTACTTTAAAGGCTTCTAAAAATATGGATACATTTTAAGTTTTGGATACAATTGTTCAGGTTTTAAAATTTTTACACCAATTTGTGTGTATGTTACTATGTGATACAGTGCCCATATTTCTTTTAAACATTGTTCACAGTGTACTATTTTTTTTTAAAATTATCACTGCAATTCCATCCACATGAAAATTTTAACATTAAATGACATCTACAATGTAGGCAACTACATTGTACTAAGTACTTTTTTTTTTCTAACTAATTTTATTCTGTCTGTTGTCATACTTCACCAGTAAAGTACAGCATACCTACAGGATATTGTATATGGTTAAAAGCATGGAGCCTTGCTGCCTCGGTTTTAATCTCACTTACCAGCTGTGTGACCTTGGGAAAGCCACTTGACCTTTGCAAGTCTCCCTTCATCTCTAAAGGATGATAATTATAGTATCTATTTCATAGGGCTTCTGTAAGCTAATATGCTCAAGCCTTTTAATGTTCTACCTTATCACTAATAAACAGAAAATAGCTGTATTCTTCTCAGAGCTACACTTACTAACTTATGCAGCAATCAAATGGAAGACAAATGTGCTAAAAGATTGGGACCATCACCAAGTGTAGACATAACGGGGATTTAAAAACAAAATCCTACTAGCACCAGTGGATTCCACTGATTAAGAACTCTCTATCTATAGGATTCCATGAGAAAGCAGATGGAACACTCAAATTAGCATACATTAAGAAGACTTGTCAGAAAGACATATTTACAATATTCGCACAAAATAGAATTACAAGGAAAAGTGGAGAATTCTAGGCTTAGTTACAGTGTGGGCCCCTTTAAGATTCTATGCTGAGAAGGGAATGACTGGAACCTGATGACAAAGAAGATTCTGTTGACAGGGCTGAGATCTAAATGACATGACAGGAATTAAGACTTTTGGTCAAGGTTGATAGTCAGACTTCTGAGTCTCTGCAGTTTGGGAGCCAGGTCTATAAATATTCCAAAATCACTCTCCTAGCCCCTTCCAATCTCCTGCCCATACTCCTCTTAGAGAAAATCAACTGCAAGGGAACCCATTGATGAGTCAATGCAAGCAAAACCCTACAGCACAGAGCAGAGTGGACAAAGCTCAAAATTAGGCCTACAATTGTAAGCATATGAAATCCAACCTTCTGTCTGCCTATCATCTAGCCACCTATTTATTGATCTATATAATGTTGAATGTTTGGCAGGTAAACAATAGAAACACAAGTTTAACTTCTGGGGAGCATGCATGCCTGTATACTAGCACATGTCAAAATAATTTCAAGACAAATACTTCACAGAATCAAAAGTTGCCAGAGTGTTAAGATCAAGATGGCAGAGTTAGAGGACATTGAACTCACCTCCCACTACAAAAAAAAGAGCATCAAAAGTACCTCTACCTGTGGAACAATCCTCACTGAAAACTAACTGGAAACTGGTGGAAGGACTCGGGTACAACCAAGGCTACAAGAAAGATACGCATGTAATCAGGTAGAAAGGGAAGAAGAGTGACCAGGTTGGGACCTGTTTCCCTGGGAGGGGACTCAGAGAAAATTACACAGGGAAATTTCTCTACTCTGTAGAGTAGCAGTTCAAGCTACAGATTGGATGCCCAGCCCTGGGGTCCTACGGCAGGGAGATAAGCCCACTTGCCTGATTGGAGGATTGCTGGAACTAAAAGAAGTACTGTGGGAAGTATGGACTCCACTGTGAGGACCACATACGCAAAGCCTTGCCCCCAAGGAAGTGCAGAGAGAGTTCCTCTCTAGTGACTGCCAGGTTTCTATGCCAGTTTCAATGCACATCCAGTCCAACTCACTCCTTGTCACAGAGGCACACTGGCGTAGCCATGACTAGTGGTGGTGGGGTGAGAAGACTTGAACATGGGACCCAGAGGTGACTCAGTCCCAGGACAGAGCTTGAGTGGGTTGACATGCCCATTTTGGCATTTACTCAAGCAGCACCTGAGAAGTAGCCCAGAGCTCTGACCATGGCTGTTCCACTGCAGCTCACCTTGCCATACACACCAAGAGGACATGCAGCGGGCCTGCCCTGCAGGGGGGTTCCCTGTATGGGGCCGCAGAGGCTGGGGGCAGTGACCGGAGGCGAGGAATAAAGGGGACTTGCACCACAGACTGCCCCTGAGTGGAGCTGCAGGTGCTTACACAAGTAGCACGTGGAACCCCTCCCTGTAGTTGACATGAACGGAGACCCCACATGGGCCCTCCTTACCTCAGCACTCTTCCTCTCAGGGGCAAGGGTCCTGGTGTGGGGGGAGAGGAAAACACACACTTGAAAGGAAGAGAGCCAACTCGGGCCTGACCTGCAGCACTTCTGCTCCAGCAACTTGGGATCAGATCCCCCCACTCTAATAGGGAACAAAGGGGAAGTCACACCACACACTCAGCACCAGCTCTAGTCCCTCCCTATCTAGTTCCATTTCCTAACGAGGTGAGACCTGCCAGCACACCCTCAGCAAAGAAGAGACTTGCATCCATACCAGATCCAGCTCTTATGCCAAAGGTTCTGAGCATATGTAATCCGTATAGGGATGCTCTTGCATAAGATCACACCTTCATGACTGCAATAGGTAATTGTTTAACCTAAATTCATAGAGGCAGAGAAAGTTAAGCAAAATGCAAAGGCAGAGAAAATACTTCCAAATGAAAGAGAAAGAGAAAATCCATAAAAAAAATAATGGAACAGAAACAAACAATTTATCAGATAAAGAATTCAAAGCATTGGTACTAAAAATGTTAAATAAATTATGGAAAAGAACTGATGTATACTCTGAATAATTTAATAAGGAACTAGACTAGAAAATATAAAAAAGACCCAATCAAAAATAGATAATTCAGTATTAGAAATAATAGTAGAAGGAATGAATAACAGACTAAGTGATAAAAAAGAACACCTAAGTGAGCTAGAAAATAGAATAATGGAAATCATCCATTCAGAATAGCAGAAGACAAATGAAAAACATTATGAAAACAATCCAGTAGGTTTTGGGGATAGCAGTTGTATACCAGCATTTACATTATAGGGGTCTCAGAAGGGAAAGAGAGAGAGAAAGGGAATGAAAATGTATTTTAGAAAATTATGGCTAAAAACTTTCCAAATTTGAAGAAAAAAACAGATACCCAGGTACAGGAAACACGAAGGGTCACAAACAAGATGGACCCTAACAGACACATGCCAAAACACAGCATAATTAAAATAGCAAATGTTACAGAATTCTAATGGCAGAAAAGAAAACCAAACAGTCACAAGGGAAATACCCATAGGCTATCAGCTGATTTTCTCTTTAAGCCAGAAGGGCTTGGCATATTATATGCAAAATGCTGAAAGGGAAAAACCTGCAACCTAATGTATTCTACCCAACAAGATTAACATTTAGAATAAAAGAGAGAAAGAACTTCCCAGAGAAGCAAAAACTAAAATAGTTCACCAATATTAAACCTACCCTAAAAGGGTTTAAAGGGCTAAAGAGTTTGCTCTAAATGGAAAAGAGGTAAGAATATATAGGAAAGGGAAAATCCCACTGGGAAAGGCAAGTACATACTAAGGATTGAAGATCAACCCACTGAAGCCAGTATGAAGATTAACAAACACAAAATTGTAAAAGCAACTATAACTACAATAAACAGTGAAGGGGTTAAATATGAAAATGTAAAGTATGATATCAAAAACCACAAAATATAGTAGAGAGGAGTAAAAATTGTAGATCTTTTAGAATGTGATAGAACTTAAATGACTATCAGTTTAAACAAGTAGATATGGATCAATATATATGAACCACAAATCAAAAACAAATAAAAGATACCCAAAACTAAAAAAGGAAGAAATACAAGCATACTACTAAAGAAAATCATCAAACTTTAAGAAGCAAAAAGAAAAAAAAATGAAAAGAGACAAACTTCAAAAACCAGGAAACAAGTAACAAAATGTCAATAAGCACATACCTATCAATAACGTTAAATTTCAATGGACTAAATGTTCCCCTTAAAAGCCATAGGTAGGCTGAATGGATAATAAAAATAAGACCCTTCTAATGCTGTCTATTCAGAGTTAGACCAACGAGGATTGAAAGTGAAGGAACAGAAAAAGAGATTTCATACAAATAGAAATGACAGGAAAGCAGGGTAGCAACACAATTCAGACAAAATAGACTTTAAAACAAAGTCTTTAACAAAAGACAAAGAAGGTAATTATATAAGGATAAATGGATCAATACAAGAAGATGTTACAAATTTTTCTAAAGCAGGCATGCATGCAAGTTAAGTCACTTCAGGTGTGTCTGATTCTTTGCTAGCCTATGGACTGTAGCCCACCAGGCTCCTCTGTCCATGGGATCCTCCAAGCAAGAATACTGGAGTGGGTTGCCATGCCCTCCTCCAGGTGATCTTCCTGACCCAGAGATCAAACCTCGTCTCATATGTCCTGCATTGGCAGGTGGGTTCATTACCACTAGTGGAAGAAGTCCATAAGGATGGCTAATATGCACATGAAAAGATGCTCAACATTCCTAATTAATAGAGAAATGCAAATATAAATAACAATGAGATCATCTCACACCTGTCAGAATGGCTGTCATCAAAAAGTCTATAAATAACAAATGGTGAGAATGTGAAGAAAACAGAACCCATGTATCATGTTGGTAGGAATGTAAATTATTGCAGTCACTGTGGAAAACAGTATGAATATGCTTCAAAAACTAAAAACAGAACTACCATATCACACAGCAATTCCAGTCCTGGATATATATCCAGAAAAAATGAAAACACTAACTCAAAAAGGTACATGCACCCCTATGTTCATAGCAGCATTATTTAAAATAGGCAAAGTATGGAGGCAAACCAAATGCTTACCAACAAATGAATGAATGAAGAATACACAAACACACACACACACACATACAGACAGGCACACACACACATAGGAACATTACTCAGCCGTAAAAAATAAAATTCTGCTATTTGCAGCAATGCCAACCTAGGGAATATTACAGTTAGTGAAATAAGTCACAGGGAAAGACAAACACTGTGTAACTCATATGTAAAATCTAAAAAATTATATATATATATATATATATATATATATATATATGTGGTATAATAGAAATAGATTCACAGATATAGAAAACAAGCTTGTGGTTACCAGTGGGGACAGGGAAGGGAGAAGGGTCTCATCTCATTAGGGGTATAGTATTAAGATACACAAACTTCTATGTATAGAGAAGCAACAAGGATATATTGTATGGCACAGGAAGTTATAGCCATTATCTTATAATAACTTTTTATAGAGTATAAAGTATAAAAATACTGAATCACTATGCTGTACACCTGAAACTAATATTGTTAATCAACAATACTCCAATTTAAAAAGTTGCCAAATGTTTGCTTAGTCAAATATTAAAGTTTGTTTTATGCCTAAGCAGACACAACGGAGAAGGCAATGGCAACCCACTCCAGTATTCTTGCCTGGAAAATCCCATGGCCGGAGGAGCCTGGCAGGCTGCAGTCCATGGGGTCACTAAGAGTCGGAGACGACTGAGCAACTTCACTTTCACTAGTAACAACATCAAGAATAACAGCAACACTTGTACTATGTTTATATTTTCATTGTACTAATCAATTTAATACTCATAGCAACCACATATTACCAATATGATATTGGTAATATCATATTGTGATATTACCAATAGCAGTAATCTTCAATTACTTCAATAAAGAACACAGAAATTCTCCATAGATTGCCCATGGACATACAGCCATTTAATGTCACAATAGGACTTCACAACCACATAAACTGAATTTGAAGGTCTATGCAACAAAGACTATCAGGAAGAGTCTAAGAAAGTAACATTTAGATGGATCTATAAAACTATTATAATTTAGACAGGGAAAGAAGAGAATAGAAGGAATTTAATTAGAGGAATCAACACAAACAAAATAATGGAATCAGAAAGGCAGGTAGCAGATTTATGGGACCATAAGTACCTGTATTTGGACAAAGTATAAAGTAGGTGAAGGAGTGGCTAATGAAAATGTATTTCAAATTTAAGTAGGTTCTGAAATTGACTGTATGTATATTGTTGCCATGAACTAAACATAAGCTCACTAAATTTTGTTTTAATTCTGAAAGTAATAGAAAGTCAATGGAGGTTCTCGAGAAAGTTATTGTTTATATGAAATAGTATTTCCAGGGGTATGAGACTCACATAATAGCTGTGTAATTATTTTTCCAGCTTGGTTTATCCATGTTTCCTTGTAAGAAGCTTAGAAATATGCTACATATGTTATTGAAAACCTTTCTAATATTCTAATGCCACATGGAAATTTAAAAACAATCATGGTATAAATGAAAATCATATAAATGAGTATTTTTTATTAGCTCATCTTTTCTTAGTCACCTAACAATCACTAATGGTGAAATGTAGGAACAATGGGCTTACAAAAAGTGTGTGAAGGTGCCTTCATCTTCTTTCTTATACATTCAGAGCTGAACTGCATTAAATCAAACAAAAGGACCTTTCAATTCAAGTGCCCAGCAATTTATTTCTAAAGTCACTGCAATTTTTAGATTTGATTATTTGACTTAACTTGGTTTATACCAATAATCACAGCCAGCCTCCAGCTAAATTGAGAGGAAGAGCTATCTGTCTTCTAAACCTATTCTCATTCACTTTTCTTGCCTTTCTTTCATCCATATTTCAAATATCTAAATCAACCACCCCACTCCATTCCCATCCTCGTGGGAGACATTACAGAACAAACTCCAAAATAGCTCTGAAGTTTGGATAAAATACAATCCAAAACTCCTTCTAGAGTATCTAAGATTCTACCATCATATTAAAACATATGACTTACTTTATACTACACAGATTGAGATGCTAGTTACTGTCAAACTGGAAGAATCTGCTTAACTCATCCATATTAAAGTATTCATATTTTAAACCTCTGTCACCTAATTAGGTGAAAAGTTGAAGCAATTCTGTAATAAATGATCTAATGTAATTCCTATTAAAAAAGAAAATTGTGGTGGAATTATTCAGGTTTCAAATATATATTGATTAAATTATATAAATAATAACTATTATCCCTTCATTTACCTGAATATATTTAAAGGTTTTAGTATTTGTATCTGGTACCTAATATACAGCATATAATAGCTAGATGATAATATTTTTTGAATGAATAATGAAAACCAATGGTGAAAATGTTAACTTGAAAATGAAGTAATTAGGTAATGATCAGATCTGAATTTCAATGTGGTGGTTCAAAAAGTGAACTTTTATGCACATTTGTTTTTAATAGTCACCAAATCTTAGATATTTTGTCAATGATAATCTGTAAGATACTTTCACAATGGAGATATAATTATATTATTCCTCTTAGAATTATTAACTTCTAATGGAAAAAAATGCTAACCATAAATATGTCTACTGATTATACAGATTTTTGCTTTGCAAGTTTTTTTGTCTTTTTTCAACTGCACTTGCTTATTCCCAATCCAGAAACTATGTCAGTTAACTTAATACTGGAGTAGGTTGCCATTCTCTTCTCCAGGGGATATTCCTTACCCAGGGATCAAACCTGAGTCTTCTGCATTTCAGGCAGATTCTTTACTGTCTGAGTCACCAGGGAAGCCTCTTAAGTATATGTGAAGTGAAGTGAAGTTGCTCAGTCGTGTCTGACTCTTTGCAACCCCATGGACTGTAGCCCACCAGGCTCCTCGGTCCATGGAATTCTCCAGGCAAGAATACTGGAGTGGGTTGCCATTTCCTTCTCCAGGGGATCTTCCCAACCCAGGGATCGAACCCGGGTCTCCTGCATTGTAGGCAGACGCTTTGCCATATGAGCTACCAGGGAAGCCCCCAAAGTATATGTAGAGTAATTACCTAATGATAGTGCAGATGAGATAATCAATGAAATTTGTTGTTTATGTAATAACTACTTAGACCATATTTATGAATGATTTCAAGTCATTAAAGAATCACTGAGTTATTCCCTTAAATAGAACCTTCTTTAAACCTTCTGCTTCTAGTTAGAAACACACCTAACATCCTACTGTTAAGGATAGTCAGAAAACAATAGTTGAAAAGCTTTCGTTTTACAGTTTATCATTGCAGGTAAAAGTCCAAAATTCCTTTCCAACTTGAAGCCCAGTGATATCTTTAGCTAATTCTCTGAGCTTTCCATTAAATTTTATAACAATTGAAAATTTTAACTTTCTTGACTTTTGATTTTCTCCTCTATTTAAGAAGATAAGTTATCTCATAATGAGAAGAAGCTATGATTGACCATTACATGTCATTGATTTAAGAAATTTTAGAAATAATTTCTTAAATGTTTACTATAGCAAAATCTTTCACATCCTGAGATGCACGCTAGGGTAAGAAGAGTGATGGAAAGAAGATGGTAACTACAAGGAAAAAATAATGGTAAAAAGAATTTTTAATATTTTAACGAAATTTAAAAACCAAGTTTACATTCTAGTAGGAAGGCGGGGAAAATCAGCAATATTACTCCTCTTGAGTCTTAATTAAATATCACAGCCAAATCATCTGAACTCCTAACTCTTCTCTGTGTCATTCATTTGCAATGAATTGTGTTGTGCTTTATAACACCTTTCATGCCACTGGTGGTTTTAACTTTCTGTGCTATATCTATCAATTCCATGAAAACACTTGTTTATTAGATGAGTATACAGTAGAAGTGACAAATAGATTTAAGGGACTAGATTTGATAGACAGAGTGCCAGATGAACTATGGACAGAGGTTCGTGACACTGTACAGGAGACAGGGATCAAGACAATTCCAATGGAAAAGAAATGTAAAAAAGCAAAATGGCTGTCTGAGGAGGCCTTACAGATAGCTGGGAAGAGAAGAGAGCAAAAAGCAAAGGAGAAAAGGAAAGATATTCCCATCTGAATGCAGAGTTCCAAAGAATAGCAAGGAGAGATAAGAAAGCCTTCCTCAGCAATCAGTGCAAAGAAATAGAGGAAAACAACAGATTGGGAAAGACTAGAGATCTCTTCAAGAAAATTAGAGATACCAAAGGAACATTTCATGCAAAGATAGGCTTGATAAAGGACAGAAATGGTATGGACCTAACAGAAGCAGAAGATATTAAGAAGAGGTGGCAAGAATACACAGAAGAACTGTACAAAAAAGATCTTCACGACCCTGATAATCACAGTGGTGTGATCACTCACCTAGAGCCAGACATCCTGGAATGTGAAGTCAAGTGGGCCTTAGAAAGCATCACTACGAACAAAGCTACTGGAGGTCATGGAATTCCAGTTGAGCTATTTCAAATCCTGAAAGATGATGCTGTGAAAGTGCTGCACACGATATGCCAGCAAATTTGGAAAACTCAGCAGTGGCCACAGGACTGGAAAAAGTCAGTTTTCGTTCCAATCCCAAAGAAAGGTAATGCCAAAGAATGCTCAAACTACCGCACAATTGCACTCATCTCACATGCTAGTAAAGTAATGCTCAAAATTCTCCAAGCCAGGCTTCAGCAATACGTGAACCGTGAACTTCCAGATGTTCAAGCTGGTTTTAGAAAAGGCAGAGGAACCAGAGATCAAATTGCCAATATCCGCTGGATCTTCGAAAAAGCAAGAGAGTTCCAGAAAAACATCTATTTCTGCTTTATTGACTATGCCAAAGCCTTTGACTGTGTGGATCAAAATAAACTGTAGAAAATTCTGAAAGAGATGGGAATACCAGACCATCTGACCTGTCTTTTGAGAAACGTGTACGCAGGTCAGGAAGCAACAGTTAGAACTGGACATGGAACAACAGACTGGTTCCAAATAGGAAAAGGAGTACGTCAAGGCTGTATATTGTCACCCTGCTTATTTAACTTATATGCAGAGTACATCATGAGAAACGCTGCGCTGGAAGAAACACAAGCTGGAATCAAGATTGCCGGGAGAAATATCAGTAACCTCAGATATGCAGATGACACCACCCTTATGGCAGAAAGTGAAGAACTAAAGAACCTCTTGATGAAAGTGAAAGAGGAGAGTGAAAAAGTTGGCTTAAAGCTCAACAGTCAGAAAACTAAGATCATGGCATCTGGTCCCATCACTTCATGGGAAATAGATGGGGAAACAGTGAGAGACTTTATTTTTTTGGGCTCCAAAATCACTGCTGATGGTGATTGCAGCCATGAAATTAAAAGATGCTTACTCCTTGGAAGGAAGGTTATGGAGAACCTAGATAGCATATTTAAAAGCAGAGACATTACTTTGTCAACAAAGGTCCGTCTAGTCAAGGCTATGGTTTTTCCAGTGGTCATGTATGGATGTGAGAGTTGGACGGTGAAGAAAGCTGAGTGCCACAGAATTGATGCTTTTGAACTGTGGTGTTGGAGAAGACTCTTTAGAGTCCCTTGGACTGCAAGGAGATCCAATCAATCCATCCTAAAAGAGATCAGTCCTGGGTGTTCATTGGAAGGTCTGATGTTGAAGCTGAAACTCCAATACTTTGGCCACCTTATGCGAAGGGTTGACTCATTGGAAAGGACCCTAATGCTGGGAAGGATTGGGGGCAGGAGGAGAAGGGGACGACAGAGGATGAGATGGTTGGATGGCATCACCGACTCGATGGACATGGGTTTGGGTATACTCCGGGAGTTGGTGATGGACAGAGAGGCCTGGCGAGCTGCAATTCATTGGGTCGCAAAGAGTCGGACACGACTGAGCGACTGAACTGAACTTGATGGAGGAATCATTTACATCTGTAAGTAAGTTTAAATACTTTTCCCTTTTACTGACTACCTACCTTCCAAACCTTTAGTAAGTTTTGCTATTATATTTAGGCTGTTTTTTTTTTCATTTGTCTCTTTTCCTTAACCCTTTCAACTACAAAAATAAATGAAAAACTTACTACATTGGAAACTACAAGAGAGGCCACTTCCATGTATCTAGTAAAAACTCCAACTACTGTATTTATATAACATATTTTATATATATTTCATATGATGCTTACTATCAGATCTTTTAAATAGATAAATTCTCCCATTATCAACTTTAAACACTGTAGACAACTAATATATTCTCAACTTTTTAGATTCCAGCAAAATTTCTTTGAATTTGCTATACCTCTAACCATAATGGAATTAATCTTATCAGTTTCTTAGCCTAATTATTCTTTGTTTACATTAAGTGGGAATTACTGTAGTCATCTTTTTAACATTTGCATGACCTCTAAAAGTACCCAGTACATCTGCAATAAATATTTGTAAGTTTTATATTGAATAAATAAAGGATTTTGAAAAAAAAATCTTTACAAAATACTATATATTTTTTTCCTGCATTAGGTACACAGTTGTACAAGCCACTAATTTAGAAAAAAGAAAAAAGATTATAGTGGGTCAAAAACAATTAGCATGTCTAGAAAGTTAGTAACACACTTTTTACAAATTCTTAATTTGTTTTGAAAGTGAAAGTTGCTCATCTATGTCTGACTCTTTGCGACTCCATGGACTATACAGTCCATGGAATTCTCCAGGCCATAATACTGGAGTGGGTAGCTGTTCCCTTCTCCAGGGGATCTTCCCCACCGAGGAATCAAACCAGGGTCTCCTGCATTGCAAGCAGATTCTTTACCAGCTGAGCTACCAGGGAAGCCCTGCTTATTTTTTTTAGCATGGTCTTTTTTCTTAGTATTGTAACTTGTCTAATATGAAAAATGCTAAACTCAAATTAAATTCAAGAGATAGGTAGAAAACATTGAATGATCCCTAAGATAACTTATTTTCATTTATATTGAAGAAAAAGTGAGAATTTAGTCAATATAGATATAGCTGTGACTTTGAGTTATGCATTTTTAATACACTGATTAGTGATATTTGTAGCATTATATTTTAGCAAAATGGTAAGATTTTACATCAGTGGTGGAAAATCAGGAACTATCATTTCAAAATATGAATAAATGGACAATCTACAAATTTGTTAACATAAATCCCAATAAACTGTTATTATAACAGAATTGTGAAAAGTATGGAAAAATTGAGCATACATGACATAAAATTAGAATACAACTATCATCAGAGGAGCAATATTGCAAGATTGACAATTGGTTTGTTTATTCATTGCTACTGATTTATTTTTTCTAATAATATAAGAGATTGTGACTGACTTTTAATAAATGAAATAAAATCTTGTTATGCCTAAAGTATTAGGCTAAAACTAAAAGCTACTTCATTTTCTAGTAACATTTAAAAATGAATCAAAATGTATACATTATATATATACATCCTAAATATTATAAATTTAAAATTATTAACTGTTAGCCATGGCTGACTACATTATTGTTTGCACATTATTGAATATATGCTTTTAGTAAAAGAACATGCCTCTTTTGTAACATTTTTATTGATTATTTTCTTTCATTATAAAATGTTAAAAAGATGAGATAATTTGATTCATAAATTTATTTGAATTAAAAATAATATTCAAAAATTGTACCTTTATAGGTTTTTTTAAAGCATTTGCTTCTTCAAATGCTTTTCATTTCTGACTAATCTGTAGTATTCAGCAGATACTGAAATAGTTCATAATGAGAAGAAACACTCCTGGGATATGAAATTGCTTCAGGGAAGAAATGTAATATGAATTCAGAAAATAAATAAACTCCCTGGGCTGACCCTCTCATGTGAATTCTAGTAAATATCTACAACCTGTTCTGTCAATACTAATGACCAGAACATTTATCAGAGATAAGATTAAGGAAAGAATGTCTAAAGACAAAAAAATCTATTAACTTTCCTTAGCTGGTCAAAAGAAATCAAAGAAATACTTTCCAACTACACAGAAGAAAATAGCTTAGATCACTGACAACTACTCAATCTAACGAGATACTACGTAAGTTATCAGCAAGGACAGTCTCAGCTAGAAGTAAAAAGAAAAAGTAATTTGATTTCTCTATGTTGAAAAGTCAGTATATTTTCTTAAAGTTTCTACATGATTCCCAAGGTGTTATAACAAATAAGGTCTGAAGATAGTAAAATAAAAGTTGATGAGTAATGAATAATTTAAACATATAAAAGCAAAAGAATTGAAATGTTTCTACTGAATTCAAACCATCACAATACAGTTAAAACTGCAACTAATTATATGGGTCAACATTTAATTTGGAATTCCTTCTTTTCCTACATGGGTCTTACTGGAACCAATAGTACCCGAAGACTATAGAATGTAGGGAAACACATCAAAATGCTTTTTATTTATTTATTTTTAATGACATGAACAAATACCCTTTCTTGAATTCTCAAGATCTACTGTAATTTCATTGCTGTTAAAATGGCCCATACAGATTTTTCTTTCATTCACTAGTTTAATCTGGATGTTTTAATCTGGATGTATGTCAACGTAGTTAAGTAGAACTTACTGCGAGAGGGTCAGTCAGTCAAGATAGTATTTTGACTGATAAAAATAGTGATATTAGTGAAGCCTTGAGAAACAAAGTTGGTCATATTTTAATTAGTAGCAATATTTTCATTTTAGATTTAAATTTTTTCCTCATTTTGAACTGCTCTCCTACTTAGATCTATTAATCAAAGGTTCCACTTCTTATGTAGTTTTTCCTCTGTGGATCTCAGAAGTCCTGCAGATGTGTGTGCTTTATACCCAGATATTTTCTCCACTCTGGGTAACTATGAATAAGGTGCTTATTTACATTGTATTATTTCTTACAGGCACTTTCCCAACACAGAGCAGAGCAGACATCACTGAAGAAAAATATCTTACACAGAAGGGGATGTTTAGGAAGACATAACTGACTTTTTACATCTAACATTTATTATTTCACTTTTTCATTCAACATAAAATATATTGTGCCTGATATGTGCCAATTACTTTGATGGCTATAAGATGTAAAATACATCTATTCATGTCATCTGTCTCTGAGAGAACAAACTTAACCTAGCATATGGTCCTGAGGAAGTGGGAAATAAAGAACAAATGTTTATTTTATGGGGAGTGGTGCTAAGAATAAGATCTATTAAATGGATGTCACTTATGAAGGACAATGGACAAACACCGAGAGTTTAAAGAGGATTGCAACCCACTCCAGTGTTCTTGCCTCTAGAATCCTGGCAACAGAGGACCCTGGTGGGCTGCCATCTATGGGGTCGCACAGAGTCGGACACGACTGAAGTGACTTAACAGCAGCAGCAGCAGCACACCAAAAGTCAGATCAAGAGGTTTCTAAAGATAAACCTTTTTTCCTTCACAAATTTTTGAAAGACTACCCTGGTGATAAGTTTTACCAAATCAAAGGTTACTGACTAGAACTAACAGGGGAGAGCATTCTGTATTCAGGGGCTCTTTTTTTTTTTTTAATACAATGAATGAAGGATCCAAAATGAATGTAAGGATATATATCCAGTCTCACATACACTATTTCACACATATAACATCCAGATTTATACTGCTATGAGTGAATCCATAGTGCTGAATTTGGGTAGTGTTCAAGTAGAAGATGAGTGATTACTACAAGCATATCTATATGCATATAAAGTTACCTATACACATCTATTAAGCTTTTAACACACAATAAAAAGTGCATTATTTCAAAAGGTAAACAATTAGCAAATCTCATTTTCAACGGGAGATATATCAGGTAAACTAGCAATGTCAATGTATGTTTTCAACCACAATATTTACTGAAGACAGCTTAGGCTAACGCAATAAAATTGCAGACCTGCAACAAGTTAAAAGGGCTTCCCTGGTGGCTCAGACAGTAAAGAATCTGCCTGCAATGTGGGAGACATTGGCTCTATCCCTGTGTTGGGAAGATTCCCTGGAGAAGGGAATGGCTATTCACTTCAGTATTCTTGCTTGGAGAATTCTATGGACAGAGGAACCTGGCAGGCTACACTCCATGGGGTTGCAAAAAGTTGGACGTGACTGGGCAACTAACACAACAACAAGTTAAAAAGAAGAGTCTTTTCTTTTCAACATTACTTAATGAAGTGAAACTGATTTTTTTACTTCATCAGTTTAGGAAAAAACATTACCATAGAGATGATCTATTTTTAAAAGGAATATCAAAACTGTACTTGACACTTTGTACTCCATCACTTTTTAAGTTAGAACTGATTGATAATTTACACATTAAGGAGACAACCACTGTAGAAAAATGCATTGTAAGAAAATATAACAATTGCTGTTGTACAATAAGCTGGTTCTATTAATTATGTCACCCAAAACATATTCCATCTCTTGAATGCTCCATCTCAGGAGAAAGTATGACCCATTTATTAAATATAGAAACCTGTGGTAATGTTACATATATCTATTTTTCTTCATAATCCAAAACCACATCATTTTGGTTCTATTTGCAAAATATTCCTATTATTTTCTCATTTCTCTTTCTAGTCCATATCATTGCTCAAGATACTTTAATGTTTTATTTGACTGTCACAGTGACCTCTACTGGTCTCTTTCATTTAAATAGTATATTCTGCACTGGTATCAAGGTTGTTTTGACCATATATGGATCTCATCGTATTAATGATGTTCAGACACCTTTAGAGGCTTCTATTGTTCATTTTAAAAATATATATATTTTTTAGCAAAGCATTCAGGAAACTTCAGATTCCAAAACCAATCTATATTTTTGACTTGATCTTAGAGCAGGTTCTCTTTGGCACATATACAACAGTTGACTTATCATTCTTAAACACTGTTTACATCAAGACCTAGAAGACTTCATTCTGAAAGTATAACATTCTAAAATGTCATTTCTGTTCATCCATCACAGAGCAGCTCACACATTAATACTGGTCCTCCCAAAATTATTCCAGTTTCCTTATACTGTGCTCTTTATCACTGGGTTTAACTATGTTATATACATTACTTCCTTTGAAAAGATTAGGATGGGGATTGGCTACTCTCAGTGTTGCCCTAATGACTTTCTGTGACGGGCTGGTTTTTCCTGTTGTTGGAGAGAGAATAGGATATCTCCCATTCAAGAGTATGTGATGTCAAGAGAAGGGTGATCAGTATCAAAGTCCATAGGTTAAGACCGCTTCTATACTAACAAGAAAGCACTATGTTACACAGAAAAATAAACCAAAACAAAATGAAAAAATCAGCCTGTGGAATGGGAGAAAATATTTGCAGATTATGAGACCAATGAGGGCTTAACTTCCAAAATATACAAACAGCTCATACAACTCAAAAACAAAAAAGAAGCAACATATTAAAACCTATAGAAAGGGCAGGGGGCGGAAAAACAGACATTTGACAAAGAAGAACCACAGATACCAACTGACATAATAAAAGATGGTCAACATCACTAATTAACAGAGAAGTGCAAATGAGAACTACAATGAGGTTCCATTTCACACCAGTCAGAATGGGCATCATTAATAAGTCTACAAATAACAAATGCTGGAGCAGATGTGGAGAAAAGGGAATCCTCCTATGCTGTTGGTGAGAATGTAAACTGGTGCAGATACTGTGGATCCTCCCCAGAAAACGAAAACAAAAACAAAAACATATTATCTAGAAAATCCACTCCTAACATATATCCAGGCAAAACTATAATTCAAAAAGATACATGCAGATCTATGTTTACAGCAGCACTATCCACAACAGCCAGGACATGGAAGCAACCTAAATGTATATCAACAGATGAATGGATAAAGAAGATGTGGTACACATATACAGTGGAATACTATTCAACCATAAAAAGAACAAAATAATGCCATTTGCAGCAACTAGATGCAACTAGAGATTATCAAACTAGAGTAAGAAAGACAAAGATTATCAAACTAGAAAGACAAAGACATATATCATATGCTCTCACTTATATGTGTAATCTAAAAAATGACACAAATGAACATTTCTATGACACAGAAAGACAATCATGGACAAAGAGAACAGACTGGTGGTTGCCAAGGGGTAGGGGTTTGGGGGAGGAAGGCAGTGGGAAGTTGGGGTTAGCAGATGTAAGCTTTTATGAATAGAATGGATAAACGATGAAGTGTTACTATATAACACAGATAATTATATCCAATATCCTATAATAAGGGCTTCCCAGGTGGTGCTAGTGGTAAAGAACCTGTCTACCAATGCAGGAGACATAAGAGATGAGGATTCGGTTCCTGGTTTGGGAAGACTCCCTGGAGGAGTGCATGGCAACCCACTCCAGTATTCTTGCCTAGAGAATCCCATGGACAGAGGAGCTGGGGGCTATAGTCCCTAGGGTCGCAAAGAGTTGGACACGACAGAAGCAACTTAGCACTCACAGATCCTGTGATAAACCATAATGGAAAAGAATATAAAAAAGAATGTCTGTATACATATAGATATAGATAGGTATAACTGAATAACTTTGCTGTACAGAAGTAATTGACACAAATTGTAAATCAACTATACTTCAATTAAAACAATAAAATTTGATTCTTATAAGAAAAAATAAGCTTTCAAGGGAAATAAAGATAGCACCAGGTTAAAACGCTAGATTTTATATTCAGAGTTACAGTTATTACCAATAAAAACAATTGACGTGTTCTCTCAAGAAAATTTTCACACTCCCTGATGATCAGTGTAAGAGATCTGGAGACCCTTTTACTATTTGTGTGTGATGAGAAAACAGATCTTTCTCATCCCTTATAAGAAGATAACAACAACACACTTTAAGACCCTGCATTAAATTTTCATATCTTTTCGTAAGTGATAGAATTCAAGTAGGATAATTGTTTCCTGGGATGTGATTCCTCTTGGGTAACTATAGAAAAACTACTTGTTTTCTCCTGGGATCTGTTCATTCGCAAGCTCTGAGCACATCTATCACATAGTTCCTTTCCCTCACGCTCTCTTGTTGTCTTCCTCCATTAGGCACAATCACTCGGTTATTGCCACCAAATTACCATCAATTAATATCAAATTGAGAAAACAACCAGATTTTCACTCACTAAAAGTTGCGGAAAAATATCTCCAAGAATTTGACAGGTGTTCAGTAAATGCTTGAAGTTAGCTACACCATCTTGTAACTGTATCCATTTAACAGAACTGTATATTTATCCTTCCGAAGTAAGTAAATCTGCTGTCCTTTTTTCTCTTAAATAACTGAAATTTCCTCATTATTTTTAGTTAGAATTAAAAGATTTATAATATCAAGATGAACATAGTAACTGAAAATACTCCTCCAAAAAAGAACAGAGATCTCATAATGACTGTCATTAACAATGTCACAAAATGAAGACACCTCTCAGACATACTTAGAATTTCTAAAATTATATCTTTCAATGTAGTGGATACATCTCACAATTTAAGAGTCATCTGAGCTTGAAATTCAGATTAATAAATTACCTATTGGATGACAGGAAAAGTTATATAACTTTCAATACTTTTAATAATTATCTAGGCGGGCTATAGTATGTGGGGTTGCAAAAGAGTTGGAAATGACTTAAAAATGAACAACAACAAACCACTGATACATGTCCTATTTCCTCTCCAAGATGTTCATAAAGATAAAATAAAGCAATGTAAAGACATTTTATAAAGTATAAAAATATTTCCAGTGCTACTTGTATGGTTACTGACTTTAAGTAGATGATTTTTATTATTCTAACATGTGGAATATTTCACATTTAGAACTGACCTAGAGGTGTATTTTCCAATTGATATTTCACAGTTGTCAGAACGTCATAAAATAGTAATATAGTATTCTTACAGATAAAAGGACAGTGAAGTTAAAGTACTAATTAAGAAACTTGATATTAAGAAAAAGAGAGAAAACTGTAGGGTTTTTTTGCTAGTAGACCTGTTTTGCTGCTGCTGTTGCTGCTGAGTCGCTTCAGTCATGTCCGACTCTATGCGACCCCATAGACAGCAGCCCACCAGGCTCCCCCATCCCTGGGATTCTCCAGGCAAGAATACTGGAGTGGGTTGCCATTTCCTTCTCCAATGCGTCAAAGTGAAAAGTGAAAGTGAAGTCACTCAGTCGTGTCTGACTCTTAGTGACCCCATGGACTGCATGCAGCCTACCAGGCTCCTCTGTCCATGGGAGGTTCCAGGCAAAAGTACTGGAGTGGGGTGCCATTGCCTTCTCTGACCTGTTTTGCAAGAAATACTAAAAAGAGTCCTATGTGAGGAAATGAACAGATACAAGACAATAATTGAACCCATGTGAAGAAATAAAATTACCAGGAAAGATAAGCACATAGGGAAATCACAAACATAGTAAAAATGTATTTTTGCTTTAATATCAGTATCAAATATAAAAGTAATGCAAAAAGCGATTATAAAACTATATTGATGGATTGTGATTTATAAAGATGTAATGTTTATGATAGTAACAGCACTTACGCATAGGAGACAGAGACGTATGTTCTGTGTACTCCTAAAATAAAGTTGGGAATAATCCAAACAAGATCATTTTAAGTGAAGATGTTAATTGTAACCACTAGAGCATCCATAAGAATACAGTTTAAAAAAGGAGGGGGGAATAACATAGTAGATAAATATCTATCACAAAGAAGGCAACAACTAATGCTGAAGAAGCTGAGGTTGAACAGTCCTATAAAGACCTACAAGACCTTTGAGAACTAACACCAAAAACAAACAAACAAACAAAAACCGTCCTTTTCAACATAGGGGACTGGAATGCAAAAGTAGAAAGTCAAGAAATACTGGGAGTAACAGGCATGTTTGACATTGGACTACAAAATGAAGCAGGGCAAAAACTAACAGAGTTTTATAATGCACTGGTCATAGCAAATACCTTCCCTTCCAACAACACAAGAGACAACTCTACACATGGATGTAACTAGATGGTCAATACTGAAATCAGATCGTTTATATTATTTGCAGCCAAAGACAGAGAAGCT
Organism: Giraffa tippelskirchi; assembly: GCF_054371585.1. NCBI lineage: Eukaryota > Metazoa > Chordata > Mammalia > Artiodactyla > Giraffidae > Giraffa > Giraffa tippelskirchi. Next base: position 77,458,887 of record NC_137275.1, on the reverse strand, counting down.
CTACAGAGTCAGCAAAAACAAGACTGGGAGCTGACTGTGGCTCAGATCATGAACTCTGTATTGCAAAATTCAGACTAAAATTGAAGGAAGTAGGGAAAACCACTAGGCCACTCAGGTATGACCTAATTCAAACCCTTTATGATTATACAGTGGAAGCGACAAATAGATTCAAGGGATTAGATCTGATAGAGTGCCTAAAGAACTATGGATGCAGGTGTGTAATACTGTACAGGAGTTGATGATCAAACTATCCCCAAGAAAAAGAAATGCAAAAAAGCTAAATGGTTGTCTGAGGAGACCTTGGAAATAGCTGAGAAAAAAAGACAAGAAAAGGGAAGATATATCAATATGAATGCAGAATTCCATAGAATAGAAAGGAGAGATAAGAAAGCCTTCTTAAGTGGACAATGCAACAAAATAGAGGAAAACAACAGAATGGGAAAGACTATAGCCTCTTTAAGAAAATTAGAGATACCAAGAAAACCAGAAATTCCTGAGCATTTCATGAAAAGAAGGGCACAATAAAGGACAGAATTTGTATGGGCCCAACAGAAGTCAAAGATATTGAGAAGGTGGCAAGAATACACAGAAGAATTTTACGAAAAGGGTCTTAAAGACCCAGATAACCATGATGGTGTGATCAGTCATCTAGAGCCAGACATCCTGGAGTGTGAAGTCAAGTGGGCCTTAGAAAGCATCACCAGGAACAAAGCTAGTGGAGGTGATGGAATTCCAGTTGAGCTATTTCAAATCCTGAAAGATGATGCTGTGGAAGTGCTACACTCAATAGGCCACCAGATTTGGAAAACACAGAAGTGGTCACAGGACTGGAAAAGGTCAGTTTTCATTCCAATCCCAAAGAAGGGCAATGCCAGAGAATATTCAAACTACTGCACAATTGCACTTATCTCACATGCTAGCAAGATAATACTCAAAACCCTTCAAGCTGGTCTTCAACAGTACATGAACCAAGAACTTCCAGATGTAAAAGTTGGGTTTAGAAAAGACAGAGGAACCAGAGATCAAATTGCCAACATCCGTTGGATCACAGAAAAAGCAAAAGAATTCCAGAAAAGCATGTGCTTCTGCTTCATTGACTACACTAAAGCCTTTGACTGAGTGGATCACAACAAACTATAGAAAATTCTTAAAGAGAAGAGAATACCAGACCACCTTACCTGCCACTTGAGAAATCTGTATGCAGGTCAAGAAACAATAGTTAGAACAGGTCATGGAAAAACTGACTGGTTCAAAATCGGGTAAGGAGTGTGTCAAGGCTGTATATTATCACCCTGCTTATTTAACTTATATGCAAAGTGTATCATGTGAAATGCTGAGCTGAATAAAGCTCAAGCTGGAATCAAGATTGCCAGGAGAATTATCAATAATTTCAGATATACAAATGACACCACCCTCACGGCAGAAATTGAAGAGAAACTAAAGAGCCTCTCGATAAAGGTGAAATAGAAGGGTGAAAAATCTGTCTTAAAATTCAACATTCAAAAACTAAGATCATGGTATCTGATCCATCACTTCATGGTAAATAGATGGGGAAACAATGGAAACAGTGACAGACTTTATTTTCTTGAGCTCCAAAATCACTGCAGATGGTGATTGGAGTCATGAAATTAAAAGACATTAGCTCCTTAGAAGAAAAGCTATGACAAACCTATACAGACTATTAAAAAGAAGAGACATCACTTTGCCAACAAAGGTCCATCTAGTCAAAGCTATGTTTTTTTCAGTAGTCATTATGGATGTGAGTTGGACCATAAAGAAAGCTAAGTGCTGAAGAACTTATACCTTTGAACTGTGGTGCTGGAGAAGATTCTTGAGAGTCCCTTAGACAGGAAGGAGATCAAACCAGTCGATCCTAAAGGAAATCAACCCTGAATATTCATTGGAAGGACTGGTGCTGAAGCTCCAATACTTTAACCACCTGATGGGAAGTGCCAACTCATTGGAAAAGACCCTGATGCTGGGAAAGACTGAGGGCAGGAGGAGAAAAGGGGGCAATAGAGGATGAGATGGTTTGATGGCATCATTGACTCAATGGACATGAGCCCGAGCAAAATCTGGGAGATAGTGAAGGACAGGGATGCTTGGAATGGCACAGTTCACGGGGTCACAAAGAGTTAGACATGACTGAGTAACTGAAAAACAACAAATGGATTAATAGAAGAATAAAAAAGGCATAAGAAATACAGATAAATATATCAAAATGGCAGATATAAATCCTACCTTATTATTAATTATATTAAATATATATTGGCTAAATACTCCAATCAAGAGGCAGAGATTACCAAAACAGTTTTAAAGAAACAAAGAAACCAGGATCCAACTACATGCTATTTGCGATTCTCACTTTATATAAAAAAACACAAACAGTTTGCAAACAAAAAGATGGAAAAAATATATATATACCTTATGTGATGGTTTATTTTATGTGTCAGTCTTACTAATATTTCATGTAAAGCTTGAACTTGGTGTTTCTGTGAAGTTATTTTGAATAATAAAATATTTTAAATCAGAACACTGAGTAAAGCAAATTGTCCTTGATGTGAATGGGCTTCATCCAATTAGTCAAAGGCCTAAATAGAGCAAAAACACTAACCGTCCCTCACGTACAAAATCCTTCCTGTTTGATGACCTATGAACTGAGATATCAGTTTTATTTCAGCCTTTAAATTCAAACTGAAATACTGGCTCTTCCTGCGATACAAACTGCCAGCCTTTCAACTGAAACTGTACTGTGAGTGCTTCTGGTTGTTAAGTCCTTGGTTCAGACGGGATCTAAACCATGAACTATCCTGGGCTCCAGCTTATCAACCAACTTATTCTGCAGATCTTGGGATCTACTAGCCTCCAAAACTGTGTAATCCAATTCCCTGTAATAACTAAATATATATAACGCATAATACATCTTGGCTTTTAGATCTGATTGCTCTGTTCTCTGGAGAATCCTGACTAATACACTATGCAAATAGCAACCAAAAAAGAGATGTAGTCGTTATATAAATATCAGATCAAATAGACTTAAAAACAAAAATGTTATGAGACAAGGAAGAACGTTTTTAAACAATAAAAGTATAGATCTATCAAGAAAACAGCAATTACAAATATATGCACCCCACAACACACTTACAGCAAGAAAAAACTGGCAGAACTGTAGTGAAAAAGTAACAATTTAAAAGTAGTAGTGACTTCACTTTAAGCAGAAATTGAAGAAGGAAATGTCCCGTTTACCTCAGATTGGGACATGAACCCATGTGCTGGGACTCAAACGCAGCCAAAACCCTGCTTGGGACTCTAATCCATGTGGCTGGGACTCAAACCCAGCCAGAACCCATGGTACCTGGTTTCAGGACCTGATGAACTCTGGTTTTTGATGTCTCATCACAGAAAGAATTCAGTGAGAGACAAAGTGATAGGTAAGAAGTGGATTTATTCAGAGAGAAACACAGTCCACAGATAGACTTTGGGCCATCCCACTGCAGAGGGTGAGTGCAGAGACCTGGAAATGTTGTTGTAGTTTATATGGGCTGGGTACCATCCTAGGCTAATGAATGGGAGGATTATTCCAGCTATTTTGGGAAGGGGTGGATATTTCCAGGAACAGGGCCACCACAGACTTTTTGGTCTTTTGACTGTGTCTTGGAAGCTTCAATATTTTGGCCACCTGATGCAAAGGGATGACTCATTAGAAAAGACCCTGATTCTGTGAAAGACTGAAGGCAGGAGAAGAAGGGTATGAGGACGAGATGGTTGGATGGCATCACCGACTCAATGGACATGAGTTTGAGCAAGCTCTGGGAGTCAGTGATGGACAGGGTATTCTGGCGTGCTGCAGTCCATGGGGTCACAAAGAGTCAGACACAACTGAGCAACTGAACTAACTGGAACTGTCATGGCGCCTCTAGGTATGTCATTTAACTTGCTAATTGAGGATCAAGATCTAATCAAAATTGGCTTGTGCATCTTGGACCCATTTGATTCTAATCAGTTTATGTTGTGTCCTTGGGCTATGTCATTCTTTCAAAAGTTGTGCCCTGACCCCTTCCCTCCTGTTTCAGAAATGAAAGACCTGAAAAATACTACATGTGAACTAGACATAAAAGGACACTATAAAACACTTCACCCAACCACAGCAGAAAAACATTCGTCTCAAGTGCACAAGGTATTCTCTAATAAACCTTGTTTTAGACCATAAAATATACCTCTATAAATTTATAATTATCGAAATAATTCAAAATATGTTCTTCAACCAGAAAAATATTAAATTAAAAATCAATAACAAGGGGATATTTATAAATATGTGGAAATTAAATAACACATTCATAAATAACCAGTGAGTTAAGGAAGAAATCACAAGGAAAATTAGAAAACAGCATGAGATTAATGTAAATGAAAACATAGCATATTAAATACATATGAGATACAGCAAAAACAGTGCTTATAAAAAAACCTGTAGCTGTAAATGCCTGTTTCAAAACAGAAAAAAAAAAGATCGCGAAACAATGCTTAAAAGAAGCTGGAAAAAGAAAACACAATTAAACTTGAGGTTAGCAAAATAAAGGAAATAAAAATGACAAGAGTGGAAATAAAATAGAAAATAGAAAAGCAAAACTTAAAAAAGATCAACAAGTCTGAAAGTGTGTTCTTCAAAAGATCAACAAAATTGTCAAAACTTTAGCAAGAGTGACCACACAAAAATTCGCAAATTATAAGTTAGGAAGTGCATCACCACAAATCTTACAGAAATAAAAGTAACTCTAGGGAAATACTATAAGCAACTGGATGCCAAAATTTATACCATCTAGGTTAATGGAAAAATGCCTTGAAAGACACAAACCACCAAATCTGATGGAAGAAACTGAAAATCTGACTAAACAAGTCAAAAGAAAAAAAATCTGAATTAGTTTTTTTTTAAATCCTCTTACAAGACCAGACCAAGATGGTTTCCCTGGAGAATTCTATGAAGTATTGTAAGTATTCCAATTTTTTACAAATTCTTCCATAAAATGGAGGAGGAATACTTCTGCAATGATTCTGTAAGGCCAATATTAAGATCCCCTGGAGGAGGGCATGGCAATCCACTCCAGAATCCCCATAGGGATTCTCCAGGAGCCTGGGGAGCTACACTCCATGGGGTTGCAAAGAGTCAGACACGACTGAGCAACTAAGCACAGCACACAACACACAGATAACAAACCTAGACAAAGACTTTGAAAATAACTACAGATTAACAGCCTTTATGAACACAGATGTTAAAATCTGTCCAAGTAATAACAAACCAAATCTAACAACATATGAAAGCAATTATATACCATGACCTAGAATGACTTATCCAGGAATGAAAAAGTGCTCTAATATAGAAAATTCAATTAATATAATAAAGCATATTGATAGAACAAAGAAGAAAATCCACACAATCATCTCAATAGATGAAGAGAAAGTATTTAATTCCAACACCTTTTCATAGTAGAAGTATTCAAGGCAGTAGGAATAGAAGGAAATGTCCACAACCTTCCTAGATATGGGGCTACCCAGGTGGCACTAGTGGTAAAGAACGCACCTGCCAGTGCAGGAGACATAAGAGATGCAGGTTCAGTCCCTGGGTCAGGAAGATCCCCTGGAGGAGGGCATGGCAACCCACTCCAGTATTTTTGCCTGGAGAATCCCATGGACAGAGGAGCCTGGTGGGCTACAGTCCATAGGGTTGCGAAAAGTCGTAGATATAGAGCAATTATGAAAAACAATGTTAACAACATACTTAATGATTAAAGAATGAGTGCTACCATCTAAGATCAGGAAAAAACAAAAACAAAAACAAAACAGGGATATCTGTTCTTGGTACTTCTGTTCAAGACTGTACTGGTTTCTAGGCAGGGAAATTTGGCAAGAAAGAGAAATAAGTCATCCAGATTGTAAAAAAAAATACATAAATAAAACTATCAACTAGCTCTATTGACAAATGACATAATCTTGTATATAAAAAATTCTAAGAGATTGTCTGAAGAATTATTAGAACTAATTAGACAGTTTATATATGTTGCTAAATACAAGACAGAAGATCAATATACAAAAAGTAAATTATATTTCTGTATCCTAGTAATTAACAATCTAAAAATAAAAGTAAGAGAACAATCTGTAGATACAATATAATCACTATAAATACCCAAGTTGTTTTGTTTTTTGTTTACAGAAATTGTCAAATTGATACTAAAGATGACATTGAAAGGCAAGGGACTGAGAATAGCCAAAATAACTCTTGGGAGATTAGAGAATGGAAAGTGCCTGCTTATGGGCCAGAAATGGGGGATTGAAAGTGGTCTGAATTAGGCAGTGATGATGGCTGCTCACCTCTGCAAACATACTGAAAACCATTAAATTATACTTTTCAAAAGGGTGAAGTTTATGGTATGTGAGTTAGACCTCAATAAAAGATTGAAAATGTTATGAAAAAGGATACTGAACTTCATTTCCATTAAAATCAATAAGTATAATAACTATTTAATTCTTTTTTCTTAAGAATAAAATAATTGAGAAAAATTAAGAAGAAATCAGGGGAACAAGGAAAATAAATATTGGAAATCATATAATTTATTCATTTGGTTCATCACTCTGGTCACCTGGCTCCTTGTCACCATGATAATTTTGATTGTTAAAAATATTTAAAATATATTCATATTTAGTCATATTTCAACTTATATATGTAATGTTTTATTTGCTAACAGGTAATAGCCGGGAAATATAAGAAAAATTGATATAGGAATAAGAACCAGTGAGCAAAATTTAAAAAAAAATTATAAGGCTTTGCAATTTTTCCTTAAGGATGATTTCAATGATGTGAATAAGCAAAACTGTCTGGTATTATTTAATAAAACTATATGGGGTTAAGTGATAGTATAATAAAACCTCTATAAAATTATTCATCTATAAATGTTTTTCTTCATGAGATAAAAAAGGTAGCATTATAATTAAGACACAGTCATTCATTATTAATCGGTAATAAAACTCTTACCTGGGATTAGACTTATAGTTCTTAGTATGTTTTTATTTCTTAACTCTGAAAAATAAACCCCTTTCTCCCCCCAAATAAATGATGTATCATTCAGCCTCAATGCTTTATGTTAATCTCTATGGCAGGATAGAATTTGTCATACTTTTATACTAAAAACATGTTTACAGTCTTTCCAAGACATCTAGCCCTTTAGCTGAAATCCACATTTACAATTTGCAACCTCAATATAGTTTAATTCAGCTCAATAAGTATATAAAAAGGACTTATATGCAGAGTGGACAGTCGTATAAGAATACTGTCTAAGATAAATTCAATACACTCATTCAATTTAATAGTACTTCTCATTAAGCTCTCATTATATCCTGTCACTGACAAAGATTTAGGAAACTTTTGAAAACAGTCAGTACAAACAAATATTTGGTCTTAAGGGGCTGGAGAAAAGAAACAGAGAATTTAATTTAACCTTTAATGTGACTGTTGAGTCATTTGGATGACAGCTCTTTTCTTTCTTTTTTTTTTTATTTTCTGTTTATTTTTTTTTTAATTTTTTTTATTTTTTTTAATAAATTTATTTATTTTAGTTGGGGGCTAATTACTTTACAATATTGTAGTGGTTTTTGCCATACATTGACATGAATCAGCCATGGGTTTACATGTGTTCCCCATCCTGAACCCCCCTCCCACCTCCCTCCCCATCCCATCCCTCTGGGTCAATCCCAGTGCCCCAGCCCTGAGCATTTGTCTCATGCATCGAATCTGGAATGGTGTTCTGTTTCACGTATGATAATATACATGTTTCAATGCTATTCTCTCAGAACGTCTCACCCTCACCTTCTCCCTCAGAGTCCATAAGATTGTTCTATGCATCTGTGTCTCTTATTCTGTCTCGCATATAGGGTTATCGTTACCATCTTTCAAATTCCATGTATATGCATTAGTATACTGTATTGGTGTTTTTCTTTCTGGCTTACTTCACTCTGTATAATGGGCTCCAGTTTCATCCATCTCAATAGAACTGATTCAAATGTATTTTTTTAATGGCTGAGTAATATTCCATTGTGTATATGTACCACAGCTTCCTTATCCATTCGTCTGCTGATGGACATCTAGGTTGCTTCCATGTCCTGGCTATTGTAAACAGTGCTGCGATGAACATTGGGGTACACGCGATTGACAGCTCTTTTCAAGTTCTGATCTAAATTTTGTATTTTCCCAAAGTTACATAATTTTTATTTATTTATTTTTTTGAGATATACATTATTTATTTGTTGTTGCTGTTGTTTTTTACTCACTAAGTCGTGTCTGACTCTGTGCAACCCCATAGACTTTAGCCCGCAGGCTCCTCTGTCTGTGGGATTTTCCAGGCCAGAATACTGGACTGGGTTGCCATTTCCTTCTCCATTACATAATTTTTAATGCATACCTTAAGAATAAACATATTAAAAGGCAACAATGCATATATTTCTAACAACATACACCATCAATTTTACCACTTTTAACCTGACAATATAGTGTTTTGCTTTTAAACAGGATATATTGTAGGTTTTTGTGGCAGTATCTATTTATTGTTTTTCATTTTCAACCCTATAAACATTGAATTTCTTAGCCTCCCTAAAATGATCCTTTCTAATCCGTTCCCTGTATTTTTTTATTATGCTAATACTGATGAAACTTCCAAAGTAAATCCTGAAGACATTTCTTTGTTGTTGTCACAATTCATTGAAACATGAAAGAGATTATAGATCATTCACTGCCTTCTATCATTTCAGTCGTTTAAAAAAGCAGTTAGGTAATGTTAGATTAGAGATCAAATATCAGGAAAGAGATTCATTTCCTTTCTACTATTTGTTTAAATTTAGTCTAAGTGGTTATTGTGTACTTGTTTCAAAGTCTAGGCTAAAGATTTTCTTTTTTTTTTTTTTTAATAAATTTATTTATTTTAGTTGGGGGCTAATTACTTTACAAAAAGTTAATCTACTCAGTAATCATACAGCCATTATCAAAAACCAGGTTATTAATCCAGGCAGTTGGTCTCCAGGGAGAGTCAGTCTCTCTTAACCAAATTGCTCTATTGCTACTCTCTGTTCTGTGTGTGGAGTTACAGTAAGAGAAAGGGCAGTTTTAATAGAGGTAATCTTTAAAAGAATATAAATGGATTAAGACGTTCTTCAAATTAGCTGCAGTGTGAAAAATCCAAAAGAAGTTAAGAAATGAAAATAAGTAGAAAATAAAATGAAAGAAACAAATCTTAATATATGTAAATGACTAAACCAAATGTAATAACAGGCAGAGATCCTCAAACAAGTAAACAGTAAGAATGAGCACTATATCATGAATATGAGAGACAAATCAGAAGGAGACTGAAATCTAAACTAAGGAAATAAGACAATGGAACAAAAGAAATCTAAGATGTCAATTTTAATATCAAACAATATTTTGGGGTGTTTTTTTTTTGGTATTCCATGCAAAAGAAAAAAAATCTAACAAAATGTCATAAGAAGCAAAGTGATATATTACATATTTTTAAAAGTAAAATGAATCAATACAGTATTTTTAGCATACCTAATAATATAACTTCAGACTATATTCATATAAATAAGGCAACTAAATTATGAAATATTAATAGCAATTAATATATTCTTATCTGAAACTGACAGCTCAGGCAGAAAAAAATACATAGAAATTCAATAAGTTCCACAGTGATTCCAAACTAATAAATAATAATCCTGAAAGTACTTAATACATCACCAGTTACTGTGTTCATACCTAACACAAATTATTTATTCAGTCCAAATCTAAAGGATGTGTCTTACTGTCCTCAATATTTTATTTGGGAAAACTAAGCACAGAATGTTTAATTTGCTCAAGATTGCTCAGAAAGACATGGCAAAATAGAGTTTCAAATCAGTTATTCTGAATTCCAGAGCCTATACTATTAAATAGTACATTATGTTGAACTTCACATGCTCTATTCAAGGCAATAAATATTTTCCAGGTCTCATGAAACATTCAAAAAATTTGACCACGGACAAAACTAAAAAAAGAAGTATCAATTAATTTTAAAAGGGCCATATATCCTCTACTCTGGTCTTTGGCTTCCCTGGTGGCTCAACAGTCAAGAATCTGCCTGCAATGCAAGAGACCCAGTTCAATCCCTGGACCAGGAAGATCCCCTGGAGGAGGGCATGGCAACCCACTCCAGTATGCTTGCCTGGAAAATCCCACGGACAGAGGAACCTGGTAGGCTACAAGTCCATGGGTTTGCAAAGAGTTGAACAAGACTAAGTGACTACACTTTCCTCTTTCTACTTTCTTGGTCATAATAAATGAAATTAGGGGGAAAAAAATCAATGAAAAAAAACTCCACATCAAGAGAATGAGAAGACTAGCCACAGATTGGAGGAAAATATTTTCAAAGGACAGACCTGGTAAAGACTATTATCCAAAATATCTGAAGAACTCAAAACTCAATATAAATATAATGAACAATCCAATTAAAAATGGGTTAAAGACTTTAGTAGACATCTTACCAAAGTAGATATTCCAATGGCAAGTAGTCGTATAATAATAAGTTCAACAATATTAAGTCATTGGGGAAACACAAATTAAAATAACAAAAATCTTATAAGAATGCCCAAATCTATTAGAACAGTCAAAATATGGAACAATGATATATCAAACTTTGGTAAGGATGTAGAGAAATAGGAAACTTTCATTCATTGCTGGTGGGGATGCAAAGTGGTACAGCCAATTTAGGAAATGTTTTGGCAGTTTCTTGCAAAATCAAACATACCATTACCATGTGTGTGTGAGTGTGTGCTAAGTCACTACTGTCATGTCTGACTCTTCGCAATGCTATGGACTGTAGCCCGCCAGGCTCTTCTGTCCATGGGGATTCTTCAGACAAGCATACTGGAGTGGGTTGCCATGCCCTCTTCCAGGGGATCTTCCCAACCCAGAGACTGAACCCATATCTCTTATGTCTTCTGCATTGGCAGGTGGGTTCTTTACCACTAGCACCACCTGGGAAGCCCAGGGGGAAAAAAAAAGAAACATCTTCACATGGATATTTATAGAAACTTTATTCATAATTGCCAAAACTTGGAAGAAACCAAGAAGTCCTTCACTGGTTGAATAGATAAACTGTGGTACATCCAGACAATGGAATATTATTCAGAACCAAAAAAAAAAAAAGAGCTTCAAAGCCCTAAAAAGACATGGTGAAAACTGAAATGCATATTACTCAGCCAGTCCAAAAGAAATACTTTCTGTGATTCCAAGTATATGAGATTTAGGAGAAGCAAAACTATGTGGACAATAAAAAGATCACTAGTTGATAACAGGTAGGGAGGAGGAAAGAGTGAATAGCAAGAGCACAGTGGATTTTTAAAGGCAGTGAAACTACACTGTGTGTTACTAAAATGATAAATACATATATTCAAAACCCATAAAATGTATACCAAGAGCAAAGTCTAATGTAAACTATGGACTCTGAGTGACAGTGATGTTGTCAATGTAGGCTCGTTACTGTAATAAATGTACCACTGAGTGACAGTGATGTTGTCAATGTAGGCTCGTTACTGTAATAAATGTACCACTCTTATGTACAATGTCAACAGTGGGGGAGCCTGTGCATGTTTGTGGGGGCAGGTGTTACACAGAAGTCCCTATACCTTTCATTCAGTTTTGATGTAAATCTAAAACTTCTCTTAAAAAATAAAGTTTATTAATTAAAAAAGAACTCCATATATCTGGAGACTTAAAAAAAAAGCACAAAAACAAACATAGTAACTACATAATGTTCAGAACCAAACCACAACAACAAATACTAATTCTCAAAATTGGTGGATACAGTGGACCTATTATGGACTCCTTTGATGAAAACTGAAAACATTCAATTAAATTAAGTATATATATTAGATAAGATTAAAACAAATTAGATTAAGCATTTTCTTTGATGCAGGCATTCCAGTCATGGTTTAAAGCCTTAGAAAAATTCCTACATAAAACAAAAAGGTATAGACAGTCCCCAACTTTAGATTTTTCAACTGTTGATGGTGTGAAGGTGATTCCCATTTAACAGAAAACATACTTTAAACTTTGAATTTTGATCTTCTCCCAGGCTAGCATTAGCCTGATCTGAAAGCTGGCAGTGACAGTGAGCATAGCTCCCAGGCAGCCACACAATCACAAGAGCAAACAACCAGTACACTCACAACCATCCTGGACCCATACAACTGTGCCGCTTTTCACTTTCAGTAATGGTATTCGATAAATTACATGAGATGTTCCACACTCTATTATAAAAAAGGTTTTGGGTTAGATGATTTTGCCCAACTGTAGGCTAATGTAAGTGTTTTTAGCATATTTTTAGGCAAGGCTAAGCTATGATGCTTAGTAAGGTAAGTGTATTAAACACATTTTTGGATTATGATGGGTATTTTCAACTTCTGATGAATTCATCAATATGTAACACCATAGTACACTGAGGCAGACCTCTATAGAAAGAAGGCAGCTTTATCTTAGCCTTTTTTGCAGTAAGAAGGAATTGGAGGTAATCTAAGGTAGATGGAGGACTTCCCTAGTGGCTCAGCTGGTAAAGAATCTGCCTGCAATGTGGGAGACTTGGGTTCAGTTCTTGGGTTGGGAAGATCTCCTGGAGAAGGGAAAGGCCACCCACTCCAGTATTCTGGCCTGGAGAATTCCACCGTCTGTATAGTCCATGGGGTCGCAAAGAATCACATACTGCTGAGTGACTTTCACTTTCACTAAGGTAGATGGAAGCAACATTAACATAATAAATAAGTAAATTATAGTGGATACATGCAATGGAATTCTTTGCAGTAGTCAGAAGCACAGATTAGAATCCTTAGTATTTTAAACACAGGACTGAATGAAAACCAGAAACCTGAGTTACAGCTACATAAACTAAGCATTCACAATAGGATACAATGTTTTTATGAAAATGGCCAAAGTTAATATATCAAAGTCATTAGAAAAGTGCATAAAAGGAGAAGCAGGGAGTAGGAAAATATATAAGAAGAGGGGTAAGGTATGAGGACCGTGTGCTACAAACTGAAGAATAGTGTTAGATGATCCCTCTGTACCTGAGGTACCCACAGAAGAAAAAAATACAGGAAAAAGCATAACTATAAAATTTACTTACCTAAATAAGTCTACTAAACAGTTAATACATTTTTTTCCTCCAGAAAGATGGAGCATATAGTTATAATTATTACATTTATTTGAAATAAAGAGAAGTATAGAAAAACATATTTTCTCAAAGTCACCCAACCAGTAATAGTATAAACAGAACAAAGACCATGGATAACTTTTAGATTAATGGTATCACCTATGTACATTTTCTCTCATTAGAGTGGTAGATATAAGGGGGAAAATCTTAAGAAATAAAACTGTAGTTATCCCAAGGGGATAATATACAGTGCAAATAATTCTCCCTTTTCTCTGTAGATGCAAAAATCACTGAATTATCTTCCAGTTAAAGAAGCAAGGAGGAGATGAAATATCTAAATTTTCTTCTGCTAATTTTCTTTAACTTTTATTTTAACTTTACCATGCAGTAGTAATAGATTTCTCATTCTGAAACCAGCAAAGAATGTCATTTTGCTTTCCTCACTCTGACCTTCCGTCGATTTTCCATTTGCATATTCCATCTCAAGTGCTGTATTTCTCAGTATCAAAGACTGGATGCATGGCAGAGCTGTGCTCCTTAATGTACCGTCTGTGTACAATGGTTTTGCATAATAGCTATATGTTGATTGGAGATGCACAGTTAATCACAGTAATCCACACTATACACCATAATGATGGATACTTAAATTACCTCTTTCACATGTTAGGGTCGGAGCGGGGAGGGAGTTGCGGTGGAAAGTCACTTCTAAAGGATAAAGAAAAATTTATACAATTTTTCTACAACCAATATGCTATAAAATAGTAAATGTCAGTTAATTCAATCTGTCTGGTCCTTTCATTAAGAAGTTTTCAAAGGTTTAGATAATACTGAATCCTGTAAATCTATTATTTTTTAAACGAAGGCAAACTTAGGAAAGCTTATATAATACTCTCTTCAATTTTAATCTGTTATATTATGTATTTTTTTTTACCTCTAGTTTTAAAATCTCTTAATGGTTAGTGTCTGGAGAAGGCAATGGCAACTCACTCCAGTACTCTTGCCCGAAAATCCCATGGACGGAGGAGCCTGGTAGGCTGCAGTCCATGGGGTCGCTTAGAGTCGGACACGACTGAGCGACTTCCCTTTCACTTTTCACTTTCCTGCACTGGAGAAGGAAATGGCAACCCTCTCCAGTATTCTTGCCTGGAGAATCCCAGGGTCGGGGGAGCCTGGTGGGCTGCCATCTATGGGGTCACACAGAGTCGGACACGACTGAAGCGACTTAGCAGCAGCAATGGTTAGTGTCAATTACTGAACATGAAACCTCTCTTTTAAAAAATAATTCATGACAGCATCCCTCAAAACTTGATGTAAAAGCCACAGTTGCTTATTATTTAATAATCTGAAGAATCAAATTTTGCTCTTTTAAGTAAAATGCTAAACATTACAGGGGAAACAATCTATGCCAATAACACAGGGGTTTTGGTTTTATTAAACTTCATCTGTTTTCAATCTTTGACAGTGCTACATATTTATTCCTCCTCTCTAAAAAGAAATTTGTGGCATCTTAGCTCTAGTAGCGGAGAAGGCAATGGCACCCCACTCCAGTACTCTTGCCTGGAAAATCCCATGGACGGAGGAGCCTAGTAGGCTGCAGTCTATGGGGTCGCTAGGGGTTGGACACGACTGAGCGGCTTCACTTTCACTTTTCACTTTCATGCATTGGAGAAGGAAATGGCAGCCCACTCCAGTATTCTTGCCTGGAGAATCCCAGGGACGGGGGAGCCCGGTGGGCTGCCGTCTATGGGGTCGCACAGAGTCGGACACGACTGAAGCGACTTAGCAGCAGCAGCAGCAGCAGCAGCAGCAGTAGCAGCAGCTCTAGTAGAATTTTTAAAAATATAAAACCTATAATATCAGGATTGCTCTGAGGCTTATTATTACACAGAATTTGTACCTTACTGAGGCACTGTCCTAGAAAATTTCTTTTATTTCTCAAAAGCATTCCATGAGATAAGTAGTCCTATTTTAACCATAACTCATAGAAACAATCCAAGTCTCAAAGAGATTAAGAAACCTGACCAAGCACAAATAATGAGTAAGTGGGAATTTGGAATTTGAACCCAGTAGTTTAACTTCAGAACTTGTTTTTTTAACTGGTACAACATGCTGTCGATAAGACCATTGCTACGATGAAATGCGGAGATCAAGTTTGATTCTAAGTATAGAAAGAAGAATAGCAATAAAGATGGTCAGGATGCAGAGGGATACAGATTAGTTTATGCAACTTCCTCTTCTCTATCATCACAACTGAAAGTATGTACTTCCAATGAGTTTTTTTTAATGTAACTCAGTTTGGAATATATATATTTGAATTGAATACATATATTTACAAATCTTTATGTCAATTATAATCCCTATGATCATATCTTTGATGTAGGGAGTGCTGACATGATGTCAGCACATATAGTAAATTGTAGGGTATCAGAAAAAAAAATCATTTCACAAATTTTAAGGAAAATATAATCAAATCATAGCTTAGTGATTCTGTGTTTATTTCATTTTGTCTCTTCCTCTATTCCCTGATCTAAGCCACAAAGAAACAGCCTCAAGCATTTCACTGAGGGTTGTTTCCAGACGAAAATGAAATTATCATCTGCTGCCAGTAACACTCAGGTTTTCTCAGAAACTTTTCAATTTTTTGTCTAATGGTGAAAGATTAGAGTGGCTTGAAGGACTCTCACATTATCTAAGTAGCATAAGACACAACTTAATGCACATTTTTAAGATAAAAGTGTTACACAAATTTACATATTTACTATCAACCCTGCTAAGTTGTTCTAGAATTTAAATTCTTATGCTCTTATTAAAAACTTGATTATAAATAAGCCCACAGTATTTTGAAAGAATTTTACTGCTAAGATTTTACTTTCAAGAAAACAGTTACGAGCTTAATTTGGATTTACAGTAATTTTTATTGATTTTTTAAATCATTTTTATAAAAACAAAATGGAAGGAATGAGGAGAGATCAGTACTGATAAACTTAGTATTTTACTTTAACATTTAAATTTTCACACACTGGACACACTCCTCATACTTTGTTAGATGTTTGGGGAGAAAATATTTCTAAATACTTCTGCTCATAACACAAAGTAAATAGGTTCATAACTAAATGAGAACCCAATGGAAAACTCACAAAATTGGGAAAAAAAAAAAGAACAGAAAAAGACATATTGAGACAACTATTTCAGCTATTTAACTGATATCATATTGCTTTATGCATCATACATAAGTTATAACATGATTGAATCTGCTACATTAACTAAAATATAACTGATCCAATGAACTTTATAGTCTTTACTAAAGTAAATTAAATTTTGATCATTTATTTCATTATGACAATAATCTATGCTACAACTTATAAAAATACAAAGTGGAAAGTAATGGAAGCAACCACTGCTAGTAAATGTAAATCCCTTCCAACTCTCCTCAACGAATGACACTATATTTTTCATCTTACTCTGACTGCTCCTGACCTGTTGGTAAGGTAATGTTGCCAGTTAGTGCTGCAAGGAACCTTAGGGTGCGTATGTCTTTTGGAATTATGGTTTTCTCTGGGTACTAAGAGGTGCCAGAAAAGTTGGATAACTACATGCAAAACAAACAAACAAACAAAAAACATGAAATTAGAACACTCCTTAACAAGGAAAACAACCCTGAACATTCATTTGAAGGATTGATGCTAAAGCTGAAGCTCCATTACTTTGGCTACCTGATGTGAAGAGCTGACTCACTGGAAAAGATGCCAATGCTGGGAAAGACTAAAGGCCAAAGGAGAAGGGGGCGGCAAAGAATGAGATGGTTAGACAGCATCACTGACTCGATAGACATGAATTTGAGCAAACTTTGAGATATACTGAAGGACAGAGAAGCCTAGCATACTGCAGTCCATGCAGTTGCAAAGGGTCGGAGCCGACTAAGCAACTAAACGACAATTAATACCACAGACAAAAATAAACTCAAAATGGATTGAAGACCTAAAGGTAAGGTCTGACACTAAAACTCTTAGAGGAAGATATGGGCAGAACATTCTTTGACATATCACAATAAGATCTCTTTTGATTCACCTCCTAATGAAAATAAAAACAAAAATTAAAAAATGGGGCCTAATTAATATTAAAAGCTTTTGCACAGCAAAGGAAACCATAAACAAAAGAATAACCCTCAGAATAAAAGAAAATATGTGCAAGCAAATTAACTGACAAAGGATTAATCTCCAAGATAGACAAACAGCTCATGAAGCTCAATATCAAAAAAGAAACAATCCAATCAAAACATACGTAGAAGACCTAAATAGACAATTCTCCAAAGAAGACATACAGATGGCCAATTAACACATGTAAAGATGCTCAAACATCACTAATTATAAGAGAAATGCAAATCAAAACTAGAAGGAGGTATCACCTCACACCTCAGAATGGCCATCAGCAAAAAATCTACTGCAGAGGGTGTGGAGAAAAGAGAACCCTCTTGCACTTTTGGTGGGAATGTAAACTGATACACCCAATATGGAGAACAGTATAGAGATTCTTTTAAAAACTAAAAATAGAATTACCCTATGACCCAGCAATCCCACTCTGGGGCATATACTCAGACACATGCCCTCCAATGTTTGTTGCAGCACCATTCACAATAGCCAGGATATGGAAGCAACCTAGACGTCCATGGACAGATGAATGGACAAAGAAGAGGTGATACATATAAACAATGGAATATTACTTAGTCATAAAAAGGAACAAAATTGGGTCATTTGTAGAGACATGCATGGACCTAGAGACAGTCATACAAACGGAATTAAATTAGAAAGAGAAAACCAAATATTATATATAAATGTATGTATGTGGGCTCTTAAAAAAATGGTATAGATGAACTTATTTACAAAACAGAAATAGAGACACAGATATACAGAACAAATGACACCAAAAGGGCAAAGAGGGTGTAAAATGAACTGGGATTGACATATATACACTGTTGATACTATGTATATAATAGATAACTAAGGAGAACCTACTCTATATCTCAGGGAACTCTACTCAGTGCTCTGTGGTGAGCTAAATGGAAAGGAAATCCAAAAAAGAGGGGATATATGTACAGCTGATTCATTTTGCTATACAGCAGAAACTAACACAATATTGTAAAGCAACTATATCTCAATAAAAATTAATCAAAAAAAATTTTTAAAAATGAAAATTTTAAAAAAGATTCATGGAAACTTTAAATGTGAAATCATATTCAAAATTAGCAGCATATATGGGTCTAGAGAGATATTATCTTCTGAAATCTAGTGCAAAATATCGTTTTGCTATTCCTCTGGGTTCCCTGTAGCTAATATTCAGCTTTTGCCATCAGCCACTGAAAAGCGCTCCACTGCAGAAAGACAGTCACACAGAACTACATAGTGAGCTATCTAACACTGCTAACTTTCAACGCTTCTGAGAATTACTTCTTTAGGTCAGTTCTTTTAAAAAATAGATACTGCATTTGTGATATTGAGAAAAGAAATTAATGGCACCATCATTTATTGATAACAAAGCAAATCCTGTGAAAAAAATCAAAATTATGAAATTTTAACATACATTGCCATAATTAGGAGGTTCCCTCCTTCTTAGGACTGTTTATTAGATAATCACTCAATCCACTGACTTGGGCACTTTCACTTTCAATTGATTAGAAATGATCACTAGAATTCAGGTAAGTCAGAGAAGAGCATACTAAAAACAGAAATGCCAGCTAAAAGACTAATGAGTTCAGAAAAACTACATAATTTTGCTATGATAATGATGTATTCTCATAATGGTGAGTTTTGATCACTAAGAAAGATGAAATGGTAAGTATCCTACAATTATTGTCTTTTTACTTGTAACTGTCTCTTGAGAAACCTGTATGCAGCTCAGGAGACAACAGTTAGAACTGGACATGGAACAACAGACTGGTTCCAAATAGGAAAAGGAGTATGCCAAGGCTGTATATTGTCACCCTGCTTATTTAACTTATATGCAGAGTACATCATGAGAAACGCTGCGCTGGAAGAAACACAAGCTGGAATCAAGATTGCCGGGAGAAATATCAATAACCTCAGATATGCAGATGACACCACCCTTATGTCAGAAAGTGAAGAAGAACTAAAGAGCCTCTTGATGAAAGTGAAAGAGGAGAGTGAAAAAGTTGGCTTAAAGCTCAACATTCAGAAAACTAAGATCATGGCATCCGGTCCCATCACTTCATGGGAAATAGTCGGGGAAACAGTGGAAACAGTGTGAGACTTAATTTTTTGGGGCTCCAAAATCACTGCTGATGGTGATTACAGCCATGAAATTAAAAGACATTTACTCCTTGGAAGGAAGGTTATGACTAACCTAGATAGCATATTTAAAAGCAGAGACATTACTTTGCCAACAAAGGTCCGTCTAGTCAAGGCTATGGTTTTTCCAGTGGTCATGTATGGATGTGAGAGTTGGATGGTGAAGAAAGCTCAGCGCCGCAGAATTGATGCTTTGAACTGTGGTGTTGGAGAAGACTCTTGAGAGTCCCTTGGACTGCAAGAAGGTCCAACCAGTCCATCCTAAAGGAGATAAGTCCTAGGTGTTCATTGGAAGGACTGATGTTGAAGCTGAAACTCCAATACTTTGGCCACCTCATTTGAAGAGTTGACTCATTGGAAAAGACCCTAATGCTGGGAAGGATTGGGGGGCAGGAGGAGAAGGGGATGACAGAGGATGAGATGGTTGGATGGTATCACCGACTTGATGGACATGGGTTTTGGTAAACTCCGGGAGTTGGTGATGGACAGGTAGGCCTGGTGCGCTGCAGTTCATGGGGTCGCAAAGAGTGGGACACAACTGAGCGACTGAACTAAACTGAACTGAACTTGTAACTGTAAAATGGCAATGATTACATTTCAAGGTGTTTCATTTAAAAGGATACTTTCAATTTTTTTTTAAGTCATTCAGGCATATCCAACTCTTTGCAACCCCATATATAGTCCATGGAATTCTCCAGACTAGAACACTGGAGTGGGTAGCCATTCCCTTCTCCAGGGTTCCCTTCTCCAGAGGATCTTCCCAACCCAGGGATTGAATCCAGGTATCCCACAATGCAGGCAGATTCTTTACCAGCTGAGCCACCAAGAAGCCTTTATTTTATAATAAACACATTTTGGCACTTGAACATTTAGAATTCAAGTATCTTGAAAAATAATTTACACTCAACTACCCATTATTTGACAATACAAATATTTACTGAATTTCAACTTTAGATAATTTTGTTTTTTTGCATTCTTTACTGGATGATAAAGTAGATTAATGATATTCTGTGAAAGGGTCATGAAAGTGAAAGTGATAGTCATTAAGTCGTATCTGACTCTTTGAGACCCCACTGACTGCAGTCCGACAGTCTCTTCTGTCCATGGAATTCTCCAGGCTAGAATACTGGAGTGGATTGCCGTTTCCTTCTCCAGGGGATCTTCCTGACCCAGGGATTGAACCCGGGTCTCCTGCATTGTAGGCAGATTCTTTACCATCTGAACCACCAGGGAAGCTATGAAATGGGTATAGGAAAGCAATATATTTGAATACATATGTGCATTTATTTATATGAAAGTCATATATAAGATATAAAATATACTTATCTGTTAAGCTGAATAAAATTACTCAAATAAAGGCTCACGTCCATCAGGCTTTCTATGTGAAATTATGCTTATTTCTTTGGGAAACTTATCTTACCCATGTATATGTATGCTTCTTGAGGGTAATATTTATGAACATTTTACATTGCTCTCAGAGATTTCCTTTCATTGTGAGTTTGTTCACCAAAAGATTTCAATGGAATATGCAACATATAATATCTACACTGTGTAAAAGGAAAACTCATGTATCTAGCGTTATTTGTTAAAATGCTATTTCACACACTTAATGCTACATGCCAACCAAATCACTTATTGTTCACCAAACCCACCATGCACCTTCTCAAATATATAAAGTCTGAGATCTGGAATGATTCTATGAAATAATCCATCATAAAATGGTCAGGTTCAAAGATCACTACCTATATAATGATTGTCCTCTATTCCTTCATTCAGAAAATTGTTCAGAAAAAGCCTAAGATCAGAGGGAAATTGCTCCTGAGAAATCTTATAGTGTAAATCAATAAACATCTTAAACAATATCTTTACTATAGGTTTAGTAATGATTTTTTGTTATATAGTGTTCTTTAGTAAAGGCCACATCATCATCTTAAAGCACAGAACTACATGCAGCCGATAATTTACAGTCCTAAGTATCACTCTGACAGGTAGGCTTCCCTATAGATGTATTGCAGAGTATCTAGTGCAGATGTTATTCCTCAGAGACCTGAGGTTGTCCTGGAGAAGTCCCGGGAATACTGAGGATTGCCAATTTACCTATAGCTCACAGAGAAGTTGTACATTTTTTTGATTTCATAAATTCAGTTTTTCATAAGATTTTATTTGAAGGAAACATTCAGTAGCTAATAGTTTAAGACCACTGATCCTAAAGAATGGATGAACTGGCTTTCTACTGAGTTTTGCACAGATTCAGAACAGCAGCAAATCTGAGATTATACTTCTAGCAAATAAGACTGTTAGCAATACACTGGATTTATATTCCTACAGATAGTGGGGTTGTGGTGTTGACAAGCTTATATAAAATTTCAGCCATTATAATGCATGTTAAAAATAAAAGCCATCCCACTTCCTGTAGAATATAAGCCAAGAACAGGCCCATGGGGAAGACTGAAATTATGCTAATTAAATAATGGTACATATTAGGAGTACATTAAAATCCCAGCCAAACAACACTATTTACAAGCTTAGAAATAGCACTTTACTTTTTCTTACAGAAGCTGCCATCATTAGACATATTACTACATTGCAAAACAAATACAAACCTACAAAAAGTATTGGCAATGATATGCCCTACTTTATTACTTATTCATGATCATAGTCAGTTGAGTTTTTTAGATGAATAAAACATGATGATTATAATATTTTTAGCATTCATCATTGTCACTGTAGACACTTTCCAGTTATTGATTGATTGATATTCAGGCACATATGTAAAAGTTATAATTTAAAAGAATATATATTTTAAAAAACACAAAGTAAATAACTTTTGATTTTAAATGCTCACATATATTTATGGCATACTGATAATATGGTATAGTTACACCTATGTTATGATCAAAAATATATAGATTTGCATGGAAATATTCTCTTATATTCTGATGCATAATGCAATGTATATGCTAATATTGAAATACTGATTACAGTTAACATCTGTTAAGGGCCCATTATATAGTAAGATCAGTATAAAGTGCTTTGTGTGCATATTCTCATTTACATTTAAGGAAAATATTATATGCTTCTCATTTTACATCTAAGTTCACTGAGTCAAAGGTTATCAACTTGCCTCAGACCTCAAATGTAGTTCATAATTGAGATGGCACATGGAGATGGCACATGAAGTTGGGTCATTCTAGCCCACATTTAAGCCTCATATCAAAGACTTGCAATATTTGGTTGAGAAAGTTTCATTTGATTAGCAATGGGGATTAAATCACATTACCACTGCTATCTAGCTGTACACTTCCGTTAATCACTTGGCTTCTCTTATCCACAGTTTCTTCATCTGTAAAGTGGGTATAATAGTGGTTTTCGCCTACAGGTTTAATGCAAAATATAACTAAATAATATAACAGTGTAACATTATAAATATAGCTATTATTAATGTTGTTGTTTTTATTATGTTTTGATCATGGAAAAAAATATCATCCCAGAAGTCCTTAAGGAAGGGTCACTGTGCAGAGAAGAGGAAGGTGGGGGCTGGGAAGACACTGGCGCCGAGAGCTCTAACCATCCCAGAGCCCGGGCAAACAGCGCACAGGCCGGGCAGCAAGGGGCCAATGAGGACAGGGAGCTCAGAGAAGAAGAGACATTATGAGAAACACAGAAAGAATTAGTAACTTTCCATATTACCCAGAATAAAACTGAAAATCCCAAGGCTTGGCGTGAGTTGCTACCTTCTACCTCTTCTACCTTCACTTTGGTCACAACACCTCCTCTCTTTTCTTTCAAGAGGACTTTCATTTTTCTGTCATATTCTGTTGTTTCTTCCGCCTTAAACACTACTGGTCCATGTGTCTCTGTGGCTGGCTCATCACCTTTTCCAGGACACTATATAAATATCATCATTGAAAAAAATCTTCCCTCATTACAAAATACTACTTTGTCCTACCTTATGTCATTCTTTTTTCCATTTTTTCTCTTTTATGCTTAGAATTGATCACTTCCTAACAAATGTTATTGCTTTTTGCCCCCCTACCCCCACTTTTTTTTTTTTAGTTTTATTGTTACTTTTCCCTCACCCTCACAAGAATGTCAGGCTCATGACCACAGGGAATTTATTTCACTGCTGCATCCCCAAGCTTCACTACACTGTCTGGTACATGGTAGTTGCTCAGGATGTTTGTTTAATTAGTTATTCAATTTAGATCATCATTTAACAGTTGGATTAGCTGTGGAAGATTCATATTTGGGGATCTATGGATAATTGGAATTATTTTTTTAATTACATGAAAAATAATTTCTGTACAGGATGAAAAGAATAGAAATGGAAACAAATTATTTTAAGTGACAATGGGACACTGTAGGCTGGTGTCCATTTAACTCCTAAGTTTTTGATAATTGCTTACAAGAACAAATAAACTGAAAATATTGACCAAGTACTCTGCATCTTTTTTTTGGTTTTTGAACTTAATTCTCAGAATCATGAGAGAGAAGCAGATATTAAGGAAGCAAGCATGAGAACATACTCATTATTTTCTAATGCTTTGTATAACAAGATTTTAAAATATTGCAAGGAAACATCTGAAGTCACTTTTGTTTATATGTTTACTAATTCTATATTTTGGCCATTCCCTGACTACTACACTACCTGTTCCAATATAATGTATTCTTAAAATATTTTTATTTGAAAACATAAAAATAATTTCATTTTCTCTATTGTTCTTTAAATTGACACTTTGACCATATTTGTTTCCATACATAGAATTCTTTTCCACAACATATCAGTAAGAATTATGCACGTTAGTTTCTCTTGGGTTCACAATATGTCTAATACTTAGACTTGTGTACATTCCTTCTCCTGCCTCTTAACTCATGTTTCCCAAGGTTTGTGATATTTTAAATGTAAAGCAGTAAAAAAAATAAAAACCTTAATTTTTAACATAATTGAAACTTTAATGTTATCTTCATGTGTCACTGGGTAAACAAATCCTACTTTTCTATTTCTAAATCCAAGGCATCAATATACTCCACATTTATTTTGAAAGAATATCTACTGTTTCTGTTTTTAAATCAATAAGACTTTTGTATTACTAGCTTGTACACTATTGAAAATATGAATGACCTCTTTAAACACATGTATACATTGTTTATTTCTGAATCTCTTCCCAATTGCTTTATATTTTAGATATACACAATTGAACAGTTATTTCAAAGTGAATCAGATTTTTACACTAGCTAACATGTAACTATGAGCAATTCTTATGAAAAAAAATCAACAGGTGAATGTGGAAATATCTATAATGACCAAGAAATAATAATCACAACTTTAAAAGTATTTTTTTCTTTAGAATATTGTCATGATATGAGCAATTAAAAATAACAAAATTCTGGTATTAATATCTGGAGTAGGTAGTTATTTGAAGGCCAAAAGTTCTCCTGGTCACTGTAGTATTTCTCTATTTTTCACAAAGATATTATTTTGGGCCAAGTTAAACTGATGCTCTTATCTATAAGACTGCTGCTTCTGCTGCTGCTAAGTCACTTCAGTCGTGTCCGATTCTGTGCGACCCCATAGACAGCAGGCCACCAGGCTCCCCCGTCCCTGGGATTCTCCAGGCGAGAACACTGGAATGGGTTGCCATTTCCTTCTCCAGTGCATGAAAGGAAAAGTGAAAGTGGCATGACAATTATTTGCCCAGGGGAAGAATAATTTTATGCCCTTTCTCTAGATCTCTGCCCTATAATTTAGAAATAATTTGTAAAAAATTTTTATATAATTGATGCTCCAAAATACTAAATATCAAAAATTTATACAATATATTATCTTCCTAGTAAATAAGATTTAATAATACATTATTAATATTTTAATAAGAATTTTCTAGGACAATCCAAAAGAATGTGCAATCCTTAATAACTGCAGTTAAGTAAATAGGGATATACATAACATAGCCAAAATGAATACATTTATATTTTGAAATTTAAAAAAAACTTGTTTTGAATTCCATTTGTGTCATAATTCTGTTTCTCTACCATACCAGAACATTAATGGTATTATTTAAAAATATGATACATTTATTAACTATTTGTTTGCATATATATTCAAAATATATATGAATTTACATATTCAAAATGAAGTCCTTATTATTTTATACTTATGTACTGCTGCTGCTGCTGCTTAGTCGCGTCAGTCGTGTCCGACTCTGTGCGACCCCACAGACGGCAGCCCACCAGGCTCCCCGTCCCTGGGATTTTCCAGGCAAGAATACTGGAGTGGGTTGTCATTTCCTCCTCCAGTGCATGACAGTGAAAAGTGAAAGTGAAGTCGCTCAGTCGTGTCCGACTCTCCGCGACCCCATGGGCTGCAGCCTACCAGGCTCCTCCTTCCATGCGGTTTCCCAGGCAAGAGTACTGGAGTGGGGTGCTATTGCCTTCTCCAATACTTATGTACAATGGTTCTCAATTTTATTCCCAAGTGATTTCAGTCATATCAATTTTGATTTTACTTTACCATTTTCATTAGACAAGATACAATCAACATATATGAAGCAAAAATAATTCTCTGTATTTAAGCAGTAAGAATTTCTACCTGAACTAGAAAGGTGTGCTTCAGTGTATTAGTAACTATCTTCTTTAAGTTTTGTGTTCACTGAGAAGAAATGCTTTTACAACATAGGCAGCTTTCAAAGGTTAGGTAATACTTGCATTGCAGATTGTAGTTCTGTTTGTAGGGCAAGTAGAGTACAAATGAGTTCACTGCAGATGGAGTTAAAAGGCAGGTGGGTATTCATTCATTGGCTCCTGCTTTTTCACTGACACATGCTACTTTCTACCCTTTTCAGAACAAACTCATATTTTTCTCATAGTGTAAAGACAATGAAGTTCCTCTCTTATGATTCTATTATCTTTGTGCCACAAATGAATGGTGACATATATTAACTGAATTTCAAACATTTATTCATAGCATAAATCTCCTGGAACAAAATATTTTCCAGACATTTGAGTCTTTTGGAGCTTGCCAAATCATTCCTTTGTCCTCTACCAGAGCTCTGAAATAACATATTTGTGAAAATGATATTTAAGAAATGACAGCAAGGTTGATAAATTGGTGCTGATTTATTGTCATTTCCTATTCATTTTTTCCTGTCCCATACCAAAGAGATGTAATGGAAAATAGCTTTTCATCCATGTATTAGGAAATGAACCCAAGTCTACATTGACTTTTAGCTGAGAAATTAGGTATAGGATTCTGGGATCATTCTGAGATGTCAAGTTTGTGAATGCAATTATAAATCAGAGAAATAGAAGGCTGATTTTCTACAATGATATTAGTAAGTTCTAAAGTCACTAAAGGGCTCCAAGTATATTTGAATGGCAGTGCTATTATTTTAGTTCAAATGGCCATAAATATTGTTTTAGACTTGAATATGTAAATCAGTGGTTCACTGAAGAGTTATCTGAAGGTTCTGTTATAGTAAAGATAGCTGGATCCCACCTCCAGAGTTTCCGATTCAGTGGATCTGGTGTGTAGTCCAAAATTTACATTTCTAATAATTTTGTGGGAATCTTAATGCTGTTATTTGGGGGACCACAATTTGAGTTTCAGGGGAGTAAATCACTGACAGGTAAATCCCTTGGAGGCTGAGAATCACTTATTTTCAAGTAGAAGACAGTGAGAACTCATAAATTTTGTATATGTTCGGAAAGTATCTAGCCAGATAGTGTCTATCATTTTTAGCCAATGTTTACTTAACACACGAACATATATGTATAGACATCAAATTTAAAATTTTTACTGTGTTTCCCATTCTTCAAACATTCTAGAGGATGCAAGAATGCTTCATTGACTTGTTGATTTTGTTTAGGAGAGACAAGTTCACTGACCTCAATAAATATTGTCAGCATTTTTTTTTTTTTTTTTAATGCAGCAGTGATAGAGGCCGGGGGTGGTAAGCGGTCATTTTAGCAAGGTTAGTCAAAGAAGGTCTCTAAGGGGTTGACATTTGACCTAGAATATGTAAAGAAGCAAGTTATAAAAAGATCTAAGTATAGAGTTAGCATTAGTTCAAGGTTCTAAAGTAAGAATAAGCTTGACTAAGCTGAATTGCTTCTCAATTTGCAAAAAAAAAAAAAAGTCACAGAAAGTGCTATTCAATTAAAGATTAAGGTTGAAATAGAGGTTTTAAAAAAATCAACTGAGAACAGTTAGGGGAATTTGAGAATTAATCACATAAACTTTTTCACAGAAAAGGAAGAATAAGACTCAACAGTATTTATTAAATGAGTATGCTGAAGTTAAGGTCACAAGCCCAAAGCAGAAGATTCCAGAGATGGGCTGAATAGACAGAACTACCATGGAGCTCATGTTACATTGCTGAACAACCAGAAAGTCAGTCTATCATTTACAGCTGGGGGCATTCTTTTCCTGGAAATGGAACATTATTTATGTCTGCTCTCCATGAATTTCCCATTGTTACTATATAAGAGAAGTTGAATTTCAGCATAAATTACTTTTGACAAAAGATGGATTCAGTGTAAAATGAAAGGGAACAACAACACTGCAATCAACTGACCTCAGTGAGGCCCAATGACTCAAGTCAGACCCACAACATAGAACATATCTTTCTAGTTACTAGAAAGTTTGAGGATCTCTCCACTGTGACCTCAGCCCAGGACATGGCTGGAAATGCAACAGTGAATTCTTACTGTTTCGGCGGCTTTTCTCCAGCTTGCATAAAAATCATCAGCACCCTCTGCCAACATATTCTTTTTTTTAAATCAGATATAAATCTTTGTCACAGATTTACATTTGCTAATATAATGACACCCTCCTAGGACTCTACTTGTGTCACTATGATATGCCTTTGAGGAATCCTCAAAGTCTAGCTTCTCACACATTTAGGGTTTGGAATATGGCTACTACTGGGAATAGCTACACTCCTCTATTTTTTAAAAAATTTTAGAAAGTTGCTTAAATTTATTTGGAAAAATAACTTGCAATCCCCATGTTACAGGCTGAACTGTGTCCCTGCCACCACAAAACTTATATGTTGAAGTCCTATCACCATCATCTCAAAATGTGACTGTGTTTGGAGATAGGGCCTTTGAAGAGGCAATTAAAAATAAGGCTGTTAGGGTGGGCTAGAATCTGCCCACAATGTGGGAAACACAGATTTGATTCTTGGGTTGGGAAGATCCCCTGGAGAAAAGAATGGCTACCCACTCCAGTATTCTTGCCTGGAGAATCCCGTGGACAAAGGAGACTGGTGGGCTACAATCCTTGTGGTCGCAAAGAATTGGACATGACAGCAACTAATACTTCAGTGCAGGCTCTATTCCAATATGACTAGTATCTTTATAAGAAGAGGAAATTTGGACCTAAGAAGAAACACCAGTGATGTGTGCACACAGAAGAAAGGCCCTGTGAGGACACAGAGGGAAGTCAGCCACCTGCAAGCCAAGCAGAGAGGCTCTGGGGACAACCAAACCTGCCTAAGCCTCAATCTTGGACTTCTAGCCTCCAGAACTGTAAGAAAACACACTCTGTTGTATAAGTCACTCAATCTTTGGTATTTTCTTATGGTAGCTCTAGCAAAGCAAAACACCCCATGATTTCTGACTATGAAAGCATCCAAACAGTACATCTCACAATGGTTGATGCATCTTTGTAACGCTGGTAGTAGAGAGAGGAGAGGAGCAGAAAAAGTGGGTAGGGAAGGAGAGGAGAGGATAAATAGCTAATAAGTGGATTTCCTTTTTGTGGTAAAACAAAAATGAAATCAGATATGGTGGTTTAGTATCT
Organism: Giraffa tippelskirchi; assembly: GCF_054371585.1. Taxonomy (NCBI): domain Eukaryota; kingdom Metazoa; phylum Chordata; class Mammalia; order Artiodactyla; family Giraffidae; genus Giraffa; species Giraffa tippelskirchi. Next base: position 77,429,569 of record NC_137275.1, on the reverse strand, counting down.
GTCTGTCTAGTCCCTGTCTCTCTCACACAAATACACTAAAAAAAAACAAAAAAAGACCTGATAAAATTGTCCTTTAGTTAGAACAATGATCTACAGATTGTCTGCTTTTGAATTCAGTAATGATTGAGAAGACTCATAACAAATTAAGTTTCCTCAGAAGTAAGAAGTGTCAGATTCTATCATTTAGAATTAAGAATGGCATTTTAAAACAGTTGTGCTATAGACAGCAGTTTCCAATATGCAAAAAACACCTCCTGAACTTATGTGACATTTTAAAAGATAAAGGAACCTGACTGTATTCTTCTGCTACTCAGCAACCCTCTGGAACTGGGCAGGGATTTGTAATGTACTCACAAAACACCAAGAACAAATATTATTTGGATGTTTGCCACCTAATTAGTTGAGATCTTAATTCTAATGTTCAAAAAAAACTAGAATGTAATTATAATTCTTCACTTGTGATGGTGAATTCATCATTTTATTATCTGAGCTCTTGATTTTTCTTCAGTTTGTAAGATAAAAGATGAAGATACATTGGCCACATAGCACAAAATTATCTATCAAACTGAAAAAATTAATACATAAATACTACTGAAGTCACTGCTGACTTAGGCTAAGTGCTTTAATTAATGACATTGACAAGGTGAAATGTCATCATTCTGTCTTCTGTATGCCTACCTAGCTGGGCTTCCCTGGTGGTTCACATGGTAAAGTATCTGCCTGCAATTCATGAGACCCAGGTTTGATCCCTGAGTTCGGAAGATCCCCTGGAGAAGAGAATGAGTACCCACTCCAGTATTCTTGCCTGGAGAATCCCACAGACAGAGGAGTCTGGTGGGCTACAGTCCAGGGGGGTCACAAAGAAGCAGATATGACTGAGCAAATAAGCACGCGCATACACACACACACACACACACACACACACACACACACACACACACACACACATGTCTACCTAGCTATCTCAGGATAAAACTATGAAATAAAACTAGGTATATTAGATAATAGATCCATACTAACTACAGACTCCATGCAGAGTATCATACTAATAAGAAAAAATAAAACCATGAGTTTCTGAGTGTTGGCTATGTGCCAAGCATTGGGCTAGGCTCTTCAAATACCCTTCTAATTTATCCTCACAAGAACACTAAGAAGTATGGATCATGATCTCTGTTTTATAAATATGGATACCTAAAATCAATAATAAAATAAATTCTCCAAGATGGAAGAGCTATTAATTTGTAAGGGCTGAGACTTTAATACAGCTGTTTGACTCCTAGAACTCGGCTATTTACAATTTAGCATGTTCCTCTAAAACAACACCATAACTAAGACATCCAGGCCCAAACGGAGAGAAAAAACACAACCTCTGGTTAATGAGTCCACTACTTATGTCTGTTCTCTTGCGATTTCTACTGAAGAGGGCTTAAAAGAGTACACTGAATAAAAAATGGTGTCAACTGTGAAAGGCACTAAGTATTAAGGAAATTCTAAAGCAGACAGTTTTTTTCTCTTCGTTTGCCCTTCTCAGAAGCTTCCATAATGAAAATTACTTTCCCAAAGCATATGGCCTTTTTACATTATCTTTTCCCACTAGTTAAAAATGTTTATGATGAAGAATAATTTTCTTCACATTCCATATGTTTGCTCATCTCAAGGAGGAACTCTGCAGATTTCGTTCGGAGCTGATTGAAGCAAAGAATTATGTTTCCCCTAATACAAAAGCCACAGGCACTGGCAGAACACAAGAATATAAAATATCAAACAGAGGGACTTTTTTGTAGTTGGTAGTAAGTACAACTTAACTAGGGGTAGTACTGATCACAGACTGTCATTGAAGGAGATAAAATTTCAGAAAAGGCATCCATTAGTAATTTACCTATATACACCTTTTATTCATACTGTTCATAGGATTCTCATGAAACCCAGAAAGAATGAAGGTTCTCTATAAAAAATTAAGGGAAGGAGCCAAAGGAAAAACAACATCCAGTTGTGGATGTGACTGGTGATAGAAGCAAGGTCCGATGCTGTAAAGAGCAATATTGCATAGGAATCTGGAATGTTAGGTCCATGGATCAAGGCAAATTGGAAGTGGTCAAACAGGAGATGGCAAGAGTGAACATAGTCATTCTAGGAATCAGTGAACTAAAATGGACTGGAAGGGGTGAATTTAACTCAGATGACCATTATATATACTACTATGGGCAGGAATCCCTTAGAAAAAATGGAGTAGACCTCATAGTAAAAAAAAGAGTCCAAAATGCAGTACTTGGATGCAGTCTCAGAAATGACAGAATGATCTTTGTTTGTTCCCAAGACAAACCATTCAATATCACAGTAATCCAAGTCTATGTCCCAATTAGTAACACTGAAGAAGCTGAAGTTGAACGGTTCTATGAAGACCTACAAGACCTTTTAGAACAAACACCCAAAAAAGATGTCCTTTTCATTATAGGGGACTGGAATGCAAAAGTAGGAAGTCAAAAAAAACCTGGAGTAACAGGCAAATTTGGTATTGGAGTAGAGAATGAAGCAGGGAAAAGGCTAACAGAGTTATGCCAAGAGAACACACTGGTTATAGCAAACACCTTCTTCCAACAACACAAGAGGAGACTCTACACACGGACATTACCAGATGGCCAACACTGAAATCAGAAAGATTATATTCTTTGCAGAAAAAGATGAAGAACCTCTATACAGTCAGCAAAAATAAGACCAGGAACTGACTGCCTAAGATCATGAACTCCTTATTGCCAAATTCAGACTTAAATTAAAGAAAGTAGGGAAAACCACTAGACCATTCAGGTATGACCTAAATCAAATCCCTTATGATTATACAGTGGAAGTGACAAATAGATTTAAGGGACTAGATCTGATAGAGTGTCTGATGAACTATGTATGGAGGTTCTTGACATTGTACAGTAGACAGGGAGCAAGACCATCCCCAAGAAAAAGAAATGCAAAAAAGTAAAATGGCTATCTGAGGAGGCCTTACAAATATCTGTGAAAAGAAGGGAAGTGAAAAGCAAAGGAGAAAAGGAAAGATATACCCATTTGAATACAGAGTTCCAAAGAATAGCAAGGAGAGATAAGAAAGCCTTCCTCAGTGATCAGAGCAAAGAAATAAAGGAAAATAATAGAATGGCAAAGACTAGAGATCTCTTCAAGAAAATTAGAGATACCAAGGGAACATTTCATGCAAAGATGGGCTCAATAAAGGACAGAAATGGTGTGGACCTAACAGAAGTAGAAGATATTAAGAGGTGGCAAGAATACACAGAAGAACTGAACAAAAAAGATCTTCATGACCCAGACAATCATGATGGTGTGATCACTTACCTAGAGCCAGACATCCTGGAATGTGAAGTCAAGTGGGCCTTAGGAAGCATCACTATGAAGAAAACTAGTAGAGGTGATGGAATTCCAGTTGAGCTATTTCAAATCCGAAAAGATGATGCTGTGAATGTGCTGCACTCAATATGCCAGCAAATCTGGAAAACTCATCAGTGGCCACAGGACTGGAAAAAATCAGTTCTCATTCCAATCCCAAAGAAAGGGAATGACAAAGAATGCTCAAACTACCGCACAACTGCACTCATCTCACATGCTAGGAAAGTAATGCTCAAAATTCTCCAAACCAGGCTTCAACTGTATGTTAACCATAACTTCCAGATGTTCAAGATGGATTAGAAGAGGCAGAGGAACCAGAGATCAAGTTGGCAACATCTGCTGGACCATCGAAAAAGCAAGAGAGTTCCAGAAAAACATCTACTTCTGCTTTATTGACTATGCCAGAGCCTTTGACTCTGTGGATCACAATAAACTGTGGAAAATTCTGAAAGAGATGGGCATACCAGACCACCTGACCTGCCTTTTGAGAAATCTGTATGCAGGTCAGGAAGCACCAGTTAGAACTGGACATGGAACAACAGATTAGTTCCAAATAGGAAAAGGAGTACATCAAGGCTGTATATTGTCACCCTGCTTATTTAACTTCTTTGCAGAGTACATTGTGAGAAATGCTGGGCTGGATGAAGCACAAGCTGGAATCAAGATTGCTGGGAGAAATATCAATAACCTCAGATATGCAGATGACACCACCCTGACGGCAGAAAGTGAAGAAGAACTAAAAAGCCTCTTGATGAAAGTGAAAAGAGGACAGTGAAAACGTTGCCTTAAAGCTCAACATTCAGAAAACTAAGATCATGGCATCTGGTCTCATCACTTCATGGCAAATAGATGGGGAAACATTGGAAATATTGGCTGGCTTTATTTTGGGGGGTTCCAAAATCACTGTAGATGGTGACTGCAGCCATGAAGTTAAATGATGCTTACTTCTTGGAAGAAAAGTTATGGCCAAACTAGATAGCATATTAAAAAGCAGAGACATTACTTTTCTAACAAGTCTGTCTAGTCAAGGCTATGTTTTTTCAGTAGTCATGTATGGATGTGAGAATTGGACTGTAAAGAAACTTCAGTGCTGAAGAATTGATGCTTTTGAACTGTGGTGTTGGAGAAGACTCTTGAGAGTCCCTTGGACTGCAAGGAGATCCAACCAGTCCATCCTAAAGGAGATCAGTCCTGGGTGTTCATTGGAAGGACCATGTTGAAGCTGAAACTCCAATACTTTGGCCACCTGATGCAAAGAGCTCATTTGAAAAGACCCTGATTCTGGGAAAAATTGAGGACAAGAGGAGAAGGGGACGATAGAGGATGAGATGGTTGGATGGCATCACTGACTCAATGGACATGAGTTTGGGTAAACTCTGGGAGTTGGTGATGGACGGGGAGGCTTGGCGTGCTGCAGCCCATGGAGTCGCAAACAGTAGGACATGACTGAGTGACTGAACTGAACTGAATCCCTTTTATTGATAGTTCCAGCTACCTATTGTGTGTTATATACTAGGATCATGATAGATAAAGGAGACAGAGTCATCTCCAGAGGAAACAGTTTGCAGGTAAAGAACCTACTTATGATTTTTTTTAAAAAGTTTTCTGCTCTAGTTAATGTGATTGTGGGGTATGGCTTACATCAATGATGCTGCTAAAGAAACAAGTGATCAATAAAATCTTCTAAGATTCTATCAGCTAGATCTGTCTCTGTGTATGTTATTCCAAGGATCCCCAAAAGGTGCAACAGGACTAGTTGGGAAGATTGTACTCATGAGAGTATCTTCGTTTTTGCAACAAATATAATGATACCTAGATGTCAGTGGTTCTGATAGTGAAACATTTCTATTCAAACATAAAATTTAACATTTTTTAATTATAAGAAGCCATTTTTAAATAAAAATATTTCAGATTTTATTTTTTATCTACAAATTGGATTTGGATATTTTATTGGGCACAAAAAGGCAGGTATACTTCTAATCAACCCACAAAATAAAGTCAGGAAATTACTATTTGATTGATCTTGGTGGCAAAAATATCTTTACCCAAATTACACTATAGAATCAAGTGAGAACACGTTAGATTCTTCTGTTCCCTTTGTTCATTTTCATATCCATCCCAGCCAGGATATTTTAGTGGCAGTTATAATTGTTTTACAACAGCCTTGGAAACATGTCATATCACAGCACTTACAGAGATGCTATCATGATTGCCTGTCTCAAGGAAACCTCAGCAAAGCCTTAAAATGAAAGTTTACCAAGTGGCAAAGTCACAAATTGATACAGTACAGTTGAATTGGAAATTTACTTGTTAAACTAAAGCTCCAAGTCATTTAAAAACCATAAAAAATATATGTCACTGCTTTCATGTGTGCCAATCACACCAACATTCTAAAATGAAGCCTAGTAATTTCTTACTAAGGGCTTAGTTAAATAAAATCTTCAGATATTTTTAAGGAAACATGGCAAAAACACATCACTGTGCTAGATGCAAAAAAAAAAAAAAAGGAAAAGCTTATACACAAAGGCTTCTTAATGCTGGAAGTACTTTCAAAAGCCTCCTAAATTAATTCAAAGGGAAAAGAATATCATCACCAAGTGCTGCCAGTTCTAGTGAGAGAATTGTTTACTACAGCAGCAAAACAAGCCGACCACGGCCCAGGGGAGTGCGTCATCACAGCTTTACTAATGGCCTACCCATATTACCTCATGACAACTGTGAGCCCAGCACTTCCAGATCTATGTGGTGTGCCTGGGTCACCATGAACCTGAATGATCTCATCTCCTAGGTACAGGCCTGGCTGTTTCAGTCATCTGTGCACAGTCAGAATCGAGCAACTCCTTCAGGTAGATTACACTGATGGTAAGAATTTCAAATAGGTTTTTCCAAAATACAGTCCTATCTCCTAATAGAGTTATTATTCTTCCATTTTAGTGATGAGGCTGCTGACAGTTTTCTTGTGATACTTTGCATCTTTTACATTCATACCTAATACCCTGCCCTTCTGTCACCTCATCATGTGCTTTACACTGGGCAATGTTCCCAATTTATTGTAGGAGAAAATGGGCTTTATCTCATTTGAAAGATTTTGGTCCAATTAGCAGCATGATTTAGTTCCTAAGTAAATATTTTGAACTAGACAGAATCTTGAAACAGAGCTTATACTTCAAAAACTACAGGAATCATTTGGTTAATAGTTATAAAAGTTGGTTATTTGTGTCTACAGATTGAACAATTGCCCTTTCAACTTAATATATAATTTTCCTGAAGCCCAAATCTGAATCATACACATTAGGATATACTGGATTGAGGTTCTATGCAGGTAAACAAGCAAAACAAATGGATTAAAATTCATATCCCAGTACTAAGTACTTTTTAATTTGTGGATGCATACATATTTTTGTGGGGGAAGGGGAAAATATAATCTCTTATTTGAAAATGGAAATCCACAAAGGTCCCACAAACATCTCTCACAAAAATCGAGGATTTACTGGAAGATGACAAATATCAAGAAACCATAGCAAATATATCTTAATAGTAATTCTTCTGAGGCTATATTCAACCTGTTTCCTTTTTACACAGCCCTCCAGGTAACTGCTTACCAATTCATCACAATAGGCATGAGAAATAAAATCTACTTGCCAATCCTGGTTTACTATGTATAAAGCAGCACTGGCAGGGTTGTCTTTATTTTGATATTTTCTTTACCATTTTAGCCTTCTACAATCTAAAGATGGTTAATAAAATGTAAGTGGTCAATTGCATTGGAAGAGAATTAGTATATTTAGGGGAAAAAAGGCAATAGAGTTATGCCCAATCATAAGTAATTTAGATATCTTCTATGAGCATATTAGCTTTTAAAACATTTTTAGAAAACTATAGTGTAAGAAATAAGGTGCTGAATGGCTATAATCTATATAATACTTAGTGGATGTAAGTATCCATTACTTCACTTCAAATTCAACATTCTAGGCTTCTTCCAAGGTTGTACCCTCAGTAAAAGTCATTACTAACTCTCTTCCAAAGCATTCAAAATTAACCTTTTTTTCCTATATTAATGAGACTTGTAGATATTTACATTTGATAAATATCAGAGATTCAATGTAGCTTAGTTATGGTTGGATCTAATCATGTAAGGGGCATCATACTACTCAAGCAGAGTGATGAATATTTGATTTAGGTCAATTTAGAAAAGTTCTCTGGCCTTGTCTGCCAGTGGCATGGATCTCTTTGACACTAACCTTTTAAGTGCACTTTCAAATTGATGTGAAGGACAAGAGAGAGAGAGAAATAATTGTCAGTTTCAAAACAAAAACAAAATGAATGCACACTGGTTGACAATTGAGTTTCTAAAAGGCCACTTAAACTGAATCAAAGGTCTTCCTTAAAGGTATTATTAGGAAAAATATTACATGCAGTCCACCTTTTCTGAGAGTCATAACATTTTAAAAAGCAATGCTCTATTAGAGAGATTTTTAGAAGTACTTCATGTCTTACTGTTACTTTATTTCACCATGAGCTACTGGGATTTCTCATTTGAAATGTCAGGTTTATAACTAGAAATCCTACGATAGAAAGTTTATCTTTTCTAAAGACATAGGTAGTTTTTCAAAGACTTAAATTTCTAATACATCAGTTAGATAAATATTCACTGACCCCTTCAAATTATAAATTAATTTTCTACTTCTTTTGGGCTTCCCTGGTGACTCAGCGGTAGAGAATCTGCCTGCAATGCAGGAGATGAAGGTTCAATCCCTGGGTTGGGAAGATCACCTGGAAAAAGGTATGGCAACCCATTCCAGTATTCTTGCCTGGGAAATCCCATGGCCAGAAGAGTTAGACATAAGTTAGTGACTAAACCACCATTGCCACTACTTCTTTTTCCTTTTGACCATGTTAATGAAATAATAAACTACTTTGAAGAGTGAGCTTTAATATTTGTAAAGCGAAACTTAAAAGATTGTATAATTTAATTAGGTAAGAGATTGAATTTTGCATACTTCCCTTTAAGATTGAAGGCGATATTTATTATAACAGCCTAAGCATTATCACTGAGACAGGAATAAATTATTTACATTTTGAGATATATTAATGCTTCACTGTGCGTGTATGCTCAGTCTTTCAGTTGTGTCTGACTCTGCGACTCCATGGACTATAGCCTGCCAGGCTCCTCTGGCCATGGGATTTCCAGGCAAGAATACTGGAGTGTATTGTCACATATGGAATCCACGTCTCCTGCACTAGCAGGAAGATTCCTTATCCCTGAGCCACCTGGGAAAATGCAATCCTTTAATACAACCTTTTATCTTTTGTGATGTTTCTATCACAAAATGCTCTAACAACAGAGCATTGTTGCACCTCTGTCAAGTAAACTGATTAATTTCTTTTTCAGTTATAGCTGGTGCTAGTGGTAAAGAACCTGCTTCCCAATACAGGAGACATAAGAGACACAGGTTTGATCCCTGGATTGGGAAGATCCCCTGGAGAAGAGCATGGCAACTCACTCCAGTATTCTTGCCTGGAGAATCCCATGAAGAGAGGAGCCTTGCAGGCTACAGTCCATTTGGTCTCAAACAGTTGGACACGACTGAAGCGACTTACTACACACATTATTTCAAATAGTAAAATTCAATAACTTTTTTATGATTAAAATTAACTCTAAATAGAAACTTAAATAGGAGAATGCATATGTACAACTAAAATGAAAAGAAAAATCCTCATTTCTTGGATTACTAATAAAATTCACAATTGTGATTGCTTCCCTTTCATCAGGTAAACTATTCCTATGGTCATAAATATTGTTTTATACCTTCATATTATACTTTATTTTATACAAATGTTTTTGCAAAAGTAAAATGTAAAGTTCCAGAAAATTATTTCAATATCTGATATATACAGGATATAATGTGTATTTGAATAAAATATTATGAATAAAAATATTTAAACTGTCTGATACAAGGAAACTAGGATAGTTAAAAATTTTCTCTTGCAATTACAGGGTGAAAAATCTCATTTATTTCGGGATTTTTATTACTTCAGAATTTGTGACAATTAGGGCAATGAGTAGATTGAAGTGTATAGTTATATTATTATCAAAGAAAAACTTTACTCTTTAACATAGTCTACTTTTTCTTATATTTTTCTCATGTTTTAAGTGTACTTTTGTTTTAGTAAACATCAATAGGAGCCCTGAAATACGATTTATGCTTAACCAATTTAAGTAGATGATACAGATGATGAAAAAGCTCTAATTTGTTCATAATGAATGCATTATCACTAGTTACTTCTCCTTTGGTTTATTCCACAAATAAGACTGTGGTCCCCAAAAGGAAAGAGGGAGACTTCTATTTGTGAAGGGTCCATTACACATATGCTCAGAGGGCTCATGTGCTCAGTTGTGTCTGACTCTTTGTGACCTCACAGAATCTATTCTTAATTGCTAGTTCAAAAACAGTTACCAAGGGGTATTCCTTTGAACTGTACTGTGTTAGTCTTTAGGGGACCCAACAATGAACTAGATAAAATCTATGGATCAAGGTACTACTATTATTCTAATTGTGAACCAATATAATAAATATGTTTACTTTGTGTCTATGCCCAGTCGTGTCCAACTCTTTGTGACCCCATGGACTGTAATCTGCCAAGCTACTCTGTCCAAGGCAAGAATACTGGAGTAGGTTGCCATTTCCTACTCCAGAGGATCTTCCCAATTCAAGATCTAACCTGGGTCTCTTGCATCTTCTGCACTGGCAGGCAGATTCTTTACCATGCCTCCCAAGAAGCCCCTATGTTTACTTTATCTACTCATAAAGTCATCCACAAAAATTCACAGGAGTGCTGCTAATCCAAATGGTGATGGCAGTCAGGAATAACACAGGTGTGATGAAAGGACCTCTTAGGAAGCGAATTAACAATGCAAAAATTGTAGCTCCATTATTGTATTTTTCTCTTAATAAAGTATATATTTAGTTCACATTCTAGGGTCAAACTGTTTGTATTCAAATCTAATCTGTGCAACATTCCACCTGTATGACCCTGGGGGCTTTATTAACTTTAAAAAAAATTACAGTTTAGTTACAGGACTATGTTAGTTTCAAATATACAACATAATAATCCAATATTTTACAGATTATATTTCATTTAATGTTATTATAAAATATTAACTATATTCCCTGTAGTATACAATACACTTTATCGTGTCTTACTTTTCTCATCTGTAAAGGAAGTGGTAACATTTCCTGGGTTGCAAAGACTAATGAGACACTAGAAATTCTAAATAAAACACTGATATAAGTTTTGACACATGGCAAGTTCTCAACAAATGCTGGCTACTATCATCATCATTATCATGTAAACAGTTAAGAAGCTATTTATTATCTCTGCAGTGTACTGGCTCTCTCAACAGATTGTGCTGAAAACTTAAGATCTGGGCTATGAGCAAGTCTTAGGAAATTTACAATGTGTGAATAGTGAGAGAACTCAAGAGAGATTTAAAACTCAGGATGTATGGGTTTACCTTTCAAGAGATCTAGGACCATGGAGTTGTCTCCAGATCATATAAGTCAGACACAATGGGGCTGCCTGCCCACTGGAGAGATTTACATCTCAAAAGGTTAGAGTGAGAATGCATTATCCTTTTCTTCCCATCTGCAAAGAACAGAATTTTTTCTCCTTCCTTTTTGGGGTATGTGGGGAAGGTAGCTGTCCTTTTGTACAGTATATAGGCAGAAAAATTCCATTTACTTTTATCCCCTATGGAGTGAGAGGCCCCTTACATAGTTAATCTTACCATTTTTCTTTCATTGTGTGCTTTACCAGCAAACTCCAGGATAAAGGAGGTCGACACAATTATTGATGACTGTTAATGCCTACATCTGTCTCTAATCCAGAACATCTTGCGTGCATACTCAGGATAAAATTAATAGTGATGTTTTTCCCAACACAACAATCATCATCATCATCATCAATATCATCATTATCATTATGATGGCAGAAAATAGCTACAATCTAGCTGCTAAACATGCAAAAACCTGGCTTGCTTTCTTCCTGGGTGCAGAGCTAGAGTATAATTCCCAGCCTCTGTTGCACATCACTACAGCTATGTGACTAAGTTTTGGCCAACAAAATAAGGATACGAGTTAATGCCTCCTCTAGGCCAGGTCTGGCCTCACCTAGAACCAGACATCCTGGAATGAGAAGTCAAGTGGGCCTTAGGAAGCATCACTACGAACAAAGCTAGTGGAGGTGATGGAATTCCAGTTGAGCGATTTCACATTCTAAAAGATGATGCTGTGAAAGTATTGTAATCAATACACCAGCAAATGTGGAAAACTCAGCAGTGGCCACAAGACTAGAAAAGGTCAGTTTTCATTCCAATCCCAGAGAAAGGCAATCAAAGAATGCTCAAATTATCACACAATTGCACTCATCTCACATGATAGCAAAGTAATGCTCAAAATTCTCCAAGCCAGGCTTCAGCGATACGTGAACTGTGAACTTCCAGATGTTCAAGCTGGTTTTAGATAACACAGAGGAACCAGAGGTCAAATTGCCAACATCTGCTGGTTAATCAAAAAAGCAAGAAAGTTCCAGAAAAACATCTACTCCTGCTTTACTGACTATGCCAAAGCTTTTGACTGTGTGGATCACAACAAACTGGAAAATTCTTCAAGAGAAGAGAATACCAGGCCACCTGATCTGCCTCCTGAGAAATCTGTATGCATGTCAGGAAGCAACAGTTAGAACTGGTCATGGAACAACAGACTGGTTCCAAACCAGGAAAGAAGTATGTCATGGCTGTATATTGTCACCCTGCTTATTCAACTTTTTTTTTTTTTCTTATTTAACTTTTATGCAGAGTACATCATGCGAAATGCTGGGTTGGATGAAGCACAAGCTGGAATCAAGATTGCCAGGCAAAATATCAATAACCTCAGATATGCAGATGACACCACCCTTATGGCAGAAAGTGAAGAAGAACTAAAGAGCCTCTTGTTTAAGGTGTAAGAGGAGGGTGAAAAAGTTGGCTTAAAGCTCAACATTCAGAAAACTAAGATCATGGCATCGGATCCCATCACTTCATGGCAAATAGATGGGGAAACAATGGAAACAGTGACAGACTTTATTTTGGGGGGCTCCAAAATCACTGCAGATGGTGACTGCAGCCAGGAAATTAAAAGACCCTTGCTCCTTGGAAGAAAAGCTATGATCATTTTAGACAGTATATTAAAAAGCAGACACATTACTTTGCCAACAAATGTACGTCTAGTCAAAGCTATGCTTTTTCCAGTAGTCATGTATGGATGTGAGAGTTGGACTATAAATAAAGCTGAGCGCCGAAGAATTGATGCTTTTGAACTGTGGTGTTGGAGAAGACTCTTGAGAGTCCCTTGGACAGCATTGAGACCCATCAAGTTCATCCTAAAGGAAATTAGTCCTGATTTGGAAGGACTTCTTTGGAAGTCCTTTGGACTTTGGAAGGACTGATGCTGATGCTGAAACTCCAATACTTTTGCCACCTGATACAACAAACTGACTCATTTGAAAAGACCCTGATGCTGGGAAAGATTGAAGGTGGGAGGAGAAGGAAATGACAGAGGATGAGATGGTTGGATGGCACCACCAACTCAATGGACACGAATTTGAGTAAACCCTGGGAGTTGGTGATGGATAGGGAGGCCTGGCGTGCTGCAGTCCATTGGGTTGCAAAGAGTCAGACATGACTGAGCGACTGAAATCAACTCAGGTTCATAAAACTTATTCTTGAACTCTCTACATATTTTCTCTTCCTTTGTATGCTAGATAGATGAAGCAAATCCACTGGTGAACTTTGAAACCTTTGATTTTAATCAAGCCAATAGATAGGAAGTGCCTTGGATTTTAATAAAGCCATTATATAAAGAAGGTTTGCTCTAACCCGTGCATACCAATCTTCGTTATTCTTAAATGTGAGTGTGAAATAAATTGCTTTGTTGTGATAAATCTCTAAGGGATTTATGTAAAAGGGATATTACAGATGTTAGCTTATGCTAATACAATACTTGTCTTATTAATCAGTATGAAAGATTTTCAGTTGTAGGTGTTTAGGAAAGGACTAAGAGGTCTCTTTGTACCCTCTTCTCCAAAGGAATTCAGATAATCAGCCATGACTCCAGACCAAAAGCAAGTGATAGAGAGTAAAGGATTTTGTAAGTAATGCATGTGTGAAGGAGAGAAAGAACATAAAAGAAAGTGAGAAGAAAAATTTTGCAGTTTACAATAGAAAACTGTAAAATTTCTATCACTCCTTCTAGCTCTTCTGTTTCTTATCTCTTATATAACAATTCACTATAATCTTTAAATCTTCTAATCCATTTATTTTAAGTGTGCAATACAATCAAATATTGGTTCACATTCCATGCTGGATTTTCACACTACTGTATTTTCCAGTTCGCTTTTCTTTGAAAGAGAGAGAAAAAAAAAAAGCATCGATGGAGTATACTTTACGAATCAGGAAGTATTTATGTGTGATTATCTTTAAAATCTTTTCCAACAACCTTTTAAGATCCAAAACAATGCATATTGCTCATCAGCCAGTTCTACAAGGATCAGGTCATTAGCCACTGCAGTCACAGACCTACAGTACACTATGAAAGGAATTCAGGACAAAGAACAGGATGAGACACTCTGTACTTTGAGAAAACAGACCGACAGACCCTTAGAACTGTTAGATATCTAACACTTAGTTAGTTAGATATGCTTCAGGTAAAATTTTTATGAACCTGATTCTTGCATCTTTCCAAACTTACAAAAGCACTGAAATCATTAACTGAGATATTGTTCTTTGTGACTAGCAGTAACCATCTACAGAGATGTATGCTTGACTGCCCATAATCCTTAGCCAAAATCACATATATACTGGCCCTCCCCAACCCTGTTCAGAATAGTTCTTTGGAGCTATGTGAGAGACTGTCTCCTTAGTTATCATGCTCAGGAAGGCTCCAAATAAAACCAACTCACAGCTTTCACATTCTGTGTTTTTACATTTCACTCAACAGAGATAAATGTGTTCTGAAGCATCACTTTTTCCACTTTTTTAAGAAACATTTTTTAAAAACCTAAAATCAAACATTTAAACTTTTGACCTTTTACAAAATGACAAAATAATCAGAGAAAAAGACACAAGTTCTGTCAATTATGAATTCTTCTTATGGGTTATAGATCCAGGAAGATGTGGACTTAGGGGCAGAGAAGGAGTTAAGCACTATCTGGCAGACAAAGTATTCATACACATTAAGAGCCTTGACTTCATAAATGAAGTATATATTTCACCTCAGAATAAGAATTCACTTTATATTGAATATAAAGGTATGCCTCCTAAATATTCAACTTTTTTTTTTCAAATTCACAAGGGCCATATTTTATTGCTTTCAGATCAAATAAAAATAACAGCATGGCTTCCCATGGTAACTCAGTGGTATAGAATCTGCCTGCCTATGAAGAAGACACGTTTGATCACTGGTCCGGATGCACCACAACTACTGAGCCTGTGCTCTAGAGCCCGGGAGCTGCACCTATGAAAGCCCACATGCCCTAGATCCTGTGCTCCACAAGTGAAGTCACCACAGTGAGAAGCCTGAGCACCCCAATGAGAGCAGCCCCTGCTCGGCGCAACCAGAGAAAAGCCTGCGCAGCAATGAAGACCTAGCACAGCCAAAAATAAATATATTAAAAAAATATATATAGATATATATTTTTTCATTTGCAAATTTAAAAGACAGACTTAATTGGTTATGCTCACACCTCCTATCCAAAGCTGACTCTGATTTCTACCACACAGTCGATCCATTTCTGCAATGTGTTCCTGTGTCACTAGATGCTTATCACACTCCTTGAGATTATGCACAGAAGTGTTAAAAACCTTCCTTTCAAAGGCTCTACGTACCATGGCAGTGGTGAGTCACTGTGGCATTTCTATCCCTCTGGCACTTCTCTCAGTCAATAGCAATGTTAAGTAACAGCAGGTGTTTCCTTCACATTCATTGATTCAACCATGAATCAGACTCTCATTATCTTAGGCCTGAATTACAGACTCTGACTCTGAACTCCCCTTCACTGTTTAATCTTAATATGATTTTGTGATATTGTGATTTATTATAAGAAATATATATTTGATTTTTGTTCCCAGTTTTGTTTCACGGGTCCCAAAGCCCTTGAAATTTCCTAAGTGTAGAGAGTGACGAAGGTGTCTGTTGTTTTGTTAGTGATGTGACTTTTGGAAAGTGTCTAAGTCCACCCCCTGACCTCCAGGGAGGGGAGAGGAACTGGAGATTGAAACTACTGCCAGTGGCCAATGACTTAATCAATCATGTCTATGTATCAATGGGCATGATTAGTAAATCATACCTAAGCATTAACAGGCATGATTAACAGTAAATCTTCATAGAAAACAAAAGGACATGGTCTGGAGAGCTCCTGGGCTGGTGATCACAGAGAAATCTGGAGGAGACGAGTACATGAAGATGGTATGGAGGCTCCATGCCTCTTCCCACATACCTTGCCTTATATAGCTCTTCCACTTGACTGTTCCTGAGTTATGGCCTTTTACAATAAATCAGTAATCTAATAAGTCAAATATTTCTTTGAGTTTTGAGAGCCACTCTAGCAAATCAATTGAATCCAAGAAGGTCATGGTAACCAACCTACGTCCAGTGGGTCAGAAGAACAGATAACAACTGGGCTTGTGAATGGCATCTGAAATCCAAAAAGACGGTCAATAGAACCCCTAATCTAAAGCCCATAGTTCAGAAGCACAGGTATTATAATAACCTGAACTAGCAACTGGAACCTGAAGTTGGAGGTGGATGAGGTTGGGGGAGTAGTCTTTACTGAGCCCTTAATCTGTGGAATCTGTTGCTATCTCCAAGTAGGTAGTGTCAAAATTCAGCTGAAGTCTCAGACACTCTGCTTGTGTCCAAGAATTGCTTGTTGCTATGGGGAATGCCCAGGTCTTCCCTGGTGGTTCAGCGGTAAAGAATCTGCCTGCAATGCATGAGACACAGGTTCAATCCCTGGATCGGGAAGATCCCCTGGAGAAGGAAATGACAACCCACTCCAGTATTCTTGCCTGGGAAATCTCATGGACAGAGAGGCCTGAGGGCTACAATCCATGGGGTTCTGCCTCCAATTTGGTTGGAAAGAAAGTGACCCCTGTAAAATGAGAATTATGAGAGGATGAAAGAACACAATTCAGTTTGTAGGAAGTCAGGTCCCATGATATGTGAGTGACATACGAACTTTCTTTCACCTTCACTGATGGTGTTATTTTCACTTAAAATGTTTTTCCTTTATAATTTTTAGCATCTTCAAATTTTTCTTCATTGTTCTAAACATTTTAGATTCTTTTTACTTACATAACAAAATCTAGCACTTATATTTAACATTCAAAACAATTAGAAAAATAGAGATCAACTTGAAAATATTCTCCTTAAAGTTAAAACTTAAATATAACTCCAATTGAAACTGTCACTAACAGCAAATGGGACAGTGGACAATTTAAAATCAAGTTGCTGAAAGAAGAAAATTAGGCCAAGGGAATTTTCTGTTTACTAAGATTTCAGCAGTTTTCAGAGACTTGATATTGAAATAAACACAACATCTTAATTGAAGGTTGATAACTGAACATATATAAATGTTTAGATTAACTCTTTAATAAACTGCATGGCTTTTCTTTCATAGTGCCAATTAAATCATTCACAATTAATGACTTAAGAAAAATTCCAAGATAAGCAGCTACTTAAGACTCTGTTACAGACTGACTAATAACTCCCAACAATATCTAGGTTCTAATATCTGAAGTCTGTGAGTCTTAACTTTTTTGGAAAAAGTGACTTTGCATAGGTGATTAGGGATTTTGAGATTAGCCTGGATTATCTGGTGGTGCCCTAAATTTAATCAGGTGGTTATGAGAGGAGGCAGAGTGCAGCAGGACTAGAGAGACAAGGGTAATGCGACTACTGAAGCAAGATGAGACTCTGCTGGCTTTAAAGATGAAGGAAGGGACCAGCAGCCAAGAAATGCAAAGAATGATGCTCTAAGAAGTTGGAGAAGCAAGGGACAGGTTCTCTCCTTAGAGCCTTGAAGAGATCATAATGCTGGTAACACTAGACCCCAAGTTGGCATTCACTCATCAGTAGAAATTTTCTTTCGTATCTATTTGTGTGCCCAGGCATTATGAGTTTCATGAATTATTGACTGTAAAACTAAAATATATGGAATAATAATAAAGCCAGATACATTTTCCTTTATATATATTCTCCAATTTTTTCCACCTCTAGTACAGACTCATCTCACTATGCTAGAAAAATCAGTGTAGATTCAGCCAAGATATATAACACCTGCCAGATATGCTTGGGTTCTTTGGATGATAGCACTGAGCAGGTAGGCAAAGGTGAAGTGGTGGATGCCATCTGTCTAAAATAGATGGAAACCTTAGCATACATCACTGAATTTGTACTCTCCAAATGCTTAGGTTTAAAAGTCAATAATCCAGGCAGAGAAAGGTGCAAAGACACTTAAAAGGATCTAAAATTTTCTTTAGGAGAAAAGACATGCTCTAGAAAAAGTAAACACTTGTAACAAGGAAATAAAAAGGGCCACTCAATTTCACAAGAAGCAGTCTTAAGAGATTTTCTGTGGCCTGACATACAAATGACCTGGAAGAAAGTAAAACACGAAGTAAAATGGAACAAAAGAAATTGCCTGTAAATGAACTTGATCACTTTCTCAAGTAGATAGTGTTATCGGGTTGATTGGGCACTTGTTTCTGGCTCTGCTAATTTGCAGAACACTAATTTTACCAGGGAAAGGCATAAAATCTCCAGTGCTAGGAAGTATAGATGCATTTATTTTTTGAATTTGCAGAATTGTTTTGAAATATTATCACACACAATTCTAAATGCTCAAATGACCATGTAGAAATTACAATGCACACTTGGCTCAAATCCCTTACTCTTTTAAACACCTTTCTTTAGTTAAATAGATTATTAATTCTAAAATCCAGTGAAGTGACAGGTAATGAAATGAGGTAACTTCATATAAGGGAGACTAATGCAAAGGTTGCTTAAATTCAAAGTGTAAAGAACATTTGATATGTGAAGGCTGGAGGATTATTTAAACAATTAAATCTTTATTGCATTCACCAATAGTTACCTGAAGTTAGTGATCTTATTTTCCATAACTAAGGACAAGGCAAGGCAGAGCTTTCATTTGCAAGAAAATGAGCTAGAAAAAAACCTTATTAGGAATGCTCTCCAGCTTGAACTGCAACCAAAGAGCTCAACAGTGCTTGTCAAGAAGAAAGTGAGGGCTCCAGTCTTGATTAGCTTTGCAGGTCAAACACAGAGCCTGATGTGACTGAATAATGAAGAAATTCATCCAATTGTTTTAAGACGTTTGTAATGTATTCTTTAGGTTTAGCTTCAATAGTCCCTTTGCACATTTTGGAAAGCAACTTGCAGTTATTCACCTTTTTTTTGTTGTCATTAGGGTTGCGTCATTTCTGGAAATATGTTTAAAGAGGAAACAAAGATGTATATCAAGATTTAATGTTTGACATATGTACTTTCCTATGAATATATTTCCTATGAATATTTTAGTATTTCTGGTACTGTAGAGTTAATGTGTAGTGTGTCCACTGCAGGGATCCCTGTCAGCTCAGCTGGTGAAAGAATACACCTGCCAATACAGGAGACCTGGGTTCGATCCCTGGGTTGGGAAGATCTCCTGGAAAAGGGAATGGCTACCTACTCCAGTGTTCTGGCCTGGAGAATAATTCCATGGACAGAGGAACCTGGTGGGCTACAGTTCATGGGGTTGCAGAGATTCGGACATGACTAAGGAAATAACACTAACTAATGGGGTCGCAAAGAGTCGGACACGGCTGAGCGACTGAACTGAACTGAACTGAATGCAAGTTTAAATGGAAGGAAATGCTTGTCTGCTTTTTACCTTTGTTTCTTATACTCAAGTGGACTACAAGCAGTTCAGGGAACCCTGTAAAACACCTTCACAAGGCAGGAGTCACAAGTTCAAATTATTTTAGAGGCTGGGTTTCATGGAATCTATAGCAATATGAAGACATGCCTTAGCTGAAGGCAAATTTTACTTTAATTGTGTTGACCAAAGAAAGGATACTATGTGTGAGGTTGGGTCACTATTCTGGGGCTTCTACCACAGAAGCTACTTTCCAGGATTTGTTGAGAACTTCTAAGCATACATTCCATAATGACATCTAAATGCCAATTATGCATAATTCATAGTACTTAGAGTATTCTGATACAAATCCTTCTTAGGAAAAATGGTAAGAAAGCCTTAGGAACTCAACCAAGGAATGGATATTGGTCCAATCAGGGGATTTCTTTGAATCACACTAGACCACTCCACTTAGGCTGAGCAGAAATGTTCACCTCTTGTTAATACTAGTACTTGCTACAAACACTTAATATTAAACTGGGACTCTGTTTTTGTACTTCAAGAAAAGTTTTTACTACTGAAGTTTTATCTTCAAGTTCTATAACTGACAACCATACACAATCTATGTACTGGATGCAGCAAAAATTGTTCTTGTAGATAAGCTCATAATGATACCATCCTTTCTCAAAAATAAGAAAAATCTCAGATAAAAAACCTAACCTACCATCTGAAAGAATTAGTAAAAGAAGAACTAAAAACCTTAAAATCAGTAGAAGAAAGGAAATAATACAGATTTAAAAAAAATCAGAAAATAATCAATAAAAACAAGAGCTGGTTCTTTGAGTATTAGACATTCAGTCATGTCTGACTCTTTGTGACCCCATAAACTGTAGCCCACCAGGATCTGCTGTCCATGGAATTCTCCAGGCAAGAATACTGGAGTGGGTTGCCATTTCTTTCTCCACGGGATCTTCTTGACCCAAGGATCAAACCCAGGTTTCCTGCATTGCAGGCAGATTCTTTGCCATCTGAGCAAAACTAACAAACCTCTGGCCAGGCTCACCAAGAAGATAGAGAGGACTCAGATAAACAAAATAAAAATGAAAGAGGAGAGATAACAACTGATACAATAGAAATATAAAAAACCCATAAGAGAATACAATGAACAAATATCTGCCAACAAATTGGACAACATAAAAATGGTTAAGTTTCTAGAAACATATGCCCGCTAAAACTGAATCAAGTTAGAACTGAATCAAATAGATAACTTGAACAGACCTATCTCTAGAAGTGAAATAGAATCTGTAATTAACAAACAAACAAAACCTCCCTATAAACAAAAGTTCAGAACCAAATGGCTTCACTGGGAAATTTTACCAAACTTACAAAGAAGAACTTATACTGATCCTTCTCGACGTCTTCCAAAAGACTGAATAAGAGGGAACACTGCAAAGTCATGAAGTCACACTGATACCATAACCAGACAAAGACATTACCAAAAAAGAATTACAGGCCAAAAACTTTGATGAATATAGATGCAAACCTTCTCAACAAAATATTAGCAAATCAAATCCACCAATACATAAAAAAGATCATGTCACAACAAAATCAGATTCATCCCAGGGTCACAAGAATAGTTCAACATATTCAAATCAAACAATATGATACAAAAGGAAAGACATAAATCACATGATCATCTCAATAGATACAGAAAAAGGCATTTGAAAAAATTCAACATCAATTGATGATAAAAACTCTTACAAAAGTGAGTACAGAGGGAACATATTTCAACATAATAAAAGCTATTTAAGACAAAGCCACAGGCAACAAAATACTCAATGATGAAAAGCTGAAAGCCTTTCCACTAAAATCTGGAATAAGACAAGGATGCCCACTCTCACCACTTCTATTCAAAACAGTATTGGAAGTCCTAGTCATAGCAATCAGACAAGAAAAAGAAGTAAAAGTAATTCAAATCAAAACAGGGGAGCAAAAATTGTCACTCTGTGCAGATGACATGATACTATATATAGAAAACCCTAAAAAATCCACACAGAAATTACTAAAACTGATTAAATTAATTCAGCAAAGTAGGAGTATACAAGATTAACATATAGAAATCAGTTGCATTTCTTTACACTAACAATGAAATATTAGAAATGGAAAGTAAAAATTCAATCCCTGTTAAAGTTGCATCAGGAAACACTCAGGAATAAACAAGACCAAGGAGCTAAAAGGCTTATATGCTGAGAACTATAAAACATTAATGAAGAAAACTGAAAATGATTCAAAGAAATGAAAAGATATCCTGTGCACTTAGAGTGGAAGAATATTGTTATAATGGCCATGCTACCTAAAGCAATCTACAGATTAACGTGACACACACCAAATTACCCACAATATTTTTCACAGAGTTAGAACAAATAATCCTGAAATTTAGATGAAGTTTACATGGAACCATAAAATTCAGAGAATTTCCAAAGCAATTCTGAGGAAAAAGAACAAAACAGACAGTATAATCTGTTTATACTACAAAATATAAATCTTCTGTTTATACGACAATACGTCAAAGCTACACTAATCAAAACATCATGGTATTGGCACAAAACCAACATATGAATCAATGGAATAGAATAGAGAAACCAGAAATAAATGTATGCACCTACAGTCAATTAGTCTTGGACAAAATAGGCACAAACAAACAGTGGAGAAAAGACAGTTTTTTCCAACAATCAGTGCTGGGGAAGTTGGATAGCTGCATGCAAGTCAGTGAGGTTAGAACACACCATCACATCATACATAAAAATAAACTCAAAAAGAACTTAATCACTTAAATGTAAGACATGACACCATGAAGCTCCTAGAGGAGAACATAGGCAAAATATTCTCTGATGTAATCATACCAATGTTTACTTAGGTCAGTCTACCAAGGCAATAGAAATAAAAGCAAAAATAAACAAATAGGACCTATTCAAATTTATACACTTTTGCAGAGCAAATGAAACCGCAAACAAAATGAAAGGCCACCCTATGGACTAGGAGCAAATATTTGCAAATAATGTGCCTGACAAGGGCTTCATCTCCAAACTATACAAATAGCTCATACAGTTTAATATAAAAAACAAAAAAGCAGCCCAATAAAAACACAGGCAGAAAATGTAAGTTGACTTTTCACAAAAAAACATACAGATGGCCAAAAAGCACATGAAAAGATATTCAACACTGCTATTTATTGGAGAAATGCCCATCAGATAAACTAATATAATAAGGTATCACCTCACACTGGTCAGAATGGCCATCATTCTTATGTTCACAAACAATAAATGCTGGAGAAGAGTATGGGGAAAAGGAAACTCTCCTACACTGTTGGTAGGAATGTAAATTGGTCCAGCCACCATGGAAAACAGTATGGAGGTTCGTCAAAAATCTAAAAACAGAGTTGCCATATGACCTAGCAATCCCATTCCTGGGCATATACCCAGACAAAAACTATAATTCAAAAAGATACATGGCCCCCTATGTTCAGAGCAGCACTATTCACAACAACCAAGACATGGAAACAGCCTCAATGCCCATCAGCAGGTGCATGGATAAAGATGTGGTACATTTATACAATGGAATATTACTCAGGAATGAAATAATGCCATTTGCAGCCAAATGGATGGACATCCAGATTATCATATTAAGAGAAGTAAATAAGAAAGAGCTAAACAAGTACCATATGATATCAGTTATATGTGGACTCTAAAATATGACACAAATCAACTTACTTATAAAACAGAAACAGACTCACAGACAATGAGAACAGACTTGTGGTTGCCAAGGGGGAGGAGCGTGGGGGAGTTTGATTATGAGTTTGGGATTAACAGATGCAAATTATCATATATATATACTATACTATATAGCACAGGGAACAATATTCATTATCCTGTAATAAATCATATAGGAAAAATCAGAAAACAATATAGAAAAAATAAACAATATAGAAAAAATCAGAAACAGAAACTAACATAACATTGCAAATGAGTTATATAATCAAATAAGACATTTTTTAAAATTCTATAATTACTTCTACTTTAGTGTCCAATTTGCTCTTAATCCTCTCTGATACATTTTTCATCTCAAACATTGTATTTTTCATATTTAGAATTTCAAATTGGGTCTATTTTACATGCTCCATATTTTTCATCAAACTCATGCTTTCTTGATTATTTGAAGCATGTAATAACTCTTTTAATACCTTTGTGTATTTATTCCATTATCCCTGTCATTTGTGGATGTTTATATTGATTGTTTTTTTCTCCTTATTTGTGGGTCCTGGTTTCATGCTTTGCATATTTGGAATTTTTTTTTTTTTTTTTAATGCTGCTAGGTGTCAGATTCTTTTTTTTTTTAAAGAGGTAATCCTTTAAATATTTTTGAAACTTATTGTTTCCAACCTAGTTATTTGGAAGCAATGTGATGGTGTTTTTTTTGTGCGTTTACCTTTTGTTAGGAAGGACTATAGCAGCCTTAATGTAGATCTAATTTGGTTCCACTTCTGAGGCTGTATCTTTCTGCCTGTTTCCTCAGGTACTACAACCTGGCTTTTGGGAAGGTGAATTATTCCTAGCTCTGTGTGAGATCTGTGAATTGTTCTATCTATTCCTTTTCAATGGTTCTTTAGCTAGCTTTGAGTAGTTTCCTCACAGAAATTCTCTGATCTGTACTGAGATGAAGACTGGAGTGCAATCTTCTGCAGACATATACGCTCGCGCTCTCCTGTAGCTCTCTCCTCTCAAGTGCACTGCCGTCTCAATTCTAACAAAAGAGCTCCTCCTGCCCCCTAAGACTCTGTCTCCTCGATGTAGTGAGACCACCAAGGTCTGTTTGGTTCCTCCTCTCTGCATTTCAACCTGTAACAGCACACAATAAGCTGAGGCAACATAGAGCTTAACTCATTCGTTTCTCCTCACTTAGGTGTCCCTGTCTTGTGCAGCCTGTTGTCAAATGTTTGAAAGCTGTTGTTTTGCATATTTAATCCAGATTTTTAGCTGGTTAAGGCAACAAAATAAATTTGATCCCTGTTACTCCATCATGCTTGTTTGCACTGCTGGGCATAGTTAAGGACAGAAATGGTATGTACCTAAAGCAGAAGATATTAAGAAGAGGTGGCAAGAATACACAGAACTATACAAAAAAGATCTAAATGACCCAGATAACCATGATGGTGTTATCACTCATCTACCACAAGGTATCCTGGAGTGTAAAGTCAAGTGGAACGTAGGAAGCACCACTATGAACAAAGCTAGTGGCGTGGATGGAATTCTAGATGAGCTATTTCAAATCCTAAAAGATGATGCTATGAAAATGTTGCACTCAATATGCCAGCAAATTTGGAAAACTGAGAACTGACCACAGGACTAGAAAATGTCAGTTTTCATTCCAATCTCAAAGAAAAGTAAAGCTATGCCAAAGATTGTTCAAACTATCCAACAATTGTACTCATTTCACATGCTAGCAAAGTAATGCTCAAAATTCTCCAAGCTAGGTTGCAAAAGTACATGAACCAAGAACTTCCAGAAGTTCAAGCTGGATTTAGAAAGGCAGAGGACTCAGAGACCAAATTGCCAACAACTGCTGGATCATAGGAAAAGCAAGAGAATTCCAAAAAAATCACATCTACTTCTGCTTAATTAACTACACTGAAGCCTTTTAACTATGTGGATCACAACAAACTGTGGAAAATTCTTAAAGGAATGGGAATACCAGACCACCTTTCCTGCCTTCTGAGAAACCTGTATGCAGGTCAAGAATCAATAGTTAGAACCAGACATGGAACAACGGACTGGTTCCAAATTGGGAAAGGAGTATGTCAAGGCTGTATATTGTCACCCTGCTTATTTAACTTATATGCAGAGTACATCATGTGAAATGCTGGGCTGGGTGAAGCACAAGCTGGAATCAAGATTGCCGGGAGAAACATCAATAACCTCAGATATGCAGATGACACCACCCTTATGGCAGAAAGTGAAGAAGAACTAAAGAGCCTCTTGGTGAAAGTGAAAGAGGAGAGTGAAAAGCCAGCTTAAAACTCAACATAGAAAAAACGACGATCATGGCATCTGGTCCCATCATTTCATGGCAAATAGATGGGGAAACAATGGAAACAGTGACGGACTTTATACTTTTTGGCTCCAAAATCACTGCAGATGGTGACAGCAGCCAGGAAATTAAAAGACTCTTGCTCCTAGGAAGAAAAGCTATGACCAACCTAGACAGCATATTAAAAAGCAGAGAAATTATTTTGCCAACAAAGATCCGTATGGTAAAAGCTATGGTTTTTCCAGCAGTTACGTATAGTAGTGAGAGTTGGACCACAAAGTAGGCTGAGTACTGAAGAATTGACGCTTTTGAACTGTGGTGTTGGAGAAGACTCTTGAGAGTCCCTTGGACTGAAAGGAGATCAAACTAGTCAATCCTAAAGGAAATAAATCCTGAATATTCACTGGAAAGACTGATGCTAAAGCTGAAGCTCCAATACTCTGGCCACCTGAAGTGAAGAGCTGACTCATTAGAAAAAAAGCCTGATGCTGGGAAAGATTGAAGGTGGGAGGAGAAGGGGACCAACAGAGCACGAGATGGTTGGATGGCTAGACCGACTCAATGGACATGAGTTTGAGGAATCCCCAGGAGATGGTGAAAGACAGGTAAGCCAGTAGTGCTGTAGTCCAGGAGGTCAGAGACCTGGACAAAACTGAGCAACTGAACAACAATACTCCATCATGAATGAAAAATAGATGTCTTTCCTGAGGGTTTATAAATAGATGTTTGATTAAATGATTTTCTATGCAATCTGATTATTTTTACTATGAATAATATTTCAGTCTGTATTTAAATTAAACTTTCTGTGAAATACACTTTCTTCTATTTATGAGGAAGAAATGAAGAACCTCTGTGATAGGAAGAGTTTCTCCCTAGTATGACCAGGAAATGAGCCAATTCTTCCCTTAGACTGCATGGTGATCCTGTATAAAAATATTAAACATCGTCCAGCTACTGAGATTTTGTGTTTCAGCATATGACTTGCCCTTTGCAATATCGAGTTTCAACAAAGTTATGTGGTGACTGAATAAACCACATCTGCAAATTAGGACTTGACTGGTCAGTGGAAACATAAAACAAAGTAAAAGAAAATAAAAAAAGTTTAGCACATGCTTTCTATGTGTAACCCTGCATTTTGGAGAACTCTGTTTTTTACAACTTTGCAAAATGAAGAAGGTCTAAGAACATTAAGGTTATGTGCTTCTTTTTTAGTTTAATAATAACCAAATTATTATCTTTCCAAAATATAACGTAATCCTTGTAACAGTTGATAAAATTCTAACCATGTTATAATGTTAGTCTTTTTTCAGTCTCTCTAAAATGCTTGCAATAACATAAATAAAAATGTAATTTTCATTTATTGGAAATAGAGTAAGATGACCACTGAAAAATGATATATTTCATATTAAATGCCTAGTGATGCTTCATGACTGAGACCCATCTGGATTTCACATTTGGAAGTTTTTCTTTCAAAATTACATGTCAACTTGTGATTTCAGTAGCCACTACTTTTCTCATTTTTCCTCAGTATAAACTACACCATAGATCTACACTCATTAGTAGACTGTTGTTTTAAAAAATATGACTAAATATGCTCCAGGACACAGAGGAGGGAGTGCCTCACTGTGTGCTGGGGAGCAGTCTCACAGGAAGGTGACATGTAAAAATAAAGACATTAAACTTGTAGGTTCAATACTAGAAACGTAGAAAAATTAATGTACCTCAGCTTTGGAACTAGTAAAACCTGGAAACAAAATCTTTGCTAAACATATTACTCTCTTTGTCAGTGTCAGAAATAAGATATATAACTCAAATCCTGTTGTCTTTTCAGGATTTTTGTTACTTTTTTCCCCTGGAACAATCTTTCCCCACATATCCATACAGCCCATTCCTTCCCATCCAACAAGTCTCTCATCACATTAGCAAGCCCTTCCCTTACATAAAACAGTAAACCATCACTACTCTATTCTCCTTATTCTTTTTAATTTTTTGTTATAGTTCTTATTACTGCCTGTAATTCTGTATTTTCAATTTTAATTTTGTTGTTGTCTTTCTCTCTAGAATACAAGCCTCACAAGGGTGGTAACTTCATCTAGTTTTTTTCCGCTATTGTATTCTCAGTCCTTACAAAGGCACTTTACACACAGTATGTGGTCCATAAACATGTATTGAATGAATAAATGAATGAAGCACTTAATATTGTGCCTGGTACATTATAAATCACAATCACAGAAAACTGGCCAAACTGATCACGTGGATCACAGCCTTCTCTAACTCAATGAAGCTATGAGTCAGGCCATGTAGGGCCACCCAAAACGATCAGGACATGGTGGAGAGTTCTGACAAAATATGGACCACTGGAGAAGGGAATGGCAAACCACTTCAGTATTCTTGCCTTGAGAACCAAAATATGAAAAGGGAAAGAATATATGACACTGAAAGATGAACTCCCCAGGTCGGTAGGTGTCTAATATGCTACCGGAGAGGAGTGGAGAAATAACTCTAGAAAGAATGAAGAGATGGAGCCAAAGCGAAAACAACGCCCAGGTTGTGGAAGTGACTGGTGATGGAAGTAAAGTCTGATGCTGTAAAGAACAATATTGCATAGGGACCTGGAATGTTAGGTCCTTTATCAAGGTAAATTGGAAGTGATCAAACAGGAGACGGCAAGAGTGAGCTTCAACATTTTAGGAATCAGTGAACTAAAATGGACTAGAATGAGTGAAATTAATTCAGATTTAATTCGGACCATTACATCTACTACTGTGGGCAAGAATCCCTTAGAAGAAATGGAGTACCCCTCATTGTCAACAAAAGAGTCCAAAATGCAGTACTTGGATGTAATCTCAAAAACGACAGCATGATCTCTGTTGTTTCCAAGGCAAACCAATCAATATCACAGTAATTCAACTATGGACAGAGGTTTGTAACATTGTGCAGAAGGAAGTGATCAAAACTGTTTCCAAGAAAAAGAAATGTAAGAAGGCAAAATGGTTGTCTCATGAGGCTTTCAAATAGCTGAGAAAAGAAGAGAAGCAAAGGTAAAGGATAAAAGGAAAGATATATCCATCTGAAAGCAGAGTTCCAAGAATAGCAAGGAGACATAAGAAAGACTTCCTAAGCGATCAATGCAAAGAAATAGAGGAAAACAATAGAATGGGAAAGACTAGAGATCTGTTCAAGAAAATCAGAGAGGCCAAGGGAATGTTTCATGCAAAGATGGGCACAATAAAGGACAGATATGGTATGGACCTAACAGAAGTAGAAGATATTAAGAAGAGGTGGCAAGAACACAGAAGAACTATAAAAACAAGGTCTTCATGACCTAGATAACCACAACAGTGTGATCACTAACCTAGAGCCAGACATCCTGGAATGCAAAGTCAAGTGGGCCTTAGGAAGCATCACTATGAACAAAGGTAGTGGAGGTGATGGAATTCCAGTTGAGCTATTTCAAATCCTAAAAGTTGATGATGTCAAAGTGCTGCACTCAATATGCCAGGAAATTTGGAAAACTTAGTCGTGGCCACAGCACTGGAAAAGGTCAGTTTTAATTCCAGTCCCAAAGAAACACAATGCCAAGGAATGCTCAAAGTATCCCACGATTTCACCCATCTCACACGTTAGCAAAGCAATGTTCAAATTTCTGCAAGTAAGGCTTCAATAGTATGTGAACCGAGAACTTCCAGATGTTCAAGCTAGATTTAAAAAAGGCAGAGGAACCAGAGATCAAATTTCCAAGATCATTTTGATCACAGAAAAAGCAAGAAAATTCTAGAATAACATCACCTTCTTCTTCATTGACTATGCTAAAGCCTTTGAATGTGTGGATCACAACAAACCGTGTAAATTCTTAAAGAGATGGGAATATAAGACCACCTTACCTGTTTTCTGATAAACCTGCATGCAGGTCAAGAATCAACAGTTAGAATTGGGTATGGAACAACAGACATGTTCAAAATTGTGAAATGAGTATGTCAAGGCTGTATAATGTCACCCTGCTTATTTATCTTATATGCAGAGTCCATCAGGAAAAATGCTGGGCTGGATGAAGCACAAGCTGGAATCAACTTTGCCAGGGGAAATATTAATAACCTCAGATATGAAGATGACAACCCCCTTATGGCAGAAAATGAAGAGCAACTAAAGAGCCTCTTGATGAAAGTGAAAGAAGAGAGTGAAAAAGCTGGCTTAAAACTCAACATTCAAAAAATTGAGATCATGGTTTCCTATCCCATCACTTCATGACAAATAGATGGGGAAACAGTGGAAACAGTGAGAGACTTTATTTTTTTTTGGCTCCAAAATAAGTGCAGATGGTGACTGCAGCCAGGAAATTAAAAGACACTTGCTCCTGGAAGAAAAGCTATGACCAACCTAGACAGCATATTAAAAAGCAGAGACATTACTTTACCAACAAAGTTACGTATAGTTAAAGCTATCGTTTTTCCAGTAGTCATGTATGGATGTGAGAGATGGACCATAAAGAATGCTGAGTGCTGAAGAATTGATGCTTTTGAACTGTGGAGTTGGAGAAGACTCTTGAGAGTCCCTTTGACTGCAAGATCAAACCAGTCATCCTAAAGGAAATCAATCCTGAATATTCATTGGAAGGACTGATGCTGAAACTGAAGCTCCAATACTTTGGCCACCTGATGTGAAGAACTGATTCACTGGAAGTGTCCCTGATTCTGGAAAGACTGAAGGCGGGAGGAACAGGGGATGACAGAGGATGAGATGGTTGGAATACATCACCAACTCAATGGACAAGAGTTTGAACAAGCTCTGGGAGTTGGTGATGGACAGGGAAGCCTGGCATGCTGCAGTCCATGGGGTTGCAAAGAGTCAGACATGACTGAGAGAGTGAACTGAACAAACATTATAAATGTTCATTCACATGACTGCAACTTTTTGTCATCATTGTAAGCTTTATTATTAGTCTAAAACACAAAATACTTCCATGTACTTCAATTTTCTTGTGGGCATGTATGAAAATTACAGGAAAATAGGGAAAATTCTTTTACACCCAACGAGAAACTCTATCTATCAAAGACTATACACTGAGTAAATTAAAATTAAATGGAACTACATCTGTAGGTTAAATAAATCATTCCAAATGTGTATTTGGTTGTTCTTGACAAATGTGTTTTAATCCATTTGAGCCATTTAATTTAATTTTAGCTATTTGATATTTTATTGAATAAAATTCCCTGGAGTTACAGAATTAAACTTGATATATTTAGAAATGAATAGGAGTCTAGAGACAGTATAATATTTAAAAATTATGAAAGACAAAAAACATAAGTTGCTAATACTAATAAGTTAGTTACAGCATTAACATGACATTAAACAGATTAATTTGGACCAAAATATCAATGGTGGTTTAGTTGCTAAGTCGGGACTGACTCCTTGACCCCATGGACTATAACAGACCAGGTTCCTCTGTCCATGGGATTTTCCAGGCAAGAATACTGGAGTGGGTTGCCATTTCCTACTCCAGGACATCTTCCCTACTCAGGGATCAAACCCACATCTTTACTGGTGGGAAGTGGGTTCTTAACCTCTGAGCCATCAGGGAAGCCCAATAAATTTAAATTTGGCACAAACCTGCACAGCATTGTTTTCAGCAACACTGTTATAAGAGAAGTGCTACAGGAACACAGAAGAAATAGAGATTCATTCTGTGATGGGAGTAGCTTCGCATTAGGGAGACCATCTGAACCACCAATCAAGATAAAGAATAAAGGGGAAACAGCAGGGTTTGGACATGAGTTTGTGCGAACTCCAGGAGATAGTGAAGAACAGGGAAGCCTGGCGTGAGCAGTCCATGGGGTTGCAAAGAGTCAGACAAGATTAAGCGACTGAACAACAATAAGCAACAGAGCCAACACTTTGAAGGGTGACAGAGTGAGAGGCAAAAGATAGGGAGCACT
The DNA here is from genome assembly GCF_054371585.1 of Giraffa tippelskirchi. Classification (NCBI taxonomy): domain Eukaryota; kingdom Metazoa; phylum Chordata; class Mammalia; order Artiodactyla; family Giraffidae; genus Giraffa; species Giraffa tippelskirchi. Next base: position 77,398,211 of record NC_137275.1, on the reverse strand, counting down.
AGTCACTTAGAGAAGGAAAGTAGAATAAGTTAAAAGAGTGAAAGGGGAGAAAATACCACGTTCTATTATATGAGGTTGTCATATCAAAAGTTTCTGCACTATAAAATTATATGTAGCCTTAAAAATCATGGGACATCTTAACACTCTATAATTCTCTGTAGCCTTAGGAGGTCTTCTAGGCAGGCTTAAGACATCTGAACTCAGGAAAATAAATGGCAGATAGGAAGAGGTGAGAAGACCCTGGTGTCACATGGCAAACAGCGGCTGAAAGCATACGGCCCATGCTAAAGATGCACCACCCATTTCAGTCTGGTTTTCCTCAGCTTAAGGGTTGGAGCCATTTGCTCCATGCAATATTCATGTCCATGCACAATTTTAATTGAACTGAATCAAGAAAAAAGTGAAACTGAATTCAAGAAGAATTCTGAAAGAAAAGAAAGCGAAAGTCGCTCAGTTGTGTCTGACTCTTTGCCACCCCATCAACTATACAGTCCATGGAATTCCTCAGCCAGAATATTGGAATGGACAACTCTTCCCTTCTCCAGGGGATCTTCCCAACCCAGGGACGGAACCCCGGTCTCCCACATTGCCCGCAGATTCTTTACCATCTGAGCCACCTGGGAAGCCCAAGAATACTGGAGTGGGGAGCCTATCCTTTCTCTAGCAGATTTCCCAACCCAGGAATTGAACCAGGGTCTCCTGCATTACAGGCGGATTCTTTACCAGCTGAGCTACCAGGGAAGCCCAAGAAGAAATCTATGTATTTACAAAACTATTTCACAATAAATACCTGCTTCAGATATAATAGCTCCAAATTTTAAATAACCTAAGTATCTAACATTAAGAAAATATTTTATACAACTATAGATCATAAATGTGAAATTATGTTGTCAAATACGTTCCAGAATACAAAGATAATTAAAATGTAATATCAAGCGGAAAGGATGGAAGACTTTATTTTATGCACTGTATATTCATTTAATATATACACTATATTTGTTTTTATATAAGAGGACATACAAACACATAGAGAAATATATAGATTTCTTCTTGAAGGAATGTTGGACCGAAATGGGTGGTGTGTCTTAGCATGGGACATGTGCTTTCAGCCACTGTTTGCCATGTGACATCAGGGGCTTTCTCACCTCTTCCTATCTGCCATTCATTTTCCTGAGTTCAGATGTCTTAAGCCTGCTTAGAAGACCTCCTAAGGTTACAGAGAATTATAGAGTGTTAAGATGTCCTATGATTTTTAAGGCTACCTATAATTTTACAGTGCCAGAAGTTGTTTACCTCATATCACAGAACATGGTATTTTCTCCTTTCACTCTCTCTAACTTATTCCACTTTTTTTCCCTAAGTGACCAGCACTCCTTGTCTTTTGCTCCTTGCTCTGACACCCTTCATGATGTTGGCTCTGTTGCTTATTGTTGTTATTCAGTCACTTAGTTTTACATATCATGTAAAGAGAAGTAAAAGAATCACTATTTTTGAAGAGGCATGCAATCAAGGATAATAAAATGTTATCATGATCCTACTTGCTTTGTTCTTCTCCAACTTAGGCTATGTGTTGTTAATGAGAGAAAAAGAGAATGAACATGAATCCACCAATATTTGACCTTCATATCTTCAGAAAATTCAAAATATATCATCTCTACTCCCAATATTTATCTTATTCTTATGACTCCCACACCAGTCCAGTCTATTTTTTGAGAAAGTGCCTTGCTGTTGAATTAGACAGAAAAGTAAAGAGATAACCATGCTTGAGGAAAAAAAAAAGAAATTACTATACTTGCCACATTGGACAGTAATCTCTCTCTTTTCTCCCAATACAAAAACTGTTGCAATATATAAGTGAAAACTCATTGCAATATCCTTAGATACTATAAAATTATAATAGATAAAATTTTAGAAAATCTAAACTAAATTAAAATTGGAAAAGGTAGAGCACTGCACAGTAAAAGGCAAGGAAAGACGCAGTGAAATCATTTTGTGTTAAAGGAGAGGGGAGATTATTATCATCTCATAGAAGTTATTTCAGGGCAGACACCCTCTTAAATTGAAGCATATCAAGAGAAAAATATTTTTAAAGACTTTATACTCATTTTCATGATATAAAATGAGACACATCTATAATTTCTCTTTGCTTCTAACAACATACTTTCTTTCCTATAATACAGAGGCTGATGCCAAAGCACTTGCTGAAGTACAACATACCAAATTGAAATGAATGTTTTGCCCCAGTGTGAAGAAGGCTGCTGATTTTTAGTAACTAGCCTCACAGTTGGATTAATTGAGAACAACTGCTGATGAGAACAAGCAAGGCAACAAATTATGAATAAATAATATCTTCTCCATCATTTGGCATTTTACTCCCAGTGGTCCATTAGCTTAAAAAACAAGAGACTCAGCACTTAAAAGATTTGTGCTCAGTTTGTTCATAAATGTTTCGCTTTGCTTTACTGCTATTTATGATTACCTCATTAGATTTTACATGTTCTAGGGCATTGCAGAAAATATGCAGTGATAGGTTTCTATTGAAGAATCTGTGCTAATAAACAATGAAATGATTTAGCATTTGCTCCTTATCTTATGTGGCCACCAAGCTTTAATGTGAAGGCACACATTCTCATATGTTCTTCAGTTTTTGCTTTTAACTCTGGTAACAGAACAGATGCCACTATAAGACTGAGGAAAATATTTAAGCCTAAGTGATCACACTCCATCAATAAAGCTAACCCTTACATAATGTGCCTGCATTTTAAGTGTATACATTAGTTGCAGGAAAAAAAAAAAAGAGAGAGAGAGAGAATGAAAACTTGAAGGAGGGGAAATAAAAAACATGTAAGTCTCAGTTGTTTTTTTTTTTTTTTTCGCCTTTCCTGAGGAACCCATTTCAATGCCAGGGCACAGGTAAGGGGAATCTCCTCCAGTTCAGTGAGGCTATTATTAGTTTATCATTATTAAGTCTAGAGAAGGGGATAAAAGAGGATAAGATGTTGGACGGTATCACCAACTAAACAGACATGAGTTTGAGCAAACTCTGGGAGAGAGTCAAGGACAGAGAAGCCCAGTGTGCTGCAGTCCATGGGGTTGCAAAGTATTGGACGTGACTTAGCAACTGACCAATGACAATTAGGTCTAGAAAAGATTTCAATTCATGTATTTTCAGATGTTTGAAGAAGTAAATTACTCTGAATTGTTAAATGTCTATATAATTGGATGATTATCTAATCTAGTGTGACTGAAACACTCAGAATTCTTAGAATTTTTATCTAACAAGAATAATATATTTCTGTTTCTTAAAATTTTGAGTGCTAATATTAATATTAATTATTTTAAGCATCAATTCTGAAATTGTGATGCTCTAGGAGTCTACTTACACTAGAGATGTTTTGACCAATAATTTAGTAGCTATAATTTATAAGAGTCGGACACGACTCAGCGACTGAACTTAACTGAATTTATAGGTTACCTCCCTCAATATTTTTGTTGTTTTATCACATCATTTCTTTTTCATGGCATTTATTTTTCCATGCTCTCAATCTACAACAGTTTAAATTATTTCTTGGTTAAATAAGTATATTCAGAACAGACATGCTTCTCTCAGGGTGTGAGACACAGTCAATTTCAACTCAATGGTCCATCATTTTGTTGTCTTTAAAAACAGACCAGGAATACATGTTTTATTCTTGAACCAGTTAATATAACAGACACTTATATCTCATTTCTTCCTTTCTCTATCAAATCATAATTTGAGAGCAAAGGTGAACACAAACTACAACCTCTTCAGTGTCTTCAGTTCCTAACACATTTTGTGAGAGTGAATGAATAATATGCAGGGCTTTGATGATACATTTGTAGCCAACCTGATTCAAAAGGCAAATATGATGAAGCTCAGCAAGCCTTCATTCACATCCCAGGTGCAAATGCCAAGGAAGACAGCTCTCATGTGAAAGGCCTTCAGAAGCCCTCAGCAGGAAGTCACTAGACACCAAAGGTGTTTTCTATCTGGATTTATTATAATGATTTTTTTGTTATTTTCATGTACATATTCTTGGAATTTCTTTTCTAGATGTTTGCGACATTGTACTTTTCCCAAGCATCCTGCTCTTCCTTAGACTAGACCTTCTCTGTGGCTTTGACTTTTTCTTTCCCTAATTTGGATTCACCTATGGCTGTCTGTGTGTCTGTTTCCAGCCCTAGCTGAGCTCCACTCATGGCTTAACTATTGTGAGACACCAGCTGTAGCGTAAGTTGCTCTGACAAGAGTGATGCTGAAGCATGATTGCAGTCTGCTATTTCACAAATTGTATAATCTTAAATAAATAACTTAACTTTCAAAAGTATCTCATTTATCACTCTCATTTATCACTCCACAGATTTATTAATATTGACATCATTATGTATTTGATATATGTCTGCAGCTGCCTAAATAACAACCTCATGTATGTGTGTGTGTACATATATATATCTTAAAGCAGCAGAAACTCAAAGAATTCAAACCTGAAAGCATTATCAACTTACCCATATTTTCTGCTACCTTCAAAAAATTAACTTCATTGATGCTAAAAGTGATAAGAGAAGGTTTGTGGAGAAGGTGGAATTTGATTTTAGTCTTTAAATTATTCCTGTATTCAAAAGTTCTTAGATAAAATATCTAAATAATAGTACATTTATTGAAAGTTGATATGTGTCATGCACTGTTGGAGGTGATTTACATATAGTAGCCTGATTAAAGCCCTACTAAATAAGAAAGATGTTTGGAGGAACTGAAATAAATGTAATGTGCATAGAGAACAGAAAGTAAGAAGGAAGATGACATAAAATAAGATCCACCAGCAAGTTGGTGTTCAGAACTTCTGAATCTTGTAGGTAATGTTTAACGTTTTCATCTTTACCTCAAGAAAAACAGAAGCATCAGTATCCTTTAAGGGATGTGGTATCATAATTATTCAACCTTCAGTAATGAAAACTGTTTGAAAGGGCCAAAATTTTTTATGAAGAAACCAGAAAAAAGACTGAAATATAGCTAAGCCATGGAATACTCTCCTACTACGCTGGCACAAGTTCATGTCTTTCATTTATAAAGTTGTGTCACCATAATAACATAAACACAATTTTTTTCAAGGTAGTTGTTTGAGTCAAGAGAAAGTAAGACAAAAGCAAAATATAGACTGGAGTTGAAACTATGAACTCCAACTGAACATTGTGTATTGTTACATGAATAAAAAATTAGTTGAAATATTTCAAACAGTCTTTAAATCAGGTAAATTATTTTCCTTGCATTTAGTCAAATTTTTTTCCTTGCATTTAGTCAAAATCATTAGAATAACTATCTCTGAGTTGTTCATCATAAGTTTTTAAAAATACATGGAAAGAACCATATATGAATCCACAAATTTTAATATATATAAATACTAAGAAACATGAGATGGTACTGAAATATTTTCCAACAAACCTCTCTCAGAAGAATAATAAGAAAAGCAATTTACTTTTGAGAATTTAGAGCTTATCCTTGGATTTTTTAAATATTTAGGCACTTCTGTCATACGACTGAAATAACATGCATAGTGTTAGATAAGGAGAAGGCAATGGCAACCCACTCCAGTGTTCTTGCCTGGAGAATCCCAGGGATGGCGGAACCTGGCGGGCTGCCGTCATGGGGTCTCACAGAGTCGGACGCGACTGAAGCGACTGAGCAGCAGCAGCAGCAGCAGTGTTAGATAAGTGCTGTCACACCTATAACAAAAATGTTTAACTTCTGCTACCAAACACCAGATATTGTCCATGGGTACATCAGCAGGTAGACTCACACAGCAGGTATACAGACTGATGGAACAGAATAGAGAGCCCAGAAATTAACTCACAATTATATGGTCAATTTATCTACAATAATGGAGGCAAGAATATACAATGGGGAGAAGACAGCTTCTTTAATAAATGGTATTGGGAACATTGGACAGCCTCATGGATAAGAATTAGACTGGACTACTTTCTCACACCAAAATTAATTAGGCAGAAAATGGTTTAAAGACTTATAAATATAAGACCAGAAAACAAAACTCCTAGAAGAAAACAAAGGCAGTATGCTCTTTGGCATCAGTCTTGGCAATATTTTTTGGATCCATCTTCTCAAGCAAGGACAACAGAAGAAAATAAATGGGACTACATCAAACTAAAACGCTTCTGCACAACTGAAGGAAATCATCAATACAGGGAGCCAACTTGATGAGAGGACATGTTTGCAGACAATATATCCAAAAGGAGTTAATATCTAAAATATAAAAAGAACTCATACAAACCAACTTCAAAAAACAAACTCTATGGAAAATGGGCTGAGAACCTGAACAGACTTTATTTCAGAGAAGGCATACAGAGGCTCAATACACCAATGAAAAGATGTTCAACATTACTAATCATCAGGGACATGGAAATAAAAACCACAGTGAGTGTAACCTCACACCACTCAGAATGGTTATAATCAAAAATACAACAAATATCCATGTTGGCAGGGATGTAGAGTAAAGCTAACCCTGGTATACTACAGATGGGATTATAAATTGGGTGTAGCTACTATGGCATCCCTGGTGGCTCAGACAGTAAAAAAAATCTGCAAGAGTGCAGGAGAATCTGCTGCAATGCAGGAGACCAAGGTTTGATCCCTGGTTTGCGAAGATCCCCTGGAGAAGGGAATGGCAACCCATTCTAATATTCCTGCCTGGAGAATTCCATGGACAGAGAACCCTGGTAGTCTACAGTCCATGGGGTCACAAAGAGTTCAAAACAACTGAGAGACTAACACTTCATGTCACTTAACTTACTATGGAAACCATCAGGGGGTTTCTAAAAAAGTCAAAAGCTGTATCATTTAGCTATATCATACCATCTCCAGAGGCTATTTCACTTCTGGAAATTTACATGTAGAAAACAAAAACACTAATTGGAAAATACATATGCACAGCAATGTTCACTACATTTTTTATAATAGACAATATATAGAAGAAAGTCCAATGCTGTAAAGAACAATATTGCACAGGAACCTGGAATGTTAGGTCCATGAATCAAGGCAAATTGGAAGTGGTCAAACAGGAGATGGCAAGAGTGAACATTGACATTTTAGGACTCAGTGAACTAAAATGGACTTGAATGGGGGAATTTAACTCAGATGACCATTATATCTACTACTGTGGGCAACAAGAATCCCATGGAAGAAATGGAGTAGCCATCATAGTCAACAAAAGAGTCCAGAATGCAATAACTGGATGCAATCTCAAAAATGGCAGAATGATCTCTGTTCGTTTCCAAGGCAAACCATTCAGTACTACAGTAATCCAAGTCTATGCCCCAACCAGTAATGCTGAAGAAGCTGAAGCTGAATGGTTCTATGAAGACCTACAAGACCTTCTAGAACTAACACCCAAAAAAGATGTCCTTTTCATTATAGGGTGTTGGGAGCCGTTCTGGAACTACTGCCAGATGACAAAGTCACGGCACCACTCAAGAAGAAACTGCAAAGCGGTTTCTCTCCAAGATCGGAACCTTCACTCCTTTCTGTTTCTATGCTTTTGCTGTGGCTAGCTGTGTTTCTTTCTTTGTTGGCAGGATTTAAAGGGGCTTCTGTAGTGAGTTCACGAGAGTTCAGGAAAAATAAAAATGATCCTCTGCCCCAAAGAAATATTCCCAAAATGATTAAACCTATTGAGGACCCTAGGTGATGGGTTCCTAACACTCAGCCAGGGAAAAAGGCCATGTTTATTTGAAAAACAAGCCCTAAGCCTATTGTGACCTGGCCTCATGAGGAGATTATTATTGATGACTGGAAAACTTGAGTCATGTATCAGGGAAAATTACAGAAACTAAATCAATTACCTTTTCTCAAAAGATTGGGACACTAGAGACATTTGTACCCCCCAGAATCTAGCGCAGACAAAGGGAAATATGTGAGTCACATTGTAGGTAGTTTCAGGGTAGACTGTAAAAGACTTGTCCTGCCAGAAATAGTCTTGTGGTATGTGGGTAGATAGTAAACAGACCACCACTGACAATGGCTGTACTATGAGAAATGTTTCCGCTATAGTGCTTATTTGCTGAAGTAGCAGACTGTACAAAATAAGTAGATAGAACAATATGATTTATGACATCATAGATCATGTTTTTAGTAGAATAAGAATAGGTTTCGGGATAAAAATGTAACCAAAATGTAACAAAGGATCAGGAAAGAAACTTTACATCTTAAAATCAAGAGATAAATCATCTGAATAGGAAAATATTGCAAAGAATCATTACAAAGGTTGCTGACCCCAAACATGTGCTATATAAGTAAAAGCAATAAAGAGAGATTGTCATTAGACCTTCAAGAGACTGAGTGTGATTCTTTTCTCTCACCAACGCCGTTCACCCCTTGAGTACTCCTGGACTCGCTGGAGCAGGACTCCAGCAATAGGGAGCTGGAATGTAAAAGTAGGAAGTTAAGAGATACCTGGAGTAGCAGACAAATTCGGCCTTGGAGTATAAACCAGACCAGGTCAAAGGCTAACAAGAGTTTTGCCAAGAGAACACACTGGTCATAGCAAACACCCTCTGCCAACAACACAAGAGAAGACTCTACACATGGACATCACTGGATGGTCATTACCAAAATCAGGTTGATTATATTTTTTGCTCCAAAGATGGAGAAGCTCTATACAGTCAGCAAAAACAAGACCTGGAGCTGACTGCAGCTCAGATCATGAACTCCTTATTGCCAAATTCACTTAAATTGAAGAAAGTAGGGAAAACCACTAGACCATTCAGGTATGACTTAAATCAAATCCTTTATGATTATACAGTGGAAGTGACAAATAGATTCAATGGATTAGATCTGATAGAGTGCCTTAAGAACTATGGACAGAATTTCGTGACATTATACAGGAGGCAGTGATCAAGATCATCCCCAAGAAAAGAAATACAAAAAGGCAAAATGGTTGTCTGAGAAGGCCTTACAAATAGCTGAAAAAAGAAGAGAAGCTAAAGGCAAAGGAGAAAAGGAAAGATATACCCATTTGAATGCAGAGTTCCAAAGAATAGCAAGGAGGGATAAGAAAACATCATTCCTCAGTGATCAGGGCAAAGAAATAGAGGAAAACAATAGAATGGGAAAGACTAGAGATCTCTTCAAGAAAATTAGAGATACCAAAGGAATAGTTCATGCACAGATGGGCACAATGAAGAATAGAAATGGTATGGACCTAACAGAAGCAGAAGATATTAAGAAGAGGTGGAAAGAATGCACAGAAGAACTCTACAAAAAAGATCTTCATGACCCAGATAACCATGATAGTGTGATCACTCACCGAGAGCCAGACATCCAGGAATGTGAAGTCAAATGGGCCTAGAAAGCATCACTAAGAACAAAGCAAGTGGAGGTGATGGAATTCCAGTTGAGCTATTTCAATTCCTAAAAAATGATGCTGTTAAAGAGTTGCACTCAATATGCCAGCAAATTTGGAAAACTGAGAAGTGGCCACAGGACTGGAAATGGTCAGTTTTCATTCCAGTCACAAAGAAAGGCAAGGTCAAAGAATGTTCAAACTACCACACAATTGCACTTACCTCACACGCTAGCAAAGTAATGCTCAAAATTCTCCAAGCCAGTCTTCAACAGTACATGAAACGTGAACTTCCAGATATTCAAGCTGGATTTAGAAAAGCCAGAGGAAGCAGAGACCAAATTGCCAACATCCTTTGGATCACTGAAAAAGCACAACAGTTCCAGAAAAACATCTACCTTTGCTTTATTGATTATGCCAAAGCCTTTGACTGTGTCCATCACAATAAGCTATGGAAAATTCTTCAAGAAATTGGAATACCAGACCACCTGACATGCCTCCTGAGAAATCCATATGCAGGTCAAGAAGCAACAGTTAGAACTGGACATGGAACAACAGACTGGTTCCAAATAAGAAAAGGAGCGTGTAAAGGCTGTATATTGTTACCCTGCTTATTTAACTTATATGCAGAGTACATCATGAGAAATGCTGGGTTGGATGAAGTACCAGCTGGATTCAAGATTGTTGGGAGAAATATCAATCATCTCAAATAGGCAGATGATACCACTGTTATGGCAGACAGCAAAGAGGAACTAAAGAGCCTCTTGATGAAGGTGAAAGAGGAGAGTGAAAAAGTTGGCTTAAAACTCAACATTCAGAAACCTAAGATCATGGCATCCGGTCACATCACTTCATGGCAAACAGATGGGGAAATAATGGAAACAGTGAGAGACTTTATTTTGGGGGGCTCCCAAATCACTGCAGATGGTGACTGAAGCCAGGAAATTAAAAGATGCTTGCTCCTAGGAAGAAAAGCTATGACCAACCTAGACAGCATATTAAAAAGCAGAGACATTACTTTGCCAAAAGTACATCTACTCAAAGCTATGGTTTTTCCAGCAGTTATATATGGATGTGAGACCATATCCATATAAAGAAAGCTTAGGGCCAATGAATTGATGCTTTTGAGCTGTGGTGTTGGAGAAGACTCTTTTTTTTTTTTTTTTAATGAGTTTATTTTCTATTTTTTTAACTTTACAATATTGTATTTTTTAAAAAAGCAGATGTTGATTATAGTGTTCTTTGCATTTATAAAGGTTTGAAAAACAATTAATGAACAATAGGGCTGTATTTGTTTTTTGTAGGCTAGAACTTCAAATAACAGTGAAATCAATAATGATTTAAAAAAGATTACTACATGTTGTCAATATGAATAAATCTAAAACACATAAATGATAAACATAGAAAAATAGCTATTAAAAAGTATTTGTCATTCATAAATGTAGCATAATGAGTGGATTCCAAATAAACAATGTGAGGGTTTGATGAAAGATCTGAAAATGGAATAATCTGATCATCCTCTGGGACATGGTTTTAAACTCTGTAATTCTTTGGGTAAATTTTATACACTAAATTTTTGTGTTCTTCTATTACCTAAAAAAACTGTATCTTGTAACCTAATCTCCAATGTGGTAGTATTTGGAGGTGAGGTATTTGAAAGGTACTTAGGTAATGAGGGTGGAGCCTTCATGGATGAGATTAGTGTCCTTCTTAAGGAGATCCCAGATAGCTCCCTGTACCCTTCTGCAGCGTAAGGACACAGCAATAAGATGGCCATTTATGAACCATGATGCAAGATCTCACTAAACACTCAATCTGACCACACTTTGATTTTGGACTTCCAGACTTCAGAACCACAAGAAATAAATTTCTACTGTTAATAAGCCACCCAGTCTATGGTGTCTTACTATAGCAGCCCAAAGAGATTAAGAATATAAAAAGTAATTTTAGGATCTTTAATTTTCCTACAGCAAGGCATGTTTTAATATATGAGCCATGTTATAAAGACTCAGATTTGTTTACCAGGCCATTATGTTTTTGTAATTGTAGAATAAATGTTATCCATAAAGACTTACAAGAGTCCAGACCTTTTTGTTTAATTCTATTCCATTACAAAAATGGACAACATAAAGTTATGGTTTAGGTTCTCAACTTCCTATACCAAAGACAGAGTAGTATTGCTTATAAAAAGCAAGGAAGACAAAATATTTGATGTGGACAGATATGCATTTTTATGTGGTTCTAAAGTGCTATAACCAAGACTACAAACTCCATGGAAATCTACTTCACTAGCCTATATTTACAGCAGGACAAACAAAACTTATCAGTTGTCAAGTATCACTAAATCCAATTTTGTTAGAAAAAAAATGAAACAGAGAAATTCAAGTTGGATTGAAAATCAGTGTAGAACTACTTATCTATCTTTCCAAGATATGAGTCATCTGCAGGGAAGTTGGGACATCAAGGGCATTAGTACCTTAACTAAAATTATATTCCTAACTAATCATGGTATTCATATTTGTTCACCTATACATTCAATCAAGCAGATTTAAAACATACTAAGAAAACCATTTAAATCTCACCAGATCACTTAAAATTCAATGTCAGTTATTTAAAAATAATAATTATTTGCAATTGAGTCAAAGATATGTTTTTACAGCAAATAAATCATATAAATTTTATAAGAATAATAACTTTTATTGAGTATTCACTAGCTACCTAATTTATTTTTCATAATAGTTCTGTAAAGTAGGTTATTTTTATCCCCATTTTACAGAGGGAAACAGTGAGATTTGTAACTTCATCAGCATTTTCCACTCCACCAAAGTAAGTTAGAATCTGGCCACTACATACCAAGTTTGAATCAGTATTTTCCACTCCACCAAAGTAAGTTAGAATCTGGCCACTACATAAAAAGTTTGATTTTTTTTTCTTCTATTCTGTGCTACCTCCATTGTATAACCCAAAGTAATCTTCTAAAATCATTCTAGAATTTATTGAGTCTGATGATGTAATTTTACAGATAGGAAATATGAGTCCAAAATAACTGATTCAGGATGATACAAGTTTGCAGCTCTTGGCACAGAATACCCATCAATTTTGGGATTATACTTTAATGAAAAGTAAAAATGTTCAAATATATGGTTTTGGAAAAAAGTATATTACATGATGCTATATAGTAGGTTAATCACAAATTGAGAAAAGTGGCTAATACTTTTCAGGAACACACAGCAAGACAGGCCATGTGGAAATTTCATTCACTCTTGACCTGTTAGTTGGAGAAATAAACATTTTCCTTTTAAAAATGCTATCATAAAATGTAAGCTTATTAAATTATTGTGTTGAAGTTGTTATTTGACCATAGAAAAATGCCTTCAAACTTTAGCCTTTCATACCCATTTTGGAGGAAGATAGTTAGCATTGTGGACAAAAGCCTGGATTCTGTAACTAGTTACTAAAGCTCTGATACCAGTAATCCATTTCTATCTGATGTAACTGAACTACACCATGTCCCAATTCCCTATTCAGAAAAAATGTTGGCCATAAAAGTATTTATTTATAGTGTTGTGGTGGAGTTTAAATAAGTCATCTAAGATATAGCTGTAAGACCTTTCCATTTCTTGGTAAGGAATCATCTGGAGAAGTAGTCTGACCCAGGCACATGAAAAAGACCACAGGCCTGTAGGTCTGGAGAAACTGAAGAAGGAAAAGAGTCCTTCAGGACGCAGAATCAAGCAGGGTGGCAGTGGGCTGTGGAACCTCTTTTAAGCTTTCTCTAAGGCAGTCAGTGAAAGCCATCTGTCCATGTTCATGAGAAGATACGTGTAGGAACCGAAGTCAAGAGAGTTTTGTGGGTCTGCACAAATATTTCAAGCACAGGGTCCAAAGAAGATTTAGTGTGGGTCTGAGCTGTCTTCCTCAGTTAAAATTATTGAAAAAGAAGAACTATTCAAATGTGTTCTGTTGGAAAAATAGTTGAAAGGGGAGTGACCAAGATGGCAGTGTAGGAAGACCCTGAGTTCACCTCCTTTTGCGGGTACAGCAGAATTACAATTAATTTACAAAACAGCTATCAATGAGAACAACTTGGAGACAAGCAGAAAAGCTTTTTACAACTAAATCTATAAAGAAAAAACCACAAGGAGACGGGTAGGAGGGTCAAAGACACAATATAGTTAAGATCCGCCACCCCCAACCCCACCCAGGAAGACAACCAACTAACAGGAAGATAGTCAGAATGGCAGTGGTTCTTCCAAAGCAGCTAGGGGTCCGAGACCAACACTGGGATCTCCAGCCTGGGGGTCCTATACTGGGAAGATGAACCTCCAAACATCTGGTTCTGAAGGCCAGCAGGGCTTGTGTGAAGGAGAGCTAGAGGATTGTAAGAAACAGAGATTGTGCTCTTAAAAGGTACACGCAATGTCTCACAGACTCGAAGACCCATGAAGAGGTAGTATAATAATTTGAAAGAAATCCAGGTAGACTCATTTACTGATCTTGGAGAAGTCTCCAAGAGTCAGGAGGCCACTGGGACTCTCCCTGGGGAAATAAATGCTGGTGGCAGCCATTTGGACTTTCCTCCTCGAGACTATTAGTGACAGGACCCAGCCCTGCTCACCAGCCTGTCAGCACCAGCCCTGAGACCCTCAGGCCAAGTGGCCAGTTATAAAGGGCCCCACCCCTGCTCACCTGCTGAGAATATTATCAATATCTTAGCTATATTTTAAGGGTTCTATCACCTTGGGTAAGGGAAACAAATAATAATAAACAAATGAGACCAAATCAAGCAAAAAGCTTTTGCACAGCCAAGGAGACTATCATCAAAATAAAAAGGCTGCCTACTGAAGGGGAAAATATTTGCAAATGACAAATCTAAAATATATAATATACAAAGAACACATTCAACTCAACATTATGAAAGGCAACAACCCTATTTAAAAAACTGGGCAAAGGCCCTGAATAGTCATTTTTCCAAAGAACACCTATTGATGGCTATCAGAAACATGAAGAGAGGCTCAACAACACTAAACATCATGAAAACTGAATCAAAATCACGAGTATCACCTTGCAACTGTCAGAATGGCTCTAATCGAAAAGACAGAAATAAAAAGTGTTGGTGAGAATGTGGTAAAAGAGTAACCCTGGGGCAGATGGGGATGTAAATTGGTATAGCCACTGTGGAAAACAATGTAGCGGTTCTTCAAAATATAAAAAATAGAACTATCATAAGATGCAGCAAGTTCACTTCTCGGTATTTTTCTAAATAAAATCAAAATACTAATTTGAAAATAGACATGCACCCTTATATTGAGTGTAGCAGTATTTACAATAGCTAAGGTATGAAAGTAACCTAACTGCCCGTAGACAGATGAATGGATAAAGAAGTGGTATATGTATGCAACAAAATATTAGCCATAAAATAATGAAATATTGTCATTTGCAATAACATGGATGGACCTAGGAAGTATTGCAGTAAGTGATTAAGTCAGACAGAGGCAAAAACTATATGATATCAATTATATGTGAAATCTAAAAAATGAAACGAATAAACATAAGAAAATAGAAACAGAATCACAGATAGAACAAGTGGTTCCCACAGGAGATGGTGTTGGGGGAGAAAGTGAAATAGGTGAGAGAGATGAAAAGTAGTACATTTTCAGTTATGAAATAAATGACATGGGGATGAAATGTACAGTGTGAGGACTATGGTCAATAATAATGTAATATCTTACATGGTGACAGATGGTATCTAAACATTGTGGTGATCATTTTGTAGTATATAAAAATATCAAACCACTATATTGTATACTGAAATCTAATATAGTGCTGAAGACCAATTACACTTCACAACATAAACAAACACATTTATAGAAAAAAAGACCAGAGGCAGGGGATTGGGGAGAGATGGAAGTAGATGAAGATGGTCATTAAAATGTTGTTTTAAAATAGTGATCTAAATCACTTATAAAAGTGTCTATCTCACAGTTAGTGCTCAATAAATGTGTTTGGTAGCTAGCACATTCTTTTTAAATATAAATTTAAAATCTATTTAACTTTTCCATTTTTTTCATAAGAATATAAAGTATTCAAAATATTCATACACATATGCAGATATAGATAAACAAATCACAAATCAATAGTTAACATTTTAGATTAAAAACATTTTTTTTAAATTTATATACAATTTACCTTTCAGGTTGCAAAATACAATTAATATTAAACAGAATAGGTTGTAGTTTTTAAAATTTGTGAATATTTTTGTATAAAACATTATGGTGAATTTTCTTGACGTTTCATGATTCAGTGCTCTGTTATCTTGATTCTAACGAGAATTTTAGCTTAAGATAAAAATTGGATTGCACTCATTCTTATTAGTGACCATTTTGTCCTTAAGATTATTCCTCAATTACTGTTATTTAATTAAAGCACTTTGTTACTTCTATAGGATAAATTAAAAATACACATTTCATATTAATTACAATGCTTTTGAGAATGTATTTAATTCTCAGGCAATTTAAAAGAACATATAGTTACTACATGTTTAGGATGTCAAGAGATTTTATTGTATATTAAACACAAAAATATGATGGAAGTAAAAACAAAATCTTCCTAAAAGATTTCTCAAAACCATCTCCCTCAATTTATTTAAAGATAAAAACGTTTAAGATTTTATTACATGTAAATAATAAACAAGAGCTATAGTATAAACATGCAACCATAATCACATGTGCATAAAAATGACCTCAAAAATGATTTATCAACTTTTGTGATAATTTATTGTTTCTTTTATATGAAGCATTTTCTTTCTCTATATAATCAAACCAATTTCAAGGATAGTTACTAATCACCTTTACTGTATAAGATTTACTTCTGTGAAAATAAAGCATATTTTACTCTTAATGAACTTGAATTTCATAACATCAGCCCCTCAAAAATAAAACATCATCATAATGAAGCTAGCAGTTCTAGAGCAATTACTATGTACTTTTGTTCTAAGTGCTTTAGATACAGAAACTATGCACTACAATAATTTCATGAGATGGAAACTATGATTATGTTTCTAATGAGAACACTGAGGCACAGGGTGCTTAAGTAACTTCCCAAGGGCATCTAGCTAAACACTGATAAAAAAGAAATTACTATAGTGGCTGTGAATCAGGGAGAAGGGCATGGATAATCTCGTGTGAGAAAGAACAAAATTGCTCCACTGAACTGAAATGACTGTTAACACAGATATTGAAGGTTTGAGTAGGATGGGAGGGGTAAACTGTAGAAGGACATTCCAGAAAGTAACTCAGATTCTGCTGACTCCTCAAGGCTTTTCTTAAAGTCTGTTCAGTTCACTAAGCCCTCTCAGAGTGATCTAACCCACTTTTGAACACATTCTGTTCTCATTTATGAACAAATATTTACTGAGCACCTAAAATGAGGAATCCAAAGATGACAAATGGCTCTCATTCTTGATTAGCACAAAGATTATATAAAAATACTTAGCATCTATGAGTTTAAAGGCATGTTCTTTTTGCCATCATTCTCTTACACAGGTTTCTTGCCTCTGGCTACCTTACATGCTTTCTGTTGACCAGACCACATCAATACCCTCATACATGGTCTCTCTCTATCTGCTCTCTCCTCTAACATGAATAGTGCAAAAAACAGGAACTCGCTTGGCTGATTTGGATACGTTTTCTTTTGTTTTCTTAAGACATCTTGGAAACAGATGGCAAGAAATTTTCCATAGGCTAGAATCTATATTTTTTAAAATGCTGGTAATATAGGCACATCGGTAGAAGCTATTCAGAAGAAAGTACAAGTAATTGCTTTCAATTCAAAATGCTGTCCGCATTATTTGTGGCATTATCTGAAAAATAAATTCTTTGGACCTACAAGCAATATGTTAGAAATTAGCTTCAAGTCTCTGCTTTGCATAAAAAGAAATATTATGTGTCATTTCCACCTATTTTTGCTTAATGAACCTCTGATTATTAGGTTCCTAATGATGTCTACATTCTTTCTCCATCATCAAACAGACCTACTTATGTATGTTTTTAGGAAGTAAAATCAATCAGATGTTTCAGCATGCTTTTCCAATGGAATAAAAAAGCGAATAGTCATTATTACTCTATCAAAACTCTTTCATCTTCTAGAATAAAAGTACAAATAGAAATTTCTATTTTTAGTAAAATTTCAGTAGCCATAACCACATATTTTCATTTATTTGAAAATCTTATACCTTAAAGAATTGACATTGATATTACTTCCAAAATTCCTTAGCCTTCCTAACTGCCTTCAGTTCTATGTAAATTATTTATCCTCCACTAACACCAGCTGCTTTACTGTCACGGCACTTGAACTAGACCTACTACTGCTATAAATTGGTCGTGTATGCTTTGATTTTACATGCTTGGATACTTCTTGGTGTTTTACTGGATGTCCTGCAGGATTCTTCTCTTTTAATACATTTCTTATACCTACAAAATCAAGGCCAGGAACTGTCTCAAAATACTGTATTTTTTAAAGCATTTACTAATCATCATTTGATTAAAAATAGTTTGAAGATTAAAGAAGAATCAATTAGTATTTCATAAGCACCACTCTCCTCCTAAAGCTATGCTTGCAAATCCATATGGGAAAAATAAATGCGTAACAACTATTATTCAACAGTATGGAACAATGTGATTAAGCATAACTTAGAACTGGACAACAAGGCAACACGAAATACAATAGTAGTGTGGCACAACAGCATTACAACACTCATTACAAGGGAAGGCATGATTAGTTCAAGCTCAAATTAGAAAAGGTTCCTTGGGTGTGGTGTGACTAAATGAGCCTAGAAGGATAAATAGGGACACTTGAAGAAAGAGAAATAATGTCCAATGTAAAGGTCAAGGTAGGAGAAACGCTTCAACTTTGTAAGCATTGATTCATTGTACAGTTTTCTATTGTTGTTGTGACAAATTAACATATACTTGGCTTAAAACAACAGAAAAATTTATTACCTCGAAATTCTGAATGTCAGAAGTCTAGCATGGATCTCCCTAAACTAAAATCACTATGTGCACAGGGTTACTTTCTTTACTGGAGGCTCTGCAGGGAGAATCTACTTCTAGACGCATGCAGATCGGCAAAATTCAGGTCTGCATGCTGGGAGGACTAGGTTCTGCTTCCTTGCTGGACTTGGCCAGGAGCAGTTCTCAGTTTTCAACCTGCCCTTGTTCCACTCTATCTTTAAAGCTATTAAAGTCAAGTCCTTCTCATGCCTCAGGTCACCTGGCTTCCTATATGACTTCCTGCTCTCTGATGGGCTATTCTGTCACCCTTACCTGCTACTAAGGGCCCAAGAGATTACCTTGGGCCCATTCCAATGTAATTCTCAATAATTTCCCTATTTTAAGGTCAGCTGGTTAGCAACCTAATTCAATCTGCAACATTTCTTTTGCTGTGTAATAACATATTTACACATATAATGAAGTCATGAAGGTCAAAATCTTGGCTGCTACATTTATTCCACACATTTTTATTGTGCCAGAAGCTCTAATTTTAAGTATGAAGTGAAGTGAAGTCGCTCAGTCGTGCCCAACTCTTTGTGACCCCATAGACTGTAGCCTACCAGGCTCCTCTGTCCATGGGATTTTCCAGACAAAAGTACTGGAGTGGGCTGCCGTTTCCTTCTCCAGGGGATCTTCCCAACCCAGGGATCGAACCCGGGTCTCCCACATTGCAGACCGGCACTTTATCATCTGAGCCACCAGGGAATCCCCAATTTTAAGTGTGGGGGGATACAAAAATAAATAAAAACACTCATTTTCAAACTCTCAAAAGACTCACAACCTTATGAAAGAGAAAAACAATCACAAATAACTTTTTTCCACTAAAGTAAATGCACATACAAAGTCTTTAAATTATACAACTGCTCACATAAATTAAGTCACAGAAAAAGGAAAAGGAATACTAAAAATACTCAGTAGTCAAGAGCGAAGAAAAAAAAAAAAGAAAAACACACACACAGAAATTTAGTGATTAAAAAGCTCTGACAGGTTTATCTGGAGGGTGATATCTATCAGGTGCCTGAAGCCTTTCAAAGTCCCAGAAGAGCAGGTTAGATATATTAAGTTACACAGAAGAAATAGGAGGTCACTACATGTGATCACTGTAGTGCTTTACAGGTCACTAAAGCAATTTCTTACCAAAAAACTCTAGATGTGGAAGTGGCTGAAGACATCATCTAGGGCAACTGTATAACCTGACTTTAATTTCTTACAAGTAATTGGTAGAAGAGCCAGAATTAACAACATCCAAGCCTTTTTTCTCTAGATCTAGCTATTATTCTTCCACATCACAATATTATAAAAGAATGTTTCAAATAAGTTAAAAGAGCCCAGGGAGAGAATAATCAGGTAGATGGAAAGTTCAGGAATCTAGACTACACAACATCCACAGAATTATGTAAAATTATATAACTATCACAGATCTTCAACCTGACAACAGATAATTAACTCTGCAAAACTGTAATCATTTTAGTTTAGGATAAAGGGACCTCACACATCAAGCAATATACTAGTTAATATATTATTAATAAGATAACTAAAACTTTAAGTTTAGAATATGAACTATTTTCTCAATAAATGAAGTTCTACAGATTTAATTTAGTGATTAAATATTATCTTGAGTCATATTTGCTAGATATAATCCTATAAAAGATTTAGAAAGAAGCTAGGTTAAAATGATAAAGACAATTAAAAAATTTATATTTCACTGACCACAATCTAGGGGAAAAAATCAAGATAAATTACATGAAGGCAACAAAACTTACACATTCCTGCTGCCTATGTCCCCTTTAATTCATTCCTTCATTTCATCTGTATAATAAAATAAGTCACAGAATACTTTAGGCTTTCTAAAGAATCTCTAGTCATTATCATTAACATGGTTGAATACTTGCTACCTTAGGAATTTCTTTTGCAGAAACAAGTTCTTCAGTTTGCAAGACTCAAGTAACCAAAACATAAAAGCACACATGCCCAGTGTCTCTTTCATGAAGTTCACTCAAGTTTTTGAAGCAGGGAACATAAAAAAGGCCTTTAAAATTTTTTCATGGCAGATCAAACAATGATCTAAGTAAATTTCATTCTCTATTCCCTGTCAGTTCGTATTGCCCTTCATATTATTACATGTATGCTGAAAACAGTAGAGCATATCTAATGTTTCAAATGGGAAAACGGCATAGGTTTGAATATAATAAGTGAAAATTTAATATTCATCTTCCTTCAAAATTCAAGCATCCAGTAGAAACAACAGCAAGATTTTCTGCAAAGTGTTTGACTATGTAATATTTTTAAAAATAGGAAACTGATAAATTTCAAGTTAAAAACAAAAATATAGAAAGCACTGATAAAAATGATGAGGCATTTATTATATATTCTTTCTCCAGTCATATTACTCTATTAATTATGGTAAAGCTAAGAAAATTTTCAAAGAAAAGAATTTTACTATGTTTGTCATTTTGCAGGCATCTAGAGAATACATGATAAAAGACTTTCAGTTACATTTATATGAGGATTATTGAAAATAAATTACTAAATCTTTTACTTTAGAGTAATATTCATTGATCACACCACACTTCGGGATGTTATAAAATCTTGAAGGCATAAAAATTATTATATGGGAAGAATAAAATGCTGTATTTGTAACCAGAATAAAGGTTTTCAAAATGACTTTCAAAAGTCTTTCTAAATGGAACATATGGAGATGGGAAAAGAACTTTACTTGCTTGAAAAGAAAAATTGGAAAACTGAAGAAACACCTCAAGGTGGAAAAAGAATATAAAAATAGGTATCATTGGAAATATCAGTGTAAATTAAGTCTCATTAATGACCTACAATGAATGGAGGTAAACAGAACAGCAAAAACTATGTAAATGAAGGTTAAAAGGTACTAAGATGAATAAATTGGACAATGTGAGGGCATGTTAAATGATAATTAAAATCATTGAAATATATGTCTGCAACAAAGATGAACCATTTAATTGTTCCTAATGAAGAGTTCATTAGGACAACTGTTTAATCTTTACTGAGGTTGGAAAAAAATTTAGTGAAACTCACTATTGTAGATGATATTTTTTTTTGTCTTAGCTAATGTATTTGAGTGTTTTTACACAAATCCAGAGACAAGTCAAATCAAGAACATTTGTTTAAGTTTCGGGTGGCTGCTTTGTCAAAATGGAGTATGATGTACACAGATGAAATTGTTCACCTTGCAGTACATATGGGACCAGGAAAAGAGACAGCGAGTTGTAAACATTAAGCTCTGATTTGAAAACATTCTTTACTGCCACTTATGCAGAGAAAACACAGGAGCAGATCATGGTTGGCTAACTCCTTGGAAAGTCACCATGTCCGATCAGAATTCTTAATGCAGTAACTTCAAAAATGGGCAGTTTAAATAAGGACTATCCCAACTGCTATGTCATCCTGCCGTTGTGATATATAATATTTTCCTTTGGTTCTGCCTGAAGGTTCATAAGCTGGTCTTCATAAACACAAGGCACAGAAATTATATAAAGTCTCTAGAGACAGGCCATGAAAATTATGGCTTGCCTCAGGAGCAAAACTAGCAACAAGGAGAGAAAATATTTAGATGACTATGACTACCTATTATAGATTTGTTGTTGTTGAGTCACTAAGTCATGTCTGACTCGCAACCCCTTGGACTGTAGCCAACCAGGCTCCTCTGACCATGGGGCTTCCTAGGCAAGAATACTACAGAGTGTTGCCATTTCTTTCTCTAGGGGATCCTACTGACCCAGGGATTGAACCTGAGTCTCCTGCACTGGCAGGTGGGTTTTTCCCTCAGTGAGCCATGAGGAAAGCCAGGCAAATCTAATTGAAGAAGAAATTTTAAACCTTGAAACAAATATTTGTAAGGTAGTAGGACTCATTATCAAAAAATAAAAGATAGCGGTAAAGATATTTTTAAAAGATTGAATGCAATTCAACATTGAATACAATATATTTGCTTATAGCCAAGGAAGTTGTCACAAAATTGTAAAAAACTGTCTGATGCACCCAAGTGGTTTGTTATTGGATTCACAATTTCATCTTCCCTCATGAGAATCCCATGGACAGAGGAGCCTGGTAGGCTACAGTCCATGGGGTCGATAAGAGTCGGACACGAATGAGCGATTTCACTTTCACTTTTCACTTTCATGCACTGGAGAAGGAAATGGCAACCCACTCCAGTGCTCTTGCCTGGAGAATCCCAGGGACGAGGGAGCCTGGTGGGCTGCCGTCTATGGGGTCGCACAGAGTCGGACACGACTGAAGCGACTTAGCAGCAGCATGAGAATCAGTATTCAATAGATGCTTGTTGTATGATTAAAAGTAATAGAAGTATGTTGAATTGCAATATTACCTGAAAAGTGCTTTTAATTACATTTTACTATTTTCATAGAAACATATTTGAAAGTCTGTTTCCATAAAAGGTTAAAGGTTTTCAAATTTTGTCAGAACAATGATGAGAAAAAAAAAAAAAAAGATTTGTTTGTTTCCCACTTGGTCTGATTTCTGTTATCAATATTGTCATCTGATTTTAACAATTCTCTTGACCTTAATGCAGGTGAGGCTATGGTTGTCCTGCCTAGCCAACCCTGTGTTAAAGGATTCCTCCTGCATTTGTGGCCTGAGGGCTTTTTTCTGGCCTGGAGCACTATCTGCCCCTGTGCTTGATCAACAGCAGTGGAACAGTGAGAAACAAGGACATAGGGGATAAAGTTCCCAGCTGTCAGGCCCCTAGAATGAGATAAGTGAAGCTAGCTATATACACTATCACCAACATTCCTCAGTAAAAGTGAACTCCAATTACCCACAATGGTAAGTGCTTAAACTCTAGCTCTTTATGACTGTCTTTGCTTACCTCTTTCACTCCCCCACTCTCCTCCTGGCATTTCTTGGGATCAGCTTCCTACAAAACTACTTGAATTCCCAATCTATCTCAGGGTCAGCTTCCGGGAAAAACAACCCAGGGCATGTAGTTTCTTCATGTATAAAATGGAGATGATAATATCAATCTCAAGAAGGTAGAGTAATACTGGAGTGGGTAGCCATTCTCTTCTCCAGGGGAATCTTCCCAACCCAGAGATGGAACACAGGTTCTTCCACATTGCAGGTGGATTCTTTACTGTCTGAGCCACCAGAGAAGCCCAAGAATACTGGAGTAGGTAGCCTATCCCTTCTCCAGTGGATCTTCCTGACTCAAGAATCGAACCGGGGTCTCCTGCATTGTAGGCAGATATTTTACCAGCTGAGCTACCACGGAATCCCCATTAAATTAAATAAGATAATTTAAATGGGCCTTAGTCATGTACAGATGCGAGAACTGGGCCATAAAAAAGGCTGAGAGCCCAATAATTGATGCTTTCGACCTGTGGTGCTGGAGAAGACTCTTGAGAGTCCCGTGGATAGCAAGGAGATCAAACTAGTCAATCCTAAAGGAAATCAATCTTCAATGTTCATTGGAAGGACTGATGCTGAAGCTCCAATACTTTGATCACCTGATGGGAAGTGCTGACTAATTGGAAAAGACCCCGATGCTGGGAAAGGCTGAGGGAAGGAAGAGAAGGTGATAACAGAGGATGAGATGGTAGAATGGCATCACCAATTCAATGGACATGAGTTTGAGCAAACTCCAGGAGATAGTGAAGGACAGGGAAGCCTGGCGTGCTGCAGTCCATGGGGTCACAAAGAATCAGACACAACAGAGCAATTGAACAACGGAAGGGAACTTCATAAAGGAAACTACCTTGTTCCTTATTCTTAGACGTTGAACTATTCATTTGCAGGTAGTCATTGGTGAATGACTAAATTAGATGATGTTTCAGTAAAGTTATTCTAAAGATTAAAAATTTCCTATCTTCACAGACAGAAGCCTTCCTATTGTACTAGACAAGTGGATTCAGTCCAGATTTTTGAAAGAAAATGTCATTAAAAAATAGCATGTGTGTAAATATGCATGGAAACAAACAAAAAACATTGATTTTATTGCCAGTACTTGTTTAAGAGAGAATTTTGAAAAATGAAACTGTATTTTCATTGCAGCACTATTTACAATAGCCAGCACACTGAAGCATTGTAAATATCAATGGACAGTTCAGTTCAGTTCAGTTCAGTCGCTCAGTCGTGTCCGACTCTTTGGGACCCCATGAATTGCAGCACGCCAGGCCTCCCTGTCCATCACCAACTCCCAAAGTCTACCCAAACCCATGTCCATCGAGTCAGTGATGCCATCCAACCATCTCATTCTCTGTCATCCCCTTCTCCTCCTGCCCCCAATCCTTCTCAGCATTAGGGTCTTTTCCAATGAGTCAACTCTTCGCATAAGGTGGCCAAAGTATTGGAGTTTCAGCTTCAACATCAGTCCTTCCAATGAACACCCAGGACTGATCTCCTTTAGGATGGACTGGTTGGATCTCCTTGCAGTCCAAGGACTCTCAAGAGTCTTCTCCAACACCACAGTTCAAAAGCATCAATTCTTCAGCACTCAGCTTTCTTCACCGTCCAACTCTCACATCCATACATGACCACTGGAAAAACCATAGCCTTGACTAGATGGACTTTTGTTGGCAAAGTAATGTCTCTGCTTTTAAATATGCTATCTAGGTTGGCCATAACCTTCCTTCCAAGGAGTAAGCGTCTTTTAATTTCATGGCTGTAATCACCATCTGCAGTGATTTTGGAGCCCCCCAAAATAAAGTCTGACACTGTTTCCACTGTTTCCCCATCTATTTCCCATGAAGTGATGGGACCGGATGCCATGATCTTAGATTTCTGAATGTTGAGCTTTAAGCCAACTTTTTCACTCTCTTCTTTCACTTTCATCAAGAGGCTCTTTAGTTCTTCTAGCTAATCTGATCACACGGACCACAGCCTTGTCTATCTCAATGAAACTAAGCCATGCCGTGTGGGGCCACCTAAGGTGAATGGGTCATGGTGGAGAGGTCTGACAGAATGTGGTCCACTGGAGAAGGGCATGGCAAACCACTTCAGTATTCTTGCCTTGAGAACCCCATGAACAGTATGAAAAGGCAAAAAGATAGCACACTGAAAGATGAACTCCTCAGGTCACTAAGTGCCCAATATGCTACTGGAGATCAGAGAGATCAATGGACAGAAGAGTGGCTAAAGAAGATGAATACATATATATATAATGGAGTATTGCTGCTGCTGCTGCTATTGCTAAATCGCTTCAGTTGTGTCCGACTCTGTGTGACCCCATAGACAGCAACCCACCAGGCTCCCCCGTCCCTGGGATTCTCCAGGCAAGAACACTGGAGTGGGTTGCCATTTCCTTCTCCAGTGCATGAAAGGGAAAAGTGAAAGTTAAGTCGCTCAGTCATATCCAACTCTTCGAGACCCCATGGACTGTAGCCTACCAGGCTCCTCCGTCCATGGGATTTTCCAGGCAAGAGTACTGGAGTGGGGTGCCATTGCCTTCTCCCAATGGAGTATTACTCGGCCATAAAAAAGAAAAAAAAAATGTCATTTGCAGTGACATGGATGGATCTAGAGATTGTCATACTGAGTAAAGTAAGTTAGGCAGAGAAAGACACATTTTATATGATATGGAATCTAAAAAAAAATGATATAAATGAACTTACAAAATAGAAATAGAGTTATAGATGTAGAAAACAGTCTTATGGTTACCAGGGAGGAGAGAAGCGGGAGGGATAAATTGGGAGATTGGTATTGACATATACACATTACTATATGTAAAATAGATAACTAATAACAACCTACTGTAGAGGACAGGGAACTATTACTCATTACTCTGTAATGACCTATATGGGAAAAGAATATAAAAATAAAGTGGATATATGTATATGAACAACTGATTCACATTGCTGTACTGCAGCAGAAAGTAACACAACATTGTAAATCCACTATATTCCAATAAAAACTAAAAGACAAGAAATTATGTGAAGATACAACATAATGCCTGCACCACGCAATAGTACTTATTTTATTTTCTGTGTCTTCTTAATAAACTGTAAGTCTGATATATTTTATGTTCTTTCTTTCTATCTGGGATATTAACTGTATGTTTGATGAAAATTGAATGGGTTGTGGATGGGTAGAAATATATTCTTTGGAATGTGTTTATTGTTTATACCTGGTTCAGTATTTTGAAAAAGAGAGAGATACTATCATCAATAAATCTAATACACTGGGAAAGTATACTTTCTCAATGAACTACAAATGGAATTTTAGCTGAAAATAGAAGAAATTTTTACTCTTGTACTTTGACACGCATGTTTTGGATAGCATGAATGGCTTTCCTTGTATTAAAATCACTTTATTTTTTATGATGAAAGAATATGATATAACTTTCTTATTAATGAAAATGAATTTTCTAGATTTGATAGTTTGCAATTTGAAGTAGGTATAAACATGGGTGGCTTCCTTTTCATAGGAACCAGAAATATTGAAGTTCTTGATTTCTTCCCTCAAACTGCCATTTTATTAGAATTATCTGTTCATTCTGATCAGATTAGCCATTCATTGTTTTGTTGTCTACGTTTCTGTGAGTATGTGACAACATAAGATGCAAAGTGGCACTGAGTCGAACTCTTAGGGGCTTACTTGTTAAGAGTGTTTTCAAATCTGAGTACAGCATGCCTATGAAGGCATTGTCACTCCCTACAGATTGCATGTTAGCGAGTTTTTTGCTGATTACATTTGCATATAGCCTGTTTCTGAAATCATGCATTCATGTCTTAATTTTTAAAACCCATGGGAAGTTGGATTTGGATATTGAGTTATTTAAAGCAATTTGTATACACATTTTATTCCCTCTGGTTATTTATTTTTCTTGTATGTTGCTTAGAAAAGGCCAACCATGAAATTGGAGCTGCAAAGCAAGAACAAATTTATTGATATGAAACTGCTCTGAAAACTCAATAGGTGTGCAGCAAAGCAAGAAGGGTAAAGGGGCTGAATAATTCATTGAACCTTTAAGCTTCAATAAATAACAGTTACAGTGAGGAATGTCTGCTTTGCAACATTAGGTACGAAATGTGAGTATGAAATAAAAGACATCTTCAAAGTGCCATATTGTAAGGATATTCAAATAAACAAAGGTTGTTTTTTCATTAATAATTCTGTGGAAAATAAGACTATGAATAAAAAATTTCAGGACTGGGAAATCCATGCTGTGCTCTATAGTACCTCAAATATTATCTACATAGTTCAAAGAGTTAAAACACGCATAACAACATAATACAAGCAGAATATTCTATTTACACTAAATGATACACAATGATGAAGATATTATCATTGCAACTATAAATGAAAGTCATTCATTTATGTACCAGGAACAGAACTATGAATACACTGTAAGCTATATAGAACACACGCAAGTGGTACATACTTACAGAATATACTATAACTACTATATTATTATTGCTAGAGTAAATTTGTGGAAATGCTTACTTACAAAATGATCAGTCATGATGATGAAATATTTAGCAACTTTGAAGAGCAGACAAAATATTGACAGAATTTAATAAGTAGCTAATTATAAAAATAGCAAATTTCAGGTAAAGGAAAAAACTTAAAAGATAAATTAACCAGAGTGTGAGAAAACAGTATGGTATAGTGGAAGCAGTGCAAGTTTTGGCATAAGAGAGACCTAGCTATGTGACTTACTAAACTTATTAATTTGGACATGTTATTAAAATTCTGATTTGGAGTTTCCTCATTTATTTTCTATGTCAATAATTCCATCTACCACTCATAGATCTGTTATAGGATAAGAATATATGTACAAATACATCTTAGAACAGTTTAAAAATTTAGGTTATTAAACTGCACTGGGTATTAAATACATACTAAGAATTCATGTTTGAGAGTCAAACAAAAACAAAGAAATGGGTATTTATAAGGAAGAACATGCATATTAACTGAGGTAACATACATAAAACAGGTAGCACCATGCCTGGATCAAAATAATTTCTCTCCAACTATTAATTTTCTCCCCCCTTCTTTACTTTCCTTTGTTTATCTCACCATAGCTCAAATAATGGTAACTATAACTTCAAGTAACTTAAGTAGTTCTTGACTTTTGGAAGGATGTCTTCCAAATTTGCTTCCAGTTGGATGATACGATATTGATAGTGGCGTGAACATCAACGGTCTGCATCACTTAGTGGCGTGCCGCTGCTCCCTTTTTTCGTATGCAACAAAGAAGCCAAATGGCCAATTCAGGGAGATGGGAAAGTGCAGCACAGGACTTACTTGGCAATTAAGCACTGTATAATTGAATTTTGGAATAGATTCAAAATATGTATTTCATGGGCAGCTGACATTTTATTTTTCTAGCTCTTCGAGTATGTTATATAGATGATGACTATAGAAATTCTATAAGGTTCATGACTTGCAGTTATGCCCTTTGAAGGGGAATACCAAGATGCCAGAAGTGGTATTAATATTCCAGAGACAAGCACAATTATATTTTCAGCTTCTCTTGGTAAGTATGATCATTTGCTCATATTTGACATGAAATACAACTGAATGGCTTGCTATTTTAAGAATACATTATTACTCAAAATGATGTGGACTCTATGATAAATGGTCTACAGTATACAGATATTTTAGGTAGTCTATTGGGTATAGCAGAGAAGAATTGATGAGAATGCAATGCAGAGCATAATTGCTTAGAAGTCTACCAAGTGAGTTCATTTCATTTAAAAAAGATATTAAAGAAAAGAAATGTGATGCTTTGAATCTGAATCATTCTTAACACTATTTAAATTCAGTACTTTTTAAGGATAGAGAAACTAACATTAGTGAGATCAGCAAAAAAGGGAAAAAAGATTTAAAGGAAAGCTGAAAGATTATTTAGTCTGAGAAAGAGAAGACAATAAGTAATCCTTTGTTAGAAACTCAGTTTTTAAAAGGGTAAAACAAATTGCAAAGACAATAAGTAATAGCAGTTGCATATCACTAGAGACAGAAACTGTAGTCCTACCATGATGTGAGAAAAAGGCAGAGGCTTAAATCAGTGTCTTACACAAGGCAAGAAAAACCAAATCATGTTAATCAGAATCAAAGAGAAGCAGGTTAATATAGATTTCAGAACTATCTACATTCTACCTATTTATTTTATAAAAAATAGGAAATAACGAAAATGCACTTCAGAGAAAAAGAGTTAGGAGTTGAGAGGAAAGGGAAATGACTCATCACTGAAAAAAAGGCAGGACTGCTATTTCAGCATGAGTATATATTTACTTCACATGACAGTTTTGGACTTGTAGGCAAATGCAGGGTGTGAGCACATGTTTATACTTGCACTTTCCCAAACTCCACTAAAATGCTGAGGAACAAAAACAAGTCTAGAGAAGAAAAGGGAATTGGAGGGAAAAATAAAAACAAATAGGAAATATCAAAAATGTTGGGGCTGAAATCTGATAAACAAGTGTTAACTGACTTAGCAGGTCAGAGAAACATAAACTCTGAACCTGGGCTGTGGGGGAGGGGTGGCAGGAAGCGGACTATAAGCACAGGAAAAGCTCAGTGGTTAGAAGGCAAGTACCTCTCTGGAGACAGGTCGAAAGACAAGGGTGAAACCGAACTGTTATACAGGTATAACGCACAGTGATGAACTCTTAAAATTTCCTCTCAGTTCCTATAAATGTTGAAGTAATTTGGCATGTAAAGCATGTTGGAGTTACCTCTATTTCATTCTACTGTTTTTTTTTTTTCTTTTTTCTTTTTTAACTCATCTCGGAACTATCAGTTCAGCTCAGTTGCTCAGTCATGTCTGACTTTTTGTGATCCCATGGACTGCAATACTCCAGGCTTCCCTGTCCATCATCAGCTCCTGGAGTTTACTCAAACTCACGTCCATTGAGTCGGTGATGCCATCCAACCATCTCATCCTCTGTCGTCCCCTTCTCCTCCTGCCTTCAATCTTTCCCAGCAACAGGGTCTTTTCCAATGAGTCAGTTCTTCACATCAGGTGGCCAAAGCTTCAGCACCAGTCCTTCTAACGAATATTCAGGACTGATTTCCTTTAGGATGGGCTGGTTGGTTCTCCTTGTAATCCAAGGGACTCTCAAGAGTCTTCTCCAACACCACAATTCAAAAGTATCAGTTCTTTAGTGCTCAGCTTTCTTTATAGTCCAACTCTCACATCCATACATGACTATCGGAAAATCCATAGCTTTGACTAGATGGAACTTTGTTGGCAATGTCTCTGCTTTTTAATATGCTGTCTAGGTTGGTCATAGCCTTTCCTCCAAGGAGCAGGCATCTTTTAATTTCATGGCTGCAGTCACCATTTGCAGTGATTTTGGAGCCCCCCAAAATAAAATCTGTCACTGTTTCCATCACTTCCCCATCTATTTGCCATGAAGTGATGAAACAGGATGCCATGATCTTAGTTTTTTGAATGTTGAGTTTTAAGTGAACTTTTTCACTCTCCTCTTTCAGTTTCATCAAGAGGCGCTTAGTTCTTCACTTTCTGCCATAAGGGTGGTGTCATCTGCATATCTGAAGTTATTGCTATTTCTCCTGGCAATCTTGATTCCAACTTGTGCTTCCTCCAGCCCAGCGTTTCTCATGATGTACTCTGCATATAAGTTAAATAAGCAGGGTGACAATATACAGCCTTGACGTAATTCTTTCCTGATTTGGAATCTGTCTGTTCTAACTGCTGCTTCTTGACCTGCATACAGATATCTCAGGAGACAGGTGAGGTGGTCTGGTATACTTATCTCTTTAAGAATTTTCCACCGTTTGTTGTGATCCACACAGCCAAAGGCTTTGGTGTAGTCAATAAAGCAGAAGTAGATGTTTTTCTGGAACTCCTGCTTTTTCGATTATCCAACAGATGTTGGCAATTTGATCTCTGGTTCCTCTGACTTTTGTAAATCCAGTTTGAACATCTGGAAGTTCACAGTTCACATACTGTTGGAGCCTAACTTGGAGAATTTTGAGCATTACTTTGTTAGCATGTAAGATGAATGCAATTGTACGGTAGCTTGAACATTTTTTGGCATTGCCTTTCTTTGGGATTGGAATGAAAACTGACCTTTTCTCTGAACTATGGAGCCCATATTTTAGCTTAGAAATATCTAGCATTGTGGTAAAAAGTAAGTTTATTATTTCAAGCAATATCACTCATTCTGTGAACCAACCTGTTCTTCCTCTCAGAATTCTCCCCTATTTTTCGTCAATGCATCATACTCTTCTTGTTCACAGTCTTTTGCTATTCATTTTTCATGTTTTTCTAAACCCATTTCTTAAAACTAGGGGTTTGCCTTATAGCTCAGTTGGTAAAGAATCTCCTGCAATGCAGGAGACCAGGTTCAATTCCTGGGTTGGGAAAATTCCCTGGGGAAGAAAATGGCAACCCATTCCAGTATTCTTGCCTGCAGAAACTCATGGAAAGAGAAGCCTAGCAGGCTACAGTCCATGGGGTCGCAAGAGTTGGACATGACTTAGCAACTAAACCACCACCATACCTTGTAAAAGGTTCAGAGACATAGAAATGAATGGCTATTCATTTTTAATGTTCTATAAGTCCACTTCTTAAACTGTTTTTTCCCCACATCTCATGATTTCTCTTAGCATTCCTACAACTTCCAGTATCTTATCTATTATTAATATAATTTATATTTTTAAATTAATATCTTGAATTCAGAATTCTGAATGAATCTCTGGACTAGTACTTCTCACAGAGTGACCCTCAAATTATTCTAACTAGCTCTGACCTAAAAAACTCATGACAAAATAAAATTTCACTCTGACTAAGTTCAGATCAGCTCTTCTTTTTTTGGTTGGGGGAGAGGGGTTGGTGGTGGTAGCAAAATGTACTTGATGGCAGGTGTAGTATGCTGTTCTTTAGTTTTCTGGTACAAACACATTTCTTTGGGGACCAGAACTTTGTTTAACATTGTTTTACTATCATATTGTCTATCATGCGTGTGTGCTCAGCAGCTAAGTCATGTCAAATTCTTTGCAATCCCATGGACTGTAGCCTGCCAGGCTCCTCCTCTGTTCATTCGATTTCCCAAGCAAGAATATTTGAGTGGGTTGCCATTTCCTTCTCCAGAGGATCATCCAGACCCCAGGACAGAACCTGTGTCTCATGCATTGGCAGGCGAGTTCTTTACCACTGAGCCACCAAGGAAGCCCTTAATTGTCTATTAGATATCTCTAAATAGTTGTTCATAGTAGCTACCTCCAGTTCAGTTTTTTTAAATTAAAGTAATTATTATCATTTCCCCTACAACATGCTTTATTATTAATTGGTAATAACAATTGTAACCTTTTGCCTTAATTAATTATTTTTTTAATGAATGATAACAACCATAAACCTAAAAACTTAGTGGTATTATTTCTTCTTACCTCTCATTTTCACCATATACTCTTCCATACTTTTATCTTATCTATTCTATTTTAAATAATCTTTTAAATGAGACACCATTCCCTTGGATACTTTTCACAGCTTAAAAGAAAAATGTTTAAATTTTAATATTAAACTATTTTAAATTTCATATCTAAACTTTATAGAGTTTAAATAAACTTAACTTCTCATAAAAACATCTTAAATTGTCTTTTTCATATAATTTTCTTCCTTTCCAACCCCTCCCTCATTTTCTGTAATTAAAAAGTGCAATTATTATGTTACTTAATGGCTTTAATATTTTCCCATGGTTCTTGAATACTTAATGAAAATAAAGAACATGACAGTAAAACTAGCTAGCTTATACAGCACCATGGGTCCATGTTGTGCTAAGCATTTAAGGAGATACAACTAATCCTCAAACTAATCCTTATAATCACAATTTTACAGATGAGGAAGCTGAGTCCTAACAAGTTTTAATTATCCAACATTACACAGACTCCAAGTGAAAAATAAAGTCCAACAACCTCATTCTGGAACTTTCAGCACAGATGAAGTTTGTATTTCTCTGAAAAATATACAAGGCGCTTGCTTCATTTTCCTGGCCATTCATGTGTGTCCACCTTGACCTCCTCCCCAAACATGACACCCTATCCACACCAAACTACTGAGTGCATGCATCGCACCACATTAGTCTGTTGTTCCAAGTCATCACATTTGCTTTTACTTTGCCACTGTCCCTCTCCTTTCTACTCAGAAAATTTCTAATTCTTTATTAAAAGTCAACTCTTAAGTTTACTTTTTCAAAGACTTCTATCTAATGCCCAGGGAGAGTTGTACTATCTCATGCAAATAATATTTTCCCAGCCTCAAAGAATTTGATAAATAATCCAGGCATGGTACCTGTCTTTAAGAAACTTACAATCTGACAGGAAATAGGGACAAGCATATAACTAATCTACTGCTTCTGTGTAGATTTGTAGTGAAAGAAAAAGTAGAGAAGCCATATGAAAACACACAGAATGGGTGGGTAGGCCAGACATTGGGAATAATGAGAGGGTCTCATAGAGACTGGGCTTCCCAGATGGCACTGGTGGTAAAGAACCTGCCTGCCAATGCAGGAGACATAAGAGATACAGGTTTGATCCCCAGGTTGGAAAGATCCCTTGGAGTAGGAAATGGTAACTCATATCAGTATTCTTGCCTGGGGAATCCCATGGATAGAGGAGCCTGGATGTCTAAAGTCCCTTGGGTCGCAAAGAGTCAGACATGACTGAAGCAACTAAGCATGCATGTACAGAAGGACTAGCATGTAAGCTAGGCATATGATATATGACAAGAAAGGAGAGAAAGATCTAGAATAAAGGATATTTGATACAAGTCTTCTTGTATATTACATCTACTATATAATTTATCCTCATACATCATTATCTGTTTACGTTTGTCTCCCACCCACAACCCCCCAAATAAGCTACCTAAGACCACATTCACTCTCTTTCCATCATAACTATGTCAGAACTGAAGCACAGTAGTGCCCAGTCCCGATGTGTTAAATGTAGAAGTAAATAATAGCAATCTAAAAATAAATCACTGACATGGATTGTAGACAGGAGGGCAATTTCAAGAAATCTTCAGCAATCTGCAGAGAAGGCAATGGCACCCCACTCCAGTACTCTTGCCTGGAGAATCCCATGGATGGACGAGCCTGGTGGGCTGCAGTCCATGGGGTTATGAAGCATTGGACACAACTGAGTGACTTCACTTTAGCAATTTGAAATGAGAGCTGCTGGCAGAGGGATTTTCACATACAGAACAAGCAGAGGAGAGGCACATATCTAGGATGTTATCTAGCTTGGTGTCTGATGGGGTGGGAATGCAATTATGAAGGGGAATCATATTTGGGGTTCATGTTTGCCTGTGAGGTTTTCAGGTTTCATTCAGGAACGTCAATCGTAGTAGTAGTAGTAGTGTTAGTCATTCAGTAGTGTCCAACTCTGCGACCCCATGGACTGCACCCTGCCAGGCTCCTCTGTCTATGGGATTCTCCAGGCAAGAATACTGGAGTGGCTTGCCATTCCCTTCGCCAGAGGATCTTCCCAACCCAGGGATCAAACCTGGGTCTCCTGCATTGCAGGCAGATTCTTTACCATCTGAGTTACAGGGAAGATCCTCAGGAACATCAGTGTTCCTAACAATCCTGCTGTATCTTAGGAAAAATGACCTTTATCTCACCAGGCTTTAACTCATCTCTACAGTCACTCACTTACCACAGTTCTACACTCTTAATTGACTTAAAAAATAATTTATGAACTGATGAACTGATGGTTAGGTGCAAAGAAAAATCTCTCAGTATTTTTTATTTCTCCTTGAACACTTGAAGAAGCCTATTTTCTCAAATAAAATATCAAAATCAGTAAATAATAGTTTAAAATGTTTTATGTAAGTGTATGTCCTCATGGAATATTACATACAGTTGGGTAAGTTAATTTAGGACATACAACTGTCTAAATTATTATTGTTTAGAGTTGAATAATACATTGCTAAACCCTGATTTGACCAGCTTACTGAGATTGTAGGTACATTCTAATACAAGTTGCCAAAAAGAGAAAGTTCAACTAAACATGGGTTTGCATTTAAAATGTTACTATCACAGCAGATCTCATAAATATATAACTAATAGCTAACCAGGTTTCAGAATCTAAAGTTTAACATTTCGATACTGCCATCAGGTGTAAAAATTCCCACCAAGATAATTTCAGAACTTAACCCACAGGTGAAATACATTTATTACCTTTTGCCATTTTCTTTATTTCATAAATATATTTAAGAACCACATTTACTCACATAATGGTTACTTTCATACAATAATCACAAAGTTACTGTAGAGTAAGAGAAAACAGGTCAATAAAACCTCCACAAAGTTCACAGAACCCAGTTAGTTGCCTTAGGCAATGTGTTCAATAGCAGCGGTTTCTGTAAATAACTCATATTTATTTCAAGTGACAGGTCTCAGTCTTAATGGCTGAATTACTCTGGAAACTAATACATGGATATGAGCAGCATAAAGAAGCAGGGGCAGGCATAATGGCAGGATAAAGAGTCAAGAAAACATTTACTCTTTGTATTCTATCCTGTGCCAGAAAGACTGGCTGCATTTCACGCTGTTTATACATTTGACAAATCTTGGGATCTGTGAACCTGGGGGTAGTTGAGTTTTATAAAAGTGAAAACTTGAGAGAGTCTTAATTCCCTGATGACTGAGACGGTAAAGAGTCTGCCTGCAATGCAGGAAAGCTGGGTTTGATCCCTAGGAAGGGACGATCCCCTGGAGAAGGAAATGGCAACCCACTCCAGTATTCTTGCCTGGAAAACCCCATGGAGGAGCCTGGCGGGCTACAGTACATAGGGTAACAAAGAGTGAGACATGACTGAGCTACTACACACACAATCTAATTCCTTAAGACCAAGTTATCTACTCTGGAGAAGTGTAACCAGCCAAGCAGAGAATTTCTCTCTCCCCTCAATTACTCACAACTCATTTGCCATTCCTTAAAGTCTCCGGCATCTTTGCATGAATATAAAACAAGTAAGATTCCTGTGGCACACAATACACTCTGTTGTTGCTTTTTTCCCCCTAGAACCTTGGATAAACTTGATAATGTCAAATGTCCAGGACAAATTAAGTGGTCTATTGTTTTGTATTAATTCACTCTATGGACTCCTCAAATCTTTTAGCTGTTCTTACTCTGACTGGGACTCATCAGACCTACCTGAGCCTACAAGTCCATCTTATTTCCACAATAAGGTGCTGCTGGACAGCAGCTCTGCATGCCCTGTGAGCATGCTAAGCTGCTTCAGTAGTGTCTGACTGGGCTACCCTATAGACCATAGCCCGCCAGACTCCTCTGCCCATGGGACTCTCCAGGTATGAGTACTGGAGTGAGTTGCCAAGCCCTCCTCCAGGGGATCTTCCCTACCCAGAGATTGAACCCACATCTCTTATGTCTGCTGCAATGGCATGCAGGCTCTTTACCACTAGTGCCACCTGGGAAGCACCCTGTATGGTCTACTGGGTGCCATTTAGAAAGAAGCTAAACCTGCACTCTGTCTTCACTGGCAAGTAAATTCTTTTTTGAGTTTGTCCTCTCATAATGGCTACACTATTTTAATAGAGTCAGCTCCCTATAAGGGGATGCATAAAGGTGTGACCCAAAGTAGGCCACCAGCACCACATTTTATCCTGTGTCTGTATGGGTTCTGGGAAACATTTTGTTGGTGTAACTGACCAGCAGTTAGAAGCTCAGTCTACCTGAGAGTGTCTGAGAGCAGTCTTCTGGAAGCCTTGCTGGTTAGACAAGCAAAAGAAAACCAGGTTGAATAATTTGACCAAGATGCATGGTTTATTCCAGTTTGAAAGCTTTTTCTTATAAACTTGGGAAATACTGATTTAATCACAGATCAAGAGTATCAGGCAAGAAGTATCAGGGTCATACTTGCACTTATTCCTTTATACCCAGTATTTTTTAATAGCTCTATTGAATTAAACATTTATCTCTTAATAGATACAACATGCTTAATTTATCACAGAGGGCATGAAGAAAATGTAGGTCATTCATCAGAGTGTAATTTGCAAGGGAAAAATGCAGTGTGTTAAACCCTGTTTCTTTTCTTTTTTTGTATTACAGATTTGAAGTAACATAGCAATAAGCCGAGATGCTTTTTAGTTGATGTGCTAGAAATGGTTCTTTTTTTCTTTTTGGCCACACCATGGGGCATGTGGGATCTTAGTTCCCTGACCAGGGTTGGAACCTGTGACCCCTGCATTGGAAGCATAGAGCCTTAACCACTAGACCACCAGGGATGTCCCAGATGTGACTTTAATGACTGACTACTTCAGCTACTTTTTTACTTGTCATTAATTTTAGCTAGTATTTCTTATTTTCCTTTTTGTTACGCAAAATAGATTTTAAACATATTAAATTTTCAAGTGTGTGTGTTAGTCACTCAGTTGTGTCCAACTCTGTGACTCCATGGATTGTAGCCTGCTAGGTTCTGTCCAGGCAAGGATACTGGAGTGGGTTGCTATTCCCTTCTCCAGGGTATCTTTCTGATTCAGGGATCAAACTGGGTCTCCCCTATTGCAGGAAGATTCTTGACCAGCTAAGCATCTAGACTTCTTGGAAATAATAAGACAAATGGTTTTCTATAAATGTGATCTAATTATTGATTCTAGTGTTTGGTGCTATGAAATACCAATCTATTGCCACCTACCCCTAGTTCCAAAATGCCCTTTACACAATACACCTGGTATTTAACTGCTGAGCTAATTTATAGCTGTCTAGGATATTGACTTAATAGAAAAATGCAGAGTTACATTAAGTTATTTTAAAGAAATTGCCAAACTGATCTATTTACCTTTAACAATTATTTGAAATAAATTATTACTATTGGTCATACCTAGGCACTTAATCTAATGATAATACTGAGATAATTAAAATAAATTACTCTCAATACTTTTTAGTCTCATTTACTTTGTTGGCAGTATTTATAATATTTAATGATTTACTAAACCTTCCATTTCAACGCTTTGTCTTTTTCCCTTGAAAACCACATCATTGTAAGGCTAATCTCTCAAAATTTAACAATTATGATAAATGTTCCTGAGTTACTGGAAACAGTAGACCAGATGGTTTTCAGGTTTTGGATCATCTTATACTGAGGGGCTGTATGATTTTAGAATGGAGATAGACTTTTTCTGAGGTCATTATCAATGCAGTACAAACTACTACACTAATCATAGATTTGTAAGAGCCCTATTCAGCTTTCCTTAAAACTCTTTCAGATTCAAGCAAACTTGTAAGTGTATTAAAAGAGAAAGCAAAGGAGATTAAAAAAAAAAACAAACAGTGGCATGGTATGTCAAATTTCTAGTCAGTCTTCAAACGCTCACCGAGTTGACTCTCCCTCAGCACCAGCTGTAACCCAATTAAATTCAATACTGCACAGGTGTTCACAAAAATGACTAACACAAAAGCATACTTCCCTTTAGGGCTCTTAAAAAATTAGAGTTCTTTAATTTCTATACACCTTCAAAACCAAAACCAAAGAATAAAATATTGGGAAAAGAAGAAATTAGATACAGCAGGGGAAAAACACAATCAGCATGAGCTATAACCCAATTAACTGAATAGCACTCAGGTGTTTGCAAAAGTACACATGTAAAATTTTACCAACACAAACCAACTTTCTCTAGAACACCCCTTAAGACTGATGATACATATCCATTTGTCTTAAGGTTTCTTTTAGATGAGCATTTTCTGAATCTGGATTCTTAAATATAGATTTCATTGTAAAATATAGTAAAAATAAATAAAGATTTTATCTAAATATTCCATCATGGGCACTTATTTAAAAATACATGCTTTAGTTTAGCAGAGCTACTTACTATAGGTTTTAATATTTATTGATATTCTTTGAACTTCATAAGGATGCAGAGAATACCCCCCTTTTTTATAAACAGAATCTAACAAATTTGGGGTGGTTGCCCTGATTTTGATTATTTTTAAACTCAAGATTTAACCATATTAGGAAGATCTACTTGGATATACAGCTTTCAGTCATGTGAAATTTAATGTCTATTTAGAATGTCAATATCAATACTTAGACACATTAGTCAGTTTCTTTTAATGTGGAAATGCAAAGCTGTTAGCCCATTCATGATTGCAATTTACTGGGCAGAAACAACTTTGTGCTCACTTTAATAGAAAATTGTAAATTGTTTACTTGGTTTGCAAAATGTGATCTCAAACCAGTAGCATCAGTAAAGCTGAAAAATATGTCGACCTGCACTATCACCCCTCATCTCAGACCTACTGAATCAAATGTTCTGGGGATGGAATCAGTAATCTCTTTACTGTGGTAAACCACCCCTCCAGGTCATTCTAATATACTTTCAAATTCGAGAATCACTTGTTTATTGTATGTCTGCCTCTTAATATATCACAAAATGTGAAAAATTCACATTTATACAGTAAAGAAAAAATAATAAACAGAATCCTCAGTTAAATAGAGTCAGGAGACCCAAAGGGAGAACTTTCATGCCCTGCCGCAAGAGCAGAGCCCAAGATAAAGAAAGACTTCCTCTTCTTGCCTGGTAAGGGCTCAGCCAGCAAGAGACTGTCACAGCTCAACTAATGAAAAGTCCCTGTGCTATAGACTCTAAATTCCTTCAATGGACTCTTTTGTTTATTAAAGCCCTCCTTTTGAAACTTCTTTTTACCTCTCTAAGGGTTCTCCTTCCTTGCCGTGCCATGTCTTGCCTGGGGCAGGGGGTGGGGAGGAGGACTTTTATGTGGCTCATCATGGTTGCAGCCCTCAAAATATAATTTTTGGCTAATCTCAAATAAATTAATTTTTTCTGGAAAAATAGCTGGCAATCTTTTTGTGTTAGATCAACAATATCATGGAATAAATCTAAACATATCAGTTTATCATTTTCCCATCCTCATAATAATGTCTATATATAATACATTGTTTCTAAATTTTCAAATGTTTAATACTAGCAAAAATACATTTACTTCATGTGTAATAACTATAATGATATGCCACTAAATGAAAAACTTAGAGATATTTATACAATGAGTATTTGAAATATCCCTGTTACACCTGGAAAAATAGATAGGTTATGTTATTCTCAACAGCTTCATCTTAAACTGGATTATACAATTGATAGAAAATTTCATTTATGATTTTAATTTAATTTGAAGTTAATCCTCCTAAGTACATATAGAGAAGACATAAATATCACAAACAAAAGTGAAAATACACTTAATTTGTATAGTGAGTCTGTGTGTGTGCACATGTGTACATTTAACATTGTCAACTAGTTTGGGTAATTTAGCCTACTATCTTTATTATCTCTCTATATTGCTAATATTTAAACTGATCATTATTAATATCTATAAGTTATTATATACTATTTACACTCCTTTACAAAGCTCTACTAAAATGTACATAATTAGTAAGGAGATGATTCTGTGAGCAGTTAGGATGTTGTTATTGAACTGTGGTGTTGGAGAAGACTGGCTGGAGATCCTACCAGTCCATCCTAAAGGAGATCAGTCCTGAATATTCATTGGAAGGACTGATGCCAAAGTTGAAACTTAATACTTTGGCCACCTGATGTGAAAAACTGACTCATTGAAAAAGACCCGGAGGCTGGGAAAGATTGAAGGTGGGAAAAGAAGGGGACAACAGAGGATGAGATGGTTGGATGGCATCACCGACTCTATGGACACGAGTTTGAGCAAGCTCTGGGAGTTGGTGATGGACAGGGACGTCTGGCATGCTGCAGTCCATGGGGTCGCAAAGAGTTGGATATGACTGAGCAGCTGAACTGACTGACTGACTGGTACTCAGATAAACCCATTTCTGAGACTAAGGAACTAACAGTGATAAAGACTATGAATCCAAAGATCTAAATGATTATAAACATTAGAAAAGGTATATGTATATCTTTTATATATATGTATATCTTTTCTCTATAAATATGTGTATATATTTTATATATATGTGTATCTTTCATTTATACATGTAGAGAGGAAAAATTAATTCTTGTTTTCAGAAAGTCAATTATACCCCATTTTGGACCTCATCTTCTCATTCATGAGACAATTACACCCAGTGTTTCTTCTGCATGCTACTTTGTTGAGCAACACAAATAATTTAGGTAGGAATTATATAATATCAACAAAAAATGTAAACTCCCATTCATTAATTTTTTAAATATTATACAAACATATTTAAATTATTTTATTTATAATGTAGTTTAGGCAAGGAATGTGAAATTAAACAATAGTCATGCTTATTTATCATTCAGTACAAAGCAGTTCATGATGTATATTTTTAGGGAATATTTTCAGAAATTTTTTTATGATAAAACATGTTTTTATATCCAGGAAAAAATTACCTAATCTAGAAATCAACTTCTGAAAACAAGCTAGGCAGCTCTAGTTATCTCATTCTTTCCTGATTGATCACTCTTTTTCATTTGCAGCTTTCTATAATTTCCTTCTTCCTAGAAAGTACAAACAATCTGTCAAAATATAAATGAATAACAAATATTTTAAGAAAACCTCTTTAACTTCTGGAGATTTATCACATGCAGATCACTGGTAAATAGATCACTGGTAAATCTTAACCAGATGACAATATGGAGGGTGCTCTTGCAGGGGCACTCTTGCAAACAAAATAAAAAGAGCACTATATGCACTGAATAA
Source organism: Giraffa tippelskirchi (assembly GCF_054371585.1). Taxonomy (NCBI): domain Eukaryota; kingdom Metazoa; phylum Chordata; class Mammalia; order Artiodactyla; family Giraffidae; genus Giraffa; species Giraffa tippelskirchi. The sequence goes on along the minus strand of NC_137275.1, from coordinate 77,356,162 downwards.
ATTCAATGAAGGTATTCTTACGACTACTTATTCTTCCTACTCTGTGCATATTGATGTCATATAATATATGTGAACTTATATACAATGTATACACATATACTAGGATAATATCAACCATATGTATATATGCAACAACAGCATATGTTATCACCAATATGACAAAAGAGAATCCTCTTAATAGACAGCATGCTTAAAGCTAGGAATATAGGAATGAACCAGATGAATACAGCTCCTAACTCTTGGAGCTTAGAGCATGGTGAGCATAAGCCATATACCAGGATCACTAAAGTAGCAGATATTCAAAACCAGCTGATAAATCAATATGGTTTGAAAAGAAGTTCATAGTAAATATATGTAAACGGTTTTGCTTTGAACAAAGCAGAGTGAATGAAACAATTAATCCAATGCAGGAAACCATGAGACATCTATTTTTAGGTCCACCTTTAAATCACTGTTACTGTATAATTACCTGCTTGCCTTTTTTTCTCAGTATAATGTCAAAGACAATAGGCATAAAGTTATTAATATTTGAATATTAGAAGTAACAGTCTGTTAGCTTCTGCTGCTGCTGCTTCTTCTAAGTCGTTTCAGTTGTGTCTGACTCTGTGCGACCCTACAGACAGCAACCCACCAGGCTCCTCTGTCCCTAGGATTCTCCAGGCAAGAACACTGGAGTGGGTCCCATTTCCTTCTCCAATGCATGAAAGTGAAAAGTGAAAGTGAAGTCGCTCAGCTGTGTCCGGCTCTTAGCGACCCCACGACTGCAGCCTATCAGGCTCCTCCATCCATGGGATTTTCCAGACAAGAGTACTGGAATGGGTTGCCATTGCCTTCTTTCAGTTAGCTTCTAAAGTATATTATTGCCCAAAATATTAATGTTTCTATGGATATGAATACTTAAGTTAAAAAAGTAAGATAAACCTTAAAACATTAAGAAAGAGCATAGATGTAATTGAGAAAAAGATTATGCAGGGAATACTTTATAAAATAAGGAATCTCGGAAAAACTTCTTCACATATCTTTCAGTTTGTTGATACACAGAAACAGTAAGAAAGAGATGATGTATTTTACCATATTTATTTCTGATATTTATAGATATATGTTAACAGGAGTTGATGTGTCCTTTACTAAAAAAAGATGTACAACACTGATATCTGATTTGAAATTTCTTATAAAAATCAAGATGGTCAGGTAGGGAAGAACTTATAGGATGGAAGAAGATTCAAAAAATAGTCATAAGGAGCAGGTTACTACACAAGGACAAAATTAATATGATTTAAAATATAAAGAGGATGAAATTATTAGATATGGGTATCATCACTATACTTCTAACTAGTAGAAATCTAGAAGATTTTAAAGAGGAAAAGGGTGGATAAAGAAGCTATGATACATATATACAATGGAATATTACTCAGCCATATAAAGAATGAAATAATGCCATTTGCAGCAATATAGATGGATCTAGAGATTGTCATACTGCAGTAAGTCAGACAGAGAGAGAAGAATATCATATGATATCACTTATATGTCGAATCTAAAAAAATGATGCAAATGAACTTATTTACAAAACAGAAATAGAGTCACACATATAGAAAATAAACTTATGGCTGCCAAGGGGGAATGGGGTGGGTAGATAAATTGGGAAATTGGGATTAGCATATACACACTATTGTATATAAAACAGATAACCAATGAAAACTTGAGAACCTACTGTATAGTACAAGGAACTCTAATCAATATTCTGTAATGACCTATATGGGAAAAAAAATCTAAAACCAGTGTGGATATATTCATAACTGATTCACCTGGCTGTGCCATAGAAATGACCACAACAAAATCAGCTGTACTCCAATACATTTTTGTTAAATGTTAAAATACTAAAAAATCTCAAAAATTAGTTTAAATAAAATGTAAATGCCCAGTGGCAGAGAAAAAAAGAAGAAAACTACTGCCAATGAAATACATTATTTTATAGTATGGACAGTTCACTTATGTGTTTGATATATATAAACTTATTTTAGCTTTCTTCTCTTACCAAGATGAAAAGATATATGTAATGGATTAATTACCAAAGAATTAAGGACATATAGGAGTTTATCTAACAACTAATATAAACAGAAGTGCACAGCTTTAAAATAGCTCATGTTTAAACTTATGTCATTGCTTCATAACTAATATAGAATATTGTGCTGCATATTCTCACTATGGCAATGCTTTCACTCTTATAATCACAAGCAACACAACTAGAATTAGAAGAATGATGCATCATGTAAGTCTCACTATGCATGGTGGTGTTTTGTGTTGTTTTGTCAACAAGTTGTGTCTCACTTCTGACTCCTTTTCAACCCCATGGACTGTAGCCTGCCAGGCTCCTCTGTCCATGGGATTCTCCAGGCAAGAATACTGGAGTGGGAGGCCATTTCCTTCTCCAGGGGATCTTCTCCACCAGAGATCGAACCCACGTCTACTGTATTGGCAGGAGGATTCTTTACCACTGAGCCACTGGGGAGGCCCTGGTAATGGTTACCATGTCCCCAAAGAAGAAATCCACTGCTATCCCTATTTAATCATGTTCTTGATTTCAAGTCCCCTAAACATCATTAGATCTCTGTTGCATAGGTGTTTGGTAAAATGAATTCTAGACAGATAGATTCAATAATCATCACTATGAGATGAAAATTTTTAGTAATGTGAACAGTCCTTTTGAGAGCACAGAAATGTATAGAGAGACTGCTATATTGTTTCAATAACTATCTTATGCATTCACCCACTCACAAAGTAGTTCTTAGATTATTTATGGGAGCATTTTGTTTGCAGATACCTACATTTATTCACTTTTAGAGTTGTGGGTATAGGCAAACAAACAGAGAAGAGGATTTTCTTAAGAGAGAATTTCTTAAGGTATTTCTTTTTAGGCATTCAAAAAAATGGTACCATTTCTTTAAAAATGTACTTCAAGCAAAACTGTTTACCAAAGCGATTTTAGATAGGTAAAACCTATCCATTTTAATGCTTATCCAAATACAATGTATCACTAATTAGGAATTTAATAAAATACATAATCAAATTAAGAAATGCTTACCATTTGATTTCTATTTGTAGAATTACTTTCAATCCCCTTTACATAGTAATTTAACATAAATATAAACATAGTTCAACCATTAACATATATTTACTGAATATCTAATAGCATGAACTCTAATCTCAGTCTACTAATGAAGAGAGATTCAAATTCATTCACTAAACTCGACTTATAACTATTTGAAGTACACTAAAAGAATTATAAAGAGATATACAGTGCTAGAGAGAAAGAAGTTACCACTAAGGATGAGATAATCCTTGAAATAAAGGTAGAAGGTTAAAAATGAATTGGAGAAGGGAGGTGATTCCATGCAAAACAAATAGTAGGAATGAAGGCATAAGTGAGAAATCGACAGACATGTGCACTGAGGCATAAGAAGACAAGCTCTAGGTGAGTAATTGGTATTTAGGGGTAGTGGATGATGGGTATCCTTTGAGCAGAAAATACAGCATGTTGTATTTTTGAAGATTAACCTAACAGGATTCTAGTAATTGAATGTTCAGTGGGGAGGGTAGGTAGTAAGTGAAGAATAAAAGTTAGGGGCTAAACAGAAGGCTGTTAGAATACTTCAGGAGTAAAAGGGCCTGGACTAAGGTAAAAGCTGTGGAAAGGAAGGAATGAATGAAGATGTCTTTTGCAAGTTGGATCCAGAGACTTTCATGTCTGACTCAACTTGAGAGAGAACATTCAAAGATAACACAGAGTCTAAGGAGGTAACCAGAATAACACAGCTGCAGAGATGGCACCAGGGCTCAATAAGTCCACATTAAGTTGAGACAGTTTTAATGGATTTGGAATCTTTAAACACAAGTAGTCAAAATGTATTATTATCTCTTATCCTTTCTGTTTGAAATAAGTTTAAATCTCATTCATTTATTCAGATCATTCTATACCAATATTTACCTGGATTCTATTATGTGCCAGGCAAACACTAGGCTCTGAGAATACAAAGATTATAAAACCGAGCATTTGATTTCATAGAGTTCATAGAATAGTAGCAGAACAGAGATATTAGCAAATACTTATATCACAATAGGCAATCTAATAGAAATGTATGAAAAGTGCTATGGGAATCTGTTCACTGAAGGAGCCTATATGCATGTATGTATTTATTTATATGTATATACTTGTATATTTGTCTATACATATCACAAGTGAAAACATATGTATATATGCTATATATGTATGATAACTTTAACACCAATGTATCTTATGGGGTCTTTCCTTGCCTTTACCCATTTTCTATTTGTATCTCCCTTCTTTTAAAAAACACACATAAAATAATCTCAGAATTTCAGTATGGCTTCACCAATACCACTAATATAAGCAAATCCCCTTAAAAAAATCATTTTATCTACTACTCCCTCACTGAATGGGGACAAAATGGCGTATGGTCAAATCCAAAGTTAAAAGCTACAGAAAAGTATACTCAGAGAAGAATCACCTCCTCCTCTATTCCTCTAATTCATATTTCATCCACGTAGATTGACTTAGGCTTCAATGTGTTTCTTCTTACTCATATAAGGAGATATAGTTGGCACTCCTTATCTGTAGGTTCCATATCCATGGATTCAGTCAATAGCATATTGAAAATATTTGGGAAAAAATATGTAATTTTCCAGAAAGTTCCAAAAAACAAAACTTGACTTCATTGCATGCAACCATTTACATTGTATTTACAACTATTTACATTGCATTTATGTTGCATCAAGTATTATAAGTAATCTAGAGATGATTTAAAGAATTAGGGAGGATGTGCTTAGGTCATATGCAAATACTACAGCATTTCATATTAGAGACTTGAGCATCCTTGAATTTTTGTATCCAAGTGGGGAACCAATCCACTGCAGATACCAAGGAATGACTGTATATGTATATTTATTTAATTCCATTTTTTTAAGTTAAAAGTTAACAGTATATATTATCTGTTGCACTTGGCTTTTTCACTTAACATTTTCTCTTAGAAAATCATCCCATATCAGTTCACAGATATCTCTCTCATTCTTTTTTACAGATGCATAAAACTCCATTGTATGTATTTATCATAGTTTATTCAACCAATTTGGAGAAGGCGATGGCACCCCTCTCCAGTACTCTTGCCTGGAAAATCCCATGGACAGAGGAGCCCGGTAGGCTACAGTACATGGGGTTGCGAAGAGTGTGACATGACTGAGCGACTTCACTTTCACTTTTCACTTTCATGCATTGGAGAAGGAACTGGCAACCCACTCCAGTGTTCTTGCCTGGAGAATCCCAGGGACTGGGGAGCCTGGTGGGCTGCCGTCTATGGGGTCGCACAGAGTCGGACACGACTGAAGCAACTTAGCAGCAGCAGCATTCAACTAATTATCTAAGTTTGGATATTTTAGTAATTTCCAATATTTTACAACTAATGCTTCAATGAAAAAGCCTTGTGTGCATATTTTTTGTACTATTAAGTACATATCTTCAGGATAAACTCCTAGAATTAGGATTTCTGGGTTGGAAGATAAATTTCCATGTAATTTTCTTAGATATGGCCAAATGGTTCCTTAGGGTCAATTTTCATTACCAACTGGAATGTATAAGAATGCCTGTTTACCCACAATTTTGCCAACAGCGTATTTTTATTTTTTAAAAAATTTTGCCAGTATTAAGGGTATTTCAGTGTAGCATTATTTCTCATTGCTCTTATCATGAGTAAATATGGTATCTTTTCACATATTTCAGAGTCACTTAGGGAAACCGTCTGTTTATCTTTGATAAATATTTTCTCCCAATTTTTGTCTTTGACTTTACTTAGGGTGCTTTTTGTCATGTGAAAGTTTTTATTCCTATCTGGTGAAATTTAGCCATGTTTAATTTTATTGTGTCTGAATATTCAATCAATTTAGAAAGCATTTCCTTATACCTAGCTTACATAGGACTATGTCCTTATTTTCTTCTAGAACTTAAAATTTCAATGTTTATACTTAGTTTTCTGAATGATTTTGAATTTACATTTGTACATGGTGTGAGGAATGTATCTAACTTTATCTTACACTAAATAATAATTTGTTATCCTAACAGCATTTATTAAAAAAAACAATTTGGTTATTTAAAAGCATTTCAGAAATACATTCGAAAAATATACCTTGGTATCATATTGCATTTTAATCTCATAAAATATGTAACAGAAACACTTATTTGCATGTTTCATTAAATATTCTAATTGTTTCCTAATTTTAAGCAGAAGTCACTTTAACAGTTTTCCAAAAAGTAAGGTATGTTGCCTGAAATACATTTCCACCAACCATGATGTCACTCAGCCAAACTACAAATATTTTTTTTATAGACCTAGGTGTTACATTTTCCATGCTCTAGTAAAGCTCCAGTTCACTATCATTTATTTACCATGACTCACTGGGATCCTCTCCCACAAAAGAGGACTAAATTAACCAGCAATATTTAGGGCAAATATCCATTGCACAGCAGTTGGACCTTGAACAAAAAATTTTACTTTAGCTACAGCAACTAGAACAGGAATGGATTACCCACTGTGAGCCAAAGCTGGTTCTTTAACAAAAACTGCGTGTTTCCTCACCTACCATCCATAATCTTCCTACAGTAGTTGGGGGATTTTAAAATTGAGTTTAATACTAAGATCCATTACAGACATTTGTACTGTTTGTGATTTAGAAAAGTGAAAATCACCCTGCTGGGCCTAATAGCTGTCTGTCCCTCAAGATGGCAACAATTTCCTACGATGTAACACAAAGAGAGAATTCAGGCTCTGCTCCTTTATCTTCTCTTTATGTATTTTAATCTTGTTTCCCACCTTCAAATATGAACATATAAAGTATAATGGGGATTAGAAAACTTTCTTCTATTCGGAACAAGACAGTAAATGTTTTATGCCTTGCGAGCCATATGGTTTCTGTCTTAATTCTGCAGTTGTAGTGCAAAGGCAGCTGTAGTTGGTTCTAAAACATAAAATTGAACTACTTGTCTTGAACCTTTTAAAGTTTCATTATTATTAATATCATAGAATAACTCCAGTTAAATTTAATTTATTGAAATAGAATAATAAATTCAAAGAATCTGCTCTAATGTTGAGAGAGCTAGAAGTGGTTAAGGGATCTTGAAGAATTAATTAGTGGGGTACCTCAGGTTGAGAATATCTTGGTAAAACTCAGCACACAATTACTATCTAATTGGCCAAAGTGCTCATGCACAATAAGTGAATATGACATCATCTGTAATAGAACTAAATGTATGGGCACTAGGAGGAGGTGGCCCACAAACATTTTCTTTCCTATTTCCACGCACACATACATACACACACACACACAACCACACACAATCATATTTTTCACAATGTGAATATATATAAAGTTTCAAAAGGTAAATAATAAAAATCGTAAACAAAAGCACAAAAGGCTTCAATGTTTGTGCCTGCAAGCCAGCAAGACAAACTGATACTTTCCCCAGTTGTCTTACCTGAACTTTAACGTAATTATTTTATTTTACCTGACAACTCAAATCCTGCTTCTTTCACTATACTTGAATTACAAAGTAATAGGGAGAATTTCTGAAATACTCAGCATTCCATGGCTTCAGCTTGACAAATGGCCTTACTATTGTACTTTACAATCATGCCTGAAATGGGTTCTCTCATTCAGAGTGTATAGATTCAGTTTTAGAAGTTGCTATTCATGAGAATCCATTCCATTTCATGCAGAGGACTTAATTTTATCTGTGTTATGCTTATTGGACCTTTGAGGGAAACTAAGTGAATTTAAATACAGTTTTTGAATGTTAGTCATATGAGGTAATTCCTGTAATTTTTTGCATGATCACTGATTCTGTTGCTATCATAGGATATGTATTTTGAGAATTAAAATATTAATAAAGTAACACCAAGTTTCTTTTTAAAAGAACATTGAAACTGAGAAAGAGGAAGTGAGATACAGTACCAGAAGAAAAACTGTATTTGCAATGTATTACTAGTAAAGGTAAAAGAAGCTAACCTGTACTTGGATTTTAGAACTATTTTTGTCTATGGTTAGATGAGCTTATATGATATGGATAACTGGAGAGAGAAATCATTGGATGTCCTGATTACTATGGCAAGAGGTTATCTTAGCTGTGGTTAAAACTGTATACACTGCATGTTAGAAGATTAGAAGAATAAGCCTTTAGTACATGGTGGTTATCATCTTTCCAAGTCTCAGTAGTGTGATAAGAAGGGATGGTAAAGCTTGTTTTCTCGAAGAACCAAGTTCTCAACATATGTAGAGGCTGGTTATACTTTTAATCAATGGCTCAAGTGATCAAGCCCACTTGGGCTTCCCACGTGGCACTAGTGGTAAAGAACTCGCCTGCCAATGTAGGAGATGCTGGAGATGTAGGTTCGATTCCTGGGTTGGGAAGATTCCCCTGGAGAAGGGAATGGCAACCCACTCCAGTATTCTTGCCTGGAGAATTCCATGAACAGAGGAGGCTGGCGGGCTAAAGTCCAAGGGTTCGCAAAGAATCAGACGCAACTGAACAAGTGATCCAGTAACACACACACAAGTGATCAAAAGCTATAGAGATACATAGATATATATAGAAATATGTTACAGGCAATTTTAAATGTATTATTTCTTTTTATAAACATCTTGGTTTATTGTACTGTGTTGACAAAAAAAGTTCACTGGGCTTTTTCTATAACATCTTACTGGAAAACCCAGATGAAATTTTTGATTAACCTAATAGAAAACTTAGTGGATACAAGTAAGCCTGCATCACTTTGAGGGCAAAATTACAACTCATCCTTATAAGGTGGAATCTGGAATGTTTCTAAAGGTTGTGCTAACCTTCTTATGTCTCATCTCTCTTCTCTTCTTTTAAAAACTATTGGGAACAGAAAGGAGTAGCCTTAGCCCTTAAGGTGATAAGTTTTATGGTGCTGGTCACGGGTAGAAGAGATCTTTAATGTACAGAAGAGATTTCATAATCTGAGACTACCAGAGTCTGTAAAATGCTTGGAATTAGAGATTGTAAAGAATGGGAATTACTGATTCTGTTACACCATTATAAGAAATGATACATTTGGGTTTGACATTGTTTGAGCTTTGGATTCTGTATTTTTCAATTACATTTTCTGGTCTGCTTTATAGCATACTTAAAGTAAAAAAATGTATTTTAATTTATGTCAATTCCTTGAATGTTGGCAATTTGTGTAGTACCTATGAAATGCTCTGTAATTAAATATTCAATAACTAGAACATAGTTTTATTTCATTCAAAATTTGTAAATGTGGACATATGCTGTAGTAGAACTTGGATATTTATCATTTTCTATCCCAAATTGATCAGCATTTTGAACAGGTACTTGCAGAGCATATGATCTAGACACATATGGAATTAAGTAACTTTATAGCAATTTTAAGAAACACAATAATTATATTTTGAAGTAACATTTCAGCAATCCAAAATTCAAAAGCTACTGATTGAGACAGTATGAAGTACTTTTGACCTGGATAATGTCTAACTGAAAAAAAAGTTTGTCTAATTGATGATTAGTCATCCATCTATTCATTAAAATATTAACTCTTCAAACAATTATTAACAAACTACTTGGTGGAAGATACACAGGAGAAAGAAATTTAAAGAACTTCAAGCAACCTAAACCTGAAGCTATTATTCTGGAGACAATGATAGCAAAAAAGGAACTGTTCAAAAATTTCTACATATTGCAAAAATGAAGAATTATAGTATTTAGCTTTGGTGTAGTAAAATACCCCCCAAATCTCAGTGGCTTACCATAACTAGTATTTCTCTCTCATATTAGATGTCTGCTGGATATCTTATCTTGTTCTATTACCCAGGCTGAAGCAGCAGTCCTTTTTGGGATATGTCATTTTCATTGCAGAGGGGAAGAATCAAAATAACTGGCAGAATTCACCAATGTCTATTTAACTGGCTGAAACGTGACATAAATTACATCCATTCACATCCCATTGGCCAACATGTGTTACAAAGCCTAAAGCAAAATCAAAGGGACAGAGAGAAAAACTTTGCCTATTGGACACACAGAAAGTCACAAGGCAATGAAAGAGGATTTAGAATGCTCTTACAGAAAGAAAGAGAGAATATTGCTGAAAACAATAAAGCAGAGGAATTCAGTGTTTTCCCACTATGGTAGGACTCAGGAGTCATCTCCATGGCACCTCTTCACATTTCCTTTTTATTTCTAGTTGATTCCATTTTTGTACTATATTGACAAATTGACTGGTCCCCAACAGAGTAAACTCATTAATTCTGAAAGAATAGGGATCAATTTTACACTTAATGCAAGGAAAACATTTTGAGCTTCATAGTCATTCTCTTTTCCTTTCTTCTCTTCAGAATAAGACCAATTAAAGGAATGAAATCACCACTAGAAAAAAAAATATTTTAAATGAAAATTCTTAATCAGTAAAAGTGTACGGCAATCCTGAAGCCTGGAGACAATGGGTAGCTGAATTAAGTTCCCCCCACCAAAATGAATCATTATGAAAGTTGATCCTATGACATAGATCTTACAATGTTCTAAAAAGGGAAACAACTAAAATGCATACTTTTAAGCAGTAAAAAAAAGTGTGTAAGTCTGCCAAGAATTCCAGAAGCAATATTAAACTGGTAAAGGCAAACAGGAAAGAAAAAAATATACTACATATTAAACAAGTCTGTTGTTTTGAACATTATGGTTTTCCTGCTGTTATATTTGCTAAAGGGCATTGAACTATTATTAAGTAGGAGCCAAAAAATCACAGTGTAGACCAAATGGAGCATTTTACTGTGAGTAAATATTTGAGAACATTGAACTTAATATTAGCTGCTATTGAACAAGAACAAAACTCAGTGTAAGTTATGGATCTGACCACATGCTTGTCATAAGAGTTCTAGTTATCTCATCTGGCACCCTAGGAAGAAAATAGAAGGGAATAACAGCTATGAAATAAAACTACTTCATACAAGTTAAGAAATTATTTCTTTAAAATACAACTACTCATAGAAAAATATATCATTATTTTTACCAACTATCCACACAATAAAATTGTACATACTGCATTTATTCCCATATATTTTATAGAATAACAGAGGCTAAGAATAAATGTCATTCAAACTAACTAAATAAGTAAGACATGTTGACTATTCAAAACATTTCCTGCAATCATGTTAGACTCGCCAGGTCTTGCTTTAGAATATTTGCGTCCACAGAGCTCTGTATAAAATATTCACAACTACTTAAGAACCAGTTCCAAAAGATGTTCTCCAGGATAATATGTGAGCTTAATGGAGGGCATGTGTTTCAAGGACATCCAACACATGAGGTAACCAATAACGCAAAGATAATGACCAGGTAATATTGAGCGTGGAAAGCCATTGGTAGTGGGAGGGAAAGATGAAAATCCATGGCATAATGTGTGCGATTGGCTACAATATTCTCTGTATAAGACAATATTATAAGGGCAGGTGTGTGGGGGGGGAAGGACTGTGACTAGAAGGAAAAGTCCACTGGCAAAGAGAGAAGACAACAAATATGAAAAGAGAAGAGAAGATTCCAGAAAAATGACTACAGAAAGAGTCAGAGAAATAACAATCTCAAAAATTGCTTAATTTTCAGTTCTATTGCCAGGACACTTGTGTCTTACACACAAAAAAAATCTGCCTTTTACTAGGAAACTTCTATGAATCTAATTCTTACAAACTAAAGATTATAATTAATACGTATGGTCTATATTTTGACATTTTTCTAATTATGACTACTGACAATTGACAAGTTATAGCATGATTTTCAATTACAAAACAGATGCAAAAGCAAACAAAAAAACAAACTGTATTTGACAGTCATATTGTTTATGTGGTACTGATCATGAATACTGAAACTGAATTTTACATAGTATGAAATAAAGCAAATGGAGAACTTAATGATACACAAATCATTAAAGATGAAGAACCAGTATATTCAGCATAAGAGAAAGAAGATGAAAGTGTAAGTTCAAAAAGATTATATTAAAACCCTCTAGTTCAAATTTGAATTGAGTGAATCAGTATGAACTCATGGTGCAGTATATATAGACAGTCCCATATTTATGATGGCTCAACTAATGAATACAACTTTTCAGCTTTACAATGGTGCAAAAGTGATATGCATGTGGTAGAGTCATACTTTGTTTTATAAATTTGGTCTTTTCCTGGTCTTACTATATGCAGTAGTGTATCTCCTGTGAATCTGGAGAGTGGCAGTGAGATGCAGTTCTCAGTCAGCCATGCATTCATGAGGGTAAACAATCATTCTGTTCTCACACAGCCATTCTGTTTTTCACTTTCACTATGGTCTTCAATAAATTACATGAAATTTCAATACTTTATTATAAAATAGGCTTGGTGCTAGATGATTTTATCTAACTGTTGGGTAATATTAAGTGTTCTGAGCACATTTAAGGTAAGCTATGCTAAACTTTAATGTTTAGAAGGCTAGGTGTATTAAATGCACTTTCAACTTAAGATATTTTCAATGCACGATGGGTTTATTAGGACACAATCCAACACATCAACCAATTTTAATGGCCCCTGGATTCTGGTTCAAATGCACTATTGAAAGAACAAGGTTATTTGAGGAATGTGTATCCTGACTGAATATTTTTGCTGTTCAGTTGGTCAGTTGTGTCTGACTCTTTGCCATCCCATAGACTGCAATCCCATGGACTTTGTGATCCTATGGACTGCAGCACACCAGGCTTCCCTATCCTTCACCATCTCCTGGAGCTTGCTCAAACTCATGTCCATTGAGTTGGTGATGCCAACTCATTGACTGTATATTTGGTGATATTTAAAAAAACTATGGTTAAATATTCTTTGATAATGATATTGTATTTTTAAAAATAATCTTACTTTTAGAGATATATAGTAAATATTTATAATAAGATGGTACAATGTCAGGATTTGTATAAAAACACAAGTAGTAGTATGAAGTAGAATAGAAGACTATTGATAACTGTTGAAGCCAGGGGACACATAATGGAAATTTATCATACTAGTTCTTCTATTTTTTTGTATATATTTTAAATTTTTAATATAAAATATTGATGAAATAATCAGTTGCCAATAAATGACAGAAATGGAATATATTTAAAGCTTTTTCAAAAATATTCAGCATCCTGTGAATGAACAGCACCAAATGAACTGAACACATCTGTACCTATCCATACTAATAAAGAGACAAATTATTCATACAAAAAAGAATGGAAAAGTATAGCCATATTTATCCCCAATTTTACATTAGTTATACCAGTTATACCAGTTCTACATCCACTGGGAACTTTCATTGGCTAGCCTGTGTTACCTACTGGGAGGTGTACTCATGTCTAAATATGGACCTGCCTTCAGAGTAGTAATTCCCAATGTTGGTTGTATTCTTAGGCTCATGAAGCTCCCCCTTCTTCTCCATCACAAAATGCCCTATGCAAAGTTACTGATATATGGTATGTAGGCACTCTGTAAATGGTTGTGTTTTTTTTTTTTTGGTGAATTGATTAGTAAAGAATAAATTAACTGTGTAAAATAAACATCTTATCAAATTAATAATTCCTTATGAGTTACTAAATTGTAAGTTTGTTTAGTAAATGTATACATTATGAATTCAGCTATGAAGAGTCTGATTCTACTCATCTGAACCAAAACACAGTGATGGTATATTGGTTTATCAAGGCAGTCTCTAAACAATGTTTTTCATGTAAAATATCATCTACAATGTATAGCAGGATATGAAAAATGCAAGAATTGATATATTATTAAACATAATATTCCAAGCTTTCATTCTAGATAGGGAAACAAAAATAGCTCATGATACATTTGCTAGAGAGGTACACATTCTTATGACCTTACTGAGAACAAACAAAACAAAATGAATGTCATGAGTTAGCAGTGTCAAAGACCAGAACTTAACCATTCAATATCTAATCTGATAGCAAATCAATCTCTTTTACTCCTCCACCCCTCTGTTCATTAACAATCCAACAATATGTATGAGACACTACTATGAGTTATTCATTGTATTATGAAGCAATTGGCAAAGCATAACTTTGTTTTGAATTTACCTATCAGTCTGCAGGGTCAGAAAATGAAAAAAGTTTTTGTGTGTGTGGATGGTTAGATGGATAAATGCATGCATACATGTATATATTTAGATTAGCCTACATATAAGCTACAGCAATGTTCTCCCAATGCCCAACAATACATATGCAACATTGAAAATCTCTCTCAAACATCTAAAATGCTAATATTCTCTAAAGTCTGTCTGCTAGAAAGAGAAATGCAATGCTACCTAAACTTGTCACCAAACTATTAATATGATTTGATGAAAGTTGGCTAAACTATTTAATATTTCCCAAAAGATATTATTTACCCTTTGTCTGATATATTTTAGATACCAGGTTCAAGTTTACTTTAGCTGGCAGATTATTTTTCTGAGAGTGAGAGTAACATTAATGGTCTTCTCTATATCTGTCACCAAATTTGATTTTTTTTTTTTTTTTTTTTGGTCACACTGTGCATCGTGTAGGATCTTAAGTTCCCCAACCAGGGATAGGACCTGTGTGGTCCGTGCAGTGGAAGTGTGGAGTCTTCTGATACAATCTTGATTCTTAAGGAAGATACATTGGACAAAAAACTGAGTTAATGGTGATAGTCATGACTGTATTCACAACTTTATGATGAATATCTTATCTTAAAATTTTGAGGGAAATGGAATTAATAATAAAAAATAATTAATTTCTTCAACAAAGAACAGGTAACTTAATACATTAATAACTTGAATTATGGATCTTCTGTACTAGAAGAAAGACATAATAAAATATTTAAAGATATTAACTCAGAAATCTGTTAAAATTATCTTTCTAGACTAAATATGAGAACTAATTCTTTATATAACATCATATAGTTAGGAATTTTTCTCTTTGAGTAGACAGTAACATTTATTAGGGGGAATTCCTACAGGCTGTCAATACCAGGGACATTGTCTTGCTATTAAAGTAAACAATAGCATTGGGAAGAATGCATTTAGTTGCTAAGTTATGATGTAATTAAATAACAATATTTTACTTATGGTATTAAAATTTTAAAGTTGAGTGTGCATTTCCAGTGAAAAAGTTTTCTAAATTTAGTTTAAAATATTTATAGAATTCTTATATCTCGAATATAAATGAAGCTGACTTTTGCATTTCAAGCTGAAGAAAATTTACCACTGAACAATGGTGTTTCAAAGTTAGAAACACAAACTAAAGTGTAATTACTCCAAGACTTAATGGTAAGAGCTGTTTTGAAGTTGACTGTATTAGTTAACATCTTTACAGGAAGATGATTAAGTTCTTACAATAACACATATTTTCTGAAAAGGTCATATGTATCCTTGAATCCATGGTTAAATTTAAAATATGTCAATACTCTATCAAAATATGCTGAGACATCAAGGAGACTGTATGGTATGATTAATGCAATAGACTAAATACTGGGATCAATGAACCAAAGTAATACTCTTATTTACAATATCTCTGTCTTCATTCAAAGTCATATGATAACCAAACTAAGAAGTCATTTGTTCCTAAGTTAAAGAGGGGGAAAATAATTTCTAACCTGAAAAACAAAACAAAAACTACTTCTGTCATTTGAACTGACTATAGGAGTAAGATTCTGACCACAGAACACACATGTGCATATATCTAAATTAATTCATTTAAAGGATTCATTGCCTCCTTTAATCAGAAACATGATGTGAATATTTTTCAAATGTTCTTTTCTGAAGCTAATCCTAAATTTGGATCTTTTATTGAGTCCTCAGTATCTGTTGGATACTGCTGTGTGCTATACTTATACAGTTTTACTTAGAGATAGCAGGAAAAAGGAGAAAATAGAAGGCACAATAAAAGAAGCAGCGACCTGATCCTCATGTTTGATTCATTCGTTGACAAGTTAGTTTAGTTACTGAATCAGCTGTTTCACCAGTTTTTTTCCTCAATTATTTTTGGCACCTTCATATTTTATGTCTTCTCTTCCTCATATTTTTTGTCATTTTCTCACCTATACATATTCTGTTTCAGTCAGTCCAGATAACTTCCATTTCTAATTCAACTCAACAAAATTTTATTGAGAGTAAGTCATTTTTCTAGAGGTAAACCATAAGTCCTTGTCTTCAAGGACTTTATAGGCTCAACTCTATAGCATTATGACAGAAATATGTTTTGGGGTATAAAAGATAATATTTTATCTAGACTGGCTTCTTGGAGGAAATAACCCCTGAATAAAATTAGTTGGAAAAATAGAATTTGAGAACAATAAAGAGAGGGCATATTAAGCAAATAAAGATCCTTTGGGAACCTAAGGCATAATTCAGGATTGATACAATGAAGGTCTGAAATCAAGTTTGGATTTGTTTTAATAATATGCATAACAGGCTCTTTCAAGAGTTCATGCTAGTCAAGTATACAACCAATATCATACAAACGCTGAGATTCTCTTACCCTTACCCTGAATATCTTTATGGCTCACTCCATCAGTTTCTTCAGATCACTGCTCAGAAAGGCCTTCCCTACCTAGGTTTATAATATAACAACCCCAAATCCTCTGATCATGCTTTATTTTCCACTATAATTTTTCACCCACTGATATAGTATATATTTATTCATTTAATTGTTTGTTTTCTACATCCCACTGCTAGACTGTAAGGCCCATGAGAGTTGAAAATTTGTCTATTAAAGTACTTAGATCAATAAATATTTCTTTGAAATGATGTATGAATGAATGCTGGTCTTCACAGCAGGAACTCTTCAGGTCTTTCAAATCCATGTTCCAAAGTTGCATTAATTAGTATTCTGCACAGGTACATAGACCCCAATCTCATTTATTTATTTATTTATTCATGCTGCTTGAGGATTGGTCTCTAAACCATTTCCATTTTCACCCTCAGAACTTAACATGAATAGCACCTGAAAAGAGTTATCTTAATGTATACTGAATTTAAATATCTTAAAATAATTTTTATATTCTACACATTCATTTACTCATTTGTTTAGGGCTTCCCAGGTGGCGCTAGTGGTAAAGAACCTGCCTGCCAATGCAGGAGATGTAAAAGACCAGGGTTCAACCTCTGGGTTGAGAAGATCCCCTGGAGAAGGAAATGTCAACCTACTCCAATATTCTCACCTGGAGAATCCCATGGACAGTGGGGCCTGGCGGGCTACAGTCCATGGAGTCACAAAGAGTTGGACATGACTGTGCAACTTAGCATGCACACACTCATCTGTTTATCAGAACAAATCTGGAAGAAATATGGCATTGGTATGCTCATTTTGCAGACTCAGCATAGTGTCTTTCTCACACATCAAATGCATAGTATAGCCAACTATAAATCTTAGAATCCCACAGCAATCAGAGAAGAAAAGGAAATAAAAGGAATACAAAGTGGGAAAGAAGTAAAACTGTCACTGTTTGCAGATGACATGATGCTATACATAGAAAATTCTACCACAAAATTATTAGCACTCATCAATTATACATAGATTATACATATAATTGTAAAATTATACATAGAAGATACTACCATAAAATTATTAGAGCTCATCAATGAATTCAGTAAAGTTGCTGGATACAAAACTAAGACACATGAATCTGTTGCATTTCTACACATTAACAATAAAATATTAGAAAAATAAATTAAGGAAACAACCCTATTTACCGTCACATAAAAAGAATAAAGTATCTATAGATAAATCTATTTAAGGAGGCAAAAGGCCTATACTCTGAAAACATAAGGTGCTATTGAAGGAATCTGAAGACAATACCAATGGAAAGCTATACCATGTTCTTGGATTGGAAGAATCAATATTGATAAAATAACCATACTACCAAGGCAATCTACAAATGCAATGCAATTCATAGCTAATTTCTAATGGCATTTTTTTATACAACTAGAATAAATAATTTTAGAATCTGTATGGAAACTAAAAAGACGCTGAATAGCCAAAGTAATTTTGAGAATGAAGATCAGAGCTGGAGGAATCAGGCTACCTGACTTCAGATGATACTAATAAAGCTAGAGCAATCAAAACTGTATGGCACTGGCACAAAAACAGATATACAGATCAATGGAACAGGGAAGTTCAGAAATAAACCCACACACCTATGGTCAATTAATCTATGACTATGGAGACAAGAATATCCAATGGAGAAAAGTCTCTTCAATAAATGATGCTGGAAAAATTGGATAGCTTCATATAAAAATATGAAACTAGAACAGTTAAAAAAACAAACACAAAAATAAACTCATAATGGATTAAAGACATAAATGTAAGATTGAATTATACAAAATTACTAAAGGGAAACATAGGCAGAATACTCTTTGACATAAATCCAGCAGTATTTTTTGATCTGTCTCCTAGAGTAATGGAAATAAAAACAAAAACAAACAAATGGGACCCAATCAAACTCATAGGCTCTTGCACAGAAAAGGAAATCATAAATAAAACAAAAAGACAACCTACAGAATAGGAGAAAGTATTTCCAAATGATGCTACTGACAAGAGATTACACATTTACACAGAAAAGAAAATAAGAAGTAAATACAGTGTTAAATATCACTGATGTACATAGTTCTAAAATAGCCTGGTCGTGAGACCAAAAAAACATTGCATAGATGGTATCAGGAAGTAAATACTCTTTGTGTAGGTTGTGGATTCCCTTCTTTTCTTCAGTTCAACACAGA
This sequence comes from Giraffa tippelskirchi, assembly GCF_054371585.1. Taxonomy (NCBI): domain Eukaryota; kingdom Metazoa; phylum Chordata; class Mammalia; order Artiodactyla; family Giraffidae; genus Giraffa; species Giraffa tippelskirchi. The sequence continues at coordinate 77,337,333 of NC_137275.1, read as the reverse complement.
GAAGTAAACAACTGAGGCCACTGCACTTCAGGCCTATCTAAAGCAGTCAGTATTTTGATAAGCAGCTTAAATCTTATTTAAAAGAAGATGAGCTATAAATAAGTATATGCATGCCAGATCAATTTTAAAGCCCCTCAAAAATCTGTAGCCCTTGAACACTGTGGAATTTTTAATTGTTTGTAATAATTATTTAATTCTACAAATATTTTTATATTTATTTTACTCCTTATATAAAATAATAACATCAGCTTTGGGGGTGATTTTTCTTAATAAAGCAAACTTTTTGATGTTGAAGTCAACCAGTGAATCACTATTAACAAAGTAGCCTATTGTATGCATAAAAATGATAATATTATAGTATTGAACTTACAAAGAAAGTTATACTTCTATATCTATTAGTATTATTAATAGTTTCCAATAATCTTAAATCTAATTGACCCTTGTGCATTTGTCAATGCTTACATCATCTATATGCTGTATTCAAACTTCTAAACTACAACAATGTTCAAATCAATAAATAGTAAGTATAAAAATAAATAAATACAAACTTGCATCTACTATAAGAAAATATCCATGAATATTATCTACTGGGCACTGTCCTCTGATGATAGATGTTCCCTAATGTTATAGATCAAGTTAATACTCTGTTCATGCTTATGCCAGAAAAGGCATTTAAATTATACCTAAAAGAGGAACTTTAATATCTTACACTCCAAACAAATTTTAAAATTCGTAAAAATAGCAAAGCTTAAATGAGCTTTCATGTTGCAAGTAAAGATGGATTTCAATGTTATTTTAATAGCTAACTTATAAATATGGAATTTATATGCTTAATTTTTCATTGTGATGGGAAAATATATTAACATCTGCATACATGTGCAGTCACTCAGTCATGTCCAACTCTTTGCAACTGCATGAACTGTAGCCTGCCAGGCTCCTCTATCCATGGGGTTATCCCAGCCAAGAATATTGGAGTGGGTTGCCATTTCCTCCTCCAGGAGATCTTCTGACCCAGGGATTGAACCTCTGTCTCCTGGTCTCCTGTGGTTTCTGCATTGACAGGCAGAGTCTTTACCATTGAACCACCTGGGAAGCACATCTTAACATTTAAAGCAAAGTGAATTGGTAGATTATCTAAATTTATTTTGCAGTGTATGGCAGAAAGCGAAGAAGAACTAACGAGCCTCTTGATAAAAGTGAAAGAGGACGGTGAAAAAGTTGGCTTAAAACTCAACATTCAAAAAATGAAGATCATGGAATCTGGTCCCATCACTTCATGGCAAATAGATGGCAAATGGAAACAGTGACATACTTTATTTTCCTGGGCTCCAAAATCACTGCAGATGGTGACTGCAGCCATGAAATTAAAAGACACTTGCTCTTTGGAAGAAAAGCTATGACCAACCTAGACAGCATATTAAAAAACAGAGACATTACTTTGCCAACAAATGTCTGTCTAGTCAAGGCTATGGTTTTCCTGGTAATCATGTATAGATGTGACAGCTGGACTACAAAGAAAGCTGAGCGCTGAAGAATTGATGCTTTTGAACTGTGGTGTTGGAGAAGACTCCTTGAGAGCCCCTTGGACTGCAAGAACATCAAACCATTCAATCCTAAAGGAAATCAGTCCTGAATATTCATTGGAAGGACTGATGCTGAAGCTGAAACTCCAATACTTGGCCACCTGATTTGAAAAACTGACTCATTTGAAAAGACCCTGATGCTTGGAAAGATTGAAGTCAGGAGGAGAAGGAGATGACAGAGGATGAGATGGTTGGATTGCATCACCAACTCAATGGACATGAGTTTGAGCAAGCGTCAGGAGTTGGTGATGGACAGGGAAGCCTGGCAAGCTGTAGTCCATGGGGTCACAAAGAGTTGAACATGACTAAGCGACTGAACTGGACTTATTACAGAAATGAGAACTCATTTTTAATAGCTAAAGAAAGGTTTAAATAGGAAGCAGAACAAAAGTAATACCTTAAATTTATATCTCAGAACTCTAATTCATGAGTTTCTTGCAAATACCATGGAGGTTGTCACTCATCCCTACTAGTCTAAAAGCTGAACAAATGGAAATTCAACAACACTTCTTAGATATATCAGAAAAGTGAAGTCATAAGGCAATAGATTGGCCCCAAACTGGAGAGACAAACAGGTGAATGCTAGTGTGCATACTGGTACACAGTGTATATGGGAACTGATACAGCTACTTTCAAAGATAGTCTGGCAGTTATTTTACAAAATTAAACATACTTTTACCACAGGATCCAATAATACCACTCTTTGGTATTTACCCAAATGAGTTGAAAACTTAGGTCCAAACAAAACTCAGCATACAGATGTTTATAACAAAAATTGCCCAAACTTGAACTCAACCAAGATGTTCTTCAACAGATGAATGCATAAACAAAGAGTGATACTTCCATAGTATAGGATATTCAGTGATTTTAAAAAATGAGCTATCAAATTATGATATGACAAGCAGGAACCTTAAACACATATTGCAAAGCAAAAGAAACCAATCTGAAAAGGCCACATATGTTCCAGCTATATGATATTCTGGAAAAGGCAAAACTATGAAGACAGTAAAAAGATCAGTGGTTGGCACTATTTGAGGGGTGTAGATGGAGCCTGAGGATATTTAGAGAGTGAAACAATGAAGTTTTAACTGTAGATACATGTCACTACACATCTGTCAAAACACAGAAGGTATAACACCAAGAGTGTAGATAAAGTATGGACTTTGCTAATAACATATCAGCTCTAGCTATTATAGCTCAACTGTAACAAATGTACCACACTAATGCAGGATGTTAAAAATCAGGGAAATTGGGGAGATTGTAATGGGATATATAAGAACACTGCATTTTCCACTCAATTTTTCTGTAAACCTAAAATTGCTCAATAAATAAATAAGTCTATTAATCAACAGCATAGAAGTTTAATTCATTATCCTACCTTATCTTAATCAATAATTATTAATTAAAAGTAATTTGTACTTTGAGATAATTATATTGCCAATAAAGTTCAACAATCTCTGGAAACAATGAAGAAAGTAATAACTGCTAGGAACCTAGTATTTATAACATTTCAACAGCTTATTTTGATTTCTTTTTAATCCTCAGAGAGGCTATATTGTTGATTAATATTTTCTATTTAAGCTGGCACATGGTCATTGCCCATAAACATTTAGGAAGTCTGTCTAATTACATGAGACTATTTCTTATTGAATAATCATATCAAACATTTATCTTTATATTTCACATATTTTGAATATACCAATTTTCATCCCAATATTAATATATAAACATTTGAATTTATAGATATAAGAAATATATCTTTACCTTTTTCCTGGTGTTCCTGTGATTATACTTAATGTAGTTTTCTCCAAGTAGCAGCTATACTGTAACTCAAGAAAATCTTAATCTGATTCAGTGTCTCTTAAAATGGAATATCTTTTTTCCTCTCCTGTTTTCTTTTGTGGACTCTCACACTTGTGATTAAAAAGCAAACACATTTTTAATCCTAAGAAAAACTTTACAAGTACCTAAAATATTTCACTATTTTTCCAGTAATTTTTTTTCTGTTCAATGGGATGGTGAAGTTTCCAGTATTCAACCCCACTTACAAATTATGTCCATTATCACATACATACTATTACATTGCTGTTACTTTTTTTTCCTCAATAATTGAAGAAAATCATTATTAGTATGCTCTAGAATGTAGAATATAGATATTTTATATTTCATAATTATTATGCTGATTATTCTACTGATAAATACATTGTCACCCTACTTATTTAACTTATGTGCAGAGTACACCATGCAAAATGTTGGGCTGGATAATTCACAAGCTGGAATCAAAGTTGCTAGGAGGAATATCAACAACCGTAGATGTGTAGATGATAACTCTTTAATGGCAGAAAGTAAAAGTGTTAAGTGTGTTAGTCACTCAGTTGTATCCACCTCTTTGCAACTCCATGGACTGTAGACCACCAGGATCCTCTGTCCATGGAATTCTCCAGGCAATCCAAAATGGATTGCCACTCCATTCTTCAGGGGATCTTCCCAACTCTGGGATTGAACCCAGATCTCCTGTATTGCAGGCGAGTTCTTTACCTTCTGAGCCAACAAGGAAGTCCATGTCATAAAGTGAAGAGGAACTTAAGAGGCTTTTGATGAAGGTGAAAGAGGAGAGTGAAAAAGCTGGCTTAAAATTCAACATTCAAAAAACTAAGATCATGGCATCCAGTCCCATCACTTCATGGCAAATAGATGGGGGGAAAGTGGAAACAGTGTCAGGTTCTATTTTCTTGGGCTCCAAAATCACTGCAGATGGTGACTGCAGCCATGAAATTAAAAGTCTCTTGTCCCTTGGGAGAAAAGCTATGACAAACCTAGACAGCATATTAAAAAGCATAGACAACATTTTGCTGACAAAGGTCTGTATAGTCAAAGCTATGGTTTTTCTATTAGTCATGTACGGATGTAAGAGCTGTACCATAAGGAAGGCTTAGCACCAAAGAATTGATGCTTTTGAACTGTGGTGCTGGAGAAAACTCTTGAGAGTCCCTTGGACAGCAAGAATATCAAACAAGTCAATCCTAAAGGAAATCAACCCTCAATATTCACTGGAAGGACTGGTGCTGAAGCTGAAGCTCCAATACTTTGCCCACCTGATGCGAAGAGTTGGTTCATCAGAAAAGACCCTTATGTTGGGAAAGATTAGGGCAACAGGAGAATGGAGTGACAGAGGATGAGGTGGTTGGATGGCATCACTACTCAATGCACATAAATTTGTGCAAGCTCTTGGAGATATTGAAGGACAGGGAAGCCTGGTGTGCTGCAGTTCATGGGATCGCAATGAGTCGGACATGACTGAGTGACTGAACAACAACAATTCTGATACATAGTTGAGTCTCCCAAACTTCATTCTGTGCTATGTTACCTTCAAATATCATATCATTGAACTATTATTTACTTTTAAATCTTAAATAAACCACATTTTAATCCATATGTATTTGAAACTTATTTCACAATCACAAGTGGAAAACCAGAGGAGCTCACCATAAGTAGACCATAATCATAAAACCTAAATATCATAAAACAAAGTATTATCAAATGTTAGCTAAGCAATGCTGTCTAGTAATGTCTTTAGTCTAGTGCCTCTTCTCCCTTTGTGAAAGAAGGAGATTGAATGTGTTAAAATGATAAAAACATATCATCTCCATAGTAAAAACCTTATCAGAGGAAATCATGAACAATCAGAAGAGATATTAGGCATTGTTCAGGGAAATTAGAGTATCCTTCTGTAATCACCATCCCTTAAGTTCACAACAGCTACAATCATCTCTGCTATAATCCAAGATTCTACACTTGGGACATAATGGCATAGAGATAAATGCAGCCAAGGATTTACTTTATCTCTGGAAAACACATTTTATAAAATGTTAAATCATCGTGTATTTGGTTTATTTTCACTGTATTTGCCAAAAGCTGTTTTGACACAAGAATTATTAGTATTATTATTTTTACTAATTTTCTAAGCAAAGAGAGAAAATTATGCTAGAGCAGAAAGAGCTGTTAAGCAGATAAAGTGGAATTTTATTTCAGTTAATGAGGAAAGGTTTTTAAATCATAGAGTTAAATACAATTTAAGTTTTAAAAAAATGTTTATTGAACACATATTATGTTCTAAGTGTTGGCTCACATGCTAAAATGGAGGACAAGGAAATGTTCATAAGAATTTTGGCAAGAGAAAAAATAGGGTTAATCTTTATTATTATTGTAGGATTTCTATTGTAAGATAGACAATAGCAAATATTTGTAACATATTTTAAATGCAGTATTTTACAAGATGTTAACTAATTCTAAAATCAGTACCATCTGTGACTTTTGTTAGCTTCCAAAACATTGGGGTGTCAAGTAGTAAATTAGCCAAGAGGTTTGAATGACAACTTGAATATACCTAAGGAAAAGCATGGATCACACAATTCCTGTGCATGCAAGTCAAACAGAATGAATGAAAAGAAAAATGCATTTATCAGTGGGGAAAGGTGCACGGAAAGTATGTATAACTATGTCTGGAAATAAAATGTAACATATATAATTGATACTTATTAGATGAAGATATGAATAATTATATATGTAGAAATCTACCCTAAGTCATAAATTACTTTTTGGAATATGAGAACAATAGAACTAAGTCATTATCACAGAATGAGATGTTGAGTAATCTATCTCTGTTTCATTTTGTTTTTATGGGGACAAAATGGAGGAGCATGACATCCTAGAAGTAAAATAAATACAAATTAGTATTGAATTGATTATAGACATGGAATGACCTGTGAAATTTCAATATTCTTAACACTGTGGTAAAAACAGTATTTTAATCCTTATATTTTGGTGACTTTTCAAGATATTAGCACTTACTCTTTGAATAGAGCAGTATAAGGTAGTGGTTAGTATATGAGGCTGCTGCTGCTGCTGCTAAGTCGCTTCAGTCGTGTCCGACTCTGTGCGACCCTATGGACAGCAGCCCACCAGGCTCTTCTGTCCATGGGGTTTTCTAGGCAAGAATACTGGAGTGGGTTGCCATTTCCTTCTCTAGTATATGAGGCTGCCTAGGTTTAAATTCTAGCCCTGCTACTCACTTAACAGTAGGGCCTTATTCATTTAAATTAGTAAACTTCTGCAAGTTTGAAGTTCTTTCTCTGAAAATGAATATAATAATATTAACCATTCTATGATGTTGGGTGTGAATATTGTGTCAATACACGTGAAATATTAAGAGTGGTACTTGACACAGCTGACCCTCAGTTTTTATTATTTCTGTTACATTTTTCTTTGTGTCATTATTTTTCTCTCACTGCAAAAATAATAAACCTCAAATATTAAGAATAAAAATCTTGATATTTAATAGATATTTCATATTGAATTTCTCAGAATAGTTGTGGCTTTATATTGTATTTAAAATATTACAAGAGTAAGTATTTGTTAGTCTTTTTTCTTCTAACAATAAGGTTATTGCTAATATTATCCATTCCAAATTATAATATTTCACTTCATAAATGTGTATAGTACCTAAAATATTAAGCTTATATATTTATCTTTCATAAAAAGATTAGTGATTTAGATTTTAGAGACATTTGGGGATACTATGGGTCAATACTGATTTAAAAGCAGGCTTCAGATTTCGTATCATAACTTTGAATTCTGACTCCAATGCTACGTGACCTTAGGCAAGCTACTTACTGGAAAACTTAGTACTTCATCTGTAAAATGAGACACTGTTACCGACCTTGTAAGGATATTGTGAACATTAAATAAGACATTGTTTAGAGGTTACATAGGATGGTATTTGATCTCAGGGGTTCAATGAACACTAGATTTATTTATTAACTGATAAAAGTGAATAGGACTTCACGGTAAAAGCATCTGCCTACAATGTGGAAGACCTGGGCCCGATCCCTGAGTCAGGAAGATCCTCTGGAGAAGGAAATGGCAGCCCACTCCAGCACTCTTGCCTGGAAAATCCCATGGACAGAGGAGCCTGGTGGGCTATAGTTGATGGGGTCACAAAGAGCTGGACACAACTGAGTGACTAAACTTTCACTTTCAAAAGTGAATATGTTAATAATTTCAGTTGTCATAAAGTTTACAACATTCTCATTCTCCCAAAATCATACAATATATCTTCAGATAAATCTATTTAATGAAATGTTTCAATAACTGGATTTTAAGTTGACTCACAGTGATGCAGTGAAACAGGTAAATACCGATATGGAAATGTAGAATTAAAACATTTATTTTCTGATTATATTTAATTTCATCATTGCTTCTTATCCTATGCCCTCTTGTGTTTTTTATTTATGAAAGCAATTAGCATAGAGGCACAAAATATTGAGAATAATGTCAGGGAGATATACAATTCCAATAGACCAAGTAAAAAGCTTTAAAATTTCCAAGTAAAAGGAGTATATTTAGTAACTATCATTTTATTCTAAATGCATATCCTAAATATTAAAATTGTACTTTCAATTGTGCTTGATTTTCTTCTCTACCAAGAAACATTAAAACTACTTTAAAAACTGCAGTTAGCAATATTTTGAAACTAATAATTTTTTAAAGCCAAAGTTCTTTGTAGTTCTAAGCCTATCACCCAAATATTGCTTTATTCAATTCATAGTTCAGAAAAGCAAAGCCACAGAATTAATCACTGCATTTTTATTTTCCATTCTCTACTGCTCCCTTTTGTAGCCTTCAATTATAAAGAGAAAATTATGAAAATAAAATAAAAACTCAAGTCATCCTTGAAAGCAATGATCTGAAAACAGAGTTAGAGGACAAATCATTTTAATAAACTTTATAAATGTTGAGAATAAAATAGTAGAAGACAGCAGAATTAATTCAGAGCTTAGCCCTCTGAGATCTGGGCAGCAAATTCACCATGCTACTCCTCAAGTCTTTTAATATTTTCATTAAAATGGAAAAACTTAACAGGAGTTTCAATTATGTCCATTATGCACAGGAGACCAACTTTTGAAACTAGGCCAACAGATTCTGACTAATTGATAAAAACTAAATGGCTTTTTACATTACTTGTACATTATTAAAGCCAGATAGAAATGTTTAAAAAAATTTAAACTGATCAACATCTATTTCACCGAGTTCCCACAAGCTCATATCCTGGTGCTCCCTGTAAATCGATATAGAAATAACAATATACTAAATAACAAGATAACAAAATCAGGAGCACAAAAGTTACAGAACTAACAGTGAATTCGATGTAGACACTGCACATTCTTCATTAAGCTTGAAAATCAAAATAAGTTATGATTCTTCATACTTTATCCAAGTATGGTAGTCTGTATAACTTGTGAGTCTGTATAAATTGTTGATTTACCAAACTGATGGCATTTTAAGATCAAATTTTTCTCTTTCATATGAAGACTTATTTTCCTAGCACTAAGAAGAATTAAGCATTTTAAAAGTTAACATTATGATCCCTAAACTAATATAGTCATATATATTCTTCTTAAGGCTTCGGTAGATGGTAATCGCTTTAATCAAGAAGCATCTTTTCATTCTTCATGAGACCATATCCCAATTTTCCTCTATGTGGAAATATTTGTCCTCACTTTTAATTCAATACATTTGGTGGAATCTACTTATACTTTCAACAGGGCTACCTACCAGTTTCTTAACCACAGCAATTGGTTCATTGTGTATATTTGCCCTCTAAGAACTAAAAGTACACCATGAATCTTTTGCTGTAGATTATGGGAAAGGAAAGGGCGTATTTACTTTTGGACTGAAATCTAAGAGGACGTAGGATGCCATGTTGTCACCATGCAGAACCAGAGATGAGTCAAACACAGCTAGAAGCAGAGCCAAGAAATAAAGAGATGCCAAAAACTGAGAGCTTTATTTCTAAATTCAGTTGCCTAAAGTAGCCCCACTACAAATGTTTCCTTGATTAAGCAACTATTTTCACTTACCAAAAACTTCAAAAACAAATATTCAAAATGATCAAACATAAGAGGTTCTATAAAGGAATCTTTTAAATTAATTAATTGATGTGTTCATTAATTCAATGTAATATTTATAACACATCCATTAACTGTCTTGCGATATAACAAGTGCTATAAACTGATTTAAAATTCACTTTTAATATTTTTTTTCTTTCCAGCACATCAAGCCTTCTTAAAGCAAAACTGTACTTGTTTGAATATCGTATGTTAATACATATGTATGGAATCCAGAAAGATGGTACTGATGATCATATGTGCAGGACAGCAAAGGAGATACAGACTTAAAGAACAGACTTATGGGCACAGTGGGAGAAGGAGAGGGTAGGATGATTTGAGAAAATGGCATTGAAATGTATACATTACCATAGGTAAAACAGATAGCCAGTGGGAGTTTGATCTATGACACAGGGAACCCAAAGTGGGTGCTCTGTGACAACCTGGAGGGATGGGGTGGGGACAGAGGTGGGGGGGGGTCAGGAAGGAGGGGACACATGTATGCCTATGGCCAATTCATGTTGATATATGGCAGAGGCCATCACAATATTACAATTATCCTCCAATTAAAATAAATAAAATCAATAAAAAATAAATTTTAACAATGTACTTGTTTGATATAATTTGAAGTCTCCTGTACTAAAATAATTTTAACATGGAGATAGAATTCTATAGGTTAGGCTACTTATAAGAGACAAGTATAAAAATGCTGTTGCTCACTAATCATCTTTGATATGCAAAGTCACACAAAGTGTCATCTACATAAATGTCTCCTTACATGGAAACATAAAAAAGTCTTATATAACATTAATAACTATTGATCAATAGGATTCCTTAAAAAGAAAACAAAAATTGTATCTAATGGTATAATAAACTGCTTGGTAGATAAAGAATTAACTCTGAGATAGTATCTAGGTTTAATTTCTAGTTCTAGCAGTCATAAGTTGTAACACTATGTCAAGCTTCTTAACCTTTTAAGATATAATTCCCTAATTTGTAAAGTGAAGACAATCATACAAACTCTATTGTATGGATTTTGCAAGAGTGTAAATTACAAGGAATAAAAAGGATGTAGTATATCACCTCTGGAGTAGGAAATGGCTACCCACTCCAGTACTCTTGCCTGAAAAATTCCACAGACTGAGGTGCGTGATGGGCTACAGACCATGAGGTTGCAAAAAGTTGGACATGACGAATGACTGGGCACACATAAGCAAATCACCTACATAGTAATCATTTAATAATCACTGGTCTTAAAATTACTTTAAAAATAAATATTGAAATAAGTAAACTGGAATCTTTGGGGGGAACATAGCTATGGGGGGGGATATATGTATACCTATGGCTGATTCATGTTGAGGTTTGACAGACAACAGCAAAATTCTGGAAAGCAATTATCCTTCAATAAAAAATAAATTAATTTTAAAAAAGTTTTATTTTTTTTCTTCATAATTTCAGTCATTTTTCATTGATTTTGCATATGAGCAATTACATTTTTTTAAGGATTTAGAGAGTTAACACTTTAGCACTATTCAAAAAATAATTATTTAGAACTATGATAAAATTGAGAAAATGCCACTATACAGAAATCAACTTTTAATAGATTTTCTTTAATTTTGCCCTTTCTTAATATGATCTCGCTAAGTACTGCATATGAAAAATTTATTACCTAAGGTGTGAAGCACTGATAGAGTCCAAAAGTCAAACAAATAAAAAAGATAATTCTCAAATGGATTATGTGATATGATGGGGAAAGCAGAAGAAAAATTCAATGGAAAGTGAACAGCAGTCTTTAAATAAATGCAGTATTTTGGTCAAACTGCCTGCTTTTCAAAAGACTGCTAAGTGGTATTTTAAAAGTTTTGCTTTCTTTAGGACAGATAAAAATCTATATTCAAAGGGAAAAATACAATAACATGTGAACATCACAGGGAACTTTTATGGATTCCAGTTTACCGGTCTATTCTTTTGGGAATATGCTATTAGCATGTAACCAGAGGGCTACTGAAAAACCACATTAGCAGGTTCTACATGATATGAAGACTTTTAAATTACTTAATGTGCAAATTTGTTCTAAATCTTACTTTAAATCAGTCATTAGGTATAAACATAGATTTTAAGTGCATTTGAGTTCATTTGGCATAATTGTATTTTGATATCTTATTTTAAGACAATAAAAAATCTGTGCTTTCTTCTTAGTTGCACATATGAATTACAGTATATTAGGGTCAGCTCACTTATGTAATCCATTTATCATGCTATTTCACTGCCCTCACCTAATTTCTAAAAAAGTCATATGATCACAAACTGATTCTTCCAAATTTCAAATCTGCTTTCTTCTTACTACATACACACACCTTCCCTTTTATTGTCAGCTATGTTATACAAAAGCTTGGCTCTGCTAATCTGACTCTTCATTTTGCAACAAAGGCTATGAAAAAGGGAAGTAGGGGAAAAATGAGACCACAGAAAATGTGAAGTAAATATGGCCAGAAAATGACTTTGTGATTTTTTTTTTATGTATGACATGCTGTGAAAATGTAAATGTATACACAGCTTAAATGATTCTTCATCATTGGCAGTGATGATCACACATAGGCAATTTTTCTTGTCTCTCTGAACTCTGAATCAACTCCCAGTCAACATGATTTAAGCACATTTATGTCCTCTTTTCTTCGTGATGCTGCTAAAGAAATTGTCACCTTTTCCACAGTCACACTCAGCTAGACAACTCCCCACTGCTGTACTTTCACCTGAAAACTTCCTCTGACCTCTCCTCTAGGCATAAAATTATTGATAGAAGGATTCATTTTTGCTTTCTTTACTCACATTACTGGAGAGAGAAATGGCAACCCACTCCAGTGTTCTTTCCTGGAGAATCCTAGGGATGGCGGAGCCTGGTGGGCTGCCGTCTATGGGGTCACACAGAGTCGGACACGACTGAAGTGACTTAGCAGCAGCAGCAACTCACATTACGGACAATTATTATATGACCCCCTTTACAAATATGATAATACTCCCTTTATGCCTAGAGAAGGGAAAGAATTTCCACTCCATTCTCCATGAGAGAAAGGTTACTTTCTACAATGTTTTCTTATTTATCAACCCCTTCCCCCCAGTTGAATGAGTGGAATGATGACTGTCTCATCCTTGTCACTGGGAAAATGCCATAAAGGATGCTATGGTCAGTCTTTTTGACTCTGTCCCCTCTCCTTCAGAGCAACCTCCCTAATTTATTCTCCCCTTGAACAGTAAGCTCCCAAGGAATGGAGGGTGGGACTGGGGTAGGGAAGGCGGATGTAGGAGGCTGCCATCTGCCAGTTGCTTACTCTGTGACTGGGCGGAAGTTCACCAGAGAGTGGTGTGGGAAAAAAGAATGCTCAGTGGGAGCTCAGTTTCACTCTGTGACTCCCCTCCAGCTTTACCTGATCTTTGCCTCCCTTACTCCAGGGACTGCTTTCTCACTGGCTCACAATACTTACAGCCTATTAGAACATGGAGGCTCCAGGCTTAAAAGTCCCAACTCTGAAATGTATACAAATGCAGACTAATTCTCATACAAAGAATATATATTAATTTTACTCAGAATAACAGCAGCCTTTTAATTAATAAAAGATATATTTAGAAGCCCTGTTTTATCTTAGTAAGAAGACCCTCAGGGCAGATTCATGATGTACAGACACTGAAGATTTTTTGATTTTATGTTCTTTTACATCTCACTTCATCAGAGTTTTTATCAATCGAGACAAATATATCTTCCTTACTGAGATTTACATGTATAGGAAGCACACAGCAGATGTGATTTCAATAAAGAGAAACCAAACACACGTAGACATACAACTGGACACAGAAATTGTCCCACTTAACTAAGCATCATACACACATGAAAATACACTTGTATATGAATATGTACCCACTTAAAGACAGAAACTATGCAAATATGGCACACTGCAAAAATGCTCAGGTATATAAACAATTAAACAATACGCACATATTTATCATTCCCTGATCGTTAAAAGTGTTTTCCATAACACTGTTTCGTACATTTTGTATTTGTGTTTATCCTTTATCTGCCTCTTTAACCAATTTTAGACGGCAGAAACCTCCTTCCTTGTGTCTCCTCCCTCTCCACTGCAAATTATACAGTGCGTTGCAAATTGCTACTGTTGTTTAGTCACTAAGTGTCTGATTCTGTTGTGATCCCATGGACTGTAGCCCACCAGGTTCCTCTGTTCATGGGACTTTTCAGGTAAGAATTCTGGGGTGGGTTGCCACTTCCTTCTCCAGGGGATCTTCCCAACCCAGGAGTTGAACCTGCATCTCCTGCATTGGCAGGTAGAATCTTTGCCATTGAGCCACCTGGGAAGTCCACAGTGCACATAGTAGACATTTATGTAATATTTTAATTTATTTTTTAATGAACTAAGAAACACATGTAGGCAAAACCTTACAGATAAATATGCACAGGATGCAGGCACACACACCCCAGAAAGCACATAAAATTGAGAGAGCAATGTGATCCTAAACAAAAGATACAGTTTGAAAAGTTATGAGTGAGTGAGATTTGGCAGAAAGGAGATAAATATGAAGAGTAAAACAAACAGGTTGTCTAACAGAACAGGCCCAGGATTTTGGCATTAATTATACAGAAATAACATTTTCAATAACTTCACAGAATGATTAAATAATCAAAGTATTTTCTCAGATTTTTCATTAATTAATTTATATAAACATTTGAACATTTATGTTCTTTTAGTTTAACTTTTAAAATTTCTAAGTTGCTTAACTTGGTGAAAATTTTACAATTTAGTGTTATGCATAGGTCATGCTCATTTTCTAAAACTTATTAATAACAACCCAGTAATTGTTTTCCTTCTGTTGTAAGGAAAACTTATCTGAAAAACAGAAAGTCTGTCATTCATTAAATCTGTTTTAGTGGAATCACTCAGACCTAAGTCAATCAGAAAATAGTTAATCCTGCCTTGTTCTTTTGTTACATCCTTTTTACTTGTGATATCAGCTTTCAGCCCATAACTAATAGCTAATATTTAACTGGTTGTTTTAAACTATAAATTTCTCTTACAGGATTATACAAATATAGATTGTATTGTTTTTAATTATGGAAAAGACTACATTACTTATTGACTTACATGGTGGCACCATAATGAAATAGGGTCTATGTGGTTATATTTGAACTCAAAAGAGGTGTTCTAGCTTATTTCATTTTCAGAACTGATATTCATAAAGGAAGTAGGAAGTACAATGTAATGAGACAATATATTTAAAAATGAAAATCTGCCTTGTGTTTTAGTTGATATAATTGAGGGAGTGAGGGATAGCAAATGAACATTATAGGTAACATAGTTGCTTTAAGAGTAAAAAGGAAAGAATGATTTACAGATAGCTAGCATTCTTGCTAGAGTTCATAATGCTTTTCTCAGCAAATAAGTTGATTGCAAGGAACAATTTTTCAGGTGACATAACACTTGCAACTCTAGAAGACAACTCACATTTCCATTCTGAAGAATTCTATGATAAACAAGTCATTTTATCTAACATACAGTGACAGATGAGTAAGACAGTGCATTATACTATATTCAGAATTCTTGTTTTCAGGACTATCAATCTAACCATAATGGTATGTTATAAAAGCATGCACACTTGGACAATTCCTCTGAAACAATAGCATTCCAAATGTTTCTGCAGATGTTTGGTGAAGACTGCCTTTGTGACAAGAATGGATGTTTAGAAGCTTGTAAGTATAAAAATCTAACACAAGAACAAGCACAGAAATCTAACACAACTCTTCATGAGAGTTTGTTTTTCTTAAGTAGTTCTGGCACTGAAGTTTCAATCTGGAACACTGAGTTTCATAAGTTTTTATCCATATTACAGAATAATGTGAATTATACTGCTGTTTTTAATAGAGTAGAGTATGTCCCTCAATAAACATAGCTTTATTTAAGACTTTATGGGGAAAAGGTTTTATTATGTAAAGAATGGGTTCAGATTCCATATAGTTATCTAGCAGCAAAATAGCAGACGTGTGACTTTAACTGAATTAACAATATAAATAATTCCTGATGTTCCACCTACCTGTAGTTGGCCTATTAGAGCTAATATTGGTCCTGATGGACGTTACCATTGCTAATATTCTCACTTGTTCTTTCCTACCACTTTCTATAACATTATCATAAATTGTCACAATTGAGGTAAAGAGTTCCTGCTTTTTTTTTTAATCGGAATATATGAAAGCTATTATATGCATCCATTGAATAGTTTTATATATTTAAAAAATACAAAAGGAACTAGAGACTAAGGTACCTAAGTGTTATAGAACTGTTAGATAGCAATGGAAATTTTCAATTATTCCAGTGTATGTATTTTTACTCTACCTTTTTTCTAAATGACTTACAGTTAATTTATTATTTATATCTGCTTTGCTATTGTTCCCTTTTAATTATACATTCCTTGAGACCAATAAGAATTTTTTTTATACTAAATGAAAATTGCTTACAATCTGGTACTATAGCTTATAAATGTAGCACAGGTTTATACATAAGCACTCAATAACGTAGGTAATGATGGTTATAATATCATCAATGTAAGCAATGCTTTCCAGCTTCAGAAAGGAAAGAATATTATATTTTGATTAACAAGGGAAGTATTATTTTAAGAATTTTTCAATTATGCTATAAATATTTTAAAATAACATGAATCACAAAATAAGGCTAATCATAAATTTAAATTAGTTTTTAATGACCTCTAACTGGTTTCAACACAAATAAAAGTGTCACATAAATCAACATAGTACATTTTTAGAAACTAGCAACACTTCAAATAAGTTAATGAGAATCTAATGTCTTATTATTCATTCTTACTGACTTCAGTTTGTTGAAAATTCATTAAGGTGTTTACACATATGAGCCTAATTTTGATAGAGATGAAACCAACTTTATGTTAGAAATATACTGCAAAGAGTTTCTATTGATGATACAGACTGGTACATTTGAAAAATACAGGACTTGTATCTGGGTTTCAAATCTAACCTGACAACACATAGTGAACAAATATCATAAGTCAGATGTTATATTAAGTGCAGTGTTGATAGAGCTTACAGCCTACTGGGTGGGGCACTCTTTTTGTCAGTTACTGTTTTTTTTTAAATAGGAAAATTAACATTCAAACTAAAATAAATAAAACCTATGAAGATTCTGTTTCTATTATTTTAATTCAAATTTATAAAGGTTGGTTGACAAGTTAAAGGAAGATTTCCTAAGAAAATGTCAAAGGACTGAGATCTGAAAGAAATAGTGTCCATAGTAGAATGTAACAATAGCGGAAAATAGGACTACTGAAGAAATGGCAATGCAAAATTAAATCATTCAAGTTCTCTGGGTGTCATTTTCCTCAAATGTAAAACAAGAGGAGTGGATTAGGTGACTTAAAAATCTCTTCCATTTCTAACATTATGTGAACCGGGTAATGAGAACATGAAACTTGTCCTTAATGGATGAGATATTGGTTACAGAAAAAGTTGCTATAAGTTGAGGCAGACATCTCTCTAGGGCAAATAGGTAGTTGACCCAGTGTAACAGAGATATTTTAAACTAGAAAAATGAAAAGATAACAAAGAATTTTTATTTCTGTTTCCAGAGAATTAAATTAGTCTTTTTAGCAAATTGACATGGTTTCCCCAAGGGAAAGACAATCTCTCTTTTAGCTCATCAAACGGTTATTTTAATATTGTAGAGAAACAAAGATAGCTTTCTGTAAATCAAAACAAACAAACAAACAGACAATAGAAAATTTCCCAAGAATCTTTAAGAGTCATTTCTTGACTCTCTTCTCACTCCTCATTTGCCATCACCAACTCCCAGAGCATGCTCAAACTCATGTCCATTGAGTCGGTAATGCCATCCAACCATCTCATCCTTTGCCTCCCAGTTCTCCTTTTGCTTTAATCCTTTCCAGCATCAGGGTCTTTTCCAATGAGTCAGCTCTTCACCCGAGGTGGCCAAAGTATTGGAACTTCAGCTTCAGCAACAGTCCTTCCAATGAATATTCAGGATTAATTTCCCTTAAAACTGACTGGTTTGATCTCCTTGCAGTACAAGGGACTCTCAAGAGTCTTCTCCAGCACCACAATTTGAAGCATCAGTTCTTTGGCGCTCAGCCTTCTTTATGGTCCAACTCTCACATTCATACATGACTACTGGAAAAAACAGAGCTTGGACTATAGGGACATTTGTCAGCAAAGAGACGTCTTTGCTTTTTAATACACTGTCTAGGTTTGTCATAACTTTCCTTCTAAGGAGCAAGCATCTTTTAATTTCATGTCTGCAGTCATGAAATTAGAGACCAGGAAAATAAAATCTGTCACTGTTTACTAATCATAAAAAGCTAAATTAAATATGATTTATGCCTATATATCCAGTGATTAAAATGTTTTGCTAACTTTTTATAGGATCCCTTCATCACATGTATCTAACTAGACTTCAATTTTTAACTAACCCGTACAAATCATTCCTATATGTTTTACTAAAAGCTAAAAATCCAAATTATTTAGAAAGTGTTTTCTCTGATTATAAGTTCCTATTTTCATCACATATCTTAATCTAATCAATCTAGACCTTCTTTTCTGAGCAAGGTTATTAAAAAATATTTTAAATACACATAGTTATCATGTATTCTAAATTCAGAAATTCTAGAATTCAAAACTCAGAAAAGCAAACTTAACATTGTTAAAATAACCACTGAAAGAAAAATCGATAAGTTTTGAAAGCATTAATTTCTAAAATAATTTATAGATTTTATATTAGTGAATGAGTAAACATTTTCATTTCTCAAACTAAAACTAATAAATATTTTATTTTGTGGAAATACTATTGTAGACTATAAATATTTTGTTACATTTTCTAAAATTCTATTTCCTTGCTATGAAGACTGTTGCCCTATATATTGAGAGTGGAACTGAAGGAGTATAAAAGTAAAGAGGAATGAGTTGACTCACATATTAGTTCTATGGAAGGTAGCAAAGTCTGGGAAGCTTTGTATAGTATTACAAATAAAAGTGGATGAAGGAAAAGACTTTTATTAAAGCAAAATTTTGTTTCTAAGATTTGATCTTCATGCTGCAAATCTGTAGCACTATTAACCTTGACCCAAGGCTCATGTTTATTTGGTCTTTTTCTTTTTTCATCTAATAATTCCCTATGACAACCACTTCTAGCTTCTTATCTGATACCCACTCCCCTGTCCTGCTTACGGAGAGAATCTCGACTTCCCCCTTACCAAGGTCACAATGTACCACCTAAATAAACTGGCTCTTTCCAGCTCACTTGCATTTAGAGATGGGACATGACACAATTTTAGACAATAAGCTAGTGGCAACAGTTCGTATAAAAGACTTCTTTTTCTAAGTAAATTTTTTCTGGGAGATAAACCTTGGAACCTTTTGTTCTTCCTGTCTCAAACCCACATGCAAAGACTTGGATGTACAATAGCCTTATCTTATGACCATGATTAGTGAAATCACTCTAGTCAATTCACTTGACTGCAGCCATGAAATTAAAAGATGCCTGCTCCTTAGAAGAAAAGCTATGACCAACCTATACAGCAGATTAAAAAGTAGACATTAATTTGCCAACAAATGTCCATCTAGAATTCCCTTCTAGACTTTGCTGAATACAATAGCAATTAAGTCCTTTTGAGATTCTGACTAATAGCAAACTAGCATGAGACAGATTCTACAGATTAGTACTCTCCAAATGATGAAAAATGCAAAATTATTAAATATCATAAGAAAAAATAATAGAATTGGGGATATAGAACAGATAAATGTAAAATACAACACCCCATGTACAAAGTCAGCATATAGACACTGAATTACTTAGGCATAGCTGCCCTAGTCATTTCCACTATAAAGTGAAAGGATATGATTAAATTACGTTTAGATTAAGTCCAGTTTTAACAAAAATATATGGCTCTTTCCAGCTCACTTGCATTTAGAGATGGGACATGACACAATTTTAGACAATAAGCTAGTGGCAACAGTTCGTATAAAAGACTTCTTTTTCTAAGTAAATTTTTTCTGGGAGATAAACCTTGGAACCTTTTGTTCTTCCTGTCTCAAACCCACATGCAAAGACTTGGATGTACAATAGCCTTACCTTATGACCATGATTAGTGAAATCACTCTAGTCAATTCACTCGACTGCAGCCATGAAATTAAAAGATGCCTGCTCCTTAGAAGAAAATCTATGACCAACCTATACAGCAGATTAAAAAGTAGACATTAATTTGCCAACAAATGTCCAAAGCTATGGTTTTTCTAGTAGTCATGTATGGATTTGAGCGTTGGACCATAAAGAAAGCTGAGTGCTGAAGAGTTAATGCTTTTGAACTGTGGTGTTGGAGAAGACTTTTGAGAGTCCCTTGGGCTGCAGGAGATCCAACCAATCAATCCTAAAGGAAATCAGTCCTGAATATTCATTGGAAGGACTGATGCTGAAGCTGAAGGTCCAATACTTTGGCCACCTGATGCGAAGAACTGACTCACTGGAAAAGACCCTGATGCTGGAAAAGATTGAAGGAGGGAGAAGGGGATGACAGAGGATGCTATGATTGGATGGCATTGCTGACTCAATAGACATGAGTTTGAGCAAGCTTCGGGAGTTGGTGATGGACAGGGAAGCCTGGCATGCTGCAGTCCATGGGGTCTCAAAGAGTCAGACTTCACTGAGCAACTGAACTGAACTGATGACCATGATTAAAAAAGTCACCTACTGTGTTGGTGAAATAAGAAGACAAAAAGGGAGTACTAGTGTTGACCTCTCTGACACCTTGGAAATGAGAAATAAAGTATTTCTTCTGGACAAAAGGCAGCCATTTCATCCCCTTTTCCCATTGGTCAGATGACATTTTGTTGAACCTAACATGCTCAGTACCACACGGTAGTCATAAAAAAAAAGTCCAGACCCTACTGATTTCACTGAGGCACTGTGTCAGACCTATATTGCTACTCCTAAATTTCCTGTGCTTAAAATAAATATATTCCAGATTTATTTAAATGACTATAGTATAGTTTTTTTGTTTGTCCATTATTCACAACTAAATATATCACTGACATGAGTTTTACAGTTCTTATTTAGAACCACGAGAGAAGCCCAAATATATTTTCAAAACTTAAAATATTATATCCCTTAGAAAAATATATTACTCTATGTAATACTTTTCTTTAAATTAAAAAAATTAATTTCATTTGAAATATAAATTTAAAAGATCAAACTTGTTTTCAAAACTTATCCCCAGCATTTTGCACACATGAACAAGTATATGTCTGTAGACAACATCTGAGAATTCCCTTCTAGACTTTGCTGAATACAATAGCAATTAAGTCCTTTTGAGATTCTAACTAATAGCAAACTAGCATGAGACAGATTCTACAGATTAGTACTCTCCAAATGATGAAAAATGCAAAATTATTAAATATCATAAGGAAAAATAATAGAATTGGGGATATAGAACAGATAAATGTAAAATACAACACCCCATGTACAGTCAGCATATAGACACTGAATTACTTAGGCATAGCTGCCCTAGTCATTTCCACTATAAAGTGAAAGGATATGATTAAATTACTTTTAGATTAAGTCCAGTTTTAACAAAAATATATAAGAAGTAGAAATGATCATATGCAAAATTTTGATGTTGCTGTATATAAAAATCCATTCATATTTTTAGTATGTATTTACCAAGTGTCCACTGCATACTGAAGGAGAATGCTGGAGACAAGTTCAGTTCAGTTCAGTCACTCAGTCGTGTCCGACTCTTTGTGACCCCACGGACTGCAGCATGCCAGGCTTCCCTGTCCATCATCAACTCCCAGAGCTAAACTGTACATAATTCAGACTGTCTCATGCAAGTCAGACCTCAGAGATACAGAAACAGGAGGAAAGTCCCCCTGCCTCTGAGGCAGAATATTAGAGCGCAAGACAAGGAGTTCTAGTCTGAGGAAAAGAATTCTATGTAAGGAATGACCCATATGCCACTGCACCATCAAGGTCTTTCTTATTATGTTCAGCAGAAAATTCATGCCAGATTGACTAGAATGGAGGTCTTAAGTCTTCAAATCAGACTTTTTTAGGTTCTTGGAATTTTAAAAGAAGGATAATCTGATTTTTGTTTGTAAAAGGAAAATAGTTTGATGTTTATCTCAGTTAAATACACTAAATGACTCTTTTTTTTTTTTTTTAATATTCTTAATCCAGATGAATTCTGTTTTGGGAGCCCAGGATAGGGCACCCCACAAAATACCTTAATGGTATACTGATTATTTTGAATTAAAGTTAAGATTTGGGCAACACAAGAGGGTCTCTCTGACCCTCCTCTCTGTCTCCTTGAAAGCAGGAAATAGATCTCTCATGTGAAATGTACACTCCCTGCATCTGAAGGTACAAGGACACACTTACCTCCAGATATAGAGAATTCATAGCTAAGCCTATTGCCAACTAAACCGATACCTGCCTTCGGCCTCTACAAGAATTAGGTCTCTAGCCAATATAGTCACTGAGTTTCAATACACCCTGAAAGGAGTTCAAGGTAGAAATCAGAAAATAAGTACTCCATGCTCTAGGTAAAACTGGCAGAACAGGACTTCAGATAGTTAGATATTCTCAGAAATACATCTTATGAGCCCAATTTACTGCATCTTCTCATGTCTAGAAAAATACTAAATTCATTAATAGTTTCATCTGCTCCTCATGGTTAGCAGCAAACTTCTGGCAAAATGTGTACTTGTTGCATGGATCCCCCTTCACTAAAATCATATATAATCCTGACCTTCTTCCCAACCTCTTCGGAGGAGTTTCTCAGAGGTATCTGAGATACTCTCTCTCAGACTATAGTTCCCATTTTGCCCCAAATAAAACTTCACTCACAACTCTGATGTTGTGTATTTTTTCCACATGACATGATATAAACAAGACTTGTTACTTTAATTTACTATCCCATGCCCAAACTCTGTTTAGATGTTTCACTAATTGTGTACCCCAAATATTTTTTATCCTGTTAATTTCTCATAAATGTACTGTTGGTGTAAAAAGTATAAAAGCTGCTTGCTTTGGCCACTTCTTAAGTCTTGTTTCTATGAGATCTCCATGCGCGAGAAATAAAATGCGTTTCTTTTTCCCTTGTTAATCTGTCTTCTGTCAATTTTATTATTAGTCCTGCCACAAGAACTCCTGAGTTGTAGAGGAGAGAAATTTCCCCCTCCCCAACAATATCATTATGTGTGTAAAACATTGGTAAACATTCAATATATGTGGAAAAAAAGATTCATGTTTCTTAGACCATAAGTGTTTTGGAAAAAGTGGTTGGGGCATCAGAATTTCCTTCGGTGCTAGCTAAAAATACAGAGTCCTTGATATAACCTAAACCTACAGAATTTCGTTCTAAGAACGAGACCTGTGAATCTACATTTTAATAAGTTTTTTGGCTGGTGCACACTAAAGCTTAAGAACCACTGCACTTCACTTATTCATAACAGAGACCATCTGCTTATCTACACTGAAAAGGCAACCTGGACTGTCACCAAACACCTGTTCTCATGGTGGCCAGCTACCTTGCCTTTCTAGCCTGGTTAGATTTTTTTCCTGTTGGTTACAGCTGGGTCCAGCCCTCCAGTGCCTATCAAGTCCAATGGGTATTCATCTTTTACAGATTTGGCCATTCACTACTGGTACTAACCCCAGTTTTCTCAATAAAATCTAATCTTTGCTCTCTATCTTGATATCTGTATGTGTTAAAAGAGAAAATAGAAACATTTCATTGCCATTCTTTTTTTCTGATAACATGCTAAAAGGCTGTTTTAAATTTAATTTCTTAACAACCCCTATTTCCATTTCTATCTTTACAGTATAACTGATCAAGGAGCTCTTTGTTTCTTGTAAAATGAAATGAGATTAGCCATCTGAGCTACTACTTTGAGTTTTTACAAATTCATTTGGCATGTTTACTAGGCTCCATATATACTCAAGATATCAGAAATGTTTTGAGAACTATTTATTAAATCAAAGCAGACACATACACAGAAAACTTACTCTGAATAATGGCTATACATATAATTTTCTGCAGATACTTAGACAAATGTTCATGTCTTTCGATTAATATGTTTTTGAATCATTCATATAAAGGGGCTTCCCCTGTGGCTCAGTGGTAAAGAATCTACCTGCAGTGCAGTAGCCTAAGGAGAAGCAGGTTCGATCCCTGGGTCAGAAAGATCCCGTGGAGGAGGGCATGGCAACCCACTTCAGTCTTATTGCCTGGAGAATCCCTTGGACAGAAGAGTTTGGCGGGCTACAGTCCATAGCATCACAAATAGTCGGACATGACTGCAGCCACTGAGCATGCATGAATGCATTCATATAATGAAATTTCTATTGAGCATATGAGCTAGCCACTGTGATAGATTATAGAGAAACAAAAATAAGAAAAAGAAATTCCCTCCCTAACCTTTAGGAATTTAGAGTAAATTTATATAGGAATTGCTTTGGAAGTAATAATTTTATTAATAAATTCCTCACAAAATTTCACATGTTCTTTTTGAACTCATATTAACTTATAACAAACACTTGAACTCCAGCTTATGGAGGAGACGGGAAAGGGCTGAAATCCACACAAACTCAGATATCTAAAGTTATTGAATTGGAGTGAATTTATAGGAAAGAATTAAATTGAGCCACCCATGTCAACCCGGGGTAAATCTGTGAGGTGAGAAATTCGTGAAGAATATCAGATTATTTATAAGAAAAATAAAAATAAAAGATACATTTTTCTTTGCTAAAATCAATATAGTTCAGTAGATTTGTAACCCTGCTAAAGGCAAAAACCACTTTGGGAAATCATTGTTTTTGCTATAAATGATTCTGTATTCAGTAGCATTTTGAATAATTCATTCATTCATCCAATATTCATTCAGCACCTATTTTGAATCCTCCTTGATTTATCCCATAATATTAAAGATAAAATAGTGAGTAAAAGTTCATGTTTCCTGTCCTTAGGGAAATTCCATTTTTGAAAGGGAGATTGACATATTAATCAAATAAGAAAAAGCTGTACTTGTAAAACAAGTTAATTCCTATTGAAACATATGATGTGATCAACAGTTAAATGAGAATTGGGCTGGTCAGGGAGATCTTGGAAGGCTTCTCAGAAGAAGCGATAAACATGTTGAGATCTGAAGTCTGTAAGATAAGTCAGCTGGGAGAGCATTCATGCTCTGAGGTTCTGTATACTCTAGGAGGGAAGATAGATAGCATGCTTGAAAAATAAGTACACTCATGATTTTATTTAAAAATATACAAGAAAAGAGGGACTTCCCTGGTGGTGCAGTGGCTGAGACTCTGAGCTTCCAATGCAGGGGGCCCAGGTTGGATCCCTGGTGAGAAAACGAAGATCTCATATGCCTCAACTAAGGCCTGGAAAGTGAAAGTGAAGTCGCTCAGTCGTGTCCGACTCTTCGCGACCCCATGCAGCACACCAGGCTCCTCCGTCCATGGGATTTTCCAGGCAAGAGTACTGGAGTGGGTTGCCGTTGGCCAAATAAATAAATAAAAATCTTAAAATATATACATACATATATATATACATACATATATATATATATATATATATATACATACATATATATATATACACACACACATATATATACATAAAAAGAAAAATCAAACTACAGCTGAAAGCTAACTGGATCTATTTCCCAATAAAAATGAAGATTTAAAATGGCAAGTACTTCATGAATATAGGAAATCAGTCAAACTGACTTTAAATAGAACAACTACAAATAATGAAGCAAAACCATTGCTATTGAGTACACTTGTTTCTTTAGGTTAAACTGTAATCAGCACCATTTTTGTAATTTCTACCTCCCACATAGTAGGGGCATTGAGCCTGTAAAAGCAATTTCTTTTGCCAAATGCAGGTCATGAAATAAAATCTGATCACTAAAGCTATAAGTCCTCAAACTATGTCAAATTGTAGGCCCTCTCTAATTCATAATTAATATTAATAATGACATAATTCACCAAAACAGAAATCAGAATAAAATTACCAAGAAAAAATGCTAAACTGTTATTGTAATAGCTTTCGTTTTGGACCTAGAGTGAAAAAGTCTATTTAGAGTGGAAATATTTATGGAACAGAAATCAAGTGCAGCCACTGCTACTAACTAGTTCAGTGTCCTAGATTGAATTAATTTACTTTTCAGGGACTGACCTATAAAAATAACAAAGGAAGAGGTTAGGAATGAAACTAATTCTAAAATATGACAAGGTAAGAAAATTATGGTTGCAAAGCTTGCTTTGCATTTTTCTGACTCTATTTATTTGTTTTGTTTTTGGTCTGTCAAGTTTCTAAAAATCATGACTACACAACAATTTAATCTTTCACTTTTATGAGAATTAACAGTGGAAAACTGACCTTGATTTTAGTATGCTGGTGGTTTAGTCGCGCTAAGTCCTGTCCGACTCCTGCAACCCCATGGACTAAAGCCTGCCAGGCTCTTCTGTCCATGAGATTCTCCGGGCAAGAATACTGGAGTGGGTTGCCATTTCTTTCTCCAGGAATCAAACCCAGGTCTCCTGCATTGCAGGTATATTCTTTACCAACTGAGCTACAAGGAAAGCATTTAGTATAGACTGAGCTTACAACTACTATCTCTCTAGAAGGAAAATTTACTAAGCAATAGAGATCAACTGTACAGGAAAGGTGGGCTAAATGTAAGAATGGAGAACTGTGCTTTCTTGGTTTTAAGAAAACAAGTAATTTGTTTGTAAATGTGGAAACTCCTTCATTTTTACAAGTCTTTTCTTGTCAGCTGGTATAAAGAAAGTGTGCATTTACAA
This sequence comes from Giraffa tippelskirchi, assembly GCF_054371585.1. Lineage (NCBI taxonomy): Eukaryota > Metazoa > Chordata > Mammalia > Artiodactyla > Giraffidae > Giraffa > Giraffa tippelskirchi. The sequence continues at coordinate 77,310,897 of NC_137275.1, read as the reverse complement.
TTCATTTAAACAAATACTGCACTCTAGTGAGCCAGAGATGAACAGGCTTCTTCACAAGCTGTTTAAAAGGAAGAGACAGTATTCCAGAATATTTTCTTTCATTTATCTGCCTTAGTAATATGGCACTTAATTTTAGATAATTTAAATAAGTCTAGACAATCTATAATAACTGTATGTAGAAATATATTTTCCTATTGCTTTTCAAAAGACTAAATCTGTAACTCTAAAACATCCCAGAAGAGCACAAATGACTGCATTTTAAGTTCACAGGGTGTGTGGTACAAAATGGAACTAGAAGGAAATTGTTGATGCCAAGGAATCATCCTGCATCTGAACCCCAGGAAATGAGGTCAGAGAAGACCCAAATGAAAATAGCTCTGGATCAGGGTCCCAGAGACTGTAGGTGTTAAGGACAAACATGTGGAAAACTTTTTAAGAATTTCAGTCTGAGAAATTTAAGGGGTTTGCTATGGCTGGAAACAACATTTATTGGCAGCAACTATGTGTGATACACTCCCCTAGAAGATGAAGATTTAGCAGAGAATAAAACAAACAAAAATCACTGCATGGCTATTCTATTCTGGCAGAAAGAGACAGAAATGCAAAAGGAAAAAGTAGAACAAAATGTAATTTAGCTACTTTTATAAAGACAGTATGTTGTATTTTAATAGTTATAAATAGTAAGGGGGAAATAGCCAAGCAGACAGAAGAGTTGACTTTCAGTATTATCATTCTAGTGATGTGTCTCAAACACAGATCTTCAGGCCAGAGTTCTATCCTGATTCCAGACTTTTATATATATTTGAGAAATGCAATATTGTCTGCCGTATCAGCAAACAAAGAGGGTTACAGTCATCAGTGATTGTAGCCACCACCAAGGGGAGCTGGTGAGCTCTGAGGGAACTCAGGAAGGAAAGGAATATCTACCATCTAGCAGTCATCAGACTGCAGCCACTCCCCTATGGTGAGCCCTCAGGAAACTCATGATATGAAAACAGAAGATATTGACCCCATATAACTGAGGTGCATATCAAAAGGATGTCTTCAGTGATCCCAGGCTGTTGCTTCTTCCTATACATGGAAAAGTACTGAATTCCTTAACTTGAGATAGCTAAGTTTTCCTTGATTAACAGTAATCTTTTTTTTACCAAGTCCAAACTAGCTCTGCTTGCTGCACAACAAGGCAATGAATCTGAGAGATGAGGTGTTGAGGCAAAGAATATGACTTTATTCGGAAAGCTGCCTGACTGAGAAGATGGCAGACTAATGTCTCAGAAGTAACCATCTTGGGGCCTGGATGCCAGGTTCTTTTATAGAGTCAGAGAGAGAGGAACTAAAGTCAAAAGGAAGAATAGAGAGGGAGAGGCAGTGAGTAAGTAAAAAGGATCTTCAGTCTTGGAAAACATCTCCAGGACAGCCTTTGAAAGGGGTGGTTTATCTCTTCTATCCACAGGTGGGCAGAGTCAGATCATCTCTATATGAGCTGAATAAAGGCACTTCAGTTTCCAGTCAAGCAGAGGGGCAGGGTCCTCTGAAGCAGATCATTATTTATGATTATAACAAAAGGAACAAAAAACAGTCAAAGAAACAGTTCCCAAAACAGAATCAGAATTGGCTTCTCTGCAACATTCTGTTCCTTCTACCTGCTCTTTGCTGCAAAACTTCTACATATTCTAGCTCCCCCATAACTTACTCCAAGTGGTTCAATCAGAATTACTTGAGATGCTGCTTTGCAGGCCCAAGGTCCTAAAAATTTGCACCAAATAAAACATAACTCTCAAGTTCTTGGTTTGAATATGTTTTCAGTCAACACATTCAACTGCCCATTTGACCTGAATGATTAATTACTTCCATTAATAATCGATATCTCAGAATTAATATATCCAAAATTATACTTATCACCCCTCCAAATTGTAAAGTAGAGGGTATGTACATATCAAACCTGGAGCACTAACTAAAGTTCAAATAGAAAGCAAGTCTTGTAACGGGGAAAAAAATAAAAAGAACTTGTGAAAGAACTTTTTGAGTAAATGTTGGTCTTGGTAGCTTGCACCATTGGAAGGAACCCCAGCCATCCCCAAAACAGGGCAAGAGCAATAGTTAGAACCACTGAGATCACTAAGAAGCAGATGTTTTTTGCAAAGTGGTGGCCTAAAAAGACCAGCAGCATATTTTATTCAGAGACTTGAGAAGGAGAATTTAGTCATACAAGTGAAATAATTGGAGGCAGATTGGCAGTGACTAATGAAATCTTGGGTGAGAGCATCCAGTGCACCTGAAGGGCTTTGCTCCAATTGGACCGTAGGCAGATGTTTTGAAATTAAATGAAATGGTCCTCATTCCATAGGAGAAAGTTTGACAGTATTTTTAAAGAGGCAGAATTTTTATAGACAGAAAAGTTAAACATACAGCTGTCCTACTGGTACCTTCAAAGTCCACCACTGCTGAGCCACTGGTCATCCTATGTGGCCCACTCCCTGGGAGTGATGTAAGAAATAGATGGGCTCCAGGTTAGACATTTACAATCAGCCTCCTGTTTGCCCTCCAAAATGGAAGTAACAACAGGGTAAGTAGCCAGTGTTTGTCTCTTGTATGTATCTGAAGATAACAGTCATGGCAAGGGGAAAAACCTTTTTGAGTAAAGGATTAAGGGATCTCCATCCCCCCTCTTTTGGGACAAGGGAGAAACTATATATATATTCAGAAAGGCTCCTTGTGGGTCAAAAGTCAAAGGATAACGGCAGGCCATAATGAGTCCTGCTCCTCCCAGAAGCCTTCACTTCAAGATCCATCTTGGCTGAGGGCACATCCCAGGGGGGTTCCCAGGGTAGGTCAGGTGTGGGGCAAGGAACCAGATAATCGGCATGAAGGAAGACAAAGACCCGGAAGAACTGATCTATATAAATGACTTAAATGCTTCTTTACTGTGCTCCTCCTCACTAGGAGGACACCCACACTCTTTCTCTCTGTGTATCTCTGCCTTGCTTCTATCTCAACTAAACAAACTGTTTCCCTATGTGCTATACCACTTGTTTTTATGCTATGTCTCTAATAATAAGCTGTATCTGCATTTCTAGGTTCTGTCTCCATGATAAATGTATTTTTCACTGGGGGCAAGGATCCAGGGAAAAACAGCTTCTAACCTTTAGCCCTTGCTGGTTTGGTGGCTAGGATTCTTAGTTTTCATCCAAGCTACCCATGTTCAATTCATGGGCAGGGAATTAAGATCTTGCTTCATGCCACTGCTCATGGTCGCTTCTTTGAGATCAGGGGCATTTATAGGGCCTTCTGTAGGAAGATCCTTGAAGACTGATGTGACAGTGTTAGCATAAGCTCATGTGCCTGACACACAGTGAGGCCAAACAAACTGAAACAAAACTGGGCTCCCGGAGCCCCACAGGGCCCTGCTGGGGTTATCAAGAGCACCAGCATAGCTTCAATATATTAAGTAAACAAAGAACGAATCCCTGATACCTCAGTAGGGAATTGTTTTGCCCTCAAACTAGCTGAGGATATTTACATTTCACATTCTAACTTCAGAATAATTTGTAAAACTGTAAAGTTTATTTTCTAATATGTTTCCATTAAAAATTATTTGGAATACTATCATAACAATTTTTAATTACTTGCTGAATCAGAAGAGATAACAAGATATTGGGAAACTATTAGTTTGGTGGCAATTTCTGAGTTTAAAATTGCAATTCTGCAGTTACTAATAGTATGACCAGGGGAGAGAGAAAGATTCTACATACTCAATTATGAGTAAAATTCAGGTAAAAGTGAAAGTCATTCACTCATATCTGACTCTTTGCGACCCCATGGACTGTAGTCCATGGAATTCTCCAGGCCGGAATACTGGAGTAGGTAGCTGTTCCCTTCTCCAGGGGACCTTCCCAACCCAGGGATTGAACCCAGGTCTCCCACATTGCAGGTGGATTCTTTACCAGCTGAGCCACAAGGGAGGCCCAAGAATACTGGAGTGGGTAGCCCATCCATTCTCCAGTGGATCTTCCCAACCCAAGAATCAAACCGGGATCTCCTGCATGGCAGGTGGATTCTTTACCAACTGAGCTATCAGGGAAGCCCTTAATATGCAGGTAATACTAACCAAATAAGGTTGTTGTGAGGATCAAATGGAACTTCAGTGAAGGTTCCAGTATTTCCCAGGAACTCAGTAATTAGTTTTCTTAGAATTGTGTATGTCACTTCTTTAGAGAAGAAACAGAATAACTGAGATTGAAGATCTTTGCTGTTCTCCATGGCACATTTGAATGATGTTTATGTCCACAAGTCCAAACATATTAGTGGTATTCTCCTATAATTTATTAAGTCCTTGAGTCCTTACTATGCTTCAGGCTCTGCTCTAGATTTGAAATCTCTGCCTTCTCAACTTTGTCATTGTGCGTGTTGCCCCTGAAGTTCTTTATTTTCAATTTAAAAATTTCACAGAGAGAGAAAGATAAGGAAATGGCATGCATGGTCTTGGCCAGAGGGAATATGCCACGCAGGTAGCAGATGCTTTTCAGAAATTTCATGATTTTTAGGAAGATAACTGTAGGATTCCACCAGTCACACGTTCAATCATCTCCTGAACTTGTTTTTACTATAAAATTTGACAACAGAGGAGATTGGCTTCTGAATAAATTTTTCTAAAGTGGAAAAAATAAAATCAGATAATGCATAACATTTATGTGAAGAATGCTACAGAGAATAGAACACTACCTTGGAGGCAGAGTAAGTTAAACACAAAATGAACCCTGCTTTTATCGTTATTCTCAGACTGATTTAGCTATATTCTCGAGAGAATAATGTGCCTGTCCTCTAGAAGTGAAATGAACTATTGAGTTTTAGGATTTGAAGAAAAATTTTTGAAAGGAAACCTCTGTATTCATTAAGAGCCTATTACCAATTCACATATGTTGTTGTTTTCCAAACAAAGATAACACTTCAAATTGTATGTGAAGGTCTAGCTGGGACTACAGAGTGAACTATCTTTGACATTCCCTCATGGAATGTTTTTATAGAAATGAAATGGGCTAAAATATAAAAATGTAGTATTCCTTGTGGAAAAGGGAGTAAAGAAGAAATATCATAAAGGAGCAATAAGAAACACTGATCTATGAAACCCAGCCCTTGATTCTCCCCCTCCCACTTAGTTTTCAGGTCTTGCTTTGTGTTCTCAGGTTTCTCTAGCACTGCCTGGTAGAGGATCATTTGTTTACCCACGTGCCAGCTACTTCCCTTTTACTCTCACTTCCCACTAAGCGCTGCAGGTTTGGGACACTGAGAAGTACATGGCCCAGGGCCACTGCTTTAATTAGGTACGCTTGTGCTTAATTATAACAGAAAAATGTAACACAGCCTAAGGTCTTTTTCCTAATATGAAGACTGCCTTTTGGTGTACAGCTATTTAGAGGAAACTCCATAGGAATTACCCTGTTATTTTCATTATATATGATATCTTGTGCTGTTGATCCTAAAAGTTGAGTATGCATACCTAAGAAGACATATTCTTTTGATCTGATAGAATAAACATAGTATATACATTATATATATATACATAATATATATACATAGTATATACATTATAGTCATTTGTAGTCTATCATATGTATGAATATTGTTGCAGGAATTTTACACATAAGTTTCAAACACAGTTCTTGCCTGTCGTTATATACACAGAACGATAATCTTAGACTCTTTGACAATGAATTCACTCTCCTGTAAGAAACACTGAGAGTAACAACACTTACAGGGTCCTTACAACCGACCAGGAATTGTTCTACTTTCTTTGATTTGTTAATTTATAAGACATTAAGAACCTTGTGATTTAAAAACTACTATTATGCTTTTTTCAAAGAACAGAGATGTAAGATAACTTGGTCAAGGTCACACAGCTGATAAGTGGCGAAATCAACAACCGAACTAAGACAGTCTGGCACTGAGTCCACTCTCTAAACTTCTATGCTACACCACTCATAAGGTGCATGAACTGAACGTGCCTGGGCTTACTGTACTGCTCAGTGAAATGTTAATTGAGCTCTATTCTTTGAAAATTAATTATTACTGATCAAGTTGATTGGTTCACTGCTGTGTTGTTTTTTCTTCGGGTTTCCACAAACAAAAAGAATTCAAATTGTTTATTATTGCTTCAATTCAGTTCAATGCATTGATAAAGAACATAGAGCCAAGAAAAAAACATATAGCAGTTCCTGGCATATGAAAAAGATTCAGTAAGTGCCAGTGTAAGCTGCTGTGACACCACACAGATTTTTTACTTTATAACTTACTGATTCACAAACTATATTTGGTCCCAATATACTGCCAGTAAATGGCTAGGTTTGGCACTGGAAGTAAAATGTCTAATGTGGCATTATTTCTGCCTGAAAGGAGTTTATAATAGTGTATAGCATTCTCTATTATCTCTGAGGCCATATCATTTCAATGTATGGGCTACCTTTCATCTGTATCCCTTTTCCTGAGGGCCATAACAATAGCCTTAGAAGATTCCTCTGCCTCTGCCTCAGAACAGACCAGAGAAATGAGTACACACATACACACACAGACTCACACAGACACATACATACATACACACACACAGTCCCATGAAACAGTAAACCATATTTAATGACTTAAGGTTGTGAATAAATACCATAGTTTCCTGACTTCTTCGGTGAGGAAATGCTGAGGCTTGTGTTCTATCATTTTTCAGAACTTTCCTATAAGATTAAGCTCCAGTTGCCCACAGTGGTATCTGGCTTGATATTCATTTTTTACTGACTGTTATTCACTGTCTCACTCTCCCTCCCCTCTACAACAGTATCCTGGGTTTATCAGCCAAACCACTTAACTGTGTTTGAATCACTGTCTTCAGGGATCCCTGCTCCTAGGGGAATTTTAACTAAAATACGGGAAATAGGTAAGTACAGACATATGAAAACCAGGTAAGACTATTAATCCTACATTAAACATTGATACTGGGTACAGTGCAGATTAAGAAACAAAGAAATAGGAGAAGAAAATGCCAATTTATCCTGAGACTGTTTGAAGGCAGTGAAGAGAGGAGAGAGTACTTTAGGAAAAGCAAAGAACTTCAGTAGATACAGTGAGAAAGTCTGTATCAGTGTGTTAGGAAGTTCATTATAGCTTCAGTAGAGTATAAGGTGGAGGCAGGAAGTGAGAGAGTTAGTCTGGGATAGATCAGAGACAGCCTTCTTCATCTTGATGAAGAGGTTAGACTTAATTTTGTAGGCAATGGAGTCATTAAGTCAAACTTTGACGTTTTAGTCAATTAAGTGACTATATGTAGTTTGCATTTTAGAAATGTTAATCTTGCAATAGTACAAATAATTATGCTTCCACAGATAACAGCAAGAAAGACCATCAGAAGAGCACTGCAAAGTCTAAAGGAAGACGTGAAGCAGGAACTAAGTCAAAGAAATGAAAGTGGAGAAGAGAACAGAGACTAAGGGGAAGTTAGGAAGGTAGAATCAATTGACCTAGTCAACTGGTAAGAAGCTAGAACACGGTATGTGAAAAGAATGTAGAAATTCTTTCTATTGCTTTCTCTGATACCTGGGTGTGTGGAAGTGTCTTTCACAAACACAGAAGAAATCACAGGGGGAATAGGCATTAATTTAGGAAGTGGAAAGGAAAAGCTACAAGATAATTAATTCAGTTTTAAAGATGTTATTGAAATATTCCTAGTACATCTGGGAATTTTCTAGTAGACAACTGTATGTGGAGAAAAGAGAAAGATTTGGGGATTTCATAATATAACTATACTAAATATCTACTCTCACGTAACTACTTCAAATGCAGTGGCTTATAACAAAAATGACTTATGATTTCTCATAGTTCTGTAGGTTGGCTAAGCAGTTTTCCCCCTTGTCTCATCTGGACTTACTCAAGTAGCTGCATGCAGCTGCTGGCTGGCAGTCTGGCTAAAATGGAAGCAACAAAGTGGCCTTGGTCAGAGATCTTGGAACTTGGACTGTTTTATCACTTCCATGTGGCTTTGCATCCTTCACACCAGCTTCCTTACATGTCAAGAGACAAGAGTGGAAGCTGCAATGTCTCCTAAGATTCTGTGCAATATCACACCTGCCACATTTTACTTGTCTAAGCAAATCACAAGGCCAGCAAAACTCAAGGGGGTGATGAAGTAACAAGGTTACATTGCAAAGTCACCTCAGAGCATCAGAGAAAGGTGTGATTCAGCAAGTGCTGTTATTATAACAGACAAGTCCAAAGTGGATTTGAAATCTTGGATGTACAAGCTTTGTAAGTAGGAACTGAAGTCAAGTGAGCAGGGCATCAGGAGCCAAGTAAGAGATTCAAGGAAAAGTTAAGGAACAAATGCAAAAAAGAGAAAGGGTCTAAGGAAGCCAGGAAAAAAATTTTCTCAAGAATAACAGAGAAGCACCAAAAAACTCTGTGGTAGTCAGCAATACTAAAACCAAAAATTACTCAGATTTGGCAATTAGAAACTCATTAGTGTCGTTTGCCAAAGTAGTTACAGTGCTGCAGTGGTGGGTAGAGACAGAAACTTGATTGCGGCGGCTTGAGAAATAATTGGATGTGTGTCGGGAGCCGCGATAGGCATTACTGACAAAATGGAGGCACGGCCCCAACCCCCTCTCCTCATCCCGCAGGCACGGTCCCGGGATGAAGGAGTTAGGTCTTGTGATTCTGACTTGTCCTTTCCTTCCTCCGGTTGAGTTGGCTGGAAAGAATGTTATAATCCATAAAGTTAACTATTGACATTTGTTCAAGGATCTTTACAAAGAATGTTCCAGGATGAGCACATAGGCTGCAGCTTGAGGCCATGGGAAACATTGTTATCTGAAACCTGCTTGTAAGGAGAATGTTTATGGCAAAAGAAGTTTGCTGAGTTTAGGGGTTAGGAATAATTAAGAATAGTTAGAAGCTAAAAGTTTAAGGTATGTTGTAGTCTTGGCATATTTTACTATAGCTTACGGAAACTAGGTATTTTAGAGATACTAATAGCTAAAAGCCTTTTTAGGAGATGATGAGCTTAAGTTACTAGGGGATAACAGGATTTAAAGAAATAAGGAATAAACTGAGGAATGTGATATACAGCCCAGAGACAAACTTGAGTTACAATGTTATCACAAGGACACTTAAGAGGGAACTCTGAAGGACAACAATGATTTATGGAGACAGTAAATATGGGTGAGGGGAAACTGAAGATGTCATATCTCTGACCTAATGCTTTTGTAAAAGTATAAAAGAAAACCTGATGCTTAAAATAAACATGCAGCCCAGTGCTTTGAGCCAGAGACTGCATCATTTTCTCCACCGAGATGCAGTCCAAATGAGTGAGAGGCTGCATCATTTGCCGACCCCGTTCATCCCTTCAGGGCGATTCCCTGGCTGCCGGAGCTGGACTCCGGCAGATGTGAATATCTATTTGTCATTTTATCAAGTTAGTTTATAAAAGGAAAAAGGATATAGGACTGTATATGGGAAATGCAGCAAAGGAGAGTAATGAAAGAATGTATGTAACAATGAGCTCTTAGTAAATTGGCTGTAATTGCTTTTTTTAAGAAGTAGCCCATGATTAATACATTTTAAGACCTCATTGTTACTATCTTGATACACAATTCCACAGCATAATAATCAGCGCTTGTTCCCTAATATTCTGTTGTGTCAAATTCTTAAAAAACTAAAAAATAGGAACTTCCCTGGTGGGGCAGAAGATAAGAATCTGCCTGCCAATGGAGGGGAGAAGGGTTTGATCCCTGGTCCAGGAGGATTCTACATGCCAATGAGCAGCTAAGCCTGTGTGCTACAACTACTGAGCCTGTGTGCCACAACTACTGAAGCCCGTGTGCCACAACTACTGAAGCTTGCACACCCCAGAGCCTGTGCTCCTCAACCAGAGAGGCCACCACAATAAGAAGCCCACGCACCGCAATGAAAAATTTGCCCTGGTCACCGCAATCAGAGAAAGTCCATGAAAAGCAACAAAGACGCAGCACAGCCAAAAACAGATAAGGAAATTAAAAACAAAACCAAAAAATTACTTTAAAGCAAACTTAAATTGTCAAAGTTATCAAATATTTCATTTGACACATTAATTAATGAAGTAACCACTAAGATTTTGTATTGAAGTAACCAATAAGTAACCAAATAATGAATTAACCAAGAAAATAGGCTAAATGTTTTCACCCTGTTTTTGTCAGGGCCTTAATCCCAATGTAATAGTATTGGAAGTGGGACCTTTGGGAGGAAGTTAGGTTTAGATGAGGTTGGAAGGACAGCTCACCCATTATGGGATCAATAACCTTAAAAAAGGGGGCTTCCCAGAAAAAGAATCCGCTGCCAATGCAGGAGATGTAAGAGATGTGGGTTTGATCCTTGGGTCCAACAGATCCCCTGGAGGGGGGCATAGCAACCCACTCCAGTATTCTTGCCTGAAAAATCCCATGGACAGAGGAGCCTGCTGGGCTACAGTCCATAGGGTCACACAGAATTGACATGACTGAAGCGACTTAGCATGGAAACACACATCCTTAAAAAAAAAGAGAGAGAAAGAGATGAGATATCCTCTCTCTCTCCTTGAATACACTAAGAAAAGGCCATTTGAAGACATAACCAGAAAGAGAGCCCTCATCAAGAACACAATCCTATTGGTATCCTGATCTTGGATTGTTAGCTTCTAGAACCATAAGAAATAAATGTTTGTGGTTTAGGTCACCCACTCTATATTATTTGATGTGGCAGCCCAATTCAACTGAAACAAATGTTAGGACCCATTCAAAGAATTTGTATATGTGGGCCATGTATATGTGGAAATGAAATTGTTAACAGGAAAAAATCAGATACTTTCAAGTAAATAAACCTTTGTGTTGAGGTGAACTTTTTTATCAGGCAGAAACAAATGTATCTCTACTGCAGAGGATTTACTTGTATTACTATGAACAAGAATTCCTGAATTATTATAAATTTTCCACAAACTGGCTCCTATCTGTATAAAGTTGCAAAATAGCCTATTGGCTAGAAAGACAATGAGCGATACCACTCCCTTCCCACCCCTCTCTCACCATGTAAACCCAGAAGAGTCCTGTAGAAATGCTGAGCCCTGAAAGAACATCCAGTAATCTTTTTTGCCCATTTCCAAACCCTGGCCAATATGTTCTTTTCCTGGTAGCTTTCAGATACTACTACATATAATGATTTATGGCAAAAGGAATATCCCAAGTTTAACTTAAGTGTTCTGAATGACAATGTCAGAATGGATTCTGTAATTTGAACAGGGTTTATAAAATTAACCTTGATGTATCATTTCAAAGTTAAATGACATAATCAAATGTTGACTGATAACAAGTAATTTAAAAAGCCCACTATAATGAGCACATGATCATTATACAAGCATTTATACAAAATCAGTCTTTTAGATGATGTAATAACATAGGAAAAATTAACAAATTATTTTATTTTTGGATAATTTTATACCACTGTTCAGACCTCATATCTGGTATCATTTTCTGCCTAGGTAGTGACCTTCAGACTTGATTACTTTCCAGAAAACAGTTTGAACATAGATCCTTTTAGGGATATCCATTTGTGGAGCTCAAATTCATAAGTAAACTATGTTAGGAGAGTAATAAGAAACCACTTGAGTACCTAAACGCATTCTACATACTTTCCAAAACTGAATCCCTACTTCTCTCTACCCACCCATGCGTGTGAATGCATGGGCACCTGTGTGCATGTTTGCATGCACATACATGCACCCCTCAGCTCTTGTTACGCTGCACTGTCCTGGGGCTGAAAACCTTCTGCGCTGTATGCTGTGCTTATTTGTTCAGTTGCGTGACTCTGCGATCCTATGGACTGCAGCCCACCAGGCTCCTCTGTCCATGGGGATTCTCCAACCAAGAATACTGGAGTGGGTTGCCATGTCCTCCTCCAGGAGATCTTCCCAACCCAGGGACTGAAACCAGATTTCTTGCATTGCAGGCAGATTCTTAACCAACTGAGCCACCAGGCAAGCCCCAAAACCTCCTGGGTCCTAAATAAAAGGGGAGAGTTTCTCTAACAGATAAAGAAACTTTTGAACTTCTTGCATTTTTTTCTTAAAGATATTTCTGTTGAGGGTAAAATCTGACACTGGAATCTATCATCTTTCTGTACTGTTTTTATATTAGAAATGCAGATATAAAGAACTGGTGGTATGAACCATGCCAAATAGCTCTTCTTTACCTAGTTAGCTTCTTCTACTCCTCACTCTCCCACATTATCCAAAAATGCATTGTTCTTGACACAGAATCACAACAGAGTGCAAAGCCAAGAGACCAGAATTATTGAACAAGTAAAAAAAAAATTAGGTAAGGAATATTGACCACATTTTTTTCATGCAATTAAAATAAAAAATTAAATATTGCAGCAATCCTCAATACTCAAATCTAGGGTTTGTCATGAAATGGGTACAGTGGGAAGATTATCAGAGAAAAGCCAGAAGTACAGATTAATAATATGAAATCTTTTAAATATTGCCAGAAGGTTTTTTTAGAATTAGAATATTCATCAAGATTATCAGGTAAAGTTCACCAACAAAACTTTTATGCTTTTTTCTTTTTTTTTTTTTCAGATTTAGGACTTCTTATACAAATAAGTATTTTTCAGTTCTACACAAACCAACCATAAAATACTCTAATTCGAGTCAATATTTATACTATTTATTCATAAAAATACTCAATACATTTTTCTATAATAATAATTTTCTAGCTACATGATCAATTCATTTGTAGCTTTACGTATTTTTCTTTCCTTAAATGTATGGAAAAATATGATCATGTTCAATTTCATGAAAAGTATTTCAAATAAACTTTAAATTTACAATTATTTCTCTAAATTTATGATATAATTGCATAAGAAAACTAATTGAATTGATAAATCAGCATAGAAAATATTTTTAAGTATTTAGCATCTTGTGAGTATGGGAAAACAGATTCTAAAGTTTTCATATGTATGCATAGATAAGTATGACAAGCAAAAAATGTGTTATATTTGATAAAAATATTTAAATGTCATGGAACGGAAATATCAAATCAAATAGTAACAGAAAAGGAATACATCTTACAAGTGTTAAACAAGAACTGGTTTGGATTATTGGAAAAGTGTTCAGGTTATTATCATTTTTGAATTCCATTAAATACACTTAATAGAGTGACACAGTATTTTATTAGCTAAGATTTCCCATCAGTGGGAAATGACTTTTGCAACTATATAAAATTTAAGATAAATAAATTCAAGTGCCAAGTTAAACATGTGTGAGAAGGTATATAATTTTTTAAAATTCTATTTGGAGTTATGGGGTAGAAATTCGGATCCCACTGGTTTGTATTGAATGTTTTATGCTCTTAAGAGCACTTCCTTGCTGCTGCTGCTGCTGCTAAGTCGCTTCAGTCGTGTCCGACTCTGTGCGACCCCATAGACGGCAGCTCACCAGGCTCTGTTGTCCCTGGGATTCTCCAGGCAGGAACACTGGAGTGGGTTGGCATTTCCTTCTCCAGTGCATGAAAGGGAAAAGTGAAAGTGAAGTCGCTCAGTCGTGTTCGACTCCTAGCGACCCCATGGACTGTAGCCTACCAGGCTCCTCTGTCCATGGGATTTTCCAGGCAAGAGTACTGGAGTGGGGTGCCATTGCCTTCTCCAAGAGCACTTCCTTAAGAGCATTTATTTTAGTTTGTACTTATGAATATCTTTCTATGTACTTGAATTAACATTAGTCTTCCCCAGTAATTTGTGTGTTTAATGGAATTAGGGATGGGGCTTACTTTTGTTTATCAGTATTCTCAACAACTTGTGCAGAGTCTAGACTACCACAGATAATGATATGTATTGCTGTTCAATTGCTTAGTTGTGTCAACTCTTCGTGATCCAATGGACTGCAGCACGCCAGGATTCCCTGTCCTTCACATTATCCCGGAGCTTGCTATGGCTGTATTAAATTATTCACTTAGCTAACCTCCAAGCAAAATAACATTTCTCCCATCATTCTCAACACATATTAAATCTCTGCCTCTTCCTCTTTGATGTCCTTCTATACCTAAAAATCCTGCTAGACAAATCAGTGCCACCTGTGGAAATTAGTACCATCCTATATTGTATGACTCTTGTAATATAGTTATCATTTTACTAACACTAAATGTTTAGCCTTTTATTACTATTACCATTTTCAGAGACGAAGTTGCACACCTAGAAAATGTTGTACAATGTAACTTTGCAAAATTAATATAAGCTGATTTCTGGTACTTAAGCCAAAATTGTTGCAGGTTTTGAAGTCTTCACATGTTTCATGTCTTTTAGTTTTCCTGTGTTTTAAAACTCAAAATAATTTTCCTTCAATTTCATCCCTACAAAATTTGATTATTAGTTCAAATATTCAAGGGATACTCATGAGAATTATAACAGTTGACAATGAAAAGATGGTGAATAAATACAATGTTGAATGACAACTCATGCTTTTCGCAAAAAAATGTGTTCTCTGCATTACTATTAAAAGGCAAATTTATTGGACAGGTGTCCATCTGTTCAGTTCAGTTCAGTCACTCAGTGGGGTCTGACTCTTTGTGACCCCATGTACTGCAGCAGGCCAGGCCTTCTTGTCTACCACTGACTCCCAGAGTCTCCTCCAACTCATGTCCATTGAGTCCGTGATGCCATCCAATCATCTCATCCTCTATTGTCCCCTTCTTCTTCCACCATCAATCTTTCCCAGCATCCAGGTCTTTTCAAATAGTCAGTTCTTTGCATCAGGTGGCCACAGTATTGGAGTTTCAGCTTCAGCAGCAGTCGTTCCAATGAATATTCAGGATTGTTTTCCTTTAGGATGGATTGGTTGGATCTCCTTACAGTCCAAGGCACTCTCAAGAGTCTTCTCCACATCACAGTTCAAAAGGATCAATTCTTCAGTGCTCAGCTTTCTTTATAGTCCAAATCTCACATCCATACATGACTACTGGAAAAACCATAGCTATGACTAGATGGACCTTTGTTGGCAAAGTAATGTCTCTACTTTTTAATATGCTGTCTACCTTGGTCAAAACTTTTCTTCAGAGGGGCAAATGTCTTTTAATTTCCTCACTGCAGTCACAATCTGCAGTGATTTGGGAGCCCCCCAAAATAAAGTCTGTCACTGTTTCCATTGTTTCCCCATCTATTTGCTATGAGGTGATGGGACCAGATACCATGATCTTAGTTTTCTGAATGTTGAGCTTTAAGCCAACTTTTTCACTCTCTTCTTTCACTTTCATCAAAAGGCTCTTTAGTTCTTCTTTGCTTTCTGCCATAAGGATGATGTCATCTGCATATCTGAGGTTATTGATATTTCTCCTGGCAATCTTGATTCCAGCTTGTGCTTCCTCCAGCCCAGCGTTTCTCATGATGTACTCTGCATCTGTGTTAAATAAGCAGGGTGACAATATACAGCCTTGATGTATTCCTTTCACAATTTGGAACCATTCTGTTCAATGTCCAGTTCTAACTGTTGCTTCCTGACCTGCATACAGATTTCTCAATAGGCAGGTCAGGTGGTCTGGTATTCCCATCTCTTTCAGAATTTTCCACAGTTTATTGATCCACACAGTCAAAGGCTTTGGCATAGTCAATAAAGCAGTAATAGATGTTTTTCTGGAATTCCCTTGCTTTTTCGATGATCCAACGGAGGTTGACAATTTGATCTCTGGTTCCTCTGCCTTTTGTAAACCCAGCTTGAACATCTAGAAGTTCATGGTTCATGTACTGTTGAATCCCAGCTTGGAGAATTTTGAGCATTACTTTTCTAGCATGTGAGATGAGTGCAATTGTGCGGTAGTTTGAGCATTCTTTGTCACTGCCTTTCTTGAGACTGGAATGAAAACTGAGCTTTTCTAGTCCTGTGGCCACTGCTGAGCTTTCCAAATCTGGTGGCCTATTGAGTGTAGCACTTCCACAGCATCATCTTTCACGATTTGAAATAGCTCAACTGCAATTCCATCACCTCCACTAGCTTTGTTTGTAGTGATGCTTTCTCAGGCCCACTTACTTCACATCCCAGGATGTCTGGCTCTAGGTGGGTGATCACACCATCATGATTATCTTGGTCATGAAGATCTTTTGTGTATAGTTCTTCTGTGTATCCTTGACACCTCTTCATAATATCTTCTGCTTCTGTTAGGTCCATACCATTTCTATCCTTTATTGAGCCCATCATTGCATGAAATATTCCCTTGGTGTCTCTAATTTTCTTGAAGAGATCTCCAGTCTTTCCCATTCTGTTGTTTTCTTCTATTTCTTTGCACTGATCCCTGAGGAAGGCTTTCTTATCTCTCCTTGCTATTCTTTGGAACTCTCCATTCAAATGGGTATATCTTTCCTTTTCTTCTTTGCTTTTCACTTCTCTTCTTTTCTCAGCTATTTGTAAGGCCTCCTCAGACAGCTATTTTGCTTTTTTGCATTTCTTTTTTTGGGGATGCTCTTGATCCCTGCTCCTGTACAATGTCATGAACCTCCATTCATAATTGTTCAGGTACTCTGTCTATCAGTTGTAATCCCTTGAATTTATTTCTCACTTCCACTATATAATCGTAAGGAATTTGATTTAGGTCATTCCTGAATGGTCTAGTGGTTTTCTCTACTTTCTTCAATTTCAGTCTGAATTCGGCAATAAGGAGTTCATGATCTAAGCCAGTCACCTCCAAGTCTTGTTTTTGCTGAATGTATCGAGCTTCTCCATCTTTGGCTGCAGAGAATATAATCAATCTGATTTTGGTATGGACCATCTGGTGATGTCCATGTGTAGAGTCTTCTCTTGTGTTGTTGGAAGAGGGTGTTTGCTATGACCAGTGTGTTCTCTTGGCAAAGCTCTATTAGCCTTTACCCTGTTTCATTCTGTACTCCAAGGCTAAATTTGCCTGTTACTCCAGGTGTTTCTTGACTTCCTACTTTTGGATTCCAGTCTGCTATAATGAAAAGAACATCGTTTTGGGGTTTTAGTTCTAAAAGGTCTTGTAGGTCTTCATAGAACCGTTCAACTTCAGCTTCTTCAGCTTACTCTCAGGGTATGAACTTGGATTACTGTGATACTGCGTGGTTTGCTTTGGAAACAAACAGATCATTCTGTCTTTTTTGAGACTGTCCATCTGTATTTCTGCATTAATTTTAATCAAACAGTAACCAGTATTTCTTTTCATAAAGTGTCACTAATACATATGCTAATTACTACATGAACATGTGGCACTGGTTTAATACCAGTCAGTCTCACTGTTTGGAAGTGAGTTCATGGTTTTAGAGTAAAATTTTAATGATATTTACTGGGAATTTAAATGGTTACTTTGCATGTAAGAAATGAACTCAGAGGTAAAGATATCAACACTGTATTTGCTTCCACCACACAATTCAGATAATAATTACATAACTGTTATAAAGACATGCTTAATGAAAGAATGATAAGTAGACTGGTCTTTTTTTTTATGTTGTTGCTGCTGTTGTGGAAAATACTCTCCTAAGATTGTTTACTGTTAGGAAAACATCTATTTTAAAGTATCTTCATTTAGCAACAACAAAAAATTTTCCTAGCACTTTTCTGGCAGGAGAAAAACACTGTAATTCTGATAGCCCTTTTTAATAGCAGTAGAATACTACTACAGATAACTTCAGGTTGATGTTTAAGCTTTCAGACCACTTTGCTGAATGAAGTAGGCATTATGGATAACTTTTAGTAAATACTTAAAGTCATGAAAGCTAGAGACTGGAGAATAACCAAAGCACCATCTGAGTACATGTTTAAGACAAGATTTTAACAAGGGTCAGATTGAATCTAGTCTTCTGTAAATACTTCATGATTTTGAAAATTTATGTAATAGCTATGCAAAAATTGTAGTTATAGTATGGAATACAGTAGCTATGTTATAGTTTTATCTGTCAGAAATTATTTATAAACAGATCTGTTTCAAAAGTTATCACTTCTAGATGGTAATAGACTAGCATTTTATTCTAGGACAATAATATCACCTTGCAACAGCTACCTGAATTAAAAAAAAAAAAAAGACAGTGTCTATGAGTTCACTGGGGCTTCCCAGGTGGCTCAGTGGTAAAGAATCTGCCAGCACTGCAAGAAACACAGGTTCAGTCCCTGGGTCAGGAAGATCTCCTGGAGAAGGGAATGGCAACCCACTCCAGGCAACCCATTCCTGCCTGGGGAATCTCATGGACACAGGAGCCTAGCAGGCTACAGTCCATGGGGTCATAAAAGAGTAGGACATGACTTAGCAACCAAAAAACAACATAAGTCTACTGAGTCAAAAGAACATGAGCACTTAGCAAATTGAACTCCATTTTGATAGAGGACAAAGAAAGCAATGCTCTCTAAACTTAAAACCAGAATTGAGGATTTAGAATACAGAGGGAGGTGAGATAGACCAGAGCAAGAAATGAGAGAATTTAAGATAGTCATTCCCTTCAGGAAGAAGACCTTGCTGGAAGAAATGAGAGAAAGCCCAGAGGACAGGTTAGGCATAGTGGTTGAGACAATGATAATAAATGGCAGCAAATAAGACAATGCTGTAGTTGAAATGGCTTAGATTGGATTAGTGCAGTGTAGAACACCGGATGTA
Source organism: Giraffa tippelskirchi (assembly GCF_054371585.1). NCBI lineage: Eukaryota > Metazoa > Chordata > Mammalia > Artiodactyla > Giraffidae > Giraffa > Giraffa tippelskirchi. The sequence continues at coordinate 77,292,271 of NC_137275.1, read as the reverse complement.
GAGTGTGTGCTCAGCCTTTCAGTTGTGTCTGACTCTTTGTGACCCCATGGACTATAGCCTAACCAGGCACCTGTCTCCATGGAATTTCCCAGGTGAGGATATGGAGTGGGTTGCCATTTCCTATTCCAGGGGATCTTCCCAACCCAAGGACCAGACCTGGGTCTCCTGCCTCTTCTGCATTGGCAGGCAGATATTCTTTCCCACTGAGCTACCTGGGAAGCCCAGATGTAAAGACCAACCAAATTCTTTATTATGCAACACAGTCTAAGAGTAAAGAACTGTCATTTTTAACTAGATGTTGAATAGGGCTACTTAAAAATGATAGTTCTTACTCTTAGACTGTATTGTAGAATAAAGGATTTGGTTCGTCTTTATCCCTGGTTCCTGTGGGGCAACTTCTAAACTCTTGGAATTTCCCAAAAGATGAAGTGTCTCTATTATTCATGATGGGTTGGTCCCTTGGGTCACACCTGAGTTTATGCTAGTGAGGTGATTCTTGGCAGGCCCTGATATAGTTTTAGGATGGGGGATAGCCATGCTGGAAAGACTGACCATCTGGCTAGAGGGCTGGGAATTTGAGATTGTAAAATAAGCCAAATCTCCTAGGAGAGGAAGGCAAGTTAGAGACTGAAATTTAATCACATGGTTAATGATTAAATCAATCATACCAACGTAATGAAATCCAACTGTCACGGACTCAGAGGTCAAATGAAGTCCTAGCTAGTTATACGTACTGTTATCAGGGAAGGGGAAATGCCCTAACTCTACAAGGAAGACAGAGAAGCTGTTTATTTGGGACTCTCTCCTATATTACTTTATGAGTTTTTTATTTTGGTTAGTTCTGATTTATTCTTTATAATAAAACTGAAATTGTAAATATAGCACCTTCCTGGATTTTGCAAGTTGTTCTATCAAATTATCAAATCTGAAGGTCAGTAGAAACCCCTAATTTGCGGTCAGTTCATCAGAAGTGTAGGTGTCCTCAGAACCTCTGAGCTTGAAGCTGGTGTCTAAAGTGAGGGTACTGTTTTGAAGGACTGTGCCCTTAATCTATGAAAAGCAACTTACCTCCAGGTAGTAACTGTAAAAATTACATTGCAGAGTGGGACACAAGAGTGTTATGAAATTCTCCCCCACTTTCAAAAGAAATAATTTAGTCGAGTTCTATACTTAAGCCTGATAAAATTATGAAATCAAAGAGTAATGGAAGAAATCTAAAAGGCACTAATTTAGTCTGTCCCAAGTAGAAGAAGATTCCAAATTCAGAGTAAAATAAGCAGAAAGTGTGATTTGATAATAACGTTATTAATATAATTAACATCAAGTTACTGACTTATCTCAACTAAAGATAGAACTAGTCCAGAGTCTAGGATAGGGCTAGGCTTATAGATACACATCACGTGAATAAAAGGAAGTGAAAAGGGAGTGAATAAAAGGAAGGGATGCAAAGTTTGGGAAACTAAAGGGTTATGACAGCAATAAGATTGACCCTTTAAACAGCTTTGCACTTCTGTTTATACTCAACCCAACTTGTTTTTGTCGTGATTTTTTTTTGTTAAAATAACACTTCAAAGTTAAAATGTCATTACAGACACTTAAAAAACAGGCAAACAAAAATACAAAAATAAAAACACATTTTTTTTATTATCCTAAAACTTTAATTACTTACATCTTAGCATATATCTTTCCAGGTAACTTTCTGTGTATATAAAATTTATATTTTTCACCAAAGTCAGACCATATTGTACATTATTTTATATGAACTGATTTTTTTCAATTACAAATGTAACTTTTCCATATCAATAAGTTTTTAAATTGCCAGATGGGAGGGGTAAGGGAATGAGTGAAATAGTTCAATGAGATAAAGGAGTACAAACTTCCAGTTGCAAAATAAACAAGTCATGGAGATGAAATATACAGCATGGAGAATACAGTCAACTATAATGCAATGAATTTGTATGGTGACAGATGGTAACTGGGGCTTCCTAGGTGGCTCTGTGGTAAAGAATCTACCTACCAATGTAGGAGATGTGGGTATCTTCCTCATCAAGGAAGAGGTATCTGGAGGGGGAAATGGTAACCCACTATGGTATTCATGCCTGGAAAATCCCATGGGCAGAAGAGCTTCAAAGATTTGGACACAACTGGGTACACACATAGATGGTAATTAGACTTATCATGGTGATCATTTTGTAATGTATAGAAAAACCAAATCACTAATGTTATACACCAGGAACTAACAGTGTTGTAGGTCAATTATACTTCAACAAACAAACTCATAGAAATAAAAAGAAATTAGATTTGTGGTTACCAGAGGTAGAAAGTGGGAAGAAAGAGAACTGGATGAAGGTGGCCAAAAGGTAAAAACTTCAATTTACAAGACAAATAAGTAGTAGGGACGTAATTTACAACATGATAAATATAATGAACAGTACTGTTATACATGAATGTTGTTAAGAGTAACTCCTGAGAGTTCTCATCCCCAGGAAATCTTTTTCCTTTTTCTTTTATTTTGTATCTATATAAGATGAAGAATGTTCATTAAACTTATTACAGTAATAATTTTGTGATGTATGTATGTTATTATTCCATACACCCTGAATTTATACAGTACTGTATATCAATTATATCTCAATAAAACTGGAAGAAAAATAAGATTTTATCTAATAATCAGTTAATATTCAAATTTTCCTTAATTGTCACAGAGCTGTTTTTTGCAGCTATCCAAACTGAATATAATCCAGGACCATGAAATTATCTGATGGTTGTATCTCTCACATGTCTTCATTGCATACCTCTAGTCTAGCATTGCATACCTCTTTCACAACAAGATTTACAAATAGATTGGCCAGTTGTTCTACGGAATACTGTACTTTCTAAATTTGGGTTGAGTCTTCATAGTGTGGATTAGTTTGTTTCCCTATTCCCCATATTTCTTACAAACTGATAGTTCTAAAGGTTTGATAACTGAAATTCAATATTTTATAACCAAACCTGAGGTGATGTTACATATTTTATAGTGTATCATATGGGGAGACACATAATTTCTGGTTGGCCTATGCTTAGTGATAATAAGAATGACCTTGGATTAGGGTAATAATCATTCCATTATACAGTTGCATTTTCTTCCTTAAAACTAAGAGGTAATCTGTTTCTTTGGGAATATGAAATGTCTACTTTTTCAAAGTTACACCTAACACTCTTAACAAAGTTGGTACTTTCTACCTCAGTCAATGATTTTATTAGGTCTCCATATTGTCATTGTGCTCTATGCTGCCTCTGATACAAGGTTTTTTTTTTTTTTCATAATGACATTCTCAAGATACATGTATCTTCCACTAGCTTATACACAATGAAAAACAGAGACTGTCATTATTTTACTAACTCCTCCGTGTCTAATGGGACATGCTAAAAAAAAAAAAAAAACGACAAAACAAACCCTCCTTCTGTTGAATTAAGTTTGAAAGAAGAACCAATGCAATAAAATAAGAAAAGTATTGAATGTCCAAAATATGTGTTAAAAGGTTATAGTTTGAACTGTTTTCCCCTCAAACTATACGTTAAAGTTTTTACCCCTTATCCTCAGTACTTCGGAATGTGACCTTATCTAGAAATAGGGTTGATGCAGATATAATTAGCTAAGTTAATAAGGTCATGCTGGGTAGGGTAGATTAGGGCTGCTACTCCAATGTGAATAGTGTCTTTATGAAAAATGGAGGTCTGGAGAGAAACAAGCACACAGGACAACACCATGTAAGGATTAGACTTCTGCTGCCAGAAGCTAGGGAACCATCAGAAGTCAAGAGAAAGGTTTGTGACACATCCTTCCCTGGAGCCTTCAGAGGAAAAATGGATCTTCCTCTATCATGATCCTGAACTGCTAGCCCCAGAAGAGTGAAAGCTAGTCAAAGCTATGGTTTTTTCACTAGTCATGTACAAATATCAGAGTTTGATCTTAAAGGAGGCTGAGCATGGAAGAACTGATGCATTCAAACTATGGTGCTGGAGAAGACTCTTGAGAGTCCCTTGGACAGCAATGAGATCAACCAGTCAATCCCAAAGGAACTCAACCCTGAATATTCATTGGAAGGACTGATGCTGAAGCTGAAGCTCCAATATTTTGGCCACCTGATGCATAGACCCAGCTCACTGGAAAAGATCCTGATGCTGGGAAAGAGTAAAAGCAGGAGGAGAAGGGAATGACAGTGAATGAGATGGTTGGATGGCATCATTGACTCAATGGACATGAATGAGTTTGAGCAAACTCCAGGAGATAGTGAAGGACAGGGAAGCCTGGCATGCTGCAGTCTATTTGGTCACAAAAAGTCAGACTTGACCGAACGACTGAAAAACAACAACAAAGAATGGTGAAATTATATGTCTGTCGGTGAAGCTACTCAGTTTGTGGTACTTTATACAACAGTCCTAGGAAACTAATGCACTCTTACCTATTCCTGTTTCAAATTCAAATTCACAAGGACAAGACATTTAAGAGCTCTAGCCCACATATCAAGAACAAATAAAAAATTAAAAAACTCAAAGTCCAATCTAAATATAAAAAAAATGAAAGAGAGGAAGAGGGAATGGCTCTGGTTTGACATTCCATTGTTAGCTACAAGCTGCTTTGTTCCTTGTAGAGTACAAGGGGTTGCAAGTCTTTTGTGCTGGATTGCTCTATTACATGTAACATTGTATTTTAAGCAAACATTCATTTCTGGCAAGTCAATATTGCAAATGAAATATTGTCTGAGGAGAAAAGAAAATCAATATCCACCTTTAAGGTCATTAAATTTTGATAAGGATTTTCTGCAAACATCAATATACTACCACAGATATGTATTGCATGGGTTTTGTTCTCTGTTTAATCCAATCTGTCTAGGAGTCCACTTGAACACACACATAACACCCACATACACACAGTTTTCTACAGAATCACCAGTAACCTCCTTGCTTTGCTGCTTGTTTTATTTTAAATAGATGTATTTACCGGTATCAGCCTTGCCATTAGAAAGAAGTACCGAGCCAACCAGATCCGCATGTGCACTCCAAGATAGTTGAAGAAATAGAACAGAATAGTCAGCTCAAAATGATGGAGGAGGCAAGAATTTTTCACTTGCCATATTTAAAAAACATATTGCTATTTAAAACAAAACAAAATAAAAACAAGGAGAACAGGCTGTAGAGTAAAATCTGAGAAGAACTCAGGCTGAGATAAAAACAAATTAAGTGTCCTAAAAAAACGTGGGCTGCTTACCTTTCCATAGGATTTGAGACAGTATCCAGAGAAATTACCATTTTCTAGCAAGGCTCAAATGATCTATTTGATCTATTATTTTCTATGAGTATTTTTCCATTTTATCAAAAAGTAATCTCTCAATAATCTATTTCCAGAGTAAAGAAAAAAATATTTTGCTAAATTATGTTTTATGCATTTGTTTGCTTGATTATATCTTACAAACAACTGCAGGCTTTCAAAATATTTTTCTTGAATTATTAATGCCACGAACCTAGCTATACTTTACTGTTGGCTAATTATCCTTATCCCATTCCACTCAACATTTGATTAACATTCCTTGTAAAATAGGTTAATGATAATCTGAATGCCCTAGGCTAGTGATTCTCAAGTCCTTTGTTCATGCACACTTTCAAATACATGCATGCTCATGCAACAGCAGAGATACATTGTTTGGAACTTGGAATGTCTGAACAAACAAGTCACTAAAGCATAGCCACTACAAAAATGTGTGACATACCAGACATAGTACACTATCAAATACTCTGGCTTTCTGCTAATCCCCTGAGTTCATAGCAGGCCTCAGCCACAATGCTTACAGATAATGTACACAAAAATGTTTGCAAATCTCTTCAATCTAGGGTTGTATCTTTGATATCCTTTATAATGGCAAATGCTTTTAGTGATTGCTAATTATACAGCTCTTTACTTTCTACTTTCTGGAACATTTCCTTCAAAGTACTTCCAGGTACCCCAAAACATTTAATAGCCAGAATGACAGTTTCCGTTTATGCCTTTAGGACATGGTAAGCACTTTCATTGGTATACATTTTGTCAATCATTATGAGATGAAACAGTTCACCAAAGTATAACTGGGGGTGGGGGTGGGGGTGCCACAGCCCAATAAACAATTGAAAGACAACTTTAGAGACGTGGTATAAAAAAACTCTTTGTGTTCATACACACTTTCAAGTGTGTGTATCCCCACCCAAACAGGATAGGTTTTCAGAAATGGGAGTGTACTAAATTCAGATTAGAATCGAGATGATCATTACTCAAACCCAAGAATTTAGCAGTGGGTGGGGAGTTAATATCTACAAATGAAGAAGGTTCAACAGTCAGAAGCACTGACTTTTGTTTGCTAAAAGCATTTCATAACCCTCAGATCATGAGGGAAATACAGGATTACCCTGTACTCTAAAGGGCTATTTAAAAGACAGAACTTCTATTGCAACATGTCAGTGATGCATTGGCCCCAATAAAAGAGGAATAAATGAGCCATGTTTTCTGTAGTTCTTTTGATGAATTTAAAGGTTCAAAACAACACTGTACAAAGTAGCAATGATTACAAGGCAAACACTATTACTCAAAATACTTTTATGTGGTTTCTATCTAAATACTCAAGTATTCTCTCAGCTATCCTTCAGCAGGAACTGAATGGTATATGCATACACAGTTGCAACAAAAATAAATTTAACAACATGCTTCCCTAGTGGCTCAGATGGTAAAAAATCTGTCTCAAATGAAGGAGCAGTCTGCCTGGGTTGCGAAGAACCCCTGGAGAAGGGAATGGCTACCCACTCCAGTAATCTTGCCTGGAGAATTCCATGGACAGAGGAGTCTGGAGGGCTACAGTCCATGGGGTCCCAAAGAGTCAGACATTTATGAGCAACTAACACAATTTACAATTTAATAGCATAACACCGACTGGTTAAAAATATCCAGGATTGAAGATATTTAATATGAATATTGTGATGTTCTTGTGTAGAATAAAACATTCACTCTTTTGGCATATCTTTAATAGGCTCCGACATTACAAATACTTCAGGAGTCTTTACTAACAGGTAATTCAGAGATCTGAACATTTGTACTTGACCAAAAGGAAATGCGATAGTTAGCATCACAAATTCATGGCTTGTGAGTTTACTATTTCCATGTCCCTGTGTTTAGGAGAGTAATACCCATTTTATGGTCTTATCCATTGACGTACAGGAAACATTTCAAATGTAGGTATTAGGCTTAGAGAAACCATCTATCATTTTATTTTTCTCTTTGTTTTTTGTAAGATTAACTCTCATTTAACTAGAATCAATTATTTGAAACATCAAATATATGGTATTATTTTTATATTATACAATTTGAGATTGTAAAAGTCAAGAAATAAGCTTGTTGTGAAAGTATTAGTCACTTAGTCATGTCTGACTCTTTCTGACCCCATGGACTGTAGCCTGCTTCTGTCCATGTAATTCTCCAAGCAAGAGTAAGCTTAGTCCAAATTAAACACTATACTTCCATAACCTTTATATTTCCACTCATGAGTTCAGGGCACATACAATGAATTCACATTCCCAGGAGTCTCTAATAAGAATATCTTCTCTATCTCTGTAACAATAGACACTCCTACCTTTAAGGTAATCTGACATATATGCATAATAATGACTTTTTACTTTAAAAAAAGGCTAAAGGAAATCAGCATATTTCTTATCTTGTTGGTGATCTGGCTATAGTTTTTAATTTTTATCAGTTAATACTGTAACTGAGCAGGACCCTATCAGGCGTTCCTAGAACATACCCCTCCCTGCACGTCCTGACCATGTCCCATATTTGTGGAAAAGCTATAGTTTTCCAGGAGTCCCATGAGTCACAAAAGCCTGGCTCAAGAATTAGTGTGTGAGACACTGTGAACATGCAGGTAGGCAGGAGAACTAGTAAGAAAAGCCGTCATATGACAGTCACAGAATCTTTAGTTCCTCCCTGAAGGACACAAAAAACAGTGTCTGATGCACACTCCTGAGTTGTTTTACAGTTGCCAAAATCCCCACCAAGTGGAAGAAATTCACTACCTGATGACCATGAGCATTTAGGTCTGGGAGCCTTAGGAATGATAATGCTAACTCCTGTGATAGCACCCTGTCAACTCATCATCAACCAACCAGAGAATTGTGCAGAGCTGATCATATACCCTGTGACTACCTTTCCTCACCATGCTTTAAAAATGCTTTCCTGAAACCTACTGAGGTAGAAATTGTGAGGCAGTCAGTGTAGGACTCTGAGACCTTGGTTTTGTTTTCAATGAACATCTCACTCCGTTAACCTAAAACTATACCCTCTTTCCTGAATTCCTGGAATTTGTCCTTGGTCTGATAAAGCATCAACACTCAGATCCAGGAAAGGGAAGTAACTAACTTCTGTTCCATATTCCCTAGGGAAAGACAACTGGTGCTCATTAATCTTTAGCCCATATATCTGATTTCTTGTAAAATGGCCAGAGGGCATGAAAAAGAGTGTCGACTTAATCCCAGGATCAAGAGAATCCATAAAGATGTTAAGTTAAACATTGTGACCTTCAAAATGACTGGTTAGAAATGACATATTTTAAGGACAGGAGCCAACCAAAAATGTACAGATCAATACTAGCAAGCATATAAACTGCTTCAAGTCCCGCCTTTTGGGGGACTCTTTACTCCCTCTCAGTGTCTATGCTGAGAGCTTTATACTTTTCCTTTCTGTAAAATAAATCCTATTCTCTTGTTACTGTGAATGTTGGCGTGTTCATAAAGTTCATTCTTCAGCTCCGTGAACAAGAACTCCAATTCCCATTTCACTCTCTGGGACTTCAAGTCTTTTGAGCATTAGCTGCCCTGGGCTTCTTGTATGGTGTCTTACAATAAGCACTGCACTTTCCTTCACCACAACCTGGTGTTAGTAGATTGGTTTTACTGATCAGAGACTAGTGGATTCAAGTTGGGTTTAGTAACAATACTGCACCAGTAACTACATAAAATAAACCATAATTTCAGTATATTTTAGAAAGTCATATGGTAGGGAAATAGGTAAAAAGACATAACAGCAAGGGATAATTGGAGACCAGCTAATGATTATTTAATTTTAGAAGAATATTTATATACCTAAATCCCATCTTCTAGTCATATTAGCAGCTCTTTCTACTACAGCTTCATTCATAAAAATCTCAACCTTCAGCGTTCTTTCACGGAAAAGGAGATAGTAAAGTGCATATGTCTGCTTTTTATTTAAGCATCTTTATAATGGTATAAAGTGTCACAGTTCTTTTTTTTTTTCTTTTTTCTTTTTTTGTGTTTTTTGTAAATGATTCACAGATCCTTCTCAGTGAATGTCACCAAATTATGTATTTCTTTTGCCAATAGTGAAGAAAAAACTATACAAACAGGTCTGTACCTTTGAATCATCTTTAACATCATATTAAGATGAATCTACTTGGCATTTATTGCTAGGCACAACAATTAGCATCATGTGATGTATTGCCACAGCACTCTATAATGGAGGTAAAACAATCATGATTTTCTGATGGATGCTGGCATGGGAAAAGAGAAAAGACATGGGTAGAAATGTGTGATGAAAATAGCTCATTCTCAAAGTCTGATGGCACTTAGGAGATTCTACATATTAAATTTACATATACATCTCTCATTGACAAAATGTTCATGTTAAAGCAGACAAGTTGTCACAGAAATCTCCTGGGCTGAAGAACAAATATTTGACTATCTGCAAGGTGCATATATTTATAATACAGGTAGGCCAGTTTGTAAAATCCAGGTTTTCTATCTAAAAATTTACAGTTTATTTTAAATTTTCTAAATATGATGACTTAAGAAGTAAAGTGGTTGGAAAGTCAAGTTTGTCTTAAATTCACTAGAAAGAGTATTTTTTTAATGCATTTTTTTTTTTTTCCTTTTCAAGGAAAGAGGTCTCATTAGCTGTGACTAAAACACAGCTGTGTATGATATAAGGGTCCTTTGAATAAGTCTGTAAAGGAAGTTAGGATTTAAGAAAGCTTACTGATTTGGTTAACAAATTGCTATTATTGTTGCTAAGTGAAAATAAACTTAAATAAGAGCCACTTCTAGTCTTGCCCCAGACTTTGAGCCATTCTTGAAGCTTCAGCACACTTGGCCACATTGCACTGCAGTTTTCTTAAATGGGCTGCATAATGACAAACAGGTAAGGAAAAGGCAAAGAGAACCATTTACTACAAACACACTGTAGGTAATATACAACAGTGGGGATTGCATATTGACCTTAGGGCATTTGGTCTCAATCAGCATGCCATGCTACAGCACAGAAACACACTGTCATGTTTACAACACAGAGCTGAATATAAGAGACTCACATAATTGCCTGCGAGAAGGTACAGGAGCACTTCCATAAGCTGTGCCCTGTAAATAAAACACATTTTTTTGGAGCAACTGATCATTAGTAACAGTAGAATATGGTGGAGAAAAGAATAAAGAAAATGAAAAGAAATTCAAAATAAAGACAGTTTAAGATGCTTTTATTAAATAAGGTTTTTGAGTTATTCCATTTGGTAAACATAAAGATCAAAACAAATATTTGTAAGAAATTAAGAAAAGATATATAATACACTGAAAATAAGTAAAATGAATGCTACAGCAGAAGATAGGAACAATTAAATTTGACAGAAAGGGAGGTTTGTGAAATGTAGAACACACATGATATTTATGAAGTGGCCTCCTTAAAAAGTAGGTTCCCTTGCACCAATTCCTTAGCTGATGAAAACATTTTCTCAAACTCTTAAACTAGGCAGTGTATTAGTATTTTCTCTGCTATTTTTCTACCTCAAACTATATAGAAAAATAACGACTTCAAATAAAATGGCTCTAATCTGTGCATCAATAAAAGTTAATCACTGAAAAATAGCATAATCAAATGGAGAGAAATTATTAAATTAAAATAGTAATTGTATATGATAGACACCAAAGTTAGAACAACCTTACTATATCGCTCTAGTTGACTAAACTCTATACAAACACATATTGTAATTCAACTTGTATATTTTTATTCCTGGCACTGATCTCTATCACAAAATGATATTATCATATACTCAAAGAAGGTTTTAAAATAATACGTAAATATAGATTTCTGTGAAAATCAATAGTTCATTATAAATATAATTAACAGATGATGAGAATATCTGAAAAAGATTAACTGATATTTATTGAACATTTATTCTGAAGTTCTTATGTTTAGTATATGGTAAGCATTATCTCAGTTTCCTCAACAGTCTTTGAGGCAGTTAAAAATTTTACCTTTATTTATTATTATTTCCATTGTTTCTGATGAGAAAACTCTTTGTAGAATCAAGTAACTTTTAGACTTAATTTAGAAGCAGTTAAGAAGTTATAGTTTTTAAGGTCACACTGTTATACTGAAAATAGTTAACAAAAAAGGACCTATTATATAACACAGGGAATGCTACTCAATATTCTATAATTACCTAAATGGGCAAAGAATTTGAAAAATAATAGATACATGTATATGTATAACTGAATCACTTTGCTCTACACCTGAAACTAATACAACATTGTTCATTAACTATTCTCCAAGAAAAAAAAATTTAGTTGAGTAATTAAAATGGAGGATTTACAAAATAATCCCTGTTGCTGGCATTTCATGAACTTATCTTCTAACAAAAATAGCAAATGTGAATATTATGGCCTTGGTTTGTATAAAGGTATACCAGAGAGAGAAACTATCTTGTAAAGTGTCTGCATGCTCGCATTGATGGATGATAAATAAGACATGCAAATCTCCTGCTTAAATTTTCTTTGTCTAAGAACATGTTTTGTATCTCTGGATCTACTGAGGAAGACACATGCCTTCTCCTATGCTCTACCAGGATTTGCCTGGGGTAGACTTAAACAAATTTTGTCCTGGATGGAGATTTCTGAGTTAATTTGATCAAAAGATTGCAACCTACACTTAGAAGAAACCACAGTACTCCAGAAACGTGCTATAAAGGCTCAAGTGTGACCTGTTAGTCATTCACTCCCACATATTGAACAATGCAAGTCAGAATCTTCTAACTACTGTTCCAGTTTTGCATTCTGAGATGGACTAATGTTATAACTGTGTTATTCAAATAGAACTGAACTCAAGAAAGATTTTAGAGAGAAATCTGCCTAAATCTCATAGATCCCCAGCTATATAGACATAGGTTTGAATCAAGAGCACGAGATCATTATTCACTTTGCAAGGTTGATTAAAAATACCATCATTACCTGTAACAAAAATTTATCACTTTGTGAGAAGTGTATTGTTTTTGTTCTTTGCTTTTATAATTTTTAATGAGTTGCCTCAAGTCCAAGTGATAAAACAAAAACTTATTTTTTCCTATAAACCTGGATTATTAAATTCTCATATTATAAACTAAAAATAACATTAATTGTCTGTATATTAGAAAAAATATTTCCAAGGTTCACAATATGTTAGGAGTGATCTTTATTAGAGAAAGATGTGTATTCAAATTTACTCCTATAATAATCCATGAACAGACCACTGGAACAAAATCTACAGTATGGAAAGGTACTATATTAATACTCTGATTAGAGAAGCTAGTTTCTTAATTTCTAAAACTTTTAGTTGCTATGATAAATGGTGGGTAAGGTCACAATTAGGTTAAATGCAGAGTAACTCAATAGAATTCTGAGGGAGAATTCCTTGGCTTTAAGTTTTTATCTGACTGGCTCCAAGCAATTTATTGTATGATCCTTTTTTAACTTCAGTGAAAAACTTGATGTTATGTGGTACACATACATTCTGTGGTTGTCTCCGTAGATCACAATTCTCCCCTCAATTTGCCTATTTCTACATCAATTAAGTGTCTTTTGATTGCACTTTGCTCAGGTGACTTTTGTATTTGTATTTTTTATCACACTTTTCAGAGTCAGTTAGTTATACGTTTATGCTCAACAGAATCATTGAAAAAAAGATTTCAGTTTTTAGGGCAGTTTTAAGCTCACAGGAAAACTGAATAGAAGTTACAGATTCCCCCTATAAGCCCTGCCCCTAGATATGCATACCCTCTTCCACTATCAATATCCCCCGACCATAAGGGTACATTTGCTATAATTGATAAACTTACACTGATACATCACTAGTACTCAGAGTCCATAATATACCTTAGGGTCAGTATTGTGCATCTACCATTTTATAGACACACTTTTAGGATGTATATCTACCATTTTAGTATTACACAGATAATTTCACTGTCCTAAAACTCCTCTATATTCTGCTTATTCATTCTTCCCTCTCCCCAGTCCTTAGCAACAACTGATCTTTTCACTAATTTTTCCAGAATGCCACATAGTTCAGATCATATAGTATTTAGCCTTTTCAAATTGACTTCTTAGTAATATGCACTATGTTTTCTCCATGTCTTTTCATAGCTTGATAGCTTATTTCTTTTTAACATTAAAAGAATACTCCATTGTCTATATGAACCACAGTTCACCTACTGAAGATTGCTTCTAAATTTTGAAAATTAGAAATAAAGGTACTATTAATATCTATGTGCAGGTGTTTATGTGATATAAGTTTTCATCTCATTGAGGTAAATAACAAGGATGGTGATTGGTGGACTATAGGGTAACAGTGTGTTTTACTTTGCAAGAAACTGCCAATCTGCCTTCAAAGTAGTTATACCTCAACAGAATCTTTTATAATTAAAAATGCTATCATATGCCAGCAAGGAGACCCAATATAGACAAATTTATTTTCTTTAATGAAATACCAAATCAATAGAGTACATTTCCAAGGTGTTCATTTATTGGACCGAGGCTTTGGAAATGAATATACATGTATTAGTTAAAAACAATGGAGAGAAAATATCACAAATTTTAATTTTTTACTTTTCAAGTAATGCTTGAAGTGCATTAACAAATGATCAGAAATTACCCTAGGAAAACTAAGCACTGTCAAAAAAGTTAACATGCTTAGGAAAACTGCTTGAAGTGAAGTGAAGTGATAGTCGCTCAGTTGTGTTTGACCCTTTGTAAGCCCATGGACTGTAGCCTGTCAGGCTCCTCTGTCCATTGAATTCTCTAGGCAAGAACACTGGAGCGGGTAACCATTCCCTTCTCCAGAGGATCTACCCAGGGATCAAACTCGGGTCTCCTGCATTGCAGGCAGAAATAATGATTAAGCCTACATTATCCAGTTTACCCACATCAATTTCATTCTGACTCCTTTTCTTTCTAAAAAGTTGATTAAAATTTCATCTATAATTTGAAACTATGAATTGAAGTAACACAAAAATAATTAAATGTAATAATATATCTAAATCAAAATAATGAGTTTATTCATCTAAGGCTCAGTAAAGAACAAGCCAGTGTTCAATTTAATTGTAGGAGCTTAGAAAATCTAGCAGAGAAATAGTTCATGCCTGGACTTTTTTCACACAGACAGTATAGTTCATGAATATTATTATTTTTTCACAGTGCTTAATAACATCCCTGAGGAGACATAAGAGACATGGGTTGGATCCCTGGGTCAGGAAGATCCCCTAGAGGATGGCATGGCAACCCATTTCAGTATTCTTTCCTGGAGAATCCCATGGACAGAGGAGCCTGGTGGGGTACAGTCCATAGTGTCACAAACAGTTGGATACCACTGAAGCAATTAAGCATGAAAATGTTAACTTTGTATGTACTGTTATATTAGAAATGACAAACATGTATCTGAAGCACATGATATTTTATTAATACCTATAAGATAATAATGTCTTTCCCATTCCCACAAGCAAGAGTGAGGAAGAAGTAAGTGAATTCCCACCTTACAAAGCCAGAATATGACTGCCTGGAACTGAGCCCTTTGGCTCCCTCAAACTAGGAACTCACTTGTCTCTTGCTAAGCTTCTGTGATCTAGTGGGTATGAGGACCTAGCCACACACTTAGAGGCTATTCTGTGAATGATGTGAATATGGTGATTTTCATTATAAACCATATTAGTTATAATAAGACTTGAAATAAACACAATATTTGGAATAGGGAAAACAACTGAAAACCAGAAATCCGTGAAGGAAATGCAATAGATGCTTTAAAAAGTACATGTACACACAAAAAGTGATGAACTTCCTTAATACTTTCTTATTCCTCTGGAAATATTTGGTAAGTACAGATGATAAGCCTAGTTTAGAACACCAAGATCAAAAGGAGAAATATACAATCTGATCAGGGTAAGAGTCAATATCATTTTTACCTGAGCTAAATGTTTAAAATGATATCTCAAGCATAATTCAATAAAAATTTAGAACTTACTAGCCCCAGGCATGCACATCAAAGAGCTAAATAGAACTAGATATGGAATGGAAATTTGAATAAGAAAATTCTTAAGTAACCCTTTATCCAAAAGCCTTGTGTCTGGTGTTTTTCAGAATTCAGAATTATTCAGGATATGCAAAATAATACCCCAAGCTAAGTCTAAGGCTGGAGTAATCAAGGACATTAATATTTTTCTAGGAAAAATATAACCTATGACTTTTAAAAATTATAAACAGCCTCTTGTCAATTTAGATCAGACTAGATTTGATTACCCAATAAATCACAGAAGGACTTTAGGTTTTCAGGGAATTTTTGTTTGCTTGTTATTTTGGATCTCAGAATTGCAGATAAAAGATTAAAGACCTATAAAATTATTTAAAATTACACAATTAGAACCTATGGGAGCATGACATTTTTATAAAATTAGAATTTCTAGCTCTACCTTAGGGCCTCTTCAAGTTTTCTTTGTAATGAAATAATATAAGAAACAATTAGCTGTCAAGAAAATACTTAGACTTGTTTAAGACTTGCACATTTATAAGAATGCTCAACTTCTAGAATGAAGTTGATAAAGGAAAACTTGACCTTGGTCCCATCACAGTACATATATGTGGAAACAGTGGGATTTAGTTAATATAGGGATTTAGTTAATATAACCATTTTAAGTGTTGTGGAATAATGTGATTTTAAATGAAAACAAATATTTCTGAAAAACATATAAATATTTCTACATGCCTTCATGCTTTTTGGTGGAATTTCTATTTTAAACTTATAAGAGTAATGTTTCAGACGACCTTTAATCACTAAATAACAGAGATGTGTTCATATTTCAGGAAATATGTAGATTGTAAAATGCTTGGCAATTCCTTAAAATCAATAACCCTTCAGGTGTGTGTATTTTAGGTACCTAAATTACACAAGAAAACACTCTACTAGTTTTGTTCTCACTTAGGTATTTATTTTAACCTTTCATTAAAACACACAAGCTAAATTATCATATGTGAAACCAATCGCCAGTCCAGGTTTGATGCATGATACAGGGCGCTCGGGGCTGGTGCACCGGGATGACCCGGAGGGATGGGATGGGGAGGGAGGTGGGAGGGGAGTTCTGGAAGGGGAACACATGTACACCCATGGTGGATTCAGGTCAGTGTATGGCAAAACAAATCAATATTGTAAAGTTAAAAAATAGATAAATAAGCTAATTTAAAATAAAACACACAAGTTGAACATATTAAAACATTATCCTTTTAAAATCCTTTTTGTATCATAGACTAGTCAAAGACATGCCCTTGATCTTCCACCTTGGATAACATATAGTGGTAGTTACTTGTTCATTAATCAAACAAAGCAGTATATAGAACTCAAAAGGTAACAGTGCCTTTAAATAGAGTGCAGTTTTGGACCCAGTTTGTTTTCCTTTACATGACTAAAAATAGTGATCATCAGACTGAATATCTACTATTAGCATTTTAGACCTCATTTCGAGAAGAATCCTTTTAAAGTTAAATTTGAAATTTAATTTCACAGCTTAAATTTGAAAGTAGTGCAATAAAGCTGAGACAATATTGTAGGATTGATGTTGGATCTCTTAACTACCATGGGGGAAAAGAAATGATTTTTAAATAAATAAAGAAAAAAAAATAACAGGGATTTGTGAGATATTTTCCTTTATGTTCTCAACAACCTGGTAGAAATTCAGAAATGAAAACTTATAAGGAAATTACAAATGCATCTTATAGCCTCCAAATAATGATAGGGGATCTAAACAATTCTATTTTTATTAAGGAAATAACCACAGTGAAAATGCACTGAGAAAACTACATTTATGACTTTCTTTTTTTACCTACCTCTAAGGCTTTCTATTTACCATAGTTATATAGTTATACACATTATAATAAATTTAACACAGATATTAACACAAACATTTGCAGTACAAATTTTGATATCATTAAGTCAATACTACTAGCTTTATGAGAGACATTAATTGAGGTATGTGAAAATAATATACTTTCTTACATGAACTTAGTTTTAAATTCTCTTTTCTTTTCTTAAATTGATTATCTTGAAAGTTACTCTTCTGTAATTTTCAAAAATACATCTCCTGCTAGTACTTCAGTAAGAAACACAGTGGTGGGTATGAACTCTAATGGCACACTGAGAATATGAAATGCTTTCACCCATAAGGAAAACACAAATTCCTCTGCATGCTTTATATCATTTTAACTTATAACAGTAATCACAACTTACTGTATTTCCTGGGGATTTCCCAAGGCACAGCCAAAGGCAATCAGTTCCTCCCAGCTAGTCATAAATGTCCTGTGTTTCTTTCATTGCTTAAATATTGCCCTGAGCCCTTTTCTTTTATTATACGCCTTTGAAACAGAGCGAACCATTTCCCAAAAGACACATCAAAAAGAAGGTTGACATTTGCAGAAATAAGAAGCAGCATGCACTGTATGTTAATATGAGGGCCTGAAAGACTTGACATGCATTCCTCTAATTATTTTAGATCCTCTTTCTGGCAGTGTATTCACTTATTATCAATAGAAATAAAAATCTTTTCAATGTCAATACTATTCACACTACAAAAGTAGGGAAAATAAATGAATACTAAGGACAGCCTATTAAAAATTTGTTTTTATAGAGGTAAACATTCTCTTTAAACTTATTTTCTCATTTGATACAGATGTATCAATTATGATACACTTTATTCTTTTTACAGAAAAAGAGAAAAGAGGATCAAAAAAAGTAATGAAAAACATTTCATTTAAGAGATTGTCCAAGAGAACTTAATCATTCTAAAATATATACCTGACATATACAAATATTCATCAATACCTCTAGTGCTTCTTCAATGATGGCAGAATTTAAAACAAAACAAAACCAAAAAACCTTTGCTTAACTCAGGTTTGCTACAAGCTACATTCACCAACTCCTTTATATTTTCTTACCATTTTCCAACTACTGTTCAGATAGATGGTTAAATATAAAATTGAAAAATATGTATATTGAGGGAGGCAAAAAAGAAAGGAGATAATTCTATAAATTTTATGTCTTGATTGGCCAAATGTGAACTATTATCTAAGTTTGTATATTGAAGGCACAGTAACATTCCAACTACTTGTAATCAAACATGCAGAATATTTAGAAACATAAGAGAAACGTGAAGGCAGGAGGAGAAGGGGATGACAGAGGATGAGATGATTGGATGGCATCACCAACTCAACGGAGATGAATTTGAGTAAACTTCAGGAGTTGGTGATGGACAGGGAGGCCTGGCATGCTGCTGTCCATGAGGTCGCAGAGTCAGATGCGACTGAGCGACTGAACTGAACTGAGGGCATGTGGGATCTTAGTTCCCAGACTAGGGATAGGGATGAAACCTGTTTCCCTGCAGCGGCAGTGCATAATCTTAACTACCAGACCACCAGGGAATTCCCAAGAGGCAATTTAAAGACCAGAATCAGATTTTAGTATTTGGTAAGTAAACTTAATCTATCATTACAGTTCAGTTGCTCAGTCCTGTCCAAATCTTTGCAACCCCATGGACTGCAGCACGCCAGGCTTCCCTGTCCATCACCAACTCCTGGAGCTTACTCAAATTCATATCCATCGAGTCAGTGATGCCATCCAGCCATCTCGTCCTCTGTCGTCCCCTTCTCCTCCTGCCTTCAATCTTTTCTAGCATCAGGGTCTTTACCATTGACTCAATTCTTCGCATCAGGTGGCCAAAGTATTGAAGTTTCAGCTTCAGTATCAAGTCCTTCCAATGAATATTCAGGACTGATTTCCTTTAGGATTGAATGGTTTGATGTCCTTGCAGTCCAAGGAACTCTCAAGAGTCTTCTCCAATACCACAGTTCAAAAGAATCAATTCCTCCACGCTCAGCTTTCTTTATAGTCCAATTCTCACATCTATACATGACTCCTGGAAAAACCATAGCTTTGACTAGATGGACCTGTGTTGGCAAAGTAATGCCTCTGCTTTTTGATATGCTATCTAGGTTGGCCATAGCTTTTCTTCCAAAGAGCAAGTGTCTTTTAATTTCATGGCTGCAATCACCATCTGCAGTGACTTTGGAGCCCCCCAAAATAAAGCATTTGCTGCTTTGAGGCCTGGGGTGAAGATTTATCTTGTAGTAGCTGAGACATTCAAGGGCAAAGAAGAAGCCCCAGCAAGATGGTAGGAGGGGCAAAATTGCTTTTAGAATCAAGCCCCATACTCATCAGAGATGCTCAGCGGGCTCAAACAATACCTTGTGTGCATCAGGAGACCCCACAGAAACTGACTGCCTTTGAGTGTCTCCTGTGGAGGTATGGATCAGTAGTGGCCTGCCATATGGGCAGGGACTCTGGGTGCAGAAGACTTGATTATGGCATAAGCCCTCTTGGAGGGCTTAACCCTCCATAGAGCCACCAGAACTTACACAGAACCTACACAGGACTGAGGAGACAGATTCTTGGAGTACACAAACAAAATTTGGTGTGCACCAGGACCCAGGAGAAAGGAGCAGTGACTCTGCAAGAGACTGACCCAGACTTGCCTGTGAGTGTCCAGGAGTCTCCATTGGAGGTGTGGGTCAGCAGCGGCCTGCTGCAGGGTCAGGGGCCCTGAGTGCTGCAGTGCGTGCCTGGGACCTTTTGAAGGAGGTTGCCAGTATCATCATTACCTCCACTATAGTTTGGCCTCAGGTCAAACAACGGGGAGGGAACATAGCCCCACCCAACAATAAGAAATTGGATTAAAGGGTTATGGAACACAGCCCCGCCCATCAGAACAAGACCCAGTTTCCCCCTCAGTCAGTCTCTCCCATCAGGAAGCTTCCATAAGCCTCTTATTGTTATCCATCACAGGGGACACAGAATGAAAACCACAATCACAGAAAACTAATCAAACTGATCACATGGACCACAGCCTTGTCTAATTCAATGAAACTATGAGCCATGTTGTATAGGGCCATCCAAGATGCACGGGTCATGGTGGAGAGTTCTGACAAAATGTGGTCCACTGATGAAGGGAATGGAAAACCAGTATTCTTGCCTTGAGAACCCCATAAACAATATGAAAATCTATCAATTCATTCATGGGTAAAAAGTTGAAGTCAGTAGCTACTGAAAATTCTACTGCCATTTCTAAGGAAATGTCAGTAAATTACATTAATATTTATTTCTTATGGGTCCCTGAATAAAATATAATTCTCAATTTTTAGATTGTATGATTTTTTCAGTTGACATGGTTTAGTAAATCCAAAATCCAGATAGCAGTTTATATGCTATTAAAGCTAATTTTGTTTTAAGTCAGTTTAGCTAAGCAATAGAAAGAAAAATGAATGTAAGAAAAAGACTATTATAATACATGTGTGTGTACTTAGTCTCTCAGTCATGTTCAACTCTTTGTGACACCATGGACTATAGCCCACCAGGCTCCTCTGTCCATTGGGATTCTCCAGGCAAGAATACTGGAGTGGTAACCTATCCTTTCTCCAGGGGATCTTCCCACCCCAGGAATCAAACTGGGGTCTCCTGCATCGCAGGAGGATTCTTTACCAGCCAAGCTACCAGGGAAGCCCATTACAATACATTTGTCCATGCAAAATAATACTATATTCTCTACGTAATATATCAATAAAATGCTTTATGAATCAAGGATTTACCTTCTTATTTATGAGATTTTACTCTCAGAAGTCACTGATATAAAGAGTGATCAAACTAGTTAAGAATTATTTTTAGTAGTCTCCAAATCCAAAAATTCTTTTAAAATATAGAATTTTAAAAGTCTATTGTGTTTTAAAAAACATAGGTCTCAAAACCTTAGTTTAAGAATTTTTCTTCAAGAAAATGTGCAAGATTGTGATTTTTAAAACAAAGACTAAAGGAAACTAAGTGTGAAAAAATAGTCAGGTAATTCTTTTCAGAAAACCCTGTTCATTAAAGAATAAACTACTTCAGAATGATTTTAGATACACAATAAGACAAATCCACTAATTACTGAGAAAATTCCATATACCTTTAAAACACTAAAAATGACCATTAAAAGATTATAAATGACCTGCATGTGTTAACTACAACCACAAGTTATTTATTGCACAAGCTACTCTTCTTTTCCTATTATGTATTAAAAGTGATAAAACTGTGGGAAACATTTAAACTCTCAAAAAAATAAAGAGAGCAGCACTTTTTCCTTATACCTCTTTGTTAATAAAAAATAATCTGTG
The DNA here is from genome assembly GCF_054371585.1 of Giraffa tippelskirchi. Taxonomy (NCBI): domain Eukaryota; kingdom Metazoa; phylum Chordata; class Mammalia; order Artiodactyla; family Giraffidae; genus Giraffa; species Giraffa tippelskirchi. The sequence continues at coordinate 77,270,722 of NC_137275.1, read as the reverse complement.
CTCTCCTGAGGAAGACATTCTATAAATGCAATATAAATGTGCTTTAGGAAAATTACCAGATACTCTCTTGCTCACCCTTCATTAGTTTTTCATCCTGGTGGTTTGTTAAAAGTCAGCAGGGAGCATATTTAAGGTTTTGGTACATGGCAGTATAATTATTTCCCTGTTTCCCTCATTTGTCCACACTTTAAAAAAAATAAAAATATAATCTATATTGGAAATAAGCAAAATTATTGTGAAATGAATTGAATTGGCTCCAGTTGTCCTTTTATTTTGACAATCAGCTTGGATTTTTAAATATATATATCATGTCTATATAAATGGCAACCCATGCCAGTATTATTGCCTGGACAATTCCATGGACAGAAGAGTCTGGCAGGCTACAGTTCGTGAGGTTGCAAAGAGTCAGCCACGACTGAGCACCTGAGCACTGAGCCCATCAGGTCTACATCATACACATATTAAGGTTTTAAAAGAAAAAGTAACTATCATCTCTAGAAACTCCTAATATGGAACCAGGAGAATTCTCCCAGTATTTATATGCTTTGAAAAGGTTTTCCAATTTAAATGATCACTATCATTTTTCTATCAAATTTTGCTTTTCAAACTAAAGTACCTCGGGTTTTCTCCTTTCTTTTTATGTATATTAGTTTTGGACTCCTCTAAGGCTTAATATTTAGCACCATTTTGACATATATCAAATGACATCTTGGCTTATAAAGTAAAAATGTAGAAGCACAGTTAGCTAGCTAAGGGACTCTATCAGAGATGAACATTAGGATAATAGTTCTGAAAATGTGGGTCAGTTATTTTATAGAACTCAGTGTCCTCAAATATTTTGCAGTCTGTGTGCTCACAGTGTAATATAACTTTCAAGTGATATCTATTTAGGAAATCAATATTTTTTATTTTACTGTAGGCAGATAAAGAAAAATGAATAAACTTGAATTTTAAAATTTGGCAGTAGGCTATAAAAATGTAAGTGCAGAATATCATACTTAAAATGAACCTACTCTGGCCTGTTACAAGTAGAAAAATGCAAGTACTTTATTTTCACATGAGTCATATTTGGAGAAAAATAAGCATTCTGAAATAGTCACTGCCAGAGTGCTCAAATTACTGAGGTAAATATCTGAACTTTAGGCATAGCTAATTTGAGTACCTTTTGTCACAAAAGTATTTGAGCAAGCAGCAGGTTTATCTGTCTGTCACTCTCTCTGAATACACATATACACATAGTTACATGTATGTACATTGCATATCTCAGGATATTTTCAGACATGACACTTCATTAGTTTCTTCAAATATCCTCATGAGCTAGGCAATATCATCCCCATTTAACAGATGATGATGCAAAGGCCCACAGAGCCTTAGACTTGGAGAAGTCTAAGTGTCACTAATACTAGAGCAAGTGATTTTTAAGGTAAAGGGATTCAGGTTATGCTAAGCTGAGCTAAACTGAGAAATTAAATGTCTTAGTAATTTTTTTTTTTTCATCTAATAAGAGCCTCAAGCTTGAATCACAGGGATTGAAAGTTAACAATCATGCTGTTACATAATGTTGAGCTAGGTTAGAAACGTTTTTGAAAGTTTTCTTTTATAGTATCATCCTATTCAGACATAATAAGAACACTATAAATGTGATTAGAAACTCATAGAAATAATGTAAATAAAAATAAATAAAAATAGACGTATTTTATAAATAAAATAGCTTTCTAAGTTTTAAAAGTTTAAATATTAACTGGAATTTATGTCATTTGGAGAGAATGAAATACACATGTATTTTAGGTTCTACTAATTAGAACTATTAATCTATAATTACAATGAGGAAAGCTATACAAGTTGTGAGATAACATTCATTCATTCATTTACTCACTCATTCATTCATTCAACATTTATTCAGCAAAGTGCTACAATGTGCGGGTCCTCTCTAAATTTTAGTAATGTATTCAATTATGGGTCCCTCAATTGAAAAGAAAGCATGCCACCACACTTTGAATGCCTACCAAGTGGGCCAGGTTATTTTCCCATCTAATACAAATTATTGTTATTTTAATAAAAATGACGAGTAAGCACGTATTGAGACCTTATCTTGTGATAAATGCATGAAGGGTATCAATTATTTAAAACTCACGAAACCCTAAGTGGATATATTTTTATCCTCATTTTCCAAGAAGGAAGTTGAGAAGCAGACACCATACAATCTGCCCAAGGTTTTAGAGCCAGTAAACTAAAAGATTTGAATTCAAAATAGCTTCAGAGCTGATGTTCTTACCTACTGTTTTTGATCACTTACAAGCACTTTTTATACATCATTTATTTTAATCCCCTGAGAGTCTCACAACCTTTACAGTAATTCTTCAGGGCATCTATTGTCTTAATTTTACAACTCAGGAAACTGAAGTTTGTGGAAGAGCTTAAACAACTTGTCTAAAGTCATACATGTCTGCCCTCTTCTCAAATATACTAAGCAGAGCTGCATTTGGGCACTTTCGTGCTTACATTACTCAGTAGAAGGTTAAACATGCCTTTGGAGCATCAGCAAGATAAAGGCAAAAAGTAATGGGTATATGTATTTAATGAATTGCATACTTGCTATACTTGCTATTAATGATTTAAAAATAACAGTATTAATGAAGGGGAAAATCCCTAGAAATTAATTGGATTCCTTTCTTCCTTTTATCTGGTTTAGTGTTGTTTTCATTTGAATTATACATGTGGGGGATGAAGTGGACTGTGATAAATCACTAAATTCTCTGTGCTCAGAGCTTCTAAAAGTCTTACTCCGACTCTGCATATCTCATTTTATACTCATAAAAGTTGCATGAAGTAGCATTATTTGTGGCAGAAAGGAAGCTGAGAACTTCAATAACTTTTTCAAGTTCACAAGACTGGTAAGTAGCAGATACAGAATGTAAACTAAAGGCATTATGATTCTAAACCCCAAGTTCTCTCCAAGATATCATACTGTCAACTAGTGTATTCAAAAGAAAGTTCTAGGGCAATAATAAGATTTTTATCTTATTTCCAGGTTATCCCTGGAGAAGAGAAAATTCATGGGATGATAAAACTGACTTCCGCTATATTGCCACATGCAAAACAGGTCTAAAAATTGCATTATTCCAGTGAGGCAGGACTAACACCAAGGGATGGAAGAGAGAATGACAGATTTTGAATTAACCTAAGAACTGTTTTATAACAGTCAAGGTTATTACCAGGAATGTTTGGGTAAAGAGTGGATAACTATGTTGGTATGACAGACTGTACAAGCACTAATGCTAGGAAACAAGTTATCTAGAAGTCTGGCTTTCAAGTATATTTTAGAATGATCTGGAAAATTACCAAAAAAATCTTTTTCCTGGGTACCACTTTCAACAACCGTGATTTAACTGGTATGGGGTATGACCTAGGAATGAGGAATTTTTTAAAAACTTCCCAGAAAACTGGCTCACATCAATGCTTTGAGAAAAAATACCCAATACAAAATATTTAATTAAAACAAAATCATGAAACTAGTATTTTTGTTTTTAAATAAAAGAAGATACCAATGAATTCACCAAGTCCTTTGAAGGTGTATCTTTAAGATAACATACATAGAACATTTCACTTCCCTCATGATGACTTTGAATCTTGCTTCCATCTACACATTTAATAATGCTGTTATACTCTTAAATTTTCCTCATATTTTTATTTTTTTAATTTACTAAATTTTTTCTTCATTTTTCCCAAATCTCTCTCTTACTTACAATTATTTTTGTATCAAGTTTAATTTAGATATCATTTGCATCCTATTTTCAAAATTTAAAATCATTTTCAGTAATAGCTCTCAGGTCCCTGGGCATATGAAATGGGAGAATTGCATTTATGGACACATGGGTTTTTATGCTGGCTCTATCTCTCTATACATTGGTGATCCCAAACCACTTACTTAACCTCTTTTTGCCTCACTTTCTCACCTGTAAATTGATTAAATAAATTATATTTATAAAGCACTCAGAACATTGTCTGGTATTCAGTAAGGGCTCTATAAGGAAAGGATTCTCTGGTGGCCCAGATGGTAAAGAATCTGCCTGCAATGCTGGAGATTTGGGTTTGATCCCTGGGTCGGGAAGATTTCCTAGAGAAGGGAACAGCTTCCCAGGCCAGTATTCTTGCTTGGAGAATTTCATAGACAGAGGATCCTGGTGGTCTACAAGTACTATGAATTTATTTTTGCCTAATTACATAAGGCCTGACATATAATAAGTAGTCAGTGAATAAATTTGAGGTCAGTCACCTACTTGCACAATTGATTATTTGTATGATCTTGAATAATCATAATCTTTTTGTGGTTCAATAACCTCACCTTAAATGGAAGGATTTTAATATCTACTTTGCATCACAGGATTGATAAGACAGTCAACCAAATGTTGTAATATGACACATTGTTGTTGTTTAGTCACTAAGTCCTGTCCAACTCTCCTGGGATCCCATGGACTATAGCCTGTCCAGCTCCTCTGTCCATGGGATTTTTCCAGGCAAGTATACTGGAGCAGGTTGCCATTTCTTTCTCCAGGGGATCTTTCCAACCCAGGAATTGAACCTGCATTTTCGGCAAGTCTCCTGCCTTGCAAGTAGATTCTCTACCACTGAGCTACCAAGGAAGTGCTTTACAAATGCAAATAAGTGCTTTAGAAATGCAAGTTATTATTAAATATTGATATTAACTCAATGTATCTGTAATGTATATTCATGTGTCAAGCAGAAGGGACTGTATTTAGCTCAGTGAGCATATCACTGCAAAAGAGGTGAGGCCCTTCTTGTGAGAGGATGTTCTGTTCCAAAGATACTGCCTGAAAATATTGCTGAAAAAAATTGTTTTAAATTATATTTTATTGCATCTTATTGCACATAAAGCTTAGCTATTTAAAGTTTTTTAAAGTGTTATTTTTAAGTGATTTTAGTGCATTAGAATTCTGTGTATGGTCTACCTTTGCCTCTTACATTGTGAAAAAATACATTTCTACCCAACTGACTCCACTTGATAACAAATTCTGAATTATTGACACCTAAAGTATTAAAATTAAACAATATTATCATGTGTTCAGTATAAAATACAGTGATAATTGAAGTTATATAGTTTAAAATAGTGGGTGCCAAGTCTCACTTTCCATGGATAGTCTCACCTGTTTCTTTCCTCTTTTTCTTTTTGAAAATGATGCCTTACTAAGCCAAAATCATCAATCGTGAACAGTCTCCAGTTAAATGCAAAAATATTAAAATTAATCTTTTCTTACCAGAAATATTTCTCAGAGTAGTTGCAGCTCAATAAGGAAGACATATTTCCATCTTAAAGTTAGCACTAAATATTTTACTTGTAGTTTTTTGGCATATTTGCAACTTATGTAGAAGAAACATTTGCATTTTCTGCAGTGGGAATTTAATAATTAGAACCATTTTATTCAGAACAAACTGAACGTTTTCCTCACAAATATCTACACCTAAATTAAGTGCACTGTGAGGTTACAGCACAAAAAGTTATTTTTATTATGTGCCCTTAGTCTTTTTTATATTATTTTATGTTTTATTCTTTATTTTTTAAAATTTTAAGTTACTGTGGTGAAAACACTTAACATGAGATCTACTTGTTAAAAATATTTTAAGGGTGCAACACACTATTTTTGACCATAGATGTAAGGTTTTATAGTAGATGTCTAGAGAAAGTTTTTTATTCTTTATAAGATACTGTTTTTAAAACTTTTGAGGGTTTTGCTTTATTTTTAGAGACTATTTTACCACTTGGAATAAATATGTTTAGCTGCCTGCTTTACATTAAGATATGGCTCTAGATTTTCAGAAATGTATGTGTGTGTGCATGCATATGTGTATAAATGTGAATTATTATTGAATCCTCATAATAAAAACAAAGCATGCAAGTTGAACCATGACTATTAAAATATATCTTTCATGTTGAGCTCAGATTGGTGACAGAAGAGTTTTCATTCTTAAAAAAATGAAACATATTTGGCTATGTCCTTTGTTAACTTCACTACATAAATGGACTATTTTGGGACACATCAAAATGTACTAAGAGAAAACAAGAGCTAACAGGAAGTTCATTGTTTTCTCTAATGTAATATTCCAAAGTATATACCAATATTTCTTTTCTGTTGTGTGTCTTAATAATAATGTATTCTTCACTTTTTCCATACATAGTACATGGTAATAGTTTGGGTGCTATCAAACTATTTTGGTCACCTGTGGTCAACAATAGTGTGTTGTAGACTTAAAATTATTTTAGGAAGTAGATCTTGTGTTAAGTGTTTTCACCACAGTAACTTAAAATTTTAAAAATAAAGAATAAAACATAAAATAATATAAAAAAGACTAAGGGTACCAAACAGGATGCCTTTAGCCAGGTAAGAACATAGAGTGAAGCATTGCATTTTCAATGGTGAAAATTTCTGGAATGCTGAAACTTCTCCATAAAGCAACAGAAAATATTTCTAGGCATTTACAAGTATATCACAACTGACTATATTAACATACTTGACAAAAACATACGTCACCAAGAATAGAGTTTTTAGGCCAGGAAGCATAGCATGGGCGAAGACATGATGTTCTCCCTCCCCAGGAGAGGATGTTCAGTTCCAAGAATGCTGCCTGGTATTGTTATTTTTAGCATAATGCCACTTCAAATCAAAATCAAACACCAATTTCTTCTTTAATTAACATGCTCACTAAGCCATTTCAATTAACATTTGGCTTTTCTGCTTCCTTTTCCCACCCGCATGGAGACAAGGTTGAACAACTTATCTGCTTCCCTAGTATTGTAAGCATTCTTACTGCATATAGATAAACCAGAATTGTGATTTACACATTTATAACTTTTAAGTTTATACATCAGGCTCATGAACTTATTTCTTTGTGAGTCTGCCAGTGAGTGACAGATCTGCCCTGGGAGTGCAGAAACTAATTTATCATTCTACAGGATGATGATTACATGCCTGAAGTTCTGAAAAATCACTCTCAACTGTGACATTCTCTCAATCAAAATAACCAAACCAGCAGGCACTTATGTAGGTCTGTCGTGTGAGACACTGTTTAAGTTCTTTACATAGACTAACAAATTCTATGGTGATAATAGATCTTCAAATTCTTTATTTTTATTATATTCCTTTTTTTTCATATCAAATGACTGAATCAGAAAAGCCAGGGATAGAGGAAGGTATTAAACCCAGTGGTCTGGTTCTAGAAACTGTGGCCTTGACTTCTATGTGTCTGAGTAATTCTAGAACATTTATTAATGTTCTAGAAGGCTTATAATATAAGTATTGGCATTACTGCCTATTACATCTTTCTGCCTTGAGATTTTTTTTAAAAAAATCCACAAAGATAAATACAGCTTTATAACAAGGTAAACAAGAATGAAGATGCCATTTTTGTATCACTAATGTATTTAGGTCCTAAAGATCCTTAAATGTGCTATTCCAATATAATAGTAAATTTATTAGAAAATAGAAATAAATTTTAAAATATTTTTGCAACAACTGACACTTTAAAAGTAATGCAGAAAATCAAGAAAGTAACCTATAGTGTTTTTGAAAGAAATATTAAAGTACTCACCTACTCTTGTAAAGGATTACACTGAAAATGTGGACTTTGTGAAACTAAATTCACATATCTACATATTAATCACCACCATTATATAAGAGTAGTTCATTTAGGCAACATATATTAAAAATTCTTACTGTGGACCTGTTACAAATAATGTACTATAAGAGGTGAATAATAAAATATGAAAATCTCCTCTTTTAAGTGAGTTTAAAAAATACTAACAAAATGGCAAAAATATTAATAATACATGTAGAATATGTTAAGTACTTTCAGCAGGTATAAGAGAGAGATTATTCCTGACTGGACATTTAGTAATTGAACACACATTTGGTAATACTCTCTGACAGGTACAGTTTGAGAAGAATGGGGATTCGGAAGTGAACAGGAAAAAAAAAAATCTATATGCTCAGGGATTTTATTCTGGATTCTAGTGACAGAAGAAAGACAATAAAAAATATTTAATGTAAAAACAAGTGATGTGTTCACCTATTAAGTAGGATAGTCAGGAAAGAGATGAGAACTTAATGAAATAAGGAACACCCTTAAACTTGTTTAGAGAAAAGCTTATCTATCTGAAGGGTCAACAGCAGATGAAGAAGGTCTAGAGTTCTTCTTATAAAGCAAAGTTCTAGTTTGGTTATTTTATAAAATGGAATTTAGGCAAAATTTTGAAAGATGAGTAGGATTGTCTGTAAAAATTGATAAATAAATGAAATTGAGATCATTTAGCATGAACAATGGAGAAGGCAACGGCACCCCACTCCAGTACTCTTGCCTGGGAAACCCCATGGACGGAGGAGCCTGGTAGGCTACAGCTCATGGGGTCGCGAAGAGTCAGACACGACTGAGTGACTTCACTTTCACTTTTCCCTTTCATGCACTGGAGAAGGAAATGGCAACCCACTCCAATATTCTTGCCTGGAGAATCCCAGGGACAAAGGAGCCTGGTGGGCTGCCGTCTATGGGGTCGCACAGAGTTGGACACGACTAAAGCAACTTAGCAGCATGAACAAAGGAAGGATGTTGAGAAATGAGGGATATTTGGGGAATGGGGTATATATTAAGCTGAAGCCTAAGGTGTGCATAGAAGGAAAGAGAAGATGAGGTTGGGAAGGAGAGTTGAAATGAGTTGTATGTACATACAAAGACCTGAAATTTAGAAGTGGCATTAGAAAGGGAATACGTATGTAAAAATGAAGAAGATAGAATTGATAAGATTCTATGACTGGCTTGATTTGGTGGCAAAGAAAAGATGAGGTCAAAGATAAGTTTGAAGTTTGGATCTTGGTGACCTGAAAAATTATGTTGTCATTAACAGGAAAGCAAATCAGAAGGAAGACCTGAATTGATAGTAAGTGATGAGTGACAATACCATTATATTAAAATCTCTTATAAATTACAACTGAAATTATGACCATTGTGTTTGAATATTATATTGTATATATGACCATATTTATGTGCAATATTTCCATTATTTTAGTTAAATTAAATAAATATAATTGAGTAACCTTTATGTATAAACACACTTGAATTAAATAATAATCTGTAATTTTGAATATTATTAAATGTTTATATAAGAACCCACAAACATATAGGCATAGGCCATACTGAGTAGATTACTTAAGTAATTACCTAATGATATACCAAATATTGAGCCATATGTATATTAAAATTACATACTGCTTAACAGGATTATTGTTATTCCTTGAAGAATTATAGCATGGTATCCATTATGGTGGGCTCTGGGGTTGGCTTCCATAATGAAGCTCATGCCTTCATTATTTTAGCTGTGTGACTTGACAAATCCTCTTTGCTTCAGAGCTTTGGTGTTCTCCCTGCTATGAGGATAATGGATTTGCCTATATCAAAGAACTATTGGGAAAATGTAGCAAGTGAATCTATCTAAAATGTAGAGCATTATTCCCAGAACACATGTTCTCTATACCTGTCAGCATGGCTCTTATGAATAATGAGATATTACATATTTTTATATGTAACTTTATATTATAAAAGCAATTTTAGAGTATTTTTTTGATGCTTCACCTCAGACTTCTTTTTTCCTTATAACCACAATGATCTAGAATTGTTAAGGACTTGGGAAGCAAAGTAGCAGTAACAATTTCCAACACCATTTATCCAATATAGGTTTATGTCACTTTTTTATTTCTTCAGAATCAATTTTATCACTTTAGAAGATACACTGAGGATTGAACAATTAAAAAATAACATCATTTACATACCTAGCAATGTCTATATACATTACATATGAGCAATGTCTAGACTGCCATATATTAAAAGTAACCTTTTATAAAGCCAGACTACACAATATTGAGAATTGCTTTTAAATGTGAATGAATGCCTAAAACATACTTCTGAATTTTGGAGAATTCAATAAGTGAAATATTCTCATCTCACACACACAATTATAATATCTATAAAAATAAACAGAAATATTAATAAAATAATATTTTGCCTACATTTTATTTCATAATTCTGTTTAAATTGCCGAGTATATAGCAATATAGAACACACACCCAAACACACACACAGACAAAATAGAAGTATTCTATACGCTCAAACACAGAGTTGTATCTGTTGTAAATTATCTTTTGGAAACATAAATCCAACCTGTTAAATAGAGGGAAGAATTTCTTTTTTATTCCTCAGGCTATTTGAATATATGATCGGAACAATCTGAGATCAATTCTCAGATATGTATGAAAGTTTTGGGCAACTTTTTTTTTTTTTCCTATCATAATGGGCAACTTCCTCACAAGGGACTTCCAGAGCAGAAAATAGGCATTGATAATGACAAGGGGGTTGAAGAAAAATAATAACCTGAGAGAAAATTATGTGTCATGGAGGCATGGAAATGAGTTAGATCCATGAAAGAAGTTTTGATTTTGAAAATTTTGCATTCTGAGAGAGAGACCTGTTCTTCACTCAGGACCACAAACTTCCCCACCCTCCACTCCAAAGCACAAACTGTATGCTAAAATCCCTGCCAAGTCCTCAGGGTAAAGAACAGGACAAGTTATATACCTCAAGGAGCTGACAGTTTCAGCTGAAAAGCCATGAACAGATGCCAAGCATATAGAGTATCTGATACTCAGCAGAAGCTAAATACATATTTGCTTATTTAATTAATACTGAGTATATGGAGGGCTTCCTTGGCGGCTCAGCTGGTAAAGAATCCGCTTGCACTGCGGGAGACCGGGGTTCGATCCCCGGGTTCAGAAGATCCCCTGGAAAGGTTACCCACTCCAGCATTCTGGCCTGTAGAATTCCATGGACTGTATAGCCCAAAGGGTTGCAAAGAGTTGGACACAACTGAGAGACTTTCACCAGGACAACAGGAAAAGCCGAAGTCCAACTTCAGGACCCAGGAAAGACTTTCTGGCAAAGATGAAAACTGATTTATGAGGAAAGGAGAGACTGCTAACTGAAGAAACAACTTAAGCAAAATCCTGGAACATGAAACCTAGAATATCCAGACTGATCTGCTCAGTATTAACCACAGTGTTAAGAATGAGGTAAAATAAATCTGGTATGCCTTCAGAAACAGAAAGCAGGATAATAGTAAGGAATAAGTGGCCTAAAAAGCCAACCTTCTAGAAATGGTCATAGAAAGTGAATCTCAGAGTTCTGGGGTTCCACCAGTTTTTATAATTTGAGACCTTCTAAGATTAAAATGGAAACATATTTTCTTTTGTAGATACACTGCCACAACCTGCCTCAGTGAGAAAAACATAAAATATTGATAAAAGAAAAGAAGACATTTTCTTTTCCTTGGCTACACTAATAGTACTGTCATAGTCTTTTAAAGGGCTTCCCAGTTGGCCCTAGCAATGAAGAACCCACTTGCCAAACAGAAGATGTACGAGACAAGTGTTCGATTCCTGGGTTTCGAAGATCCCCTGGAGGAGGGCATGGCAACCCACTCCAGTATTCTTGCCTGGTGAATCCCATGGACAGAGATGTATGGCAGACTACAGTCCACAGAGTTGCAAAGAGTGGGACTCAACTGAAGCGACTTAGCAGTAGCGGTAGTCTTTTAAAGCATATGCCACTTAAAATCATGTAAATGGCTTAAAATGTCAATCAATTCAAATCTTCAAATTTTGAAAAAAATACAAAACTACAACCATGACTTTTTTAAAACAAATGTTTTATTTTAAAGTGTTTGGATTTACAGAAAATTTTTAACTGGGTTGTTTGTTTTCCTATGACTGTTTTAAGATATTTGGTATACTTTAGATACAAATGTTTTATCAGGTAAGTTTTTGCAAATATTTATTACCAGTCTGTGACCTGTATTTTTATTATCTTAGTCAAGTTCAACTTATCCATTTTTTTTTTTTTTTCTTTCATGAACCGTGTGTTGTTTCTGAAACTCATCACCAGGAGTCCAAGTTGGAGATTAAGGAACTCTGAACTCACCTCCTCACATAAACAGAACAAATCTATAGCTACATAGGGATCATTTCCCTCTGAAAAAGACCTGAATACTAGATGAATGCTCCCCACAACAAATGATAAAAGAAAATGGTAATAACTTCAACAGAGAAAACATAAGAAAGTACCAAGCAGAAGTCACAGAGCTGAAGAATACAATGACTGGATCACTGGCCTATACCATATCCAAAGTTTAACTCAAAATGGATTAAAAAAATCTGTATATAAGACCTGAAGCCATAAAAACTCCTAAAGAGAACAGATATGCAGCAAGGTAAGTTCCTTGAAATTGGACTTACCAATATTTTTTTGGATCTGACAGCAAAGTCAAGGGAAACAAAGCAATGATAAACAAATGGGACAACATCAAACTAAAAAGCTGTTGCACAGCAGGGAAACTATCAACAAAACAAAAAGGTTGCTTACTGAATGGGAGAAAATATTTGCAAATGATATATCTGGTAAGTGATTAATATCCAAATACACAAATAACTCATATAACACAACATTAAAACAAGCAAGCAAACAACAGCAACAAAAAACAACTAGCTTAAAAAATGGGCAGAGGACCTGAACAGACATTTTTCCAAAGAAGACATCAGAGAGCCAAAGGACATGTGAAAAGATGCTCAACATCATTAATCATCATGAAAGTGCAAATCAAGACCACATTGAGTATCATCTCACACCTGTCACAATGGCTATTATCAAAAAAGACAAGAAATAACAAGTTTGAAGGAGAAGGAAATGGCAATCCACTCCAGTACTCTTGCCTGGAAAATTCCATGGACGGAGGAGCTGGTAGGCTACAGTCCATGGGGTCGGGTCACAAAGAGTCGGACATTACTGAGCAACTTCACTAACAAGTTTGACAAGGATATGGAGAAAAGGAAACTCTCCTGACTGATGGTGCAGTTAATATGGAAAACAGTTTGGAGTTTCTTCAAACAATTAAAAATAGAGCTACCGTATGATCTGGCAATTCTACTACTGGGTATCTATACACAGAAAAGGAAAACACTAATTCAAAAAGATACTTGTGCCACTGTGTTCACTGCACCATTATTTACAATAGCAAAGGTATGTAATGAACCTAAGTATCACTGATGAATGGATAAAGTGTGTGTGTGTGTATGTATGTGTGTGTGTAATACTCATAATGGGATATTACTCATCTATAAAAAGAATGGAATCTTGCCATTTTTGAGAACATGGAAAACCCTAGATGGTATTATGCTTAGTGAAATAAGTCAGACAGAGAAAAAAATATACCAAATGATTTCACTTATAAGTGCAATGTATAAAAAAAAAAGCAAAATTCAAAATAATATATAAGAGAATAGATTGGTAGCTGCCAGAGGGGAGTAGGGTTTGGGTGTGGCAAGAGGGATAAGGGGATTGAATAGCACTATATTAACTTTGTAAGGTGACAGATGGTATCTAGATTTATTGTGATGACAATTTCACAATGTATACATGTCATCTCACTATGTTGTTTACCTGAAACCAGTATAATATTGTATGCCAAGTACAATTTTTTTAAAAAAGCAACTCATCACTAAACCTAAAACCATGTAGATTTTCTCATCTATTTTCTTCTAGAAGTTTTAAAGTTCTTTATGTCACTCTTAGATGTATGATCCATTTCAAGTTAATCTTTTGTTAAAAGTGTAAGATATGGGTAGAAGACTATAACACTGAATTCTAAAAACAAAACCCAGATAAAGGTGACTACTAGGTAGTAGACCAATTGGAATTTATCTTATTAATAGTATTTGTTCTTCCATTCTACTGAAAGTATAATCTCTAAAACTTTAAATGCCTTAACATATATCTCTCCAAATCATTTTCCTGCTATTCTCTGACATACTCACTAATATCCTTCCATCTCACTAGCCACCATTCTAAATGTCAAGAGTTTCTCACCTCAGAATCTTGATACATTCCATTTCTTACTTCAAACACATTTCCCTGCCTTTCAAATGCCTGTTCCATCTTACATTTTACCTCTGCTTAGAGATTTATCCTAAATTTACACTATTTAAAGTACTTTTTCTTTAGTAATATCTTTCATCAAATTGATATTTTTCCTTTATATTTCTTATCAAGACATATACTTACATGCACACATATACCACACATAGTTTGTGTCTGTGCATAAATAAAATATATATTCAGAAATATACATATAAACAGAGTTTTATTCTAAGCTAAAATCTCCATGATGCTATGGATAATGCTATTTTTATTATAATATATCCACTTCCTAGCACCATCCCTAACACTTTCTAGAGATTCAATACATTTCCAAATAATACTTGAGTTAATTCCCTTCCCATTTTGAAGTATAAAAGGAGAATTAAACTTAAGTAAAATTTAAAAAGCAAACTGTGGAGGCATATTATGGAGATTAAATTAAAGTCAATGAGAAAATATGTATAGTTAAGATAACTATGCCAAAACTACATAAAAGGTATTTTGCTAATAGAGACTGAAGTGTTCTACTATTCTAAAATGGGTACATTGCATTAACTATTAGCCAACAGAGAAAAAATGAGTATCTCCAAAATATTTTCTAATTTATTGATAAGGCCATGCTGCTTTACTATAATCTAAGTGACATGTTTTAATGAGGATAATATTAATGAAAATTACTCTTTGTGAGTGTCTTGACTCTCCTTAAATTTTTTTTGTTATGCTCATTAATTTGCAGTCACTGAAATGCTTTATTATAGAAAACCATGGGAGCAAGACAGATAATAGTATCTCATAATGACAGTTTAGAAAGCTCTAAAATAGGGATCACAATGATCTGCATATGCATTAATATTAGATTTTACTTATGGCAAAAATTCCCAATATTGAAAATCTTGTGAAATGCCACTATATCTGGATTCTTAATAATTTCCTTCTTGTTAGAACAAAGAATTTCTTTCTATGTGACATTTTTCCAAAATACCACTCAGAACTAAGGTCTTATTATTTTTAATAATACTAATTTATGAACCTAAATTTCCAAAAGCACTGATTTTTCATTTGCATCTCTGAAACTTTTCTGAGAGCTGTCATTGTTGGTGTAGATACAGCTTCTAAGAATTATTAATCAATGTGACACTTGAGAAATCTTCCCTAAGAAGCAAGAGAATTCCTCACAGGGCAAACTCTGAACTTATTGGAGAACTTAGGAAGCTTCTGACTTCACAATATTATATATCCAAATGTGCGAGGACTTGTTCAGGTATTTTTCTCTAAAGGTGCATCAGGAGATGCAGTATGGTTAATTTCAAACACTCTAAAACCAGGGTGCCTGGATTTTCAAACCCTAGTTTTGCTGCTTATTAACTGTGTGATCTTGGACATATTACTTAACTTTTCAGTACCTCCATTATCTCATCCATAGAGTGGAGGTTAATTATCATGTCTGTGACGATTAGATGAATCAATACATGGAAGACACTTAAAACAGCATATAACATGAACAGTATTCAGGAAATGCTGTTATTATTAACCATCTGGTCAACCTAACCAGGAAACTAGAATTTGAAATGGGATGGCCAGAGGGTCCAATTAATGTATATTCAGGACTGGATGACTATTGGGCAAAAATTGGATTCTGTCATTTGATGATTTTAAATTAAAATAATAATAGCACAGAGAAAACAGAAAAACTCTCAGAGAAGGCAGCACAAGTTTGTACTAGATATCTGTCTATTTCTGATAACAATTTTAGTAGCTTAAGAAACAAAAAGTAATTATCTCACAATTTCCATGGCTCAGCAGTCTGGATTCTCTGCTCACAGTCTCACAAGCCTGAAGGTAAGAGGACAACTGGATACATCCACATCCAAGTTTCCTCAGGTTTTTGGGAAAATGAGTTTCTTTGCAGCTGTGTAACTGGGGTCTCCATGTATTGGGTTGGCCAAAAAGTTCATTCAAGTTTCTCAAACCATTTTACTTAAAACTCTGAATGAAATTTTTGGCCAATACAATATTTATTTTCTGTTGTGCTGAGGACCACTTTCTGCTACTAGATGCCACTTTCAGGTTCTTGTTATGGGGCCTCCTCTAGAGGCCTCAAGCTTTGAATCTCTTCCTGTAGGAAGGACTTTAAAAGGGGTCTTCTTACTGGGTCAGGCCCATTCAGAATAATTTTCCTTTTGAGTACCTCAAAGTCAACAGATTAGTACTCCAATCCTGGGAGTGACAGTCCATCAAATTCACAGTCACATAAGGCCTTGGGTAACTGGGGTTATCTATGAATTCTGCCTACTACATAATGTGAGAAAAGCACTTTGCTCATTTTCAGTTCAGTTCAGTTCAGTCACTCAGTCATATCTGACTCTTTGCAACCCCATAAATCACAGCATGCCAGCCCTCCCTGTCCATCACCAACTCCCGGAGTCTACCCAAACCCATGTCCATCGAGTCGGTGAAGCCATCCAGCCATCTCATCCTCTGTCGTCCCCTTCTCCTCCTGCCTCCAATCCTTCCCAGCATTAGGGTCTTTTCAATGAATCAACCCTTCGCATGAGGTGGCCAAAGTATTGGCGTTTCAGCTTCAACATCAGTCCTTGCAATGAACACCCAGGACTGATCTCCTTTAGGATGGATTGATGGATCTCCTTGCAGTCCAAGGGACTCTCAAGAGTCTTCTCCAACACCACAGTTCAAAAATATCAATTCTTCCGCGCTCAGCTTTCTTCACCATCCAACTCTCACATCCATACATGACCACTGGAAAAATCATAGCCTTGACTAGACAGACCTTTGTTGGCAAAGTAATGTCTCTGCTTTTAAATATGCTGTCTAGGTTGGTCATAACTTGCCTTCCAAGGAGTAAGAATCTTTTAATTTCATGGCTGCAATCACCATCTGCAGTGATTTTGGAGCCCCCCAAAATAAAGTCTGACACTGTTTCCACTGTCTCCCCACCTATTTCCCATGAAGTGATAGGACCAGATGCTATGATCTTAGTTTTCTGAAAGTTGAGCTTTAAGCCAACTTTTTCACTCTCCTCTTTCACTTTCATCAAGAGGCTCTTTAGTTCTTCACTTTCTGCCCTAAGGGTGGTACCATCTACACATCTGAGGTTATTGATATTTCTCCCGGCGATCTTGACTCCAGCTTGTGTTTCCTCCAGCCCAGCGTTTCTCATGATGTACTCTGCATATAAGTTAAATAAGCAGGGTGACAATATACAGGCTTGACGTCCCTAGAGACTGCTTGGCACAAAATACACATTCAAGATATATTTTTGATAGTACGGCAACTTACTCAAAATTTTTTGGCCCTTTTTTGAATGGTTTTAGTGTTCCCAAAGAAGTTTACTCATACACAAGCACTGAGCAGCACAGCAGAATTTCTTAAGGATTCCAAGGGAGAGAGGGAAGAGGCCATTCACATGGCACACTGCACAGTGAACTATTTAATATTCCTTATTGCATTTTCTGAACCTCTCCCTCTTGCTCTTCTCTCTCTATTCCCTGCCTTCTCTCTCTCCCCTCTCTCTTCTTTCCGGTTCTGTCCATTTATTTCAAGTGAATCAATGACAGTTCCTTTTCCTGACCCTCTAAAACAGGACTTTGCATCCCCTTATAGAGTTTCAGAAATCAAATGGAAAAAAATCAGTAACATTTCCTTCACTAATTATAATAGCTGTCAACATATCTTTTCTTAAACCCTGAAAAAAAGAACTGTATATCAAAACATAAAAAGAGTTTTGTACAAGAATTGACAGGTATAAAAAATAATCAGGAAAGAAAAGACACGATATTCATTGATTCTGTTGTGATAAAAAATAAGCAGTTTTATGTTAAATATGATAGACTTGTAACTTACAAAGAATGTGAAAATTTTGAATTTATAATGATTCAGTTATAACTTTATGTGACTCAGTAGTCTGTCCAGGTCCAAATGAAAGCGTTCAAGAGGCAAGTTAAAATCCTTATTCCAGAACTCAAATGTCCTACAAAACTGAGTAAGTGTCCGGTCTTATTCCTGTTGGTGACATTGAGAAGTTAAAATCTATTTACTAAATTACTCACTCAAATTCAGTTTAGTCTGTACTCACTGCTTTCCCCAAACCTTCCTAATTTCTGCTAAGTTGGATATCTTTTACGACTCTGAACTTTATGTGTGTGTGTGTTAGTTGTTCAGTCATGTCCAACTCTTTGTGACCCTCTGGACTGTAGCCTGCCAGGCTCCTCTGTCCATAGAATTCTCCAGGCAAGAATACTGGAGTGGGTAGCCATTCCCTTCTCCAGGGGATCTTCCTGATCAAGGGACCAAACCTGGGTCTCCTGCATTGCAGGCAGATTCTTTACCATTGCTCCACCTGAGAAGCCCTAGCTGAACTTCTGTATCAACTATTATCTATCTTTCTGAAGTAAAAAGCAACATATACTGACTTTTAAAGTTTAAGCATTTCTATGTGTTTTACCTCTTTATGTATCACCTTATAATTTATAGAATAAACTCTTAAAACCTAGGGAGTATATTCCTCAAATTTACTTATATACTGATTAAATAAATTTGTATTGAGTAGCCATCATGTGATAGGTAGAAATAAAATTTAAAAAGCACTATTTAAATGTTTTTGGCTCAAAGTATACTTATTTCCAAAGTATATTTCTTTGCAAACACTTAGTAAATATTTTAATAATTAAACATCATAGATAAATGAACATGTAGGTAAACTCTTTTGAATTGATTTCTCCAAATTTTTAGATAGGATCACAGCAAATATGCTTATTTTTATAAAATTCAAATGACAGTCTAACATCTAACAACTTTTAGTCCCCACTAAATCATTTTACCATTTGTGTGTGAATTTCTGTCTTGAGTGAAATAAATTATAATTGCTTCCATGACTATAATTACTTAAAATGGACTTAAAATATATTTAATATTGTCCAAGCATTATTTTTTTTTAGAAAATGGGTCAGTGCAAAAGCTGTGATGTTGTATGAGTTTAAAAGTACATTTGGCTTTGACAGTAGTTTGGCATTTTATATATTTGCCCCTCTGGCTTCTTAATGTGTTATTGTTTAAAAATGACGAAATTAACCACCACAAGACTGGGATTCTAACCAGGTCTGATATTGTGTCACTATGGCCCTGTTCCATCTCTGATAAAAGGCACATGTTAAACTCAATGCTTTTTAAGATTAGTTTCCAAATTGTATGGCTGATTGAATGATATTAACACAGTTCCAGCCACCCTCTGTTTGGAGCAGGAGAAGAGGCACTTGATTTTCTTGGGATTTTCTTGTCTAGAGATTAAAGTAACAACGTGAATTGTTTAAACTTTGAAGTTCTGGCTTCATTTAAGCCATTCTTATCATAAGTATATGCCATTTTTTTTTTTTTTCTCTTAAATCACTAGTAAGACAGCCTTCAGAGTGATTTGACAAATCTCAGACTTCAAGTTGTGAAATCACACACTGTGCATGAGTTTGATTATCTACAGAATTCCTTAGGGCAGTATTTCTCAGAATGCTGTTTCTGGTCCTCTCACCTTCTAGAACACCCAGATCTGAAACAATTTGCCTAGGGAATTGAATCTGAAATTTGAGAAGCCTGGCTCCTGGTAAAGAGTTGCCTCTTAAATATCAGCTGAAAGAATAATCCACATTGTTAATCTCATCCACACCCAACCCAGGTAAAAGGAAAAAAATAGTTACATGTTCATTATCTGAAGAAAAAATAAAAAAAAAGATTTCAATAATCGTCTGATTGGAACCCAGAAAATGGAAAATCTCAGAATATAGTTGACAGGTGAGGTCTCTGAAGGTAATTGACAAGATGATTCTAGATTATTCTCCAATAATAGTTTTACAGTGGAGATAGAGTCATGAGGTATTCATAGCACAATGTACTAGACTTTAATTTCACCCAACTTTACCCAATTACTTTGCCTTATTTTGATTCTTTCCTTCTTTATTTATTGTGATTCAATTATGACCAAACACACTTTTGGACTTTTCTACAGAAAGGAATTTGCAACAGAGGCTATGAGTGCTCTGTTCTTCATAGCAATAATATTTCTCCTATAAATTTTGTTATCATTATAACACATTTTCACTTATGCAGAAATTTAAATAGTCATGTCATGTCTATATCTTATGTCCTAAAGTTTTAGGATTAGTTTAGGAACTGCTACCCACTCCAGTATTCTGGCCTGGAGAATTCTATGGACTGTGTAGTCCATGGGGTCACAAAGAGTTGGACATAACTCAGCAACTTTCACTTTCAGTTTAGTTCTTTGTTTGCTTATGTGAGATTAGTGTAAAAAAATTTTTTTTTAAAACATCTCCTTTTGCCTTTAGCAATTTTTATATTTGTAAAGTTTAACCCTTAGTTGGTGCTTGACAATCCAGTCTTTGTTTGATCTTAGGTCTCATGAGCTGAGTGCCTACCCTCTCCAGGAAGGAAACTGTACCAATATTTGTTCCTGTTAAATAGTAACTTAGCTTGTTTTGCATTGATGTCAATAAATATCAACATCATTCAAAAAAAAAATTTTGTTATCATTAATCACCAAAAAATTCTCTGAGAATACATACAAATTGTAGGATATGAACTGGGACAATGAGACCCCATTAAGGCAATTTCCCCAAGTATGGCTTTGCTTTTTTCTGTAATTAAATTTTCACTAAATATACCTGTTTTAACTTGACATATATCTCAATATCTAGATTACTCTAAATCATTAAATATTATAGAAGCATCTCCATATTCTCTCTTACTCTACAAAGGATAAAAGCACAAATATTAGCACTGTTTTTCTAATCTTCAAAAACCTGTTACTATTTTATTTCATACACTGAAGTGTGCACATCTGATCATCAGTTTTTAAAGTTGGCAAGAAGACAAATAATTTTTTGGATAAAGCATGTGCCACTACGTTCCCTTCTGTATCATAATTGCTGGTTTACAATGACTAGCTGATTTTGGGGATTCTGGATTTTATTTCACAGTTAAATATCTGATTTTAGGTCCATATTTTGTTTTTATATGCTAGTAATTGCCTTGCTTTTAACCTCAGATAAACAGAGCCCTAGTACCTTCTTGATTTTTATTCTCAGATGAAAGCATCTTCAGACTGAAATAAGATGCCACAACAAAGAATTCCATGAAAGCCCTATATCCTTTTATATTTTGGCAAGAACTTGATTACAGGCTAAATTACAAGTATTTTAGATTCACTATTGATTCATCATCACTAGTGATTTACGCCAGCTTCCTAAAAGGCACATTTTTATACAGTCTATACTATTTGGGGAAAAGTACAACTATTTGGGGAACCATAGAAGTACATCATTCATATGGTTGAAGAGGTATTCAGGCTTCATGCCAGGAAATGCATGAAATTCAATTAATGAAAATGTTTGGGATTTCACTAAACTAATCAATTGGAATATGCTCTTCAAAAGCTTTATTTTTCTATTGTGTAACAAGCCTCTTACTAAGGGTAAAAGACTTTTGTTATATTCCCAGGTGGCGGTAGTGGTAAAGAATCTGCTTGCCAATGCAGGAGACATGAGACACGGGTTCGAGTTCTGGGTCTGGAAGACCCTCTGGAGAAGGAAATGACAACCCATTCCAGTATTCTTGCCTGGAGAATCCCATGGACTGAGGAGTCTGGCAAGCTATAGTCCATGGGGTCGCAGAGAGTCAGACATGTCTGAAGCAACCTAGCACAGCACAAATTTAATATTAAATTTTAGATTAAAAATATCTCAGCAGTTTCTATATACAAACAGACTAAGAGCCTATGAAATATATAAAGCAATTTCAAAGACTACAATTACCTCAGGTTTTCAACTTTCTGAATCAACAGCTGAACAAAGATCAGGAGTTTAGAGAACTGAAAAGGGCCTGCTCTAGCATTCTCAGTCCCGACATCTCCTTATTTGTCATTCTATGTAACTCCAATCATCAACCCAGAGTTAACTCCAGAGTTCCCAAATTGTTAGAACTGAAGTCAAACAGGGTAGAATCCATTGTGTCTACATTGTAACCTGCTCTCAAAGTGATTTTTATGCACACTACGTTTTTTAAAGTAAGTTTAGTACTGAATGCCAGAGACTGACATTTCCGTTTTAGATAATTATATCACTTTAGCTTTCTCACTGAGAACAATCCATATGTTTAAGCCATGGTCTAATTCAAGGTTTTGACAATGGAAAAGTCTGCCTCTTGAGCAGATTTTTATCTTCATGTATAATTTCCCTGAGGTTAATTTGGCTAAACAGGGAATGATAAACGAGGAGAAGAAAAAATGTAATAGTAAAAAAGTGAAACTGGTAAAAGGTAGAAAGAGAGCAATTATAAAGAAAGATATAGAAAGATATAGGCTAACATTTACCCACAAAGTTACTTGGTTTCTGTCATTTTTGGATATAGGATAAGGCTGGGATTGATGAGAGTAAGCCACACAGGCAAAGTAGAAATTAGGTGAAATTTGCTAATTCTACTTGTGAATATTCACAAAAGATTGTTCATTACTTTGGGAATGCCTGCATCAATTCTCATCACATCTACATTTTGTTTAGGAAAAACTATCCAGTCCATTCTCAGTTTAGCATGTCTTTTGAAATGTGCCTACCTCAATTAAAGAGAATTGTTGTCATGGTGACAAAAGTAATCATCCTATGAATAATAATTAATATTCACCATTAAAAATTCAATTATATTTTGATCCAGCAGCACCTGAAAAAAATCTCTCCCAATATTTCATATATTAGAAAACATACTTACATCTTATAGTTAAATATCATTAAATCACAAATGAACAAACGTCCGTGCAGAATTCAGAAGAATGTCTTTTAATATTTGACCTGATTACTTCCTAATAACCTCAGTACAGTTTCTACACCAAGCCTGTCTCCTATTCAGAAAAAATGAGGCTGCCCTACTTTGGAAAAATACAGGACATGAACTTTTATCTTAAACTATAAAAAGATATGTTGATTTTCCCCCCAATCTAAATCCTATCTATCACAAAGATAGAACAGTGGTAGACAAATACAATCAAGTAAAATAAAACATAATCTGTTTCATATTTTTAAAAAAAGGTGTAGTCATCAAACCAAGGCTGGAGCAAAAACACCCTAAGGCTGAATGAACACAAATCAGAAATTTTATTATTCTTTCTGATTACACCAAGAATTATACACAATTTCAATGTATTTCTAAGAATTCTTGAGGAATTCACTTGAGGAAAAGAAGACATGGCTTTTACCAGTAACTCATATAAAAACATGCTAGGGATTTTTACTTTTTTTTTTATTGTAGGTATAAGCTAAGCTAAGTGTGTGCATGCTCAGTCATGTCCAACTCTATGTGACCCCATGGACTGCAGCCCACCAGGTGCCTCTGTCCATGAAATTTTCCAGGCAAGAATACTGCCATTTCCTTCTCCAGGGGATCTTCCTGACCCAGGGATCAAACTCACATCTCTAGTGTCTCCTGCATTGTCAGGTGGATTTTTACCACTGAGCCACTTGGGAAGTTCAGATACCTTGAGTGAAGATGAATTTGAATGTGTACCTATCTTCCAATAGGACGTAAACAAGAGAGGTAGGTTCAATCCCTGCTGCTGCTGCTGCTAAGTCGCTTCAGTCGTGTCCAACTCTGTGCGACCCCATAGACAGCAGCCCACCAGGCTCCGCCATCCCTGGGATTCTCCAGGCAAGAACACTGGAGTGGGTTGCCGTTTCCTTCTCCAGTGCATGAAAGGGAAAAGTGAAAGTGAAGTCGCTCAGTCGTCTGACTCTTAGCGACCCCATGGACTGTCGCCTACCAGGCTCCTCTGTCCATGGGATTTTCCAGGCAAGAGTACTGGAGTGGGGTGCCATTGCCTTCTCCAAGGTTCCATCCCTAGGTCAGGCATATCTCCTGGAGAAGGGAATGGCTGCCCACTCCAGTATTCTCACCTGGAAAATTCCATGGACAGAGGGGCTTGCATGGCCCCAGTCTATGAAGCCACAAAATTTGGACATGATTGAATGTGGACACACACATGCACAAACAACGATAATTTTTTAGCTTAGATTTTAGGGATAAAATATTTAAGATTGAAATAAGGGCTTAAACAGTGCTTGTTATACACTACATATAATTCTAAGTGCTTGATTTATGTCTACTGACTCAGTCTTCACATCACCCTTGTTGAAGGTACTACTTTTTCCATTTTGTGGACTGAGAAACTACAGCTGGAAGACGACAGAACCAAGATTCAAAGCCTGTTGGTCTGACTCCAGAAATTGCATTCTTAGCCACTAGACTATTTGCCTCTCAGAGGAATAGACTAATGCCATGATATTGTGGTCTAATCATACCACAGATGATTGTTGAATTCCATGTGCCATAATTTAATAGGAGCACTGATAACATAAAATTTCTAAAAATGAATGGTGAAAAGTCTAGAAACTTATGACAATTGAATATTGGAGAAAATGGGAACACCTAGATTTTAAAAAAGAGAAGATACCAGAGGGGAAATGTTCAACGTTTTCTCATATTTGAAGGAAAGAGTGCTGAAAGAGAGATTAGAGATTAGATTTACTCAAAATATAGTATCACTAAAATAAATATTTTAATTTTATTCCTATAAACTTAAAAATTCCATCTGACGTACAAATAGCCAAATGTACAAGTTATGTTTGCATAACTTTGTAATCTTATATTCTACAAATTATTTTATAGTAATCAAATTTAGCTTGTATTTTCCAATTAGAATACAGCCTACATCCCTACATCCTGCAATATAGAACTATTTCTGGTGGTTAGGTCACACTACAACCTCCACTGGGTGGTGAAATGTTTTGGAGTTTGTTCGTCTCTAATTGAGCTATCCGCTCAGATCCCAAGATTTATTTTTAATTGAAACATCTATTAGAGCAATGGCAGAATAAGAGAAAAAAGAAAGCAAATTGATGAGTGTCTTCAAAGAATTAAATTAGAATCCGAGTAAATGTTGAATGGTGAGATTGAATTTTAAGGTTTATAATTCTTGTTTATCGAAGTTAATGGAAAGAGAAGATGAGACTGGAGTGAACAGAGATTTGGCTACAAAACGAATATTGGGTTGAAATTCTCAAGGCACTTCTGACAACTGGATTTTACATAATTGAAAATTAAAGGTATTCCCCATTTTCTTTTGAGTTTACATCCTGCCTTCTTACTTAGTGCCTTCAGTGTTTGTACATTTTGTCTACTGTTGGAAAATATTTTTTCAGAATATAAAATAAGAATACACATTTGCATTTCTAGAAAAGTTCATTGAATGCCCTATAGAAGAAAATAAAAAACTCAAAATGCAGGTAACTGACAAAGTTTATCCTAAATGCATTAGTAATAGCTTCACTATGCTATAAATTGTTTTGACAGTGTATATATTTTTATTCACTTACGAAACTAAATGCTACATCTGCAAAAGAAGGTTAAAAAAAACCTTAAAATATACTTTAATCAGGTCATTAAACTGAATTTATAGACTAAATGGATCACCTGTTGAGACCAGAAGATCTAGTTATGGTTTTCTTTTGTTTAGTTTACAGGCTGGAATTTGATTTTGGTACTTTAGTAAACAGCTGGGCTTCAAATTATAAACCTTTCTATGGGACAATATTGCACCATGTTTCAAATTAGAAAAAGGGAAAGTTAGCAAAGAGAAAAACCTTAATAGCATTTTAATGGTATATTCTGATAATAACCTAATCAGCATTTTACATGAACTTATCCTTTAAATTAGGCATTAGGTTTTGTGCTTCAGAGACTTGAAGAAAGCATTCCATTCAATAATGTAAACAAAATTCTTGCTCAGCGACTCTCCTTGAATTCCAACAAAGTGTCCTTTGGTGAAGGTACTTATCTGCAAATTATTATTTCATTATGTCTTTCATTTCAGCTTCCAAAGGTTCTATCTATAACACACATATTTAATAAAATAAAATGATGTTTTCTTTAACAAAGACTCCTTAGAGTACAAACCAGTTCAACTGCAAACCAGTCACTTTTAAAAGTCTAGTCTCTTGGAGAAGGGTACTCCCCCATTGTTTTGGAGTAGAATAATTCTGACCTTACTCTTCTTTCTTCCCTCCCTTCCTTGCTTTCTTCCTTCCATCCTCTCTCCCTCCCCCTTATTTCATAAAAGACAGACATGCATCATGTTTAAAATTCAAACAGAACAGGATATAAAGTAAGCAATAAATGTTTCTCTCCAATCCTCTCAATCTGAAGTAGTACAGAGTTCCACTCCCTAGAAATTCCTACTGTTCATACTTTCTTGAGTACCCTTCTTAGAATTTTTACACATATACATCCATGTGTGTGTATACATTTTTACAAGAATGAAAATTACACATACTCTTCTGTATCTTCATTTTTTTCTATTATCAGGTAATACAGATCCACCTCAATTTTTTTTAACAGTTATATCAAAAGTCTACCGTAAAAACAACCCTTTCTTAAAAAGGTCAACTTTGAGAAAACTTAAGTATTGGGATATTTGTAGAGATTTACTGTTTTAATTTTAGCAACAAAATTATGTATTTATAATAATGAATTATTTCATTTAAGTTCTAAATAAATTAATAACATATTCATGATGCAAAATTCAATAGTTGTAAAAATGTGTACCATGAAAAACAGATTTCTTTCCTACTCTTTTTGAACCACACAACTCCCCTATCTAGAGTAACCAGCTACTATCAATACAAGCATATTTGTAATTTTTATTTGATTTCTGTCAAAATGATAGCATATTATACACTATTATGCACATTTTCCAGTTAATATAGCTCAAGAATAATTCCATATCAATACATTTGATCTGCCTGACTTGTTGCAAGAATGCAGAACACTCTACTGCATAGACATTAACTTGATTTATTGAAACATTCCCCTGTCAATGGACATTGAGATTGTTTCCAAATCTTTACTATCACAAACACCACACTAAATATTCTTATATGTACATTATTTCACAGGTGTGAACCTGTCCTTAGAAGTGGAATTGGTGAGTCAAAATGTGGTATAATTTTTATTTTGAAAGATGTTATTAAATTATCCTCCAAAGATATATCTGTTACTAGATTTTTACAATTCTTCCTAAAAGGATAAAATAACCTATATTCTTACCAGAAATATGAGTGTATCACTTTCTCTGCACCTTAACAGCAAAAGATATTACGATTCTTTTCAACTTTTGCCAATCTGATAGATATAATGTACAATTTTATTGCACATTTTGTTTCTTTTGAATAACGATGACTTTTTGCATGATTTGTAATCATTTGTTCATCCTTTTGTGTCTTATGTTTTAATTTGTGAACCAGTAAGAACCATCTTCCTTTTATCAATAGCTTTATTCATTTGTAAAGCTGAAATTTGCTTGATACTTAATTTGTAATAATATTTTCTGTTTTGAATGATTTAAAAAATATTTTATAGTCTTTCCTCCTATGTGTTATTAGGTTATTTTAGGTAGGGTTAGTGTATTTCCAATTATTCTACCCTATTTTACCTCTTCATCCATTTGTTTAGTTGAGCATATGATTTTTCTATTTTTAACTTATATTTATAAAAATGTTTATAACTTTAATAGCTTATTCAGATATTTATTCTGACTATAAATAAAAACCATCCTCTCTCTAAAAACCTTGTAAGTGATATCACTTTTCCACAAAGTTTCAGTGTATTTCCATATTCTGAAATCAAATATTTACTATAATTCTTGGTCTATAGTTAAAAGAATACCTGAATGGCTGTTTGGCTGGGTGTAAAATAACAGGACCAAACTTACAGAAATTTTTAAGAATTAAACCTCTAAATTCTAAATTTGAATGTCATTAGCAAGATGTTTCAGACTAACATAAATTTTGTCCCCTCAAATGACTGGAAAATTTTCCTAAATGCCCCAAAGAGTTCTATGTTATTTTTTAAGGAACTCTGGGACTTGTAATATATAAATAATATATTTATGTTTTATCATTTGAGTTCCCTTTCACAGGTTTTTGTTTTGCTTTGTTCTTTGATAGAGTTGTTATAATCAGGGGTCACATGGTCCACTGGCAGTTCTCATTTCATTTTAAAGTTTCATTTAAGACACAGTTTTGTGTGTAAATGGGTTCTTTTAGCCTTTCCTTTCCCTCATCCATCGTAGGTTGGCAAACATGTGCTGCTCACACCGCAGAAGATTTGCTTGCCACACCCACGATGTTTCACATGATTTATCATTAGTCTATTCTACTAAGCTTCTTGTTGTCAAATCAGTTATAAAAAGCTCTCAAAGCTAGTTCCTGTTGTTCCAAATAAAGGATTGTAGTCTTTCATGCTCAAGATTTGTAACAAATTTTAAGGAATTGTTTTGTGCTAGTTTTAGCTGAGACCAGCATCCAGAGACCAGCTCTAAAGATCTGTTCATAACCCTGTATGATCTTCAAGGCATCTTTCAGCTCTTCCTCACTTATTCTATTTATTGATGGAGATGGATTTTGCTTTATATGCGTGTGTGTGTGTGTGTGTATACACACACATATATATCTATGTTTGTGTGTGTGTGTGGCTACAAGTTAAAAGAGAAAGATTTCATCTCCATTCTGTTTACAAATCACACAATGAAAGGTTTTAGGCCATGCTGCATGCTGCTAGTTAATGAACTACATCAATAAGGACAAATATATTTTTCATAATATAAATATAAAAATGATTTTATTCATTCTGCTAGTTAATGGATTACGTATTTTACCTTCATTGGGGATGTCACTTTAGTAGAATGGAGCTCAAAAATAACTTTTAAAGAAACATAATTCTCTTTGAAATATGGTTGATTTTTGAACAACACAGGTTTAAACTATGTGGGTCCATACAAATATACATACATACACACACACACACACATATATTTTCCAATAGTTAAAACTTCAGCACAACACAACACACCATTCGTTGAATCTAGGGACATAGAACCACAGATGTGGATGAACCACAAATAAGGAGAGATCATGTATACTGAAGGCTATCAGTTACACACAGAGTTTTCCACTGTGTAGAAGACTGCTGCAAATAATCCCTGCATTGTTCAAAGTTCAACTGTATTATTTTAAACTCTAGTTCTTTAAAAATTACTTTTGTTTACTTTCAGATTGTTATGTTTAATCAGCTTATATTTATGCATATTTTAATGTGGATATACTGTAAAGTTGGTAAGAAGCTGAAAATATTTACATTTTTAGTATATGTATATGTGTGTATTTGCACGTTTCCTTTGTAAAAAGTCTTGACAATATGCCTTTATAACAGAAGAAACATCTGTTTGCTTTTAAAAATAAAAATGTATCCCTTACATTTTACATTACAAAAAAAAAGTGTTTGCTAGTTTTCAAAAACACTGGATAATTCTTATATTTAAATTATATCTTACTTTGAGAAGCCAAGTAGCAGGATTTCCCAATATAACTTTACTTAAATTATGACACGTTTTTAATCTTTTCAATATATTTTCTGTTACTTTCCCCAGGGTTCCTTTAATAATTGGAGAAGGAGCTTGGAAGTTCTCTGGGCAGGCTATGTTGGTACCTGGTATGGTAAAAACTACGGCGTAGACAGGCATGGCAAAAGAATTCACAGGACTGCCTTCCCAGAAGTAAATACTGACTGGCTGATGTTTATATGCTAAAAACAGAAATCATAAAAGTGATGAATCTACATATCCTCTTTATTTTTTTCTCTTTGCTTTTTCACACAGTCTGTTTTATTCACAGTGATCTCCTTATAAAACGCATAACCCTTAACCGCCTGAAATAGATTTGGAATCAATTTGATATTTTTTTCTCATAATTGACAAATATACAGTATCTTTTAAAGAAGCAAAAAAAAAAATCATGGACACTATTTTGAGAAGCTGTAATTTAACTAAATATTTTAAGAAATGCCTTTTGTTGAGATCAGATATTTTGTATTCATACACATACCAGATCAAAGCTGGGCTCCTAAATTGCAGGCAGATTCTTTACCGTCTGAGCCACCAGAGAAGCCATACACATACACAACAGAATATTACTAAAATCGAGAAACTTTAAAATAACTGCTCTCAGGTTCTTCTCTGAGTTAATAAGTAGATTCCAGTTAAGAGAAATCACTATGTCATTTTCACTTTATTTTCTACTTGCTGATTCCTTTATTTGCTGGTTTTATTTCTTATTAAGTATTATCTGTTGTTTAAATTGTAGCTATTTGTAACTTCTCTAAGGTATAAAAATTATTTGTGAACTACATATAAATCTAGCACTCATGTATTATATGTTTTAGATAACTAAAAATAAATTGTAAGAAACAGTTCATTAATAGGTTAAAGTTCCTTATGTAATGACATTCATGTTTATAAAGATAAAATAATCAGTAACCATACAATCTATAAGTTACAAGTTATAAAGCTACAGGGAGTAACTTATAAGTTATAAAGCTATAGGGAGTATTTAGATATGTCAGGTACTTTATTAAAAACTTTATGTGAATAATTTCATTTACTCCTCAAATTCATGTGTTAACTATTTCTATTATGATTATTATGGCTATATAATAGATCACACAACTGCGGATGAGGTATATTTGCTCAATATCACATGGCTTTTATTTGGGCTTTCCTCATAGCTCAGTCGGTAAAGAATCTGCCTGCAATACAGGAGACCCGGGGTCAATTTCTGTGTTGGAAAGATCCCCTGGAGTAGGAAATGGCAACCTGCTCCAGTATTCTTGCCTGGGGAATCCCATGGACAGAGGAGCCTGGTGGGCTACAGTCCATAGGGTTGCAATAGTTGGACATGACTGAATGACTTTCACTTAACATGGCTAGTAACTGTTGAAGTGATATATTCAATTTGAAATGATCTAGAGCATATAGTGTTCTAAATCAGTAGATCACATAATTTGTTGTATAGCAAGCTCCAGTGTGGAGTTCAGATGCACTTAGATTTATCTATGCAACATTCTCACACCAAGGAAAAGAAGGATAAAAAATATACTGAACTTGGTTCCAAGTCATATACATGACAGGAGAGATGAAGTCATCTTTGCACAGTCTTACTTCAAAGTACACCCATTCTCTTAATCTACACAATAAAATGATTTACCACTGATAATGCCATTAAGGAGCACGCTCTCTGTAGTCCACTCCAGATGTACTTAGATCTATTCATTCATCTCAAATATAAGCCATGTAGAATTCTGACCTATTTGTATTTAAGAAGATGATGTTTAATTTAAATCATTGGCACAATTTTTTCTTTTCTTTTAGTTTCAGGTTTTCAAAATTCTTCATTCTTTCTATTTTGCAAATTCCAAGGGTTTACCTTAGCTGTGCCATACAAATCACTATGTCAGAAATTCATACTTAGTAAGTATCAATAGACCTACCCTCCATATGTTTTGTGACATCTCTGAGTCATCATCATTTTTTGCCTTGCATCTTTTCTTAATCACTACTTTAATTTATCTCTCACTGTCTTATTTACCCCTTTTCTCTATTTATTCACTTTAGGGATTTTGTTCTGCCTATATTTTTTTTTGTTTTTTAATTTACAAATTGTCTACACTTACCCAATCTAGACCATACATAATTTCCCTTGTGCTCTGTGCAGGTGGCACAGTGGCAAAGAATTCACCTGCCATGCAGGAGATGCAAGAGACACAGGTTTGATCCCTAGGTTGGGAAGATCCCCTGGAGAAAGGAATGGCAACCCACTCCAGTATTCATGCCTGAAAAATTCCATGGTCAGAGGAGCTTGGTGGGCTACAGTCCATGGGGTCACAAAAAATCAGACATGACTGAGCTTGTAGTTACCATATCTGAACTCAGAAGCTTAGACGCTTAGATTTTACCAAAAGAATGACCTATATTTCAGGCTCTTTCCAATGTTATTACAACATTTTCCCTGAGTATACAATGTAACACAATTTACCCAATGCCACACAGATTAAAAGAATCAGGATTAGGGTTTAAACCAAATTCTGACTATAAATCTGCACACAAATACACAGGATATTCAGAACTAATTCACATGAGGTTATAACTGCAAAACACTCACACATGTCAATGGCAGAGAGAAACAGTGTACAGATCTTCTGTCATCTATTAATATTAGGGGTTCTGGTACCATTATTTAGTCAAAATGTTATTTATGTCAGAAAATATTTTTAAAACTGCATATTTCATTTATCCTTTGACATCCAGGTTTATTTTACTTTTCTTTTTTATTCTTAAAGAAAAAAATTATCCATCACACACATTAGGTGTGTATCCATCATGAATATACCTGAATTTTAATGTGCAGTCTTAGACTGAAAAATATATGTATATAAAACACATCTCCTTCAAGATAAAATCCTATCACAATACCATTTTGTTTCATGAATCCTATCTTATTGGGATTTGAACTGCTAAAAACTATTATTTTTACAAATAAAATTACGAAATTTTGTGTTTAAGATATTCTGATTTTACGTAAAAATTATTTCCATTAGAAGCCATATACTAGAATCTAAATAGGAATTCAACAGATGACTTTGCAGATTTTTGATATTATCTCTCCTAATATCATCTATTACACATATTTTCCATTGTTAATCCCTGTGAGTCAACATCAAGTCTATCGTTAAATTAGCTTTTATCTTAAAGTCTCTTCTCATAGTCTGAAGGAATTATAACAGTTTATTGTTTATTTTAGCAGAGATGAGACACATTTAAAGGAGAAGATAGTATGATGCTACTAATTTCAAGACTTACACTTGACCTTTGGATTTCCTAAGTATTGAGATATTTGGCCAATGTGATATGAATTGGCTGTCTACATAGATAAAATTACATAACTTACTGTATTTAAATTTAATATTAAAATTTAACATTTAATATTAAATACAGTAAAAATTCAGTTAGTCCCTGTAGTCACATTTTAAATACTCACTAGTCACATATAACTAGTGACTACCGATGGGCAGTGCAGATACAAAATACCTCAACTATCATACCAAGTCATATTGGACACCTTTAAGAACATAGGAAAATCTTTTGGCTTTTGCTATTTAGTTATAGACTTACTTAAGAATGGATATTAAATACACACCTTATCTCTTTGCCTTCTACAGTGTACTTCAATTTTATTTGTCTCTTCCTGTTGGACTTCTGCATACTTTTGTACAAAACTGCCATTTTGTTAAATGTATGTAAGCAGCATGGTATATAATAAATGTGAATGAACTTGAAGCAATGTTAACTCACAACATTTCATTTAATTTGAATTCTAAGCCAGATAAAGTTTTTGTTGCTTTTTTTCTCAAATTTTGGCTTCCAAGGTGGCACTAGTGGTAAACAACCTGCTTGCCAATGCAGGAGACATGAGACATGGGTTTGGTCCCTGGGTCAGAAAGATCCCATGGAGGAGGAAATGGAAATCCACTCTGGTATTCTTGCCTAGGAAATCCCATGGACAGAGGAGCCTGGTGGGGCTACATTAGTCCATATAGTTGCAAAGAGTTGGACATGACTGAAGCACCTTAGCACACACGCATGCTCACTTTCACATTTGGTGCAAAAATTATTTTTAGGAACAGCTCAGTCAAAGCACGAGCCCTGAAACAAAACTTGGACCAACTTCTGATGTACCTGCATTGCTGACTTCCTTCCAAATACAAAAACTGTTTGGAAAGCATTTTTTAGTTATAAAAAAAGTAGCTTAGTATTAATTTTTCATACTCAATAAATATTTTACTTTTGAAAAGATCAACTTTATTATTAGTTATAAAACAAAATAAATCTGAGTTGCAGAGAGAATTCTTAAGAAACTTAGAGTAGAGATACTAGTCATATCTGTATCTGCTAAATGGGCAACCCTAGGTATACTGGTCAGTTCTAACCTTAGAGACTTACATTGTCTATGGAATGAAATATAAACTCCTCATTGCTCCTGAATTAATCCAGTGCATGTATGCAATCTTCCTTGTCAGACCTTTTCACTACTGGTTTCCTGTATAGCCATACAGATCTCACTAGCCATCCTCTACTATGTTTTCCCTTTCAAAAACTCTCTTTATCACCTTGCTCGTTATCTAAGTCCTTCATAAATTTCATTTATACTTTTTTAGGTCACCTGTGTCACTTAATATTTTCTCTTTGGAACTATTACAGCACTTACTAGTTAAAAAAATATTCATTTTATCCTATCTTATGTTATGATTTTTTTTTTAATTTATTCTAAGTCCTTTTTTTTTTTTTTACCAACTCTTGAGATCAGGAATATTATCCAAAAATGTTTATAAGTTGTGCCTGAGAATGGTGGTTTATAATTGCAAAGTACTTTCAGACAGTCTTTAAACTTTGTATTATTTGATTTTCTGAATGAATAGTACTTCCCTAGAAAAGAGTAGAAACTCATTATCTATTAGTTACTTTTTGATATGTCTTTGCTTTTTCTTTTCTGCTTGCTTGGTATTTTTCTACGTATTTTTCAGTAGAACTAATATTATTTGAGGTAGGAAGCCTACTTGGAATTTCTTTAAAGTTTTCCATATTTTTGAATATATGACTATATATACGACTATTTTAAAGATTTAGTTTTTGATGTATCTACTAAAAAGTAATAAACCAGAGGACATCCAATGTGCACAAGAAAATAAGAGACAGTTGTGATTTTTAACACTAATATAGCATTGATTATGTCCCTACTTTTCCTAGTGCTGTGCTGTCTGATGTAGCAACCACTAGCAACATGTACTTACTTGTTTCTACATTAATATTTTTAAAAATTTAAAAACTCAATTCCCCAATCACACTTACAGTTCAAGTGCTCAACTGTTACCTATGTCTAGTGATCACCATGTTGGACAGCATGAAATGAATCTTTCCATCATCACAGTAAGTTCTATTAGACAGCAGTGCTCAAGGAATGTGTTTTGCAATTCAAGGTACTCCCCAATAGAAGGTCAGCCTTCTTAGAGACTGAAAAGCAGCAACTGGATTTTCAAGTCAAATTTAGAAACATACACCCTATATTTGAAGGGAAGTATTATGATAGGAGAGTTGTTTGAGATTATTAAGCAAACACATTTGCAAACTGTTCTTGGAGAACAAACAGTATAGTACAAGGATCCATAGTGACTGTTATGCTTTTATTGGAAAAGTTCAACTTACTTAAAACTCTTTTGACTACAAGTAGCAGAAAATAAATGTAACTTGTTTGAGTAAAATGGGAACATATTAAAGATTCAAGGAGGTTTTTTTTTTTTTTTTTTTTTTGCCAAACTCATGGGTGGTAATTATAACTATTGCACTTGAGAGGAACTGGAACCAGGTATTTGGAACCAGGACTGCTACTACTCACTTTCATTCTGGAGCTACATGCCTCTGCTCTGCTCTCCTTCATGCATATACTGCCTTCTTTCTGCTGCCTTTGCTTCTCCACTTTTGAGATCCAAACAACCAGCCCACAATAGCAGCTATGCTTTCCCTCCCCTACATTCTCTCTCTCTTTTTCTATATATACTTGTGTAACTGAGATTGTAGACAATCCATGTATTTTCCTGCTTTTCTCTGTAACAGTTTTATTGTGTACATTTCTTCACAGTACACATATTAGAAGACATCATATTTAAAGGATCCAGAATATTTAGTTACTGTAAACTATAATAATTCATTTATAATTTATTTGACATATCCCTCTTTGGGCAATATGTTTTATTCCTCCTAATTTGCTTTTATAAATAATGATCTATATAGTATGTCATGTTTCTCTGAGCATGTTCTTACCACAGTGTAATCTAGCTGTTTACTAATAGTTTCTAGCATTATGGCATGCATACAATGAGTCCAAGGACTAGATGACTTGATCATCTTTGTATCCACAATGTTTGGTGATGAATGTGAATGTCTTTTAGCTTTAATTTTAAACTCATGACCAAAATACTTCATAAAAAGACATAATTGCTTTAGAGATGAGTTTGAACTATAGGTATTTGACCCTAATAGAACACTATATTAATAAGAAAAAATTAAGTTATTATAATTCCATTCCCTGACAAACACATTATTGGATTTATTTACCAAGCAAGCCTAGGGAGTTTATTTTTAATTGATAATAAACAAGTATTAATTGCATTCAGAGAATAGGCACAATTTTATTTGGAGCTCTTAGTACATCAATCTGTTCAATTAATACATGTGGTTTGATCAATACTGTCTATGTATCCTAAAATGGAGATAGAGGAAATTTTCAGTTATAGTTCATTCTCGGTCAAACAAAGAATTTGCACCTCAATGCTATGACTGCTTTCAGCAAAGCAACTCGTGAACATTTACTTCAGGAAATTTTATATTTATACTAAAATAGCAGAAGCTTGTTTCTTATACATAATAAAAATGAATTGACATGCTGTGATTACTGACATGTTGGAAGAAATCAAGTGTGTTATGATGGGGAAATATTTAAAAATAGAAATAAGAACTGTTAAAGTAATTACCAGCAGGTTGACATCAACTTGACAGATTATGTAAGATACAATGTAATGTAACATCATGTCATTCTATATCTTCACATATTTTTATCTCACAGAATTCTGGGATTTTAAGTAATCATAGCGGTAAGCTTAACCCTTCAGAAATATTAATTTACTTCTTAGCTACATATCTGTGTTGACTATGTCAGTTAATTTTCAGACACACTCAGTTTCTTCAACATGCCTTATATACTGATTAACCCAAGACTGAGCATCTGTTTTAGCAAGAGAATTCATCCATAGCCTGAATTCATCCAAAAGTATTTCCTCTTCAATAGTTGGAATTAAATGACTACACAGACACATATTTTCTGTGAATGTAAATGTCAAAATGAAACAAGACTAGCCTTTTGATCCCAACCCTTAGGTGACATATTTGATGAACAATATACAGTCAATATTAACTTTATTATATGGGTGTGTATGTGATATGTAGGTATGGAGGAAATACAAGATTTGTGCCATGCTGAGATCTGAACAAAAGAATTTTGTTCAAATTTAGCTGTGTGGAGTGAAATATGACTGTCTCCATACTTATCTACATTGCATGCAATGATTTTAGAGATGGATTGTTTTTTAAGCTGATGATTCATGTGGTAAAAACAGAAGCCACTTGACCATCCCAGTGACCCAGTGTTAGTTGCTCAGTCATGCCCAACTTTTTGCAATCCATGGACTGGAGGCTGCCAGGCTCCTCTGTCCATGGGATTTTTCCAGACAAGGATACTGGAGTAGTTTTCCATTTCCTTCTCCAGGGGATCTTCCTGACCCAGGGATTGAACCCGGTTCTCCCACACTGCAGGCAGATTCTTTACCAACTGAGCTACCAGGGAAGCTCCCCGTCAGAGACCTCAGGTTACTCTTAAATGGGTAAGACATATTGACTATCTGGTCAAAGCTCCAGTGGGTAACATGTATACCAAAGCCATGCATTAACAAAAAGTTTCATGATCTGAATAAGTAAAAGAAGGTGGTCCTCAGAAAGAAAAATGCATCAGACACAGAGAAATATAGAGGCCAAAAGAAAGAGCAATCTCTAGAGAGAGTAATATATCCAGCTTTATATTTTTGAAATCACCAGTTTTAGGTCCTGGTTACATGAACTCTGCCTCATTTTCTGTTTGTATTTTTCCCTGAGACACCCTATTAGATCTTTATTAAAAATCCTTCTGTTATGAGCTACCTAAAATGGTTTTGTGATTTTTCCATCTTAAGAGACCTGGCAAATAATCCCTTTTCATCAGGGCAAAACATGAAAAAAGAACCTAGGTTTTCATACCCCTAACCTGGGCTCTCTCCATGTTCTTGGCTAGAACTCATTTTCTCTATGATACAAAGAAAAAGGATATTACATGAAGATTTCTGGAAAATTTCAGAATGAAATGGTATCATAAGCTTTGCAATATACATATTCATAAAGACACTAGCAAAAAAGAAAACACACACACATATATGTTTGATTCCTGATACTACTTTTGTGCCTGAAATATTCATAATAACTTAGATAAAAATTGTCTAACTAAAACTGATGTACTATTGCTAGGCTACCAAAAATCAACTTTGTTCAAATCTTTTCAGAGTACTGCACCAGAAACTGAAATGTGACTCTTATTTTAAAAGTGTTTCGTGTTGCGTTAATATTGAATATTGCTATCGGTTTCTCATTTTAAAACGGTAGTTCTAAAGAAGAAAGCATATTATTAAAATGAAGGAAAAAAAGGAAAGAGTCCATATTGACTTGTGAACACAGATCATCATTGCTTATTTTTGACTGTACTGTTATGATCACATGGACTGTCTCCTCCCAGACATTTGTACATTAAAAACATGCGGATTTTTCTTAAGGTGTTTGAGCAAAATAAAACTTCATAAGAATATATATATTATAATATATCATACAAATTAATTAAAAGAACTATTCCTCATACCAATTATAGAAAAGAAAGTTTGACCGTCAAGTCAAGCTAATAATAGAGCAAACACTGTCCATCTCCCCTAAAATAGTTGGAATAGCAAATATTTGTATTTGTCATTGATCCTCAACGTTTTCATAAAGAAATAGCACATAATTGACAAAATCGACTTTAACTTTTATTTTCCTCCCAAGTAGGAGTAATTCCCTCCTTCCTCTAAAAAGATAATTATCAGAAATTTGGTGTGTATTCATCTTTCCTGTCTACATTTTTATTTTTAACTAAGTAGTTCTCAAAATTTTTTCTCATATAACCATTTACTTAAAATTATTAAGGAGCTCAAAGAGTTTTACTTTATGTTGGTTATTTACATTTATTACATAGAAGAAATGAGAAAATATATTTGCTCATTTATTTTAAATAAATAATGCCATTACACATTATTATAAATACCATTTTTATGAAGAATGACTAAATTAAAAAAAAAAGAAAATAGTACTAGGCATAGTATTTTTTTACATTTTTGAAAGAATTTTTATGTTTGTCTAAATAGAAGAAAGCAGGACTCTCATATCCACTTCTAAATTAAATTTACTGTGATATGTGGTTTTCTTTGCAAT
Organism: Giraffa tippelskirchi; assembly: GCF_054371585.1. Classification (NCBI taxonomy): domain Eukaryota; kingdom Metazoa; phylum Chordata; class Mammalia; order Artiodactyla; family Giraffidae; genus Giraffa; species Giraffa tippelskirchi. The sequence continues at coordinate 77,231,586 of NC_137275.1, read as the reverse complement.
ACAAAGAGAAAATCTGCCTGACACAGATATGTAGCTGGGAAAAGAAGAATTTCTCAGATCTACTAATACCTTAGACCTACTAAATGTATTTCAATGGCCTTAGGGGTTTTGAACTATACCTTGAGAACCATTGCTTTAGTTATATGTGCATTTATTTATAAATAATATATAAATGTATAAATACAAATTTACTTAAATGGTACTGTGCTGTGTAAATAAAGATGCAGCTGTTTTGAGGTTTATCAGGTTGACATATAGCTAGCTGTATTCATTGACTTTACCTGGTTTATAATAATTCAAACACTCTAGTACTGTTAGAGAGAGAGTTAGAGAGGTCAATGAAACAGAACGGGGACCCAGAAAACGATCTATTTTTCTGTGGGAACTTGGTTGATGATTGCAGAGTGAAGGCTTCCCTAACTGGCATTTATGATACCCAGCACTCAGGTGCTTAATAACTGTACATGCTAATCATTGAGACAAAATGAAAGATGTAGGCTGTGGAAGAAATAAATCTAAAGTACATCAGGTGCCAAACACAGTAATGGAGTCAAGGGGGTCAGATAACAAAACTTCTGCCAGATTAGCACCACTGATCAATATAAAGTCTGAGAATCATTCTTCATATGAATTTTTAAACCAACTGAACTTCTTCCTATAAGAGATATGAATGACAGATACTAATGCTGGCAAGCACAGGCCTGTGATTAAAATTAATAGATTCAGGCTGGTAAAAATGTTTAGTCTCTAATAGTTTTATAAATAAATTTTACTATTTTAGAAGTAGCACTCCTGATAAAAATAACATGCTACTAACAGAGGTCTTTTGCCCTAAGCTGATGTAGTTGATGGAAATTCTCATAGATCATCCCTATCTCTCTCTTCCTTCAAAGCTTAGATAAATAAATATCATTATTTAATGTCAATGTTTAAACATTTTTATCACTTATGTTTGATTGCCCAAAGATAATTGGCCAATATAGAGATTGGTGAGGTGGGACGCGTACTGGCTTTGATAACTATTATTTTGAAAATGGATTTTGAGATGTGTTTTGAGCAATTACTGGAATAAATTTAAGATATTTTGTATTACAGCAACTCAAATTACTTTAGGTAAAAAGATTTTATTTATAAGACTGAAAAGTCTAGACTTAACTGGATCCTGGAGTTGGAAGGAGATCATGAGAACTCTTTCCTCCTCCTACATTTCACATCTTTGCCCTCTATGTTTGCTAGGTTCTTAATCAGGTCTTCTCTTTGAGTTGGCAAAATGGTCATAGTAGCTTTAGGTTTTCAAGATAGTCAATATTTTAGTGCTGATATTGTATCAGTCAAGAAGAGGATTCTACCTGGCCCTGCTTGAGGTGTCTGTCAGCTATGGATCAATCATAATTCCCAGAAGTATTTGATAACCTGATGAGTCAGCCTTGGTGATTTATGGTAATATAGGTGAGGCAACATAATTCACCTTCATATCTGGAGGGGAAGGTGCAGTGTCCCGAAAGAAGAGAATACTCTGTCTTCAGAACAAGGGTGAACAATGCTAAATATACAAAAACAACAGATGTACTCAGTAACTCATTGAAATTCTTTCCAAGTGTAACAGTGAAAGCTATCATTAAATCTTCATATATTAAGATGTTAAAAAGTTTATCTACTTGTAGTCACTCTTCTTAAATCCTGGCTTACTCTATTTCTCGTATTTCTCTCTCTTTCATAGCAATATTATTTGCATTCTGAATGATAACAAGGTGATGATGAAACAGATGACACCCAAGCATATTGCATTTGCTTCATTCATTCATTGGTGAAATAGACAAATGAGTAAACTAACACATTAATATTTCATTAAAATGCATAAAAAAGCTCTACGAAAAAGCACTACTGTAAAATAATATAGGAAAGAATATATCCTATTTATAGGGAAGACTGCTAATGTAAAAATGTGATGTAAAGAATGACAACAGGATGCCATAAAGTCAAGAGAGTATGCATAGATTTGTGTTTCCCAACTAAATCACAGCATGTTACTCAGAGAAAATGTGTAACATTTATGTGCACACTGGGATAAACTGACAGAAGAGTCAATAGCCAGAGGCAGGCCTGCAGGCTGAAGGCCTGGAAGGTCCCTCTTCACCAGCTATAGGACTGAAGAATTACTGCAATTGAGCAACTCAGGTGTACATATCTTATTTGAAATTTTTGAGCATAAAATCAAGGAATTAGTTGAGGAATCAAGAAAAGGTTGCTAACTGAAGATAGAAAATTATTTAGAAGGAGATAGAGACTAGGATTCAGAATACAGACCATTTTGTTGCAAAAGGGAAAAAAAAAGGAACAGAACAGATGAAGTCAAAAAGGTTTAGAGATCAAAAATCAAGTTATTTCCAAGTTATTGGGGAGTTCTGCCATCTCAGAAGTCCATAGAACAATAAAACCCCTATGATTTTTGTTTATCAGAGGATTTTAATAAGTTCATAATTTCTATGGGGCTCTGAAGAATTAACATATTTAATTAACATATTGGGCTTCCCTGATAGCTCAGATGGTAAGGAATCTGACTGCAATGCAGGAGACTCGGTTCGATTCCTGGGTCTGGAAGGTCCACTGGAGAATGGATAGGCTACCCACTCCAGTGTTCTTAGGCTTCCCTTATGGCTCAGCTGATCAAGAATCTGCCTGCAATGCGGGAGACCTGGGTTCAATCCCTGGGTTGGGAAGATACCCTGGAGAAGGAAAAGGCTATTTACTCCAGTATTCTGGCCTGGAGAATTCCATGGACTGTATGTTAATTAATATATAGTATTTTCTTTAGTGTTACATTTCCTTTATTGCTGTCAATGGAAGTTTTCAAGAGGAATTCAAATACATTACTATCTAGTTTAAAGTGATTCTATTTTTTAGCGTTTAATTAACAATAATTTTATAAATTCAATAATTTTTATCAAGGCTCCCAAATGTAAGATTCTATGATATATTGTACCATAATAAATGGGATGGACTAATTAATTAAATGTTCTAATTAAAGGACACTTATCCTTTAATCAAGTGTCCTTTAATAAAGGACAGTGTCTGTCATATAAAAATGTATTACCTGCAAAGAAGAAAAATTTAAATAATCCCCTGTACTCTAAAATTTTATTAAATAAATTTCAATTTTCTATAGAAAAGAAAATATTTCAGAATTTTGTGATCTCAGTAATTTTATAGTTAATTAAAATATTACACATATGAAATTATAGTTAACTGAATGCCTTGATTAATGAAATCTTAAATAAAAGATGATTTAACTAAAATGAAAACATCAATTTACTTAAAACTTAATAATTATTTTGTGAGATAAATCTTTAATAAACTTTTCCTACAGAAAGTGGTGGGTGATGATTTCTTGTTTTCTCTTAATCACTTCTAGAACATATAACTTCATTTCATTTAAAGGAGACTGACTTTTTTATTCAACTAGTATGCTGAATAAAACAGGTAGTAAGCTGTCTTTTAGGTACCATTCTAACTACAGTTGTTTCAATATGAATAAGAACAACAAATAGCTTCTGCTCTAGAGAAAATTGCTAAAGAAAGATTTATTGTTCATAGATAAGTAGAAAAATGAGATAGTTTCAGCAGGTTTTAGAGCATATGAGGATATAAAATGGACTATGTTAGAAATAGAAGTGGGCAGGAACAACTTAAATTGGCTAATTATCTCTTTATAGGGGAAGGGTACTGAAATTAACTGAATGTCCAGGTATAGGATGTCGGGATGGTGTTTTATTTTTTATTTAACCTCAAATGACAACCAAAACACAAAATGTACAACCAAGGCACACAAAAAGTATTGTGACGTCATTAGATATTAAGTGAGCATTTTTATCTCTTTGTAGATGAATAATAGGAAACTGAAGACAACTATTTTTCATATATTGCTTGGATGGATAGAATAATTGGACTGAAAAGAAATTTACACACTGATTCCTGCCTTGTTACTGATTCTTTGATACTTCTGGCATTCTATTGTTGACAGGCATGAGGAAAATGATACAAGTGTAAAATTTATGTTCTCTTTTCTAACCCCAAAGATCTTCAGTGAACCAACATTCGAGATCTAGTCCTCTAAGTAGTGAAAAGGCTTTGTCTATAACTCAAACAGATAAGTGCTCTCTGGCATCTCCACGGATATAGGAAGGCTGCCATGTGAGACAACCTGACAAACAGAGTGGTAAACCATCATGGCTTTTCCATGGAAGAACCTGCCACCATGTGGTTGGTCGGTAGGACAAGGATGCTATGATATACCAACCTGACAGCAACAAATAGATTCAGCGTAAAGCCCAAAATCATGTTCATAGACTTACATTCCTGACATCATGAAAGAATAATATGCTTCCATTATGCAATGATTTTGGTGTCAAATACATTGAGTTCTGTGAACCCACTTGGGTATAAATCCAGTCTGGAAGCTTCACACTCCCTTTATTGTTCAGATTGATTTCTGGCTCAAATTTATTCATAGGACTTTTCATAAAAGCCTTATAGATATCTAGAATGCAGTGCACATTTTATAAAGGGTACCAGCATACTTCATTTTATATTTGTCATACTTGAAACTCACAATGGTTAAGTAATTTACAAAGGTTATATAGGTAGCAAGAATGTCACCCAGTTTTAACATGGATGGATGTTAACACTAATTCTTTCTAACACATCACACTAGAATAACTTGTGTCTTTGAAACTGGGACATCTAATACAGCAACACTGTTGGTGGTAAAGTAGACTCTATGGTCTATGAGAGTGAGACCATGTCTACATTATCCCCAGCATCCAAACAAGTGCCTGGCATAAAGCAGGCATCCACAATATAGCACATGAATAAATGTACAAATATCTATACAAAAAGTTGAACTACTGAAATTGAAAAAAAAAAACAGTCAACAAGGTTTTAAATCTCTTTGTGGGTTAACTATAGAGGTCATGTACTTTCCATTGTTTTCGCTTTTCAGTTTTAGCTCATACAAAATTAAATATCACAAGTTAATGGACAGAACTGAGATACTTCTTACTATTTAATTCTACATTTGCTGTCTTGTCTATATAATCCCATTGGTCCCAAATTCTCAGACACAGGTGGCATTTCCTGCTGATATATAATAAGCAGTGATAATAATGCATCAGTTGTTAGAAAATTGTATCAGACATACGCTAGAACCACTTAACAACTGAAACACTGAAGGGACAGCCTTAGAGAGAAATGATAAAAAGGACTGACACCAAAAGAATGTGGATGCATCCCCACATCCCAAACCACCAAGGATCTCCAAAGCATCCAGGCAGGAGCTTAATGGGGCTCAGTTCACTTTTATAATTAAGAACAACTGTTTTCAGTTGTTCATTATGCTAACGAGCCTTAGCATAATGATTAGTTAGGCACAGTAAACAGAGAATATAAAACTGGATTAGGAAGGAAGACATCGAAGGGGGTATGTTCTATTCCAAGCAACAAGAACATTCACCTGTCTGGAGTGAATACTGTACTAAATGTGTGTACCTAAAATATTAGAAACACTGATACAGTTTAAGACAATTTTCCTGGACCTATGTGCTATTGAATCTTTAAAATATTTTTGTCAATCTTTAAATATTCATAAACTAGGGGAAATGTGCATAAGTTAAAAGATTTGAAAGCAATTAACCATTGTCACAAATTCTGAAGATAATCTTTGATAGTAATTGCTATGTTTCCTCTTTTTTCCCACACACATCTTTAAAAACTAATAAATATTTCAAACTAAAAACACAATCTTTAAAGTCTTTGCGGATATCACATGTTGCTACTCTACCTCTATGACTAACTACTACTAATACTAGTGACTACAACAGTAATATTTATCTCAATGCCAACCATGTTACATTATCAGTTAGTCCTTCTATAGTTCTATAAAATATATATTATTATCCCTCATTACACATATGAGGATACTGAGTTTCTAGAGTTTAAACAACTTTCTAGTAACTTGGCTGAGCTAGAACCTAAAGCCTTTTCTGTCTAATAGCAAAGGACTCACTCCAGTCCCTATGCTTCTTGCTTTGCACACTCTTGCTGATGGAATATAAATAATAATATCTTTGTGGAGGCTTTTGAAAATGGCATAGTTCTACATTTCATAACTAGTTTTATTTCTCAGTAACTTAAATTATTTTCAGAATATTGTTGCTGTATGATCACAACTTTAAGGTATGGGATCAGCAGTAGTGAAACAGGAAAATGTACAGATTAAAGGCAACTGCAGCAACCAAAGCCTCTGAGCCAAAGACCTTTGTCTACTCTTATCTACACTTTTTGTTTTTCCTGTATACTCCACATCCAGCAAGTTGTGCAGCTTTTCATTACAAAATATAACAAATCCAATGGATGCTCACCCCTCCTCCCTTATATCCCTAGTTCAAGCTGACACCATCCTTTGCTGAACTATTACAAAGGCATCTCAGTTTGGCTCTCTTTTTGCCACTTATCCATTCTCCAACCTCATCCCAAAGATCTCATCTACACAGAAGCCATGATGTTTCTTTTCAAACATAAAGATCATTTCACCCCCTAGACAAAATCACCAATGGTTTCTCATCACAATTTGCCTTTTCTACTCAATTTTTAACAACATTAAATTTATACAGGATGCCCAACAAAATGTTATAAACTGCTCAATACCAAGATAATATTTTCCTAAACTATTTTGGAATAAGTTGCCAACCTAATGCCTGTTCTATTACACCTGAAGATTTAGTGTGCATTTTCCACACAGAAAAGGGCCTTGTAACCCAAGTACAATCATCAATTTCAGGAACTTAACTGACCTTGACATTACTACAATCTAATCCACAGACCTCATTCAAGTGTCACCAATTGTCTAAATAATGTACTTTATAGCACACAGATTCAGGTCAAGAAAATGTATTGCATTTGTCATGCCTCTTATCTCCTTCAGTTTACTGTAGCGCCTCAATTTTTTCTTAACTTTCATGTCCTAAACACTCTTGAACACTGAAGTTATTTGGTAAATGTCCCTTTATTTGGGGATGACTTATTCTCTTTTATTTTCAGAGTATGCTTATTTGGGAGGGATAGTATAGAGGTGACAATGCATGGTTACTACTTTCCTATCCAATATCATACAATTTCGATTTGTCACATTACCAATGATGTCACTTTGATTATTTTATTAACTTCAAGGAAATTTATTCTTTTTTCAGTTATTAAGAATTTTATGGGAAGATACTTTGAAGCTATTTAAATGTGCCATCTCTCATCAGATTTTGATTTATCCCTTTTATATATAGCTATATGAGTTCACGACTTCTTATTTATTCAATGAGCTACAGGGTATAAATATAATTTACTTGGTACTTAACTGTGCCGTAGTTGGCCAATAGCAAGCCTTTCAAGGATGAATCTGTGTCATTTTGAAATGTCATCATTATTCTTTGACCATTCCTTTGCTTTCTGGCACAATACATTATTTTGGATTTATCTTGTATTTTCTCTAAGTTTTAGAATCAACCGTTTCTCCAATGAGTCCTAGTTTCTTTTCGTGGATAATGGTATTTAGAAGCTAATATCTGGGTGCTAGTTATGATCACTGGTATTGAGATACTGTTGCTCACAGGTATTCTCAGTGGACAGAAATAAAAAATATATGTAATAGATACTTTTATGGACACACACAAATACATACATATATAACATACCTACCTACTACATATACACACACATAGAACCATGCATCATACCTATATCTCTAATTCTAGTAAATAGAAATCTGATTCTCATTATTCTTAATATTTCTACTTCTTTTATCAAGTCCCTCAGTTTTAATAAATTTGCCTTTACCCTCAGTACCACTTTTGGGCTCTGACATGCCTACTGTGCCATTGGTCCATATGGAAACTCCCCCTCATTACTTTGGATTCCTCATCACATTATCAGTCCCTCAGACCTCTCATGTGGGACTCTAATGCCCCATGTTATTCATTAATCCTACGAGGACATTCTCTTGACCTGTGCTGATCTACCATGGTCTACTTCCCCAGCCATATGTGCCTACCTCACTGTGTCCCATCTAACGGTTCTAGGACTATAATGTTCAAGAACGAAAAAAGAGGACGAAAAAGGGCTTCCAACAACAACTTGAATAAAGAACAATACTCTTACTTGGACCTACAAAGTCCTCCATATCCTGAACAGTACCTAACTTCCAACATTGTCTCTTACCTTTCTTCTCACTCTAACCTCAAAGCACTTCTTGTTGTTCTTTGAACACAGCGAGGAGAATTTTGCCTCAGACTTTTGCAATTGTTATTTTCTGTACCGAGGACACATTTCCCGAGATTCCTTTCAGTTTCAATCTGACCCCACCCACACTCACATTCCACTGGCCTAACCTGATTTATTTGAATTATACTTTTCACTTTCTTATATTTATTAAATATATATTATACATTACTAATTCATTTATCATCTGTTCCACTGAACTGAAATGTAAGCTTCAAAAGCCAAGGATTTTGTTCGCTTCATTCGGTGTTTGTTTGCTCAGTACCTAAAAGAGCTTTGGTTCAAAATCTGCTCTTCTTCAATATATTATTTAAATAAATAAGTGACAGATGGGAACTCAGTCCTTGGCTCTGTCCTTTGCATCTTTGACCCCTGCCTTGTGCCTATGTTTATCCATTTCATTTTTCTTTCTTTGACTCGTTTTTCTATTAATTTGTAACAGCTAGTTCTTTATTCTGCCTTTATATCTATGTCTGCTCAGGACTACTTCGCTGACCTGAGTTACTAGACTTCAGATTCCAGAAGCACCTATATGGTCTATCATTGGACAGCCTAACCTCATTTTCATTCTCATGGAGTTAATGAGTTCAACTATTGTATTTGTTCTAGAATAGATAATGTCAAATCATTTCCACATGTATCTTCTTTCATTTTCTTTCTAATATCCTTTCTTATATTCCAATCTTTTGTTTAGGAACTTTCCATTTCCTCATTTAAGCATTCTACTTAAGCATCTCTCCAAAACAGAAAGATTGAAATATGTCAAAAATCATAGTATACTTAGGCTAAGCATGACATCATTCTCCTCTCAGATAGTCACTTCAGCATCAAATTAATGCCCGAACAATGAGTTAGCATTTACTAAACTCTCATTACAACTGCTATGAGGAAATGCTCTTGATCCAATTCTGATGTCTCTCTCTTTCTACAGGAGCAGACTTTTCCCAAGTAGTACTGTGGTAAAAAATCTACCTGTCAATGCAGGAGACTCAAGAGACATAGGTTCAATCTCTGGGTCAGGAGGATCTCTTGGAGGAGGAAATGGCAACCTGCTCCATTATTCTTGCCTGGAGAATCCCATGGACAGAGGAGCCTGGCAGGCTACAGTCCATGGGGTCGCAAAGAGTCGGACGCGTCTTAGCCACTAAACAACAACAAGATATCAGTGTAGCTCCTGGCCTCCTTTCTCCCTTTGTTCTCTCCTCCCAAGAGATCATGACTGCATGGGTGCTATATTTGGGAAAATTAAACAAGTTATGTTTGGCTCAGCTCTTTCCTTCTTATGGGAATCTGTTGATAATCCTGGAGAAGGAGAGTTTTCCATGGCAAAGGTTTTCCAGCTCCTAGGTGAATAGGTTTGCTTAATTGTAAGGGTCAATGTTAAGAAACCTATTGCTACTAACTAATAAAAGTGATATTCGGGCCTTTTTACATTACTTCTTCATATATTTCATATCATTTAGACCCATAGGTGTGAACTTGGTACTGATAATCTTTATAAAACTCATCTTGTTCTACTAGAATTTTCCCCCATTCTGCTTCTTAGAATACCAGTTAGGTGATGTGTTCAGAGTATAAAGTTATTTAGCTTAGAAGATTCCTATTATACAAACAACTTAGTCATTTCTTGGTGTATGCTTTTCATTTTAGTGTGTGTGTCATGACTTTGCAACTATATTATTTTTGCCAGATAAATTACTGACATACTAGTTTGTGTTTTGAGTTTCTTGTTTTGAAACAAGGGATCAATCAAAGACGAGAGGCATTTTTCCTTCCTCAATACCACAAAGTTGGCTAGGTGTTGGTTTGATGAGCATGGAAGCCCTTGCTTCAAAGTGTTATTAATGCCTTTTTTTCTTTAACATGAAAGATAAAAGTTACTAGGTACAGCTGGTGAGTGACAAGGAGCTGACACTATAGAAGAAGGCTTAAGTGTCCAGTCTTGAGAAGGAGAAAGAAAATTTTGCTACTTCCAGGAAGAGGATGACGGTGTAGAAATTTTATCAGATGGCATTCATTTTCCCCTCTCCATCTCAAAAATAGGATCAGGGAGGCATGGCAATGGGGTGTCTTTGAAGGTTAATCACTATATTCACACTTGACCTGCCATTTATGAGTCTACCCAGGCAACAGTGCTCAAAAGAAGATGGTGGACAAAATTTCACAGCAATATAGCAACCAGATGAAGTATTGAGTTGGCCAGAAAGTTCCTTCTAGTTTTTCTACAAGATGTTTCAGAAAAACCCGTATGAACATTTTAGCCAAACCAATATTTAAACCATAGACTGCTGGAACCAAAATAATCTCTCATTTTATGAGTATCATGCAAATTCCTCAAATATTTAAATAATCTCCAGGATTGGAGAGAACTTCACAAAATAACTAAGATGGAACTGCTTTCTATACTGTTTTACAAACAGCTGATATTGAGTTTGGCCTAAAACAAAGTGCAACAGCATTTCTTTCACCAAAATGTTGTACAGCAAATTCACACCATTACTTTAACCTCTTTTGCTTTTTTTTCCTAGCTCCTTTTCTTTTATTTTGAGGTAAACTTTAAATATGATGAAGTACATAAGCATTTATAATCCACATTGCTATCACAGAATATTAGATAATAGAATATTAACATCACCTCATGTTTATTCCCCAGAGGTCACTACTGTTCTAATTTTTTTTTTTTTTTTGGTCACAAAAGATTGGTTCTACCTGTTCTAGAATATAATGTAAATGAAATAATATAGCATACAATCTTTTACATAAAGCTTCTCTCACTCAGAATGAAAGTAAGAGTGAAGTCGCTCAGTCGTGTCCAGCTCTTTGCAACCGTATGGACCCGCCAGCTCCTCCGTCCATCGAGTTTTCCAGGCAAGAATACTGGAGTGGGTTGCCATTTTCTTCACCAGGGGATCTTCCTGACCCAGGGATTGAACTCAGGTCTCCCCACTGCAGGCAAATTCTTTACCCCCAGAGCCACCAGAGAATCCCACTCAAAATAATGTTTTGTAATTCATCCATATGGCTTCACAGATCAAACTTTCATTATTTTTTATTACTTGGTAGTATTTCATAGGCATATGCTATCATTTGCTTTCCATTCTCTCATTCATGGACACTTAGTTGGCTTCCAGATTTTAGTGATTATAAATAAAGCTACTGTAAACATTCTGGCACATATATATTTGGAAATATAAGCTTTTTTTAAAAAAAGAAGTAAATACCTAAAATCAGGTTTGCTGTATCAGGAAGATAAATTGTAGTGAGTATAAGCCCTGAATTTGGGTTTTCTCTTTTTGTGATGAAAATGCCTGACAAGCTTTGATTGCTCCCTTCAACAACTGGCTATCTCTGATAAACACATCGCCAGCCATAGGGCTGGATCAAGAGCCAGGCTGCCTCTCCCAACTAAGGCTCCTTTGTTCTCAAAACCATTTGGGCCACTGTTTTTTCCCCTCTTTCCAGGTTTTACATTTCTGCTCTTACGTTTTAAATTCATCAATAATGATTGAGCCCTCAAAATTCTAGGCCCCACCATCAAGCCCAATAAAGACAAAACCCCAGACCTCTGTTCTGTCTTCACTCACTCTACATGTGACCTCGCTGTGCAGCCCCAGGAGCCATGTGCTTTCCAGGACTTGTAAGTAATAAACCATTTTACCCACAAAGTTTCTTAATGCTAACTTGCAGTCATAATAAGAATCACAAGGGCGGGTCCATCCACAACACTTTATCAATAAGCTAAAACCAGCACAAAACATTTATGTTTTATATAATACGAAAACATTTTTCCAAAGAGGCTCCACCATTTCACACTCCACCAACAATGTATGAAATTTCTGGTTCTGGTTGATCTGTATCTCAATTACCACATTGGTACTGTCAGTCTTTTTAGTTGTAGCCATTGTGGTGAATATTTTCAATACTTCTAAAATTTGAATTTAATAAAAGCTAAATTAAAATAATCAAAAATGTATAATAAAGGCTAATCAGTTTATGTGAAGGAAAGGAATATATCTGTCTTGCTTACCCTTTACACTAGTGTTTAGAGAATTGTTTGATGGAATAAATGTACCATTAACATTTGTTGAGCAAAGCAATTATGTGAAAACTATCTGAAATGTTCTTTCATGTCTTTGCACTAAATTTGCTGACATAAAATTGACTAATACAATCCTTTTACTTCTAGCCTCTAAGTATTTATCGCCAAATAACACTGTGTCAGTTAAAATTCATATCACTCATTTCCCAAAATATCAATTTTTGCTTATTTCAGTCCCTCTGAGATTTGTCCCTTCAATCATACTTGAACTCTCAAAATCTCACTTGCCCCTAATTACTAGAGTCAATACAGCCTAAAATACTGCCATCCAACTACATGTTTATTTATATTCTTAATACTCATGCCTCCATGGTTTTACACATTTCCTTTATACAGAATGTACTTGCCCTTAACCATCTACCATCTTGTATCTGTCATGCCAAGAATGCATGCACATATCTTTTTTTTTTTTTTTTTTTCTGGATAGAGAGAAGTTGCCGGAGTCCAGCTCCAGAAGGTCCAGGAGTTGCAAAGAGTCAGACAGGACTGTGTGACTAAGCAACAACAACCAAACAGTACAGAGTCTGGGTATCTGTTTTTGCATTGCTACCAGTTTCTTTCCGCCTGCAATGGGGGAGATCTGGGTTCGATTCCTGGGTTGGGAAGGTCCCCTGGATAAGGGAAAGGCTACCCACTCCAATATTCTGGCCTGGAGAATTCCATGGACTGAATAGTCCATGGGGTTGCAAACAGTGAGACATGACTGAGCCACTTTTACATTCACATTCACCAGTTTCTTGCCTGATATGTTGTTGCTGCTGAATGCTAATCCTCTACCTCTGACCAGATAGGTGTGTCTGTATAAGTAGCCCTATTACTTAAACAGGATACAAGCTTCTTTAGAGGACTTTACTGGATCCATCAAAGTCACCCTTCTGTCTCTAGTACACTATTTTTCCATCAGAAATTCACTTCCAAGGTAACATGGCTTTGTCTGTATTGCTGTAGCTGTGTTCAAGAAATATGTTTTCAAGAGAAACAAATATCCCTATACTAGTTGAGCTCCTAGGAGTAAGTTTTAGCCTCAAACTGAAGTCTGCTTCTATAGCTATACCTAACTTTTTTTTTTTTTAATATGGTTGCTGATTTTTTTTGTCTTTTAAAAATATATATTTATTTTTAATTGGAAGGTAATTGCCTTGCAATATTGTATTGGTTTCTGCCATATATTAACATGAATCAGCCATACGTATACATATGTCCCCTCCATCTTGAACCTCCCTGTCACCCCATTCCATCCCTCTAGGTATTGTCACAGAAAACTGGATTTGAGCTCCCTGCATCATACAGTAAATTTCCACTGACAGATGAATGGATAAAGAAGTTGTGATACATATACACAATGCAATATTATTCAGCTGTAAAAAAGGAACACATTTGAGTCAGTCCTAATGAGGTGGATGAAACTAGAGCCTATTATAAAGAGTGAAGTCAGAAAGAGAAAAAGAAATATCATATATTAATGCATATATATTATAACCTAGAAGGATGGTACTGCTGATCCTATATGCAGGACAGCAATGGAGATGCAGACATAGAGAACAGACTTATGGACACAGAGTAGAGAAGGATAGGTTGGAATGAATTGAGAGAGTATCACTGAAATATACATATTACCATATGTAAAATTAGAGAGCCAGTAGAAATATACCCAGGTTTGAAGAACACTTTATTGTTTTCAGTACCTTTCATGCATAAGGGGATAACTGCACATTTCAAATACCTGGACCAATTTAGGGAGCTATAAGAATGATTACTGACCCCCAGATAGTGGATGTGGTTAAAAACTTATGACTGTTTTCTTTTTTTGATAGAACAAGTACAAAAATTTAAAATTTAACCTTCCAGAAATAATTCTATTACAAAACCATAGCAAAACTCTTCAGTTTTTTTCAAAGGACAATACTCGTAATCCCATGCTTTCACACAAGTTGCTGCTCTCCCCAGAACATTCCTGACTGAACTATTCCTTCAGATTTTAGTTTAAACATAATTTCTGCAAGGTGCTTTACTTGGATGCTTACATTATACTGGGTACCTTTTTTCTGTTTTCCCTTAGTTCTCTGGATTTCTTACATTATGAGATGTTACTATATTTTTATTTTGTAGTTAAAGACTGTCTTTTTTGCTAGGGCTCATGTCCATTCCCAGTACTTTTCATAGTGCCTGGTACAGAGCTGTGTTCAATAAATGTTTGTTAAACAAATGAATGAGATGCTTAATCATTCTGCAAAAAGTATTTGTTAAACCTCCAGAGCCAGCAATGACAAAAATGGAAAATAAAGAGAATCTTGGAAGAACTTGTTGAAAGAAAGTGAGAGAAAAAAGGGAAGGAATGAGAAAGACAGAGAACAAAAAAGAAATTATAAATCAATGTACATATTCTGGTATAAGAAAAACGTCAGTGAAAATTGAGGAGTAAAACTAGACTGCCCTCTATCACCCATTGTCAGTTTACATGGAAATGAGAATTCTTGCTGCTAGTTGTTCTCAACATCACTAATATAAAATGTACCTAATTTTTATTGAACCCAGGTTAAAGAGGCATGAAATGTCTGTAATTAAAGATAATATTTTTAAGTGTTCCTATAGAGTCTTGAAATATATCAAATAAAGAAAGTGATATTAATGATAATTGAGGTCATGTATTTCCTCCTGAAACAATGTGTATATATTCTATAGACAGTAATCAGCCTAAGTGCTTTTTAATGAGCAAAGCTGTCAGCTAAAGATTATAACTTCAATTTAATATTAAAGGGAAAATTTAATTACTAAATCATCAAGTATATTCAGAATAACTCAATAACTTAAGAGTGCCTTCAAATTTTTTATAATTAAATATTGGACTCCACATTCAATTTCAAAATAAATGGTCTTGTAAATCACAGGCAATTTAAAAATATTTTTACATATCATAATGAATATTGTTTTGATTTATCTGTGTGGGAGGCTTAATAGATTAAAATGTCCTTTAGCAATGTAAGGACATTAAGTCTTTATAGAAGAGATGTTATGTGCTGACTTTCATTTTAAAGACCATAAAAATATTTCATTTTATTTTCAAAAATAAATATTTTTGAAATAAATATTTATTTTCAAATAAATATTAGTAACAGTACAATTCCAGTGCAATTTTTCTTTAGTTATATATGTCAAATATAACACCCCAAACTAACTTTTTATTAAAGAAAATATTTCCAGCAACTAATAATGCAATGGTGTACATTTTAGGAGAATGCATAATGTTCATGATGTTCATGTGTTGAAAGAAAGTTACATTCCAGAGAAAGCATGATGCTTTAGTTTTATGGGAATGTGTTTGATTAAGATAGCAGCATTTCTTCAGTTAGTTTACTTGTAGAAAACACACATATAAAGCAAATATTCATATCTGGCAGGGGACACGGATTCAGTTCCTGGTCCAGGAAGATCCCACATGCCATGAGGCAATTAAGCCCATGTGCAACAACCACTGAAGTCTAGATGCTGAAACTAGTAAAAACCACATGGCCTAGAGTCTGCTCTGCCACAAGAGAACCCACCACAACGAGAAGCCCATATACCAAAACTAGAGAGTAGACCTGCTGGCTGAAACTAGAGAAAGCCTAAGCGCAACAATGACTCAGAACAGTCAAAAATAAATACATTTTTTTTTAAATCAGTTCAAAGGTCTTTCTGCACTTCCTCCAAGTTGTTGATTCTCCACTATTTATGTTTACACAGTACCTTGTACAATCCTTTATTTCTAAAGTCTCCTTCTTAAGGACTGAGACCAATCTTAGGCTTTACATTTATAAATGACAAATCACTAGATTGATTGTCTCACATTATAAATTTAAGTAATAATAAACTTGCCTTGACAACCATATGATTCCCTATTCAAATCTTTAGTTATTTAATAACAGTTCTAAAAATTATATCCTTGTCAATAATTTGACATCTAGGGGCACTAACCATATATTAAATTATTATAAAATAAGCATTTTCTACATTCTTTCTATCAAATGCTATTATTCAAAATGCTACTTTCTACAATTAAACAGTAATTTTTTTAGCAACTAATGTCTGAGGAAGCCTTCCAAACAGCTGTGAAAAGAAGGGAAGTGAAAAGTAAAGGAGAAAAGGAAAGATAGACACATTTGATGCAGAGTTCCAAACAAAGCCTTCCTCAGTGATCAGTTCAAAGAAATAGAGGAAAACAATAGAATGGGAAAGACTAGAGATCTCTTCAAGAAAATTAGAGATACCAAGGGAACATTTCATGCAAAGATGGGCTCAATAAAGGACAGAAATGGTAGGGACCTAACAGAAGCAGAAGATATTAAGACGAGGTGGCAAGAATACACAGAAGAAATGTACCAAAAAGACCTTCACGACCAAAACAATCACGATGGTGTGATAACTCACCTAGAGCCAGACATACTGGAATGTGAAGTCAAGTGGGCCTTAGGAAGCATCACTACGAAGAAAGCTAGTGGAGGTGATGGAATTCCAGATGAACTATTTCAAATCCTAAAAGATGATGCTGTGAAAGTGCTGCACACAATATGTCAGCAAATTTGGAAAACTCAGCAGTGGCCACAGGAGTGGAAAAGGTCAGTTTTCATTCTAATCCGAAAGAAAGGCAATGCCAAAGAATGTTCAAACTACCATACAATTGCACTCATCTCACACGCTAGGAAAGTAACGATCAAAATTCTCCAAGCCAGGCTGCAACAGTACGTGAACCGTGAACTTCCAGATGTTCAAGCTGATTTTAGAAAAGGCAGAGGAACCAGAGATCAAATTGCTGACATCCTCTGATTCATCGAAAAAGCAAGAGAGTTCCATAAAGACATCTATTTCTGCTTTATCGACTATGCCAAAGCATTTGATTGTGTGGATCACAATAAACTGTGGAAAATTCTGAAGGAGATGGGAATACCAGACCACCTGACCTGCCTCTTGAGAAATCTGTATGGAGGTCAGGAAGCAACAGTTAGAACTGGACATGGAACAACAGACTGGTTCCAAACAGGAAAAGAAGTACATCAACAGTACATCATAAGAAATGCTGGACTGGATGAAGTACAAGCTGGATTCAAGATTGTTGGGAGAAATATTAATAACCTCATATATGCAGATGACAACACCCTTAGGGCAGAAAGTGAAGAAGAACTAAAGAGCCTTTTGATGAAAGTGAAAGAGGAGAGTGAAAAAGTTGTCTTAAAGCTCAATATTCAGAAATCTAAGATCATGGCATCTGGACCCATCACTTCATGGCAAATAGATTGGGAAACAGTCAAAATAGTGGTTGACTTTATTTTTCTGGCCTCAAAATCACTGCAAATGGTGATTGCAGCCATGAAATTAAAAGACGCTTACTTCTTGGAAGGAAAGTTATGACCAACCTCAGTTCAGTTCAGTTCAGTCGCTCAGTCATGTCCGACTCTTTGCGACCCCATGAATTGCAGCACGCCAGGCCTCTCTGTCCATCACCAACTCCCGGAGTCTACCCAAACCCATGTTCATTGAGTCGGTGATGCCATCCAACCATCTCATCCTCTGTCGTCCCCTTCTCCTCCCGCCCCCAATCCTACCCAGCATTAGGGTCTTTTCCGATGAGTCAACCCTTCCCATGAGGTGGCCAAAGTATTGGAGTTTCAGCTTCAACATCAGACCTTCCAATGAACACCCAGAAAAATAAAGTCAGCCACTATTTCCACTGTTTCCCCATCTATTTGCCATGAAGTGATTGGATCAGATGCCATGATCTTAGTTTTCTGAATGTTGAGCTTTAAGCCAAGTTTTTCACTCTCTTCTTTCATTTTCATCAAGAAGTTCTTTAGTTCTTCTTCACTTTCTGCCGTAAGGGTGGTATCATCTGCATATGTGAGGTTATTGATATTTCTCCCGGCAATCTTAATTCCAGCTTGTGCTTCCTCCAGCCCAGCATTTCTCATGATGTACTCTGCATATAAGTTAAATAAGCAGGGTGACAATATATAGCCTTGACGTACTCCTTTTCCTATTTGGAATCAGTCTGTTGTTCCATGTTCAGTTCTAACTGCTGCTTCCTGACCTGCATACCGGTTTCTCAAGAGGCAGGTCAGGTGGTCTGGTGTTCCCATCTCTTTCAGAATTTTCCACAGTTTATTGTGATCCACACAGTCAAAGGCTTTGGCATAGTCAATAAAGCAGAAATAGATGTTTTCCTGGAACTTGCTTGCTTTTTCGATGAATCAGCGGATGTTGGCAATTTGATCTCTGGTTCCTCTGCTTTTTCTAAAACCAGCTTGAATATCTGGAAGTTCAGAGTTCTTATATTGCTGAAGCCTGGTTTTGAGCATTACTCTCCTAGCGTGTGATATGAGTGCAGTTGTGTGGTACTTTGAGCATTGTTTGGCATTGCCATTCTTCAATATGATAACCACAGTGCAATTTGATTACCTTTTAAAGAATATACTCCATCTGTTGAGATCCCTTGGGAAGGAAATAGTAAAATTTCTGCAAAATAGCACTTACAACCACATTCAAGAATACTCCCCCCCCCGACATATATGTTACTAATCAATACACTAAGAACATCAGAAATTCATAAGTAATCACATCTATAATTCTGTAATATTATCAGTCAGGAGTTTAAAATGGTAGTTCAATTAATAGGGAAAACTGATATATTTTATCCAGTATAAAAAAATATTTCAAAGCATATCTGATACTGCAAGATTTGCCTCCTGAGTGCAATGTATGAATTTAAATTTGAGTCTGGAGCTTGTATAAACCTTCACATTGATAGTGGCAGCTTGTATTTCCATGTGCAACAGGTATTTCATTTAATTCATCTCTCTCATCTACATCTGAAATAGCTGTAAGTTTTGTGACTGAGTCCTGCATCCTACATATGTCAGTGTGGTAAAGGAAATTATTCGTTCATTTATTCATAGAGGCTGAGTTTATAGTTTATTTTTACATATAAAGTGGAAGATCCATTCTCACTCTGCTTTGATTGAGATGCAGGCTTGAGCCAAACTGCCACATCACTGTCAAAGAGCAATTTGATTAGAAGCCCTTAGGAAAATAGATAAATGTAATTTTTACATTGTGTGGCATGTCTAAACAGAAACAGTTTTTTGGAGAGCAGTATTGCATATGGGGATGCTGAAAAGTAGGTATATCATTGGTCTTTTGTAGATATTCCTTAAGACTGGTCCACTTAGAGCATTTAACACCTTTTCAGATGCATAGAAAACATCTAGTAAATGTTGCTTATAAATTGTTCTTATTAATACTTTTCTGCTCCATTTGGAAAACTGGGTACTTTTAAAAGTTTGAGGATCTTTTAAAAACTAGATCTTACAATTATCACAATAGTACTTGGCTGATAACTAACACAACCATATTGAGTATACTTTAACTTATTTGTTTATTAAAAATTTATTAACAATTAGATATAATCAAACATATCTATATGAGTAAAACTATGTAACTATAATATAAATTTATCATTAAATAGAATTTAATATTCTATACATACACTACTTTTTCATTGCCATTTGATTTTGTGAAATGTTCATTCCTTGCCTGCATTACAAATTGATACATATCATTCACTTTACTTGTTTCATGGCAGGCTAATAAAAATGTTTATGAAAGATTATATGCTGATTGAAAAATAAAAATCTTAACTTTCGTATAATTGATCAATTTTTAGGCATTAAAATGTAGTTTCAGCAAGATGTTTGAGATATAACTCTAGCTTTTAATGCTTCTGTTTGTTGAATTACAAGTTCATGAGAACCCTGAAATGTCCAAAGGTATGGGCTACCTCCAAGTCTGCTTTCACATATTCGTGCCACCTAGATTTGGGGAACATTTACAGATGGACATGGCTTTGGATAGAAAGGGAGATGCTTATGGATTGTATTCTCCTTGAAGACATACACAAATCACACATTATTTTTTTATTGTCCCATGTTTGTCACTGCCTCGTGCACTTACTAAAAAGCACTGTACTATCTGATTAATTTATTTATCATTTACAAGTGACTCACCCTAAATGCAATGTTTTTGTTGTTTAACTGATCCACTTTTACTCTCTATGGACATTTTCCAGGTGTTTTATTAGCTTCATAAAAATGCATCACCCAAATGATCTTTCAAAAAAAAATCTTGCAGAAATAGACAATTTAATGTTCAGTGATATGGAACTTCCTTAAATACAAAACAATTTAAAAATATAGTTTCTTTGCAAATTTAAGATCACCAAGAAAAGACACAAAACATAAAGAATGACAGTAGAAATTAAATAAAACAACAAAGAGATTAATCATACCTATTGCAAACATTTTAAAAACCTATCCTTGAGGATGAAAAGATATGTATGGACCCAATTATTTAATGACTCTGCCTTTAGGAGCACTGATGTGCTTTTTGCTGGAATGTAAAATCTTTGTTTACTACTATTGAATCAATTTAGAATGACAACACAGATTTTTAAATATTTCAATTAATTTTAAAATGTGGAAAACAATTCAATGATTCAGAAACTTTACTTTGCTACATCAGCTAATAAAAACCCTTTTGCTTAAACTCCCAAAGTTCCTTTAGACTAAAACTTCCTCTGAATTGACACATCTTTTAAAGTAGATTCGTTTAAATTTGCTCCTCATTATTGTCAGATCTGACTTTTCTTCAGAAAATTTTTGTGCCCCAATTTCTTCAAAATTTATTTTGAAAAATATTGATGTTCCTTTTAGTACCATATTTATCCTGTGACATCTGACACTCCCACCTCCATGTTTCATCCCCTGTGGCTCATGCATTTTTTGTTTATATTATATACATGAGCATATAGATTCCACTTTCTCTACTACTACTCTTCTAAGGTTCTAATAAATAGTCTCCTCCCTCATTTTCATTAAAGCATGAGAATTTTGAAACATTATTTTCCTAAGGTCTTCCTCATTAAAAACAAAAAAGCCTTCTTATTAGAGTCAATAATGTTATTCTCTATGTTTTGTAACATTGTTGAAATAACTGTTTAATCTCTCATTTGTACTAAAATTAACACTATAAATTTCCTCTCATATTGAAACAGCAAAATACGATTTTATACTCCCTGAGACACTCTGTAGGTGGCGTTGGGTTATGCCATATTGTTGCATCTATATGAGAATCTATTTTTAAAATTATAGTCCTGGTGTGGCATCTCTAATGAAAACTTCTGGAAAGCTCTTTTTCTTTCCTCTATCTGTCTTTTAAAAAAGAAAACTAATAAAAAATACTATAACGTATAAAGAAATGTTCAATTATTAGTCAATTGGAATTTATGACCTAATACTTCATAAGTTAATTTTCAACTATCAAAATTAATGTTTAATCTCAACAGCTTATTTTTAAGTAATGGCTTCCAGAGATTTAAAAAAAATGAAATTTTAACATAAGGTTTACATTAAGCTTCATGGATTCCTAGCTATTTTTCTTAACATCTATTTCATTCAATATGATTCATTTGGTATAATTTTATTGTCCACTTTTTATGGGTACTGTGCTAGGGAAAATAATGGTGACAAGAAGATACAGTATTTCCTCTCACTAATTTTACAAGCCAGGGATAAGACACACAGAGAAGCAATTATTATTTTTAAAAATATGAATGTCAAAATTAAGGAAATATGGGGTACTCTGTGGAAAAATGTGAGACCAAGCCCTATGTAGAAGGTTAGAGTAGCAACGTCCAATGGAAGCATAATGTAAAGCACACAGATAATTTTAAATTTTCTGGTAACCACAATTAAAAAAAACAAAAAAAGAATGCATACTAGGATTAACCATTGATATCTTATTCCGTGCAACAGTTAAAGTGAAACGATCTTCCCCAAACTATAATAAAGTTATGTTTAACAGAAAAATATACTGCATTACTTCAATTTTTATATTTAAATTTAAATAAATTAAAATTAAATAAAGTATGGAATTTGGTTCCTCGGGCACATCAGCCACATTTCAAGGGCTCAAGAGCACATGTTGCTAGAGGGCAAATTTAAGGAATTCACTGAACTGACTCTCTCAACACCCTTTCAGAATGCCTTCTTATCAAGAAGAGAAGGGAAAGCTTCAAATTCCATTTTCAAGTCTCCCCAGAAGCTAGGATGACTCCTGTCCTGCCAATCAAAACATATTTACATTTGGAGACAGCAAGGGCAGCTGAGGATGTTTTGCTGACATGAATCATGATAGAGGTTGTGTGGTTCTGGGAGGTTTGGTGGCAACTTTCTGATAATGAAGCTGCTTGCTCTTGACGGAAGACAGATCCTTTGGCAGTGCAGTTTTTTGGTGTGGTTTCAGGTGTTATTCTTCAAGGATCAGCCTACAGTCTGCTATTTAAGTCAACTCTTCATTTTCAAGGGTTAGCACTACACTAATAGATCCATTTGTGTGGAAAATTGGTCGAGTGTATTTCTTGTATGAACTAGGATCTGTGATCAATATAGGAATGAATGAAGACTCTCCAGAGAACAGAAGGGTAACAGAGTTTATTCTGAAGAGTAATAATGAGTGGGTTGTGGACCACAGGAAATGTGCTAAGTAAGAGAAAATGCAACTAGAGGAGCCCATAGAAAGTATGATTAGAACAATAAAGGGAAGGGGAAAATTTCCTTAAAATAGATGGCTCAATGCACTGAAAGCCACTTCACAAAATGGGAAATTCACTGTAAAGCAACAATTTACCAAATGATCGATTCATCAAGTTTATATATTTACCAATATCTTGTTTCTTATAGTTCTTAATAAAAAAAATACAGTAATGCCTAGATGGATTAGTAGAGTGTGGTCAGTTGGGTTGTCATGACCTTCCAAACTCTGCCTCTGTCTTCCTCCTCTGTACTCCCACAATCTCTCAGTGAGTCACCCAGACTTTCCTTCTTCTGGCATCAGCCACCATGCCTGTGGGGTAGCATGTGACTCTCTCTTCTCTCATTTCCTCTAATTAAAACAGTGGGGCTCTGAGGCCAACCCAAATGATTCTTTTAAGTGCTAAGACTTGAGATCTAGTCACAAGTAAAATATATTTATAATTATATTCAAGAATACTTATGACAAATAACATATTAATATAATATGTTTTTAAGAGACAAATCTAATCTCAGACCCTTAGGTCTTGCAGTTGAACAGTTTTGTGGGTTTTTTTTTTTTTTCATTTTTTCATGGTGAATACATAGTTAACTTTAATTAAGATGAGTGCTTCTGTTTTGAGTAAATTAACAAATTTGGGGAATTCAGAAAATAGATAGACTCATCCTGAAGCTGCATGCGTCTTGTGCTAGAAACAAGGGAGAAGAGAAATGCTGGGACCTTTGGTGGTCCTTTAACTCAGAGGGGCTGTCTTAAGAACCAGGAGAAGTGATTACAGAATTGTAGGTGAAATGTTGTGAATAACTGCAGATTGGAAAACAAGTATGGTGAGAAAGCAACAGATAAATACTAAATACTGTGGGTGGCCATGGCTCCCATAATCCACAGAGATAGAAAGAGACAGAAGGTATATCTTTGAATATTCTTATATCAAATATTAAACTAAAGGTATTATTTGCATACTAGTGAGCAATAATGAAAATAACTAAAAAGGATGCATTACAAAATCTTGAGCGGCAGAGCACATGGGAAGTAACAATAGCTTTAAAAATCTAAGACATTCGATTTTAGAATCTATCTTCTCATGAAACCAATTTCTTCCTTCTATCACTCATGGATTCTATTAATATTCTTGAGTAGACCATGAAAAAGATCTGTAGTGCTACTTGTAACACTGTGCCCAAAAAATTCCTATAAAGATAGTAAACTCTTGCATATGTGCACGCTCAGTCATATCCGACTCTTTGTGACTCCATGAACTGCATCCTGCCAGGCTCCTGTGTCCATGAAATTCCCCAGGCAAGAACATTGGAATGAGTTGCCATTTCCTTCTCGAGGGGATCTTCTAGACCCAGGATTCTGTGTCACCTGTATTGGCAGGGGGATTCTTTACCCCTGAGCCACCTGGCGAGCTCAGGTAAACTCTCAGCAGTTTTCTAAATCAGCAGTGTGCCTGCTGAAATATCAAATCTTTATGTATTTGACTTCTATGCAAGTAGAAATACTAATACTTAGGGAAGCCCACGGGGAGATCTTAAACATGTAAGAAACATTTTAATATTGGCCACACTGGCTATGACAGAGCACATCCAACAATAATCACCTGCCCACACACATTTAAATGGATGCTTTTGGATCTCATTTTTACTAATTTCATCGCAGGGTTTGAACTGCTGAAATGTGTATCAGGGTTGAGTCCTAATAGCTTCCTTAGCATAGTTAACCTATACATACTAGTGAAAATCATTGTAATTACTGACTACTGAGTCTCAAAAATACTGATTTCAACACTTAATAATTTATTTTAAAATATTTCATTTTACAGTTAAGAACCTGAATAGATAAATATATAACTGCTTATCAAGCATTTTCCCAGCAATGTTATACAACTGGAAATCAACTACAATACCTGGAAAAAAACAAAATGTGGAGACTAAACAACATGCTACTGAGCTTACTGGGCTTGCCTGATAGCTCAGTTGGTAAAGAATCTGCCTGCAATGCAGGAGACCCCGATTTGATTCCTGGGTCAGGAAGATCCACTGGAGAAGGGACAGGCTACCCACTCTAGTATATTCTTGGTCTTCCCTTGTGGTTAAACTGGTAAAGAATCCACCCACAATGTGGGAGACCTGGGTTCAATCCCTGGGTTGGGAATATCCCCTGGAGAAGGGAAAGGCTACCCACTCCAGTATTTTGGCCTGGAGAATTCCATGGACTATAGTCCATGGGGTCGCAAAGAGTCGGACATGACTGAGTGACTTTCACTTCATTAAGCAATCAATGGATGAAGAAAAAAATCAAAGAGGAAATTTTAAAAATACCATGATACAAATGAAAATCAAAACAAAAATGTCCAAAATCTACTGAATGCAGTAAAAGCAGTTTTAAGAGGGATGTTCACAGTGACACAGTGCTATCTCAGGAAGCAAACAAAATCCTAAATAAACAATCAAAATGTACATTTAAAGGAACTAGAAAATAAGCCAATTTTTAAAATCAAATTAATTTATTTTAATTGGAGGCTAATTGCTTTACAATATTGTGGTGGTTCTGGCCATACATTGACATGAATCAACCATGGGTGTACATTGGGCCCCCATCCCGAAACCCCCTTCCACCACCTTCCTTATCCCATCCCTCTGGGTTGTCCCAGTGCACTGGCTTTAGTGTCCTGTTTCATGCACTGAACATGGACTGGTCACCTATTTTACATATGGTAAATGCTATTTTACATACATATTTTAAATTACATATTTTCAATGCTGTTCTCTCAACTCATCCCACCCTTGCCTTCTCCCACAGAGTCCAAAAGTCTGTTCTTTTATCTGTGTCTCTTTTGCTAATTTTAAAGCAAAAGCTCCCAATCACAAGGAAAGGCAATGCCAAAGAATGCTCAAACTACCACACAATTGCACTCATCTTACTAGCTAGTAAAGTAATGCTCAAAATTCTCCAAGACAGGCTTCAGCAATAGGAGAACCATGAATTTCCACATGTTCAAGCTGGTTTCAGAAAAGGCAGAGGAACCAGAGATCAAATTGCCAATATCTGCTGGATCATCGAAAAAGCAAGAGAGTTCCAGAAAAACATCTACTTCTGCTTTATTGACTATGCCAAAGCCTTTGACTGTGTGGATCACAATAAACTGTGGAAAATTCTGAAAGAGATGGGAATACCAGACCACCTGACTTGCCTCTTGAGAAACCAGTATGCGTGTCAGGAAGCAGCAGTTAGAACTGGACATGGAACAACAGACTGATTCCAAATAGGAAAAGGCGTACATCAAGGCTGTATATTGTCACCCTGCTTATTTAACTTATATGCAGAGTCAGTTCAGTTCAGTTCAGTCGCTCAGTCGTGTCCGACTCTTTGCGACCCCATGAATTGCAGCACGCCAGGCCTCTCTGTCCATCACCAACTCCTGGAGTCTACCCAAACCCATGTCCATCGAGCCAGTGATGCCATCCAACCATCTTATCCTCTGTCATCCCCTTCTCCTGCCCCCAATCCTACCCAGCATTAGGTATGCAGAGTACATCATGAGAAATGCTGGGCTGGAAGATGCACAAGCTGGAATTAAGATTGCCGGGAAAAATATCAATAACCTCAGATATGCAGATGACACCACCCTTATGGCAGAAAGTGAAGAGGAACTAAAAAGCCTCTTGATGAAAGTGAGAGAGGAGAGTGAAAAAGTTGTCTTAAAACTCAACATTCAGAAAACTAAGATCATAGCATCTGGTCCCATCACTTCATGGCAAATAGATGGGGAAACAGTGGAAACAGTGTCAGACTTTATTTTTTGGGGCTCCAAAATCACTGCAAATGGTGATTGCAGCCATGAAATTAAAAGATGCCTACTCCTTTGAAGGAAAGTTATGACTAACCTAGATAGCATATTAAGAAGCAGAGACATTACTCTGCCAACAAAGTTCCATGTAGTCAAGGCTATGTTTTTGAACTGTGGTGTTGGAGAAGACTCTTGAGAATCCCTTGGACTGCAAGGAGATACAACCAGTCCATCCTAAAGGAGATCAGTCCTGGGTGTTCACTGGAAGGACTGATGCTGAGGCTGAAACTCCAATACTTTGGCCACATCATGAAAAGAGTTGACTCACTGGAAAAGACCCTGATTCTGGGAAGGATTGGGGGCAGGAGGAGAAGGGGATGACAGAGGATGAGATGGCTGGATGGCATCACCTACTCGACGGACATGAGTTTGGGTAAACTCCGGGAGTTGGTGATGGACAGGGAGGCCTGGCGTGCTGCAATTCATGGGGTCACAAAGAGTCGGACATGACTGAGCAACTGAACTGAACTGAACTGAATTTAGTAGAAGATAGAGAAGAATAAAGATGGGAGTGGAAATAAATAAAATAGAGATAAAAAGATCGATAGAAAAGATCAATGAAACAATGAGCTAGTTCTTTTTAGGTAAACAAAACTGATAAGCCTTTAGGCAGAGACATTAATACAGAAAGAAAGAGCCCAAATGAATAAAATAAAAAATAAAAGAAGCTGTTACAACTGATACCACAGGAATACAAAGAATCATAAAAGACTACTGTGAGCAGTTATATATCAATAAATTGGACAACCTTAAGGAAATGGATAAATCCCAGAAATATGCAATCTTTCAAGACCGGATCAGGAATAAATAAAAAATTTTTACATATTGAATACTGGCAGTGAAATTGAATCAGTAATCAAACCCCCCCACCAAAAGAAAAAGTCAGGGTCCAAACGGCTTTGCATTCACCAAATGGTGAATTCTACTAAACATTTACAGAAGAGTTAAAAGCTGTCTTTCTCAAATTATTGAAAAAAAGCAAAGAGGAAGAAACACATCCAAACTCATTTTTTGAGGTGAGCTTTATTTTGATACCAAACCAGACAAAGACTCCACACAAAAATGAATTTATAGACCAATTTCCCTGATGAACATGGATGCAGAAATCTGCAACACGATATTAGCACACTGAGTTCAACAACAACAACAACAACAAAAAGGCTTTCAGTAAGTGGGTGCACAAAGAATATACCTCAATGAAGCCCATATGTGACAAACCCACCATGTTCAATGGTGACAAGCCAAAAACTTATCCTCTAAGATCAGGAACATGACAAAGATGCCCAATTTCCCCATTTTCATTCAACATGAAAGTTGAAGTTCTAGCCACAGTAATTAGGCAAGAAAAAGAAATAAAATGCAGCCAAATTGGAAAGAAAGAAGTAAAAGTGTCACTATGTACAGAATACATGATGCTACATATAGGAAGGCCACAAAGCTCCACCAAAAACTATTAGAACTATAAATTCAGTGAAGTTGCAGGATGCAAAAATTAATATACAAAATCCTTTGCATTTTTATAAAATAATAAACTCTCAGAAAGAGACATGAAATAAACAAGCCTGTTTCCAATTACATTAAAAATAGTAAAACATCTAGTAAACTAAAACACCTACATTAAACATAAAACCCCTAATAATTTAACCAAGGTAATTAAAGACCTGTACTCTAAAAACTATAAGACACTGGTGAAAAAAATTAAAGATGACACAAGTAAATGGAAAGATATTCCATGCTCATGAACTAGAAGAATCAATAAAGTGTTAATATTACCCCAAACAATAAACTGATTCAACGCAATCCTGGTCAAATACCAATGGCACTTTTCACAGAAGTAGAACAAATAATCCTCAAATTTGTACAGAACCATAAAGAATCCTGAATAGCCAAAATAATCTTGATAAAGTAAACAAAACCAGAGATATCCTAGTCCACTGATTTCAAATCACATATAAAGCTACACTTATCAAAACATTATGGTACTAGCATAAAAACAGATACACAGATCAATGTAATAGATTAGAGAATCAGAAATAAACCCATGCTCATTTGATCAGTTAATCTAGGAAAAGGAGGCAAGAATATACAATGGGGAAAAGACAGTCCCTTCGATAAATGGTGTTGTTGGGAAAACTGGACAGCTACATGTAAAATAATAAAACTGAACCACTTTCTTATACCATATACAAAAATTAATTCTAAATGAATTACAAGTTTCAATGAAAGACCTTAAATCATAAAACTCCTAGAAGAAAACACAGGCAGTAATCTCTTCGACATTAGTATTAGCTATATTTTATCTGACGTGTGTCCTCAGGCAAGGGCAACAAAAGCCAAAATAAATAAATGGGACTATATTAACCTAAAAAGCTTTTTTACAGTGAAGGAAACCACCAATAAAATGAAAAGGCAACCTACTGGATGGGAAAAGACCCTTGCAAACAATGTATTCTATGAAGGCTAGTATTCAAAATATATAAAAATCTCATGGGACTCTATTTCAAAAACCAAACAACCCAATTGGAAAATGGGAAGTTGACCTGAGTAGACATTTTTTTAAAGATGACATACAGATAACAAGCAGGCAAATGAAATGGTATTCAACATCATTAAATAGTAAGGGAAACGTAAATTGAAACCACAATGAGATACCGCCTCACACATCATTATGGCTATTACAAAAAAGGCAAAGACAAGCATTAATGGGGATATAGAGAAAACGGTTGGTGGGGTGTATATTGGTAAATAGTATGGAGGATCCTCAAAAGAAAAAAAAAAAAAGAGAGAGAACTACCATATGCTCTAGCAATTCTGCTTCTAGGTATTCATCTAAGAAAACAAAAACACTAATTCAAAAAGATGTATGTTCATTACAGCACTATCTAAAATAGCCAAGATATGGAAAAGCGCCCATCCATTGTTAAATGGATAAAGAAAATGTAGTATGTGCATACAGTGGAATATTAGCCATAAAAATATGAACTCATCATTTATGGAAACATGGATGGGTCTCAAGTTTATTATGTTAAGTGAAATAAATCTGAGGAAAAATACTGCATGATTTCATTTATATATGGTATCTAAAAAACAAACACAAAAAGACATATAGATACAGAAAGCAAACACGTGGCTGTGGGTGTGACTGAGGGTGGTTGATCGAGCTAGGAAGGATGAACAAAGTAGGTGAAGGGGATTAAGAGATACAAATTTTCAGCTATAAAATAAATAAGTCAGAGCAATGTAGTCAATAATGTAGCAATTTTCTATGGTGATGAATGGTAACTGGTCTTCTTGCAGTGATCATTTCTTAAAGTATAAAAATTTTGGATCAGTACATTATACACCTGAAACTAATACAATACTGAATGTTAATTACAACTCAATTTTTAAAATGGGGGCTAGAAAGTCCATTTTTATGAGTATAAATGGTACCAATATACTTAGGACATTGTCTGCAGTAGGCATTAACAGAAAAATTATTAGAAATTTAATAATAAATAATTTAGACAATGTTTTGTAAAAACTACACTTTTTTTGACTAGCAAAGAAACATCATCACAGCTATACTTTAGGACAATAATGCTGCCAAAAATGTGAAGTAGATTCAAAGAAGACAATCAAAACCAGTAGAAAGCAATTAAAATATAATGAGAGCGAAACCAAGGTTCTGCCAAGGGGATTACAAAAAAAAAAAGTGGTATAAGAGATTCCAGAGATAGCAACAAGTTTCGTTGCCAATGAGAAGTAAGGGCAAAAAGGAAATGAAAAAGTAATATTTTCCAACTCTCAGTAACTGAGAACATGCCATTAACTAAAACAAAGAATTTCCTACTTGGAGCAGGTTTGGTGGGAAGGTTAAATTTGGGACTTACTGAGTTTGAGGTGGAAATCTTAAAGAGAAACTGAAGTTGTAGAGGTGGAAAAATTCTCCTACAGAAAATTAAAGGAATATGACAAAATAAGCAAATCAGGGAACACAACCACAGTTGAAACTCAAGTCCATGGAAAGGAGACAAAGTATAATACTGAAAGGCAGGCATCAAGGATAGGAAAAGAATCAGGAGAGGAAGATAATGTTTCACAGAAAAGGGAGGTCAATGCTGTGCTATGGTGAGTCTCTGCAGGATTAGGAATGAAGCTTTTTTTATTTGGCAATAGTCAGGTCACTTTTCCCTAGAAGAGACCAGCTTCAGTGCAGATGAAATCTGGTTGTCAGTGAGTCAAAGGCAGAACAGAGGGAAAGGGGATGAAGCAGTGATAGTAGGTTACTCTTTGATGTCAGTCAGGGTTCTTGGTAGCAAGAAACAGAAACCAACTCTGAGTGAGGCAGAAAAGGTATTTATTAATAGAGTATTGAGTGTTAGCAGAACTGAAAGAAAGGCTCGGTAACCAAGTTCAGGTCCATGCATACCACAGTCAGGATTCAACAAAAGCACACGACCATCACAAGTCAGTTCCAGATAGTGAAGTTCACACTTTCAAGTCAGCCAGCTCTAGACAAAGGATGGTACCATTAACACCACTTTCACTACTCTTCTGGGTCCTTACACTCCAGGAAAATGTGCAAACTGCCTTAAAAGTGACTAGCTATAACTGCGTCTTTGGCATATGACCACCAGGTTAACAGAGCCTGGGTCATGTATCTCTACACTGGTAATAAAGGAAGCTACCGAAGTAAGTGTATTTTCAGCTTCTCTAGTGAGAAATGCTCCTTCTCTTACCAAGATTCCTAAAGTAAAGGAGTTATACAATATTAGTGAGTAGGTTCAGATACTGGGCAATCACAAGAATACACATATCTAACATGTATCCAATACATATTATGTACAATCTATACATAAAAAAATAGAATGGGAAACACTAGAGATCTTTTCAAGAAAATTAGAGATAGCAAGGGAACATTTCATGCAAAAAAAAGCCACAATAAATAGTATGGACCCAATAGAAGCAGAAGATATCAAGAAGAGGTGGCAAGAATACACAGAAGAACTATACAAAAAGATCTTAATGACACAAGGGTGTGATCACTCACCTAGAGCCAGACATCCTGGAGTGCAAAGTCAAGTGGGCCTTAGGAAGCATCACTACAAACAAAGCTAGTGAAGGTGATGGAATTCCAGCTGAGCTATTACAAATCCTAAAAGACGATGCTGTGAAAGAGCTAACTCAATATGCCAGCAAATTTGGAAATCTCAGTAGTGGCCACAGGACTGGAAAAGGTCAGGTTTCATTCCAATCCCAAAGAAAGGCAATCCCAAAGAATGTTAAACCAGTGCACAATTGCACTCATTTCACACACTAGCAAAATAATACTAAAATTCTCCAAGCCAGGCTTCAACAGTACATGAACCAAGAACTTCCAGATGTTCAAGGTGTATTTAGAAAAGGCAGAGGAACCAGAGATCAAACTTCCAACATTCACTGGATCACAGAAAAAAGCAAGAGAATACCAGAAAAACATCTACTTCTGCTTCATTGACTATGCTAAAGCCTTTGACTGTGTGGATCAAAACAAACTGTGGAAAATTCTTCAAGAGATGGGAATACCAGACCAACTTACCTGCCTACTGAGAAACCTGTATGCAGGTCAAGAAGCAACAGTTAGAACTGGACATGGAAAAATGGACTGGTTCAGAATTGGCAAAGGAGTACATCAAGGCTCTATACATTCACCCTGTTTATTTAAATTCTATGCAGCGTACATCATGCAAAATGTAAGGCTGGATGAAGCATAAGCTGGAATCAAGATTGCAGAGAGAAATATCAATAACCGCAGATATGTAGATGACACCACCCTTATGGCAGAAAGCAAAGAGGAACCAAAGAGCCTCCTGATGAAAGTGAAAGAGGAGAGTAAAAAGCTGGCTTAAAACTCAACATTCAAAAAATGAAGATCATGGCATCTGGTCCTATCACTTCATGGCAAATTGACAGGGAAACAATGGACACAGTGACAGACTTCCTTTCTGGGGGATCCAAAATCACTGCAGATAGTGACAGCAGCCATGAAATTAAAAGATGCTTGCTCCTTGGAAAAAGAGCTATGATAAGCCTAGACAGCATATTACAAAGCAGAGACTTTTTTTTGCCTACAAAGGTCCATAAAGTCAAAGCTACGGTTTTTCCAGTAGTCCTGTACTGGACCATAAAGAAGGATAAGTGCCGAAGAATTTATGCTTTTGAGCTGTGGTATTGGAGAAGACTTTTGAGAGTTACTTGGACTGCAAGGAGATCAAACCAGTGAATCCTACAGGAAATCAATCCTGAATATTCATTGGAAGAACTGATGATGCTTTGGCCACCTGATGTAAAAAGCCGACTCATTGGAAAAGACCCTGATGCTGCGAAAGACTGAAGGCAGGAGGATGACAGAGGATGAAATGTTTGGATGGCATCACCGACTCAATGGACATGAGTTTGAGCAGGTCTGGGAGATGGTGAAAGACAGGGAAGCCTGGTATGCTGCATTGAATGGGGCCGCAAAGAGTCAGACATGACTGAGTGACTGAACAACAACAAAATATGTATCCAAGAAGTTTGGTATTAGAAAGAAGAAAATCTGAAGCAGAACTTAGCAAGTTTTTTTTTGGAACAGAAGAGATTTAAATATGAGAAGAAAGAGTCAAAAGAAACAGAGAAACTGAATATACTACAGAAGTAAATATTTAATAGCAACAGACTATTTAGGAAGCAGGAAATCATGTTACACAGAGCAGAGATAAAGGAGTTGGCTTTGGAATAAGATAGGAAAGCTTCTAGAGAGAACTTTCTGAAAGCTAAATACGATGATAGTGATTTACCTATACTTTTACGTTTGAATCATCAAACAACAATTAATTTCTACTGATTAAAAACTATTCTAATAGTAATGTTAATAGAACAGGTTATAAAGCATTTATTATTTTCAGACATCATCCTAATTAACTCATATAATTCTGAATACAATCAGATAAGCATTGTTATTGACATTTTACAGAGGAGGAAACTAAGTAACCAATGAAGTTAGGACTCAAACTAATTTTATCTGATTCCAAGACTTTAAGGATAAAATAATAAGCAATGCACATTGAGAGGAAATAATACTTCGAAACCATGAAACAGATGTACTTTTTTACTCTCTGTAAATCATACTGACTTAACACTTCCCATCCCCTAACTTCTTGATACTCTTTCCCATAGAGAGACTATATGAACACAGTCAGAGAGGTCATTATTTAGCTGTTCAAATGACTAGACAGTCACTGCAATGCCCAGGAGATAGCTGTATGGGCTACTCTCAGTGACCTGCCCACAGGACAGGCAAGGACAACACTTGAGCCAGTCTCTTCTGTGCTATGAGGGTACTCCCAGATCATATTCTAGGATAAAGAAAGGGGAGTAGAAGAAAAGAGATTCAATGAGTGACTAATATTAATGAAAAAATGAGATAATAGGAACAGAAATTAAGACAATTTATATTGCATATCCTTATTCAGTTAGTAGAGTCAATGGTTGATAGTGAACAGAATTGTGATTGATAAGACAGGCCAAGGAGAACAGAGATTTAGAATAGTTACTAGGTGAATTAGTTGGTCTTTTAACCCTGAATGGGGAAAAAAGAAACTGCTTCTAAGAGGCACTTAAAGCCTAACAACAGGTCTATCACTTAAATTTTAAATGAATTCAAGCCTTGTAGATAATTTAAACATACAACAGATGTTAAATAGTTTTCTAAATGATATCTTCTTATTCATAAAACAAAACATCTAGAACATAAAATTTTTGCATATAACACTTTAAATGTTTGTGTATGTATGTGTTAGTCACTCAGTCATGTCCAACTCTTTGAGACCCTATGGACTATAGCCTGCCAGACTCCTCTGTCCATGAAATTCTCCAGACAAGGATATTGGAGTGGGTTGTCAGTACCTGCTCCAAAATGTTTGTATTTCCAGATATTTTGAATCTAGAATATAACTGCATGTGAAGGTTATATTATTCAGTTATCCTGGAATTGATATTTCTAAATATTTTAACAATTTAAAAGTTAATAAAATTTAAACATTTTTAAAAATAAAATAAAAAATAAAACCACTCATTTAAATTCAAAAGTTAATAAATTATTAAACAAACTTTAAATTGAAGAAAAAAACACAATTTATGTTTTACATCATTTTAAAAAACCTGTATATCTGTAAATCATAAGTTTGTGTGTAGGTATGCAAATATATAAATACATAGATAGATTTATAGTCCTTTGGGAATGAACAAATATAGGTTGAATTTAAAAAAAAAAAACAACAAAGCACTAACCAAACTGTATTTCTCTGTGTTCCTCAGATATTTCACTTGGGTTCACAGAAATATTGGGCCAAGGACACTAAGATATTCAGGCAATTTCGAGATGAATTTAAAGAGACTTGCTCTATCAATGACAATAATTCAAACGAGGTCATATAAAACAACATTTCTCAACTATTCTCAAATTCAGGTTAGACAATGACTCCAGGCCACTGGAGACCAGATGCTACAGGGAGAAAAGTATTAACTTTATCACTAAATAAATGTCCAGCATCTCCTGTCCTAATTAAGAATGAATACAGTGGCATCAAAATAAGTACATCTATGTGCTCTAAACCTGATTTTAAATCCAGGACACAAAACCTCTTGGAAAACTTGGATTCATCCTATATCAAATGAAGAATAGAAAACAGTTATAATTATAAATTATGTTTGCTGATAAAGACAAGAATGTAATGTCCTATTCAAGAAAGGCTATGACAAGTTTTAGGAGCTACATTTATCTACTATGATGTCTATTTTTTTAAATGTCTATTTTTTTTTTTCTTTAGTCAGTTAAGTGACACTACAGACCCCATGCATAGATACAAAATTATCAGGGAGACATTTTGGGAGGTTTTCAGATAACTTTCAGAAAAGTGAAATTCTTACAGATTACATTCCTAGACATTCTATCTACAACTTCTTTACTCTATTACTCTGGTAATTCCTAGAGTTCCGTTTTCCTTTTTCCTGTCATAGTAAGAGTGACAGATCTCCCTTTTAGGAGCACATTTAGGGAGGTATGCTAGATCTAACCAACACAATGTTAGTAACTGTAGGTATATTATGACTCTTCTGATAGGCACACAGCCCAGGGAATGTTTTGTTGCATCTACATTTTTTTAGTATAATGCTTGAGTTATAAATACTTTAGGCAAATAAATAATTAGGTCATTCATTCAAGTGACATTGATTGAATACAGAATATCTACTTAATGTCAGGTGACATTCTAGGATGCAACTCAAATGAGACTAAGTAAGTCCCTGATGCCTCTCTAAGTACCAGGTACACTAAAAGGCTTTTAAAAAGATTTATGAGCAATTATAAAAAGCATCATAATAGCAAGTTACTAAGCATTAGCTATTACTGTGAATATGTAACATATGGAACAGATCAACCTTATCATGTTTGCCTCATGACCTCTTAATAAGATCTTCCTTAAGCTTTCAGAATATTTGGCAAAATAGAAGTAGTACAAGGCTTCACACAACTTAGTTTAGAATATAATTAGGATACAATTGTCCAAGAATATTAAAAAAAATTACATCAACACTGAAAAATTACCACAAATAATAAACCTGGTATAGAATTGTTATAGACAACATTTTCTAAAAGCTGAGGAAAAAAGTAAACATTTGTACTATAATTATACTATTAAAACAATAACTTTCTCAAGCTTCATGAAGCACTTCTATAGGAACTAAACAGTGTGTTTTGGTTTCTTTACTTCTAATTTTTTTGCAGTCTTACAGGTATTAAGGGAGAGGATACTAATACCTGTTGTCTACAATGGCTATTTCAACAGACTTTTGTGATATGGAATTATATTTTACTGGCTGTGTTTCAATCTGAGGTTTATCTGATCCATGTGTTTCAATCTGGGGTTTATCTGATCCATATAATAAGCAAATATTTTAAAGTGAAATGCCTTGCTAAATGTTACCTAAGCTCTTTTTTCTGGAGTAGAAAGAGCACTGCACTTCCAGCTAGGAGATCTAAAGGGACTAAGATTCCCTGAAGCTCAGTTTTTTCGTCCTGAAAATAGGAGTGTGTAAGCAGCAAATAGAACAGTCTGTATGTGCAAGCACTTTGTAAACTGTTCAGCCCTATACCAAACTAGCCAATCTAGTTCTTTGCCCCAGTTCTCAGGTTCCATGGTCTCTGATACATGTAGTACTTCAGGTTTGTTTTTGGGGTTTTTTTTTGTCTTAAGATCACTTCCCTCCAGCTTCCAGTGATGTGTCTTGCTTCTTAGTTTCGACAGTCTGAGATCTGATAAATAACAACTGCCTCCTCTTCTAAGCACATCACATGTGTCAATTGTCTTCACAACTAAGAAAGGACCTTAGAGGTGTTATACAATTAAAATGTTGCAGACTCTGGCTTCAAACCCAGACAGGTTGTTAATGTCCTCTTTATATCAATACATACCATACTCATTACTGCCTGGTCACACAAGTCTCCTGAGGACAAAGATGGTGACTTACGCATCTCTGTGCTCATGAAGTCCAGTGTTCTGTTTTACAGTGGTACACAATATACTTGTTAAGTGAATAACCCATCTGTGTGACTAATTTATGCTCCTCTTCCTGCAGTTAAAGCCTACGTCCTCTGGTTTTGATATAAAAATGATAAATTACTAGGTTGGTAAACATCTTTATATTAATCTTGTGTGAGGTTTGTGTAGTAAGTATGTATGTGTTTATTTATTTTAACAGTTCTTTTCCTAGGATTTTATATGTAGGGTATAAGCATATATCCCTGTTGTTATTCAGTCGCTAAGTCATGTCCAGCTCTTTGTGACCCCATGGACTGCAGCATGTCAGCCTTCTTTGTCCTTCATAATCTCCCAGAGTTTCCTCAAACTCATGTCCATTGAGTCAATGATGCCATCCAGTCAACTCATCCTTTGTGGCCCTCTTCTCCTGCCTTTAATCTTTCCCTAAATCAGGGTCTTTTCCAACGAATGGGCTCTTCACAGCAGGTGGCCAAACACTGGAGCTTCAGCTTCAGCATCAATCCTTCCAATGAATATTCAGGGTTGATTTCCTTTAGGATTGACTGGTTTGAACTCCTTGCTGTCCAGGGCACTCTCACCAGTCTTCTCCAGAACTACAATTAGAAACCATCGATTCTTCAGCCCTCAGCCTTCTTTATGGTCCAACTCTCCCTTTCATACATGACTACTGGAAAAACCACAGCTTTGACTGTATGGACTTTGTTGGCAAATTGATGTCTCTGCTTTCTAATATGCTGTCTAGGTTTGTCAAGGCTTTTCTTCCACGGAGCAAGCATTTGTCTTAACCCTCTACATTTCACTTCTAAGTGTTTTTATGGAGAGAAATATTAGAACCATAAAAATTCTCTAGACTCCCTTCTCTCCTCCCAAAAGAAAAACAAGTAACAAAAATTAAACCCAGAATATTATATTTATTCATACCCCTCCATGTCTAAAACAGAGTTAAAGCAGCTTTCTAAGTGAAATATAGCATGGTAGGAATAAAATCTAAAAGTGAAGCAGCATGAAAAGATTAATAGGAAAATGAGATAGGGCCAGCAATTAAAGCAGCCAACAATACATACCCTCTAAAGTTCCTATAAAGTAGGGCCACAGAGCTTTCTAGAAAAGGGAAAAGGGAACAATAGCAGTGTTTGTGAGGCAACAAACCAGTTGCCTAATTCTAATTACTCCTGATGTTGACACCAAGGAGATTTTTCTGTGAGTCCTCACAGAAAATTACTGTTTAATGTAATAAACAGCCCTCTCAAACTATCCTGACAGTAAACATTGTGATGGATATTATGGTGCTGTTTGTTAAAATGCACCTCAGTAAAGGTTGATAGCTTCTTATGAGAACATAATTTGATAAAAGGGATTTCTCAGAGCACGAGTAAAATGTAGTCCAGTGCCAGCTGTATGGCAGTCTGCCTTAATTCAAGAGGATCTCAAAATAACAGGGTAGGGGTTTGGGCATCAGAGAAACCTCTGAACCTCTGGACAATCGGTGTGTGTGTTGGGAGGCACAGTATAGGCTGTAAGTGTGTGTTTCGCTAGCCAGCTTCCAGGGAGCATCAACAGCCTTCATCAGATTCTTGGGGTTGCAGGGAGAAGAAATGGAAGAACTGATCATGTTCCCTCAGGGAAACTCTGTAAAAGACTTTGAGCAACAGTGAGTTCAAGGTCACGGTTACTGAGACGAAGAGGCTCTGCTCGCCTGTTAGCCAGTTCCCTGCAGAGTAAGAGTGGGAAGGATTTCCTTTTTTGAAAACTTTGCTTCACACTTAATTCCACTAAAAGTCCCTTTGGCAGGGCAACATTCTCTTCAGAAAGAATTAAACATTCATTCTAACATAAAGACAAATGAGTAATAATACAAATTATATATACTTTTTATAAAATCAACCGAAAAGATATCATAAAAGACTGTTACATTTAAAAATAATAGAACAAAATTTAAAGGCAT
This sequence comes from Giraffa tippelskirchi, assembly GCF_054371585.1. Lineage (NCBI taxonomy): Eukaryota > Metazoa > Chordata > Mammalia > Artiodactyla > Giraffidae > Giraffa > Giraffa tippelskirchi. The sequence continues at coordinate 77,192,188 of NC_137275.1, read as the reverse complement.
AAACATTTGAAAACTTGGTCCTTAATATTTAATTGCTATTATTTTGAATTTAAAATTATCCTAATTTTATTTGCAGATCTGTGTACACAATTTTATGTACAGATTCATATGTATTTTTTAATTCATTCAATTTATTTACACAAAAACAAATAGATCACCCAAGTGATGAGGTTTATGCAAAACGAACTCGTTAGTAGCTACAGATGAGGAATTATTATGGGTGTTCTTTATATTTATGCATTTTTATAAGGATCATTTATATTTGTTCCTCTCCTAAACTTGGGTAAAAAAATATTTTAATCTTTTACTCTTTGGAACTATTGTAACTATGTTAAGATAATTCTATTGGAAAATTATGATGCTAACCATTATGACTTCCCTGGTAGCATAGCTCAGCTGGTAAAGAATCTGCCTGCAATGCAGGAGAGCCCAGTTCGATTCCTGGGTTGGGAAGATCCCCGGAGAAGGGAACGGCTACCCACTCCAGTATTCTTGCTGAAGATTTCCATGGACAGAGGAGCCTGGCATGCTGTAATCCATGGGGTCACAAAGAGTCGGACATGACTGAGCAGCTCACTCACAACCACTATGCAAAACTTAAACAAATAAGGGAAAAATCTATTCTTCTGAGTAGAAACTCTCTCTGTAAAGAAAATTTTCCTTCCCTTGCCTACTCTAATGCATTTTAGTTTGATTTTATAGTAAGCACTAAATTTTTAATATCAATTTTATAATTTACTCTTATTTCAGAGAGTCAGTTTATCAACCACCTAGGGAAGCAATTTAAGATTATTGAACAGTTAACAAAATCAAATATATATTTAGCTTCACTTTAATTTCATTAAAGGTTTTTTGAAAAAATGACAATACAACATAAGTTTATTGATTACCTGTCTATTAAATTATTTTCTCCCACTTGTCCTTTCTCTCTTTGCCCTTTTTGAGTTAAAAAGCAAAACAGGAAGTTGAAGTAGAAGAAATAACCTGCCCTGTACTCAGGAACAGACATAAAGTAGCTACATTCCAGGCTCCCTGGAGAGAGCAGTAACACACTCACTGGTCTTTTTCTGGAGTGTAGCAAGAACTCTGAATGCCTCTGAAAGCCCATTAACACATTTATATATTTATTTATGAGATTTTCCCTGTCTAATGTGTATTTCCTAGGAGACTGGAGAGATACCTGAGAACATTCATTCAACTGCTTTAAAGTTACAAAGAATAAATCTATCAAAATCTTCATTTTAACCTCATGTCTAATTACTTAGCAGAGCTCTTTAAACACAGTCAGTAGACAATAAACATATGTTGGTTCCATGAGCATTTCATTTTGCAAATAAGCAAGGCCAAAAGGTAAATGTAGGTCACATTTTTTTTTTTTTACTCAATAATTAGTTTCTTGCAATAATCTAAATTTATTACTAGGCAAGGGAAAAATATGGAGTAAAATATGCTGTTAAAATATGCAAAATGAATTCTGGGGCCAGAGTTGAATAAATATATTTTCAAGAACTTTTGTAGTATTGATATCTATTTTTGAATATCAATACATCTAATATGTTTTCATCCACTTGCATACATTAGCAAAATTTTTTTTTAACCATATATATTTATTTCTAATATTCTGAATTATTTTGACTTTTTAAGTCACAAAACAGTGAAATCTTATAACAGAATTTAGAGTTCTTATTTCTAAACTGAAATCTATTAATAATATGATACAATATTGTAAGGGTCATGATTATTTTATACTGTTTCTGTATTTCATATAATACTTAAAAAATATCAATTCATGTCATTGGAACATTATGAAACAGGCTAAAAATGTAATTTACCTTGTAAGATAATCAGAAGCTAGAAAAATGTTATTTTATTGAATGTAAAGAAGAATGAATATCTTTAGGGGGAAAAAAACATGCAGTAGGTAGCAAAGGTAAGCCCTGAATTTCTCAAGGAGAACATCATAAAAAGTTAAATAGATTGAAATAATGAAAAATAATATTAAAATGTATTAAACTTGTCCTATCCAAAATTATTATTTTTCATGGTGACAGTTTTATGATTCATAGGTTAATAAAATAATTATGTATATTAGATTACTTTAATACATTCAATTGTCAGGCGAATATCACATTCAAATTTGGCCTAGATATTCTACTCTTTCATATGTGATATATAATTTACATAAAAAATAGTACAGAGAAGTGTCATATTCCTTGAAATGAAAAATTGAGCTCAGTAAAATCAAATTATTTGAGGCCTGGGGTACTATGATAGTTTAGACAAAACTCTGAAAATGGAAATTCCAGGATACTATGCATGTTTGTAAGTTGAGTAGGCAGAAAACAAGTTAAGCTGACAATTTGTTAAAAGTCCATTTCAGAAATATCTTTGTGATTTTTAATATTTCTGTGGCTTCAGACTATAATCAATGTTTGTTTTGTTTATTTCATGACTCAGCCAAGTTTCAGCATTAATTTATGAAGCTAGGCTACTCAGGAGAAACCTCTCTAAAATTAAGCAAACAGATGTCTGCTGATATCATGTGCTAAGTAATTATTTACATCAAACAATTAGTTGAACTTGTATAAACAATAACTTAGACTTTTGGGTCTCCTGGCATAATTTTGTAGCTTAAAATTCCAGCTATATTTTCCTTTTGGGTGAAAGGACAAATATTTAGGGATGAAATGTGTTTAATACAATATATATCCTTGATCAGAGTTTTTTCCTAGTTATAATCTTCAGTGCCAAAGAATTGATGCTTTTGAACTGTGGTGTTGGAGGAGACTCTTGAGAGTCCCTTGGACTGCAAGGAGATCCAACCAGTCCATCCTAAAGGAGATCAGTCCTGGGTGTTCACTGGAAGGACTGATGCTGAGGCTGAAACTCCAATCATTTTGCCACCTCATGCGAAAAGTTGACTCATTGGAAAATACCCTGATGCTGGGAAGGATTGGGGGCAGGAGGAGAAGGGGATGACAGAGGATGAGATGGCTGGATGGTTATTACTGACTCGATGGACATGAGTTTGGGTAAACTCTGGGAGTTGGTGATGGACAGGGAGGCCTGGCCTGCTGCAATTCATGGGGTCACAAAGAGTTGGACACCACTGAGTGACTGAACTGAACTGAATCTTCAGAGTCCTGTTAGGGAGGTGATAATACGCTATTATACTGATTACTTTGCAAAGATGTTTCTATTCTATTATGGAAAAAAATGTCCTCGATTCACATAGACTTGCACCTCTGTTGCAAAGACTACAAACCATGAGCATGTTTGTCAGGCAGTACTCAGAAATGATTTGTGAAAACTCAGGAGCACCACGTGGTCAGCAGTTTCTCATTCCTTGCTCAGGCACAGTGTGCTGAGGCTGGGTTGTGCTTGGGAAGCTGATTAGAGATCGTATAACTTTGTCATGACTGGTGAACTGGATAGCACTGGTAGCTGCCTTAGAAAATGGTCATTCATTTCCTGGGCCAGAACATGGTGGATTGCCTGCAGGTTGTATGTTCCAGGCCTGTGTTGCAAAAGCATGGGACACTTCAATACTATAAATTTCCCCCACTCACCAGAAAAGACCAATTATAGAAAACAGTGGGTGTACACTCTTACATGGGTTATCCACTAAAAATTCATTAGGAAAAAAGGTTTTGAGTTTCTATTTTCAAGCATAAAATATGAATAATAAACTTTAAATCATCATTTTAAATGAACTGTTACAATGGTTTAAACTTAGAGCTGCCTTGAATCAGGTGCTATCACACTCAAAAAATTCCACACCCAAAATATGAAATGAAATGTGAGTTATTCTCCCCTTTCTATTTGGGGGTTACCCACCATCCTGCTCATTTAAGTAACAAGTATCACAGCTGTATGTTTCCAGTTGTATGTACTTTTATCTGCACTTTCTTGATCTTTTGCTATATACTTTTCTTACTCCTTTTTATTGGATTTGTATACATGCAGAATCCACCATATACCTGTAAATATGCACTACATTTAAGGATTGAGTCCGTCTTGATGTAACAAAATATCCAAATAACAGAGTATTTCACATAATCAGGGTGTGTTTTCTCTAGTGCAACCTTAAGTCAATAGGTAGGCATTCAGGTCTTATACAATGTCTTAAGGTCTCAGGGTACAGGTCTTTTGGATACTTGTAGTTCTTCAACGTTTCAAGATGACTTCTACAACTTCAACTATTTCATACAGAAAGTAGATGGATGTGTCAAAGTCAAAAAGGGCAAAGTCCAATTGAATCTGCCTAATTATTAAAGAGGCTTCAACCTGTATTTAATCCACACTGATCATAATAGTGGGATATGCTCAATACTACTTGCAAGAGAGGCTGAGATATGACATTTTTAAATTGAACATATTGACCTTAATAAAATTGTGAATTAGGCAAATCATGTATAGACCCAATCCTCAGTTTCCTTAGTTCTAGCAGTTCAATCCTTCTACCTATAAACATTGAATGAACAACTGAATAGTGAAAAACGCAATTAGACTATCCATAGAATGCACAAATAATAACAATTCATTTTAGATATTTACATAGACTGAGTTTTACCTTATAGACTGCTTTGTGTCTAATACACATGAAACACAACAACTGACATATTTAAATCAATTAAAATGAATGGATGAAATATTTTAGTTATCAACTCTCAGCACCCTATTTAATTCCTATTGTGCATTTCATTGTTACACTTATTTAAATCTGATAATCAGAATATCAGTAAATAACATGTAATAGAAAAATACATTCATGTATGAAACAATTTATATTTTACAGACATTTATACTTGTACCTTAGCGGGTAAAAACTAACTTAACACACCATTTGTTTGTGCTTAGTTGCTCAGTTATGTCTGACTCTTTGCAACTCCATGGATTGCAGCCCACCAGGCTCCTCTATCCATAGGGGTTCTCCAGGCAAGAATACTGGAGTGGGTTCCCATGCTCTCCACCAGGGGATCTTCCCAATCCAGACATCGAACCCAGGTCTCTTGCATTACAGGTGGATTCTTTGATGACTGAACCACCAAGGAACCCCGTAGTAGTGTTTTCAACAGCGTGGACTCTACAGTTTGTCATTTTCAAAACATGTAACATTTAATATATATAATTACTCTGCTTTAACATTTTATCTGGTCTTTGTAAAGACTTACAGAAAATTAATGAAAACTATTAATAGTAAGGTGAAAAATTGGGTGTATTTTGGCATTTAAGGAAATGTTTTTCAGATATTTTAAAAAGTCCTTCTGTCTGGACCAGTTGAATGAAAAGATGGAGAATTAGACAAAGAAATGAAAACATTAATTTATGTTTCCATGTTAAATTTTTAGTTAACCAAAATTCTCTATACATAAGGCTGATCTTATATAAAAATTAAACAATATTTTCATTGAATTTATTTTCTCATATGACTGTTAAAATCTGCTAGTTACATGATACAACACAGAGAGGAAAAAATGCTAAACATAACTTAAGATGCCACTGTGATATACAAAAACTGACTTATAAGTCAGAATAATTATTAAGTATGTGCAGTACACTGCTTTATAAGCTTCACGTTAAACATCATTCTTTTTTTTTTTTTATAAATTTATTTATTTTAGTTGGGGGCTAATTACTTTACAATATTGTAATAGTTTTTGCCATACATTGACATGAATCAGCCATGGGTTTACATGTGTTCCCCTAATGCATATATATGGAATTTGAAAGATGGTAACGATAAACATCATTCTTAAAAATTAACTTCTCATAAGATGTGACAATTATTTATTTATTCATGGCCAATTGAAAAATAATTAGATTTTCTGTCTGGGCAATATTCTTCCATAGAGTAACTAGTATCAGTTTGAAATGAACATTTGCATAACATCAAAGAACATGTCTACTGTGATCACATTTTTTTCTATCACCAGTATGTGGCACAGTTTGTGTCTGGCACATAATCAATGCTCAACAAATATTTGGTGAGTTAATTAAATGACATGCAGGATAAGTAAGATTTGGATTTTTAAAATTTTATTTTAGTTCTTGTGTAAACCAACATGTTCCTTATCAAAGGGACACTTAGATGCAACCAAATTTCATTATGTTTAATTACTAAAGATTGCTTTACTTATTTACTGAGCTCAAGTAATAAAAATGAAACTTTAAAGGCATTTTAAAATTTTAGAATTAATCATTTTAAAATCATGATTGTATAATAAAATTACAGCATAAATTTTGATAGAGTATCCATAAAAATTATTTCAGTTGCATTTAGAATTGTATTTTTATCTATAAAGTACAGACAGCTTCTAACATATATAGTTTTTAATTTTTAAAAATAATTCTCTGCTGCACAGTCTCTCTGACAAACTACTAAAGACTGTGAGTAGTATATTTGCTCTCTCTCAATTAGAAAATAACATTAATGGAGAAAATCCTCTGTTCTTGGAAGATAAATAATGATTCTCAGCTGGGATCTAATGACTAGCAACATATTTATTTTATTTATTTTATTTTATATTTTTAATAAATTTATTTATTTTAGTTGGGGGCTAATTACTTTACAATATTGTAGTGGTTTTTGCCATACATTGACATGAATTAGCCGTGGGTTTACATGTGTTCCCCATCCTGAACCCCTCTCCCACCTCCCTCCCCATCCCATCCCTCTGGGTCATCCCATTGCCCCAGCCCCCAGCATTTGTCTCATGCGTCGAACCTGGAATGGTGTTTCGTTTCACATATGATAATATACATGTTTCAATGCTATTGTCCCAGAACGTCCCACCCTCACCTTCTCCCTCAGAGTCCATAAGACTGTTCTATGCATCTGTGTCTCTTATATATTTATTTTAAAAGAATATGTGAACTACTAACTGGCATAGTATCATTTTGTTTTTAACATTGGCACTTATCTATTCTGGAAGGTATCTCCTAGCAAACTATACAATGACAAGAATATAGGAGAGCAACACAAGTGTCAATGTGGAACACAAAATGAGTTAATATGGTTTCCCATTTTACTGGGGTCAAAGGCTCTCAGCATATGCCGATTTAATACGGGCATTAAAAAATGGTTGTGATTTTGACAGGCAGAGTTATAAGAGGGCACATTCTAATCAGAGGAAATAGTATTACCGAAAGTCCCGGGGAATGTATGAGAGGAAAGACAAGTTTAAAGCTAGTCAGGGACATATTAGTAACATCTCAAATGCTAAAATTCAACTAAGTCCTTAATTCAACAGGCAGTGGGAAATAATTGAGAGTCTGAGAAGGGACATATGATCTGAGCTAAAGTATAGGAAGCTTACTGCATGAAGCTTTGAATGAGAGAAAGAAGAGATGATGACTAGAGCTAAAAGTTATAGTCCTTGCAAGAAGTTTAAAGGAGAGATATTTTTAAAATAGTAAACCAATGTGTTTTTTTTCCACCAGTAATTCCTTGGTCCTACATGTCTTGTGACTCTGCCATTAATTGTTTAAATGGTATTTATTACTTCGTAGGAAACCACATTATCAAGTGAGGAATAACAGGAGTCACTATTAAACACTGAGATTCAAATAAGACTTAACTGAGATCCCAACAAAAATAGTCTTGAAAAGTTGTGGGGTGGGGTGTGTGTGTGCGTGTGTGTGTGTGCATGCATGCGTGTGTGTGTGTGCATGAGAGAGAGAGAGATTTTCTAAATCCCCCAATTTTCCCATTGCATTTCACAGGAAAATTTTGGAAAATTGAGCACAAAATTTTGTTATGGGCCATACAGTAGAGTTGATGTAGTATATAATGCTATGATATTAGAGCAGAATTTCCTCTAAGAATAAGGGGGGAAAAAGCGAAGTTGGGAGACAGTGAATAAATGAAGACAATTGTTCTGAAGCAAAGATGATTGCTGATTTTTCTAAAAAGGGACCAAGACTAATACACCCCTCTTCCTAAACTGCAAGAAAATTTTGCCTTGTAGGGCACTCTGGGCCAACAAGGGCAACTCTCATAGAATAAAAATATGTTTACACAAGGGAGGGCATAAGATGGCATTCGGTGTATTATAAACTTCAAATAGAAAGCTTAATAAGAACTGATGGATGTTTTAAATAGTTTGAAAGTGCAAAATACTGCTTCTTTGCTGCACTGAGTGAGAAGCATTCAACACTAGCGCCCCTGAATCGAACACTGTAATTTTATCTGATCTAATACAATCTTTCTTTTATTTCTCAAAGACAGTAGGCTTAGTAGATGTAAATATCAAAATCAACATGGTATTTTACCAAATCTGGCTTTCTGAGAAGTGGAATATATTACTTTCAACTTTGTTCTATAACTTTGTACAAATTCAAGCATAAGTGAAGAATAAGATCTATTTCCTGAAAAATGTTTCAATCTAATAACTTTTGGAGATCTGCCTTGCCTATTCTCTGCTAAATATAAGACTCTGAAAAGGAATGTGGGCAATCAAAAAGATGTTTGAGTGCTTATTATGCTACCTGTAAAGAACACGTATATGCCATGGAGATAGGATTCTCAGATTGGGTGTCATATTTAGGTCATTAGGTTTGACATTTCATTTACAATAAAAATTACAAATGCTGGTAAGACAAGACCTAGCCAAGTGGGAGGAGGTTCCCTAAGTGATGTCTGTGACATTACCATATAGATGGAGATATAAATATAAATGAAGCATGCTATCACTTGTTGAATTATATTTGATGTTGAGAGTTTAAGACTTCTGCATACTGAACATGAAAGAACAAACAGAAAGTATCTGTTAAGATTATACACCAGCTAGCATATTTAAATCTTAAGAGAAAATAAAAATCACTATTGGAAAGATGATAACTTTAAGAAATACAACACAATATGTATAATTAGACAAAGATAAGTAAGTGCCTTATAATTTAAAGCTGATGGAACTGTGAAAAGGAAATTATTTACTAATTTTAACATATAGAATTACACATTGTTTTTCAAAATACTGTCTTAAAATTGACTCTAGTACTTAAGTTGCACAAATCAAGCATGGTTTTGAACAACAATAAAGCTTAAACTACTTAAGGATATTAACAATGATAGATAAATATGGGGTCATTCTGCTTAAAATGGTATATTTTTTCATAAGGCAAAATTATACAAGTAGAGAGAGACTGAAAATGAGTGAGGTCGGAGCTGGCGGCAGGTTGATGGGGTAACATTCTCTAGGAGGGAATAAACTCTTCCTGGCAGAAGTTCAGTTCAGTTCAGTCACTCAGGTGTGTACAATTCTTTGCAAACCCATAGACTCCAGCACGCCAGGCCTCCCTGTCCATCACCAACGCCCATAATTTACTCCAACTCATGTCCATTGAGCCAGTGATGCCATCCAACCATCTCATCCTCTGTCATTCCCTTCTCCCCCCGCCTTCAATCTTTCCCAGCATCAGGGTCTTTTCTAATGAGTCAGCTCTTCGCATCAGGTGGCCAAAGTATTGGAGTGTCAGCTTCAACATCAGTCTTTCCAATGAACATTCAGGACTGATTTCCTTTAGGAGGGACTGGTTGGATCTCCTTGCTATCCAAGGGACTCTCAAGGGTCTTCTCCAACACCACAGTTCAAAAGCATCAATTCTTCCACACTCAGCTTTAAGTCCAACTCTCATGTCCATACATGACTACTGGAAAAAAACATAGCTTTGAATAGATAGACTTTTGTTGGCAAAGTAATGTCTCTGCTTCTTAATGTGCTGTCTAGGTTGGTCATAACTTTTCTTGCAAGGAGCAGGTGTCTTTTAATTTCATGGCTGCACTCATCATCTGCAGTGATTCTGGAGCCCAAAAAATAAAGTCTGTCACTGTTTCCATTGTTTCTCCATCTATTTGCAATGAAGTGATGGGACCGGATGCCATGATCTTAGTTTTCTGAATGCTGAGTTTCAAGTCAACTTTTTCACTCTCCTCTTTCACGTTCATCAAGAGGCTCTTTAGTTCTTCTTCATTTTCTGCCATAATGGTGGTGTCATATTCATATTTGTGGCTATTGATATTTCTCTCAGAAATCTTGATTCCAGCTTGTACTTCATCCAGTCCAGAATTTCTCATGATTATACTCTGCATATAAGTTAAATAAGCGGGGTGACAATATACAGCCTTGACGTACTCCTTTTCCTATTTTGAACTAGTCTGTTGTTCCATGTCCAGTTCTAACTATTGCTTCCTGACCTGCATATAGATTTCTCAAGAGACAGGTCAGGTGGTCTGGTATTCCCTTCTCTTTCAGAATTTTCCACAGTTTATTGTGATCCACACAGTCAAAGGCTTTGGCATAGCCAATAAAGCAGAAGTAGATGTTTTTCTGGAACTCTCTTGCTTTTTTTTTGATCCAACGGATGTTGGCAATTTGATCTCTGGTTCCTCTGCCTTTTCTAAATCCAGCTTGAACATCTGGAACTTCACAGTTCATGTACTGTTGAAGCCTGGCTTGGAGAATTTTGAGCATTATTCTGCTAGCATGTGAGATGAGTGCAATTGTGTGGTAGTTTGAGCATTCTTTGGCATTGTCTTTCTTTGGGATTGGAATGAAAACTGATCTTTCCCAGTCCTGTGGCCACTGCTAAGTTTTCCAAATTTGCTGGCATATTGAGTGCAGCATTTTCACAGCATCATCTTTTAGGATTTGAAATAGCTCAACCAGAATTCCATCACTGCCACTAGCTTTGTTTGTAGTGATGCTTCCTAAGGCCCACTTGACTTCACATTCTAGGATGTCTAGCTCTAGGTGAGTGATCACACCATCATGATTATCTGGGTTGTGAAGATCTTTTGGTATAGTTCTTCTGTGTATTCTTGCCACCTCTTCTTAATGTCTTCTGCTTCTGTTAGGTCTATACCATTTCTGTCCTTTACTGTGCCCATCTTTGCATGCAAATTTCCCTTGGTATCTGTAATTTTCTTGAAGAAATCTCTAGTCTTTCCCATTCTATTGTTTTCCTCTATTTCTTTGCATTAATCACTGAGGAAGGCTTTCTTATCTCTCCTTGATATTCTTTGGAACCCTGCATTCAAATGGGTATATCTTTTATTTTCTCCTTTGCCTTTTGCTTCTCTTCTTTTCACAGCTGTGTGTAAGGCCACCTCAGACAACCATTTTTCCTTTTTGCATTTCTTTTTTTGGGATGCTCTTTATCACTGCTTCCTGTACAATGCCACGAACCTCTGTCCACAGTTCTTCAGGCACTCTATCAGGTCTAATCCCCTCAATCTATTTGTCAGGAAGGAGTGATTAAATAGGAACAGAAAGGTTGTAGACTAGGGGTTGACAGACTATATGTGAATATTTTAGCCTTTGTGGGCCACACAGCTTGCCCCAACCACTCCACTCTCTTTCTATAGTGTGAAAGTAGACAATTCATAAACAAAGGGGCAGGTTTTTGTTCCAATATATTATATTGATGGATGCTAAAATGTGAACTGTATACAATTTGCATGTCATAAAATACTGTGTTTATTTCAACCATTTAAAAACAGAAAAAGCATTTTTAATGGTAGGTTGTACAAAAACATACAGCAACTGTGTATGGCCCACTGATCATACTTTGCTGAACCCTGCTCTAGATCAAATATGATTCCTGATTTCCTAACAAAGGACCCACCACTATCATCCTCTACAGAACTCTCTGAACACCAGCATACCCCAATCCAGGGGTAGGAATAAAGAAATTTATTAGGAACTTTTCTAGTACATAGTCTCACATGAAATAAAAGGAAACAAGGTGAGGGTGGGACGTTCTGGGACAATAGCATTGAAACATGTATATTATCATATGTGAAACAGAACACCATTCCATGTTCGATGCATGGGGCAAATGCTCAGGGCTGGGGCGCTGGGATGACCCAGAGGGATGGGATGCGGAGGGAGGTGGGAGGGGGATTCGGGATGGGGAACACATGTGGACCCATGGCTGATTCATGTCAATGTATGGCAAAAACTACTACAATATTGTAAAGTAATTGGCCCCCAACTAAAATAAATAAATTTATTTAAAAAAAAAGAAAAAAAAGAAATAAAAGGAAACAACATGGGAAAGCTAAGAATTAAAGAAATGTTTACTCAGGACATAAAAGTTGGAGTAAAAGTAGGTGGGAACTAACATTCTGGAATAAGCTTAGCAGAATAAACAGGAGACTTTGACCCAGTGGGGATAAAAGAAGAATAAGTGGTAAAGAAATTAAATTACTAAGAGCAAATGACATAATAAAGATGATGGAAATAAAAATATTCATCATCATCATCCTACTAAGAGAGGTAGTTTATGCAAAGAATTTGAGTCTGACTATCTGGCTTCACTTTTGCCCTATCAATTTTGGGGGAAAATTATTTAAGCCATGTTTTCCAGTTTACTAATCTATAGGTTAAGGATTTTACCTATCTCAAGAAATTGTGTGAGGATTAAATAAAGCAATACATGTAATTCAGATGGAAGATTACCCAGTATGCCAAGCTCATATAGGTATTTCTTAGTATTAACAATATTTTATCTATGTTATTTTGTATCTATATAATGATGACTTCAAGAAAAATAAACCTATATAACATTTTTAAGATTAGGAAATTAGATACATTTTTTTTACTCTTAAATATATGTAAATATAGTAAATTTAAAAATTTTAAATTGAAATTAGCAAAATTAACCTAAAAGTGTAATGACAAAAACTATATTCAGATATTATTTCTTAGGTAAAGTTATATAGGACAGCAACATTTTGATACTAAAAATTTTAACATTGGCCCGTATTTCTTCTTGAAGACTCAAAATCATTGGATTAAAGAGATAAATAACTTTAAACTAAAAAATTATTTTAAAAATCTTATGTCACTTTATTTTCTACTAAGAACAACTTTATACAATAGAAATATTGAATAAATGAAAGATAAAACAACTTTTCATGATTAAAATCTTTTCGGTTACTATAATTACTGAACCAAACAACCTTACCTATCTCCTGAGAAACCTGTATATGGGTCAAGAAGTAACAGAATCAGACATGGAACAACTGACTTGCTACAAACTGGGAAAGGAATATGACAAGGCTGTATATTGCCACCCTGAATATTTAACTTATATGCCAAGTACATCATGCAAAATGCCAGGCTGTATGAATGACAAATTGAAATCAAGATTGTGAGCAGAAATATCAACAACCTCAGACATGCAGATGATACCACTCTAATGGCAGAAAGTGAAGAGGAACTAAAGAGCCTCTTGATGAGGGTGAAAGAGGAGCATGAAAAAGCTGGCTTAAAACAACACTGGAAAATCTAAGATTGCGGCATCTGGTCCTATCACTTCATGGCAGATAGAAGTTGTAAAACTTGAAGAATAGGGACTCCAAAATCACTGCAGACAGTGATTGTAGCCAGGAAGTTCAATGATGCTTGTCCCTTGGAAGGAAGTTATGGCAAATCTAGACAGCATATTAAAAAACAGAGATATTACTTGGTCACAAAGGTCCATGTAGTCAAAGCTATGCTTTTTCCAGTAGTCATGTATGAATGTGACAGTTAGATCATAAAGAAGTCTGAGTGCCCGAGAATTGACGTTTTCAAATTGTGGTGCTAGAGAAGACTCTTGAGTTCCTTGGAGTGAAAGGAGATCAAGCCAGTCAATCCTAAAGGAAATTAACTCTGGTTATTGATTGGAAGGACTGCTGCTTAAGTTGAAGCTTCGATATTTTGGTCACCTGATACAAAGAGCTGACTCACTGGAAAAGACCCTGATGCTGGGAAGGACTGAAGGGAAAAGGAAAAGGGGGCGGCAGAGGATGAGATGGTTAGATAGCATCAGTGAGTCAATGGATTTGAGCAACTCCGGGAGATAGTAGAGGACAGAGGAGCCTGGCTTGCTGCAGTCCATGAGGTTGCAAAGAGTTGGACATGACTTAGTGACTGAACAACAGCAGCAAATAGTGTGTGGCAATTATATACAAGCACAATACTCTGGGGCAATTACGAAAGGAACAAAAAAGATGTTAATATCACAAATTAACTTTTTGCTTATTTGGATTTTATTCTAAATAAAATGGTAAATTAGTGAAGGATTTTAAGTAGGCAAGCGAAACATTAAATTTGTATTTTTAAGAGATTTCTGCCTATTCTTCTAAACATGGTAGTCAGTAAGAGGGTGTTATAGTAGTCAAAATTAAAGACGGAATGATAGTGAAAATGACAAGCAGTAATTGGATTTTAGATACAAATAAGATACACATTTACATATTACAGGACTGCTATTTCAAATCCTAAATGATGATGCTGTGAAAGTGCTGCACTCAATCACCAGCAAATTTGGAAAACTCAGCAGTGGCAACAGGACTGAAAAAGGTCAGTTTTCATTCCAATACCAAAGAAGGGCAATGCCAAAGAATGTTCAAACTACCACACAATTGCACTCATATCACACTAGCAAAGTAATGCTCAAAATTCTCCAAGCTAGCCTTCAACAGTATGCGAGCCAAGAACTTCCAGATGTTCAAGCTGGATTTAGAAAATGCAGAGGAACCAGAAGTCAAATTGCCAACATTCATTGGATCATTGAAAAAGCAAGAGAATTTCAGAAAAACGTCTATTTCTGCTTCATTGACTATGCTAAAGGCTTTGACTGCGTGGATCAGAACAAACTGTGGAAAATTCTTAAAGAGACGGCAATACCAGAACACCTTACTTGCCTCCTGAGAAGTCTGTGTGCAGGTCAAGAAGCAACAGTTAGAACTGTACATGGAACAATGGATTGATTCAACGCTGGGAAAATAGAACATGAAGGCTGTATATGGTCATCCTGCTTATTTAACTTCTATGCTTCATGTGAAATGTGGGGCTGGATTAAGCACAAGCTGGAATCAAGATTGCAGAGAGAAATATCAATAACCTCAGATATGCAGATGACACCACCCTTATGGCAGAAAGCAGAGAGCAACTAAAGAGTCTCTTGAAGGTGACAGAGAAGAATAAAAAGCTGGCTTAAAACTCAACATTCCAAAAACCAGGATCATAGTATCCAGTCCTATCACTTTTGGGTAAATAGATGGGGAAACAATGGAAACAGTGACAGACTTCCTTTTTTTGGGCTCCAAAATCACTGCAGATAGTGACAGCAGCCATGAAATTAAAAGACGCTTGCTCCTTGAAGAAAAGCTATGACAAACCTAGACAGAATATTAAAAAGCAGAGTCATTACTTTGTCGACAAAGGTCTGTATAGTCAAAGCTACGGTTTTTCCAGTAGTCATGTATAGATGTGAGCGTTGGATCATAAAGAAGGTGCGTGCCAAAGAACTGATGATTTGGAGCTGTGTTGTTGGAGAAGACTCTTGAGAGTCCCTTGCACTGCAAGCATATGAAACCAGTCAATCCTAAAGGAAATCAGTCCTGAATATTCATTGGAAGGACTGATGTTGAAGCTGAAACTCCAATACTTTGGCCACCTAATGCAAAGAACTGGCTCATTTGAAAAGACCCTGATGCTGGGAAAGATTGAAGGCAGGAGAAGAAGGGGACAACAGAGGACCAGATGGTTGATGGCATCACTGACTCAATGGACATGAGTTTGAGCAAGCTCTGGGTGATGGTGAAAGACAGGGAAGACTGACTTGCTGTAATCCATGGGTCACAAACAGTAGGACACGACTGAGTGTCTGAACAACAAGGACTCAATGGATTGAATATAAAGATAATGATGTAATTTAATGATCTGGAAAAGACTATAAAAGGACCAGACTTAAGGGCAAAGGTCACAATTTCATTGTCAATCAAGATAGTTTTTATTTAACAAGAAGTACCAACTAAGTGTTCAGAAGACAAATTTACCCTGGAGATGCACGTTCACAAGCAGCTGTCATACAGACTTAGGGGTACCTGGAAGAGAAAGGAGGAATGGCGGAACAAGTAATAGATCCTAGCACCCTTCCTTATAAAAGTCCTCTATAATTTAAAAAAAAGAAATGAAACTAAAGCCAAAGCAAAGTGATTAAAGAGTAAATTGAAGAGCATTACAGGCCTACCTTGGACATAATATGGGTCAGTTCTAGGCGACCACAAGAAACTGTATACTACAACAAAGCTAGTCATACAATTTTCTTTCTTTCTTTTTTTTGTTTCTCAGTGCATATAAATTATGCTTACACTATACTATAGTAGGACACGACTGAGTGACTAAGCACACAGCACATACTGTAATCTGTTAAGTATGCAATAGATTATGTCTAACAAATGATATTCACACCTTAAAATAGTTTATTGCTAAAAAATGGTAACCATCATTTGAGCCGTCAGGAAGTCATAATCTTTGTCAGGGAAGGTTTGATACTGTGAGAATTACCAAAATACGATGCAAAGATACAAAATGAGCAAATGCTGTTGCAAAATGGTGCCAGTAGACTTGTTCAACTCAGGGTTACTACAAATCTACAATCTGTAAAAAAACAAACAAATAAACAACAACAAAAAGAAACCCCGAAACAAAAATGCACTATTTGCAAAGCACAATAAAGTAAAGCTCAATCAAATTAGGTCTGCCTGTAAGTAGAAGAAGAGGGACTTTTAAATATTTATTAGAGACACATGTCCCTACAAAAAGAAATCAATGGAAGGAGTAAGGTTAAGATACAGAAGAATGGAATGATAAACCAAAAGACATCTCAGGGAAGGTGGCAGCAAATGAAATTCACAGCAAAAAATGAAGAAACAGTTTGACAAGATGCAACGTGTCTTGCATTTAAGAGAAGGGAAGACAAAAAGAAATGTGTGAAAATGCAGGTAGATTGATGGATCTGGCTTCAGAAAATGAAGAAGTTTCTGTTTTATAGCGTTTATTTATAGTCTTCTCAGTTACACCCTCATCATTGTGCAATATTTCATGAGATTTAAAATTTTTACTTAAAATATATTAATTTCTGTCTCTAAAAATGCTTTGGAAAAAGGAAGTAAATATGTGAAATTACAGGGAGATAGCATGTGTGACAAAGAAAAAGTAAAAGTAAATTTCTGAAAAGAAGAAGAAATTTTTATTATTAGAGAAAGTAAAGGATAGAGTAAATGATTAAATAACAGATATTTTATAGAGTAGAAGTTAGCATCTGAGGTTCATATTGTAGGGAAGCAAAATTTGCCACTCCAAAATATGTCTCTTTGGCATGAGGATTCATTTAGGCTGATTGTTTTTAAGAAACATAGGACTCAGGAAGGTGTTCTTGTTACCTCCCCTTCACTGCCTAAGATATTTTAGATAAAGGGCCTGTTCCCAGAATAGGAGTATCACCAGAAATAACTCACAAAGAATACTGGACTGGTATGGTAGGGGAAATTGACAGGGTCTAGAGATCAGAGTCCATTACGTGTCCCATTGTCTCTGTGTGGCCCAGCTAACAGCTGTCTACCAACTATTTATTTTTCTATCCCTCTGTGAGTTGCTTCCTCCCCTTTGAAATCCTAAACCACTTAAACCACTACGTTCTACATCTTGCTTTATCTTTAGCTGAAGATGGTATTTAAAGTGAGAATTTCAGCCATAAGTGAGTTACTCAATTTTCCTGAGTCTCTCCAATGTATACATGCTGTATTAAACTTTTGTTTGATTTGGTTTGCTATTAAAATTTTGTTACTCTGTCTTATGTCAATTTAATGCTTAGACCAGTTAGAAAAACTTAGAAGGATAGAGGAAAATTTCTTCCTCCCTAACTATAGCCTTTATTAATTTTTAAATGTTTTCTTTGTACTGCAATTTGGTTTTAATTCTTGTAATGGGAAATTTCAAGCATATTCAATAGTAGAATAGTACAACAAACTCTTATTGGGCCATAACCCAAACAATTACCAATTCATGAAGAGTATTTTTTATCTATATTCCCAACTGCCTATTGTATATTATTTGTAAGCGGTCCCAGATGTCACATTAATATTTCAGCATTATTTCAAAAGATAAGAATCTTAAAAATAGTTTTATTAGCATACCCTTAAATATTTATAATTTAATATTAAGATATTCCTTAGTATTGGTGTTCACTTGTTAAGAATGATTTTAAGCACAAGTTTCTATCATTCTAGCCAAATACGGTCTTGTTCGTGAATTTCCTTTATTGGAAAATTGTCATTTATTCATAACTGAATATGTTGATATTTCCTTAATTTCAATAGTTTCTCTCTTGCCTTCAATGTTTTGTTTTGCAAACATCTCACAGATTTTTAATAGTTTCAGTAAAAGACTAAAGGAATAAAGGCAGATATGTGTTCAAATATATGAGGACCAAGCAAGGAGAAGAGAGATATAATATGTACTATGTCAGTCCACAAGACAAAATTAGGATCATTAGATGAAAATCACGAAAGCTGACATTCTCTACATGCCCATGACTCCCAAATTATATGCATATCTGTGATATCACAACAGAACTGCAGGCTCATATTTTCAAAGTTCTTCACAACTTTAAATGGATACCTGGAGTGCATCTCCAACTTACTCTGACAAACTGAAAATGATGGGATATTGTTTTAAGCATCTAGGTTTCAGGATTTTTTCTTAAAGCTAGAAAAGTTAATGGAACCATATATTGCTTAAATAATAAACGTGATCTCTGGAACAAAACTGTCTGGGACTGAATCCTGGGATTGGTACTTAATAGACTGACTGTGTTTGACTCTCTGTGTCCCTGTTTCTGCATCTACAAATTGGAGATTATGTTAACATAGTACCTAGCATGGCTTAAAAAATTAAATAACTTAGAATTGTGCCTGACATAGCTCCAATACTTTGGTTGCCTGACATGAAGAGCTGACACACTGGAAAATATCCTGATACTGGGAAACAATCAAGGCAGGAGGAGAAGGGAATGACAGAGAATGAGATGGTTGGATGCATCTATGACTCAAGGGACATGAGTTTGAGCAGACTCTGGAAGATGGTGAAGGACAGGGAACACTGGCATGCTGGAGTCCATGGGGTTGCAAAGAATTGGACATGACTTAGCAACTGAACGACAACAAAAACAAAGAACAATACTAAACGAAAATCAGGCACTGATATGATTTCATCATCCAATTTCAAATCGCAATAAAGCCTATGTCATTATTTCTTTCTTTTTAAATTTCATTTTTTATAATGTCTGAAATAAAGAGGCTGTAGAGAAATATGGTTTAAAATAAACTATTTTTCATTAAATTATCTCCACCCAGCTCCTCAAGGGCAAAAGCCCAGTCTGTGGGGCTCACTGATAGAATTCAAGCTCCCAGAACTGTGTCTGCAATTATCTCAAAAGCTCAATAAACTTTTGCTCTATGGATAAATGAGTCTCAATTGAAAAAAAGGATGTTAGAGCAATTATAGGTATATAAAAATAAATTATACTGCCTTGAAAGGTACAGAGTGTCCCATCACTAATACAAGAATTATCTCTAAGCGTTGCTATGGTAAGGATTTATGCACTGTGTATACTGTAGCATTATAAATTCACTTACGTTATGAAAGACATTCAATTCTGTATTCTATGATATTATGTGACCCTAAAAATTCTATAAAGGACACAAATCGTATGGACCTAACAGAAGCTGAAGATATTAAGAAGAGGTGGCAAGAATACACAGAAGAACTGTACAAAAAAGATCTTCAGGACCCAGATAATCACGATCGTGTGATGACTCACCTAAAGCCAGACATCCTGGAATGTGAAGTCAAGTGTGCCTTAGAAAGCGTCACTATGAACAAAGCTAGTGGAGGTGATGGAATTCCAGCTATTTCAAATCCTGAAAGATGATGCTGTGAAAGTGCTGCACTCAATATGCAGGCAGATATGGAAAACTCAGCAGTGGCTAAAGGACTGGAAAAGGTCAGTTTTCATTCCAATTCCAAAGAAAGGCAATGCCAAAGAATGCTCAAACTACCACACAATTGCACTCATCTCAAATGCTAGCAAAGTAATGCTCAAAATTCTCCAAGCCAGGCTTCAGCAATATGTGAGCTGTGAACTTCCATATGGTCAAGCTGGTTTTAGAAAAGGTAGAGAAACCAGAGACCAAATTGCCAACATCTGCTGGATCATTGAAAAAGCAACAGAGTTCCAGACAAACATCTATTTCTGCTTTATTGACTATGCCAAAGCCTTTGACTGTGTGGATCACAATAAACTGTGGAAAATTCTGAAAGAGATGGAAATACCAGATCATCTGACATGTCTCTTGAGAAACCTGTATGCAGGTCAGGAAGCAACAGTTAGAACTGGACATGGAACAACAGACTGGTTCCAAATAGGAAAAGGAGTATGTCAAGGCTATATATTGTCACCCTGCTTATTTAACTTATATGCAGAGTACATCATGAGAAACACTGGGCTGGAAGAAGCACAAGATGGAATCAAGATTGCTGGGAGAAATATCAATAACTTCAGATATGCAAATGACACCACCCTTATGGCAGAAAGTGAAGAAGAACTAAAAAGCCTCTTGATGAAAGTGAAAGAGGAGAGCGAAAAAGTTGGCTTAAAGCTCAACATTCAGAAAACTAAGATCATGGCAACTGGTCCCATCACTTCATAGCAAATAGATGGGGAAACAGTGGAAACAGCGGTTGACTCTATTTTTTGTGGCTCCAAAATCACTGCAGATGGTGATTGCAGCCATGAAATTAAAAGACGCTTACTCCTTGGAAGGAAAGTTTTGACCACCCTAGATAGTATATTAAAAAACAAAGACATGACTTTGTCAACAAAGATCCGTTTAGTCAAGGCTGTGGTTTTTCCAGTAGTCATGTATGGATGTGAGAGCTGGACTGTGAAGAAAGCTGAGCGCTGAAGAATTGATGCTTTTGAACTGTGGTGTTGGAGAAGACTCTTGAGAGTCTCTTGGACTGCAAGGAGATCTAACCAGTCCATCCTAAAGGGAGATCAGTCCTGGGTGTTCTTTGGAAGGACGGATATTGAAGCTGAAACTCCAATACTTTGGCCTCCTCATGGGAAGAGTTGACTCATTGGAAAAGACCCTGATGCTGTGAAGGATTCGGGACAGGAGGAGAAGGGGGCAACAGAGAATGAGATGGCTGGATGGCATCACCGACTCGATGGACACTACTTTGGGTAAACTCCGGGAGTTGGTGATGGACAGGGAGGCCTGGCGTGCTGCGATTCATGGGGTCGCAAAGAGTCGGACACGTCTTAGCAACTGAACTGAACTGAACTGAAGAGTAAACCAAGCAATTAAAACAACCCTGAATTCTAGATAGATATACATTTATTTGCATCCTCAAATAATTTCTCCCTCTGCTAAACAGAATGTTGGAGAGTATTAGAAAACTTTAAGTTTGAAGGAATGAAGTAATTAGATGTGAAAGTGTCCTGTCTAGGAATTTACTGTATCTGTTAAATCTTAAAATATCCCTTCATTTAATATTGTTACTATTTTTTTCATTAGTATCAGCATGGTATATTTTCCTTCATCCGTTTACCTTTTTTTAAAAAAATAATGTATTTTTTATTGAAGGGTAATCGCTTTACAGAATTTTGCTGTTTTCTGTCATACCTCAACATGAATCAGCCATAGGTATACATATATCCCCTCACTTTTGAAACTCCCTCCCATCTCCCTCCCCATCCCAACCCTCTAGGTTGATACAGAGTCCCTGTTTGAGTTTCCTAAGCCACACAACAAATTCCTGTTGGCTATCTATTTTACATATGGTAATATAAGTTTCCATGTTACTCTCTGCATACATCTTACCCTCTCCTCCCCTCTCCCCATGTCCATAATTCTATTCTCTATGTCTGTTTCTCCACTGTTGCCCTGTAAATAAATTCTTCAGTACCATTTTTCTAGATTCCATATATGGTATTTTTCTCTTTGTGACTCCCTTTACCTGTATAATAGGTTCTAGGTTCATCCATCTCATTGGAATTGACTCAAATGTGTCCCTTTTTATGGTTGAGTAATATTCCATTGTGTATATATACACAATTTTTTATCCATTCATCTGTCAATGAACATCTAGGTTGCTTCCATGGTCTAGATATTGTAAATAGTGCTGTAATGAACAATGGGATACATATGTCTCTTTCAATTTTGGTTTCCTCAGGGTATATGCCTAGGAATGGGATTGCTTGGTCATATGGTGGTTTTATTCCTAGATTTTTAAAGAATCTCCATACCTTTTTCTGGAGAAGGCAATGGCAACCCACTCCACTATTCTTGCCTGGAAAATCCCATGGACAGAGGAGCCTGGGAGGCTACAGTCCATGGAGTCTTGAAGAGTCAGACACGACTGAGCGACTTCACTTTCACTTTTCATTTCATGCATTGGAGAAGGAAACGGCAACCCACTCCGGTGTTCTTGCCTGGAGAATCCCAGGGACGGTGGAGCCTGGTGGGCTGCCATCTATGGGGTCGCACAGTCGGACACTACTGAAGCGACTTAGCAGCAGCAGCAGCATACCATTTTCCATAGTGGCTGTATCAATTTACGTTCCTACCAACAATGCAAGAGTGTTCCCTTTTCTCCATAGCCTTTCTAGCATTCATTGTTTGTAGACTTTGATGAGGGCCATTCTGACTGGTGTGAGGTGATATTTCATTTTTTTTTTTTTTTGATTTGCATTTCTCTAATAATGAGCGAGGTTGAGCATCTTTTCATGTGTTTGTTAGCCATTGGTATGTCCTCTTTGGAGAAAGTCTTTTAGGTCTTTTTCCCACTTTTTGATTGAGTTGTTTGTTTTTCTGGTATTGAGTTGTATGAGATGCTTGTATATTTTGGAAATGAATCCTTTGTCAGTTGTTTCATTTGCAATTATTTTCTCCCATTCTTAGGGTTGTCTTTTTACCTTGCTTATAGTTTTCTTTGCCTTACAAAAGCTTTTAAGTTTAATCAGGTCCCACTTGTTTACTTTTGTTTTTATTTCCGTTACTCTAGGAGGTGGGTCATAGAGGATCTTGCTATGATTTATGTCATCAATTGTTCTGCCTATGTTTTCCTCTAAGAGTTTTATAGTTTCTGGTCTTATATTTGGGTCTTTAATCCATTTTGAGTTTATTTTTGTGTTAGGAAGTGTTCTAATTTCATTCTTTTATATGTAGCTGTCCACTCTTCCCAGCACCATTTATTGAAGAGGCTGTCTTTGCCCCATTGTATATTCTTGCCTCCTTTGTCAGAAATAAGATACCCATAGGTGCATGGGTTTATTTCTGGACTTCCAATCTTTTTCCGTTGGTCCATATTTCTGTTTTTGTGCCAGTACCTTACTGTCTTGATGACTATAGCTTTGTAGTATAATCTGAAGTCAGGAAGCTTGATTCCTCCAGCTCCATTCTTCTTTCTCAAGCCTGCTTCAGCTATTCGGGGTCTTTTGTGTTTCCATTTGAATTGTGAAATTTTTTGTTCTAGTTATGTGAAAAATGCCATTGGTAATTTGATAGGGATTGTATTGAATGTGTAGATTGCATTTGGTAGTATAGTCATTTTCACAATATTGATTCTTCCTACCCAGGAACATGGAATATCTCTCCATGTGTTTATGTCATCTTTGATTTCTTTCATTAGTGTCTTATAATTTTCTCTGTTCAGTTCTTTCTTCTCCTTAGGTAGATTTATTCCTAGATATTTAATTTTTTTTGTTGCAATGGTGATTGGGATTGATTCCTTAATTGCTCTTTCTGATTTTTCATTATTAGTATATAGAAATGCAAGTGATTTCTGTGTATTGATTTTGTATCCTGCAACTTTGCTAAATACACTGATTAGCTCTAGCAATTTTCTGATACCATCTTTAGGGTTTTCTATGTACAGTATCATGTCATCTGAAAACAGTGAGAGCTTTACTTCTTCTTTTCCAATCTGCATTCCTTTTATTTCTTTTTCTTCTCTGATTACTGTGCCAAGGACTTTCAGAATTACGTTGAATAATAATGGTGAAAGTGGACACCCTTGTCTTGTTCCTGATCTTAGGGGGAATGCTCTCAGTTTTTCACCATTGAGAATAATGTTTGCCATAGACTGCAAGGAGATCCAATCAATCCATCCTAAAGGAGATCAATCCTGGGTGTTCATTGGAAGGACTGATGTTGAAGCTGAAACTCCAATAGTTTGGCCACCTCATGCGAAGAGTTGACTCATTGGAAAAGTCCCTAATGCTGGGTAGGATTGGGGGCGGGAGGAGAAGGGGACGACAGAGGATGAGATGGTTGGATATCTTCACTGACTCAATGGACATGGGTTTGGGTAGACTCCGGGAGTTGGTGATGGACAGAGAGGCCTGGCGTGCTGCAATTCATGGGGTCACAAACAGTTGGACATGACTGAGTGACTGAACTGAACTGAACTATCATATATGGCCTTTACTATGTTAAAGTAGTTTCCTTCTATGCCCATTTTTTGAAGACTTTTAATCATAAATAGGTGCTGAATTTTGTCAAAGGCTTTTTCTGCATCTATTGAGATGATCATATGTTTTTTTATCTTTCAATTTGTTAATATGGTGTATCACATTGTTTGATTTCCATATATTGAAGAATCATTGCATCCCTGGAATAAACTCAACTTGATCATGGTGTATGAGCTTTTTGATGTGTTGCTGAATTCTATTTGCTAAAGTTTTGTTGAAGATTTTGGCATCTATGTTCATCAATGATATTGGCCTGCAGTTTTCTTTTCTTGTGTTGTCTTTGGTTTTGGTATCAGAGTGATGTGGTATCATAGAGGGAGTTTGGAAGTATTCCTTCCTCTGCAATTTTTTGAAAGAGTTTTAGAAGGATAGGCATTATCTTTACTATTTTACATATAACATTTTTTGTCTCTTGGCACACGTCACAGTGTGCAATGAATATATTTAATTACATGATAACATGATATTTTCTGATTTTCAACTGTATATTTTAAGGATTAAAATAGGACATAACTAGGTGGCTTCCTCAATAACAGGATACTTTAGGACATCAGGTAGGAATGAATTGTAGTCACTAAAGAAAATCAATGTAAAAATATGGCCTACAGTCTCTGACTTATTACCACAAATGGTTTCACTTCAACTGAATAATTACTTTCACTTGGAGGAAAATGAAGCTTATACGGAATGTTTAAAATTCCCTCTTAATCAAACATTATAGAATAATACTTGTTCAATTCCAAAACGTGAAAGTTTTACTTTTTCAGATTGAGTCATATAAGGGGAATGTAAATAATTCTAAAACTAAAAATATAGGGTAACTTACAATGCATAGCTTCTAATAATTATTATCCTGAATCTGAAAATCTAAATAAAAGCTTAGAAAATAATTTTATTATCACAGTCCTAAAAGACTGTTTTTAAAAATCACAGATTTAGTATTTCAAGTCAAATGTATTCAATATTTTGAAGGTTATTTGTAAAGCTATAACAAATACTGTAAAATGAATCATCTATTAACTTCCTATTTCTCTATTATCTTTTTCTCATCAGTATACAATATATTAAAATATCAAAGAGTTCGGCATGAGGGGTGGAATATTGTGATTTATAATATAATTATGTACCTACATATATATACACATATATTATATTATATTTACATATTATGCATAAAATCCCCTGGGGGAGGGCATGGCAACCCACTCCAGTATTCTTGCTGGAGAATCCCATGGACAGAGGAGCCTGGCAGGCTACAGTCCATAGGTTCACAAAGAGTCAAACATGACTGAAGTGACTTAGCACACACTTACATGTATAATATGTATTATATATGTATGTATATATATATGTAGGTACATAAATATTCTATATATATGTATGTATGTATTTGGGTACTCAGATGACCAAAATATGTTTCTCATATATATTTTGTCTTCATCTACACTTCCTGATTCATGGCTTCCCAAATCCTTGGAATTTCCTGAGTCACAAGAACCTTGGTAGTATCTTTTATTATAATATTGGGCTCTTGTCTTTACCTTCTGTAAATGCTTCAGAGTTTCAGAGATATAAATCTGAAAGAGATGCTTTATTATTCATAACAAGTCCTATCCACCACAACTGGATTTATATTAATGAAGATGACTTTGTAAAGTACCTACAGATGGGAGCTGGTTACCAGGAGCAGACTGTGAAGAGAGGGTTGTAATTTTCAGTCCCAGATTTTGATTTTGATTTCAATTTCTAGGGAGGGTAGAGGGGCTAAAGTTTGACTCAATCACCAATGACCAATCAGTTAATCAAACATGCCTACATAACGAAGCCTCCATTAAAATACAAAAGGAAGGGGGTTCAAGGACCTTCCACACTGGGGAGCCAGAACGCACCATGTGTCACCATGCCGGGCCCCAAATGCCATGAGGACAGAGCTCCTGAGGTTTGCACCTTGCCCTGTGTGTCTCTTCATCTGGCTATTGATTCATATCCTTTAATACCTTTTTTAACAGACTGGTAATCTAGTGACTAAACAGGTTTTCCTCAATTCCATGAGTTGTTCTAGGAAATTAATTGAACCCACGGAGAGTGTGTCATAGCCTATGTATAACATATATAGTGTGTTATAGCCTGTCAGTCAGAGGTACAGGTAACAACTTGGACTTGCCATTGGTATCCTGAGCTAAATGGGAAATATTGGAACCTCCAATTTGTAGCCAGACTATCAGAAGCACAGGTAACAACCTCAGTTTGCAACTGGCACCTGAAGTAGATGGTCGTCTTGTGGGGATGAACACTTGAGCTATGGCAACTGATTTTATCTTCTGGTGTCTAAAATGGCTTGGTGTTGTATGGGAAACTGTCCGCTTTATACACGCACTGCAACTGATTCTCAGAGCACTAAAAGGAAGAAAATCATTTGTCTAATTTGCAAAAAAGGCCCTGATGTCTAAATTAAAAAATAATAATTTTGTATATACTATCTAAGTAGTTTTAAGAAATAAAGTATAATTCATTATTTCTGTGCATCCATGGAAGAACTGTTTAATAGGAATCATTTAATTTCACAAATTCAATAAGAAATATTTTATAAATCCCCAGGGCAAATGTAATTTCTCTTCAATGAACTTTTTTTCAGGAACTCTTTCCTTTTCAAAACAAGAACCTGTAGAGAATACTAATCTCAGTGGACAAGCTAAAAAATTGTAGCTGGCAAATTTGTACAAAAGGTTTCTAGGAAATAAATTGTGTTGCCCTTAGTTTTAATCACTGTTCTTCTTGCCTACTGCAAGTCTGTATTATATATTAGGTAACTGTCTAGTTTAACATAATTTCCCTAATTTAATTCTCTAGGTTGTAATTATCAACTCTGCTCTTAAATGCTACATCAAATATTTGTGATATTTTTTGCATTTTGCTGGAGGTATTGAAAGACAGCTTTTATTAATCAAGAATGCTTCAGGACTGCAATACTCCACTCTTCTTAAGATACCCACTACAGTGAATACATTTATTCCCTCTCTGAATTCTCCTGCCTCTTATCTTTTTTTCTCTTTCTGTTCAATGTATGTTAAAAGAAAAGAAAATGCAAATCTCAGGCAAAGCATTTAGAAAGATGATTTAAATTCTCTCACTCTAACTTGCTTCTCCTACAAATTGAAGAAATAAATCCTTCTCAAATGGCTATTCTGAGGAAAGCATATAGCACAATGCTTAGTACAAAATAGAGGATTAATAAATAGTACTTGGATCATTTCCCTATGTGGTTAAATCTCCCAATATAGCAATTTTATCTCCATTTCTGGCCACTTTTCCTAAGGATGTTCTCCACATGACAGCAAATTTGGAAGAGGCTTACAAAGACCCTTCTTTAACAGTATTCTCTTATCTACCTCTCCCAATTGCTTTCTTTCCCAAAACTATTGCGTTATAGAATATTGCTTTAAAACAAAAGCTTTTTTAAGGGAGTAGGATCACCTGGGATTTAACATGTGGATTTTAACATAAATGAAATTTTGTGTTTGCATCTTAGAAAATGCTTCAAACTATCTTACAACTAACCAGGATAAATTTACCGTAAACTATATTTGAATAGATTCAGAGTACAAGGTTTAAAAAAAAAAGTGTCACTCCAGTCTGATAATTTTAATTTATTTGAATGTAATTTATTTAATAAGACAGTGAAACACTTTTTTATAACAGATCCTTATAAACTGTTTGAGAAAGCAGAGGAGACACCTAATCATATTTCTGCTACTGAATTTCAGACATGGTGATTTTGCCTGAGTATCACTTCCATTAACTGGTGACAACATGGGAAAGAATTTAATGGACACAAAGAATACCAATGTTCTTGGTTTTGAAGTTTTGGAGGTCTCTTTGAAATTTGGACTCATGACTACTACAAGGATTATCAAATATTTGAGATTTGTTAATCCTAGTATAATGGCTTTCTAATCTTGCTCATTTATAATGAACTGACGACTGCTATGCATTATCAAAACAGACCATATTTTATAAGCTCACAGTCATAAATGTAATAAATTGACTATTTTTTTTAAAAGAATCAATTTCACTAGTTATATTCTAAAGTTTTAGAAATTAAGACATGGAGAAAATAAATAACTTGTAGGAAATCATTCAAAAGAACAAGAACAAAATCTCAAATTCCTCGAATCATGTAAGGTAGTAAACATATAAGAATATATAAAATACACACATGTACCCATGCATGTTTAAAAAAGGGATAAGAAATTAGTAATGAAAAAAGTTTTACATTTTATTTGTTTTTTTTAAAATGTATCTCCATTACTTCTATTCATGTCAAACAGGGACTAAAGTGGCATAAAAGATATAAAATAGTAACAGTAAAAATTTTAAAATAAATGAATGTGAGAAAAAAATGAAAGCAAGTAAGAAGAGAAGGAAAAGAAAAAGAGAAAAAGATAAAGGAAGGGAGAAATGAGAGAGAGATAAAAGAGAAATCTTGGTTAAATTTTATTAATAATTTTAAAGGCAAAGGAATCTCCTTGCGTATAATTCAACATCTGGAACACAGTAGAGTTCCATGATGGGAGTTAGAAGGGTTTTATATGCAAACATCAGTCAGTTCAGTTCAGTCGCTCAGTTTTGTCTGACTCTTTGTGACCCCACGAAATGCAGCATGACAGAGTCTATAACTGGTTACTAACAAGAGAAAAAATAAAATAAATAATTGCCTTCATCTAGCACCCAGGACATTTACTTGTGAATATTTTTGCTTCTCCTTCCCCAGCTCCCTCTCTTCTTCCTTATATTCCTCTGTCTCCAGCTTTACATTGGCTCTCTCTCTTTCCTATGTGTATATGTAGTATTTTTATTGAATTATTACTTACATGAATATAAGTTGTAGATGATTGTTGTTCAGTCAATCACTCATGTCCGACTGTTTGTGACGCCATGGATTGCAGCAAGCCAGGCTTCCCTGTCCTTCACTACTTCCTGGATGGAACTTGCTTAAACTCATGTCCACTGAGGCAGTGATGCCATCCAATCATCTTGTCCTCTGTCATCCCCTTCTCCTCCTGCCTTCAAACTTCAGGCAGACACTTTACATCTGAGCCACCAGGGAAGTCCTCAATCTTTCCCAGCATCATGATTTTTCCTAATGAGTCAGCTCTTTGGATCAGGTGGCCAAAGTACTGGAGCTTCAGCATCAGTCCTTCCAATGAATAGTCAGGACTGATTTCCTTTAGTATTGACTAGTTTGATCTCCTTGCAGTCCAAGGGACTCTCAAGAGTCTTCTCCAACACCACAGTTCAAAAGCATCAATTCTTCAGTGCTCAGCCTTTTTTATGGGCCAGCTCTCACATCCATACATGACTACTGGGAAAACCATAGCCTTGACTAGACGGACGTTTGTTGGCAAAGTAATGTCTCTGCTTTTTAATATGCTATCTAGGTTGGTCATAACTTTTCTTCCAAGGAGCAGGCATCTTTTAATATCATGGCTGCAGACATTTTCCACAGTGATTTTGGAGCCCAAGAAAATACAAACATGAGTTTGAGGTTCCGGGAGATGGTGAAGCACGGGGATCCCTGGCGTGCTGCAGTCCATGGGGTCGCAAAGTGTCAGACACAACTGAGCAACTGAACAAATTCTACAGTAAGGAAGAATTTTACCATCTCTTATTTGATGATTAATAGCTATTTTTATGTCAGTAGGGTCTCAAGGGTTTCTGTTTTATTCAATAGGTAACAATTTGTGCTATCAGTATTTATTTTGTTGCTCAAATTTTAGATTCACTCAGTGAAGATTCTTCAGGCTAGCCTCACTATTTTTTTTTTGACAACAACCCTTCATCTTTTGAGTACTGGTTTGTAAAGCAGGCTTATGTGTAGACTCAACTTGGACTTTTATTGCTCCACCCCTGCAACCAATCAATATTCCAAGAGCTCTGTCTCTTTCATATTTAAAATCTGGGTGCTTAGCGAAAACATTGCATCTGGATGTCATTGCCTGCTGGCTCTCTCAAAAGATAAACCTAGGAAATATGTGTATTTTTTTTCATAAGCGCACACACACACAAAGACACTCATTTACATTAATTTTTTCTCTCTATTAAAAATCATAAGGTCATGTCAATGCCTCGAAGTCGAACCCAACATCATAGATGTCCATCTGCCCTTACTACTTCATATTTGTAAATCTCTAACAGTGTGAAGTCAATGCCCATTATCATTAGTATAATTATTTGCTTGCATATTTCCTGTGTAACCAACCTCAGACTCTTTTACCTGCTTTCTCACCCTATTGAGTCCTCAGGCCTACAGGTGATGATGACACCTCTTAAGTCCTGAATTCTCTTTGTTCCTGGCTTTTCTGATCTTACTTCAAAAGAATGGAAAGAAAAGAGAACAGAGGAAAGAGATTGAAAGGGAAGAGTAAAAGGGAAGAAACTCAATTAAAATTTTTCAAAGAAAAGAAAGGAGAATCAAAGATAAGAAAGAGGAAGAATGAGAGCAAATACTTTCACTTGGATAACAATATTCAGGGCTCTTCAATCATTTAAATACAATTTGAAAATTTGGAATTTAGTTTCAATATGCTAGTGAGTTTGTTTCAAACACAGATAAAGCCTCAGCCCAATCAGGGCTAATTCCCAAGAAATACAAACCTAAATTATATTAGGAAGAAAATTAATTCATTTTTCTTATTAATTGTTGACCTAGACTTTATACATTCTAAGAGTTAAGGAGTATTAACTAAGAGTAATCACCTATTCTAAACCAATAGTTCTATCTCAAAGGTAACTACTTCCACAAAATTGTCCCAATAGTCCTAGAAATGTTTAGATGCTGCTTTGAAATGAGCACCCAAATCTAGCCTTTACCCCAAGAGAAGACAGAAGTGTAACTGCCTATATTTGTTTGCTCCACTTGAGTGTGAACTCCTTGATGGCAGGGATGTTCATGTCATTCATGTTTATATTGTAACATGAACAGATGTCTTAGGAAAAAAAAAAAGCTGCTCAATAACCATCTACCCAGAGAATGAACAGATGAATTCTTCAGACCTCATTCTAGTGTCATGGCAATTGTGAAATCAATCTGAAGTTACAAGGAGTTTGCTACTGTTATAATATTAGCATTTATATATCCTAGTGTCAGTTTCCTAATTTAGATTCAGCCCTGCATTGTTCACACGCTTACATTAATGCCCTCTATGACCTTTTGTACATTATAAGAATCCTTATTCATCTTATATTTGTGTGGGTTTTTTATTGACTTCCTAAATTAATAAGCTATACACTAGTTACCCTTGAACTTCATTTTATTTAGCTACCAAGGTCATTTGAACTATGCAAAATTCATTTCTCTAATAGAACAACAAACCAATTTGAACTTCTGTCACTTTTAAAAATGATGAATATACTCCTTATTCATTTCCCAGGTCTCTTTATAAGATAATTGAATGCACTGGGTTTCCATTTTGATAAAATCTGCAGTTGTTTGGAATTCTATATTCAGATGTAGTGTGTGTAAAGCTTTGGTGTCTGTTCTCTTTTAATCTTTAAAACAGCACATAAACTCAGTATTTCCATTTTCATTTTAAAGTTGAGATATATAAGTTAAGATATTCTCAATGATTTATCCAAAATCAACAGAGCCAAGCAAGTGGCTGAATGGCTGCTCTGCCTCAGGGGATCAACTCTATATCATGTGCCTTTCACTGCCCCACTTATCACTTCTCCAGTTTTTTAATTTTGAAATGTTTCAAACCTACTGAAAAGTTGAAAAACTAATCCAGTGATGATTGGTATACTCTTCATTTAGATTCTCCAAATGTTACCACTTGTTTTGTCTCTTGCTCTTATCTGATTTTCTTTCTCTTATGCTCTCTCTAGATGGATACAGTCAGATACACACACACACTCAGACATAGTTTTTTAAGTAGTTGCATATTATGATACTTCATGCTTAAATAATTCAGTATGTATCTCTGAAGAACAAGGACATTATATGCTGTTTGCATACATATTACCTATATAATATCCTTTCCACAAATAACCTGAATCAAACAATGAGGAAACTATCAGACAAAACCAGATTTAGAAGTGTTCTATACAACACAATATAGATAGAGTCTTCAAAAATATTAATGTCACAAGACATCCAAAAAGAAGGAAGGACTATTTTAGATAAAAGAATATTAAAGTACCATGAAAATAAAAAAACATGAATAACTAGTTCTTATGCTGAAAAAATAAAATGAAAAAAGCTATGAATGACATTTAAAGGACAGTCAGGAAAATGTGAATATAGGTGGCACATTGTACATGCGTGCATGCTTAGTCATGTCTGACACTTTCGCACTCCCATGGATGGTAGCCCACATCCATGGGATTTTCCAGGCAAGAATACTGGAGTGGTTTGTCATTTTCTCTTCCAGGGGATCTTCATGATGACTCAGGGATAGAACCTGCGTCTTCTGCACTGGCAGGAAAATTCTTTACCACTGAACCACTTGGGAAGCTTGGGTGGCATATTAGATGATATTATTCCATTATTCACTCCATTGCTTATCAAAACCAAAGTAAGTGTTTCTAAAGCACTGCTTTTTATAATATGTATCTCTACATATTCAGATACAAAATACAAAAGAATTGTATGTTCTTTTGATATACATGTACGCATATAAAGAGCCACAGGGATTATATGTTTTTATTATTTTTGTGTATATAGTTTGTGAATGTCTATTTCATGTTTATTCATGATGCATCAACCTTTTAGATAGAGCAATGGAAAAAATGAGGTATATAAAATGTTTTAACTGATTGATATGTCTAATAAAAAAGATAACCAAGAACAATTTAATTTCTCAAACTTTGTTGTATGTTCAGATCTTTAACTAGTTGTTACTTATATTAGCAGTTTATGTTAGACAATTGGTTATCTCCTGATGATTTTTTAAATCAGTTGAAATTGAATTTAAAAATCATCAACAAAGCTACATCACCCCTTTTTTACACTGTACTAATTGATTTTTCTTAATAGGCATTCAGAAAAGTATATTAGAACCTGAGAAGAGTTTATAAGAGCTCTCTTTATAAAGTCAGTAATATTTATTGAAGTTATTATTCCTAAAACATTTTTTGAACTGAATTTAAAGAAGGATTAGAAAAAGATGACATGTAAATAAAGAAATTCACTTCAATGGGGAAATTTGATGTCTAGAATTTTAAAGTTCCTAATCAATACAGTTTCTAGTTAAGTTTTTCAATGTAGATGTAAGAGAATGTACCTATCATTTTCTCAAGATGATGATCAGCATATTACTGTGCAATATTATAGCTACTTTCCCTTATTTTACTCTTGTCTTTATCAGCTCAGTTAATGATATTGTTGAATTTCCATATTCAATTCTGGAGTTATCTCTGTCTGTTCCCTTATTCTTCATGTCCAAGAGACCACTGATAATGACTGTGCTTCATTTGAAATTCTTCTCATACCCATCCCTCTGCTCACTCTTACTTTGTCTCTATACTTTAATTTTTCATTGTGTCTCATTGTTGCATTAACCTCTTATTATTTCTGTTTCTTGTTTGTACACCCTCTAACTTATCCCATACTTCATTTCCATAGTTCTTTAAAATACAGCTCTTGTTACTTCTCAGTCTGACTTAGGTGGTTACTCTCCTCTCTCCAATTTCTTTCTTGCTAATACAAACCTGATTTTGTTCACATATCAGGTGGCCTCTTCTCTGGAGAAATCTAGGAGCCATTCATCTAGGAACTGATGATTCCACTCCTATATCACTGATCATTTTCTGAATAGATTGGTGGAAGGATTTATCCATTGACACAGGAGGAAGGGTCTACTGGGTGTAATTTCTAGGCAAAATTTTTATAAAGACCATTAAAAAAAATAAGAAGTTTAACTCCTACTTTTGGACACTGTTGACAGTGAATGTGATACCTGAAATTAGTTCAGTTATATAGAAATAATTAGGGAAGAGAATTACAGAGAAGTGGAGGTGAACACATGCTTTCACTGTATGATTCAATTCACTATTCTGAGTCCACCTTATCTCTAGGCCTTCTTGCTATGCAAGCAAAGAAATGTTCCACTTTTACTTTCAAATACTTGAAACATGAACACATCATACTTGCATCTCCTAACTCCCCCAACTAGGTGACTAGAGTGTATATTTACACACACACACACACACACATATATATATATATATTTTTTTTTTTTTTAGTAGGAGAGGCTTTGGTTGTGCCTATAGAAAATTCAGGAAGGAACTGACAAAGTATTGCTGCTTAAATCTATTTATTTTTGTGAAATGTAAAAATCTTTTTAAGTTGAAGGAGAGAACAAAATTGAATATAAGAGCCTCACAAAATTAAGGAACCGCTAAAGTTTATAAAAGAATGTAATGGGTTTGGTTTTTGTTATTGGCCTGACAGACAGGAGTTAAAGAGGCAGAAACAGAGGGGGCTAATAGAGGAGAGAGCATGCGAGACTGGGTGAAAGCAGATATTAGTGGAGGATGATGTCGAGCAGCATCCTCACAGCAGAGCCCAGATGATAGACTTGGTACAAGCCCTCAGTTTCACATGGGAGAGCAGCCATAGGACTAACAGGATTAAACCTAGCACTTCACATTCTCTGGGGCCTGCCATAAATATTTTATAAGAGCACTTTCCAAAAGAGCTAAGAGTTCAGGAGTGTTGTAAGTGCAATGGGAATTTGAGCATTTATGTTAATGTGACCTTATACGTGCCCAAAAGCAATATGATTTTTGACATCTGAGGCACATCAATATTCCATTGTATCTGTAACAATACCTTATACCTAGTAGGTGGAGAAGGAAATGGCAACCCACTCCAGTATTCTTGCCTAGAGAATTCCATGGACAGAGGAGCCTGGTGGGCTGCTGTCCATGGGGGTCGCATAGTCAGACACAACTGAAGCGACTTAGCATGCATGCATGCATGCATTGGAGAAGGAAATGGCAACCCACTCCAGTATTCTTGCCTGGAGAATCCCAGGGACAGAGGAACCTGGTGGGCTGCCATCTATGGGGTGGCACAGAGTCGGACACAACTGAAGCGACTTAGCAGCAGCAGCAGCAGCATACCTAGTAGGGGTGCAAGGACTTGATTGAACCAAGAACACTTGTCTAATTCTTTGATTAACCAAGATCAGTCAGTATATCCCTTTGGTCATCACTCAGGAGTCAGAATTACCCTGAGTTGGGAAATATTTTATTAACTTTGAGGTAATTTTACAAATAAATACAATTGTAAAACACCTAATAAACGAACTGAGAGTTTTCTTTTTTTCTCAAGAGCAAAATATATAAAAGATCACAAAAAAGTAGCAAGGACATTCAAAATCTTCAAATTGGAGAAATTTTTAAAATTACCACACTGCAAATGCAAATTTGTGCCTGCAACACTTTGCTGTCAAAAGAAAATTGATCTCTGTGTGGATGATAATACTTAAGCTCATGGCCTTTCTGAGGAAATGCACCTGCAGCAAAATGACAAACGAGGGGAGGCCGATTGTTTGGCACATGGGCTGTACGGTTAAAGGAATCTGTTTTGAAACAGAAGGAGCACAGTCTCCTGAATAGTAAAACTGATTAAATTCACTTTTTTTTTTTTTTTTGATCTTTCAATTCTTTTCCATATACTGCTTGAACTTACTTTATCTATAAGATCCCCTTGGTAATTTCAGAGAGGAATCATGAGGCTTTGTATGTTATTTGCAGATTTAAATAGTGAAAGCACTGAGGCTTCCTGGTCAACCACGTCTCCCTGATTTTATGAGAGGACACAGGGTTCAGCTTGTTGTTCTCTAGGGAATGATGGCAGTAGGGACTGAGTCAATTACAAAGAGCTCTTTCCAAACTCAGGATAAATGGTCCTTGTCATAAGGCATCTTCCTAGACATTTTTGCTTTTGTGACTCTATTTTGCTCCTGAATGACAACAAAAATGTATCCTGAAAAATTTATCTTGTCCACTTTAAGTTTTTGCATACAGGTACTACATCTTCAATCTCAGATTTACTTTTCACTCTATTAATAATTGTGTTGAGTACTTTACTGTGAAGTATATAGAGCTACACAGTTAGTAATAAGGATAGCATAATTGATGATCCCAAACTTGTGACAGAATAGTTGCTTTTATCTCAATTGTCTGCAATCCTTATAAAAATTCATTCACAAATATATTCCTTTTCATATTGTGTATTCTACCAATGTATATATGAAAAATTAAAAGTACTTTGTCATTCTAAATTATGACTATCACCTAATGAATAAAATGACACATATTTTGTCTTATTTTAGGGCCATGTAATTTCATGTTTGAAATCTTCCTTTCTTTTTTGATTATTTAGTTTACTCTACGGTATTAAGCCATAAAACCGTATTTTGTGAAAAAATTTTGGTAATGTGGGAACTGACAAAGGTTTGGACATTCTTATCATTGAAAATAGAAAAATACAAATGTTAGCCTATACTACATGCAGATATAGAAAAACAAAAAAATATGTAAAAAGAAAAATTACTGAAAGATGCACAGAGTGTTGGAGTTATGGCATGCTTCTCCACTTAAATTTCCTCATCTAAGTTTTCTTGTGTAAGTAAAAAAGGAAAATATGAGTAATCTCCTACTTGCTGGAGAGTTAACTGTTATCTTTGTATGGTAAATTTTACAGATAGATTTATTTTATTCATTTTGTTTTTACATATTTCCTACAATTATGACAGTAGTTGCATTACCTTTATTATTAGAAAAAAGTTGTTTTAAAACAACTTTGTATATGAAAAATTTACTTTTAGATAAAACCTATTCAGAGATCTCACTATGATTTATCTGTGGATTTTTTCTCCTATTATCAAAATAAATGGATAGATATTAAGTGTCTATCTATTCAAATATTCTCTCAGTCTATTTACTATCTAAAATGTACAGGAAAGCAAAAGTTTTTTAGAAGACTACACATTTTATATATTCTGGGCTTAAACTTAGACTTTTATTAGGCCTCTTGTGATTTACTGAGGCACTCAATTTGAAATAAGTAGCATGTAGAGATAGAAAGACAGTTCAAAGGAGGATAACAGAATCAGGTTAAATCATAAAAGAAGGCTTTTCTCTTGCTTAAGATACGTCGGTGAAAATTTTACAGTGGATCAACGTTTGATATCATAAAATGTAAATCCACCTCAGAAAAAGACTTTGGCTCTCAGTTCATGATGCTTAACTTTATGCAACTCTTCCTAACTCTGGTTACTGAGACTTAGTAAACCAACCATGAAAATCTGTTGATTCAATTGCTCATTCATACAAATTAAATGAGCATCTATTTCTATGGCAGATATTGTTCTAGGTGCTAAGATATAAAAATAAGAAAATGCACAGACATAGAGAACAGACTTGTGCTTACCAAGGGGGAGGGGTAGTCAGGGAGGGATGGAGTAGGAGTTTGGGACAAGCAAATGCAAAGTATTATATATAGGATGAATAAACAACAAGGTCCTACTGTATACCACAGAAAACTATATTCAATATCCTATGATAAACTACAATGGAAACAAATATGAAAAAGAACGTGCATGTGTGTGTTATATATATGACTGAAATACAGTGCTGTAAAGCATAAATTAACATTGTAAATCAACTATCCTTCAATACAAAGAATTAAAATAGTGACATGGTTCTCATATTCAAAGAGTTTATCAAACTGAGAATTGATTATGAGTTAATCAGGTACGTTTATACATTGCACTATGTACCATGATCGAGACAAGACTATCTCAGAATGGGAGCACAGATGAACAACAGCTAAGGCAGTCTGAGGGGAATGAGGGAGATGGTGACGCTTGAGTCAAGTCTTAAAGTGTTTCTCAGTGTTCCTCAGATGGAAAATGCCAATGGAGTGAAGAGGACATTGAACTGTGTTTTGAACAGAGATGATAGCTGCATGTGTAAAGGCATGTAGGTATGAGGAATTATGTATTCAGTTCGTAGGATGAGTCTCATAGGAAAATATGCATCCTTAATTTAATAAGCTAGACATAATTTTTAAGATAAGCAATGAAAGATTTCTTATGCTATTATATTTATATTTTCATTTGCATTGATGTATCTCCCTTCTGAAGAGGATTAATGATAATATCTGAAAATTTTAAGGCAGTTAACACTCTACTACAGTTTAACAACATTTAGAATAAAAAATATATTAACAATTAATATACAATGTGTGCATCAGGAAAGTGTGTATAATTTTACTTTAGAGTAAGATATATATATTTTAGTAACACATCTAGCAATGAAATCCATAGGAGTCATGGAAAAGACAGATGCCATCATTCAAAGCAATTCTATTATTGCACTTAATCTGTGCCAGTGTGTTCTGCTCACAGTGAATATGAACTCTTTATAATGACATATAATTAGATAAACAAAAGAATGGACAGCAAAAAATATTGAGGCAATGCCAGTCTACTAGTTCTGGGTTTAATTAAATTAGGTTGACACTATATCAATGTTAGTTTCAAAATGCTGACTGTAATTTCACTAATCTATCTCAGTTACATACAGCCAGTTTTAAGGTACTCTCCTTTTATAAATTGTTATAGTGACAAAATTAAACAGCTGAATTTTAACTTTCTTCAACTAATACAGAAGCAACTATATGGGAACAGAATTAGAAATATTATATAGTTATTATGAAAAAAAGAAGCTTTATCATAAAATGCATCTAATTATAAGGAAATGGAGAGTTTAAACAACTTCCTTAGAGTCAAACTAGGATTTATGATATTAAAGAGTACTTAGTAGATGCCTAGTCTGCACCAGCCCTCATGTCAGACTCCAGGTTTCCTGACTCCATTTTATAACATGTGACATTTAAATGACATGTCATAATTAAGTACAATGGTGATTATCTCATTTTATATTAAATAGCCCCCTTCACTTATAAAATGACTACACTCTTGCAAAAATTCTGATTCCTAGGAAAGCATTTAAATTACAACAAAGAATTAAAGTATTTTGGTAAACAATTTACTGATTCTTTTGTATTTTTTATCACAAGCAATTTCTTGAGTGAAAAATGTTTTTATGTTGCAGCTCTGTAATGAATTTAACTAATCAAACTCCAAAGTGAGTAATGAGACAAATGTGAAATATTTAATGAAAGCTATGATATTTGAAGGAAAATCAATTTGTTCATAAAATTAATGGGTACGTTCATTGGCTCAGATATAGTAAAAGAACAGAAATGAGATATACTTGCTTTTCATAACATACCATTGAACATACATGTTTGTAGCACAATAAAGGTCCAGATATAATTTTTCCCACTGTTCTTCTAGTTATTTATTCAATAGAGTAGAAATCTTCTGCCTTATATGAGAATTTGGCAAAGTTCATGAATTTCCTGCTCAAATTTAGAGAAAGTAATTTGAAGTAATGAAATAGCCTTGATTCAGAAATTAATATTTTACACTATAAGATGTCAATCATAAAACTCTTAGAGAAAAACATAGGAGAACACTGACATAAATCATAGCAAAATCTTTTTTGACCCACCTTCTAGAATAATGAAAATAAAAACAAACAATGGGATCTAATTAAACTTAAAAGCTTTTGCACAGCAAGTAAAACTATAAATAAGATGAAAAGACAATACATCAGTGTGGGATGGTGGGGTGGGAAGGAGGTCCAATAGGGAGGAGATATATGTATATGTATATCTTTGTACAGCAGAAACTAAGACAATATTTTAAAGCAAGTATACCCCAATTAAAAAATAAAAAATCAACACTACTGCCTTCCTTCAAGGTAAGAATTGTCCTGTATCAGGACTCTATTTAGCGACTGTAGGCTTTCAGGAGGGAAGGATATTGTGGTCAGATTTTCACTTTTTATATTAATAAATGCTCTTTCCTAATATGCTTAGTTAGGGGCAGGGACACAGAAAAATATTATTTGTCTTTGACCTTCTTGGTAATTAGTTAAATGTACTGTTATCTCTTTGGAATATGAAAGCAAAACTACCAAAGGAATATGATCCATGTTTATAATGATGAGCTGTGGTTACCACTTGTTTCAGATTATATTTGACAGAGTTTCTCCTAGCTTTTGTTCTTTGCATCATTTCAAAAATAGGAATCTTCTGAGAATCATGTTTAATTGATAGGAAAACATGTTTGATATTTCCATATGATTTTTCAATGATATTATTCATATGATATTTCCATATGAGTTTTTGTACGTTACTGAGGCACCAAAATATGTGGAAAATTCAGAAAAAATGTCAAGCTGCTGAAATATGTTAGACATTAATGATGAATTATAAATCTTCAAGGAAACGTTGACCACTAAGCTCAACAAATGAGGGCCAGTAGTAAATTATCTTGGGGCCCCCCGCTACCCGATTGCTCTGTGGTAAAGAATCTGCCTGGAGTACAGGAGACACAGGGGACACGGGTTCAATCCCTGGGTCAGGCAGATACCTAGAAGGAGAAAATGGCAACCCACTCCAGTACTCTTGCCTGGAAAATTCCATGGTGAGGAGCCTGGAGGACAACAGTTCGTGGAGTTTTCAAAGAATTGAACATGGTTGAGGGTGAGCATTAATAAATTACCTTGTTTGGTCAATAATTACTTTTGTATCTATGAGTCTGCAAAGTTAATAGAGCACAGGTTAAGACTTAGTGATAGTATCAAGGAGTCCATTAGTATTCACTGCTACTGCTAAGTTGCTTCAGTCGTGTCCGACTCTGTGCGACCCCATAGACGGCAGCCCACCAAGCTCCGCCATCCCTGGGATTCTCCAGGCAAGAACACTGGAGTGGGTTGCCATTTCCTTCTCCAGTGCATGAAAGGGAAAAATGAAAGTGAAGTTGCTCAGTCGTGTCTGACTCTCAGCGACCCCATGGACTGTAGCCTACCAGGCTCCTCCGTCCATGGGAATTTCCAGGCAAGAGTACTGGAGTGGGGTGCCATTGTCTTCTACTACTGACTTTTTAAAATCTAAATCTGAACCAATCAGGATCCATTTGTTACAATAACTTTTAAAGACATGCACATATTCCTGAAATAGAACTAGGCCCTCAGATTCAATTTCATTCCATGTAACAAAGTGGAATATGTTTATAAAATATTTTAAAAAATAATTTCAAAATAAAAAAATAATTTTTGGGGAGAAACAAACCACACAACTATTTCTTCTTCAATCTCTCTGAAATAAGTGAGACTCTTGAATAAAACGATCTTTCACATGTAAAATGGATTGGAGTGATAAGCATTACATATGTAATGAATCATTTTTTTTCTGTATGTTGACTTGATTAAAAAAATGTTATTAGAGTATAGTTAATTTACAATATTGTGTTAGTTTCAGATGCACAGTGAATCAGCTATATATATGACAAAATTAGAAATTATTTATAGATGTAAGAATAAGTTAACTAGATATTATTTTAGGGAAGATAGACTTAAATTATTTTAGGGAAGATATTCTTAATTTCCATATAAGGCTCTCCAATGTTTTAGAGTAGAAAGGATAATCCATATTTAATGAGAGAAAACATATAGGAATACATCAAGATTATAAAAAGCTAGGAATAAAAGTAAATAATATTTTCATTTTTATAACTCTAAATATATATTAAGCAGAAACGATTATACAAATATTTTAGTTTTCTCTAAAAGTAAGTTTGGGAACATTTCAAACTTCAAATATAGCTGCTTCTAGTAGGTAAAATGCAAATGTATATATGTAATAAGTCTATGTTCTATCCTGAAAGTCTATGTTCTATCTTATTTTAAGAAATAAAATACTTGCAGGTTGTGTTGTCCTTTAAAGTGAAAAATGAAAAAAAAAAACCATTATTCATTCAGGAACTTTTTGAACTCTAGATGCTAGGGTTTATGACCCAGAAATGAACTATATATAGTTTCTTCTCTGAATTTACTCATAACCGAAAAGATAAACTTTTAAAAATATCTAATTCTAGTAATTGTTTGGTAATATATCTATTGCATGTCTCTTTGCAAATATATCTATGATAAAGAAAATAGACACTATAATCAATTGTATTGCAGGTATAAATTATATTTTATAAAGTACATTCTTTAAGTAAAGGATTGTTTATTTTTAATCAATATTTATTGGCATGAATCACCTAAAAGTTTAAAAAGAAGTATATTTTCACTCAGAATTCCTATTTATGATTAGATGCTAAAATTAATAATGTATATTGTGAAAACCTGAGAAAGGTATTTTCATTTAATTGATGGTGACATGGCACGTAGTCAGTGAAATATTTTTAATTTATTTATATGTAGTATCAACTGTCATTAAAATGGTAAAAGTAACTAATAGTCATACTCTTCTCCTATAACAGCGAGAAAATATGGAGCATTTCCTCTTAGCTAACAGCTCCTTCACCTGATGCAGTAGATAGGTTCTAAACGGTAGACTGTGTTTGAAGTGACAGAACTTTGAGAAATCTTTAAAAAAATTGACTATGTTATTAGAATGATTAATATTCAAGAATATGAAGTAGGAACAAAAACAAGTCATTTTTCATTATTATTTTACCTTTATGAATCTAATCATCAAACTAGTAATAGTAGGAAAAAGGTTACAAGAGATTATTTGCATTATTGAGCTTGATAATATAAATCTCCAATGGGAAGTGGGAGGGAGAACTATTTAAAGTCCCCACAGGAGGACAAAAGATGCAGAACTCAGTTAACAAAGTCCAAATATTCAAATTAAAACATCAAAACACTTTAAACACCCAGTTTTTTATGGCCCGT
Source organism: Giraffa tippelskirchi (assembly GCF_054371585.1). Lineage (NCBI taxonomy): Eukaryota > Metazoa > Chordata > Mammalia > Artiodactyla > Giraffidae > Giraffa > Giraffa tippelskirchi. The sequence goes on along the minus strand of NC_137275.1, from coordinate 77,148,979 downwards.
TTCCAAATCAGAATAAGAGAGTGGCACAGGGTAAAGTTGGGGTAGAGAAAGGGATGGGGGAAGAGAGAGGGATTTAAGAATACAAAAGAATACAAAAAGAAAACTGATAGTTTTGAGGTACTCATTCTTTCCTCTTGAAATCTTTCTTTGATTACTAACACCATCTTAATGTTATTTTGTTTCTAATTGTTTCTGATTGTTTTTCTATCTCCATCTCAGGTTCCTTCTCTAATCATACTGGATATTTAAATATGGTCAAGGATCCATTCTTGGTGATCTGCATATTTTTCTTGCACCCTGAAGATCTCAATTTCTCTCCTGGATTCAACTATTACATGTTTGAAGATGCCATCCTAGAACTGTTCTGTCATCTGATAGATTCCTTTCATGAACTTAACAGTGAGAATTTTCACAACTATTCATTCTATCTTTTAAAACTATTTAAAACTAAACAATCATCCCACATTTCCCCTGAGTTCCTTACATTTCTCCAATAGTTAGCCCTATCACACTTTAAACTTTGAAATCATCTTGGTTTTTTCCTTTCAGGTAACACTGAATTAGTATCTAAGGTGTGTGAAATCAGTCATCCTTCATATTAACTCTGCCCTCAATGGCACCCCACTCCAGTACTCTTGCCAGGAAAATCCCATGGACGGAGGAGCCTGGTGGGCTGCAGTCCATGGGGTCACAAAGAGTCAGACACGACTGAGCGACTTCACTTTCCCTTTTCACTTTCATGCATTGGAGAAGGAAATGGCACTCCACTCCAGTGTTCTTGCCTGGAGAATCCCAGGGACAGGGGAGCCTGGTGGGCTGCTGTCTACGGGGTCGCACAGAGTTGGACACGACTGAAGCGACTTAGCAGCAGTAGTAGCAGCACTACTTTTCAGCTTTTGTCATTACCATGTTGATATAAGAATAAGTAGACAATTACATAGTGAAATTCTGTCTTTCTCTGAAGCCTATGTCTCATATAGTTACTTCCATAAACCATACACATATTTTGTTCCAACTATACTTTGTTGAGGTCAAGAATCATGTTCAACAATTTATTTAACTCTAACAGAGTACTTCGATCATAGCAGGAATTCAATAAATACTGAGTTCATAGATTAAAACTGGTATACCTATAGATTCTTGAATATTATATGCAAATTATCATGTACATTATTGTTAAAATGTAAATATGACCCCCATTTATATATATTTATATATCTTATAAGTAACATCCCTTATACTTAAACCAAGCTCAAACTATTTTAGTATTCATGTAAATTCAGTTGCACAAGGCAGTATCTTTTGAAATTATGTAGGTGAAATTAGACAATTCATGAAACACCATAAGGTTTGGACATTCTTTTTCTAAACTTCCCGATCCCTGATATAGCCTGCTAAATAAGTTTTTCATAGTAACTAGGAATTAGTTTTTAAAAACATACCATACTCACACATGTTTATAAACATAAATGACATACTATATTTCATGTATAGATACATCTATCTGACTACTTACTTACCTATATCGATTATTTTACTTATCCGTGTACCTCTATAAACTTAGTTCCATTAACTCTGTTAACCATTATCTTATCCTCTTCTTAATATCTCAAAGATATATTTAGCAGTTTTCCAAATACTATACATATGAATGAAGATTAATGTTAAAAGTTGGATGGTCTATCAATGTTCTCAGGGATTTGTTACTGACCAAATATAAATATGCATTCATTATATATTTAAATATATATTATATATATTCAATTGCATGAAAATATATAAAAAATGATAGTTCATTTTAGGGTTAATACTATGAATCAAACAAAATATGGTAAGACACAAGAGGCTAAGACAAGGTTGAAAGAGCATTACATTCTAAATGGCTAATTTTCTTCTTTGTTCACGAATGGATATTAATCAATATTTTCTTGAAACCTTCTGTCAAGACTTGGCAGTAAGCATATTTATCTCCAAATACCGGGTAAATGTGTATGGGAATGATTTGGCAGAAAAGAACATCTGCCCCCTTTTATACATGAGTATCAAAACTGCAGATTGCAACATCAGTAACTCACTTTTCCCATCTCTGTTAAAGACGGAAATTTATCTTTTAAACACTGACTGGCACATTCACTGAGAATCCTAGAGCATATTTTCCTTACCTAGACTGCCTGTGGAGGAAATGAGGCTATATTATCAAGGTTTCAAAATCTGAACAATCTACTTAAATTCACTATATAAAACATCTTCTACCAAAAAACTGTTGGAAAAGAGGTGATCATAATACTCATCTTCAAAATGACACTAACACTTATATCAACTAGAAAACTGCAAGTTAGATGTCATGCAAAACAAAAAGCACTGGAGTATAATTAGGGATGAAGCTTTTGTTCGTATAAACAGAAGGCATTCTTTGGGGAAGTATAAAAAGTGTTTATCCACAAAATTTTATTTCCCATTCAGTGCTTTAGCTTCCTATGAAGTTATCTAGTCTCCAAGAAACTTGAAGATTAGTCTCTATAACTACAGTTGTTACCTCTTCCATAAACAGATAACCACAAAGGAGAAGACAGACAGATAAGATGTTCATTAGAATTTCCTAAAATTTGTACTTTTACTTTTGGAGTACCCATACGTACAATTACATGCCTCTTTGCTTAGCAAACTATTAATGATTAAAAGAAAGTAATTCAGTCTAGAATATATCAACAAGAAAATCAAATATTTATTGGACATAACTAATATAGATGTTTTGCTATCTAACATACAATAAAATTAGAATCATCCAAATATAAAATGACTGGCAATGGATTTGGGTCCTGTATTTTGATACATCAAAGACAGCAACTCAATCACTTGGGTGATAGAGAAGGAGTCATTGAATTTCAATAGAAAGTAAATAAGGATGATACAAATTACATATATTTTTTTCTTTTCTTAGTACTAAACTAAAATAAAGAAGTTAGAAATAGGTTTTAAAGAAGATAAGTAACTTTTCAAAGGACATGGAAGCGATGAGTAGCAAAGTCAGAATTTTTCAAGTGTGGTCAACACCACAAAAACTGATGTTCTTTGTCATTTTTGTTTTCTGTCTCACGGTGCTGGTTGATTGTGAGTTAGTTGTTCAGTTGTGTCTGACTCTGCTATCTGACTCTGCTGAATGTGTAGCCTGCCAGGCTTCTCTGTCCATAGGATTTCCCAGCCAAGAATACTGGAGTGAGTTGCTATTTCCTCTTCCAGGGGAACTTCCTGACCCAGGAATCGAACCTGGGTCTCCTACATCACAGGCAGACACTTTACTGTTGGAGCCACCAGGGAAGTGGGACTCCATAAAATTCCCTTTTGCTATGTAAGGCTACTAAAGCAAAGCACCTTTTAGAGCTTGAACTATGCAACCCTGTATGAAACACCTGGGAAACCACTAACTTATCTTTAAAAGATGGTTTTGCTCTCAACTTATAAAATTTGCTGATATGAATATACAATAAAGTACTTCTATCTACTTAATAAGCACTTTACACGGCACTTACTCTGCATCAGAATTATCCTAAGAACCTTATAAATACAAGCTATTTACTCCACAATAATTCTGAGTAGGCACTATACAAGCCTGAGCATGAAGTTGACTATCTTGTTCTAGGTCAATTCAACAGATAATAAAAGGTGAAGTCAGGATTTGAACCCATGCTGACTGGTTTCAGGCATAATATCCTAAGACGCCTCTGCAAACTTACATTCAATAGCAATATTCACAATCTCCAATTGTTTTTCAGTCCTGCTAAGATTCAGTTTAGTTCAGTTGCTCGGTCGCGTCTGACTCTTTGCATCCCCATGGACTGCAGCACGCCAGGCCTCCCTGTCCATCACCAGCTCCGCTAAGACTCAAGCCTCATTTATAGGAAACCAAGGTTTACCTAGATAAATGGATGTTGTGGGAATGCATGATACTTTATTATTTCAAGTTGTCAGCCTAGCACTAATAGTTGATTGTTTCTGTTTAGCTTCTCACCTGCAATCAGAACATTCTGCCATCTGCCCTTTTTACGGTTTGTGACCTGACTGGAGAAGGTTCTTTAGTCTGTCAATGATTCATTGACAGACTTCACAAACAGACTTTCTACTCATTTTTCCTTTAGAGCAAACAAGGAAAAAATGCTATAAAAATTTAACTATATTTAAATAGCTTAATATAATAAACTATTAAAAATCACTGATGTCTCATTTATGGTTAGGATTTTAACTCATTTTTTTTCTTTTGAAATTATTTTTTAAAAATTTCCAAAACTTTCCACTCAGTGAATCTAGTTAATTGTAATTATAAAAGGATCCCCAGGTTCTGTGCTATCACTTGAGGAAAAAAACAAGAAATCTATTGGGTAGTTTGTCCCTAACATTTCTGGTCTGTACTTTTCTTTAACTATAGCAACAAAAGCAGCAGCAGCAACAAACACCTTTAAAACATTAATGATATAGATATTTTGTTCAAATGGCTTTGCATATTCAAGCTCTTTTAATGTTCACAATAACCCTATGAGGTAGATATTGTTATTACCTCCCATTTTAAGGATGAGAAAACAGAAGCACAATTTCTAATACTTTACCATTGTTATTACAGGAGCTAGTAAGTGACCCAGCCGGTATCTGCTCCAGGCCATTCTCCTCACTAAGATGTGTTGTCTCTCCAGGTGTGCAATCTATATGCTATGGATTCCTGGAGCTTCCACAGTGTTTTACATTTTCTTTCTTTGGTTTTCATTGCAAAATGGCAAGGATGCTTGGGAAGCAGGAGAAGGAAGCCACTGAGTGACCACCAAATTTTCCTCTATTATTATTATTTTTTTTAGTTTCAAGTATACAACATAGTGATTCAACATTTATATGCATTATGGATAAACTGCTACAGTAAGCTGGTTGCTGCACAAAGTTATTACAATATTATTATCTGTATTCCCTATGCTATATATCTATGTGAATTATTTATTTCATAAATTTGTACCTCTTAATTCCCTTCACCTACTTTGTCCAACCCCCCGCCTCCCTCGCCTCTGGTGATCCTCAGTTTGTTTTCTGTATCTATAAATCTGTTTCATTCTTTTAGTTTTTTTTAGATTTCACATATAATTGAAATTGTTTGGTATTTGTTTTACTCTGTCCAACTTATTTCATCTAACTTTCCTGATTAACCCAAACGTTATTTATGGATTATATCTAGATAAAGAAATGCTTTGAGTGTGTACCCTATGCAAGGCAAAAGTAGAAAGCAAAAGACATGAGGAGTGGATACACAGAGTATTTCTCCAGACTTTATTGCTTTTATTTTTTTTTTTAAAACAAATTGTTGCTATTTTCTGATAAGAAAGATGTACAAACTGGGCACATTTTATTTGAGAAATGTGTTGCTAACGACCTCACATAATTTAAAACTCTCTTAATTCAATGCAAATATTGATAAAGATTGATGGGTATTTTTGCCTATATTCTAAAGAGATATATTTCTGTAGAAATCACATAAAAACCATTTATTATTCAGTTGGCCCTTTAACTTTGACTTCATGCTTTTCTTTACGTATTTTTAATACAGGGGTTTGACATTATTTCTAGTTTTTTGGTATAAATTGAAAATGTATTATTTTATACTGATAACTTTTAAATCACCTAATTTAATTTTACATAAAAGTTAAGCTCACTACACATAAAACATTAAGTGATGAAGATAAACTGTTTCCATGACTACACATTAATTCCTCATCTTTAAAAATCTGTCAAAACTTAATCATGTTGTATATAAATGTACAATTTAAAATTAGTTGATGGTTTGATTCCCATAAATAATTAGCAATAGAAAAAGCAAAAATATTAACAACCACTACTGAGTTTGGCAGAAAGTTTAAACAGTCTGATATGGTACTGAAGCTGACTAAACTAAAGAGAAGCTGTAAAATTTATGGGGAGGTGTAAAGCCACCTCCCGGCCTCCCAGGTGGCACTTGTGGTAAAGACCCTGACTGCCAATGGAAGAGACTCAGATTTGATCCGTAGATCACGAAGATTCCCTGCAGAAGGGCATGGCAACCCATTCCAGTATTCTTGCCTGGAGAATCACATGGACAGAGGAGCCTGAGGGCTACAGTCCATAGGGTTGTACAGTGTCGGACACGACTAAAGTGACTTAGCATGCATGTACGTGTGAGCCACCTCCCTATCATCTTTCTTTTGTTTGTATAATGGCTGACTGCCTTGGTGCCCTCTTCCCAGATTAGGAAGACAGGATGATGGAGGTCTACCCAAGTGCAAGTCAAGCATTCAAGTTGAAGCACCATTTCATCATACTTTCTTATAACTGTTCTCTTCTGATTGGAGATTCTACAAATATACATCCTCTCAAGTTCTGGGTCTTGCTTTGGATTCTGTATAGGCAGAGTTGGATCTAAAAATATAACATGATGTCTTGAGTTGAGCAGGCAGGAACTAATAGACATTCATCATGTTCAGGGATGTGCTTTTAAGTACTTATGGTCCAAGAATCAATGGTCACATTATCAAAGTGATTAGGGCCTCTAAATATTATTTGAAACTTCAGAGTCTCATATTAAATACCCTCCATAGTAAGAGCACTGGATGTTCCTAACTTTGAATTAAGGAGATATTATAGTTTTACAAGCTTTTTGAAGGTAGGGACTATATTTTATCCATGTATCCAGCCCAAATTACTCAATTTATCACCTTACAAACAGTAGACATGAATTTTCAAGTGTTAATTGAAAAACAAAAAAGTACTAAAAAACAATCTAACCACTTTTGTTAAAAATCTATATTCTTTTGTTTAATTAAAAGTTTTCTCTGAGTGGTAGTTTGTTTTCAAACTGACTATTCAGGAAAAGCTTATTCAAGAAGCAAAGTCTCTGACTTTTAACTTGAAAGGTCTTAAGTAAGAACATCTAACCCAATAATTGCATCTTTTGTCCGTAAAGATTTAATTTGTTAAAAAAAAAAATGTTGGCATATGCTTTTTATATTTATCATTTGAAGGCCAGAGGCTCAGTTATCAGAACAGAAAACAGAATGTGGCTGCCACTGTGGGAAACCCATAGGCTTTGTTCCAATCCCATCTTTACAATGTACTGGGCCTTCCCTGTGGTCGGATGGTAAAGAGTCTGCCTGCAATATGGGAGATTGTGGTTTGATCCCTGGGTTGGGAAGATCCCCTGAACATGAAAATGAACAACCCACTGAACAACCCACTCCAGTATTCTTGCCTGGAAAAATCCCATGGACAGAGGGGTCTGATAAGCTACTGTCCACCATTGCAGAGTCAGACATGACTGAGTGATGAACAGTTTCTGCAGTTACATTGTACTAGCTTTATGACCTTTTAATCATTCCAAGCACCTGCTTCCAAGGTAGATTTGTGATCATAATACCTACTTTACAGAACTATTTAAAAGGGCCTGGCACACAGTAGGTGCTCAGTAAAGGTTAGTTCTCCCTGTGCAGGTATTGTTATTGGAAATGTGCTAGTGACATCTAGTGGTAATTTCTGCAAACCTCAAGAAGGCTACCCTCAGAGCTTCCCAATAAGTCATGCATTCATTCCATCAGCAAATGATTTTTAAATATCTCCTTCTGAGGATTGCAAGATGTGAAAGACACAACACCTACTCTAGAAAAGCTCTGACTATAGCCACCCAGACAAATGTTAGCCAATTACTCTAAAAAATATAATTATTTCTACACTAGCAGTAAGAAAAAAAATACAAATATGCTACAGAATGTATGCTTTTGAACTGTGGTGTTGGAGAAGACTCTTGAGAGTCCCTTGGACTGCAAGGAGCTCCAACCAGTCCATCCTAAAGGAAATCAGTCCTGAATATTCATTGGAAGGACTGATGCTGAAGCTGAAACTCCAATACTTTGGCCACCTGACGTGAAGAACTGACTCATTTGAAAAGACCCTGATGCTGGGAAAGATTGAAGGCGGGAGGAGAAGGGGACAACAGAGGATGAGATGGTTGAATGGCATCACTGACTCAATGGACATGTGTCTGAGTAAACTCCGGGAGTTGGCAATGGACAGGGAGGCCTGGTGTGCTGCGGTCCACAGGGTCGCAAAGAGTCAGACACGACTGAGTGACCGAACTGAACTGAACAGAATGGAAAACTCACTCTGACAAAGGAGATGGCATTTTGGCTGGGTCTTAAAGAATGAATGAAATGCCCTCATTATAATTTAACTGAAGGAGAAATGAGGAAATTTGATTATTTCTAAAATGTTAGTAAGTAAGGCTTATTTGCTAAAGTCTTGGTTGATGTGATAAATAGTTTAGCCCTTCTCTTTTTATGACAGGAAGATAGTAGCATTCTGTAGTAAGGTTCTAATTATACTTAGGCAAAAGGGTAGAGGAAAGATTGGTGATGGGAGATAAGAGAAGCTGGAGAATCTATTAAATGGTTATTATAATTTTGCACTTCAGAGGTAACAAAGATCTAAATTTGTTCAGTGGAAAAGGGATAGACAGGAGGAAACATTAATGAGATATACCTGAAATAGAATGGAGACTCTGTAATAATTGAGACAAGTGAAAACATACAAAAGCAGGAAGAAATGAGATTGATCTATGTTTTCTGGAATGGACTATTAAGAAATAATGTCATTAAGTGAAATTTAAAAAAAAACATAAGAAACTTGAGTTTTGGAGAGGGAAGAAAACAACAATTGTAAATTGTCTTTGTACATACCGTTAAAACTTAAGAAAATATTTGAATAGAAATGTCCAATAAGTCAACAGACAGAGGTCTGGAGAGAGATCTAGATAGAGACAGAGACAGGAACATCAGCATGTACCAACATTGCAGTCCTTAGGGTGGATAAGATCAACAGGGAAAAGTGTGCCAAAGAGGAAAGGTGAAGAGACAGGGTTAGGATCTTAGGGAACACCATAATTTAACTAGTAAGTCCTACATAAGAACTGGACTCAGCCTTAGTTTGTTGAGAACAGTCCCTTAGTAAATTATAAACAGACAACAAAATGGCTTTTGAAATAGGAATATCTCAACTAACTACAACATAACTTTTGAAAATACACTTAAGCTAAATTTAAGGTTTAAAAGCAAAGCTATAAAGTTATTTCCCCACAGTCTCATGAAATAAATTGTTTGGATTTTCCTCTCTCAACTGAAAACTCTGCTTTATGCTTTGAGTGTAGTCCTTCCCAGGTTGGAGGGGAAATTTTACTTGACTTCCTATAAAATGGATAACTCTTCTACTACTCTCATTAAATTTGGTCAGTTACGTTTCTTTCTTAGTTTTATGGTCCTCTTCTTTCTCTCTTCTCTTTTCCTCTCTCCTGATACAGGTCCTTGGTGCTTCAGTGACTTTCTGGGAGAAGAGCCCAGTTGGTTTACTTTTTTTTTTTTTTTTTTAATTATAGGCTACCTCACAAATTTAGGATATTAATTCTATACGTGCAGTGTTGTTACCTTGAAAGAAGAGCTATTCATGCTGTTTTGTTAGTTAAATACCTACAAATTTATGGCCTTCCAAAATATGTCATGTCTGACTCTTTGCAACCTCATGGACTGTACAGTCTATGGAATTCTCCAGGCCAGAATACTGGAGTGGATATCCATTCCTTACTCCATGGGATCTTCACAACCCAGGGATCAAACCCAGGTCTCCCTCACTGCAGGCAGATTCTTTACCATCTAAGCCACCAGGGAAGCCCAAGAACACTGGAGTGAGTACCCTATCCCTTCTCCAGGGGAACTTCCCAACCCAGCAATTGAACTGGGGTCTCCTACATTGGAGGAGAATTCTTTACCAGCTGAGCTACCAGGGGAGCCCTAATATAAATTAACTTTGGAAAAGTTAACTTTGGAAAATCAGCTAATCCTATTTCTATCAGAATCAGCCTTATCTGTGCAAAAGGGGATTACAGTTCACAGTAGTCTGAATGAATGAATGTTAAGTTGCTTCACTGGTGTCTGACTCTTTGCAACCCTGTGGACTGTAGCCGACCAGGTTCCTCTGTCCATGGGATTATTCAGGCAAGAATACTGGAGTGGGTTGCCGTTTTCTTCTCCAAGGGATCTTCACCCCCAGGATTACACCTGTGTCTCTTACATTTCCTGAACTGGCAGGTGGGTTCTTCACCACTAGAGCCACCTGGGAAGCCTCAGGTAGGTCACATGAGATGAACATGTTCTTCATGGTCTTCATGAACAAGGCATGAAGACCCTTCATAAATTAATCTTGAAAAAGAATAATGGATAACTTAATCAGCTGAATTAGCCCCATCATACGATTTAAGATTCACTTGGATGAAACTTGGCATATTAACAAAAAAACTCAATTACATTATATTATTTTGCACAATTGAGGCTTTATAAATATTTTTCTAACCATTTCAAAGTTTTATACCTCAAATTAACCTAAAATGTAACAACCAATTTCAACATCTAAATCTTTAAGTAGGCTAATGAGAATAAATTAAATATGCTTATTATATTCAATATTTAATTATAAATGAAGCTAAAATATATGAATTAAATATGTGAAAGACAAAAGAAATGAATCATCTAGACTACCATAGATGTTCTAAACCCAATTCTTACTGATTCTAAAAAAAAAAAAAGGAAAGAAAAAAATCAAGATTTAACTCAACAAACATTTGTTGGGCACTTACTATATATCAGGAACTATTTCAGGTTTTATGACTGGACACAGTACTAGTAAGATTCTGTTTTCTAGGAACTCAGTCTAAGTGACAGAATGGTGGAGATATAAATAAAAAGGTAAATATAATAACATAATAGAACCAAGTAATAGAACTATTTTTGCAAGTAGGAATCTTTGGAGAATTCTTCCTTGAATAGGCAACATTCAATCCAAGATATGACATTCATTCCAAGATATTAAGAAGAGGTGGCAAGAATACACAGAGGAACTATACAAAAATGATCTTCATGACCCAGATAGTCATGATGGTGTGATCACTCACCTAGAGCCAGACATCCTGGAATGTGAAGTCAACTGGGCATTAGGAAGCATCACTATGAACAAAACTAGTGGAGGTGATGGAATTTCAGTTGAGCTATTTCAAATTCTAAAAGATGATGATGTGAAAGTGTTGAACTCAATATGACAGGAAATTTGGAAAACTCAGCAGCGGCCACAGGACTGGAAAAGTTCAGTTTTCATTCCAATCCCAAAGAAAGGCAATGCCAAAGAATGTTCAAACTACCACACGATTGCACTCATCTCACATGATAGCATAGGATCCCAGGGACGACGGAGCCTGGTGGGCTGCCGTCTATGGGGTCGCACAGAGTTGGACACGACTGAAGCGACTTAGCAGCAGCAGCAGCAGCAGCATAGGATAGCAAAGTAATGCTCAAAATTCTCCAAGCCATGCTTCAACAGTATGTGAACCATGAACTTCCAGATGTTCAAGCTGGTTTTAGAAAAGGCAGAGGAACCAAAGATAAAATTGCCAACATCTGCTGGATCATCGACAAAGCAAGAGAATTCCAGGAAAACATCTACTTCTGTTTCATTGACTATGCCAAAGCCTTTGACTTTGTGGATCACAACAAACTGTGGAAAATTCTTCAAGAGATGGGAATAACAGGCCACCTGAACTGCCTCCTGAGAAATCTGTATGCAGGTCAAGAAGTAACAGAACTGGACACAAAATAACAGACTAGTTCCAAATTGGGAAAGAAGTACCTCAAGGCTGTATATTGTCACCCTGTTTATTTAACTTATATGCAGAGTACATCATGAGAAACGTTGGGCTGGATGAAGCACAAGCTGGAAGCAAGACTGCCAGGAGAAACATCAATAGCCTCAGATAACACAGATGACACTACCATTATGGCAAAAAGCGAAGAAGAACTAAAGAGCCTCTTGATGAAAGAGGAAAGTGAAAAAGTTGGCTTAAAACTCAACATTCAGAAAACAAAGATCATGTCATCTGATCCCATCCCTTCATGACAAATAGGTGGGGAAACAATAAACAGTGACAGACTTTATTTTTTTGAGCTCCAAAATCACTGCAGATGGTGAGTGCAGTCATGAAATTAAAAGATGTTTCCTCTTTGGAAGAAAAGTTATGACCAAACTAGACAGCATATTAAAAAGCAGAGACATTACTTTGCCAACAAAGGTCTGTTTAGTCAAAGCTATAGTTTTTCCAGCAGTCATGTATGGATGTGAGAGTTGGACTAGAAAGAAAGCTGAGCGCCAAAAATTGATGCTTTTGAACTGTGGTGTTGGAGAAGACTCTTGAGAGTCCAATTGACTACAAGGAGATCAAAGCAGTTAATCCTAAAGGAAAATCCACCCTGAATATTCATTGGAAGGAGTGATGCTAAAGCTGAAACTCCAATACTCTGGCCACCTGATGCAAAGAACTGACTCATTTGAAGAGACTCTGATGCTGGGAAAGACTGAAGGCAGGAGGAGAAGGGGATCACAGAGGATGAGATGGTTGGACAGCATCACTGATTCAACGGATATGAGTTTGAGCAAGCTCCAGGAGTTGGTGATGGACCGGAAAGGCTGGCATGCTACAGTCCACGGGGTTGCAAAGAGTCAGACACCACTGAGTGACTGAACTGAAATGAATCCAAGATGTGGTGCTATATGGCTTTACATTCTGAGATAGAATGTCTACTGTCTTTTATTAATTCAAGGCAACAGTAACAATAAACCATCATTATATTTAAAACTTCCATATTGGGTATTCTTATTGGTACTTGGCATTGTGATCATTATTTTTCACATGCAATCTCATTTTCTCTATTCATAACAATACTATGCAATAAGGTACAACTATGGATTTAAATTTTTTATTGAAGAAACAGAGGTTCAGATTATGCAACTTGGTCAACATCACAGTGCTGAACAAATGGCAGAACTGGTAATAAAAGCTCTAAAATACTTGCTCTCCACAAATCCCACTATGCCACACTGCTTCTTATTGCACAGTTATTTCTCATTTAGGGAAAATGGAATGAATTCTTGTGCTACAGATATCTTTGTCTGTAAAACATACATAAAACTCTTACAAATTAAATTTGACCCTACTGAATTCATTGGCTCCAGCAACACCTAAACCATTTGCAGTTTTATTTGACCTCAAATGGTCTGAATGCTACACAAAAGCATCTATGAATTACTCTATTCTCAAGAAATGAATACTGAAGTTACTATGTTCTCCAGGCAGCACCTCATTATTCTATTCAATTCCTTTCACTTGCCAAGTTCTTAAATATGTTTTTAACGTTCATTTTCTTGTTGCCAGTTCTTGAACTATTTTCAACACGGTTATCACCTCTTTTATCCATTGAAAGTCACTCACTAAGGTGAGTAAAATCTTTTTCAAGGCAAAATTGGAGATCACTTGCTTCCCCCAACGCTTCTGACACTTTGACATTTTTTTACCAGGTACTACTTACTCTCAATATTCTTTGTGACATTTGCTTCCAGAAAGTAAACCAGAGTCAATATATTATCAAATATAAATTGTTAGAGGAGAAAGCAACATCTGATAGGCTATAATTGGAAGCAAGAATGGGGTAAAACCATTTTTTCAGTTTTGGTAAAAACTAGATTCTACATGTTTCAACAAATGTGTTTAATTTCTAAAATTCCAGACTTTTAGAATATTAAGCAAATCTACATTTTAAATAATCTGTACATAATCAAGCACGGGATTATATTCATGATTTCATTTGACAATAGCATCAGTTATAAATAGGAGGGTGAATTAAAATTGCTAAATGTCATTAACATACTCATTTTCAATTGAACACTTTTGAATAATTAAAAATGAGAACACAAATTCAGATAAGCCTTATATTTTCTATCAACTGTTGCAGAGGATATTCCTCTGGGTCCTATTTGTGATTGTCTACCCTTACTGCCATACAGAAATGGTCAAACAAGTGCACTGTGAATCTTCCCATGTGGAATATGGTCTGATCACACTCGCTTTAGCCTACAAAAGAAAAGTACAGATCATGCTAACGCTCAGGATTCACATATTGGCAATGATTTTGCCTAATAAATACAGTGGATTAGATATACATTAGATCAATAAATCTGCATAGAGAACTGTTTTTAATTTACCATATCAGCAACATTTATCTTCCTTCATAGGATATGTTATTTTTGATCAGTGAAAGCTAAGACTCACCCTCTAGATATAATAGATTAGAGAGGGGCAATTGGGAAGCTAATTTTGCCATGACTTCATTAAGAAGACTCTAGGAAAATAGCAAACTGCTTATATTTCAGATAAATTTTGTATTTTCCTAAAGGAATCCCTATTGATTTCAAAATAATAGAAGAAAATGAAAATATTGGCCCAACCTTCATTCAAGATGAGTTACTACTAGTATATCTTTTCTTATTCAACTGTCTTTAGGAGAATATCTGGATCATGAGAATCCTCTACCACAGTACAAGTGGTAAACTCAGAAGATGAGTTAGATGGTGCTTTTATCATTTGAGTATCATAAAAGGAAAAAAAAAAGAGAAAATATTTAAAAAGTAATTTTTCTTATCCTAGTTCCTGTTGCTGAAGTATAAATATACTTTAATTGAACCTTGTAGATGAGCTAGGGGAAATTAGACCACACTGTCTATCATTACAAGAGACTGTCCAACTCCTGAGTAGATGGCTGAGACCATCATTTAGGGGTAGTCAAGAGAGAAGGAAATGGCAACCCACTTCAGTATTCTTGCCTGGAGAATCCCACGAACAGAGGAGCCTGGCAGGCTACAGTCCATGGGGTCACAAGAGTCAGACAAAATTTAGTGACTAAACCACCACCACCAAGAGAGGCAAAGTATATGCAAAAAAAAAAAAAAGTAGAGAAGATACTTAATTTACACAGAAAGAAGAATGATATAAAATTAGATAACAGAGAAAAAGAACTGATTATACATTTTTCCAAAAAGATCAAGAAATATTCCTTGCAAATGGATGCACTTACAGTATTCAATTTATAAAGACAAGTTTTAAGTAGGTTTCTATTCTTTATAGTCAAATAATTTGCTAACCACAACACAAGAGAAATTATGGTCTTGGTCTTGGATGAGATAATATCTATACACAACAAGTGAGTAGAAAAGAAGATAGAGAGAAAGAGAGGGGATATGGTTGTTTAGCAATTAAGATTAGATAACTCTCATGAGGAATTCAAACAGTCAAAATAATCAGTTGTAGTAAATCTATTAATTTCTCTCCTTATAAGTCATAGTGTAATGCTAAATTTTTGCTCAAACCTATTTCCTAGGTTAGAATCCTGGCTTCACCAACTTACTAATTATAAGACTTAGGCAAGTTATTTAAACTACTTTTGTTTTGAATTTTTCTTCTTTGAAATGAGAATGATAACAGTGGCTATTTCAAAAGTTTGTGGTGATAAGTGCTCAGTCAGTCAGTTCAGTCATGTCTGACTCTTTGTGACCCCATGGACTGCAGCACGTCAGGCCTCCCTGTCCATCACCAACTCCTGGAGCTTATTCAAGCTCATGTCCATTGAGTCGGTGATGCCATCCAACCATCTCATCCTCTGTCGTCCCCTTCTCCCCCGCCTTCAATCTTTCCCAGCATCAGGGTCTTTTCAAACGAGTCACTTCTTCACATCAGGTGGCCAAAGTATTGGAGTTTCAGCTTCAGCATCAGTCCTTCCAATGAATATTCAGGACTGATTTCCTTTAGGATGGACTGGTTGGAGCTCCTTGCAGTCCAGGGGACTCTCAAGAGTCTTTTCCAACACCACCGTTCAAAAGCATCAGTTCTTCCATGCTCAGTTTTCTTTATAGTCCAGATGCTTACAGAAATAATAAGCATACAAAAAGCACTGACCGAGGGTAACTCAGTTTTGTTTTTGTTTTCACATTGTGAGAAGACAGGACCCTATTTTTTTAGGTTTTTAGAGTCTTTCTTTGGTGAGGGAAAATTAGTTTTCAGAGCATTTGGGGTATTAGAATTTCAGATAAATTATTTACATGGGTTACTTTATTCTTTTTTACTGTTGATATTTGTTGTTGAAATTAAAACATAACCAAATTTTAAAGTTATTTAAGAGACAAGATGCGAACAGGACCAGAGCAAATATGAAAAGGGCGAACAGAAAGCTTGTATTTTGAGGGAAATGGATTTGTACGGTTGTATTACTTTTACTGTGTTTCATAGACTGAATGGTGCCCTCCCCCACCAATTCATATGCTGATGTCCTAACTCCCAATAGTTCAGAGCAGTGCCATTTGGAAACAGGGTTTTTAAAGAGCTAATTAACATAAAATGAGGCCAGTAGGGTGGGCCAAACCACTGTGACTGGGGTCCTTATAAAAGGAAATCTGGGCACACAATGACACGATGGAATATGAACACCCAAAAGAGAGACTATGTGAGGACACAAGGAGAAGGCAACCCATTTGAAAGCCAAAGCGTAAAACTTCAGAGAAAGGAAACCTATGGATACCTTGACCTTGGGTTTCTAGATCCAAAACTGTGAGGAAATAAATTTCCATTGTTAAAGCTTCCCAGTCTATGGTACTCTGTGATGACAGACCTAGCAAACTACTATAGTAAGCAATAGCAATTTTACTTACAACTATTATTTTGAACACAACTGTTATCTGTGTGAGTCTGAAATACTCTAGTCTTAACATTTTTAATATAAGTAAAACAATTGTTTATATAATACTTCATTAGTATAATTAGTATAGTATTACTTAAGCACCAAAATATCATAAATACACTATTATATCAGTTATTGGCAAACTTACTTAAAAATTTTAGGATTACATGCTAGACAACAATGTGTTGATCACTGATAAGGAACTGAAGGGTCCTGTGATATAACTAAAGGACAGCAATGGAACTAATCAGGAGTTTTCCTATTTCATTAGGCTGACTGAGCATCAGTGTCCAGAAAACTGTGTCAAAGTGGGTGTGAGGACAGGAAGTAAACAAATAGACATATGTCAAATAATTGTCCTCAACTGGAGGGATGAAGGAAGGATGGAAAGAGATTTTGGAATCTAGTTTTAAGCAAAGAGATGGAAGGCAGGGAAGGTTTTCAGAGAAGAGAAGTAGTGAGGTATCATTGTAGGTTTATAAGATTTTGAATACATTAGTCAACAAAGCCAACAACCGAATATTTACATGAGGATTGTTTGTTCTATATGAAACCATAAATATAAATAGAAAAGAAATTCTCTTACTAAGTACCAGATGAATATTAAGATAATAAAACTGTTTTATCTTCTGTATATTTTTGAGGTGGACATGACTTTTATTTATAATTACAATAAAAAAGGAATCATACATCTTCTCATTTATTTATGAATAAATACACCTCATGAAAGCAGGCTGAATCAGTTCAACTATATGGAGTAGTATTTTCCTTTTATAACTGACATAAGTAAAGGGCAAAAAGTAACTGCATAATAGGCTATATACACAAGTATAAACAGCAATGCACAAAGATCTCGATGTGTTTGATTGCTTTGAAATAAAAATATAAGGCTGTGAAATAAAAATCATAATTTGTTTTTGCCTTTTCAACTGCAAACATCTCCAGGGTTTGTGATTCTAAAAATAATATATGTGCTTTATAAGAGCAGACATCTACATTTTTACTGATTAGAAAGTCAAAATCTTTCTACAGTAATCCTTCTTTGTCCTCAACTTTTTGTAAAATCCACTTTAAAATTAAAAATTTTTAATTGTATACAAATATTTCTGGGAAAATACTCATAAATGAAGAAAATATAGTGCATTTCAAAACTCTGAGGTCAAAATCTCCATTCACTTCACCTGTTGTGCACATCGACACAAAGACAGAGTGTCATAAACCCTGACTAACTTTCCTAATCTCGACCTATTACCTATCTCATAAGACTTGCTTTTAAGTCATCCTGCCTGTAAACACCCTCTAAATATCTTCCCCCCAAATTCTCATTTAGAGACCTATTAAAACTTTGTCAATGTAGTATTCCTTTTGCCTTGCCAGTAGTTCTAAAAACTCAGTTTTGCTTGATCAAAAGTTGTTTTCTTTGCATTCATTTGCCAGATGAATGATCAAAACTTGTGGAGATAAAGGAGAAGTCCCAGTGAAAGCCTTGTGCAACCTGACTTAAACTACTCTGCTTGAAACCTGTTCCTCCAAGATCACTGAAGTTTGCATCTAGGAGTCTCTCTGACAGCAACAGTGAGGTATGCACTGCATTTGGTCTAAATTTTAAGTTATTTTTGTCGTTCTCCCAAATGCAGAGTTTATGCCTCCTAGGAATGAGAATTAATTTTAGTAATACTTTGATAACCTAATCAATTTTTTGAGAATTCTTATTCTAGATGAAAACACCTGCTCTGTTACTTACAACATGACTGTCTGTTTTCATGATTTCTATTGTGAGTCAGTAAAGGGAGCATTCCTGAGGTTGGAGTGCTTAGAGTTAGGTTTTCTTAGACGGATTTTCTTTAGACAAACTTTACCTGAGCATTCATTCAACATCTTATGATGATCTTCCCCAGTCTTACCTTTGTTGATTCCAGCTAGTCTCATTTTGCTCAGAGTTAGGGAGTTTAAGTTCCTCAGCTGGTCTTCAGCCAGGTTCTTAAAATAGGAAGTTGCCCAAGAAAAATTTTAACGTGTTTTTTTTCCAGTTTATTTGGCCCTCTAGATCAAATTTCTGATTGCTTTCTATTTTAGCTCATGTGCTTATCTCTCTAATTGGCGTAATTCCATCCAATATGTCTGCAACTGTAGAGTCCATTTGGGGGAACTTAATTGTATTGATGCTTGATGCAACTCACTAGAGTTCAAATTATTGTTTAAACCTGTTTTTTATACTCTTGTGTGGCTCACAAAGTGTGTGTGTAATGGGTTTCCTATATCTAAGGCTTCTTTTGTCCTTCCATAATGATGGTTTCACGTTTGTCCAAAGCTGACTCCTTCTCCCCTTTCTTTTTTCCTCTATTTTTTTCTGCTTCTCTTAAGAAATTGTTCTGTCACTATGTACATACATCTCTAATCTAGATAATCATTGAAACATTTCCAAAGAAAGATTTAAAAAATTGAATAGTGTGCACTTATGGATTTTGATTTTCTTATTTGAGGTACAACTAGGAATGTATTCTTGCTTGCAGAAGTAAACTTGATAAGGTTGGTTTTGCTTAACCAATAAATTTCTTTTGGATAGTTTCTTAAAATGTCAGTGGTCTATAAACATAGAAGAAAAATAGGATGAAATATAGAAAACATAGGATGTGAAAAATAGCTAATAAAACCTGCAGTGCTTAGGCACTGCTCTCTATAAACAATGCTATAAATGAAAAGGTAAATAAAATTTTCTCTCATATGTAATATGAAATACAGAATTAAGAATTTTTGAGATTCAATGACAGATTCGAAGTATATTTTATTTGCTGTCCTGTCAAGAATTTCTCATCTGAGAACCAATTTAAGATGTAAAACCTAAGGGTAGGCTTTAGATATCTCTGGTTGCCACAGCATTGGATAGTTCGTGTAGACCGCAGAATCTCTCAACAACATGACACCCAAATTGTCTCTGACAGAAGGAAAGATGAAAGGAAGAGCAAATAGAAATAATAGTAACTGTTGTCATTTATTGCATGCTTCCTAGGTGGCAGGCACTGCTCAAAGAGCTTTACCCATATTAACACATTTTATCCTTTTTAGAAATTTTTGAAATAGAAATAATCATTATGGTCTTTAAAGTGTAATTCTTTCAATTCAATATTGATTTACAAGCACAAAGATTTTTCAGTTCATTTATTGCCGGTCAGTTCCGAGAAAGGGGGAAAAGGGGGATATTTTATTTTTTTTACTGAGTCCTTAAAAGGTCTCTTGATCTCAGAACTGAACTGTAAATCAGATACACCTTAGTGACAAAGTATAGCCACTGACCTATTGAATAATTCTCATTATGAAGGAAGAGTTATTTTTGCCACAGATTTTATATCTCAAAGAAGACTATAATATTAGCCAATACATATTTCTCCCCCAGATTGTGTCATCACCATGGTTTTAAAAGAATTTCTTATTCTACAAAACTTTATATCAACCAAGAATGGGACAGTTAAATTTCAACAAAAGTGAAAACAGCCTATTCTGAATGCTGAACAATAAAGAAAACACACAAATGTACCAAATTTTGCAGAAAAATTACTAAAGGTAACTGGCAATCATGATTTGTTTCTCAGTGAAGATTTTCACAAAGCTATAAAAGAAATATAGTTGTATCCTATAGTTTCAAATTATATAGAACATTAGCTTTCAAGAGAACAATGGGACTTCATCACTTTTTACTCTTATTTCCAAGAGATACAACATTTTCTTCAATTTTAGTTCTATTCTTAAAATTCACATATTCTGTTTCCTTTCTCTGTTTTGAAAACAATCCCTCCAGTGGTCTGTTGGAACTAGGAGAAACAGTAACAAGTTCTCTTAACCTAAGCAGTAACCTAGGACTAAAATAACCTGTATAGTAATTCTAAGTTATAAATAGAAAAATAAATCAATGGTGATTTTTATTTTGTTTCACTTTTAATAATGCCTATTATTCCAAGTAAATAAATTATTTTGAAATACAGGGTATCATTGATCTGATTCTTTGAACATTCTCCCTTTTGAGGCTGAACTTCTAAAATGACTTACTTCAAGTAGAAATATGTAATATGTGAAGGGATACACAAAGCAAAGCCTATCCAATTTGATAATCCAATTAGATTAGCAAAGGCATACAATCCACTATTTATCAGGATAAAATTTCCTTAGGAATATTGTATGCTCAAGTGACACCTTACATAAGCAGTAAATCATGAATTATTATTTCAAATGATTAATACATTTAAATATAAAGTAGGCTTGTGGGACTGGCACTTAACTGAACATTTTATTTTTTTACCTTTTTCAAATATCTGATCTATTATGTTTACGTACTAGAAGTTCATATCATCTGTAATTTCCTACTTATGGTTTTTGGCAAAGAGAGGATTTGAAACATTATAGCCCAACAGAGAAAGTTGATAAAGCATTCTGAACTACAAAGCAGGTAGGTTTTAAGCCATGTCCATGATTTTCTTGAGAGTCACGCATTCATAAATCAGCTTTAAATGATTTGATATATCCACTGTTTCCTAACTCTGTGTCCATCAGAATATATTTATTTGTACTTGCAAACCCCCAAGTAAAATCCAAATTTTAAGAAATATCACTGGCATGGTCAAACATAATCAACTGAAACTGAAAATCAATTTTCAAATCACAATAGGGGATTTTTCTCATAAAAGGATGTATGTGTCTATAATTTGGGGGATCTATTTCTAATCTAGAAATTATCAAAAATGCTCCTTTTCTCTCAGATGTTTAAAAAGCATTTTCAATATCTATCTTACAGGAATATAAAACTTATTTAAAATGTTCAAGTGTACCAATATTAATCTTTCTTCAGAATTCCAGGTGAAGGATGGTAACATGATCTCTACTTACTCTGTTCATTACTTTGGGAGATTTGAGCTCTGCCAGTTACGTAAAAGTGATTCCTGCTCATTACAAACTTGCACTTCATTTCCATTGCATCAGTGGCTCTGGGATTCCTGTAACTTCCAATAACACAGCCACAATCCAAAAGTTCTGATAATCACTGTCTCTCACCTTAGCTTGCAACATTAAGTATAATTTCTGAAACTAAATGCTTAATCCTGATTTAGATATCTAAACATAATAGTTTTCTTTTTGCATATACACTCCTATATCATGTGTATTTAAACTTGAAATTAAATGCTTAACCCTGATTTAGATTTAGATATCAAACCACAACAGTTTTCTTTATCCATATAAAGTCTCATATCATGTATATTTAGACTTGTGATATAAGTAAGTGTTAGTAGCTCAGTCGTGCCCGACTCTTTGCGACCCCATGGACTGAAGCCCACCAGGCTCCTCTGTCCATGAGATTTTCCAGGCAAGGATACCGGAGTGGGTTGCCATTTCCTTCTCCAGGGGATCTTCCCAACCCAGGAATTAAACCCGGGTCTCCTACACTGGAGGCAGATTCCTTACCAACTGAGCTACAAGGGAAGCCCTGCGATATAAGATATTCAGAATAGGGATGGTCAGGTACTTTTCAGGTAGGGTAGAAGAAAAGACAACTTGCCATTCAAAATTATTTTGTACAAACACATGCACACATTCACAGGTGCACATGCATATGAATCTTTACCAAGTTAACAAAAACTGTACTTTGGAAAATATAATACCAGTATTTAAAATAACAAAGGTGAAAGAGTCAATTCCTAAGCAAGTTGATAAGAAGTCCTGGGTCCCTAAGGAGAAGAAAGGAGTCTGGGGCTCTCAAGGAGGAGACAGGAGTCTAGAATTCTCCAGGAGGAGGAAAGGACAAATGTCTTTTTTTCCCCTCTACATTTCTTAGTCTAGTCACATAAAACGTTTTTTTTTCTTTAAGTCGGGAACTGATGATTACACAACAACTCAGTTCAAACTCTATACTAAGGATTATATAACAATGTATCCTGCTTGAGGACAGTTTCTCCTTCCTGAAAACCTTCTGACTAATCCTGATATTTTAGAATGTATATTATGGGAGTGGATCTGGTAAAATCTTTCTATTGTTAAATTCTAATCCTGTTATCTTAAAATGTAAATTGTGGGAGTGGGTCTGGTAAAATTTTTACAACCTTGAGACATTCTTTTGATTTATTGTAATAACCAATTAAAAAAGTATATAACTTCCTTGCTTAGACTAGAGAAGGCAGTACTCCCCATCCCCCTTCTGATGTCTATGTCAGAAGCTTTCTCTGTCCCTTTTTCACTTTAATAAAACTCTGCTACACAAAAGCTCTTGAATGAAAAAGCCTTGTCCCAAGTCCTGAAGCAAAAATCTTATTCAGAGATCACGAATCTGACATCATTCACCATAAGCTATCAAAGGTATACAATCTTATAAGAAAACTGATAGCAACCTGGTTTTATCCACAATTCACAGTAAAAATACTGTATATAGGAGAACAGAGTTTCCTTAAGGAAAAGAAATATGATTTATCTATGTGTCATATCCAAGGAAATTTCACTGAGGATCTTTTTATGAGTTATAAGATCCACAAGAGGCAGGAAATTCACTCATACATAGGAATATCAGTTATACAATGACGTTTTATACAGCATTCCACCAATTTCCCTTTTCAAATAACCTTGCTATTACTTATTATGATCAGAATCCTCAATTTATATGCATGTATAAATACATTAAAAAATGTAACTGGTTTTTTTTAATGCAACTAATATGTGTTTTCAAACATTTTACAACAACAGAAGCAATTTAGGTACTGATCATCTCTTTCTTCTTCAGGAAATTTGTATTTTAATCAGTTCTTAATTTATATTTTTATACAGCATGTAGTGTTCAAATCTGGCCTTCCTGTCTAGCAATTAGCCTTTTAATAATATTTACCACTTAACTAAACAGCATATTACTGCCTGCTTCAATTTTCCTTTCAAACTCTCAAATGGTAAATAGAACATTTTAAAGGACACTTCTTAAACCTTCTCATAAATATTTGGTAAGAGGCCCTTAGTATCACATCCATCAACATCTATTGGGAACATCTGTCATTTGAACTAAGACAAATTAATTCATCTTAAGAAGTAATCATTGTCATTTTGTCTTCATCAATCACAATAGCATTAGGATGAAAAATTCTAAGAGGATATTTTGAGTAAGAGTTTTCCAAATCCACCCATTGCAATTTAACATAATCACAAGTACTTTATATAGGCACCTTTGTAATATAAACATGTAACAGAACACAGCAAGCAGGAATCAGAAAGATGCCTGTCACAATTCATAACCAAGAGAGATCAGGACATTCTTAAGAAGGGATTACACTCTTATTTATAGGTCACTTACCACTGAAACTTGATAAACAGTGTTCACAACACATTTCTCCTCTTGTCTGATACCTCCCTGAAGTGTCTTACCATAGAATGGATTAGACTTTATAATCATAGGGAAAACTGAGGTGAGTGTTAGGTTGACTAGAAGTAAGCCCAAGTAACCCAGTATTGCCCAGACAGGGAGTGAAGTGGCTGCTTTGACTTTAGTGGTTGACTTTTCATTCCTGGATAGGAGGTCTCAAGTGAAGCCATAATAATGCTTTCATTAATTTGATGATCTTACTTTCTTCACAATAACTCCACTAACCTAAGAATGGAGGCCCAAATTAAGGTTGTCCCCTCAATGCACATGTATATATTAAATTGTAGGTCATTAAAAATTTGGCCTTCACACAAACCACAAAATACTTTCAAGAAAAAATTTTAATTTAAAATACATTATTGACATGTTCCTTACCCATAAGTATATTTATAATAAAAATAAAATCAGAAGAAATAAAAAATAAGCAATAAAATTTAACAGCAAATTTTCTCTATGAAAGCCAGTCATTAAGCTTTTAAATGTAATATGAAAAACTACAAAATATTAACTTAAAAAATGATTTTTTCTACCATATTGCAATGTCATCACATGGCTACATGGATTTGAGTTTCCCTTCTTTAGACACACAATTGCTCTTGGACTAGGATACAGTGGTGAGGAACTGAAACTGTGTGTCCTCAAAGACACCGAATCAGCAGAAATAAATCACAACTGTCCTGCTTAGGTGTGAACTTGCACTTAGAACTTGATGAGTTGAGTTCTTTCTCTAACTAGATCCACTTTAGTTCCAACTGACAGACAGTAGTTACCCTCACAAACCTGTAAACGGCTCTGAGATCTTCCTTATACAGTACATGCTTTTACTGATGATCGTGTGTCTTTTATCTTCTCTCCTACAATATGAAATATCTCTCGAAATTTAACTATATTTCACCTTCCCCAGCTCTTTTGCCAATGTGATCCTACTGTTGTGCATCCCTCTAAAGGAATAGATTCTTCTGGATAGAAATAGCAAATAAATGGAAAGAGGCCCTACATGACAGTTAACTAGGAACTAAAATGCCTAATACTAAAAACACACAACTGGACATTGAAGAAGAGCAAAGAAAGAGGGGCAAACACCACGCATTAAATACAGAAGATATACGTTTTTACAGAAAGAGAAACCACAGATGGGGAGGAGGGTTACATTATTTTCTCATTTTATAGATTAAGTGTCTTCACTTTTGACCCAATTATTCTGTAAATATCACCAAAAACAAAATTACCTTTTCAGTAACAAGAAAATATTGATTTACTGAATTAAATATCCCACCATCTCACTACATCCAGTAATCTAAGTCACAGAGAAAAGTAGAGCATTTACACGTTTAGACTGAAAAGGATTTTATCTAATTAAAATTAGATAACAATGTACATCACGTAAATAATATGATATTATGTTTGATACTATTAAAAATTTCCCTTCTGTATGAAGCATCTGGGGTAGACACTAATTAAAGGAAATTTTAGAATCACTAGTCTTACCAGAGCAACTTCACACCATTGAATAATGCACACCCACCTAGCAGCATATGTCAAAAACCTCGGACACGACGGTGAAGAAACACAGATGCCATAAAATGTTTTCATTGTCAGAATTATGCTAATCTTTCGGTAAATCACTTTAAATATTGCATCAAATGTTTGCTCAAAAATTTTTCTGCCCTGTCTTGAGGCCCTACTGCTTTAAAAATCCACTTTAACAGAAACAAAACACTTACCTCACTGGAGACAGGATATTTTCTTCAGTTTCAGAGAAGCAAGTACAAATAACTCATTTACATAAACATGTGTAAAATGTATTTTGCCCAGAGTGAATGAGATGTTATCAAAATCCCTTTCAACACATCCCGATCATCCTTAACATCACCAGCATCAGTCAACATCACCCACCACATCATGGCAACACTGTAACCCTTTTCTCTTCTTCTCCATCCCTCTCCCTTTGATTTTCTTACCTCTCTCCCTCCTTGTACTGACTCCAATCTTTTCAAGTTCAAACCCTGAAAGAGAAAAAAACAAACAAACATATATTACTGATGGCAAAGAAGAAGTAACTAGTACCAGTGAGAAATTTTGAAGTTAAATAATTCATTTAACAAAGAAGATCTGAAGGCAGATTAATATTTCACACATATGATAATGTCTATAACTGAGTAAGTCTTCAAATGTGATATCAATGTACTTCTTGCTAAATCCCAAGACATTAAGTAAAAATAAAATATAAAGCATTTTTTTATTAATGATTGTCGGTCCCTCAGTGAAATCACAATCTAAAAGGATTTGCTATGATAGTAAGTTCTTATTCTATTGCTCTGCACTTGGCACATCCTGGAGCCCAGATCTGAGTTAACACTGATAAAAAGCATTAGCTTCATTTGCAGCACTGATGATCATCTAGGAAATATTCAGAATTGTATCTCCTGAAAAAATTTCTCATCTTCTATTATCATAATTGCTTTTTACATTAAAAGAGGAGGGATTCACTTTAAATCCCCGATAAATACTAAGCATAATTAAATGATAGAAGACTATCTCTTTCTTCGCATGCCTATTGTAAAATATGCTTGTGGCACTAGAGTCTGTCTGTCCATCTGTCTATCCTCCCTGGAAATATTGCTATTTAGAAAGTGAGAGAATGGAAAAAATTGCTCCCTCCCCCAAACCCAATAAAGGGCTTCCATGGTGGCTCAGACAATAAAGAATCTGCTTGCAATGAAGGAAACCCGAGTTAATGGGTCAGGAAGATCCCCTGGAGAAGGGCATGGCAACCCACTCCAGTATTCTTGCCTAGGGAATCCCATGGACAGCGGAGCCTAACAGGCTACAGTCCATGGGGTTGCAGAGTTGGACATGACTGAACGACTTTTCAAAACAACAACAAATACAATAAAAGCTTCAATTACTGTTATTTTCCTTACTTTAGTAGTTTTGTATGTGGAAGGAACTGTATGAAAATTGCAGTGACATATGGTATCATAGTACCTAATTCTTTATTTTTACCTTCCTTCCTTTTTCTTATCTTCTATTCTCTCTCTCTCTCTCTCTCAATCACTCCCATAAATTATTTTACAATACATATTTATTTGGTATGTACTATGGGTCAGACACCATGCTAGATACTAGGATTATCAGTAATAAATAGTCCTCAAAGTTTAGGAGATCATTGACTACACACACAAAACTGAAGATAAAACTTCAGGATAATGATGCCAGGTATACAATATTCTCTCTTAGCATAGGATGAAAGAGGCAATTCTGCCAATGAATCAGCAAATACATAAAGTACCACAGAGGAGAATCACATCTAAACAGTGTTAGAGGCTGAAGAGGTAAAGCAGAACAGCATGCAGCATTCTAAAAACCTGGTTACTCAATGTACAGTGTCTGGATTTGTAGCATATTCATTTCTAATGATGACTCCACCCAAGACTAGCCGAGCAGGTAAATATATTTTAACAAATTTTCCAGGTGATTCACATGCATATTAAGAGTTTGAAAATGACCGCACTAAGAGGCTCATGAAAGGCGAATGGTTTAGTTGGCATATTCTGTGAGTTGTGCGTAAGAGGAGCAATAGGAAAACAGGCTGAAAAGCTGACCAAATTGTGAAGTCTTAGACTGTTCTTTAGGGCTTCCCTGGTGGCTCAGATGGTAAAGAAATCACCTGCAATGCAGGAGACCCAGGTTTGACCCTGGGATGTGAAGAGCCCCTGGAGAAGGAACTGGCAACCCACTCCAGTATTCTTGCTTTGAGAATCCCATGGACAGAGGATCCAGGTCGATGGGGTTGCAAAGAGTCGGACACCACTGAACAACTAACACAGGCTGCTCTTTAGGTAAATGCTCATTTTGATAGCACTGTTTAAAACTGGGAGTATAGTTTTAAATTATCAAAGATAGACATATATGAAAACTTACATAGTCTCACAATTTAGTGTAAACCTACTTCTTACTTTCTCTTTTTGTTAGAAACACTACCAGAAGAAAAATAGAAAGAATACAAGTAAATATTGGGATTTATCTGTATGATAAATTTTTTAACTTGCCTCTAAATTATGTAACAGAGCTTCAGAAATCTTAACAATTTTTCACATTATTATGAATAATTTTGACTTAAGGTATTTTTCTATTTCTGATGAAAATCTGAATAACATATAACTTTAAGTATATATTTTGCATTATCAGTATACATTTGAAAGAAAATTGACCATAAGAAAAATATACTAGACTTAACTATTGTATTTCTAACTTTTTATTTTAGAATTTAAGAAAAGATTGTTACTGTTTTTGTTGTCTCCAAGGTGCATATTTATTGTACAAGGACATATTTATGTATTTTTTTTTTTTAAATTTGGTGACAGCATTTATGTTTAAAAAGGTAAAAGATTTATAAGATCTGATGAGAAATCAGTGTTAATATTTAACACATTTTCAAGTGGTTTTTAAATTATCTCATATATTAAACATTTCTTGACTTGTTTGATAAAAAATATTAACAAAAATATTAAATAACTCCACTTTGCTTAAAAAAATATAACTATTACACTAATGATTCTAGTAAAGGCTCTAGAATCAACCTGACAAATAGTTATTCTTATAAATAAATGAAACGCTGATTTCTGAGTAGAGAAAATTATCTGCATTTGCAGGATACACTTTGAATAGCTTTTATTGACTATGCCAAAGCCTTTGACTGTGTGGATCACAACAAATTGTGGAAAATTCTTCAAGAGATGGGAATACCAGACCATCTTACCTGCCTCCTGAGAAGTCTGTATGCAGGTCAGAAAGCAACAGTTAGAACTGGACATGGAACAACAGACTGGAACCAATAGGGAAAGGAGTACATCAAGGCTGTATATTGTCACCCTGCTTATTTAACTTACATGAAGAGTACACCATGAGAAATGCTAGGCTTGATGAAGCACAAGCTGGAATCAAGATTGCTGGGAGAAATATCAATAACTTCAGATATGCAGATGACACCACCCTTATGGCAGAAAGCAAAGAATAACTAAAGAGCCTCTTGATGAAAGTGAGAGAGGAGAGTGAAAAAGTTGGCTTAAAGCTCAACATTCAGAAAACTAAGATCATGGCATCTGGTCCCATCACTTCATGGCAAATAAATGGGAAAATAGTGGAAACAGTGACAGACTGTTTTTTGGGCTCCAAAATCACTGAAGATGGTGACTGCAGCCATGAAATTAAAAGATGCTTGCTCCTTGGAAGAAAAGTTATGACCAACCTAGACAGCATATTAAAAAGCAGAGATTACTTTGCCAACAAAGGACCATTTATTCAAAGCTATGGTTTTCCCAGTAGTCGTGTATGGATGTGAGAGTTGGACTATAAGGAAAGCTGAGCACTGAAGAATTGATGCTTTTGAACTGTGGTGTTGGAGAAGACTCTTGGCAATCCCTCAGACTGCAAGGAGATCCAACCAGTCCACCCTAAAGGAAACCAGTCCTGAATATTCATTGGAAGGACTGATACTGAAGCTGAAACTCCAATACTTTGGCCACCTGATGCGAAGAACTGACTCATTTGAAAAGACCCTGATGCTGGGAAAGATTGAAGGTGGGAGGAGAAGGGAACGACAGAGGATGAGATGGTTGGATGGCATCACCGACTCAATAGACATGAGCTTGAGTAAGCTCCGGGAGTTGCTGATGGACAGGGAGGCCTAGAGTGCTGCAGTCCATAGGGTTGCAAAGAGAAGGACATGACTGAGCGACTGAACTGAACTGAAATTTCATATGAAATAAAAATTATAAAACAGAACCTTAGAACATTTCTTAAACCTGGCAGTGTAGGCTAAAAATAAATTCTAAAGTGAAATTCATGCTCATAACTTTTAGGATATGGGAAACAATGTTATGATGTACTTTTGAATTCAGACAGACATGGGCTTTGATATCTTATTTTGTGTTCTCTCTAACAAATTACATGATACTTCTCAACCTCTTTATACTTGAAAAAATAATAAATGTAATAATTATTATGTAGTTGCTACAAAGATTATATTAGGCAATATGTGTATAGCACTTAGCAAAGAGCCAGGAGGAACAGCATATTCCAAAATAGTAACTGCTATCTGGTCCTTTTGTTATAATTGTTATCATTATTACACTTATATAACATGTCTAAATATAAGATCAATTTGAGCAAAATACCCTGATATTGTACTTTTCTTTTGAAGAATGTAAATTATCATGCTTTTCTTTAACTCCTTGATATATTTATATTTGTAACAGTGTTTTAAATTTCTTGTCTGTTAATTCTATCATGTCATTTCCATGTCTACTGTTATTGGAAATTATTTCCCAGTTATGAGTCACATTTTCCTATTTTTCCTTACGTCCAATAATGTTTTCATTGGTTCTCAGATATTGAGATCTTACTCTGCTTAGTGTTAGATTTGTTTATTCTCTTAGAAGGAGTTAGGATCATTTCTGCAAATGATTAAGTTATTTGTGGGTCCAACTAACTACAAAGCTTGTTTTAATGACATCTTTAGGCTAAGTCTGAAGTTGTCTTTAGCTATTTGTCTTTATTACCAAAGCTCAACCTTTCTGTGCTCTCTACTGAATATTCCATGTATCCAAAGAAAATTTACTACTCTGATTGAGAGAAATTCAAAAGAGTCCCAGACCTAAGAAAATGTTGGGAATTCTATTTAAAGTTCTCTTGTAATCATTCTTTTCTAGCAGTTATTCTTTGCCTAGCCTTGTCAAATTTCACTTGACATATGTGAAGGTTGTTATTCAAATAAAATTCTCAGAGTAACACACACGTAGATTTCTAGAGCTCTTCTCTGTGTATTTTCCTCCTTTCTGGTAATCAGACCTACAAATTCTAGCTGCCTGTTCTCTCCAAGCTCAGATAGTTGTCTCCTCAACTACAAAATTTAAAAACTCTGTAGTTCTGTCTGGGCAGTCCTTTCACATACCAATATCTGAATTTCCAGCCTTCCTGTTTCTTACCACAAATAGTAATATCATTTTGGGGAAGAAAACACACTTTTGGAAGATGAAGACAATGTTGAACTCTTTTAGTTTGGTGGTTGTTTAGTCGCTAAGTTGTGTCCAACTCCTTTGACCCTATGGACTGTCGTCCTCCAGTCTCTTCTGTCTGTGGGCTTCTCCAGTCAAGAATACTGAAGTGGGTCATCATTTCTTTCTCCAGGGATCTTCCCCACCTGGGGATTGAACCTGGGTCTCCTGCATATCAGGCAGATTCTTTAGCAACTGAGCCACCAGTTTATCGATCAAGAAAATGATGTGGGGGTGGAAGGATATAGAGAGTTGTACTGGATGGTCACCATAGAGCTCTAAAATCTACTACCTGTGCTGTGTTTTAATTTTAAGGCAGACAGTCTGCCTTACTATGGTTCTTACCATAGTAAGAACAGGTTCTTACTGTCATAGTAAGACAGGTTCTTACTATGCATCTTTCTAGTACAGCTTCTTAGTGAGACAGATAAACTATTCAAGAAATTAAGAAATCCCAATGAGTTTGACCCTGGTGGCCTAGACAGTAAAGCATCTGCCTGCAATGTGGGAGACCCAGGTTTGATACTTGGGCCAGGAAGATCCCCTGGAGAAGGAAATGGAAACCTACTCCAGGACTCTTGCCTGGAAAATTCCATGGACGGAGGAGCCTGGTGGGCTACAGTCCATGGGGTCAAAAAGGGTCAGACACGACTGAGCGACTTCACTTCTTCTTCAATGAATTTGAACACAGTTTGATAAAACTACTCTCAAACTTATTTGGTTCCTAAATCCTGGTTTTCTTAATTTGGATATCTAAATTTTCCTCTATCAGATTGCTGCACACATTTTAAATTCAGTGTCAAGTTTCAGTTATATTGCTGATTTAAAAAAAAAAAAAGCCCTTAGTTGTAAATATGGCTTTCTAACTTTAGTCATATTTAAGATTCATTTTGTAAGTCATAGTATTGAGATATGTGACTAGTCATAGGTTTACAGAATAGACTTAGAAATTCAGAAACTTTCCCAAGGCTGGTTAATCTACTTAAAAACTGCAAGAATTCACCCTTACATATAATTTCCAGTCTTCCTTTAAAGTTAATGAACATAGTTTAAATATTCTTTGTGAATCTCTTATAACGTTTTTAGGCCATTATATTGGGAAACCTGTTTTTCTTATATTGAAATATTTATGTCATAGAGAGATTTGTATTCAGCTGTTTGAAAGTTCTACAGAGTTCATTAAGATTTGAACTAAAATCCATCCAAAGACAAAAAAGAAAAGAAAACATTCAAGTGTAAAAAATTATCAAACTGTTTTTCTTTTTTTCTTTTTGAAATTAGTCATGTTGGTCACCTTTGAAATTCTGTATCATGATGTCTGTAATTCATTCACTGGAAACTTTGCATTGCTCTTTATTTTCCTTCTCAAAAACCAAGACATGTCATTGCTTTTGGGGACTCTGTCCCATTCCTCTGTCATTTTAAAAATGGAAAACCATTCCACATTTTAAAAGTAATATTGTAATTACATCTCAGGATACTTTTAAATGTCCACATATTAAAAATAGTATATATTTGTTGAATTTTTACTAGATGACAGGCATAATGCTGAGCACTTTACGTGACATTTTTTATTCCTCACAATTACTTTATTTTGTAAGAACCACTATTAATTCCCATTTTTGGCATAGGGTCATTGAGGCAGAGAGGTTAATTAACTTGCCTAAGGAGACACAGCTAGAAGGAGGTGGAGTTAATTATTGAGCCCAGAGTATTTGACTTAGAGCTCCTTTTGCAACCAGTATAGATAGTGCCTCCAAAAGTAACTATTACTTTATGTCTTACATGTATTGAGATGAATGTCTACTATGATAGACCAATATGTGTTTAATAAGTAGATGAATATACCTAAACACAGAATTATATTAAGTTCACATATATCATGTCATTTTTACATATTTAAGAAGTAAATGCAAGACAAATTTTTGGCTTTTAATTCATTTAGGATTTGGAAATAACTGTGAGAAAAAAAGTTACAGTAAATGAGATTGGATTCCAGAGTTCCTGATTTCTTGGAAAGAAATGTAAAATTCAACTGAAATATTTCCTGGGGCAGACAAAGATTAAAAGAAAATTAATTCAACTATGTGGGCATAAATAACATTGCATAGAGCTTGTCTGTGATTATCGTTGCTTTAGGCTAACTAAAATATTATACAAGTATAGTACTTCCATACCTCCAGTTTTCTAGAAGTTCTCATTTTGATATACCACATAAGTTAAATTTCTTCTGCTCCAGGGATTTGGGTCTCATATTCCATGAGTTTATATACAGTGAAATTTGCCCATTAAAACTAGAATATTTCCAGTATTTCTGATGTTCACAGCTGGTTTACCATTTGTGATGAAGGTGTCTTCATTTCTGATATGAGACTAACCAACAACATAGAATTTCTATTAAGATTTCATGTAATATTATTTCTTACAACCTCTATGTTTTATTCTAATTCTTAAATGGAAAATTAAAGACACAGTTTCAGAAAATAAGTAATCTCAAATATTGCAAATGAAAAATGTAATGCTTTAGAAACCCTCATGGTGGTAAACATCAGTCTAACTGTGAAATTTAACAGATAATGATAGGACTCCTAATGAGTGGAATGTGGCACTGCTAAATATTTGAAAATTTATCCCTTTATTAGGCTAAGCTAATTGAGTAGTAGTCTGTCTAGCAAGCTGTGTCTTACATTCTTACTATGGGATATAAAAAGAGAGAACTTCCTAAAGTAGTTCAAGAGAGAGGACCAATAGACAGAATATGTTTGTCTATGAATCTATCTGTATTTCTATAATGCCTGAGCCTATCTTTTTCTAAATCCATTCATATCACCCCTATACAGAATCTGTGTTTTCAGTGTAGTCCTTGTTCATGCCAAGCATTATTTTAACACAGACTTCTGAACCAGGTTCTCATCCCAGGGGGAACTCTCTTCACCCAGATGCCTGTACAACCAAACCCCACAGCTTCTAGGTGTTTGCTTACATCTTACCTTCTCAGTGAGGTCTACTTTATCCCCTTATTTAATATTTTATTCTACTCCCTCCCTACTTCACAGCAAGGGACACTTAAATCTCTTAATATACTAAATACATTTATCATTATTGTATATTATCAATCTTTCCAATTTGTATTTAAGTGCTACAAAGGCAAGCATCAGATCTCTGTTGCTGTGTCTTCTAGATTATCCTAACTGTTTAAACAGTGCCTGGAGAATGGTGAGTGCTAAAGTATTTAAATGTTTGTTGAATAAACGGAAATTTATTTTTCGATTTATTCATGTATCTAAAGCTTTACCTAATCTGTTCTATATTAATTTATATTTGTAAATTGTATGAAGTCTGCTAGCTTTAGTGATCTATCAGATAAAATGTTGACTTATCCCTATTAAAGTTAAATCAACAAAAAATCTAAAAATTCATTTGTAATTTTTAAATTTTCAGTTTTTTCTCATCACACTAAATCTTCTGACAACACCAAAGCAAGTGTGCTGTTAGGTTTTCAATTAAACATTTAAGCACTAATCAGTAACAAATTGACTTTATAAGAATTATAGGAAAAATTGTTGATTTCAGAATATCCCTTGAAGCATAATTCATAACAGGACAGTATTCCCTTTCTACCAAGATGACAATGATTATTTCAGGATGAAAACTAAACTAACATATGCAAATTTGGAAATACAATCCAAGTTCAATTAAAATAAATAGAATCCACAGATTACTGGATTCTATCTATATCTAGAATAATTATTCAGCTTTATCATAATTCTTAGAAAATTAAAGTTTAGTTCAGAAAGACTGAGTCTAGACTATGAATTGAGAACGCCAATTTATAAAATGGTAAAGTTACATATGATTATATATAATTCTCAGTTCAGTTCAGTTGCTCAGTCATGTCCGACTCTTTGTGACCCCATGGACTGCAGCATGCCAGGCTTCCCTGTCCATCACCAACTCCCGGAGCTTATGCTCATCGAACCAGTGATGCCATCCAACCATCTCATCCTCTGTCGATCCCTTCTCCTCCTGCCTTCAATCTGTCCCACCTTCAGGGTCTTTTCCAATGAGTCAGTTCTTCGCATCAGATGGTCAAAGTATTAGAGTTTCAGCTTCAGTATCAGTCCTTCCAATGAATATTCAGGATTGATTTCCTTTAGGATTGACTGGTTGGGTCTCCTTGCAGTCCAAGGAACTCCAAAAAGTCTTCTCCAACATGAGAGTTCATAAGCATCAATGGATTCTAAATGATACTAAATGGGTTTTCGATATTGACACTGTCAAGTGTTTACTTCTTAAGCAGGATCTCTTGATGAAAATTCAATAGAAACTGGAAATGCTTCTACTTAATTTTTTCATTCATCTGCTTGACTGGTTCATATTCTATTTATGCACTTTCCTGTGTCACAACATGTCTTTGTAGTCTGCATTAAGATGTGTTTTTGTGTATCAGAGCCACTATTAGAAATTTCAACATCTCAATTCTTTAAAATTTCCTTTTAGTAACAAGTTTATGAATTAGATCACTAAAGGTACTCTGCAAAATGCTCACTGCTCACTTATGACTCAGAGTTGGGGTCTCACTTGACTTGTTAGGTGCACCTCTCCACGGTGACCTCTTCTTACTGAGGCTGCAGTTCTCTGGCCAGCAGCCTCTGTATATTACCTCAGTGTTTCTGGCTTCACTGAAGTGATAGGAGGAATTAATATGTTTCTTCCTTCTGAAAAAATATACAAGCACCCCAGTGTTAATTGCAACATTATTTACAATAGCCAGGACATGGAAGCAACCTAAATATCTATCAACAGAGGAACAGATAAAGAAAGTGTGGTACATATATATAATGGAATATTACTTAGCCATAAAAAAGAATGAAATGATGCCATTTGCAGCAATATGGATGAACATAGATTATCACAGTACATGAAGTAAGTCTGACAAAGAAAACCAAATATTAAGGTATCACTAATATGTGAAATCTAATTTTTAAAAATGATACAAATGAACTTATTTACAGAATAGACTCACAGATTTAGAAAACAAACCAATGGTTACCAAATGGGAACAATGGGGAAAGGGATAAACTAGGAGCTTGTATTACACATAATATAGATAACCAAGGACCTACTGTATATAGCACATAGAACTATACTCAATATTCTGTTATAACCTATACATATAAAGAGACTGGATCTTTGATGCCTTTTTAATTTCTGTCACCATCACTAAAACTCAAATTGGATTCACTGTCTCAGAAAGATATCCCAGGCCATGGTGATACAAAATATGTTGTTGTTCAGTCACTCAGTTGTGTCCAACTCTTTGTGACCCCATGGACTGCAGCATGCCAGGCTTCCATGTCCATCACCATCTCCCAGAGCTTGTACAAACTCATGCCCATTGAGTCAGTGATGCCATCCAACCATCACATCCTCTGTCATCCTTTTCTCCTCCTGCTTTCAATTTTTCCCAGCCCAGGCTCTTTTCCAATGAGTTGGCTCTTCACATCAGGTGGCCAAAATATTGGCGCCTCAGCTTCAGCATCAGTCCTTCTGATGAATAATCAGGACTGATCTCCTTTAGGATGGACTGGTTGGATCTCCTTGCGGTCCAAGGGACTCTCAAGAGTCTTCTCCAAAACACCACACTTCAGAAACATCAATTCTTTGGAGCTCAGCCTTCTTTACGGTCCAACTCTCAAATCCATACATGACTACTGGAAAAAACCACAGCTTTGACTATACGGACACTTGTTAGCAAAGAAATGTCTCTGCTTTTTAATATGCTGTCTAGGTTTGTAATAGCTTTTCTTCCAAGGAGCAAGCATCTTTTAATATAAAATACAGAGAGCATCAAGAAGAGAAATCTTGACAAGAAAGGCATCTTACTACTATTGATGACTCACAGAGCAATTTACAAATAAACTTATCTTAAAGAAAAAAAAAGAATCAGAAAAACAATGAATATATGTATATATATTAATGAAACACTTTGCTGTATACCTGAAATATTTTTTTGTAACATCAAACAAGCAGTCAGGAGTTAATTAGTGATAGAATATCCCCATGAATTTTTTTGTGTTTCAAAAGCAAGAAAATTAGTTGTGCTTATTACTTGCCTTTTAAGTCTGTTAATTTGAGTACTATGACTTGCATACATTTTAAGAGGATGGGTTGCATCTTTTATTTTTCATTTGTTTGCCTTAGCTAAGCAAACAAATATTCTGGAAACACTTTAAGACCCCGAATTCCCAAGGTTTCTAGGCACATGAACACTTGTGGCAT
Source organism: Giraffa tippelskirchi (assembly GCF_054371585.1). Classification (NCBI taxonomy): domain Eukaryota; kingdom Metazoa; phylum Chordata; class Mammalia; order Artiodactyla; family Giraffidae; genus Giraffa; species Giraffa tippelskirchi. The sequence continues at coordinate 77,111,600 of NC_137275.1, read as the reverse complement.
GTTTTGACCACATAAGGAAAATAATTATTTTAGCTATTAAAATAATTTGAAGTCAAATAATCCATTATCCTTTTATTCTCTAGTAGTCAAACAAAGGCTATTTTTTTAACCATTCATGTGATCATAACAACCTTTCTTCAACTCAGTCTTTTAGGAGAGTTTGAGATTTCAGGTACAGACATGTTTATATTCTGTATATTCTAAAGTTATCATATTATTCACAAAAAATTTTTCTTATTCTTATTTGACTTTCACACTCTTTAGTTATGCCATTTCTTACAAGGAACATTCTAAAATAACAAGCCCATTCCCTCTCCCCCAAATCTGGTGCTAACACATTTGTTCACTCATACACACAAAGTGTTTTGGGTAATTTCAGGCATTTTAGCTGGAGAACTTTAGGGAGCCTTGAATACACTGAATTGAGGGATTGAAAGGACCATCATTCTTATAATGAAAACCACTAACCCATATAGTTAAACGAATCTGCTCAGGGCTTCCCCTGTGGCTCAGTGGCTAATGCAGGAGACACAGGTTCGATCCCTGGTCAGGGAAAATCCCACATGCCATAGAACAAGTAAGTACATGTGTCACAATTATTGATCCTGTACTCTAGAGCCCGAGAGCTACAACTACTGAGCCTGCATGCTCTAGAGGCCCGTGGTCTGAAACAAGAGGAGCTACTGCCATGAGAACCCATGTACCTCAACTAGAGAGTAGCCTCTACTCTAGTAACTAGAGAAAAGCCCATGTAGCAAAGAAGAGCCAGCACAGCCAAAAATAAATAAATAATTATATATAAAAAAGAATCTGCCTAAAGATACCTAATTAACGACTGTAGATATAGGATCTCCACTTTACTGCCTAAAGCACATAATTGATACATATTCAAAGGCAGCTCATTATCTTTCCCAAAGCTTTCTTTGAATCTTTATTGATAATAATGTCTTACCGATGACATTTAGAGTTGCCATTTTTAACAACAAAAATGCTCAAATTTTAGAGCTTTTCACTGTTAATCTAAATTTTTCATCCAAAAACTCTTCAATCTCATGGAGATCTTCAATCACTTTAGCCTGCCACTTTCTCATTCAGTTTCTCTCTAATTTCCTTCTTTTTCAGCTTAGCATCCGAGGACCATGATTATCATCAGGTTGACACAAAAACCTTACAAAATTTGGATCCTTTCCATTTCTATTATACTTTCCTAGCAAAGCTAAACTCTGGACATCACCTACATACTGTATAACTGCATCTAATAACTATGTGTTGCTGGAGAAAAACAGAGTGTTGTATTTAAATTTATGATTACAAATTTGGAACTTTCAACATTTTTTCAAAATCTGAATATTTACTGCTTTTAACATTTTACACCAGCTGTTACCATCTTGTAATGATCTCCCCCCACAACCCTCATAGGTTTATAGCAGGGGTCCCCAATCTCCAGGATCTAATACATGATGATCTGAGGTGGAACTGATGTATGATAATAAAAATAAAGTGCATCATAAGTGTAATGTGCTTGAATCATCCTCAAACTGTCCCCCATCACTGCCAGTCCACGGAAAAATTGTCTTCCATGAAACTGGTTCCTAGGGATAAAGAGGTTGGGGACTGATGGTTTATATGATTATCTTTTTATCATTGTTATATTTTAAATATTAGATAACCAACAAGGACCTATTGGATACCATGGCGAATGCTGTTCAACATTCTGTAATAATGTAAATGTGAAAAGAATTTGAAAAAGAATAGATACATGTATATGTATAAGTGAATCACTTTGCTGTACACCTGAAACTAATACAACATTCTTAATCTACCATGCTCCAACATAAAATAAAACATGTTAAATAAATAAAATGTTATAGATAAGTTATTAACATATAGATACTAATATTTGCGATTCAAATCCATTCAGAAAAATATAATTGAATAAACTTGCTTGTTCCTTTTTCTCACTGATCTTGAGAAATTTTTTGGACCTCTGAGATCACATTTCTTTTTCATGAAAATTAGAAAATTACTCTACATAGTCATATCTTTTTTAACTCTAAAACACTGAAATTTTATTTTCTTTTAAAAAAAGTAACCTTTAAATTTCTGTTTTAATATTTGAGCTCTTTGTTTAATCAATTTCAACTCAAGAATTTTATCAATAGTTGTGGCCTCTGCCTGCATCAAATTAATGTATCACCAGTTTTCTTTAAAAATCTCCTTCTACTATTCAAAGAGCTCTTCAAAATATTAAACAAGTAACCAGTGTCAGTATGTGGAGAAGGAAATGGCAGCCCACTCCAGCATTCTTGCCTGGAGAATCCTGTGGATGGAGGAGCCTGGTGGGCTGCTGTCCATAGGGTCACACAGAGTCGGACACGACTGAGGCGACTTAGCATGCATGCATGTATTGGAGAAGGAAATGGCAACCCACTCCAGTATTCTTGCCTGGAGAACCCAGGGATGGAGGAGCCTGGTGGGCTGCCGTCTATGGGGTCTCATGGAGTCGGACACGACTGAAGCAACTTAGCAGCAGCAGCAGCAGTGTCAGTATGAGTGTATTAGTTAAACTTTGCTGTAGATATTTTATATTTGTAATAATTATTACCTTGCAAATTGGCATAACATATCCATTTAAAGTTGCCACTTTTAAATATAATATCCATAATGTACAACTCCATATTGTCTGAGCAACTCTTTTGAAATCTCAATATTAAACAAATAAATCAGATTGTGTTAACATCCACTGTTGGAGATCTTACTATATGAAATTACTTATTTCTGTCATTATTAATTTCTAGGAACAGCAAAACAGACCAGAAAAATAAATGTTTAGTCTCAGACTGCACATCAGAAAATGCACCACAGCTTAAATTTTCACTTGACAGATCAATGTTCCATAGTATAATTTAATGTCCTCCCAAATCCAAAGACCAACCTGAAAATAAAATGACAATTCCCATTTCCCTATAGTATCTACTCTAATCTAACTGCATTTTCATCATGCATTTCTGGAAACTGGATCTGGCTTGGAAATCTATAAACATTAGGAAGACAATGTTACAACTATTTGGAGTATATAATTATCCTCCCAATCTGATGATAACATAACATTTTCTGAAAATCAGGTGATGTTTTAAATACATAAAGTGCAATCATCAGATTTCCATTCAAGCTAACCCAGTGATTTGTTACAGTAAGAAGCAGCTAATTAAACAAATGCTATGACTACATTTGGCAAGGGTTAGCCACGATGTACCAGTTGGAGAGATGAATTTTGAAATTAAATACTCGGTATTAACTCTAATGTTATTGGTCTCTAATTTATTCAACTTGAAAGTGTAGCCAAGGAAATGTTAGGCTCTGTTCCTCATGAAATAGCAATCTGATCAGGGGAACGTCTGGAGTTATTTGAACAACAGAGAACTGGTCAGAAATGGTACTTCTTTTATCTTAAGGACTTCAAACCAGTTTTCATCTTTTCCAACCAGGAATGTGAAAACCTGTAAGAGACTTTGAAACATCCTAGGGTATCCCTTCTTACCCGCCTTGCCCTGCCATCACCAAGGATGCCGTTTACCTTAAAGAGGAAGGGAAAGACAAAGTCTTAATGCAACACTATCATATTAACATATGCTTTCCTTCAGCTGATAGCCATTTAACCAACCCATTGACCTCTCACTTTTATTTTCTGGTTTATTTATTCACTCAACAAATACTGCTCCGAGTGCCTGTTATGTGCCAGATCTATTCTATGTGTTGTGTAGAAAAGATGTACTTCTTTTGGTACTTACATTAAAATATTTTATAGATATATGATTTTATATAAAGATTTATAGAATGCTATCATTTAAAAACAGCTTAAGACATTATTTACCCCTTTCCTTGATTTTGTTTGTGGAGAAACTGATGGCTACAAATAGAGAATATGATTTCTCAAGATTATATATAGTGAAGGGTTATGGTAGACATAATGCCAGTATTCACTCTACTTCTCTAGATATCACTAAAGATAATTACCTATTTGCATCTGCTTTTTAAAATGTTTCTAGCCTCTTCTTATTCTCTCTCTGTGTTCTGGTTATTCTTTTCCTGTGCTGTGGATGACCTGGTTGAGAGAGTTACACTTTTCTGCTTGCCCTTTCCTGAGTCACCTTCAATTGCAGGTTCTTTAATTGTTGTCTGACACCATAGGAACAATCCTGGCCGTGAAGGAGGCCAGGTGAATCCCTAAGGTTTACTGCACTGTGCTTCATTTCTCTTCTGCCGCTAACTGTGAGACCATTTGGCAACAGTTGACTCAGAGCCTTAAGATAATTAGTTCTTCCTCAGAATGGCATGGTTTTTAAGGAAGGAAGTATGCAACATTTGTTCCAAAACCCAAATCTATCATCTGGAGAATGTGACCCATTTTGGTGGCTCTTTGATATTTTTGAAAATAGCTTACATGAATAATATCCTCAATAAAGTGGTCTTCTTACATCTTATTTCTGAATTATTTCTAATACCACCCCAAGAACATCTTATTCCTATTGAAAACTAACAAACAAACAACAACAACAAAAAAAACTTCATGGAAAAACATAAAATACTACAGAAGAAATAAAATGAAAAGATAATTTTAAAGTAGATGAACAATGCTTAACACAATAATTATGCACTCTGTGTAACTTAATTTTTATAGATATAAGTACACTTAGCACCTAACATTTAGAATAAATTAGTACATATTGAACCCTAATACTTTAACTCAGTTATATTAATGTAGGAAGCCATAATCAAATATGAGTTCTAAAAAGATGAATATAAAATTTTCAGTATGATTGGGTAAAAAAATATTTACAATGTCTCTACATATTTGTACATCAGAAACTATGTTCAATCAATTTGAAATCTTTATTAAATTTAGTACAATTCTTCAAGGAATTTGCTTAAACATAGAACAATCAGGTTTGGCTAAACTTTTTATTGGTCTATATTGCATAGATAGTAAGTAAAATATCAGATTTATATGAACATTAAAAAATAAGTAAGTTGTGATTTACAATAAGAAATAAATATTTTGGTCTTCACCCACCCATAGTTCTTGGCATACAGCTTTAAAAACGTTTGTAATGTCCTAAGTGATAAACATGAATACAAATGCTATCACATTATTTTGATTGTGGGAAATAATTTGTTTCCTAATAACCAGTGGGATAGCTCTAATTTTAGAAAGTGAGGAAACCAATCCCTTTGGTAGGGAATTCAAAACCCCTTGCAACTTTGGCTCAGTTTACAAGTCTGACTTCCTTTACTCTTAATATCATAATTAATGCTGATTTTATCATTATACTAACATCTAGCATTATGTTAGTTATGTAATCACGTATATTACTGTGTAACACTACAGTGTACAAAGTACACATGTCTTGTATGGATACTCTGGTATCTTGCACATTCACAGCGCTCTGTGTTTGTTCTCTCTAACAAAAGGTCATTGTCTTGCCATAAAAATCTTTCAGGATGATACAGCTTAAATGTCACTACGTCCTGGAGGTTTCTTAAATCATTTTATTTTTATTTATTTATTTATTTTAAATTAGTTTATTCATCTATTTTTTAACTTTACAATATTGTATTGGTTTTGCCATACACTGACATGAATCCACCATGGGTGTACATGTTTTCCCCTTCCAGAACCCTCCTCCCACCTCCCTCCCCACCCCATCCCTCCAGGTCATCCCGTGCACCAGCTCTGAGCACCTTGTATCACGCATCAAACCTGGACTGGCGATTTGTTTCACATATGATAATTTACATGCTAAAGAAAATTCTTATTTCCTTTCCTTATACTTCCTTAATCCTTTGAACACTGATTAAAGCATTTAACATGGTCTACTCTATATTTTAAATATCCATTTTCATCTTTCTAAACCACTAAGGTCTTAGATTTACAAAAGCACTATATGTAGTTTTTATTTATTTATTTACCTGAGTGTGCAATGTGTGTATGGATGGTGCTTAGTCATGTCTGACTCTTTGGGATCCCATGGACTATGGTCTGCCAGTCTCCTCTGTCCATGGAATTTTCTAGGCAAAAATATTGGAGTGGGTTGTCATTTCCTACTCCAGGGGATCTTCCCGACCTAGGGATCAAATACACATCTCTTGGGTATACAGCATTGGAAAGTGGATTTCTTACCACTGAACTACCTGAACTTCCCTAATAAATTAGTCATATTTAACTATCTTGATTTGATCTGTCTTTCTATAGTACACGAAATCCTGCAGAAAATTTTGAAAACCTGGACTATTAGGATCATTCTACCTGATGCAAAAAGCTGGCTCATTTGAAAAGACCCTGATTCTAGCAAAGACTGAAGGCAGGAGGAGAAGGGTATGACAGAGGATGAGATGGTTGGATGGCGTCACCGACTCAATGAACATGAGTTTGGGTATTGGGAGTTGGTGATGGACAGGGAGGCCTGAGTGCTGCAGTCCATGGGGTCGCAAAGAGTCGGGCACGACTGAGTGACTGAACTGAACTGATAACAGACTACTGCCATTATTTAGGGTTCTTTCTCACATTAAAATTGTTCATTTTGATTCAGAATCCTGCTGTATTTTACTGTCCTCCACATATTGGCATTGTAAAGTGTACAGCAGAGAGTTAACACAGCAGGTCTCCTGTGCTGGTCTCCTCTTCTAACATTCCTTAGAAGAGCCTATTTGCAGGCGCGGCCCTGAGCTAGTGTTGGAGAACTTGGCTTTTGATCTTCTCTACACTGCTAAAGCACTTTTGATTGCCTGGGGGATTGAATTCACTGTACCAGCCTGAAAACAGAAGGAAAATCTGTTTTACTTCTGGGATTAGGCAATTTCTATGATTATGGCTAATCGCGTGGGCAAAGAATGACTGTAGACCAATTCCCACTGAAGACCATGGACCCAGTCCCTAGCAGGTTTCCCTGGGAAGAAACTGCAGGTGTGTTCCTACAATTAACATTTGACGTGGCACTCCCTGAGAGGGAAGACTTTCTGAATCCTGAGATGGAGCCTCCAGACTCTGCCTGATGTGTCTCTTCCCTTAATAATCCATTGTGCATCATTCAATCCACTGTAATATTAACCACAGCCATGAATGCAACTGTGTCTGAGTTCCGTGAGTCCTTCTAATGAAATACCAAACATACATTCTTAGAACTCATGAAACAGGAAGGAACTATTTATAGTGTTCTGTTACTTTTCTTGGCAAACTTGGGATACTTTCATTACAAAAGACAAATAATCAAGTGTTAGAGAGAACAATTAATAGTCCCCTGTATGTCCTAATACTTCATTCTTTAATCAGCAATTCCTATATCCTCACAAAGGTGGCATTGTTTGAGCATGGCTCTGCCTAGTTAAAAGATGGAAGAGTGAAAGAAAAGATAAGTAGAATGTATTTTTTAAAACACTAAGCTATGTTTTGGAAGATATTGGGGAGATAATGCAGTAGAAAGAAAACAGCACTGTGTTTTATAATCGAGTTACTATCTAGCCATTTCCCAAACATGAGACCTTAGAGAAGTCATTTAACCTCATCAGGAACTGAATGATTAGGTAAAGGGGGATAATAAAACTTTCCTGTCACTGTTGTAGGGATGCTGAGAAGATGAAATAAGTTAAACTGGGTAAAATTCAGCTGTCCATTTTTAATTTAGCTACGGTTTCTTCCTCTCTAATTCTAGGTTTTAGGCTTAAATCTAGGCAATGTTTCAGGAAGTTATTTCAGTTCATTCAATTCTGATCTCTCCATTCAAGGTTAGAACTATGCGAACTATATCTTTACTTTGGGGATAAAAAATCAGAGCAATGAAAGGAGTCAAGATAAACAGCAGCTGCTCAAGAGTAAGAAAATAAAATCTAGATAAAAATTTTAAGTGTACGTGTAAGCTTCCAGAAAGCATTTAATTCAGGTAAAAAATGTTTGATAATTACCATGTAAATATCTCTCTATTTTCATCTGTAAATATATGTGTTAGGGAAGATTAACAATAGTAATAACCTTTAGCATTTATTGTGAGGTAGCAATTAAGCTAAGTATTTACACCACACTCCTTATCTTATTTAACCCTGTGTTCTACCTGAGAAATTAGGTACAGAAATTATTATTCTCACAGCTTTTCAGATTAAGCTATGGAGACTTTGAGGTGTTGCAATGTGTCCAAGTGGCTAGTTAAGACACCAGCAGAGTAGGTATAGGGGTGTGCTGAAACACAATTCCATCATGAAATCATCAGTTATTCCCAGGATTTTGTTCAAGTTTCCTGGCCAACTTACATATATTAGTGTGTTTCTAAAAACAAAAACAAAGTCCAACATGAGAAGTACTTAATATTGTGGGGAATCCTACCAGAAATTATATTTGGTGATATTCTTTTTCTCTTCTTTAATGAGAAAAATGACAAAAGAATCCTCTTAAAATTATCAAAAATAGCATGCCTCTAAATAGTGAGCCTAGTTTGCTTTTCTATGGACAAATTTAGGACCAAAAGCTCTATGTGGATTCTTTGCATTGAGAAGTAAGATAATAATAATCTGCTTGACTTTTATATGGATCAGCTCATCAGAGAGGCAAACTGCTTAGATGTGATGGACTTATGTATAGTCCAGAGAGAAGGCTGTGTATGCACTGAAGTGGGTTACATGGGGAGCTACAATATTAGAAAACAAAGTCTGAGGAGTTTTTGTCTGAGATGATCTCTGGAAATGAGTTTTAGCATATTAGAGGGATAAAGTGAACCTGTATAATGAATCCAATCAGCAAGGCAACATCATTGATCTGGGGTTATGAACTCTGGAAGAGCCTGAATAATTAAAGGAGCAGCAAAGTTTAACTCAGAATAACTGAACTTCTGCTAACTGCAGTAAATTTGAGAATGAGATGCAAGATTATTTTTGCAGACTGGTTTTCTTCATGAGTAAGTATGGTGTATTTTTATGTTATATTGACAGTAAAATACTAGAGAGAGACGGGGGATTGACAGAGAAAAAGCGATGAAGGAGGGAAAGCCGAGGGTGGGAGAGAAAGAGAGAGAAGGCATGTACTAAGACCCTTCATGACAAGGATAATAGCTTAAAATACTTTCTGCAGTAAATTTTATCCCAGGAAGAGTAGACGGCCTCCAGTCCCCACTCTACCTAAGTAAAATACTAACTTCCATACAAAAGTAATTACATGAACTTCCCGTACCTTTTATTAACTTAATAAACAAATATTTATCAACTACCTGCTATGTTGAAGCAACTTGGTTATGCTGTGTTACCTGGGAAACAATAAAGACACAAACCCTACCCTGAGGCACTCATGTTCTACCACAGGTGAGAAAAATTAAATAGCTAACTGTACACACAAATAACTATTTACTGTTCTATTTATAATCATTGTTTTATGAAGGAGAAATAATAGAGATGTATCAATGAATGACTCACCTCTGTCAACATGAATTAGAGCAGAAGTGAGCATGTGGCCAAATGTGGGCCACGGGGTGAAATGAAGCTAGGTATGGTTTCTGGGAAATTTGAATTTAATCTTGCAGTAGCCACAGAAAGTCTCTCTCCTTGCTTCACATTTCTTCAAAGAAATCTGAAATCAGTATCTCATCTAGTCATTTCATTCCCATCCTAAATCCCTCCACCTCAGTCCCCCAACAACCCCAAAAAAGGAATTCATGGTGGCAAAGGCCAAAAATTCCAAGGAAGTAGCTCTAGTGCTGAACACTGTATTAAGTCAACCTTGAAACTTGCCTTTTCTATTATGTGAATAACAATTTTCTTTATTATTTATATGAGTTTGAATTGGGTTTTTATTATCTTTGTTTGAAAATATCCAAACTGATATAGCCTTTGCACAAGTCATTTAACTTTGTAATATTTTTTCATTAACAATAGGAGTCCTAAGGATATTAGAGCCTTATTATAAATATCTAATGAGATGATGTTTGTCACTGTGCATTGCAATCTATAAACTAAAATACATTTTAAAGTCATCATTTTGGAATATGAAGAAAAAGTAGTCATCAGATTTAAGTTTATTCTTACTAAGAATCATGCCTATGCAAGCTAAAATGGTAAAAATATACTGGATATTTTTTTTCACATAGAATTCAGGAAAGAACTGTTTTTTATAGCATAACTGGACATTTATGAAAATGTTGTATTTCAAAATATTTCACACTTACTTTACAAGAGGAAGACAGAGTCCCTGAGGGAGAATATATGAAAACGTTACTATAAAAAATGATGGTCAGTATATAAAGGTGAACATTTTCCTATTAAAATACACCAGCTGTTATTAGCATATATAAATATCTACACTATCACCAATCCCCATTTAAATATTGGAACACATTACGTATCTGGATGAGGACACAAAGTCTAGCATTGAGAGTGGGTACAGAAAAGCAAACTTGAGAGAAGAAAGCAACTAACCACCTTGAAGAAGAACAGCAAGCTTGGATGTGATATGAGAGGCAAAAATAAATGAAGAGAACAACGCAGTAGTGGGAAAAGCTGGAGAGGTTAAGAACATATTCAATGACATTTAAAAGAACTTGCTTCAGAGAATTTCCCAGTGGATACATAAATTCTAACGTCAAGTTTGCATTTTATCTTTGTAGCTTTGAAAACTTATTCTTCTACTTTTAAGGAACATTCTATTTATATCTCTCAGTAAATTATCCCAATTTGGCCACGGGTGAAGAACAAAATTATGCTTTGAAAAAGAACTAGCCAATCATTTTTGTTTATTAAGGTTCATAACTCTGTTTCTTTAAAATTACTTTTTTTCTTTTACTTATCTACACTAAACAATACCCTATGCTCCTCAACTAAAGTCTAGGAAAGGATGTTGGTTTTAACAGCATGATAATAGCTAGTTGAATATTTTCTATTACTATAATAAAAGTTTATAAGAAATTTCAAAGATATTTAGTAAAAGGAGAAAACTATCAGAGTTATAAAGTGTTAGTAAATCTTCCTGAATCAAATGCTGATTCTAGCCATGGGAAAAAAATGGAGTTTATTCAAGGACCACAATCAAACGACTGATGGAATGATTGTTCAGCAGCCTGAACTATGGCAAGAAAATTGATCCTAGAGAGAAAAGTAATTACTATTTTTGTTGGCATTTCAGTGGTGATAGAGACGTCTGTGTGAACCTGTCACTACTCAGACTAATGAGGAGGTTTTTAAAGATCTACAATAGAGGCTTTTTAAAAAAATAATGATTGTCCTAAAACACAAACATGTTTTAATATAGTACTGTTCATATCTTCTATATATGTCTAGAGAAAAACTTGTCAAATATAAACTCATGCTAGATGGAATTAGTTTTTTCTAAAATAGCTACATATAATGAAACAATGACTGATATGCCTCTAATGAAATTATAAATTCTATTTGGTTGATTTTCTGTTGTTTTTTCTTGGGTTTTTGAATTCTGAGTTTATTCCTCTAACTTGCTAATGAATTCCTGTCCTTTTCCTTTAAAAACAAAGAATATACTTACATTTTATCACTCATATGTGATTCTCAAATCTTTTTATTCAAACTACTAAGAATTATTAAATTATTACCACAGTAGCAAAAAATTCAGTATTCAAAGTTAGGATAGGTATTTTATATATATATATATATATATATATATATATATATATATATACACACATATAAATGAAAATCAAATCTTTCATTACATACACACACACTCTGCCTTAAAGACTTGGTTCTGAAGAAAAGTCTTTCTTCATTATATATAAGCAAATTCAAAAACTGATGAGGTTTAGGAAATTGCTATGGATAATATAGAGAGAATATAAACCACATTACAACATGATACAACAAAAAGTTTTCACAGGGTGGTTCCTTAGCAGTCTTAAACTATTACCAAAGAAATATAACAGTCTTTCAAATTCCTTGATATTCTTTTTTAAAAAACCACAGATCAGTTTATATTACTAGCAAACCTTTCTTATCTTTGCATGAGGAATAGATTGGCATCCTATATTGGGAGGAAAAATGGCTGTAGTAATTATTATAGAGCAGGATACAAATTATGATAAATCAACCTTCTGCATTCCTCACTTAAGGGAAGGTAATATTGCATACTATTTAAATACAGACCTAGTGCAATTCTCAGATCCTCCACTTAAGAGCTATGTAACCCTGAGCATGTTTTTAAACTTTATAAGCTTCAGTGTTCTCATCTACAAAATGAGAAAAAAAAAAATCATACTTACTTAATCATGTTTCATAAACTAGTATATAAGCTTAGGGCTTCTAAGGCCTGGAGCAAAGGAGACTTTCCAAAAGGATGGAGAAAAATGTGTTTTCTACAGTGAGTGAGCAGGCCAGAGAATAATGTTAGGGGGGCAAGACTTCTGGGAAAGAAATGAGAGGTAATACTTCAGTAGGTAAGAATGAGAGAATATGATTAGAATGCCTAAAACAAGTATCAAGTATTAAAAAATTAAAAACTCATCAGAAGATGTGAGATCCTTGTCTCAATATCAGACCACAATAGATGTATAACAAAAGCAGTACCAGACAAAGAAACTTGTGGTTGTGAAGAAAGAGAATTTTAGGAAACTACTATTTGATATGAAGCAGAAAGGGGATGGGAATATTACAGTCGGACAAACTTGGCACAAATGCTACCTTGGCCATTTATTTAATGTACGATAATGACAAACTTATGGAGGTTGTATGGCATTCAGTTTAATATATTATCCACTTGGGGTCGTTTTGAAGAGCCAGACAGAAAGTAGAAATATTTAAAATCACACACATAAGTGGTGATGACCTTGTGACATTGAATAAAATGATATTCATTTTATAGTCACTTTCATACTGACAGTCACTGTCAGTCTGAAACTATCTGCCCTTAAAGTTGATGCAATTTTGTGAGATCACAATGCAGAGAGTAGGTAAGCTTGTACAACGCAAGAGCTATCTAAACAAACATTTTTTAAAAAGACAAATACGAAGAACAGCCCCTTGAACTTCACTTGCCTTTCAACAAAGACCAGAACACAAACAACTATTGCTGCAAGTGTTGTTGTTCTTGTTATAATTTTGTAACTTCCCAATTATTTTCCAATTATGTTAGCCTTCTTTCTATAGGATTGCAAGAATAGAAAAGTAAATGGATCAAATATCCAGAACTTTAGTCTTAGGAGAGGAAAGAAAATAAAATGAACATGAATTCATCTTAGGACCAGTCAGAAATCCCTAGGTTTGGAGACTATCTGGATTTGTGATGCCATTCCCTGTCATCATTTGCCAAAATTCTATGATCATTGCATGGAATTTGCATTTCAAAGTTGAACAGCAAGGTTTGGGAAGATGACTTTTGTAATTACTTCTCACTCCTTTTCCATTTTCTAATGCAAATAAAGCCAAACTGGAGAGATCTGCCCTATTGCTGGTAGCGACAGCAGGTGTGTAAAATTTAGTCTGTAATAATTTATGGGACTTCACAATTCTTAGTCACATGCAAATTTCAGAAAAGCTTTTTCCAAAAGATTACAGTTTTTTCAATGGCATTTTTTTCTGAATTTATTCTCAAACTACTTTTAAAACTATTTTCTTAAATAGTCATTCCTATCCTACGTGAGCTTGGGTTATTTTCCATTATTTTAGTGATTTATATATGCTAAACAACTTTGCCAGAGGAGAAGAGCTACAGAGCTCAACCATACCATATTTTTAAATACTTCACTTTTTATATGTAAACAAGCTATTTACATCTTATTAAGTTCCATAGATTTTCAAAATCACAACCAATTACAGTGAAGGTATAATCTCACATATTTAAAGGAGGACTGAAGGCTTGGCTATCAAAATTATATCTTCTAATACTGCCTTGAATAAAAATATCAAAAATTTTTAGTCATTTATTTATATGGGAAGGGAAAAATATGAAGAGCTGTTCTTGTTATATCATCTTAGTTATCTATCTCTATCTATAGATGGATGGATGGATGGATACATATTTATGTGAAATAGCACAAAAGTTTCTTTCCTTTAAATGCTATCTTTAGGATCTTCTCCATCCTTGCTACCAAAGTGTCTAAGAAAATTATTTCTGGTCCTCAAGTGGTGAACAACAAGAAACAAGTATGCAGTACTTGAAACAAGTACCTTGTTTCAACTTCTAGGCTCTACACAGATCATCAAATAAAGCTTTACAGAAATTACCATTAAAGAGTAAGTACAAATTTCCTAGGACTTATCATGATCCTAATACAGGCTTCCCTGGTGGCTCAGATGGTAAAGAATCTGCCTGCAATGTGGGAAACCTGGGTTCGACTCCTGGATTGGGAAGATCTCCTGGAGAAGGGCATGGCAACCCACTCCAGTATTCTTGCCTGGAGAATCCTCACGGACAGAGGAGCCTGGTCGGCTATAGTCTATGGGGTCTCAAATAGTCAGACATAACTGAACGACTAAGCACAATACGTTTTCTAGATTTATCCAATGATAAAACTCAGTCAGTTCAGTCACTCAGTTGTGTCCGACTCTTTGCGACCCCATGAATCGCAGCACGCCAGGCCTCTTTGTCCATCCCCAACTCCCGGAGTCTACCCAAACTCATGTCCATCGAGTTGGTGATGCCATCCAGCCATCTCATCCTCTGTCATCCCCTTCTCCTCCTGCCCCCAATCCTTCCCAGCATTAGGGTCTTTTCCAACGAGTCAACTCTTAGCATGAGATGGCCAAAGTATTGGAGTTTCAGCTTCAACATCAGTCCTTCCAATGAACACCCAGGACTGATCTCCTTTAGGATGGACTGGTTGGATCTTCCTGCAGTCCAAGGGATTCTCAAGAGTCTTCTCCAACATCACAGTTCAAAAGCATCAATTCTTTGGCGCTCAGCTTTCTTCACCGTCCAACTCTCACGTCCATACATGACTACTGGAAAAACCATAGCCTTGACTAGACGGACCTTTGTTGGCAAGGTAATGTCTCTGCTTTTAAATATGCTTTCTAGGTTGGTCATAACTAGATCTGTACTAAAATGCTCAGTTTTTTTTTTTTGTTTTTGGAGGCATGGAGGAAATAGCTAAGGAACTTACAGGTTATCATTCATGTAGATATAATAATTACATTTGCAAATTTAGAATATGCTAATGGTAGAAAAAGGTGGCACTTTATTGTTCAGAATTGAACCATGAATTACCCTTGCAGAGATGTGGGTTGTATCACCCTCCATTGTAGTTAGAATATACAATAACTCCCTAACATCTCCTTGTGTAGTATCTAAGTAAACATAAAGGCTGTAACTAAAGATCTTAACCTTGATCCATTTGCTTTCCAGCTCATTTTAAAAATCTGGTTGAGAGAAACTGTATGAAGAAAAATCTCCTAGAGAATATGCTTTCAATCTATCCTTTAGCTATTATTATTTCTCTATTTGAATCAATCTACATTTAAGCATTACATATCTAGACCTCATACTCTTGCAGAAATGGTTTCACCAAATTTGGAACCTCTTTTTTTCCCCCCTTTTTGTAAAGTGAAGGTTGATAGAAGTAATTCCTTCATTAAAGTTCTGAAAATTTTGTAAGTGGTGGTGGGAGACTGTTAATTATTTCCAGAAACTGGTGCATTGCCAATGGTGAAATGACAAGATTATGACTGCATTTACTCATTGTTATCTCTGTCATCCATATAATCAGATGATTTAGGATTAAATTACTTGAAAACATGTCTTTCTTTTGAAGAACTAGTCTGTTTATTCTGGACACTGAGGGAAAGGCAGAGTAGAAAGAAAAAATCTACTCTTTCTTGATTTCTATCTTATAAGCTTTACCATTACAAAATTACAAAATACATTATTATAAGCTATTTTAAACATTTTAGAAGTAGAAAAGTACATATATACATACAATTCTAATATTTGATTGTTTAATTAAAGTTTTAAGTACATACAGAATATACAGAGCACTTTAAAATAGCTTTGGAAGCATGAAACGTATGCTTCATGATAGTAACTCCAAACAGCTTATCAGTCAGAATTGTATGTGAAATTTTAATTGCAACATTCAATATACATGGCAGGAGTATTAAATTAAATCCTAAACGTTTTTTTCTTCTTCAGATTTTAGTTTATATCTCTCTCCTTTATTTTATCACTCATTATGTATTTTTTACACTATAAAAAATACCTCTATATCACCAGAATGAAGGTTTTACTGGAAAATAGTTTTAGATGAGGCATGAAGCAAAGAGCTTCATATCTTTTCCTATGAATTGACGTCTTTCCTGAGGTAGATTTTTAAATGTGATTATCCAACTGTAATATTAATTTAGAAGACAGCATCTCTGCAAAATATTGCTACTATGAACAATTGTTTTACTGTGTCTTTAATTTTTTAAAAACTGATCTTTTAATATTCACATAAAATGGAGCAACGTGTATAACATAATGCACAAATCAAAATCTTCAAAGTCATGACATGAATGAATCAAACAATACTACCTGGGAAACATATACAATCTCTCATAAAAAATGACTACTCTTCAGAAAACTACCTGCCTGCCTGACCCCCTTCCCACCCTCCTCACCCCCTCACAATGCTTCAAATGAAGAACTGTACATGTATAGTTAAGCACTGGTGATTTCAGATCTGTGTGATGCATTTTAAGAAGCAGGCTGCTGGGTCAAGGAGTATATATATTGTAACAAATGTGACCAGAATGTTTTTTTAAATGGTTGTTCTCACTAAAATGTTAAATGTTCTTTTAAAAAGATAATTATGAGAAGTGATAGATGTCTTAATTAACCAGATGAGGGTATTCATATTTCTGTGCTATGCTTAGTCGCTCAGTCGTGTCCGACTTTGTGACCCCATGGACTGTTAGCTCCACAGGCTCCTCTGTCCATGGGGATTCTCCAGTCAAGAATACTGGAGTGGGCTGCCATGCCCTCCTCCAGGGGATCTTCTCAACTCAGGGATGGAACCCAAGTCTCCTGCATTGCAGGCAGATTCTTTACTATCTGAGCCACCAGAGAAGCTCCACGTCAGTTATGAAAGTGAAAGTGAAAGTGAAAGTCGCTCAGTCATGTCTGACTCTTTATGGCCCCATGGACTACAGAGTCCATGGAATTCTCCAGGCCAGAATACTGGAGTGGGCAGCCTTTCCCTTCTCCAAGGGATCTTCCCAAGCCAGGGATCGAAATCAGGTCTCCCACATTTCAGGCAGATTCTTTGCCAGCTGAGCCACCAGGAAAGCCCAAGAGCTTGAGTGGGTATGTCCTCAAACTGGGGTCCCCTGCATTGCAGGCAGATTCTTTACCGACTGAGATGAGAGAAGCCCAAGTCAGTTATAATAGAATCTTATTACCTCTGGGCAACTGGACCTTGACAGCAGACAGAAAATACAATACTTTAAAATCAGTAAAAGTTATGCTACACCAATATATTTATTTCTACCAGCAATACACATATTTCTACCAGCAACATAAACATTTTACCTGCATCTCAGCCAGCAATAGCTGTTACAAGTTTTTCAAATTTTTTACAAGTCTAAAGGATATAAGGAGGTTTCCGGGGTGGCACTTGCGGTAAATAATCTGCCTGCCAGTGCAGGAGATGCAGGGGACAAGGGTTCAATCCCTTTGATCCCTAGATCGGGAAGATCCCCTGGAGTAGGAAATGGCAACCGGCTCCAATATTCTGCCCTGGGAAATCTCATGGACAGAGGAGCCTGGCAGGCCAAATTCCATGGGATCTCAAAGAATTGGACATGACTGAGCAACTAAACACACACAAAGGATATAAAGTGTCAACTCATTGTAACTGTAAGTTACATTCTGATAACTAGTAAGTCTGAATAGCTTTTCATATTAATTGTCCAGCTAAATGTATTTCCTTTTATTTGCTTTCTAATATGATTTATATCAGGTGCTCCGTGTGCTTCCTGGCATTTGTTGAGAGTTCTTTGCATATGATAGATACTGACCTATGGTCTGTCCTCTGCATGTCAATTTTTTTCTAAGAATTTCTATTCTCAAAACAGAAATGTGTGAAATAACACCTCTAAATCTTCATAATTTTGTTTTTTCTTATAAATCTATCACCCAACATGTACCCTAATAAAGAAATAACTCTATCTGGAATGAAATTTCAAAAAGGGGAGAACTAGAATATGTCAGTCAACAAGAAGTTGATGCTTTTTCCTCCTGTTTGAAAATATTATAACAAGAAAGGAATAAAATGGTAACAGTACAGAGGGCATTTCAAACTTGTTTTCAAGAAGATAGCTGTTCCAAAAAGGAAACATAAAATTTGGGTGGGTAGGGGGAAGCTAACAGTCATGTGACTATGAAACCAACTGAAGTTCAGAGGAAAACATAGAGACTCATAAGAGAGATTAAATTTTTGCTGGTATCTGGTCCAGCCTCTGTTGCTTTATCTTTCACTCCAACTTTTCACAGTAGTTTTTTAGGCTTTCTTCCAAAGAATGTGCTGCTCTACTAGTCTAAACAAAGCAGAGCTAATTAGACTGGCAAAGTGACTTTGTTAAGCATATGTCTTTGTACTTTGTAATTTTGATTTACATAAACACAAATTTTATACTATTAATCAATGGGTTTGTGACAGTGCCGGGCATTATTTCAGTGCAAAAACTATTTTAAATGAAGTTAATTTATACACAGAAAGAGTAGTAGGTTGCTAAATGGTTTAGTACATGTATTTTTTCAATTACACACATATATATATATACACATGTACGTATAAGCACAAGCACATACACGTCTGTGATATATATAAACACCCTGATTGACTGTGAAAACAAGCCCCTGAAGTAGGTAAGGCAGAGATTAAAAGTCTAATTTTACAATGGAAGACACATACTTAAGGTCAGAGAAGTGACTATTACGAACAAAGAGTAAATGAGTAGTAAACTAGGCCAATGCTCCAGGCTTCTGATAACTGATTCTATGTTCTACTCATTAAAAATCATCAAGCTATGATAGAAATATAGAACTGAAATATATTTCTTAAATTACAAATGAAGTAGTGCTTCTTTCTCCTGTATCTTTAAGATAAACATTTCATAAAATTATGAAATTAATAAATATTATTCATGTACCCAGAATAGATATTTCTCATTGCAGTGATTCAGTTCTGGTACTTGAGTTCTTTAAGTCATTAGTATAGAGATATGGTTGTTAAATCTGCTTTGCCCACAAGATGACACAACCTGGTTACTGCTCTCTCATCAATTTATACTTCTGCCTCTGTCCTGCGATTAGGTTTATTTTGTTTAATCTGGCCATTTAGTAATTAAGAAATAATATAGATGAGAAAGAAGAAATACAACCAACAAAGTTACGATAATGTCTCTGAAACTAGAAAAACTGTATTTTTTTTTTGTTTTCTGTTTGTTATTCTATACCTGAACTTGTGTGTGTGTGTTAGTCGCACAGTCGTGTCTGACTCTTTGCGACCCCATGTACTGTAGCCCGCCAGGCTCCTCTGTCCATGGGATTTTCCAGGTAAGAATACTGGAGTGGGTTGCCATTTCCTTCTCCAGGGGATCTTCCCAACCGAATCCAGGTCTCCTGCATTGCAGGCAGATTCTTTACTCTCTCAGTCACCTGAACTTAGCTTCAACTAAGTTCCAGAACCAGATTACTAGGACTGACTTCCTGATTTCATCATTTGTTCATTATGTGACATTGGCTATGTTATTTAACTCCTCTAAATTTTTTATCTTATCATCAGTTAAAATTTCACAGGGTATGCCATATAATGGACTCAGCTCAATGTCCTGAATGTATCCAGTTAGTTTTAATATTCCTAGATCCACTGACTTTGTCTGCCTCTAAATATCATTATCACTTTTAAAATTCATGGTGTTTTCTTCCTGGTTGAACCCTAGAAACTGTTCAATATCTTACAATGAACAAATATATGTCCATTTCTTATTGTGTTCACCTTCTCTCAATTAAAAAATTTTTTACTAAATGAATCAACATTAATGACAGTCACTCCTAGTTACTACAGTATTAAGAAAAGCTATTCAAATGTCCATGTCGTTACTCTTGTGTGCCTCTAAGGTCAATTTTTAGTCAATTTTTAAAAGTATCCTTTAAGCATGTTAAGTCTTAAATATCCCAGACTTTAGCTTACTATTAAGAGTTTTATCACAAATAATTTTTGTTTAAGCCCTTATTATGTCAATAATGGATCACTTTGGCCACCTCATGCGAAGAGCTGACTCATTGGAAAAGATCCTGATGCTGGGAAGGACTGGGGGCAGGAGGAGAAGGGATGACAGAGGATGAGATGGCTGGATGGCATCACCGACTCGATGGACATGAGTTTGGGTAAACTCCGGGAGTGGGTGATGGACAGGGAGGCCTGGCGTGCTGCGATTCATGGGGTCGCAAAGAGTCAGACACAACTGAGTGACTGAAATGAACTGAACTGAACTGAAGTGTGGGATGAATCACAGAGAGTTATAAGGAATCATGTTATTTGATTTTCTATGACCATAGTGCAATGTGTACTTGAAACTCATGTTAGAGATTTTTGGAACCCATAATTACTATAAAGAATTGCTATTCTACTATATAAGCTCATTTCACAAATCATTGTATTCTGGACTGCCAGTAAATTTTTAAAATGCAGGATTTCATCATGAGTAGGATTTCTGGAAGTCGTTTGCCCATCACAAAAGTGAAGGAGGGTGTATAATGATGCACTTCAGAAGGATATTAGATTATTAAGTCATTATGTACAATTGTACATGGGACATTCATTACAGTCCCTCTCTTTTACTATAGCCTATCCCTGAGAATAGAGACTCTCTACCATCAAATAATAGAAATTATATTTTAATTGCAATTATATTTAAGTCCCCTTTTGTAACACTTTATAGACAAAAACACAGTATTTGATATTTGAATATTATGTATGTTTTCCCGAATTAGAAAGACTTTTGTGCAAGCATAGAAAATTGAGGAACAAAATGTAAAGATGACAAATATATTTTTAAATGTCTAAGGAAAAGAAATGGGGGGATAAATATTAATTTTTTATTTGTTAAGAGTTATACATTTTATATGATGTGTATTTGATATATATATAACATGGTTTAATCACTGCCATCTACCTTTTTTAATAGGTCATTCTTGCCTTTATCTCAATTAATTAGAAGGAAATTAATATTCACATAAATATAATAAATCCCTTTTAATAGCCACAGAGTGAATAATTGTAATTAAGTAAGTGTTAGTTGCTTAGTCGTGTCCGACTCTTTGTGACCCCATGGACTGTAGCCAGCCAGGCTCCTCTGTCCATGGGATTCACCAGGCAAGAATAGCAGAGTGGGTTGCCAGTCCCTTCTCCAGAAGTATTTGCTATCATACAATTAACTAATATGAGTGATTTTTCAGTCAGGGGTCAATGAATAACTTCTTTATAAGAAATTTTTTGAGATAGGAACTTATAAAGTAATACATTTACACAAAAAGGGGAAAAATGAGGGTTTAGTGTTTATTTTAGTGGAAATTAACACATACATGTTGTTGCTACAAGGTTGATATAGATGAAAAGAAAATACACTTTAAGATTCCTAAGGATTTGCGCTTATTTTCTGGGTAATATTAATGTATGGCTTAAATAAATTTGGGCTACCTACACAATAGCTGCCTTTCTTTGGACATCAACATGTATCTAAAATTTTCTTCTATGGGATTAAAATCAAACAATGATTTCCTACCCAAAGCAGAAGTCTCACCTATAGTCTCAGCAGTGAAACAGATTCAAGTTCACAGGGGGAATCTGAAGTCTAAATGCCAGTAATAATTATGGAGGGGCAGGAGTCGGGGTTATAGGCAGAAAACAGAACCAAGAATTAGGAGCAGAGACAGGTTCTGATTGGTAGTCAGAAATGAGTGGAAAAAGGAACTGGCTATTTGATACAAACTGTGCTTGTAACTTTTACATGTGT
The DNA here is from genome assembly GCF_054371585.1 of Giraffa tippelskirchi. Lineage (NCBI taxonomy): Eukaryota > Metazoa > Chordata > Mammalia > Artiodactyla > Giraffidae > Giraffa > Giraffa tippelskirchi. Next base: position 77,089,610 of record NC_137275.1, on the reverse strand, counting down.
GTGTGTGCACGTGCACACACGCGTGTGTGTGTGAACAAACTGAGTCAATATGCGGCTTGGTTATTCTGGGCATTATATTTCAGCGCTTCCCATTTAACTTTTTTTTTTTTACATGTATTGTTAAACAAATAGGTATTGAAAACAGTCTCATGTCCTACCACAGATCTTGTTTAAACCCAGACTAAGGCACAAGTATCTCTGTGGTCAACTGTTGTGCAGAACTCAGCCGTGTCTGACTCTCTTCAACCCCATGGACGGTAGCAGGCTAGGCTCCTCTGTCCATGGGATTTCCCAGGCAAGAACACTGGAGGGGGTTGCCATTTCCTTCTCCACAGGATCTTCCTGACCCAGAGATGGAACCTGTGTCTCCTGCATTGTAGGCAGATTCTTTACTGCTGACTCATCAGTGAAGCCCCTTGGGGGCGTCTACAGGACAGGTTATTTCTCAGCTGCATGTCCCTTTGCCTGTATAATTAGCTGACAATGTTGCTCACTAATTCATCAGTTGTAAGTCTTCCATACCACTTTTATCTTCTAGAAACATACTAAAAGCTCTCATCTGGAGAGGATATGCAGTTATTTTATTGTGATCTTGGAATTATATCTATAAAAAATAATTTCATTGACATTTAAAGGGATCTTATGAAGGCAAGCATATTTTTACACCTTGTATGAATAGGGAAAATTTCCAGAATTCCAAGTTCCCTGTAGAACAACTGATTGAATAAGAGTTACATTTAACAGTGTGGAAAATTGGAAGAGGAGGAGATTTTAAACAGAAGATTATATACCGAATACTAGTGAAAAAAACAAGGTTATCTTTCTATCCTCGTTAATGTACACACCAGTCATGTATTATAAACCAAATAAGGAGAGATATAATTAATTTTACCTTTACAAATAAGTTCTCTTGCAAAAGTGGACTAAAAACATGAAGATTAAGGCAATGTCTTTTTCTTTCTTCCAGTTTAGATTTTTATAACTAAATGAAAAAGGTCAATTAACAAATGAAAAGAAAAATCACTGATAGTTTCAGAAATATATTTTCTAACAAACAGAGAACTATGGAGTGAACCTTAGTTGTGACAATTTCAATCAATCAAACAGTGTCTCCTCATCCTCAGGAGGCTGGCAAGAATCCATACTGCTTCTCAAATAACCTGAGTTGTACGGGAGTGATTTTTGAGAACCAAAGGTTTGGGAACGTTATAAACCACGTGTACCAAAACAGGTTGCTTGGTCCTTAGTTAAAAAAAAAAAAAAAAACATGCAATTTACTTATATAAGACAGGCATTTTGTGCTGGTAGACTCTGTTCTGCTTCATTTGTGAATGATCATACATATTTTTTTTCCTTTTTAACTTAAAAATATGGAAGCTTGGAACACCTGGCATCTGTCATGTCACACTCAAGTATTACAAGTGATAGCACTGCCCATATCTAGGGATCTGTCTCACAAAGTCATGAGGATTCCTTGCTTTTAATTATCTCTAAGTGAAGCATGTCTGTTCCAGAGTTTGCACTAAGTATCAGAAATGAAACACATATTTTTCAGAATTGCTTTCTCCAATAAAACCCACAAAGTAATGCAAGCTTTTTTTAAAGTAATATAGATATTGTACAGAAGACAGGGATCAAGATCATCCTGAAGAAAAACAAATGCAATAAAGCAAAATGGCTGTCTGAGGAGGCCTTATAAATTAGGCTGAGAAAAGAAGAGAAGCAAAAAGCAAAGGAGAAAAGGAAAGATATACCTATTTGAATGCAGAGTTCCAAAGAATAGCAAGAAGAGATAAAGCCTTCCTAAGTGATCAATGCAAAGAAATAGAGGAAAACAATAGAATGGCAAAGACTAGAGATCTCTTCAAGAAAATCAGAGATACCAAGGGAACATTTCATGCAAAGATGGGTACAATAAAGGTATGTAATGGTATGGACCTAATAGAAGCAGAAGACATTAAGAAGAGGTGGCAGGAATACATAGAAGAACTGTATAAAAAAGATCTTCATGACCCAGATAATCACGATAGTGTGATCACTCACCTAGAGCCAGACATCCTGGAATGTGAAGTCAAGTTGGCCTTAGGAAGCATCGCAACAAACAAAACTGGTGGAGGTGGTGGAATTCCACTTGAGCTATTTCAAATCCTAAAAGATGATGCTGTTAAAATGCTGCACTCAATATAACAGTAAATTTGGAAAACTCAGCAGTAGCCACAGGACAGAAAAAGGTCAGTTTTCATCCCAATCCCAAAGAAAGGAAATGCTGAAGAATGCTCAAACTACCACACAATTGCACTCATCTCACATGCTAGTAAAGTAATGCTCAAAATTCTCCAAGCCAGGCTTCAATAATACCTGAACTGTGAACTTCCAGATGATCAAGCTGGTTTTAGAAAAGGCAGGGGAACCAGAGATCAAACTGCCAACATCCGCTGGATCATTGAAAAAGCAAGAGAGTTCCAGAAAAACATCTATTTCTGCTTTATTGACTATGCCAAAGCCTTTGACTTTGTGGATCAACACAAACTGTGGAAAATTCTGAAAGAGATGGGAATACCAGACCACCTGACCTGCCTCTTGAGAAATCTGTATGCAGGTCAGGAAGCAACAGTTAGAACTGGACATGGAACAACAGACTGGTTCCAAATAGGAAAAGGAGCATGTCAAGGCTGTGTATTATCACCCAGCTTATTTAACTTATATGCAGAGTACATCATGAGAAACACTGGTCTGGATGAAGCACAAGCTGGAATCAAGATTGCCAGGAGAAATATCAATATCCTCAGATATGCAGATGACACCACCCTTATGGCAGAAAGTGACAAACTAAAGAGCCTCCTGATGAAAGTGAAAGAGGAGAGTGAAAAAGTTAGCTTAAAGCTCAACATTCAGAAAACTAAGATCATGGCATCTGGTCCCATCACTTCATGGCAAATAGATGGAGAAACAGTGGCAGACTGTTTTTTGGGGCTCCAAAAGCACTGCAGATGGTGACTGCAGCCATGAAATTAAAAGACGCTTACTCCCCCATTATATCTACTACTGTGGGCAAGAATCCCTTAGAAGAAATGGACTAGCCATCATGGTCAACAAAAGAGTCCAAAATGCAGTACTTGGATGCAATCTCAAAAATGACAGAATGTTCTCTGTTCGTTTCCAAGGCAAACCATTCAATATCACGGTAATCCAAGTCTATGCTCCGACCAGTAACGCCGAAGAAGCTGAAGTAGAATGGTTCTATGAAGACCTACAAGACCTTCTAGAACTAACACACAAAAAAGATGTCCTTTTCATTATAGGGGACTGGAATGCAAAAGCAGGAAGTCAAGAAACACCTGGCGTAACAGGCAAGTTTGGCCTTGGAGTACAGAATGAAGCAGGGCAAAGGCTAATAGAGTTTTGCCACGAGAACGCACTGGTCATAGCAAACACCCTATTCCAACAACACAAGAGAAGACTCTACACATGGACATAACCAGATGGTCAACACCGAAATCAGATTGATTATATTCTTTGCAGCCAAAGATGGAGAAGCTCTATACAGTCAGCAAAAACAAGACCAGGAGCAGACTGTGGCTCAGATCATGAACTGCTTATTGCCAAATTCAGACTTAAATTGAAGAAAGTAGGGAAAACCACTAGACCATTCAGGTATGACCTAGATCAAATCCCTTATGAGTATACAGTGGAAGTGACAAATAGATTTAAGGGACTAGACCTGATAGACAGAGTGCCTGATGAACTATGGACAGAGGTTCGTGACATTGAACAGGAGACAGGGATCAAGAAAATCCCCATGGAAAAGAAATGCAAAAAAGCAAAATGGCTGTCTGAGGAGGCCTTACAGATAGCTGGGAAGAGAAGAGAAGCAAAAAGCAAAGGAGAAAAGGAAAGATATTCTCATCTGAATGCAGAGTTCCAAAGAATAGCAAGGAGAGATAAGAAAGCCTTCCTCAGCGATCAGTGCAAACAAATAGAGGAAAACAACAGATTGGGAAAGACTAGAGACCTCTTCAAGAAAATTAGAGATACCAAAGAAACATTTCATGCAAAGATAGGCTCGATAAAGGACAGAAATGGTATGGACCTAACAGAAGCAGAAGATATTAAGAAGAGGTGGCAAGAATACACAGAAGAACTGTACAAAAAAGATCTTCACGACCCAGATAATCACGATGGTGTGATCACTCACCTAGAGCCAGACATCCTGGAATGTGAAGTCAAGTGGGCCTTAGAAAGCATCACTACGAACAAAGCTAGTGGAGGTGATGGAATTCCAGTTAAGCTATTTCAAATCCTCAAAGGTGATGCTGTGAAAGTGCTGCACTTGATATGCCACCAAATCTGGAAAACTCAGCAGTGGCCACAGGACTGGAAAAGGTCAGTCTTCGTTCCAATCCCAAAGAAAGGCAATGCCAAAGAAGGCTCAAACTACCGCACAATTGCACTCATCTCACATGCTAGTAAAGTAATGCTCAAAATTCTCCAAGCCAGGCTTCAGCAATACGTGAACTGTGAACTTCCAGATGTTCAAGCTGGTTTTAGAAAAGGCAGAGGAACCAGAGATCAAATTGCCAATATCCGCTGGATCATCAAAAAAGCAAGAGAGTTCCAGAAAAACATCTATTTCTGCTTTATTGACTATGCCAAAGCCTCTGACTGTGTGGATCACAATAAACTGTGGAAAATTCTGAAAGAGATGGGAATACCAGATCATCTGACCTGTCTCTTGAGAAACCTGTATGCAGGTCAGGAAGCAACAGTTAGAATTGGACATGGAACAAGAGACTGGTTCCAAATAGGAAAAGGAGCACGTCAAGGCTGTATGTTGTCACCCTGCTTATTTAACTTACATGCAGAGTACATCATGAGAAACGCTGGGCTGGAAGAAACACAAGCTGGAATCAAGATTGCCGGGAGAAATATCAATAACCTCAGATATGCACATGACACCACCCTTATGGCAGAAAGTGAAGAAGAACTAAAGAGGCTCTTGATGAAGGTGAAAGAGGAGAGTGAAAAAGTTGGCTTAAAGCTCAACGTTCAGAAAACTAAGATCATGGCATCTGGTCCCATCACTTCATGGCAAATAGATGGGGAAACAGTGGAAACAGTGTCAGACTTTATTTTTTTGCGCTCCAAAATCACTGCTGATGGTGATTGCAACCATGAAATTAAAAGACGCTTACTCCTTGGAAGGAAGGTTATGGCCAACCTAGATAGCATATTTAAAAGCAGAGACATTACTTTGCCAACAAAATCCGTCTAGTCAAGGCTATGGTTTTTCCAGTGGTCATGTTTGGATGTGAGAGTTGGACGGTGAAGAAAGCTGAGCGCCGAAGAATTGATGCTTTTGAACTGTGGTGTTGGAGAAGACTCTTGAGAGTCCCTTGGACTGCAAGGAGATCCAATCAGTCCATCCTAAAGGAGATCAGTCCTGGGTATTCACTGGAAGGACTGATGTTGAAGCTGAAACTCCAATACTTTGGCCACCTCATGCGAAGGGTTGACTCATTGGAAAAGACCCTAATGCTGGGTAGGATTGGGGGCGGAAGGAGAAGGGGATGACAGAGGATGAGATGGTTGGATGGTATAACCGACTCGATGGACATGGGTTTGGGTGGACTCCGGGAGTTGGTGATGGACAGAGAGGCCTGGCGTGCTGCAATTCATGGGGTCGCAAAGAGTCGGACATGACTGAGCGACTGAACTGAACTGAACTGAAAAATTAAAATTCGTCTGCTTACAGCTCACTGATCAACCTAACATTTCAAGTTGTCTTTTGGCAAGCACTGGTTTTGGTCTCACCATCTTTGCCTGGTAGGCATGTATTTTGTGTAACTTCCCTGGTGGCTCAGATGGTAAAGCGTCTGCCTACAGTGTGGGAGACCCGGGTTCAAACCCTGGGTTGGAAATATCTCCTGGAGAAGGAAATGGCAACCCACTCCAATATTCTTTCCTGGAAAATCCCATGGTCAGAGAAGCCTGGTGGGCTACAGTCCATGGGGTCGCAAAGAGTCGGACACGACTAAGCTATTTCACTTTCACTTTCCACTTTCTTTTTCTTCTTCCTGGGGCTTCCCAGGTGGCTCAGTGGTAAAGAATCAACCTGCAATGCAGAAGACCTGGGTCTTGGGCATGGGTTCAACCCATGGGTCATGAAGATTCCCTGGAGGAGGCAATGGCAACTCACTCCAGTATTCTTGCCTGGGGAAATCCCAGAGACAGAGAAGCCTGGTGGGCTGCAGTCCATGGGGTCACAAAAGAGTATAACATCTCTTCCTGACCACAGAAAGATACATACATACCATCTTTCCCTTTACTCTGTTAATGAAACAGTACTCCTTTGCAATCTACATTTTCATTTCACAGTGTTATTTTACTAAAAGAGATAAGATGTAATCGATACAATTAACAGAGCAAAATAAGGGGGAAAATACTCAAAGATGGTTCTCTTAAGTTTGCTAATCCAACAGTGCTTTAACCAAATCAATAGTTAATCCACAATTAAAAGAATGCTTATGTTGGAAAATGAAGAATACATGATCACTTTTATTACATTATTACTAATTGTTGTTTATAAATTTTGTTCTTTATTCATCCCACTTAATAAGAATAATAAATTATTTCAACTGCACGTGGAATCAAAAGTATATTTTTAAGAATTTTACTTTATTCACATGAATTGCTTTTGTTTTCTGTTTGCTTTGTACTTTTTTAACCTTCTGCTAATTACATACTTGTAGCCTTGGCTACGGAGAAGGCAATGGCAACCCACTCCAGTACTCTTGCCTGGAAAATCCCATGGAAGGAGGATCCTGGTAGGCTGCAGTCCATGGGGTCGCTAAGAGTCGGACATGACTGAGCAACTTCACTTTCACTTTTCCCTTTCATGCACTGGAGAAGGAAATGGCAACCCACTCCAGTGTTCTTGCCTGGAGAATCCCAGGGACGGTGGAGCCTGGTGGGCTGCCATCTATGGGGTCGCACAGAATCGGACACGACTGAAGCGACTTAGCAGCAGCAGCCTTGGCAAAGCAATATTAGTCACCATTTTGAACTTCTCATATAAAACAGTCTCCTTTCTTTGCCCATTCTTTACAAGTACTACAGGAAATAGTATGTCATCTTTCATTTATAGAGGATTCAAATGAGCAATGTTTCATTTCTTTAGTATATACTTCTTTACTGTAAATGAAATGTAATGAAAATTTATTGCACTAGCAATAAACTTCAGACATTTAAACAAGAACAATCTGCACTGGTCCTGCACATAGAAGCAATGAATTTTCCTTGTGTCAGTACTTGCAGCTGGATCTCTCAGCTTGGCTGAAAAACTTCCTATGGTCAGAGTACCTTTCAATGGACATTATTTCTATGATATAGTTGTCAGGACTCCACATAAAGAACAGCAGCATTGAAATATATTTACTTTTTTTTTCTAATTACAAAAGTAATGTATATTCACTATAAATGTGAGATGTCTAAAAGTGTTTAAGAAAATTTTTTTTCATATTTTGACTGTCCAGAGACATGGCTGTTTGTGTGTCTGTATACAGGCTGTATAAAAATGAACCACTGTAAAAATAACACTCTAAAATGTCCATCTTTAATTAAACATAGGTATTCAGTAATTACTTATTAAATTAAAAAAATAGTAAACTTTAACAAACTATGTGATATCATTTATATGTAGAATCTAAAAAAGCAAACCCAGAGAAAGAGTAAAGTCAGGTGACCAAGGGTTTGGAGGTGGGGAAAATGGAGAGATAGTGGTTAAAAGGTTCAAGATTCCAGTGTAGGACAAATAAGTTCTGATGAGCTACTTTGTAGAGCATGGTAGTTATAGCTAATAAAAACTGTATTATAAGCCAGAAAGTTGCTAGGAGAGTAGATATTTTATGTTATCACCAAAAGAAATATGTTTGTATGATGGGATGGAAGGGATGGAAATATAAGTTAATACTACCATGGTGATTATTTTACAACATATGAATATATCAAATCAACACACTGCACATCTTAAAATTATACAATGTTATATGTCAATTATATCTCAATAAAGTTGGGGAAAACAGTAAATTCTGTTTCAATCAAATATAATTTTTTAGTAAAGAAAAAGATTAAGGTATTTACAAATACACACATTTTAAAATATGCACATAAATCTAAGTCCTCTTTCCTTTCATTTTCATAGGAAATACAGCAAAGAATCACAGAAATGTTAAAATAGGTTTTTTTAAAAAAAGAGGGAAATTGAAAAGCAGACAGGAGGAAGAGGAACAAGTGGGGGATACAGAACAAAGTAACTGATTAAGAAGCTTAGTGTTAATAGTGAAATTGTAATACAAATAAAAGTAAGTAACTATCTGTAGATAGATTTTTTTCCCTTTTCGTCCCAAAACTTTGTTTAGGCAACATCTGACATTTCTTAGTTGAACAGGGCAGGGGAAAGGCTCCTCTGATGACTCCTGCTCACCGTGACAACCCCAAATCTGCAGATCACAGATGAGGCGGTTAGCCTGTCTCTGAGCAAAGAAGTCTGTGTGAGAAGTGAATTAAGGAGAGAGCTGAGAAGAGGGGTGGAAAACATGAGGAATGGGTTGGAAAGAGGATGCAGAGACACCATGACTTGGCTGACTATTCTCATATTTCAGTTAACTGTTTAATCTCCAATTTTAGTTCACCCTATCTCTTTAAAATTGGGGTTCCATTTTTTTTAAATTATTTTTCATTTATATTCTATTTTTTTCTCCTCCTTTAAAGGCAAGTATCTCATTTTTTAATATTTAGTCTTTATATTATAACCTCACTTAAGGTTTTTGGCCTTCATGGTTTTAGAAATAAAGAATAAAAATATACTTTGTAGGTACAATAGACTAAAGAAGCTATGGGATGTAAACAAAAATTTAGGCTCATGGTTTCTCTCTTGAACAAAAGAATCGCTGATAGTTCTGTTTACCAAGAGAACAAATATTCTGATTTGGGGAAATGGACATTTTGGTGGGGAGTGGAAATATGTCATTCTTTTTTTTTTAGACACATTCTTTGAGACATTTTTTAAGATAACCAAACGGAAGGTCAAGAAGGGTACATTGGATTCTATGGCTTTACAGTCATAAATCAAAATATAGATTTCAGAACAATCACCATTGTACATTATGTAATAAGAATGTTACAAAATACTGTTTAGTGTCAAATAAGTTTGTTAAAAGCAGTATCTCTCAGTGAAGGAAGTTTTAGTATTTTAAGCACTTTGATGTCTTTGTTTTGTGAAATGTTCTTATATATTATAGCATTTTTTAGCATCCCTGGTCCCAGCTGACTAATTATCAGTCATGTCCATCCAATCACGTGACAACCAGACATCCATTTCACACACATATGCTTTCAGGAGTCCCTCACAAGACCTGTCCTGTTCACCTCCAACCTCTATAGGGTAAACAAAGTCCAAAAATGATTCTTTAATACAAGACTTCAAAGGATTTTTAATAAGTCACACATTTTGTGAATTACCAAGAGGATGACGTAATAAAGTTGTCTTCCAAAGTGTACTTATCACTGAATTTCTATCTCATGGCATTCTACCAGTGAGTTGTGGTCAATCGTTTGGGAACCACTGATTTATGGCTGAGAACAGACATTAAGCTAGTTGTGCAGAGAACTCAGAATCACTTACTTCATTTAGTTTTGATTTGCTCTGAGGTTCTAAAATATTTTTTAACATCAAGGTGATATATTATACTGTAAAAATATTTTAAAGTATGAAATATGTAAATAAAGAAAATGCCCAATAATCCCTTCCTTCCTACAGTCTCACACAACAGAGATAAAACTGTTAACACTTTGAGGTTAAATTTCCCAGATATTTACAGAATTCCTTCTTTACCTGTACTGAGATCAACCTTTCCACTTAATGGCCTTTAATTTAGGCATCTGTCAGAACCTATCAATTGTAGACCCTGCTGGACTAACTGCTAAATCGAATGTCCCTAGACCAGAAAAAGGATACCTGCCATCACATTATCCACTTGGCAATAGTAATCAAGAGCTCAACTTAGAGCAACAACATTTAAGGTGGATTTTCTGGAAAACACACAGTTCCTTTTTCTTGAGTATATGAAAGTGTGTCTTTTGATTGTCACTCTGAGAAAATCACATATCTCCATGATAATGACCCCCTGTGGTGTAGGCTTAGAGAACTACACCTTGGCATGGTGCCTCCATTTCAATGCAGGGAAATATCCAACGGCACCAGCCATTTACTCCAAGAATGTCACCTTCACCACATTAAGATATGCTATCTTAAAGAGGCTAAAGGATGAATTCTTTCTTTGGACTCAGTTCCAGAAAAATTGGGCTTCTCTTGACCAAATAATCATTTTTGCCCCTTCTCTTTGGTTCTCATAATATTTGGGGGGCCCTACAAATACAATAAACTTTGTTTCAGGTTCTAGAATATTTAGAACTAATCTCTTGGCCTAACTCTAGCAAGTGATGCAGTTCTAATGCCATATGTGTAGGATATTAATAGGAATCCTGATTTTATCTCATTTTCCATGCCTGATGTTACTTTTGACATCAGTCCCTCACCTCTTCCATCTGACTATTCTGTTGGAACACATTGACATTTCTCATATATCTTCATAAAAGATGTATTTTATGAACACCTTTTTTGAAACAAGCCTCACATACATATTTACACACATATACATAGGTATATGTTTTGCTCTGGCTATGTAACCATGAAAAACACAAAAATTGAGATATTTTCCCCTCTTCTTTTCTTTATGCACTCAGGATGATGAAGGATTTTTAACTCCAGCATGGCTTTCTGTGAATTTCTAATTTTATTCAACTTAATACAAACTTTCTGCTTTCCTACCATGTAAAAGATACTAAAAATAATAGTAATTAAACTAACATTTCTAGTTAATGTATTTACACTCATATATTCTTCCATTTGCTAATTTTCGTCATTATTTGTTCATTTGAACTTCAGTATAAAAACACTTTAAGGTAAATTATATAGGAATCATTTTACAGAATATACTAGAGAGATAAAATGACCCTAAAACAACTTACAGAAATTCACAGCTATTCAGATAGTCCACATTCAGGATCCATACAAACATTTCTCGATAAATAACAAGCAACAAATGGTAAAATGTGCTTCAAAAGGTGGGTACAAAAATGTTTAGTTATTTTTAACTGTAATATAAAGAATGATCAAAGTGCCTTAAAAGTAACATATTGTGCTCTGGGTATTCAAGTTTTTTGCTGAAAGAGTCAAAGAAGGATTCATAGAAAGACAATTATTTGAGATTAAAGTTACATATTTTAACAAGCAGACATAAAATAAGAAAGGATGGTTTTCAGGAAAATAAACTACATGAACAAAAATGCAGAATGAGTTAAACATGTGGCATTTTGGGTGAAAAATGATTCACTTACTTTACCTTATACTTAGGATGCATTTAGAAAAGTCAAAGGACTTAAAAAGGCTAAGACAATTGAGATCCCTATATTATCTACAATGTCAAGAACTGTCCTACTGCTACCATCAGACAATGAATTCTGCCTCTGCTTTTGCTTCAGAAATTCTGGAGAGACTACAAAAAGGGATCCTAAAATAATTGAGACAATAAAGGCGATCTCTTGTTTATGGCTGAGAATTATAAAATGGTGCTTGTATTTATCACGTCAAACTACCTTCAGGTCTTTAAACCAATTCTAAAGGCATTTTCTCTGTGATGGTGGGACGACTAAGTTCTTACTACCTCCTCAGGATTAATAACATAGGCTCAGGGCCTTAAAGAAAGAGAAAATTGTCCCTTTGCAGCTTGAACATTTATCTCTTATATTCAGAGCAAACAACAGGATTTTAACAGCATTTCTGAATTATGAGGGCTTCTGCCTAAGGTTTTACTGTAGTAGGAATATTTGAACTTTTGTCCAATTGATGAAGCAGCTCTAAAAACACTTGTGAGTCCCTCGTAAGTTAGCATTTGGACTGCTCATCTCATTTCTATGCTGCTCGACACTCAGCCTGTTGCTGCCCAAAGTTATAAAATAAAACTGGGGGTAGAGCTTAAAGTTAACACAAGGGAAGAAAGTCCCTCGCTTATAATCCTGTCTTCTGAGAACTCACCTGTGCCTTGGATACGGATCACACTGGCTGCTTCCTCTGGATGTACCTCACACACTGGCTTCAAGTTGAATTTTGACCAAAAAGAGGCACCGGCAAGAGACAGGAGTACATGGGGAGAGAGGTGATGAGGTAGTCCTTTCTACCTCTTTTCCTGCTTCAGTACTTCTTTGATAATAGCTGTATCCCTCTTAAACTCCAGAACTTTCCAGGGACCAGCCTCTGCACCATGGCTCCAGCTCTCCATGGATTCTGAGAACACTATTTTCACTTCCCCTTGGCACTGGAATGCCCGGCTGCCTCAACTGTGTCAGTATTTCTATAACTATCTCTTCATTATACACTCTTTATGTAAACTATCTTCATGAATTCCGTTTCCTTCCAGGGCTCTAACTCATACAAGTAGACTAGTATTATTAATATATTAATAGTTTCTAGCATCTTACTATCATCTATTCAATTCAAGGCTCAACTTTGTCTATTTACATGATTTTCCTTTCAGGATTTATCTGTCAGATAACTTCAATATGCATTACTAGTTAGCTGCTAGTAAACAAACAAACAAAAAAACGGTTCAATATTATTTCCCTTCCTTACCTGGGAGGCTACAGAGAACCACTGAGGGAAATGTTTATAGGCAAGCTGAGTCAGCATCATCTGGGAACTAATTAGAAAGGCAAATTTTCAGGCCCCACTCAAGTTTACTGAATCAGAAACACTGGGGAGAGGTCAAATAATCTGTGTTTCAAAATGCCTTCAAGTAATTCTGCTGTATACTAAAGTTTGAGAAGTAGGCTCTTAATAGAAATTAAGAAACATCTTCCATATCCTTGTAAATTAAACACCTTCAGTATATCCCTAATTCCTGCAATAAAATTCAGCTGCTATTTAAGCCATCTAGAAGTTAACTCTAAGCTACCCTCTTGGTCTATGTCCCTTTCTTATCTGTCAAAATCCTATTTGTTACTCAAAGTCTGACATGAATGGCACTTGCCTTCAAAAGTTTTCCTGCTTTTCAAAAGTGAAATGTATCTTTTCTTCTTATTTTTTTTCCTAGTATTTTTGTGCATGGCTTGTGCTGCCTTCTTATACTCCAATGTGTTTAACTGTCTTTTCCTCCTTCTCTTAGTCTCTCCTAGACTGTTACTTACAGTAAAAATGATGCCTCAATTTTCATTAAATTCTTTATTCTGGAATTATAGAATATAGATGAGTCAAATCTTATTCTAGCATTGTCTGACCTACCAAAGTTATAGTACTTGAAAGTGCACATTCAAATATTCACTCCCAAGATAAAGTTCTTTGAGGAAATTTATATCATGTAAACAATATAAAGACTAGGGAATTTGTGAAGTTATAGTATTAAAACAGGATAAGTGTTTATGTAAAGGTAGCACACATTCTTTGTTTCTATTGATAGACAATCGCTTTATGACTAATACTATTCAAAATATAATGTATAAATGCAGGAGTATGAAGTCAGAACTGATTGAGGTGACAAAATTACTCATCTGTAATATTTATGGTTCAAAAATAATGTTACCTAGAATGCAACATTTATCAAGATTAAATTATGTTAGGAAAAAAGGATCTATGTGACAAAAGCATGAACTGTGGTAAGAGAGAAACTTTTACAACATAGATTTGTATGTATCAATGATTCATTTCATTTACTTGATACTATACATTACCAAAATATATCTGTGTTATTATGTGATCATCTAAAAATAATGCTATCAACAATCTATGGTATTTTAATTGTTATAGAATGTATACAACTTCAAAGGAAGAATTAATTTTCAGTAAACCAAGTCATCTTAAAAAAAAGAAAATGGGCTGAAATTATCCAAAACAGAGAGGTGGTCAAAAACACTGACAGCTCAAGATTTTTAGAAATCTCATAGAAAAACAGAGTCAAACTAAAGAACATGAACCTGAGGCATTTTTTATATGAGATTTGTCATTTATCATGCATTTTGCAGGCATTATTTCTAAATTCCAGGGTGTTCTTATTGAATATTTATTTTCAAGACTTTGTTAAAAATCAATAACCAGAAGGAATAAAGACCTTGAAAACAAAATGTATTTATTACCTTAATACTTATTGTCAAACACATGTCTTCCTGGTGCTAAGGTAAACTCAGTACATAGACTATTGTTTAGGGATAAACTATCTATGCAGAACAGAGTGTCTAGGTCACTGAGTCAAGATGAGCAATTTATTCCAAGATTACCTAATGTATTTGTACAGCTTAGGGTTGTAATCAGTTATCTGAGAAGTTAATTACACATTTTATGACAAAGCCAAGCTCATCCAGGCAGTGGCGAATGTAATGGTCCAACTTCTATTGAGTACTGTCTGTGCGTGAAGATTACAATAATAACCACAGTGAAAGAAATCTGCACTTTTACTTTTCTCAGCAGAAACACTTATACTTAGCAGAAACACACTTTTCCCCAAAAGCAAAGAAATATTTATGAGATGGCTGGCTAGTCAATAGTCTGAAACTAACTGAACTTTCTAAGGACAGAAGTTATAACCTTGGAGTTATTAGACAATTGCTATATACAACTGTGCTAAACAGAATAAAAACCAGAAATGTCTAACAGAATAATGTAAAATCATAGGGTATACTTTCAGGATAGAATGATGTCTTTTCATCTAGCTTTTACATTTCACACATGATGAAAATATGCCTCAGAGAGGTTAATTTGTTCCATATATTTTTTTTTTTTTCAGAGAAGCTGGAAGTTGAGGCTTTTATGTAAATTTTCTATTTTTTCAAACACTGTGGACCAAGGACTATAAGTTTGAGATCTCTGCAAATTCTTCCTACTTTGGTTTTCATTGGCCCAATCCGCTATCCCACTTTCCTTCTTAGTTTCGGGTTACTATCTTCCCACAGAATGAATGACCAAGGACCCTCCTCATGAATACTGTTACCACGGCTGTCTCAACCCCTAAGCAGCAAAGGCGTGGGCTCTCCCTTGCAGTCTATTGAGAGCTGTGCTGTCCAATAGCCACATGTAGTTATTTAAATTTAAACTATTTAAAATACAATAAGATACAAAATTGTCCATCAGTCCCAATACCCACATTCTCAGTATTCAATAGCTGTATGTGTGGCTTATGACCCCTGTATTAGAGAGAGTAGGTACAGAGCATTTCCATTATTGCCAAATATTCAATCATACACAGCTGCTATCTCAGTTCTTCAACTAATTTTAAAAACTATTTCTTTGGAACCTCTTCATATATCAGTGATGTGGCTTTCTGGCTGTTTAAAAATTCACAGACCTCAATTACCCATTTGCCATTTTCTGTGTGTTCTCCAGCATGCTGCTTAGCACTCTTCCTGGCCTATATTTAGCATTCAAAAAACCAGGTAGCAATAGTAATAATAAACCACTTATGATTTATGTAGTCATTATTTTTCAATTAATGAAGTTAATTGTTAAGAAATATCAAATGCAGGTATTTTAGTCAACCTTGCAACAGGCAATGAATAAATCTATATAAAGCAACACTGTTTTAGTGCTATAAATGTTTGCATATTGTTAGCTGCATAAATTCAATGTCCAGTTTTTTATAGTGTAGTGAAACAAGCTGCAGAACTGTACACTTATAGAATTTACTACATGCTATTACAGTTCTAAGATCTTGTGCTTACTAATTAATTTACTCATGACAATAACCCCTTGTATAGGTAATTATTATCTTTTATTTTATAGAATGGCACTTCCTAGTTGGTCCAGTAGTAAAGAATCCACCGGTCAAAGCAGGAGACACAAAAGACTTGAGTTTGATCCTTGGGTCAGGAAGGTCCCCTGAAGGAGGAAATGGCAACCCACTCCAGTATTCTTGCCTGGGAAATCCCATGGACAGAGGAGCCTGGCAGGTATAGTTCATGGGATCACAAAAGAGTCAGTAACATATTACACTTCTAAGTGCTCTATGTTTACTAATTGATTTACTCATTACAATAATAAGTTGTATAGGTAATTATTATCTTTTCCTTTATAGAACAGGAAACTGAGGCATACACAGATTCAGTTCAGTTCAGTCACTCAGTCGTGTCCAACTCTTTGTGACCCCATGGACTGCAGCATGCTGGGCTTCCCTGTCCATCACCAACTCCCGGAGTCTACCCAAACCCATGTTCATCGAGTCGGTGATGCCATCCAACTATCTCATCCTCTGTCATCCCCTTCTCCTCCTGCCTTCAATCTTTCCCAGCATCAAGGTCTTTTCCAAGGAGTCGGTTCTTTGCATCAGGTGGCCAAAGTATTGGAGTTTCAGCTTCAGCATCAGTCCTTCCAGTGAATATTCAGGACTGATTTACAGAGATTAAGTATTTAAATAAATTGTATGACTATTAAGCATCAGATTGGGGGTTTTAAGCCAGCCTTTTATGATTTTTATTTCTGTGACTTTGGACAAGTCCTATATTCCTTTTAAGGCCACACATCTGTTTTTAAATTGGGTATGATAACTTAGGTGACTGTTACAAGTGTCTTAAAAAACACTCAAGTACCATGTAGTAGGTACTCTGTAAATAAAGATTCCTTTCGCTTTGCTTCTCAAAGTATCTGGGTAAATGATCTCTATATTTAGTATTTACTTGTTTTAAAATAATATTTATGAGTCTCCTGGAGCAAAGTTTGCCTTTGGTATATGATATCTTTAACAAATATCTTAACCACTTATATATATATATGTGTGTGTGTGTGTGTGTGTATGTGTGTGTTAAGAAACCCGATTTGGTAAATGTGCACTAAATTTAGTGAGATAGATCAAATAAAATTATGAACTAATAAATTACTTTCTGAGGACACAAATGTGAATCTATTTAATGAAGAAATAAGAAAACTACAACTAGTGGATTCATTTGCTTTATACTATGAAGAATATCACTCTGTATTCCTTCTTCTGACCTTGTTCTGAATGCATTTCTAGTGCATTTACATAGGATTTTATTTTAGTCCTTATACTAAAATTAATTATGAAATTACCCTATGTCTATAACTGTCTTAGTGGAGCTTCTAGTACTAAGTTCATTCTTTTCCTGGATCTTTATTTTTTGTTTGCTGGAGCTTATAATTATCCTGAACAGAGTATTAATATGTATTAAAGCTTCTAAATGATGTTTTTGCTACATTGTGATGTGAATGCAAAAGCATTCCCTCTGGTTATAGCTGCATCTGTCTCAAACCAACAATCTAATTTTTTCAGATCCATGGGGAGTCATGCTCATTATATTCACCAGGTTTAGAGCTTCAAGCATTAATTTTTTTGGACACATGAATAATCAGAAAACTGTTAACAAGCACCAAAGAAACAAGTAGATTACGTTTCTGTATTAGAGGATTATGTGACCCAATAAGATTGTATTGCTAATATTCACGCTCTCTTTTATTCACATTGTTATTTATTGGCATGCTTGGTAAGTATTACACACCATTGTGTGCAGATTAGAAAAATACTGTCTTTTGTTAGCAAATAATGCTTGGTTTAGTGGTATTAGATATGTCCTCTGAGTTATTTTTGCACCAGCAGTGAAGTGTACTGATCATATTACTTTCCCCCTTAAACACAATCATTTCAAAGGCAACATTCATGTAATCCTACTTAAAATTCCATCTTATTAATTCCAAACTGTAGCCATATTAAGGACTCCTAAGTATAAAGCCACTATTCTTTATTTCTGATTAATGTAGAAGAAAAACACTCCATCCTATAAACATATCAAATAATTATTTAATTACAAAAATATAAGATTATTGTTACACTGTAGATATACAAACATATACGCTGAAGGTCTTGTTGTATGTGGTAGAGAGTAATTAGTGTGTGCTATGTGCTCGGCTGTGTCTGACTCTTTGTGACCCCAGGGACTGACAGGCTCCATGGGAGTCCATGGGATTCTCCTGGAAAGACTACTAAAGTGGGTAGCCATTTCCTCCTCCAGGGAATCTTCCCAACCCAGGGATTGAACTGGAATCTCCTGCGTCTCCTGCATTGGCAGGATTCTTTACCACTAGCACCGTTACAATTATAGCATTTATTCTAACAAAGCAACAGTGTTCTGCATCTGAATTGTTACATACAAATAGCCAAGACATCCTGCCTGCCTAAACTGTAATTAGTCAGTAGTTCCAAATCTTTGTTATCATGAGATAAGAACTGAGAGAGAGAAATACACCAAACTGACAAAAGAGATACACTGTCTTTACTGATCTACTGATAACTAGCTGCTGCTGCTGCTAAGCCGCTTCAGTCGTGTCCGACTCTGTGCGACCCCATAGACGGCAGCCACCGGGCTCCGACGTCCCTGGGATTCTCCAGGCAAGAATACTGGAGTGGGTTGCCATTTCCTTCTCCAGTGCATGAAAGGGAAAAGTGAAAGTGAAGTCTCTCAGTCGTGTCCGACTCTTAGCGACCCCATAGACTGTAGCCTACCAGGCTCCTCCATCCATGGGATTTTCCAGGCAAGAGTACTGGAGTGGGGTGCCGTCGCCTTCTCCAGCAAGAACTAATTAAACAGGCATTTTTCTTGCATATGCATAAGCTATTATGATATGTTGGAGATAATTCCTATTTTCTAAATGGAGAAAAAGAATTAACTAACCCATTTAAATAGATTCACTAGTAATCACTTTTGTGATTGTCTTCTTTGGTTCCCAGTTTATGGTTATGGATTTAGCAAATAAAAATAGAGGATATCCAGTTACGTGTGAATTTCAGATAAAGAACAGTTTTTAGAGTAACTGTCTCATGCATATTTGGGACACACTTATTCCAAAAAGTTATTCACTGTTTATCTAAAAGTCAAATTTAACATGGGCTTTTTCTAGTTTATTTGGGAGCCCACTCTAATCTTACCAGTTTTACAGAGTTGGTTGCTACTAGCACTTGTTTAAATATTTCTAGAAATATCATTAAGAGAAAATAATCTCTCAATCATATTTTTGTTTTAGAAATTGAGAGGGTGTATACAATTTTAGGGTCTTTTCCAATGAGTCAACCCTTCGCATGAGGTGGCCAAAGTATTGGAGTTTCAGCTTCAACATCAGACCTTCCAATGAACACCCAGGATTGATCTCTTTTAGGATGGATTGATTGGATCTCCTTGCAGTCCAAGGGACTCTCAAGAGTCTTCTCCAACACCACAGTTCAAAAGCATCAATTTTTCGGTGATACAATTTTAAAATTAATTTAAAACAGTAATTTCCTCAAAGGCTTTATGCCAACCTCAGACACTGCAGGAAAAGCGAACACTTTCAGTTTTCATTCTTACTGCCTAATAAGCCATATCTTTTATTAATACCTTTCAATTAATGGAGCGCAAAAACATGGTATCTTCCTTTAAATGAGATTGTTTAAATCTACTTAATAGCTCTTTAAACTTTACACTGAGCTGTTAACTCAGGAAGTACTTACAGAAGAAGTACTAAAATGGTACATGTGGTGGTTTAATTGAAGAATAGTCAAATAAATTCAATCTACTATTCTGTGTGAGTAAAACCAAAGATTTTATTTTCTTATCACAAAGAAAACAATGCTCAAAGATTTGGAATATATCAGGATTTAAAGCATACTTCAAAGTGAGTTTAGGACAGTGATGGGCTACATGAACATTACCAGGACAGCAAGAAAACAGTTTCATGAAATGTTGAAAATTCACTGGCATTTAGAAAACCAATAAAAATAGTTTCAAAAAATGACTTAAAACATGATTTTCAATTTCAGTTCCCTTTTTAATTCATTAAGGCCAAATGATTCAGCTAACTTTGTCATTTTTCAGTGAGAAGAAACCACAGTAGGATACCTGAACAATGGACACGTGGGATAGAAAAAGGTTAAGAAGCAGATAGAAGAAAAAAAGAACAGTGACAAAATGTATGATGACGTATAATCTTATAGCATATATTGTGAAGAATAAAGCAAGGCTAAGGTTCGTGAACATCCCATTTAGCAAATGATGCTCTAAGAAATACTTACTCTTGTACCAAATCCACCTCTATCTAACCTGTGAGCAACCTACGATGCAGGATGTATTTGACTTTTGAGGGCTGAATGAGGGTAAAAAGTAGATCACTGAAAGTCAAATCCCAAGCTTGGTGCATTGAAATTGCCCCAGCAAAGGATCCTGTTAGATGTGTTATGCAGGTTGTTCATATCTCTTCTAGCCCTATCCTCAATGAGTCCATGCTTGGTTCAGACAAAAGCTCTGAATTAAAAATAAACAGGCAAGCTATCAAAATCAAAAGCAAACACATATACATACACACACACACACACACACACACACACAGAGCAAACTTAAAACCTGAAGGAACTGATTTAACAGAAAATGAGCTGTCGGGAGTACATTACAGAGTCTGAGGTCTAGTGCAACAACAGTATTGACAGAAAGCTCAAAGAAAACAACGTCCGTTTTTAGCCAGAGTACTGTTTCTGTTATAACAATTGTGTCTGCAAAACACCCTAACATCTTTGGCACCACTGTGCTAGTTCTTACAAGAGGAGGAAAGTTTCAGAGAGGTTCAGTGTTGCCTCAGAACAACTTCAGTCAATTGTGACAGGATATCCTACTGGCATCAGTTACAGTGGCAGCAAAAAACAGTGGCAGACACAAGACTTGTCAGGGTTTCTGAAGCCTCAACACCTAACATCATCTCAAAGTGCCAGAGAAGAAATCAGTATGAATGAATGAAGTAAAAATGGAAAATGCTACATGTATTTCTAAGCGTAGATGAGATTTTCCCTGTAGACTCTCAGAAATAAGATAAAGGTTCCAAAACAGTTGTTAAGGGACAGCTAGAAAAATATTGTTTCTTCAACTATTATTCTTTCCAGTTTTTTTTTTTCTAATTTCCAGGCTGAATGAATTACAAAACACAAATTATAAAAGACAAACATGTTCCAAAAAACATTTGGGTCTATTTGATCAAGGCTATAAGATCTTTAGAATTTACATGTTTCCACAAACTCTTATTTACAAAGCTATAACAGCTAGATGGTATCATTTCTTAAAATTTTTTGTTCACTCAAAAATATATTAAATATAACAGATTTCTTTATATAATATTACACAAAAATAAAAATACAATTGTGCTCTTTTCACATGAGCTTTCTTATATGATTGTGTAGTAATTTAGATAAAAGAGAATTACTAACATATACTTTGTTCAAGAGTCTGTAAGTTAGCATTATGTCCTAAATGCTAAGTAGAAATAAAAGTTACAACTCACATAATTTGGATCTACTAGCCTTCTCTGGGGTAAGATAATTGAAATAAGTCACTTATTTTCTTTCTAGGTGTGATTAAGGTTTATTTTCTCATCCAATCTGAATACTATTTAAGAATTAAGAAACCCCTTTTGTGCAAATTTTTCTTAATACAGACAAAAAAAATGGTATTCACAGATCTTATAGACTTTATTAGCAAATGGCTAAGCTTTAATTTCTCATTAGATCTCTTATTTAAAAATTAAATAAATCAGTGCTTCTTAGATGATATATGGTTAAGAGTCATTTTACTTCAAACTTTTCAACCTATTACAGACCAAAGTTGAAATTGGCAGCAATTTCTATTTTTGAATGCTATCATCAGTTTAAAATTATATATAATTATTTCTTCTTTGGAAGCTGTTAGGTAAATATGCCATACTTGTTCACAGTTGCCCATAACTGGAGAGAAAGTTTAAAGAAATAACTACATGTGATGACAAAGATTTACTTATGGGCAAACATCATGCTGTCTAAAGCTAGTGTGGCATGCACTGCACTCTAAGGATCCCATTTATCAATGACTACTGCGGCATTTCAGGGAGGATTTCTATGTAATTCACTTTACAGTCCATGTAATATGCCTCTTCTGACTGAGTTACATAATATTATTCATTATTATTGATTTCTCTCTCTGGTGGTAAGCAATGGATGTAAGTGTGCTTATGAAGAGAAGAATGTCTGGGTGTGGGTAAGATGAAAGATGACCCGAGGCATAGGTTTGCCTTATTTATTCTTTAAATAATCATGTGGACTTACAAAAACCAGCACAAAGCCGATGATACTGCCTTTATATGCTCTTGATATTATTCAAATTTCACAGTCACTAAGGCAAACTCTAATGAGGAATTCTCTTAAAAGGTAAGCTAAAATCATTTGTGTGTTTAGACCTAATAAAGCATCATTATGGCTTTTGTAATGGAAAATTAAATAGTTAAAAAAATAGATTATAAATATTTTTACATAAAACCCACGAATATTAAGTTTGAAATTTGGAAGTAGCCAGTGTGGAGCATTTTGAATGAGAGTCTTGATCCAAATATGTATTTCATAAATTAATTTATGTATAGATTTATTTACAGAGACATAAGCAAAGACCTTGTCCTAAAAAATGAGAATAAATATTGAAAGGGAGTATTTTAAAAGAGCACATTAGGAGATAAACTGAAATTCTGAATAGTAAAAATAAAAATATCCACTATCATATTGAACTTGAACTCATAACATTCTAGTTATTCATTAATAACCATTTATTGAGAGGCTGTGTCAGATAGTATACCACCTGATGGAGATGAAGGAGGTAGACTTGATCTGTGCTCTCAGAGCAGTGTAGGAAGGCAAAGTCAACTAAACAGTTAATGAATAAGGCATCATCACGAGTGATCCTAAGACAGGGGAAATATAGAATGCTGTAAGAACACAGAGGGGGCATACAAAAATGTGTCAGAAATTAAGGAGCTCACCAAAAGGAAGTAACATTTAAATTTACAAATGTAGGGTAAGTAAGCATTGGTCCAGGAAAACATAGGGCTCAGGGGGTAATGTACCAGGCAGAAGAGGGGGCAGCATAAAAAAAGACAGATATTTGAGATGCTGTGGTACTAAACTTAGAAAAAAAAAAGCAGAGAAAGAAATTAGTAGACAAAAAGTTCAGTACACTGGAAGTGTCAAGACATAAGCAAAAGAGGTGGGCATACACCAGATTATGAGGGCTTGATAAGCATGTTAAGGAAACAGATTCTTATTTATCCTAAGGTAATGGAAAGTCATTAAAGATTTTAAAGACTAGGGAATGTTTTAGTAAGATGGTATCAGTCAAAGAGCCTGGATGATGGCATCAAGACTGAAGATACAAAGATACAGACATAGAGATAATTGAGAGGAGTAGTAGTCAAATGAGAGCTGAAGATAACCTGAATATTTGGGCAACCCGAATATCTGAACAGAAAGTGAAAGTGAAGTCGCTGAGTCATGTCCCACTCTTTGTGACCCCATGGACTGTATCCTACCTCCATCTATGGGATTTTCTAGGCAAGAGTGCTGGAGTGCGTTGCCATTTCTTTCTCCAGAGGATCTTCCCGACCAGGGAATTGAACCGGGTCTCCCACATTGTAGGCAGATGCTTTACTGTCTGAGCCACAAGGGAAGTCAGGCAACCCGAATATTTGGATAAACCAAATAATTGATAATTATCAATTATCTTCATTATCAAATATTGGGACTTCATAATTGATTTAAAGTAGCAATTGAAGAAGTGAGAGAACAATGGCTTTCTGGCTTCCCTGGTACTGTTTATTGAGAAAGGATATCCTAGAGAAAGTACAGTTTGTTTTGGGGACTCAGAATATAGTTTAAGATATGCTGAGCATTGAGAAAAGCAAGTCTGAAGTACATGATAGGTGGCTGAGCTGAGGAAAAATATGAAAGAAGGTGAGAAGTATTACTTTGTAACTGAAACCGTGGTTTAAAATGAGATCATCCAATGAAAAACCACAGTAATTTGATGGCTCTATGTATTTTATGCATTGGAGACTTTATACATGAAACTAGGTACTTCATTTTCTCCTCATCCAAGTTTAGGATCTGCTGCTGCTGCTAAGTCACTCCAGTCGTGTCCGACTCTGTGCGACCCCATAGACGGCAGCCCACCAGGCTCCTCTGTCCCTGGGATTCTCCAGGCAAGAATACTGGAGTGGGTTGCCATTTCCTTCTCCAATGCACGAAAATGAAAAGTGAAAGTGAAGTCGCTCAGTCGTGTCCAACTCTTCGAGATGCCATGGACTGCAGCCTACCAGGCTCCTCCATCCATGGGACTTTTCAGGCAAGAATACTGGAGTGGGGTGCCATCGCCTTGATCAAATCACCACAATAACGATTCTTTAAAATCTTCCTGTGAAATGTTATCAAATTTCTCAATCCTTAGAGATCTAGAATCTTAAGGAACTATAGAACTGCTTCTCTGTTGCTAAATAAATATGCCTATGCTAAGAATAGATAGATAGAAAGAAAGAAGTAAACTTAATAACCTGGGGATAGCCTTAGGACACAGCAAATGTCAGATTCCAGAATATATGGCAGATTTCACTTAGATAAATTCCTGGTTGATGCAGTTTCACTGATATTTCCAGAATGTACTTCAGTGACCTTCTGGAGCTTCCCTTATTTAGTATTTTCTCCTCTTCTCATATAACTTATAAATAAGAAATATCATGTCATTTTGAATGTTGGGAAATCTGAACTCTGTAAATCTGCTATGTTTAAATGGGTGGTAAAGATACACTTCCTGCTTAAATTCAATCTACAATTAAAAGCAATAGTGGTGGAAAACCGATGTCCAGTGTAAAATATTGTTAGCAATGACTTTCAATCCTTCCAAATCTCTCCATTCTACTCACTTTCCCATCATCCTACATTGCTGTCATTTCAAAACTTGTTCATTTTCTTCAGGCCTCTACTTTTCCCTTTAGGAGATGGAGAAAGAGTTAAGAGGTTGCAAGAGCTAATCTTACCTCTGTTTTCACTTAGGAAATAAAGGCCCTTAGATGTAAGCTCTCTCAATTTACTGCTTTCTCTATTGCTGATCACCCTTTGTCCTAATAACCTTATCGTTTTACTCACTTATTCTTATTGTGTGTGTAATGTCACTTCAATCGTGTCCAACTCATTGTGACCCCATGGACCATAGCCCGCCAGGCTCCTAGGTCCATGGGATTCTTCAGGCAAGAATACTGGAGTGGGTTGCCATGCCCTCCTCCAGGGGACCTTCCCAGCACAGGGATCGAACCCACATGTCTTGTCACCTGTATGGGCAGGTGGGTTCTTTACACTAGCGCCACTTGGGAAGCCCCTTTATTCTTATTACTTCCACCGAAAAACTATTTACCAGACACATTCTTCCAGATTTAGACCAGTTTCTCAGCACTGAACTTTATTCCATATCCTGTATCATTTTTCTTAACCACTTCTTCCTCTCCTAAATTAAAACTCCCTCTCCTTACTCCCACCTTTTTCTTAACACATAAAGAAAAAGCTTGAATCACCCTCTTTAAATACAAAAGTAACTAGTTACCTAACCAACATAAAGCAAACAAACAAAAACATCAACATAAATCTTTCTAAAACCATATACATCCCCACTATACATTGTGAAGGATGTTACTTATGTTAAAGTGTGTTAGATGCTCAGTCATGTCTGACTCTTTGCAACTCCATATACTATAGCCCACCAGGCTCCTCTGTCCATGGAATTTTCAAAGCAAGAATACTGGAGCAGGTTGCCATTTCCTCCTCCAGGGAACCTTCTTAACCCACGGATCGTACCTGTATCTCCCACATTGCAGGCAGATTCTTTACTGTCTGAGCCATCAGGAACCCCTACGTAAATTAAGCATGCACCATTTCTAACTTCATGTAGAGCATCTAGTACACCACACTTTATGCAACCAGAAAAATTAATATTTTTAAAAGGCATATCTATTATATACTGTAGATAGCATATATAGTGTATATATATATATATAAATATATATATACACGCATAGATAAAATTTCTTTTTTCAGAATATCAACAGAGATCTATTAGCAATGGTAGGTAATTGAAATAGAAAGATATTAATTTATGTATTATTTGTATAGAATGTACAGTAACTATCATGGCAACAATTACAGTAGAGATCATACTAAAAATGATAGTGATGATGATGGTGTTGATGACAATAATGATGTTGATTATTTTAAATAAAGTTTGCAGTATATTTAAAATATGCAAGGGATAACTCTTCTGTTGTTTACTCAAGCCAAAAGAAATATTCAATAAATGATTGTATTAATGTTTATTCTGCTAACATTTATATTAAGGATTAAGCCTTTAATGACATAAAACAGTATGAAATAATTTAAAAATTGTTTCACTGAGATCAAAGTTAATTTGTTAATTATACTTTTGAAGAAAAGTTAAAAGTACATATATAAAACTATGAGTTATTCAATCTCATCCAGTCAACTTGAAATTAAAATTGAAAGAGACTACACAGAAATACAAAGGATCATAAGAGACTACTACCAACAGCTATATGCCAATAAAATGGACAACTTGGAAGAAATGGACAAATTCTTAGAAAAGTATAACTTTCCAAAACTGAACCAGGAAAAAACAGAAGATCTTAACAGACCCATCACAAGCACGGAAATCAAAACTGTAATCAGAAATCTTCCAGCAAACAAAAGCCAAGGACTAGACAGCTTCACAGTGGAATTCTACCAAAAATTTAGAGAAGAGCTAACACCTATCCTACTCAAACTCTTCCAGAAAATTGCAGAAGATGGGAAACTTCCAAACTCATTCTATGAGGCCACCATCACCCTAGTTCCGAAACCACAGAAAGATGCCACAAAAAAAGAAAACTACAGGCCAATATCACTGATGAACATAGATGCAAAAATCCTTAATAAAATTCTAGCAAACAGAATCCAACAACATATTAAAAAGATCATACATCATCACCAAGTGGGCTTTATCCCAGGAATGCAAGGTTTCTTTAACATCTGCAAATCAATCAATGTAATACACCACATTAACAAATTGAAAGATAAAAACGATATGATTATCTCAATAGATGAAGAAAAAGCCTTTGACAAAATTCAACATCCATTTATGATAAAAACCCTCCAGAAAGCAGGAATAGAAGGAACATACTGCAACTTAATAAAAGCTATATATGACAAACCCACAGCAAACATTATTCTCAATGGTGAAAAATTGAAAGCATTTCCCCTAAAGTCAGGAACAAGGCAAGGATGCCCACTTTCACCACTACTAGTCAACATAGTTTTGGAAGTTTTGGCCACAGCAATTAGAGTGGAAAAAGAAATAAAAGGAATCCAGATAGGAAAAGAAGAAGTAAAACTCTCACTGTTTGCAGATGACATGATCCTCTACATAGAAAACCCTAAAGATTCTACCAGAAAATTACTAGAGCTAATCAATGAACATAGTAAAGTTGCAGGATATAAAATTAACACACAGAAATCCCTTGCATTCCTATACTCCAATAATGAGAAAACAGAAAGAGAAATAAGGAAACAATGCCATTCACCATTGCAACAAAAAGAATAAAACACTTAGGAATATATCTACCTAAAGAAACAAAAGACTTATATATAGAAAACTATAAAACACTCATGAAAGAAATCAAAGAGGACACAAACAGATGGAGAAATATACCGTGTTCATGGATTGGAAGAATTAATATAGTGAAAATGAGTATACTACCCAAAGCAATCTATAGATTCAATGCAATCCCTATCAAGCTACCAATGGTATTTTTCACAGAACTAGAACAAATCATTTCACAATTTGTATGGAAATATAAGAAACCTCGAAGAGCCAAAGCAATCTTGAGAAAGAAGAATGGAACTGGAGAAATCAACCTGCCTGACTTCAGGCTCTACTACAAAGCCACAGTCATCAGGACAGTATGGTACTGGCACAAAGATAGAAATATAGATCAATGAAACAAAATAGAAAGCCCAGAGATAAACCCACGCACCTATGGACACCTTATCTTCGACAAAGGAGGCAAGAATATACAATGGAGAAAAGACAATCTCTTTAACAAGTGGTGCTGGGAAAACTGGTCAACTACTTGTAAAAGAATGAAACTAGAACACTCCCTAACACCATACACAAAAGTAAACTCAAAATGGATTAAAGATCTAAACATAAGACCAGAAACTATAAAACTCCTAGAGGAAAACATAGGCAAAACACTCTCCGACTTAAATCACAGCAGGATCCTCCATGACCCACCCCCAAGAATATTGGAAATAAAAGCAAAAATAAACAAATGGGACCTAATTCAAATTAAAAGCTTTTGCACAACAAAGGAAACTATAAGCAAGGTGAAAAGACAGCTTTCAGAACGGGAGAAAATAATAGCAAACGAAGCAACAGACAAACAATTAATCTCAAAAATATATAAGCAACTGCTGCAGCTCAATTCCATAAAAATAAACGACCCAATCAAAAAATGGTCCAAAGAACTAAACAGACATTTCTCCAAAGGAGACATACAGATGGCTAACAAACACATGAAAAGATGTTCAACATCACTCATTATTAGAGAAATGCAAATCAAAACCACAATGAGGTACCATTTCACACCAGTCAGAATGGCTGCTATCCAAAAGTCTACAAGCAATAAATGCTGGAGAGGGTGTGGAGAAAAGGGAACCCTCTTACACTGTTGGTGGGAATGCAAACTAGGACAGCCACTATGGAGAACAGTGTGGAGATTCCTTAAAAAACTGGGAATAGCACTGCCATATGACCCAGCATTCCCACTGCTGGGCATACACACCGAGGAAACCAGAATTGAAAGAGACGTGTGTACCCCAATGTTCATCGCAGCACAGTTTACAATAGCCAGGACATGGAAGCAACCTAGATGTCCATCAGCAGATGAATAGATGAGAAAGCTGTGGTACATATACACAATGGAATATTACTCAGCCATTAAAAGAAAAAATACATTTGAATCGGTTCTATTGAGTTGGATGAAACTAGAGCCCATTATACAGAGTGAAGTAAGCCAGAAAGAAAAACACCAATACAGTATACTAATGCATATATATGGAATTTGAAAGATGGTAACGATAACCCTATATGCGAGACAGAATAAGAGACACAGATGCATAGAACAGTCTTATGGACTCTGAGGGAGAAGGTGAGGGTGGGACGTTCTGCAACAATAGCATTGAAACATGTATATTATCATATGTGAAACAGAACACCATTCCAGGTTCAATGCATGAGACAAATTTCAGGGCTGGGGCAATGGGATGACCCACAGGGATGGGGTGGGGAGGGAAGTGGGAGGGGGGTTCAGGATGGGGAACACATGTAAACCCATGGCTGATTCATGTCAGTGTATGGCAAAAACTACTACAATATTGTAAAGTAATTAGCCCTCAACTAAAATAAATAAATTTATTTAAAAAAATAAAATAAAATTGAGAGACATGTAAACTATACTTATTGTTACTCTTGTTGTTTATTACAAACATTTCTCACTACTTAAAGCCAACAGCTAGTGTAAATTACATGAATATAAGTGAAGGACCTTTTATCCAAATAAATCTATTCAGTAATAAGTTTCTTATAGGAATGATAAAAACAGTTTTAAACCAAAATCTTTATAAATCATATACCCAGCCTACCTATAATTTTTCATCTTTACAAAATTATATTAATTATATTAATCTGTAATGTTTTATACTTGAATAATACTAAGGTTTCTACACATGTCGAATTTGAAATATTTTAATAGTATTTAAAAAAAAAAAAATACATGACCCGAATAAGAACGTTTTCAGACAATGATACTGAACTTTATTCTCCAGTTATTATTTAATGAACTTTGATATACTAGGTAAGAAACTGAAATATTATCATATTCTTGCATAAGTAAAAGCAATATTTTGCCTATCAAATTAACTACAATATTTATGTAAACTTTATAATAAGCACATGTTATTAGAAATTTAAATATTCCATTCTCTCCAAAGGGAACCATTCTCCACTAGTAGGAATGTAAATTGGTGCAGTCACCTTGGAAAAAAGTACAGAGATTTCTCAAAAAACTAAAATCAGAGCTGTCATCAGTTCAGTTCAGTAGCTCAGTCGTGTCTGATTCTTTGTGACCCCATGGACTGCAGCAGGCAAGGCCTCCCTGTCCATGACAACTCCTGGAGTTTAATCAAACTCATGTCCATTGAGTCAGTGATGTCATCCAGCCATCTCATCCTCTGTTGTCCCCTTCTCCTCCCACCTTCAATCTTTCCCAGCATCAGGGTCTTTACAAATGAGTCAGCTCTTCACATCAGGTAGCCAAAGTATTTGAGTTTCAGCTTCAACATCAGTCCTTCCAATGAACACTCAAGACTGATCTCCTTTAGGATGGACTGGTTGGATCTTCTTTCAGTCCAAGGGACTCTCAAGAGTCTTCTCCAACACCACAGTTCAAAGGCATCAATTCTTCGGCGCTCAGCTTTCTTTATAATCCAACACTCACATCCAAACACGACTACTGGAAAAACCATTGACTAGACAGACTTTGTTGGCAAAGTAACGTCTTTGCTTTTTAATACACTGTCTAGGTTGGTCATAACTTTTCTTCCAAGGAGTAAGCGTCTTTTAATTCATGGCTGCAGTCACCATCTGCAGTGATCTTGGAGGCCAAAAAAATCAAGTCTTCCACTGTTTCACCATCTATTTGCCATGAAATGATGGGACCAGATGCCATGATCTTAGTTTTCTGAATGTTGAGATTTAAGCCAACTTTTTCACTCTCCTCTTTCACTTTCATCAAGAGGTTCTTTAGTTCTTCTTTGCTTTATGCCATAAGGGTGGTGTCATCTGCATATCTGAGGTTATTGATATGTCTCCTAGCAATCTGGATTTCAGCTTGTGTTTCATCCAGACCAGCGTTTGTCATGATGTACTCTGCATACAAGTTAAATAAGTAAGGTGACAATATACAGCCTTGAAGTACTCCTTTTCCTATATGGACCAGTCTGTTGTTCCATGTCCAGTTCTAACTGTTGCTTCCTGACCTGCATACAGATTTCTCAAGAAGCAGGTCCGGTGGTCTGGTATTCCCATCTCTTGAAGAATTTTCCACAGTTTATTGTGATCCACACAGTCGAAGGCTTTGGCATAGTCAATAAAGCAGAAATAGATGTTTTTCTGGAACTCTCATGGTTTTCCATGATCCAGCAAATGTTGGCAATTTGATCTCTGGTTCCTCTGCCTTTTCTAAAACCAGCTTGCACATCTGGAAGTTCACAGTTCACATACTGTTGAAGTCTGGCTTGGAGAATTTTGAGCATTTCTTTACTAGCGTGTGAGATGAGTGCAATTGTGTACTAGTTTGAACAGTCTTTGGGATTGCCTTTCTTTGGGACTGGAATGAAAGCGAACCTTTTCCAGTCCTGCGGCCACTGCTGAGTTTTTCAAATTTGCTGGCATATTGAGTGCAGCACTTTCACAGCATCATCTTTCAGGATTCGAAATAGCTCAACTGGAATTCCATCACCTCCACTAGCTTTCTTTGTAGTGATGCTTCCTAAGGCTCACTTGACATCATATTCCAGGATGTCTGGCTCTAGGTGAGTGATCACACCATCATGCTTATCTGGGTCATGAAGATTTTTTTTGTACACTTCTTCTGTGTATTCTGGCCAGAAATTCCACTTCTATACATATATCCAGATAAAACTATAATTTAAAAAGATACATGCCCCAATGTTCCCAATGTTCATTACAGCACTATTACAATAGCCAAGACACGGAAATAACCTAAATGTCCGTCAGCACATTGGATAGAAGATTGGTATATATAAAACTGGAACATACTCAGTCATAAATAAGAATGAAATAATGCCATCTGCAGCAACCTAAATGGACCTAGAGATTGCTATGCTAAGTGAAGTAAGTTAGAAATTGAAAGACTAATAATATATGTTATCACTTATATATGGAATCCAAAATATGACACAAATGTACTTATTTATGAAATAGAAACATACTAAAGGTCATAGAAAACAAACTTATGGTTACAAAAGGGGAAAAGGGATGGAGGGGGAATACATTAAGAGTTTCTAATTAACAGATACAAACTACTCTATATAAAACAAGTAAAAAACATGGTCCTACTCTAGAGCCCAAGGAGCTATATTCAATATCCTGTAACAAATCATAATGAAAAAGAAAATACAGCGGTATATATACATATATATATATAAATGAATTACTTTGTTGTACAGCAGAAACTAACATACCTTTGTTAATTAACTACAGTTCAATAAAAAATATTTTCTTTCAAATATAAAAATAAATTTTAACAATAAATCAAATATATAAAACATTGAGAAAACTACATCTCTAGAACTTTAAAATCATTATTTATATGAAAAATATTGATAAAACTTTAATAAATGCATGTCCCAAAAAATCTGGTTTATGGATTATTCAGTGCCTTGTATAATTTTTTTTCCTCACTCCCTCTCTTTCTTTTCTACCTTCCTTCTTTCCATTTAAATAACCAGGATTCCCATTTTAATTTCATGTGAAGAACAGAGACAGTACCTAATCACAGTAGCAGATCAGTTAAAACAAATTGTTAAAAAATAAATATTTGAAAAGTAATAGATCCAAATAAAAATCTGGATAGGCATTATTTTTTTTCACTATAATTTAATTAGTGTACCAGTAAAACAAGAACTTTGCTGGTATACTTTCCAATTCAGTTGAAACTAAATTACATTTTCTTTTGAAAACTATAAGCTCATGAAATAAATTTATAAAGTAAAAGTTTATAATGAAACTGTGACTAAATCTTACAGTATTATTATATTTAAATTACCTAATGGTAAGATGAGTTATTAGATAATAAGATAGACAAATAAACTAGCATCATTTAATAAATATAGAATGGAGACATGTAAAGATTATTAATTTTCTTCAGAAAATGCTTTATATTCTCAGCCAATGAGCTATACTATACGGGTGCATTTACATTTTACTTTTTATTCAAAATAAATGTAAAGCTTGGAAGAGTAACTTATCCTCATAATTTCCACTGAGATAAACTGTGGGTTTAACTCTCTCCAAAATGAAATTTCCTGTGACAAATGTCACCTTCCAGTCCTACATAAACAGAATTTAATTACCTTTTGTATGGCAACCCAAAATTTTCATTGCAAAAATATATATAATGTGTCTTAATAGTATTTGTTATTTTTAGCATAAATCATGTCAAATATTTGACTCAATCTCTCATTCAGGATTATGTGTAAAGTCGATGCTTACTAATATTTTAAAATTTAAGTTTACATTTGTATTGAATTTGTCAAGAAACAAGAAACTGTTTAAAAAAAAAACTTTTATTATCACAGTGAATATAACAGATTTATGTAAAGATATTGAAAGAAACTTAGTTGCTTAGTACTCAAAAGAATTCACTAGGTAATAAAGTGTTTAAGGTTTACAGAATATAACTCTTATAGAATATAATGCTTAAAGAATATATCAGTTTTTGTAGCACAAGTTGCGGTGGTGGGAGAGTTGATGCACAGAAGCAGAAGCATTAAAAGTGACTAGGAGTAGTCTTGGGGTTGAAGAAAAAGCAATTCATTTAGAAAAAGCTGGTAGAATTTATGCTTTTATCAAGCCTATCAGAAATGGTCCTAGAAGTTTTTCTTTTATGGTAATATTTGGAGGTTTTAATCTACATTCAAAAAGACAGCCTAGATTTATAAGGCTTGAAATAGACAAGCAATACCAAAATCCATCTCCAGTGTCCAGCAGGCATCCCCAGAAAAAAGTTAAAACTCTGCCAAAATGTTTGTCTGAAAATCTCACTCTCGTAAATAATAAGTAACATCCTCATTTATATATTAATGAAAGCTATAACATGATGGACTGTTATGTGCTTGGATTTTTAAACTGGCAGCATAATTTTAAATTGGGATTACAACCTCTTACAGAAGGTTAATAGAGAGTTGGAAAAAGAAAAAAGGAAAATGAAAAAATGCTGAGAGACAGATGTAGAGGACTTGATGAAAGAAAAGACTTGGATCCAAAAAACCCTATTGGAGACTTCTGGAGCAGGGTGAGGGTTTACCAAAGTCAGACAAATGTTTTCTATCACTTGCTTCAAACTCCATTAATATATCTTCATTTTCTCCCCAGGCTGGGTAATTTATATGACTTTGGGCAACTGAAACTCTTTGAGACAAGCTCCATTTACCTCTCAACAAGAAGGCATTCAGATAACTGTAATCATTTTCTTATCTTTACTTCCTTAAAAAAGACCCCAGGTTACAGGCAGTCCTGGGAGTGCCTTGGCATTTAACAATCAGAAGGCTCATTCCCCTCTGAAATAATTATGAAAATTAATCTTGATAATGTGTCTGTGTAAAAATGCCTGGTGACATGTAAAACACAATAAAATGGGAAGCAGTCTTAACATGCTAAATAGTGGAACCATAGTTTTCTGGAAGACTAAATAGCGGTAACATCTTCACACTCACTGGAACACTATCAACATTTTATTTTCTCAATTGACATAAGAACCTGTCCTTAGCCTTGTCAGGGCAATCACTTGGTAAAAGGAAACCTAGTGTTCATCTATTGCTACTAGTCCAGGCAAAGTGGCTTTCAGGGCTATTGAGCTGAAAAGTAGATAAAGGTAGACAAGAAAATTATTTCCTAGAGTCATTCCTGAGTTTAAATACACCAAAACACTAGATGTAAAATGTTCAGACTGAACAGAGGAAAAGGTACCCAGGACCACACGCTCCCATTCACTTCATGCTTCTCTCTCAAAGTCCCTTTCCTAGTTAGTTAAAGACAACATCAATGTGCCCCCCTCATCCCACCTTTGCTAATACAGAACAAGAGGCCAAAGTCTTAGAGCTCAAGAACCAAAACAGTGTCTCCATGACCTTGTTTCATCAACCAGAATCAGGTTGAAAGGATTCAGAAATAATACCAACAACTGGATAAAAAAAATTACTCAAAAATAAATAAAATGTTAACACCAAAGGCAAAATATGTTTATTCACGAGCAAATCAGGTAACACTTAAACAATAAATATAAGAATATTAGAAAAGCTTTCATAAATTGAGATTTTGAGTATTTGAAAGTTCCTACTGAAGTTTTTCTCATTAATTATTTTTGTCCAACATCTGTAATACTGGATTACGGATGTAACCCATCTGTAACATTGGATACTCAATGTTAAAAAGGAAATAACATTCAGATGCCCTTTTCAAAAAATTCCTTAGTTTGATACTGAGATAGAAATTGTTAGGTGGTTAGCGTAGCAACTCTGAGACCTTGGTCTGTTTTAATAAATATCTTGCTCCATGAAGCTAAAACTATACCCTGTGTCCTGAATTTCTGACTCTCAGAGAAATGTATGCTTGGCCTGATAAATTATCAGCACTCAGATCCAGGAAAGGGTAGTAAGTAACTTTTGTTCCATTAACTGGTGATCATTGACTTTTAGCCTATACATCTAGTCCATTGTAAAATGGCCAAGGGTCATAAGAAAAGGTCAGGGGATGGTGACTTAATGTCTAAAAAAGCTAACAATCTGAGGTATGAAAGAAGCCATAAAGATGTCAATTTAAACACTGTGACCTTTAAGCTGATTGGCTAGAAATGACATATGTTAAAAGTCAGAACCAATCAAAAAAGTACAAATCAATACTAGTAAGGATATGCTTCTGCTGCTGCTGCTAAATTGCTTCAGTCGTGTCCGACTATTAGCGACTCCATGGACTGAAGCCTTCCAGGCTCCTCCATCCATGGGATTTTTTCAAGGCAAAAGAGTACTGGAGTGGGGTGCCATTGCCTTCTCCAAGTAAGGATATGAACGGCTGTAATACCTGCCTTTCAGGGCTCTTCACCCCCTCTCAGAGGATATGCTGAGAGCTTTGTACTTTCTTTCCCTCTAAAGTAAATGCTGTTTCCTTGCTACTGTGAGTATTTGTGTGTTTGTGAAGTTCCTTCTTTGGCTCTGCGAAAAAGAACTCGGATTCCCATCCCATTTCAATACATTTTTAATTTGACAGGCACATCAAACTTAAGGAAGTAATTATACCGACTAAAATAATTTTGTATATATACACTTGATTTCATTCTGAAAGTTAAAATGATCTCATTATTGCTTAATTTTTACCTGTTTGCTAACAAGATTATTTTTAAAAAGTATTTTAAAATCAGTGTCAACGTCATATCAAAGAAGAAATATGACTTGAAATTTTGAAAAATGACAGACATGTGTCCATAAGATTAATATTTCCATAGACCAATGAACATAAGTATTATGCTATATAATTAGATTGATTTTTTAAAATACCATACTCAGAATTCATATTTCTTATACTATCAGAAAATATTCCTGGCATGTATGATTGACAATCATATGTACAAATATAATCCAAACATCTTGGCCTTCTATCTTTATAGAGATAAAGAGGAAAAGATTATTAAATAGAGTTCATCATTATTATTACCGGGACATTTAAGAAACTGAAAAAGATGTAAACTGTCATTAAGTAGGGAAGTACATTAAACAGACAAAAAAAAAGAAAATCCAGCTACACATTAGATTTTTGCATTGTTGGAATACAAAAAGGAAGTTTTAGTAACAAAATATTTACACATTTTAATAGGCTTCCAAAAGTGCCATCATCTATATATTTCTGATCTACTATTATAAAAATGGTCTAATTTTTTTTCCCACATAATAGGGACAACAGATCTATTCTGCACTAAATCATTCCTATACTAAATCACTCTCAGCATGGTGCTATCTTTGAGATAATTTTCTGAGGTTAAAAGTACAGTGCTATAAATATAAAAAACAACTGATCAAAAAAGTATTAAACTCAGAGCTTTGATCTTAAATACTAGCAGTTTTTAAAAGTTTGCAATGGCTCAAGCTACATTTATTACTCAATGAAATTTTCCGTAAGACCCATAACCTCTGTTCCCTATATCATGGCAATCACAAACCTTGGTTATCAGCCAGTTCAGTAATATCAAATGAAAATATTCCACA
Organism: Giraffa tippelskirchi; assembly: GCF_054371585.1. Taxonomy (NCBI): domain Eukaryota; kingdom Metazoa; phylum Chordata; class Mammalia; order Artiodactyla; family Giraffidae; genus Giraffa; species Giraffa tippelskirchi. Next base: position 77,052,534 of record NC_137275.1, on the reverse strand, counting down.
AGAATCATTTGTTTTAAATAAAATCAATAGGAAATAAAAGAAGGTAGATTAAGAATTTCAATTACTGAGACTAATTTCAGGCCAAAAGCAAGTGCATACTATACTGGTTGCATTACTTGAGGACAATTTCATACTTCCAGGAACCACTACCTTCCACTAAATGGCTATACATTGCCTATGTCTAAAGCAAATCCCACTGTGGCTGTGCAGGACACCAGTACCAACATATGCAATGACTGCTGGTAACTCTAAATATATTATAATATACTTTGTTAGTGCCTTCATAATTGTGCTTGTAATCAGTGCCAAAAGAAATGTGGATGGATTTTGACTTGGAAAGGTATAAGTAGCTGAAACATGTGGAAAGATATTAAAACTTGGAGAAAACAGTAACCCAGTAAAATGGTATTTGCTTTGCTTTCTTTAGCTATGACTTATGTTGCCATAAGAAGACCAGAAGGAATAGTGACAACTACTGTATAAACACCCTCAATATTAATAATAATAATAAAGATCCCTTCAGTTCAGTACAGTTCAGTTGCCCAGTCGCGTCCAACTATTTGCAACTCCATGAACCACAGCGCGCCAGGCCTCTCTGTCCATCACCATCTCCCGGAGTCCACCCAAACCCATGTCCATTGAGTCGGTGATGCCATCCAACGATCCCATCCTCTGTCCTCCCCTTCTCCTTCTGTCCTCAATCTTTCCCAGCATCAGGGTCTTTTCAAATGAGTCAGTTCTTCGCATCAGATGGCCAAAGTAATGGAGTTTCAACTCCAACATTAGTCCTTCCAATGAACACCCAGGACTGATCTCCTTTACGATGGACTGGTTGGATCTCCTTGTAGTCCAAGGGACTCTCAAGAGTCTTCTCCAACACCACAGTTCAAAAGCATCAATTCTTCTGTGCTCAGCTTTCTCTACAGTCCAACACTCACATCCATACATGACTACTAGAAAAACCATAGCCTTGAATAGATGGACCTTTGTTGACAAAGTAATGTCTCTGCTTTTTAATAGGCTATCTAGGTTGGTCATAACTTTCCTTCCAAGGAGTAAGTGTCTTTTAATTTCATGACTGCAATCACCATCTGCAGTGATTTTGGAGCCCAGAAAAATAAAGTCAGCCACTGTTTCCACTGTTTCCCCAACTACCTGCCATGAACTGATGGGACCAGATGCCATGATCTTAGTTTTCTGAATGTTTAGCTTTAAGCCAACTTTTTCACTCTCCTCTTTCACTTTCATCAAGAGGCTCTTTAGTTCTTCTTCACTTTCTGCTATAAGGGTGGTGTCATCTGCATGTCTGAGGTTATTGATATTTCTCCCGGCAATCTTGATTCTAGCTTGTGCTTCCTCCAGCCCAGTGTTTCTCATGACGTACTCTGCATACAAGTTAAATAAGTAGGGTGACAATATACAGCCTTGAAGTACTCGTTTTCCTATTTGGAACCAGTCTGTTGTTCCATGTCCAGTTCTAACTGTTGCTGCCTGATCTGCATATAGATTTCTCAAGAGGTAGGTCAGGTGGTCTGGTATTCCCATCTCTTTCAGAATTTTCCACAGTTTATTGTGATCCACACAGTCGAAGGCTTTGGCATAGTCAATAAAGCCGAAATAGATGTTTTTCTGGAACTCTCTTGCTTTTTTGATCATCCAGCAGATGTTGGCAATTTGATCTCTGGTTCCTCTGCCTTTTCTAAAACCAGCTTGAACATCTGGGAGTTCACAGTTCATGTATTACTAAAGCCTGGCTTGGAGAATTTTAAGCATTACTTTACTAGCATGTGAGATGAGTGCAATTGTGTGGTAGTTTGAGCATTCTTTGGCATTGCCTTTCTTTGGTATTGGAATGAAAACTGACCTTTTCCAGTCCTGTGGCCACTGCTGAGTTTTACAAATTTGCTGGCACATCGAGTGCAGCACTTTCACAGCACCATCTTTCAGGATTTGAAATAGCTCAACAGGAATTCCGTCGCCTCCACTAGCTTTGTTTGTAGTGATGCTTCCTAAGGCCCACTTGACTTCACATTCCAGGATGTCTGGCTCTAGGTTAGTGATCACACCATCATGATTTTCTGGGTCGTGAAGATCTTTTTTGTACAGTTCTTCTGTGTATTCTTGCCACCTCTTCTTAGTATCTTCTGCTTCTGTTAGGTCCATACCACTTCTGTCCTTTATGGAGCCCATCTTTGCATGAAATGTTCCCTTGGTATCTCTAATTTTCTTGAAGTGCTCTCTAGTCTTTCCCATTCTGTTGTTTTCCTTTATTTCTTTGCATTGTTCACTGAGGAAGGCTTTCTTATCTCTCCTTGCTATTCTTTGGAAGTCTGCATTAAAATGGGTATATCTTTCGTTTTTTCCTTTGCTTTTTGCTTCCCTTGTTTTCACAGCTATATGTAAGGCCTACTCAGACAGTCATTTTGCTTTTTTGTATTTCTTTTTCTTGGGGATGGTGTTGATTCTTGTCTCCTGTACAATGTCACGAACATCCGTCCATAGTTCATCAGGCACTCTGTCTATCAGATCTAGTCCCTTAAATTTATTTCTCACTTCCACTGTATAGTCATAAGGGATTTGATTTAGGTCATACCTGAATGGTCTAGTGGTTTCCTCCATTTTCTTCAATTTCAGTCTGAATGTGGCAATAAGGAGTTCATGATCTGAGCCACAGTCAGCTCCCAGTCTTGTTTTTGCTGACTGTCTAGAGCCTTTTCCTGTTTGGCTGCAAAGAATATAATCAATCTAATTCCAGTGTCCACCATATGGTGATGTCCATGTGTAAAGTCTTCCCTTGTGTTGTTGGAAGAGGGTGTTTGCTATGACCAGTGCATTCTCTTGGCAGAACTCTATTAGACTTTGCCCTGCTTCATGTTGTACTCCAAGGCCAAATTTGCCTGTTACACCAGGTGTTTCTTGACTTCCTACTTTTGCATTCCAGTCCCCTATAATGAAAAGGACATCTTTTTTGGGTGTTAGTTCTAGAAGGTCTTGTAGGTCTTCATAGAACCGTTCAACTTCGGCTTCTTCAGCATTACTGGTCGGGGCATCGACTTGGATTACCGTAATATTGAATGGTTTGCCTTGGAAATTGGAGAAGGCAATAGCAACCCACTCCAGTACTCTTGCCTGGAAAATCCCATGGACGGAGGAGCCTGGTAGGCTTCAGTCCATAGGGTCGCTAAGAGTCAGACATGACTGAGCAGCTTCACTTTCACTTTTCACTTTCATGCATTGGAGAAGGAAATGGCAACCCACTCCAGTGTTCTTGCCTGGAGAATCCCAGGGATGGCGGAGCCTGGCGGGCTGCCGTCTATGGGGTCGCACAGAGTCGGACACGACTGAAGCGACTTAGCAGCAGCAGCAGCAGCCTTGGAAATGAATAGAGATCATTCTGTCGTTTTTGAGATTGCTTTAAGACCCCTTAAAGAACTGAAAAAAAAAAATTTCCTACATTATACCATGGACACAGTGAGCATTAGCTGAATATTTGCCTCTCTTTTATTTTATATTTATTCTGAAGAGAAGTAATATAAGTCAATATTTCAGGTCAATGTGCAATTCTATGCCAACTCCTCTATGAGGTGGGACTCGTTTCACAAAACTTTAGGTTTCTTTTACAGAATTTATGATTCTGTGTTATAGTTATTTGGACAAGTGTCTATCTCCATAATGAACTGCTAATTCTTTTAAGTTAGAAATTGGCTTCTATTCATCCTGATATGTCCACAAGCCACTGCAATGTTTTTTAAGAAAATTTAGGCGTAAAATAAGTATCTGGAGAATCAATGACAAAAGGAATGGATTATAGACGTGCTTTTGAAGGAATCTTAAAATGTTTCTTTTATTTTTATATCATATGCCAATGCCATTATCATAATCATTCTCACTAGAGAGTGATAGTTTTATTCATGTATGTATTCAACAAATATTTATCGCATATCTGTCATGTGCCAGTCTCGAGCTAAGCCCTGAGCTAAAGGGGAGAAGATGCCATACTGGAATTCTGCCATCACAGAGCTTAAATCATAAATGCAAATAAGATATTAAAAATCTAAATAAAACAAACACAAATGACCCCAAATACCCAAAGCAATCTTGACAATGAGAAAACAGACCTGGAGGAATCAGATTCCCTAACTTCAGACTATACTACAAAGCTATGGTAATCAAAACACTATGACACTGGCACAAAAAAACAGAAATATAGACCAATGAAATAAGATAGAACATCTAGAGATAAACCTACTCACCTATGGTCACTTAATCCATGACAAAGGAGGCAATAATATACAATGGAGAAAAAACATTCTCTTCAATAAGTGATGTTGGAAAAACTGGACTACTACATGTAAAAAAATGAAATTAGAACATTCTCTAACACCATACATAAAACTAAACACAAAATGAATTAACAACCTAAATGTAAGACTGGATACTATACAACTCTTAGAGGAAAACATAGGCAGAACATTTTCTGACATAAATCACAGCAATATCATTTTTGATACACCTTCTAGAGTAATAAAAATAAAAACAAAAATAAACTAACATTTCTTAATTAAACTTAAAGTTTTAGAACAAAGTAAGCCATAAACAGAATGAAAAGACATCCCACAGAATGGGAGAAAATATCTGCAAAAGAAGTTACCTACAAGGGATTAATTTCAAAATATTCAAAAAGGTCATACAGCTCAATATCAAAAATACAACCAAGCTAATGAAAAAATGGGCAGAAGATCTAAATAGTCATTTCTCTAAAGAATACATACAGATAGCCAAGAGGCACATGAAAAGATGCTCATCATCACTAATTATCAGCTAAATTCAAATCAAAACTACAAAAATGAGGTGCCACCTCACATTGGTCAGAATGGTCATTACCAAAAAATCTACAAATAAATGCTTGAGCAGGCACGAAGAAAAGGGAACCCTCCTACGTTGTTGGTGGGAATGTAAATTGGTATAGCCACTATGGAGAACAGTGTGGAAATTCCTTAAAAAGCTAAAAGTAGAACTACCACACTATCCAGCAATCCTACTCCTGGGCATACATCTGGAGAAAATCATAATTCAAAAAGATATGCATATCTCAATTTTCATTGCAGCACTATTTACAATATCCATGACCAAAGCAACCTAAATGTCTATTAACAGAGGGATAGATGAAGATGTGGTGTCTGTGTGTGTGTGTCTGTGTGTATATATACGGACACACACAATGTGTGTGTATATAGACACACACACTGGAATATTACTCAGCCATAAAAAAGAGCAAAATAATGCCATTTGCAGCAACACGGATGGACCTAGAGATTGTCAAACTTAGTGAGGTAAGTCAGACAGAGAAAGAACTACCATATGATATTCCTTATATATAGAATTTAAAATAATGGTACACATGAATCTATTTACAAAACAGAAATAGGATACAGGTGTAGAAACCAACTTACAGTTACCAATGGAGGAAAAGTAGAAGAGATAAATTGGGAGATTGGTATTGACATATATACATTACTATATATAAAACAGATAACTAATAAGAACTTATTGTTAGGCTAGCACAGGGAACTCTATTCATTACTCTGTTATGACCTATATAGGAACAGAATCTTTAAAAAAAAGAGTGGATATATGTATAACTGATATGTTGTACAGCAGAAGCACAAAATTATAAATCAACTATATTCAAATAAAAATTAATTTTAAAGAATCTAAGTAAAATAAAATATTTTCAGTCCTATAATACTGGTAGTGCAGAGTGCTGTTTAGAGGCCATGCTATTACAGAGTGCTATATAGCGGAGAGAACTGTTCTACAGTAGGAAGTTCTCCTTGAAGAATTTAAGGTAGAAATGCTGAGGTAAGAATTTGTTCTCCCATCTTCCCACAAAGAAAGGAGTGGAAGTAGAAGAGGAATAATATATTATGTGGCTCTAAATTTTGTGGATGCAAGCTATTTTATGCTTTTAAAATATAATGAACAAATTATAACATTGCTTATAAAAATACAGTTCATTTCCAGAGAAATTAGTCATAATTTTCTATGGATTATATGACAATCATTTGTATATTAGCAAATTAGATTAACTGGTATAAAATAAAGCACAAATCCCTTTAGAAAGGTAGATAATGTTAAAAAGTAAATATAATTGTACTTTTTTTTTTTTACCAATTATTTAAAGTAAATATGGTACATAAATAAGTGTAAAATCCCTTTTTTGAGGTGATGAAAGTTCACAGAAAACAGAATAACTTGTTTATTTGAAAACTACTTTCTGTTCTTTTCATTCAACGTGTAAGATTTTGATTCTGGATTAGATGGATAGCTTGAGTAAATGGAATTCTTGCTATCAAATGAACACATTTTAGTCCATTAAATGGTATGAAAAGTAATGTGAGATTTAAACATACTACTCTACAAGAAACTGAAATTACCCTCTATAATTGTAACTAAGGAAAAATCAATGAGGTTTTGCTTAAGAATTAATCTTGAAATTTTCTTAGATTTGATCCCTTCAACAATTAACCACTCAACGGGTTCATGTTTGTAGAATTTTTAGAGTGATAATAGGGATCATATTCATACTTCAAAATATTATAATACTAAATACATAAGAATAATATAATGAGAACAGAGCCAACAGGGTTAAGTGGCAAACTAAATCAGAACTGCCTCCATTGCACTGCAAAGAGTTCTACTACAATCTCCAAACCTTGATCAGTGTCAAAGAAAACACTCAAAACCACATATTTTTAGTGTCAGGACTTTAACAATTTCAAGACAAGAATGAAATTATCTAAATTAGAATCCATTCTTATAACATTTTACTTTAATGCAATTATTAAGAATTGTACCCAGTTTATCTCACGCTTAATGTCATTTTTTCTAAAAGATGCTATTTGTTTTAAACATTACAGAAGTTGCTTTGTGAAATAATTTTGATCTTGGAAAATCACTTAATAAAAGTAATCAGGGATGTTTAGACTAGTACAACAGATCTTAAAACATTTATCTTTAATATGCACTAAGAAAAAGGGTGATTCTGGAAAAAAGGAGAAGTGTTTAAATAGAAAATTAAAGCAAGCTTTTATTCTTAGTACTTAATAAATGCATATATAATTGTGGAAATTATACTAAGCATATCCTATTCTTTTCAGTAGAATACTAAGACTACATTAGCAGAAATGCCTTCTCAGGACTATACTTTACTATTATTTCCTCATCTTTCATCAAGCATCATTATAAGAAATAACAAAGTGAAAAGTTATTTCTATGTTCATTGTAAAAACTATTGCTTATTTTCTTTCAGTGAATCCTTTATAAAATTTCCAAGGGACAATTTTCCTTAGCAGTTTAACAGAGGGAAAACTTTGATTCTTTTCAAACCAAGAGTACTTTTTGCATCTAGCTAAGAAACTGAGGTTCATAGGGTCGCAAAGAGCCAGATACTATGGAACTGACTTAGCACGCACACACATGCAACTTTATGTGCCTCCCAGGTGGCGCCTGAGGTAAAGAATCTGCCTGCCAGGTCGAGACATAAGAAACGTAGGTTCCATCCCTGGGTTGGGAAGATTCCCCAAAGGAGAGCATGGCAATCAACTCCAGTACTGTTGCCTGTAGAAACCCATGGACAGAGGAGGCTGGCAGGCTACAGTCCATAGGGTCACAAAGAGTCAGATACCACTGAAGTGACTTAGCACATACACATGCATGCAGTTTTATATATGCAATCCCCACATTCATTTGTGAGTATGTGAGTGTTTGTGTGTGAGAGAGAGAGATTTCAGAAAGCTAAAAGTCAGTAAAGATAGATAATCATATTAACTAACCTCATGGTCCTTCCAAAGGCTTGGTTGATTATTTCCATTTTATTTACCTTATTGAATATATTCTCTTTATCACAAACCATTGGGATACACTTGGAAAGAAATGAATACACAAGCATATTGTTAACAGAGTAAGAAATGAGCCTGTGGTATTTTAAGAAAAAACGTTCTTTGTCAAAGGTCTTTGCAGCACAATTTACTTGTTTTTAAAAATAAGTATATAATTATTTAATTAATAAGAAGAAAGTTTAGAAAAGTGTGCGTGTGTGTGTATATATATATATATATAGTCCATAATTTTCAGAAAACCGATCAATTCTAGAAACTGATTAGTAAAATTTCCCCTCATGTTCCATAAGGAAATATACCAAAGTGCTATGCTCTTGGTTTAATAAAGAGAAATTAAGATAATCCTGATATGTGACATGAAAGCTGTAGAAAAATCTTGCTGTCATAGTGTATATAATACCCAAGAGTAAACTGACTAATATGTGGGATCCTATTTATTTTAATGTAGCTATTTACAAATATGATTTGTCAATTATCTTGTAATTCCCATAACAGACTTCCTAAAATATTGAATACTGCTAAGAATTAGCAAGAATAATTTATTAAATCAGAAGACTTATGGTTCATAAGAATAAACAAGTTTTGCTCTGTCAGAGACCATGTGAAGAGATAAGACAAGCTACAGACTGGAAGAAAAGATTTGCAAACTACAGAGCTGATTAAGAACTATTATCCAAGATAGATAAAGAAGACTTGAAATTCAATATAGAAAACAACAACAAATAATCCAGTTAGAAATGAGCAAAAGAAATAAACACTTATTTCACCTAAGAAGCTATGACAATTGTAAATAAATGATAAAATGTTTAACATTAGCTATCAGGAAAATGTAAATTAAAATCACAGTGAGATATCCCCAGGATTCTATACAGTGGTAAAGAATCTGCCTGCCAAGCAGAAGATGCAAGAGATGTGGGTTCGATCACTGAGTTGGGAAGATCCCCTGGAGCAGGAAATGGCAACCAGCTCCAGTATTCTTGTCTGGAAAATTCCGTGGACAGAGGAGCCTGGTGGGCTACAGTCCATGGGGTCACAAAGAGTTGGACACGACTGAGCACAGCACAGCAGAGATATCATTATATACTTTGTTAGTTGCTTAGTCGTGTCTGACTCTGTAGCCAATTCTCTTTAGGAGTTTGTGGAATAGAAGATTGAAAAACTCCTGATTAAAAGCATTATTCATTATAACGATTTATATGCAATGTCTATCTTTCTAAGATACACATCTGCAGAACAGATTTGTCATGTTACCAGGAAATCTTGTATTACTGCAAATTCTTACCGATGATTTAAATGATACACTCAATGGAAAATAAAACCCTATTTAAATTCAAATCCCATTTAAATTCAAATCCCCTTTTGTGTATTAATTTCTTTTTCTGATTTGTCTTATTTGTTGGATTCTCTACAAGATTGTTTTGATCAGTGATTTTGACCATGCATCTAAATTTAAATTTTGATTCAACAAAATCTCAACATCTTAACAAATTAAAAATTATACAGAACTGATGCACTATATACATATATTGTTAAACTAATTTTACATTAAAAGACAAAGAACAAAAATGAACCAGAAAAATATATCATCTTGTTTAAGAGTCAGATATAAGAGGTTACAGATCAACTACAGATCTTTTATGAGTCTAAAAACCCACAACTGGTGAAATGAAGGACATATAGTTTTAATTTGGTTATCTGAGTGGCAACATACTGAAATAATACAGTCTTTCTTAATTATGTTATTATGTTATGCATTTTGGTTGGGGTTCATATTCATAAGTAGTAATGTAACTTCAAACAATTTTGTAATAATAACTCTGATTATGCTCTGAATGTTGGCTGGGAGTGGAAAGTAATCTCAGCTTAATTAGCTGCTTACTTCTATATGCTAAATTAGAGCTACATCACAAAATAAAAACCTTTAAATTATATAGTAAAAAAGTATCCAAACATAATTACCAGAATCTCTATAGGAAGATACAATTATATGGGCTAAATTCTTTCTTCATTTCACTTCTGCATCTCTCATGGAAGCCAAGTGACAAAAACTGCATACATATCTAAGGGCTAGATATCAATACTGTGAATTATTTTGGGTAATGTCCAGAAACTAATGCAGTATATATTGAGAAAGCTTACAATAAACATTTTCAACTATATATAGTGAAATCAACTTAACACACCATTCATTCCCTTTAGAAGCAAAAAGCTGGAATGTTCAATGTTAACCTTGATTTTCTAATCAACTCATTATCTGTCCTTGAAGAATTTATTTAATTAATCTATGCCTAACTGCACACATCTGTAAAATGACGACAGTAAATATTCATTTACATCATGGTATGTCTGGAAAATTCATGATTGTAAAATGCAGAGAGATTTGTGGATAAAAGTTATGAATCCAAGTGTAAAATAGGGGATATGTGAGATGGTATGTTCCTATTTTGTGCCTAAAACATTGTTGAAAAACAGGTAGTATGCATTGTTTGACAACTGGACTTAGAATAACCATCAATTAGAAAATGGAATATGTAAGAATGTTGAACAAAATGAAGAAACTATATTCTGGTGGAGATAGATGATTTGACTTCCTACCACAGTGGATTAATAAATCACTAAATGAAGAAGTTATTTCAGAAGAAACAATAAACTCAAAGGCATAACAATTTGAGCAAGAAATGAATATAGCTGGAAAGCATATGTAGAGCATATTGGTCAAAACCATAAGCTATGGAGTACTGCAGACCTAGTTTAAGTCCTAGTTCCACTTTATATGTGACCTTGGAAAAATTACTCTGCCACCTTTACCTAAACACTAAAAAGGGGAATAACAAACTTAAAAATAGATTCATATGAGTCTTGTGAAGATTAATAAAATAATGTATAGAAAACACTTAGCTTATTAGCCCAGGAATGCTAGGCTTCTCTGGTGGCTCAGACAGTAAGGAATCTGCTTGCATGTGAGAGACCTGGGGTTCAATCCCTGGGTCGGGAAGATCGCCTGGAGAAGGCAAGGAAACCCACTCCAGTAATACTGCCTGGAGAATCCCCATGGACAGAGGAGCATGGTGGGCTACAGTCCATGGGGTTGAAAAGAGTCAGACACGACTGAACATCTAAGCACATAATGCTGACTTACAATGGTGGTATTTAACACCTAATGGGGCTATGCAGCACTGGAAAGACGGGCTCAATCAAGTACAGAAATGGTATGGACCTAACAGAAGCAGAAGATATTAAGAAGAGGTGGCAGGAAAACACAGAAGAACTGTACAAAAAAGATCTTCATTACCCAGATAAACATGATGGTGTGATCATTCACCTAGAGCCAGACATTCTGGAATGTGAAGTCAAGTGGGCCTTAGGAAGCATCACTATGAACAAAGCTAGTGGAGGTGATGGAATTCCAGTTGAGCTATCTCAAATCCTAAAGGATGATGCCCTGAAAGTGCTACACTCAATAGGCCAGCAAATTTGGAAAACTCAGCAGTGGCCACAGAACAGGAAAAGGTCAGTTTTCATCACAATCCCTAAGAAAGGCAATGCCAAAGAATGCTCAAACTACCGCACAATTGCCCTCATCTCATATGCTAGGAAAGTAATACTCAAAATTCTCCAAGCCAGGCTTCAACAATACCTGAACCGTGAACTTCCAGATGAACCGTGAACTTCCAGATGTTCAAGCTGTTTTTAAAAAAGGCAGAGGAACCAGAGATCAAATTGCCAACATTCCCTGAATCATTGAAAAAGCAAGAGAGTTCCAGAAAAACATCTATTTCTGCTTTACTGACTATGCCAAAGCCTTTGACTGTGTGGATCACAATAAACTGTGGAAAATTCTTCAAGAGATGGGAATACCAGACCACCTGACCTGCCTCTTGAGAAATCTGTATCAGGTCAGGAAGCAACAGTCAGAACTGGACATGTAACAACAGACTGGTCCAAATAGGAAAAGGAGTACTTCAAGGCTGTATATTGTCACCCTGCTTATTTAACTTATATGCAGAATACATCATGAGAAACGATGGTCTGGATAAAGCACAAGCTGGAATCAAGATTGCTGGGAGAAATATCAATAACCTCAGATATGCAGATGATACCACCCTTATAGCAGGAACTTAAGAAGAACTAAAGAGCCTCTTGATAAAAGTGAAAGAGGAGAGTGAAAAAGTTGGCTTAAAGCTCAACAGTCAGAAAACTAAGATCATGGCATGTGGTCCCATCACTTCATGGCAAATAGATGGGGAAACAATGGCAGACTTTATTTTGGGGGGCTCCAAAATCACTGAGATGGTGATTACAGCCAGAAAATCAAAAGACACTTACTCCTTGGAAGAAAATTTATGACCAACCTAGACAGCATATTAAAAAGCAGAGACATTACTTTGTCAACAAAGGTCCATCTAGTCAAGGCTATGGTTTTTCTAGTAGCCATGTACAGATGTGAGAATTGGACTATAAAGAAAGCTGAGCATTGAAGAATTGATGCTTTTGAACTGTGGTGTTGGAGGAGACTCTTGAGAGTCCCTTGGGTGCAAGGAGATCCAACCGGTCCATCCTAAAAGGAAATCAGTCCTGAATATTCATTGGAAGGACTGAAGTTGAAGCGGCAACTCCAATGCTTTGGCCATCTGATGCAAAGAACTGACTCATTGGAGAAGACCCTCATGCCGGGAAAGATTGAAGGCAGGAGGAGAAGAGGACAACAGAGGATGAGATGGTTGGATGGCATCACAGACTCAATGGACATGAGTTTGAGTAAACTCCAGGAGTTGGTGATGGACATGGAGGCCTGGCATGCTGCAGTCCATGGGTCGCAAAGAATCGGACACGACTGAGTCACTGAACTGAACACCTAATGATTCAATAAGTAAGTTACTGAATACATACTGTATGCCAAATATTTACACACACACACACACACACACACACACACACACACACACACATACATGATATAGTGGTGAACAACCTTTTGAGGAGCTTCAATTCTAAAGGAGGGACAGGAAAACAATAAGACAATAACAGAGAAGAATAACTTCATATTGTGACTCATGTTATAAAGCAGACAAAGCAGAGTAATGCTACAGATACATCAATTATCAATCACAGATACAAATTAGAATCACTTGGAAACTTTTTTTTAATATACTAAAGTTTGGGTTCTATCCTAGAATATTAAATCATAGTCTCAGTTTTGTTATCACATGCACTTGCCGCAGTTTGTGTCATCATCTAAGGTGGCAAAAAGGAGGAGGAAAAATTGGGGGGTAAAGGAAGAATACTGATATTGGTTTCTACAAAGAAATGTCTACATTCACACCACAATTTTTAAAGAGAGTTGACTATATCGACTGAAGTCTTTGAAGAAACATTTAGCCTGGGATATAGATTTTGGAACCAACAGCATACAGCTATCTGTTGAAATCATATATGAAGGAAATTACTTAAGTGGAATATCTAGAGTGAAAAGACTACATGTCAAGAGACAGAAGACATATAATGTGGCTCACATGATGTTTACCTCAAAGGGGGTCATGCCTGTGTGCGAGCCCCACTTATTGATTGTAAGAAAGATCTGTGACTTGCTACTAAACAACTGATGGAATGGACATATATATATGATTGCGTGACTATACACGATTATAGCACTCATCTTACTGGAGTCTCTTTCTCTTTACTAGCTGTGAAGAAACAAATGGTCATGATAGGGAACTTCATGTATTGAGGAATTACAAATGACCTCTAGCTGCTAAGCATGTCCTCCAGCTAAGAGACAGCAGGAAATTGAGAGCCATAAAACTGAAAGGAATTGAATTTTGCCAGTAATCTGAGTGAGTTTATAAGTGGATCCTTCCCAAGTCAAGCCTCAGATGAGACCACAATCTTGTGTGTCTCTAAGCAAAAGATACATGTAAGCTATACCTGACTCATAAAAAACTCCTGACCCATAAAAACTGAGATAACAAATGTATATTGTTTTAGGCCACTAAGAGAGTCATAATATCATTACTCATCAGTAGATAATTAATATAATGAGTAGAAAGGATTATTGAAGGGAAAGGAACTATACTCCTGTACATAGAAAGAAAATAAGGTGAGAGTTACATTATAATGGTGGCCATAATTTAATTTTAAATACTATTATATAGGTGATGTGATATGACATGTGAACTTAAGGAAAATAATAGAATTTTGCCTTCTGGTATATGTGTTTTGTGCAATCTTACATGCAAAGTGATGGTTAGAGCACTGAAAGAACAAAGGATAGTATGTTATTCCAGTTAATAGCACCGTTTTCAGGAAATATTTCTGTGCTAGTGTTTCTCAAGTTCAATTAAGATTACCTGCATGTGTGGCATAATTTTATGTAAGATTTGCTTTCATTATAACATTTTGTGGCTATATTGATCTAACAAAATCAAACAAAGTTGTATGTAAACAGGTGGACTTGAAAGTGAAAGTTGCTCAGTCATGTCTGACCCTTTGCGACTCCATGGCCTATACAGCCCATGGAATTCTCCAGGCCAGAATACTGGAGTGGGTAGCCTTTCCCTTCTCCAGGTGATCTTACCAACCCAGGGATCGAACCCAGGTTTCCTGCATTGCAGGCAGATTCTTCACCAGCTGAGCCACTAGGGAAGCCCAAGAATACTGGAGTGGACTTAGGTTCAAACAGGATGAGCTTCAGGAAAAGAATGCTCAATACTCTGAAGGAGAGTAAGGATACCAAGTGAGATAAGAACTAATAAGTGTTCTTCAGATCTGTCAGTTAAAATTTTAATAATTACTCTAACAACCAGAGCTTCAGTGGACTGGTGGTGGTGGTGGTGGTTTAGTCGTTAAGTCATGTCCGACTCTTGCGACCCCATGGACTGTAGCCTGCCAGGCTCCTCTGTCCACAGGGATTCTCCAGGCAAGAATACTGGAGTGGGTTGCCATTTCCTTCTCCAGAGGATCTTCCTGACCCAGGAACGATTCTGGGTCTCCTGCATTGCAGACAGATTCTTTACCGACTGAGCTACAAGGGAAGCCCTAGTGGGAGTCCAAAGCCAGATTGCAGTAGGAGACAAAGAAGTGATAACGATTGAGTGTAAACTCTTTGTTCCAGAATCTTAGCTGAGGAAGAGAGAGATGGGGAAGCAGCTAGACTGTAACATACAGTATTGGTATAAGTTGACTTGTGGCCCCCAAGAGACATGTTCAAGTCCTATCCCTTGGTGGCTATAAATGTGACCTTATTTGGAAATAAGATCTTTGAAGAAGTAACTAGGCTAGAACAAGGTCATACTACATTAGGGTTGGCCCTAGTCCAAAATAACTGATGTCCTCAGAAGAGGAAAATGAGAGCACAGGGAGAAGACCATGTGAAGACAGAGGCACATACACACAGAGAGATGACAGCTGTATGAAGACCAACACAGAGACTGAGCTATGCTGCTGTAACTCAAAGGATGCCTGGGGCTACCAGAAGGTGGAAGAGGCAAGGAAGGATCCGCCTCTAGAGGCTTCAGAAGGAGCATGGCTTACTGATGCCTTAATTTCAGACTTTTAGGTTCCAGAACTCTAAGGGAATCAATTACTGCTGTTTTAAGTCACTCAGTTCCTGGGTAATTTGTTATGTAGATTTAGGCAATTAATACAAATTTAAAGAAAATCTTACAATGCAAGTGTCTTAAATCTGTTCATTCTGAGAGGATTTCAAGGCAGCAGAGAAATTGAACATTCAATGAGAAAAGTAAGACTTGAAAGGAGGAATATCCTAGAGGAGACAAGAGGAAAAGATCAAGAGGACTAGCTGAAATCCAGATCACTTCCTCACAAAACTACTTGAGTAACTAAAGGCAAATTCCTGGGCTCCAAAACTATATCTAAAACTCTTGTCCCTGAGATTCTTCAATTATTGTGATCTAATCACACAAACGTTTAACACTGATCTACTTACTTATATGTGGAATCTAAATAAACAAAAATTCTAAGCTTGTAGATACAGAGAACAGATTGATGGCTGCCATGGGGTGGGGGGTAAGGGGTGAAATGGGTAAAAGGAGTCAAAAGGTACAAATATAAAATAAGTCCTGGGGGTGTAATGTACAGCATAGTGACCACAATTAATAACACTTTATTGCACAACAGAAAGTTCCTAAAAGAGATCTTAAAAGTTCTCATCACAAAAAGAAAAACTCTTAAATGTCTCTGGTGATAAAGGTTAACTAGATTTACTGAACGGGTGATCATCTCACAATAGATACAAATATTGAATCATTATGTTGCACACCTGAAACTAATATAATGTTATATGTCAATTAGACATTAACAAAAATTGTCATTAAATAAATGAAACACTGATCTAGAATCCATGTAGATAATAAAAATTAAGAATTTGAAGTTTTAAAATAACAATTCTGGTATATAGGAATGGAGACCAAGATTTATATTTGAATGTGCAAAAGCATTAGGAACCAGATAAGATTTGGTCCCATGAAATACTGAAAATAATTTTATTTGAATTTGATTTTGATTTTTCTACTGGAACACAAAATAGGTGCAGTGCAAAGTCACAATCTTGAAAAAATCTCTGCTTTTAAATATAGCTTTCTGACTATCACTTCTTATTTTCCTTTTCTATATGGCATGATGGCTGTTTTATATTTGTTTTCCAAAGTGCGTTATTTTTTTGGTTTTAACTAAAGCTTCTCAATCTGTTATTTATTTCATTCTTTATTTCCCCAACCCTTTCACTATCTAGTCTCAGACTCACCTATAGGTCTGCCTTTGATTTTCTTGTTCCTCATCAATGCCAAATTTACTTCAAATCTCTGTATTTGTAGGTGGTAATAGCCCCTCCAACTCTCCCAGTGGAATATAAGTATGTGCATGCTCAGTTGCTCAGTCATGTAGAACTGTTTGCAACCCCATGACTGTAACCCACCAGGATTCTTTAGGCAAGAATACTGGAGTGGGTTGCCATTTCTACCTCCAAAGGATCTTCCCAACCCAGGGATGAAACCTGCATCTCCTGTGTCTCCTACATTGGCAGGCAGATTCTTTACCACTGAGCCACCTGGAATATAAGACCCATTCTCAAACATGGTATATTAGAAAGACCTAAGGGGTTAACTGTACTTGTAGATTCTTAGGACCTACCCTCAAAGATTCTGATTTTGCATATCTGAATACAAATATCTGCATATTTTGATATTTTGCATATCTAAATTCAAGAATCTGAATCTTCAGGAAGAATTTCATCTGATTTTAAAGTTGAATCAACATGGACATGCTTTCCAGAAATACTCCTCAAGGACTAAGGAATATTCATTGCAAGCTCAAAATGATTATAGAGTCTGAAGCAGCCAGAAATGTTAATGAGATCTTTGGCAGCATTAAGAGCTATATAATATCAAGGTCAAGAAAGGTAGGTTTTTATGCCCTACAATGGACAAATGGAGCTTGAAATATTGTGTTTGATTATGTATATCGTATTTTAAGAATGTGTTACTGTGTGGTACATTTTGATCCAGTGAGGATAATTCACATCATTGATGCCTATAAGGTACAGGGTTCAGGTCCTTGCCAGGGTGGTGTTCCTATATCTTGTGGTGGCAGCTGTTTCCCAGAAACTCAAGAAATACTGTACTATACTCTCAACCTGCAACCACTCAATGAACTGTATTGTGGAGAGTTGTTTAGTTTTTAAAAAGGAATAATGAATTTACTCAATCAGCAATAAGGATACTATGACAACTAAGGATACATTTCATGATGTCCCACAATTTTTTTCTAGCTTTATTGTGATATAATTGACAAATAAAGCTATAAGATATTTAAAGTGCACATGATAATTTTATGATTTTATGTGGATTCCCTCCTTTTAAGGGAATTTGCCAGTTAAGTAATACATCCACCACCTTAAATTTTGGTAAGAATATTTAAGTTCTACTATCTTAGTAAATTTCTATTATGTAGCGTAGTGTCATCAACTTTGAGTCACCTTGTTAAGCATTAGATCTTCAGACTTTTTTCCTCCTATAACTGAAAGTCTATACCTTTTATCAACCTCTCCCTATTTCCTACATTCCTAAAAATTACTTTTCTACTTTGTTTTTATGCATTTGACTTTTTTATTCCACATGTAAAAGATATCAGGAAGTATTTGTCATTCTCTGTCTGACTTATTCTACTTAGCATATCGCCCTCCAATTTTATCCATGTTGTCCATAAACGTCAGGATTTCCTTCTTAGTGCTCAATTGTTGTTGTTTAGTCACTAAGTTGTGTCTGACTCTTGCAAACCCATGGACCATAGCCTGCCAGGCTCCTCTCTCCATAGGATTTCCCAGACAAGAATACTGGAGTGGGTTGGCATTTCTTTCTCCAGGGGATCCTCCTAACCCAAGGATCGAACTCACGTCTCCTGCACTGACAGGTGGGTTCTTTTACCACTGAGCTACAAGGGAAGCCCTTAATGCTGAAAAATATTCCACAAATACTTGATTTATTAATGAACACAGATTGTTTCCATACTTTGGCTACCATGAATGATGCTATAATGAGCATGGGAATGCAGATATCTCTTTGAGATAAGGACTTCGTATTATCCCACAATCTCTTAATGCCTTTTTATGTTTCAAGATCGCATCCAGGTCTAAAACATGGGACAAGATATTTTATGGATATCCTAGGCCACTTAAAGTCCTGAGGAATCAAAAACTAAGAGCTAGAACCATATGATTTCTGATATTATTTTTTTATATATTTCCAGATCATCTCCCTTCCATCAATCTTTCTCTTTCCCTTTCTTTTCTTCCTCAATCTCCGTATTTCAACTCTATTCCTCTCTCCTGGCAAATCTAAGACCTACTTTTCCAGGTTAGTGGTTTTTCACATAGCTAGCAATTAGAATTACCTGGGGAACCTTTTAACACTTCAAACATCTGAGGCACCAACCCAGAGAATGAAAACAAGTCCCATAAATTTAAGTCAATGAAACATCTCTGCTTTTCTTCTTATGCATCTAAAATTACTAGTCCTTCTTCCTGCTTCATTTCAAAAGGAACTTCATTCACCTTACTGTAAGAAAATACGTTTCCATTAAAGTCAGTCTTTCTTTTACCTTTAGATTAGAAAAGTGATAGTGTTAGTCACTCAGTCATGTCCGACTTTGTGACCCCATGGATTGTAGCCCACCAGGCTTCTCTGTCCATGGAATTCTACAGGCAAGAATATTTGAGTGGATTCTTCAAGGGATCTTCCCAACCAACGATCGAACCTGGTCTCCTGTATTGCAAGCAGATTCTTTACTATCTGAGCCATGTCTGTATCCTTCATCTAACTGCTACAATTCTCACAAACTTTTCCAGATGGCTTAGTTTCTCCCTTTTCAGATGCTGAGACAGAGATGGATAAAATATATTTGGGGTGGGGATAAAAAGATATTTTTTATTTTCCTTCAAAACATTATACCCCAGATATGTTTCATCATTTAGATGAAAGATATAGAAATGGTAAACAAAGATTCACAAATATCCATATTGGTCATACGTTCAAGCAATCCGAGCTGTTCCATAATGAGGTTTATGTATACTCTTGCTAAAATATTCAAAGACTGAGAGACAATTGTTAAGAGTGTGTATGAATGTGCCCTCATGCACAAATGCACACACACAGGAATATACACACATGTTCCATGATTTTACCATTACCAGGTATAAAATCTCTCTTTCCACAATAGAAAAATGTCTCAATGATTTCATATCCTCAGAACTTCAGGATCTGCCTCAAAACCATCTATCTAAAAAATTTTTAAAAACATTAGCAAGCTGTTTAGAACATTTGGGATCTGAAACCATAAGTAACTAAATGGAAGCCTTGATACATTTATAAAATATATATTATATATCTTATCTCAATTTTTAACATTTCATTTTCTAACTTAGGCTGTGTGTAGTCACAGCTGTTGATTAGTTTGCTTTGAGAAAAACAAAACAAACAAGCTACTGACATTGCCAAATCTATTTCAAGAATATCCTTATTATTTATTTATTGTAATGGCTTCTAATTTCCTGTTATGCCAAAGTTTAAAATCGGTAAAGTCAGATGAAAATATGTGACAGTGGCAACAACAAAAATGAAACAAATTAGCCATAGAATCTATGACATAATATTATAAATATGCTTTACATTTCTTCAAAAAACACTAAGTATCACTGGTACCCCTCAGCTAACACAGTCACATAATTTTAGAAATGTCCTTTATTATTTTCTTTTATCATGTAAAAACACCAGCAATAACTGGTTTATCTTAACATAATCAAAATTCTGTGCTGGAATTGTGGAAAGATATGTCTCCTGAGCAAGTTAAACTGGTATGACAGGGGAAAAAATGTCAATATCATGTCGTATTATTCAATAAAAATATCAAGATGAGGATATTTATTCTTGTGTTTCTTTTATCCAATCCACCAAAATGTGGAGTTTAGTTCTAATGTTATGCCAGTTCCCCTCATTCTAATAATTTCTAATAAAATATTGGCGAGACCTATGAGAATCATAAAACTGTGAATATTTCAAACATTAGAAAATAAAGCCCTAAAAATGTATTTAAATAAATTAGACTACTTAATAATAATGATTCTGCTATAGCAGTAGTTAATCAAACTTTTCTTCTAAAGTATAATTAACAGTAAAAGAGAATGAATTTGCACCCCCAGAGATCTATGGGACAAAGCATGTTGTTGTAATTCAAGCAAACATATTATTAAGTCTAGTACTAAAAGTAAGAAATGATAATAATTTTACACAATAAATAAACTTTAATAAAAATTGACAAAAAATTAAATTCATCTGTTCTCAAGTTATCTAGCAATTTTAATAGTCTTAAATACTACTACCTCGGTATAAGAAGCACATATGTAAGAAATGCCAATATTCAAAAATCTCAAAGCACTGAGGGAAGGATTTACTCAGAAATTATATCATCATACATTTTCAACCAGATAAAAAGAGTTCTTAGATGTAAGACCTGTAGGAAAACGCAAGATTCAAACAAGACAAAATATTCACTATGTAAATGTGATAAAGAATATAATGGTGTATAGATTTTTTTCCAAAAAAGATATACAGATGATCAATAAGTACATGAAAAAGTGTTCAACATATCCAGTTATCAGGAAAATGCAAATCAAAACCACAAGGAGGTATCACCTCACACATGTTGGAATGGTTATCATCAAAAAGACAAGATAACAAGTGGTGGTGAGAATACGGAGGAAAGAAATCCTTATTCACTCTTGATACAGCCACTGTGGAAAACAGTATGGAGGTTCATTAAGAAATTAAAAAGAGAACTGCCTTACAGTCCAGCAATTCTACTTTTGGGCGTATATACAAAGGAAATGAAAACAGGAACGTGAAGAGATAGCTTCACTCCCATATTCATTGCAGCATTATTCACAATGGTCAAGATATAGATAGATAATGCAGGTATGTTATATATATACAATGGAATATTATTCAACCATGAGAAAGAAGGAAATTCTGCCATTTGCAATAATATGGGTGGATTTTAAGAACATTATGCTAACTGAAATGTCAGAGAAATAGAAAATAATATATGATATCACTTATTTGTACAATCTTAAAGGGGGGATATGGAAAAAATTGGGAAACATTGGTCAAAGGGCACAGACTTCCAATTTTAAGACAAATGAGTTCTAATATGCAGCACGGTGATTATAGTTAATAATACTGTATTATTAACTTGAAAGATGCTAAGACAGTAGATCTCATATATTCCTACCACAGAAAAAGAAATGGTATTATGTGAAAAGATAAAGGTATTAAAACTATAGCAGTAATCATTTTGCATTATGTCTATCAAATCAAGATACTTATGTTGTAAACAAGAAAATGCTATGTATCAATTATATCTCAATAAAACTGGAAAATATACAATGAGTTAGCTTGGCTTTTACGTGAATTATAAAATATTTAAATCAAGAGAATACAAGATCTAGCCTAAATGTTACAAAAGGGCTACAGATAGTAAATTGAAAAGGGAATGCACTATTCTAAATACTAGATAAGAGATGAACGACAAACCACGAAATTCTACTCCTGTTTGCAACACAGATAAAGTGTACAAACTATGTCCTGGGAGACAAATTACCTAAAGCTTAAATTGTTTAACACCAGCTCAGTCTCATATACTGGATACTACCACAAACTAATTTAACTGTTATTTCCACAGATAGCATGCATTCACATGTTCCAAATATAAGACTATGGACAGTTTCACCAACTCAAATAGATTATAAATCTTGACCAATCTTTACCCAGACCTCATTTACCAGGTCTGTCTTGAAACCAGACTATTAATCTCAGCCCCATAAACTCTATGTGACATTTCCTTAATTTTCCCTCTGTAAAGATGGGTGTTATCCTTTACTCAGCAAGTTTAACACATCTAGCTTTATATGAGCCACAGGTCTGCCTTGTGGTCTTGGTATTGAATTATTTTGTAAAGATATCAGAACTGTATATAAATTTACACCAGTGTTTTGTGTTTTTTCCCTTGTAATTTAAATTTAGCCACCGTCCTGTGGGGCTTCCCAGATGGTGTTAGTGGTAAAGAACCTGCCTGCCAGTGCAGGAGAGGTTAGAGTTGTGGATTCGATCCCTGGGTTGGGAAGTTTCCTGGATTGGGAGGATCCCTTGGAAAAGGGCATGGCAACCCATTCCAGTATTCTTGTCTGGAGAATCCCCATGGACTGAGGAGCCTGGTGAGCAACAGTTGATTGGGTCGCAAAAGTCGGACATGACTGAAGTGACGCACACCCTCCCTGTGTTAATTGACTCAAGCTGCTATAAACAAATAACACAGATCGGGTGGCTTAGACAACAAAAATTTATTTTCTCATACTTCTGAGGGCTGAATGTCCAAGATCAGAGCACTAGCATGGTGGGATTCTCGTGAGAACTCAGCAAGTCTAATAAATCCTGGCTTGCTGTGTCCTCACACGGTAGAGAGAGAGAGGTGGGGGTAGGCTGGGAAGGACAGCCCTATGGTATGTCTTCTTATTCCTATACAGACACAAATACTGTTGGATCTGAGTCCCACCTTTATGATCTCATTTAATCTTAATTACTTTCTTACTCCAAATACAGTCATACTTAGGATTAGGGCTTTAACATATGAACCTGGGGGTGGGGACACATATTCATACATAACATTCATATATTATACTCTACTCCTGGTTCCCCTAAATCCATATCCTCACATGTAACATATTTGTTCTATTCCAACAGCCTCAAAAGTCTTAACTCATTTCAGCATCAAGTCTAAGTCTAAAGTCCCATATAATTGGGGTGTGAGTGAGACACCCCAGGGGGGAAAATTCCTCTCCAGCTGTGAACTGGTGAAACCAGACAAGTTATGTGCTTCCAAAATACAATAGCAGGACAGAAATAAGATAAAGGATAAAGACTCCCATCCTAAATGGGAAAAATTGGGTGATGGTCTCAAGTAAGTTTAAATTTAAAAGGCAAGCTGCATTAAATCCTGAGGCTGAAAATAATCACCTTTTTATTTATTTATTTAAGTTTCATTTATTTATTCAAATTGGAGGCTAATTACTTTACAATATTGTAGTGGTTTTTGCCATACATTGACATGAATCAGCCATGGGTGTACATGTGTTCCCCATCCTGAACTGCCCTCCCACCTCCCTCCCCATCCCATTCCTCAGGGTCATCCCAGTGCACCAGCCCTGGACACCCTGTCTCATGCATTGAACCTGGACAATCTATTTCACATATGATAATATACATGTTTCAATGCTATTCTCTCAAATCATCCCACCCTCACCTTCTCCCACAGACTCCAAAAGTCTGTTCTTTACATCTGTGTCTCTTTTGCTATCTCACATATAGGGTGATCGTTACCTATCTTTCTAAATTCCATATATATGCATTCATATACTGTATTGGTGTTTTTCTTTCTGACTTACTTCACTCTGTATAATAGGCTCCAGTTACATCCACCTGACTAGAACTGATTCAAATGCATTATTTTTAATAGCTGAGTAATATTCCATTGTGTATATGTACCACAGCTTTCTCATCCATTCATCTGCCAATAGACATCTAGGTTGCTTCCATGTTCTGGCTATTGTTAACTGTGCTGCGATGAAAATTGAGGTACATGAGTCTCTTTCAATTCTGGTTTCCTCAGTGTGAATGCCCAGCAGTGGGATTGCTGGGTCATATGGCAGTTCTATTCCCAGTTTTTTAAGGAATCTCCACACTGTTCCCCATAGTGGCTGTACTAGTTTGCATCCCCACCAACAGTGTAAGAGGGTTCCCCTTTCTCCACACCCCCTCCAGCATTTATTGCTTGTAGACTTTTTGATAGCAGCCATTTTGACAGGCGTGAGATGGTACCTCACTGTGGTTTTGATTTGCATTTCTCTGATAATGAGTGATGTTGAGCATATTTTCATGTGTTTGTTAGCCATCTCATCTTCTCTGGAGAAATGTCTGTTTCTTTGGCCCATTTTTTGATTGGGTCATTTATTTTTCTGGAATTGAGCTGCAGGAACTGCTTGTATATTTTTAAGATTAATTCTTTGTCAGTTGCTATTATTTTCTCCCATTCTGAAGGCTGTCTTTTCACCTTGCTTATAGTTTCCTTCATTGTGCAAAAGCTTTTAAGTTTAAGTAGGTCCCGTTTGTTTATTTTTGCTTTTATTTCCATTACTCTGGGAGGTGAGTCATAGAGGAACCTGCTGTGATTTATGTCAGCGAGTGTTTTGCCTATGTTTTCCTCTAGGAGTTTTATAGTTTCTGGTCTTACATTTAGATCTTTAATCCATTTTGAGTTTATTTTTGTGTATGATGTTAGAAAGTGTTCTAGTTTCATTTTTTTACAAGTGGTTGACTAGTATTCCCAGCACCACTTGTTAAAGAGATTGTCTTTTCTCCATTGTATATTCTTGCCTCCTTTGTCAAAGATAAGGTGTCCATAGGTGGGTGGATTTATCTCTGGGCTTTCTATTTTGTTCCATTGATCTATGTTTCTGTCTTTGTGTCAGTATCATATTGTCTTGATGACTGTAGCTTTGTAGTATAGCCTGAAGTCAGGCAGGTTGATTCCTCCAGTTCCATTCTTCTTTCTCAAGATTGCTTTGGATATTAGAGGTTTTTGTTATTTCCATACAAATTGTGAAATTATTTGTTCTAGTTCTCTGAAAAATACCATTGGTACCTTGATAGGGATTGCACTGAATCTATAGATTGCTTTGGGTAGTATACTCATTTTCACTATATTGATTCTTCCGATCCATGAACACGGTATATTTCTCCATCTATTTGTGTCCTCTTTGATTTCTTTTATCATTGTTTTATAGTTGTCTATATATAGGTCTTTTGTCTCTTTAGCTAGATTTATCCCTAAGTATGTTTTTCTTTTTGTTGCAATGGTGAATCGGATTGTTTCCTTAATTTCTCTTTCTGTTTTCTCATTGTTAGTGTATAGGAATGCAAGGGATTTCTGTGTGTTAATTTTACATCCTGCAACTTTACTATATACATTGATTAGCTCTAGTAATTTTCTAGTGGAGTCTTTAGGATTTTCTACGAAGAGGATCATGTCATCTGCAAACAGTGAGAGTTTTACTTCTTCTTTTCCAATCTGGATTTCCTTTATTTCTTTTTCTTTTTTGATTTCTGTGGCTAAAACTTCCAAAACTATGTTGAATAGTAGTGGTGAGAGTAGGCACCCTTGTCTTGTTCCTGACTTTAGGGGAAATGCTTTCAATTTTTCACCATTGAGGATAATGTTTGTTGTGGTTAAATAATCATCTTTGTTAAATTCTCCAGCTCACTAGAGTGGTAGCACCACCCCAATGGTTCTGTGGGGAGGCCCTGTCCCTTCAGCTTAGTAGGATGGCCCACCCACTAGATGCTAGACTTTGGCCTTGCCCCTGAGGCACAGGGTGGTGATATTTTGGCATCCCAAAATGAAAGAGGCTCTACTCTTTAAAACCAGTAGGAATTAGTCCTGCACCATGAGTCTGGGGTAAGATGGGCAGTTCTGCAGATAGCTTATTTGCCTTGGGGTCATTCTTCCCCTTTCTTGAAGGAAGAAGCATATTCACAGCCAAAGAGTCTATTGTGCCACCCTGCAGATTCTAAGAAGTTTGACAGCCTTCCTTCATTTTGTCCATCTCCTTATTCTTCAGTTCAAACTGGTAGTGTTTCTACTAGTAGAATCCCATAATCTCTTTATTAAGAGATAGTGTAGCTACAACTTTGGCGTTCTCAGAACGTGCTTTCCCATTTTGTTCAATAAAGAAAAGCTGAGAATTTTCCGAATCTTTAAGTTCTGATCCACTTTTGTGCTTCACTTTTCCTCCTTTAATTCATCTATTTCCTCTCACAATTTACTGTATGCATTTTGGAGACCCCAGGCAGCACCTTCAACATCTTGTTTGGATATCTCTTCAGCTAAATATCCAACTTCATCATTTTACCTTCCTAAAAACATAGAAACAATTCGGCTATGTTTCTTGACAATTTTTATCAAAGGATTACCTTTTCTCAACTGTCCAACAGTGTATTCTTCATTTCTGTCTCAGACCACATCAGAATGGACTTTAATGTCCATATTTCTATCAACATTTTGTTCCTGATTATTTATGTATTCTCTATACAGACAGAAGCTTTCTCTCCATCTCTCCTCTTTTCTTTTTTTTGGTTCCTAAGCCTCCACCAGAATCACATTTAATGTCCATATTTCTGGACTTTATGATGAAATAAATGTCATTCTAGACTGATGAAATAAAATTCGTATTTCATGGCAAGAAAATAATTATTTAGACATATTTTTTCCTCTGTACATTTGGGCCTCCTCTTTCCCCTTAGTGTGCATTTTTCATCAGAATTAACCAGATCTCCTTAGGAGGTAACATTCCTTCTTAATCCTGTACAGGGTCCTTATGACGCATCACTTGATTTGTTTGTACAAATATGCATTGTGTAAACTGTCAAGTCATTTTATGTATCACTCTTTGTCTTAAAATGTATATAACTGTACTTTGACTTCTAACAGGCAGAACAGTGCTCAGAGCTTTCTAAAAGACTGTGTAGAGGATTATAATCCTCAGGTTGATTTAACAAAATTTTCTATTTCTTCTCAGATTGACTATTAATTAATATTTAATCCATATTACCAACAGTCCTCTCACAACAATATAGGCTCCTTCTAAAATTCCGTCTATAACATTTCCAATGTCAAAGAGTGCTAGTTCCCCTATGGTCAGTTTTTATCCAAGACCCAAACTCAAACTTCATGGTTCGTAAAGTCGGTTCCTCAGATTTTGGGATGTGCTTCAGCGCAAGTTTTGGTGACTGACTAGATTCCACTCTCTAGTTCTAATGACCTTTGCTGCCTCCTCTATGCTTTTCTCAGCTCTGCAGATTTTTTGATTTAGGAATTCTCTCTGCATCTGATCCAGAAAGATAAAAATTTAAATACAGGTTCATAGATACACTCTTTTCTTTTTTAACATTTTTATCTTAGAAATAATCAATGTTTTAAATTCTATTATAAAATTGAGGACATTCAAATTTTTAGACTAATTTGTTTGAACTTAATCTTTTCAAATAGAAATATTGATAAGTATTAGCAAAAATATCAAGATTAAAACCAGTCCGTCTAATCTTGGATATGAAACATCAGCGAGGCAATCTTTTTCCAGCAAAAGGTAAGAGAAAAAGATAGAGAAAGCAAATTCCCAAAGAGTTACCAAAACTTGATTCAAAAATTGTCTTCGGAATTAACAGAAAGTATTAAGAAAAAAGAAACACCTTTGGGTTTAATAAATATGATATATTAGAGAAAGCAGCCTGAACATACACTCCTCAAATTACAAGTATTAAGGTATATTTAACATGTCTGAAATGCAACTGACAGAGTTTTATGAAGCTTGATTTTTTACATGTACTAGTCAATTCATTTCACATACTCAGCTAACTGTTAGTAAAAAGTTTGCTTCTCTGTTACAGGGAATCAGAATGCAAAAATTATATTCACCCAGAAGAGGCTGACTTATTTCCTTAGTCTTAAACTGAATCTTTAACTACCACTATGAACTCATCAAAAATATACTGAATAAAAAATAAATCCTACACTGAATGCTTTTGTTAATGCCCTAATATTTTTGGTGCCACAAATATGGCTCCTACAAATTTTCTGTCACTGTTGATTATACAAGTAATTCTCCTTTTCTTCTATTTACATTTTTTCTTCATTCACCACACTTCTAAAATATAAGTGGGTGGACATTAGTTTCAGGAAGAAAAGTTAGGCAGTGAATGAAAATTTTATTAGCTAGGTAGAAATTAAGAAACCTTATTCAGATAAAATTGCAATCTAAAAAGAAAATATATTCATTGCTAGTACTGATAATCTTTCATTGGCAGGAGATTTCAGAAGCACTTTTGAGATGCGAACTGTAGAGCTAAGAAGAGCAAATAAATACTTAAGGGAGGTGGTGTAATATATTGGTGTTAGAGACAGACTTGATTTTGAGCTGCATTTCTGCAAATATTAGCTGTGTGATCTTGAGAAAGTGACATAAAATCTTTTTATCTTTGTTTCCTTATCTTTAATACAGAGGGAATTGTTATGGTAGTTTTCTTTTAATTTTGTATTCGAGTGTCTATTTCTACATTCTTTAATGAACATACTGTGATATACCTAACAATTTATTTCCCCCCTTGGTCTATATGATAGCAAGTGATCTGATATCACTCCATTTCTGGATATCCTGATTAGCTTAAACCAGTAGCATATTCTTCCCTACTGGTTACAGTGATTAGCTCAGGATGGGTAGATACACAGTTCATCTGAGGAGATACTCTCTGAGAATTCTTGGAATGAAGCCTTCCTGCATTTCCAATACTTTAAAGTAAAGGTATAAGGTTGTTTTCTCTATAAACTGCAACAATCCTGCAATCAAAAGGGAGCCACTACCAGGAGTCTACCTAGATAACATATAGCCAAGAGACATATCCTTGCCCATGTGGGCCCAGCCAAGTTATGTTGTAATCTTTGTTGTTAATCCAATTTGATTTAATTTTCTATGAAGGACTTAGTTGCAAACTAAGGACTTATGACTAATTGTTTCCTAATGGTTATTGTGAGGATTAAGTAATGTGATACAAGTAAATCACTTAACAATACTTGGCACCTAGTGCTCTCTTAATAATACACATCTAAGGATGAATGACATGCGAATAGCTTAGACAACAAAAATAGTTTCCATAATTTCTACCAACAGTAATTCTTCCCCAGCAAGCATTTAATTTTAATTCATTTCAGCAAGTACATATTAATTTATTCATTAACTCAATCAATATTAGGAAATTCATTATAAACAAGGCATTGTGCCCAGGACTGTTGATTATACTGAGAAATATAATAATGGTTACTTCAGTACTGTAGCTGATAGAAAGAAACCAATACTTTAGAGAACTTAATAATTTACAATCTCCCAAAGAAACAAGCATTTTGATAATTGTATAAACAGTATGTGATCATGTGCCAAATTGTGTGGTACCTAGGCAGACAGGTATCATATATAATCCACTAAAGTAAAAAAAAAAAAAAAAAAATAGCATAAAAATACTAAAATACTAAAAATAGATTCAATATACTCTAGAGAAAATGCTTGGGTATTAAATTTTATTAGCAAAGATAATAAAAACTAAGTATGTGAGAAACAAAATCTAATATCCCAAATACATATTTCTATTCCCTTCCCTTTAGTGCTTATTTTGTGATATTTATGTTATTTCTGGGGTTGTTAGTCTTGCTTGAATACACCAAAGTTTTGCTATATTAGAGTCCCTGGGGCTCTGCATTATCAGAAAACAGTGACAAGACAGGACTCTTCAGGCATTTTTAATAATGAACACTTCTGGAAAGAGTTAAAAAAATATTCAGGGAGAGGATCAGAGAATTTCAGGGATAGAAGTAACTTTGTAGGTTATATATCCAGCTCTCTACTCAAATTATTTACAGTGAATTTCAGAAAATAACAGTTATTAAAATAATTTCTTAGTATATAAAGAGATAATAATAAGATTAGACCTCAGAAATGAGAGTGAGAGAAACATCTTAGACAGAGAATGATGTGTAAATAATCTTTTAAAAATGACATGAGATGTCCTCTATAAAAATCTGATAACTTAATAACTCACAACTTTTATCCAAGGGCAAAAAAGGAAAAAAAAAAAAAAAAAAAACCTCAACTTCTCCCTTGTTTTTCTTTTAAAATACTCCCAACTGTTAAACTGTTATGATAATGATTCATGAAAGAATGTGTTTGGGTCCCTGTGCTAGACACGGGAGTAGAATGAATATATCATAACATAAGTCACACTGCCGGCTGGTAAATGAGAGGGACTGAAGAGAGGGTGATTGATTGAGGTCACAGAAAACCTGAGGAGATGCACTTAGATGCTCTGCTGAGTATGAATTGTTTTCATAGCCTAAGGGTGTGAGTGAGTGTGGATCCACGGGTCTGCTTCTAAGAACTGTGTTCATTTGTTTTGTTTTGCTTTGTTTTGGCCATAGGGTCTCAAGTCTCAGGATCCTATTACAGAAATCTTATTAGAAAAGGTTTTTTGTTTTTTTTTTTCTCTTTTCAGCCTCTTAGGGTCAAAGGAAAAACTCTCTTTTCTCCTTTATAGGAACACCCGCTAGTTGAATTTTACCTTCTTTCCTGATGGCAGGTTTTCATTTCAGTCACTTTTATTTAAGGATGTTCTAATTTTTCATACTCTGCAAGACTTTCTGTATTTCCATTTACTTGTTACAACATGGAAGAATGTCCGTCTTCTCCCTTCCCAGTTCCATTGCATCTATTCTAGAATTCTGTATTTCCCATGCTGGTTCCAGATTAAGCCTTGATTAAAATCCTCAATCACACCTGAGAAGTAATAGTGAAACCATACTGTAAATTTATGCTAATTTCTATAGACTGAATACATTTGTGTTCTCTCACAAATTCATAGGTTAAGGACCTATTCTTCAGTGGAATGGTATTTGGAGGTGTGGTCTTTGGGCAGAGATCAGGTTTAGATGAGATCATGAGGGTGGAGTTCTCATGATGGAATTGGTGCCCTTATAAGAGGACGAAGAGACAAGAGTTCTTTCTCCACCATGTAAAGATACAGTAAGAAGACTGCTGTCTGCAAACCAGAAGCTCTTCCCAACCTCCAGAATTGTAAGAAATGTGTTTGGTTTTTTAGCCATTCAATTTATGATATTTCATTAGAGCAGCCCCAGTTTACTAAGGCATTTGTTTGAAAAAAAAAATCTCTGTTACAAAAAATATAGACTTATAGCCAGTCTCTTTAAAGCATAACTGCCTAATCTTGGCCTGTTCTCAAGAGGAGTTGAGGATTATGTGAAGGTGAAGAGGGACAGACAAGTATGAGTTCAAATCCAGACTCTTATTTATCAGTTTTGGAATACTTTATCAGAATTGTTTTACTTCTCTGAGTTTTAGTTAATGCATTTCTAAAACACATTTATAACATCCACAAAGTTGAGGGGACCTGATTACTGAGTTGAGGCTGCCCCACTGATTAATGCAGTTACTTCTCTATGGCTTGCTTGAAAGCTTCTTTCTCCTTTACAGCTCAAGTAGGTACCCTTTTGAGTCTGGGTTTCCCATTAAAAACATCCTTCCCAGATGGAGGCAAACTATTTTTAGGTTAAGTGTTCTTTAAAATACTTTTTGAGTGTGTATGTATGTGACAAGGACTCTTCTAGGTCTTTGCGATTCATCTGTAAATACTACAGAAAAAAGAACACTTGTTAAAATGTTTGAATTTTATATTTAAATAGTTACTTGCTTTTCTAGCACCCCAAGTATATAATTTCTAAATATACTATATAAATTTATTATATACTCTATAAATATGCTTGAGGATAAAATGTGATCATCTTCGCATTATTATCCTATATACCATCAGTAAATATTCACTCTCACTATGTCAAGTCACAGGTTTTTAGAAAATATTCAACTTCCATAAATTTTTACCTGTATATGAAATGTCTTAATTTGAATTTCTCTAGACGCAGACCCTGAGAAAAGGATTTGAGTGCAGACAGTCCCTGATTTATAAAGGTTTGACTTAGGATTCTTTTACTTTACAATAGCAGGAAAGCAATAAAAATCATTCTTCAATTTTTGAATTTTTTTTTTCCCCTGGGCTGGTGATGTGTGGTACCTTACTCTTTGGTGATGCTGGGCAGTAGCAGTGAGCCATGACTCCCAATCAGTCACATGATCAATTGATTCACGTGTGTGTGTGTGTGTGTGTGTGTGTGTGTGTGCGCGCCCGCGTGCACGTGTCCACACTCAGTTAGGTATGACTCTTTGCAACCCCGTGGACTGCAGCCAACCAGGCTCTCCTTCCAAGGAATTTTTCAGGCAAGAATACTAGAGGAGGTTGCCATTTCCTACTCCAGGGGATCTTCCCAATCCAGGGATCAAACCCATGTCTCTTGCATCTCCTGCATTGGCAGGTGGATTCTTTACCACTAAGCCACCTGGGAAGTCCAAACCGATACACTTACAACCACTCTAGAGATATACAACCACTCTGTTTTTAACTTTCAGCATAGTATTCAATAAGGTAATGAGCTATTCAATATTTTACTAAAAATAGGCTTTGTGTTAGATAATTTTGCCAGAATATAGGCTAATGTAAGTGTTCTGAGCATGCTTACAGTAAACTAGGCTGGGTTATGATGTTTGGCAGTTTAGGTGTATTAAAAGCATTTTTGACATGATATTTCAACTTACAATGGGTTTATACGGATGTAAACCACTGTACGTTAAGAAAGATCATGGATAGTTTATTGAGGGAGCTAACACTAAGAAATGCCATCATGGAAGAGAAGTGACATGGGGAAGATAAAAGAAAACTAAAATGTATAGGGTGCATTTTCAAACATATCACCAAGTTGGACAATTGGAGCTTAATCCCACCAGGAAGCTCAAGGTACCAGTGTAAAATCAATACCTCAGAGGTATTCTGCCCAAGAGGTTAAGAAGCTTGTTTATTTACCCAACTTCTGTGAGTATAATAATTGTTTGAGGGCTTTCCTTACAGAGAATTAATTCCCTAGGGTTTTGCATCTACCTCTACAACTCTGGCAAAGATGCTGGCTGGGAGTTGGACCTATAAGCACAGAATCGTAACTTATCAAGGGGATATGGGCAGGATACCAACAGTGTGCCCTGTATGAATATTAGAGAAAACTCCTTGTAAGGGAGGAATAACCATGACAGAGTTGTTGTTCAGTAGTGTCTGACACTTTGTGACCCCGTGGACTGCAGCACACCAGGCTTCTGTGTCCTACACTATCACCCGGAGCTTGCTGAAATTCACGTCCATTGAGTCTGTGATGCCATCCAACCATCTCATCTTCTGTCATCACCTTAGCTTCCTGCCTTCAATCTTTCCCAGAACCAGGGTCTTTTCTAATGAGTCGGTTCTTCGCATCGGGTGGTGAAAGTATTGAAGCTTCAGCTTCAGCATCAGTCCTTCCAGTAAATATTCAAGACTGATTTCCTTTAGGATCGACTGGTTTGACCTCCTTGCAAACCAGTCCCTTGCAGTCCAACGGACTCTCAAGAGTCTTCTCCAACACCACAGTGCAAAGGCATCAATTCTTCAATGATCAGCCTTCTTTACGGGCCATCTCTCACATCGATACACAACTACTGGAAAAACAATAGCTTTGACTAGATGGACCTTTGTTGGCAAAGTAATGTCTCCACTTTTTCATACACTGTCTAGTTTTTGTCATAGCTTTTGTTCAGAAGCAAGCATCTTTTACTTTTGTGGCTGAAGTCACCATCTGCAGTGATTTCAGAGTCCAAGAAAACAAAGTTTCTCACTGCTTCCAATGTTTTCCCATCTATTTGCAATGAGGTGATGGGACTGGATGCCATGATCTTCATTTTTTGAATGTTGAGTTTGAAGCCAGATTTTTGTCTATCCTCTTTCACCTTCATCAAGAGGTCTTTAGTTTCTCTTTGCTTTCTGCCATAAGGTGATGTCATCTGCACATCTGAGGTTATTGATATTTATCCTGTCAATCTTAATTCCAGCTTGGGCTTCATCCACTCTGGCATTTCTCATGATATGAGAAATGTGATGCCTATAAGAAATGTGATGCTTTGCATATAAGTTAAATAAGCAATATACATCCTTGACATACTCTTTTCCCAATTCAGAACCATTGTGCCATGCCTGGTGCTAACTCTTGCTTCTTGACCTGCAAACAGGTTTCTCAGGAGGCAGGTAAGATGGTCCTGTATTCCCATCTCTCTAAGAATTTTCCAGTTTGTTGTGATCCACATAGTCACAGGCTTCAGTGTAGTCAATGAAGCAGAAGTAGATGCTTTTCTGGAAGTCTCTTGCTTTTTCAATGATCCAACAGATGTTGGCAATTTAATCTCTTGTTCCTCTGCCTTTTCTAAATCCAGTTTGAACATCTCAAAGTCTTCAGTTCACATACTGTTGAAGCCTGGCTTGGAGAATTTTGAGCATTACTTTGCTAGTGTGTGAGATGAGAGTACTTGTGCAGTGGTTTGAACATTCGTTGGCATTACTTTTCTTTGGGATTGGAATGAAAACTGACCTCTCCTAGTCCTGTGGCCACTGCTGAGTTTTCCAAATTTGCTGGCATATTGAGTGCAGCACTTTCACAGCATCATCTTTTAGGATTTGAAATAGCTCCGCTGGAATTCCATCAACTCCACTAGCTTTCTTCTTAGGGATGCTTCCTAAGGTCCATTTGACTTCACGTTCCAGGATGTCTGGCTCTAGGTGAGTGATCACACCATCATGGTTATCTGGGTCAGGAAGATCTTTTTTTGCATAGTTCTTATGCATATTCTTGCCATATCTTCTTAATATTTTCTGCTTTGGTTAGGTTCATGCCATTTCTGTCCTTTATTGTGCCCATCTTTGCATGAAATGTTCCCTTGGTATCTCCAATTTTCTTGAAGAGATCTCTAGTGTTTCCCATTCTATTGTCTTCCTCTATTTCTTTGCATTGATCACTGATGAAGGCTTTCTTATTTCTCCTTGCTCTTCTTAGAACTCTGCATTCAGATGGGTATATCTTTCGGTTTCTCTTTTGCTTTTTGCTTCTCTTTTTTTCTCAGCTATTTGTAAGGCCTCTTCAGACAATCATTTTGTCTTTTTTACATTTCTTTTTCTAAGGGATGGTCTGATCCGTGTCGCCTGTATAATGTCACAAACCTCCATCATAGTTCATCAGGCACTCTGTCTATCAGATCTAATCGCTTGAATCTATATGTCACTTCCACTGTATAATCGTAAGGGATTTGATTTAGGTCATACCTAAATGGCCTAGTGGTTTTTCCCTACTTTCTTCAATTTAAGTCCGAATTTTGTAATAAGGAGTTCATGATCTGAGCCACAGTCAGCTCCTGGTCTTGTTTCTGCTGACTGAATAGAGCTTCTCCATCTTTGGCTGCAAAGAATATAATCAAATTTTGATATTGACCATCTGGTGATGTCCATGTGTAGAGTTTTCCCTTGTGTTGCTGGAAGAGGGTGTTTAAAACTTTCTTCTCTTATTTATTTCCAAGGTCTACAAGGTCTTACTTGACCTGTGTACTGACACAACCTTTAAATGCTTACCTTTACAACTCTCACTAGCCCCTTAATACAAATCAATTTCAACTCTGCTGTGAAATTCAGAGTACTATCTAACCTCTCATTCTTTTTGTTCCAGACACTCATTTTGACATTCCTTCTGGTACATATTTCTGGGCTCTATCTGTAATCTATTCTTACATCTCTTGCTCTTGTCTTCTTTTCCACTTCCTTGAATCTCATAATCACAATGTCAGAGCAAATCCTGTGGGCTCACTCTCCCATTGTTCTTGTTTGACACGTCACATTTCCTCTGCCACAACTACCCACTATTACCAGAATATCCTAATAGTCTCTCTCTGCTGCCACTCTTGTCCCTCTAGCTGATTCTTTGCCAAGAAGTCAAAGTGATCTTTTAAAATCATAAGTCATCTCCTATCATTCCTGTGTTTAAAACTTTCTTCTCTCATTTATTTCCAAGGTCTATGTGGTTTTATATGACCTGTGTACTCACACAACTTTTAAATGCTTACCTCATATAACTCTCCCTCTTATTTAGTCCCATGCAGGCACACTGGTTCCATTCTCTTCACATGGAGCCCTCTCTTTCCTCAGAGCCACCACATTTCCTTACTGTTTCTTCAGATATTTACAAGAACCAGTGAATGTTGAGTAGGACCCGTGCAACACTTTGCTTTTACAACCTGTGTCCTGGGCCTCTGCAACATGGTTCCTCGTGCCTTCTTTAAGTCAACTCTTTGAGCAAGTGTCACCTCTGCAGAAATGACTTTCCTGATATTTTATCTAAAATAGCATCCACTGCCATTCTTTATCTCTGTTCTAAACTTTATTTTAACAGCACACTTCACTGTCTTCATATTGTAACAGGAAGAACAAATCTGACTTCTTACTGGATCTGTTTCTTTTACTTTAAACTTTGCAGTCTATTGCTTTTGCTGTAAGTTAATACGTGAACCATGAACTTCCAGATGTTCAAGCTGGTTTTAGAAAAGGCAGAGGAACCAGAGATCAAATTGCCAACATCCACTTGGGCATCGAAAAAGCAAGAGAGTTCCAGAAAAACATCTATTTCTGCTTTATTGACTATGCCAAACCCTTTGACTGTGTGGATCACAATAAACTGTGGAAAATTCTGAAAGAGATGGGAATACCAGACCATCTGATTTGTCTCTTGAGAAACCTATATGCAGGTCAGGAAGCAGCAGTTAGAACTGGACATGGAACAACAGACTAGTTCCAAATAGGAAAAGGAGTATGTCAAGGCTGTATACTGTCACCCTGCTTATTTAACTTATATGCAGAGTACATCATGAGAAATGCTGGGCTGGAAGAAACACAAGCTGGAATCAAGATTGCCAGGAGAAATATCAATAACCTCAGATATGCAGATGACACCACCCTTATGGCAGAAAGTGAAGAAGAACTAAAGAGACTCTTGATGAAAGTGAAAGAGGACAGTGAAAAAGTTGGCTTAAAGCTAAACATTCAGAAAACTAAGATCATGGCATCTGGTCCCATCACTTCAAGGGAAATAGATGAGGAAACAGTGTCAGACTTTATTTTTTGGGGCTCCAAAATCATTGCTGATGGTGATTGCAGCCATGAAATTAAAAGACGCTTACTCCCTGGAAGGAAGGTTATGGCCAACCTAGATAGCATATTGAAAAGCAGAGACATTACTTTGTCCGCAAAGGTCCGTCTAGTCAAGGCTATGGTTTTTCCAGTAGTCATGTATGGATGTGTTAGTTGGACGGTGAAGAAAGCTGAGTGCCGAAGAATTGATGCTTTTGAACTGTGGTGTTGGAGAAGACTCTTGAGAGTCCCTTGGACTGCCAGAAGATCCAACCAGTCCATCCTAAAGGAGATCAGCCCTGGGTGTTCATTGGAAGGACTGATGTTGAAGCTGAAACTCCAATACTTTGGCCACCTCATTTGAAGGGTTGATTCATTGAAAAGACCCTAATGCTGGGAAGGATTGGGGGCAGGAGGAGAAGGGGACGACAGAGGATGAGATGGCTGGATGGCATCACTGACTGGATGGGCATGGGTTTGGGTAGACTCCAGGAGTTGGTGATGGACAGGGAGGTCTGGCGTGCTGCAGTTCATGGGGTCGCAAAGAGTCGGACATGACTGAGCGACTGAACTGAACTGAATTACTAAAAGAATGTTGCCTAAAGCCTG
This sequence comes from Giraffa tippelskirchi, assembly GCF_054371585.1. Taxonomy (NCBI): domain Eukaryota; kingdom Metazoa; phylum Chordata; class Mammalia; order Artiodactyla; family Giraffidae; genus Giraffa; species Giraffa tippelskirchi. Next base: position 77,014,718 of record NC_137275.1, on the reverse strand, counting down.
AACTATACAGGACAGTCTATTCTCGAGGCTCTGATCTTTAAAGGTATAATTCTTTTCCATTCATATAGAGATAAAAAGTTGCATAATAGAGAATATTTGTCCTGTTGGAGATTTATAGGAACATTGTGATCAGACCTAGGAGGACAGCTGCAAGAACAAAGGATTCCAGTACCAAGAAATTTGCAACAATCAACCACACCCTCGCCCCTTTTAGTATAAAACAAAGCCTGAATTCTAACTTCAGTAAGATTCCCACGAACAGAGGAGCCTGGTAGGCTGCAGTCCATGGGGTCGCGAAGAGTTGGACAGGACGGAGTGACTTCACTTTCACTTTTCACTTTCACCCATTGGAGAAGGAAATGGCAACCCACTCCAGTGTTCTTGCCTGGAGAATCCCAGGGATGGAGGAGCCTGGTGGCTGCCGTCTATGGGGTCGCACAGAGTTGGACACAACTGAAGCTACTCAGCAGCAGCAGCAGCAGCAGCAGCAAGACATCTCTGTGGGACACTAATCCACCATGTTTTTGGTCTCTGCTTTCTGAAAAAAAGTTGCTATTTCTTATCCCAAAAACTCATCCTTTAATTTATTGGCCTGTTGTATTGTGAGCTGTATGAGCTTGGAATAGGTAAAAATATTGTTTCAATTTATCATTATTATTTTTAATTTTATTGCTTAACTTATCAATTCTATATAGGGAGGTACCTGTCTGCTTTTCTCATCATTACATTTTTAGCATCCAGAAATGGGGAAGTATCAGTCAGAAAATGTTAAGATATACCTAATTAACAAAACCAATTCTAACATTTCATGACTTAACACAGTGAAAGTATCTTTTACTCAGTCTGCAAGGCAATGTGAATCTGTCCATCATAGTCACTCAATCACACAGGCTAAATGGAGGCCCCATTTGCCACACTATCCTTTAATCTACTCACTCTGACCTTTAAATCTACTCAGAAGTAATGGAAGTTATGACTCCCATTTATATTTCATTTCCCAAAGAAAGTGACATGGCAGAGTGCAGAAGTATAATATCAAGTGTCTTTGTGGATAGCCTTAAAAACGATCACAAGTACTTAGTTCACGTTAGATAATCAACAAACATTTGCAGTGCTAACAAATAAATGAGCAAGCGGAATATGCCACATACCATACATACAAACTGGAGACATTTTTCTTAACTTCTAGTTAGTGATAAACACATTACATTTAAAATATAAAATATTTTAGTAAATAACCTTCATAAGAATGAGACCTTAGCTGTTCTACTCATCCCAGCACTTAGGATGCTCAGTACATGATAAACTCTTAATAAAGCTTAAATGAACGAATAAATAGCATAATTTTGATGAATGTACAGGTAGACAACTAGTTTTGCTTTCAAAAATGGAAACAAAATATTTATATGTACACACACATATATACACACCAACTGTGTAAATACACACAAATATATAAATAAGAAAGCAACTTATGATTAGTTACTTCACACTGGAAAGTATAACTCAGAAATATTTTAGAAAAAGTAATGTTTATTTTACAGTACTTAAAAGTAGCTGTTTTTTTTCTCTTCCACAATCCATTTATGATTCTATTCAAAGTTTAATATAATCATGGATGCAAACTGTTACACACAGAATGGATAAATAAGATCTACTGTATAGCACAGGAAACCATATTCAGTACCTTGTGATAAATCATATGAAAAAGAATGTGAAAAATGCATATATAACTGAGACTGTGCTGTACTGCAGAAATTAATACAACAATGCATATCAATTTTCAATTTTAAAAAATGGATTCATAATGTAATAATGGAGACAACTGACCACATTTTGATAATATTTAAGTATGTATTTTGTGTTAATGAAAGGTTTCTGATGAAATGAAACTAAATTCAGAAAACATTTGAAGTGAAATATTTTAAGAAGTGAAATTTATTACACAAACTTTCTAAAGATTATCACATAACTCCCATCAATGCCATCTTAATAAATTATGCATACAAAATATGTAAACTTCACATTTCCCCAGGGAACATCTCTAACTAACTGAGACAAACAAATAGATTGAATTACAATCTGTAGATTCTCATTACAAAACCAATTTGGAGATCAAAATTTCAGTCTCATTCTGACTCATTTGTGTTTATACTAAATAACCTTCATTTTCATATTGAGAAGCCATGTTACAAAATTCAGCATTATATTCTGAATTTAAACTAAATTATTGTAACACAAATATATTAATTAACTGAGGATTTAATGAAGCAATGAAAAAAGAAAATAATAGACATCTGGAAAGATAACTGCTGAGAGTTTTTTTTTTTTTTAAGTGGCATATTAGGAGCTATTATTAAAGTTGACTGCAAACTGCACTCATACATATTGCACATATTAGAAGTTAAACAGTGATATCACTGAATGCCTGTTTGTACATAATAGCACATGGGTCACTGGGAAGGAACTGGGAACACTATCAATAGTTAAAAAGATAATCAAAATGAAAACATTTTAGTGATGAATGCACCTAGGGATTATCATACTAAGTGAAGTCAGACAAAGGTATGCCACATGATATCACTCATATGTGGAATCTAATTTTTTAATGATATAAATGAACTTATTTACAAAACAGAAACAGATTTACAGATATTGAAAACAAACTTATGGTTACCAAAGGGGAAATGCAGGAGGGGAAGGGGGATAAATCAGGAGTTTGAGATGAACATCACACACTACTACACATAAGACAGATAACCAACAAGGACCTACTGTATAGCACAGGGAACACTACTCAATATTCTGTGATAACCTACAAGAGAAAATAACCTAAAAGAGAATGAATATATGTATATGGATAACTGAACCACTTTGTTGTTACTTGAAACTAACATGACATGGTAAATCAACTCTATTTCGATAAAAAAATAAAATTTACAGAATCTAAGCAAATCCTTACAATTTTTTTACCTATCTATCAATCTGTCTATAGATTCTTTAACATCTGAGCTAGATCAAACAAGTCAACCCTAAAGGAAACCAACCTTGAATATTCATTTGAAGGACTGATGCTGAAGCTCCAATACTTTGGCCACCTGATGCAAAGAGCTGACTAATTGGGAAAAAATCCCTGATGCTTGGAAAAACTGAGAGCAAGAGGAGAAGGGGGTGACAGAGGATGAGATGGTTGGATGGCATCACTGACTCAGTTTGAGCAAACTTGAGTTTGAGCAAACTCAGGGAGACAGTGATGGACAGAGAAGCTGGGCATGCAGCAGTTCACAGGGTAGCAAACAGTTGGACACGACTTAGTGACTGAACAGCAACAACAATGCGTATCAATGATAACTGACAAAATATATCTGCCTCTCACATAACTAAAGGGAGTGGAATGATACATATATAAATAGATCATGACAATATAGGTTCATATATCTTATAAGAAAGACACTTTCAAGATATGAGAAAGCAGAATGAGGGTTCTTTCCAGAGTGAATAACTTTGAGCTAAATCTTGCAGAATAGATAAGAGTAGAAAGAGAAAGAATTATAAATACACATACACCTAAATATATACATATGTTGCTCTTTCTCTGTTCATATGTGTATCTGTGTGAGTATAGTTCTCTGTCCAGTCTATTCCTATTCATATATGATGATGGTTTAATCGCTAAAGTTGTGTACGATTCCTGTGACCCCATGGACTGCAGCCTACCAGACTCCTCTGTTTACAGGATTTCCCAGGCAAGAATACTAGAGTGGGTTTCCATTTCCTTCTCCAGGGGATCTTCTAACTCAGGAGTTGAATCCAGGCCTCCTGAATTACAAGCAGATTATATGCGTATATGTATAATTGCAAATGCATATTTACAACTGTATAGAAATGTATAATGCCATCAATTTAGTTATATACAATACACACATTACTTCAGTTAATTATATACAATTAATATACACAATACTCCAGTATTCTTGCCTGGGAAATCCCATGGACAATGGAGCCGGGCAGCTTCCAGTCCATGGGGTCACAGAGAGTCGGACACGACTGAGCAACTAACACTTTCACTTTCAGTATACACGTTAATTAGTAATATATTTTTATGTGTGTGTGTCAGGGTTGCTTTTACTTGCAAGTATCAGAATGCATAGTTAAACAATGGCTGAAACAAATTAAGGATTTAATTTTTGCCCCTTAAGAAGTCTGGAGATAGATAGCTCAGACTGTAACATTCTCCAAAATGATATAAGATACGGATGCTTTCTGTCTTTCTGCCAAGCTTTTTTGACATGGGGTTTTAGCTTCATATCTGTGGTCTTGTGGTCACAAATCAATTATCACCACTCCCTTTTCATTCTGAAAAGAGGAAGGACACAGAACAAAAGTGGCTGCCAATTTTAAGGAAATTTATTGGATATCTCATTCAATCTCTCCTTATAGTTCATTAAGCACACTGTCTAATGGCACCACCATCTTCAAGGGATACTAAATTAATATTTTTAGTTGAGCATAACGTTTACTTAAATATTCATAGTTATACTAGTAAGAAATCAATGGAAAATTGCTCAGGATAGGAAATTAATTGCTTATGTCATAATAAGATATAGTCAGAGAAAACTTGAAAATGTATAAAAGCCTATTGAGAAAAAAAATCACCCATATTTTTATTATCTGCAGCTATTCTCCAATGATATTTTCCTTGGCACATTTGCTTTATTTTTGTTTATTTACAAAATTAACATAACAGGCTTTATTTAAATATTCACTTATTGCTGCATCCTTGGATTTTTTTTAGTTTTTACTATTATATATAATGCTACAATTATTTTGAAGTGTTTATATTATTTTAGTTTATATTTTAAGATAGATCTCTAGAAATAGAATTACTGGATTGAAAGCTGTGAATGTATTTTTAATCTTAATTCTTACTGTCAATTACTTGAAAACAAATTATTGCTAATTACTCACACAATTGCAGTAAATATGTCATATGCTCTATAACTAAATTAGTGCAATCTTGAAATGTTCAAATTTTATACATGAAAAATGAAATGTTTTATTTGAGTGTGGATGACTGAACAAATTTTTCACTTTGTTTCTCTTCAGTCACATTTAAATTTGTTGTTCTTACATTATACATTTCTTCTCTTTTCCAATTCATTATTTTGATTCTCTGTACTTTTTATGAATATTGCTTTGTAATCCACTTCATGGATCACAGCCTTGTTGTGGCAAAGAGGCTTCTGTAACTCAAAGCTATGAGGCATGCCATTCAGGGCCGCCCAAGATGGATGGGTCATAGTGAAGAGTTCTGACATAACATGATCGATTGGAGGGGGAAATGGCAACCCACTCCAGTATTCCTAACTGGAGACTCCATAAACAGTATGAAAAGACAAAAAGATACAATATGACACCAGAAGATGAGCCCCTTAGGTTGGAAAATGTCCAATATACTACTGGGGAACAGTGGAGAACAATCACAAATACCTTTAGAAAGAATTAAGCAGTAGGGCCAAAGCAGAAGCAATGATCAGTTTTGGATATGTTTAGTGGTGAAAATAAAGTTTGATGCTATAAAGAACAATATTGCATAGGAACATGGAATGTTGCGTCCATGAACAAAGGTAAACTGGGCATGGTCATGCAGGATATGGCAAGATTTAACATTGACATTTTAGGAATCAGTGATGAGAATGGGCAAATTTAATTCAGATGACCATTATATCTACTACTGTGGCAAGAATTTCTTAGATGAAATGAAGTAGCCCTCAAAGTTACCCAAAGAGTCCCAAATGCAGTATTTGGGTGCAACCTCACAAATGACAGAATTATCTTGATTCACTTCCAAGGCAAATCACTCAACATCACAATAATCCAAGTATATGCCTCAACCACTGATGCCGAAGAAGCTGAAATTGACCAGTTCTATGAAGACCTACAACACATTCTCAAGCTAACACCAAAAAGTGGTGTCCTTTTCATCATAGGAGGTGAGATGCAAAAATAGGAAGTCAAGAGATACCTGGAGTAACAGGTAAGGTTGGCCTTGGAGTACAAAATGAAACAGAGCAAACAACTTTGTCAAGAAACATGCTGGTCATAGCCAACAACCCTTTTCCGAAAACTTGAGAGATGACTCTGCACATACACATCACCAAATAATCAATACTGAAACCAGATTGATTATGTTCTTTGCAGCCAAAGATGGAGAAGCTATACATAGCAAAAACAATATCTGGAGCTGACTGTGGCTCAGGTCATGAGCTCCTTCTTGCAAAATTCAGGCTTAATTTGAATGAAGTAGGGAAAACTACAAGACCATTCAGGTATGACCTAAATCAAATCCCTAATAATTATACAGTGGTGGTGACAAATAGATTCAAGGGGTTAGATCTGGTAGATAGAGTGCCTGAAGAACTACGGACAGAGCTTTGTAACACTGTACAGGAGGCAGTAACCAAAGCCATTCCAAAGAAAAAGAAACAGAAGAAGGCAAACGAGTTGTCTAAGGAGTCTTTACAAATAGCTGAGGAAAGAAGAGAAGCAAAAGGCAAGAAAAAAGCGAACGATATATCAAAACAAATGCAAAGTTTCAGAATAGCAGAGAGATGAGAAAACCTTAAGTGAACAATGCAAACAAATAGAGAAAACAATAGAATGGGAAACCTAGAGAACTCTTCAAGAAAATTAGAGATACCAAGGGAACATTCCATGCAAAGATGGGTAAAACAAAGTAATGGCAAGGACCTAACAGAAAACAAAGAAATTAAGAAGAGGTGACAAGAATGCACAAAAGAACTATACAAAAAAAGGTCTGAATGACCTAGATAACCCCAATGATATGGTCACCTGTTTAGAGCCAGACATTCTGGGAGTGTGAAGTCAAGTGGGCCTTAGGAAGCATTACCACAGATAAAGCTAGTAAAAATCATGGAATTCCAGCTATTTAAAATCCTAAAAGATGATGTGGTTAAAGCGCTGCACTCAATATGCCAACAAATTTGGAAAAGTCAGCAGTGGCCAGAATGAAAAGGTCAGTTTTCATTCCGATTTCATTCCTCAAGAAGGGCAATAACAAAGAATGTTCAAATCACCATAAAATTGCATTCACTTCATATGCTAGTAACTTCATGATCCAGATTCTTCAAGTGAGGCTTCAGTAGTATGTGAACTGAGAACTTCCAGATGTACAAAATGGGTTTAGAAAAGGCACAAGCACCAGAGATCAAATTGCCAAATTCATTGTATCACAGAGGAAGCAAAGCAGCTCCAGACAAACATCTATATCTGCTTCATTGACTATACTAAAGCCTTTGACTTTGTGGATCACAACAAACTGTGGAAAAGCCTTTAGAGAAGGGAGTACCAGAAAACATTACTTGTCTCCTGAGAAACCATTGTGTGGGTCAAGAAGCAATAAGTGGAACCAGACATAAATGAACTTACTGGTTCAAAATTGGGAAAGGAGTATGACAAGGCTATATATTATCACCCTGCTTATTTAACTTACATGTAGAACATATCATGAGAAATGCTGGGCTGCATGAATCACAAGCTGGAATCAAGATTGCCAGGAGAAATAACAACTTCAGATATACAGATAATACCAATCTAACTGTAAAAAGTGAAGAGGAACTAGAGTGTTTCTTGATGAGGGTGAAAGAGGAGAGTGAAAAAGCTAGCTTGAAACTCAACATTCAAAAAACTAAGATCATGGCATTTGGTCCCACCATTTCATGGCAAATAGAAGGGGGAAAATAGAAGCGGTAATATATTTTATTTTCTTGGGCTCCAAAATCACTGCAGATGGTGACCACAGCCATGAAATTAAAGGACGCTTGCTCCTTGGAAGAAAAGCTATGACAAACATAGACAGCATATTAAAAAGCAGAGACATCAATTTGCTGACAAAGGTCCCTATAGTCAAAGCCATAGTTTTTCCAGTAGTCATGTAAGGATATGAGCATTGGATCATAAAAAAGGCTGAGCACTGAAAAACTGTTTTTGAACTGTGGTGTTGGAGAAGACTCTTGAGAGTCCCCTGGACAGCAAGGAGATCAAACCAGTCAGCCCGAAAGGAAATTAACCCTGAGTATTTATTGGAAGGAATGATGCTGAAGCTGATGCGAAGAAGTGATTCATTTGAAAAGACCCTGATGCTGGGAAAGACTGAGGCAGGAGGAGAAGGGGATGACAGAGAATGAGATGGTTGGGTGGAATCACTGACTTGATGAATATCAGTTTGAGCATATTCTGGGAAACAGCAAAGGATAGGGAAGCATGGTATGTTGTAGTCCATGAGGTCCCAAAGAGTTGGAAAGAAATTAGCAACTGAACAGCAACAATTACAACAATTGCTTTTAAATACAAATCAAAGTCGTTCAGGCATGTACGACTCTTTGTGACCCCATGGACTATACAGTCCACGGAATTATGCAGACCAGAATACTGGAGTGGGTACCTTTCCCTTCTCCAGGGGATTTTCCCAACCCAGGGATCAAACCCAGGTCTCCCGCATTGCAGGCAGATTCTTTACCAGCTGAGCCACGAGGGAAGCCCAAGAATACTGGAGTGGAGTCTATCCCTTCTCCAGTGGATCTTCCCCACCCAGGAATTGAAATGGGGTCTCCTGCATTGCAGGTAGATTCTTTACCAACTGAGCTGTCAGGGAAGCCCCAAAAGAAAGTGCAAGTTGCTCCATCCTGTCCGAATCTTGGCTACACCAAGGACTATATGGTCCAAGGAGTTCTCCAGGCCAGAATATTGGAGTGGATAGCTTTTTCCCTTCTCCAGCGGATCTTCCCAACCCAGGAATCAAACTGGGGTCTCCTGAATTGCAAGGTGGATTCTTTAGCAACTGAGCTATTAGAGAAGCCCAAAATGAAAGTGAAAGTCACTCAGTCCTATCCGACTCTTTGCGACCCCATGGACTATACAGCGCTGGAGACGGAAAAAAGCTACCCACTCCAGTATTCTGGCCTGGGGAAATCCATGGACTGCATAGTATATGGGGTTGCAAAGAGTCGGACAGACTGAGCAGCTTTCACTTTAAATACAAAGTAAGATATTAACTACCTGCCATGCATGCATGCATGCATGCTAAGTCGCTCCAGTCATGTCCGACTCTGTGTGACCCTATGGACAGCAGCCCCCAGGCTCCTCTGTCCCCGGGATTCTCTAGGCAAGAATACTGGAGTGGGTTGCCATTTCCTTCTCCAACTCCCTGCCATAATCAGTGGCAAATATTTTCCTCAGGTTGATTGTCTTTTATTATGTTTGTTATACCGAAAATGGAAATTGAACTAATTTAGAGCAAACTGAATCAATATCAGAGATAAATATCTGACTTTTAAAAATGAAGTTACCAGTACAAGAGAAGTTAAATGAGATATTTAAGATCACATAGTTAAATATGGTAGAATTAGATCTTCATTCAAAGAACAAGAGAACGAGAACAATAAAATATTTGAAAATCACTCCTAAATTTTAAGTTCTACAGAATAGATATTTGTATTTGAATCTTTCAAAAGATGTTAAGGCACTGTATTAGCTTGCTAGGTCTACCATAATCAAATACTACAGACTGGGTTGCTTAAATGACACTAAGCATTTTCTCACAGTTTTGGAGGACTGAAGTCCAAGATGAAGGTGTCAGTTGGTTTAGCTTTCCCTGAAGTCTCTTTCCTTGCTGTGCAGATGTTTCTTCTTACTGAGTCCCCACATGGCCTTTCCTCTGTGCATGAGACTCCCTGGCATCTCTCTTACCAGTCATATTGCATGAGGGCCCACCCTCATTAAATGACTTCATTTAACCTTCCTTCTCTAATGGTCCAGCCTCTAAATATCACATTCGAAGGCACTGGAATCCTAAAGGAAATCAGTGCTGAATATTCATTGGAAGGACTGATGCTGAAGCTGAAGCTCCAATATTTTGGCCACCTGATGCGAAGAACAGACTCATGGGAAAAGACCCTGATGCTGGGAAAGATTGAAGGCGGGAGGAGAAGGGGACAACAGAGGATGAGAGGGTTGGATGGCATTGCCGACTCAATGGACATGAGTTTGAGTAAACTCCGGGAGTTGGTGATGGAAAGGGAGGCCTGGTGTGCTGCAGTCCACGAGGTTGTAAAGAGTCTGACACGACTGAGCTACTTAAGCAAGATGAAGGCACTGGAGGGTTAGGACTTCAAAGTATGAATCTTGGGGGAGGGGGGAGGGGGCACAATACTTTCCATAACAGATACTAAAAAGCTATGTCTATGTCTATATATGTTTATCTATTGTCTATACCAATTTCCATAATCACAAGCTTGAAAACCCCAGTACTTAGGAAACCTAGTTTCAGCATTTACTTACATGGAATCCTCAGAGATTCAAGATGCAATTCAGGTGATCTTTGGGTCATGTTCATTTAATATTTTAAAGTCAATGCTACTTTTCAAAAATGTCTTCAAACAGCAATATATGAAAATATATTGGTAGGAGGTTTTCAATACAGCTACAAATGTACATAATTAAATATACATATTTAAAATAAAAAATTCTGATCAATTAGCAATATATTAAAATTCAGTATGATTATAATTTTACAAAAACAAATAGCATTTGGATTTTTTTAAATGCTTTCTATTTCTCTAAAATAGAATGATACATAATTACCCAAATTCATGTTATAATTTGTTCCTTTCATGCTACTCTGGCTATATGATTATTAATGCTAATAAACTGCCTTCAGTTACTAATAGAATTTTTCATTATCCCAAAGTGAATAAATAAATTTTAAAATAGCCTTATATTAAAAATATGCACACTCTGGCTACAGTCAGTGTAGAAAAACAATCCTTTTATGCCTGTAATACTACTTAAATATTGAACAGTAGGACCCCCAAGATATCTTGTCTTTTTCTGTTACTGTACTTAATATTATGTCATCTATATGTACATTCCAATATATTGTTTGCTTAAATATTACATATTTCAAGTGCCTGTTACCAAGCCCTATATTTATCCCTGATGTAATGTGGTTGTTTGTGTTTGTGTGTGCACACTCATATGCACATGCTAAGCCACTTCAGTCTTGTCTTACTCTTTGCTACCTTATGGACTGTAGCTCACCAGGAACCTCTATTCATGTAATTCTCCAGATAAGAATACTGGATTAGGTCACCATGCCCTCCTCCAGGGGATCTTCCCGACCTAGGGATCAAATCTTTGTCTCTTATGTCTCCTGCATTTGGCAGGTGGGTTCTTTACCATCAATGCCACCTGGGAAGCCATAAGGTGGTTGTATTCAATTAAATATGTTAGCAACGTGGCCCACTGAGATACATTCTTGGAAATTAGTTAAGCAAGTATATAAATATTTAGAATTTCAACTATTCCTTTTTTTTTTTTCCCAGTTCTGACACCTTTTTAATAGAAATCACTGTTTTTAGGAAACAAATAGCGCTTTTGTAATTTTTTTTTTTTACAAAGTTTCTTACCTTGATCTTAAATTAAGTAACACTAGGAAGACCTCAATCTTTTATTTTACTTTTTAATTAAAAAAAAAAAGTTGTTGTTGCTTTGTTTTGTTTTTTTCCCCAGATACAAAGATTTTTGCCCTTGCATAAAAAAACAGTGCCCCGAACGATGACACAAGGACTCACACAGACTCACTGGACCTCAGTGATACTATGATTCCTTTAATTTACTGTCAAACTGAATTATGATTAAAGATACTCCTATTTAAAAATTAAGTCAATGCAGTCAAAATAATATTCTTTCATTTGTTTAAATAGTACGTTAAATACAGAAGTAATAATAAGTTCTTATTCATGGTTTTGCCTATGATTTGGCAAATGTCATCATTTCAGCTTTATAACAAAGGATAAATCAATAATTTTGCCTGCTCCATTTCTGATGCTCATACTTACCTTACTAATTTTTTTTTTTATCTTTTATCTTGGGAAAGGACTTTTTTTTTTTTTTTTAGCACTGTAATATAATTGAGAGTTTGAGGGAATGTAAATATTGCAGAGCACTCAGTGATTAACTACACTTGGGGCTTATTCCTGGTTCCACTACTTAGCAGCCATGGACAAATTATTGAACCACTCTAAATTCCAGCTTCTTCTCAAAACGGGACAGAACTTTTCTCATAGGTTGTGAGAAAAGAATGAGAATTCTCATTAGCACTGAAAATCTACACAAGGAACAAGGACTTTAAACAGTGGGTTTTCCTGAGATTATCCAATCATTGTGAGTACTGACTCTTCTGGTCTTATTTTTCCTGTTAGTGCCATCAAGCTAACAGAGAAAAGGATCTATCCAAGTTAATTTCAGGAATCAATTTTCAACTTTCAGATCAGTCAAATGAATTGTATAAGATCATTCTATATCATACTGATACTAAAGCCAATGATGTATATTCTAATCTTTTGTAGTTGCAATGCTTTTCTACTATGCTGATGGTAATTTAACAAATATATGTATGATTTTTATATTTACAAATGTAAACATTTTAGCCCACAGTTCAAACGGACAATTTAAGAAATGTTTTGAAGTCTAACTTGTATAATCTGTCAATGATGTATTAACATTCTTAAATTGGCACTACTTAAAGCATAAAACCTACTAATACTCAATATTCACTTGAACTAGGGTTTTTTGCTTACAGAAATGGTTTTATTTTCTGTAAGTTTCATATGTATATACTTACTAACACAGATAATGTAAATGCAGACATGGATCTACATCTCCCATTTGTAAGGTAAAAAGCTGAAAGGTGGATTGGATGGCGTGATGGTTAATCTTTTTTGGTTGTTGTATTGGTCCATGGTTTTTATCTAATGATACATATGTTTAAATATATATATACGAGTACGAGAAATGGGGCAAACTAGAATTTATAACGGAATTAGCCAGAAGCATTTGATCAATACTCGATAGATTGAGGAGTATCAGAATGTTGTTACTGAGAAGGTGAACTCTTACTAGGGAGGAAATGGTGACAGGTAAACAATTTGAACCTGGGAGGCCAAGTAACAAAAAGAACGGAAGAAAGTAGAGCCTAGAAGTGGGGCTTCTCTCATAGCTCAGTTGGTAAAGAATCCACCTGCAATAATAGGAGACCTGGATTCAATTCCTGGGTTGGGAAGATCTCCTGGAGAAGGAAATGGCAACTCACTCCAATATTCTTGCCTGGGAAATCTCATAGACAGAGGAGGCTGGTGGGCTACAGTCCATAAGGTCACAAGAGTCAGACACAATTTAACGACGAAACCACCACCACAGAGCCTAGAGGTGCTATTAGGAAAACTCAGTTTGTCAATGCACCATGGCCTATAGAGATGACATAGAGAGTCCAAAGTCAGCATTGGCTCTGTTTTCAGTGATAGCACAGGCACTATACATAATTTTAGAGCTAGAGGTGCTGGCAATGGAAGCAATGCTATAAGTGGGAGGTGTAATTTGAAATGCAGGTTGCATGGTGATTAAGTGAGCAGGCAGGTAAAGCACTGACACAATCAAAATAAAAGTCCACTGGTCAGCAGTGAGGGTGCAGATCAGACAAATCTGTTTCTCACTTCAGTCTAGATTGGCTGAGGATTGAGGTGCAACTGAACTTCCAGGTAGGAGGTAACACTGAACCTAACGATGCAGCCTGAGTGGAACAGAAACAGGAGCAACAGAGAAAAGTTGACAAGACATCAATCAGAGTGAGGGATAAAAGGCATCTACTGTGGGGAAAGGAGAAATGTAAAGGTTAGAAACAGGCTTGTTACTTTGCTATGTAGTTTCTCTTGTATCATTTTCTTAACGGGGGCATATATTTCTGAGCAAAGTGAAATTTTCAATTCTATATATATTCTTGAACTGTGCTTCTCAGTGTTTTGCATATAACAGCATTAAATGAAATCTTTAAAAAAAAACTGAATGATTAATGAAAACAATATGAATAGACATACCCTATGAAATACAATTTCAGGTATCTTTCCATTCTAATTCACAGCATTAAGTGTCCAATTATTACAAAGAAAAGGTATTTCCTTATCTTCAAGTGATAGGATTGAGGCATTTTTGTTGAGCTGTCATGCTGGAACACAATTTAGAGAAAAGCACAGGCAAATCTAATGCTGAAGCAAAAGGTATGATCAATAGTCTGAACTGGCTTATTAGTCTGAAGCAGACAGCAAAATGGAAAGGAGATAAGAGTACAAAGAGTCTGCATCAAAAGGCAAAATTAAGGTGAAGAGCTCAGAGGTCACAGGCAACAAGAGAGGTACCCTGATTTAAGGTCAAGATACAAATTGATTGAAGCAGACAAGGTAGATTGCTATCAGAGAAGAACAAAGAAAAGCCCCAGAAGATGAACTTCATTAAGAATTTGAGATCTGTTCTTTCATCTGATCCTGGATTATATACTGAAGTTCCAGGTCACAGTGCCTAATTTGTCTTTGGCATGTTAGTAATCCTACTAAGTCTAGCTTTCTCATAAAAAAGTAGGGGCCTCTACTACTGTTATTTTTAGAATTAAGTGGTGCAAGACCTCTAAACCTTTAGTACAATGCCTGACAGAAGTAAGTTATAAAAAACAAAAAAAGTCAGGTCTGCCTCTTGCTAATGGTGTGAACTTTGGGTAATTTACCTTCTGTGAATCTCAGTTTGTTTACCTATAATAATTTAGTTGGTAGCTTGTTTTTAGCATCAGGGAAAATATGCATTCTTACAATTGACCAAGTACCTGGCACTTAGCATGGAGTATGTGTTCAAGAAATAGAAATATTACTATTAACTTATGTATATCCATCTAGAATCTTAGAAGATTCTTTCTATAAAATTTTGACCCCAGGGAGTGCATATCTAAGATATATTACATAGGAATTGGTATATTAGGAATATATATCTCATAAATACATATCTGTAAAGCGAAGAAGAACTAAAGAGCCTCTTGATGAAAGTGAAAGAAGAGAGTGAAAAAGTTGGCTTAAAACTCAACATTCAGAAAACTAAAATCATGGCATCGGGTCCCCTCACTTCATGGCAAATAGATGGGGAAACAGTGGAAACAGGGGCTGACTTTATTTTTGGGGGCTCCAAAATCACTGAGATGGTGACTGCATCCATGAAATTAAAAGACACTTGCTCCTTGGAAGAAAAGTTATGACCAACCTAGACAGCCTATTAAAAAGCAGAGACATTACTTTGCCAACAAAGGTCTGTCTAGTCAAAGCTATGGTTTTTCCAGTGGTCATGTATGGATGTGAGAGTTGGACTATAAAGAAAGCTGAGCACCGAAGAATTGATGCTTTTGAACTGTGGTGTTGGAGAAGACTCTTGAAAGTCCCTTGGATGGCAAGGAGATCCAACCAGTCCATCCTAAGGGAGATCAGTCCTGAATATTCATTGGAAGGACTGATGCTGAAGCTGAAGCTCCAATTCTTTGGCCACCTGATGGGAAGAGTTGACTCTTTTGAAAAGACCCTGATGTTGGGAAAAATTGAAGGCAGGAGGAGAAGGGGATGACATAGGATGAGATGGTGGGCATCACTGACTCAATGGGATATGAGTATGAATAAACTTCGGGAGTTGGTGATGGACAGGGAGGCCTGGTGTGCTGCAGACCATGGGGTCACAAAGAGTCGGACACGACTGAGTGACTGAACTGAACTGAATAGTTTGGATTTTTGTGAATCTAGCATTAACTTTTCTCCTCCTCCCACCGTGGATAAAGCATACTACCTATTCTATGGATGTTGACTTTAATCAGAAACTCTCATTGGTTAAGCGGATGCTATCAAACATGATGCAATGATTATGCAGTTTGATACAGTTCTGCCCTTTGGTGGTCTAGTACCCAATGCCCTGAATAGCCCCCAGTTCAAGAAAAATGAGGAAGCAGAGGAACCTCAGCCAGGAAGGAATCAAACCCAGTAAATCACAGTAGAACCCAGCACAACCAGAGTCAAACCACAAGCCCCTAAGTAAAGAAATAAGTGTTTGTTGCCACTGGGTTTTGGGGAAGTTTGTAATGCATTATTATTATGGCAAGAAGATGAGAAAAATGCCTGATAAAAACACCAATGAAATGTTCAAGGGCAGATTGTGCAGTGTATTTCTCAGAATCACTCTGAAAGCACATTGTGTATTTGGTTAAGGCCATCAGGGTTGGCCATTTGGTTCTGAAGTTCGTATTTGTTATTGTCAGGACTAGCACTTAGGAGAGCAAGGAGTTAAGAACTACCTCAAGGAAAAGTATTGAGAAATAGAAATAACAACAAAGAAGTTTTCAAATGTTAATGACCAATTCCAAACAAGAAGCTAAAAATCTAACAGTCCATATTCTTCAAAAATAATTTTAGGGAGCTGTTTGAGGATGACGTGACCTTAGAAAATACAATATAGATGTTGGAAATAGGTGAAGAGGTTATTGGGTGTTCCTTCCGAGTAGTGCTATGCATGGTGCACCTACTTCCCTATGGATGAGGCTGTTTTATAATTCTGTAGACACAGATGCTATCATATAGAGTTTATAGGATAGATGCAAATAATTTTTGCCTGATGGATAGATAACCCTAACAATCTTATTGTAACATTCTTCAATTTGCAACAGTTTTAACATTTTATTGATAACTTTATTATTGTATTGAATAAAATATTTGATAGACACTCATTTTATCATTGTATGACAATGTGTTTTTAACTTTTTGAGGATTACACTTTAATAATCAGTGACGGACAAGGATGGAGGCTTGCCTTTTAGGTTGGCAAGTAGGACCCAGCCAAGTGGCTGAAGTACAGTGACGCATTGCAATTACACTTCCTGCCCCAGAGCTCTAGTGCAAAGAAAACAAAGGTTTACTATACATTCAGCAGAAACATGTCAGTTATTGATCCTGAACAGACCTTATCCAAGGGGAAGATAGGAAAACCACATGGAATATAACCAAAAGAGAGCCACAGCATTCTGAAGGACAAGAGCTGAGCCATGTTATCCTTTTTCTTTCCCCCAGCTCCTTACAGAATTTAGAAAGAAGATAAGGAAATCAGGAGAGGACTGGTTACTTATAAATCTTATCATAGCAAGCTCGTGTGGCAGAGATTAACAGTTATTTTAATGGGCAGTTGCTTTGCCTATGTATGTACTTAATATTTGAATTGTAAGCGATCATAAAATAAGGATTATTTCTAATACAGAGAAAATTCATGGGTCTTAAGCATTAAATAAAACTTGACAGATTTTCAAATATAGCCCCAAAGGATTCCACAAAAGTGTCCAACAGGTGCTCTTAATTAGGTACTAGAATTTGTAGGTCCCCTAACTAATTTAGAAGCTTTTTCAAGTAACTCAAGGTGCCTCTTCAAACTGTAAGACACTATTCTCTATTTTTCCCAACTGGGTGAATATGACTTTTTAAAGCTCCCTGCAAGTGCAAATTTAATTTATTATTTTCAGGAGCCAAGACAGATGTCTTAGTTTTGACCATTTTATGTGTCAATATGTAATGATCTGTTAGGCTGAGTGTTACCTCAGTATTTGAAGAAACAAAAAAGTTTTTCACGAGACACTGTCAGTTTAAAACCAGGAATAAGAGAGTGGCTGTACCAGCTTACATTCACACCATAGTATAGGAGGGTGCCCCTTCTCCACATCCTTTCCAACATTGGTTATTTGTAGAGTTTTTAATGATGACCATTCAGACCAGTGTGAGGTGGTACCATAATGTGGTTTTGATTTGCATTTCTCCAATAATTAGAAATGTTGAACATCTTTCCATGAATCTATTGACCATCTATATTCCTTCTTTGGAGAAATGTCTATTTAGGTCTTCTGCTCATTTTTTGATTAGGCTGTTTTTTTTGTTGTTCAGTTGTATGGGTTGTTTGTATATTTTCAAAATTAAGCCCCATATCAATTGTGTCATTTGCAAATATTTTTTCCCATTTTGTATACCATCTTTTATTTTTGTTTATGGTTTCCTTTGCTGTGTAAAAGCTTCTAAGTTTGATTAGGTCCTAAATGTTTATTATTGTTTTATTTCTATTACCTTGGGAGACTGACCTAAGAAAACAATTTTACACTTTATATCAGACAGTGTTTTACCTACGATTTCTCCTAGCACTTTTATGATGTCATGTCTTATGTTTAAGTCTTTAAGCCATTTTGAGTTTATTTTTGTGTATGGTGAGAGGGTGTGTTCTAACTTCATTGCTTCACATGCAGCTGTCCAACTTTCCTAACATCATCTGCTGAAGAGACTGTCTTTTTTCCTGTTTAATATTCTTGATTCCTTTGTCAAAGATTATTTGACCATAGGTGTGTGGGTTTACTTCTGAATTATTGTAAAATAAAGCAATCCCACTTCTGGGCACTATCCTGACAAAATTCTAATTCAAAAAGTTACAAGTATCCCTGTGTTCATATTAGCTATGAACAGTGTCATATTACTATTCACAATAGCCAAGATACAGAAGCAACCTAAATGTCCATCAACAGATGAATAGATAAAGATGTGGTACATGTATACATATACATAAAATGGATAAACAACATGGTCCTGCTGTATAGCACAGAGAACCATATTCAATATCCTATGATAAGTCATAATGGAAAAGAATATAAAAAAGAATACGTATATATGGTATATGTCAAGATTGCCAGGAGAAATATCAACACCTCAGATATGCAGATGATAACATTCTAATTGTAGAAAATGAAGAGGAACTAAAGAGCCTCTTGATGAAGGTGAAAGAGGTGAGTGAAAATGTTGGTTTAAAACTCAGCTTAAAAGAACAAATATCATGGCATCTGGTCCTATCACTTCATGGCAAATAGAAGGGGAAAAAGTGGAAGCAGTAATAGATTTTATTTTCTTGGGCTCCAAAATCACTACAGGTGGTGACTGCAGCCATGAAATTAAGACACTTGGTCCTTGGAAGGAAAGCTATGACAAACCTAGACAGTTTATTACAAAGCATGCCGGAGTCCAGCTCCAGCTGGTCCAGGTGTCCCCAAGGGATGGACGGCGTCGGTGAAAGGAAAAGAAAGGAGACAGAGTTTTTGATGGTCCAAGGACCATGATCTTTATTGCTTTAGTCTCTATTTATATAGCACATGTTCTTCTACGTAATGATTCTTACAATATTTTTCCACTCAGATCAACATCCCCTGATTCTAAGATGTGTTAAAAGTTTGTGTCTTTTCTTAGCCTATTGTCACATTTTGGTTACATGTTTACCCCGAAACCTATTTTTATTTCACTAGAACTTATTCTATGGATCATATCATTCCATCTACTTTACTGTACAGCCTGCTACTACAGTGAGTTCAGCGTCTTGCCTCAGTGAATAAGTACTATAGCGGTGGCTAAGGGTACAAGTTTCTCATAGTACAGCCATTGTCAGCGGTGGCTTGTTTACCATCTACCCACATAATACAAGACTATTTCTGGCAGGGACAAGTCTTTTGCAGTTTACCTAGAAACCATTTACAATACAATTCATATAGTTCTTTTCCACTTATGCTTAGATTCTGAGGGGAAAAGGCAATTGGCTTAGTTTCTGTAATTTTCCCTGATACATGACCCAAGTTTTCCAGTCATCAATAAGAATCTCCTCATGAGGCCAGATCACAATAGGCTTAGGGCTTGTTTTCCAAATGATCATGGCCTTGTTCCCTGGCTGAGTATTAGGGACCCACCAGCCAGGGGCCTCAGTAGGTTTAATCATTTTTGGAATGTTTCTCTGGAGCAAGGGATCATTTTTCTTTTTACTGGACTCTCATGACCTCATCCAGAGAAGGCAATGGCACCCCACTCCAGTACTCTTGCCTGGAAACTCCCATGGACGGAGGAGCCTGGTAGGCTACAGTCCATGGGGTCGCTAACAGTCGGACACGACTGAACGACTTCACTTTCACTTTTTCCTTTCATGCACTGGAGAAGGAAATGGCAACTTACTCCAGTATTCTTGCCTGGAGAATCCCAGGGATGGCAGAGCCTGGTGGGCTGTCATCTATGGGGTTGCACAGAGTCGGACACGACTGAGCGACTTCACTTTCACTTTTCCCTTTCATGCATTGGAGAAGGAAATGGCAACCCACTCCAGTATTCTTGCCTGGAGAATCCCAGGGATGGTGGAGCCTGGTGGGCTGTCGTCTATGGGGTCGCACAGAGTCGGACACGACTGAAGCAACTTAGCAGCAGCAGCATGACCTCATCTTGGAAGCCCCTACAACTCCAGCCATCAAAGAATAAAACGGAGTTAGCCACAACAAAAGCATAGAAACAGGAAGGAGGGAAGGTTCCGATCTTGGAGAGAAACTGCTTTGCAGTTTCTTCTTGAGTGGTGCCGTGACTTTGTCATCCAGCAGTAAATCCAGAACGACTCCCAACAGAAAGAAAGAAACACAGCTAGCCACAACAGAAGCATAGAAACAGGAAGGAGTGAAGATTTCGATCCTGGAGAGAAATCGCTTTGCAGTTTCTTCATGGTTGGTGCCGTGACTTCGTTATCCGGCAGTATTTCCAGAACGGCTCCCAACAAAAGCAGAGACATCACTTGGCCGACAAAGGTCCGTATAGCCAAAGCTATGGTTTTTCCAGTAGTGATATACAGATCTGAGAGTTGATTCATAAAGAAGGCTGAGCACCAAAGAATCGATGTTTTTAAATTGTGGTGTTGAAGAAGACTATTAAGAGTCCCTTGGACTGCAAGGAGATCAAATCAGTCAATCCTAAAGGAAACCAACCCTGAATAATCATTGGAAGGATGGTTGCTGAAGCTACAAAACTTTGGCCACCTGATGCAAAGAGCCAACTTGCTGCAAAGACCCTGATTCTGGGAAAGATTGAAGGTGCAAGGATAAAGGGGCAGCAGACAATGAGATAGTTAGATAGCATCACTGATTCAATGGAAATGAATTTGAGCAAATTCTGGGAGACAGTGGAGGACAAAGGAGCCTGGTATGCTGAGGCCCATAGGGTCACAAAAAGTAGGACAGGACTTGGTGACCGATAACAATATATATGTATAACTGAGTTACTTTGCTATACAGCTGTAATTACCACATTACTGTAAGTCAACTATACTTCAGTAACAAAATTAAAAGAAAAAAAAATCAGAAATGAGATCACCTAAGGGTTATAAACTAGATTAACTATCTCAGAGCTTATTAGGAGGGTGATGAGATACCTGTCACAAAGGAATGTCTTGAGGAAGTAGCTTTTGGATACAAGCAAACTTTGTCCATTTACTCCAATATGCTATTCAAATATCTTCAATTTCTATAGGCGATACAATATGAAAAGTTTGAGAAGCACTTTGAGGGAGTGTTTGCTGCTGGGACTTTGATTTAATGTGATGAAACAGAATGTCTATGCTTGTTGGTTTAATTTCCTTCAGTCAATTTGCCTTTTTCTGTGAGCTAATGTTTGCCTGTTACAATCTCTTAGAAGTGGTTCTCCAGATCATGTATCAGGGATTAAAATCAACATAAGCATGGCATTCCTGAAAAGTGACATCTGCTTTGTGCTTTGCAAGTCCCTGGCATCCTTCATTCAGAGGATATTGAGTGTCTGCTTGTGACCAGCTACTCGTAAGTGCAGAGGTAAGGTAATGGGGAAGAAAAAAAAAGAGACTAAAATCCTCGTCTTCCTTGAGTTTGTATTCAAATGGGGAGAAGGGAATTCAGACAAAATATGAACATGTTAGATGGTGATAAGTCTGGGAGAAAAATTAAGCAAGAAAGGGAAACGGGGATGCAAGCTGGATATTTACAATATTGTTTAGGCCATGAAAGACATTTAAGAGCACTGAGCATTTAAGCACTGAGCATGATTTCATATTTCATAGCAAATAGATCAGAGAAGGCAATGGCACCCCACTCCAGTACTCTTGCCTGGAAAATCCCATGGACAGCGGAGCCTGGTAGGCTACAGTCCATGGGGTCGCACAGAGTCGGACACGACTGAAGCGACTTAGCAGCAGCAGCAAATAGATGGGGAACGATGGAGAAAGTGAGAGACTTTATTTTCTTGGGCTCCAACATCACTGCAGATGGTGACTGCAGCCAGGAAATTAAAAGACGCTTTTGCTCCTTAGAAGAAAAGCTATGATCAACCTAGACAGCATATTAGAAAGCAAAGATATTACTTTGCCATCAAAGGTCTGTCTAGTCAAAGCTATGGTTTTTCCAGTAGTCATGTATGGATGTGAGTGTTGGACCATAAAGAAAGCTGAATGCCGAAGAATTGATGCTTTTGAACTGTGATGAACTGAGAGTCCTTTGGACTGCAAGAAGATAAAACCAGTTAATCCTAAAGGAAATACACCTTGAATACTCATTGGAAGGACTGATGCTGAAGCTGAAGCTCCAATACTTTAGCTACCTGTTGTGAAGAACTGACTCATTGGAAAAGACTCTGATGCTGGAAAAGATTGAAGGCAGGAGGAGAAGGGGACAGCAGAGGATAAGTTGGTTGGATGGCATCACCGACTCAACGTACTTGAGTTTGAGCAAGTTCCTGGAGCTGGTGGTGGACAGGGAAGCCTGGCGTGCTGGAGTCCATGGGGTTGCAAAGAGTTGGATACGACTGAGCGACTGAACTACTACTATAACTGAGCATGATGGTATCTGGCAGAACATAACACCAGGTAGAGAAATCAGAAGAGCAAACTTCCTGAAGCTGGAGACAGGCACACAAAGAAGAAACAAAGCCAAGGTCTTACAGGTGGTGATGGACATTGAAGAGGTTGTAGAATGAATGGGGTGGGTGTTAGGTGTGTAAGGACTTTAAATCTCACCTACAGTGAGGCTAGAAGTCATTGGAGGGTTTTGAGCAGGAGCCTTCTGTTACTTCGTATGTTAATAAAGTTGGTCTCCTTCAAATATTTACAAAGTCAACCTCAGCCCCCCCATCATATAACACGTGTGTTCATTATAGGAAAAAAAAAACAGTAGCCATGAGTGTAAAAAGACACAGAAATCACAAAATCTCAACATAAATAGCTTGATACAGTAAAATACTAGTGTCTAATAAAATACTAATAAAATCTTTTCTCTCTCTATCCCATCTGTGTGTGTGTGTGTGTGTGTGTGTGTGTGTGTGTATGTCTGAGTGTGAGTTTTGAATTCTTCACAATAGGTGCTCATACTGAATATGCCTTCTGAGAATTATTTATTCTGTACAGTATTGTTATTTCAGTCACTGGTCAGCTCTGCAGAATAGGCATTTTGATGAAAATCAACCATCTTATCATTTAGTGATCATTCTTAGCTTTTTTAAAAAAAATAGAATACTTGCCATCTACACAAAAGAATGCATTTCAAAGTTATAATAATAGATTTAAATTTTTTTCACATTTCACTAAGTGAAACTTGCTTCACTAGGATTTACAAATAAATAATCACATAGAGATGGAGACCACCAATGTATTACATTTGTTTTTCATTTGGAACATGTTTTATTTACTCCCACACTAAGTGGAAGCTGAAATGACTATTTATGTGAGCAGGAAAAATACTAAGCTAATATTATCAATTTTTTAAAATACCCAGGATAATAACTGTACTAAGAATTCCTTCAACTTCTTGTGATATACTAATCTAATCATCTTTTGTAAGACAAAAATCTAGTGAAATATTGAATAAATTGTAAATTAAGTATAAATTAAAAATTGAATAAAGTGGATAATTTATTATTAAAATTCAATAAAAATTAAAATGTTAACTACAAAAATGTCCTTATCATAATAAATTTGTTTCTGAGAGAAAGAATAAATATGGAAGCATTATTATCGGTCCTCTAGAATCCTCTCATTTTGAAGCATGGAAAGTACACTTTATGGTGGAAATATAGGATATTTGATTTCATGCAGTCACATATTAAATAAGTAGATAATAAGTAAAATGTTACAGAAAGTATAGATTTCAAATGGAGTACATAAAACATATCTCCAAAGTGAAATGCTAACAAAAATAATGAGTCAGTGGTAGTATTTGTCCATAAAAATAACAAACTTTTCCCCAAACTGACTAATATCATAGACGGTACACATTGCTTTGCTGAGAAGCAACATGGAATAAAATTGAAGGGGAAGTTAAGAACCTCTTATGTTATGACAGTTCTGAAGAGCTTTATAATGTTTTTGCACTGTTCAGGAGATTACTGAAAAAGTGATGCAGACTTAGAAGATGATAGAAATGTTTTTTATTGTCTTCTCCTTTTTCTTTGAAGCCTTACAGATAAAAACAACTCACTTAATAAAACCTATACTATGGATTCAATTATTTGATGAAGGGCCAAAAAAGATGAATCAATACAAAATTCTCTACATAAATATATGAATTTACCTGTAAAACACAGAATACTGAAGTATAAATATGCATACTTTTCTATAAAAAATAAAGGAATATTTATCTGCAACAGTATTAAACATGTTTGTATAAAGGGATACATATATGTATGTACATAAGCATATATATATATATATGTTCAAATGGATGTAACAAACAGATGAAATAAATCAGATTAAATAAAGTCTATTTCTCTATTAACTTTAAACTATTTAAATAATAATATCTTCTAAAATACTTCTAGGGTGGATAATCTGCATAATGCCATGTCAATAGTAAAAAATCAATAAATATTGATTATTGCTAATAAGAAAAATTTTATTGTATAATAGAATATTATTTGTATAAATCTCTATTTTTAAGTGAAATAAAACATTTTAAATAAGAACTGCTTTCCTATAACTAAATCAGAAACATTTTTCCTTGATTATTATGAGATGATCAACTTAATTTCCAATATTTTAAACTTTCTGGCTTATATCAAAAGTTTATCCCTAATATACTAGAGTCATTTCTGGTTTTGTAACCACCACAAAAGTAAATTAGATAATAAAATATATTTTTAAATATATGAATGTAATACATAGAGATGGAAATATACAATTTCACTAAAATTACATAAGAAAATAATTTGTATTGAAAAATAACATACAAAACTGTATTAGGGGATAGATATCAGAAGATAAATTTTAAAGCACAATGATCTAAATAGTTTTTCCCATCACCCGTAAATCTAGAGTTTTGCAAAAATATTTAAAACTCTGAATCATTGATAGATTTCTCTGTGTGTGTATCTCAAGGATATTTTTAGGATACAATATGTATATGATTTCCAGAGTCTGATGTGGTCAGGTAGAAGAACATGTAAAAACAGTCTAAAATTAAAATTTATTTCTCTAATACTTTGACTCAAACATTGTCATGGGAAGATGATGGGCTGAAAACAGAAATGTTCAGAGGTAACCTTCAAGAACATGATAGGCTACCTTGAGCTAAAAGAGACCCAGTTCTGAGTCAGTTGTAAGAAGGGGACTACAGAAATGATGTATTTACAAGTATGACATTACCATGCTCCCCAGGCAGAAAGTAACACTGTAAGATGGTAAACAAAGCCCTTTGTTGTAGTTCTGACAAATGCTATAACACATCTGAGTTATCAATAAGGATTTCAGCATTTTTCACAACTAACACCTACAGCAGGTTTCCTGACTTGGCTATATTCATAAGTTGGGCTGAATAATTCTTTGCTGTTGGGAGCGTCTTGTGCATTATAGGATATTAAGCAGCATCCCTGTCTTCTACACACCAGATGCCAGAAACATTCTCCAACTGTGATAACTAAAAATGTCTCAGGGAACTGCCTGATGTTCCTTGGAAGGGTGAGGGGCTGGATGGGAAATTGCTCCTGATTTTCATTGTTCTAGAAAAGGTAATAAAAAAGAATTCACATAAGTTACCTAGAGATTTTCATTCTCTGGCTCTCCTCTCTTACAGTTAGATTTAACATTTTCTTTTCAAGCATTTGCTTTGCCACATTTTAAAAATACTTCCTTACTGAATCAACAAAAAGAAAATGCCTTGAACCTGGACTGGCGATTCGTTTCACATATGATAATTTACATGTTTCCATGCCATTCTCCCACATCATCCTGCCCTCGCCCTCTCCCATAGAGTCCATAATACTGTTTTATTTATCTGCGTCTCTTTTGATGTCTCGCATACAGGGTTATCTTTACCGATTGACTAAATACCATATATATGTGTTAGTATACTGTATTGGTGTTTTTCTTTCTGGCTTACTTCACTCTGTATAATAGGAGGGGATGGGGAGGGATGTGGAAAGGGGGTTCTGGAAGGGGAAAACATGTACACCTATGGTGGATTCATGTCAACGTATGGCAAAACAACAACAAAAAAAAATAATAATAATAATAAAATGCCTTTTACGCCTCAATGAAAGGTTCCTTTACCATTGAATTTTTCTGCAATGATTTAACTTTTAGTTTTTCTTTCTTAATATTCCATGAAAAATGGACAAGTGTTTTATTCCTATTCATGAGAGTAAAGTGAGAAAATAAAAGGACTGTGTGTGTGTGTGTGTGTTGTGTGTGAATAAAATTAACATTAGGGCAAGACTAGAGTCATCTGACTATGACTGGAAAAGTTCACGTTCAGTATCATAAGCATCAGGTTCACAGACATCTTTACCACAAGCATTTTTGCTGCAAATATTTTCACCACAAAACTAACTGGCTACAAGGCAATTGTGCCATAAAAAAAAGATGAACAATGAAACAGATAGATTAAAAAGGACATAATGAAACATGAGACACGACTGACAGAATTACAAAGACTTTACTGTGAAATACAAGACATCTGAATGCATTTAAAATGTGTGTAGGTTCATGTCAATGCTATGCAAATAACACTTCATTTTGTGGGCTGCACCTGAGCAATTTGTCTTGAAGTCTTTTGTTCACAGTACATAATACTATTTTTTTGCTTACTGATTTGTCTCTTCATTTGGCATCACACTTCTTTTTCACCAATATTTATTCCTTCATTTAGAGACGTATTAACTTCCAAACACTAGGATGTATATTTGTATCTGAGTTTTGTACTGTATTGCGAAAACCTCTACACTGTTATTTGTTCTTTGTCACATGTCCATCGATGAATGTTCCAAACTTCTATGGGAAATGTGGGTGCAACTCTGCATGCAGTGTTTTTAAATATGAAACCAACGATGTTGCAGCCTGGCGGAGCAGAGACTAGAACCTGCCCCATGACTCGAGGATGCAGCAAAATGTGCCCTCGTGATTGTCCTAGTAAGTATGCCGAACGGACGTTCTTAGGGCAGAACATGCTCTCTGCTCTGCTTCACTGCTTACCCCTGTATTCGTCTCCATGAAAACAAAACAAGATATTCCTTATCAACAGCAAAGCCTGCGCTAATCAAACTCCCCAGTATCGCTATTCCCTAATGATCTCATGTGACTTCTGCCAATAAAAACGCGGGCTGAAAGGAGCTATTTTGTCTTCCTGCCATGAAGAGCAGGAGGGCCCCCTGACTCCCCACTTGCCAAATTATATGTGATTGTCTTTTCATTACCCGCTCACCCCCTGTTTTAGGTCTTTCTCACCCGCTGTGTTGGATGCAGCAAACTCTTGGGACAAATCATCATCATCTATTAACTCAATAAAACCACCAACAATGTCACTAACTAGAAGAAATGTTCATGCATTTGAAACCCAACTGTCAAATCAAAAGCTGTCAACCAGTTATTTATCTTTCAAAACAAAGATGCCAAAGCAAAAGTACCTAGAACCGGAAATATCAGCCTCAACATTAGAGCTCATGTGTAATAATTACCTCAATATTGCCTCCTTAGAAAATCTAACTTCTACTTGCAATAATAAAAAACAGAGGAAAACATTTAAAAGCATTGAGAATAAAAATTACAACCATCCATCCTCAATGAAAGCCTTCAAATGTGTCTATCATTTGAATAGACTTCCAAGTCTATTTCTCTTTGAAGGACATGCCAAGAGTTAATCAAATATGAATTTTTATATGTCTTCAATATTATTCACTATATATATATATATTTTTTAAAATCATATTGGACTTCTAACAAACCTTGTGAACCTTATGAAAGAATATGTTGCCAGTAGATTTTATGAAAACTAACATAGAAGAATACTTTACCCATACTTTCAGTACTCTTCTTTCTCGTGAAACATTTAAACAAAAGGAAGAAAGACATTTTTTTTCTCTACTTGTTAAAATATTCTTTATTGAAAATATGATTATGCCCTTCACAGCATTTTCTTCTCTTTCAGCCAAAAGATTATCTTTTGAATGAAATTCTTCAACAGACTATTCAGTTATTGAGCACTTTTATCAAAAGTAAGTTTTATTATCTCTTCCTGGGCAAGAGTGCTAAGAAAATCAACTATGAGTTAAGGGCATACTGTTGTTTTCCTCTATAGCAAGTTAAGCAAACAAATCCAGAATCATTGAGAAATGTGATGTTAGTTCATCAACCCTTTGACGTGAGGTGTGAGCTATTAGGATTCATGATGTCCGTATTTCTGAGAAATAACAGTCAGGAGCTTATTAGTAAGATGCAACTTATAATTTATTAATCTCTATCAATCCTGAGTGAAATTTCAAGTTCTAAATTTCCTATAATACTGCTTACAGTGCCTATTCTGGATACCTAGAAGACATCCAATAAGTGATTACTCAATGAAAGATAATGAGACGAACAATGCTAAACATATCTGTGAAACTTGGAAATATAACATACAGTTCACTAAGAATGTAGGGTAGGTAAGCACCAGAGTAATATGTCAGCTCTGTTTCAACTGCATGGTAAGATAAACAAATATAGACTCCACAGTGCAATCACATTCCCTGGAGTCAGCTAAAAGTGGTTATCTCCATCTCAAGATAACCTAGCTATGCAGGCAGAAACTTTGCTGTTTTTAATCATCATGTATGCTTGTTAAAGGGCTATGAATATGCCTCCTGGATGGACAGTTCTACAAAAGCCTGTACAGAAAGATGAGACAACTTCCACCCCACCTTTCAGAATTAGATGGCTAGCGCTGTGCTTATTCAATATGTTTTCCTTTTTTAAGAGTTTCTACATTTGATTAGTAGGTGATATTAGAATGCAGCACCATAAATCAGTTTTCTTCTTTGTTTATTTGAGTCTTTACCAGCATATGTAGTTGGTAATAAAAATACATTTCAGTCTCCATCAAGTTTAGTTTCAGGGAAAAAAAAATGAAATTTTTAAGACCTCAGTGTGATAGTTCAGAGGCAATATGATAAGATGAAATTTAAACTCATTCATTCTCTAAAGCCTTAAACCTTAATACAACAATCAAAATTTATCAAAGCTGCCTACTATCTTTTTCACTTTCCTCTTTTGATTAAAATATAATTTTTACTGGGATCTTAGAAAATAGTCCGGTCAGAGAGTTGGTATTAACTAACCGTGATTCTTTCTGCACACCTCTCTTCCAATCTGTTTTGCAATGAAATGAAAGTATCACTGCCTTTTTTGCACCTTTCAGATAGAGATAATCACTCTAACACTGTACCTGGTTGAGGTGTGTGATGTGATAACATGTTTGGTCTCACCATACTAACCTGGGGGACACTTAGCACTTATTGTGACATCAGTCAGGTCTTCCCTAAACCTCCATGGTTTTATCTGTAGAGCTGGGATAATGACAAAGCCTACAACTTATAGTTATCATTACTGAACGAGATGAAAAGACCGTACGGGGGATTACAGTTATTTTTACTTTGTATGCCCAGAATATACACAATTACTTGGCATTAACAGATTCTCAAAAATATTTTGTCAAATGAATGACATGATATTTTTTTTAACTGCATTGTAATGATTTGTTTTCCAAAATATATCACACAAGAATGACCACACTCTACCTTTTTCTATTTACCACTTTGTGTTCTGGTTTTTTGTTATAAGTTAGCAATCTAATAATATGGTATTCTTTCAAGTTAATATTTACTACTATTTATTAAAACCAACTTATGTGTTTTGTGTTATCCAGTCATATTTTATGATTGTTTTCTTATTAAAGTTGAAGTAACTTTTAAATATTTGATCAAACTGAAAGGATTAAACTGGGTTGCTTTGGACCATGGTTGCCCATTTGAAAGGATACCAAATGTGCCTGTTTCATAGAGCAATAAATAAAAGCAAACAGAATATAGTGAAAAACACTAAGAATGCCTATGTTTGAAACTCAAAGGTACTTAAATATGTTAGCATCTATTCTCTTTCTATATATATAAATCTATATGATAATCCTAAAAATCAATTAAGTGATAGATCTAATTATGCTGAACTACATTCTATTTCTAAAAGTACCATATTTCAGACATTTTTGCTATCATAATTATAAAACATTATGATCATACTTTTATATTCCAATAGTCTATACTCATCTATGATTCTTTGGTATGTAGTATTACATATATATGCATATTACCCCAGGGCCCAGCATATTGTAAGCACCTAGTAAATATTCTCTAAATAAACGAAAGTAATGTGAATCCATGCAAATCATGATTTCCTATAAAAGTTTAGTTGACAAATCAAGCTTATGCTCAACCTATTACTTTGAATATTTTACCTACTTCTATTTTTTTCTATTAAAATTAAATACAAAGGAAAGACCAAACTTGAGAATTCCCTGAGCAAACAAAACCAATTTAAGCCACATAAGCAAAACTGTATCTATTTTATTTCATGAACATAAGCAAAATTTAACTTAGGTTAATTCTTGTAAAGTACTCTGACAATCCTAAATCATCTTCCTAAAATCCTTGAGATAATCACTTTTAATAAATCTCTTGCCATCAGGAAGCACCCATTATAATGACTAATCATAAAAGTTAAACAACTTCCTCACTTTCCCTTTTAATTCATTTTGTGACATCATGTCCCTGAGCTCTGAGCTTTAGATTAGTTTCAGAATTTGAACACACCCAGCTTGCAAACTGTTCTTATGTGTACAATAAACTCTTGTTAATTACTCCTTGTTGACTTGGTGATTTAACTTTGCTATTTACAGATTTCTGACAGTTTTTGGTGTCAGAAGTTATGATTCAGAAAAGACCCCCAAATTCCTCAAGGCCAGTGAGTAGTCAGGTTCTAATGCTTTCTTGTTGACCCTGGAGTTTGAGGTTAAGTCCTCTGCTCTCTTTGCATTTTGAGCTCTGACTTTATTGTGCAGATCTGTAGTTTGTTTACTAAGGTGTCAACTATAAACTGGGACTTTCCAAGAGCAATGACTGAAAAAGAGCATTTGCCATCTGCCTCTGTGGAAATTGAACCCTGTGCTGCTGTAGCTGTTGACCTTCAACACCCCCTGAGGAAGTCAAGGCAGAGTGAGGTACTCTGTGCTCCAGGGAATATGGTGGGACAGGTCTTTAGATAGTTAGATGTTTTTAGCAACAAATTTTATGCTCTCAATCCTTGCATCTCCTCATATCTAGAAAAGCACTAAATCCCTTCATGGTGATATCAGATCCTCATGACCAGCAGCAAACCTTTTGAAAAGTAACTGTTTAATGGTACTGAACTCCACCTTCACCAAAACCTTACATATTGACCTTCCTCCCACTGCCTCTCTGGAGCAGTGTCTCAGAGCTGAGGTGCTGTCTCCCAGGCTGCAGTCCTCATTTTGCCCCAGATAAAACATAACTCACAACTCTCAAGTTGTGCATCTTTTTTTAGTTGACAGAGGCTTCTTGGTAATTCACCCCATTCTCTTTAAAAGGCAGGAAACATGTGAATCTCTGTGTTTTGGAACAGCTGTTAAGAAACAGGACCCTTCATAGTTAAGAGTCTTAGGGTTAGCGAGACAGAATAAGAGACACAGATGCATGGAACAATTTTATGGACTCTGAGGGAGAAGGTGAGGGTGGGACGTTCTGGGAGAATGGCACTGAGACATGTGTATTGTCATATGTGAAACAGAGCACCATTCCATGTTCGATGCATGTGACAAGGGCTCAGGGCCGGGGCAATGGGATGATCCAGAAGGATGAGAGGGGGAGGGAGGTGGGTGGGGGGTTCGGGAAGGGGAACACATGTAAACCCATGGCTGATTCTTGTCAATGTATGGCAAAAACTATTACAATATTGTAAAGTAATTAGCCCCCAAGAAAGAATTAAAAAAAAAAAAAAAAAAAAAGAGTCTTAGGGAATTTAAAAGTAAAGACAGGTTCTAAGTAGTCTAAAACATTTTCCACTTCTGTCAAAAACCCCCCCCAAAACTGGTGTGTTATATGTATACTCACTATGGACCAGGAGCTTTTTGCCTATTTGGAAAATGAATAATTTTGGATAATTTGGAATTGTAGGGGCCACTTTTGGGAATGATTAACTTAGAATAGATAACCTACTGATTAACTTACAATACATAACCTACCTTAGAGGGAAAACCTAGGAAAGTGGACTTCACACTTCAAAGAGACAACAGAATGCATTGCTTGGTTGGCATTCAGAAGCTTCTAAAAGACAAACTGTCTCCAAAAAATAGCTTCTCTAAAAGGACTTTTGGAGAAGGCAATGGCACCCTGCTCCAGTACTCTTGCCTGGAAAATCCCATGGACGGAGGATTTTTCGTCCATGGGGTTGCTAAGAGTCGGACACGACTGAGCGACTTCACTTTCACTTATCACTTTCATGCATTGGAAAAGGACATGGCAATCCACTCCAGTGTTCTTGCCTGGAGAATCCCAGGGACGGGGGAGCCTGGTGGGCTTCCATCTATGGGATCGCACAGAGTCGGACATGACCGAAGCGACTTAGCAGCAGCAGCAGCAGCAGCAGCAAAAGGACTTTTAAAGCATGCAAATAAAATCACCTTTAGAGAAAAAAGAAAAGGGTTGCCACTTTCTCCTCCAAGGACTCTTCCTGACCCCAGGGATCAAACTTGCCTCTCCTGCATGGCAGGCGGATTCTTTATCACTGAGTCACCTGGGGAGCCCAAATTGTGTGTATATATATACATATCAGAGAAGGCAATGGCACCCCACTCCAGTACTCTTGCCTGGAAAATCCCATGGACAGAGGAGGCTGGCAGGTTACAGTCCATGGGGTCGCTAAGAGTCGGACACGACTGAGCGACTTCACTTCCACTTTTCCCTTTCATGCACTGGAGAAGGAAATGGCAACCCACTCCAGTATTCTTGCCTGGAGAATCCGAGGAATGGCGGAGCCTGGTGGGCCGCTGTCTATGGGGTCGCACAGAGTCGGACACGACTGAAGCGACCTAGCAGCATATATACATATACACACACACACACACATACGCATATATATATGGCATTTTAAAAAGATATATATTTAATAGTCTATATTTAATAGACTTAAAGAAAAAAGTATTTCTAGGAATTAAGTATTCCTAAAATTCCCAGAAATATAGAAACTCACCAGATGATTTTCAAGTTCACATAATCTGGTATAGTCTTTGATAAACTGAGGTTAGTGTAAGATTGTTGGTTTAATGATAGCAGGCATGTCTTCAGAAATGTCAATATTAAATGTAATGCAACCATACAGCGCTCCTACCAGGCTTTACTAGTCATATAAGCTCATTCTATATCAATGTTATAAAGTTTGTCAACAAAATATTATAACTTAAAAGGTGGTAAGCTGCTTGATGTCTAATCTAAGCATAATTGTTAAAAAAACAAGTAACTTAAATAGATATGAATAAGTTTATACTATGTTATATTAAGTAATGATTAAAGAGTATTCATTATATATTTAAAACATTTCCAAATAAGATAATAACTGAACACTGACACATTAATTACTACATAAGTTATTCACTTTCATTTTTCACTTTTAACAGAGAGACCAAAGATATTTGAGTCTACATTTAAACATGTCTTTTCCATACTAAAAATTATATATGGAATTTGTCTCTAAAAATTATAAAGTTTATAATTATGTATTTATGAATTTGCTAACCTACTATAGGATGATAATATATGACAACTCACAAATGCCTGCTTCCTCATTTTCATTGGCACGTAAAGGTTACTAACCCTTAAAAT
Organism: Giraffa tippelskirchi; assembly: GCF_054371585.1. Taxonomy (NCBI): domain Eukaryota; kingdom Metazoa; phylum Chordata; class Mammalia; order Artiodactyla; family Giraffidae; genus Giraffa; species Giraffa tippelskirchi. Next base: position 76,980,759 of record NC_137275.1, on the reverse strand, counting down.
TTATAATCAATACTTAAAATTATTAAAAACAATAAGAGCAAAGGAAAATAACTTTGCATTATAATGTACGGGAAGAAAATATGATGAGTATATAAAGAATATAGAATGTGCTGTTGTAAAAACAAAAAATTAATTTTGTCTAAAAAATGAGTGGCTATTCTGGAATAAGAAAGGAAAAATAATAAGATAAAACCTAGATGGATATAGAAAGTTGCAGAAGGTTTGTGGAAAATAAATTTTATATTGTATGGTCAAAGCTGGTTAAAATTGAGAAGATTTATTTATAAGGCTTTAAAAAATGAGTTCAATAATATATCAACACAAAACTAGACTTTAATTTTAAAATTTGTTTTCTTTAGATTATTGTTGTGCTCTTAAGATTATAAAGTTTATTTTTTTTTTTTAAGATTTAATATAATCCACTTTGGTAACAAAGATCTTGGTCTTATCAAATTGTTTCTTTGGTTAGTGTTTTCTTTGTCAGGCCTTAGATTACTTAGAAAAACTAAGTCAGTTCAATATTAGAAGGCTAAAGGGTTTTTTGTTCTGCGTGTATGTATGTGTGTGTGTGTGTTTACAATCATGTAACATCCTGTACTTGCCTCTGAAATGATTTCATTGCTACTTTGGTTCAATAAACTACGTTTTTGCTTCACAATGACTAGTGCTATTTAATCAGTATTTGACATCTTGTTCAGCCACTCAGTTGTGTCCAACTCTATGCGAGACCCCATGGACTGCAGTACGCCAAGCTTCCCTGTCGTTCACCATCTCCCTGATCTTGCTTAAACTCGTGTCCATTGAGTCAGTGATGCCATCCAACCACCTCATCCTCTGCAGTCCCTTTATCCTCCCACCTTCAATTTTTCCCAGCATCAGGGACTTTTCCAATGAGTCAGTTCTTCACAACAGGTGGCCACAGTATTGGAGCTTCAGTTTCAGCATCAGTCCTTCCAGTAAATATTCAGAACGTATTTCCTTTAGGATTAACTGGTTTGATCTCCTTGCAGTCCAAGGGACTCTCAAGAGTCTTCTCCAACACCACAGTTCAAAAGCATCAATTCTTCAGCGCTCAGCCTTCTTTAAAGTCCAACTCTCACATCCATACACGACTAATGGAAAAACCATAGCCTTGACTAGATGGACCTTTGTTGGTAGGGTAATGTCTCTGCTTTTTAATATTGTCTAGGTTTGTCATAGCTTTTCTTCCAAGGAGCAAGTATCTTTTAATTTCATGGCTGCAGTCACCATCTGCAGTGATTTTGGAGCCCAAGGAAATAAAGTCTATCACTATTTCTATTGTTTCCCCATCTATTTGTCATAAAGTGATTGGACTGAATGCCATGATCCTCATTTTTTGAATGTTGAGTTTAAAGTCAGCTTTTTCTCTCTCCTCTTTCTCCTTCATCAAGAGGCTCTTTAGTTCCTATTTGCTTTCTGCCATAAGGGCGGTAACATCTGCATTTCTGAGGTTATTGATATTTCTCTCTGTAATCTTGATTCCAGCTTGTGCTTCATCCAGCCTGGTATTTTGTATCATGTACTCTGCATATAAGTTAAATAAGCAGGGTGACAATATACAGCCTTGACGTACTCCTTTTCTTATCTGGAACCAGTTCATTGTTCCGTGTCTGGTTCTAACTGTTGCTTTTTGACCTGCATACAGGTTCCTCAGGAGGCAGATAAGGTGGTCTGGTATTCCCACCTCTTTAAGAATTTTCCACAGTTTGTTGTGGTCCACACAGTCAAAGACTTTAGCCCAGTCAATAAGCAAAAGTAGATATTCATCTGGAATTCTCTTGCTTTTTCTATGATCCAATGGATGTTGGCAGTTTGATCTCTGGCTCCTCTGCCTTTTCTAAATTCAGTTTGAACATCTGGAAGTGCTTGGTTCACGTACTGTTGAAGCCTAACTTGGAGAATTTTGAGCATTACTTTACTAGTGTGTGAGATGAGTACAATTGTGCAGTAGTTTGAACATTCTTTGGCACTGCCTTTCTTTGGGCTTAGAATGAACACTAACTTTTTCCAGCCCTGTAGCCGCTGCTGAGTTTTCTAAATTTGATAACCATTTTTAATAAACTTCCTCAAGTCCAATTTTGAATGAAGTCTTTGGATTTCAAAATAACTGAGAATTTCTAGATGGTACCTGGAAGATCTCAAAAGACTTATGTTCTCTTATAAAAAAAAAAAAGGATGTTAATTTATTTAGCGTTATTGGATATTTTAAATTGCATGAGAAAGACTGTCAAATAAAAAGTAACATTTAAACTTCTTAGATTATATCTACATGAATATATATTATTAATATGTGTTCTAGAAAGTACATGGAATTCTTTTTAAAAAATCTGATATGTACTAGTATGATCAGTCATAATTCTAGTTATTTTGCAATTTTGTATGTCAACAAAAAATTGCTTTTGTTTTTTTTTGGTGAACTATTACCAGACCTTTAACTGTGACTGATTTTAAGTCTTTTGTCACCCAAACACAGTGACTGTTTTGCCCTTGATTTTCTCTAAAAGTATTTGCAATCAACTACAGGCATAACTATATACAGAAATATCAATAACCTCAGATATGCAGGTGACACCACCCTTATGGCAGAAAAATGAAGAAGAACTAAAGAGGAAGAACAAAGTGAAAGAGGAGAGTGAAAAGTATACCATAATACTAATTACTGTTGCCCCCAAAAGCACTGAGATGAAGATTTCCTGTAGAAAGTGTGATTATATGTAAGAAGTTAAGATATGATCAAACAACATTTAGACAGTCCTGTATGAACATAAAGGCACAAAATAAAATCATGAAAAGCATTCTGTTGTTAAGACATTCCTAGAAAGCTGTGGTACATATACACAATGGAATATTACTCAGCCATTAAAAAAAATACATTTGAATCGGTTCTATTGAGATGGATGAAACTGGAGCCCATTATACAGAGTGAAGTAAGCCAGAAAGAAAAACACCAATACAGTATACTAATGCATATATATGGAATTTGAAAGATGGTAACGATAACCCTATATACGAGACAGAATAAGAGACACAGATGCATAGAACTGTTTTATGGACTCTGAGGGAGAAGGTGAGGGTGGATGTTCTGGGAGAATAGCGTTGAAACATGTATATTATCATATGTGAAACAGAACACCATTCCAGGTTCAATGCATGAGACAAATGCTCAGGGCTGGGGCAATGGGATGACCCAGAGGTATGGGATGAGGAGGGAGGTGGGAGGGGGGTTCAGGATGGGGAACACATGTAAACCCATGGCTGATTCTTGTCAATGTATGGCAAAAACCACGACAATATTGTAAAGTAATTAGCCCCCAACTAAAATAAATAAATTTATTAAAAAAAAATAAATTAAAAAAAAGAAAAAAATTACATTTAGTGATGTATATGAAAATCATCTAAGTCCTTTCTGGAATAAAGTGTTGTTGTTGTTATTCAGTAAAAAAAAAAAAAAAAAAGACATTCCTGCCTCTAGCATGGAGTTCAATATGGAAAAATATATTTTGTTTTCTAAATAAATAAACATTTAAAACAGTTTCAAATTTAGGTAATTATGAAAAACAACAGCAATTTTGAAAACTTTAGTAAGGAAGATTTTGTGTATGCCATAATAAAAATCACATGTGTATCATAACATATACCTAGAGTCTTCATTAAAAAATCATTTAAAACACAGCTACATGTCTTAAATCTAACCAAGAATAATAAGTTACTTATATTTTAAAATAGTATAAATAAGAACATTTAACGTGCATGTATTTAAGGGCATGAACAATTAAAGTTTCAAAATGATTTGATATAAATAAAATGTGTTAATAATTGTTAAAACATCTAGTAAAACTGTCCATGGTTTTTCTTCTAAGCACTTCTTTATATTTTAATGATTAATTCTTAACATTATAAAATTAATTCCTTAGGTCATGTATTATATATCTCAGACAGATATTCACATAGTAAATCTTTATCATCACCATTATGCCTAGTCTATAATGCAGATTTAAGGTAAACACAACCTTTAACAGTACATAATGTATGTATAATATACAAGTTTATATATATATGTGCATATGCAATCCAAGTACAATTTGTATTGAGTTTTGCAATCATGAAATCCACCAGCATTTTGAAATCAGGAAAACAAAACAAAATCCTGACTTTTGGATCTGGAACACCTACAACGCAATCCAAAGCTTTAATGTTTGTTAGAAAAGTTAAATGAACTTGACAAAAGTCACTCAACTTCTTTAAATTCCACTTTCCTTATTTGGAAAATGAATTTAATTAAGCTTGTTCATCTCTTATTTTTAGTTAATTATTATCAAAGTATTTCAGACAAATATACAGGCATAATATCATAGCATACCACTTCTTTCATCAGTAAATATGGATGTTGTACTGTATTTGTCAGATATATTTTTACACCTCATGTGCTTTCTTTGAGAAACAATCAACCTCAGTTTTATTATACCTTGGAATACAATGCAGTGATTTTAATGATTCTTACACATTTTTCTAAAAAAGAAAAAGTGCATTAATTCCTATTTTTAATTCATGTTTAATGTAATCAAGAAAATATAAAACATTTTAATAGTTAAATGATCAAGCTACATAACAAACATTGCTGGAAAGTCTGAATATATTTCACCATGAAAGTAAAATGATTAACTGATAAACATGTTCACTGATGTATATTCAGCCCAATTCCATTAGAAAAAAAAATAAAGGAAAAAAAAAAGGTTTCCAAGGAAGCAGCCTGAAATGTCGTACTGGTTAAAGAGCAATCATGAAATAGTAGCTTTTCATGTAGGTGGTTTTTTTGTCTATATTGACAGTTTCTGCTACATTGCTTTTGAGGGAAGAAGTGCCTTTCTTTATTGACTTAATCTACTTGCTAACACATTTATTTTTTCTTTTGTATCCTAGTCAAAACATCATTAATTGAATTTTTTTTCTTCTTCAAAATGATATTGACCATACAAGCTGATAAAAATCTTTACCAGAGGAGTGCTTTATTGTAGGTAATGGAATTGCTTACATTATCTACACTTAAGGGTTTCAAATGTAAAGTAAGACAATAAGTAGCAACAGATAAGGACAGAAGAATAAACTCTAGAAAACTGTTAGAGGAACAAAATCATTTTCGTATCCTGAATCATAAAAAGATGTATTTTATGTTTTTAAAAGAGCAAAGTCAACAAGGACACACACAATGTTTTCAAGTGAATAAATATATTTATAGTTTTATTTTAATACCATGATTTACAACCAACTTTTGATCATGCATATGTTACAAATGAGTCAAATAAGAAATTTCATAGCATAGTTCTAAATGTTACCACCATTAACTATGATTATTTCACTTCCTGTTTAAAAAAAATATAGAATTCAGTAAAATCTGCTTTCCTCTCCTTAGCCCTATGGCTCTTCTGTTGCCCTGCAGTACGAGATGGAGACATTTCTAGGTTCTGTCACTTATCCTTGCAATAAACTACAACTTGCAAGAGTGCCTTGTTGCTACCCAGACATTTGATAATTAAAGTGAGGTATTATAGAAAGGTAATAAACAAGGACACACAGGAATCAGGCAGTGATGCCAAGTCCAGGAGACAGGTTTTTTTATTTTTTTTAATGAGACATTCAACAGACTTCTCCTCAATATGAGGTCAATAGCCAATAAACTTTCTTCACTTGTTTAGAGATATAAAGTTTTTACTACCTACAGAGAGAATAAGACTCTTCACGATTTACTTCATTTGAAGACATATATTTTCATCTTCTGATCTCAATGCAAGCAAAAAATAGAGGCAATTTAGTTCTTCAGTAAGAACTGTTATGCAATGATGGGCCAAATTAGAATCACTGCTTTCAAATTTATCTAATATACATAGAATATATGGTGAAATTAAACAAAGACTATAACCAGAGACACAAATGACATGGATGAGAAGGTTAAACAAAAAAATATGTACTGCCAAGTGGAATATTATATATAGAACAGCTGCATATAGAGATAATTTAAAATTAAAAGTCTATTTTTGTTTTAAAAATACAGCAAGGTAGGAATGTTAGTTTAAACTACATCCACTAATATTTTATGCAAATGTGTACAAATGCAAAAAGTGTGAAATATTTGGAATGGAAACATTTCTGTATTATATACTCTGAGAAATAGCTAATGCAAGAAATAATGGAAAATTGATTTGATATTTAGCATGTCAGATTTGTGATACATTTATTATCAAATAATGATGTAAGCTAAGTTGAAATATTATGTATTGGTTTAAATAAACCTTCAGTGCATGTAGGATTCCACAGGGCCTTGAAAAGAAGAAAACAAAAATAAATAAATGAATGACATCAAATTAATAAAATGAAATAAACACATACTTTAACATGAAGATTTAAAATGTTTAAAAACAAATTAAAAAAAAAAAACAACAGACAGACCAACATAAATCTATTCTACCTATGATTTTCTAAGTGAAAACTGTAATTAAAACTCATTAAATATATTTATATTAGTAATGTTTCCAAGCTCCCAACTTCCAATTAAATACTTTACAACTGAACACAAGGTGAAAGAGTGAAGACCGGTTAGCAAAATTTTATTCCCTTGGTTTTATAAATGGAGTGAAAAAACAGTTTTATTCAACTCTTCATATAGTCTTCATTTCCAGAAAATTAAATAATTAATAGGTACATCTATATGGCTCTCCTGATATTTTTATAGATCATCCTGAATACAAAGCTCCAAAAGAATTTTCAACCTACCACAATTATTATTAATTTATTCTTTATTGAAATTTTAAGTGACAGGAAATTAAAACATTTCAAAATATTTCACCTTTAAAAAAAGGAACTCCATTGTTCAGGCAATGTGTATAAAAAGAAATAGAGGGTCTAAGAAGTTTAGAATATGGCAGCTGCTCCTAAGGAATGCAGAATTCAGTTGGAGAGATAGAAATGATACAGAAAAGATTAGCCATACTACAAGATAATAAGTTCCATGTCAATACACAGGAGATACATACATAAATATATAGAGCATATAACAATATCTAGTACTGCCAGCTACAGGATAGGTTGTCAGGACTAGTAACTGCGGAAATTATTCTACGGAAAGAGAGATCACTCCAGATCAAGGGTAGGGGATTGGAGTTGGGTTTAAAAAGAGACACATTATAGAGGAGGGCCATTCTAAACAAAACAGTTAAAACCAAAACAAACCAAAAACACTAAACAAGGGAGACAAGAAGTAGCAACTTGTGTTGGAGCAGCTTAAGTGGAATAAAAGGTTTATGTTTGGGAACAATTAGAGCTAAAATTGCTTAAATAGGAAAGAGTGTAATTTTAGCAGCTAGAATGCTGGTTTGAGCAATGTGGATTTTATCTTTTAAGCCTTAGTTAGCCATTAAGAGTTTTAAAGTAGAAATACAACATACTGCAAGCTGCATGTTTGTGATTATTTCTTTTAGATTTATCTGTGATGTATATATAGATTAGAATAAGTAGAGACTTGAGTAGGAAGTCAAGACCAAAACCAATGGAAATCCATCCTAAAGCAGCAATCAGTACTGGAAGGTGACTGTTCTTTATAATCCAATTTGTCCTGTCAAGATGCTCCAGTTTTGTGAACAGTTGATCCATCACTCAGGTTACAGCTCAGAGGCAACATTCTCAGGTCTTCCTGATGAGTCTTCCCTCACAGTGAAGGCACAAGTGCTCCTACTTCACTGGACTCATCACTTAATCTCATCTTTCTGCTTATTTACATCATGGTCCTTTATTACCATGTGAAACGCTGTCTCTTCATTTCTAGTTGATTTCCTGTCCTCATCCACAAGATGACAAAGTTTATGAAGAAAGAAAACTTGTGCATTTCTTCTTCACTGTTACTGAGAGAGTCAATTCCTAGGCAGATTGATAAGAAGTTCAGGGTCCCCAAGGAGAAGAAAGCGGTCTGGGGCCCTTGAAGTGGAGATAGGGGTCTGGAATTCTCAAGGAGGAGGAAAGAACAAACTTTTTTTGTCTACATTCCTTAGTCTTAGTCAATTACACAACTCAGTTTAAACTCTGTACTAGGGATTATACAACAATGTATAGTGCTTGCGGACAGTTTCTCCTTCCTGAAAACCTTCTGACTAATCCTGATATCTTAGAATGTATATTATGGGAGTGGGTCTGGTAGGATCTTTCTATTGTTAAATTCTAATCTTGTTATCCTAAAATGTAAATTGTGGGAATGGGTCTAGTAAAATTTTCACAAACTTGAGACATTCTTTTGATTCATTGTAATAACTAATTAAAAGGTATATAACTCCGTTGCTAACACTAGCAAGGGGACACTCTTTCTGCCTCCTTCTGATGTCTGTGTCAGAAGCTTTCTCTATCTCTTTTATGCTTAATAAAACTTTATTACACAAAAGCTCTGAGCAATCAAGTCTATGGCCTCGGATTGAATTCTTCTCCTCCGGAGGCCAAGGATCCCAGTGTCTTTTGTGGTTCAGCAACAACCTTTCACTCAATCTCAGTGCCGCGACACCTTTTTTACTTTTATTTTTTAAATGATTATATAAATGAAAAAGGGTATACTCTCTTGGAGGTGGACGTAAACTCAGGGCTTTGCTTGTATGTTCTATAGAGAAGCATTTATGTATTTGCAAACCAAACATGTTATTTAAAAAAAAAAATTCTCCAGAATCATTAAGGCTAACATATAAATGGATATTCAGTGTTTGGTATCTGTTTCCCAAATGGTAGTTGAATGAATAGAAAAAGAAAAAATATATTTTATAAATTTTAAAAATCTAGAATCTATATTCCAATGTATTTTATGACTCCTAACATTCATGTTTTTAATAAAGCTCTGACAGATTCACCTTTTAATATTCTAAAATGAAGGAGAACATATAATAGATTAAATATGTTCAGTGAAATAGATGTCATAAAGTATATGATCCTAGCTTTTGCTTCCATAAGAGTTTATAATCTGATATTTGTCATGTGATGAGGACAAAAAGCCTCAATAACTTTCTGTCCTCTTTAGCTAGTAGAACACGAGGTAAGGGCAGGAAATTACCGGGAATATTAAAGCTCAACTGATGAAAATAAATGGTTCCCCTTAACTTGACTGTAGAGACAACAGTAATTTGAAAATAGGGTACTTTTTTATTATTAACCACTCTGGGGATATTGAAATGGCCTTACAGCTTCATTGTTTCACTTATTAATGTAAGTCTAGAGATTATTCCCTATCAGAACATTGATGTTTCCTCTTTTTTGGCAAGGACTGGGTAGCCCTCCATTTTGTGAATGAGCCATCACTAAACACCTTCCTATTGATGGATATTTTGTGTTGTTTTCATCTTTAACTATTATAAATAATACCCATAAAGGAAAATCTTATAGAAAAGCTATTTGGCATATAGCAGAACATATGTACTATGTCAAGTGATAGAGACAGTATTGATAGATGGAGAATAAAATTATGTACATTTTTGTTAAGATTTTTCAAAATCTCTCTCGATAGGGAATTATAATATATGACAATGTTATTCTTTAAAGGGAAAATACTTGAGAAAAGTAAAATAGATGTTTAAAAGGTCACATGATTGAATACTATCTAGTCATTTAAACTATAAAGTAGAAGTTATTAATATTACAGTACAATAATATCCATGCTAAAATATGTAAACACAGGTATGTTTATGTATATATATTTACAGATATACTCTGGATTCAGTGTCTGTATGTTTAACATGATAAAACATCAAAATAGAGGGGAAAAACCTTTAAAAGAGTAGAAAATAATACATACACTCACAGCAAGCATGTTTATCTTAAGGCCCAATAGTGACTTATTACTGATATGCCCTCAAAGAAGAAAATTTAATCCTTCCAGACTAAATTAGAGTTTGTAGCAACTTTCCCACAAATTAAAAATAACTAAATAGCATTTTTGGAGCAATATAAAGTGTTTCTTATAATCTTAAAATTTGAAAAACACTATATTTCTAATTCTAGTCTTTTCTTAGACTAAAAAAGCGACTAATTCATTAATTTTTAGGTTATACTTTTCCAATGCAAGAAAATATTGAACCTATTTATATTTCTTTTTGAAAATTACACTGTATTAGACTAAAGCTTAAACAAATTTTCCTGTAATTTGATGGATTAAATCCAAATCTGTAGATCCACTTATAAGTACAAAGCTCATAAAATAATGACAAACCTGAAGTAATTCTGATATATGAAGAACTATGACTCTTTAAGTACTCTGAATTGCAAATTACATTCTTTTTAGTATAAATTTTCTCTACTGTAATTCAGCTGTATATGTTTAAAATTCTAATCATCATCTTAAAAATGTGGCACCATGCAAGAGTGTAATTTCCTGATATTCTTACTTTATAGAGCATGAGGTTAAGTTACATGTAGCTCTCTTTTAGGAAATTTTCTGTAATGCATTATTCTGAAAATTCTAATTCCTTTGCCTATTTGGTATGAGCCAAACATTTATGGAAGTTATTTTTTCTTTAGTTCTCTGTAGTTATTCATAAATTATTAAAACACTTTACATCCTTATTTTGAAACAATAATACATGACTTAGTGACTGAACAACAAAAAATCCAATATTTTAATGCTTTTTCCTCAAAATTATTACTGCTTCTTTTATTGGCAGAAGATATAAGCTAGTGAAAGTGAACAGAACTTATCCTGAAATACGTCTCTTTAGTATAAAAACTGCACTGAATTAAGAAAATGCGATTTTTAAGAAACTACAGACACAGAAGAAGCTTTGAAAACTGAGTAAAGTTAGCCTTTCATAAGAAACATTTACATCATAAGGGATTCTCCATTTTTAAGACTTGTCTCACTCTCTATACCAGAAAGAAGATGTTGACTAAATCTCTAGAAACTCTTGTCAATGGAGAGGGCACTGACTTGAATCTTTATAACAACCGTAACCTTGTTGACTGTGTTGTTCCTGGTAACCTCCCTTAACTTGCCTCCCCACTGCTCCACATTTCTTTCATCTTTAGCTGGCAGCCGTATTTATAGTGTTGACTTGGCTATTTTAGGGAGTTAACTCAGTTTCTTTGTATATCTTACATGTAAACAGAAAATATACACGTTATTAAATTTTTGCTTTTCTCCTGTTAATGTCTTTTATAATGGGAAGACTCAGTCGAGAACCTAGACAGATAGAGGGAAAATTATTTTTCTACCCCTACAGCTTTCAGATCCACCATATGCTGCTGAAGCACCATAGTTGCTCTGGAGTCTGCACAAGCGAATCTGGAAAACTGACAGAAGCTAGCCAAGGGTAATATTTCTTACCAAAGGTAGGTCTCCTGGATCTGTCTCCCTATAGACAGATAGAGATGCCTTTTGGGATGCCTCTAGCATCCAAGATCAAGCCATAAAAAGCCTTATTGATTTGAGATGCTATTGAGATTAATATAAGATCCTACTTGTCAACAACCAGATGATGAATCCTGTGAACTGGAAAAATTTCTATATTTTAAGAAAAATAGAGAGCTCTCATTCTAACAAGTTTCTTTTTGGTACCTATGGAAAGACCAAATTGAAAAGAGGACACTAAGAATTAAAATAGCCTGCCTTACAGATTCCTCTAACAAGATAAAATCACAAAGCCTCCTTTATCATGCCTTTCAGCAGATTCTATCAGATTTAGAGAACAGTTACAAAGATTAGTGGACATCATAGAAACCCTGATTGGTAGCTAAAGGGTATTCTTCCCACCCATGATTGCACTGTATTTATCAGATAAGCCAGAAGGCCTCTTGGGAAAATCCCCTCAGGGAAGAAACAGATGACCAGATTTTCTCCCAGGCCCTCTTTCAAATGATCAAGAAACATCAGCTAGAGGCTAATGTTCAGGTACTGACTGAAACAAAAGTAGAGGCTTTCTCCTCAAAAGGTTAATTGGTCTAAGGTTGAATTGTACACTCAGGAAAAAAAAAATATAACATTGTAAGGCCTTTGCTGAATGCTCTATACACATTTTTTTCAGAAAGGCATACTGCACTAAACCCTAAAGCTCCAGGATTTTTCCATTTTAGTTGGAAATCCTCTACCTGATATAAAGTAAACTGAAAATAATCTATTTGGATGGGAAGCTCAGTCCCTTGATATATAATTTAGGCTACAACTAAATTCTTTGAGGAATTAGAAACAACTTTGCCTTTCAAATCTTTGCAAAACCAGAGCTGCAGCTCTAGAAACAATTCAAAGTCCACCTTTTCTTTTTTTTAACCCCCTCCCCCTTAAAGTCCTCTATTCATCTCAAAATGCTTTCAAAAGGTTGGTGCTGTGTGCTTAGTCACGTCTGACTCTTTGCAACCCCATGGACTGTAACCCACCAGGCTCCTCTGTCCATGGGGATTCTTCAGGCAAGAATACTGGAGTAAGTTGCCATGCCCTCCTCTAGGGGATCTTCCCAACCCAGGGATTGAACCCAGGTCTCCCTCCTTGCAGGTGGATCCTTTACCATCTGAGCCACCAGGGAAGCCCAACACTTTAGAAAAATAAGGAAAGTTTAAATAGTAATTATTTCAGGCCTCAGATAACAGGCAAATATATCCCATTTTGGAGAAAATTTGGATATTTTCTCTGTGTCTTTGAAATGTAAATTTTCTACCAAATCTTAAAATTTTTCTATTCCATCTTCTCTAGAACCTAAGAACTACTCTTTGAAATGCAAACTTTAGGGATATGTTTCTTAGAAATAGAAAAAAGGAGTTATTTTAAAAACAGGCAAATGAAAAATTCCAAGTCTCTTTTACACATACTGGGGGGGGGGGAACAAGAACAACAAAGACAATAACAAAAACAAAGTTGCAAACATCTTAATGAACAAACTTCTAGAAACACAATTTGGATCCATCTGATCTCAAAAACTAGTCAAGTATTGTAATACACCTGACTCATAGCTAAATTTTATAAATGAAAGCTATAAGATCTATATTTGTATCTGTATGTTTATAGATGTCTATACATGCATGTTGTAGATGTGTGATATTTTTCTACCTCCAGATGTCACTGCCAGAATTATTTTGTAAAAGACCTCTACACAACTGACTTCAAATAAGTGCTTTATAAATTAAGTATTCCTGAAACTTTCAGAAATATAGTAATCCAATTAAAAAAAATCACAGAATATTGAATAATCGCCAGCAAATAAAAGCTATCTGAAATTTATTGGTTTAATTAAAAGACATAACTTCAGTGTTATTAACATTAAATATAATGCAGACATGTAACACTCATTCTATCTAGGTTTACTAGTCTAAGAAGTTCTACTATCTCTGTTAGAAAATTTATAGGCAAGACAAACAGCTTAGGATGATGGCTGACTTTGTCTAATGCCACACAAAGTTTTCAAAAGTAATTGAAACATAACTGTTGAGAACAAGTGATTAAAGTAGGATAAGAGTTTTTAGTTGAGCTTTTCAGCAATAATTATACATTACTGTATGTCTACTTAAGTAGTTTCACAAATCCTTTTGGTAATTTCAGTCCTTAGAGTTTTGCTGAGTAAAGTGATAGAATCGTATTGAATACGTAAATTTTTTCCAAATAAGACAAAATATTAAACAATTATTACTCAACACAGGCTTATCTACTTTTGACTTCCCATGATAGAGGAATTGATTATATTTGGGTTTGTAAGTAAACATTTCTTGTGTCACTTTGAAAGACTTTACTATAAAAAAGATGACAAACTTCTAGAAATTATAAAATTTATTAATAATTAATTTGCGAAGGTAAAGAATGCTGTAGTAATATACACAAATCTGCCTACCAATGCAGGAAATGCACATTTGATCCCTGGGCTGGAAAGATCCCAGGGAGAGAAATGGCAACCCACTCCAGTGTTCTTGCCTGAGAACAGTAGAGGAGTCTGGTGGGCTACAGTCCACAGGTTGCAAAGAGTCAGACACCACTGAGTGACTAACACTTTATTTATCCGTATAAATATTTTTATACTTATATTGCAAGGATATGTGTGTATATATATATAAAGAATAAATTTCATTTTACAGATTTTCTTTCTTGTAGACCACATTAAAGGAAATCATTACTTTCTCTAGAAATCAGTAAATATAAACACTCAAAGATTTACATTGAACAAGTACTTGAGTAAACTCTTAGAACTTAATATAAATTATGATTAGCAACAATTCCATAATCATGATAAATAGACACTGAGAGATGTCTTTAGTATATACATTTTGTTTTCTTCCTTCAGAAGGGACTCTCTTTTACGCAATGACATTTAGCATATTGGAAAATACCAAAATGGCTTCTAGAATTTTCTAAGGAACTATCTGAAATTTTGAAATCAGATTTCCTATAGAGATGGCAATCTCAGATGGAAGTAGAAGTGGGTTGGGAAAAATTTTCTTTTCAACAAATATCTACATTTCTTTTCTCATATCAGTACTATTACAGAATCAACATAATTTTAAGCAAGTATGATCCTCACTATTATGAGTTGAAGGACAGCAAAATATACTACACCAAAACATGCTTCTTTGACAAATGGTTTATCTTGAGGTTGTTACTTTTAAGAAACAGCGGGAGAAGCTCTAAAAAACTAAAAAGTTCCTTTTGTAAGAAGAATTCACATTTTTAAGATGAACCTCTGTTTTTAAGGGTATCTCCCTCACTGTACCAGAAAGAGGAAGATGACCAAATCTCTAGAAAATTTTATTTATGAAGAAGGCACCAACTTAAATCTGCATAACAATCATATCCTTTGTTTACTGTATTTTTTTCTGGAAACCTCCCATAACTACTGTCCCTACTCCCATCCTCTTGTCTTCAGCTAGAAATGGTATTTAAGGTGGTGGTTTAGGCCATTTCAAGGAATTACTGCTTTCCTGGGTATCTCCCATTTATACAGGCAGTATGCTGCTGCTGCTAAGTTGCTTCAGTGGTGTCCGACTCTGTGCAACCCCATAGACGGCAGCCCACCAGGCTCCCCCGTCCCTGGGATTCTCCAGGCAAGAACACTGGAGTGGGTTGCCATTTCCTTCTCCAGTGCATGAAAGTTCAAAGTGAAAGTGAAGTCGCTCAGTCGTGTCCGACTCTTAGCGACCCCATGGACTGCAGCCTACCAGGCTCCTCTGTCCATGGGATTTTCCAGGCAAGAGTACTGGAGTGGGGTGCCATTGCCTTCTCTGTACAGGCAGTATACATGTTGCTAAACTTGTTTGTTTTCTACAGTTATTCTGTCTCCTATTATTGCAGAGTGGGGTCCTCAGCCAAGAAGGGTAGAGGGAAAGTAATTTTTCCTCCCCCACATAATTTGAGCTATATAAAATATTTGTGGGTGTGCTCCTTTGCTTTGTTTTAATTAATATTTCTACAATTATACAAGTTTTCTTGGTTAAAACTTAGCCTTGCTATTTCCCCCATCAGTATTTCAACCACAGATTCACTTAACAAAAGAATTATCAGTTAACTAACACCGATTCTATGCAGCAAGAATTAAAGACCTGGAGACATTCCAGGAATGATCTAGTTCCTAGATAAAGATTCAGGATTTTAAAAGGAACCATTCAATGCAGCATGTTAAGGACAACTGCATGTTGTCATCCATGTTTTAAAAGGTGATTTTCACCTCACCTGGTGGTCTATGCTGATTTGCATTTAATATTAATATGTCTTCTAAAAGGCACAAAGTAGTCACTGAAAAATATCAGTTCAATATAACAAATATAGAGTAAAAATATAAGGTAGCAATATGTACTTTTGTATGATTCTTGTGAATAAAGTAAAATAATGCATAGTGATTTGTTACAGATTTTTTAGGATTATAAATATAACATTAGAGTCTTTTAGTTAATATATTCATTTTTCACGAAGTAATTACTGAGTGCTTTCTCTATTCACTTTTAGTAGCATATCTCTAATAAATGGGATGTGTAGATATACAGTGAAATCTAATTATACATTTAAAGTTTATAGAGTTAGCACTGCCTGGGCTGAAGAATAGTGGTACACAGAGAGAGAAGAGGGTGGAGACAAAGCAAGCAAGAAAAAAAAAAGAAGCAAAGCAAATGTAATTTACTTATTGAACTTGATTTTCCCCAGCTTTCTTCTCAGCGCCTATGGAAGTGAATATTATCTTAAGAGGCTGAGCAGGCTGTTCCCTCGGGTGGTCTAGGTTCCCCTAGCATGAGTCGCTTGGTACACTGGGTCTGATTCTGGGGTTTAATGCCTATTTTTATAATAGAGGGCCCCTAAATGAAGCCAATTATTCTTTTCCATGGAGCCAAGATACATCAATTTGTTCTGACTGAGGGTCTTCAACAGGTTTCAAGAAGCACATCACAAAAGGATTTCTGGCTAATGGTGATTTTCACTTCACCTCCTTCAAGTCTCACAAGGCCCATGTCACCCTCAGATCTGTCCAGATCACTCTATATAAAATTTCTGATCCTAACCCTGCCCACAACCCTACACTCACAATTATCTTTTCCTTGTGTTTTTTTCTCTTTTACATTCCACTTAGGAGCTTCTAACATACCTTACACTTTGCTTATTTATTATATTTAATTTTTTTTGTTTTAAATATAATAATGAAACACAAACTCCCCGAGGGATTATTTGTTTGGTTAAAGGATGTATACCAAGTACACAGAACAAGGCCTGGCTTCCAGGAAGCACTTATCAATATTTGTTGAATGAATACATGTATGGATTTTCAAAAGTGATGCCCTTAGAATGTTACCATTCTAAGCTGTGATTCCTCCATTAATTAGCAAACAACTGTGACAGATGTTGTTTTCGGTGTTTTCATCAATGTTCTTGTCTGAAAGTTGCCTTTAATGTAATACAAAAATTGGAGTTCAAAAGAAATACGCAAACGAGACCCAGAAGGAACATCAAACGGTAAACTGCTTGTGATTATGAATGGCTTTGTTTTTTGCGTCTTGCTTTCTTTGGCTTTCTGTTATGCACATGTTAACTTTTAAGTATTAAATGCTATTTTAAAAACCTTAAAAAAAAAAAAGAAAGCCTGGAATATATCATTCAGTTTTTTTTTTTTATCATTCAGTTTCAAATCTGTTTTTTTTTTGTTTGTTTTTTGGTTTTAGTTTCTAAAAATCAGCATAAATACCTGAGCTAAGTAAATATTAAAGAATGAAGCACATTAGGGGAAGGCACTCCTGTACTAAATACTGGATCACATTGAGGCATGATCAGGATAAGTACTGAATTTAAGAAAGATGATAGCAATGGATGGATCTAAAACAGATTTAAGAAACTACAGCTTATTAGCAGTTAGATGAGACAGCCTAATCAATAGTTAATCAATTCTTAGAATTGGACTTAACCCATGAAAGTGTTAGTCACTCAGTCGTCTCCCACTCTTTGTGATTCCACAGACAGTAGCCTGCCAGTCTCCTCCATCCACAGGATCTTTCCAGGCAAGAATACTGGAGTGGGTTGCCATTTCCTTCTCCAGGGGATCTTCCTGACCCAGGGATTTAACTCTGGTCTCCTGCATTGCAGGCAGAAGACGGTACCTTCTGAGCTAAGATGGTACCTTCTGAGCTAAGACGGTACCTTCTGAGCTACCTGAGAAGCCCGGGCTTAAAACATAAGTTGATATAATGTATTAGCATAACACAAAATACTCTCCTGCTCTAATAGCTAATAAAACAATTACTGTAAAAACTAATTACTCTTATTCCTTACTTGATGAACTATTTCCATATTTGTTAGAATTCCCTGAACACCACTAACTGTGCCAGGAGGGCCTCCAAAATTAAACATGAGAAAAATAGCATAGATTGCAAATACACAGGTAATTGCATTGAGTTTTTCAAAATCTGTATTCATAATGCAACTAGTTAAGTAGAAAGCTGAGTTTATAAAGCAAGTCCCACCCTTGGAAACGTATTAAAATATTTGCAGAACACACAGAGGTGTGAGTATACATTTCCATACTGATTTATGCTTCACTCATGCATGACTGAGACATAATATGTGTGAAACCACAATTCAGCTGATTTTAAAATAGCCACATACAAACTATTAATAATATTTAGAATAACAGTGATGGATAATAATATCTGATGAAAGACCTGGTACCTTTAAAACTCTTAAAGTATGAACAAAACATTCCTAGTTCAACTAAACAATTATTTTAAATAAAGTGTAAAATATATGTTAATGAGTGAAGATCTTAATACTTCAGTGTTTCTCCCTAAGGAGCAATCTCAAGACACTGTGACTGTTCTGAGTCAAGTTTAGGGAGTAACTGAAAGGAAAATTTACACCTAAAGTTAATCAGTCACTTTGAAAATGACAATCTTCTGTAGAACAACAAAAGGAAGTTAAAAAATTGTCCATGATGGTGTCAAATTAATTATAGGATCTGAATCTTCTCACTGTCAGAAAATAAAATTGCACTGTAGCATTTGGTCATTCATTCTCAACTGCTTTAACCAAAATGTTATTTGCAGTAGTTCAAACTATAAAATTTTTATAGGCAGCATATGTGTTTTGTTGAAGTATCTATTTATACAGCTGATGTAATCAGAAGAATCTTGCCTACCTCTTAACATAATCTTGTAATTGACAACATTGCTACCTGACTACATCTATTCATCTTCCATCCTGTTTTAATAACACAACTGACACCTAAGAAATTATTCTTTGATCTTTCAATAAACTAAGCCTGTGCAAACACAGGAGGGTGAAAGAGGTTAAATTGGTATTGATTATTTAAGACACATTCATCATTTAACAATCTCCCTCATCATAAGAACTATTGTGTTTATAGGCCTTTGCTGAAACACTCTGAAACTGTTTTTAAATAATTATTGCCACTTGCATTAGAAATCAGAGCATGTTGTACTTTAACATTAGTTTTAAGACTCTTGATAAATCTTTGGCAGGCTAGAAGTTGTTTATTGTACAAACCTTTGAACTTAATCACTGTAGTGAATTTTTGGAAATTTCTTTTAATAGCTTTCATTATAATTAATATCTTCTGGGGATTCTATTTCCAATTTTAAGCAAAATGTGTAGTACCAACTATCTTCACAAGGAAATTATATTAATAGATACTGTAGTCTCTTATATTCTGATATTCATATCACTGAAACATGATCCATAAAGATCAGTAAAGAACAATTTGCAGCTAATATTGACAGCTTTAAAAAGAAAGACGTGAAAACATCATCCATAATATGCGAGATTTCTGCAAGATTTTTTTTCTCACAAATACTATTGCAAATTTCAAATAGCATGCATGTAGGTATATATATACGCTTGTGATAAATTAAAGATCAAATTACATTTCCTGAGAAAATGTGAGCAAAATATCACAGATAACAAATTATTCTTATTGCATACAAGAATATAAAAATTATAAACAGGTATTGAAAATTATAGAAAATATATTTCAGTCATGAAAAAGTTACACTATTAACGAATAATATTCCAAATAGTTACAAGACTCAGCAGATTTAAAATGCTTTACTTGTTTTATTTAAAATATTTCCCTTCCCAGGTTTTATTTTTTTTTTAATGCCAATTGCCTTAAAATCTATTATGACAGTTACATCTAGTTACTGGTAGAAGGTTCTGCATGCATATCTTTGGTAATTTGTTGATTCTGATGCTTATGTCCTAAAATATATCACCAAGAAGTACGAAATATGAAATCTTTAGAATATTATTCTATGTTAATGACTACCCAAATCGTATCAGAAACTTGTACAAGGGGATCGTTTAAGGACTCACTACTAAGAAATTATTCTTTAATATTACTTTTATCTAGTAAGATACATTAAGCTCTCATTGTCAGATATGAGAAGAAGCTAGGTATGGTGAAGAATTAACTATGATCATGGCTTTAATTTTTATTTACATGTTTGGAGAATTAAATACCATTAATATAAGACATTTTGTAAAAACAAGAAAAGTATGGGGCATAGACAGGCATTCAAATGCATAAGGAATATCTAGTAGCTACAACTTAGCTATCTCCCCACATATACCATTCATGTCTTAGTGATCATTTCTCACTACTGTCACCAATAGTGCTATAGATCTAAAAGGGTTACATTCTATATTTACATTCAGTCATTTAGAAATTTAGAGTTTAGTCTGCTAAACATCAGTCTCTTGAGTAAAATGAAATATCTGAGTGCAAATGCATAAGTACTTCCTTTTTCTTTGTTACAAGAATAATCACTACTTTTTAAAAGACTAGATTTCCAAAAAGAACGTGCATTAGTGAACAAGTGACTTCACTTTTCTGGAATTCAGTCAACTTGTTTGCAAATTGAGGGCATTGAAATAGGTGAATTGTAAGTTTACTTGCAGCTCCTGTGTTGAATGAATTTATGTTGAAATAAGATTTAATATGGACTATGAATTTATGTTCTTATTGGACAACTGACTCACAGATTTAAAAACATATGGATTATTAACTGTAACATACATACTGGTTTTATATCCCAAAGACCTAAGCACACATAATATGTACTGGAAAAAATTAAACAATAACTCCTCTTAAACAGATAAATATTGAATTAATGCACTAAACCATATTTGAACTTACTAAAAACATTTACTTTTAAATATCTGAAACATTATCATTTAAATAACAAAGTTGGAATTGAAGAAGTATTATAGTCAGAATATTGATATCTAGAATATTTAGGTATTAAGAATAAACATGAAATGAGCATAAGAGAATAACTCAAAAGAAAGGGATAGCTTTTAATGTTTTTTAATTAAAAAATAATGCACATAACTATCTGAAAACCATTTTAACTGAAATTCAAAACTCTGGTTTATTTCTTAATAGAGACAGACAGCTTTATGTTACATACTTTGAAAGGCAACACAAAAGTAACATCCATATTTATGTTATAAACATAAGAACATGCAGATAGATTGACATTTTATCATTAAACCCCTTCATGAAATCTAAAATTATTTCTATTCTATTATTACTTGCCAATAGAGTGGTAAAAATAATATTAATAAATTTTTTTTAAAAGAAGAGTGTTCTCACAAACGTTAAGTTCAACATAAAGAAGATAACTCATTTACGTTTTCATTAAAAGAAAATTTAAAGTCATGAACTTAGGAAAAGTGAAAATTTCATAGCTTTGTTTAAGTAGATATTTGAATCAAAGTTTTCTAAAATCATTTAGTGTTACTGGAAGTCATCTTGTATTAAAACATGTTTTACAATCCTATTTTGACAGTTCAACAAATATTTCACATGAAGGAAAAAAATGCTAACTTTCAATTAAATTACTTTCTGCAGCCCACACCAAAGCCCAAGAGCTAAAATAGTATTGTAAATTTCTCTGCAAAGTTGTGCTCCCTTTTTTATGTGCCAGAATATAAAAAAGATGTGCTTGGCCCTTGGTGATTTAATAACTTTATTAAACTGTTGATAAATAAATCAGTACTTTCTTAAAAATAAATTGTCTTAGTATTCTAATATGTCTCTTGTACATGTCTGCAAATTCACTAATTCAGAAGACTGTATTAGAGATGTTGGTTTAAAGAAATTAATAAGACACTGGTATGCTAGTCAGTGCCTGTAATTATCTTTTTCAGTTCCAGAAGGTATTTGGGGATTATTTAAGAGCAAAAGATGAATGGTATACCACTAAATCCTATTAAATCAATGCATGGACACAGCAGCAATAGAAGTAAATAAGCTGTGGAGGTCTGAATACCAATAAAAAAGATAAAAATGGTTTTATATAGCTACTTACATCGTAGCCTAGAAGTTCAGTTTGTGTGGATTTATCTACTCTTGAAGCAAAAGCCTTCTGTAAGTGCTGAACTTTTTCCTGCAGAAAAAAAAAAAGAGCAAAACAAAAACACATTTTTTTGGTGAGTCATGTGCTTCTACACTAATATTCCACCCCCCTATTAAAATTTGATTACTGTACAATTCATGATTGTGCATATATTTTGCTGTGGTGGTGCTTTACAATTTGAACATCCAGAGGTTTAATTTTCAGGTCATAATAATGTCATTTTGGCATCTTTTCTTTTAATACAGGAACCACTAAGTGAGAATCATGGCTGAAAGCTAGAGACATGATTTGCTTAAATCCAGTATCAAATGATTATGCATAGTTTTCTATAAGCTATTGTGTTTTCTTTTAATTAAATTGAGAGGATTTTACTGATATAGTTTCAGAATGTTTACATTTAAAATTCAAAACATTTTCAGTAAATACCATCCTATTCCACTTAGTATATTTTTAATTATTTATTGCTTCTAATTCTCTCCTTCCAAAATCTACACATTTAGGAATCTGCCCTTTAGGGGAGCCTACATGAATCCAACCCTGTTATAATTAAGAGATATAACACATGAATGAAGTTTGGGATTTCATATCTCAAATGCAAATGTACTAATTGTGGTCTACTAATGTGACTGGCTTCCCCCGCCTACCAATGCAGGAGACACAAGAAACTCCGTTCAGTCCCTGGGTCAAGAAAATCCCTTGGAGGAGTAAATGTCAACTCACTTCAGTATTCTTGCCTGGAGAATCTCATGGACTGGGAGCCTGGCGGCTACAGTCTACAGCGTTGCAAAAAAAGAGCTGGACACGACTGAAGAGACTTAGCATGCATACACACACAATGTGACTAGGCCTCTGGCTGTGATCTTCTTGTTACTAATGTGTCACTTAGAGTAAAAAGTATCTTTGCACATTTATTATAATGTGTTCACTGTGTGTCTAGCACAGCTTGGAGTGCTGTACTCACATGATCACACCTCATCTTGGAATTTTTTACTACAATTACCACCCATTTCAATGAGTCTACAAAGTTTAAGTTAAGTTTAGCTTGGGTTTCCCAAAAAGTTCATGTGATTCCACTAGATTCTGCTTTTGTCATAAGTTGATTTAAAGGATAATTTTATTCTGTTTCCTTTACTTGGTCAATAAAATAGCTGTATAATATTTTAATGATAAAAACTGATATAACTCATCATTTAAATTTTTTTCCAGGAAGAGATAGTAGTCATCACAAACCTCACTAACAATACACAAAACCGTTTCCTCTCGTCCCCTTCTCCCCTCAGGTACTCCTCCTTTTCTCTTCCTTTCCCTCTCCTTAAGAAATATTCTTTCCCTTAAATTAAATTCACTTAAAAGTGAACACTCTCTCTTTCCCTTAAATCCTTCCTAAGATATTCAAGTTATCCAAGTTGGTTAACAAAATACATACATAATTTAGGTAAACATAATTTGACACTGATATGTATTTAAAAAAAAAACTTTATGGATTATTAATGGTCAAACCTTCTAACTTTCCTGTTACAAAACTTCTACAGCAGATATTCAGATAATAGTGAAATGGAGATTAGATAATCTAAGATGTAATATGTAAAGAGATGGTAAAGAGATATCCTTTTTTGAAAAGGATAAGTGAAAATCTGGCCACTTTTTCCAATATAAATTTAAAATGAGAATTAACAAGTTGTGTTTATTTAGACTCCTATTAGAATGTGGGGAGAGGGCAAAAAAGTAGCAATGTGTAAGGAACCAATAAGATTTGCTGTCACTGAATGGTTGTTTGGAAAAAAACTAGCCACTTGGAGTGGAAGTGATACGGGGTCTTTCTTAGGTAATGACATTTGTAAATATTTAGAAGTGAGCAAGACCCTGACAAAGATATATATATAAACAGCTACTAGTTCAAATTTACCTAAGGAGAGACAATGAAAGGGACCATAGAAAGAAATGAGACTGGGGTTAATCAAGTCCATGACAGAGAGGACAGAATTCTATATCAAAGGATTTTAGGTTTATCTTAATTTTTCAAATATTATTTTGAAAATGAAATGAAAGGCCAAATAATATTTTAATTAAATTACAACAGAACTTATTTAAATAATTCCTTTCACCTTATATAAAAGAATTAGAAGGTAGAAACCTGGAGAAAAGAAACATTTGAAGTACATTCAAATTTATTTTTCTGGACCATCAATTAATTTCCACATGCATGTGATTTAATGTAGCTTTCTTTCAATATTTTTCTATGTAAACAAACAATTCAATTTCTTCTTCCAAATTCTCTCAGAAGGACAAAGGAGTATTAAAACAATTCAACTTTTGGCACATACATTTTATAAGTAAATAAACCCCAGACAAAATAGGTAATTGTCTTTAAGTTTTCCTTTCCAAGGAATGAAAATACCAATATTTATTAAATTGTGTTTAATTGTATAGAATTTAATATTTATTAAATTGTGTTTATTAAACTATAAACACACCCATTTAAAACTTCTGATTCATAAAACATATGTGTGCTTATTAAATAGAATTAACAAATAACTATCACATTCTGTAGAAAAGGTAAGCAAAACAGGATGAAAAAGAGGAATTTTATTATGCATATTTTTTTATTATTTTACACTGCTGACTTATCTGACTTTTGAATATGTGGGAATTTTGAATTTTACAGAATACTACTATATGAATAAAAAATATATAATTGTTTTCCCTCCAAATTTTTGATTAATCTCATCTAACATCAAGAGTAATACAACATCTGTATATTAAAATCAGCTACCATAAATAATGTTTATAAACCAAAGAAAACATACATAGCTTACAAACTTGCCAAAAGTAGTTACTTATATTCACACTTTCCTCTACTGTAATCTTTACCACTACATTAACAGAATATAGTTACATGCCGAGCACTGGTATCAATTAATTTATATGAATCCTCTCAAGAACGTACAATGTCTGTTATTGACTCTTCTCAAAAAAACAGGAAACTGGTCTTTAGTAAGTTGAAATTGTTGCTAAAGGTCACATAGTCTATTAAGTAAAAGAGGCAAGTTGGAAAACCTTTATCTGTTTTCAAAATCTGGTGTCCTTTCTAAAAAGATATTCTGACTCTTGAAAAGCTGCAAGTGTTATTGCTGCTTACACTTCACGTATACAAGGACACATACCAAATGCATAGTCACCATACAGCTAGTATGAAAATAAAACTGCCTTTGCTGTCCATCCTGCCTAAATGCTCTAATGATTCTACTAAGTCATTCTGCTGTACTGTAAAAGCAGTTTAAGTACATTAGATGGTGACTGCAGCCATGAAATTAAAAGACGCTTACTCCTTGGAAGGAAAGTTATGACCAACCTAGATAGCATATTAAAAAGCAGAGACATTACTTTGCCAACAAAGGTCCATCTAGTTAAAGCTATGGTTTTTCCAGTAGTCACATATGGATGCGAGAGTTGGACTATAAAGAAAGCTGAGTGCCGAAGAATTGATGCTTTTGAACTGTGGTGTTGGAGAAGGCTCTTGAGAGTCCCTTGGACTGCAAGGAGATCCAACCTGTCCATCCTAAAGGAAATCAGTCCTGAATATTCATTGGAAGGACTGATGTTGAAGCTGAAACTCCAACACTTTGGCCACCTGATGCGAAGAGCCAACTCATTGGAAATGACCCTGATGCTGGGAAAGATTGAGGGCCAGAGGAGAAGGGGACAACAGAGGATGAGATAGTTCGATGGCATCACTGACTTGACGGATGTGAGTTTGAGTAATCTCTGGGAGTTGATGATGGACAGGGGCCTGGCATGCTGAAGTCCATGGGGTCGCAAAGAGTCAGACATGACTGAGTGACAGAACTGAACTGAGAATTTATCACCTTATTTCCTTTAAAAGCTGCGATTCCACAAAATATCCATTATTATAACCAACAAGGCATTTGGAACATGAGTCAGGAATAAAATGATAAAGTTTATACAGTGTTATAACACAAAATTGAAAGATATAAAAAAGCAAACTGAAAACTAAATGCTGAATGGCATTAAATTCTTTAAAAACAGGATTAGTTCAAGCAGGATATTCTAAAAGTATATTCTGCTTAAGCTGTGAGAATCATTTCTGGTGTATGTTTTATGCATTGGCCAGTCATAGATCATAAAAAAAGTATAATAGGTACCATTGATAAATGTATATTTTTGCACTTTCACGTGTGTACATGCAAGCACATGTCATTGGGGAAGAATTGAGAAGGAGAAAATGTGATTTAAAAAAAGATAAAGTAATCAAAAAGCTAGTAAACTTGGCTCCTGTTCAGATTCAATAGAGAAATCAAAAAACTGCACAGGCAAGTGAAGTTAAGACAATCTGACATCACAACAGTTTTACAACAATTCCTAAAGGACTCTAAACAGGAAAGGCCATGGCTAGAAACAGAAGCATCACAAATATGAAAGATCAACAGTAAGGGCAAACATACAATAAAAGTAAGAAATCATCCACAAACAAGCACAGAATCAAAACCAGCAACTGTCAAGTGAGTACAAATTCAGGATACAATAAGTCCCCTACATACGATTAGTTCTATTCTAACAGCAAATTTATATATTCAGTTTTTTCATAAGTCCCACAAAGTTATTTTAGGTACCCAACTAACATAATCAGCTATATAGCATTGTACTGTAATAAGTTTATAATGATTTTCACATAAATAAAAAGCAAAAAATAAAGAGTACATCTTTAATCTTACAGTATAGTACAACAGCTGGCATACAGGGACTAGCATCAAGTGAACAAGCAAGAAGAACTGCTGATTGGAGGAGGGAGAAGACGTGGAAGATGTTAGAGCTGAAGGATTGTCAGCAATAGGAGATGGAGGCTAAGCTGCAATCTTACTCATGCCTGACATTAATGGCACAGGTTCCGGTTCCTCGCTAGATTTAATTCTATCTATCTCTTTCTTCTGGACATTCTGAACTTGAAATACAGATACGGTAGTACTGTACTCTACACAGCATTGTGCAATAAAGGACAGAAAAACACCACCACTTGTAGAGGAGGCATGCACGTGACAATGTATGCTAGACATACAAACTAACTTATGTGATGTGACACGTAAAGAAACAATCACATCTTTGAAAGTTTGCAACTTGAAGGTATGTATGTAGGGGACATACTGTATTGAAATCCATTTGAAATTAAGAGACCAGAAACTGAAAACAATCTTGTTAGCTGCTATATTAAATATGTAGACTGGTATATCAAAACCTCATGGGAATCACAAGCCAAAAATCTACAATAGATACACACACAAAAAAGAAAAAGTGATCCAAACACAAAATGGCAATAAGGACATACATCTCAATAATTACCTTAAGTGTAAAGGGATTAAATGCTCCAACTAAAAGATACAGACTGGCTAAATAGATACAAAAACAAGACCCACATATATGCTGTCTACAAGAGACCTACTTCAGATCTCGGGACATATACAGACTGAAAGTGAGAGGATGGAAAAAGATGTTCTGTGCAAACAGAAATCAAAAGAAAGCTGGAACAGCAATACTCATATCAGGCAAAATAGACTTTAAAATAAAGACTGTCATAAGAGACAAAAGGACACTACATAATGACCAAAGGGTCAAGCTAAGAAAAACTAGAAAAAAAAAAAAACAAAAAACTTTACAATCTGTATGGAAACACAAAAGACCCTGAATAGCCAAAGCAATCTTCAGAAAGAAAAAACAAAGCTGGAGGAATCAGGCTCCCTGACTTTAGACTATATCACAAAGCTACAGCAATCAAAATAGTATGGTATTGGCACAAAAGGGGACTATAGATCAATGGGACAGGATAGAAAGCCCAGAAATAAATTCATCCACTTATGGTCCATTAATTTATGACCAAGAAGGCAGGAACATATAATGGAGAAAAGTCAGTCTCTTCATGTAGTGGTGCTGGGAAAACTGGGTAAGTACATGTAAAAGAATGAAATCAGAACATTTTCTAACACAATACACAAAAATAAACTCAAAATGAATTAAAGACATAAATGTAAGACCAGATAATATAAAACTTCTATAGAAAAATATAGACAGAACATACTTTGACATAAATTGCAACAATAGCTCTTTGGATCCACCTCCTAGAAGAGTCAAAGTAAAAATAAAAATATCAAACGGGGCCTAATTAAACTCAAAGGCTTTTCACAGCAAAGGGAAACATAAACAAGACAGAAAGACAACACACAGAATGGAAGAAAGTATTTCCAAACAATGTGACCGACAGGTATAAATCTCCAAAATTAACAAACGGCACATGTAGCTCAATATGAAGTAAAGAAAGAAATGGGCAGAAGGTCTAAACAAACATTTCTCCAAAGAGGACATACAAATGGCCAAAAGGCACATGAAAAGACGTCAACATTGTTACTAGAGAAATGCAAATCAAAACTACAGTGAAGAATGACTTCACACTGGTCAGAATGCCAATCATCATAAAGTCTACAAATAATAAATGATGGAGAGAGTGTGGTGGAAAGAGAATCCTCCTCCATTGTTGGTGGGAATGTAAACTGGCACAATCACTATGAAGAGCAGAATGGGAGTTCCTTTAAAAACTAAAAATAGAACTGCCATATAACCCATCTATCCCATGGAAAAAAAAACCTGCACGCCCATCAACAGAGGAACGGATAAAGAAAGAAGATGCAATGTGTGTAAATATATGTGTGTGTATATGGATGCGAATTTGAGCAAGCTCCTGGAGATGGGGCAGGACAGGGAAACCTGGTTTGCTGCAGTCCATGGGGTTGCAAAGAGTTAGACATGACTGAGTGATTGAACAACAACAAAAGAAAGAAATATAGGTGAAGGGGGAAAGCTAAAACTGTGTAAAAGGGTACGTGATATCAAACCTGAGATTAATTACCATATTTTAGTATTTATCACACTTTTGCTAATATACATATGATTTAAATAGTGCCACAACAGTCCTGGTTAAACCATAGAAGATCAAAAAAGGAGGAATGTGTGTGTGCTCAGTCATGTTAAGAGTCTTTGAGACCCCATGATCTGTAGTCCACCAGGCTCCTATGTCCACAGAATTTCCCAGGCAAGAATACTGGACTGGGTTGCCATTTCCTATACCAGGGGATCTTCTCAACCCAGAAACTGAGATCGCATCTTCTGTGTCTACTGCATTGGTAGGCAGGTTGTTTTACCACTCAGGTACCTGGGAAGCACCATTTAAGACTGAAGGAGAAATCAATGATTTAATCCTTGATGTCTGCTCAAGAATGAGGAAGAATATGGTCTTCTCCCCTCCCCATTTTTTCTTTGATTATACAAATGTAGCCCCCTTGGTTCCTGGGGTTGCTGTGCTCTCATGCCAGCCCACTTGTATCTCTCACAAGCATACTATGCTGTCGGGAGCCGCGATAGGCATTACTGACAAAATGGAGGCAATGCCCCAACCCCCCTCTCCTCATCCCGCAGGCATGGTCCCAGGAAGAAGGAGTTAGGTCTTGTGATTCTGACTTGTCCTTTCCTTCCTCCGGTTGAGTTGGCTGGAAAGAATGTTATAATCCATAAAGTTAACTACTGATATTTGTTCAAGGATCTTTACAAAGAATGTTCCAGGATGAGCACATAGGCTGCAGCTTGAGGCCATGGGAAACATTGTTATCTGAAACCTGCCTGTAAGGGGAATGTTTATGGCTAAAGAAGTTTGCTGAGTTTAGGGGTTAGGGATAATTAAGAATAGTTAGAACCTAAAAGTTTAAGGTATGTTGTAGTATTTTACTATAGCTTATAGAGACTAGGAATTTTAGAGATACTAATAGCTAGAAGTCTTTTTAGGAGTTAATGAGCTCAAGCAGGATTTAGAAAGATAAGAAATAAACTGAGGAATGTGGTATACAGCCCAGAGACAAACTTGAGTTACAATGTTATCACAAGGACACTTAAGAGGGAACTCTGAAGGACTACAATGATTTATAGAGACAGTAAATCTGGGTGAGGGTAAACTGAAGATGTCATACCTCTGACCTAATGCTTTTGTAAAAGTATAAAAGAAAACCTGATGCTTAAAATAAACATGCAGTCCAAATGAGTGAGAGGCTGCATCATTTGCCGACTCTGTTCATCCCTTCAGGGCGATTCCCTGGCTGCCAGAGCTGGACTCCGGCACTATGCTAATAAACTCACTCTTTGCCTATCACTTTTTCTCACACAGAATTCCTTCTGTGACAAAATGAAAGAACCCTAAGTTCTGACACCAGGTGAGTAGTTTGAATTAAAAGACAGTAGGTTCAAGTTCCCTCCTAGTTCAAGGATCATGGGTTTGAGTCCCAATCTGAGGTTCAGGTGGGTTCAAATCCTACCCAAGGAGGAGTATGGTTTTGATTATAGCCTCACTATATGAACACATACCTGAGGCTGTGTGATTATCCAAAGGTTGCAAAAGAAAGCTTTGCAAAGAATAGGTTTGAATTAGGAAAAGGAATATCTTAAAAATATAAAAAGAACACAAAGACTGCTTAAAATAGTACAATCCTAAATTTAGATTCTAAATCATGTATCAAAAGATTAAGTTCATGGAAAGAAAAAAAACACATTGAAAGATTGAGACTGACACTCTATAAGAGGAGAAAAGCCAACTTTTAAAATTTAAAGCAATCTAATTCAACATAAGAAAATTCACATTGTTTGAGTCAAGTTTAAACTAGAATTTGGGTGGATGAAAAAGAATTTGGAGTTCTTTATAGGTGCTCAATGTCAATGGATATGCATGCTCAGTTGCTCAGTCGTGTCCAACACTTCGCGAGCCCAAGGACTGTAGCCTGCCAGGCTCCTCTGTCCATGCAGTTTTTCAGGCAAGAATTCTGGAGTGGAATGCCACTTCCTACACTAGAGGATCTTCCTGACCCGGGGATTGAACCTGCATCTCTCACATTTCCTACATTGGCAGGCAGATCTTTACCACTACACCACCTGAGAAGCCTGTCAATAAGATTATTTAAATATAAAGAATAAAAATACAAGGAAAGTTACTGGAATTTAATGATGCCAAGTCCAAGGATAAACTCAGGAAAGAAAAAGCAATATTACAGAGCACATCGATTATTTTTCAGTTCAGTTCAGTTGCTCAGTCGTGTCCAACTCTTTGCGACCCCATGAACTGCAGCACGCCAGGCCTCTCTGTCCATCACCAACTCCCGGAGTTTACCCAAACCCATGTCCATTGAGTCGGTGATGCCATCCAACCATCTCACCCTCTGTTGTCCCCTTCTCCTCCTGACCCCAATCCTTCCCAGCATTAGGGTCTTTTCCAATGAGTCAACCCTTCGCATGAGGTGCCCAAAGTATTGGAGTTTCAGCTTCAACATCAGTCCTTCCAATGAACACCCAGGATTGATCTCTTTTAGGATGGATTGATTGGATCTCCCTGCAGTCCAAGGGACTCTCAAAAGTCTTCTCCAAAACCACAGTTCAAAAGCATCAATTCTGCAGCGCTCAGCTTTCTTCACCGTCCAACTCTCACATCCATACATGACTACTGGAAAAACCATAGCCTTGACTAGACGGACTTTTGTTGGCAAAGTAATGTCTCTGCTTTTAAATATGCTATCTAGGTTGGCCATAACCTTCCTTCCAAGGAGTAAGCGTCTTTTAATTTCATGGCTGCAATCACCATCAGCAGTGATTTTGGAGCCCAAAAAAATAAAGTCTGGCACTGTTTCCACTGTTTCCCCATCTATTTCCCATGAAGTGATGGGGCCAGATGCCATGATCTTAGTTTTCTGGTTATTTTTACCCACCATTAATAAGGGTGTATCACTAAAGACATCAGTAGGATTATAAACAAATGGTGACCAAGCAAATTAAACCTCTTCACATAGAACATAAAATTTCCTGGAACTGTC
This sequence comes from Giraffa tippelskirchi, assembly GCF_054371585.1. NCBI lineage: Eukaryota > Metazoa > Chordata > Mammalia > Artiodactyla > Giraffidae > Giraffa > Giraffa tippelskirchi. The sequence goes on along the minus strand of NC_137275.1, from coordinate 76,948,993 downwards.
AAGAAGATATTAAAGTATTTTCTCACTTTCTTGGTCACAGAAAATTGCTAACATCAACAAACTGTAGGGAGAGAAACATCAAGAATCCCTATGTACTCATTACCCACTTTCAACAACAGAGACTGGAATTTAAATAAGAAGTGTTAGCATTAGCTTGATACTTAATAGCTGCACTGGTCAGTATTGTCCTTCAACTTAGATAAGAGAAATTTGTATTAGAGAATCCATTCCGACCATCCACCCACCAAGTTTCTGTCCATGGAGAGAGGATTCTCTCCCCATGTACAAAATCAAAGCTGTTTTCCCTTCAACCATACTCCAGAACTTCTGAATTCATTGCCTGGTTTAGCACATGACTCAGGTCATTCCTCCTGAGGGACACGAGGCTCTAATGGGCCGAATCTAGCACAGTAAAAGGCCAGGTTAGTCTGGAGCCAGGACTTGCTCTCTCCACATTGCCAAGTTCCTTCACAGAATGCTAAGGGGTTCAAAAAAAACCAAAAAATCTGTAATTTATCGTAGCTTTACAAGTCATTAAAGTGAAAGAAAGTGAAAGAGAAGCCCCTTAGTCACGTCTGACTCTTTGCAATCCCATGGACTGTAGTCTACAACTCTCCTCTGTCCATGGGATTCTCCAGGCCAAGAGTACTGGAAATGGGTTATCATTTCCTTTTCCAGAGGATCTTCCTGACCCAAGGATCAAACCCAGGTCTCCCGCATTATAGGTAGAAGCTTTACAGTCTGAGCCACCAGGGAAATCCTCAGGACCACTGTGAGCACCCTTTATTGAACACTTGCCTCATGCGGTCTGGAGCACTCCACTTGCATCATCCCTGATTCTCAGAGCCGCCCAGGGGTGTGGGTGGGAGGCCAAGGCCCCGAGTCTATATACAGGGCCCTTCACTGCCAAGCTGACCCCATTCAGTCCCTGAAACCATACAAGTGTCACCAGCTTATAGAACCGGGACCCAAACAAGCAAGTGGAAGCTGTGCTCCCACTTGTTGTCATGGTGGACTCTGGATTCTCACTTGTATCCTCTCAGCAGGTGCTGTGTTACTGGCTGAGTTCAGTTCAGTCTTCAGTTGTGTCTGACTGTTTGTGACCCCATAAATCTCAGCATGGCAGGCCCCCCTGTCCATCACCAATTCCAGAGTTTACACAACTCAAGTCCATCAAGTCGGTGATGCCATCCAGCCATCTCATCCTCTGTTGTCCTCTTCTCCTCCTGCCCCAATCCTTCCCAGCATCAGGGTTTTCTCCAATGTGTCAACTCTTCGCATGTAGCGGTCAAAGTATTGGAGTTTCAGCTTCAACATCAGACCTTCCAATGAATATTCAGGACTGATTTCCTTTAGGATGGACTTGTTGGATCTCCATGCAGTCCAAGGGACTCTCAAGAGTCTTCTCCAACACCATATTTCAAAAGCATCAATTCTTCGGTGCTCAGCTTTCTTCACCAATTCTCACATACATACATGACTATTGGAAAAACCATAGCCTTGATTAGACGGGCCTTTGTTGGCAAAGTAATGTCTCTGCTTTTGAATAAGCTGTCTAGATTGATTATAACTTTCCTTCCAAGGAGTAAGTGTCTTTTAATTTCATGGCTGCAATCACCATCTGCAGTGCTTTTGGAGCCCCAAAAAATAAAGTCAGCCACTGTTTCCACTGTTTCCTCATCTATTTCCCATGAAGTAATGGGACCGGATGCCATGATCTTAGTTTTCTGAATGTTGAGCTTTAAGCCAACTTTTTCACTCTCCTCTTTCACATTCATCAAGAGGCTTTTTAGTTCCTCTTCATTTTCTGCCTTAAGGGTGGTGTCATCTGCATATCTGAGGTTATTGATATTTCTCCTGGCAACCTGAATTCCAGCTTGTGCTTCCTCCAGCCCAGCGTTTCTCATGATGTGCTCTGCATATAAGTTAAATAAGCAGGGTGACAATATAAAGCCTTCACGTTCTCCTTTTCCCATTTGGAACTAGTCTGTTGTTCCATGGCTAGTTCTAACTGTTGCTTCCTGAGCTGCATACAGGTTTCTCAAGAGACAGGTCAGGTGGTCTGGTATTCCCATCTCTTTTAGAATTTTCCACAGTTTTATTGTGATCCACATAGTCAAAGGCTTTGGTATAGTCAATAAAGCAGAAATAGATGTTTTTTCTGGAACTTTTGTGGTTTTTCAATGATCCAGCGGATGTTGGCAATTTGATCTCTGGTTCCTCTTGCCTTTTCTAAAACCAGCTTGAATATCTGGAAGTTCACAGTTCACACATTGCTGAAGCCTGGCTTGGAGAATTTTGAGCATTACTTTACTAGCATGTGAGATGAGTGCAATTGTGCGGTAGTTTGAGCATTCTTTGGCATTGCCTTTCTTTGGGATTGGAACGAAAACTGACCTTTTCCAGTCCTGTGGCCACTGCTGAGTTTTCCAAATTTGCTGGCACATTGAGTGCAGCACTTTCACAGCATCATCTTTCAGGATTTGAAATAGCTCAACTGGAATTCCATCACCTCCTCTAGCTTTGTTTGTAGTGATGCTTTCTAAGGCCCACTTGACTTCACATTCCAGGATGTCTGGTTCTAGATGAGTGATCACAACATTGTGATTACCTGTGTCGTGAAGATCTTTTTTGTACAGTTCTTCTGTGTATTCTTGCCACCTCTTCTTAATATCTCCTGCTTCTGTTATGTCCATACCATTTCTGTCCTTTATCTAGCCCATCTTTGCATGAAATGTTCCCTTGGTATCTCTGATTTTCTTGAAGAGATCTCTAGTCTTTCACATTCTGTTGTTCTCCTCTATTTCTTTGCATTGATCTCTGAGGAAGGCTTTCTTATTTCTCCTTGCTATTCTTTGAGACTCTGCATTCAAATGGGAATCTTTTCTTTCCTCCTTTGCTTTTCACTTCTCTTCTTTTCAGCTAATGGGAATCTTTTCTTTCCTCCTTTGCTTTTCACTTCTCTTCTTTTCAGCTATTTGTAAGGCCTCCTCAGACAGTCATTTTGCTTTTTTGCATTTCTTTTCCATGGGAATGGTCTTGATCCCTGTCTCCTGTACAATGCTGCGAACTTCCATCCACAGTTCATCAGGCACTCTGTCTATTAGATCTAGGCCCTTAAATCTATTTCTCACTTCCACTGTATAATCATAAAGGCCCTAAATACAAGGAGATCACCAAGTTGTACCTGTGCTGGAAGTCCATGTTCTTGGACCAAGTGCTGGCGCCCCGTCCATCCAGGACAAGTTCAACAAGGCTCTTGACATTATTAACAGGGCGGTGTCCTCCAATATCGGTGAGTGGGGGCCCCTGGTGGACGCCCTGAGCACATGAACCACACTGAGTTAAGAGTTCAGGCACCTGTGGGTTCCAGGACACAGACTCGTCTGGTCTCTCAGCCCCTCCACATAGTTACTTAGCCAGCAGCTGCTCCCCGGTCTTCTGCGGCCGAGAGGAGCGCTGTTCCCTGAACGGAGGCTCACGGAAGCCGGGTCCACCTCCGTCACCAGTGTGCTGGCGGCTCCTTGGTGCGTCTGCCCAGCCAGAGCTGGGTGGCTAGTCTAACACTAAGGCGTTAACCCGTCATCTTTCCTCACCCACACGGAGCAGAGGAAGGACTTCCAGTACGAGGCCATGCAGGAGCAGCGCGAGGCCAAGAACATGGCCCAGACGAGCATCTGCATGCCTGCTAGCTTTGTGCCTATGAACTTCAAGGACCTCATCGAGACCAAGGCCGAGGAGCACAACATTGTCTTCCTGCTGGTCATTGGGAAGCGGCACGAGGGCAAACAGCTCTCATTAGCAAGGTATATTTATCAAGTTACAAGGCTAGAACTATTTTATTGAACAGTTTTTAAAGTGTGATTTATAATTTAAATCTTTAGATTTACATTCTGTGAGTCCCCCTTTTGTGTTCTTAGCCCAAATCTCACAAATGTCAGCAGCTGACTGGTTCTTAGGTGCTTCTGGTTTTTGGTTATCCTACCTCAGGAAAAGTTTGACAAAGTTGTAGAAAAGGGCAAAGAGTAAAGGGGTTTATTTTATACTGAAATATTTCAAAAATGGGTCAAAAATATAAGGACAGAGAAAATGTCAGTAAACTAATACAGCCCTGGCTCTCCTGGCATTTGTTTATTATTCTGACTTCATCTCATACCAGTCTTCTCCTTGAAAAGTGATTCATACTCATCTTCCTTCAGTTGCTTGAGTGAACTAAGATTTTTCACACTTGATTTTTTTTTCACACTTAAACTTTTAAAATGCTACTTCCTCCATCTGGAAATGATCTTCATATTAGGTGCCTCTACTGCCTTAGATATTTCTTCTTTAAATTAGATCCCCATCTCCAGGTGATTCTCTTTTAATCTCTCTTTTTTTAAATAACATGTCATTCATTTCAATTACTCCTTTTATTTGGCTGTTTGCCTGTATTTGTTCTGTCTTCTGCAGTAGCATATAAATTCCTTATAGCAAAGATAGTATCTATTTAGAGCCATATTGACACCACACTGTCTAATGTAGTTTTTGGCACATTCTAGGTGTTGGATCCATTTTTTTTTTTTTAAATAAAGAAGTAGGCAAATGAAAGATGAAGCATGAGGTTTAAGAGGATTCAACGGAGACCATCTGGTGAGCTTGACATACTGCAGAAGCACTGCTTATAGGGAATTTAATATTAGGGACATGACAAGTCCAGTAAAATTTCTGGCATTTGTATGGTATATAAATTTAAGTAGGGACATATTGGAAATGATATATGAACTAAGGAGCTATCCTAGTAATTCTAAGCTGTACAGATTTCTTAAGAGAAAATCAAGGGGGAGAGGACAGGAAGCAAAAGATAAAAGTGAGGACATTCAAGAATAGGTACAAATGAAATATGTCTGAGGAACTGATACAGGCAAGAAATATTTTCATGAATAGATTAGAAAAAAATTTTTCCCCCAAGAAAACCTTACATATTCTATCCTTACTCTTTCTTGAATTTTATATCATGGGTGAGAAATTAATAAAGTGATTCCTCCAATGATGGTGATTAAGGGGAAAACATGAATGTAGAAACAACTTCTATAGGAAATTAGGCCCAGTACGTTTTTGATACTTCAAGTCCAAACATTCCCTCATTAACACACACAGTCTATAAAACTCACTTTTTAATTATCAAGGGGCCCTCTGCATTCCCCTGGATCCATCTGCACAAGGGGACTTCTGCTAGAAGCACCCTTCTGGCTTCTTTTCCTACTTCTCACTCACTTCTCTCCATTCATAAACTGGTAGGTGACCTTGGGTAAACAAACTTGCTGTCCTTCTTACTGGCATGGTCTGTCTACAGGATGAAATCTGAGCTCGTCCAGACATAAGCTTACAGATTCTGGCCCTGTGAGAGAGGTCTGCATTTTTGTCAGCAACTCCAGTGGGGCACTTCAGTTCACCTAAGAATGTATTGGATGCTTACATGGCTGCATTCCAAGCCAGATTTGGATTGTATTATATTCTAATTCAATCTCTCTGAATGCTCTATTTTGCAATTAGTTCTGAATTTAGGAAGGCAAAGAAGGATGCTGTTTATTGCCCCTTTTAAGGCTCTCTCTCACACATGCACACCCACACACAGATTCAACTCATACAAATGGAATTTGAATATAGTTACTGGGAAGTTCTAGGACTTTTAATAGTGTTGACTGCTGCTGTGTCGCTTCAGTCGTGTCCGACTCTGTGCGACCCCATAGACGGAAGCCCACCAGGCTCCGCTGTCCCTGGGATTCTCCAGGCAAGAACACTGGAGTGGGTTGCCATTTCCTTCTCCAGTGCATGAAAGTGAAAAGTGAAAGTGAAGTCGCTCAGTCATGTCTGACTCTTCGCGACCCCACGGACTGCAGCCTACCAGGTTCTTCTGTCCATGGGATTTTCCAGGCAAGAGTACTGGAGTGGGGTGCCATTGCCTTCTCCCAATAGTGTTGACTAATACAACCTTAATTCAACCTTGAAAATTGTTCATATTTAAAAAAAAAAATCAATAAAACAGAAATATGACTGCCTGTACATTGAGATTGACATCTTTGAAAGCATGACAAAAATTCTTCTAGCTTTTCCTTGCTTGATATTTTTATTTAGAAGGTCAGAATAAAAGAATACCTTGCCGACTTTATCATTATGGTTTAAAAATTAGATTCCTGTTTTGAAGAAAAGAGCCACTTTTTTTCAAAAAGGGGAATTGTGATCATTTTACTTTATGTTTGGTATTGATTTAATTTTTGTAGGTAAAATTCTTATAATAAACTGAGAGGTGACATAAAATTTCTCAAGGCAGTCATTCATTAACAGCAATATGCTGATACAGCATTCCAGAAAGATAAGCATAAGGGAGGCAAGAAGATCACTGAAGAAGTGCAGAGTCAGCACAGCATGACAGGTTGACAATCAGCTGGAAAACAACGGAAGTCAGGAATCACACTTCACCAGACGCATTGTACACACAGATCAAACTTTACTGGCAAACTCAAGTAATTCTAAACACCATAAAATGTCTTATCCTTCAAATTTCCTTCAACATACTCATAAACAAAAGTAAAAATAAAATACAATCCCATAAATGTATATGTGAACAGCAAAATCTACTAAGACAAAAATCTATAGCAAATCTAACAGCACAAGTTTGCTAAGAAGGGATTGTATGTGACTACACCAACTACTTAGCTGCTTTGGATATCTGTTTATTCATCTTTCAGCAGAAATGGTAAGCTGGGCTTAATTGATTTGAATAAATATTTAATGGATAGCTATAATTTATTAATTCATCCATCAGTAATTATTGCATATTTATGCAACCTATGAGTTCAAGAAATATAAGAATTTTCATGTATATTATTTTGTTTATTTTATATCTAAAAATAAAACTATTTCTACAGGAATTTTGGCTAAATTTTCACTATAAGGCATTTTAGAGCCCAGCGCCTTAGTAAGACACCATTTTGCTAGCTGTGCAGCTGGGGGAAGAGGTGAGGGTTCTATCAAGAGATATGTTTCCCTTACTCTAGGAGACAAATGACACACACATACACACACAAAACACTCTTGCAATTTATGTTAAAGAGTACTCTGTGAATGTTTTCCTCTAAATGTTTTACAACATCCAGTATTATATTTAGATCTTTAATCCATTTTGAGTTGATTTTTGTGTATGGTGTTAGGTGTTAGAGAATATTTTGATTTCATTCTTTTACATGTAGCTGGTCCAGTTTTCCCAGCACCATTTATTGAATAGATTGTCTTTTCTCCACTGTATATTCTTGCCTCATTTGTCACAGACTCACCATAAGTGCCCGAGTTTATTTCTGGGGTTTCTATCTTATTTCATTGATCTTTCTGTCTTTTTTTTTGTGCCAGTGCCATACTCTTGATTATTGTACTTTTGTTGTATGGTTTGAAGTCAGGGAGACTGATTCTTCCAGCTCTATTCTTCATCTTCAAGATTCTCCAGGATATTCACAGTCTTTTGTGTTTCCATACAAACTAACAAACTAAACAATTTTTTTCCCCTAATTTTATGAAAAATGCCACTGGTAATTTGATATGCAAACTGTCTTGGGAAGTATGGTCATTTTAACAATATTGATTATTCTAATCCAAGATTAGAGTATATCTTTTCATTTGTTTATATCATCTTCAATTTCACTGTCTTATAGTTTTTGGAGTACAGGTTTCTGCATTCTTATGTAGGTTTATTCCTAGGTACATTTTTAAATGCAATGGCAAATGAGAATGTTTCCTTAATTTTTCTGATATTTAATTGTCACTGTATATAAACAATAAATTTCTGTATATTAATTTTGTATCCTGCAACTTAACAGAATTCATTAATGAGGTCTAGTATGTATAGTATCTTCTATGTATAATAGTACCATTTCATAATCTGCATATGGTAACAGTTTTACTTCCTCCTTTCCAATTTGGATTCCTTTTATTTCTCCTCCTTATGATTTCTGTGCTAGGGCTTCCAAAATTATGTTCAGTGAAAGTGGCAAGAATGGGTACTCTTGTCTTGTTCTTGATCTCAGGGAGAATGTTTCAGCTTTTCATCACTGAGTATGACGTAAGCTGTGGGTCTGTAATATAAGGTCTTTATTATGTTGAGGTAGGTTCCCTCTATGCCCACTTTCTGGAGAGTTGTTTTTTTTTTTTTTAAATCATAAATAGGCATTGAATTTTATCAAAAGCTTCTCCTGGTTTTTAATCTTCAGTTTATTAATATGGTGAATCATACTGATTGATTTGAGGATACTGAAAAAATACTTGCATCTCTGGGTAAATTCCCCTTCAACAAGATGTATGATCCTTTTAATGTACTGTTTGATTTAGTACAGCAAAGGCTTGATTTTCAAAATATACATGCAGCTGATATAGCTTCATATTAAAAAACCAAACAACCAAATTTAAAAAAATGGCAGAAGACCTAAATAGACACTTCTCCAAAGAAGATACAAGGTTGGCCAATAGGCACATAAAAAGATGCTCAACATTACTAATTATTAGAGAAATACACATCAAAACTATAATAAGAAGCCACTTCAAATCAGTCAAAATGGTCATCATCAAAAAGTATATAAATAACAAATGCTGGAGGGTGTGGTGAAAAGGGAACCTTCCTACACTGTTGGTGAGGATGTAAATTGGCACAAACACTGTTGAGAACAATATGGAGATTCCTCAAAAAACTAAAGATAGAGTTACCACATGATCCAACAATCCCACTCTTAAGACATATACGCAGAGAAAGCTAATTTGAAAAGAATCATGCACCCTAATGTTCATTGCAGCTCTCTTTACAGTAGTCAAGACATGGAGGCAACCAAAATGTCCACTGACAGATGAATTAATAAAGAAGATGTGGTATATAAATACAGTGGAATACTACTAGGCCATAAAAAGAATGAAAAGTTATTTGCAGTAATATAGATGAACCTAGAGATGATCATACTAAGTGAAATAAGTCTGAAAGAAAGAGAAAAATATCTTAGAGTATTACTTACATATGAAATCTAAACAAGAACTTATTTACAAAACAGAAACAGACTCACAGACATAGAAGACAAACGGGGTTACCAAAGGGGAAAGGTGGGGGGAAGGATAAATTGGAAATTTGGGATTAACTGGTATACATTACTGACAAGGACCTATGGTACAGTACAAGGAACTATATTCTGTATCTTATAATGACCTATAATGGAATAAAAATAAATATACATTTGTATATATATACATATACCTATATATATATCTGTGTGTCTGTACCCACGCATATACATATGTCAATAAAATGTCAATCCACCAACCAACCAAATCAATCAAAAACAAACACATAAATACAGGAAACAGAATAGCGGTTACCAGACAGGAAAGCCTGAGGAGGGCAGAATGAGTAAGTCAAGTGTATGGTGATGCATGAAAACTAAACTTTTGGTGGTAAGCATGCTGTCGTGTATACTAAAGTTAAAACATGTGAAATGTTTTGTAATGTTTATAACTTAAGTAATGTTATAAACTGCTACTTTAATACATAAAATTAGGAGAAAGTTTAAAAAGAGAGAGTGATAAGTAGAGAGCACTGAACGCAATGCTCTCGTTACAGAGAGAGTGGTAAAAAAAAAAAAAAAAACGAACAAAAAAACAGTTATCCTTGCTCTTTCATGGCTTATAGCTCAAAGGGGAGATAGGCTTCAATAAGGAAACACACGGCTAGGTAAAAAATTACAAGTTTTGGTAAGTGATATAATGGGAAGCAACGAATTATCAGGAGAGGGAATGACATGAAGATGCTCCTTATCTAACATGAGAAGATATAGCAGACATTATTTGAGAAAATGATACTTCAGGTTAAACCTTCAGGACAAGGACACATCCAGGCAGTAAGTAGGTGACTGTTTTTGAAAGAGATTGGAAAAAATAATGAAAGAAGTATGTGTGTTTGTGTGTGTTTCATGGGGTTAGTTCAGTTCAGTGGCTCAGTTGTGTCTGACTCTTTGTGACCCCATGGACTGCAGCACATCAGGCTTCCCTGTCCATCACCAACTCCCGAAGCTTCCTCAAATTTATGTGCATTGAGTTGGTGATGTCATCAAAATATCTTGTCCTCTGTTGTCCCCTTCTCCTTCTGCCTTTAATCTTTCCCAGCATCAGGGTCTTCTCTAATGAGTCAGTTCTCATCAGGTAGCCAAAGTATTGGAGCTTCAGCATCAGTCCTTCCAACGAATATTCAGGATTGATCTCCTTTCAGATTGACTCATTTGATCTTCTTGCAGTCCAAGGGACTTCTTCAACACGACAGTTCAAAAGCACCAATTCTTTGGTGCTCAGCCTTTTTTATGGTCCAATTCTCACACCCATACATGATTACTGGAAAAACCATAGCTTTGACTATATAGACCTTTGTTGGCAAAGTGATGTATCTGCTTTTAATATACTGTCTAGGTTTGTCATTGCTTTTCTTCCAAGGAGCAAGCATCTTTTAATTTCATGACTGCAGTCACCATCTGCAGTGATTTTGGAGCCCAAGAAAATAAAAGTCTCTCACTGTTGCCATGGTTTTCCCAGCTATTTGCCATGAAGTGATAGGAATGGATACCATGATCTTTGTTTTTTGAATGTTGAGTTTTAAGCCAGCTTTTTCACTCTGCTCTTTCACCTTCATCAAGAGGCTCTTTAGTTCCTCTTCACTTTCTGCCATAAGGGTGGTGTCATCTGCGTATCTGAGATTACAGATATTTCTCCCAGCAGTCTTGATTCCATGGGGTAGTATATGCACTTTTTTGGGAAACAAAAAACGTACAATGTGCCTAGAACTCAATGAGCAAGAGACATATTATCATCAGATTATTGCAGGTTCTACTAAGTATTGGCTTTTATGGTAAAACATTTCTGTGGTTTCCTACTGAATTTAAACATGATTCAATCGTCTTTAGCCAACCTTAGTCTGGCTGCTATAGGACGACAATAAAAGGAAATGGCAGGGAAGATGTGAGAAGAGAATCTGGAAGTTATTAATAAAAAGTAGTCTAGAAGAAATGCTTTTGGCAAGAAGAATAGAGTTCTATATATTTTCCAGACTCAAAATAAGCGATTTGAAAGCTAGCAATTTATTGTATTGCTGAATTTTGCTTTGCTGCAATACAATAAATTGCTAGCTTTCAAATCTCTTATTTTGTTGAAGCTGAAACTCCAATACTTTGGCCACCTCATGTGAAGATTTGACTCATTGGAAAACACCCTGATGCTGGGAAGGATTGGGGGCAGGAGGAGAAGGGGATGACAGAGGATGAGATGGCTGGATGGCAGCACCAACTCGATGGACATGAGTTTGGGTAAACTCTGGGAGTTGGTGATGGACAGGGAGGCCTGGCATGCTGCAATTTATGGGGTCACACAGAGTCGGACACGACTGAGTGACTGAACTGAACTGAACTGAATTTATTGTATAGGTAGGTTAAGGAAAGAGTAAAGCAAGATTGACTTCCAAGTTTCTGTTCTGAGCAAACTGGGAGGCTGGATGGCAGTCACATTTCTGATATGGGGAACACTGCAGAAGAAGTTGGTTCAGTTGCAAACAGGAGTGAATAGGAGACCAACAAGAAGGGTGAATTAAGGGTGAATCATAGTAAAAAGTGAGGCAACTGAGACATCCAAGCACATATATGGTGATATGAGTTGTAAGAAAGGGTCATGTTGCTGAATCCATAAATAATGCTAGGAACTGGGCTAAGAGTACAAAAAATGTTGACATGAATGCATTCAATTTTCAGATGGTAGCAGACACTCATCTTTTCTAATTAGTACTTGTTGTTGCTCTCCTCACAAGGATATTGCCAGAGCTACCAGTTAGCACAGTATGATCATCCCATCTTTGTTCACTGATTTGAAAGGTAATTTGCTGTTTTTCTGGAAATTTTGGTACAAGAAGTAGGAAAAATTAGTTACTCTTTCCTGTGTTGTTTATATACAAAGTAGTAAAGTTCGGGAGCTAGCAATAGTCAAGTTTATGGTGGGGCAGAGAGGAGAGATAAGCAAAAGTTGTTCTCTTGAAAAACAAATGACAGAAGACAAAACAAGAAAATAAAAGAACAGCAGATATGAGTGCAGAGAATGGAAGCTACTATCATCTGAAATGTAATTACAACTGCTTCTGGGGCCTTGCTTCATTCTCCACTTTGACTTCCCGAGTCATTCTGGAAGTGTTTTAGTAAATTTCAATTTTAGTTTAAGGTAGAACAAATTGTCTTTCTGACTTGTATAATCAAGAGAGACATAGTCAAGAGAAAGAGAAAGTCAAAACCAAAAGTTAAGGAAAGAGAAAACTGATCCCAAAGAAATTAAGTATTTCCAAAAACTCAATAAATAGTGTTAAGATCAAAAGTAGCAGTATTCAAGACCAGTTTTGTTTATTGTTTTAAAAATGTATCATTAAACTTTTCACTTTAATATTAAGAAATCAAATGACCTTTTGATTATAAATGATATATAACATATTCTACATATATGTATTACTTGCATGTTGGCTACTATGCATATTAATTTTATCTATTTTCAGCCATACTGCCTACATATTATTTTGTACTTGCCTTTTCCATTATATAACAAATATTTTAATATCAGATATTGTTAATAGAAACTATTTAAAAAATTGGCATTATAGATGTAATGTTTTCAAATGTCTCACCCAAAGCATAAAAAAAGTGTATAAAATTAAAAGTAAAAATACTCTCCTCTCATCATGGTCTGACTGACAGATTCAAACAATCTTAACTGTTATTTTTTTTTAATGTTTTCATGAGGTTCCATCAATAATTTAAAATGTAATTTCCTCTATTTCTTGATTCATTATACTTAAGACACAATTGACTCCTCACTAAAAATTAGAAGAAATTAAGTTTCCTTATCCTGTATTTTCACTTTAACCTTTCAATTTTCATTGGCTATCAATTAATATTGCTTTAAATTTATTCTTCTAAAAATCACTAGTATTTTAAGTATATGTCTAAATCTCTACGGGCTTTCCTGGTGACCCAGTGGTGAAGAATCTGCCTGCCAATGAAGGAGACACAGGTTCAATCGCTAGGTTGGGAAGATCTCCTGGAGAATGAAGTGAGAACTCATTCCAGTATTCTTGCCTGGAGAATTCCAAGGACAGAATTCCTGTCAGACTATAGTCCATGGGGTTGCAAAAGAATCAGATATGACTTAGTGACTAAACAACAAAAAAAACAAGTAGACCTCTATCTCTTGACACGTCAAATTTAGATAGTAAGCAGTTCTACCCCACGAAAGGTGTCAGGAAAGCATTAGTATGCTTACTGTTCCTTTGCCTCTCCTAATTCCATTTTCAAATGGCGGTGGTAAAGAATCTGCCTGCCAAGCAGGAGATGTGGGTTCAATCCCTGGGTCGGGAAGATCTCCTGGAGAAGAAAATGGCAACTTGCTCCAGTATTCTTGCCTGGGAAATTTCATGGACAGAGGAGCCTATCAGACTACAGTCCTTGGGGTTGCAAAAGAGTCGGACAAGAAGACTTTGTGACTAAACAACAATTGCAACGATACAGTAAATCAAAATTATGAAAGATAATGTCACATCTAACCCTTTCTTTCCTTTCTATAGTGAGTACATATATATATATGTATGTGTGTGTGTGTGTATATATATATATATATATATATATGCAACTTCTTTGAACAATGCCTATCCCATCAAATCACCTACTAGATATGTCTACGTAAGTACCTCACATGCATCATAATCTCACCATATTCTAAACAAGACTTCTCATCTTTTAAAATTTTTCTCTTTGTATTTCAGAAGGAGGTAGTGTTACCAAAGAGTTTTCCAAAAAATCCCCTAGGAGTCATCCTGGACGCTTAGATTTCCAAGTTCATCCATCAAAAGTCCAAGAAATTCTCTTCCTAAATAACCTTCAAATGTGTCTATTCTTCTCCATTGTAATAGCCAGCATTACTCCGGGCCCTCATGATTTTTCCATACAAAATCTTGCAATAACCATTTAATACTACACTCTTCCCCAGTTTTGTTTCACTTAATATATGTTTCCTACTGCAGCCCAACTAATCTTTCTAAAATAAAATCAGTTTATGCTTCACTGGTTCTTCCACATCGCACATTAGGATAAGTTTAAAACTTTTTTTTAGCATTATTCATTTGGTTCTTCATAATCTGACCTCTGGATATTTGTCTGGTCTACCCCTCTCCAAGACACTATAAACTCCAGGAAAAAAAAAAAAAAATTACTTTCTGTTCAAGAAATCTGATAAGTTCACTGAGATGTTTTTGTTTTTTATTATACTTCACCCAAAGCCTAAAGTACGTTAACTTGATCTTTTTTCTTCACTTGGCCCAGGGTTTTTGTAATTTAAAATGTAAATGATTTTATGCATTTTACTTTTTATATCTATAAAGTAAAATTTAATGTATTTCCAATTTGATTCCTGAAATTACAGGTCAAATTTTTTAAATATTTTATTCTCTTTGAGAATGCTGAGCAAAGCAAACCTTGCAGCTGTCATTTATTCTTAAAGGGATCAGTCTAGTTTAGGTCAGTTACATGTTACCAATCTTGTAAAACAATTTAATATAGAATGTCATAAGCCAAATTGACAATTTTCAGGCACTTGTAAATGTCACTGTTGTATATGACAAGATCTACTGAGTTTATTATGAAGTACCATGCACTTTTTGGTTTGTGTTCTAATGCAAAGGAAAGAATACAGCCAGAATATTTAAAGAGAGTAATAATTCATTAAAGAAATTTATAGACAATTTAATTTTAGTGTTACTTCATTTTCAACTCTCTTTTAAATACTTAAAACTGCACTATTTTAAACTTGCTCCATTTTTAGTGAAAGTGAAAGTGTTAGTTGTTCACTCCTGTCTGATTCTTTGAGACCCCATGGAGTGTAGCCCATGAGGCTCCTCTCTCCATGGAATTCTCCAGGCAGGAATACTGGAGTGTGTTGCCATGCCCTTCTCAAGGGCATCTTCTTGACCCAGGGACCAAACTTAGGTCTCCTGCACTGCAGGCAGATTCTTTACTGTCTAACTCCCCAGGGAACAACTAAACCAACATAGGAACAAAGTATATATAGACAGATTATATACTTTTTCCAAGTAAATATGCACAACTCTAGAATTTTTAAATCTACTTTTATTAATCTAAATTCCTTAAACTATTAATTTTAACCTAATTTCAAAGGTTGCAGCATAATTTTAACAGAATCACAAGTCAATTTCTGCCAAATTGGTCTGTTTGTTGGGGCTGTAACAACAAATATCATAGACTGGGTGGCTTATAAACAACAGCAACTTAGTAATATTTCTCACAGTTCCGGAGGTGGGGAAGTCTAACATCAAGATATCAGTAGACATAGTGTCTGATGTGGCCCTGCTTACTCACAGGTGGCACTTCCTCCCTACATCCTCATATGATGGAAGTAGCAAGAGATCTGTCTGGTGTCTCTTGTATAAAGGCACTAATTCTATTTATGAGGGTTCTCTCCTTATGACCTTATCACTTCCCAAAGGGCCCACCTCCTAATACTAATACCAGGAGGGTTAGAATTTAACAATGCAAATTTGGTGAGGAAAAAAACATTCAGACCATAGTGGAACTCGAAGTGTCCAACACATGGAAAGTATTTAATAAATGAATACTAGATACAACTACCCTGGGTACTTGTTGAAGAAATGGTACTGCTACTACTTAATAACAAAAGAGAAAGAAAGATGCGAAAGTACAGGAAAACAAGAAGGAACTAGATGGAAGAAATGGCAAAAACAAAAAGGAAAAGCAGGTTAAGAAGAAGAGAAAAAAAAAAAAAGGAGAGGTGGGGTGTAAAGGAGGCACAAAGAGAAATGGAGCTAATGGACAGTGTAGTCAGAGTTTCTTAGGACAAAGCAAGTTGCTTTCTTAGTGGTGGTGGTGGGGGGGCGTGCAGGGGAGGGTTTGGGGAATCAATAAAATTAACTGGAATTTAAAAAGTATTAGTTATCTTAAAGAATTTTCTGTCTTGGCACTTCTAATTTAAGGCCCATGCAATTGTATTGATGTTTCCATGTAAACAATAATGTGCACAGAAACAAACATTTCAGTTTTCCTTTGTCTGGTATATTGCTTTAGTTTGAAAAAGATAAAAAGGTGGCTTAATTCACTAAAATAATGTGTGAGGATTATTTAAGTTATAAAAAGGGTAATATTTAGTAGCATTCAATTTTATTTGCAAAAGAACAAAGTTTTAGATGAGATTTCGTAAGTCTCACCATATGTTATTTATTCTAAGCTTTATATCTGTTAGTTACCAATGGATTTTAAAATTGCATGTAAAGAGAATTTCACAAAGATTTATTAGCTAATTCTTGACATTTTCACACTTCATTTAAGTGTCTTTTCCAAGGAATATTTATAAGGTCAGATTTCAGAATATTTTAATTTTACATGGAGATTTTATTTTCACTGTTAAATAAAGATTTTCAACTCTACAGTACTGTCTAGCTATGAAGTCTATACATGTAAAATCATAATAACAAAATGGAAAAGAAATGTGAATTTAAAAGAGGAAATATAAACCCTGAATAGAAAGATTTCACATAAGCAATGCATATTGAATACAGACACAAGTTCACCATACTGCCCACAAAAAAAATAATGTGTTCAGCAAGATGTCCAACTTGCATGAGTTGGTACTTACTACTTCTAAAATTGATGCTAAGAACACAACAGGGAAAAATACATTCCAGTATCTACAACAACAACAGCAGCAGAAATAGTATTTTCTGCTGCTTTGTGTAAGAAGTGGGTGGTCACAGCTTAGGGCAGAAAAAACAAAACAAAACAAAACAATAGAAACAACAATGGAAGAAAAGTTTAAATTTCTGTTTATCTTTCTTCACTTCACTTTCCCCACTTCCTTACCTCTGTATAATCATTGCCTATCCTCATTTCTCAAAACACTGCTGAGGGTACGTATGTGGGCAAGAATCTCACTGGGTGAGGTGAAAGTAAGTGGGTATAAAGTCCTTTACCTCTCCCAATTCAACCCCCAGGGCCTGTGGGGGTTGAAATTTGCCTTTTCTCTATATTACACTCCTTAAGGAATTGGGGGTGAAATCCTGACAGAGTTGTTTCTTGCTGGGTGGTTGCAAAATAAAGTGATAACTTTGGTTAGTGGTACCTGAATGCCGCATACTCTATTCCACATCTCTACATATCTTGAACTAGCTTAGACTAAGGCCTGGCCTATGGTCTTTGTCCAAGATCAAAGAGTCAATATTCTGTAGTTAATATAAGCTCCCAGGCCAAATAAACTAGACTCCTGAGGTTGCCCATACCTCAAGGATAAATAGTGAAGTATATCAAACAAATGCTTTTTGAAGGTGATTGCAGCCATGAAATTAAAAGACGCTTACTCCTTGGAAGGAAAGTTATGACCAACCTGGACAGCATATTAAAAAGCAGAGACATTACTCTGCCAACAAAGGTCCGTCTAGTCAAGGCTATGGTTTTTCCAGTAGTCATGTATGGATGTGAGAGTTGGATGGTGAAGAAAGCTGAGCGCCGAAGAACTGATGCTTTTGAACTGTGGCGTTAGAGAAGACTCGAGAGTCCCTTGGACTGCAAGGACATCCAACCAGTCCATCCTAAAGGAGATCAGTCCTGGGTGTTCATTGGAAGGACAGATGTTGAAGCTGAAACTCCAATACGCCGGCCACCTCATGCAAAGAGTTGACTCGTTGGAAAAGACCCTAATGCTGGGTAGGATTGGGGGCAGGAGGAGAAGGGGATGAGAGAGGATGAGATGGTTGGATGGCATCACCGACTCGATGGACATGGGTTTGGGTAAACTCCGGGAGTTGGTGATGGGCAGGGAGGCCTGGTGTGCTGAGATTCATGGGGTCACACGACTGAGCAACTGAACTGAACTGAACTGATTAATATAGAAAACTGAATAATTTTAAATAAATATACTAAAATACGTAGAAGGAGGGAAGAAAAGAAGGAGAGAAGACAAAGTTTCTGTATTTTACCAAAAGTAATATTCCAGGCATTAATAATTCAGTAGTAACTGAAACGAACACACATTGAGTGCATTAATACATATCTTTTTTAAGATGGAAAATATAGTCATTGAAACATTTAAGAAATAGAAGTTACTCCATAAATGTTTCTTAAGAAAAATAAAATCAGCCTATATGTAATTTTATATAACTTTAAATGCCACAAAAAGAATTTTACGGAATTTCACTTAAAGAGTGTAGAAAATGCAAGAAATGAAAAATATGAAACAAGATGGCAGAATTAAATACTAGTTACAATTTAAAACAAATGAAGGTATATTGAATTAATCCAATAAAACTGAATGAAAGCAAGACTCAACAATATGTTGTATACAAAAACAAAAGAGACACAGATCCAAATAAAAGGATTACAAACATAACAAACAAAGAGCTGATAAATATAAATGAAGATAAAGTTGAAGTAACAATTTTAATTTCTGAGGAGTAAGTAAAGTCTTCTTTTTTGAGTGGTTTGCAGCTTTATGTGACTTACAGGTTCTTTGTACCTATAGTCCTGATTCTATCAAAGTTAAAAAATAAAGAAAAATAAAAATAAAAGAAATAATAAAAGAGGAGGTGGCTAGTAAGTCAAGCAAGATGAGAAATGTATAATTAAAATTCTGTTTCCAGTAAAAATATAAGGGTATAATCACACTCACTTAACCTAACTACAATGGAAACTACTCTATGTATCAGTTCTCACCTCAGATTCCATGAAGACAATAATGAAATATCTTTTTAGATGGTTTTATTTAAACTTTAAGACAGTTCATTTGATAGGATAAAACAAGTGATTTTTCATTTGTTTCATAAGTGATACACATTCACAAAGGAGGTTACTGGAAACAAACGAAGAAGAGAAAGAAGATAGTTTGCAATTAAAAGAATGCCATTTGTGGAGCAGTGTGGTACAGATTTTGGTGACACTAAATCTCTAGGTGGTATTTAAGTACTTCAAGGATCTGTCAAAATGATACATGCCAAACTGTGAGACTTTAGAGCAGTATTTGAAATTATTGATAGGCAAGCTAAGAGTGAATGTGCTGGTTAAATTAAACTTATTTGCCAGCTGGGAGAAAAATAGTATTTTGATATATAGCACGTATCAAAGTGCCCCTTTCCTCAGAAATATGTTTAATCTTCAAAAGATTTTGTGTTAAATTTATCTGATTAAAACCACAATAAATCTTTATCAAAAGCAATTTATTGTCATTAAATAACATTTATTTTCACACCAGTATTTTTAAAGCTTTGTAAATAATTTTGAAAAATTATACATGTATATGTATTACTAATACTACATAAGTAGTATTTTAAAGTATTAATTCTTAAGTATTAATTTGATGTAAAAATAAATGTGTGTGTGTGCATGCTCAGTCATAATTCTCTGGGACCCCATGGACTGTATCCCACCAGGCTCCTCTGTTCCTGAAATTCTCCAGGGAAGAGAAAATGCAAAATGAAATGTGGCGGCTGCTACAGACCGCGCAGAAGCATAGCCGAGAGGAGCTACCCCACAGCCGAGGTTGGGGGCAGTGGCCTAGAGGAGTTACCCCACGTCCAAGGAGCGGCAGCTGGGTGGGCACAGGGGGGTCGAGAGGAGATACTCCACATTCAAGGTCAGGAGGGGCAGCCGTGAGGAGATACCCCTTGTCCAAGGTAAGCAACAGTGGCTGCTCTTTACTGGAGCAGCTGTGAAGAGATACCCCATGGTCAAGGTAAGAGAAACCCAAGTAAGATGGTAGGTGTTGCGAGAGGGCATCAGAGGGCAGACACACTGAAACTATAATCACAGAAAACTAGCCAGTCTGATCACATGGTCCACAGCCTTCTCCAACTCAATGAAACTATGGCATGCCGTGTGGGGCTACCCAAGACAGTTGGGTCATGGTGGAGAGGTCTGACAGAATGTGGACCACTGGAGAAGGGAATGGCAAACCACTTCAGTATTCTTGCCTTGAGAATCCCATGAACAGTATGTCAAGGCTAGGACACTGAAAGAGGAACTCCCCAGGTCGGTAAGTGCCCAATATGCTACTAGAGATCAGTGGAGAAATAACTCCAGAAAGAATGAAGGGATGGAGCCAAAGCAAAAACAACACCCAGTTGTAGATGTGACTGGTGAGAGAAGCAAAGTCCAATGCTGTAAAGAGCAATATTGCATAGGAACCTGGAATATTAGGTCCATGAATCAAGGTAAGTTGGAAGTGGTCAAACAGGAAATGGCAAGAGTGAACGTTGACATTCTAGCAATCAGCAAACTTAGATGGACTGGAATGGGTGATTTTAACTCAGCTGACCATTATATCTACTACTGTGGGCAGGAATCCCTTAGAAGAAATGGGGTAGCTATCATGGTCAACAAAAGAGTCCGAAATGGAGTACTTGGATGCAATCTCAAAAATGACAGAATGATCTCTGTTTGTTTCCAAGGCAAACCATTCAATATCACAGTAATCCAAGTCTATGCCCCGGCCGTAATGCTGAAGAAGCTGAACTTGAACGGTACTATGAAGACCTATAAGACCTTTTACAACTAACACCCAAAAAAGATGTCCTTTTCATTATAGGGGACTGGAATGCAAAAGTAGGAAGTCAGGAAACTCCTGGAGTAACAGGCAAATTTGGCCTTGGAGTACAGAATGAAGCAGGGCAAAGGCTAACAGAGTTCTGCCAAGAGAACACACTGGTCATAGCAAACACCCATTTCCAACAACACAAGAGAAGACTCTACACGTGGTCATCACCAGATGGTCAACACCAAAATCAGACTGACTATATTCTTTCCAGCCAAAGATGGAGAAGCTCTATACAGTCAGCAAAAACAAGACTGGGAGCAGACTGTGGCTCAGATCATGAACTCCTTATTGTCAAATTCAGACTTAAATTGAAGAAAGTAGGGAAAACCACTAGACCATTCAGGTATGACCTAAATCAAATCCCTTATGATTATACAGTAGAAGTGACAAATAGATTTAAGGGAATAGATCTGATAGACAGAGTGCCTGATGAACTATGACACTGACATTGTGACATTGTACAGGAGACAGGGATCAAGACCATCCCCATGGAAAAGAAATGCAAAAAAGCAAAATGGCGTCTGAGGAGGCCTAACAAATAGCTGTGAAAGAAGAGAAGTGAAAAGCAAAGGAGAAAAAGAAAGATATTCCCATCTGAATGCAGAGTTCCAAAGAATAGCAAGGAGAAATAAGAAAGCCTTCCTCAGTGATCAGTGCAAAGAAATAGAGGAAAACAACAGAACTGGAAAGACCAGAGATCTCTTCAAGAAAATTACAGATACCAATGAAATATTTCATGCAAAGATGGGCTCGATAAAGGACAGAAATGGTATGGACCTAACAGAAGCAGGAGATATTAAGAAGAGGTGGCAAGAATACACAGAAGAACTGTACAAAAAAGATCTTCACGACCAGAGAATCATGATGGTGTGATCACTCACCTAGAGCCAGACATCCTCAAATGTGAAGTCAAGAGGGCCTTAGAAAGCATCACTATGAACAAAGCTAGTGGAGGTGATGGAATTCCAGTTGAGCTATTTCAAATCCTGAAAGATGATGCTGTGAAAATGCTGCACTCAATGTGCCAGCAAATTTGGAAAACTCAGCAGTGGCCACAGGACTGGAAAAGGTCAGTTTTCATTCCAATCTCAGCAAAAGGCAATGCCAAAGAATGCTCAAACTACCACACAACTGCACTCATCTCACACGCTAGTAAAGTAATGCTCAAAATTCTCCAAGCCAGGCTTCAATAATACGTGAACCGTGAACTTCCAGATGTTCAAGCTGGTTTTACGAAAGGCAGAGGAACCAGAGATCAAATTGCCAACATCCGCTGGATCATTGAAAAAGCAAGAGAGTTCCAGAAAAAACATCTATTTCTGCTTTATTGACGATGCCAAAGCCTTTGACTGTGTGGATCACAACAAACTGGAAAATTCTGAAAGAGATGGAAATATCAAACCACATGACCTACCTCTTGAGAAACCTGTATGCAGGTCAGGAAGCAACAGTTAGAACTGGACATGAAACAACAGACTGGTTCTAAATAGGAAAAGGAGTACATCAAGGCTATATATTGTCACCCTGCTTATTTAAGTTATATGCAGAATACATCATGAGAAATGCTGGGCTGGAAGAAACACAAGCTGGAATCAAGATTGCCAGGAGAAATATCAATAACCTCAGATATGCAGATGACATCACCCTTATGGCAGACAGTGAAGAAGAACTAAAGAACCTCTTGATGAAAGTGAAAGAGGAGAGTGAAAAAGTTGGCTTAAATCTCAATATTCAGAAAACTAAGATCATGGCATCTGTTCTCATCACTTCATGGGAAATAGATGGGGAAACAGTGGAAACAGTGTCAGACTACTTTTTGGGCTCCAAAATCACTGAAGATGGTGACTGCAGCCATGAAATTAAAAGACGCTTGCTTACTCCTTGGAAGGAAAGCTATGACCAACCTAGACACACACACACACACACAGACACACACACAGACACACACACACACACAGACACACACACAGACACACACACAGACACACACACAGACACACACACACAGACAGACACACACAGACACACACACACACAGACACACACAGACACACGCACGCGCACACACACACAGACACACACACACACAGACACACACACACAGACACACACAGACACGCGCACGAGCACGCGCACACACACACAGACACACACAGACACACACAGACACACGCACGCGCACGCACACACAGACACACACAGACACACACAGACACACACACACAGACACACACACACAGACACACACACACAGACACACACACACACACACACACACACACACACACACACAGACACACACACACACAGACACACACACACACACACACACACACACACACACACACACACACACACACACACCAGTACAGGAAACTCAGGGAATGTGGGCAGAGCACTGAAAGTACCTGCTACAGTTTATCTGGACATGACTTGAGTGTCTAAATCTCAAAATAAGGCATCTAAAGCCCAGAGAGGTGAAATACATTTCCCAGAGTCACAAACCTAGCAAGAAGCAAACAAAATCCAAAATCCACCCCTTCTCATCAAATCACTTTTAATAACAATGCTTTACTTTAATGACCTAGCTTCATTTTTTTTTGAAGCAGTATTTTTGTGGCTTATTTAACAGTGTTTTTCCATAGAGCATTCAGAGTTAATCTTGACTTTAATTCTAAAAAAAAAATTAAAAATTTGCTATTGAGCAAAAGGGAAATTATTGTAATGGTTCTCTTCATATTACAATATTTACTCTAGTGCATCATTAATAAATTTAAGTCCATTTTTGAGCAAGTGTACTTTCATATTTCATTTATGTTATCTACACCCTAAGCTATTCATTTAAAATAAGGAGGAAATTATTTAAAATAATTTTGAGGACCGGGTTTTCCAAGAAAACGTTAAAATTTTATTTGCACAAATGTATACAAATGCATACATTTGTATATATTTACTTATTAAAAACTGTGACACTGCTATGTAACACTAATCACAATTTTATTTTTTAAAATGTTTCTAATATTTCATGTACAAAATGACTAGTCAAATGAAAATATATACAAATTTTTATAACTGTTTATTGATCCTTAAAAGAGGGATTAAACAATTGCACAATATGGAGTTATATGTACTTACTAATGTTATGGCAATGAAGAGATACTGTACTCAAACAGAAAACTGAGAACATCTGTTCAAAGGCATTTTCACCTCAAAGCCACAATTTTTTCCACTTGGGATTCTCAAACTCATTTTTGAAGAACGTAACTTTGAATGAAAGAATGCAGAAATGCTAAAGTATTCCTCAAAGTTACAAGTGATTCTTTCCAAATTAATTAGTTAAAATATAAATGTCAAAAGCTTTTATTTTCCACAAGTCTGTTCTCTACTAGGTTCAACAGTACAATTTTTCTAGATTCCATACATATGTGCTAATATACAATATTTGTTATTATCTTTCTGACTTACTTCATTCTGTATAAGAGATTCTAGGTTCATCCACTTTACTACAACTGACTCAAATTGATCCTTTTTTATGGCTGAGTAATATTGCATTGTATAAATGTACAACTTCTTTATCTAGTAATCTGTCAATGGACATTTAGGCTGCTTCCATGTCCTAGTTGTTGTAAATATTGCTGCCATGGACACTGGGGTACACAGATTGTGGTTTTCTCATGGGATATTAGTGGGATTGCTGGGTCGTACAGTACATTTATTTCTAGTTTTTTAAGGAATCTCCATATTGTTTTCCATAATGGCTGTATCAGTTTCCATTCCCACCAGCAGTGCAGGGGGGTTCCCTTTTCTCCACATCCTCTCCAGCATTACTGTTTGTGGATTTTTTGATGATGGCCATTTTGACTGGTATGAAGTAATATCTCATTACAGACACAGTAGGGAGAAGTTGAAGGTGGGACAAATTGAGAAAGCAGTATTGACATATATACACTATCAAGTATAAAATAGTTGGAAGTTGCTAAATAACACAGGGAACCCATCCTGTGATGACATAGAGGGATAGGACAAGGGAAGGGGAGGGGGAATAAGGAGGGACGGGATATATATATATGTTGCTGTACAGCAGAAATCAACACAAAATTGTAAAACAAGTTTTCATCAATTAAAAAACTAAAAAAAAAAATCGATTAGAAAAAAATAGAAGCTCACAAATAAATGTCATAGTATATAGAAATTGATTATGAGTTAGATCAAAATAAACATAGATTAAGTATAAAAAGAAGTTTTATTTTACTCATTTAAAAATAATACCAGATCCTGATTATTGTGGTAAGCAACAGAGACTGTCAAATCATGAAGTATAAAACAAAGCTTTGTGTTACAGTTAAGTCTCCATTATATTTTCAGTAAACACAAAGACTGGACTGCTGTTCTGAATTTCTTTTTATTGCCTTATTTATTATTCTCTGTACTCATTGCCATTTCAAAGTATGTCTAAATCAAGGACACTTAATATAAAAGTATAAAGGGTAGTATTAGTCAGTAATAAAATAATGTGATGAATTAGGGATATAAAATTGTTTTCTTTAATATAATTTTTAAATGTATCATGTATAATGTATAGGTGGTAGTTTTTCATTGCTACTGCTGCTGAACTTTTTGAATTCAAATGTAATTCAGTAATTGCTTAATACACAGCTAGATTAAATTCTTTTCAAGATAACAATAAAGAAACTTGTAAATAAGGGTGGCTATATATTTAGTATAATCAACATAATTCTGTATCCTCCAGAGCCTGTAACTATATGACCTCAATTTACTCTTATTTAATTTGCCTTCACATTCGGTTTTAACAGTGGCTCTTTCTAATTTATTCTCCACTGCCCACACTGTATCCCTGCTTTTCTCATTGTTGTAAAATCCGAATGTCCCTTTAAGGGCTGTGTTACTCTCTGTCACTTTTCTTCCTTCACCTCTCAAATTAAACTTAATATCTCTTCTGGATATTCTAAAAATCTGGAATGTTCTAAAAGATTCCTTAATGTGTCACTTTATACTATTTCAACATAGAGAAAAGAAGTGTGATAATGAACTTTTAACTGGCTTAATCTCTGCAATAAAAGGCCTAAGAAGTTAACCTTCAAGTCATACAATTACCAGAAGGCACTGGAATCACGCTGCACAGCTTCTTACACAATCTCTCCTGCTCTCACTCCCTTCCCATCCTGCCATGTCTCTCTGTCTTTGTCTCTCCCTCTGTCTCTGTCTCTGTTTTTCTCTCTGTATTGGTCTCTTTGCCTCTGTTTGTGCTAGTCTCTGTATTTTCCTGTCTCTCTTGTCTCTCCTTCTCATTCCATGACCTTCTTAAGAATGGTAAAGGTAAGTTTCTGTTCCTTGTAGAATCATTATTCAGTGCTAGCAATATCTTCTGTTACTTGTTGGCCTGCACCCGGGAAATCCTAAATCCATCTGGGAGCATCCTTATTGTATCCTGCACTGTGCAACCACTTCTATAAGTTTTATATCTTTCACCATTCAGGGATATTTGTATGTATGCACCTCTTCTTTTTAAACCTTCTTGTATAAATGTTTTCATTTGGTATTAGTCTCAGTTCTCCTGAGTAGTTTCAATGTGGGTGACACCTGCTGGATATCTAAAAGCAGAAGCAATGATTTAGCTACAAAATGCTTAGAAGTTTCGAATCCTATAGCATTACCATAACATTACAAGGAGTTCAGTAGAGTCCTAATTTTCTTTTTCAACCCAGTAGACACAGTAGCCTACTGTTTAGCCTACTGTTTATAATGGTAGCTTCATTTTAAATAAGAAGGAGAGCTCTGAAGCACTATTCTTTATCAGGTGTCTCTGGGGAAATTCACAAATATTTGCATCTCAACTTTTTCATCAGTAAAATCAAGATGATCATATGTTGCATCACAGAGTTGTTCTGAGGGTTACATGAAAAGAAAATCTGGCACATGATAAACTTTCACGTTATTACCATTCTTAACAATCATTAATAATTATTATGAATCTCAAACATTATATTTTAGAGATAAAGATATTACAAATTAACATCAATATGCAACTGTCTTTATCATTTCAGAAATATACACAAGTCTGACAAATAAAATTCTACCCCCACAATGTTTATAATTCTTCACTAAAACTGACAAACAGGCATTTGTGGGGGAGAAGCAGCTCCCCTAGACTATTTGATAACATGAGATCGGTTTCTTGCAGGACAGGTCAGACTGAAGCCGAATTGAGAAACACATTCTTGAAAGATGGAATTAAAGAGACAATGTGGGAGGAAATGGAATTAAAAGGAGCCTACATCTACAAGTTTATATTCTGAAAAGGTGAAGAGAACACATACCCTTGGAATTTGAATTTCAGTGCTATTGTAACAACGACCAGCACTTTCAAGACTAACTAGGCAGACAGTCCAACTCACATATGAGACCTCAGCCAACAGAAGGTCAGAGGTTACTGGAAAACAGCAATGGAGAGCAGTTGTTGGGAGTCAGGAAGTTCAAGGCAGCTTGCTCAAGATGATGAACTAGTACCAAAACATACAGGTATCAGTGAGAGGTTACTGGAAAACAGCAATGGAGAGCAGTTGTTGGGAGTCAGGAAGTTCAAGGCAGCTTGCTCAAGATGATGAACTAGTACCAAAACATACAGGTATCAGTGAGAGGATGGAGAAACAGAAAAATTAGTAGAAGGGTCAGGGAGAGACATTAATGATGAAAAGAATACAACCAAAGGATTTGTGGTTATGGGATTAATAGTAAGAGCAGCTGAATTTTCTCTTATTTACCCTGACACTTGATAATGTGATTTATGCATTCAATAAATTTGGTATTTCATTAAGTGATTTTTTGTCACTCAGGAGGTGTTAGTAATGCCATTTTTTTACCACTGACCATAAATTTACTCAGTACCATCTCCTACCATAGTCATCTCTTTGTTAAATCTATTATTGTTCCAACACACTAAATAGTGCCCTTGGAGCTAAAACTGCTTCTCAGGAAGATACTTAATATTCTCTAAGAAATAAAACAAAAACAAAACTCACCAAATGTGAGATAAATTTGGCAAAAATACAATGTACTTCCAACTAAAGTGCCCAAAATCCTAAAAGAATTTCTGACTTACAGAATCACAATAGGTGCTTTATACAGCGCAAAGGCAGATATTTACCTAAAATATTAATTCTTAAAGTCATTGAGAAATTCTATAAATAACATTAATTATGCATGTTATTCTTTACCATCCTATGATATTTCTATAACTTCAATTGTATTATCTTTTCAACAGCCCTCAATGTTTAGAAATACAAAATTATATGCTGCCCAACACATCTTCCTTCTCATTTCTTTCAGCAGGTGCTATCTTCCCAGTTTGTTTTGGTAATAATATTGTATTAGTGAGATTACTGCAACCTAAAGTACAAATGCACTGCAATTTGTGAAAGTTTCATGGTCACCAATTTCCTCTGAGAAAAAGATTATGTGACTGTCTTACTATAATTTCTCAAATGATGTCATCTAAGAAGCATATTATCCCCTTAGTTCTTTATTATAATGCAGAACTAGACAAAATGAGTTTATGCTTTTATGCTAAGGCATACATTAAAAACATAAAAATCCTAGCTCTATTGTAATGGAATTTGAAGGACAAACATACAGGGTGATGTATAGAAGATACATGGATTTTCTCATTTATTATTTCACAACTATATTATTGAGATACCATCTATATCTCAAAGTATGTTTCAAAAACTGCCCTCTATCTGCCCTTTTCTTTAATATATAAAATGCTGAAATTGTTTATCTTTAAGAAAAAACCCTCCTGGTCTTAAGTCCACCCTCACTCCCTGTTCAACTTTTTACCTTCAAGTTTAGGTATTACAAAAAGTAGTTCACACTTAAATCTTTCTGCATTTTCCAGTTGTTCTTTAGTTAAAAAAAAAATCAGAAAAGAACTGACTTCGTGCTGACCTCCTCCCTGGCTGCAGTTAGCTGCATCTATCTGCATTTGGATATAACTACTTAGAGGTCTCTTAGACACTTCATGCATAAATTTTGCAATAGCTTATTCTTGTGAACTCACTAAGCAGCTTTGTCAGATTTTAGTGACTTTTTCTATTTTAGTTTTTCTTTGTTTTTTTTTTTTTTTTTTTAATAGAAATAGGGGCGTTTCAATTGGTTCTGTGGTAAATAATCCTTCTGCTAATGCAGGAAATGTGGGTTCTATCCTGGGTCAAGAAGATCCCCTGGAGAAGGCAATGGCAATCAACTCCAGTATTCTTGCCTGGAGGATCCAATAGATAGAGGAGTCTGGTGGGCTACAGTCCATGGGTCACAAAAGAGCTGGACATGACTTACTAACTAAACAGCAATAACATGACTTCCCTCTCTATCTAAAGTTAATGACTAATGTAATTTAATGTTTACTCCCCCAGGAGTCTTCTATAATTTTCATATATGTGTATATGACCACAAATAAGACATATATGAATTGTATCATATTTTATGCCTCTCAGAAACATGGGTACTTTTTACACTTAAATATGCTATTCTTTCACTTTTTCTTGAGTCATTGCATCTTGCTTTAATTTGCAATAAATAACTTTGGAGTACTTACTACATGCCAAACAATATACCATGCAAATTAAAAATCCATTTTAATGTTCTTCACATGACTTCAGTACCCTGTGTGTTTACAACTTTCAAGTCCATAGTCTGACCTCTTCCCTGGGCTGCAGTTATCTGCATTTTGATATAGTTACTTGGCCATCCTCTTACTGTCTCTGCCTCCTCATTGTTGAATATCAAAAATGGCTTAACATGTCACCCAGGCACTTTGTATATTAGAGGTCACCTTATATTCCCCTGTAACTAGTCACCAATCTCTGAGGATTTTAACTCAAACAGTTTTTAAATCCATCTCCTACTCTCCAGTTGTCCTATTAAGTCTCTTGCCAACTTTCTACATTATTTCAATCTCTTTATATGTTTAATTTCACCCTATAGCTTTCAGATATAACCCAGCTGAAAAAGGAAATGGCTTCAAATAGTTTAGATAGCATGAAGTTAGAGAACTTCACCATGACAGGATGACAGAAGGCTCTCTGCTAAATGGCACCTGCCTTTTCCCCAGCTTCATCTCTGCCACTCTCCATCTCATACTTCTTTCCATTAACACTGACTTATTTTTAGTTCCCCATGTATATCTGGCTATTTTAGAACAATGTAGACTTGCAATTCATTCTGCCTGAAAAAACCCTCAGACTGTCTTCACTTGTCTTTTACTTATACTTCAGGGACATTTTGTTCTTAGTGTAGACAGAATTCTTGTTTTTCTCCCATCTTATAACTCTTTATACAACCCAAGTACACTATTCCTGTTATACTGTAGAGGCCCAAATCAGTATTAGAGAGAACTGAATTGAATTTTACAGAATGTACTGTCTTTAGTGACCATGTTTACTTTGGAAATAAAGTTTTATGGGGTTTTCTAACACAAAGAAGTTTGTTGATCATTGATAATATCTCTACTGACATATGGAAACAATTTATAGTTGTCTCCAACAACTTACTCTTGTCAAGAACTGTACTGATGGGGATTTCCCTGGTGGCCCAGTGGCTAAGCCTCCACACTTCCAGTGCCGGGGGCCTGGGTCTCTGGAGACTCTTGGAATACAAGGAGATCAAACCAGTAATCTTCGAGGAAATGAGTCCTAAATATTTACTGGAAAGACTGTTGCTGAAGCCCCAATACTTTGGACACCTGATGCAAATAGCCAATTCATTGGAAAAGACCCTAATTCTGCTGCTGCTGCCGCCAAGTCACTTCAGTCATGTACGACTCTTAGCGACCCCATGGACTGCAGCCTACCAGGCTCCTCCGTCCATGGGATTTTCCAGGCAGGAATACTAGAGTGGGTTGCCAGTGCCTTCTCCGCCCTGATTCTGGGAAAGTTTTAAAGCAAAAGTAGAAGGTAGGGGAGAGAATGAGATGGTTAGATAGCACCACTGATTTGACTGACATGAATCTGAGCAACCTCCAGGACATCGTGGAAGACAAAGGAGCCTGGCATGCTGCAGCCAATGGGGGTTGCAGAGATTTGGACACAACTTAGTGACTGGACAAGAAAAACAACTGGAAGTGTTGAGTGCAAAGGGCATGCTTTTGCTCACAACACCTTGTTTTTGCTTCTGGCTCTTCAGAAGTGGCAGTTTTCATGAATTAGAAGTGAGATTATGTAAGCACTTAATAAACACTGTATATAATTTGTGTTACCTTTTCAAAGTTCATGTCTAGTCTTTAGTTGTTAATATTTCTTAATAACCCTATCCCTAAGTCAAATTGTTGTATTTATTTTCTGGGGGAGGACTGTCTTTGTTATTTTCAGTATTAACA
Source organism: Giraffa tippelskirchi (assembly GCF_054371585.1). NCBI lineage: Eukaryota > Metazoa > Chordata > Mammalia > Artiodactyla > Giraffidae > Giraffa > Giraffa tippelskirchi. The sequence goes on along the minus strand of NC_137275.1, from coordinate 76,917,915 downwards.
TTAGGTTTGAATTTTAGAATGAAATAGTGCTTTCTATTGCATAGAATAAATGATTTAAACAAGATGTATTCATTCTTTAATGATTAGATAGGGCTCAAGTTACAAAAGTATTGGCTCTTTCAACAATAATTCTTCAATTAAACCTTTTCAATTTCTTCTAAATTTCTACTATTAAGGCGTTTGATGTATTAGCTCATTTAATTCTCAAGTTATGTGACACAGGAAGGTCAAACATTATATAAATAATTTATTTACTTAAATTCAGGAAATATGCCCAATATAAAATATTTAGTGAATAATTTAAATGTATATAGAATTTCAACATTCTTCTAAGTATCAATCTTGACAGTCATATTTTTATGCTTTCTCTGTGATTTTCTGAATGGCTCTGTGTATGTGTGTTTATGTGTGAGCAAGTTACACAGGCACATATATCTCTCCATGTTCTTTGATAAATTTATGTCCAGGACATTAACTCCACATCATGACTAGGAGTTATGCATATTTTCACATTTTTCCTGGCTGTTACAGGAAAAAAATAAATAAGTGACTGCGAAAGACAATAACGTCTAGGCAATATTATGTAATAAATGCAATCTTCATATGTGAAAGAAAGCCACTAAACATTAAAATTATCCAAGCATATTGTAACACTACTGGCTAAATTCTGAATTTCTTTAAAATTAATATATTTCAAGGAGTTTAATGAAAAACTTATTTTCTATACCAAGAGCAATTGCATAGAATTTGGGCGCTTTCCATTGAAAAAAAACACTACAATAAAATACACTTAGATTACTATTTTCCCAGTAGTTGAGTTTCTTTTTGAGGGTGACATAAACAGAAGTAGGGCCATCTGTGATGGCTCAGATGGTAAAGAATTCACCTGCAATGCGGGAGACCTGGGTTTGATCCCTGGGTTAGGAAGATCCCATGGAGAAGGGAAAAGCTACCCATTCCAGTATTCTGGCCTGAAGAATTCCACGGACAGAGGAGCCTGGTGGTACACAGGGTCACAAAGAGTCAGACATGATTGAGCAACTTTCACCTAACTAGACAAAAGGGTAGAAAAATATAGGTGAAGCCCACTTCAGGTATCATTTTTATTTAATTGAGGATATTATAAGGATAAAATGGTTCTGGTGTCCAAGAACAATATTTATGAGTTTTTTTTCATTTTTTCCAATATTAAAAACAAGTTACTTTCTTTAGTTCAGTTTTAAGTTCTTATTCTTTCTGCCCCTAACTTATGCTTATATTCATACTTTGGAAGTATTTTAAGATGATAACACTATGTTATAGAAGTAAGATTGAGATTGATATTTAAATGAGTTAGATTTTATTTTGTAACTATAAACATTATAGGTGGGGAAACAGTGAAAACAGTGGCTGACTTTATTTTTGGGGGCTCCAAAATCACTACAGATGGTGGTTGCAGCCATGAAATTAAAAGATGCTTACCCCCTGGAAGAAAAGCTATGACCAACCTAGACAGCATACTAAAAAGCAGAGACATTACTTTTCAACAAAGGTCCATCTAGTCAAGGCTATGGTTTTTCCAGTAGTCATGTATGGATGTGAGAGTTGGATGGTGAAGAAAGCTGAGCACCAAAGAATTGATGCTTTTGAACTGTGGTGTTGGAGAAGACTCTTGAGAGTCCCTTGGACTGCAAGGAGTTCCAACCAGTCCATCCTAAAGGAAATCAGTCCTGGGTGTTCATTGGAAGGACTGATGTTGAAGCTGAAACTCCAATACTTTGGTCACCTGATGCGAAGAGCTGACTCATTTGAAAAGACCCTGATGCTGGGAAAGATTGAGGGCAGGAGGAGAAGGGAATGATAGAGGATGAGATGGTTGGATGGCATCACCGACTCAATGGACTTGAGTTTGGGTAAACTCCGGGAGTTGGTGATGGACAGGGAGGCGTGGCGTGCTGTGGTTCATGGGGTCTCAAAGAGTTTGACATGACTGAGTGACTGAACTGAACTGAAGGTTTTAAAATTTAAACTTTAAAAATTGAGAATCACAATGGTTTTTATTTTCAAGAATCTTAAAGACTTTCTTTGTTTAAGAAATCATACTTGGGCAAAAAAAGATACTTGTTTAAAAAATTACAACTGTAAACTCACTTTAATAGTTAAGATACTTTAACAATACATTCAAAGACTGATAAACCATGATCAAATGGGATTTCCCCAGGGATATAAGTATTTTTCAATATTTACAAATAAGTGTGATATATCACGTTAAAAAATTAAAGAATAAAAAGATATGATTGTCTCAATAGATGCAGAAAAACCTTTTGATAAAACTCAACATCTATTAATGATAAAAACTCTCCAGAAAACAGGCATAAAGGAATACACCTCAATCTAAAAAGTCTATATATGAAAACCCACAGCCAAATTAAACTCAACGGTGAAAAGCTGAAAGCATTCCAACTGAGATCCAGAAAAATACAAGGAGGCTCACTTTTGCCACTTTTATTTAACATAGTTTCGGACATCCTAGCCACAGCAACCAGAGGAAAAAAAAAAAATCCAAATTGAAAAAGAAGCAAAACTGTCATTGTTTGCAGATGACATAATATTGTACACAGAAAATCCTAAAGATGTCACCAGAAAACTACTGGTGCTAATCAATGAATCTGATAAAGTTGCTGAATGCAAAAATTAATGCACAGAAATCTCTTGTATTTCTATACACTAACAATGAAAGATCAGAAGGGGAAGTTAAGGAAACATCCCATTTACCACTGCAACACAAAGAATAAAATACCTAGGAATAAGCTTACCTAAGGAGACAAAAGTCCTGCATGCAGAAAACTATAAGACACTGATGAAAGAAAGCAAAGATGACACAAACAAATGGAGAGATGTAGCATGTTCCCATTTACCACTGCAACACAAAGAATAAAATACCTAGGAATAAGCTTACCTAAGGAGACAAAAGTCCTGCATGCAGAAAACTATAAGACACTGATGAAAGAAAGCAAAGATGACACAAACAAATGGAGAGATGTAGCATGTTCCTGATTGAAAGAATTAATATTGTGAAAATGAATATACTACACAAAGCAATCTACAGATTCAATGCCATCCCTATCAAATTACCAATGGCATTTTTCACAGAATTAGAACAAAATTTTTTACAATTAGTTTAGAAACACACAAGATTATGAATTAGCCAAGGTTTCTCACAACCTTGAGAAATAAAAATGGAAGTGGAGGAAATAAGACTCCATGACTTCGAATTATACTACAAAGCTACAATAATCAAGACAATATGACACTGGCACAAAAACAGATCAATGGAACAGGAGAGTAAGCCCAGAGAGAAACCCATGTACCTATGGTCACCTAATCTATGACAAAGAGAGCCAGAACACACAATGGAGAAAAAAAGAGCCTCTTCAAAAAGTGGCCCTGGGAAAACTGGACAGCTACATGTAAAAGAATGAAATAAGGACATTCTCTAATACCATACACAAAAATAAACTCAAAATGAATTAAAGAACTAAATGTAAGGCTGAACACTATAAACTCTTAAAGGAAAACATAGGCAGAACACTCTTTGACATAAATCACAGCAAGATCCTTTTTTGACTCACTTCCTGGAGTAATGAAAATAAAAAAGGGGGGGGGACCTAACTAAACTTAAAAGCTTTTGCACAGCAAAAGAAACCATAAGCAAGGCAAAAACACAACCCTTAGAATGGGAGAAAATATCTGCAAATGAAGCAACAGACAAAGGATTAATCTCAATACACAAAACAGTTCATGCAGCTCAATATCAAAGTACACACACACACACACACACACACACACACAATCCAATAAAAAAAATGAGATCTAAACAGACATTTCTCCAAAGAAGACATACAGATGGCCAAGAGGCATGTGAAAAGATGTTCAACATTACTAACCATTAGAAAATACAAATCAAACCCACAATAAGGTATCACCTCACACCTGTCTGAATGGCTATCATCAAAAAGTCTACAAACAAAAAATGTTGATGAGGATGTGGAGAAAAGAGAACCCTATTACACCACTGGTGGGAATGTAAATTGGTGCAGCCATTGTGGAAAGCAGTATGGCAGTTCCTTAAAAGAATAAAAATATTGGAAGCTGTGGTACATATACACAATGGAATATTACTCAGCCATTAAAAAGAATACATTTGAATCAGTTCTAATGAGGTGGATGAAACTGGAGCCTATTATACAGAGTGAAGTAAGCCAGAAAGAAAAACACCAATACAGTATGATAACACATATACATGGTATTTAGTCAATCGGTAAAGATAACCCTGTATGCGAGACATCAAAAGAGACACAGATAAATAGAACAGTATTATGGATGCTATGGGAGAGGGTGAGGACAGGATGATATGGGAGAATGGCATGGAAGCATGTAAATTATCATATGTGAAACGAATCGGCAGTCCAGGTTCAATGCATGATACAGGGTGCTCAGGGTTGGTGCACCGGGATGACCTGGAGGGATGGGATGGGGAGGGAGGTGGAAGGGGGGTTCTGGAGGGGGAAAACATGTACACCCATGGTGGATTCATGTCAATGTATAGCAAGACAAATACAATATTGTAAATTTAAAAAATAGAAAATAAGCTAATTAAAAATATATATATATAATTGCCATATGATATAGAAATTCCACTCCTAGGAATATATCTGAAAAAAATGAAAACACTAACTTGAAAAAAAAACACATATACCCCAGTGCTCATAGCACTATTTATAATAACCAAGACATGAAAACAATCCATGTCCATCTACAGATGACCAAATTAAGAAGGCAAGGTAAACATATACACAACAGAATATTACTCAGCCATAAAAAATAATGAAAACCATCCATGTGCAGCAACATGGATAGACAAAGAGAATATTATGCTTAGCAAAAATAAGTCAGATAAAGACAAATGCTACATGGTATCACTTACTTGTGGGATTTAAAAAATAATACAAACACATGTATATACAAACAGAAACAGACTCACTGATAGAGAAAACAAACTTTTAGTTATCAAAGGGATGAGGGATGGAAGGAGGGGCAAATTAGGTGCATGGGGTTAACAGTTACAAACTACTATATACAAAATAGATAAGCAATAAGGACTTACTATAAAGCAAAAGGAATTAAACCATCATCTTTTAGTAACCTCTAATGAAATAACCTACAAAAATACTGAATCACTATACTGTATGTCTGAAAATAACAATGTTATAAGTCAACTATACTTCAATTTTAAATAGTAGTAAAGAATCTAACAAAGACCACTAAATATAGCTTCCTGAGTAAAAATTTTAGAACAAACATTGATAAAAATTATATATGTCGGGATCCCGTGGACTGCAGCACACTAGGCTTCCCTGTCTACCACTAGCTCCGGGAGCTTGCTCAAACTAATGTCTATCAAGTTGATGATGCCAAATAATGTTAGAACAATGTATTCATTCTTGGAATTAGACATTTAAACTCAATGATAAATATATTAAAAAAAACAACAGTTCTAACTGAAAAAATTAAACAGTGAAATTTAATAAATAAGACAGTTGTTTTCTCATAGATTTATAGCACTGAAGAAACAAAATACTGAAGCACAATAAAGATTATAAAATGCCAAGGTTGCTGGGAGAAATATCAATAACCTCAGATATGTAGATGACACCACCCTTATGGCAGAAAAGTGAAGAAGAACTAAAGAACCTTTTGATGAAGGTGATAGAGGAGAGAGAAAAAGCTGGCTTAAAACTCAACATTCAAAAAACTAAGATCATGGAATTCGGTCCCATCACCTCATGGCAAATAGATGGGGAAACAATGGAACAGTGACAGACTTTATTTTGGGGGGCTCCAAAATCACTGCAGAAGGTGACTACAGCCATGAAATTAAAAGATGCTTGCTCCTCAGAAGAAAAGCTATGACAAATCTAGACAGCATATTAAAAAGCAGAGACATACTTTGCTGACAAATGTCTGTATAGTCAAAGCTATGGTTTTTCCAGTGGTCATGTATGGATGTGAGAGTTGGATTATAAAGAAAGCTGAGCACCAAAGAATTGATGCTTTTGAACTGTGGTGTTGCAGAAGACTCTTGAGACTCCCTTGGACTGCAAGGAGATCAAATCAGTCAATTATAAAGGAAATCAACCCTGAATATTCATTGGAAGGACTCATGCTGAAGCTAAAGCTACAATATTTTGGCCACCTGATGCGAAAAGCTGACTAGTTAGAAAAGACCCTGAAGGCAGGAGAAGAATGGGACCACAGAGGACAAGATGGCTGGATGACATCACAGACTCAATAGACATGAGTTTGAGCAAGCTCCAGGAGATGATGAAGGACAGGGAAGTCTTGTGTGCTTACAGTCCATGGGTGGCAAAGAGTTGGACACGACTGAGCAACTGAACAACAACAAAAGTATAAGATTATAAAATGTCTAATTTTAAATAAAAACACAACCATTAAAGTATCCTGTCTCCTGTGGAGATATGCCAGTAATTCTTTTAAATTATGTTTGTACTATTTATTTCCAAAGACTGATTTGTATCCACACAAAATGGAATAAACTTCAAACTCCTTAAAGCAAGATGATTACAATAAATAAATCATAGCTGTTTACACCAAGGTTTCTTACCAACATCTCTTGCCAAGAGCCTTACGGCTAACAGTTCACAGAGACCTCAGCTGTGTTATTAGTGTATTTTGTTGGATACTTAAGACCAGACCTTTTCTCAACATCAAGCAATGTATTTCCATCTGGAAGTTCCCTGACCAGTGCTAGAACTTCTTAAACTATCACATTTTCCAGGCCTAAAGTTCCCACATTAATCATCCTATTTGAACAATGAAGACTTTGTTAAAATGAAAAGAGAGAAAATATCTTAACTTTCTCTAACTGTGATGCTTACACACCTAAGAATTTGTCTTGCTATGCCAGTGAAGGATTTTAGGCAGAGTTATGTGACAGGGTACATTTTCAAACACACTGTATGATCAGGACAAGTGTTATAGAGAAAGCAAAACCAATGGAGGTAATGCCACTGAGGGTACACGGAAGAAAATTCATTTTTTTTGAAAATGTCATTTTGGGTTATGTCTGGAAGGAAATGAAATGACCATTTCAGGTCTAAGAAAATGCCGATACTATGAAACCTATATGTAACTCTAAATCAGGGATCCCCAACTCCTGAGCCATGGACCTATACCAGTCCGTGGCCTGTCAGGAACCTGAGCCTCACAGCAGAAAGCGAGCAGTGGGTGAAACTATTCCCCATCCTCACCATGGAAAAATTGTCTTTCATGAAACCTGTCCCCAGTGCCAAATGAAATGGAGAACACTGATCTAAATGATTCACAGTTACTAATTTACTAAATTCTCACAACTATTATGTATTATTCTAATTCTCACATTAGAAATCTGAGGTACAGATGACTTTACTATCTTATTCAAGGTCACAGAACTACAAAGTGGCACAGCTGAGATTCAAACTCAGAACATCCATTTCGAGTACATACTCATCTCCACCAAGGAAAGAGTAATATCACAAGAGAGCCCTTAGCATGGGGCTCAGAAGCACCCTGAAAGAAATGTAAATGCAAAGTTAGAAACCATGACCAGCTTTGGGTTTCTCTGTGATAAATGTCACACTGATTACACTTTTTTCGAGGTATCAGGCAAGGTGACATGAGGTGAGGTAAGGCAGAGTACTGCTTCTGCTGAAATCAACCCCAGAAATACCAGTCCAGAAAAGAATTGGGAAAAGATCAGAGATTAAATGGAGAAGGCAATGGCACCCCACTCCAGTACTCTTGCCTGGAAAATCCCTGGACGGAGGAGCCTGGTAGGCTGCAATCCATGGGGTCGCTAAGAGTCGGACACGACTGAGCGACTTCACTTTCACTTTTCCCTTTCATGCACTGGAGAAGGAAATGGCAACCCACTCCAGTATTCTTGCCTGGAGAATCCTAGGGATGGCGGGAGTCTGGTGGACTGCCGTCTATAGGGTCGCACAGAGTTGGACACGACTGAAGCGACTTAGCAGCAGCAGCAGAGATTAAAAGCAGAGAACATGTATTGATATCCTTAAGGCAACGAAGGCTGCACTGAGCAACTTCTAACTTGTATTAATAGTTACCAACTCTGATTAAATCATTAACTTTATGCAGAGAAAGGTCTTCATCTACATTTCATGAAGCATCTATTTATGATTAAACAGAAATGGGTTTTTAATCATAGAAATACTAATCCATTTTGTTTGGAAAACACAATCTTTTTAAAATTCAGCTTCTTCCACCATAAAAAATAAATTATTGGATTAGGATGATACAATTCACCTCAATACATGTTAATTAGGTACACAGAGAAACTGAAAGTTAAAGAATAAATTAATGATACCAGATACAAAGGAGCTTATACTCTGGCTGTTATTTTTTTGTATTAATAATTTTAATACAAGATAACAGGAGTTTTGTGAGACTCCAAAACAAATTTCTGTGGATACACCAACAAAGGAAGAGTTCGTTTTGATGGAATTTAGGATAACTCTATGAAGAGATAGTAATGAAACTGTGCTGAAAGGAAGGAAAGTATCTAAAATATCAGCTAAGAAAACATAAACACACATACACAAACACACACACAGAGGTTAGATCAGAGTATATAAGTGAGTATAGTTTAGTGATACATGGATGAGATTGCAGTAAGTTCCAAAAGTCATACTAAGGGAGTTACACATTAGAGACTACTAACATTTCTAAACCTAGAGATGATTAGATGATGCTGAGAACAAATTCTTAGGTACCTTTTGGTTCTCATTCAGCTTTAAAATTCTACAATTTCATGACTAACAGGAAAGTAATATTTACATTTTTTAATATCACGAAATATCATAGTATTAATCTACTGCACACATTCTTTCATGTGTGTTTTGTTGCCAACACAAAATTTGGGAGGTTTCATTTTCTGATCATAAGTGATGGAATCAGTTTATCTTATTAATTGCCTATTTCGACAATAATACTTAGGGTTAACTGCTATAAGCTAGAAGAACACCCTTGGAGTTAGAGTGAACTTTGAACTTTCGAAACAGTTTTGAAATTGGGTTTTTGTTGCAATGAATGATAAACTTAGTAGTATTAATATTATATCAATTCTCTTAGTGAAAGACTTTTGGAGTACTGGTAGAATGAGTGAAGATACAGCTTTTCTGGTTTTTTAATTAAGCGGGAATAGGGGTGGGGTTGGGGGATTGGAAGCTTCTTGGTAGAAGGTGAGCATAAGGGCAACAGTTTTGGTCTTTCTTTTCTCCTAAGTGCCTTCCCTTTGAAGACTAAACGATGTTTTAAGTTTGAAAAGAATCTGGAAAGGATATCACAATGGAAGAAGTAAACAACACTCTCAAAGCACAATATTCATGATTTTTCAGATGTGCTATTGTAAACACTGTCATGAGATTAAGAATTTACAGTAATGGTTTTCGTAAATGAAACACAATTGAAATAGTCTACTCCATTTTCTTTCATTTTGTTTGGTTACATTCCATTAAACTATATTCTGCAGGATACCTTTTTAATATGCCCAAAGAAAATTTGCAAATGACTAGGCTTCATGTGCATTGACCTTTGCTCTTCTTTTGAATCTGCAGTATGGCTCATTTTAGTCAAGCTGTTGAAACATTTGTGGTATAATGCATCAAATTAAAGCAACCAGCTGTGAAGTTTAATTTAAGCAAAAAGTTTATGATCTACAACTACACAATACCTTAGGGGATAATTGATACTGTATGTAACTTCACTACAGTGACATGCAAGATGTGCTACAAAATGCCTATAAAATCTCACATATTTTATTTTACTTTAAACCATTTGGACTTCAGATTTAAAAAGAACACCATCATTTATCCAAAAATGTATACCAGAGGATAAGTGAATAAACTTCTGCATCATTCTCTAAATACAGATGAGATGTGAAGTAATTCATTCGCATGTGTCAGAAGAGAGGTTCTTTGTTTTATCCACATTATTTACAATGAAGTTTCTCCATTATTTACAGACATTCTAGAATTTGGAAATGTCATTAACCGTGAGGCTCCATTCTGTTTATCAAGTTTCTCGTTGTATGAAAGTGAAACCATTTAATAACCAAGACAAAAGGATATTAATTTATCAAGTCTCCTTTTGTTCAACAGTCTTACAACACAGTTGTTCAAAAGTGGCTCAGCTGATACACGCAGCTCAAAGGCATAGATCATCTGAGAGCTCAAGATCTCAGGAAAAAAAAAAAACACATACAGAACACACACACACACACATATAAACATATAGCTGTTGGTGGGGAGAGAGACACTAGGTTTTCTAAATGCCTAAATAAGATATTTAGGCAAAAGGGGAAAAAACCCCCCAAAACAGGTATTTCCTTTAAAGAATATCAACCAATGAAACTAGGGTCAGCTATAAGCATTTGTTGATTTTTATGGCATTTTTAAATAGCAATATTAGTAAATACTTTAAAAAGTTAAGTGAATTTCTAAGGTTATCTGGGGGTGGGGGAAGAGTGCCGCTGGTAAGATCTAGATCATTTGATGACCTGGCCAAATGCCTCAATATATAAGGCTAAAACCAAAATAGAAACCCCATGCTAAGATTTCTTAACAGAAAGAAAATCTTCCAGGGTTGAGAGACACAAAATATACAAGGAAAAAAGGGAACATTTAAAATAAATTTAGTTTTGCTACATAGCCACTGGCTTTATATGCTTATTTAAAAAACTTCAAATGCAAACCCTTGAATGATTTGTGTTTGTAGATAAAGGATTTATGTAATCATATCATAGGAAAATATTTCTGTAACTTTAAAAATACTACTTAAAGCTGTGTTTAGAGATAAGTGGAAGTATAAGAGGAAAAAATGCTTTTACAGCAACTTTAGGGGAAGGAAACATTATTCAATACCTCTGACTAGGTACATAGTTAATTTTTAACTTGAAGATAGAAGGAAAGCCAAACATGAAGTAATCATTCACTTTTCACTGTAACATTCTCTTAAACCTTGAAAACAAATTAAAGGTTGAAAACTAAACAATTACACTTAGTAGCCTAGCACTATATGTAATTGTTTTCTTACATTTTTTAAAATTAAAATAAAGTCAATTATTAAATAATCCATCTTGATAAATCTGAAATATGGCAACCGTCCATTGAGAGTGTGAGTGCCTTCTGTCACTACGAAGATCAGAAAGAATAATAGATCCAGTATAAGAAGGTAAAGGCACTCCAATTTTTCACTTAACATTTGGTATTTGATGCCAAATGTTTGCTCTAACAGTTTTTTAATTTAAAAAAATTAAATACTAAAAGTGAAAATCAGAAACACCAATTGAAAGAGCTTTTAAGGAAATCTGAGTCCTAGTTAGAAAATTTGGAGATCACAACAAATATTTAATAATAGATACCTTGGTTTTAGTGTTTGTCAAAATTTTAGATTTTACTGACCGTATTACATAGAACTTCAGCAAGGATCTAGTTACAAAGAAGTTTATAATCAAGAGCTGTTGTTTGAATTGAGAAGAAATTATTGAATGTATATGATGCACAGAGGATTTGTTTTAGCCATGTGGGAAAAACAAAAGCATAGATACATATTCTACCATAGAGGTGTGCCATTTAGTTAAATAATTAAAAAGAAAAAAAGTATACATAGTACAATGATGATTAGTGTAACTATACAACCATAAAATTAGTTATTAAATTACAGCAGAGAAAGACCAAATGAAGGCTGCAATAATCCCTTAAGGTTTTATAGAAACAGGTTCATACTGATCAAACTTTTCATCCACTAATACAACATGAAACTACAGAAATTAGTACATAAAATAGTAAATTATTTTCCTTACAGACAATTCTATCTCCATGTCTGTTTGAAAGTATACACATACACGTGTGTGCATGCACACATACATAGTAAAAATTTCAGCCATTTCCAAATGAAGTGACCTACTCAGTTAAGTACCTTCACCCACCATCCCTCTTACATTAACATGAAAATATCAACATACGAATCTGCTTAGGTCTAATGTTCTATTCTTTGCTATTAATTCATCATGCTAAGTTTCATGTCTCTATTGGCTCAGTAAAACCCAAAGTCAGACAAGAAAAAGAAATATTGTATGATATCATTTATATGCAGAATCTAAAATAAAGTGATACAAATAAACTTATTTACAAAAGAGAAACAGACTCACAGACTTAGAGAATTTATGGTTACCTGGGAAAAAGAGACAGTTATGGAGTTTGGGATTGACATGTACACACTGCTATATTTAAAATAAATAACCAAGAAGGGGGGAAACAATCAAGAAGTCAAAGAGGAAAAAAACACACATTACTTTCCAATAAAAATCAATAATTATTTCATCATCATTAGGTACGCTGGTTTTAATCCAGTTACTAATACCCCCTTGAGTTTAGAAAAGGTTGTAGAATACAATAAATAAGTTAGTTAATAAAGACATCTGAAAATTAGGTCTGTTTAAATATAAAAATAAAAAATTGAGGCAATTAAACATGATACAGGAGCAAAATATGAAATATAAGTAAAAACTTAGAGACTTTAGTTTTCAAAATTAAGAAAATTAATTTTCATTGGGCATTTGGAATTCAAATGTTTTCTATTCCTACAGGTTACAGTAAGAAAATCCACAGTTAATAAATTTATTAAAAGAACACGTATTTACGCACATTTCAAAGATGATTATCTGTACACTTAATTCATTTTCTCTCTTCCTTATTGTGGGGTCGTTGTATGCAGCGGGTATTCTGAGGTTTGGTTACAAATTGCCTGCTAAGTCTTTCACATATTGGCAATAATAAGCCATTATATGTATTTTGGATGAAGTAAAACATTTGAATACAATTCAGTGGAAGTGGAATGGTGTGTAAATGGGATAATCACAGCTAAATGAATGGTTCAAATGAGAAAAAATGAGAAGTGAAAATGAAATTCATGGCATCCTAAGAGACTGCAAAAAGCTTTTCCACATAGAGCTCATCATCTCTGACATAAAACACTTCTTATGTAATAGATTCAACTTTTGAGGCAACAAGTATTCATTTTATAAGTTACCTTAAAGCGTCTGCCTACAATGTGGGAGACCTGGGTTTGATCCCTGGGTCAAGAAGATCCCCTTGAGAAGGAAACGGCAACCCATTCCTGTACTCTTGCCTGGAGAATCCCACGGATGGAGGAGCCTGGTAGGCTACAGTCCATGGAGTCACAAAGAGTCAGACACGACTGACTTACTTCACTTTCACTTTTAAGAAAATTAACTGTTTACAATAGCCAGGACATGGAAGCAACCTAGATGTCCATCAGCAGACGAATGGATAAGGAAGCTGTGGTACATATACACAATGGAATATTACTCAGCCATTAAAAAGAATACATTTGAATCAGTTCTATTGAGATGGATGAAACTGGAGCCCATTATACAGAGTGAAGTAATCCAGAAAGAAAAACAATACAGTATACTAGTGCATATATATGGAATTTGAAAGATGGTAACAATAACCCTATACGTGAGACAGAATAAGAGACACAGATGCATAGAACAGTCTTATGGACTCTGAAGGAGAAGGTGAGGGTGGGACGTTCTGGGAGACTAGCATTGAAACATGTATATTATCATATGTGAAACAGAACACCATTCCAGGTTCGATGCATGAGACAAACGCTCAGAGCTGGGGCAATGGGATGACCCAGAGGGATGGGATGGGGAGGGAGGTGGGAGGGGGGTTCAGGATGGGGAACACATGTAAACCCATGGCTGATTCATGTCAATGTATGGCAAAAACCACTACAATATTGTAAAGTAATTAGCCCCCAACTAAAATAAATAAATTTATTAAAAAAATAAAGAAAAATAAAAGATATTTGAAAAGGTGGTAGAGGGGATCAATAACATGATGTCAAATTGTGGGGGCAGATTTTGTTTAAAGCTTGTCTAAAGTTTGTGCAAATCATCTCACCACTCTTATGTTAATTTTCTTTCATATGGAGATAACTATTTTAGAAAGACCTTTTGTAAAGTAAGATTGTATTTTGTCTTTGTAATTTGCTTCCTTGCTTCAACTACTAACTCATTTATAACATGCTCAAATATTTTCTCAAAGCTAATTAATCACATTAGTAAATGATTTCCAATTATCCATAGTTTTATAAAGTTAGTATCAGTAGCCACTGGCAATGAGAAGAGGAAAAGGTGGGCTAAAGGATAAAGAATGGGAAAGTAAGAAGGTAGTGTGTGTATGGAGGGAAGATGAGGACATACAGTAAGATAAAGTTGCACTGATACTTTTTAATTCTCCCCCAGAAGTTTAATGGGGAAATTGGCAATCCACTGTAGTTTTCTTTCCTGGGGAATCCCCATAGACAGAGGAGCCTGGTGGGCTACAGTACATAGCATCGCAAAGAGTTGGACATGACTGAAACAATTTAGCATGCACACACATGCACAGAAGTTTCATTAAAAGTGTGACTTACAGTGTCCTTCATACTCAAATGATTTAGAGAGCTGGGTAGAGAGGCAAAAGAATTTTTTTTCAAAGGTGGGTACAAAGCTAGGAGACAGAATTTGAATCAATCTGCTGTTGATGTGGGATTCCCAGGTGGCTCAGTGGTTAAGAATCTCCCTGTCAGTGCTGGAGACGTTGGATCCCTGGATCAGGAAGATCTCCTGAAGGAGGAAACGGCAACTCATTCCAGTATTCTTGCTGAGAAAATGCCATGGACAGAAGAGGTCATGGGCTACAGTCTGTGGGGTCAAAGAGTCAGACGACTGAGTGACTGAGCACACCCACACTACTGATATCATACATCTACTTGCTGCCTGAACAGACACTGACAGCAAATTGTTGGCAAAGATATCAGACACAGAGTATGAAGTGATGTTCGTCCAGCTGTTATACTCACATTACTTCCTAATTTGTAATTAGCATGAATTAATGTTCAACTAGAGATCAAACCACCTTTTCACTGTTCCAGAGGTGCTGAGTGCTCAGTCGCTTCGGTTGTGTCCAACTCTTTGTGACCTCATGGACCTTAGCCCGGCAGGCTCCTCTGTCCATAAGATTTTCCTGGCAAGAATACTGGAGTCGGTTGCCATTTCCTTCTCCAGGGGATCTTCCCAACCCAGGGATGAACCCACTTCTCCTGCTGTGTAGGCGGATTCTTTACCACTGAGCCACTGGGGTAGCCCCACTCAGCTCTGACAAAACTATGTCAAATTGAAATGAAATAATGTCAAAGGGAATTGTGAAGACAGTTTTTGATATTATCTTTTTTATTCTCTATTTTTAATCACAATCAAAGGCATTTGGTTTTTGAATAACAAGACACATTCAAACCTATCTCTACCACTGTGTTCCTATGAACTTGGGCAACTGACTTGTCTGTATTGTAATTACTATGTTAATAAAATATATATTTTATATAAGTTCACAAAGAATATACTGGACAAGAATTTCTGTCAATTATAGATGTTTAAACATTTCAGGAACTCAGTATCTGTACCTCACAAGAATAAAATGTTAATAAAATCATTTCTAAGGTAAATTAAATACAGAAGTTTTACTTTCAGGTAATCCCTAAAAAAGCAAAAATATTATACTCCAGTAACAAGGGTTGTAAAGTATGATATCAGGTTTCTATCTTCTAAATCTACAGTTTATGATAAAATGGAAAGACAAGATTGTGATGTGGTGAAGAGTAGCCTCCATTACAAACCAGACCAGTCTATTGAGAACATTAAAAAGTTGACTACTAATTTTATTTTCTTGGAGCCCAGCTATATAACACAGAATCGGGGCTCTTATCTATCCTGCAACTTTAGTCATGAAAGAATATCTTTCCTGTCCTCATGTGATGTCTGATTTCTACTGTGAAGGTAAGATCAGACTGGAGAAGGCCTCGATACTTGGAGTAATGCATAAGTGCCACCACATGATCTTGAGATAGGAAGGGATGTTTCATGCTTGGTAGAACTAGCTAAGAGTATTGTATTGTGACATTCTGTTGTCTCAAGGTAGAATTAGATTTACAATCCCCATAAGGTATGAAAAGGAGCATCAAAAATCAGAGCTACCATTAAATCAGTTGTCATTCCCAAGAAGAAATGAGTTCTGATTTACTTGGGGAACAGCCAAAATGTTTGACTGAAATGTTTCATTGGAGAGTAACTGACTTTCATTTGAGAAGAGGAACCATATGGTATGTTATTTCTAACTCATATAATTATTTATTAGTCTTGAGGATGCAGCAGCAGCCCAGACACTTTAAGTATATATGGTAATACAGTCTCATTGATAAGATGTATTTTTATGCGGAGAACTTCTTTAGTCTCTATTAATAGCTGAATTCTATCTCACAAAAATAAGGCAATATGCTCAGAAATGCATCTAATAATTATTCAGTAATTTATATTTTTTTTACTTGATTCTGGACTATCTGCTCCCAATCTATTCTTTATCAAGTCATTATTCTTGATTATTAATCCCCATCATCCATTCTTCTCACATCCTACCAACACCACTGGTCAATTAACACAATTGTAACAAGAGAAGAAAATGGAATGGAGTGCTGTATTAGGAATTCTGTGGTTTTCACCATGAATTTAAATGCAATATTGTATAGTTGGATGACTTATTATAATTTTACTCTGTTTCCTCATTGGTAAAAATTGAGGAATGATAACTAAGTACCCTATATCACAGATTTTGTGAGGGTCGGTCAAATAAGACATTGTATTCACAAGGTGCACCAGAAATTCAAAGTATTCAAATTAAAATAATTATTACTGTAAATGGAAAGTCGATCCAGTTGTGATAACCTCTGAAAATATTCTGTTATTTGTTTCTCACTGGCACTTGATTAATTAAATGGTTATTGTTTTTAATAGTTTCTGGCTTCAAACAAAAGATACTAATTCATTAAAAGTAAGTACTAAACAACCTATTTCACTCCAATAGTGTCTTTAAAATATGATAACTTGAAAGCAACTTAAGTGTACACTTATAAGACTTTATTGCAAAATGTAACTTCTCAGTTTTAAATGAGTAGAATAAGCATAGTTCTATAGCTGCATGTCATAACACTAGAACATTAATCATTCAACATGATAATACTGTGTTATTGCTTTTGAAATCTATTCATTAAAACTGTAAGTTACAAACCCTTCAGGAACTAATTTCAATACACATTACATCCCTCGGTGCTTAGCATTTGTATTTCTGACTTAGTTCAGATTTCTCATATATCATTAGTAGACAACTCTGCATTCAATAATACACCTGAAATCTCAAAATACTTGCATTTTTCTGCTTCTGAAAAATCTAACCTCATTTCTTCTAAAATTTTATCCCCTTGAATTACTTTTGAAATTTTTGTCCTATTTGTTTTCTGAATGACACATATTCCAATTAAAAAAATACTTATGTGTTATTCTGATTTTGTAATCGTTTAACTTATTATTCATGTCCTATAAAATTCAACCTGGGTTCGATTCCTGGGTTGGGAAGATCCCCTGGAGAAGGAAATGGCAACCCAATCCAGAATTCTTGCCTGGAGAATCTCATGGACAGAGGAGCCTGGCAGGCTACAGTCCATTGAGTCGCAAGAGTTGGACATGACTTAACAACTAAACCACCACCACAGGTGTATAATTCAGAGGGTTTTATTATTATCAGTTATACAAACATTATCATCTGGAGTTATGTAATTCCAGAACCTTTTCTTTGCTCTGAACAAACACTCCATACCCATTAGCTATTATACCCCAATCCTGCACTTTCTGGGAACTACTAATTAACTCCTGTCTGTATATATTTCTTATTCTAGATTATTTCCTATAAATGGAACAACACAATATACGACCTTCTGTGCCTATCTTCTTTCACTTAGCTGTTTCCATGTTTCCTCAGTGACAAAGAATGTATCAGTACTACATAACTTTTTTTATGGCTGAGCAACATTCTACTATATGGATATAGCTCATTTGTTAATCTATTCAGTTGACAGACATTTGGGATATTTCCACTTTTGGTTATTATGAATTATGTTGCTATGAACATCATGCACAGGTTTTTGGTAGATATGTATTTTAAATTACTTTGTATATAAAGTAGATTGCTGGCTCACATGTAAATGTATACTTAACTCTGAGAAACTGCTTGTTTCTAAACAATTTGTACCATTTTATATTCCCACCAGCAATGTATAAGGATTTTAATTTCTCTACATCCTTGTCAATATTTTTTATTGTCTATTTTATATTATAGCATTCTAGTGGGTAGCAAGTGTTATCTCACTGTGGTTTTATTTTCATTTCCCCAATAACTAGTGATTTTGAATATTGTTTTCACATGCTTATTGGCCTTTTGCATATGCTCTTTTGAGAAACATATTTAATTCCTTCACCCATTATAAACTTGAGTTGTCTTTTGTCACTGAAATATAAGAGTTCTTTATATATTACAGATACAAGTCCCTTGTCAGATGTGTGATTTGTGTAAGTATTCATCCTCCTTCTGTGGGTTGTCTTTTCACTGTTTTGATAGTACTCTTTAAAATATAAGATTTTCAATTTTGATGCAAAGTTTCACATTTTCCTGCCTCAAATCTATTGTAGCATTTATTATTCAAATTCAACGCTGTATGATTACAAATATATCACATTTAAAAATACAATACCTTAGTGAAGCCTTTACCTGTTTGAGGACTAAACTACGTATATGAAACACAATCTGTTAAAAACACACATTCATTTCAATAAGGACAAAGATCCAGTGTTACTTCAGTTTACTTTCTAATGTGATAGTAATTTATGTACAGATTCTAAAAAGGCAGCACATTAAATAAAAGTTTTGAATTGGTACCCTAACTCACTCTATTGTTAAAGTTTAGATTAAATATACCACAATACGGCAAATAAAAATGATTTTAGAACTGCTGCAAAGAACAGTTATATGAAACATTATGTCATAAAGAATAAAATTGAAGCTTATGTTTTATGAAAAATACCCTATTATTTTTTAAATAGAATGAAAACAATCATATAAAGAATTATCTCAAGGAATAATAAATACAAATTCTGATTATTTACATGAAACAGAAATCCCTGAAACTTCTGTTCATGGTTGATAAAGTTGCATTAGAGGACAGAGACCTTTCCAGCCCAAAGGAGATAAATATAGGCAGTAAATATACATTTAAAAATTTTTCACTGTATTGAATCTACTATAATATTTTATTCATGATGTGAAATTTGTTTTAAAATTATTAAAACTGCATTTCCATACCCTTTTATAGGAGACTGAAATTGAGCATGAGAATTTTAAGGAAAAGGGTAAGTGAATTCTGTAGTGTTTAAAAATGATGTGTCATGGATAGGACTAGAACTGGTCCAATATTCTTTGTGCTATATTATATGAATTTTTTCTGGTTACTGGTCACTTCTGCCACTTCAAATATTAAAGTAGGAAAATTAGACCTTCACTTTTCATTCTTACCTTTCTCTTTTAAGACACAAATATCAAGTGGGTCCTATAAGTTTATGGAACCATGAATACACTCTGAAGTTTCTTTCGATCTTTCAATTATTTTTCAAGATCTGTATGTAGATGCCTTTTACTAACAATCTGATAAAGACAGGTTCTTAACAGTTTTTCCTCCATCTTTTTCTCCCTTTCTTCCTTCCTTCCTTCCATAGCAGGTAAGTATGATAAGCAAATGCATAGGGCAGAATCATCTCTTAGAAAAATATAACAGATACATCAATTCTCTAGAGTATTTGAACAAATAAAATGTCAAAACAACATATTTCTAAATTATAAAGTGATAATCAGATTACATTCTCTTGCGACTGGGACTATAAATGTGCTCAAAGAACTCCAATTTTTATGCATTATCTCCCTTTGCAGACTTTGAAATGGAAAAGACACTTCGACTCATATGTATTTCATGTATTAACAGTTCAGTCGCTCAGTCGTGTCCGACTCTTTGCGACCCCATGAATTGCAGCACACCAGGCCTCTCTGTCCATCACCAACTCCCGGAGTCTACCCAAACCCATGTCCATCGAGTCGGTGATGCCATCCAACCATCTCATCCTCTGTCGTCCCCCTCTCCTCCCGCCCTCAATCCTACCCAGCATTAGGGTCTTTTCCAAAGAGTCAACCCTTCGCATGAGGTGCCCAAAGTATTGGAGTTTCAGCTTCAACATCAGACCTTCCAATGAACACCCAGGATTGATCTCTTTTAGGATGGACTGCTTGGATCTCCTTGCAGTCCAAGGGACTCTCAAGAGTCTTCTCCAACACCACAGTTCAAAAGCATCAATTCTTCGGCGCTCAGCTTTCTTCACCGTCCAACTCTCACATCCATACATGACCACTGGAAAAACCATAGCCTTGACTAGACGGACTTTTGTTGGCAAAGTAATGTCTCTGCTTTTAAATATGCTATCTAGGTTCGCCATAACCTTCCTTCCAAGGAGTAAGCGTCTTTTAATTTCATGGCTGCAATCACCATCAGCAGTGATTTTGGAGCCCCAAAAAATAAAGTCTGACACTGTTTCCACTGTTTCCCCATCTATTTGCCATGAAGTGATGGGACCAGATGCCATGATCTTAGTTTTCTGAACGTTGAGCTTTAAGCCAACTTTTTCACTCTCCTCTTTCATCTTCATCAAGAGGCTCTTTAGTTCTTCTTCACTTTCTGCCATAAGGGTGGTGTCATCTGCATATCTGAGGTTATTGATATTCCTCCTGGCAATCTTGATTCCAGCTTGTGTTTCTTCCAGCCCAGTGTTTCTCATGATGTACTCTGCATATAAGTTAAATAAGCAGGGTGACAATATACAGCCTTGACGTACTCCTTTTCCTATTTGGAACCAGTCTGTTGTTCCATGTCCAGTTCTAATTGTTGCTTCCTGACCTGCATACAGGTTTCTCAAGAGACAGGTCAGATGGTCTGGTATTCCCATCTCTTTCAGAATTTTCCAGTTTACTGTGATCCACACAGTCAAAGGCTTTGGCATAGTCAATAAAGCAGAAGTAGATGTTTTTCTGGAACTCTCTTGCTTTTTCGATGATCCAGCAGATATTGGCAATTTGATCTCTGGTTCCTCTGCCTTTTCTAACATGTATTAACAACTGGAACATTATACATAATAGTATTTCTAAATACCAAGTATTCAGCTTCTTTAAAGTAAATAATTTCACTTTGGAAAAAACACAAATTGAAAACACTTTACTTTTAAATACTCACACTGATGTTGAAGGGTTTCTTTGTACATATAGCCTGGCAAGCTCCTGTGTGCATGCTCATTTACTTCAGTCATACCTGACTCTTGGCAACCACATGGGCTGAAGCCCACCAGGCTCCTCTGTCCATGGGATTTTCTAGGTAAGAATGCTACAGGGGGTTGCTGTGCCCTCCTCCAGGGGATCCTCCCAACTCCAGTATCAAACCCACATCTCCTATGTCTCCTGTATTGCAAGTGGACTCTACCTACTAAGCCACCTGGGAAGCCCACATATGCTCTTATTTATATCTAAATAGCCATTAGAATCTGTACCCAGGAAACCAAGAAAGCCTTGAATGTTCTGCCATTGGAGGCATCTATTTTTACTTTAGCCATTTGTGCGAGCACTTCAAGATGACTCTTTCAGCTTTGCTCAAATCACAATGTGACAGCTATGTTCAAGGGCTGTGGTTTAGTTACTAAGTCATGTCCGACTCTTTTGTGACCCCATGGACTACAGCTACCAGGTTCCTCTGTCCATAGAATTTCTCAGGCAAGAATACTGGAGTGTGTTACCATTTCCTTCTCCAGGGAGTCTTCCTGACCCAGGGATGGAACCTTGCTCTCTTAAATGTCTCCTGCATTGCAGGCGGATTCCGTAACACTGAGCCACGGGGGAAGCCCTGTATTCAACAGACTTATGGAGCATACAGACATACCATCAATTTTCATTTTTTAAATAAGAATGAGGGGAAAAGCTAAAATTACCTTAAGTTACATGCTAATACACTAATAGTTAGAAATGAGGTTAGATAGTAACACTATTTCTAGTCCAGAATTCTGTACCATACTGCATTTGTATCTGGGATTATGGTTATTTTTCTGATTATACACATTATAGAACATGACATGCTACTCCAGAGGAATGAATAAACTTAACGTACTTTATTCTCCACAAAACTCATCTTAATTTTCACATTCATTTTTGAAATTTAAAACTCATTTTATATGTTGTTTAAGTGAACCTGTAAGTTAAATGTTTTAAAATTTACACATAATTTTAATTAAAAATTTGTTGTTTTCCATATACTAAATTATCTTATAAAATAGTCTTACAAACTACTAATTGTAGAAGTAACATTTCTAAGTAAATCAAATGCATTAGAAATTGGAAATCAGCATTAATTCATCCAAACAAAACACAACGAAAAAGCTACTAAAACTGTCAAGGTCAATCAGCAAGAAGCAATATTTTTATTTTTCCAATGCTAATTATAACAGAGAAGAAATAACCAAATTTAGTTGAATGTATACTGAATATTTTTCATAGGTCATATAATTTGAGAAGTAGCAGTATGAGTGTCTTAAATTTAGTTATTGTGTTTTATGTTTTCTTTGCACTGACTGTTTAACATGATTTCTGTATTAACTGGTTGCTAAAAATGTAGAATCAATGAATTTATTATTCACATGTCATAGATAAATTCAATGAGCAGAAATATATATGTATTTAAAATAAGACAGCTAACAAATATTTAATTTTACTTGACTCCAAAACATTGTCTTTCTCTTTGTATGAACTGTTCTGAGATAACTGTTTCTCTTTTCAAGATCTAGAATCAGTAAATAGACATCTAACAGACAGTGATGCACAAAGATATGGCCACAGGACTGGTAAAGGTAGCTTTCATTCCAATCCCAAAGAAAGGCAATGCCAAAGAATGCACAAACTACCGACAACTGCACTCCTCTCACATGCTAGTAAAGTAATGCTCAAAATTCTCCAAGCCAGGCTTCAGCAATACGTGAACCGTGAACTTCCAGATGTTCAAGCTGGTTTTAGAAAAGGCAGAGGAACCAGAGATCAAATTGCCAACATCTGCTGGATCATCGAAAAAGCAAGAGAGTTCCAGAAAAACATCTATTTCTGCTTTATTGACTATGCCAAAGCCTTTGACTGTGTGGATCACAATACACTGTGGAAAATTCTGAAAGAGATGGGAATACTAGAACACCTGACCTGCCTCTTGAGAAAACTGTATACAGGATAGGAAGCAACAGTCAGAACTGGCCATGGAACAACAGACTGGTTCCAAATAGGAAAAGGGTACGTCAAGGCTGTACATTGTCACCCTGCTTATTTAACTTATATGCAGAGTACATCATGAGAAACGCTGGGCTGGAAGAAGCACAAGCTGGAATCAAGATTACTGGGAGAAATATCAATAACCTCAGATATGCAGATGACACCACCCTTATGCCAGAAAGTGAAGAAGAACTAAAGAGCCTCATGATGAAGGTGAAAGAGGAGAGTGAAAAAGTTGGCTTAAAACTCAACATTTAGAAAACTAACATCATGGCATCTGGTCCCATCACTTCATGGCAAATAGATGGGAAACAGTGGTGACTTTATTTTTTGGGGGATCCAAAATCACTGCAGATGGTAACGGCAGCCATGAAATTAAGAGACGCTTACTCCTTGGAAGGAAAGTTATGACCAACCTAGACAGCATATTGAAAAGCAGAGACATTACTTTGTCAACAAAAGTCCATCTAGTCAAGCCTATGGTTTTTCCAGTGGTCATGTATGGATGTGAGAGTTGGACTGTGAAGAAAGCTGAGTGCCAAAGAATTGATGCTTTTGAACTGCGGCTTTGGAGAAGACTCTTGAGAGTCCCTTGGACTGCAAGGAGATCCAACCAGTCCATCCTAAAGGAGATCAGTCCTGGGTGTTCATTGGAAGGACTGATGTTGAAGCTGAAACTCCAATACTTTGGCCACCTCATGCGAAGAGTTGACTCATTGGAAAAGACCCTGATGCTGGGAAGGACTGGAGGCAGGAGAAGAAGGGGACGAGAGAGGATGAGATGGTTGGATGGCATCACCGACTCGATGGACATGGGTTTGGGTGGACTCTGGGAGTTGGTGACGGACAGGGAGGCCTGGTGTCATGCAGTTCATGGGGTCACAAAGAATTGGACACGACTGAGCAACTGAACTGAAGGGAAAAAAGAATATTTTTCTAACATACTGTACGATTAGAAAGCTGGCAGAAAAATTAAAAAAAGTCACTGTAACACTATGAATAATGACTGAAACTCATTAAAATGGTAAAAAGTGTTGATAGTGGATATCAGTTTGTTAAGATTTAATATTGAAACATTTTCCAGACTTCTCCTTTGCCCTTAATTCTTGCTAGAATAAATAATATAGGAAACAAAATATTTATGTTCTAAACACTCTACATTTTTTATGCTCTATATTCATGCCAGAAGCTAGAATTATTCCAAAAATTAAAATTAAAAACATAAATTGAATGGCAACCCACTCCAGTGTTCTTGCCTGGAGAATCCCAGGGATGGCGGAGCCTGGTGGGCTGCTGTCTATGGGGTCACACAGAGTCGGACACGACTGAAGCGACTTAGCAGCAGTGATCTTCCCCAACTATGCTGTGTTCTTTGTTTTCACTGAAGACAGAGTGAGCTGTAACTGTAGTAAAGGGCAAATGGTGCTGTGAGATCTCATAAGAAAAATGAAAAAGTAGTAATTCAAGAAACACTATGAACAACCCAATAATGAACATCATCAATAATTTTTAATAACTTGAATGTTCCTTTTTGGCCAGTGAACAGGGTAAAGAGTCTGTCTTCACCTGCACAGCTGAGTGTGGGAGAGGATGCTCCCCTGTGAACAGAGTGCATAACCGCAGGAGAACAAGTTGCATCCTTGAGCCAGATGTCAACCAAGAGAACTTGAGAACTCAGAGTTGTGTTTTAGGCTGAACCACTGTGTAACAGACTTTTAAGAGAACATATTGTAATTCTCTGGCAGGAGGTAGCACACATTTCCTAGAACAGCAATGTAAACAATGATCTTATGCAGAGTGGAAAATTGCTTAGAAGACATAATCTGTGATTATGATAACAAAGCTACAACCACTTGAAATCTTCCCTTTTAGAATCTGAGTCAACAACTATATTGAGTATTATCTAGTCTCCTATCTCCAGCATGGAAAATGTACCTTTCTAGCTCACTGTCTTTATCCAGACTTTGGTTCGACCCAAACTTGTTTACTCCAGCTTTCTTAACAACGTTTTTGAACCTGAATGTCAATTTACACTATTAGCTCAAAATTAATCTTCTTCTCCTTACATCATAATTAAACCCCAGTATACTCATGAAGTATTTCCTAACCACAGTATCTGGACATTAGCCACTATTTCTATAGGGATTTATATTATATCTTACTTATTTTTGTATCTCTAGCTCCTTGACTTGTGAAGAATATTTCAGGACCTCACTATGCATGTTAAGCCAAAGTAGATATTTTAAATTCAGTGAGGTCGGGAGCTATACTGTGTGTTTTTCAGGGCTCTCTTTTTGAAAGATAGTGCAGATTATGAGAGCTAAAAAAAGTACCTCATAGATGGATGGGTTTACTTAGTTGTATAAGTGGGCTTCACCTCCTCCTTGCCATGGTTCATTATACCTTTCTTTGGATTTCAAAAGCAAATGCTTTTTCCTTAAGTCAATTTGAATTAGTCTTATCTCAACAACCATAAAAGTCATATTGATACTAATGCAGAGACTAATGCTTGTGGAATGTAAAGTAAAACGTGAGAGATTAGAAACAGTATGCACCATTTCTCAGAACTATCCAAAGTACATATAGGCTTGTCCTTTCAAATGGTTTGTTTAAAGCAGTGTGCTCATTCCCCAGTTGTTTTGTTTTTAACACATAAAAATTTAATGAAGTATGATCTTTATAGGTACTGACTTATAAGTAAAAATGGGTTTTTCAATATAAAGGTTAAAACAGAAGCACAGAGAAAAAACTCAAGGTAGCCCTATGAAGTAGATCAATAACTTATTGATCAGAAATAATTCATTTTTAGCTTAAATGCTAAATTGGATTTTTAATTATGATTCTGTTTACCTTACATCTTCTCTGATTTTCTTGCACTTATTAATTAGTAAAGCAAATTATAGAAGCACTGCTTTGGTTCACTGAGTTCCTTTTATTTTGCCCCTAAGATTTGCTATTTTCAATTTTTGGAATATAAAAGTTACATTTAAAAAGAAGATGACCATCTCTGGGACCTACTATATTATAGGAAAATCAACCATTCTAAGCATAAGCTTTCATTCTTTGTTAACCTTACAGAAAAGCAGACAGTCAAGTGGTAGGGTAGGAACAGAGGCAGGAGAGGGATCTTAGATTTTTGTTTGTTTCTTGCCCTGTTGCTACTGTTTTGAGTCTGTCTATGATTCACACTATCTCATTATATTCTCTCTTGCTCCTGCCCAAGGCCATCCTGAATTTCTCCACAACTACAGGCATTTGATCTTGAAAGCAGCTTAGGGTCTCTCTCAGATCACAAGTCTTGGGGCAGGTAACTATCTGCCAGAACCTAAAGGGAGCTTTAAACCTTCTTATCTATGAATCGCTCTGCAGTTAAGATCAGTTCTATGGTACACAAAGAGTACCAGAGAATAACAGTTCTTTGTGGATTATTCTGCAAATCACATACAGTTAAAGCAAAGACAATTTTTGGTTCAGAATAGGATTTTGTGCAAATTGTCAATTGTCTCAGGTTCAAATTTACCAAACTTCATTTCTTGTTGTGCAAAAATGGAGTTGGGACATTAAACATTCTTCCTTAGGCAGCTACCATGATGTTCAACTTCATCAGTAGAAGGTGCTAACGCGACACTGCAGGGAAAGGTATTTTTCTTGCTGATTCCGATGGGTTCTTTCAATAGGCTTCTGAAATGTAAGCAGCTTCTCCAGTGCCAGGCTCCTGTGGTTCAGGCAGTTTCAGAAGCATCCCAGCTTCCTCAGCTCCATGGCTTTCCCACTGCCCTGGGCCCCCAGTCTATGACAGCTTGTAGCACTCAGTGGTCAGAAATGTCCCCGGGGGAACCTTCTCAGGCTGTCTTGTAGCAGAGTGCCTCCACCAGGACACTCCCTGTGAACAGCATTCCCCAGTACTACAGGGCAGTGTTCCTACAAGTACCAGAGGGTAGACTTTCAGTAAATTCTACCTGTGAAGTGAAAGTGTTAGTCACTCAATTGTGTCCAACTCTTTGCAATTCCATGGACTATAGCCCGTCAGGCTCTTCTGTCCATGGAATTCTCCAGGCAAGAATACTGGAGTGGGTTGCCATTTCCTTCTCCAGGGGAATCTTCCTAACCCAGGAATTGAACCTGGGTCTCTGGCATTGCAGGCAAATTCTTTACCAACTGAGTCACCAGGGAAGCCCCTAATTCAACCAGTGCAGCACCATCAAGACTTTTCTATCATTCAGGGAGCCATAGCTGTGCTCTCCCCAACAGTCTCTATCTCAGCCTGGGGGTGGGTCAGCACTTAAATGCTTGCTTTACATCAGTTTTAATAGTGGCTGTTCTATATATCTGCTATTTCTGCATTCTTTAGAATTCTTTTACATATGAACTAATGCTACATCACCTGAATCTACTAGTGCAATTAGTAATTATTTATATCAACTTCTGTTCAAATTACTGTGTGATGTCTACTGACAGGACTGTGACTGATAAGGTCTTTCACATGAAAGTTAACAAAGTTTATACGTATGTTAAGGGATAAAATACATTTCTGAATGTTTTGGAGAAAGAAGTGATGGTTACGCAGGGGAGGAATAACATTGCATAGGAAGTCATGCCACACCAGTTCAGTTCAGTCGCTCAGTCATGTCCGACTCCTTGCGACCCCATGAATTGCAGCACGCCAGGCTCCCTGTCCATCACCAACTCCCGGAGTCTACCCAAACCCATGTCCATCGAGTCAGTGATGCCATCCAACCATCTCATCCTCTGTCGTCCCCTTCTCCTCCCGCCCCCAATCCTACCCAGCATTAGGGTCTTTTCCAATGAGTCAACTCTTCGCATGAGGTGGCCAAAGTATTGGAGTTTCAGCTTCAACATCAGCCCTTCCAATGAACACCCAGGATTGATCTCCTTTAGGATGGATTGATTGGATCTTCATGCCACATAGTTATGTACAATTACTAGATGGGCTGCATACTTAAGTGGATGATCAAAACTTAAAAAGAAATGTGTTCAAAACTTTAAGATTCTCAGTGTCCCAAAGTTAAAGAGCAATCTAGCTCAGTGAGTAAATAACGTGACAGTAAGTGTCAAGTCAGAGAATATGTTCCATATATAGTCAAAAAAAAAGTAGTACAAGCTCATAGTCTCTTATGGGCTGAATCAGATCAAAGGTAAATTCTGATCATTTAAAGAACTGGACAGACTTCTGCATAATTCAAGCAAGGCTCCAGAAGTACAATTAACAAAATGATTGGCAAAAAGAGGTCAAAGCATTCATCGTTGGTAAGAATACAGAATTCTGATTCTCTGTTTCCAATTGGGGCAGAGTCCTGAGGGTTAAAATATGTGCTCATAGAATCCCTTTGAATTTTGCCTTTGTGACTTCAAGTTTGCTCCTCCTAGAGGTTTTCCAAAAATATTTACCATATTGAGGAAATGTCATGCATATGAACCATAAAATACCATGATATGTTAGTTGACCATGATTATATCTTCTGCTGGGAGTTAATTCAGAGTATCAAGAATGAGTTGTAAGCAAATTAAAGTCATTTAAAATAATCTTGGTTATCTAAATGGTGGTGACTAGAAAAGGAGAATAGATTTTAGAAACATTTTGAGACACTGCCAAGCTTGAATAAAAGGAATTTCATTCACTGAGTATCTTGAGAGGGGAAGGAAATCTACTTATGCTTATATCACCCTTTTATACATTTTAAATAATTCCCTGCCTGTTATCTACATCTTAGGGTCATTTTCCACTCTTATATTCCAGCTATATTTTCTATATAAGTGACTTAAATGCTATGAGATTGATGCATATTTTCTCACTGTTACTATGCACTCACCTTTTAAGCCACAGTTCTATACCTCAGATAGTATAGTTGACTCTTGAACAACACAGAGGTTAGGGGTGCTGATCTCTGTGCATGTAACAATTTGCATATAACTTTACATCTGGCCCTTCACATCTGCCGCTCCATGTCTGTGGATTCAACCAACCACAGGTCCTATAGTCCTATAGTACATATTAAAAAAATGCTACATATCAGAGCACCCGTACACTCCAAACTTGTGTGTTAAAGATCCACTATATTTATACTTACCAAATATACAGTTCTATTAATTACAGTTCTATTAATTTCTGTGACCATACAAGAAAAATTGACAAATGAAGGAAGCATAAATAACAATCTACCTTTTAAAAGATCTATAAAAACGTTCTTAGAATGGTTAAGTGTTCATCTTATGTAATTATGATATGACTATCAAATATTAAGTCTGAAAAATGAATATACTGTTGAAATATATATATTTATTGACCTATTATTAGTCAGTAAAGATCTATGAGTAATTAAAAAAAATCAAAACAGAAGCTGCATATCCAGAGCAGACACTAAAAACAGCAAACAAAATATAAATAAATAAAATTAAAAAAATTACAAAAAATATTCACAAAAATATTGGATGTCCACAGTGCCTTTTTGATTTGAATGAGAATTCTTATATTTTTATGGACTTCTTCCTATGTTTTTCCACTTTTTCCTTGTTTTTCAAAGGACCTCTACATTTATATTTAAAATGTCAAACTAAGAAAACTAAAGGAATACTGACAGCAAAGTTTGAGCCTGGTGAAGCAAATGTTTATTATTCTATAGAGAGGATGGGGATACAGAAAGTTGCTAATATAAAAGATGGAGATCAATCAACAAGAAAAGAGACATAAGAAATGAAATTAAGATATTATTAAAATTTTGGATTTAATACAGGAAGCCTCACTGGAATGAAAAGGTATTATAGGAAATAATTTTGAGATAATGAAAGAAAGAATTTGTGAAGAGGAAGGGCGAGGGATAGAGGGAGACTTCTGAGTTGCTAAGTGACAAAGTCTCCCTATCAGAATAAAAAGGACACTGTCACAGGCTGTATTAGATATTCCACCGATGGCATGTTGACACAGCCAATACATACTGCCCCAGTATTCCTCACACTGAATTGAAATGGCTTATTTACTAATTCCCACAAGACTACAGTGGCTTAAGTATAGGAATCATATCTCATTCTTCTTTTGACTCCCAGGTCCTGACATAAAGTACACATCCAATACATTTGAGTGAATGATCAATGATTAATGAATAAATAAAACCTCTGTTATAGCTGTTAGAATACAGGTAATCATAAAGTTGCACATTAAAAACATGAAAATAAGTTTCAAAAGGAGTAAAGACACCCTATTAGAGAAAATTAAACCAAATAAAACTCATACTAATCACATTATGTCAGAATACTTGATTATTTTTTAGAAGGATACCATTGTGTCAAAGGAATTTCTGTCACAAGTTTAACTTATATAATATTCTTCATGGGTAAGAGACTCTCTTTCACATCTGATTAAGTTAATAAATATCCCTTTTGTTGATATGATAGAAAATAATCAATTTCTCCATCCCAAGTCTGATCACAAAAAATTATTTCTGAAAAATTTACTTAGTATTTTACACATTACCATTCTGAAACTTAAAATATAATAGCTTTTAGCAGTTGTAAAATGTACATGCTTTGGTCAATTATTCTGGATGTTTTCATAAAGGTAACTGACCGACCATGTCAACCTGCCTCTTGATATAAGCTATATGCCCAAATTAATTTCTCAGATAAGCAAGTTCCAATAACAATGTTAAAACAGATTTCCACAAAAAGTAATTCTATTCCAAAGACAGCAAACAGATTCTGTGATGACATACTTAAACTGTTCACACTCCCCATTGTGTTAACTGACTCTTTCCTCTCTTTGAAGTGAAATAATTTCACTCTCATTCTGTAGAGTTGCTGCCCACCAACACACACACCTCTCTTCAGGGTGAGCACATAACTATTTTAAATCTTTTGGTCAATAAGGAAGTCTTCTAAAGTTTAATGGAAACAAAATGATCTAATTAATTTCAAGAGACATTTATGTATGAGATGGCAAACTAATTCTCCATTTGGGGGTGACTGAGTCACAGTTTGTGTTGCTGCTTAGAATGTATTCCAGAGTGAGGAAATAACAGCAGTAAGTCCAATGCCACCATTTTGGGTTGACTTCTAACTCAAGAAGGGGCTCCCCTGGTAGCTTAGATGGTAAAGCATCTGCTTACAATGCGGAAGACCTGGGTTCGATCCCTGGGTCGGGAAGATCCCCTGGAGAAGGAAATGGCAACCTACTCCAGTACTCTCGCCTGGAAAATTCCCTGGACTGAGGAGCCTGGTAGGTTACAGTCCATGGGGTAGCAAAGAGTCAGACACGACTGAGCGGCTACACTTTACTTCTTCTAACTCAAGAAATAAGAAAGCCTCTTATTCTCATAGTTGAAGAAAGAAAGAACATTACACACTATAGAAATCAGTGTCTTAAAATGCTGAAGAAATAATTTCCAAAACAACAAAATAAAAAGACAATCAAAATACTTATACTAATCTTGAACTCAGGGATTTTTCTGTTTTCCTGCCTCCAACAGCCTTTTAGTTCTCATTATAATTCTAAAAGCTATTGTGGGAGCTGGGTTCGGAAGATGGCGGAGGAACAGGACGGGGAGACCACTCTCTCCCCCACAAATCTATCAGAAGAAAATCTGAACGCTGAGCAAACTTCACAAAACTACTTCTGAACACTGGCAGAGGATGTCAGGCATCCAGAAAGACAGCGCATTATCTTCGAAAGGAGGTAGGAGAAATTACAAAAGATAAAAAGAGAGACAAAAGAGTTAGGGAAGGAGACCCGTCCCGGGGAGGGAGTCGTAAAAGAGGAGAAATTTCCAAGCACCAGGAAACCCTCTCACCGGCGGGTGTGGGGGAAGATTTCGAATCTCGGAGAGCAACATAACTGGGAGAAAAAATAAATAAAACCCACAGATTACGTGCCTAGAGGCAACTCCCAGCAAAGAACCCCAGACGCTCGCATCCGCCACCAGCAAGTGGGGGCTGAACGGAGAGGAGCGGGCGGCACTTCTTAGGGTAAGGACCGGGCCGAATGCCCTGAGGGCAATCTGAGGGAGCTAACGTGAGATAGTAACCTAAACTGTGGGACAGCTAGAGAGAGAGAACTATCCCGCCAAAAGCCCAAATCTAAGGCACTTCTGGCCCGCTCACAGAACAAAGGACTGAGAGATACCAGAGGAGAGCTAGCTGGCTGCAGACCGCCCCATCCCCTGCTGGACACAGCAGGCAGGCGGGGCCAGTCAGAGCCGGAAAGGGGCAAACTCGGCCCCAGAGAGGGCACCCCCTACCAAACTGCAAACAGGCTCCCAGCTTACAAGCAAAGACTGCTTGAGACCCCAGAGGGTCGACAGCCACCGGGAGGGTCGCAGCCAGAGACCAGCTCCCCAGAACTAACACAAAGCACACCGGAGCCGGGTGCGCCCATAAACCGAGGCGGGGACCAGGGAGGTGATAAGCCGCACCGCCCCAACAGGGGAGAGTGTGTTCGCCAAACTCCTGGTTGCCTGAGCTGCTCCAACTGGGAACGGCACAAATCGCGGGCCCGAACGAGACTGCGCCTTTGTGGAGTACCCGGGAACCTGAACCTGAGCGGCTTAGACCTGGGAAGTGCACGCATCTCAGGGCCCACTCCCCGGCCGAGTAACCTGAAGCCTGAGCAGGGTAGACGGGGAAAGCACACACGCCGTGAGCGGGAGCGAACCCAGTGCGGCCGAGACACTGCGAGCTCTCCACACACACGCCAGTGATATTGGTTTGCAGTGTTCCTCGCTCCCCAAAGCACGACTGAACAAGCGAACCTAAAGAGACCACCTCCGCCCCTTTGTGGCAGGGAGGAAATTAGACACTGAAGAGATCTGCAAACAGAAGCCAAATAAACAGAGGGAAGCGCGTTGGAAGTGACAGGCCAACAGATTAAAATCCCTGTAGTTAACACCGACCGCATTGAAAGGGGCCTATAGATCTTGAAAAGTATAAGCAGGAACAAGGATCTAACTGAACAGACCCCACACTGGTCACAACAGCTCCAGAGAAAGTCCGGGATATATATTTTTACTATTATCATTTTTTTAAATTTTTTTTCTTTCTTTTTTCTTTAAGTCTTCTATTACACCTTTAATTTTCATTTTCATAACCCACTATTACCTTGCAAAAAAAAAAAACCCAAAAAAACCCTATTTTTAAAGCAAACTGCACACATATATCTTATACTTTTTGTGTTTTCTTTTTTTACTGTTTTTTTCCTGTTTTACTTTTTTTACTGTTTTACTGTTTTTTTTCTTTTTATACTGTTTTCTTTTTTCTATATTGCATTTTTTATGAGTCTAACCTCTACTCTAGATTTTTAATCTTTGTTTTACATAGTTGATATCAATTTTGTATATTTAAGAATACAATCTTTAGTACCCATTTTTACTCAGGAGTGTGATTACTAGCTTGATTACTCTCTCCCCCTATTGACGCTCTTTCTTCTCCCCCAGGGAACCTCTATCTCCCACCCTCCTCCTTCTCTTCTCAACCCAATGCTGTGAATCTCTGAGGTTGTTCTGGGCACCTGAGAACACTTCAGGAACAGAATACTGCCCAGATCTCTCTCTCTCCTCTTGATTCCTCCCTTTCTACTCATGCTCACCTATACTATGACCTTCCTCCCCTCTCTCTATGTATCTCTGTGAACCTCTCTGAGGGTTTCAGACTGTGGAGAGCACAGAGGGAAGTGCTTACTGGCTAGACTGCTCTCTCCATGTTTGAGTACCCCTCTTCGCCTCCTGGTCACCTCAACCCCCCCCCTTCACCTCTCCATGTAACTCAGTGAACCTCTCTGGGTATCCCTCACTGTGGAGAATCTTTTCACCATTAACCTAAAAGTTTTATTATTGATGCTGTATGGATGGAGAAGTCTTGAGGCTACTGCAAGAATAAGACTGAAAGCCAGAGGAAACATTAATTAATAAGAGACCATCCAATAGCCTCCACATATACACTGAAACCAAGCTCCACCCAAGAGCCAATAAGTTCTAGAGCAAGACATAACACACAAATTCTCCAGCAACGCAGGAACATAGCCCTGAGCATCAATATACAGGCTGCCCAGAGGCACACCAAATCCACAGACATCTCAAAACTCAATACTGGACACTCCATTGCACTCTAGAGAGAATAAATCCAGCTCCACCCACCAGAACCCCGACACAAGCTCCCCCAACCAGGAAACCTTGACAAGCCATCCGTCCAACACCACCCACAGTGAGGAACCTCCACAACAAAGAGGAACTTCAAACTACCAGAATACAGAACGGCCACGCCTAAACACAGCAATCTAAACAAGGTGAAAAGGCAGAGAAATACTCAGCAAGGAAAGGAAAATGAGAAATGCCCACCAAACCAAACAAAAGAGGAGGAGATAGGGAATCTATCTGAAAAAGAATTTAGAATAATGATAATAAAAATGATCCAAAATCTTGAAAACAAAATGGAGTTACAGATAAATAGCCTGGAGACAAGGATTGAGAAGATGCAAGAAATGTTTGTCAAGGATCTAGAAGAAATAAAAAGGAGTCAATATAGAATGAACAATGAAATAAAGGAGATAAAAGACACTCTGGAGGGAACCAACAGTAGAATAACGGAGGTAGAAGATAGGATAAGTGAGGTAGAAGATAGAATGGTGGAAATAAACGAAGCAGAGAGGAAAAAAGAAAAAAGAATCAAAAGAAATGAGGAAAACCTCAGGGACCTCTGGGACAATATGAAACGCCCCAACATTTGAATCATAGGAGTCCCAGAAGAAGAAGATAAAAGGAAAGGCCATGAAAAAATACTCGAGGAGATAATAGTTGAAAATTTCCCTAAAATGAGAAAGGAAATAGTCATAGAAGTCCAAGAAACCCAGAGAGTCCCAAACAGGATAAACCCAAGGCGAAACACCCCAAGACACATATTAATCAAATTAACAAAGATCAAACACAAAGAACAAATATTAAAAGCAGCAAGGGAAAAACAACAAATAACACATAAGGGGAGCCCCATAAGGATAACAGCTGATCTTTCAATAGAAACTCTTCAGGCTAGAAGGGAATGGCAGGACATACTTAAAATAATGAAAGAGAATAATCTACAACCCAGATTACTGTACCCAGCAAGGATCTCATTCAGATATGAAGGAGAATTCAAAAGCTTTACAGACAAGCAAGAGCTGAGGGAATTCAGCACCACCAAACCAGCTCTCCAACAAATGCTAAAGGATCTTCTCTAAACAGGAAACACAGAAAGGATGTTTCAACACGAACTCAAAACAACAAAGTAAATGGCAACAGGACGATACTTATCAATAATTACCTTAAATGTAAATGGGTTGAATGCCCCAACCAAAAGATATAGACTGGCTGAATGGATACAAAAAGAAGACCCCCATATATGCTGTCTACAAGAGACCCACCTCAAAACTAGGGACACACACATACTGAAAGTGAAGGGATGGAAAAACATATTTCATGCAAACGGAGACCAAAAGAAAGCAGGAGTCGCAATACTCATTTCAGACAAAATAGACTTTAAAATAAAGGCTGTGAAAAGGGACAAAGAAGGACACTACATAATGATCAAAGGATCAATCAAAGAAGAAGATGTAACAGTTATAAATATATATGCACCAAACATAGGAGCACCACAATATATAAGGCAAATACTAACAAGTATGAAAGGGGAAATTAACAATAACACAATAATAGTGGGAGACTTTAATACTCCACTCACACATATGGATAGATCAACTAAACAGAAAATTAACAAGGAAACACAAACTTTAAATGATACAATAGACAAATTAGATTTAATTGATATTTACAGGACTTTCTACCCCAAAACAATCAATTTCACCTTTTTCTCAAGTGCACAAGGAACTTTCTCCAGGATAGATCACATCCTGGGCCATAAATCTAGCCTTGGTAAATTAAAAAAAATTGAAATCATCCCAGCCATCTTCTCTGACCACAATGCAGTAAGATTAGACCTCAATTACAGGAAAAAAACTATTAAAAATTCCAACATATGGAGGCTAAACAACACACTTCTGAATAACCAACAAATCACAGAAGAAATCAAAAAAGAAATCAAAATATGCACAGAAACGAATGAAAATGAAAACACAACAACCCAAAACCTATGGGACACTGTAAAAGCTATGCTAAGGGGAAGGTTCATAGCAATACAGGCGTACCTCAAGAAACAAGAAAAAAATCAAATAAATCACCTAACTCTACACCTAAAGCAACTAGAGAAGGAAGAAATTAAGAACTCCAGGGTTAGTAGAAGGAAAGAAATCTTAAAAATTAGGGCAGAAATAAATGCAAAAGAAACAAAAGAGACCATAGCAAAAATCAACAAAACTAAAAGCTGGTTTTTCGAGAAGATAAACAAAATTGACAAGCCATTAGCCAGACTCATGAGGAAAGAAAGGGAGAAGAAAGAGATCAACAAAATTAGAAATGAAAATGGAGAGATCACAACAGACTCCACAGAAATACAAAGGATCATAAGAGACTACCACCAACAGCTATATGCCAATAAAATGGATAACTTGGAAGAAATGGACAAATTCTTAGAAAACTACAACTTACTAAAACTGAACCAGGAAGAAATAGAAGATCTTAACAGACCCATCACAAGCACGGAAATCGAAACTGTAATCAGAAATCTTCCAGCAAACAAAAGCCCAGGACCAGACGGCTTCACAGCGGAATTCTACCAAAAATTTAGAGAAGAGCTAACACCTATCCTACTCAAACTCTTCCAGAAAATTGCAGAAGATGGTAAACTTCCAAACTCATTCTATGAGGCCACCATCACCCTAATTCCAAAACCAGACAAAGATGTCACAAAAAAGGAAAACTACAGGCCAATATCACTGATGAACATAGATGCAAAAATCCTTAATAAAATTCTAGCAAACAGAATCCAACATCATATTAAAAAGATCATACATCATGACCAAGTGGGCCTTATCCCAGGAATGCAAGGTTTTTTTAACATCCGCAAATCAATCAATGTAATACACCACATTAACAAATTGAAAGAAAAAAACCATATGGTTATCTCAATAGATGCAGAAAAAGCCTTTGACAAAATTCAGCATCCATTTATGATTAAAACCCTCCAGAAAGCAGGAATAGAAGGAACATATCTCAACATAATAAAAGCTATATATGACAAACCCACAGCAAACATTATCCTCAATGGTGAAAAATTGAAAGCATTTCCCCTAAAGTCAGGAACAAGGCAAGGATGCCCACTTTCACCACTACTATTCAACATAGTTTTGGAAGTTTTGGCCACAGCAATCAGAGCTGAAAAAGAAATAAAAGGAATACAGATAGGAAAAGAAGAAGTAAAACTCTCACTGTTTGCAGATGACATGATCCTCTACATAGAAAACCCTAAAGACTCTACTAGAAAATTACTAGAGTTGATCAATGAATATAGTAAAGTTGCAGGATATAAAATTAACACACAGAAATCCCTTGCATCCCTATACTCCAATAATGAGAAAACAGAAAGAGAAATTAAGGAAACAATACCATTCACCATTGCATCAAAAAGAATAAAATACTTAGGAATATATCTACCTAAAGAAACAAAAGACTTATATATAGAAAACTATAAAACACTGATGAAAGAAATCAAAGAGGACACAAACAGATGGAGAAATATACCGTGTTCATGGATTGGAAGAATTAATATAGTGAAAATGAGTATTCTACCCAAAGCAATCTACAGATTCAATGCAATCCCTATCAAGCTACCAATGGTATTTTTCACAGAACTAGAACAAATCATCTCACAATTTGTATGGAAATATAAGAAACCTCGAATAGCCAAAGCAATCTTGAGGAAGAAGAATGGAACTGGAGGAATCAACCTGCCTGACTTCAGGCTCTACTACAAAGCCACAGTCATCAAGACAGTATGGTACTGGCACAAAGATAGAAATATAGATCAATGGAACAAAATAGAAAGCCCAGAGATAAACCCACGCACCTATGGACACCTTATCTTCGACAAAGGAGGCAAGAATATACAATGGAGAAAAGACAATCTCTTTAACAAGTGGTGCTGGGAAAACTGGTCAACCACTTGTAAAAGAATGAAACTGGAACACTTCCTAACACCGTACACAAAAATAAACTCAAAATGGATTAAAGATCTAAACGTAAGACCAGAAACAATAAAACTCCTAGAGGAAAACATAGGCAAAACACTCTCCGACATAAATCACAGCAGGATCCTCCATGACCCACCTCCCAGAATATTGGAAATAAAAGCAAAAATAAACAAATGGGACCTAATTAAAATTAAAAGCTTTTGCACAACAAAGGAAACTATAAACAAGGTGAAAAGACAGCCTTCAGAATGGGAGAAAATAATAGCAAATGAAGCAACAGACAAACAATTAATCTCAAAAATATACAAGCAACTTCTGCAGCTGAATTCCCGAAAAATAAACGACCCAATCAAAAAATGGGCCAAAGAACTAAACAGACATTTCTCCAAAGAAGACATACAGATGGCTAACAAACACATGAAAAGATGCTCAACATCATTCATTATTAGAGAAATGCAAATCAAAACCACAATGAGGTATCATTTCACACCAGTCAGAATGGCTGCTATCCAAAAGTCTACAAGCAATAAATGCTGGAGAGGGTGTGGAGAAAAGGGAACCCTCTTACACTGTTGGTGGGAATGCAAACTAGTACAGCCACTATGGATAACAGTGTGGAGATTCCTTAAAAAACTGGGAATAGAACTGCCATATGACCCAGCAATCCCACTGCTGGGCATATACACCGAGGAAACCAGAATTGAAAGAGACGCGTGTACCCCAATGTTCATCGCAGCACTGTTTACAATAGCCAGGACATGGAAGCAACCTAGATGTCCATCAGCAGACGAATGGATAAGGAAGCTGTGGTACATATACACAATGGAATATTACTCAGCCATTAAAAAAAATACATTTGAATCGGTTCTACTGAGATGGATGAAACTGGAGCCCATTATACAGAGTGAAGTAAGCCAGAAAGAAAAACAACAATACAGTATACTAATGCATATATATGGAATTTGAAAGATGGTAACAATAACCCTATATGCGAGACAGAATAAGAGACACAGATGCATGGAACAATTTTATGGACTCTGAGGGAGAAGGTGAGGGTGGGACGTTCTGGGAGAATAGCATTGAAACATGTATATTATCATATGTGAAACAGAACACCATTCCATGTTCGATGCATGTGACAAGGGCTCAGGGACGGGGCAATGGGATGATCCAGAAGGATGGGATGGGGAGGGAGGTGGATGGGGGGTCCAGGAAGGGGAACACATGTAAACCCATGGCTGATTCATGTCAATGTATGGCAAAAACTATTACAATATTGTAAAGTAATTAGCCCCCAACTAAAATAAATCAATTTATTAAAAAAAAAAAAATCATACATCATGACAAAGTGGGCTTTATCCCAGGAATGCAAGGTTTCTTTAACATCCGCAAATCATTCAATGTAATACACCACATTAACAAGTTGAAATATAAAAACCATATGATTATCTCAATAGATGCAGAAAAAGCCTTTGACAAAATTCAACATCCATTTATGATAAAAACCCTCCAGAAAGCAGGCATAGAAGGAACATACCTCAACATAATAAAAGCTATATATGACAAACCCACAGCAAACATTATCCTCAATGGTGAAAAATTGAAACCGTTTCCCCTGAAGTCAGGAACAAGGCAAGGATGCCCACTTTCACCACTACTATTCAACATAGTTTTGGAAGTTTTGGCCACAGCAATCAGAGCTGAAAAAGAAATAAAAGGAATACAGATAGGAAAAGAAGAAGTAAAACTCTCACTGTTTGCAGATGACATGATCCTCTACATAGAAAACCCTAAAGACTCTACTAGAAAATTACTAGAGTTGATCAATGAATATAGTAAAGTTGCAGGATATAAAATTAACACACAGAAATCCCTTGCATTCCTATACTCCAATAATGAGAAAACAGAAAGAGAAATTAAGGAAACAATACCATTCACCATTGCATCAAAAAGAATAAAATACTTAGGAATATATCTACCTAAAGAAACAAAAGACTTATATATAGAAAACTATAAAACACTGATGAAAGAAATCAAAGAGGACACAAACAGATGGAGAAATATACCGTGTTCATGGATTGGAAGAATTAATATAGTGAAAATGAGTATTCTACCCAAAGCAATCTACAGATTCAATGTAATCCCTATCAAGCTACCAATGGTATTTTTCACAGAACTAGAACAAATCATCTCACAATTTGTATGGAAATATAAGAAACCTCGAATAGCCAAAGCAATCTTGAGGAAGAAGAATGGAACTGGAGGAATCAACCTGCCTGACTTCAGGCTCTACTACAAAGCCACAGTCATCAAGACAGTATGGTACTGGCACAAAGATAGAAATATAGATCAATGGAACAAAATAGAAAGCCCAGAGATAAACCCACGCACCTATGGACACCTTATCTTCGACAAAGGAGGCAAGAATATACAATGGAGAAAAGACAATCTCTTTAACAAGTGGTGCTGGGAAAACTGGTCAACCACTTGTAAAAGAATGAAACTGGAACACTTCCTAACACCGTACACAAAAATAAACTCAAAATGGATTAAAGATCTAAACGTAAGACCAGAAACAATAAAACTCCTAGAGGAAAACATAGGCAAAACACTCTCCGACATAAATCACAGCAGGATCCTCCATGACCCACCTCCCAGAATATTGGAAATAAAAGCAAAAATAAACAAATGGGACCTAATTAAAATTAAAAGCTTTTGCACAACAAAGGAAACTATAAGCAAGGTGAAAAGACAGCCTTCAGAATGGGAGAAAATAATAGCAAATGAAGCAACAGACAAACAATTAATCTCAAAAATATACAAGCAACTCCTGCAGCTGAATTCCAGAAAAATAAACGACCCAATCAAAAAGTGCGCCAAAGAACTAAACAGACATTTCTCCAAAGAAGACATACAGATGGCTAACACACACATGAAAAGATGCTCAATATCACTCATTATTAGAGAAATGCAAATCAAAACCACAATGAGGTACCATTTCACACCAGTCAGAATGGCTGCTATCCAAAAGTCTACAAGCAATAAATGCTGGAGAGGGTGTGGAGAAAAGGGAACCCTCTTACACTGTTGGTGGGAATGCAAACTAGTACAGCCACTATGGAGAACAGTGTGGAGATTCTTCAAAAAACTGGAAA
Source organism: Giraffa tippelskirchi (assembly GCF_054371585.1). Lineage (NCBI taxonomy): Eukaryota > Metazoa > Chordata > Mammalia > Artiodactyla > Giraffidae > Giraffa > Giraffa tippelskirchi. The sequence continues at coordinate 76,876,234 of NC_137275.1, read as the reverse complement.
TAGAACTGCCATATGACCCAGCAATCCCACTGCTGGGCATACACACTGAGGAAACCAGAATTGAAAGAGACGTGTACCCCAATGTTCATTGCAGCACTGTTTACAATAGCCAGGACATGGAAGCAACCTAAATGCCCATCAGCAGATGAATGGATGAGAAAGCTGTGGTACATATACACAATGGAATATTATTCAGCCATTAAAAAAATACATTCGAATCGGTTCTATTGAGATGGATGAAACTGGAGCTCATTATACAAAGTGAAGTAAGCCAGAAAGAAAAACACCAATACAGTGTACTAATGCATATATATGGAATCTGAAAGATGGTAACGATAACCCTATATGCAAGACAGAATAAGAGACACAGATGCATAGAACAGTCTTATGGACTCTGAGGGAGAAGGTGAGGGTGGGATGTTCTGGGACAATAGCATTGAAACATGTATATTATCATACGTGAAACAGAACACCATTCCATGTTCGATGCATGAGACAAATGCTCAGGGGTGGGGCAATGTGATGACCCAGAGGAATGGGATAGGGAGGGAGGTGGGAGGGGGTTCAGGATGGGGAACACATGTAAACCCATGGCTGATTCATGCCAATGCATGGCAAAAACTACTACAATATTGTAAAGTAATTAGCCGCCAACTAAAATAAATAAATTTATTAAAAATAAATAAATAAAAGCTATTGTGATATTTAAGAATGTATCAGGCTTAATGTAATAACTCTCATTTAAGATGGGCAGTAAGGCCAGAGTGAACTATTTTAATAAAGAAATGACTCAGTTTTAGGATGAAAGAGGCATATGTGTCACATCATTCATGTTCACATTTTAAATATGCTTATTAATAATTTCAATACCTTTATTTCATATATTCTACAAATTTATTGCAAAATTTTTATGTACCAGAAATTATCAGAAAACTATAGCCAAATCCCACCTACAGTCTGTTCTGATAAATACCATCTAATCAGAACACAGCCACTCGCTTCATTCACATATTGTCTCTAGCTGCTTTCAGGACTCAGTGGCACAGGTTGAGACACTGTAGGAACCACAAAACCTAAAATAACCATCAGGTTGTTTACAGAAAAAGTTTGCTAACCCCTTACATGGAAACTAGAAGTACATTGGTAAATGAAACAAACATCTTTCCTTCACAGCATTTACATACTGGCTGGTGTGGGCAGATATTAAGCACAAACTTAAAAATAGGTAAATAATGTATATTAGAAGGTAGTAAATGCTGTAGAAAAAAAAAAAGTAGTTTTAACAGGGCATACAATGAGGGACCAGGTTGCAATTTTAAGTAAGATAGAGTAGGGGAATATAAGATAGTAATATTTGTGTAAATTCTTGAAGTATAAGAGGTAGTCATCACATAAACTTGGGTAAGAAGATTTGAAAAGGTAGCTTAAGGCAAATAACCAGAAGGAAAAAACGTACTGTGTGTGTTCAAGGAAGAACAAGGAGGCTGATGTGCAAGAATAGTAAAATAGCGCCAATTTTGAAGGTTCTCTTCAATGGTACCAATGTCTGTTACTGCCAGTAACTGCTGTAAAATATGAGTCAGTGCCCTGGGCTAAGAAATTATTTTTTATCATGCATGGTTAAGCAAGTGTAATTTAAGAACTCTGAAGTATAGTGTTAGTTTAGTAATATTCAGTTGCTACATATATCTCAATTTATATATGTTACTGGAAAGGAGATTGGAAGTATGACAAGATTTATAACAATATCTTGGAGAACATCTAATATCTAATAATATATGAAGTCAGAGTGCTTAAAAAATTCACAAAATCTTGAGAGGTTTGGCTAGGACTCAAGAGTACTGAACACATAAAAGAATATATTTTATGTTTTTACCTTTAAGCTTCAAGAGACTAAGCAATGTTATTAAACTCATCAGGCAGTTAAGTTTTCTGGACAGACTGCAATAATAACTATAGAATGAAAAAAAAAATGGTAAAATAAATTCTATGCCTAAAGATAGGAAAATAATGTGCTTTCTCCTGATATAGATTCATACTGTTAAGGAAATTTGGAAGAATTTCCTTAATTAAAAGGAATTCATACCAAGTGGTTAGGCCAAATAAACAAAGGGCATATGAAAAACCCAGCAACAAATGGGGGAAAAAATGGTAAATAAGTATAAAAACATATTGGATATAGTAAAAGCTTTATATTACATCATTAAAGATATAGTCCTCTAGAAAGCATTCTGATATCCTGAGACAGAAAAAGATTAGTCTTAAAAATTTTAAATATCTTCAGATGTGATCTATTCTTAAGTATGAAAAACAAAATATCAAAATCTCAAACTATAGGTATGTAACACTTTACATTTGAAGAGTGCTTTAGACAAGTCTTTGCCATCAATGAACAATGGCCTAACTCTTAGGTTATTAAATTTCTCCTGAAGACAAACTTCAAACCAGCATATCAAAGAAGACCTGGAAATCTGTGGACAGCAGATTTCCTGGAACCAGAGCTGGGACTGCTTCAGAAACAAACAGCCACACTATTATAAGCACACTTTTTTCACTGACTTGTGTAGATATTATCCCTTGTATACTGCATATAAAAAAACTGAGGAAATGAGGTGTTATGCAATTTGCCTATGGTCATACATATAATAAATGAAGGCGAACTGGGCCTTAAAGGACCTGCACAATTTTTAACCTATGCTGACTTTAAAAGATGCCATACTTTGAATTTATAAAATCTAAAAATTATCTTCAGATGTTCATCCAACCTAAAATCTTACTCTTACTTCAGGGTATCTTTTTAAAAATTTTCCCCTGAAGACACAAACAATTTCATAGCCTATTAGGCAGAAACCTTCTTGTACACTTTTCTTGGATATTATATAAAGTTAGCATATAAGTTATTATAACTGCTGTATTTTTGAACATGAGAAAGGGGGTGATTAATAAAGATGGAATGATAGCTTTGTGATCAGGCATTGTCTTTGGTAAAGCAGAATGAGGATCTCTGAATGACCCATTCCCTTTGGGCACTGATTCTCCAAGAATCTCTGCCTTTACCCTATCAGTGGTCAGGTCCTTCAAGCCTCTCATTCCTGTAAGAGCTCTTCTCCCTGAAACTGAGCCATTTCTTGCTATTTCCTACTTCATCTCCTACTAGTTTTCTTTGATGATCAGACACTTCAGACTGGTTCTCAGCCTTAACCGTATGAAAGCCAAGATCCATTTAGCACCCCAAAGTTCCTTCTCCTCTCTCAGACTCTGATGCTCACCTAAAATAGACTGGTTTCCTGTACAATCCAGATGCTCTTTCACTTTTGGGGTCACCCTTCTGTCATCATTAGTCTCCATGTTCCAACTAGTTTCTTATTTATTCCCCACTCCCTGGGAAGACCAGTGAGCAAAGACATGGCACCACAGAGCTAAACCAATAAAGGAGTTAGAGTTTGAGCATACAAAAAACAAAACAAAACAAAAACACATTTCCTGTCTAACTTGTTCCTGGCAAAGGAAAAGTGTCAAGAGTTTTAATGACATTATTAATTTAGTTACTACTTTAAAAATAGGAGAAATTTTTTAATTTTGTTTTCAAAATACAGTTTGTTTAAAGATGTTTAAAACAAAGTTGGTGAGAAGAAACAAACTATATTATCTAACAAATTAATCCAACAAAGGCTAGTGGTGTGAAGTAGTTAATGCTTACTGAGCACTAATATTAAATAGGCCAACATTCAAGAAGAAGCAATTAAAAAAAAAACAGTATTCAGGAAGATTAAATAAAAGAAGTTCATGTTTGTGATTCATGTCGAAATTTTCATTCATTGGACAAGTCACAGAAACTAACTGGTAAGCAAAAGCACATTTTTTTATCCTTACAAGTTTTGATTATTGTGAGGACAAACGAGAGCTAGATACACATCCAGGGTATCAGGACAAATCTCAAAATAGAGATAATACACTTTGTACTTGATTTATAATGCATTAAAATTCAACCTAGCTTTTAAGATTCTACAGAGCAGCCAGAAACTTGAGCAAAGGAAAAAACTGAGATCGTAAGTAGTTTTAATACAAAATACATCCTGACCCAGACTATGTCAAGGGAAATAAGCAGAAATATTTTCTTCATTAACCAATGATTTTCATTGTTTATTCCCACCCTTGCCCCAACATTCCTGATTTCTTATCCTAGAAATGAGTCATCTAAGACACAAACTAGTATTTTGATAATAAAGACTACCTTTAAGAGGCTCCCACCTCTTGTTTCTATATTACTATTGACGTTTTTAGACACTGATCTTATTTTCCAAAGGAGAGGAAAAAACATTTAGTGAGAGCAGACTCAGTATCTCTAGGATACAGGTAAAACTCTCAACAGGGACATGTCACAGGTGAGGTATTTCAGAACTATAAGAAATTAGGTAATCTGCATGACTTACCAAATGATTACACGGTTGCATGGTACTCATTGTCATTTTTTAAAGTTTTTTAAGACTTTGAAAAAAATTGTTTTCTTATTAATCTGGATCCTATTTGCCAACTGAAAAAAGAACTTAGTCTCTGATGAGAAATGCCACAACTGTCATGGAAATTCACCGTGACTTGCAGACAGGGTTATAATCATTTTAAAAAAGAGAGACAAAGAAGCTTTACAGCTCTGAGATGGGGGTATTTCTTTTTGTAATATAATATTGTCCCTTTGTTAATTTGCTTTAAGCCTTATACACATGTCCTGTAGTCAGTGAAGACAAAGTACATGAAGTATGAAACATTTTGAATATTGACATTTTAAATTATTTTTTAATACTACTCATAAAACTATATTCCTGAGTTTGCTTGAATTCAAAGCTGTCTAGTTCAGTTCATCAAATACCTAGTGGGAGGATGTAATCACAAACTACCGCCCTCCCCAGCCCCCCCCCAAAAAATGCAAAACACTCCAGGCTAGACATCTGATGCTAACCACAATGTTGAAAGGTTCTTCAAGGATTTGAACACACAGAACTTCATAAATAGTACTAGTACCAATTATTCTATAAAACAAAGATAACAGATTTCCTGTGGTGAAATTAATGTCACAGAGTCAACCTCTTTTATAAAAGAAAATGGTTATTTTGTCTCCTTTCTATTTCTGAATTAAGATACCTTTCTCCTCATTCTCCTCTACCCACACATTTAATATTAAAATTTGGTAAAACTGATTTAATTTTTTTTCTCTCTAGCAAAATAAAGGATTCTCTCCTCTACTAAGTAAACGATGTTCAATGAAATGGCAGATTTAATAAAATAACAAATCTCAAGTAACTAAAATAGCAGAGATCAAGAGGATACTTTATATAACCTGACATATGTATGCTATATTATATAACACAACATAATTGCAAATATATTAATTTTTATAATTCCAATCCAAGATACTAACTCAAAGACCAAAGTATTAGTTAATGGCCACAGAAGAATAAGGAGACAATTCATGTATCAGTCTTTTATTTATACTTCCCTTTGGGAGAAATCATTTTCTCTTTCTTCTAGTGTTCCTATTAGTTTTTAAATGTAAATATCTACCCTTTCTGAAGAATGGGGGAAGAGTCTCCAGTCCTTTTTCTGTTCTTAACCTAGTCTTCAACAACGGAAGAGAACTATCCTCTCCAGTTGATGAGACTGGGTGAAAAAATGCAATACAGGGAACTCAGTCTCTTCAGAGATTTCTCTTGAGACAATTTGATCAACTGATGTGGGCTTTATTCTCTTGTCCCTCCTTCCAAGCAAATATAATTAGACCAGAGCTTAGGACCTGCCTTCTAGAAATAAATAATGTTTCTTTGCAGTCTCACTTTTGGAATCATAGATGCAATGCATCAATGAGCACGCAGCAGGTTTAGTAAGCATGTAACAGTTCTACAGATATGTTATAGATCAAATGCAGATTAGGTAAGCATGTAACAGTTCCACAGATAGGTTATAGATCAAATGCTTCTGTCCCCCGAACACATACACTGAAGTTGAATCCCCAGTGTGATGGTACTGGGACGTGGGGCCTTTGGAAGGTGATTAGGTCTTGAGGGTGCAGCCCTCGTGAATTGTATTAATGCCCTTATAATAAGGGACCATAGAGTTATGAATAGCTTGTTCTCCTCCTGCCATGAGAGGATACGACTAGAAGCTGGCAGTCTGCAACCTGGAAGAGGGCCCATTACTGAACCCAATCATGCTGGGCACCCTGATCTCAGATTTCCAACCTCCAGAACTGGGAGAAATACATGCTTATTGTTTCAGCCACCCAGTCTATGGTACTGTGTTCTATCAGCCCATGTAAGAGCTGAGGCTTATGAAAGGCACAGATTCTTGACTCATCTCATGATTAGATTTTAGTTGTTTCAGAGCCTGTAGTTGGAAGATATATGAAAAGTACATTCACATTTGTTTACTTAAACTTGCTCTGTTAACTTAAATTTATGTTCATACACATGTTTGAGGAACTGATGTTTTTAGGTGCTATACGTTCAGGATTAAATTAAAGAAATTAGGGAAAACCACTAGGCCATTCATGTTTGACATAAGTCAAATCCCTTATGATTATACAGTGGAGGTGACAAATACATTCAAGGGACTAGAGCTGTAGACAGTACCTGAAGAATTATGAACAGAGGTTTGTAACACTGTGTAGGAGGCAGTGACCAAAATCATCCCAAAGTGGAATAAATGCAAGAAGACAACATGGTTGTCTGCGGAGGCTTTACAAATAGCTGAGGAAAGAAAAGAACTGAAAACCAAGGGATAAAAGAAAAGATACACCCAACTGAATGCAGAGTTCCAGAGAATAGCAAGGAGAGATAAGAAGGCCTTATTAAATAAACACTGCAAAAAAAAACCAACAGAATGGGAAAGACTAGAGATATCTTCAATAAAACTGGACATATTAAGGGAACATTTCATGCAAAGAGGGGCATGCTAAAGAACAGAAACGGCAAAGACCTAACAGAAGCAGAAGAGATTAAGAAGAGGTGACAAAAAACACACAGGAGAATTATGCAAAAAAGGTCTCAATGACCCGGATAACCATGATGGTGTGGTCACTCACCAAGAGCCAGACATCCTGGAGTATGAAGTCAAGTGGGCCTTAAGAAGCATTACTGAGAACAGAGCTAGTGAAGGTGATAGAATTCCAGCTGAGATATTTAAAATTCTAAACTACAATGCTGTTCAAGTGCTGCATTCAATATGTCAGCAAATTTGGAAAACTCAGCAGTGGCCAGAATGAAAAGGTCAGTTTTCGTTCCAATCCCAAAGAAGGGCAATGCTCAAGAATTTTCAAACTATCATACAACTGCACTCATTTTTCATGCTAGTAAGGTAAATCTTGAAAAGTTTCAAGCTAGGTTTTAGCAGCACAGAAATCAAGAACTTCCAGATCTATAATCTAGGTTTTGAAGAGACAGAAGAAGCAGAGATCACATTGGCACCATTTGTTGGGTCATGGAGAAAACAAGGGAGTTCCAGAAAAACAAACAAACAAAAAAACCCCAAACATTTATTACTGCTTGACTATGCTAAAGCCTTTGACTGTGTGGATCACAACAAAAATTGTGGAAAATTCTGAAGGATATGGGAATACCAGACCACCTTATCTGCCTCCTGAGAAACCTGTATGCATGTCAAGAAGCAACAGTTAGAACTGAAAATGGAACAACTGACTGATTCTAAATTGGGAATGGAGTACGTCAAGGTTGTATATTGCCACCCTGTTTATTTAATTTCTATGCACAGTACATCATGCAAAAGGAGGATGAATCACAAGCTGTAATCAAGATTGCCAGGAAAAATATAAACAACCTCAGAAATATGGAGGTAATACCACTCTAATGGTAGAAACTAAACATAGACTGAAGAGCCTCTTGATGAGGGTGAAAGAGAAGAGTGAAGAAGCTAGCCTAAAGCTCAACGTTAAAAAAATGAAGGTCATGACATCCGATCCCATCACTTTACAGCAAATAGAAGGGGATAAAGTGGAAGCAGTAACATTTTATTTTCTAGGGCTCCAAAATCAATGCTGACTGAGACTGCTGTCATGAAATTAAAAGGTTCTTACTCCTTGGAAGGATAGCTATGACAAACCTGTGCTGTGCTGAGTTTCTCAGTCGTGTTCAACTCTTTGCAAACCTATGGACTATAGCCTAACAGGCTCCTTTGCCACAGGGATTCACCAGGCAAGAATACTGGAATGGTAGTCTTTCCCTCCTCCAGGGAATCTTCCCAACCCAGGGATCGAACCCAGGTCTCCCACGTTGCAGGTGGATTCTTTACTGTCTGAGCCACCAGGAAAGCCCATGAATACTGGAGTGGGTAGCCTATCACTTCTCCAGGGCAACTTCTCAACCCAGGGGTTTTCTGCACTGCAGGCAGATTCTTCACCAGTTGAGCTACCAGGGAAGCCCATGGCAAACCTAGATAGCATGTTAAAAAGCAGAGACATCATTTTACAGATAAAAGTCTGCATAGTTAATGCTATGGTTTTTCCAGTAGTCATGTACAGATGTGAGAGTTGGAACACAAAGAAGGCTGGGGCTGAAGAATTGATGCTTTTGAATTGTAGTACTAGAGAAGACTCTTGAGAGTCCCTTGGACAGCAAGAAGATCAAACCAGTCAATCTTAAAGGAATAAATTCCGAATATTCATTGGAAGGACTAATGCTGAAGCCCCAATACTTTGGCCACCTGATATGAAGAGCTGCCTGACTGGAAAAGATCCTGATGTTTGCAAAGACTGAGGACAGGATGAGAAGGGGGCAACAGAGGATGAGATGGCTGGATGGCATCACTGTCTCAATTGACATGAATCTGAGTAAACTCTGGGAGATAGTGGAGGACAGAGGAGTCTGGCGTACTGCTGTTCATTAGGGTTCAAAGAGTTGGACACAATTTGTGTCTGTATAACAAGTTTAAGAAAGTATACGTGAAAAAGAAAAAAGTATATGTGATATTAATTGCTTATGTCAGTTTTATATTTTTCATCTACAGAGTATCACCTTTGATCCAAGAAGAATCCAGTATTTTTCCAAGCAGTTAGCAACGTAGAAGACACATGAAACACTTAGAAGTCCATAGGCTGAAAATGATTGACTTCATAAAGGCTGCGTTCAAAGATGATTCAATAGCATAAAATAACTCATTTACATATTTCAAAAATTTGTTGAGCAATTAAACTGGACATGCGTTATTTTAAAATAATCTGCTTGGTGTCAAGTCAATTCTAAGAAAATTTTACACAAGATACCGTTAACTAGAAAAATCACTTATATTCTCGAATTTTAAAATTTTATTAGCTGATATGACTTATTTTCCATATAGAAATGTATATCCTATATAGCATAACTATGGTAAAATTTATAAATATTTAAATTCTGACAGATAAAGAAGACTAGATTGCCTGCCAGAAATTCTAGGAGTAAGTCAGAGAGGGCCAAGAAAAGAAAGATGACCCACACAGCAAGACTTTTGAGAGGGGGAGGCTCAGCAGAATGTGTCTGTTCATACATTTTAAGTTATAAACAAATTTTCTGTGGTTTCTGACATTTGGCTAATAATGCTTTACTAGGATGACAGATCCAAAGGTCAGCTTGACCTAAATTTCTTTTCTGTATACTTGCTGGTCACATTTCTGTTTGTCAATATCAGAAAGGTAAATGAATAGAGTCATGGGGATGAGTGTGAATAAAATTATATTTGTCAGCTTTATATTTACCATAAGATGTTCTACCCACCAGTACAATGTAGTCTCCAAATGTAAGACTATCATAAACCTCATGCCAGATCAAAACAGAGATCTAACTATCTCAGAATATTAGGAAGGTGAGCCAAATGGGAATGTCTTCCCCAAATCCTGAAATGCCTTTAAGTCACATGTGAGAGCACCAGTTTTAAAAGGTAGAGTCTCTATCATTGCCTTCTAGGCTTAATTCAGTATAGTGGAGTCACTAGAATATTAGGAAATATACAGCACTATCTCCCAGAACTCGTGTTGCCTGTAATAAGGAAAACATCTCACAATGGCATATGATTCTCTAGATTGCAGCAAAATTCTCCCAGATGTCTTGCATACAATTAAAACAATCTGGTATAATCCATTTCAAGTTGGCAAAATTAAAACTGTATTCTAGTTGGATACGTCTCTCTGGGAAAATCCAGTTTTCCAATGCTGTCATTTTCAATGAGAGTTCCAGGCGCTGCTGACAGAGTGTTAGATATCATCAAGGATGTATCAAGAAAGAAAGGAAAACTTTTCCACTTGATTTCAGCAAAATATGCTCAGGAGACAAATCCTATGAATCAGTGGTGATTCTAAGCATATCATTGAACTGGGATTACAGTCTTACAAGGTGGTCTCATAGCTCTAAGGTAATAAATATTTCACACCAAAAACATGGCTCTAAAGCAAATATGTCTAATGGCATTGCATTTAGAAGTTCAAATCTGAAGCTGCAATTGGTTACACGAGTTTAGAAAAAGGTAAAATTAGAATTATAAAAAAAAAAAATGTTAGTAGGACACATGAAAAACTGTCCTTTAAATACTCCTAGAATGGAGTTAACATTTTTCTCTCCACTGTAGTTAGTCAAAGAAACTTAATGGTAAGAGAAAGAATGAACTGAAACTATTAAATTCAAGTAGCATCTAACATTAAGTAGCAGCGTTTAGTATCAACACTTTAAGCTTACTGAGGTACTAATACTCAACTTACTCTTTAAAATCAAGCATTGAATCTCAATAATTTCAAGCTGATTGTTAGCAACAAATTATTTACTTTAGATTGTTCATTTGTATAGAGTTTCTTTGGGGCCAATGAGAATGTTCAAAAACTGATTGTGAGTGATGGCTGCACAACTCGGCAATGATTCTAAAAAACACTTGAATTACTCACTCAAAAATGAGTTGTAAGTTATAGCACAATAAAGCTATTTTAAGAGTGAATATATTATTTACTCTAGAGTTTATTCTGATCATTAATAATCACCTTATGAATACTAGGAAGGGAAATAGGCTTATGACTTTCATATGGGCCAACTGACAGAAATCTTCTAAGAACTTCTTTTAAAGTGCAAATCTAAAAATGTAGTGTTGCATATATAACACACTGAAGGGCTTGTTTATTTCAATTGAGGAATTAGGAATAGATTTTTGCCTACTTAGAATAACATTTTCATTTATTCAGTAAATAAACATTTGAGTGCTTAAGGGTCATGTATTGGTTCTTATTACTGGGAACTGGGTGGCAGTAAACAAATGATATGTCTTCATAGAGAGGCACAAATCCTTTATCATAAGCCTCTCTTATTTTTAAGAAAAAAGTCCTACAGCCACCTTTGCAACTTCAGAACCTACTTTTACACTGTCCTTGTGTTAAAGAGAAGGGAACCAGTCCCTTAGATCATTGGAAAAGCACTGAATAATGAAAGATTGATTTTCTTTATACAGTAATCATAAGTGTATAACTTCCTGTCTCCTCAAAGATGGATTATGAATAGGATAAAATGTACTTGATTTCAGTAAGTTTGGCATTTAAATACAGGGAATCTATTCTTTAAGATGCTTAGCATATCATCTAAGGAAGAATACTGTAAGTTGCAATTTCATTGTTCTGCATTTTTTTTTTTAAATACACACTATTTAGTTCTCAAAGGATAAATCTGTAAAGTGCTTGGAAAGATCTGTCAGTATCCTTTGTGAATATTTAGTGGTTACACACTTGTGAGTAAAATAAAAATGGGAAAATGTTTAAATATTTTGCAACTGACAAACAGAATTATGTTCATTTGCTTAATTACAGATACAACAGGTTTCCGGAAAGTTAGCTTTATTTATGGATCTCTAGATAATGCACTTTGGTAACCATTCTTCTGCCTACTTAGTAAGAAAAGAATCACATGCGGAAAATAGCCGTAAGGGTGAACAAGCTTAAGTTACATACTTTTCTAAAAATCAAACCATTTTTTATACAAGTAAACATTGAAGCTTCATTTTTTAAAATATAGTTTGTCCATTAGCTATAGCTGAAAAAAATAATAATTTTAGTTATACTGTCAAATGTCTATTTATCTCTGGTCTAACTAAATATATACAACTAAAATCAATTGTTTTATTTGTTTGCATACATTTTCAGTAGGGACAGAAAACAGTCATTGAAATTTAATTTTGTTTCAGAAAAGGGCTCATTATATATTTTAATATACAACTGAGAAAAATATTATTAGTAAATATGGACTTATCAGTTCAGTCGCTCAATCGTGTCTGACTCTTTGCGACCCCATGAACCGCAGCACACCAGGCCTCTCTATCCATCACCAACTGCCGGAGTCTACCCAAACCCATGTCCATTGAGTCGGTGATGCCATCCAACCATCTCATTCTCTGTCGTCCCCAACTCCTGCAGCCTTAAATCTTTCCCAGCATCAGGGCCTGTTCAAATGAGTCAGCTCTTCGCATCAGGTGGCCAAAGTATTAGACTTTCAGCTTCAACATCAGTTCTTCCAATGAACACCCTGGACTGATCTCCTTTAGGATGGACTGGTTGGATCTCCCTGCAGTCCAAGGGACTTTCAAGAGTCTTCTCCAACACCACAGTTCAAAAGCATCACTTCTTTGGCACTCAGCTTTCTTTCTAGTCCAACTCTCACATCCATATATGACTACTGGAAAAACCATAGCCTTGACTAGACGGACCTTTGTTGACAAAGGGACGTCTCTGCTTTTTAATATGCTGTCTAGGTTGGTCATAACTTTCATTCCAAGGAGTAAGCATCTTTTTATTTCATGGCTGCAATCACCATCAGCAGTGATTTTGGAGCCACAAAAAATAAAGTCAGCCACTGTTTCCACTGTTTCCCCATCTATTTGCCATGAAGTGATGGGACTGGATGCCATGATCTTAGTTTTCTGAATGTTGAGCTTTAAGCCAACTTTTTCACTCTCCTCTCTCACTTTAATCAAGAGGCTTTTTAATTCCTCTTCACTTTCTGCCATAATGGTGGTGTCATCTGCATATCTGAGGTTATTGATATTTTTCCCGGCAATCTTGATTCCAGCTTGTGTTTCTTCCAGCCCAGCATTTCTCATAATGTACTCTGCATATAAGTTAAATAAGCAGGGTGACAATATACAGCCTTGACGTACTCCTTTTCCTATTTGGAACCAGTCTGTTGTTCCATGTCCAGTTCTAACTGTTGCTTCCTGACCTGCATGCAGGTTTCTCAAGAGGTAGGTCAGATGGTCTGGTATTCCCATCTCCTTCAGAATCTTCCACAGTTTATTGTGATCCACTCAGTCAAAGGCTTTGGCATAGTCAATAAAGCAGAAATAGATGTTTTTCTGGAACTCTCTTGCTTTTTTGATCATCCAGCGGATGCTGGTAATTTGATCTCTTCTTCCTCTGCCCTTGCTAAAACCAGCTTGAACTTACACCACTACATTTTTAAAAAGTTAAACAGTTAAGTACCAATATCTAAAACTTGTGAAAAAGAATGTACTGGCCTTTATTCTGGCAATGTTAGTTTTGAGAAATTTTTTAAGAAAATAGACATAAAATGTGTTGATACATAATTAAAAAAAAATCAGTACAAAATATTCAGTTATTAACATTTCTACTACATAAAAAAGGGAGTAAAAACACCTGAATATATCCAGAAGAATCATATGTGGATAGTGGAAAAATGGACAGTACATTTCTTCTCTTTTGCCACTTATATAACGTTTATCAAAAATTAAAAAATTGCAAATTTTACTTAATATGTAGTTAAGATTTTATGTGAAAAATATGCTCTGTTACAATATGCAAATAGGGAGAAACAGCATTTGCTGTTGATACAACAATTGTGTTCACAAAGTTTCAAGCATGAAATACACTTATTCATCCTATCATCCAACCTTGCCGCTGCTGCTGCTGCTAAGTCGCTTCAGTCGTGTCCAACTCTGTGCGACCCCATAGACAACAGCCCACCAGGCTCCCCTGTCCCTGGGATTCTCCAGGCAAGAACACTGGAGTGGGTTGCCATTTCCTTCTCCAGTGCATGAAAGGGAAAAGTGTAAGTGAAGTCGCTCAGTTGTTTCCGACTCTTAGCGACCCCATGGACTGTAGCCTACCAGGCTCCTCCGGTCATGGGATTTTCCAGGCAAGAGTACTGGAGTGGGGTGCCATTGCCTTCTCCGACCTTAAGTTCAGTTATATCAGGTGGATGACATTAAACTTGCCAAGCACCTGCCTTTTGCAACATACTAAAAATAAAACTCAAATTATGTAGCCATCCTGAGAAATGTAACAGGTGCAGTGTCTTCTGTCTAGCAGTTTGGCTATTTCTGCTAAAACAAATATGCTTATTTTGACAGAGTTCAGAAAAAATATACATACTTTCAACCATGGAAAATTATATAATGTTACAGATTTCTTAGATGAAAATTATAACAAGATGGGCTTGCAGTGTAAGATCAGGGTGTACAGAAGGATAGAAAAACAAGGGATAGTACCTATTTCTAGTTAAAAAGTCAGATTAGCTAAGAAGTGAACATGAATAAATAAATATCTTTTCAACTGATTCTATCCTACCTCTCGTCTCCCTCCTCTAAAATGTGGCATCTCTTTGCCCATCCAGCAGGAAGTCTCTTAAGCAAAGGCAGGGTAGCACCACCCTAAAGCACCCCTCAGGCTCTCATCTGCTGCTCATTAGCTAAGGAAAAGTTCATTAGCTGTGCTGAACTTTGTAGTTTCCCTGTTTGCAACTCAGTGAGAATGACAAAACTGGTAATTCATAGCGTAGTTGGGAACAGTAAATGGAATACCAGATGAGTAAATGAATAAAACTAAAACAAAAGAAAGAGAAGCTGCTGTTGACTGGACATCTCTTATATTAGAGTTAGATGTGTTTTACTTCAACTTTTCTTATTAAAGTTCAGTCAATTTAAAAGAATAATTTATTTAATGCTGCTACCAAGCTAGTTTGCTCACAAATGAAGGGCAATTGACAAAAATTATGCAACTGAAAGAGGGAAAAATGGTGAATACAGCAGCTTTAAATTCTGGGAGCCTTTAAGCACTCCATCAAGTTAATGTTGGTTGGCTGTTGAACAAACCAAGGGCTGCAAACCATATTAGGAACTGAGAGTTTAATAACAGCAAAATTTCCAATTTTTTCTGGGAAATTTTAAGAACTTTAAAGAGCTCTCATTCCAAAGCAACCAAACTCCATGAACTCCAGTAGTTCAGAAATCCTTGTAATCACTGACTTTACATGGTTTCTGTTCTCTGTGTTCCTTTCAGCATGATACTTCAATCGGTGCAAGCTACAAACAGAAACCCTCCAAGCAACATACAGTGAAATACCCTTTCCTTCTCCATAGCAAACAATCAAATTTAATTTAGATATGCATAGATTCTTTAAATGACATCATGCAGTGCTTTAATTTTGAGCAATTTAACATGTTTAAGACTCAACTTCCTGAAGTACAAGGAAGAAAGTATGACTGAGGCAGAGATATATAAGCCAATTTTCTAGTGTAATACTGACACATAATATGGGCACTTAGTTGCTTCCTATAAATTCATATAACACACAGTTTTTTGTGTGTTTTCACAACTATAGGCTAAATGTTTGAATATGTTCACATTACAGACCATTTATCGTAAAAAAAAAAAATTAGTTTGAGAACTGTCAGACTATTATTTCAAATAGTTTTCTTGTGAAAATGAGAAGCAAACTTACATAGCACTACTTAAATGTCTGAACATTTTTTTCATTGTTGTGTTGAATGTTGTTCCCTGTTTCTTTGATTTCTAGAATATTTTAGATCAGAATCAATTTTGACTTTGCCCTTTCCTTCTTGTTTCTATAATTCAGTTCTTAGTCTTGACATGATTTTATAGTTCTGTTTTCCTCTTCTGTTTTATCATTACTGTTTACTGTGGCAGCTATTTTGCATTTAAATTCTGTTTCACAAGAACATTTTAAAAAACAGGTTTCATTTAGTGTCCTTATTCAAATGCAAGGCATGTCCATAAAAAAGGACATGGTAACAGAAATGATATATGCCTATGATGTCCTTTGTCTTTTCTGAGGAAAGCCACTATGCTCCCCTCCAAGACCGTGAGAAGTGTCATAGGTAACTGCTCTAAGTCTGCCTGTTTCATATCATGCCCTTGGCTGCCCTGACCTCCAAGTCTGACTGGTATTACCAGATTAACTAATTGATGAACAGGAACTATTGTATTTATTATGGTATTGATAAAGTAGTGAAGGAAAACTGTGGTATCCTGTTGTATGGCAGTAACCTCACTGTTTCATAATTTATAAACCTGTTACATGTAGTAGGGAAAAAATATGTTCATGGAATCAGATTTTGCTTCAAATTCTATCACTTCTTATGGAGACTTGAACCAAAGACCTAATTGCTCTGATGTTCAGTTTTAAACTAGATGAACTGCAAGTAATAACAGGTACTTCTCAATTTTATTATAAAAATTCAAGTTAATAATAAACCTAAAGTGTTCAGAGCATGTGTCAAAGAGTAAGAGCTCAGAGTCTTATGGCTATTTTAACTAAAATTATTTGTTCATGCTTATCTCTTTTATTTGAATGTTAGCTCCCTGAGAGAGACCACACAAATTTATTATTAGTTTAACCCTTGCTGCAGTCAAAGTTCCTTGCTCAGACTGGCTTTCAAATTTTTGCAGATACTCTATTGTGAGGTAGAATATTACATGTGTTATATATAAATGTTTTATATATGTAATTTACTTACATTTATACACATGTACCTACAAACATAATATACATAAACACACTATATATTTTTCTTACACATATTATTATTCAGGAATTCAGGAGCAATATTTACACATGTTCCCCCCAGTTCTAAGTTTTTGGCTATCTTTATAACCCGTTGACTACTTATGTATTTGGTAAATTACTTTAAGCAACTAGTATAATAAAAGAATGAAGAGAAGAGTACTGAGTTGTATGACCTCCCTTATAGAATTTTAAAGTCTAAACTATCCAAGAACTTTATAATATTTATAAATTCAGCTACATGCCTAAGTTGGCCATAATATAGCTGCATGTTTTTTTAAAAACGTGTATGTATGTCTTTAAGGTAAAATACTTTCACACTGGCAATTATCTCCCCATATCCATATCAAACTGCAATATGACAGCGTTTTGTGATAAAGACTTAAACAAATATGTAGGACTGCCAAGGCAAGTGAGGTAGAATATTGAAGATTGTATCTTTTTTGGCAGTTCTTCATCAGGGTACTGGAATGTGTAAGGAACTCAAGGCGAATCCCCATTATGTATCACGGGATACTGTCATATTCGCACTGTACATCTGTCTCACAGACCTGATGAGAAGAGTAATTACTGCTGAGATAAGCCTTTTCTGGAATATAGGCAATTAATTCACCTGAGAAAGGGAAAATAGCCTGACACTTTAATAATGTTTAAGTATGCTTCATCTATTTCTTTTCTGTTCCTAATGTTTCCTAAATATGAGCAAGAAAGAGGATTTAAAAGTACTTACAGCTGTCTGTACTTATGTAAATCATCCACGGACCTGTAATATTCTATATTAAAATGACTGGCATGAAATAATACCATAAACTACAATAGAATATAAAGCGAGTGGGGAATTACTTTTAAGATGAATTCAGGATAGGAGAAATACTCTTTTTACATGAAAAAATCTTATCAAGTAGGAATTATTCTGTTATTAAAGCTTCAAGAGCATAAAATTTTATTCAATTTGAGTTCTGAATATGTTTTAACACCTAATCAAAATTACTTTTCTCTGCAGGTTCTTGATAAAGTGCTATTTAGTCATACGTATTATTTAGTCTCTTATTTTTGGTCCCTCTTTTTATTATGTGTAGTGATCTGATTATATATAATGCTGAATTTTCAATTCTTCAATTGCTTTTCATTTTCCAAAATTCATCAATTCTAAAAGGGCCTTTAAGAACCCCATATTTTGCCATTTAAATGTTAACAAATGAGTTGAGAGCCTGGCTTACATTTAAATAAAGTAAATGGCATTTTAAACGTCTGGAGAAAATTGATTATGTTTGCCTACACTCAAGTAACAATATAATTTTCAATATTTGCTTTCAATTAGGATAAAAAAAGGTTTGATATCTAACTTTTCAAAACTTTTTAAGTGATCTGGCTTCCAAGTTAGTCTTTACCTTGCAGGAGGAAGAAGTGTTAAACTCAGGGATGGATAGATTTACTATAGAAAGTAATGAACAGAAAGCTGAAACAGAATTGGGAGGCAAGAAGGAGGAGCTCTCATGATGTACCACCAGAGCACAGCCCAACAGAAAGCTCTTTCTGGGAAGAACTCAGCCAATCAGAGACTAACAATTCAGCCAATGAAAAGCCACTACAATTTCAACTCTCAATTCTTCCAGTCAACTCACTGTTTACTACAGCCCTCTCAGACTCCTCCCCCTCTTTAAAAGAGGTCTCCCCTCTTTGCTGTGGGGGCACTTGCACTTGGCTGCCATCATGGCACACCCTGAGTTGTAATTCTTTGCTGATCCCTAATAAACATTTTTTTTGTTGTTGAAGAAATACCTGGCAATTTATTTGTTTTAGGTCAATACTACTATATTGGATACATGTAACAGATTTTTTTAAAGCCTCTTCACTAAGAACTTGCTTTCATGTAATGATCATGATATAAAATGAGTATTAGTAATGACCAGAAAAAAATGCAGCTAGTTAAAATACAGTTGCATTGAATTTTGTAGATACGATGTTTAGAAGTGTTAAGAAACAGGTTAGTAAGCATCTGCAAAGATTCAATTTAGGTAACTATTAAATCCTGCCCTTCTGTGACTTACTGAAAGTGAAGGTCTGTCACCCCATGGACTACAGCCCGCTAGGTCCTCTGTCCATGGAATTCTCCAGGCAAAAATAATGGAGTGGGTAGCCATTCCTTTCTCCAGGGGATATTTCCGACCCAGAGATCAAACTTGGGTCTCCCGCATTGCAGGCAGATTCTTTACCATCTGAGCCACTTATTAGCATTTGTTTTAAGAATACTAAAATAAAACATACAATTAAAAATAAAGTTGAGTTAAAACTTCAAATAAAATTCAGTAAAATATTTAGTGTAGAACTAAAATGTACAAATATTTTCCCAAAAAATATATTCACAGTTCTCAATCTATGTAGCTCTTGAATAAAGCTTCCAAATGGGTACATTAAATGTCAGAATTGACGTATTAACTCAAGGCCCAGTTTTGTTTTTTGTCTTTATAGTAACTGTTCTCATTGCTTGCTATCAATTTATGGTTGAATCTAGTATACAGGGAGAAGGCAATGGCACCCCACTCCAGTGCTCTTGCCTGGAAAATCCCATAGATGGAGGAGACTGGTAGGCTGCAGTCCATGGACACAACTGAGCGACTTCACTTTCACTTTTCCCATTCATGCACTGGAGAAGGAAATAGCAACCCACTCCAGTATTCTTGCCTGGAGAGTCCCAGGAATGGCAGAGCCTGGTGGGCTGTTGTCTATGGGGTCGCACAGAGTCGGACACAACTGCAGCAACTTAGCAGCAGCATAGTATATAGTACCACAGGTGTTAGAAACCACACCTGAGCCTAAAGCACAAAATGAACCCTTAATATGGGTGTGTGTTTCAACTCTATAACTAAAAGTTCTCCAAATTAACTTTCATTTAAAAATACAATATTGGGCTTCTTTGGTGGTCCAGTGGTTAGGAATCAGCCTTGTAATGCAGGGGACAGCAGTTCTGGGACGTGGTGGAAACATGATTTCTGACCATGCAGCAGCCTAAGGGGTCTCTGTCTTTCTCTTGCTCTTTCACTGTTCTGTATGGAACTCTCCACTATGGTTTTCTTTTCTACCTTACTGGCACAAGGTCTCTTTCTCACTTCTTATCTCCACTCTCTTCTAGGAATAAATTCCTAGATATCATTCCTAAACTGTGTACCCACCACTGTCAAACTTGGTGCTGTGTCAGACAAAATCATCAGATGATTCCCAATTCTATCTTAGGTGCCAGGAAGATAGGGCAAAGGATTTGGGGTTCTTCTGCTGTCCAGTCTCTCACTTCACTTCAATGTCCAGAAATCTATGAGAATTTCTCTGCCTGCTGGTCTCAGAGCCTTGAAGCCTGTGCCATCTTTTCATAGTCCCCAACTCCAATTTCTCCAAGAGTTTCCCTTTCCATCTACTCACCCCCTTCACTCCAGTCCTTGGCAGCTTCCACACTGCTATGGATAGCCTATCAGGATGGTCACTCTGCAGAAGTCTGAATTATAAACTCTGTGGATGCTCAGTCTCAGAAATATGCCCCAGAGTAGGAAGACTTATCATTGGACATAAGGTCTATAAGACAAGGGGTCTCTCCTCAGTAAAGTCCTGACAACCAGCCTACACTGGAAAGCCCTTCTCCAACCATACTGGGTTGGGCACCCTGCACAGGGTTATCATGGGGGGCCAGAGACATCTGGTCAGAAATTAACAGGAGAGTAGAGGATGCCTGAAACCTCTTCAGGTTTGAAGGGAATTTGGGAAATGCTCTGAATCCCTTCAGGTTAAAGCCTCCTGGTAAATGTTTCCAGGATGCTGGATTCCATTCTAGGAGTGCTGTCTTTTTCTTGGATGCAGGTTACTCAACAGAGGAGGATCCCCCTCCAAGCCAAGAGAAACATTTCTGGAGTAGAGCCTTGGAAATTCTTTAAAATTGAGAAATTCTTTAAAATTCTTTAAATATAAAGAAACAAGTTCTACTGTAGCAGAGCCTGGTCTTTGTATAAGTTGGGAGATGGCATGAAAACAGGTCTCCAAATCATAACACCATTCTGCAATTGTATGTTTATTGCTGCAGAATGGGAAAGTGGACTGACAGTCCATATGTTCAGCCTTTCATGGTCTTTTACAAAAATCCTTCCCTATACAGCTCCTGTGAGTGTCTAGCAGTCTCTGGCAGAGGTGTGGGACATAGTCGTCTATGGTGGGGTCAGGGGTACTGAATACAACAGTCCTGGGAGCTGCAGCATGCTGGCGTAAGTCCTTTTGAAGGAGGTTGCCATTACCTCTGTTACCCCTACCATAGCTTGGCCTCAGGCAAAACTACAAGGAGGGTATGCAGCCCCACCAGTTAACAGAAAATTGGATTAAAGATTTACTGAGCATGGCCCTAACCATCAGAGCAAGAATCAGTTTGCCCTACAGCCAATAACTCCCATCTGGAAGCTTCCACAAGTCTCTTATCCTTATCCATCAGAGGCCAGACAGAATAAAAACCATAAACACAGAAAACTAACCAAACTGATCACATGAATCACAGCCTTGTCTAACTCAATGAAACTCTGAGCCATGCCATGTATGGCAACCCAAGACAGATGGGCCACGAAGTAGAGTTCTGACAAAACGTGGTCCACTGAAAAAGGAAATGGCAAACCACTTCAGCATTCTTGCCTTGAGAATCCTGTAAACAGTATGAAGGGCCAAAATATATGACACTGAAAGAATTTCCCATGTCAGTAGGTGTCCAATATACTAACGAAGAGTGAAGAAAGAGCTCCAGAAAGAATGAGGAGACTGAGCCAAAGTGGAAATAAGACCCAGTTGTGGATGTGTCTGCTGGTGTGAAAATTAAGTCTGATGCTATGAAGAACAATATTGCATGGGAACCTGGAATGTTAGGTCCATAAATAAGGTGAATTGAAGTGGTCAAACAGGAGATAACAAGAGTAAACATAGACATGTTAGGAATCAATGAACTAAAATGAATTGGAATGGGTGCATTTAATTCAGATGATCATTATATCTACTACTGTGGGAAAGGATCCCTTAGAAGAAATGAAGTAGCCCTCACAGTCAACAAGAGACTGAAATGCAGTACTTGGATGCAATCTCAAAAACAACAGAATGATCTCTGTTCATTTCAAAGGCAAACCATTCAATATCACAGCAAACCAAGTCTATGCCCCAACCACTAATGCTGAAGAAGCTGAAGTTGAATGGTTCTGTGAAGACCTACAAGACCTTCTAGAATGAACACCAAAAAAAAGATGTCCTTTTCATCATAGGAGGCTAGAATGCAAAAGTAGGAAGTCAAAAGATACCTGGAATAACAGGCAAGTTTGCCCTTGGAGTACAGAATGAAGCAGGGCAAAGGCTAATAGAGTTTTACCAAGGGAATGCACTGGTCATACCAAACACCCTCTTCCAATAACAAAAGAGATGACTCTACACATGGACATCACCAGATGGTCAATAGCAAAATCAGACTGATTATATTCTTTGCAGTGGCAGATGGAGAAGCTCTATATAGTCAGCAAAAACAAGACCGAGAGCTGACTGTGACTCAGATCATGAACTCCTTATTGCCAAATTCAGACTTAAATTGAGAAAAATAAGGAAAACCACTAGGCCATTCAGGTATGACCTAAATCAAATCCCTTATGATTATAATGTGGAAGTGAAAAATAGATTCAAGGGATTAGATCTGACAGAGTGCCTGAAGAACTATGGACTGAGGTTTGTAACACTGTACAGGAGGCAGTGATCAAAACCATCCCCAAGAAAAAGAAATGCAAAAAGGCAAAATGGTTGTCTGAGGAGGCCTTATGAATAGCTGTGAATAGAAGACAAATGAAAGGCAAAGGAGAAAAGGAAAGATATATCCATCTGAATGCAGAGTTCCAAAGAATAGCAAGGAGAGATAAGAAAACCTTCCTCAGTGGTCAGTGCAAAGTATAGAGGAAAATATCAGAATGGGAAAGACTAGCGATCTCTTCAAGAAAATTAGAGATACCAAGGGAATATTTCATCCAAAGATGGGCACAATCAAGGACAGAAATGGTATGGACCTAACAGAAGCAGAAGATATAAAGAAGAGGTGGCAAGAATACACAGAACAACAATACGGAAAAGATCTTAACGACCCAGATAAACACAATGGTGTAATCACTCACCTAGAGCCAGGCTTCTGGAGTGCAAAGTCAAGGGGGCCTTAGGAAACATCAGTAGGAACAAAGCTAGTGGAAGTGATGGAATTCCAGCTGAGTTATTTCAAATCCTAAAAGATATGCTGTGAAAATGCTGCACTAAATATAGCAGCAAATTTGGAAAACTCAGCAGTGACTCCAGAACTAGAAAAGGTCAGTTTTCATTCCAATTCCAAAGAAAGGCAATGCCAACTCCCTCACAATGAAGACCCATTACAGCCAATAATAAAATAATAAATAAATAAAAATATAATGCTTATCAAAGGATTAAAAATAAAATTTAATAATTGAAAAAAAATAAAATTGTGTGTGTGTAAAATGTAAAACTCAACCATAACTTGTAGATACTAAATTAGGATTCAGATCTATAAAAACTTTTCCGAGAGTGGTCTTACTGACACTTTTAGAATTGTTGGCCTGTGGTAATATATAAGACTCTTAGTCAGTTTTATTATTGTTCTAAATATTCCACCGTCAATGCACTCTCTTACTGATTGGCCTAGAAACATGGGGTAGTTAAGGCAACTGATAATATTTAATACTCATAAGACAGTAAAAGCTAAGTTGGTAAACAGGCAAAGATTATGAAGGCAAAGTATTTTCATTTTGTCTTACTCTTTATTGTTTTAATGACATTTGTATTAAAGTACATTCTTAGTAAAAACTTTACTGCCCATAACGCTTTATGCTTTTGGATGACCCATTAACTGGCTTTTTTAATAGAAATATATAGTTTTAAAAAAAACATACTGTATAAAGCGACATCTGATGCTTTTAATTTTAGTCAGCTAGAAAATGAATAAGTTTTGAAAGAGGAGAGTCTGAAATGGTAGGTTATAAAAATTTAGACTCATAAATTATATATAATTTACTGTCTAATATACATACGACTTCATTTAGTATTCGCTGTAGTAACAGGCATCCAAATTACTGCCAAAACAAAGCAGTAAATTCGTAGCACGGTATACCACTTTAATTAGGACAATTAAATATCACTCTTCATTTTTAGCACCAACTAACATTTTTATTTGTAAGTTACCCTCAACTTACTTAAAAATACTTTGAATCAATTTATATATACAAATATACTCTCTTCAATTCTGAAACATGGGGCACACTTTTCAGCCACAGTGTACAAACCATTTATAAGGTTTCTCAAGCCAGTTACAAGATTAATAATAACTTATAAGGAAATCTGTCCTCACAAGACACAAGGCTACACTGCACCATCAATGTTTATATGATATATTTTTCTGATTTATTTTAGACACAAGAAGTTAACATTTACAGTGTTCCTCAACTTCATATTAAAATTACAATGTATTCTTCAACAGGACCTTCACTAAACAGCTTTAAAAATCCAAAACTTACTCTTAAGTGAGAAAACATATTTCTTTGCTTTGTATCATTAAATAATTAAGTTAAACTTAAGATTAATATGCAATTATTTTAATGTTTCATTATTATAATTGATTCTGATTAAGTATTCTGACTTTTAGCCATATGTTTAGACTTTTGGTCTAAACCTATACCTATGTATTACCTTAATTGTAAATATGTAAATTCCCAGATCTTTGAGCTGAACAGGAAGGGTATTTCTAATATTAAAAAGTTCAATATATTCCACAATAAACCAACATAATTCATATATAACCAAATATTATATTTAAAACAAACTCAGTTTTTACTCTGATGGGTGTTCTTTCCATGCCTTCAATTAATCAATATCCTGTCCAAACAGCATGTTGAAAAATTCTCAGTGAAGTTTATGTCACACCATTTCATTTCCTACTCTGATCTAATTATTCACAGTAGCCCTCAGCAGTCATCTTGTCCAGGTTATTGGGTTTTGTGATTGATTTTATTCTCAGATGTGACATTATGTTAACTAGAATCTGATAGAGAATTATGATATTCAAAAAAACAGTAAATCTGTAACTGCTATCATTAAGTGGTTGTGATGAAGGGGTTGAAGTCCATAAAACTTCACTGATGTTCATATTTCCTTATTACAGACTAAGTGTATATGTTCCTCCCATCCCCCACCAAATTCATATGTTGCAGTCCTAACCACTAATGTGATGGTATTTGGAGGTGGGGACTTTGAGAAGTTATTAGGCTTAGGTTAGGTCATAAGCTTGAGTCCCTCATGATGGGATCAGTGCTTTTACAAAAGAGGAAGAATCACAAGAGATCTCTGCCCTTCCCCTCCCCAACCCACCCTTACTCTCTATGCATGCACCAAGGAAAGACCTGTGAAGACATAAGCCAGGAAGGAGACACCAAATACTGAACTAATAAATGTCTGTTGTTTAAGTCACTCAGTTTATGATATTGTTACAGCAGCTTGAGCAGACTAAGACATTCCAAACCACAAAAGTCACAGGATGAAAACCACTAAACTCTACCCAAATTTTTCTTTTCTAAAGAGATGTTTGATTTTTTCTGATTATAAAATATCAATTTGTCACTAAAATGAAGGCTCAAAGTTCATAATAGAAATTGAATACTCATTTTACCTAAAGATAATTAGTGTAAGTTCTTTGTACCTACATTATATCATCTTATCATATAATTTAAAATTCCCACCACTTAATTTGATAACAATATAGCCATGTAAATATATATATAATATATATTAAAGCCACATAAATGCTTATAATTTACCAAATTTACCTTTGGTGAATACTCAGGTTTTTTTTCCTATGTTTAATATTAGGTATTATTTGATAATTAAAATATTCAGGCCAGGAAAAAAAAAAAAAGCTACATCTAGTTACATAGGCAATGAGTTTAGGTACTTGTTTCCTGATATTTAATTTCACTACATTTGCTCACTCTTCCCTTCAAGTAAAGAAAGGTAAGCTTGAAGAAAGATGATTTGAAGAAATTCCTCCTTTGCTGTATTCATCTCCTAATCCAAAGTAAAGTTTACCAAACCTGGTACATGTCCTGGGGCTTCATGAAATGTGGCAGCCACTGAACTCTTGGTGAGAGGTAAATTATAGAGGGGAAGAGTACATAACACAGGTATTTTGGGTTTGTTCAGAGGATGCATGAAGATAGTCTCAAGAGAAAACAGTATCCTGAGCACAATTTTTTGACACCATCTTCTCTGATGTTGACACTAACTTGTAAGCTGAATCAGAGTTTGGGGCAGGAAAGTAAAGCTCACAGAGACACATGTGGGAGGATTCAGGTTCTCCCACATGTTGGGATGTTGGCAGAAGAAAGCAAGCTCAAGACTTTGTTCTCCTCTTGACTGAACTGCAGCCAATGAGACTAGCAGATAATATTCCTGAGCAAGAATGAGAAATCAAAAGGTTCTGGAGACAACAGTACTGATGGAAAATATCCAACCCTAGCAGAAGGGCGATACTTTCCTGTCCTTATCCTAGGAGTATCCACAAGATGCTTTGGTTGGGAAAACTGCAGAGCAGCAACTCAGATTGGCCAACAGTGTTCTAACACATGTAACTGAGGAAACCTCAGAATGTCACAAAAGAAAACGATGACAAATATCCTTCAAATGGTTTGCTGTCCATAGCCAGCGGGAGATTCTTTTGGGCCTTTGGCCATTTAGAGTGTTTTCAAAAATTTTACCTTCATACTGAGCATGAAAAGAGAAATAAGTAAAAGCAACTAACAGTGGATCTTCACAGGACTAGGAAGCATAATATGAAGGACAGGCCGCTTCATGTGCAGCAGAAATGTTGTAAGACATAACAAATGAACATAATACTAACAGTTAACAGTACATAATCTAAAGCATCTGAATGTGAACATTACTAGATTACAGACGTGTCATCACTGTTGATAATTAAATTAGTCAATTAGAATATTAGTGGAAGGAATCTCAGCTAAATACAAAACACTTCAACACCAAGAGAAAAAGAAAAGGGTCCTAAAGGATATATCTTTGAGACCAAATATGGAAATTGGTTTCACGAGGAAAAAAAAAAGTCTATAGTTTGAAGGAAGACTTGAATGAGTTGAATAGGTATATTGAATAACAGGCAGAAGAAAAAAATAATGCCACATACCTAGATAAACCATAGAAAAAATGTCATGGGAAGCATCTGAGTTTAAACATATGAAATGTTATTTACCAAGGAAAAAGGATCAAGACCTAAAAAATAATATACTTAGATATGTTATCTGTCTTAGCTCAGGCTGCTACAACAAAACATAGACTGGGTGGGTTAAAAAGCAAAAAAAAATAAAATTTGCATAGTTCTGAAAGCTGATTAGTCTAAGATGCGGGTGCCAGTATGGTCAGGTTCTAGTAAGAGCTCTTTCTGAGTGGCAGTTGGCTGCCTTCTTTCTGTACGCTTATAAGGCCGTTCTCAGCATCTGTGCGTGGAGAGAAAAATTTCTCTTTCCTCTTCTTACAAGGCTGTTTATACTATTGAATTAGGATTCTACCCTTATGGACTTCACTTAACCTAATTACCTCCTAAAAGCATTCCCCAAATACTGTCACATTGAAGTAGGACTTCAATATACAAACTGGGTTGGGTGTGGGGTGAGGATAAAAGTCTATCTATAGCAGCACACTTCTTAACCTTTAGTAAAGAGATATTCAAAGATTTAGAGACTACATCTTTAATACTCCATCTTAATACCTGGTAAAGGATTCTAATCAATCCATAAATGAGGCAAAAGAGACCATAAAATGGAGAATGATCAGGAATGGAAACAGTGATCTGTAATAATAAACCTTATGCTATATGTAATTTGATAGTAAATACTGTTGTTAAAGATTTGTAAATATGCCACAAATAATTCTTTTGAAAGAAAAGTGTTTCAAAGGAAAACCAACCAAAAGAACTAAAATCACTGAGTCCTCAACAAGCTCAGCAAAATGCATATAAGTTTCTAGGGGAGGGAAGAGAAGGAAGTAAAGACATTTGAAATATTTCATTCTGTGAGAGAATGCTCTTAATGTTAATATAATTTCAAATGCTATTCAACTTATTCCAGTATTCTGTGGACATGTAAGAATTAATTCCTTCCTGTTTATCAGGACAAAAATTTCTCCCCAAAACTATATTCCTCATTTTCTCCAATTACTTGTCCCACCTCATATACAACCCTAGAACACTGATATTCTAACACTTAATATCCCCTAAGAAATCCTAAAATGTACAAATGATTATCTGTTTTAAATTAAAAAGTCAAGAAGTCTCACTGATGTAAAGGATACAAATTTTCAGGGGTAATAATTTTCAAACATCTTAAGCCACTTTTTTCGGTTTCTTTGTAAAAAGAACAGAAAGGGATAAACTGAAGTATAACTACAAAATACACTCATGTTAGAAATTCAGTGAATACTTGCTCAAATACCAATATATAAATATAAAATCAAAATTGAGTTTTTAAGTGTATTTGTGCTTTGTAAGGTCTACCTACTCAGATAGAAAAACTGAACCAGTGGAACAGACAGAGAAAGAACAATGTTTGAAATACACATATAATGTAGAAAAATAAATAGAATTCTTTGTCTACATTTTTATTTGCTAATATTAAATAGGCATTGACACAAACCATACATGAATGGACTAGATGGTATCTCTCTCAGATTTATATGGTGAAGCCCAAACACCCAGTGTGATGGTATTTGGAGATGAGGGTGTTTATGAGATGCTTGAGCTTAGACATGGTCATGAAGGCTGGGTCCTCACAATGGGATTAGTGCCCTTACGTGCTGCATGCTTAGTCATGTCCAACTCTTTGCAGCCCCATGGACTATAGCCTGCAAGGCTCCTTGTCTAGGAATTTTCCAGGCAAGAATACTTGAGCAGGTTGCCATTTCCTACTCCAGAGGATCTTCCCAACCCTGGGATCAAAATCATGTGTCTTATATCTCCCATATTGGCAGGTGGATTCTGAAACCACTGTGCACCTAGGAAGCCCGACGCTCTTATAAGAAGAAACAAAAGTTACACACCATTTCTCCCTCTCCTCAACTCCATGTGCATACACTCAACAAAAATCGTGAGCACACAGCTTACAAGAGGAAAGAATTAAGATTTTTTTTAAATGAGGAAACTGTTCAAGAGTTGACTCCATTAGGAAGGGAAAATATTAGGGTAATGAGTATCCAGAAGGAGAATAGATTACAGAGTTTAAAGAAGTAATAGCTGAGAACTTTCTAAACCTAGAGAAGGAACTGGAAGTATTAATACAAGCCCATGAAGTTAAGAGAGCACCAAATTACCTCAATACAAAAAGAGTTTCCCCACGATACACTAAATTGTCAGCAGTCAGTAACAAAGAAAAATAAATTAAAGGCAGTCAGGGAATAAAGGGAAAAGGTTTCTTACAAAAGTATCCACATTAGTCTATCAGCAGTCTTCTCAGCAGAAATTCTACAAGCCAGGAAGGAGTGAAATGACATACTCAAAATATTGAAAGATAAAACTGTCAGCCAAGAATATTCAGAAAAGTTATCATTCATATATAAAAGAGAATTAAAGACCTTCCCAGACAACAGCTGTGGGAGTTCACCACTAAACCCATTTTACAACTGCTTAAAGTAGCTCTTCTACCACAAAGGCAAAATGCACACACAACTTTGAGTAAGGTGATAGAATTAGAAAACTGCAACTGTCATCAGAGTAGGTTTTTAAATACTAAAAGGTTATAAGGGAAAAAATTAGCTACTTCAATTTGGTAATAAACTCAACATTAAAAGAAGGATAATTTCAGACAACACAAACACAAAAGAGGAAGAGGAAAAGGACGGAATCCATATAGGCAAAGTAAGTAAGATGCTATTAGAAGAAAAAGGACAGTTTTATCTCGAGACATTTTATACAAACCTCATGGTAACCAGTTGGAGAAGGAAATGGCAACCCACTCCAGTATTCTCGCCTGGAGAATCCCAGGGACGGGGGAGCCTGGTGGGCTGCCGTCTGTGGGGTCACACAGAGTCGGACACGACTGAAATGACTTAGCAGCAGCAGCATGGTAACCAGAAAACAAATTTAGAGCAGAGACATTAAACAAAATGTAGAAAATGGAGAAAAACATAATAGAAAATCAAACTAGAAGGTCATGCAGAAAAACAAAAGCAAACAAACAATGGAGATATAGAGCAACCAGAAAAAATAAAAATAAATGGCAGTACTAAGTCCTCAATAATCACCCTAAATGTAAATATACTGAACTCAAAAGAGAGTGGCTAAATAGATTAAAAAACAAGACCCAAATATATGCTGCCTTCAGAAGACATCTCACCTCCAATGACAAACAGGCTCAAAGTGAAAATCAAAGATGATACTCCAAGTAATTGCCAGTCAAAAGAAAGAAATAAAGCTACACTCGGATAAAATAGATTTCAAGACAAAAAGGGTAATGAAAGAAAAATGGACAATACCTCATCATAGAGGGGACAATTCACCAAGAAGATGTAACAAATAATATATATGCACTCTATATATGAGCATCAAAATATGTATAAGAATTACACATAGACCTAAAAGAGCAATTTACAGCAACACAAAAGTACTAGGGGACTTTAGACACCTCACTCACATCAATGGATAGGTCATCCAGTTAACAAGAAAACAACAGTCTTAAATGAAATGTCAGACTAATTGAGTTTGATAGATTTAAACAGAACACTCCATCTAAATTCAGCAGAATACATATTCTTCAACTATATATGCAATCTTCAAGGATAAGACTACATGTTGAGACACAGGTTAATAAATTTTATATTGAAATCCAGCATCTTTTCCAATTACAATGCTATAAAACTAAAAATCAATTATAAGAAAAAATCTGGAAAAGCCATAAATAAAAGATTGAAAAACATGCTACAGAACAACTACTGGGTCAATGAAGCAATCAAGGAAAAATAAAAATACCTGAAGACAAATGAAAATGAAACACAGCACGCCAAAATCTATGAGATGCAGCAAAAATGATAATAAGAGAGAAGTTTATAGCAATACAGGTCTGCATCAAGAAACAAGAAAAGTCTCTAAACAAGCAAAGTACTAAAGGAACTAGAAAAAGAACAAATAAAGCCCCAAATGAGTAGAAGGAAGGAAGTAAAGATCAGAGTGAAAGATGAATGACATAGAGACTAAAAAGACAATATGAAAGATTCAAACTAAGAGCTGGTTCTTTGAAAAACAAAATTTACAAACATGTAGCTAGAGCCATTGAGAAAGAATCAAGAAAACACTGGTAAATCCAATCAGAAAAGAGGAGAAACTTTAAGATATATCAGAAATACAAAAGGCTACCTAAAATAAGTGAACACATTCTTAGAACCATATAACCAGGACTGAATCATAAAGAAATGGAAATATATAGACTGATCATTAGTACAGAAGTTGAAACTGTAATCAAAAACCTCCCCCAAAAACAAAAACCCAGGACTATACAACTTCACAGATGAATTCTATCAAATATTAAAAGATTTAATACATATCTGTCTCAAACCCTTCACCCCTCCAAAAAAAACTTTGAAAAGGAATTCAACCTAACTCATATTACCAAATGATATTAATATCAGAAAGACACATAAAAATTATAGACCAATATCTCCAATGAACATAGATGTAAAAGTCCTCAACAAAATATTAGCAACCCAAACACAATAATACATGAGAAGGATCACATGACATGATGAAGTAGGATTTATTCCAGAGATGCAGTTTAACTTCCACTAAAGAAAAACTAAACTTAAATGATACACTACATTAAGAAAATGCTAAAAGATGTATTGTCTCAGTAGATGCAGAAAAGCATTTGACAAAAATTCAATACACGTTTATGATAAAAAAAAAAAAACTTTCAATAAAGAGATTATAGAAGGAACATACTTCAACACAATAAAGGGCATACATGACAACTCCACAGCTAGCATTGTACTCAATGGTGAAAACTGAAGCTATTCTTCTAAAATCCAGAATAATCCAAGTATGACTATTCTCACTAACTCTTATTCAACGTATTATTGAATCTAGTCAGAGCAATTAGAAAATAAAAAATAAACACATCCAAACAAGAAAGGAAGAAGTGAAGTTGCCACTTTATAGGTGATATGATTTTTCTTTACAGAAAATCCTAAAGACTCCACACACACACACACACACACATGAATAATAAATGCAATAACATTACAGGGAACAAGAACAAAAATCCTTTGTACTTGTGTATGTTAACAATGAGTCAGCAGAGGACAGATACGACACATAGGAATAATACACCAAAGATATTACAAGAAATTCAAGATACAAATGTCAAGATATTCTGAGTTCATGAATTGGAAAAGCTAACATCACTTCTTGGCCTTTTGACTAAGATTAAGTGTAGCATGGGGGCCTCCCATATGGCACAGTAGTAAAGAACCCACCTGCCAATGCAGGAGGACTCAGAGGACACAAGTTTGACCTCCACCTCAGGTCAGGAAGACCCCCACAACCACCCTGGGTCAGGGAGACACCCCCCCACCACCCCAGATCAGGAAGACCCCTTGGAGGGGGAAATGTTAATCTACTCCAGTATTTTGTCCACTCCATGGACAGAGGAGTCCGTGGGCTACAGTCCATGAGGTCTCAAAGAGTTGGACATGACTGAGTGACTGAGCACAACGCTGCTTTCGATTTTATGGACATTTAAACAATCTACAGATTCAGATTGCAATCTATCAAACTCCAAGACATTTCACAGAAATTAAATAAAAATTCTAAAATTTGCATGGAACCAGACAACCTCAAATAGCCAAAGTAATCTCAAGAAAAAAGCTGAAGTTATCCAACTCCCTGATTTCAAACTAATGCAAAGCCATAGTAATCAAAACAGCACGGTACTGGCAAAAAAAAAAAAAAAAAAAAACAACCCACAGATCAATGGAACAATTCTGTTCTGCAATTAAACCCATTTGTGTATGGTCACAATTTATGACAAAGAGCAGAGAACATACAATGGACAAAGGATAGTCTCTTCAACAATTTATTAGCAGAAAAACTCACAAAAAACTAGAACCACTATCTTACACCACTTAAAACTCAGTGGATTAAACAAGTGAATATAAGACCTGAAACAATAAACTCTAGACAAAAACATAAGCAAAACACTGACATTAGTTCTAGCCATATCTTTTTCTTGACTAAGGAGACATATCAAGAAATAAGAAAAATAAGCAAATTGGACTATAAACTAAAAATCTTCACATAATGAAGCCATCATCAAAATGAAAGACAAGCTACTGAATGGAAGAAGTTTACAAATGATATAACCAATAAGGGGGCAGCATACAACTCGATATCAACAAACAATCCAATTAAAAGTAATTGGTAGAGAAGCTGAATAGACATTTATCCAAAGAAGACATACAAATGGCCAACAGGCACATAAAAAGGAGTTCAATATCATTGTTTACTAGGGAAATGCAAATCAAAACCCCAGTTATTATGCCATAACTGTTAGAATGGTTATTATCAAAAAGGCAAGAAATAACATTGCAGACAGGATGTGGAGAAAAGGGGATTTTTCTAAACTGTTAGTGAAAATGTTAAGTCGGTGCAGCCACTATGTAAAATAGCATGGAGATTCCACAAAAAGATTAACTAGCAGGGTCCAGTTATCCCACCTGAAAGCAGCTTTTCTGCCCCTTTCCTGCTTGCCCATTTTTGTTTACCTCTAACCTTAAAAGAATTAAATTATAGGAATGAGATTACTAGGCAATTTATCTTAATTTCTACATTCACTCTATGCCTTGTCTAACCTGTTGATTCTTTTCTTAGATAGAAAGAATGAAAAACAAAGCAGTTAAAAAAAATCAGAAACTCTCTACCATGGGCTCAGGACACAATTCTAACTTTTCCCCAGATTGCTCGCTTTTCTGATTATAGCACCTTTCCTTTCTACTGACATTTGCCACTCAGATTATTAGCTTTCAAGCTGTGAGCAAACAAACCTGAGTTTGGTAATACCACGTCTGGGTATTTATCCCAAGAATATGAAAACACTAATTCAAAAAGATAAATTTCCTCTTATGTTCACAATAGCATTATTCACAATAGCCAAGATATGAAAACAGACTAAGTGTCCATCAATGAATGAATAGAGAAGATATGGCATATGTACACAATGGACTGTCACTTGGCCATAAAAAAGGATGAAATCTTGCCATTTATAACATGGATAGACCTTGCGAGTATTGTGCTAAGTAAAAAAAAAAAATCAGAGAACACAAATAGTATATGATTTAATACATGTGGAATATCAAAAAACTAAGAAACAAAGTTAAAACACACACACACACATACACACAACCCTAACACACCAAATGGAGAAGGAAATGGCAACCCACTCCAGTATTCTTGCCTGGAGAATTCTGTGGACAGAGGAGCCTGGTGGGCTGCTGTCTATGGGGTCGCACAGAGTCGGACACGAATGAAGCGACTTAGCAGCAGCAGCAACACACCAAACAGAAACATATATAGATATAGAAATCAGAGTATTGGTTAGAGGTGAAGAAGCTGTTGGAGAGGGAAAAATGGATACAGAGAATCAACTGTATAGTGACAGATGGAAACTAAATTTTTGGTGGGGAGGACACCGTAGTCTATACAGAAGCAGAAACGTTAATGTTGTCCACATGCAACATGTAAACTATTATATATCAATGTTACCTCAATAAAAAATAAATTTAGAAACTAATATAAAAACATTTATTTTTCCCCCAAGCTCTTTAGTTAGGGCTTCTAACTTCTTTAAACTCCTGAAAATATCAAAGTGTGACTAAATAATCATAAAAAATATAAATAATAAAACTATTATGAAGTTGAATATAAATTCCTTATTGGTATAATTACATATAAATTTGACTTATAGTGTATATATAGGTAAACTGATTATGATAATAGCAGTGGTTAAGAACTTAGAAAAGCATAATAAACAAAGCTAAACTAAATTATTACAGATTGTGACTACTATAACAGGGTAGAGGAAACTGGTTTCTAAAATGTTTTGAAATTTATACTTTACCTACTTAAATTTGAAAAGTTAAATTCAATGTCTACTTTGTCAAAATGTCACAAGTTACTTATCAGAATTAGAAATACTAGGACCTAGTATTCAATGGATTCAAGTGGCTTATATTACTTTGATGTGACTGCCCCCTTGTCCATGCTCCAAGTCCAGTTCTAATAATGATTTTTAACAATGTTTCTTCTTCCTTAAATTCCTAAATCATCTAAACACTTTTTTATTTAGGCAAGTTTCCTTAGTGAAACAAACAATTTTCAAAAGTTAACATTGCCCTCTGGTGAACTATTTAAGATGACTACGTAACCTGCATAGCTCAAAATTAAAATGGCACCTTGACAGTTACCTAAAAAAATTTAGAAGTTAAGTCAATTTTTAGTAATTCAAGTTTAAAAAAGAAAGCAACATCTGCGTCTCATTTTATTAGATCAACCAACAGAGAACATTTTTGGAAGGAGGGTACTAAATTATCTTAATTCTAGCTATGTAACAAGGGCTCTGGAGGTAATCATTTTCCTTCTCATTTCATTCAACACATAAAGATCTGATTTCTTGTATATTTCTTTCTTTTCAATGTAGGCGGGGAAAAATGAACACTTCTTTCTCCATTCACTATCCAAAACAAGCATTCTCCGACAAAGTGCAAACATTTTCTGCTGTGTTAAAACTCACAGTTCTCTGCATCCATTCATAAATAGCTATATATGTTTTTCTTTAACTCAAAGCTTGATTATATAGTATATTCTTATAAGGTTATATATAGCAATGTTTTGTGTAATAAAGTTTATATTATAAACAAATTTATAAAAGGTTATTCCCAGTTATGTAAGATATGCTCCTTTTGTCTATAATGCTTTTACTATTTTAAGTACTGGTTAATGCATTTTCTGAAGTGATAATAATATGCTCCTAGGACCAATGATCAGCATTAAACCCCGTCATGAAACCACAATCTAAAGGTCAAGTGTCAGTAAAATTGTCATCAGTTGTCAAGGGTCAATAAAATAGGCTCTAAATTTGTCTGCTATCTCACTAACATGTTCTCAGAAAAGTTCTCAGAAGCGTGATGGTCTATAACATTGTTTTGTCATTTAATTGCATTTAATAATTACATAATACGTCATTGTTAAAGTAGTCAAATCTTAAACCATCATAAAGAACATTATTGACTGGGGTTTGTTTTCTCGATCTTGGATAATAAGTCAGGGCCTCTTATTATATGTCTTTATTTTACTGGTATTCTTAAGAACTCAATTTTTTTTAAAAGTTCTCATTACTGTCTCATTTTTGTTTTGGAGAATTCTTTATTTCTATCCAGATTAAATGTGTTATATTAAAAAACACTATTCATATATGTAATACCATATTTGTTGACAGCACATACTTTAAAAAATAATGCCCACTGCTATTCTTGTTACCTACCAAATGTGCTTTCATGTTATAAAACTATGATTTAATACATTTGTGATATCACATCTTAAAAAATAAATCAGAAAACATGAACTACAGTATCATGTTTGTGTATAGCTTTTAGATAATTGGGGATTTATATGTCTTTATTAACAAAGTCTCATTAGGTTAACAGATTTTTGGTACCCTTCAGTAAAATTTGCTTTTGTCTGCAAAATTATTCAGTACTTTACTTCATATAACATGACTGTGTCTATAAGTATGGCAGTATAGACTTAAGTCTTGCACTTTACAAAATAAAATGTGGCCTTAGTCTTCACAATTTTTGATAGGTACAATTGAAATATCTAATTCTGGGTTAGTAATCTATTTCTGGAATAATATAATGTTCAATACATATTATCAAATGTTCTCTTTTCAGACCATCAAATCTTCATTACTGTAGGATTCTAAAATTGATGATCAAGTTGAATCATTAACAGTTTATAAGTCACCAACAATTTTAGTGTTAATAAATAAATTAAACTGTTTAGAGCAAATAGCCTTGCAAGGAAAATACATCCACGGGACAAATATTGTTCACACTTACCAGTTCTTCCTGAAGTTGGGAAATTAGTTCATCCTTCTCTTTCAGCTGCAGCTTCAGCATTGAGCATTCATCTTTCATTATATCCTATAAAAACATCAAAGAGACAGCATAATAGACTTAGCCCTTTCCCTTCACTCTTGATAAGAAAGGTCAGTTGCACGCAGCAGGAGGTAACTGGATATGACTAATAAAACAAAGTTCCTCTACAATCTGACGTTTTCCATAATATACTCTATTTCAAAATAAACTAATGTATTCAAAGATATTATGTTATATATGATATATATACACATTTTTCTGATAGATAACAAAGTGGACAAAGGGAAATCGGACTAAGACAGAAATCAGGGATTCATCCTCAATTCTGTCCTCCTATTCTTGTGCATACATAATCAGTGGGATAAAAATAATTATACTTCAAAAGAGATACTTTATCATTTTTTCCTGTTATGATTAAATATTCATTCTCAAATGAATGGCTGTATTATGGCCTTTATCTTTAATGATAGCTCTATAACATTTTTCCCTTTCATTAGAGCTCTGTCTTTTGAGTATTTAACCTTGTCACTCTGCATGAACCCTCAGTAACAGCCTCCATGTATACAGTACACCCACATCTGTGACCTCTATTATTCTACACTGGAAACTCACTTACAAATACTTAATCTAAACCTATCTTCCAAACTTTCAGCCCACAAATATAATTATTTACTGAGCATACACTCAAAGTCCTACAGACATTCCGACTCAAATTTCATCATCTTCCTATTTCAAAAATTATTTCCATTTATTCCTCTCATTATCTTATTTCTAAAAATAGCCAGAAAAGCATCCCATACTCTCAGCTCATTCACAATCTGATCCCAGTCTGGTATCCAATTCTTTGATCTCAATCTTCTGTGTATTTCTTGGACTCACTCCTTTCTTATTTCTCATGGATTTACTCTAGGTATCCATTGCTTCATATCTGACTTACTGCATTAAGTCTCTGAACTGGTTCTATGTCTATCACCTTTCCCATCTGCCAGAAAAATTTTCCTAAATGGGAATTAATTACATCATTTCTTAATGTAACTAATCATTTCTTTCAGAGGGGAAAAAAAAAGTCAAAACTCTTTAGCACAACATATGGTACCTTTCATTCTCAACTACTTGAACATTTCTGGAATGGTATGTTTTCACTTCCAACTTTCTTATAACCTGTGCTCATTCCTACAGGATAGAGCTGCAGAAAATGGTTTCTTTCACGTCGTCTTGCTTTACACATGAATATCTCTGGGCTGCAATGCTTCTCTCTATCCCCCACAATTTCTCATGACATAGGAGGCATTCTAAACATTATTCCTTACTCTAGGTGGGAGCTTTCCCTTGTTGTTTTATGTTTCCCTTGAGCATGAAGTCATGTTTCACAGTGGCTAAATCACACAACATTTCACACAACACTAAACACTTCAAGGGTTGTTTGCTTGTCTCCCTAACCCACTTGAGGAGATCTTTATCTGAGTTGACAAGGAAGAACACAGCTAATGAATTAGAGAAAACAGTATTTGTTTATTCTAGTTCTTATGGCACTAATTTCTACTTTTAGTCTAAGCAATACAGAATATATGATTCAAATTTACTAATACTTCTTTTCATTTTCAGACAGCCAGTTGACTGGGAGATGCTAATTATCTGTCACTTTTATTTCATAGTGGCCCTGTTTCTTCCCTAAATCATGGGCTTTCATAGAACTTATATTCATCATTTTAATATTTATTTTCACAGAGTCTAAATGTTACATGTTACAATGTTAATGGTAAAAAGGCTTAGTTTGCTTGACAATGCAAAGAAAAGAACTGCAGGCTTAAAGGTAGGTAATAAAATTATGTCTCTTAGAATCAGAGGTATCTAAGGGCAAATTTGGGGTACTTCACTAAACTCTCTTTGTGGCTTCCTGCTCATTAATTAACTTCTTTGAGTTCCATGACATTATGGTGGAGATTGATAATATAAGACCATAAACTCTGACAAAAACTCTACTGCTCAGTACTTGTATTCCATATTTCCAGCCTTGCCTAATACCTCACTTAAGAAAAACTAACTCCCTTCATAAAATAAAATATTATCACTTTTTCTCTAGGAAACAAATATTGAGTTAGAGTTAAGGGTTGTTGTTTTTTTAGGAAACAAATATTGAGGTAGGGTTAAGGGTTGTTGTTGTTTAGATGTTAAGTCATATTCAACTCTTTTGCAACCCATGACTGTAGCCCACCAGGCTCCTCTGCCCATGGGATTTCTCAGGCAAGAAAACTGGAGTGGGCTGCCATTTACTTCTCCAGGGAATCTTTCCCATCCAGAGATTGAACCTGTGTGTCCTGCATTGGCAGATTCTTTACCATTGAGACAATAGGGAAGCCCTAAAAGTATCAAAGGTTTACCAAAAGGTTTACAAGATATATTAAAGAATAAAGCTATGTGAAAAGAAAAGAAGAATCAGAATTGGGGAAGGGGAAGAGTGGACCATGATACATACCTAACAAATCCTCTACCAGCTAAACCAGGAGCTCCAACTCCAAGACTGCCTGTAAGAGAAATGCCCTGTGGAAGGAAAGTGGGTGGGTTCTCCTCCCACTCCCTGTTCAGTCATTGGTTGGGAGCTGCCACATGAGCTAGATCTCAGCTGCTGCTGGTAATCCATTATCTCACACCACCCAGCGTTGAGCTTGACTTCAGCTGGAAGCAGTTAGTTAACTACAGGGGTTGCAGCTGGGTAGTGAGTCCGTTATTGAAATGGAGCCTGAATCTACTGTTTTTTAGTTGAATGTTAGCAAAAATATTTTTGTATATTAATTGATATTTTGTCAATGAATTCATTTAAAATGAAGATTTACCTATATTGTGGCTAATAGAAATTGTAAAGAAAATTATTTTCCAAAAACAAGCTGCCTTTACACAATTCTCTGATTTTTTTTTTCCCCCAGCTCTGGAAAGTTTTTTCAAGAAGTTCTTAATCTCACAGCTTTAAATCAGGTAGGTGTTAATACACTATTTGCACTTATTTAAGGAATAACACATATTAAAACACATAAATTTAATTTATCATATGACATCAGAAGCCAAAGACATTATAAAAGTCTCTTTATCAATGACTGCAAATGAATCTTGGCCACCTACAGTTCTGTTTTTAGTTGTTATATGTACTTTTGCAAAATTCATAGACGTTATCTGTCTAACACACAAGATGAAACCTTTAAACAATAGTTACTTAAATGAAAGCTACTCTCAGAGAAATCAATATTCCCTCGATATTCTCACTATCTGTGCAAAATTCTGGGACATGTTTGATAGAATACTCTGTTAGAAATTCTCTTGGTGTGTACAACTAACTAGATTTTAATATTCTTGGTTTTTAAAATAATGCTATTAACAGCCATTAACACAGGCTAATGTAACCAATTAACCTTACGGTAATTTAAATGCATATTACTTATGAAAATATATAATTGAATAATTATGGCATCCTTTGTTTCTCACTCAAGTATAACTGGTTCTAGGACTAATATAAATTCTATATTTCCTAATTCAATAATTATTCATAAATATGGAACTAATAATATGGTGGATTAAAGGGGTTGCAAATCCTTTGCTACTATTCCAAATGAAAGATGGAATCTAATGTTCTCTCCTTGGATCTGGATTGGTCTTATGGCCTTGCTTGACCAGGTGAATACAATGGAAGTAATTCTGTGTGATTCTCAGGACTAGATCAGATTTCAGTTCCCAGGAGGGTCTCTCAGAATGCACCTCTCAAGTTCCTCCCTTATAGAAAGAACATAGCAGTCATGCTAAAAAATACAAACTACATTTCACTTTCTTTGACAGCCTCTTAATGACATACCCAGCATCAGCAGCATCAAGTCTCAATCCTGAGAGTGAGCCATCTACATACCTAGCCTAGTGAAGTCTTTAGATGACCAAAGCTCTGACCAATATCTCACCATAACTGCCAGAGCTAAATCATTCCCAAATTCCTGACTTGTAAAATTGTGAACAAAATAAAAGTATAGTTTTAAGCCATTAAGTTTTGGGATGATTTGTTATTGAGATCATTAGAACATATGGACAAATTAAATTATTACAATTAGAATTAGTGTAAATTATGACTCATTATAGGTATACAAAATATATACAGTTAATTTTAAAAATATTTTGTGATTTTGAAGTATGATTTTTGTGATTAAAGTTATATGTATTATAATTTTCAAATTTATTTCATGTGAAGTATAAATATATTTTCAGTATTTAACCTACAAGAGAACTAAAAATACAGATGTAATAGTTTCTTAAAAATTATCTTATTTTACTTTTATTTTCTAAATTTAGAAAATTAAAGCCAGATACATATTTGGTTAATTTGCCCCAAATTCATTTAGCTGACTTCAGTCCCATATATTCCTACCATTTATTTTTGCATGAATTAGAATCGCCTCATTGTTTGAAACATGCATGAATAGAAATTAAGTTCCAAGAAATTAAAGGCAAGCAGATACTGTAAATCACCTCAAAAATTATCTTATGCTGAAATTAGAAATGCAGATTAAAAAATTAAATAATAATTTCTAACTCATGAATCTTCACATAATTCCTCAGGTAAAATTATAAACATAATTCTTGGCTAATATTTACAAAAAACATGTCAAAATTGGTACTGGGTCATCATGACTCTCTATTTATAGACTTTTGGTCCTTTCTCTGGAGGGCTTTATTTTATGACTTACAAACTGTTCCCTCATTCTTGTAAGTGGAAAAGTCAAAAGATTAAAAAATAAA
Source organism: Giraffa tippelskirchi (assembly GCF_054371585.1). Lineage (NCBI taxonomy): Eukaryota > Metazoa > Chordata > Mammalia > Artiodactyla > Giraffidae > Giraffa > Giraffa tippelskirchi. The sequence continues at coordinate 76,834,391 of NC_137275.1, read as the reverse complement.
GGAAACAGACAATTCTATCAGAGTAAACAAGGACAGATTGTTATGAACAAGTGAAAACAGAGAAAAAAGAAATAGGAGTATGGTAGGAGAAGCTAGAAGGACAGAGATCAGAAAACACAAAATATACAATAATTCACAATGTATTTTGCAGTTCTACCTAAACACCTGACCTCATGTAATCGTTATGCCAACTTAGCGTTAAAGCAGCATGTTACCTGCAACAACTGGGTAGCTAATGAAATAAACTGGCGCAGGCATATAATCATCTACACAGAGCTATAACAGAGCCTGCTTTTCAAATCCTGAAAGCAAAGTCAATAAAAACACCTCCCTAATTATTTAGTTTAAAATAATGTTTAAAATATTTTATAAGTAATTTCAGTATCAACAACTGCTACACGATTCTACAAAATTTTCTTTTGATAAGTATTCAATTTAAAAAAGATTCTAGGGGTTTCTGTGGTGGTCCAGTGGTTAAGAATCCGCCTTGCAATTCAGGAGACACTGGCTTGATCCCTGGTCTGGGAAGATCCCACATGCCACAGGGCAACTAAGCTCGTGTACCAACTACAGAGCCTGTATTCTGAAGCCCACAAGCAGCAACTACTGAACCCATGCGATGCAACTACTGAAGCCTGTGTGCCTAGAGCCTATGTGCCATGACAAGAGAAGCCACAGCAATGAGAAGCCCTCACACCACAACAAAGAGTAGCCCTTGCTTTCTGCAACTAGAGAAAGCGTGCACACAGCAACAGAGATCCAGCACAGCCAAAAGTAAATAAACATTAAATATATATATATATATTCTATATTTGATTTTATAACGTCATTGACTTCAGAGATGAACTAATATTCCACTGAATATTTACAAAAACACTGTGTTTTTTTAAAATATTGTTTACGTAGCAATATGAAATTTTAAAAAGGCATAAAAGGTGTTCAAAAGGTGTTCAAAGTAAGTACCTTAGAAATGTATTTCTAAGCATATAAATCAAATCAGTAAACAGCATTATCCCTTGACATAGTGGTATGCTGCTGCTGCTGCTGCTGCTAAGTCGCTTCAGTCGTGTCCGACTCTGTGCGACCCTATAGACGGCAGCCCACCAGGCTCCGTCGTCCCTGGGATTCTCCAGGCAAGAATACTGGAGTGGGTTGCCATTTCCTTCTCCAGTGCATGAAAGGGAAAAGTGAAAGTGAAGTCGCTCAGTCGTGTCCGACTCTTAGCGACCCCATGGACTGTAGCCTACCAGGCTTCTCTGTCCATGGGATTTTCCAGGCAAGAATACTGGAGTGGGGTGCCATTGCCTTCTCCGACATAGTGGTATATTGGCTATCTTTTCATTTGCAAATGTTACTCTTAGGAAATTCTATAACTTCTTACTGACCCACATCACTCAAGATAATGATAGTAATACCTTAAGCTAAGGCTTTCTAATTTATAAAACATGGGCTTCCTTTGTGGTTAAGCTGGTAAAGAATCTGCCTGCAATGAGGGAGACTTAGGTTCGATCCCTGGGTTGGGAAGATACCCTGGAGAAGGGAAAGGCTACCCACTCCAGTATTCTGGCCTGGAGAATTCCATGGACTGTATAGTCCATGGGTCGTAAAGAGTCGGATACAACTGAGTGACTTTCATTTTCCATGCACAGAATCTTGTTTTGCTGTCAGAATTTTTGGTGACCAGTTATTGAATAGAATGGTACATTTCTAGGATAAGCAGGGGGCAGGATAAGCAGGGCTTTGTTCATAGAAATTAAGCAGGGAAGATGATTGTATAAAAGGTCAAATTAAATGAAACCATTAATGAATAATACCAGGACCGTTAAGTTGTCTCCATTAGTCTCTTTACAGAATACGTGGTATTCTGATAATTTTTGAAATAGTTAAAAACATTAGCCTCTACTGAGAAAGTTGCTATTTTATTAAGTTGGTGAAAGTAATTACAATTTTTGCATTGTTGAAATTTGCCATTTAATACTGTAATATATTCTTACATAAATGTGGTTATGTTATACAACATTTTAATGCACATTTCTCCCTTCATGTTTTTTTGCTAATGACATTACTTGCTGTTTATTTGATATGTATTTTAGACAATGGGAATGATGTTAGACAAAAAGCAAATTTGAGCTATTTGAGTTCAAAATGGGTCCTAAAGCAGTGGAGGCAACTCACAACAACACATCTGGCCCAGGAACTGCTAAGGAACATACATACAGTGCAGTGGTGGTTCAAAAAGTTTTGCAAAGGAGATGAGACCCTTGATGATGAGGAGTATAGTGGCCAGCTATCAGAAGTTGACAATGACCAATAGAGAGCAATCATCAAAGTTGATCCTGTTACAACTACAGGTGAAAAAGCTTGGTAAGTGGGTGCCTCATGAGCTGACTGCAATAAAAAAAAAAAAAAAATAGTCGTTTTGAAGTGTAATCTTATCCTAAGCAACAACAATGAACCATTTGTAGATTGGACTGTAAAGTGCAATGAAAAGTGGATTTTATACGACAACTGCTGATGATGGCCAGCTCAGTGACTGGATTGAGAGGAAGCTCCAAGCACTTCCTAAAGCCAAACTTGCATCAAAAAAGGGTCAAGGTCATTGTTTGGTGGTCTGATGCCTGTCTGAAACAACTACAGCTTTCTGAATCCTGGTAAAACCATTACATCTGAGACGTATGCTCAGTAAATCGAGGAGATGGACTGAAAACCGCAACACTTGCAGCTGGCACTGTCTGCTGCTGCTGCTGCTGCTAAGTCGCTTCAGTCGTGTACGACTCTGTGCAACCCCATAGACGGCAGCCTGCCAGGCTCCGCTGTCCCTGGGATTCTCCAGGCAAAAACATTGGAGTGGGTTGCCATTTCCTTCTCCAATGCATGAAAGGGAAAAGTGAAAGTGAAGTCGCTCAGTCATGTCTGACTCTTCACGACCCCATGGACTGCAGCCTACCAGGCTCCTCCATCCGTGGGATTTTCCAGGCAAGAGTACTGGAGTGGGGTGCCATTGCCTTCTCCGGCACTGGTCAGCAGAAAGGGCCAAATTCTTCTCCATGACAATGCCAGACCACATATCACACAACTGATGCTTCAAAAGTTGGGGTACAAAGTTTTACCTCATCTGCCATATTCACCTGACTTCTCACCAACTGACTACCACTTCATCGAGCATCTTGACAACTTTTTGCAGGGAGAGTATTTCCACAACCAGCAGGATGCAGAAAATGCTTTCCAAGAGTTCACTGAATCCTGAAGCATGGGTTTTTTTGCTACAGGAATAAGCACACTTATTTCTCATTGGCAAAAATGTGTTGATTGTAATGGTTCTTATTTTGACTAATAAAGATTATTTGAGCCTAGTTATAATGATTTAAAATTTGTGATCCAAAACCACAGTATGTTTGCACCAACCTAATAAAACAGTTCCATAAGTCTATGGCCTTGTCTTTTCCAAGTTGTTAGAGTCTGCTTAGATTCACTCTACTATATTAATAAGAAAAAACTTGAGTTGCATAACTCCTAATATGTAAGATCTTCTACATGTTACATCGTTTTTATTAAAGTGTAAATACAGAATATTAACCTAAGTCATAATCCTTACAAAAAATATTTACTCAAAGTTTTTACTACTCTGTTCTTTGTTTCACACAGTGTTTATGGTGAAAATTAAAAATTAAAAAAACAAACATTTGTATTTCATTTTCTAAAGCCTTCTTAGAATGATAATGTTTTACGGGTAGAAGGATGAAAGCGAATTTCTCAGTGTCCTAATGAATTATAATAAGCATGACAAATTAGTTTCTTGATCTCCTAAACCCATGGGTTTCACCAACATCAATTATGAATTACACTTAAGACATAAATATTTTTACAAACTCACCAACAATGAGCTTCTCAACAGAGAAAGTCAATAAGTGATAACGTTCATCTGTCCTACTGTACTCGCTTGGTATGAAATTCTTGGGGAAATCAGTATCTTTAAGAGGTCTTGGGATTGTCTGATGCCAGTATTTTTTTTCTTTCCTCACAGAAGGCAAGCACACTTGTCACATTACACTTAAATTTCTTAAAGAAGGTAAGCAATTGTTTAGGTTACCCTTCCCACAACATAGACTATACAATAACAACAACAACAAAAATGAAATGGCTAAAATTTGCCTGTAAAAAGTTCCTTTCTGTTATGAAGGCATGCTTACTTGCCTTTCATGTTTTAGGTAAGGAGTAGAGGACATCTTATCTCTCAATATCCTGACTAAACTAAGAAAATTATGTTTGAACATAACTATGAACTTCCCTGGTGGCTCAGACAGTAAAGAATTGGCCTGCAAGGCGGGAGACCTGGGTTCTATCCCTGGGTTGGGAAGATCCCCTGGAGAGGGAAATGGCAACCCATTCCAGTATTCGTGCCTGGAAAATCCCCATGTACAGTGAAGCCTGGTGGGCTACATTCTATGGGGTCGCAAAGAGTCAGTCAGACACAACTGAGTGACTAAGAACACACACACAGCACATAAACTTTAGTTGCTGGGAAGGAAAACTAATAAAACACATCAAACACACCCCATTCCTCACCCATAAGTGCACAGTACAGTTGTTTTGTTTGTTTTGTTTGAAATGCTATTTTGACTTAGTTTTGAGGTCTTGGCTAGAGGCCAGTTAGTTCCCCTCTTCAATAGCTGATTAAGACCATACTCCAAACACTTCCTTTATCGGATCCTCATACTCCAGAGCTATTACATAACAGCCCCATCAGGCCAAGTACCAGGCAACTAGAGACAGCCTCCACACCCTAGATTTCTTGAAATTATTCAAATTACCAGTCCTTAGGGAGTGTTGGAAACCCTGCCAATCCCATTCTGCTTGCCATATAAACTGCACTCTTTGGCTCCAATTCACCATTACTTGGCCCCCAGCAGGGCAATCTTCTCCATGACTCTGCCTGGCAGCCTTCTCTCATTTGAAAGGGTAAGTTACAAAGAGGTCTGTCTCTTATATGAGTGTTAGTGTGTCAGATCCAAGATTCCACTATCAAAAGAACCTTTAAATCTCGTAAAACAGTGCTGGCAGGAGCTGGCTGTAGGCCTTGGGTACTCTTTTGCCATTCTCCTGGGAGAAGGTAGCTGAGATGGCTCTCGGGCCCTGGACATTTATGAGGGCCCAGAAAGAGAAGAAGGGCAGTGGGGATAATATAGGGAACTGCCTGGCAATGCATATATGTTTTTTGCACAGTAAAGGTAGAGAGAAGTTTTTCAAGTTGTATATATTATTAAAGAGAGTAAAAACTATAGAGATATCCCTAATATTAGCACATCTCAGAAATGGTACTATCCCACTTTATAGAATGCTGAACTGTGACAATGATAAAGAATACAGAAATAAGTAATACTATAAGGATTATTTTTTCAAGAATTCTGGCATAATTGTAAAATTCTGGGTAGGAGAACAAAGAGAAGGCTTCAATGTTGTGCTGTGCAGGAATCATAGATAATGTGACTCAATTTAAGCAGTGGTTTCAGGCAGTCTGGGAGGTCAGAAGACTAAGCTGCAAAAAGGCAAGGAACATTAGCTGAAGCTACAGATCACAGCTACAGAACATAAACTAATATCAGGTAGTAAGGAAAGGAGTAAAGATCATGCTTTGTTCTTTTTTAGAGCACAAATGGAGAGTAGGGCTTCCCAAGTGGTGCCAGTGGTAAAGAATTCGCCTGACAATGAAGAGATGTGGGTTTGATCCCTGGTAGGGGAACATCGCCCGGAGGAGAGCATGGCAACCCACTCCAGTATTTTGCCTGGAGAACCCCATGGGACAGAAGATCCTGGTGGTCTACAGTCCATAGAGTAGCAAAGAATTAGGCACAGCTGAAGTGACTTAGCATGCACATATGCAATGGGCAGTAACAGCATAGAGTAGTATCTTCAATTACTCATTATATGTACATTGTAAAATAGGAGTCTTTAAGACATGAATTTGGGAAAAGAAGCAGTTTCGACTTGCAGAGTAGATATAATTTCCAATGGTTGCTTATGTACTGAATGCCTGCCTACTATGACCAATTGCATAATTAACTTGCATCAGAAAACAGAAAAGATTTTATGAATTAAGGGAAGATTTAGATTATCATTAAGCAACAGTATATTATCTCAAATCTATTGTCTATTACAACACAAAACTTACAAATCTATCAATGTTTTTTCATGTTACCTCTTGTTGTCACTCAATCAAAGCAGAGAAGATTTGCATTTGAGTCTTTGGTGTGTCACAGTTTAGCCATGTGACCCTGATAAATCAATTACTAATAACTGAACTAGGGGTTTCCCAGGTGGCTCAGTGGTAAAGAATCTGCCTGACAATGCAGGAGACTCAAGGATGCCAGTTCAATCTCTGGCTTGGGAAGATCCCCTGGAATAGGAGATAGCAACCCCAAACTATAATTTGTTGAAATTGAGAGACTGTTTTAATAATCCAGGTAAGAAATCATTAGAATTTAAAGTAAGATGGGGCTGTAGGAGTGGATTTGAAGCTATTTAAAAAGTGGACTCGACTGTATGTGTGTGGAGTGAAAGGGAAAGATGAGAAGGCGGAGACAAAGATGACACTAAGTTTCTGGAAGGTCTACTCAGAGAACGTAAGTATGGCTCATTCTTCTTAGGAGCAAATACAATTTGAGGTGGAAGAATTTAAGATGAAGAAAAGACATGAAGTTTAATTTTAAGGTCCCTTGTACATCCAGCTGAAGAAATGCAGCATGAGCTGGCTATTTAACAATGCATGGCTATGAAGAAATACAACTCATTGGCTATGCATGGGCTCCAAAGAGAGAGATCTGGTCAAGAGATGAAATTCGGAAATCACTAGTATATTGATGTAGTGGAAAATCAATAATTGAGAGAGGAAAAGAAGTGATTGTGAAGAAAACTGAAAATGAAGAAAGCATGGTGGCATAACAGACAAGGCAGGATATACCTTTTAGAAAGAGAAGGAGGTCAATGATGTTGAATGCAACAAAGATAAAGTGAATTAAGGGCTTATCAAAAATATCAGTCACCATGGATATTTAACAAAGCAGTCTCAGGTGGTGTGTTAGAAGCAGACTTTAGACTACAGAGGACTCAGAAGCAAACTGAAGATGAGGGAGAAATAAGGAGTTACCAACTACCCACTTGCAAAATGAAAGCTTCTTCCAAGAATGAAGAATAGTAGCTAATAGGATTGAGATGTGCTGTGCATATACATTACGTGGAAAACATTGAACAGGTAAAAAGACTAATGAGAAGGATTCGGTAAGAACGGAGAAGTTAAACAAATACAGGTGAAAGAAGGAATAACTATGAGAGGAAAAACCTTCAAGAGTTAAGGGATGAGATCCAGTACATAGAAAGAGAAACTAGCTATCTGTAGGCAGAGAAGTACCCATGAACAGAAGGAAATGAAATAACCTTTTCTTGATGATGCTTCAATGATAAAAAAAGATCCTCTTTATAAACAACTTGAATCATGTAACAGATTGTTAAAAATTGAATGTGTCCCCTTAAAGTTCATATATTGAAATACTAACCCCCAGTACCTCACAATGTGACCTTATTAGAAACAGAATCTCTGCAGATATAACTGGTTAAGAAGAGGAAACACCCGAAAAGAGTAGGCCCCTAAAGCAATAAGACCGGTGTCTTTACTAAAAGGAGAGATTGGACTCAGAATAATGCACAGGAAAGGAACACCATGTAAAGACTGAAACTATGTTATCACAAAATAAGGAACTACCAGTAACTGGGAGAGAGACCTGGGGCAGATCCTTTCTCAGCGCCTTCAAAAGGAGCACAGTTCTGTTTACATCTTGATCTCTGGAATTCTGAGGCAATAAATCTCTGTCATTTAAGCTACTCAGTTTGTGGTACTTTATTACAGCAGCCCTAGAAAACTAACACACAGACATAACATAATTTTCAAATACTAGACCTTCTTACAGATTATATGTAATTGAATTGATACACGATTTTTTAATAATTACTAAATGAACAAATAAAAAGGACAGAAAAGAGAGTACATAAACCATGCCCTTTTTCTACTATGACTCTTACCCTTAAAACTCTTCAAGGGCCTATTTTTACTTCTAACCTAAGGTTATTATGCTAATATGGGCTTCTCAGCATATCTAATGTAGCAGTAGTTCTTTATTCCTTTATATTATAAACATAAAGCATTCTCAAACTTGCATATTGAGTCACTATCTGATTCTTGAGCATGGGAAGAGGCACAGGTGTCTACTGAAGTTTACGTGTGTAATAGTATTTTTGCCTTTATGCCTGACTCACCTACTCATTCAGACAAGCCCTAGAGGCTTCTGTCATGCCTTTCGTGCAGATGCCAGGGCAGTCACCACCACACACTTAGAAACAGCACCACATTCCACCAACTCAACATTGATCAAAATTTCTAGACAAGTCAGTTTCATCAAAGTCACTTCAACTGATAACCAGTATGTGATAAAGTTCATGGAGACATGCAATTGTTCAAATTCTTTTTCACATGTAATCAAAATATGGTAAGGAAAGTAATGAACTCCAGGCATGGGAGAAAACATGAATAAATGCCCTGATAACAATACCCCTCATCCTCACCCCATCCCAGCCCTGCTAGTTAAAGAAAACATCCTTTAACACAGAAAATAAGCAGTCATGCCATGCATACCCAACATTATAATGTTGAAATACTGAAGGCAACCTAAGTATACAATTGAAGAATTATTACTAAACAATGGTAAATCAAAGAAATACTATGCATTTTTTAAAATGATGGTTACAAAGTCTATGGGATACCATGAAAAATACACATTTTAAAATAGAATTCTAAATGAAATATATACTTATCAAAAATCTGAAAATACACAAAATTATGACATTCATTTTATTAGAGTTGTTTTGTTAGGGGTGTTGTGTGAATTTTCATTAACGTGTTTGAAGTGTTAAAGATGCAATATCCTAGAAAAAATACACGAAAATAAAAATATGTATTGAAACATATTTAGCTATCATGTAACCTACTGGATCTATGGTAAATGTGGTGTGGTCTCAGAGTAATATTTTGTTCAAAAGAAACTCAGCACTAAGAAAAAAAATGCAGCAACTAGACCCGAATTTTCTACTTCTTATGGTAGTAACTTTAAGAAGCATAGTGCTCAAGACAATATAATTTGAGTTATACTTTTATCAAGCAAAAACAGTGCTTATATTTTAAATAGGACTACATGAAAATAGTCTAATAAATGTATTCACTCAGGAGGTCATGACTTCTCTCCTTTTCCCCACCAATATATAAAACCAAAAGACTGAGGAATATTTAAAGGAAAGAAAAACTATTACTAAAAGAAGCAGCTAACGTGTACTTTGTTGTAATTTTATGTCAGGCACTTTGGATAAATCATCTGATTTAAATTAGGTCATGTCCAATTCTTTGCAACACTATGGACTACAGCAGGCCAGGCTTTCCTATAGTCCACAACCTTCTGGAGTTTGCTCAAATTCATGTCCATTGAGTTGGCGATGCTATCTAACCATCTCATTCTCTGCCACCTGCTACTCTTGCTTTCAAGCTTTACCAGCATCAGGGTCTTTTCTAATGAGTCAGTTCTTCGCATAAGGTGGCCAAAGTATTGGAGCTTCAGCTTCAGCATCAGTCCTTCCAATGAATATTCAGGGTTTCTTTATTTTAGGATTGACAGGCTTGATGTCCTTGCTGTCCAAGGGACTTTCAAAAGTCTTCTCCAACACCACAGTTCGAAAGCATCTATTCTTTGGGGCTCAGCTTTTTTTACAGTTCAACACATATATTTATACATGACTACTGGAAAAACCATAGCTTTGACTAGATAGACCTTGGCGGGAAAAGTGATGTCTCTGCTTTTTGATAAGTTGTCTGAGTTTGCCACAGCTTTTCTTCCAAGGAGCAAGTGTCTTTTAATTTCATGGCTGCAGTCACCATTCACAGTGATTTTGGAGCCCAAGAAAACAAAATCTGTCATTATTTTCACTTTCCCCCCATCTATTTGCCATGAAGTGATGGGATATCACTAAATCAAACCCTTTGCGATTATACAATGGTAGTGACAAATAGATTCAAGGGATTACACTGGAGAGACAGAGTGCCTGAAGAACTATGGACGGAGGTTTGGGACATTGAACAGGAGGCAGGGATCAAGACCAACCTCAAGAAAAAGATATGAAAAAAGGCAAAATGGTTGGCTAACGAGGCCTTACAAATAGCTGAGAAAAGAAGAAAAGCAAAGGGCAAAAGAGAACAGGAAAAATATACACATTTGAAGGCAGAGTTCCAAAGAATAGCAAGGAGAGATAAGAAAGCCTTCCTCAGTGATCAATGCAAAAAAATAGAGGAAAACAAAAGAATGGGAAAGACTAGAGATCTCTTGAAGAAAATTAGAGATACCAAAGGAACATTTCATGCATAGATGGGCACAATAAAGGACAGAAATGGTACAGACATTATGAAGCAGATGATATTAAAAAGAGGTGGCAAGAATACATAGAAGAACTATACAAAAAAGATCTTCATGACCCAGATAACAGGCAGACATCCTGGAATGTGAAGCAAAGTTAGTGGAGATGATGGAATTCAAGTTGAGCTATTTCAAATCCTAAAAGATGATGGTGTGAAAGTGCTACATTCAATATGCCAGCAAATTTGGAAAACTCAGCAATGGTCACAGGACTGGAAAGGTCAGTTTTCGTTACAATCTCAAAGAAAGGCAAGGCCAAAGAATGTTCAGACTACCGCACAATTGCACTCATCTCACATACTAGCAAAGTAATGCTCAAAATTCCCCAAGTCAGGCTTCAACAGTACATGACCATGAAATTCCAAATGTTCAAGGTGGTTTTAGAAAAGGCAGAGGAACCAGAGATCAAATTGCCAACATCCGTTGTATCATCAAAAAAGCAAGAGAGTTCCAGAAAAACATCTATTTATGCTTTATTGACTTGCCAAAGCCTTTGACTGTGTAGATCACAACAAACTGTGGAAAATTCTTCAAGAGATGGGAATACCAGACCACCTGACCTGCCTCTTGAGAAATCTGTATGCAGGTCAAGAAGCAACAGTTAGAACTGGACATGGAAGAACAGACTGGTTCCAAATAGGAAAAGGAGTACGTCAAGGCTGTATATATTGTCACCCTGCTTATTTAATTTATATGCAGAGTACATCATGAGAAACGATGGGCTGGATGAAGCACAAGCTGGAATCAAGGTTGCAGGGGGAAATATCGATATTAGATACACAGATGATACCACCTTTTATGGCAGAAAGCGAAGAACTAAAGAACCTCATGATGAAAGTGAAAGAGGAAAGTGGAAAAGTTGGGTTAAAACTCAACATTCAGAAAACTAAGATCATGGCATCTGGTCCCATCACTTCATGGCAAATAGATGGGAGAACAATGGAAACAATGAGAGTCTTTATTTTCTGGGGCTCCAAAATCAATGCAGATGGTGACTGCAGCGATGAAATTAAAAGACGCTTGTCCCTTGGAAGAAAAGCTATGACCAACCTAGACAGCATATTAAAAAGCAAAGACATTATTGGCCAACAAAGGTCCATCTAGTAAAGCTATGGTTTTTCCAGCAGTCATGTATGGATGTGAGAGTTGGACTATAAAGAAAGCTGAGCGCCAAAGAATTGATGCTTTTGAATTGTGGTGTTGGAGAAGACTCTTGAGAGTCCCTTGGACTGCAAGGAGATCCAACCAGTCCATCCTAAAGGAAATCAGTTCTGAATATTCACTGGAAGGACTGATGCTGAAGCTGAAACTCCAATACTTTGGCCACCTTATGCGAAGAATTGACTCATTTGAAAAGACCCTGATGCTGGGAAAGATTGAAGGCTGGAGGAGTTAGGGGACAACGGAGGATGAGATGGGGGGATGGCATCACCGACTCAATGGACATGAGTTTGAGTAAGCTCTGGGAGCTGGTGATGGACAGGGATGCCTGGTGTACTGCAGTTCATGGGGTTGCAAAGAGTCAGACACGATTGAGTGACTGAAGTGAACTGAACTGATGGGACATCTTATTTTCCTGCATGTTGAGTTTTAAGCCAGTTTTTTTCACTCTTTTCTTTCAGCTTCATCAAGAGGTTCTTTATTTCCTTTTCACTTTTATCGTTAAAGTGGTACATCTGCAAATCTGAGGTTGTTATTTCTCTTGGCAATCTTGATTCCAGCTTGCGAGTCATCCAGCCTGGCATTTCACATTATGTACTCTGCATAGAAGTTAAATCAGCAGAGTGACAATAAAGAGTCTTGACATATCCCTTTCCCAATTATGAACCAGTCAGTTGTTCCATGCAAGGTTATAACTATCGCTTTTTGTCTGCATTCAGGTTTGTCAAAAGACAGTTAAGGTGGTCTGCTATTACCATCTCTTTAAGAACTTTCCAGTTTGTTGTGATCCACACAGTCAAAGGCTTTTGCTTAGTCAACAAAGCAGATGCTTTTTCTTTTTTTTTTTTTTTAATCCCCTTTCTTTCTCTGTGATCCAGCAGATGTTGGCAATTTGATCTCTGATTCCTCTGCCTTTTCTAAATCTAGCTTGTACACACAAAAGTTCTCAGCTCATGTACTCCTGAAGCCTAGGTTGAAGGATTTTGATCATTACCTTGCTAGCATGGGAAATTAGCATAATTGTTCAGTAGTTTGAACATTCTTTAGTATTTGGTATAGCCTTTCTTTAGAATTAGAATGCAAACTGACCTTTTCTCATCCTGTGACCACTGCTGAGTTTTCCAAATTTGCTGGCATATTGAGTACAGCACTTTAACAGCATCATCTTTTAGGATTTGAAATAGCTCAGTGGAATTCTTTCACCTCCACTTGCTTTGTTCATAATATTGCTTCCTAATGCCCACTTCACTTCACATTCCAGGATGTCTTCTATATTGTCTCTTCATAAAACATCTACAATATACCAATCATTTTTAGGTGTTTTAAGTACATTTAATGTGGATAGTACAATAATTCTGTTGGATAGATACTGTGGATATTAGTATCTAAATCGTGCAGATTAAAAATGCTTAAACTCTAGTGAGGTTTAAATAAATCTTCTAATATCACATGCTTAAGTAGTGGACAGAGATAAGTAATGGGGTTTTCACCTGAGCCTATACATTTTGACATCAAAGTACAGTGTTTGGATTCCAAATTGTCCAAGATTAATAACAGAAGTGGTGACAAGTTATCAGGAGGAAATCACATGAGGGAGGGATAATAGGAAGTGCTAAATTGAGGAGTCAGAGTCTAGCAGGTTATGTGCAGAGGCACTTTTTAAGTTGTCTTTAACATTAGAGATTTATTGATTACTTAATCCATTCATATGTTTCTTTTTGAGTGCCTACCCCATGCCAGACACTAGGTAGATAATGTTGAAAGAAACAAGCTTCTAGTTGAGAGCTGAGAAAATTCAGTTAACTAAGGCTTACTAGGGGTGGCAGCATAGAGAACAGTAAAGAATAGAAATCTATGGGGATATTTGGATAGTTACAGAATTAAAAAACTCCATTTCTTACTAGCAGTCTGACCTTCCTCAAATTTCTTTATATCTTGGTACTTCAGTTTCCTCATGTGAAAAATGAGACAAATATTAGTGCTAAATTTATGCGGTTGCTGTAAACATTAAAATGAATGATGAAGACTAATATGCGTTAATATATATAAATCATTTAGAAGGACTGTGTGCCTTGCAAGCACTCAATAAATATTAGTTATTTAGGGGCAACAGAGGATGAGATGGTTGGATGGCATCACCAACTCAATGGACATGAGTTTAAGCAAACTCTGGGAGACAGTGAAGGACAGGGAAGCCTGGTATGCTGCAATCCACAGGGTCATAAAGAGTCAGACTTGACTTAGGGACTGAACAACAACATTTAGCATTACATAAATGTTGGATGTTATGATGATGTTGTATTTCCTATTAACATTAAAGCACATCATTAAAGTTTATTCAAAATATAGCTAACTCTTAATAGGTACCATTAATTAGATCTACTAATTGGAGCAAGTCTTTTTCAAACAGGGATTTCTGTTCAAAACAAGGTGAGTTGGAGTTCTTAAAATTTTCCTAAGGCTCTTATTTAATTTTCTGTTATCTTTGATACAACTTTCCAAAAACTTACTTCTCTTAATGAGACTTACATGTAGCATTCTTCTTTTCAGCAGCATGTTTCTCTGTCTCTTAGAAACTACAAGGAGACCCACTGCTTTGCCAATAAAATGTTAGAGAAATACTAAGGACTTATGGCACCTAGATGCTATAAAATGTATCACCTTGATTTCAAAAGAACTGAGCTGGAATTAAAAAGGAAAACTGTCTTACTTCATACAACATTTTTTAACTGTTGTATTAAAATTACATAAAATATCAAATTTACTATTAGTGGCACTTTTGACAGCTTGGAGTTCACTGTTCTCACCAGTGCACTCCACTGAAAATGTGGATAAATTACTTTCTCAAGACCACGCAGCTAGATAGTGGAGGAGCCTGTACCAAAAGCCCAGCCCCTAACTGCTATTCACAGCACAGAACCAACTCATTATCACATAAAATAGCAACTGGCCACCAGATTAATAGCTGAACCCAGCCGGAGAGACATCCTACTCAGGGGCAAGTTTACTAACCTTCTAACAAAACTGTCAGACTTTTAAACGTCTCTTTTGCAAAAGAAAATACTTTGCACAGAATATCTAACCTCTTCTTTTCTAAAGAACTATGAAATAGTAATTAAAAATTCACGAATGTAAATAACAATTTTGAATATGTTAATATCATATATTAAAATGTGCCTATTTTCAGTTAACCTGTTACAATTATTCTGTATGAATTCTGAAATCTACATTTCTAGCTTAAATTCTTAAGGGGCAAATTCCTATGTGTATTATAGCAGTAATTAGCTTTAAGAATGGAATGAGCTACATTTTTAAAACATTAAATTATAATGAAGATAGAATAAACCCCACCAAAAATATTTTCTTACTATTAACATTTGTAGTTCAGAAACTGTCTCTCCATGCACTATGTTTAACATTCTAATCTCTTTCACAGTAAAAATTATCTCTAAAACAATAGGTCTACATTGCCAGTCTATTTGTAACTGAATGGAATAACAATTCTTAAGATGCTTAATCAAGTGTCTCACAAATTTGAATGAGTTAACAAAAATTAATTATTATCATGTTTTGATATATTGAGCAGATACTTTAGCATTCTCTGGAGTGAAAACAGGGTGTGTTTTTTATCACTTGATCTCAAGTACTCAATTCATCATTCTTATATGATCTCCAGGAAGCAATGTGGAGTGGGTTCATTCAATTTTAGTCTTCAAGGTGCTGAAGAGTTATTACCAAACAATGAATCATTTTTCTTTTGTTAAATAAATTATAGGAGAACTCAAATAGAAAATGATCTTGTCAATAAGTAATCTGGGCAGAGTTTAGAAGCCATACATTTCATTTAGAGTATTGATCAGCCAATTGTGATTTTTTAGCTTAAATCTACAGTCTCTTTTGAATCTGCAATAGCTGTCCATTTTTAATGCTGAGAATTTTACTCTTACATGCAGGTCTATCAATGAATTTTTTGGAATAGGAGTGGGTGAGATTAATGAGCTTATTATAATTCATTAGAAAGTGGTATGTGGATGACTGCCTACTTTAATTAGTTTTATTACTGTAGAAAATTGTTTCATATGCCAAGCTTATCATCAAGCACGTCTGGAAAACATTAGAGCAGTAATCAGACTACATATGAGGTACCTTTCATTAGGCAGTATGGCTAACAGCACTTATAATGAACAAGAAGCATATTAAAGAGATGGACATAACAGCATCTAGCAAAAAGGAATATATCAGATGAGCTATTTTTATGAAGTAGAGTGCAAAAGTATAATACTTCAAAATACTGTGTGGCATACAGGGTACTACATAATTACAGCAAAAGGTTTAAGTATCTCAGGTTTATCTAATAAATCTCAATGCAAATTTTCTATGACTTATATTTTTATCATGAAAATGTTAGTAACCAGATCTTCTAACAAGGTAATACTTCAAATAATATTTTGTAACCATCATGACCCCAAGGAATAATACACCTACAACTTTAATCAGATCAAAAAATCAAGTCACAATGTGAAGGAACAAATAAAAATAAAACATATTTCAGATCAGAGGTAAATGAAAAATTATGAGTGCATGCCATTGGAATTGATTGGCTCTTTTGGTTAGTTCTAAGAAAAATATTTCTTTTAAAATTTTTCTTCATACTTTTTTTTTAATCTGATGTAAAAATTAACCTTACAGTCATTCAATATTTAAGATTTTGGCCTCATATAAATATTAGAAGTTAAACCTGATGAACTAACTACAATAGAAAATAAAAAATAAACTATGTGTCCCATACTCTCTCACTCTGAAGACATTCATATCATTCATAATTTACCAAATTTTACTATACCATATCTTGTTAAGTAGTGTTTAAGAAGCACAGTCCACATTTCACTGATCAAGAGATGAAAGTTATCACATTTTTACATATATTGAAGGCATGTTGAAGTTTCTGCTGACTCAATTTAAGGTACCTTTAAGAGTACATTCTCTCAATATTTAGAATCATTCCTTTAATTATGTGAGCTATACACTCAAGACATTCTAATTTCTTTTTTGCTACTACAGAAATAATGCTAGTTCAATTTCAGGTCAACTACAATGTCTGGCTTAGCCTCTAATGTATTTTGTTTTCACTGGAAATGTTCTAATTATAAAGCACTACAGCTCAACAGGCTATCATTAAAAACAAATGCAGAACCAGCAACTGTTTTTCCATTCAGTACAGATGTCACTTAGGTTGAATAGAGTCTAACTTAAAAAATACTGGGAATGATGTGGAAAAGCACTTAGCTGTATCCCTATGCTTGAGTAATCTTTTTAAAACAATAACAAACCTAACCATCATCACTAACAGTAAGAGACACAACAAAGTACCCAGTTCAAACCCCACAAGTATTTTTAGTGTCCTAAGGAAATCTGCTTGCCTAAGGTTTATTAGTAGCTTTCAAAATTACATTGTAAATATTCTGATTTCCTATCTTACAGTGTAGTGACTCAGTATATAAGTCCACCATCAATTACTTTTATTAAAGGCAGAAAGCATCATAAAATTAAGCTATGCATGTGCTGAAAATTAACATATAGGCAATTGGTAGTATTAAAAATATTTGCCTATTTTATATCCACTTTTTAAAATTACTCTGTTCAAGTTATATTTCACTTTGTTGGGAATACATATTATTGATTAGTGAATAAAATAGTACATAAAAACTTGGGAGGAAAAAGAATATTTTTCCTTTTGTGTCATAAAAAGAAAGGATCTTCACAAGGAAAGACAGCTAATAGATAAAATCATTTTTTTAACACAGTAAGAAAAGCCTACTTTTCTTTAAGAGGAAATCAATTTAACAGACAAGTCACAGTAATTCTGCCAGGATGTTCTTCAGATTAGAGAATGATTTGAGGCTTCATTTTATCTGCGACACAACAATTCAAAATGTTGGAAAATTACAATAACTTAAAGTGCAAACATGAAAATATTTTCAAGTATGAAAGCAGTCGGGTGATTGATTAACTTACCTGCCATTAAAGAGTTATAATTTCTAGTCAATTTTTCAAATGATACTGACATATTTGCATTTTGTTCCAGTAGTGTGAGTTATATTTGACATTTTCTGTGAGAAATTTTGCGTATTAGCATATATATGTAATATGGTCATCAATAAATAATAAATATATTTGATAAGTCTTTCACCCATCACCTTTCAAAACCGGTCTTAATTATGACAGTGAAAAGTAATTGATATAAAGTTTGACATGTTTTCTCTCAACACTTTTGTGAATCACTGAAACTTTACTAAATAATATGCTGATACAAAAACAAAGCTCTAATTATAATCCTATACTAGTAAAAATTTTACTTTGAAGCTAAATGTTCTCAGACTGCAAAGTCATTGTAAAATGAAAATTTATGAGTCGAATTGTAGAGTTTTTCACTTTAGTCTTACAGTACCTGGGATTTAAAGACAAAAAGTCAGGGGATCATCTAGGCAAAATTTATACCAATTATATGTTTTAGCTCCTATCAATTGCCAACAATAATGATTCCTTTGAATAGCTCCATGATACAAAATTTAAGTCACATTAATCTGGAAATAATAATAGGAAACCAGAGGATACATCACACAAAGAGCTATATGTAAAAAGAAAAAAAAGTATTATTAATATCTGCTGGGTTTCCAAATGAAATACAAATTCCTATTCCAATACTGGAACCAATGAAATTGGCACAAAATTTAAAATCCTTAAATTAGCTAGACCACATCAAGAGCTAGGGCCTAACACAACATATTTGGAAGCTGTTTACATTCAAGATACCACCTCACTTTTTAAAAAGTCAATTTTGTTCCACTTCTTTTTTTCTTTTAGTGCCTGGCATTTTCTAAATACAATCACTTTATCTGTTAAAAGGGCTTTACCACTTTATCTTTCTAGTTGGGAAGAAAAGAAAGAATAGGATATACAAAGAATAGATTTTTTATCCCTACTAATTCAAGTATAAAATTGTAAGACAGTATAAATGAACGAATGAAAACATATATTCCTTCTAGACATCCATTTCTTCATAAAAAATTTGGTTACTCAATTATGTTATTTAAAGAAAAATAGATGACTATCAAACCACTAGCAAAAAACAACATTTTTATTATACATAACAATGTAAAACATATTTTTATTTCTTTGAATATGTGGGTGATAAATTCAATAAACTAATAGCTTTAGAATAATGTGTTTTATAAATATATACAGACACCATTAGAAATAAAATATGAAATATAAAATATTTTTTATCTCTAATGAAGGGATTTTATTCTAAACATGAGACTACTATGGCTTGAATGACTTTGTCCCCCAGTTCACATGTTGAAGGCTAACCACTGATGTGATGGTATTTGGAAGTGGTGCCTTTGGGAGGTAACTGAGGTCATGAGGGTGGGGTTCTCATAATGGAATTAGTGTCTTACTAAGATGAGACAGAGAGACTAGAGTTTTTTTCTCTCTCTTTCTCTGTCGAGCATATGAGGACAAAATAAGAAGGAGGCTGCCTGTGTGCCAGGAAGAGATGGGAGGGATCAAATTTGCTGGTACCTTCATCAGTACCTTCCTAGCCTCCAGAACAATGAGGATAAATATCTGTCCTTTAAGCCACCACATCTATGGTATTTACTTATAGCAAACTAAGCTGATTAAAATAAAAACCAACAGGCATTAAGTAGGATAATTTATGTAAATACTAGAAGCATGTAAGCACTTTAAAATGATAGCTATATAAAAGGCTGACAAACCAATAATGCACTAAAATTCCCATAGCTATATTTATGACAGCAGAAGCAGTCCCACAAAATAAATAAAATTAAATTAAATTAAAAATTCTGTACTTGTAGTATAATCAGTTCAGTTCAGTTCAGTTTTTAATCGCTCAGTTGTGTCTGACTCTTTGTGACCCCATGGACTGCAGTATGCCAGGTCTCCCTGTCCATCACCAATTCACAGAGTTTACTCAAACTCATGTCAATTGAGCCAGTGATGCCATCCAACCATCTCGTCCTTTGTCGTCCCCTTTTCCTCCCACCTTCAATCTTTCCCAGCATCAGGGGCTTTTCAAATCAGTCAGCTGTTCACATCAGGTGGTCAAAGTATTGCAGTTTCAGCTTCAGCATCAGTCCTTCCAATGAACACTCAAGACTGATCACCTTTAGGATGAACTGGTTGGATCTCTTTGCAGTCCAAGGGATTCTCAAGAGTCTTCTCCAATGCCACAGTTCAAAAGCATCAAT
This sequence comes from Giraffa tippelskirchi, assembly GCF_054371585.1. Lineage (NCBI taxonomy): Eukaryota > Metazoa > Chordata > Mammalia > Artiodactyla > Giraffidae > Giraffa > Giraffa tippelskirchi. The sequence continues at coordinate 76,814,452 of NC_137275.1, read as the reverse complement.
TCTTTGTTGCTCAGCTTTCTTTATAGTGCAACTCTCACATCCATACATGACTACTGGAAAAACCATAGCCTTGACTAGACGGACCTTTGTTGGCAAAGTGATGTCCCTGTTTTTTAATATGCTGTCTAGGTTGGTCATAACCTTCCTTCCAAGGAAGAGCGTCTTTTAATTTCTTGGCTGCAGTCACCATCTGAAGTGATTTAGGAGCCCCATAAAATAGTCTGTCACTGTTTCCCCAACTATTTGCCATGAAGTGATGGGACCAGATGCTACGAGCTTAGTTTTCTGTATGTTGAGCTTTAAGCCAATTTTTTCACTCTCCTCTTTCACTTTTATCAAAAGGCTCTTTAGTTCTTCATTTTCTGCCATAAGCGTGGTGTCATTAGCATATCTGAGGTTATTAATATTTCTCCCGGCAATCTTGATTCCAGTTTGTGCTTCCTCCAGCTCAGCATATAAGATTTACTCTGCATATAAGTTAAATAAGAAGGGTGACAATATACAGCCCTGATGTACTCCTTTCCGTATTTGGAACCAGTCTGTTGCTCCATGTTCAGTTCTAATTGTTGCTTCCTGACCTGCATACAGATTTCTCAGGAGGCAGGTCAGGTGGTCTGGTATTCCCATCTCTTGAAGAATTTTCCACAGTTTGTTGTAGTCCACACAGTCATCAATAAAGCATAAGTAGATGTCTTTCTGGAACTCTCCTGCTTTTTTTTGACCCAACAGATGTTGGCAATTTGATCTCTGGTTCCTCTGCCTTTTCTAAATCCAGCTTGAATATTGGGAAGTTCACAGTTCACATACTGTTGAAACCTGGCTTGGAGAATTTTGATCATTACTTTGCTAGCATGTGAGATGAGTGCAATTGTGCAGTAGTCTGAACATTCTTTGGCATTGCCTTTCTTTGGGATTGGAATGAAAGCTGACTTTTTCTAGTCCTGTGTCCATTGCTGAGTTTTCCAAATCTGCTGTCCTATTGAGTGCAGCAATTTCACAGCATCATCTTTTAGGAGTGAAATAGCTCATCTGGAATTCTATCACCTCCACTAGCTTTTTTAGTAGTGATTCTTCCTAAGGCCCACTTCACTTTGAATTCCAGGATGTCTGGCTCTAGGTGAGTGATCATACCATCATGATTATCTGGGTTGTGAAGACCTTTTTTGCATTTATTCTGTGTATCCTTGCCACCTCTTCTTAATATCTTCTACTTCTGTTAGGTCCAAATCATTTCTGTCCCTATTGTGTCCATTTTTGCATGAAATGTTCCCTTGGTATCTCTAATTTTCTGAAGAGATCTCTAGTCTTTCCCATTCTATTGTTTTCTTCTATTTCTTTGCACTGGTCGCTGAGGAAGGCTTTGTTATCTCTCCTTGCTATTCTTTGGAACTCCACATTCAAACGGGTGTATCTTTTCTTTTCTCCTTTGGTTTTCACTTCTCTTCTTTTCTCAGATATTTGTAAGGCCTCCTCAGACAACCATTTTGATATTTTTATATTTCTTTTTCTTGGGGATGGTCTTGATCCTTGTTTCCTGTCCAATGTCACGAACCTCCATCCATAGTTCTTCAGGCACTCTATCAGATCTAATCCCTTGAATCTATTTCTGACTTCTACTGTATAATTGTAAGGGGTTTGATTTAGGACATACCTGAATAGTCTAGTGGTTTTCCCACAATCACAGAAAACTTACCAATTTGATCATATGGACCACAGCCTTGTCTAACTCAATGAAACTATGAGCCATGCCATGTAGGACCACCCAAGATGGACGAGTCATGGTGGAGAGTTCTGACAAAATGTGGTCCACTGGAGAAGGAAATGGCAAACTACTTCACTATTCTTGCCCCCTTGAGAGCCCCATGAACAGTTTGAAAAGGCAAAAACATAGGGCACTGAAAGACGAACTCCCCAGGTAGGCAGGTGCCCAATATGCTACTGGAGATCAGTCGAGAAATACTCCAGAAAGAAGGGGGAGATGGAACCAAAGCAAAAACAACACCCAGTTGTGGATGTGACTGGTTATAGAAGCAAAGTCCAATGCTGTAAAGAGCAGTATTGCATAGGAACCTGGAATATTAGGTCCATGAATCAAGGTAAATTGGAAGTGGTCAAACAGGAGATGGCAAGGGTGAACATCGACATTTTAGGAATTAGCAAACTAAAATGGACTGGAATGGGTGAATTTAACTCAGATGATGGAGGAGCCTGTTAGGCTGCAGTCCATGGGGTCTCTAAGAGTCGGACATGACTGAGCGACTTCACTTTCACTTTTCACTTTCTTGCATTGGAAAAGGAAATGGCAACCCACTCCAGTGTTCTTGCCTGGAGAATCCCAGGGACGTGGGAGCCTAGTAGGCTGCCGTCTATGGGGTCACACAGAGTTGGACACAACTGAAGTGACTTAGCAGCAGCAGCAGCAGACCATTATATTTATTACTGTGGGCAAGAATCCCTTTGAAGAAATGGAGTAGCCATCACAGTCAACAAAAAGAGTCAGAATCGCAGTACTTGGATGCAATCTCAAAAATGACAGAATGACCTCTGTTTGTTTCCAAGGCAAACCATTCAATATCACAGTAATCCAAGTCTATGCCCCGACCAGTAATGCTGAAGAAGCTGAACTTGAGCGGTTCATGAAGACCTACAAGACCTTCTCGAACTAACACCCAGAAAAGATGTCCTTTTGATTACAGGGGACTGGGATGCAAAGTAGGAAGTCAAGAAACACTTGGAGTAACAGGCAAATTTGGCCTTGGAGTACAGAATGAAACAGGGCAAAGGCTAACAGAGTTTTGCCAAGAGAATGCACCGGTCATAGCAAATACCCTCTTCCAACAACACAAGAGAAGACTTTACACATGGACATCACCAGACGGTCAACACCAAAATCAGACTGATTATATTCTTTGCAGCCAAAGACAGTGAAGCTCTATACAGTCAGCAAAAAAGACCAGGAGCTGCCTGTGGCTCAGATCATGAACTCCTTATTACGAAATTCAGACTTAAATTGAAGAAAGAAGTATAATCATTAGGTTCTAAATAAATTTAAAAACATTTTACCTTTTTTTTTCTTTGAAACAAATGAAAAACATCAAAACTATTGTTTTCCTACCCTAAGTTATAGATTCCACTTACATTATTATTCAAATGACTTGTTATAGGCAGTCTGTCAGTAAATTATTGAGCAAGAAACTATTTGACTCTTAGAGTTTTGACTTAATCAATATCTGAGTTTCTTCATTGTTTGTATGTGGTTGTCTTTTTGTGAATGTGTACATATGTGAAAGAAAAAAAAGCAGTTTGTGAGAAAGAAGGAAAAAGTGAAGCATCCAAATAACAGAAAGAAAGGTACGGGGAGAAATTTGGGTAAGAGCAGCAGTGGAAGAGGAGAAAATGAAAGGAAAAGGGAGACAGTAGTTGGTACAAGAGATGGTAACCCCTGTATACACCAAAGGATAACAAATAAATAATAGATAATACAAGGAATTAACTTGCTTTGGGCGCTCTTCTTAACATTTAAGGATAGTGTTAAGATAGTGAAGAGCTTGTTTAATAACTCATTTTTGATATATATATTATTGAAATAATCTAAATAACTATGTCCATGTCTAAATAAAGATCTTATATGTCCTAATTTTTCTTTTTCTTTTTTGTTTTGATTGCAAGCTTTTGAACTTCTACTTACATATTTTGTAGCAAACTTTTATTGAGTGTGCTATTAATCAAATGTAAGCATGTAATGAACAGTATAAACATTTATTATCTCATGCAGTTTTGGTGAGTTAGAAATCTGAATGTTGCTTAACTGAGTGTTGGGCTTAAGGTCTCTTGAGGTTGTAATCAAGATGTAAGCCAGGGCTGCAGTCTTCTTTAATACACATCAACTGCAGCTAAACGGGGCTTCCCAGGTGGTTCCATGGTAAGGAACCTGCCTGCCAATGCATGAGACACAAACAACATGGCTTCAATCCCTGGGTTGGGAAGATCCCCTGTAGAAGGAAATGGCAACTCACTCCAATATTCTTGCCTGGGAAATTCCATGGACAGAGGAGCCTGGCGGGCTACAGTCCATGGGGTCACAAGGAGTCAGACATGGCTGAGCAATCAAGCATACAAGCATGGAGCTAAAGAACCCTCTTTCAAATTCAGTAAAATGAGTGCGTCCTCAGGACACACAAACTTCCAGAGGACAAGTAAGAGAGACCACCAAGAAAGGTAGCCTAGACATGAATGATCTAATATACTACTACTACTACTACTACTACTACTACTACTACTACTACTACTACTACTACTACTGCTAAGTCGCTTCAGTCGTGTCTGACTCTGTGCGATCCCATAGACAGCAGCCCACCAGGCTCCGCTGTCCCTAGGATTCTCCAGGCAAGAATACTGGAGTGGGTTGCCATTTCCTTCTCCAGTGCATGAAAGGGAAAAGTGAAAGTGAAGTCGCTCAGTCGTGTCCGACTCTTAGCGACCCATGGACTGTAGCCTACCAGGCTCCTCTGTCCATGGGATTTTCCAGGCAAGAGTACTGGAGTGGATCTAATATATAACTGTAATAATTTTATTTTTCTCAACAATCTAGTTAATAAAATAAGACAAAGATATCCACAAAAAAATAATCTTTTGAGTTTACTAAGGACACTCATTTGGTTTAGTTAGCATAAACAAATTGGAATTCAATTGATTTCTAGGGAGAAAAAAGATCACAGACAATTTTCAAAGCAGAAGAAATGACTGTTTAAACCTATAACATGACTTCAATCAAAGAAATGTCAAATCCAAAGTTCCATATTTAATCCAACATGATTAAATATAATCATGTTGTGATGACTTCACTATAAGAAAAATGTTCTATATTTGCATGCTGCCTGTTTTAGAATTGAGAATATCTGCACTATTGCTAAATTATTTTCAGATTAGTTTACTATACCTTAAAACCAAAACAGAACAAAAACTGTAGGAACACAGTGAAGCAGAACAATGAATCTATTACACCATACATTTCTTTAAGTATCCTCTTATGGAATCACTCTAGAAGGCTCTGTCGGGCAAAAACTGTGAACATTAAGATAATGACTATCATACACATTTTTTTTTTCTAATTTGAGTGATGCACAGATCATCTGTGAGGTAGCTGGATACCATTCTCTAGTCATATAAATGACATTCAACTTGCTCTGTAGTACAATTACATTCAACAGGTAATTCATCTTAGGTTGAACTGAGTGTTAAGGTAGTGATGAATTGCTTTGGATCTCCTAAACCACAGAGTACAGAGCTCATCTCACTGGAGCTCTAGTGCACAAAACGTAAGAGTCCTTAGATCTCATAAATGTTCTATAACTTATCTGTTTCTACTTCTGTATCAATGGAGAGAAAATAAATATGAGGTACTGTCAGAATTGGTGAACACACGGAAAGACTCCAGAAAGAAAAAAAATAAAATTCCATTGGTTGCATGTGTATAAAATTTAATTTTAATACCAGATGGCATTTGTCATATAAGGACAAGATTCTTTTGATTCTTTGTATACCATTTATTAAAAATAGTTTATATATACAAATAAAACTGATTAATACCTGATTAAGTGTTAAGATAGTTTACTTCTCTAGTTAGTTGCAGAGAGAACTGGTGTTAATACACACGATCCTGAATATCTGAGTTATAAATAAAACTTCTGCCTAAAAAATACTTTACATGAATTGGGGAACCTATATGTGTAAAACTTTCAAGTTATAACTGATCTTTGAACAACATGAGTTTGAACGGTACAGGTTCACTTATATGGGGATATTTTTCAATAGTAATATTATAGTACTACACAACCTGAGGTTGGTTGACTTCACAGATATGGAGGGTTGACTATAAATTATACTAGGATTAACCCCTGATTGTTCAAGGATCAATTGTATTTTCATAAAAAGAATGTTGATCTGCATTAGAAAGACTTATCTTCTATGTTCACACATGGGTAGTCTGTTAGATTGATGGGTTACTTGTTCAGATTTTTGGTATACCACGAGTCTTCAAATTTCTAACAAATTAGTTTCTGTATAGGTAATTTTATGAAAATTTAATGAATGTATTCCTTTTTCTTCCTGCATGTTTTCAGTGATCCAGGATACCCTTTTGGCTTCAACCAGTTCCCCTTATAGGAGACCATACAGCTAGCACACATGAACCACTCATACAGCTTCACAGAGACCATACTCACTTCCATACTTCCACCATCTTTCCTTCTGCTTAGAATGGCCTTTTTCTATTCTAGCACTATCTGACTCATTAAAAATTCAGCTCAGATATTAGCTTTCTGGGAGATATTGAATCTCTTGTTCAAGAAACCTACTTTAAACCTTAACATTCTAGCCTATAAATGTAGTTTGTTTCTTGCCCCACTCCTCACTAGAAGGCAGTTTCTTAGAGGAAATAAATCGTGGCTTAATTGACTTTGAAAGCCTGATTATAGTGGAGTAACTGGAAAATAATACATTTTTTTAAAGTTGTCTGAGTAGGAAAAATGGAAAGAGGAGAAGGCTCTCCTTTAAAATTTTGCATCCCAGATTCTAGTGATGAAAGGTACAGAGCATTCGTATGCAGGTCTTCAAATGCATTTCTTAACGTAAATATTTTGGAGTGATCCTTGGGTAAAATATCTATGTATTCAGTGTTCATAGGTCAAGAAGTGTTCAAAGAAACACAATATTAGGATGCCCCTTAAGGAGGCAGGAAAGAAATTTCTCTCTCATTCTGTTTAAAAGCTGCATATGGATATACTGCTAATAAGTGTACTAGGATTATATGCAGTGACACAGAATCCTTTAAGGAAACCAAAGGCTGTTTAATAACCCATTTTTTGTAAAAAAAAAAAAAAAAAATCAGGCTTGATGCAGAAATGCTTCTAAGAACAAGGGAGTCGATTAAGTGAGCTAGTGACCTGTTTGCTAAGAATTATGCTCCTGATCAGAGGGAAACTTGGACAGAAGCATTTTACAGAGACTGTTGTAGGCAAAATGGATTGCTATGAATTTTTTCCTCTACATTTCACTTGAGAAAGCAGCATAGGCCACCAAAGGAGAATGGAAACAATGAGATAATTCATATAATAAAGTAAATTATTTTGTACTTAGAAAATGATTGGTCACTTTAATAGGCAGTAAAGAATACATACTGGTTAACAACACATCATTTAATGTCATCATCGAAGTATTTGGAAGTGACATAGAAAAGAGAATATGAAATGCTACTAATATCAGAGTTATAAGAGACTTTTTTAGGAAACCATGAGCTAGGAATTTTCAACTAATTCCCTAGTTGAGAAAAAATATCTTTGCCAAACATGGCACTAATTAATTTTCTTCATCATTGTTTAAAACAGCTTAATAATAGGTTGAGTAGTAAAAGTTTTTATTAGAATTAAATTTAAAAATTTTGCACTTTTATTTTAATAAATACTTCAATTCTTATAGGGAAAATACTATGACCTTGATACTCTGCTTTGCTTTCTGTTTAAATAAGTCTTGTCATTACACTCCATGGAGCCCACACCTCATACATTGCCATCATTAGGTGACAAGTGATTTCTCTGTGTAAGATACCTGAGAAAAATTAGTCAGTATTTTTGGTGTGTTCCACACATGAAGCTCTATTAGTGATGATGTTTATACTTAAAGACCAAGAAGTGGTCTCTAAGCTTCTCAATAGCAGCTGAACAGCTTCCTAAATTATAGTTCTGTTCATATTCTAGTTTTTTACTAGTTGACTTATTAACAACAAATTAGACAAAATACTTATCCATTGTCTTAAATGAATTAGAAATAGTATTATCATTTACTTTTTGTCATTTTTTTCAAATATTAATAGATATATTATCACAAAATAAAAATTCAAATTACTGAAGAAGAGTGCACATTTTATATGATGGAAAAATATAAATGATCTCATATCTGCCCCTACTAAATGGTAATGATACAATCTTATTAGTATCATTAATTCAAATGTGAAAACCAGTGAAATTATATACAGTCAGTTATTGTTCATGTTATAAGTGAATATAACGTCTTAACTTGAGCATATTCTAAAAATAATTTACTGGTTAAAAGTATATACACTTTTCAACCCAAAATGGCATGGATTACTTCATTTACTCATTTATTTATATATCCTATAGGTCTTATTCTAAATAGCCAATAATTATTACTTACAGTACTGGTAACTTGGTACATTTTTCTCATACTAAAACTAAACAAGTACATATTTATAAAGTTTCTCAGTGAAATATTTACACTTCATTTGTCATCTTTTATAATATTAAAATATAATAAAAGAAAATTCATTTTAAGATGTTCAAGTAGCTCAATATAGCTATTTTAACCATTTAAGTGTAGCTTTTTAAACTCAAACCTATATTTTGTTAATTTTTGTGAAAGCAATATAAATATTGTTCTTCATCTATTCATCACTGCTTTTCTACTAATACACATTTGTGTAAACTGTTGAATTCAAACTTCTTATACTTTGCTCATTTTTGTGAAATCAATAAATTTGTTCTTCATCTATTCATCACATTTTTGCTAACACACATTTGTGTATATGTGTGGTAGTGGTGAGGAGAATGTTGAAAAGAATTAAATCTGCATAGTATATAAAGGCATAGGTTTCCTATTTCTGAATAGATATATACATACACAAATGCACAACTCAATTCATTTATATGTATATGTGCACTTAATACATTTATATATACACACCATTAGAATATACACATACTGATATACAATATGTAGATTTTTAGAAATGCTTAAAACTTAATAGGTTTAAAAACATATGTATTGCTCATAATTTCTCTTTCCTAAGATGTTTGAGAAATATGTGTATGTATATACATATATATGCATATATATACATACATATATGCGTATATATGTATATATATATGTATGTGTATGTATATATATATACACACACGTGTGTATATATATATATATATACATATATATATATATACACGTATATATGAAACTGAGCAGGACCCTGTTGGGTACAAAGCCTTTCTATGTCCCTGTTTCTTATTTGCAGGAAATAGGTCCCATTCAGTGCCCCCTGAGTTCCAAAGGGCAGATTCAAACAGCTGTTAATCTGGAAAGGAGGGAATGCAGAAACAAAGGAGAAACAGACAAGAAAAAATAGTGCACTGGTAAAGCTGGGTCTTGATTCCTCCTCAGGAAAATACATAACAATACCTCTGAGTTCTTCTGCAGGAGTTAAAGACTTCACCCAGGTGGAGGATGGTAACTTAAGACTGAGCACAAGATTCCTGGAATGCTTCCCTGTTACCTCACCATCAATCAATCAGAAGAAAATATGCACACAGTGGAAGATAAGAAGACCCTGACTCCCTCTCCAAATGATTCTTCCTTTAAAAAACTTTCATGGTCAAGCAGAATCTTGGGAGTTGGTTTTTGGACATGAGTCTGCCTCCTCCCCAAGTTGCTGACCTACTGAAGAAAATAATCTTTCCCTTCCAACCAACACTTGTCTCTCAAGTATTGACTTTCAAACATAAGCAGCCAAACCTGAGCTTGGTAATACATACATACATACATACATACATACATACATACATACTTACATACCTATATATATATATATGGAGAAGGCAATGGCACCCCACTCCAGTGTTCTTGCCTGGAGGATCCCATGGATGGAGGAGCCTGGTGGGCTACAGTCCATGGGGTCGCTAAGATTCGGACATGACTGAGCAACTTCACTTTTACTTTCCCCTTTCATGCACTGGAGAAGGAAATGGCAACCCACTCCAGTATTCTTGCCTGGAGAACTCCAGGGATGGCAGAGCCTGGTGGGCTGCCATCTATGGGGTCACACAGAGTCGGACACGACTGAAGCGACTTAGCAGCAGCATATATATATACACACACACACACATATACATATATATATATATATACACACACACACACATACACATACATATATATAGGCTTCCATACACACACACACACACACATATATATACACATATGGTTTTTGTCCTCTAACAGTTCAAATTTTGATATGAGAACTGGGAATATAATTTTCAAAACTTTTCAATTCTTGTAAAAAAAAAGGTAAGAAAATTCATGTGTGTATGTATTATAAGTACATCAAAATTTAAAATAGAGGATATTTGGCACATGATATAAAGCTGTTAATAATAACTGAACATGTTATATAATATTGGGCTTCCCAGGTGATGCTAGTGATAAAGAATCTGCCTGCCAATGCAGCAGATGCAAGAGATCCGGGTTTAATCCCTGGGTTGGAAAAATCCTTGGAAAAAGAAATGACAACCCACTCCTGGAAAAAATCCCACTGACAGAGGAGCTTGGCAGGCTATAGTCCATGGGGTTGCAAAAAGTTGGACACGACTGAGCACTTGTCAGTTGCAGCAGCATATAATATCACGAAACAAATCTACAGCCTGTTCAGAAACTTTAGACACTAAAAGAGACCACACTAGTTAACTTCAATTTAAAAACTTATTTTGTTATTCTTCAAGAATCATGTTTTAAAGTTTTGACAAGTTGACTGTATTTCTGTGTACTCAAGTTGAATATAGAGACAAACATTAAATTAATGAAATAATTACAAGTTATGCAAACCATGGAGATGATATTTGGCATTTGAAATTTAATATTAAGAGCCCCTTGATGAGGGTGAAAGAGCCAGCTTAAAACTTAATATTAAAATCAAAAAAAAACAACAGAAAACTAAGATCACGGCATTTGGTCCCATCACTTCATGGCAAAATAGAAGGGGAAAAGGTGGAGGCAGTGACAGATTTCTTCATCTTGGGCTCTAAAATCACTGCAGATGGTGATTGCAGCCATAAAATTATAAGATGACTGCATCTTGGTAAGAAAGCTATGACAAACCTAGACAGTGTATTAAAAAATAAAGACATCACTTTGCAGACATAGGTCCATATAGTAAAGGCTTTGGTCTCTCCAGTAGTCATACACAGATGTGAAAGTTAGATCATAAAAAAGGTGAAGAAGAAAAGTTAAAATTTTACATAACCTCCTGCTTGTTCTGCCTCTGTAACTCAGCTTGATCCTTGCAAAGTCTGGATCACGTAGGTCACGTTGTCTCAGACAGTGGAGACTTAACAATACTAGGGACTGGATAGTATCTCACTCACCCTTGTCCTGCTCTTCACAATTGCCCAGCCCCTGCAAACCTGCTTAATCATGCCTGTCTGTGTAAAGGTCAGGCAGGTATCCCCCTCCCCATCTCGACTGCCGTGAAACCTCTTAGTTTAAACCAGCCTATTAGCAACTTGTGTTGCCCACTGTAGTAGGTCTATAAAAACTCTGTAAACCCTTTATTTGGGGCTCAGAGCTTGGAGCGTTAACTCCTCCGGGCCCGTCAGTGTTATAAACCTGAGTTCTCCAACTCTCTGAGTGTGGTGTTTGGTTTCTTGATTACTGGTTTCTGCAACAAAGGTGGAGTGCTGAAGAACTGATGCTTTCGAATTGTGGTGCTAGAGAAGACTCTTGAGAGTCCTTTGGAAAGCAAGGAGATCCAATCAGTCAGTCCTAAAGGATATCAACCCTGAATAATCATTGGAAGAACTGACACTGAAGCTCCAATAAGTTGGCCACCTGATGGGAAAAGCCCATGAAGCAGAGGAAGATTGAAGGTAGAAGGAGAAAAGGGTGACAGAGGATGAGATGGTTGGATGGCATCATTGACTCAATGGACATGAACTTGCGCAAACTCGGGAAGATGGTTAGGGATAGGGAAGCCTGGTGTGCTGCAGTCCACAAATAGTCAGACCCGACTTGGTGATTGAACGGTAACAACATTTTCATATTAAATATTTTCTCATGTATTTTAAAAGCTTGATTTTAGGTAAAATCAAAACATATTCTGAATAAAATGGGAAATACCTTTTAGAAATATAAATTACACACTGCATAAAATTTAGCCAAGGAACAACCAAGGTATTGTTGGAATTTTTTCCCTGTGTTTAACTCCATTAAGGTAGTGATAGTTGCTCAGTCATGCCTGACTCTTTGCAACCCCATGGACTGTAGCCTGCCAGGCTCCTCTGTTCATGGAATTCTCCAGGCAAGATTACTGGAGTGGGTTGCCATTTCCTTCTCCATCATTAAAGTAACTGATAGCCATTTTATTCACAAATTACTTTAAGAAGTTCACATTTTTGTTTATTTTATTTAATACAAATCACAGTTAACAGCCTTTGCATTGCTAATAGTTCCCTTTTAAAGTGTGTTGATATCTCAGGTTTTCTTTCAAATTTAAGTAGGCAATTTGGCCACTTATGTGAGAATACAGTAAAAACAGATTGTGTTCATTTTTCTTGTTTTTAAAGTATCTGCATAAGTGCTGACAACACAAGAAGACAAGGCTTCTCCTGCTTGCTAGCATCTGCCAGAATAAGGTGCTAATGAAATCAAGCTAATGGGTTTGTCATTTGAATCCAAATGTAACAAGTATTTACTGACTAACTATTGTGTAAATACACTGCTAAAAGGCATGGCTAATTACAGAGAAAGCATGATAATGTGATACATGGGGGTGGAATATATAGGAAAATATGGGAAAATAAACATATGCAAATAACTGTAGCAAATGTAGAAAAAATTTTATAAGAAATACAGAGATGTATTTAAAATTCTCTGTTATCTGTCCATCAGTAACTACTCCTCTTTCTTCATAGTAACACAGTCCTGCTGTTATTTGGGATAGCAATGCATTTAATTAAGAGATTATATTTTTTCAGTCTTCTTTGCTCTGAAGTCTAGCCAATGATACATAAGCAGAAGTATCATGTGGTATTTCCAGAGCGACTCTTTACATGAAGGGACTCGCTTAGCAAGTATGTCTCTTTTCACTTTCCCCTTTTCCTCCCTACTACCTCTTGGAACATTGCTTTAAAATAAGAACTCCACAAGACTGAAGTGGCCTTTATTACAGAAGTTGGAGATGAGGAAAGCAAGGAACAGTAACAGGGGTCAGGGTCCCAGACAACTTCCAAGAGTAGCTCTATTTACTCACTCTGGTCTGCTACGTCCAGACTTACTTTATGAGTAAGATTAAATGCAATAGGGTTTAAGTCACTGTTATTTCTTTCTTTTTGGCAGCTGAACACGATTTCTAACTAAAATGAGGTACCAACAAAATTATCAAGATTTTCAAGTCAGAAAATGACTAGATGCAGTTAAGGGAAAGAAAGGATATACGAGAGAGTATTAAATAACTTCACCATATTGGGTTTCTCAAGCATTCAACTCTTTCTCTTTTGGAGAAATATAGGTTTTACCTTCAACTATACACAACTGTCTGGCTAATTCTATGTCACCTGCATTAACTGGAGGATAACAGGGATCAGGTTAAATTTATGATCACTCAAAAGATGTTTTGATTAGATAATTCAGTATCAAGAAAGAGAATATTATCATGATCTCTATCAACACACTGGAGAAGGAAATGGCAATCCACTCCAGTGTTCTTGTCTGGAGGAGGGTTCCATGGACAGAGAAGCCTGGCAGGCTACAGTCCATGGGGTCGCAGGGAGTCAGACACAACTGAGAGACTAACAGTCTATTAACACAAATGATAATAAATCATTATTTTTCTGCATATCACGTGTACATATAACTATATATGTGTATGACAGAAGTGCATCATATCCATAGAAACATGTTAAAACACATAACATAATAGCCTTTTCATTTAACAAGTATTTATTAAATTGGTATTCTGTGCTGGTCACTGTTGCATGAGCTAAGGAAACAATGGTGAGTAAGTCTGTGCCCATGCTGACCTTCTATTCTACTGAGCAAAACTAGTAATAAATACATATATATATAATTTCATGTCATATGACAAGGGTTTTGCACTATGAAAAATATTAAATGCCATGTAAAATAAACCAGGAAAAGGAGCTAGAATATGACAGTTTTTTAGGAGGAGAGTTGGAGAAAGCTCTTCAGATGAGCTGACATAAACAGCATAAATGAAATGACGAATGAGTCATATGATAATCTGGAGAATGAAGAGTGGAGACAAAAGAAAATGTAGGATAATTTCCTGAAGAAGGAGAGAACTTGCTATGTGTAAGAAACAACATGAAGGTCAGCAGGGCCAAAGCTAGAAAAGACAGCCAGAGAAACCAGTGATGAGATTGGAAAGGCTACCACAAGCTAGAAGATAGAAGACTTACAGCCCTTGGCAACTAGTTTCACTTTAATCTTGTATTTGATGGGATGCTTGGAGTGTTTTAAGCAAGAGAAAGAAACAATACACCTTTTGTTTTATAAAGAAAACTCTGGCTCCTTGTGAAAAATGGATTATAGAGGAGATAAGAGTAGAAATAGAAGACCATTAACAAACCCCTGCAACGGTCTGGGTGAGAGATGATGAGAAGGATGGTGGTATAAGCGAAAGACATGAACAGACTTGCAATATACTTACACATATTCAAGACAGAGCTGACTTGCTGGTAGATGGAATGCGTGTGAGAAGGAATGAGAAGAATCAAAGATGAAATAATTTTTCTTCTTTTCTTTCTTTTTTATTTGGCTGAATAATGAGCGAGTCAACAAAATCATTTATTGAAATTGTGAAGATCTGTAGACTCAGAGAAAAATAGATTTATGATAATGAAGTGGGTATGAATAGCATAAGAATAAAAATTTGCAAGTGGTAAAGAACTTGCCTGCTGATGAAGACACAAGAGACACTGGTTCAATCCCTGGGTCAGGAAGATCTCCTGGAGGAGGGCACGGTAGTCCACTCCAGTATCCTTGCCTGGAGAATCCCATGGACAGAGGAGCCTGGCGGGCTACAGTCCATAGGGTCGCAAAGAGTTGGGCATGGCAAGCGACTTAGCACACACAATTTTTAAAAACTGAATCACTAGAAATTGGAGTATCATATTTTTAAAAATGTAAATATTACCTCTCTCTCTCTCTCTCTTTAGTCGCTAAGTTGTGTCCGACTCTTGTGACCCCATGGTCTGTAGCCTGCCAGGTTCCCCTTTCCATGGGATTCTCCAGGTAAGAATACTGGAGTGGGTTGCCATTTCCTTCTCCAGGGGATCTTCCCAACCCAGGGATCAAACCCAGGTATCCTGTATTGCAGGCAGATTCTTTAC
This sequence comes from Giraffa tippelskirchi, assembly GCF_054371585.1. Lineage (NCBI taxonomy): Eukaryota > Metazoa > Chordata > Mammalia > Artiodactyla > Giraffidae > Giraffa > Giraffa tippelskirchi. Next base: position 76,799,261 of record NC_137275.1, on the reverse strand, counting down.
CAACTGAACTATGAGAGATGCCCATATATTACCTATCCTGAACCGAATGTGGATTAATATAATACTTTAGGCCCACATTTATCTAACCTCCTAGAAACAATCTAGATAAGATTCAAGAGAGAAGAGTTTCCTCTCCTGTGAATTCAAGACAGTATGTTTCTTAAATCCCAAGGTAAACTGTGTGATGACTTTTTTCACAGAAACAGAGGAGTTAACTTCAACTGAAAAAGAATTATATGACATTAGATTTATTTTAAAATATTTATTATCATTGTTTTGTTAATAGCAATCATGATAATATACTCTTCTGTGATACTGAATTATCTATCTAGTCAAAACATTCTTTTAGTAGTCCTAAAAGGTCCTCTGATCTAGTCCCTGTCTTCATCAAATTAATGCAAATGACATGTACTGCATGCTATGTTGCTTCAGTCATGTCCAACTCTTTGCAACCCTACGGACCATAGCCTACCAGGCTCCTCTGTCCATGGGATTCTCCAGGCAAGAATACCAGAGTGGGCTGTCATGTCCTCCTCCAGGGGATCTTCCTAACCTAGGGATTAAACTTGCATCTGGCAGATTCTTTACTGCTGACCCACCGGGGAAGCCCATAGACAACTGTATATAGTACAATTTGTAGTATAGCATAATACATTAAGGGCTTCCCTCATAGCTCAGTTGGTAAAGAATCTGCCTGTGATGCAGGAGACCCGGATTTGATTCCTGGGTCTGGAAGATCCGCTGGAAAAGGGATAGGCTACCCACACCAGTATTCTTGGGCTTCTCTTGTGGCTCAGCTGGTAAAGAATTCGCCTGCAATGTGGGGAGACCTGGGTTCAATCCCTGGGCTGGGAAGATCCCCTGGAGAAGGAAAAAGCTTCCCACCCCAGTATTCTGGCCTGGAGAATTCCATGGACTAAGTCCATGGGGTCGCAAAGAATCAGACACAAGTGAACAAATTCAACAACATAATACATTAAAGAATGAGGTTTGAAATCTTTCTGGCTCTGCCATTTATTAGAGATATACTGGAAATATTAAAGACTCTATTTTAGTTTCTTCTTACAGAAAAAAGGATTAAAGATGCCTAATTCATGGAGTTTTTCCTGAGAAAAATACATATAAAACATCTTAAAGTCTGTCCAACTCATTGGAAGTGCTCAAGAAATTAAAATTTGTACAATAGTTATTATTATTATTATTTTTAGGTAAGCCATAGGTTTTAAAGAGGCTTTATGGTTAAGAAGGGCTTCTCTGGTGGTACAGTGGTAAAGAACCCACCTGCCAATGCAGAAGACACAGATTCTTTCCCTGGGTTGGGAAGATCCCCTGGAGAAGGAAATGGCAACCCATTCCAGTATTCTTTCCTGGGAAATCCCATGGACAGAGTCTGTGGCTACAGTCCACGGGGTTGCAAAAGAGTTCAGACATGAGTCAGTGACTAAACCACAACAGCAATGGTAGAGCAGGAGCAACATTCTAAATAGATAATTTCTAAGCACGCATTTGGAATATGGCTTTTTAAAAAATCACACCTAAATAAATATACTACAATTCTGACTGTGTTTATAATTTTTAATGTTACCTTAAAATAAATGTTATGTCTTAGAGTTTTTAGTTGAAAAAAATATTGGATTATCTGCCTCTTATGTTGAAATCTAAACTATAAACACAGACATAAAAATAATGCTTTGTTATTCAGAAAGAGGGATATGCTGCTTAAAATGCATTCTGTGATAATGTTAAAAAAAAACAACAACCCATAAACCTCAATTTAGAAAGCAGATTAGTCAAAATGAATATGTTACATAAAGATGCTAACACCTAGCAAACAATTGAAATACAATCTCAAAACTCAATAATTTAATAAGACAAATGCAAATGTTTTAACAACTATTTAATATCCCATTAGCTATCATTAATCTTTGTATATATTGGTTCCTTAAATCACTATTTATATTGATCTTTCTGTATCATTTTTCCCCTCAAGGAGCTCTTGAGAAGAATGTAAACACCATATGTTACATAGTGTTAGTACAAAATTATAATTACTTACTCAAGTCACTAGGTAATTTAAATGTGAATAAGTGTAAAGCTATTTTAGAGGCAGCTGCTAACTGTTAAACTGTTTTTACCACATAAAATGTATTAAATTATGTAGCTAATAACCTAATTATACAACATGAATACACTGAAAAACAAAATTTTGTATACATTAATAAATCTCATTCTGTATTTGTGACTAAAGCTTTAAAACTGACTTATAAGACTGCAATGGTGACATTACACCATTTGGATTATGGAAATTTGTCTCACTTTTTTATTGTGTACTTTATACTCATCTTCTAGAGATAATTTTGAACAACATATGAATCTTTCTATACATACATCTGAGTTTATGCACCAACTTTTGCAGAACTTCACTGAAGCTTTTATCAAATCTTTGCATGAGCCAAATTAAGTAGAATTAAAACAAGTTAGTCCTGGCCTATTTTCCATAAAATAGAAATGATTGTTCACGAAATTCTGGTGCTTTCTTAATAGACAATCACTTTATTAAGATACATTTCAAAGAAGAGACAATTTCAATTTCTTTAACTGGATTCATTCTTAAACATTTAATAAATATAGTCTGTGTAACAAGTAAAGAAAAAAATTAAAGCAGAATTCATAATGCTAACTGCAATATTTGGTCTGGTCAAACAAAGTAGATATTGACTCTTATCCTTTACTAATATGTATATAAAATTGAATGTGTATTTTTTTTAATATATTTTATAAACATGTATAGAGTGCCCAGCTTGGTTTTACCATAGACTTATTCTTAAAAGTTCTTTAACAAATAAATATAAAAACTCTATGTTATATAAATGTATACATACTTTAAAAAAATCTCAAAGCAAAAAAAAATGGTATATTTTAAGATTAAAAAGTCCATTGTAAAATCTAAGCATTTTGAGAGTAGATACCAGCTGAAAAAGAAAACTGGAAAGCAGATAGACAAATTAAATCTAAGAACTGAGCCAGTAGTGCACCTCTCCATTCCCAAACAACCCTATCTTTACTGTGGAATCACAGAAAAGTGATGTACCAGGATTTCCCTGGTGGTTCAATGGCTGAAAATCTGTGCTCCCAATGCAGGGGGCCAGGGTTCGATCCCTGGTTGGGGAACTAGATCCCACAACTAAGAGATCCCATGCCACAACTAGAAGATTTCACATGCCACAACTAAAAACAAGATTCTGAGTGCCGTTGTTAAAGGCCCCTTGTACGGCAACAACATCTTGCATGCCACAACTAAGACCTAGCATGGTCAAATAAATAAATTAATACATTAAAAAAAAAAAAAAAGGCTATGCACCAGTGAAAGTTGGAATAAAAATGGAGCTGACAACCAGAGGATTGGCTGCAAAAGTTCCATGCAGCCAGGCAACTACTCTCTTCCCTATCAGAAGCTAGATGTTCATTCTCTTCAGAAAAAAAAAAAATATCTATATCTATATCTATAGATATAGATATAGATATAAGAAACATCAGGCAAAAGTGGGGAATGGAATACCCTCTGAAAAGAGATAAACTAAATAAAAATGAATGGAAATTTTTTTCCAAAGGAGATATACAGATGGTCAGTAAGTACATAAAATGATGCTCAACATTATTAATCTTCAGGGAAAATTGAAAATAAAATAAAAATAAATCAAAAATAAAATAATGGCAAATCAAAAATAAAATAATGGCATATCACTTCACATCTGCTAGAAAGACTATCATCAAAAAGGCAAGATATAACAAGGATTGGTGAGGATGTGAAGGGAAACCTCATTCACTGTTCATGGGAATATAAGTTGGTACAGCCTCTAGGAAAATCAGTATGAAGATTCCTCAAAAAATTAAAAATAGAACTGCCATGAAAGTGAAAGTGAAAGTCACTCAGTTGTGTCTGGCTTTTTGTGACCCCCAAGGAACTTTCCAGGCTGGAATGCTGGAGTAGGTAGCCTTTGCCTTCTCCAGGGGATCTTCCCAACCCAGTGATCGAACTCACATCTTCTGCATTGCAGGTGGATTCTTTACCAGCTGAGCCACCAGGGAAGCCCAAGAACACTGGAGAAGGTAGCCTATCCCTTCTCCAGGGGATCTTCCCAACCCAGAAATTGAACCATGTTCTCCTGCATGGCAGGTGGATTCTTTACCAAATGAGCTACTAGGGAAGCCCTTAGAACTGCCATATGAACCACCAATTCCACTTTTGTATATTTATCAAAAAAAGGAGGAAAAGAAAAACTAACTCAAAAATATATATGCACCACATGTTCATGGCAACACTATTTATTATAGCCAAGCCAATATATGGAAACAACCTATATGTCCGTTGATGAATATGGATAAAAAATGTGTTACACACACATACACACACACACACACAGGAATATTATTCAGTCATAAAAAGAGAAGGAAATCCTGCCATCTGTGAAAACACTGATGAACTACAGGGCATTATGCCAAGTGAAATAAGTCAGACAGAGAATGACAAATACCATGTGATCTCTCTTGTATGTGGAAACCAAAAAAGAAGCTTATTAATATAAAGAACAGATTGGTGGTTGCCAGAGGTCAGGCATAGGAGAAACAGGTGAAGGGAGTCAGGAGGTAATAATAACAAAGTAGCAAGATTAAAAAATAAACAAAACAATGCATTCAGTTTTAAAATGAAAGGGAAACTTAAATATGACTAGATGAATATTATCTTCATCATCTCGTCGTACTCTCTCAGAAAACCTCATGTCCTCTAACCACATATACTAGAAATCAATCATCCATATCCCCATCCTTTTTTTCCCTTCCTTGCTTTCACCCAGGCATTACAGCTTATCTCTTCCAGGCATCTTGTCCCAGGATATCCAAGCATGGTTTGATGACATTCAAATAAATTTTGTAAACTGTCAGTTCAGTTCACTCCACTCACTTAGTCGTGTCCAACACTTTGCAACCCCATGGAATGCAGCACACCAGGATTCTCTGTCCATCATCAACTCCCAGAGCTTACACAAACTCATGTCCACTGGGTCAGTGATCCATCCAACAATCTCATCCTCTGTCGTCCCTTTCTCCTACCACTTACAACTTCCCAGCATCAGGGTCTTTTCAAATGAGTCAGGTCTTTGTATTAGGTGGCCACAGTGTTTGAAGTTTCAACTTCAGCATCAGTCCTTCCAATGAATATTCAGGACTGATTTCCTTTAGGATGGACTGGTTCGATCTCCTTGTAGTCCAAGGGACTCTCAAGAGCCTTCCCCAACACCACAATTCAAAGCACGAATTCTTCAGCACTCAGCTTTCCTTATAATCCAACTCTCACATCCATACATGACTACTGGAAAAAAACACAGCTTTGACTAGATGGACCTTTGTTGGCAAACGAATGTCTCTGTTTTTTAATACACTGTCTAGGTTGGTCATAGCTTTTCTTCCAAGAAGCAAGCGTCTTTTAATTTCATGGCTAGAGTTACCATCTTCAGTGATTTTGGAGCCCTCAAAAATAAAATCTGCCACTGTTTCCACTGTTTCCTCATCTATTTACTATGAAGTGATGGGACCGGATGCCATGATCTTAGTTTTCTGAATGTTGAGCTTTAAGCCAACTTTTTCACTCTCCTCTTTCACTTTCATAAAGAGACTTTTTAGTTCTTCTTTGTTTTCTGCCATAAGGACGGTTTCATCTGCATATCTGAGATTACTGATATTACTCCCAGTAATCTTGATTCCAGCTGTGTTTCATCCAGCCTGGAATTTCTTGTGATGTACTCTGCATGTAAGTTAAATAAGCAGGGTGACAATATACAGCCTTGACATATTCTTTCCTTGTTTGGAACCAGTCTGTTGTTTCATGTCCAGTTCTAGCTATTGCTTCTTGACCTGCATACAGATTTCTCAAGAGGCAGGTCAGGTGGTCTGGTATTCCCATCTCTTAAAGAATTTTGCACAGTTTTTTGTGATCCACACAGTAAAAGGCTTTGACACAGTCAATAAAGCAAAAGTAGATGTTTTTCTGGAACTCTCTTGCTTTTTTGATGATCCAATAGTTGTTGGCGATTTTATCTTTGTTTCCTCTGCCTTTTCTAAATCCAGCTTGAACATCGGGAAGTTCACGGTTCACATACTGTTGAAGCCTGACTTGGAGAATTTTGAGCATTGGTTTGCTAGCATGTGAGATGAGTGCAATTCTGCAGGAGTTTGAGCATTCTTCAGCATTGCCTTTCTTTGGGATTGGAATGAAAACTGACCTTTTTCAGTCCTGAAGCCATTGCTGAGTTTTCCAAATTTGCTGGCATATTGAGTGCAGCACTATCACAGCATCATCTTTTAGGGTGTGAAATAGCTTATCTGGAATTTTATCACCTCCACTAGCTTTGTTCATAGTGATACTTTCCAAGGCCCACTTGACTTCGCATTCCAGGATGTTTCGTTCTAGGTGAGTTATCACACCATTGTGGTTATCTGGGTCATGAAGATCTCTTTTGTACAGTTCTTCTGTGTATTCTTGCAACCTCTTCTTAATATCTTCTGTTTCTGTTAGGTCCATACCGTTTCTGTCCTTTATTGTGCCCATCTTTGCATGATTATCTCTCCTTGTTATTCTTTGGAACTCTTCATTAAAATGGGTATATTTTTCCTTTTCTCCTTTGCCCTTCGCTTCTCTTTTTTCTCAGCTGTTTGTAAGGCCTCCTCAGATAACCATTTTGTCTTTTTACATCTCTTTTTCTTGGGGATGGTCTTGATTACTGCCTCCTGTACAATGTCACTAACCTCCATCCACAGTTCTTCAGGCACTCTATCAGATCTAATCTCTTGAATATATTTCTCACTTCCACTGTATAATCATAAGGGTTTTGATTGAAATCATAACTGAATGGTCTAGTGGTTTTCCCTACTTTCTTCAATTTAAGTCTGAATTTGGCAATAAGGAGTTCATGATCTGAGCCACAGTCAGCTCCTAATCTTGTTTTTGCTGACTGTATAGAGCTTCTCCATCTTCGGCTGCAAAGAATATAATCAATCTGATTTTGGTATTGACCATTTGTTGATGTCCATGTGCAGAGTCTTCTCTTGCGTTCTTGGAAGCAGGTGTTTGCTACGACCAGTGTGTTCTCTTGGCAAAACTCTGTTAGCCTTTGCCCAGCTTCATTTTTTACTGCAAGGTGAAATTTGCCTGTTACTCCAGGTATCTCTTTACTTCCTACATTTGCATTCCAGTCCCCCATAATGAAAAGGACATCTCTGCATGTAAATTGTCAAATATATTATATTAAAATTCCTTCTCCAAACAGGAGAAGGAAATGGCAACCTATCCCAGTATTCTTGCCCGGAAAAATTCTATGAACAACGGAGCCTCACGGGCTACAGTCCATGGGGTCACAAGAGTCAGACACAACTTAGCGACCAAATCACTAAATTCCTGCTGTTTAAAGTAGCTAAAGCAAATTATATTCTTTGTATTCATGAAAAATGACCAATATTGCATGCAGCTTTTATTCCAGGATTGCAAAGCTGGCTCAAAATTAGTAGGTCTGTTAGTAAATAAAATATATAATCTAGCAGGATTATGGTCTCAATAAAATTCACGCCTCATGAATGAACGGATGTTTATTATTTCTTTTCTTCTTCTCTTTTCTGCTCCTCACTTCTCATTTGTCTCCTCTTCTATCTCTACCTCTATTAGTATTTTTATTCCCTTCAGTTATATAAAACCAATGAGCAGTTATCATGCTTAAGAGAAAAACACTGCAGACTTTCTGTAGTAAAGGATACATTCTTTAGAATTTTAGAAACCTAAGCTGAAATTCCAGCTGAGCCATTTACCAGCAATGTGACCTCTAGTCAGGTTCTTAACTGCACTAAGCTTCAATACGCTTACCTGTAAAATGAGACAATACATTGTTTGTATTGAAGATTAATACTCAAAAGAAGTAGACAGCTTTCAGGATTTTCAATCTGGAGAAACTGGAAATGTATATAGCATTTGGCTACAGAATAATCACAAGAAAGGTAATATTTATAGATCGAAATAACAGTTGGCAGGAATGCTGTTATCTCTTAGGCAATGGTTATCACATAAATACCAGCTAAGCAGAAGCCACAACTTCAGAATACAAGATGAGATCCTGACAAATAACAAGAACAGTTAAATGCTGAATTCCCTAGCACTGGGTTAGTCACATACAGAAAATTTCTACCCTGGATTGGTCCAGCTCTGTTTAGAGTTGTAGGGGAAAAAAATGGGTAAGCTACAGAAAATTTGGCAGGCCACTTGTATAGCTTGATAGGCTTTGCTGTATATATCAGCTTATCAATGTTTAATTTAATAAAATGACTTTCAATTTCAATAGGATAAACAGTAGGACAGAAATTAGGTCTTAGGTGATTTTTTTCACCATTCATTCACTCAACAAGTCACTCATTCATCTACTATTAGTATATTATATACTAATTCTATACTATGCACTGAAGTAAGAAATATAAAGCATATAAATCTATGGGCTTCCCAGGTGGCTCAGTGGTAAAGTATCTGCCTGCCAATGCAGGATACACAGGTTCGATCCCGGACCCAGAAAGATCCCACATGCCCCAGAGCAACTAAGACCCCATGGAGCAATTAAGACCCTGTGCCACAGCTATTGAGCCTGTGCTCTAGAGCCTAGGAGCAGCAACTATTGAAGCCTGCACACCCAGAGTTCTGCAACAAGAGAAGCCAAAGCAATGAGAAATCCACGCACTGCAACTAGAGAGCAGCCCCCATTAACTGTAACTAGAGAAAAGCCCACACAGTAACAAAGATATGGCACAGACAAAATAAAAAAAATTAAATATATATGTTTATATATTAAATAGGCATGTGTTGTTATTCAGTCCCTAAGTTGTGTCTGACTCTTTGCGACTCCCTGGACTGCAGCACGCTAGGCTTCCCTGTCCTTCACTATCTCCGAGTTTGCTCAAACTCATGTTCATTGAGTCAGTGATGCGATCCAACCATCTTATGTTGCCCCCTTCTCCTCCTGTCCTCAATTTTTTCCAGCATCAGGGTCTTTTCCAATGAGTTAGCTCTTCACATCAGGTGGACAAAATATTAAAACTTCAGCTTCAGCATCAGTCCTTCCAATGAATATTCAGGACTGATTTCCTTTAGGATGGACTGGTTGGATCTCCTTGGAGTCCAAGGGACTCTCAAGAGTCTTCTCCAATACCACAGCTCTAAAGCATCAATTTTTCGGCACTCAGGTTTCTTTATAGTCCAATTCTCACACCCATACATGACTACTAGGAAAACCATAGCTTTGACTAGATGGATCTTTGTTGGCAAAGTAATGTCTCTGTTTTTTAATATGATGTCTAGGTTCATCATAACTTTTCTTCCAAGGAGTAAGCGTCTTTTAATTTCATGGCTGCAGTCACCATCTGCCAGTGATTTTGGAGCTCAAAAAAATAAAATCTGCAACTGCTTCCCCATCTATTTGCCATGAAGTGATGGGACCGGATGCCATGATCTTAGTTTTCTGAATGTTGAGCTTTAAGCCAACTTTTTCACTCTCCTCTTTCACTTTCATCAAAAGTCTCTTTAGTTCTTCTTTGCTTTCTGCCATAAGGGTGGTGTCATCTGCATATCTGAGGTTGTTGATATTTCTCCCAGCAATCTTGATTCCAGCTGTGCTTCACCCCTACCAGCGTTTCTCATGATGTTCTCTGCACATAAGTTAAATAATCAGGGTGACAATATATAGCCTTGACGTATTCCTTTTCCTATTTGGAACCAGTCTGTTGTTCCATGCCGCTATACCTAACTGTGTATTCACATAATAGTCAATTAAGAATTCAGAGAAAAAGAAGAGTAATGTGCATTCTAATTATTTAAGTAATCACCTCAATGATTATGAATTAAAAGATCCCTGTGCTAGGAATAAGACCGAGATCTTACTCATGTGCCATTACTAACTGTGATAGGAAGAATAATGCCCCTTTTCTTTCTCCATTGATGTCTGTGGCAAAGGAGGATTAAGGCTGCAGATGAAAGTAAGGTACTTAACCACCTGACTTTAAAAATTTTAAAACCACATGACCCAGATTTTCCTGGGTCATCTTGTGGACCTAGTGAAATCATAAGGGTCCTGAAATATCATAGGGAGAAGTAGAAGAGTCAGAAATAGAGCGATGAAGCCAAATAAAGGGTTAATAGGTCATTGCTGGTTCTAAAGATGGAAAGAAGAAAAGAGCCCAGGAAAGCAGGCAAGTTTTTGTAGTTCGCACAAGTAAATGGATTTTCTCCTAGAGTCTGCGGTAAGAACTCAGTCCTACCAACTGATTGCAGTCCAGAGACACCTAATTCTGTGTTCTGACTTTCAGAACTAGATGAAACTAAATGAGAATTGCTTTGAGGAATCAAATTTGTGGTAGTTTATTATAGGAATAAAATGAAACTAACACACTAAAGTGACACACTAATTAACACACTAGCACAGTGAAGTAACACTGAAGTTAACACACTAACTACAACTTTTTAAGAGATTACAATTACATAGATATGAATTTATAGACATTTTAGTATTTATTTATAAAGCCTATACTACTTGTAAGCTTTATTATTTCAATATAGATACAGGCTTCTGTGGTGGTTCATATAGTAAAGAATCAACTTGCAATGCAGGAGACCCAGGTCTGATCCCTTGGTCAGGAAGATACTCTGGAGAAGGGAATGGCTATTCACGCCAGTATTCTAGTCAGGAGAATTTCATGGATAGCAGAGCATGGCAGGCTACAGTACACGGGATTGCAAAGAGTCATACATGATAGAGAGACTAACATTTACTTACTTATCTACGTCTGCATGTAGAGATGCAGGCAATTGACAACAGTGGATAATATAAAAATTCTTCCTATTTCTTATAATTTGTATTTGATTAGCACCATTTAATTTCCTAGGGATTGAAAAATTTTGAGTAAAGTTCAGAACCCATTCTATGGAAATTGGGCTCAAGAAGAATTACAACATTTTCTTAATTTTGCATCTTAAAATTTGCCCAACTTGCTATGGTATGAATATTTGTGTTCCCTGAAATTTATATGTTGAAATCTTAACACGCCAAGGTGATAATATTAGGATATGGGGCCTTTGGGAGGCGAGTAAGTCATGAACCATCAGGGATGGGATAAGTGCCCTTGTAAAAGAGGCCCCAGACAGCTTCCCTGCTATTTTAACTATATGAGCCTATAACAAAAAGACTAAAAGAAGCTGCCTAGGAAGTGAGCCCTCACCAGACACTGAATGGGCCAGTGCTTTGATCTTGGACCTCCCAGCCTCTAGAACTATCATTTATATACTCCAAGTTTATGATATTTTCTTAGAGCAGCCTGAACAGATAAAGACACGACTCTTGCTTGCTCCCTGTACCTTACTGTTTGTAGAAGGTCGTCTAAGTTCTATACAAAGCGTGTGAAATCCTTTGCATCAAACTTCTTCCTTACCACATGGGCAACATGCAACTGAACATTTATAATTTCTAGACCTCCGTGGTCTAGCTTGAGACCTTGCCTCTAACTTCTCCCTTGGCTCATGACACTTCCTTTTCCTCAACCCCATCTTTGCACTTTTGAAATACTTGACACTTTTCTAGGCCATGCTCAAATACAACCAGCATGATGATATAGCTTTATACAGTTTGAATAAAATATTTCTGCCCCTGTACCTTTATATAATATCTTACACATAGTAAGAACTCAATAAATTTTTGTTGATTGTTCTGAATGACTCACTACATTCAAGAAAAAAGGCAGAAATAGTGAGAAATGACAATAAGAGAACTGTCATCACTAAGTAACTAAGGCCCACAGAAAAGAACAAGATAGAGGAGGAGAGAAACAGCTAATGTTAGCAAGAAGACAGACCACTGTCAACTTTATCACAGGAGGGATTATTACCAGAAGTTATGACCCACCTTTCTTTAATATGGTATAGCAACCAGCATGGCTCCATTTTCCAATTTGGCTCTAATGCCAAAGTTTCTATTGCCTGGCAAAGATACTTATGGGAGAAAAGTGAGCTTAATTTTTCTACCTTTAATTATACTTTGACAATTCTGCTCAGCTTTTTAAAAATTTTCAGTGCAAATGCTACTGCCAAAGACTTTCTCATTAAGCAGGGCCTAATTACTTTAAATGAATTTTTATTCTTAACAAGAAAAACATGAATAAGATTCTAATAAAACAGGTTTAGTCAATATTATCAATATTTGTCACATCTCCTGAGATGAGTTGCTTACCAGATTTACTGCAGTAAGAGAGATTATGTGAGAAAAAAGGCAAGTCCCAGTATAGAAAGAAGCTGACAACTGATAGTATAATGCAAGAACTTAAAAGAAAACAGTATTTCCTTAGCCGAGAATCTGACATTAGTAATTACTCAGAACATTCAAATTACATGTATCTTCACAACTATTGCTATTTAGCTATTGATTAGACTCTAATATCCATCTAGCAATTGTTTACCTTCCAATTTCTTGTGCTATGTATCAGTCACTACCCAAGATGGAAAAAAGTTAAGCATCTGCACCTTTCCTGATCTCTTCTGGAATGCATTTTAAGCAAAACACATGACAAGATGCTCAATATCACTAATTATTAGAGAAATGCAAATCAAAACTACAATAAGGCATCATCTCACACTTGTCAGAATGGCCATCATCAAAGAAACTGCAAACAATAAATGCTGAAGAGGGTGTGGAGAAAAGGGAACCCTTCTATACTGTTTGTGGGAATGTAAACTGGTCCAGCCACTGAGGAGAACAGTATGGAGATTTCTTAACAAACTAAAAACAGACCTAACATATGATTCAGCAATCCCATTCCTGGGCATATATCTGGAAAAAACATAATTCAAAAGGATGTGTGTATCTCGATGTTTATTCTAGCACTATTTACAATAGCCAGAACAAGGAAGCAACCTAAATGTCCACTGACAGAGGAATGGATAAAGAAGATCTGGTACATATATACAATGGAATACTACTCAGCCATGAGAAGGGGCAAATTAATGTCATTTGCATGCCCATGGATGGACCTAGAGATTGTCATACACAGTGAAGTAAGTCAAAAAGAGAAAGGCAAATACCATACATCGCTTATATGTGGAATCTAGAAACTAACTTTCAATGCAGAAATAGAGTCATAGATTAGAAAACAAACTTATGGTTAACAAGGGGGAAGTGGAGTTGGGATGAATCGGGACAATGGGATTGACATATATACACTAATAAATATATATATATATATATATATATATGTAATAGCTAATAAATAAGAACCTACTATACATAGCACAGGGAACTCTACTCAACTCTCTGTGCTGACTTAAATGAGAAGGAAATCTTAAAAAGAGTGGGTATATATATATATGTCAATTATATATATATATGTTAATTATATATATATATGTCAATTATATATATATAATTGATTAACTTTGCTATACAGCAGAAAATAACACATCATTGTAAAACAACTATACTCCAATAAAAATTAATTAAAAGATAAAACAAAAATAAATAAATAGTGATGTTCATATATTTCTCTACACTATTAAGGATATCTTTTACTTTAGACAAGGGTAACTAGAATTTTCTGATTTTTCATAATTACTAGCCAACATTTATGTTGTATCATTAATATGCCAGTTTTGCTCATCAGAGTTACTATAGATAATAAAATCTCTGACAAATTATATACATGCACTATGAAAAATGCACTGAAGAAATGTTAAATTTGTGATACAAAAAATCTCAGAACAGAATATTTGCTTATTTTACCCAGAATACTTGTTTATTTTATTGTATTGCATTTGTCAGTGCACCCATTTAATACGCCTATATAGTATAATTAAAACAAAGGATGCCAAATGTCTTAACAAAACACTGTAGGTCTAATATTCTTTAACTTTACATAGTTAACCAAAGCAAATACAATCATTTCTAAATTATTTGATGTATGGTAGCATTGGCCTTCCTACGGCACAAAGAATCCATCTGCCAATGCAAGAAACGCAAGAGATGCAGGTTCAATCCCTGGGTCAGGAAGATACTTTGGAAAGGAAATGACAACCCACTCCAGTATTCTTGCCTGGCAAATTCCATGGAAAGAAGAGCCTGGCAGGTTACAGTCCATGGGATTGCAAAGAGTCACACATGACTTAGCAATTGAGCACACACATAGGCATGGTAGAATTAACTGTACTTAATTCCCTGCACATTTTATTTTACCCTGATATAATTCAACTTCTACAATCCATTTGCTATTTAATAGATGATTCCAAAATAGAACAGAAGGAAGCCATTGCCGGATAAACCAAACTCATACTGAGTCCACCTTTGATATCATCTCATATTCACGGTCCATCACAGATAGCCATGCTAATAATGTATTACAATCTTTGAATCTTACTTTGATTACTAATTTCTTACTTTAAAAAAATATGTTGGAGAAATACTTTTCACTTACATATAAGCTCAAATAATGCAAGAGGTTATATTTTAAAACAAAAAAAAAAGAATAAGTGCATATGATCCACATGCATGCATGTGTGCACTCAGTTGTACCTGACTCTTTGATATCCCATGGACCGTAGCCTGCCAAGTTCCTCTGTCCATGGAATTTTCCAGGCAAGAATACTGGAGTGGGTTGCCATTCCTTTTCTGGGGGATCTTCCTGATCCAGAGATCGAACCCTGTGTCTTATGTCTCCTGCAATGGTAGGCAGAATCTTTATCACTGTGCCACCTGTGAAGCCCTCCACAGTGTATATGAAATGGTAATGCAAACATAAGAAATAAGCACTAGATGTACTACACATGAGACCAATTGGTTAAATTATCATTAATAATGATATCATCTTAAATATAGTATTAATCCCAAGCCAGTTCCAGTATCTGGCATCTGCAGTACATGTTAAAAGAGAGTTTATTAATATTAGTGTGCAGAGCAATGGCTGCCACCTATTACCTCAAACCAAGGTTTCTAGACACTTGGGACCAGTGGGTATTGAGGAACAGAGCACATTATTGAGGTCAACTGTTTCCAAGTAAAACAGTCCTGGTATCTTGTTGGCACCGAGAACAAATATTTCAGTGATGGCAATCCACTCTGAAATGGATCCCCAAACCAAGGTTGAGGTCATAATGACTTCATTTCTTAAAATTCATTTTTTTTCAAGAAAAGCATAAAGTTTTTTTTCCCCAAATTTGAAGGCTTTTATTGGCTTTAGGATTTTGCCAACAATAATTCAATATTCTCCTTTTTATGTACATAAAAGTCAAGACTGTTTCACATTCCGTACCTTAATTCTTTCCTCTTGTTCTGGGGAACTCAAAAACATTAGGAGAAATCTAATCTCCATGCCATCTTCCATAGTGGCTATATCAATTTACTTTCCCACTAACAGTACAAGAGCATTCCCTTTTCTCCACACCTTTTCCAGCATTTATTTTTTGTAGACGTTTTGATGATGGCCAGTCTCACTGGTGTGAGGTGCCATATCATTTTAGCTTTGATTTGCATTTCTGTAATAGTGAGAAATGTTGAGCATCTTTTCATGTGTTTTTTAGCCATCTGTATGTCTTCTTTGAAGAAATATATGTTTTGGTCTTTTTCCCACTTTTTGATTGGGTTGTTTGTTTTTCTGGTATTGAGTTGTATGAGCTGTTTGTATATTTTGGAAATTAGTCCTTTGTCAGTTGTTTCATTTACTGTTATTTTCTCCCATTCTGAGGGTTGTCTTTTCACCTTGTTTATAGTTTCCTTTGCTGTGCAAAAGCTTTTAAGTTTAATCAGGTCCCACTTGTTTACTTTTGTTTTTATTTCTGTTACTCTAGGAGGTGGGTCACAGAGGATCATGCTTTGATTTATGTCATCAAGTGTTCTGCCTATATTTTCCTCTAAGAGTTTTATAGTTCAGGTCTTACATTTAGGTATTTAATCCATTTTGAGTTTATCTTTTGTATGGTGTTAGGAAATGGTCAAATTTCATTCTTTTACATGTAACTGTCCACTTTTCCCAGCACCATTTATTGAAAAGGCTGTCTTTGCTCCATTGTATATTCCTGCCTCCTTTGTCAAAAATAAGTTACCCATAGGTACATGGGTTTATTGCTGGGCTTTCTATCTTTTTCCATTGGTCTATATTTCTGTTTTTGTGCCAATACCATACTGTCTTGATGACTGTAGCTTTGTAGTATAATCTGAAGTCAGGAAACTCAATTCCTCCAGCTCCATTTTTCTTTCTCAAGCCTGCTTTGGCTATTTGGGGTCTTTCGTGCTTCCATATGAACTGTGAAATTTTTTGCTCTAGTTCTGTGAAAAATGCCATTGGTAATTTGATAGGGATTGCATTGAATTTATAGATTGCATTTGGTAGTCTAGTCATTTTCAAAATATTTATTCTTCCTACCCAGGAACATGGAATCTCTCTCCATTGTTTATGTTTTCTCAGATTTCTTTCATCAGTGTCTTATAATTTTCTGTTTACAGTTCTCTTGTCTCCTTACTCCTAGATATTTTCTTCTTTTTTTGCAATGGTGAAAGGGATTGATTCCTTAATTTCTCTTTCTGATTTTTCATTGTTAAGATATAGAAATGCAAGTGATTTCTGTGTATTGATTTTGTATCCTGCAACTTTGCTAACTAGCTCTAGCAATTTTCTGATACTATCTTTAAGGTTTTCTGTGTACAATATCATGTCATCTGCAAACAGTGAGAGCTTTATTTCTTCCTTTCTGATCTGGAGTCCTTTTATTTCTTTTTCTTCTCTGATTGCTGTAGCTAGGACTTCCAGAACTATGTTGAATAATAGTGGTGAAAGTGGACACCCTTGTCTTGTTCCTGATCTTAGGGAGAATGCTTTCAGTTTTTCACCATTGAGAATAATGTTTCCTGTAGGCTTACCAATATGGCCTTTACTATGTTGAGGAAGGTTCTTTCTATGCCTATTTCTTGAAGAGTTTTAATCATAAATGGGTGCTGAATTTTGTTAAAGGCTTTTTCTGCGTCTATTGAGATTATTATATGGATTTTATCTTTCAATTTGTTATTATGGTATATCACATTGATTGATTTGTGAAGATTGAAGAATTCCGGCAATCCTGGAATAAATACAACTTGATCATGGTGTACGAGCTTTTTTACATACTGGTGAATTCTATTTGCTAAAATTTTGTTGGTCATTTTTGCATCTATGTTCATCAGTGATATTGGCCTGTAGTTTTCTTTTTTTTGTGTTCTCTTTGGTTTTGGTATCAGGGTGATGGTGGCCTCAGAGAATGAGTTTGGAAGTGTTCCTTCCTCTGAAATTTTGTGAAAGAGTTTTAGAAGGATAGGCATTAGCTCTTCTCTAAATGTTTGATAGAATTCTCCTGTGAAGCCATCTGGTCCTGGGCTTTTGTTTTTTGGGAGACTTTTGGTAACAGCTTCAATTTCAGTGCTTGTAATTAGCCCCTGCAGAGCTGGAGTGGCAGCTGCATGGCACTGGTGCAGCGGCTGCATGGTGCTAGAGCAACTTTGAGGAGACATCCCATGCCCAAGGGCAAAGGAGAAGCAGCAGAAAGATGGTAGGAGGGGGGAAATCACCTTTAGAATCAAACCCCATACCAGCCAGAGACACTCAGAGGGATCTAACATACCTTGTGTGCCCCAGGACCCACAGACCCCACAGAGACTGAGCCATAACAGTATTTGAGTGTCTTCTGAGGAGGTTCGGGGCAGCAGTGGACTGCTTCAGGGGAAGGGGCTCTGGGTGCAGTAGACCTGGGTATGGCATAAGCATACCATTAAATCCACCATAGAGGAGGAGGTCACCATTAAATCCACCATAGAGCCCCCAGAACTTACACAGGACTGGGAAACAGAGTCTTGCAGGTACAAACAGAAGCTCGTGCACACTAGGACCCAGGAAAAAGGAACAGTGACCCCACGAGAGACTGACCCAGAATTTCCTGTGAATTTTCAGGAGTCTCAAGCAGAGGTGTGGGTCGGTGCTGGACTGCTGCAGGATTGGGGCACTGAGTACTACAGTGTCTGCTTAGGAACTTTTGAAGGATGCACCATTATCTTCATTGCCTTAGCATATTTTGGCCCGAGGTCAAATAACAGGGAGGGAACACAGCCCCACCCATCCACAGAAAATTAGATTAAAGATTAATGAGCATGGCTCCACCCATCAGAACAAGACCCAGTTTCCCCCTCAGTCAGTCTCTCCCAGAAGGAAGCTTCCATAAGCCTCTTATCCATCTTGATCACAGGATAGACAGACTGAAAACCACAATCACAGAACACTATCCAATCTGATCACATGGACCACAGCCTTGTCTAACTCAATGAAACTATGAGCCATGACATATACAGCCACCCAAGACAAACGGGTCATGGTGGAGATTTCTGACAAAACATGGTACACTGGAGAAGGGAATGGAAAACCACTTCAGTATTCTTTCCTTGAGAATGACATGAACAGTATGAAAAAGTAAAAAGATAGGACACTAAAAGATGATCGCCCCAAGTTGGTAGGTCCCCAATATGCTACTGGAGATCAGTGGAGAAACAACTCCAGAAAGAATGAAGACACGGAGCCAAAGCAAAAACAACACCCAGTAGTGGATGTGACTGGTGATGGATGTAAAGTCCGATGCTGTAAAGAGCAATATTCCACAGGAACCTGGAATGTTAGGCCCATGAATCAAGGCAAATTGGAAGTGGTCAAACAGGAGATGGCAAGACTGAACACTGACATTTTAGGAATCAGTGAACTAAAATGGACTGGAATGGGTGAATTTAACTCAGATGACCATTATATCTATTCCTGTGGGCAAGAATCCCTTAGAAGAAATGGAGTAGCCATCATAGTCAACAAAAGGGTCAGAAATGCAGTACTTGGATGAAATCTCAAAGACAACAGAATGATCTCTGTTCATTTCCAAGGCAAACCATTCAATATCACAGTAATCCAAGTCTATGCCCTGACTAGTAATGGTGAAGAAGCTGAAGTTGAAAGGTTCAATGAAGCCCTACAAGACCTTCTAGACCTAACACCCAGAAACGATGTCCTTTTCATTATAGGGGACTGGAATACAAAAGTAGGAAGTAAAGAGATACCTGGAGTAACAGGCAAATTTGCCCTTGGAGTACAGAATGAAGCAGGGCAAAGTCTAGTAGAGTACTGCCAAGGAAAAGCACTGGTCGTAGCAAATGCCCTCTTCCAACAACACAGAGAAGACTCTACACATGTAAATCACCAGATGGTCAATACAAAACCAGATAGATTATATTCTTTGCAGCCAAAGATGGAGAAGTTCTATAAAGTCAGCAAAAACAAGACAGGGAGCTGACTATGGCTCAGATAATGAACTACTTATTGCCAAATTCAGACTTAAAATGAAGAAACTAGGGAAAACCACTACACCATTCAGCTATGACCTGAATCAAATCCCTTACCATTATACAGTGGAAGTAACAAATATATTCAAGGGATTAGATCTGACAGAGAGAGTACTTGAAGAACTATGGAAGGAAGTTTGTGACACTGTACAGGAGGCAGGCATCCCCAGGAAAAAGAAATGCAACAAGGCAAAATGGTTGTCTGAGGAGGTATTACAAATAGCTGTGAAAAGAAGAGAAGCAAAAGGCAAAGGAGAAAAGGAAAGATACACCCATCTGAATGCAGAGTTCCAAAGAATAGTAAGGAGAGATAAGAAAAATTTCCTCAGTGGTGAGCGCAAAGTAATAGAGGAAAACAATAGAATGGAAAAGTCTAGAGATCTCTTCAAGAAGATTAGAGATAGCAAGGGAATATTTCATGCAAAGATGGGCACAATAAAGGACAGAAATGTTATGGACCTAACAGAAGCAGGAGATATTAAGAAGAAGTAGCAAGAATACACAGAAGAACTGTACAAAAGAGATCTCCATGGCCCATTAACCATGGTGGTGTGATAACTCACCTAGAGCCAGACATCCTGGAATGTGAAGTCAAGTGGGCCTTAGGAAGCCCAAGCTAGTGGAGGTGATGGAATTCCAGTTGAGCTATTTCAAATCCTAAAAGATGATTCTGTGAAAGCACTGCACTCAATATGCAAGCAAATTTGGAAAACTCGGCATTTGCCCCAGGACTGGAAAATATCAGTTTTCATTCCAATCTCAAAGAAAGGCAATGCCAAAGGATGTTCAAACTACCGAACAATTACACTCATCTCACATACTAGCAAAGTGATGCTCAAAATTCTCGAAGCCAAGCTTCAACAGTACATGAAACGTGAACTTTCCAATGTTTAAGCTGGATTTAGAAAAGGCAGAGGAAACAGAGATCAATTTGCCAACATCCACTGGATCATGAAAAAAGCAAGAGAGTCCCAGAAAAATATCTACTTCTTCTTTATTTATTGACTACTCCAAAGACTTTGACTGTGTTGATCACAACAAACTCTGGGAAATTCTTAAAGTAATTGGAATACCAGACCAGCTAACCTGCCTCCTGAGAAATCTGTATGCAGGTCAAGAAGCAACAACTAGAAATGGACATGGAACAACAGATTGGTGACAAATAGGGAAAGGAGTACATCAAGGGTGTATATTGTCACCCTGCTTATTTAACTTATATCCATAGTACATCATGAGAAGCCCTGGGCTGGATGAAGCACAAGCTGGAATCAAGATGGCCGGGAGAAATATCAGTAACATCAAATATGCAGAAATAACCCTTATGGCAGAAAGGAAAGAAGAACTAAAGAGCCTTTTGATGAAAGTGAAAGAGGAGAGTGAAAAAGTTGGCTTAAAGCTTAACATTCAGAAAACTAAGATCATAGCATCTGGTCCCATCACGTCATGGCAAACAGATGGGGAAACAGTGGAAACAGTGACAGACCTTATTTTTTTGAGCTGCAAAATCACTGCAGATGGTGATTGCAGCCATGAAATTAAAAGATGATTGCCCTTTGGAAGAAAAGCTATGACAAGCCTAGACAGCATATTAAAAAGCAGTAATGATTTTAAATACTTTGCCAACAGAGGTTCGTCTAGTCCAAGCTATGGTTTTCCCAGTAGTCATGTATGGATGTGAGAGCTGCACTATATAGAAAGCTGAGCACCAAAGAATTGATGCTTTTGAACTGTGGTGTTGGAGAAGACTCTTGAGAGTCCTTTGGACAGCAAGGAATTCCAACCAGTCCATCCTAAAGGAAATCAGTCCTGAATATGCATTGGAAGGACTAATGGTGTAGCTGAAACTCCAATACTTTGGACACTTTCACAACTTCATCTTAAGGATTTGAAATAGCTCAATGGTAATTACATTACCTCCACTAGCTTTGTTTGTAGTGATGCTTCCTAAGGCCCACTTGACTTTGCATTCAAGGATGTCTGGCTCTAGGTTGGTGATCACACTATCATGATTATCTGGTTTGTGAGGATTTTTTGCATGGTTTTTCTGTGTATTCTTGCCACCTCTTCTTAGTATCTTCTACTTCTGTTAGGTCCATACCATTTCTGTCCTTTATTGTACCCATCTTTGCATGAAATATTCCCTTGCTATCTCTAATTTTCTTGAGGAGATCTCTAGACTCTCCCATTCTATTGTTTTCCTCTATTTCTTTGCACTGATCACTGAAGAAGGCTTTCTTGTATCTCCTTACTATTCTTTGGAACTCTGCATTCAAATGGGTGTATCTTTCCTTTTCTCCTTTGCCTTTAGCTTCTCTTCTTTTCTAAGCTATTTGTAAGGCCTTGTAAGACAACCTTTTTGCCTTTTTGCATTTCTTTTTCTTGGGGATGCTCTTGATCACTGCCTCCTGTACAGTGTCACGAACCTCCGTCCATAGTTCTTCAAGCACACTGTCTATCAGATCTAATCTCTTGAATATATTTGTTACTTCCACTGTATAACTGTAAGGCATTTGATTCAGTTCGTACCTGAATCTTCTGGTGCTTTCCCTAGTTTCTTCAATTTAAGTCTGAATTTGACAATAAGGAGTTTATTATCTGAGCCATAGTCAGCTCCCGATTTTTTTTGCTGACTGTATAAAACTTCTCCATCTTTGGCTGCAAAGAATATAATCAATCTGATTTTGTATTGACCATTTGGTGATGTCCATGTGTAGAGTCTTCTCTTGTGTTGTTGGAAGAGGGTGTTTGCTTTGACCAGTGCATTCTCTTGGTAAAACTCTATTAGTCTTTGCCCTGCTTCATTCTGTATTCCAATGACAAATTTGCTTGTTACTCCAGGTATCTCTTTACTTCCTATATTTGCATTCCAGTCCCCTATAATGAAAAGGACATCTCTTCTGGGTGTTAGTTCTAGAAGGTCTTGTAGGTCTTCATAGAACTGTTCAACTTCAGCTTCTTCACCATTACTGGCCTGGGCATAGACTTGGATTACTGTGATACTGAATGGGTTGCCTTGGAAATGAACAGATATCATTCTGTTGTTTTTGAGACTGCATCCAAGTACTGCATTTCTGACCCTTTTGTTGACTATGATGGCTACTCCATTTCTTCTAAGGGATTCTTGCCCACAAGAATAGATGTAATGGTCATCTGAGTTAAATTCACCCATTCCAGTCCATTTTAGTTCGTTGATTGCTAAAATGCCGATGTTCAGTCTTGCCACCTCCTGTTTGACCACTTCCAATTTGCCTTGATTCATGGGCCTAACATTCCAGGTTCCTGTGGAATATTGCTCTTTACAGCATCGGACTTTACATCCATCACCAGTCACATCCACTACTGGGTGTTGTTTTGGCTTTGGCTCCGTGTCATCATTCTTTCTGGAGTTATTTCTTCACTGATCTCCAGTAGCATATTGGGTACCTACCGACCCAAGGAGTTCATCTTTCAGTGTCCTATCTTTTCGCCTCTTCATACTGTTCACGAAATCGTGCTGTTTGTCTCTGCATATTTATTCTTTAATTCTTCTTACTTACTTACCTACTTAAGTAGTCACTCAGTCATGTCTGACTCTATGCGACCCCATGGACTGGAACCACCAGGCTCCTCCATTCATGAGATTTTCCAGGCAAGAGTACTGGAGTGGGTTGCCATTTCCTTCTCCAGGGTATCACCCTGACCCATGGATCGAACCCAGGTCTCTCGCACTGCAGGCAGATGCTTTACCATCTGAGCCACCAGGGAAGCTGGTCTTTGTTAATTGAATCTTGAATTTTCTCCTTTTTGTTTTCAATGTTTTTGATCATCTTTACTAACATTATTCTGAATTCTTTCAGGTATTTTGCCTATTTTCTCTTTATTTATTTGGACTTCTGTGTTTCTAGTTTGTTCCTTCTTTGTGTAATACTCCTCTGCCTTTTCATTATTTTGTTTTTTAAATTTACTGTGTTTGAGGTCTCATTTTCCCAGGCTTCGTGGTTGAATTATTTCTTCCTTCTGTTTTCTGCTCTTCTAAGTTTGGTCCAGTGGTTTGTGTATGCTTCCTATGGAGTGAGATTTGTGCTGAGTTTTTGTTTGTTTGTTTATTTTTTCCTCTGATGGGCAAGGCTGAGTGAGGTGCTAATTCTGTTTGCTGATGATTGGGTTTGTATTTTTGTTTTGTTTGTTGTTTAGATGAGGTGTCCTGCACAGGGTGTTGTGGCTGGGTGATGCTATGTCTTGTGTTCCAGTGGTTTCCTTTGTTGGAGTTCTCACTATTTGATTCCCACTAAGTTTAGTTCGCTGGTAGTCTAGGTTCTTGGAGTCAGTGCTCCCATTCCAAATTTTCAGGGCTTGATCTCTTCCATGCAGTGACGCCCATCCACTTGTGGAGAAGTTAAGCAGCATGACTCACGCGTAAAAATATGAACTCTAGATACACACATTTTAAAGTCAATTCCTATCTTCCAAATTTGGCTTTTATTTTTGTAGCATTTATCATCCCTATCTGACATGTTATACATTTATCTATTTACTATCTATCACTCCTCACTAGAACCCAAATATCATGAAAGCAAGAATTCAGGAATTCAGTCTATGTTTTCTACACTGAAGCACCATTGTCTAGGATATCACCAAGCACATGGTAGGCATTGTATAAACTGATTCATCAACAGATGAATAATTAATAGATGGCCTAGTCAGAAATCAACCAAAAATGTAGAATATACCATTTTAGACTTTCTCAGACATCTAAAAAGTGATTTCAGTAATAAAAAGAGGCTATTAAATTCAATAAATGAAAGATAACAGTAAACACAAAAAATCTTAACCAACGCAAGATAAACAACAGATGATGTTATGAGGTCACACCATTACCTGACTCCTCTCCCTAAGTCTTCAACTCAGCTCTTTTCCACTATGGTGTTTTAGACAAAATAAATAAACACTACTATGTTGCTATTACAACACATGAAGAGGAAAATACCAATAGTGCTTTGTTCACAGTAAGTTTTTTCCCAGAATCTTATGTGATTAAACAATGTTCAGGTCTTCCCTGGTGGCTCAGAGGTGAGGAATCCAACTTCCAGTGCAGGAGACATGGATTTGATCTCTGATCCTAGAAGATCTCACAGGCCATTGAGCAACTACTGAATCTGTGCTCTGGAGCTCAGGAAGCGGAACTACTGAAGCCCTTGTGCACAGAGCCCATGCTCCACAAGAGAAATCTCCACAGTGAGAAGCACCTGCGCTTCACCAAAGAGTAGCCCCCGCTCTCCACAACTAGAGAAAAGCCTTTGCACCAGTGAAGACCCAGCACAGTCAAAAATAAATAAAGAAATAAAGTTTTAAAACAAAACAAAACAATCTTCCTTCAGTGGAGACTGTATTTAGGAAGTTATCAGGTTAATGCACAAGGGAGGTTTCATGAATTAAAGAAAAATATACTGTAGTGTGGTCTTTTAGAAAGATATAATACATTCTATGATTACACAAACTATTATGTATTTGTTTTTTTCCAAGTAATTTTTATTATATCTACCAGTTTTCCCTTAAGACAAATTCATTATATTTACTCTTTCTCCCTCATAATTAACAAACATTTCCATTATTTATTTTTTCATACGAGGAATCTGATATATAAGAGTTCGTAAGAGCTCATATGAATACTCAAGGATATAAAATAAAAAGCATGCCTTTGAGGAAATAATATGAAGCACCATTCTTCATCAAAGACTTTACATATCTACTCTCACATCTAGAAATTAAATAGAAGGAGTTGAGAAAAATATTTGTTCATGTTACTTTTAATATATATGATTTTTCTTGCTTTAAACTTAGAGATATCTGTTCTGCAAAAAAAATAATAATGATTGAAATTTATATCATTTTTGTTATTTGGTTGCTAAGTCGTGTCCGACTCTTTGCAACCCCATTGACCATAGCACGCCGGGCTCCCCTGTCCTCCACTGTCTCCCAGAGTTTGCTCAGATTCATGTTCATTGTGTCAGTCATGCTATTAGCCATCTTATCCTCTGTTGCCCCCTTCTCCTTTTGCCTTCAATCTCTCCCAGCATCAAGGTCTTTTTCAACAACTTGACTCTTCCCATTAGATGGTTAAGGCATTCAGAATTAGTCTTTCCAATCAATAACCAGCATTGATTTCTTTTAGGATTGACTCGTTTGTCCTCCTTTCTGTCCAAAGGAATATCAGGAGTCTTTCCAGCACCACAATTCAAAAGCATCAGTTCTTCGGCACTCAGACTTCTTTATGGTCCAACTCTCACATCCATACAAGACTACTTGAAAAATCATAGCTTTGTCTATATGGAACTTTGCTGGCAAAGTGATGTCTCTACTTTTTAATATGCTAAGTTTGTCATAGCTTTCCTTTCAAGGAGCAAGTGTCTTTTAATTTCATGACTGCAGTCACCGTCTGCAGTGAAATTGGAGTGCAAGAAAATAAAGTCTGTCACTGATTCCACTTTTTCCTCTCCTATTTGCCGTGAAGTTATGGGGCTGGGTGCTATGATTTTCGTTTTTTAATGTTGAGTTTCAAGCCAGCTTTTTCACTCTTTTCTTTATTTCTCATCAAGAGGCTCTTTAGTTCCTTTTCATTTTTGCCATTAGGGTAATCTTATTTGCCTATCTGAGGTCACTGATATTTCTCCCAGCAATCTTCATTCCAGCTTGTAATTCATCCAGCCTGCCATTCTGCATAATGTTCTCTGTATCAACCTACAGCCTTGCCATATTCCTTTCCCAATTTTGAAGCAGTCTGTTCTTCCATGTCTGCTTCTAACTGTTGCTCCTTGACCCACATACAGGTTTCTCAGGAGACAGGTAAGGTGGTCTAGTACTCTTCTAAGAATTTTCCACAATCTGTTGAGGTCCACACAGTCAAAGGTTTTAGCATAGTCAATGAAGCACAAGTAGATATTTTTATTTTTTGCTTCTTCCACGATCCAACAAATGTCAGCAAATTGATCTTTGGTTCCTCTGCCTTTTCTAAACCCAGCTTGCACATCTGAAAATATTTGGTTCATGTACTGTTGAAGCCTGGCTTGAAGTATTTTGATCATTTACCTTGCTAGCATGTGAAATGAGTGCAGCTATACAGTAGTTTGTACATCCTCTGGCATTGTCCTTCTTTGGGATTGGAATGAAAACTGACTTTTTCCAGTCCTGTGGCCACTGCTGAGTTTTCCAAATTTTCTGACATGTTGAGTGCAACACTTTTAACCACATCATCTTTTAGGATTTGAAATGACTCAGCTGGAATTCCTCACCTCCACTAGCTTTGTTTGCAGGAATGCTTCCTAAGGCCCATGTGACTTCTTACTCAGGATATCTGGCTCTAGATGTGTGACCACACCACTGTGGTTTTCCAGGGCAAATGGAAACTCACTTCAGTATTCTTGCATGGAGATCCCAATGAACACTATGAAAAGGCAAACAGATATGATACCAGAAGATGAGACCCCCCCCAGTTGGATGCTACTGGGAAGCTGCTGCTAAGTCGCTTCAGTCTGCCCGACTCTGTGCGACCCCATAGACGGCAGCCCACCAGGCTCCACTGTCCCTGGAATTCTCCAGGAAAGAATACTGGAGTGGGTTGCTGCTACTGGGAAGAGGGGAGGGTAATTACTAATAGCTCCAGAAAAAATGAAGTGTCTGGGCCAAAGCAGAAACAACACTCTGCTGTGGACGTGTCTGGTGGTGAAAGTAAAGTCTGATACTGTTAAGAACAATAATGCATAGGCACCTGGAATGTTAGGTCCATGAATCAAGGTAAATTGGATGTGGTCAACCAGGAGATGGCAAGATTGCAGATGGACATCTTAGGAATCAGTGAAATAAAATGGACAGGAATGGGTGAATTAAATTCAGATGGCCATTATATCTACTATTATGGGCAGGAATCCCTTAGAAGAAATAAAGTAGCCTTCAGAGTCAACAAAGAGTCTGAAATTCAGTACTTGAGTGCAACCTCATCAACAATAGAAGGATCTTGGTTGGTTTCCATGGGAACCATTTAACATCATGGTAATCCAAGTCTATGCTGCCAACCACTGATGCTGAAGAAACTGAAGTTGACAGGTGCTATGAAGACCTGCAACATCTTCTAGAACTAACACCAAAACTTATGTACCATTTATTATGTGCTATTGTAAGCACTTTCTATTTAATAACTCATTTGACTTTACAAGAACCCAGTGAAGAACTGGCTGCTATTCTTCCCATTCTATTGATGGAGAAATTGAAACACAAAGTAAATGGCTCAAGGTCATAAACACAGAAAGGGGGAGAACTGAGGTTTGATTTTAGGAAGTCGCTTAACTGGCCTATACTGCTTCTAAGGTTCCCAATTCTCTTTTCTACTTTCTTGAAAATAAATATTGTTCTTAAAATAAATCCATGTGATCATTATAGAAACTATAGGAAAAAAAAATAAGTATAGTCCATCCAAATAGTTGGTGGTGGATCACTGTATATTTTCTGCTATTTTTTTCTACCCAATATTTATTTTATATAATTGAGAGGAAACTATGTGTGTTACTACATATTACTAAGTCCTGAGTTTAGGCTATATGTAGTCAAACATATCATAACATCTCTGCATTGCATGGCATGATAAAATTTTGGAGACCTTTGTATATTTCTCTATTTCTTCTTTTCTGTCTTCTGCTCAGTTTTACTAACAACCTAGCAGAATGATATCACTGATTCAACAAACAAGAGTTTGAGGAAACTCTGGGAGACAGTGAAGGACAGGGAAGCCTGGCATGCTGCAGTCCATGGGGTCGCTGAGTCATCATGACTTAGTGACTGAACAACAAGTAGAAAAACAATTTGAAAAAGAATAGATATATGTGTATGTATAACTGAATCACTCTGCTATCCTCCTGAAGTTAACACAACATTGTTAATCAACTCTACTCCAAAATAAAATAAAACAAATAAACCTAAACAACAACAAAAAAGTACATGGAAGAGATGTTTCCAGCGCCCTTGCTGATTGGAGGAAAGAGGGATAACTCTGAGGGAATTAGGAAGAGAGAAAGCTTCTCTAGTCTAGATTAAATTGTGATTTCTGGGGATGAAGAAAAGTAGTCAGAGAACCTTGGATTTCTGTAGGAGAGGAGACCCAAGTAAACCCTCAGTTCCATTCTGTGTCAGAATGATGGGGACAATGGTTAGACTTCAGGGAGGCTAGTTCCACTGTGGATTCTAGGCACTGGATACCCAACCACCTTACACATGCCAGGAACGCAGTGTCACAGAGAAGCAGCAGTCAATGGGGCAAGAAAGCAGTGGTTTATTCTTGTTTTCAGACTTTGAAAGTGGTGCTTGGAGGATATTTTTGGTACACTTTTGAAACAACATTTAATGAGAAGGTGAGTTGAATGTGTTTCTTTCATGTTGACTATAGGATAAAGATGAGAGGATAAGGGAAGATAATAATACCTGTTTCTAATTTATCTAATCAAAGAAGAGATGTTTTCTGGAGTAAAAGGCATTAAAATGTAGATAGCAGGCCTTATTGAAGAAGAAATAAATTTTAAAATATGTGATGGAACTCCCTTGTAGTCCAGTGGTTGGGAGTCTACCTGTCAAAGGAGGAGATGCGGGTTTGATCCCTGGTCCAGGAAGATTCCACATGCCGCTGGATAGCTGAGTCCATGCATCACAACCATGGAGCCCAGACTCTAGAGATCGGGAGTTGCAACTCCTAGGCCCATGTGTCACAGCTACTGAAGCTCACAGGCCCTAGCGCCTGTGTTCTGAAACAAGAGAAGCCACTGCAATGAGAAGGCCATATACTGCAATGAGAGAAAGTCTGCATGCAGCAATGAAGACCTAGCACAGCCATAAATAAATAAACAAACAGATAAGTAAAATCTGTGAGAACAACAACAACAAAAATGTGATGAAAGTGATTGGCAAAAAGAACCTGGCCCATGATCAAGTGTACTATAAATGGAGGGGTCACCAGGCAGCACAGTGATAAGGAATCTGCTAGCCAATGCAGGAGACAAAAGAGATGTGGGTTCAATCCCTGTGTTGGGAAGATCCCTTGAAACAGAAAATGGCAACCCACTCTGGTATTCTTGCCTGAAGAATCTCACAGATGGAGGAGCCTGGCAGGCTACAATCCATGGAGTTGCAAAGAGTTGGACATGACTGAAGCAACTTAGCACACAAGCAGCTTCAAGAAGATTAGTGTCAGGAATGGATTGAGGCTGATAATAACTGTGTATATACAAATAAGTCAACAGTGTCATCCTACTAAAGAATATCAATATTTGGTGGCCCCAAGGCATTTTGGGTGTGGTGTCTCTCACCGAGGCCAACATAGGAAGAGAGGAGGCAGATCAGAGAAATCAGGGAGAATGGCAGAGGAAACAGGCAGGATAAGGTGGAATGGGTACATCAAAGTTAACAATGTCAGCTTGGGTATTCTGCACAAAAACATAAAACTTTTAATTAACAGTTAAGCAGTCTACTCCCTTTTTCCTCATATCAAGTCCCACTTAATTATCTTGCACTATTTATGATTCTATTATTGTTATTTGATAAAATATTATCCCCACTCATGTGAAATTAATTACCCCTTGGCCTTTCCACAACAATACAGTGGCATGTGTCACACCATATATGTATGTTTTATGTAATGATGAATAACACTATTAAAAATGAGATTACACATTTGTCCTTTGTTTCCAAATGTATGTCCGTAAGAGTAGTCTGCACAATTATAAAAACCTAGACTCCTAGAAACTTCTCAGAACCAAGAGCCAAACTGAGAAATCTATGAGTTTATTACTTGTGGTATATATGGAGGCTTGTGAATTATACATCTTTTTCTATAAAAGGATTCACTCAAATGCTTTCATGGCCAGATGTGAATAGGGAATGTTGACTGTGGTGAACTGGTATCAGTGAGCCTTGTCCACCTGGAGAAACCCTAGTTATCTTCGATCAATCAGTTCTATCTGGGGGGGAAAAAAAAGGCACAGAGTGCCCAGATATTGCAAGTGATTAAGAGAAGATAGATGAATGTTTGCAAAAACTTTCCTAATTTCTGAAAGACTAAACCAAACAAAATACTACAGCAATGGGTTTTAAATAGTAAGCACAAGAAGTTTAGCATGAGGTGAATTGTTCTGTATGGGGAAGAGAGTCGTAAGTAGATCTGTTTTTGCTTGAAAATTAAATTGAAGAATGTACTCCAACACTAATGAGTGCTGAAGAATACAGTTTTATTATGAGAAAGAAGCATCTGATCCCAAACACAATTTAATTGTCATCTTTGATTGCTGTATCTCTAAAGGAGATAATTTACCCCTCTTGACTCCTTGGGAAAGTCTCCAGGATGCTACCAGTTTTCTACTACCTTTAATCTAATAGATCTTACTGTGGTGCCTTCCTATTGATAGCCAACTTCTCATCTGACATTCAACTCAATAACACAGGTAGAGATATTAGTGGAAAGGCAATAATTAGGGATTTGTAAAATATGTAATATACCATTTGTCATTATGTCAAATAGTAGGGTTAAAATCAATTTAATCTGAATGTCATTCTAAAGCTAGTATTCAAAGGAAAGCATTTGTCCTGATAAACTCTTGAGCTCAAACAGGATATCTTCCTCCAACTGTTGTATGAGTGCTCCCAAAATAGACCAAGAAAAGGGATGGAATGCTTTCTTTTATTAACCTAATTACTTCTTAGGAGATAAACTGGGGCTTCTCTCGTGGCTCAGAGGGTAGAGAATCCACCTGCAATGCAGGAGACCTGGGTTCGAACCCTGGGTCAGGAAGATCCCTGGAGATAAGGTATAATTTAAGTCTCTCAACCAGCCACGAAGGCTTTCAAAAGTCTTGCTGGTCTAACATCAAGGCAGATGGTTATGGAGTTGGGTGATAAAATCACTGTCTTAGAAAACTAAAAGATTAAAGATATTTTGTATCATTTTATTCTTGGGGAATAAAAAGCTATAATAATTTTTTTTTTAGTTATCATGTTGATCAAATATCAAAAGTTTAAATAAAGTTTTCAACACAAATTAAATACAATAGTAGAATTGTTTCGGGTATAGTTGTCAGAAAAGTTCAATGTCTTGTGTTTTTAGTTTTCAACAAATTCTGTTTGCAATTAAAATGTACTATGCTACTAAAGTATATCTCAAAATAATTTCTGTATATTTTGTGTTTAAATAAGGATATATAAGAATTCTATTATTCATTTATATGACAACAATTTATACGATAAAAATTTAAAAAAGCAAATGCAGGAGTTTTATAATTTGATACATTAATTTTAAATGTGTTTTAAATACCAGTGGAATCTTTCTAGGTCCGATAAAATTCTTTTAAAATATAAATAATATTTCTTTCACAGAAGAAGTGAATTAAGTGGTACTATAATTATATTGGTTACCAACAGCCAGTATTATATATCACAAGCACTTTGAAACTTTAATTGCATATAAAACCACTTACAAACATTAACATGAGAAAAATATTGATCTCTTAGAACCAGTCAGTGAAACTAACTAAAATAATTATATTTATATTAGCTTTATGTCAGCACATTTTGGAATATAGTTGACCTTTCCTTTTACTTCTATTAAAAATACATTAATTTTCAAGGAGGGCAGTCATTATCAATATATTAAAAAGAGAAAATGGTTTCTAGTGACACTTTGAGAATTCAATTAAAAACTTGCTAAAAATACGATTCTTCTGTAAATTTTGTCCCTTAACCATACGACAAAATATTAAGGAATAATAAACTTTGAAACATTAGTAGTGTTTTCTCCTTTTGTTGTAAAATGATAAAATAATTCTCAATAAGTGATACAATCAGAACACGATTCATTATTTAACAATTCTTTGATATGAGCTTTTAACAATTATATTATCTACCATCAAACAACAAAGCATTTATAATTAGAAAACCAAAGACTTACAATGGAACTTATAACCTATTAATGTTACTTTGACAAAACAGCAAATATTGAGTACTGTATTTGGAAATCCATGTCAGCAACTGTATGAGGTATGAGCAATATTAAGATTTTGTCTTCATATGAAAAACAATGAGAAGTTAATGATAAAATGCAAATCATCATAATAAATCCTCAAAAGTATGTTGACTTGTCTTTAAACCAAACTAAAACAACTGCACCTAAGTAAGAGTACCATCCCAACTTTTCAAGTTTTTTTTAATTTCCCATGATCTTAAGGAGTGCCTTTATTTACAATAATCCTAAAGAATCCAAACATCTAGAGTATACATCTAAATTAGCTGATTTACAAGCTTTAGCTTAAAGAGAAACGATCTTAAATAGCAAAACAAGAAGATGACTTCATATTTTTAATGTATATAGACTCCCAAGCTGAAGAATTCTCTAATCATATTTAGCATTAGTTATTTTTAAAATGCAATGTTTAGAGGAATGATTCTATATTTTAATTTTTGATTTGACCATTAGTCTTTAAAGAATACACAATTAATTAATTATTACCTAAGTCATCAATGAAAATTTAACCAGCTAATGAAAGTTTAACCATTGGATGAGTGCTGAATAGTTCATTCCAAACTTATTGCTTAATATAAATAAAAGATTTGAAACCTATAATTCATGTGACATCAAACTGTTATAATGAAATCACTGTCTCTTACATTCAAGACAAAGTGCTATATAAAATATCAATTTCTATTCAAAATCTTTACCTTTATTTAGCAACTAAAATGACAACAGACAAAACAACAAAATTTTAACATCTGAAACAAGATCCTTACAAGTTAAAGCAGTTAATCTATCTATGCCTGAACTACCTATTTTACACAGCAAAATAAATACATTTTAAAGATCCTAAAAATATTGTGAACAATTTTTAAAACATTTTAAAATTTATTTTTACCTTGAAAGGCAAAGGCTCTTCAGCAAGAGGACTAACTGGAAGTGAGGTGGTGCTACTGGCTGGGCTCATATCTGCACTCTATAAGAAAAACAAAACTAAATTAAAGAGGTACTTTTATAGTCATTTTTATTATTCCTAATCCAGAATCTAACTCTTCTTATTAAAACAAAAAACAAATAAGTAAAAATGTGCTTAGTCACTCAGTCGTGTCTGACTGCATCCCCATGGACTGTAGCCTACCAGGCTCCTCTGTCCTTGGGGTTCTCCAAGCAAGAATACTAGAGTGGGTTGCCATGCCCTCTTCCAGGGGATCTTCCCAACCCAGGGATTGAAACCAGGTCTCCTACATTGCAGATGGATTTTTTACCATCTGAGCCAACAGGGAAGCAGCTCAGCTAGTAAAGTAAAATTGACCATAGAAAATTTCAAATTATTAATGCAAAATGAAATGTTTTTTATTTAGAAATAGTTATCTAAGAAATTAATCAAATGATCACTTTTCAATTTGCATTTCAAGTTCATTTTATTAAATATGAAAATCATCTTTTATGTTAGGATGGTATCCAGTACTACATTTAACTTATATTCTTACATTTTTTGATTGTTAACCTATACCTATAATGGTTCACTACGGTGCTATTTCAACACTTTTCAGGCTGATTTTCAAATAGATGTCATTCTATTTTCCTTTTATGGAGATTTAAATAATCATATCCAGTTTTTAATTTATCATGAAGGGCACATCTGCCATTAATTTACAACTATAAAATGAAGAAATTGACATTTTTAAAATTCCCATATCCATAGTTCTTGACAAACTTTCTTATATTCAACTAAACAAAACTTTATGGACAAGATTTACACAAATATAAGAGAATTATTGGAATGTTGCTAGTGCTGTTCTTCTAGTCCTTTAAAAAAATACAATCAATTAAAACTTCTGGATTAGAGGCTTGTCATCATTTTTCCTAAAAGCAATAAAAAGATACTGATAATAGGCAGCAACAGAAGTTATTTTACTATGCTTTTAACTCATTCTCTCAGAGGAATTATTTAAAAGTAGATAAATAAACAAAACATTGGGGAAAAAATGCTCACCTACATTTTTTTACACAAATAGAGAAAAAAACTTACAGTAAAGATTAAAACAAAACATGATTAACCTTGAGATAAGGGAACAAGTAGACAAGTTTGGCTGATAAATTTCAACAAAAGAACACACTCAAAGAATAGATGCTCTGGATGCTCTTTTTATTCAAAGATCATTTTCAATTCATTTGATTCAGGTATACAATAAACTGAAACACTTTAAATATTCATTAAAGTATGATTACTTCTGACTATCAAGTCCAGAAAAAAAAAATGAATATGAACTACAAAGATAAGAACCAAGATACTCAGTATATATTTTTTTTACATAACATGTCCACTCGTTAGAAATTGACATAAGCCTGAACATTGAGTTACAGTGTCTAAAGGAGGAAATTAGATAAAAACTGAATAATCTACTAAAGGAAACAGGAAAATACATGCACCAGATAACTGAGGTGAGTTAGTTACTAATTTCTAAATATATTCAGAGCTTCTTGGCCATTTATTAGCACAAAATCAGGAAATACTCTGGACTGATGACTTCCACTATTTGATCATATGATGTAATGGAGAAAAAAAGAGCTTTCTTAGGAATGAACTTACTACAGAATTCTAACATAAGAAATGATTGAAACATTTTTGCAGAAACAGAAAAACAAAATTCGAGCTGTTTCTCTATCATGAGCTTTTTCATGACAAATTAAACAAGTGATAGAACATAGTTCATATGAAGTTGAATTATCTGATATTTTCCTCAAAGTACTGACATTTTGCATAGCATAAGAAAGTATTATGTCTTCAAAAATCAGGTATTCAGGAGACAGAGACGACATTCAGCTGTGAAAATCTGAACGCTTGGATCAGATGAAGGGTTTTTTAACTTCTGTAAGAAGACGAGCTGAAAATAAAGCTTCATGTTTAACTTCTTTTAGGGTTAAGGTCTCCCACAGCTTCCCAGAAATAAATGTGTCATTCTAAGTACTATGGAAAGCAGACTCTAAAATATGCATCATGTAACCTTGATTATTTCAATGTCATTCTTAGAGAAAACTTTGTTTTAGCTTTAACTTTCAAATTCATCTTATAGTGTGACACTTTAACTCTATTGCTCTTAGGAAATCTTGAGGAAAATGTGTTTTAAAAGCACATCGATCTGATATGACAGCATCTGATAAACTGCACTTAATTATCAAGTTGAGAAACACAGCAAAAAATAAGAAAAAATAATATTCAATTTCAGTTTGCTTTCCCATTTGTGTTTCAGTGATCTGTAATATAGGTGGCATTCCAATCTATTCATCCTTTAGATAAAATACTGTAGTAAATCCTTCAGATATCTCTTATCCATAGCTCATATTTTAATTAATTTACCCTTTCATTCAATGACAGCAATACCAATGCAACTCTATATCTAAATACAAATTAATAAAGTACTCTCAAGTTACATTTGATGTTTTAAATCCTCAGTTTCAATATATCCTGGTAACAACTCTTGACTACCAACCTAGGACTTAGTCTATCAACACTGATGTGAGAATTACTAGAAGTTACTGTTGGGGGGAAAAAAAAGTATACAAATTTACACTTAATTTTTTAAAAATGAGAAAGTGAATAGTATTTGTAAATCACAATAGGCAATCTTTTCCCAATACGCAGTGAGCAAGAAAGGAATTATTTTTGTTAATAACAGTTTTTCCAGGCTAAATTTTAGATTCCAATTTGGAAAAATGCCACAGTATTAATATGCATTTTTACACACAGGTGTGCTCAGTCACTCAGTCATGTCCTAGTCTTTGTCACCCCATGGACTGTAGCTCACCAAGCTGCTCTGTCCATGGAATTTTTCAGGCAAGAGTACTGGAGTGTGTTGCCATTTCCTACTCCAGTTAATCTTCCTGACCCAGGGATCGAACCTGCATCCTTGCGTCTCCTGTACTGGCAGGTGGATTCTTTACTACTGTGCCATCTGGGAAGTCCATCCATTATTATAAATAATGCTTATGATGTTTGATTATAAGTGTAATCACACTCAACTGTCACTGCTCAATTGTCCATGGCCAAAGTATACATTTGAGTGCCTTGGCACTCAATATATTGTCACCAAAGAAACAGTGAAAATAAAGAATAAGGGACAGTATTAATACTTACTAAATCAGAAAAAAAATGTTGAAACTTGAACATTACATCTTCTCTTAGATTCTACTATTCTATCTACTATTGAAAAATACAAATATGAATTCATTGTAATAGCTTTGAGAAACATACTATTCTTTCTTGTTACACAGAGAAATAAAATACTCTTAGTTGATTCTGTCACTTCTTACTATCGATCCTTTGTGTACAAAATTTGCCAGCCATTTGTATAATAACATAAAAATGAAAATTCAATTCTAAAATACTTTTCATTGATTCATAAATTAAAAAGTTACTTTTTATCCATGAAAATGACTGAATATTTTACAAGTATTAAAAATATTTTTCCAATTTAGCCATATTTTATTTAAATATAAGATTCTATATTAATGCCAAGTGCCTGGGTCTTGATTTCTTCTAACGAGGGAACCAGGGCTCCTTGGAGAAGTAGGGGATTCCTGGGATGAGGCAAGGAATGAACAACTTGTGCCAGAAAGTGCTCAAAGATAAAAGAAAGGAGTGTGCCAAAGAGATAAATGAGCCAACACAAGAGAACACCCAAATGCCAAAGCTGGAACAATTCGAGCAACAATGTAAACAGCATAGTAATGGATTATAATCAAAACATAAAACAAAAAAGCATGCATTTATATATAAATAAATGAATAAAGAAATAATTAGGGAAAATAAATGAATCCTTCTTACAGAAATATTCCAAATAATTTATACAGATACTCCCCCTCTTCAAGAAATGAAGCTTATCATCACAGCCAGCCTCAGGCTGTGCTTAGAGACTTATTTCCAAAGAAAAGATAATGAAAAAGGGGAAAGGTAACCTTTCAGTGGAGAAACATGGTAAACACTAGCTCAACCACATTCTCAAGGTTAGCATCCTGTAGAGAGCCTATATATAGCATGATACAATGTGATGAAAGTGAAAGAAAGTGAAGTCGCTCAGTCGTGTCCGACTCTTTGCAACCCCATGGACTGCAGCCTGCCAGGCTCTGCTATTCGTGGGATTTTCCAGGCAAGAACACTGGAGTGGGTTGTCATTTCCTTCTCCAGGGGATCTTCCCGAGAAGTACTTTACCTCTGTGGTTTTTCTCTCCAATGATATCAGTCTAATCATGAGAAAAACACTGTACAAACTCAAATTGAGAAACATTCTGCAAAAATCTGACCAAAGTCAAGGTTACCACAGTCAAGGAAAGATTAAGAACTATTACAGATTATGTTGCTATGGAGACATGATGACTAAATGCAAGGAAGCAGCTTGGATTAAACCCTCAAACAGCAAAAAGGACATTAGGGAAAATTGGTGAAGGCTGAATAAATACAGAATGTAGTTAATAGTAATGTATGAATACTGGTTCTTTGTTGTGATAAAGAGATTCTTCTAAGGAAGAATGATGACAATTGAGGAAACTGGATGAGGGGTATATGACAGTTCTCTACTCTCATCTGGAGAGCTTTTCTTCAGATGAGCTTTTCTACTCATCTGAAAGTATTTTAAAATTAAAAAAATGTTTATTTAAAATATTCATTAGCAATATAATCAGGCTTTTCAAGATTATAATACATATTCTGTCATTATAGTCATATTCTAAGCTTTCATCAGGGCTGGTCTAACTTTCATAAAAATAAATTGTGACAGACGATTTTATTGGGATGCATAATCTCCTCACTAAATAATCTTTAATTTTCTATGAAGATCTCACCAAAAATCTGATGCTAAATTATTTTGAATACTTTCATGTTCCACATGGGATGTGGAAGGGAAGTTTCAGCCATGTAAGATGATCTATTTGTTTGGGTACTCTTAAGGTGCTTGGTAGAGTGAGTTTGCATTATTAATATTTACTAAAGGCCTTCATTCTATAGTGCAAATCCATTAATTATATCTCCTCTGAAAGCATAATTAATGGATTTGTCCTATGGAATTAAAATTATTTATAAATATTTCTTGAAGTGAAACATGATCAATTTGGCTCAAATTTGTTGAGTATATAAACAGATTTCAGCATAAGAGGAATATTTTAATTTTTAAGCTATTAGGGTAAAAAATATGGTATACAGGGTATACAGTAACTTTTTTTTATGTCTAATAAAATTAAATGGTCACCTAAGTGTATCTTTTTATTTTTAACTGGAGGATAATTGCTTTACGAAGTTGTGCTGGCTTCTGCCATACAATGCAAAACAGCCATAAGTGTGTGTGTGTGTATATATATATATGTGTATGTGTGTGTGTGTGTGTACACATATATACATACAAATATCCCCTCCTTTCTGAGCCTCCCTCCCTCCTCCACTCCTATCCACCTCTCTAGGTTGTCAGAGTGACAGAGCGCCAGACTGTACCCTGTGTTACATAGTAGCTTCCCACCAGCTATCTATTTTACACATGGTGATGTATATGTTTCAATGCTATTCTCTCAATTTGTCCCATCTTCTCCTTTCCCCACTGTGTCCACAAGCATTATGTTTTAATAATCAATGATGTTATTAGTAATAAAGCACATAGGATAGTTCAGATTTCTGTAGTTTTAATAGGGAATTCTTCTTGAAAATGTTTTCCTCTTATTAGATGTGCCACCTTTCTATGAAAATTTATTTATTCATCCAGCCATTCAATAACAATTGAGTATGTTATGTTTCTCTTTCTTTAGATTTTATGTTTTGCCATCATTTTTTCCCACTGGATGCTGTTGTCCTAAAAAGTAAGAAAGAGAATGCAGAGCATTTAAATGTGACACAGAAAGACAGTCTTTATATATTAGTATGTAGACTTGAACATACTAATCCTTCATCAAGTATCCTTCATTAAGTGTATCCTCATATGGCAATGAGCCAACAGCCCTGGGATCCTCCAATTCAGGATGCTGACCCCTGAATTTCAGGCTTAACTCTGTGAGGAAACAGGTTAGTCATGGGGAAGCTGATTCTACTCACTTAGGTCCTAAAGTAGTGTCTATTCCATGCTTACTTGCTTTGTTTTGGCAGTAATTCAAAATGAGAACAACAATAGACTTAGTTTAATATCTAAATCAGGACCAACTCTTTGGACTTAGACTAAGTTCAGCAAGCTTACCAACTTTTGTCACATCTTTTATCAGTCCTGTTTTCCCTAAATGGAACCGCAGTCTTTTTTTTTTCTTTTTCATATCTTTGTGTAATTGACGTCTGCTGTTTTTGCTCCCCCAACATTCACTCCAGTTACTATGTTAGCAACAGTTGAATCTTCCTTTGGGGAGTGATTTCTCCTAAACTCCCAACCCATTGTTTTGAGTGAAGCAAGAAAAGTGAAAGTGAAAATCACTCAGTCATGTCTGACTCTTCAACCCCTATACAGTCCATGGAATTCTCCAGGCCAGAATACTGGAGTGGGTAGCCGTTTCCTTCTCCAGGGGATCTTCCCACCCAGGGATTGAAGCCAGGTCTCCTGCATTGCAGGTAGATTCTTTACCAGTTGAGCCACCAGGGAAGTCCTACTTGTATTGAGTAGTGTTGATCCAATAGCCTCAAAAAAGGCATAGGCATATAACCAAGGACTACCCAACCATTCTTATTGGACATAAAAAGCACAAAATCCAAATTATTTAAAGAAGACCAAATCTGAGAATTGTGTTGACATTTTGAGAAAGAGATACTTTCATTCGCCAATGCTGCTAAGGTCATAGAGTATGTTTCTATTTGAACTGACAGAGGCCACCAAGTAGAGGAGACATCGTTAGAAATGAATCCAATGTAGAGACTATCCAAGAAATGGAGAGAAAGGAGCTAAGTCTCAAGGACATACTTGACATATTGATAAATCAGGGCTACGTGAACAAATCATTTTTACAGAACAGTACACCTGAGATTTAGGAATCCTTTCTAATACAGGAAAAGCACTATGTTTGTGTTACAGAATCTAAAATTGCAAATTGTAGAATCTAAAATCTGAATTGGCTAACAGAAGTAGAAAGCCACGATATTATTCTATTTTGTCTTGAGAATAGGAACAAAATTTATGTGGTAATAAAATAATTTATTGAATTATTTTTTAAATTTGGCAGGACTCACATATTTTTTAATTTAGAGCTTCATGGGATCTGGTTAAAAAATTCTTGGATATAAGAATATATTTACTTATTCTCATATATATATCTATCTTATGTGCTTAGTCACTCAGTCGTGTCCGACTCTTTGTGACCCCATGGACTGTAGCCTGCCAAGATTCTTTGTCCATGCGATTCTCCAGACAAGACTACTGGAGTGGGTTGCCATGCCCTCCTCCAGGGGATCTTCCTAACCCAGGGATCGAACCCAGGTCTGCTGCACTGCAGGTGGACTCTTTAGCATCTGAGCCACTAGGGAAGTCCTATATGTATGTATGTATGTAAATATATGTATTTATATATTCATAAATTATATATGTATATATATATGTATGTAAATCATATATATATAATGCAAATTTACTTTTGACTAGAAAACACATTCACATAGTCCAAAATTCAAAAAGCCTAACATTTTTTTCCAGGAAAAGATTTATCTTCCACTCCTAGTCTACAGCCATCCAGAGCCCACTAATCTTACCAATTTATTCCATAACCTTCTACAGATGTTATATGTATATACTAGAAACACATGCATATCTGTATATCTCTGTCTATATATCTATCTATATATAAACACAAAGGATAGTTTTTCTTTTCTTCTATACATATAGGATAACATGTTATAACACTGTTCTCCAGCCTGCCTTCTTAAAATTACCATGTATTTGTAATTCTTTTGTGTAGTTACACAGTATTTCATTTTATGGCTATATCGTAATAAAGTTAACCAGTGCTATACTCTCACTCTTTCACTATTACAAACAGAAATGAAATTAATAATCTTACACTATATGCGTACGTACCTATAAGATAATTTTGAGTATGCAGAATTACTGGGCTAAAAGAGATACTCAATTATAATTTTGAATTATGCTACCAAATTTTCCTGTGTGGAGATTCTGTTCACACACCCACTTAAAAGTGAGTATCTCCACTGTCCAACCATGCATTCTCTACTTCAAAATGCCTTTAGTACAATCCAAAAGGTAAACAAAAGCTCTGCTTGAAGTTCACCTTCTTAAACTCACAGAGATTTTTAAAATTTCTTTCTGCCTGTTATCAATAATTGAATAGCTGAGAGGTACAATATCCCAATAAATGCCTGGCTCAGTATTCAGTTAGCTTTGCTCTTAGCCCTACTCTGATGCTGTGATCAATTCCAATTACTAATCTCATTATTCGTTTTGTCACTAAATCAAACCTGTATCAAGGTTGTTATCAAACCCCAAACTAACCTAAATTACTGGGCTATATCAGAGATATAAGCTAGCTCATTCAAAGGAGAAATTAGGACTTGGTACTTAGTTTGGATGTTTTAGAAATGAAATTACATTAACTCAAATAGGGACAAATAGTGATTCAGATGATTCAGAATAATAAAATAAATAAGAGACTGTACTTAATCAGATATTGGCCAACATATCAACTAACAATGAAAACTAAACTTTACCAAGAACTATTGGTGGCAACTATTTGAGTTCTTTCTTTTTGGTGAAGAGAACCATTCAGAAGCCACATAATAGAG
Source organism: Giraffa tippelskirchi (assembly GCF_054371585.1). NCBI lineage: Eukaryota > Metazoa > Chordata > Mammalia > Artiodactyla > Giraffidae > Giraffa > Giraffa tippelskirchi. Next base: position 76,757,038 of record NC_137275.1, on the reverse strand, counting down.
TAGAAGATTCATTGTTTAATATAAAGTTAGAAAAAAAAATAGTAATTAGATTCTCTCAAAGTATCCTTTATATCAAGCTCTGGTGTATGTACAAAGACACACAAATCATTTACAAACCAAGCACTTTGTCCTTTGAACAGTGCTAGAGTGCCACCATAGTGACAAAACCCACATCCTCTCATTCATTTAAAATAATTTAAAAATCAACTACCAAAAGCACAATGACTTCATTCCAGATACACTGCAACATAATTTAAGACAGAAATGGCTAATCTTATTAACAATATATTTTTTAAACCAGGCTATTTATGTTGATGGTGGCACTGGTGACCTCAACAATGACTAAGCTTATTTTGCTTCAGTTTTAGGAAACAACAGTTTCAACTCATGTACCCCAATTAAGGAAGTATGTGATATTTGAACCTTAAGGTCCCATCTCATTTCTCCCAAATTACTATACACATATTCAAAACTGCGTTTCTGTTTTCATCCACTAATTTTTCCCAAGGAAAGAAATTCTGTCCCTGTTCCTAATCTCTAAGGCTGTTTCAAACCAACTAGTGCTGGATCTCCTTATGTCCTGAATCTCCACTATCCCTCAATCTGTTTATCTTCCTGAACATTCCTGGTATGGTCTACTGCTGCAGACCCCAGCAATCAAAGTGAAATTTTGGTCTTATTTCATTAACAACATTTAACAATTAGCACTGATAAGAAAGCCCTCCTCAGTGATCAGTGCAAAGAAATAGAGGAAAACAATAGAATGGGAAAGACTAGAGATCTCTTCAAGAAAATTAGAGATACCAATGGAACATTTCATGCAAAGATGGGCACAATAAAGGACAGAAATGGTAGGGACCTAACAGAAGCAGAAGATATTAAGAAGAGAGGGCAAGAATACACAGAAGAACTGTACAAAAAGATCTTCACGACTCAGATAATCATGATGGTATGATCACTCACCTACAGCCAGACATCTGGAATGTGAAGTCAGTTGGGCCTTAGGAAGCATCACTATGAACAAAGCTAGTGGAGGTGATAGAATTCCAGTTGAACTATTCCAAATCTTAAAAGGTTATGCTGTGAAACTGCTGCACTCAATATATCAGCAAATTTGGAAAACTCAGCAGTGGTCACAGGACTGGAAAAGATCAGTTTTCATTCCAATCTCAAAGAAAGACAATACCAAAGAATGCTCAAACTACCGCACAATTGCACTCATCTCACACGCTAGTAAAGTATTGCTCAAAATTCTCCAAGCCAGGCTTCAGCAATACGTGAACTGTGAACTTCCAGATGTTCAAGCTCATTTTAGAAAAGGCAGAGGAACCAGAGATCAAACTGCCAACATCTGCTGGATCACAGAAAAAGCAAGAGAGTTCCACAAAAACGTCTATTCTGCTTTATTGACTATGCCAAAGCCTTTGACTGTGTGGATCACAACAAACTGTGGAAAATTCTTCAAAAGATTGGAATACTAGACCACCTGATCTGCATCTTGAGAAATCTGTATCAGGTCAGGAAGCAACAGACTGGTTCCAAATAGGAAAAGAAGTACATGAAGGCTGTATATTGTCACCCTGCTTATTTAACTTATATGTAGAGTATATCATGAAAAACACTGGGCTGGATGAAGCACAAGCTGGAATCAAGATTGCTGGGAGAAATAGCAATAACCTCAGATATTTAGAAGACACCACCCTTATGGCAGAAAGCGAAGAAGAACTAAAGAGCCTCTTGATGAAAGTGAAAGAGGAGATTGAAAAAGTTGCCTTAAACCTCAACATTCAGAAAACTAAGATCATGGCATCTGGTCCCATCACTTCATGGCAAATAGATGGGGAAACAGTGGCTGACTTTATTTTGGGGGGCTCCAAAATCACTGCAGATGGTGACTGCAGCCATGAAATAAAAAGATGCTTACTCCTTGGAAGGAAAGTTATGACCAAACTAGACTGCATATTAAAAAGCAGAGACATTACTTTGCCAACAAAGGTCCATCTAGTCAAGACTGTGTTTTTTCTAGTAGTCATATATGGATGTGATAATTGGAATATAAAGAAAGCTAAGCACCAAAGAATTGATGCTTTTGAACTGTGGTGTTGGCAAAGATCTTGAGAGTCCGTTGGGCTGCAAGGAGATCCAGCCAGTCTATCCTAAAGGAGATCAGTCCTGAGTGTTCATTGGAAGGACTGATGTTTAAGCTGAATCCCCAATACTTTGGCCACCTGATGCAAAGAACTGGCTCATTTGAAAAGACCCTGATGCTGGGAAAGATTGAAGTTGGGAGGAGAAGGGGACAACAGAGGATGAGACATTTGGATGGCATGAGTTTGGGTAAACTCTGGGAGTTGGTGATGCACAGGGAGGCCTGGCGTGCTGTGGTCCATGGGGTCGCAAAGAGTTGGACACTACTGAGTGACTGAACTGAACTGAGAATCTACCACAAACCAGATTTGTGATGTATGTTCAGTAAAAGTCCCTGCCTCAGATTATCTTAAATTCATTAGAGGAGATAAGCCATTGTGAAAAGTACAAACTAGAAAAAAGGAATTCATAAGTAAGCAGATAGAGAAGCAAACAAATAAAGTCCAACTGATTAAGATAATCACTGACTAATATGTATGTTCCTTTCTTAGTCTTTTTCTGTGAGATGTAACTGATTGGAATTAATGTACATTATGTATTCTAAATTTTGCAGAAAACTACATTCTCAGGATTTTTCTTGTACCAAATATTTTTCTTCAACGTACTTTATGATGAGTACATAAAACACTATCACATAAGTATACTTTATACATTGGCCAAGCTCCTAATTTTTGACATTTTTACATTTTCATTTTTTCTTTACAATTAAAGCTGTGATGATAGTCTTAAAACAAATCTTTGGTTATTTCTTCGAATAAGTTTATAGAATTATAAAGTCACAGTTAAACAACATGCATATAATTGGCTAACTTCACATGCATTATCAAATTTTCCTTCAAGCCTAATGTACTAATTTTTCTCCTACTTGAGAAGTTTGAGAGTTCTAAATTTATTGTACTTTCTATAAGTGAAAGTTACTCAGCCATGTCCAACTCTTTGCGACAACGTGCACTATTCAGTCCATGGAATTCTGCAGGGAAGAGTAATGGAGCGGGTAGCCTTTCCCTTCTCCAGGGGATCTTCCCAATCCAGGAATCAAACCCAAGTCTCCCTCATTGCAGGCAGATTCTTCACCAGCTGAGCCACAAGGGAAGCCCAAGAATACTGGAGTGGGTAGCCTATCCCTACTCCAGCAGACCTTCCCAACCCAGGAATTGAACCGGGGTCTACTGCATTGCAGGCAGATTCTTTACCGACTGAGCTAACAGGGCTATAGGCATAGAGAAAAATACCAGGTTATTTACTAATACCTGTAACTTACTAGGTGATTAAGTATGGGAGGAGTATATCCTTAAATTTCATCCAAATAAACTTTAAATATATTAAAATGCTAAATATAAAGACAATGCAAAAGAACCTTAAAGAAATATAGGTAAATATCCCTCAGTTATAGAATGTGGAGGTCTCTTCTAAATATAAACATTAATAAACCATAAAGTCAAATATCTGTGTCTATGCTTAATTTTCTATATTTAAAGAAAACAAAGTTATAAAGCAAATGAAATATTAGAATTGTTGAAATTTGTAGGGAACACTTATTCCTCATTCCTGATGTTTCCTTTCATGTAGAAGGAGCTTTACTAGTGTTATACTCTCAGCTTCTCTGCCTAGCAAAGAAGCATCACTTTTCTCACTGCTAAATTTGGGATGGATGAACTTGGTGTGCTTGGCTCAGCTCATTCCTCTTTCTTTTGCTAGCTGGATCACATGTAGAGAACATGTGTTCTGTTCAACAGCTCTGCAGTAGGCTTTTTAACTGCTTAATTCTGAGTAAGAGCTTTAAGCCTCAGATCCTAAGAGTTTTATCCTGAAAGGTTGTCTGCAGCTTATGGAGACTTTCCTCAGGGGCAGGAGTTATTTTTACATTGTTATGAGTCTTAAGTGATAGTTTTTGGGATTAATGGACCTCAACAAAGCCTCTGGATTCCAGAAACATCAGAAAGACAATGGCCTTGAATAGACTTGGTCAAAACACAGATGCCAGGGCCTCAGGAGCTGCTGGTTGACTTTGAACTATACAGAGCCTCTTTTCATGAGCAGATTTGGCTGGTATAGTATTGAACTAGAAGAAAAGAGTGTCATTCCATTCTTGGACTTCTTCAGTTTAGGTAGGAGAATGTTAGCAGCTTTCAAATCAGAATTCTGTGTTTGCTATAGCATGCTAGTTAGCTTCTAGCTTTAAATTCTGCATGCCAGGCCTAGCACTTAAAACTTGCTATACTGCATTATGTAATAGGCTTCTAGAATAACTTCCAATGATCCCTGCTTGCTTGCATTTGCACTGTTGTATAATTCTCTCCCCTCAGTGTGGGTTGGATTTGGTAACTCAGCAAGTGTGGCAATGCCAGGTTAAAAGAGATTGCACAAAGGCAAGCAGAGAAGGTGCAAGACTGTTTGGAAAGTGATTGTAATATGTTGAGAGCTTATGGTGGTTGGGACAAGGTTTCATCAGTACAGATGGTAAAAACTGATTGAAGAGTATATATATTTTGAAGGTAGAATGACACAATTTCCTGATTGTTTGGATATGGGCTAGGAGAGAAATAGAGGAGACAAGGTTGATTTTTAAGGTTGGGCGTAAACCAATGTAAGGATTAAGTAGGAATTGACAGGCATAGGAAATATTGCAGGAGTAACACATTTGAAGTGAAAAAAATATATATATCCAACAGTTTCGTTTGTTCAAGCTTGAAATTTCAGTCCGAGATGGGAGTGAAACGTCAGGTAAGCACTTGGATACACTGCATGAGATAGGATAGAGAAGAAGATAATGAAAAAATCAGTTCAAGGAGCTGAAAGGTGAGGGAACAATATGGATAAATAAGAAATATTTCAGGAGCTATACTGGAAATCATGAAAATGAGTAAGGATCTATAATTTTAAAGACTAGGGATAGAATATGATGAGGGTCTAATGAAGACTACAATGAAGAGGGGTAACAAATAGAATAGTATGATGGGCTTCAAGCTTTGAACAAAGTGTTATTAGTGAAGCAGGAAAGATGCCAGTCAGAAAACTATGAAGAGGAACAAGAAGGACAACTGCTTTTTCTCTGAACTCCATACCATCCGGATGTGATCATGAAAATCACCACCACAGAGCTTATGCTACCTGGAAACCAAAATGACCTCACCTAAATTATTCTTTCACTATCCTTCTCAAAGAAGACAAGAAGTTTTGCATCTTCCTGTAGCCAATACATGTAGAACCAACTTAACCAATTTATAACAAAGGAAAACCAAAAAAAAAGGTAATAAGCAGAATAAGCATATCTACTTCAACTTTATACCCACTGCCAATTTTGCTTAGAAAATTTCAGCTGTATTATATACTGTAATCTTTATGAGGATCACACAGTTTACCCCTGTTTTCACACTTTCTAAATGCCCTCAAATTATCAAGAAATCTTGTAGTATTCACCAAAATCTGTCCATTCCTGATAGCTAAATCCTGATAACTGATGTGTCAGTTCCACTACTATGCACCAATCACAACAATTACAGGAAACTTCTGGTTTTCATTTATTTTCAAAGAATTTAATTCACAACATGAAAAAGACAGTTTTGAGGTGGGACATGTGATGGTGGGAAAGAGTCACCTTGCCAGGGAAACCTCTAATTATTTTCATCTCTTCCTGGAAGCATGAACAGCCCATCAAAGTAGCCTAAAAAATGTTTTAAACTGATATTGTTGCAGGGAGGAAGCCAAGTCTGACTCCATGCTGGAAACTGTTTCTTTGACTTGCTTTTTGTTGTCTTTATTATTATAATCATACTTAACAGCTTGCCTCAGAGGACCCTGCCCCTCTACCTGACTATAAACTAAAGTAAGTGTCTTTGTTCAGCTCCTAGAGAGATAATCTGACCGTGCCCACCTGTGAATAAAAGAAATTAACACACTTCTTCCAAAGAATGACCATTCCTTTGGAGATGTTTTGCAAGATTGAAGACCCTTTCACTTTACTTCCCCACTGCCTCTCCCTTTCTATTCTGCCTTTTTACTTTAGTTCCTCTTTGCTTCTTTCTCTCTGATCTTTAAAGGAAACTGGCACCCAGACCCCAAGAAGATGGTTATTTTGATACACTAGCCTGCCATCTTCTTGGTCTGCCGACTCCCCAATTAAAGTCTATTCCTTGCCTCAACACCTCATTCCTCAGATTCACTGGCCTATGGTGTGGTGAACAGAGTGAGCCTGGACTCAGTAACAATATCTTCTGAACAGTCAGTAGCCACAGAATGAAACATTATTTTAACGTAAGCAGAATCTCTGGTAAATACAGCTTCCATTGATCCTTCTCCTAAAATTTTTCCTACTTGGGAAAAGATTGACCCTCAGCACAAGAAGAGTGATCATAAAGAAGGCTCAGCACCAAAGAACTGATGCTTTTGAACTGTGCTGTTGGAGAAGACTCTTGAGAGTCCCTTGGACTGCAAGGAGATCCAACCAGTCCATCCTGAAGGAAATTAACCCTGAATATTCATTGGAAGGACTGATGCTGAAGCTTAAGTCCCAATACTTTGGCCACCTGATGTGAAGAGCTGACTCATTAGAAAAGACCCTGACACTGGGAAAAACTGAAGGCAGGAGGATAAGGGGACGACAGAGGACAAGATGGTTGTTTGACATCACTGACTCAATGGACATGAGTTTGAGCAAACTCCAGGAGATGTTGAAGAACAGGGAAGCCTGGTGTGCTGCAGTCCATGGGGTCACAAAGAGCTGGACATACTGAGCGACAGAAAAACAAGACCTGTCAGTCCTAAATCAGTAAGACGTTTTCCTCCCTAAACTTCCCAAATTCACATTCATTTACACGATAGTTCTTTCACATTGATAGTTTGAAACTGGTGACAGGGAATGATTATTTTACACAACAGAAATCGGCAAATGTTACAAATTGAGGCACTTTTATTTGGAGATCTGATTATTAACCATTGACCTTCACAGAACTGCACATATTCAAAATGCAGCATACACTGCATAGAGTCAGCAACATAAGACCTCAAAAGAGACTAGATGAAGCTTCACTTCCATTTATTTATTTAATTTCTTCACTTTCTAGAAGGAAACAGTCACAAAATACAAAAACGGGGCTTGTTTTGCAAAATTTCATTTCCTGTGCTTTCATCTCTTATTGGAGTGAAAGCCTATTTAATATATTAAAATCCTTGCCTGTACTACTATATTTCAAGAGGTGCCCCTAACTCAGTCCCCTCCTTGCCAATTCTTCCCACACCTTAACATCAAACTGATCTTTCTGAAGCATGGTTTTTCATGTGTCTCCTTTTCTGAAAGACAGCACTTCACTTAGGCCATGAATGAATTCCGTGCTCTTTCAACTGGCATTCAGGCTCTTCTAACTGAGAACAAACTTCTGTTTTAATTCCCTCACCTTTACTTACCTAAGTGAGTCCAACTCTCAGTAAAAATTATCATACTTCTTTACAAGAATCCTTTTTAAACATAATTCCCATCCTGACAGTTAACTTGCTTACATTAATTAAGATATCTCCGCCTAAACATTTGGAAATCCCCTTCTCCAGTAACTCTATCATCAAAAACTCATTTGCATTAGAAATTAAGCTCAAATGTCCACTCCTTCACGAAAACTTCTCTAATGCCTTCAGAAGTAAGCAATGCTGCAAATATCTAAACTTCTGTACCATATTATTTGTACCTCTTTAGGGATCTTAAAATATTTTAACTTACCACATTGGGGGTGTGTGTGTACATATCTCTTTTCCTGTCAGATTTCACAGTCCCTGTGGAAGTGTACTCTTACACATGTACTCCTCTGAATACAGAGGAAAAAGGCTTTCATATAGTAGATATCAGAAAACAAAAACCCATAATCAATTTTCTCCTTTTATACTCCTTTATAAAAAGCTCTTTAGCTTGCCTCGTTTGCCACTAATATTAAGAATTATTAGGTTAAATGATCCCAAAGGAAAAGAAACGCAAGAAGACAAAGTGGTTGTCTGAGGAGGCTTTACATATAGGAAAGAATAGAAGGAAAAAGCAAGGGAGAGGGGAAAGATACACCCAACTGAATGCAGAGTTCCAGAGAATAGCAAGTAGAGATAAGAAGGCCTTCTTAAATGAACACTGCAAAGAAGTAGAGGAAAACAATAGAATGGGAAAGACTAGAGGTCTCTTCAAGAAAATCTGAGATATCAAGAGAGTATTTCATGCAAGGATGGGCAAAATAAAGAACAGAAACATTAAGGACCTAACAGAAGCAGAGACATTAAAAACAGCTGGTAAGAATACACAGAAGAACTATACAGAAAAGGTCTTAATGACCCAGATAACCACGATGGTGTGGTCACTCACCTAGAGACAGATATATACTGGAATCTGAAGTCAACTGGACATTAGGAAGCATTACTGCAAGCAAGGCTACTAGTGGTGACAGAATTCCAGCTGAACTATGTAATATTCTAAACGATGATGCTGTGAAAGTGTTGCACTCAATATGCAAGCAAATTTGGAACACTTAGCAGTGGCTACAGAATTAGAAAGGCCAGTTTTCATTCCAATCCTCAAAACGGGCAGTGCCAAAGAATGTACAAACTATCATACAATTGTGCTCATTTTGCATGCTAGTAAGATTATGCTCAAAATCCTTCAAGCTAGGCTTCAAAAGTATGTGAACTGAGAACTTCCAGATGTACAAGTTACATTTAGAAAGGGCAGAGGAACTAGAAATTGAATTTCCAGTAACCCTTGGATCATAATGAAAGCAAGGGAATTCCAGAAAAGCATCTACTTCTGCTTCATGGACTATGTGAAAGCCTTTGACTGTGTGGATCACAACAACTGTGGACAATTTTTAAAGAGATGGGGATACCAACCAGCTTACCTGCCTCCTGAGAAACCTGTATGCAAGTCAAGAAGTAACCCACAAGTTAGGACCTTATATGGAACAATGGACTGGTTCAAAATTGGGAAAGGGGTATGAAAAGACTGTACATTGTCACCCTGTTCATTTAACTTATATGCAGACTACATCAAGTGAAATGCTGGGCTGGGTGAAGCACAAACTGGAATCAAGGTTAGCAGGAGAAATATCAACAAGCTCAGATATACAGATGATGCCACTCTAATGGCAGAAAGTGAAGAGGAACTAAAAGGCTTCTGGATGCGGATGAATGAGGAGAGTGAAAAAGCTGGCTTAAAACTTAACATTCAGAAAACTAAGATCATGGCATCTCGTCCCATCACTTCATGGCAAACAGATGGGGAAACAGTGGAAACAGTGACAGATTTTATTTTCTTGGGCTTCAAAATCACTCAGGATGGTGACTGCAGCCATGAAATTAAAAGGTGCTTGCTCCTTGGAAGGAAAGCTATGACAAACCTAGACAGGATATTAAAAAGCAGAAACATCACTTTAACAAATGTCTGTATAGTGAAAGCTATGGTGTTTCCAGTAGTCATGTACAGATGTGAGAGTTGGATCATAAAGAAGGCTGAGCACCAAAGAACTGATGCTTTTTAATCGTGGTGCTGGAGAAGACACTTGAGAGTTCCTTAGACTGCAAGGAGATCCAACCAATCAATCCTAAAAGAAACCAATTCTGAATAATCACTGGAGGGACTGATCCTGAAGTTCCAATACTTTGGTGGTATGATAAGAAGAGCTGACTCAATGGAAAAGACTCTGATGCTGGCAATAATTGAAGGCAAAAGGAGAAGACGGTGGCAGAGGATGAGATGGTAAGATAGCATCACTGACTCAATGGACATGAATCTAAGTAAACTCTGGGAGATAGTGAAGGACAGGGAAGCCTGGTGTCCTGCAGTCCATGGGGTCTCAAAGACAGGACTTAATGACTGAACAGCAACAACAAAGAGTAAAGTAATAAAGAGCATTTTTTGATTCGTTTCAGCTCCAAGTTCTAGGGTTCTCACACAATATTATATACAGTGAAAATCTGCAAAAAAAAAATGAAATGTTATCACTGAATTTCTTTAAGAATTAATTTTTTATAATATTTCATTTTATTAGAGGTAATTTTAAAATTTCTTTAGTCTCACAAGTCACAGAATTTCTCATTTATGCTAGATCTTTATTTATAATGGATGAAACATATCAAGTTCACATTTTCTGAGACTTTTATTCAAAGCCTCAACTTTAACATTTAGCTTTCATAGATCACTTAGTGCCCTAATGGTTGCCAAAGTGTATAGAGATCAAAAATTCTGGTTTAGCAAAAAAAGAAGGCAAAAAAAAACATTTTTGCCAATTCTGGCCTTCTCTTTACATTCCTTTGAAAGCAAAAGAAGGCAACATTAGTAAAGAATACATTATATTGGTAAATCATAGCTCACTGGCATTCAGATTTGGTAGTGTAGTAAATGATTTCTAAACATCTTTTCTTCTCTATAAAATTTAGGATTGTAGCCAGCTTTTTAAGAATGCAGTGTTTAAACTGGTTTCATAAATTAAACTATATTCAGAAACACACATGCATGCATGCATGCATGCATACACACCCACACACACAGACACACAGACGTATCATGCAGTGAGAAAGTACCCAATATCCTGGCTTAATGGAGCTTTTTATACTGAAGGGAACATTTGGCATAGATTGCCACATTTAATAAGCTCTGACTCAAAGATTGAAAAAAGATTTTAAGAGTTAATCCCAGCTCTTAAGGAAATTTTCTTAAGGAAACAAACCAAACAAACATGAAGCCATTTGCCATACCCTCAAAGAATAGAACATTCTGAACCATTACGTTTCTCTAAGGCACAAAACAATCCACTGGCATTAAAAGCTGGTATGGTGACTGACCTTTTCTCTCAATTAAGCAGGGTAAGTTACCATCATACTGCAAACTAACTAAATTAGCTGCCCAGCCATCATTAAGTGATTGCACACTCAATTTCTACAACTTTTTGAATATAAGGATTCATGAAAAAGCTCATAACACAAACAGAATTTTTCTACCAGAAAAAAAAGAAATAAGTTATGCTTTTAATCAGTAAAATTTGAAGACTTCAACTTTGGTTCAATAAAACTGAGGATTATTATTATACATCAAGTGGTTACTGAAGTACCTAATTCATGATAGATGCTCGATAATTATTACTATTTCTACTCAATAAGGAGATCAATCCTGGGTGTTCATTGGAAGGACTGATGTTGAAGCTGAAACTCCAATACTTTGGCCACCTCATGCGAAGAGTTGACTCATTGGAAAAGACCCTAATGCTGGGTAGGATTGGGGGCAGGAAGAGAAGGGGACGACAGAGGATGAGATGGTTAGATGGCATCACTGACTCGATGGACATGGGTTTGGGTAGACTCCGGGAGTTGGCGATGGACAGAGAGGCCTGGTGTGCTGCAATTCATGGGGTCGCAAAGAGTCGGACACGACTGAGCAACTGAAATGAACTGAACTCAATAAGAACAATTTGGAAACAAATTGGGATTTATTTGAAATTTTCTAACTCCTAGTCCAGTGTTCTTACCTACCACACTAGCCATTACTCTATTTCAGTTCATTTGTCTTGGTTAAGACTATTAGAGCAAATATGAGTTTCTAAATTGCCATGGCACTTTCATTGTCATAAAAGGATTGTTAACAGAATTTTTAACGTGTGTGCTTTTTTTCTGACAACTAAATTATATACTGAAAGATAGGAATTTCCCTTCTTTCCTTTCCTCTCCTCCACTCCCTTCCCCTCCCACCTTTCTTGCTTTTTCAGTCCCTTCCTCCCTTCTCTCCTATAGTAGTATTGTACAGGACATGTGTTAGACACTTAAGGAACAAATTGGCTTTGGTGTCTGTTTGGCAGCATAACTTCTCAGAGTATCACAAAAATTAGACAATTTAGGAATAATTCAGATTTATATTTTACTTTATAAAAGATTGAAACCTAGAGAGTTTTCAGAGGTAACACAAAGGTAAGTTACAAAAGATGACAAAAACCACACCTTATAGCTGACAGTCAACTGAACAGTGAACTATTGATAGTCAAGTATTCAAGTGTATCCCCATCTCTGCTTTTATGACTTGTTCATAATTTTTTTTTTTATCACAGCAATGAATTTTTCTTTAGACAGATCCCATCCTGTTAGTAAGTTTCCTTTCTGGAATGAAATACAAATTGAATTTTCAATTACTTCCCTTTCTTCAGAATCTAGAAAATTCAACTTTAATTTGTAGCTGGGAAAGAGTAAATGGGAACATATGAGTTTGGGGTAAAATTATTTTAAAGTATAATTGCAAAACACGTTTCACATCTCTAAAATGAAGATAGCATCTTAACATTTGTTATTGTTTTTATCTTATGAGATTTTTATGCAGATTAAATATGTTTACATATATAAGGCTCTAGTCTTAGATCAGTAACTGTCATTTAGTTCCTAACAAATGTTAACTATCTTTTAATAGAGAATTTGAAGACTCAGGCCATTGTGAAATAGAATAATATTTAATGAACTCATCCTCATCACTGACCTCATGCCTAGAAGTTCCACTCTATCGAGCTTTAACTCTGAGTCTGACATTATAAAGCTGTGTCCATATTTCTAGGATAGTATTATTTTCTAGGATGGTATTAGTTTCTTTAATCCCCTTCCACAAATAGGCATATTTAGAAAGAATTAAAAACATGCATTTAAAATAAGAAAAGTAGAAATAACTTTGACAGTCAATAGGTCATCTATCACGTTTGAATGGAAAATGAACAAAATAAAATACATCACTTAATTTTAAGCTGAATTTGATACTGTTATAGTTGATCCTGCTGTATGGTATTTGGTTAAAGGGCTAAAAGAAAGTAAAATAATTTTGTAATTTATGGTTAACTGTGTTAAAGTATGGAAGCACCTACTGACGCACCTAGTTTAGCTAATATAATGTGTTTGAGGCACCACACTGTCCATATTATGATAGCTAACTGAAAGAGTTAGAAGGTAATGGTCATTCATAAAGTAGAAATAATTCTTCAAAATTAACAAGCTGTTTAACAAGTTATGTATCATTAATGAATGAGGTATTTCATAATGTTCAGTATAACTGAAGTTCTCATTTCAATTTCAAAATTTCTTTTAAAAGTTCTATGTTAAATAGATATTATCGTAAAATCTGTTATATACAACCCACCTTATTAATTTGAGTATACTGAATCACATTTCATTCTAATTTATGGTAGGAATATCACTGTAAGCAATTACTCTCTGCTTTGTTATCCTGGAACCACCGCTTGAATCACTGCCACACTGTCAAGTGTCACTTCATGTTACTGCCATCACTGCCTCTAGCAAATCTCTCTCCTAAATTCATTACTTTTAATCAAGGGCTTTCAAAACTTACTTACCATGCACCATTTTTCATACTGCAATGCATAAATAGAACACAATGAGGAAGTCATGAAATAAAATGTACTCTAAGATTACAGAAGACGCCCCCAAAGTATTTGAGATTACAAATGATTAAATGATTGGCATTTGATTATATTAAAAAAAAACATTTAGTAATCTAATAAAGACAGGTAAAATTGTAAGTCAAGGCACATTAGACCAGCGATTGGACAGGTAGTAGCAAAGCTATGAATCAAAGAAAAAATGAAAATAATTGTTTATTATTTGTAATTGTAATTTAGCTTTCAACTTCATGATGGGATTTGCAAATGAAAAGTACTTTCTTAAACCAGATTTTTCACAATCACAAGAACTCTATAAATGAGTTTGGTATTTTTCATATATATTTAAAAATGAATTGTAAAAGGATAATTAGTCACAAATTTTTATTATTAAAATTCTATTATCAAAAGTTGTTAATCACCTACAAAGGATCTACCATATCTCAGGCATTGCACTAAGCATATATTTAACACCCAAGGCAATCATATGCGATATGAAAGATTATAACTTCTATTTTCTAGATGAAGTAATTGAGACTTTGAGCAGTTAAGTATATTCTTAAAAGTTACTCATCAAGTAACTAACTTGTACTTATCTCTCTTGAGGTGCCTCAGAATCTGAAAGCACAACTGATTTATCCAATAGTAATTTTATAAATATTTACCTGCAGAAAGAAGATAATTCATTCAAAGTGTTTGAAAGTTTCACATATGCATCAATTAAACAGGCTTGTCATAAATTTTCTTTGTCTCAATGTGTGTGTATGCTCAATCCTTCAATTGTGTCAGACTCTCTGTGACCCCATGGGCTGTACCCCACCAGGTTCCTCCGTCCATGGGATTTTTCAGGCAAGTATAATGGAGTGGATTGCCATTCCCTTCTCCAGGGGATCTTCCTGACCCAGGGATCGAACCTGCATCTCTTACGTACACCTGCAGTGGCAGGTGGATTCGTTATCACTAGTGCCACCTGGGAAGCCCAAAGAGGACCCAGATATTCTTATTAATACATGTGTGGCTTGCACGTTGCCTCTAGACAGAGTTGAGAACATAGATTAATGTTTTCTCTACCTCTGCCCTTTTATATTTGGGGTTATATTACCATCTCAGAAAAATGTACCCTAAAAATCTGTGCTCTTATGGGTAAAGAAATGCTTATGATGCTCAAACTTTCTTAGTTTCTTTTAATAAAACTCAGCATCAACAAGGCCATTTTAACAAGGATGAATGAGGTTGGAAATGTACCCTAAAAATCTGTGCTCTTATGTGTAAAGAAATGCTTATTATGCTCAAACTTCCTTAGTTTCTTTTAATAAAACTCAGCATCAACAAGGCCATTTTAACAAGGATGAGTCAGGTTGGGGATGGGCTGGGGAGCTGGATCAGACTTAGATCCCAGGAGTCTCTACAACATATTTCTGCCCCTTGCTTTCCTGATTCCCAGAAATATATTTCCTTGTAGCATGAAGTAATCACTTCTCATTGGTGGTCATCTGTCAATTAAGAAATATATGTTCTCAAGAATTTTATATTAGATATTAAGATAAGAATTTTGAAGAGCTTCTGTGAAAAATTTACTCAGACCTAAGATCTGTGAAGAAATTATTCCTTTCTATCTTAGACTCATATCATGTCAGAAAGAACTGAAGCTATTTTGCTACCAGCCCTGGAAAAACACACTGACTAGGAAAATTACAGTCAAGTTGAATCCTATTATAAGGCACATAGGACCCTCACTACATCCAGTTGTGTGCTATTTCTTTAATCAATATGTTCAGTTCCTCACTTATGCATGATAAGTTGCTTCAGTCATTCCCTACTCTGTGGGACCCCATGGACTGCAGCCTGCCAGGATCCTCTGTCCATGAGATTCTTCAGGAAAGGATAATGGAATGGGTTGCCATGCCCCCTCTATAGCATCTTCTGGACCCAGGGACTGAACCCACATCTCTTACTTCTCCTGCATTGGCAGGTGCGTTCTTTACCACTAATACCACCTGGGAAGCCCTCCTTGCTTACAGAAGTACCCTGATACCAAATCTATTACTAGAAATGAGTTGTCACATGTAACAGACCCTAAACTGTTTAACTGTTGAAAAAGAGATAAAGCAAGGGAGAGAATGATCCACTTGATTTTTCAAAGATTCATGGTTAATGACCCTTCTTGCATGGTTTGGAAACATTTGGCTAAATGGCTACTCCTTTTGCAAACCGATAGGAAATTTTCAGAACACTGATATTTTGACTAATTCTTGAAACTTTCAGTTAAGTCCTTCAAAAAAGAGTTACGCTTGGGCTAAATTTGATGCGTTACTAAGCAAAGAAGGAGCAAACTACAATTCTGCGTAAAGAGGTTGTTCATGTCGTGAGCTATAATGTTAGTTGATTAACAGTCTAATAATTATGTGGAGCATCAAGGGGTTTGAAAAACCATACTTTCTATCCCAAGCTGTGGGTAATGTACACAGAGACAGTGAGAATGGAAATGGAATGGAACGTTTGATCAGAGCAAAAGGAAACCCTGTAACTCCAGATTTCCAGCAAACACTTCCAGTTAAATACTCACCTAGAGAAGGAGACAATCCTATCTTTAAAAGATGGATGGATGGGATAAGGTATATATGTGCATTCCCACATCAGGCTATTCTTTTGATTGTCTTCATGGCAGAGGTCATTACAGAATGATGATCATGAGACTGAGGAAGAGGGTGGATGAGACTGACAGGAAAAATAATTAGATGACCCAGCTCTCTGGCTTGGTTACCAGGCTATGCAATCAAATGAAAACGAGTTAGATTCCAACATTTTTAAGGAAATCGCATTACTAAAATGACTCTAAGTTTCATCAAGAGTGTATTCCTGTAATTAGACTAATTTTCTGGTCACCAAACTCACAATAGGGAGCCAGTTGCTAAAACTGTGCAGTCCCAGAATAAGGCATTCTTTCACATGCCCATCCCCCACATGTCCACTGTCAATATGAACAAGAAGTTGCCACCAACATCCCCCATCCCCTAACAAGGAGCTTTCAGATACAAAATAAGGAATTTAGTCAACTACCAGAGAATATCCACTATTCATTATTATTTTCCAGGAATACCACGGTGTTTTGTCTTCACCATTTTTTGAAGTAGTTTCTATGGTAATAATCTTTCCTGTTCTCCACCAACAGAAGTTGCTGGCCTGAGGCAGTAAGTGAAAAACTTTAACTGGACTATAAAGAGTTACATTCCAACTTGATAGAAAGGTCTACACTTAACACAGATATCCTGAACTTGAATTTGCTTTAGTATTTAATAACTCTGTTAGTCTTTGCATTGTCTCATTTTAGAGAAGATATGAAAGGCATTTCCAAAGAGATAAGCATGCCCATGCTTATATATGGGAAGAATATGTGTCTGTATGCTGAGTAGCTAAAAATGTGGCTTAGAGTAGTGTCTCTGATGTCCTAAAATCCATTACATTCCTAAACGAGTGATAATTATGCTCTAATTTCTAGTATTCTTTATAGGAATGGGATAATTCTGATAAACTACTGGAATTCCTGGGGGGGGGAAGTTTCCTCAATCTTAAGAATGAAATAGAGTCATAAATTTCCTCTCATTAGGACGTGGTTGTGTCTGGAGGTATGGCCTGGAAATGCTGCTGCCATCTGGTTACTAGCCTTAAGTTGATGCCATTACCAGAGACACAATAGAATACTTGGAAGTACCTGGGCACTGGATGACAAGACTGATTGTTTGTGCCTGGAGCTGACCCTACCACAGACTACCATTTTTAGATGTTGCTTGAGCAGGCTCGAGCTGAGATTTTTCTGTGACTTCAGATCAGAACATCTATACTATACAGTAGATTTTCAGTGGATGGAATTGAGTCCAAATGTTTAAAGCAACCATAACTACCTATCAATTCCTATAAAAGTAAAAATATTAATGAATAACTCTAAAAGTGAAAGTATAGTCACTTAGTTGTGTCCAACTCTTTGCAACCCCATGGACTGTAACCCGCCAGGCTCCTCTGTCCACGAGATTCTCCAGGCAAGAATACTGGAGCGGGTTGCTATTCTCTTTTCCAGGGGATTTTCCCAACCCAGGAATTGAATCTGGGTGTCTTGTATTGCACACAGATTCCTTACCATCTGAGCCACCAGGGAAGCCTTAAAAATATTAATGAGTAACTCTAACCCGGTCCATTTTATTGTTTTCTATTTTTCCCTGGCTCTAAAGTTCTAAACCAAGAAATATACATCTGCCTAAAATAATGAAGAAATATAAAATAAAATGTAAACTGTAAAGAAATCACGGGAGATAAAAAATTTCTTCTAGCTCGAAGAATTTATAAACTTGAACAAACACAAGCTTAAACAGTAAAGGGCAAATATTATAGAATGTATTACTTTTAAAGTGGTTATAGCATGTGGAGCACTATTCTAGTTATATCATATGATCCTTAAAAGAGAGAGAGATTTATATTCCATATTTGGAAAGAAGGAAATGAAAGCTCAATGAGTTAGAGGAAACATATTTCAAACCTTCTTTCCCAGACACAACACATTTTCCTAAATAAAATGATTACATCCCAAAATAAAGTAAAACAACATATAGTCCTTTGTTATACAAAATTGTAACTATGAGCAATACTTTTCTAATTTCGACAGTTATAAGACTCTATTTTAAATTTTAGGAGATAATGTGAAGCTGTTCATTCAAAACCTACTTTGTTCATTCAAAACTGAATCAGTTAAACTTGGGCATTCTTCAGAGTACAAACAACACAAAACACAACAGGTTGGAGGATCTGGGAAAGCATCCTTTGTATAATTGTTATTAAATGCTAAAAGCTTAGAAATACGTTAGAGGAAAAGACTGAAAAAAGATAGCAATTATTTTGTTCTACTCATTCTTTCAGTCAAAGAAACATGCCTTGCAAGACAATTTCAGGCTATTATCAAACATACAATCTCTGATTAATTTATTACTTGAGACATTATATTTTTATTAATTTTAGCAAAACTCCATAGTCTCCATTTTAGGGATGTGCTATTTTTCCATTGATTCAAATAGATATGCTATTTTCTTTTTAATAATTTAAATATAATTAATCATTGTAGCAGAAAACATTTCTAAATTCATATATTTGGTGAATAAAAAAAATTGGCTTCAAAACAATTTAGTTAGAATTTGTCTATTTTTTAATCATTTTCACTGTAAAACTTGTTAATTTCCTCTGCAAGTCTTCTCATAATTAGATTATTTAGCACCTGGAGAAGGAAATGGCAACCCACTCCAGTACTCTTGCCTGGAAAATCCCATAGATGGAGGAGCCTGGTAGGCTGCAGTCCATGGGGTCATGAAGAGTCGGACATGACTGAGCGACTTCATTTTCACTTTCAAATTTTTAAAATGTCAACTGTAAATGACTTAGATTACTGAAAGCCAGAAAATGTCTTTGCTATGTATTAATTAGACTATGATGTATATAAACTTGTGGAAAATATGGATTAACTAAGAGTAATATGATTGCCATTAGGCAAAGGAGAAGCTTACTGTAATTAGATGTTCAAAAATAACCCGAGAAAGATTATAATTTATTGGCAAAAAATTAAAAAGAAAATACTTACAAATTTTAATACTGAAAAATTAATTCCAAATTTAAAGCTAGGCTTCCCAGATGGTGCAATGGTAAAGTATCCACTGCCAATGCAGGAGATGCAAGAGACGTGGGTTCGGTCCCTGGGTCAGGAAGATCCTTTGGAGTAGGAAATGGCAACCCACTCCAGTGTCCTTACCTTGAAAATTATAGACAGAGGAGCCTGGAAGGCTACAGTTCACAAAGTCACAAAGAGTGGGACGTGATTGAGTGACTGAGCGAGTGCACGTGCGCACACACACACACAGACACAACAGTAATTAATAAAGCAAGATGGGTACAGTAGCACCCATGTAGTTCCCATGTCCTGAGAGTTTACATAAACCTACATATATGGAAGACAAAACGAGCCCTTGACTGTCAGTAAACATTACTAGTTCTCACCAATAATCACTTTTTCTGCCCCTTTCCATTTCCCTTGGTTAAATGGGGCACTGGGACTACATCTGACTGGAGATAAACTGAGATAAAGTGTGCCTCTTCTGGGATAAAGCCCAGAATGGGCATGAGTCCATGTATTTCCTTTTATTGCTATGGTGATCAAGAAGATGCAGCTGCAGGATATATGGTGCCTTCAACAGTCTGGGACCCTGAATGACTTTATGGAACAAAGCTCGGGCTACAAAACTGACATGTTGCAAAGCAAGAAATAAACTTTTATGCTGGCGGTGGTGGTTGTTTAGTCACTAAGTCGTGTCCAACTTTTACAACCCCATGGACTGTAGCCCACCAGGCTCCTCTATCCATGGGATTCTCCAGGCAAGAATACTGGAGTCAGTTGCCAAGCCCTCCCCCAGGGGATCTTCCCTACCCAGGGATCGAACCCAGTTCTCACGCATTGCAGGTGGATTATTTACCAGCTGAGCTACCAGGAAAGCCAGAGACCAACATAACTAAGCTAAACCAATACCAATATGATTTCAAATTAATATTTTGTGAAGCTAAAAAATTATACTCAGATATATTATTGAAAATATATACTCAAATATACTCATATATTATTGAATATATGATGATATATCAACATAATATTTTTCTCACATGTTTAGAGAGCACACTCCCCATATATGATAAAAACATGCATTTTTGGTTAGGGGATCTTCTAAGAAATATCATTACTTGTCTTTTTTTCTTCCTTAAATAAAAACACAAGTTGTCTCCAAGTTGAAGTAAGACTTGTACTGTAAGTAATAGTTTATAAATAATAGCTTATATTTGCTGATTTGTTTTGACAATCTCTCTTTGAAAACTCATTTAATACTCATAACAATTCTATGAGGTAAACACTATAAATAATCATATTTTAAAATCAGAAAACTATGATAGAGGTTGAAATAATTTTCTCAAGGTTACACACATGGGAGAGCGTGGATTTTAACTCAGGCAGTCTGGTTTC
Source organism: Giraffa tippelskirchi (assembly GCF_054371585.1). NCBI lineage: Eukaryota > Metazoa > Chordata > Mammalia > Artiodactyla > Giraffidae > Giraffa > Giraffa tippelskirchi. Next base: position 76,736,461 of record NC_137275.1, on the reverse strand, counting down.
AGAGACTGAATTGATATTTGTTAAGTATATGCTACACTTACTAAACCACTCACTGAAAAATAGCCATAATAACTTTAGGACAAAAATATTTTGCTTATACATGTACTTAGGCAATTACTATTTCTCTTCATCCTGGGTCAGGCTTCCCTGAAGCCTCCTAGGGGTGTCTTACCCACATACACAACAATTTGTACAAAACCTTAATATACTTATAAAAAACCAACCACTTGCTTACAGACAATGCGCCTATTTCCTCATAGGCTGTGAGAACAGGAGAGAAATCTGAAAGAGATATGATCAAATGGCATCTCTCATGATATCAGGAATGTGACCTCAATGCAGCCTTGAGATGGAGATGGACTGTGGATTGAAAGTGTTAAACAATTTAGAGATCATAAGTGATCTTAAAGGTCATTTATAATTTTGGGTGGTGATGAATTGATGCCCTCAGGGGTTCCCACGGTTGCAGGACTTTCTATCCCACCAGAAAAGGCTCCTGACTGCTTCCTTCTTCCTACCCTGCCCCTCCTCCTGTCTTCCTTGTCATCCTTCTCCATGTGCTTTTTATAAGTATTCTCTCTTCAGTCACTGTCAGACTTGACAACTCTCCCTTCATCATGCTGTAGGCAGCACAGGTCTGCCTCTAACAAGAAACCTGCATCCTAGATAACAGATAAGCTGGGGATTTGAAACTTTGTAGCTGTGTTAGAAATAAGGGTAAACAATTCCCCTGGGGTTAAGGAACTCCAACAGGAGTACTGCAAAATTAAATAAAAATACAAATTTAAAATAAAAGGTTTAATTTTCCCTGTCAAAAATAATAGAAAATATTTCCTTCCTTTTGATTTTCTTAAAGCATTTACTTTGGAAAACTTGTAAGTACTTTTCCTCTCTTTGAAATAAATGGATAATTTTGAAACCTAGATGGGCCTTTTTTCAGCTTTTAGACCAAGGAACATCATCAAGGGAAGTAGCACCCCCATCTCCCAGTTCCTGTGGGAGTGAGGTTCCTCAACTTTTGGGGCATCTTGCTCCAAGAGGCAAAACTCTCTCCTATCAAAAGATATAGAAGATAGATGAAGACCTCAAAAGATGAGAAGGTTGCTTCTCCCCAGATAAAGCTAGCCAATTAACAAAGATGGTCATCCCAATTACCAGGTAAATTTACGATGAGTTATGTGTGACAAATGGTGCTGTCAAGTTCTCTCTCCTTGAGGACTAGTTATCATATATGCGAGAACATGTATGCAGGGGGTTGAATCCTGTTACTTATATGCCACGGGTGAGTTTTCTGTCTTTGCCATCACTTAATGAGTTGCCTGGAATGCCCACCACACTCTAATTTAATGCTTTGCTGTTGTTCAGTTGCTGCCATGTCCAATTTTGTGACCCCATGGACTACACAGCACACCAGTCTTCCCTGTCCTTCACTATCTCCCAGAGTTTGCTCAAATTCATGTCCATTGAGTTGGTGATGCTATTTAACCATCTCATCCTCTGCCACCCTTTTCTCCTTTTGCTTTCAGTCTTTCCCAGCATCAGGGTCTTTTCCAATGAGTCAGCTCTTCACATCAGGTGGCCCAAGTATTAGAGCTTCAGCATCAGTCCTTCCAATGAATATTCAGGGTTCATTTTCTTTAGGATTGACTGGTTTGATCTCCTTGCAGTCCTTATTCAATCATAAAAGCATCTTCCTTCTCTACTACCTTTGAGGATTTCTGGAGTTGAAAATATTTTGTTTATAATCATATCTTCCCAATAGAAAGGTGGCATTGTCTCAGCCAGCACAATACTTTGTGCCACTTATTGTGACTTTGGGAGCTCATTAATAGTTTTCAGAGACTAATGATCCACATCATATTTTAGTTACCTTGAGTTTGGAGATATGTGGCAACTGGAGAAATAAGCTATTACTACACATGTCATAAAACAGGTGAAGGTATGTGGACATACATAGTTTATATAGCAACCCAGAGATGTATGATATTCCATACAAATTAATTTTTCAGAGGAATGAGGTTTAAACTTTTAAGGTAAAAATACCTATTTTTGCTTCATGCACTTTAAAAATATGTAAGCAGAAGGTAGAAATAGTTGAGCCTTATTCATCCTGTAATGGTTGAATACACATTACTTTTACTGTGTGGATCACAATAAACTGTGGAAAATTCTGAAAAAGATGGGAATACCTGACCACCTGACCTGCCTCTTGAAAAACCTGTATGCAAGTCAGGAAGCAACAGTTAGAACTGGACATGGAACAACAGAGTGGTTCCAGATAGGAAAAGGAGTACATCAAGGCTGTATATTGTCACCCTGCTTATTTAACTTATATGCAGAGTACATTGTGAGAAATGCTGGGCTGGAAGAAACACAAGCTGGAATCAAGATTGCTGGGAGAAATGTCAATAACCTCAGATATGCAGATGACACCACCCTAACGGCAGAAAGTGAAGAAGAACTAAAGAGCCTCTTGATGAAAGTGAAAGAGGAGAGTGAAAAAGTTGGCTTAAAGCTCAACATTCAGAAAACTAAGATCATGGCATCCGGTCCCATCACTTCATGGCACATAGATGGGGAAAAAGTGGAAACAGTGGCTGACTTTATTTTGGGGGGCTCCAAAATCACTGCAGATGGTGGCTGCCGGCATGAAATTAAAAGACACTTACTCCTTGGAAGGAAGGTTATGACCAACCTAGACAGCTTATTAAAAAGCAGAGACATTACTTTGCCAACAAAGTCCCTCTGGTCAAGGCTATGGTTTTTCCAGTGGTCATGTATGGATGTGAGAGTTGGACTATAAAGAAAGCTGAGTGCCGAAGAATTGATGCTTTTGAACTGTGGTGTTGGAGAAGACTCTTGAGAGTCCCTTGGACTGCAAGGAGATCCAACCATTTCATCCTAAAGGAGATCAGTCCTGGGTGTACATTGGAAAGTCTGATGTTGAAGGTGAAACTCCAATACTTTGGACACCTCATGCAAAGAGCTGACTTATTTGAAAAGACCCTGATGCTAGGAAAGATTAAGGGCAGGAGGAGAAGGGGATGACAGAGGATGAGATGGTTGGATGGCATCACTGACTCAATGGACATGAGTTTGGGTGGACTCATGGAGTTGGTGATGGACAGGGAGGCCTGGCGTGCTGCAATGGGGTCATAAAGAGTTGGACACAACTGAGCGACTTAACTGATCTGAACTGAACTGATACATTACTTTACCACATCACCCATTATATATAAATATTGATATACTGTTGCCTCCAGAAATACTGACATCTTCTTGGATAAAGAATACTCTGTGTGTGTGTGTGTGTGTGTGTGTGTGTGTGTGTGTGTGTGTGTGTGTGTGTAAATAAACATGTCTATACTCTTGCTAGGTCAGTAAAGTATACTGAACACTTTTGGTGCCTGTCTGCACTTCCTTTATTAAATCCATTTGCGATGAGTGTTGCCTGCTAAAGATTCACAGTTGATTCCTTTGGAGAATTTCCCTTTGCTACAGGAAGCTGCTTCACCTAGGAGATTACCAGTCTCCTTCCCCAAAGTCAATAACTAATAGATGCACGTACAAGAGGCCAGTCCCTTTGTCTCAAGGTAGGAACAACTATGGTAAAAGTCATGCAGCAAAGTTTCCTTCAGTTTCCATGAAGTCAGGCTGGAGCTAGACTCCAGAGGACATCACATTTTTACTTAGCGATGCCCTCTCTCACTTTCTTCACCCGCTTATCTTGAGAATACATTGTCAACAAAATACTACAAGAGGATGCCTAAAAGCATAACTCACTATATTTTAAGACATTTTCTTCCAGTATTTTCTATTTGTATATATGTATTCATAAAAATGTGCCTTATTAGAGTTTTCTATTTTGAGATTATATTACACATTCTCTATCTGGTTTTTCCACTTAATATTTCCATTATCTATCTGCAATATAAAAAGGAAGTTTTGATTGTTAAACCTCTGGTAATCCCTCTCTTTTTACAAGTTATTCTGCTTTACATTTCCCTATGATCCTTATTATACTGTACCTTACACAATAGTTACATACATACATAATCCTCCTCTTTAGTTTCATTAGTACCTTTAGGTAGGAACTAAATTGAATAATTTTTACATCTCATAAAATGCCTAACCAAGGGCCTTATATATATCAGTTTTAAGAAAAATAACCAAGAGTCCAATCAAAATATGCTGAAAGGATGGTATTAATTTTACAGTTATAAATAGAAAAAGTTGATCTAAAAAACAATTGCCAAAATCACAATTAACAATTAATTAATATCTGTTATAAATATTCTTTGAAAGCTTTCAATCTACTGAAATCAACTATTTTAATCAAGATATATTTGAAAGCACATTTCATCTCACATCTCCTAAAAAATATGTATTTTTACATCTTTATTAAATCATTCCTTCCTTTTATCAGATTCAGTATCTAAGACTCTAATACATTTATAATATTCTCTTTGTAAAATAATAAGTTAGAATGCATTCTATAACACATTCAACTAACACAGCATTAAAATGAGCATTTAGGAGGTTTCAAATTGCCATTTGTATAATTTGAACTATATGGCAATCCTAAATGGCAATAGGCTAACCTTTTAGGAAATGCTTTCTTATCTTAAAAACTTTTTACTCTGCTGCAAATTGAGTTGTACAAGGGTAATTCCCCATGGGACAGTGCTTAGAGGTGAGAGCTAGGGAAAAGATGGACAGTTTTCCAATAACAGAAGTGACAGTATATTTCTTCTGCCTCCCTATAGGTGACAATAAATATCCAGTGTGACTACTATACTAGAAAATCATTTGACCCCCTTTGTTTTTAATGAGAAATACATTTCTCAAGAGTATTACTTCTTGAAGACCATGACTCTTTTTATTAAAGAAAAAATAATCCATCAGGCTAGTTTACTTTACTCAGATTGACATCTTTAGATCTACCAAAATCACTTAAACTGTAACTTATTTTCCCATCAGCTGTGTTGAAGCAGCTTTGCCAGAACACACAAGCAATATTACATATCTTCCTGAGGTTAATGTTGTAATTCTTGGGCAGCACAACTGAATCAAAATGACATGCACAAAAAAATTAAGTTTAGTATAGATTTCCAGTTTGAAAAGATGTTTATTTTCCTTGCATTTTCTATAATATTTAAGTTTTATATAAGCATGTAAAATTTGTGTAAGTGACCATTAAATAATAAGAGCTAATAGTTACAAATGCTTATCATAGCTATGCATTCATTTAATCTTCACAACTATAGAATGAAATGGTCACTATCATCATTATTTATACTTTGCAGTTGAAAAACGTGAGGCACAGAAATGAAGTACTTTGTCCATGATTACAAGGCTAAGATTGGAACTCACATACCCTGGTGCCACAGTTTGTGTTCCTAACCATTAAGATGTACTGACTCTTGTAAGACATAACAAATAATGAGGGAAAGGCATGGCTGACTTGGATCATATATGCTCTCTCTAGACCTCAAAGCCCCTAAAGTGCTCAGTATCAATCCTACCACCCACCACTGAAGACCATGAAGTTTTCAGCTCCTGGACTTCCTCTGCAGATCACTTGATAACTACTGAAAGGAACGTATCCACTTCCTAAGGATTAGTAAATATATTTTAGATTTTCTTAGGAATTCTATAGTCAACTGAATTCACTTTACCTTCACCTACTTGCTGTCATCTTTCTCCAATGTCCCCATCCCTATGATGAAATTCATATTCTCTGTTGATTCATTCCCCTGATGGTTCCCTTCTCTCCCCAATTTTCTGTGTTATCCCTAGAGAGCCTGTTTCATTGTAAATGAACTCCTCAACATCAAAAACTGTTTGTGAGAACACTCAGTTCTACATCTGACCTTTCTAAAATCTGATCCTCTTCCAAGTACTTGGAGTCCTGTGAGTTTTCTCAGCTGGAGGTGTCTCTGTCTTCAGCATTTGAGGGGCATTCCTGGGAGGCTTCCCAAAGATCACCCCTCCAGAGCCTGCAGATTCCTTCCAGTCTTTGAGGCTCATGCTGCACTCTACCCAGCCTTGTGTCTATTAACTGCCAGCCTCCACGTAACCACCCTTTATTTACTGGAGGCTTTTGTATTTGACATCAGGTTTTCTCTTCACTATAACCCTGCCATTACTTGACTGACTTCAGTGTCCAAATATATGATGCAAAAATGACTTAACCTCTATGTTCCTTGACTTCTTCAGGTGTAGTGAAATTTCCTGTGGTGGTAGGAAGAATGTTGGCCCCATGATCTATGCCTATGGTGTCAAGCCTGAATATGTTACATCACCTGGCAAAAAACAGACTTTTCCAATGTAATTAAAATTATTACAGCCATATGTCAGAAATATTGTGGATTTGGTCCCATACCTCTGCTATAAAGAAAGCCACACAATATTTTGTTTGTTTGTTTTCCAGTGCATGTAAAAGTTATGTTTACACTATACTATAGTCTATAAAGTATGCAATAGCATTATGTCTAAAAAAACAACATACATATCTTATTTAAAAATATTTTATAGCTAAAAATGTTAACAAGCATTCTGAGCCTTCAGTGAACTATAGGAGTACTATCACTGATCACCTAACATAGTAATAATGAAAAACTTTGAAATATCTTGAGAATTACCAAACTGTGATACAGAGACATGAAATGAGCAAATGCCATTGGAAAAAAAAAAAAAAGATTCTGATAGATATGCTAGATGCAGGATTGTCCCAAATGTCCAATTTGTATTTTTTTAAAAAATCTGTGAAGTACAATAAGGCAAAGAAGAATAAAATGATGTATGCCTTAACCACTGACTTTAAGATATAGTGATTTTCCTGATTACTTGGGTAGGCTTGATGTAACCACATGGGCTTCGAAGAGCAGAGCTTTTTCTCACATGAAGGTAAAAAAAAAAAAAGGAAAGAGAGAGAGAGCTCAGAGGAGACATTGCAGAAAGGAAAGTTAGAGGAAGTCAGAGAGACATGATGGTGAGACAAACCACATGCTATCGGAGGGAGCAACATGGCAAGGAATGCAAGAGACATTAAGTTGCTGAGAGAGGACAACAAGGAAGTGGACACTTTAGCTCTACAACCATAAAAAAATGAATTCTGCCACCAATCTGAATGAGCTTGGAAACCAATTTCCTCCTTCCATTCTCCTCTCCCTCAGAGCCTACAGATAAGAGCCCTCATTGCTGACACCTTGATTTTTGCCTTGTAAGACCTGCATCAAAGAAATCAGACAAAATCTCCACCCCAAACTTCTGATTTACAAGACTCTAAGACAGTGAATTATTTTAAGCTACTGAGTTTGTGAGAATTTGTTACAACAGCAGTAGAAAGCTAATACACCACTGCCTCCTAAATACCTTGCTTCAGAGCCTTTAGAACGGTCTTTTCATCAGTTAGAAATCCTCTGCTCTCACCCCTCATGGCTCAGCAGGTTTCAGTACTCAGAATCCCTACCACCCCCTAGATTACTGTTATGTGCTCCAAACCTCAGAAAATACACTATATACGTGACACATAAGTTGTTGGGTTTTTTTTTTGACTCATAAGCATTTGTTTACTGTTTTTCCTCCCTACTATCCTGTTAGAAGCCATACTACTGATTGTAGCCATACTATATCCTAACACAGTACTTAAAATTAGTAGGCATTCAATAAAATTGAACTGGGTAGTATTTTACTAAACCATCAACAGAAATTAAAAAAAATAAATTCACTGAAAACGGACATGAATTTGTCAACACTCACTTCCAATGGGAAAACTCATTAATAATCTTGTCACGATCCTCTAACCACGACATTGAAAGTGAAAGTTGCTCAGTTGTGTCTGACTCTTTGCAACCCCATGCGCTATTATATAGTCCATGGACTTCTCCAGGCTAGAATACTAGAGTGGGTAGCCATTCCCTCCTTCAGGGGATCTTCCCAACCCAGGGATCAAACCCAGATCTCCCACATTGCAGGTGGATCTTTTACCAGCTGAGCCACAAGGGAAGCCCAAGAATACTGGAGTGGGTAGCTTATCCCTTCTCCAGGGGGTCTTCCTGATCCAGGAATCGAACCGGGGTCTCCTGCATTACAGGCAGATTCTTTACCAACTGAGTTATGAGGGAAGCCCTAAACACTAAGATTCAATAAAAGCATATTGTCGTTCAGCCACCAATTCATGTCTGACTGTTTTGCAACCCCAAATACTATATTTTTATCATACTCATAACCTCATTATTTTTGTTAATCCTTCGATTTTTAAAAATTAATCACAAACATGAATGTCTCAAAGTAATTGCATGCATAGAATCCTTTGTAAACTGAGTTTGCTTTAAATTATCCCTGAACCAAAAACCAATTCCTGTCTTTAAAATGGTAGTGCATGCATGCTTAATCACTTCAGTCATGTCTGACTCTTTGCGATGCTATGGACTATGCCCTCCAGGCTCCTCTGTCCTTGGGATTCTCCAGGCAAGAATACTGTAGTGGCCTGCCATTTCCTTTTCCAGGGGATCTTCCCAACCTGGGGATCAACCCAGTGTTTCCCACATTATAGGCAGGTTCGTTACCATCTAAGCCACCAGGGAAGTAGTACACAGGTAATTTATGTTGTTAGGCATTAGTTGGCTTTCAAATGACTAGAAAAAAATATTAAAAATCTCGTGCCTAGAATTAGAAATAGTCATCCTTGACATCTGGGTATAGTAACAATAACACATTATTATTTTGCCTTGGTCGAACAGATATAAGTAATAGTGAAACATCTGCTATCAACAAAGTATTCTTATAGAGAATAACATACCTGACAATGTTTTGGATTTGATTTATGCATCTTTGAAATATTTTTAAATAAATATTTCAAAAAATTTGAAGAATAAGTTATTTTAGTGATTCTCATTGGTTCTGAACATTCACATCACTGATATTTTCAAAGTTATGCAGGTGATTTTTATGTGTAGCCAGAATTTCTAGTATAGTGGAAATATCTTAGCTTTGGAACTGAGCAGGCATATATTCTTATCCAATTCACTACTTATTCTCTGATTACTTGACTCAAGTAGTGAATCTGATTGGACCTCAGTTTTCTCATCTATAAAGTGAAGATAATGTTACCCCCCATTCGTTAGAAAATTGTAAGAATTAAATGAAATAAATGTATAGAAAATGGCCAATTGCATACTAAGATAAATTATTGTTATTTCTTTCCTCTAGGTTTCAAGTGGTAATATATTAATGCACTAACAAAGTATTAAGGTGAAAAGAAATAGGGTAGCAATTCTATCCTCTTGACCCAAATCAGAAAGTCAACTCAAGATGATCATCTTAATTCCTCTCTAATAGAGAACAAAAGCATGATAAGCTACTACCAATAGGGATCTCAATTTCTGAAATAAATATTATATCCTTTAAGATACTATAACATAATGTTGGTGCTGAGTATTTCAAGATAATAATAATAATAACTGCAAGAGAAAGAAAATATGATTTTAAGAGGCATCCTTGGATTCCATGTTCCTGAGAAAGTAGCTCCTGGGTCAGATACAGTGATATCACTTTAATGCCTGACTTATAGGCTTAAGAGTATGAGGGGCAGCAGTTATAAGAGAGTAACAGATTTAGTAAGACCACTAGCTTTCATTAAAGCTATTTTCTTAAAAATAGGTTTTAATTGTTAAAAATTTATATTTTTTCCTAAACTACATATTCTAGCTATATGGAAACACAAATCAAACTAGTTAAAATACTCTGCACTTTACAAGAGTCTCCTAGCTGAATAAATAACCCCATTAGAATGCATGTAAACACTGTGTAAGATTCACTTAATGTGTCTTGATATGACAGACTAGCATACATGCATTTTTCCTTTTTAATTTAATCATAAAATGATACAACTAGAAAATCTTAGAGCATAATTAGCATAATGAGTTAAAGGAGATGCAGAAAATAAAAATGACTTATCCAAGATAATATAGTAAGTAGCAGAGCTTATATGGGAACACTAATGCTCTGACAGCCAGTTTATTTTGTTTTTTTCCCATGAAATGGTAATTTTGGAGAAACAAGTTAGTCTTTACAGCTTATCAGCTCTCACTTACGAGAAATCTAAAACAAATCATTTTTTTTAAAGCAAGACTGAAGCAAAGGTTATATTTTGCAGTTTACTCAACAAGAGAACATATTTTCTGATGCTTCCCACATTGTGTTCAGTTAACAGTTAACTGAATTGCAGAATACTCAGTTGGTGTCTATAGAGAACTGGAGAATTGTTTGCTCTGAGGAAGACTCCCAGACATCTGAAGTCAGAAGTATAGAGGGCAGTGGTAGTGGAGAATAAAGGGGGAAATATAGTGTTCCCTTAAAGAGTCATTTGCAAATCTGAAAGTAAGAGCTGAGAATTTGAGAAGAAAGCAGTGGCTAAGAATGAGAAATCTTATGCAGAGTTATCAGCAGTGATACTAGGTTAAGAGAATAATATTATTATTCAAATACTTTAAGGAAGAGAAGTCTTGGAGAAACTTCTGGTTTTTCTTCCATTGGTAATTTCATTAGGTTCCCAATGATTGGCATATAACTTGGAATCATCCCAATCCCTTAATAAACTGAGATGAAATGCCTAGATTATACTGCTTAAAAAAGTGAAGCCTTACTTATGCACCCCACATAAGAGCACCTCAATACATAAGACAAACACTAACAGACATAAAAGGAGAAATTGACAGTAACACAATAATAGTAGGAGACTTTAATACCACACTCATACCAATGGACAGATCATCAAAACAGAAAATTAATAAGGAAATACAAGTCTTAAATGACACATTAGATGAGATGAATCTCATGATATCGTCAGGACATTCCATCCAAATGCAGAAGAATACACCTTCTTCTCAAGTGCACCTGGATTATTCTTCAGGATAGACCACATCTTGGGTCACACATCAAACCTTAGTAAATTTAAGAAAATGGAAATCGTATCAAGCATCTTCTCTGACCACAAAACTGTGAGACTAGATATCAATTACAATAAAAAAACTGTAAGAAACACAAACACAAATACTTTTCTAAATAACCAACAGGTTACTGAAGAAATCAAAACAATTTCTAGAAACAAATGACAATGAAAACACAACAACTCAAAACCTACGGGATGCAGCAAAAGCAGTCCTAAGAGAGAAGTTTAGGCCAATACAATCACACCTCAAGAAACAAGAAAAACATCTAATAGACAGCCTAACATTACACCTAAAACAACTGGAAAAAGAAGAACAGAAAAAAAACCCTAAATTTGTAGAAGGAAAGAAATCATAAACATCTGAGCAGAAATAAATGAAAGAAACAATAGTAAAGATTAATAAAACTCAAAGCTGGTTCTTTGAGAAGATAAGCAAAATTGACAAAACCTTAGCCAGACTCATCAAGAAAAAAAGAGAAGAATCAAATCAACAAAATTAGAAATGAAAAAGGAGAGGTTACAACAGACAGTGAAGAAACATGAAGGATTATAAGAGGCTATTATGAACAACTATATGGCAATAAAATAGATAACCTGGAAGAAATGGACAGATTCTTAGAAAAGTTCAATCTTCCAAAACTGAACCAAGAAGAAATAGAAATTATGAACAACCCAATTACAAGCACTGAAATTGAAGCTGTGATCAAAAATCTCCCCCCGCCCCCAAAGAAGCCCAGGACCAGATGGCTTTACAGGAGAATTCTATCAAACATTGAGAGAGGAGCTTATGCCTATCCTAAAACTCTTTCAAAAATTTGCAGAGAAAGGAACACTTCCAAACTCATTCTACAAGGCCAACATCACCCTGATATCATACCAGACAAAGAACACAAAAAAATAAAACTACAGGCCAATATCACTGATGAACATAGATGCAAAAATCTTCAACAAAATTTTGGCAAACAGAATTCACCAATGCATAAAAAAGCTTGTACACCATGATCAAGTTAGGTTTATTCCAGGGATGCAAGGATTCTTCAGTAGACAGAAATCAATCAATGTGAAACACCAAATTAACAAATTGAAAAATAAAAACCATATGATCATCTCAAAAGATGCAGAAAAAGCCCTTAACAAAATTCAGCACTCATTTATGAGTAAAACTCTTAAGAAAAAAAAAGGCATAGAAGAAACCTACCTCAACACAGTAAAGGCCATATTTGTAAGCCTATAGGAAACATTATTTTCAATGGTGACAAACTGAAAGCATCCCCCCAAGATCAGGAACAAGACAAGCGTATCCACCTTTGCCACTATTATTCAACATAATTCTAGAAGTCCAAGCTACAGCAATTAGAGAAGAAAAAGAAATAAAAGGAATCCAGATCAGAAAAGAAGTAAAGCTCTCACTGTTTGCAGATGACATGATACTGTACACAGAAAACCCTAAAGATAGTATCAGAAAATTACTAGAGCTAATCAGTGAATTTAGCAAAGTTGCAGGATACAAAATCAATACACAGAAATCACTTGCATTTCTATATCCTAACAATGAAAAATCAGAAAGAGAAATTAAGGAATCAATCCCATTCACCACTGCAACAAAAAGAATTAAATATCTGGAGTAAACTTACCTAAGGAGACAAAAGAACTGTAAGCAGAAAATTATAAGATACTGATGAAAGAAATCAAAGACAATATAAACAGATGGAGAGAGATTCCATGTTTCTGGGCAGGAAGAATCAATATTGTGAAAATGAATATACTACCACATGCAATCTACAGATTCAGTGTGATCCCTATCAAATTACCAATGGCATTTTTCACAGAACTAGAGCAAAAAATTTCACAAGTCATATGGAAACACAAAAGACCCCGAATAGCCAAAGCAGTCTTGAGAAAGAAGAATGGGGCTGCAGGAATCAAGTTTCCTGACTTCATATTATACTACAATGCTACAGTCATCAAGACAGTATGGTACTGGCACAAAAACAGAAATATAGACTAATGGAAAATGATAGAAAGCCCAGAAATAAACCCATGCACCTATGGATACCTTATTTTTGACAAAGGAGGCAAGAATATACAATGGGGCAAAGACAACCTCTTCAGTAAATGGTGCTGGGAAAACTGGATAGCTACATGTGAAAGAATGAAATTAGAACACTTCCTAGCATCATACACAAAGATAAACTCAAAATGGATTAAAGACCTAAATGTAAGACCAGAAACTATAAAACTCTTAGAGGAAAATATAGGCAGAGCACTCGATGACATAAATCAAAGCAAGATCCTCTGTGACCCACCTCCTAGAGTAACAGAAATAAAAACAAAAGTAAACAAGTGGGACCTGATTAAACTTAAAAGCTTTTGCATGGCAAATAAACTATAAACAAGGTGAAAAGACAACCCTCAGAATGGAAGAAAATAATAGCAAGTGAAACAACTGATAAAGGATTAATTTCCAAAATATACAAGCAGCTCATACAACTCCATACCAGAAAAACAAACAACTCAATCAAAAGGTGGGAAAAAGATCTAAACATGTTTCTTCAAAGAAGACATACAATGGCTAAAAAACACATGAAAACATGCTCAACTTCACACATTATTAGAGAAATGCGATTCAAAACTACAATGAGATATCACCTTACACCACTCAGAATGGCCCTCATCAACAAGTCTATAAGCAATAAATGATGGAGAGGGTGTGGAGAAAAGGGAATGCTCTTGCACTGTTGGTGGGAATGTAAATTGATACAGCTACTATGGAAGAAGGTATGGAGATTCCTTAAAAAACTTGGATTAAAACCACCCTATGGCCCAGCAATTCCACTCTTAGGCATATACCCTGAAGAAACCAAAATTGAAAAAACACATGTAGCCATTGTTCATTGCAGCACTAGTTACAATAGCTAGAACATGGACGTAACCTAGATGTCCATCGGCATATGAATGGATAAAGAAGTGTGGTACATATACACAATGGGATATTACTCAACCATAAAAAGGAACACATGAGAGTCAATTCTAATGAGGTGGATGAACCTAGAACATATTATACACAGTGAAGTGAGTCATAAAGAGAAAGATCAATACCATATTGTAACGCATATACACGGAATCTAGAAAAATGGCACTGAAGAATTTATTTACAGGGCAACAATGAAGAAACAGACATAGAGGATAGATTTATGAACATGGGGAGATGGAGGAGAGGGTGTGATTTATGGAAAGAGTAACAAGTAAACTTACACTACCATATGTAAAATAGACAGCCAATGGGAATTTGCTATATGGCTCAGGAAACTCAAACAAGAGCTCTGTGTCAGCCTGAAGGAGTTGGGAGTGAGGTTCAAAAGGGAGGGGATATATGTATACCTATGGCTGATTCATGTTGAGGTTTGACAGAAAACAGCAAAATTCTGTAAAGCAATTATCCTTCAATAAAAAAATATATAAATGAAAAAAAGTTAAGCCTTTCTGCTGGAAATTAATGAAATCTACAGCTTCAATTTAATTCACATTAACAGGTACACAACGAGAGAGAACCGAATAAATAAAAAAATAAACAACAACAACAATAAACAAAAAACAGATATACAAACAAAACCAAAGGAGATTCAGATATAGAATTACAACACATGGGCTTTAACCTGATTGTAACTTATATCTTTAAGAAATTACATGGCAAGATGGAAAATCCATCAGAGAATTAAAAAAATATAACACAAAATTGAGTAGATTGAAAGATACAGTCATTGAAATCTAGTGTCACTAAATGGGTTTGCAGATGATTCAATACAGCTAAAAAGAGGATAAGTGAAATGAAATATGGGTCAGATGAAAATATTCATAATGAAGCATGAATAAGGAAACCTGGCATGTTGCAGTTCATGTGGTCACAAAGAGTTGGACACGACTGAGCAACTGAACTGAATTGAACTGAAGATAAACAATGGAAATACAGGCAATAAGGATATATAAGGTATATGGTGAAACATCAGCATATAAATAATTGGACTCTTAGAAGTAAATAAGAGAGATGGGGAGAAGCAATATTTAATGAGATACTGGATCAGATGTTTTCAAGTAACCATAGTTATGAACCACAAGAAGGAAAAACAGAAAAAGAAAATTCTATATAAAAGTACATCAAAGCAAAAGCCAAAGAAAGGTTAAAATCAGCTAGAAAAATACACTTTATCTTCCAAATAGCAATAATAAAAATGCTAGTATAATGGAAGCCAGAAAACAAAAGTGCTAAAAATAAAAACTGCAATCATAGAACTTTACGTTTATTAAAATATGCTTAAAATGAAATTGAAATGAATAGTTTAGAAAAGAAAGAAGAATGAGAGACAGAAGAAATTCATCAACAGTATACACATCCATGTTAAAATAAATAGTCAGAAAGCTCCTCAGGCATTAGAACAATAATTTCAGACAGAAGCACAGAGATGTAGAAATGTATAAAGTTCAAAGATAATAGTAAACATCTTGGTAAATCTTACCAACTATTGAAGGCATGCCAACATATTATTGGTATGTATCTGCAGAATTAAAATAAGCTAAAAATTTAACTGAGAAATATAAGCAATTAAAGTATGTGTTTTAAGGGCCTACCATTATATAGGAAATTATATATTTAATTAAATTACTTTTTTCAGGGTCAAAGACATGTGCTATAATATCCGGCATAACTACAAAAGGGATAGATTTTAAAGACTGAATGACCAAAATGTAATAAAAAGAAAATGGAATAATTTTAAAAATAATTAACTCAGAGAGAAGGCAAAGGGAACATAGAACAAGTGGGACAAATAGAAAAACAAATATTAAGACCATACATTTCAATGCAATTATTGTAGTAGCTATAATAAAAACAAGTAGTCTCCAATTAAAAGATAACTATTTTAAAATCTGTCATTTAAGAGAAAAAAGCCAACCATATTCTATCAGAGACACATGTAAAATATAAGCACAGAGAAATATTAATAATAAAAGATTGAAGATACACACAAGGCAAATAGTAATCAAGAGAAACTAACACAGCAATACTAATGCCAGACTAAGTACACAATACAGTATAAAAGATATAAGAATTAACATATTGTATTAATAATAATTCTACAAGAGTTGATCCATCCAATCATAATGTTTTAAAATATGTAAATCAAAAATTGATAAAACAAAACCTTCATAGTTGAAGGTTTTAACATACCTCGCTCATAAAGTTATAGGATAAGCAGAGGAAATATATCATTTGAAGCATAAAGATCTTTTTTTTACAGGGGGCATTTACCATTCCAAGGAGCTTTTTAAAAAAATCTATTTGGTTGAACAACAACAATTTATAAAACCCTTAAAAATAAAAATAAAAAATTGTTGAATATCAACAAATCAAACAACTGAACATCTTTTTCTTTAAGGAAATAAATGAAGCAAAAAATAATCAAAACAATTTAAGGAAAATGGGAAATAAAGAAATTAAAGCAAGTTGTTCTAGATGTGAGGAGGCAGGATGTTAGTAAAAGAAAAAGGCTAAGAATAATTTCACATAATTCCTTAAAATATCTTGTGTATACTGAGGATGTTTACTCTTCTGTGCCCTTGAGTTTCATGAGACTTAGGGATATCACTTTTTTTAAAGTTTAAGGTTGTCAGATAGTATAAAATTAAGAATGTCTATAATTGGATCTATCTATTTGTCATTTAAATAAATGCCAACTTACATGTTTATTCAAACTTTATTTTGGCAACTCTCAAAGTTTTAAAGATAGTCTTAATACAGCTCAAACTAGGATCCATGAAATTGAAAACCATAAAGAAACAGCCGACATCATCAGGACCAATCTGAAAACACAATGGATATTCTCAGAAAGATCTAAATCAGACCAATTCAGATTAAAATCTTCTAGATCTGATGATACTCATCCTCAGAGTTTCACAAATGCACTCCAAATAGTAGAAAAAGAGAAATGTTCTGTTCTTATAGGATGGACAAGAAAGACAAAGATTAAAAAAGGAAAATGTTTTTAATGTGAAAGCAAAGAGAACAAAACTTTTCAAAGTTCTCTTTTAACATCCAACAAATAGCTATCAAAAGTCATGAAAATATTAGACTTTTTGGTCATGCCATAAAGCACTCCACAAAAATGTGCAGTAGAATTTATTCAGAAATCTATCTTTCACCTCATCAAACCAAGACTCTTTAAAGAGCAGCAGATATGGGAACCCTAGTATAAAGTTGATTATAATTAACTATCCATTACTAATATAAACAGAGACTCATTATACCTTCTTTGAATATGCTGTATCTGACATGAGGAACACAAAATTAAAATTCATGTAGTTACACTGGCACAAATCACCAGACAAGGATCCAAACACATTTTTTTTTTCTATAGTGGTATTAATGTCAGCATAGGCACAGAGTAGAATATATATATATATATCTAACTCATTTTAAAATGTAAACAATTTTCATAATAATCCAAATTTAAATATATAAAATTATCATTTGATAATATTTTATTGTAAATGTCTATGCTGCTTTCTCTAATGAAATTTCTGAAGATAAGAATCAATCTCAATTGTATTTCAATTCTTCCTATCCACCCCCACTTAGCCAGTGAAAATGTATGATCTGGCCAGCCCATCATTAATTCTAAATCTCTTTCTCTGGCCAAAGCACCAAACTCAACCTTATACTCCCTAGTTCTGGGTGGCAATAGATTCTCAAAGACGTTTAAGTTGGATGTGACTCCTTCTATGCAAATGATGTGACTAATATATCTCAGAGAACTGAGACAGGGTTAGGCATATGTTGTTGTTCAGCTGCTCAGTCATGTCTGACTCTTTGTGACACCATTGCTTGCAGCATGCTAGGCTTCCCTGTCCATCACTATCTCCTGGAGCTTGCTTAAACTCATGTTCACTGAATGGTGATGCCATCAAACCATCTCGTCCTCTGTCCTCCCCTTCTCCTCTTGACTTCTATCTTCCCCAGCTTCAGGGTCTTTCTCAGTGAATCAGCTCTTCTCATTAGGTGGCCAAAGTACTGGAGTTTCAGCTTCAGCATCAGTCCTTCCAATGAATATTCAGGATTGATTGCCTTTAGCATTGCCTGGTTGGATCTCCTTGCAGTCCAAGGGATTTGGGATTTTATTCAATGAATATAAATAAATTAACATGCCACAGTTTCATGGATACTAGCAGAAAACCTGAGACTCCTGAGTAAGAGACACAGGAACTTTATTACACAGGATAATCAAGCAGCATGAGTTTCATGTTTTCATCAGCTCCACTTGTCTACCTTCTTCTCCTAAATCCTGCTGGGGCTCTGCGGAGCATCCCAGATGGGTATGCCACGATACTGCATCACAGCTGAAGAACCCCAAGCTTAGGAAACCATGATCTTTTAAAGGTGCTGCTAATAAACTGTTCAAACTTTGGCCAAGAGGAAGACTTTACCTTTACTATTTTTGCCCAAAAGTGAATTTGTCCTCTGCCCATATGTCTTCTAACCTGAGTCAATGTGGGCTTGTCATTCAGGACTATCTATTTAGGTCAAGTACCATAATGGTTGATAGGAGTGATAGCTCTGCTGGTTTAATAATATTTAAAATAATTATGCAAATTAAATATTTTAATATTTGATCCATGTGCATTTATGCATCAACTATAAATAGTAATGACATAAATCCACAAAGAATGAATCTGGTATCATTTATCTTGTAAGGATATCTTACTCTTAAATCAAAATTCAAGTCTATAGGTATCAACAGATACACAATAAGCACCTGTGGCATTATCTTAGTTAAATTAAAAAAAAAAGACACTTCGACAATAAAAGTGTTCCTTCTCTCTGTAATGCCTATACACTCTTCTTACACTGAAGAATATTTATTCAGCCCCATCTACCGACTTTTGTGCTAGATACTCTGGGAAATTCAAAGGAGACAAAGATGTGGTGTTTAGTTGGAAATCTGCACTGATCTTCATAACTAACATAGTGCAGGAACGTGGATGATTAAATGCATGTAAGAGCCAATAAGAACATCAAAGTAGACTCGTTAAAGAGGTGAAATTTAAGGTTAAGAATCTGCACTGGCAAAGTTGGTGGAGAAAGGCATGCCAAACTTTAGAGAATAAAATGTGGAAAAGTTTGCAGTAAGAAATCAGCATGGTATATCTAGAGAATAATGAATAGGGCAGAATGACCAAAGCAGAGCAGACACATTAACTGGGAGATAAAGCTAGATAATCAAATCACAAAGAGCTGTGAACAAAGGATGAGGTGTTGGACTTTGTGTAAAATAAGAGGTTGCTAGAATTTTTTGAAGAAAAATTGCATGATGAAACAGAAAAGAATGCATCAGGGAAGAGAAAAAAATAAACGTAATGATTACTCTCTCTCATTTGTTAATTTGTTTTTAACTATGCAATGATTATTAGTCTTGTCACATATTTCTTTAAATTCTTCATTCTACAGATGAGTAAAAAAACTTAGAGATAGTAACTAACTTTCCCCAAGGCTGCTGCTGCTGCTGCTAAGTCGCTTCAGTCGTGTCCGACTCTGTGCGACCCCATAGACGGCAGCCCACCAGGCTCCGCCGTCCCTGGGATTCTCCAGGCAAGAATACTGGAGTGGGTTGCCGTTTCCTTCTCCAGTGCATGAAAGGGAAAAGTGAAAGTGAAGTCGCTCAGTCGTCCGACTCTTAGCGACCCAATGGACTGTAGCCTACCAGGCTCCTCCGTCCATGGGATTTTCCAGGCAAGAGTACTGGATTCCCCAAGGCACTAGTATGCAAATGTCAAGGGATGGATTCTATCAAAGTCATAAACACTTCTCAATGCTGCTTCTTGGTTATGAGACTACTGGAATATATCCTACATTTCAGTTCAGTTGCTCAGTCGTGTCAGACTCTTTGAAGCCCCATGGACTGCAGCACGGCAGGCTTCCCTGTCCATCACCAACTCCCAGAGCTTGCTCAAACTCGTGGCCATCAAGTCGGTGATGCCATCCAACCATCTCATCCTCTGTCATCCCCTTTGCCTCCCACCTTAAATCTTTCCCAGCATAAGGGTCTTTTCCAATGAGTCAGTTCTTCGCATTCAGTTCAGTTCAGTTCAGTTCAGTTCAGTCACTAAGTTGTGTCCAACTCCTTGTGACCCCATGAACCACAGCACATCAGGCCTCCCTGTCCATCACCAATTCCCGGAGTTCACCCAAACTCATGTCCATTGAGTCAGTGATGCCATCCAACCATCTCATCCTCTGTCATCCCCTTCTCCTCTTGCCCTCAATCTTTCCCAGGATCAGGGTCTTTTCAAATGAGTCAGCTCTTCACATCAGGTGGCCAAAGTATTGGAGTTTTAGCTTCAACATCAGTCTTTCCAATGAATATTCAGGACTGATTACTTTTAGGATGGACTGGTTGGATCTCCTTGCAGTCCAAGAGACTCAAGAGTCTTCTCCAACACCACAGTTCAAAAGCATCAATTCTTTGGCACTTGCTTTCATTATAGTCCAACCCTCACATCCATACATGACTACTGGGAAAACCATAGCTTTGACTAGATGGATCTTTGTTGGCAAAGTAATTACTCTGCTTTTTAATATGTTGTCTGGGTTGGTCATAGCTTTTCTCTCAAGGAGCAAGCATCTTTTAATTTCATGGCTGAAATCACCATCTGCAGTGATTTTGGAGCCCAAGAAAATAAAGTCTATCACTGTTTCCATGGTTTCCCCATCTATTTGCCATGAAGTGATCATGGCGTCTGAAGTGATCATACATTTAAGGCAATGAAATTTGTGACAAAAGAACTGGTTATAGAAAATAACTAATATAGAGAGTAAATGATGAAGGAGAAAAGAAGAATTTGAGAGAGTTAGTAACACACTATCTAATAAGAGATCTCGGTCAAAATGGGAGACCAGTTTTAAATTTTGGCATTTAGGTAAATAGTGGTGAAAACGCATGTAGATATTTGGTAAAGGAGAATATTATAGTAAGAAGCAACATTTACGACACGTTGCATGTGAAGCAGGGTGACATGTCAGGATCTCCGGCAGGTATTAATGTCCTCAAATGCTCAAGTCTCAAATATAAAGTGATGTAGTATTTGCACAAAACTTAGGCACATCTTCCTGTATACTTTAATCTCTAGATTACTTATAATATCTAATACAATGTGAATGTATGTAAATTTTCACCAGCATATGGCAAATTCGAGTTACGCTTTTGGGAACTTCCAGGAAAATTTTCCCCAAATATTTTCAACAATGTTTGGTTGAATCCTTATATGCTGAAACCGTAGATGCAGAAAGTCTAGATTAATGTCTAGATAGGAGTGCTATTTAAGAGACACAACAGCAAGTAAAGACAGTGGACCAGAAATGTGGTACTTTTTTCTACACACTAATTATCACACTTCTTGCATTTAAAAAAAATAAAGAAAGATTGACCATTTCCATTCAAAAGCTTCCTTTCTTATCATAACTTTCATCCAAAATCGTTAGGAATCTAGAATCCACCTCTTCTGGAATCATATTAACATGTCCTTGTTTTAAATCAAAGACTTCATTTTTAATCCAACAAACTTTATTCCTTTTACTACTTCTGAAAATTTGATTATGACAACCCTTCCTCTTTTTATTGATATTCTCCCCTTCCCCCATTCCTTTTATGCTTCAGTTCGGTTCAGTTCAGTCGCTCAGCGGTGTCCGACTCTTTGCGACCCCATGAACTGCAGCATGCCAGGCCTCTCTGTCCATCACCAACTCCCGGAATCTACCCAAACCCATGTCTATCGAGTTGGTGATGCCATCCAACCATCTCATCCTCTGTCGTCCCCTTCTCCTGCTGCCCCCAATCCCACCCAGCATTAGGGTCCTTTCCAATGAGTCAACTCTTCGCATAAGGTGGCCAAAGTATTGGAGTTTCAGCTTCAAAACCATCCTTCCAATGAACACCCAGGACTGATCTCCTTTAGGAAGGATTGATCGGATCTCCTTGCAGTCCAAGGGACTCTCAAAAGTCTTCTCCAACACCATAGTTCAAAAGCATCAATTCTGTGGCACTCAGCTTTCTTCACAGTCCAACTCTCACATCCATACATGACCACTGGAAAAACCATAGCCTGGACTAGACGGACTTTTGTAGGCAAAGTAATGTCTCTGCTTTTAAATATGCTATCTAGGTTGACCATAACCTTCCTTCCAAGGAGTAAGCGTCTTTTAATTTCATGGCTGCAATCACCATCAGCAGTGATTTTGGAGCTCAAAAAATAAAGTCGGACACTGTTTCTACTGTTTCCCCATCTATTTCCCATGAAGTGATGGGACCAGATGCCATGATCTTAGTTTTCTGAATGTTGAGCTTTAAGCCAACTTTTTCACTTTCCTCTTTCACTTTCATCAAGAGGCTCCTTAGTTCTTCTTCACTTTCTGCCCTAAGGGTGGTGTCATCCACATATCTGAGGTTATTGATATTTCTCCCAGCAGTCTTGATTCCAGCTTGTGTTTCTTCCAGCCCAGCGTTTCTCATGATGTACTCTGCATATAAGTTAAATAATCAGGGTGACAATATACAGCCTTGACGTACTCCTTTTCCTATTTGGAACCAGTCTGTTGTTCCATGTCCACTTCTAATTGTTGCTTCCTGACCTGCATACAGCTTTCACAAGAGACAGGTCAGATGGTCTGGTATTCCCATCTCTTTCAGAATTTTCCACAGTTTATGGTGATCCACACAGTCAAAGGCTTTGGCATAGTCAATAAAGCAGAAATAGATGTTTTTCTGGAACTCTCTTGCTTTTTCGATGATCCAGCGGATATTGGCAATTTGATCTCTGGTTCCTCTGCCTTTTCTAAAACCAGCTTGAACATCTGGAATTTCACGGTTCACGTATTGCTGAAGCCTGGCTTGGAGAATTTTGAGCATTACTTTACTAGCATGTGAGTTGAGTGCAATTGTGTGGTAGTTTGAGCATTCTTTGGCATTGCCTTTCTTTGGGATTGGAACGAAAACTGACCTTTTCCAGTCCTGTGGCCACTGCTGAGTTTTCCAAATTTGCTGGCATATTGAGTGCAGCACTTTCACAGCATCATCTTTCAGGATTTGAAATAGCTCAACTGGAATTCCATCACCTCCACTAGCTTTGTTCGTAGTGATGCTTTCAAAGGCCCACTTGACTTCACATTCCAGGATGTCTGGCTCTAGGTGAGTGATCACACCATCGTGATTATCTGAGTCGTGAAGATCTTTTTTGTACAGTTCTTCTGTGTATACTTGCCACCTGTTTTTAATATCTTCTGCTTCTGTTAGGTCCATACAATTTCTGTCCTTTATTGAGCCTATCTTTGCATGAAATGTTCCTTTGGTATCTCTAATTTTTTGAAGAGATCTCTAGTCTTTCCCAATCTGTTGTTTTCCTCTATTTCTTTGCATTGATCTCTGAGGAAGGCTTTCTTATCTCTCCTTGCTATTCTTTGGAACTCTGCATTCAGATGGGAATATCCTTCCTTTTCTCCTTTGCTTTTCGCTTCTCTTCTCTTCCCAGCTTTCTGTAAGGCCTCCTCAGACAGCCATTTTGCTTTTTTGCATTTCTTTTCCATGGGGATTGTCTTGATCCCTGTCTGCTGTACAATGTCACGAACCCCTGTCCATAGTTCATCAGGCACTCTGTCTATCAGGTCTAGTCCCTTAAATCTATTTGTCACTTCTACTGTATACTCATAAGGGATTTGATCTAGGTCATACCTGAATGGACTAGTGATTTTCCCTACTTTCTTCAATTTAAGTCTGAATTTGGCAATAAGCAGTTCATGATATTAGCCACAGTCTGCTCCTGGTCTTGTTTTTGCTGACTGTATAGAGCTCCTCCATCTTTGGCTGCAAAGAATATAATCAGTCTGATTTTAGTGTTGACCGTCTGGTGATGGCCATGTGTAGAGACTTCTCTTGTGTTGTTGGAATAGGGTGTTTGCTATTACCAGTGCATTCTCTTGGCAAAACTCTATTAGCCTTTGCCCTGCTTCATTTTGTACTCCAAGGCCAAATTTACCTGTTACGCCAGGTGTTTCTTGACTTCCTACTTTTGCATTCCAGTCTCCTATAAAGAAAAGGACATCTTTTTGGGGTGTTAGTTCTAGAAGGTCTTGTAGGTCTTCATAAAACTGTTCAACTTCAGCTTCTTCGGTGTTACTGGTCAGGGCATAGACTTGGATTACTGTGATATTGAATGGTTTGCCTTGGAAACAAACAGAGATCATTGTATCGTTTTTGAGATTGCCTCCAAGTACTGCATTTCGGACTCTTGTGTTGACCATGATGGCTACTCCATTTCTTCTAAGGGATTCTTGCCCACAGTAGTAGATATAGTGGTCATCTGAGTTAAATTCACCCATTCCAGTCCATCTTAGTTTGCTGATTCCTAGAATGTCGACCTTCACTCTTGCCATCTCCTGTTTGATCACTTCCAATTTGCCTTGATTCATGGACCTAACATTCCAGGTTCCTAAGCAATATTGTTCTTTACAGCATTGAACTTTGTGTCTATCTTTTATGCTGTATCTTCACCAAATCTATGTATTATTTTTGGAAGGCTGAATAACAAAATGTTTAAGAGTATGTGTCCAGCTCGAACTGTTGCTTTCTGACCTGCATACAGGTTTCTAAAGAGTTGACTCATTGGAAAAGACCCTGATGCTGGGAAGAATTGGGGGCAGGAGGAGAAGCAGACGACAGTGGATGAGATGGCTGGATGGCATCACTGACTTGATGGACACGAGTTTGGGTAAACTCCGGGAGCTGGTGATGGACAGGGAGGCCTGGTGGACAGGGAGGCTGAGATTCATGGGGTCACAAAGAGTCCGACACGACTGAGCGACTGAACTGAACTAAGAATATGTGCTCTGAATTTCACAGGGTCTTGGCTATTTAAAATCCTCACTTAAAAATATCTAACCACTGTGATTTTCAACTTCCTTACCTATGAGACAAATGATAATATGAACACCATTACCATAGGCTTGCAAGGAAGATAGAATTGGATATTTGTAAACGACTTAACAAAATGCCAGGCACCCTATAAGCACTGTACAAATGCTAATTAATTTACATCTCTTCTTCTTTGCATATTTATCTCCTTTCTCTTCTTCAGACTCACTTCTTTCTACTCTTCTCTCTTAACTTTCCCTTATGTTGCTCACTTCACAAATCACAGAATGATAATTAATCACATCAACATTTAAGCAGATCTAAGCAAATACATTTAAAATGTGTAACTTTACACATGGTCTTTTATCCTAGCCTCTTCTGTATTGATGATGAGCAAGCTGGATAAGGAACCACTATGTCAAATACAAAATAAATCAAATCAAGCCTGTAGCTCAAAGGGTGAAGAATCTACCTGCAATGCAGGAGACCAGGGTTCAATTCCTTGGTCGGGAAGATCCTCTGGAGAAGGGCAATCCACTTCAGCATAGTTGCCTGGAGAATCCCATAGACAGAGGAGCCTGGCAGGCTACAGTCCATGGGGTTTCAAAAAAGTCAGACATGAATGAGCAACTAACACATGAACACACCAGATTTAAAATATCAGAATAATATTTCATGTGTTTTTTCCTCTATACCTATATAAAATTAGTCATTAATCTCTTCATTTCACTTACAACTTTTAGTTCCCTCTCTTCCTACTGATTGGAGAAGGCAATGGCACCCCACTCCTGTGCTCTTGCCTGGAAAATCCCATGGATGGAGGAGCCTGGTAGGCTGCAGCCCATGGGGTCGCTGGGAGTCGGACACGATTGAGTGACTTCACTTTCACTTTTCCCTTTCATACACTGGAGAGGGAAATGGCAACCCACTCCAGTATTCTTTCTTGGAGAATCCTAGGGACGGCAGAGCCTGGTGGGCTGCCGTCTATGGGGTCGCACAGAGTTGGACACGACTGAAGTGACTTAGCAGCAGCAGCAGCTTCCTACTGATGCTGCTCCACTCCACATGCACTATCTCAAATCTGGAGCAGTCTAAACTGATCTTCATCCCCCCTCAATAACCTAGACTCCACTAAATCCGATTAATGTCTAGATAGGAGTGCTACTTTCAGACATGTTTCTACACACACACAGACACACACACACAAATCAGCATAAAATTAACTTCTTGACCAGTATGAGTAAAATCATTCAGGGAGACTTGCCTTTTTCTTAATATAATTAAAAAGGTGTGGAGCCTTTTTGCCACATGCATAGATGAATGTGTAAGAACAAGCAGCTACTTTCTGCTTTTTGATTAATATTGCATGACTATGTTAACCGTCTTGGTGGTCTTTTGTAATAATGCAACAAAGGCCCAGGTTTCCTGTGCAAAAATCTATTTTTGCTTGGCTCCTTCTTTTTGGGAGTTTGTCTGGTTTCCGGAGTTGCCAAAACAAAATATCACAGACTGAGTGGTTTAAATAACAGAAATCATTTTTCTCACAGTTCTAGAGGCCAGAAGATCAACATTAAGGAGCTGGGAAATCTGTTTTCTCCTGAGGCCTCTCTCAAGACATAGCTTACATGTGACCATTATTGTATGTTCACATGGTCTTATCTCTGTGCCTGTCCATGGCCCAATTCTCTCTGTGTTGGTGCATTCCTGGTGCTTTTTTTTTTTTTTCCAAACTATAAGGATACTAGTCATATTGGACTAGGGCCCCATTCTTATAGGGCTTCCCTGGAGGCTCAGCAGTAAAGAATCTGCCTGCAATGACAATGCAGGAGATGCGGGTTTAATCCCAGGGTCATGAAGATCCCCTGGAGAAGGAAATGGCTATCCAATCCAGTATTCTTCCTGGAAATCCCATAGACAGAGGAGCCTGGTGGGCTACAGTCCATGGGGTCTCAAGAACTGGACACAACTTAGTGACTAAACCATGACCAACCCATATTTATGACCTCATATAACCATAATTACTCCTTTGAAGCCTCTATGTCACCTATCTCCTTTATTCATCTGGATTTTTTACTATCTTGAACTTTCCTCAACTCCTAAACTCTACTACTGTGGGCAAGAATCCATTAGAAGAAATGGAGTAGCCATCATAGTATTCAAAAGAGTCCGAAAAGGAGTACCTGGGTGCAATCTCAAAAACAACAGAATGATCTCTGTTCATTTACAAGGCAAACTATTCAAGATCACAGTAATACAAGACTATGCCCCAAACATTTTGCTGAAGAAGCTGAAGTTGAACAGTTCAATGAAGAATTACAAGACCTTCTAGAACTAACACCCGAAAAAGATGTACTTTTCATCATAAGGGACTGTGGAAAGAAAAAGTAGGAAGTCAAGAGATACCTGGAGTAACAGGCATATTTGGCTTTGGAGCACAAAATGAAGAAGGGCAAAAGCTAATACAGCTTTGCCAAGAGAACACACTGGTCATAGCAAACACCCTCTTCCAACAACACAAGAGAAGACTCTACACATGGACATCACCAGACAGTCAATACTGAAATCAGATTGATTTTATTCTTTGCAGCCAAAGATGGAGAAGCTCTATACAGTCAGCAAAAACAAGACCAGGAGCTGACTATGGCTCAGATCATGCACTCTTTATTGCAAAATTCAGACTTGAAAAGAAGACAGTAGGGAAAACCACTAGACCATTCAGGTATGACCTAAATCAAATCCCTTACGATTATACAGTGGAAGTGACAAATAGATTCAAGGGATTAGATCTGATAGAGTGCCTGAAGGACCATGGACTGAGGTTAGTGACACCGTACAGGAGGCAGTGATGAAGACCATCCCCATGGAAAAGAAATGCAAAAAGGCAAAATGGCTGTCTGAGGAGGCCTTACAAATAGCTGAGAAAAGAAGAGAAGCAAAAGGCAAGGGAGAAAAGGAAAGATAGTCCCATCTGAATGGAGAGTTTCAAAGAATAGCAAGGAGAGATAAGAAAGCCTTCTTCAGTGATCAGTGCAAGGATATAGAGGGAAACAATCAAATGGGAAAGACTAGAGATCTCTTCAAGAAAATCAGAGATACCAAAGGAACATTTCATGCAAAGATGGGCACAAAAAAGGAGAGGAATGGTATGGACCTAACAGAAGCAGAAGATACTAAGAAGAAGTGGCTAGAATACACAGAAGAACTATGCAAAAAAGATCTTCATGACCCATGTAAACATGATGGTGTGATTACTCACGTAGAGCCAGACATCCTGGAATGCGAAATTAAGTGGGCCTTAGGAAGCATCACTACGAAGAAAGCTAGTGGAGGTGTTGGAATCCCAGTTGAGCTTTTTGAAATCCTAAAAGTTGATGCTGTGAAAGTGCTGCACTCAATATGCCAGCAAATTTGGAAAACTCAGCAATAGCTACAGGACTGGAAAAGGTCAGTTTTCATTCCAATCCCAAAGAAAGGTAATGCCAAAGAATGCTCGAACTACCGCACAATTGCACTCATCTCACATGCTAGCATAGCAATGCTCAAAATTCTCCAAGTCAGACTTCAACAGTATGCGGACCGAGAAATTCCAGATGTTCAAGCTGGATTTACAAAAGGCAGAGGAAACAGAGATCAAATTGCCAACATCCCTTGGATTATAGAAAAAGAAAGAGAGTTCCAGAAAAACACCTACTGATGTTTTATTGACTATGCCGGAGTCTTTGACTGTGTGGATCACAATAAACTTGGAAAATGCTTAAAGAGATGTGGATACCAGACCACCTTACCTGCCTCCTGAGAAATCTGTATGCAGGTCAAGAAGCAACAGTTAGAACTGGACACGGAACAACAGACTGGTTCCAAATAGGGAAAAGAGTACGTCAAGGCTGTATATATTGTCATCGTGCTTATTTAACTTATATGCTGAGTACACCATGTGAAATGCCAGGCTGGATGAAGCACAAGTTGGAACCTAGATTGCCAGGAGAAATACCAATAACCTCCGATATGTAGATGATACCACCCTTATGCCAAAGAGCGAAGAACTAAAGAGCCTCTTGATGAAAGTAAAAGAGGAGAGTGAAATAGTTGGCTTAAAACTCAACATTCAGAAACCAAAGATCATGGCATCTAGTCTTGAGAGACTTTATTTTGGGGGGCTCCAAAATCACTGCAGATAGTGACTGAAGCCACGAAGTTAAAAGACACTTGCTCCTTGGAAGAAAAGCCGTGATCAACTGAGACAGTGTATTAAAAAGCAGAGACGTTCCTTTGCCAACAAAGGTCCATCTAGTCAAAGCTATGGTTTTTCCAGTAGTCATGTATGGATGTGAGAGTTGGGACTATAAAGAAAGCTGAGTGCCTAAGAATTGATGCTCTTGAACTGTGGTTTGGGGAAGTCTCTTGAGAGTCCCTTGGGCTGCAAGGAGATCCAACCAATCAATCCTAAAGGAAATCAGTACTGAATATTCATTAGAAGGACTGATGCTGAAGCTGAAACTCCAATACTTTGGCCACCTGATGTGAAGAACTGACTCCTTAGAAAAGACCCCGATGCTGGGAAAGATTGAAGGTGGGAGGCAAAGGGGATGACAGAGGATGATATAGTTGGATGGCTTCACCAACTTGATGGCCATGAGTTTGAGCAAGATCCGGGAGTTGGTGACAGACAGTGAAGCCTGACCTGCTGCAGTCCATGTGTTTGCAAAGAGTGGGATGCAACTGAATTGAAACTTTTAGGACAAATGTCAGTGTTCATCTGAATTTGTCTTAATGAAGTATAAAATAGACATTTTCTGAATTTTCCTGTTTATTTTCCTATGCCCCATCCTGCAATCAGTGCTACCGTTAAAGAAATATTTTGTACACATTTGAAACTATCAACACTACTTTTAAATTTGTCACAAATAGATCCCATTTTCAGAACGGTTTATCTTTACTGAATATTCACTCCATTTAATTCACATTACTTAACCTTACAATCACACAGCACACTTTTGGGAAAAAAGTCATGACAGTTTGTGTTCCAATGTTTTGTTTTCATTTTCAGAGCACAGTGTGAACAGTACTGCTAAGAAGTTCAACATAGTAACAGATGTTATATTAATTGATATCTCTTTGATGTCTACAAAATCCTGTTAAAGATAATGGGTATAGTCACATGTATCTATCTGAGGGAAAAAAGAAAAAGAGAAACAAACTACAGAATTAGCAGAGTTACTCCTCAAACACAAACAGGAGTAGCATTCTTGTTTCTATATCTCACCCTCAGTAAACTTATAGGAAAAGTTTCCGGGAGCTTGTTGCAGACAGTCAACTTAACTCACTTTCTACCTAGTAAAAGAGTCACAGAAGTTTAAAATCAGAAAAAGCAGTTTTAATTTACCATGAACTACTAAAGTAATAATGATGGAAAAGAGTTCTAGTAATATATATATATAAAATATACATAAAATGGATATATATGTATATAGTGTACACATATATATACACATATTATGGATATGTATACATATATGGATATAATATATATATGTATATAATGGATATATACACACATATATATTGCATATATATATACAAGTATATATATTTTATATACCTACAACTATATACATTATATATATACATATATATTATATTATATATATATATACATATATATATATATATATATATATACACGTATATATACATACATACACACACATAAAATAAGGTAGGTCCTGGAGAAGCCTCTTGAGAGTCCCTTGGACAACTAGGAGATCAAACCAGTCACTACTAAAGGAAATCAACCCTGAATATTCATTGGAAGGACTGATGCTGAAGCAAAGCTAAAGCTCCAAATACTTTGGTTACCTGATACGAAGAGTCAACTCATTGGAAAAGACCCTGATGCTGGGAAAGACTGACGGCAGGAGCAAAAGGGAGTGACAGAGGATGAAATGGTGGGATGGCATCATTGACTCAATGGACATGAGTTGGAGCAAACTCCAGGAGATGGAGAAGGACAGGGAAGCCTTGTGTGCTGTAGTCCATGAGGTTACTAAGAGTTGAACATGACTGAGTGACTGAACAATAACAGAGGATAAGTGAGGTTTTCTTAAAGCTAAATGCTTCCTTATTATTCCATGATGGGGGTTTCAATTTGATGGGGGAATGCATGAGGATTGAAAGACTGTGAATATCTGAAGCATTGATGGAAAAACACCCTTTCTCTTGGGCTGTGATTTACAATGAAAAGGATTTGTGTGGTGGGGTAGGGAGGAGAAGGAAAGATCTGGAAATTCTAAGTCTCATGCAAAGAGATACTTATGAGATTAAAGTGGAACCCAGGTCACTCCAGTTCTATTTGGTCACTCAAACCAAGAATTCCCTGAAGCTAGTAAAAATATATGAAGTGTCTGAAAGCTAATGTAAAAGATAGTAAGAGGTGGATTGTTAAAAGGTAATCTATCCCTTGCTTTACCACTAAGAAAAAGAAGTATCGGTGCACAGGAAACAAAGGTGAAAGTCAGAGTCAAACAGCAAGTGAAGAAAGCAGGTAAGAGACGGCAATAGGATACCAAGAAATGACTCTGAAGTAAGATTGTGAATGTGGACAAATGCCTTCATGTGCCTTTTATGAGGATGCTGTTATGTTTTGCAAGATTGTCAGGATCTTTTAATAGGGCCAAATCCAATTTGCAAGGAAAGAAGCAAATACATTAAACTACATGTTTAGGGTGTTTGCTTTTTGGAGCTGTTTTTAAGAGACTTTACAACCCTGCTTCTCAACCACAATAAACACAAATACATTATGCTCAACAACCCCCAACACACCTACACATCTGTGTACGTGCACACCCATGTCGGGGCACACACACACAGCTGGCATCCTGGTACTTCTTCCATTTTCTAATATTACAATAGTCTCAAATCCACACTTGACATTACCTTGTGTGATTATCTTTCAACAGTGAATTCTCACATTTACTGTGTAGACAGAGATGTAAATGTTATCTACAGGATTTCTGCTCCCAAAATCAGTGCCAGCAGATTTTTGGTCTGTGGTCCACATTTATATGTAACCATAGCAACATTAAGTGTTTTTTTTTTCCCCATTATTCTTTATAAAAAAAAAAAACCTGCTTTCTTTTCTGAAGTTTTCTTGAGAGAGAAAAAAAAAATGCAACTTTGATAGTTACTAAACAATTTACCAGTAAAACAGATAGCCTTGGATGTCAACTAAATAAACAGAAATGTTTGGAAGAAACAATTTAAAAATATTTACAGGTTGCAATTATCTCACCAGTAGCAGTTAAATTTGACATAGCATCCACCAAAGAGATTTCTAACGTCCTTATTTTTCAAAGAATGTGCAGTGAATGAGGAAGCATAGTAATATTAGAAAATAGGCCTTGATATTCAGAATAGCCTGAAGTTTCATAAGCAACAGAGGTATACTGGGACATAGAACCTTCAGCAGATACTGAATTAGATCATACTTTAACTATAGTTATGTGTCTAGACTATGGTATATGTTTCAAGAGTTATGTGAAACAATGCAATATGCTGACTGTGAGCTATCTGCAAAGCCCCAAATAAGAAATAAGTATCATAATATAATTAGGTAACTGAATTATAATTAAATTCCATCCTAGATTACATTATTAAAATAATGTTTTAAACCATAAGTAGGAAGTCTAGACAAAGTGCCACCTTGAGGGAAAGCAGAATTGTCCGGGGGGTGATAGAGATGAATGAAAATCCTATCTTGGCTGCAAACAAAAGCTAAGAAAATCACTCCTACAACACAGACTCCCTTGCAAGAAAATAATTTTAAGACAGACTTTATTTCAGCAAACATTTATATTTCTTAAAAACAAAAGTTTGCAAAGATTTTAAATCTAAAGATAGGTACTGTATCTGGACATATTATTTACTCACTGATATCTATACAAAATTTACTATAAAACCATGTAATTTGATCAGAAGTTTAGCAGTATTTAGAAATTCTGTGAACAACAAAATAATCACCCCAAATCTGAGGGCTTAAGGGCCAGGCTTTAGCTCCAGAATATGAAAAAACGAGGACCGCCAAAATCAAAGACCAGTTCTAAAGAAAATAAGAATCATGGAAGTGCTATGAAGCTGGAATTAAATCTCATTCTGGGTAACAAGTTTAGAAGTAATATTAGAATAAGTTTTTTAAAAGGTGGGGGAAGAGAAGAAAACTGATATTTATTTAGACCTTTCCATTGCCAGATACAATATAAATATAATCTTCACAGTAAAATTTGTAAGAATTTTTATCTTCTTATTCTATAAGAGGAAAAGTAATGCTTGTCAAAGAAACTCATTAAAATAGAATAAAATAACATTGCTGAATTGTTGTAGACTTCCGTGTATGGGTATGCTCACTTATGTTTGACTCTTCGCAACCCTAAGGAGTTTACCTAGGGATATTCCTGACCTAGGGATCGAATCTATGTCTCATGTGTCCTGCATTGGCAGATGGGTTCTTTACCACTAGTGCCACTTGGGAAACCCAGATGTTCAACTCTTTGTGACCCCATTAATTGTACCCCACCAGGCTCCACTGTCCATCAAATTTTTCAGGCAAGAATATTGGAGCAGGGCTTCTCAAGTGCCAATATGCAGGGGAAATAAGAGATGCGGATTTGATCCCTGGGTCAGGAGATCCCCAGGAGGAGGGCACAGCAACCCAGTATTCTTGTCTGAAGAATCCCATGGACAGAAGAGCCGGGCTGCCTACAGTCTATAGGGTCGCAAAGAGTCAGACACCACTGAAGCCACCTAGCATGCATGCAAGCCATTCCCTACTCCAGGGAATCTTTCCGACCCAAGGATGAAACCTGCGTCTCTTGTGTTTCTTGCATTGGTAGGCAGATTCTTTACCAATGCACCACCTGGGAAGCCAACTGCATGGTTACTACAACTTAATTCAGTCGTTACAATATAGTCTATATGGCCATGACTTACAGAAAGAGTCTTCTGATCCCTAATGAAGACCACGGATAACAAAATAATATTTGTCTGTTTTTGAAGTAAATGAATAAAATCTTTCACAATAATTAATTATTATTTTTAAACTTCTCACCTCCTCTTACCTACAGAAGCTCATCTAATCAAAGAGAACAAGACAGATGTATCTATTTGTTGTCACATGTATTTGTCATAAATATAATGAGTTACTTTGATTTTATTAATAGTCCACTATATAGAGCTTATTTCACTTTGAAAACAATAACAGAAAATAATCTATTTAAACTACAATATTTGAAAGAGTAAACATTTGTATTTCTATCAGTAAATTTATACTAAAAGTCAATACTACGGAGAAGGCAATGGCAACCCACTCCAGTACTCTTGCATGGAAAATCCCATGGACGGAGGAGCCTAGTGGGTTGCAGTCCATGGGGTCGCAAACAGTTGGACACGACTGAGCGACTTCACTTTTACTTTTCAATTTCATGCACTGGAGAAGGAAATGGCAACCCACTCCAATGTTCTTGCCTGGAGAATCCCAGGGACAGCAGAGGCTGGTGGGCTGCCGTCTATGGGGTTGCCCAGAGTCGGACACGACTGAAGTGACTCAGCAGCAGCAGCAGCAGCACGTGAGACCAAAATGGGAGACCCTAATTTTAATGTGAAGACAAAGAAAGGAACTAACAAATAAAATTTTTGTGAATACCTCAAAAAAAAATAAAAGTCAATACTAGTTTTATCGTTTTCATTTTTATCAAGATTAAAAGGAAATAGTTAAGGAATAACTGGCTGAAGCTAAAAAGAGTTCCTAGATGTTAAAACACCTTTACTCATCTGTAAACATGCAAACACTTTATGGTTTATTATTATTCCTAAACAATTACATTATGTTGTCTAAATTTGTAACACCATCTTTTATATACTCAATAATTAAAAATAGACATTTTCAATGTAGTTAAATATGTCTATGTTTCTGATTTTTAAACCTGAACAAAACACAATTTAAGTAAAAATGTGTCTCAGAGGAACACAATCGCAGGCTTTCCACAGCACTATTTGCTTAAATGGCTCTCTGCTCTTTCCTTCCCTCCCCTACCAGAAATTCTGAACGTGCTTAGCATCCCCTAGAGATCCTGTAGGGTGCCATCTGCTGTATATCTGCTATGTTGCAGCCTGAAAGTCTTGATGTCAGATTTAGCCCCACAAGTTACACAAAGGTATGTGAGTTGTATTACAACTGAGGCATTAATGCTGGATTCAAGAAGAAAATTAAAAGTTAGACATGCATAGCAAAATCATATTAGTGGTTATTTGATTAATTATTGAATATGATTATAACACAAATAACCACAACAATATACCTGAATTATATTCCGGTATAATGAGGGTGGCAGTTATCATTAACACTGTGGGTTGTGTTAGTGTTAGTTGCTCAGTCGTGTCCAACTCTTTGCAACCCCACTGACCGTAGCCTGCCAGGCTCCTCCATCCATGGGATTTTCCAGGCAAGAATACTGAAGTGAGTTGCCAGTTCCTTCTCCTTCTCTGTGGGTCGTGGTTTGTTTTTAACAAGTAATAAAATAATACATATGACTACAGATTATATAAGTATACATACCAGGAAAGAATTCTCTGGCTGACTGGTATACCCTTTCTCACCATGTTATTTTCAGTTCGACATTAAATAAATACCAAAATAAACACTGATGGCAAAGAAGCAGTCAAAATATTTCTGCAATTTTCATGGGAAGAGAAATACAGAAGAAAATAGCACTGTAGGAGATGGAGTGGGTAGACAGGGAGCCACTAAGAGTACACAAAATTTGGAAAGACTGAGTTTTTAAGGCAACATTAAAGATATATAAGCAAACAGTATGCATATGCAATGACTTTGACAGAAACACATAAGAAAATATACTATGAATATAATATAAATAGTATCACCAAGCCTCACCTTAATTGCACGTATAGCTCTTCTCAATCACTCCTTCTATACACGTAATCTTACCTTGACTATCACATCAACATCCTCATTCTTTTAAAAATATATATATATTCTTTAATATATGTCATTTAACTTTGCATATTTTTTTAGTTTTATATTTTTTAAGTCTTATATTCTATATGAGTTTATCTGTGACTTGGTTTTTGTTCAAAATATGCTTTGTGGGACATGATGATACATGAACATAAAGCATTCTATTACATGAACATACCCAAAGGGAGAGTAGTTTGGAAAGCACTCTGGAAAAACTTTGATATTATCTACTAGTTTTAAACATGCACTTACTTAGTAATTCTGTTGCTGAGAGAGATCAGATTTTCATGGAGAGATTAACACATTGCCCAAAGTCATACTCACTTACTGTGATTTAATATTCAAATTTGAGCAGCCTGTCCTAGCACAGACTAGTATATTGTGATCACTATACTAGATTGCCTCTGCAGTATAAATAACAATTTTAAGTAATACAAATAATAGTTTTTTAAAGAAAAGAATAATATCTCAATATGGAGGGTACTCATGTAAGATGAATTTTGGTCATCATACTTATTTGACCTAATAAAATATATAATACCCTTCCAAAATTAAGACACGTTTTACTTTAAAACATATTTTAAAAATTCTTTCAGGGCATGTATTATTCATTTTCATATCTTTCAAATTCATAGACCAATGACTTGCAAGAAATAAACCAATAATTTAATAACTGAGAACAAGCTGCAAAAGTTAATATTTCTACTTTAGAATTTTGCTTTACAAATTAACTGAATAGGTTGCTTTGCATATTTGAAATTTATAAAGCCTGGGTAATATGCTTTTGGAATTAATCACTGGATTGACAAACCCACTGTTTATCTTTTCTTATCATATTTACTTCTTAGTATCATTCCTCAAGTTGGCTATCTTAAAGGCAACGTTTTCCCTTAGCTTCTTGATATTACACTCTTGGCATTTTTTTCCATTTCTTTGGATATTGATGTTGTTTTTGTTTTTGTTTTTCTTTCCTGATCATTTAACATTGGAGCTTCCCATTCTGGTTTTAGGTACAAATTCTCTCTTCCATAGCTTTTAATAGAATCTATATTATCAAGCATACACAATCTTCATCTTTAGCCCTGATCTTTCTGGGTTTGTGCTTAGTCACTCAGTCGTGTCAGATTCTTTGCGACTCCATGGACTGTAGTCAGCCAGGCTCCTCTGTTCATAGGATTCTCCAGGCAAGAATACTGGAGTGGGTTGCCATGCCCTCCTCCGGGAGATCTCCCCAATCCAGGAATCAAACCCAGGTCTCCCGCATTGCAGGTGGATCCTTTACCATCTGAGTCATACAGACACATTAATTCAAATTTCTATTTGATACTTAATACTTGCATGTGTAAGTAAGCATGTCAACCTCAACCTGGCCAAAGCAAAACTCTAATTTCCTTTGTGTCTCACACAAATTATCCCTATCCTAATCTTCCTACTCTCAGAAAAGAGCAATAATGTCTGCACAGTACTTAAAGGCCAACTCTCAGTTACCCTTGCTTTTTCGCTTTTCTTTCTTACTTTTTCAATTGCAACTCATAGCAATGGCTGTTGACATTACTTCCAAAACACATCATACATCTTTTCCCTTCTCTCTGCCTCAACTGTTACTACCATGGTCTGTCCATCATCATTTCTCTCTTGGAAAAACTTTTCTTAAATACTGAAGAGACAGGACATTCAATTAACATGTAGTAGTTCTTTAGACAAGGAATGTCAGGTCAGATGTGTTAGCACAACTGAATGCCAGAAAAACATAAATGGCAACCATACTTCTACTCTCAGTTTCAGCTAATATAGCCTTTACTAACAATTATTAGTATTGAATTATCATTCAATAAATACAACATATTGTCCTATTAAAAACATTTACTGGTATATTTACAAGTTTAAGAAATCTCAAATACATTCTACCATGTTGTCATAGTATTAATCATACAAATGAATGAGATCATTTTAGTAGCTCATGTTCAAGGTAGCTCATTTACTGCACACTTTCACTGTGATAACTTATTATATACATTTTACTATTTAATTGCCCAAAAAACCCTATAAAATTGTTGGTAATGCTGCATATAACAGAATGGAGACTCAAAAACCTTAATCAACTTGCAGCAGCTATTAAGCAGCAGAAATGAGAATCCCATCTCAATGATTTTAAACAACTGTAATTTTTACCACTCTAATATACCCTTCTCCAGTGGGACTTTGTGGGTGAAACGAGGCTAGAGATTAGGAAAGAATTTTTCTGTATCTTCTCTAATCTCTCCCAGAGGATGGTTGAAAGTTAATGTTGCTTAAATAGCAAAAGAGTCATGGAAATATGCTTCCCTCCCCTTATCTATTTTTCAAACCAAGTTTATAGTCTCATAAAGAGGTAAGCCTCATGTAAGTAGATCCTTCTTTTTTAGAAACTTATTTATTCTTAGTGAATCTAATTTATGCTCTTATCTAAACTAAAGGCTTCTTCAGGGAATATACAAGGAAAGTACACTCCCTGATCTATTGCTTTATATGAAAACAGGGTTATATAGTTTTTCTGTTGTTGTTGTTGATTTTTACTTATGTTATTATAAAATTGAGAAAAAAATGAACTCTAATAACAATTGGTAAGAATTGACAATAGGGCCCTAACTTAGTCTATATAATAAATGGGCATGGGCATAGTTCACTTACAGGCCTTACAAGGGAAGAAGAGAAATTCCACAAGATGGAAACATTGGCCATGGTGCAATCAGTATGATGACATTCAATGTTGTCCTATTAAGTGTACAATTTGATAAACTTTGATAAAAATGTAGATTCATGCAACATACTATACCAATCCAGATGTAAACATGTTTTATTACTTTACAAATTTATTTACTAGATGCAGAGCTATTCTGAAAGGTGAAAAATAGTGCTGCAGAGAACCTAGTTCAGTCAAACAAAAGGTACTTTTTGGGATACCTTTAGGATGTCTCACAGATGCTCTCAACCTAACAATTAAAAATTTTAAAGCTTAAAGAGGTTGTCCATCAGCTATTTCAAGTTAAAGAAGCGCTTATCTTGAAGAGATTTATGGGTATGGTTTTTGTCTAATGGAGTGAATCCCTAATAAAATTCACGAGAGATCTATAAAGAATTTAAGAGAATTATATTCACAGAAACACTGTGCAGTTTGGAATTAAGGGGACACAAACAGTACAAAATTAAAAGAGGCCTTTGGATACCAATGTACACAAACACAAATAAGGATGAGAAAACTATGCAGCTGCAAGCATGTGCTAACTTTATAATAAAAGAAAGGATGACCTGAAGGGTAGAATCAAGAGTACATAGGGTGGAACTAAAACCATGGAGAATTTTTCCTGGGTTTTGAATCCTTATCAGGGAACTACTGCTAGTAGTTCTCTTCAAATGGAGAACTGTACTCTGGTTGTTGTAATTAAGGCTTATCTACAAATGTATGTTTTACATAATGAGATTCTGCATTTTGAGTTTGTGCTGTAATAGAATGATACTTTGGGTGGCCTTTGGAGGGGGTAAGGACTCTATTATACTTTGAGTATAGACTCTGAGAAATGAATCATTGAAGGCCAAAAGGTGGATTATGGTATTACTAGTTTGGATGAGAAGGGTAACAATGTTCCTTACTTCCTGGTATTCAGACCTTTATAAAGTGCCCTCCCACATTGAATCAAGGTTGGTCTTTCTAATCAATGTGTGTGTGTGTGTGTGTACACAGTCATGTGTGACTCTTTGCAATCCCAAGGACTGTGGCTCACCAGGCTCCTCTTACATTTTCCAGGCAAGAATACTGGAGCGGGTTGCCATTTCCTCCTCCAGGGGATCTTCCTGACCTAGGGATCAGACCTGCATCTTCTGTGTCTCTTGCATTGGCAGGTGGATTTTTTACTACTACACCACCTGGGAAGCCCTTGCGTAACCAATACGTATTACAAAAGTGATGGCATGTTTCTTCTGAAATTAGGTTATAAAAGATATTTATTTTATCTTATTCTCTCCCTCTTGGATTGCATACTCTGGTGTAAACCGGCTGTCATGTCATTCAATGAAGTGGCCCATACGGTAAGGCACTATGGTTCTGGCCACCAGCAGTGAAAAACTGAACCTTCCTGCCATGTTAAATGGCATCAGTTGTTTCTGACTCCACGTGACCCCATAGACTGCAGCCCACCAGGCTCCTCTATCATGGGATTCTCCAGGCAAGAATACTGGAGTGGGTTGTTATTTCCTACTTCAGGGGATCTTCCTGACCCAGGGATTGATTGAACCCACGTCTCTCAGGTCTCCTATGTTGGCAGGGAGGTCTTTACCACTAGCACCATCTAGGAAGCCCAAACCTTCCTGCCATATTACATTAACCTGCAAATCAAGCCACACTTATATGACTGCAGTCATGGCTGACATCTCAGTTACAACCTCATGAAAGGCCTTCAGTCAGCAGCAGTATACACACAGCTCTCAAATTACTGACCACAAAAAATATGAGACAGCAAATGTATCTTTTAGTCCACTAAATACTTTGCTATGGAACAATGATAATATTATTATAACCTTGTATCTTTGTATTTTTTAACTTGCTAATGCACTTATTATTTTTACTAGGTTTATTATTAACTTTTTCATAAATTCCTTAGGGATATCTATATAAACAATCATGCATCTCCTTATAGAGGTAGTTTTATCTTTTCTTTCCAATATTTATGTTTTTATATGCTTTTTCTTGCCTATTTCTATCTAGAACATCTGGCACAATGCTCATTAAAAGTAGAGAGAGTGGAGATTCTTCCTTTGCTAATAGTATTAGCTAGAAGCTTCAGTTTTGCTTCATTAAGTATGTATATTAGCTGTAAGAATAGAAGTTCCCTTTTACTACTAGGTGTTGAGTTTTTCTTTTTTTAACAATAGACTGATATTCAATCTTTTCAAATGTGTTTTCTTATTAATATGATCATATACTTTCCTTTTTTCAGCTTATT
This sequence comes from Giraffa tippelskirchi, assembly GCF_054371585.1. Lineage (NCBI taxonomy): Eukaryota > Metazoa > Chordata > Mammalia > Artiodactyla > Giraffidae > Giraffa > Giraffa tippelskirchi. The sequence continues at coordinate 76,695,550 of NC_137275.1, read as the reverse complement.
AATATAGCTAATCACACTGACTGGTTATTGAATGCTAAACAAATTTTGTGCTCTTGAAGCAGAACAAATTAGGTCATACATATATTTTTATATTGCTTAATTTTGTTTAATAACTTTTAAAAGACTTCCACATCTCTGTCTCTCTCTCTCTCTCTCTCTATATATATATATACACATATATATACATACATATATGAGAATTTTTTCTGTGATTTCCTTTTACCTATAAAGATTTTGCAAGATTATTATAAATAGTCTTATGTGTGCCACATCAAACAGTTGAGAAGCATATTCTGTTTCTCTATTTCCTGAACTTTTTTGCGTATTAGTCTTACGTCTTCCTTAAATATTTGACAGAATGCACCAGTGAAATCGCCTGGACTTAGATTTTATGGGGAGTTTTTTTTTTTTTTTAATAAGAATAAAATACATCCCTTTAATAGAAATTGGACAATCCTGATTTTTCATTTATTCTTGGTCATTATGGAAAGTTGTATTTGACAAGGGATTTGTGATCTTCACCCGTATTGTCATAGGTATTGCCATAGTGAAAGTGAAAGTCACTCAGTCATGTCTGATTCTTTGTGATCTGATGGACTGTACAGTCCATGGTATTCTCCAGGCCAGAATATTGGAGTGGGTAGCCTTTCCCTTCTCCAAGGGATCTTCCCAACCCAGGGATCGAACCCAGGTCTCCTGCATTGCAGGCGGATTCTTTACCAGCTGAGCCACAAGTGAAGCCCACTTATTGCCATACTACTGTTTATAACAATCCCTTATTATCCTTTTAATTCCCATAAGATTTGTAGTGATTTTGTGTGTGTGTGTGTGTGTGTTAGTCACTCAGTTATGTTTGCTGTTTGCAACCCCCGTGGACCGCAGACCTTCAAGTTCCTCTGTTCATGGAATTCTCCAGGCAAGAGTACTGAGTGGGTAGCCATTCCCTTTCCCAGTTGTAGTGATTATTCCTCCTTAAATTTATTGCTGCTATTAGTAATTTATATTACTTGTTCAATTTTTTTCTTATACAGCATTTTTTTAAACATCTCAAAAAACCAGTCTGATTATCATGCAAATTTTCTATTATTTGTCTGTTTTCAAGTCCATGAATTTTGATTTTTATATTTATTTCTATTACTTCCTTAGAGATTAATTTACTGTTTTTCTCCCTAGATACTTAAGGAGAAAATTAGACAATTAATTATAGCACTTTATTGCTTTAAAAGAAACTTTTAAAGTCATAAACTTCTCTCCAAGTATATTTCAACTATGTCCCACAAATTTTGATTTATCGTATTATTATCATTATCATCTCATTTGTAACATTTCAAAATCTCCCTGAGTTTTAAATTGATCTATGGGGTATACAGAAGTTTGCTGTTTGATATCCAAATATTTGCTGTTTTTCTAGTTACTTGATCATTCTTGATTCTTACTTTAATTCCACTGTTCTCCAAATTATATTGCATAGATGTCTACCTCTGAAATTTATTGAGATATTTCTGATTCAGCATATACTATCTTGGTGATGTTCCACATACACTGAAAAACTGGTATAATTCTGTTATATACAGTTCAGTTAATCACTATAAATTAAAAATGTTCACTCTTCTGAAACTTTCTGATTTTTGGTTGTTTTATCAATTTTTGAGAAAAGAGAGTTAAAATCTTCAACTATGATTGTGAACTTACCTAGTTCTTCATTTCATTCTGTCAGATTTTGCAACACATATTTAAAAGTTACATAAATAGGACATCCACGGGTATGCCTGTCACGTCTTCCTGATGAAATGACTTTTTATCATTATGAAATATAGCACTGATTCTACTGATATCTTTTTATCTGCCTGACATGGGTACTGACACTCTAGTTTTCTCACATTTGTAGTTTTCATGGTCTACCTTTCTTCTGTACATCTTAAACAGATTTTAGTTTAAGTAAAATAAATAAAAATAAAGCAGGTAGCAGAAACTTGTAATTTTATTTTCAAAAGACAAAAAGCAGTCTAATTATTAGGTTGTCACCTAGATTTACATGGGTAATTGCTTGCTTTCGGTGAATTTTCTTACTTTATGACTCTCCACAGTGACTTTCTCCTTCTTTAATTATCCATTGTCACAGTTCCTATTCTATAGGCTTTTCATTTGCTTTGGGATTTTCTGATAGAAAAATGTCAGTTTATAAAATTTCTGTTGTAACCTTTGAAATCATTTCAACAAAACGTGTTAAAACAAAAAATTCTTTAAAAAATTCCCACTGAACAATGACTTATGGTGAAGTTCAAAACATTTCAAATTTTGTTATGTATTTATATATCATATTTAAAAAACAAAAAATATAAGAAGTCCATGCTTAAAATTATCCTTGAAAATTTCCCATTATTTCTAAAAGATAATAAATTAGTTTGAATTACTAGATAATTGAGAAAAAAAGGGAAAATAGGTAAGAGCTCTTCATTGGCAAACCCAAATGCTCATGTCAACCAAACAAGCTTGTAAATTACACTGATTTTCAAACAAATAATTCGCTGATTTTCACTAATTTAATCTTACTGTTAGATTTGTCTGATCATATCAACATTTCTTTTTTTAACTTGTTTAACACTCATCTAACTTTAAAGAAATGTCCTATGTGATTCAGGAAATTTGCTAAGCACATTCCCAATACTCATTTGTTAAATTAAAAAGCCCATGGTGTTGGGCGGAGGGGCACTGCAAACATCCTTGGATAATCATTCTTACTTTGTTTATTTACTTATTTTTGGCTGCGTGGAATGTTGGATCTTAGTTCTCTGACAGGTTTTGATCCTGCAGCACCTGCAGTGAAAGCGCAGAATCTTCACCACTAAACAGCCAGGGAAGCCCCATAAACATTCTTACCAACTGTTATCTTACTAGAAACTACACATTGCACCTAAAATCCCTTCCAATCAGTTTTATTGCCAGTAACCATACAGTACAAATAAATTTTATAATAAGAGAATAACAAAAACAGAACAGAGTAAATGGAAAGTGTGAAAGTGAAGTGTTAGTTGCTCAGTCGTGTTGGACTCTTTGCGATCCCATGGACTGTAGACCGCCAAGCTCCTCTGTCAATGGAATTATCCAGGCAACAATAATGGAGTCCTTTGCCATGCCCTTCTCCAGGGAATCTTCAAGATCCAGGATTCAACCCAGGTCTCCCACATTGTAGGTGGATTCTTTATTGTCTTAGCCAAGAGGAAAGCCCAAACTGAAAGGAAACATCAGAACAGAAACTATTTCTGTAGATAATTGTGTTAAATATTTTCTTCTATTACAAGTAATAAGATTATGTGAAAAAATAAAACAAAAAAGGAACAAAAAATTATATGGTCCTTCTTTGTTACGAGAGAAACTTTTAAAAAATCATTAATACTAAAAAAAAAAAAAAAATAGAATTTATTAGGGCCCAAAGAGAGTCTTTTTTTCTTTTATTCCATTTTAAATGAAGGCACTGATGTTTGGGGTTGTAAAAGCAAATGATCTCCAAAGGAAGGAGTTAAATTGGTAGTGTGAAATTGAATTCAGATGATGCATATTTGACCTATCTCAGAAATAAAATCTAAGATGTCAACAGAGCAGCATTAAGAAAAATATCAAATAGGAGCGGTTTCTAGCATAATATACTAAACTTTTTTACCTTAAAAATAAAATAATTGGGATCATCTTCAGTTAAAAATTATCCGTATACATGGATGAGTAAGTATCATACAAATAGGTCAACAGAAATAAACTACTTGTCTATAGTAAAAAGGTATTATTGATCTAAACTGATTAGTTGGAATTAAACTTAAATTCAGTAATGAAATGTAAATTACCATTTAAAAACTCCTGGCTTAAGAGAATATTTCAGCTTTCTTTAAAGACATCTATTATGAATATCTTTTTACTAGAACAGATGTCAATGCTAATCATACAATAATACTGCTTTTCTTGCTGACCATAAAGAGTAAGACTCCCTGATTTCTGAATAGGTTTAATAAACAGATATAATTATTGCTCATTTTACATCAATTTTAAAAATCAATTCTCTTCAGTTTCTTCAAATATTCTTTTATGAAGAAAAACAGAAGTAAAGAAAACAATCTCATTATATTCTGAATATTGACTTTATAGTGAATATCACTGCATATTTTTAAATTATAAAATTAAGTACCCTAAGAAAGCCTTTTGATCTTTCCTGTCAGTTTTTTTTTTACTTCCCTTTCACTTGTATTGATTTTTTAAAATTAAAATCCAGACCAAAGAGAGAGGTAGAAAACTGAATACTTGAATGTTACAGACTTTGAGATTAATATCTTTTAGTATAACAGCAGTTATTAAGTTTGCTTTGTTCAAAGAGATTCAGACTATATGTCAAGCAAATGGTCAGGGAGCCTGGAGTAGAGCAGAAAAAACAGTTACGTTGTCAATATAGAAACTATATAGTCATACATATAGTGGTGTGCTGGTAAATATTAACAGCAGCTCACCAAAATGTAGGGCTTCCCAGGTGGCACAGAGGTAAAGCATCTGCCTTCAGTGCAGAAGCAGGAGACACAAGTTCAATCCCTGAGTGGAAAAGATCCCTTGGAGAAGGAAATGGAAACCCACTACAGTATTCTGGCCTGGAAAATTCCATGGACAGAGGAGTCTATGGGTTTGCAAAGAGTTGGAAATGACCGAGCAACTGAACACACACACAAAAATTAAAAAGCCCTACCTTGTAGCATATGCCAATTTCTGTAGCATAACACTCCCCATGGCTGATTTCAAGCTACCAAAGTGACTTAAATAAATCTACAATTGGGAAAATGTACAGCACTATTATATACTATTTCCACATAAAGATTCAATAGATGTAAATATGTAAATAAGCTCACAAGTGTAATTAAATGGAAAATACAGTAAAGTTAGTAGGATATGTAGAGCTTTGAGTACTAATTGCCTTTCAAAAATACAATTTTTTTCATTATAAATATATATAATTTAACTTTTTAAATGTCTGTGCTTAACTGCTTAACACGCCACTTCTAAACATAACTGCATAGATTCTAGACACAAAGACTACCCTGGTGGTATAAACTGGTACAGAATGCAGAGATTTCTTCCAGTTTTTTACTTTAATAGCTAATATGAGTACATGACTGGATGTCCCCCGTAGTCTATAAAAATCATTTCTCTTAAGTTCCTTTTTTTTCCTTTTTGCATTTCTTTTTCTTGGGGATGATCTTGATCACTGCCTCCTGTACAATGTCAATCACCTCTATCCATAGTTCATCAGGCACTCTGTCTATCAGATCTAATCCCTTGATTCTATTTCTCACTTCCACTGTATAGTCGTAAGGGATTTTATTTAGCTCATACTTGAATGGTCTAGTGGTTTTCCCTACTTTCTTCAATTTATTACCTTTGCTTTCAAATTGAATACAGACAGATACCTATAGTATGCTGTCCAAGTGCAGAAAAGACTAGTCTTCAGTGACATGAAAAGGAGGCCAAGTCCAAAGAATTTTCTAGAGCTTCAGACTCAGAAAATCTCGGATGCTGATTAGGAGCTAACTGGACAGTTGTCCATCCTTTTAGTCGTTGTGGACGTTCCTTCATATTTCTTTGAATCTCATTTTGAGGTGCGGAGAAGAAAATGGCAACCCACTCCAGTACTCTTGCCTGGAAAATCCTATGGACAGAGGAGCCTGGTAGGCTGCAGTCCATGGGCTCGCTAAGGGTCGGACACGATTGAGCGACTTCACTTTCACTTTTCCCTTTCATGCGCTGGAGAAGGAAATGGCAACCCACTCCAGTATTCTTGCCTGGAGAATCCTAGGGACGGCAGAGCCTGGTGGGCTGCCGTCTATAGGGTCGCACAGAGTCGGACACGACTGAAGCGACTTAGCAGTAGCAGTAGCAGTAAGTTCCTTTCTTTCCTTGATTCAATTCTGGCCTCTAGTGGTAGCTGCTAGTGTTATTATTATTGTCATTGTTAGAAAAGGAAGTACAAGTGGTATCATCGTAAGGAGCCATAATACCAGTCATACTAAACAGTTACATTTCTCTGTTCTCACACTATTTATTAATATCCTTTATAAATAAAGAGAAATAAATAATAATAGGATATAATAAAAAGTCACATTGGGAGTCAGAAATCTCAGACTGTTGTTCTGAATTCACACCGACTAGAGGAAAGTTATTTAAAATTTTGATCCTTTCATTTCATATGTTTGAAATAATATTGTGTACACTTTTATAGAAATCCTCTAAAGAAAATAACTTGTAATTATAAAAATAAAACCATAACATACTTGAATCCTAAATAGTGGTTGATTCTTGGATGTAAAGATGGAAGACTTCCACAAGTATTTTACTAACTCCTTCATTATCTAATTGAGCATAGGCTGCAAGAGGGCAGCTGTATTCAATGGGCAAAATCAGTTAAACATTCAGACTGGATTTTACTAGATTAATTGTTATTTGAAAAAAAATGACTAAATAAACTAGTTTCATGGTATCATATAATGTCTTGATACCATCAAAGTGAAATCCTATTGAAAGGTCTCTAAACAGCGTTTAATAATATATAAACATAACAATAGCTGATGCCCATTTTTCTTTATCCAACCTTCCCAAGAGTAGGTATCAGTTTATTCTCTTTTCAGTTTCTCTGCAGAATCTTAGAATCTTTGAGTTGAAGAGTACCTTATAAAACAGAACTACAAACACTTCATTTGACATACAAGAAAAGCTAAGTTCCAAGAGAATAGCTGACCCCTGCCCAGTGTTATGCAGCTAATTATTGATAGAAGAGAGACTAACCAGGTCTACAGACTTCACTATCTACCAGCAGTAAAAACATTAATCTTACAGCAGACCATTACCTCTTGAAGAACTCTCTTCATCTTTAATAATAATGTCTTGACGGCTGTGCAGTCCTGTAACATCAGTCTGAACGGCAGAGAATCTATGCCTCCATTTTCTTCCACACTTGGAAGGGGCCAATCTGCAGATGGACTGCTAGGCACTCCCCTGATATGGGAACACCTGGCTTCCTGATCAATGTCTTTTGCTAATTTCAGGGAAAGGTTCCTAACAGGAAAAAAAAAAAAAGAACAAGAATTACCATGTAGCATATTCAGAGTAGTATTTACCAAGCTGCTGATCAATGTTAGGAGGGAGCCGGAAAAAACTTCCTTGTGACTCTCATTATTTCCTCATATTAGTCTGAAAATTCTGAAACCTTTTGTCAAAATTATTACATGGTTCAATTTTATATGTAGCAGTGATAAGATTTGATGAGAATCACTGTTTCAGAATATGCTTTTTTTCTCCAACTGAAATTTAATTTACACACAATAACAATATGTTTACACTTATTTAACTCTTTCAAAAATGGTGAAAGCCAAAAGAAATCAGAGAAAGAGAAATTTCATGTAGGGATTTTCTGAAAATATATTTAAAAATTACCTGGAAAGAAAAGATTAAGAAAGCAAAAACTGGGATAAATACCTTTGGTAATTATTGTTTTAAATTATTAAATAAATAAATTGTGTATTAAGTCATTTTGTGGATTAAGAAAGACTAGTATGCATAATATTTTATGTGAAAATAGTGAAGTAAATGTAAGGTGTATAACTCCACATGTAATGAGCATGCTTATCAAATAATCATTACATATTTAGTACAGCAATATGTGGAAAACTATTTATTTTGTTCTACTTGCTAATCAACAATTATTTTAAAATTATGCATTTCAAAAATGCTTTCACACACTATAATTAAAGGTGTGTATAAAGAAAAGATATTAACAATTTTTCACATGTGCTTATCAGGTAGATATAAAAATATTATGAAAGGAGGAGTTTATGAAAATGGTCATTTTTAATGAGTTTGTCATTAGAACCAAGGAACTTACACAATAATGATAATTAATCTCATAGCTCAGGAAATTTATAAAACAATACTTTAGGACTTCTGCTCAGTTTCAATAGCTTTTATGTACATTATTCTCTGAAGTAAATGACAAAGTCACTTGGCAACCTAAATTGAAAAAAACAGAGTTACCTTGGAGCTTGCCACTAAGATCAGGTAAAGGTGCAAATAAAACAGAATGTCCTTGGTTAATTTTATCCAACTGTGGATAATTTTATTCAATTTATAGGGCATTGGATAATCGGTAAAGAAAACACATTTTTGGATCACACAATCATTTACTTGTCTTCACAGGTATATTCATTAATCACAATTGTCATTTCAAATGGTAAGATATTCATTACTATCCCCTTTTATGTTTATAATGAAATAATAAATAAGTAGTCATAGCTAACATTTTTTGAGGATTGACTGTGGGCCAAATACTGTGCAAACCACTTCATGTGTGTTAATTTATTCAAATGCTGAACAAGACCAAAAGCTAAACATAGTATCTTCATTTTTCATGTGAGTAAACAGGACCAGAGAATTTCTCAAATTTAAATAGCTATTAAGTTCACCTGAGAGACTTCTCTGGCAGTTCAGTGGTTAAGACTCCCAGCTTCCAATACAGGGGGCATGAGTTTGATCCCTGGTCTGGGAAAACTAAGAGCTCACAATATTGCAGATTGCACCCAATAAAAAGTTGACCTGAGCCATCTGTATGTCTTCTTTGGAGAAATATCTGTTTAGTTCTTTGGCCCATTTTTTGATTGGGTCGTTTATTTTTCTGGAATTCAGCTGAAGGAGTTGCTTGTATATTTTTGAGATTAATTGTTTGTCTGTTGCTTCGTTTGCTATTATTTTCCCCAATTCTGAAGGCTGTCTGTTCACCTTGCTTATAGTTTCCTTTGTTGTGCAAAAGCTTTTAATTTTAATTAGGTCCCATTTGTTTATTTTTGCTTTTATTGCCAATATTCTGGGAGGTGGGTCATGGAGGATCCTGCTGTGATTTATGTCAGAGAGTGTTTTGCCTATGTTTTCCTCTAGGAGTTTTATAGTTTCTGGTCTTACGTTTAGACCTTTAATCCATTTTGAGTTTATTTTTGTGTATGGTGTTAGAAAGTGTTCCAGTTTCATTCTTTTACAAGTGGTTGACCAGTTTTCCCAGCACCACTTATTAAATAGATTGTCTTTTCTCCATTGTATATTCTTGCCTCCTATGTCAAAGATAAGGTGTCCATAGGTGCGTGGGTTTATCTCTGGGCTTTCTATTTTGTTCCATTGATCTATATTTCTATCTTTGTGCCAGTACCATACTGTCTTGATGACTGTGGCTTTGTAGTAGAGCCTGAAGTCAGGCAGGTTGATTCCTCCAGTTCCATTCTTCTTTCTCAAGATTGCTTTGGCTATTCGAGGTTTCTTATATTTCCATACAAATTGTGAAATGATTTGTTCTAGTTCTGTGAAAAATACTGTTGGTAGCTTGATAGGGATTGCACTGAATCTATAGATTGCTTTGGGTAGTATACTCATTTTCACTATATTAATTCTTCCAATCCATGAACACGGTATATTTCTCCATCTGTTTGTGTCCTCTTTGATTTCTTTCATCAGTGTTTTATAGTTTTCTATATATAAGTCTTTTGTTTCTTTAGGTAGATATATTCCTAAGTATTTTATTCTTTTTGTTGCAATGGTGAATGGTATTGTTTCCTTAATTTCTCCTTCTGTTTTCTCATTATTGGTGTATAGGAATGCAAGCACATGAAAAGATGCTCAACATCACTCATTATTAGAGAAATGCAAATCAAAACCATAATGAGGTACCATTTCACACCAGTCAGAATGGCTGCTATCCAAAAGTCTACAAGCAATAAATGCTGGAGAGGGTGTGGAGAAAAGGGTACCCCCTCACACTGTTGGTGGGAATGCAAACTAGTACAGCCACTATGGAGAACAGTGTGGAGATTCCTTAAAAAACTGGGAATAGAACTGCCATATGACCCAGCAATCCCACTGCTGGGCATACACACTGAGGAAACCAGAATTGAAAGAGACGCATGTACCCCAATGTTCATTGCAGCACTGTTTACAATAGCCAGGACATGGAGGCAACCTAGATGTCCATCAGCAGATGAATGGATAAGGAAGCTGTGGTACATATACACAATGGAATATTACTCAGCCATTAAAAAGAATACATTTGAATCAGTTCTATTGAGATGGATGAAACTGGAGCCCATTATACAGAGTGAAGTAAGCCAGAAAGAAAAACACCAATCCAGTATACTAATGCATATACACGGAATTTGATAGATGGTAACAATAACCCTATATGTGAGACAGAATAAGAGACATAGATGCATAGAACAGTCTTATGGACTCTGAGGGAGAAGGCGAGGGTGGGACGTTCTGGGAAAATAGCATTGAAACATGTATATTATCATATGTGAAACAGAACACCATTCCAGGTTCAATGCATGAGACAAATGCTCAGGGCTGGGGTAATGGAATGACCCAGAGGGATGGGGGTTCAGGATGGGAAACACATGTAAACCCATGGCTGGTTCATGTCAATGTATGGCAAAAACCACTACAATATTGTAAAGTAATTAGCCCCCAACTAAAATAAATAAATTTATTAAAAAAAAAAAAAGTTGACCTGAGGTGAATCAACCTAAGTACATAAGCAGGATAAGACTTTTTTCCTACTAGCCACATAGTGAATATATAAGACTTTTCTTACTAGCCACTAGGGAAGCCCTAATATATGTGTGTGTGTGTGTGTTTGTGTGTGTGTGTATACTTTGGCCACCTCATGCGAGGAGTTGACCCATTGGAAAAGACCCTGATGCTGGGAAGGATTGGGGGCAGGAGAAGAAGGGGACGACAGAGGATGAGATGGTTGGATGGCACCACTGACTTGATGGACATGAGTTTGGGTAAACTCCGGGAGTTGGTGATGGACATAGAGGCCTGGCGTGCTGCGATTCATGGGGTTGCACAGTCGGACACGACTGAGCGACTGAACTGAGCTGGTACATATATATATATAATTAATGTACCTCAGGTAGTCCTGTAAGGACTTCATATATGCTAAACCATTTAGTACTCATACAACTCTTGAGGTATTATAATTCTTACCTCACAGTTGAGGGATTTGAGTCTCAAAGAGACTAACATAAAGGTACATGCTGATGGCAACACAGCAAACAAGGGGCAGAGCTGAGATTTGAATGCAAGCAGTGCACTGGAGCTCTAAGTCACTATAAGATTCCACATCTCATGTGAAAAACAAACAAGTAAATGAACAAAAAGAAAAACTGAAGAAAAAAAAATACCTGTAACTACAAAGAATCACTTACATTGTCACTTTTAAAATAAATTTCACCTGATATGACTGATTTATTTTAATTACATACAACTTGGAGTGAAATATACAATCATTCTTAACTTTTAAAAAATTTTATTTTAGTGTCTTAGAACAATAAGAATAAAATAAAATATAAAAATGAGAATTCACAGCAGATATATTACTATTTTAGTTATCACAGAATTTTCAAAGATTTATCAGGTTTTAAGTTGTGAACTCACCTGGTGTCTGACACATATTAGGCTGACTCAGTAAACAACAGTACAATTGAATTTGAATAAATGAATGCAATAATAAAGTTAATAAAACAAAATCCTTTTTAATCATTTATGCATATAACTCTCATTTGTACAAAGAAAATTTTCTGGAAAGTGAATTGTTATGTATTGCAGGACCACCATCCATGGTGCCAAATTCCCCAGCAATCTTAAAATATAATAATTAAAATAAGAGTTTTATAATTCCTTTTAATTAGATTGCAGTTTCTTTGAACCTCTGTGTTCAATCATGTATGTAAACATCAATAAAGATTGAAACCCCACCGTTCAGAAACCAAAGCTTCTGAAACCAAAGTTTTCAGAAACCACACCTGTGTAAAGTTCTATGTGTCTAATTTCAGGAAATTACTGAAGATCTGAGGATTACAGTTTAATCTTTATATATCTAAGGATCACTGCCATTTCAGATAGTTAACAATGGGCTATATGAAGAAGTGTACTTAGAAGATAAAAATCGCCATTTGTTTTATACTTGAAAAGTTTGGATCTTTCTTGAATTTCAACAAGAGGGAGAATGATGGCATCATTTCACAATTATGGAAAACATCTACATTGTGTCTAGCAGAGCAAGGGTGATTGATGATTCAGAAATTAAGAGGATTCTGTCACTGACCTCGAGATGTTCACCATGATTATTAACTGATTAGTAATTGATATCAAAAAATAACAACTAATATTCCTCCCTATATGAAAAGCACATCAATTTATTTTGAAATGCTTTGTTTCAACATGAATAATGGTGAGCTGCAATACCACAGTAATCAAAAGCATCCTTCATTAGGTTGAGGCAGTTAGTGAAATAGACTGTTAAGCAGGGCTGCTACTCAGCTGCACAGGCCAACAGAACCATCCACAGTCACTGAATTTCTGATTGATCAGTGCCTGGGGTTTACAACAATTAAATATTTTGAAAACCAAGATTTTTAACAACAGATTATGACTGTGCCAAAAATACCCATGTGTTTCCGGGATTATTCACCTCAAAAGAATCCACCCCTGTAACTGATAAGAAAAGGAGAAAAGTCTCTAATATGAAGTCATAGTTTCCTCTAGCACAGACAATCTATAATAAGACCAGGAGGGTCGAGCAAGGTTCAAGTGCTCTCCTACTCCTGCATTAGTAAGGCTCATGCTGCTGCTGCTGCTGCTGCTAAGTCGCTTCAGTCGTGTCTGACTCTGTACAACCCCATAGATGGCAGACCACCAGGCTCCCTCATCCCTGGGATTCTCCAGGCAAGAGTACTGGAGTGGGGTGCCTTCTCTGAATAAGGCTCATGAGATAATGCAATTCATGCACTTTGCCATATGTAGCTGTCTGCCAATACTCTGAATTATTATTGTTTCAGAAAACTGAAGAAATGTGTTTTAGATCAAAAAAGATAGTCCCTAAATTCACACACACACACACACACAAAGGGGTAAGATACTGAGGCCTGATATAGTGATTCATTAATCACCCTAAGTACTGCAAACAGAAAACAAAGACAGTGTCACCTCAACTAAGCACATCCATACACACATCACCCTCTCTACGTCAAATTTATTAATCTTTGGTAGATTTGCTCAGTAATATTTTTACTTGCCTTGTTGCTTATAAAGGACAACCAAGTCCTTATGATTGGAAATTAAGCAACATTTAGATAAAGTCAAATTGAGATGTATGGGCTTTTCTCAGTCTGTAAGTTTTAAATAATAAAGCTTTTGCCCTGAAATGTGCCAAGCTCTATCTTGCCTCAGAAACTTTGCATATGTATGATAAAGTGTTGCTTACCAATGTTCATATCTTGCCTTAAAATACATCACTTCTTCAGGGAAATCTTTGTATTTAGTACTCGCCCCCCCCCACACACTTCAAAGACACACAGGTTCCTCTTTTCTATGCTTGCCTTCCTTTGTCGCACTTATCACAGATGTAGTTAATAAAATTAATTTGGGGAGACCTCTGGGAACACATTGGACTAAACTGTCCTATACTCTACCTCCTGTTCTGAATACAGAGAAATACTGGATAAAGTATAACCACATTTATTTTTAAATATATAGTGCAGGAGGGGAAGAGAAAAATCTCCAAGTGCCAAAGAGCAAAATTAAAACAGCAATAATTATACAAGTTGCCACTGTGGTGGTTTCAGGGTGCTGAACTTGGATGCAATCTGTAAAAAGAGGTTTCAGTTTTTATGCCTATGAAGACATAGGAAAGCATTTGCCAATGACATAGAATATTCACAGTGCTGGGCAACATGAGAGTTCCAAACTTAAAAAAAAAAAAACAAACTCAAAAAATCAATCTGGTCTACTTATAAATTAACTGTCTGCTAGAACACTCTTTTTTCTCTAAAGGAAGACAATAAAATGCATACTCTCAAAACTATACCATTCACAATGTATGGCAAATATTCAAATGAATAGACATACGAAGAAGAAGAAAACAATCTTGATCCTCTGAGATGACCCATATATTGGGCTTACCAGGTGGCACAGTGGTAAATCCGCTTTCTCACGCAGGAGATTCAAGAGACATAGGTTCGATCCCTGGATCAGGAAGATCCCCTGGAGTAGGAAATGGAAACCCGCTCCAGTATTCTTGCTTGGAAAATTCCACGGACAGAGGAGCATGGTAGGTTACTGTCCATGGGATTGCAGAGTAAGGTGCGACTGAACACACACACATGACCCATAAATTGGAATTAGCAAACAAGGATTTTAAGCAGCTATGATAAATATGTTCAAAGTCTTAAAAGAAAGAGTGGACATAATGCTTAGTCTTATCAGAGAAATGAAAAATTAGCATAACAGACATTGTTGGCTATCTGCCTCGTATTCATTCATACTTCCTTCCTGCCTCTTTAAAACAAAAGCAAACATAAAAACAAAAAAACTCCCTGTAGGCTAAGTCACTTCAGTCGTGTCTGACTTTTTGTGACCCCATGGACTGTAGCCTGCTAGGCTCTTCTGTCCATGGGATTCTCCAAACAAGAATACTGGAGTGAGTTGCCATTTCTTTCTCCAGGGGATCTTCTCAACCCAGGGATCAAAACTGTCTCCCGCAGTGCAGGTGGGTTCTTTACCATCTGAGCCACCAGGGAAGCCCCCCAAAACACCCTAATTTGTTCAAATGCTGGCTTTCCTATAGCTCCAAGAAATGATAGGAAATCTGGTGGAAGTCTTCAAGGAAATGTCTCCTCTCTGGTTAGAAGAGAAATGGGAAGGAGACCGCCATTGTTTTGACTTGATGTACTGCTAGAAACTATAGGTGTACCCTGCAAATAGGAAGAAATTTGGCTGTGGGAAAATCAAAGAACAAAACAACTGAGTAAACCCGCCTCCATATAATGTCATTATTTCTCTGAGTTAATCAACACTGGAGACTCACCATCTTTAGATTTCTTGTTCGACAAAATAACCTTTTTGACTGTTTAATGAACTTTGAATTAGGTTTTTCTCTTGAAGCTGAAAGCATTCTAACTATTATTACTACTAAAGAATATATGTCAATAAGAACATAAACCTAGAAATAACAGTAGGATAACATAATTCATTGTGCAATTATTTGTTTAATGGCTATATTTGAGGCCAGTGTGTTCAAAGGAAACAGGAACAGTGCTTATTTTTCTTGTTCAACAATGTATCCACAAAACCTTGCACAATCATATCCAAAACCAAAATCAAAAGAATAATCAAATTTAGTGCTAAAAAAGCATTATAGATCTATTTAAATTCTTATTTAGTATATAGGGAGCTCAAACCTAGATTAATTTTGTGTCACACAGCTAGAAGGTGTCGAATTTCAGTCTTCTGACTTCTGGTCCAATGTTCTTTTCTTCATATTGCATCATCTTTTAATAGGGTTCAAATTTAAAATATCCTTGTATTTATCTATTCAGTTATTTTCACTGAAGATGGAATAGTGAAATATTAGCTTACAATTTTACGGAATAAGATGAAATAGTAAGGACCCCTACTCCTCTGAACAGTTAGAATTTCCTTCTCCAAAATTTTCAAGAAAGTAGATATCTTATGATCATACAAACTTTGAAAATAGTTGTTTAATCCTGAAAAGAAACAACTGAGTTGATTGTCCTTGTTCAGTAACTTTTCTCCCTGCTATTAACGTCATTCACATTTCTCCCTCCCATTCTCTACTTTTATTTTCATTTGTCATTTAAGATTTGGTTTAAAGATCATTTCAGTAAGAAAAAGAATCAGAATTAATGAATATAAAGTGCAATGAGGTTCAGCAAAGAGTGACTCAAATTAGTGTTTAAAAAAATCCCACATGCAGGACTTCCCTGGTGGTCTGGTGATGAAGAATCATGCATGGGACACAGGTTTGATCTTTGGTCCAGGAAGATTCCACATGCTTCTAGGCAACTAAGCCCATGCACCCTAGACCCCATGCTCTGCAACAAGAGAAACCACTGCAATGAGAAGCCGGCATACCGCAACTAGAGAATAGCACCCATGCAGCAATGAAGACCCAGTACAGTCAAAAATAAAAATAAATAAATATGTAAAAAATTTCTAAAATCCCATGTACATGCATACATATATACCAAAATCTGCTTGTGTACATGTATATATTTTTTACTTTATAAGTATTCATTTAATTGTAGATATTGTACATTTTAATTATGCTATGATTGAATTTATAGTGTAATTGACTTTCTTTCCCAGAGCACTCAAGCTGTCAAAAAGTTGATGGCACAGAATTGTCAAAAACACTTTATACAGATAAAGATCAAAATTTTATTTATTGTCCCCTGATACTGCAAAAAGTGATCCTCAATTTAGACAATCTCATAAACTGGTTGATCTCCCTCTATCAGATATGAACCAATTTTTTTAATATAAATTCTTTTTCTCTAGTCTTCCAGGCAATTCATCATATCCTTGTTGTTTAGTAGCTAAGTTGTGTCTGATAATTTGCGACCACATGGACTGTAGCACATCAGGCTTCCATGTCTTTCACTATCTCCCAGAGTTTGCTCAAACTTGTGTCCATTGAGTTGGTGATGCTATCCAAACGTCTCATCATCTGCCACCCCCTTCTCCTTTTGCCTTCAATTTTTCCCAGCATCAGAGTCTTTTCCAATTGAGTCAGCATCAATTCTCTGATATATTTACAGACTCAAATGTTCAACATTTTCCTTATTTTATATTTCTCTATTCTGGGGGTCAGGAAAAATTTCCCAGCCTCTCACCCACCACTCCATGGAAGTGATTTTATTTGGAAACTGTTGAACTATAGAAGAAAAACAAATTAAAGTCAAATAAAATCTGATCCCTGAGTAATAATTATCTTAATATGATACCAAAGAACTTTTTTAAATTGTTAATTCCACTGGAGTATATTGTTACTAAATTATTTCAAATTCATTTATAAAGATGAAAATCATTTAAAAATGGGAGTTTTGCTATATTATTTCAGTCTGGTTAATGTCTTGATTGGTGACAGTATTCTATAAACATTATTTTAGACAAAAGGCATACTTTATAGTTATCTATGATACATATTTTGTAGTTATCTATGGGCTTCCCTGGTAGCTCAGCTGGTAAAGAATCCACCTGCAATGTAGGAAATCCTGGCTCAATTCCTGAATCCAGAAGATCTCTTGGAAAAGTGATAGGCTACTCAGTACAGTTTTGTTGGGCTTCCCTTGTGACTCAACAGGTAAAGAAACTGCCTGCTATGAGGGAGACATGGGTTCGATCTCTGGGTTGAGAAGATCCCCTGAAGGAGGGCATGGCAACCCACTCCAGTATTCTTGCCTGGAGAATTCCATGGATAGAGGAGCCTGGACTGAGCGACTAACCACACACAAACATTAGGTATACTTTATATATTGTAATTAATTTGACATACCTTTAGTGAAAAAGTACACAGAGTAATTTATTATTTTATATTTGCTTTTAAAAAAATAATCTTTTTTAAAGCTCTAATGACTTGCCTTACTATGAAATTCTTTTCTTTTTTTAAAATTGATTTATTTTCAACAAGAGTTTCATATTTACAGGATAACAGAATTAATAAGATGAGAAGCATCATTTTTAGAGATGTAAATTGTATTTTTGAAAATAAACTTCTCCCAGTGCTACTTTCTGCCTTCCCTTTTCCCTTAAGTACCAGGATAATAAGTTCCAAAAGTACCAAGGTCTTGCTTCAGATTAATATCGTGTAGAGAATTTGACTAATCTTTCAGAACCAAACTACCACCATAAATGTATCCAATTTCATTATCATATAGTATATTTAAAACTTGATGTTATCTTTTTAAGAACCTGTATGCAAAATTCTTTTATGACCACTCAAAGAGAACATATAATGGGTTTGTAGATATATATACACGGAGAAGGCAATGGCACCCCACTCCAGTACTCTTGCCTGGAAAATCCCATGGACAGAGGAGCCTGGTAGGCTGCAGACCCATGGGGTCGCTAGGAGTCGGATATGACTGAGCGACTTCACTTTCACTTTTCCCTTTCATGCACTGGAGAAGGAAATGGCAACCCACTCCAGTATTCTTGCCTGGAGAATCCCAGGGACGGCGGAGCCTGGTGGGCTGCCGTCTATGGGGTCGCACAGAGTCAGACACGACTGAAGCGACTTAGCAGCAGCAGCAGCAGATATATATACAAGAAAATTTATAAAAAATATGTAACTGTATACTCTTACAATAATTTTGCAGTACATCAGAAACTTCTTAAAAAACAAAACTAGAGAATTTCTTCAATTTGCATTATAAAATGCATTTTTTACATATATAGCACCGAGTGTCTATTAAAATAAAAACTGTAATGTAATATATAGCACTGAAGATATGCTAAAAGTTATACAACCCATAGTCAATTACATAGTTTAAAAGAATTTTCTATGCCCATTACCTTTCAAAACATTCAGGATTGGAAATCTAAGTGTAATAAGTGTTAGCTATGAAAGTACAACCTAGGAAGTAGTTTTTCCAAACAGAAAATCAATTATTGTGCTATAACTTGACATAAAGGCAATACCTAATATTACCGGATAATTCATAGCAGTAAGGAAACTGTAAAAGTCCAACACTTTTCAAAGCTAAAAGAGTTGGAGATTTTGACTTTGAAGAAACCTTTAGAGACACAAAACTTCATCAGTTTAGGAAAGATTGGTAAAACCTACACCAAACTTATCAAGCAATTTCCCCGATTCCATTCTTGAGGTATCAAAAGGCATTGTGATGGTTTATACTCAATTTCAACTAGAAAAATAAGATTTTTCATATTACACAAAATCAAAGATTTCCAAATATCTTGACAAACTCACACATACATAAAAATCACCTGACTTATTTTAAATAAATGAATCCCAGAGGTGTATCGCCAGCCCACTGTGTCATATTGTTGTCTTGCTAGCCTTTGCAAGACAAACAAAACATGTAGTGCAATAGCAGAATAGGTTAGATATATCTTATCACACTCACTGGCCATAATTTTCCCCATAATTCTCCTCCTCCCCAGAATGTATGTGAGTTTTGATATAATGTGGCTAATTTATATGTATTCTTTAGGCCTGTATTAGTGCACCTTCTCTCCCAGGATCTCCTCTCTAATCCTTGCAGTTACCTCAGGCTGCACTAAATTCTCTTCCTTTTGATTCAAAAGGAGAAATAACACCAAATAAGGTGAGATGCTCCCTTGGTGAACTTTATATTGCCAAGTCACTGTTGAATAAATTAACATATGACAATTTCACATACACTAAAACTTGTGTGCTAAGAAGTCTACCTTATTAATACTAAATGACAGGTTTATATATTAAATTTCCAAAGGAGCACTTTTCATATTTATCTCTGGAGAGGAGTCTTACTTAGGCAAAACTATTCAAAGTGGTCAGTACATTAAGGGTAGATAGAGAAAGAAGAGAAAAATATCAAGTAGAATTAAAACAACAGAAATGACAGAAATAACAATAATAATAGAAACTAATTTGAATTTGGGCTTCCCTGGTGACTCAGTGGTAAAGAATCTGCCTGCCAACGCAGGAGACTTGGGTTTGATCTTTGGGTCAGAAAGATCCCCTGAAAAAGGAAATGGCAACTTCATTCCAGTATTCTTGCCTGGGAAATCCCACGGACAGAGGAGCCTGGTGGGCTACTATACAAGGGGTTGCAAAAGAGTCAGACACAACTTAGCTACTAAAACAACACAGAGTTTGGAATATGAATATAGATATCAAGTACCACTTTCCCTTAGTACCTGCAGGAAATTTGTTCAAGGAGTGAGGGTGAATATCAAAATCCACGTATGCTCAAATTCCACAGTTGGCCTTTCAAGTTCATCAGTTCCACACCACCGGATTCAACTAACTTTGGACAATGTATTGCAATCTTGGGTTGGCTGAATCCTGGATATGCACGGCCAACTATATATATTTTGAAAAAAAAAGAACTATAATGGACCAGCATAGTGCAAATTGTATTTTTCAAAGGTCAACTGTAGTTGCACAAGAAGAAAGTGGAGTTTATAGCTTCTGGGTTTAAATCTAGGTCCTCCTAAGAAGTGATTCTTGTTCTTGTGGAGAACTGTTTTATGTAGCATAAAGATATTATAGAGATACAAATGTTTGAATAAGGAAAACTGTAATTTTTAAAAACATAGAAAACAATGTGTAGTTTCTAACTTATTTTGAAGATTATTCATACTAAATGAAAATACATAATTAGGTTCTAGCCAATAAGCTGTCTCCAAACCCTAATTCTAGAAGTTAAGTGGCTTTTGGAATCTTGAGTATTGAAGAGTTACAACTTTGTGTCTGAAGTAACATTGAGAAAAAAGTAGAAAGCACCTGAAGATTAATGAACTGATACTGATAAAAAAGTATTATTTTCCAGTTGTAATTATATTCTGTTATATCATCTTTTAAGATATAGAATAGCAAAAATTATGATATTACATCTGTGTTAGTAAAGTTGCTTCAGTCATGTCTGATTCTGCAACCTAATGGACTGTAGCCTGCCAAACTCTTCGGTCCATAGGATTCTTCAAGAATACTGGAATGGGTTGTCATGCCCTTCTCCAGGGGATCTTCCTGACCCAGGGATAAAACCTACATCTCTTTTGTCTACTGCATTGGCAGGCAGGTTCTTTACCACTAGAGACAACCAGGAAGCCCAGCCAATGATATCATACATTGTGATTAATATACTCTGGTGATAATTAAGTTAAGAGAACTTTGAGTTATCTTTCAGCATGGGTTACAAGGTCACAGTCCAGTCTTTTGATGGTAAGTTTCAATTACAGCTTCAGTGCACACTAAATAGAACATAGCTGCCCTGCAAACCCAGTACTACAACAGATTGTAGTACTACTACTACAAAGCACAGGTATGGATTTGGGCACTAAGAAGTATAATTGCTCTTTATTTTTAGCACAATATTAAAGATCAAATATGTTCAAAAAAAGCTCTTTAGGAGCTCCTGTTTACTATTAGCATAATAATAACTGAATAATAATAATTATTAGTAATAATAAAAAGAGTTGGGTGGTGAAGAAAGCTGAGTGCCGAAGAATTGATGCTTTTGAACTGTGGTGTTGGAGAAGACTCTTGAGAGTCCCTTGGACTGCAAGGAGATCCAATAAATCCATCCTAAAAGAGATCAATACTGGGTGTTCATTAGAAGGTCTGATGTTGAAGCTGAAACTCCAATTCTTTGGCCACCTCGTGAGAAGGGTTGACTCATTGGAAAAGACCCTGATGCTGGGTAGGATTGGGGGTGGGAGAAGAAGGGGACGACAGAGGATGAGATGGTTGGATGGCATCACCGACTCGATGGACATGGGTTTGGGTAGACTCCGGGAGTTGGTGATGGACAAAGAGGCCTAGTGTGCTGCAGTTCATGGGGTCGCAAAAAGTCAGACACGACTGAGCGACTGAACTGAACTGAATAATAATTCTGGTATCAACAATGTCAGATATGCAGATGATACCTCTCTAATGGTAGTAAGTAAAGAGGAACTAAAAAGCCTCTTGATAAAGGTGAAAGAGAAGAGTGAAAAAGCTGGCTTAAAACTCAACATTTTAAAAACTAAGATCGTGGCATCCGGTCCCATCACTTCATGGTAAATAGAAGGGGAAAAAGTGGAAGCAGAAGCAGTGGCAGATTTTACATTCTTAGGCTCCAAAATCACTGCTGATGGTGACTGCAGTCATGAAATTAAAACGCTTGCTCCTTCAAAGGAAAGCTATGACAAACCTAGTCAAAAAGTAAAAGTGTGAGTTGCTCAGTCACATCCAACTCTTTGTGATCCCATAGACTGTAGCCCACCAGGCTCCTCTGTCCATGGATATCTCCAGGCAATAATACTGGAGTAGGTAGCCATTCCCTTCTCCAGGGGATCTTCCTGATCCAGGATTCCAACCCAGGTTTCCTGCATTGCAGGCAGGTTCTTTACCATTGGGGTCACCAGAGAAGCCACATATTAAAAAGCAGAGACATCACTTTGCCGACAAAGGTACATAGAGTCAAAGCTCTGGTTTCCAGTAGTCATGGATGGATGTGAGAGTCGGACCATAAAGGAGACTGACAGCCCAAGAAATGATGCTTTTGAGCTGCTGTGCTGGAGAAGACTCTTCAGTGTCCCTTGGACAGCAAGGAAATCAAACCAGTCAATCCTAAAGGAAATCAACCTTGAATATTTATCAGAAGGACTGGTGCTGAAGCTGAAGCTCTAATACTTTGGCCACCTGATGTGAAAAGCCCATTCACTGGAAAAGACTCTGATGTTGGGGAAACTGAAGGCAAAAGGAGAAGACGGTGGCAGGGGATGACATGGTTAGATAGCATCACTGACTCAATGGACATGAATATGAACAAACTCCGAGAGATAGTGAAGGACAGGTAAGCTTGGAGAGCTGCAGTCCATGAGGTCACAAAGAGTTAGACACGACTTAGTGACTGAACAACAACAATCCTAGTAAAGAATACTGCTAAATTTAAGACTATTTTGTAATCATTCATTCATTTGTCCATTCAATAATTATTTATTGAGCACTCAGAATATCTATTAATATTCTAAGAAATAAGATTTGTGAAACTTAGTTTTCTAAGATTACAAAACTATATTTGAATTTAATTCAAATTTTTATGTTAAATATTATAATAAGAAACATTATGACAGTAAAAGCATAATGTAGAACCATCAAATGGTGCTGATTCTAAAAATGCAGTTTCTTCATAAACAACAACAAACTGAACCATGAATGGAAAGAAAGACAAAATGAGTTGATCTCTTTTTTCTCTCTCTGAAACGGAACCACTGTACTTGGTATAAATAGCAGGCTAGATTATTTGTGTAAATGAAAAGCATATAGCATCGTTTACACATAATTATACATCATAGAACTGTCAAGGTATAAATATCTGTTGCAAGGAACAAACAAAAAATCCTTGAGGCCAGTAACAGAATCTGAGGCTAGACCTTGAAAGGAGTGACATAAAGACAGAGTGTCACGGTTCAACTGATTTAAATGATTCAGTTTAAAGTAGCTGAATTACCTTTCCATTATTCATCTGAATGACATGAACATAGACTAACACTACAGTCCTACATATATAAACAAAATGTGAATATAAATCATAAGGTTAGATAAGTCAGAAGCTGCAAAATGTTCTAGGTTTCTGTTGATGAATCTTTTCCTAACTCCCATTTGGAAGATACTTATATTTAGATTGTTGGACTCTATCTTTGTCTCCAACATATTCCTCTTTCAATGTTATCTCAGTTTCTTTCTTTCTATACTGAAGTGTACTTGACATTTAAAACCAGATAACAGTGGGTGCTGTGGCAAAGGATGGTTTCTCTTTTAAACAAGCAGCAGAAACACAGATTGGTATCAATGTTCAATCGTCTTTGAAACAGAGATGAGGATGAAAAAGGAAATACCCAGTTGTTCTCTTTACGTAACCAAAGAAGAGCTGATAAAAGAAAACTTCTGTTTTGTCCTTTCCTCTCCAGAGAAAACTACTCATTTGAGGAAGTATAACAGGAAAAAAAATATTCCTCAGAGAGAGTTCAAGTTCCATTTCTAAAACAAATCTTCCCAAAATGACTGTATTAAGTCACTTTATGTCTACTTTTTGTTGCCTGAAAAATAAATGTTTAATGATCAGTCTTCACCGCATCCTAAATTGTCACCTTGTAAGATATTTTAACCATCAATTATAGTGTTAATAATCTACAGAGGAGGGATCTAAGATGTAAAGACTGCACAGGATGCAAATAGTAAAACTGGGCATTCAGTCCAACAATTTTGGCTCTGGAGTCTGTGTCCTAACTCCTGTGATCTCTCCAGAGACAGCTACTTGGCAAAAATTCAATGAGCTCACTAAGCCAGACTCCAAAGGTCATAAATACATAAGTGATTAGAAAATATAAGCTAATCTTACTTTAGAGTAATTTCTATGATCCTTTTTTCTGTTTTCATCTAAAACATTTTTTATCTTATTCTTCGTTTCATAGAAGACTAGGATATTATACTATAATAATTAATGTTGGGAAGTTTACCTGAAAGCAATTTTCAAAAAAAGTTTCCTAGAATCACTGAAGTGAATAATTTGAGTCTATTTAAAGCTGAGCGTCTATGATCCAAAGGAGGTGCTACCGGATCTTTGTTATAAATAAAGTAGTATATTCTTAGAGCAACTTGTTAGAAATTAGATATATCAGTGTTAGAATGGATTTTTTTTCTTTTTTCTTCTTATGTGAACACATGCTATATTTTTTTCCTGAATATAAAGAAATCCCCCCTCTTTCTTTGCTACAAATTCCTTTATTGTCCTTTGAGAAAGTTCCTCCTCTCCCCCATTGCATGTAACCTTGATGAGATTGCTAAACAAGGTCCCTCATCTCTTCTTTCCTATGGTCACGTGATTTGGTCTACAAACAAACTCTGGTTCCCAGAAATATGAGTCTTGAGCAACATAACACAGGGACAGAAAACCACAGTAGCTAACATTTTCTAATGGTACAGGCTTGAAGAGCTTACCCATTCATTCCTGATTCCCAGGGCCAAACTCATGGGTTTGTATCTTCTGCAGTTACAAAGGATCTAGTTCTTAGAAGGGGCCTTAACTTGGTTTAATGTTCAGTTATTACTATGTTAAAAATCTTAATTTTTAAGTAAGTTCAGTCGCTCAGTCGTGTCCGACTCTCTGCGACCCCATGAATTGCAGCACGCCAGGCCTCTCTGTCCATCACCAACTCCCGGAGTCTACCCAAACCCATGTTCATCGAGTCGGTGATGCCATCCAACCATCTCATCCTCTGTGGTCCCCTTCTCCTCCCGCCCCCAATCCTACCCAGCATTAGGGTCTTTTCCAATGAGTCAACCCTTCGCATGAGGTGCCCAAAGTATTGGAGCTTCAGCTTCAACATCAGACCTTCCAATGAACACCCAGGATTGATCTCTTTTAGGATGGATTGATTGGATCTCCTTGCAGTCCAAGGGACTCTCAAGAGTCTTCTCCAACACCACAGTTCAAAAGCATCAATTCTTCGGCACTCAGCTTTCTTCACCGTCCAACTCTCACATCCATACATGACCACTGGAAAAACCATAGTCTTGACTAGACGGACTTTTGTTGGCAAAGTAATGTCTCTGCTTTTAAACATGCTATCTAGGTTGGCCATAACCTTCCTTCCAAGTAGTAAGCGTCTTTTAATTTCATGGCTGCAGTCACCATCAGCAGTGATTCTGGAGCCCAAAAAAGTAAAGTCTGACACTGTTTCCCCATCTATTTCCCATGGAGTGATGGGACCAGATGCCATGATCTTAGTTTTCTGAACATTGAGCTTTAAGCCAACTTTTTCACTCTCCTCCTTCACAATTTTTAAGTAAAGAGTCTTGCTTTGTTATTTTTCACTGGGCCTTGCAAATTGTGTAGCTGATTCTGCTACCATTGTTCTCTGATATCAATATTTGTCTGCTCTTCTTGAGAGCTGTTTGGTGCTTCACTTTCCCTTTATTTCTGTAAGCTAGTGCATAATCTTACTTTTTTTTTTAAATGAAGTGAGCAAAATAGATTTCTGTGGCTTGTACTGAAGAACCCTGTGTTTTACATTTGGCAGACCCAAGACTAAAGTGTAAAATGTAATACAGTTTTTGTTTTTGTTTCCCAATGCTCTTACACCCTTTGGTGTACTCCTGTCATGTTCATTTCTGTGATCCCCAGGTCTCCCTGAGAGTATCATTGCTCCCTGGATATTAAAAATTCACTATTGAGATGTTATATTTCATTGTGCACTTTCTAAGCCAGAGGCCACTCACTTTTTGCAACTTCTCTGTCAAAACACACTGATGCTGTGCCCTGTACTTACCACCCTGACCCCTTTTACATAATTTATTCAGCTAGCAAGCTGGAAGTTGGTAAGGAACTGGTACAACATTTTTATTTTAACAGATCACTTCTTATCCAGAAAGAATGGCATCCCACACAAAAGTTTAGGACAAGCTTTCTGCTCAAAACAGACATTTTGTGGCTTTAGGTTTCTCAAATCATACTAATTAGGGAGCCATATATTCTGTCTACCAATTTCTCCTGCATTTAGAAGGAAAAAAACAGTTATTCTAAGACTAGGGTATTCTGACCAAATAAAGTGGTTGGAAGTCAGCACTAGAAAATTATATGGCATTTATGTTAATGAAGAACTACTCTGCTTTAAAATGGAGTTGCATGCATTTACAAATTTTATGCTATAATATTTAAGTTTGTTTTCATTGATAACTCCAGTAAACTGACTTTAATTCATTTTATCATTTTGTTCATTGAAAAAGTAAAAACTGATGGCTGCTTTCTGGGATTACCTTGCCTTTTAAAAGTATGGTTTGGTGGATTAGTAGCTCAGTTGTGTCTGACTCTTTGTGACCCCATGGACTATAGCCCGCCAGGTTCCTATGTCCATGGTATTTTCTAAGCAAGAATACTGACGTGGGTAGCCATTTCCTTCTCCAGAGGAACTTCCCAACCAAGGAATAGAACCCAGGTATTTTGCATTGCAGGCAGATTCTTTACCAACGGAGTCACCAGGGATCACTTTAAAAGAATATTGCCCTTCTAAACTATCAATGAGAAATTTAGGATACACTATCATTTTTAAAAATGGTATATTTGATATTTCACTTTTTAAATATTCTCTCTAAAGTAAAATTTTATATTAAGAGAAACAAAAATTCCATGTGGGTCAAGATATTTCCTTTTCTGTTTTAATGTTGTTGTAAATTTTAAAGCTTTTATTTGTAAATGACCTCAGTAATTTAAGACTGTGCTTTTTTTGAAAAGATTGCTATTGTGTTATCTATTATCACTTAAGAAAAAAAAAGAAAAGAAAATAGGAATTATGTCAAGAAATAATAATAATCTTCAAAATAGATTGAAATTTCTGAAGAATGGTATACATAAAAGGCCATTGTTAAAAACCCTTCTACAGAAGCAGAAAAAACAGGAATCAAGTGAAATAAAGAGAAAAGGAAATTGGAAAGGCTGTATAATGGAAACGTTATTTTTCTGGATAATAATATTATACATATTAGGAATTTAATAAAACATACACATTTGTATAGTTTTTAATTACATATGTATCTCATTTTTATTACTATTGTCTATTAACAATGCACATTTTATTGATGACGCATTTATCTGTTATCACACTAGGTAGAACGCTATGGGGGCTTCCAAGATTCCACTCACTGATGTTCATGTTCTGTGTATGCCCCTCTTCCCTTTGAGTGTAGGAGGAACCTGTGAATATGAGGGGTATCATGTGATTTGCTTGATAATGAGTTGTCTTTCCATCAATAATAAAAGAAGCCTATCCTGGTGGGCCTGACCTAATTAGAGGAGCTTTTAAAAGAAGATAAAACACCTGAGAAGTGTGACCAACTGGCTTCAAAGTCAAAGCCAGTGTGAATTCTACAGATCCAAGGAACTCAACCCTGCCAATGACCAGCTGAGCTGGGAAGAGGAGCCTCAGAAGAGACCCAAGTTGGCTGACATCATGATTGTAGCCTTGTAAGACTTGTCCAAATATCTTACCCATGGACACTGTGACTGTTGACCTACATACTTTGGACAAAAACTACTGTATTTGAGACACACTTATGTCATTGGCATTCTAGTGCTTTGCATTTTCTTAACAGTACCTTCTGTTTTAGAAATAAAACAGCATTTTTTTTTTCAAATATTACTGAAGGGGCTATTCTAATAATTTATTTTCTGTCTTTGATTTATACATTTATACCAAAACTCTAACACTGAATTGATATTTATGTGAGAGAATATAGCTAGAGTCATAAAAAATAATAAATGTACATATTTTTGTATATAGACAGTCTTTTGTTGACAATTATAAATATTATTATGTCCATATATGGATACTTTCTATACATAGATACTTGACAGAATATTTTATATATATATATATATAATGTATATAATATACATTCTGACTTAATCCACACAAGTGACTAAAATTTAAAAGCATACTTTTAAATGATTAAGATTTCCATAATTTTAAGATGCCTAGAAAAATTTAAGAATGATGACACTGTGTAAAGAACAGTGAAATGTCTGAGATTTTAACCTGCTTCTGAAGTAATAAGTAAACCAGGCATGTTCATGAATGCTGCCAGAAGACAAATTTCTGGGTCACAGACAGAGGACTTCATTCCACACAGGGATAGCAGTAGCTAGTGAATCAGTATTTTCTTGAGGCAGTTTCCTATGCCTCAATTCCCACAGGGTGATGCAAAGATGTGTTTAGTATCTGCAAACATAATTCATTAGATTATAGAAGACGCATAATCTTAGGCAAATTGAGTTTTTTATAAAGGGAAGTAGGCATGCCTGTCTTTTGTTGCAGGAGAATATACCTCAAGTTTTCAAAGCTATAAGCCATGAAAAAAGACACTGCATCTTCCCTGTCTGTACAGACTGACTGTTGTACAGGCAAGCATTTTTGAAAAGATATTTAAAAAGAAAGTCGGTCAGTATGCCTGCCTGCAAAACCTACAAAAATGTGTTAGACCCATGGGAAATTGTTTTTCAACAAACTTTTATGAGCTACAGTACATATCATCTTATGTTCACGTTGTAAGGAAGAAAAAGGGTTGCATGGGTTTTTTTCATTGTTTATGAAGTGGGTATCCCAATGTTGTTTGTCTTATAAATTAGTTTTAGTATTGATTGTATCCTGTAAGTTTTGTTTGTTATTTTTAAAATGTATTAGCCAGGACTTTATTTCTGCTTCCTGGCTCCAGTGCATTTTGAGATGTCTGTTTCAACATTTATTTGCTAGAGCTGTAACAGTGATTAGTCCCAACAAGCGGAGTTGTAAACAATCTGCAGTAGCTCAGGAGCTTTGCAGTTGGTAGATTTTTCAAAGTTTAAAAATCACAGGGGTGTCTAACCTCATGTTTGGAAATAAAGTTTATCCATTCTAATATGATTCTTTATATTAGTAATAGTAAATAATGTTTTCTATTATCCATAAAAAATGACTTTTCCAGAGTAAAGGTATGTCCTTCTGGCAATAAATTTAAAAAGTCACATGATATCTGTGAGAAAAGGTCCATAATGAGTTTAATGAGAAGATAATCTGTATTTGTGTAACATACCACAGATGCTATATTAGAATCTGCCTGGGTTGAAAATTGAGGTTTCATTGTATGTCCCCTAATGTCTCAGGAAAAAGGTTAATATAGCCAATAATACATTTTTAATGTTTTTTACCATATAGGCCTATTTATTAATTTACCAACTATTTGTTGAGTGCTTGGATCCTGTTTATAGTAACTGTCCTCAAGTTTATAACCAATATGTGAAAATCACCTCAACAAATAAATGTAGCTCTCATAATAAATATCCAGTCTGTAACATGTGACAGACATATATAAGAATGCATTATTTTGCTTCATTAAAATCGACATATATTATTAAAAAAATCACTTTGGCTCAAGTTGTGATCTAACATTTTGAGAAATAACTGATTCCAAATTAAGTTCAACAATCATGACATGACTATTGCTTTTTGTCTAATACTGTAAATATTCTTAAAATATATTTTTGTGAATTAGTACATTACATAGATATTGTAGTGATAGTGCATATAATGTAATGATTACAATACTGATAGAAATAGATAGGAAAATGATTATTACTTTAGATCTGTGTTGTTCAGTAACAGAGTCTATAACCCATGGGACTATTTAAATTTAAATTAATGAAAATTAAATAAAATTAAAAATTTAGCTATTCAGTCACATTTGGCAATTTTAATATCACAGAGAACATTTTCAATAGCACAGAAAGTTCTACTGGACAGCACTGTTCCAGATTCTATATGTAAACTGTTCTTCAGGAGTTTCTAAAACAATACTACATCAAGATGCAAGTTAAGCAAATGCCTGATTATTCTGAGAATATATTTTACAGAGTATTCATGTGTTTAATTTCATAAATTACCTTGAGGTCATTATTGCAGTTTAATTGTCTATTAGGGAGCTACAAACACATTTTATTTCTAATGCTTTAACTTTATCAGGCTATAGCTCATTTGGCTGACTACTGAAAGGAGCCCAAAGGACCTATTTCCTCCATCCCCAACAAAATCTTAGGTCTATATAATAAACTATATATAGTCTTTAGGTGAACCTCATGGTTTTCTCAAAAATTTCCAATTGAAAAATGATCTAATTGAAATAAAAAACCACCAATGGACACCTGAAGTGAAAGGATAAATGAGAAAATTAAAGGTCTGAAATCAAGAGTAGTGTCCATTTATAAGGAAAATATTTTTAAAAGCTTTTAAAATCAATTTCAATTTCATATACATTATATACTGAATATATACATATAGACTATACACATTCATTTGTGTATAAATTAAATATGCAAATATATAATTTATTTTTGTAGAACCTACTCTTGGAAAATAACATGTCTGTACTACTTATTAGAACGTCAAAAATTTCCTTTATAAATAAAATAATATAGTAACAGCTGAAGTTCCTTAATTCCTACTGTGCCAGACCCTGCACTATGTGCTTTATAATGCCTCATTTAATGATTTATACTTACTTCTACAAAACCTGTGGAAGTGTTTAACACCCTTGGAATCCTTGTATTTACAAATAAATAGCTATTTCACAGGAAAATAAGCAATAAAAACTAAAAGCTTTTTACCTAGAACATTTCAGTAAGTTATACAATTTCAATATTCAAAGCACATAAGACCCAAAAGACCAATTTAGAGCATAGCTACATAAATAGTCTCAGTTTTGTTTAACCAAACTATGTGTCACTCAGATAGATCTGCTATTTTAAAAGGAAGAAAAATAAAACTGTAAGCTACTTTGCACAACATATTTTATCCATTTCCTCAATGGCACAATTACAGAA
This sequence comes from Giraffa tippelskirchi, assembly GCF_054371585.1. Classification (NCBI taxonomy): domain Eukaryota; kingdom Metazoa; phylum Chordata; class Mammalia; order Artiodactyla; family Giraffidae; genus Giraffa; species Giraffa tippelskirchi. The sequence goes on along the minus strand of NC_137275.1, from coordinate 76,664,564 downwards.
TCTACAGTAAAATTTCAATCTCCAAAATTTTTAGGTTATGAAATGAATATAAAATACCTAAACACTTGTTTTCCCCTTGACATTGAGTATTTGAGACTTAAGTACAAATGAGAAAAAAAGAGATACAGATTTTCTTCTCTTCCTGAAAGAGATTACAAGGAGTCTAAATTTTTTTCATGTTATACGTATTAGTTAATAGGAATTATGTTTTAAAAGGAAAAGTCAAGAAAAGCAAAGGAACATTTTAAATTTCAACTGTAAGGAATATAATACTATCACAAATGACTAAAGATAAAAAAAAAATCACTAACAACAACAACAAAAAACACAAAAATTGATGGAGTTGTGTTGAAACATTCAAAACCAGAATGATTTTTACAAAAAAAGAAAAATGTGTAAACCTTCAAATTTGGTCAAGAGTTATGATTTTGAATTTAGAGAACAAGTGAATAATGTGTTCACAATTAAAAGATAGGTATGTATGTGGTATCTTAATAATTCTACATTCAAATATGCAATTAAGTTGAATCCAATCATATTCACCATTGAACTTGAATAGCAGTAAAGAAAACAGGAACTCTTTCCTCATAGCTCAGTTGGTAAAGAATCTGCCCACAGGGCAGGAGACCCCAGTTCGATTCCTGGGTTGGGAAGAACCCCTGGAGAAGAAAATGTCAACTCACTCCAGTATTCTTGCCTGGAGAATCCCAAGGACAGAAGAACCTGGCAGGCTAGAGTCCAGGGGGTTGCAAGAGTCAGACAACTAAATCACCACCACTACCAATTCATACTACAGTTATTTGAAAGAAAAAAGGAGAAAGGAAAACTGACATTTACTAAGCAATTAAAAATAAGATATTTAAGGGTTACTCCATTCACGTTTATAATCTTCAAATTTTCAGGGGAATTAATGGGTCATTAAAAAAGTCAGGAGATGATTTTTGTCAGATAACTTCAAAGCATGAGATATAAACACTAAATATTCAAAAGATCATCACAGCTTTCCAATTAGCCTAACAAATGTTTCAAATGTTCAATAAATAGCTACTCAGACTGTCAAGAAATTCCACTGGTAAGTAGAAATGTATTTTATTTATAATGAATGTTTTTGAATCTGACAAAAATATTTGGGTTGGTTGATGCCTGTGTGCACTTGTGTATTATGTAAAAGCCATCTATTGTTTTGAATGTCCATCACATCTTGTTTTATCTTCTCATTTTAGTACTTGTCACAGATGATGCCCTAGGGCTGATATTCATGCTATGTCAGTGAGGCCCTCACTTTATTTCTCAAACAGAGAAGTGGTAAGATTTTAAACATGGATTATGTCCAGCGATTATCATTATTATCTTCATTAACATTTTCATCATTTATAACATTATTAGAGTGCCTTTTATGTGACACATACTTTGCCAAGAGTTTTACATATGTTATCTTATTCAATCCTATGACAAGTCTACAAGCTAGGTTCAATTATAGTTTCCATTTTATGCAAGCTAAAATTGAGACTACTGACTTATTATATTTAGTGTTTATAGCTTCCATCTTTTCCCTAAATGTAAGCTTCAAGACTGGAAGGTTATTTGTCTTTTCCTTTCATTAATCTATCACAAGTGCCTAGAATAATATCTACCATGTTAAAAAATACAATAACTACAACTACTCATTAATTAAATTAACAAATGAATCAAGAATGTCTATATATTAATGTCCTGTGATGTTCAATAAAACAAATCAAACAGTTACCTAACTGTGGTTAGTTTTCTCTTTATTTCTCAAATACTTGTTATCACTGGTTGGTAAACAAACCTTTACACCCCCTGCACAGGGCCTTTTTTGTATTTATCTAATCTTATCCTTTGGAGAAGGAAATGGCAACACACTCCAGTATTCTTGCCTGGAGGATTCCATGGACAGAGGAGCCTGGTGGGCTACAGTCCATGGAGTCACAGAGTCAGACACGACTTAACAACTAAAGGATGATGATGAATCTTATCCTTACTTATTTTTGTTTACCAAGATTCCTGACTAACATGTCATTTGCTGAAAGCAATACTGAAAATTAAAACCTTCAAAAGCTTCAAAAATGCTTAATAAAAGTTAGGATTCAACATTACTAAAAATAGCTTTGAGTGAGCACTAGATATTGTCACTTTGGCTTCAGTATTTGTCATTTGCTGCCATGAAATTTAAAGATCTTAAGCACAATATTTCCTTCAAATTCTGCCATGTTTTGAACTGGTATTTAGTTCAAAGAGAGGGAGAGGTTAGGTTGAATTTCAAGATCCATGTTTAAGAAGGGAATTGTTGTTCAGTCACTAAGTCGTGTCTGACTCTTTGCAACCCCATGGACTGCAGCATACCAGGCTGCCCTGTCCTTCACTATCTCCTATAGTTTGCTCAAACTCATGTTCATTAAGTGAGTGAGGCCATCCAGGTATCTCATCCTCTGTTGTCCCCTTCTCCTCTTGCCCTCAATCTTTCCCATGTGTGATTTTTTCCCATGTGTAATACTCTCCATTATGGGTTGAGCCATGTCTCCCACAAGTTTATACTGAAGCAAAAATCTGCAGTACTTCAGAATAAAACCTTATTTGGGAATTGAGTTGTTGCAGATGTTAAGATGAGGCCAAATGGAGTAGTACGTGTGTTAGTTGTTCAGTTGTGTCTGACTCTTTGTGACCCCATGGACTGTAATGTAGCCCACCAGACTCCTCTCTCCATGGGACTGTCCAGGCAAGAATACTGGAGTCAGTAGCCATGCTCTTCTCCAGGGGCTCTTCCCAACCCAGGGATCAAGCCTGGTTCTCCTGCATTACAGGCAGATTCTTTACTGTTTGAGCTACTTGGGAAGCCCATAATGGAGTAGGGTGGGCCCCTAATCCAATATAACTTCCATTATTATAAAAAGGGGAAATTTGGACATAAATATCACACAAATGCCATGTGAAGATGTAAGTAGAGATCTAGGTGATGCTTCTACAAGCCAGGAAGGCTGAAGATTGACAGCAATTCATCAGAACCAAGAGGAAAAGCAAGGAACTGAATCTTCTTAACAACCCTCAAAGGAACCAGCCCTGTCAATACCTTGCTCTCAGACTTCTACCTCCAGAAATACAAGACAGTATATTTATGCTGTTTAAACAACCCACTTTGTGGAACTTTGTTACAGCAGTGCTAACAAACAAGTACCCTCCTACCTTAGAACTTGTTCTATTTGTCATGTTAAAGGATTACCAAATCTTATCACTCAGATAAGATTTATTCCATTAAATACCAAGGTACACATCAAAATATACATAAACATTCAAAACAGCCAATTATTTTCATTGCTTTCCAGATACTGAGTTAATACCAAATGTCAGATATTCTAAACATATGGTTTAAAAGCAATGTAATTCGGAACATCAGAGGCAGGCATAACTAAATGTGTAACTACAAGCATATATAAAATCTTCCCTTCCTGCAAGATTGGAATTAATCCTACCCTGTTTCCCTCTGTTAGCAATAATTATTATGACTTACTGCATTGCTTCATTTCACTGAAAACATATAAACAGAAAAGTCATGAAAATATCTCCAGGTCAAAATTTATCTATAACAGTATTTTTTTTGAAAGATAATTATTTAATGTGTAAAAGCAAAAGCTCAGCCTGAATACAGTATAAATCTGAATACCAGCACTAACATGTATGCATTATGACCCAGTTTATCTGTCTGAGTGTCACATTAACTCTCACAGCTTGAGATGCCCCAGTGTTATTTCACAGCATAGCAGTGCATACACCAGTGAACATTATTACCTCTGAGAGACATAACAATTTCGGGAAATGAACCATTAAATTAGGACTTTTTTACCTACTTTTTGGTACATATCCATGCCATTAATTTTCTATGAAATGATGCATAGTATTTTAAGAATAAAAGTAATAAAAAGTAATTTATAGATATACAAGAAAAATAGTTTGTTCATAATCACACAGTGAAAAAGTGAGATACAAACTCTATTCAATGCAAGCATAAGAACAACTGGTAGAAAATTACCTCTGGCAAAGAAGAGATAAAGGCATAAGTCATTGATAACAGATTCTAAGTATATACATTTATCATTTCTATATTTAAAATTTTAAAAAGCATTCTATATTCATTCAAAAATTACACTTACATTCCTTCAAGACAAATTTTTGAGGAAAAAGAAATTATGAGCAAATGGGTAGCCACACAATATAAGATAAAAATGCAGTATCCTTTTCCAAGACTCCTCAAGATGAAGAAAACTACCCAAAAGAAAAGGTATCAATGCAATTTAACTATTACATTTAGCATATGTTAATTATAGTTACATTTAAATTCATCTAAGTGCTATGAAACTGGAAATATATTGCTAAAATAAGTTGTGGTAACCAAATTAAAGATTTTTATTGACTTGATAGTTTGAAAAAAATACAAATCTTGCATAAAAATTTTTGATCAGTTTAAACACATGGCAGTAATAAGTCTAGAAAATTTTTCAAGTGCATTCACATTTTCAGCAAGCAGTCAAGGATATATATTTGATTCTAACACAAATATCACTAGCACAACACCAAGATGTTCAATCTGTTTTCAATTTCCTACCTCATCTGCATTAAGGCAAGAGAGAAAAAGGCACAGTAATAGAGTGCTACCAGTTAACTTTCCTTAAGAAGAAAAAATAAAAGTAAATTAATTATATTTTAGGTTGGATTTGTAGTCTTGTCTATGCATCCTATTCTAGTCTATATTTTTGATTTGCAAATAGTTCCCCTTTTTCTTCTCAGCTTGTTTTGATTTGTGAAGAGAAAGATATAGCCAATTTAATGTATGACTTTGAATCAATAGAAATATCAACTTCAATAGTCCATATTTATGCCATCATACACATGACTGACAGCAGCATGCACAATTTTGCATCTGGTTTCACAGTATTCAACATGCACTAGTCCTGGGTTCTAAGTGTTTTACACTCTTACTCCATGATCACAGGTCCACACAATCAATGTGATTACAATGTGCTAAGTATGTTGTATATATCATCTCAAATTCTCACAACAATCTTGCCAGGAACATTTTGTTATATCTGTTTTATAGATTTTGGAACTAAAATTCAGAGAGCTTAAATGAATTGCTCAAAAATCACAGACAGTAAATGGTGAAGATGAGACACAAACTTTAAATTCAAATATTTGTCACTTTATGGCAAATAGAGGGGAGAATAATGGAAGCAGTGACAGACTTTCTTTTCTTGGGCTCCCAATCACTGCAGATGATGACTGCAGACATGAAATTAAAAGATGCTTGCTCCTTGGAAGAAAAGCTGTGACAAACATAGCATATAAAAAGCAGAGACATCACTTTGTCGACAAAGGTCCGTCTAGTCAAAGCTGTGGTTTTTCCAGTAGTCATGTATGGATGTGAGAGTTGGACCATAAAGAAGGCTGAGCGGTGAAGAATTGATTCTTTTGAACTGTGATGTTGGAGAAGACTCTTGAGAGTCCCTTGGTCTACAAGGAGATCAAACCAGTCCATCCTAAAGGGAATCAGTACTGAATATTCACTGGAAACTAATGTTGAAGCTGAAGCACCAATCCTTTGGCTCCTGATACAAACAGCCAACTCATTAGAAAATACCCTGATGCCAGGAAAGATTGAAGGCAGGAAGAGAAGGGGATGACAGAGGATGAAATGTTCGGATAGCATCACCGACTCAATGGACATGAGTCTGAGCAAGCTCCAGAAGATAGTGAAGAACAGGCAAGCCTGGCGTGCTGCAGTCCATGGGGCTGCAAAGAGTCAGACACAACTGAGCAACTGAACAACAACAACACAGAATCTGAGTTCTTTACAATATACACAGGCCATCTTGAAGAAAGTAAAACAATCCTAAAATAATAGTAAGAGGCTCAAGGAAGTTATCAGAAAGGAAAATGTCTGTGACATACACAGAAAAGAACATAGGTTCTATAATTTTTCACAAACGTTTTTGAATCTTATCCCTATCATTTATTAAGGGCTTCCCAGGTGGTACTAGTGGTAAAGAACACAGCTGTCAATTCAGGAGACATAAGAGATGCAGGTTCAATCCCTGGGTCAGGAAGATCCCCTGGAGGAGGGCATTTCAACCCACTGCAGTATTTTTGCCTGGAAAATCCCATGGACAGAGCTGCTTGGCGGGCTGCAGTTCCTACAGTCGAAAAGAGTTGGATACAACTGAAGCAACTTGGCATGCACACACCATTATTAAATGCATAATCTTCAACAAGTTATTAATACTTGGCAGCTGAGACTCAATAGCTCATCTGGAAGGATGGTAAGAATGATATACTAGTTCATAGAATGATACTGACAAATAAATAGGAAAATCCATGTGAAACCTGTTGGTACAACACCTATCAAAGAATTCATTCAACCCTTCATTTCTCCTTTCCTACTGAATAATGAAGGGATTGATGTCAGATATTGGGTCTTAAGGTATCAAAGAGCCACCACACTTTCTTATTCTCTCCCATTGCCTCATAGACTCATCACCCAAAGGCACTAAGTCAATGTCCAGGAAGAACAGACCTGAGTACCAACTTCTGTTCTTAAATCATGTGCAAACAGGCCTTCCCTCCTTCCACACTCCTGTGGTTACTCCTTGAAAAGTATTGCTTTTGGAAAGGAATTTGGTACCATTCATCAAAATGCAAGATCGGTGCACACTGTGAACCATCCCATTTCTAGGAATCAATCCAATGGAAATCCTTCCACATATGCCAAAAGAGACAAGTACTAAGTTATTTACTAAAGTAACTGTTTGTAAAGGAAAAATTATTAGAATTTACATTAATAAAGATTTTGACAAATTATCTGCAGTCAGTTCAACATCATCCTCCTATATCTACACACTCTCCGAAAATACAAGGATGAGACCAGTAGCTATCCTTCCCAAATTCCCAGAGTGCCCCAGATTGTGCCAATAAAAATACTTGAAAGAGATTTGAAAGAGTAAGATAAGCAATTATTTTCTGGTGCAGCTGAGGACAGGCACAAGGGAATTGGCAGATAGCTGGCTGAAAACTTGGGGAGTTTTGCCAACAGCTTTCAGGCATTCTCCTGAGAATTCAACACTTCTATACATAGGGAGCACAGATCTGCAGCATCAGCTCACCTGCTCAGCCTACACTTCCAGGTATCTTGATAGTTGGAGCTTCTCTAACTTTTGCTGTTCTGCCTTTCCAAGGTCACATAAGCCTCTAATTTCCTGTATTTATATTTTTCTTCTCCAAAATACTTAAAGTGGCTTTTATATTTTCTGACAGAACTCTGGTACATTGGGAGATAAGTTCTGCTGAGTCTGCTATTTCTGCATAACCTTTGAACAAAGGGCATTGACAGCTTTATGCAAGAATGTTTGCAAAGCTGTCCTGGGCAGGAAACAGATTTGCTTACATTCTCCTCCCCAGAGGCATTCCAGAGCAGCAAAGCAAGTACATCCCTCCAGGAGAAACGGCAGATTTGATTCCTGACCATGGTAATAAAGGTGGTATTTTCCTGTGGGGAAAGCTCCTTAGATGTTCTCTTATGAGATTAGAAGTATTCCTTCTTTGTGACAAAAAACTATGTACGTAGTATTCGGGGCTTCCCAGGTGGTGCAGTGGTAAAGAATCTCCCTCTCCATGTAGGAGACACAGGAGACTGGGTTTTGATCCCTTGGTCGGGAAGATACCCTGGAGAAGGAAATGACAACCTACTCCAGTATTCTTGCCTGGAAAATTCCATAGACAGAGGAGCCTGGCAAGCTGTCCATCGAGTCACAAAGACTTGGGTATGACTGAGCACACACATAGTATTCACTTAGACTCCTTCCTTATTGCCTTCATGGAACTTTGTGAGGGGTAGGTGGGGTGGGGTGGTGGGCAAACAGGCACAGAGGAACCAATGCAAATATGAATATCATGTTGTTCACTGTACCATGAGTAACGACCTATCTAAATTCACTGGTCTCACTGCTTGCTTATCAACCAAATCCACGAAATATGGCAAGATGCCCCAGTAGTTGCTAGCTGCTTTGAAACTTTGTGTCTACTTGTTGACATAATGGAATACCATGGATCAGTTCAGTTCAGTTGCTCAGTCATTTCTGACTCTTTGCGAGCCCATGAACCGCAGCATGCCAGGCCTCCCTGTCCATCACCAACTTCTGGAGTTTACTCAAACTCATGTCCTTCTAGTCGGTGATGCCATCCAGCCATCTCATCCTCTGTCGCCCCCTTCTCCTCCTGCACTCAGGCTTTCCCAGCATCAGAGTCTTTTCTAATGAATTGGCTCTTTGCATCAGGTGGTCAAAGTTTTAGAGCTTCAGCATCAGTCCTTCCACTGAATATTCAGGGTGGATTCCCTTTAGGATGGACTAGTTTGATCTTCTTGTTGTCCACAGGACCCTCAAGAGTCTTCTCCAGCACCACAATTTGAAAGCATCAATTCTTCAGCCCTCAGCAGAAGTTCTTTTTAATTGAGGAATAGATCAATACTTTAATCATCATAAGATGATATATTTGAACATTTCTGGATTTAAAAAATATCTCCAGTTTCTGCTATGTTGGTTCTGCTTTTTGCTTTAGATTTTAGTAATTTATTAAAATCCAAGACTTCAAATAAAATATTTCTCAAAGTTTAAACAAGGCCTTGCCACCACTAACATTTCCTTGGTACATGAACTCTTTTTCAATCTAATTAATCTATAGATTAAAAAAAGAAAAACATACAAAATGCTTAAAATTTTTGATGACAGCAATACATACACTGTCTTAGATTTTTCAACACTTAATAGACAATATGGTAAAGAAACTTCACCAAATATAAGAATCCCAAAGACATTTAAAGTTAAGACAAAATAAACCTTTTAATTAATGTTTATTGAGGATCTATAATGTGTAAATTGCTATTTTAGTAGTGTGAATATACATAAATTTTGTCATCTTTGCCCTTTAGATATTACAAAATAAAAAGGTAAGTTTAAATTGCTAGTGGATGTTTGGACTAACAAGAATTAAAGTGATTCAAGTAAGTCACTTTCAGGAGTTTAGAAGAGGGTAATCACATTTGCTGCCTCTGTAGTGAAATAAGACGGAGAAGGAAATGGCAACCCACTCCAGTACTCGTGCCTGGAAAATCCTATGGACAGAGGAGCCTGGTAAGCTGCAGTCCATGGGTTCGCTAAGGGTCGGACACGACTGAGCGACTTCACTTTCACTTTTCACTTTCATGCATTGGAGAAGGAAATGGCAACCCACTCCAGTGTTCTTGCCTGGAGAATCCCAGGGACGGGGGAGCCTGGTGGGCTGCCGTCTGTGGGGTCGCACAGAGTCAGACACAACTGAAGTGACTTAGCAGCAGTGAAAAAAGAAGAATTGAACAAGAACATAACATTTTATTACAAGCCTTGAAGACTGATTACTAATACTCATAGTAAACAGATTATAAAAAAAAAATATGGTAAATGAAATACTAATTCATTAGGAAGCTACTGGAATTCTGTGCTCCACAAATGAAGATATGTTCCAAGATGACTAATTTAAATGTATAAAAGGGAGTAAATATCTAAGTGAGGAATACCAGTCAGCATGCCATTGCCCCAGTTCAGATAAGAGCCAAAAAGAGCCTGACATTAGGCAGTGGCAGAGAGTCACAGAGATGAACTGAAATGACTTGGGAAGGAAAAATTCAGTCATTAGAGAAAAACAGATTAAATGATTTCAGGGTGTTCAGTTTCTATCAATGATTAAAAAAAACTCTAGTAAAAACTACAGATGAAAAAATTAAGAAAGGTAAAGGAAGAAAGATTATAGAAAAAGTATAAATAGATAAGCCCAGAATAGGACAGGTTATTCTCAGCAAGAAAGAGGGTTTATTTTAGAGTTCAGCCAGGTCAGTTCAGTCGCTCAGTCATGTCCGAATCTTTGCGACTCCATGGACTGCAGCACGTCTGTCCATCACCTACTCCTGAAGCTTACTCAAACTCATGTCCACCGAGTCAGTGATGCCATCCAACCATTTCATCCTCTGTCACCCCCTTCACCTTCTGCTTTCAATCTTTCCAAGCATTGGGGCCTTTTCAAATGAGTCAGTTCTTTGCATCAGGTGGCCGAAGTACTGGAGCCTCAGCTTCAGCATCAGTCTTTCCGATGAATCTTCAGGACTGATTTCCTTTAGGATGCACTGGTTGGATCTCCTTGTGGTCCAAAGGACTCTCAAGAGCCTTCTACAACACCACAGTTCAAAAGCATCAATTCTTCGGCACTCAGCTTTCTTTATACTCCAAATCTCACATCCACACATGACTACTGGGAAAACCATAGCTTTGACTAGATGGACCTTGTTGGCAAAATAATGTCTTTGCATTTTAATGTGCTATCTAGGTTGGTCAAAACTTTTCTTCCAAGGAGCAAGCATCTTTTAATTTCGTGGCTGCAGTCATCATCTGCAGTGATTTTAGAGCACCCAAAAATAAAGTCTGTCACTCTTTCCATTGTTTCCCCATCTATTTGCCATGAAGTGATGGGACCAGATGCCATGATCTTAGTTTTCTGAATGTTGAGTTTTAAGCAAACTGTTTCATGTTTCTCTTTCACTTTCATCAAGAGGCCCTCTAGTTCTTCTTTGCTTTCTGCCATAAGGGTGGTGTCATCTGCATATCTGAGGTTATTGATATTTCTCCCAGCAATCTTGATTCCTGCTTGTGCTTCATCCAGTCCAGTATTTCTCATGATGCACTCCGTATATAAGTTAAATAAGCAGGGTGACAATATAAGCCTTGATACTTCTTTCCATATTTGGAACCAGTCTGTTGTTTCATGTCCAGTTCTAACTGCTGCTTCTTGACCTGCATACAGATTTCTCAGAAGGCAGGTCAGGTGGTCTGGTATTCCCCTCTTTAAGAATTTTCCACAGTTTGTTGTGATCCACACAAAGTCAATTTTAGAGTTAGACGTGAAGAAAATGTGAAAAAGATGCATGTAAAATACAGAGAAGTATTAGTATATTTTAAGTGGTGAGGAGGAAAATGTGAGCTAATGTCTGGCCTTGAAATTCACATCAAAATAGAAAACTAAATCATTTTCTGGAGGTGTAGTACTATACTAGGATTATTCTCCCTACCTCCATCTTCTACTCATCCTTACTCAACAAACCCTTCAGACTTAACCCCCTCTCTCTCATTCTAATTTTAATAAATGTTTCTCTATTCTACCCAACTTAACATCTCTCCCTTTGACTCTCATCTCTCTATATGTTCATTATTCTTTAGCACACTTTCTTATATTTTAGTTACTGGTATATTTGCCTTGTCACACCAATCCTTATTGATTATAATCTACTTCATGGGTATGGACCATGTTCCATTTCCACAGTATTAGAAAACCATGACATAAATTATCTTATGTGCAGACCAGTCATTTCTTATCTGGGGCTTCCTAATGGCTCAGTGGTAAAGAATCTGCCTCCCAATGCAGCAGATTCAGATTCAATCTCTGGATCAGGAAGGTCCCCTGGAAAAGGAAATTGCAACCCACTGAAGTTTTCTTGCCTGGGAAATCCAATGGACAGAGGACCTGGAGGGCTCCAGTCCATGGGGCTGCAGAATAGTCGGATACAAGGCGGCAACTAAACAACAACAGCAGCAATACTTATTTATTTAGAGTCATAGAGTATGTTAATTCTGTTTGACTACCAGTATAAGTCAGAACAACATTGTCTTATTTCTTTATATCTACATATATCTATGGTCTTGTGGTTTGTTGTTTAGTCACTGAGGCCTGTCTGATTCCTTAAAATTACATGGGATAATTAAGAATAAATTGCGGGAGTCTTATCACATATGCTTCTCCTTTCTTGATCTTTATCTTTTATGAGACAGTTTAAATGCAAAAGTGAGGGTCTAACTATCCAGTTAATTTATTCAGAATGATGACTAAAAAAATTACTACAAACAACAGAATTAGAGTCCCCTGTTCATATATAAATCCAACCATTTCACAAGTATTTATTTAACATTTGACTATGTGTCGTCAGCCAGAGACCTAGAAATGAACTATATGTCTCTCTTTTAAAGAACTTAGAACTCAGGGTAAAAGAAAGAAAAGAAAACAATGTATTTCAGCAGTATAAATTAGCTTTCAACAATCCAGTTCTCTCTGGCAAAGTTATGACCTTAAGTAAGTTTTTTGATTTCTTGCATTGAGATTTCTAGAATTGGTATTCACAGATGTTAAGCAGTAGCGAAATTAAAAATCCAAATATTTATAATTTTTCTGTTATGGGATGGGGAGGGAGGTGGGTGGGGGGTCCAGGAAGGGGAACACACGTAAACCCATGGCTGATTCATGTCAATGTATGGCAAAAACTATTACAATATTGTAAAGTAATTAGCCCCCAACTAAAATAAATAAATTTATAAAAAAAAAAAAAAAAAAAAAGGTGAGGAAAGAGCCAGATAGGCAGAGAGGTGGCAGGGAGGACATTTCAGATAATGAATATGCCATTTACAAGATCAAAAACAAGGCTAGCTGGAGAGGACAGTAATAACAGATAACACAAAAGATGGATCTTGGGAGGCCAGAGTCTTCATTTGGGCCAGGGAAGAGTAACTCACTGAAAGATCTTGAGCAAGAGAGTCACCGGATGAAAGCAACACCTTCGAAATTGTGACAGTAATTCCTTGCCTGCATGAAACAGCCTGCAATACTCAGATCACTCCACATATATTATTTCACTTGAATATCACAACTTCCAATGAGGGATAGAGTTATCATTGCCTTCTGTGGCTGAGAAAACAGATGGGAGAAGTTTAAATGACTTGCCTAAGAGCATACATCTAAGGCAAGGAGCTAAAGCTAGAGCCCCATCCACTATTCTGTCATGTCATGGGAAGGGCATGGCTTTTGAAACCAGGCAGATCTGAGTTCCAATGCTGGTTCTGCCAGTTACCAGTAAGCTGTGTGGCCTGGGACAGGTTATTAACCTCTCTGAACCTCAGTTTTCTCCTTTCTCAAATAAGAATAACAACATACCTTAGAGAGACACAAGTATGTCATGAGGCCTAAAGTAATGATGGTCCAAAGTAATGATGGCTTAAAGAGAAGTCTTACCAATATGACTTTCCTTCCTCTTTTCTACTGCTGCCCACTCAGATCCTGAACAAACCAAGTTATTGACCCAACTTCCTTCTGTCTCCCAGTGATGTCAGTGAAGCTCTGGAGGCAAGTGATTTCAACCTCATGACCAAGGGGTGTGGATCCTGGGTTCAGCAAGGCTACAGCCCCATCACAGCCAGGCGAGGGGTTGTGCCAGCTGGAGGGTTCTCTGCCAAACAGCATGCCCCCGCTGGGAGCAAGCTGCTTCAGAAGAGAAGGGCCGAGTTGCAGAGAGACTAGTGATGGCCTGAAGCTGTGCAGCACACTCCCACCCTTCATTGATAGGGCAGGCGTGGGGTGGTTTTTATTTAAAAAAAATAAATAAACAGGATTTAAAAGAACAGCCCACGCAAATGACTTATTAGAAATCTCACTTTGACTTATCATTTGGAATAAAAATTTTTTTTTATCCTGGCAAAAAAAAAAAAAAAAAAAATTTCTAATTACATTTTGTAAATCATTCTATGTTGTTGCTGTTTGCTTTTTAGTTAATTAGTCTTAACAAATAATCTCCAAAACAATTTAAATCTTAAAAGTATTTTGTGGTGAAAAGAAACAGTATTTTTTTTTAACTGTTCATTAGTAATAGATGAAAGCTTACAGTGTTCCACTGGATTCGTGGTCTCTGAAGGAGATTTAACTCCAGGAAAAAAGACTGTCTCAGTCACTCAGAACTTTGTGTAGTAGAAATTTTATTAAAGTGATAGTGATAGAAAAAGCTTCTGATATAGACATCAGAAGGCGGATAGAAAGACTACCCGCCTTGCTAGTTTTAAGCAGGGCATTATATACTTTTCTGCTAGCTGTTGAAAATAGAAAAAATACCTCAAGGCTGTAAAAATCTTGCCCAGACCCTTTCCCATAACATACATTCTGAGATGACATCAGCATGAGATTAGCTGGAAGGAGAGGGTTAACTAAGAGTTCAAGGAGGTGGAAGTTTTACCCAGACCTTCTTCCATATCATACATTCTGAGCTCCAAAAAAGCATGTCCTTGATCAAGATATACTGCTACCTACAAGGCCTGTGTATCTAAGGCAAAAGAACATGATAAAGAATGTTCACCTACTCCTTAATAGTGTCTTAGGCTTGGACATATTATCAATCTGCCTAAGTCAACTCTCTGATTAGTTTAAAAATATATTTCAAAATCTTTACTAGGTTTGGGTATAAAATTCTAGAGCATGGTCTTATTGTAAAGAAACAATGAAAAAAAATGTATCTCTTTCTTTTTAGTCACTAAGTCGTGTCTGACTCTTGAGACCCCATGGATTGTAGCCTGCCAGCCTCCACTGTCCGTAGGATTCTCCAGGCAAGAATACTGGAGTGGGTTGCCATTTCCCTCTCCAGGGAATCTTTCTGACCCAGGGATTGAACCCAGGTTTCCCTGCTAAAGGCAGCTTCTTTACTGACTGAGCTACGAGGGAAGCCCCCAAAATGTATAAGTTTTACATTTTTCTTTAAAATCTTTGCTATGTTGTCCCACACTGAAGGGTGTCAATTTGAAAAAAAATATATTTTTTTTAATAGAAAATTATTGGGAGAATAGGTCTTCAACAACTAAGTCATTCAAGTTCTTTGTTTTAGAATCTTCTGAGAGTGAAAAAGTTGGCTAAAAGCTCAACATTCAGAAAACTAAGATCACGGCATCCAGTCCCATCACTTCATGGCAGATAGATGGGGAAAAAGTGGAAACAGTGGCTGACTTTATTTTTTAGGCTCCAAAATCACTGCAGATGGTGACTGCAGCCATGAAATTAAAAGATGCTTATTCCTTAGAAGGAAAGTTATGACCAACCTAGACAGCATATTAAAAAGCAGAGACGTTGCCTTGCCGACAAAGGTCCATCTAGTCAAAGCTATGGTTTTTCCAGTAGTCATGTATGGATGTGAGAGTTGGACTATAAAGAAAGCTGAGCGCCAAAGAATTGATAGTTTTGAACTGTGGTGTTGGAGAAGACTCGTGAGAGTCCCTTGGACTGCAAGGAGATCCAATCAGTCCATCCTAAAGGAGATCAGTCCTGAGTGTCCATTGGAAGGACTGATGTTGAAGTTGAAACTCCAATACTTTGGCCACCTGATGTGAAGAGCTGACTCATTTGAAAAGACCCTGATGCTGGAAAAGATTGAAGGCAGGAGGAGAAAGGGATGACACAGGCTGGATGGCTGGATGGCATCACCAACTCAATGGACATGAGTTTAGGTAAACTCAGAGAGTTGGTGATGGACAGGGATGCCTGGTGTGTTGCGGTCCCTGGGATCGCAGAGTTAGACATGACTGACCAACTGAACTGAACTGAACTGATGAAATAATTTAAATATATTTATAGAAAGACAGGAAGTAGATGCAATGCCATAAATCAATGAAGTAAATCTCAGCACCATCGGATTTTTTTCACTTTGCAGTGCTAAAGGGAAAACCTATAAACACAAAAGATTCCTAATATTAATCAATTTTGAAAATGTATAAAAAATAAACCACAGTGAATTGACCATAAGCCATCTGCTTATTAAAATGAGTACTTGAGTTTTCTACAAATTTTTCTTGGTTATTCTCAAGGAAAAAATAGTCTGAGGAAACAATTTGAACGATACTACTTGATTGCATAAGAAAAGAGGAACTTGGTGGGTAAAACGAAGGATTGTAGGGACAGGTATGAAAGGCTTGAACCTGGATCCACCCCATATTAACTATATATCATGAACTACTTACACTTATTCAAATACTAAATAATTTGTTCATTTAACAGATACTAATTGTGCATACACTCTATGTTAGGTATTTACATTAGTTTTCCATGTTAACTGTAAACAAATTACCACAAACTTAATGGCTTAAAATGATACAAATATCATTTTATAGTAGATCAGAAGAAGTGACATGGGGCTCACTGGGATAAAATAAAAAATGTTGGCATGGCTGATGTTCCTATTTCATGGCTACAGGAGAGAATTCCCTTCTTGCCTTTTCCAGTTCTGGAAGTTGCCTGCATTTCTTGGAACATGACTTCTTTCCCTTTTTTCAAAGCCAGAAATGAAAAGTTGAGTTCTCCTCACATTAGTATATTGGGGGATTGCCAACACACTCAAAATATCCAAATCAAGCACTGAAAATCATTTGCACAAGCTTGGTTATGTTAACTGCTTTGATGTTTGAGTTCAACTTATATGCAGAGTACATCATGAGTAACGCTGGGCTGAAGGAAGCACAAGCTGGAATCCAGATTGCCGGGAGAAATGTCAATAAACTCAGATATGCAGATGACACCACCCTTATGGCAGAAAGTGAAGAACTAAAGAGCCGCTTGATGAAAGTGAAAGAGGAGAGTGAAAAAGTTGGCTTAAAGCTCAACATTCAGAAAACTAAGATAATGGCATCCGGTTCCATCACTTCATGGCAGATAGATGGGGAAACAGTGGAAACAGTGGCTGACTTTATTTTTCTGGGCTGATGGTGACTGCAGCCATGAAATTAAAAGACGCTTACTCCTTGGAAGGAAACTTATGACCAACCTAGGCAGTATATTAAAAAGCAGAGACATTACTTTGCCAACAAAGGTCCGTCTAGTCAAGGCTATGGTTTTTCCAGTAGCCATGTATGGATATGAGAGTTGGACTGTGAAGAAAGCTGAGCAGTGAAGAATTGATGCTTTTGAACTGTGGTGTTGGAGAAGACTCTTGAGAGCCCTTTGGACTGCAAGGAGATCCAACCAGTCCATCCTAAAGGAGATCAGTCCTGGGCGTTCATTGGAAGGACTGATGTTGAAGCTGAAACTCCAATACTTTGGCCACCTCATGCTAAGAGTTGACTCATTGGAAAAGACCCTGATGCTGGGAAAGATTGAGCGCAGGAGGAGAAGGGGACAACAGAGGATGAGATGGCTGGATGGCATCACCAACTCGATGGACGTGGGTTTGGGTGGACTCAGGGAGTTGGTGATGGACAGAGAGGCCTGGCATGCTGCGGTTCATGGTGTTGCAAAGAGTTGGACACGACTGAGTGACTGAACTGAACTAAACTTGAGTTCGACATAAGTAAAGGGTGAAAAGCCTTCTTGATCATATTTCCACATGCAATTCTCTACTTCAATATATCAAAAACATTCTGTTTTTAAAAGAAATTTTGACAGGTGATGAAAACTGGATACTGTATAATAATGTGGAATGAGGCAAGCAAAATGAGCCACCAATAATCACATTGAAGTCCAGTCTTCATTGAAGAAGCTGATGTTGTATATACTGTGGGATTTGAAGGGAGTCCTCTATTATGAACTCTTTCTGGAAAACCAAACAATTAATTGCAACAAGTATTGCTCCATATTACATCAAATGAAAGGAGCACTGTGAAAAGCATCTAGAATTAGTCTACAGAAAACATACTCTTCCATCAATACAAGGCAAGAACACATGTTTCTTTGATGAATAGGCAAAAAACTGTTATAGCTTGACTGGGAAGTTCTGATTCATCTACCATAGTCACCAAACACTGTACCTTCAGAATATTTTCATCTTTAAGAAATTATCTTAATGGAAAAATTTCATTTCCCAGGAAGACTGTAAAAGGCATCTGGAACAGCTCTTTGCTCAAAATGATTTATATGTGTTCAACAAATTCTTTGATGAAAATGAAAAATGTGTCTTTCATGTTTACCTAAAAACCAAAGGAACTTTTTGGCCAACTCAATATCAACTTCCTGGGTTCTCCTCTTGAGTCTCTTTGGGAGGGGGGTAGAAATTCACTCTTTGTCACTGACAATCTCATTCTGTTAGAAGAATTACGATTCTTGAGGCTGAAATAATTGGAATCCTCATTACCTTTGCTGGCTCTCACTGGAAATTGGCAATTAAAAGTTACCCACATTCTCTGCCATGAGGCACCTTTACTTCAATCAACAAAAGGCAGGTCAAGTTTTTCTTATTCTTGTAATTTTAATTCATCTTTCACTGACCTCTAGACCCAGACTTAGAAATCTCTAAAGATTAGGTCAAGCAAACCTGGATAATTGCTCTATTTAATGGTAAATGATTTGGGATGTTAATTACATATGCAAAAGTCTTTTGCCTAGGTACTTAAGCTAATCATGGGAGTGAAAGTCATCATACTCACTGTCTTAGGGGATTATACAGGATATATACCTCAGTAGGTGGGAAACTTGGAGACCATCTTAGAATTCTGTATACCACATGACATTTGACTTAACTGGCATAATTATAAATTTGTAGTCTTTTTCTCTTAAGTTATATATTTTATATTACTGGGCACTAATGATGAAAAAGTTCTTCCCTGGTAGCTCAGCTGGTAAAGAATCTGCCTGTAATGCAGGAGACCCTGGGTTGATTCCTGGATCAGGAAGATCTGCTGCAGAAGGGATAGGCTACCTACTCCAGTATTCTTGAGCTTCCTGGTGGCTCAGTTGGTAAAGGATCCGCCTGCATCATGGGTGACCTGGGTTCAAACCTTGGGTTGGGAAGATACCCTGGAGAAGGGTATGGCTATCCACTCCAGTATTCTGGCCTCACCTACTAGTGTACCAAGATGACAGAGTAGAAGGACGTGTGCTCATCTTCTCCTGAAAGAACTTCCAAACTGCAACTCGCTGCTGAACAACCATCAACAGGAGAATGTTGGATCCCACCAAAAAAAGATAACTCACATTCAAGGGCAAAGGAGAAGCCCGAAAAAAGATGGTAGGAAGGGAGAAATCACGTTTAGAATCAAACCCCATACCCGCCAGAGACACTCAGAGGGCTCAAACAAAACCTGCACACCAGGACCCAGACTTCACAGAGACTGAGCCAGACCTGCCTTTTAGTGTCCTGTGGAGACATGGGTCAGCGTGGCCTATCACAGAGACAGGGGCTCTGGCCGCAGCAGACCTGGGAGGCGCAGTGTGTGGTGTAAGTCCTCTTGGAGGAGGTTGCCATTAGCCCCACCATAGAGCCACTGAGCAGATGACCCACAAACTGGAGACCAATTATACCAAAGAAGTTCTCTGTTACAAAAGTTCTAGGACACACTACAGATTTCCAAACCTAGGTATCTGCCTAATGGACTGAGAAACCCGCAGGGAATTTGACTTTGGAAGCTAGTGGGGTTTGATTACAGAACTTCCACAGGACTGGGGAAACAGACTCTTAGAGAGCACAAACAAAACCTTGTGTGCACCAGGACACAGGAGAAAGGAGCAGTGACCCCACAAGAAATTGAGTCAGACTTGCCTGTGAGTGTCCAGGCGTCTCCAGCAGAGGCATGGGTCAAAGCGGCCTGCAGAAGTCCTTTTGAAGGTAATTACTGCCATCACCCCTACCATAGTTTGGCCTCAGGCCAAATAACAGGAAGGGAACATAGCCATAATCCAACAGAAAACTGGATTAAAGATTAACTGAGCATGGCCCTGCCCTGAACAAGACCCAGATTTCCCTACAGCCAGTCACTCCCATCAGGGAGCCTCCACAAGCCTCTTATTCTTATCCATCAGAGGGAAGACAGAATGAAAACCACAGCGAAAGAAAACTAACTAAACTGATCACAGGGACCACAGCCTTGTCTGACTCAATGAAACAATGACCCATGCCATGTAGGGCCAGCCAAGACCAACGAGTCATGGTGGAGAGTTCTAATAAAACGTGGTCCACTGGATAAGGGAATGGCAAACCACTTAAGTATTCTTGTCTTGAGAACCTTATGAACAGTATGAAAGGCAAAAAGAAATGACAATGAAAGATGAACTTTCCAGGTTGGTAGGCACCCAATATGCTACTGGAGAAGAGTGGAGAAATAGCTCCAGAAAGAATTAAGAGACGGAGTCAAAGCAAAAACTATGCCCAGTTGTGGATGTGACTGGTGATAGAAGTAATGTCCAATGTTGTAAAGAGCAATACGGCATAGGAACCTGGAATGTTAGGTCCATGAATCAAGGCAAATTGGAAGTGGTCAAACAGGAGATGGCAAGAGTAAACATAAAAATTTTAGGAATCAGTGAACTGAAACAGATGGGGATGGGCAAATTTAATTCTGATGATCATTCTATCTACTACTGTGGGGAAGAATACTGTAGAAAATGCAGTAGCCCTCATTATCAACAAAACAGTCTGAAATGCAGTACTTGGGTGCAATCTCAAAACGATATAATGATCTCTAGTCCTTCCCAAGGCAAACCACTCAATATCATGGTAATCCAAGTCGATGCTCCAACCACTAATGCTGAAGAAGTTGAAGTTGAACAGTTCTATGATGACCTACAAGACCTTTTAGAACTAACATCAAAAAAAAAAAGATGTCCTTTTCATCATAGGGGACTGGAATTCAAAAGTAGGAAGTCAAGAGATTCCTGGAGTAAAGGGCAAGTTTGGCTTTGGAGTACAAAATGAAGCAGGCCAGAGGCTAACAGAGCTTTTTCTAGAGAACAAACTTGTCATAGCAAACACCCGCTTCTAACAAAACAAGAGATGAATCTATACTTGGACATCATCAAATGGTCAACACCGGAATCAGACTCATTATATTCTTTGCATCTGAAGATGGAGAAGCTCTATACAGTCAGCAAAAACAAGACCAGGAGCTGACTATGGCTCTCACATCATGAACTCCTTATTTCAAAATTCAAACTTAAATTGAAGAAAGTAGAGAAAACCACTAGACCATTCAGGCATGACCTAAATCAAATCCCTTAACGATTATTAGAGTTAAGGGATAAGATCTGATAGACAGAGTATCTGAAGAACTATGGATAGAGATTTGTGACATTGTACAGGAGGTGGTGATCAAAACCATCCCCAAGAAAAAGAAATGCAAAAAGGCAAAACAGTTGCCTGACAAGGCCTTACAAATAGCTGAGGAAAGAAGATAAGTGAAAGCAAAGGAGAAAAGGAAAGATACATCCGTCCGAGTGTGGACTTCCACAGAATAGCAAGGAGAGATAAGAAAGCCTTCCTAAGTGATCAATACAAATAAATAGAGGAAAACAATAGAATGGGAAAGACTAGAGATCTCTTCAAGAAAATTAGAGATACCAAAGGAACATTTCACGCAAAGCTGGGTACAATAAAGGACAGAAACAGTATGGGCATATCAGAAGCAGAAGATATTAAGAAGAGGTGGCAAGAATACACAGAAGAAACATACAAAAAAGACCTTATTGACCCAGATAATCAAGATGGTGTGATCACTCACCTAGAGCCAGACATCCTGGATGTGAAGTCAAGTGGACCTTAGGAACCACCCCTACGTACAAAGCTACGTAATCAGAGGTCATGGAAATCCAGTTGAGCTATTTCAAGTCCTAAAAGATGATGCTCTGAAAGTGCTGCACTCAATATGCCAGCAAATTTGGAAAACTCAGCAATGGCCACAGGAATAGAAAATATCAGTTTTCATTCCAATCACAAAGAAAGGGAATACCAGAGAATGTTCAAACAACTGCACAATTGCACACATCTCACACGGCAGCAAAGTAATGCTCAAAATTCCCCAACTAGGCTTCAACAGTTCATGAACTGAGAACTTCCAGATGTTCAAGATGGATTTAGAAAAAGCAGAGGAACCAGAGATCAATGCCAACTTCCATTGGATCACAGAAAAAAGCAAGAGAATTCCAGAAAAACATCTACTTCTGCTTTATTGACTATGCCAAAGCATATTTGACTGTGTGGATCATAACAAACTGTGGAAAATTCTTAAAAGAGATGGGAATACGTACTACTACCTTACCTGCTTCCTGAGAAATCTATATGCAGGTCAAGAATTAACAGTTAGAAATGAACATGGAACAAAGGACTGGTTCCAAATTGGGAAAAAGTACGACAAGGCTGTATACTGTCACCCTATTTATTTAACTTATATGAAGAGTACACGATGCAAAATGCTGGGCTAGATGAAGCACAAACTGGAATGAAGAATGCCAGGAGAAATATCAATAACTCCAAATATGCAGATGACACTACCATTATGATAGAAAGCAGAGAGGAACTAAAGTGCCTCTTGATGAAATTCAAAGAGGAGAGTGAAAAAGCTGGCTTCAAACTCAACATTCAAAAAACTAAGATCATGGCATCCAGTCCCATCACTTCATGGCAAGTAGATGGGGAAACAATGGAAACAGTGACAAACTTTATTTTCTTGGGCTCCAAAATCACTGCAGATGGTGACTGCAGTCATGAAATTAAAAGATGCTTGCTCCTTGGAAGAAAAGCTCTGACAAACCTATACAGCACATTAAAAAAGCAGAGACATTACTTTGTCAACAAAGGTCTGTATAGTCAAAGCTATGGTTTTTCCAGTAGTCATTATGGATGTGATGGTTGTATCATAAAGAGGGCTGAGCACCGAAGAACAGATGCTTTTGAACTGTGGTGTTAGAGAAGACTCTTGAGAGTCCCTTGGACTGAAAGGAGATCAAACCAGTCAATCCTGAAAGAAATTGGTCCTGAATATTCATTGGAAGGACTGATGCTGAAGCTGCAGCTCTGATACTTTGGCCACTTGATGCAAAGAAATGACTCTTTAGAAAAGACCGTGATGCTGGCAAAGTTTGAAGGCAGGAGAAGATGGGGACAACTGAGGATGAGATGGTTGGATGGCATATCCAACTTGATGGACACGGGTTTGAGCAAGCTCCGGGAATTGGTGATGGACAGGGAAGCCTGTTGTGCTGCATTCCATAGGGTCACAAATAGTCATGAATGTGTGACTGAACTGCACTGATGAAAAAATACGTTCCAATCAAAAGTAAGTTGTTGTGTATTCTTTTTTTTTTTTTTAAACTGTATTTAATGGCATTCTCTTTCATAAAAACAAGTGTAGTAGAATAAAGGTGTCTGGAAACTCTTTGCTCTTTCTCCCACTAAGAGGTCGAGTATAATTCCCTTGGCTTTGTTTTTCTTTTTTTTTAAATTAGTTTATTTTCTATTTTTTAACTTTACAATATTGTATTTGTTTTGCCATACATTGACATGTATCCACCATGGGTGTACATGTTTTCCCCTTCCAGACCCCCCTTCCACCTCCTTCCCCATCCCATTCCTCTGGGTCATGAATTACATTTAATCCCTGAAACATTTTTATTTAACATTTATGACTCTCTTTTGATATTAAAAAAAGTAATGTGATTTTTTCTCTTAATAGTTTCATCCATGGTTGATTTTTTTTTAACTTCTTGTATTTTGCTGAAGTTAAAGAAACAGACGTGCTACTATATGACAATTTAAAAAAAGGTATTCTCATTTGAGAATTGTGATCTCTGAGATAAAGACAAGCTTGACTGGAAATCAATGCTCAGGATATTTTATGCAAAAAGTTATTTAAAAATACAGTCATCAGTAAGATAAGAGTTAACATTTTCCACACACTTGATAGAAATTTTATTTGCCTTTTCTTACCATCTATAAAAATAATTTTAAATATATCAGAATTCATAGAAGTATTCATCAGTCCAAATAGCATATTTGTAAATCTAATAAATTTGGAAGAATGTAATAAAATGAACTGAATAAAAAAATAACACTGAGTGGAAGGATGTACAGTAGATAGGATTATTCTGAGATTTAATAAAGGGCAATAAAATCTACTAACTACAATGAAAAATAAATTTAGCTCACAGAAAACAATGTACTTGAAAACTGAAAATGCTACCAATATTGATTCTTGAGATTACTGATTAGCATATCAAGCTAAGTAATTTCTCAATAGTTAAAAGCGGTGAGTTTGTAATAGTCAAAATAGTCAATTTTTCATAGAATATGCAAAAAATTATAATTTTTATCAAGTCTGAATTAACCAGATAATTGAACCAATTTACCACTTCAGTTTTGATGTCTGAACATTATTGTCAACATAATAATACCTCAAAGAGCTTCTTTAAATATGCATGTCTCCCACACACTATTGCCAAATTTGAATTACAGTTTTGGATCAGGTGGTCCACAGCTAAGAGAACAGAAAGAAAGGAATTCCTGTCAGTGAACAAGTTCATCAGACTCAGTTGACAGAAAAGTACTTTAGAACCTGGGTTTGATTGTACACTGGTATTAGCCAACTGATAAATAATTTCAACATTCTCAGTATTTGATACTTCATAAAGTGTTTTTATAGTGACTTCTAATTTGATTTTTATACTAACCATGTAAAGTAGTAGTTTCATTCCCATGAAATACATATTTTACCAACTATTGTGTAATCAACTAATAAAGAATTCCAGATTCAGCAAATTCTTCCTTCTTCAATGTTTAAAGGGAATCTCTGGGATTCCCATATTTAAAGGAAAAAAGAAAAGGAAATCTACTCTACTCAGCTTATGAAATTGATCAACCATTCCCCACTGGATAATACCCACCACAAAGTACCACAATATACATCAATCCCTGCCACTTCTACCAAAATTTCACAAAGAATCATTAATTTCCACCCAAACGCCCAGGTTTTGCCCTAGTAAGAACCTTTTTTGCTTAACTTTGTCTAGACATACAAGGAGATCTCCTGCAGAGGGTTAATTAGTTCCTATGCTAAGGTATTTTTGGCAGGCCTGTGCTGCCCATTTGACAGGCAAGACAAACATGAGAAGGCATTTCTAAAATCTGGTACTGAATAAAAAATAAATAAAATCTGGTACAAAACACAATTTAGATCGAAGCCAGGGTATGCCTTCCTCTACCTAAACTGAACTTTCTTACCTCAACTCAAATTACAGATGAGGAAAATGAGGTATAAAATACTTTGATGAAAACGGAGGTAAATATTTTGATCAAGGTCACACAGAGAGCAGGGAGCTGAATTAAGAATCTGTTATCAAAGTCCAAGTTATTTCCACTAAAGGAAGTTCCTCCAAAATATTTCTTGACAAAATATTAGACACTAACTATATATAACCACACAATATATGTATTTTTTTTTTCTCTCTCACACACATACACACAGAATATATTTTTCCTTAACAAGATATGAAACTTGCATCAAATAGAACCAACCCAAGCAGATCTGGACCAGGTCTTCTTTCCTTACTGCCTCAAAGTGATTATCTTATCATTCCATTTCTCTATTTTTGCTCTTAACAAAAATGAAGAGCTGAAATGGCCTTTTAAAAGTTTTTTTTTTTTTTCCCTTGAAAAAAATATTACAATTTATTTTTTACTTGTGCTAATGACTAAAGTGTTTAAAGTGTTTTTTTAACCACCTTCTTTGTAGATTAGTGCTGACTGATCCATATATTCTAATGACAGTTGACAGGAGTAATTTTGAGGTACTATAAACATGAAATATAGCATTACAGATTAAATTTTTCATGCTACTGTGTATTTATTAACCCACTTTTGTTTCATATTTTATAGCTGTTTGAATTAACGTCTTTGGATGAAAATATTATGCAATTTGTTTTATAAGATATTAAGAGTTCTGTGGGTTATAAAATAATTCTAAAATATTTGAAAAATTTTTCCAGTGAAGAAGTATACATAAAAAGGTCTTTCTAGTAAATTTTTGTAAATAAAGGACATAATTAATTAGAACTCATTCTCCCCCAAGGAGTTTGTTCAACAAAATATTTTTGTTTTAAATCTTAGTTTCTTTTTAAAAATCAAATGCATACTGAAATGAAAAAAATACACTTGGACAGTTTTGACTAATAGGGATTAAAATGTGCTATATGTAGTAACAAAAATATGAATAGTTTGTAGTAAATATCTGTGCTTTTGCTGTTAACTATTTTTGATGTAATTTGCAATATAAAGAGTTCAGAGTGTTTATTCATAGGCCTTGTAAAATAAAGTGTTAACTCAGCAGGTTTTCATTGTTTACACCTTGTACATTCCCAAAAAAGGCATATCTTCAGGACTGGCCCTTGGCCAGCTCCTGGGAGATGAGTTCTAAGTCCTTAGAATATCTGTCAGATAAGAGTGTTTTGTATGCTTGAGGCCTTGGGCTGCAGTACCAGTCTGATCAGATATTTAAACTAAGGATATAATTTACAGTGAATTTTTTTTTTTTTTTTTTTTGCTCAGAGGAGCTAGAATCTGAGTAGCTGAGGTCAGGCATACAGCTGCTGAATACTTAAGTATTTGTTTTATCTGCAACTAAAACTGCAAACCAAGGCTTAAGTGAGGTTCCCTGGTTGACAACACTTCACATTTTACATATAAGGAAACCAAGGTACAGAAAGATTAAATACTTTTCTGAGGTTACATAGAAAGCAGGAGAACCTGGAATTGACTTGAGGCAGTTCAGCTTCAGAAATAGTCCATTATTGACAATGACATAGGTGATATAATTTATGATATTCAGTGGTACAATTGTGTGTATATGTGTATAATTTTATTTTTAAAATATTTTACATGTTTTGAAAAATACGTTAACAGCCTCCTCTGCATTTCAATAAATGGGAATTCTGAGGCACAAATTAACCTGATTTTATTTAATATATAAAAATGATTATTTTTTAAAAATTGCTGTCATCTTTTTCTTCCCTTTAATTTTCCCTTATTATTAAGCATGCATTTTTTGCTGTATACTGACAAGGGGAAGAATAGAGATGACTTGTGTAATAATTCCATTTACAAGACTACAATAGACTTTACTCATTTATTTTTAGGTTCCTCCTTCCCTATGAATGATATTACCCTCCATTTCCCCCACCAAAAGTCTTAATTTGCCAAATTATACAAAAAGTTTAATTATAGGATGATTTGAGTTAGAAAATGAATTACTCTAATACTATCCATCAATATCTGAGTTTTAAAGATTTACAAAAAGATTTGCCTATAATTATTCTTTTCTGAAAGCCAATAACTGCCCTCCAGGTACTGTATGTTAGTATTTTATATCATTTAGTAATCATATATTGCTTTTGAAAGTAGCTATGGGACATGAGTTGCAAGGAGGTATGGACAGTCTTTCTGGAAAGTTATATATGAGCAGATGGATACCACACAAAGTAGATTAATATGTTAATTGTCTAAATGGAAAAGCTTGTCACTCAATTTCAGGCTATTAATGAGATCAAGAATCTCAACATTGAAATAAAGAAGTAATTTTATGCTGTTGGTAACTAGGTTTTTGCCCTTGTGACTTCATCATTTTGTAGAATAATTGCTCCCAAAGGAAAAAAAAAAGTTACATCAGAACACACTTAGTAGTTTCCTCTGAATTGCTCTAAATGACCGTGTTCATTGCAAGAATATTAGGAGAACTGCTAGGCCTGCATTAAACACAAGCAAACAAAGCCCTTAAAAATATTTTTTAATATCTTGACTTTATTATTAAAACAAGATATTTTTAACAATGGTAAAACTGTAACTTTGCATGTATAAAATTTAGTCTTCTCTGTCACCTAACATTGAAAAAAAGCATTATCATGTTTTCTTTAGTTTTATATTTTAAAACTATAAATCACTTTAATTAGTAAAGGTGTTATTTATTTTCTTGATTAAAAAAAAACTTTAAACAATTAGTTATCCGTTTACCAAGTGAACGGTCATAGATAGCATAATATTTATAACTTTTATAAGCACTCAAAGTATATGGATGAGAGCACGGCTTCCATTGCCATATCACTAACACCAATACTTTAAATCAGATGAAACACTGTAAAGCTTCAGTAATGCCTGTTTCGCCAGTCTCCAGGGTTCCTGTGAATTAGTACAATTAATGGAAATCTAAATAATATATGTGGGATGATAATTTAAGAAATATCTTGTTCAAAAATATTAACACAGTCCAATTACTGATAGTCTATGTCAAGAATTTTCTTAGTTATTTGTGGTAGGAAGAACAATGGTCTCACAAAGGTGCTCATACCCTAATACCCAAAACTTGCAAATATGTTACATGGCAAAGGGGAATAGAGTTGTGGATGCAACTAAAGCTGACCTCAAGATGGGAGTCTATCCTAAATTTTCTAGGTAGATACAATGTAATCACAGAGTTCTTAAATGTGGAAGATGAGGCAAAATATAGGGCCAGAGTGAGGTTACATAACAAGGACTCAATCTGCCTTTTATGGCTTTGAAGATGGAGGAAGGGGGATCACGAGCCAAAGAAAGTAAGTGGCCCTTAGATGCTGGAATAGGCAAGGAATGGCTTTTTTCCCAGAGTTCTTCGGAAAGAAAGCAGCCCTGCTGATAACTTGTGTGACTGTGTGTGGGCACGCGCGTGCACGGGCACCTGTGTGAGTGTGTGCACACATGCTCAGCCATGTCGGACTCTTTTCAACCTCGGAAACTGTAGCTCACCAGGTTCCTGTCCATGGGATTTTCCAGGCAAGAAAAATACTGGAGTGTGTTGCCATTTCCTCCTCCAGGAGATCTTCCTAACCCAGGGATTGAACCCGCGTCGGATCATCGAAAAAGCAAGTGAGTTCCAGAAAAACATCTATTTCTGCTTTATTGACTATGCCAAAGCCTTTGACTGTGTGGACCACAATAAACTGTAGAAAATTCTGAAAGAGATGGGAATGCCAGACCATCTGATCTGTCTCTTGAGAAACCTGTATGCAGGTCAGGAAGCAACAGTTGGAACTGGACATGGAACAACAGACTGGTTCCAAATAGGAAAAGGAGTACGTCAAAGCTGTATATTGTCACCCTGCGTATTTAACTTATATGCAGAGTACATCATGAGAAACGCTGGGCTGAAAGAAACACAAGCTGGAATCAAGATTGCCGGGAGAAATATCAATAACCTCAGATATGCAGATGATACCACCCTTATCGCAGAAAGTGAAGAAGAACTAAAGAGCCTCTTGATGAAAGTGAAAGAGGAGAGTGAAAAAGTTGGCTTAAAGCTCAACATTCAGAAAACTAAGATTATGGCATCTGGTCCAATCACTTCATGGGAAGTAGATGGGGAAACAGTGGAAACAGTGGCTGACTTTATTTTTTGTGGCTCCAAAATCACTGCTGATGGTGATTGCAGCCATGAAATTAAAAGACGCTTACTCCTTGGAAGGAAGGTTATGGCCAACCTAGATAGCATACTTAAAAGCAGAGACATTACTTTGCCAACTAAAGTCCGTCTAGTCAAGGCTATGGTTTTTCCAGTGGTCATGTATGGATGTGAGAGGTGGACGGTGAAGAAAGCTGGGTGCCGAAGAATTGATGCTTTTGAACTGTGGTGTTGGAGAAGACTCTTGAGAGTCCCTTGGACTGCAAGGAGATCCAATCAATCCATCCTAAAGGAGATCAATCCTGGGTGTTCATTGGAAGGACTGATGTTGAAGCTGAAACTCCAATACTTTGGCCACCTCATGCAAAGGGTTGACTCACTGGAAAAGACCCTAATGCTGGGGAGGACTGGGGGCAGGAGGAGAAGGGGACGGCAGAGGATGAGATGGTTGGATGACATCACCGACCCGATGGACATAGGTTTGGGTAGACTTTGGGAGCTGGTAATGGACAGGGAGGCCTGGCGTGCTGCAATTCACGGGGTCGCAAAGAGTCATCACGACTGAGCGACTGAACTGAACTGAACTCCTGTATCTCTTGCACTGGCTAGTGGATTCTTTACCACTGAGCCACCTGGGAATCCTGATGACACTGAGTTTAGCTAAATGAGACCTATGTTGGAATTCTGATCTGTAATAAATTTGTATTGTTTTAAACCACTAAGTTTGTGATAGTTTATTATGAAAAAAATTGAAAACACAATAATCTGCATATATTAACTCTTAATTCTAAGTCTTCAAAATATTTTTTGTATTTTATTCACAATTTGTAAGAGAGTATTTAATTTCACATATAAAGTTATTTGTAAAAAGTAACAAGTATAACTCATGTTATGTCTTTTTTTTTAATAGTTTATTTTCTATTTTTTAACTTTACAATATTGTATTTGTTTTGCCATACATTGACATGAATCCACCATGGGTGTACATTTTTTTTGTTCTGGAAGGGGAAAACATGTTATATCTTCTAAATTGAAATAATGTCATTTCAGGTTTCATCAGGAGAATCAGATGAAATGAGGTATAAAGAGTTCTATCAAAGTAAAAGACACAGATTAGGGTATCAATAAGTATAGGGTGTCATTGTCTCAAAAACTTATTTAAATCCATCCTATAATATTTTGGTAGCATTATATGATAAAGTATAATTTTAAAAACTATTAAACAGGAATGCATTTATCCCTTGTCTCTCCCAAGATCTCATTAAAACAATTTTATAGAATAATCAAAAAGGTGTTAGTCTACAAAGATAAAAAGAAAGCAAAGAACAATGGAAAATGAAGAATAGATAAGGAAAAGCAAAACAGGAATGGGCATTGACAGCACAGTAGGGGAGTTTTAAACCTATGGTCCTACAGAAAAGGGTACCCCCACAAAGAGAGTCAAATCATTCTGAACACTTTCAGGGAGGAGGCTGGACAGAAACAGTAATCACATATCCTCTTTCACTGTTCATTAACTGAGAAAGCAGAACAACAACAAAAAATTCTAAAAACATGAGGATTAAGAATGAGAAGGGAAATAATCAGCATAGAATCTGAGCAGAGAGCGTATTTATATTGTCCTCTAAGGGAAAAGAAGAAAATGGTTAGATGAAAAAAAAGGGTTGTGTGGCACTGAGGGTACATTTGAAGTTCAGACCAGGTTTTTAGGACTATGATGTGATTTCACATGTTAACAAAATGGCTGGGAATTCACAGAAACTGATGGCTACATTGAATCACAGGTGGAATTAAGTAAGGGGACAGGTCAGAAGTGAAAGGAGTAAGGACAAACTAATGAATCACAGAGCTGTGGACAGAGATAAAGTTAAATACAGAAGACAAAACTTTGGAAGAAAGTGGTACAATTAAAGATCTGAAATTCTAGATTTGACAATATTGAATACTTTAATCTCCTCTCTGGATATTTCTGCATGAGAAGTGAGAAAAACATTCATTCAATATTATAAGTTTATTATATTAGGATAAGAAATTACAATATCATACTTTTATTTGTGTAGCTGCAGTTTGTACAAAATAATTTGGTTAATACCATATCCTAGGAAACACTACAGCTGTTGCTATGGTATTCTATTTTACTAAAAGATGAACCATAAAGAAACCTGAGCACCAAAGAATCGATGCTTTTGAACTGTGGTGCTGGAGAAGACTCTTGAGAGTCCCTTGGACTGCAAGGAGATCCAACCAGTCAATCCTAAAGGAAATCAACCTTGAATATTCATTGGAAGGACTTATGAAGCTGAAGCTCCAATACTTTGGCCACCTGATGGGAAGAGCCGACTCATTGGAAAAGACTCTGATGCTGGGAAAAATTGAAGGCAGGAGGAGAAAGGGATGACAGAGGACGGGATGATTGGATCATCAAGATAAAGAAGATGGTGAAGGACAGGGAAGCCTGGTGTCCTGCAGTCTATGGGGTTGCAGAGAGACATGACTGAGCGACTGAGAAACAATAAAAGATGTCTTGCCATCGTGTGATTTATTAATTATATTTAAGTGTTCATAATTCAAAAATATTTGTTAAGGATCTTTTATGTATCGGGCATTATTCTAAGTTTTAGTACAGAGTCGGAAAGAAAATCGGGGCTTCCCTGGTAGCTCAGTTGGTATAGAATCTTCCTGCAGTGCAGGAGACCCAGGTTCAATCCCTGGATCAGAAAGCTCTCCTGGAGAAGGAAATGACAACCTACTACAGTATTCATGACTAGAAAATCCTATGAACAGAGGAGTCTGGCAGGCTACAGTCCATGGGGTTTCAAGAGTCGGAAAGGATTTAGAGACTAAACCACCAGGAAACAAAACAGATATTATTCTAGTTCTTAAAATGCTCTTAGAAATTTAGGAAAAAATTTAATGCCTCCATCCGGTGTGTATGGCTTTATATTGTCCCTAACTTAAAAGTAAATGCCATCCATTTTCTGGATTATAATTTTGTATAATTATTAAATAATATTTAAATTTAAAGATACTATTTCATAAACTTTAAGTTTCTAAAACTACATATATCAGAAGCCATCATAAGAAACATTAATTTATCAGAACAACTAAACAATTTGCTTTAGAATTTATTAGTACTGATGCAAGGAGAGAACTGTTACGAACCTTTCTCTACCATTCTATGAATTCTACCATTGTTTATCATTCTACCATTCTCTAACTATTCTATGTACCTTTGCTCAGGTAATATTTCACTTTTCTTTGTTAAGAAATATATATATATATTCTTCATTTACTCCATAGTCTTATATGGTGCCAGGAAAAAGATGACACTCATAAAGAACCTTTATGGGGAGGTAATTCACCAGAGATACATGAAGCAAATGTGGAATAGAATTTGGTTTACGAACTACA
Organism: Giraffa tippelskirchi; assembly: GCF_054371585.1. NCBI lineage: Eukaryota > Metazoa > Chordata > Mammalia > Artiodactyla > Giraffidae > Giraffa > Giraffa tippelskirchi. The sequence goes on along the minus strand of NC_137275.1, from coordinate 76,632,093 downwards.
AATTGATAAAGCCTAAAATGTATTTTGATGTCCAAATGATATAAAAGCAGGTGATTTATTTGTCACTTGTTTACTGTGGGTAAATTAATAATGTTCCCCCCATATAAATTATAGCAACATAGTTATTAATTAAATGAATTTTAACCTCACAAAATGCAAAATGTGATCAACAATTTTTATAATTGGTACATTTCCAGAGAAAGTTAAAAGGACATGAAATTCAACAATATTTGTTCTTGAGGCATTGAATACAATTTTAGTTTAAATATAATAGAACAGCCTTATATTTGGAGTAAACTTACCAAAAACCCTTCCACATTTAAAAATTGCATTTGTTTGGTTTCTTTCAAGAACACACACACACACATATATTGGTATCTTATTTTAACTTACCTCATTTTCTTTAGCAAGTAGTGGAAGCACACAATGAAAACTTTTAAGGGAACTTAAAACATTAAAATGTGCTTTACCATGTGTTTTCTTTTTTATTTCTAATTATGCTTAATACATAGAATATTTAGAATGACTTTTTTTTTTGGATGGGGTGGATATTAATCCAATCTGAGTGACAACTAAATATGGAATATTTCATAGTCATTAGTAATAACCAACAGCAGCTTCCTCAAGAAACTGGTGGAGAGTTACCACATGTGAAACACAGTATAACTTTAATTCAATTTAATATCACCCAATGTATGGTGAACTTTTTCATTAATATTGTTCTCCAATCTTGGAATAACAAAGTAAAAATAGAATCCTATAAGAGGTTGGAAAAGTAGAAAAATATTATTTATAAAGACAGTCATGTGTTTATAATTGCCCTCCTGCTATTTGTGGTCATAGAAGGTTACTTGAAGAACTTACTTTACAACACAATCTACTACAGTATTGCAGATAGCAGGGTAACAGAGCAAGTCTAAATAGCTAAGGCAATCTTGGTAAGATTAGGACTTGACTGCAAATAAACCCTAGGGGAAAAAAATCAATTGCTCTTTCACACTCTATAACCTGGAAATATAGACTCAAAAATAAAATTTTGGACTATATTATGATTGATATCTATTGAAATGCCATGTTTTAATCCCAACTTTATATATTCAGCCAAGAGGGAACTATTTGACTACATGAGATTTTATACATTTTTCAGCTAAATTAAAGATACAAACATTAAAGTTAACACTTGGGGCATCATCAAGATCTGTGGTAATCTCTAGGGCATCATCAATCCATAAACCAATGAAGGAAGGCACCAATGAGCTATTTCCTTCTCAGACTGAGTCATGGTATCTTTTAAATTAATAATTTCACAAGGCCACTAAGAGTTGTGTGGAACAGATATTACATACCAGAGGTGAGGCAGGAGATAGAATAGATCAGAAGATAATGAGAACTGTTCTCTGTTTCTACACAGATCTATGAAAGGTGAGTCATAGTGTATTCACTGCATATTATGTTAGGAAGTACATTGTTGTGGGTTTTTAAAATAGACTTTCTAAATTTTATTTCAACATTCAATAAAATTGTAAACATGAACAAATACCTGATAAAACTGTAAATAGAAACAAATATACAGTGAAACCAGATTAACAAAACTTAATTAACACATTATGATTAAAGGAACAACTGATCAATTCCTGGCTATACATAAAGTCACTTGCCAGAAGATCTGAGACAAACCTCATTTCATTTATCTTGAGGATTTTTAAATGACTAGAAATCATTTTAAACAGAGAGAGACAAACCAAATTAATAACATTTTCAGTCATTAAATAAGCTAGTAATAAAGAATCATACTATAAAAGCAATACCAATATTTTAATAAAGTAGCTAGAAATTTAGACTAGTATATTATTGTTTAAAAGTGTTACATAACTTAAACTTATATGAGAAAGGCATTTCAGATGAGAATGAATAATAGATGAATTATTTCCAATAAATCATACATTTAATTAAGAGTTTAAAATCCCTACAAAGTGCCATCAGGGGCCCATGAAGATGACACTGATGCAGATCAACTGCATCGCATTTATAATGGGCAGTATAACATGGATAACAATCCCTGTAACACAAAATTAAAATGCTAATAAATGGTCCCTGTCTGGCCCCAGCAATTTGGAGCCATTTGGTAAAGGTATACAGTCCAGACTGAGTATTAACAGGGCAATTCTGAGCTATCTGTCTGGACAGCACCTCCAATATAGTGTCTTCAATTCCAGAAATCTTTTGACTTTTTTATTATCCATTTATCATTCTAATCTAGGGTGTTTAGAACTTTGGAACTAGAGGATATTTGGATTCAGGGACATGCCCTTGGCCTCCAGGCTTCTTGAGGAAGGATCACCTATTGAGTGCTTCCCACCCAATTTTCCCACAGAAGTTAAAACTTACAGTAAATCTCTGTTTGAGAATACATGTCAAGCAAATTATATTACATCCAATTATTTTACATCCAGTTATATTACATCCAAACTATATCATATTTGTATATTGGTATACAAATATATATATATATATATATATATATATATATATATATATATATATATATATATATACACCAATTATATTACATCCAAACCTTGTCATGCTAGCATGTATTATTACGGGCTTTTACTGTAACAGTGAAACAGAGGGCTGATGGCGGGAAACCCTCAGCTGTCAGTCTTCCCAAAATCCACTGAACAAAGATCCCCAAGGGCAGCCAGATCCAATCACTAGTCAGTGCAAGTACTTTAAGGCCAGAGACCCTCACCCAGTTGATGTCCTTTCAGCTTCAGAGACCCAGGGAGGCAGCTGAGGCCCTTGTTAAAACTTCATTGCTTTCAACTTCTCCCTCCACTTATGGTTGTCTTTCCCCCATAGCTCCACAGACAGTGACCCCCAAACCACTCTCTAATAAACACTTTGTATGATTCTTATTGTCTTGAGAATTAGAACCTATAAAAATATTGTTATAATAAGAAATCATTAAGAAAATGGAGAAAGCTAACATTGGACAGCATTCAGTTTTATTCCATATCTTTATCTAGAAATAGCAATATAGAAACCAGACCATGTTGTTTACACAGGTTTGGAGCTCAGAAGACTGTGTGAACTAGAGAAAGGTACAGTGGTGGACCGGGGCAGACTTGGGTAGAAACTCTGCTTTGTAACTTTGTAACTAGGTGGCACCAAGTAGCTGATTAAATAAGTTTGGTTTTGTTTTACCCACAACACAGTTGAAAGGATGGTTCAATTGCCAACATTAAATATATGAATATTTCACATAAAATCCACATATTCAGATTCACTGGGTAATACTTTAACTCTCATGATTATATAATAACAATCATTGTAGCGAAATGGCAGCTGGCCACTCTTCACTAAAGAGAATTCCCTGACACACAGACTGATGCTATTTTTTCTTGTTTCACACTTATTTTGATGATTTATTCCACCTGACCAGTTATTTTGCAATTTGAGTTATATGAAGGTTATCTACCTTTTAGACAAAGGTGTTGAGAATAAACCTCTCAGCACAATTCTAGGTAGTAGATACTTGTTATGTACTGAATTATGTCCTCTCAAAATTTAAGTTAAAGTCTTAACCCCAAGTGTAATAGTATTTGGAGATGGAGTGTTGGCCTCCCAGGTGGCACAGTGGTAAAGAACCCACCTGACAATGCAAGAGATGCAAGAGACATAGGTTCGATCCCTGGGTGGGGAAGATTCCCTGGAGAAGGAAATGACAACCCATTCCAGTATTCTTGCCTGGAAAATTCCATGGACAGAGGAGCCTGGCGGACTACAGTCTATAGGACTGCAAAGAGTTGGACATGACTGAGAACAGTCTCGTAAGGGGGTATCACCCTTACAAGAAGAGACACCAGAGAGCTTAGGTTACATTTGTTAGATAGGTTAGGTAGCAAATGGATGAGTCCAAAAGCAAGGTGAGGCCATGGAATTTATGAGGGATGAAAAAAATAAAGCTCATATTTGAAGGGGAAAAAGGCATTTTTTCAATGATTTCTATAAATTATACATTAATTTTATTTAATTAACATTAAATGTGTCCACTACAAATTCAAGTTTAAGTAATGATAATTAATGTTTTTATAGAAAGCATTTCAGAATATCTGATTCATTTGGCTGTTACTCAACCAGCCTAGAGAAAGCAACACACTGTTAACATCTGGTACCAACTACTCCAAATTGCTGGCAAATTTTTTCCTCACATAATCATTAGTTTCTAGAAGGTAAATTTGTCAATTCAAGTTTCTCTCAGTGACAGGGAAAAAAAGAATTTACAACCTGCTTAGATACTTTTTAAATCCGTTACCTAATAATTAACTGTATACTCATATAGCAAAGTAACTGCGTATTTCTGTTGCTTTAGATAATATAACTGGAATTATGCCTGAAAATTACTCAAAATCAAAGTTTTAAAAACTAAATGTTTCTAAATAAAGATCCCATTTTTCATACTTTTTCACATGTCATAATATAATAATCACATATTAAAAATATGGTACTAAATACTTTTAAAGTGTCCACCCTTGAGAATATGAGCAACACTGCCAAGAAACATTATATTAACACTTTGTCACCTTGTGGAAGTCCTTGTTGAGAAACACCTTCAGAGTTTTCAAGAAAGCAAACCCTGAAGCTATCTTTTCAAGAAAAGGAATAATGATAGAGGTAAAATGCCAATGTGCTACACAATGTGAGCTCCCACATATTCCATCCTTCTTCACTGCTAACAGAATTTCTATTTTGTCTGAATTTATACTTAGTATCTAGATGTTGCATAAAAAATCATGAACACCCTAACCCAGCTATGAGGATCCTATGCTCTGATTTTCTAGCCTTGGCTATAGCTAGGATGATCAAATGACCTTATTCTTGGCAATGAAACAGTATACACTTCCTTAGGGGGTTTCTTGTAAACCTTGTGCCATCCTGATAAAGAGGGAAAATACACTCAGTACAGCCCTTTTGCCTTTCTTCATCCTCTTGTTTTGATTTTCAATATGATATTTGTGGTGATATAAATCTGCTACTTAATAAAACCAAACTGCTCCATTTTTATTTAAAATTAATTAATTTTAAAGAGCTTATTATGCAATACGTGAACCATGAACTTCCAGATGTTCAAGCTGGTTTTAGAAAAGGCAGAGGAACCAGAGACCAAATTGCCAACATCCACTGGATCATCGAAAAAGCAAGAGAGTTCCAGAAAAACATCTATTTCTGCTTTATTGACTATGCCAAAGCCTTTGACTGTGTGGATCACAATAAACTTGGAAAATTCTGAAAGAGATGGGAATACCAGACCACCTGACCTGTCTCTTGAGAAACCTGTATGCAGGTCAGGAAGCAACAGTTAGAACTGGACATGGAACAACAGACTGCTTCCAAATTGGGAAAGGAGTACGTCAAGGCTGTATATTGTCACCCTGCTTATTTAACTTATATGCAGAGTACATCATGAGAAACGCTGGGCTGGAAGAAACACAAGCTGGAATCAAGATTGCTGGGAGAATTGTCAATAACCTCAGATATGCAGATGACACCACACTTATGGCAGAAAGTGAAGAAGAACTAAAGAGCCTCTTGATGAAAGTGAAAGAGGAGAGTAAAAAAGTTGGCTTAAAGTTCAACGTTCAGAAAACTAAGATCATGGCATCTGGTCCTATCATTTCATGGGAAATAGATGGGGAAACAGTGGAAACAGTGACAGACTTTATTTTTTGTGGCTCCAAAATCACTGCTGATGGTGATTGCAGCCATGAAATTAAAAGATGCTTGCTCCTTGGAAGGAAGGTTAGGACCAACCTAGATAGCATATTTAAAAGCAGAGAAATTACTTTGCCAACAAAGGTCCGTCTAGTCAAGGCTATGGTTTTTCCAGTGGTCATGTATGGATATCAGAGTTGGACTATAAAGAAAGCTGAGTGCCGAAGAATTGATGCTTTTGAACTGTGGTGTTGGAGAAGACTCTTGAGAGTCCCTTGGACTGCAAGGAGAACAAACCAGTCCATCCTAAAGTAGATCAGTCCTGGGGGTTCATTGGAAGGACTGATGTTGAAGCTGAAACTCCAATACTTTGGCCACCTGATGCAAAGATCTGACTCATTGGAAAATACCCTGATGCTGGGAAAGATTGAGGGCAGAAGGAGAAGGGGACAACAGAGGATGAGATGGCTGGATGGCATCATCAACTCAATGGACATGGGTTTGGGTGGACTCAGGGCGTTGGTGATGGACAGGGAGGCCTGGCATGCTGCGGTTCATGGGGTTGCAAAGAGACGGACACGACTGAGCAACTGAACTGAATTGGTGGGTAGATACCATGTCTTGCTAAGGAACTGGCCAACTAATATTTATTGAATGAAGCTTCACAGAAAAGAATCCAGTGAAGACAACAGTATGTGATGTGTAAATGATGCCACATTTTTGTGGGTGTGCAATACATATTATATATTACACAACAGATGCTGATAGGGGTAATGCTTCATAAAGTATGCTACAAAGGTTGCTGGAATTGGATCCAGATGTGCTCTTTATTTGGCAAATTCTTGGTTCACAGATCAGACTAATTTGATCTTGATTCAGAATCTAAGAACAACGCTCAGAAATCTGCATATTAAAAATTCTTGCTCACCCTCCTCTCCCAAGGATTCTTTGGCATACTGAAGTTTGAAAACACCACAGGGTGAGCACTTATTGAGGAAGGAAATACCAGTGCTTACCTTGAAATGATGCTAAAATTGTTTACAAATTGTTACTACAGTTCAGTTCAGTTCAGTCGCTCAGTCATGTCCGACTCTTTGCGACCCCATGAATTGCAGCACGCCAGGCCTCTCTGTCCATCACCAACTCCCGCAGTCTACCCAAACCCATGTTCATCGAGTCGGTGATGCCATCCAGCCATCTCATCCTCTGTCATCCCCTTCTCCTCCCACCCCCAATCCTACCCAGCATTAGGGTCTTTTCCACTGAGTCAACCCTTCGCATGAGGTGGCCAAAGTATTGGAGTTTCAGCTTCAACATCAGACCTTCCAATGAACACCCAGGATTGATCTCTTTTAGGATGGATTGATTGGATCTCCTTGCAGTCCAAGGGACTCTCAAGAGTCTTCTCCAACACCACAGATAAAAAGCATCAATTCTTCGGCGCTCAGCTTTCTTCACCGTCCAACTCTCACATCCATACATGACCACTGGAAAAACCATAGCCTTGACTAGACAGACTTTTGTTGGCAAAGTAATGTCTCTGCTTTTAAATATGCTATCTAGGTTGGCCATAACCTTCCTTCCAAGGAGTAAGCGTCTTTTAATTTCATGGCTGCAATCACCATCAGCAGTGATTTTGGAGCCCCCCAAAATAAAGTCTGACACTGTTTGCACTGTTTCCCCATCTATTTCCCATGAAGTGATGGGACCAGATGCCATGATCTTAGTTTTCTGAACGTTGAGCTTTAAGCCAACTTTTTCACTCTCCTCTTTCACCTTCATCAAGAGGCTCTTTAGTTCTTCTTCACTTTCTGCCATAAGGGTGGTGTCATCCGCATATCTGAGGTTATTGATATTTCTCCCGGCAATTGTTACTACAACTACAACCTTATTCTCTATCTATTCAGTTTATCATGATACAAATATCGGGAGTTTCCCAGTTTCCACTCTTCATGAGACAAGTCACATTAGGTTGTTATCCTGAAATCCAAGGACCTAAAATCTCAGAGCCTCTGGAAACTCTTCAAAATATTTGGCATTCCTGCTTGCTAGCCATTCTCAGAGTCATCAATCCCAGGGCCTCCTGCATATGTCGAGCTCCCCATTTTTTCTGTCCTTTGAAACTGTCAGTGAAAACAACAGTTTTTTGTGTTTGCAACCAGGTGGAAGACTTGCATGTCTCCACTGTTGTCTTACAGTTTCACCTGCTACAGTAGGAACTGAAAGGTTAAATCCGAGGCTGGAGGATGAGTGGTGCACTGGTAAGGGGCATTGGAAAGGGTTGACTGGGGTAGATTGCTGAGCCTGGGCTTAGAGTGGAGTGTGTGACTGCTAATAGTACAACCTAACTTACTTTTTCTCTAGCTGCATGAGAGTGACGTGCACTATCAGGGTTTGTCACTTGAGAGGTGCAGATGTAGGCTTCTTAAAGTTCTCTTTATGACCATTATGAGATCTTTCTAGCTGTCAATGCAAATTGCCCCACAGAGTGATTGCCCTTGTCTTTTCCTTTGTTTCCAGAGATGTAGGAATGAATGTCCACTAAATGTCAACTTGAGCCTTATCCTATAGCTCATCTGAGCTCAATTTTAGCTAAAATCTAAATTATGAATTTTCTAGGAAATGATCTCATATATTTAAGGATATATTTAACAAAGAACAACTTAACAAACAGCTTTCTAATAAAACACCAATGAGGCATATTTTAGCATTGCTATATAAATTAATTGGTATAGAGTAGACCTTTCACAAATCATTTTCTTCTGAAATAAAGTAGATTTGTAAAGTCACATAAAATTTAGAAGCAAATTTTCGTCTGTCTAGCAAGTCATCTTTAATTTGAAATATTTCTCTAAATTAAGATCAGTGAAATATATCTGATAATGTTTAGCAGATCTGTATCTGAGAGAAAAGCTGGAATAATTTCCTTGGAATGTCCTTGTTTTCTGAATGCTTTCTCTAATCCAGAATTCCAAGTTTTAAAGTTTTTGAAAGTATAAGCCATATTTTTGATGAAGAATATGTGTCTGAGTTTAGTTAGTCCAGAATACAGCTCAGGTAGAAGAAATTAGATTATGAGACCAAAAATAAAATGTCAATAAAAAGGTGAAAGTAAAGTGCTCATGCAATACCTTTTTCTTTGGTAGTGGTGAATAACAGTACTATTTTCTTTGGTATGAATTGTGAGAAAATGGGCATTTTATTCTAAAATAAGAATTAAAAATTCCTAGTAGGGTAATTTTCAAAATAAACAAGTAAATAAAATTTATAAAATATACAACTCCCCTTCATCTTTTCTACTAAAACAATGTCACATTGTCTATTGGCATTGCTTAACAATCAGAATAGACAAAATGTCACCCCAATAAGCCATAAATACCACGAAATTAATTTCTCTAAAATTTATCTCATATAAATTTATCTCCAAATGAATGTTTTATCTTTCTAACCTTTCAAGTATGAAATGCAGATCAAATGTTTTAATAATTCTTCCTGCAAATCCATTAAAACTCATGCTCAATTAAATTTTGACAGCCTTAAGTAGCAATATGCACATATGAAACACGGGTTTATAAATTAGGCTTTAGAGAGACTTTTGAAAATTAAACCCAATGTACTCCAGAGAATAAAGAATAAAAATTAGCTTAATAAATAAACAAATAACAAATAAGGCAAACCTGAACAAGAATGACTGTAAGCTGATATACTATATTAAATGTTTATAATTGTAACATCTACACCTTTTCAGGAATTTCAGTTTCCTCAAGTAGATGATTTTTGTAGTTGGGGGGATGCCAGGCTTTCAAAAAGAACAAAGAACAAGGTATTCTTTTCACTAATATAATCTTTTAGAGCAAATATATGCTGTTGTTGTTCAGTTGCTCAATCATGTCTGACTCTTTGTGACCCCATGGACTGCTGCATGCCAGGCATTCCTGTCCATCACAAACTCCCAAAGTTTGCTCAAACTCATGTCCATCAAGTCGGCGATGCCATTCAACCATATCATCCTCTGTCTTCCCCTTCTCCTCCTGCCTTCAATCTTTCCCAGCATCAGGGTCTATTCTATTCTGTCAGCTGTTCACATCAGGTGGCCAAAGTATTAGAGCTTCAGCATCAGTCCCTCCAACATTCAGGATTCAATTCCTTTAGGATTCACTGGCTTGATCTCCTTGCAATCCAAGTGACCCTCAAGAGTCTTCAACACCACAGCTCAAAAGCATCAATTCTTGGGCACTTAGCCTCCTTCATTGTCCAACTCTCACATCCATACATGACTAGTGGAAAAACCATAGCTTTGACTACATGGACCTTGGTTGGCAAAGTAATGTCTCTGCTTTTTAATACACTGTCTAGGTTGGTCATAGATTTTCTTCCAAGGAGCATCTTTTAATGTCATGGCTGCAGTCACTATCTGCAGTGATTTTGGAGCCCAAGAAAATAGTCTCTCAGTGTTTCCATTGTTTCCCTATCTATTTACCATGAAGAGATGGGACTGGATGCCATGGTCCTAGATTTTTGAATGTTGAGTTTTAAGCCAACTTTTTCACTCTCCCCTTTCACTTTCATCAAGAGGCTCTTTAGTTCCTCTTCATTTTCAGCCATAAGGGTGGTATCATCTGCATATGTGAAGTTATTGATATTTCTCCTGGCAATCTTATTCCAGGTTGTGCTTCATCCAACCTGGCATTTTGCCTGATGTACTCTGCATATAAGTTAAATAAGCAGGGTGACTATACACAGCCTTGACTTACTACTTTCCCGGTTTGGAACCAGTCTGTTGTTCCATGTCCAGTTCTAATTGTTGCTTCTTGACCTGCATACAGATTTCTCAGGAGGCAGGTCAGGTGGTCTGTTATCCACATCTCTTTCAGAATTTTCCACAGTTTGTTGTGATCCACAGAACAATATAGTCAAAGGCTTTAGTGTAGTCAATGAAGCAGAAGTAGATGTTTTTGTGGAATTCTCTTGGTTTTTTTATGATCTAATGGATGTTGGCGATCTGATCTCTTGTTCCTCTGCCTTTTCTAAATCCAGCTTGAATATCTGGAAGTTACTGGATCACATACCCTTTTTTAGGAATATTTTACAGGAAATATACATATATATATATTTCCATTATATACACATATATATTTTAAATTCATTCACTTTCCAACTAAAACTATACAACACTTTCTGTAGAAAATAAGGAATTGAAATTATTTTCCACTAAATTATTTTGTTTCCATATTAGTTATTTTCAACAAATAGCATCATAATACTGAGGAATATCTAAAAAAGAAAAAAATTGACCCAGCTATTATTCAGAGCAAAAAAATTCTCTTATCACTGAAAGGGGATTATAAAGAGGCTATAGCTAAGAGATATCAATGAAATGGAACACTGATGTCTCTACCACATCAACCCTGCTCTAGTTACTGCATTTTATGTGAGAATTTTGGAGGCATTATGTTATTTTGAATTTGGCAACCTGTTGGATTCAGAGATCAAAGTTACCGCCTGAGTATGAACCTACTCTTCCTTAACAGCCGTAACCATACTGGAATCTATCAAGAAGAACAATCATTTAGAGGGAAAGTATTAGGTTAGCAGGAAAGGAAATAACCTCTTTCAGTGAGCTTCACTTTCTTAGATATAGATCTTAAGGAGTCAACTAGTTCAGCCAATGCTTCTCAGTATTAAGGCTGTGATAGACCTTTTTTCCCATGGAAAGCAGCCCTTGAAATTCCAATCTGATGCCGTAGGGGGCAAATCATATCTTATAAGAAAATATATTATTTGCATGCTGTACTCTGTCTTTATTTACATGTTGTTATTCTCCTGTCCAGGTTTTGCTGCAGGATTTTGTTACAGCCTTTTATGCATAATGTGTATTTTGAATTTCCCTGGAGGAAAATACTGTCTACAGCACTTTCCAAAGGTATTTGACAGTGAAATTCTTTTCTTTTTTAAGGGAGTCATATTTTAGTGAAAATAGTTTGGAAAAGCTGACATAGAATTTAGAAAAATATTTCAAAAGTCTCCAATCTTCACCATGGGATATCAAGGAAAAGAATTCATGCTTGAGACAAATACATAGAAAGGAGCATTGGATAATTTCCCTTTTACATCAGCGGAAGTATTTAAGGAAAAATTAATTTGTGGAATAAAAGTCACTGCTAAAATGTGTAAGTGTATTAATAGGAATGGGGGTAGTGGTTGATAGGTGATGGTGTTTGAAGGCAAAGAGGAGTACCTGTCCTCTCCTGGGGATTGTGGGGGCAGAGAGGAGGCTGTCACTGCCAAAAAAAGGGATAGCATTTTCAGGATCACATAAAAAGAGCTCCTTGAATTATAAATCATGGGTAGGTTTTGTTAATTTTGTAACCATTGAGGAATCACATTGTTTTATGGAAAAAATAGAAACAAATTTTGATAATACCATCTCATGGAGAAACCCATTGCTATCACCTCCAGGTAATCTCTGATTTCTATTCGTATTGAAAATCTCTCAAATATTGCTCAAGTTTCATGTCTATGTTTATGGAATAAGCAGCCTACCTAATGTGGAAAAACTTTTACGATGACCAGACACAGCTGTTAAAGAGGTAGGCTGATCATTTTCTGCAGATCTAACTACTATAACAGTGACAGAAGTACTCTAGTCCACCTGAAAGGTGAGGAATTGGGGAATGAGAACCTGAAGAGATAAGTTTTATCAAATACAAAGCAAAACCTAGTTGTTGACAGACTATTCTATATGAATCTACTTATCTAGGCATTAATAGCTATTTTGCTCCGAGACTAGTTTGTCAGAAATACTTATAAAAGCAGACAGCTCTGGAGAGATAGAGATAAAGATAGCTTCCTTTCCCCCACCAAGTGAGATCCACTTACTTTTCAGGGTATGAAGTAAAGAATTTAAGCTTGCTTGAATTTAGTTTTGCCCTTGGCTTTTGCAAGGTAATTTCTAAACTCGTGGAATATCATACTTGATAGAAGTGTCTTTGTATGTCTCAAGTCCTCTGGTCACACTGGATAGTATAACAATAGGAATTCAGGTGGGAGCTGGCCACACCAGATGTGATTTGGGACAGGAATATTGGATCAGAGAGTATAAACTTGCACTCTGGAGGAGTTGGAAACAAAGACGCTCTATGTATGCAGTCAATTATGCTTAAGTAAAAGAGCCCCAATAAAAACTGTGGATACGGAAGCATGGGCATGCCTCCCTGTTTTGACACCCCTCTGTCCATACTGTCATACAGAGTTTCTGGGGAAACAGCTCTATTCATAACTTCACTGGGAGAGGACAAACCATATACACTATAATACACCATAACTTCAAGTAGGATAGTTTCCCATGGGCTCTGTGAACCTGTACAGTGAATCATCAGAAATGAAGCTGGTTTTGGTGATGTCTAGACTCATATTTGATGTCAGAAGTGAGGATGGTGTTGTGGATTACTCCCTAACTTTGCACCGGTTAGTAAAATTAATGTTTTCTCCAGGATGGAGTATGCACAGGTATGCTAAAAGTTTCTTTAAAAGAAAAAGAAATCTACTAATCTCAGGTTTATGCTTTTGAAATATTCCCTAACCACATATGCAGGCATCACCTGGCTGTCATCACATCAACCTGTGGGAACTGGGGCTCAGGGAACAAAACTGCAACATTACTCTGAATGCTGCTTTACTATAAGTAACATATTCTTTTGTCTCTGGCCTATATGCCTCACATCTCTTTGCCAATGTCCATGAAGTTGTGACAGGCAACTCATTAGAGTTTAGGGTGAAATCTCAGAACCTTTCATAACCTTTCAAACTTGATGGGTTAACACTAGTCTTAACCATGTCTAACCAATTATTCATCACTCATCTTTGGAAAGATTTATGAACTAAAAAATCCATTCTAAGAGTCATCTAGAGGCTGGGTTGGAAATAGTTTCCATTACATGAGATAGTATCTTTAAAATGCAGTGAAGAGTCCTACAGGTGGACTTAAAGAAGCGTGGATCAGACATTCTTGTGAGACACAGAAACATTTCATTCCATGCCTGATAAGCAAACTCATTTTGTGGTGTAAAGGTCTATAGCACTGTTCCCACTTACAAGGTGACTGGTAATTTAAAGTGACAACACCTATTCACTGTGTTGTATTCTTATGCACTCTCTTCAGACGTAATTAAAAAACAAAAAACAATTGATCATAAGGTTTTGAAGTGCTCATTTGCATCAGTTGCTAAATTTTCTAACTCTAATTTTCATATAGAAATATTTATGACTACAATCAAACACAGTGTGACTGCTTTACAAATTCAGATGTTAGTGTCCATGTACTTGTTGGTAATCTCTTCCTATACAGGAAAGACTTATTCTCAGATTGCACCTAGTAGTAACAAATGAAAACTTAGATATGCATGTGCTAAGATTTTTATAGTAAGTCAGTGTGTTTTAGGCTAGTTTCTATTCTTTCAGCTCCATGGAAGCTCTATTTATAGATGTTATAATTTCAACAAGCACTGAAGGAAATGTGAACAAATGACACAATAATATGAAACATGTGAAATTGCATTTGAATGACTAGTATGAAATCTATTCAGTCTCTAATTCTTTAGGCTGACTGACAGCTATTACTAGCAAATGTCAGACAGGTAAACATTAAGGCCCCAAAGGCCAATGTTTCCATGAATCAAATTTTTAAAAATAAGAATTCTGAAGTAAATGTGAATATGTGTATTGTAAAAGTATAATTTAAAAAAAGAGTAAACATTTGATTATAGTAATTTTTTTTCTCTTCAGATCAACCCCCATGCCAAATGCATATTTTTTTAAAAGCTATTTTCAGGGGTTTGTTTATACATGCTAGAAAAATATACTATCTCAAGTATGATAACATAGGCTCACCTGCCTCATAATACTTTAAAAAAAAAACTCCATTAAAGTTTCTGAGACATTGAAAACTGATTTTTTAAAAATACTAGCAGCAACATTTGTACTTTTTTCAGCAAATTTTTTAAGTCTTTACAGTTATGCAAACAATCACTGAGCATACTAAAATATGAACACTTCCCCCCCTCTTTATCTAGCATACACACTTGCAATTCAGTGCTGATTAGATTTAGAGAGTTTGTTACCATAGTTTGTCACAACTGAGAATCCTAAGTGATTGACACTTTTTTTGCATTAAAACAGCTTTATTATGGTACATGCAGCTTAGCTTGATAGCTTTCTTATTATTGATGCAATTGTTATCCCATAGCAACAAATGAAAAAGAATAATATCCCTGAGCCTGACTAGAATAAGTGCACTTCTCACTTTCCTCCTGCTGAGTGAAAATTCCATTTTCATCTAAACTACAGAATGTATCAGTGAACATAATGGGATCTGACAGTCCATCTTAAATAGTGTCATTAGGTAACAAAGAGAAATCTGAAGCTACATAACCTTTGGTCACTTTGATGACTGTTTCTTTTCCCTTCAATTTGAACAGATATCTCTAACCCTCATCCGAAAGACTTTCTGAAATTTTGTGCATTTTAGTCTGGGTTTCTCTCTGGATAGCTATTTCATCATAAATCAATGTGTCAAGCAGTTGATTGCAAAATATAGTTAATGAGTTACCAAGTTATAGGAGAATATCACTAATATCACTGTTTCCTTAATATTATTTGCAGATTTTGCACTCACAAAATTATACAAGACAAAAAAATTGAAAATAATTGCTTTTCAAATTTCTTTTAAATAAATGATATTAGATGAAAAAATTAAATAGCAAGTTTAAGAATATGCATGTTAGACAAATAACATTGTTTTCGCGAATATAATAAGCCATTTTCAGGAAAAGGATCTGTGGTACTAAGGTAACATAAACACATCAATTTGTACTTAACACAGTAAAGGGTAGGACTAATTTTGAAAAAAATAATTTGTATTTATATAACATCATAGCATTTTAAGCCAAGTATATATAATCCTTTTGAATTAGGTACTATTAACTCATTTTACAGATTGATAAATTTATGTTCACAGTGTTAAGTAATTTGCTCCACATGAGACAATTTATAGGGTTTGCAACAGAATTAGAACTAAGAAATCGGAATCTTCAGCTTGTGCTCTCCATAGTCCTTCAGTATCCTATGAGAAAGGCAGAGAGAAGCTGACTCTAAGAAGAAAACTGACAATGATTTCAATAAATAGTAGAGAGAAGGCTCTCTTCACTTTAACTTTCATTCTAAGATTTTGTTGAGTTTCTTTATTTTAAGCACATTGTTCTCTGGTTTCCTGCTTTCACACTCAACAATTTTAAAGTCCGTTTCTTTAAATCAACTTTTTTTCACCCTTTCTATTTCCCTTTCACTTCCCTGACCAGAATTTCATACCAAAATGAAATAAGTGAATGAATGGCTAGTATCTAGGACTCTCTCATGGTTACAGTGGCAAAGAGATTTTGCTAACCCAATGAATCAATAAATAGTGGAATTTCAAGTAGCGAGCCCAGTGAAAAATTGAAGTGCAGAATTTTAAAAACTGCTGCTACTGCTAAGTCGCTTCAGTCGTGTCTGACTCTGTGCTACCCCATAGACGGCAGCCCACCAGGCTCCCCCGTCCCTGGGATTCTCCAGGCAAGAACACTGGAGTGGGTTGCCATTTCCTTCTCCAGTGCATGAAAGGGAAAAGTGAAAGTGAAGTCGCTCAGTAGTGTCCGACTCTTAGTGACCCCACGGACTACAGCCTACCAGGCTCCTCCATCCATGGGATTTTCCAGGCAAGAGTACTGGAGTGGGGTGCCACTGCCTTCTCCTTTAAAAACTGAGGAAAGAGTATTTCATACTTCTGATCTCTATCATGGATGATCATATTTTAATCACGAAAAAACATTTATCTATTGCTAGCTGAAATGTCAACCATTGTGTTATGCAATGTAATGCTTACAGCAATCCCAATTATTGTTGTTTCTGTCTTATATTATGGAAACTAAGGCTTCTGATAGTTATGCAACTTGCCTGAAGCTCAAGAGCTGGGAAGCAGCAGAGTAGATGTTAGGACTCAGGTATGCCCGAAAGCCCATAAACTCCAAAATCTGCAAAATGCCATCTGTTGTGTAATCTCTTCTATACATACAGCTTGATCTAGTAATTAATACAAATGTACCATTTAAAAATACTTTTGGTAGGAAATAAAGAGGATCATAATCAAATAGTAATATTTGGGGTGAGAAAATACTGATACTAATACTGATATTGTCACATCATATTCTTATTTAGTTATCACCTTTCAAAGGATGTTAAGAAATATTTGAATGTTCTTAATTGTCTTCATTTTGAGGGTCTGCAATATGGCCAGTGCATTCCCATGAGAGGAGTGAATGAAAAATAAGAGGTTAGGTAAAGACTATGGAAATGACTTTCTTTGGTCTTTTCACCATGCGAATCTACTCGAATGTCATCAAAACTTTAACTGCATAAGAATGAAATAATTTGCAAGCATAGGCTCTGCTGCTGTGTATTACAGTCTTTGAAATAAAGCTATTGAACAGGCATGTTGACTTTTCTTTGGAGTAATGTTGAGCGTTAATCTCATTATCCACTCAGTATGAGCAACACAGTGCAGACCTTTCCTCTTAGAAGTTAAAAAAAAAAAGAGCTTTACCTATAAAAAAGGACAAATGTGAAAATTGATTATTACATTTAAGAAATCTTATAAACCTGTAAAATATGTTTTATACTTATCAAGAAAACATATTTCACAATATTATCTCTGTGTTAACTTGGATCTTTCCAATGCTTAGCTTTGAATATTTTACTCTTCACTATCAACGGAGCAGCACTGCCTACAAAACCAGCTAAATCCAAAACCCTCTCTCAACATCCAGATTTATTCTGAACCTTGCTAAAATCTACCTGCATAGAGTATTCACTCCATCCTTACAAATAACCTATAGTCAGTGTCCGAAATTGCCTTACTTCTTGCTACTTCCACGTCTGCTGTTCTTTCCTTCTCCTAGAATATAAGAGTTTTTAAACGCCTTGGAAATTCTGTCTCCCTCAAAATACAGGTTAATTACCGACTTACTTAAGCCACATTGACCTCTATACCACTAACTTTAATTCATACAATGTTGTGTTTGTAACTTCTTGTGAGTTTTATTTATTTGGCCAGTTAGTTGAATAATGGTTTCTTAGGGTTACTGCTCTATGCTTATAATTATTTTACAGTTCTCATAGTCTCTACAAAACTTTGGGGCAGGAAGTCAAGCAGGAAGTCAATCTCACTTATTTGATTTGTTTCAATGTAATACATATAGCTGACTCAATAAATATTTATTTGACAGGATCTCGTAGTGTGAAGGAAAATATGCAGTGGAGATACAGTCTTTGTCCACTTAGAGTATATATTCTTGTGAAAGTGACCGCGAATTATAGTTAAAAAATGTAAACTAGAAATTGCAACAAGAGCTAAAATGAGTAGTACCTGATCCTATTCACTGACCACACTAAAGCCTTTGACTATGTGGATAACAACAAACAGTGGAAAATTCCTCCAGAGACAGGAATACCAGACCACCTAACCTGCCTCCTGAGAAATCTGTAGGTAGGTCAAGAAGCAACATTTAGAACCAAACATGAAACAATGGACTGGTTAAAAGTTGGGAAAGGGGTACATCGAGGCTGTATATTGTCACCTTGCCTATTTAACTTACATGCAGAGTACATCATGTGAAATGCAGGACTGGATGAAGCATTCCAGACTGGATGAAGCACAACCTGGAATCAAGATTGCCAGAAGACATATCAACAAACTCAGATATGCAGATGACACCACTCTTATGGCAGAAAGTGAAGAGGAACTTAAGAACCTCTTGATGAAAGTGAAAGAGGAGAGTGAAAAAGCTGACTTAAAACTCAACATTCAATAAATGAAGATCATGGTAGCCAGTCCCATCACTTCATGGCAAATAGATATGGAAACAATGGAAACAGTGACAGACTTTATTTTCTTGGGCTCCAAAATCACTGAAGATGGTGACTGCAGCCATGAAGTTAGAAGACACTTGCTCCCTGGAAGAAAAGCTATGACCAACCTAGACACCATATTACAATACAAAGACATTGCTTTGCCAACAAAGGTCCATCTAGTCAAAGCTATGGTTTTTCCAGTGGTCATGTATGGATGTGAGAGTTGGACCACAAAGAAAGCTGAGCACTGAAGAATTGATGGTTTTGAACTATGGTGTTGGAGAAGACTCTTGAGAGTCCCTTGGACTGCAAGGAGATCAAATCAGTCAATCCTAAAGGAAATCAGTCCTGAATATTCTTTGGAAAGACTGATGCT
The DNA here is from genome assembly GCF_054371585.1 of Giraffa tippelskirchi. NCBI lineage: Eukaryota > Metazoa > Chordata > Mammalia > Artiodactyla > Giraffidae > Giraffa > Giraffa tippelskirchi. The sequence goes on along the minus strand of NC_137275.1, from coordinate 76,613,060 downwards.
GAAGCTGAAACTCCAATACTTTGACCATCTGATGCAAAGAACTAACGCACTGGAAAAGACCCTGATGCTAGGAAAGATTGAAGGCAGGAGGAGAAAGGGATGACAGAGGATGAGATGGTTGGATGGCATCACCGACTCAATGGATATGAGTTTGAGTAAACTCCGGAAGTTGGTGATGGACAGGTAGGCCTGGCATGCTATAGTCCATGGGGTCACAAAGAGTCGGACTTGACTGAATGACTGAATTAAACTGAACTGACTGACCTGATCCTGTAAGAGTTTACCATAGGGTACATCCCCATATAAATAAGCTAAAGAAATTCTTACTGTGAAAGTCTGAGTTTAATCATCATTCCCTTATTTAGTACATATGTATTAAAAGCCTACTTTGTCCCAGAGCCTACTATGTCTCTGTACCATTTTGATAGTTTTAAACAGACTATGGACCCCTTTCTAGAATCATATATTTCAAAATATGGGCTTCCAGGTGGCACTAATGGTAAAGAACTCACAAGTCAATGCAGGAGACATAAGAGACATGGGTTCGTCCATGAATTGGGAAGATTCCCTGGAGCGGGCATGGCAAACCACTTCAGTATTCTTGCCTGAAGAATCTGTTCGACAGAGGAGCCTAGTGGGCCATAGTCCATGGGGTCACAAAGAGTCAGACACAACTGAAGTGTCTTGGCATGCACACACATTTAAATATATATATGAAATTATGTTATTAAATACATAGAATTACAAAATAAATCATCATAAAATTGCATTTAAAATGTTAAAAACAGATTTGTGATACAGTAATACGTATTTCTTTATTAACAAATTAAGATCTAGTAGCAGATCTATTAGTTTCCGTAATTTAATATACTGATGAGCTTAAATGATACTTGAAATATCTCCCATGAGCCTAATGTGATATAAAAATAAATGTCATGTATATTTGTAACAAAGACAGAGGCACTGTGAATATACTGCTATAGTTTGTTCCCTAAATTTATACATGAAGGAAAGGATAAGTTTCAGTTAGAGGTTAATCAATATGTGGATAATTTTTTTTTTTTACCAAACTGAGCTCATAGAGGGTCTGATTTAATCTGTAAGTTCACTAGTACAGAACTGGCATACTGAGGAGGCAGACAGTAGTCAACAAACATGTTATATATTTGAGTGAAGAGCAGTTAAGAACCCACTCCATGCACACGCAGGAGAGAGGCTTGGTTCTTTTATGATGAAGAAGCACGGCACTTTAGAGGAAATAAAAGAAAACCAATGTGACTGCAGTACATTTTACAAGAGTGACAACACTACAAAATCTGGCTAGAGTAGAAGGTAGAAGAAAGACCATGGAAAGCCTGAAAAGACAGACTAAGGATACCATCTCTGCAGAGTGACAGGTGGTGGAGTGGAGATGAGGACAAAAAGGTATGCCTATAATGCACATTGCATGTCATTTCATAAAGATCATCCTGGCTGTAGAGTGGATTACTAAGCAGGAGTGGATACCGCTATCCAAGAAGGGAGACGCAAAGATGAGTGGTATGAGACTAGGACGGTGAAAAATGAAGATAGGAAAAAGAAAAGTCTAGGATGGAAGAAAGAAATTGGCATTTTAAACCCATGTTTGTATCCAATATAGTGCATGTTTTATTAAGATCATATATTCCAAAGATGATTCACACTAAACCAAAGTTAAATAATGGCATTGGACAACTAAAACCAGAATCTAAATATCATGTATTATTTCTGAGGCTTTGATTCAAATAATCTCAAATGCCAGTTAATAATCTCTTTAAATTCTTTTAACCATTCACTATTCTCTGAAAAAAATCACAATATTTTTCTTCCAATTACTTAGTCTTGCATTTCTATAAATTTGATGTATGATCATCCTTTAACTTGCTCTTCAACTTCTCCTCTTACAATATTTCACTTTTGTATTCACCAAGGATTAATAAATTTTCTAAGAATTCAAATTCTATTTATTTAAACTATGTAGTTAGCATATACATTAAATAAAAATTTGCATTCTCTAGTAAATTTGGCTTACTAATTATATAATTTTAAAGAATTTCTAAACACTTGTCAAGTACCAATACCCAAATAAAGTGTTCAAAGGGTATGCTTTCCTGAAATGACTTAGCTATGTAAAATTATTTTTTCAAAATTTATTGCTGAAATTACTCCACACTTTGTATTTTTCATGGATTTTTATCATTGCCAGAAATATCCATACAAATAAAAAATACTTAGCAACTCTGTGCAAAGAAATTTTTGTTCCATTTGATTAATACTTATAAAAGTATCAGAAGTCAAAGTAATTGACATAATGCAAAAATGGAAAAGTTAAAAATATTTTACACCTGAATGACTCATTCCATAAGGTCCTCACATAATTATTATATCATTTCATTATTTCTGAAGAAAAATGAACTATTCTACCAAGACACTCTGGAGACTTTGTAAGATAAATATTTCAAATATTTCAATTATAGAACAGTGAATAATTCATCAGTGAAAGAATCTTGTTTAATGAGAAGCTAAAGACATGATTTAAAATGAGTCAATGGTTGGCTGTTACAAAAAAAAAGTGTATCATGTTGCAAAACAACACATAGTGTTCTCAAGCTAAAGTTATTTAAGAAACAAATCTTTCATGAGCATGAGCAAAGGCAAGTCAAAGCTGTCAAGGATTAAGATAATATAACTGTAGTTTTACAAAATTTTTTAAATAGTTTTTAAAATTTCCAGGGAAGCTGAAGGCTATGGTGACAATGCAGGCACTTATCTCCCCAAAATCCCCTGAAAAGAAGGAAAAATGAGGAAAACCTAAATTCTACATTAAAAAAAGCATAAAGGAAATTAAATTCTATGTAAATTGTTTAATCATAACTTGAAGAAAGAGAATGGCAAAAACTGCAAAATCATCTCTCATGCTGTGGCCCCATTCCTGCTCATAAGCAAATGTAGACTGAGAAAATCTAGGGAAGAAAAAAAGTGATTTGAGAGATAACTTGAAAGATAAAATCTACCCTATATTTGAACATGGCTGGAAAATGTGCAGATCAGAGCAGAGACTGCGGGGAAAGGATATCAAAATGAGCCCAATTTATAAGGTCAGATATCTTTAAAAGGGACAAGCATAACTTAAAATACTTGATTTAAAGAGATATATGCAATTTAAAAGTGTATCTCTGGTGAGGCAGATGGTAAAGAATCTGCCTGTAATTCAGGAAACATGGGTTTGATCCCTGGGTTGGGAAGATCCCCTGGAGAAAGGAATGGCTATCCACTGCAACATTCTTGCTTAGAGAATTCCATGGACAGATAAGCCTTGGCAGCTACAGTCCATGAGGTCGCAAAGAGTCAGACATGACTGAGAGACTAACATACACGTTATTTAGAGGGAAACTCTTTGATAAGCACAATTTATGGAAAGTAAAAAACACAAAAAGCACCTTTTGGCAATTCAATAATGTAGGAAAGAAAAACAGAGAAAATGTGGGGTCCAGCAAGACAAAAAGTGAACTGTAAAATTGGAAAATTTTCAACTCCTCCCCACCAACACAGTCCTACAAAATACCTGGATTTGCTACACTAAGAGAATAGGGAATTACTAAGTTAGGAAACTCCAATACTTTGGCCACCTCATGTGAAGAGTTGACTCACTGAAAAGACCCTAATGCTGGGAAGGATTGGGGGCAGGAGGAGAAGGCGACGACAGAGGATGAGATGGTTGGATGGCATCACCGACTCGATGGACATGGGTTTGGGTAGACTCCGGGAGTTGGTGATGGACAGGGAGGCCTGACATGCTGTGATTCATGGGGTCGCAAAGAGTCAGACACGACTGAGCGACTGAACTGAACTGAAGTTAGGAGGGTTATATAAAAGCCTTATAGCATAAATGTAAAGAAAAGGTAAGTGAAGTCCTCACAAAGCTACTGAAGAAATTTAAGAAATAAAATTTCACACATATCAGCTGAAGATAATTCTCTCACACAAAGCAACTACAAAGCAAAAGAAAACTGTTACTATACAATGCAGAATTAAATACACTCAAACAAGAATGTGATGATATAAAAAACACTTTTAATAAGACATTCAAAGTCTAAACACCAAATGGGAAAAGAAATATTAATAGATGAATGGGAAAAAAAAAGTTGACTGATCTCAGGAAAGAAACAGAAGAAAAAGACAAAATTATCTTTGAAATGGAGAATACATTACAAGATGCCCACAGTAGAAAAGACCCAAATGAAAATTTACTACAGTCCACGGAGGAAAGGCAGGAAAATAACCAAAAGAATGACAATGACAAAACAGTAAAAGAGACAGAGCGTGGGTAATGAAAGATAGGCAAAGGATAATTAGTGTATGAATTAATACATACTGATTCATTTAATTAATACATATTAATAAATTTCTAATTTAATAGAAGAATAACAAAACAAGGGAATGGAAATAGCAAAAAAAAAAAAAACTATGACCAAGAAAACTTTCCAGAAAAAGGAAAAGACCTGAATCTGTACATTAAAAGGGCTCACTGGGGAAAACTGACCTAGGATAATTTAAAAACAAAGATAAAATTGTCAAGGCCTCCAAGAAAAAGTCGGACATGATTGAAGTGACTTAGCAGCAGCAGACAAGGAAAAATGACAATTCACAAAAAGCAAAATAATTACATTAACACCAGGCTTTCCAAACTGTTATACAAAACAAAGCAACAGACAAACAAGAAAACTCAACAAATATTGAGGATAGGGAAAAATATTTTTCAACATACAAGACCTTGGGGAAGTCTGCTCTCATTAGCTCTACTTAAAGAATATACTATCAATAATGTTGACACAAATTTAATAATAGTAATACCATACAAGACAGCTATGATTTCCCTTATTCTATAAAAAATAAAATAATGGAAGGAGAATTAAATGAGAAGGCTAAACTCAAAGAAGCATCAGTAACAGAGCTGGGAGTTAGACCAGATCTTCAATTATCAGGTTAATTAAACTCATATCTTCAATTATCAGGTCAGTATACTTTCAATTAAGTCAGAGCTTTCTCCTCATTCTAGATTAATCAAGGTCAATCGAGAAACCATAAACACACAAGGAAGTCAACTGCCAAACATTCAAATTGCCTCCAGAGTATAGCAATCAGAGGACAGATGATGATGTTGAAAGCCAACTCATGAAGTTGGCATGAGCCATGAGTATGTTTCTCTCATTTATAGGATATATACTAAATACCTAATCCTGCCAGCTATGGTGCAAATAGGCACAAATACTCCTCATTATCAAACATTAACTACTGTAAGGTGGGAAATTTAAAGCATTTCTTAAAAAACAGAATGTCAGTATTGACATATAACAGTTCTCATATTATATTATATTCTTTTGTATTATAATCAAGGCAATTTATAGTCAAGACATTTAACTGGAGTCTTCATCTCTTCATCCACGAAAATGTGATTAAGCACACCTAATAAGATGCTTTTCATTCTACGAGTGCTCAGTTGCATCCAACTCTTTGTGACCCCATGGTCTGTAGCCTGCCAGGTTCCTCTGTCCATGGGATTCTCCAGGCATGAATACTGGAGAGGGCTGCCATGCCCTTCTCCAGGGGATCTTCCCGACCCAGGGATTAAGTCCCTGTCTCTTGCATAATCTGCATTGGCAGGTGGGTTCTTTAACACTAGCACCACCTGGGAAGCCCTGCTACCGTTCTGTACATTATTGTATAAAGAGAAAAGCGAAAAGAAAAAGTAGCCTTTATGCTACTTACATTCCAGTTGTGAGCCAGTGTATATGTAAATGTGGCAGGACTATATCTACCCCCTTGGTTGAGCACTGTACAGCCTTATTTAGTAGGTCTCTTTGTTAATTCATAATCAATAGTTGTTGTTTTAACTCATATGAAATCAAATGTTTTGCTACCATTGATGTTATATAAAATGATCTCTAACATCCATAACTTATAAAAACTGTACCAAAAAACTGAACTCGCTGCCAAATATTACACAGGATTTTCAAATTGCTAAATAAAAATTCATATAATATTTAGTCTGTTCAAATATTATTTTAGATCATATATTTAAAAAATCCCTTAATAAATTATTAAAAATTTGGTAGTTAACATTATTTATTTTCGTCCCATAGTTGAGTCTAATAATATGAGATAACTTCCCCAAATTTAAGAAGTATAAGAATAACTTGGGTATCTTGTTAAAATGTAGACTCTGAATCAGTAAAACCCAGGTTCTCCATTTCTAGCTCCCAAGTGATGCAGATCCTTCAGGTCCTTGGATGGCATTTTGAGTAGGAAAGCATTAGAAAACACTTAATACAGACATTGTCAATGAGAAAAATCTAGGCATCTGTGAAATAAATGATATTTAAATAAGCATTAAATATAATTTATAAATACCATAGAAATAATGATAGATGCTTTTATAAATGCTATATTCTTAAAGTCAGTATTTTTTTTAGAGGACACAACATGCACAAATGCTTAAAGAAAGGTCTAATAATATTGCTGTGGAGTTAATCTGACCTAGACACAAAAGAAAATTATGTACCTCAGATGAGCAGCTAAGCATAAAGTAACACAACAACAATTCCTGTTATAGAACTATTTACAGAACGGTTAACATTTCTTGCTTGCCATGAAACCTGACTTGTATTCCTATACTGAATGGCTTAAAAGTAAGAACTAATGTTAAAAGAGCATCATCTCATCCATTTTTTTAAAAATATGGCTGCCTAGGTGAGTATATGAAAGAATTATTCATTTTAATTCCTTTTAGTGTTTTAATGTCTCCTTCTGTTCCTAATAAAAGTAAAATCGAGGGCCATTATAAGTAAAGTTTTCAATATAAAGAATAAGCAAATATGATGAAAAGGCACATTATCCTATTCCCAATGCTCAGCAAAGTGGCAACTGTAAGCAGGAAATGAATGCTTAAACTACGTATTTCATTCAACTGTACAATATACTCAAAGACCCAGTACTGAAGTTGTCTGTGACCTTTAGCAATATAACTGCTCTCAGCCTTTGATACAGAAAATGAAAACTGGGTTGTTCTAAAGGGTAAGTGGGATATGCTTTGTTTAAAGTGCGTGACATGATGCCCAGAGCACTCTGTTTCCTGAATCACAAACATTTAATCAAATGTCTGGATTATAGTACTCAATAAGTGAATGTCAATCAATCAATGAATACATTTAAAAATAAAGATACCTCAAATACTGGAATCAAGAATCCTGAGACATTTACCTTCTCTGATTTGAAAAATAAGTACACCAAATTACTCCTATGGAAAATTATTGGAAAACACAAAAACAGAACAGTTTTTGAATCTTCCCAAATTCTCTCGTTAAAAACAGAATAGTAACACCAAAAATCCTGGACATCTACAACAAATTCCAACTGTACACTATGAACTCTGAAATACCAATTAATAAACTCAAGGACAGCTACAAAATCTGCATAGCATCAGAAACCGTGAAGAGGAAGCAGGTGTTAGGCATTCAGGCTCTCTATGACCCTGAGAGCTCAACTCCTTACTAGAGAAATCTGGTAAGCAGAGAGAGTCACCAAGAGAAGAGCAACTATCAAGGAGAAAATATTGCAGGCTTAAATTTGTGAGTGAATACAAGGACACCATGGGCTTCACGAGTGGGGCTAGTGGTAAAGAATCTGCCTGCAATGCAAAAGACATAGGAGACTTGGTTCAATCTCCAGGTCAGGAAATCCCCTAAAGGAGAAAATGGCAAACCACTCCAGTATTCTTGCCTGGAGAATCTCATGGAGAGAGAAGCCTGGCAGGCTACAGTCAATAGGGTCACAAAAAGTTGGACAAGATTGAAGCAACATAGCATCCACACACAAACAAGGAAACACTGGTAAAGTCAGAAAGCCAGTGGAACAGTCTGGATCATGTGAAGTGAAAGCTGCTCAGCCGTGTCCAACTCTTTGCAACCCCATGGACTAGACAGTCCATGGGATTCTCCAGGCCAGAATACTGGAGTGGGTAGCCTTTCCCTTCTCCAGGAGATCTTCCCAAGCCAGGGATCGAATCCAAGTCTCCCGCATTGCAGGCGGACTCTTTACCAGCTGAGCCACAAGGAAAGCACAGTCTGGATTATATTAAATCTCAAAATTAATACTACTAAACTTCTTTCCGGGACAGAGTCCTTCACTGAAAAGGCACTCCTGGGAGGATTAATCTAAGTTAATCTGAACAGGAACAACATGGACAAAGATGTGCTGTATGCTTAGCTGCTCAGTAGTGTGTGACTCTTTGCGACCCCATGGACTGTAGCCCACCAGTCTCCTCTGGTCATGGGGATTTTCCAGGCAAGAATACTGGAGTGGGTTGCCATGCCCTCCTCCAGGGGATCTTCCCAACCCAGGAATCAAACCCATGTCTCCCACATTCTGGGTGGATTCTTTATCATCCGAGCCACCAGGGAAGCCCTGGAGAAAGATAGGAAAAGGTAAAGATAAACACATGCGAGCATAGAGGAAGCAGATGATCAAAAGTACAGATCAAATTTTTGGATCATTTTGTGAAAATAACAGAATTGCGAGGTCTAGATTTATAAGGTGAAAAGTCATCTTAGCCAAATCTTCCCTCTACAAAACTATTTTCCTTTAACTAGGAGAAGCAAGAGAAAATTTTGGTAAAATCTTATATACAATATTTTAAGAAAAAGAAAATAAGAAGCAGAATAACAGAGCTAGAAACACAGTCTCATTCATTCATGTGTTGTATATGTGGTTGCTTTCTTGCTATTAGGGCATTGCTGAGTAGTTACGGCAGAAAAGAATATCCCTCAAAGTACAGAGAAACCATACATTCTGTAAAGACTAAAATAATTACTATGTGACCCTTTACAGAAAAGTTTTGCCTTCTCTGGACTAGAAGAAAGCCTTAAGAAGGTTCAACTTTTTTTTCTTTTTTTTAATTCAAGTGGTATAGTTGCTGTACAACATAATATGTTATAAGGGTAAAATATAGTGATTCACATTTTTAAGGTACTTCATTTATAGTTACTATAAAATATTGGCTATAATCACTGTGTTGTATAATGTTATAGTCACTACATGTATTTGTTTAGATGCCACATATAAGTGATATTGTACAGTATTTATCTTTCTCTGTCTGACATTTCATTTAGTATAATTCTCTCAAATCCCATCTATGAGCTGCAAATGGCAAAAATTCCACTCCTTTTTACGGCCGAGTAGTATCCTGTTGAGTATATATACCACATCTTCTTTATCCATTCATCTGTTAATGGACACTTACGTAGATTTACTATCTTGGCAATTGTAAATAATGCTGCTATGAACATTGGGGTACATTAATCTTTTTGAATTACTATTTTTTTTCAGGTATGTACCCATGAATGGAACTGCAGGATCATATAGTACTCCTATTTTTAGTTTTTTGAGAGCCCTCCATACAGTTTACCAGAGTGAATGCAGCAACCTACATCCACACCAAGAGTGTATTGAGTTCCCTTTTCTCCATATCCTTGTCAGTGTTTTTTATTTGTTTTCTTTTTGATGATAGCCAGATGTCAGAACATTTAACTTGAATTAGGACTCAGTGTTCTACAAGTTTATCAAATTCATTGGTGAGTTCTAATAGCTTTCTGGTGGTGTCTTTAAGATTTTCTATGTATAGTATCACATCATCTGAAAACAGTGTCAGTTTTACTTTTTCATTTCCAAATTGGATTCTTTTTATTTTTTTTTTATCTGGTTGTTGTGGTTATGACTTCTAAAGCTATGTTGAATAAGAGTGGTGTGAGTAGCCATCCTTGTCATTTCCCTGATTTTAGAGGAAAAGCTTTCATCTTTTCACCACTAACTATGATGTTAGTTGTGGGTTTGTCATATATAGCCTTTCTTATGTTGAGAAACGCTCCCTCAATCAGTGTCACATTTTATTTTCGTGGGCTCCAAAATCAATGCGGATGGTGACTGCAGCCATAAAATTAAAAGAAACTTGCTCCTTGGAAGAACATCTATGATAAACGACAGTGTATTAAAAGCAGAGACATCACTTTGCCAACAAAGGTCCATCTAGTCAAAGCTATGGTTTTTCCATAAACTATACAGATGTGAAAGCTGAACCATGAAAAAGGCTGAGCACCAAAAAATTGATGCTTTCTAACTGTCATGCTAGAGAAGACTCTTGAGGGTCCCTTGGACAGCAAGGAGCTCAAACCAGTCAACCCTAAAGGAAATCAACCCTGAATATTCATTGCAAGGAATGAATATTGATGCTCCAGCTGAAGCTCCCATACTTTGGCCACCTGATGCAAAGACCTGACTCACTTGAAAAGACCCTGATGCTGGGAAAGATTGGGGGTGCTGGGAGAAGGGGATGATAGAGGATGAGATGGTTAGATAGCATCACTGACTCGATGGACATGAGTTTGAGCAAGCTCTGGGAGGCAGTGAAGGACAGGGAAGCCTGGAATGCTGCAGTCTATGGTGTTTAAAAGAGTCAAACACGACTGAGCAACTGAACAAAAACAAAGATTTGTCATGGCTTTTCTTCCAAGGAGCAAGCATCTTTTAATTTCACGGCTGCAGTTACCATCAGCAGTTATTGTGGAGCCCCCCAAAATAAAATCTGTCACTGCTTCTATTTTTTCCTCATTTATTTGCCATGAAGTGATGGAAATGAATGCCATGATCTTCGTTTTTCAAATGTTAAGTTTCAAGCCAGCGTTCTCACTCTCCTTTTTCACCCTCATCAAGAGGCTCTTTAGCTCCCCTTCACTTTCTGCCATTAGAGTGGTATCATCTGCATATCTGAGGTTGTAGATATTCTCCCAGCAATCTTGATACCAGCTTATGAATAATCCAGCCCTGCATTTTGCATGATGTATTCTGTATATGAGTTTAATAAGCAGGGTGACAATATACAGCCTTGACATACTCCTTTCCCAATTATGAACCAGTCTGTTGCCCCATGTTTTTTTCTAACTGTTGCTTCTTGACCTACATACAGGTTTCTCAGAGGGCAGGTCAGGTGGTCTGGTATTCCCATCTCTTTAAGAATTTTCCACAGTTTGTTGGGATCCACATATTCAAAGGCTTTAGCATTATCAATGAAACAAAAAAATAGATTTTTTTTGCTGGAATTCCTTTGCTTTTTGTATGATGCAACAGATATTGGCAATATGATCTCTGGTTCCTCTGCATTTTCTAAATCTAGTTTGTACATCTTTGTCTGGTGTTGCTGTCAGGGCGATGCCAGGCTCATAGAATGAATTCAGAAGTGTCCCTTTCTCTGCAATTTTCTCGAATAGCTTGAGAATATAGATGTTAACTCCTCTTTAAAAGTTTTGTATAATTCACTTGTGAATCAATCTGGTCCTGGATTTTTTGTTGTTGTTGTTGCGAGTTTTAAAGGAAAGATTTAATTTCAATACTTTTAATTGGTCTGTTCATATTTTCTATTTTTTCTTGTTCAGTCTGGAGAAATCATACCTTGATAAGAAGTTGTCAATTTCTCATCAGCCAGTTCAGTTCAGTTCAGTTACTCAGTCATATCTGATTCTTTGCGACCCCATGGACTGCAGCATGTCAGACTTCCTTGTCCATCACCAACTCCCAGGGCTTGCTCAAACTCATGGTCATTGAGTTGGTGATGCCATTCAACCCTTTCATCTTCTGTCATCCCGTTCTTCTTCTGCCTTCAATCTTTCCCAGTTTCAGGGTATCTTCTAAGGAGTCAGTTCTTTGCATCAGTTGGTCAAAGTATTGGAGTTTCAGCTTCAGCATCAGTCCCTTCCAATGAATATTCAGGACTGATTTCCTTTAGGATTGATTGGTTGAATCTCCCTTGGTTGGATTCTCCTTGAGAGTCTCCAAGGGACTCTCAAGAGTCTTCTCAAACAACACAGTTCAAAAGCATCAATTCTTCAGCCTCAGCTTTCTTTATAGTCCAACTCTCACATCCATACATGACTACTGCAAAAACCACAGCTTTGACTAGATGGACCTTTGTAGGCAAAGTAATCCCTCTTCTTTTTAATATGCTGTCTAGGTTCGTCATAGCTTTCCTTCCAAGAAGCATGTGTGTTTTAATTTCATGGCTGCAGTCATCATCTGCAGTTATCCTGGAGCCCAAGAAAATAAAGTTTCTCACTGTTTCCATTGTTTCCCCCATCTATTTGCCATGAAGTAATGGGGCCAGATGCCATGATCTTCATTTTTTGAATGTTGAGGTTTAGCCAGCTTTTTTCACTCTCCTCTTTCACTTACATCAAGAGGTTCTTTAGTTCCTCTTCACTTTCTGACATAAGGGTGCTGTCTTCTGCATATCTGAGGTTATTGATATTTCTTCCCACAATCTTGATTTTATAGGTAAATAGTTGTTCATAGTAGTCGCTCATTAGCCCTTGTATTTCTGTGATGTTTATTGTAACTTCTCCTTTTTCATTTCTGATTTTACTGAGTTTTCCTTTTACCTTGATGAATGTGGCTAAAGTTACTGATTTGACTTATCTTTTTAAAGAACAAGCTTTTAGTTAATTACTAAGTAGAAGAGGTTAGCTGTAGAAACTGAATAAAAAAAGTAGATTGGGGAAATGTGGCTAGAGAGAGAAATGGAAGAAAGAGAAAAATATGGAATTACAGAATCTAAAGAAAAGATATTCAGGGTGGCACATATGAGTAAACACTTCAAAATATACCAAATCTATGTAAAAGAAAGATTGAAATGTGCCTATTGGATGTAGATATATGAGAACCAAATTGGTGTGAAATAAATGGTGTGAGAAAATGGTAAGTGTGAATGCTCTCAATGAGTTTTGCTTTGAAGAATTTTAAGAAGATCAGAGAATAACTGAAGAACTTGAGTGGACACTTAAGATATATAAGCAGACTTTTGATTTATAGTTATTACATATTATTACATGTTCTTCCTCTACACTATAATTATAAGGCTTGCCTAAAAAAAGTCTCATAAGACTCTGTCTTACTTAACTTAAACTGTCGAAAACATCTAATCATACTGGGCATGCTAACAGAGTCCTATATAGTCCTATATGAATAAAATTTAATAAGGAAACTAAAGTGACGTGTGAAAGATTCAACTGGAAATATATATATATATATATGCGTGTGTGTGTGTGTGTGTGTGTGTAAAGAGTCTTAGAATTTTCAGTGACCTTGTAACGGTAACGTGTATCTGGGTACAAAGTTGCTCTTTCTCTCTTTTTTAATGTAGCATCTTTACCTTTTTTTAAAAAAAAAATGATTTTATTTTTTGGCTGTGCTGGGTTTTCATTGCTGCATAGGCTTTTTAACTACTCTCTGTTGCTGTTGTCTAAAGATATAAACTCTTGAATGGCTTGAGAGAAAGTACCTTTTTCCTTTCCTTGACAGAGAAAATTCCTTAAAAGAAAAGTGGACCATTATGGGGAAATTTGTAGTATTTAGGTCTACATCTAGAGCACCATCTGTTTTATTTTTACTGAGTTTTCAAAAAGGCTCAATAATGTAAAACACATCTAACATGGAATAGTATTGTATAATAACTCACAATGGAAGAGCTGAAAAGTAATTAAGATATATGTAATCATTTTCAGAAAATTGGGCATATTTCAATAGCATCCATATTTTGCTAAATGTTGGTAACTGGCTAATATAAAAAATAAACCATATATTTATTTTCTTGCCCATAAAAACAGCTTGTTTCTATACACTATACTTAAATAAATCATTAGACTTAAAGAGAAATAACAAGGGATTATTAGTCATTTTTCAGGAACATTAAAAGTGGGTAGGTAACTAATACATTTGAACATAGTGAGTACAAACTCAAACTGCTCTCAAAACATGTAAGGCATTAGATGAATGTACTACAATCAAAGATCTGGCAGTTATTAGACTAAAATATTTAAAAGAAAAAGTATTATATGTATTATTCTGTTTTTTCATCATGCCTGAGAGCAACATATACAATGTGCTCACTAAATATTACTTTAATTAACAAGAATAATTTATCACAAGTTTTAGAATCAAACAGCCGACACCTGTCTACAATGTTTAATAGGTCAATATACAAATCATTATATTGAGAACAAAAGCACAGCACAAAAAGACTTCAAATTATTTTTTCAATCCTTAGCCAATATGAGATAAGGCATGATACAAATACCAGTTTCCATTGCTTATTGTGAGAAAAATTCCACGTAAATATTGAAAAATGTAAGAAATGTAGGCCTGACATTTTAAAATATTTCAAAAGTATGTTGCAAAGGAAAGATAGTTCAATTATATTCAAGAATTTAGATTGTGGGCAGAGTAAAATGGAAAGTACGTATTTGGGTAGAAATATCAATAACCTCAAATATGCAGACACCACCCTTATAGCAGAAAGCAAAGAGGAACTAAAGAGTCTCTTGATGAAGGTGAAAGAGGAGAGTGAAAAAGCTGACTTAAAACTCAACATTCAATAAACAAACATCATGGCATCCAGTCCCATCACTTCATGGCAAATAGATGGGGAAACAATGAAAACAGTGACAGACTTTACTTTCTTGGGCTCCAAAATCACTGCAGATAGTGAGTGCAGCCATGAAATTAAAAGACACTTGTTCCTTGGAAGAAAAGTTATGACACACCTAGACAATGTATTAAAAAGCAGAGACATCACTTTTCCAACAGGGATCCACCTAGTTAAAGTTATGGTTTTTCCAGTAGTCATGTATGGATCTGAGAGTTGGACCATAAGGAAGGCTGAGTGCTGAAGAATCGATGCTTTTGAACTGTGGTATTGGAGAAGACTCTTGAGAATCCCTTGACCTACAAGGAGATCAAACCAGTGAATCCTAAAGGAAATCAATCCTGAATATTCATTAGAAGGACTGATGCTGAAGCTGAAGCTTCAATATTTTGGCCTTCTGATGCAGAGTTGACATTAGAAAAAGACTCTGATGCAAGGAAAGGCTGAAGGCAGGTGGAGAAGGGGACAAGATGGTTGGATAGCATCACCAACTCAATAGACATGAGTTTGAGCAAGCTCCAGGAAATGGTGAAGGACAGGGAAGTCTCGTGTGCTGCCATCCATGGGGTGGCAAAGACTTGGTCAGGACTGAGCAACTGAACAACAAAAAAATGCAAAGTGTTTGAGTAGTAAACTCTCGAAATAACTAGATGTAATCATTTAAATAAAAAAGAAAAATTTAATTTTACCCTCCAAACAACTTTAAGCTCAACATTTGTCTTACTTCCTAAAACTCCCACTTACCCAGTCATTTAATATAGCAATGGAAAATATAACAAAACAACAGTTGTATGTTAGTGAAAATAGGCAAAGTGACCTAATATGCCTTCAAAATATCCCTATATTCCATTTAGGGAATGAGTGGGTTCCATTTCACAACATTTAGATGCATAGATGAAATTTCAACCAACTTCCCTTTTCTCAGGTAAGTGAAAAAAAAAAAAAAAATACTGAGCAAACAGAGCATCCTGGTATGCCTGACATATAAATTTACAGGGCATAAAATACAGCAGAACTAAATAGCATCTCTTCAGCTAAAGTTACTGGACACAAATAAAGTGATATTATAAGTTCTCTTATGTTTAGGTGGAGTAAATTAATTCTAACCCAGAAATATACATGAGTAATTAAAAAAATCCAAATTTCCAAAACTGCCTGCTAAAGACAAAGTTCTAAAACAAACAGACTCCACCAAGGCATGGTAATAAAACACCAAGAACTCCCTGTACTAGTTGGGTATCTGGATTATATTTATTTGTGTTTTATTTTGATTTTGGTAGTATAGACATTTTGTGGGTGTAGGATGTAAAGTAACACCAAGAAACTTGTTGGTATGAATTACTGAATATAAAAAAGTCAAATGACAATTTAACAAGTCAATACCAAAAATCATGGACTACCTTTAAAGCAAGTGATGGCAGAGGAAAAAAATACCACATGAGTATTTTCTCATCTGCATCTCTACAGTAACTGTACACCCAAAAGCTATATTTTCATACTTTAACAGCCAACTTAAACAGGGACCTAATGGACTGTGGAAGTCTGTTCTACTGACTAAAATAAATGTATAAATCAAATACTGAGCAACCGTCATTTTCAAGTTAAATTTTGTTATAAATAACCGTTTGTATGTTATCACCATTTTCCTTCTCTGTCAAATACTGATAAAGATTCACTCTTTAAATCATTATAATTTCCCCTATGCTGTCAGCAAAGAGATTTAATATACTGATAAAGAAACAAATGGAAAATAGTATGTGTTCCTTCCAAGACTTGTATAGTTTATGTACAGTTTTAAAAACTGTTAAATACACATATATATTTATGTCTACTTAACATCATAAATTTACTGGAATACAACAGCCAAAAAGCATTTAATAATCAGCAATTTATGTGAAGAATGTAGATTTCAGAACATATCATATATAAAGTATATATAAGAACCAATTCTATTAATTACACCTTTTATTTTAGTTATTTAAGTTATATACTTTTAAGGAATTGTTTGTATTCATCAGTCTAGCTTTGATTTAATTGTATCTTATATAATATCCATTACACCAATGAGTACCAATTTCTGTGGTGGGTGAAATTTTTCCAGTAAAAGATTTTTTCAAATTTATGATAAAATTGGTAAATATTACTCTAATAAATAACATCATCTAATGTTTAATAAGAACTATTATATACAAAGTATACTACTGTGATATTTCTGTATTAATTGTTCAATTTAATTCAGACAAAAACCTTATGACATTACCTACATACTAGAGTTGAAAACACTGAGACTCACGACAGTTAAAAATTTTATTAGGTCTTTGAGCTATGAAGTGAAAGAGCTGTGATTTAAACCCATTTGACTTCAAAATCTGTATGCTTTTTTATTTTTCTTTTTATTCCTTAAAAAATACACCAAGGTGGGTTAATGTAATTATTTGTTTAGCAAACCAAATTCAGTACAACAGGATCAGAGCATAAGTTAGGAGGAAATGGAGGAACTGACAAGGTTAAAATCAGCATTTTCTCCTCCTTGTGTTAATGGAAATTGTATTACATGTGCATTCTCAATTTATAATGGAAGATTATGTTTTTATTAAAGGTAGTGATCAGATAACTTTAAAGAAATGAGAAAACTATAGCTAGTATCTGAGAAGCTCTCCAAAGAATGTTTAAAAAAATACTAAGTAGGCCTCTTAACTAAAACACTGAAAAATTGTTAAATTACAGCTGATTCTTAACACAGGTTTGAATTGCATGGGCCCACTTACATGCAGACTTTTTTTTTTTTTTCAATAAATACTATAGTACTGCATGATCCACTGTTAGATGAATCCACAGATGTGGATTGTCAAACACTGAGGCCCCACTATAAAGATATCTACTGCAAGGTGGCTAGAGCCCCCTAACCCCTGCATCTAGAGCTTAACTGTGTATCTAATTATATCTTGCTATGTAATATAGGTGTCATAAAAATGAAAAGCAAATATTCTGTTATGTAATGGTTTAACTAACAAGAGAGGGTACAAAAAATCAAAAATAATAGGCATGTAAAATTTGAAATGAAGACATAAATTTTATGTTATTCAAAGAAAAAAGTATAGTAACACTCTAGTTAAAGTCAGAAGCACCATAAAAGTATATTTTATAAGCTTTCTTTTTTTCCTTTCCATTTAAGTTATGATGAACATAAGGTAATACTGATAATAGTACATATAATTCCTAAAATCAACTGTTTTATTCAAGAGCTTTGGAGTTCTTTAAAAAAAAATCTAAATTTACAGAGCAACTTATTAAAAAGACAGGATTTATACATGAAAATATTCCTCAGGCATTTTACTATCTTTTATTTTCAAGGAAAACATTTTCATAATGTAATCAATATTTCATTAGGAAAGAGTACAAAATCCATACTTGAACCACTGAAAACAGCAAAGACTATATCATTTACTGATTTTTAACTGTATTTTTTAACTGTATTTCTAATTTAACTCTAAAACTAGTTTCATTTCCTTTTTGCCTGCAACCTGTGATGCAATTTGTTAATTTTTTTAATAAAAATAATTCACTCTTATGTTGTATGAGCTTTATAGAAGACAAGCTTACATATACTCTGTTAAAGGAAACTGAAAAGTTCTTTCTTTCACCTTTGGTTTTTGAAATAAAACACATACTGACAGTTATTTGGCTTTTCCTCTTCCTGAAGAAAATTTAAATTAATAGATCTAGCATGTTTAATATTAATCTTTGTTTCTGGAAGAAGATTAATTTTTACCTTGATAATTAATGTTAAATATTTTTATCTTATCTGGGTATAAAATATGTGTGAATTAAATACATAAACATAGTGTTCAAGAATAAGAAATATAAATCTTAGAAATAGTACTAAATGTCTAGCATTTCAAATAGAAACATTCTTACTATAGAAGCATTCATTTGCACAATTTTATACAGTGAGACTAAATTTCATATATAATGCCTTGCTTTCAACTCTCTTTTCTGTCACTACAACTACATATTCCAAAATTTTTAGTTGTACTTGTTTAATTGAAAAGTGTGACAAAATTAGAGAAATAAAAGAGCTACTGGAACAAGAGTATGTGAGGACAAAAAAGAAAGCTGAATTTCATGTGTCTGATTTTTGTAGCTGTGAAAATGTTAAACTTCACACCAGAGAATTAAAGAGGTGCTTGTGTGTGGGAAGATACATCTCACTGTCTGTCTGCTGGCTCTGCTCCAGCTGTTTTCCTCTTGGCTAACCACAGAACACTAACGTGGCAGCTTGCTGCGGTGATACTTAAGCCCTATCTCCCTGGAAAATAAGCCTGAAATGTTCCTTATCAGTATAAAGATGTGTTGTTTCCCTCCATGAAGCTTAATTCTAATCAAGTTCCTAAAGTATTTTTATTAAAAAAAAAAAAAAGTCCCATCATCAAATAATTCAGGCAAACAGATTAAAACTAGTTTCCTTATTTCCAGAATTTCTTTCCTTTTCAGCCCAGTCTAAAACATTTTTCCCTTACTTTCATAAACAGATGCTTCTTTTTTTTTCCCTGGTCTTAATGAGCTCTTACCTCAGACTATGACATATAATATTACACATTATTATGTGTATCTTAAAAATTAGTCCTACCTGTCCACTTTTGTTTTCAACTTCTTCAACACAGGCCATGCTACTTAGATATTGGAGTCTTTAGCTTAATACTGTATATAGTACCAATTTCATCAAGATGGCTATAGTCAATATTGTTGGCATTCTATTGTGATTTTTTTAGATTTTCCTTTCTTCCTGATTCTTCTACAAACTTTTGAAAGGCTTCAGACTTTCCAGATCTATTGTAATTTAGGGACTGGAGTATCACAAAAATAATCAGCAGATGATGAAACTCACTGAGCCAAGGTTAAACTGCATGTAGTAGTAAAATCACATCTGGAATTTAAAGTTTCTAAATCCGAGAATTTGAATAGTCTTTCTATTTTGCCTCTAAATATTACTAAGAATACTAAAATCAATAAATACATTCTCAAATTCTATGCAATTTTTGTTAAGACACTTGTGCAAATAATCACTGTACATATGTAATTATATTTATTACATGTAAGAGAATATGTAAAAATACCATACTTTATTTAACAAAAAATAAATTTTAATTATAAGATGATGACTAAAAATAGAGAAAAGCTGGTTATCAGAAAGAAAGCAAGAGACATGTTAATTCAATTATGCATGGTCCATATAGTCAAAGCTATGGTTTTGAATTTATGGCCCAGGATGTGATCTATTCTGGAGAAGGTTCCATGTGAGCTTGAGAAAAATGTGAAATTCATCGTTTGGGGGTGAAATGTCCTATAGATATCAATTGGGTCAAACTGGTCTATTGTATCATTCAAAGTTTGTGTTTCCTTGTTAATTTTCTGTTTATTGAAAGGTGAGAGTGGAGTATTAAAGTCTCCCACTATTATTGTGTTATTGTTAATTTCCCCTTTCATACTCGTTAGCATTTGCCTTACATATTGTGGTGCTCCTATGTTGGGTGCAAATATATTTATAATTGTTTTAGCTTCTTCTTGGATTGATCCTTTGATCATTAGGTAGTGTCCATCTTTGTCTCTTCTCAAAGCCTTTGTTTTAAAGTCTCTTTTATCTGATATGAGTATTGCTACTCCTGCTTTCTTTTGGTCTCTATGTGCATGAAATATCTTTTTCCAGCCCTTCACTTTCAGTCTGCATGTGTCCTTTGTTTCGAGGTGGGTCTCTTGTAGACAACATATATAGGGGTCTTGTTTTTGTATCCATTCAGCCAGTCTTTGTCTTTTGGTTGGGGCATTCAACCCATTTACATTTAAGGTAATAATTGGTAAGTATGATCCCGTTGCCATTTACTTTATTGTTTTGGCTTCGAGATTATACACCCTTTCTGTGTTTCCTGTCTAGAGAAGATCCTTTAGCATTTGTTGGAGAGCTGGTTTGGTGGTGCTCAATTCTCTGAGCTTTTGCTTGTCTGTAAAGCTTTTGTTTTCTCCTTCATATTTGAATGAGATCCTTGCTGGGTACAGTAATCTGGGCTGTAGATTATTTTCTTTCATCACTTTAAGTATGTACTGCCATTCCCTTCTGGCCTGAAGAGTTTCTATTGAAAGATCAGCTATTATCCTTATGGGAATCCCCTTGTGTGTTATTTGTTGTTTTTCCCTTGCTGCTTTTAATATTTGTTCTTTGTGTTTGATCTTTGTTAATTTGATTAACATGTGTCTTGGGGTGTTACGCTTCGGGTTTATCCTGGTTGGGACCCTCTGGGTTTCTTGGACTTGGGTGATTATTTCCTTCCTCATTTCAGGGAAGTTTTCAACTATTATCTCCTCGAGTATTTTCTCATGGTCTTTCTTTTTGTCTTCTTCTTCTGGGACTCCTATGATTCGAATGTTGGTACGTTTAACATTGCCCCAGAGGTCTCTGAGGTTGTCCTCATTTCTTTTAATTCTTTTTTCTTTTTTCCTCTCTGTTTCATTTATTTCTACCATTGTATCTTCTAACTTACTTACCCTATCTTCTGCCTCAGTTATATTACTGTTGGTTCCCTCCAGAGTGTTTTTGATCTCATTTAAGGCATTATTCATTATATATTGACTCTTACGGTACTGGCACAAAGAAAGAAATATAGATCAATGGAACAAAATAGAAAGCCCAGAGATAAACCCACGCACCTATACACACCTTATCTTTGACAAAGGAGGCAAGAATATACAATGGAGAAAAGACAATCTCTTTAACAAGTGGTGCTGGGAAAACTGGTCAACCACTTGTAAAAGAATGAAACTAGAACACTCCCTAACACCATACACAAAAATAAACTCAAAATGGATTAAATATCTAAACATAAGACCAGAAACTATAAAACTCCTAGAGGAAAACATAGGCAAAACACTCTCCGACATAAACCACAGCAGGATCCTCTATGACCCATCTCCCAGAATATTGGAAATAAAAGCAAAAATAAACAATGGGACCTAATTAAAATTAAAAGCTTCTGCACAACAAAGGAAACTATAAGCAAGGTGAAAAGACAGCCTTCAGAATGGGAAAAAGTAACAGCAAACGAAGCAACGGACAAAGAATTAATCTCAAAAATATACAAGCAACTCCTGCAGCTCAAGTCCAGAAAAATAAATGACCCAATCAAAAAGTGGGCCAAAGAACTAAACAGACATTTCTCCAAAGAAGACATACAGATGGCTAACAAACACGTGAAAAGATGCTCAACATCACTCATTATCAGAGAAATGCAAGTCAAAA
Organism: Giraffa tippelskirchi; assembly: GCF_054371585.1. NCBI lineage: Eukaryota > Metazoa > Chordata > Mammalia > Artiodactyla > Giraffidae > Giraffa > Giraffa tippelskirchi. The sequence goes on along the minus strand of NC_137275.1, from coordinate 76,591,227 downwards.
CCACAGTGAGGTACCATTTCACGCCAGTCAGAATGGCTACTATCCAAAAGTCTACTAGCAATAAATGCTGGAGAGAGTGTGGAGAAAAGAGAACCCTATTACCCTGTTGGTGTGATGCAAACTAGTAAAGCCACTATGGGGAATAGTGTGGAGATTCCTTAAAAAAGTGGAAACAGAACTACCATATAACCCAACAGTCCCACTGCTGGGCATACACACCGAGGAAACCAGAATTGAAAGAGACACGTGTACCCCAATGTTCATCAAAGCACTGTTTATAATAGCCAGGACATGGAAGCAACCTAGATGTCCATCAGCAGACGAATGGATAAGGAAGCTGTGGTACATATACACAATGGAATATTACTCAGCCATTAAAAAGAATACATTCGAATCAGTTCTAATGAGGAGAATGAAACTGGAGCCTATTATACAGAGTGAAGTAAACCAGAAAGACAAACACCAATACAGTATACTAACACGTATATATGGAATTTAGTAAATCGGTAAAGATAACCCTGTATGCAAGACAGCAAAAGAGACACAGATGTATAGAACAGTATTTTGGACTCTGTGGGAGAGGGTGAGGGCGGGATGATATGAGAGAATGGCATTGAAGCATGTAAATTATCATATGTGAAAAGAATCACCAGTCCAGGTTTGATGCATGATACAGGGTGCTCGGGGCTGGTGCACCGGGATGACCCAAAGGGATGGGATGGGGAGGGAGGTGGGAGGGGGGTTCTGGAAGGGGAACACATGTACACCCATGGCGGATTCATGTCAATGTATGGCAAAACCAATACAATATTGTAAAGTAAAAAAGTAGATAAATAAATAAGTAATACTAATAAAAAAAGCTATGTTTTTTCCAGTAGTCGATGTACAAATGTGAGAAGTGAACCATAAAAAATGCTGAATGCCAAAAAATTGATGCTTTCGAATTGTGATGCTAGAGAAGACTCTTGAAAGTCCCCTGGACAGCAAGGAGATCAAACCAGTCAATCTTAAAGGGAATGAACTCTGAATATTCATTGGAAGGACTGATACTGATGCTCCTATACTTCAGCCCTCTGACGCGAAGAGCCAACTCATTGTAAAGGATCCTGATGCTGAGAAAGACTGAAGGCAGGAGGAGAAGGGGGTGACAGAGGATGAGATGGTTGGATGGCATCACTGACTCAATGGACACGAGTTTGAGCAACCTCTGGGAGACAGCGAAGGACAGGTAAGCCTGGCATGCTGCAGTCCACAGGATCGCAAAGAGTTGGATACAACTTAGCAACTGAACAACAACTACTAAGTCACAATAAGACCAGAAACAATTTATAATTGGTGCTGAAATGACTATAATATTCGCTCCTTTCTCATCAGATTGATATGAGTGTGATTTCCAGCTCCGTCAATAAATAAACTTGAACCATTTACTCAATTTCTTATTTTCCTAAGTAGCAAAATGAGCATATTGACTATTTCACAGCACTATTATAAGAATAATTGGGTAAGCATATAACATATATAATAAAGTACTTACCTTATAGTAACAATAAAGAATAGATTCTGCCACTCTCAACCCCAAACCAATATATTGTTAGAGTTCTTTGTATAATGTTCCTAATCTGATGACAGGTTGGCTTTAGAGCTTGGAGCAGGAAGAAAGCTAAAGGTGAGGGCTAAATGATTATAGGATTTAAAACTGGAATACGCTAAAATAGGCAGCCAATATCACTGAGGTTGCAAACCACTCCAACTGAGAGACATATTTTAAGGGACTAAGGAGAACACAATCCTTCAATTTGTATTCAAGTGAGGCCTATCTAGAAACAGGCATTATATTATGAATTAGTTCAGTTTAATTCACTCGCTCAGTAATCGCTGACTCTTAGCGACCCCATGAAGTGCAGGAGGCCAGACTTCCCTGTCCATCACCAACTCCCAGGGCTTGCTCAAACTCATGTACATTAAGTCAGTGATGCCATCCAACCATCTCATCCTCTGTCATCCCCTTCTCCCGCCTTCAATCTTCCCAGCACCAGGGTCTGTTCAAATGACTCAGCTCTTCACATCAGGTGGCCAAAAGTACTGGAGCTACAGCTTCCAAAACAGTCTTTCCAATGATATTGAGGACTGATTTCCTTTAGGATGGACTGGTTGGATCTCCTTGCAGTCCAAGGGACTCTCAAGATCTTCTCCAACACCACAGTTCAAAAGCATCAATTCTTCAGCACTCAGCTTTCTTTAAACTCCAACTTTCACATCCACACATGACTAATGGAAAAACCAGAGCCTTGACTAGAGGGACCTTTGTGCGCAAAGTAATGTCTCTGCTTTTTAATATACTGTCTAAGTTGGTCAAAACTTTCCTCCCAAGGATGAACTGTCTTTTAATTTGGTGGCTGCAGGGAATTTCTGCAGTGATTTTGGAGCCCAGAAAAATAAAGTCAGCCACTGTTTCCACTGTTTCCCCATCAATTTGCCATGAAATGATGGGACCGGATGCCATGACCTTAGTTTTCTGAATGTTGAGCTTTAAGCTAACTTTTCACTCTCCTCTTTCATTTTCATCAAAAGCCTCTTTAGTTCTTCCTTACTTTCTGCCATAAGGGTGATATCATCTGCATATCTGAGGTTAATGATATTTTTCCTGGCAATCTGGATTCCAGCTTCTGCTTCTTCCAGACCAGCGTTTCTCATGATGTACTTTGCATATAAGTTAAATATGCAAGGTGACAATATACAGCCTTGACGTACTCTTCCTATATGGAGCCAGTCTGTTGTTCCATGTCCAGTTCTAACTGTTGCTTCTTGACCTGCATACAGATTTCTCAAGAAGAAGGTCAGGTGGTCTGGTATTCCCATCTCTTTCAGAATTTTCCACAGTTTATTGTGATCCACACAGTCAACGACTTTGGCATAGTAAACAAAGCAGAAATAGATATTTTTCTGGAAGTGTCTTTCTTTTTCATGATCCAGCAGATGATAGAAATTTGATCTCTGGTTCCTCTGCCTTTTCTAAAACCAGCTTGAACATCTGGAAGTTCACGGTTCACGTATTGCTGAAGCCTGGCTTGGAGAATTTTGACCATTACTTTACCAGTGTGTGAGATGAGTGCAATTGTGCGGCAGTTTGAACATTCTTTAGCATTGCCTTTCTTTGGGATTGGAATGAAAACTGACCTTTTCCAGTCCTGCGCCACTGCTGAGTTTTCCAAATTTGCTGGAATATTGAGTGCAGCACTTTCACAGCAGCATCTTTTAGGATTTGAAATAGCTCAACTAGGATTCCATCACCTCCACTAGCTTTGCTCATAGTGATGCTTCCTAAGGCCCACTTGATTTCACATTCCAGGACGTTTGGCTCTAGATGAGTGATCACACCACTGTGATTATCTGGGTCGTGAAGATCTTTTTTGTACAGCTCTTCTGTGTATTCTTGCCACCTCTTCTTAATATCTTCTGCTTCTGTTAGTTCCATACCATTTCTGTCATATATTGAGCCCATCTTTTCATGAAATGTTCCCTTGGTATCTCTAATTTTCTTGAAGAGATCTCTAGTCTTTCCCATTCTATTGTTTTCTTCTGTTTCTTTGCACTGATCACTGAGGAAAGCTTTCTTATCTCTCCTTGCTCTTCTTTGGAACTCTGCATTCAAATGGGTATATCTTTCCTTTTCTTCTTTGCTTTTCACTTCTCTTCTTTTCTTAGCTATTTGTAAGCCCTCATCAGACAGGCATTTTGCTTTTTCACATTTCTTTTCCTTAGGGATTGTCTTGATCTCTGTCTTCTGTACAATGTCACAAACCTCTGTCCATAGTTCATCGGGCACTGTGTCTATCAGATCTAGTCCCTTAAATTTAGTTCTCACTTCCACTATATAATCATTAAGGGATTTGTTTTAGGTCATACCTGAATGGTCTAGTGGTTTTCCCTACTTTCTTCAATGTACATCTGAATTTGGCAATAAGGAGTTGATGATATGAGCCATTGGAGAAGGCAATGGCACCCCACTCCAGTACTCTTGCCTGGAAAATCCCATGGATGGAGGAGCCTGGTAGGCTACAGTCCATGGGGTCGCTTAGAGTCGGACACGACTGAGTGACTTCACTTTCACTTTTTCCTTTCATACACTAGAGAAGGAAATGGCAACCCACTCCACTATTCTTGCCTGGAGAATCCCAGGGACAGGGGAGCCTGGTGGACTACCGTCTATGGGGTCGCACAGAGTCGGACACGATTGAAGCAACTTAGCAGCAGCAGCAGTAGCAGCAGATCTGAGCCATACTCAGCTCCTGGTCTTGTTTTTGCTGACTTTATAGAGCATCTCCATCTTTGGCTGCAAAGAATATACTCAATCTGATTTTGGCGCTGACCATCTGGTGATGTCCAAGTGTAAAGTCTTCTCTTGTGTTATCGGAAGAGGGTGTTTGCTATGACCAGTGCGTTCTCTTGGCAAAACTGTATTAGCCTTTGCCCTGCTTCATTCTGTACTCCAAGGCCAAATTTGCCTGTTACTTCATTCAATATTATATGTATAGGGAATATAAAAATATTATTCCCATCATCAAAAGCAGTGTTTTCTTTTTTTTCCAGTTCTCCTAATCCCTATTTTCTTATCAGAGAAAATTTATAAACACAAATTATATGTGTTGCATTCCATAATAGAGCATAAAAGACAAGAAGAATGTAAGGAAAGTCTTCACAGAAGATGTGAAATTTATGTTTAATCTTCGAGAATGTATAGTGGCTTAGCAGGTATTTAAAGAAGTAAAAGCATTTATTTTTCTTTTTTCGGCCATGCCCAGATGCACATAGATTTCCCACCAGGGAATGAGCCTGTTTCCCCTGCATTGGGACTATGGAGTCTTAATCATTGGACCACCAGGGAAGTCCCAAAAAGCATTTCATGCATAAAGAAAAGCATGGGCAAAGACCCTGAGAGGGCAGGCTCAGAAAATAGAAAAATTACCATAAAGGAACATAGGATATGGTGTCGCTGGTAAGGAATGGTCACCAATGAGGCCAATGAGAAAGTTCAGGTTTAGTCTGAAAAGTGTAGTGGGGTTTATGTTTAGACTTAAGACTGGTTAGTAGAATCATATAGAGACAGTTTAGCAGAAGAATAGCATTTCAGAAGATACCTGATATAAAACTCATTATCTGTACTGGTAGGAGAAAGCATCAGGGAGTCTGATTATGGGATTGTGCTATAATATGTGAGGGAAATGAATGTATGACCAAAAGCTGTGGCATATGAAAGCTCTGATTAGAAGAGAAATTATAGACTAGAACCTACACGACTTGGTGATTCATAGGCTAACATGCCGGAGTTAAGATAGATATCTGTATTACATTGAGTCTTTTTAGCTTGGGGGATTGATATGATGATGACATTAATACAGGTGGGAAAACAGGAGCAAGTGAAACAGTATGGAAGTGAGCAGAAACCAATTCAGAGTGGAAAGTGTAGTAAACCTGAAATAAGACTCTGAAGATCAATGACAAAAAATGCAATCAGATTTGAGTTTTCTCTAGAGAGCACTTAAACCAAAATAATTTATAGATAATTCAGAAGAGTGTTTAGAGAGCAGACAAAGATGTGTTTAGAGAAAAGACAAAAAATAGACAATTAACATTTAAGGTATAAAATGGGGGGAGCGGTCAATGAAAAAGACTGAAAAGGAGTAACCAGTCAGCAGGGCCTGGCATTCTGAATTGGAGAAATGCTTAAGAAATAGGAAGTAATTTCCATTTCAAATGGTATCTTGGCCAAGATTCTCTTAGGTTTAAATTAATGAGTCCTGTTACAGAAAGGCCCAAAACTCATCTGTGAAAAGAAAAATAGTACTTGCAAAAGAAAACACAAAGAAAATAAGTCAATGGGTTTCATTTTTTTCACTATATTCAAAGAAAGAAAAGATTGCTCAGTCAAAAAAAAAAAAAAAAAAAAAAGAATCCCACAGTGCTTCTATCTCTAACCTGCAGAGAGGAGAGAGTTTCCATCTACTTGCTTTTCATGACCACAATTTAGTTTTATAGTCACCATTTCATTTCCCTTGCTGCAATAAGCCATTCATACATTGTGCTTGCTAGCAGACAGTTATGTTTCAGAGGGCTTATCCTGTTCTTGACAGCAAAAAGCTTGTAGGTGGTCAACAACAAGGGTGAAAATTAAGGTAAATAAGTATTCTTCCATTACATGAATTTTGCCAAACTCCCTTTTTTACTATGCTTCTTTTGTCAACTCTTAATGCTTAATGATTTACAAAGCTTTCACTAGAAAATACAAGTATTATCATAACTATATTCCTCACAGTCAGTCCTTTTGTCACTCTTTGCTTTTTTTTAATTAAGGAAGATTTGAAGTCTGTTTGTATAATCAGTATCAGTGTATTAAATATTGACAGTAGTAGACTGAACTATAAGGAAATAAAACAATTCTCTTCTGCTAAAAGCAAAGAGAATCAGAGTAAACTGAACATTTTAATCTGGGTAAAATCTATTAAGTGAAAATAATTTATTTCTAGTGTGCTTTTTAGATGTATTACATGATGTCAATGATTATATGTAATTATGCTAAAAATAGCTTTAGTTTCATATTTCTCCTCCCACCAATAGGTAAAAGCTTAACTATATATTTTTACTCACCTATCTATTTGAATAAACAGACCTTTAGACCATTTATTTCTTATTTTCTTTATGCCCAAGTTTTATTTTAAGATGTAGTATAACAGTACCCTCCATTAAAGATAATGATATGTTTGACCCATCATTAAGAGAAAAATCTTTTTATAATAGTATGTTGTTAATCTGATAAATTTCTTATTAATTCATTCATATGTAAGAAGAAATATACTGAATTTTGGAAATTCCACCATAAACAAGACATGGTCTTGAAGGACCTTGGAGTCCAGCAAAGAAGTGAACATGGAGCTTGATTAAGCTCAGATGCTTAATCAAAACATCAGGAAAACCAACTGAGAAGCAATTGACTAAGACTCTGATGACATTAAATTTCATAAGCCCTTTTAGATGACAGAGGATACCATGCTACTTACATAATAAATATTCTGAAACTAATTCATTTATATAACTTCCATATGAAAAATGATACCTTTTTTCACATAAATTTAAGACATAAACAATATTAATATCTCATCTTTCATAAGAAAAAAATGCTGCTTCAGTATACTTACACAACTAACAAGTGCTAGTACACAAATTCATATCCAAGGGGTTATATTACCATCATGGCACCACCACTATAACCCCACATTTTAAAATAAATCAATGTACACATTTCACTTCTAAGAAAATCTACTTTTTAGACAGCATAAGACTTAAGATGATTTTAATTTTTCCTGAATCTGTCATTGGTAGAACAGAAATGTTCTGAGATAAATAAATATTAATGAAATGTGAATTATCTTTTATCCCAAAACTTTAGTCTAAGAATTATAAGTCCTCAACATCTGCTGTGGTTTGGCTCTGGTTTGGTAAAAGTACTGTCAATAGCATCTAACTAACAAAACCAATATTTTAAATATGATTCAGGCAAAACCAAAACAAGTAACATTAAGCATTATAATTACCACTTAGAGGAGTTAAGATTATTTTTCTCTATGTTATTTGGTATAATCAACTTTATGTAGAACTAAGAAATTTGCACTTCTTTATATTAATATATTTCAGGTTATAATGTATTAACATTCCTTTCAAAGTATCTCATTAATTAGTTGGCACCACTTTGGAAACATCTCACTGTTCTTACGCTTTCTCCTGTAATAATTGTTTTGCAGGTTATACATTATACACATATCAAGTTTTAAATTGTGTCAACACGATCAATTTCTAAATTCTGAATTATCAGACTGTTTAACATAATTTAATGAACTATATCATCTTATACATTGTCCTGAATAAGTTTTATAATTACATTAGAACAATAACAGTGACTTTAAAATGTACTTATTTACTTCTTTTTTTTTTTTTTTTTTAAGGAGTTTATTTATTTATTTATTTTTTTAATATTTATTTGGTTGTGCTGGGCCTTAGTTGTGGCATATGGGAGCTAGCTCCCTGACCAGGAATCGAACCCAGGTCCCCTGCATTGGGAGCTCAGAGTCTTAGCCACTGGACCACCAGGGAAGTCCCTACTTATTTACTTCTTTATCATCCTTGATTTGCAATAAACTTCATGAAAATGAAGAGTTTGTCTGTTTTCTTTTTAAAGCTATATTATCAAGAGCTAGAAGACTGGCTGGCACATAGAAGGTAGAATGAATGAATAAAGACTGTTAAAAAAAAAAAAACTGTGGAAGCTGTCTCTAATATATAACTTTAATCCAAGAAAAAGTCACTATAAACTTAAAAATGCCTTTTCCACAAATTTAAAATATAAAGTCAATCCATGCCTCTAAGCAAATATTTCAAAAAAATAATTTTATCAACAACTTTCATTAGGTGCAAAGATGTGGTATTCAGTGGAAACAAATTTTCTCAGTTGTAGCCCAAATATTGTCTGCTATGTAGAATATATTTGACCTAATATCATATAATGGCAAATAGAAATACATCCTATTTATATGTCCTATATAAAATTTTAGCCTCTATAAGTTTACAATGAAAATATAACATTAAAATATATAAATTATATTTACATAGCAAAAATACAATATCTAGGAATGCTACCAACGATTAAAAGTTTAAAATTAAGATGTTAAGTTTCCCCATCAGAATGGCTATCATTAAAAAGTATACAGATAGCAAATGCTAGAGAGGGATGGAGAAAAAGGAAACCTCTTATACTGTTGTTGGGAATGTAAATTAGTGCAGCCACTACAGAGAACAGTATGGAGATTCCACAAAAAAATGAAAATGGAGGTGCCATATGATACTGCAATCCCACTCTTGGGCATATACCCAGAGAAAACTATTACTGGAAAAGATACATGCACCCCAATGTTCACTGTAGCACTATTAACAACAGCCAAGACATAGAACAACCTAAATATCCATCAATAAATGAATTAATAAAGATGTGGCACATATATACAATAGAATACTACTCTGCAATAAAAAGAAGAAATAATGCCATTTTCAGCAACATGGATGGACTTAGAGATTATTCTACTAAATGAAATAAGACAGAAAGAGACAAATACCATATGATATCACTTACATGTGGAATCTAAAATATGACACAAATGAATAGACAGAGAACAGACTGTGGTTGAAAGAGGGAGGAGAATGGAGGGAGCAATGGAGTGAGAGACGTGATTAGCAAATGCAAACTATGATATATAGAATGGATAAACAAGAAGCTCCTACTATATGCCATAGGGAACTACATTACATATCCTGTGATATACCATAATGGAAAAGAATATGAAAAAGAATGTATATATAACTGAATCACTTTGCTGTACAGTAGAAATTAAGATACCACTGTAAATTAACTGTAATTCAACAAAATAAATTTTAAAAAGATAAGTTTCTATCCTAACAACTCAAATCAAGACAAAGCCATGTGTTCATCAATATTTTCTACTCAGAACTTATTGAAGTCACTGTGTTATTACACATTGAAAGGTACTTCCTCCTCCCAAGTATATATGGATGTCTCAATGGAAGTACTTACTGATCATTATGGACACTTCATGACAGTTATCTTGTGGTTAATAGACTGATTATGAAACTGCAGTCATAATTAAAGGTGCTTAAAGCTCTATCATTAATATCCTAATAGAAAATAATAGGCTTCATATTTTTATGTGATGAGATTTAAATGTCAAGGCTTGTTTCCAACTGTACGTTTCAAACACCTATTGTCTAGTTTCTATTAATAAATTACATGCTTAGTTATTAGAAATGAGTTGTTGGAAATAAAAAAATCTTCATAAATATAGCTTGGGGAATAAATTAATTTTCTACCCATTAGATAGTAAAACCAAGGTTGTAGCAATTCTCTGGAAAAAAATCTATCTTAAAATGTGTTTTAGTTGCATGACTTAATCCCATTTAAAAGATGAAAAACCATATTATGAGGGAAAATAAGACAGTCATTTAATTTAGTATATATCACAAGATGATATATAAATTAAGAGGTGCTTAAAACTACTTACCTCATTCATATTTTTCCTTAAGTTTACCCCTGTTGTAAGGAAAATGTTGACTTCACTTTAACAAGCATTTATCATTTATGATAAACTCTTTGGAGCCATAGAAAATGCATTAGTTTGGGAGTGAGGCAAAATAAAGCTGTCTTATAGTCAAGTCAATTAATCTGATTCTCAGACTCTCATTCATAATATACCTGTTTCATAAAATTATTATATAACTTCCATAAAAGTGTTAGCTTACTGCTAAAATATGGATTACTTTGCTGGCTCCCTCTCTAACATCTAACATGGCTCCTCTAAACATCCAAGTTTTAGAGGACTTAGTTCTTTTACCAGTGCTTTGGTCACTTAATACACTCATTTCTTAAATGATAACATGGTATCATAGCTTTAAGTTTATTTGTAGAGGGCTCCCAGATGTATACATCTTGACCATATTGCTTTAAACTCGTATATTCAAGTTGTAACAGTGCTGCTCAAATATCTCATGTCTAAAATTGAAATTTTGGTTAATATCCTTAAAACATTCTATTGATAAAATAATTTTTCCTACTGCAGTTCATGGTACCAGCAGCTACCCAATTATACCAGTCCAATACACAATACAGGCGAGTCACTGTGACACTTTAGTTCAAACTATCCATCCATACTATTACCAAGTCCTGTCAATTATACTTTCAAAAAAGATTGCAACCACGCAAATTAGAGCCACCAAATATGGATTACCAAATAATTTTGTTTCACTCATCCCCATTCTGCTCTTGCCCCTCAAATCTCCCATCTCTGCCTCCCTACATTCTCCCATCCGCAATCCTCTAAAAGGCCACTTTAGCAGCTGAAAGATTTTTTTTTCAAATGCAAATCTGATCACAACTGTGATACTGTTATTTATAATAAGATATATACATCTAGTCTTCCTCTCTTTTACTGTCTTGGAGCTCCTAAAACCCTTGGAACAAAGCAACAAAGTTGAGAGCAACAAAAGTGTTTTGTTATGCTAATGAAGTGACTTTGGCAAGTCCCTAGGTAACCTAATGATGGGAGCTGGCTCCCAGTGGAAGCAACCCTGTTGGAACTGTCTGTCCCTTCACCCATCTGGGCAGGGAAGGACTGAGACTGAGTCCAATCAACAATTGCATATGATTTAATAAGGATGACTATGTAATAAAGCCTTCACAAAAACCCAAAGGACTGTTTGGAGAATTTCCTGGGTTGGTGAGCCTGTGGAGATTTGAGGAGAGTGGTACATTCAGAGTGAATGGAAGCTCCATGCTTTTTCCTCATACCATCAATCAGACCAGCATCTGGTTGATCTTCAGTTATACTCATTTATAATAAACAAGTAGTTTAGTAAGTAAAATGTTTCTCTGAGTTCCGTGAGCCACTGTAACAAATTATTTGAACCCAAGGAAGGGGTCATTGGAACCTCTGATCTATAGCATGTTGGTCAGAAGTACTGGTAACAACCTAGACTTGGGACAAGCATCTGAAATGCTGGAGGTAAGAGTCTTGAATAATCCAGCCCTTAACCTGTGGGATCTGATGCTGTCTCTGGGTACACAGTGTCAGAACTGAGTTGAATCCCAGGATACTCAGTCAGTGTCAAAGACTTGCCAGTTGGTATGTAAAAATCTGTGCCACACTCCAACATCAGAAAATGGTCCCAGAAGCTTTAACAGTAATCTGCTTCCCATTTCAAAGCAAAAACTTCCCAATTCAAAGGCCATTTTGTCTAAAATAAAGTACAAATTCTATAACATGATCTAAAAGCATGGTATGATCATTTAGCTTCCAAAAAGTCTAATGAATATTCAAACACTCTCACCACGTTTTCCACTATACTCTCTACCTTGGAGGTTGAAATGAATGGACTAACCAATGGGATCCTATGACCTTTACTTTGATAGCGTGCAGGAAACAAAGAGTAGCCCTGTTAGGAGATTGGAGGACAGGAGGTGAAGCATCAGGAATTTATTTCCTAGCTCCCTCTATCAATTATTGAAAAAGACATATGATTAATTCCATTTAAAATAAAACAAAAATAAAAGCCATGCTTTTAATAAATTGATCTTTAATCACTGAAAATATAAAGTTTCACTAGGAAGTATCCTCTTAGTCCATCAGTCTTATAGCAAATTGAAGAGTGAAAGTTGCTCAGTCCTGTCTGACTTTTTGTGACCCCATGGACTGTAGCCCACCAGGCTCCTCTGTTCATGGAATTGTGCAGGTCAGAATATGGGAGTGGGTAGCTTTTCCTTCTCCAGGGGATCTTCCCAACCCAGGGATCGAACCCAGGTCTCCTGCAATGCAGGCAGATTCTTTACCATCTGAGCCACCAGGGAAGCCCAAGAATACTGGAGTGGGTAGCCTATCCCTTCTCCAGGGGATCATCCTGACCCAGGAATCAAACAGGGGTTTCCTGCATTGAAGGTGGATTCTTTACCAGCTGAGCTACCAGGGAAGCCCCTGTAGCAGATTAGTCCCATCAAATTTGTAACTAGAAAGGAGGCTTCTCAGGTGGCGCCAGTGGTAAAGAACATGTCTGCCAATGCAGAAGACATGAGAGATGCAGGTCAGGTCCCTGGGTTGGGAAGATCCCTTGGAGGAGGTCACAGCAACCTACGCCAGTACTCATGCCTGGAGAATCCCACAGACAGAGGATCCTGGCAGACTACAGTCCATGAGGTCGCAAAGAGTGGGACATGACTGAAGTGACTTACCATGCACATATCTAGGAAGAATCTATTACTTAAGAAGTTCCAAGTTGCTATGTAACTCATAAAATTCTTTTATGCTCTCCTCTGAAATTCCAGTCTGTTATCAGCAAATTAACTTCTTTTATACATTTTCTTCTCTGTTAGATCTAACTGAAATCTGGTTCTCAAAATCAAAGCTTCTCTCACAACTTTCTCAAGTCATGACTGTTTTCTCTCCCATACCCCTATTTTCTCTGGGCATGTAGGCATCATAGGCACCCTTCTACACATTTCTATTTTTTTGGTTCATTCTCCATCCTATCTTTTATATCCATTCCCAGTTTTAAATCTCATGTCATCAAATACACAACACCTGCCCCACATCTTTGCAATCATCTACCATGCCTCTCACCCTTCATTTTTTGAAGACTGTGTTTCCTGATTTATTCAAATTCTCTACTATACTTCTTTGGTTCTTGAATACATATTTTTTCAAACTTTTAAAAGAAATAACCCACTGGTCTTAGGAAACAAAACATCAATTTAATTTCAAATAAGAAGAATAAGTCTATTCACCTATCTTATACTAATATCACTATTTGTGCTACTTTTACCAGTCATAGTAACCACCTCTAATAGCTACATGTAAACATAAATTATCATTGCATATGGCTTCATCACCAGCCTAATTCTCACAAACAATATTTATCTACTTGGGTTAAGAAATAATTACCTCAAACTGACAAAATAATTACCCAAATCCTGAAATTATCACTTGGTTTTAAATTAGATTGTTTCTCAATAATATTTATATCCATAGCACTTCTCATTACATGATCAATTATAGAATTTTCAGTATGTTATATTCAATCAAACCCTAACATTAACCAATTTTTCAAATATGTATATTCCTATCCCTGTACTAATCTTTGTCACAACAATCTTTTTCAATTTTTCTTTGAATAAAAAGACTTAGGAATTGGAGAACAAGATGGCAGAGGAGTAGGTGGATGTGGAGTACATCTCTCTCCACGGATACATCAGGAATACACCTTTGGACACAGAAGTGCACGCAGAACACCAGTTGAGAGTGGACAGGAGTACTTGACCAGTGGAAAAATATATATAGAACCATGCAAAACTCAGCAGGACAAAAGAACTATGGGGAAAAACAGGAGTGTTATTAGGACTGGACCTACCTTCGGCTGGTGGGAGAACTGAAGCAGGGGTTCGATCCCCACAGCGGGGCAACTGTCTGAGTCAGAGGAGAAATATTTAAGACTGAGGGTGAAACAGCTGATCTGTGGCAGCCTAAATGGAATGAGAATCAGACAGTCCTTGCCACAGCCATACATATGCTAGGCAGGAACGCAGGTCTCCTGGAAGGGGCAGCAGCTGGGAGCTGGAGTTTAGGAATTGTGGAGCAATTCCAGAGTGAGGGCTGCTACTGACTGTGGAGAGACTGATTGAGGGGATGTGAGGAAGGAGATCAAGGTGGGAAATGCCTGTGGTGGAAAGCCGGGCAGCCAAGGAAGCAAGGTGATACTCTTGAGTCACGCATAGAGGGTGGAACCATCACCATAGCCTCTCTCCCCACACACTAGGATCGCCAGCATTGGCAGCTCAACAATAGAGAGGCTGGCCCATCAAACGTCTGACGCACTGAACCACAGAGTAGGTCCCCAGTCAGGGGGGCCCCTCTATGTGCCTGACATGCAGAACAACAGAGAAGGACCCCAGGCAAGGGATCTCTCTAAGGGCCTGAATGGGCAGAGCTATGGACAAAGACTGACCAAGGAGGCCTTTTGATCACCAGCTACAAGAAGCTCGAAAAAAGACTGATAGGGCCATAACTCCTGCCATGGAGGCAGTATGTGTCCCTGCACACTTGGCACTACCAGGGTCCCCGCAAGCCAAGCAGCTGCATTACCTTCATACTCAACTCTCACTGGGGCAGAGCTGCCACAGGGAAAAAAACATCTTGTGTTTATGTGCGCAGGGTAGCTTCAGTAGTGTCCGACTCTTTGCGACCCTGTAGACTCTGGCCTGCCAGGCTTCTCTGTCAGAGAGCGGGTTCTCCAGGCAAGAATACTGGAGCATATCGGCCAATACTGGTTGCCATACCCTTCTAGAACATTATATTTCCTACTACCCTAGCTACTAACCCCCCTGAGTATCTGGGGCTGCCAGAACCCCTGTGACCCAAGCAGCTGCACCATCTCCACACCTGGCCCTCACAGGGGCAAATCCAAGCCTTTCACGGCAGCATCAGGAGCTAAACCTCAGTGGATGACCCACATGCAGAGGTGGAAAACCCAGGGACAGTGTGGCTAAGGAAGAAGACCCAAAACCTTTCAACCAGCTGTACAAGCTGCAGATTAAATCCACACGATCAACCAGGCAGACTCTGTGTCTATGGAATATATAAAAGGACACTGAGAGATCCCACAAAAGAAAACGCATTAGCTCTGACAGCTGTGGACACTGGAGGCAAGAACACACAAGAGTAGGACTAGATTAAAATCTGAGCTGCCTCCACAACAGGTCCAGAGAGCAGCACAGTGTTGGAGGGCATCCTAGGGAGATAAGGTGGACTGCGCTGGAAAGGACTCTGACAGCAGTGACTCAAGAAAAAACATTTATTATTCTAATTTTTTGACCTGTTCTGTATTCTTTTGGATTTTTTTTCTTTTTTCCTTTTCCCCCCTCTTTCGTAGTTGTCAATTTTATTCACACTAAGAAATCCAGTGATGGGGAGGGAGGTGAAAGGGGGGATCTGGAAGAGGAAAACATGTACACCTATGGTGGATTCATGTCAATGTCTGGCAAAACAAATAAAAAAATAAAGAAAGAAAGAAAAAAGAAAAAAAAAGAAATCCAATTAAGCTTTTGAGCTTTTATTACTTTTTTCTTTTTCCTCAGTCACATTTTTTATTGTTGTCATAAACCTCTGCCTCTATGTTGGGCTTTTGCAGTTCTGTGGAGTTTTCCTGTTTTGTTTTTTTTTCTTTTCTTTTTAATTTTAATTATTTATTTTTTTAAACCTATTATATTTTTTCTACTTTACTCCTTCCTTTGCCTTTCCAACTGTTCTTTTCTCCTCGCAGTTAATCTTTACTGTATATAAATCTTCTTCATCTACCTCTATTTAACTTTGCATATCTATTCTTTCTTTCTTTCCTTTCCTCTCAACATATTTGCTAGTTTTGTTTTTATTGCTTTATTCTCCACTTGGCACCTTGCTTTAGTTCTGTTTTCCAGTTTGTGCTTAAGTTAGTTTTGTTCTTAACTGGTAAATATAAATTATGATTTCCTTTGTTTGCCAGATCAATTTGCTGGACTTTATATTGTTGGACTGTTTTCACTTTGCTCATGGGTATATGTGCATATGTATATATTCTATTATTTTAATTATTACTTGTCTGATTTTGTAACTGCCATCGGTCAGGGGTTCATTTTTGGTTTCTTGTTTTTGGATATTTGTTTTATTGTCCCTTAATGCCATAACAAACCACTTGTGGAATCATCGTTCCTGACCATAGATTAACCCTGAGTTTTTTTAATGGGAGCACTGACTACAAGACCCTAGACTACCAGAGAACTAACCCTAGGGAGTATCAAATAGTGAGAACTCACACAAAGGAAACCACTTGAATACAAGACCCTGCATCAGCCAACCACCAGTAGTACCCCATGCAGGACACCTCATCTAAACAACAAACAAAACAAAAATACAAACCCAATCATGAGCAAACAGGCATACCACTTCACTCAGCCTTTCCCATCACAGGAAAAACAAAGAAACAAACAAAAACTCAGTACAAATCTCAATCTGTATGAAGCTCACACAAACCACTGGACCAACCTTACAATGGTAGAAACCAAAAGAAGAAAGAATTCAACCTTCTTCAAGGAAAGAATTCAACTTTCCTTGAAGCCTGGGAAAAGGAGACCTCAAACACAATAACTTAAAAAAAAAAAAAAAGAAATAAAAGGCAGAGAAATACTGCCCAAATGAAAGAACAAACTAGAAACACAGAAGTCCAAATAAATGAAGAGCAAATAGGAAAATTACCTGAAAAAAAATTCAAAATAATGATAGTAAAGATGATCAAAAACCTTGAAAACAAAATGGAGAAAATCCAAGAATCAGTTAACAAAGACCTAGAAGAATTAAAGAATAAATATACAGAGAGAAACAACACAATTACTGAAATTAAAAATACTATAGAAGGAATCAATAGCAGAATATGTGAAGCAGAAGAACAAATCAGTATGCTGGAAGATAAAATGGTGGAAACAACTTCTGAAGAGCAGAATAAAGTAAAAGGAATGAAAAGAGCTGAGGACAGAGAACTCTGGGACCATATCAAATGCACCAACTTTTGAATTATAGGGGCCCCAGAAGAAGAAGAGAAAAAGAAAAGGTATGAGAAAATTTTTGAAGAGACTATACTTGAAAATTTCCCCAACATTGAAAAGGAAACAGTCAATCAAGTCCAAGAGGCACAAAGAGTTCCATAAAGGATAAACCCAAGGAGAAACAAGCCAAGACACACACGAATCAAACTAACAAAGACTAAACACAAAGAAAGAATATTGAAAATAGCAAGGGAGAAGCAACAAGTAACATACAAACGAAACCCCATACTCTTAATAGCTATCTTTCAGCAGAAACTCTGCAGGCCAGAAGAGAACAGCAGGATATATATAAAGTACTGGAAGGGAAAAATCTAAACCAAGATTACTGTACCCAGCAAGGATCTCATTCAAAATTGATGGAGAAATAAAAAGCTTTTCAGACAAGCAAACATTAAGAGAATTCAGTACCAGCTTTACAAGAAATGTTAAACGGACTTATATAGTCAAGAAATACAACAAAAGAAAAAAGACCTACAAAATCAACCTTGAACAATTAGAAAATGGCAATAGGAACACATATATATATATATCAATAATTACTTTAAATCTAAATGGATTAAATGCTCCAACCAAAAGACAAAGACGCCTGAATGGATACAAAACAAGAGCCATATACATGCTGTCTACAAAAAACCCACTTCAGACCTCAAGACACTTATAGACTAAAAGTGAGAGAATAAAAAAGTATATTCCATGAAAATGGGAAGTAAAAGAAAGCTGGAGTTGCAATCCCCATATCAGACAAAATAGACCTAAAAATAAAGAAGATTACAAGAGATAAGGAAGTACACTATATAATGATCTAGGGATCAATCCAACAGGAAGACATAACAATTGTAAATATCTATGCACCCAACATAGGGGCACCTCAATACATAAGACGAACACTAACAGACATAAAAGGAGAAATTGACAGCAACACAATAATAGTAGGAGACTTCACCCTACTCACTCAATGGACAGATCATCAAAACAGAAAATTAATAAGGAAACACAAATGTTAAATGATATATTAGATGAGATGGATCTCATTGATATCTTCAGGACATTCCATCCAAATGCAGAAGAATACACCTTCTTCTCAAGTGCACATGGAACATTCTCCAGGATAGACCACATCCTGGGTCACACATCAAACCTCAATAAATTTAAGAAAATGGAAATTGTATCAAGCATCTTCTCTGACCACAACACTATGAGACTTGTTATCAATTACAATAAAAAACTGCAAGAAACACAAACACATGGAGATTAAACAACACGTTTGTAAATAATCAACAGGTTACTGAAAAAATCAAAAGGGAAATCAAACAATTTCTAGAAACAAATGGCAATGAAAACATGACAACTCAAAACCTATCAGATGCAGCAAAAGCAGTCCTAGAGGGAAGTTTATAGCAATACAATCCTACCTGAAGAAACAAGAAAAACATCTAAAAGACAGCCTAACATTACACCAAAAACAACTGGAAAAAGGAGAACAAAAAAAACCCAAAATTTGTTGGAGGAAAGAAATAAAAAAGATCTGAACAGAAATAAATGAAAAAAATGAAAGAAACAATAGTAAAGATTACTAAAACAAAAAGCTGGTTCTTTAAAAAGATAAACAAAATGGAAAAACTCTTAGCCAGACTCATCAAGAAAAAAAGAGAAGAATCAAATCAACAAAATTAGAAATGAAAAAAGAGAGGTTACAACAGACAATGCAGAAATACAAAGCATTATGAGACTACTATGAACAACTATATGGCAATAAAATAGATAACTGTGAAGAAATGGACAGATTCTTAGAAAAGTTCAATCTTCCAAGACTGAACCAGGAAGAAATAGAAATTATGATTAACCCAATTACAAGCACTTAAATTAAAGCGGTGATCAAAAATCTTCCAAAAAACAAAAGCTCAAGACCAGATGGCTTCACAGGAGAATTCTATCAAACATTTAGAGAAGAGCTTATACCTATCCTTCTAAAACTCTTTCAAAAAATTACAGAGAAAGGAACACTTCCAAACTCATTCTACAAGGCCATCATCACCCTGATACCAAAACCAGACAAAGGCAACACAAAAAAGGAAAACTATAGGCCAATAACACTGATGAGCATAGATGAAAAAATCCTCAGCAAAATTTTAGCAAACATAATTCAGCAACACATCAAAAAGCTCAAACACCATAATCAAGTTGGGTTTATTCTAGGAATGCAAGGATTCTTCAATATATGTAAATCAATCACTGTGATACACCATATTAACAAACTGAAAGATAAAAACCATATGATCATCTCAATAGATGCAGAAAAAGCCTTTAACAAAATTCAGCACCCAGTTATGATTAAAACTCTTCAAAAAATGGGCACAGAAGGGACCTACCTCAACATAGTAAAGGCCATATATGGTAAGCCTACAGCAAACATTATTCTCAATGGTGAAAAACTGAAAGCATTCCTCCTAAGATCAGGAACAAGACAAAGATGTCCACTTTCGCAACTATTATTCAACATAGTTCTGGAAGTCCTAGCTACAGAAATCAGAAAAGAAAAAAATAAAAGGAATCCAGATTGGAAAAGAAGAAGTAAAGCTCTCACTGTTTGCAGATGACATGATACTTCACATAGAAAACCCTAAAGATAGTATCAGAAAATTACTAGAGCTAATCAGTGAATTTAGCAAAATTGCAGGATACAAAATAAATACACAGAAATCACTTGCATTTCTATATACTAACAATGAAAAATCAGGAAGAGAAATTAAGGAATCAATCCCATTCACCATTGCAACAAAAAGAATTAAATATCTAGGAATAAACTTACCTAAGGAGATGAAAGAACTGTATAGAGAAAATTATAAGACACTAATGAAAGAAATCAAAGATGACATAAAGAGAATGAGAGATATCCCATGTTCCTGAGTAGGAAGAATCAATATTGTGAAAATTAATATACTACCAAATGGAATCTACAGATTCAATGCAACTCCTTTTAAATTACCAATGGCATTTTTCACAGAACTAGAACAAAATATTTCACAATTCACATGGAAACACAAAAGACCCAGAATAACCAAAGTAGTCTCAAGAAAGAAGAATGGAGCTGGAGGAATCAAGCTTCCTGACTTCAGGTCAGACTACAAGGCTACATTCATCAAGACAGTATGGTACTGGCACAGAAACAGAAATATAGACGAATGGAACAAGATAGAAAGCCCAGAAATAAACCCATGCACCTATGGATACCTTATTTTTGACAAAGGAAGCAAGGATATACAATGGGGCAAAGACAAATCTGCAGTAAATAGTGCTGGGAAAACTGGACAGCTACAGGTACAAGAATGAAATTAGAACACTTCCCAACACCATACACAAAGATAAACTCAAAATGAACTAAAGACCTAAGTCTTAAGACGAGAAACTATAAAACTTTTAGAGGAAAACATAGGCAGAACACTCAATGACATAAGTCAAAGCAAGATCCTCTATGACCCATCTCCTAGAGTAACATAAATAAAAACAAAAGTAAACAAGTGGGACCTGATTAAACTTAAAAGCTTTTGCACAGCACAGGAAACTATAAGCAAGGTCAAAAGAAAACCCTCGGAATAGGAGAAAATAATAGCAAATGAAACGACTGATAAAGGGTTAATTTCCGAAATATACAAGCAGCTCATACAACTCAATGCTAGAAAAACAAACAACCCAATCAGAAAGTGGGGGAAAAGGCCTAAACAGACATTTCTCCAAAGAAGATATACAGATGGCTAACAAACACATGAAAAGATGCCCAACATCACTCATTATTAGAGAAATGCAAATCAATACAATGAGATATCACCTCACACCAGTCAGAATGACCCTCATCAAAAAGTCTACAAACAATAAATGCTGGAAAGGGTGTGAAGAAAAGGGAACACTCTTGCATTGTTGGTGGGAATGTAAATTGACACAACCACTATGGAAGACAGTATGGAGATTTCTTAAAAAACTTAAAAATAAAATCACCGTATGACCTAGCAACCCCACTCCTAGGCATATACCCTGAGGAAACCGACATTGAAAGAGACACATGTACCCCATTGTTCATTGCAGCACTGTTTACAATAGCTATAATATGGAAGCAACTTAAATGTCCATCAACAGATGAACAGATAAAGAAGTTGTAGTATATATACACAATGGAATATTACTTAGCCATAAAAAGGAACACATTTGAGTCAGTTCTGATGAGGTGGATGAACCTAGAACCTATTATACAGAATGAAGTGAGTCATAAAGAGAAAGATAAATACTGTATTCTAATGCATATATACGGAATCTAGAAAAATGATATTGAAGAATTTATTTACAGGGCAACATGGAGAAACAGACATAGAGAATAGACTTATGGATGTGGGGAGAGAGGAGGAGTTTGTGAGCTGTATGGCAAGAGTAACGTGGAAACTTACATTACCATATGTACAATAAATAGCCAATGGGAATTTGCTGTAGGGCTCAGGAAACTCAAAACAGGGGCTCTGTATCAACCTACAGGTGTGGGATGGGGAGGGAGATGGGAGGGAGTTTCAAAAGGGATATATGTTGAGGTTTGGCAGAAAACAGCAAAATTCTGTAAAGCAATTACCCTTCAAAAAAAAATAATAATTAAAAAAAAAACTAAAACAGGAAAAAAAAAGACAGAAATTATTTCATTTTTACTAATTTGATATCACAGTCAAACAGTCCACACGGTGTCTTTCTAGTAATTTTATATATAACTGCAGCAGAGAAATTGAGTTCGTTATATCACTGGTGTGATTTTCTATGTAATCGAAATATTTAAGACTTTCAACAAATTTTGTATTAACTAAAATCAGAAGATCTTTCCATCCATCAGGTCTCAGTTATTCTTTGGTATCATTATGCACTTTTCATTCACCTATTACAACAAAGATTTACTGTTTAGCTTTCCTACATCAATTAGGTAATATTATAGACACTAGGAGCACAGCAAGTTGAGGAGAGGGGATTAAAAAAGGATCGCTGCTCTAATGAATCTTGAGTTTTAGTGGGGAGAAAAAGACAAAATAATAAAACCAATTAAACCTGAACCTTGTTTTTAATAATAAATTCAATTCACCCAATAACGTAATTTTAGACTTTCCAAACTTCACTTATTATCTGTCAATATTCAGGTTTCAATAATTTTTCTTTGCTTCAGAGAGTGGCCATCCATTGATAAAACAGCTTTATCAGTATTCTTCACCTGTCTTTTTACCCTGCATAAATACCATAGTTCATCACCAAATCATTTGTTTGCACACATCCTCAATTCCTTTTTCCAAACAACACTGGTAAAATATGGTGCTATTTCTACTCCATGTTGGCATCTATTCAGCTGAACAAAACGGAAGAAACACCTAACACCATGCTGAGTGACCTTCCTTCACATTCCTCCTCTCTAATCACAAATGAGTTTTTTGTTCTGCCTGGCAACTTTATTTCTCTAATGCATACACTCTCCACCAGATACCCACAAACCGCTTTGCTTATGACACTTTTGAAAGAGTTTTGAAAAATCCTGCATCCCTATCATTTTCTAAGATAAAATTTTATACTTCTATTATAGTTTAAAATGGTATAATTTCCGATACATAACACATATATGTCATTTGCCTGAAACAAAACATACTTTATATATACAAAGTATTTTTGTGACTACTAATATTTAATTTTTAACTTTTTCTGCTACATTGACTTTTTACAGTTATTAATTTACACTTAATCAAAATAGATAAATACAGCACAAATCTTGATAAGTAACTGTTATTGTTGTTCTTCAGTAACTATGTCATGCCTGACTCTTTGTGACTCCATGAACTGTAGTCCCCCAGGCTCCTCTGTCCATGGGATTTCCCAGGCAAGAACACTGGAGTGGGTTGCCATTTCTTTCTCCAGGGAATCTTCCCAACGCAGAGACTGAACTCTCTTCTGCTCGGGAGTTAGATTCCTTACCACTGAGTCACCTGGGAAGCCCCATTAGTAATTATCAAGTATAAATGTGTCATTTTGCTGGACTATATCATAGGCATTTTAGGTTGTTTTTCTTTTTTCTGATTTGTATGTGTATCAATGGATTGCTATTATTACTAAAATTAGGCTGAGTTCAACATAATTTCTAAAAGAATAAATAAGCAGATGGGAATGGAAATAGATTTGTTATAGGAATGTCTATTAGTTGACCTGTGTTGTGCTGTGCTTAGTTGCTCAGTTCAGTTAAGTCGCTCAGTCGTGTCCGACTCTCTGCGACCCCATGAATTGCAGCACGCCAGGCCTCTCTGTCCATCACCAACTCCCGGAGTCTACCCAAACCCATGTTCATCGAGTCGGTGATGCCATCCAACCATCTCATCCTCTGTCGTCCCCTTCTCCTCCCGCCCCCAATCCTACCCAGCATTAGGGTCTTTTCCAATGAGTCAACCCTTCGCATGAGGTGCCCAAAGTATTGGAGCTTCAGCTTCAACATCAGACCTTCCAATGAACACCCAGGATTGATCTCTTTTAGGATGGATTGATTGGATCTTCTTGCAGTCCAAGGGACTCTCAAGAGTCTTCTCCAACACCACAGTTCAAAAGCATCAATTCTGTGGCACTCAGCTTTCTTCACCGTCCAACTCTCACATCCATACATGACCACTGGAAAAACCATAGTCTTGACTAGACGGACTTTTGTTGGCAAAGTAATGTTTCTGCTTTTAAACATGCTATCTAGGTTGGCCATAACCTTCCTTCCAAGGAGTAAGCGTCTTTTAATTTCATGGCTGCAGTCACCATCAGCAGTGATTCTGGAGCCCAAAAAAGTAAAGTGACACTGTTTCCACTGTTTCCCCATCTATTTCCCATGGAGTGATGGGACCAGATGCCATGATCTTAGTTTTCTGAACGTTGAGCTTTAAGCCAACTTTTTCACTCTCCTCCTTCACCTTCATCAAGAGGCTCTTTAGTTCTTCACTTTCTGCCATAAGGATGGTGTCATCCGCATATCTGAGGTTATTGATATTTCTCCCGGCAATCTTGATTCCAGCTTGTGTTTCTTCCAGCCCAGCGTTTCTCATGATGTACTCTGCATAGAAGTTAAATAAGCAGGGTGACAATATACAGCCTTGACGTACTCCTTTTCCTATTTGGAACCAGTCTGTTGTTCCATGTCCAGTTCTAACTGTTGCTTCCTGACCTGCATACAGGTTTCTCAAGAGACAGGTCAGATGGTCTGGTATTCCCATCTCTTTCAGAATTTTCCACAGTTTATTGTGATCCACACAGTCAAAGGCTTTGGCATAGTCAATAAAGCAGAAATAGATGTTTTTCTGGAACTCTCTTGCTTTTTCGATGATCCAGCGGATATTGGCAATTTGATCTCTGGTTCCTCTGCCTTTTCTAAAACCAGCTTGAACATCTGGAAGTTCACGGGTCACGTATTGCTGAAGCCTGGCTTGGAGAATTTTGAGCATTACTTTACTAGCATGTGAGATGAGTGCAATTGTGCGGTAGTTTGAGCATTCTTTGGCATTGCCTTTCTTTGGGATTGGAACGAAGACTGACCTCTTCCAGTCCTGTGGCCACTGCTGAGTTTTCTAGGAATCAGCGAACTAAGATGGACTGGAATGGGTGAATTTAACTCAGATGACAATTATATCTACTACTGTGGGCAAGAATCCCTTAGAAGAAATGGAGTAGCCATCATGGTCAACAGAAGAGTCCGAAATGCAGTACTTGGATGCAATCTCAAAAACGACAGAATGATCTCTTCCACTTCCAAGGCAAACTGTTCAATATCACGGTAATCCAAGTCTATGCCCCAACCAGTAACGCCGAAGAAGCTGAAGTTGAACGATTCTATGAAGACCTACAAGACCTTCTAGAACTAACACCCAAAAAAGATGTCCTTTTCATTATAGGGGACTGGAATGCAAAAGTAGGAAGTCAAGAAACACCTGGCGTAACAGGCAGGTTTGGCCTTGGAGTACAGAATGAAGCAGGGCAAAGGCTAATAGAGTTTTGCCACGAGAACGCACTGGTAATAACAAACACCCTATTCCAACAACACAAGAGAAGACTCTACACGTGGACATCACCAGATGGTCAACACCAAAATCAGACTGATTATATTCTTTGCAGCCAAAGATGGAGAAGCTCTATACAGTCAGCAAAAACAAGACCGGGAGCAGACTGTGGCTCAGATCATGAACTGCTTATTGCCAAATTCAGACTTAAATTGAAGAAAGTAGGGAAAACCACTAGACCATTCAGGTATGACCTAGATCAAATCCCTTATGAGTATACAGTGGAAGTGACAAATAGATTTAAGGGACTAGACCTGATAGACAGAATGCCTGATGAACTATGGACAGAGGTTCATGACATTGTACAGGAGACAGGGATCAAGAAAATCCCCATGGAAAAGAAATGCAAAAAAAAAAAGCTTAGTTGCTCAGTTGTCTCCAATTCTTTATGACCCCATGGACTACTGTAGCCCGCCAGGCTCCTCTGTCCATTGGGATTCTCCAGGCAAGAATATCTGGAGTGGGTTGCCATGCCATCCTCCAGGGAACTCTCCAACCCAGGGATTGAACCCAGGTGTCCCACATTGCAGGCAGATTCTTTACCACCTGAGCCATCAGGAAAGCCCAAGAATACTGGAGTGGGTACTATCCCTTCTCCAGGGGATATTCCTGACCCAGGAATCAAACCAGGGCCTCCTGCATTGCAGTAGATTCTTTACCAACTGAGCTACCAGGGAATCCCCTTATTGAACTAAGAAAGCCTAAAAATACATAATGATATATCACAAATGAAACTACTAATTATTTCAGTGCTCAGTCGTGTTCAACTCCGCAATCCTATGGACAATAACCTGCCAGGCTCCTCTGTCAATGGAATTTTCCAAGCAAGAATACTGGTGCAAGTTGCCATTTCCTACTCCAGGGATCTTCCTGACCCAGGGATCAAACCTGTGTCTCTTGAGTCCCCTGCATTGTCAGGCAGATTCTTTACCACTGTGCCATTTGGACTAATTACCTAACAGTTGTTAAATGGATTAGGTCCTTCTTCAATTTTTACTAAAAAAGTAAATAAATAACTTGGAAACCGTTTGATTTGCAAAAGGGATTGTTATTTAGATGTTAGAGTTACCCATTTTTAACACTCAAATGAGAATATTAAAAGTTTTGTTTTTAGTCACCCAGGGCCAATGCACCACAGTGAATCCAGAAAGTGTGGGAGTTAAGCAGTGGAGGCAATGAAAGGAGAGATGAGAAGGAAGCGCCTATATGCCAGCTCCTCTGTCAGGCAGGTGACTTTTAGAGGATATTAAAAGTTAATTTTGGAAAATGATCTGTGACCACATACCCAATGGAAAATTTGTATATTCTCAATTTGCAGACCCTAACCTAGATCACTACATTTATTTTTTCTTTCTTTTCAAACCTTCAATACTTCCTAGGTCATCCTCACTCTCAGATGATAATCTTGCTTCCCATTTCACTGAGAAAATAAAAAAACGAAACAACAAAAAATCTTCCACAAATATTTACACTATAAGCATATGTTCCCATTTATTTGCTTTCCTCTTTGTCCAAGGGGTAAACTGTGGGCTTTTTCATGTTAGATCATCTCCTCCATCAGTGAACAGATTCCTTTCCCATTATCCTATTCAAAGAATTCTCTAACTATTTTCTTTCTCTCTCCCATATCATCACTTTTTCTCTTTTCATTTTATTACTTGCAGCAGCTTCCAAAAAGGCTGCTATAATCTCCCATGTTTAAAAAAATCCATTTACCCCAATTCTCCCTCAATCTACCATTCTATTTTTCTATTCTGCTTTACAAGGAAATGGATTGAAAGAGTTTCTTACACTCACAAATTCCAATTCCTCTTGGTCTATTCTCTCTGAGCCTATTCTAATAGCACATCAATCTTCACCACATCACTGAAATTGCTCTTGTTAAAGTTACTAATGACTTCCATCTTTATCTTACACTACCTTTCAGCAACATTTGACACAGTTCACTGTAGACAGACCTCATTTTATTGTGTTTTACTTTATAATGCTCACCAGATATTGCATTTTTATAAATTAAATGTTTGTGGCAACCCTACCTACATTGGTAAATGATAGCTAGCATTTATCGGTAATAAAGCATCTTTAATTAAGGTATGTGTGTTGATTTTTTCTTAAGGCATAATGCTATTGCATACAATAGACTACAGTACAGTGTAAAGATAACATTTATATGTACTGGGAAATCAAAAAAAAATTGTGTGACTCACTTTATTGCAATATTTGCTTTATTACTGTGGTCTGGAACTGAATCTGCAATATCTCTGAGGTATCCTATACTCTATCATGCCAGAAACACTTTACTGCTTCACTTCTAGAATATCACTCTCCTGGTTTTACTTCTCTCTCATTGGCTACTCCTCTCCAGTCTCTTTATTGTTCCTTCTTCATTTCTTTGAGGAAAACCAAAGGAATACAAGCAAAAATAAATAGACTACATCAGACTAAAACCCTTCTGAACAACAAATGAAACCATTAATAAAATGAAAAGGCAATCTACTGAATGGAAGAAAGTATTTGCAAATTTTATATCTGATTAAAGGTCAATATTCCAAACATATAATACTATACAACTAGTAACAAAAACAAACAAACAAATGATTGATTAAAGAATGGGTGGAAAATCTGAAAAGACTTTTTTTCAAAGAAGACCTACAGATGGCGAACAAATACATGAAAAAAAGCTTAACATCATTAGTAATCAGGAAAATGCAAATCAAAACCACAATGATGTATCACCTCACACCTGTGAGAACGTCTATTATCAAAAAGACAAGAAATGACAAATGTTGGTGAGGATGCAAAAAAAGGGAACCCTCATGCACTGTTGGTAAAAAGTAAACTGGTGCAGCCACTATGGAAAACAATATGTAGATTCTTCAAAAATTAAAAATGGAGCTACCATATGATCCAGCAATTCAACTTTGGGGTATTTATCCAAAGAAAATAAAAACACTAACTTAAAAAAATATATGCACTTCCATATTCACTGCAGAATTATTCAAAATAGCCAAGATATAGAAACAACCTAAGTGTCCATCAGTGAATGAATCAGTAAGAAAATGTGATATATATACATATATAAAATATGGTACATGTATACATATACATACATACACATACATACCATGAAATTTCATTCAGCAATATAGAGAATGAAATCTTGTCATTTGGGAAAACATGCACGGACCACCAAGGCATTATGTTAGTGAAACAAAGTCAGACAGTAAGAGACAAATATTACTCCCTCTTATATGTGCAATCTGAAAAAAAAAAGAAGCTCATAAATACAGAAAATTGATTGGTGGTTGTCAGAGGTGGAATGTGGAGTGGGAGAAATAGATGAACTGGCTTTTTTTTTAGTATACATAAATTGATTTTAAAATGTAAACTATAGTACAAAATGCTTTCATATATTTTAACTATTTAGAAACCAGTTAATGCTTTCATTGATCTCAATCTCATTTCAGTGAAGGCTAAATAGCAATAAATACCTAAGAGAGTAGAGTAAGTACAAAGTTGTAAAATGTATGACATTATTGGTAATGAAATATTTTACTGTGTATTCTAGGGTATATCTATTCCCTTTTATTTTTCCCTGCATATGCCCTTTAAAAACTCCTTCAACATCACATATTATGTTCCAATGTGAATGAGCATATCTAAAGGAGGAATGTTTAAATTCTAGCATACTGTGAGATTAATAAACCACAAAAATCTGACATTACTGCAGATGCAGGCATTAATTGCCTTTAGATACAGATTTAATCTCTACGATACTGAGATACAGATTTAATCTCCATAAAAAATTAGTTATCATTTTTGAGATGGCAATAAAATTGCTAAGACAAAACTGTTTCCCTACTCAGTGTACACATTAATAGCCATAACTTTAATACCTAATTCTACAAAGCAAATGTTTTAAATATTTGAGTATGATAATCAGTGTTAGGCTAGCCCACCCAGGTGCCCGTAATAATGGTACCATAACTGACTCCATCAAATCTCTAGCCAGCATTTTGATATAAATTAGGATAGAACTGGAACTAATAAATGAGAAAAACAATCAGGACGTAATCATGGTGGTAATGTTGAAGTACAATCATTAAGAAATCAGTAGCCAGGAAGAGACAGATTAAAAAGGTTAATCTCTAAAATTGTTCTTAATCAAAAGTTTACCCTTCCAGGTTAAAGATAGTGCTTGACTTGAGACTAATCAAGTTACACATATTTACAACAATTAAAAAAAAAGATTACAGTTGCACTTAGGGGAAATGATAATTAAATCCTTGGTTCTACTCATCAGAGCGCTCATGTCTCACTTATAACCAGTGAATAACTTGGCAAACTTCAGACAGTTCTTTGTAAGGATATATGATAATGCATTATTCTAGTTATTATTTGATATTTACTCCTCTACCTAGGTGTTGTAAAGCCTTAAGTTCTCCTAGAATATTATTAATTAAGAAAACAATCTCTGACTTTCATATATCTAAGTCTCCCAGGACACTATGCAGTAAAGACTAGCCTTTTGTTTAGATACTAGAGGAAATAATTAGTTGCTTCATGTTGTGACAAAAGTGAATCATTATTACATGTCTTTTCAAACACATGTATGCACTGATACAGTCACATATATACATATATGCAAATATGCAACTGAAAAAATGTATAACTCTCAAAGTGTTAGAAAGCATTAGTTGCTCAGTCATGTCTGACTCTTTAGGACCCCATGGACAGTAGCCCACCAGGCTCCTCTGTCCATGAGCTTTTCCAGGCAAGAATACTAGAGCGGGTTGCCATTTCCTTCTCCTGGGGATCTTTCCCCACCCAGGGATTGAACCCAGGTCATCCACATCGCAGGCAGATTTTTTACTGTCTGAGTCACCAGAGAAGCCTGTGTAACTCTCAAACTCCTACAACTGGGATTCCTAGCAGAGGCTTAATCCTTTCAATTTACTGAATACACACACACACACACACACATATGTACACACTCATACATGTATATATACATACACCCTACACATATGCATATACAACACATATATAACAAGATATTTCAAAATGCAAACTTTCTTAGAAAGCAACACATTAACTCAATATATGCTATATTACTTTAATAAGATTGTTTAGTAAATTTTAAGAAAACATATACTTAGAAATTACTTATAGTATCTGATAGAAGATAATCAATTGCAAACATAAAGCTATTTCTGTAGTCAATGAGCATAAATGATAATAATGCTAAAATTAGGTCTGTGTTTTAAACTTGTGTGTGCTAAGTCGCTTCAGTCCTGCCCAACTCTTTGTGACCCTATAGACTATAGTCCACCAGGCTCCTCTCTCCATGGGCTTCTCCAGGCAAGAATACTGGAGTGGGTTGCCATGCCTTTCTCTACGGGATCTTTCCAATCCAGGGGTTGAACCTGCATATTTTACAGCTCCTGCATTGCAGGCAGATTCTTTTACTACTTAGCCACTGGGGAAGCCCAGTTTAAACATATAAGAATATTAATTATAATTATAATCAGCTAGCTAACAAATGAAAGTACAAAATTTTCTCCTTTACATCTATTACTTTGAAAGTGAAAGTCGCTCAGTAGTGTCTGACTTTTTGCAACCCCATGGACTATACAGTTCATGAAATTCTCCAGGCCAGATTACTGGCGTGGGTAGCCTTTCCCTTCTCCAGGGGATCTTCCCAACCCAGGGATTGAGTCCAGGTCTCCCGCATTGCAGGAGGATTCTTTACCAGCTGAGGGAGAAGGGAAGCCCAAGAATACTGGAGTTGTTAGCCTATCCCTTCTCCAGGGGATCTTCCTGACCCAGGAACGGAACTGGGGTCTTCCATATTGTGGGTGATTCTTTACCAACTGAGCTATCAGGGAAGCCTGGGTCAGGAAGTTCCCTAGAGAAGAAAATGGCAACCCATTCCAATATTCTTGGGGTTTCCCTGATAGCTTTAGTGAAACTATTACTTTAGTGAACCTATTACTTTACTATTACTTTAGTGAAACTAATTAACAATAATATCCAATCAACATCCCCTAGATGTTTCACCAATATACTGAAGCTTTAAAATAGATAACTTTCAATAGGAGAATGTAAGGAAACATTTACCATATGCTCCTTTCTTGAATGAAGGCAGGCTCAAGGAATGATTGCAGAGAAAGTGTAGAGATTTTCTATGCAGAGAAAAAAATATAAATGATTCCAAATTTAAGGGGAAGGAAGCTAATATGAGCAAGATGCCACAGTGAGATTCATCTAGGATCAAAAAAATAAAACAGTGTGTGAGGTCTAATTAAAAAAAAATCAGATGGCTCTAATTTAATAAAAAAGATTACTGAATATCATTTATAAGGTATAGGTGTATGAGGTAGAGATACTACATAGTTTTGAGAGATAGATCAAATCATATTCCTCCTTTATGAGATATTCTCAGTTAATTCCTGGATACATTATTCTACTCATGGCTTGTCCTTTCCATTTCCCAGTACAACTGCTTTTATTTGAGAAGCAATTTCAGTGTTTTCCACTATAATAAATTTTCCATAAATCCTAAAAATTCTTTTCCTAGCCACCCAGTCCAAAATCTAATAATCAATTAATTTTATTAAACATCAATAATATAAAATGAAATCAAATTCACATGTTAATTGCTACATAATCCCTAATTTGTTTCTATCTACATACATTATGTTGTCTATTACATTTATTTCACTATTTTCAGAGTTCTTTTGTTTATTCTGAAGAATATTGGGCTTCCCAGGTGGCACTAGTGGTAAAGAACCCACATGCCAACGTTGGAGACATAAAAGTTATGGATTTGATCCCTGGGTAGGGAAGATTCTTGTCTGGAGAACTCTTGTATTGTATCCCCAGTATTTCTGTCTGGAGAATCCTATGGACAGAGGAGCCTGGAAGGCTAGAGTTCACAGAGTTGCACAGAGTTGGACATGGCTGAAGGGAATTTAGCACAGGACAGCACACACACACTGAAGAACGTTACCTTATATCTGTGTTAAATGAAACTTGCTATCTTTTTTCTCAATGAGTTGCCAAATGTTTGTTTCAGAAAAGAGAAATTATATTATAAAAGTAGGTTTTCTGTGGAGGCAAAGGTAATCGTAACTAATCATCGAAAATCACATTACTAATTTACATTAGTTTCTGGCTTTCACAGTAAGAGGCTCCGAAGAGAAGTGTCCAGATGGGGGAACAATCCTACTTCCACTAGGAAAAGATAGTAATGGATATACATAGAAATATGTCTTTTATCTTTGTCTTTTTCTATATTTGGGAAATAGAAATATGTATCAATTTCAGTAAACTAAAAATCTCAGAGATTAACAATCACAGTTTCAAATTTGATAGATGAAGATTTTTCTTCAAATAACGTTGGGACAATATAAAGTTCTTTATCATTCTTTATTATCTGCCCTTTTCTTCCATTTATATCTTTTATTTTTTTATTTTTTCATTTTTAAGGGACAAAATGAGGTAAAGAATAATGGTACAACTTACAATATATATATTTTTTTCAGTTTTCTTCTGAGCCATTATGCTTTTATTGCTTTGGGATACAGGCAAGAGATAATCACCACCATGTTAGCAAACAGCAATCAGTGTAAAGAACAAAACCAAAGTGTTCTTTCATGCTTAGATTTTATTTCTATGTACAAGTTCACATTCCTTCATGCTTCATTTAATTCTTCAATTTTCCTTGTTAAATGTCAAAATTGTGCATAAAATATACGCAGTAAAATCACAAAATAATTACTTAAAGATTTCATTCAAGAGACAAGAATTGGAAAAAGAAAGTATCAACAAACCAATCCATCTACCTGTTAAGACTAGAATCAAGTTATTGGTAACAAGCTACAAAAGAATATCCAATGTCCAAAACAAGAGGCAACTTGAGTGAAATACAGAATATAAATATATAGGGAATTTTACAATGACTGTTATTTTTCAAAGTTCATAGTTAAATACAGAGAAATATTTAATTTAGATGAATAAACATATGTGGGATGAAATGTAAGCCAAGTACAACGATGCTTAATAAAGCTCAAAAAACACAAAAGTAATTTTAATTTTATTTACATTTTTTCACTGGAATTTCATTTAAGACATGAAAATATATTTTCTAAACTTTCGTTCTTATAATCAAAAAACAACTAACTAAAAGAATAGTCTGATAAATAACATGTTCTGAAGATCACTGGATTGCTTTAGCTGATGCTCTTTGTAGGAATAATCTCTTTCTAAGTATAGATAATCTATAGACTCATAAAGCAGACTATGAAGTTTAGGATTTTGCTTTATGTACTCATGCATTAATTCAACAAACATCTACTAAGCAACCGCTTGTGATAGGTCTGAGCAAGGCACAAAGGTAAAAGTTGGATAAACAGCCCTCTGTTACTAAAAGAGACATGGAAGTGAAACTACATGACAAGTTTAAGAGCTATTATAGAGATAAGATCAAAAAGGTGTGGAACCAGAGATGGAAAGCTATCCCATGCAGAAGGTTAAGAAAGGCTAAGGTACACTAATTGGAGTCTCTCAACAAGTAATTTTTGAGAGTTTAGCATTTGCACGAACCTCTTTGTCACCATTTTAAAGAACTGAGACTCAGAGAAGTTTAATAATTTGTGGGAATTACAATTCACTTCATCATGCTCTGACATGACAACAGCATCGACCCTTGTGGAATTATAGGATGGATTTAAAAAATGTCTATTACTATGCCTAGTGCAAAAAAAAAAATCAGAAAACAACAGTTGCCATCATTGCATTTTAATTTATCATTATATTCAATATTAGATGATTGATGTATAGTTTAAATTGAACACTGTTGTTGTTGTTTGGGCTTCCCTGGTAACTAAGATGGTAAAGAATCCACAAGCAATGCAGGAGACCTGGGTTCAATCCCTGGGTTAGGAAAATTCCCCTGAAAAGGGAATGGAAATCCACTCCAGTATTTGTGCCTGGAGAATTCCATGGACAGAGCAGCCTGGCGGGCTACAGTTCAGTTCAGTTGCTCAAATGTGTCCAACTATTTGTGACCCCATGCACTGCAGCATGCCAGGCTTCCCCGTCCATCACCAACTCCCAGAGCTTGCTCAAACTCATGTCCATTGAGTCAGTGACACCATCCAACCATCTCATCTTCCGTCATTCCCTTCTCCTCCTGCCCTCAATCTTTCCCAGCATGAGGGTCTTTTTCAAGGAGTCAGTTCTTTGCAACAGGAAGCTGAAGTACTGGAGTTTCAGCTTCAGCATCAGTCCTTCCAATGAATATTCAGGACTGATTTCCTTTAGGATTGACTGGTTTGATCTCCTTGCAGTCCAAGGTAGTCTCAAGAGTCTTCTCCAACACCACAGATAAAAAGCATCAATTCTTTGGCGCTCAGCTTTCTTTATGGTCCAATTCTCACATCCATACATGACTACTGGAAAAACTATAGCTTTGACCAGATGAACCTTAGTCGGCAAAGTAATGTCTTTGGTTTTTAAAATGCTATCTAGGTTGGTCATAGCTTTTCTACCAAGGAGAAAGCATCTTTTAATTCCATGACTGCAGACTGAGCAACTAAGCACACAGCACAGTTGTTGTTTAAGTCACTAACTCATATCTGACTCTGCCATCTCATGGGGCTTGCCGGCCCCTCTGTCCATGGAATTTCCCAAGCGAGAATACTGGGGTGGGTTGCTGTCGGGAGCCATGTTAGGCATTACTGACAAAATGGAGGCACGGCCCCAACCCCCTCTCCTCATCCCGCAGGCACAGTCCCAGGATGAAGGAGTTAGGTCTTATGATTCTGACTTGTCCTTTCCTTCCTTTGGTTGAGTTGGCTGGAAAGAATGTTAAGGTGTTTATTGTTCTTGCGAGGAGCATGAGAAAGCACAAAGCCTTCTGCAGTTGTGTCCAGGAAATAATCCACAAATTTACATTTGATCAAGGATCTTTACAAAGAATGTTCTAGGATAAGCACATAAGGCCACAGTTTGAGGCCATGGGAAAGATTGTTATCTGAGACCTGCTTGTGAGGGAAATGTTTATGGCAAAAGATGTTTGCTGAGTTTAGGGTTTAGGAATAATTAAGAATAGTTAGAAGCTAAAAGTTTAAGGAATGCTGTAGTGTTGGCATATTTTACTATAGCTTACAGAGATTAGGAATTTTAGAGATACTAATAGCTAGAAGCCTTTTTAAGAAATAAACTGAGGAATGTGGTATGCAGCCCAGAGATAAGCATGAATTACAATGTAATCACAAGGACACTTTCTGGAGGCAATAAATCTGGGTGAGGAGGAACTGAAGATGTCAAACCTCTGACCTAATGCTTTTGTAAAAGTATAAAAGAAAATCTGATGCTTAAAATAAACATGCAGTCCCACACTTTGAGTCAGAGGCTGCATCATTCTCCACCGACACTGCTCATCCCTTCAGGCCAATTCCCTGGCTGCTGGAGCTGGACTCCGGCAGGTTGCCATTTCCTTCTCCAGGGAATCTTCCTAACCAAGGGATCAAACCTGCTTCTCCTGAACTGGCAGGTGGATTCATTACCACAGATGCACCAGGAAAGCCAGGTTGAACATACTACACCGCAAAAATTTTGGAATGCATCTTACATATTTGTTGAAACTAGAATGCACTATATATCATGATATAAGCAGGTCCATAATAATGTAAAATTTTATACACAGAAAAACCAGTTTTAAATCAGTACCAAATCAGAAACTTTCAAAAATAATCTCCACATTTTTTTCTTGTTATCCACACAGAGATCCATGGCTGCTACAAGAATGTATCAAATTATGAGAGGCTTCCTTCAAAATAGACTGCAGTACATTTGCATGAACAGGAACAAATATTATTTAAATATGATTTTAAGACCAAAAAATTCTTTCATAGTAAACAGAGAAATTACCTTAATGCATCATTTTAATATATATCAAACTGAGAATCAAGAAAACAGATCTGTGAAAATCTTGAAATACAAATCTACTTTCAAAAACAATATGAGTGTTTTTTTCCCCACTATATCCAAAGCTCCAGGATAACATAGTTAGGAAAAAAAGAACAAACACCGCTGTTCTCACAACACTAATTTCATATTGAACAAGCATTTAAATACATATTCTGCAATGTTTCAGCACAA
Source organism: Giraffa tippelskirchi (assembly GCF_054371585.1). Classification (NCBI taxonomy): domain Eukaryota; kingdom Metazoa; phylum Chordata; class Mammalia; order Artiodactyla; family Giraffidae; genus Giraffa; species Giraffa tippelskirchi. The sequence goes on along the minus strand of NC_137275.1, from coordinate 76,554,732 downwards.
ATTTTTTTATGTAATTCTAAATGTGTTAGGCCTCATACTAAAATTGTACTGTATTCACAGAACAATGGAAGAAAACTAATTGTATAAAGCAATAAAATTTTAAACTTGGAAAGCAATACATAGGTTTTATTTCCTAGAGGCAATTACATTTTAATTTAATAACTACAGAAAGAAAATTTTAGGATGAGAATTATTTACTTTTAAAAAGAAATTTATTAGCTAATACTGTACAGGGGTTAAGGATAAAAAATGATGAGTACTACTATTACATACATCTGAGAATCAAATAATTCATATAATTTTAACGAAGTATTTATTTAGCTCCTCTGATGTGCGAAGTACTATGCTACTTAGAGAAACCATACTTTTAAAAACTCTAAAATTATTCATATTCAGCTTAAATGTCATATTTTTAAACTTTTATATGTTGTGAAATATTATACTTAACATATATGGTAGATTCTATGCCTAAGATTGTTAAAACACCTAAGAAATTTGCTATAAGATAAATACAAGATTATTCTTCCATTAGCTGCTATCATTAATTATATCAGTCAATTGAAAGTTAACAAATTTGTTAAATTGGAGTTTATTTTTATCCAGCTATTTAACTTGAGAATTTTCTTTTAAAATTAAGCTTGGGTAAATTAAAGAGGTATTACTTTGCAAGAATACATAGCTTAAAAATACTACTGTAGACTACTCATATACCACTTAAAAGGGCCAAAGATACATTTAGAAAAAGATAGTCTTAATTGCGTTTCTTCCATTTGCTAGGCTATTTTTAAAAACAGATTTTCAATATTTTTCTGATCAATACCACACCAAAGCTTAAAAATATATGTCAAGTAGGTATATATCTTACATTTCTGAAATATCTGCAACTTCCATATTCATATTTAGAGCATTATTTCCCATTGACATTTTCCCATTGTGAGCAGAGAGATTAGTTGCTCAATTGTCATAGGAAGTTTATACTATATTGAAAGGGCAACTGGTTGTTATGAACAGCCCAAAGAAAAACAAAAGAGAGGAGACAAATGAAAAGCAACTATTCTTAAGTCAAAGGGCACATTTTACCTGATAAAACATAACCCTCTAAATTTGACAGTGTTTATGATCCCTGGATTAGCCTGGTCTCACTTTATATCAACAGATATTAATATTAACAGGATCTAGGATTTTTATGTTAAAGATCAGAAATTTAAGTATGCAATAACCAGCTGCTTAGCCAACATTATATTATCATGAAATCTTTTTGACGTGAAATTCCTATGAATATCAAATGCAGTTATCATCACCATTAAGAATAAATGATTTAAAAATGAACTTTTAAGAATGTCAGAAAAGATACAAAGGAAAAAACTCCTCCTCAATATTTAACCTTTGTTTTTGTATAAGGCTTTCCCTGGTGGTTCACATGGTAAAGAATTTCCCTGCAATGCGGGAGACCTGGGTTTGAACCCTGGGTTCGGAAGATCTCCTGGAGAAGGGGATGGCTACCCATGCCAGTATTCTTGTCTGGAGAATTCCATGGACAGAGAAGCCTGGTGAGCTACAGTCTGTAAGAGTTGGACAGAGCTTTGTGACTAACAAAACTACAAAGAAAAATTATTTTCACTATTAAAATAGAAAAAATAAGTGGAAACCCTTCATAAAGTTATATAATACATTCATTGGCTCTAGTTTTTAATTGATATAATTGACATATAACACTATATTAGTTTCAGGTATATAACATAATGATTTGATATTTGTACATATAGTGAAATCATCATCATATAGCTAGAAATATATTTTCTTTATATTTGCCAAATTCTACTACTGACATGATTTTAATTTTTGTTTGCCTTTAGGAAGAATTTAATATTATTTTCCTTTGTTTCCCAATTATTGACACTATACATATTTTACTTACAAAGTCATAAAACCCTGAAACAACACAGGGCCACGATTGATTTCCTATGACTACTCTGATTTTTCAAGTCATATAATATATACTCTCCAAAATATTTCCTCACATTTTATCAAAAATGGTTTATGTACTAATTTATTTGTTTGCTTGCCTTTTTGCTTTGTTAATTCCTCTCATTTCAAACCTACATTTCTCCATGCTCTAACAGGTGTTACCATCCAAGTGAAGTGACAGCAACATTATTGAAAACAAATGATATGGAAAATATAGGAACTCCTTTACCTCTTACTTTCTCTCTCATTATACAAATCACACATACGTTCACATTACAGAACACGAGGATCAATTAAACACACCAGCTATCTGGGGCTTCAAAATAATAGTAGAAATCTATAACTATTGAATTAATCTCCACTGCATGATGAGTTCATAGAAATATTTTCTAGTATGAAAAAAAGAGAGGTAGGATTAATGTGGCCTTTAAATACCAGGAACTTTTTTTTTTATTACAAGCTGAAAAATGGCCAAAATGTTGAGGGGAACAGGAAAAATAATAATAATAATAGGAAAGAAATGTGACATGCAGCATTTTTAAATTTCTCTTCTTTTGGTTGTTGTTTTTTTTCTTTTCTTTTTAATTTGTGACACTGTCACTTTAAATCTAATTGTTCTCACAAATGACAATTTTGTCCAATCCATGTTTCTGGTTTTCCATGAAATAAACCTGTCCTTAGCTGCTTTTAGAATTAACCCCAAAGGAAGTACAACTGATGGCTCCACCACAGCAAAACAGTCTGAAGATTCCTTTTAGAGAGTGTATCTCTAAATACCAAGGTATCAGTTCAGTTGAGCTCAGCTCTTTGCAACCCCCATGGACTGCAGCATGCCAGGCTCCCCTGTCCATCACCAACTCCCAGAGCTTGCTCAAACTCATATCCATCAAATCTGTGATGCCATCCAATCATCTCATTCTCTGTCATCCCCTTCTTCTCCTGACTTCAATCTGTCCCAAAAGCAGGGTCTTTTCCAAGAATTCAGTTCTTAGCATCAGGTGACCAAAGTATTGGAGTTTCAGCTTCAGCATCAGTCCTTGCAATGAATATTCAAAACAGATTTCCTTTAGGATTAACTGGTTGGATCTCCTTGCAGTCCAAGGGATTCTCAAGAGTCTTCTCCAACACCACAGTTCAAAAGCATCAATTTTTCAGTGCTCAGCTTTCTTGATCAACTCTCACATCCATACATGACTACTGGAAAAACCATAGCTTCGACTACACGGACCTCTGTCGGCAAAGTAATGTCTCTGCTTTTTAATATGCTGTCTGGGTTGGTCATAGCTTTTCTTCCAAGGAGCATGCGTCGTTTAATTTCATGGCTGAAGTCACCATTTGCAGTGATTTTGGAGCCCAAGAAAATAAAGTCTGTCACTGTTTCCATTGTTTCCCTATCTATCTGCCATGAAATTATGGGACCATATGCCATGATCTTAGTTTTCTGAATACTGAGTTTTAAGCCAGCTTTTCTACTCTCCTCTTTCACTTTCATCAAAAGGTTCTTTAGTTCCTTTTCACTTTCTGCCATAAGGGTGGTGTCATCTGTGTATCTGAGGTTATTGATATTTCTCCCTGCAATCTTGATTCCAGCTTGAAGTTATTAACATCACTGAACATCAAGGTAACATTAAACATCAAGGTATAATGGGACACGAAAAATCACAGTTTTATTAATGAGTTTCCTTGCCATTAAGATCTGACAGTAATTGTTCTGCTGCTGGGATTCTGATACCATTTTGATTAATTTGTTAGAAAGAGAACTAGAACAACTTTAGCATGGTTAGCACTGGTTATCAAGATCACACAAGCTTAGGTAAATAGACAAAGTGAACAAAACAAAAGGCAATACCATTGAGTAATTTGCATATGAACATGAATGCAGAGCCAAGTTTAAAAACAAAAGATAAGCCTGTCAAGGGAAACAAAGAGTTTGATTCAACCACTATTAACTGGATGTCCCAAATTTCCTCACATTTGCAATGGTTTTTGCTAAGTAATCAAAGAAACTTAAATAAGCAGTAAGTAGTATAAGTTAAGCAGTAGGGAGGGCAACATTTCATGTTTAGAGACATGAAATAAATTTCCTCATAGTTCATGAGTAAGAAGCAGGTGCTTTTTTGCTAGAGAATTCGGCAATTTTCCTCTGCCTTGCACATACTATGCAGTCAAAACACTGTATCAGATTAACCCTGTGGAACCAGGACATGGATTCAGTCACAGGGTAAGAGCATCTTAACATCTGAAATTAAAATGTGTATTTCATAGCAAACTTTATTTTCAGAAATATAGGAATTATGTATTGATAAAAGATTTACTAATAAGGGCTTAAATAGGTATTACATAATCACTGACTCAACACTTGCAGAAAGATTCTTAAACACTTGTCATTAGAGTTAAATAAATGTGAAAACACAAAATGTAAAAAAAAAAGTTTAAATAACATTTTAGGAAAAAAATGATAATGATGCCTAATTCTAATCTTTGTCTTGATCTCTGCCTCTGTTTAAACAACATAAGTGATACTGCTATACATGTGAACTGTAAAACTTCTAAATATTTAAAACACATATAAGATTTTTTAATCTTCTTTAATTTTTTTGTGAAGTGACTATGGAGATATTAATAATATGAGGTATAATGTCATTGTTTTATGGGAAAAATAATCTTTTGTCATGGAATAGATGAGACTTGGAATTTTTATCATCTAAAATTTACTGCACTTGTCTACACTGATATCGGAGAAGGCAATGGCACCCCACTCCAGTACTCTTGCCTGGAAAATCCCATGGACGGAGGAGCCTGGTAGGCTACAGTTCATGGGGTCGCTAAGAGTCGGACACGACTGAGCGGCTTCACTTTCACTTTTCCCTTTCATGCACTGGAGAAGGAAATGGCAATCCACTCCAGTATTCTTGCCTGGAGAATCCCAGGGACGGAGGGGCCTGGCGGACTGCCATCTATGGCGTCGCACAGAGTTGGACACGACTGACGCGACTTCGTAGCAGCAGTAGCAGCACACTGATATAATACAACTGCTGATGGAATAATCATGCCAAGTCATTGATTTAAAATGAAAGTAGTAGTCTTCGTAACTTTTACCTCAAATCCACGTTATATATCAGGATTTCTGTGTATATTCACAACTTCAACTTTATCAAAATTGTTAATATCGTGAATATAACTAGATTATTATAAATATTTGTATTCTGGCTTTTGTAAACTATTAATACAATCAAATACATATTAATGCTCAATGACAGCATGTATATTAAAATTTATGGAAGGTATATGTGTTAGATAGTATCTGTTCCATTGGTGAAAAACAAATACTATGCCTTTTCCTTTCCTTTCCTTCCTCACTATAACCTCCCTATTAATAGAGTACATTTTCTTATTCAGTTGAGTTTGAACTTATCCAAGAGACAAGCTGTAACCAGTGGAATGTGGGCAGACATGTCAGAATGCTAGCTTTTGATGTATTCTTTAAGAGACATTTCATGATTCCAATCACCCTCCTGTACTCCAGTATTCCACCATGACAAGAACATGAGCTGAGTAGCTGCTGATGCCAGAATAAGGAGACATGTAAACCAGACCTAATCCAACCCTTAGGCAAATCAAGGATAAACCCCTTTAGCTGATTTCAGAAAGCAAAGAAGAACCACAGTTGATCCCAAAACAAATGAACTCTGAGATATGTAGCTGTTTGTTCTGCAACATTAGCGCAACAAACATGGATAATACAGCAATTTGTGTTTTCTCTGGCTTTATACTGATTTTCTCTATTTATTTCTAAGTTTTTATAACATTTCATTTATTGGTGTGGTACAACCTGTTATCTGTTGTGGGAAAGAGTAAGATTTTAAAAAACTCTACATTTTATTGTTAAATTAAACATTAAGTGGGATCTTCCCCAGTGGTTCAGCAGTAAAGCATCTACCTGCAATACATGTAGATTCTGTCCATGAGATTCTCCAGGCAAGTGGGTTGCCATTTCCTCCTCCAGGGGATCGTCCCCACCCAGGGATCAAACCCACATCTCTTAAGTCTCTTGTCTCCTGTAATGGCAGTTGGGTTCTTTGCCACTAGTGCCACTTGGGAAGCCCCTAGAATTTAGGATTTAACTCACAGTAAAAGATAGAGTCTTTACTGTATGGTACTATGCTAACTGACAATCATCATAACCATGGCTTCACTTTTGCACAGTGAAAAATATATGCATGTTTTTCATACATACAAGTTTTTCATACATAACATGGCTTCACTTATGCTAAGTGAAATTTGATCAAAGCAAGGGCACAAAGCATGGGTTTAGGTTAACACAGTACCAGGCAAAATAAGAACTGCTGGTATTACTGAACATCTTTCAGTTATTAAAAAATGACTTTACAATATTACTTTTATTTTGAGCATTTTGATGTTGTTGCCTTAGAAATCATAATAAACAAATAACAATCATCTTGGTCTTTCTTCCATTCTATATTCTTGATGACTTTACTTTCTTTAGGGTTTCTGTAGTTAGTTTTAATCTATTTCAAGGAAAATATTGGTTGATTTAATAACAGTTAATTAAACTCAGTGGTGTTTTATTAAAATAACCAATACATCCTCAAAAGTTAACCAGAGGACCTTGTAAAAATGTGAAAAAGTTGAAATCAGTTATACCTGTTTATGAGTACAGATCAATTATAGGAAACAGAATCTACTCAACTCCTATAAATAGTGAAATGTAGGAAATCTATGGATAAATTTATTTCTTTCAATTCCATTTGAATCTATAGATCAACATTCCAAATTGAAGGCATTTGCTGTATAGTCCAACTCCTGAACACAAATATTATTGAGCAAAATAATTTCATGTAGGAATTTCTCTGTTTTCTACTTTTTAATAACTCTTTCGCTGATCATTTTCTGAAAAGAATACAATGATTCTTTGATACCTTTCATACTATTCTTCTGTAACTATCATCATAGGAACTGAGGCCATTCTGTCAACCTTCAATTATTATGTCTTCAAATAGAATCTGTCATGCTTTTATTGAGACACTCTGGACCTAAGTTATCTAAATTATGTCCTCAATAGTTCACTAAAGTTACATTATAAAATAGGTCCCATTGATTCTTTGAGATGTTTCTGTTTATTTTTAAGCTTTGAAAAGATAATCATTTTTGTAAAAGATATTGATAGTATTTGAATGAATTTCTTTCCTGATAAAAATAAAAATATGAATTGATCGTAATTTTAATGTCAGACTGTCTTTCAGCAGTAAATGCAAAGAGATTTTATTTGCCACCTCCTCATTCTATTCCACTGTTGCAAGGGCCTAATAATTATGGAAATAGCTATTTATAATATAGAATACCAAATGAGTAACTGTAGGCCTTTTATTTAATGTTTGGCTCCTCAACCTCTCTATTGTAAAATGATAATCTTTGCCTTATACTTAAAACTGCTATTAAAAATAAATGATAACAATGCATAAGCTATAAATCATTGTTCATTCGTGCTGTTCTTATGTTGTTGTTGTTTATTTGCTAAGCCATGTCATAATCTTTTGAGACCCCATGGACTGCAGCCCGCCAGGCTCCTCTGTTCATGGGATTTCCCAGGCAAGAATACTAGAGTAGGTTGCCATTTCCTTCGCCAGAGGATCTTCCTAACCCAGGAATCAAACCCATATCTCCCGCATTGATCTGTGGAGACTTCACCACTGAGGAATCATGACTATATGTTATTTCTGTTTACTGTTTTAAATGCCCATATAAAAATTAGTGGGAACCCTTTAGCTCAAATTGAATGAACTCTATTATTTATTTGGGGAAGTGATTTATATATTTGCTGGCATTGCCACCTGCAATAACACATTGCCATCTGTTATTTTAGACATTCAATTGCTCATAAGGATGAAGTAAAGTAGGTTACAATGCAGCTAACCTGCAACTAACTAGTAGGTGAATAAAAGTCCATTTCTGAAATAAGTAGGAAAATGTAGCAAGTCCTAATAAGCTAACCAATTTGGGAGATCAGCACCAAGCTAACCAATAACAGTCATCATGTTAGTCCAAGTCAAATTTACAGCAATAGTAAGCATTTAAATTGTGTCTTACAGTTTTTAAAGCACTATTACCTAATCAAAACAACCTTTGGCTAGGTTATTGGACAGTAATCATTTGAATAAGAGATGACAAGGGCTCAAAAATTTAAGTGACTTTCCTAATATAGACTCCAATATCTAAAATTGGAGGAGGGGTGGTACACCACGTTTGTGTTTAGACATACAGCTTCTTCGGAGAACCACTGGACCAGAATTATGGTAATAGAGAAGAATCAACCCATTTTATTATTTAGCAAATAAATTTACAGACAGATTAATATTAAAACCAGATTAAGACCAGGAACATGAAATTATGAGAACATCTAAAAAGAATGCTAAATGGGAATGAAGAGTAATTATAGACATCAGGTGTGCAAAGAGGAGAATCAGGGTGGGAAACCAAGGCAAGGGATACAGGCAGCAACAAAGCCATACAAAGAGCTGGAAAAGAATTTTGTTTTGAACCAATCACTATATAACCCTGTAGACCCATTTCTTGTCTACAACAAGAACTGCTCTGAAAGTATGCTAGAGTTGTGACCATGAGTTTTAAGGAATAGGAATTTAATGAAATTTTAGAATTAACAGAATTCTATTTTAACTATTAGATGATAAGCTTCAATAAAAATTCTAGCTATGGTTCACTGACCATAATTATGTACTCTATACTTTGTAGCCTTTTAAAAATGTCTTCTACTGATTCTATAAATTGAGTACAAATTTCCAAATATATAAATTTCTGAGATTCAGAGAAATTATTTAGCTTTCTCAAGGTCATCAAACTTTGAAAAGACAGGATAAGAATTTAAAAGTAAAGTCTAAACTGCTAATCTCTCACTTTGCTCAATATTAGTAAAATTTCAATTGGTATTTTAAGAATTTTGACTCCAAAGAATGAGCTCTTCACCACAAAATACAAAATATCTTTTGTATTTCCTAAATCTGTCTTAAAATGTGTAAATCTTAAAATAACATACTAGTTCTAACTTGAAGTTCAAATTAAAAATTTTACTTATAAGATTAATTTTTAACTCTTGAGATTATATTTCATTTCTCTGTGTGGAAATATTTTCTCTTCATCTTCTCTCAGTACACTGGTGTTAATGACCCAGACTAATACTCTGAAACATGAATCAGAGAGTATCCTCTTTGAGAGAAATAAAAGTTGAAGAATGGCCTTAGTTATCAGAAAAAGCTTAATCATGGATTCAGAAAATTATCTACCCACATCATTAATTATTAATCCCATAACTCAATAAACTACAAAGCATTCTCATTATCATAGTATTTATTACCCAAGTCCCCATATTTATGATCCTGTACAGAGAAGTACAATTTGCCATACAATAAAATATTCACAAGTGAACTATTCATAAAATTAATCCTCCCTCTACCACTCTCCCCCCATTCCTATCTCTATCATCAATAAAACAAGGTGCTTAAAAGATGATTTTTACATTAATTGATGACTTTAAAAGGTTTTTAGGAAAACCAATGAAACCTTGGTATGTTCATGTGAAAATGATCCTCTTAATATAATTATACACAGTTAAAGTGAAGGATATCATACCTTAAGAGCTATTATTCTATTTTGTTCAAAATATAGTATCTTCCCAAAAGTATTATACCTCAGTTATGTCCAACTCTTTGTGATCCCATGGAGTATACAGTCCATGGAATTCTTCAGGCCAGAATATTGGAGTGGGTAATAGCTGTTCCCTTCTCTAGGGGATCTTCCCAAACCAGGGATCAAACCCAGGTCTTCCGCATTGCAGGCAGATTCTTTACCAGCTGAGCCACCAGGGAAGCCTTTCCCAAATGTTGTAAAGTATAATGTATTACAAATTGTTTTCACTTTGTCTCAGTTTTTAGCCAGTTAGCATTTTTTTTCACTGCTTCTCATAACATTTTGGTTTCCATATTTACTAGATTCACATTTAGATATCTCTTTCTATTCATACTACCTTTAGATATATATGACTATCTTTACTTATAAATGTTGGACAATGATCATGTAGTCTAACCACTCACAGTCAATTTCCTTGTAAAAAGTGGTTCAGGGATAAGGAACATGTTCTCTCTGAAACCCTGATTTTCTCCAGTTTTTTTCTATGTGGAAAATTCTTATGAACACGTAAGACTGTTAAAATATGGCTCATTACAAGAAACCTTTCTGCTAACCCACGTTGATCTCTCTACTGCTGCTGCTGCTAAGACACTTCAATCGTGTCCGACTCTGTGCGACCCCACAGGCGGCAGCCCACCAGGCTCCCCCGCCCCTGGGATTCTCTAGGCAACAACACTGGAGTGAGCTGCCATTTCCTTCTCCGATCTCTCTACTACAACCCTTATAACACTAGATTAATATTCATTGTTTCAGAGATTTATTCCAAACATGTTTATAGCCCATACCATGAATCTGGTGCTATGCTAAGGCCTTCAGATTCAATGGTGAATAAAAGAAAGGCTCTCTATATTATTTGAATTAAAAAAAAAAAAAAGCATGTAATGGGAGGAAATATTATTTACAAAAAGAGAAAATGATTGTTGTACATTGTAATTCTGAGAAAAGAATATCTATGATCTACTTAAGGTGACTTTTTTCTTTTTAATTGAGGAGACCTTCTGGGCACAATCTAAGTGGGACTGTTGAAGACAAAAACATTAGTTGTTCTGTTTAAGAAAATAACAGATGAGTACATAAGTAGCATAGTAAACACCACATATATAGTTAACTTTTACTCATGATTTCCATGAGCTTTAAAGGACAGTGAAATGATATTAAACTTATTTATATTTTTTTGATCTAGTTAACATAAACATGATTATCTAGTTTCACATGAATAATTAGTTTTAACTTTTTATCATTCTTTCAGTTACATGGCTTAGAAGTAATCTCATGCTTTTTAAATTCCTGCTTTCAGTTTAACGTAACAACTCATTGGTTGATTTTCAAATTTTTTTTGAATAAAGTAACAGAGCTACACATGACAAGTATAAAAATACTAATTTTTAACATATTTCACAATAATATTTATAGACTTTAAACACTATCATTATATACATATATACGTACACACACACACACACACACACACACACATATATAATCACAGGGTCATGAACTGCTTATTGCCAAATTCAGACTTAAAGTGAAGAAAGTAGGGAAAACCACTAGACCATTCAGGTATGACCTAGATCAAATCCCTTATGAGTACACAGTGGAAGTGACAAATAGATTTAAGGGACTAGACCTGATAGACAGAGTGCCTGATGAACTATGGACAGAGGTTCGTGACATTGTACAAGAGACAGGGATCAAGAAAATCCCCATGGAAAAGAAATGCAAAAAAGCAAAATGGCTGTCTGAGGAGGCCTTAAAGAGAAGAGAAGTGAAAAACAAAGGAGAAAAGGAAAGATATTCTCATCTGAATGCAGAGTTCCAAAGAATAGCAAGGAGAGATAAGAAAGCCTTCCTCAGCGATCAGTGCAAACAAATAGAGGAAAACAACAGATTGGGAAAGACTAGAGATCTCTTCAAGAAAATTAGAGATACCAAAGGAACATTTCATGCAAAGATGGGCTCGATAAAGGACAGAAATGGTATGGACCTAACAGAAGCAGAAGATATTAAGAAGAGGTGGCAAGAATACACAGAAGAACTGTACAAAAAAGATCTTCATGACCCAGATAATCACGATGGTGTGATCACTCACCTAGAGCCAGACATCCTGGAATGTGAAGTCAAGTGGGCCTTAGAAAGCATCACTACGAACAAAGTTGGTGGAGGTGATGGAATTCCAGTTGAGCTATTTCAAATCCTCAAAGGTGATGCTGTGAAAGTGCTACACTCGATATGCCAGCAAATTTGGAAAACTCAGTGGTGGCCACAGGACTGGAAAAGGTCAGTTTTCATTCTAATCCCAGCGAAAGGCAATGTCAAAGAATGCTCAAACTACCGCACAATTGCACTCATCTCACATGCTAGTAAAGTAATGCTCAAAATTCTCCAAGCCAGGCTTCAGCAATACGTGACCCGTGAACTTCCAGATGTTCAAGCTGGTTTTAGAAAAGGCAGAGGAACCAGAGATCAAATTGCCAATATCCGCTGGATCATCGAAAAAGCAAGAGTTCCAGAAAAACATCTACTTATGCTTTATTGACTATGCCAAAGCCTTTGATTGTGTGGATCACAATAAGCTGTGGAAAATTCTGAAAGAGATGGGAATACCAGACCATCTGACCTGTCTCTTGAGAAACCTGTATGCAGGTCAGGAAGCAACAGTTAGAACTGGACATGGAACAACAGACTTGTTCCAAATAGGAAAAGGAGTACGTCAAGGCTGTATATTGTCACCCTGCTTATTTAACTTCTATGCAGAGTACATCATGAGAAACGCTGGGCTGGAAGAAACACAAGCTGGAATCAAGATTGCCGGGAGAAATATCAATAACCTCAGATATGCGGATGACACCACCCTTATGGCAGAGAGTGAAGGAGAACTAAAGAGCCTCTTGATGAAGGTGAAGGAGGAGAGTGAAAAAGTTGGCTTAAAGCTCAACGTTCAGAAAACTAAGATCATGGCATCTGGTCCCATCACTCCATGGGAAATAGATGGGGAAACAGTGGAAACAGTGTCAGACTTTATTTTTTTGGGCTCCAGAATCACTGCTGATGGTGACTGCAGCCATGAAATTAAAAGACGCTTACTCCTTGGAAGGAAGGTTATGGCCAACCTAGATAGCATATTTAAAAGCAGAGACATTACTCTGCCAACAAAATTCCGTCTAGTCCAGGCTATGGTTTTTCCAGTGGTCATGTATGGATGTGAGAGTTGGACAGTGAAGAAAGGTGAGCACCGAAGAATTGATGCTTTTGAACTGTGGTGTTGGAGAAGACTCTTGAGAGTCCCTTGGACTGCAAGGAGATCCAATCAATCCATCCTAAAAGAGATCAATCCTGGGTGTTCATTGGAAGGTCTGATGTTGAAACTGAAACTCCAATACTTTGGCCACCTCATGCGAAGGGTTGACTCACTGGAAAAGACCCTAACGCTGTGTAGGATCGGGGGCGGGAGGAGAAGGGGACAACAGAGGATGAGATGGTTGGATGGCATCACCGACTCGATGAACATGGGTTTGGGTAGACTCCGGGAGTTGGTGATGGACAGTGAGGCCTGGCGTGCTGCAGTTCATGGGGTCGCTAAGAGTCGGACACGAGTGAGTGACTGAACTGAACTGAACTGAACTGATACTAATATGAAAAAAAAATTTTGAGATTTTTAGTGATATTTTTATTTTGGGGAAAGAGGAATGATTGATGTTTAATATCTATGAATCTAACAAGCCAGCAATATCTCTGAAACTTGAAATTGAAACAATGAGTTACTTTTGTGCCAATCAAATATCAAGCTTACATAGTATATACAAAAGCTTTGAAAACTGCAATCTTCCTATGGCACAAAATGGACCTAGGTACATAAAGTATGTACAGCAGAAAAAAAGAAAATAAGTTCCATGAAGAAATTTATGTTTTAATTTCTGTGAGTCTGCATTGCTTTGTTTTTGTCCTTAAGATCTTTTTTCAGTTGAGGGTCTGTCATTTACAATCTAAAAGAGTACCGATTAATAGGAAATACACATAAGTATCTGCCCTATTGAAACTTCAGTAATTTATGCTGGCATTGGAGATAATCCACAGTTTTACTAATGGAATCGAGAATCAGTCTGAACCAAACTTTACATTTACTGGAACATCACAAACCAACCTTTATTAATTGACCCTTCAACTCAACCACGTTTCTGAAGATGACTGGCTAGAGATCAGTGTGTTCAATACATTGAGCAATGTACTTAGTTTGCCTTTTAACCTCTGTTTTGCTCTCAGTTCACTCTGTAAGGGACAGTGAATCAGTTCCAGTTTACTTTCCAGGGCCTCTGGGTTATCAAAGAACATCTAAAGCTCTGTCAGATTTGCTAGGAAGATAAATGCTACAAAAAATGTTGCAATATTCTGTTATAATATTCCCAATCTCATCATGGTGGTGGGTGAAATAAATCACTTCCAGTTTCTCTCAGGAAGCTTCAAGTAGCTTCTAATAATTTATTTTTCCCTCCAGGTCAACTACAGGTATGAGAGAAAATTTGACCAATAATTGGGATAATAGTACAGTAGATTTAACAAGCCATTCCTTGTTAGTTTTTTTCTAACATAAGTAAATAATATTTCTTTATGGCACATTAATCTTATAACCATAAAACTTACTCAAATAATCAGTTTTAAATTTAAATGGTAGCCAATTACCAAGCAAAAACTTTAAACTGCCAGGTAATTAATGATGTGAAATATATAGAAATTACATTCAATTTAAATCATAAAATTGATATCAGCTACCCGCTTCCCATTACATTTTGACATTATCAATTTTCTAAAAATAAACTTTCATTCATTTTAAAAATGCTTTCTAATTTGTCTCTTATTCCAATTAAATGATAAAGCATGTAACGTAAGTTTGATAAAATGCAATAATTTTTAGTATTGTTTAAGCAAAACAGCGTTTTCTCCTGAAATGCATGAATTTTGAAATAGAAAACAGAAAAATGAGAGATTACTTCTTTAGCTTTATTGTATAGTCCAGTTCTACGTGGATGGTCAATATGACATTATTTTCATACTTATTTATAATGTAATAAAAGTAATACTCTTAGTAGAAAAAAAGTGTAAACATGTAATTCTGAAAATCTCCTTAGTCTAATATCAATTTTTGGAACTTATACATTTAATTTAGACTTTGATATTATTTAGTAAATCAGCCTTTATGATAGGATGGGACAAGAAAGTAAGAATATCCTGAAAGAATGTGTTACCAAGAGGCGAAAAATAAATTTTCACCTGGAATGTGACATTTCAGTTCAAAAGATACTGATGTTTATAGCTTGGTGTAAACATAGTCCAGTTCAGTTCAGTCGCTCAGTCGTGTCTGACTCTTTGCGACCCCATGAATTGCAGCACGCTAGGCCTCTCTGTCCATCACCAACTCCCAGAGTTTACCTAAACCCATGTCCATCAAGTCAGTGATGCCATCCAACCATCTCATCCTCTGTCGTCCCCTTCTCCTCCTGCCCCCAATCCTACCCAGCATTAGGGTCTTTTCCAATGAGTCAACTCTTCGCATGAGGTGGCCAAAGTATTGGAGTTTCAGCTTCAACATCAGTCCTTCCAATGAACACCCAGGACTGATCTCCTTTAGGATTGACTGGTTTGATCTCCTTGCAGTCCAAGGTATTCACAAGAGTCTTCTCCAACACCACAGATAAAAAGCATCAATTTTTCGGCGCTCACCTTTCTTCACCGTCCAACTCTCACATCCATACATGACCACTGGAAAAACCATAGCCTTGACTAGATGGACCTTTGTTGACAACGTAATGTCTCTGCTTTTAAATATGCTATCTAGGTTGGCCATAACCTTCCTTCCAAGGGGTAAGCATCTTTTAATTTCATGGCTGCAGTCACCATCAGCAATGATTTTGGAGCCCAAAAAAATAAAGTCTGACACTGTTTCCACTGTTTCCCCATCTATTTCCCATGGAGTGATGGGACCAGATGCCATGATCTTAGTTTTCTGAACGTTGAGCTTTAAGCCAACTTTTTCACTCTTCTCTTTCACCTTCATCAAGAGGCTCTTTAGTTCTTCTTCACTTTCTGCCATAAGGGTGGTGTCATCTGCATATCTGAGGTTATTGATATTTCTCCCGGCAATCTTGATTCCAGCTTGTGTTTCTTCCAGCCCAGCGTTTCTCATGATGTACTCTGCATATAAGTTAAATAAGCAGGGTAACAATATTCAGCCTTGACGTATTCCTTTTCCTATTTGGAAGCAGTCTGTTGTTCCATGTCCAGTTCTAACTTTTGCTTCCTGACCTGCATACAGGTTTCTCTACAGACAGGTCAGATGGTCAGGTATTCCTATGTCTTTCAGAATTTCCCACAGTTAATGTCAAAAAATGTTTAAAAACAGAAAACTATTGTAATTTCACCAGTATGAAATTCTTACTGCTTATTGTGTCAAATTTTTTGAAATTACATAGCACACAGAAATATTAAAATAGCAACTGAGAAAATTAGAGTAAGAGATTATGTACTGTTATAAAATATCTACTTTAAATTCTAAATTTTAAAGAGGAGATAAAAACAGGGAGGTGGGTGAAAAATATAGCCTTAGAATGAAATTTTAACTGGCATGAAATAAATAAACACATAGAAAATTCAAAAAAAATTAATATAAAACATAGCACCCTTTAAAAATCTTTTCTTACACCTTAGTTTTGCTCACAAAAATAAAAATCAGAATCTTGTAATTGATGAAGTGATGTTATATCCTAATTGTTTTAATATAAATATAACATTTTTAAATCAAAGAAATATATAATACTTTGACTAAATAATAATCATAACAAGTGCAGATAATCATGTTTGGAACAGATTCCCTAGAGTGGAGGAGAGTTGAAAGATCCCTGGGTTCTGTTACCTCTACGGTCTAAATCTACCTACATCATTCATGTAAAAATTCATATGAAAATTTCAAAACAAGAAGTCTGCTGTAACCATTGACTGTTATAAAATCCTGTTTTGTTTTTTTTCTTGCTGGGAGGCATGTAGAATTTTAGTTCTCGGATCAGGGATTGAACCTGAACCTCTCATTGGAAGCACAGAGTCTTAACCACTGGATTGCCAGAGAAGGCCCTAAAATTCATTCTTATACCATAATCTATCTTTGTACATATCATCCTTCTAGATTTTCATTATGCCTTTTAGATCCACACAGAATCATGACTATGACATAATGCTTTGTCTCAAATTATAGAGAAAATACCAAGCTTAATTCTGTAAAAGTCATTTAATATCTAAATTCTTTTTAAAGTGACTATGTACTTTCATCAATACTTTGAAATATTTTGAGGCTCTGTATTATATCTGTGAAAGCATGTGACACTTTAAATGAATATGTTGGTTGGAAATCGCCCTTTTTCCCCATCTTTTACTATTTCTCTAAATTCATATGTGTCCTTTAATTCCTTGACAAAATATATAACTTTAATCTTATTGATATGAACTTAATAAAAGTTATATTCCAAAGAAACATAAAAAAGAGAAAATAACAAAATAGTGTTAACAAATAGCTAATAAAATAAATGACAATAAGAGGACAGAAGCATTAAAAAAATATAGCTTTCTTCCTGGCTCATTTGAGGAGAAATACATGCACAAATGAAGAGGCATTGATAGATTGTGATAATCAACAGTGAAGAATTTTGTTACTTAAGTTCTTCTATTTATTCTGTTGATTTGCAAATGCGAATCATCTTTTGCATTATTGGTTTATAATGGCATCCATATTTTTATGTTGCAAAAATCTATAAAAAGAACTGAATATGAAAAAGGGTGATTGTGTAATATCTCGTTCTACATTTAGTAATTAAAATAACTGAAAAGAAAGTATATTCTTTTTCAAAAGGGTCATCTTGAACAAATTCCTTAACCTATGTGTGACTTGGTTTCCTTAGACAAAACCTGGGGATAATAACACAAAACATTTCTGAGAGGATTCAATGAATTAATATCTGTAAAGTTTCAAATAGTACATGACACTTATTATGAACTATATGTTTGTTGTTGTTCAGTTGCTAAGTCATGTCTGACTCTTTGCAACCTCATGGACTGCCATGCATGAGGCTTTCCTGTCCTTCACTCTCTCCCAGAGTTTGCCTAAACTCATGTCCCCTGAGTTGATGATGCTATCCAACCATCCCTTCCGCTGTTGTCCCCTTCTCCTTTTGCCTTCAACCTTTCCCAGCATCAAGGTCTTTTCCAGTGAGTCGGTTCTTTACATCAGATGGCCAAATTACTGGAGCATCAGCTTCAGCATCAGTCCTCCCAATGAAGATTCAAGGTTAATTTCCTTTAGGATTGACTGGCGGGATCTCCTTGCAATCCAAGAGACTCTCAAGAGTATTCTCCAGCACCATGATTTGAAAGCATCAATTATTCGATGCTTGGCCTTCTTTATGGTCCAACTCTCACATCCAAACATGACTACCAGAAAAACCATACCTTTGACTATATGGACCTTTGTTGGCAAAGCGATGTCACAGCTTTCTTCCAAGGAGAAATTGTGTTTTAATTTCATGGATGCAATCACCTTCCACAGTGGTTTTGGAGCCCAAGAAAAGAAAGTCTGTCACTGTTTCCATTGTTTCCCCATCTATTTGCCATGAAGTGATGGGACCGGATGTCATGAATTTAGTTTTTTGAACGTTGAGTTTTAAGCCAGCTTTTTCACATTTTTCTTTCAAGTTTCTCTTCACTTTCTGCTATTAGAGTGTTTTTAGAGTTGTATCATCTTAATATCTGAGGTTGTTGATATTTTGCCCAGCAATCTTGATTCCAGCTTGTGATTCATCCAGCCCAACATTTTGCATAATGTACTTTACATAGAAGTTAAATAAGCAGAGTGACAATATATAGACTTGACATACTCCTTTCCCAATTTTGAATCAGTCTGTTGGTTCTAGTAGAGTTCTGTTTCTTATTGACCTGCATAGAGGTTTCTCAGGAAACAGGTAAGGTGGTCTGGTAATTCCATCTCTTTAAGAATTTTCCACGGTTTGTTGTGATCCACACAGCCAAAGGTTTTAACATAGTAAATGAAGCAGAAGTAGATGTTTTTCTGAAATTTCCTTCATTTCTGTATGATCCAACGAATGCTGGCAATTTGATCTCTGTTCTTAAGCCTTTTCTAACTCTGCTTGTACATCTGGAAGCTCTCAGTCATGTACTGCTGAAGACCAGCTTGAAGGATTTTGAGCATTACATTCCTAGTATGTGAAATGAGCAGAACTGTATGTAGTTTAACACTCTTTCTGCTATTGAATACACAACGATATTATTTTTTTTAATGTATTTACAATTCAACAAATAATATTCTAGTGCCTACAATGTATAAAATTTTGTGCTAAGCCCAGGGGCTTAACAAAAACATTGATAAAAATTACCTGTCCTCAAAAAACACCTGTCTTCAGTGTCTGGTGAGAGCACAGAATACAGGCAATTATATTTCTGTCTAGTAAGCACAAAAATAGAGGTGTTTATATATAATAGGAGTGCAAGGGAGTGGGAGAAGGCAATGGCAACCCACTCCAGTACTCTTGCCTGGAAAATCCCATGGACAGAGGAGCCTGGTAGGCTGCAGTCCGTGGGGTCGCGGAGAGTCGGACACGACTGAGCAACTTCACTTTCACTTTTCACTTTCATGCACTGGAGAAGGAAATGGCAACCCACTCCAGTGTTCTTGCCTGGAGAATCCCAGGGACGGGGGAGCCTGGTGGGCTGCCGTCTATGGGGTCACACAGAGTCGGACACGATTGAAGCGATTTAGCAGCAGCAAGGGAGTGAATTAGTCTCCAAGAACCTTGATTTTACCAACGACTGTGGGGATCCTTTAATACAAAGATTTGAAAATATTTGTGAATATTTATTATAGATTCCTCTAAAAAGCAAAGTAGGCTCCTTCACATTTTAGAAGATACTATCCTAGACTTCACTCCTTAAAACGTCTCTTGGAAGTTTGTGCTGCCAATGTTTGCTTTACAGAGAACTATGGCTTAGAAATCCAGTCTTGCCTTATCCCAGACCTGTGAGTCAGGTTTTCAAACTCCTACTTCAGAGTTCTTTCTTTTCAATCATTGATAAAATTACTGTTTGAATTACATGTGGCATCTTCAAACATTAATTATTCAAATATTCACGATGCTAATACTGAAAGATTAACAGTGGCTATGCATCAATCAAATCTAACTATTTTCAATTTGACAGTGTCAGACAACTATAATAGTGTATCCTACTTTCTAACTTAAAGATCATTTATTTTACTTCAAAAATAAATAAAATTAATTAATTCTCAAGTATCTCTGAGTACCTACTATTTATTATCATCCTAAGTATTACAGAAGATTAAAAAAGATTTTGTTTATAAAAGAGACTCAAATCTAGTAGACAGAAAGATAATTCTCCATTAAGAATTAAGCAGACAATAACATATTATGAATAGGTAAATTTGAGGAAATATCTAAAATCATAAATTTCATAAAATACTACTATTTTTTATAGATCTCCTCTCCTATCTTCACGACCAATTTCTTCCCACAAGAGATATCAAATCAAGTGTTTTACTTGTTTGTATCCATAATTAACCTACCTGTTTTACACTTAAATATTGAATGCTTAAAAGGATACTTAAAATCTTACAAAGCAAATGCTATTGTCCTTATTTTGTCAATGAGGATACATGATGTTAATAAAGTTAATAATGTTGCCTACGTGGTCCTGCTGTTAAGTAGAGACATTAGATTTCAAAGCTTTTGGTTTTTTTCTACTAATCCATCTCTCTTGAGAGGCAAAAATTAGGAAATTAATATTACTTTATATAATCTTTATTTATGGTGTTATTAAATAATATATGCTATTATCTACATTACAGAATAAATTCAATTGAAATTTTTCATTTATTGGGAAACAGAATTTTTCCATGGGATGATGTTAGCAGGGGCAGTTAAAGTTAGCATCATCCTTTTTATCTGTGCATGAGAGCTTCTGTCACTACAATGGTGATGCAACTCCAGTCTCTTGGTGATCTGATCAATTGTATTTATATCACACTACAAAGACTACAATAGTACTGTACTGCACTGGACTGATGAACTGAAACACTTCAGTCATCTTATCAGGTTGTCCCAACTCATCTGAAAAACAGCATCTGCATGTTCACTGTACAAAGAAGGATTGTCAGATTAGATGCAAAATGTTACAATAGGATTTTTTGACTGGTCTGCACAAGAGACCAGATATTATGATTCACTAAGGAGCAGAAAATAAAAATAACAACAATCAATCAAGGTAAGCAGCTTCTCCAGGGATTTTTATTTATTTGGTATTATAATCCACTGGTTCTTGAGTAAAACATGAAGTATGAAAACAATCGATTTTCTTGAATCTTTTTTTTTTTAATTTAATAAACCAGTAACTGATGAGACCACATTTTCCAATAATGTGAATAGATTCTATGAAACAGAGAAGGATCCTCTTATAAGTGCCCCACAATAAACATACTCCTGTCACCAGGGTGAGAGGTGGGAGGGGTGAGCCAGAGCAACTGGTGGAAGAGTTTTAAGCAGATTGCACTTGGCTCTGAGGCCTAGAAATGGGCACAGGAGTGGTCTCTTCTGGGGACTCTTTCTGGCTCACTCTCTTGCAGTTTCCTTACTGACAGTGGGTAAGTATCCTCTGCTTCTATCTCCTGGGTTTTCTCGTCCCTACAGATAGTTTACAAAAACTGCCCTCTCCCTGATCAGCTCTGAGAGTTCAATATATTCCTGTTTTTGCAGCTGGCCAGACCAGCTTCACTCTCCAGGTTTTCTGGGCAAGTTTGAGTATAGTATATGCTCTGCTTCAGTTTTCTGAGGCATAAATCCAGCATCTGTCTTTTGTGCTTCCAAATGCAGGAAACAGCTTGAAACTCTGTCTGAGCGATTCTCTTGAAGATTTTTCACTAGACTTGAGATGAGAAAGTTACTTCTCCCAACTCCAATCCTCCTCAAAAAGCTGTGGAGGAGACTCAAATTTAGGCCACAGTTCTCTCCACAGAAGTCTTTCCACTCTCTCCTCTGACAGCCCTCTCTACCCTTAAAGTAACCAAAATCACAAAATAGGCATTGTTTCTTTTGAAAATCTGCATGGGAAGAGGGTTGTTTCATATACACAAGAGTATCCTCATACTTACCATATTTATGACTCAGGTTTTTTTTTAATGAAATTATGTTTATTAGAAGTCACAATTTATTAAAAGACATCCCATCAACTGGAAGGAAGATTTGCAATGCTCTCAGCTACTCAAGTTTGGAAACCTTAATACATACAGAACTTCTCCAAGTAAATATAAGACAAACACAAATTTCTCAGTAAAGAAATGGACAAAAGATACAGGTAGGTAATTTATGGAACAGGAAACATAAACATCCAATAAACACTTGCGAAGATGCTCAAAATCACTAGTAGAAGTCAATGTCAATCAAAACCACAATGAGATGCAAGTTTACACCTATAAGATTGGCAAAAGTATAAAACTTTACAAAGCTAAAAGTAGACAAAGGTGTAGACAATGAGGACCACTGGAAAATGGTTTAGTACTGTCTATTGAAGGGGAAAATGTATGTCTCTTACAACTCTGTCATCCTTTCCAGAGAAACCTTACACCAGAAGCCCATGAATGTTCACAGCAGAGCAGTTTGTGAAGCAAACATTGTGAGCCATGTGCATATTCATTCACAGTAAATCGGATAAATAAATTTTGATACATTTATATAACAGAATATTATACAGCAAAAAATAACTAAACTAGAACTATAAGATGAACACTTACCAGCACACTACTGTGTGGTAGCTGTGCCTCCTTTATCCCTACAGCTTGTGGGGCATCAGAAGGAGCTAACTCTCCTTGACTGGCCCCAGGACAAGAACTAGGACCTCTATGGGGATGATCTTGGGAGGTAGACTTAGGCGATAAATGAGGAAGAGTTTCGTAAACAGCAAGGATGGCCAAGGACACAATAAGCTGTCCTCTAAAGGATGAGCTGTCTATCACTGAAGGTATGTGAAAAAGCGTTGGGTAACATTTTCATGGGCAGTATATCGGGCATTGAAGATCAGTCCTATAAAGGCAGAATCAGATACTGTTGTTGTTGCTCAGTCTCTCAGTCATGCCTGACTCTTTGTGACCTCATGGACTGCAGCACACCAGGTTTCCTTGTCCACCACCATCTCCCAGAGCTCATATTTGTTGAGTCAGTGATGCCATCCAACTATCTCATCCTCTGTTGTCTCCTTCTCCTCCTGACTTCAATTTTCCCCAGCATCAGGGTCTTTTCCAATGAGTCAGTTCTTTGCATCAGGTGGCCAAAGTATCAGAGTTTCACCTTCAGCATCAGTCCTTCCAATGAATATTCAGGACTGATTTCCTTTAGAATTGACTGGTTGGATCTCCTTGCAGTCCAAGGTACCCTCAAGAGCCTTCTCTAACACCACAACTCAAAAGCATCAATTTTTTGGTGCTCAGCCTTCTTTATGGTCCAACTCTCACATCCATATATGACTACTGGAAAAACCATAGCTTTGACTATACAGACCTTTGTTGGCACAGTAATGTCTCTGCTTTTTAATATGCTAGCTAGGTTTGTCATAGCTTTTCTTCCAAGCAGCAAGCACCTTTTAATTTCATGGCTGCAATCACCATCTATACTGATTTTGGAGCCTAAGAAAATAAATTCTATCACTGTTTCCATCGTTTTCCCATCTATTTGCCATGAAGTGATGGGACCAGATGTTATGATCTTGGTTTTATGAATATTGAGTTTTAATCCAGGTTTTTCATTCTCCTCTTTCACCTTCATCAAGAGGTTCTTTAGTTCCTCTGTGCATTCTGCCATTAGTGTGGTGTCCTCTGCATATCTGAGGTTATTGATATTTCTCCTAGCAATCTTGATTTCAGCTTGAGCTGCCCTCATCCAGGGGATCTTCACAACCCAGGAATCAAACCTGCATCTCTTATGAATTGCTGCACTGGTAGGCAGATTCTTTACCACTAAAGCCACCTGGGAAGACCACCAATGCCCCACCACACCTAATTTGTTCCTTATAAGAAACCAGAAACAAAAAAAAAGAAACAAAAAAAAACAAAACAAAACAAAAAGAAACCAGAAACAAAGTTTTCAAAAGATAAATCTGATTGTGTCACTTTGGCCTTACTTACAACCATGTTTCGTTTTGTTTTTTTCCTCCCCTTTACTCCGACCAGCTTTTTAAAATTTCTCCCTAATCCTAGCCATCACAGGATATTTGAACAAACCCTTCTCCTGCTGCTAAGTTTCACCTTTGCTTTTTCAATTAGTTAACTAATATCCTCCATATCTTAGCTCAGGTGTCACTTCCTCAACGAATTTTTCCCTGACTTTTTTGACCATGTTAAAGCCTCTTAGTATAAACTCTTCTAACATGATATATCTCTATATTATAAACACTGTCACTTTCACAGTCTCCCACTGTTTCAATTAATCAACTAATGTGTGTCTTCTTGACTATAGTCTAAGCTTCATGAGAGGTTTTCAACTAAAAATCTCCAGCTCTAAGCACAATACTAAGAACAAAACAGATACTCAAGAACTATCTATTTTTATGGATTAAATTAATAAATACATGTCTACTTGAAAGGATGAGTGAATATGTTCCCCTGAAATTTGAAAAGGAAGTTGGAAATTAGGTGATAATAGAATCACTTTTGTGTTTCCAGTACAACTAGAGTTTGTGTAACAACTTTAGAAGACATTAGGGAGTACTTAAACTTTTCCAAATTTAACATATATACAGTATTAATTTATTATAAAAACAGATAAAAAGATGATAGAACTTTAAATTTATATGGTTAAGGATTCTCTAAGAATGAAATAGGTTAGTTTTACACATTCTTTAAAAATATACTAAGTAATAGCAACCATGATCTCTTAGAATCATTTCAACGAACCATCCTGAGGTCAACAACATGAACTGCTACGTGAAGGCCTTGAAACTTGGACTGAATGATAAAATGTCTAAGGAATGCTTTATTTCTAAAAAATGAAACACTAGGTCACATCTCTTAGGAAGTTTAGATCTCTCTCTGTGAAATAAAATAAAAACAGTAGTGGACAAAGAAATAACAGAGTAACTTCTCACTTCCCTATTCACCCCCATATTTCTACATTTACAATTTTCCATAAAATCCATTTATTTCAGATATTGAGCCATGGTATGTATAAATAGATTGTGTGTATCTCAACAAACATTTCTAAAAAGAAACACAAAAAAGAAATCCATTGCCAATCATGGAAGCTGTATTCTTTCATTTTCTACAGATTCTGAATTTAATGTGCATTTCATGAGGTGCTCTTTGCTCATATCTGTGGTTTGATAAATATTTAGATTTGAGTAACATGCTAAGTGTGGCTGGTTATATGGATATATATATATATATATTCATATATATATTCATTTATTTATTGGTACTGATTGGTCTTGGTTGCTGCACAGGAGCTTTCTCTAGTTGCAGTGAGTCGTGGCTACTCTTTTTTGCTGTCTGTGGGCTTCTCACTGTAGTGACTTTTGTTGCCCAGCACAGCTTCTAGTTACATGGGCTTCAGTAGTTGAAGTTCAAGGGCTCTAGAGCGTGGGCTGAGTAGTTTTGGCACATGAGCTTAGCTGCCCCACAGCATGTAGGATCTTCCCAGACCAGGGATCAAACCTGGGCATTGCTAGGACCACTGGACCACCAAGGAAATCCTGGACATACATGTTGATAATAGGATTTTATTCATTCATAAAGTTTCATACTCAAAGCTTTGATCACAAAATTCTCTAGTTATGGTCAAATACTTGAAAATTGTTTAATTTCATTAGATCATAGAGATGTTTCTATTTTTCTAGCAAATTTATCCTTCCAATGGTATTCAGAGCTACCTATTAGACTAGACTGAAAAGTAAAATCCGCACCTTTGTTTTCTGAACTAAGACTAAATTTTAGATATATAAAGGAAAGACAAGCTCTGTCTCTTTCTCACTACTGTGCTCAGAATGTAGCTTTCCTTACTAAAAGATTTAGGTATTTCTGATCATCTGCTATGCAGAAAAATTTATACTTCATCCCCAATAGGAATCAATAATTTCTATTTTTATAATTGAATATGTCTCAAACTGATAAATATATGATAATATTTAAAAATAAGTTGTCAAATATAGAATACTTATTGAGTACCCAAATAGGACTAAAAGTTGGTAAGATAAGTGTTTCAGTCATAAAATGTTTCTTACATTCTAAAATGATACATCAATGCAACAGTATAATTAAGACCAATATTCTGGGTTTACTTTCATAAATTTGTACTGATATGTCAATAAACTTGCCTTCAAACAATCATATGGCTGAGAAAAACCTACTCCTTATGCTAGAGGAAAAGTATCCATTGCCTTCATACTGTAATTCACCTTTTCAGGTACATGTTTTACCCCTTCATCTAGATTTCAATAGTCTTGAAAATATATTCTTACACACTATTTTGTATGTACAATCTTATGCATTCTAAAGCCAATAAACTGAGATTATTGCAGTTCTCCCTAGCAAGAGATTTACGTGCATTCTGTGAGTCCTATCCTATGTCTCAAAGACTCAACAGTTTACACATTCCATCATGTGAAGTGTGTAAAGTTAGAGATAAAAATTTACTTAAAGAAACCATTCCATTCTTAATTTAAAGGGAATATTAAGTATCCAAAGAAAATGTCTCAACATACAGCATTCAAATACCTTAATATTATATTGGTGGGTTATTATTTTTCCCAATGGGAAATCCAAAATACAGAAATCAAATACTACCCAGGACTTTGGTAATTCTATTTATAAAACTTTGATATGTTTATGTATCTAATATATTTGATGTAAAAATTGCAAATTTTTTTATATTCTTGACTTCACATTGCATCCTAGATATTACACTGAAAGATACAGTAAATCCCACATTAAAAAGAAACAAACTATGGTTAAGAAAGTACCAAAAATTAGAACAAGATCTGACTTCCTAACCATCAAGTTATACTGCTTCTCAACAGCACAGCTGGACCAAATAATTTGAAATAAAATTAGTCAGAAATCATCTAAAACAAGAAATTAAGATATACATAACTGTATTTTAATGTATTTAGAAGTCTATAGTTTAAAAATAATAAAAAATTCTAGTTTTAAAATCAATGTTGCTAATATTACTACCTATACTGAGCATCCATTGTTTTGATTTCCTAACATCCATACCTGCCTTCTTCTACCAACACGACCCATATTTTGAGAGTGGACCTGCTTTTCCCCTCTTATCTCCACCCTCTCCTCCAGGATTTGTCAAGTAACCTGGTTCTAGCCAATCAAATCATCAAATATTCTTGGGTATAGTGATTGCTTCAAGATAGTCATGTCAAATAAGCTAAGCTGGTCAAAGCCAATGACACTCATATATAGGACACTTATTGTTTTGATTAAAGGAAATGAAAAACCATTTATTACCTCTGGATTTGACGAAAAAATAAAAATTCATCTCAGAACCTACTGAAGGCAGTAATGTCACTAGAGGAACCTCTCTGAAAGTATGAAACTACAGATCAGAAAGCAGAGAAAAGAGATGCATATGGAGAAAATAACTCTCCATGATATTGTCTGAGTACCAGATTTAAATATACTTCAGGAAATTTCTACCTCTATACTTTCAATTACATGAGCCAATTACAACTACCACCCTTGATTTTTCTGAAATCAATTTACATTGAGGCTTCTCTCATTGGTAAACAAGAGTTTTAAATTAATCACTACATCGGAATTATACAGTGTTCCTGTCATAAAGTCATGTGAAAGTAAAGTATTAGTCACTCAGTTGTGTCTAACTCTTTACGATCTCATGGACTGTAGCCCACCAGGCTCCTCTGTCCATGGAATTCTCCACGCAAGAATACTGGAGTGGGTAGCCATTACTTTCTCCATGGGATCTTCCCGGCCACACAGCCATATCTATCATTTAATTCTCAAAGCAGCAGTGTGAGGTGTGGAGGTCATATGTAATCTCCATTTGATCAATGACCACTATTTGAATGGCTTCATTAAGATCAAACTGAACACACATGTTAGAAGAGTTCTGAAATATGAGAAGTATATGCCTTTCTGATCAGCTCAAATGGTAGGAAAAATACAAACATTAATGAAGTAATCAATAACTAACTGAATATGAGTGTGAGGGAAAAACATACTGAGATTTTTAAGAAAATAAGAATAATGGTTGTTTTACACAAATATAGACATCAGAAGGAAAAAGCTTGAGCGGGCTAGTGCTAAGTCACTTCAGTCATATCCAACTCTTTGCAACCCTATCGACTGCAGCCTGTCAGGCTCCTCTGTCCATAGGATTTTTCCAGGCAATAATATTGGAGTGGGTTGCCATTTCCATCTCCAGGGGATCTTCCCAACCCAGGGATCAAACCTTCCTCTCTTATATCTCCTGCACTGGCAGGTGGGTTCTTCACCACTAGCGCCACCTGGGAAGCCTTTGAGGGGGGTAGAGGAGTCATTAATTTGGTTCAAACAAACTTAGTATAAGATTCTGGTAGGACACCTAGTTAGACAAGCCCAGTCAAAAACTCGATACATTAGACTGCATTAGGAAGACTGTTCAGAAGAAGAGTCAGTTCAGTTCAGTTCAGTTGCTCAGTCGTGTCCGACTCTCTGCGACCCCATGAATTGCAGCACGCCAGGCCTCTCTGTCCATCACCAATTCCCGGAGTCTACCCAAACCCATGTTCATCGAGTCGGTGATACCATCCAACCATCTCATCCTCTGTCGTCCCCTTCTCCTCCCGCCCCCAATCCTACCCAGCATTAGGGTCTTTTCCAATGAGTCAACCCTTCACATGAGGTGGCCAAAGTATTGGAGCTTCAGCTTCAACATCAGACCTTCCAATGAACACCCAGGATTGATCTCTTTTAGGATGGATTGATTGGATCTCCTTGCAGTCCAAGGGACTCTCAAGAGTCTTCTCCAACACCACAGCTCAAAAGCATCAATTCTGCGGCGCTCAGCTTTCTTCACCGTCCAACTCTCACATCCATACATGACCACTGGAAAAACCATAGCCTTGACTAGATGGACTTTTGTTGGCAAAGTAATGTCTCTGCTTTTAAACATGCTATCTAGGTTGGCCATAACCTTCCTTCCAAGGAGTAAGCGTCTTTTAATTTCATGGCTGCAGTCACCATCAGCAGTGATCCTGGAGCCCAAAAAAGTAAAGTCTGACACTGTTTCCACTGTTTCCCCATCTATTTCCCATGGAGTGATGGGACCAGATGCCATGATCTTAGTTTTCTGAACGTTGAGCTTTAAGCCAACTTTTTCACTCTCCTCCTTCACCTTCATCAAGAGGCTCTTTAGTTCTTCTTCACTCTCTGCCATAAGGGTGGTGTCATCCGCATATCTGAGGTTATTGATATTTCTCCCGGCAATCTTGATTCCAGCTTGTGTTTCTTCCAGCCCAGCGTTTCTCATGATGTACTCTGCATAGAAGTTAAATAAGCAGGGTGACAATATACAGCCTTGACGTACTCCTTTTCCTATTTGGAACCAGTCTGTTGTTCCATGTCCAGTTCTAACTGTTGCTTCCTGACCTGCATACAGGTTTCTCAAGAGACAGGTCAGATGGTCTGGTATTCCCATCTCTTTCAGAATTTTCCACAGTTTATTGTGATCCACACAATCAAAGGCTTTGGCATAGTCAATAAAGCAGAAATAGATGTTTTTCTGGAACTCTCTTGCTTTTTCAATGATCCAGCGGATATTGGCAATTTGATCTCTGGTTCCTCTGCCTTTTCTAAAACCAGCTTGAACATCTAGAAGTTCACGGTTCACGTATTGCTGAAGCCTGGCTTGGAGAATTTTGAGCATTACTTTACTAGCACGTGAGATGAGTGCAATTGTGCAGTAGTTTGAGCATTCTTTGGCATTGCCTTTCTTTGGGATTGGAACGAAAACTGACCTTTTCCAGTCCTGTGGCCACTGCTGAGTTTTCCAAATTTGCTGGCATATCGAGTGCAGCACTTTCACAGCATCACCTTTGAGGATTTGAAATAGCTCAACTGGAATTCCATCACCTCCACTAGCTTTGTTCGTAGTGATGCTTTCTAAGGCCCACTTGACTTCACATTCCAGGATGTCTGGCTCTAGGTGAGTGATCACACCATCGTGATTATCTGGGTCGTGAAGATCTTTTTTGTACAGTTCTTCTGTGTATTCTTGCCACCTCTTCTTAATATCTTCTGCTTCTGTTAGGTCCATACCATTTCTGTCCTTTATCGTGCCCATCTTTGCATGAAATGTTCCTTTGGTATCTCTAATTTTCTTGAAGAGGTCTCTAGTCTTTCCCAATCTGTTGTTTTCCTCTATTTGTTTGCACTGATCACTGAGGAAGGCTTTCTTATCTCTCCTTGCTATTCTTTGGAACTCTGCATTCAGATGAGAATATCTTTCCTTTTCTCCTTTGCTTTTCGCTTCTCTTCTCTTCCCAGCTATCTGTAAGGCCTCCTCAAACAGCCATATTGCTTTTTGGCATTTCTTTTCCATGGGGATTTTCTTGATCCCTGTCTCCTGTACAATGTCACGAACCTCTGTCCATAGTTCATCAGGCACTCTGTCTATCAGGTCTAGTCCCTTAAATCTATTTCTCACTTCCACTGTATACTCATAAGGGATTTGATCTAGGTCATACCTGAATGGTCTAGTGGTTTTCCCTACTTTCTTCAATTTAAGTCTGAATTTGGCAATAAGCAGTTCATGATCTGAGCCACAGTCTGCTCCTGGTCTTGTTTTTGCTGACTGTATAGAGCTTCTCCATCTTTGGCTGCAAAGAATATAATCAATCTGATTTCGGTGTTGACCATCTGGTGATGTCCACGTGTAGAGTCTTCTCTTGTGTTGTTGGAATAGGGTGTTTGCTATGACCAGTGCATTCTCGTGGCAAAACTCTATTAGCCTTTGCCCTGCTTCATTCTGTACTCCAAGGCCAAACTTGCCTGTTACGCCAGGTGTTTCTTGACTTCCTACTTTTGCATTCCAGTCCCCTATAATGAAAAGGACATCTTTTTGGGGTGTTAGTTCTAGAAGGTCTTGTAGGTCTTCATAGAACCGTTCAACTTCAGCTTCTTTGGTGTTACTGGTCGGGGCATAGACTTGGATTACCGTGATATTGAATGGTTTGCCTCGGAAACGAACACAGATCATTCTGTCGTTCTTGAGATTCAGGAGAAGAGTATGTATCCGTAAATCATAAGATCAATAATGTTGATAGTTGGAAGCTATGAAAAGGGAAACATAACTAACACTTTTGTGGATTTTTAGATTTCAGATCCTTTAACAATATCACTTCACATAACACTCAAAATGACCCTGTAAAGATGGTGATATCATGCCAATAACAGATGTAGAAAACAAGACAAAGGGTGTAAAGTAAAATGTCTCAAATTTCCACCTACTATGTACAAAAGTTTTTAACTAATATCTCTCTGACACAGAAAAACAAAAACAAAACCTTTAAAAAGAAATGAATAATCCTGTTAAGGGAGAGTGTTTAAAAAAGAAAGTAGATTCAGAGAACACAGAGGAGTATCAGAGTGAATGTAGGGTAACAGAAACAGCCAGGTAATAAGTGCTGTCTACTTCAATACAGACCTCAGAATAAAGAAGAATGAATATTTATGAAGTAGCTAAGAATGGAAAAATGTATTTTATGTCAGCAAATAATATGATTCACCAGTTTTGAATAAAGTCACTGAAAGATAATTAAGGACTTTAAAATCTAATCTACAAATATATAAACTCATATATACATTGCAAGAAATGCATTTGAGTTTTCTAATACAATTCAATTGGCATATGTGAGATGTAACTTTCTTCCTATTAGACAAAAAAAAAGGCTTTTTGAACCTAAAAATTAGACTATATTAACATCAGTTAAACTGTTTTCACTTTTAGATTATATTAAAACTGAATTACAATCATTCTTTCTGAATTGATTAGTATTTCTTTCCTTTCCAATGAGAATATTAACACTATTTTCATGCCAACAAATATAAACATTGCTCCACTTGAATTCAACATTACTGCATATAACATTAAGAGATTTTTTAATTAATTTCACAGAGTATCTGACACTATCATATTCCAAGTAACTTGGTCTTCAGGAACATATCCAGAACAAAGACATCAAGAAACAAACAAGTATAAAAAAGTTAATCTAACAGATGAAAGCGAAAGAGGAGAGTGAAAAAGTTGGCTTAAAGCTCAACATTCAGAAAACTAAGATCATGGCATCCGGTCCCATCACTTCATGGGAAATAGATGGGGAAACAGTGGAAACAGTGGCTGACTTTATTTTTCTGGGCACTGCAGATGGTGAGTGCAGCCATGAAATTAAAAGACGCTTACTGCTTGGAAGGAAAGTTATGACCAAACTAGACAGCATATTAAAAAGCAGAGACATTACTTTGCCAACAAAGGTCCGTCTAGTCAAGGCTATGGTTTTTCCAGTGGTCACGTATGGATGTGAGAGTTGGACTATAAAGAAAGCTGAGCGCCGAAGAATTGACGCTTTTGAACTGTGGTGTTGGAGAAGACTCTTGCGAGTCCCTTGAACTGCAAGGAGATCCAACCAGTCCATTCTAAAGGAGATCAGTCCTGGAAGTTCACAGGAAGGACTGATGTTGAAGCTGAAACTCCAAAACTTTGGCCACCTGATGCCAAGAGCTGACTCATTGGAAAAGACCCTGATGCTGGGAAAGATTGAGGGCAGGAGGAGAAGGGGACGGCAGAGGATGAGACGGCTGGATGGCATCATCGACTCGATGGACATGGGTTTGGGTGGACTCCAGTAGTTGGTGATGGACAGGGAGGCCTGGTGTGCTGTGGTTCATGGAGTCTCAAAGAGTCGGACATGACTCAGCAACTGAACTGAACTGAATAGAAGAAAACAGCAGGTACTCCAGGGTAACTCCTTCTGTAGCCAGCAAGCCTTGGCAACAACATGCATCCCCTAGTCTCCAACCTAAGACTTTAAAGCAAGCATGGCAACACTTCCACTAGAAAATCAGTTGGTTTTCCCTTTTAACTTACTTAATACATAACTAAAAATAAACCTAGTTTATTAGATACTTCAACTTCATGTATCTTATATTTGCTACTATGGATTTAATTCTTTTTGGCCATTAAAGAAAAAATGTTATTTATTCAATAAAAGATCAAATTTAAATTTAAGTGAAGCTTGATCTGTTTAAACGGAAAAATATGGAAAGTTTAATCAGTGTAAAGTTAAAAATAAATTACTTATAAACTACAAACCTGTTTAAGCCCAAGAAATTTATATTTAAAATTTTTCATATTTTCACCATTGAAGCCTACAACTATAAAATAAGGGTTCCAAGAACAGTACATACATAATCATAGTATTAAGAAAATAAAGTGGTTCAGTCTACTTACTCACATCACCGAGATAAGGTATAAAACTGAAACCTGAATGGTATATAGTTCAAACACACAACCTCAGAAGACAGAAGTTATTCACTGAGGCATTACAGGATAAATCGTGTTTTTTTTAAACATGCAAAATTTATTTCTGTTCTCTCAATATATTAGTATTAATACATTCATTATAAATCACAATTTCTGAGTGATCTAACTTTGATCAGTTACCTAATTATCTAATAAAGTTTACAAAACTTGAAAAACCAAATGAACAACTTACTGTTTCGAAGGTTCACGAAATTTGAGTTCTTCTCTTTTCTTCATCTCTATGGTGGGTTCCATAGGAGTGAGAACTACAGCAGCACATGAAACCACAGAATGGTATGAATCCTCCCGGCAAACTGTTTTATTAGAAATAATAATTATAAATGTCATAATTATTTCTTAACTATTCTCTTTTTAAATTTCAGTCAAATGAGGTAATTCAACTAAAACATTATCATTAAATTATCTTTAATTATCATTTTCTAGTCTGTCTTTCCACTGACCTTAGTACTTTTTCTTTTCTTTCCTTAAGCCACACAGTGGAAAACGTGTTGCCTACACTTTATAATCCTTCCACTTAAAAAAGCTTTTCATTGAAGAATAAAAAGTGTACAAATTAAACACAGTTAATCTCCACAAGTGAGTGAGTGAGTGAGTGAGTGAATGTCTCTCAGTCATGACTGACTCTTAGTGAGCCCACAGACTATACAGTCCATCGACTTCCCCAGGCCAAAATACTGGAGTGGGTAGACTTCTCCTTCTCCAGGGGATCTTCCCAACCCAGGAATCGAACCCAGGTCTCCTGCATTGCAGGCAGATTCTTTACCAGCTGAGCCACAAGGGAAGCCCAATCTCCACAAATTACTACACAAATAAGAGATGCTAATCATGATCAGTGACACACACACTGCTTCTTTCAAAGCCTGTCATGGATATGCAGGCTGATACTCAGGTTAAGCACAGAGGTCTAAGTGTATAGGTGCATTGCTCCTTCTCTCCCAGTAATAAACCCATGTGACATTTTATAAAAAATGGATACTCTAAGGAAGTCATTTGTCAATAGAAATGAAAGTGCAGCAAAGAAATAAAAACTGATAGTAGTGGAAATGATATTTGAGTTGATTATAAATGAATGACCAATAATCACTGATCTAAGTACTCATTTCAAGAACCATGACTGGGACAATGATGTAGAAAGAAGAAAATACTAAAGATAGCACATATTAGTGAAAGAGAGGACAAAAATACAATAAGAGCATGCAAGTCAGCCAAATAGTGTAGGGCCATGATCTCAAAGAAAAAGAGATGTAAGAAATGATCCCAATGTTCTTCAATTTTACCCTAAAAGTGTCTGGTGAATTATTAATCTGCTTAGCACTGGAGTCTAAGATATAAAATAGATGACCGCGAAAAGCAGAGCTGAATTTGAAGCACTCTTGTGTGGCAAAGATTTCTGCCCATTATGTGTCCAAGAGGAGGAGCCCAGGTTTCATCATCATCTCTCCAATACCATCAAAATAATTTTTAACTTAATTTTCTCTACTTATTCTTGGCATGAGCTTTGAGTCTGAAACAAATAAATTAATCACAGCTGGGAGAATAAAACTATATTATATTTTAATTTTCACTGTTTCCTTAAACACTGCTGGTAATGAAACAGACTAAGGATGAAAATTACTGATTCATTCCTCTGAGATAACATTCACTTATTCAACAAATACTTAGTAAAATAACTGGTATATTCCAAGAAATATGCTTAATGGTAGCATTTTCCTGTGGGCAAGAAAGAAATGTTCTCTCTTCTCCCAAGTTTTAATAAAGTCTTAATTACTTCTAGAGATATCTCTCAAGTATTAGGGCAATAAACTTCTGACCAGATGAAAACATTTACCTATATTTCTATGAGGGAATACCAAGAGATGGGAATACCAGACCACCTGGCATGCCTTTGAGAAATGTGTATGCAGGTCAAGAAGCAACAGTTAGAACTGGATATGAAATAACAGACAGGATCCAAATCAGGAAAGGAGTATGTCGAGGCTGTATATTGTCACCCTGCTTATTTAACTTACATGCAGAGTATATTACGAGAAATGCTAGACTGGATGAAGCACAAGCTGGAATCAAGATTGCGGAGAGAAATATCAATAACCTCAGATTTGCATATGAGAGCACCCTTATGGCAGAAAGTGAAGAGGAACTAAAGAGCCTCTTGATGAAAGTGAAAGAGGAGAGTGAAAAGGTTGGCTTGAAACTAAACACTCAGAAAACTAAGATCAAGGCATCCAGTCCCATCACTTCATGGCAAACAGATGGGGAAACAGTGGAAACAGTGTCAGACTTAATTTTGGGGAGCTCCAAAATAACTGCAGATGGTGGCTGCAGCCATGAAATTAAAAGACGCTTGCTTCTTGGAAGAAAAGTTATGACCAACCTAGACAGCATATTAAAAAGCAGAGACATTACTTTGCCAACAAAGGTCTATCTAGTCAAAGCTATGATTTTTACAGTAGTCATGTATGGATGTGAGAGTTGGACAATAAGGAAAGCTGAGCGCTGAAGAATTGATGCTTTGAACTGTGGTGTTGGAGAAGACTCTTGAGAGTCCCTTGGACTAAAAGGAGATCCAACCAGCCCATCCTAAAGGAAATCAGTCCTTAATATTCATTGGAAGGACTGACACTGAAGCTGAAACTCCAATACTCTGGCCACCTGATGCGAAGAACTGACTCATTTGAAAAGACCCTGATGCTGGGAAAGATTGAAGGTGGGAGGAGAACAGGATGCCAGAGGATGAGATGGTTGGATGGCATCACTGACTCAATGGACATGAGTTTGAGTAAGCTCCAGGAGTTGGTGATGGACAGGGAGGCCTGGCGTGCTGCAGTCCATGAGGTCACAAAGAGTTGGACACAACTGAGCAACTGAACTTAACAGAACTATGAGGGAAGGGCTTTCCTGGTGGCTCAGACAGTAAAGAATTTGCCTGCAATGTGGGAGACGTGGCTTCTTTCCCTGGGTGGAGAAGATCCCCTGGAGGAGGGCATGGCAACCTCCTCCAGTATTCTTGCCTGTAGAATCCCCATGGACAGAGGACCCTGATGGGCTACAGTCCATAGGGTCACAAAGAGTCAGACACGACAGAGTGAGTGACTAAGCACACTATGAGGGAAAAATAAAGCTAAGTTATTAAGAAAGGAAGAGAGAGAGAGAGAGAATAAGCAGGGAAAATGCTCTAAGTAAGCAAGATTGTTTTTTCAAAATGAGAGAATATTTGTTTACTCAAAATCACATGAGCATCCATACTTAATTTTTAAGATGTAATGGTTGAAATAATGGACATTAAACTCAAAGGTATTGAAGCTACAAAAAGGAATAAGTCAATAATAAAACAAGTCCTATGAAATGTTACATGATGAAAGTGACAATGGACCTGTCTAAAGATGAACAGTTGGGAGCTCCATGTAAATGACTGAGTTTTTATATTTAGCTGAAATTAAATTTTACTCGGGTTTTAATATCTTTAAATTTCATTCACAAGGTACAAGAATTAGTGTAATAAATAAAAGTTAGGCAATAGGTAATAGAGAATTTATAAGTTCAAGAAAAGTGAATGGGATAATTAAAGGGAAGAACAGATTTTTCAGAACAAAAACTATTCCAAGGATGTCTTTCTTTCTGAGGCAGAACAGAAAAAAAAAAAAAGAAATCTTAGCAACAAGTCACTGAGAAGAGGAAGTATTTCTGAGTGTCAAAAGAGTAGTGGATATCCATGTGAGCACTATATTCTGATATAGCAAATGTTATTCTTCCAAATCATGATCCACATTTATCATAACCTTATATCACAGTGGCCATGACATGAAGTATTCTGTATAGTAATTTGTTTATCACAGGAACTGTTGGATATTATTATCATACCATGCCATGAATGCATAGATTACTTTTGAAGAATCATAGGCATATTACTAACTAAATCAGAAAACACTGCATTTGGTATTAAAAAAAACCTGCATGATACAGATTAAAAGGAAATTTCAAGTTTGAAAACGACCTGCAAAGTCATTGGGTTTTAAACATCTGCTTTTCAAGAAAAGATCATAAACTTGCTACCCCAGGAAATTTTAAAAAGACCGGCAATGGGTTCCTTTTTCTCCACACCCTCTCCAGCATTTACTGTTTGTAGAACTTTTGAAGCAGCCATTCTGACCAGCGTGAGATAGTACCTCATTGTGGTTTTGATTTGCATTTCTCTGATAATGAGTGACGTTGAACATCTATTCATGTGTTTGTTAGCCACCTGTATGTCTCCTTTGGAGAAATGTTTGTTTAGTTCTTTGGCCCATTTTTTTTATGGGGTCGCTTCTTTTTTCTAGAATTGAGCTGTAGGAGTTGCTTGTCTATTTTTGAGATTAATTCTTTGTCAGTTGCTTCATTTGCTATTATTTTCTCCCATTCTGAAAGCTGTCTTTTCACCTTGCTTATAGTTTCCTTTGTTGTGCAAAAGCTTTTAAGTTTAATTAGGTCTCACTTGTTTACTTTTGCTTTTATTCCATTACTTTGGGAGGTGCGACATAGAGGATCCTGCTGTGATTTACGCCAGAGAGTGTTTTGCTGTGTTTTCCTCTAGGAGTTTTATAGTTTCTAGTCTTACATTTAGATCTTTAATCCACTTTGAGTTTATTTTTGTGTATGATGTTAGAAAGTGTTCTAGTTTCATTCTTTTACAAGTGGTTGACCAGTTTTCCCAGCACCACTTGTTAAGATATTGTCTTTTCTCCATTGTATATTCTTGCCTCTTTTCTTATACAATGTCTGTTGAGTTGGTGATGCCATCCAACCATCTCATCATCTGTCGTCCCCTTCTCCTCCTGCCCTCAATCATTCCCAGCAACAGGGTCTTTTCCAATGAGTCAGCTCTTTGCATCAGGTGGCCAGAGAATTGGAGTTTCAGCTTCAACATCAGTCTTTCCAATGAACACCCAGGACTGATCTCCTCTAGGATGGACTGGTGGGATCTCCTTGCAGCCCAAGGGACTCTCAACAGTCTTCTCCAACACCACAGTTCAAAAGCATCAATTGTTCAGTGCTCAGCTTTCTTTATAGTCCAACTCTCACATCCATACATGACTATTGGAAAAACCATAGCCTTGACTAGATGGACCTTTGTTGGTAAAGTAATGTCTCTGCTTTTTAATATGATGTCTAGGTTGGTCATAACTTTCCTTCCAAGCAGTAAGCGTCTTTTAATTTCATGCCTGCAATCACCATCTGCAGTGATTTTGGAGCCCCCCAAAATAAAGTCAACCACAGTTTCCACTGTTTCCCCATCTATCTGCCATGAAGTAATGGGACCGGATGCCATGATCTTAGTTTTCTGAATGTTGAGCTTTAAGCCAACTTTTTCAATCTCGTCTTTCACTTTCATCAAGAGGCTCTTTAGTTCTTCTTCACTTTCTGTGATTAGGGTGGTGTCATCTGCATATCTGTGGTTACTGATATTTCTCTCGGCAATCTTGATTCCAGCTTGTGCTTTCTCCAGACCAGCGTTTCTCATAATGTACTCTGTGTTTAAGTTAAATAAGTAGGGTGACAATATACAGCCGTGACGTACTCCTTTTCCTATTTGGAACCAGTTTGTTGTTCCTCTCCAGTTCTAACTGTTGTTTTATGACCTGCATACAGATTTCTCAAGAGGCAGGTCAGGTGGTCTGGTATGCCCATCTCTTTCAGAATTTTCCACAGTTTATTGTGATCCACACAGTCAAAGGCTTTGGCATAGTCAATAAAGCAGAAATAGAAGTTTTTTTGGAACTCTCTTGCTTTTTGATGATCCAGCAGATGTTGGCAATTTGATCTCTGTTTCCTCTGCCTTTTCTAAAAGCAGCTTGAACATCTGGAAGTTCACGGTTCATGTGCTGAAGCCTGGCTTGGAGAATTTTAAGCATTACTTTACTAGCATGTGAGATGAGTGCAATTGTGCAGTAGTTTGAATATTCTTTGGCATTGCCTTTCTTAGGGATTGGAATGAAAACTGACCTTTTCCAGCCCTGTTGCCACTGCTGAGTTTTCCAAGTTTGCTGGCATATTGAGTGCAGTACTTTCACAGCATCATCTTTCAGGATTTCAAATATCTCAACTGATATTCCATCACCTCCACTAGCTTTGTTCGTAGTGATGCTTCCTATGGCCCACTTGACTTCACATTACAGGATGTCTGGCTCTAGGTGAGGGATCACACCATCATGATTATCTGCGTCATGGAGATCTTTTTTGTACAGTCCTTCTGTGCATTCTTACCATCTCTTCTAAATATCTTCTGCTTCTGTTAGGTCCATACCATTTCTGTCCTTTATCGAGCCCATCTTTGCTCGAAATATTCCCTTGCTATCTCTAATTTTCTTGAAGAGATCTCTAGTCTTTCCCATTCTATTGTTTTCCTAGATTACGTCACACTGATCACTGAGGAAGGCTATTTTATCTCTCCTTGCTATTCTTTGGAACTCTGCATTCAAATGGGTATATCTTTCCTTTTCTCCTTTGCTTTTCACTTCCTTTCTTTTCACAGCTATTTGTAAGGCCTCCTCAGACAACCATTTTACTTTTTTTCATTTCTTTTTCTTGGGGATGGTGTTGATTCCTGTCTCCTGTACAATGTCACGAACCTCCGTCTACAATTCATCAGGCACTCTGTCAGATACAGTCCCTTAAATCTATCTCTCACTCCACTGTATACTCATAAGGGATTTGATTTAGGTCGTACCTTAATGGTCTACTGGTTTTCTCCACTTTCCTCAATGTCAATCTGAATTTGGCAATAAGGAGTTCATGATCTGAGCCACAGTCAGCTCCCAGTCTTGTTTTTGCTGACTGTATAGAGTTTCTCCATCTTTGGCTATAAAGAGTATAATCAATCTGATTTTGATGTCAACCATCTGGTGATGTCCATGTGTAGTCTTCTCTTGTGTTGTTGGAATTGGGTTTTTGCTATGACCTGTGAGTTCTCTTGGCAGAACTCTATTAAGCCTTTGCCCTGATTCATTCTGTACTCCAAGGCCAAATTTGCCGTTACTCCAGGTGTTTTTTGCCTTTAGTATTCTTGCCTTGAGAACCCCATGAATAGTATGAAAAGGCAAAAAGAACACTGAAAGAGAAACTCACCAGGTCGGTAGGTGCCCAATATGCTACTGGAGATCAGTGGAGAAATAACTCCAGAAAGAATGAAGGGATAGAGCCAAAACAAAAACAACACCAAGTTGTGGATGGAACTGGTGATAGAAGCAAGTTTTGATGCTGTAAAGAGCAATATTGCATAGGAACCTGGAATGTTAGGTCCATGAATCAAGGCAAATCGGAAGTGGTCAAACAGGAGATGACCTGAGTGAACGTCAACATTCCAGGAATCAGCAAACTAAGATGGACTGGAATGGGTGAATTTAACTCAGATGACCATTATATCTACTATTGCAGGCACGGAATCCCTTAGAAGAAATGGAGTAGCCATCATAGTCAACAAAAGAGTCTGAAATGCAGTACTTGGATGCAATCTCAAAAACGACAGAATGATCTCTATTCATATCCAAGGCAAACCATTCAATATCATGGTAATCCAAGTCTATGCCCCGGCCAGTAATGCTGAAGAAGCTGAAGTTGAACAGGTCTATGAAGACCTACAAGACCCTCTAGAACTAACACCCCAAAAAGATGTCCTTTTCATTATAGGGGACTGGAATGCAAAACTAGGAAGTCAAGAACTGCCATATGACCCAGCAATCCCACTGCT
This sequence comes from Giraffa tippelskirchi, assembly GCF_054371585.1. Lineage (NCBI taxonomy): Eukaryota > Metazoa > Chordata > Mammalia > Artiodactyla > Giraffidae > Giraffa > Giraffa tippelskirchi. Next base: position 76,513,662 of record NC_137275.1, on the reverse strand, counting down.
GGCCCCACTGCTGGGCATACACACTGAGGAAACCAGAATCGAAAGAGAGATGTGTACCCCAATGTTCATCACAGTATTGTTTACAATAGCCAGGACATGGAAGCAACCTAGATGTCCATCGGCAGACGAATGGATAAGAAAGCTGTGGCACATTTACACAATGAAATATTACTCAGCTATTAAAAAGAATACATTTGAATTAGTTTTAATGAGGTGGATGAAACTGGAGCCTATTATACAGAGCGAAGTAAGTCAGAAAGAAAAACACCAATACAGTATACTAATGCATATATATGGAATTTAGAAAGATGGTGACTATGATCCTATATGCAAGACATCAAAAGAGACACAGATGAAAAGAACAGACTTTTGGACTCTGTGGGAGAAGGTGAGGGTGGGATGATTTGAGAGAATAGCATTGAAACATGCATATTATCATATGTGAAACAGATCGCCAGTCCAGGTTCAATACATGAGACAGGGTGCTCAGGGTTGGTGCACTGGGATGACCCTGAGGGATGGGATGGGGAGGGAGGTGGGAGGGAGGGTCAGGATGGGGAACACATGTACACCCATGGCTGATTCATGTGAATGTATGGCAAAAACCACCACAATATTGTAAAGTAATTAGGCTCCAATTAAAATAAATAAGGGAATGAAAAAAAAAATGAGAATGAGCACACGGTTTTAAACATGCTAGAGCTATAAGAAGAAAACAACACACAATCTTTATGAAATAGTTGTTCATAATTGTTCATACATTTTCATATTTGTAAGATTAAGTAGACAAACTTTACAAAAAGAATTAGAGTAAGATAATTTAATTATGCTAATTATTTTGAAGTTTATGAAACAAGAAGGCACACTTTTCTTATAATTGAGAAAAATTGCTTATATACTACACCATTTAAAATTACTATAGGAACTAAAATTTGGGGTCTTCGAGAGGTGATTTCATTTTCCTCTTTATAGTGTTTAGTGTTTTCCAAATTTCCTATAATGATCTTTTCTTACTTTTATAAACAGGAACAATTAAACATATGTTAAAATATAGTCCTGAGAGCAGAGTGGATGAACATGTGTGAAATACTGATATTGGCCTCAAGTCAGTACAGCTTCTTAAAATTCCTTCAAGAAAACTGTTTTTCTAATTTAACCAGACTAAATACAGTCTCATTTTCTGAAGGCTTGCTCCTTCTTCCTTTCTCTTCCCTACAAAAATCACATTTTCAGAAGGCATTGTGACTAGTCTAATTGATTATTCTAAAATAGATAAACAGATAATATTAATTTCATAGATTTCCCTGAAATTCATCTATTTCCATACTTCCAGGGGCTTTTGATTTTAATCTAAGTGACTGAATTACAGTGGCACATTTAGGGCCTGTCAAAGTTGTAGGAACCCAAGCTTGAGGCAAGGATGATTTCTATACTTTCCAAATCACATCAAGTATAAATAGTTCATCATTCAGATTTAACTCTTATGATGGGAAAACCTGGCTTAAAGAGAGAGCAGAGAATGAAAACAAACAGGAATTCCCAAATTTTAATTACTCAAAATATTTAATGTCCTTATAAAGCTAGCTCTCAAATCTATGAAAATTTTGTTAACTTCAAAATTTTAAAAAGGCAATTTTATGGAACAGTAGTTAATTATTTAATAATATAACTTTAAAGGAATGAGTTAGTGTCAAGGCACTGCATATTCAAGTAGGTTTCCAGCTGCCATTAATTGAAAAAAAAAACCAATACATTTTTCACTACTGTTTCCAAAGATGCAAACAATTATTTGAGGCACTAACTTACATATTTATGTGCTAAATTTGCTCTTCTGTGAAAAGAATTGCTGTTGTAAATGTATTGCATGAAGTGCAGACAATTCCATTATAGGCTTCTGTTACTAGGAATGTCAGAGGAAGGCTGACTGAAAAATTAAAGCCCCTATTTCTTTCTGGATAGGTAAAGCCTTTTCCCCAAGATTGGGGTCACAAACCGGGGCATTCTGAGAAGGTCACATGTAGAACTGCTGGAACTACATCCAGAGAAGGTAAGTTTTCAGCAAACATCAGTTACTATGAAAAGAATGACTCAGACATGAGAAACTGACAATTGATTATGAGATTATACAAATAGGGTTTAAAGATGAATGAAATGCTTAAGCATCATAAGAGTTACTTATCCTAAGTTTTTGTTGTAAGCACTAACCTCATTTATTTCTAGGTAGTTAAAATACATGAACACCAAAAATGATTAAATCTACTGGACTCCTAAGTCCAAAATCAGTATAACTTGGGACAGAATAGAAATCATTAAGATTGAATAGTCTGATTTCACCACGTAACCTTTTATTACACCTCAAAGAATGTGTTATCGCATGAAATGATTCTCCATTATTACAAAACATTTCTTACACACTCATAATAAACTGACATGCAAAACCTAAACATTGATATTTTTAAGTTGATCTTCCTCTCCAGTTTTATACATCAACATTGTTTGATTTAATTATTAAATTTCTTTGCTTGGACTTTTAATTTATGAAATCAATTTTAAAGCCCTAAAAAAGCAATAAATTTTGATAATGTTCACAAAAAAGGCCAAAGATTTATTAGGAGAGGCATCTTTCTTTTTCATGCAGGATTAAGACATTCAAATTACCAAAGATACCTACAGCATGGTTAACTTATAAGTATGACTTATAAGTACATTCTAAGTCACCATGCCAATTCATCAAAATAGTTTACTATCAATGAGCAAATTGTATGCTTAAAAGAAAAGAATTTGCTTTTTGTCCTGGAAGTGTTCACTTTTCTATTTTTCTTTTTTTTTTGCTTTTATTTTTCTTTCTATATTTCTAATTGCAAAAATAAACCACGCTCACCTTCCTACTTCTAATTTTCATGCTGATTCTTCCATGTTCTAGAGAGCTTTAATGTCTTCAGAATAAATTTTCCTCAAGAGTACTTTAAAACATAAAAAAAAGTTCAGGATCCATGTATTTACCACAAAACAACCCACCAGTAAAGTTTAACTCACTGAAAGGCTAATATTTATTTAACAAATGCTTAAAGAACACTATATGGTAGGCCTAGTTTTGTGTATTAACTGCGCATTTATGCTTATAGTATTTTCTTTTGTTGTTGTTGTTGTTGTTCACCAACTCTTTGCGACTTCATGGATTGCAGCATGCCAGGCTCCTCTGTCTCCAGTATCTCCCAGAGTTGCTCAATTCATGTCCATTGACTCAGTGATGCTATCTAGCCATATCATCCTTTACCACCTCCTTCTTCTTTCGCCTTCAGTCTTTCCCAGCATCAGGGTCTTTTCCAATGAGTTGGCTCTTCGCATCAGGCTGCCAAAATATTGGAGCTTCAGCTTCAGTATCAGTCCTTTCAGTGAATATTCAGGGTTGATTTACTTTAGGATTGACCAGTTGGATTCCCTGCAGTCCCAGGGACTCTCAAGAGACTTTTCCAGCACTACAATTCAAAAGCACCAATTCTTCAGCATTCAGCCTTCTTTATGGTTTAACTCTCACATCTGTACATGACTACTGGAAAAACCAGAGTATTGTCTACCTCTCAGAAAAAGTCTGTGCAGTAAGTACTATTATTGCCCCCATTTGTACACTGGTCAAGGTCACATGCCTTGGAAGGAGCCAAACCAGAATGCAATTAATTTGCCTCAAGTTCCTATGATAGTGACCACACTTCATGTTGACTCTCATTTAAATAAGATGCATCAAGTGTTCTAAAGTAATAGAGTAAATTTAATGGTTGATATTTTTCAATTATGTTTATATTTAGCAATATTCTTATATCTGCAAAGATTTTAACAGTAGCACTGCTGCTATCTTGTTCATTTCCTGTTACTTAGTTTTCACTATATAACTTATATATTATGCATATATAATACAGGAAGCCCTCAAAAAATATTTGTCTAGTGAATGAGATTATAAAGAAAAATGAAGTGAGCATTAAAGTGAAGTGAAGTCACTCAGTCGTGTCCGACTCTTTGTGACCCCATGGACTGCAGCCACCCAGACTCCTCTATCCATGCGATTTTCCAGGCAAGAGTACTGGAGTGGGTTGCCATTTCCTTCTCCATGGGATCTTCCTGACTCAGGGACTGAACCTGGGTCTCCCCCATTGCAGGCAGATGCTTTACCCTTTAAGCCACCAGGGAAGCCAGCATTAGGGAAAAGAAAAAATACTATCCAGGCACAGAGTGCTAAAAAGAATCAAGATATGAGAAAATAATATCTATCTCGAGAAAAGAAAAGGTCTCAAAAGAAGGGGGGATAAGGACTCAGGCATGCAGAGAGGGAAGATCAAGTATAGGCAAAGAGACAAGACAGCTTTTACAAGCCAAAGAGAAAGGCCTCAGGAAAAAAAAAAATTAAAAAGAAAAAAATCAAACCTATGGACACTTTGAACCAAAAATTGTAGTGTCCAGAACTGTGAGAAAATAAGTTTCTGTTAAGCCACCCAGTCTGTGGTGCTTGGTTATGGCAGCACTGCTAGACTAATATTATGGTAGTTTTAGGAAAAGGACTAAAGAATCACTTGTACTAACATTAATAATTAAATAAATCATAAATAAATCAAAGAAACTTCAGTCCAAACTCTTTATCTAATGGCCAGGTATATAGTGCTCCTGCCACTATCCTCTCGCATTTGGAATTCTCTGACATGTCCATTCAGGACATCCAGCTCATTCATGCTTCAATAATTCTAATTTTGAGAAGTTTATTGCTTTGTCATTTTCGTTGCCTTCTTCCAAACATGATCTAGATTGTTAGTTTATTTAAAAATTTATTGTATAGAGTTTGTGAGGGTGAACACATGTGCATATATAATACATATATAAATATTTTATATAATACACATATTGTACATATATACATTTTATACACACAAATGTACATTTATATACATATCTAACATAGAGACATTACTTTGCTGACAAAGGTCCATCTAGTCAAAGCTATGGTTTTCCCAGTAGCCATGTATGGATGTGAGAGTTGGACTGTGAAGAAAGCTGAGCGCCGAAGAATTGATGCTTTTAACTGTGGTGTTGGAGAAGACTCTTGAGAGTCCCTTGGACTGCAAGGAGATCCAACCAGTCCATCCTAAAGGAGATCAGTCCTGGGTGTTCATTGGAAGGACGGATGTTGAAGCTGAAACTCCAATACTTTGGCCACCTCATGCGAAGAGCTGACTCATTGGAAAAGACCCTGATGCTGGGAAAGATTGAGGGCAGGAGGAGAAGGGGACGACAGAGGATGAGATGGCTGGATGGCATCATCAACTCGATGGACATGGGTTTGGGTGGACTCCAGGAGTTGGTGATGGACAGAGAGGCCTGGGGTGCTGCGGTTCATGGGGTCGCAAAGATTCAGACACAACTGAGCGACTGAACTGAACTGAACTGATTATCATTCTCTCTAGATAGTCAATATTATATATTTTTAAGAAACATATTCTACATGAATTTGTCAATAAAGCAAGTAAAGCAAGAATAGAACCACTAATATATTATAGTTTTTTTAAAAGTATTTTAAAAGATATGGAAAGGAAATATTCTACTTAACTATATGTGAATAAAACTGTGTTGAATATAATTTTCCTATAGATGCTGTGATTTATCACACAAAAATATATCTAATTGCCATGTGTGTCAACTTATACAATTACTTCCTGTTTCTCCTATCAGCCCAATCAAAGGTGTTTTGCCTTGGATGTTTAGTTAGGTGTTTATTTTTTTCTAATACTGATGATTATTACACACAAAATATGAATCAAGGCACCGATGCAAGTTTTAGTTTTTAATTGGCATGGAATTTATAATCTAATACAAATTAAAATAGTTAGTGAATAACTAGTACTTTATACATTTATCCATTGTACTTTAATTGAATAAACAAGAAAATTTATTTAAAAAAATACTTAAGTCCACATTTGGGCCAGCCATATTCTAAGCTCTGAATTTACAATAATGAAAAAACAGAAAAAAAGCCCTATCTCTTCAGGGAATTATTTCAACACCAACAGAAAGGTAGTGGTTAGACTACTCAGGTAGTTGTAATAAAGAAAGCAATCTAGGTAATTTTTCCTTTCCTCTTTTTTCCAGAAAGACCTCAGTAAATTTTCTCTCACGTCTTTTGGACTCTAATTTTTGAACTAGATTGAATATCTTCAACTAATGAACTATTATTAAATAAGCAAAACGTTTTCTAGCAGTTGAATCTTTCTCTTTTTCCTTATATATCTTTTTACTGCAAATGGAACACAGTCAGTGTCATCAGGTGACAAGTAAGTTTCCTTCTCTCCTCTTTCCCCTTCCCTTTTTAGCCCCTTCTCCCCTTCTTTCTGCTTCTCTCCTCATCTCCCCTTTCCACTCCCTCTTTGGCAATATCATTTTGGCTGACCAGAAAAAAAGAACAAGTATCAAATGAACTGTTAATCTTTGTTGAAGAAATTACATTAGATATATGAAGACTTTCTCCCAGGTTATGAGACATAATTGATTAGTCTTTAGTTCTGTAGTACTGACGATTATTTAATGGATTTCACTTTGCAAAAGTATGAGGTATAATATAATCAGCATAATGTTCATCTTCACTTCTAAGAAGTTATATAAATTACTCAATTATGTCCTAGAAAACTCCACTCTTCAGAATTTTACATATGGATTATAAATCACAAAGAAATGTGTAAGGTATATAGTTTCAATAAGTGATTTAAATAACACAAAAAGTTTGAATATATTGCAGCTAATGGTTTTAGGCTGTTCATTCTTCACCTAAATTTCAAGTTAGAAGAGAAAATGACATTATCAACTATTTTGAGTATAATTTGGTTAGATGAAAAGGAGGTAGACAGTTCAACTGAAGTAAAAATAAAGAAACCAGAGTAAGGGTGGCCTTTGAGAAAATTAGCACAGTCACAATCTATGACTGAGCTAGTGAAATTGGGAAAGTATAACTGCATAGGTCAAAATTATATTAGGGTTAAGCTAGGCCAAGACACAAATATCAAGCCAAGTGTTTGGTATTTCATCCTGTGGGATCAAAGTTCTCAATTCATAAACAAAGTCTAAATTTCCACAGGAGCTAATCTTGAATAATATATACTACTAATCCAATGAGTAAAAGAAAAGACTCTAGAAACATAATTAAGTAAGTTAAGATATACACAAATATTCTGTGGATTCAACCAAATATAATGAATAACTATAACAACCCAATATTCCCATAAGAGCATCATGCAATTTAAAAGGGAGGAAGAGGAAACTACAACAGCAATACAAAACCTCTCAGTTACCTCTAGGTCTCCCAAAAGGTTAACTATTTGAAAGCATCTAATTTTTCCAACTAATCCCAATTGTGAACAATCATTGTCTTTGCTAGAACACTCCCTTTCCTCAAGCCTCATTTTGGATGGATGAAAGTCACATCTATATTTTATGTTACTGGCAGTGTCCTGAAATTATGTACATTGAAATAAGACAAATATTTCTTTGCTGGGAAAGATTGAAGTCGGGAGGAGAAGGGGATGACAGAGGATGAGATGGTTGGATGACATCACTGACTCAATGGACATAAGTTTGAGTAAACTCCAGGAGTTGGTGATGGACAGGGAAGCCTGGGGTGCTGCAGTCCATGGGGTCACAAAGAGTTAGACATGACTGAGTGACTGAACTGAACTAAGACAAAGAATAATTTAATTCATATTTCAGTGTGAACTGAAGATTCCTAGTCCACAAGACTTTTTAGATTATTACTTCAATTATAATCTTTCCGTTAGACACTTATTGGAAAACTGTTTCTGAAAGGCTACTGACTTCTGCCCAGAGAAAGCCCAGTCTTTGAAAAGTTCTTTAGTATGACTGGTTAATACTCCAATCCTCTTTTGACATGAGAAATAATTTTTACAAGTCCATGAATAATTTTATGTATACACAAAATAGGAGTTTTAAATAGTCACATTCTGATTATATTAATTTATTCTTAGTTTACCAATGCTTTATTTGTGACGACATAAAATAAAAAATGGGTATATTAGTATCAGAAAAATGTCGTTAATGATACTAGTCCAATTTGCCATCATAGAATATGACATCACAGTAATAGCACCTTTGTCATTTACTGTGGGAAGTGCAAATATTACCAAACAGAAGCCAAGATTAGTGTCCTTATTAAATAATGGATGATAAAAAAATCTAAAGGAATTTGAAAGATGTGACTTTTTTGATAAGCTGGCAAAAACCTAAAATAGCTATGAGAAAAATGCCAGCTTTGTAAAATTCTTATAGGGGTAGGCTGGGGTCAGTGTTTCAAATGGCTACACTTTAGCTTCTCCCTCACTTATCTTCTCCTCTCTTTGTCATGTTGGAAAAGAACAAATGGCAGTTAGATATGATTAAAGCATGAAAAATGCTCTCTCTTGCCATAGTACTAAATTGTGTCAGAGATTGATCTTGGCTTTTAGGATCTTTTGATTTTCTGATCAGACTTAAAAATTCATACTTGGTAGAAACCTGTCTTGTTACTAAAAATATTGCTAGTCTGTCTGACTGTTCTCATATTTTTCTTTTTCATGTATATAAAGGTTAATGAATAGGAAAGTGGACAGACATCAGTTCAACAAGAGTGACCCTGTAGCCAGCCCAAAGAACTGACAAATAAAATATCTTGTTTAATGAATAGCTATATAAGATAGACTTTGCTTTTGCAGCACCTATCACAGAAACATGAGAACTTTCCCCAGCTTGTTTTGCTTTGTCCATGACAGTTTAGCTCCAGATATCCAAACATTCATCCAGTGGAGATTAGACACAACAACATAAATGTTCCATGAACACACAGGGCACAAAAGCACCTGGACCATTCATTGCTAGCCTCTCACATGTTTGTCTTTTAAATTATTTTTCACATTGTCTAATTCAAGTGCTATCTTTCTAAATGAAATTATTTCAACAAAGATAATTCCATAGACTGGATTGTGTCCCCCTCATCCACAAATTTATATTTTGAAACCCTAACGCCTGATGTGATGATATTTGGAGATGGGACCTTTGGGAGATATTTAAATTTAGATGCGATCCTGAGGATGGAGCTCTCGTGATGGGATCAGTGCTCTCACAAGAGGAAACATCAGAGAGTTTGCTGCCTTTCTCCCTCCATAACATATAAGGAAATTGTGAGAAGGCAGTCATCTGCAATCCAGAAAATAAAGCTCTCACCAGAAATTGAATGTGTTGGTACCTTGATTTTGGAATCCTAGTATTCATAACTAAGAGAAAAAAACTTTTTTTTTAAAATTTAAACCACCTAGTCTGGAGTCCTTTGTTATGGCTGCTGCTGCTGCTGCTAAGTCACTTCAGTCGTGTCCAACTCTGTGAGACCCCACAGACAGCAGCCCACCAGGCTCCGCCGTCCCTGGGATTCCCCAGGCAAGAATACTGGAGTGGGTTGCCATTTCCTTCTCCAGTGCATGAAAGGAAAAAGTCAAAGTGAAGTTGCTCAGTCGTATCTGACTCTTAGCAAGCCCATGGACTGCAGCCTACCAGGCTCCTGCGTCCATGGGATTATCTAGGCAAGAGTACTGGAGTGGGGTGCCATTGCCTTCTCCGTTTGTTATGGCAGTCCAAGTTAATTAAGGTGACAATATCGGCACATTTAGGGGATTTTCAATATGAATAAAACCCTCAAAGGAAGAGGGTCTTACACCAAAAAGAGAAGAAAATCCCAATTAATAAATTGCCCAGATTTTTCTTGGTTTGAGGAAATCTTAAAAATAAACTCATATTCCAAAGCTACCCTCTTAAAGGACTCCTTGACTAAGGCAATATCTTTCAAACTACCTCTTTTGGAAATGTCATATCATAACTTGAACCTAACTGCCATGTTCCTTAATTATCTTTTATTGTCTCTCTTTTATTTTCTGACCTACTATCCTTCTTGTTCTACTTAAAAGAAAATTCTCAAAGCTAAATTATTAGGTTGGTGCAAAACCACTTGTGGTTTTGCACTGTTGAACTCTGACATTTGATAGCAGAATACATTCTGAAATAAATGTGCATTTTAATGTGTATTTCTTGCTTTTTTTGCAAATGACTTTACTTATCATTTATATTTATTTGAGACTATGGAAATGATGCTAGACAAAAAGCAAACTCAAGTGATTTTCTTACTCTAGTTCAAAATGGGTTGTAAAGCAGTGGAGAACACTCACAACATCAACATCACATGTGGCTCAGAAATTGTTAAGAAACGTAGAGTGCAGTGGTGGTTCAAGAAGTTTGCAAAGCAGATGACAGTTTTGAAGATGAGGACCGCTATGGCCAGCCATCGGAAGCTGACAACGACAAACTGAGAGGACTATTGAAACTGATCCTCTTAAACTACACAAAAAGTTACCCAAGAAGTCAACGTTGACCATTCTATAGTTAATCAGTATTTGAAGCAAATTGGAAAGGTGAAAAAGCTCGATAAATGGGGGCCTCGTGAGCTGGCCGCAAATCAAAAAAGTCCAGTGCTCTAAGGAGCAATATTGCATAGGAACCTAGAATATTAGGTCTATGAATCAAGGCAAATTAGAAGTGGTCAAACAGGAGATGGCAAGAGTGAATGATAACATTTCAGGAATCACTGAACTAAAATGGACTGGAATGGGTGAATTTAACTCAGATGACTATTATATCTACTTCTGTGGGCAAGAGTCCTTTAGAAGAAACGGAGTAGCCATCATAGTCATCAAAGGAGTCCAAAATGGAGTACTTGGGTGCAACCTCAAAAACAACAGAATGATCTCTGTTCGTTTCCAAGGCAAACCATTCAACATCACGGCAGTCCAAGTCTATGGCCCAACAGCAATGCTGAAGAAGCTGAAGTTGAATGGTTCTATGAAGACCTACAATACCTTCTAAAATTAACAACCAAAAAAGACGTACTTTTCATTATAGGGGACTGGAATGCAAAAGCAAGAAGACAAGAAACACCTGGAGTAACAGGCATATCGGGGCTGGGAGTACTGAATGAAGCAGGGCAAAGGCTAACAGAATTTTGCCGAGAGAGCACACTGGTCATAGCAAATGCTCTCTTCCAACAACACAAGAGAAGACTCTACACATGGACATCACCAGATGGTCAATACTAAAATCATTCTTTACAACCAAAGATGGAGAAGCTTTATACAGTCAGCAAAAACAACACCGGGAACTGACTGTGACTCAGATCATGAACTCTTTATTGCCAAATTCAGACTTAAATTGAAGAAAGTAGGGAAAACCACTAGACCATTCAGGTATGACCTAAATCAAATCCTTATGAATAAACAGTGGAATGAGAAATAGATTCAAGGGATTAGATCTGATAGACAGAGTGCCTGATGAACTATGGACGGAGGTTCCTGACACTGTACAGGAGACAGGGATCAAGGCCATCCCCAAGAAAAAGAAATGTGAAAAAGCAAATTGGTTGCCTGAGGAGGCCTTAAAATAGATGTGAAGAGAAGAGAAGCAAAAAGCAAAGGAGAAAAGGAAACATATACCCATTTGAATGGAGAGTTCCAAGAAGAGCAAGAAGAGATAAGAAAGCCTTCCTCAGTGATCAGTGCAAAGAAATAGAGGAAAACAATAGAATGGGAAAGACTATAAATCACTTCACAAAATTGGAGATACCAAGGGAACATTTCATGAAAAGATGGGCACAATAAAGGACAGAAATGGTATGGACCTAACAGAAGCAGAAGATATTTAGAAGAGGTGGCAAGAATATACATAAGAACTATACAAAAAGAATCTTCATGACCCAGATAATCATGATGGTGCGATCACTCCCCTAGAGCCAGATATCCTGGAATGTGAAGTCAAATGGGCCTTAGGAAGCATTACTATGAGCAAAGCTAGTGGAGGTGATGGAATTCCAGTTGAGCTATTTCAAATCCTAAAAGATGATGTTGTGAAAGTGCTGCACTCAATATGCCATCTAATTTGGAAAACTTAGCAGTGGCCACAGGACTGGAAAAGGTCAGTTTTTATTCCAATACCAAAGAATGTTCAAACTACCACGCAGTTGCACTCATCTCACACGCTAGTACATAATGCTCAAAATTCTCCAAGCCAGGCTTCAACAGTATGTGAACCATGAACTTCCATATGTTCAAGCTAGTTTTAGAAAAGGCAGAGGAACCAGAGATCAAATTGCCAACATTTGCTGGGTTATCAAAAAAGCAAGAGAGTTCCAGAAAAAACATCTATTTCAGCTTTATTAACTATACTAAAGCTTTTGACTTTAAACCAGGGCTTTAAACCAAGCCTTTGATTGTGTGGATCACCAGAAACTGTGGAAGATTCTTAAAGAGATGGGAATACCAGACCACCTGACCTGCCTCTTGAGAAATCTGTATACAGGTGAGTAATCAACAGTTAGTACTCGACATTTGACAACAGACTGGTTCCAAATAGGAAAGGAGTACATGAAGGCTGTATATTGTCACCTGGCATATTTAACTTATATGCAGAGTACATCATGAGAAACGTTGGGCTGGATGAAGCACAAGCTGGAATCAAGATTTCCGGGAGAAATATCATTAGCCACAAATATGCAGATGGCACCACCCTTATGGCAGAAAGCGAAAAAGAACTAAAGAGCCTCATGATGAAACTGAAAGAGGAGAGTGAAAAAGTTGGCTTTAAACACAACATTCAGAAAACTAAGGTCATGGCATCTGGTCCCATCACTTCATGGCAAATAGATGGGGAAAGAGTGGAAACAGTGAGAGACTTTATCTTTTGGTGGCTCCAAAATCACTGCAGAAGGTGATTGCAGCCATGAAATTAAAAGACACTCCTTGGAAGAAAAGTTATGAGCAACCTGGACAGCTTATTAAAAAGCAGAGACATTACTTTGCCAACAAATGTCCGTGTAATCAAGGCTATGGTTTTTTCGAGTAGTCACGTATGGATGTGAGAGTTCGACTATAAGGAAAGCCAAACACCAAAGAATTGATGCTTGTCGACTGTGGCGTTGGAGAAGACTCGTGAGAGTCACTTGGACAGCAAGGAGATCCAACCAGTCCATCCTAAAGGAAATCAGTCCTGAATAGACATTGGAAGGACTGATGTTGAAACTGAAACTCCAGTACTTTGGCCACCTTATGCAAAGAAATGACTCATTTGAAAAGACCTTGATGCTGCTAAAGATTGAAGGAGTGAGGAGAAGGGGACGACAGAGGATGAGATGGTTAGATGGCATCACTGACTCAATGAACATGCATTTGAGTAAGCTCCAGGAGTTGGTGATGGACAGGGAGGCCTGGCATACTGCAATATTTGGGGTCTCCAAGAGTTGGATGCAACTGAGTGACTGAACTGAACTGAACTTACATTTACAGAAATGAAGAAATGTAAATAAAATGTTCCAAAGAACTATGAAGTAGTTAATTCAGGGCTTAAACCAAGTCTTTCTGATTGGAAAGTCTATGTTTTTATCTATTGTTGATAAAAATTCATGCGACATCAGCCAAGAATAAATATTTATGGACATGAAATCATCCTAGCTATTAAATTTCCAAGTATCACCTCAGGTATACTAACAAAACTCCACTTTTCAAAATCATGTACCCAAGCAATCAGAAATATCACACATTTCATATATAAATCCTGTTAGTACACTAACATTGAGACATAAAGAGTCTGGTGGTCTGACTGCTAACGTGAGTAAAATGAACAACATAAAATGACTCTGTTGTGACCACATCATATGCTTTATCTCTAACCTTTTCTACAACCAGCAAATCTGGTTTCATTATTCTCATTTTACAGAAAACAAAACAAAATCAGGGATATTAATCAATTTTCCAGAGACAGCCAGCTAGTAAGTAAAAGGGAATCTCTAAATTTAAATTTTCTGTTTCCAATTTATGTGTTCCTATTTCATTATACCATCTCTGTCCATGATGTTCAACAGTGATTATCATTCAAGAGATAAAAAACATACATGTAAGTATGTGTGTGTGTGTGTGTGTGTGTATGTATATATATAATTCACTAAATGTACCTCTATATAAATAATATATAAACATATATATCTTCACATAGATGTGTGTAATGAGTGTAATTTACATCTCCAAATCTAACAAAAATACATATGTCTTTTCATATCTCTAATTTTGTTCAAGCTGGATTGAGAAAGGGCAGAGGAACCAGAGATCAAATTGCCAACATCCATTGGATCAACAAAAAAGCAAGAGAGTTCCAAAAAAAATCTACTTCGGCTTTATAACTATACCAAAGCCTTTGACTGAATGGATCACTACAAACTGTGGAAAATTCTTAAAGAGATGGGAATACCAGACCACCTGACTTGCCTTTGAGAAATCTGTATGCAGGTCAGGAAGCAACAGTTAGAACTGGACATGGAAAAACAGACTGGTTCCAAATAGGGGAAGGAGTACGTCAAGGCTCTATATTGTCAACCTGCATGTTTAACTTATATGCAGAGTAGATCATGAGAAACACTGGGCTGGAGGAAGCACAAGCTGGAAGCAAGATTGCCAGGAGAAATATCAATAATCTCAGATATGCAGATGACACCACCCTTATGTCAGAAAGTGAAGAAGAACTAAAGAGCCTGATGATGGAAGTGAAAGACGAGAGTGACAAAGTTGGCTTAAAACTCAACATTCAGAAAACTAAGATCATGGCATCTGGTCCCATCACTTTATGGCAAATAGATGGGGAATCAGGGGAAACAGTGGCAGATTTTATTTTGGGGGACTCCAAAATGACTGCAGATGGTGACTGCAGCCATGAAATTAAAAGACACTTACTCCTTGGAAGGAAAGTTATGACCAACCTAGGTAGCATATTAAAAAGCAGAGACATTACCTTGCCAACAAAGGTCCATCTAGTCAAAGCTCTGGTTTTTCGAGTAGTCATGTGTGGATGTGAGAGTTGGACTATAAAGAAAGCTGAGTGCCAAAGAATTGATGCTTGTGAACTGTGGTGTTGGAGAAGACTCTTAAGAGTCCCTTGGACTGCAAGGTAATCCATTCAGTCCATCCTAAAGGAAATCAGTCCTGAATATTCATTGGAAAGACTGATGTTGAAGCTGAAACTCCAATACTTTGGCCACCTGATGTGAAGAACCAACTCATTGGAAAAGACCCTGATGCCTGGAAAGATGGAAGGCAGGAGGAAAAGGGGATGACAGAGGATAAGATGGGTGGATCGCATCACCGACTCGATGGACATGAGTTTGAGTAAACTCCAGAAGTTGGTGATGGACAGGTAGGCCTGGCATACTGCATTCCATGGGATCGCAAAGAGTCAGAAACAACTAAATGACTGAACTGAACTGATTTCTAATTTTGAGAATTTTTATCCTATATTTTAACCCTATATTATAAGGCTAATATTATATGTGCTTGTATGTATATTGCTAATGTATATTAGCAATTATTAACTGCTGTTAATAAAGCCAGTGGATGTGATATAATTCCAGTAGAGCCATTCAAAACCCTAAAGGATGATATAATCAAAGTATTGCACTCAATATGTCAGCAAATTTTGAAGATCCAGCAGTGGCCACAGGACTGGAAAAGGACAATCCTCATCCCAATTCCCAAAAATGGTAAAACTAAAGAATTTGCTAACCATGGGACAATTGGACTCATCTCCCATGCTAGTAAGGTCATGCTTAAAATTTTTCATGCTAGGTTTCAGCATTATGCTAACCAAGAGCTTTCAGACATTCAAGCTGGGTTTCAAAAATGCAGAGGAACCAGAGATCAAATTGGCAACACACTCTGGATCATTGAGAAAGGAAGGGAATTTCACAAAAACATCTACCTCTGTTTTGTCAACTACACTAAAGCCTTGACTAAGTGGATCGTAACAAACTGTGCAAAGCCCCTAAAGAGATGGGAATACCAGACTATCTTACCTGTCTCCTAAGAAACCTAACATAACAGTTAGAATCCTGTATGGAACAACTGATTGGTGCATGATTGAGAAAGGAACATGACAGGGCTGTCAGCTGTCACCCTGTTTACTTAACCTATATGCTGAGTACATTATGAGAAATGCCAGGCTGAATGAGTTACAAGCTGGAATCAAGATAGGCGGGAGAAACATCAATATCCTCAAATAGCAGATGATACCACTCTAATGGCAGAAACCAAAGAGGAACTAAACAGCCTCTTGATGAGGGTGAAGGAGGAGAATAAAAGAGCTTGCTTAAAACTAAATATTAAAAAAACTGATATCTGGCATCCAACCCCATTACTTCATGGCAAATAGAAGGCGAAAAGGGCAAAGTAGTGACAGATTTCATTTTCTTGGGCTCTAAAAGCACTGTGGATGGTGACTGCAGCCATGAAATCAGAAGATGATTGCTTCTTTGCAGAAAACCTATAACAAACCTAGAGAGCGCATTGAAAAGCAGACACATTACTCTACAAGCAAAGGTTCGTATAGTCAGGGTTACGGTCTTTCCAGTGGTCACATACGGTTGTGAGAGCTGCATCGTAAAGAAGGTAGAGCACCAAAGAACTGATGCCTTCGAATTGTGCTGCTGGAGAAGACTTTTGAAGGTCCCTTGGACTGCAAGGAGATCAAATCAGTCAATCTCAAGGGAAATCAACCCTGAATACTCATCAGAAGGACTGATTCTGAGGCTGAAGCTCCAGTATTCTCGTCACTTGATGTGAACAGCTGACTCATACAAAAAGTCCCTGATGATGGAAAAGATTGAAGGCAGAAGAGGGCATCAGAGGATAGATGGCTGGATGGCATCAGCAGTACAATGGCCATGAACTTGGGCAAACTTTGGGAGCTGGTGAGGGACAGAGAGGCTGTAAGGATTGCTATACATTTTCTTGTTATGAGCTTTATCTGAATTCAGTTTTGATCTCTGTAAAGTATATTTTATATATTACGAAACAATTTTCTATTAATCTATGAGATTACAACTATTGAAATTTTTATATTTTGATTTAAATTAGGAATATTATAATCTATTTAATTTAAAGCACTAAACTGAATTAACAAAAATTAAAATAGCCCTCTCATTTCACTAGTTTTACAGTTCCTAAATAATTTAATATGTATAGATTGAAAATAAAGATCTATGCTTCTTTAAAAAAGCAGGAGGCATAAGGAATATTTTAAATATACAATGAATCTCTTATTATTCACTGCCCAGGAGTAAAATTTAATGTTGATTGAAATTTTAACTATCATCATCTGAGGCAGCCATATGTTAAACAGTTTAGGTGGAAAACATTTAACAACTTAAAACATCACCATATTAATAATATATATAAGTTAATACAAATAAAATAGTTAATTTGCCATCATTTAATGTTTCCTATCACCGTACAAAGATCCATACTTATTTACAAACCAAAGGATTAATTTTACTGGCCTAATGGTAAGTTAGAATACTGCAATCCTATTTTTCCATTATGCTTTTATCCAAGAGATAAAATTCCATACAATTAGTTAACAGAAGGAGCACTATATTGGTGCTAATATGGTTAGCTTTATCCCCAATAAACAATAATAATCAGGATCTAAATTGTAAGAGATGAGATCTCTTCAGAAATAAAGCTTTTTGTTTTGGAAAAACATGACTTCTGGTTACTATATCTTACATTTTCATTTCCTAAGAAGTAAATTAACTTAGAATTAAATGGGTCAATATCAATGTTAGATATTGAGATATATTTTTTAAATCTTCATTTAAGTTACTATTATTAAATGAACAGAAGCTTACAAAAGTCGGCGGGAAATTATCTGATAATAATATTAGCAAATTTAGGTTTTTTCCTATTCTTCACAAATATAAACATAAATTTGCTATGTTCCTTGCTTCCTTACAATAACGAAACTTCAGTTAGTGAAACTGAGTAAGCTATCATACTGTTTTCTTGTTTAAAGATTTGTAATGCTATTTCCATATTAGATGCAAAAGTCAAAAATTGCTTTTGTTCACATTAAAAGAACATAGTGAAAACGAAAAGAGGAAAGAATAAGAAAGCTCGGGATGCTGACATGAAACTACTGTGCACAAAGAAGTCAACACTAACCACATCGTGTCTATCAACAAAATAAAAAGAATAAACAAAGAGACAGGAGTTGGGAGAAGGATTCAATGAATAAGAAAACTTAGGGCTGCTATAATTGTATAAACTTCTGCAAACCTCACTTGCATCACAGTATATCTCTATGTAAAAAAATCTGAACCGCATCTCAAATACTCACAACATAAAGCATAAAAATCCTATTCTGAAATACAAACTTCATCAAATCATGTGCAACTAGATTTACAGGCTCATCTCAATTCTCCTTTCACATCACACATTTGCTGCGTCCCATCCTCTGCTCTTTCATTTCTCACTCCTTTATCCAAACCATTCTCCTGTCTTTTATGTGGTGCTTCCTTTCTTTCCAGTCTGACAAATTCCTCCTTTTCCTTTAAAACTAAAGTCAATGTTATTTTTTGAACTTTTCTATTCTGCTGGGTTTCAATAGTTGCTGTAGTTCCTAATACAGCCACAGTAAATTCTAAAGACTGAAATTTTATATCCTAATGAGGTTGTGAGTACCAAACCACTATTGTTCTTCTATCTTACACACTCTCTTAGTAGAGAAAGAAGGATTTCTAAATTTCCATCTCCATCTGATTACTACTAGATTGATGGAATTTAAAAACATTAAACACTGTAAGAAACAGTGAGTAGGAAACTGACACTGGAGTTCATCACTTTGTTATTTCCCAAGCTATCAGTAATAGGAGATTTTCCCCATACTAAGACTCCAATGTACTATTTCTACCAAAGTCAGCACTGATGGGGTTTTCCTAGAGATTTACAGAATGCGTTCCAAAGATGAATCATGTGGCTTTATTTTATGCATTCTTCCTAACTAACCAATACAATATAACCTCAACTTTACTAACAGCTGAGATTTCAAGTAAATTAATCTTTTCACTTTTTACTTACTTTTCTTTCCAAATTGAGCTGTTAGGAGTAGATGTCTCTTTCTATGTTGTAGTGACAGTGCTTTTTGTCACCACCCTTAATTTATGGTCCTGTCATCACCCTTGTCTACATGAACGCACAGCCAAATTAATTTGAAAGATTACTAAAATGAAGGGTTTCAGGGTGTTGTTTTTGATTTGTTTTTATAGATTACATCAATGATGCCCTAACATCAATATAGAGGACACTTACTTGATATTGCAGTTTAGAGACTTGCTCTCTTGCTATTTTCAGACACACAGTGATTCGCCCGTTACTCTCATGCCGTCATCAGTTGTCACTATTCTTTTAGACATTTCTTAGATTCTTATGATCATTTTACACACTATCCTCTATTTATACATCTATCCCACTAGAGAATAGAGTTAGATATCTGACTGAATTTAAATAATAAAGCATGTGCATTCTAGAGAATCATTACTTCCTTTGGGCTAAGTAAAGACTGCAGAAGAAACATAAATCATTCCTTTCTGCAAACTGAGCCTTCTGTGAAATTAAAAACTAGCCATCAGTTTTCTTTTAAAATATTTGGTGTTTAACTTGAGAAAAATAAGCTCCAAAGGATCTTTTCCTCAATTTCACATTATTTATACCAATCTTCCACCCATAACTCCCTCTTAGGAAATTTAAACATTAAAATGTAAGCATTTAGGGAATCCTCTTTTCTTTCACCCAGCATTACAGCAATAATGTAAAAAAGCCCATAAGTAAAATTCGGGAAAGTTAAATTCCACAAGTTCTATTATTTCTAACTACAATCTCTTCTCAAATTTTCTTAACTTTTTCTTCTACAAGAGATCTTTTCCTTAAACATTTTTAGTTAGCATTAATTTAGATTTATGCATGTAATAAAGCATGAAACATACCATTTCCGCTTCTAATATTTTATAATACTAATTTGTATTTCTGCTATTGGTGAAATTTCTTTTCATTATGACAGAAGTATTAAAATATCTTCCAGTCCTTCACTAGCTCAGGCAATACTGTAAAATTTTTGCTAACCAAGTTCTCTAAAACCAAAAGATCATCCTGTTATTCATTTGTCAGTAATTACACAAACACACGCACACACATTTATTATCAGGTTAATTAATCCCTTGAGGGGAAAAAGGTAAGGTGTAAATATATAAATATAGGAGCAACATACTTCATCGGAAGAAAAAAAATCTTGAAAAAAATCTTGCTGTATGGCTTTCACTGTTGGTGAACTTAACTATACTTTCAAAGCAGTGACATTCCTGAAATACTAACCAGTATGGCTGCTAAAATATTTAAATATTCAAATCCCTGAGAGGCAGTAAAAACTGTCAATAAAATTGGAATTAGCTATGTGAGGTATTTTAATTTACATATGCATTTAAGAGTACTAAGAAAATGTGGACCGATTCCATTTTTGATGAATTTCACTCAAAGTTTGTACTGGAGATTAAAATACATACAGACTCTGCACTCACAAAGGCAGAAATCTCCTTGAAAATAAATTTTGACATTGTCAGAAGTGATTTTTTACCTCCCTTTTATACTTTTCATCTTTTTGTATGGTTGAGATCATGTTTTTCCCTAGTGAGAACACATCTGAAACAGAAATTCAAATTTTAGATATAACTTGACATGTAAATATTCATTTTCACAATTTATCAGAAATTCAGTTAATGTATAAAGTGACTCTAAATCACTAATTACAATCCCACTAATCTACACAAAGAAGAAAAGACCAACTGAAGGTCCTTTGAAAGTATAATTAAGTGACAACTACAATCAGTATCTAAATTTTTCCTGAAATGTATCCAGGTCTTGGACTATTTGAAGGCATATGTTGCATCCACTGCATATATCCTTCTTTCTCATGGATCTCTCATTTGGTTTTCAAGGCTTGGTCCATAAAGATTGGAGATTTCCTTGATAGTTCCCATCCCTGGACATTAGAACTGATCATTTCTTCTTTATATTTTCACAGAACATGAAAGTGAAAGTGAAGTCGCTCAGTCATGTCCAACTGTTTGTGACCCCATGAACTATAGCCGACCAGGCTCCTCCGTCTGCGGGATTTTCCAGGCAAGAATACTGGAGTGGGTTGCCATTTCCTTCTCCAGGGGACCTTCCCAACCCAGGGATCGAACCCGGGTCTCTCCCATTGTAAGCAGACACTTAACCGCCTGAGCCACCAGGGAAGTTGTTTGGTTTCAATTAATGATTGATTCATTCTCCAACTGTATATAGAATTATACATGAGACAGGACAGTTCTTTGCTGAACACATACTATCTGCCAAATAAAACAATAATTCTAAAATGATACAGTTTATTTACTCTGACATTGACTACCTTCATTTCAACTAAATAATTAAAAATTGAAAACTAAAGTACAAGCCGGACTTCACAAGCGGCACTAGTGCTAAAGAACTTGCCTGCCAGTGCAGGAGACATAAGAGACTTGGGTTCAATCCCTGGGTAGAGAAGATCCCCTGGAGTAGGGCATGGTAACCCACTCCAGTATTCTTGCCTGGAAAATCCACAGACAGAGGGGCCTGGCAGGCTATAGCCCATGGGGTCACAAAGAGTTGGACATGAGTGAGCAACCAAGGCTATGGTTTTTCCAGTGGTCATGTATGGTTGTGAGAGTTGGACGGTGAAGAAAGCTGAGCACTGAAGAATTGATGCTTTTGCACTGTGGTGTTGGAGAAGACTCTTGAGAGTCCCTTGGACTGCAAGGAGATCCAATCAATCCATCCTAAAAGAGATCAATCCTGGGTGTTCATTGGAAAGTCTGATGTTGAAGCTGAAACTGCAATACTTTGGCCACCTCATGTGAAGGGTTGACTCATTGGAAAAGACCCTAATGCTGGGTAGGATTGGGGGCGGGAGGAGAAGGGGACGACAGAGGATGAGATGGTTGGATGGCATCACCGACTCGATGGACATGGGTTTGGGTGGACTCCGGGAGTTGGTGATGGACAGAGAGGCCTGGCGTGCTGCAATTCATGGGGTCACAGAGAGTCGGACACGACTGAGCGACTGAACTGAACTGAGCAACCAACACTACACTACTACTAAAGTACAAGCCATTTAAATCACACATTTGCCAAACAGAAGGGTAATCCTGTTACTTAAATTTTGACAAATTACATAATCTCTATTAACATGATAGAAATATTGCTGTTTTGAACTGTTGGAAAAATAAAGTCCTTATCTGCTTATATCATTTAAAATACATTAATTCCTTTCTCTAACATCAAGCTACCAAGAGCATTTTGACACAACTTACACATGGTTTTCCAACAATATTTTCTAAACCCCATGTTTTAATTCAAGCCCTGTTCACAAATACTGTTTTATAACTCTTGGGAATAAAATAAATGGGCTATAATAGTAGCATATTTTCCTGAGATATAAAGAAGTGAAGTGAGGTGAAAAGTTCCTCAGTCATATCTGATTCTTTGTGACCCCATGGATTATACAGTCCATGGAATTCTCCAGTCTAGAATACTAGAGTGGGTAGCCTTTCCCTTCTCCAGGGGATATTCCCAACCCAGTGATGGAACCTCAGCCTCCCGCACTGCAGGCAGATTTTTTACCAGCTGAGCCACAAGGGAAGCCCACGAGTACTGGACTGGGTAGTCTATCCCTTTTCCAGGGGATCTTCCCAACCTAGGAATCAAATCGAGGACTCCTGCTTTGCAGGCAGATTCTTTACCAACTGAGCTATCAGAGAAGCCCTACAAGATATAAAGACATATGCCCTTAATCCCTTAAATCTCATATTATATAGGATTATAAAGATTACATGGGAACACTTCTCACATTTTTGCATGTGTTTTACTAATTCAAATGCCTATCTTCTGATGTATTATCAGAAGACCTGTGTCATCAAAAGAGCTCTTCATATGAACCAATGATCCCATGTTTTAAGAGTAACATAAGGACTTCTACAACAGTAGTAGACATATTCTTTCATCAATATTTTACTTTTGAGTCTAATTCCTCTAAAAGTGAACAATAAACAAATAATTTTTTAAAGCAATATGCTTTTTATTTATAGCATTTTAAATTTTCAGACAAATAAGCAACAAAGAGTTGCTCTATCCCCCCATTTATCTGATTATTGTTTTATAATAGTATAGTACCTCTATCAGAAATAATGAAATAATATTAAATTATTATCAATAAAAGGACAAAGTTTATTCAGATTTCCTCAGTTTTTACCTAACATTCTTTTTTTGTTCCATGATACCACATTGTATTTATTCCTCACATCTACTATGACATTATGATTTATAATTAGAAATATATATTTGGTTTTTGTCCCCATTTCTGGTACAGAGCTCCTAAAACCTGGAGGGGGGAGGATTTCTTAAGTGAAGAGAGTAATCAAGTTTTCCCTTGTTATGTTAATGAAGTGACTCTGGAATGCCCCTAATTCATCATATAAGGCTTGGTAACCACTGGGACCTACCATGTGATTGAGGATGGAAACTTTCAGTCCCACACCCCTGACCTCTGTGCTGGGAAAAGGGGTTGGAAATTGAATCAACAGCTAAAAGCCAATGACTAATTAACCATTTCTATGTAATGAAGCCTCTATAAAAACCCAATAGGACAGGGTTCAGAAAGCTTCCAGCTATGGGAACCAGAACACTTCTGTGTGCTACCATGCTGGACCCCAAAAGTGCAGGAGGATAGAAGATCCTTTGTTTGGAGCTTCACCCTATGAATCTCTTCATCTGGCTATTGTTTCATATCCTTTAATATCCTTTGTAATATATTGGTAATCTAATGAGTAAATGGGTTCCTGTGAACTGTTCCAGCAAATGTTTCTAACCTAAGCAAGGGATTATGGGAACCTGTGATTTATAGTCAGTTGGCCAGAAATATACATAATAACCTGGATTGCAACTGGCATCCTCCATGTGTAGCTTTTTGGTCAGAAGCACAGGGGACCTGGGCTTGTGGTTGGCCTCTAAAGTGGAAGGTGGTCTTATGGGACTGAGCCTTTTACCTGTGGAATCTGATTCTATCTCTACGTAGACAGCATCAGAGTTGAGCTGAATTTTCAGATACTCTGCTGCCATTTGAGGACTGCTTGTTGGTGTGGGAAAGCCTACACATATATACATACACACACACACTGAAATTGGTCCACAAATCTACACACACACACACACACAGATTGGTTCACAAATCTATCTCCTTAGGCTTCTCTTGGCTGTGACAGTTTCTGACACTTCCCTTGTTTCTCATGACCTTACCAATATTGAGAAGTACTAGTCAGGAATATTATAGAATACTCTTCCATCAAAATTTTTCTGATATTTTTCTCATGATTAGCCCTAGGTTAGGGGTTTTAGATGGAAGATTATAGAGGTAAAGTACTATTTTTATGATATCACACCACTTCATATCAACTGTACAGACTCTTCTATTATAACAATGTTGTTGTTTTTCCTTTACCATACTGTACTCCTTGGAAACAAATCATTATGTGCAGCCCATACTTAAAGTGGGGGAAATTATGGTACTCTCATTTAAAGTACCACTCCAGTACTCTTGCCTGGAAAATCCCATGGATGGAGGAGCCTGGTAGGCTACAGTCCATGAGGTCGCGAAGAGTCGGACATGATTGAGTGACTTCACTTTCACTTTCCTGCATTGGAAAAGGAAATGGCAACCCACTCCAGTGTTCTTGCCTGGAGAATCCCAGGGACGGTGAAGCCTGGTGGGCTGCCGTCTGTGAGGTCACACAGAGTCGGACACGACTGAAGCGACTTAGCAGCAGCAGCAGCAGCATTTAAAGTATTTATATAATTTATTTGGAACAAATGGTAATTTCTAATAAATAAAGATATTTACTTCCTACAAAAGAAAAAAATTGCTATCAACTTAATTCTGAGGGTTGATTTAATCTATTCTATTGACTATATCAATCTATTGACTGGTCCCATCACTCCATGGGAAATAGATGGGGAAACAGTGGAAACAGTGTCAGACTTTATTTTTTTGGGCTCCAGAATCACTGCTGATGGTGACTACAGCCATGAAATTAAAAGACGCTTACTCCTTGAAAGGAAGGTTATGGCCAACCTAGATAGCATATTTAAAAGCAGAGACATTACTTTGCCAACAAAAGTCCGTCTAGTCAAGGCTATGGTTTTTCCAGTGGTCACGTATGGATGTAAGAGTTGGACGGTGAAGAAAGCTGAGCGCCGCAGAATTGATGCTTTTGAGCTGTGGTGTTGGAGAAGACTCTTGAGAGTCCCTTGGACTGCAAGGAGATCCAATCAATCCATCCTAAAAGAGATCAATCCTGGGTGTTCATTGGAAGGTCTGATGTTGAAGCTGAAACTCCAATACTTTGGGCACCTCATGCGAAGGGTTGACTCATTGGAAAAGACCCTAATGCTGGGTAGGATTGGGGGCGGGAGGAGAAGGGGACGACAGAGGATGAGATGGTTGGATGGCATCACCGACTAGATGAACATGGGTTTGGGTAGACTCCGGGAGTTGGTGATGGACAGAGAGGCCTGGCGTGCTGCAATTCATGGGGTCGCAAACAGTCGGACACAACTGAACAACTGAACTGAACTGATTGACTATATTTTCAATGTGACTATTATTTTTCTAAAGCAACTGAGCAACTGAAAGTGAGTACATTATTTTTCTTCATCCCAAAGCATTTTTGACAAAATAGTTAATACTCTAGAAAATGTCTCCGTAAATGAAATTTGCTCTGTAACAAATACGGTATGGTTAAAGAGAAGCACACATAGTTGAGTTGCCTCTTCATATAATATATTTGAAATGCCTCATGATCTATAATTATTCTCAAGAACTCCCAATCAAACTTTATTATAGATCACTGAATTGTATCTTAATCTTTTTATACGGATAATATTTTTATAAGATAAATCCATATTTTTATAATGAATTCATGTACTCATTCATTCATTGCTGAATACTGTCTGATACCTCTCCTCTGCTCTCTCCCAAGATATGCATGCCCATGTGCACACACAGAGTCACTCAACTATTTCCATTCTAAACGAAACTATAGAGCATGCCTATGGGAATGGGATACATGCCTTTCTTTACTACAGTAAACGAGCAGGTTTTAAAAAGCTATTAATTGAACTCTACTTATTTATAAGGCGCAAAATAAAACAGTGACAAGAAATAAACAGAGTTCAATCTGATTTGTTTTAGTTACACATAAATTCATGTCTATGTAATGTTCCTAAAATATATTTACAAGAGTTTTTATTTTTTATTCTGCCATAACCAAAGAAATGTAAATATATACTTTTTGTTATTAATTCTGAAATGATCATGACAGAGGCAGTTTTGTGACAGTTTTGGTATTCAGAGAAAGAAATAAATCATATTTAGCATCTGTCTAATTTAATACTAAGCTAAATTGTATCTATTATAGGATGAACGGCATCTCTAGGTAGGCATTCAGAGGCTATATCAGAGGCTACATGCCTGCGTGCTCCCTCTCTTTGTGATCCCATGGACTGCAGACCGTCAGGCTCTTCTATTCATGAAATTCTCCAGGCAAGAATACTGGAGTGGGTTGCCATTTCCTTCTCTAGGGGATTTTCCCCACTGAGAGATCGAATCTGCATCTCCTGAATTGGCAGGTGGATTCTTTACCACTGAGCCACCTGGGAAGCCCCTCAGAGGCTACTAATAAATAACCAAATGTGTGAGAATAAATTCTGAGCCCTAAG
Organism: Giraffa tippelskirchi; assembly: GCF_054371585.1. Classification (NCBI taxonomy): domain Eukaryota; kingdom Metazoa; phylum Chordata; class Mammalia; order Artiodactyla; family Giraffidae; genus Giraffa; species Giraffa tippelskirchi. The sequence goes on along the minus strand of NC_137275.1, from coordinate 76,486,888 downwards.
ATAAGACCATCTATGTGTTTACAGATGGGCAAAGTAAACAAGAGGTATCTCCTAAAGTAAATACATGTGAGACACACATCATAACGTAATTCTCCAAGGAGAACACATTCTTTGACTGTAAACTTGGTTCACCTTCATCAATGAGTTTAAAACATCATTTTGACATTCTGATTTTCATATTATTTACTTAATATTTCACTGTTTAAAAATACATATTTTTTTCTATATAATTCTGTTACCCACAAAATGTATGGAAGAAGCATTTCCTTTTTTGTCGTTGGAGAGTTATGAGTCAGAGAAATATGATAATGTAGAAGAAGAAAAAGAGAAATGACAGATTCAGCTGTGAAATTCTGCTTAATAAAACAACTCTGCATTTGCATAACAGGATAAAGCTTTTGCATTCTTAGCAAATATATTCATCTCCTGAGGAGTATTGAAAATATAAAGGTAGAAAAGGAAAAATTAAAGTTAGATTAGCAAATCTATCTTAACACTTGTTTGATTTAGAACCTATGGGCATCATACCTGCAAACTGTGTCAGGCAGGACCTGTCAGTACTAAAAATCTAGCTAATATAACAAAACCACAGGTATGCCTCTGAGAGAAATGAGTTTCTCTTCCTAGTGGCTATAATAAGATTGCAAAAGCAGGATGATTAACACTAGCATTCTAATGATGAAGAGTATAGGTTGCTTTATTCTAGAATATCAAAAATCTCATCACACCTCTAACATCAAAATTAGCACATATAAATATATATTACTAAATATAATTAAAATCAAATTTAAAATACATTGGAATTTCAAACTTACATTGACCATGTGTACATACACTTAAGAACATATAGTTGATAAAAATACCCCTGCTTAAACTTTTATTTAAATTGCAGTCTTCTTTCCACCTGGTGTTCAATCATGTTTCATGAAAATAATCACTATAACTTTGGAGTACAGTTGTTGAATATAATCGACCACAAATTTTTAAAGAATGCCATAAAAGCATCTTATAGTACATTATCTAGACTCAGAGTTACTTAACAGAGTTTTAACATATTGTAATTTATAATACTCATGAATGTTATTATAATCTATAAACAAAAATGTGTCAGTCGCTCAGTCATGTCTGACTCTTTGAAATCCCATGGAATGTAGCCAGCCAGGTGCCTCTGTCCATGAGATTTCCCAGGCAAGAATACTGGAGAGGGTTGCCATTTCCTTCTCCAGGATGTCTTCTCAAGATCGAACCCAGTTTTCCTGCATTGCAGGCAGTCTCCTGCATTTCAGGAGGATTCTTTACTGACTGAGCCACCAGGGAAGCAGTTATAATATATAACCAAAAAAGTGTTAGTTGCTCAATTGTGTCTGACTCTGAAACCCCATGGACTGTAGCCAGTTAGATACCTCTGTCTATGGAATTCCATGCAAGAATATTGGAGTGCATAGCCATTCTCTTCTCCAGGAGATCTTTCCAACCCAGGGATCAAACCTGGGTCTCCTGAATTGCAGGCAGACACTACCATCTGAGCCACCAGGGAACGTATATAACTAAAGTGAAAAGTGAAGTTGCTCAGTCGTGTCTGACTCTTTGTGATCCCATGGACTGTAGCCCACCAGGCTCCTCCATCTATGGAATTTTGCAGGTAAGAGTACTGGAGTGGGTTGCCATTTCCTTTTCTAGAGGATCTCCCTGACCTAGGGATCAAAACCGGGTCTTCCGCATTACGGACAGACGCTTTACCGTCTGAGCCACCAGGGAAGCCCCATATATAACTAAAAGGTTAATTCAAATCCTTCTAGTCTACATTCTATTTTTTTGCAAGTTATATGATGCTGAGTAAGACACATTCTGCATGGATTTAAAGTCCCTCACATACACAGATTGTTAGATTAGAACATATATAAATTCCCTTCCTTTTCTAAAATGATTTGATCTTTTTTAGTATTTTTAATACTTTTTATCCTAATTCTCTGGTGTTACAGAAAAAATCCTCAATGAAATAAGCAACTGTATCTGTAGGAAGAGTATCTCTATTAGTTACTACTAGAGTAAAAAATGTGAATATAGCTTTGGTTACTAGTCACACAAAAATAACCTTTAACATTGAAAAATCCTCTACTGCCTGGTTAGAAAGAAAACTGTGCTTGATAATTACTGACTTTTGAAGATCAAAACATGAAGTGTATTTTTGCTTTCTGTAGATATATTACATCCTTATCCTACAAAAACACGTTTAAATATTCTTAAAAAGAATAATCTAGTGTTTGAGACATTTTCATTGAGATCGTTCAGAACAATTTAAAAGCAATTCCTCCAGACACAGAAGCACAGAATTATTCAGAAAAGTATACTGCCAAGTACCAACTGGAAGAACTATCATTACTTGTTAATATTTTATGATGACCTTTATTGATATATATCATAAATCATATATTTAAAATTAACAAGCAATCCTTTTATGCCAATAGTTACACATTTAGTATTTTATTTTACAGCAAAAGTAAAAAAACAAAGTCCTAATTTGTCTTCAACTGTTTAAAAACATGTGAGAAAAAAGAAAAATAGTTACAGGATTAAAAATTGCACATATAATTCTTAAGTACTATTTGCTTTTGAAAGGTTGGTCTATTACTTTTCAGCTAAATGTAAATATTTATTTCTTTAATCTTTTCTTTATTATTAACTCCTATTCAGAGAATTCTTTCTCACCCAAGCCTTTATTGCATTTTATGTAAATAAGTTTAAGTATCATTGCTCCTAAAGCTCATTCTTCCTAGTGTAGCCCATGGAAATACTTATTTCCCCTGAACATATCATATCTATTTCGCCCTTATCATCATTGCCTAGTATTACATTCATTTTCTCATGAGCACATACTGACTCTTTAATATGTCAGTGGTTTTCAGATTTTATTTTAGCAGTTGAACACTGATAGTTAATAAGAAAGGAAAGAACATTTCAGGATGAGAAAACAGCACTTCAAACATCATAGAGATAAGAGAGAACATGGTTCATTCAAGTCACTGATCTAGTCCAATTTATTCCCTACGCTGCCAAAGAAAACTGGGCTTCCCTGAAGTTATCCAGTGTTTCACACTTTCCTCTAAGAATTTCAACTTGCTACACTGTTTCCCCCATCAACTCACTGAACACCCACTTATCCTTCATGTAAAAGTGTAAATATCATCTCCTCAAGAAGTCTTTTCTTGCCAGCAAAATAGATATATCCTTCTATGGTACACTGCTTTTTTCTTCCTTAACAATTGTTTTAAAAAGACTTTTCCATTAGACCATATGCTGCATGGTCCTGGCTTGCCACAATAATCTTAGGGCTGATAGTAAGCCTTCAATAGATGCTTGCTGCTGCTGCTGCTGCTAAGTCACTGCAGTCCTGTCTGACTCTGTGCGACCCCACAGACGGCAGCCCACCAGGCTCCCCCATCCCTGGGATTCTCCAGGCAAGAACACGGGAGTGGGTTGCCATCTCCTTCTCCAGTGCAGGAAAGTGAAAAGTGAAAGTGAAATTGTTCAGTCGTGTCCGACTCTTAGTGATCCCATAGACTGCAGCCTATCAGGCTCCTCTGTCCATGGGATTTTCCATGGACATACTGGAAGTGGTTGCCAAGAGTACTGGAGTGGGTTGCCATTGCCTTCTCCCTCAACAGATACTTGCTGGAAGTCAATTGTGCTATGTAGAAAAGGTGATAAAGGCAATGCCAAAGAATGCTCAAACTACTGTACAATTGCACTCATCTCACACACTAGTAAAATAATGCTCAAAATTCTCCAAGCCAGGCTTCAGCAATACGTGAACCATGAACTTCCAGATGTTCAAGCTGCTTTTAAAAAAGGCAGAGGAACCAGAAATCAAATTGCCAACGTCCGCTGGATCATCGAAAAAGCAGGAGAGTTCCAGAAAAACATCTATTTCTGCTTTATTGACTATGCCAAAGCCTTTGACTTGTGGATCACAATAAACTGTGGAAAATTCTGAAAGAGATGGGCATACCAGACCACCTGACCTGTCTCTTGAGAAACCTGTATGCACATCATGAAGCAACAGTTAGAATTGGACATGGAAAAACAGACTGGTTCCAAATAGGAAAAGGAGTACGCCAAGGCTGTATATTGTCACCCTGCTTATTTAACTTATATACAGAGTACATCATGAGAAACACTGGACTGGAATAAGCACAAGCTAGAATCAAGATTGCTGGGAGAAATATCAATAACCTCAGATATGCAGATGACACGACCCTTATGGCAGAAAGTTGAGAGGAACTAAAAAGCCTCTTGATGAAAGTGAAAGAGGAGAGTGAAAAAGCTGGCTTAAAGCTCAACATTCAGAAAACTAAGATCGTGGCATCTGGTCCCATCACTTCATGGGAAATAGATGGGGAAACAGTGGAAACAGTGTCAGACTTTATTTTTGGGGGCTTCAAAATCACTGCAGATGGTGATTGCAGCCATGAAATTAAAAGACGCTTGCTCCTTGGAAAGTTATGACCAACCTAGATAGCATAATAAAAAGCAGAGACATTCCTTTGCCAACAAAGGTCCGTCTAGTCAAGGTTATGGTTTTTCCAGTAGTCATGTATGGACGTGAGAGTTGGACGGTGAAGAAAGCTGAGCGCTGAAGAACTGATGCTTTTGAACTGTGGTGTTGGAGAAGAATCTTGAGAGTCCCTTGGACTGCAAGGAGATCCAACCAGTCCATCCTAAAGTAGATCAGTCCTGAGTGTTCATTGGAAGGACTGATGTTGAAGCTGAAACTCCAATACTTTGGCCACCTGATGCGAAGAGTTGACTCATTGGAAAAGACCCTGATGCTGGGAAGGATTGGGGGCAGGAGGAGATGGGGCCGACAGAGGATGAGATGGGTGGATGGCATCACTGACTCGATGGACATGAGTTTGAGTAAACTCCGGGAGTTGGTGATGGACAGGGAGGCCTGGCGTGCTGTGATTCATGGGGTCGCAAAGAGTCGGACATGACTGAGTGACTGAACTGAACTGAACTTATTAGAACTTGGGAATTTTGTAAGACATACTAATGAAATTGGACCATAAAGAAGGTCTGAAGAAGAACTGGTGCTTTCGAGCTGTGGTGTTGGAGAAGACTCTTGAGAGTCCCTTGAAATCAACAAGATCAAACCAGTCAATCCTAAAGAAAATCAACCCTGAATATTCATTGGAAGGACTGATGCTGAAACTGAAGCTCTAATACTTTGGCCACCTGATGAGAAGAGCCAACTCATTATAAAAGCCCCTGATGCTGGGAAAAATTGAAGGCGGAGGAGAAGGGGACAACAGAGGACGAGGTGTTTAGACGGTATCACCTACTCAATGTACATGAGTTTGAGCAAGCTCCAGCAGATGGTGAAGGACAGGGAAGCCTAGTGTGCTGCAGTCCGTGGGATCGCAAAGAGTCAGACATGAGTGAGCGGCTGAACAACAACAACAACATCTAATGAAATTAGGATTATAAAAAAAGCAATAAGGGAATATTAAAATTTTTAAGAGTATATGAATGTCCAATATCAGGCTGGCATATTAGAATGCATTGTGGGCAATATGGAGAACGGATTAGTGGAGCCAAGCATGTCAGGAGAAAGAACAATATTAATCCTCCAGTAGCAGTTACAATAATCTACTTGGGAGAGCATACTCTTGTGGGGAAAATGCTCTACTAAACCATTTTAGAGATGGAGCCTCTGCCTTCAGTCCTATGAAACAGTTGACATCGAGCTCTGAGAGTAGCCTATAGACCTGCTTTGCATGAATAAAGGACGGAAAAAAGACATATGGGCCAGAATCTGGAGAAGAATGTGGCTGTAAGAAAGAAACTGACGTTAGTCCAGAAGGGAAAGCAAAATGGAACTCTTGAATACTCTATCTACCTTCTCTCTCACCAGAACTAGATGATTACTCTACGTTGACTCCAAATTCTGAAATAAAGTCAACATTAATCATGAAACTATTTTATTTGAGAGAAATTTTTTGTGCAGAGGGGTAAGAGATGGAAAATTGAAAGAGACCTTGGATTCTACATCAAGGTTGGCATGGGAGGGAAAAAATAAAAAACAGAAACAAACATGACATTAATGGACACTGTTGCCAGAGAAAGGGTCTCAGAAATCAACTGGGTCACATAGAGTTACAGGAAGATAATACTGGCCCAAATAAAGGCTGAATTAGGAACTGTGGAGAGAAGAGAATAGAATTAAGAATAGCTAGAAAGCAGAATCAATTAAAGCGGGTGACACATGGCTTCAGATTTTTTAAGTCTGCATGATGTTGGTGTCATTTACCAAAAGAGGAAATAAATAGGGCAAAAACAAATTAAGAGGCAAGAAGAATAAGGTTAATCTTGAATCTTTTAAACCTAAAGTATAAAAATGACATTGAATAAAATTACTAGCAGACTTTTATATACATGGATCTGAACATCAGGAGAGAGGCTTAAACTGAAGGTAGATACTTTGGAGTCAGAAAGTGATGGTTGAGCTTGACCTCTCATTTTCACACAGTAATAAAAATGTAGACTATGAGATAAAAATGTAATTCTTAGTAACAGAAATCTCTTCTTCTCTCAAGGGTAGTGTTTTTAACATGTAAGGATAATGAAGATCATAGTAGGTAGGACTAAGAAAAAATATAAACATATAAATGCATGGATAAGCATACAATAAAATATGCTATATATTCTATGTACACAAGTAGAGAACGATGAGTCCTGTAATTACTACCATACTAAAGATGATATTTTACATTTCAAATGATAAAATAATATAAAAGCAAATATGGCTCTATTAAGAGTGACCAAGAATTGATGCTTTTGAGCTGAGTGCCAAAGAATTGATGCTTTTGAACTGTGGTGTTGGAGTAGACTCTTGAGAGCCCCTTGGACTCCAAGGAGATCCAACCAGTCCATCCTAAAGGAAATCAGTCCTGAATATTCATTGGAAGGGCTGATGCTGAAGCTGAAACTCCAATATTTTGGCCACCTGATGTGAAAAACTGACTCATTTGAAGATCCTGATGCTGGGAAAGACTGAAGGCAGGAGAAGGGGACAACAGAGGATGAGACAGTTGGATGGTATCACCGACTCGATAGACGTAAGTTTGAGTAAGCTCTGGGAGTTGGTGATGGACAGGAAAGTCTGGTGTGCTGCAGTCCATGGTGTCAGCAAAGAGTCACACATGACTGAGCAACTGAACTGAACTGAACTGAAGACTGTCCGGTCAGAACTGGGTAGTATTCTGGATTCTTTAAATGGAGGCAATCTGAAGTCAAAGATACATAGGTTAATACTTCATCCCTAGGGGTCTCTCAGAGATTCCTATTATCTAAAAAATTGTTTTGGATCTAAGATACCACTGACTGCAAGACACCATATTATATAATTATTTAAAAGAATTAAACTGCTGTCAATCTAATACATGATGCTAAAATATCTTCATTAAAAATATATCAAAATCAGAGATATTATAAAATTAAATAATGTGAATCTTTATATTACTAAAATATTTTACTAAAAAGAACCACCTGGTAAAATTAGTGATAATGTTTATTTCCATTTTTCCTCAGGATATTTTTTTATCATTATTCATCTCAATAATATGCACTTTAATAACATTCTGATCTATGAATACTTTAATGAAGGAGCAGGCCCAACTTACTATTGGTGCCAAGAGATCCCAAAAGTCCAGATATCTTAGTGCATATGAGTGATACTTAATTAGAAGACAAAATGTCACAAGAAGACAATAAAAAAGCTTTTCAATTCTCTTAATCATCTTCAAACATGGACATATTTGCCATGACAGGCTGGTTTAACCCATCACTCAGATCATATTTTTATATATCCTACCAATTTTAGGATGTGGAGAGCAGATTGTACTTGAGACAAAGTTTTAAAATGTTTCAGTACAGGAGAAATTTCCTCTGTCTAAATCTTATTCAGAATATCCATTTGCAGCCTAGGCTAAAAATGTTTTTTGTCCTCTTACCCAAAGTATCCTGCCTAAAAATAAAGATATCAGAAAATTAAAGTAGTTTGGTTAACAACCTCATATCTGGTTCTGTGGGCTCTTTAGAATGGGAACAGGGTCTAGTCTTCTATTTAATCTGGATACTTGACCGCTGGCTGAGCATGGATAACAAATCCTGACCAGAAGCCTTATTTTACTATTTATGTTGCAGAGTTCAGATGTGTCATCTTCAGAGTTTAACACAATGTTACACAGCTGTTGTTCCATCAAATGATCCAGCAAAGTAAAAGGTCAACCAGCAGAAATAAGAGGAAAATCTGACTTTTATGGATGATGAGAAAAGGACTTGATATGTAATTATAACATCTCAAACAATAGGGAAAATATGGATAGAGCATGCTTCCATTTACAAATGGTCTTTCTGTCTTTCTCAGCGGGGAAATTGAGACCTAAACCCACCATCTCCAAAGCAGGCAATTGTCTATATGATTATCATTTTACTATTTTATTGTCTTTATTGGAGAAACTTCACTATTCCAAATAACTTCATTGTTCATTGCAGGGCTTTCCCAGAAGTCCTACCAATTCTTCATAGAAATCATCAACAGACAATTTATCCCCTAAGAATCATTAAATTCTTCTCCTTAAAATTCTCACCTTGCTATTTCCACAAATCCAACACTACAAAACCATTTTATCATAATTTTTTTTTTATCCAATCCCAATCAAATCTTCAAACTAAAAGATCTGCTTTAAACCAAATTCAGACTCTCAATAAATCTCAACTCGATTTTTCCCCTCCAAAAGACAATGAGATCAGCAGAGGTGGCATTTTCCCCTCACTTCAATAAGCAACTAACAGTGATTTCTTATCAAAACAACTAGAAAAGAATTACTTTTCAAGAGCATTTTATATAATACTATTGCTCACACCAGTCTACTATTAATAATTATTTCGACAAGTTTTGGTCTCATTTTAGGCTATCCTCGCATACTAAGATGTATGGTTATAGACAAAAGGTCCTCATAAGAATGAGATCCCCAATTCCAGTGTAAACTTTTGGAAATTTTGGTTACTAAGATGGAGAAACAGAACATAAATAAAAGGGTCAAGATGCTACAGTGACCTCTATTGCTATAGTGACATCTATTATAACCCAAGGAAAAGGAACTCTGTAACTGTTTTTGGTGTATAAAATTACAACTTAATTTGTTGTAATAGTGTGAATGTTCATTATTATTTCTCTCTTTTCTGCCCCAGGCACTGTAGAAAACTACGTTTCAAGTCAGTGGTTATTTTTCTTGTTGGTGAGCAATTTTAAATACATAAATATCCTAATTCTTCATAAGAAAGACCAGCATTTGCTTTCTTAATCACTTGTTCATTTTAACAGTGACAGCTGATACTGCTGGCATTATCCAAGCAATTGTGTGGAGATGTCACCACATAATTATACAAGGCCATGAAATTTTATATTGAGACACATATTTTCTTTCTAATTGCTTCAGAAAAACTATGCTGAATGAAAGAAACCTCTTCCTTTGACTGTATCCTCTAATGAACTTAGGCCTTTGACCTGCTCTTTGGAAGAGCAGAAGAGAGTTTATAGCAGTAGGAAATCCCACAATAGCAGGTTGCAAGTAAATTATATGACTTCATTAAAATTGTTGTCAATTTATATTAAATTAGGTCAGAATGTATAAACATTTTTCAGCTATAGTTGATTAGACCCTAAAAACAGTTTTATCTAAAAGCTCTTTGTAGCTAAAGCAATCCACTTGAAGCATAGCAGTCTGACAAAATAGCCAGTCACTTTCAAATTACAAATGTCTTATTCTGTTAGCGACAATAATAAAAAATAAAATAATTAATGGCAATTGTGCTTACTAAATGGAACTGGTGAATTTCTTAATAACAAGCCAATTCCTACTACACACTCGATGACCTTGAACAAGACCAGTAAAACTCTAAGTATTCATGGGGGGTAGAAGCAGGAGAGGTTCTACTGCATAATATCTGAAATTCTCTTTCAATTAGGGTCTTTCTTCTGTCATTTAAAGATACCATATAACATCATGAACTAAAAACCAAAAACAATGAACCCAGGTGAATATCATTTTGAAAAACAGTAAGTCTGAAATATAAAAATGGGAATTGAAAGCAAAGTATCAAATTAATGAACTCATTATTGGTCAATTAATGAACTTATTAGTCAAAACCAAGGAATAAACAAAAAGCATTAAAAATCTGATCTATCCATCCTGAAAATAGATATTATGGACAACTGCACAGTCTTGAGTTTAAGTAACAATATGATACCTATACTCTATCAGTAGGCCATAAATAAATTATTGAATTTTCAAGAATGATTATTAGTAAACCTTCTCACACACTCTACTTTTGTCTAGCCATTCATTTGCAAGAATGTGGGGAAGGTATACAGGGAGAAACATAAAATTTATTTAAAAAGCATTTTAAATATATTCCAATTTTACAATCTGGAATCCTTATGAAATTATACTTTATGGATAAAGTTTACAAAGAATTAAGAAATATTTTGCTGTTGACATATAAAAAAGAAAAAAAAAACAGCTCAGATAGATATATTTCCTAAGTGAATTATATAGCTTAGCATCTTATCAGAGCATGCAGTATACAAATTTTTTCTCAATGAATCAAGACGATAATAATTTTCACATGCAATTGAATAATACGTTGCAATACACAATGCCTCATGCAATGGAATAATCCATTGCAATACACAATGCCTCATGACCTGCTGATTGATATGGTGATATCTGTACTTACATTAAATGCTCCCAATACTATTCTGCTTTTTGACTGAGTCTACATTTCACAGCTTTTATGCATTTTCCTCTTGCATTTTTTTTTTTGCTAGTGATACTTATTTTTCACCACATTCAGCATATCTGCTTAAAGCAACCCTTTCCCCTTTTCTAAGATGTAACTATGATTTTCAGTGGCCTTGGAAAATATATTACTAAATATATTGAAATTCTGCTGTGTAAAATTAGAAGCAGCAAGATCCAGAAAGATAGTGAAAAAAACGCCTGTCATTTAATGTTAAGATCTGGCTATATGAACATCAGTAAATTTTTAACCACAGAGTACTTGCTTTCTCTACTGTAGTTGGGATATATTAACATTTATTTTTGAGTGTTACTGTGATAATTTGATGAGGTAACATATTTGAAATCCCTTGTAAACTGTGTCACAGCATACAAATATATAACAGGGTTACTATCATTATTATTAGAACAAGCTCGCCATCTAATGGCTATCAAATAGATAACAGGTCTAAGCCTTTCAAAACAGAAATGAAAAGGGCAATAGAACCTGGGGATTAAACCCATGAAAAGACTTCGGTCATGATTTTGTCTCCGCGTGTGCATGCTCCATCACGCCAACTCTTTCCCACGCCATGGAAGTAGCCTGCCAGGCTCCTCTGTCTGTGGAATTTTCCAGACAAGAATACTGGAGAGGGTTGCTATTTCCTACTCCAGGGAATCTTCCAGATCCAAGGATCAAACCCCTGTCTCCTGCATTGGCAGGTGGATTCTTTACCACTGAGCCACCTGGGAAACCCCTAATTTTGTCTTCACCGTTTTGCTACTCAAGCACTGTATTACAAAAGAACATTTTCCACTTCTGTTATAACTGCTTCTTCTCACAACTAAATGTCATTGAGAATTCTGTGAAAACGTTAGGCAGCATCAAGTCACCACGATGTAATTTAACACTATCTCTGCCACTCACTATCTCTGTGATCCTGGACTAGTAGTAGTACTCCTCTGGGTCTCCATTCGTTCATCCACAAAGCGAGAGTAGTGATGACTTCTAGCAAATTGCTGTTAGAATTAAATAGGATAATCCAAATATTTATAAATTACAGCTTACAAACAAAGCAAAATAGAAACATCTAAGTGTCTAGACTTTCAGTAAATAAACGTAAGTAAGCCTCAGCTTTTTGCATAAGGTCAAAGGCAAACATTTATAAGTGATGTTTGCAATTAAGTTAATAGAAAGAAAAGCCAATTTAAAACAAAAGCTTCAGTGTACTTGTTATCTGAAAATTTTATACAAACTAATTTTATTAATCAAATGATTCATAATGATTAAACACACAGCCTTCAGAATTAGCAAAACTTTGCTTTGGTTCTCCTAGGATATCCACTACCTACAATATTTTATCAAAATTTTAATTTTCTCAAATGTGAAAAAGATTATTCATCTCATCGAATTGATACATACATTCAACATGTTATTTTTTCTTATATTATTTTATTTAGTGCTATAATTGTATGTTTTGAAATAAATGATAGTTACAAAATTAATTGTGGCATTCTATATTAAAATTTGAGAAATACTATACTTGCAAATGTGGTTGAGAGCTTCCACTAATAAAGACTAGAAATATCACCAAAACTGGCAAAACCAGATTCCTACTGATGCTCAGGTACTTCATATTTTATTATGAATATTACAAAAAGTAGTATTTGCTACAGTTCTTAAAAATATTATATACTAGACATGTGACACAACATTCTACTCTGCTTTATTATTCCTCACAAAAAACTAATGAAGTAGACACGATTCTCATCTCTATTTTCAGATGAGAAAGGAAAGCTAAGAGAGATTAAATAATTTGTTCAAGTTTGGCCTGATTGCAGCAGAGATGTGTCTAACTCCAGAGTCCAGATTTTTAGCCACTACGTCATAATTTCAAAACTGTCATGCTTACTAGCTTTATATGATCAGATTGAAGATACATTACATGCACTTCTGACCAAGACATGCCAAACTTCTTAAAAACTTACAGTTGATTCTTATAATTTTCCCTGTGTGAATGTTGTTGCAATTTATATGTTACCAATCAAAGCCACTAGGGCTTCATCTCAGCTCTGCTGTGCTATTATCTATTAAAAATTAATAACAAAAATTATCTCCTTAATTAATAGGCACAGGAGGAGTTCCTAACTCACTGCAGAATTTTATATTGCTTATTCATCAAACTCAAAATAACTTAACAGCTACCTAATTAATTCCTAATTGATATCACTGGACCATTACTTACCCACTCGCATCTGGACATACACCAAGAGATAGTGGCCCTAGGTGTTTTTAGTTATACTGTTCAAAAATAAATAACAAAAACAATATAAAACTTCTCCAACCAATCATCCCAATAACCATTACATAATTTTTTTCAAATAATGATAAATAAGTGAAATATATTTTCAATTAAGTAACTCAACTGCAAATTGTAAATACCAAATTCAATACAAAGGAACAGGCTGGCTTTGCCTCTGAACATAAATGATTTTCATTGTTAAGTTTCAAAGTATTTAACACAGAAAATCAGTCTTTCTCTGAAAAATTGCTATTTTAAATATGTCATGGTATTTTGGACACATGACTAATACCTGAAAAAGTCTTCATGCATTTAAATGTATTGATTTTAACACAGAAATGTACCACCGGTTATAAGTAAAGTGACAATCAATTTTTGAATAATTAGTAGTAATAGAATACCATGTAAAATGTTACACAGATAATAAATGCCAATCAGAAAGGATACTTTCAAATATATATAATAATGATGAAACATTAAGTAATTAAGAGCAAAAAATAACCAATGATAGGACAAAAATCTTTGACAAAGAATTCAAGATTTCAAGAGAGTAAGCAAATTGCCATGGGCTCCTGTTTTATTCTGGGCAACTCTGAAAGGCACTTTCCATGTAAAGCTGTCACCCATTTGGGTAGGATGATATTTTGAGATAGGTATTTTTATTGTCAAGTGACAAATGAGGGAAAAGGGCACAGGAAGATTGGATCACTTGCCTAAGGCAAAGCTGAATTTCTAGCTTGGATGTATCTGTCTCTAAAGTGTTTCTTCTCTTTTGATATTAATTTGTGGTTTCTTTAATTTGAATGAATTTTAAAATGCAATTTCCTCACAGAGAGTTATTGTGAGGATAACTTGAACTAGCTTAGACAAAGAGCATGACTTACAGGCATCTAATTTTTCTTCCTATCAACTTATATGTCCAGCTACAAATTGCTAAAATTTATTGTATACAACCCACTCCTAGTATTAACCAAAGAAAGAGTTGGAGAAACAGCACCTTAACGAATATGTTCCAAATAAGTAACACACAGCCGTGTTTTAGCCTCCTTTCCTTTCAAATCTAACTCATTTAGTTACTTATGAGGCTTCAATGTCAAACGAGCCAGGCGCATGCTTCCCATCAGCTTCTGCCTCTTTGAAGGCAGTACTAGGAAAAGCCTCAATAGACACTGACCTTGTTTTAGTTCACTGCGCAGAAGAACAGCTACAGATTAAATGCTCCAAAACCAAAAAGCTCAAATTCTTATTCTTTATAAAACAGTATGCACTGTTTAATAGTTAACTGGTACTTTGATTGCATCTATTTATAGAAACCCTACACAGTTACACAAAGGTTACATTTTGCAAACAGTTCATTTTGGAGGACTCACAGAGAAGGGTTAGTGGCTCAGTCCTGTGGATTCTTTGCAGTCTCATGGACTGAAGCTCACAAGGCTCTTCTGTCCCTAAAATTTCCCAGGCAAGAATACTGGAGTGGGTTGCCATTCCCTTCTCCAGGGGATCTTCCTGACCCACGAATCGAACCTATGTCTCCTACATTACATGCAGATTCTTCACCATCTGAGTCACCAGGGAAGCCTCATCAGGAAGTAATACTGCTTAATTTTAGATATTCTATTAGGCTTTATAATTACCTTATGCCTGAGGAAGATACTTGGCATCCTTTATGTTAATTATTTTCAACTTTAAAATTATCTGGGGAATATGAACTATGGGCAAGGAATAAGATTTTACTTTTAGATTAAGCGAACTCCTCATAAAGCTCCTAGCTTTTGCTACACTGATGTGTCAACATTTAGAATTTCTTCCACTAAACTGGTAACACGATGCCACCAGTTCGTACTGAAAGAAGTTGCTGAGAAAACTAATGTTAGCAAATATTTTGGATTTGATAAAGATATATGAGCAAAATATTTTTCAGTTCTTGGTAACAAGAATTCTTTTATTTTAAAAAATGCATTGATTGACAAAATGATTGTTCTCAGTGTACTCAGCTGTTCAGTCGTGTCTGACACTTTGTGATCCCATGGACCTGTGGCTTCACTTTATTTTTCATGTACTTCCTTAATTATTACTTTATTTTTCTTGAATGATTATTTTGTAAGATGTTTAAATTAACAGAAAAATTATGAACCCCAAAATATAAAACTACATACAGAAAAACTGAGCAAAAATATACTATGGCGTTTTTCTCTGAGGCATTATATAGTTCATAACATGTGTATCAATGTAAAGATAATTTTACAGTCCCTTGTTTCAGTCTTAAAAATATTAAATGGGAGTAAATTTTGTTAGTACTTTTATTTTTCAAAAGACTGTTGAGGTACATCTAAACAACGTCACTGCTAATATCTTACATGACTCAATTCGTGGCAAAACACCACCCTACCAACATGAATAAGAGAGTACAAAAAAGTAGGGAAGTCACTAATAGATTTTTTTTTTAATTTATGAAGGTATAAATAGTATCTCACATTTTCCATTAAAAATAGCTGTTTTTGTTCTGACTTATGACATGAATTATAAATGATATTTTAAATAGAAAAACAGTAAATATTATACTTTGTTGTTGCTCAGTCACTAGGTCGTGTCTGACTCTTTGCAACACCATGGACTGCAGCAAACCAGGCTTCCCTGTCCTTCACCAACTCCCAGAGTTTGCACAAACTCATGTTCATTGAGTCAGTGATGACATCCAATCATATCATTCTCTGTCGTTTCCTTCTCTGTCGTTCCTCCTGCCTTCAATCTTTCCCAGCATCAGGGTCTTTTCAAATGAGTTGGTTCTTCGCATCCAGTGGCCAAGGTATTGGAGCTTCAGCTTCAGCATCAGTCCTTCCAATGAATATTAAGGATTGATTTCCTTTAGGATTGACTGATTGACCTCCTTGCATTCCAAGGGACTCTCAAAAGTCTTCTCCAGCATCACAGTTCAAAGGCATCTTCTTCAGCGTTCAACCTTCTTTATGGTACAACTCTCACATCCATAGAGGACTACTGGAAAAACAATAGCTTTGAATATATGGACCTTTGTTGGCAAAGTGATGTGTCTGCTTGTGAATACACTCTCTAGGTCTGTCATAGCTTTTCTTCCAACGAGCAAGAGTCTTTTAATTTCATAGCTACAGTCAATGTCCATAGTGATTTTGGAGTCTAAGAAAATTAAACCTGCCACTGTTTTCATTGTTTCCCCATCTATTTACCATGAAGTGATGGGAATAGATGCCATGATCTTAATTTTCTGAATGTTGAGTTTTAAGTCAGCTTTTTTTACCCTCCTCTTTCACCTTCATCAAGAGGATCTTTAGTTCCTCTTCACTTTGCCATTAGAGTCATACCATTTGCATATCTGAGGTTGCTGATATTTCTCCCAGAATTAGTGCTTCCAACTTGTGATTCATCCAGCTTGGCATCTCACATGATGTACTCTGAATAGAAGTTAAATAAGCAGGGTGACAATATATAGCCTTGGGGTACTCTTTTCCCAATTTTGAACCAGTCTGTTGTCCAAGTCCAGATCTAACTGTTGCTTCTTGACCTGCATAGAGGTTTCTCAGGAGGCAGGTTAGATATTTTACCACAGGGGGAATGGAATGTCTGGTATTAAACAAATTGATAATCCTACATTTATACATGATACATATTAATTGAACATAAAAAATTCCCAGAAAACTAAACATTAATTCAAATAAAACATAACAAAAGGCATCTGGAAGGCCAATCCATAGACTTTTCAATCTAAAATCTTAGCTTTTGTATAGAATTTACAAAGATAATATTAGATAATGTCATGATGAGAGTAAATTATACAGAAGGTTGCTTTTATTTTTCTTCTCCTTAAGGGAAGTCTCCTTTTGGGAACTAATTTTGAATTCATATACTTTTTTCCACTGAAATTGCTATTTCCTGCTTTTAATAACAGTAAAATGTTAATACCCACTTACTTCACTTTAAAACAAATATTTTATTTGTACTATTATTTATTCATACTACCTCTTTTTTAAGAAGAAAGTATGTTAATTTAGGACTCCATAGATATATGTATTTATTCAAAGGATTTGTGGAACTTTATTCAAACTGTTAACTGCTCAGCTGAAAAACAAACTTTTGAAAAATTGCAAACTTTTAATTCATTTTTGGATGAAAATACAGACAATAATGAAATTAAAAAGCACATTTAAAGATGCCCATAATTAATGTTGTTCAGTCGCTAAATCATGTCCATCTTTTTGGACCCTATAGACTGCAGCACATCAAGCTTCTCTGTCCTGCAGTATATTTCGGAGTTTGCTCAAACTCATACCCAGTGAGTCAGTGACACCATCCAACCAACTCATCCTCTGTCATCCCCTCCCCTCTTGCCCTCAATCTTTCCCATCATCAGGGTCTTTTCCAATGAGTCAGCTCTTTGTATCACGTGGCCAGAGTATTGGAGCTTCAGCTTTAGCATCAGTCCTTCCAACGAATATTCAGGGTTGGTTTCCTGTAGCATTAACCCCTTGCTGTTCAGGGGAGTCTTCTCCAGCACCACAGTTTGAAAGCATCAATTCTTTGGTGCTCAGCTTTTTAATGGTCCAACTTTCACATCTGTACATGACTACTGGAAAACATAGCTTTGACTATATGGACATCACTTTGCTGACAAAGGTCCATATAGTCAAAGCTATGTTTTGAATACACTGTTTAGGTTTGTCAGAGCTTTTCTTCCAAGAAGCAAGCGTTTTTTCATTTTATGGCTGCAGTCACCATCCACAGAGATTTTGGAGCCCAAGAAAACAAAATCTGTGCCTTTTTCCACTTTTTCCCCATCTATTTGGCATGAAATGATGGAAACAGATGCCATGACCCTAGTTTTTTGAATGTTGAGTTTTATGCCAGCTTTTTCACTCTCCTCTTTCACAATAATTATTATGACTACAATAACAGCCATCTTTACCAAGCACAAGTCATAAGCACAAAATGCAATAACCTGAAGAAAGAGAAATACAAATTCAAATGTATAAGTATATGAGCATTTATATGACATAAATTTGGAATTGTACAATTCAAATTGTCATTCCCGCCTTTGTTTTTGCTATTCTGATATTCACTTGGTTGGCTGATATGCTTTAAATATATCGCTAATACTACAAGTAGTATATCTACCAATAATAGTATTAAGTGAATATTATAATATGTACATTTATTATAAATTTTACTGGCCTTTAGAATGTCTCTTTGTATGTTAAATTACTTAATATGAAACAGTGTTAAATATATATATATATTGAAAAAAATGTAAGAAAGTTTTAAAATTATATATTTTCAAACTTTGTCCAGTAAAATAAATCTCTTATTTAAAAGTGTTTGATTTTCTGTTAAAAAAAATGAACTTTACTAATTTTGTTTTTATTTTTTATATCCATTTTTATTCATTATACATATGTCCAAAGATGTCTATGTTTTAAATATAATTATTTTAATAGCTACTCACTGTACAACAATTATCTGCTAATTACTGTAGTAAAAAAGGCAAATGAACTTCTATACTTTCAACACATGATGATTTATCTAGTTTTTGCAAATTTAATCATTAATTATACGTTAAACTGAATAAATTTTACACATGCCATATATGAAAATTATTCAAAATATTTGCCCTAATATTTTAAAAACAAAAGTACTTCTATGGTTTTTGACAAAATTCTCCTTGACCATTACAGTATGCTTTAGTAGAAATTGCTATAAATTTTTAATAAAATCTTACAGTCAAAAATGAATGTTTTATTCTAATAAAGTTTATTTAAAACCTCTAATGATTTTCAGTAGTGTAGGTAGTAGAATTTAATGGTATCATTATTTTAATTTTCAGACTTTTTGCATTTTATCATTATCAAACATCTCTAATGAGCTTCTTCTATTCTGACATCTTTAATTATGTTGCTTTAAAAAGAAAACAAATTATATAAAACCAATTCAACCAAAAATTCTTTATGAGCTAATATACACAAACAAATATTTGTGTCTTTTTTCAAACCCCATATGTGGCATGTGAAATACAATAGATTTTCAAAAGGTATTGTGTTGAGTAATATTAAAAAAACCCAAGTCATTTTAAGGACTATCTCACTTATTAAAACTGTTCTTCAGATACGCAAAGTAAATATTATTTATCTCCTGAACAATTTGGTTAACTCGGTTGATTCATAAGGTACTCTTGTTCTGGCCTCAACCAAGTTATCTACACCTTAAAGCAGATTCAGGAGATTCATCATATTTGTTTTATCATTTTTATAATAAACTAATGAAATACACTGCACTCATTATTTTATAAAAGATAAATTAAAATTTATAAATGTTCATTTTTGTCCCCAAGCAAATAAATAAAGCTAACTCTTCTATATTTTTAAGGCACCTTTTGGTCTTTATCATGGTTGCCTAACAAACACAGCTCAGATTGCTATGTTGCCTAATATTCAGTTTATTCAACTTGGTTTTACTTTTATCATGAAAAATCTTTTAAAACACATAAAATAGAGAAAACATTACAATTAGTCAATGAAACTTTCACCCCAAGCTTTGATAACGTTCAATAATTTACCAACACTGTTTCTATCTATGCCCTCCTCCATATTTGTTAGTAAAGCAAATCTCAGATGCCATATCATTTCAACCACAGGTTTTGAGTTTTCCTCAAAAACAATATCAAAGAAAAATACTCAGCACCTCAAAAATAAAAATAATTCTGTGATAATTATTCCCTCCCTATTCAAACTTCTCTGAAAAACTCAGAAACATATATTTTACAGTGTTTTATGTTTTGCCAAAAAAGATGTCACATTGCATTTGCCACTTTTAATCTATAATATCCTTCTTTTTATCATGTCATTTACTTGTTGAAAAATCCAGACCATGTGTCCTGTAGAATTCCCCACATTCTATATTTAGTTATTGGCAATCCCATCATATCATTTTACATTCCCTCTCCCCTCATCCCAATACTTCCTATAAAATTATGGTTTAATTAAGAGACTTAAATAGATTTAAGTACTTGTGGGCAGGAGTGGTGTTGCTGTGTAGTCCTCTAGGCATTTCATTAAGAGAGACAAAATGTCTACTTTTTACACTTGTACTAAAGCTAGAGGTCAATGACCATAGGTACTTTCTGTCGAATCAATCACTGAAAAGTCCTCCACTAAAAGTATATTTTTACAATCATGCTATGGCACATATAGACATCATAATGATTCCTTTTAATGACTATTCAGTGTACCACTGTATGTTCAACAAATGTCCTATCAAAGGACATGTGAGGTGTTCTCAATATTTTGCAATTAATAGTTATTTGCATATATTATTTTGTAAACTTCCAGTATTTTACAATTAAATTTCTAGATGCTCGATAGTTGATCTAAAGATAAATGTGTGTGTAGTTTTGGCAGATGTTGACAAAAAAGTGTACACTGGCACCATGTGTAATTCTTTAAAATAAATACATATGAATGGCAAAATTATATAAGGTATCAGCATAAAAGTAAATATATACATTTTTAAATTATATGTCAAATCAAATCCAGGAATAATGTCTCAAGAAATGGTTATCCTAAATTTATTGACATTTAAGTAAAAAAAAATATATATATATATATATTAGCTTCTTTTTGATATTAGCCTAAAATCCTAACACCAAACAAAAAAACAAACTCAAAACGGATTAGAGACTTAAATGTAAGGCCAGAAACTATAAAGCTCTTAGAGGAAAACATAGGCAGTACACTCTTGACATAAATCACAGCAAGATCCTCTTTGACCCACCTCCTACAGTAATGGAAATAAAAGCAAAAATAAACAAATAGGACTTAATGAAACTTAAAATCTTTGGCACAGCAACGGTAAGATTAAAAGACAACCCACAGAATAGAAGAAAATAATTGCCAATGAAACAACTGACAAAGGATTAATATCCAACATATATAAGCAGCTTATATAGCTCAATATCAGAAAAACAAACAGCCCAATAAAAAACGGGCAGAAGATCTAAACAGTTATTTCTCCAAAAAAGACATACAGATGGCTAATAAACACATGAAAAAATGCTCAATTATTAGAGAAATGCAAATTAAAACTACAATGAGGTATCATCTCATACATCAGTCAGGATGGCCATCATCAAAAAATCTACAAACAGTAAATGCCAGAGAGGATTTGGAGAAAAGGGAACCCTCTTGCACTGTTGAGGAGAATGTAAATAAATTGATAAGGCACATGTAGGCCAATATTCATAGTAGCACTATTTACAATAGCTAGGTGATGGAAGCAACCTAGATGTCTATCACAGAGAAATGGATTAAGAAGCTTATATATACCACATGGAATATTCAGTTCAGTTCAGTTCAGTCGCTCAGTCATGTCCGACTCTTTGAGACCCCATGGACCACAGCACGCCAGGCCTCCCTGTCCATCACTAACTCCCAGAGTTTACCCAAACTCACGCCCATCAAGTCGGTGATGCCATCCAACCATCTCATCCTCTGTTACCCCTTCTCCTCCCGCCCTCAATCTTTCCCAGCATCAGGGTCTTTTCAAATGAGTCAGCTCTTCTCATCAGGTGGCCAAAGTATTGGAGTTTCAGCTTCAACATCAGTCCTTCCAATGAACACTCAGGACTGATCTCCTTTAGGATGGACCGGTTAGACCTCATTGCAGTCCAAGGGACTCTCAAGAGTCTTCTCCAACACCACAGTTCAAAAACATCAATTCTTCGGCGCTCAGCTTTCTTCACCATCCAACTCTCACATCCATACGTGACTACTGGAGAAACCATAGCCTTGACTAGACAGACCTTTGTTGGCAAAGGAATGTCTCTGCTTTTTAATATGCTGTCTAGGTTGGTCATAACTTTCCTTCCAAGGGGTACACACATTATTATATGTTAAATAACTAGTGAGAAGTTGTTATATAACACAGCGAGACAGTCTGGCACTCTGTGATGATCTAGAGGGGAAGGCTCAAGAGGGAGGTAATATATGTATAATTATGGCTGATTTTCACTGCTGCATGGCAGAAACCATCACAACATTGTAAAGCAATGATCTTCCAATTAAAAAGTAAGTTAAAATATTAAAAATAAAAAGTAAATTAAAAATTTAAACACTATTTTGACAATTGTTATGATTTTATATATAACATACTGCATGAACAAAAATTCATGATAAAATATTATACCTATAAACAACCTTAGAGATTATGTCTAATTCATAAAAGTTAAAAACATGGACAATAAATTCCAAGAGGTGGATTTTCTCAAATGTATGCAGTAGGACTCAATATTTTGAAATTCTACTTTAATGTTACTTCTGCTTTCACTTGAAAATGACTATATTCCAAGTATTTTTAGCATTAAAAAAAAGTAAAACTTTGCCATTGTAGTAAAATATCTAAGCTTCACTGAATAATTAATTCCTATATCCTACTTCAAAAGCAGTAATTTTGTTATTGAAAATATTACACTTTACACCTTCATACCAATGTAAATACAAACATATATAATGGGCTCCCTTCTTAATTTGGCAAGAATTTATTTATCTCACACTATATCTCTGTGTGTATCTGTGTTTATGAGTGTGTGCTTTTGGTTGCTAGTGGTATTTACTAATTTTGAGGTCAATCTTACTGCATTAACGACCACAGTTATTACTGAGATGACTAAGATTCGAAAGAGTAAACTTAGATCCACAAAACTTTCATTTGCTGATATCAAATAAGTGAAAAATAGGATCATGTTATTGTTCCCCCTCTTAAAAAAAAGAAGATATTAACTTTCTCATTAAGTGTTTCATCAGAATTTCCCCCATGGAAACAACTTTGTTTTCTATTTTTTTCTTATTTAATAATTATCTTCCAACAAAACATATATTTTCATAATAGATTATAAGATC
Organism: Giraffa tippelskirchi; assembly: GCF_054371585.1. NCBI lineage: Eukaryota > Metazoa > Chordata > Mammalia > Artiodactyla > Giraffidae > Giraffa > Giraffa tippelskirchi. Next base: position 76,463,824 of record NC_137275.1, on the reverse strand, counting down.
AGCAGAATAATGTATCCAGGTTACCTACCATTCATCCTACACATGGAACACAGAAACTGGGGACTGAAAAGACTGAATGCAGCCTAAAACAATATTTAGCTGATGAAATGCTAGCTAAATGACTAAGACTTGAGTTGTAAGAAATTGTACACTTCCTCAACACTTACCTGAAGGATGAAGATTCTGTTCCTCTAAAAATTCCAAATCAAGCATTAGATCATCTTCATCCAGTTCACAAGAGCCCAAATTATTCAAAACATCCTGAAGAAAAAGCAAAATCAATAGTTAGAAACTAAAATACTGAGACACTGAGGAAAATACCCACATTTAGACGTCATGAAGTAAAAAAGAACTCAAACTTCACAATGAAATGCTTTAACTGAACCCCAGAAATTATCTGCTTTCTTACAAGCTTTAACATTATTAGCACAATAAAAATTTCAATAATTATAAAAATTTTAACACATTAAAAATGCACAAAGATGTTTTTCAAATGTATAGAAGAGTGTGAATTAAACCTTTAGATATTTATCATACCAATCTGAGTAATCGTCCTCTAACACATTTAATGAATTATTTCTCAAACAATTTTTTTAAACAGCACCAACTCTGAAATGTGTATTCCTGAAAGGGGGTATCCAGTTACTGTTTCCCAATCATTTGCTTTAGATGAGGAGGGATTAACAGTAGAAATAAATATCAATTAAGTTAAAAATTAATTACTGAATTTTATGTCATAAATATCAGAGCTAGATCATGTTACTTTTTTCATTTTTTTTCAAGAGGGCAAATAGTATAGTAAACTAGAAAGATATATTGAGAAATCTTGACGGAAATCAGTGATGGGCCAAGGTAGAAACTCTTGAAGGAGGACTACATTCCTGATCTGTGTATTTGTATATGGTTGGTAGAGACTATGTTAAGAAACAACTTTCCTGATAGCTCAGAAAGTAAAGAATCTGCCTGCAATGCATGAGACCCAGGTTTGATCCGTTGGTCAGGAAGATCCCCTGGAGAAGGGGATGGCTACCAACTCCAGTATTTTCGCCTGGAGAATTCCATAAACAGAGAAGCCTGGTGGGCTGCAATCCATGGGGATGTGAAGAGTTGGAGCAACTCTCACACACACACACACACACACACACACACACACACACACACGTTAAGAAAAGTAAGAAATTACTCATAGAGACTAGGATTAAAATAACAAAAGCAACAAAAAAAAATCAAGAAGTACCACCTAAATGTTAAATGATACCATAATATTCCAAATTTACCTTTTCCATTTATTTGAATATTAGCATTATTTATATTTAAAAGAAGTATAACATTTGTTAAAGAAAGCCTAACAATGGTGTCAAATGGATACAAACACTTTAGTTCTTGGAATTAAATCAGGGATATTGCAGCTTTTAAATATACCGCCCTCACTGTAAAAAAAAATGAATTAAATATTACTAAACTTTAGAAACACATGTTATCTGTGAATAGAGCACAGTAGTTTCAAAGGTGATAAATATAACCAAACATACGTGCTTCTTTATATAAATGAAAGTTACAAGCAACTATTACTATATTGGATTCAATTAGATTATACTGTATCTGTATTAATTACAAGGGATCTAAAAGTTTATAAGAAAAATCAACTGTTTCTTGGAAGCTCTATGATATAATGTGGCAAGGATAGCCCACTGGAAAAAAGTGATTATTTATATAGCATCAAATATATTATGAATACCAGTTCAGTTCAGTCGCTCAGTCATGTACAACTCTTTGCAACCACATGGACTGTAGTACACCAGGATTCCCTGTCCATCACCAAATCCCAGTGCTTACTCAAACGCATGTCCATCAAGTTAGCAATGCCACCCAACCATCTCATCCTCTGTCGTACCCTTCTCCTCCCGCCCTCAATCTTTCCAAGCATCAGGGTCTTTTCAAATGAGTCAGTTCTTCACATCAGGTGGCCAAAGTATTGGAGTTTCAGCTTCAGGATCAGTCCTTCTACTAAATATTCAGGACTGATCTCCATTAGGATGAACTGGTCAGATCTCCTTTCAGTCCAAGGGACTCTCAAGAGTCTTCTCCAACACTACAGTTCAAAAACATCAATTCTTTGGTGCTCAGCTTTCTTTATAGTTCAACTTTCACATCCACACATGACTACTGGAAAAACCATAGCTTTGATCGAATAGATCTTTGTTGGCAAAGTAACGTCTCTGCTTTTTAATATGCTGTCTAGGTTGGTCATACCTTTTCTTCCAAAGAACAAATGGCTTTTAATTTCATGACTGCAGTCACCATCTGCAGTGACTTTTGGATCACAAAAAATAAAGTCTGTCACTGTTTCCACTATTTCCCCATCTATTTGCCATGAAGTGCTGGGAGCAGATGCCATGATCTTAGTTTACTGAATGTTGAGTTTAAGCCAACTTTTTCACTCTCCTCTTTCACTTTCATCAAGAGGCTCTCTGGTTCGTCTTCGATTTCTGCCGTAAGGGTGGTGTCATTTGCATTATCTGAGGTTATTGATACTTTTCCCAGCAATCTTGATTCCAGCTTGTGCTTCATCCAACCCAGCGTTTCTCATAATGTACTCTGCATATAAGTTAAATAAGCAGGGTGACAATATACAGCCTTGATGAACTCTTTTCCCAATTTGGAACCAGTTGTTGCTCCATATCCAGTTCTAACAGCTGCTTCTTGACCTGCATACAGATTTCTCAGGAGGCAGGGCAGGTGGTCTGACATTCCCATCTCTTGAAGAATTTCCACAGTTTGTGGTGATCCACATACTCAAAGGCTTTGGCATAGTCAATAAAGCAGAAATATACATTTCTTTGGAATTCTTTTGCTTTCGTGATGATCCAACGGATGTTGGCAATCTGATCTCTGGTTCCTCTGCCTTTTCTAAATTCAGCTCAAACATCTGGAAGTTCTTGGTTCATGTATGTTGAAGCCTGGCTTGGAGAATTTTGAGCATTGCTTTGCTAGCATGTAAGATGAATGCAATTGTTAAGTAGTTTGAACATTCTTTGGCATTGCCCTTCTTTGGGATTGGAATGAAAACAAGACTAGGAACTGACTGTGTTTCAGATCATGAACTCCTCATTGCCAAATTCAGACTTAACTTGAAGAAAGTAGGGAAAACCACTAGACCATTCTGGTATGACCTAAATCAAATCCCTTGTGATTATACAGTGGAAGTGATAAACAGATTCAAGCGATTAGAGCTGATAGACAGAGTGCCTGAAGAACTATGGACAGAAGTTTGTGACATTGTACAGGAGGCAGTGGTCAAGACCATCCCCAAGAAAAAGAAATGCAAAAAGGCAAATGGCTGCCTGAGGAGGCCTTACAAATAGCTGAGAAAAGAAGAGAAGCTACAGGCAAAGGAGAAATGGAAAGATATACCCATTTGAATGCAGAGTTCCAGAGAATAGCAAGGAGAGATAAGAAATCCTTCCTCAGTGATCAATGCAAAGAAATAGAGGAAAACAATAGAATGCGAGAGATTAGAGATCTCTTCAAGAAAATTATGAATACATGCAACACAAGATAAGCTGCCATTGTCAAAAATGCAAAACAGAATATTTAAACAACGAAAGAAACATAATTGAAGTTTACTGTGGAAAATTAAGAGTTTGTAAAAGGAGATATTACAAGGATACTATTTCTAAGGTCTATTGTGCAGTATTCAAATAAGAGAATTTTAATCAAGTAGTCAAGAATACATTGGTTTAAAAATTGTTTAACTTTGAAGGTGTATTAATTGATACAGCTTCAAATTAGCCTTAATAATTTTATACTTGTAGTTTGAATTTCATTGACCAATATTATGGTCTTAACTGTTTTCATCCCAAATTCATAAAATGAATCTTTTATAACTTTATTTTCAAGCTGAGGATAGATTATCAACTGTCAAATTCAAAACAGGGCTGAACCCTAGTACCTTGGAAAGTGATTATTTTTGAAGATAGTACCATTAAAGAAGAAGCTACAGTTAAATCAACTCACAAGTATGGGCCCTCATACAATATGACTGGTGTTCTTATTGGAAATAGCAGAACAGACAAGAAAGACAGAGGGACAGCCATGGGAGGACACAGGAAGGAGGCAGCCATCTGCAAGCCAAGGAAAGAGACTTCAGGAAAATCCAAACCTGCCTACACTTTGATCTTGGAAGCCCAGCCACCAGAACTATAAGAAAATACATTTCTGCCATTTAAGCCGCCCAGTTGTGGTATTTTGTTATGGCAGGCCCAGCACACTTACAGAACCAACAACATTTAGAAAACAGTGGAGATTAGAACAAAGGAAATAAATGCATGGCTGGCATATAATTTTGTGTTATGCTATGTAAAGACATCTTTCTCAATGTAAGCTTATATGTTTTGCATAGCATTTCTCCCTTAAATTTGAAATTACTTCATTTGATCTACCTAGCTATGTAAGACACCAGGTTCTTAAATAAGCCAAACTTCCTGTCCTTGGTGGATGGTCCAAGATGGGCATTTTATCCAAACTTGCTGATAACAGCCCTTTTAGAAAAATGAGAAGTGTTTCTGTTTGGTGTTAGATATTACAAGGTGTGCATCACAGGGACCTTGGACTTCACTGCATGGTTAAGACCAGACTAAGTTTACTGGAAAAATGTCAAGTGTTATATTAGTAGGTCTTCTGGTTCTTGGTTCTAGCAATTCCCAAGGTCTAGAAGCATACATGATCTTTTCAAGGTTGAACTGTTCAACCCTATTTTGGATCTGACAGTTGATAATCTATCCTCAGCTTGAAAATAAAGTTATAAAATATTTTATTTTTATAAAAAAGGATTATTTAAAAACTCTACCACTGTTATATCAACATTTAATTTAAGAACAAAACACCAACAAAGTGAACAAATTAAATTTGGAAAATTCGCTACATTGTTTTGATTTTATTCTCATCTAGGAGGTGACCCTTGACATTTGGACTAGCAGGCTGGTCCATCATGGTCTAGAGGAAGTGTTCTTTAATCTGCTTATTCTAAATTGCCTTGCTTTGATATCTTGCTTACAAAACAACTTTCTTATTCATGTAGTGGAGTCTTTGAGGTTGGTGAAACATCATAAAAAAAGGAGAGCAGATGTAACAACAAGATGTTACAGAAGAAAAATCAATGTGAATTTACAGACCTAAAAGAGGTATCTTTTCAGATGTCTCCTTAAAAGATACCAATAGTAGCAATGATACCTTTTCCAACACTTAAGGACAATCTAGATACTTGTTACCCAATATCCACCAATAAAAAAGAACCAGGGCTCCTTAATTACTAGGGAAATAAAAAGAAGGAAAGAGAAAATACACAATAGTTTTGGATCATTCTTTTGTTGCCAGAAAACAAGATTTGTCTAAAACAAAAAAATCAAGGGCAGTTTTGAAAGGCTAATGAAAGTGAAAGTTGCTCAGTCATGTCCGATTCTTTGCTACCACATGGACTATACAGTCCATTCTCCAGGCCAGACAGAATACTGGAGCAGGTAGCGTTTTTCTTTTCCGGGGGATCTTCCCAATCCAGGGATCAACCCCAGGTCTCCCACACTGCAGGCAGATTCTTTACCAGCCGAGCCACAAGGGAAGCCCAAAGAAATGCAAATTCCTAGTATGAACACATTTGTAACCAGTTTTAGGGTAATCATATCGATTTACTCTGGAATCATGGTAATATCTGCAGGAGGAAATGGCAACCCACTCCAGTATTCTTGCCTAGAAAATTCCATGGACCAAGGAGCCTGGCAGGCTACATACAGTCCATGGGGTTGCAAAGAGTCAAATGAGACTGAGCCCAGCATAGTACAGCATGGTAATATGTACAGTTAAGTGGCTAAAGCATTCAAGATAAATTGATATACTAGGCTTGGTATGTGAAAATAAAACACTGAGAAGAATTTGATGATATAAAAACTAAAGCAATGTTTAAAGGCCATGGGAAATTTAATACATATTCTTATTTATTTTTTATGTAAGATTTATGTGGTTGCTATGAGAAGAGTGATAGTTTAATTGTAAGGAAATGCTAATTTTTTACTAGATTCATAATATTAATAAATTAGACATTAAATCAAGCACAAATATTACTAAGTATTCCCTAAGCAGACATTTAAAAATCTGTCAACAATACTAATTACTCATGAAATCTCCCAAATGACTTTAAGCCATTAAGAGCAAACTAAATAGATATTAATGAAGTAATTCAAAAATCAATTTTCTAAACTCTAGGGATTTAACAATGAACTAAAGAGGCACGTTTTTTTCCTCACAGAACTTAGAGATAACGATATTCTAATAAAGAAATATCAATCTTTTTTATAAATAAAGTATGTATCATCATTTATAAACCAATCTCTTGTGTTTCATTACTGTGAATTAATTTTCCAGAGCCTGCTTGTTATTTAATAAAAATAAAACTGAATGTCTAAAGCTGGTGTTGAAAAGACAAGCTCTGATCAGTCTATTAATATATAACTATTCCATAAAGTCCATTTTATGACCTTTAGGCCTTGTCTCTTCATTGCTATAAAGATAATTATGATCCTGTGAAAAATAAAGGAAGCTAGGACATGTTACGACACAAGGAAGCATTGCTTATAAAAGAAATCATTTTGTCAAAGAAAATTACTAAGATACTCTCTATTGTGGTTTTATAAACGTGTTACTAATTGCATTTCTATAGTGTTATATTTTAGATAAACAACTTTCCAAGAAGCCTTAAAATATCTAAAAGGCAAGATATGAGATGCTCTAGACTTCAACACTAGTTTATGTAATATTTAATGACACAGCAGAACTGCTCTGGTCATTATTTAGTCTAAATGTGAAAAGAATTTTTCAAACTAATAAGGGATAATCAATCTGGTTTACATTCTTCAATTCATTCTCCATTATGATCAGGTGATACTAGGTTATAAGTTTCTTTGTCTACTAACTTAAATACAGAAGCCTCCATAAATTGACTAACAAGAGAATATTTTATTATTGAAAATGTATGATGTAGCTATTACAGATCTTCAGTGAAATGCACCTGTCTAAAATATATTCAACAACTGGCTTTACAATTAACTACATTGGCTGTTTTACTTGAGGATAAAAAGATAAAGTCAAATAACTTGGTATATGCTTTCAAATGATTTGTAGTATCCCAGAAAGATAATTACATGAACAGTAGAAAATGAGAGACATAAAAGGGACAAGATACACATATCATCCAAAGCACGTCAGAACAGGCTGGGTATATAAAATTTCATGAGGAGGGCATGGCAACCCACTCCAGTATTCTTGCCTGGGAAATCCTATGGACAAAGGAACCTGGTGGGCTATAGTCCATAGTGTCGCAAAGAGTCGAACAAAACTGTAGTGACTTAGCACACATGCATGCATACAAGTTCATAAAAGCTGAGTTTTGCATATCCATACATGCATTGGAAAAGAAAATAATATGCCAATACATATGTGTGTGTATATATATATATATATATATATATAAAATTATATAATGTCACTGTTACACTTTCACTGTTAACAGTGAAGTAACTTATTTCACTAATTACTATTCCAGGGAGTTATTTGGTTTTTATTTCCTGATTGGGTAAATGAAGCATCTGCTGTTGTTCTTTAGTTGCTAAATAGTGTCCAATTCTTTTGCAACCCCGTGGACTGTCACCCATCGGGCTCCCCTGTCCATAGAATTTCCCAGGCAAGAATATTCACTCTCTATAACAGAGTTACCTTTACCTCTCAACATTGTAGGCACAGAGTATTTTCAAAGACAGCTTGCTCTCTTAGCTGCTGCTGCTAAGTCGCTAGGTCTTGTTTAATCTTATGAATCTTTATATATCAAAATATAGTTTTAATAAATATTTTCAAAAATTTGTCTTAATTCTATCAGCCCTTATTGGTGAAACTTCCTCACTATAAGTTCAAAAAAATGCGTTTTGTAAATATGAATGACAAATGTATATAATTTACTAAAATGATATATTGGCATTATAAATATAAGCAAAGGATAATATTTTGTTTTGATTACTGTGTTTTTTATATGTATAAAAAGTTAGCAAACTGAGATTCTTAAAGCTATGAGTGGCTAACTCTTAGAGACCAGAGTTACTAACTCTATTCTTTATATTAATAAAAGGTAAATGATTTTATATTATTCAGGCAATACAGTACTAAGATACTAAAGTATCACGTTATAACATTTCACTTTTTAGGAAAAGTTAACATTTATATGAATTAATATCTCCATAGATTTCATATCTATTTTAAACCAATATCTGAATTTGTACAAAATTTTAAAGCAAAAATTAAAGTTTTGTATTATCAGAAGAGGAGAACAGCAAAGAAGGGAAGGAGATGACCAAGGAAAAGATAGTTGAATGGCATTACTCACTCAATGGACATGAGTTTGAGCAAACTCAGGAAGACAGTGAATGACAGGGAAGCCTGGTGTGCTGCAGTTCATGGGGTTGCAAAGAGTCAGACACAACGACTGAAGAACAACAATGGAAGGGAATAAATTAAAAGTAACTTTTATTATTAAGCAATAAAAATGGAAATACAAATACAAAACTAGTGAGTATAAAAATATAATTAACATATAAATATATAAATTATATAAATATAATTATAATCATTTATGGCATGGAGGAAAACAAATAATGTCTTTTGGGATTCTATTTTCATAACAAAAGAAAACCTATATTACAGATGCCATCTCCTTGATTTTACATTTCACTATGTGAGTTTGCATCACTCTTCAATAAAGTAACAAATAAATAATTATCAAATATTTGTAACTCTAATGAAAGCAAGATCCACTCAATAAAATACCACAATTAAATTGTGTGTAATTGGCTTGAGAGGAACATGGTAACATGGAAAAGAATGCTATCACAATTAAAATTCTTGGAAATCTAGTATTTTTAAAATATATGTTAGAGAGAGATCATTATTTCTAGCCTTCATTCTTCTTTGTGCACTAGGAAAACAGTTAAGAAGGGTATTTCAATATCTGGTAATTGGTGTTAAGGTCAACTTTTTGCCAAGAACCATTCCAGTTCTTTAACTTTCACTTATAATTCTTTCTACACACTACTCTGAGATTACTTTCATTAAAGTAATCAATCATTTATATATATTCCTTCATCATCTAATACAGGAAAAGATGATAAAGGTATGTGTCTACAGAACAAATACTATTAATAATTTCATTTTAATTCAAAACCCAATGATCTGGGACTTTCCTGGTGGTTCAGTGGTTAAGACTCCGCTCCCAATGCAGAGGGCCAGGGTTCTATCCCTAGTTGGGGAACTAGATCCCACATGTTGCAATCAAGGGTTCACATGCTAAACCCTCACTTCTACTTATGTGCCAGCTCATGAAAGAATTCACAATGGACAGAAATCATATGAAATGTGAACAATGTTTGAAAGAAGTTTTGTTTCTCTCTAAGAATAAGCACCTTCCTTCTGTCAGGAAGCCTGTGGTCATTTTTTGTTACTGGTAGCTCAATATAATCCCCCAATATGCTTTTTATTGTATTTTATATGATTAAAAGTGTGTGATTATTTTGCAAAACAGTAAAAAAAAAAAAAAGTTTGCATGCTGCAGCTAAGATCCAGCACAGCCAAATAAACAAATAAGCATTTAAAACAAAACAAACTTCAACAATATGAGCTCTACTTATAAAAATTGCTTCCTGAAAAATTATTAATAAAACTAAACATATTTATTATTTCCTGAAAATGTCATTTGCATTGAGTCTATTTTCTTTCCCCAAATACCTAAAGAGCAAATACAAAGTAACATATTTATACTTTATTACATCACAGACTTTTTTTTACAACATTACTTATAAAAGGGTCTAAAACATGCCTTTTGCTAATGATAGGAAAGTTTAAAAGTCTTTCTCTTAAAAATTCCCTTTATGTGCAATATATCCTGGTTTTCATGGAATATTTATTGTTGTTCTTCAGTTTCTCAGTCATGTCCTACTCTTTGCAACCCCATGGACTGCAGCATGCCAGGCTTCATGCAACATAAGACCACCAATTATACCCACACCTAAGCAGAGTACATTTGCCCAAAGAATGATATCAACTATTCATTGTACTTCCTGCTGGAGAAAAACATCTATGACTCAGTACCACGTCTGAGCAGAGAGTTCTTGTGTTCTCAGAATCTTTAGTGTTGTATCATTATAATATATGAAAATAATATTTACCTAGTAATATCTTATGATGCTATTGATATAATAATATCTCAATTAACTGGGGATGAGCTGTCCTACTGCCAAACTATTTTGATGACAAATAATGTCCTTTTTGAACATTAATTTTTTTTAACTATCAGATGTTTTGGGGAAAAAATGTATTATCCAGAAAAAGAATTCATGTGTAATACTGAGGAAATTTTTAAGAACACTTATTTGCTAGCCCTACACAAGATTTAGTTTTCTAAGAATTTCTTAGGTGTATGTAAAGATGTGGTAAAGAATCCACCTCCATGCAGAAAATGCAAGAGACACTGGCTTGGGTCGCAAAGATTCTCTGTAGTAGGAAATGGCAACTTGTTTCAGTATTCTTATCTGTAAAATTCCATGGACAGAGGAGCCTGGAGGAGTAAGTCCATGGGGTCACAAAGAGTCAGACAACAATTATTTTCATATACAAATGATCCTTCACTATGCTATTTGATAATGTTAAAAAAGTCTAACCTTTCAAATTTTCCTTGATATTTTCTTTCTTCTATACAGTTGCAAGTTGAACCAAATTTCTTTTATTTACATTTCCATCAAAGTTCAACTAACATTCTGTTTCTTTATGAAGACTTCCTCATCTTCATGTGGTTAACATTAATTTACTAACTTTAATTACTAACATTAATTTCTTCCCACGTGGTCTGTAATAGTTCTTCAATTTGCATCCTTAAAGTAAATAAGGTGCAATTATTCTCCCTCTGCAATTCCTACAGTACTTAACACAGTCCTGAGAATATCAATAATTTAACAAAATCAATAATTATTTACTGATAACCATCAATATATCAGGCTTCCCCAGTGGCTATTTGAGGTTTCTTATATTTCCATACAAATTGTGAGATGATTTGTTCTAGTTCTGTGAAAAATACCATTGGTAGCTTGATAGGGATTGCATTGAATCTATAGATTGCTTTGGGTAGTATACTCATTTTCACTATATTAATTCTTCCAATCCATGAACACGGTATATTTCTCCATCTGTTTGTGTCCTCTTTGATTTCTTTCTCCCCAGTGGTTCAGCGGTAAAGAATCTGCCTGTAATGCAGGAGCCACAGGAGACTGAGGTTTGATGCCTGGTTCAGGAAGATATCCTGGAGGAAGGCATGGCAGCCCACTCTAGTATTCTTGCCTGGAGAATTCTATGGACAGAGAAGCCTGGCGGGCTACAGTACATAGGGTCACAAAAAGTGGGAGATGACTGAAGCTACTTAGCACCAATGCACACACATCAATATGTCAGGTACAGGGCAAGTAACAAACTGTCTCGAATTTTAAACTTGTTAAATAGACCAGTATAGTACACAAATTAGAGCATTTTCTGACTTAATGAGAAACCCATAGTTATTTTAATACTTTTATATTTCATTTGTTCAAAGTATCACATTGGAACTATGTTGGGAAGCAATATAATTCGACTTACAAAATTATTTCATATTAATGTACTTTGTATTAAGGTACCAAGAAACACAACCGAACAAGCAGAAGTGGTACACGAGCAATTGCAGAGCACCTTTTTCCTTATAAAATGAAGGGTTTCTATTCGAAAAATTAAATTTATCTTCTTTTAACTAATAATAAAAATAATTATATTTTAACAACTAAAATAAAAACTGTTACCTGCTATGAGAGAAAAAAGAACAAATATTTCATCAATATTAATATATGAACATAATCAGGTTCGAAGTGCTTTATCATCAAATTTCTTTAGTGCTTAAATACCTACAGTGATCTATAAAAATATATAGGCCCATTTCTTGGTCTTTGAAAAATTAGTTTAAAAAACACAATATTGATTTGTACTCTATAATAAAACGTAAAGTCACAAAATAAATATATTCATAAATATCAAATATATGTCAATATTAATTTCATCTAAATTACAGAAACAAGAAAATATCACTAAGCTACAATTCAGAAAAAATATTTGCAGGTAGATGCGAGTCAAGACAGAATAGAATCGGTTCACTTCTTTGTTTTGGCATTATTTGCCAACTTATTTTTATTATACATAGAGAGATTATCAAACGAATTATCCCTCTGGTTAGATCAATACACAATTTAGAAAAAAAACATTTTTATTTTACCTAAATCATTTGCAAAATTAAAGACAAAATTGGAATATTTTATCTTGCCCAGCCATTCACACATCAGTTTTTACTACATAGAGTTGAACTATAAAGAAATTCTAAGTAAATGAAGTGCTTTACAATCAACAGAAATCTAGTGCAGTATTCAAAATCCACTGATACAAGTCAATCAATTCTACTTAATTAATGTATAAGTTAATTTAATCTATATTATAATGATTTGAGGTACATAAATAGTGATAAGTTATTAAAGAAAAATGTTTAGAGAAACTAAACAAATTAAATTTTAATGAAATTATAGTTGCTTTATAATACAATATTACTATAAGCCTTTTTTCCTGTGGAAATTCATTTTCCTTTCATTATTATGATTTTAAGTTAAGATTTATTTTTATGACCATTACCCCAAAATGCATTCACTAAGTGCATTTTCCCATTTTTTTCCTTCATAAAAACAATTTCATCAAATCATGGAATATAACAATCATTAATTCCATGTACACCATGATATACTCTGGGATAAAACTATCAAAAAACAAAAAAAAAATACCTTTTGATGCAATTGCATCTTAATTTGTTTTCATTTTGTAAAAATCACACCAATATATAATGCAAGTAAACATGAAATCAGCCTTTGTATTTTTACAAAGCTATTGTTTCTATCATCTTCCTATATAATATACCATCAATTCTAAAAGACTCAAACTCTTTGAATTTGTTTCATAAATTTGAGAAAAGTCTTGGAGAATAAAGAAAGCAAAAGTCTTCTATATCTTAGAATAAATAACTCCAAGTTATTCAGGATGTTAAAATTAAGTCCTACCTGGCAATTGCTTTCTGCCCTAATTATCACTTTCTCACTTCAGCTTCATCACATTTGACCTAAGAAATATTTCTTATTGCTGTTTTCTGAAACATTCAGAATGCTTACCAGATCTACCAATACTTTTATTATCATTCTGAGAATATCTCTCATTCATATAACCATGCCAAATATGTGTCAGTTTCTGCAGAAACTTAAATTTTCATTTCTATACAGGTTTTCATCACACCATCTTAACTCTATCACACCAATCCTCCTCATTGTATCAAGCAAATGGCTCCTCTTGGATACACTATTTTCTCCCCTTTCCCTATATTCAAATTTTTCTATCTTCTATACTACCATTAATTATGTGGGAAAGCATTTCAAATGCTGATACCCAAGAAACTTGACAAGTTCCTTGGAGTGTGCTTCACAAGATTATCTGACTTAAAGGAAAGATTCCTTTTGTTTCATACCCCCTGATCTTCATATTTCTCATAGAAACTTTCTCATTAACCTTCATATAACAGACCCCCCTTGGAGTTATGTTATAGCCATGTACTAGATTTTGACCTTAAAACCATCCTGTACAAACCTCCAAAACTATCTCCCTCTGTCTAAGTAACCCAGAAATCCATACATTAAGATGACAAGAATACAAAATGAAAAGAGTCTTTGAATCATTACATGAAGGAAAGATGCCCTGGAGAGTTGCCAGACCCTCTCTGTGAGTAAGAAACACATTTGTGTTGTATTTAAGCCATTAAGATTTTTCATGGTTTATTTCTTAGTACCTCATAGCCCAGTCTATACAAATTAGTAAATTCTCATTCTTTTACTCATTTCATATGCTCCTTATCTTACAATTTTAAGTTCTGTAATTTCCTAATAATTGTTCCTCGATAATGGACTTTAAACAGTCTTGCTTTCCTATATTTTACCAGGTCTCTATTACTTTCTATTATTGCCAATATCGAGTATGATACTGGCAAAGTACTCTGTGTACTGCTTCCTTAAGTGTTATATACTGTGTTTTCCTGGTAGCTCAGTCAGTAAAGAATCTGCTTAAAATGCAGGAGACAGCCTACAGTGTAGGAGACCGGGGTGCAATCCCTGGGTCGGAAAGATTCCTGAGAAAGAAAAGGCAAGCCACTCCTGTATTCTTGCCTGGGAAATCTCATGAACAGAGGAGCCTGGTAGGCTATAGTTCATGGAGTCAAAAGAGTTGGACATAACTTAGTGACTAAACCACCACCAGCAGCAGTTAAAATCGTGCTTCCTGGGTAAACTGTGTTTTAAATTATGAAAGCATTTTTTTCTTTCTCGTGTGTGTGTGTGTGTGTGTGTGTGTGTTCAGTTGCTTAGTCATGTTCAACTCTTTGCAGCTCTATGGAGTATAGAATCCCAGGCTCCTCCATCCACGGAATCTTCCAGGAAAGAATACTGGAGTGGGTTGCCATTTCCTACTCCAGGGGATCTTTGTAAACTATGGGTCAAAACCAGTCTCTTGCATCTCCTGCAATGGCAGGAGGATTTGTTACCACTAGCACCACCTGTTGTGGATGTGACTGGTGATGGAAGTAGTCCAATGCTGTAAAGAACAACATTGCATAGGAACCTGGAATGTGAACATCAACATTTTAGGAATCAGTGAACTAAAATGGACTAGAATGGACAAATTTAATTCAGATGACTATTATATATCACAATAGTCCAAGTGTATGCCGCAACCACTAATGCCAAAAAAGGTGAAGTTTAATGGTTCTATGACTGAACAAGACCTTTTAGAACTAACACCAAAAAAAGATGTTATTTTCATCACAGGGGACTGGAATGCAAAAGTAGGAAGTCAAGAGATACCTGGAGTAATGGGCAAGTTTGGCCATTGAGTACAAATGAAGCAGGGCAAAGGCTAACAGAGTTTTCCTAAGAGAACACACTGGTCGTAGAAAACACTCTCTTCCAACACCACAACAAATGACTCTACATATGGTCAATACTGAGTCGGTGATGCCATCCAACCATCTCATCCTCTGTCGACCCCTTCTCCTGCCTTCAATATTTCCCAGCATCAGGGTCTTTTCCAGTGAGTCAGTTCTTTGCATCAGGTAGCCGAAGTATTGGAGCTTCAGCTTCAGCATCAGTCCTTCCAATGAATATTCAGGGATTTCCCTTAGGATTGACTGGATTGATCTCCTTGCAGTCCAAGGGACTCTCAAGAGTCTTCTCCCAACACCACAGTTCAAAAGCATCAATTTGTTGGTGCTCAGCTATTTTTATGGTCCAACTCTCACATCCATACATGACTACTGGAAAAATTATAGCTTTGACTTTATGGACCTTTGTTGGCAAAGTAATGTCTCTGCTTTTTAAAATACTTTCACTTTCATCAAGAGGCTCTTTAGTTCCTCTTCACTTTCTGCCATAAGGGTGGTATCATCTGCATATCTGAGGTTATTGATATTTCTCCTGGAAATCTTGATTCCAGCTTGTGCTTCCTCCAGCCCAGCCTTTCTCATGATGTACTCATAATTTGGTTTAATTCCATCTCTCAGATGTTACTTTTTCAATAAATGAACAGCTTTTGATGTGCTACTGATAATTTCCTGGAGATCACAGTTCTTTTATATTCATATATTGATTTTCCATTAAAATGAATTAGGATTCAGCTACTCAGATTACAATTTATCTAGTATTCTTATCTATTTATACCAGCACTGTACAGCTGTTGACTAATAGCTTGGCACATGTTCAGATTTTGGATAGCAAAGCATCTTATGGAGCTAAATTTCAGAAAAAATGAGATTTTACAACCTAGTAATAAATGTTGCTGGGATATAGTCCCATCTCTGAAAATTAGCTTCCACAACATTAATATTATTTTATAACCGCAAACATAATGTGCCTATGAAGAAGTGTGTGAAGCATCTAAGATTTTATCCTATAGGTAAGCTAATCTTTAACCCACCACAGTTTCATATTTGCTAGAAGAAGACATAGACTCTTGGATTAGACACATAAAACTTTATTCACATCAATAGCAATAGCTGGAGTGTCACTATTTGTGAGTGCGTGTGATGATTTCCTAAGTGCCAATTCCCAGAAGTTAACACAAAGAGCGCAAGGTGATATGTGCACATGCATAGGGTTGTATTTCAGGAGAAAAACCTCATTTGGGATGTGCAAATAAAATGCAAATCTTTGATAATGTGGAGGAAACATATCTGCCATTTGTTATGGAATAAGACACTATCTTCCACGTCTGTCCACTACTGAAAGGAAATTGAAAGCGAAAGTCGCTCAGTTGTGTCCGACTCTTTGCGACCCCATATACTATATACAGTCTATAGATTTTTCCAGGCCAGAATACTGGAGTGGGTAGCCATTCCCTTCTCCAGGGGATCTTCCCAACCCAGGGATCGAACCCAGGTCTCCCGCATTGCAGGCAGTTTTTTTACCAGCTGAGCCACAAGGGAAGCCCCTGTCCACTATTACATATGAGTAAAAAACTACTGTGGCACAGGCAGTGCCTCTCCTTGCAAGCGGTACAGAAGTAAGAGAAATCTATGGAGAATACTGTATCTTAACAACATCCAACTATTCTCTATAGGATCTTAACTTTTGGAAAATTTTTCCATCACTACAACATCTTGTTGACTGCTTTGATTAATCTGACTGACAGGCTGGGACTAAAGCCACCAATTTATTCCACAGAGCATTTAATTAAGGCTACTAACAATAAGACTGGGCAATATAAGGCTGACTTGCAGAGCTGAACTCAGTCATGTCCCCCAAGGCCCCAGATCCAAGCCACTGAAAAAATCCTACAACTAATTAGGAACTGCCTTAAAAGCCAGGTGACTTTCTGTATTGACATTTCCATTTGACCCAAGACATTAACCCAGTTACAGCAGGAAGTATTAAAGATAGCTCAGACTCTTTGCCTGCTTTGGCAGGCAAGGAGAAAGTCTAGGGCAAATCTGTCACCTGTAACTACCCCGTGTCAGTGAGTTAAGGCTGAGCTGAAAGCTTTCAAAAGCCGAAGTTATCATTCTATGAGGCCACCATCACCCTAATTCCAAAACCAGACAAAGATGTCACAAAAAAGGAAAACTACAGGCCAATATCACTGATGAACATAGATGCAAAAATCCTTAATAAAATTCTAGCAAACAGAATCCAACATCATATTAAAAAGATCATACATCATGACCAAGTGGGCTTTATCCCAGGAATGCAAGGTTTTTTTAACATCCACAAATCAATCAATGTAATACACCACATTAACAAATTGAAAGAAAAAAACCATATGGTTATCTCAATAGATGCAGAAAAAGCCTTTGACAAAATTCAGCATCCATTTATGATTAAAACCCTCCAGAAAGCAGGAATAGAAGGAACATATCTCAACATAATAAAAGCTATATATGACAAACCCACAGCAAACATTATCCTCAATGGTGAAAAATTGAAAGCATTTCCCCTAAAGTCAGGAACAAGGCAAGGATGCCCACTTTCACCACTACTATTCAACATAGTTTTGGAAGTTTTGGCCACAGCAATCAGAGCTGAAAAAGAAATAAAAGGAATACAGATAGGAAAAGAAGAAGTAAAACTCTCACTGTTTGCAGATGACATGATCCTCTACATAGAAAACCCTAAAGACTCTACTAGAAAATTACTAGAGTTGATCAATGAATATAGTAAAGTTGCAGGATATAAAATTAACACACAGAAATCCCTTGCATTCCTATACTCCAATAATGAGAAAACAGAAGGAGAAATTAAGGAAACAATACCATTCACCATTGCATCAAAAAGAATAAAATACTTAGGAATATATCTACCTAAAGAAACAAAAGACTTATATATAGAAAACTATAAAACACTGATGAAAGAAATCAAAGAGGACACAAACAGATGGAGAAATATACCGTGTTCATGGATTGGAAGAATTAATATAGTGAAAATGAGTATTCTACCCAAAGCAATCTACAGATTCAATGCAATCCCTATCAAGCTACCAATGGTATTTTTCACAGAACTAGAACAAATCATCTCACAATTTGTATGGAAATATAAGAAACCTCGAATAGCCAAAGCAATCTTGAGGAAGAAGAATGGAACTGGAGGAATCAACCTGCCTGACTTCAGGCTCTACTACAAAGCCACAGTCATCAAGACAGTATGGTACTGGCACAAAGATAGAAATATAGATCAATGGAACAAAATAGAAAGCCCAGAGATAAACCCACGCACATATGGACACCTTATCTTCGACAAAGGAGGCAAGAATATACAATGGAGAAAAGACAATCTCTTTAACAAGTGGTGCTGGGAAAACTGGTCAACCACTTGTAAAAGAATGAAACTAGAACACTTCCTAACACCGTACACAAAAATAAACTCAAAATGGATTAAAGATCTAAACGTAAGACCAGAAACAACAAAACTCCTAGAGGAAAACATAGGCAAAACACTCTCCGACATAAATCACAGCAGGATCCTCCATGACCCACCTCCCAGAATATTGGAAATAAAAGCAAAAATAAACAAATGGGACCTAATTAAAATTAAAAGCTTTTGCACAACAAAGGAAACTATAAACAAGGTGAAAAGACAGCCTTCAGAATGGGAGAAAATAATAGCAAATGAAGCAACAGACAAACAATTAATCTCAAAAATATACAAGCAACTTCTGCAGCTGAATTCCCGAAAAATAAACGACCCAATCAAAAAATGGGCCAAAGAACTAAACAGACATTTCTCCAAAGAAGACATACAGATGGCTAACAAACACATGAAAAGATGCTCAACATCACTCATTATTAGAGAAATGCAAATCAAAACCACAATGAGGTATCATTTCACACCAGTCAGAATGGCTGCTATCCAAAAGTCTACAAGCAATAAATGCTGGAGAGGGTGTGGAGAAAAGGGAACCCTCTTACACTGTTGGTGGGAATGCAAACTAGTACAGCCACTATGGAGAACAGTGTGGAGATTCCTTAAAAAACTGGGAATAGAACTGCCATATGACCCAGCAATCCCACTGCTGGGCATATACACCGAGGAAACCAGAATTGAAAGAGACGCGTGTACCCCAATGTTCATCGCAGCACTGTTTACAATAGCCAGGACATGGAAGCAACCTAGATGTCCATCAGCAGATGAATGGATAAGGAAGCTGTGGTACATATACACAATGGAATATTACTCAGCCATTAAAAAAAATACATTTGAATCGGTTCTACTGAGATGGATGAAACTGGAGCCCATTATACAGAGTGAAGTAAGCCAGAAAGAAAAACAACAATACAGTATACTAATGCATATATATGGAATTTGAAAGATGGTAACGATAACCCTATATGCGAGACAGAATAAGAGACACAGATGCATGGAACAATTTTATGGACTCTGAGGGAGGAGGGTGGGACGTTCTCGGAGAATGGCATTGAGACATGTGTATTGTCATATGTGAAACAGAGCACCATTCCATGTTCGATGCATGTGACAAGGGCTCAGGGCCGGGGCAATGGGATGATCCAGAAGGATGGGATGGGGAGGGAGGTGGGTGGGGGGTCCAGGAAGGGGAACACATGTAAACCCATGGCTGATTCATATCAATGTATGGCAAAAACTATTACAATATTGTAAAGTACTTAGCCCCCAACTAAAATAAATAAATTTATAAAAAATAATAATAATAATAATAATAAAACTGAATGAGATACCAAAAAAAAAAAAAAAAAAAAGCCGAAGTTATGTCATTGATCACTGCAGCTGAATGCAGGGGAAAGATCAGCACCCCTTTTTGGTGATTCCATTTTAGGCATTACTGCACACAAAGTGAACATTAATAACGAGACATCTATTCCTCCATAAAGCACCCAAAAAACCAAGAGCCATGACTTTGGCTCTTGAGGACTTTCAGCTCAACCTCATGCAGTTAAATGAGGGCTACATGATCAACTAGTGGTATTTCCTTAAATACTTGATGGTCAATTATGACCATCCTTAGGGGAAAGTTAATTCCTGGCCTCTATACAGAAAAATATAGTACCAGGGCAACATATGGTGCCCCTGAAACAAAGTGTTTTTCACAATCATAAACCCTCTACAAATGAGGGGCACAGGTTGACAGTGTCTCCAGTGTGGCCTCCCAGGTTGCTGGCAAGCCTTGGGTACCCACTAAAGTTCAAATAATTGAACCCAGTCCTTGTTTGGAGGGACTTCCAATAAATCACAAGAACTTCATGGCTCTGGCATTGAATTTTGACTAGAGCTTGGTAGCAATCTAATAGATGTTATTTAAAAGGAGTGCCTGATATCCCTATCAGAAGCATGTCTTAAACCCCAAGGAGCACATACTAGGTGGCAGCTGCCTCCCTTTGCCAGATCCTCTAATTGGGAAAATCATCAGTTATAGAAATTCTACCTCAGAGGAGTAATTATGCTAGGCTGTAGGACCTCAAAGAGAGGAACACTTCTCTACATGAGCTACTCCTACAGGGAGACTTTTCCATGCTAATTAAGGGAGAGGGAAATGCATGTATAGAAAACAATCAATTTTCTACTACATATTCAAATATGATAAAAACAAAAACAGAACAGTGAATTTTCCCAAAGGCCCTTACTCAAAGGATCACATTAGCTGCCCTGCTCCTCTCAGAAGCTCACCCAAATCCAATCAGTTGAATTTTGGTATCCCTTCTCCACATAGCCCTAAGGAGGAAAGTTACTTGAATATCTATATCCATTAGAACCATAAAGCTGCAGTTTCTTTCCTTTCTGAAGTTCCTCAGCATACTCAGATAGATCAGTACAGCTTTTGTTCCATTTTGGAAACAAGAAGACTCTGATCTCATCTGATATTATCTTTCTCCTTAAAACTACTTATTTTGGGGCTAGGTGCCCTGCCACTAAACAAGCTCTCTCACATACCTTTAGATTTTAGTGATATAGCAGTGGCTTGTGGATCAATTAAATTTCCAAAATCTATATCAGGTAGCAAAATCATCATGACTGAAACCACCTATTCTAGATTTAAGGATCTTTTTTTTTTAATTAGTTTATTTTCTATTTTTTAACTTTACAATATTGTATTTGTTTTGCCATACATTGACATGAATCCACCATGGGTGTACATGTTTTCCCCTTTCAGAACCCCCCTCCCACTTCCCTCCCCACCCCATCCCTCTGGGTCATCCCGGTGCACCAGCCCCGAGCACGCTTTTAACAGCCACAGTCACATCACTTTTCTGCAAGGACTATAGATGTTTCTTTTTGATGGCTTGGGCTTGACTTTCACAGCAGTAAAGATTTTTAAAGAGTCCACATTAATTTAATGAGCATTTGCTCCCTATTATCATAATGTCTCAAATTCTCACCTGATTTCTTCAGAAAGGCTAAGGGAATTATCTTGGATGGTGGTGGTGGTAGTTTAGCCACTAAGTCATGTTCAAATCTTGTAACCCCATAGATTGTAGCCCACCAGGCTCCTCTGTCCATGGGATTTCCCAGGCAAGGATACTGGAGTGAGTTGCCATTTCCTTCTCCAGGGGATCTTCCCGACCCAGGGATCAAACCCAGATCTCCTGCATTGCAAGCAGATTCTTTACCACATGAGCCACCGAAGAAGCCATGCAAGAATTTGTCTAGAACTTTTTGGGGTCAGTGGCTCATTGTCCAGTGAGTCACCTTCATTAGCGCTATAAATCTATTAATAATCTGTGGCAGTATGAACCTGAATAATGGTTAATGCTTCATCTATTGTTTACCATGGGCGTCTCTCTTGGAAATCTCTCTTACAGAGTCAAAGTACATTAGTCTCTAGCACCCATCATAAAAATACTCAGAGACCTTTTACTGTCATGTCTGAATATACTGTAAGTTTGGTAGGCTGCAAAAGGGTATAAACAAAGAAGAACCACCCAGTTCTACCAGGATTAAGTTGTAACCCACTGCAAGGGATGTCTGTCAATGCACTTTGAGAGGAAATTAGGATGATTACAGGATAAGGAGCTCTACTTTGGACAATAAGCTCCCTTAGATAATTAGATGGATCTCTTAGGAAGAATTTTAATGAACCCAGATTCTTGTATCTTCCCATACACAGGAATGTACTAAAATCATTAACTTGAGATATCTGTTCTTTGTGACTAGGAATAATCTTTATAGAGATGAATGCATGATTGCCTGTATTCCCTAGCCAAAAACCATATATAAACTGCCTTCTCCACTGCCTCTTCAGAGCAATTTCCTCAGGGCTCCTGAGAGGCTGTCTCCCAGGGTTACAGTCCTCAATAAGCCCCTGAATAAAACTTAAACTCGTAACTCTTATGTTGTGTGGTTTTCTTAAACCAACAAGGGATTCAGCCATAAAACAAACAAGTGTTGCCATTCTTCCTTAATAAGCATTACATGTCCAGACCATTATCTCCCAAATAAATCTGACCAAGTTGTAATGATTTTGCTAGTTTCTGCCTATAGCAGACATTAATCCCCCTACCTTCACCTTCAGAGTATGTGTAAGGCTATACAAAACTGTTTTCTCATAGGGAACAGAATTCTTTCCATCCAGAAAAAAATCTTAATTCTAGTTGTTTTAGTGGGTCAGACTTTAGACTGACAACTAGTTTGGCTCAGAAATCCTCCTCTCCTCTCCATGAAGAGGAGAGTTTGCAACAATTTCAGCACTGTTGAGGAAGATCGCTTTATACCTACTTCCCAGTACTCTATCTGCAATCATCTTTCTGATTTCTCCTTACAAAAAGGCAATGAAGTAGAGGAACTTTAATTGCCTGGTTGACCATATAGTCTGGTCAGCATATTTGCTACAATATCTGTAAACGTTCTTCAAATTTTGTTAACCAAGCCTCATTTATCCTCTTTCAAAACTAAAATCTTTCCCACCTTCTCATCCTCATATCCTGAACTGTCAAAAATTATGAAGGTTCTAAGATTTTACATTATTTACAAGCTAACAAGTCACCCTGACACAGTTTCATGTATGATCACAGAAGCTGTTAAGACTCTTTGTCAAGGACAAAGGACTTCATTACTCACAGCTATGGCCATGTCCAGGTTAGCAGCATGTTCTTATGCCAGTTCTGAGCAGAGTTCCCACAGTGCAATAAAAAAGGGGCCAGGTGACATCTACACATGTGGTGGCACCCTGAACTTACAAACTTGATCATTTTCCAGTGAGTAGTAACCATGCCTGCCCTTAATTCCAAGGGGAGACACTATATTATTTAAGGTTGATCCCCATACAAATATCCTTGAAAAGACAGTCTGCAACAAAGAAAGTGACTTTGCTATTACTAAACAGAAAAATATTAGAAATCCATGGAGAATTATCTCCCATCAAAGTGCGGGAATGAATATTCTCAATAAAATATGTTTCATTGGTGCCATTATTTCACACTTTTAAAAATACAGACCTGATTACATTTCTTAGAGCCATTAACTACAAAATAAATGACCTAATTTTAAAAAAAGTTATATTTCTGTTATAACAGTGTGCAGAGCAATACATTGGTAAATTATACTGTTATGGAATACAGCTGTTTCCAATGGCATGGCTTACTATTTCAGAGTGAATACGCACTTTATTCTAACCACACTGTATCAACAATGTGGTTAGAATAAAGTAGATATTACCAGTCACAGTTCTGCAAATGTGCAGTGCTTTCCAGTACTATGTTTTGTACATATTATTCCTGTTGCTTTCACTATTTCTGTGAACAAGGGTAAATTTGCGTCCATCAAGTATTATCTAGAAAATCCTTCCTGATGATGCTTATTTATAAGTCTTTATGGCTAAACATAAATCTATCATATCACTTAGAGCAATATATAATTGTCACTTTATATGTCTGTACTTCCTTTACTGAGTGTAGTGTTAGTCTCTCAGTCATGCCCGATTCTCTCTTTGCGACCCCATGGCTTGCCAGGTTCTTCCGTCCATGGAACTCTCCAAGCAGGAATACTGGAGTGGGTTGCCATTCCTTTCTCCATGGGATCTTCCGGACCCATGGATTGAACCCAGGTCTCCTGTATTGCAGGCAGATTCTTTACTGTCTTAGCCACCAGGGAAGCCCACTTCCTTTACTACACCACCCATAAACACACACACACACACACACACACACACATACACATAATAAACTAGTAAGTCCCGTTTGATCCAGCACATGACATAAAACCCAGTAGCTTCTCAACAGATTATGTACTGACAGATAGATGGCTGGATGCCTGAGATCTAGTGTGGCTTAATGAAGTTTGTGTCCTTGTCATCTCATGCCTTGGCTAATGCAATAGTTTTTATCTCCTCTATTCTTTCATTTTTGCTTGGTTATTAAAAAAAATCATTTCTAGGTTTTCAAAAACTTAATTGGGATAAATATGTAACATAAAATTTACCATATTAGGCATTTTTAAATCAAGGTAGCACTTTTATAACATTATATAGTTTCACGTGTATCCTACATTTCAACCTCTGCATAGGGTGCTCAACACCAAAAACTTAGTTACCATCCATCTCCATGCTGTTGATCCCTTTTCCCCATTTCCCCATCCCCTTCTCCTCCTGTAACCACTACTCTGTTCTCTGTATCTAAGTGTATGTTTTTGTTTGCTTTTACATTTCACATATGACTGATATCATACAGTATTCATGCTTCTCCATCTGACTTGTTTCACTTAACATAATATCTTCAATGCCTATTCATGCTGTTGCATATGGCAAGGTTCCATTTTTTATGGCTGATATATATGGTGTACACACAACATCTCAACCCATTCATTCATAATAGGGCCCTTGGACTATTTCCTTACCTTGACTACTGTAAATAAAGCTGCACTGAATACAAGAGTGTGTATCTTTTTGAATTAGCATCTTCATACTCTTTGAAAAATACCTAGAAGTGAAATAGCTGGGTCATTTGGTAATTCTATTTTTAATTATTTGAGGAATCTCCATAACTGTCTTCCATAGAGGCTGTAGCAATTTACATTCCCACCATCAGTGCACAAGGGTCACCTTTTTTCCACATTGTCACCAGCACTGTTTTTCATGCCTTTTTGATAAAAGGCATCCTAATGTGCATGAGGTGACAACTCATTGTGAGTGTACAGTTCAGTGGTATTAAGAACCTTCACACTGTTGAATCTTCAGAATTCATTTCATCTCACAAAAACTGCACCTCTGTACCCATTAAACACCTCCTCATGTCCCCCTTTCCGTAGTTCTCAGTAGCATTATCCACAATAGCCAAAAGTTAGAAGCAACCCTGTGTCCATCAACAGATGAATGGATAAGCAAAATGTGGCACATACATACAGTAGAAGATTATTCAGCCTTAAAAAGGAAGAAAATTCAGACATATTGATGAACCTTTAAGATATTCTGCTAAGTGAAATAAGCCAGTCACAAAAAAGACATACTATGTGACTGCACTCATATGAGGTACTTAGAGTAGCCAGATTTACAGTCAGGAAATATTCTCTTACTTCTTTAGTGAGCTCCACATACAGTCATCAGATTAATGTATTTTAAACATCAAATGAATACCATTTCTCAATTTAAAAACTGTAACACCTTTTAATAAAATGATGAATTTATCATACGACTATTGACACAATGTTCAGAAACCTATACAATATAATCCCAAAATTGCTTTTATTTTTTTTGTTATTTTAAATTAGTTTATTATCTATTTTTTAACTTTACAATATTGTATTTGTTTTGCCATATATTGACCTGAATCCACCACAAGTGTACATGTGTTCCCCTTCCAGAACCCCCCTCCCACTTCCCTCCCCATCCCATCCCTCTGGGTCATCCCGGTGCACCAGCCCCGGGCACCCTGTATCATGCGTCGAGCCTGGACTGGCGATTCGTCTCACATATGATAACTTACATGCTTTAGTGACATTTTCCCATATCATCCTGCCCTCGCCCTCTCCCATAGAGTCCATAATACTGTTCTAATTATCTGTGTCTCTTTTGATGTCTCGCATACAGGGTAATCTTTATCGATTAACTAAATACCATATATATGTGTTAGTATACTGTACTGGTGTTTTTCTTTCTGGCTTACCTCACAAAAATAACCTAAGATCACACCACACAATGCTCCAATATCAACAAAATACTTCCCCGTTGTATCCCCTCCATATTACCCTTCTCACAATATTGCGTTCTTCTCTATTATTATTTCATCGCTACTCAAATTCAAAACCTTTTCTTATTTCTCCATTCAAATGCCATTACAATATTTTCAAACTTTTATTAAATAAATTACCTAGATGGAACTACAGAATTATGTGGTTAAATAAAGTGGATATATTTTAGATTTAAGTACCCTTTAATCCCTAGAAGACTTTGAGCTCTCTAATGGCAAAAACTAAGTCCTCTCAGTTCACTTCAGTCACTCAGTCGTGTCCGACTCTTTGCGACCCCATGAATTGCAGCACACCAGGCCATCCTGTCCATCACCAACTCCTGCAGTCTACCCAAACCCATGTCCATCGAGTCAGTGATGCCATCCAGGCATCTCATCCCCTGTCGTCCCCTTCTCCTCCCGCCCCCCCAATCCTTCCCAGCATTAGGGTCTTTTCCAATGAGTCACCTCTTCGCATCAGGTGGCCAAAGTATTGGAGTTTCAGCTTCAACATCAGTCCTTCCAATGAACATCCAGGACTGATCTCCCTTAGGATGGACTGGTTGGATCTCCCTGCAGTCGAAGGGACTCTCAAGAGTCTTCTCCGACACCACAGTTCAAAAGCATCAATTCTTCCACGCTCAGCTTTCTTCACCATCCAACTCTCACATCCATACATGACTACTGGAAAAACCATAGCCTTGACTAGACGGACCTTTGTTGGCAAAGGAATGTCTCTGTTTTTTAATATGCTATCTAGGTTGGTCATAACTTTCCTTCCAAGGAGTAAGCATCTTTTAATTTCATGGCTGCAATCACCGTCTGCAGTGATTTTGGAGCCCCAAAAAATAAAGTGTGATACTGTTTCCACTGTTTCCCCATCTATTTCCCATGAAGTGATGGGACCGGATGCCATGATCTTAGTTTTCTGAATGTTAAGCTTTAAGCCAACTTTTTCACTCTCCTCTTTCACTTTCATCAAGAGGCTCTTTAGTTCTTTACTTTCTGCCATAAGGGTGGTGTCATCTGCATATCTGACATTATTGAAATTTCTCCCGGCAGTCTTGATCCCAGCTTGTGTTTCTTCCAGTCCAGCGTTTCTCATGATGTACTCTGCATATAAGTTAAATAAGCAGGGTGACAATATACAGCCTTGACGTATGTATTCCTTTTCCTATTTGGAACCAGTCTGTTGTTCTGTGTCCACTTCTAACTGTTGCTTCCTGACCGGCACACAGTGCTCCATAAACCAAGAAAGTATATGATAACTGAAAAGTACATATATTTACAGAGTTCAAAATGATTACTAACTAGTTGTTGAACAAGATTTCAGCTTCCAGAGACCCATAAGTATGGGTTAATATATTAAACATTTTTAGATTTATTTTTGTAACTGATTTTTGTGTTTCCTCTTTAAGATATATGCTTTAGGGTGAACAGTTTATTCATCAGTGTTCTAAATTAATTCCAATCTCATTTGTTTTTTTCTAGGTCATCCACTTTAGTTTAGAGTAAATTGATACATGTAATCATCTTAGGATGGCTTTTCACATGACTCTCATCAAAGAATTACCAGCGAGAAAATTATTTTACCATTTCATTTGTGATACGGGGCTTCCCTTGTAGCTTAGCTGGTAAAGAATCTTCCTGCCATGCAGGAGACCCTGGTTCGATTCTTGGGTCAGGAAGATCCCCTGGAGAAGGGATAGGTTACCCACTCCAGTATTCTTGGGCTTCCCTGGTAGGCCATTACTTTCCCGACAAAGGTCTGTCTGGTAAAAGCTATGGTTTTTCCAATAGTCATGTATGAATGTGAGAGTTGGACCATAAAAAAAGCTGAATGCTGAAGAACTGATGTTTTTCGACTGTGGTATTGGAGAAGACTCTTGAGAGTCCCTTGGACTGCAAGATCAACCCAGTCAATCCAAAAGGAAATCAATCCTGAATATTCACTGGAAGGACTGATGCTGAAGCTCCAATATTTAGCCACCTGATGCGAAGACCTGACTCACTGGAAAAGACCCTGATGCTGAGAAAGATTGAAGGCAGGAGGAGAAGGGGATGACAGCGGATGAGATGGTTGGATGGCATCACCAACTCGATGGACATGAGTTTGAGCAAGCTCCAGGAGTTGGTGATAAATATAGAAACCTGGCATGCTGCAGTCCATGGTGTCGCAGACAGTTGGATACGAGTGAGCTACTGAAGTGAATTGATCTGTGACATGACCCTAATCCTAACACTGGTTTCATTTCATGGTGCTATAACTTAACCAGATCTGATTCATCCATAATAAAAATAGGTTGAACTTGATGTTCTCTAAGGCCTCTTTTAACTTGGAATAATTCCCAGTCATTATAATAATAATAAAAAAATGACAGTTTTTTGTTTTTTGTTTTTTTGCTGGAGTGCGTTTATATTAACATAACTGTTTCTTTCTTTGGTTAAGTACTAGTCTCATTATTTGTTTTCAATGTGTATAAACTTTCATTCATATTTTGAGTAATGAAGTTATATCACTATTTAATATTAAATAAAACATATACAAATCATGTGTTGTGTTAAGCCACACTAGTCATTTATGAACAATTTTTATTTATATATTAAACTATGGATTCAAGTATAATTAAGAAACAGAACCAAAAGGTTAATTTCTGAAGGGCATATTACCTCTATACTTTAAATTTTATAATTAAAAAAAAGACAATATAGGAATTGCTTTCTGGAAGGATAATGGGTTTCTTGGAGCAAGAATATTTTAGGAAGATTAACTAGATTCATTTGCTCCCACTATCTCCTCCAAAAATAGACAAGAGATCACACATCCTATAAAATGATATGGAGCTGTACCTTATAAGATGCTAGAATTTCAAACTAAACTTTTACAGTTATTTATAGGCAAAGTCTGAGTTTATCTCCTGCAATACCTTGTAGCTGACAATTCATCAAAATTTGTACTAGCTAAAACATATTGCTTTATAAGTTACATTAGAACATCTAAAAATTGCTAAAGGAAAATGGTTAAGTCATTTAAACTGAAATGAATTTTGAGAAACAGATCATGGTTAAAATTAAATATTCCACCTCTTGCAATCTCACCTGCTTCAGAGAGAAAATGAAATATACAATAAAATAACAAAAACAGCAGGAGCATTCTATCTGCAGAATCATTTGCAACAATGATTAAAATGCTGTATGCATAAGGTAAAGCTTTGAAATATGTTTCATACAAGAAAAAAGTCTGAAAAGCTTTTATCGTTTGAAAAGGATCATTTAAAATGGGCCATCTTAAAAGAAATGTATGTACTAATAAGTTAGAAAAGAAAATGCAGACTCTATGATTTTTTATAAGCAAATTTCCCATAGAAGACATATAAAACATTCTAGATTTTGAATAATGTTCCAATTTACTCTTAAAGCTGAGTAATGCAGATGACCAAAAACATATGAAATATGTGAAATCATTTATTTTTATTCCAAATCACCATAACCTCTGAGGCTTTAGCTGTGCAATGTGAAAGCCACTACCAACTATAGCTAATTTTCTAGATATAAGTGAAAATAAACATATGTTTTAGGGCTTGGAGACCTGGTTTTAGAAGTTCTAAAAGCTAACCTTAATTTTCCTATACCCTCAATTCCTCCATTTGGGAAGACTGACATCGTCATAGAAACTGCAGATGTTGGAAGGTCTACTTGGAGTTGTGAAGAATGATGGAAGCAACCGGCATGCCATGCAGAGCAGCCAAGACAACCTAGATGTCAATGTGGTGGCAGATGTCTATGCCAGATGGCTCTAATATTAACCAACATGTTTCTCTGCATACAATCTAAATTACTTTTAGGGGGGATAGACAAAAACTAAACAAACCACAAACGTTTTGTGTTTCTTAGATTAGGTTTTATAAATAATTCTGTTAGGTACAACAACTAAGATTCAGTTTAAAAAATTAACAACAAAAAATGATGCTGTCATGTTTCTTGAAGTTGCATCAAAAAACTGGAAAAGTTTTCATTATACAAATTATCCTCAAGTTTTTAGTATCATCATATTAAGTTTAAAAGTGCTACTAAGAAGATTAAGACAAAATACCTCTTTTGCCAATATCTCAAAGAAATAGCAACCAAAAATTTATTTAGTAATTAACTTACACACACACACACTTTCTAAAATATATGGGGTAGTTACTATAGTATAGTATAATATAATATAGTATTATATATACATAATGTAGAGATAATATATAATATATATGATATAGAGTATAATATATATACATTTTGTCATATATATATTATAGTGCATGTATATATGTACATGTATATATAGTATAGTTTAGTATAATATATGACTTCCCAGGAGGAGTAGTGGTAAAGAATCTACCTGTCGATGCAGGAGGTGCAAGAGACATGAGTTAGATCCCTAGGTCGTGAAGACTCCCTGGAGTAGAAAATGGCAACCCACTCCAGTATTTTTGCGTGGAAAACTCCATGGACAGAGGAGCCTGGTGGGCTACAGTTCATAGGGTCGCAAGTCATCCAGACATGACTGAGTGTGCACACACACACAGTATAACACTGTACAGTATAATATATGGGATAGTTATTATAGTCACAGAAAATTTCTAAATTTTAAAATATATTATTTGCCAAACCATTACTTAATGTAACATTTTAATGGTTCTGTTCTTCCATGTTACCAGATTAAGTGCTTTCAAAGACACTTGGGAGTCTAGCTGTATCTGAAATCCCCTGTTCTAAAACAAATCTTTCTCTTAATCTGATAATAATGAATGTGCAAATTACTCAAATTTATCATCAAGGTATTAGGAAATTTTCCCTGGTGGCTCAGATGGTAAAGAATCTGCCTGCAATGCAGGAGATCCAGGTTCAATCCGTGGGTCAAGAAGATCCCCTGGAGAAGGAAATAGCTGCTCACTCCAGTATTCTTGCCTGGAAAATTCCATGGACAGAGAAGCCTGGCAGGCTATAGTACACATGGTTGCAAAGAGTCAGACACGACTCAGCAACTAACACTTCATGGTTATATAGTAAAATAAATATCATAGATTAAAATTATCTATCATATATTTACAGTTGAAATTGGTTGCTTTGAAATAACATCTAAAGGCAAAGTAGGAGATAGCTAGTTAAGATACATATTATAAGCATATTGCACTGTTCCTTCCCCACATGAATCACTCTTTTATAAGTACAGAGCACCTTAAATTACAGGATAAGAGATCCAGAGTTCCCTGTTATAGACAAAATGAAACCTAAGACTTTCAATGTTATCAGTTATCACAAATGCAATGCTATAAAACCAGAGACAGACTTTCCCAACTTAAAGAGTTTTGCTTATAACTGGTATTTTTTGCCTACCATTGGGGGTTAAGACAGTAGAGAATTCCATAGACAGAGGAGCCTGGTGAGCTGGGAATTCTGTAATACTGGAGTGGGCAGCTGTTACTTTCTCCAGTGGATCTTCACAACCCAGGAATGGAACCAGGGTCTCCTGAACTGTAGGCAGATTCTTTACCAGCTGAGCTACCAGGGAAGCCAATACTTAATATAATATGCAACAATGAAGAACTGAAAGCTTTTCCTCTAAGATGTGGAACAAGACAAGATTGGCTCTTCTCACCATTTCTATTCAACATAGAATCAGAAGTCCTAGTCAGAGCATTACACAAGAAAAATAAATAAAATGCATCCAAATTGGAGAGGAAGAAGGAAAACTGTCTCTGTGTGCAGATGACATGATCTTATATACAGAAAGCCCTAAGTACTTTACAAAAACAAACAAAAAAAACTGTTAAATAATAAACAGATTCTTAAAACTGCAGAATGTAAAAAGTCAGTTGCATTTCTCTACAGTAAAAACAAACCATTTAAAAAAGAAAGAAGACAATCCCATTTACAATATAATCAAAATAATAAAATACTTAGAAGTAAATTTAAACAAGGAGATGAAAGGTCTCTGAACTGTAACCGGCCTATCCCCTGTCGGCCGCTGCCCCGGCCCCCGGCCAGGCCTAGCCCCTCTCGGCAGCCGCCCCCGGCCCCCAGCCAGGCCTAGCCCCTCTCGGCCGCCCCCGGCCGCCGCCCCCGGCCCCCGGCCCCCGGTCCGGCCTAGGCCCTGACATCCTGGAATGTGAAGTCAAGTGGGCCTTGGAAAGCATCACTACGAACAAAGCTAGTGGAGGTGATGGAATTCCAGTTGAGCTATTTCAAATCCTCAAAGATGATGCTGTGAAAGTGCTGCACTCGATATGCCAGCAAATCTGGAAAACTCAGCAGTGGCCACAGGACTGGAAAAGGTCAGTTTTCGTTCCAATCCCAAAGAAAGGCAATGCCAAAGAATGCTCAAACTACCGCACAATTGCACTCATCTCACATGCTAGTAAAGTAATGCTCAAAATTCTCCAAGCCAGGCTTCAGCAATACATGAACCGTGAACTTCCAGATGTTCAAGCTGGTTTTAGAAAAGGCAGAGGAACCAGAGATCAAATTGCCAATATCCGCTGGATCATCGAAAAAGCAAGAGAGTTCCAGAAAAACATCTATTTCTGCTTTATTGACCAAGCCAAAGCCTTTGACTGTGTGGATCACAATAAACTGTGGAAAATTCTGAAAGAGATGGGAATACCAGACCATCTGACCTGTCTCTTGAGAAACCTGTATGCAGGTCAGGAAGCAACAGTTAGAACTGGACATGGAACAACAGACTGGTTCCAAATAGGAAAAGGAGTACGTCAAGGCTGTATATTGTCACCCTGCTTATTTAACTTATATGCAGAGTACATCATGAGAAACGCTGGGCTGGAAGAAACACAAGCTGGAATCAAGATTGCCAGGAGAAATATCAATAACCTCAGATATGCGGATGACACCACCCTTATGGCAGAGAGTGAAGAAGAACTAAAGAGCCTCTTGATGAAGGTGAAGGAGGAGAGTGAAAAAGTTGGCTTAAAGCTCAACGTTCAGAAAACTAAGATCATGGCATCTGGTCCCATCACTCCATGGGAAATAGATGGGAAACAGTGGAAACAGTGTCAGACTTTATTTTTTTGGGCTCCAGAATCACTGCTGATGGTGACTGCAGCCATGAAATCAAAAGACGCTTACTCCTTGAAAGGAAGGTTATGGCCAACCTAGATAGCATATTTAAAAGCAGAGATATTACTTTGCCAACAAAAGTCCGTCTAGTCAAGGCTATGGTTTTTCCAGTGGTCATGTATGGATGTGAGAGTTGGACGGTGAAGAAAGCTGAGCGCCGCAGAATTGATGCTTTTGAGCTGTGGTGTTGGAGAAGACTCTTGAGAGTCCCTTGGACTGCACGGAGATCCAATCAATCCATCCTAAAAGAGATCAATCCTGGGTGTTCATTGGAAGGTCTAATGTTGAAGCTGAAACTCCAATACTTTGGCCACCTCATGCGAAGGGTTGACTCATTGGAAAAGACCCTAATGCTGGGTAGGATTGGGGGCGGGAGGAGAAGGGGACGACAGAGGATGAGATGGTTGGATGGCATCACCGACTCGATGAACATGGGTTTGGGTAGACTCCGGGAGTTGGTGATTGACAGAGAGGCCTGGCGTGCTGCAATTCATGGGGTCGCAAAGAGTCGGACACGACTGAGCGACTGAACTGAACTGAACTGAAACCCATAAAACACTGATGAAAAAAATTGAAGAAGACACAAATATATGAAAAGACACTCTGCATTTATGGACTGGAATAAATAGTACTGTTGAAATACCCATACTCTATCAAGGTTTCAATGATATTTTTCACATTTTTTTAAAAAAATCCTAAAATTAATACAGAAACCCCAAAAACTCTGAATAGCTAAGCAATCTTAAGTACAAACCTGGATGTGTTACACTTCCTGATTTCAAACTATATAACAAAGCTATCATAAGCAAAACAATATGATATTGCCATAATAGAAGCATGTATTAAATTCTGGTAATGTATGACTTTTTAGTTTTTTCTGGTCTTTAGAAATTCATATAATTCATACTATTATTTTTTAAATTTTATCAAATTTAAATAGCATGTAATGACTTCTAAATATGCAAGATGAAAAAAACAGTGTATCTATATCCCTTTTGGATTCTCCCCTCTACCTCATAATTTTGAATTTGTATTTATTTTTATCATTATTAGTATTATTATTGGTACAGTTTCCAGACTTATAATATTTATTTTCTGTATTACCCTCTAACAAATAAAGTATTGTCAACCAAAAGGAGGGATAAAATTTTGCTTAAAATTAAACACAAAGAAAGAAATGAGCAAGCTTTAAACATACACACAAGGGAACACATATGTGGGCATTCACACACATATATTTTCAATATACCCTATTCTCCTTTTTTGAAAAGCAAAATTATCTTATTCATTCATATCCTGGTTGGCAGGATTTCGTTTTTGTTTTTGTTTTTGCTCAAAGTGATCATGAATGTCATCTTGTCTTAGTCTCCATTCGGATGAGCACTTTGATTGCCTCTATTTGAATGACAACTTATATGTGTGTAAACTCTTAGATTATAAATACATTTTGTCCCTCAGAACTTTGTATGTATTAATTTACTATCTTATGGCATTAGGTATTCTTCTGTAGAGACCTTAGAACCATTAGAGTGTTTCCTCTTTGAAAAAGATTTGAGATTAATGCCTGAAAACTTGTAGAATTCTTTCTTAATTCTTAAAATTCAGAAATCTTACAGGTAATCCCTGTTAAGCAATTTGTATCAAATTTCCTGAAATACTGTACAAGCTTTTAATCCAAACTCTTATTTTTTTCCTGATTTCTGTAGTTTTCTATGATAGTAATTATCTGAGAACTTCTTTTTCTGTTCAAATTTGTTCACTCCTTTGCTTCATGGAATCCATCATGTTCATTTCACATGCTATTGGGCATTGAGTTTGTCCTTTCTAAGTGTTTTAATTTTCGTTACTGACATATCCTTTTTAGTTCAACAGCCTTCAATTGGACTGTTCTCTGAAACTTTTCATCTCTGTCATCAACTCAGTTTTCAGACACACTTTTCATATTCATTATTATGTTTAAAAAATTAATTCTGCCAATATCTTGCTGGTTTTTACTTCATTTTATATTCTTAGCTCCATAAATTGTTTTTTTCTGTTTATTTTTTATCTTTGATGTCTTATTTTACAATTAATTTCTTCTTTGCATTTCTCTTTCAGTTCTTCTTTCCTTGGGCTTTCCTAAACATGAAATACGATTAGCTACATCTTCATAAGCACTGGCAATATGCCAGTTACTAGTCTTCATATAATAATACGTTTAATTTTCCCACAAAAAAAATTCTGAAGAAAAATGCTAGTGTTACACTTGTATTAGACATGACAAAACCAAAAACAATCAATTAATTAAATAAACATAAGACCACCTGACCTGTCTCTTGAGAAACCTGTATGCAGGTTAGGAAGCAACAGTTAGAACTGGAAATGGAACAACAGACTGGTTCCAAATAGGAAGAGGAGTACGTCAAGGCTGTATACTGTCACCCTGCTTATTTAACTTATACGCAGAGTACATCATGAGAAATGCTGGGTTGGAGGAAGCACAAACTAGAATCAAGATTGCCAGGTGAAATATCAATAACCTCAGATATGCAGATGACACCACCCTTATGGCAGAAAGTGAAGAAGAACTAAAGAGCCTCTTGATGAAAGTGAAAGAGGAGAGTAAAGAAGTTGGCTTAAAGCTCAACATTCAGAAAACTAGGATCATGGCATCTGGTCCCAACACTTCATGGGAAATAGGTGGGAAAACAGTGGAAACAGAGGCTGACTTGATTTTTCTGGGCTCCAAAATCACTGCAGATGGTGATTGCAGCCATGAAATTAAAAGACGCTTACTCCTTGGAAGGAAAGTTATGATCAACCTAGACAGCATATTAAAAAGCAGAGACATTCCTTTGCCAACAAAGGTCCATCTAGTCAAAGGTATGGTTTTTCCAGTGGTCATGTACAGATGTGAGAGCTTGACTATAAAGAAAGCTGAGCACTGAAGAATTGATGC
Organism: Giraffa tippelskirchi; assembly: GCF_054371585.1. Classification (NCBI taxonomy): domain Eukaryota; kingdom Metazoa; phylum Chordata; class Mammalia; order Artiodactyla; family Giraffidae; genus Giraffa; species Giraffa tippelskirchi. The sequence continues at coordinate 76,427,408 of NC_137275.1, read as the reverse complement.
TTTTGAACTGTGGTGTTGGAGAAGACTCTTGAGGGTCCCTTCGACTGTAAGGAGATCCAACCAGTTCATCCTAAAGGAGATCAGTCCTGGGTATTCATAGGAAGGACTGATGTTGCAGCTGAAACTCCAATACTTTGGCCACCTGATGCGAAGAGGTGACTCATTGGAAAAGACCCTGATGCTGGGGAAGCTTGAGGGCAGGAGGAGAAGGGGACGATAGAGGATGAGATGGTGGGATGGCCTCATTGACACAATGGACATGGGTTTGGGTGAATTCCTGGCGTTGGTGATGGACAGGGAGGCCTGGTGTGCTGCGATTCATGGGATCGCAAGGAGTCAGAATGACTTAACGACTGAACTGAACTGAACTTGCCTAAGATTACACTGGTTCTGGCATTGAACCCCATTAGTCCAGCTTAGGAAGACTGAGCATTTATTTAATAAACTAAAATGCATGGTATTTCTGTGAAATGTTTCTCCTGCTTTTGTTGGTGTTCTTGTTGTTCCTGTTGTCCAGAACGAAACAGTTATCCTTCTTCCAGAATGCATTTTGGATGCTTGTCTGTTTATTCTATTCTTTGTTCCTTTCTTTCATCTTTCTGATTTTGTAATAGTAGATAACTACCATTTTCTCATTTACTTTTATATCTCATTCTTCTTTTAAAGTTGCCAATTCTGCTGGTGCCAGGAAGAAAGGAAGAGAGCTCAGACTGCTTGTCTAGGTTAGCCTTGCTGGTTGAGTTGCAGCTCATAGACTTCGGCTAACTTGTTATTAATTCCTTAAGAGCACAGAATAATCCTAACAAGATGCAAAAATCAATGGCTGAGAAAAAGACAAAGCAAACTTCTGAGCAGAATGTGAGTGAGGTGAGTGGCTTTTAAAATGCCTCGACAGAGCGGGGCTAAGATGGCGGAGGAATAGGACGGGGAGACCACTCTCTCCCCCACAAATTTATCAAAAGAACACCTGAACGCTGAGCAAACTTCACAAAACTACTTCTGAACGCTGGCAGAGGACATCAGGCATCCAGAAAAACAGCGCATTATCTTCGAAAGGAGGTAGGAGAAAATATAAAAGATAAAAAGAGAGACAAAAGAGTTAGGGACGGAGACCCGTCCCGGGGAGGGAGTTGTAGAAAAGGAGAAGTTTCCAAACACCAGGAAACCATCTCACCGGCGGGTTTGGGGGATGATTTCGAATCTCGGAGGGCAACATAACTGGGAGAAAAAATAAATAAAACCCACAGATTACGTGCCTAAAGGCAACTCCCGGCAAAGAACCCCAGACGCTCGCATCCGCCACCAGCAAGTGGGGGCTGAACGGAGAGGAGCGGGCAGCACTGCTTAGGGTAAGGACCGGGCCGAATGCCCTGAGGGCAGTCTGAGGGAGCTAACGTGAGATAGCAACCTAAACTGTGGGACAGCCAGAGAGAGAGAACCATCCCACCAAAAGCCCAAATCTAAGGAATTGCCGGCCCGCTCACAGAACAAAGGACTGAGCGATACCAGAGGAGAGCTAGCGGGCTGCGGACCGCCCCATTCCCCTGCCGGACTCAGCGGGCAGGCGGGACCAGCCAGAGCTAGAAAGGGGCAAACTCGGCCCCAGAGAGGGCACCCCCTACCAAACTGCAAACAGGCTTCCAGTTTCTAAGCAAAGACTGCCTGAGATCTCGGAGGGTCGACAGCCGCAGGGACGGTCGAAGCCAGAGACCAGCTCCCCAGAACTAACACAAAGCACACCAGAGCCGGGCGCGCCCTTAAACCAAGGCGGGGACCAGGGAGGTGATAAGCCGCACGGCCCCAACAGGGGAGAGTGCGCTAGCCAAACTCCTGGCTGCCTGAGCTGCTCCGACTGGGAACGGCACAAACCACGGGACCAACCGAGTCTGCGCCTTTGTGGAGTACCCGGGAACCTGAACCTGAGAGGCTTAGACCTGGGAAGTTCACGCATCTCAGGGCCCACTCCCCGGCCAGTAACCTGAAGCCTGAGCAAGGTAGACTGGGAAAGCACACACGCCGTGAGCGGGGGCGAACCTAGTGCGGCCGAGACACTGCAAGCTCTCCACACACACGCCAGTGATATTGGTTTGCAGTGTTCCTTCCTCCCCAGAGCAGGACTGAACAAGCGAACCTAAAGAGACCACCTCCGCCCCTTTGTGGCAGGGCGGAAATTAGACACTGAAGAGACCTGCAAACAGAAGCCAAATAAACAGAGGGAAGCGCTTTGGAAGTGACAGGCCAACAGATTAAAATCCCTTAAGTTATCACCGACTGCATTGAAAGGGGACTATAGATCTTGAAAAGTATAAGCAGGAACAAGGATCTATCTGAAACTGAACAGATCCCACACTGCTCACAACAGCTCCAGAGAAAGTCCTGGATATATTTTTACTATTATCATTTTTTTTTCTTTTTAATTTTTTTAAATTTTTATTTTTTTCTTTAAGTCCTCTATTACACCTTTAATTTTCATTTTTATAACCCACTATTACCTTGCAAAAAAAAAACCCTATTTTTAAAGCAAACTGCATACATATATCTTATATTTTTTGTGATTTTGTTTTCTTTTTTTTTATATTGTATTTTTTAAGAGTCTAACCTCTACTCTAGATTTTTAATCTTTGTTTTTCATAGTTGATATCAATTTTGTACATTTAAGAATCTAATCTTTAGTACCCATTTTTACTCAGGAGTGTGATTACTGGCTTGATTACCCTCTCCCCCTATTGACGCTCTTTCTTCTCCCCCAGGGAACCTCTATCTCCCACCCTCCTCCTTCTCTTCTCAACCCAATTCTGTGAATCTCTGAGGGTGTTCTGGGCACCGGAGAACACTTCGGGAACAGAATACTGCCCAGATCTCTCTTTCCCCTCTTGATTCCTCCCTTTCTACTCATGCTCACCTCTATTACCTTCCTCCACCCTCTCTATGTATCTCTGTGAACCGCTCTGAGGGTTCCAGACTGTAGAGAGCACAGAGGGAATTGCTTACTGGCTAGACTCCTCTCTCTCCACATTTGAGTCCCCCTCTTCTCCTCCTGGTCACCTCAACACCCCCCCCATCACCTCTCCATGGAACTCAGCGAACTTCTCTGGGTATCCCTCACTGTGGAGAATCTTTTCACCATTAACCTAAAAGTTTTATTATCGATGCTGTATGGATGGAGAAGTCTTGAGGCTACTGCAAGAATAAGACTGAAAGCCAGAGGAAAAATTAATTAATAAGAGATCATCCAAAAGCCTCCACATATACACTGAAACCAAGCTCCACCCAAGAGCCAATAAGTTCCAGAACAAGACATACAATGCACCTTCTCCAGCAACGCAGGAACATAGCCCTGAGCATCAATATACAGGCTGCCCAGAGGCATACCAAATCCATAGACATCTCAAAACTCAATACTGGACACTCCATTGCACTCTAGAGAGAAGAAATCCAGATCCACCCACCAGAACACCGACACAAGCTCCCCCAACCAGGAAGCCTTGAAAAGCCACCCGTCCAACCCGACCCACAGTGAGGAACCTCCACAATAAAAGAGGAACTTCAATCTACCAGAATAGAGAAAGGCCACGCCAAACACAGCAATCTAAACAAGATGAAAAAGCAGAGAAATACTCAGCAAGTACAGGAAAATGATAAATGCCCATGAAACCAAACAAAAGAGGAGGACATAGAGAATCTATCTGAAAAAGAATTTAGAATAATGATAATAAAAATGATCCAAAATCTTGAAAACAAAATGGAGTTCCAGATAAATAGCCTGGAGACAAGGATTGAGAAGATGCAAGAAATGTTTATCAAGGACTTAGAAGAAACAAAAAGGAGTCAATATATAATGAATAATCAAATAAAGGAGATAAAAGACACTCTGGAGGGAACCAACAGTAGAATAACAGAGGCAGAAGATAGGATAAGTGAGGTAGAAGATAGAATGGTGGAAATAAACGAAGCAGCAGGAAAAAAGAAAAAAGAATCAAAAGAAATGAGGAAACCCTCAGGGACCTCTGGGACAATATGAAATGCCCCAACATTCGAATCATAGGAGTCCCAGAAGAAGAAGATAAAAGGAAAGGCCATGAAAAAATACTCGAGGAGATAATAGTTGAAAATTTCCCTAAAATGGGGAAGGAAAGAGTCACAGAAGTCCAAGAAACCCAGAGAGTCCCAAACAGGGTAAACCCAAGGAGAAACACCCCAAGACACATATTAAGCAAATTAACAAAGATCAAACACAAAGAACAAATATTAAAAGCAGCAAGGGAAAAACAACAAATAACACACAAGGGGATCCCCATAAGGATAACAGCTGATCTTTCAATAGAAACTCTTCAGGCTACAAGGGAATGGCAGGACATACTTAAAGTAATGAAAGAGAATAATCTACAACCCAGATTACTGTACCCAGCAAGGATCTCATTCAGATATGAAGGAGAATTCAAAAGCTTTACAGACAAGCAAGAACTAAGGGAATTCAGCACCACCAAACCAGCTCTCCAACAAATGCTAAAGGATCTTCTCTAAACAGGAAACACAGAAAGGATGTTTAAACACGAACTCAAAACAACAAAGTAAATGGCAACGGGATCATACTTATCAATAATTACCTTAAATGTAAATGGGTTGAATGCCCCAACCAAAAGACAAAGACTGGCTGAATGGATACAAAAACAAGACCCCTATATATGCTGTCTACAAGAGACCCACTTCAAAACTAGGGACACATACAGACAGAAAGTGAACGGATGGAAAAACATATTTCACGCAAACGGAGACCAAAAGAAAGCAGGAGTCGCAATACTCATTTCAGATAAAATAGACTTTAAAATAAAGGCTGTGAAAAGGGACAAAGAAGGACACTACATAATGATCAAAGGATATATCCAAGAAGAAGATGTAACAATTATAAATATATATGCACCCAACATAGGAGCACCACAATATGTAAGGCAAATACTAACAAGTATGAAAGGGGAAATTAACAATAACAAAATAATAGTGGGAGACTTTAATACTCCACTCACACATATGGATAGATCAACTAAACAGAAAATTAACAAGGAAACACAAACTTTAAATGATACAATAGACAAGTTAGATTTAATTGATATTTACAGGACTTTCCACCCCAAAACACTCAATTTCACCTTTTTCTCAAGTGCACACAGAACTTTCTCCAGGAGAGATCACATCCTGGGCCATAAATTTAGCCTTGGTAAATTCAAAAAAATTTAAATCATCCCAGTCATCTTCTCTGACCACAATGCAGTAAGATTAGACCTCAATTACAGGAAAAAAACTATTAAAACTTCCAACATATGGAGGCTAAACAACACATTTCTGAATAACCAACAAATCACAGAAGAAATCAAAAAGGAAATCAAATTATGCATAGAAACGAATGAAAATGAAAACACAACAACGCAAAACCTATGGAACACTGTAAAAGCAATGGTAAGGGGAAGGTTCATAGCAATACAGGCGTACCTCAAGAAACAAGAAAAAAAAATCAAATAAATAACATAACTCTACACCTAAAGCAACTAGAGAAGGAAGAAATGAAGAACCCCAGTGTCAGTAGAAGGAAAGAAATCTTAAAAATTAGGGCAGAAATAAATGCAAAAGAAACAAAAGAGACCACAGCAAAAATCAACAAAACTAAAAGCTGGTTTTTCGAGAAGATAAACAAAATTGACAAGCCATTAGCCAGACTCATCAAGGAACAAAGGGAGAAGAATCAGATCAACAAAATTAGAAATGAAAATGGAGAAATCACAACAGACTACACAGAAATACAAAGGATCATAAGAGACTACTACCAACAGCTATATGCCAATAAAATGGACAACTTAGAAGAAATGGACAAATTCTTAGAAAAGTATAACTTTCCAAAACTGAACCAGGAAGAAATAGAAGATCTTAACAGATCCATCACAAGCACGGAAATCGAAACTGTAATCAGCAATCTTCCAGCAAACAAAAGCCCAGGACCAGATGGCTTCACAGCTGAACTCTACCAAAAATTTAGCGAAGAGCTAACACCTATCCTACTCAAACTCTTCCAGAAAATTGCAGAAGATGGGAAACTTCCAAACTCATTCTATGAGGCCACCATCACCCTAATTCCAAAACCAGACAAAGATGCCACAAAAAAAGAAAACTACAGGCCAATATCACTGATGAACATAGATGCAAAAATCCTTAATAAAATTCTAACAAACAGAATCCAACAACATATTAAAAAGATCATACATCATGACCAAGTGGGCTTTATCCCAGGAATGCAAGGTTTTTTTAACATCCGCAAATCATTCAATGTAATACACCACATTAACAAATTGAAAGATAAAAATCATATGATTATCTCAATAGATGCAGAAAAAGCCTTTGACAAAATTCAGCATCCATTTATGATAAAAACCCTGCAGAAAGCAGGAATAGAAGGAACATACCTCAACCTAATAAAAGCTATATATGACAAAACCACAGCAAACATTATCCTCAATGGTGAAAAATTGAAAGCATTTCCCCTAAAGTCAGGAACAAGACAAGGATGCCCACTTCACCACTACTATTCAACATAGTTTTGGAAGTTTTGGCCACAGCAATCAGAGTGGAAAAAGAAATAAAAGGAATCCAGATAGGAAAAGAAGAATTAAAACTCTCACTGTTTGCAGATGACATGATCCTCTACATAGAAAACCCTAAAGATTCTACCAGAAAATTACTAGAGCTAATCAATGAATATAGTAAAGTTGCAGGATATAAAATTAACACACAGAAATCCCTTCCATTCCTATACACCAATAATGAGAAAACAGAAAGAGAAATTAAGGAAGCAATACCATTCACCATTGCAACAAAAAGAATAAAATACTTAGGAATATATCTACCTAAAGAAACAAAAGACTTATATATAGAAAACTATAAAACACTGATGAAAGAAATCAAAGAGGACACAAACAGATGGAGAAATATACTGTGTTCATGGATTGGAAGAATTAATATAGTAAAAATGAGTATACGACCCAAAGCAATCTATAGATTCAATGCAATCCCTATCAAGCTACCAACGGCATTTTTCACAGAACTAGAACAAATCATTTCACAATTTGTATGGAAATATAAGAATCCTCAAATAGCCAAAGCAATCTTGAGGAAGAAGAATGGAACTGGAGGAATCAACCTGCCTGACTTCAGGCTCTACTACAAAGCCACAGCCATCAAGACAGTATGGTACTGGCACAAAGATAGAAATATAGATCAATGGAACAAAATAGAAAGCCCAGAGATAAATCCACGCACCTATGGACACCTTATCTTCGACAAAGGAGGCAAGAATATACAATGGAGAAAAGACAATCTCTTTAACAAGTGGTGCTGGGAAAACTGGTCAACCACTTGCACAAGAATGAAATTAGAACACTTTCTAACACCATACACGAAAATAAACTCAAAATGGATTAAAGGTCTAAACGTAAGACCAGAAACTATAAAACTCCTAGAGGAAAATATAGGCAAAACACTCTCCGACATAAATCACAGCAGGATCCTCCATGACCCACCTCCCAGAATATTGGAAATAAAAGCAAAAATAAACAAATGGGACCTAATTAAAATTAAAAGCTTTTGCACAACAAAGGAAACTATAAGCAAGGTGAAAAGACAGCCTTCAGAATGGGAGAAAATAATAGCAAACGAAGCAACAGACAAACAATTAATCTCAAAAATATACAAGCAACTTCTGCAGCTGAATTCCAGAAAAATAAACGACCCAATCAAAAAATGGGCCAAAGAACTAAACAGACATTTCTCCAAAGAAGACATACAGATGGCTATCAAACACATGAAAAGATGCTCAACATCACTCATTATTAGAGAAATGCAAATCAAAACCACAATGAGGTACCATTTCACACCAGTCAGAATAGCTGCTATCCAAAAGTCTACAAGCAATAAATGCTGGAGAGGGTGTGGAGAAAAGGGAACCCTCTTACACTGTTGGTGGGAATGCAAACTAGTACAGCCACTATGGAGAACAGTGTGGAGATTCCTTAAAAAACTGGGAATAGCACTGCCATATGACCCAGCAATCCCACTGCTGGGCATACACACCGAGGAAACCAGAATTGAAAGAGACACGTGTACCCCAATGTTCTCGCAGCACTGTGTACAATAGCCAGGACATGGAAGCAACCTAGATGTCCCTCAGCAGACGAATGGATAAGGAAGCAGTGGTACATATACACAATGGAATATTACTCAGCCATTAAAAATATACATTTGAATCGGTTCTATTGAGATGGATGAAACTGGAGCCCATTATACAGAGTGAAGTAAGCCAGAAAGAAAAATACCAATACAGTATACTAATGCATATATACAGAATTTGAAAGACGGTAACGATAACCCTATATGCGAGACAGAATAAGAGACACAGATGCATAGTACAGTCTTATGGACTCTGAGGGAGAAGGTGAGGGTGGGACTTTCTGAGAGAATAGCATTGAAACATGTATATTATCATATGTGAAACAGAACACCATTCCAGGTTCGATGCATGAGGCAAATGCTCAGGGCTGGGGCAATGGGATGACCCAGAGGGATGGGATGGGGAGGGAGGTGGGAGCAGGGTTCAGGATGGGGAACACATGTTAACCCATAGCTGGTTCATGTCAATGTATGGCAAAAACCACTACAATATTGTAAAGTAATTAGCCCCAACTAAAATAAATAAATTTATCAAAAAAAATACAATAAAATAAAATGCCTTGACAAACTAAAATAAATAAATAAATAAATAAAGTTGCCAATTTTATCAATTTCATATAATTGTTCCAAAACATTGTACATAAATTTTCATTCCTTCCTATAATTGCTTTCCCTTCTGGAAGAACTTCATTTTAAAGATATGGTATGCTATGTGCATAGATAGGTTAAGAGAATGTTTCACTTTTTTTGATTTTGATGACATCTATTCTTTTCTTTGAATTGTGTTGTAAGGTAATTCTGTGATCTCTCTCCATTCAGTCATCTTACTACAAAAGATTTTTAGTTGTCTATATGTGTTTGGTTTCTAAGAATATCTGCTTTGGGTTCAGTTAAAGTGTTACATGTAAAATTTATGAATAAGCCTGGATTGTGTCATTGATATTTACTTTGCACTGGGCATAATAAACACCAAAGTAATTAAACTCTTACCTTAAATGTATTGTTTAAAATACACAATTTTATCAATCCCAAAGTGATTAAAATACTGACATCTTTATCTTTAGTTATAAAGGACTCTGAATAGAAAGTAGTCTTTTTATTTGGAAAGAAAGTTGTAATTTTATAAAAGAAATGGCTAATGATGTATAACAATAACACCATGAATATAATATCATGGTAGATATTCTATTGTCATTATTTAAAATCATACAAATGATTCATAGCCAATTACCATGGCTATGAATACTGAACAGTTTTATGAATCTTGGTATCCAAGATTTAAATTATTCCTTGATTATGTCTTTATAGAAATATTGAGCTTTATGATTTTGCTTTTGAATGTTAATTTTTGGCCAAAACTTAAAACTGATAAGAAAAAATAGATTAAAATACTTCAGAAGTCAAGAAACTATTATTCTATAGACTATTAATTTCATAACAATATGCTAAAAGGAGAACTAATGCATAGACAATCTCACAAGTATAACTGATGATATCAAGGCCCATGCACATTGTAGGAATATCTAAATATGTATTTAAACAATACATATAGACGGGGAAACAATAGATGGGGAAACAGTGAAAACAGTGTCAGACTTTATTTTTTTGGGCTCCAAAATCACTGCTGATGGTGATTGCAGCCATGAAATTAAAAGACACTTACTCCTTGGAAGGAAGGTTATGGCCAACCTAGATAGCATATTTAAAAGCAGAGACATTACTTTGCCAACAAAAGTCCGTCTAGTCAAGGCTATGGTTTTTCCAGTGGTCATGTATGGATGTGAGAGTTGGACGGTGAAGAAAGCTGAGCGCTGAAGAATTGATGCTTTTGAACTGTAGTGTTGGAGAAGACTCTTGAGAGTCCCTTGGACTGCAAGGAGATCCAATCAGTCCATCCTAAAGGAGATCAGTCCTGGGTGTTCATTGGAGGGACTGATGTTGAAGCTGAAACTCCAATACTTTGGCCACCTAATGTGAAGAGTTGACTCATTGGAAAAGACTCTAATGCTGGGTAGGATTGGGGGCAGGAGAAGGGGACGACAGAGGATGAGATGGTTGGATGGCAACACTGACTCGATGGACATGGGTTTGGGTAGACTCCGGGAGTTGGTGATGGACAGAGAGGCCTGGCGTGCTGTGATTCATGGGGTCGCAAAGAGTCGGACACGACTGAGTGTCTGAACTGAACTGAACTGAACTGAAAGAATTAAAAACAATCACAATTTTTTTCAGGTCTGCACACTGACTACTTCAAGTAGAAATTAAGAGATAAATGGAAGAAAATTATGAGAAGTATATATGTATATATAGATACTATACACATACATGCATACATACACACATACATATATAACAGTGGTCCACAACCTTTTTGGCACAAGGGACTGGCTTCATGGAAGACAATTTTCCCACGAACCATGGCGAGCGTGGTGGTTTGGGGATGAATTAAGTGCATTACATTTATTGTGCTCTTTATTTCTAATCGACTTCCCTGGTGGCTCAGAGGTTAAAGCGTCTGCCTCCAATGCGGGAGACCTGGGTTCGATTCCTGGGTCGGGAAGATCCCCTGGAGAAGGAAATGGCAAACCACTCCAGTATTCTTGCCTGGAGAATCCCATGGACGAAGGAGCCTGGTAGGCCACAGTCCACGGGGTCGCAAAGAGTCGGACACGACTGAGCGACTTCCCTTTATTTCTAATCTAATGCTGCCACTGATCTGACAGGAGGTATCAGTCTGCAGCTCAGAGGTTGGGACCCCTGCCTGATATGATATACAGGACACACACTCCCACACATCCTCCTTTCCTCAGAGCCAGCCTACTGGACTCACTTGTGATCTGCAGCCTAAGGGCTGTGTCTTATGAGCTGGATATTCAGAGAAATCTTTCCCCTGCTCTACTTGTCTAAGAAAGTTTAGACATAACTAGAAAAACCTAAACTTTTGGGACTAGAGGGAAAAATAATCTACATGCTCATAGCTTTTAATCCAAATAATTTTTAACTGTGTTCCAATTTTACCATCATTTTAACAAGTCTTCTTTACTGATAACCTTGTTTTATTTCCCCATTTTTTCCTTTCTCTAGCCTATTTTTCAATTCCCACCCTTTAAGAAACTGTGATTCTTTGCTCTATTTCTCATGAAAATTTAAAAAAAAAAAAAAAGAGAGACAGAGAGAACTCAAGGAACAAGGTCCGTGTGAATATTTTAAGCTTACTACCTAAGTTCTGTATGTTTGAACTGATTCTCAGTAAAAGCTTGACTTTAAAAATTACTCCATATCTTATATTCTCACCAACTTATAAATCAAATATCAGGTTCTTTTATATTTTCATTTTCTTCCATCTTCTAATACCAAAACACCATCTATTTTAGTGGTTCTCACCCTTTCATCTGGTAATGCATACAATTTTCAAATTTCTCTCACTAAGGACAGCAAAATTCAATTTCTGATAATAAATAGGATTAGTGAAGAATGTGAGTAGAGGGAGATATAGGATTACTTGAATCTGGAGGAAAGAGGCACATAATTTGGAAGGGCTCGTAATTTCTGTTCTCCACACCATCCTTCCATCCCCAGGAGTCAATTTAATTGTCTATTAAAAGGTAAAAATTGTAGATGCCATACTGAAATTACTTTTAGTTTGGGTATAAAACTTTTTCCCACCATGTTACAAGAGAAAAAGAAAGACTTTATAAACCCAATTTACTAAAGCGAGATCATTTCCTATTTTTTCTTTCACTTGCTTTTACCTTTTTTAAAAAAGGTAACAAACCAAATGTATGCTTAAGCAGTGTTTTCAAGAGATACTATAACAGTATAAATATGACATGACCATCAAAATTATTTTGGATCAAAAATATTATCCCATCTCTTTGTAGTATCAACATTTTTTCAGACGAGAATTCTTCTATAGTCTAGCTGGTGACTTGAGACCACTATAGAAAAACTCTACTGTAATAGTAGTTTGGAAAACAAACTAGAAACAAATAAGAAAATTCAAACTATTGAGTAATTTAAGTTTGCAGTTGCACACTAAATATTAATAAAATATAATTTCACTATTCATCATTTCATAGGGTTTCAAATCTATACTTACCAAATCACAGCTAGAAGGACAAGTTGTATTTAGGTAAGCAATGTTTTTTGGAATAAAATTCTCAAACACATGAGTACACTAAAATTCTGGAAATACAAAACAAAAGAAAAAAATCCCCTAAAAATCTGGTATACCTAAGGACCACAGTACTGATATACAAGCATTTATGGAGCAACTACCATGTGCCAAAAAGTCTATTATTATTCATTCATGATTCAAAATAAAAAAAGGAAGATACAATTTAAAAGCCAAATAAAAAGTACCCCTATTCCCAGGGTGCTTACTGTTCATAGAGATAATAAAATCAAATGATTACAGAGGACTAAGACAAATGCTTGATTACACACTGACAAGGAGAGAAGTAATCCAAGATTTGCCACTCTAAACTGGAAAGCAAACACTGGGATTATTTCAACTTTATATGTTCCTGTGAAAGAACACAAAGGAACACTGAGTCCCAGCTTTGCCATATATTAGCCAGGCTACCTGAGACAAGTTATTTATCATCTTAGTTCCTCTGCTATTTCATATGCAAAACAGGGATAATAAAATTATTATATGAATAAAGGAACTAACACTTGTCAGCAAGGTATTAGTGCAAAAGTCAGCACAATATTGTGTTAAACACATAAATAAAACAAATAAATATTTTAGATCCACATTCAATTTAAATGTTAATGTATAGTTATTCAATTTGCAATTTTCCTAGGGTAAATCTATAAACCCACTGATTGACAAAATTAATCTACACACAACTCAGAAGAGGGAATTCCCTGTATTAAATTATTGACATCATATTATATTTATTGCAGAGGAAGAAAGCCTGGTTCATTGTAATCAGTTTGTGGCCCACAGAGTGATGCCTTACTACTTTACGATAAGTCCCTGGTACGTCAGAGACAAGCAGACTGAGGACCAAAACCATAGGGATGTCTGTGACTGTAGTGACCTCCTTATCAAGTTAAGTCAGGAAAAGTAAAGAAACCAGTGGGAATGGAAGGAAACTGTTAGAAAACATGCAGTGGGAACTCTTTTCTAACTAACTTGGTCATTCTAATATTCTGACAAAAGAGATTTTAGAATTAGATATATGATACTTTTTGTGATCTAAGTGTGATCATTTCCTGTAACTCCTAGCTTTTGGGCTCTCTATATCAAGCAATCTATGTGCTAACTGCTTATAAATCATTTTACTAGCATCATTTATACATTTTTAATGTTGTCTGAAAAACATGAAATGTTTTCTTAAATTGAGGATATGATTTTAACAGGATGAATTTATGTTACACACACTTTGCATGCCATTGTGGCATGCTGAGTTACTTTTCACCAAAATTCCCTCTATTCTCCTAATCCCTGTCAGGAACTGTGAGGGATCTGAGACTTTACTATATATCTGGCCAAAATTTAGTTTCATGAATGCTGACGTAAGACACAAAATTCCTGCATCAGAAACAAAGAATCATTATTCATGGCAATAGCAGTAAAAAAAAAAAAAAAAAAGTGTCAATATTTGCATGATTTCTGAGTCCTAATTCTCACAGGATACTACACAGAGGGTCACATGACACCTGCACGTGCAGTAGGGGTATACCAAAAGAGCTTAGAGAACCTGAATCTTTTAAAGTTGGAAAGTAAGCCTGTCAAAACTTTGCCCCTGAGGGAAACATTATTACAGTGGAGAGTAAACAAATCTGCTTTTTGTCCAAGAGAAAGACACTAAAAATATCTTTTAAGAATGTTCACTATACAAACATCCTTGTAAAGGTAACCTGAAATCAAAAGCAGAAAGTGTCTCTGCTCACAAGAAACAGAAAAGATCCATGAAGTATCTCCAAGCGGCCTCCAGGCATATCATTATACTGATCAAGACTTTATTCTAAATTTATCTTGAGGCATAGGCTGTCTTTTTCTATTTGGAGTTAATTCAAAGTTCTCAGAGAAACAAAGAGGAAAAATAGAAGAAAATGTTGCAAATTTATTTAAGCTAGATAATTGAGAGCATAATGGAGGTCTGAATTGTGTCATGTCACACAATGGCAAGAACAGAATTTAAAATCAAACTTTTAATAGTTTACTTTCTAGTTTTTCCATTTAACAATGCTACAAAAAAATGCCTTCATACATGTATCATTAGATTCTTATGCAGCCTTATCCAGTTTATTTCCTTAAGGTCAAATAAAGTTTCTACTATGTTCTAAAAAAATAAATAAATAAATAAATAAATTATTATGATAATATATTCCCTGCTACTGTAAAGAAAACATATAACTCTGCAGACTTCTTGCCTTTGGAAATAAAAAATATTGATTTTCATGTTGTAGGAAAACTGCATTTAAGAAATCCAGATTCCAAGTATGATGAGATATGAACTATTCATATATTAATATGCAGATGTATATAAATTAATATGGTAAAAATCATTCTATTTATTTCTCTTGATTATGCTCTCTGAGTAAACAAAAATACTATGATAAAGGTAAAGTACTATAAATAAAATGAATCAACATTTAGTATCGAATACTGCATTGAAAATGCACATAATTTATATTTGAAGGAATAAAATTTGTGGTAATTTATATGCATTATATAGACCATTATCAGGTAGAGATGGGTGATGTGTGGTAAAAACACAACCATGAAGAGCTCCTTTCTCCTGAACAGACTCCTGGAACCTACTAGACAAAACACCAGAAAAGGATGAGCCCTCTATATTTCCAATATCCCTGCTTTACAGAATAAACACATGTAAATGATTTTAGATTATCTAAGTGCACAATTCATTTACCACAGAACTATAGCTGAAGGACGATCACACCTTAAATATCAGCATAGTACCAGTTGTCTGGAGGTTATGTGCTCAATAAATATAAACTGCTAGTTCTAGCAAAGAAATATATATATATATATTATGGAATTTAGTGATGCTATTCAAAGTACACAATGATAACTAGCTTTTATAGTGGTTTACAAGTTATAAGCATTTTCACATTATATTTTTATTCAAAATTGCTTTGTTAACATCATTCCCCCTTGTGAGTAATGTGAACTGATGACTATTCATACCATTTCCTCTCCCTAGATGCTCTTCTTTCTGTTACTGCAATTCAAAACTTACTCACTATTCAAGGATCAATTAAAATATAATATCTTTCATTAATCCTTTTCAGCAATATTCAGGAATGTTGTATCTTCTGTCTGAATTCAAAATATTTTTATTCTATAATGCTCACTGATAACTGTCATTATACTTTATTTGGATCATAATGAAGGCTGAGCACCAAAGAATTGATGTTTTTGAACTGTGGTGTTGGAGAAGACTCGTGAGAGTCCCTTGGACTGTAAGGAGATCAAATCAGTCAATCCTAAAGGAACCAAACCCTGAATATTCATTGGAAGGACTGATGCTGAAGTTGAAGGTCCAATACTTCGGCCACCTGATGAAAAGAGCCAACTCATTAGAAAAGATACTGATGCTGGGAAAGACTGAAGGCAGGAGGAGAGGGAACAACAGAGGATGAGATGGTTGAACGGCATCACCAATTCAATGGACATGAGTTTGAGCAAGCTCTGGGAGATGGTGAAGGACAGGGAACCCTGGCATGTTGCATGCAATCCATGGGGTCACAAAGAGTCAAACATGACTGAGTGACTGAACGACAACAAATACTTTGTTCAACTCTCTTCTCAAAAATTTTAGTGATGTATCTCCAACTTTTCTAGTATCTAATAGATGTGATCATTTATAATTTTTTGAGTGTCTAATGGAAGTAATCATTTATAATTCCTGGCATCCCTTAGGATGACCTAAGTGCCTCTGCAGTAATCAATAAATATTTATTGAATATCATTTTCAATTAAGTACTTAGAGCTGAAACCAAACCAGTAGTTGAGAATGAAAATGCTCTATCATATGTTTTCAACTCATTAACTAAAATCTTAGATATTCTTTTAAAATTTTACATTTGCTGTTATAAATCCTCAAATTTATGTCGCCTCCAATGTAATTTTCTGCCTAAAATATCAAGTATCATTCATTTTAGTAATATAATTCATACATTGTAAATATAATGAATTAGGCAATAAAGATCAACATAAAATATCAATTTCTTTTCCTGTTGAAAATTTAAGACCTAATTTTGAAGGTACTAGTACACAAATATTTCTCAAGTAGTGAATACATTCTTTGCAAATTATGAATGGAAAAAAATAACCAATATTATTGAAAACTATTTGGTACCACATACTGTTTATAAGAACTTTCTATGTATTAAATAATGTCAACAAGTTCAGATCTCACATGAGAAAATGTGGTTAAATAATCTGGTAAAAGATCTAAAGCTGGTTATTTGGGGTGGGGAGTGACCTAACCTGAGATGGAAGTACTTTGATGACACAGAGTATATATCATTGCTTTTTGTTTAATTTTTATTGGAGTAAAATTGAATTACAATGTTGTGTTTGAGGGCACAAGGAGAAGGGGGTGGCAGAGGATGAAATGGTTAGATGGAATCATCAACTCAATGGACATGAGTATGAGCAAACGCTAGGAGATAGTGAAGGACACGGAAGCCTGGCGTGCTGTAGTCTATGGGGTAGCAGAGTCGGACATGACTGAGCGATTAAACAACAACATAAGTACAAATACTATTAAGAATGATGAAAGTGTAACAGGTATCAACTTGCAGTTAAAAAATAATGTCAGAGGATGAAATGTACAGCATGGAAAATATATTCAACAATAATGTAATTACTTTGTAAGATAAGAAAGATGGTCAAAAGGTACAAACTTTGAGTTATTAGATAAATAAATACTAAGGATGCAATGTACAACATGATTAATATCTTTAAAACCGCTGTTTTTTAAATTTTAAAATAAATCTAGTTGGTTTTCGGCTTCGCTGGTGGCTCAGAAAGTAAAGAATCTGCATGCACTGCAAGACACCCGAGTTCAATCCCTGGGTCAGGAAGATATTCTGGAGAAAGGAATAGCTACCCACGCCAATATTCTTGCCTGGAGAATCCTATGGAGAGAGGAGCCTGGCAGGCTACAGTCCATAAGGTTGAAAAGAGTTGGACATGACAGGGCAACTAACACTTTATAGTTGGTTTTAGCTGTACTGTATAGAAATTCAATATTTTTTCCAGATATTACTTCATTATAGGTTATTACAAGATAATGAGTATAATTCTCTGTACTATTCAGTGTATCTTTTTTGCTTATCTAGTTTACACATTTCAGTTACACTTCAGTTGTGCACTCATCTCCGGCTCTTTGCAATCCCATGGACTAAAGCACACCAGACTTCCATGTCCATCACCAGCTCCCAGAGCTTGCTCAAACTCATGTCCATCAAGTCAGTGATGCAATCCAACCATCTCATCTGAGTCATTCTCTTCTCCTCCTGCCTTCAGTCTTTCTCAGCATCAGGGTCTTTTCCAATGAGTTAGTTCTTTGCATCATGTGGCCAAAGTATTGGAGCTTCAACTTCAGCATCAGTCTTTCCAGTGAATATTCAGGACTGATTTCCTTTAGGATTGACTGATTTGATCTACTTGCAGTCCAAGGGACTCTCAAGTCTTCTCCAACATCACAGTTCAAAAGTAATCAACTCTTCGGCCCTCTGCTTTCTTTATGGTTCAACACTCAAATCCATACGTGACTACAAGAAAAACCATAGCCTTGACTAGATGGACCTTTGTTGGCAAAGTAATGTCTCTACTTTTTAATATGCTCTCTAGTTTTGTCCTAGTTTTTCTTCCAAGGAGGAAACGTTTTTTTATTTCATGGCTGCACTCACCATTTGCAGTGATTTTGGAGCCCAAGAAAATAAAAGTTTGTCACCGTTTTCACTGTTTCCCCATCTATTTGCCATTAAGTTATGGGACTGGATGCCATGATCTTAGTTTTTTGAATGCTGAATTTTAAGCCAGATTTTTCACTCTCCTCTTTCACTTGAACCAAGAGGCTCTTCAGTTTCTCTTCGATTTTTGTCATAAGGGTGGTGTCATCTCCATATCTGAGGTTACTGATATTTCTCCCAGCAATCTGTAATCTAGCTTGTGCTTCATTCAACCTGGCATTTTGCAAGATGTACTCCAAGCCAGGCTTCAGCAATATGTGAACCGTGAACTTCCAGATGTTCAAGCTGGTTTTAGAAAAGCCAGAGGAACCAGAGATCAAATTGCCAACATCCACTGGATCATCGAAAAAGCAAGAGAGTTCCAGAAAAACGTCTATTTCTGCTTTATTGACTATGCCAAAGCCTTTGACTGTGTGGATCACAATAAACTGTGGAAAATTCTGAAAGAGATAGGCATACCAGACCACCTGACCTGCCTCTTGAGAAATCTGTATGCAGGTCAGGAAGCAACACTTAGAACTGGACATGGAACAATAGACTGGTTCCAAATAGGAAAAGGAGTACGTCAAGGCTATATATTGTCACCCTGCTTATTTAACTTATATGCAGAGTACATCATGAGAAACGCTGGGCTGGAGGAAGCACAAGCTGGAAGCAAGATTGCCAGGAGAAATATCATTAACCTCAGATATGCAGATGACACCACCCTTATGGCAGAAAGCAAAGAAGAATTAAAGAGCCTCTTGATGAAAGTGAAAGAGGAGAGTGAAAAGTTGGCTTAAAGCTCAACATTCAGAAAACTAAGACCATGGCATCTGGTCCCATCACTTCATGGGAATAGATGGAGAAACAGAAACAGTGTCTGACTTTACTTTTGGGGGCTCCAAAATCACTGCAGATGGTGATTGTAGCCATGAAATTAAAAGATGCTTACTCCTTGGAAGGAAGGTTATGACCAACCTAGACAGCATATTAAAAAGCAGAGACATTACTTTGCCAACAAAGGTCTGTAAAGTCAAGGCTATGGTTTTTCCAGTGCTCATGTATGGATGTGAGAGTTGGAATGTGAAGAAAGCTGAGTGCCGAAGAATTGATGCTTTTGAACTGTGGTGTTGGAGAAGACTCTTGAGAGTCCCTTGGACTGCAAGGAGATTCAACCAGTCCATCCTAAAGGAGATCAGTCCTGGGTGTTCATTGGAAGGACTGATGTTGAAGCTGAAACTCCAATACTTTGGCCACCTCATGGGAAGAGTTGACTCACTGGAAAACACCCTGATGCTGGGAGGGATTGGGGGCAGGAGGAGAAGGGGACAACAGAGGATGAGATGGCTGGATGGCATCACTGTCTCGATGGACTTGAGTTTGTGTAAACTTCGGGAGTTGGTGGTGGACAGGGAGGGCTGGTGTGCTGTGATTCATTGGGTCGCAGAGAGTTGGACCTGACTGAGTGACTGAACTGAACTCTGCATATAAGTTAAATAAGCAGGGTAACAATATACAGCTTTGACATACTCTTTTTCCAATTTGGAACCAGTCCACTGTTCCATATCCGGTTCTAAATTGCTGCCTCTTGATCTGTATACAGACTTCTCAGGAGGCAGGTCAGGTGGTCTGGTATCCATCCCATCTCTTGAAGAATTTTCCACAGTTTGTTGTGATCTACACAGTCAAAGGCTTTGGCATAGTCAATACAGCAGTAGATGTTTTTCTGGAATTCTCTTGCTTTTTCTATGATCCAGCAGATGTTGGCAATTTGATCTCTGGTTCCTCTGCCTTTTCTAAATCCAGTTTGACCATCTGGAAGTTCACGAACTGTTGAAGCCTGGCTTGGAGGATTTTGAGCATTACTTTGCTAGCGTGTGAGATGAGTGCAATTGTGTGGTAGTTTGAACATTCTTTCGTATTGCCTTTCTTTGGGATTGGAATGGAAACTGACCTTTTCCAGTCCTGTGTCCACTGCTGAGTTTTCCAAATTTTTGGACATATTGAGTGCAGCACTTTCACAGCATCATCTTTCAGGATTTGAAATAGCTCAACTGTAACTCCATCCCTACTCTAGCTTTGTTGAGAGTGATGCTTCCTAAGGCCCACTTGACTTCACATTCCAGGATGTCTGGCTCTAGGTGAGTAATCACACCATCGTGATTATCTGGGTCGTGAAGATCTTTTTTGTACAGTTATCTGTATTCTTGCCACCTCTTCTTAATATCTTCTGCTTCTGTAAGGACCCTATCATTTCTGTCCTTTATTGAGCCCATCTTTGCACGAAATGTTCCCTTGGTATCTCTAATTTTCTTTAAGATATCTCTAGTCTTTCCCATTCTATTATTTTCCTCTATTTCTTTGCATTGATCACTGAGGAAGACTTTCTTATCTCTCCTTGCTATTCTTTGGAACTCTACATTCAAATGGATATATTTTTCCTTTTCTCCATTGCTTTTCACTTCTCTTCTTTTCACAGCTATTTGTTAGGCCTCCTCAGACAGCCATAAAGAAGGCTGAGCACCAAAGAATTGGTGGTGCTGTGGTGTTGGAGACACCTCTTGAGAGTGCCTTGGATTGCAAGGAGATCAACCCAGTCAATCCTAAAGGATATCAGTACTGAATATTCACTGGAAGGATGGATACTGAAGCTGAAGGTCCAATACCTTGGCCA
Source organism: Giraffa tippelskirchi (assembly GCF_054371585.1). Lineage (NCBI taxonomy): Eukaryota > Metazoa > Chordata > Mammalia > Artiodactyla > Giraffidae > Giraffa > Giraffa tippelskirchi. Next base: position 76,406,578 of record NC_137275.1, on the reverse strand, counting down.
CCTGATGCAAAGAACTGACTCATTGCCAAAGACTCTGAAGCTGGGAAAGATGGAAGGCAAAAGGAGAAAGCGACGTAGAGGATAAGTTGTTGGATGGCATCTCCGATTCAATGGACATGATTTTGAGCAAACTGAGGTGGACAGTGAAGGACAGATAAGCATGGTGTGCTGCAGTCCATGGGGTCTCAAAGAGTCGGACATGACTGAGCAACTTAACAACAAGTTTTATATTTGTGTTTTATATTTGGATATGTGATCTATTTTGAGTCAATTCTTGTTAAAGTGGTAAGATCTGAGTCTAGATTTACTTTTATGTGTGTATGTCCAGTTGCTCCAACACCATTTGTTGGAAAGATTAGGTCTTCTCCATTGCATTATCTTTGCTTCTTTCATAAGGATCAACAGACTATTTTTATGTGAGTTTATTTCTGGGATCTCTTATTCTGTTCCATTAATCTATTTGTCTATTTATTTGTCAACACCACACTGTCTTCACTACTGTAGCTTTGTATTGCATTTTGAATATGAAATTAATCAAAAATCAAAATCATAAAAAATTAAAAATCAAAACCTATTTTGATACATTATATTTCAGGCAGTTTTCTTCCTAACTTGGTGAGATATTTTTCTTTCAATCTACCAACTCCATATAAACTAAACAATTTTCCCCAGTGGTAACATTGTTCAAACTCTATTATAACAGCACAACCAGAATATTGATATTTATTTAGGTTTGCTTTATGATCCAAGACTTGGTTATTTTGCTCTTCTGTTACATGACACTAGAGAGAAAAAGAGTGTTTTCATGTTGTAGGGTAGAGTGTTCTGTAATTAGTAAATAAAACCTGTTGATTGACTGCACTTTTCAGATCTACATCCTTGCTGATTTCCAGCTGTAGTCCTATCAGTTCAACCACTGGTACTGAAGTTACAAAACGTAACTATGTATTTTCCTAGTTTTGTTTCATATATATCAAGGCTCTACTGTTTAGGACTAAGCTTTCTTGGTGGAATAATAGTTTAATGATATGTTCCTCTTTTTCTCTGCTATTTTGTTGTTGTTGTTCTGGAGTCATTTCATGAGATTTTAATACACCCACTCCCAATTTTTTTATTAATATTTATATACCATTAATATTTGTAAAGCATTTATCCACACTTTTACTGTCAACCTATATATACCATTATGTTTGAAGTGACTGGCTTATAGATGGCGTGTACTTTTATTATTCATTCTGTTATTGCTGTCATTTAATTGATGTGTTTAGACCACTTATTAAGATAATTATTGGTATGCTGCGATTTAATTCTGCCACCGTATTATTTGTTTTCTGTTTGTATCTCTTGTTTCTTGTCCCCGTTTCTCATTTTTTGTTTCTCTCTGGTCACTTAAACATTTTCAATGATTACATCTTATTATCATATTGGTTTTGAGGGTATCTTTTTGTATAATTTCTGTAGTAGTTGCTCTGTGTATTACAATATACACATGTGACTTAAAGCCATCTATTGGTATTGTTTCACAGCTTCAAATGAAATGTGGAAATCTCAGTTCCATTTAGGATCCTTTACCTTTTCTCCTTGAAATATAATTATCTTAAGTATTAGATGGTATAAAATTTGTTTCAATTATTAAATGTGACTTGCAAAATTCATGAAGAAAGGGATACTCTAATATATATATATCCATCTCTCTGCTCTTTTTGTTCTTTCTCCCTTCCTGATGCTCCAAGATTCTTTCTTACTCCTTTCATTTCTATTTGAAGAAGTTCACTTAGCAAATCGGTATTTGTAGGTCTGTGAGTGACAGATTCCCTTAGTTTTCCTTTATCTGAGAATATTTTTATTTCTCTTTCATTCCAGAAGTTCAGTTTCACTAGATACAGAAATTACATCTGACTGTTTTTTCTACTGGTTCCTGAAAAGTGCCTTGACACTTCCATTTGGCCTCAAGCATTTCAAATGAGAAATTTACTGTCCTTCTAACAGTTATTCACCTATAGAAAGTGCACAAGTATTTTCTGGCTGCTTTCAGGAGTTTATGACGTGTTTAATTTTGGATATCTTTCAGTTTATTCTATTTGAGTTTCTTCCAGTTTTTCACATGTGTAGATTTATATCTTTCCAAAATTTGAACAGATTTTACTCATTATCTCTTTGAATATTATTTCGGATCTACTTTTTTCCTTTCCTTCTGGAACTCCAAATATATCAACGTTGGCTCTTCTGTTATTGACGTATAGGTATCCATGGCTATTAACTTTTTTTTTTTAATGTCTATTTTACCTGTTTTTCAGATAAAGTAAATTTTATTGGTCTCTTCTCTAGTTGACTAATTCTATCCTCTGCTATCTCCACTCTACTATTGAACCTATCCAAAAAGTTTTTTTCCCTCACAAAATTCCAGTATTGTATTTTCCATTCCTGCAATTTCCATTCTAAGACAGTTTGCCATACCCAATTCTAGCATTTTCATGACAGCAGTTTTAAAATCCTAGTCAGGTAATTCTAACATCTTATTTATGTTGTCACATGTTGGCTGTCTTTCTCATTTAAATAGTCATCCTCCTGGTTCTTGATGTGATGAGCAATTTATGATAGTATATTGGAGATTTTGTTTACTAAGCTAAAAGAAAGAAAAACCTCTATAATCTGTATAAATCTTTCATTATAGAAAGAAGTCTCTTTCTCTAGGTTTAGCCCACAGATCTTTGCTGGCATTTTGGGGCTGTGATTTCAATGATACCACATTTAATTTTCAGAGCATTTGCAGTGTTTTTTTTTATAATCTTGGGTTGTTTGGTGTTATTGTCTTTACTGGCAGTACCTGAGAAGCAAAAGATGTTTCCCAGGTCATCACTGAGTGTTTCTTAGTGGTGGAAGACCTCAGGCCTACAGTCAGAAAAAGGCTTTCTCAGCCAAATGCCTGCTGGACTGAATTTCCCTATCAGTTTAAGAAAGAAAGCACTTCTCTGGATGTGTGTTGGTTGTGTCAGGATCTCTGGTAGAGGTTCCATTAGGCATTCATGATGTGTCTGGGTGGGGGCAAGGTCATAGGATCAAAAGAACAACGTTTTGATAGATTCTCTCTTGCCTGTGACATGGCATTTCCTTATGGGGTAAGGGAGTCTCAAGCCTGCAAGGATAAAGAGGGTATTAAGGCTAGACTAGGTGATATGGTGGGATCCCTCTGATGGATGCCACCCAGCCACTTTGTACCCATGCATTGGTGAGGGAAGTCTCAGATGCTGTGGAGAAGGAAAGTGCTTCCCCTGCAGTGGTACAGAGCATGCCACGTATTCTCCTAGGGACCCTTCTTCAATCCAAAGGAAGCACATATCTATAGGGGTTGCTTTCTGCTTGTAGGTTGGGGGCAAGGAAATTTTGGGTCTGAATAACTTCTTGCTGTTGGGTGAGAGAATGTGCGATAAAGTGCCACTTCTCTGTGCCACTCCTCCAGTTCTAGGATATCAAACCAATTTTTTTCCTTCTTACCACCTTTAAGAATTTTCCTCTTCTTACTTTGTGCATTATTTCCAGAGATCACAGTTTTGGTTACAAGGGAGGAGCAAAAAGAAATAGGCCCACTCCATTTTGTCTAAACTGAATATTTCTCTAAGTGCCTGTGAACATTAAAATCTGACAATGTAGTTATTTTTTAAATGTCTTTCAAATTTAAACTCAATTATCTTTAGCATGAGATATAGTGCTTGTGGTCCCATAATTTTTAATTCTTAAATCTCAATTTCTTTATGTCTGTTTCACTTCAACTATACGCTCTGCTTCTTGAAATCTCAAATTTGTACAATTCTCATTCCTTCTTGTCTTTAAAGTTATATTCCAGTTTTAAGATAGAGCTTAAGCTTTCCACTTCTCAGTGAAGTGTCTCCTGATGCCCCATGGCTAAATTAGGCATCTTCTTCTATGTTCCTTCTCTTTACTTTCAAAACACCCTCCGCTGGTATCACTTCCCAGGATGTCTGATGACAGTTAATATTTCATCAGTTCCTAGAATAGGTCTGCATATTGGAGACTACCAGTAACTGTTAAGCAATCACAGATGGTGTTAGTTAAGTATCAAAATGGCTCTGCAGGAGTGGCAAGTTACATAGAAATTAAACATGATTCAGTTCAGTTTAGTCACTCAGTCATGTCTAACTCTTTGCGACCCCATGGACTGCGGCACACCAGGCTTCCCTGTCAATCACCAACTCCCAGAGTCTACTCAAACTCATGTCCATCACGTCAGTGATGCCATCCAACCATCTCACCCTCTGTCATCCCCTTCTCCTCCCTCCTTCAATCTTTCCCAGCATCAGGGTCTTTTCCAATGAGTCAGTTCTTCGCATCATGTGGCCAAAGCACTGGAGTTTCAGCTTCAGCATCAGTCCTTCGAATGAATATTCAGGACTGATTTCCTTTAGGATTGACTGGTTGGATCTCCTTGCAGTCCAAGGGACTCTCAAGAGTCTTCTCCAACATGATTAAAGAAAGACAAAATGTGTACTTTACTAAGTGCCTTAACACTCTTTTCTTTAATTCTCAAGGCATCCATTATTGCCCCATTTTACAGATGAAGAAAATGATTCAATGTGCCTTTCACTAAATTGTGCTGCCTGTCATTAATGAGAAACTAGATTTAGAAATATGTCACTATTCATAAACTCCTATTTGTAAACTTATATAAAAATAAATAGGAATTTTCCATTGAAAAACACAAAAAAGCAGAAAGTATAAATGAAAACCAAATGGTTTCATTTCCATCTACAGATTTGTCACAAGATACACACTAACAGCTTTATGTATTTCAACTAAGTAGTTTGTATGCATAATTTCTTATGCAAAGATAAAATATATAGTCACAGCACCAAACTCAGAATATGCAAAAGGATATACATATATAGATAGATAGATAGATAGACACAGATATAGAAAGAAAAATCTATTTCATTACTACTCTTGCCCCAGAGAAATCGATTTTTTTCTCTAGAGTCAGCAACTGCTATTTCTTTCTTTTTCATCCTGTAATTCCTTTTTTTCTCCCTTTTTTTCCCTACAGAGAGTAGTTTAAACATACACACTCAAAAATTTGTTTTATTTTTGCCTAGTTTGATTAGTATTTTCCAGAAGTTCCCTTGCTAATGTTAATATTACAATGGAGGTCTCTTCAATTTGTATGTTTTAATATTTATTACACCTTATTTCTTCAAGTAAGTGATACAATTAGAAATATCTTTTCCATCTTGAGTTCTTTTTAGAAATTTCATGTTTTATTACAGCTCTTTTATGGTTTCATGTTTTCCTTTCTCTGGGGAATTAAATTTGGCATAAAACATGACAGGAGAGATGCATTTTATTCTTTTTAGATGATTAAAGACATCTAAAACTATTTACTAGATAATTTGTCTTTGCCCACTGAATACAAATAACACCTTTATTACATATTGAATTTTTCTACATATTATGATCTGCTCCTTAATTTTTATTTTTTTCTTCATCTTATTGACTGTACATGCACCACTATCAAATCTTAATTTCTGTAGCTTTACAATATACTTCAACATTTGTTAGAACGGCATCACTTTACTGTAGTTTTACATGCTTTAATATGTGATAGGATTAGTACCTTAGTACTCTTTTTTCCCAAAGTTTCTTGTCTTTTCTTATCTGTTTAAACAACTTGTTAAAATTCTTTTAAAAAAATAATCAATCTTATTGCAATGAAATCAATTTAAGATTAACTTGGAGAAATTTAACATCTTTATGAACCCGATTCTCTTGTTCAGGATTATGGGCTATTATTCCATACCTTCAAAATGTATTCAGTGTATCATAAATAATCAAATTTTCTTTTTAATTATCTTACATATTTCATATATATTTTAAGTATTCTATTATTTTTGCTCCTATTTTCAATGGAGTATTTAATTCCATTATATGTTCTAAATAGTATTTATTGGAATGTAAAAAAAGGCAATTAAATTATTTCTGTATATTAATATTTAAATTACCATATTAGTTGAATTCTTGCTATTTTCAAATAATTGCCTTCAGTTTTACATGTAAACAATTATTTCTTTGGTAAATAATGATACTATTACTTCTTCCTTTCAAACATTTCTTTATCTTTTTGAATTACATTGGCACATATATTGAGAACAATGTTAAATAAGTCATGAACAAGATTAAATTGTTACATATTATGTATATATGTGTGTGTGTAATGTATATTATATATTTCTTTGTTTCTCATGATAATAGAAAACCTTTCAATTGTTCCCTGAGTATTGCCAGAATTGTAAGATTTTTCCCATCATTCTCTTGTTATCCTCCCACATAACCTACAGGGCTAATCTCTGTTAGGTTCATGAATGTATTTTGGTGCTCAGTTTACTCTAATCTTCTCTGAAGACTTTCTTTAGTCCCTCCACTCTGAAGTGATCCCTTTAGCATTTATTATTTGTATGTACTAACTTTCAGAGTCAATAATAAATGAACATCTACTATGTCATAGGCCCTGAATGAGGCACTTTAAAAACGAAATGACATAGTCTCTATCTCTGGGAGGTTAAATGTACAATAAGAAATCAGACTCTTGGGAATTTCCTGGCAGTACAATGGTTAGGACACTTTGCTCTCACTAAAAAGGGCACAAGTTCAGTCCTTGGTCAGGGAACTAAGATATGCAATCTGTGTGATATGGCCAAAATAAAACACACACACACACGCACAATTAAAAAAAAAAAATCCAAGAAGGATTTTCATTAAAAACAAAAAAAGGAAGCAGAACTGTTTGTTGTTTGTGTTGTCTTTGGAGACAATGTAGTATATTATTTATGATTATGGGTTTTGGATTAAGACAGTTTATAGTTTTTAATCCTTACCATCTATGGGAACTTGAACACGGTACTTAACCTCAATAAAGCTCATTTGCCTCATGTGAACAAAGGATGTGCCTCATAATAGTTTTTTATGATTATACATGACAATGCTTGAACAGCTCTGAGCATGGACTAGAACACAGTGAAAGCTCAATGAATGTTAGTTATTGTTATAGCTACAAACATTGTTACAATTAATAGAGCTAACTACTATTAAGAGATTCACACAGTATGTCATACAGGGAGTTTTTTAGAAAGTATAGAGAAATGTTTTGAAAACAAGAAAATCAGATTACCTGACAGATAAGATAAAGAATTTTAAAGGAAGCATTATAGAAGAAAAAGCATGCAAGAGATAATTGTCATATATAAATAAGAGGATGGCATGCTGAGAAATGAAACAAATTTCAGTATCTTTTGAGATCAGCACCAGGAAACAAGCTGGGAAGGTGGACTCTAGAATCATATGCAATAGTTTACATTATATTTCTTAAGCTATTACACATGTTTGTATAACTACATAAATATTTCATTATTTATATCTTTTGACTGCTAAGATTCAGTTCAGTTCAGTCGCTCAGAGTGTCCTGACTCTTTACGACCCCATGAACTGCAACACGCCAGGCCTCCCTGTCCATCACCAACTCCTGGAGTCCACCCAAACCCATGTCCATTGAGTCAGAGATGCCATCCAACCATCTCATCTTCTGTCATCCCCTTCTCCTCCTGCCCTCAATCTTTCCCAGCACCAGGGTCTTTTCAAATGAGTCAGCTCTTCGCATCAAGTGGCCAAAGTATTGGAGTTTCAGCTTCAGTATCAGTCCTTCCAATGACTAGAAATCCAAAAAGTAGATTTTCTATATTTTACATTTACGATGTCAAATATCTACCTTAGTTTTTGCATATATTAATATCTGTTGACTAAATACATGAAAAGACACATAGTATGTGATTTAAAAGAAAAATTTTTATAATGCCTACTAGATAAATGATCATCTAAAGCTGGTAAAGAATCCGCCTGCAATGAGGGAGACCTGGGTTCGATCCCTGGGTTGTGAAGATTCCCTGGAGAAGGGAAAGGCTACCCACTCCAGTATTCTGGCCTGGAGAATTCCACGGACTGTATAGTCCATGCAGGCGCAAAGAGTCGGACACAACTGAGTGATTTTCACTTTCACTTTCAAAGCTGGAAAGTCAATTCTTTTTCATAATTTCAGTTCACTTCAGTCGCTCAGCCGTGTCCAACTCTCTGTAACCCCACGTACTGCAGGACGCCAGGCTTCCTGTCCATCACCAACTACCAGAGCTTGCTCACACTCATGTCCGTCGAGTCAGTGATGCCATCCAACCATCTCATCCTCTGTTGTCCCCTTCTCCCCTGCCTTCAAAATTTCATAATTGCAATTTTACCTTCTCTAATCTTCAGTTCATGTAGTCTGCCTTTCTGACTGTTAGGCACATAGAGGGAATGCCTCACCGACTGTCCTCAATTTTATGTTAGAGGAAAACCATCATTTTTATTAAAACGGGAACCTATGTTTAGAAACTCACAACTTTATATTTACTAAAAACTACAGATATAGCATTGGTCATATAGATTAATGAAATGGGTTTCTGATTTCTATGAACTCAGAGATTAAGAGGAAAGAGAGACGTAAAAATATTTATAAAGTCATATTCTAAATAGAAAAAATGTAGTTGAGTGTTACAATGAAAACAGTGCTTTAGAAACACTCCTCTATCAGTGATAAATGCATAATAGTTTGTGGGGAAAAAAGACCTTAAACACAGAGATCAGCTAGAAACCTAATGCAATAATCTTAATGTCCCAAATTCTCACTCTAATCTACCCAAGAAGATTTTTTTAAATATCCTAATATTTATCACTGAATATTTTTAAAATTTTATAGTTTTCAGGCTCCTGAAGTGAAATCGGCTTTTTATAAGTTTGCAGCCTTATAAACAAGAAAAAAGTCCTACACAAATGTGTACTAATATTAATGCTTTTGCTTATTCCAATTAGCCTTTCTAATCCTTCCATAATTATTTAATTATGGGTAGAAAAGCTAAGCAAACAGAAAAATCTTCCCTTTAACTTAAAAATGAATATTTTTCAAAAACATCAAACTCACAGTAATCTGGGAAGAAAAAAATATCCTTTCAAATAACTGGAGAAAAAACATCTTGATATTCACCTTTTTTAAGGCATACAAACATACCTATAAATCTCATCTATATTACAAGGCAGAATTTTTAGTTTCTCCTTTTTAAAGTAATTACATTGTCTACTACAGTCTGAATTAAAGGCTATTCAGGAAGGATTTATCTAATTTTTTTCAGACTTGCTTCTCATTTACATTATTACATTTCATTAATAAGATGCATGTCCTAACTAATAAATATGAAAAATGCAACAGTTCTTTGTATTTTCATTATCAGGTCAGAGGACAATATTTTCCAATATAACTTGTACTTACATGCACACAAGCATCACAGTATATTATTTCTGAGGTATACGATAAATATAGATATACATACCCATATTTTTGAGTACTGCTAAATCATAACCATATTGATGTTTTCAAATAAAATTTTGCCAGGCACTTCAAATTTCTTTTCAAATTCGACAAATGAGAAATGAAATATTAACTGATAATGGAAAGAATTCAAAGTGATAAAGCTTTCAGATTCAGTATTCAAAATAAATCTTGATGTTAAGTGGAATTATGTTGAATATAATCTAAGCTTTCACTGACACTTAACCTAAGTACTATTAATATACCACATAAGTATATAAAATACCTCAAAACAAATGAGTATTCACAGTTTCATCTTTGTGAGACATCTACATGGTAATAAGAAGTATATAAATGATTAAACTCCATAAAATATAAATTAAACTTAGGACTATTTATACAGTTTTCAATATACTTTAGTGATAACATTCTGTTTATTTGTATTTAAGCATAAAATTTCTTATTAAGGCATAGAATAAACCTTGCAACAGATTCTTTATGTAACGTTCTATAACCATTGGTCTAAGTAGTGTTTGTCATTTGGAGCTTGATTCGGAAGCATATGAATGATAAAAAAAAAAAGAATGTGCAAAGGTCCTAGTGCAGAAGAAATTAGGATAGTCAAAGAAATTAAGAAAGGAAAGATTGGTTATACAGCAGGAAGAAAAGATGAGAATAGTATGGAATGATGCAGCAAAGACAGGTAGTACCAGATCATCATAGACAAGGAGAAAAAGAAAAAAAAAAAAACAAACCATGTTCTTTATTCTAAAAACAATAGTTAATTTCTGAAATGGTTGAACCAGGGATATGATATGATAAAATCTGTATTTTCTAAAATATGGTTTGGAAAATAATCAGAGAAATATGGAGAACCTATAGGAAACTATTTTAAATTTATCTAAGACAGAAATAATGCATAGTGGGTTTAAAAATACAGGTCATGTTTCATGGTCATGGTTGGACTCTCAGTGCCGCTAGCATAAGTTATGCAATTATTCTGATTACATATTTGGTTCCTTTATTACATGAATTAATATCTCTGAAGCAGAATTAATTGTATCTTCTGTACTCAAAATACTTTACAATATTTAAGAATTTCAAACTGCATATTTTCACACGGACACAAAAATTTCTCATCTCATCCTAAGAATAACTAAAATAGAACCTTAAATTTGTGTTATAAAGTATCACATTAGGAAGGATTAGCATCAGCATCCAAATTTTTCTTTTAAGTTATATTTTGCCTAACTTTCACAAGAATAAACTGATAGGAGTGTTTTCTTAAATTTTTTTAATTCCAAAACATTAAAACTGCAAAAATTACCTATAGCACCCATACAGTTTAAGAGACATGATCTCTTTCTGTTTCTTCCATTCAAACACTGTCAGTAACATAGCAGTCAATGACTTCAACCTCTACAGTTCTTCCAAACATATATTTCTGTTAACAGTTCTTCTTAAATGTCAGCTTGTACACAAACACAATCTTTAAAATGTAATTATCATTGGTTAAACCATAATTGGTTCTGACAATAAACCATTTGAAAATGCTGAATACTTTATGATTGGAAAGAATGTGTTTGTGTTTTTTCTTCTTTTTTTTGTCTTTGCATTTTGGCAGAAAAAACTACTAGAGGTGGGAATCACAGGCTGACTGCAGTTTGTCAAATGAATATTATAAGAAAATTGATTTATAAATATTGAAAATTTCACATGCATGAGAAAGTGATTTCATTAAAAATAAATTTTTGCAAAAATAAATCAGCGTATCAGTTCTATTTTGAAGTTATCTCATTTGTTTTTATTTGGTTATATCTTTGAAAATGCTCATATATGCATTCATTCAAATGTTTACTGAATGCATATTAAGAACAAGTTATTATAGTTGGCATGAGGGCAGATTAATAAATCAAACAGTGTCTATATTTATGCTGCACTGAGAATCCAGTAAAATATGATGAACATTTTACAAATAAATGCAAATAAGCATAGGAACTATAAAAGGAATATCTACAGAACACAGTATTTTGGGAGAAGACTTACAAGTTAAATCTTGAAATATGATATGAGATAGACAAACTTCTTTATGGAAAGAATATTTTAGACAGAAGGTAAGTAAATGCAAGGCAAAATGAAATTAACTGAGATTCAACTAAATTGGCTGGGCATGATTTTCATATATATGACAATACTGTGAAAATATAGCAGATCAAAACTAAAACACTGAGGCCAGTTTGAAGGCTAATGTGCTTCCCTGGTGGCTCAGACAGTAAAGAATCTTCCTGCAACACAGGAGACCTGGTTTCAATCCTGAGGTCAGGAGGATTCCCTGGAGTAAGCAAATGGCTACCCAACCCAATACTCTTGCCTGGAAAACTCCATGGACAGAGAAGCCTGGAGGGCTATAGTCCACACGGTTGCAAAGAGTCAGACACAGGAGTGTGACACTCAAAAGCTAATATAGGTATGGCAAATAATAGGTAATCACTGGGATTCCCTGGTGGGTCAGTCAGTAAAGAATCCGCCTGCAATGTGGGAAACCTGGGTTTGATCCCTGGGTTGGGAATATCCCCTGGAAGAGGCATGGCAACCCACTCCAGTATTTTTGCCTGGAGAATCCCAAGGACAGAGGAGCCTGGCAGGCTACAGTCCATGGGGTCACAAAGAGTCAGACACATCCAGGTAGTTACTACTCATTGATTTACTTGAATTCATGCAATGACAGTAAGAATGGAGAGGTGACATTTTGAAGTGCTAATTAAGAAGCTGTATTAATAAAATTTGATATTTAAGAGTTACGGGAAATTACTTTGATAAGTGAGCTAATAAGGGCCTTAACAATATAGGATACACCAATTAAAATAAATCAAAAAAAAACAGGAAGAAATATGACATTTTGAAGTTTAAATATTTTATCATGTCTTACAAATCTTTGATTATTAAAAAATAAGATTAAGTTAATTAAAGGAAAATGAGTTTTTAAATGTTCAAATAAAATTCAGATTACATTATATACAATTAAAAAATGCATAAGATAACAGAAAAAGTTTGTACAATAATCAGGATGATCAGTTTTGAACATACTAAAGATGAAATGCCTCTGGGTCATCCAGTTAAAGAGGTTTATCTGAAAATAAAGATTTATTGTCATCAACTAAGAGTTAGGTGGAATAAATAATTCAGAGAAAATGCATTGCAAAAGTAAAGAAATGCCCAGAGCAAATAATTGGGGAATATTTATACTTAAGGAAAAGGCATTAGCAAAGAAACTGAAAATAAATGAGCAAGAGAATAAGAAAAGAAAAAAGAATAAATGGTCTGGAAGCAAAAAAAAAGTGTGCTTTACAAATAAGGAAATAATCAACAATATTATATTACAAACCAATCAATCCTAAAGGAAATCAGTCCCGAATATTCACAGGAAGGGCTGATGCCAAAGCTGAAACTCCAATAGTTTGGCCACCTGACATGAAGAACTGACTCATTGGAAAAGACCCTGATGCTGGGAAAGATTGAAGGCAGAAGGGGATGACAGAGGATGAAATGGTTGGATGGCATCACCGACTCGATGGACATGAGTCTGAGCAAGCTCTGGGAGTTGGTGATGGACAGGGAAGCCTGGTGTGCTGCAGTCCATGGGTTTGCAAAGAGTCGGACACAACTGAGCAACCGAACTGACTATATTACAGAGAGGAGAAAGGTGATGCAGTCCACTGATAATGACAATTAGAAAACTAAGGCATCATTAGTGGGAGCAGTTTCTGCAAAGTTCTGGAATCCATTGAAAACTTACTAGATGGTAAGAAAGTGAAAGATTTCACAGTAATTGACTATGAAGGGAAAATGAGAAGTAGGGCAGCAGAGGGATATTCAGTGCTATGTTTCTTTAGTTATAAATAAGATTCTTGACACACTTCCTTTCAAGACTGGGAAGAAAGAAATGATGTTGAACGCAACTATACAGACTTATACATAAAAAGTAGAATGGCACACTGAGTTCAATTCCCATAATCTCGATTTTCTCTGTTGAAAGAAAGGTAGGCAAGATTTCCTTCTAAAAATGAAGGATGGGATCAGGTGACTGTAGTCAAAGTTTGAAAGACTTATGGTATGGCGAGCAAGATGATGAGAGAATGTGAAATTACTAGTCAGGTGATGATAAAAAACAGAACAATAGTGGTGGCCTCATTTACATCATGGTATAAACCCATTCTGTTTCCACAAAAGTACTAGAATTCTCCAGGCAAGAATACTGAAGTGGGTAGCCATTCTCTTCTCTAAGGGAAGTTCCCGACCAAGGGATCAAAACCAGGTCTCCTGCATTGTAGGCAGATTCTTTACCACTGAGCCACCAGGGACACCCAATAGATTCCCAGATCAGTTAAATTGTTCTCACAGATTTCCCGCTCAAATTTATCTTTCTTGGTCTAAAGAAACTAGAAAAGAGACACATTTCCTTTGTATACCTCCCCCTTTCACCTCTCATCTTAAATTCAGGGCCTATACATGCCTGCATTTAAAAGAAGACATTTGCTGTCATATTTTGCTAGAGGGTATCCAATTAATCCTCTGGAACTAAAGATGAATCAGATTTTTAGTACTTCAGAGGAGATAAACCTGAGAAGAACGGATGAGTGCCAGCTAATTATTATTCTACCAAATCCTTAGGTTTTAAAATTATGTATATTAATTGGTGTAGAAGTTTTATTACTTCATTTATGTTTATAAGTATTCCATAATAAAATACACTCCAATTTACTTTAAGTTTCTTTTAAATCTGTTATTTCTCACTCATTTAATATCCACAATTTAGCTAATTCTGGTCAACTATATTATCCCCAAAGAAAAGAGCATTTATTAACTTTATTTAGTACAATAATAAGTCAGGTTCAGCCTAGGAAAAAAGAAACTGAAAACTGTGCCTAAACAGCCTAATAGTCATGCTACCAGGTTAAACTTCTTTATTCATTGACCATAAAACACAATGCAGTATAAATATAAATAAATAGTCAAAATTAATATTGTAGAAGACTGGCTATCTTATTTGATATTATTTGACTTACCTGAACTAGTAAAAACAATTATAATAGCAAGTATAAGACTTAAGGCCCCTGGGGATAATGTAAAAATTAATGTTTAGTTCTCATGTATTTTATCAAAAGCATATTATACTAGAAATTGCTTCTTGTGGATTTATAAACACCAGAAAGTGAGAAATTAACTTCCCATTTTACCCGTTAGGTATCATAATCTGCTTTACACATTTTCTAAATCTTATCCAGTTAACTTTAAAGAAAAATCCAAACAAGTGATATTTTTAATCCAGGAAGAAGTTAATGAAAACTTTAAAAGATCATGTGGCTAAATATTTTATCAAATAATATTAAAGGTTTCACTGATTTCACTTCAAAATGCAGGGATAAAGATGCTATGTTAAATATATGTGAGAAAATAGGTATTTCAGCTGATCTTTCAAACACAGTGATTTTCAGAAAAGGTGCAAAATTATTATTCCTATAATGACAGCAGTAGTTCTCAAAATAATTTTCTATTTGGAAATATGCACAGTTCTCCTACATCATATGTAACTCTCTTTACAATGAAAACCCATTACTAATATCCAAGTCTCAAACATTTTTCAAGTCATATGCTAAAATGTGTATTAAAATATATTACAAATTTGTTCAAAACTTTGTTGTTATTCAGTTCAGTTCAGTTCAGTCGCTCAGTCGTGTCCGACTCTCTGCGACCCCATGAACCGCAGCACGCCAGGCCTCCCTGTCCATCACCAACTCCCAGAGTCTACCCAAACCCGTATTCATCAAGTTGGTGATGCCATCCAACCATCTCATCCTCTGTCGTCCCCTTCTCCTCCCGCCCCCAATCCTACCCAGCATTAGGGTCTTTTCCAATGAGTCAACCCTTCACATGAGGTGGCCAAAGTATTGGAGTTTCAGCTTCAACATCAGACTTTCCAATGAACACCCAGGATTGATCTCTTTTAGGATGGATTGATTGGATCTCCTTGCAGCCCAAGGGACTCTCAAGAGTCTTCTCCAACACCACAATTCAAAAGCATCAATTCTGCGGCGCTCAGCTTTCTTCACCGTCCAACTCTCACATCCATACATGACCACTGGAAAAACCATAGCCTTGACTAGACGGACTTTTGTTGGCAAAGTAATGTCTCTGCTTTTAAATATGCTATCTAGGTTGGCCATAACCTTCCTGCCGAGGAGTAAGCGTCTTTTAATTTCATGGCTGCAGTCACCATCAGCAGTGATTTTGGAGCCCAAAAAAATAAAGTCTGACACTGTTTCCACTGTTTCCCCATCTATTTCCCATGGAATGATGGGACCAGATGCCATGATCTTAGTTTTCTGAACGTTGAGCTTTAAGCCAACTTTTTCACTCTCCTCCTTCACCTTCATCAAGAGGCTTGTTGTTATTAAACACATTCAATAATCTGGTTAGATATTCAATGTTGCAGTTTGGCACCTAATTCCAAGATGATTTGAATGTTCGGTTTAAAAAATGTCACCAGCCTGTATTGTCAGTAACTACAATTAACAATGAAATTTCAAATTAATGGAAAGCATATTCTGAATGATATTAGTATTTCTAAGGCTACCATGAATCTTATGGGAATAGTTAGAAACAAAAAAGGGGAACCTATTAAATTGTTTGAAATTGCCAGGTCATAAAGCACAGAAAAGTTGGCATGTTAAATTAACTGAATTACTGAGAGTCCAAAATTACAAATTATGCAATATGCACCAGAGCTGATTCAACATCTTTTCATTGCTTTATAACTGCTGTAATTGTATATTTTTCTGAATCCATAAACTATGACAAAATGTCTCATTTGTAAATGTTTTAAGCTACCACAAATTCACAAATGAAATTCATTTTGACAGGAACAATTTGAGTAACAGTGCAGCTTTCTCTAGGGGCTTTTTTTGAAAAACATAAGTCTCTTTCACTACACAGAAAATTTATTAGGAAAGAACAAAAGAGAAGACTCCCTGGTTTTGAGGACTCGAGGACAAATGTAAATCAATGTTTTAGAATAAACGAATACAGTTGGAGCCTTACAATCATGCATTAGGACATACATTTTCATATAAAAAAGTTCTTGTACCACTGGGAATAATTCTCTTTTGGATGGCAAAGAGAGAAATTAATATGTAATTCAGTTATTTAGAAAATGTCTGTTGTAACAAGTTTTAGTGACATGAAACTATCTGAAATATTTGAGGGAAATGGTAGTAAACAGATTTTTTCATCACTGAGGAGAAAGCATAAAATAATAAAATGTTACAGTGAATTGGTAAATCTTAATCTCAATTCTTCATTTCTTCTTTATCTACTCATTTAATACATACTTCATGCCTTCTTTGTTTAAGAATCTATTCCAGGCCTGGGGAATGTTTCATTAAAAATGGATGGGATGGGGAGGGATGTGGGTGGGGGGTCCAGGAGGGGGAACACATGTAAACCCATGGCTGATTCATGTCAATGTATGGCAAAAACTATTGCAATGTTGTGAAGTGATTGGCCCCCAACTAAAATAAATAAATTTATATAAAAAAAAAATAAAATAAAATAAAATAAAATAAAAATAAAAATAAATAGTCTATGCCCTGAAACATCTTTTATTCCTATATGAGGTGAGGCCAGAAACAAACAAGTAAAAGAACACATAATATGTAAAATGGTGATAAAAGACATGAATAAAAAATAAACAAAGTAACATAAAGGGCATACAGAGGGATAAGGAAAACGTTCTATACAGAATGCTCAGAGATGACTCAATAATATAAGTTTTTATTTGAGCAGAAAATCAAAGGAAATTAGGGAGGATGACATGCAAAAATCTGGAAAAAAAGTGTCCCAGGCAGCTGGAACTACAAGTGTAAGAAGACAGAGATGAGTAATTGCTTAACAAGGTTGCAGACAAATCAGGAAGCATGGATTGGCTAATGAAGTAAGCCAGAGACAGAATAAAAGAAGATAATTCTACACTGAAATCAAGGAATAGCATCATTAGGGAAATTTTGATCATTGTGAGTCTTTTGCTTTTTCCTCTCAGGAGTGGGAAACCACTGGAAAATGTCAGAAAATGAACATAACACAATTTAATTTAGATATTAAAGGATCATTCCAGTGGCCATGAAGAAAACAGACTATAAGTGAACATAAACAGAAGTAGGGAGAACAGTTGGGAAGTTGTTGCAATAATCCAGTCAAGTAGGTGGACCAGAAACACAGTAGTGGTGTGGAGGGTGTAAACTGATCAGATTCTGAACGTGGTGACAAAATAAGCAAAGGAATTTGTGAATGAAAGTTCTCATAGGCAACGCAGGCAAGTGTGAGGAAGGTACATAATATGATTTACTAAACTGGAATTCTATTAAAAAGAGAATTATTTTTTTCCAAAGCATCATATTGTAGACTATGTAAACACGTAGATAATTCATTATGAAAAATGCAATCAATTTTATGTCTAGAGAAGCACAAGCACAAGTTTTACTGTAAAAACTTGCAACAGAAGAGAAAGTTAAGTGCATCATAAATGAGAGTTAATGCTGAAAACTTATTAAAAAACAGCTTGTAGCAATAGCTCTATCAATTATCTCTCAATAAAACTGGAAGAAAAAAGGTAAAAAAATTTAAATAAAAGTAAACCACATTTAAAAATGAAATATTATAACACATTGAGATATAATTTCCTGATTTCATAAAGAAAAACAGAGTTGTATTAACATTATGTTATTCAATCAATAAATGTTTACTGCACATCCAATAACTGTCAGGTACTATATTCTTGCTAAGACCACAATGATGATCATCAAGTGAAACTATTACTATTATCATGAAGTCTAGAGTCCACTGTTGGAAGAATTACATTAATCAATTTATAACACTAACAAATGTGTAATCACAAGCTGGAATAGGGACAAAGGGACAAAGGAAAGGTACTGAGGAAAAGGGACAAAGTTCTATAGAAGTTTGTAAGATGATAATCACAAAGTAAAACTGAGAAACTGAACACACATATACACACAAGATGGCACAGCTAGTTGCTAAAACTTAAAGGACAGGTTCCTTCTAATGGATTATCATGAGAAGAGTATCCTACTCAGAGTAAATTTAAAACAGCTTTACTATTTGAAATACCTGAAGAATACCAACTAATGGTTAATCAGCTGGTCTAGACACACAGTCTCAATGGATAATCAGTGCTTTTTAAAGCTCATAGTGTCAGGTAGAAAACACAAACAATTTTGTAGAAATTCTGTAGAAAACTACAAACAATTCAATCTCTAAACCAAGAGCATTCACTTTCTCTTCCTTTAAAGTATGGATTAAAAGTATAGACTGTAGAGTCTGATTTTTCTGGACCTATGCCTAACTAGTTTTATGACTTTGGGTAAGTTACCAAGCATTACTTACTGTTTCTCTGCTGCAGTTTCCTCATTTGTAAAAAATGTGAACAATATTATTACCATACTGCATAGGATATGAAAGAATGGAAGTTATCATGTAAACTTTCAATACTTTCAATAACAGAGTTACAGAAAATCAAAACAAGGTTTAAATCAGGGCAGTCCAGAATATTAAAAGAGGGTTTCACAAGGGAATCTGAATTAGACATTTATTAATAAATAGAAATGTGTAAGTGAAGAAGGCATGAGATATTAATAGAGGAGGATAATAAGACACACGAAATCCCAGAACTAGAACTGAGTGTGACATGTCTGAGTGAAACAATGAAAGGAGATGGCTTTCACAAGAGTATAATATGAATATTGGCGACATCATTTATTTCAGAGTGAAAAAAAGTTCACTGAAATGGTTTCAGATTCCACATCCAACCAAACTTTAGTAAGGAACTACCCTTTTCCAGCTACATATTTGTGTGAGGCCTAATATTCCTACAAAACCACATATCACAATAGATTGAATGCAGAAGTAAATATGAGAACCCAGCTGTCCTCTATTAAGTCACATAACAAACAGATTTGCAAAAATGTAAAGCCACATCACTGTCTTTCCTAATTATTTTTTGTTTGGGTAATGCAGTTACTTCCCATAAAACCATTTTCTTTAATATAAAAGCAGCTCATTAATATTATCTGAAAATGACAATATTTTCTTTTTTATTTTCTTTTTTTTTCCCTTTTTTTTTTAATTAGTTTATTTTCTATTTTTTAACTTTACAATATTGTATTTGTTTTGCCATACATTGACATGAATCCACCATGGGTGTACATGTTTTCCCCCTCCAGAACTCCCCTTCCACCTCCCTCCCCATCCATCCCTCCAGGTCATCCCGGTGCACCAGCCCCGAGCACCCTGTATCATGCACTGAACCTGGACTGCCGATTCATTTCACATATGATAATTTACATGCTTCCATGCCATTCTCCCATATCATCCCGCCCTCGCCCTCTCCCATAAAGTCCATAATACTGTTCTATTTATCTGTGTCTCTTTTGATGTCTCGCATACAGGGTTATCTTTACCAATTGACTAAATACCATATATATGTGTTAGTACACTGTATTGGTGTTTTTCTTTCTGGCTTACTTCACTCTGTATAATAGGCTCCAGTTTCATCCACCTCATTAGAACTGATCCGAATGCATACTAGTAATTGAAATGGACATTTGAAAATATTGTCATTGTTGAAAACGACAATATTTTCAAATGTCCATTTCAATTACTAGTATGGTAAATATTAATTGGTAAGACCCACAAAAACAAAGGCTCTTTCAGGTCCTCAATAATTTTTAGGAATGCCAAGGGGTCTTGAAAAAAATATTAAAACACACTACTAGCACATCTATCAGCTCTTAATTAATATCTATGTCCCTCAATGTCTTCATTGGCAACATGTGAATAAGAATAATGTCTAATTTATGGACATCTTGTTAAAATTAAATTAGACACCATAAAGCTAAAGTGCTATACTCCCCAGATCCCCACATTTAGGACTGACTCATGCATTCCCCAGTTGCTGTGCTTTGGCAACAAAGAATTCGCAACTGAATTCCTTCCCAGGACTTGGCCTTAGCTCTCAGCCCTTGCTACTTCATCCAAGATGGGTCACAATGTCTGGTATTCCCATTCTTTCAGAATTTTCCACAGTTTATTGTGATCCACACAGTCATAGGCTTTGGCATAGTCAATAAAGCAGAAGTAGTTGTTTTTCTGGAACTCTCTTGCTTTTTCAATGATCCAGCGGATGTTGGCCATTTTGTCTCTGGCTCCTCTGCCTTTTCTAAAACCAGCTAGAACATCTGGAAGTTTATGGCTCACATATTGTTGAAGCCTAGCTTGGAGAATTTTGAGCATTACTTTACTAGAGGGTGAGATGAGTGCAACTGTGTGGTAGTTTCAGCATTCTTTGGCATTGCCAAAGATCTTGAAAGGAGCCTGCAAAATAGGTCTCTCTCTCACACATACACAAAATAGGAATTTAACTGCTATCAGTTTGCTTGACAAATACTCAAATTTTAATTTAAACTCCATTTAATTTTCAAAACTACTATGTGAAATATGCATTGAAAACAGTATTTTTGAGCTCAGAGTTGTGAAAATACAAGAGAATTCAGTACCTTGTTTTATCGAGCTTTTCTGATTCAAGTTCTATTTTCCTTCCACTTAATCTCATTTTCTGGACCATGTTATCTAATGTATTGCATTTTATAACACTGTATCAAGAAATCATCTATTATGTGTTCACTTTTGATTCTAGACTTGAAGTCACCCTTTGATGGCCCTTAATAAATATGAGTTATTGCTGTTAATGATGAATGAAAGAGAAGGATTTATTACTGAGGGTGTTTAAAATAAATCTTATACAAAAATAATAGCTTCCAAGTTTAGTTTTATCAATGTGTTTTTTCACATATTGGATTTACATTAGCAAAGTGTACACGGACACATCAGCAGCAAAAATGACCACTTTCCTGACAAAATGAGCAAAAGTAAACTTCTATACTCAATACCTACACTCAAAAACATAAATCTAAGACACATGTCCTCAAGGATAGGGACAGGGTGTTGTAATTCTTCTTGCATAATGATAAGGCCAATAGGAATTTTTTTTTTTAAATTTTGAAGTCTTAACAGGCTATTTCCATTATTATTTAAAACCAATATTTCAAATTAACTCTAATAATAGAGATGAAAACTGGTTGAGATTAAACAATATTCTATGAATTGAGCAATATTCAATTCAAAGAATTGTTAGCTCAATTTGGTCACATGTATTTTTACTCATTTTATATTTTCTTATGACACATAGAATACTAAGTTTGGAATCTGAAATATAATCCCACAATGTCTATTATCTTAAACAGAAATCTTTAACCAAATCTATACAACTAAAATAAATAATTATATTGTCTCTTTGGTCCTTTGTCAGTAAATTAATCAAGCTAACAGACAAAGTAATCTTTCTGTAGAAGTTCTCATAGTTGAGTCAAAAATAGGAAATAATAGTTTTTCAACTTCAAGAAATTTGAGGGTCTAACATTCAGAAAAAAGCTTTAATAATCTTAATTATCATTCTCTATTCAGTGTCCAGAGGGATTTATGCTATTTGTGAATGGATATTACATCTTTTTAAAGATTTTTTTCCTAAAAAAGACTATAAATGGAATAGAGAAAATAGTGAGGCTTCTGAATATTGAAAGAAGAGGTTTTAAGCCCCCTTATTTTTTAAAAGTGCCATAAATAATGTTTAAGAAGCTTTAAATATCTGAAGGACTAGAAGTGTATGTTGCATCAGAGAGCTAGATAATAAAGTTAAAGGAAGGCAGGATTCTGTTCAATAGGAGAAAATTTTAATGACTACAGCCATTTAATGAAAGTGCAACAAAAGAGCTCTTTAGTGAGAATTTTTCTAGAAATAATTATAAACACAGAATAGTATTTTCCACGTGCAAAGTGATTATGCAATCCATGATACATAATAAACTCCCAATAAATATTAACATCACTTTTCCTATCCTTAAATATAAACTAATTTATTGAACAAATATTTGCTTTGATAAGAATTAAAAAAGGGGGAAAATATTATAAAATGTTTATGGAAATTATAGGTGAAATAGTCAACAACCGCCTATAGTTTTAGGCATCTCAAAAAAATTATCTAAATATTTCCTAATAATATTCAAACATAATTTTATGATCTGCAAGCTTATATATAATCACTGCTTCTTCTTTCTTTACAGAAATGGTTGTTTACAATTTTAACCTACTCATCATTAATTAATCAAACTGGTGTCTCAGTTCACTTCTTGAAGTCTTTTAGAAAATAAGTGTGGCATTTCCCTTAGTATCAATTAAAAACCCTATGTGACAGCTAATTTTTCTTTCTTAATCATGACATATCATCTTGATTAGAAGAGAATCTTGTAATCAGCTCAGATAGATTCTATCTCTGGCCCCTTGTCCCTTCATGTCCATCACACTTAGCAAAACGATGGACTCTGAAGAAAGTGGCCAATTCCAGGATGAACACACAGAAAACAAACCAAAAACCCTGTTAATTGCAAAGCAATCAGAGTAGCAAGCCCTATGCTCACAACCACCACTGCACATGAATAAGATTTTGTGTTTCTATAAACTCGTATTGTCTTGTATCACCTTTCATACTACCCTGAGTGCAGAGTTACTTGGACATCTTACAGGTTGACAGTTTGGTCAGTGACTACAAAGAAAATGGCTTGGATAGAAAAATGGGATGTTTGTAAATTAGACTGTGTGACTTTGGCAACTAATAAATTATGATATTTTATAGTAAAGTATAATTATATTCTTTGTAATGTAAGAAAGGTAAATTGTTGAGTAAAGGAAAACAGCCTAAATAGGCATAAATCAGTGTTCTTCTAAGAATATCTTTATTGCTATGTTCCACCAGAGGTTTAATTGATAGGTTTAGAATCATTTAGTAATTATTTACTAATGGCAAGGTTTTTAACTATACAATTTCACAATTGTTAGAATCAAACAAATATAAAATGTAATAAATATATAATTGAATAAATAAAATGAAACTTTGACTAAATGCTAAGAGAATAGTTTTAATTTAGCAGCAGTATCTCAAACAAATAGGAAAATAAAAGTTTACATCAAAACTCAACAAAAAGCAATATGTTATTTTACATTTGTACAGTAATAAAAAAAAAAGCACTGCCATTTTTCCATGTAAGGTACTAATCACTATAAACTATAGCTACCTACTGAATTCATTTAAAGCATTTAAAATTAGGTAAACAGTAATTCTAAACAGCATATATTTTTATGCTATTATCCTACTTAAAACCGTAGTGGCTCCCAAACTCCTACAAAATTCTTATTATCTTAATGCCTGACTCTCCCTGATTGAGCTCTTCCCTATCTTCTGTCCATAGTCACTGTAAGATCTCAGTTCTTTTCCAGCACCTCTGCCTTACAGGAAAGCTTCATACATTAATGCAATTACTTATGAATTGTTCCACATCTAAATTGCTGTTTTTTTGAGCTTGCCATGGGGTAATGAATGTGTTAAAAATCATTATCTAAAACTAAGACACAGTCGGGTAGATGACTGCAACTGAAGCATTATTTAACTGAGAACTACTGAATTCTGTATATAATATCACTGTTTGATTTTGCTACCTTTACTAATTAATGGTTCTGACTTGGTGAAATTACATGGCAACTTGTAGATCTGTATCCAACTGAGATACATATACTTTTGTCTGGTAATGGATGACTGCCTTGCAGAGCATTTGCCGGTTTTATATTCAATCTTGCAATATTAATCTAACATTCTTTTATTAAATTGCCATAAATATCTAATTCCTCAAGTGCTCTCTGAACCAATTTACCATTATGCAGTCTCTCTTAAGTAAATCTTTGATTTTTCTCCAATCTGTATTTGTATAAAGTCATATTTTAAGCTTTTGAAAATTATACCTTGACAGTTTTGGAGAACCCACTGAGACATCCAAGTGGACTCATATGCTAGAGTCAATTAAACTATATTGCTGGAGACATCACTTCACAATCTATTTAAGTCCAGGCAGGTTCCTTCTTGGCTCCCAAAGTGACTTTCCAAGTGGAAGTTGTGTTTTACTTTTGCTGACTTTCTACTTTTCTATGTTTTCTTTCTTTCTTCTGATTTGCATGGATTTGCTTGTTTTTGCTTCTGAAAAAGTAAGTCTGTTACTCTGTCTGTTCCTTGTCAAACTTCTGGTTATGGCTGCATCCCTTTCCACAATCAAGTCTCAAGACTGTCGAGTCTGTTTCTGATCTCAAACCACTAAGCCAGTTACCTTTGTGTAATTAAGTAAGTACCCTATGGCTTCAGCTGTGATCTACAGTCAGAGGGTGAACTAGTGAGTGAGCAGTGGGTCTAAGTAGGCCTTAATCACATGGCCAGTAATATATGTGTCTACATGAGCATGATTTTACATACCATAAATTCTCTGTCTGTGGGATATATAATGTAATGGGCTAATGATGATAATCTCATCTTGATCAGATGTGGGACAAAGAGAATCTATATTATTTTGTTACTGTTCTCTGTCTTCTGACTACTGGGGAGCTCAAATTAATTAAGTTTTTGTACCCAATGAAAAGGAAAACAACTCTTAAAGACCTCAGTTCAGTTTAGTCACTCAGTCATGTCCAACTCTGCAACCCCATGGACTACAGTATGCCAGCCTTCCCTGATCATCACCAATTCCCATAGCTTGCTCAAACTTACGTCTATTGAGTTGGTGATGCCATCCAACCATCTCATCCTCTGTTGTCCCCTTCTTATCCTGCCTTCAATCCTTCCCAGCATCAGGGGCTTTTTCCAATGAGTCATTTCTTTGCATCAGGTGGCCAAAGTATTGGCGTTTCAGCTTCACTCAGCATCAGTCCTTCCAATGAACATTTAGGACTGACTACCTTTAGGATAGACTAGGTTTGATCTCCTTACAGTCCAAGGGACTCTCAAAAGTCTTCTCCAACACCACAGTTCAAAAGCATCAATTCTTTGGCGCCCAGTCTTCGTTATGGTCCAACTCTCACATCCATGCATGACTACTGGAAAAACCATAGCTTTGACTAGATGTACCTCTGTCAGCAAAGTAATGTCTCTGCTTTTTAATATGCTTAAAGATCTAGATATTCACAAACCAAAACAAGGTTTTCAAAAAATACAGTCATAGAGTCTCTTGGAAAGAACTATAAATTTAACATAATTTTATAGTTAAAGCTATAGTAACAAATTTAGCTACTTTCTGGACACACAGAGAATTTACCAAATTTTGGAGATCTTAGAAGAAAATTCACCAAATTTATAGGTACTAGAAGTGAAATTTCACAGAAAGGCTTCTGTGGTGGCTTAGTCAGTAAAGAATCTGCCTCCAATGCAAGAGACTCAGATTCGACCCCAGGGTCAAGGAGATCCCCTGGAGAAGGAAATGGCAACCCACTCCAGTATTCTTGCCTGGAAAATCCCACAGACAGAGGAGCCTGTTGGGCTACGTCTACGGGGTCACAAGAGTCAGACATGACGTAGCAACTAAACTACCACCACCAAAAGTGAAATTTCATGGAAAGGCAGGCTTAGTTTCCCAGTCTCAGGATTGAAGAGCTTTTATTACCAGTGGCCACTTGCTGGTCAGGATCCAGCCTGTTGGTTTTTTTTAATTTGATTTATTTTTGGTTGAGCTAGGTCTTTATTGCTGTGCACAGGCTTTCTCTAGTTGCAGCGAGCAGGGGCTACTCTGTAGTTTTGGTGTGCAGGCTTCTCACTATAGTGGCTTCTCTTGCTGCAGAGCACAGTCTCTAGAATGCTTCAGTAGTTGTGACAAGTAGGCTCAACAGTTGGGGCTTGCAGACACAGCTGACTCATGGCATGTGCAATCTTTCCAGACCAGGGATCCACCAGCATCCAATTCATTGCAAGGTGGATCCTTAACCACCAGACCACCAGGGAAGCCCAGAGAGCTTTTAAAAGATCCATCCCTATGTTTCTGAATGGCATTTCCAGACAGTATAGTTACTCAATACATTATGCTCAAGGAGGCACACACAATCAATCAATATTAATTAGCCCAAATGTAAATAAGTAGTACATAATAGAAAATAATAGACTTTTTTCTGAGATCAATAATCTTATAAATATTTTAATATATGTAATAGACATAGTTATATTTATCATATGGTAATATATTATAATGTTTGTTTAATCAAAGGAGACTGGACAGCAAAAGTAGGATTACAAGAGATATCTGGAGTAACAGGAAAGTCTGGCCTTGGAGTAAAAAATGAAGAAGGGCAAAGACTAACAGAGTTTTTGCCAGAAGAATGCACTTGTCATAGGAAATACCCTCTTCAAACAAGACAAGAGAGGACTCTACACATACACATCACCAGGTGGGAAATACAGAAATCAGATTGATCATATTCTTTGCAGCCAAAGATGGAGACAATTTTACAGTTAGCAAAAGCAAGACTGGCAGCGGAATATGACTCAGATCATTAACTCCTTACTGCAAAATTCAGACTTAAATTGAAGAAAGTAGGGAAAACCAATAGACCATTCAGGTATGACCTAAATCAAATGCCTTATAATTATACAGTGGAAGTGACAAACAGATTCAAGGGATGAGATCTAATAGATAAGAGTGCCTGAAGAACTATGGATGGAGGTCCGAAACACTGTATAGGAGGGGGTAATCAAAAACATCCCCAAGAAAAAGATATGCAAAAAGGCAAAATGGTTGTCTGAGAAGGCCTTACAAATAGCTGAGAAAAGATGAGAAGCATAAAGCAAAGGAGAAAAGGAAAGGTATAGCCACCTGAATGCAGAGTTCCAAAGAATAGCAAGGAGAAATAAGAAAGCCTTCTTAAGTGTAACGATGCAAAAAATAAAGGAAAACAATAGAATGGGAAAGACTAGAGATCTCTTCAAGAAAATTAGAGATAACAAGCAACATTTCATGCAAAGATGGGCACAATAAAGGACAGAAATGGTATGGGCCTAAAAGAAGCAGAAGATACTAAGAAGAGGTGGCAAGAATACACAGAAGAACTATACAACAAAGATCTTATGACCCAGAAAACCATGATGATGTGATTCCTCACCTACAGCCAGACATGCTGGAATGTGAAGTCAAGTGGGCCTTAGGGAAGAATCACTATGAACAAAGCTAGTGGAGGTGACGGAATTCCAGCTGAGCTATTTCAAATCCTAAAACATGACGCTGTGAAAGTGCTGCACTCAATATGCCAGCAAAATTGGAAAACTGAGCACTGGCCACAGGACTGGAAGAGGTCAGTTTTCATTCCAATCCCAAAGAAAGGCAATGCCAAAGAATGTTCAAACTACTGCACAATTGCACTCATCTCACACACTAGCAAAGTAATGCTCAAAATTCTCCAAACCAGGCTTCAACAGTTTGTGAACTGAGACCTTCCAGATGTACAAGCTGGATTTAGAAAACACAGAAGCAGCAGAGATCAAATTGCCAACATCCACTGGATCAAAGAAAAAGCAAGAGAATTCCAGAAAAACAGCTACTTTTGCTTTATTGACTACACGAAAGCCTTTGACTGTGTGGATCACAACAAACTAGAAAATTCTTAAAGAGATGGGAATACCAGATTACCTTACCTGCCACCTGAGAAATCTGTATGCACATCAAGAAGCAACAGTTAGAACTGGACACAGAACAATGGACTGGTTCAAAATTGGGAAAGGAGTACGTCAAGGCTATATATTGTCACCCTGCTTATTTAACTTACATGGAGAGTACATCATGCAAAATGCAGTACTGGATGAAACTCAAGCTGGAATCAACACTGCTTGGAGAAAGATCAATAACCTCAGATATGCAGATGACACCACCTTTATGGCAGAAAGCGAAGAGTAAGTAAAGAGCCCTTGATGAAAGTGAAAGAGGAGAGTGAAAAAGCTGGCTTAGAACTCAATGTTCAAAAATATGAAGATCATGGCATCTAGTCCCTTCATTTCATGGCAAATAGATGGGGAAACAATTAAAATGTTGAAAGACTTTAGTTTCTCAGGCCTCAAAATTACTGTGGATGATGACTGCGGTCATGAAATTAAGATGCTTGCTCTTTGAAAGAAAAGCTATGACCCATCTAGACAGCATACTAAAAGGCAAAGATATCACTTTGCCACAAAGGTCCATAAGTCAAAACTATAGTTTTTCCAGTAGTCATGTACAATGTGAGAATTGGCCCATAGAGAAGGCTGAGTGCTAAAGAATTGATGCCTTCGAACTGTGGTGTTTGAAAAGACTCTTGAGTCCCTTGGACTGCATGGTGATCAAACCAGTAAATTCTAAAGGAAATCAACCCCAAATATTAATTGGAAGGAATGATGCTGAAGCTGAAGCTCCAATACTTTGGCCACCTGTTGGGAAGAGCTGACTCACTGGAAAAGACCCTGATGCTCAGAAAGATTGGAGGCAGGAGAAGGGGACAGCAGAGGATGAGATGGTTGGATGGCATCAGCAACTCAATGGACATGAGTTTAGCAAACTCAGGGAGATAGTGAAGGATAGAGAAGCCTGGCATGCTGCAGTCCATGGAGTAGCAAAGCATTGGACACAACTAAATGACTAAACAACAATCAACAACAATACAGTAATGATATAATAATCTTTCAAAAATATTTTTAGGAGATGAAAGAAAAAATATCCAAATATTAAAATCTTGTGTATCTTGCCAGTGTGAGGCTCACAGATGATTTAATTCTTGAGGAGACTGCCCTGCTTTTGATTTTGCTATTTGCTATTTATTAAGGGTTCAGACCTTGTGAAGTTACATGTTAACTTTTATATTTATGTCCAGTAGAGATACAAATGTTTTCAATATGGTAGAAAAGATCACCCTAAATATCACAGCTTCAGTTCAGTTCAGTCGCTCAGTCATGTCCGACTCTTTGCGACCCCATGAATCAACAGCACGCCAGGCCTCCCTGTCCATCACCAACTCCCGGAGTTTACCCAAATTCATGTCCATCGAGTCGATGATGCCATCCAGCCATCTCATCCTCTGTTGTCCCCTTCTCCTCCTGCCTCCAATCCTTCCCAGCATCAGGGTCTTTTCCAGCGAGTCAACACTTCACATGAGGTGGCCAAAGTACTGGAGTTTCAGCTTCAACATCAGTCCTTCCAATGAACACCCAGGACTGATCTCCTTTAGGATGGACTGGTTGGATCTCCTTGCAGTCCAAGGGACTCTCAAGAGTCTCCTACAACACCACAGTTCAAAAGCATCAATTCTTCGGCGCTCAGCTTTCTTCACCGTCCAACTCTCACATCCATACATGACCACTGGGAAAACAATAGCCTTGACTAGACGGACCTTTGTTGGCAAAAGAATGTCTCTGCTTTTTAATATGCTGTCTAGGTTGGTCTTAAGTTTCCTTCCAAGGAGTGTCTTTTAATTTCATGGCTGCAATCACCATCTGCAGTGATTTCAGAGCCCAAAAAAATAAAGTCTGACACTGTTTCCCCATCTATATCCCATGAAGTGATGGGGCCAGATGCCATGGTCTTAGTTTTCTGAATGTTGAGCTTTAAGCCAACTTTTTCACTCTCCTCTTTCACTTTCATCAAGAGGCTTTTTAGTTCCTCTTCACTTTTTGCCATAAGGGTTGTGTCATCTGCATATCTGAGGTTATTGATATTTCTCCTGGCAATCTTGCCCAGCTTGTGCTTCTTTCAGCCCAGCGTTTTTCATGATGTACTCCGCATATAAGTTAAACAAGCAGGGTAACAACATATAGCCTTGACATATGCCTTTTCCTATTTGGAACCAGTCTATTGTTCCATGTCCAGTTCTAACTGTTGTTTCCTGACCTGCATACAGGTTTCTCAAGAGACCATACAAAACATTAATCAGTTTTATAATCAAACTAATAGTCTTACTCTAGTATTTACTAAACTTCCTAATAATATTATCATGCCTCTCAATATTCTTTGAACAAAATTTTATTTTTATTGCTTCCTCTACTAATTACTTTATATAAATCTTTAACATGTGCATAAGTCATATTTTCAACTCTTAAAAATTATACTTTTACAGCAACTACTCTTATTTGGAGACACCACCTACTATATAAAACCTTTTGTTACCACTCCCTCTTTTGTGTCACTACTCTCCCACCCTGATACTAGTGACTTAAAAGTTGTATAACATAATTATACATGTTTCTTCTGTTATCTTTTGCTACATCCTAAGATTTACAGCAACCTAGACTCTTTTTGATGTTTTTATTGAATCTCTAGGACTTAACCAAATCTAGTACTTAAATGATAACTAATAAACAAACTGAATAAATGAATATAATAGTACATAAATTTATTTATCTTATTTATTACAAAAGATCAACTCAACCCAAAATAAAATTTAACATATATTTCAATATAGGGTTTAGTAGTAAACCATTAATGGTCAATTAGTTTCTCTTGAAATTACTGTGGGATAGGTAGATAACCTGAAATTCATAATACCAATGTATAGTACAATAGTATTCAATAAAATATTTCCAGTTCCAGAGCCAGAAGCTCCGTCAGACACACAAAGTTCTTGCTAAAAGCTGGCCCTCTTCTATGAACTTCTTACTCAATGTTACACTATTCAAAACTAGATATTTATGAGTGGATTCCTTAAAGTAAATTCAGGAGCCACCTTGAAGGAGCTCCTTCAGATCTACTCTAGAATAATTTGCACATCAAAAATAAATAATAATTATAATGGATTATAACCTGTTGAATAAACAGTAACCCATGATTGTGATGATGATTCATGAATACATACATAACACACATATGTACATATATGCATTTTTACCTGAACAGAGGAAAAGGGAAAAGACATTTGTATAGTAGAATGTAACTAATAAATATGGAGGAGGTGAAAGAGCTATATAATCATTACCATCTAAGTAGCATAGGAAAAATAATTTGGGAAGTAATCAATGGATACTAAAGCTTCTGGGTAAAAAAATGGTATAAAACAATATTTATTAATACATAGCTTTCAGAGTATGTTTTCAGAGAGTACTTATTAATTAGCAAGGGGAATTATAGCAACTCTACAATGGTGAAACCTAGTAAATGCAACCTTTACCAAGGGATCAAATGTAATATCACCAGTCATGATACAAACTGACATCATATACTTCCTGATAGGATCCACTAAGAACACAAATACTACACATGTAAGTTTTCCTGCCAAAAACTGCATAAGCTGAACCTAACAGTGAAATGCCAGACAAATATGAATTAGAGAACATTCTACAAAAAAAAAAAAAAAAAACTGTCATGAGTGTTAATGGCATGTGAGATAAAGAATGGTGAGGAACTACCCCAGATTAAGAGAGGGTAAAGTTACCCTACAGCTAAACATAACACATGATTCTGGATTGGAACCTGTTGTGTTGTGGTGTTGTTTTTCTTTTTTTAATGAAACAATTAGGAAAAATCGAATGTGGATTTATGTTAAATAAGATAATGTGTCAAGGTTAAAATTTCTAATTTTGGTACTTAATCTGATATATATAAGAATATCCTTATTCTTAGAAAATACATGCTGAAGTATTTAAGAATAAAGGGTCATGATGTATAAAATAACTCTCATATGCTTTAGGAAGATGATATAAATGACATATGTGCCTACATATTAGAGATAATAAGAAAGAGAGAGGAAAAAGGTAAAAATTTAAAGACTGATGAATTTATATAAAGGATGTAAGGGAATTTTTTGCATAATTCTTCTAACTTTCCTGTAAATATGAAGTTGTTATAAAATAAAAACATAATGTATTTAGTAAAATTAAACTGACTTGTTATAACCTAGTTGATGCTGGTTTTGTATAGTCTCAAAGTAAATTTGGTTCCTTTTATCTTTTTAAGTAAAAGAGTCACATGAGGGAATAGTAAAAGAAGCAATATATAGCTTACCTGCTCTCTTAAATCTGATACTATTGATACACAATAAAATTTTGCTAGTTTAGCCATATTTTCATTTTTAAGAAGAGGTAAACAAACAGGGAAAGAAAGAAGAAAAGACAGAGAGGAAGACAGCTCATTCTACTCATCTGAGTTTTACTTCCTACAATTTCTGTTTTTTGGATATGGCATTTTATGCAAAGAGATTTTTCTGAACAAAGATGTGCTATAACCTTGAAAAGTAAGACAAAAATGAAAACTGTTTTACAATTCTTTAAATACACAATGACTAACCCAGTTGCTGGCCAAGGTAGATAGCCCACAGTGTTCTTGCTTAAAGAAATAATTTGGGTTCATACTACCTAAATCTTCTCTGTCTCACCAATAACTAAAAGCTAATTATAGCCCTCCTTCAGTATCTAAGGGGGACTGCTTCCAACCTGCCTTGGACACCATAATTCACAGATACTCAAATTGCTTATATAATAAAGCACAGTATTTGCATACCACCTACCCAGATCCTCCCAAACACTTTAAATCATTTCTGTGCTGTGCTTAATCGCTCAGTCGTGTCTGATTCTTTGCAACGCCATGAACTGCAACCTGCCAGGCACCTCTGTCCATGGGGATTCTCCAGGCAAGAATACTGGAGTGGGTTGCCATGCCCTCCTCCAGGGGATCTTCCCAACTCAGGGATGGAACCCATGTCTCCCGCATTACGACAGATTCTTTACCATCAGAGCCACTAAATTATGCATCATATCTAGAGCTCCTCTGGCTGCTCAGTCAGTAAAGAATCTGCCTTTGATCTGCAATGTAGGAGACTCAGGTTCTATCCCTGGATAGGGAAGATCCCCTGGAGAAAGGAATGGCTAAATTACAATGTAAATACTATGTAAATAATTGCCAGTGCCCAGCAAATTCAACAGTCTTTGGAATTTTCTGGAATCTTAAAAAATATATTTTATCCAATCGGTTGAATCCATGAATGCGGAACTTGTGGATATGAAGGATCGCTGTACACCCCCTTATTTCTATTTTTCTGAGCTGTTAGTAGGCTGCTTACTGTTTGATACATTACTAAGACCTGGAACAGATTCCAGAACTAGTCATTTCCTACCTCTTCTAGGTAGTTGTCCTTGTGAGTAAGGAATCTGTCTTTTTGGAATGTAAGAATTCAATGACCCTCACAGGAAACCTAGATTTTTTTTTTTTAATGAAAGATTTTCTTTTTAATATCACATAACTCAGCTGCCACAAGTAAGTTATGGCGACCTCCTCTTGGCTGCCATCCCCTTCAAAACAGTGTGTAATACATACCCAGGGTACACAGCTAGCACTGGGTTCAACTGAAAATTCACTTTGCTTGCCCATTAAGTCCACATAATAGAATTATCTTTTGCATTTTTCTTCAATTTGGGCTGCTTCTTTACCCTTAGCAATTTTATTGTGGTTTTATTAATGTGGTCCTGTTTCAGAGAAGAAAAAGAAAAAATATTTCTAATGAAGTTTTTATCTATTGCTTTAGTAAAATAGGTTTGCTTATTGAACCAGAATAATTTGCTTTTTATGGCAAAATGATTCTTATTTTTAAATGAATATAGGAATTTTTAGCAAAGTCACAGTGTCAATAATCAGAAAATCACTTTACGTTGTTGTTTTAATAGAGCAAAAAGCAATTTCCGTGAAAACTATTTGTATGGTCAGCAGTTCTGATTTCCTTAAAATTACCTAATAGTCTACTTATAACACCAAGCACAGAATCATAAAACGCCAAAGACATTACCATCCTTTATGTTTGACCCCACTGCACTGAATCAAAACATACAAAACAAAACTATATACTGAACAACAGTGGCTATCTTTGAACTTCTTTAGTCAACAGACCTTACAGGCTTCCAGCCGTGTAATAGTAAGTTCCCTTCAAGCAACTATAGTATCACTTTATAAAACTTAATAGAGTCCCAACTCTCTTTTGTCATGCAGGATTTCCTAGAGAGATGAACGCAACTGGAGAAAAGCATGCATTAATAGTTCCTTTCTCTTATTCTAAATGTAAGCCCAGCATCTCTACTTAGTTCTTTTTTCTCAGCTATAGCAGCTTCCAGCGGACTGCTGGGTCAAGTTAAATCTTTAGGATCAGTGTACCCTGGCACCCACTCGACTCAGCAATAATTTCTACTTTCGTTATTATTATTAAAAAATAAAAGGGACAGTGAACCCTTTTATCACTGTGATTCATGAACCATAGCTAGATGGCTGATCTTCTTTTCATTTGAAATCACTATTTGTATTAATGTACCCACATTTCTTTGGAATATAAATCTACTGAAGGCAACAGCATGCTGAGATATACTGTCTCATTCCAACCAGCACCTAATACATCATATGAACTATCTGACAGCTGGTTACTCCTCTCCCTGTTCAAATTCATGCAGTTCAAATATTCAAGCTGGGTAGATGTATTCTTCCAGTAGAAAAAAGAAAGACAAAAGCAAAAACTTGAGTGTGTCATAAAAGTTTCTCTCACAAATGGTTAGGGATCTTATCTCAGAACAGAATGATACCACTAGTAAATACACTATAGCTCAAAATTTATATTTAAAGTAAAATAAGTTACTCTGTAATTCACTGTTCAACATTATTTTTTTATTCTGGAAGTCACTATTACTCTTTTTGATAATATTAACTTGAGATTTAACAGAAGATACTTTTAAATTAAGTAATTTATTGGGGCATTATGTGAGTGTTCACATAAATGTCTACAATGTTTAAACTTTTTTATCTAAGAAGAAAAAGGATGCAAATTAAGTTTCTTTGTAAACAGCCAAGACACTTGGCTGATGGCAGATGCTTTTTTCCTAATATCACAATCAGAAAATAATTTCTGGAGTAAACGTTCTAATTAAAAATAGTAAAATACGCAAATCTTGAGTGTACGTCTCAGTTTTTTCTAAGCCATATAAATTGATTTTGAAAAATGTAAGAATTTCTGAAAAATAAATGAGAAATCAGGTAAATAGTAGGCTACCTTTATAAAGCATTAACTTATATATTAATATTACTTGAATTTTTAAGGATTATTTTTGTTGTGGCTTAAAGGAGCCCACTCAACTTACTGTCATAAGAACTTTAAATGTGAGTTTGGCTCTTAAAATGTTTTCCTTTCTAAGTGGATACGGGAAAAGGAAATGCTATTTTATTTCAGTTTCTGGCTTCAACTCATGATATTAATAAATAAGTGCCATTTTCATTAGTACAGTACTTTAGATTTTATAAAGCCTTTTCACATAAAATATAGTATTTGATCCTTAAAACAACCGATGAGGTGGGTAGAAAAAATCTTTCACTTACTATTATTAAGTGAAAGATATGAGGCTAGAATTTGGTGTCCTTTCCCCATGACTTCTTCCTTTTATCACACCATCCTTGCTTATTTAAAAAATTAAAAAGTCATACTTAAATGACATGAAAAGAACTCCTATTTTGTAAATTTGTCTACTTTGACCATGTTCATGTGTTAGAAGAAACAATTTGCCTTTGGTTCTTAAGCAATATGATTTTATTCCAGACAAGTTTTGCAAAGAGAAAACAAAATAGCACATTCTTATAAGACACTAAATGCTAGAAGGCACTA
Source organism: Giraffa tippelskirchi (assembly GCF_054371585.1). NCBI lineage: Eukaryota > Metazoa > Chordata > Mammalia > Artiodactyla > Giraffidae > Giraffa > Giraffa tippelskirchi. Next base: position 76,370,556 of record NC_137275.1, on the reverse strand, counting down.
AGGACATTCGGGTGAAAAAAGTGTGTAAAAGCAAGAAAATATTATAAAACTGTTTAAGAATTTATTAATTTACTACATTTTATTACATTATTACTCTTTTTATAATTTGGGGAACTAAAGGTATTTCATAGATTTTCTTCCCTTCTGAAGTCATGCTGAAAACTCCAACCTCCCCTTTGAGCACACACAATGTATGCAACAAATTCCTCTTGGACTACAGCCAGCTTGAAACACAATCCACAGGAAGCTCCGAAGGAGACAAAGCAGAAAAAGCAGTGAAAGACAAGAGAGTAAAACAGGAGTGGGCTATGCGTGGTGCTCTCCTAGTTGCCAAGTGTCAAATGTATGTTGTCTGCACAATGCACAAAACTTCTGCCAACTTACTGCTGTCAGTTTGAAAATAAAACAAAACCAAAAAAAGCATATTGTGAGTGACAGTAGGGAGGGTAGACTTAATTACTGAAACATATTACATGGACTCTCAAAAGAAGGTGCTAGTTTAAATGACATAATTGCTGCTTCTCCAATATGACCTTAGAAACAGAAGGGAAGGATTGAGAATCGTTGTATAAAAACTGAAATAGGATAGTAGCATAGATAGGGAGAAAGGGACAGTAGCCATAAACTATGAGAGCAAAAGTCAATTCTCTGCATTTTTTTCCAGATCCACTCCAAAGTTTCAGTCCTTGGATATTTAGCAACTTTCCTTATGCAAATAACTTTTTCACAAACCTCTCATTTTATTGCCATAAGTCTAATACACTGTGATTTTCAATGCATCTGTTTGACCATATGAAATACAACTTTCAGTTACAAGGTAAGTTCTGGGAATGTAGTATACAGCATGAATACTATAATTAAAAAGAAAAACAATGAGAAATTTTGTATTGATTGGCTCTTTCTCTGTTAATGAGACAATTATATACATCTAACAATCCAAACTCTATCCAACAGTCTGGGCCAGTGCTTCCCAGATGTACAAATGAGCTGGGAAGGTGGGTTGGTATTCCAGACCTCTTCCTGCTTCACTTGTGGCTCTTGACACCTGATAAAAGTTCTGATTCGTGTTGAGTCTCTCTTGACAAAAAACATTCTTTGTGTTTCTCAGTGAAGCATAAACTAATCAGTGGATAATGTTGAAGACAACCAGCCAAGCATTAAAAGCATAATTTTGTAAAGGAATTACAAATGTATACAATAAAGAGCCTAAAGGATGGAATGAAATAAAGGCACTTGGGTTGTTGCCAGTTGAATGGACCAGGCTAAGAACAGAAGATATTAAAAAAGGAGGAATTTCAGAGCAAACTTTTAGAACTAGAGTGAAATGAACACTGAATTAAATTATAAAAGTGATAAAATGACAGCTACTCTAAATTAAGAATGACTAAACAAAAATATCATCACATAGGAAAAGTGTGAAATGTATATGTTTGATTCATTAGTAAATCACACTTTCTTATTCTGAGTTGCAATACGACGGTTTCTGAAATAATTATAAACATTTGTCTTGATTGTTAAAAATTATTTGAAAAATAATATTAACATATTAAAATATATCTTTTCTATAAAGTGTTTATAATGCATTATATATAATTTTACTACAGTATTTTTCTTGACTTTCAAAGTCAAAACTTGTTTTGCTTTTTTAATTTATGAAAATTAATTTAATAGCTTGTATTTAAATTTCAAAATAATAGAATAATCCTAGGAAGAATAAACTTTTTTTCACTGTGTAACTAAAATAAGGTAAAAACTTCAAATGCCAATGACTATTCCCTCAGAAAATATAAGTTATTTTCCTCAAGGTCAATTACATGTTACAGACTATGCAGCTTTTTTCAGATGATCAAGATTTTGCAGGGACCTTGAGTCAATGAATATTCTTTCTCATGCTGTGAATGCTGTGTCAGCTCATGCGGTTACCTAAACAAGACATAAATAGTTTTCATCTTTCAGAAAACTGACATTGACTGATCCAATTAAAAATACAACTGCCATCTTCGCATTCTAATCCAAGATTGAAAGATAAACAACCGTAATTTTCCAATTTCTTAATTTCAGAGCGATATAAAGTTGTCACTGCATATGGTGACTGCAGCCATGAAATTAAAAGATGCTTGCTCCTTAGAAGGAAAACTATGACAAACTTAGACAGTGTATTAAAAAACAGAGACATTACTTTGCCAAAAAAGTCTGTACAGTCAAAGCTATAGTTTTTTCCAGTAGTCATGTATAGATGTGAGAGTTGAACCATAAAGAAGGCTAAGTGGGGAAGAATGGATGCTTTCAAACTGTGGTGTTGGAGAAGACTATTGAGAGTCCCTTGGACAGCAAGGAGATCAAACCAGTTAATCCTAAAGGAAATCAGTCCTGAATATTCATTGCAAGGACTGATGCTAAAGCTGCAGCTCCAATACTTAGGCCACCTGATGTGAACAGCCCACTCACTGGAAAAGACCCTGATGTTGGGAAAGCTTGAACGCAAAAGGATAAGAGGGCAGCAGAGGATGAGATGGTTAGATAGCATCATGGACACAACGGACATGAATTTGAGCAAACTCTGGAAAACAGTGAAGGACAGGGAAGCCTGGAGTACTGCAGTCCATGGGATCACAAAGCATCAGACACGACCTAGAGACTGAACAACAACATAAAGTGTCTAACAGTATCCCAGATATAGTGTGGTTAGAGAAAAAAATCTTTAATTTTCTTCTACTATTGGTCTTATTATTTCCTTTATAAATAATAATAGAAATATGTATTATTCTTAGTAAAGCTTTGAATATATTCTAGTATTGCTATTACTAAAATGTGATTGCTTATTGCTATGCCCTGAAGTTTGTGTACCCCCAAAAGTCTTATGTTGAAATTCTAATTCCTAAAGATGATGGTATTAGAATGGGGGCCTTTGGGAGGTGCTAAGTCATGAGGGTAGATTCTTCATGAATAGGATTAGTGTCTGCATAAAAGAAGCTCCAGAGAGATCCCAACTCCTTCCATCAGACACAGCAAGAAAGTGCTGGCTACAAATCAGGAACCATGCTCCCACTTTGATCTTGGACTTCCCACTCTCCAGGACTGTGGTAAATAAATTTCTGTCATTTATAAGCTACCCAGTCTGTGATATTTTGTTACAGCAGCCTGAACAAACTAGTAAATTTGAATAATGTAATCACAGAGGGAAAAATTAGGTGCTTTGCACATTTTCATGTGAACTGTATGAAGAGAAACGATAATAATTAGGATACTGCAATTACTTACAACTGCTGTTAAAGCATTTGAAAATGAAGTGATTTTTCTCTCTGAATATGTTATTAATAGCATTGTGCATCAAATATACAAATTATAACAGGTTCAAAAAAAAAATTACTCATCCCAAAAGCTAAAGTGAAAACACCAAAAAAAAAAAAAAAAAAAGAATGGAATATTTTACCCCAGTCTTTTTTTTAAAGGCAATTCTGAATCTACAAGATTATAAGAAAAGGAGATGGAATAAATAATATATGTAGGTAATATATATTAATTAAAAAATTTGTGGTAAAATTCACATAATTAAAACAAACCTTTTTAACCATATTTAACTGTACAGTTCAGTGGCACTAAGTACATTTACATTGCTGTGCAACTCTCACGATCATCCATCTCCCTAATTTTTCCCTTTCCTTAACCAAAATTCTGACCCCATTAAACACTAAGTCTTCATACCCTCTCCATCTCCCAACCCTCATAGACATATTAGACTTGGAAGTTGTATTTATTTAATAGGTTCTCAATAATATCACAAACAATTGACTATTTCTTGCCCTCTTTGTAAGGCCAGTGCATAACTACTGGACTGATAGGATCCTAAGAGTCATTCTATAAGGTTGATAATCCTAAATGAATGATGTTTCTACAGGAATAATATCAAAGTTGATACGGTCTTGATCAAGTACTTAGTATCAAAACCCAGAGTTTTATCAAACAGTGTCTCATAGAAACATCTGTACATCTGCATAAATTAAGAATATAAAAAAAAATGCACAAGCATACCACACACAGTGATTGTACTAAAGGCCTTAATTCATATCTATAGTATCTATATCACAACCTAATTAGAAAGTTTACCTTTAATTCACCAACACTTATTGTATACCAGGCACTTTTAAGCGCTATAAAAAATGCTAATATATACAAAATGTCTTCCATTTAAAAGACTGAATGAAATCAAATAATAAAATGAGACATATTCAAATAACTATGTAGTGAATGCCAAAGACAACTTAGAAAGACATTGATAGGAAAAGCATAATTAGTAACTGGAAAAATCAATAAAGGCATTATGGATTAGGGCTATTAATCTAAAATTAATATACTACTTATCAACAAATTTAATTGCATGTGTAATGACTGATATTTATGATTCTCCTCCTTAAAATATATAAGGATTGAGGAGAATGATTTGTATGCCCCCATTTTCTTAAATAGATTAATGACTTCCTTTTCTCACTAACTGTCCCTGTAGCATGCAATGATGTTAGCTTTAATTTCATTTACAACGTTCCATGAATGCTGAGATCTTTAACTCTCAAAAAGCCATCAACATTTTTATGTATTTGAAAGTCTTATTTAAGATTTCAAGATTAAGAGGAGAAATTTCTTAAATCAAATCTTCTAATTATCTTTCATTTGTTCTTAATTTTGAGCCTGAACAACTTTCATGCCACAAAATGGAAATGTGAAAGTGCATATACTAAACAAGCCCAGGAAAGCAATTTTACCTAGTGGATAGTAGAGGTGGGATATTTTCAAACAGATTCTTTAAACAGTAATTTTGTACTTTCTTCCTTACTGTCCCAATACCTTCCAGAGTTTCTTCTCACCACTATCATTATCCTCAATGCTAGAAATTAGCCAGGGAGGCATGCATACAATTAATAGTGTCAATTTGTACACTGGGATACAGAAATTCATGTGGCCTTTTTTAATCCTTTTAATTTTTGATATCAATGGTCACCACCCAAATCAAGCATGCCCCTACCCATTCTGAATTTTAAGATGGTCAAAATGGTTAAATCTGTTGTATTGATAATATTAGGATAATGTCTCCCAATCTGGAACTACAAAATCCTCAAGGGCTGTCTCTTTCATCTTTGCATCTTCAAAGTAAAGTTCTGAGAACAAAGTATTACATTTTCAATAAACATTTATTGGAAGAAACTGTGAATGAATTGATCAATGGATAAATGAATATAGAAAACGCTAACAAAGGAGAAAACAGTAGGCCCCAGAAGAAAAGTGAATGCATAGTTAAGTGCTTGGCTATTTAACACAGGGTTTTATTAGTCTTAATCAACTATTGTCAATAATATTTAAATTCTAGATTTCAACATATAAAATAGAATTAAAAGAATTAAAATACTACATGAAATGCTGATGATATGCAAGTCACTACTTTTTTTCTCAACTGTAAGTCTGATCCATTCTTCTAGAGAAGAAGTTCTACAGTTCATGTTTTTACTATGCTATTCACAGTTTCTACACAAAGGCAGAAGGATGCCAAACTGCAAATGAGAGGAATTATGCTGTGTCAGAATAAAAGTGGCTGTAAGTGAACACTGTCAGAATCACTCAGCACAAATAGTTCAGGGCAACTTTGTGCACATTTGCTGAGTAATCTAAAACTAAGACAACTTTCCAAACCAGCTTTTACTGTAATAAAAACAAGTATTTCCAAATATAGTAGGATTCCCAAACCTGGAGTCAAGTAATTTAGATATATACAAGGCTTTTCAGTCAGGAAGAGAACACATCTCAGAAGACAAAACTTGTGGTTAGAATGAATCTTTAAATTCCAAGATATTTTCCTCTTTCTAAACCATAATGACAAACTCAGTGAGGCACAATTTGACTTTATGACCACAAATGCCTGTAAACAAAAAGGAGGGATGAGGTAAGCAGGAAATCTCAGTTAACTGAAAGAACTGAGATACAATATACTATTTGGGAAGATGATAATAGTGCCCCGATCCAATATCTGATCTACATCATCCAGACACATGGACGGATTATTCCCAGGTCCCTTTTGTGGCTAGTTGGGGCCAGGTGATTAGATTTGCTCAATGAATTGTGAAAGGAAATGAAGTCTCTCACAAGTAAAACATTTATTACTGGGACGAGGCCTCCAGAGATCTCTTTTTACCACAGTGAAAGGCAACGTTTGCAATGGCTGTTGCTTCAACAGCCTGGATATAGGAGGAGGAGATACCTAATGGAACTCCAGCATCTACCACAATGAACATGTAGCCTGAACAAGAAATAAATCTATATTATAAAGTCACTAGGATCTGGAGGTTATTTGCTCTTTATGTAGCCCAGCTTATCCTTTCTGATACACTCAGGCACTTTACTTTCTCTGTAATTCTAGGTACTATATATTGTTTAACACACACAAATCTATCCTCACATTAATCCTTTTTTCAGAAAAGGGTGATCTGGTAAATATTTAGAGTTAGACTTCACTGTGTAAAGTTTCTGGAGAAACCAAGACGAATCTTTATATTTAATCATTTATATACCATAATCTGGAGGAAGCTTTGAAAAAGAGAGAGTCTATTTCTAGAAAGATTATTTTTAAATGTTTGGACCGTCCTAAGGAAAGTATCAAGTAAGTTACTCAGAGGAAAATTAAGGGAAGTCTCTATTTAAATCAGTTTGAAGAAATATAATAAATTTGAATGTCTATCAAATTCTTGCAGATATGATTGATTTCTTGTAATAAATGTAAGCAAAGTCCAATTTCTTCTGACTCATTGATGTTCAAAGAGTTAACACATCCTGCCCTTTCCCTTTCATATTGTATATACCCAAACTGTACAAAAACACTAGCATTCTGGTCTCTTTCACTTGTTACCAATTAGGAAATATTTTTCATCATTCAGAGGAACATTCAGCATCTTAAAAACAGATCCATACCCATCAGTAGAATTAAACCTTCTTGATAATAGCCAGGACATGGAAGCAACCTAGATGTCCATCAGCAGATGAATGGATAAGGAAGCTGTGGTACATATACACAATGGAATATTACTCAGCCATTAAAAAGAATACATTTGAATCAGTTCTAATAAGGTGGATGAAACTGGAGCCCATTATACAGAGTGAAGCCAGAAAGAAAAACGCCAATACAGTATACTAACACATATATATGGAATTTGAAAGATGGTAATGATAACCCTATATGCGAGACAGAAAAAGGCACAGATGCATAGAACAGTCTTTTTGGACTCTGTGGGAGAAGGTGAGGGTGGGACGATCTGAGAGAATAGCATTGAAACACGTATGAAACAGAAGGCCAGTCTAGGTTCGATGCATGAGACAAGTGCTCAGGGCTGGTGCAATGGGATGACCCAGAGGGATAGGATGGAGAGGGAGGTGAGAGGGGGGTTCAGGATGGGGAACACATGTAAACCCATGGCTGATTCATGTTAATGTATGGCAAAAACCATGACAATATTGTAAAGTAATTAGCCTCCAACCAAAAAAAATAAATTAATAAAAAAAAAATAAAATAAACCTTCTTGAAATACATGAAGTACTCCAGCACCTTCTAAGTATAAATAGCTTCTTTTGTGACAAAGTTCTTTTTTGGATATTTCTCATCTGATACTGTCCATCAACATATTCAGAAATATTACCACATGTTAAATCCAGAGTAAATACTAAATTTTGTTTCTTTTTTGCATCCCTTACAGACAATTGTAGTCTATACTTAGAGCAAGCATAGGTTGCCTTACAGGTGTTAACTTCATTATACAGAAATAACACAAGAAAGATGAAAAATTAAATTTAAATCTATCCCATTCCCCTCAAAGCATGCAGAATTTATAGTTAAGAGAGCAAGGATCCAAATCTAAATTCTATCTCTGCCACTTACTGGGTTTCTGAACAAGTTGCTTATCTTCTTACTGCCTTAGTTTCCTTTTTTGCAAAATGTGTTCAATAACAAATTCACTCAGTTCATAATATTGTGAGAATGGAATGTGATAATATAGGTGAAGCATTAAGAATATTCCCTTTGTTGAAATAAGTATTAAAAATACATGTTACTACTATTTTTCTAAAAGGAAAGAATAACTGAGCCATGGTGCATTCTCAAATACATATAATCACCTGAATTATTTTGGAAGAGGAATATAGAAAATGTATGCTATTTTTCACACATAAAGCTATAATTTCCTAAATATATGTCACTTGTTTCACATATAGCTAAAATTACCTTAAAAAAAAATCCTAGCATTCCTTCCTTATATTGCTACAAGTTAAATAATACAATTTATGCACGTTAAATTAACTATTAAACTATAAATTAAACATTGACACATTATTGCAAAGTCCTAATAAATAGAGTCATAAAGTAATTTTGATACATTTAATGTGCAAATTCCAGTGTGTCAGTATTTATTTCAACAAATCTTACCTGTGAATTCAGTGAACACGCACAATGGTTTAATCAAGTTTCTGTCCAATCCTCACAGCTTTTCCCCTATCATGACAATGGTGTAATCCTGCCATCTAGTGGAGAATCTGCATCACTGCAGGTACACTTTTTGAAAATTTATTAAAAAACCTCAAATAAAATAACAAAATCTTATTTTTACATTTGACATTTAAAATTTTAAACCTTGAAAGTATATCTGAGAAGAATAATGATTTTGTGGTGTTACAAGGACAATTATATAAAGGCATCAACAGCACGAAAAACGTGATATAAAAAGAATACATAAAAGGCCCAACTTTGGGCAATGGTAATAAACAGTGCACACTCATTAATATAAATGCATCTCTATATAGGGATAATAGAAATCTTGTGGGGAAAAATGTTTTGCAATAATTCACTAGCCATAAATTTTAATGCTGCATCAAATGGAAATCTATTTTAACATGTTCTTGTCTTTAGACAAAAAAATCAATTGCAATATTGCAATAATAATATAATATTTTCAATGCAAATGACAAAGATGCAATATAAAATAATTTGATGTATCTATATACACAAATATAAATACACACATAATCATTTTTTACCATAATAGTAATAAGAAACCCATTACTGTCTGTTGTTTTGTAGTTACGGATCTGTAAAATCTGGCCAAGCCTGGCCTCATGGCTGGAACCTCTAACTTCAAGCACAATGGCTTTGCTATCACTCAGTTTGCCTCAGTAACTTACTGCTTCTTCACATTGCAGTCCTCAATGATGACCTAATATTTTCATTTGAAACATAATTATCTAAAATATATACAGATATAAGTGATTTAGTTTCGAGCATTTTTCTCATATATCCATCAGTAAGTAGGTAGATAGATCTCTTTTAAACACTGTTAAACACTAGAAATCAAAAACACCACTGAGAAAGGACACATTTGTGACAAAGGGAGCAAAGTGAATGCAAAAGGCAAGCTCATCCCATGTGAGACCTGTGGCCTCACAGACCTTCTCGGCTGCAGTTCACTTGTCATCTTTTTCACCTTAGCTGTATCCTGTGCTGTGAGGGAGCTAATACAATTATCTCTAACACATTTCAGCTCACAAGTCCAAGCTTGCACTCTACCCTCCTACACACATCCCATTTCCACCCTCATGTGCAGGCTTCTACAGTTTATACCAGGAATCTGGAGTCTCAGTCACCCAGAATGTGTTAAAGCTTTGGACTGGCATATCACCTTGACCCTCAAAGATCTTTACCCTATGTGGAAGGGGAACTATATTAGGAAAGGGCAAAGTAGAATCCAGTAAAGGGTCTGAGAGCACTAGCATAGGTGTGGTTTAAACAGGACATTTTTTAGGTGGCTAGAGGGTGAAGAAATAGTGTGAAATGATGATGTCAGAGGGTGTCCTTGTAATCAGCATTTTTCTTAGCTTGCATATCACAGGGTCTTGTTCGAGAATAAAAATATCATATTTTCCATGGAAGTAAGGAAGACAGGTTTTAAGGGTCGCTATCCTGCTGTGCTTCTATTTGTCCTGAGAGTCTCATGTGAAAATTTAGCCTTTCTGACTTATAACAACAATCATGCAGACCAAGTTTCCCTTCAAAACATAGACTCTTCAATAAGTGGTGCTGGGAAAACTGGAAAGATACATGTAGAAAAATGAAATTAAAACATTCTCTAACACCACATACAAATATAAACTCAAAATCGATTAAAGATCTACATGTAAGACCAGATACTATAAAACTCCTAGAGTTAAATAGGCAGAGTACTCTTTGACATACATTGCAGAAATATCTTTTTGGATCTGCCTCCTAGAGTAATGGAAATAAAAACAAAAATAAACAAATGGAACCTAATTAAATTTTAAAACTTTTGCACAGACAGTGTTTTGCACAGTCAGTTGTGTCCAACTCTTTGCAACCCCATGGACTGTCTATGGAATTCTCCAGCCAAGAATACTGGGATGGGTTGCCATTCCCTTCTTCAGAGGATCTTCCCGATCCAGGGATCAAACCCAAGTCTCTGTAGGCAGATTCTTCACTCTCTGAGCCACCAGGGAAGGAAACCATAGACAAAACAAAAAAGAAACCTACAGACTGGGAAAAAATATTTGCATATGATGATATAGACAAGGGATTATTTTCCCAAACATACAAAGAGTTCATATGGATGGCCAAGAGGCACATAAAAAGATGCTCAACATCAATAATTATTAGAGAAACATATATCAAAACCACAATGAGATATCATCACATACTGGTCAGAATGGTCATCATTAAAAAGTCTACAAATAGTAATTGCCAGAGAAGGTGTGGAGAAAAGGAAAGCCTCCTACACTGTAGGTGGGAATGTAAGTTGGTACAGCCACTATGGAAAATTGTATGGAGGTTCCTCAGAAAATTAAAACTAAAAATACCATATGACACAGCAATTCCACTCCCGGGCATACATCCAGAGAAAATTTCAATTCAAAAAGATACATGCACACCAATGTTCATAGCAGCGCAATTTATGATAGCCAAGACACGGAAGCAACCGAAAGGTTTTCCATTGACAGATAAATAAATAAAGAAGATGCGGGGTGTGTGTGTGTGTGCATACATACATGTAATAGAATATTACTCAGCCATAAAAAATTAAATAAGTCCATTTGCAGCAACATGGATATATCTTGGGATTATCATGTTAAGTGAATGAAGTCAGATAGAGAAAGACAAATATCATATGATATCACTTATATGTATAATCTAAAAAAAATTACATAAATGAACTTATTTACAAAACAGAAAAGGACCCACAGACATAGAATACAAACTTACGGTTACCAAAGGAGAAAGTGGTATAGAGGAGATAAATTAGGCATTCTGGATTAACATACCCCCAATACTATATGTAAAGTATATAAATAAGGATCTACTGTATAGTACAGTAAACTATATTCAATATGTTGTAATAATCTATAATGGAAAAAAATCTGAAAAAGTGTGTGTGTGTGTGTGTGTGTGTGTGTGTATAACTGAATCACCTTGCTATGTACCTGAAACTAACATTACTTTGTAAACTAACCATATTTCAATTTTTAAAAATGGTTTAAAAAAAGAAACACAACAAAAATATGAGATGTCTATTCTTCAGTCTGTTTTCATTTTGCAAGAGGCATGAACATGCCAGTAATATATGGGATTATTTTATTATACACAAGCATAGGTATATACTTACCATGCTGTTCATTTTTGAAGACGATGAACTTGCTCTTTGCTTCCTTAGACTATTAACTTCTTCTACATTTCCATCTTTTGGTTTCAAAATCATCCTGCTACTTCCTGCAGTCCCTTCTGATGAGGATCGCAGTCGCCTCTCTATAAATCTTCCTTCACGGTATGGACTGAGGCTACTTGCAAGAACTATTTAAACATAAATAAATAAAAATTAATATAAATGCTTAAATGTAATTTTTATAAAAGTTCCACTGAAAGCAAAAGGGAATCTCTTAGTGCCATTCAATAATTCTCAATCACAGAAAACTTTTTGAATCAGTAGTGGTAGTTTACTTAATTATGTAATCACTTTGTAGCCCCCATATTTTGGAGTCATCCTTGGCTTCTTCATACCTCACATAAATCATATTAACAAATCCTGTTATTATCACCTTCAAATCATATACAGCATCTGATCATTTCTCACTATGTCCCCCACTAACATGCTGGCACAAACTCCATCAGTGCTTGCCTTGCTTACTGCAATACTTCAATACAGTCTCTGGCCTCTGCCTAGTCCCACCTGCCTCTCCCTGATCAACACACAATCTATTTTCTACATGATAATCAGAATGATACACTTAAGTGAGATTGATCACGATGGTTCCTCTAGTCAGAAAGCTGGTATGCTTCCAATGGGCTACCGAGTTCCTCATGATATGACCTTACTCTCCTTATTGGTCACTTGTTAATCGTATCTATCGTATCTGTACCCTCATCTTCTACTACCCCCCACTCCTGGACCTCTCACTGTTTCTAGAACATTGCAGGCATGCTCCAGCCTCAGGATCTTTACCCCATAGCCTTTGCACTGATATACTTTTCTCAAATGTCTTTGTGGCTTACTCCCTAATTTTTTCCAATATGTTACTTTGAGTAATACCTATTCACTACACTTAGAAATGAAAACTAAAACAAGAAACTATCAGAAAGAGAATTAAGAAAGAAAACAATTACATCTACAATTGCATCAAAAGAATAAAATACCTAGGAGTAAATTTAACCCAGAGGGTGAAAAACATATACACTGAAAACTGTAAAAGACACTGATGAAAGAAAATGATGACAATAAAAATAAAGTTGTTTTATGTTCACAAATTGGAAGAATTGATATTTTTAAAAAGTCCATACTACCCAAAGGGACCTATAGATTTGATGTAATCCCTGTCAAAAATCATGATGACATTTTTCACAATCCTAAGATTTGTATGGAACCACAGATGACTCCAGATAGCCAAAGCAATGTTGAGAAAGAAAAACAAAGCTGGAGACATTACAAGTCCTGATTTCAAACTATGTTACAAAGCTATAGCGATCAAAACAGTATGGTATTGGCATAGAAACAGACAGCTTAATGGAACAGAACAGAGAGCAAAGAAATAAAGCCATTCATATATGACAACTAATTTTTGACAAACAGCCCAATCATATATAATGAGGAAAAGGTAGTCTCTTCAAGAGAAAATGTTGGGGAAAATGGACAGTCATGTGCAAAAAGACGAAACTGGAATCTTACACCACACACCAAAATCAACTCAAAATTTATTACCAACTTGAAAGTTAAGACCAGAAACTGTAAACCTCCTAGAAGTAAACACGGGAATAAGCTCTTTGACATTGATCTTGATAATGATGCTTTGGATTAGATATCAAAAACAAAGAAAATAAGAGCAAAACCAAACAAGTAGGAATATTTCAAACAAAAAAGTTTCTGCACAGGAAAGCAAATAATCAAGAAAAAAAGAAACAGAAACAAAGACAATCAATTGGATGGGAGAAAATATGTACAAATCATACATCCTATAAGGGGTTAATAGCCAAATATACAAGAAAATCATATAACTCAATAGCAACAAAAAAATAGGCAAAGAACATAAGTAAACTTTTTTTTTCCAAATAAGACATACAAATGGCCAAGAGGTACATGAAGAAAAGAGCTCAACATTCATAATCATCTGTGAAATGCAAATCAAAACCTCAATGAGATTTTACCTCATTTTTGTTAAGATGGCTATTATCAAAAAGAGAACAAGTATTTTTGAGGATGTGGAAAAAAGGGAACCCTTGTGCACTGTTGGTGGGAATATAAACTGGTGCAGTCACTCTGGAAAACAGTATGGAGGTTCTTCAAGAAATTAAAAATAGAGCTACCATATGAGCCAGCAACCTTACTTCTGGTAATCTACCTACAGTCAACAAAATCATTATCACAAAGAGATCTCTGTACTCCCATGTTCACAGCAGCATTATGAACAATGTGACCAATACTGCACGGTGTCACTTATATATGGAATCTTTTTTTAAGAGTTGAACTCATAGAAACAGCAGAAAAGTGGTTGTCGGGGGTTAGGAAGTGGGAGAAACACAGAAAGACTGGCAAAAGAGTACAAACTTTCAATTATAAGATAAAGATCTGAGCATCTTAATAACTTGAGGGAGGCGATCCTTTCACAATGTACACATATATCAAAAAATCACTTCGTTCACTTTAAACACATAATTTATTTGTCAATTATACCTCAATAAAGCTAAAAAAAAAATGCAAACTACAATCCCACTCCCCACATCCTAATCTTTTATTCTGCTTTAAACCCATCCTCAGCAGTTATCACCATCTGAGATTTATTTATTTCTATGTTAATTGTCTGAGTATTCCCACTGCAAAGTAAGCTTCATGAAGGGAGGAGTTTGTTTTGTTCATTTCTATATTCTTAATGCCTAAAAACAGTATCAAAACAAATATTTGTAAATGAATGAAACTGATTTGTTCAGGCTCATCTATGGGTTTAAAGACTTTTGGCTAGGACCTATTAAGCCAATATATGCCTGTTCTTTTTAGAAAAATTTTAATACAATAAATAAAGGTTAAATTGCCAGAGAGCTAACATCTCATTAACAATTCTGATATGAATGTACACCTAACACATTCAGATATTTGTTAAATACTTTTTTAAACATATTTCATAATAAATACAGAATAAGTCTAGTGTTATGAAATTAAGCAACTCTTTCTTCTGCAAAATACATTTGTTTAAATGTCTTTAAGAGCTTTAAACTTCCAAATTATAAAATCTTTATGAACAGCAGATGAATATCTACCATGGATTCAAATGAAAGGTAGTATGAAACCAACTTTTCCTTTTTTACATTACCAGGTTATTTGCCTATCTCTTTCTATTTTACAAGCTATAGATAATATGAATCATCACCTAATGTCCAGGAACAGGCATCATAGTGTCAAATTCAGTGAAATTAATTTAATGTGTTAAATGGCCTGGAATTAGGATCTCAGTCAACACATAATTGTTGGTCATTACCTAGTTTCCATAGAAATAATATTTACTTTATTCAGTTTGACACTGAGGCAACTCATCACTTCTAAAGAAGAATTAACCAGGATAATTATACTTTTACCCTTTTGCATGTTATTTAAGAACTGCCTACATTCCAATCTGAGGTCCACCATTTGCTAAGAGTATGATTTCATAAAGTTATTTAACTTAATCCTAAACTTTAGTTACTAAATTCCACATAAATTTTTGGTTGCTGCTAAATCGCTTTAGTCGTGTTCGACCCTGTGCGACCCCATAGACGGCAGCCCACCAGGCTCCTTCGTCCCTGGGATTCTCCAGGAAAGAATACTGGAGTGGGTTGCCGTTTCCTTCTCCAGTGCATGAAAGTGAAAAGTGAAAGTGAAGTTGCTCAGTCATGTCTGACTCTTCGCAACCCAATGGGCTGTAGCCTACCAGGCTCCTCCGTCCATGGGGTTTCCCAGGCACGAGTACTGGAGTGGGGTGCCATTGCCTTCTCCAAATTTTGGTTAGTATTAAATAAAACAATTCATGGGAACCACTTATCATATTTTGGGGCACATCAGTAAAGAATTACACAAGTATCAACAAAAATACAAACAAGGCTACCAAGATCAAAAACTGAAAAAAGTAGGCAGATGTGTAAAAATGATCTTGTATCTAATGAGAAAAAATATTAAAACAATTGAAAATTAATTCATGCCTTTAAAACTTTAGAATTGCTATATTCATGGAGAGACTAGTTAAACAAATCAGATAAGCTGATAAATCTTGATATTATATAATACATAACTTCACTGACCACAAATTTTATTTAATATTTTAATATTATTCCTAATGTTTTCGAAAGAGGCTGGGTCATGATATGTACTACAACCTAGTCATTAAGAGTCTGAACTTTGGATTTAAATAGTTTAATCTGGCTCTGCCACTAGCCAGTTGTATAATCCCTCAGTCTCAGTTTTCTTATGTGTTAAATGGGGAACATACGAGTTAGTACCTATCTCATAAGAATTATATCATAAACAATTACTCATGAACTTAGTGACTTTGGACACATTACTTAACCTATTTGTGTTCCCAATTATCTTGCCTGTACAATGAGTTACAATAATAGTAATGATTTCAATCACTTCCAGATTCAATAAATTAATGTATCCAAAGAGCACAGAAGAGTAAATGGGACATATTGTTGAGAGAACAGTAAATGGAACTTACTGTTGAAAGAACTATTAGTGTGAATGAAAGTGAAAGTG
This sequence comes from Giraffa tippelskirchi, assembly GCF_054371585.1. Classification (NCBI taxonomy): domain Eukaryota; kingdom Metazoa; phylum Chordata; class Mammalia; order Artiodactyla; family Giraffidae; genus Giraffa; species Giraffa tippelskirchi. The sequence goes on along the minus strand of NC_137275.1, from coordinate 76,354,255 downwards.
AAGTCTCTCAGTCTTGTCTGACTCTTTATGACCCCATGGATTGTTGCTCACAGAATTTTCCAGGCAGGAGTATTGGAGTGGGTTGCCATTTCCTTCTCCAGGGAATCTTCCTGACCCAGGGATCAAAACCGGGTCTCCTGTATTGCAGGCAGAGGCTTTACCTCTGTGCCACCAGGGAAGCCCTATTAATGTGAACAGTAGCAGCAAAAGCAGTAGCAGTAGTAATAGTAATCATGGTGGAGAAAAAAGAATAAAAAATAATGAATACAGCCCATCAACAATTCTCTTGAACTGAATTTTATACTGAAAAACAAAGTTTTTCTGTTAAATAACAGACTGCATTAAATCAACCTTCCCTCTCACTTTTTTGTGCCAAAACATGGATCTTATTTAATAATAAAAAGCTTTGCTAAAATACAAAATAAAATTTATACAAATGTATTTTATAATGGTTCGGAGAAGGCAATGGCACCCCACTCCAGTACTCTTGCCTGGAAAATCACAGAGACGGAGGAGCCTGGTAGGCTACAGTCCATGGGGTCACTAAGAGTCGGACACGACTGAGCGACTTCACTTTCACTTTTCCCTTTCATGCACTGGAGAAGGAAATGGCAACCCACTCCAGTATTCTTTCCTGGAGAATCCCAGGGACGGCGGAGCCTGGTGGGCTGCCGTCTATGGGGTCGCACAGAGTCAGACATGACTGAAGCGACTTTGCAGCAGCAGCAGCAGCGTTTTATAATGGTTATGATTTAACTAAGAAATACCAATATTCTATCACGAACTATAAAAGATACTCATTATTTTAGATAAAGCCACACTGTAAATGAAATTAATTTCCTTCCACTTTCTTCTGAGGCTCAGAATCTGAATAGCACAACTAAGAAAAATGAGTAATATGGATGAACTACATTTCAGCATGATACAAATGAAGTAAGTTTAAGTATAGAAATGATTTAAAGCAAATTATAAACAGGAAATAATATTACAGAGTGAAAACTAAGGAAAATATAGTTCCCATTCATGAGATGGAATAAGAAACTGACTATATTATAAGGAAAATAATAATTCATATCATTTATTATACAGAGAAAATCAGCATACCTTTGGCAGGATTTGCATCATATCCGTATGATGTTTTGCTTAAAACATGATGATCACCAGAAGAGGGTATTATCCTTGAATCTGAAATAGGATGGATCCCTTTCACACGTTCAGCTATAGCTTTATGGTGCTCATAAAATCCAAATTTCCTTGGGGAGCTTGTTGCCAACATTGTTTCACCATTTTGTATTACCATATGCTCTTCTCTTGCATCTGTTGAGAGGTGAGTCTCTGAGTCACTCCCGTTCATAACAGGTAGTTCAGTGATTTGCAATAACACTTCCTTCTGATTAGCAGCAGAGGTTTCCGGTAAAGAATTAGATTCAGTGCTACATCGACCTTCTAATCTGTATTTCTCAGGAGACACAATTGCACAGGGAACGGTTCCCCGAAGGTCTCTTGTTGTCTTTGTAACAGCAGCAGGATTAGGAGAAATTTGAGAGGTAGAATCATTGTGGCCAAGGTTGTCACAGTGGGATGCCATACTTCCACTTTTAGGAAATGCATCTGCTTCAGACACAGAATCTTCAGTCAAGGCTAAGAACTCTGAAGGTGTCTGAACTGTAGTAAGATCAGCAGAAAGCAATGGAGATTGTAAAGAGCTACCTGCCCGTTCTGTTACATCCACAGAACAAGATGGAGAACCTCTTACTAATACAGGTTCCCGTTCTTGGTACTGTGTAATTTCCAATGAGAATTCAGATTGTTGTACCAATGAAATAGATTGGCTCTGTGGAACTGGCTTAGAAAATTTATAGTGAGATGAGAAAGATTTAGTAAGAAGCTTCTTTGTTGACTGCTTAACAGAACGGCGAGTTTGTTCTTCTGTGAACCCAGAATCATCCCCCTCACTTTTTCCAGAACTTAGGCAGTTTATGAAGACATTCTTGTTAGTCGAGTGTTCCTTTTCCCTTTCAAAATCCTCTGTCAAAGATCTTGTTATCTTCTTATTTCGGGAACTGCTAAAACCAACAGAATGTCTTCCCCTGGCTTTAGTATGTTCCTCCAAACTCAGTTTTTGCATACCGCTCTGACCAGGTTGAGCACCATTTGAAATACTAAGGTTATGGTTGGTAGGTTCTTGCTTAGGTTCACTCCCCTTCTTATGATGAAAGCTGATGGATGGAGTACGGAAGAGGCTTCTGCGTTTACCTGTACTACCTGAGCTTGAGTTAGTGCTGGAAGGAGAGGAACTGTGGACACCGACTGTATTACTGGAGGAGGGTGAAGAAGGAAGAGAATCGTGTTTTCTGCTAATACTCCTTCTGAATATTGGTAACCGGGAGACCAGAGTAGATCGTCTTGATCCAGAGTCCCCCATTGGGACTCCAAGGCTTGTGCTGTGATAGCTAACTTAGTAACCTGAGAAAAGTTAAAACAAACAGAATAAATTAAGAGAATTCAATTATAAATATGGCATTTTAAAACAAAATATTGTTTTCTCATTCATGACACAAAATTTGTGCTATACTAAAATAATAAATAGTACAATTCTGATACTTAAGGAATTTTCTGAATCTCTATGTAGCAAAATATCCAATAATTTGTAGGGAAATTTTATACTGGTGTAAAAACTTCAAGATGACCAAGAATAATTAAAGTCTATTCAAAAGAGTACTGTATTAGAAGACTTAAGAACATTATTCAAGACCCAGCCTTACTACTCACACTGGTTCTATGATTTGGGAAATTGTTTAATCTTAACTTTTTATGTTTCTTTATTTAGATTTAGTAGGCATGAGACAGGCATGAACACTGTCTTCTGAGTAAAATCCCCCACCACTGCCTGTTGGCCAGCATCAGATGAACCACAGGACTCAACAAGTAACTGACCCACACTTAACAGAATTACAGATCAGACTAAGGCATGACCTGATCCTAGAATCTCCACTCAAAGAAAAACCAACTGAGACACATTCTTCCTCTTGGAGTTTGATTTAGGGAGTTTAGAGATAATCAGTCCACTGGCAGAGGAAAGTAAACCACATCATAAAGGATCTAGAGAAGAGTTATACACAAGATAAAGTTATGAGGAACCACAGTTATGAGTTGAAGAAATGATGAACTTTTGAAAGTTAATTCAACTGGTAATGCTGAGTGAGCCTACATACAGAAAAAAGTAGAAACACAGAAAATGTATAAACAAGATTAATGTCAGGGTACTGATGGTAAAGACAAAAAGGAAGAGGAAGAAAAGGTGGCTGCTGCAGTTTATTAACTGTCATGCACCAAGTACTTGAAATAGTACTTGAATTATCTTTTTTTTTTTTAATAAATTTATTTATTTTAGTTGGGGGCTAACTACTTTACAATATTGTAATAGTTTTTGCCATACATTGACATGAATCAGCCATGGGTTTACATGTGTCTTTTTTAATGCTTATAAATACAGAAGTAGCTCTTACTCTGGTCACTTTACAGCTGAAAGGTAAGTTGCCTACCTCACTCAGCTAAGTAGTAAAGCAGGACTAGAAAGCAAAGCTGTATCTAACCACAAGGTCAGTTCATAATCAGCATGACATACACTGCTTTCATGAAAGTAAAAAGCCAAGAGCGTATGCTGCAGAAAGCCTATATGTCCCTACTTCAGAAATTCCTAGTTGTATGGTAGATCTTTCTCTTACAGTGACTACTATTTTTCTTCACTACTATTTTTCTTTCACTTTCATAATGTGGCATTATTTGGTTTCTATTTTGTTTTGTTTTGCTGTGATTCCAAATTTCAGTTAATTCCTTAACCATAATGTGCACATCCCCGCTTTGTCAATTTGAATCATATTGTTTCACTTTGCTGTTTATTGAAACCAAAACTAACAATAATAAATACTACATAAAATGACAAGCCTTCTACTTTATCATCCATACAGATACAAAACTGATCAAGTATACACTTTCATGGCCTTGAAGAAGTGTATGAAAAAAATAGAAAACATGTTCTCTGTCAGATATGCATTCTTAAATATTTGATATCTTGTTCTAAATGATAGAAAATCAATTTGCCCTCCATGATTTTTATCGGATGGTCTTTAACTGCACTCACTAAACGTGAATTTAACTCAAACTATGTGTGAACTGCTTCTAAAACATTTAAGTATTCTTGCAAGGCTTTGGCTGAAGAAAGCTTAAAATATAAAGACATTTTCATTTGCGAGGTCCTCAAGAAAGTAAAACTATCTCATTTTCCTCTCAGCTAATATATTCCGAAATAGATGCAAAAAATAATACATTTTTTTTACATTTTCACTGTTAATAATGCTGTAATGAATATCATTCTCAGCTGTGTTTTTTTATTTATATGCAAGATTTATTTCCATTCAATGCCCAGTGAATAACTTTGCTCTAATTAGAGCATTATCAACCATAATGATTTGCAGCTGGTGGTGAACCTAGGGATTTCAGTTCTTTAATGTCAAGATATTTACCATTATTTTTCAAATATCTTCAGAATTCATATATATTAAAATGTTTCTTAATCTTTTTTCAGTAATTCTTGCAGTTCTATCAGCAATTAAAAATAAAAGAGTGAATAAATCCCATATCTCTTAGGCAAGTATTCAAATGATTTATTTAATAATGAAAAACTTTCAGAAAAAAAGAATTACAACAAATATACCTCTTTGTAAATTCTTAATGAAAACAACCAGACTTCCATTTAAGGGTGGTGTCATCTGCATATCTGAGGTTATTGATATTTCTCCCAGCAACCTTGATTCCAGCTTGTGCTTCATCCAGCCCAGAGTTTCTCATGATGTACTCTGCATATAAGTTAAATAAGCAGAGTGACAATATACAGCCTTGACGTACTCCTTTTCCTATTTGGAACCAGTCTGTTGTTCCATGTCCAGTTCTAACTGTTGTTTCCTGACCTGCATACAGGTTTCTCAAGAGGCAGGTCAGGTGGTCTGGTATTGCCATCTCTTTCAGAATTTTCCACAGTTTATTGTGATCCACACAGTCAAAGGCTTTGGCATAGTCAATAAAGCGGAAATAGATGTTTTTCTGGTACTCTCTTGCTTTGTCAATGATCCAGAGGATGTTGGCAATTTGATCTCTGGTTCCTCTGCCTTTTCTAAAACCAGCTTGAACATCTAGAAGTTGACGGTTCACGTATTGCTGAAGCCTGCCTTGGAAAATTTTAAGCATTACTTTACTAGCACTACTTTACTGCTGCTGCTGCTGCTAAGTCGCTTCAGTCGTGTCCGACTCTGTGCGATCCCATAGATGGCAGCCCACCAGGCTCCCCCGTCCCCCGGATTCTCCAGGCAAGAACACTGGAGTGGGTTGCCATTTCCTTCTCCAATGCATGAAAGCGAAAAGTGAAAGTGAAGTCGCTCAGTCGTGTCCGACTCTTGGTGATCCCATGGACTGCAGCCTACCAGGCTCCTCTGTGGCACTACTTTACTAGATGAGTGCAATTGTGCAGTAGTTTGAGCATTCTTTGGCATTGCCTTTCTTTGGGATTGGAATGAAAACTGACCTTTTCCAGTCCTGTGGCCACTGCTGAGTTTTCCAGATTTGCTGGCATATTGAGTGCAGCACTTTCACAGAGTCATCTTTCAGGACTTAGTACTTCTCTTTAATGCATCCTCAAGGTTTAACTTTCATAGCAAACATCTGTTTATTTATCTGACTTTATTACTTTACCTTAGGTTTCTTAATGGCAAAGGCCACTTCTGCTTGCTTTGAGACCCCAGTGCCTAATATACAATCAATGCCTACAGAGTAAATGGATGTCATAAAGCAAAATTTTAACTTGAATACATCAGCATGTCAAACATAAACGACCATATTTTCTGTCTCACTAACAAAAATAAATGCTACAATTTTGAATTTAATTATGTTGAATTCCAACTTTCAGAGTCATGAATTAATTTTAAAGCCTTTCAAACTGCAAAATTAATGATCTACATTTTGCTTACATTTGAATATAATGCTAACAAGCTGAATAACACACCATCAAATCAACTTTGACTTTTCATGAAAGACAAATGGAACAAAGACAAATACATGGTAATTTTATTTTTACTATAAATTCACTACAATTATAACTATTTTATTTCTTTAGCAAATCTTGCACATATTTTCGTATGTTTTTATAAATTTCCAAATCTGACAAAATGCATTTTCTCAATTCTCACCTAATGTGTCTTAGTTAGAAGTTCAGTCACTTTAATCATAACAGGTTTTGAAAATATATAGGTTGAATCAGACCTGCTCATTGTCCAAGGACCTTTATTATCATAAACATTTTCCTTGAAAATACAAATTCTTCATGTAAGATTATCTTCTAAATATACTTCTGCTACTGCTAAGTCACCTCAGTCATGTCCGACTCTGTGTGACCCCATAGATGGCAGCCCACCAGGCTCCGCTGTCCCTGGGATTCCCCAGGCAAGAACACTGGAGTGAGTTGCCATTTCCTTCTCCAATGCATGAAAGGGAAAAGTGAAAATGAAGTCGCTCAGTTGTGTCCGACTCTTAGCGACCCCATGGACTGCAGCCTACCAGGCTCCTCCATCCATGGGATTTTCCAGGCAAGAGTACTGGAGTGGGGTGCCATACTTCTAATACTGTCTAAATAAACAAAAGTTACCTTGACGTACAGAAACACCACCTCCAAAAATGCAGACTGACTATATTAAAAGTGGTATGAAACTCAGTTCTACCTCAACTGAAGAAATACATCCTTTGTTCTTGAGCACCACAATTTAACAAAAAGCTCCCAGAAAGTACTTTAATCAGTGATCTCTACAACCTTAGCAAATACTATCATTAACCTTAATAGAGCACAACTTACATGGTTGATCTGTTCCAAATAAACTGGAGCTAAATTTCTTATTTGGCATGGTTGAGAAGGATGTGAATTCCATTTCAAGAGGTTATATAAATCATTAAATGTTACCTATTTAAAGTTAAAGTTAATGTAAAATACATTAAAAAAATAAGGTATGCTGAAAAATTATACTTTTCTTCCATAATTCTAAAGGCATTAACCAAAGGCATAAAATAACCTTATAAGTTTTAAAAGCTATCACCTTGGAACTGGGGTGCCATATGCACAAACAGGTATGCCTATCTGTGCAAGTAAAAGAAATAGAACAAAATACCATTCATCTTTTTTTTTTCCTGTAATTTTCTATTTTCCTAGAATTTAGACAGTCCTAATATTATTCAACTATGAGCTAAAGATGATGAAGGGACCCAAAGTCCCACATCCGAGATAGTACCAAGTATCCTTTTTCTCTCTCCCAAACTAGTAGCATATTACTGCAAAAACAAGACTACACAAACAAAGAACCTTTTATACAGACATGTGATCAGCATAACAAAATGGGTTTCTAATACAAGGTCTGCCACTTACTAGTAGTGAGAACTAGAACACAGATAATAATTATCGTATAGTGATTCGTCTTTAAGGATGGAAGGTATAACAACAGAAAAAACACATAACACTCTGCTTGGTACAGAGTAAATTCGAACTTTCTTTTTTTAATGAAATGCATCCAAGCAAGTGGTACATGATAGTACAGCACACTGAGTAATTATGAAAATGAGCTACTTATCAAAATCTACCCCAATTACTCAATTTAAAAAACCATCTAAAAATCCAGGGAGGTGTATAAATTGAGGTCAGTATTCTTACCCCTTGTGATACACCTTAAGTATAATTTTTATTACAATTTAAAAATAAAACCAATATTTGAAATGTGTGTGGGGAATGTTACATAAGTTAAGTACAATCCCAGCCCTATCTTTCCTCAAAAAGGATATCAGAAAATAACCAGGTAGAGCCTAAGTGGCCACACTGAAAAGAAATCAATGACACATGGTGAAAATGGAAAAAAATAATATTCACAGAAGTCAAATACTCACTAGGCAATAACTTTCAACATTAAGAAAACAATGACAGAAAACAAATCATAAGTAAATATATCAAGTGTGAAGTCACTCAGTCGTGTCTGACTCTTTGCGACCCCATGGACTGTAGCCTACCAGGCTTCTCCGTCCATGGGATTTTCCAGGCCAGAGTACTAGAGTGGGTCGCCATTTCTTTCTCCAGGGGTGCTTCCTGACCCAGGGATCGAACCCAGGTCTCCCACATTGCAGGCAGACATTTTACCCTCTGAGTCACCAAAATATATCAAAGGACACATCAATTTTCACCAAAATTAAATATATAATAGCTTGAATCAATTTCCAAGTCAATCTTATCTAATGATATTATTTTGGTGCACATTTAAATGAGGCCTGATAGGTGTTATGGCTTAGCTGGAAAGGCCTCCAACTCAGATTTTATTACAAAGTTCATGCAATTTACATCTCAATCTTTTTTTTTCCTTAATTGAAGTAGAGTTGATTTTCAATATTGTGTTAGTTTCAGGTGTACAGCAAAGTAATGCAAAGAAATTCACACTTACGTATACATTATTACAAGATACTAAATTATTACAAGATACTGAATATCGTTCCCTATGTTTTACAGTAAGTCTCTATTTTATATACAGTAGTGTATATCTGTTAATCTCATACTCCTATTTTACTTTAACTATGGTGTAATCTCTCTTTAAATGTAGTTCTAAAATATTTAATTATTATTTTTTTAATGAATGGGGAACTAATGCAGGTTTCTGTAACACATAAATCCTCATACACATAGACAAAGGCCACTACAACCAGCAGGGATGGTGAGGACAACACAAGATACATTGACAGGATGACCCATCAGAACCAAATGGGTTATTTGACTGGTCACAGGGAAGAGAATGAGAATGTCAGCCAAAGATAGCAAGAGTTAGAAATGGTATAACTGACTGAATATGTTTAATTAGCGATTTATTAAATTTGCATATAATTTAGCCACTTGAATACAGCAGTAGGTTATTTTCAACAATAAACAAGAAAAATAACACAAACAAGCAATTGCTTACATCAGAAATGCTTGTTTATATCAAAATGAATTGACCCTAAAGATAGCATGTGAGCAGAGATAGACTGCCCCTGATTGGACCTATAAATCAATAAATCAATATCCTAGGTAGAAAGTGGTGCTCAATTGCATAATAATAGAAACCATTACAATAGGGAAGGAGAATACATTTCAAAGAGATTATTCTAGCAGGATTTAGGGAAGCAGATGTGTTCCTTGTCTGAATTAATAGTAGGACAGGGACCATAATACATATTTAGAAAGACACATTATCTTGAAACCTAGCCAGATATAATCTTAATTCATTGACCAGAGAGACAACAGAGAGAGAAGAGAAACATACAGAGAAAGACTAGATATTGACAAGAGATTAGACAGAATTTAGTAGTGAAAGTACTGCATTTCGGACTCTTTTGTTGACTATGATGGCTACTCCATTTCTTCTAAGGGATTCCTGCCTACAGTAGTAGATATAATGGTCATCTGAGTTAAATTCACCCATTCCAGTCCATTTCAGTTCACTGATTCCTAGAATGTCAATGTTCACTCTTATCATCTTCTGTTTGACAACTTCCAATTTGCCTTGATGACGCTGTGAAAGTGCTGCACTCAATATGACAGCAAATACGGAAAACTCAGCAGTGGCCACAGGACTGGAAAAGGTCAGTTTTCATTCCAATCCCAAAGAAAGGCAATGTCAAACAATGCTCAAACTACCGCACAATTGCACTCGTCTCACACGCTAGTAAAGTAATGCTTAAAATTCTCCAAGGCAGGCTTCAGCAATACATGAACCATGAACTTCCAGATATTCAAGCTGGATTCAAAAAAGGCAGAGGAACCAGAGATCAAATTGCCAACATCCGCTGGATCATCAAAAAAGCAAGAGAGTTCCAGAAAAACATCTACTTTTGCTTTATTACCTAGGCCAAAGCCTTTGACTGTGTGGATCACAATAAACTGTGAAAAATTCTTAAAGAGATGGGAATACCAGACCACCTATCTGCCTCCTAAGTAATCTGTATGCAGGTCAAGAACCAACCATTTGAACTGGATATGGAACAACAGACTAGTTCCAAACAGGAAAAGGAGTACGTCAAGGCTGTATATTGTCACCCTGCTTATTTAACTTATATGCAAAGTACATCATGAGAAACACTGGGCTGGAGGAAGCACAAGCTGGAATCAACACTGCTGGGAGAAATATCAATAACCTCCAATATGCAGATGACACCACCCTTATGGCAGAAAGTGAATAAGAACTAAAGGGCCTCTTGATGAAAGTGAAAGAGGAGCGTGAAAAAGTTGGCTTAAAGCTCAACATTCAGAAAACTAAGATCATGGCATCCAGTCCCATCACTTCATGGCAAATAGATGGGTAAACAGTGGAAACAGTGGCTGACTTTATTATTCTGGGCTCCAAAATCACTGCAGATGGTGATTGCAGCCATGAAATTAAAAGACACTTACTCCTTGGAAGGAAAGTTATGACCAACCTAGACAGCATATTAAAAAGCAGAGACATTACTTTGCCAACAAAGGTCCGTCTAGTCAAGGCTATGGTTTTTCCAGTGGTCATGTATGGATGTGAGAGCTGGACTATAAAGAAAGCTGAGCACAGAAGAATTGATGCTTTTGAACTGTGGTGTTGGAGAAGACTCTTGAGAGTCCCTTGGACTACAAGGAGATCCAACCAGTCCATCCTGAAGGAGATCAGTCCTGGGTGTTCATTAGAAGGACTGATGTTGAAGCTGAAGCTCCAATACTTTGGCCACCTGATGCAAAGAGCTGACTCATTTGAAAAGACTCTGATGCTGGGAAAGATTGAGGGCAGGAGAAGGGGACGACAGAGGATGAGATGGTTAGATGGCACCACCGACTCAATGGACACGGGTTTGGGTGGACTCCGGCAGTTGGTGATGGACAGGGAAGCCTGGTGTGCTGCGGTTCATGGGGTCCCAAAGAGTCAGACAGGACTGAGAGACTGAACTGAACTGAAGTAGTGAAAGAAGAAAAAACTCTAAGTTATAGCTACAAATGATCCAGGCTTAAGTAAATAATGAGCCTATACTGATACTTAACGCTACAGCTTATGTTCTGTGATTTATACACAATGAATGTGTACTGTTAAGAAAACAGACTCTCATGCAAGAATATCTCAATTTGAATTCAGCACTACACACAAGAGCTGTGGGACTTTAGAGTGATTTAAAAAGTTATTTAAACTTCCTGAGGCTTCATGAGGATACTAATTACAACTGTCCTGAAGATTTTGTGATAATCTAATCAGTAACACCAAAAAAGCACTTAGAACAGGGTCTAGCATATGATAAATATTTAATAACTATAAAATATCAAGAAAAAATAACCATACTTATATTATTTCACAGTCAAATATATTTTAATTTAGCTTAAAATCTCCCCAACCTCTCTCAGCTGTAAGTTCTAATTCTGTCTACCAGTAGACAAATACTCTCATTTCTAGTCAAGACAGAAAGGAAGGTTAGAGGCCAGAGTACCCATATGTCAATGGGCTTGCGGCTTGGAATTAATACACATACACACACATATAATTAAGTTCAATTATTCAGTATTATTTTTTCCATTTTCAACAAGATAATCTAGACTTAAGCAAATAATTAACAATATTATGAATATTCAAAGACTACCTCAGATCCTGAACGTGATTCTCTAAAATTGAACTTGATAAATTTCCAGAGCAATGATGCTATAATAAATATGCAACTTTAAAGAGAACAGCACACATCTGAAAGTATATATGCTTGTTAATAAAGAAAATTTTATTACTTCTTATTTCTTACATTGGAGAATTAGATTTGGTCTTAAAATATTATTTTGGGAAAAAATTACTTACAATCTCCCAGATAAGGTTTCCTAGAAGCAGAGCCTAAGCAAGGAATTCTTGTTCAAGCAATTCACTAGAGAATTACTCTCAGCAGAAATAGGGAAAGAAAGCATGAGAGGTCAGGGGTAAAGCTAATCAAGGATGTGACTGAAAATGGCATCTAGCTTGAGATGAATCGCATGGAATATGGACCACTTACTGACACCCTGAGACAGTGGCAGATCTTTTGTACCCCATGCCAGTCAACCAATTGCAGATCTCTCTAAGGACTGAGAAAAATATTTGAAACATATAAAACAGGTAAAGAATTATTATCTGGAATATATAAAGAATTCTTATAAATCAATAAGAAAAAGACAATTCAAACAGAAAAATAAATGGGCACAGAATATGAACATGCAATCCCAGAAGAAATAGAAATTATATATATATATATTCAATATAAAAGTACATAAAATACATATAAAAACATATTCAAACTCATTCGTAATTAGCAAATATAGAATGAGCTCCTACAAGCCAGTAAGAAACAGACAACACATAGGAAAAAAAGGTAGCAAATAATATAGATAGGAATTTCATGGAAGAGGAAACACAAAGCACTAATCAAAATATGAACAGATATTCAGCTCCATTATTAATCAAGAAAACCACAGATACTATTTTTCACCCATAACGTTTCAATACTAAATAATATAAAATTTGAATGAAAGAAGTAGTACTTATAGACACTTATGCTGCTGCTGCTGCTTAGTTGCGTCAGTCGTGTCCGACTCTGTGCGACCCCATAGACAGCAGCCCACCAGGCTCCCCCGTCCCTGGGATTCTCCAGGCAAGAATACTGGAGTGGGTTGCCATTTCCTCCTCCAGTGCATGACAGTGAAAAGTGAAAGTGAAGTCGCTCAGTCGTGTCCGACTCTCCGTGACCCCATGGGCTGCAGCCTACCAGGCTCCTCCGTCCATGGGGTTTCCCAGGCAAGAGTACTGGAGTGGGGTGCCATTGCCTTCTCTGATAGACACTTATAAAGGAATCCAAATTAAGATTATTATAGAAAATTATGTATCAAAATACCAAATTAAGTAATTTCACTTCTTAGCAATTACTCAAGAATAATACTCACACATCTGCACAAAGAAACACAGAAAACATGTATAGAAACATGCAGTATGCATTTATAATAGTTAAAAATAATATAAATGTCCAGTAATAGGAGACTTAAAAAATAACATGGTATTATCTACTCCACAGTATAATAGACAAGAGCTAAACGTATAAGGTAAAAGATATGATATGACAAAAAAACTCCCAATGTATTTAATTAATAAAATCAAGTACTTAAGTGATATGCTATATACATTTTATGTAAATAACAAATATATTATGAAAACTTCTAGACAATAAATATTCTATAGATTTATATGCATGTAAATGCATAGGAAAAAATCTGGAAGGATGTACTTCAAAGTGTGAACCAGAATTATCCCTGAAGAGTGCCTCTGTATTGGTGGTCACCATCAATGGGGCATTAATGTAACATGTATTTTGAAGTTTTAACAATGAAAATGAATGCCTGAATTACTGATGCTTTTATAGTTAAAACTTACAAAATTCAAATTGAAACTGTATAAAAATATATGACCTATCAAAATTTCATAATACTAGAGGATACAGGAATGTAAATGTGTTTAGTTTGAAAGGTATAAAAATTGATAATACTTGCTGCCTCTGAAAGAGAATGAACATGTAGAAAATGATTTTTATAAAAATAATTTGACCAAATGTGACATATACAAAAATCAATTCTGAGTGTTTAATAATCTAATCAAATATTTTATATTTTAACACCAAGTATTTAAATAAGTTTGACCTCCGGAAGTGCTAAGAATCCCTACATTTATATAAAGACTGTATTTTTCATGAACCTATATTTTTAACACTGAAATTATATTTTATGTGACCATCAGTCCAAAGCATATGTTTATAAATTGAAATTTACTTTTCTAAAACTTAAAATTCTATTTCATTTCACATATTCAAAACTACTTCTATCCTTTTAAAAAAACTCATTATTCCTTTACCATCTGATGATTAATATAAATGTTGTCAGTGATAGTCCAGATACAAATGATTTGTTCTAGGCCATACATAATCTTCTTAATGTTTTAGTATTTCCATAATACAAACAATAAACCACCACAGATTATATGACTGGCTAATAAATCTGAGTTATATGACTTGGAAGCATGTGACATTATGACTTTTTCTCATTAATAATAAACTAATGCTATTATAAAATTATTTCCAAGGCTAGTAAAAGAACCAAACAAGTTGGTTTCTATTTCCTCGGGTCAAATGCATGCTTCAATTAGACATTTTTAAAACAGCTTATTTGCTTTCTAAATATTAAAATAAGTGGATTTGCTTCATATATTAATTTTTTTACTAGAAAGGTAATGACCAAGTTCATAACAACCTGCAGTTGTGTAGACTGAACAGCAGAGGGTGGAAAAGATCTTTCTTGTCTGTAATGAAGTCTTTTTTTCTTTTTTTTCTTCTTTTAACTTTCAAAACCAATTTAAGATTTATTGGGCAGGTAACTATAAAAATATCACAAAGTATTTTATGTAAGTGAAAAATCTCCAAGTGTGTTTTCAAATTAAATCTTTTTTCAAACAATTACTATCATCCAAAACAGTGGGATAACAGGGCAGCTGCAGTACTAGGAGGCCAATGTAGGCATAAGCTCTTCTTGGAGGTCGTCAGTAGCCTTACATCAGGCCAAACAACTAACAGACAGGGAGCACAGCCCCAACCATCAGCAGACAATTGAATTAAAGGTTTACTGACAATAGCCCTGCCCACCAAAGCAAGATTCAGTTTTCCCCACAACCAGTCCTTCCCATCAGGAAGAAAGAACTGTAATCCCACAGCCTCCAGAACAAAGAACACACCGCTGAAAGATAACCAAAATGATCCCATGGATCACAGCTTTGTGTAACTCAAGGAAGTTGTGAGCCATGCTGTGCAGGGCCATCCAAGACAAACAGGTGGAGAGGTCTGACAAAATGTGGTCCATTGGAGAAGGGAACGCCAAACCACTTCAGTGCTCTTGCCTCGAGAACCCAATGAAGAGTATGAAAAGGCAAAGAAGATATGATATGGGAAGAAGAGCCCCCAAGGTCAGAAGATGCACAATACGATACTGAGGAAGACCCGAGAGCAATTACTAATAGCTCCAGAAAGAATGAAGCAGCTGGACCAAAGTGGATATGTCACTCATTTGTGGATGTGTCTGGTGGTAAAAGTGAAGTCCGATGTCATAAAGAGCAATACTGCATATGAACCTGGAATGCTAGGTCAGTGAATTAAGATAAATTAGACATGGTGAAGCAAGAGATGGCAAAAGTGAATATCAACATTTTAGGAATCAGTGAACTAAAATGAACTGGAAGGAGCAAAATTAATTCAGATGACCTACAGTGGGCAAAAAACCTTAGAAGAAATGGAGTAGCCCTCATAGTCAACAAAAAAGACTGAAATGCACTACTTGGGTGCAATCTCAAAAAGGACAGAATGATCTACGTTTATTTCCAAGGCAAACCATTCAACATCACAGTAATCCAAGTCTATGTCCCAACCACTAATGCCAAAGACGCTGAGGTTGAACAGTTCCATGAAGACGTACAAGAACTTCTAGAACTAACACCAAAAATACATGTTCTTTTCATCGTAGGGGATTGGAATGCAAAAGTAGAAAGTCAAGAGATACCTGGAGTAACAGGAAAGTTTGGCCTTGGAGGACAAAATGAAGCAGAAAAAAGGCTACCAGAGTTTTGTCATGAGAACACATTGGTCATAGCAAACATGTTTTTTAACAACATGAGACAACTCTACACATGGACATCATCAAATGTGTGTGTATGTGTTAGTCACTCAGTTGTGTCTGACTCTTTGTGACCCCATGGACTGTAGCCCTCCACGCTCCTCTGTCCATCATCGACAAACACCAAAATCACACTGATTATATTCTTTGCAGCCAAAGATGGGGAAAGCTTTATATAGTAATCTAAAACAAGACCTGGAGCAGACTGTGGCTCAAATTATCAAGTACTTACTGCAAAATTCAGACTTAAATTCAAGAAAGTATAGGAAACAACTAGGTCATTCAGGTATGACCTAAATCAAATGGCCTTATAATTATACATTAGAAGTGATGAATAGATTCAAGGGATAAGATCTTGCAGACAGACTGTCTGAAGAACTATGGATGGAAGTTTGTAACATTGTACAGGAGGTGATAACCAAAACCATCATCAAGAAAAAGAAATGAAAGAAGGTAAAGTGGTTGTCTGAGTAGGCCTTACAAATAGTTGAGAATAGAAGAGAAGTAACAGGCAAAGGAGAAAGGGAAAGATACACCCAACTGATGTACAGGTCCAGAGAATAGCAAAGTGAGATAAGAAAGCCTTCTTAAGTGAACAATGCAAAGAAGGAGAGGAAAACAGCAGAATGGAAAGACTACAGGTCCCTTGGAAAAAAAAATTAGAAATACCAAGGGAACATTTCATTCAATGACTAGCAAAATAAAGGACAGAAACATCAAGGACTTAACAGAAGCAGAAGATATTAAGAAGAGGTAGCAAGAATACACAGAAGAACTCTGCAAAAAAATGTCTTAATGACCCAGATAAACACAATGGTGTGGTAATTCACCTAGAGCCAGACATCCTGGAATGCAAAGTCAAGTGGTCCTTAGGAAGCATTATTACAAACAAATCTAGTAGAGATGATGGAATACTAGCTGAGCTAATTAAACTCCTAAAATATGATGCTGTTAAAAGTCCTGCACCATATTGCAGCCAAAGATGGAGAAGCTTTATACACTCAGCAAAAACAAGATCGGGAGCTGACTGTGGATCAGATCATGAACTCCTTATTGCCAAATTCAGACTTAAATTGAAGAAAGTAGGAAAACTACTAGACCATTCAGGTATGAAGTAAATCAAATCCCTTATGATTATAAGTGGAAGGGACAAATAGATTCAAGGGATTAGAACTGATAGAGTGCCTGAAGATGGATGGAGGTTTGTGACATTGTACAGGGGGCAGTGATCAAGACCATCCCCAAGAAAAAGAAATGCAAAAAGGCAAAATGGTTGTCTGAGGAGGCTTTTCAAATAGCTGAGAAAAGAAGAGGAGCTAAAGGCAAAGGAGAAAACAGAAGATATACCCATTTCAATGCAGAGTTCTAAAGAATAGCAAGGAAAGATAAGAAAGCATTCCTTAGTGATCATTGCAAAGAAATAAAGGAAAACAATAGAATGGGAAAGACTAGAGATATCTTCAAGAAAATTAGAGATACCAAGAGAACATTTCATGCAAAGATGGGCACAATAATGGACAGAAATCATACGGACCTAAGAGAAGCAGAAGATATTAAGAAGAGGTGGCAAGAATACACATAAGAACTATACAAAAAAGGTCTTCATAACCCAGATAACCATGATGGTGTGGTCACTCACATACAGACAGACATACTGGAATGTGAAGTCAAGTGGGCCTTAGGAAGCATCACTACGAACAAAGCTAGTCAAGGTGATGGAATTCCAGTTGAACTAATTCAAATTCTAAAAGATGATGCTATGAAAGTGCTGCACTCAATATGCCAGCAAATTTGGAAAACTCAGCAGTGGCCACAGGACTGGAAAAGGTCAGTTTTCATTCCAATGCCAAAGAATGTTCAAACTACCTCACAATTGCACTCATCTCACACGCTGGTAAAGTAATGCTGAAAATTCTCCAAGTCAGGCTTCAACAGTACATGAACTGTGAACTTCTGGACGTTCAGGCTGGATTTAGAAAAGGCAGAGGAACCAGAGATCAAATTGCCAACATTCGCTGGATCATCGAAAAAGCAAGAGAGTTCCAGAAAAACATCTACTTTTGCTTTATTTACTAGGGCAAAGCCTTTGACTGTGTGGATCACAATAAACTGTGAAAAATTCTTAAAGAGGTGGGAATACCAGACCACCTACCTGCCTCCTGAGAAATCTGTATGCAGGTCAATAAGCAACCATTTGGACTGGATATGGATCAATAGACTGGTTCCAAATCGGGAAACAAGTATATCAAGGCTGTATATTGTCACCTTGCTCATTTAACTTATATGCAGAGCACAGCATGCGAATATGCCAGGCTGGATGAAGCACAAGCTGGAATCAAGATTGCCAGGAGAAATATCAATAACCTCAGATATGCAGATGACACCATCCTTATGGCAGAAAGTGAAGAAGAACTAAAGAGCCTCATGATGAAAGTGAAAGAGGAGAGTGAAAAAGTGGGCTTAAAACTCAACATTCAGAAAACTAAGATCATGGCATCCAGTCCCATCACTTCATGGCAAGTAGATGAGGAAACAAAGGAAACAGTGAGAGACTTTATTTGGCTTTAAAGTCACTGCAGATGGTGACTGGAACCATGAAATTAAAAAACGCTTGCTCCTTGGAAGAAAAGCTATGACCAACCTAGAAAGCATATTAAAAAGCAGAGACATTACTTTACCAACAAAGATCTGTCTAGTCAAAGCTATGGTTTTTCCAGTAGGCACGTGTGGAAGTGGGAGTTGGACTACAAAGAAAGCTGAGTGCCAAAGAATTGAAGCTTTCGAACTGTGGTGTTGGAGAAGACTCTTGAGAGTCCCTCGGACTGCAAGAAGATCCAACCAATCAATCCTAAAAGAAATAAGTCCTGAAGATTCATTAAAAGGACTGATGCTGAAGCTGAAATTACAATACTTTGGCCACCTGATCTGAAGAACCAACTCATTGGAAAAGACCCTGATCCTGGGAAAGATTGAAGGCAGGAGGAGAAGGGGATGACAGAGGATGAGATGGCTGGATGGCATCATCGATGCAATGCACATGAGTTTGAGTAGGCTCTGGGAGTTGGTGATGGACAGGGAAGCCTGGCATGCTGCAGTCCATGGGGTCACAAAGAGTCGGACACAACTGAGAGATTGAACTGATACGGCAGTAAATTTGGAAAACTCAGCAGTGACCACAGAACTGGAAAAGGTCAGTTTTCACTCCAACCCCAAACTAGCCAATGCCAAAGAATGTTCAAACTACTGTATTTTTATGCTCATTTCACATATTAGCAAGGTAATGCTCAGAATCCTTCAAGTTAGGCTTTAGCAGTATGTGAACCCAAAACCTACACATGTACAAGCTGATTTAAGTGAAAGCAGAAGAACCAGAAATAAAATTGCCAGCATCCTCTGAATCACAGAAAAAGCAAGGGAATTCCAAAAACACATCTACTTCTGCTTCATTGACTACATTAAGACTCTTAGTGTATCATAACAAACTGTGGAAAATTATTACATAGATGGGAAAATCAGACTACCTTTCCTGTCTCCTAAGAAACCTGTAGGCAGGTTAAGAAGCAACAATTAGAACCAGACATGGAATAGTGTACTATTTCAAAATTGGAAAAGGAGTATGACAAGATTGTATATTGTCACCTTGCTTACTTAACTTCTATGCAGAGTACATCATGCAAATTGCTGGGCTGAATAAATCAAAAGGTGGAATCAAGATTGCCAGGAGAAATATCAATAACTCAGATATGCAGATGACACCACCATTATGGCAGAAAGTGAAGAGGAACTAAAGAACCTCTTGATGAAGGTGAAAGTGGAGAGTGAAAGGCTGGCTTAAAACTCAACTTCTAAAAATGAAAATCATGGCATCCAGTCCCATCACTTCATAGCAAATAGATGTAGTAAAAGCACAAACACTGACATATTTTATTTTCTTGGGCTCCTAAATCACTGCAGATGGTGGCTACAATCACAAAATTAGAGATGCTTGCTCCTTGGAAGAAAAGCTATGACAAAGCTAAACAGCATGTTAAAAAGCAGAGATATCACTTTGCTGATAAAGCTACATATAGTCAAAGCTATGGTTTTTCCAGCAGTCATGAACAGATGGGAGAGCTGGACTATAACAAAGGCTGAGCTCTGAAGAACTGATCCTTTTGAGCTGTGGTGTTGGATTAAACTCTTGAGAGTCCTTTGGGCAGCAAGTAGATAAAACAATCATTCCGAAAGGAAATCAACCCTGAATATTCATGGAAGGACTGATGCTGAAGCTGACTCTCCAATACTTTGATGCAAAGTATCAAAACTACCTGATGCAAAGAGTCAACTCAGTGGAAACGACCCTGATGCTGGCAAAAGTTGAGGGCAAGAGGAGAAGGGGATGACAGAAGATGAGATGGTTAGATGGCATCACTGACTCAATAAACATGAATTTGAACAAACTCCTAGAAACAGTGAAGGAAAGAGAAGCATGGTGTGCTGCAGTTCATGGGGTCACAAAGAGTCAGACACACCTTTGCAACTGAACAACTTCATTCCAAAAAACCTGTCTTTTAAACTGATGGAAGAAGCCAATTCTTAACTTGAAAGTTTGAAACTAATAATAATAGCAAAAGTAAGAGATTTTTAGTTTTTCTCTTTTGTATGCAGACTATATAATAAGGCATCTATTAGAGGAAATTCATATTCATATATATCAATTCAAATTTACTATTTATTTGCCAATAGCTTTTTGTATCGTTTTTGAAATAACAGATCATATGGTGCCTCATAGGAAAAATACTGATAACAGTGCACAATGCATATAAAGCTGGTAGCATATCTTGTTCCTATTTGTATGTTGTAAATTCTATCACTTTACAGTTTTACTTATAGTACTGCATAGAACAGGTCATGGTCACAGTCACAAATATAAACAAGAAAAAGAAAATTATATGTCAATGTAAGATGATACAAAAACTGGAGGAAAAGAAATTTTGAAATACAAATTAGAAAAGAGATTAAGAGATTAATTTAAAGGCTACTATACTCACCATTCATAAATATGTGTATGTATCGATCTGTGTACAAAACATAAGTAATATAAACACCCAACAAAACAAATAAGCATAGAGAGTAATACAGGATCGAATATGTCAATATATGGTTTGTCCAAATAGGAATGTGAGGCCAAGAATCTGACAGTCAGTATTGATTGCTAAGGGGTGGGGGGCTGGGGGGGGTGGAGAAATGAGCATATCTGCAAATCATTACTGCCGTGCTTTTGTTATAAATACTGATTTATTAATAGTCATGTTCCTTATAATGCAAATGGCAGCATATTAAGAATATACAAATTTTCATTTTCTTATATGTTGCCATGAAGTACATAATCTGTTAGAATTGCTTTAAAAACAGAATCTTAGATTTGTCCTTTTTTCTAAGTGTTGCTTTTGAACTCAGCATATAATGGTCACATTCTTCAATGACATTCCTTCATAATATGTCTGTGGACGTTATATTTCTTGAACTGCTTATCCATTCATAAAGCTCAGGAGTAAATAGATGAACTCTGTGAGGCCCTCTAATTTATTAAAATACAAGCATACAATCTGTGAAATGTACAATACACAGACATCTGACAATAAAATGTCACTCTGAATATCATTTTTTTCTATTTCAAAGTTAGTAACAAACTAGATTCAGTATTGTCCCATAAATAGAAGGTAAAAATAATGTCCCATGGATTACTGCCACAAACAAATGTAGTGTGCTTTATAAAAAAGAGAGCAAAAACATATCTGAGAATGAAGTCTGTTCATTACATAAATTTATAAATATGATAATAAGTTTCTTTCTTCCACTTGTATTTGCCAATGTGACCACTGAACTTGAATGAATCATATACATTGATCTAACTTTTATTATTCAAAATTCTGGATATTGCAATTCATAAATCAGAACAATTTTTAGAATCCAGGGGGAAAAAGCACGACTAATAATATATATTTGAGTTATAAAATTCTCTGTTATAATATAGTATCAGATTGAAATTACTTCAGATTACATCAAGATAAATTTTAAATTTGTAGAAATGTCTAATGTTAAAACAATTAATAGATTTACTCTCAAGCCACAGTTAATAAGTATATTAAAAATATATTTTATTTCTTAATTTGTTCTTTAATTTAAAATTTTATTTATTTTAGGAGGAATTACATAACATACTACAACGAAAGGATGTAATAAATTCAGCCTGTTTCTTTCTTAAAAAAAAAAGAACTTAAACTTTGCTAATAAATTTACTAAGCTGTCTTCTTGTAAGCCCATGATCCTGCATCAATGGCCACTATAAGGAATGACTAACTGATGCTGAATTTATACTGATTTATATACTGTTAATTTGATAGAACAATTAGTAAGAAAGAACCCAGGAGAGAAGGAACTATGCGTATGCCAGAAGGGTTCTAGCTGTAGTACCTGGTAACAAATGTGATGTACCTGACTTAAATTGCCACTAGATGGAGATTTTGCATCTTGGAAATTCTGAGTTCTGCCACAGTGAATAACTACTGCATAGAATTTTACATTTGAAAGGTGTATTTCTCTTTGAGGATGAAGAAATTGAAATCCAGACTGGTTAAGTACCTCATTCAAAGACAAACGAATAGCTGCACTAATATTTATAGAGCTCAGTGTTCCTGATAATGGAATTAACTAATCCAAAAAGAGAAGAGACTCTGTCATTGCCAGACTGTCCTTATTCAAACAAACAAAAAGACTCTTGCTCTGTAAGCATCCGATATATTGTTACCATTTTTGTGTAACATTAAAATAAATTTATTTTACAAGAAGCTATATTAACATAAAAGTTGTTTATTGTTTTATTTATGTGGCTTTCTTCTTAGTCATATCACTGAAAGAGGTGATTTCATATTTAATGAGTGCACATTATTTTGTTTTAATTTCCTAAAAACTTTGTTAGGTAACAATAATTATTCTTATCAGATAAACAAGTTTGGAGTCTGAGAAGTAAAGTTGAGATTTGAATGATGTATTTCTGATAGTGAAGGCAAATTCTGAATTCATATCCTTCTGCATGAATGCACAAAATAGAGTGACAATAATAAAGTATTAGATAACTACTCTTAATGTTATTGCTGCCCTAAGAATGTGTAATTGGGAGTGGCATACTATTCCACTGGTGGCTTCCACTGTGGCTCAGCTGGTAAAGAATCTGCCTGCAATGTGGGAGACCTGGGTTCCATCCCTGGGTTGGGAAGATCTCCTGGAGGAGGGCATGGCAACCCACTCCAGTATTCTTGCCTGGAGAATCCCCATGGACAGAGAAGCCTCGGGGGCCACAGTCCAAAGGGTTGCAAAGAGTTAGACACAACTAAGCACAGCACATTACATTAAACACTATCCCAAATCAGTATTCCAATGACAAAGCCACTGCCAGGTAATCAAGAGGAGTTCTAAATGACTCTTAAGTTAAACACAGGTCACAAGGAGTATTAATTCTGTAGAGAAAATGCAATCCATTAGCCAAGAATGTACAAAGTGTTTAGTTTACAAGAAAGAGAGAGACAGAGGGAGACAGAGAGGATGGGAGGTGGGAGAGAGAGAAAGGGTGGTGTCATCCTACAGACTTTCCAAGGCTAACAGGTGCATGTCCAAGACTGAATATTAAACAAAGGCATATGTAGCATCTGAGAACATTTTGTGACTCATAATAAAATCTTCAAACAAAGAGGCAGGCATGCACGATTAAAAATATTGAAGAAAGAATACCATATAACAAAGAGAAAGTCTTCCAGAAACCGAAAGTAGAACCTATAGGGGTCCCTGCTTGCTGTGTTTATGAAGAAACCACATAATGGTATCAGAATACCATGTCATGTGGATAAAATACTGTATACACCTAGAAAAGGTCAATTTTCATTCCAGTCCCAAAGAAGAGCAATGCCAAAGAACATTCAAACTACTGTACAATTGCACTCATTTTGAGTAATGCTATGCATAAAATCCTTAAAGCTAGGCTTCAGCAGTACATCAACTAAGAATTTCCAGATGTACAATCTGGGTTTAGAAAAGGCAGAGGAATCAGACATCAAATTGCCAACATTTTTTGGATCATAGAAAAAAACAAGGGAATTTCAGAAAATCATCTACATCTGCTTCATTTGCTACACAAAAGCCTTTGACCGTGCAGATCTCAGCAAACTGGAAAATTCTTAGATAGATGGGAATACCAGACCACCTTATCTGTCTGCTAAGAAACCTGTATGCGAGTCAAGAAGCAACAGCTAGAATCACACATGAAACTACTGACTGGTTCCAAATCAGGAAAGGAGTACGTCAAAGCTGTATATTGTCACCTTGCTTATTTAACGTATATGCAGAGTACATCATGAGAAATGCTGGGCTGGACGAAGCACAAGCTGGAATCAAGATTGCTGGGACAAATATCAACAATCTCAGATATGCAGCTGATACCACCCTAATGACAGAAAGTGAGAAGGAACTAAAAAGCCTCTTGATAAAGGGTAAAGAGGAGAGTGAAAAAGCTGGCTTAAAACTCAACATTCAAAAAACCAAGATCATAGCATCCAGTCCCATCAGTTCAGTTCAGTTCAGTCGCTCAGTAGTGTCTGACTATTTGCGACCCCATGCATTGCAGCACGCCAGGCCTCCATGTCCATCACCAAGTCCTGGAGTTTACCCAAACTCATGTCCATTCAGTCGGTGATGCCATCTAACCATTTCATCCTGTCATCCCCTTCTCTTCCTGCCTTCAATCATTACTAACATCAGGGTCTTTTCAAATGAGTCAGCTCTTTGCATCAGGTGGCCAAAAATTTGGAGTTTCAGCTTCAACATCAGTCCTTCCAATGAACACCCAGGACTGATCTCCTTTAGGATGGACTGGTTGGATCTCCTTGCAGTCCAAGGGCCTTTTGAGAGTCTTTTCCAACACCACAGTTCAAAAGCATAATTCTTCTGCGCTCAGCTTTCTTTATAGCCCAACTCTCATATCCATACATGACTATTGGAAAAACCATAGCCTTGACTAGACGGACCTTTGTTGGCAAAGTAATGCCTCTGCTTTTTAATATGCTGTCTAGGTTCATCATAACTTTCCTTCCAAGGAGAAAGCGTCTTTTAATTTTATGGCTGCAATCATCATCTGCAGTGATTTTGGAACCTAGAAAAATAAAGTCAGCCACTGTTTCCCCATCTATTTGCCATGAAGTGATGGGACCAGATGCCATGACCTTAATTTTCTGAATGTTGAGCTTTAAGCCAACTTTTTCACTCTCCTCTTTCACTTTCATCAAGAGGCTCTTTAGTTCTTCTTCACTTTCTGCCATAAGGGTGGTGTCATCTGCATATCTGAGGTTATTGATATTTCTCCTGGCAATCTTGCTTCCAGCTTGTGCTTCCTCCAGCCCAGTGTTTCTCATGATGTACTCTGCATATAAGTTAAATAAGCAGGGTGACAATATACAGCCTTGACATACTCCCTTTTCCTATTTGGAACCAGTCTGTTGTTCCATGTCCAGTTCTAACTGTTGCTTTCTGACCTACATACAGGTTTCTCAAGAGGCAGGTCAGGTGGTCTGGTATTCCCATCTCTTTAAGAATTTTCTAGTTTATTGTGATTCACACAGTCAAAGCTTTGGCCTAGTCAATAAAGCAGAAATAGATGTCTTTCTGGAACTCTCTTGCTTTTTCGATGATCCAACAGATGTTGGCAATTTGATCTCTGGTTCCTCCACCTTTTCTAAAACCAGCTTGAACATCTGGAAGTTCATGGTTCATGTATTGCTGAAGCCTAACTTGGAGAATTTTGAGCATTACTTTACTAGCGTGTGAGATGAGTGCAATTGTGCGGTAGTTTGACCATTCTTTGGCATTGCCTTTCTTTGGGATTGGAATGAAAACTGACCTTTTCCAGTCCTGTGGCCACTGCTGAGTTTTCCAAATTTGCGGACATATTGAGCGCAGCACTTTCACAGCATCATCTTTCAGGATTTGAAATAGCTCAACTGGAATTCCATCACCTCCACTAGCTTGTTCATCACTTCACGGCAAATAGAAGGGGAAAAAGTGGAAGCAGTGACAGACTATATTTTCTTGGGCTCCAAAATCACTGCAGACAGTGACTGCAGCCACAAAATTAAAAGATGCTTGCTCCTTGGGAGGAAAAGCATGGCAAACCTAGATAACATATTAAAAAGTTGAGACATCGTTTTGCTAACAACGGTTTGTATAGTCAAATCTATGGTTTTTCCAATAGTCGTGTAGAGATATGAGAGTTGGACCATAAAGAACCATAAAGAAGGCTGAGTACCAAGAAAAGAAAATTTATGCTTTTGAATTGTGGTTCTGGAGAAGACTACAAGGAAATCAAACCAGTCAATCCTAAAGGAAATCGATATTGAACAGAATATTCATTGGAAGGACTGATGCTGAAGTTGAAACTCCAACACTTTGCCCACCTGTAGCAAATAGGTGACTCACTGGACAAGATCCTGATGCTGGAAAACAAAAGGCAAAAGGAGAAGAGGGTGGCAGAGGATGAGATGGTTAGGTAGTGTCACCAATTTAATGGACATGAATTTGAGAAAACTCCTGGAGATAGTGAAAGACAGGGAAGCCTTGAATGTTGCAGTCCATGGGGTTACAAAGAGTCGAACATGACTTAGCAACTGAACAACAACAACAAATACACTATTCATAAATAATAATATAATGGATTACAGATGAATGTCACAGTTGTTTCATAATATTTTTTGGTTTTCTTCTCAACATCTTAAAATCTCATTCTGTTTTTTCCTATATTATATCGGTTAAATTTCTGAATCCACATTTCTAGTTTGGATTCTGGCTTCCACATTCATTACTGCTGAATAAAGTATTAATACTTAGTCACCCTCTTGGCCTCAGTGTCACAATATGTGAAATGAGGAAATAAACATCACCCACCTTAACAGAATCAACTATTACGAGGATTAAATGAGCTAAGGACTTAGACTTGTGTGCAACAGAGACAAAGCACACAATAAATGTCAGCGATTTATATTGGCACAAAATTGTAGAAAGTAAATCCAACTTTTATATTTTAAGAATTTGAAATAGAAATCTATCCATCTCAAGAATTTGCAGCTTTGAAAGGTAAATCTATTGAAGCAATAATACACTTTTCAAATTTTTCTCTTAAAAAGACTTCTTTGTTTCTATGTGAGCTACATGTTAAGATAGGGTACATCTGGATAAGTGTTTATCTAAGTAGAATCGGGGCAGGGGAAGCTTCCCTGGTGGCTCAGAAGGTAGAGAATCTACCTGTAATGTAGAAGACCCAGGTTCTATCCCTGGGTCAGGAAGATCCCTTGGAGAAGGTAATGGCCACCCACTCCAGTATTTGTGCCTCATAATCTTTCACAACCCTTAGGTAAAAGAACTGAACTGCTAGCCTGGAAATGAGAAAAGAGAGAGGTAATAAATCTGAATATTCTAAGTGAAAGATAAACTTTCTCTTTATTTTTCTTCTATTCAAGTGAAATTTATGTTGAGATGTTAATTTTATGTTGATCACATTATGAGTATCTTGCACAATAATTTCAAATTTGTTCTACTAAATTGAAAAACTATATGATCCTTAGCACACTTTAACCACTAACAATTTTCCATTAGTTTAAATATGGCAAAAGATATATTTTTCTGTCAGTCTATATATGCTATATGTGCTTTAAATATATTAACATTAATACTGTCAAGTAACATATTTATTTCACTTGTTTGAAAGAAAAGATATGTAAATATATTTCATTAAAATCTAATTATAAAAAGCAATCCTCATTGTCAAGCCAACCAGCCAATGAAGATTCATCTTCAGGAGAAAAGACTTAAATCATCAAATAAACCTGCTAATAATAAGTCAATATTTTCACTTACTTAATTCTGGATACAATAGAAAAAGGAAGAGGGAAGGTGGAAGGAGGAAGGAGGAGATGACTCAGAATATTGTCTCTATGAAATAAGACATCAACCCCTCCAACATTTCTTTAGAAAGTGTTGAAGGGACTCCCTGAGGAATTAAGCCTTTGATTGATATTCTGGAGATTTTTAAAGACTGGGCAATGAATCCTAGAAAGATTCAGGAGAGATGAGAAGTTTGCCTTTTTATTTTCTTTTGTGTAGAATAGGAGATTGTGAAAGGCAAAGTTAGGAAGATGAACTGGCAAATGTCAGAAGTTCCTCAAGCAAGGAAACTGTATAGAAAATCACAACTGGAAATTGAAGGTTGAGAAATTAATTATCTTACAGGTATGTGTTTCTATATAGTCTAGGAGGAGTGTCTGAGACCCTGGTTATTATACTCCATTCTGAATACTACTGGTATTGCATATACAAAATGCCCAGTGGATTCTTTTATTCAAATAATTCAAAAATGGGAGCCACACTGTCTCCGAAGTACAAAAGATGCAAAAGAGAGTAAGAGACAAAAGGACCTTTTTTGATGGAGCAACTATTTCAGGGAGGTAGACAGAATATAAACAAGAAATCAAATGAACAAGATAAATCATCTTGAACAGTCATATATATTACATAAAAAATAATTGCAGTATTGCAACAAAGCAATAACAAGTGAAGGGAAAAGTGTGGAGGTGGGATGTTTGAGGTGAATGAAGATCAGTGGGAAGAGCATTTCCAGCAAAGGCAACATCAAGGACAAACTCCCCAGTTACCATGAATTACTTACAGTTTAACATTTGGGTAGTTTTAATCACTTCATACAGTTTAAAAAAAGCAATTTTATACTATACTATTATAAAGGAACTAATCCACTGTATTACTAAATAATCATTAGGAAGAAGTAGGAAGAATAACAGCACTCCACAGAGAAAGTGAAAGTGGAGTCACTCAGTCGTGTCCGACTCACTGCGACCCCTTGAACTGTTGCCTACCAGGCTCCTCTCTCCATGGGATTCTTCAAGCAAGAATACTGGAGTGGGTTGCCATTTCCTTCTCTAGGGGATCTTCCCAACCCAGAGATCATTAGAGAGCATTAAATGCCTCTGTTTGGGGCTCACTCAAGTTTTTGAATTTTTGTTAATGGAAGAACTCTATGTGATGTACTGGACTTCAGCCTGAAAGCTGTATTGCTTCTATTACCAGTAGAGCTGGACCAAACTCCTATGTGTAAATCTCTTCATGGTAAACAGTGAAGTTGTTTTGAAGCCTAGAAACTCTTTCAGGACACTAGAGTGTCATTTAGTAAATAACCACAGCTACACACTATGGCTGCAGCAACCAGAGGCACAAGTGTCTAATCATAATATGTTCATTTGTCCGCGAGATGTGTCTCTCGCACTCTGCAGTGATTAATTCACTTAAGGCCATGTAGACAGAGTAAGAGCAGTAGGAGTTTGAGAAATCAAGTGAAGAAAGCAGGCAACAAGGTGAAAAGTACTGACACAGATACAGGACATTTCCAAAGAATGTAAATCCGTTTATAAATAAATGATTCAGCATGTCCCTGTGCTCAGTCACTTCAGTCGTGTCCAACTCCCTGCGACCCCATAGACTTAGTCCAGCAGGCTGCTCTGTCCATGGGCTTCTCCAGGCAAGAATACAGGAGTGGGTTGCCACACCCTCCAGCAGGGGATCTTCCTGACCCAGCTATCAAACCCACATCTTCTGAATTTCGTGCATTGCAGGCAGATTTTTTTATGCACTGAGCCACCAGGGAAGCCCAAATAATTCAGCAAACTTTATATCAAAAGCTCCTACAAAGGGAGGGATCTTTACTAGACATAAAGGAGAATGCAAAATACATAGAAACTGCTCCCTCTTGCCCTTAAGAAGTATTTAATTAATTAACCTAACACAAAAAGAAACAGAGACCAATGTTAATGATACTGTTCAGTTTGGTTTGACTGAATCGCTCAGTAGTGTCCGACTCTTTGCAACCCCATCGACAATAGCATGCCAGGCTTCCCTGCCCTCACTAACTCCCAGAGCCTCCTCAAACTCATGCCCATCGTGTCGGTAATGCCATCCAACCATCTCATCCTCTGTCGTCCCTTTCTCCTCCCGCCCTCAATTCTTTCCAGCATCCGGGTCTTTTCCAAAGAGTCAGTTCTTCACATCAGGTGGCCAAAGTGTTGGAGTTTCAGCTTCAACATCAGTCCTTTCAATGAACATTCAGGACTGATTTCCTTTAGGATGGATTGCTTGGATCTCCTTGCAGTCCAAGGGACTCTGAAGAGTCTTCTCCAACACCACAGTTCAAAAGCATCAATTCTTCAGTGCTCAGCTTTCTTTATAGTCCAACTCTCACATCCACACTTGACTACTGGAAAAACCATAGCTTTGAC
The DNA here is from genome assembly GCF_054371585.1 of Giraffa tippelskirchi. Taxonomy (NCBI): domain Eukaryota; kingdom Metazoa; phylum Chordata; class Mammalia; order Artiodactyla; family Giraffidae; genus Giraffa; species Giraffa tippelskirchi. The sequence goes on along the minus strand of NC_137275.1, from coordinate 76,324,111 downwards.
TAGACGGATCTCTGTTGGTAATGTCTCTGCTTTTTAATATGCTGTATAGATTGGTCATAGCTTTTCTTCCAAGGAGTAAGCATCTTTTAATTTCATGGCTGCAGTCACCATCTGCAGTGATTTTGGAAAAAAAATAAAGTCAGCCACTGTTTCCACTGTTTCCCCATCTATTTGCCATGACGTGAAGGGACAGATGCCCTGATCTTAGTTTTCTGAATGTTGAGCTTTAAGCCACTTTTTCACTCTCCTCTTTCACTTTCATCACGAGGCTCTTTAGTTCTTCTTCACTTTCTGCCATAGGGTGGTGTCATCTGCATATCTGAGGTTATTGATATTTCTCCTGGCAATCTTGATTCCAGCTTGTGTTTCTTCCAGCCCAGCATTTCTCATGATGTACTCTGCATATAAGTTAAATAAGCAGGGTGACAATATATAGCCTTGACGTACTCCTTTCCCAATTTGGAACCAGTCTGTTGTTCCATGTCCAGTTCTAGCTGTTGCTTCTTGACCTGCATACAGATTTCTCAGGAAGCAAGTCAGGTGGTCTGATATTCCCATCTCTTTCAGAATTTTCCACAGTTTGTTGTGATCCATGCAGTCAAAGGCTTTGGCCTAGTCAATAAAGCAAAAGCAGGTATTTTTTGTGGAACTTTCTTGCTTTTTCGATGATCCAGCAGATGTTGGCAATTTGATCTCTGGCTCTTCTCCCTTTTCTAAATCCAGCTTGAACTAATAAAATTATAGTTCTGAGAAGAAAAGAAAATTACACAGGCTGCATAAATAGACATTTAATAAAGAAGCATACAAAGGCATGAATATTTGAGACCAAACAGTCTTCCTAATGTTTTTGAGATTTCAGGGATTGAGGAGTTCATTTATTCAATAATCATTCATTGAAGAAATGCTCAACATCACTAATCATCAGGGAAATGCAAATCAAAACCACAATGAGCTATCACCACACAACTGTCAGATGGCTATCATCAAAAAGAATACAAAAAACAAATGTTGGTAGGGATGTGTAGAAAAAGGAACCCTCATACACTGTCATTGAGAAATTAAATTGGTGCAGCCACTGTGGAAAACTATGAAGGGGTCTCAAAAAACTAAAAAAAGAACTACCATAGGACTATCCAAAAACAAAAACGCTAATTTGAAAAGATACATGCACTCAATGTTCATAGAAGCATTATTTACAATTGCCAAGAAACAGAAGCAAACTAAGTGTCCATCAACAATTAAATGAATATATAAAATAGGGTATACAGACAACAGGAATATTTTTAAGCCATAAAAAATTAAAGTTTGTATTTGCAAGAACATGAATCAACTTGGAGGGCATTATGTTAAGTGATTAAGTCAGTCTGAGACAAATACTGTATGATATCACATATGTGAGGAATATAAAAAATACAACAAAACTAGTGGACATAACCCAAAAAAAGCAGACTCACAGATACAGAGAACGAACTAGTGGCTACCAGTCAGGAGAGGGAGTGGGGATGGGTAATAATAAGGGTAGAGGAATAACAGATACAAACTATTAGGTATAAAATAAGCTACAGGGATATACCTCACAATATAGCCAATATTTTATAAAAACTATGCAATGAGTATAAGCTTTAAAAATTATGAGTTACTATATGACATACCTGTAACTTATAACATATTGTATAGCAACTATACTATATAGTATATATACAACTTTAACTTCTTAAAAATGTCTGTATTCTGTTTTAGGCTAAACAATGAGGATGCTCTTCTCTTTCCTCTCTCTCTTTATTTACTTGTTGTTGGGCCATGGGATGTAAGAGGTATAAAACCCTGAGTCTAACTAATGATCATTGAAGCCAGTTGTTCTCAAAATATATTCCCAGTCCAGCAGCAGCAGCATCACCTGGAAAATCATTAGAAATTCAAATATTGGGAGCACATCCACAGAAATGCTTAATCAGAACCTATGGGTATCACCTCCTACAATCTACACAATTTCCAAGAGCCCCAAATGATTCTAATGTATCGGTGCAGGCTAAAGATTGAACACCACTGATCTAAGCTAACCAAGGAAGAATTTGGAAGCTGCTGCTGCTGCTAAGTCGCGTCAGTCGTGTCCGACTCTCTGCGACCCCATACACGGCAGCCCACCAGGCTTCCCCATCCCTAGGATTCTGCAGGCAAGAACACTGGAGTGGGCTGCCATTTCCTTCTCCAATGATGAAAGTGAAAAGTGAAAGTTAAGTCGCTCAGTTGTGTCGGACTCTTAGCGACCCCATGGACTGCAGCCTACCAGGCTCCTCTGTCCATGGGATTTTACAGGCAAGAGTACTGGAGTGGGTCGCCAGTGCCTTCTCCAATTTGGAAGCTAACATGAGGTAATTACTTGCTATCAAACAGCAGAACAAGGACTAGCAACATGATTTCTAACTTATAAGAGAGGATTCTTTCTACTCACCATAAAAAATGCAAGTTTTCTACTGAGTTCAGTAATTTTTTAAAAATTTCCACCTTTTGAAACACGAGCCCTGGGAAATCTAAAAGCTTCTTATAGTAGTGTGCATGTTATTAAAACTGTACTGTTTTCACATTCTGATGAACTAAACAAACTAAGAACATAAATGTAAATCTCTTATATTTTTTATTAAATTCGAATTATTTTTTAAAGCACAGTACATGGTACTCTTTTCCTGTTTTTCTTTAGGAGCTTTTCTTTTTATTTCTTACTGATATGTTAAGTGCTCTTTAATACTAAGAACACAGTTTTTTATAATATTTAAGTATTTTCCTGTTTCACTTTTGATATTTTAACATTTTGAATGTTTTGTTTATGTGTAATCTGAAACATACACATCCTCATTATTTTTCAGTGTTTTACACCGGGAAAAGTGTTGTCTTTCCTAATAGAAGGTGAAATTTTGCCTATTAGCGTTAGCTGCTCAGTCAGGCCCAACTCTTTGTGACCCCATGGACTATAGTTCGCCAGGCTCCTCATCCATGGAATTCTCCAGGCAAGAATACTGGAATGGGTTGCCATTTCCTTCTCCAGGGGATCTTTCTGACCCAGGGATCAAACCCAGGTCTCTTGCATTGCAGGCAGATTCTTTACCATCTGAGCTACCAGGGAGCCTTAATATTTAAGTATTTTCCTATTTCAATTTTGATATTTTAATATTTTGAAAGTTTTATTTTTATGTAATCTGAAACATGCACATCCTCCATTATCTCTCAGTGTTTTACACTGTGAAAAATTTTGTTTTTCTCTAATAGAATGTGAAATTTTGCCTGCTACTTCTTCAAATGTTTCTAAGCTCTTTTTTATGTTTAATTCATCTATATTTTTAAGTGTTAGTACTAAATTTTAGTATTTATGAGAATCAGAATAACCTAGAGGCCTTTTTAACACAGAAATTATCGAATCCCGACCCCACAGTTTCTGAAACAGTAGGTTTGATACAGTAGCTTTATGCACTTTTAATACATCCCCAGATGTTGATGCTGCTAGTTCTAGACCACACTTTGATAACCACTGGATAAAGAAACTGATCAATAAACAAAAAACTCTCTACGTGCATATAGGATTTGGGTATTGTGTACTACACTAATTTAACGACTAACATAAGATGCAAACGGGTGACATCAGAATGAGATAAAGTTTTGGACTATAGTACAGGTATCTTTCAATGTCATGAGTATGAATTCTTCTCAGAGGAAACAACACAGCACTAAGACTCAAGAATATATCTATAATAAATGCACATTGAATTTAAGTTAAATAAAGCTTCAAAAGTTCACACTGCCTGAGAATAACATGCTTTTTAATTAAAAGCTAATTAGTCTCTTCAGTTAACTGTCATCACTGGAAAAATATTTATAAAGAAAGTATCTATCAAAAAATTTATGTAAGAATTCTATAAATTACTTTAATGACCCAAACTAATCATTTTTTGCTTCACTGAAATTTAATTATCAATTTAACTGAAGTCATAATGCCTGCTTCCTTTCCTAGTATAAACAATGAAATTGCAAAATACAAGAAAAGAATTTTTAATTAAAGGACTTAATCCAAATATTATAAACTCCATTTAATAGAGATATTTAGTAGAATATTAAGTAACATAATCATGTAAAACACTGCTATTGAATCTGATTTTAAAGTCATATCAAAATGGTTGAATAGTTTTAAATCACAAATTCTATGAAGTATTAGGGTTTCTATGAAAAAGAAGATTCCCTATGAAGTTCACTTGAAAGATAATGTCAGTAGAATAACTTGTTATCACTAAATAATGGTCTCTCACTTCTCATACAGTAGATTGCAGGGAAGAAATAAATGGGAAATAAATATCCAGGAAACCTAAGACATTTATTTTTAGGAGTGGAGAAAGCAACCCTAGAGAAATGCTGCATGACAATCATTTTACTACTTTAAACCAAAGGCTTTCTTAACTTTGATCACTTAGCACAAACCCACCCCTTTTTTTCTGCATATAAAACTCTCATCAGTATCAATAGGATCTAAAAATGAATTGAACAGAGTAATGGGTCTTAATCAGACACTTCTGAAATACAGTACTCGAAAGGTCTCCTGCATGAATTATACAACTCCTTTAGTTATCTCTCAGTTATCTCCAAGAAGTGCAAAGGAAACAGCCTCTCAGTCCTCTCTGACTCTTTGCGACCCCATGGACTATACAGTCCATGGATTTCTCCAGGCCAGAATACTAGAGTGGGTAGCCTTTCCCTTCTCCAGGGGCTCTTCCTAAACCAGGGATTGAACCCAGGTCTCCTGCATTGCAGGTGGATTTTTTTACCAGCTGAGCCACAACAGAAGCCCACACACTCTACAGCAATTTAAAAAGACAGGGTATATAGGTGTGTTGAATAATAATACTTAGGGATTTGTAACAGAGCCCTCGTCTCACACGCCAATATTCTCCAAGCCAGGCTTCAGCAGTACATCAACCAAAAAATTCCAGATGTTTAAGCTGGATTTAGAAAAGGCAGAGGAACCAGAGATCAAATTGCCAACATTCGCTGGATCATTGAAAAAGCAAGAGAGTTCCAGAAAAACATCTGTTTCTGCTTTATTGACTAGGCCAAAGCCTTTGACTGTGTGGATCACAATAAACTGTGGAAAATTCTGAAAGAGATGGCAATACCAGACCACCTGACCTGCCTCCTGAGAAATCTGTATGCAGGTGAAGAAGCAAAAGTTAGAACTGGACATGGAACAACAGACTGGTTCCAAATCGGGAAAGGAGTACGTCAAGGCTGTATATTGTCACCCTGCTTATTTAACTTATATGCAGAGTACATCATGAGAAATGCTGGGCTGGAGGAACCACAAGCTGGAATCAAGATTGCTGGGAGAAATATCAATAACCTCAGATATGCAGAGGACACCATGTTTATGGCAGAAAGCAAAGAACTAAAGAGCCTCAGAGCCTTTTTATGAAAGTGAAAGAGGAGAGTGAAAAGTTAGCTTAAAACTCAACATTCATAAAACTAAGATCATGGTATCTGGTCTCATCACTTCATGGCAAATAGATGGGGAAACAGTGGAAACAGTGACAGACTTTATTTTGGGGGGGCTCCAAAATCACTGCAGATGGTGACTACAGCCATGAAATTAAAAGACACTTGCTCCTTGAAAGAAAAGCTATGACCAGCCTAGACAGCACATTAAAAAGCAGAGACATTACTTTGCCAACAAAGGTCCGTCTAGTCAAGGCTATGGCTTTTCCAGTAGTCATGTATGGATGTGAGAGTTGGTTATAAAGAAAGCTGAGCACTGAAGAACTGATGCTTTTGAAAAAAAAAAAAAAAAGAATTGATGCTTTTGAACTGTGGTGTTGGAGAAGACTCTTGAGAGTCCCTTGGACTGCAAGGAGATCCAACCAGTCCATCCTAGAGGAAATCAGTCCTGAATATTCATTGGAAGGACTGATGTTGAAGTTGAAACTCCAATACTTTCGCCACCTGATGGTAAGAACTGACTCATCTGAAAAGACCCTGATGCTGCAAAGGATTGAGGGCAGGAGGAGAAGGGGACAACAGAGAATGAGATGGTTGGATGGCATCACCAACTCAATGGACATGAGTTTGAGTAGACTATGGGAGTTGGTGATGGACAGGAAGGCCTGGCATCCTGCAGTTCATGGGGTCACAAACAGTCAGACACGACTGAGCGACTGAACTGAACTCAACTGAACAGACCCCTGCTGATATGGTAATCTGGCTAAGTTGAGATGAGCATCTGAAACAATAATTATTTCAGTGAGTATAAATCTCAATTTTCAGTTCTATACCTATATTACATTTATTTAACCATTTAAAATACTTTAAAAATACTAATGTCAATAAATTAAAAGTCATTCATTTGCTAGGCTGCATTAGAGATATTAACTATTAGCAACAATAAATATATATATACACAACATATGTTTACATACATTTATATATAATTTAACATAGTTTTTAGAAGGATTCACACGTTTACATTAGCTCAGATGGTAAATAAAGAATCTGCCTGCAATGCAGGAGATCCAGGTCCAATCCCTGGGTTGGGAAGATCCCCTAGAGAAGGAAATGGCTACCCACTCCAGTATTCTTGCCTGGAGAATCCCATGGACTGAGGACCCTGGATGTCTACAGTTCATAGGGTCACAAAGAGTTGGACACAACTGAATGATTAATAGTTACTTACATTTACTTAAGAAAAATATACACATAAAACAAAGCTCTCATTAAGCATAAAAAGAAATAACATGGCATAAGATGATAAGCAATATACAAACCAAGTACAGTAAGAGATAACTTTTAGTGAAACTAGAATAAAAGCTTTATAAGTGAGTATCAACAACTAAAAAGCACTGAAAAGTATTTACTCAAGTCTACTTGGTATGCAGATGCAATTAAACTGGTTTATAAAACCAAGATACCATATGGTTCTTAGTTTCCCAAAATTGGATTTCATATTCTGGTGTCTGAGCCCAGTACTGCTGATACAAGAAAGCTTTGCCCAGTCATCTTTAAAATCTGGTTAAGGAAATACAGTGTCTTATCCAATCAAAATGTGTGAGAGTTAAATGCAGCCAAAAAGACACTTCGGTCACAGTATTCCCATAGTGACTCAAGTTAGATTTTTTTCCCAGTGAATAAACTAGTGCTGTCTCAGTTACATAGTTCTGCTTATATTTAAGTTTAAAAGTTCAGGTTTCTGAAGTAATTGACATTTATGTAGTCATACATGTATTTTGTGGACATATGTGGTCCACTGGAGAAGGGAATGGCAAACCACTTCAGTATTCTTGCCTTGAGAACCCCATGAATAGTATGAAAAGGCGAAAAGATATGACACTGAAAGATGAACTCCGCAGGTCGGTAGGTGTCCAATATGCTACTGGAGATCAGTGGAGAAATAACTCCAGAAAGAATGAAAACACAGAGCCAAAGCAAAAACAACACCCAGTTGTGAATGGGACTGGTGACAGAAGCAAGGTCTGATGCTGTAAAGAGCATTATTGCACAGGAACCTGGAATGTTAGGTCCATGAATCAAAGCAAATTGGAAGTGGTCAAACAGGAGATGGCAAGAGTGAACATTGACATTTTAGGAATCAGTGAACTAGGATGGACTGCAATGGGTGAATTTAACTCAGATGACCATTATATCTACTACTGTAGGTAGGAATCCCTTAGAAGAAATGGAGTGGCCATGATAGTCAACAATAGAGTCTGAAATGCAATACTTGGGTACAGTCTCAAAAACGACAGAATGATCTCCGTTCATTACCAAGGCAAACCACTCAAAATCATGGTAATTCAAGTCTATGCACCAACCAGTAACACCGAAGAAGCTGAAGTTGAACAGTTCTATGAAGACCTACAAGACTTTCTAGAACTAACACCCAAAAAACATGTCCTTTTCATTATAGGGGACTGGAATGAAAAAGTAGGAGGTCAAGAAACACCTGGAGTAACAGGCAAATTTGGCCTTGGAGTACAGAATGAAGCAGGACAAAGGCTAATGAGTTCTGCCAAGGGAATGCACTGGTCACAGCAAACACCCTCTTCCAACAACATAAGAGAAGACTCTATACATGGACATCACCAGATGGTCGACACCAAAATGAGATTGATTATATTCTTTGCAGCCAAAGATGGAGAAGCTCTATACAGTTAGCAAAAACAAGACCTGGAGCTGACTGTGGCTCGGATCATGAACTCCTTATTGCCAAATTCAGACTGAAACTGAAGAAAGTGGAGAAAGCCACTAGACCATTCAGGTATGACCTAAATCAAACCCCTTATGACTACACAGTGGAAGTGAGAAACAGATTTAAGGGACTAGATCTGATAGACAGAGTGCCTGATGAACTATGGATGGAGGTTCGTGACATTGTACAGGAGACAGGAATCAAGACCATCTCCAAGGAAAAGAAATGCAAAAAAGCAAAATGGCTGTCTGAGGAGGCCTTACAAATAGCTGGGAAAAGACGGGAAGCGAAAAGCAAAGGAGAAAAGGAAAGATATACCCATTTGAATCCAGAGTTCCAAAGAACAGCAAGGAGATAAAAGAAATCCTTCCTCAGTGATCAATGCAAATAAATAGAGGAAAACAATAGAATGGGAAAGGCTAGGAATCTTCAAGAAAATTAGAGATACCAAGGAAACATTTCATACAAAGATGAGCTCAATAAAGGACAGAAATGGTAGGAATCTACCATTTCAGAGGCAGAAGATATTAAGAAGAGGTGGCAAGAATACACAGAAGAACTGTACTAAAAGATCTTTACAACCCAGATAATCACGATGGTGTGATCACTCACTTAGAGCCAGACATCCTGGAATGTGAAGTCAAGTGGGCCTTAGGAAGCATCACTACGAACAAAGCTAGTCAAGGTGATGGAATTCCAGTTGAATTATTTCAAATCCTAAAAGATGATGCTATAAAAGTGCTGCACTCAATATGCCAGCAAATTTGGAAAACTCAGCAGTGACCACAGGAGTGGAAAAGGTCAGTTTTCATTCCAATCCCAAAGAAAGGCAATGCCAAAGAATGCTCAAAGTACTGCACATTTGCACTCATCTCACACACTAGCAAAGTAATGCTCAAAATTCTCCAAGCCAGGCTTCAATAGTACGTGAACTCTCACTGAAGGACAGAGGATATTTGGAAAATTGCATGTGCACATGTAAGTGAGGGTCTAGGTTATGTGTGATTTATAGCCTCTAGATTTCTACTTTCTTGGTTATCTTGTGTGAGTCCACAAACTTCAACTCTCAAAAACAGGCTTATTTATTGGGAGTAAGGGACACCCAGCAGCTATATGATAAAAAAAAACAGCACAGTACTCCTGTTCCCTTTCGTCCCATCTATCCAAAGCTGTGGAATTGCTTAATGTTGTATTCAGTTAGTCCTTGTGAATAAAAAAAGAAGAGTAAAGAATAAAAGAAGGTGCAGGACAGAGAGGAAGGAAGGAAAGGTAGCAAAGGAGAGAGGAGGGGGAAAGAGGCACAAAGAGACAGGGTGTGATATGACCTCAGTACTTGTTCTGAGAAATATTTTCTAAAGGCAGAAACATTCATCATCATAATCTGTCTATTTGATGTGGAACAGTGGCTTTACTCCTTTAGTCCTCAGATTCTTGAAATATGCAAAATAAATAAAACTGGTGAGTTTATAATCTCCTTTTACAAATTTTTAGAAACTGTCTCTTCATATTCTTTAGGAAATCCCTTTTTACTTCATATTTTATTAAGATGGGCTTTTGAAGAGTATTTAAGGCAATGTCTGATATAAATTTACTTGGCAAAAAAAGCCTTTTGACTATTATCATTTTTAAACAGCATGAGAATTTTAGATTCTTTGCCTAGATTACCTTGGCAGAGAAAATACCAAAGATTCATTTCACAATAAACTCTTAATATTGACTAGCATTCACACAATAATACTAGACACAGCTACTTCAGAGAGCAAGTTACATCTAGAGGGTGGGTTTCTAAAACTCTGTACCATATTAAAGCCTATGGATTACAATAATCATTAGAAGCAGTAGTAGGTAGGCATGGCTGTCCACATATTAGTTGAATGGAGAATCATTTCTCTTAGTTGATGTGTCCCGCTATGTCCCAGTTACTTCCACATAATTAAAAAATATACATTGGAAACAGTACAGTAAGAAGCAGAAAAGAACCTAACCAAGATTTGTTTTCATTATGGAAATGCCAGAAGTAGAATGCTAGTTCTTTGATTCAATTTCTATTCTATTCATCTTGAGGATTCCAATATCTTCCTAGGAAACTTTTTGTTTTTCATTTTGAATCACTGCTATATGGCTACTACTTACAGTATATAATGAATATTAGTAGCACTTAGATTTCATACCTTAGTTTTCATAGTGGATTGCCATATGACCCACATTCTTATGTGTGTGCTAAGTTGCTTCAGTCATGTGCAACTGTTTGCAAGCCCATGGACTTCAGATTGCTTGGCTCCTCCATCCATGGGATTCTCCAGGCAAGAATATTGTAGTGGGTTGTCATTCCCTCCTCCAAGGGATCTTTCCAACCCAGTGGTTGAACCCACGTCTCCTGCGGCTCCTGTACTACAGGTGGATTCTTTACCACTGACTCATGGGAGAAGTCATCCTTATCTTTCTCAAATTCCAACATCACACTGACAGAAGTATTTGCATACAGTCTACCTATTTTTATTCCAGAAAATTTCAAAATACAACCTATCCAGCAGAATACAGGCATCTGTACCTTTATATTCTCCTCAGTTTAACATATTTCAATAATGACTAGACTACATCACATCCAAAATGGAAAACAGTTTTCACCTCAAGCTCAATTTAATTAGAGGGCCTATTTGAAATACTGAGAATAGTTGTGAGGTCTAGCCAAGCTTAGTGGCTCAGTGGGAAAAAGTGCCATATAGATAACACATAACAGGGTCAATGGCGGGAAAATCGGCCATCTATGTGCTGTGTATTTCCCACCATAATCTGGGCTCTCTTAGATGTGAACTTATTCTTACCAAAAAAGTACAAAAAAAAAAAAAACCCTAGGGTCATTAATTAAGCACATGACTTTCCAACCACCAGCCAAAGACATCAAATTTTCACTTCCTTAACCTATATTCTACCAGCTCCGCTTTTCAGCAACAGCTCAGTTACTCTTTCTCTTCCTTTTCCTTAGTTCTGAATTCATACAAGAGAATTTTTCAGTGTAATTTGAGTTAGAAAAGACTTAAACACATTTTCTGCTACATCAAAGGCTGAGGAAACACAAACAATCAATAGTAATCAATAAAAATGCTGGGATATCCTAAGTTGTAAGCTAGAATATTACATAATTATTAAAGCTATGGTCTTAGATTCAAGATGTTGTAAATATCACTGATGGCCAATAACAGATTTGCCCCAAACTCTTAACGCACTTTATAATTCTACGTGTTTGGACAAATTTACAATGACATGAATCTATTATTATGGTATCATACAATGTATTTCACTGCCCTAAAAATTGTCTGTGTTCTACCTATTTATCCCTCTCTTTCTCATCACTTTACTTTTTCAAGTCTTAGTTTCCTCAACAGTAAAACAGATGTGATAACATCTGTTCAAGTGAACATAAAGAGTAAGTAATATGAAGTGTTATACTATGAAGTGTTATACACAGTATGTGAAAGATTGTTCAATGTGTTTTTAATGAACTTTTTAAAGCCCAGTACTCTACAAATCCATAGTAATTTTTTTTATTGTTTGCCATTATGACTTCCATACCCAATGCTATGAATCTGCCAAATGGAGGAGAAGTCCTATGGTACCTCCCCACTGTTCTTTCTTGAAGCCTGGGTAAAGCTCTACTCCAAGATAAATTCTTTCTCACTCAAAGTTAAATGAGGTAGGAAGTAGTGGCAGTGCGGAATTTGGGCACAAAATGATGATGAAGTGTTGCCTTAATTGGGTCCAATGTTTCAAAACATATATGAGTAGTATCTACCTACAAACATTTTTATTTGCATTACCCTTAAAAATGGAGGGAGGGCTACCTTACCCACAGGCTACTTTTACTCCCATCAAATACAGCTAGTAAGACCCAACAACCTGAAACAATGCACAGATGCCTCCTTTCCTTCCTCCCTTCAATGCACATTATTTCTTGTTCCTGGGAGAATTACTTCTGTTGCTCTAAGTGCAAAACACAAAATCAATACTTCTGCTAAGTTGGATTATAGGATAGAAAGAATTTCCCTCGTGTTCGGAACTTGACTTGAGAATGTGTTTTTTAGTGAAGAGGCAAAGTTATGTATATTTGGGAGACAATGAAATATGACAATTGATTTTGTGTTATATTAACTATAAATTTATTTTTCTGAATTAGCATGAAAATGCATTACTATAAAATAAAAACCATAAAGAAAAATATTTGATCTGATTAAAGATCCCAATTTAAAAATCTGGTTTTGGAACATATAGATGGAGATATCATACTTACTTGAAATCAACAGTGATTTATGAACAATGTAGAGGAAATAATTTCATGCATTTTCTAAACCACACAGCAGTCGAGTTTAGTTCTCTAATGATAATTTTTAGAGAAACTAAACAATGACAAAATCAAGATTGCCAGGAGAAATATCAATAAACTCAGATATGCAGATGATGCCACTGTTATGGCAGAAAGCAAAGAGGAACTGAAGAGCCTCGACAGAAGTGAAAGAGGAAAGTGAAAAAGCTGGCTTAAAAGTAAACATTCAAAAAACTAAGATCATGGCATCTGGTTCCATCACTTCATGGGAAATAGATGGGGAACAATGGGAACAGTGACAGACTTTTATTTCCTTGAGCTCCAAAATCACTGCAAATGGTGGGTGCAGCGATGAAATTAAAAGACGCTTGCTCCTTGAAAGCAAAGCTATGACCAATCTAGACAGCATATTAAAAAGCAGAGACATTACTTTGCCAACAAAGGTTCATATAGTCAAAGCTATATTTTTTCCAGTAGAGTCATGTATGGATGTGAGAGTTGAACCATAAAGAAAGCTAAGCACTGAAGAATTGATGCTTTTGAACTGTGGTGTTGGAGAAGACTCTTGAGTCCTGTGGACTGCAAGAAGATCAAACTAGTCAATCCTAAAGGAAATCAGTCTTAAATATTCATTGGAAGGACTTATGCTGAAGCTGAAGCTCCAATACTTTGGCCACCTGAGGGGAGGAACTAACTCATTAGAAAAGACCTGATGCTGGGAAAGATTGAAGGCGGGAGGAGAAGGGGACAACAGAGGATAAGATGGTTGGATGGTATCACCAACTTGATGGACATGAGTTTGAGCAAGCTCAAGAAGTTGGTGATGGACAGGGAAGCCTGGTGTGCTCCAGTCTGTGGGGTCACAAAGAGTCAGACATGACTGAGCTACTGAACTAAACTGAATGATAATTATTAAGTTCTGTGACAACAATTATGAAAGAAATAACTGGCAAAGGAAAGAAGGAAGAGAATGTGCAGGAGACAAAAGAGAACTGATTTTATTCTTTCTTTAAAAAATCTGTTTTGATACTTTATATTGAATCATATAACATGAAATACTGTAATTTTAAAATGAATGATGGTCGTTGTCAGTTTCATTATAATAATTGCTACGTTTCTTGGAGTTGTATTTTATCAAGTGATTGCAATTTTAAATATTAGGCTATGCTCATAAGTGAAATAATTTAAAGGTGAATGTTAAAACACCAGGGTTCTAACATCTAGAGCTGCTGAACAGCCAATGAAGTTAAGTACGTTGCTGCTAAATATCTGAAGGCTTACAGCATACAGAGACCTGTATTTGAAAGGCTAAAAATACTTTAAGATTACAACAGAAGTATTTAATTAGAGCCTCAAGATGTGACTGTCAGAAGACGGCAGTGCATTTTATTCTATGTATCTATTCAATCAAGAAAATGAAACACAATGATGACAAAATTATTTCTCTTATAGAAGTACTATAAAAGATATTATCCTTAAGATCAAGTAATTAATATTTCATAGAGTAAAATAGCTAGATTCAGCATTCAGTATGAAATGTCCTCTCCACACTGCACTCAGTAAGATACATTTGATTTTGAATAAACCCTGAACATAACCTCACAGTAGACTACAGAATATTTGATTTTAATTTCTGATAGCTTCTTTCACTGGCATTTTTTTATGGGCCCAGGACACATCTGCTGAACTACTCTGTTGGCATTTTTTAAAATAAAGCAATATGAGCAGATGTGTCTTTAAAATTATTTGATATAATCGTTTAATAACAGTTTTATTGCTATGTCATTATGTTCTAGAAAAAATTATTAACCAACTGTAATTTTATGCTGATGATACATAATCATTTATCACAAATTCACCAGGTTGGTTTTAAATAATTAACTGTGATTCCTCCAACTTTGACATGCAAATATACATATAAATGTATATATCTTTATGTACAATATATGTATTATTTTAAATTTAACCATTCTTCAATGCAGCTTTTTAATATAATACCCATGTTGAAATCCATTTTGGACTTTCGGCAAAGTCCAAAAGATAAAGCTAATTACATTATATTGCTCTGGCAATATGTACATGTAAAATGACTATATACCAATAATACTAACTTTGGTATAATTCCTTTAAGAACTTCAAAATGGTCAAGAGATTACAAGTTCTTTCTCCTCAATATAAACCCATAAAGGTCTATTTGTTCACAAAAATTAAAGATCATAAAACATAAGTTATCTGAAATACAAGAATATTCTTGGGACTTCCCTCATGGCCCTGTGGTTAAGACTTTGCCTTCCAATGCAGGGGTTGTGGGTTCCATTCCTGGTCAGGGAGCTAAGATCCCACATGGCTCCTGACCCAAAAATCAAAACAGAAAACAGAAAAAACACCACAACAAATTCAATAAAGATTTTTTAAATGGTCTACATTAAAAAAAATATTTTAAACAAAGAATTACTATCTACAGAGGTGGCTGTTTGTTTTTTAGCCACTAAGTCATGTTGGACTCTTTCGAGACCCCATGGATTATACCCACCCGGGATCCTCTGTTCACAGGATTTCCCAGGTAAGAATACTGGAGTGGGTTAATCCTTTCATTCTCCAGGGGATCTTCCTGACCCAGGGATCAAACTCATGTCTCCTGCATCCAGGCAGATTCTTTACCACTGAGCCAGCAAAGAAGCCCTACAGAGGTGAAGGGGAAATTATATATTTAATTTAAAATAAGATGGATAAATAAGGATATCAGAAAAACAAATTGGGCTATGGTTACTGAGAAAACACAATATGGAATGTATTAAGGGGACCTCTTTTGTAAGGCAATAAATTCAGAATTAACATATCAACTCAGGATGAAAATTCAAAATCCTTCATTTAATAATGATAAAGATAATCTTAATATTCTTGAGAGGAATATTAAGTGCTCAGATAGACAAATAGAAATGTTTAATTATCTAGAAATGTTCAGCAAACTTAGCAATCCTAAACAACACCCAAACTCTGGCAAGAGAAATAAAGTGTTCTGGAGTGCCTTGGATAGCAAAGAGATAAATCCAGTGGATGCTGTCACTATCATTCATCTTTGACTAAAAGGAGAGAAAAAGTGAAAGTGAAGTCACTTAGATGTGTCGGACTCCTTGTGACCCCATGGACAGTAGTTCCCCAGGCTCCTCTGTCTATGGAATTCTCCAGGCAAGAATACTGGAGTGGGTAGCCATTTCCTTCCCCAGGGAACCTTCCCAACACAGGGATCGAACTCAAGTCTCCCACATTGCAGGCAGATTCTTTGCTATCTGAGCTACAGGGAAGCCCAAAGTACTCATAGATATAAAATATTTCTCAATTAAATAATTTAGATATTGGATTAGCCAGTTAAATTGTGTTAAAGACACACAATTGATATTTTAGCATCAGCAACATTATGAAACTCTTTTATGACAAGTTTTCAAGTGCCAAATATATACTGTATAAGAATATACTATGATCCCATTGAGTTAAATATGGTATGTATATGTGGGGCAACCATATAGCTGCTACAGTCATATCTTCCTTCAATAACACCAGTTTTGGAGACCATAAATGATTGACAGCCTCTAGCTGCTGCACCTTGGAATCCATTATAGTATTCATATTGAGAACACTTCCCCAGTCTGCTCCCAGTCAATAACTGAACATGATGGGGCTCCTAGAATCAGGTCAGTCCTATCAAGCACAGAATTCCTTAAGTAGCAGCAACTTTTGCTTAAGAATTAGCTTCTGGACTGGCTAATACTTTTTAAATGATTCTGCTGTCTGAGGTTCTTTCTACCCAATTCTCCCTCTCTTTTCTTCTGAAACAGATGTCAGCTATTTATTGTAGTCTGAAGAATCTCCAAGGCTACTTCTGCTCCCTCCTCTTTATCCTTCACATGTGCTTTGTCCATTAAACCTTTTGTACATCTAGTTTGATTTTGAGGTTTGCTTCATGGGGGACCCAAACATAGAATATAATTTTATTTGTATATAAAAAAGGCTAGAAAGAAATCTATCAAAGCATTATGACTGTTTATCTCTGAGGACTGCAAACATCAAAAAGATACTTTTAATTTTTAAAATCAACATACTTTTCAAAAATTCTTTAAATTCTTTATAAGTATTTCACTTTGATAATTTTTAAATAAATAAATCATTTATTAATAATTATTTTTTAGAATGTAACCATCAAATACAGACTGAAAGTTGGAGTCATTATTCTATAAAGACTATATAATACATTTACTGGCTACAAACTTTGTAACCTCTTACCATCAATCTAGAACCTTAATGTCAACATTATTTCACTTCAAATGAATAGAATTGACAGAAAATTAAGCAGTGTAATAGTTAATTTTATATGTCAACATGGTGGGCCTCATCAAATGGTGAGTGATACTTGGTGGACCTAATCAAATCTGGTGAAGGCCTGAAGACAGCAAAAAGCTGAGTAAGGGAGACTCTCAGCCCTCTCTGCCAGATTTTCTTCAAGTTGGGATATCAGTCTTCTGACTTTGGACTTGGACTCAAACTGAAACTTACATCATTGACTTTTCTGGGTATCTAGCTTACCAACTGCAGATCTTAAGATTAACTGCTGGGGGTTTCTAAAATGATAAAATTTTTCCTCTAAAATCAATAAAAGACAAAGATGTCCATTCTCAACACTTTTATTTAACAAATTATTAGAAGTCCTAGCCACAGAAATCAGATAAGAAATAGAAATAAAAGACATCAAAATTAAAAGGCAAGAAGTAAAACTGCCAAAATTTTCATATGACAATACTATAGGTAGAAAATCACAAGGTTTCCACAAAAAAACAATTAGAATAAATGAATTCAACAAAGCTGCATGCTACAAGATTAATATACAGAAATCTGTTGCTTTTCTCTACAATAATTATGAACAGTCATAAAGTTAAGGAAACAATCCCACCAAAAGAAGTTAAATACCTAGAAATAAACTTAACCAAGGGAAAACAACAGAATGGGAAAGACTAGAGATCTCCTCAAGAAAATTAGAGATATCAAGGGAACATTTCATGCAAAGACGGGTACAATAAAGGACAGAAATAGCAAGGAACAGAAGCAGAAGAGACTAAGAAGAGGAGGCAAGAATACACAGATGAACTGCACAAAAAATGTCTTAATAACCTGGATAACCACAACACTGTGGTCACTAACCTAGAAACAGACATCCTGGATTGTGAAGTCCAGGGCCTTAGGAAGCATTACTACAAAGAAACTTAGTGGAAGTGACTCATTTCCAGCTGAACTATTTCAAATCCTAAAAGATTATGCTGTTAAAGTGCTGCACTTAATATCCCAACAAATTTGGAAAAGTTAGCAATGGCCACAGGACTGGAAAAAGTCTGTTTTCATTCCAATCCCAAAGAAGGGCAATGCCAAAAGAATGCTCAAACTACTGTACAATTGCATTTATTTCACATGCTAGCAATGAAATGCTCAAAATCCTTCAATCTAGGCTGCAATAGTACCTGAACTGAGAGCTTCCAGATGTACAAGCTGGATTGAAAAAAGGCAGAGGAACCGTATTCCAGATTGTCAACATCTGTTGGATCAGAGAAAAAGCAAGGGAATTCCAGAAAAACATATACTTATGATTCATTGACTATACTAAAGCCTTTGACTGTGTGGATAACAACAAACTGTGGAAAATTCTTGAAGCGACAAGAATATCGCTTACCTTACCTGCCTCCTGAGATACGTGCATGCCGGTCAAGAAGCAACAGTCAGAACCAGACATGGAACAACAGACTGGGATCAAAATTGGGAAAGGAGTACATCAAGGCTGTATAGTGTCACCCTGCTTATTTAACTTATATACAGAGTACATCATGAGAAATGCCAGACTGGATGAAGCACAAGCTGGAATCAAGACTGCCAGGAGAAATATCAACAATCTCAGATATGCAGATGATACCACCTTAATGGCAGAAAGTGAAGAGGAACTAAAGAGCCTCTTGAGGAAGGTGAAAGTGGGAAGTGAAAAAGCTGACTTAAAACTCAACATTCAAAAAACAAAGATTATGGCATCTGGCACCACCACTTCATGGAAAATAGATGGGGAAAAAATGGAAAAAAGTGACAGATTTTATTTTGGAGGGCTCCAAAATCACTGATGCTGATGCAGGGAAAGATTGAAGGCAGGAAGTGAAAGAGATGACGGAGGACAAGATGGTTGGATGGCATCACTGACTCAATGGATATGAGTTTGAGCTCATGTGAGATAGTGAAGGACAGGGAATCCTGGCTTGCTACAGTCCATGAGGTCACAAAGCCAGTCAGACATGACTGAGCAACTAAACAACAACAAGAAAAATTACTAGGAAGATGACTGCAGCCACGTAATTATAAGACATTTGCTCCTTAGATAAAAGGTATGACAAACCTAGACAGTGTATTATAAAGTAGAAACATCACTTTGCCAACAATCGTCCATATAGTCAAAGCTATGGTTTCTCCAGTAGTCATGTATGGATGTGAGAGTTGGACAATAAAGAAAGCAGAGTGCCAAAGAATCAAAGCTGTTGAAATGTAGTGCTGAAGAAGGCTCTTGAGATTCCCTTGGACAGCAAGGAGATCAAACCACTCAATCCTAAAGGAAATCAAACCCAGAATATTCACTGGAAGGACTGTTGCTGCAGCTGAATCTCCAATACTTTGGCTACCTGATGCAAGCAGTCAACTCATTGGAAAACACTCTAATGCTAGAAAAGACTGAAGGCAGGAGCAGTAGAGGGTGACAGAGGATGAGATGGTTAGATGACATCACCAACTCAAAAGACATGAGTTTGAGCAAACTCCAGGAGATAGTGAAGGATAGGGAAGCCTAGCATGCTAAGTCACTTCAGTCATGTCCAACTCTTTGTGACCGTATGGACTATAGCCCACCAGGCTCCTCTGTCCATGGAATTCTTCAGGCAAGAATACTGGAGTGGGTTGCCAGGCCCTCCTTCAAGGGATCTTCCCAACCCAGGGATCAAACTCTGCATCGCTTATGTCTCCTGCACTGGCAGGCAAGTTCACCACTGAGCCACCTGGGAAGCCCATGCTGCAGTCCATGGTGTCGCAAAGAGTTGGACACGATTTAGTGATTGAAAATAAAAGGAAATGAAAGACCTATATTCTAAAAACTATAAAACATTGATAAAGGAATTTGAAAAGGATACACAGATATCCCCTGCTCTTGGATTGGAAGAATTAACATTGTTATAATGGACATTTACACAAAGCAATCTACAGATTTAATGCAATCCCTGTCAAAATATCCAAGACATTTTCCACAGAACTAGGATATAAAATCCTAAACTTCATATGGAACCACAAAAGACCATGACTTGCCAAAAGAGTCTTGAGAAGAAAAAACAAATCAGAAAGTATCATGCTCCCTGACTTCACACTAAACTACAAAACTACAATAATAAAAACAGCATGATACTAACATAAAAACAGATAGATGCATCACTGGAACAGAATAGAGAGTCTCAAAATACACCCATGCTTCAACTAGTATACAACAAGATGGCAAGAATAAATAAAGAAAAGACAGCCTTTTCAGTAAAGTGGCTATGAGAAGATTGTACAGCTACATGTAGAAGAGTGAGATAAGAACTTCCTCATACATTATACAAAAATAAACTCAAAATTGATTAACTACTTACATGTAAGACCTGAAACTATTAAACTCCTAGAAGAGAACATAAGCAGAATGGTCTTTGGCATAAATTGTAGCAACATTTTTTTGGATCTGTCTCATAAGGCAAAAGAAATAAAAGCAAAAATAAACAAATGGGACCTAATAAAATTTAAAAGCTTTTGCAAAGCAAAAAAACCATCTACAAAGCAAAAAGACTACCTACTAAATGGGAGAAAATATTTTCAAATGATATGACCAACAAGGAGTTAATATCCAAAATACATAAACAGCTCATACATAAATGCAAATACATAAAAATATATAAACGCAATATGAAAAAATAAAAAAAAAAAGAAAACCTGAATTGACATTTTTCCAAATAAGACATGTAGATGGGCACAGCCACATGAAAAAAAGGTTCAACATCACTAATCATCAGAGAAGTGAAAATCAAAACCACAATTAGATTACACCTCATACCTGTCAAAATGTTTAGCATCAAAAGTTTACAGGGCTTCTTTCCTGGTGGTCACTGGTAAAGAATCCACCTGCCAACACAGGAGACATTGGTTCAATCCGTCCTCCAGGAGGATCCCACATGCTGTGGAGCAGCTAAGCCCAAGAATCACAACTATTAAGCCTGTGCTCTAGAGCCCTAGGAACCGCAACTGTTGAGCCCATACGCCGCAATTACTGAAGCCTGCGTGCTCTAAAGCCTGTGCTCCACTACAAGAGAAACCACTACAATGAGAAGCCCATGCATTGCAACTGCAGACTGGCCCCCGTTTGCCTCAACTAGAGAAAAGCCCATGTGCAGCAATGAAGATCCAGCATAGCCAAAAATAAATAATTTTTTTTTAAGTATATTAAAAAGTTGACAAACAACAAAAGTTGGCAAGGATGTGGAGAAAAGGGAACCTTTGTACACTGGTGGTAGGATTGTCAACTGGTGAATTCATTATGGAAAACAGTATTGAGGTTCCTAAAAAAAACTAGAACTACCATAAGGTCCAGCAATTCTACTGCCGGGTATATATTTGAAGAAAATGAAAACACTAATATGAAAAGATACATGTACCCCAATATTCACAGCAGCATTATTTACAATAGCCAAGATATGAAAGCAACCTAAGTGTCCATCAACAGAGGAGGAGTTAAAGAAAATGTGGTGTATATATATATATATATAGAGAGAGAGAATGGAATATATATATTCAACAATATAATGCTGAATACACTCAGCAATATAAAAATGGAATTCTGCCATTTGCAACAATATGAATGGACCTAGAGAGTACTATTCTTAGTGAAATAAGTCAGACAGAGAAAGACAAATACTCATGCTATCACTCACATGTGGAATCTAAAATATAAAACAAATTAATGAATACAACAAAACAGAACAGATTCACCAACTAGTGATTACCAGTGGGGAGAGGAAAGAGAGGAGGTGCCACATAAGGCTATGGGACTAAGAGATACAAACTACTATATATAAAATAAATAAGCAACAAAGATACATTGTACAGCACAAGGAAATATAGCCATTATTTTGTAATAACTTTAATTGGCATATAATCTATAAAAATATTGAGTCATTATGTTGTACACCTGCAACTAATATTGTAAATCAACTATACTTTAATAAAAATAAAGAAAAAAGGCTGGCTAGTCTGAAAAAACTTTAATAAAATAAACTTTCATAACTGTATCTGTCATAAATTCAGCATTTATGTATTTGATTTGCTTAAAGTACAGTATGAATATAGGCTCCACATTTCATTTATAATCTCTTTAGATTTTTTAACTATCTACCTATCTATCTATCTTGTCTGATTTGTTTTCTAAGTACTTAAATTAATAGAATCTGTATGTTACATAGCCCAAAATGAATTTCTAATTTTCCACCATCATAACCCATATAAATCTCGAGTTTGTTCATTTGCATTTTAAATACACCAAGTACATTTTGTTTGCTTCTTTATAAATATCTATTGAGTGGCCATTATGTGTCATGTTTTCAAAATTAAAAGAAAACTATACAGGGTCCCTGTCCTCCATTTGCTAAACTCATGTTAATTTTCAAGTATTAATAAGTTTTATATCCAATATTAATACTACCATGAACTTCAATAACAATAAATAAGTAAAACTATTACTGATCCACATTTTGCTTATACTGTTTATTAATCCACCACAGCAATCACAAGGTGAGCTATGTAAACTTATTTCTTATGACTAATCTTTCTCAATCTTAGCTTCTTATCCTTAATATAGGGTTAATAATAACTTTCTCCAGAAAAACACTCTGAAGACAGCTTACTCAAAGGGTCTGCAATGCCAAACACTCAGTAAACATTTTAGGATATGACTGGAATTATTGGAAAGAGCAATAACTTAGGGACCAATGGGCACAATTCAGGTCAAATATTTGTAAACTATATAGATGAATGCATATTTTTAATGTAGCCAAAGTCTACATTAGGTTGAGTTGGCCTCCTAAGTCAAATTCCCTGGGGGCTCTCAGTCCCTTTGCTGGATCTCCAGGTTGGGAAATCTTTGCAGGTACTAGAACTTTCTTAACAGTGCAAGAATTTCTTTGGTATAATTGTTCTGCAGTTTGCTCAGCAGCTCTATGGTGGGTCTAATGGCAACTTTACCAAACTCCTGAGAAACCTGTATACAGGTGAAGAAGCAACAGTTAGAACCGGACATGGAACAACGGACTGGTTCCAAATTGGGAAAGGAGTATGTCAAGGCTGCATATTGTCACCCTGCTTATTTAACTAATATACACAGTATATCATGAGAAATGCCAGGCTGAATGAAGCACAAGCTGTAATCAAGATTACATGGAGAAATATCAATAACATCAGATATGCAGATGACACCACCCTTATGGAAGAAAGCAAGGAAGAACTAAAGAGCCTCTTGATGAAGGTGAACGAGTAGAGTGACAAAGCTGGCTTAAAACTAAACGTTCAAAAAAACTAAGATCATGGCATCTGGTCCCATTACTTTATGGCAAATAGATGGGGAAACAACGGAAACAGTGACAGAGTTTATTTTGGGGGGCTCCAGAATCACTGCAGATGGTGCTTGCAGCCATGAAATTAAAAGATGCTTGCCCCTTGGAAGAAAAGTCATGATCAACCTAGACAGCATATTAAAAAGCAGAGACAACAAAAGTCCGTCTAGTCAAAGCTATGGTTTTTCCAGTAGTCATGTATGGATGTGAGAGTTGGACCATAAAGAAGGCTGAGCAATGAAGAACTGATGCTTTTGAAATGTGGTGTTGGAGAAGACTCTTGAGAGTCCCTTGGACTGCAAGGAGATTAAACCAGTCAATCCTAAAGGAAATCAGTCCTGAATATTCATCGGAAGGACTGATGCTAAAGCTGAAGCTCCAATACTTTGCCATCTGAGATGAAGAACTGATTCAATTGAAAAGACCCTGATTCTGAGAAAGACTGAAGGCAGGAGGAGAACGGGATGACAGAAAATGAGACAGTTGGATGGCATCACTAACTCCATGGACATGAGTTTGAGCAAGCTCCAGGAGTTGGTGATGGACAGGTAAGCCTGGCATGCTGCAGTCCATGGGGTCACAAATAATTGGACATGACTGAGCAACTGAACTGAACTGAATGTATCCAAAGCATACAGTTGGGCTCTCTTATGCTGTTTCTTTATCTGTAAAATTGGATGCAATAACACCTACTGCACAGAATTTTACTATGGGTTAAATGACATAAAATGCATAAAGCACTAGAATAATGCCTAGTGTGCCATGCTTTCGGTCTCATTCTTATAGTCTTCTGCATCTCAACTATCTTGTCCATTATGTATTTTTGCAATTATAGAATGGGCCAGGTCTATAAGGACTGCTGGAAAATTCTACAACTTTAGGAATGATTTCTTCCACTGCTTTTAAGGCTAAGTTAAAAGAACTGAGATAATTCCAGTTGGAACTGGAACAGCATCAATAAGCATAATTTTCAAATCCATGAAAGCTAGAAAAACATTTACATATTTTTAGATGCAATGTGGCCAAGTAAGGATGAGAAATCTGGAGTTAGGACTACTGGGGTAAATACCACAGTCCTATCATTAACTAACTATAAATTTTAGGTAAGTTATATAAACATACACAGTTTTAGTTTCCTCTTCTAAAAATGTATGTGTTGTAGGAATAACATTACACCTGTAAAGTGAACAGTATCTGAAAGAGAGAAATCAAATCCTAGATATCATACTTGCACACTGGCTATAAGTTATCTATTTTTTAAAGACTTCTCTTGCCTAGACTGTGCTCTTTTACACTTTTTGGGTGATAGGCAACAGTCATAATTTCAGTGTAGAATAATGCATTTAAAGGCTGGACATCTATTCTGTAATCAGATTCTGAAAGCTTATTCTAGAAACAGACATCTGAAATTGTTAGAACATTCAAATGTTAAGGTTGCAAAATATTGTTGTAAATGTCAAAATACTGCATTTACCATTGTTTATTTGTACACTGAATTTTTAGAATTGCTATCCTTATGTTTGATATGCCCTAATTTTTATAGCCTGTATTATTACAAATTGATTCAATTTTATTGACAGTAGAGAGGGTAAAAAGATAGGCCAAAAATGATTTGATGCTATGAAATATTCCCATTATCAAAGATTAACTATTGTTCAGATTCCACGGTCTCCAAGCAACCTTCTAATTGTGATTTTGCTTCCCATGTAGATCTCTCTAATGAGAAAAATATATGATGATCATGCTGATTAAAATGGTCCTGTCTATGCAATCATTATAATTTTTTTTTATAAATGAGTAAATTGTAACTCTCGTGGTATTTTAATAAGGACTGGGAGACAGTTTTTATTAAAATATTGTTACTTTTTGATGAAAAGCACTACAGCAGATTTTTCTTGATATACACTTTTAAAAAATCTATCATTTCATTGCAGAAGAGGGAACTTACTAGCAGAGACAGAAAAAGTATAAGTAGGAAAAATATGTTCCTGAAAAGGAATATATGTATCAATATACTTTTTTATAAACATATACAAGTTTTTGTAAATGAAGATAAATGTTCACTAAACGTTCACAAAAGAACACTACAGGAAGAATCTACTGAAGGAACTCTTAGGATTCCTTATTTTAAAAATAATAAATTTTTCATAAATGTATCTATTCTAACTTCCATTTCTATACATTTGCTTTGCTTAAAACAGTATGGATGTAGACCTCCACATCTTAAATATATGCTACATTTCCAGACTTTATGAGGGTACCAGTAACATTCAGTTAAACATGTCTATGTTAGACTCCTGTAGATATTGATCTTAAAACAAAAAAAAGCATTATTCAGATTGGAATGTCCAACTTTCTTTAAAAAGAAAAAAGAGTTGGGCTAGGTTAATTAGGAGGAGAAGGGGACGACAGAGGATGAGATGGTTGGATGGCATCACTGACTAAATGGACATGAGTTTGAGTAAGCTCCAGGAGTGTGTGAAGGACAGAGAAGCCTGGCGTACTGAAGTCCATGGGGTCACAAAGAGTCAGAAAGGACTGAGCAACTGAACTAAACTGAGGTTAATCAAAACTCCCCACAATTTAGATCAGATTTTTGCTTTTCACACATATTTGGTAAGCATTAGCAAGTAACAAAAAACTCTTCAGCTCCCTACAATAAAGTGTTTTATAAATCCAAAGAATAAATAATGCATAGTGAATCTCTGTGGAAGTCTTTGGTTTTCACATCCATCCAAAGTCTCATCAACTTGAATATGTCACCTTCATAATGATCATCCGTACAAAACATACTGTGCAGAAAAGGGGGAAAAAAAAATTGTGAGAGGACTCACAGATGGAGGTATAAAAGGCTCTGTGGACTCTCTCCCCAGTGGAAGAACTATAACAAGTAAAAATTAAATAGAGCAACCACTTAAAAAATCAGGAAACTGTCCTAATAATATGCAACATGAGAAACATTTATTCAACAAAATCAATGGAAACAGTGAGCATCTGTGGCATTTGAGTCACAACCCACTTCCCTTACTCAGCTCAAACTGATGGAAGCTCCATTACAAGCATTTGCAGCCAAGAACACAGGATTCTATCTCCCCACAGATCTTGTCCAGGGCTTTGGCTTTACCCCAGGAAGAGCAGGTCACCAGCTTTCCTCACTCTGTCCAGCTCTGTGTTGCCAAAGCAAAAATGGCCAAATGCTCTGGCATCCTTCCACACATTCCCCTCTCACAGGGTGGAAGAGTACCCTGGGTGTGACTGGATGATTATACTTGGCCTTGATCACCCTTTTATAAGTAAGCTCCTAGACTGCACATTCAAGATCAAGAGAAAAACATGGGCTATCATACCCACCAGGTACCAAACTCATTAAAGCGAAAATGTTACTCTGAGGGAAGCAGGTCACTAACCTATCCCCATTTCTGGAGCTCTTGTTCAGATGTTCTTCCTAGAAGGAGAGACAAGCCCTAAAAAACAAATGTCCCGTAGGTCTCCAGAACGGAGGTGACTTTATTGGGTCAGAGCATGGAAAGTACAAGAGAAATGATACTATTGAAAGGAATGAGGATTCTATGGTGAGAAATAAGAGGAGGCTGGTAATTCTATGAGACTAAGATGTATAGCAGTAAAAAAGCTAGAAGTTTTAACAGAAAGAACCAGCGGGAAATGCAGCTAAAGAGAATACTCCTAGGGTAGGAGAAAAGGTCATGGTGACTATGCACATGCCCAAGACTGTGCCTCTGAAGAGGCACTATACCAGAGGCTACACACTGTGAGTGAAACACACTTTACTAAAACAGGCAAAATCACTAAGCACATAAATAAGCAAACAACAACACAAGAAAATCTTGAAAGCAACAAGAGAAGAATAATTTGTCACATACTCGGAAACTCCAATAAGAACACCACCTGGATTTTCATGAAAAACAATGGAGAAAATCAAGCAGTGAGATGCTTCAGTCAAACTGCTGAAAGGGAAAAAAAATGTCAGTTAAGCATCTCATAGTCAGCAAAATAATCTTTCTAAAATGAAGACAAAGACATTCTCAGATCAACACACGCTGAGAGAATTCATTGCTAGTACACCCATCTTTCAAGAAATACTAAAGGAAGTTCTTAAGGCTGAAAGCAAATGACACCCCAAAGTATTTGAACCCACACCAAAAAACAAAGCATGTCAGTAAAGGTAATTAGAAAACTATAGAATATATAATTTCATCTTCTCCTTTCTTCTCTTAACTGATTTAAGGTAATTGCATAAAATAATATGCATTTAATTATATTATTTGGCATATAACTCTGAGGTAGATTCTAATAAACTATGATGTATACTATAAGCCCTAGCACAATCACTAAGAAAATAACTAATATATATTAATATTTGTGTATAAAGCATAATGTTAAAGGCAGACAAAAAGTCAACCAAATCAACAATAAGATTAGATATTTGATGTATAAGTTAATCCAATCAAAAAAGATTGATTGTTACACTAGATAAAAATAACAATAACATCCCAAACATGCTATCTACAGGAGACACAAATAAAGACCTAAATGTAACACTGGATACTATAAAACTCTTGGCAGGAAATACAGGTGGAACAATCTCTGACATAAATCTCAGCAATATCTATTTTGATCTGTCTCCTACAGTAAGAGAAATACAAACAAAATAAACAAATGGGACCTAATCAAACTCAAAAACTTTTGCATAGCAAAGGAAACCATATACTAAATGAAAAGACAACCCAAAAGATGGGAGAAAATATTTGTAAATATTGCGACCAACAAAGGATTAATCTCCCAAATGTACAAACAGCTCATAAAGCTCATGAGCCTCCATGGGCAGAGGAGCCTGGCAGGCTACAGTCCATGGGGCCACAAAGAGTTGGACACGGCTGAGCAACTGAGCACATGCAGCTCAATATTACAAAAAAACCAAACAACCAAATCAAAAAATGGGCAGCAGATCTAAATGGACATTTCTCCAAAGAAGATATACAGTTGGCCAAGAGGCACATTAAAAAATACTCAACATCACTATTAGAAAAAGACAAACCAAAACTACAATGAGATATCACCTCACAGCAGTCAGAATGGCCATCATCAAAAAGTCTACAAACAAATGCTGGAGAGGGTGTGGAGAAAAAGGAACCCTCCTACACAATCTTTTACCATTTAGGTTATTACAGAGTATTGAGCAGAGTTCCCCCTGCTATATAGTAGGTACTTGTTGGATGTGTGTGTGTGTGTGTGTGTGTGTGTGTGTGTGTGTGTGTGTGTGTGTGTGTGTGTGTGTGTGTGTGTATGTGTGTGTGCGCACGTGCTTAGTCACTCAGTCGTGTCCAACTCTTTGCGACCCCCATGGACTGCAGCCCACAAGGCTCCTCTGTTCGTGGGATTCTCCAAGCAAGAATACTGGAGTGGGTAGCTTCCTTCTCCAGGGGATCGTCCCGATCCAGGGATCCAATAAGGGTCTCCTGCATTGCAGGTGGATTCTTTACCATCTGTGCCACCAGGGTAGCCCGTTTTTCTGGTTATCTATTTTAAATATACCAGGGTGTACATGTCAATCACAAATGCCAATCCATCTCCCCGCCCACCCTTCCCTCCTAGTAACCATAAGTCCATTCTCTAAGTCTGTGAATCTGTTTCTGTCTTGTAAATGAGTTTATTTGTATCATTTTTTAGCTTTCCCCACATACAAGTGATCTCATATGATATTTGCCTTTCTCTGACTTACATCGCTATGTATGATAATCTCTAGTTTCATCTGTGTTACTGCAAATGACATTATTTCATTCTTTTTTATGGCTGAGTAGTATTACATTGTGTATGTATGTGTGTGTACACCACATTTTCTTTATCCAGTCATCTGCCAGTGGACATTTAGTTTGTTTTTCCATGTATTGGCTTTTATAAACTACACTGCAATGGAGATTGGGGTGCTTTCAATCTATTGGTTATCTCTGGATATATATGCCCAGAAGAGGGATTGCTCCATAGTGGTTGCTCCAATTTAGATTCCCACCAAAAGTGTAGGAGGGTTTCTTTTTCTCCACACCCTCTCCAGCATTTATTGTTTGTAGACTTTTTGATGATGGCCATTCTGACTGCTGTGAGGTGATATCTCATTGTAGCTTTGATTTGTCTTTTTCTAATAGTGATGTTGAGTATTTTTTAATGTGCCTCTTGGCCAACTATATATTTTCTTCGGAGTAATGTCCATTTACATCTGCTGCCCATTTTTTGGTTTGGTTGTTTGGTTTTTGGTAATATTGAGCTGCATGTGCTCAGTTGCTCAGCCGTGTCCAACTCTTTGTGGCCCCATGGACTGTAGCCTGCCAGGCTCCTCTGCCCATGGAGGCTCATGAGCTTTATGAGCTGTTTGTACATTTGGGAGATTAATCCTTTGTTGGTCGCAATATTTACAAATATTTTCTCCCATCTTTTGGGTTGTCTTTTCATTTAGTATATGGTTTCCTTTGCTATGCAAAAGTTTTTGAGTTTGATTAGGTCCCATTTGTTTATTTTGTTTGTATTTCTCTTACTGTAGGAGACAGATCAAAATAGATATTGCTGAGATTTATGTCAGAGATTGTTCCATCTGTATTTTCCTCTAAGAGTTTTATAGTATCCAGTGTTACATTTAGGTCTTTAATCCATTTTAGGTATTTTGTGTGTGTGATGGTATTAAAGAATATTCTAATTTCATTTTTTTACATGTAGCTGTCCAATTTTCCCAGCACCATTTATTGAAGAGATTGTTCTTCTGGTCACAAATATTTCATGTAGTTCTGGGATGTGTGTTCTGTGTTCTGGGACATTTTAATTAGATAAATAAGCCTAGCAATGTAAAGTTGAACATAATCATTGCAATTGACCATTTTACAAACACCAGAAGAGAAAGTATGAAGTTGGCCTGAAGGAACTCAGCTATAAGGTCAAAATAATTACCACTAAACAACTATCTCAACTAAAAATTCTTCACATAATAGATCAATATACTCACTTAAAAACATAACAAATGTTTCCTTGATGTATAATGCTCATTTTTGCACAGTTATTCTATTTTTATAATACGTAGGAATAAAAAGCTCTAGAGTTAATTCTCAACTAACAATGGACTGTTATAAAAGCATGTAATAAACAATCCACCAAAGAACTTTTTTCCTGAACTCTGTAATTTATGAGAAGGAAGCCAAAAGGAAGCAGATTAAAGATCCTAACACACCCATTAGCTTAGAGAAAAGGTCAGTCACTAGCAGCTTAACTCTTAGATAAAGAGACTAATTAACCTAAGAAAGAGCCAAAACCAACATCAGACTAAATTTTCTCAAGAACTAAAATTCATTGCACATGTTGATCTTAAAAACAGAATTTAAAGTGTTTTTAAAGTGCTATTCCCATTTTAAATAGCCAAACTAGGGAACAAGTAGGCTTTTTGTGATAGTTAAAATCCCCTTGATTTTCTCTTCACTGTATTCAGAATTTTAATAATCTTCAGTATATCAAATAATCTGCATTAAATTGACTTTGATATCTGAAACTGAAAGGAGTTGCATTTGTTTAGCATCTTCTTTTTCCAGATACTTTTATTATTCTAGTTAATCCTCACAAAAACTTACATGAGGGATGCAATTAATTTTATTTTGTAGGTGTGGAAACATGGCTTAGTGACTTTTTTAACTTGGCTAAATTTATAGAGCTGGTGATAGAGCTAGAATTCAAACCTAGGTCATGTAACACAAGCTTATTCTCTATGCATTCAGCCATGATGCCTCAAAGCATATTTCTAAGAAATTTTTAGAATTTCAACTTGTTTCTGGATCTTTCTGGTAAAGCATTTAACCTCTTCCCAATAATGATAGGTCTTTCCTGTAGCTCAAATGGTAAAGTTTGCCTGCAATGCAGGAGGCCAGGGTTCGATCCCTGGGTTGGAAGATTCTCTGGAGAAGGGAATGGCAATTTACTCCACTATTCTTGCCTAGAGAATCCCATGGACACAGGAGACTGGCGGGCTACAGTCCGTGGGGTCGCGAAGAGTCGGACGGGACTGAGCAACTAACACTACACTACTACTAAAATAATGATATCACAGCACTTCATTGTAAAAAAAAATCTGATGCATTTTTCTAATGCTAGGTCATTTGTCAGGACTTTTACTGATGAGAACTCAATATATCTTATTCTAAACCTGCAAGATACTCATATTATCATAATAGGCTAATCTTGCCAAGAAGTTCAGAAACTG
Source organism: Giraffa tippelskirchi (assembly GCF_054371585.1). Lineage (NCBI taxonomy): Eukaryota > Metazoa > Chordata > Mammalia > Artiodactyla > Giraffidae > Giraffa > Giraffa tippelskirchi. The sequence continues at coordinate 76,292,627 of NC_137275.1, read as the reverse complement.
AGTCTATCAAACATCTTGTTACAATTAGCAAAATCTGACTTCAAGATACTCTCCCCACTCAGAATAACCAGATGTTTAATCTATCATGTATATTATGTAAATAACTACCATGTAAGCCTCCCTCATTAAGAGAAAAAGGTGATATAACCTTTAAGTAGCTTACTTTCTAACTGGAAAGATAAGAAATAAACCTGAAAATAATATATTTATTGGTATAATGGGATTATAGAAAATGAAAGGGAAATGGGAAAATTCACTATATGATGATTATTCTTTTTATTACTGTAATATTTAAGGAGTAATGTAAAAGAAATAAGAACCTATAAATAAGCCACAAAGATGAAATCAACGCAGGTTTTATTATGTTACCAAAATCACCAATGAAAGCCTCAAGAGAAAAAAGAAGGTTCCTAGAAGTAGGAAAAAATGATTTTCAAAAATTTTATTCACCTTGTTCACTCATATCACCTTTTAGTTTTCATCTACTTTAGAGGGAACAGAAGTAAAATCTGAGCCAACACATGTCTAATAGAAATCACCAGCTGAATTTTCAGTCTTCAAATTCAACACAGAAGTTATTAAAATTATCAAATCATTAACATCTAAAGAAGCAAATGCTTTAATCATTTTTAACTTTGAAAAGCCAAACTTATGTAGTGGAATGGGCCTGGGCTTTAGGGATATGCAATCTAGAACTGGTATCTCTGTTCAGAATTCCTGCTGTGTGACCATGTCCAAATCTCCTGTTATGTTTGAACTTCCATTTAAAACTTTGAGGTCCCAAATAATGTGTATCTTAGATGACTAGTATAAGGATCAGTGGAGATAATCAATTCTGTGCATATCAGTCTTGTACTTAGAGTACACTCAACAAATGGGATCTATAATTACTTGTTACCCTTTATAACCAAAGGAAAATTAAACTTACTGTTTTCAAGCTTAATGTTCATAAAGCCATGGAAAAGATGCATTTTGTAAATGTCTGTTAATTAGTAACATGCCATATTATTTACTAGCCCTGCAGTTTTTTTCTATCATTTATCTTTTTTTTTTGTTTTTCATTCTAAATGAGTTATGTAATTTTGACTCAATAACTTTGTAAATTCTTGGTTTTGTGGCAGAAACAAACAAAATATCTATAGTTAAACAGCTAAAGATTTCAAGCTCATTAAAGGTGGGAGTGTTATATCACTCCCACATCCACTTCATCAAGTAATGCTTTGTTATATTCATTATACAGATGAATTCATCCATACACCTTACTACCATACACGGAATTATGGGTTAGTAGATTTTATCTTAATGTTAGAAAATTTTAGAAAATGATTTCACAGCAAAGCATATTTCTGGCCCTGTAATCATTCCATTATTCATTTATAGATGTGGATCATAATGGCTTTTATAGAATCACCTATTTTCCACACGACAAATAAACCATTTCTACTTAAGTATTAGTTTCTCAATGCTTATTTAGTGTTTAGTTCCTGAAACACTCTTTTGAAAATGTAATTGCAAGCAATTTATCTGTTGGATTTATTCATGCTGGAATTTTTTAAGATGTATAATAAAATATTCCATCCCTCCTTCCTTTATGAAAGGGGGTAGAAAAAGCACTTGTCTTGAAGAAAGATTATAAATCCAAAGCAAATTGCCAAAGAAATTATAGCATTTCCATCAAAGAGTTTTTTTTTTCCTCTTTAACCAAAGAAAGAATAAACCACTTATCACAGAACTGTTCTATGTCCTGGGTGTTAGAAAAAAAATTTGCTTGCCTATTTAACATAATTCCTACATTAAAGCACTAACAGACAAATACTGTGAGTGATTTAGCACACAGTTATTACTGTGCTTCATAATAAACTAATTTTATGAAAGAATTATTAACTAGTATACATCTTCTTAAACATCTTATTTGACTCCTGTATACCTGTCTTTTAAAAATACATAGTTGACAGCTCACTGATATATGACTGCAACAGTATATGAGTATGAATGAAAATAATAAAATCTACAGAACACTAGGAAGCAGTCACTAATAATAACTTTTTCGCACCTTAACTAGAATAATAGTGTACTAACAGCAGAGAAAAGAATGACTAACTAGGAAAAACCTGGTCTGTGCATTTGCATGTTCCTCAATGCCTCAAAATCAATACTGCTCTTCAGATTTGCCAAATGAACTGTGTGTTATTTCCAGTTCAGACTCTAGGGTATATAGTTTCCTCACTTGCTTATAAAAGAGATCTAAAAGGCTCAAATTATAAAAGAGTTTATTGATACTCCATGAGTTTCTTCCACCGAGGTTGCTCAAACACTTTATCTAAAAATTTGGGTATAAATACAGTGGCATATATAGATGGGCTCCTAACCCACTTCAGAGAGCTATGTCTGGTGTATATAAAAGGCACAGTGAAAAATAAGCACAGTCCTAAGCTCTCAGCTGCTGAAAACATGGATAATGCAACTAATCAGGACAGACAAGTACGAGTGGCTAAAACTAGGACACCTGTAGAGAACATGACATTCTTAACAGAATTATCAACTTTGTTGTAACATTAGCTATGTTAGCATCTAAATATGATGCAATGAATGCCAGCTATGACTTAACTGCCTTCCAGCTTTGAATGCACCCTTCAATAGATATATTCTTCATGATCATAGGTGGAATTCCGTTAAGCATTTCTTTTTTATAATGAGCGTGACGTTGAGCTTTTCAATAGAGAAAGTTGGAAGGACGCTACAGGAAAATAGGCACTCCCAAAGTTTCTGTTGTGGTGGATGAGGATCAGTGATTTGTATGTGGCTGTGAAGATATTCAGTGGACACAAGTGGACATTCAGCCACACAGAAGGCCCAGAACTCATGATTCTTCACCAATCTGACAGTGCCAGAATTGTTTGTATAGGCTGGCTGTTACCTGTCTGAACTCCTGATGGCCCCACTGCAGGTCCTCAGTTCCTCTCCAGTGAGGGCTCTCCCTACCAAGCAACCTGGAAGGGGCCCCTGCTCACTGACACACAATCTCTGGTTTAATTGCCAGTGCCACCCCTGCTCTCAGTGCTGCCACCTTACCCAGCAACTGGGGACCACCTCAAGATATATGACCAAATCCATGAACTTCTCTACTATACAATAGGATGAATTACACCTTTTCTCCAAAGATCTGAACCTCTTCCAAGTCTGTGCTTCCTTAGTACACTCTCCTGGCCCCAGGGTATTGTGTAAGTTTCCCCATATCTCATAGTTACACTGTTGTCACAGTTTAATAATTTTTTATATTAAGCTCTCTTGTTTAACTTCCTATGGGTTCCATCTCCTGTCTCTGACTGACTGATGGATCCACAATTCTACCAAAAACTGCTATCAAATCAATCTGTTATTCATATTTTGAAACAATTGTAAGCTAAAACTTACAGTAAATTAAAATATGAAATTGATCGATTTATCTAAAAAGTAGTTAGAAATTAATTGATTACACATGACAATACCAAGTAAATAAGTTATTTTGACTATCAGCATATTTGTGGCTTAAGTTTCAAATATATCGCAGCAACTTTTTTCATTAATATGTCCATCTCTACATGTCAAAGATTAATACATAAAGTGCAGGACACGCCTCAGTATCACTTAAATGATCGATATCCCTGGTTGTAGCCTTCAAAAAGATTATTTTTTTACAAAGATTAACTCCAATGGGTTGTAGGTGCATTGTTTCTTAATTAATGTTCAAAGTGAAACAATGACCAGAAACTTTTTATTAATCAGTGTTATGATTCTACAGGAGAATCCACCAACATGATAATTAAAATGAACTGTTTGCAAAAGACTTCATTCCTCATAGAATACTACTAGAGACAAAACAAAATACAAATGTTCTTTTCTAGTATTACAGGAACCATACTTTTCAAACAATATCTTTGATTATTTCAAGGAGGGGAGAAAGAGAGAGAAGGAGAGAAAGAGATGTTTGTATGGTGTGTGTGTGTGCATGTATGTGTGTAAATGATAGGTACTACCCTTGGAAGAAAAAGTCATATCTAACAGGACAGCTCTGCTTCCAGAACAGTGTCATCTAGAAATAGAAAATAATTTGAAGTAGAAACAAAAGCAGTAACCAAACCTGCACCTTAGACACAGTATTTCATGGAAAATGTTAGCTGCTGCATTATTTTACTTTTGGTAATGCTTGTTTTCCCCACATGACTTTTCAATACCATTTGTAGAATGCCAGATTGAGCTCTCTAATGCCCTCAAGCTTTACTTCATTAAGAACTTCCTGTAATCTAAAGGAAACATGTTGTGAAGAACCTTAATCAGCCATCCAACAGAAGCAATGATTAATAGCCCCCCAGACTATTTGACCACTGGCATGCAATTCCTGGAGCGTATAGTAGGATATCACCATACCCCTGCAGCCCCATTATCCCAGATAAACAATTGAAGTTATAGAAACTACAAGGGCTTCAAAGAAAGGTTTGACTTTTTGAGCTATAGTAATTTTTTTTTTTCACAAACAATGTATTTTGACAGCATTTTCTATTTCTTATCAGCACCCTTGTATAATATAGGCTCTCATTACCAGCACTTCATCTAGGAATATTCTGTTTCTGCTGTTGAAGGCTCTGATAAACATACAATCACTTTAACAAACACTCTAGGGAGCAGGACATACAATTTTGATTAAGCAAACTGTTGAATATTAACTAGCTGTGCTCACTGAGACAATAGCTGAGCATCTTGTCCTTGAAAAACATTACACCAAACCTATTCTCGGGGAAAAAATATTGGTGTTTGACAGCTGCCATAGCTCTGGTACCTAAAATACACCTTATTATTGCAGTAGTAGGCTTTCAATAAAACCACCATAATTAAGGTGCTGTCATTATTTTTGCAGAGAAGGCACTGGCAACCTATTCCAGTATTCTTGCCTGGAAAATCCCATGGCCGGAGGAGCCTGGTAGGCTGCAGTCCATGGGGTCGCGAAAAGCCGGATGCAACTGAGCGACTTCACTTTCGCTTTTCACTTTCATACACTGGAGAAGGAAATGGCAACCCACTCCAGTGCTCTTGCCTGGAGAATCCCAGGGACGGCAGAGCCTGGTGGGCTGTCGTCTATGGGGTCGCACAGAGTCAGACATGACTGAAGCGACTTAGCAGCAGCAGCAGCAGCATTATTTTCAATTTAAAAGTTCTCCTTTCACAGGTTAATAAATTCAGACATTAAAAAAAAAAGAATTTACCCTGTAGAGCATTTGTTAGTATTTCTATTTCCAGAGACTCCCTAAAACATTTATGGTTTTAAGTTATTGCTTTCCAAATCATTATTGTGATTTGTTTAAACTTTCTAAGAATTTATGAACTGAAGTAGCCTATGGCTATATATAGTAAAGATAAAAATGACTTTAATCTATCAAGTAGTAAGTACTTCTTTGAAAAAGCTATTGGGAAATATCCCCACCAGTCTGCTCCAAAATGAGCTCTGAATTCAACTACTCGCAAACTTCATCTGCCTAAATACGTGAGCATAAAAGAAGGAAAAAATCCTCTAGAAAAATATCAATCATTTCATATACATACTGTTAAAATGAAATCGAAACATTAAGTGCAAATAATAGAAAGGATATTACATAGTCATAAACACTGATATTTATAAAGGCATCTGTCAACCTACAAACTTTAAACGTCCTTCTTCTATATTTATAACTACATTAAAACATTGGCATTTTTATGGGAGAGGCATAAATTCCCACTAAAAACTAAAAAATAAGGAAGATCAGAAATACAAGGCAACAATATTTCACTTCTCTCTGCATTGCTTCCAGAATTTTATTTTATCCAGAGATAAATGTACTCTAGCATGTAGCTCAGATAATAATAAAACACATATCTATGTATATGATGTTTAAATATAGTAAGATTATTGGATTATTTTTCACATACTAAAATTTTTCTTTGACTCTAATTTTAAAATTAAAAAAAATCAATTAAGAATAAAAATGTAGATTATACACATAAAAACAGAATCCTAACATGTATATTCTAGGATAAGTTTAAATATAAATACATTCAAAAATTCACATATTTACACTTGTTAAATAAAGTTATATGCCTCATACAATTTACGGAAATCCACACATTTGACAAATCAAGAATTTCACCATGTCTGCAATGTATGCATTTCCCCATTTTCTTAATTAACAAAACACAAAGCAGGTAAAACAGGTGAGGGAGGTTAAGAGGTACAAACTTTTAGTTGCAAAATAAATGAGTCAAAAGCATGAGATGTACAATGTGGGGAATGTAGTTAATAATTATGCTACATATCTGTGTGATGCCAGATGATAACTAGACTTCTCATGGTGATCATTTTGAAATGTATAGAAATATTGAAGTACTATGTTGTATAAAAGGAATTAACATAATGCTGGAGGTCAATGATACTCTAAAAACAAACAAACACAAAAAAGGAAATGAGATTTGTGGTTATCAGAGGTGGGGGGATGGGGAATTGGATAAAGGCAGTCAAAAGGTATAAACTTCCAGTTATAAAATAAGTACAAGCAATGTAATGTACAACATGATAAATATAATAAACACTGCTATATGTTACATATGAAAGTTATTAAAAAGAGTAAATCTTGAGTTCTCATCACAAAGGAAAACAATTTTTTCTAATTAATTGTGTATTTATATGAGATGATGGATGTTCACTAAACTTATTGTGGTAATCATTTCATGATGCATATAAGTCAAATTATTATCCTATATACCTTAAAGTTAAACAAATTATTTTCCTATATATCTTAAAGTTATACAACACTATACATCAATTATATCTCAATAAAATTAGAAGAAAAAATAAAACTCTCAATTATCATTGCAGGTAGAATGGAAATATAAATTGCATTGTACTCAAAACAAACAAACAAAAAAAAAGAGACTGCTTTATTCTTAAGGGAGAAAGTAGTCATTAAGAAGAGATTCATGTTGAAATTAGACAGAAAACAACAAAATTCTGTAAAGCAATTATCCTTCAATTTAAAAATAAATATTTTTTTAAAAAAAGAGATTTCTGACCAGGATCTTAACACCTATTTTTTTTTCTTACTAGACTACTTGTAAGCAATAAAAGAAAACAAAAAGAAACATTTCAGGCATAGAACTAAGAGTTATTTTCCCCCATATGCTTTTCTCAATTAAAAAATTCAAACTGGTTTTTTGCTTTCAGTTAGGATGGTCAAGAATTCAGCAATGTTATTTCTTTTCCTTCAGTTAAAAATTCCATAATTTTTCTGTTTTTAATGGGTACATATCTTGTAAATTTTCATGCTATTTCCTTATGTTCCAGCTTTGAGACAACACTGCCCTCCTTGTGGGTCAGGGTTGAAAGCAAAAGTAAAAGAGAATCACCCTACCAACAAATCACCTTATCCCTGTAAGCCTTTTGATATGAGCTGTATGAATCATTGATAGGGCTTCAAAGAAAGATTTGACTTTCTGAGCCCTGGTAATTTTTTTTTTTTTTTTACAAATAATGTAAATCAAACTGAAACCACTATTGCTAGAGATCAAAGTTGATTATAGAAATTCTTTAATAATTAGCATTATTCAATTCTTGCACACCTAAGTACATATTCAATACTATAAAATTTAAGTGTTCTTTATAATAATTTTCAAACTGAAATATCTAATGTAGTGGGGCTTCCACATTAAGACTAAATTATGTTCATTTTAAGGTTCAAGTGTTTATGCTCAGTTTCCAGAGCTGGTGGGGCACTGCATGAGGGAAGAAAGAGCCTCTGAGGAAAAGAAATCTCTAAGGACGAAGAGAAAAGAGAATTGAAGTTCACATGTTTGGTTCAAGGCCAGTTTCCCAGATGTTGGAGAAGATAAAACATACCTCCCATCATCTTCTTTCCTAGGCTCCATGAACTTAAGCCTGAGTCCTAAGGCAAAGGAACTACAGGTAATGAGCAAGCAAAATCTAAAAGCAGCTGCTTGTCTCCAGAATCACCCTGGGACACCCAGAGCCCAGGGCATCAGCGGCACTGGCACTGGAAACAGCAGGGCTGGCAGTGTTGGCAGAAGCACTAATGACAGCAGCAGTGCAGTCAGTGATAACAGCACATTTGGCAACAACAAGAGTTCTTTAGCCCCCTGCACATCATCAGCTCCCTGCACCCTAGGCATCCACAGCCTGGGCCTCAATGGCAGCAGAGGAAGGACACAACAGCAGAGAGAGCAGCAGCAGGGGTGTCGTCAGTGTCTTCCACACTGACTAGTGGCACTTTTTACCCTCAGTAACTGACAGAACAGACAAGCAAGTAGGAGAATAGTAAAGTCTAGGTAACACAATGGTTATGACAGCACAGACCTTGTAGTCAGCCATAACTGGGTTAAAACCCAGTGCTTTTATGCACTACACTGACATTGGTCATATTAATTAATCTCTCCAGCCCTCAGATTTCTTGAGTGAAAAATGAAAATAACAATAGTCCCTATCTAATATGGTTGCTGTGATATTAATGAGATAATCTACTTAAGGAACTTAGCATACTACCTGGCAGATGACAAGAGTTCAACACAAATGGCTTTAAAAAACAGAACTCCATGTGCCATGAAAGCAATGTCTTATTACTAAATCTCACATGATATACCCAGGGATTCCAGAATTTATCTCAAAAGAACATGAGAGAGGTTGGAGTATGCATGAACTCAAAGGAATGTTTTAATTTGGCTGCTGCTTTTGCCCTAGTCTTATCACCTGTATAAACATAGACATTCTAGGAATCACAGGCTGGCCTGATAACAATATTTTCTGAATTTTTTAACTTCAAACCTTCAAAGTAAGCATTTGTTTTACATTAATTTGACATCAGCACAACGTTAAAAAAAAAACTAAAAAGTTCATTCCAATTCAAGATTATTAAATTAATTTCAGTACATTTTAATTTATTCTAGAATTTCACATATATCCAAGAGATGCATAGTTTAATAGTGTCTATATTTCAGAGCTGATTATCAGTATTTGTTATTTTGTTATGTGATAATTATATAATATCTAGATGTACTGATCAGATTAATAAAAAACATATTAATAGGAAAGTGAAATGGAAGATTATTTTCTAAATTATAATAAATAGCACTAGAATAGTTTTTCTATACTGCTTTCTTTAATCATCTTCAATGTTGGTGGTGTTTGTCCAGAAGACATGTGTGATGCAAGGGGCTTAATCCAAATAGACATCTATTACTAGACACTGATGCATTTCCATCTTTTTGTGCTGTTTAGTAGATTTAAATTACTCCAGATAGTTACAAATATTAGCAAATGAATTATTTTTTAAGACTAAACACACCTTTGCAATTCTGAAGAATGTATTTCCCAAAATAACAAAGTTTGTGATTTAGACAGATGCCTTCTCTACCCCAAAAAGTATCTTTTGCCTTACTTCTTAGAATTGTTGTAAAATGATTATTCAACACTACCTGTGCTGTGCTTAGTTGCTCAGTTGTGCCCAACTCTTTGCAACCCCATGGTCTGTAGTCTGCCAGGCTCTTCTGTCCATGGGATTCTCCAGGCAAGAATACTGGAGTGAGTTGCTGTGCCTCTTCCAGGGGATCTTCCCAAACCAGGGATCAAAACCAGGTCTCCTGCATTGCAGGCTGGATTCTTTACTGTCTGAGTCACCAACTCTACCTAAGAGCCATTAGATGGCACATCATAATATCACAGGGTTGCTGGTTGGAAGAGACACTAAAATTCTTCTAAACTGACCCACCTCTCAATTTAGTTTTGTCCGCTGCATCGGCCTCAGATCTTAACTGAAGCAGATGCTGTGCCAGAATTAAGAGTAAAGATGCTTATTGAAGAGTAACACCTATGAATGATAATAAGGAAGAAAACCAGATTGTGCATGGGAGCAGGATTATGCTCCTTCAGAGCACAAAGTAGAGCCTATACTTCTGAAAGGGAAGGGGGAAAGAAGAATCAAGGTGAACTATGTAAGAAGTGCAATGCAGATCTCAGGAAGTCTTGACCAACCTAATGGAGAACTAAAGAGCAAGGACAGGCTGTGGGAAAGGTCTGCACTGGCAGAAATGGCCAGGCTCTGTCAGTGGCTGGAAGATGACCTGAAAAGCACTGCCTTAGCTTGAACACTACACAGGACTCTAAGGTCCTGCAGCTACACCTGTCAACTAATTACACTTATCACAGCTGAAAAAGAAGTACTTTCTTGAAAGGAGGCCAAGTAGCATGATTACATGACTGCCACACACATGGAGGGTGGTAAGTCACAGCACCTTGACTCTCCAGCAACGGACAGTGTTTCATCTTCATTGGGCACCCCTGCCATTTTGAATAGTCTACTACATAGGACAATTCCATGTTGAATGTCAATGTGAGGAACGTTTCATCACATTGAAGTTAAATATAATTATTGATATGTGGCTTCTGATCATTTTCATCTTTCCCATTCCTTGAATTCTCAAAACCAACTACATTCCTCTTACCAAAGAAGCCTTTGGATAGTTGAAAATAATTTTCTTATCCTACTTGTATTTCATTTATCCAATTTTGACATTACAAATCCCTTAAATTTCTCTGAACTCCCTTTTCTAAAGGAACTAGAACCTTACCTTGACTGAGGTCTCATTATCTTGGGATGTGCATAAAGATGACAGAAAGTAATAGTCTTCAGTCTTGGACAAAATAAATTTGTATTCAGTGAGTATTTCTGGTACTACTTCTATTTAATGAAATATCCCAAAATTCAGTAGCATAAAAAAAAAAGCATTTATTTGCTTATGATTCTACAATCTGAGCTAAACTCAGCTGGCCATCTTTTTTGACTAGTCTCACTTAGGTAACTGATGGAGAAGCAGTCTTCTGGAGGTTCATGGGGCTGAAATCCAAGATGACCTCAATGATATGCTTGGTGCTTCAGCTGAGATGCCCCTAACAGCTACTGGCTAACCATACATCTAGCTCTCTCTCTCTCGCTCACTCTCTCTCTCCTGACAGGCTCTCTGGTGAGGTAGTCAGTCATATTTCACTGTGGCTCAGGGTTCCAAGAGGATGAATGGCAAAGCTGCCAGGCCTCTAGAATGTTAAGCCCATAACTGGCAGAGCCTTACTTAAACCCCAGTGTACTGGCCACAGCAGGTCAGAGAGCTATCTCCTGGACTAAAGATGGGGAGAAACAGATGCCACCACTTGGCAAGATGAGCAGCAAAGTGTTTATTCCCAACTTTACCCACCACTGAGGCAAAGCCATTATAAAGCCAGTACCTCTGAAGCAACAATCTTAAAGGAATGAGAAGAAACAGAAAGGAGGAAAAGAGAAATAGAGCAAAAAGAATCCATGGCCCAGAGAGAGCAATTAGGTTCCATACCAAAGATAAAGTGAGGGAAAAAGAAATTATTTTCCTATGGCAGCCTAATTCAGTAATAACCTCTCAGTGTAACTTTAGAGTTTTAATGAAATAAGACCAAGTACCAGTACCAGAATTATTGGCTATATGTTCTGGCCTAGTTCCACATCCTTTATAAACACTTCATTTTCTCAACTGTCAATTGAGAGCATCAATCTTTTGGGGTTCATATGAGAATTAAAAGAAGTAACGGACCTAGGGGAATTACTCTACTCAAGACTGCTATTTGTTGTTTAGTGTTTGGGGTTTTTTTGTTTTGCTTTGCTTTTAATTTATGTTAGTTTTCCATCTTGACTTCAAGAGAGGCAACTGAAGGCCACTCTGGACTCAGGAAAGGTGTTATTAGATGAGTAGGAGCAGGATGATATGAACCAAATTTGGCAGAGCATCTGGGGCTCATCTTATGAACTGGACGTTGTGTATAAGGGAGTTTGGAAAACTTGACACTGAACCATTGAGGACCTCGTGGGTAAACAAGTCAGAGACTAGAATAGTAAAAAATTAAACATAAATGATGATGAAACTATATAAAAGACTTCTTGCCACAAAGATAACTTTCATTGGTGCCAGATAACTTTCAGGTTAAGCCTATTTTCACTGAACAGTGCAGCACCCTGAACAATCCATTCCAACCAATGCTTTATAAAACATCTTTAAAATCACTTCAACCACATATGAATCTCCAGTTAGCTCAATAAAAATTTCAAAAATAAAACCACAGAGAGCACATTTTTTGTAAGAGTCCTTATATGAAACTATATAAGCATGAAAAATATTCATGTACATATAAAAGATACAAATATGAAACATAAAGAGATGCAAGGAAAATCACATTAAATCTTTTTAAAATGCTGTAGTGACAAAAAAGCACTTTGAAATTTAAATACCAATATAAAATAGCATGTGCAAGTTGTATGATCTGTTCTCCTGTTCTTAATTCCCATATTTTCATTTGGAAACAATATGCTAAGCCAAATTTTCAAAGTAATTCTTAAATCCATCCAAGTCCAAGCTTGTCTTTAAAAACAGAAGCAATGCTATTAAAAAACATCATCCTCTGAACTATGCACATAATTTCTACTACCAACAACAAGGAATGTTTAAATGTGGAGGCATGAATTATGAGGTGAGAGAGAAGTACAGAAAATTAATTACAAGAACACAAAAGACTGGAGTGGATCAAAGTATATTTTACATTCCAGTTCTTTTATATGTGCCTCTCTTTTAATTTTCTAACCAGAACCAAGACACCCTTTAGGAAAAGACAGTCCTAGGACGATCCCACTTAAATATGTCCCCGTCCAAACATGTTCATGTTTGCCTGACCCTGTGCCTTTAAACCAGGGTGCCTATTCATTCACATGACCACTGACTCTTAACATGACCACCAACTCTTAACAAAATGTAGCCTCACTCATCAACTCTCAATAATTATATCAAATCTATCACTAGGGTAACCATATGTCTCAGTTCACTTGAGATATTCCTAGTTTATACATGTTATTCCAGCACTATTATTAAAAATGCCCTTTTTCACTGTCAAAGTGTTCCAGTTTGGACACTATTTTTCACAGGCACCTTATTTATTATGGATATGGTTTATATCCTGCCTGAGACCCTGCTTTTTTAGCCTGACCTCTATTACCTAAGTTTGGTACTGGCCCATTTGGTGGGAAGGTCTCTCTAATAAGTAGAAGTCAGACTAGGATGATGACACAGTGGAACAGTTCACTTACTAAAATAAAATTATATATTTTTAAATATAATTTTATATTACTACATAGAATCATCACTTAGTCGTGTCTGACTCTTTGTAACCCCAGGCAGTGTAGCTTGCCAGGCTCCTCTGCCCATGGAATGCTCCTGGCAATAATACTGGAATGGGTAGCCATTCACTCCTCCAGGGGATCTTCCCGACCCAGGGATCAAACCCAGGTGTCCCGCATTGCAGGCAAATTCTCTAATATCTGAGCCACCAGGGAAGCCATATACTACTTAGAACCAGCATCTATCCCAGTCCTATGCCCATGACTTAAATAATAAAAGAAGGTGATAAATGTTCAAGGTTCTTCTTGGACTGAAAAGAGAATCTTTGGAGAGATTATTCATACAACTAGAGAGAGAGGTTTCCTTGATAGGAGAAGTCATTATTGAGACTTCATAGTCAATGCTTATAATGTGACTTGTAAATATTTAAGAATTACCAGAAACCTATTAAACACACACATTTCCTAAGTAGGTAAATGACATGAGTTACCTTTCTTTCCACAAAGATGTAACCAGTTTCTACCCTGACACAGAGAGTTATTGCAGAAAAGGGGAAAGCACACAAAAATACTGGCAAAATTGGAATTCTCTCAGTTAGAGGTTCCATGAAGCCATTCTCAATTTTCTCTGTTAATTCAGGTTATTCTCATAGATATCCCCACCCTAGAAATAATTCCCATGTATCCACTACTTTGTTAAACTAGCCTAAGTAATTCACTCTTTGATATTTTGCTGTACTTTTATTACTGTTATAAAGTGAAAACATATAAGTCATCCATAGGATATTACACAGAAAAAAAAAAAACAGGTTTTTGTATGGATTTGATTTTTCTAATATATAAGCTATGTTTTATTCAAATAACCATAGTAAAAAGTAACAGGGATCAGTGCTATTTAATACGTAATGTACACAAAACAAATAAAACAAAGACCTTTTTATCATTTCGCTCTAATTTCTGGTCCTCTACCAGCTCAGTTCAAACAGTATGGGCCTCTAAAATCACTTATACTTCTTCTGCCAAAGCCTACTTGCAGAAGGGGCAATCACCATTCACACCAGGCCATAACGTAGGAATTTATGAAGACTTAATAAATATCTCCACCAGGTTATTTCTGTATTTAATTAAAATATATGTGATAAAGATTAACCTTTGAGGTCTGATCAGTAGAATTTCAGGGATCAAAAAGAGACAGTAAAGGCATTTGGAGCACATCGGACCCCAACTTGTATTATAATATGACATCCAGCGCACTGCTTATATATGAAAACACCAGGTATAGGTCTTGGTATATGATAGGTACTATATAAACATGCTGAATTTTTAAAATATTGTAGTAGTATCACCTAATTACAGACAAGCTATCTAGTCCACCTAAATACAGACAAGCTATCTAGTCCACCTAAATACACTGTTAGCTCTGAATATATTTAAAAGTTATAAATTCTATACACGATAAGCATGAAGGAAACATGACTTCTGCATAGCATATGTAATTAAATTCTCCCTCCGTATTCCCAAGATAATCTCCTTTTGTACCTCTATTATACATGAAGTGGACTGGTGGTGCTCAGTCATGTCTGACTTTTTTGCAACCCCATGAACTGTGGCCCATTAGGCTCCTCTGTCAATGGGATTTCCCAAGCAAGAATACTTGAGTGGGTTGCCATTTCCTCCTGCAGGGGATCTTCCTGCAGGGATCAAACCCCCCTCTCCTGCACTGGCACACAGATTCTTTACCACTGAGCCACCTGGGAAGCCCTCTATTACACACAGACTTCACTAGAAGTCTATAATACTTTGAAAGTTCATGTATTCTATTTTCTAGTCCTCACCTAAGGTTTAAACTATTTAAGTGAAAACCTGATACCACAACTAGCTACCTTCAAAATAAAGTAAATAAAATGGCATAAAAATAAAAGTTTTATAAAAACCAATCCCGGTTATACAAGTTTAATTTAAAAACTATTGCTAATACTTTAAAAGGGCATATTATATCATAATCAATTTTATCAAATAACTAAATTAGCACAGATTTGTATAGGTATTGATTTTTCCATGAAAAGAGAAAGGAAAAAGAGAAAAATAAAAGTTAGGAGGATACTAAAATATTTGTTTCTACATCTGTGGTAAACAGCACATCTAAATTGCTTTCTGATCAGTTACACTTTTTTGAAACAATACATGTATCTCTAATGATCAGGACCAGCTCTAGCCGGTTCTCACTGATAGTCTTGGCAAACTGTCAGTTGCCTGGTAAATTAAAGTGATTCATCAATGTCGTTGCTGTCATAAATACACAAGATTGGCTAGCTAAGATGGATACAGAGTACAGAAAAGGTGCCAGCTGTGTTGGGTGCTCGATTTTTTTCTGACAGGACATACACTTCATATACGCTGAAGTCTATCAAACCTGATTCCTGTTTTGTTTGGTTGTCAGAAATCCTTTTTATTAAAATCTTTCAAAGATCAATAGCTAAAGTCACTGAAAAAGACACAGCACATTAAGTATAGTTATATATCTTTCAAAATCAAAAGAAAAATAAGAAAAAATGTAAACAGATATTCACGTGCAGTAGGAAAATGACACAGTTGACAAGGTCAAAAAATGGACTAGAAAGCCATGGGTAAACAACCATCAGAGAAGGTCAGTTTTTCATTATTAAATATATTTTTACGTAAGACCTGAATTGATGAAATCAAATGTTTTGAATTACCTAGAATTAGTAAGCAATCTCAAGACAAAGAAATAATAATAACATAGAAATATTTAATAACAGTTTCCTTATTTTCATCATTGTTATGCTGATTTCCTGTACATCCATTTGCTTATTCCTCAATTGTAGAAGCAATATGACAACTCAAATTTCCAACGTTTAACTCAGTAACCAGAAACTACTTATTTGAGCATGGGGTATTTCTAAAGTGGTATTTTCAGATACAAATGTGAGACTAAAGTCCCATCACAATCTTTGTCCCCGAGCGATTATGCTTCTCAATATCTAAAACTGAATAACATTTCATCTGCCATATTTAAGTAGCAGAATCTGAAAAATCTTGTATTTCCAATTAATAACAAAGCATAATTTTTACTGAAAATAAATTTAATTTCATGAGTATATTCAGGGCTCCAGTTCAGGAGAGTGACCTAGACTGAGCTATAGATTTGAAGGCATATACACATATATAATAATTGGAATGATGAGAATAAATGATATGGAAAGTGTGATTATCTCCAGATAGTTAAATATTTAAAGAATGAATATCTATTTATGAGAAATTTACAACTGGATGTCCAGTCTTAAAAAATAACTTGATAAAAACAGAATCAGTCAATCCCTTCCAAACTTATCCTTTCTGTAATTTCAGTCATAGTTTTAAGGTCCAAAACAGGAATTAACCATGACATTTTCCTCCTTCCCATCAGTCAAAGCATCTTATAGATTTTTCCTCCTGAATAGTTCATTTCTCCCCATCCTTAGTTCTCTATCTCTAATTCATGTTACTATCACTCTGGTCTACATTATTCCACAACGTTTTAGCTTACTTTGTTTATGGTCTTGCTGACACTCATTTTTTTGTATTAAAGCTAGTATTAGACTTCTAAAATGACAACTTCACTGTTTTTCCTAAACACTTCAAAACTTCTTTTCGCCATGGGCTAAATTTCAAACAGGGCATAACATGCCTTGATCACCACTTCATGCATGTGTGTGTGCTCAGTTGCTTCAGTCAGTCCAGTTCTTTGTAACCATATAGACTGAAGCCCACCAGGCTCCTCAGTCCATGGGATTCTCCAGGCAAGAATGCTGGAGTGGGTTGCCATGCCCTCCTCCAGGGCATTTTTCTGACGTAGGATCGAACCCATGTCTCCTGAGTCTCCTGCATTGCAGGCAGATTCTTTATCACTGAGCCACTGGGGAAGCCCACCAATCTCATGTCTTGCCAATAAAACCCCTCTTCCTCATCACTGCTGCTGTTGTTTAGTTGCTAAGTCATATCATACTCTCTTGCCACCCCCTGGACTGTAGCCCGTGAGTCTCCCTTCTCTGTGGGATTTCCGAGGCAAGAAACCTGGAGTGAGTTGTCTTTCCTTTTCTAGGGGATCGATCTTCCCAACCCAGGGATCCAAACCACATCTCCTACCTTGGCAGGCAGATTCTTTACCACTGGGCCACCAGGGAAGCCCGCCTCATCATTAACACTATACACAAAGACATTCACAGACATCTTGCATTCCAGGCAAAACACTAGATTTTAATTTAATAAAAAAGTCTAAGGCTTTATCATTCTTACTTTTATTTGCATATTATTTGCATAGATACTCTGATGACTGATAGCATCCTGTTTCTATTTTCTCTGTCAAATAGAGCACAGAGGATTGAAGAGTTTTAGACCACCCTAACCACCTTCCTAACCTAAATCCTATCTTTACATTTAGTTGTTAGGAAAATCTGATGCATGTTACTATATAAACACACTTACAAACTGTATATTTACTATCCAGTAGACAGAACATTGATTTTTTAAAAGTGAGCATGCAAAACTATTACTGCAATTTTTAAACTGACATCAACTGTTTTTTCTGAACTTTGGGAAAGTTAGTTTATTTTGAAATGTGTACATGATGGCTTACTTGGCCATCATCACAATTGCTAATATGCTAAAAGTAGAATGTGACTGGTTATACTTCTTATAAACAAGCAGGTCAAGAACATCCTTTTCCCAGTCAGTATGCTTAAGAAATATATATGCTGGTGAGAGGACTTTCACTTATTAAATGATCACCCAAGTGAAAAACAATTTGAAAATGCTTTTAAAAGAAAACATTTTCATAGCTAGCTTTGTAAAGAAGGGCTACGGTGTAATCTTGCATTGTTAATAGTAGTTCTTCACTAGTTGAGTATTACATTTAACCTGTTTCTCAGGAACACTGAAGATGCCTAGAAGAATTTTTGTATAACTTCTATCTAATCATTTTAAATAACCAATTTCTTTTCATAAAATTCTATTCATCCAGAAGAAATAATGTAAAAGAAAAACATAGCACTTGAAAACATTAATTCATGATACATTTCTTTAAAATTAATGAGCTTTTTAAACTAGAGCTCTTATTCATCTTTCTCACCTTAATAATAAATCTGTCAAAAAGAATTTACATAACTGTGCAATCAAACACAAATTGAAAAACCAAACAGAAATATTCTCTTAGAAGGAATAAAATTAGAAAAAATGCAAATCTTGGTAGAGTATACTTACTACAATATTAAAATTTTTCTGTAAAAAATAATGGAAGATTCTCAGTAAAAGGAGATTGCCTTTGCTTCTCTTTTCTTCATTTATAAAATAAGAAAAATGATCTAAAGGTTATCTCTAAAGTCTATTATCCCAAAAGTCTATGTGATAGTTAAACCATCAATGTGCTTCACCCAAGACTGAATTAGTAACAACTGAGATGGTGCCTTCACTACTTATCAAATCCACTGACTAGCCTGTATCTTTCAATAAAATGCTCTTCTTAGGAAATTAATCTGTTTTCCAGTGCACTGTAATGACCTAGCAACTACAAGATTAGATTTTGTTAAATGAGAAATCCACAATTCCACAATTCATTCATTTTTGTGAACAAATACTTACTGATCACTCTGCTGACTATCTTAGACTCATAGGCTTTAACCTCCAATCTATCCTTGAGTGCTGTCCAGGAATCTTATTAATCTGGTCCTCTCCAACTCACCTAAATAATCTATCCATACCTTTTCCTCTCTTCTTAAATCTCTAATATCTCTACGTCCTCACTCCGAGATTTATCCGTCACTAAAAATAGAAGTATTATGAAAAGAACTTCCCCAGACTTCCAGTCCCACACCTCCAACCCACTTGCCACTGTGCCCATGTAGTCTGTCTTCCTCCCCGTGACTAAGGATAAACACTTCATGTGCTTGTCCATGGGCAATTCTTCTACATTTGCAATGCATTCCACCCCTCTCAGCTACTCAGTGGCCTCACTCCTGGAAAAAATGTGCTCTGTCTTAACTCCATGGTTAAGTTTATCTCTTCTGGATTATTCCATCAGATTATTCTCTGTAAACATAATTTATTCAGTCTTATAAACAAACAAAAATCCCTTCATTTCTCCCTCCACATAGTCCTATTTCTCTTCTCTTTTATAGAAAAACTACTCAAGAGAGATGCCCGTGCTTGCTAACTCCAATTCTGCATCTCCTATTTTCTCTTAAACATATACAGATCAGGTTTTAAAATCCCACCATTTTAACTAAGTAAGTAGCTTTTATCAAAGTAATGAATAATCTCTCTAATGCTAAGATCTCCGATAAACTCAATTTTCATCTTATTTAAGACCTATCAGCAGGCATTTATCAGAAGGGACTAATTCCTTCCTGACTAATCCCTTTCTTTAGTTGGCTTCTGGTGCAACACAGTACCGTCCTGGTTCTTCCGCTCCCTCCCTGGCTTCTCCTTCCAGATGCACTTGCTAGCTCTTCCTCATCACTTCCACAGTCTCCACAAGCACACACTCTTCAGCCATCAGCTCTTGAACCTCTCCTCTTTCTTAAGTATACCTCTTCTCCCAGGTGATATAACCTAGTTTCACACTTTAAATGTCAGTTTTACACTATGTACTCCCAAATCTGTATTTCCAGCCTGAACCAAGCCTCAAATCCAAATTCACATATTCTATAGCCTATTTGATATTTCAACTTGAGATGTCTAACAGAGATCTCAATCTTAACATGTCTCAAAGTAAACACCTGGTCTTGCACAAATACTTGTTCATCTCACAAACCTCTTCATATCAGTAACTGGCAATTCCCTCTCTGTAGCCTAGCCTATAAAGCAGTAATCCACAAGTTCTCTTTCTCTCACACCTCACATTAATTCTCCATCAATTCAATATGACTTTACTGCCACCTTTACCACTCTCATCTAAGTTATCATCTGCATTCTCTTGACTGCCGCGATACCGAGGTACTTCCAACATCAAAGCCAGAGCACACCTGTTAAATATGGAGTCTATCTTCTCACTCCTTAAAAAAAAAAAGAAAAACCACACAATCTATCCTATATCACACAGAATAAAAGCCAAAGTCCTTCCACAGGTCTTCATAACCTAATTTCCCACACACATATATAGGGCCTCATTTCTCATGGGGCGTTCCTGCTACAGACACACCTTCCTCTTCACTCAACTCCAACAAGTCATTTACTCTGCTGCCAGGAGGACTTTGCACTCATGCTTTTTGCCTGAAATATTCTTCCTAAAAATTTGCCACTCAAAGATCTCTGCTCAAATGGTATCTTTTCAGAGAGACCTTCCATGAATATCTTATATGGAAATCCAACCACTATTCCTTTCCCCTCATCCTGCTTTACTTTTCTTCTTAGCACCTGTCACTATCACAGTGACACTATATATTAACTATATACTAACACTCTTTAGAAATTAAGAATTCAAAGCTCTCCAATACCATTAATTTGCAGTTCATTAGTTGGGAAACAACTAATATGATTAAATATTTAATACAGTTTATTCAAGTTTAAAATCATTTCCACTTTGTTTCTGTGTTCCTAGAAAAAAAAAGTTCTCCAAATGCATTTAACTATATGAGAAAGTCTCTATTCTTTTTCCATGAAACAGCATAAACAAAACAAATGTGATATAAAGAAAATAGAAAACCTAAAATGCCTTAAAATGAAATTATCAATGTTTAATATACAATAATAACAAAAATATTTCCAATCAAAAGTGCTGTATCAGACACTCAAATGATCAGTTTCCATAACATATTTAAGTACATATAACTAATCTGTATGTTGACATATCTGACAACCCAAACACAGCTGCTTTTTGAGTAGTCTTCAAAACTTGGGTGCCTTACAGTGACTATTTAGGAATGCAAAAATGACAATATCTTATGGCAATTTAAAAATCTCTAAATTATATATAAGATGCTTTGATTAAAATTTTATAGACAAACCAAAGAGTCTCTAAAAGAAGGTGCCCAATTTGACAATACATCTTGAAAATTTTCTGCTTAATGAAAGCAAGAAAGAGAACCCTAGTCAAATAGCCAAAGGGGTGGCATATGGTTGATGCCTGAATTTAAACTTGGCATTCCACCAAGATAAGGTAGGTAAATTACTGGAAAGAGTCTGTCTCATTAAAGAAGTATTCTGTGTTTCCTCACACATCTAAGATTATTTGGTATTTTTTTTCCTTTTTTTACTTTCCATTCTGCCTACTGACATGACCCAAAGACTCATGAACTCTTTCAGGAAAAGAAAAAGCAAAAACAAAACACAATGAACTCCATGATCATCTTATTTCTCTCAGGAGTTTATCGGTAAACTTAATGAAATATATTTGTGATTATATTATTATACCCAAATAATATTATTCAATAACTCTCAATCACTGATAGAATGAAATTCAAGTTTCTTAGGGTAACCTATTGTGTCAGATTACATTGTCCAAACATGGATGTAAAATACTCCCATCACATCTTGTGGTTTTGTCAGTCTCTTCATTTGAGGCAGAGTCAACTTGCCCTCTTCTTGAATCTGCAGTAGACTTAGTGACTTTCTTGTATCCACTAAAATACAAGAGTCTCCTATGGAGATGCCATGGTCAAACAGTAGCTCTTTCAGCAACAATTCCAAATCTCCATTCTTACTCACTTTGAATTTAAGTATACCAGTTATATAATCATTTCCCTTCCCTTGAATTGCTGGTAATGATATAGGCATGGTGCAGAACTAACTATGGCTTGGCTGCACAAAGAGGCATCAACAATAGAGACACTACTTTAAAAAGGTTAAAAATACAGAAGGGATTTGATAAACCCACACATTTCCAGGCTTTGAAAGCAGAATTGAAGATGTGGTGATCTTATAGTACATGGAGATTTCAAATGCTTTTATTCTGTCTAGGAAGAGCTTGAAAGAATTCTTCAAGTGTATTTTTATTCTAATGATGCACAGAAAAGCTACCAAATTACTAGCCATTTCTATATTGTTATGTAAAATAAAATGTCTATGAAACTGGAATTTTTTAACCCTTAGTGGACCACTTAAGGGAAATATAAGATTTTGAATATGTGAGAATATACACATAGACAATGTAAATTAAAAAAATACATCTTTCCCATAAGATAATATTATTGCCATAATGCTAATTAAGTCATATAAAAGCATGACTGTGAAAAATAGAATTATTTTGATAGCAATCAGACAGGATTAAAAGTTACAGTAAAATATTCAGTTCTAGAATGTATTCTTTAAATGATATGTTTATTTAGCCACTGAACTTATAAAAAGAAAATTTGGAAAAGAAAATTATGCCCCTGTTAATGCATGCATATATATTTCTTATTATTTAAGAAAATCATGAAAGAGTGTAGAAAGCTTATTTAAATATATCTTACATGAAACTAAATGGTTTATTTTCACAATGTCAGTGGGATTTGAATATCACTTCTCTGCTAAATTTAGATGGCATCTGAGTTCCACAAAAACTATTTTATAAATTTTACATCCTTTACCTTTCAACCATTCACTAAACTAATGTGAATAATGAATGTATTAAATAATAATTTAAAATAATCTACACTTATTAGAACTACTGCATAACTAAATCAAACAATCATGGAGAATTTTGTCATATATCTATCACTTAATTGTATTAGAAGTCATAGCAGAATACCTGAATTACACACAACAGTGAGCTAGAAGCAATTCAGATAAAAACAACTATTTAAACTCTGTAACTCAGTGTTAAGAAACAGTATATTGAATGCACAATTTTAAAGGATTCATTTTTCATTACATTTGTGTAAATTTTTCAAAGGTAAGTCTCGGCAACAATAAAGGATGCTTTAAAAAAAAAAAAAAAGGACTGAAGCACACACCACTTGTTTGCAGGTGCAAGTCAAAGAAGGAAAGAGGAAACTGCTGTTCAATTTCCTTCTTTTTAACAAAAGACCTTTCACCTACATAGCTGTTTCTTGGGCTATTGAAAACAGAGTGCAAACAGAGCATAGAAGGGCAAAGAAGGGATTCCCCTAGTTAGCAGCAAGCAGGAAATCTAATTTTTTACTATGTTAAGAATAGAGCATAGAGAAAGAGCAAGATACTGACAGAGAAAAGCAGCAATTTTAATACCACCCAAACTGATGTGGAAGAATGTCAGCAACAACAACAAAAGAAATAAAAATCACTATAAAATGAGATGATTTTACTCAATCTCTGGGGAGGAGAATTAAGTTAAACATGGTAGGCCTTCATTGATCACTGACAAATATTCATTCCTAAAGTGATTAAAATAGGACTTTGGGCTTCCCTGATGGCTCAGCGGTAAAGAATCCACTTGCCAATGCAGGAGACCTGGGTTCAATACCTGGGTTGGGAAGATGCCCTGGAGAAAGAAATGGCAACCCAGTCCAGTATTCTTGCTTAGAAAAGTCTATGGACAGAGGAGCCTGGTGGGCTACAGTCTATGGGTCACAAAAGAGTGTGACATGACTTAGCAACTAAACAACAACAAAACAATACCAAAATTTTTAAAACAACAATAATAGACAAACACAACAAGCTTAATTTATTCAGAGAAATTTAGTTTGGAAAGGAAATTCTAAAGGATTTAATCTGGCCCAAAGTAAAAGAAAACTGAAATTCAAAGTGTAATACCACACATATTGAAAATGTTTTACTGTATATTCTATTATTCTTAAATAAGACTAGAACTGTCTTAGGATCCCACTGATTAGATTCACATGAAAGCTAAGAATTATACTTTGAGCAAGGTTCTTAACTAATGGTTGGGCCAGGGGTAGGGGGATGTGCATCTACCCTGCAGGTAATCAGGACAAGTGCATTTCAAAGGGGAGCACAGTCAGACTTTCATTTCATGCAAAACAGTTTGATGTGGTTATGCTGCTGTCTCTCCTCCTTAACCTTGGAGCTGCATGTTGTGGGTTCTTCTCCTGCATCATCCGTCCAACTTCGCTAGTTAGTGATTTCAGAATGTTTAGAAACTCAGTCGTGTCGACTCTTTCTGGTCCCATGGATTGGAGCCCACAAAGCTCCTCTGTCCAGGGAATTCTCCAGGCAAGAATACTGGAATGGGTAGCCATTCCCTTCTCCAGGGGATCTCCAAACCAAGGAATTGAACTCAGGTCTCCTGCATTGCAGACAGATTCTTTACCATCTGAGTCATTTTGCTGCTCAATGCTAAATCTTGGTTTTGTTTGCCCAGATCATTATCTATGCCAGTACTTTAAAGGAGGGTAAATCTACTGCTTTGTGCTAGGTTTCACTCTGGGTGCCCCTCATTTGAGTTCCCATGACCAGAACACTTAGTATCTATTCCTTTCTGTATCCATATAGCTATCTGTTGCAGTGGATCATCCTTTACACAGTGAGAAGAAGTGATAAGGTATAGAAGACTATCCAAACGGTCACTGTAATGGGCACCATTTCTTTTCACAACTAGGCCTCTGGACATCTTCTGGAAGGACAAAAATAAGAAGACCTGAAACTGATAACAGGCAAGTGTTTTCATATACTGTCAATAGATGGCAAAACATACATAACAAAACAATACAGAAGAAAGAAACAAGTAATTTGCATTAAATATTTACTTGTTTGTAACAAAGTAATGTGGTGAACCATTTTATCCTCTGTCAGAACAAAAGAATATCTATCGAAAAAAAATTTTTTTCTGAAGACAAACTTCAGGCACTCCTTGGCAATGTTACGTAACTATAAATGCAAAAAATAAAATACTAGTGATGAAAAATTTAGAGTTCCCTGTACTTTTTTTTTGAAAATCTGCTAAAAATCGGTGGATAATCAAACACAGATTGCAAATATTCTTGGGTCTTTTAACTGCAGAATATTTAATGAGGTACAAACAAAGTACTGTGCCTATCATTTATCAATTTACATGAGTCATTAGAAATCACATAAGCAGCTGTGGTTCACAAGAAATACATTTCCATTGATGTGAAGATAGACAGTAATTTCAATGAACAAATGAATAAATGTCATATAACGAAATGTGACAGATTGCTGTGTAATCAGAGAGACATAATTAAAGCATTCCTAAATTCTGGAAGTAGTGCTAAAACACTCTTCATACACCTCTTACATCGACTTTCTAAAACAGAAAATATATTAGATCAGTGCTCCCAAGTTACATGCTTCACAGTAAGACTCCTTAGTTCAGCAACTTTGGGAAGACTGGATTATGTAAAATTAAAAAGGTCTCTTAACAAGACATTCACAAAAATTTAGTACCCCATGATTCACTGTGAATTACCAAGCATGGTCCTGTAATCACTGACATTTACTTAAGCCAGAAAACTCTATTTACATATAATATCTAGAAAGATTTTTAGCTGAATATCCCTTTAGAAAAGTTTTGTCCAGTATTTTTAAAACTATAGTAAAAATAATATATTGCCTATCATTAATATGACCTTAAGTGACCTTCCTTAGCAGTAACATGAAGTATATTATAAACAGGTAATTTGCTCAACAGCTGGAACTATTATGATCATTTTCAGTAAATTATGTTTTAAAACCTATTACAGCATTCCTTATAACAGATATTCGTTCCTTTCATCTACATACATTTTGAAAACCTGTCAGGACGCAGAACAAGTTTTACATGTTATATACATATCAACTTCTGTGAGCTTAACTGTCTTTGAACATCTGTAATGCTAAATTTATCCAGCAATTTCCAATAAAATAGCCACCAATCATACACACAGACACTTTAAATGCAGCTAGTTTAAACTGACATGTAATTACAAAACACAAAGATTTCAAAGATGTAGTTAAAAAATAAATATCTCATTAATTTTATACTAATTATATGTTGAAACAACAATACTTTAGACATATTAGGTTAAAAAAAATATTATTGATTTTACCTGTTTCTTTTTACTTTTTAAAATAGGGCTACTAGAAAAGTTAAACGTGTGATTTGCACTATACTTCTATACAACAACTCTGGAGTACACAACCCATTTTATTCAATTAAATAATATTCAGTGCTAATTATGTAATAACTTCTGCTAATTTATTGTCCTTATCGTTACATCATATTTCTTTGAAGCAGGTATCTACAATCTATATAGAACCTAGAAAAGCTTAATTTGAATACAAATAAATATGCTTTAATTTATTACATCAAATAGATATTGAACTATTTCTTCTAATTAGTAAATAGATTCTGAAATTAGAATTTATATTGTGTATATATGTTAATAATGGTAAGGGGATGTATAGCCAAAGCTGTACCTGCAACTCTCTTTAGCATAAGTACCTTGCACTCAATATGTCAATACTGAGACAGATCAAGGGATTTCTGTCAAATCTCCTTTGCAATATTCCCGGACAGGGTGTGAAGGGAGTTATGGAGTCTTATTTTGAAACTTTTGGGAGTACTTCTTTGGGAAGTAAATATATTTTACCGTAAATGTTAAATAAAAATTGCCGGGTTTTTTCGCCACAGACTGTGACATTCTTAAGGACAAAAAAAGCATTTCCTATTCATCTCTACAGTTATAGAAAGCACCACCATACATGATACATAGTAGCAACTGCATAAACAGTAAAATAATAATCAGCAAACAACAAAAGTTAACTTCATTTAATGATGATAGATTATTAATACACTTGTTACAGTATCCTGGTAATATATGACCATGTTAAAAACTTCCCAATTCAAATTACTTTTTATTAATATACTTACCATTACTTTCCTAAGCAGCTACCATAACTTTGTAGCAATAAACAGTGTAGGCTCTAGAATGGCTCTTATCATAAGAAAAGTGAGTTTCTCTGCTTTTCCTACGATTTTCAAGTTGCTGAAAGAATCATGATGTTTTAAAAAATGTCAAATAGGTAATGAGATATGTGAATATAGTTATTATTTTTGATTAAAGTATTAAAGGTTTCTTTAAAATCAGTGATATAATATTTATGAAAAATAATACAGTAAGCCATTATCCTCAATATATAATCCTCAATATAATTTAGGCAGCAGTGTCAGAAGGAATTAAATCTGGGACAGGAAGGTTTTCTTTGAGAAAATATTTTAGGTGTGAGATGGTCCTGGTGCATGGACTGTGGGAAGAAAATAATACAATACGCCATACGCCATCATGGCTTTACCCTTGGAGGGAACTAGAGCTAGGACTCAGGCTACCAGCAGTCAGAAAGGAAGTGTGTGCATGTGCACGTGTGTGTGTGTGCGCGCGCGCGTGTGTGTGTGTGTGTGTGTGTGTGTGTGAGTCTAGGTGGGAACAGAGGAGTAGAGTTAATAATGTAATGGAAAAAATACTGTGTTGGAGTCAAACATCATAAATTTGAAGCCTAACTCTTCCACTTGCTATGTAATATTGGTCTAATTACTTAAATGAATACAGGATTGTTTCTTCTGTGAGAAGCAAATACCAAGATTTGTAAGTATTAGAAATAATACAGGCAAAGAGACTGGCAAGTAGTTTTCAATATAAGGTAACTATTACTATTACTATAAACAAACGTGGGAAAAAAAAAACCAAATCAAGTGAAACCCAAGCTCACAACTTTCACAAGCACTAGGACTTGATGACTCCATAGTTCTGAGAAATTCTGCCTTGTTATAGCTCTTAGTTTCTTAAAAATAAAACTCAAGGGATTATATTCCAGTATATGATAAGAACTGTAGCAACATTATACGAGTGGTCTACTCTGCTGACTAATACACACAAAAACTCAGAAAGTATAGTGTTCAAAAACTATCATGGTTTTAAAAAACAACAAATGAACAATTAACTCTAACACTTTGTAAAAGTAAAACAACGTGGATATGGAAAGATATCAAGGGACTTTTTATTTATATAGGAGTGAAATGACAGTACACACTAGACAAAATGTAGTATATTATATCAATTCAATCTTCATGCTTGACAAACAATAAACACTAGTGGTTAAGATTCATGGAAACCAAAGCTTTGTCTATTATCAGTTAGTATGTTTAGAGAAGGCAGTGGCACCCCACTCCAGTACTCTTGCCTGGAAAATCCCATGGACAGAGGAGCCTGGTAGGCTGCAGTCCATGGGGTCGCTAAGAGTCGGACACGACTGAGCAACTTCACTTTCACTTTTCCCTTTCATGCACCGGAGAAGGAAATGGCAACCCACTCCAGTGTTCTTGCCTGGAGAATCCCAGGGACGGCGGAGCCTGGTGGGCTGCCGTCTATGGGGCCGCACAGAGTCGGACACGACTGAAGCGACTTAGCAGTATGTTTGAAATTACTTCACTGTTTATGAGAAAGGAATATACTGGCTGGGGCTTCCCTGGTAGCTCAGCTGGTAAAGAATCCGCCTGCAATGTGGGAGACCTGGGTTCAATTCCTGGTTGGGAAGATTCCCCTGCAGGAGGGCATAGCAATCCACTCCAGTATTCTTGTCTGGAAAATCCCCAAGGACAGAGGAGACTGGCAGGCTACAGTCCACGGGGTCACAAAGAGTCGGATACAACTAAGCACAGAATAGCACATTATACTGGATAAATTAAGCACTGAGTATCTAAAGTCTCTCTCATATATATATATTTTTTGTTCAGTTTTACTTTCCTTGAGAAAGGAGAAAAAGGAGTGGGCTGAAAAAGTTACAGTATAGTTGTGCTTGGAAAAATTTTATAAAATAATTTCTTCTACTACATAGTTAGAAAAACTGTCTCATTTCAACAAAACTATTAACCATGGTGGCAATTATAAAGTGCTTTTAATAAACCAAGTTTAAATAATACTTTGGGGAAAACAAAAGAGATGATTAAATAATTAAACAGCATTTTTAGCAAACATTACCATAGCCTTTGTGTGAAAGTTGCTCAGTCGTGTCCCATTCTGCGACCCCATGGACTATACAGTCCATAGAATTCTCCAGGCCAGAATACTGGAGTGGGTAGCATTTGCCTTCTTGAGTGGATCTTCCCAACCCAGGGATCAAACCCAGGTCTCCCGCATTGCAGGCTTATTCTTTATCAGCTAAGCTACAAGGGAAGCCCCACCAAATCCTTCAGGTGTTCCTTATTTGAAGAAAAGGGAAATAACAAGTGGAAGTCCAATACAACCTGTAAATCAATTCTTCTCTTTTAATATTAATAAAATGTTAAGATAAATGTTATGGATTTGGCTTATGATATTTTGATTGATTTTCTATCTTAAAATGATGTTTTTAAGTATTTTAAGTTTAGAAACCTCAGAAAAAGAAAACATCAAAATTACAAACCTATTTCAAAATCAGTATCTGTAAACCTGAAGACTGCTGATTTCAGCAGATATAGCAAGGACTCCTTACAACAGACCAAGACAATCTCTGAATTTCTGTGTATCAGACTCTCTTGCAAAACTTACAAGTACATAGGAGATTAGGAAAAAGACTGACAATTTGCTTTTTAATAAGGGAAAGATAAATCTGTTGAAAAAATGAGTTTAAAGTTGTAACCAAAGATAACCTAAAGATAGTGACAATAAATGGAAAGATTATAATACTCTAAAAGGTTTCAAGGCTTTTAAGCTAGCAAAACTATTCTGTTCAAACAAAGACTTATGGATAGATATTTCTGAAAAGAATTTATTGATTCTTCAAAGAAAGAGCTCTTTTTGGACTGAGTCTGTGCATTACCATCAAAAGGTCTCTTACATGATTGATTTGAAATAGTTCTTTGAAATTTAAAGGTCAATAAGCATCTCTTTCACTGCTGACTGTGGATGGTGAATTGCAGTCTTCTGCAAAAGCTAAATCTTTCTCGAGTTGAATTCACCAAGATGAAGTTGACTAAAATTTCATGTTAGACCCAGCATAAGGTCTTGATTTGCAACAGCAAGTGTCAAAAAACATTTCACTGCGGTATCAAAAGCTTTTAAATCTATGTCTAGAATGACATAGCATCAATACTATATTTTGCTTCACTGTTGCCTCTGAAAACTGACAGTTAATTCAAATATTCAAATACTTTATATACTATTGCTACAATTATTTAACATATAAGACAATGGACTAAGATTACTTAATTTTTAAAGATTATCTTTTATTCAGTGGTGATCAGCCATGTCCGACTCTGTGACCCATGGACTGCAGCACACCAGGCTTCCCTGTGCATCACCAACTCCCGGAGCTTGCTCGAACTCAAGTCCATCGAGTCAGTGATGCCATCCAACCATCTCATCTTCTGTCATCCCCTTCTCCTCCTGCCTTCAATCTTTCCAGCATCAGGGTCTTTTCCAGTGAGTCAGTTCTTTGCATTAGGTGGCCAAAGTATTGGAGTTTCAGCTTCAGTCAGCATCAGTCCTTCCAATGAACATCCAGGACTGATTTCCTCTAGGATTGATAGGTTGGATCTCCTTGCAGTCCAAGGGATTCTCAGGAGTCTTCTCCAACATCACATTTTAAAAGCATCAATTCTTCAGCACTCAACTTTCTTTATAGTCCAACTCTCACATCCATACATGACTACTGGAATAAACTGTAGCTTTGACTAGACGGACCTTTGTCAGTGGTGATAAGCATGTCATGTCAGTCTCATGTCACGTCAATGGTGACAGCCATGCCTATTAATTAACTTAAATATCTAAAAGCCGGCTAAACACAACTCGATTTGGGATAGCTCATTATTTCAAGGCAGTTACATAGACAATACAGAGTTTTCATTTCAACCTTTCTTGTATTTTATGTGAGAACATTTCCTATGTTCCCGAAACTCACAGAACTTAGTTTACTTCCAAAATATTATTCCTAGATTTTCATCAAAAAGGTAACCAAGTTACTAAGATTATACTAAGAATTACTTCCTTTTATGCTATGCAACTGTTGTTCTGATCTGATCTTGAATTAGCTGATCTTGAATTAGAAGTTCAGAGCTTCTATTTCTTTTCCAGTTTTTGAAAAACAAAACGTGCTTTTATTTAAACAATCTATTAAACTTTGGCCTTCACAGGGATTAACCAGTCATAAAGTAATAGCATCAATAAAGACAAAAAAATGAGATCAAATATTCTATAGAGCAACAAATCTCGTATTTACATAGCTTATGTTGTACACAACAGTAAAAGTTACTTAACAGAATTCAGAGATGTGGTATACACAACTGATTTATTTATATAGATAACTACCACTAATAAAGTTCAAACTAACAAGTACATAAATGACAAGAGCTGTCAGCTACTAAGTATGGTTTATATGCTAGATATTTTGTCAACCACCCTTTAAATCATAATTTTATGTAATCTTCATAACAGTAGTGTGGCACAGACAATAGTATACCCACTTTATAGATGAGAAAATTGAGGCTTCAGTTAAATAAGTTGAAAAAAATTAAGTTACTGATAAGCAAGTAGGCTGGAATTCTGATTGAGACTATTTATTTCAAACTCTAATCTTTTAACCATAATACCACTGTCCCAGAATATAAGCCAATAATCTTCCTAAGGCATCCTACTGTGACTTCCATTGGACCTACAAAAAGAACCCAAATAAATATACTAACATAGTCCATAAAACTTGAAATTTAACTGAATGAATGATACATTTACTAAATCTACAGATATACAGTATAAATTTTTAAATGCATAAATATTTAAAATGCCCATCATGAGCACCTAATATGTTATATAGAAAATGAAATCAAAGTCTGATTTCAAATTTTCTAGTGCATATTTTTAACTTTAGCATCTTTATTGAAACATACTATATTTTTAACTTGTTCACTGGAATTTGCTGAAAACACAAATGGAACTTGTCCTCATCTATTCTTTTTCTTGTTGTTTATCCTTTTCATCAGGTGGGGTACACTTTAAAAATGTTTAAATGTCTTCTTACAGGTAGGAATGTTCTAAGCTTTTAATGACGTCTATTTAAAACTAACTGGAATAGTACTGCTATCAGGAGCAAAAATAAATAATGTTAAGTGGCTTTCTCAGATAGTACTCAAAGGAGTACAGGTACAGATGAGATTAAAGAAACAGTAGATAAACTATGTAATTAGGTGATCTAATGAAGTAATTACTTTCAAGACTATGTACTGCAACTTTATAGTTCCCCAAATGATTTTGTCTCTACTATCTTAATCTACAAAGTAACTTCTTAAGCAGAAAGATGTCTCCAAGATCCCCTAAATCTCTTGTTTTCATACTTGGCTTTTCAATTCCAAATTCAATGTCCTTACCTCTACACTAGGAAATGGCCTTCTAAGTAGTACCATATATGAAGTAAGACCATATATATCTCACTCACTTAGCAAATCTATAATTTATTGAACATCAACCACATGTCAGGTACATGTTACACACTTGAGCTTTGTCCGTGAACAAAACAGACCTGGTCCTGCCTTCAGGGTGGCTACAGGAGACTAGGTCTCCCATATGACTCTGAGAATTAATCCTATTATTCAGAATCACATATCCATATTTCCTTACACATCCACCTTAAGAAAATCAAATTTTACTTTTTTACCATTTTGTCCATAATTAATCATGGACACTAGAAAATAATGCTATGCCACTGCCCTCAATAATATGAATTGCTCCTGAGATTCTGAATGGGGTGTCATCAGACCCATTATGCTGAGGTGGTATAGGCATCCTGATAAAATTTAAGATTTAATTACTTGTGGGACACAAGCTGTTCCCCAAAAAGAAAACATGTTTTTGTTCTTGTTTGTATTGTATAGATGTCTACATACTTTCATGACATAAAGGAAAATAGTAGTGGTATACTTTATTAAATTAAAGTACTACTGCTTTCTATTTTGACCTAATCCTCTAAGAACACAGCACTTTCAAAAAAATTTTACTAACTTCCTAATCTAGCAAACCACCTCTCACTTGAAAGAGAGATTTTTATTTTATTTATAATGTTTCACCCAATAATGACAATATAAATCATCTTCATTACTAACTATTATAGGCCAGGAACCATGTGTGACTTGCACACAACAATCTTAATATTTAAGCATATTATTATCCCTGTTTGTCATATGAGAAAATACTCTTAGTGATATTAGTTATTTTATTTAATGTCATACAATTACTATTTGGCAATTGTGGAATTCAAATCCAAGACTTCAGACTCCAAAGCTGAAATTCTCAACCTTTACTGCAACACTGCTTCTGCGCTTTTTATTTCAGATTCTCTCTATTCTATTATTTATCTATAATTCTCTCCACTGATACATTTATTAACTAGTGTGAAGTCTTTTTTTCTGTAAGTTTTGGTAAATATAAATAGACAATTCCTTTACATAAAATATAACTCAATGCAATGTTTTTAATGGTTAATAGAAAACATCCGGGCTTCCCCAGTGGCTCAGCAGTAAAGAATCTGACATCTACATTCTAAAAGTCACAATTTAGCTCTTTATTTCATACTGAAAGGTATTATTTATCATTGCTTTGTTTTAATTTGTCTAGATTCATCAAAAAAAAAACTAATTTTTTTAAAGTTGGGAAGAGTTATTGTGGTGAATCCTTCTCGTGTTTCCACTTTATAAAAATGATAGAATTTCCACTCTTCACTAGAAGAAATTATTGGAGGAAACACTATCAGTCCCTCTCCCTGACTCTTTATTATCAGTTACTTCCTCAGATAGAAGATAAATGATTATCCAGAACCTATGGTGTTGCTGGGATGCCTTTCACAGGTGGATGGAGTCACTGTGGTGAGAGGCTAAAGACTAGCCCTCTTGTCCTTCTCCACCATGCCCTCTGTGCCTTCTGTGCCCTCTGCTAGTGTGATAAAAGAATTTCCTCTCTCCCTAGTCTCTCCACTTCCTCTTAGTAACTTCTACTTTACTCTCTTCTCCATGGATTAAATGATACTGCCCAACAAAGGGCCATGTAGCCCAGACCAACTTGACAAGCAAATAACCTCTTTCTGACCACCTATCTCATTCTGGTGACCAGGCTTCACACCAGTTTTATCCTCACGCACACTCAGACTGTTAACAATGCAGTTATAAAATAAGCAGAGAGACAATGAGAAAGAGGCATCATCTAACATACTCTAAGCATCATCTGGCAATAGTTTTCTAGAGAGTCCTGCATTGAGAGGGCTTGCCCAACCATGTCCTCCACTTTTTCTATAAACCCTACAACAACTTAATAAATTATAAATATACATAACTATTCAATCAAGTTTGTCCAAAGAGAAATCAGAAATTAGAAGCAAAGCAATGTTTCTTAAATTTCTTAAATATTTTTAGACATTCAATTCTCATTAGATTTTTATTTTTTAAGAACAGAACATACATTTTGTTCTTTTTCGATCTGTATTAGCTATATAAACATAAATTTTATGTATTACACGAGCACGGTTTCAAATTTCCTATTCTCAAGGTGCTGCTGAATGTAATAACTTTTTTTCCAAGTACCAGGAAGGAATCTTGGGTTCCTATTAAACAGCTGCACCTAGCATCTTGCCCAAAGAAGTGTTCTTTTGCTAGCCAAATAAGAAAACTGATGAAGGATAACAGAGTAACCAGATGTCAGAGTTTGGCAACTTCAGCAAATGCAGGCCAAATAGGGTCTGAGTTAAGTGAAATACTATCAGTATTGTCTGTGAGCAAGTGGACAAGAACTGCCGGTCCTTTAGAATGTGTTACCAAATACACACACACACACACACACACAGCCCCCTATGAATAGCTACTGTAAGGTTAAAATATGAGGAGGAATACTGGACAGCTAAGAAATGAAATGCTTTTTCATTTAGAATAAGTGAAAGTAGCAAAGACTTGTAATCAATTCTCTGCATTCTGATTAAATCTTCATCTTTTGACCACGACCAGCTCCTTGTGGAAAGACAAGTTCATTATTTGGAAACAGCTACAGAGGTGGTTCTAAACTCAACCATGTACAAGGTTTTGACTTTCCCCACAATGACGGTCACAGGAATTACAATGGTGCAGGTTGCTTTCTGTCATGAATGCAAATATGCATTCATATTTGCTCATATTTACTTTTCAGGAGGAGTCCTCTCAGTAGAAAGTGTCTGATCCAGAGCTGGGTGGTTTTATTCCTATGTGCTTGCTAAGTCATATGGCATTTTTTGGATTTCAGCTTTTTGACCAACTATAGTTATTAAACATTAAAGCCAAGTCACAATGCACAAATGTTTAGTTCTCTGCAGTCTTACACGTCTATCAGAAAGACTATTTCAGAAAACCCTTTATAGTCCACAAACAATAACAAACTAAAAGTACATGTTGATTCTATCCTACATGCTCCTTCTCTAGTGGTAAATACAAATATCATATGTCACCATACTAAACTACATGTTCTACGCTTCTTTCTCCTAGTAAACAACAAAACTCATACATTCCTTTCACCCTCTGCCAATAATACTTAAAATTAAACAGATGCGCATAGCTCTCCATTAGGAAAGTATCAGGGATAAAATCATTCAGTGAGGAAACTAAACCTTCAAGAACCACATACATTTGCCATCTAACTTCAGATGCAATATATTTTTGCACAGTTGCATATATGGGAGAGCAATGAAAGGATGGAGGGCGAGAGAGAGTCTGTACAGAGTAGCAGGGTAAGAAAAAAGGGGCGTAAAAATATTAAACATAGATAATGTTACTCGGGTAGGTACATTTTTATATACACACGTATATACATACCCCCACATATCTCTATACACACACTGAACATACCTGCACACATTTATATGCTCAGTGCACTTCATAAGCCAACTATCTCAGAATTACAAAGCTAAAAGGGGCACTAGGAGGTCAGCTGAGAAGATCTTTTCCTTCAGGCAGTTTAATGCTTAAACCATCCAAAGACCTAGCTATTTATTCTATTTTAAGAGCTCTCTACGGATGGAGATTCATTATAGACCACACTGTATTGTACTTGTAATAGACTCATAGGTGCCTTTCTTGACAAAACAACCTTTCACACAGATCCTTGGTCTGCCAGGCTTTCATGGGTACCGTCTAAACACACACCTCCTCCCTTTATGTGACAGCATGGCAGCTAAAGGATGTAGTTTCACTTGAAAATGCAGTCAAAGAGTTCAAAAGGTACAGATTTGTATGTTAACATGATGTTAATTTTCACAACACTGCAGTCAACCACAGGCTGGCCATTCATTTCCAAAGCCTCTGGGCTAACCCTAGGCAAAAATAAAAATAAAGTGAACTTTTTTTCTTGATCCATACTCTCAAACCCTTTTTATTTGCTTGTAGCATCCTTACCTTGCCATTACTTATGAGCACTGCATCAGGTTCTGACAGTAACAGTCTCCTGTCCCATTTCTCACTTACTCAGGTCACTTCTTTTTGAAAATTGTTAATAGGAAAAGTACTCATCCAGGCTGACATATTAGGAAGGAGCTAATGATTTAAAAACAACATTTCACAGTTACCAGAGAGTTTAGAATTTTATTAACTGCCATACATACTGAGAATTCAATGAAAATAATAGATCTTGATATTTTCAAATTTCACCATATAGTCTGCAACCTACAAAATATATGCATAACAGTGCCTGTGCCAAATCAATCCAACTTTCAAACCTTTGGAAAACGTCTAAATATAAGACTATGATGATAAAATCCTGTTCATTCACAAAGAATGAATCTGTGTACTCAGCCGCTCGGTTGTGTCTAACCCACTGCAACCCCATGGACTGCAGCCCACTAGGCTCCTCTGTCTATGGAATTTTCCACGCAAGCATACTGGAGTAGGTTGCCATTTCCTACTTTAGGGGATCTTCCCAACCCAGGGATCGAACTGCATTCTCTCGCATCTCCTGCATTTCCAGGCAGATTCTTTACCACTAAGTCACCTGGGAAGCCCCTTACAAAGAATACCGATAACATATATGCTTACTGTCATTAGGGAAATATGATTGGTACTGCATTTTTTTAAAAGTCCTTAACTACCCTGCCCCA
This sequence comes from Giraffa tippelskirchi, assembly GCF_054371585.1. Classification (NCBI taxonomy): domain Eukaryota; kingdom Metazoa; phylum Chordata; class Mammalia; order Artiodactyla; family Giraffidae; genus Giraffa; species Giraffa tippelskirchi. The sequence goes on along the minus strand of NC_137275.1, from coordinate 76,255,446 downwards.
ATTTTAAACTTATAAGAAATTAAAATTAAAAGGCATCCTAGAGGAACATAACAAGTGTTCATATATCATAACCCAAGTGGATATATGAAGCTGGTAGTACAGGGAAGGCAATGGAGTAAAATGGGAGAAAGAAGGAATAAATTAAACAGAATTATTTAAATAAATATTCTTCTTGCCAAGAAATGCTACTACTTAACTGTTTCAAAACAGTAATCCAATCTAAAAGGAGGCAATGGATTTGCATGGTAGAAAATTGGAGAGCTTTCTTTCAGCTACAGCTTTCACTCTCAAGAACACAAAGAGCTGAATTTTAGCCAGTTTTCTGACTGATTTTCTGCTGTTGATGAGCTTGCTTTTTATTCTGCAATTGTTTCTAATGTCTTCCAAAAAGAAAGAATGACACTAAGTCTTTTATTTGAAACTGTGTATCACATGATCAGTAATTACTGATACAAAGCCTTTTCATCTTTAAAAGGATAGCCAGTCCTTCAAGACACTATATTCATCTGTTGTATTTACTCATATTTATCACTTCTATCTCAAAGCAAAGTGAGACAAAATAAAAGGAATCAAGTATTACAAAAGACATTTTTAAAGAGCAAATAAATGCTATAAATAAAATATCATTTCCAGTAAAAATTTCTTATAAATGTTCTTAAACTAAGATTATGAAACCTTTAATATGGACAATAAAACACAGAAACTCAAATTTTAATTGATGCTTCCACAGTAGTTAACTAGGGAATGTCCATAGTTCAGCGGTGTGGGGATATGTGTCTATTTGGGTTTGTTTATGCAGAAGTAAGTTTGTGTATAACTGTGAGAGTGAAGTGTAATAAGGGAGGTATACCACCTACATACAACAGGCATACTTTAAAGGGTGACAAAATATAGCTACCATATTTCATCAAATCTAAGAGATTACTGATTTTGAAACACATTGTTATTTTATGCATCAGTAAATATTAAAAAAGGATTGCTTCAAATTGTACTATGAGTGCTTTATCATTACATCGATTTTGAGAATGTATCCTTGTTCTCATAAATATTAAAATATTTTTAAAAATCTAATTTTTTATTCTCCCTAGTGATTTGTCAACAGGTTTTAGATTCTCACACTGAGTCATCTCTTTAAATAAGGTTATGATTCCAAAAAGCCCTTTTAAAATGCAAATATTTCACCCAGGAGGTTTAACAGATTAAGCCATTAACAGTCATTAAGATGCATTAATCTATTTGCAGTCATTAAAACTGTAAGGAATATTAATTTATCAGGTTATCAGGGCAAAAAAGAGAGGAGAAAGAGATATGAAGAAAGAGTAGACATTCAGTTTGTAGACTTATCTAGTCTACTTCACAAAAGAGGCTTCAAGTGCACCAAAAGAAGGAAAATGAGGACATTCCACACTCAAAAGTTGTGCTTTGAGGAAACAATGCAATAGAGAATGAGAGAAGGGGAAAGAGCATAAACAGAAAACAAAAAAAAAAGCAAACTTGGCAGTTTTGCCTATATCCTAACATGAAGACAAATTAGAGATTCTTAGGATAGAGGAGATACTCCTAAAAAACCACACTTCTGTTAAGGCTTCCAAGAACATTCAAAACATGGATTTACTAATGATAGTTTATATGTGTAGTTTTTATATTGTTAAATGATAAATACTTAAACTTTTCTCCAGACTAGAAAGCAGTTTACTCACCTGTGGTTCAATTTCATACGTTATGATCCCTGACATCTTTTCTTTCTATAAGGCTTCAGAAAAACACTGATTTATACTAAAATGAGTCACAATGTTTGCTTTTGATTATAAGAACAGAGTTAAAAATCACCCAGGTCAAACATCCTAGGTTTTATATACAGCTGTACCACTGATTTCCTGCAGACATGTAGAAATGATTTAAACTTATCCCCACCAGAAGATAACTACCTAACGCATATCTCTTCAGGAAGACAGTAAGTATGTTTACTTTATGATAAAAATGCCATATAAAAATATGAAATGTATTATAGGACTTTGAGCAAGTCCCTGAACCTTTAAGCTTCTTCCTCTCTACAGCAGAAATAATAATTTTGCCTAAAGACTGTGTGTCCTAAGCAGATTATTTTTGGTGAGCAAGATCCAGAAATCATTGATCTGTTCTTCTCTCTACGTGAGACTGTAGAGAGCTGTTCAATGCATACATCCCTGGAAATGGGTAATTTTGTAACTCAATATGAAAATGTCTAACCGTGAGGGACCTAACATGGCACAATATGAGCTGCAATTCAACTCAGCAAACACACCAAACACCTGCCATAGCAAAAGCACCAAGTCATCTCTATTAGGCTTATCTCCACAATGATCCTTTGTGAAAACATGTCTTCCATTAATAACAATGCCTAACTTCCTCGAAATTGTATAAAGTACACTATTTTTAATATTCAATTACCAAAAATAATTTTATTTTAGACATTTTAAACAGGAAGATTGTATGTTACAGATATGTGTAATCTAGTCTATTGAACAAAACTAAAATTTTGTTTGATGACTGAGGGACATTATTTAACATCTTTCCTCTCGAGCTTTTCAGAGCACCTCAGAGTCAAAGGGAATACAAACAGTAGAGTCTCTTTTCTGTCAGCACTTGCTCCTTTGTACTTCATAATCAGCTCCCTCATCTTCTTTAGGTCTCAAATATCCTGTCCTCCGAGATGCTTTCCCCAATCACAATACAAACTTGTCCCTTTGTTCCTCATGTACCCATATTGCACAAGTGACTTCTTTTTCAAAGTACCTACCAAAATCAACATTTAAAATGATTAGTTTGTCTTTCCAGCAACCATCTAGGAGAGATATAATGAGACCATGTTCACTGTTTTATCTTCAGTAGTTATCAAAGATTTTGCTTACATCACAGCAAGTTGCCAGGAAAAAAAAAAATCATTAATACGTAAGAGGATTATTCACCATGATCAAGTGGGATTTACTCCAGGGATGCAAGGATAGTTCAATATATGTGAATCAGTAAATACGATACACCAGATTAACAGAATGAAAAATAAAAATCATACGGTAACCTCAACAGATGTGGAAAAAGCATTTGATAAAAAACATCCTTTTATGATAAAAAAAAAAAAGCTCAACAAGCTGGGTATAAAAGAAACGTTCATCAGCATAATCAAGGCCATATATGAAAAGTCCACAGTTAATATCAAACTCAATGGTAAATTTAAGATCCTTTCTCCTAAGTTTAGGAACAAGACAGGGATGCCCACTCTTGCCGTTTCTATTTAACATGGTGTTAGAAGTCCTATTCAGAGCAGTTAAGCAAGAAAAGGTAATAAAAATCATCCTTATCAGAGAGGAAAATGTAAAATTATTGTAATTGGCTGGTGACAGGATCTTACATATAGTAAACTCTAAACACTCCATTAAAAACTGTCAAAACTAATAAATTAATTTAGTAAAGTTGCAGCATACAAAGCCAACATACAGAAATCAGTTGCATTTCCATACACTAAACAACAAATTATCTGTCAGAGAAATTAAGAAACCAATTCCATTTAAACAGCATCAGAATCAATGAGATACTTAGGGAAAAAATATAACAAAGGAGGAAAAATATCTGGAAAATGAAAACTGTAAGACATTTATGAAATAGATTAAAGATGACATAAATAAGTGGGGAAATAGCCCATGTTTGTAAATTGGAAGAATTGATAGTGTGAAAATACCCATCAGTTCAGTTCAGTTCAATTCAGGCGCTCAGTTGTGCCTGACTCTCTGAGACCCCATGAATTGCAGCACGCCAGGCCTCCCTGTCCATCACCAACTCCCGGAGCCTACCCAAACTCATGTCCATTGAGTCGATGATGCCATCCAACCATCTCATCCTTTGTCGTCCCCTTCTCCTCCTGCCCTCAATCCTTCCCAGCATCAGGTGGCCAAAGTATCTGAGTTTCAGCTTCAACATCAGTCCTTCCAATGAACACCTAGGACTGATCTCCTTTAGGATGGACTGGTTGGATCTCCTTGCAGTCCAAGGGACTCTCAAGAGTCTTCTCCAACACCACAGTTCAAAAGCATCAATTCTTCGGTGCTCAGCTTTCTTCACAGTCCAACTCTCACACCCATACATGACCACTGGAAAAAGCCTTGACTAGACGGACCTTTGTTGGCAAAGTAATGTCTCTGCTTTTCAATATGTTGTCTAGGCTGATCATAACTTTCCTTTCAAGGAATATGTGTCTTTTAATTTCATGACTGCAGTCATCATCTGCAGTGATTTTGGAGCCCCAAAAAATAAAGTCAGCCACTGTTTTCACTGTTTCCCCATCTATTTACCATGAAGTGATGGGACCAGATGCCATGATCTTAGTTTTCCGAATGTTGAGCTTTAAGCCAACTTTTTCACTCTCCTCTTTCACTTTCATCAAGAGGCTCTTTAGTTCTTCTTCTCTTTCTGCCATAAGATATCTACATATTTAAAGCAATTCCAATCATAATTCCAATGGTATTTTTCACAGTAATTATAAAAAAAAAAAACTATCCTAAAATCTGTTTGGAACCACAAAAGACTGTGAATAGCTAAAGCAATCTTGAGAAAGAACAAAACTAGATGTATCACATTACCTGATTTCAAGCTATATTACAAAGTTATAGTGATCAAAACACTATGATACTGGCATAGAAACAGGCATATAGAAAAGTGAAACAGAACAGAGTTCAGACCCAAACAAACTCATGTATGGTAAACTAATTTTTGACAAGAATGCCAAAACACAAATGGGGAAAGGAAAGTCTTCTCAATAAATAATGTTGGGAAAACTGGGTATCTGTGTGCAAAATAATGAAACTGGGCCCCTATTTTATACCACTCACAAGAAACAACTTGAAGTGGATCAAAAGCTTAAATGAAAGAACAGAAACTGTAAAACTTCTAAAAGAAACCATAGGGCAAAAGATCCCTGACACTGCCCTTGGCAATGATTTCTTGGATAAGATATCAAAAGCACAGGCAACAAAAACTGAAATAAACAAGAAGGAACACATTAAACAAAAGAGCTACTATATAGCAAATAATCAGTAAATTGATTTCTCTATAGTATGGGAGAAAATATTCACAAACCATATATCTGGTAAGGGAGTAATATCCAAAATATATAAATAACTCATACAACTTATTAACAAAAAAGCTTGCTTTCCAGTTAAAAATGGGCAAAGGACCTGTCTGAATAGACATTTTTCCAAAAAAGACATGCAATTGGCCAATAGGTAATGTGAAAAAAATGATCATGATCACTAAGAATCTGGGGAATGCAAATCAAAACCACAATGAGATACCATTTCACATCTGTTAGGAGAGTTATTACTAAACAGCAAGAGATAGCAAAGACTGGCAAGGATCTGGAGAAAAGGGAGCCCTTATACATTTTTGTTGCGACTGTAAAGTGGTACAGTTAGTAAAGAAAACAGTATGGAAACTCCTAAAAAAATAAAAGTTGATTTGCCATATATTCCAGCACTCCTGGATACATATCTAAAGGAACTGAAATCAGTATCTGGAAGAGATATCTGCACAGCCATGTTCATAGCAGCGTTATACACATGGAAATAATCTAAGTGTTCGACAAGAGATAAATGGCTGAAGAAGCACGCATGCACAACCACACACAATGGAAAATAATCAGTCATGAGAAAGAGGGAAATCCTGCCATTTGCAACAACATGGAAGAACCTTGAGAGTATCATGCTAAGTGAGATAAGTCAGACAGAGGAAAACAAACACTGTATGGTATCATTTACGTGTGGAATCTAAAAATGCTGAACTCATAAAAACCAAGAGTGGAGAGGTGACTACCAGGAGGTGCGGGATGGGGAAATCAGGCAAATGATGTTTAGAGGTACAAACTTGCAACTAGTACATAATATCTGAAAAGCTAATGCACAGCATAGTAAATATAGTCAACAATACTATGTTATACACTTTAAACTTGCTAAGAAACTAAATCTTAATTGTTCTCACCACAAAAAACCAAAAAACCAAATATGTGACATGATAGAGGTGTTAACTGCTAAGGTGGTAATCATATTGTAATACATAAATGTATCAAATCAACAGACTGTAGGTCTTAAACCTATACAATATTATATGTCAATTATATCTCAACAAAATACAAATGAGGAACTCATAAAACATTTGTCAAGGAGGATCCTGCTGTGATTTATGTCGGAGAGTGTTTTGCCTATGTTTTCCTCCAGGAGTTTTATAGTTTCTGGTCTTACGTTTAGATCTTTAATCCATTTTGAGTTTATTTTTGTGTACGGTGTTAGGAAGTGTTCTAGTTTCATTCTTTTACAAGTGGCTGACCAGTTTTCCCAGCACCACTTGTTAAAGAGATTGTCTTTTCTCCATTGTATATTCTTGCCTCCTTTGTCGAAGATAAGGTGTCCATATGTGCGTGGGTTTATCTCTGGGCTTTCTATTTTGTTCCATTGATCTATATTTCTATCTTTGTGCCAGTACCATACTGTCTTGATGACTGTGGCTTTGTAGTAGAGCCTGAAGTCAGGCAGGTTGATTCCTCCAGTTCCATTCTTCTTCCTCAAGATTGCTTTGGCTATTCGAGGTTTCTTATACAACTAAAATAAATAAATTTATAAAAAAAAAAATAAAAAAAAATAAAAAAAACATTTGTCAAGTACGTGTATGTTTAAATCAAGGCTTCATGGAAATAAAAAGCAGTTTCTCTTTAGAATGGTTTGACAGTTCCTAATCTGAACAAACTGTGACGTGTTAAGGCGTTCTTCAGGTCAGTCCTTCACTCAAGGAATGGACTGCCAACCTTGCCGCACACAAGTGAATGGTGCCAGTGATCTAACAGTAAGTGACACTCATGTAAGTACTTTCCTCAGGTCAGCTTACGCTGATTATCCTTCCTCTTACTCTCTAGGCCAAGTAACTTGAAATTCATGTCACAGGCTAGAGAATAAGGAATTTGTGGCACAGAGATAAGAATCACTGTTTCTTTTTTTTCCAAGCTATGTGAAAAATCCAGAACTGCAGCAGTAACTAAAGTATCAATTCAGTCTGGTATGTAAAGCACATCATTCTTTCAGGCAGCAGAAATCTATTTCCAATGCTCATTCCTGCTTCCTCCCCTCCATCTGCCTTCCCACTGCCCCACCCAACTGCACTGAAAAGACAGACCACCATATTGTGATTCCTCTTCAGTGTTTACACTTCTCATCCTAGTAGTCCAAAAACTCAATCAGGAATGTCAGACCCTTGACAGGTAGAACAAGAATTTTACCGGCTTAGGTTCAGAACAATTTCAAACAGCTTTGACTGTTCTGGCCATTAATTAAAGCTAGATGTTAAAAGTACAGAAATCTTTCACTTTTACTCAATTAATAAAAAGCGTCAATAAAATACTCCTAACTCTTCAGTCTACTGCACTGTCTCCTCAGAATATTATTTGTCAGAAGGTTCTATTGCCTCTAATCACCACACTTGAACATTATCTTTAAATAAATGGACATCTGGTTATAAAGAGTACTTACTCTCTAAAAAAAATTTAAGAAGTCAAAGTCAGATCTTGAACCATCTCCACAAATTATTTTGGTATTACTTGGCAATTAGTTCCTTGGTACTAAATCTTTTTCCCAGCAGGGGTTCCTGACATAGATCAATATGCTGTAGGATTGGCCAGTACCGTGATTTGCTTCAAAAGAAAGCTTCACAACCCATGCCTTCCTCCCTCAGTGTTGTTTTCTACTTTCTACTGTGATAATCCACTAATACAAAAAACAAATATTCACAAATGTGTTAATTTATAGGCATGGCTAAATGTCTTCCTGGATTTAAGAGGTATGTTCAAAATGTAACAGAATTTCCACTCTTATATGTAATTTCTAGAATAGTGCTGCATATTTCAGGCACACAGCAGCCACTGGAAAGATATTTCCATTCAGATGGGCATTATAATGCTCCTCAATATACTTTCTTTTTCCAGAGGGAGCACATACAGTTTTACAATTTTACAGCATGATTTGTCCATCTTTACCTGGCATCTTGGTAGCACATAGATATAACCTAAATACAATTTCTCAAATTAATAAACAATTGCCCTGAAAAGGGAGTTTCATTCAGATATTTGCAAAAACATCCATTAAATATATAATATGATTTACAGTAAAATGAAATGGTGTTGACACTGCCCCATTAGGACAACAGATGAGAATTACAATAATTTCTAGTGATGTCCTTATAAACACATTTAAAGCTTGGCAAAGGCTACCTTTGAAGGTTAAAAAAATCTAGCAGTGAAAAAGCTCACATCAGAATAGCTGTATAGCTGGGTGAGCACCTTCTCAGAAGTTCAGTATTCGTTATTCACTCCACTATCACATGCCTCTGTGTGTGAGTGTGGTACATATGTATGTGTATGCATGTACACATGGCCACATTCAAGTAGTGGAAGAAGAGCACTGACACCCTTGGTAAGGAAGAGTAATTCTGAAAGGTTTTCACCCAGCATTAACTGAACTATGAGATTAGCATTCCACTCTTATTTTCCAACTTCTCCACACTTTTCCTTGTATAAAATGCTAATAAATCATCACAGACTTTGTGCCGCCAAAGATTCTTTGATTAAGCAAATTTTACTCAGATGTCTGAATCTTCTACACTTCCTTATGGAATCTAGTTTCCGAACTCTGCTAAATCGGAATCCCCACCTTTGGTATTTGCTCACCCTCAGTATCTAGTCCAGCTCCTCATCTTCCACCATCCCTCTCACCAGTGATATTTGATCATTCTGGCCTGATCACCAAGAATCCTGTTGTGTCAGTTTAGCAAGATCCCCTAGCCCCTGACTCACTGGAAAAGACACGGATGCTAGGGAAGACTGAAGGCAGGAGGAGAAGAAGGCAACAGAGGATGAGATGGTTGAATGGCATCATCGACTCAACATGAGTTGGAGTAAACTCTGGGAGATGGAGAAGGGCAGGGAAGCCTGGTTTGCTACAGTCAATGGGGTTGCAAAGAGTCAGATATGAATAAGCATAAAATAAAACTGAACAACAACAACCTAGCCTTCATGTTTCCTCTTAGTGATTTTTCTCTCCACTTATGACCATCACACTCCTGGCTCTAAGTCCCCACTTTTCCTTGCAGTATTCAGAATGGAGCCCAGTTCTACATGACATCTCCCTCCCCTACTGCAATGCATCTGAATATAATCTGTTTTTTACCAATTTACCTACTGTCCAGCCCTGGCTTTTATTTAACAGTACTTAAACCATTATTAGTTTATGCCCATAGTAAGAGATTAATTATTGTCCCTACTAATGGGAATAGGAGGGATACTACTGAATGGTTAAGACAGGACACAGGGTCGATTGTGTGTGTGTGTGTGTGTGTGTGTGTGTGTGAGTGCGCGCGCACTGGAAGTTACAGGAACAAAGGGAATAAACAATTGAGGAGGAAATCTAACAAGGTAAATTAAGAGAAATCATCTACTTTGGAATCTTGCTTATAAAGAAGACTGAATATTTGATTCAGCATTATCTTAGATGTGATAATTTAAATATTTCATTGAGATCTACCAATAATTTTTCAGAAGTTTCCTACTTCAAAATGATAATGTATAGGAAAACCACATTTTATATTTTCCTTTTACTGTCATGCCACTTGAGAAAATGGAGGACATAAAATCTGGAGAAAGAGAAAATGAGTATCTAAAAATAAAGTATTTTTCTCTGTTCCATTATAAATGGATTGTCTTCATTTCAGCAATAGTTTATCTAACAGCAAATATAATTTAATTAAATACAATTTCTATTAAAGAAAACATTAGAGAGTTAATACTTTCTCTTATTAAGCCTACTTTTTGAACATGCACTTCCATTCATATGTCAGTGATGAATATAATTTGCTTTCAGGACAAATGTATTAAATGTATATTTCAAAGTGTTAGGTGTATATTTACTTTTTCAAAAGTCAATATTTTTATTACTAAGTGCAAGAAGCCAATCTTAAAAGGCTGTACACTATAATTTTATGACCTTTCTTAAAGGGCAAAACTATAAAGACAGTGAAAAGATCGGGGCTTCCCAGGTGGCACTAGTGGTAAAGAACTCACCTGCCAACGCAGGAGATAAGAGACACGTATTCAATCTCAGGGTCAGGAAGATCTCCTGAAAGAGGAAATGGCAAACCACTCCAGTATTCTTGCCTGGAGAATCCTTGGACAGAGGAGATGGTTTCCAGTCAAGAGCGATAGGCAGAGCACAAAGGATTTTGGGGGTAGTGAAAATACTCTGTATATTATACTGATAGATACATGTCACTACACATTTTTCTAAACCCACTGAATATAAAACATTAAGATTGACCTCTTACGTAAACTATATATTTCGGTTGATTATGGTTGGATGGCATTACTGACTCAATGGACATGAGTTTGAGCAAACTCTGGGAGATAGTAAAGGACAGGGAAGCCTAGCATGCTGCAGTTCATGGGGTTGTAAAGAGTCAGACATGACTTAGCAACTGAATAACAACAATGATTGATGTGTTGATGTAAGTTAATCCTTTATTTTTAAAAGAGTATATTTTGGTGACCTATGTTGATAATGGAGAAGCTATACATGTGTCAAGGCAGAGAGTATGTGGGAAATCTGTATACCTTCTTCACAATTTTACTGTTCAGTTCAGTTCAGTCACTCATTCGTGTCCGACTCTTTGCAACTCCATGGACTGCAGCACGCCAGGCCTCCCTGTCCATCACCAACTCCAGGTGTCTACTCAAATTCATACCCATTGAGTTGGTGATGCCATCCAACCATCTCATCCTCTGTCATCTCCTTCTCCTCCTGCCTTCAATCTTTCCCAGCATCAGGGTCTTTTCAAATGAGTCAGCTCTTCATATCAGGTGGCCAAAGTATTGGAGTTTCAGCTTTAACATCAGTCCTTCCAATGAACATTCAGGACTGATTTCCTCTAGGACACTGAAAGATGAACTCCCCAGGTCAGTAGGTGCCCAATATGCTACTGGAGATCAGTGGAGAAATAACTCCAAAAAGAATGGAGGGACTGAACCAAGACAAAAACAATACCCAGTTGTGGATGTGACTGGTGATGGAAGCAAGGTCCGATGCTGTAAAGAGCAATATTGCATAGGAACCTGGAATGTTAGGTCCATGAATCAAGGCAAATTGGAAGTGGTCAAACAGGAGATGGCAAGAGTAAACGTCGACATTTTAGGAATCAGAGAACAAAAATGGACTGGAATGGGTGAATTTAACTCAGATGACCATTATATCTACTACTGTGGGCAAGAATCCCTTAGAAGAGATAGAGTAGTCATCATAGTCAACGAAAGAGTCCGAAATGCTGTACTTGGATGCAATCTCAAAAACGACAGAATGATCTCTGTTCGTTTCCTAGGCATAATCTAAGTCTACTCCCCGATCAGTAACACTGAAGAAGCTGAAGTTGAACGGTTCTATGATGACCTACAAGACCTTCTAGAACTAAAACCCAATTTTACTGTAAACCTAAGTAAGTCTGATCTTTAAAAACTGAATTCTTAAAAAAAAATTTAAATCTGTTTCCTCTGAGCTTATATTGTTTCCTCAAATCCTCCTTTCCAAAATGAAGCAGAACAAGTTTTATTAAATATTATCCAATGATATTTGATCATATGCAATTGCCTAAATAAGGAAAGCTTAGTCAATTCTTTTCCCAAAAAATTTGCCTCAGACATTGTGATTTTTACCAAAAACTCATCATTATCCACATGTAACCTTCTGATAGTTTAACAATTTATCCTGAAATGCCTCCTTCACCTTTGGGTAAGACAAACTGACTATAATATTCGAGAGACATCTGTAAAGAATAGCAGAAAGACTGGCTCTACTCTGGGCTAACAACAATGTGAAACAGTAATTGCTCTGATTGAACCAATTTCACTTCCTAGTAAATCCCATTCATCATAATCATAGACAATCTGATTTCTATTTATTTTAGGTCAAGTAACGTGAATCAAATTGAAGGCAAATATATTCTTAATGTTTTAAACCCATAACCCTCATTTTCTAAAGTACAAGAAGTCAAATTTAATAATTAAACAAGGGCAACTCAATTTCACCTCAAAGAAAAAAATATGAAATGAAACAATTTACTCATGGTACACAACTAAAGACAACTTCATGATTTTTTTCTAACATTAATATAGCATGGCTTTTTATATCCAAATATCTGACCATCATGATCCTTCTTTTCCTTGAGGCAAATTAACAGACTTGTTTTAATATATTCTGTGCACAGAGACTCTATAAACAAATAACCTGTTATTGTCACATGGACCCTTATTTTTTTCGAAATTCTGTGACTGAAATCCACATTCTTTCTCAATCCAACCCTGAGATGTTCATCAAATGCCTTTCTTTATGACATGTGCCTTCTTTCACTCTCAGATAACTGGGAGAAGTAGAGAAAGGCAGATAAAGGCAGTTAGCTGACCACCAGCTCTGTCTTCTGTACCAGCCCAGAAGTGTTCTTTTGTCAGTAAATCCAGAAGCTATCAGAGTCTTCCAATTAATATACTATTGGTGAGGACTAAAATTAATGGGAAATTTAATTTTTTAATCAAAAGTTGCCCTTTTTTTCCAGAGGAAATAAAACTAAGGAGTTCTCTAAAGTCATGGAAAGGCAGATTAATCCCCTCTCCTGCACCTCTTCCTCTGCCTCGCTATTTTGCTTTTTCTCTCCTTTCTTTCTCCTGCTTCATTTTTAAATATTCTCCATACCTCTCTCTTTCCAGTTTTCTCTGGACCTGGATTGCAGATGCTGCAGAAAGCAAAGATGGAAGAATATAGGGAAAGAGATATTGATGGCTTTTGTGTCTGACATTTCTGTCAGAAGAATGTGTTTAACTTCCATTCATGGTGTAGTATGTATCAAAACTTCATTGCTTCTGTATATCACATTTGGTATATTTCATTAGTTGTGTGTAGCACATTGCTCACATTTTTCCCTTGGTGAAAAACATAAATCACATTTTTCTATGAATTATTGTTACTACCACCACTAGACAATTATTAGTAAGTGCTTACTCTGTGCCAGGAAATTTTCTAAGTGTTTTTTGGTTTTTTTTTTTGTAAATATTTACCCATTTGATCTTCACACCATCATGAGGTAGATATTACTGTTATACCCAACTTGTAGATAAGCAAGTTGATGTACAGAGAGGTAAAATAACTTGCACAAAAGTCGTTAGCTTGTGCAATGACAGAGTAACTATTCAATCCCATACAATCTATCACTCCACACACAGTCACAGCCACATTTCATTTATATAATGATGTTCACTCTTAAGTGTTATTTGATATCAAATTGATGAAATATTGAATATCTATACATTTCTGAGTTTTTCAACCCTTAGTAGGAGTGATGCTAGTGGGTCAGACTGTTAGCTGATGAGCAGGCAGGTGACTGAAACAGTGAATGTACTAACACAGAGATTCTAAACAGGATTTGTAAGACTCATGGGGCTTTCCAGGTAGTGGTAAAGAATCCACATGCCAATGCAGGAGATGCAGGTTTGATCTCTGGGTCAGGATCCCCTGGAGAAGGAAATGGCAACCCACTCCAGTATTCTGGCCTGGGAAATCCTATAGACAGAGGAGCCTGGAGGGCTACAGTTCATGGGGTCACAGAGTAGGACATGACTCAGCAACTGAGCATACACATGGTTGACTCAGATTAATAAGGACATGAAGGGAAGAATTTAGGAAGGAAATAAAACAATTATCTCTTTACTCTTAATTTTGAGAGCTGTCTTGGGTATTTAAAAATTTTATTCCAACTCTAAAATACATAAACACTAAAAGTTTGTTCCAAGTTTAAAGCCAACACAATTAAAAGACTTGTAAAACGTCTAAAACTATCTTTAGTTTCCTCCACTAAATGTAACAAAAGCAAAAGTAGACTATAATAATACTAATATATTTCCAATGACTTCATTTTAGAAAACCAAATACCATCAAGGGAAAAATGTTAGTAGTCACAAGGAAATTTAGCCTAATTTATCATCTTCCTCTCTCATTTCTTTCCATCATACATTCAGTTCAGTTCAGTTGCTCAGTTGTGTCCGACTCTTTTCAACCCCATGAATTGCAGCATGCAGCCCCCTCTGTCCATCACCAACTCCCGGAGTCTACCCAAACCCATGTCCATCGAGTCAGTGATGCCATCCAGCCATCTCATCCTCTGTCGTCCCCTTCTCCTCCTGCCCCCAATCCTACCCAGCATTAGGGTCTTTTCCAATGAGCCAACTCTTCACATGAGGGGGCCAAAGTATTGGAGTTTCAGCTTCAACATCAGTCCTCCCAATGAACACCCAGGATTGATCTCCTTTAGGATGGATTGATTGGATCTCCTTGCAGTCCAAGGGACTCTCAAGAGTCTTCTCCAACACCACAGTTCAAAAGCATCAATTCTGCGGCGCTCAGCTTTCTTCACCGTCCAACTCTCACATCCATACATGACCACTGGAAAAACCATAGCCTTGACTAGACGGACTTTTGTTGGCAAAGTAATGTCTCTGCTTTTGAATATGCTATCTAGGTTGGCCATAACCTTGCTTCCAAAGAGTAAGCGTCTTTTAATTTCATGGCTGCAATCACCATCTGCAGTGATTTTGGAGCCCAAAAAAATAAAGTCTGACACTGTTTCCACTGTTTCCCCATCTATTTCCCATGAAGTGACGGGATCAGATGCCATGATCTTAGTTTTCTGAACGTTGAGCTTTAAGCCAACTTTTTCACTCTCCTCTTTCACTTTCATCAAGAGGCTCTTTAGTTCTTCTTCACTTTCTGCCATAAGGGTGGTGTCATCTGCATATCTGAGGTTATTGATATTTCTCCCGGCAATCTTGATTCCAGCTTGTGTTTCTTCCAGCCCAACGTTTCTCATGATGTACTCTGCATAGAAGTTAAATAAGCAGGGTGACAATATACAGCCTTGACGTACTCCTTTTCCTATTTGGAACCAGTCTGTTGTTCCATGTCCAGTTCTAACTGTTGCTTCGTGATGTGCATACAGGTTTCTCAAGAGACAGGTCAGGTGGTCTGGTATTCCCATCTCTTTCAGAATTTTCCAGTTTATTGTGATCCACACAGTCAAAGGCTTTGGCATAGTCAGTAAAGCAGAAATAGATGTTTTTCTGGAACTCTCTTGCTTTTTTGATGATCCAGTGGATATTGGCAATTTGATCTCTCTTTCCTCTGCCTTTTCTAAAACCAGCTTGAACATCTGGAAGTTCTCGGTTCACGTATTGCTAAAGCCATCATACATTAGAGGTACTTCAACTCTTGTAACTTGATAGGATAATAGTTTGCATATTTATTTTGAAATACCTTATAAAAATATTGAAATGTACCAAACAGTGAAGGCTTCAGATCTATGAAGAAACAAAACCATGAAAGGCTTCTTAGTGTGTCTGTGATTTACATCAGCTAGAAATAATGGAGTTAATTTGGATAAAGCAAAATTGGGTTACACATAAGGAAATAAATTCTTATAAAAACAGCAATTAGACTATGCAAGGACAATTCAATGGAAGTTACTGGATATCCATGATTAGAACTGCTCACAGTAAAACAGTCAGAATACTTTGGGTTATACTTCAAAAAATATCTTGTGGGGGTTGGGGACATGTAGGCAGGTAACTTTCCATTGTTGTCAAATTATCTATTTACTCCAGATGTTATTCTTAGTTAATCTCTGGGCTATATTTATTTTCTCTTATTTTAACTTAATTCTTTCCTCTAAACATACCAGGTCAAAGGCTTTCACTCAAATATTTTCTTCAAGAAAAGAAAATTGATTACTTGGTCTGATTGTTCCTGCAGTGTCCCAGAGTATTATTTTCTCTATAACACAAAGCAATAGCTGTGTAAAACTAACAGGAATAACTGCTTACACTAGCATCACTAGAAAGACTTCAGAATCCACAGGAAACTAAAAAATAATCTACTGAGGATGTCAGGTGTGTGTGTACATTCACGCACACACTAGTGTGTGGAATTTTCTCCATCATTATAAATGATGTAGTAAAAGAACCTCACATTTGGAGACTAGATCATAAAGAATTTCATTAGGAAAAATAGAAATCCTCTTAAAATTATGCACATAATTTAATGACCCCAAACTTCTGTCCTTGGGAGAAAAACGATTATTTCAAAAGTCTTAGAAGAATTAAATAATTGTCTTTCAAGTATTTATTACTGTACTTACACAACTGCTATCATTTCATAAGTGTAGCATGTTCACTTGATATTGTTTATCACACCGAACCCCTGGCTTTTCTCATTTATTCAGTGGAAATGAATTATTCTTTATAGGATACCCAGGATATCCATTAGCACTTATTTATATTCCCTTTTCCTCAGTAAGAACACACAACACGATAATAAATACCACATTTTGAGCTCACAGTTTTCTAACAAAACCACCACTACTTCAAACAAAAATTAACATCAAATATTTGATCTTTCAAAAAAGCTGACAGAAAGTTCCTAATTAGAACACTGCCCTAAAGCACAGGAGGGGTAGCAGAAACAAAACAAAAGTTTTCTATTAGAGACAAATCATTTCCATTCACAAAAGCTGTCTAATTGTCCTGATAATTACTGTATTTTTTGTATTTTTACTATAATTTCAATAAGCTTTATTTTAAAACAAAAGAAAAAAATCTGAAATGCTGATTTTGAAGAAATCCTAGGAGCATTTTCCTGTTTATGTTCTAAATTCATTCAGTTATACTAAGTTACTGCATTTTAGGTTCCAACACACTAAAAAAAACACCCTTTCAAAATAAAATAATGCATTCCAAAAAATTTAGTACTCCAGATTTCCATCTACACAATCAGTGCTACTTGCCATACCTGCCTCGACCATGTAAATAAAACATGACCAGAATAACCAGAATTGTGCACCCTCCTTGAAGTATTACATATTTTATGACTTGATATGAGAAACCTTAAGGAGGGCATGGCAACCCAATCCAGTATTCTTGCCTGGAGAATCCCATGGACAGAGGAGCCTGGCGAGCTACACTCCATGGGGTTGCAAAGAGTCAGACACGACTGAGCAACTAAACACATGAGAAGCCTTATGCTTTCAGCACAGTTTATCGTGAAAAGTGTGCAAAAAGAGCTGGTCTTGTGAAGAAAATCAGCAATAGCTCCCTTGATTCTAGGTTTACAATCCAATGACAAATTTAGCTTCCCACATCAGAGTGATTTTTGCGGCAGAGTGAAGATGGGTGATGTTTTGAAGAGGTCTGGGGGTAGAGATATGAGAGAAGTAAGAGTGGATTAATCTCAGTGACCATTTTGGTAACACCCAAAACATATTCATAGAAAAGTCTCTAAGTCTATTTCATCAACAATATTCTTAACATTTAAAATGATTACTGATTCCTCAAATAGGGGCTACCCACTCTTGATTTAAAGATGTGGAGATGACACTGAAAGCCTGGTTCATTCACTCTGTGATAAAAGCACTTTAAAGTGTTCAAGGAACCTTTCAAATAAAAAGGGAAATTGGTAAGTTTGTTGCCACTGCTGCTATAGCTGGTGTTTTTCACTTAGACTGAAAAGACCAGCTGTCAGAGATCAACATCTTTATTTCCATTATAAACCATTTTCTCTTCTCTTGCCCTAAAACTACAGGAAAATATGGTTTATTTTAAAATGAACTGCTCTTTGATAGCTGATCATATATCTAACATGACTCATATTCAGAGATGATGTTCATGATCTTGTCATTCTCCATGTGTCCTGGATACACAGTTTATCTGAAAATATCATGGTAACTTTTACCAGAGAGCACTTTTAATATGCTGCTGGTAAAAAGTCTGTCACTTCAGCTCTGTATACTTGCTTCATGTAACAATACAACTTTGCAACCTCTCTGTTCTTGTTTTGCTTATAATGTAGTGCTAACTCATTTCTCAACAGTAGGTTGTTTCATTATGACATAAGAATGTGACATAATAGCAGCCTAACTAATTTGTACCTGGAGAACAATACAGTGGCCTAACCTACATTTTATTTATTATACTCTTCAGAATTGAAGAGGCCCCAACGAAACCCAAAAGGAGAAATGTAGGTCCCTCCTAATTGTAAAGTCTCCAAGACAGCCCCCATTCTGAGATGCCAAAATAATTTTGGATCACAATATTATCAATATTTGGAATGGTTTCAGGAGTCCTCAGAGTTTCAGGATACCCACAGTAGGTTCAAAAGTAAGCCAACATTTTATGGAAAAAAACATATCTGATTAAATTTGCCCTCCACAAATTTCCCTCACAGGAATCACCAACCTCAACAGAGCAGTTTGCCTCTGTGATAGAACACCTCTTTATAATGGCTATGTTCAACACAATATCTAGTGGAGATCCACTCATTGTGTTCATTTAAGAAATGAACATCTTCTCATTGCTAAAGCCATGGCCCCTTCATTCCTCCTCTTCTCTAAAATTTCTCTTCAATCATTTCAAAAACTATATCTTTGTTTCCGAAGCTCCTTACCAAAGGGCCTCTTTAAAACTGTAATGACTGTTACGCCTCTATATTCACTCCTATAAAAACATCTTTTAACTCTTTTTTTCCTGAATTCATTTAACCCAACTGCTTCTGAAGACTCGGTTTGGTGCCCTCTGATCTTCTAGTAATAAACTCCTTCCCTACCAGTGGGCTTACCCATTTTGATAAAAACTCCTTAGCCTATTATTCAACCCATTTTACCACTTTGTCCACCTCTCTTTAGTATCAATTGAGATTTGGTATTAATACTCTAGTTAAGATCACAGCCTATTCAACCTATGAAAATCCCATAGTAATTCATGATCAATCAATGTAGCTACTACTACAATTATGTCCTATCCAATCTTATGTCTCAGCTATTGTTTGAATGCCCAAGTACCATTTCCACAGAATCTAATTTTTGAGATAGAAACACGAGCATAAGGCAAACTGTAGATACACTATCTATCTCCCAGAGGAGAAGGTCACTTTAGACTGGAAATAGACATATTTCAGTAGAGTAAAATGGACAGGAGACTAGGTAGAAGCCAATATGCTGGGACAGGGAGGAAATCTGGAAAGTTTAGAAGAATCTGAAAATGAATGAAAGTCAAAGAGAATGTTGGAGCTGAATCAGAATGGAGACTAAGGAGAGATTAAAACATCAAGACAGATGGAAGAGAGAGGGTGAGAGAGAAGAGGAAAGGAGAGGAGAGCCCAGCATAGGTGGATCATCACAGCAAACTCAGTTTGAAAATTAAGTAAAAGGGTTTACACTCAAAACTAAGACTAAAACATCAAAGAAGCACTAGATAAGTATACAGAGTAACCCAGAGATTCACACAATTCACATCCATAAAATCAAGTAAGGAAACAAACAAACCTGAACTAATAATGAAGGATGAGATGTTGAGAACAGCCTCTTTCATTCTCAGTAAATCTTTTGCTGTGGTGGAGAGACCTACATATTAATGCATTTTAGCAATATGACGGTTTACAGCAACTCCATGGTTTCTCAAATGATACCCTTCTTCTTTCTGAGAGTAACTTATTTTTCTCATATCTCAATTAAATTTATCCCAAACTTTCTCATTATATTTCTGTACAAATTACTATTCATCACTGTGTGGATATCCATAAATAAAATATAAACTTACAAACTTATTGATAATATTCTTGTAAGTACCTTAAATTCATTGTGTACTCTTACCTGTGTAATAATATCTTCAAAATTAATACACTTCTAATGATTGTGATTGAAAAATATATTTAGGAAGTACTTATATACTTAGAATAAAACATAGATACTTTCAATGATTAACTTTGCTAATATTTTAATAACTAGCATCTTTGCAATTCTTTGTAATTTGCAAGTATATTAACAGAGAAATATGGAAACTCCAAAATTTGCTGATTAATTTTACCTGGTTTTATAATGCTAGGTGAAATAATTTATATGGCTATCTATTATAATAAATACATATAAGGAGATAACATAAGGTTATGTTTCATTAAAGTCTAAGAATTTCACTAGATTCAGGCTTCCAACAAGCAACTCCCAGGAATTGAAAATATAACAAAAAAATTCATGGCCTCAGTCTAACAATATCATCATCCTGAACTGATTAAACAATGGTAAATTAGTTAAACTATCTATATAGGTTAATTATATACTACTTAAATCAAGTTGTATAAAATGATCTTTTACATAGTTTTAAAAGCTGATATTAGAATTCTTTTAACATTTGCAAGAAAAACACCTGTAATTTGCAATTAGGTCCTTTTGCCTTAGATCTGTTTTTACTGCAATTGATTATTACTATAAAATTATTTCAGAAATCACAAAAGGAAGACTTAATTAAAATATAGTTTTTAAACTTATAAGTATACATTTCACTTAGACTGATAGTAGCTAGAGAGTTAAAACCTGAGAATTATTCTGTGATTTTAAAAATGCTATAAACTTTCAATGATCTAAAGAAAATGTCATTTTGATGGCCCTATTTTCAAAAACTGCTATATCAAGGTTTTAAATATATGATGTACTATTTTATAGTCTAAGATTATACACTTATTTTTCTTCTATGTAGCTATTTTAATTTTCCATTATTTGTAATATGAGTTATACTCATGAACTCATATCTTCAATCTTCATTCTTAAATTCTAGAAATCAACATCTCCAGCTTTAACTTGGCTAACCTAGAAATTTTAATATTGAACTAAAGATTCTCTGGTTTCACTCACTCTAGTGTATCATCTCAATTATACTTTTATTTCTCTAACTCATCTTGCCTACAAAATTTTCAACCCAGTTCAGATTTGCTCCCTATGTCAGCCAGCCCTTTAAAGTTAAAACAACTCTCCAATTATCGTCTTGTGTTTCCCCTATTTTACTACATTTGCATACCACATTTGTGTACCATTATGATAGAAACATGTAGTTATAATCTGTTTATCTGTCTTCTTCAATAGATAATATTATCCATGAAATCAGAGTTGTCATCTACTGCACATCTTTTTACAGAGTTATCAGAAGCTTCTTCTTCTTTCCAAGACAGTTTAATTCTAAGCCATCCTTAAAGGAGTGGGTAAATAACAGAGTAACACTAGTGCAGTTCGAGGAATTCCAATTCACAACATGTTCCCCAAGCTAAACATCTTGGGCATAACCATAGCCAAAATAACAAGGAGATTAAAATTCTTAGGAGTGTAAGTCATTTTTTCCTATTCTTATAGAATTTAGAAGAGTTTCAGGCACAATGTAAACAAACAGCACTTTACTGACTGCCAAGGATAGGTATACCACTGGTGATTGGGTTTAGTGAGACAATACTTGGCATAGTTGGGATCAGAGAAGATTCTATCAAAGACAAAACATGAGCATTAGTACACTAAGGTCAGGATTCTAGATCCTCACAAACAGTGCCAAGTAGGTCACAGATGCAGTCTTGAAGCAAAGGATTAGAATCTAGGGGAAGAAAGATGTAATTGTGGGCTTTCAAAGTGTTCAAGTTGTAAAACATCTGTATGTACTTATGGTTTTGGTAAAAACCACATCAAATGCTATTTTGTTCCTCATCATGCTGCCTTATGATCTATCCCTGCATGCTATCACATTCATAAAACACCAATCCAAGTCTAAAGGTCTCACCAAAGAAAAATCAAAAAGAATGCAAGTTTTACCAATTGTCAAGAAGCAGCAAAGGGTAACTGGAGGAAACGGGATAAGGGGATGAGTGAGAGAGAGCATTTAGATTTCTATCAAACAAGTAACAAACTAACAACAGAAGAAAACCTCTTTAGACAAAGTTGCACTTAACATACAATAGCTGCTTCACAATTTCTTGCATTGGAAGGTCTGATGTTGAAGCTGAAGCTCCAATACTTTGGCCACCTCATGCGAAGGGTTGACTCATTGGAAAAGACCCTAATGCTGGGTAGGATTGGGGGCGGGAGGAGAAGGGGATGACAGAGGATGAGATGGTTGGATGGCATCACCGACTCGATGAACATGGGTTTGGGTAGACTCCGGGAGTTGGTGATGGACAGAGAGGCCTGGCGTGCTGCAATTCATGGGGTCGCAGAGAGTCAGACACGACTGAGCGACTTAACTGAACTGAACTGAATATTTCTGTAAAAATTCTGGACTACCTCTGATTTTTCCTTCTCTCTTCATTTCTGAACTTATTATCTTAGGTTATAGATTATTTTATGGGATTATTCTTTTAAGTCCACTTTTAAAAATACCCAATTAACTGTGTGTCCTTTCTTAAGTAACTCTATTTACCATCTCTGCTATTTCAGACCCCTATCCATTATCCTGGTAACCAAAAAGAAGATCTGAAGAGTTTAGTATGAATTCTTCTTCAGCCAATGACTACTGAAGAAAAAACTTACAACTGTTTCTTTAATATTTTGATTATCATTGTACCCTATATACAGAACTTCCCAGGTGGTGCAGTGGTAAGAATCTGCCTGCCAATGCAGGAGAGGCAAGAGACGCAGGTTCAATCCCTACATGGAAAGAGCCCCTGGAGTAGGAAATGGCAACCCACTCCAGTACTCTTACCTGGGAAACCCCATGGACAAAGGAGTTTGGCAGGCCTCAGTCCATGGGGTCACAAAAAATCAGACATGAGTGAGTAACTAAGCAAACATATACATGCACACAAACTCTAAAGAACTGAATATAAATTTTTTGTGCCAAAATATAAATATAACTACAGGAATAGATCCTGACATAGAGAAGCAACAGTAAGGTACAAAATTTGAAGAAAAAAGATTAGACCTTAAGAATTTAGGAAACTGTAGCTACTATTTTCCTTAGTGATTAAAAAAATATATATATAGTACGAATTCAATTCATGGTTTGAAATACCTTCATGTAGCTTCTGAAGTGCTACAAAGTCAAGTTTGAGATCCACTAGATTAATATAAGTGAAAGCCACTCAGTCATGTCTGACTCTTTGCGACTCCATGGACTATACAGTCCATGGAATTCTCCAGGCCAGAAGACTGGAGTATGTAGCCTTTCCCTTCTCCAGGGGATCTTTCCAACCTAGGGATCGAACCCAGGTCTCCCGCATTGCAGGAGGATTCTTTACCAGCTGAGCCACAAGGGAAGCAGTCACAAGTGCCAAACAGCCTCTTGTTGACGTGACATCTTAAAAGGGCTTGTCGGCCCCTGACAAACATAAACTATGACAGCAACTGATATCAAGCTCTGAAAATGAAATAAAGTGCATCCAAATTAAATCTTTTGCCAAAGGATACGTTCAGCAGAAATGGCTAGAAATTTTCAAAAATTTCAGAAGAAATGCTCTCCTTTCTAGAATGTCAAGGCCAACAAAGGAAGCATTCCTAGTAAATATACTTTTTCCCCCTATTTTCATCCCCACTTTATTACTGACAAATCCAGAAACTCGGGTGATATGATGAGGTTCTCAAATGTCCATTAACTTAATAGTCCTAACCTTCTCTGCATGGTAGATTTAGAACCAATAAATACATGAAAAATTTTATAATAATCGAGGCCTCCCTCCTTTAACATCTGGGTGAGCTCATAAAGTTACTTAAACTTCCTCTATCTCATTTTAAAATAGGAATAATAATAGAAAATATTTCTTGTCATGCTGTGAATTAAACTAGATAATACATGTAAGGTATCTAGAAAAGCTTTAGGCAGAAAGCATATAGTCAGTCAACATGAATTAACAATAATATATAGAAAAACTGAAGGTTTATAAACTAATAGCTGAAGTCTTCTTTATTTCTCTATGCACTGATAGAAGTATTAGATTCCTTGATAAGTAAAAATATAATTTCCCCCATATTTTTATCAGTATTGAATAACACTTATAGAAGATAGATGCACAAACTAAACCAAGTCTAAAGCCTAGAAAAATAAAATGCATACATTCTGAGTCAATTAAGTATGTTGTTGTCTTTCTACGAAAGCTATTCACTCAACTGCCAAATATAATTATAAATCAATATTTTATTATCTCTATTTAGTACATTAAAGGCTATTTATCACATTTAACTGCCTTTAACAACACGATTACATTTTGCATCATAAACTATGTCACAAACTTTTTCATTAATCATGAATGAGAAACCGCAAATTCAAAGATGATTTTATTTGGATGTGAGTAAACAGCCATCTCTAAAGGACACAAAAATTGAAAATAATCATATGCCTCTCTTCCTTTGAAATACATAAAAATATAATAAATCCAAATAAACACATGAATGAGAATAATCTTGAATTGTGACATATCTGAATAATTTTCTTGATTTCTTACTCCCTGGGCAAAAGCATAAACTGCTTTGGATTATCCAATCACATGGCTCTCTAGTGACCTGAAATATTAACACTCTTGAAGCCACTGTTCCTGACATACTCTAATCCACCATTTTCGAAGAATGTGGTTCTTCTTAGTTTCATACTCAAATACTGAATATTGTAAATTCCGTAGGAAAAAAAACCTCATGAAGCTATTCGTATATACCATAAAAGAACAAAAGGAATTGTTTTTTGTCATAGATCAAAAGGTAGCAACCACATCTTTGCAGCACCCTGCTGCTTCTGAATTAATTTAGCTTATTTATAACTCCTAGGACTCTCTGCTTGTCACTGCTCAAGTCACTTATTACCACTGTTAAGGTTCTGATGTGTTAATTTTTTTTTCAGACTACTAGAATATGTTTAGGGTACTGGCACTCATTTAAATACAGGATAAGTTCAGAATTTTTTTCATCTGAAATATACAATGCATTGTTGTTAATTTTCACAAACAAGAAGATAAATACAAGCATTAAGAACTCACTTTAGGGACTTCCCCGGCAGCACAGTGGTTGAGACTTAACCTTTCAATGCACAGGATGCAGGTTCATTCCCTGGGAGGGGAACTAAGACCCCACATGCCACAGAGCCAAGAAACCAAAACATAAAACAGAATCAATGGTACAGCAAATTCAGTAAATATTTTTAAATGGCCCACATCAAAAAAAAAACTTTAAATAAAAGAACTCATTTTAATTTGAAACTTACTTGTCCAAAATGTCACTATAGCATGCACAAGTGGTAAAAGGAACATTTATCAAATATATTCATATATTTACGGACTATGCTATTATAATCATTAAATATTAATGGAACATAAGAATTCATTATGGCAGAGAACATAAAATACATAAATACATAAAGTACCAATCTTTCAAATATGGGAACAGAAATAGGGAAAGCAAGTTATTGAAGAAAAGGCTTTCCACTTTGCGCTCAGGGAGGAAACAGGTAAAGTTGAGACTGCCAAGTCAAAATGAGGGTCAGCCTGCGAGGACATGGCTTACATCTTGCACATGTACAACTTCACTAATGTATGCCTTTCCCACTTCACAAGATATCAAAGCTCTTTCTTTTTTATCTTCTGAACCAGAAGAGTAAGACATGATATTGATATCCTTTCTTTCCAATCCAACATTTCTCTACATGCTTAAAAACACCTATTTAACAAAATGAGCCCTTTAATTTCTCATTTTTACATACAGCTTAAAAATGATCATTATAGTGATTATGTTTGAATTAACCATAGAATATCAAGTATGTAAATTCTATATTTTAGTTTTCTTATTTGTCAAGAACATTTGGATAAAAATCTAACTCACAGCTGGTTGGAGTAATAAATAATTTATTATCTCTAAGCCACTAGAACAGTGACTGAGGCATAGTAAGTACTAAATAAACGTTTATTATTGTAAACTGACTATGAAATCTGCTCTCATTTTGCATGAAAGAAGGTTGAAAAGACAAGGTGGATACGGTATACTTGTAAGAACTCAAGCAAAGGTCTTCAGCCAGAAGGAAAAGAACACAGGATGAGCAAATGGAAAAAAAGGAAAAATAAAGACTTTACAAGTTTACAGAGTAAATTCACTTTTCTCTTTACGTTCATTTAGGATATAACATTACAAGTTGTGCATTTTGATTAAGCATCTGCAGGAACAGGCAATTTTATTTGGCATGATTTATATTTGTAATAGCTTATCTCTTTCACAGCAGGATTTGAATTTTAAGTCTTTGTTTCTAGAGGATTTATCAGTTGTGCTATATGTGATATTTGGCAAAAAACATCACAGCAAAGTACAGTCACATTACTACACTGAGAGCACTAAGATCATCAATGAGATTGTTACCAGTTTCATTTCATATTTGTTTTCTAAATCTCCATCAATGTCTTTTCTTTCTAGCTTCCCTTTGTAGAACTATTTTTCCACTAGTACTTTCCATTCTCCTTCCCATAGCCTCTAATATCAACCTTTATTATCTATTTTATCTCCCTTGTGATTCTTTAAGATTTTCATCCCCAATGAAATCTCTCTCCAACTATAAATAGCCATCGCATTCATTCACTAACCCTATTTCCAGTGATTTCTGTAATTGCTACTTGATAAAAACTAGTGTCCCAACAGGCATCCAATGACTACCCAGTCATCAACCCTAATAGGCTTTTCTGGTAGCATTGGAGAATTTGCCCAACTTGTTTTGAAAAATCTCATCTCTATTGCATTTATGATCACTGAACTCTCATGGTCCTCCTAATTTTTTAGTTGCTCAAATATTATTCTTTCAACTCAGATTCTGACTCTAGCCCTCTTCTTTTCTCTTTCTATAATCTCTCCCTTTTATAGACAGACCAACCTCACAGCTTCAATTTCCATCTAGTGTACATTACTGAAATATCCATATCATCATCAGTCCTGTTAGGCTTGACCTCTAGATGAATTTTTAACCTCACATTTCTAACTTCTAAGTACAACTCTTTCCAGTCTACCCTCTCTTCTCTATCAAACTTAAAAGACATTTTAAGGATTTACTTTGAAGGTGGTCATGTGCATTGGTTTGAGCACAAGAATTTCATGGATTCAAATCATGCTCTGCCCTTTGAGATTACGTGATCTTAGGCATGCTACACAAACTTGAAATGTTCTATAAAATGAAAATAACACTACTACCTGCCAAAGGATGGTTATTAAAGCACAGTATACAATACATGCAAACTGCTTGACACAGTGAAAGATCATGTTGTCAGTATTCAGTAACATCAGGTACTAAGATTTTCATTGTCACACTTCTCATGTAAATATTACTAGTAAGATAAAAACATCTTGGTACAATTCCTGAAATAAAATGATTCTCAATAAATATTAAGCATTACTTACTACTCTGGCAAAATATATCAATCTGTAGAGCAAACATGGAGGCAGCTATGTTAAAATGGACAGAATATGGAGCTTATAGGCAAGAGAAATGGATGCAAAAACTAGCTCCAAAATGTAAAGCAACGTGAACAAAGCCACTACATTCTGTGAATATTATTCATCTGTAAAATAGAAAGCTTTGAAAAATTGAACTTTAGGGATTCTATCATTCAACTGCTCCATGAGTAGCTAATTCAATGTATCCAAATATTGACTCATCAATTTCCCCTTCAGATTTTTCCCTACTGTGTTTTTCTCTTTTCAGTAAAGAAACAACTATCTTTCTATAACCTAAGCTACTGCTGCTACTGCTGCTGCTGCTAAGTCGCTTCAGTCGTGTCCGACTCTGTGTGACCCCACAGACAGTAGCCCACCAGGCTCTCCCGTCCCTGGGATTCTCCAGGCAAGAATACTGGAGTGGGTTGCCATTTCCTTCTCCAATGCGTGAAAGCGAAAAGTGAAAGTGAAGTCGCTCAGTCGTGTCTGACTCTCAGTGACCCCATGGACTGCAGCCTACCACGCTCCTCCATCCATGGGATTTTCCAGGCAAGAGTACTGGAGTGGGGTGCCATTGCCTTCTCCGCTATAACCTAAGCTACACATCACAAACTGTCCCATGTCTTCTTTCTGGTGTCAGAATATTACATCAACATTTAAGCAAGTGCTAACGTCAAGAACTATGATGCACTTGCAATACATTTTCTTTAAAATCAGGCACTGACAAATTTAAATCCTAATAGCAATTCTGAGCTTGTTGAACTACAGCTCAAAATGCTGAGTACTTCCCATGAGCTACAGAATAAACTCCCAAATTTTATTGCCAAGCTACCACCTGATCCCAATTTATCCTTTTGCTGTTTTTCCTACAACTTCCCTTCAGGCATACTCAACCCAGATGAATTGAAATACTCAGCGACCTCTGCACATGGTATTTTCTGTCCTTCACATGTTCACACCATCTACTTGCCCAAATGTTCTTCCTGATGCTTGAATGTCTAAACACACTCCAGTGGACACGGCAGGATCCCTACCCATGATCCATTCTCCAGTAGTTCATGGATTTTCAGGGCAGTGTCTCCAAAACTCTCCCCGTGCAGATGAATACTCAGGGAAAAACCAAGGCCCACTTCCAACTCCAAGGATGAGCCTTGGTTCACTAACTCCAATATGCATGCTTGGTCATCCTAGCCACAGATTAAGTGCAAACATGGATCCTAGGCACTCCAATCAAGGTAGCTCTTACAGTGCTTGCTTGAAACACTAGGGCAGTGTTTCTTCTTCTATAGATTGTTATGTACAGTAATAACTACATAAGTAGTAAGTCTCAGAATTCACTCTTGACACCCTCTCACCAAAGAAAAGAGTACAGCTGATAACTAACTTCAGAAAGAGAGACGCTCTGAATGAACTGTGTCAGTTCATTGCTCTCCATGTGAACTCCTTTAGTTATATGAGCCCTGTGTTAAGATACTTTGATTCTTACTTGTAAGCAAAAACATTTTAAATTGATATACATACACACACTTCATGACCAAATTCAAATACAATATATAGATGAAGACAATCTCTCCTTTAGAATCACATCACTTTTTATAAGCATATTACTGGCATTCACATTCAATCTATTTAATGAATTAGGGTATATAAAATATTTGTCATAGCTACCTTCCTTAGAATGCAAGCTTGTCAGTGCCAGATCCATGTCTAAGTCATTTTGGTATTTTTCACAATGTTTTACACATTGTAAAAACAGGATAAGTGATGGTTTAATACTGAATAACTGAACAAAGTGAAAAATAAATCAATGTATATAATTATATCCTAGGATTAACTGTTTTAATAAAATATAAAATGATTATAAGTTTTCACTCTACTTGTATTCTTTGAACCACGAGTCTTCTTAATCACACAAAATATTCTGAAACTCTATTAATGCATTCTAGATTTTCAAGATTTAAAAGCATTAAAAATGTATACTAAATGTTAAATTCCTATTAATCTCTTTTGTAGCTTAAATATCTGTATTCCATTTCAAATTACTGACTTATATGTTACATTGCAAGAAGAAAAAAAAATTCAAAATGGTAGATTTTATAAATCATATAGAATCACTTTAAAATTAAACACTTTCAAACAATTAGATATTGAACATACTGCATCTAAATAAGCAATTCCTAGATTGAACATTATAAATAAACCTTTTTCCAGAAACTCTGTACCATATTTTTAATAAATTTAAAATATGGTAGTAAGAATATATTAAAATGATACCTGGACTATTTTACCTCTGTTGGCTTTTATTATTCCATTTCTTTTATTCACTATCATTTCATTTTGCATAAGTACAATTTTCTTAGATACATTTGAAAGTGTTCCAGGCACGATTTTCATTATTCAGCAATAGGAAGACTTCAGTTCTAATTGCTTTGACAGCTTTGCTTTAAATCTTTCATATTCTCATTCATGCTAATCAACCAAGCAAGTCTTTGTCAACCCAGAGCGCGGCTGTGGAACCTTTTATTGAATCAAATGCTTTACTCTTGTGAGGGGGAGAAAAAAAGAATTCACTCAATAAGACTTAATGATGGTATTTTAAATAAACTCCAACCACAAAACAATAAAATAATACTAAAATGATGAGGAAATATTGGATATATATACTTATATTCCTTCACTGAACTAATAACCATTTATATTCTTAAACAGACAAGTTATTAGAGCCATCTATGCATAAACATGAAACCTGTGAACTATATCACATGTGTTTTCTATAAAGGTATTTAGACTGAGTAAAGCATGACTTATTTAGTAAGACATTAGTTTTTCTCTTTAATAATGTCAGTATCCCAAACATGAAAAGATCATGGTGGTCAGAACTGGTTTTAACAACATATTGCTGATTATGTCCACGATACCCACAGGAGTGATGAAGATGAAGTACAAGTGCAAATAAATGTTTTTATGTTGAGAACCCTTCACAAGCTAGTAATGATCTTATTTTTTAAAAAGTAAGTTTCTACACATACATAACTGGTAACAGAGCATGCATCTCTTTCATTTAAAGTGGCAAGAGGCAGGATTGAAAACATGGGTCCCCACCAACGACTAGGCACTAACTTACTAAAATGTGTGAAACCCCACATTTTCCCCACATCTACAACTGACATGAATTTACGATGGAAAACCTACTCAAATAAACCAGAATAACAAACTTAAACCTAAAACACAGACTGAAATTTAATTTTAGTCCTTTTAAAAACTGACCACAGTTCAGAAAGTTAGCATATACACTAACAATT
Source organism: Giraffa tippelskirchi (assembly GCF_054371585.1). NCBI lineage: Eukaryota > Metazoa > Chordata > Mammalia > Artiodactyla > Giraffidae > Giraffa > Giraffa tippelskirchi. The sequence continues at coordinate 76,224,805 of NC_137275.1, read as the reverse complement.
TCAAACTATCCCATCTATAGAGTTTCAAATTATTTTACACTGAAAAACACATGGGGGTTGATTTTAAGGATAATAAAGACAACATGAATATGAAAAATGTTTTCCCCTTTATTGGATGTTTCTATTTTTCCTGTATCACTAAATATTTTAAGCAAAGTTTTAAATCATTCCAAGATCAACAGATTTTTAATAATAAAATCTTCAGCTAAGTGCAAGTCGAGTTCTGATTTTTAAAAATTAAAGTTTCATAGTTGAGTTCACCATGAACTACTTTTTTCCCACAGAACTGTCATACAGAGGAATAAGTTATATGTTTATTTCTAATTTCAATCTGTTACTTTCCTCTCCCAAAGGTGAACATACTTTTTTAAGAATCATTCACTGTAGGCCTTGCCTAAAGAAACATTAAATATCTACTAGTCCAACTACTCCAAGTTATTTCCCAGTTGATGCTGGGTTAATAGCACTACTTCCAATATGTACTGGAGTCAACTGTATTCTTTAATGGACAATGAAAAAGAAGTAGACAATTTCACCAATGCTAGACTCCCACTATTTTTGAAAGAGTTATCAAAGGTTTCTCTTCACTAGAACAAAATATGCAAATGTTTATTAAGAAAACTATGGTTAGGCTCCATATCTACAGAGTGAAAAGTTTAAGAGCACAGATTCTGAGCCCTACCTCATGGTTTGGCACCTGCTCTACAACTTTCTGTGTGAACCTAGGCTATTTACTTAACATCTCTAATTCTCAATGGCTTTCCTAGTGGCTCAGTGGTTAAGAACCCACCTTCCAGAGCAGAAGTCACAGGTTCAACCCCTGGGTAGGGAAGATCCCCTGGAGGAGGACAAAGAATCAGACATGACTTAGTGACTAAACAACAAAAATTCCTCAACAGCCTCATCTGTATAACAAGCAAATTACTACCAATCCATCAAGTTATTCTGAGGACTAAATGAGTTAATATGTGTAACATACATACCAGTGGCTAATAGATCCTAAAAATGATAACAGTATTGGTTATTACCTGCTATTATAAATAAATATTACTGGATTTCTGAAATAGATGCCACAAGAAGCATAAATTTCTTCCAAAATCAAAATACATTTTACATTCTAAAATATGTTTTACTACTCACATCTTTAATTAACGATATGATCTATTTGTAAAACAAAGCATCCAGAAAAGAGACTCACAAAATCAAAATACAGTATTCCTATTCCTATGCCTTATGGAAGGAAAGCCTAAGTACAGATGAGTTCAGGTTGGAGGTTCAGCTTGATAGCACAAGAGAAAGTGACAGACGAAAGAATAGTTTAGCTAAAGCCAGAAGCATAAATTAACAGTGAGATCACAGGAAATACATTTAATTTCTAATCCTGAGGTGTGTCCATTATATAATAAAATTAAAGTAACTATCTAGTGAAACTCAAATGAGTTAAGAGTCTGGGAAATCAGTTTACAGACTAAAACTTCTCCTGAGGAATGCTGGGCTTGCGACTGCAGGCAGAAAGATCTCTTCCTCTGATTCTCTCTAACCAAAATGCCCTTTGCTCCATTTGTGAGGTGTGCTAAGTTGCCTCAGTCATGTCTAACTATTTGCAACCCCATGGACTGTAGCCCACCAGGCTCCTGTGTCCATGAGGATTCTCCAGGCAAGAATACTGGAGTGGGTTGCATGCCCACATCTCTTATGTCTGTTGCACTGGCAGGCGGATTATTTACCACTAGCGCCACCTGGGAAGCCCTCATGACCAGAAGCAAATCTGTACTATAAAATCTACATTTTCTATAGAATATGTATTCCTTTGTGCACATTTTTTGCTACGTCATCAACTCAAGTATACTAGCAATGCAAAAGATGTTCATATTGTTTTCTGATTAAATATTTTCAAGAGACTAGTACTGAATTTTTCAAAGTAAATTCATGGATACTCTAGGTGATCTACAAACTACTAGAACCTACCAATGTTACTTTTTGTTTATGTACACATGCTTATTTTGGGGAAAAGGGACTATTGGTTTACTCAACTCTCAAAAGTTGTTTGTAACTTAAAAAGTTAAGTTACTAAAATTCAAACTTGAAATAATCTTCTAATAAGTTATCTTGCTCAAATTAATCACATTCTAACCTGTATAAATTCAAAATCATAAGCAGTATTAGTTTTCTTTTAATGAAGTCATAATAGTATACCCAATGAAATGGCATTTGTTTTTCAATATAAATGTGAAAATTATTTTAAATATTTGTGTGTACAGATGTATTCATTTCATTTCAAACTTGAAATAATTTTGTCATGAAGATATTTTTAGGACTGTAAGGCTCTTGCTTATAAGTACACCGATTTCTTCAAATACTTGTGGTATTGAGGCATGCATTTAATAAAATTATTTTTTCAGAATAAATTTATATCAGTCTGTTAGTTGCTTGATCATTGCCAACATTACTTGTACACCTATATGTACTAGATGCATGTTTTAATAAGCCAGACATAACTCCTGGTTTATTAAAAAAACTTTTTTTATAATGGAATGCTTTGTTTAATAAGCAGTTACTTAACTGAAATAACAAGTTATTCCATCAAGCTAGACAGTCCCTGAAAAACTGTCTGATTTTTCTATGCCTCAATTTTTATAAACAAAAGTGGAAATTAAAACAACTTATCCCATTGAGCTGTTTCAAGAATAAAATGAGAGCACGAAAATTTAGCATTTAGCCCTGTGCCTTACACAGAGAAGACAGTCAACAGCTGTTAAGTTTATAAGTTTGCAAACCAAGTTTTGAAAGTAAATATGAAAATCAATAAACCAAAACACAAGTGGTAGCCCAAAGACAATCAAAAGAAACACTATAGTTTAACTTCAAAAATTATTAAGATCATGAAAATGAATATTTAATCCTGTATGTAGAATACTTTTAAGGATATCATAGTGTCTTAAAAGGGAAGTAATCTTTGTGTTTTTTCAGAGTTTAACAGCAGCATTGATGCTGATTTGGCAAAAGTCAAATACAGAGACTGACCAAAGCAGTGCCTCACCTTCAAGTTAAGGAAAATTCATCATCTTCTAGTGTAATATTTTCAAAAGCATGCTGTTCTAACAGATGTATTAACATCTGGACAAATAATCATCAACTGTAAAGGTATTTTATGAACATTATCTGGTCACATCAAAATTGGCTAATATAAAGTTACACTGATTTATCTTAGCCAGTCTCAGTAACAGGTAAACATTAACTAAATAACCAATACTAAATTAATCTTCCAATCCCACCTGTCTTTTATTATTTAACTCACATCTTTTTTATGATCTATTCCTTGAACCAAGTAAAAGCTGTGGGGCCAAATTTACAACATGATGGTAACTGTTTTTCCAGACAAAATCAGAGGTAATAAGTACTGCAGGACAGGTGATTTTAGGAGAAAAAAATGATGTACAGATCACATCCTTTGCATTTAAGTTTAAACATGAGAAAAGCATATTATGGAGAAAGTATTATTTTACACTTTCTAAAAACTTAAAGACACTTTACATATTAAAATGATCCTCTGATCTTCTATTCTTGCACTGTAGGTTAAAATTCTACATCTGTGCTATTAAATTCGGTCCCACTTTTCAAAAGACTAGAAAAATAAGAAAGCAAAAATGAGGTTACAGAATCAAATATCAAAAGAGCAGTACTTATCTCACTTGTTAACTACTTTACTAGTGGTGAAAAGTGAAAGTGAAAGTTGTTCAGTCCTGTCCGACTCTTTGTGATCCCATGGGACTACAGTCCATGGAATTCTCCAGGTCAGAATACTGGAGTGGGTACCCTTTCCTTTCCCCAGGGGTTCTTCCCAACCCAGGGATCGAACCCAGGTCTCCCACATTGCAGGCAGATTCTTTACCAGCTGAGTTGCAAGGGAAGCCCAAGAATACTGGAGTGGGTAGCCTATCCCTTCTCCAGGGGATCTTCCTGACCCAGGAGTCAAAGCAGGGTCTACTGCATTGCAGCTGGATTCTTTACCAACCGAGCTATCAGGGAAACCCCAAAAGGAGATAATGAGACGCAGGTTCGATCTTTGGGTCTGGAAGATCCTCTAGAGAGGGCATTGCAATCCACTCCAGTATTCTTGCCTGGAGAATCCATGGACAGAGGAGCCTACTGAGCTACAGTTCATAAGATCGAAAGGAGACGAACGACTAAAACAACTTAGTATGCAGGCACCCACTTACCTCACTTGTTGACTACTTTAGTTGAATATCTTACTTTGAAACATATTTCCCATTTAAAGTCTCCCCCCCCAAACCCCGTCTGCCCCATTTAACTCTTGGGGAGGAGCTAAGAATGTTACTTCCTAGATAACTAGTAGCAGTTAGCTTTCAAATGCCAACCACAAACCTATATAATAGTGGTTCACAGATTATTTCAGGAAATCTGTCACCTCTTTCATCATTTGTCAGTGTCACAGGGAAAAAGCACTTCTTAGAAAAATACCTATAAATTCATGGATCGTGACGTGGCCAAGAGGAGTTACCCCACGTCCAAGGTCAGGGGCAGCGGCCAAGAGGAGCTACCCCACGCCCAAGGTCAGGGGCAGCGGCTATGCTTTGCTGGAGCAGCTGTGAAGAGACACCCCACATCCAAGGTAAGAGAAAACCAAGTAAGACAGTAGGCACTGAGAGACAGCATCAGAGGGCAGACAGACTGAAACCATAATCACAGACAACTAGCCAATCTGATTATATGTACCACAGCCTTGTCTAACTCAATGAAACTAAGCCATGCCGTGTGAAGCCACCCAAGATGGACGGGTCATGGTGGAGACGTCTGAAAGAATGTGGTCCCCTGGAGAAGGGAATGGCAAACCACTTCAGTATTCTTGCCTTGAGAACCCCATGAACAGTATGAAAAGGCAAAAAGATAAAGACACGGAAAGATGAACTCCCCAGGTCGGTAGATGCCCAATATGCTACTGGAGATCAGTGGAGAAATAACTACAGAAAGAAGGAAAGGATGGACCCAAAACAAAAACAACACCCAGTTGTGGATGGGACTGGTGACAGAAGCAAGGTTTGATGCTGTACAGAACAATATTGCATAGGAACCTAGAATGTTAGGTCCATGAATCAAGATAAATTGGAAGTGGTCACACAGGACAAAACAAGAGTGAACATTGAAATTCTAGGAATTAGCCAACTAAGATGGACTGGAATGGGTGAATTTAACTCAGATGACCATTATATATACTACTGTGGGCAGGAATCCCTTAGAAGGAATGGAGTAGCCATCATGGTCAACAAAAGAGTCCGAAAGGTAGTACTTGAATGCAGTCTCAAAAACGAAAGAATGATCTCTGTTCATTTCCAAGGCAAACCATTCAATATCACGGTAATCCAAGTCTGTGCCCTGACCAGTAACACTGAAGAAGGTGAGGTTGAATGGTTCTATGAAGACCTGCAAGACCTTCTAGAACTAACACCCAAAAAACATGTCCTTTGCATTATAGGGGACTGCAATGCAGAAGTAGGAAGTCAAGAAACACCTGGAGTAACAGGCAAATTTGGCCTTGGAGTACAGAATGAAGCAGGGCAAAGGCTGATAGAGTTCTGCCAAAAGAACGCACTGGTCATAGCAAACACCCTCTTCCAACAACACAAGAGGAGACTCTACACATGGACATCACCAGATGGTCAGCAGTGAAATCAGACTGATTATATTCTTTAGAGCCAAAGATGGAGAAGCTCTACACAGTCAGCAAAAACAAGACCGAGAGCTGACTGTGGCTCAGATCATGAACTCTTTAATGCCACATTCAGACTTAAACTGAAGAAAGTGGGGAAAAACACTAGACCATTCAGGTATGACCTAAAGCAAATCCTTTATGATTATACAGTGGAAGTGAGAAATAGATTTAAGGGACTAGATCTGATAGACAGAATGCCTGATGAACTATGGACAGAGGTTTGTGACATTGTACAGGAGACAGGGATCAAGACCATCCCCATGGAAAAGAAATGCAAAGAAGCAAAATGGCTGTCTGAGGAGGCCTTACAAATAGCTGGGAAAAGACGGGAAGCAAAAAGCAAAGGAGAAAAGGAAAGATATTCCCATCTGAATGCAGAGTTCCAAAGAATAGTAAGGAGAGATAAGAAAGCCTTCCTCAGCAATCAATGCAAAGAAATAGAGGAAAACAACAGAATACGAAAGACTAGAGATCTCTTCAAGAAAATTAGAGATACCAAGGGAACATTTCATGCAAAGATGGGCACAATAATGGACAGAAATCGTACGGACCTAACAGAAGCAGAAGATATTAAGAAGAGGTGGCAAGAACACGCAGAAGAACTGTACAAAAAAGATGTTCATGACAGATAATCACAATGGTGTGATCACTCACCTAGAGCCAGACATCCTGGAATGTGAAGTCAAGTCGGTCTTAGGAAGCATCACTACAAACAAAGCTAGTGGAGGTGATGGAATTCCAGTTGAGCTATTTCAAATCCTGAAAGATGATGCTGTGAAACTGCTGCACTCAATATGCCAGCAAATTTAGAAAACTCAGCAGTGGCTACAGGATTGGAAAAGGTCAGTTTTCATTCCAATGCCAAAGAAAGGCAATGCCGAAGAATGCTCAAACTACCACACAATTGCACTCATCTCACACACTAACAAAGTAATGCTCAAAATTCTTCAAGCCAGGCTTCAGCAATACATGAACCATGAACTTCCAGATGTTCAAGCTGGTTTTAGAAAAGCCAGAAGAACCAGAGATCAAATTGTCAACATCCTCTGGATCATCGAGAAAGCAAGAGAGTTCCAGAAAAACATCTATTTCTGCTTTATTGACTATGCCAAAGAGCCTTTGACTGTGTGGACCACAATAAACTGCGGAAAATTCTGAAAGAGACGAGCATACCAGACCACCTGACCTGCCTCTTGAGAAATCTATATGCAGGTCAGGAAGCAACAGTTAGAACTGGACATGGAACAACAGACTGGTTCCAAATAGGAAAAGGAGTACGTCAAGGCTGTATATTGTCACCCTGCTTATTTAACTTATATGCAGAGTACATCATGAGAAACGCTGGGCTGGAGGAAGCACAAGCTGGAATCAAGATTGCTGAAAGAAATATCAATAACCTCAGATATGCAGATGACACCACCCTTATGGCAGAAAGTGAAGAGGAACTAAAAAGCCTCTTGATGAAAGGGAAAGAGGAGAGTGAAAAAGTTGGCTTAAAGCTCAACATTCACAAAAATAAGATCATGGCATCTGGTCCCATCACTTCATGGCTCTTAGATGGGGAAACAGTGTCAGATTTTATTTTTGGGGATTCCAAAATCACTGCAGATGGTGATTGCAGCCATGAAATTAAAAGACGCTTACTCCTTGGAAGGAAAGTCATGACCAACCTAGACAGCATATTAAAAAGCAGAGACATTACTTTGCCAACAAAGGTCCTGTAGTCAAGGCTATGGTTTTTCCAGGACTCATGTATGAATGTGAGAGTTGGACGGTGAAGAAAGCTGAGTGCTGAAGAATTGATGCTTTTGAACTGTGGTGTTGGAGAAGACTCTTGAGAGTCCCTTGGACTGCAAGGAGATCCAACCAGTCCATCCTAAAGGAGATCAGTCCTGGGTGTTCACTGGAAGGACTGATGTTGAAGCTGAAACTCCAATACTTTGGCCACCTCATGGGAAGAGTTGACTCATTGGAAAAGACTCTGATGCTGGGAAGGATTGGGGGCAGGAGGAGAAGGGGACGACAGAGGATGAGATGTCTGGATGGCATCACCGACTCGATGGACACGAGTTTGGGTAAACTCCAGGAGTTGGTGATGGACAGGGAGGCCTGGCGTGCTGCGATTCATGAGGTCGCAAAGAGTCGGACATGACTGAGCGACTGAACTGAACTGAACTGACAATATGAAAACTCTGATCTTAATTTTTAAAACCTGTAGAATTTTCTTTTATTTTTGTTTTCATTGCATATAATAATCAATAATGGTAAGTCTTAGCTCCAGAGATAAAGTTTTCCAAGGGATGAAGATACAGGAAAGGAAAAATTAGGAAAAATTATATAATTTTGATTGAGATAATTCACATATAAAAATGTAGTAACAGAGTCAAATAATGAAAAATCCGTAACATGATCTATAAAAACTCTTTGGCATAAAGGTCATACTCCTTTAACAATTTAGACATCTGTAGTCAGTTCCTGTATACATGGGTTATGAAGTTTTTTAAAAATCATTTTTAGTTAGATGTTGAAATGCTAACTATGTGTCAGTCAGCCCAAATTGTATGGATAATATGAATCTAAACACAAGTGTAGAGCACATAACTAAAGAGAACCAAGGTTCTCTTGGTTAGGAATGGTATAGGAATAAATATTTATTTTAAAGGAAATAACATATAATACAATAGAGAGGCAGAAGTATAATTATTATTTCTTTTACCCTCCCTAGTTTTACTTTAAAATGTAACTCTTTAATTATTTAAGTGCTACTTGGTTATGTGGCATTGTACATTACCTTGGTTGGGGTTACCCTATACATAAAAAATGATGTATTTTGTTTGTTAAATTGGAAAGGTGCTCTACTCTCTATATTTTGATTTGAAATCTAATTGGGGCCTATGAGATCACAATATTTAAAGGAAGAAAGTAACAAAAGAACAGGATAAACATTTGAAATGTTATCTAGAAAGCAAATAAGATTAATTTTTTATATTTTATCATATTATTTGATATCTGTAAGTTTACTGGCCACCAGACTTTGTTTAAAATCAAACGTATATATAGCCTAGATTTTATGTATGAAAGTAAATATTGGTCCTAAACTTAACAGAAATAATACTCAAGCAGAATTAATTTAGGTAAGCTGAACGCTTTGATTTTTAGAATGTTAGATATTAATAGTTTAATTATCGGAAGATACAAAAAAAGTATATAACTGATCAAAATGAATAAGTGAGACACTTGAAATCACAAAGGAGAAACTAAGACTTAGAAAAAAATATTTTAAATGAAATGTTTCCATAGGCATATTACTTAGTGATTACAGCAGTCTGAATATCTGAAATTGATTCCACATCATTATAGTGTATGATCCTATGTGATCACACTGTATTCTGAGCATTCTAAATCACCAAGGTCACCAAATAACCCAGTTGGCACTTCATGTCTGGAATGATGACTACATATACTGTAATTATATTCCACTACTTTATCACTTCTTTTTCCTCACTACTTAAACAAGCTTTGACTCAGGTGCTTCATTATGACCAGCAATTAAATCAGACTCCACATTCACAAAACTTCAACTAACTCATATCCAAGGCAGTGGCAGTGAAGCAGTTATTAACAGTTAATTGTGGGATGAATGTTACAAGTACATGGTGGGCCACATGCATTTGACTTAATAATGTTTCAATTAAAATAATCTAGTCACCTAGACCCCACATTAAATGGGAAAGAGTAAAGAAGTCATCCACAAGGTTTGAAATTATAATTAATCCAATGAAATGAATTAATTGTAATTAAATTCAATAAATATGGCCTTCTACAATAAAACTGCTCTAGAAGAATGTGATTATCACCCAGCTATAACTTGATCGGGGAAAGTATGGCAGCAAGTTCAGAAAAGCTCTGAGAGAGACTAAAGTAAAATTTCAAGGAACAAATTTGGACTGTCAAGCTTTAGAAGAAAAGCAATGGATAGAACAATTTGACAACTAGTTTCTATCTTTCACTCTAAAACATCTTATAGCTTGGGTGCTGAAGTGACCTTATAACAAAAGGATACACAAATAACAATGTTTAGAGGGATACAACATGAAAAGAATCTGCAGGTCTCTCACATGTATTAAAGATGTCAGCAAATGGACAACGAACATGGACCTGGAACACAGTTCAGGCTGAGTGACTATGGACAATTCACAGCCTCTCTGACAATCAGTTTATTCTCTCATAAAATGAACAAGTATTTTTATTCTGGATTAAATTTAGCAAGCAATACAGCTTTTTTCAATCTTTTTTTTTCCTTCCTCCTCTCCCAGAAGAACTCACTATCCCAAATTAGGTATGTATGAATATATACATGGAGAAGGCAATGGCAACCCACTCCAGTACTCTTCCCTGGAAAATCCCATGGACAGAGGAGCCTGGTAGGCTGCAGTCCATGGGGTCGCTAAGAGTCAGACACAACTGAGCGACTTCACTTTCACTTTTCACTTTCATGCATTGGAGAAGGAAATGGCAGCCCACTCCACTATTCTTGCCTGGAGAATCCCTGGGACAGAGGACCCTGATGGGCTGCCATCTATGGGGTCGCACAGAGTTAGACACGACTGAAGCGACTTCGCAGCAGCAGCAGAATATATACACATCTCATGTAACCATATACAATATGTATCAAGAATTTTGCTTTGTGTGTTTAAAAATAATATAAATGATTTTTAACTCGCAATAAATGTATTTCTAACAAATGTCTATTTCTGCCAATTAGCCACTATGTTTGTTTGTTTGTTTGTTTGTTGGTTTTTGTGTGTGTGTGTGTGTTTGGTATTTTTTTTTTTTAGTTTTTTTTTCTAAATAAATTTATTTATTTTAGTTGGGAGCTAATTACTTTACAATATTGTAGTAGTTTTTGCCATACATTGACATGAATCAGCCATGGGTTTACATGTGTTCCCCTTCCTGGACCCCCCACCCACCTCCCTCCCCATCCCATCCCTCTGGGTCATCCCATTGCCCCGGCCCTGAGCATTTGTCTCATGCCTCGAACATGGAATGGTGTTCTGTTTTAAATGGTACAATGAATGGGTTTTTAATGCATTTTGATGCACAAGGGCAAGAACTTCTTGCATGTAAATCCTGAGAGTGGAACTGCTTGATCAATGAATCTGCATATCTTCAATTTTACTAGGCATTACCAAAGTGGCAAGGATTTACATATTTATGATTTACACTTTCACAAGAAAGACATGCTAACAATACTTTGCATTCGCACCAAAAGCTAGTAGTGCTAAACCTTAATTTTCATCATTATGAGTACTATGCAGTAACATTCCATTGCTTTGTTTTTCCCTAATTATTAATAATATTGAGCACATTTTCATGTTTACTTTCCCATGAGTTTCTTCTTTTATAAGCTGCCAGTATTACATATCTTTTTTTCTATTACTTTTTTCTATTGGGTAGCTGGTCACACTACTATTGAATTGTTACCTTTCTTACATTTTCTGGGTAATTAACCAGTTATAGTTCTTGCAAACATTTTCCTCTTGACTGTGATTTATTTGTTCATTTAACTTAGTGTGAAAAGTGTTACTCAGTCATGTTCAGATATTAATTTTAATTTTAAAAAAATCAATATTTTCTTCCAAAATTTTCAATTACTTCCTTGAGCTTTTTTACATTTAGGGCCTTGATCAAGTTATCCTTCTCACTCAAATAATAAGTAAAAAATAATAATAATAATAAGTAAAAAAAAAATAATAATAATAATAATAAATACTATTTCATAATTTAAGCTTTTTGGCTCTGTGCATATTTTAAGATATTTTTCGATTTCTAGAAGATATAAACATTAGAAATTGTGAAGCCTAAAATATTTTTCTATTATATACTTAATTAAAATGTATAAAACAAAAATATAAGCCAAAAATATCAACAAATTCACTACCAGGAAATGTGATGATACAAAAGCAACATGTTTAGAAAAATAATTGCTCATTCCAGGAAGAATATTTACAAGTCAGTTGCTAAAAAATAAAGAAATCTATTCACATAAATAAAAATTAGTGAATGAATACTTACTATATATATCTATATATAATATGTATTACGTTTATCATGCATATTAATATTAATACCAACTGTATGTGTGTTTGTTTACCTACTTTACTAGAAAATGAGAATACAACAATGGGAATAAATAAACATCATCTCTGTTCTCATGGAACATTCTAAGAAAAATATTTACTAAATAATCTAAATAATCTTACAAATGATTGTAAAACAACAGCTACCGTAAGTGCTGTAAAGAAAGATACATGGCGCTAGGTGAGATTAAAATAGTATAAAGAAATGATACTTGGGTTGAGAAATGAAGCTTAGGAAGAAATTGACTAAACAAATCCTGAATGAGGGAGTATTCCAGGCAGAGTGAGAAACACACACAAAGATCTCAGTTACTTCTCTCTCTTCCTCCTAGTCCACCAAGCTAAGTAAGCAACAGAACCACCCATACAGGGTTTTGGCTTAGTCTCCTGTGTACTCAGAAGTAAGCCTTGTTCATATTCATACATCCAACATGAGCCCTAGTGTCTGGCATGGAGTGGATGTTCATTAACTATTGAGTTATTTGAAATAAATTTTCTCAATTTCTGCTATTGCAATAGATGTATTCTTTCATTCTGAAAAACTGGACAACATATACAAGAGCTTATACTCCCAAATTAGGGCTTTGCAGAAACATTAAAAATCTATGTACTTATAACCCAAAATTCTAAACAAAACCAAAATAATTTTCATAAAAATTCTGTATGACTAAGACAACATGTAAAATTTCTAATTAAAAAAAAGAAATAATATTGGAAACACAAAACCTTTTCCTTTTTTAAAAGGGTGAAAGTTTGGTGAAAAGGGTTATGTGTCTACTGTATTCTTCATTTGCCTGTATTAGTATACTTTGCGTGCGGTTATAATCACCAGGTAAAGTTAAATATTAGTATGTTGGGGAAAATCACACAGGAACCAACTTCCACATTTAACTAATAAAATTCCTCTACCAATCCTGTAGGAGCTAATTCACATTACAGAAAAATTCATTGTAGCAGTACAGACTGTACTTAATTGCCTGGGGCCAACTAGGTATTGCTTGCAACTCAGAGTACAGCAGATCAAACTCCCTAGGCAGGTTAGAGTCATCATGGAAGGTTTCATGGAGTCAGGCCTGTAATGACAGCCAAGATTTGTATAAACAAAAAGGATTAAATGCATATGCTGCGTATGTGAGAGTGCTCTAAGTTACACAACCTTAACAAAGTGGAAGATCTGTATCTGGATTAGTAAAGTGTGGTAAGTTTATAGAGGGCCTCAAAAGCCAGGCAGACAAGTTCACATTCACTGAATAATAAAACAGAAATAAAATGTAGTTTTGGAAGAAGAAACTTCTATGAGAAAACACCCATTTGGAGGCTATAAAGAAAATGTTTATTGCTCTATGCTATATAAAATACAAGATCATCAATAAAACATGACAGCCCACTTGTCAGACCTGTTTGAGTATATACTGAATCACCATTGCATAGGCTGAATACAAATACAAACGCTTTAATGTTCTAAAATCAAAGTACGCATGGTCAACACTGTCTAAATGAGGTGGACCTGCAGTGGGCAAGCATTCATAATCCAATTTTACATATGAGTCATCCTTAAACTAATAAGCACAGTAACTTGGCATATTAACCATTGACATGAATTATTTTCTGATTGCTCATGGGGAAAACGATATTTAATTGTCATGATTAAAAAATGTACATTTCCACTCTGCAAATTTACTTATCATAGTCATCTACTATACTTGTGTCTCTTCTACTAGAATTAAAACACTTAGAAGATTTAGCCTCTTTCAGTCACTTTTTGAAGTTTTCAATTGCCTAGTATTGTCGGTTGAACACACTGCATACTTGAGAAATGATTACAGAATGTATAATCATTTGGAACAAAAGCTATGACAGACTTAGACAGCATACTAAAAAGCAGAGACATTACTTTGCCAACAAAGGTCCATCTAGTCAAAGCTACGGTTTTTCAAGTAGTCATGAGTGGATGTGAGAGTTGGACTATAAAGAAAGCTGAGCACTGAAGAATTGATGCTTTTGAACTGTGGTGTTGGAGAAGATGCTTGAGAGTTCCTAGGACTGCAAGGAGATCAAAACCAGTCAATCCTAAAAGAAATCAGTCCTGAATATTCATTGGAGTCTCAGATGCTGAAGCTGAAGCTCCAATCCTTTGGCCACCTGATGTGAAGAACTGACTCATTGGAAAAGACCCTGATTCTGGGAAAGATTGAAGGCAGGAGGAGAAGGGGATGACTGAGGATGAGATGGTTGGATGGCATCACCGACTCAATGGACATGAGTTTGCACAAGCTCTGGGAGTTGGTGATTGACAGGGAAGCCTGGCACGCTGCAGTCCATGGGGTTGCAAAGAGTCGGACAAAACTGAACGACTGAATTGAGCAGAACGTATAAGGAACCAATGAACGATGACTTATGCCTACAAATACAAACAAATGACCAATGCTGAAGTATCCAGCCAAAGGAAAAACATGTGTACACAAACTTACCATGTCAATTAGAAAGGGCTTGTTAACATATTATCCCTCGCCCTCTGTGATGATTAAACTGTATGTGAAATTTTGACTTAGATATGGTGCCCAGTTGTTTGGTCAAACTCTAGTCTAGATATTGCTGTGAAAAGTATTTTTTGACGTGGTTAATGTCTATAAACATTTGACGTTAAGTAAAGCAGATTACCTTTAATAATGTGGGTGGGTCTCACTGAATAAGTTGAAGGCCTAAAAGCAAAAACTGACATTTCCTGGAGAAGGAATTTTGCCTCAAACTGTAACATAGAAATCCTGCCTGAGTTTCCTGTCTGCTGGCCTGACCTACAGATTTCATATTTGCCAGCCACCACAATCACATACACTGATTCCTTAAAGTGAGTCTTCTTATAGATAGATGATATGAATATGTATACAACTGGTCTGTTCTTCTGGAGAGCACTAACTGATTCACCTCTTCCCCTCAAAAATTAAAAAAGGCTAAAAACATATGCATTACTAGGAAAAAATTTTAGAAAACAAATCCCATTATAAGAAATTACATTAATATATACATGTATATTTTTGTACATGTACATAGACAACAATTGATCCAAGTTTTGACTTAATGTCAGACAGCAGGACTCTATGAAAGTAATTTTTAAATCAGTGATATTTGTACAAGGACTTAATATGATTTTGGTGGGGGTGTAAAGTGAATTACCTTCTTCTACTTAAGAGGAAAAGAAAATGTAATCACAGCAGCTCCCCATCTTTTCATGACCCACTTTAAGAGTAAATCATCACTTTTGGTCTCAAAGGAGTCCTAGGGTTGACTGAAGGCTGAAGAGTCCCAAGGCTATGCTTACACAACACAAATGATTCACATGATTCCTAAAACCACCTCTTTCTCCTAACAGTCACATTATAAAATACCTAAACTTTGAGAACACACCATATAGAGCCTTGAAAAGTTTTAAGATAACTGTTCTTTTAGATGGATTAAACCATAGTTTTTATAGGAGTGTTTCATCTCTAGTATTACTCAAAAATGACTAGAGATTTTTAATCTCTAAAATTAATGATGATCATATTATTTGGCATAATTCTAAATATTTAATAAAGAAATTACTAGCTTTCCAAACTATGAGTTTACTCAAGATGGTTACAGAAAAGTTTTGCTTTATTTTTTAACACTCTTTGTTTTACACTGTTATTTTGAATCCATATTTTTCTCTGAGTTATATAACTAGACTTTCCAAGAAATAAAAATCACTAAAATATATACTTTTCTTTTAATGCTTCATAATTGAAACATTCCTGCTGGCAATAGGTAAAAGAAAAAAATCAAAACAGGGAAGAGAGAAACAGCATGACATACAAGATAGACAGCACGTATACTTCAAAAACGTGAAAACTAGAACTATAAAGTGAAAATATCCCCCACATAAAGGCCACACAACCATTTCCTACAGTTCATGCACTTGAAATATAGGGAATTTCTGACCAAATGAAAAACTGTGGTACCTCAACTACTCTCCAATTGTCCCTATAAGGGAAGATATAGACAGGTATACAATTTATCAATCATGTTAAAGTGATCAGTAAATCTATATCATATTAGTGACAGGATGTCTTACATGTAAGCAAAAGTGTTTTTCAATGATGACAATCACTTACTGCCACACTGAACATTCAGAGCAATGGTATGTGTGAGAGTGGAGTACTGGAAACAAGCAGAAGTACAGAATGGCAGTCCAAGAAATCACTAATGCAGCTATAAAAAGACAGAGAAAAGAAGTCTTCCAAGTTCCATTTTCACCAAGTACCGTTGATAATATGGGCACTACAATTGAAAACTAAGCTGCAAGCTTCAGGAGGACAAAAACCATATGTTTCATCAACCATCATGTACACAGATACTAGCAACATTTGCTTATTCAGTCGAAGAATTCTTCTATCTCACGGGACCTCAGATTTGCAAACTTTTCAAAAATGGATATCTGGGCTATAGAAATTGAGAGGAGACTCCAAATTCCAGAAGCCTTAAAATGAACATGGAGTAGATGTTTGGGATTCTTGTTTAACAATATGACAAACCAGTGAGTTCTTTGGCCCCCATTTTCCACACCAGCCTATGCTACTTTCTTTAAACCTCACTGATACCCTAATGCCCCTGGTATATATGCCATAGTCCCTCCAGTCCTTTCATTTTTTTCAAGACTTGTGGCCATTTTAGGCTATCTGGTTTCAAGTTAAGAACCAATTAACCTAAAAAAGTTTTTAGTCCATGAAAAAGCCATAGAGAGAAATATTCAAAGTGAATCTTGACGTAACTCAGGACAGTGGTTAGTCCTGGGAGTTGTTCACATAAAATGGACAATGTTCAAGCTACTCTTAAGCAGTATTCATTTACTAATCAATTACTAAGGATCTTCACATCACTGATTTAGATGAGTTGTTTGAAAAAGAGACTAAAGCACAAAATTCTGCCCTCATTAAGTTTACAATCTAGTGGGCATGAAGCATAAGCAAACAGTAAATTATGATACTTTAAATGGAGACTTGATAGTGACATACACAGCTTGCTATTAGAAATCAGAACAGGCTTCCTACATGGGGTTGAAGTAGGCATCCTTGAACTTACATTTGCATTGAGCCTTGAAGGACTCACAAGAATAAGTCAAATGATGGAAGGTCACTCATTTCAAGTGAATGATGCAGCATCTGCAATGGCTATGAAAGGCTATGATAAGCAAAAACAAAAACAACAAAATATTTTGCACTACTTTGCAAGAGAGGATTTCAGCAAGAATCTAGTACCCTGGAGAGCTCCCTTGCCTCAAAGGTGACTAGAGAGACTGAGGACTAGCCTGTTGGAAGTGCAGTTGGAGATCTCCAGAACTTCAAATTTACCGATCTATCCCATATTCAACTAAAACTTTTTGGTATCTAAAATAACAGTACATCATCAAATCATTCCCTATATTAGATTCTGGGGCTATGTGTTTCCTTCATTACTATCCAATGAACCTGATGGGCCTCAGAAACATCCTGGAAGGCAGTTCTTTCCTACTCTTCACTAGATAGTTAATACTGTAGTGTCTTTATCCCTTCAGTGTTTTGAGCAGGACTTGGACCTGGGACCCTCAAAATGCCCCCGTGGGATGCTTCATATTACACTTTCCCTGTAATCAACTTAGATCCTCCCACTGCAGAACCCTTCACCCTTTCAAAAGATGAACTGGTGTTGATGAAGATGTTTCCCAATATCACCATATTTACACCTTGAGGAACACTGTAGGAAATATACCTCAAAGTTAATTTTAGCCATAATGTTGCTGCCAAGTTTATAAGTTTGCTGTACAAATTTATAATGCTTTTTTATGGCCCAACTTAGTAATCTGTACTTTATTTTTAAAATTACCACTCAAGGAGGTACATTCTAACTTTTAAGAAACTCATTTATTAATGAATACATTTAGTTTTATTGGGTCTGTTTGCACATGAATATAGTATTAAAAATTGAAAACAAAATCAAATAACTCTGCTTGAGCTATCTGCCCAGTAGGTAGCATTCCTTTGAAAATTTAGGAATTCCGGTATACTGACCCATTGGTTTTATTATCAGTAAGACATTTCAAAACTTTACATGAAATAAGTTACTCTTAGTCTGCATTTCTAATATTGAACTTGATTTTTATATAGAGGTATGTTTTTCCTTTTCTTAAGCTTCACATATGATGTCCTTCAAGTTTTTCCTGAATGTTCTAAATAATACTTTATATTAAAGACTACTCACTAAACACATTTCATATATTCAGACTTAATGAATTAATGCTCTGGTAATTTGTATATCTATAAATAACAAAAACAATCAAACAAATAAAAATAGGTGAGAAAGAATTGACTAGAATGTCAAAGCCTATAACTGCATTTGTTTCTGCCATGTTTTTATACTTGTTTGGTTTTATTTGTAAATGTTACATTGGTTTATGATGTATCAATTGCTGCTACTGCCAAAATCAAGCAAAAAACAAAAAAAAAGCCACAAACAAAAGCAATAACAACTCACTAACAGAATCACAGTATTTAACTTTCCAGGAAAAACCTAACTGCAGTGAACAGATACATAAGAAATATGACATGCTAGTCTGAATTTGGTTGATAAGGAAGTTGAATTAAGGCAGTATACCTGATTACCAAACACTTCCTGAACACAGGAATACCTCTAGTTTTTGTTAACAAATGGGGAAAATTAGAGGAGGCATCACACCATCCAGAGTATCTTTCTTCAGCTGTTTGACATTTCAACTATATTATATTCAAATAAGGTTATAAAGCAGAATGAAGAAAAGCCAGATCATCTTGAAATAAACAACTGACTTAAAATTACAGAAACAAACCAGACAGGGAAGAATCTGTATTCCATTTATGTGGATTACACTGTTAAAGAACCACAGGAGGTACATCCTTTTTGAAACAGACTGACATACATAATAAGCACTTACAAAATGTTTGCTGTCAATGATGATGAATGAATGAGTCAGCTCTATAGTGGGACACAGCCACATAAAAGACAACATGTAGCAAAACGAAGCAATCTGGTGATGATCAGAACCTAGAACTAAGTTAGTCTAAATATAGAGCCAGGAATTTGGCCAAACAACAAACTGTATCTGTCAAAGGTCCAAGCAGAATTTCTTTTAATTGTAATATAATACCACATACCCTAGTAAACATATTCAACAACCGCTTTTTTTTTTTTTTGCCATTTTGTTTAGCCATGAAAAAAGCTTAAAATGAAGTCTGGAAAGCACAATACAACCCCAGCTGTAAATACTTCCAAGAAGTCCAACCAACCTATATCGGAGGGTGGAGCCATACAGAAGGGGGAAAAGTGAAAGCAGTAACAGATTTTATTTTCTTGGGATCCAAAATCACTGCGGACAGTAACTGCAGCCATGAAATTAAAAGACACTTGCTCCTTGGAAGGAAAACTATGACAAACCTAGACAGCATATTAAAAACCTGCCACCATTTTGCTGACAAAAGCCCACATAGTCAAAGCAACGGTTTTTCCACTAGTCTGGTATAGATATGAGAGTTGGACCATCAAAAAAACTGACAGCCAAAGAATTGATGCTTTCCTATTGTGGTGCTGGAGAATACTCTTGAGAGTCCCTTGGACAGCAAGGAGATCAAATCAGTCAATCCTAAAGGAAATCAATCCTGAATATTAATTGGAAGGACAGATGCTGAAGCTAAAGTTACAGTACTTGGGCCATCTGATGCAAAGAGCCAACTCATTGAAAAAGACCCTGATGCTCGGAAAGACTGAAGGTGCCAGAGGATGAGATGGTTATATAGCATCACCAACTCAATGGGCATGAAACTGAGCCACTCTGGGAGACAGTGAAGGACAAAGGAACCTGGCATGCTGCATCCATGGGGTCACAGAGAGTTGGACATGACTTAGCAACAGAACAACAACAACAATATGCCATAAGAGGTTTCGCATCATGAAGGTCTAAGAGTGAGTACTGGGAATGAAGCATACCTCTCAGAGTTGGAAAGTTTTACAAGTCCAGGAAAGTAGTTACTGGGGATAAGACAGGGGAGAGTCTGCTGACAGATGTAAGAGCTAGGGAAATGAAGTGGTTTCACAGGCATAAACCCAGTCCTTAAGAAATAAAGAAGGATCTGTCAAAGAAAGCCTGTGCTCAAATGCGATGAGAAATTGTGATACTGAGTAAGTTACCAAGATGCAGGGGGAAATATTAAGTGAGAAATCAGTTTCAGTTTTAAGAAAGAAGCATTACTAAAAATATGCTATAGCATTAGAGCTGGACATCAAGGGTGGCTTGATATTAAGTCCTAAGGTCTTGGACTAGATGCCAAGCTTTCCACTACATAGAAAGACTGCTCATAAATCAGGGGCACGGCTGAGGGCTCTGGTAAACAATTCTAGTGGCAGAAACAGATTCTGACAAAAAGCTACAAAACAGGCCTTAAATGAGATACTCAGTAAAACAATCATTTTTTTTTCTTTTTGTTATTATGCATCTATTTTTATTCATGTTATTGACTGACTTAAACACATTATGAAATATATAACTTTGTCCATTAGTTTACTAGAGAGCTTCAGAAAAAGCAAATGTAGTGCTGACCATGGACTTCTACAGAATCATAATACATAAATATTTCAAAATATTTCCTTTGCTTCAAACATTTGAACACTGATTAAAGCCATATTTAAGTAAATAAGTTGAAGATTAAAAGTCAAAAGAAACTAAGCTGATAGGTAATTTTTTTTCTCATGGGAGACAAGTTGAATTAACAGGCTGCACGAAATATCAGTTTTGCTTGAGCAAGGTACTGAAATCTGTGTACCCTGCCAAAAGATATGCTATATATTTCCAAATATAGAGAATATCTAATGCTTGACCATTCTCCACATATAGGCACTCATTCTTAAAACTATACTTGGTTACATCTTAAATTTCCACTAATAATTTGGGAGATTCTGACTAGTTGGGGTAAAAGAATTATGGCACTGATGGCAAAATATATCAGTACTGAAAAGAGAAATAAAAAGATGGGAATATCAGCCTTACAAGTTCTCCATCACTTATTTCAATCACCCAAGAAGCAACAACAGCATCACTGAAGACAGAAGCAACAGGGTGAATAATAAACAGATATTGCTGCGCCCAGGGTTAAAACAGGAATAAGGACTGAATACACCCCACACCTTCTATCTACTGATTTCATAATTTATAAGTTATTGTAATAAAGTATGAATATTTGGTATAAGTAGTTTGGCAGATCATAGAACAGATCCTCAGTTTCCTCATCTCTAAAATACGCACAAAACTTTATAATGTTAGGAGAACTGCATGGCATAACAAATATAAGTGTTTGTCATGGAAGAAGTGCTCAGCACGTGATAGCCATTGCTGCTGTTGTTAAAAAAATCTCATCATTTGCAAAATAGAAAAACAACACCCATATTTTCATATAGTCTAGGGACTCCCTTTATTTTAAAATACTGTCTAAAGGGTCAGACTTTGGAAAAACATAAAATATCCTTAGAATGAAGGCATGCAATTATTCAATATTTATGTGTTGGCCATTGTTAATTCTTGATGATACTGAACCAAACATACAAATACACAGAAAATTAAATTGCAATGAGTACCATAAGGAAGAAGAACATGGAACTAAAACAATATATATAAGGGACACTGATGCAGCAAAGAAGGCCAAGGAAGGTTTCCTTTGGGAAGGGCTGATTGAGCTTGTATCTGAAAGGCAGAGGTGGGGAGTCCTAGGGGTGGGGGGCCAGGATGGAGGAAGCAGAAAAGGAGAAGGATACTAAGAGAGATATAGGATTTGAATGCATTATCTTTATCTTGAAAGATATATACAGATGTGATCTAAAATTCTTTCAGCAGTAAGAACATTTGAGAGAACATTCCACACTTGTGAAGCTATTATTGTGCAGCTAAAATAACTGTAATCTTATACAGAGAAAATGATTATAAATGCCAAGACCAAAAATATCACATAAGAGTCAACAAAACTAAAGATGGTCAACCTTTGTACCCAGTGCATATTTTTTGCTTTATAAATGACTACCAGTAAGGTCAGCCTGAGCTCATTATTGTCCAGTTAAATTCTACACTGATGTACTGCTTCCCTAATCAACAACAAGGAGTTACAAAGTCATTTAAGTAAGGTGAAATTCTTCTGATGGAGGGTGCAATATTTCCTAGGTCTAAACAGTTAAAGCGTAGTTATCTCTACCAGTTGAGGAAAGTATTTAGATATAAAATAGGTGGAAGACATGGCCTTCAAATTTCACTATAGTAGTTCTCAAACTTTTGAGTGTGTAAGAATCACATGTGTGTGCATGCTTAGTCACTTCACTCATGTCCAACTCTTTGAGACACTATGGACCACAGCCTTCCAGACCCCTCTGTCCATGGAATTCTCCAGGCAAGAATACTGCAGTGGGTTAGGCTGCCCATATCCAGGGGATCGTCCCAATCCAGGCTGAACCTGTATCTCATGTTCCCTGCATTGGCAGACAGGTTCTTTATAACTAGTGCCACGTGGGAAGCCCAAGAATCACACAGGAAACCCCAATGCAGAATTTCTGATTCAATCATTTAATGGAATTGCATTTCAACAAGTTCATTCATGCTACTGCCCAGGGAACCACATTTTGAGAATTACTACTCTAGGTTAAGAATCTGCCATTAGATAACAGAATGTTTCCTTATAAATGACCTTTAGATCTTATTTAGTATCAGAACACAGCTACAGTGTTCAAAAATTGTAATAAGTTTAATCAAAATTTTAAAATTGTTATTACAGTGTAAATAATTAAAAAACAAAAAGTATATTTTTAAGTTAGTCTAAATATAGAGCCAGGAATTTGGCCAAACAACAAACTTTATCTGTCAAAGGCCCAAGCAGAATTTCTTTTAATTGTAATATAATACCACATACCCTAGTAAACATTTTCAACGACTGCTTTTTTTTTTTTGCCATTTTGTTTAGCCATTAAAAAAGCTTTCAATGAAATACAGTCATTTAAGGTAAGAACTGATAGCAATATCCTGGTACTGTATCAACTGCAGCTTAGACTGGTCAGCTTTACATTTTTATATTACATTTAGCTTAAGCTACATATTGAAGTATGTTTCCTTTGTTAGTGTCTTTCATCAATCTCCTCATCTTTTCTCTCTGCTTTTCCCACTGCAGACTTCATGTTTTACTGTTAAATGACACTCTCACAGTGAAGATTATATTGCTGATAAAAGCACACGTCCTCAATATAGAGCAAATACATTTTGTCACTCTCCAGTAGGGAAATCATGCAAAAGCTGTCAGTCAGACAGTGGGAGAGATAACATTATCAAAGTGATACACATGTGACATACTGTCCAAAATCAAACTCAAAAGAAACCAATTAACAGATATGCTGATCTGTACTTTGACAACATTGGAAATCATCCCATTACTGCATGAATAGAAATTGGTGATTTAATAGGATTTTTACCTCTGTAATGACTTACCTATTCACTGTCAACAAAATGTATATAAAAGTCTTTTAATTCAACTAAGCTGAAAGTAATTCTATTCTGTTATTTACTGAAAGTCATATCTAATATTTGTACTATTTCCTTACTATCACCATAAAATACTTCTGGAGTGTCATATTGATTAGACAGGCTCAATGTCAATTCAGACCTTACCTCTTGTGTTCTTAAAATGGAGGAATGCATTCTAAACAGTTTTGTGTTTGTATAAAAACAAATATATATACAAAGAACACGTAACTAAGTTAAAAATGCACACTCTTATAAACAGAGCACAATCTTATTAGTAATACAATATATTTACCAAAAGATAGTTAAAACATTTTTTAAACTGTTACAACTCTAAAATTGTTTCCACAGGTCCTACATCATAGCTATGTATTCATGGAAAATAATGTAAGGATAGATTAACTATTATGCAGTTGCATTCTAACAACTTTAAAACAAAATATGATGGAAAATATGTTAATAAGTTATACATTTTATATGAATAAAATATTAAGCATTCAATGACTGCTCATTATTTATACAGTTGTTGTTTTACATATCTCATACTCTTTTCTTTAGACCAAATCTAAGGAGAGTTGGTTAAGGATACAACTTGAACACCTCACTTCATGTACATTCCACCTTGTTATTAACATAAAATTCAACACTGTAGTGTGATGTTGTATATTTAAATATTTAGGGTAAGCATTCTCTACTTATGTATTTTTCTAATATACAGAAAGTACATTTTTCACTAAAAAGCAAGATAAAAACTTGTCTTCTTAGGCACAGAAATACTTACAACTAATTCCAAAAGCACAGTGTACAGAATGTTGTACATCAAAAACAGACTCACCCTGCACTTTGCACAACAAATTCAACCACTTTGCAATATCAAAAGCTATTTCAAACAAACTTATCTTTCTTATATCTTTTGGTCTTTTCTACAATTCAAGGAGACTTGCATTTTACATTTTATATTCTTATCCACAAGTCACTAATCCTATTTATCCTAAGATCAAAACCAAGCAAGTCTTACCTACCCCAGAAGCCTTTTCAGACAAAATTCAGTATGAAATGTTATTGTCATGCTCTGAACTCCTGCAGTCTTCATTAGACATGCAATCTCTTATTGTCAAGGTTTGTTAACTGTTCAAGCATGAACATCGGACTTTCCCCAACTGGAGAGTAAGCTCCTGAAGGGCAGGAGGCAAAGAAGTCTTGCATTCCTCCACAATACCTAGATAGTACCTTGCACATAACAGGCTCTTTATTATGAATACTATGCTGCATAATAAATGCAATAAGGAGGCCAACATCTATAATATATATATTTTTTTCACTTTCAACTTCACAATTTATGTAAATCAACATTCTATAGTATAAAAATGCATCATTAAAATAATAAACAGTTGCTGATTCTCTGATGGTATCAAAAAAAGTATTCATAAGTATGACTATTTAATGACTACAATAATATAGCCCATCAAGTACATTTTAAAATTCCCCATTACTTCTACATTCCAATGATTCAAGAAAGTTAACAACCCTCAGAGCCAGGGCGCTCAGTTCATGTTTTAATGTAATATATAAAACTGCACATGCTCCAATGTTAAAAATGTATTTTAAAGCAATACAAATCTAATCAAATCAAAATAAATCCTTAACTCTGCTTTGTCTTCAAAACAAACAGAACTGCTAAGGAAAGCTACTTTCACACTGGAAGAAAACATCAACAGTTGGCATGTTTTCATCAAAAAAGGAGCTCCTTAATTAATACTAAATGAAAACAAACCACTCTGACAGTAAGTTGGTCAGTTCTCTTTCTTCTCCGTGAAATTATTGAACTGGTTGTTACAACATGGAATTTCAATGTTTTAAAAACATTGTGCTTGATAGCTGCTTAGAGACATCCAAATTTAAAATAATGACATTAACCTACTATCTCAGTTACAACCCAGTAAATGGTTCTATGAAAACATAGATTTTTCATAGAACAAACATAAATTTGCTAAAACGCAGTTGGTATACACTGTTCTAAGGCACCTCTCTAAGCTTCACGTTATGTCTGGAATTTGTGTGTGTTATAAAGCAAACAGGAAAAGAAACCGAAACAAACTAACTGTGTTGTGGACTAGGCTAATAGTATTTTAGGTCTTTTCTTAATAGCTAGTTCTAATTCTAATCAGCAATAATCAATACAAACTCACATAGCTGTCTGCTTCTCTTTCTTCCCCAAGGCTTTTAATAAAACCAGCTTTATGGTAAAATGTGTGCATATTATGTTAACAGCCTTTCTTAGGGGTATAAATGTGTTCGATATCAGTGGGAAGGTATTCAACTGTAAAGATATTAGAAATGAAGCTGTTGAAATCAAGTAGATGTTTTGTCTGTAAGTGATACTGGTGGCCTAAAGAGGTAAGAGACGTGATACGTACAGACAACATAAAAAGCAAAGGATCAGTAACTTGTAAAAAAAAGCATGTTTTTTTCCACCTGTAAAATGGCAAGTGATTTTCTGACTTCCTTCATCTCATATTGAAGGTCCCACGAGAAAGGGGGTGGGGATGGAATGGAAAGCAAAATTGCTTCTAATTCTGAGAAAGAAGAGGGGAGAGATGGGAGAGAGGAATTGAGATCGAGGAGGAGAGGGAGACAGAGAAGCTCAGGAAACACGGAAGGAAACCCCGAGAAATTTCACAACTCTTTGCCATAAATAGCCTTTCTTCTCACTCTGGATCCCTCCTCCTTTACATCAGCAAGACTCAGCCTCCACGCGCAGAGCAGCACCATTCACAAATCCCTCCGTCACCCCACCGCGCAACCCTGCCCCTGACAGCACTGCGTGTACGAGTCCCCGGGACACAAGCCAAAAGGTGGGGGGAGGCGGAGCTAGGGGACACCTGCGGTTTCAGCTCGGGACTGATTTTCTCTCCAGGTGAACCAACGCTTTGATTAGTCCAGAGCGCGAAAACACACACACACACAAACACACCCATCCCTGGAGCCCTGGATGCGCCACCACAAAGCAATTTGTTCACACTAAGTCTCTGCTGTTCCTGCCGCCGCTGGGGAGGGTCTCGCCTCCAATCCGGGAAGCCAGCGCCCGAGGACGAGCGGGCGAAGGCGAGGGGCCGTCCAGGTTCAGGCACTGCGGCTCCACCAGGAGCCCCGGGCTCCCGGCCCCCTTCCCCCTCCCTGCCGCCGCCCCCGCCCGGGCTCCCGCAGTCCCCGGGGCCAGCGCTGCCCGGACGCCCCTACCTGCGGGACGAGAGTGGCGAAGGAGGGGAGCGGCCCCGAGCCTGCTCCAACTCTTGCCTCCTCGACCGGCCGCGCTCCTCACAGCCCCGGGGTGGCGGCCGCGGCCGCGGTGATCCGAGCGCTCAGGAGAGCGGAGGAAAAGGCCACGCAGCGCGCTGAGAGTCGCGGGCCCGCGGCGAGCGCGCCCTTCCGCCTCCCTCCCACCCCGCCCGCCAGGCCAGGTCTCCGCGCCGCACACGCCTGGCCCACGGCCGGCGCCCCGGGCCTGGGCGGGGGCTGCCCCGGGGCGGCCTGCGCACGGCGCCGTCACCTGCCGGGCGGCCTCCCCAAGTCCGCCCGGGGCCGACCCCAGTGTCGCGGCGACGCGAAGCGCGACCCGCCGGGTGCGGGGGCACCGGGGTCGTTACTACCTTGAGGGCTCCGCGCCGCTTGTTAGGCTCCTCCTGGGCACTCGGGGATTTATGTCTTCGGGGCACGAGACTGTCTTTCCCGGTCCCCCTCGTCTGCCCTCCCTCCCCTTCTCGGATGTTGGGCTCCTTCTCTCCACTCCCGGTTGTACAGAGTAGAGCTGCGTTATTTAATAATCCTCCTGCTCCTCCTGCCCGCGCCAGCAGAGCTGCTCTGCCTGAGCCACCGCTTCCCAGTCAGTCATGTTGTGGAGAGAGGCGGATTGGCAGTCGGTCGGCGACTATCTGTGGTGAGAGAGAGAAGAGCAGAGCAAGAGGAGGGCAGGGGAGGGACGTGGGGAGGCGCTTCCAAGTGTGTGAGTGCGCGGAGTGTGACTGAGCGAGGGACAAGGGCGCAACCCCTCCGGCAGGCCGCGCTCCCAGACTGTGAGGAGGGCGGCGGCGAGCGCTGCCTTTATAAGGTCGGGGTGGGGGGAGGGGTTAGACCGGGCCGGGGGGGTGGGGGCGGGGGCTGCGAGGGCGGCGCCGGGCCAACTGCGTCCGCGGGTTACCACGCATGCATATTCAGGCATTAAGCGCGCACACCCACTGCTGGCCCGTTGCTGAGTTTTCGTTTTAGGGGTAGCCGTATCAGACCGTGCTGACTTGGCTTTCCTCTTAGCCCATCTTCGTGCATGCAAAGAGTGCGAGTGCACTGGCAGGTCAAAACTGGGGAAGGGAGGAAATCTGAAGCTCTGCGAAGGGGACGCGTTAATACTGAGAACGCACTGTATGTTTTCTCTCCAAACCACCGATGTAATCTTCTTTCTCTTCCTCTTCTCACCGAAGAAATTGTGAGGTCCTTCCTCCTCTTTTCCTTCTCACACAGCCTATTCACATTCTGACACGTCTCTCCCTCAAAGACAGCAAGAAAAGAAACCTGACTTCCTTTCTCTAAGCCCATGATACCTCCCAGCAAATATTTACAGTCATCAACTCTTCTGTAGGATAATGAAAGCATTGGGACTGTGACCTGGAGTGGAACTTGTGTTGTTACACGGATGGTCCTCGACAACACGGGGATTACAAACAGAACCAAGTTACCATTTTGACATCATTTGACTGATGGCCCTCTGGAGAAATTTTGCCAGTTTAGTGATGGAGAAGACTTCTGATGCATGATGCTGTTGCTTACCTAATTTATTTTCTCTTGATCCTTTCTCCTATTGCACTGCCTCATTTCCTTTTAGATTTGCCCTGGGTCCTGAACTCTCCCATTCATCCCTTTCTTTATCTCCACTCCTGAATTCTGGTGGCTTGTAGGACTATTTCTAGATAACAAATACATCCCCAGTGTTAAGTTTGTGCACCTGACATCACCTTCCTTACCCTCTAACTAGACTCCTGCTCAGATTACATGATTTTGTGATCTGGTGCTCTACTGTATTGGCAAACTGCTTCCAAGAATCAAGCAATCTATGCTTCTTTCAAGAGTGTGTGTGTGTGTGTGTGTGTGTACACACACACATTATAAATAATTTGGTCACACTCTGACTTGTGAAATGTGGATATATTGAGTGTAAAAGCAAATTGTACTTTTTGAATGAGTATTAGTGGTCGATGTGTATTTTGATATGGGCACAACCTCACTTTGGGGTGACAACTGTGGGAAACTTTTTCTCATAAATGTGCCACAAGGAACTTAAGAGCATCTAGAAGGCTAGGTTTGACAACTCGGTTATTATATCTTCTCTCTTTATTAGTAGCCATGACCATGGGCAGAGGAGCCTGCCAGGCTACAGTCCATGGGGTATCAAAGAGTCTGGCATGATTTAGTGACTAACCAACAACAACATGGCCATTGCTACATCCTTGGGTGTTTGGAGTGTGCTGGCTCATAATATATTCTCCATTTATTTTACCTTTACCATCAATTTTCTTTTTCCCTAATTCTCCCACGCCTCATACAAAGAGTTTAGAATCCATTAAAAGTGGCTTAAGCATATAATCAAGAAAGGGCAGCAAAGTTGGAACCAGTGGACAAATACATCAATAACATAAAAATCCAGGGCATGAGAGCTCCTTTGATCAAGCATTGTTAAACAGATATACTAACAAAGGTCATTGACATTTAATGTGTGTAGGCCCTGTGAAAAACCTATTACCCTTCCTTCATTTATATAGGTCAGGAAAATCAGGTTTGGGGAGGGTAGGTAGTTAACCTTTGGTCATATACAAATTAAGTGATGCAGCTGGAACTCTGCCTTACACTGCTGTCCGTACCACCTCCCATTCAAGAACACCCGGCTTAGTTAATTTTTACAGTTTCTTTATAGCTTTCAGTAACTATGAAATTAGCTGATCTACAGTCGCTCGTCATTTTCCTTTGGCTTCTCTCCTTTTTTCTAGTGCAATACCAGTTTACAAAAATGTCCATGTTTTTTAGGGTTTTACAGGTGGCACTGTTGATAAAGAATCCACCTGCCAATGAAGGAGATGCAAGAAAAGTGGGTTCGATCCCTGGGTCGGGAAGATCTCCTGGAGTAGGAAATGGTAACCCACTCCAGTTTTCTTGCCTGGAAAATTTCATGGGCAGAGGAGCCTTGTGGGCTACAGCCCACGGGGAGGCAAAGAATCAGACGCAACTGAACCACTGACCACAACGAGCACAGGGATTTAAAAAGCCTTCACTACTTGGATTTGTAGATGAAAAAAGTTAGGAAGCTTTTCCCCAAATTCCTTACAAAAGGAATCCTGCTATCACTGCAAAAGGATATTTTGTAAAAGAGATAGACCTGATCTAAACTTTGAACCTAGGAAACAAGTATATGGTTTATTTAAGAGCTAAAAATAGGCATTTAAGAAAAAAGGTTTTCCCCTTTAAGGATGATGCTCAATCAAGTATTTGGTACTTTTATTATTCCAGTTTCCTATTCATTTGTCACCAATAATGAAAATTTATAATGACTCTGTATAGTTCAAAATTCTGCATTAGGCCAGATATTTCAAAGGCACTTTTGGTAGCCACAACTGATTGTAATTTTCACACTCTCAACTGGATTCATAATTAGCGAGAACCATGAAAATTTGTCAATTGCTTTTATTTATTAAAGTATTAAATAAAGCGAACATTTCTTGCTTAATTTTATAACAATTTTGCTTGCCAAATAAATTCATATACAGTCGACCAGTAAGGCATATGGAAATATGTAACCTAAAATACATTTCTGAAAAGTTGGTTCATTTTAACTATTTCATATTTTGTTGAAAAAATCTGTACTAGAAACCCTATTTATAAATTATAATGAACAACATTTCAGATGTTAAGTAAATGAATTATTCTCTTTTATGATTGTTTAATGTTTCATGTAGGATTTCCCACTTTGCTGCATTTTCATGATACAATTTTTGTTGTGATAGGAAAACAGAAAGTTAATGACTCTTTCCAATTTGTTCATTTTCATCTCTTATGCTTTCTGCTGTTTGGTTCCCAAGTGTATTTAACTGGCAAGTTCAATGAAGATTTGGCATTGTACCATTTGATGAAAGCAGAAAATTTAGGTTGCCAATTACATATGTGCCCCTTATGTGCACTGAATTCCCACTGAAGTGAAGAGCCAAATTAGAAATTTTCAGTAGTGGTACCTATAAAGTAAAATTAGTGCCTAGGGAAGTAAAGGAGATAATTTTTCTTTCCAATTCTATTACTATAATAAAAGTCATATGATGTTTCAGAAAATGAATTAACTTTAAAACATTTGCAAACAATGTTTGTAGACGAAGTCTCAGAAAACAAATTTAAAGTTGCATTTTTTTATGTCCTAGTTAATTTATCATTCTTTCACTTCATATTCTATCATGATTATCCAATCATTATGAAGAAAGTTAAATAATGACCATTTCTCCCCTTTGCTTTAGCCTGATAGAATAAAAGAAATACAATGAAAAATTTTTTGAATATTGAATTAACATTTGGAATTTTTTCCATGTCTTTTTGTGACAACTGTCATAAAATTAAAGTGGCATTATGGGTACCTTAGAGCAATAAGAGCCTTAAATGGAGATTGAGGCTGGAATTTGCACTGGATTTAACACCAAGGACTGGGGAGAAAGTATGGGACCAAAGATAGGAGGACTGATTCAACTGCAGTTTGGGGTCCAGAGAGCACAGGAAAAGCTCTGTTTTAACATGGCAGACTCTTAATTGGGGCAACCTGTCAGATAGACAGGGCACTAGTAGAAAAAAACATTAAAGTAGAATTGTTTTTTGTTTTTTCAGAAATCTGGTAGTGGTTCATATAACTTGGTAAACTGTCTTTTTGCAACAGAAATTCTGTCTGGTGACAGGACAACAGGATCTATCATTGCCCTTGTTCTGTGGAGGAAACTAACAGGCCAGGCAGGTTAACTGCCCAAGATTTCAGAGAGGAATCCTTGCCAGAAGCTAAGCCCAGATGACTGCAAATTCTCACTGCATGAGCTGTCTTTGATCTAGGAACTACACAGACACCAAGGATTCATCCCATGGGGCAGATGTGGTTGCAAGACTATTAAGGTGAAAGGAAGTCACTGTCCTTGTCACTGGGCTGCCATATCCCAGGTTTACAAAGCGATCTAATTCTAAGCCCATTTAATGGGCTGACTAGATGGAAAGCAGAGTATGTGGAGAGGCATCACTTACCAGGAACTGTAGAAATCCTGAATTTCCAGAGGAAACTATCCAATTTAGAGAGCTGAAAAGTTGCGGTGCCAGAAGGCAAGGAAAACTGAGACCAACAGTGACGTTCTCTGAATTTACACCTCTCAATTATTTAAGGAGGATCAATTGTATTAAAAAATGTTTATCAACATGAAACCAAAGGAGTCTTTATAAGTAGATTCACCAGTAGAGACTTTTACTGGCATATAATTTCCTTATCTTTGTTTCTATTTCCAAATGTGATCAATGAGATCTTATGGAAAATAATCTCAGGCTTTCTTACCTTCATATGAGGTAATTTTCATGTTTGAATACTTGTTTTGTTCTGATTGCAATATTAAAAAAATATTTAACCCAATTAATTGTTCATTTGTTGATGTCTATGAGTTTCATCTATCAAAGAGAATTTTTTCACTGGACATTTGAGTTGTCCTATCGTGACTGTCCCCAGGCATCTATGTGTTTGTAGGCATTTCATTAAAATAAATAGAACTTGACACATTTTTTTAGAGAAATCATCAGTTCAATTATATCTTAAAATAGTATATTGATAAAACCTGAAACAATAACATTAAATCTATGGGAATCATATAAATGGATTCTAATTATAACAATAGAAGAGCTATAACAAAATTGAAATAGTACTCTTTACTATTTAGATATATAGTAAAAATAGACAATGATAATAAAATAATCTAAACCATATTAAACCAGTACTTAAGCAGGTTGGAAACTGGTCTTGCCATCTGTCAGTTTCTATACTGGCAGTTTCACAAATGAGATGTCTTTTTAACAAAACATCACAGCAGGAGATACAGACATGTGAATTGTAATTAAAACGTGAAAAATGCATTTCATAGCTTTTGTCACTTATATAAAGCTTCTCTTATATTGTGAAATTCTACACTTAGGAAGTTACACAAGATGGAATTAATTTTTAATTTACCAAATCTATACATTGTTGACCATAATTTTAATTTTACTAGTGAATGCATATGCTATTATAAATTGAATTGTGGTTTCCTTATGTCTGGTTCACAAAGTAATGAGATTCAATTATTTTTTAATCATCCAAATGTGGAAGATGGAGAGGAATAATTTGTATGTTTCCGTTCAGTCTAGATCTGCTACGGACTAATGTTATTGCATCATATTTACTTATCATTATATTCTATAAATAAAAATGATACTGAATTGTATTCACTTTCTGAGAAAAATAAACCTAAATGAGTACTTAATTCTGTAATAAAGTAGTTGCCTAAATTTTGTATAATAGTTTTTCTGGTTTCATAGCATTTACATAAAATGCAAACCAAAATATGCAATGCAGGAAATGTTAACTATAGTTAATGCTATATATTTCTATGTATTGAACAAGTATTCAAGAAAGTGGTAGCATAATTCAAGTTAACGACATATTAACTAAGCTTAAAATAACACATTTTCACTCAAATAGATCTTAATTTTTATTTTCATTCTACATAACATCTTGAATGTTTTCTAGAAATTTAAGTTAAAGTTAGCAAATCCAATGGACGGAGGAGCCTGGTAGGCTGCAGTCCATGGGGTCGCTAAGAGTCGGACACGACTGAGCGACTTCACTTTCACTTTTCACTTTCATGCATTGGAGAAGGAAATGGCAACCCATTCCAGTGTTCTTGCCTGGAGAATCCCAGGGATGGAGGATCCTGGTGGGCTGCCGTCTATGGAGTCGCACAGTGTCGGACACAACTGAAGCAATTTAGCAGCAGCAGCAGCATGTCTTCTTGACATTTGTCATTATGGGACCTATTGTGTGTGTGTGTGTGTGTGTGTGTGTGTGTGTGTGTGTGTGTGTGTTTATCCAAATACATTCACATCCCTGACTTACCTTTAGAGTGTGATGATGCTTTTCTTTGTACTGTCATCACTTGCAACTTTCCTTCAAATGTTAATATTTTAACAAACAAAATGGGTATTGAGATAGGAGTGAATCATTAAATCACTATGTAATTATATGTTTCAAATACAAAATATTCCCTATCATTTTAATGCACTTCTTACAGTGAGATGTCAAAACTGTTGTGATAAAGTGGTAAGGATTATGTCCCTTCTTCTTGAACCTGAGCAGACTTTTGTGACAGTCTCCACCATGAGAATAGAGTAAAAACCATGTTATATAATTTCCTAGGCTAGGTCATAAAACTTTCATTTACTTTATCCTTGTTCCCAGGAACTATTACTTGTGGGACCTAATCACCTGCTGTACAGAAGCCACGCAAACTGTGGAAAGGCCCACACTGAAGGAACTGATGCCTTTAGCCCTCAGCACCATCTGACAGACTCTACATGCAACCAACACCAATTTGCCAGGCATGGAAGTGAGCCACTTTGGTAACAGATCCTCTAGTTCCAAATCTATCTACTCCAGCCAGCCATGTGGAGCGGAAGCAAGGCGTATTCATTTTTACTGCTGCATACCAAATTACTGCAAACACAGTGGCTGAAAATAAATAGCAATTTATTAGATCACAGTTTTGTAGGTCAGAATTCTGACAAGGTGTGGCTAGTTCTCTGCTTATTATCACAAGCCTGAAACCAAGTTGTTACCCAAACTGAGTTCTCATCTAGGGGCTCTGGGGTACAAATAAGCTTACAGCTCTTTCCGGTTGTTGGCAGAATTCAGTTTCTTGCAGTTATGCAAGTGAGATCTCTTTCTTTTACACATGACTCCCTCCATCGTCAAGCCAGCAACAGTAGCTTGAAATCTCATGCCTTGTATCTTTAACTTCTTCTACCAACCAGAGAAAACTCTCCCACTGAACTATAAGCCAATAGTGGGCCCATGACTTATTTGCTCATCATTATATTAAGGCCTAGTAGAAGCAAAATACTATGCCCTCAAGTGATAGAAAGCAAGCATGGTGTGTATGACTGAGGATTTATTCTGTTTATCATTTCATGATATTGGAGAAGCTTTATTGCTCATTATTACTTCAAGGGCCTTTATTTTCCTCCAAACCATTCTCAGTCTTTTAAAAGCTATCTTTCTTCTGAACTGACTTTTAAAATGAAGGTTACAGGCATCACTGTAACAACTCAATAAGTAATATTCAGTCATATGAAGCAGTGTGGTGAACTTTGATGCAATAGTGTAACATATTGTCTTAGTTCCTTCCACCATTATAATAAAACAATAGACTAAGTGGCTTGTAAGCAACAGGAATTTATTTCTCATAGTTCTGACGACTGGAAAGTCCAAGATCAAGGAACCAGTATAGTTATATTCTTGTGAGGGCACTCTTCCTGATTCAAATTGGTACCGTCTACCTGTGTCCTCTCATGGCAGAAGCAGCACAGGATTTCT
Source organism: Giraffa tippelskirchi (assembly GCF_054371585.1). Taxonomy (NCBI): domain Eukaryota; kingdom Metazoa; phylum Chordata; class Mammalia; order Artiodactyla; family Giraffidae; genus Giraffa; species Giraffa tippelskirchi. The sequence continues at coordinate 76,189,691 of NC_137275.1, read as the reverse complement.
GTGGGGTCTCCTTTGTATGAACACGAATCCCATTCATGAAGGTAGACCCTCCTGACCTAAGCATCTCTCAAAAGCCCCACCTCCTAATACTATTGAGCATTAGAATTTCAACATATGAATTTTGGGAGAACACAAACGTTCAGACCATAGCAAAAGTAAAGACTGTGGAAGATACAAGAAACCTCAGAATAAACTCAGCTCTCACCAAGAGTTTTAACTGATGCTGGGTATGAGGGAGGAACAAGATAAAGTACTTTTTATCACCATATTTACCTTTTAGACTCATTAATAAAATATTTATTATTTAGTTTTTTCCTTTCATTGTTTTTTTCATGTGAAAGTGAAAGTTGCTCAGTTGTGTCCAGCTCTTTGTGACCCCATGGACTATATAGTCCATAGAATTCTCCAGGCCAGAATGCTGGAGTGGATAGCCTTTCCTTTCTCCAGAGGATCTTCCCAACCCAGGGATCGAACCCAGGTCTCCCACATTGCAGGTGGATTCTTTACCAGCTGAGCTACCAGGTAAGCCCAAAAATATTGGAGTGGGTAACCTATCCCTTCTCTAGGGGTTCTTCCCAAACCAGGAATGGAAGCAGGGTCTCCTGCATTGCAGGCAGATTCTTTACCAATTGAACTATCAGGGAAACTCTTTCTCCATGTATTGTGGCATATTTATGAATAGAAGCTCCAGACAATAAGATATCACATCTCTGAAATATAACATGAGATTTTGGTCATCAGTTGCTTAAGTTTGAATCATAGGAAGTAAATACTGAATATTAATCTGAAAGTATAAAAATTTAAAAGGGGAGAAAAGCAAAACTCATCGTGAAATAACTCCACAAGTAGTCCGGGTTGGAGAGAATTCCTAGATTAATAAATCATAATCATTTATCTAGTTATGCATCAACAAATGATATATTGATTTTTTTCTAGAAAACAAAAATAAAATTAACAGGAGAGTCAGTTTAGGCATGCTGAAGGAGCATTCAATACTGAGATATATGAGAATAATTTTTAAATCTAGATTAACTGTATTAATTTTTTACCAATCTTGTGTTCTTTAGTATCTATAAAACATTTTCACTTAGAATCATAGGAAAGTAAATGTGAAGGGATTTTAGTCATTCAGCAGGTTTGTACTGCAGATGTTACACAAACTAAATATTAGGGAAACTAAAATTGGGGGAAAATTCTTGCAACTGAGATGGTAATGGAAACAAACAATTAGAATACAATGACTGCAGCCTACCAGGCTCCTCTGTCCATGGGATTTTCCAGGCAAGAGTACCGGAGTGGGTCTCCAGTGCCTTCTCCGATGGAACAACAAGGGTATATAGAAGCAGTTACTCCTTGCTTTCAAGGAAATAGCAGCCCAATAATAGGCATTACAACACATGATCACAATAGTTAACTCAATCTTCATTTTATTTCGGCACATTTTGTATCTGAGTGACTTGGTACTGTGTTGATGTAGCTAAAACTGGAATTGTATTTCCCAGAATTCCCTTACCGATATGGTTCCGCTTTTAAGTTGGGCCAAAAGAGAAGTATCTGTGAGATTTGAAAGGAAGAAATGCAGTAGCAAACTTATGGTTACCAGGGGATAAGGGTGAGGGATAATTTGGGAAATTGGGATTGACATATACCCATTATTCTATATAAAATAGGTAAGTAATAAGAACCTGCTATATAGCACAGGGAACTCTATTCAATAGTCTGTAATGACATCTACATGGGAAAAGAATCTTAAAAAAAAAAGAATGGATATTATGTATCAATGTGTGCATAACTGAGTCACTTTGCTGTATACCTGAAACTAACACAACATTGTCAACCAACTATACTCCAATAAACTTTCTTAAAAAAATTAAGACAAAAAAACCCAACAGCTATGTTACATACTGAACAGTGTAGGGAGCCAGGTGCTGTTTCAGCTCATGCTCCTTGTTGATTTGCCAGCACACCTTGTTTGGTTTGGAGCAGCAGCTTGCCTACAGCTCCCTCAGCCTCTGTTAGATTTTCTTCATCCTCTCAGAGTGTGTGTGTACAAGCTCGAGGAAGGCGCCATTGTGAAGGGTCTTTCTGCATATTACTACCTGCATATCCCTTGTAATGTTAAAGTTGGAGGTGGCAAGAGACAGATGTAGCTAGAGATGGTCTTTTGGGAGTCCACTTTAGCCAGTTTTTCCTAGCTGATGTGGGCAGAGATTGTCGTTTGGAAATCCAGTTTATCCTAAGGGTTCCAGTGTGTCTGAGCTGACCATATGTCCACACAGCTTTTCTTCCCAACTGCTGATCTCCTTGACTTTAAGTCCACCATTAGGGCAGTGGCAAAAGACTGCCATAGACTTCTCCCCAGCTCCCACAGCTGCATAGGTTCTAATCTCTATAATAAATCCTTTATCCCATATCACTCATATTGATTCTGCCTTTCTGTTGAGACACACACTTACACGAATATATTTATAGGGAAAAAAAGGAATACAGAGGACTGGGTGTACATGGTGAGGAAAGAGAAGGGTCAAAGTGACTAAATTATAAATTAATATAATTTAAGTTATATCCTTCTATTTGAAAAATTTCTTCCATTTGGCTTCTGGACACCATAGTCCCCTGTTTTTATTCAGCTCATCTCCATGACCACTGCATTTGGAGTGTTCCAAGATTCAGTACTTAAACTTTTGCCTTCTCTTTATACTCACTTCTTTGGTGAGCTCATCTGGGCTCAGAGTTTTAACACCATCTGAATGCTTATGACATCCACATTAATATCTGTAGCCCTGAACTCCTAACTCATGTCTGACTTTCCACTTGACATCTCTGCTTGTTTACAGACGCATCTGAAGCTTAAAAATATACAAAGCCTCTGAATTCTTTTGAAAACCTGTTCTGCATGCCATCTTCCCCATCATGGTCAATGGCAACTTCTATTCTTGCAGCTGTGTTGAAGATCTGTGGGTGATTCCTACAGAAAAAGTTTCTATTTTTCTCTTACAATGCACATCTAATGTGTCAGCCAATCCTACTGGTTTTATCCTCACATTATATAAAGTATTCAATCACTTCTCAAAACTTTCATACTATGACCTGTTTAGCCACCATCATCCTTCACCTAGGTTATTGTGATAGTTCTGATCTCTATATCTACTTTTGACCCTCATATTCTCAAAAGAGAAGGCAAAACCAGCATGTTAAAATCTAAGTCAGATCACGCCACTGTTCTGCTCAAAACCTATAATAGCATCCCATGTTACTCGAGTAAAAGTTGTTAGAATGGCCTAAAGGCCCTGCAGATCATAACTCCTCCCAACCCCAACCCTGTACAACCACCACTATTTGCTGTTGCATTTTTCTTTATGAATTCTCCTCCTGGATCCATGCAGGATAACTTCCTTACTTTTTTTCAGATTTTGATCAAATGTCAGTTCATTGAAGCCTTCTCTGGCCATTTTATCTAAATTTTTATTTCCCACCCTGCACATAATACTCACATTCACTTCTGAGCCCCCTTGCCAGCTTTATTTTTCCTTAGGAGTTCTCTCTAAAACAATGCATGTTATATGTACTTATTCTTGTATATTGCTTGTTTCCCTGACTAAAATAGAAGATTTTGAGGACAAAGGTGCTTCTGTTTCCCCTCTCCCCCACCCCATCCATTGCCTCATACCTAAAGAGGGCATTGTTTATGAAAGTCAAAGTGTTAGTCGCTCAGTTATGTCTGATTCTTTGCCACCCTGTAGTCTCTAGCCTGCCAGACTCCTCTGTCCACCACATTTTCCAGGCAAGAATACTGGTGTGAGTTGCCATTTCCTTCTCCAGAGGATCTTCCCAACCCAGGGATCAAACCCAGGTCTCCTGCATTGCAGGCAGATTCTTTACTATCTGAGCCATCAGAGAAACCCATACATTATTTATAGTTATCTTTAATAAACATTTGTTAAATGAAGAATAAGTCATAGAATATAAGCACAAAATCATATATTCAATGATAGAAGTACATCCAACAAGTAAAACAGGGAACAGAGAGGGTTTCAACTACCTTCACTCACTATTCTGAAAAATGAAAACAAATACTTGCCATTTTATAAAAACTTTCAAAGATTTTATATGAGATTTTTCTAATTAATCTCAGTATTTATGATGTATATAATAATCGAGAAATGTGTCTTCACAGTAATTCTAAAAGCAGATGGCATTCATTCATTTACTCATTCAGTCCACAAATATTTATTGAGTGTCTACTGTGTGCCAGCAGCTAATACAAAGGTGAATAATAAAATATTCATGAACTTTAATTAATTAAACATTGCCAATATGCTAGGCAAAGTACTAAAACAACCAGGGATATAGAGAAATAAAAGTTATAATCAAAGAGCTGATAATATAATAGGAAAGACATAAATAGACAATTACTAGGCTGTGTATAAAGGGCTACCGTAGATATAAAATAGGATATTTTGTATTATAGAACATAGACATGAATAATCCACATTTAAAGCGTTAGGGAAGGATTCCTATCAAATAATCTTGCATTTCTGGTACTATTTTAATTAACATTATATGTATGGAACTATTTTTACATATTTTATTTTCTGTTAATTTAAAATATAAAATATATAGTATAATATAGAGGCTTCCTTGATGGCTCAGATGGTAAAAGAATATGCCTACAATACAGGAGGCCCAGGTTCAATTCCTGGATCAGGAAGACCTCTTGAAGAATGGAGTGGCTACCCACTCCTATATTCTTGCCTGAAGAATTCCATGGACAGAGGAGCCTGGAGTCACATAGAGTAAGACACAACCGAACAACTAACACATACACACACAATTTAAAACAAGATTAAGCACTCAAAAGTCTTAAATGTTTTTCAGATTCGTATGGACATAATGGAAAATATTTATGCCACATATTTCAGAATCTCTGCTTATAAAAAGTAACACAGTGAATAGATAATCCTCCCTTGAGAAACTTAAAAATAAAAACTTACAATTCTGTAATTGCTTTTTAATCTTGAGAAACTTGGTAAGTGAAAAAACATAATTTTCTCATCAATTTCTTATTTATTGCACTTTGTTTTTGGTTGATAGTGACAGGTTAACAAAAATCATTAATTTTTTGGCCTTGAAATTTTGTTGTTGTTGTTGTTCAGTCACTCAGTCATGTCTCACTGGGCCCCATGAACAGCAGCACGACAGGCTTCCCTGTCCTTCACTATCTGCCAAAATTTGCACAAACTCATGTCCATTGAGTCGATGATGCCATCCACCCATCTCATCTTCTGTCATTCCTTCTCCTGCTGCCCTCAAACTTTGCTAGCATTAGGGTATTTTCCAATGCGTCAGCTCTTCCCATCAGGTGGCCAAAGTATAGGAGCTTCAGCATCAGTCCTTCCAATGAATATATAGTGTTGATTTTTTTAGGATTGAATGGTTTAATCTCTTTGCTGTCCAGTGGACTCTCAAGAGTCTTCTCCAGCAACATAATTCAAAACAATCAGTTTTTCGGTGCCCAGCCTTCTTTACGGTCCAACTCTCACATCCATGCATGACTATTGGGAAAAACCATAGCTTTAACTATATGGACCTTTGTTCGCAAATTGGTATCTCTGCTTTTTAATGCACAGTCTAGGTTTGTCAAAGTATTTCTTCCAAGAAGCAAGCTTCTTTTAATTTTATGGCTGCAGTCACCATCTGCAATGATTTTGGAGCCCAAGAAAATTAAGTCTGTCACTGTTTCCATTGTTTCCCCATCTATTTGCCATGAAATGGTGAGACTAGATGCCATAATCTTAGCTTTTTGAATGCTGAGTTTTAAGTCAGCTTTCTCATTCTCATTTTTCACCTTCATCAAGAGGCTCTTTAGTTCCTCTTTGCTTTCTGCCATTAGGGTGGTTTCATTTGCATATCTAAGATTATTGATATTTCTCCTGGAAATCTTGATTCCAGCTTGTGATTTATCCAGACCAGCATTTTGCATGATGTACTCTGCATATAAGTTAAATAAGCAGGGTGACATTACACAGCCTTGACGTACTCCTTTCCCAACCTGGAACCAGCCCATTGTTCCATGTCTGGTTCTAACTATTGCTTCTTGACCTGCATACAGGTTTCTCAGAAAGCAGGTAAGGTGGCCTGGTATTCCAATCTCTTGAAGAATTTTCCACAGTTTGTTGTGATCCACAATCAAAGGCTTTAGCATAGTCAATGAAGTAGAAGTAGGTGTTTTTCTGGGATTCCCTTCCTTTTCCTATGATCCAAGGAATATTGCCAATTTGGTCTCTGCTTCCTCTGCCTTTTCTAAATCCAGCTTGTACATCTAGAAGTTCTTGATTAACATACTGTTGAAACCTAGCTTGAAGGATTTTGAACATTCTTTTTATTTATTTATTTATTTTACTATGTTCAAGTAAAATGCCTAAATAAAGAAGATAATGTACTGACTCATTTGAAAAGACCTTGATGCTGGGAAAGATTGAAGGCGGCAGAAGGGGACAACAGAGGATGAGATGGTTGGATGGCATCACCAACTCTATGGACATGAGTTTGAGTAAGCTCCAGGAGTTGGTGATGGACAGGGAAGCCTGGTGTGCTGCAGTTCATGGGGCCGCAAAAAGTCAGTGACCGAACTGAACTGAATGTACTGTTTTGTAGATACATTGTACGTTAGAAAAGTTGTTTAAGTTGTATGTTTGGTGCAAATCCTGGGCCTACTACTTTGGGTAGACACCAATTAGAAGCAGATAATCAGCAAGTTTAAATTGAATCATGATTCTTCCTGAATATAAGTAGTTATGCTAACGTACATATTTCACTCAATATTTTTATATGTCATAAATTTTTTCAGGCAGTTCTATTTTTATACATTTCCTGCATAAAACAATAGCCTCAAAATAGGTCAGGGTGTTATTGACTGTTTAGAGCAAGCACATGCTTGAGAAATTTCTCCTAAAGATCCACTTTGAGAAAGATAGGTGTGTGAAGTTTTCAATATTTAGATGTCAAGTTATAAAATCTCTAAGGATCTATATCATCTTTATATAAACATATATTAGCATTGATTATAAGCAATGAGCATCTGCTTAAATGTAATTCATATGAAATATTTTAAGGATTATACATTAACTTAGATCTTTTAGAAATACCACAACTTGATAAAATCAGATTATACAGCTATATCATTAGATTACCTAAACAAAACACTTTTTTATAATTAAAATGTCCAGATTAATGCTATTTATCTGGACATTAAGATATCTGGACATTTGTTAACATACTAGTTGCAATAATGTGATTCACCTGCTCTTCTGATACAGGGCATGAGACTAATTCTTATGTTATCTGTTCAATTTGGTATTTTCCATCTGATGAAGGCACATCTGTGTTCACTGTGTTAATGTTTAGTGTTCTCCTAGGAAAAGTATGCCTAGAGCCTAGATGATTAACTTCTTCTTGAAAAATATTTTTTAAGAAAGCATAAGTGCTGAAGCATATAGAATGTACTACCATTTTAAAAATATGTTCATTAACAAAAATAAATTAAAACTGAGAGTGGTTTTACATCTCCAGGGCAATAACAAGTTATGCCTCAGCAGTCTGCATAAATTTATGTCCCTAAATGTTGTTCCGTTTAATACTCTATAAAACCCACAGAATTGTATTAGTACCTTTAACTGTTTGAGGAGATAGATCTCACTGAAGGTGTTTTTTTTTTTCCTTACCATAGATTTTTTAAGGTATTGCAGATATTTAACTCAGGTGGCTCAGACAGGAAAGAATCTGCCTGCAATGTGCGAGACCTGAGTTTGATCCCTGTGTGGGGGAGATCTCTTTGAAAAAGGAAAGGCTACCCACTCCAGTATTCTTGCCTGGAGAATTCCACGAACAGAGGAACCTGGTAGGCTATGAAGAACCTGGGATCGCTAAGTGTTCGACTCGACTAAGCGACTAACACTTCCACTTTCACCGTATTAAAAAGGGAAACTGATAGAGACATAAAATCCAATTGTTATTGTTGTTTAGTCACTAGATCGTGTCCAACTCTTTTATGACCCCATGGACTGTAGCCCACCAGGCTGCTCTGTCCATGGGATTTCCCAGGCAAGAATACTGATGTGGGTTGCCATTTCCTTCTCCAGGGGATCTTCCCAGCCCAGGGATGGAACCCATGTCTCCTGCTTTGGCAGGTAGATTCTTTATCACTGAGCCACCAGGGAAATTCTAATGTCCAATGAGAGGCCATAAAATGTAGTGATTAAGATCACTGGCTTTTCAGGTTTCACAAAAGTTGCATCAAATCCTTGCTTCACTTTTTAGCAGCAGAGCAGTTTTGGGTGAATTACTTAACCTCACTAGTCCTCAGTTCCCACATATATTAAACGACAGTAGTTATAGCATTTACCATCATTGGGTGTCTTTGAGAATTAAATAAGAGAGCATGGGAATGTTTAGCACAGCACCAAAACAAGTATTCATTATATGATATCTATTGTTATAAATATGTATCAAAGCTAAGTTGCTAAATCAGTGACTATATAAATTTCTCCAACCTATGGTGCAACAAAATATGTGTAAAAATAACTCCAAGTAGAAATAATTGGCGAAAAACACAAATTACATTACACAAATTATATTACATTACATAGCTTTATTTCTAACATCTGTTAAGAAGTAATATGTTTCTAAGTATTCAACAAATATTTACTGAACACCTAGAATTTGTCTGTCACTATTCTAAGACCAGATTGGAGACAAAAGTGTGGATAAGAAATGTAGGATTCTTGCTTTTCTAGAATTTACATTCTAGTTGGTTAGGAAAATGGGGTGGGGAGGGTGGCGGCAGGAAAACAGAAGAATAACAAATGGATAAACAAATGCCTAAGATAATTTAATGAAATGATAAAAACTATAAGGACAAGAAAGCAAAATGATGCTCTGTGTATGACTGAGTGACGTGTCTGGTTTGAGTGAGTCCGGAGAGGACTCTGTTTGAAAGTATATTTAAATTGTGGACTGAATGACAGGGAGGAGCCAGCTACAGCTAGTTCAGAGACCCTAAGGTGGAAACAAATCTGCTATCTTCCTATCAAGGAAGAAGAGAAACTAGGCCAATGTGTTTGGAGCTTAGCAGTCTGGGGGGAGAATGCTCAATTTGTTTTATGTTTCCATATGCTTTCCCTTTCCTGGTTCACTGACTACTTTCTATTTAATTGACATATTCATTCTTGATGTTAAAAACATTTTCTTTAATCCAAGATATTTCCAATATCCCAGAATATGCCCACAATATTCTGAGACATTATTAGCAAAATTAAGAATTCAGTACAATTTATGTGTCAGAGGCAAGAAAGGGATTATCCGTGGGTTTTTATAAAGGCTAGAAAATATCATTCCATAGAGATTTAAAGAATTTACGTGAAAACAAATAATTCTCTATCTCAGTTGTAAGTTTCAGTGGGTCTATTTCCATCTTCAGTAACAAAGGTAGCAAGTGGCAGGAAATGAAGAACACAGAATTGTAGTATCCTCACCCCACCTACATGCAAATCATTTAGCACTGTACCACTGTATGCTTTTACTGCCAGGGTCCCTGAGCAAATCATTTCCATTACTAGTCTGTTCTAATAACTCCTTTGCTGATTCAGCTACCTGAATGTAAATATCATAGAAATGCCTGGGAAATAAAAGCCAACTTCAAACACTGAAAAGGGATCTAAAAGAAAAAGCTCCTTATATGTGCCTTAATCTTCATAACTCTTTGTTTAAAAAATCTGCTTGTCATAGATAAAGTATTTTGACTGTATTTGAAGCCAATAGAGGAAATATAATTCTTTTTTTCACATATCATTTTATGTTACTTAAAGCTCTCTATCTTAAATGACAGTTGTTTCATCCATATTAACACAATACATATAGAATAACTTCTAATTATATATATGTAGATCTATCCATCTATCTCTATATCTTACCTATATAACAGCCACAGTGAATTCCATAGCATTACAGTAAAAGTTCTTCATTGTCTATTCAACAGAAGTCTTAGTGGGTTGTCTTGAGGTACAAATGAGACCATGCACTGTTTGTTTGTTACAGGAGGGGTTTTTCTCTCTGCCTGAGCTTCTGTTCAGTCCTATTCTCTCTACATACTCAGTCCCCCTCCTAACCCCCAATAGACTTTTAATACTACTAGCTATTGAATTTAGAAGCTGACCTACAGGGGAAAAAAATCCTTTGTGTGATAAGTATGATGACAATATTAAAGTAAAAAAATAAACAAGTAACATAGTTTTTTGAAATTCATTCCAAATAATATTAGTGATATTCTTTGAACGTTACTATATTCTTTGAACGTTACTATATTCAAATCTAAAATGCAAGATTTTCTTAGAAATATGATTATTACAAAATGCTTTAAGCTGCATAATTATATATTTCAAAGCTGATCTGAGTAGGTTTAACAGGCTATACATTGCAGAGAAGTAAGTAGCTGCCTTCAGAAAGGATTTGTAACTAACGAACCATCACAGTATTGAGTTGAAATTCCATCACAATTAAAGCTAACATATTAAAATACATTTTAAAATATAAAGGCTTAAAGAAGAGATATTCATGATTAAAACATAGACTGAATTTGTGGCTATTAAAATAAATGAGGAAAGCTGCATTATGCCAGAATAGATTGTATCACTGAGAGTTCAAGTGGAAATTTAAGTGGTTATTATTATTATTATTGCAATACATTCATGCTGTCAGTTCATCCTTTTCCAGTCTAGTATAAATATGTGTTTGGAGAAGGAAATGGCAACGCACTCCAGTGTTCTTGCCTGGAGAATCCCAGGGATGGAGGAGCCTGGTGAGCTGCCGTCTACTGGGTCACACAGAGTGGACATGACTGAATCGACTTAGCAGCAGCAGCAGCATAAATATGTGTACATTTTTAAAAAGCAGTAAATTCCCTTTAATATCAAATTTCCAAAATTCTTTTTGCACTTGTGCTAATGACTCAGAATAAACTTAAATGGGACCTGTTCAGCAAACAATAACATCTTGTTTGGTTCCTAGAAAGTATGTGTAAAAGCTGAGGTGGAGGTCACCCTGTGAAGACAGCTTAGAACATGTGTATATGTGTGGGGGGTGTCTGTGGAGAAGAAGGTGATTATTTGCATTTGACTCACTTTTTGCCTTTAGCAGAAGATAATTGCAGCTATTTATAAAGATGGCAATATTAATAGTTTCCATAAATATCTGTTTCTGCATTTCTCTCTTTCCAAATACATAAGCCCTTTGCTCTGTTTTACATCACTTAAAGTTTGCTTTACAATATAATCTAGCATAAAAAGGAAAACTCCAAAGGAAAACAGCCATTTCTTCTAGAGTTTTTTGCCTCCTTTTCCCAGATAGAGGCTACACGGAGGTTAGTAGAGCTAAAAATTAAAAAACAATAAGCTGAGTATCATTTTAGCTAAAACAAGATGCTTGACTGAGAAAAAAGAGTTAACATGTGTTATTCCATTAAATATTCACAGCAGCCAAGTGTAATAGATGCTAAAGAGGTTAAGAAATCTATGGAAGCAGAATTTAAACTCAGAACATGTTGCCTTCTGCTAAACTTGAATTGGGCTCAAGTAATGTTAAAGTTTTGTGAGTTAAAGAGAGATGAAAAGGAAAACGTCTGAGATGAAACTGAGGTTGGTTCATAGCATTGCCAGTTGACAATATTTACAATTGAATCAGGCTTCCCTGGTGGCTCAGTAGTAATGAATCCACCTGCCAATGCAGGAGACATGGGTTCAATCCCTGGAACGGGAAGATCTCCAGAAGACAGAAATGGAAACCTGCTCCAGTATTCCTGTCTGGGAAATCCCCTGGACAGAAGAGTCTGGTGGGTTACAGTCCACTGGGTCTCAAAAGAGTTGGACACGGCTTAGTGACTAAACAACAACAATCATTTAATCACGCTGTAGTAAAATAGTATAATATAGAATGGTCAGAAATTTCATTAGGCTAACTATATGAGAAATATGACAGCAACCAAATGTCTATTGTAAAGAAGTTACTAACCCTAGAGCAAAAAGTACTGTGTTTCTAGTTGTTTTTTTTTCTAGTTTAATAAGTGGTAATGGCAAACATATCATGATGCTCTTTTTATTCTTTAATGTTTTAACTTATGAAAGATGTGTACATGGCAGCATGGCATAAATATTAAGTAGGGAAGTCATCGAAATATGCATTTAAAAAAAGACAAAGGACATTTGCTTTTCTATTCAATATCACAGTCTTCCTTTAAATTAGAACAGGATAAACTTAAAGATAACCTCCTTTTCACTGATCTGAACATCAGGAAATAAGAGTTTTGGTTAGAAAGAATACTAATTGTAGAGCCTCAGTCAATCATGAAAGCTGCTCTTCTTCTATTATCAGTTTTCCAGCTAATTTTGGCTGTCAGAATAAAGTATGGGAAAAGTGACCTTGAGTACTGTATCTGACCATCCTTATTTGGAATATTTGCCACATTTGACAAATTTGGCAAAACTGTACGGCTGTGCATATTGAGTGGAAAAGTTAGAATTCACAGCAGATAAAAGTGCTTTTCACATCTCAATCAGTTCCCTTATCTCTCTTCCAGCCCATCTTTTAGTGCCAGGCCCATTCACTATCACATTATGTTTCTTTGGTTTCTTGGTCTCCTTGGATCTCTCTCTCTTTTTCTCAATCACAATTAAAACAATTAGTTTTATAAGGTTCTCTAAAACATCACAGTTTCCCCCACTTTGCTACTTTTAACTTCCTTTTTTATTCCCTCTTACTTTTTCCTAAATGGTGTATAAATGTAAATACTAAAAAAGAACTAAATCATCAGGATACAGAAACTAACTCCCCCCTCCTCCTCCACCTGACCAAAAAAAAAAATTAATATTCACCTGAGCTGAACACACTGCAAATTAAGGGTTCTGGCCAAAGGAGCAGGAGAATTTGCCACTAGTTATTTTCTAGAGGTCTTCCAAACCAACAGTCCTTAGAAATTATAACCTCTCCCCCATGATTGTACACGGATGGGTGCTATGGTGTAAAGCCACAGGCCAGCTTTGATGTTAACCCCACTCTTGCTGGTCATCTATTAGTCCCACATTATGCTCCTAACCTAAACTTCCTTCTATTGAGAACTCTGAGTTATCACCTCTGGGTAAAAATGTAACCTAGATTTGTGAAGAAACATATTTATTTACTAAAGCTATTCTTTTTTTATAACCATTTTTAAAACTGAAGTATAGTTACAGCTTTGTGTTAGTTTCAGGTATACAGCAAGGTGATTCAGTTATACATATATTTATATATCTCTCTTCTTTTTCAGATTCTTTTCTATTGTTGTTGTTGTTGTTTATTCACTAAGTCATGTCCAAATCTTTTGTGACACCATGGACTGTAGCCCACTTGGCTTCTCTCTCCATGAAATTTCCCAGTCAAGAATACTGGAGTGGGTTGCCATTTCATTCTCTAGGAGATTTTCCCAACTCAGGGATCAAAGCCAAGTCTTTTGCATTGGCAGGCAGATTCTTTACCACTGAGCCACCAGGGAAGCCCCTTTTCCATTATAGATTATTACAAAATATTGAATGACACAGTTCCCTGTGTCATATAGTAGATCCTTGTTGTTTATCTATTTTATATACACTGGTGTATTTACGTTAATCCCAAATGCCTAATTTATCTTCCCCTCCTCCGACTCTTGCTATCAACTTTGGTAACCACACATTTGTTTACTGTGTCTGTGAGTCTATGAGTCTATTTTTTGTTTTGTAAATAAGCTCATTTGTATAATTTTTTAGATTTCAAATAGAAATGATATCATAAAATATTTGTCCTTCTCTGTCTGACTTATTCACTTAATATGATACTCTCTAGGTCCATTCAAAGTGCTGCAAATGGTATTATTTCATTCTTTATGGTTGAGGAATATTTCATTTTATATATATATACATACACACTCATCACATCTTCTTTATCCATTCATCAGTCAATGGACATTAAGGTTGCTTTCATGTGTTTGCTACTGTAAATAGTGATGCTATTAACATTGGAGTGCATATATCTTTTCAAATTAGAGTTTTCCCTGGATATACGACCAGAAATGAGACTGCTGGATCATATGGTAACTCTATTTTTAACTTTATAAAGAACCTCCATACTGTTCTCCATAGTGGTTGTACCAATTTACATTGCGACCAACAGTGTAGGAAAGTTCTTTTTTTCATACACTCTCCAGTGTTTATTATTTGCAGACTTTCTAATGACAGCCTTTATGACTGTTGTGAGGTGAAAATACCTCACTGTAATTTTGATTTGCATTTCTTTAAAAATTAGCGATATCGAGTATCTTTTCATGTGCCTATTGATCATCTGTATGTCTCCTTTGAAGAAATGTCTATTTAGGTCTTCTGTCAATATTTTGATTGGGTTGTTTGTTTTTTGATATTAAGCTGTATGAACTACTTGTACATTTTGGAAATTAACCCCTTGTCAGTAGCATCATTTGCAAATATTTTGTCCTGTTTATAGGTTGTTGTTTGTTTTATTTATGTTTTCCTTTTTAAACTTTTAAGTTTAAAAGTGCAAAAGCTTTTAAACTTATTTAGGTCCCGTTTGTTTATTTTTGTTTTTAGTTCCATTACTCTGGGAAACATCCAAAAAAATATTGCTGTGAATTATATCAATGTTCTGCCTATGCTTTCCTCTGGGAGTTTTACATTTAGGTCTTAATTGAGTTTCTTTTTGTATATGATTTAGAGAATGTTCTAATTTCATTCTTTTACATGTAACTGTCCAGGTTTCCCAGCACTGCTTATTGAAGAGACTGTTTTTTCTCTATTGTATATTCTTGCCTCCTTTGGCATAGATTAATTGATCCTAGGTGTGTGAGTTTATTTCTGGGCTTTCTATTCAGTTCCATTGATCTGTATGTCTATTTTTGTGCCAGTACCATATGGTTTTGATTACTGTGGTAAAGCTACTCTTGAACTCTGTTTAGATGAATATTGGAAATCAGAGGATCTACAACAATACCCTTCTGAAATACAACTGAGAATTCAAAGTCCCTTAGAAAAATTCTGGGAATTTTGAGCAAATATAATTCCCTTGATGGCACTATAGGAATTATAAAACATTCAGGTAAACCTAGAGAGGTTTACCTGTTATTTTAGATATTAAATGGACTGTAATTTCCAGAGGAGTTAAGGCATTCAAGCTAGTCTGGAAGATCTGTTATGTTACACGGACCAAGCGGAAGCTTGATGTATTTTGGTGAGTGAATGACTAGAGATGAATGAATGACTGAAAAAAAAAAAAATACAGTTTGAGGAGTTCAATAAATGACACTTCATAAAATGTTTGGGTTTTCAGTGAGAAATGGTATTTCATCTCTTTGCCATCTGGTTCCTTTATGATCTGACATGCTTATGGCCTTTGGACAGAAAGCCGCCTTAACATCTATGCCCCAACTCTGGAGGGAAACCACACCATCTTTCCGGTTCTCTACACTTGTCTATTTTGTTTGCTAGTTGCCACAATCCTGTAAATTTGGCTCGTGCTCTCTGTCAGACTTTGGTAAGTTAACAGTGTCCTGCCCCAGCTGAGACACCAACATGCAGATTCGAAGTATAATTTGAAGTAAATCCTCCAGTCACCAGGATTACACCTACCCGAAAGAGGAATGTCACCTTTCCCGCTTCAGATTCCAAAATCGAATGAAATAGCCTGCTCCTCTGCCAGGATTCCAGCCTGAGGCAGATCCAGTCAGCCCCTACTCCAAATCCTTTGTATACAACTTGGGACATATTATATCAAGATTTTTGTTGTCGTTTAGTCACTAAGTCATGTCCAACTCTTTTGTGATCCCATGGTCTTCCCATGGGATTTTCCAGGAAAGAATACTGGAGTGGGTTGCCATGTCCTTCTCCAGCAGATCTTCCTGACCCGGGAATCGAACCCAAGACTACTGCCTCATCTCCTGCCTTGCAGGCAGGTTCTTCACTGCTGAGTCATCAACATGGGGTATTCTCAAGGGTAACATTCGTGAAAGAATTTGAAATAAAAGGTCTATTTCTACATGGTTATGATATTTTATCAATAATTATTACAATGATATTTATTCTCTTCCTCCTTCAAGTTTCAGTCCATGAATAACTTTTAAAACTACTGAAAAGATAAAATTAAATGAATCAAGGTACTTAGTAAACATGTATGGAATCATATTTGTGAAAAATTTGGAGATATTAAATAATATGAATTTTTACATTATACATGTGTTTAATTTCAGCTTAATTGCCTGTTTGGGAAGAAAATAACATTGCTTATACTAGATTTTTCTGTTTTTCTATATAACATATTGATTTATGGTTCATTTGAAGTTCATAATGGGAAGATCATTACATTAGTCATATCTTCCTCACATCTCTTTCAAGTGAAATTAATTTTACCTTTTAGTAGCGATTATATCAAATCAATATCATTATTGCTTTATTTGTATATTAAATTTCTGAATGAAGCATTGGGTTTTACATAAAATTATTTTATCCTCATCCTTTTCATTTGTTCAGTAGTTTAGGCAAATATTGCATTCAGGAAAACTGAGGAAACTGTATCCCATTTCAAATTTTAAACAGAGTCAGGTCTAAATTAAGCCAGAGACCATTCCACAATCAGGAGTATGAGCAGTTGCTAAGACTTAAGTCTGAGGCTAGTCAACCTCCAGACCCATAAAACCTTTGTTTTATCATAAAAATTTCCCAGTTTAGAAACTGAAGTCAATTAAAAGTAAAGTAAATACATTCATCACACATATTTTTAATGTAGCCACTTTTTGTTGTTCAGTTGCTAAACTGTGTCTGACTCTTTGTATGTGTGTAGCCGCTGCTCAGTTTTTATTCCTATGCCATATACAGACTTAAGTAATTCTTACATAATAATAAAAATAACTAATTCTTACTGAGTGCTTACTGTTTGACAAGCATCACAGCTACTAATTTATATGTACTGTTTGGTTTAATCAGAGCATAGACCTATAAACTACAATGATGTTATTTCTATTTTATAGCTGAGAAAACAATTTAAATAACTTACTCAAGGCCCACAGCTGGTAAATGTAACTGAATACAGATATGATCCCAAAGTTTATTCTCTAAATCATTGCAGTATATTTCCTATATGTGAAAAGCATTAAATTTCATACTTTTTAATTCAAGGATTTTTATTTTTTTAGAATCAATTTGATTTATGATGAAGATACACAAGTAAAGGAAAAATGTTGATAATAAAATGAATGTCTTTTTACCCACAACTAATGTAGGTACCTGAAATTTGAGATAAATTTAAAAAGAGCTGAATTATCTGAGCATCATTCTAAATCACAAATGAAAACATAAATAAATGTGGAATTCATAATGTAATTAAGACAACTTGCACAGTGATAAAATGGTAACTTTTAGGAAACAAACTTACTTCAGTTTTACCATTCCCAAGCATATGAGATGGAAAGTATTTTCCTTCCTATATCATGAAAATGGGGTCCTAGCACCATGTTGTCAGGGAATAAAATCAAGATCAACAGATTGACAAGAGGTGGAACAACTTCAGAAGAGAGTAGGAGTGGGCTATGATAGAGTTGCTCCTTTCTGGAAGTGAAGCCTTGTGACTTTGGGAGTCAACCTTTCTCTGCCATTATTCTAGGAATGGTTAGCTTAGGCTCAGAAGCAGGGGACAAAGGAAGCATGTTTTGCAATACTCTTGTATGTTTAAATTTTTGTCTCAAATTCCCTATTACCTCCATACTGTTGAAGCATGTTTGTTTTCTAAATAATCAATCCAGAGTTAAGAATTTTCGTGAATTAATTCTTAGTCCCTCTATAAGAGTATCATTATCAGGTTGTAAAGTCTAAATCAAAGAAGAATCTACATAGAAATTGTAAGTAATGCAAAGGGATAGTTTGCTATAAATGTTACTTAATGTAATAAATGAAGTTTGAAGCTAAACTGCAAGAGAAAAAAATCATCCAGTTTTGTATCTGTGGTATTTGTTTGTGTTGACCTTGAGTTTCCTTTAAACTATAGTTTTAAAAGACATTCTTTACATTTTCAAATATGGCTTTCAACAATGTTTGGTCCTTACTAAAGTCTTCCTCATATTTAAAGAAAATGATGCATTGAGAAAAATGCATAAGACTTTAATGTATCATATATACTATCCAGTTTTTCACATCTACCTTCAATTTTTTAAATATAATATTTTAAATTAAATTGAATGTTATATTTTAAAGTACAAGCTAAAAATAATTTTTCATTATGTATATTATTTTTAAAGGAGCAGTTTGTGGTTACAAAAATCTATTTATCATTGGTGTGATAAGTTATAAATTATTATCTTCTCATACTTTCTTAGAAAGATACTCTAATTAATTGGTTAGGAAGAAACTCATATTTTTCAAATAAATGCAACAGATTTTTTCAGCCTCTTGAAAATTATGTTTAATTTATTATGGCCTATAAAGTACTAACATAATTTGATTGGTTTATGATACTTTTGTTCTTAGTTAAAAAATCTCAGAGGATATTGGTTCAAAATTTTCTACTTTCTTGGATCTTTTAAACCAATATTATAGAAACAAATACATTAAAAATATTTCAGAGAGAAATATTTCTATTGCAGAATCTCATTCCAAATCAGAGTCCTCATTTTATCACTCTTGCTTAATTACTTCTAAGAACATAGGTTGAATCAATCACTACTACTACAACACTGAAAACAAGACTGGGATACAATGTCTAGAGGCTTGCTTAGCTCACTCAATGTAACTAGTAGGACATTATCCATGATTTAGTAATTTCTTGGCTTAGTTGGTCATTTTTCAACCTACTCTCTTTTTCTCTCGTCCCTCCAAATTATTCTAAATGTTATCCTAAATGTTTTGGGGTCAGCAGTTGATTCTTTCAAAAATTTTATCAAGAGTGCTCCACTAAGGTAATAGAAGGTGAAACTGAGAAGGACCCTGCAGGGCCCTCCCAGATAAAAAAGCCTTCTTGTGTCCTCAATTTCTTGTTTATAGAAAAATGTTTCAGTCTCCTAGGTCTTCCCTGAGTTCCAAAGAACAGATTCAAGCAGTTACTAGTTAGTGAAGTGATAGAATGCAGAAACAAAGGAAAAGTAGCTAAGGAAGAAACCTTGAACATTAGTTCAGTGATGAAATAGGGTATGAGTTCCTCCTCAAGGGGATGTACATAACAAACTGGTGCATAACTTTGACTTGTTCCATAGAAACTAAGACCCATACCCAGGTGAAGAATGATGACTACATACTGACCATAAGTATGTAGATTCCAGACTGTTGGGAGGAGAAGATTGATGATTAAGACTCTAGAAACATCATCCTGTTACCTCAACAACAATCAATCAAAAGAAAGTCCATGAGCTGCAACCCTTACCCCAAATATTACCTTTAAAAGCTCTAACCTAAACACCATTGGGGAGTTTGAGTCCTTGGAGCATGAGCTGCCCATTCTCCTTGCTTGGTGCCCTGCACTTTCCTTCATCACCACCCAGGGTCAGTATATTGGCTTTTCTGTATGATAGGCAAGCAAATCCAAACTCAGTTCAGTAACAAAAGTAGATTAATTCTTTTGAAAATAATGCTGCAGGGAGTAAGGTCAATTGCTTATTACCAAAATTTCAAACATCTGGGCAAGTAAATGACAATGGAACATTGATTGTTAGAATGTATAGTGCAGATTAACAAAAGTCTTAAAAAAATGCCCAGACATTTATAATACATATCCAATATTTTAATTTGAGGAATATAAACATATTTTTAAAAAATATATGGTCATTGGAATGTGAAAATGAATACATAACTTACCATTCAGTGGAAAACAGGTTTCTCATATTGTACCTGATTATTGATTTACGTTGTTATTCAGTTGCTAAGTTGTGTCCACTTTTTTGTGACCCCCATGGACTGTAGCCCACCAGGCTCCTCTGTCCATGGGATTTTCCATGGACAATAGTACTTAGACAATAGTACTAAGGTGGGTTGCCATTTCCTTCTCCAAGGGATCTTCCCAACCTAAGGGTCAAACCTGCGTCTCTTGCATTGGCAAGTGGATTCTTTACCACTGAGCAACCAGGAAAGCCCGATATGACTTAAGAAAAGCCTAAATGAACTTTGATTTAAAAGGCCTTGTGAATTCAGATGTAGTATTTAAATAGTCAGTTACACAAGTTTTCATTGCAGCAAAGTTTTAACATTGGCTTCTTTGTGATGATCCAGATGGGACAGGGAATCAGAGGGTATGAAAGAGAGAATCTAATTTGCATATACCACTAAGAATTCTGATTCACCAAGGCAAGTGGCCAGAATGACATCTGCAAGAATATCTAGCAGGTCTGTTGAGAAAATCATGGCTCTATCTCTCAGTTGGCTCTAAGACAGTGGTTCTCAACTGGAATAATGTTGTTCCCCTGGGAATATTTGGAAATATCTAGGGAAACTTTTGGTTGTCACACTCAAAGCATGATACTAGTATCTCTGGGAGAGGCCAGAGATGCTGCTAAACACCATACATTATGTAAGAAAACCAGTCACCACTAATGATCATTCTTGCATGCTCCACACACCTCAATGTTAAGAGTGGAAGTCATAGTATCCTCTTCTTCATTCACAATATAGCTTTCAGAAGATTTGCCTTCTCCCTTCTATTAAACCCTCTCTGCTCTTGGTACTCTTGCCCTCCACCATAGTCTCCCAAGCTCTAGTCTTATTTCACTTCCTGGTATGATCATGAACTTGACACCAGCTTCTTCTATACAGCTGAGTCCTGCCATCTTTTCAGTGAGTTCAAATAACCTTCCTACATAGAAGATGTTGATAGTAAGCAGCTAAAGCAGGAGTGACTAGCACAATTGCTGGAGCTGAAAGATAAGAGTAATACTTGGGAAGGACATCCCAGAACCTGTATTACTGAAAGGCATGCCAGTTGCAGACAAGAGGAAAAAATGTGGTATCATTGCTAGGATGGTGATGTTGAGGGATATTTTAGTTACTTTTACTTGATTTATCAGTAGCATTTGATGCCATTTATAGAGAATCTCCCTGAGTTCGATCCTTGGGTCAGGAAGATCCCCTGGAGAAAGGAATGGCTACCCCCTCCAGTATCTTTGCCTGGAGAATTCAATGGACACAGGAGCCTGGTGGGCTACAGTCCACAGGGTCGCAAAGAGTCTGACACGACTGAGCAACTACCACTTTCACTTTTACTTTCATAGAGAATCTACCATGGGTCAGGTATTAGTCTATGTGCTTTATAAATGCTAGCTCATTCAGAGTAAATTATGATTTTATATTAGTAAGTAAAAAAAAAAAAAAACAACCCTTGTATCTACCTCTCTGAGTACTCCAATTCAATCTTAGGCCCCTTTAATGTTTCATCCTTAAATGTTTCCAAGGTGTTGCTTTCAATCTTACATCAATTCTTCTGAACAACTTGTATAACTTTATTCATTTCTATAGATTTTAATTTCTGTCCCACACCATTTCATGCCAAACCCAAATTTATAACTTATTAGAGGAAGTCTCAAAATGCTTGTCCCTCAAGTATTTCTCAAACAAAATTTGCCATTCCTCTCCTGCATTCTCTAAATTCATTCATTTGCCCAACTCAAAATCCCTGATATTATTCTAGTGAAGCCTTTTTTCTGATATTCTCTACTTAATTGACTACCAAGAGGTTCAGTTCAGTTAAATCATGTCCGACTCTTTGTGACCCCATGGACTGCAGCACACCAGGCTTCCTTGTCCATCACCAACTCCCAGAGCTTGCTCAAACTCATGTCCATCGAGTCGGTGATGCCATCCAACCATCTCATCCTCTGTCGTTCCCTTCTCCTCCTGCCTTCAATCTTTCCCAGCATCAGGCTCTTTTCCAGTGAGTCAGTTCTTTGTATCAGATGGCCAAAGGATTGGAGCTTCAGCTTCAGCAACCGTGCCTCCAATAAATATTCAGGACTGATTTCCTTTAGGATTTAGTTATTCTGTTTTAATGTATTTTCTCTGAACATTGTAATTTCTATTTAATCTCTCTTTAATGTATTTACTGCTTTCAATTCCAGTAACAATTATCTTCATCCAGGCCACCATCACAGCTAGTCCAAATTTCTGCCAGACCCCCTGTTAACTAGTCTTTCACTAGTCCCCCCTCCAATCAGTCCTCCAATCTGCAGCTAATTTAGTTTTCTAAAATGCAAATCCAATCATACCATTCCTTGATTAAAACCATTTAAATGCTTCCCATCAAAATAAAGGCTAAAGTCCAAACTTCTCAGGGTGGCAATAGAAGACTTTTACTGTTGGCCTCTGATGATTACTATAGCTTCATTGTTTATTGCCCTCCCAGTGTTGTATACTCTCTACCCTCATTCTACCAACTGATAATTCCACCAAATACTTCCAATTCTGACTCATTGGAAGAAGCCCTGATGTTGGGAAAGATTGAAGGCAAAAAGAGAAGGGGGTGTGAGAGGATGAGAAGTTAGATAGCGTACTGACTCAATGGACATGAAGTTGAGCAAACTCTGGGAGGTAGTGGAGGACAGAGGAGCCTGGTGTGCTGCAGTCCATGGGGTCACAAAGAGTCAGACATGACTTAGCAACTGAACAACAACAACAACTTAAATAACTTTTTTGACTTCCGGGCCTTTGCACATCATGCTGCTCACTCAGCCTTAAAACCTCTTTACCACCTTTCCCTATCCTCTCATCAGACTGAACTACACTGTACAATACATGTTGACATGCACCATTACCACCTTCTACCCAGCTCCCAGTTTTGTTTCAGATTATCAAATATCATATCCAAAAACATCCCTCTGACTCTTCTAAGCCTGGCTAGATGTCCCTTCCAAGTAGCATTCAATGTATACTCTTAAATACACTTTTGACATTGCTTGGTTATCTTTTTTATCCTTCTCATTAGACATTAAGGTCTTTGAGAACAGGAACTGTGCTTTTTCTTCATCCAATTCTAGTGTTTGGCTTGTTCTCATAACATAGTGAATGTTCAGTAAATATGGGTTAAGTGGATATCTGTATTGATGTCCTTTTGTTCCTGAGATAGAGGTTCAACACACAGTGGCTGGAACTCTTTTTCTACCAACTTAATGCCTATCCCTGCTATTGTGTTTCGGTACAACTTAACTGGCATATCTAGTTACCAATGTCGTTACAATGTTGTTTCTTCTTGGATGTTTTTTGAATAATTTCTATGGGGAAAGTAAATGAAGAAAAGGTAGCTGTTTCAGCCTAGAAATTGCACTATCTTGTTTTTTTTCACTGATTTAAAATGTAGGTTTTATAAACTTTATAAACTTTTATAAACTTATTTCTGCAGAATTTGTGCCAGCATTCCAAATTAACCAGGTTACTTTGATCATAGGTACTTTAATTTAGATGAGACTTACTCCTGGCTTTGTATCATCTATAATTTGAGAGTGTTTTCATATCTTTGTGTGCTGCTGAGCCTTTGGTGTGTTGGACAAGTACGTTGAAATAGGTCCTTTTGATATTATTGGTATAAGAGTGAAAAAGCCACATAAAACCAAAATCAAAACTTTGTGGCATAGAACTAAGACAATAGCCCTTCAAGTTGATGTTATCTATTAAAATAGTTGGATAAAATTTCCAAACCAGATTCACATGGGGTATCTATTTAGCATCTTGCCAAAATGAAACTCTAAATCTGTGATACTCTTTGGATAGGTAGAGACACAAGAAAACCTGATAGTCTTGTGTTTCTTCATTTTGGTGAACCAATTTCATCTTCTATTAATGACTGCTATTGAAAATATTATTTCTTTTCCCCCAATACACTGCATGATTTTCTAGTCTCTCATAGATTTCATGAATGATATAAGAAACTCATCATTAGGGAGCAGCAAACTGTCATTATAAAGACAAATTTGGATGATTTCCAGAAATGAATTGATAGTTAGAAATTCACAGACTTTGATGAAAACTTTCTATTTTTACTGTGATACTAATGATATGAGGGCAAGAGGGAAAAAATGAAATTGAATATATGATAAGTAAACATTTTATTGTTCTTATGCTTAAAAAAGATTTTAATGAATTCTGGATTATCTCAGAGAAAGTTGAATTCTCTCAAATCTCTGAAAGCTATTTACTAGGTGTATAGCTCTCCTATGTAAAAGGCTGTTAGGACCAGAGTTTTAAGAGAGTAAAGTCTACTCAGAAAAACACTTGAGAACTTACCCTGATTGCTTAGGTTAAAATATGTGTTCTTACTCTATATATACTTTGTGCTTCAATAATGGCCTGGATATATCTCTGTCATTGTGCTTCTAAATCATATTAATACATACATCTTTTGATATTTCTGTTTTGCTCATGAGACTGAGAATTTTGGGGGGAAAAGGCTGTTTGTTATTCATCTTTATATCTATAGTGACTATTTTTATGCCTTTATCTTTATCTTTATGTGCATAAATGTATGCATAATACATTTTTATTGAAAGAATTAATGAACAATTTTTCATGAAGCTGGAAGCAATTTTTTGTTTGTTATACAATAGAAGTTTCAGGCTTAGGGAAAGAAACAAAAGTGTGAAATAACTGATAGTCCTGGGCAATTCATTAAAGATGACTAAAACAATGCTCATGTAGAAGCATGATTATATCCATCTTTGAATTATTTTCTATTAATTTTATGTGTGTAAATGTTATCTTCTAAAAATACATTAGTAATTATTGCAATAACCTCCTCACTGTTTTCCCTGCTCTGTCTTTGGCAGCATACTTACAACAAAGCATATAAAGCAATCATGTTAAAGTGTAGGCCAAGCAATATCACTCTTCTGGTATCACAACCCTGCAATGGCTCCCTAATGAAGAATAAGGTCTGCTGTATCTGGGCCTGTCTCCCTTCTCTGACCTCATCCACCTTTTTTCTCCTGTCCTCTTAGCTCACTGTGCTCTACCATGCTGATGTCTCACTGATGCAGTCCAGCCTCAGGGCATCTGTTTCTGTCTAGGAGGTTCCTTCTCTAGAAATCATGTGTCTGGCATCCTCACCTCCTTTGGGTCTTCATTAAATGTCACCTTTCCAAGGAAGATTTTCTTACACTCTGCATCACCATCAGCCCTTGAGACCCAGCCCTGTACACAGGCAATTTTCATACGCTCTTGCCTCTTTTTCATATGCTTTATTACTAACATGCTCTATATTTTACTTATCTTCCTTATTGTTGTCTCATCACGAGGGAAGTGACCTCAAGGTTTTTTGTTTGTTCCTTTTATTTTTCACTGTTAAAAATCCCAGACCTAGCACATTGTCTGGAATTTGATAGACACTTAAAAATATTATTGAATTAATTTAAAAAATGAATACTCAACAGCAGATATATTTTAGTTTTATTCATCGTGTTTTATGATGGCATTTTTATTTCTATATTTAAACGTATCTTCAAAAAATGACATACATATTTGATATATACAGGAAATTTCTTTTGTACATGAAATTTTAATACTAAAACTAAAATTTCCAAGAGACTATCTTTTGCAAGATAGTCTCAAAGTATTTAGTCTTCAAGTGTTTTGAAGAGCACTTTCTACACCTTAAACTACTAAGTAGTCTTTTGGAAGAAATATTTTTCTTTTTAACAGTGTTACTCCTAAAAAGTGTCTCTGTGTTAATAGATAAGAACATTTCCTTTATGAAACAGATTTTCAATGTGGGCCGCCAGAGGGTTAAAACCGTTAATAGTGAAATATCTATCTTTAAAACTACTTCATAAAGTATAACATACAGCAAGAACTTTACAAAACAGAGCACCAGCATTGTCCATTTTTATTTTTAACTGACAAACAATATATAATGGTAAACACTAAAATGTAAGTCAATGTCAAAAGCAATGATGAATACTTTTGTAAATTTAATCTGTTTCCCAAGACAGTATCTGATTTTCCAGCTTATCATAGATTTCATGTTTGATATGAGAATCAGCTGTGATCACTATATCCTTAGATTAAAGAACCATGAACTGGAAACCCAGAAACCAAGCCGGATGACTTCCAAAGACTCAGGAAAGAAAGACTTAACTTCTCTCTGGCCTAACCACCTCTGTGGGCAGTCAGTAAAAACAAAAAAGCAAAGAATGATGCACTTCCTAAAATAGACGAGAAATTTTAGGGTTTTGTTTTTAAAGGAATGAATAAGGGAAAATATGTTGGTAGCAAGGATTGGAGTCAGGCTAGCCATCTATTTTCAGGTTTTTGTGCCTTTTTAAGGTTTGTTTTTTATACCTCCTTGATAATGAAAACAAGATGTGCATTCCTTACAAATACCTAATTCTATCCTGTGACCTCGACCTGGTTTACAACCAAACTCTCTACCTCAACCAAATAAATGCAAACCCCTTCAGAACAAATATGCCTTTGAGTCAAGAAGACCTTTAACATTACTGTGCAGACTTACGTGATGCCTGCACCGCCTACATTAGTCATCCCTGCAGTAGGTTAACCTTTGTTCTGCTCCTTCAGATAATGGCAATGTTGAAGTAATTTGATCCAACACTTGGATAAACCCCTTAGTTTAGCTCAGACCCCTTAGATAGTCAGAATAGTGCTTGAATCACATATAAAGTTGGTGTTGATGCTGTTTTCCAGGCCTGGAGATAACATAGATGAGGAAAATGGAACAATAAGTGTAGGTGGTGTACTCTGCTGCTCTGAACTCGTTTTAGTGTTGTGTATGACAAGATCTTTATATCATATATAAATATATATCACGGGGAATATTCATTTCACTCCTTAAATAGGACTGAATTATTTAAATTATCATTTTATTTCCTTTATATCTATTTGTTATACAGCCTAAAGCTAGTACTCTGCAATCTACCTGAATTTCAGAAATATTATAGAATCTGAAATTTGATGAACCTCCAGAAAATCATATTTGTATAGAGGAAAAAACTTCAAAATATAAAATTAGCTTCAGTTAAGAAAGTGTCACTTTTTGAATCCTGTTGAAAATCTTTCTTTATTCTGTTTCTTAACACAGCAGTTATGAATAATCACCATCTATCTCCTGCTCTGTCCTGCTACAGTTCAGATTATGACTGGGACTGGTTGTCACTTTGAATAAAATAAAACCCATAACCATGCCAAGGTGTCTGGAAAAAATTTCTCTTAATTAAAAACCCTGTAGGAGATATATGCTGGATACTTGATGCTTTCAGGAGAAGCCTACTTAATACTTTAGTGAATTCTTGGATGTATCTGAAGAAGGTACCAATAGACTAGAATGAGTTGACCTTCTGGGATCCTCTTCATTGGAAGAATGAGGGTAATAGTTTTGGGGAAATAAAATGTTGAAAGAAATTGTTTGCTCTTCATCTAAGGAACAGTTCTAAATAAGGTTGCAGGGAAGAAATAGTAAAGATTTTTACATATTTTGTTTTTATCTAATTTTTTTACTGAGCTCACATATGTTCAAGGATCAAAGAAGTAACACAACAAAACATTTTCTTGTATGCTATCAAATTAGGTATGAAAACGGAAATTGATTCTTTTAAAAAATATTTAAAAGCTGCACTTGCTTCCTCTGCCATCCAAACCCCACCTTTCAGATCATTGCCTGTGTATTGTTGTTAGATATTTACCTATATTATGATGACTAACAGCAACAGCCAAAATTTTCTTTCATATTGAAACATTAATCCTTGAGTGCTAATTTATTGGTAAGAATATACGCATCTATGTTCTTTTTCCACATCTCCTACTTGAACTAATTTGCTTTTCTATTGGTGGCTTCTAGCCTTCTTAATACAAATTCTGGCAAGCAAAGACATTTTAACACTTATCCAGATGGCTTTCTAAGCAAGTACTTTAGGGTATGTAAATATGAAGGTCATTCATCTATAACAGACAGTTGACTTTACATTCTGTTTATGAGAGCCAGCCCAGCTTATTTCAGATTCTTGTTTCAGGAATTAAGAATACTTTTAGAGCAAAAAGGAGCTTTAATGCCCTTAGAAGACAGCTTTTGTTAGACTATCATGCTAATAGCATGATGTTGAGTAATCTCCATGATTCATCTCAACCATTCACTTAAGAACAAGAGACATTAGTCTTATGTCAACATTTGCTTCTGTGAAATGATTATTTCGTAACCTAGTTCCTTCAGAATTTTATCTTTAGTATTCATATAAGCTACCTGATAGTGATACCCAATTCCTGACACTCCATAAAAATCTATAAATCATTTCTGGCACCTTTTGCCCTCAAATTAATGCCTCTTTTCTTCACGTGGATTTAGATCAATAGCAATATAGAGAGAGTAACTCTTCAATCTAAATACTTTCTGTTTGCGATGTACAATTAACCTGTAAATACACTGAGATTTGAGAAGAAAGACATTTGCCAGTTTTCTCCATCAGTAATAAAATCACTCTTTTTCATGTATCACTACAAACAAACCAATCATGATAGCATTCCATGGTTGTCATAAAAATATTTTTTCAAGTTTATAATAAGCTAAAATTCATCTTTTAAACTTGGAATAGCACAGTAATAAAGTAAAATGAAAATTAATAGTAAATACCATTGAAAAAGCTAATTGAACACTGTTTCAGTTTTTATTTATTGAATTCTTATTTTAAAAAGTAGGCTGTCAGTGATTTTAAAAAGTAGGCTGTCAGTGATTTCTGAGATGTGATACCAAAGGCATCGGCAATACAAGAAAGAATTAATAAACTGGGCTTCATCAAGTTTAAAACATCTGTATATCAAAGAACATTATCAAGGGGGTGAGAAAACAACCCACAGAAAGAGAAAAAATATTTGCCAGTCATATATCTTATAAAGGATTAATATCCAGAATATGTAATAACACCTACAACTCAACAACCAGAACCAAACAAATCAATGCAAAAAATAGGCAAAGGATTTGAATAGACATTTCTCCAAAGAAGATACACAAATGACCAACAGGTATATGAAACATTGCTTACCAACATTAGTCATCAGGGGAACGCAAATCAAAATCACAATGAGTTTTATAGTTTCTGGTCTTACATTTAGAGGTTTAATCCATTTTGAGTTTAATTTTGTGTTAGTGGCCACAGGACTGGAAAAGGTCAGTTTTCATTCCGATGCCAAAGAAAGGCAATGCCAAAGAATGCTCAAACTACCGCACAATTGCACTTTTCTCACACACTAGTAAAGTAATGCTCAAAATTCTCCAAGCCAGGCTTCAGCAATACGTGAACCATGAACTTCCAGATGTTCAAGCTGGTTTTAAAAAAGGCAGAGGAACCAGAGGTCAAATTGCCAACATCCGCTGGATCATCAAAAAAGCAAGAGAGTACCAGAAAAACATCTATTTCTTCTTTATTGACTATGCCAAAGCCTTTGACTGTGCAGATCACAATAAACTGTGGAAAATTCTGAAAGAGATGGGAATACCGGACCACCTGACCTGCCTCTTGAGAAACCTATATGCAGGTCAGGAAGCAACAGTTAGAACTGGACATGCAACAATAGACTGGTTCCAAATAGGAAAAGGAGCACATCAAGGCTGTATATTGTGACCCTGCTTATTTAACTTTTATGCAGAGTACATCATGAGAAATGTTGGGCTGGAAGAAACACAGGCTGGAATCAAGATTGCCCGGAGAAATGTCAATAACCTCAGATATGCAGATGACACCACCCTTATGGCAGAAAGTGAAGAAGAACTAAAGAGCCTCTTGATGAAAGTGAAAGAGGAGAGTGAAAAGGTTGGCCTAAAGCTCAACGTTCAGAAAACTAAGATCAGGGCATCTGTCCCATTACGTCGTGGCAAATAGATGGGGAAACAGTGCAAACAGTGTCAGACTTTATTTTTTGGGGCTCCAAAATCACTGTGGATGGTGCTTGCAGCCATGAAATTAGAAGACGCTTACTCCTTGGAAGGAAGGCTGTGACCAACCTAGAGAGCATATTTAAAAGCAGAGACATTACTTTGCCGACAAAAGTCTGTCTAGTCAAGGCTATGGTTTTTCCAGTAGTCATGTATGGATGTGAGAGTTGGAGTATAAAGAAAGCTGAGCCCTGAATAATTGATGCTTTTGAACTGAGGTGTTGGAGAAGACTGTTGAGAGTCCCTTGGACTGCAAGAAGATCCAACCAGTCCATCCTAAAGGAGATCAGTCCTGGGTTCATTGGAAGGACTGATGTTGAAGCTGAAACTCCAATACTTTGGCCACCTCATGTGAAGAGTTGATTCATTGGAAAAGACCCTAATTCTGGGAAGGATTAGGGGCAGGAGGAGAAGGGGATGACAGAGGTTGAGATGGTTGGATGGCATCACCGACTTGATGGATATGTGTTTGGGTAAACTCCGGGAGTTGGTAATGGACAGGGAGGCCTGGCGTGCTGTGGTTCATGGGGTTGCAAAGAGCCAGACACGACTGAAGGACTGAACTGAACTGAACTGAATAGTGTTAGAAAGTGTTCTAGATTCATTCTTTTACAAGTAGTTAACCAGTTTTCCCAGTACCACTGTTAAAGAGATTGTCTTTTCTCCATTGTATATTTTTGCCTCCTTTGTCAAAGATAAGGTGTCCATAGGTATGTGAATTCATCTCTGCACTTTCTATTTTATTCCATTGATCTATATTGTCTTTGTGCCAGTACCATACTGTTTTGATGACTGTAGCTTTGTAGTATAGTCTGAAGTCAGGCAGGTTGATTCCTCCAGTTCCATTCTTTTTTTCAAGATTGCTTTCAAGATTGGCTATTCAAGCTTGTTTGTGTTTCCATACAAATCATGAAACCATTTGTTCTAGTTCTGCAAAAAATACTGTAGGTAGCTTGATAGGGATTGTGTTGAATCTATAAATGGCTTTGGGTAGTATACTCATTTTCACTATATTGATTCTTTCAATCCACAAACATGGTATATTTCTCCATCTATTTGTGTCATCTTTTATTTATTTCATCATGTTTTGTAGTTTTCTATATATAGATGTTTTGTTTCTTTAGGTAAATTTATTCCTAAGTATTCTATTATTTTCTTTGCAATGGTGAATGGGTTTGTTTCCTTAATTTCTCTTTTGTTTTCTCATTGTTAGTGTATAGGAATGCAAGAGAAACTATAAAACTCATTGAGAAAAATATAGGCAGAATACTCTCTGACATAAATTACAGCAAATCCTCTATGACCCACAACCCAGAGTAGTGAAATAAAAACAAAAATAAACAAATGGGACCTAATTAACTTACAAGCTCTTGCACAATGAAGGAAACTATAAGCAAGGTGAAAAGGCAGCCTTCAGAATAGGAGAAAATAATAGCAAATGAAACAATTCTCAAAGAATTATTCTCCAAAATATACAAGCAGCTCATGCAGCTCAATACCAGAAAAATAAATGACCCAATCAAAAAATGAACTAAACAGACATTTCTCCAAAGAAGACATACAGATGGCTAACAAATACATGAAAAGATGCTCAACATCACTCATTATTAAAGAAATGCAAATCAAAACCACAATGAGTTACCATCTCACGCCAGTCAGAATGGCTGCTATCAAAAAGTCTACAAACAATAAATGCTGGAGAAGGTGTGGAGAAAAGGGAACCCTCTTACACTGTTGGTGGGAATGCAAACTAGTATAGCCACTATGGAGAACAGTGTAGAGATTCCTTAAAAAACTGGAAATAGAATTGCCGTATGCCCCATCAATCCCACTGCTGGGCATACACAACAAGGAAATGAGATTTGAAAGGGACACATGTACCCCAATGCTCATTGCGGCTCTATTTACGATAGCTAGGTCATGGAAGCAACCTAGGTGTCCATCTGCAGATGAATGGATTAAAAAGTTGTGGTACATATACACAACGGAATATTACTCAGCTATAAATGGAACACATTTGAGTCAGTTCTAATGAGGTGGATGAAACTGGAGCTTATTATACACAGTGAAATTAATCAGAAAGAGACACATCAATACAATATATTAACACATATATATGGAATTTAGAAAGATGGTAACAATGACCCTATACGCGTGACAGCTAAAGAGACACAAATGTAAAGAACAGACCTCTGGACTATGTGGGAGAAGGCAAGGGTAGGATGATTTGAGAGAATAACATTGAAACATGTATATTACCATATATAAAACAGATGACCAGTGCAAGTTTGATGCATGAAGCAAGGCACTCAAAGTTGGTGCTCTGAGACAACCCAGAGGGATGGGGTGAGGAGGAAAGTGGGAGCAGGGTTCAGGATGGGGGGACACATGTACACCCATGGCTGATTCATGTTGATGTATGGCAAAAACCACCACAATATTGTAAAGTAACTAGCCTCCAATTAAAATAAATAAATAAAGTTTAAAAATTACAATGAGATATCAGTTCATACCTATTAGGATGGCTATAAAACAAGCAAACAAAAAATAAGTCTTGCTGAGGACGTGGGGAAATTGTAACTTCATGCATTGCTGGTGGGAATGTAAAATGGTATAACCATCATGGAAAACAGCATAGTGGTTTCTCCAAAAATCAACCAATGAATGTAATTAAAGAAAAAAAGGTATATACATACAATAAAATAGTATTTAGCCTTAAAAATGAGTGAAATGCTGACACAAGCTACAACATGGATGAACATAAAAAATATTATGCTTACTGAAATAAGCCAAACACAAAAGTATTATTCCACTATATTCAGTTTAGTCATGTCCAACTCCTTGCAACTCCATGGACTGCAGCACGCCAGGATTCCCTGTCCATCACCATCTCCCACAGCTTGCCCAAACTCATGTCCATAGAGTCGGTGATAACATCCAACCATCTCACCCTCTGTTGTCCCCCTCTCCTCCTGCCTTCAATCTTTCCCAGCATCAGGGTCTTCGCCAATGAGTTAGTTCTTCACATCAGGTGGCCAAAGTATTGGTATCCGTAATAGGCAAATTCATAAAGACAGAAAGTAGAATATAGATAACTAAGGGCTGGGGGAAGGGAAGAATGGGGAGTTATTGTTTAATACCTGAAGTGTTTCTATCTGGGATGGTGAAAAAGTTCTGAAAATGGATAGTGGTGATGGTTATACAACATTGTTAATGTACTTAGTGTTACTAAATTGTACATTTTTAAATGGATAAAATGGTAAATTTTATGTTATGTATATTTTATCACACATTTTTTAATGGGAGAAATTTGAAAAAAGTAGGCTGAGCAGTACTCTCAGCCAGTATTTTCGGCTGCCTGCCTAAGATAGCTTTCATTTTAGAAAGGTTAGTTCAAGGAATTCATCTTCTGTGCAAGTCTACAGTGCCTGTGTGCTTTCCCGATTTTTAGTCTCTATTTGGTTTTGACCCTGGACTACTGCACAGGTTCTTCCTCTTGCAATTTCACAGCTCTTACTGTAATGGGAACAATCTCTTAGCTCTGGCTTTCATCTTAGATGTCAATTTTATCCCATAAACTTTCTGATCTTGTGACATGTTCCTTAGTTTTTCACAATATATAGCTTAATGGTGATAAATCCAGTGTTACCACCACATGACATGACCACAATAGTTCAGTGTTAGGATTCATAGAATTCACGTTCATATGAATGTTGGTTAGAAAGCAATGTAAGTATAGAAAGAAAACCATGGACATAAAGCTTAGCAGTTTTTCTTCAGTGGACTCATGCGATCTATCTCAAAATTTGAAATCAACTTAAATATTCCCATGAGTTTTTAATGAATGATACTTCATTATTCAATAAACAGACCATTTATTAATGCCATTTCCCTGAAATGATCTGCTTAATTTTTTATTCTTATGTTGAGACCCAAGATTGGAGACTATATCTTATTCATCTTTGTTTCTTCCAAGTTTAGCAAAGTGCTCAATAAGTCTTAATTGACCTATGCCACCTAATAATAATAATGTATGTTTTATACATTTTCACATGCACTACTTGTTTTAACTGTGAAAAGAAATTTGAAAGTTAGACATTATTATTATAATTTAGATATGAGAAAACTTGATCTTGGGTAGTTTTGACACCTTGAAGGTAAAACAACATCTGAACAGTAGAACAAAACTCTTACTAATAGCTTTTCATTTAAGAGTTGATGCATGTTTGCTGATAATCACATTTGCCTCCCCAAATAGCACTGTTAAGAGAGAACACATCATCCATACTCCTCATGTGTATGTTCACATTGAGGAAACTGAATTTATTCTGCCTCAAAGGAAAGACTATGATTCACTTGACTGGTCAATTTGAGGGAAAAAAAATAAAAATTAAGTATGCTCTTCTCTTTTTTCCTCTGGGAGCCAGATGTCTGCATATAGCACAAATTCTCCTCAGTATTTCTAACCCATAAGTCTTACTCAGGTGCTTAGGTCTGTTTAAATTTGAGGGCTTCCTCAATGGCTCAGCTGTAAGTTGTCTGTAATGCAAGGGAGGCAGGAGATGTGGGTTCACACCCTGGCTTGGGAAGAGCCCCTGCAGGAAGAAATGGTAACTCACTCAGGTATTTTTGCCTAAAAAATCCCATGGACAGAGGGTTCTGGTGGGCTGCAGTCCAAAGGATCACGAAGAGTCGGACACGACTGAGCGAGCACAAACGTGAAGTTTGGTTAGGTATCTCATTCAGGTCTTATGACAAGTACATTCTCTCATAGAGTAATAAAGTAATATATACAGTAATAAAGCTGATACTATGTTCTCCATCTGCCTTCCTCTTTCTTATCAATTTGTACACATTCCATGCAAGCTGTTATTCTACTGCCATAAAGGACCCAACAACCTTTTTGAACAAGTCAGGCCATTTCAGGGATAGTGAGGAAGAATTCTGAAGCATATGTAGCACTCCATCACAGGCATGGACATTAAATTAATCAGTTCAGTCACTCAGTCATGTCCGAATCTTCGCTACCCCATGGGCGGCAGTAGGCCAGGCTTCCCTATCCATCACTAACTCCTGGAGATGGCTCAAACTCATGTCCATAGAGTCAGTGACGCCATCCAACCGTCTCATCCTCTTTCATCCCCTTCTCCTCCTGCCTTCAATCTTGCCCAGCATCAGGGACTTTTCCAATGAGTCAGTACTTCATATCAGGTGGCCAAAGTATTGGACTTTCAGTTTCAGCATCAATCCTTCCAATGAACACCCAGGACTAATCTCCTTTAGGATGGACTTGTTGGATCTCCTTGAAGACCAAGGGGCCCTCAAGAGTCTTCTACAAAACCACAGTTCAAAAGCATCAATTCTTCAGTGCTCAGCTTTCTTTATAGTCCAACTCTCACATCCAAACATGACTACTGGAAAAACCATAGCCTTGACTAGACAGACCTTTGTTGACAAAGTAATGTCTCTGCTTTTTAATATGCTGTATAGGTTGGTCACAGCTTTTCTTTTAATTTCATGGCTGCAACCACCATCTGCTGTGATTTTTGGAGCCCCCAAAAATAAAGTCTCTCACTATTTTCATTGTTCCCCCTTCTATTTGCCATGAAGTGATGGGACCAGATGCCATGATCTTCGTTTTCTGAATGTTGAGTTTTAAGCCAACTTTTTCACTCTCCTCTTTCACTTTCATCAAGAGGCTCTTTAGTTCTTTTTCACTTTCTGCCATAAAGGGGGGTGTCATCTGCATATTTTGGATTATTGATATTTCTCCTGGCAATCTTGATTCCAGCTTGTGTTTCATCCAGCCCAGCATTTCTCATGATGTACTCTGCATATAAGTTAAATAAGCTCGGTGACAATATACAGCCTGGACATACTCCTTTCCCGATTTGGAACCATTTTGTTGTTCCATGTCCAGTTTTAACTATTGCTTATTGACCTGCATACAGATTTCTTAGGAGGCAGGTAAGGCAGCCTTGTATTCCCATCTCTTTAACACTTTTCCACTGTTTGTTGTGATCCACACAGTCAAAGACTTTGGCATAGTCAATAAAGCAGAAGTAGATGTTTTTTTGGAACTCTCTTGCTTTTTCGATGATCCAGCGAACCTTGACAATTTAATCTCTGGTTCCTCTGCCTTTTCTAAATCCAGCTTTAACATCTGAAAGTTCATGGTTCACATACTGTTGAAGCCTGGCTTGGAGAATTTTGAGCATTACTTTGCTAGCATGTGAGATATTGCAATTGTGCAGTAGTTTCAACGTTCCTTGGCATTGCCTTTCTTTGGGATAGGAATGAAAACTGATCTTTTCCAGTCCTGTGCACACTGCTGCATTTTCCAGATTTGCTGGCATATTTTGAGTGCAGCACTTTCACAGCATCATCTTTTCAGATTTGAAATAGCTCAACTGGAATTTCATCACCTCCACTAGCTTTGTTTGTAGTGATGTTTCCTAAGGCCCATTTGACTTCGCACTCAAGGATGTCTCACTCTAAGTGGATGATCACACATGGTGGTTATCTGGGTCATGAAGATCTTTTTTGTATAGTTCTTCTGTGTGTTCTTGCCACCTCTTCTTAATATCTTCTGCTTCTATTAAGTCCATATGATTTCTGTCCTTTATTGTGCCCATCTTTGCATGAAATGTTCCCTTGGTATCTCTAATTTTCTTGAAGAGAACTTTAGTCTTTCCAATTCTATTGTTTTCCTCTATTTCTTTGCACTGATCACTGAAGAAGGAGTTCTTATCTCTCCTTGCTATTCCTGAGAACCCTTCATTCAAACATGTATATCTTTCCTTTTCTCCTTTATGCTCTTTTTTTTCCCTCTACTATTTGTAAGGCCTCCTCAGACAACCATTTTGCCTTTTTGCATTTCTTTTTCTTGGGGATGGTCTTGATTACTGCCTCTTGTACAATGTCACAAACTTCTGTCCCTAATTCTCCAGGTACTCTGGCTGTCAGATCTAATCCCTTGAATCTATTTGTCACTTCCACTGTATAATCGAAAGGGATTTGATTTAGGTCATATGTGAATGGTCTAGTGGCTTTCCCTACTTTCTTCAATTTAAGTCTGAATTTGGCAATAAGGAGTTCGTGATGTGAGCCACAGTCAGGTCCTGGTCTTGTTTTTGCTGACTGTGTAGAGCTTCTCCATCTTTGGCTGCAAAGAATATAATCAATCTGATTTCGATATTTACTATCTGGTAAAGTCCATGTGTAGAGTCTTCTCTTGTGTTGTTGGAAGAGGGTGTTGGCAATGACCAGTGCATTCTCTTGGCAAAACTCTTGTTAGCCTTTGTCCTGCTTCATTTTGCATTCCAAAGTCAAACTCACCTGTTAATCCAGGTATCTTTTGACTTTCTACTTTTACATCCCAATCCTCTATGATGAAAAGGAAATCTTTTTGGATGTTAGTTCTAGAACGTCTTGTAGGTCTTCATAGAATTCTTCAACTTCAGCTTCTTCAGCATTACTGATTGGGCATAGACTTGGATGACTGTGATATTGAATGGTTTGCCTTGGAAACAAAGAGTGATCATTCTGTTGTTTTTGATATTGCATCCAAGTACTGCGTTTTGGACTCTTTTATTGATTATGAGGGCCACTCCATTTCTTCTAAGGGATTCTTGCCCACAGCAGTAGACATAATGGTAACCTGAGTTAAATTCGCCCATTCCAGTCCATTTTAGTTCACTGATTCCTAAAATGTCAATGTTTACTCTTGCCATCTCCTGTTTGACCACTCCCAATTTACCTTTATTCATGGACCTAACATTTCAGGTTCCTGTGCAATATTGTTCTTTACAGCATCGGACTTTACTTCCATTACCAGTCACATCAACTGGGCGTTGTTTTCCCTTTGGCTTCGTCTCTTCATTTTTTCTGGAGTTATTTCTCCACTCTTCTTCAGTAGCATATTGGGCATCTACAAACCCACCTGGGGAGTTAATCTTCCAGTGTCCTATCTTTTTGCCTTTTCATACCGTTCATGGGGTTCTCAAGGCAAGAACACTGAAGTGGTTTGCCATTCCCTTCTTCAGTGGACCACATTTTGTCAGAACTCTTCACATGACCCATCCGTCTTGGCTGGCCCTACACAGAATGGCTCATAGTTTCTTCAAGTTAGACAAGGCTGTGGTCCATGTGATCAGTTTGATTAGTTTTCTGTGATTGTGGTTTTCATTCTGTCTGCCCTCATGAAGGATAAGGATAAGAGGCTTATGGAAGTTTCCTGATGGGAGAGACTAACTGAGGGGTAACTGGGTCTTGTTCTAATGGGTGGAGCCATGCTCAGTAAATCTTTAATTCTGTTTTCTGTTGATGGGCGGGGCTGTGTTCCCTCCCTGTTGTTTGACCTGAGATCAAACTGTGGTGGAGGTAATGAAGATAATGGTGACCTCCTTCAAAAGATCCTGTCCATGCACTGCAGCACTCAGTGTTCCCAGCCCTACAGCAGACCACCAGTGACCCACTCCTCTGCCAGAGACTCCTGGACATGCACAGGTAAGTCTGGGTCAGCATCTTGTGGGGTCACTGCTCCTTTCTCCTGGGTCCTGATACCCACATGGTTTTGTTTGTGCCCTCCAAGTGTCTGTTTTCCCAGTCCTGTGTACATTCTTGGGGCTCTATGGTGGGGTTAATGGCAATCTCCTCCAAGAGGGCTTATGCCACACCCAGGTCTGCTGCACCCAGAGCCCTTGCCCCTGCGGCAGGCTGCTACTGACCCTTACCTCCACAGGAGACAAAAACACTCAAAGGCAGGTCTGGCTCAGCCCCTGTGGGGTTTCCTGGTGCACACAAAGTTTTGTTTGAGCCCTCTGAGCGTCTCTGGTGGGTATGGGGTTTAATTCTAAACGCGATTTCGCCCCTCCCACCATCTTGCTGGGGCTTCTCCTTTGCCCTTGGATGTGGGGTATCTTTTTTGGTGGGATCCAACATTCTCCTCTTGAAGGTTGTTCAGCAGCAAGTTGTAATTTTAGAGTTCTCGCAGGAGAAGATGAGTGCACATCCTTCTACTCTACCATCTTGACTTGCATGCCAAGGACATTAAATGGATACTCAAAAATAGTGTTAGGTAGCCAGGTGATCTTTATTCTTTCTAATAGAACTGAGAGACACAGGGCATCTTATGAAAGAAGTTTATAATTCAGGCATTAAGGTAAAGGAGAAGGCAGTGTTCTTTCCTGCCATTCAAGCAAAGGATTCCACGCACATAAAAATTACATTGGATCTTAGATGTTCATAATATCTGATTTTTAATTTTTAAACATATCTAATGTTTTATTTTTATGTGAAAACACATAGAAAAAATCTAAATGATGTTCCGTGAATTTTCTTTTTTCTGTAGGAAATTACAACACATTGTCTGATCAGTGTTATGACTAAGTTCTTCTTTCCTCTGACCATGATGTTATTTCATATAATCTTTTCTTTTTTCATAAAGTCTCTTCCCAAAATACTAGTTGTGTCATTGTTCAGTCGCTGTTGTGTCCAACTCTTTTTAACCCCTTGGAATGCAGCATGCCAAGCTTCCCTGTCCTCCACTGTCTCCCAGAGTTTGCCCAAGTTCATGTCCATTGAGTTGATGATGCTATCCAACTATCTCATTTTCTGTTGCCCTCTTCTCCTTTTGCCTTCAATCTTTCCCAGCATCAGGGTCTTTTCCAATAAGTCAGCTGTTCGCGTCAGGTGGCCAAAGTAGGTTTATGAATAAACCAAGTTTATTTTAAAAATAAATACTAGACATGAAATCAGTTATCTAATTTTATAAAATATTACTGGTTTAATTTACCTGTTTTTTTCTAAAAATATAAAAATATGGACACTTCAATTTATATAATATAGCAAATTTCTTAAATTGTCATCTTAGTTCAAAATGTTTATTGTTTCTGAATTACTCAGTATATTTAATCCTGAACTTAATGACTGATTTCTCAGCACCAGGTTCTTCATTTGTTTAATATACTTGACTTGTAACTATCAAAGGAGTTACTTTAGAAACCCTGCCAATTGAATGAAACTTTGCTGGGGACTTAAAACTCCTCATTTAAATCTTAGTGCAGGTAACAATATATTTAAGCAAGTGCTTATATGTACAGATATAAAATCCAAAGACTTTTTTTTCTTTCTGTTTTACTGTTATTTGCCAGGTTGGACTCCACAGAGGTTATAAGTCATTCACATATATATATAATTTATAAATCAGGGTTTCAAATCTTTAGAATTAATACATTAATTGAATTTCCCTACTGCAGGACTTCACAGAATAATTTATAGACTAATGCTTGCAGTCATTCTCTAAAAAGAGATAATTGTGGGATCTACTTGCAGTCATTCTCTAAAAAGGGATAATTGTGGGGATCCTCCAAACTTTGACCAAACACCTGGAGAGACAAACCTTGAAAAAAGTTATTTTAGAAAATACTATTCTAAATCATCAAAGAATGAGAAATATTGACATGTAAATCACATTTGCTTATCAATTTCAAGTGTTTCAAGAAACACTTAAAAGCTAAATGTTTAATTTTGAATCATATACACTTAATAATACCATTAAATTATCATGATATATGTTATTTATAGTTTGCAGAGTTTGATAAATTCTTAAAGAATCTCAGCTATATGTTACCTTTCTCATTCCAGTTTTCATACAGCCAAATCAAAGTTAGATTTATAATGGCTTTTAAAAAAAGAATAAATAATGTAATAAGAAAAATTCATTAAGGAACAAACTTTTCATTAAGAAAAGTAGTATGTTGACCAAAGAATGCACCCTAAATTTAATATAATATAAAAGCAACTTATCCTTGAAACTATTTTGCTTGATCTAACGTGATTACTTCAGACAGATATCTATGCCACTTTGTAAAGTATCTCTTACAAACTGTAAAAACCAACACAATAGAAATATAATTACCATTTAAATATTTTGCTCATTTCTCTCAATATGGTTTTTAACTATCTTAGTGTAGAGAAACATATTTTTTTAAAGATGTCTTGTTAAACTGGCTTTTTGTGCAGGTTGCCTGCCCATAAATCTATTAGCAGATTGCTAAGCTATGCTATGCTATGCTAAGTCGCTTCAGTCGTGTCCGACTCTGTGCGACCCCATAGACGGCAGCTCACCAGGCTCTGCCGTCCCTAGGATTCTCCAGGCAAGAATACTGGAGTGGGTTGCCATTTCTTTCTCCAGTGCATGAAAGGGAAAAGTGAAAGTGAAGTCGCTCAGTCGTGTCCGACTCTTAGCGACCACATGGACTGTAGCCTACCAGGCTCCTCCGTCCATGGGATTTTCCAGGCAAGAGTACTGGAGTGGGGTGCCATTGCCTTCTCCGATTAGCAGATTAGGGAACAAATAATTACACATCTCATTAATTATGTGATAAATTTTTTCTCCTAAAATAATTATAGGCAAATAATTATGGAGAAAGCAAAGTCAAATCATTTTGTAGTTTATTTTGATTGAACTATCTGATAAATATGCTTTATGTTTCTGAAAATGAAGAAAATATTTTCAAATAACTTTCTACTTATTCTCTGAGAAATGGCCTAAAAATTCTAAAATGTTACAATGTCTATCAATTGAAAAAATCTGGGGTAGAAAATTTATTTGCTTCCAGTTCTTACATACATGAAAATAAAAAATTATACACATCTTAGGCCAGTGCTATATTCCATGTACTCTCATGGAATTAGAGGATAAATAGGGAAAAAAGCACTTTATGACTATCAAAATGCTTATACTAAAATAATATACATGATTTATATTTTTATAATATAAATGAGTATGCTGTAAAAAAAACAAATAAAAACACAAAATTCCCCTTAGAGAATTCCACACTTTAAAGTAATTAAATACATTTTTAAAGTATAAGGCCAAAGACCTAATTGCTCTTTTGTAGAAAAGTGAAAAGTGAAAAGTGAAAGTGTTAATCACTCAGTCAGGTCTGACTCTTTGAGACCCTATGAACTATAGCCCACGAGGTTCCTCTGTCCGCTGAATTCTCCAGGCAAGAATACTAGAGTGGCTTGCCATTCCCTTCTCCAGGGGATTTTCCCAACCAGGGATCAATCCAGGGTCTCCTGCATTGCAGGAGAATTCTTTACCATCTGGGCCACCAGGGAAGCTCCTCTAAGAAAGGATAATAATTCAGAGCATATTCTTTGAAGCAAAGACTTTTAGTTGCCAAGCCTGGCTCTGCTACCATGGATCTGTGTGACCTTAGGCAAGTTACTAACATATTTGAGCCCCAGTTATTTCATTTAATACATTTAGTATAAAAATAGTTATACCCTTTCTTCAGATATTACTGTAAGGATTCAATGAGATTACAATAGTAAATATCAATCATACCATTTAATTTGTAATTACTATTTGTTGGCCATTATTTAAGATATAATGAATATAAACTACTTAGCAGGTTGGCATACCTATGATAAAAGAAAATTTATTGAAAGAATATGATTTTGTATACAATTAGAATTATACTCTTTGAATAGTGAACATGTTGAATAAAACAAATATTATGTATTGCTATCATTTAAAATACAACTATTCAGTTCAATAATTCCAAGTCCAGCTATCTACCCAAGAGAGAGAAAATTAAAAACAGGGACTCAAGCAGACATTTGTACACTATTGTTCATAGCAGCATTATTCAGAACAGTTACAAGGTGGAAACCACCCAAATGCCCATCAGATGATGAATGGATAAACAAAGTCTGATGTATCCTTCTGCTCAATCTTGCTTCCACAGATGTTGGAATCTAGCACTCCCTCCTAAACTTCTGACACTCTAATCTTCATCTATTCATTGAGAAAAAGAGAATACCTAAACAGTCCTAGGTCACTGGCATAAGATCCTTGTTGACACTGGACGCTGGGGAACTACATGTACTGACTGATGAGACCCCTGTTGAAGAAGAACATATAGGGCCAGGTACTAAATAGAGTTTTGGATCTAGTCCACAATGGTCCACTCAATTCATGAACCCATCCACTAATGGCCCCATTTTGCAATATTATACTTGAAATGGATATATTTGGTAATCAGCACAACCTCTATATCGTTTTCCCTGCATGAGCTGTAGTAATGTGAAAAGTCAAGGGAGGCTTCTGAAACTGCTTTTCCAGCCAAGACTAATTCAAAACTGGTATCATTTTGCAGGAGAGATGGCAGAGATGAGTTCCCCTAAAGAAGGCAGGGGTTCCAACCTATTAGTGGTCCCAACCTATTTCCATTTAAATCTTAAGCCTGGCACTTACAAAATCAAGATGCTTCCTGGATGCCAACAGTCAAACTCAATCAAGTAGTAGCCTTCACTGCAGTTGTTATGCTAAATGTGCTGTCTTTGCCAGCGCAGATAAACACAGCCGCAAGACCACGGTATAAAGCCTTTGATCTGGAAAATGTGTTCCTTTTTTACCCCTTTCAGAAAAGAGGGACAGAAACAGTTATCATTCACTTGGAAGTGACGAATAGTATACATTTGCAGTCTTGCCTCAGGGTTATGTTAACACTTTCTCCCTCTGTCAAAGAAATCTGGACTGGCTGCTCATTGTGAAGAACATCCTCCTGGCACATTATACGCATAACCTCATGCTAATAGAACCAAATAAACAAGAAATGACAACTATGTTAGAGGCTTTAGGAGACAAATATGCTCCAATGGGCAAGAAGTAAGCAAAGTTTCAGGGGTCTGCTGCATCTTTGAAATTGCTAAAAGTCCTGTTTTCTGAGGAATGCTGGACCAACTTCTTCAAAGGAAAAAAAAAATGACCCTTGCATCTTCCACTCCAAAGAAAGAAGCATGATACCTGACAAGCCTCTTTCAGTTCTAGAGGCAGAATATGCCCCAGCTGGGATATTACTCTGGACCCTACACTGGATGATGTGAAAAGCTGCCAACCATGATTAGAGCACAGAACAGCACAGGAGTTCACCCCAGACCCAGGCTGGAATGAAGGGACTGGTACTGCTTAGGACACAGGATCTGTAGACCCTGTGATATTGTAGGAATCTGGAGTGAGAAAAGATGGTGTGTGGGGTTTATGACAAGCCACTTACTGTGGCTTTCTCTGGTTCCAAAGCCACCTCAGAGGAGAATAGTTGTTCTTTTGAAAGAGTTCCTGGCGTGTTTCTGGTTTCTAATAAAGATGAGCTGGATCTGTCAGAGCCTACCAATTCCACAAAAGATAGTTGACTGTGATCATGAGAAGACATGGCTGTGATTATAATGTAGTTATAGGGAGAAATATGTTTATCACCTAGAGGGTCCTTTTGGATAACTCTTGGTTAATAAGATAGTTCTTAGGCTTCCCTGGTGGCTCAGTGGTAAAGAATCCGCCTGCCAATGCAGGAGACATGGGTTCCATCCTTGATCCAGGAGATCCCACTGTGGAGAAATTAAGCCCCTGTGTCACAACTATTAAGCCTGTGCTCTAGGGCCTGGGAGCCATGTCACAACTACTGAAGCCTGCGTGCCCTAGAGCCTGTGCTCTGTGACAAGAGAAGCCACCCGAATGAGA
This sequence comes from Giraffa tippelskirchi, assembly GCF_054371585.1. Taxonomy (NCBI): domain Eukaryota; kingdom Metazoa; phylum Chordata; class Mammalia; order Artiodactyla; family Giraffidae; genus Giraffa; species Giraffa tippelskirchi. Next base: position 76,145,200 of record NC_137275.1, on the reverse strand, counting down.
AGCCCCTGCCCTCACTCACCACAACTAGAGAATAGTCTTCACAGCAACCAAGACCCAGCACAGCTAAAAATAAATAAATAAATAAAATTATTAAAAGAAAAACTTCTTCAATTCTAGCAGTTCAAGAACCATCATTCATGACCGGTCCATAAGATATTACAAGATAAGGTAACTTGTCAATAAGTGAACTGCTTAATTCATAGTAAAGCAGTCTTTGGATTCTTTAGAATTTACATATAATAAACACTCCACTTTAAAACAATCAATGCTATCATCCTCTTGCATTCTGATAGTTGGTGACAAAGCACAAACTCAAAATCAGATTTTACTGTGTTCTGTCAAAATTATAGTTAATATTTCTAATGTTATTATTAGTTACTGCTTATATTCCAAGCACTGATTTAGGCATTGCATGTGCAATAGCTCTAATCTCAAAATAACATAGCAAGAGACGCTGTTAACTCCGGTTAACATGGGTGAATACTGAGCCTCAAAGACATTAAGCACTTAGACATAATCACCCAACTTGCAAATAGCAGAGCAAGTTGGAATGTAGTTCTATAAATTATAAAATTCTCTGATATGTTCATTTCTTTTTAAAATAAAATTTTTTTCCTACCTAAAAATAACTGAATAGTGCCATAAAAGCACAAAATTTACTTAGATTATCCAGATCAGCAGTTACGGTGTAAGAATAGAAGTAGCAAAAGCAGAACCAGATTATATAAAGCTAGAAAAAAACAAAATATAGTGAAAAAGCTACAGCTTGAGTAGAAAAATTCTCCAAGAACTCTGGCTTTGTGAATATCATATGATAGCCAGAGAGGAATCTTGGGTTCAAGAAAGCTATCTGTAGTTATGTGTGCATTTTGTTTTATATTTTGTAACATTAAAAAAAACTAAGATCATGGCAACTGGTCCAATCACTTCATGGCAAATAAAAGGGGAAAAAGTGTAAGCAGCGACAGATTTTATCTTCTTACTTACAAAATCACCTGTGGATGGTGACTACAGCCATGAAATTAAAATCACTTGCTTCTTGAAAGGAAAGCTATGACAAACCTAGAGAGCATGTTAGAAACCAGAGATATCACTTAGCCAACAAACATCCATGTAGTCAAAGCTATGATTTTTCCAGTAGTCATGAACAGATGTGACAGCAGGACCATAAAAAAGGCTGAGCCCAGAAGAATTGTTGCTTTCAAACTGTGGTGCTGGTGAAGACTCTTGAGAGTGCTGTGGACTGCAAGGAGATCAAACCAGTCAATCCTAAAGGAAATAAACCCTAAATATTCACTCTAAGGACTGATGCTAAAGCTGAAGTTCCAATACATTGGCCACCTGATGCAAAGGGCTGACTCATTAGAAAAGACCCCAATGCTCAGAAAGACTGAATTCAAAAGGAGAAGGGCAGCGGAGGATGAGATGATTAGATAGCATCTCTGACTTAATGGACATGAATTTGAGCAAACTCCTAGAGATAGTGGAGGACATACAACTCTGACGTGCTGCAGTCACAGAGTCAGGCACAACTTAGCAACTGAACAACAACAAACAGATGCATGGAGTAGACTATGCCTGAGTGGTGATCCAAAGGATTCCCCAGTAAGTAAGAGATTGAAAAATAGAGAAATAGAAGGAAGGATTGATGAAACAAGATCTCTAAGAAGAAGGAAAGGATGGGATGCAGTGTATCTTTGATTCAGAGTTAAACTTCGTCACTGTAGTAGTTCTCATAGTGAGGGATCTAAACAAGCAGTATTAACATCACTTGATATTAGCTCTGCAAATTAGCAGGACCTATCCAAGACCTACTGAATCATAAACTAAGTAGGGGAACCCAGAAATCTAGGGTTTAACAAGCTTTCTAGGTGATTCGAGTAGACAATGCATTGTAACAACAGAACAGAAAAAAAGGTTAGGTCAGACCTAAGTGGATTTGCAGATTTGGTAATGGAAAGTTGATGTTTTCCTTTTATTATACTTCTTGACTCTCAGGCAGCTTCCATCTTAAGGATTTTCTCTTTTGCAGCCTTCTCCACCAAAAAAGTAAGGATTTTCAGTTGATTCTTGTTTGAGAATAAAGACTGAGAAGAGGATGGGAGCCAGTCGTCATGGTCACTGGTAAGCAGAGTAAATCCCAGACACCAAAGCAGGTGTGAGCACCACTTTTCCTTTAAAGTGATGCTGTTTTAGAGAGAAGAGAGAAGGTCCCTTGATTGACTGGAATTCTGAGAAATCTTATTTGACGAGAATAAACATTACATCTCTCTTTAGCATTATATTACATCTCTCTTTAACAAACATTACATCTCTCTTTAAATTTAAATAAAGACATTACATAAACATCCTGTTAAATTTTGCTCAAATTAAAGTTAAAACCAGTTGGACAAGTTTTTCCCTGATTACCCCCAAAATAAGGACTTTTATGTTCAGATTGCAAGTTGGCAAAATAAAGGGACTGTGTTTTGCCTTATTTTTAAATTGTAGTGTAGGTAAATCTGTGATACCACTTCATATATTTAAGCAACTAACTTCTTATTAAATTAGAGGGTAATACAAGAAACACAATGTTCAAGTTTATGCTCATTTTCACCATGATATTCTTAGCAAAACTATTAATGTGAATTAAAGTTTATTGTATATTATTATATACCCAATGAATGCAAAAATCTTGTAGACAGTGCAAATAAATTTATTATTTTATTCTGTGACAGAAAGATAGGCATTAAAATGTAGCGGAGAATAGAAACTGCCTGACTCAGTGGAAGACATTTAACTTAGGTTAAATGATTAAATATTTTTTAACTTAAAAGGTTAAATACTCTGGGATTCCTTTATCTGTTTGCAATTATATAAAGCATAAATACCATGATATGCTTAACAAATTTGCTTATAGCTAAAAAGCTTCATTTGTGTACTGTGATACTACATGTATATAAATAAATTTTCAGCATGGAGAACTATCTGATTTAGTTTACATATTTACACATCTATTGTGTACATACATGATATGCATATCAATTTAAATGGTTATACATCTTTAAATATTTGTAATGCATGTTAACATATATGCATTTCTACACAGAGCTAAGCAACAGTGTTAAAAGCAAGTCAATTCTAGGAAAATGCTATCAAACCTATTATAGGAAGGAAGAATGAATGCCAGATTATAAAATTTAAGGATTGCCATTGCTTTAGAAAAATCTAGCATATTAAAACCAGAACCTTAAAAAATATGCTTCTGTATCAGATTGGAGTATTTGTCTCTTGTAGAGCATGAAAATAAATTTATTATTTCATTCTGTGACAGAAAGATAGGCATTAAAATGTAGTGGAGAATAGAAACTGCCTGACTCAATGGAGGACATTTGACATAGGTTAAATGAAATTAAAAGACGCTTACTCCTTGGAAGGAAGGTTATGACCAACCTAGAGAGCATATTTAAAAGCAGAGACATTACTCTGCCAACAAAGTTCCGTCTAGTCAAGGCTATGGTTTTTCCAGTGGTCATGTATGGATGTGAGAGTTGGACGGTGAAGAAAGCTGAGCGCTGAAGAATTGATGCTTTTGAACTATGGTGTTGGAGAAGACTCTTGAGAGTCCCTTGGACTGCAAGGAGATCCAACCAGTCCATCCTAAAGGAGATCAGTCCTGGGTGTTCATTGGAAGGACTGATGTTGAAGCTGAAATTCCAATACTTTGGCCACCTTATGTGAAGAGTTGACTCATTGGAAAAGACCCTAATGCTGGGAAGGATTGGGGGCAGGAGGAGAAGGGCATGACAGAGGATGAGATGGCTGGATGGCATCACCAACTCTATGGACATGGGTTTGGGTGGACTCCAGGAGTTAGTGATGGACAGGGAGGCCTGGCGTGCTGCGGTTCATGGGATCGCAAAGAGTTGGACATGACTGAGCGACTGAACTGAACTGAACTGAACTGAAATGGTTAAATATTTTTTTAACTTAAAAGGTTAAACACTCTGGGATTCCTTTATCTTGTTGCAATTGTATAAAACATTAATACTATGATATGCTTAACAAATTTGCTTGTAACTAAAAAGCATCCACTCCAGTATTTTTGCCTGCAGACTTCCATGGACAGAGGAGCCTGGTGGGCTACATTCCATGGGGTTGCAAAGATTCCAGCATGGCTGAGCAACTAACACTTTCACTTTTCATATTATTCAAAACCGTAAGAGTAGGAGAGAAGACAACATTTCATATACAACTTGACCGCCATTTATTTTCTAAACCCTTCCTTCCCTTCAAATTAATTTGCTGCATTTGATTTTTTTTTATCAACTTGGATGGATTTATAATGCATTTATAATTGCATTTGTGATGTAATGGGTTGGGGAAATTCTGATAACAGAAAAATTACACTATCTAAAAGAGACAATAAAATTATATGTTGTTAATACCCTGCTGCAATCTTGTATCAAGCTCCTTTGAGCTACACATGCAACTTCTATTACCACTAATTGCAGTTTCACTACACAGGAACATCAAAAGAAAAGACACAGACCTTCTTTGTGCTGTGGATTTTGTAATTCTTTTATATTATATTGAGATCCAAAACTACTCTCACAGGTTGGATACTGGATGCTTTTTTCTCAATATTTACCCATATCCAGTTTTCCCCTTCATTCTTTGAAACTTCTAGGAGTGTTCAGATATATGTATTAAAATGAAAAGAGCTAATTATATTTTTCAAGATATTATTCTTAATTCTAAAATGAAAAGAAAAATTATTGTGAGATTGTATGTCTTTTTTATCTTTAGGATTAGTATAGTTAGTATAGTAAAAAAAAAAACCAACTAGCTGGAACTTGAGATTTATGAAGGAATTTATTTAACACCATAAACATTTTCAGAAATTAGTTCAAGATTTGTAGTTATAGGGATGTAGCCTTTTCTAGTAAAAAAAAAAAAAAAAAAACTTATTTAAAATGAGCAATATAATGGTTCCTATGCAGAATGTACTGAAGTGAAAGCACCTAGACTCTGCTGGGGCTCTGACGTAACCGAACCTTTCAAGACCAAGGAGATATCCCAGGACACAGAGGAGGCAGAGGTCCAGGCTACCCCTTCTCTGCTCCTCTGCCATGATCCCTGTCAGAGACAGCACCACCATCCATTCTACTCTGCAGTCTAGGAACCTGAGAGGGCTCCCCACCATCACCTCCTCCGTCCTGTGAAAAAGTGAAAGTGTTAGTTGCTCAGTCATCTCCAACTCTTTGCGACTCTATGGACTGTAGCCTGCAAGGCTCCTCTGTCCCTGGAATTCTCCAAGCAAGAATAGTGGAGCAGGTAGCATTCCCTTCTCCAGGGGATCTTCCCAACCCAGGGATCAAACCTAGGCCTCCAGCATTGCCGGTAGATTCTTTACCATCTAAGCCACCAGGAAAGCCCCATATTTCCTCTCTATTACAGACTCTGGATAGTTTTCTCCTGTAAAGAGCTCATGAGTTCAACAAATTTGCTTACTGCTATCATCCAAGGTCATCCAACATCTTTGGCCTCATTTCTAGATTATCTCAGAGACTTTTAACCGGAATCTCTGCATCTACTCTGTTCTTTTCCTCTCTTCTCTCCATATGAAAAAAAAGATCTTGCTAAAAATGTAAACATCATTATACTTCCTTCCTGGTTGAAATATTTCAGGGCCTTCTCATGGCTCACCAGATAAAGTCAAAACTGCTACAAGGCTCTGGCCCAACCTACCTTTCTTGCCACACTTTGCACTTAAATCACCCTTGGCCTTCTTTTCCTTCTTTATTTGACAGGTTATGTTGGACCACAAAGCTTTGCACACACTCCCTGCTCTTTGTAAAACTCCCTGTTTCCCCCTTCCTACACACAAGCACACATTCTCTCTCTCCTTTAGGATCTAATTCATCAGATTTGCAATTCAAGTGAGAGTTCCTCAAATATCTCTGATTTTGCCTATCAGGTAAATAAAATACATTTTCACTGCACTCTGTACTTCCCCTCAGGAGCCCTTCTTCCTTCCTCTCTTCTTTCAACAAACATTTAATGAATAATTAAATTATAGGATAAGCAGGCATGATTCTAGGCATTCGGGAATAACAGTCAATTAGTCAGATAAGATTCCTGCTCTCAAGAGCTTCTGTTCTAGTGGGATACAGGCAATAAATACATAAAAAAAAAAATGCAAGTCAACAACAAATAATTGCTATGAGGATGTTCTAATAGGGTGGTATGCAAGAGACTGCTGAAGGGAGGAGGCCACACCTTTAGGGGTGATGCAGAGGGGTTTTCTAGGGAGACATTTTGCTGGTAAGTCAGTTACATTTTCACGTTTGATTACTAGATTAGTTTCTATATTTCCCACTCAGCTGAAAACTCCACAATAGCAACAACTACAGCAATTTTGCTCAGAAGATATCTTAGAAGATCCTCTAGAAACATTTTGAATAAATAAGTAAATATAAATATCACAATTTTAAACTCAAACCTATTTGAATTCAAATCTTTGTTCTCAGCTTCAAATTGGGCACATTATTAAAACTTCTAACCTTCAATTTCTTCATCTACTGATGGGGAAAATAATATCTATTTATCAGATAAAATCTTATACATATATCAATAGTCAACTTGTGGTTTTAACTGCCACAAATCCAAAAGTGTGGATCCTTCATGTGGTGTTTCTCCTCTTAGGTCTGAATCAAGAATATGATTATTAAAAATTTAATGAAAATTTCTGGCATTTACTTTTCTCCTTTGTTAATTAAAATAATGATACCTACGTCTCATGGTTGTTTTGAGAAATGAATGAGGCATTAACCTAGGAAAGACCTTAGTTCAGTTTCTGGAATATTATATTTTCATTTATATTACTATAAAAACTTTTCAGACTACACAAGAGGAAAGACATCATAAAAGCTCACAGAACTGAATTATTTTCAGACAAAAGTTTTCTAAAAATTATTCTGCTGTGAAGAGAATAAACTGATTTATATTCTTACAGTGTATATACATATGTATATATAAGTGTATGTGTAGCATACATATACTTAATACACATACATTTGTATGTCTGTGTAGTTCCTGGGCAATATTATACATAATTAACATTTACATAAATTACTGTTTACAAAACTCCTCTGTGAATATTCTCTTGTTAAACTCAGCAACAAACCTGTGAGGTAGGTAGTACAAGTTATAAAGAAACCTCACGTGGAAAGAGCTAACAGGGGGTGGCCAGGCTCTCAGGTTACGCACCTTATCCTGTTACTAACAGTATGCGGTGCCCTGATATGTTGGCAGGTGTTGGTAGAGAGGGCGCCGACTCTGAGCTGCTGAAGAGGCAGAGGAGAGCAGAGGTAACCTCATTGCTAACGCCTGAGTATGGCATTGGCAACACAATCAGTTGGTGGTGGAAGATAGATTATTTTACCCTTACATTCTTTTAGTCTTTTACAGTTCACCGCCTAAGCCTGCTTGGAACTCTACATTTATTTAATCCTTCCAGCAGAGAACAATCACTGTGAGTTTCCCCACTGACATAATTTTATTTGCTGAAAGTTCATTCTCTGCAGGTTGAGCACATGAAAATTTAAAGAGACAGTGTTAAAACTAACATAAATCACCTATCCTACCCATGGAAAAATAAAGTACACCACCTTAAAGAATATTCTCTTTAAGAACTGAACACTTCAAAGGAAACAAAATCAAGAAAAAAGCTAACCTTGCATTTTCACTTATCAAAATGTTCATTCAAGTAGTAGTTGCAGAAAAATAGCTGAGTGTCTATGACTCAAATGATGCTATATTCATCATGTTCTCCTCGGATCTGACAAAGAAGTGTTGTGATGAGAGTAAAATTTTCTGGTTGACCTCATTTTGAGTTTCTGTGATAATGTCAATAAAACTCAGTTAATGTCTAGTTTTAAGCACTTTTAAATAATACCGTTCAATACTGAATGCTTACATATCTGAAAAAATTTTGGATAATGGAGAACAAATTGTATTTATAGATAGAAGGAATTGGACTAATGCATTTTTCTACTTTTTCTCTAATATTTTAATGATTTTATGATACCTGGTCATGTGATTAAATTTTACAAACTTATAGTTTTGCTATCTCAGTTTATATAAAGTATTAGAAATGACAATAATATTGTAATATTTTCTACAAGTTGATATCACAGGGGAACTTTGGACAATTTTCCCTTGGTTTAGGCTGAATCTAAAATTCCATGATGAGAATATGGCAAAGGTGAATGGATTTTAAAGGTGTAACTAAGGTCCCAAATTAATTTTGAGTTAATCAAAAGGGAGATTATTGTAGATGGGCATGGGTTAATCAATCAAAAGCCTTAAAGAAAAGCTATTCTGACAGCCTTGAAGAAGCAAGTTGCCATGTTATGAAAGGTCCTGCTGGCAGCCTTTAGCAGATGAGAGGGGGTCCCCAAGAGACCAAAGCAAGAACCTCAGTCCTACAACTGCGAGCAACTGAATTCCGCCGGCAGTCACTTGGAATAGCTTGGAAGTGGTCCCTGAATTCTTAAAAAGAATGCTGCCCACTCACACTTTGTCACCTGATGAAACCCATAGCAGGAGATCTATATAAGCAGTGCCTGGACTCTGACCCACAGTAACTATTAGAAAATAAACATAGGTTGTTTTCATCTAAAAAAAAAAAAATCAATGAATTGAGATTCTTCCATGAGTTATGGCCACATTAAAATCCTATATTTATTTACCTGATATTTACTAAGTAGTCATTGTGTTTCAGGCAGTGTGCTAGGAACAGACAGGGTGGTAGATACTGAAGACTCCCTTTCTGGGTGTAAGTGAAACTAGAAAAAAATAAGGATCTCCTTTCTGACTCAGATGAACACAAGACAAACATAGTACTGTGATGTAATAAGAAATATTTATTTGGCTTCTGCCCCTGATTCCTGGCTCAGAGTTCCTAAAACCCTTGTAATTTCCTGTTTGACAAGGGTGCTGGGAGCATCTTTGTTTTAATATTTGGTCATTGGCCCCAATTTCAAATCTGATACAGAGCTCCTAAATCTCTTGGAATTTCCTGGATGATAGGAGAAAGTTTTGTTCTAATGAGGAAATGCTTGATGGGCATATGGATGAAGAATAAGCCATGATTAGAAGTTTGGAAGTTTCAGCCTCATTCCCATATCTTCCTTGGGGAAGGGAAGAAGGACTGAAAATACTCCATCACACTTGCATGATAAAGTCTCTGTAGCTCTAAAGGACAGGCTGTGGAGAGCTTACAGGTTGGAGAGGACATCCATGTGCCATAAGGATTCACATTCCAACTCTGTGGGGACAAAAACTCCCACACTCTGCACCACTCTGGACCTTACCCCATGTACCTCTTCATCTGGCTATTCATCTGCATTCTTTATAGTAGCCTTTGCAACCAACCAGTAAATACAAGTGAATGTGTCTCTGAGTTTTATGAGTCATTTAGGGAGCAAATTATCAAACCACAGGAGGGATCTAGAGAACACCCAATTGAAGCCAAGTTCAAGAGTGTGTGGGTAATCTGGGGATCTACTACTTGCAGTTGTCTGAAATGGGATTCTGGTGGACTTGAGCCCTTAACATGAGGCTAACCTGAGGTAGTGTCAGAATGAATTAAATTGTGGGACACCCAGTTGGTGTTCACAAAGAACTGGAGAATTGTTTGAGGTGGAAAACCCTTTAATTAGCCTCTGTCTAATCTCTGCTCATCTATCTCTACTTCACTCCCAGCACATCTGAATTCTCTGCCCTGGTATCATGAATGCTTACTTTTGGTACTCTTTTACTTTGCTTCCATTATAAACAACAGGAAATATGTTTATTAAGGGGCAGACCTTGTGTCCTGGATCACAACACAGACTTTTTACTATCTTTTCAATTTCTTAGAGGTTTACATGTTACAAAATGCTCACAGGAATCTAGGATACCTACTTTTTTTTATCCTAATGTAATTTATTTCCCTGACTTAAAGAGTTGCTTCTTGCACTAATGGCTCAAGACTTTCCTGTGAAATTCAATCTCTTTCCTTGGACAGAAAATCTTACTAGTCGAATCCCTCTGAAACTGACTTCCTGTCCTGGGGCCCCCTTGTTAACCTGTCCTTTTGCCTCTTATGCTGCCTCCTTGTTAAAGTCTATTAATATGAGTCATTCATTCCTCAGTCCTTTGTGGCTTGTCATTAGAAATTGCTTTCAGCATTTACAAGAGATGGGAACCAGATATATCCTAGCTACATCAGACATTTCTGGTTGTGAGACTAATTTTGAAACAAATTCAGCATAGTATTTGAGTCTGGCCATTTCTCTAATAAGATGGGGTTTTTGAGATACTAACTTAAGTTTTGTGTTTTTTTTTTTTCTTCCCTATATTTCCTCTTTCTTCCTTTTGCCCTAACCACTCCAAACATGGGACCCCTGTACTTCTTTGCCCTAGCAGGCCCTTGAAGCAGACTAGGAAAAGAAAAAAAGAGAGAGAAGCATGTACTTCCCTTTTAACTATTTCCTCTGAAAGCTTAAGGCCATACTGGAATTCCCACACACAGTATTAGGAAGATAAAAAGGCTTTGTCTACACTAGGAGGAGATTTTTCAGGGTTGAAGTGAGGAGAGCTAAGAAGGCAAAAACTGTTAGTCTTGGGAGCAGAGGGAATGCTTCTGCAGTGCCACCAGAAAACTGGTCTGTTCTCAGTGAGAACTGTGTGAGCAAAGGCATTTGGTAGATGGGACCAAAAGCAGCCACACAAACTTCCTGGAGAGCAGCCTAGAGGCACAGGATTCAAACTCCCCTCCACCCAGTCTTGACCAAGCTCTTTCACCTACCTTGAATGTCCTCCCTTCTACTAGACAGTGCGTATCCCTCTCCTCTTCAAGCCCCTCCAGCCCCTCCTAATCCACTAAGCCTTTCTCTTAACCTCATGCCCTTGTGGGCGATCCTCCATTGAACACTCCCCAGTTTTATCAGTGTCACTCATTCAGCACTTAATCCTACTGCTTTCTAGCCTGCCGTCTGATGCCTTGTATTATTTTACTTTTCATTCATTCATTTATTAATCTGAACTAAACTGAAAATACTTTGAGTTAAGAACAAGGTTTTAAAATCTCTCTTTTTACAGTAGTACCCACAAGAAATTTATGGACATAATGTACAATGAAAGAATATTAAAGATATTCTAAGAAGGGAAATCACACTATTCTAGCTCCTAAATCAATCTTACAGTATCTATAAAATAGAACTTTAAGATCAAGATATAATTATATTAGGGTTTCAGACATAACAATACATATTATAGAATTGTATCTAGTGGCATGAGGTGGAGCAGAAGGGAATTTGGGGACAGTGAAAACATTCTGTTCGATATATGGCAGATACATGGCATTATGCATCTCTCAAAATCCATAAAATTGTACAACACAAAGAGTGAACCTTAATGTAAACTATAGACTTTACTTGAGGATAGTATATATTGATATTGTTTTAACAAATGTACCACACTAATGCAAGATATTAATGATGGGGAAACTGTTGTGTGTGTGTGTGTGTGTGTGTGTGTAGGTGCATGGGTGCATGGAACTCTCTGTACTCTCTGCTCAATTTTTCTGTAAAGTTAAAACTACTCCATAAAATAAAAGTCTATTAAGATAAAAAATACACTACAGAAATCACTCTTCTCTAGAGGAACACTATTCCAAGAATGTATAAAATCCAATCACATAATCTTTTAAAAGCAGCAAAAGCTGAAAATTGTGTATCCTGATTTTTTCCATTTTATGATGACCCCTTTTCTCTCAGAGTTGAAATGGATCTTTTTACTAAAACAGCAAGATAGCAGCAGTTGTTCACCCATGGCCGACCAGATGTGGACTACAGTGGGATCATTGTATCTTATTTCTACTTGAAAATCATGCCTATTACCTGCTAATTGCCATGTATTGATTTACTTAAGCATCCATGGTTGCTGTATGAGAAAGATAACACTTGGCTCTAGGGGGCCTGGAAATTCTTTACACTGTCAGTGACCTTGACTGAAAAGGGTAATTAATCTGAACCTCTGGATGGAATTAAGAGACTTAAACGTTTCATTCTTTATGAAAAGCTTCATCTTTAGTGATGTGAGCACACAGTTCTATTTACTGAGAAAACATCTTATATTAACTTATCTCCTTCTTTTTTATGATCAGCTACCAGATTGCAGGTTTTCTATATCTAAAGAAGAGAAGCGGAAACAAAAAGGACAAGTTTATACAGCAAAGAATTTGAACTTTCTCTCAGGCTGTGTCCACTCATCCACTGAATAGCCACATGGCAATGAACAGGCCATTTTATTTTCCCGCACAATGAAATAATAAAAGTTAGTACTTTTATGAGACTAAAATGAAATAATAAATCTTAATTTTTAAAACTGTGTTATAGATCCAGGGTGGTTTTTTGTTTGTTTTGTTTTCACAGGTACAGAGGCTGGAGGTTAAAATATATCTAGGATATAGATATAATTCCTCATTTTTTAGTCCTCATTTGTCTCTTGGTTTCTTGCAAGAGATATCAGACACTGTGACGTCAGTATGAAAAAAAATTTCACACTGATAACAAATCAAACAATATACCTATACTTTTAAAAAGGTAGAAATGTTTTGAGATACAACTGTTCTTTAATGTGTTCTAGTGATTGCTGATGCTAAGAAGGAAAACGCAAATATAATTTTTCTTTTGATAAGTATTATGTATATACTTTTAGTTGGAATGATAGTTGTAATTTGTAAATGACAATTGTTTTTCAATATAGAATTACTGATTGAATTGCTTCTAGTCAGGCAAAGGAGGCATAGGGGACATTGTAATGTGATACCTAGCAGGAAATGTCTTGACTTCCAGTTCTTCTCAGGCAATTTAGCAAACTCTAGTGCATTCCTACTCATTTTCTTTACTGATCAGCAAGCTACCAAGCTAAATGAGGATTCTGTAACTGTAAGAATGTATTTTACTTTGTAGAGCTGACACTTCTGTTTCTTTACCAAGTGCCACTTCTAGAACTGCTCTCATATCTTTTCTCTTTTTATTTCCCTCAGGGCTTCCACAAGAGTGCATTTTTGCACATGTATGCAGACATGTATAATTTTTCTCTTTCATAATAACAGTAAATAGCTACCAATGGATAGTGGAACTAATTTCCTATGAAATAGCCTAACATATTCTGTACCTGTAGAAAACACACTGATATTTATGTTGAATTGCGTGACTGAACAGTGAACATCAGAGAATAAGGTTATGGGAAATGGGAGCATAAGCAGTAGGCTACCGACAGTCTCAGTTTTTAAATTCAGCACATTGTTAGCAGGGTAGAACTGGGTCCCTTTAAATGTTCCATACATGAATTGATGACTGCCAGACATCAGTGAGCCCTTCCTTTTCCATCTGTGGTTCTTACGAGTGAGGGGAATAATGGAGGAAGGAAAGGGTGGAGGTATGCCAGAGGAGGCAATCACTGTAACAAAAGTAAAGATGCAATACGTTAGGTAGCCCTCAAAGGAGACCTCTGCTCTCAGTCTCTGTCTTACATGTTCCAGTTTGCATAGCCTTTGATTAGCTTCCTCTGTAGAGATTGCTAATGGAATAAAGAAGAGTAAATGCCTGCATGGAGAAGCACAAGTGGGATAGGCAGAATCTTGCTTCTCCCCAATACCTAGAGTTTTTATATGATTCAAAGATAGTAATTATCAAATTTATTTTATTATATCATATTACAGGGGTATAATCATTCATTTTAAAATGATTATTCATTCTAAAATTTTAAAATTCATGGGATCCTTTTTTAGTTCTGCATCACCCTATACTTGCATCTTAGTTAGAAATATATACATATGTATTACCAAAAGTTTTGCAAAATTCTTTTGTTCTTAGTCAATACATAGCTCAGTTGGGTGAGATTAGAGGATATGAGATTATCCCTTAGAAGAGATGATCTAGGCCAGAGTAAAGTACCCCAAATGTGCTAGCAGGTAACTCCTACTAAATGGTTTTTTGGTCCCTATAGTATAGTTATCAAACATATAGGAATTAAAAAAGCCACATTTATTGATAAAAGAATAAAATTATAATATTCTCTAGTACCATACACAAAAATAAACTAAAAATTGATCAAAGACCTAAGTGTAAAACCAGATACTATAAAACTCTTAAAGGAAAACATAGGCACAACACTCTTTGACAAAAATCATGGCAATATCTTTTTCAATCCACCTCCTAGAGTGATGGCAACCCACTCCAGTATTCTTGCCTGGAAAATTCCATGGATGGAGCAGCTTGGCAGGCTACAGTTCATGGGATAGCAAATAATTGGAGATGACGGAGCGATTAACACTTTCACTTTCCTAGATTAATGAAAATAAAAGCAAAAATAAATGAAGCCTAGTCAAACTTAGAAGCTTTTGCCCAGCAAAGGAAACCATAATCAAAACAGAAAGACAGCCCTCAGAATGGAAGAAAATATTTGCAAATGAAGCAACTGACAAAGGATTAGTCTCCAAAATATACAAACAGCTCATGTAGCTCAATATCAAAAAAACCAAACTACTCAATCAAAAAAATGAGCAGAATATATAAATAGACATTTCTTCAAGGGAGACATACAGGTGACCAAAAAAGCAAATGAAAATATGCTAACATAACTAATTATCAGAGAAATATAAATCAAAACTACCATGAGGTATCACTTCACACTGACCAAAATGGCCATCTGAAAAATTCAAAAAGTCTACAAGAAATACCTGAAAGGACGTGGAAAAAAGACAACACTCCTGCACTGCTGATGAGAATGTAAATTAGTACAGCCTCTATGGAGAACCCTGGAGGAGAAAATGGTAACCCATTCTAGTATCCTTGCCTGAAAAATTCAATGGACAGAGGAGCCTGGCAGGCTACAGTCCATGGGGTCACAAGAGTTGAACATGACTGAGTGACTAAGCACTATGGAGAACAATGTGGAAGTCCCTTAAAAAACTAAAAATTGATCTACCATTGAATCATCAATCCCACTCCTGGGAAAGCCATAATCCAAAAAGTACATGTACCCTAGTGTTCAATGCAACACTATTTATAATAGCCAAGACATGGAAGCAACCTGAATGTCTATCTACAGAGGAATAGATAAAGAAAATGTGGTACATATATACAATGGAATATTCTTCAGCCATAAAAAAGAATGAAAATATGCCATTTGCAGCAACTTGAATGGACCTAGAAATTAGCATGCTGAGTGAAGTAAGTCAGACAGAGAAAGACAAATATCATATGATACCATTCATAAGTGGAATCTAATTTTTAAAAAATGATGTAAGTGAATTTATTTATAAAACAGAAACATACCCACAGATTTTGAAAACAAATTCATGGTTACCAAAGGGAAAATATGGGTGGGGGGATAAGTTAGGGGTTTGGTATTAACATACACATGTTACAATTAATAAAATAGATAACCAACAAGGATCTACTGTATAGCCCAGGGAACTCTGCTCAGTATTCTGTGATAACCTATAGGAAAAGAATCTGAAAAAGAATGAATATAGGTATATGTATAACAATCATTTTGCTGTTCACCTGAAACACATTATAAATTAACTATATTCCAAAGAAAAATACATATCAAAAGTCTTTTTAAAAAAATGTGAAAAATAAGATGAAAGGAGGGAAATGTCGACATAAGTGTCTGCTTGTTCGAGAAGTTCCCAGAAATTGGCCTTTACCAATTTAATTCATTATAGTCAGGGTTTGATCTGCATAACAAAAGAGAACTTTTCATCTTCTTTCATTTGTAAAAATAGGCTTGTATTAACCAGCACACATAAATTGATACATAAAAGGATATCGATATGTTACTTTACAACCATTAATTTGACCAGAATACTTAAACTGGCCCACCACAGTAGTGAGATTGGCATCAGAACAAAAATCAGTTTATCTTAAGTGAAGTTTATTAACAGCAAACGTAGCCTGAGTTCTTTCACCTACTAGAGGGATGCTCTTGCTCTTCATACTTGAGTCTGCTCAGCAAAGATTCATTCCATCCACAGCAGGGAATGGATGCTCTGCCAGTGTTTACTTCTGAGACTTTCCTTTTCTCATGCTTCCATGGCTCAGCACCTCTTCTGTTCACAGTCTTTTTCCAGATAGTTTCAATAAGTTCCATTTCCATGTGGTAGACTGAAGATTCAAACAGTATTGCCTCTGAAGTGATTTTCAGATCTCCTTTGTTCTTGACATTAACACACAATTGATGGACAGTATTTTGATTTTCTAATGCAAATGGCTAATCATACCAGTTTTATTTCTATTTGATGAATTGTACTCTCCTGAGGGCAATCTTGTTTATAAATATTGCGAGTGTCTCACCATAACCCCAATTTCCTAACTGCAATATGAGGTGGCTGAAAGTTATTTTATAAAATTTGCAAATGTGAACATAAATGTAGGAAAAAGCATAAACACATACATATGCTGTTAAAAAATCACACTCATCCCCTAGAAGTCAGGTTAGTACTGAGAGGGAAGCATGGGCTTTGGCATCTGATGGAAATTTTTATCATACCTCCAGTGCTTATTAACTCTGACCTCTGCCAGGCTATTTAAACTCTCCATTTCCTCATTCTAAACCAGGTGGTAGTGGTAATGATAGTTGCTTCATAGAATCGTTGTTAGGATTCAATGAAGCTCATGTTTTCTGACAAAAGTAAGTGCCGAATATATAGTAGTTCTTGATAATTATGAATAAACTGGTAACAATCAACAAAATGTTTGCTGTCTTAAAAAAAAAAAGAAGTATTTTCATATGGCTCTAGTCAGAAATCCTGGTTCTCTATTTCCATTCACCATTCTAACAGTTCTTGATCCTAAGATGTTTTTCAAAGATGTGATAATATATTAATAATAAATAGATAAGGATCTAGAATGATTTCATTCTTTCTCATAAGAAAAAGGGTTTATCCAGAAGCATCAAGTGTTCTAGAGGAGTGTAACTATGACACATTCTTCAAGCTTTTAGATCCAAATTATAACTTATTATTTTACTATCTATACTGGTTGGGATTATTACAAGAAGAAGATGAATTATGCACATTACCAACATTACTCCCCACACTTTCCATGAACTTTTTTTGTCCTTCCACCAACAAATAAGAAGAATCACTAACTAAGTACTTTCTTGTCAAGTAAAGCGGCCTCTAAACTCATGTGTCCTAGGTTACAAGAATTCTATAGGAAACCCTAGTTCAGTTCAGTTCAGTTCAGTCTCTCAATCGTGTCCGACTCTTTGTGACCCCATGAATCGCAGCATGCCAGGCCTCCCTGTCCATCACCAACTCCCGGAATTTACTCAAACTCATGTCCATCAAGTCGGTGATGCCATCCAGCCACCTCATCCTCTGTCATCCCCTTCTCCTCCTGCCCCCAATCCTTCCCAGCATCAGGATCTTTTTCAATGAGTCAACTCTTCGCATGAGGTGGCCAAAGTATTGGAGTTTCAGCTTCAACATCAATCCTTCCAATGAACACCCAGGACTGCTCTTCTTTAGGATGGACTGGTTGGATCTCCCTGTAGTCCAAGGGACTCTCAAGAGCCTTCTCCAACACCACAGTTCAAAAGCATCAATTCTTTGGTGCTCAGCCTTCTTCACAGTCCAACTCACATCCATACATGACTACTGGAAAAACCATAGCCTTGGCTAGATGGACCTTTGCTGGCAAAGTAATGTCTCTGCTTTTTAATATGCTATCTAGGTTTGTCATAACTTTCCTTCCAAGGAGTAAGCATCTTTTAGTTTCATGGCTGCAATCACCATCTGCAGTGATTTTGGAGACCAACTGGTAAAATATGGACAAAGAGAGTTTTGTGTTCTTCTCCTGATTCTAGATTCTGAATTACTTCCCAGAAGGAAGAATTGCTCTATAACCAGGTGAACTTAAGTGGTATCATACAATGTGCCTCATCTCCCCCACCGCACCAGTCATCAAACTCCAGAAGATACTGAATTGCTAGGAAAGTGATTTCAGAGACCCAAAGTTTCCATGATTCATTTCAAGAAAATGACACTGAAAATATATTAACAGGGCTAAGTTCAAATTCTGAATAAACAAATAAATGACTCCAGGAGATAACGAAGGACAGGGAAGCCTGATGTGCTGTAGTCCATGGGGTCTCAAAGAGTTCGACACAATTGAACAACAACAATGGAGAATTTTTAGATACATTTCTTCACCTACCTGGAATGTAACACATACTTAATGTCATTTTCTTAAGAATACCTCCTATTAACCTTACAGACTATTTTATCCATGTTTATAGGGCCCATAATTCCTGTCATTTTTCTTCCATGGCATACATTATAATAGTCATGATATGGCTAGCATCTTAGTTGTATGTATAATCTCTGTTAAAATTCAAGTTCTTCAACTGAAACTAAAATGGACAAGTATTGGTAAGATACCAGTATTTTCCAAGAATAAAGAGAAGACCTAATCGAGTAATTCTCAGAATAGATGGATACAGGATAGTTGTGGAGATCACAACAACTGGAGTTGCCTATCTTTTTGTAGGCATTAGTATGAGTGATTTAGCTTCAAATACCTTCTAAACAGGGCTTCTCGGGTGGCACTAGTGGTAAGGAACCTGCCTATCAATGCAGCATATATAAACGAATATGGGTTTGATCCCTGGGTCCGGAAGATCCCTGTAGAAGAGCATGGTGATCCACTCCATTATTCTTGCCTGGAGAATCCCTTGGACAGAGAAGCCTGGCAGGCTACAGTTCATGGGGTCACAGAGTTGGACATGAGTGAAGTAACTTACATGCACTCATGCACCTTCTAAACATCCTTAGAAAGGAAATCATTGGTCCATTGCCTCCTCTACCACTCTTTAGAAAATGATAATATCTGACCAGAATGTAAACAATTATGATCGGTTTATCCTAGGGTAAACTCATGTCGATAAATGAGTAGAAAATATACTGTCAGACCAATGCAATTGCTTCACTATGAGTGAAGTCCATAAGAATAGCAATTGTGTTTATGTATGTGTGTATGTGATCTCACCAGTAGAGCAGATACCTGTTATATAAAGCATGTTCAATAAGTGCTTGTGAAATGAATTAAAGAAACACTTATGCAGGAACCATGGATATCATTATTCACAAGCAAGATAAGTACTCCTCTATATATTCTTCCTTCCAAAAATAGCTTCTCCTTGGATGCCTGAAAGTCTACTATTAATAAGGTTTTCATTAGGTTATGCATTGCCTTCCTCCATTTGCTTCTTAAAATTCACATTCACCTTTAGATGTATTTTAACCAATCCCCTGACATCTACTGTCAATTTATTCATCAGAACTTTTTCTCTGAAACTGAATATTTATTTGAGGCACCAGAGTCTCAGAAAAGGATGAGAAAATGCTAAAAGTTGAGGCTAAAGAGAACAGAAAAAACAAAGAAACAAAAATAGCATAGAATTCTGCCCCAAAGCTAATTTGTATAAATATCATATATTTATGGATTTGTATGGTCACAGTTAAAGATAAATTCTTTGATAATAAAAAATTTTCCTTTATACCTGAAACAGAATTATTCTGGACTTAATGATATTCCAATTAAATTTCCCTGGTATAATTATTCCTAAAAATATATAATTAATACTGACATATCAGGGAACATATATTTTCCAAAATTACAGTTTAGTTTTGGCTATTGTTGAATCTCAGCAGCTGTGCCTTCTACCATGCCTTGTCAAGTCCATGGCCCTCTTCTCTTTGGCAGTAATGTCTGGAAAGTGTTCTCTCCACAGATCAGACTCTGAAAGTTATAGAACTTTGTAGCTCATAAAACAAGAAAAGAACTTAGTCATAACATTATGGACAAGGAACTTTGATCCTACATTTCTGCCATGTCTTGGTTAAAGTGTAAGAGGCAGAGAAAAACTGAGACTCAGATTTTCATCTTCCTTATCCAGAGCTCTTTGCTTCCCTCATGACCAAGATGCCATCTTATCTAGATGGATAGATTACACATAAATTTCATTTTCTGGGTAAGTGTTCTTGTTCACTGATATGAAAAACTGAATGATTGATTTTTATTAAGAGAAAGTTTATGGTAGCTTTGCCAGTGATGACCACAGTGAAGTTTTGGATATTGGTATTTTTATTATTATTATTGCTTCTAATGACTCTGTCAACCAAGAGAAAAAACTCACATATATTGTTAGCAGAAGAAAAAATGGACTTCATTTATTTCATTACTGTCTTTAGGTGTCATCATTTCCTGGGAAGAAGGCTACATTAGACGTAGGAGAAACTTTTTGCTATTTCAGATTCAGTCTCTGAGCTATTAGGATAACTTCAGAAACATGTGCTCAGATTTTTAAATTTTCTTTAACTTTCCCCAATCCATTGGTAAACAATGAAAAAAAATGCCTTAGAACTGTTACAGTGAATTAGAATATTTACAATACTTGAATCAAGCAGGTCTTTTTTAACTTGTAAAGATACTTTCTCTTTACTCGGTGTTCTCACACTCACTCTGGGTCCCAAACTACAGCCCCCTCTCCAATCTCCTTCTTAACTATTGACATTTATTAGAAAAGGCAGAGAAACCAGAGATCAAATTGCCAACATCTGTTGGATCATAGAAAAAGAAAGATAATTCCACAAAAACATCTATTTCTGCTTCATTGATTATGCTAAAGCCTTTGACTGTGTGGATCACAACAAACTGTGGAAAATTCTTAAAGAGATGGGAATACCAGACCACCTGACCTGCCTCTTGAGAAATCTGTATGCCGGTCAGGAAGCAACAGTTAGAACCAGACATGGAACAATGGACTGGATCAAAATTGGGAAAAGGAGTACCTCAAGGCTATATATTGTCACCCTGCTTATTTAACTTATACACAGAGTACATGATGCAAAATGCTGGGCTGGATGAAGCACAAGTCGGAATCAAGATTGCCAGGAGAAAGACCAATAACCCCAGATATGCAGATGACACCACCTTTATGGCAAATGCTGAAGCTGAAGCTCCAACACTTTGGCCACCTGATGGGAAGAGCTGACTTATTAGAAAAGACCCTGATGTTTGGAAAGATTGAAGGCAGGAGGAGAAGGGGGTGACAGAGGACAAGATGGTTGGATTGCATCACCAAATCACTGGACATGAGTTTGAGCAAGCTCCAGGAGATGGTGAAGGACAAGGAAGCCTTGCTGCTACAGTCCATGGAGTCCCAGAGTTGGACACGACTGAGTGACTGAACAACATAACAAATGTGAAGTAGGTGGAACCAGTAGTAATGACCTCACTTGCTACTACAAGAACGTAAGAGACCTGGGTTCAATTCCTGGGTTGGGAAGATCCCCTGGAGATGGGCATGGCAACTCACTCCAGTATTCTCGCCTGGAAAATCCCATGGACAGAGAAGTCTGACAGGCTATAGTCCATAGGGTCTCAAAGAGTCAGATGTGACTGAAGCGACTTAGCATTCACATAAGCACATGAGGAGTAAACTAGATTTCCTATAAGGATATTGATGCATTTTTTAAAATTTATTTTTATTGGAGTATAGTTGCTTCTGCTTTATTGACTATGCCAAAGCCTTTGACTGTGGATCATAACAAACTGTTATTCTGAAAGAGATGGGAATACCAGACCACCTGACCTGCCTCTTGAGAAATCTCTATGCAGATCAGGAAGCAACAGTCTAAACTGGACATGGAACAACAGACTGGTTCCAAATAGGGAAAGGAGTACATCAAGGCTGGATATTGTCACCCTGCTTATTTAACTTCTATGCAGAGTACTTCATGAGAAATGCTGGGCTGGATGAAGCCCAAGCTGGAATCAAGATTTCTGGGAGAAATATCAATAACCTCAGATATGCAGATGACACCACCCTTATGGCAGAAAGCAAAGAACTAAAGAGCCTCTTGATGAAAGTGAAAGAGGAGAGTGAAAAAGTTGGCTTAAAGCTCAGCATTCAGAAAACTAAGATCATGGCATCTGATTCCATTACTTCATGGCAAATAGATGAGGAAACAGTGGAAACAGTGACAGTCTTTATTCTTTTTGGGCTTCAACAAAATCACTGCAGATGGTGGTTGAAGCCATGAAATTAAAAGGCGCTTGTTCCTTGGAAGAAAAGCTCTGTTCAACCTAGACAGCATATTAAAAAGCAGAGACATTACTTTGCCAACAAAGGTCTGTCTAGTCAAAGCTATGGTTTTTCCAGTGCTCATGTATGGATGTGAGAGTTGGACTATAAAGAAAGCTGAGTGCCACTGAATTGATGCTTCTGAATGTGGTGTTGGAGAAGACTTTTGAGAGTCCCTTGGACAGCAAGGAGATCCAACCAGTCCATCCTAAAGGAGATCAGTCCTGAATATTCATTGGAAGGACGGACGCTGAAGCTGAAACTCCAATACTTTGGCCACCTGGTGCGAAGAACTGACTCATTTGAAAAGACCCTGATGCTGGGAAAGATTGAAGGCAGGAGGAGAAGGGGACAACAGAGGATGAGATAGTTGGATGGTATCATCAACTCAATGGACATGAGTTTGAGTAAACCCCGGGAGTTGGTGATGGACAGGGAGGCCTGGTGTGCTGCAGTCCGTGAGGTTGCAAAGAGTCGGACACGACTGAGCGACTGAACTGAACTGAATAGTTGCTTTACAGTGTTGTGTTTGTTGCCATTAATACATACTTATGTTCAATTCTTTTAAGACACTTGTGCAGCCTATATGCTTGTACTCAGATGCACTCTAGTCTCACCAGTGTCCACCAATTGTTTTCACAGGATATAATAAAATTGCTATGCAGGCTGGCGGAAGCTTTAACCACAGCAGAGCCTTCAGAAATGTTTTTTACAATCACTCCTGTGTGCCTTTCACCATTCTTGATATGTGTACTCCAGAACTCATTCTACTAATGGAAAATGTACATAAACCATGCTCATTATATAATAAGTGTGACCGCACCAAATCATCGAATCGTTCTCTCCCTCTCCTGCTCCTACTCTGGAGGATATCTTAACATCCTAAGGATTTCAGGTCCATCAGCCTCAAGGGATGTATATCACAGGTGTAAATTGCCTGACTTGAAAAATAAAATCTAATTAATTAACTATACTGAAGGAGACCTTAAGAGCTGGGAAATGTGACATATGGCTACTATCAGAGGTACACACTCTTACAGCTTGTTCCCGCTGAGGTAGGGGAAACCCTATCCTTTACCCCCTGAAACCTGAAAGCTTCAGCGAGTCCTTTTCTGACCCTTAAAAACAGATGCAGGCGAAGGTGCAGGTACTCTAACTCTGGAGTATAGATTTCTAGTATTCATAAAATGTTTCTTAATCCTTTCAGACAGAAAAGCTTCATACTCTGTATATGCACAGGCAGGTAGTTGATGGCATGGAACAATTAAATTGAAGGGACTTTTGAGTGACTTTTTCTGTGTACAAGGATACACTCTAAAATGTGTGAGAAAACACAATAAATGGTCCATGCGCATAATTCATACTTACTACAAAAACAGGATAAATGAGCTACCACTTTATCTTGAATCTTAAGTTGATACTCAAATTGAGATATCCCATAGAATTGCCATTTTAAAAAATAAGCTCTGCTAGTAACAACAACTATGATTGTCTTTGAAGAGAAGAATGTTAAAGTATTTCATTTAAGTCAGTTTACATTTAATAACCTCATTTATTCCTTATTTCCATTGTGATGGAAATCACACAGATAGGGTTTGTGATTCACACCTGGCAGGATGAAAAGATAGCGTGAGAGGTTTGCCTGCAGAGGTGTCACAGTACTTCTATAAACATTTAACAGATTCCCTCTTAAGACAAAAAACAGATTTTTCTTCAAACCCTGGAAGTGTTTCCTATAAACATCAAATCTTTCCTCCATCTTAGGACTGCCCCCCCACCTTAAAAAACTGGAAATAGAACTGCCACATGACCCAACAATCCCGCTGCTGGGCATACACATCAAGAAAACCAGAATTGAAAGAGACATGTGGACCCCAATGTTCATCGCAGCACTGTTTATAATAGCCAGGATATGGAAGCAGCCTAGATGTCCATCAGCAGACGAATGGATAAGAAAGCTGTGGTACATATACACAATGGAATATTACTCAGCCATTAAAAAGAATGCATTTGAATCAGTTCTAATGAGGTGGATGAAACTGGAGCCTATTATACAGAGTGAAGTAAGTCAGAAAGGAAAACACCAATACAGTATACTAATGCATATATATGAAATTTAGAAAGATGGTAACGATAACCCTCGGAGAAGGCAATGGCAACCCACTCCAGTACTCTTGCCTGGAAAATTCCATGGACGGAGGAGCCTCGTAGGCTGCAGTCCATGGGGTTGCGAAGAGTCGGACACGACTGAGCGACTTCACTTTCACTTTTCACTTTCCTGCACTGGAGAAGGAAATGGCAATCCACTCCAGTGTTTTTGTCTGGAGAATCCCAGGGACGGCGGAGCCTGGTGGGCTGCCATCTGTGGGGTCGCACCAAGTCGGACATGACTGAAGTGACTGAGCAGCAGCAGCAACGATAACCCTATATGCGAGACAGCAAAAGAGACACAGATGTATAGAACAGTCTTTTGGACAATGTGGGAGAGGGCAAGGGTGGGATGATTTGGGAGAATGGCATAGAAACATGTATATTATCATATGTGAAATGGATCGCCAGTCCAGGTTTGATGCATAAGACAGGGTGCTTTGGGCTGGTGCACTGGGATGACCCAGAGGGATGGGATGGAGAAGGAGGTGGGAGTGGTGCTCAGGATGGGGAACTCATGTACACCTGTGGCAGATTCATGTCAGTTCAGTTCAGTCACTCAGTCGTGTCTGACTCTTTGTGACCCCATGAATCGCAGCACGCCAGGCCTCCCTGTCTATCACCAACTCCCGGAGTATACCCAAACCCATGACCATCGAGTCGGTGATGCCTTCCAACCATCTCATCCTCTGTCATCCCCTTCTCCTCCTGCCCCCAATCCTTCCCAGCATTAGGGTCTTTTCCAATGAGTCAACTCTTCGCATGAGGTGGCCAAAGTATTGGAGTTTCAGCTTCAACATCAGTCCTTCCAATGAACACCCAGGACTGATCTCCTTTAGGATGGACTGGTTGGATCTCCTTGCAGTCCAAGGGACTCTCAAGAGCCTTCTCCAACACCACAGTTCAAAAGCATCAATTCAGTGGCACTCAGCTTTCTTTATAGTCCAACTATCACATCCATACATAACTACTGGAACAACCATAGCCTTGACTAGATGGACCTTTGTTGGCAAAGTAATGTCTCTGCTTTTTAATATGCTGTCTAGGTTGGTCATAACTTTTCTTCCAAGGAGCAAGCATCTTTTAATTTCATGGCTGCAATCACCATCTGCAGTGATTTTGTTGAAGCTCAAAGGAATAAAGACTGTCACTGTTTCCACTTTTTCCCTTTCTATTTGCTGTGAAGTGATGGGACCAGATGCCATGATCTTAGTTTTCTGAATGTTGAGTTTTAAGTCGACTTTTTCACTCTCCTCTTTTACTTTCATCAAGAGGCTCTTTAGTTCTCGCTTTCTGCCATAAGGGTGGTATCATCTGCATATCTGAGGTTATTGATATTTCTCCCGGCAATCTTGATTCCAGCTTGTATTCATCCAGCCCTGTGTTTCTCATGATGTACTCTGCATATAAGTTAAATAAGCAGGGTGACAATATCCAGCCTTGATGTACTCCTTTCCCTATTTGGAATCAGTCTATAGTTCCATGTCCAGTTCTAACTATTGCTTCTTGACCTGCATGCAGATTTCTCAGAAGGCAAGTCAGGTGGTCTGGTATTCCCATCTCTTCCAGAATTTTCCACAGTTTGTTGTGATCCACATAGTCAAAGGCTTTGGTGTAGTCATAGTTCAGATCACAACAAGTAGTTTGCCCCTTTATGAAACAGAATGTTGAAATAGATGTGTTCATTTTCATCATTATTTAAAAATTTGAACAGCACTACTCCACGGATTTGTGAAGGGGTCCATGGGTATTATTCTAACTGGGAGCTTGGAGGTTACCATCTCAGGGAGTCAATTAAAATACTGACTTAAAAGAATAGAATAAGAAGATAAAATGGAACAAAGTTACTGTTTTCATTTCTTTGCTATTGTTCCAGCTATTGTTTAGGCAGATGGTTCACATAAAGTGTTGTGGTGTTTTTTTTTCCTTTTTTTGTGCATAGTTTAAAATAGACTTTTTTCTTTTACTGTTTTATTTAAAAATATTGTACACTTGATAGTTTCTTCAAAAACATAAGCATGTAGTAGCACTTTGTTTCATAATAAACACCCTCTTTCATACTTTATAAACTTTTGTGATTTTTCAAAGTTGAACATAAACAATCTAAGCACAAATAATATTTGTAGAAAATTGTTCAAGATGAAGAATGATTATTTTTTATCCTAAGCAATATGTAATATGGCAAGAGTCTCCCTACTTCCTTGGAAGCAATGGCAGTTGATTGGTATACAGGATGGTAGTCTCCAGTTCTCTAATAGCCTATCAGATAACAATTTAAGAGTCCTCACAGTTTTACAGGACTAGGCCAAGTGAAGGCAAAAGTTCACAAGTTAAACATGATATGTAATATTTTCAGGTAAGTTGGGAGTCTAGGGGTGGGACAAATATTATGACTCAATGAACATACATGACAGACACAACAAAAAATGTTTAAAATGAAGTCTCTCTGCTCCTAAACAGCAAACCAAACAAGGATAGCAAGTGTTCACCTCTAGCTTCTTTTTTCAAAGTCTAGCTTCTCTTTTGACATTAGTTTTGCTAGTTCAATATGTAAATTTGCATTTAACAAAATGTGAAGATGTTAACTGTTTAAATTTTTTATTTTTTTATTGAAGTATAGTTAATTTACAATGTTGTATTAGTTTCAGGTGTACAGTAAAGTGATTCAGATATCTATCTATCTATTCTTTCTTTAGGTTCTTTCCCATTACGGGTTATTATAAGATATTGAGTAGATTCCCCTATAGAGTAGATCCTTGTTGTTTATTTATTTCATATATAGTAGTGTGTATCTGTTAACCCCAAACTCCTAATTCATCCCTACTTCCCTCCCCTTTGATAGCTAAGAATTTGTTTTCTACATCTGTGAGTCTTCTGCTTTGTAAATAAGTTCATTTGTATCTTTTTTTTTAGATTCCACGTGTAAGTGATATCAAATGATATTTTTTCTCTATATGACATACTTCACTCAGCATGATAATCTCTAGGTCCATCCATGTTACTGCAAATGGCATTCTTCATTCTTTTTATGGCTGAGTAATAAACAATATGTTACTGGTACAAAAACAGATATATAAATCAATGGAGCAGGATAGAAATCCCAGAAGTAAACCCACTTGTCATTAGTTAGTCTATAATAAAAGATGAAAGAATATACAATTGAGAAAAGACAGTCTCTTCTGCCAGTGGTGCTGGGAAAATTGGACAGCTACATGTAAAAGAATGAAATTAGAACACTCCCCAACACCATACACAAAAATAATCTCAAAATGGATTAAAAAGATAAATGTAATACCAGACACTATAAAACTCCTAGATGAAAACATATGCAGAACCCTCTCACATAAATCAAAGTGTTTAAAAATTAATAGGATTGCTTTTAATCAAGATACATCTATGTTTAATTATTTATATACACATTTCAAATTTTTTAAATGTCTAAGTTTAGCATAATGCCAAAAAGTTTGTAAAGAGAAGAGCTCTCATTATTACAATAAATTATTTATTTTATTATTATTAGTATTGAGTACTGCATTACTCTTTCAGGTTTATAGACCCCTAGGAGCTCATGCCAATCTGATGTTTTATTTAAAGTACTTTTGTTTGCTTTATGGTGAATAATTTAAAAATTAATATAAGCATACTCAATTATATCAGAAGACACCTAATGACAAAGTTCATGTCTATCTTCTTGAGAAGTTAAATTTAAATTATCACAACATAGAAGTGATTAGCTTTTATGACTAATGAGGTAGGCAGAGGTAAAGTCAAAGGATGCTTCCTTGGGAAAGAAAAAAAAGTGATAGTCAAAGGGGATTAAAAAACATGTTGTTTCTCATTCCAAACTCCTATCAAATTAACTCACTACCTCTCCTGGGGGAAGAGTTAATGTGAAGATAGAGAAAGGCTAGTAGTATCATTACTCAGTGTAGTTTTCTCCAAACGACAAAAAAAAAAAAAAAGGAACAATAATAGATACAGGGAAAAGGCATTAACCACCACCATATCCAAACTTCATATTAAAAATAAAAAAGAAAACACCAATTTGAACAATTTTTTGTGCATGAAAATATCTTACCAAGAGCTATGAATACAGGTAAGGGATTATACCACCTGAGTGAAGCATAGAAATAAGAAAAGATGTACTGATGAAGGTGGGAAATGTAGTTTAGCCCACCACCCTCCTCCAAGCCCAGGCAGCCCAGTGCAGAAGCAGACATTCTCCAGAGAGGAGAAGGAGAGTGAAATGGGCACCCAACTTCACCATACAGTCCAGCCCTGGTCTAGGCTAACCAGGGACTAGCAGAGGTAGACTGTTTTAGAAAACAGTATGAGGTTTCCTCAAGAAAGTAAAAATAAAATTATGATAGAATCCAGCAATCCTACTTCTGGGTATATAAAGTAAATAAAATTACTACCTTGAAGAGGTATGTGAACCCCCACGTTCACTATAGCCAAGATATAGAAGGAAATTTAATGACATTCAACAGAAGTTTGATAAAAATGTGGGGTATACATCCAATGGAATATTATTCAGTCATAAACATGAAGGAAACTCTGCCTGTTATGACAAATTGAAAGGACCTTGAGGGCATTGTACTAAGTGAAAAAAGTCAGAGAGACAAAGAAAAAAATTCTATGATCTCACAGATATGTAAAATCTAAAAAAATCCAGACTCATAGAAAGAAGAACCAGAGAGGGGAGGTGTGTGGATGGGGAGATGTTGGTCAAAAGTTACAAACTTCTAATTCTAAGATAAAAAATTCTAGGGACTTAATGTATACTTTGGGGACTTTAGTTAGCAATATTGTACTACATACTTGAAAGTTGTTAAAAGAGTATATCTAAAATGTTATCACTATAAAAATTATAATTATATGAGGTGATAGAGGAGGTTTAACTGTATTAAAATAAT
This sequence comes from Giraffa tippelskirchi, assembly GCF_054371585.1. NCBI lineage: Eukaryota > Metazoa > Chordata > Mammalia > Artiodactyla > Giraffidae > Giraffa > Giraffa tippelskirchi. The sequence continues at coordinate 76,115,939 of NC_137275.1, read as the reverse complement.
AATTCTGAAATATACATATGTATGAAATCATCACAGTGCATACCTTAAACTTATACGTATATGCTTTATATCCATCAGTTCAGCTCAGTCACTCAGTCATGTCCGACTCTTTGTAACCCCATAGACTGCAGCACACCAGGCTTCCCTATCCATCACCAACTCCCAGAGCTTGCTCAAACTCATGTCCATTGAGTCGGTGATGCCATCCAACCATCTCATCCTCTGTTGTCCCCATCTCCTCTTGCCCTCAATCTTCCCCAGCATCAGGGTCTTTTCAAAGGAGTCAGCTCTTCGCATCAAGTGGCCAAAGTATTGGAGTTTCAGCTTCAGCATCCGTCCTTCCAATGAATGTTCAGGACTGATTTCCTTTAAGATGGACTGGTTGGATCTCCTTGCTGTCCAAGGGACTCTCAAGAATCTTCTCCAACACCACAGTTCAAAAGCATAAATTCTTTGGCACTCAACCTTCTTTATGGTCCAACTATCACATCCATACATGACTACTGGAAAAACCATAGTTTTGACTAGACAGAACTTTGTTGGCAAAGTAATGTCTCTGCTTTTCAATATGTTGTCTAGGTTAGTCATAGCTTTTCTTCCAAGGAGCAAGCGTCTTTTAATTTCATCGCTGCAGTCACTGTCTGCAGTGATTATGGAGTCCCCCAAAATAAAGTTGTCTCTGTTTTCATTGTTTCCCCATCAATTTACCATGAAATGATGGGACCGGATGCCATGATCTTTGTTTTCTGAATGTTGAGTTTTAAGCCAACTTTTTCACTCTCCTCTTTTACTTTCATCAAGAGGCTCTTTAGTTCTTCTTCGCTTTTTGCTATAAGGGTGGTGTCATCTGCGTATCTGAGGTTATCCTGGGAATCTTGATTCAAGCTTGTGTTTCATCCATCCCAGCATTTCGCATGATGTACTCTGCATATAAGTTAAATGAGCAGGGTGACAATATACAGCCTTGACATACTCCTTTCCCTGTTTGGAACCAGTCTGTTGTTCCATGTCCAGTTATAACTGTTGCTTCTTGAACTGCATACAGATTTTTCAGGAGGCAGGTCAGGTGGTCTGGTATTCCCATCTCTTTCAGAATTTTCCAGTTTGTTGTGATCCACACAGTCAAAGCATTTGGCATAGGCAATAAAGCAGATGTAGATGTTTTTCTGGAACTCTCTTGCTTTTTCAATGATCCAGTTGATGTTGGCAAATTGATCTCTGGTTCCTCTGCCTTTTCTAAATCCAGCTTGAACACGTGGAAGCTTACAGTTCACATACTGTTGAAACCTGGCTTGGAGAATTTTGAGCATTACTTTGCTAGCATGTGAGATGAGCGCAATTGTGTGGTAGTTTGAGCATTCTTTGGCATTGCCTTTCTTTAGGATTGGAGTGAAAACTGACCTTTTCCAGTCCTGCGGCCACTACTGAGTTTTCCCATTTGCTGGCATATTGAGTGCAGCACTTTCACAACATCAGTTTTTAGGACTAGAAATAGCTCAGCTGGAATTCCATCACCTCCACTAGCTTTGTTTTTACTGATTTTTCTTAAGGCCCACTTGACTTCCCATTCCAGGATGTCTGGCTCTAGGTGGGTAATCACACATTGTGGTTATCTGGGTCATGAATATCTTTTTTTGTATAGTTCTTCAGTGTATTCTTGCCACCTCTTCTTAATATCTTCTGCTTCTGTTAGGTCCATACGATTTCTGTCCTTCATTGAGCCCATTTTTGCATGAAATGTTCCCTTGATATCTCTAATTTTCTTGAAGAGATCTCTAGTCTTTCCCATTCTATTGTTTTCCTCTGTTTCTTTGCACTGATCACTGAGGAAGGCTTTCTTATCTCTCCTTGCTATTCTTTAGAACTCTGCATTCAAATGGGTATATCTTTCCTTTTCTCCTTTGCCTTTCGCTTCTCTTCTTTCCTCAGCTATTTGTAATGCCTTCTCAGACAACCTTTTGCCTTTTTGCATTTCTTTTTCTTGGGGAAGGCCTTGACCACTGCCTCCTTTACAGTGTCATGAACCTCTGTCCCTAGTTCTTTAGGGACTCTGTCTGTCAGATCTAATCCCTTGAATCTATTTGTCACTTCCATTGTATAATCAAAAGGGATTTGATTTAGTTCATACCTGAATAGTCTAGTGGTTTTCTATTTCTTCAACTGTAGTCTGAATTCATGATCTGAGCCACAGTCAGCTCCTGTACTTTTTGCTGACTGTATAGAGCTTCTCCATCTTTGGCTGCAAAGAATATAATCAATCTGATTTCAGTATTAACCATGTGATGATGTCTATGTGTAGAATCTTCTCTTGTGTTGTTGGAAGAAGGTGTTTGCAATGACCAATGCATTCTCTTGGCAAAACTCAGTTAGCTTTTGCCCTGCTTCATTTTGTATACCAAGCCAATTTGCCTGTTACTCCAGGTATATCTTGAGTTCCTACCTTTGTATTCCACTCTCCTATAGTGAAAAGGACATCTTTTTTGGTTGTTAGTTCTAGAAGGTCTTGTAATTGTTCATAGAACCATTGAACTTCAGCTTCTTCAGCATTTCTGGTTGGGGCATAGACTTGGATTACTGTGATATTGAATGGTTCCTTGGAAACAAACAGAGATCATTTCGTCGTTTTTGAAATTTCCCTAAGAAATGCATTTCAGACTCTTTTGTTGGCTGTGAGAGCTACTCCATTTCTTCTAAGGGATTCTTGTCCACAGAAGTAGATAAAATGCTCATCTGAGTTAAATTCACCCATTCCAGTCCATTTTAGTTCACTGATTCCTAAAATGTCGATGTTCACTCTTGCCATCTCCTGTTTGACCATTTCCAAGTTACCTTGATTCGTGGACCTAACATTTCAGGTTCCTGTGCAATATTGTTCTTTACAGCATCGGACTTTACTTCCATCACCAGTCACATCAACAACTGGGCGCTGTTTTCACTTTCGTTCCATCTCTTCATTTTTTCTGGAGTTATTTCTGCACTCTTCTCCAGCAGCATATTGGGTACCTACAGATCTGGGGAGTTCATCTTTCAGTGTCCTATCTTTTTGCCTTTTCATACTGTTCACGGGGTTTTCATGAACAGTAGGGGACTGGAATGCAAAAGTAGGAATTCAGGAAACACCTGGAGTAACAGGCAAATTTGGCCTTGGATTACAGAATGAAGCAGGGCAAAGGCCAATAGAGTTCTGCCAAGAGAATGAACCGGTCATAGCAAATAACCTCTTCCAACAACACAAGAGAAGACTCTACACATGAACACCACCAGATGGTCAACACCGAAATCAGATTGATTATATTGTTTACAGCCAAAGATGGAGAAGCTCTATACAGTCAGCAAAAACAAGACCAGGAGCTGACTGTAGAGCAGATCATGAACTCCTTATTGCCACATTCAGACTTAAATTGAAGAAAGTGGAGAAAACCATTAGACCATTCAGGTATGACCTAAATCAAATCCCTAAGTATTATACAGTGGAAGTGAGAAATAGATTTAAGGGACTAGATGTTATAGACAGATTGCGTGATGAGCTATGGACAGAGGTTCGTGACAGTGTACAGGAGACAGGGAGCAAGACCATCCCCAAAAACAAGAAATTCAAAACAACAAAATGGCTGTCTGATAAGGCCTTCCAAATAGCTGAGAAAAGAAGAGGAGCAAACAGCAAAGGAGGTAAGGGAAGATATACCCATTTGGATGCAGGGTTCCAAAGGACAGCAAGGAGAGATAAGAAAGCCTTCCTCATGATCAGTGCAAATAAATAGAGGAAAACAATAGAATAGGAGAGACTAGAGATCTTTAAAGAAAATTAGAGATACCATAGGAACATTTCATGCAAAGATGGGCACAATAAAGGACAGAAATTGTATGGACCTAACAGAAGCAGAAGATATTAAGAAGAGGTGGCAAGAATACACTGAAGAACTATACAAAAAAGATCTTCATGACGCCGATAATCACAATGGTGTGATCACTCACCTAGAGCCAGACATCCTGGAATGTGAAGTCAAGTGGGGCTTAGGAAGCATCACTACAACACAAAGACAGTGAAGGTGATGGAATTCCAGTTGAGCCATTTCAAGTCCTGAAAGACGATGCTGTGACAATGCTGCACTCAAAATGCCAGCAAATTTGGAAAACTCAGCAGTGGCCACAGGACTGGAAAAGGTTGGTGTTCACTACAATCCCAAAGAAAGGCAATGCCAAAGAATGCTCAAACTACTGCACAATTGCACTCATCTCACACGCTAATAAAGTAATGTTCAAAATTCTCCAAGCCAGGTTGCAAAAATACGTGAACTCTGAACTTCCAGATGTTCAAGCTGGTTTTAGAAAAGGCAGAGGAATCAGATATCAAAATGTCAACATCTGCTGGATCATCAAAAAAGCAAGAGAGTTCCAGAAAAACATCTATTTCTGCTTTATTGACTATGCCGAAGCCTTTGACTGTGTGGATCACAATGAACTGTGGAAAATTCTGAAAGAGATGGGAATACCAGACCACCTGACCTGCCTCTTGAGAAATCTGTATGCAGGTCAGGAAACAACAGTCAGAACTGGACATGGAACAAAAGACTGGTTCCAAATAGGAAAAAGAGTACGTCAAGGCTGTATATTGGCACCCTGCTTATTTAACTTATATGCAGAGTACATCATGAGGAACACTGGGCTGGAGGAAGCACAAGCTGGAATCAAGATTGCTGGGAGAAATATCAGTAACCTCAGATATGCAGATGACATCACCCTTATGGCAGAAAGTGAAGAAGACCTAAAGAGCCTTGATGAAAGTGAAAGAAGAGAGTAAAAAAGTGGGCTTAAAGATCAACATTCAGAAAACGAAGATCATGGCATCCGGTCCCATCACTACATGGCAAATAGATGGAGTAACAGTGGAAACAGTTTCAGATTTTATTTTTCTGGGCTCCAAAATCACTGCTGATGGGACTGCAGCCATGAAATGAAAAGATGCTTACTCCTTGGAAGAAAAGTTATGACCAACCTAGACAGCATATTAAAAAGCAGAGACATTACTTTGCCAACAAAGTTCCGTCTAGTCAAGGCTATGGTTTTTCCAGTAGTCATGTATGGATGTGAGAGTTGGACTGTAAAGAAAGCTGAGTGCTGAAGAATTGATGCTTTTGAACTGTGGTGTTGGAGAAGACTCTTGAGAGTCCCTTGGACTGCAAGGAGATCCAACCAGTCCATCCTAAAGGAGATCAGTCCTGAATATTCATTGGAGGAACTGATGTTGAAACTCCAATACCTCCACCATCAGATTCAAAGAGCTGTCTCATTAAAAAAAAAAAAAGACCCTTGTTCTGGGAAAGATTGAAGGTAGGAGGAGAAGGGGAAGACAGAGGATGAGATGGTTGGATGGCATTACTGACTCAATGGACATGAGTTTGAGTAAACTCCCAGATTTGGTGATGGACAGGGAGGCTTGGCGTGCTGCAGTCCATGGGGTTGCAAAGAGTTGGACACGACTGAGTCACTGAACTGAACTGATGGGGTTTTCAAGGCAAGAATACTGAAGTGGGCTGCCATTCCCTTCTTCAGTGGACCATATTTTGTCAGAACTCTCCACCATGACCTGTCTGTCTTAGCAGGGCCTACAGGGAATGGCTCATAGTTTCTTCAAGTTAGTCAATGCTGTGTTTCATGTGATCAGTTTGATTAGTTTTCTGTGATTGTGGTTTTCATTCTGTCTGCCCTCTAAGATAAGAATAAAAAGCTTATGGAAGCTTCCTGATGGTAGAAACTGACTGTGGGTGAAATTGGGTCTTGTTCTGTCGGTCAGGCCATGCTCAGTAAATCTTTAATCCTGTTTTCTGTTGATGGATGGGGCTGTGTTCCCACCCTGTTGTTTGACCAGAAACCAAACTATGGTGGAGATAATGAAGATAATGGTAACCTCCTTCAAAATATCCTGTTTATGCACTGCAGCACTCAGTGCTCCTAACCCTGCAGCAGGCCACTGCTGATCCATGCCTCCACCGGAGATTCCTGGACACTCACAGGCAATTCTGGGTCAGTCTCTTGGGTCACTGCTCCATTTTCTCCTGGGTCCTGGTGCCCACAAGGTTTTGTTTGTGCCCTCCAAGGGTCTGTTTCCCCAGTCCTGTGTAAGTTCTGGGGGCTCTATGGTGGGGTTAATGGTGACCTCCTCCAAGAGGGCTTATGCCAACTCCAGGTCTATTGCACCCTGACCCCTCCCCCTGTGGCCAGCTACTGCTGTCCACAGGAGACACAAACACTCAAAGGCAGGTCTGACTCAGTCTCTCTGACTGAGTTTGGATATATGTCCATTATATGTCAATAAAGTTGGAGGAAAAAAATTTCCTGCACTTATATATTACATTCTAATGAGGAAAATTTTTTCCAGTGACTTAAATATTTGTGTGTGTTTCAGTGCTTTTCCTTCCCAGTGCAAACATACTAGGAATTCTAAGTTGGTAATCAAAATGTTGCTTTGTGAATATTGTCTGAAAAAACAAAGAGACATGATGCTAAGATTTATTTTATTTAAGCCATGTGTAAAGTCTAAGAAATTATGTATTTTCTAGAACAAGTGTACTCCGTAATGATTAGTTTAATAATGTCCTTTAGGTTTAAGATTTCACTATATTGGTCATTGCTGGATAAAAAATATGGCCAAAGCCTTGCAGATCCCTCTGTTTGGGACCCAGCTGATCCATTTCAATTTTAAGATTCTTTATTTTTTCCTTTATAGCATTATAACAATTGTAATTATTTATTTATGTTACAAATTGTTTAGTATCCAGCTCTTCCACTTAACTCTATGGACAATGAGGATGAAGACTGTCTTTTTTGAATTGTATTCTCAGCAACTGGCTCAGTTCTCGACACTCAGCAAGTTTATATTTAATTATTCTCAAAATAGTAATTGAGTGAATTCATCTCTCACTCAGGTCTTAGGGAGAAAATGTGTAGTAGGCAGTGCTAACAGGCCTCCATGTGTCAATCTCAAATTTCTAAAGAAAGATGAAAAATTATTTTTCATAGGTAAGTCAGATGTCATTTGTATATTCGAGGCAATATGTGAATTAGCCACAATAACTTTCCTAGAACTTGAATAGAAACTGCAAATATTACCTGAATTATAGCTTTTACTTGTATCAAATGTATGTCTTGTACACTCCTGATTCCAGTTACCAGAAAGTTTCTTTTATTCCTAGGAAGTTGGAATAATATGTTCTCTTCTATGCTGTCAGAAGGGGCTGATTTTGACAATGGAATGTAAAGAATCTATTTTTATTCTTCCAGAGCTTATTTCTAACCCCTGGAAATACAGCTAGCTTAAAAAAAATGTTAAGCCTTGGCAATAGTGTTTGCAAGGAGCACATCCAAACTGTTTAACAGAACAAAATCTAAAGATGTTATTAATAATTAATAAGTCATGATAAATGAGAAAGTGTATCAATCATTCCCTTTTATCTGTTAAGTTAGTGCTTCTCTGGACATTAGATATCATTTTGTTAACCTACTTTTTATATCTATGTGAGCACAATAAAACCATAATTCTTTATAATATTTTTTGTGATTCAAAATTCCATCTGTTTACTGTTATTCCTCTTTCACTAGTGCAAATTAGTAAAATTTTACTGTAATTTTGCTACTAATTAAGGACTAAATAATAATGATAATTTTATTTCTATATTTATTATATCATGGCATTATTAAAGACAATAATAACTATGATTAGATTATGGAGAAACTGTTATATTAGACATAGGCTTCATAAAAATCAATAGATCAAATATACATATAATTTAGAATTAAATTATTTAAATTGGATTTTAATTAATAAGCTGATATTTATTTTTCATAGCATTTGTTATTAGCCAACTTTTTTTAAATGTACATATATACATAAGTGCATATATATAATATACAGACTAAATATTAATTAAAATATCAACTGGTTATATGCTGCATTAAAAATTCTCTAGTAGAACTTTTGTGTCTTTCTATGTCAGATAATCAAAACAGACATTTTCAATTTTTTATGACTATATTAAATAAATGAGGTTCACACTAATTTATTCCATGTAGTCAATTAGCCTAGTTAAATTTCTCATGGATAATAGCATGAGATTTATTGGAATGTTCTAAAAGATGCATATAGAGTTGCACATAAGGAAGAACATTCTTAAGTTTTTGCCTTACTACTTGATCATGCTAATGACAGATATAATAGTTTAGCAGTCAGGGCTTTGTGGCAAAAAACAACAAGACTATATATTATAATCTAGTTGAAATTGTAAAATTGCTAGTTTTCTCTGATTAAAAAATTGTAAGCTTGTCTCAGCTATGGGGAGGTAAATGCTGCTCAAGTCAAGAATAGCAATCCATGAAAGTATAATAAATTTTCTAGATGCAAATAAATTATCCTTATGAGGAAACGTTCTTTTCATTGTTTCTATTTATTATTTCACTTTGTAATGAATACTATAGTCAATTTGCTTGCAATGTAATGAACAGTTTTATAATACCAGTGAAAAGGATACAGGCACAGTTTTTAAAAATGTAGTTTTACATAAAATCTTTTATTGCCTAGAAATAAGAAACAATTTTTCAGCTCTAGAATTTATCACAAATCTCTAGAAACTTAGCCTTTTCCACCTTGAAAAATACATATGCAAGTCTGCATCTTGTTGGGTGTTATAGTATTAAAATGTTTGCAGTGTTTGCAAGGTACCACTGTCTCCTGCTAAAACATTAATGCTAAGTAAATATATAGAAGAGTAAAAGCACTGAGTCATTGAATTATGGTTGTAAATATGCCTTTCACAGGGGAGAGATGGTCAAGAAAGCTGCTGAGATTGAATATGTTCTTATTAAATCTATATAGGATAAAAAAATGAATACTATGATTGGGTTAGCTTGAGCTGTGTCTTAGTCCTTTTGAGCTGCTATAACAGCCCAAAATACCTTAGACTGTGTGTCTAATTAACAAAAAACCATTTATTTCCCACAGTTTTGAAGGCTGGAAGTCCAAGATCAAGGTGTCAGCATGGTCAAGTTCTGTAAGATCTCTCTCGCTGGTTAGCAGACTGCTGTCTTCTCCTTGTGTTCTCAAGTGGCATAGAGAGACAGAGAGAGAGAGAGAGAGAGAGAGAACAAGCCGTCTAGTGTCTCTTCTCATAAGGGCACTAATCCCATCATGGGTGCCACAGCATCATGACCTGATTTAACCCTAATTACCTCCCCAAAGACCTCATCTCCAAAAACCATCACAGGTGGCTTCAACATTAAATTTTGAAAGGCATAAACATCCATCCCATAATAGTGATATAGCCCAAGGAAATTGTTTTAGAAAATGACAGGTGTCATTTAGAGAAAGAGATGGTTTGAGAAATGTATCTTTGCCTTTTATAATGAAGGATGATTCTATTTGCAAGCAATTAATACCTCTCATCAATAACAATGCAATGGCAGGTGATGCTAGATATATATGTTTCCTGCCTGATAGAAAAGGTACTGAGATTTACTAAATAGGAAATTCACAAACTTGTATCAGCTGCACCATGTAAAGGGAAGTCATTAGTATTTTAAAATAACTAAATTTTTTTTTTTTTACATTTTTAAAACAATGTTTCTAAATTAATTATCTACTCTATGGGTTACTAGCAGCAACACTCCTTAACAAGATCTTAAGGCCTTTTTGTCCTAGCCTTTAAAGTGACTGGAAATAAATATAATAATATTTTTTAATAGAATTTTGAACTAGAATGACTTTATTATCTAGCAGGAAGTTAAGACTTTCATATACAGTTGAAGATGTTAATTATGCTTTCCAAGAGTATTTTCTTGTTAAAGAAGTAGGGAAAATAGAAAAGTGAAAAACAGTCCATGGAAGAAAAGAGATCAATTGGTAATAAAGAGGAAAACAGGCAAATGCCAAGAGAAAGAACTTTCCCATTAATTATAATTTTTTTTGTCTGAAAACTAAATAAAATCAACTTGTATCTTTGGATTCTTTGCTTTAATTTCTAAGAAAATATTAGAATTCTGAATAGGCATCTGATCAAGTGTATTTGGCAAGATTGTTATAAATCATATTATTATTTAATGAAATTTAGTGTTCATTTAGTGCTCATTTAATTTAGTGTTTCAATATGTAACTTTTCTTATAAATCAAAAAGTAGCAAAGTTATGCAGTTTTATTAAATGTGCTTGTCTTATGTTTGACCCATGTTTTGTTTTTCTCAGGTTCAGAATAAATTCTGTTCACATATGGATTTGCTATATTGGAGACAATACATGGTAATCTATAGCTTTACTTTCCAACATTATTATATTCTGGTTCATAAAATGGTAGAATTTATGTGACTGGAGATCAACTAAATGAAATTCAGCAAGTTTAAAACAAAGATAGAATTCTTGTAATTATATTGTAGAAGACAGTAATTATTAGTAATAGCAAGACTGTAATGTAACTTTTCAGTTTTCATTTAAAAGTGTATAAAAATTAAGAATATTGGACAGCTTCCCTAAAGAATTAGTATGGTCACATTTCCAGAATTGAGTACTTATTTTAAGATAAAATATTTAGAATTAGACAAAGAAGAGCAGCATTCCAGCTGTGATTTTTATGTCTCATGTAGCTGTGTCCCACCTGCCCCAAGCATCAGTGGTTCAAACAATGGGCATTCTTGGCTCTGTAATATATTTGTTGGAAAAAACTGAAGCAATTAGCAGAGGCAATTTCAAATCAGAAGACTCAGGAGAATTATGTCAGTGAGGCTATTGAATAAAACATATCTTTGGTTATATTTTCTGTATAATATTAGCACAGTTAAAAGAACTTGCTCAATTTTGCCTGGAGTGAGCTATCTTTAGTCCCTCAATTAATCTCTATTCCAATAGTTAATTGTCATTAGTTACTATTTCCATAACAATATATGCTTTTAACATAAGTGTTTTATAACAAGTTTTTGAAGAAATTTCTCTTCTCTGTGGTTGATGAGGCAAAAGTTAATTCACATAAGATTCACAGGAAAACAACAAATTATATGGATCTTATGTCTCACGTGGAAACCACCTGCAGTTACCTTTGACACAAGTCAACAGATTGCAGTTCATGCTGAATCAATAAAGGTAACTAATTTATGGAAGGTCACCTCTGGAGAGAGCCAAAAATCCAACACAAACCTCTGTCCTTATTATCCATGGTCTTGTGCCCCCCAAATAATATTATAAAGATTTAGAATCCAATTGGAAATAAAACTGTAATGTGAACACATACAATTGAATGTAGCATCAAAACTGCCAGCTATCACTAATCTTTCTTAATGTGTGGCAACCAGGACACAATGAGAAGTGAGATCTGATCCCCAAAGGTCCACTGACACCAGAGCCTTAGCTCCAGGATTGAATAATGCCCTATTGAGGATTGACTTTCTGTTACCTGAGTCAGGTTAGATTGTTAAAAGCAACAGACTGCGTCTCTGGTGGGATTTCTAATACAAAATTGAAATAGCAATAACCAACATACATACATGCCAAAGGCTGTTTAAAAGTCAAGCTTATTCAATTAAAAAAAAAAGTCTCACAACTTAGAAATGTGACTCAAAAATCTGGAAGGCAATTCCTTCCCACACTCACAACTATTTGCTCTCCCATATCAACTTCTCTCTTTTATCTTTATTCTCAGAAGCTTCCGGGGTACTAAGTGTTTCCTGAATCATACGCTCTCCCAAAAGACCTGCTTTGGCTCTCTTTTTTCTCTCACTTTACATCAGTAGGAAAGATTTGCCTATATACATAGGATAAATCTTTAATCTCTTTCCTTTGCTTTTCACTTTAATGAGAAATACTGGGAGACTAGGAATTATATAGTGATATTCTAGCTGTTATTTTCTCACTGAAAAATATAATTTTGGAAATCATTTAACTTTTCTTTGTTTTCATACAAAATGCCCCATTTCTGGAGGAGAAATGTGCTCTATTTAGGAAGCAAAATGTGCTGAGTAGAGGAGAAAGTAAGATATCTGGGCTTGGCGTATACGAATATCACCCCCTGGTCTAGTTACTAAAAACTGAAAACATTTAAAGATTCCCACTCTCATGATTTTCTAATGGATTATTGTAAAAGATACTAATACAATCCATACTAAAATGGGAAGAAAGGAAGGAAAGAAAGATGGAAGGTAAGCTAATATAAAGTATTCAACCCCACAATCATCTTCAAAAGCTGAATTCAGCAAAGGGCTATTGACCCATGAGACATGAATCTGTTTCCAAAGACATCTTTCATGTCCCACACCTTAAGTTCTCAGCTGCCATTACCACTTGGCCTATTGTTTTACCCATCTTTACATCTTTTATCTAAAATACAAAGAAAAGTTTCCAGTTTGACAGAGAATTGCCAAACGCACGTAGAAAGTAGTTAAGGACGGTGAAGTTCTTTGAGTTCAAGGCCTCCTGACAGAATATCCAGGATCAGTCCTTCTCTGCTTCAGAACCCTGAGGCAGGTGTTTGCATAGAAGCTTCTGTCGCTGGTAAACATACCCAGTAATGACCACTGTTCTCCTGAACTGTTTCCTTAATTCTCTTTAGTACCAATCAGACACAATACCCAGGACCACCAAGGAAAATTCTTGCGTATATTATAAGGTTGAGTTCTACCACTATGTTTCCACCTTGGTCTATATTTCTAAGTTTTCACTAATTTCACTAATGATGCCTGTCTAGCTTTGAGGGACTGGAACTCTGTTTAGGGCTAATGATTGAGAACTCCTGTTTCCTGCTTCTCACCAGGTCTGGAGAGTGAGGTGTTACCAAGTCCCCTACCTGGGACCTTGACAAATGGATAGACTTTCTAAACGGAAATACCTGCCACTGAAATTCTGCTGCTTGAGACTCTCGTTATTGTTAATTATTATAGTATATATAGTATATTATAGTATATTTCGGAATCACTATTTCAGGTGAATTGTCCCATAAATAAGATAGCTCTCTGATTCCCTCGTCTGATTTGACACAGTCTAGACTGTAAAATTATTGAAATAGAGAATATAGCATTCATTCCTTTTTACACTCCAGAGCCTGGCATAGTTAATACTGTAGCTAGAGGCATGAATGAATTAATTCCCCTACCGGCAGGCTGAATCATGATTCTCCAAAGTTGCCCCTGTTCTAATCCCTGGAACCTGTGAATATATGATGTTACATAGAAAAGGAGGAGTTTGCAGTTGTCATTGAGGCTATGGACCTTAAAATAAGGAGAGTAATTTAGGTTATCCAGGTGGGCCCAGTCTAGCCACCTGATCCCTTAAAAGCAGCAACATTCTCTGGCTGGAGTAGACAGATACAGTGAAACTAGGAAGGCAGAATAGGAGCAGCAACAGGTAACGTCAGAGACTTCAAGTGTAAGAAGTATTTGATGTAGGTGGCTGTTTGCATGAACTAGATAGGGGCTTCTAGGAGCAACCTTCAGGAACTGAATTTGGCCAACAACATGAATGAACCCAGAAGTGGATTCCTCTGCAGAGTGTGCAGTAAGAAATGCTACTCTTGTGAACTTCTTGATTTTAGCCCAAGAAGACCCATATGAGACCTTTGATCTATAGAAGTTGTGAAATAATTAAGCTGTGACCTTAAGCTTGTGGTTATTTTTTTATAGCATCCATAGAAAACTAATACACGTCTACATTCGTAGGTTTCTCTGGTGTAGTTTCCTAGTGTGGATCATGTCTCACATCTATTCTCTTTCATATGTTCTTGAATACCATGCCTAGGAGGAATTGCTATTAGAGCAATTAAAGATTTCCCCAATGCAGGGCAATTTAATATAAAATATTTCTTTCCTTTAAACATACTCATAGCAGATGGTACTGATTCTCTAAATACATCAAATTCTTATAGCATTCACTCCTTGATGCTTTAATTCCAACAGTTGTCAAAGTTTTAAGTATACAAAAACCACCTAGAGGGCGTGTTAATGTACAGATTGCTGGGCCCCAATCCCAGTGTTTCTGATTCAGTAGGTCTGGAACCAGACATGTTCATTTGTAAAATAAGCGCCCAGGTGATGCTGTGCTGCTAGTTAGATGACTATCCTTTGAAGACCACCATTTTACTAAAGTCAAGTGATTTCTTCTGTTCATAAGATATTAATTTATTTTATTAATGATCCTTTTTTAACCTATTTATATACATAGGAAATATTCATCTCATCTAGGTATGAATGTCTTATTCTCTTCCATAGGAGAGTAGAAAAAATCAAATCAGCAAATTTTTCTGATGATAAAGTAGATTATTGAGGTCCCTGGTTAAAGTAGGGACCAGGGACTTTGTGGGTTAAAGTAGGTTAAGAAACCCATCTGCCCCTGGTTGGGGAAGATCCCACATGCCTTTGAGCAACTAATCCCCAGTGACATAACTATTCAGCCTGTGCTCTAGAGCCCTGGAACCGCAATTGCTGAGCCCATGGACTACAACTACTGAAGCCTGTATGCCTAGAGTTGTTGCTCCACAGCAAGAGAAGCCACTACGGGAAACCCACACACCATACTAGAGAGTAATCCCTGCTTGCCGCAACTAGGGAAAGCCTATGCACAGCAACAAAAACCTGCGCAGCCAAAAAATGGGTTACTGAAATTTGAAGATTACTTATGCCAATGTTTCTGAAGAGAGAGGCTACTGGTATTCAAGTTAGGATAATTCTCCACTGTGTCAAATTTTATTGAAGTCCAGTGTACTACTTCTGGTTCTTGTCTATCTATTGCCCATAGCATTCCCCAGTCTTTGTGACAACCAACAATGTCTCCACACATTTCCAAATGTCCCTGTAGAGGATGTACAGCACTAACTGAGAACTATAAATCTATGTTATTAAAGTTTACATGCTATTCTTCCCTAATACTAATAAGGATTTTCAAACTTTATTCTGTTTTATTCATAAGTACTGGTTATTCTAGATATTTTATTTAATATAAATATATTACTATGTTAACTCCCTGAGGCCACAACCAAGAAAATTATGTGGCTGGTACCATGAATTGGCTCACACAAAAAACACATTCCTTTCACTTTAAAGTATGCAGAGGCCGGAAAGTACAGGCCACCACTTACCAGAGTTCCTGCAGTTTCCCTGTGTGATTTAAATTCCACCAATCATTGAATCCTCTTGACCTGGAATCAGAAAAAAGACATCTATGAAGAGGAACTAAGCAGGAAGCATCTATTTTAGTCACACATTATAGTAATAATGCTATATTTTGAAGTCAGAAACTGCAGCAATAGCTTTCAAATTTACTAGTCAACTTCCTGACTCCACAGATTCCCACCATTTCCAAGCTAGTAGACTCCTGAACTATCCAGTTCTACTGTATAGCTTTAGGACACTTTCCTGGAAGCCATATGACTATAGGACCTAAATCTCAAAGTTCAGCCTTAAATCAGTTTCTTTAGCATTCCCCCAAATTCTGTAAGCCATATCATAGTCAGGAATAAATCCTCTTATATTCAAACTAGCTAGCAAGGGGGTCTTCTCTCTATCATAAAATACAGATAAAATCTCTATTCAATACAGAATACAATTAGAAGTAAATAATAATCAAAGAAAATGTTTTTTTGTTTGGTTGCTTTAAAATCTAGAATAAAAGTAATTCAAAAGTAATTCTTCCCAGATGAATGAATGAAACAAAAAAGTTATAATAGGTACATAATACTTTTGCTGGATGGAAATCTAGTGGCAGTTCAAGAAGACAAAAATAAAAGATATCTGACTATCGATGGGGTTGGAATTACAGATAAACAAATTAGTTTTCATCCTGGTAACTTCTCTTTATTCTTTCTCTACTTCAAGCTATCAAAGTGGTACATATTTTGTCATTTTATGATCTACTTGGCTTTTCTCAAAATTTTCATTCAAAGTGAAAGAAAGTGAAAGTGAAGTCACTCAGTCGTGTCCGACTCTTTGTGACCCCATGGACTGTAGCCTACCAGGCTCCTCTGTCCATAGGATTATCCAGGCAAGAGTACTGGAGTGGGTTGCCATTTCCTTCTCCAGCAGATCTTCCCAATCCAGGGATCAAACCCAGGTCTCCCACATTGTAGGCAGATGCTTTACTGTCTGAGCCACCAGGGAAGTCCAGTGCAGAGGTAACTATAAGAGCTTATCCAGCCCCACTTGCCTCAGCTTAAAACAGACACACATCCACAGACACAACCCCTGGCTTCAGGGGAGGCAGAGACATTCTGGTGAGGTTATTGAACATTCTAAATATTGTAAAACTGATTTATCAGCCAATCTACCTAGTGTTTAATGACCAGGGTTATGCCATGGTGGTATCTGTTTTTTCTTCCTTAATCAAAACCCAAAATTTAATGCTGGCTTTTCCTATAGGGAGCCAGCATCAGGGAAGCATTGCATTATATATTTATTTAATGTTTAACTTAGTTACTTTTCAATTTTTCATTTGATGTTCCTCATATTTTAATAATATTCTAAATTCACCATTTAAAATGTACACATCTATCCATGTCTAGCTATCCCTTTGTTTCCACATTACACACTCAAACACATTGCACATAGGTACACCACAGTTAGCTCACAGAAAGCCTTTCTGTGCATAAGAGATCACAAAAGATGTAGAGCTTGAAAATGTACATTATTGCAATACAAACTAAATTGAATATTAAATATAATTTCTTAAAATCTCTATAGGTATTTCCAAAACTCATGCCTTAGCCTCGCACCATTCTGTTTGACTTTCTTGTTGACTCTTTTGCTGTTGTTCTGCTGTTGTTCTGGTTCTCCTTCCATCTTTCTCTCTTTCTAGATCATTCTTCTGTTTTTTTCCCTCCTTTTTTCTTTAGTGGTCCTTCCCTTTCTTCTCTGCGTCACTCAGATCCCTCGCCCCCTAAACCGAACACTAACCATAAATCCTTACTTTTCTTATGCCATTCACTTTGGTTCCTAATCTTAAATTCAGCAGACACTGCATATTTTAAGAGTGTATCTAAAGAATTCCAAGATCTCCATCTTCTATTCTTTGATAATTGGGGTTGGGAGGTTGGGGGTTGGAGGGCTGTGGATGGTGTAGAAGGATTCAAAGAACATGTCATATTTTCCATTTATGAAAAGATTTAACTTTCTGTTATTGATGTTGGAATAAAATAAATATTTTTAATTGCATGGTGAGATGAAAGTGAAAGTTGCTCAGTTGTGTCTGACTTTTTGTGACCCCATGGACTATAGAGTCCATGGAATTCTCCAGGCCAGAATACTGGAGTGGGTAGCTGTTCCCTTCTCCAGGGGATCTTCCCAACCCAGGGATCAAACCCAGGTCTCCTGCATTGCAGGCAGATTCTTAACCAGCTGAATCACCAGGGAATAAATATTTCAAATTAAAGAATTAGGGGGAAGATATATAACTATAACCTTTATATTGCAAAGGCATCAAATTAATTTTAGCTGATAATTGGTTGATTTCTTCCATCGCATATCTTTCCATTAGCAGCTCCAATTAAATCGTGATTACTATCTATGTATATGTTTTGAATATATGTTTTCATATCAAGTAAATTCTAAAAGGATATTAAAATCTTAATTTATTATTTTAATACTCTAATGTTTTTTACCTGCTTTATAAAGTTCAGTTTTTTCTTTTTTTCCAGCTTCTTGCTTCACTGTATCTATTGCTGTCCTGTAATTTCTCATGACTTACATTATTGCCAAAATCATTTTCTGTTTCCTAATCACACAGCTTGACAGTACTTTCACTCTTCCTCATTTCAATACTCCATTCCAGCTGCATTTGGAATCCTCACAGATAACAGACATGAACTTAATAGACATGCTCCTCAAGACTGGTAATGAGAAGGAAAAATGAAACTATCTCATTCAGGAGCTGAAATTATTAACTGTGAATTTCCTCATTTGTCTCATTTAATGTGGTAATTCATGTGCTAGCACATTTAAAACTGTACAGTGTTATGCAAATATTGGTTATTATTTACAATAATAAAAAAAACAAAATACTTTCTCTTCCCTGCCTCCATAGTCTTCAGAAGCTAATTCAAAGCATAAATGTTTTGAACTGTGATTTCATTCACTAAAGGCTGGTCAGAAAAGAGCCTAACAAAAGCCTAGTTTTGACAGTAAAATGTAGTAGAAAACACATCTATGGATAACAGCCATTTACAAGGATTTTTGAGATCCAGGAAGATACTTCCTAGATGAAGGTGTAAACATAAACAAATCAGAAGATGGCTAGAAGGTTTGCTTCCGGCTTACATTAAAGAACTAGTTGCCATAATTCATTTAGATGAAGTCATAACACAGAATTTATAGTAGCAGACACATTTGACTTTTATTGTATTTTCAGAGAAAAAAAACTATTTTATCTGTGAAGTAAAGCAGGGAAAAAGTAACTGGGTACGGAAAGCAAGCAAATATTTATCTGAAAACCTTCAAAGTTGCCCCCAAACCTAGAGATATCTGGTAGGGTCATTGGCAAGGGGTTGATAGGAAGGGCAGAAGGCTTGGGAGAGGAAGTTTGGCAAGAAACTCACAAAAGTGTCAGGGAAAAGAAGTGTCAAAGCATCGTTTTCCATTTCCTGGAACTCACCAAAAGTCAAGATAGCACACTGGCAAAGTATGGTGAAAACAAACAAATAATCAACCAAAAATCTTCATAATATATTTCTTTTCCCAAAATAGGGCAGTTAATATCTATAAGATAACTTAAAGTGTTTCAGAAAGACCATAATATGTCTGATCATTCCTTAATTCATTAATTTTCTAGGCAAGGCTTTCACTCCATTTCTGGTACACGCAAAAAGTAGAGCCAAATACAAAGACTCCGGGAAAAACAGCAATAAGAACAACAGCGACAACATAACATGGCTGAAAGGTAACTATCTGGCCATGACCAGTATTCTACCTAAAAGATCTTTGTGACTCTGAATAGGCAGTTTATTGTTAGTTGGTTTTTTTCCCTCTCTTGGTGATTTTCCTCTCTACTGTTTTGTCAATATGTTACTTCAGTTTCGATCTGAATTTAAGGTACATTTTATATCCTAAAATCTACTGCTTGACTCCCCTCAGTCCTTAAATCTCCTTTAGAATGTTATGAAAGCTATTTAATATGATTATTTCTGATCTAAACACCTACAGCATACAAGCTTCTTATGATCTACTCAGGTACAGCTACGCCCTGGTCTTTTAAATATAAATTGACTTCAGTTACATAAAAAATTATATAAAGATTAAGACAATAGAAATAAACATAGCTAGATCACAGAAGAGAATCAAGAAAGGGGAGGTTCATAGATACATGCAGGAAGTAACAAATTAACAAGGGTTTTTATAATGGCATAATTAATGAACTGCAATTTTACATTAGTCTTCAGCAAAAGAAATATGGAGAAGGAGTAAGGGTTATTATGCATTAATGAAGACTATGATAATAGAGTAGCAATATTAGAGAGCTGTAATGGAATTCAATTTTGTAAAGGAAAATTCCAGAAAGACAGTTGATAAAGCAACATATTGATATGAGCTAGTCAATTGTTCTCAGAAAATTGCACTAACTTAACTACAGTATTGAAATTTCAATTTTACTTATAAAAGTACAAAAAAAAGAGAATGTTATCATGATATAAAATACATTAGTCATTTCTATGTATAATTCAATTTTTGTTATTCTTTTCAAGGCTTTTATGTTTATTTTTTTAAAAATAAGTATTTATTCCAAAACAATTATGACAAAGAGTTACAAAGCTAGAGGCTCAAAGGAATTAAATAATTTTACAAATGTGCACTCATCTATTAAACAGAACCAGAGCCACAGATAGCACCTGGAGTGTTTCTCTTGATGCTGACTTGCTCTCCTACATCACCACCTAACCTCAGCTCTGGGTGTTAACCTGAACAATATCTTTCTATTTACACTTTCTTTCTAATTGTATTTAAGATGAATTTATTCCAACATTGCCAGACTTTCTACTTTATGCCATGCTGAAAAAAATTCACTTTTAAATACAATTTAGTTGTTATTAGAAATGAAGTCAATAAAGATGATTTACTCTAGTACTCCCTTAGGGTATTTCTCCTTTTCTATTTCTAGAAGTAAATAAATCAGCACTTTTTGAAGGAGGTAAATTGTAACTAGAAGGAAGTCAGTGATATGTGACTGGTTCTTTCAGTAATACAGTGGCCACTCTTCACATATATTCCTGCTTGTACCAATATAGTTTCTCTCTTTATAGGTAAGGATCATAATATGAAGTTTGTTGG
Source organism: Giraffa tippelskirchi (assembly GCF_054371585.1). Lineage (NCBI taxonomy): Eukaryota > Metazoa > Chordata > Mammalia > Artiodactyla > Giraffidae > Giraffa > Giraffa tippelskirchi. The sequence goes on along the minus strand of NC_137275.1, from coordinate 76,095,669 downwards.
CTTTTGGGAGTTTGCTTTGGTAAAATAAAAATATAGAATAGAAGAATAAAATTTAGAAAAATGAGATACAGGTAGCTAAGCAGATGAGGCCATTTGCTGTTTTAATTATTAATTCAGTTCAGTTCAGTTGCTCAATTGTGTCCAACTCTTTGTGACCCCATGGACTGCAGCATGCCAGGCTTCCTTGTCCATCAACAACTCCAGGAGCTTGCTCAATTAATTATCAAAAACTTTCAAAATAAAATTGCATTTTAAAATGAGCTAACGATACAACTTCTTTGTACAATTGTTTCCTTGATTAAGATTTCATACTAAGTAATAAATGAGGAAATTCAAGAATACAATGTATTATTGTTGAAACATACAAGAATTAGAATTTGAAGTGAGTTTTTAATAAGTGATTATATTTTTTATCATACAGGCTCCATAAGGTAAATGGTTTATATATTAAACTAGAAAAGTAATGAAAAAGAAAAGCTATTGTTTTTCTCATGCAATACATTTATATCAAAAAGAAATAAAATTTAACAATATGGGCTTTTCTCTTAGATACTTATAATAAAAGACCTTGACTGTCAAAATGTCGTTATCATTGAAAGGAAGACATCAGTCAAAAGAAACAATAATATTTGAGCAAGTTATTTCTTAGCCTCTGTGACTACTTCTGTAAGTATTTTAATTTTTGGATTAGCTTTTCTCCAAAGACTTTTTTTTTTTTTGAAATTGTAACATTAATTTCTCAATGGAAGAAAGTGGAAATAACATTTTCAGAGAATTTAAGTGTTTTTTCCCCAAACTCTCACAAGAGCAAGGACACTTTCTAATAATATATAAACACAAAACTATTATCATACACTGACACTGTGGAAACAGTGTCAGACTTTATTTTTTGGGGCTCCAAAATCACTGCAGATGGTGACTGCAGCCATGAAATTAAAAGACATTTACCCTTGGAAGGAAAGTTATGACCAACCTAGACAGCATATCAAAAAGCAGAAACATTACTTTGCCAACAAAGGTCTGTCTAGTCAAGGCTATGGTTTTTCCAGTGGTCATGTATGGATGTGAGAGTTGGACTGTGAAGAAAGCTGAGCGCCGAAGAATTGATGCTTTTGAACTGTGGTGTTGGAGAAGACTCTTGAGAGTCCCTTGGACTGCAAGGAGATCCAAGCAGTCCATCCTAAAGGAGATCAGTCCTGGGTGTTCTTTGGAAGGACTGATGTTGAAGCTGAAACTCCAATACTTTGGCCACCTCATGTGAACAGTTGACTCCCTGGAAAAGACCTTGATGCTGGGAAGGATTGGGGGCAGGATGAGAAGCGGACGACAGAGGATGAGATGGCTGGATGACATCACCGACTCAATGGACATGAGTTTGGGTAAACTCCGGGAGTTGGTTATGGACAGGGAGGCCTGGCGTGCTGCGATTCATGGGGTCGCAAAGAGTCAGACACTACTGAGCGACTGAACTGAACTGATTATCATACACAAGAAATTTTACACAGATATAAAGTATTATTCATATAGAGTCCACACTGAAACTTCTCCAATTGTCCTTAAAATCTTAAGAAACTAGAATCAGTTAAATTTACACATTACATTTGGTTGTCATATCTCTTTAATGTCATATTCTAAATTTGCCTGATAGTTTCCTCATGATTAGAGTTTGGGGGAAGAATTCTACACAGGTAACATTGTGCATTTCCCTGAGTATCTCATGAGGAGATACATAATATCTTGTTTCATTATCAGCAGTGGTCAATTCAATCACTTGGTAAAGGTAATGTCTACCAGATCTCCTTATTTTAACTGCACTGTTTATCTTTTGTAGTTGATAAGTAATCTGTGAGGTGGTACTTAAGATTATGTGAATGTCCTGTTCCCTCAAAACTTTTTACCCACTAGGTTTTCACAACCACTGATGCGCCTTGTCTGGATCAATTATTGACACTGGTGTTACAAAATGGTGATTTTCTCATCTTATTTTTTCTTCTACAAATTAGTATATGCTCATCTATAAAGAGGTTTCCCTTCTTACCACTGAACTTCTGTATGTATTACTTCTTTGTCCATTGTTGATAACATGTTCTTTTTTATATTCAATATGCTAAAATACATTAATACCATGACTTTTTGTTGATGCTAAAATTGTCCCAAATATGAGCACCTACAAGATATCTCCTATGTTCATCTTATGTATCCCCATCATTTTCTTTGTACTTCTTTGCTTTCCCTCACAATCTGACATTCTAATGAGATATTATCTTTTTCATTACTATATTTTCATATGATTTTTCATCTACTTGTGAGCTTTCTATTCTCTCCCACTACTTTCTCTTTCTATCTATTCAAGAATCAATATCACACTTTTAATTACAAAAGTCTTACAATATGTTTTAAAAGTTGTCCTTCATTGCTCATTTTTTAGAAGTCTCATGGCTATTTTTATGTTTCTTTTTCCATATAAACTTCAAAAATCTACTTGAACAGCTCCATAAAGTAAATTTGTGTTATTCTTATTATGATCATGCTAAATTTATTAGTAAGATGGGAATAATGTTCACTCATACTATTTAAAAACAAGAAAAATCTCCAAATTAATTCAGATTTTCCTTTCAAAATTCTTTAATTTTTCCTCACATCAGATTTTATACATTTCCTGTTTAGGTATTTTTAAATGAATTCTTTTTTTGCTAATAATGTAACTGAAGTTTTATCTTCTGTTACATCGCATCATCAGCTATTGTTTGTGTATAAAAAGTATTATGATTTGTTTTCAGCTTAATATTCTATTACTTAACTGAATTTTAAAAATGATATTAGTGTTTTCATTAGCTGTCTTGGATTTTTCCAAATATACTACAATACCACTTGTAAACAGAGATAGTTTCACTTCTATTCCAATTCTTGGAGCTCTGTTGTTTATTCTGGATTGACTAGTGTCTCCACTATATTTTTATTTATTATTATTATTTATTTATTTACTGATAGAAAATTTTAATGAGTACAAAAAGTAGTAATTATACTGGAGTGGGTGTGTTAGTTGCTCAGTTGTGCCAGACTCTTTGCATCCCCATGGACTGCAGCCCACCAAGCTCCTCTGTCCACCGGACCCTCCAGGCAAGGACACTGGAGTGGGTTACCATTTCCTCCCCCAGGGAACTATTCCAATCCAGGCATCCAACCTGAGTTTCCTGCATCACACTCAGATTCTTACCATCTGAGCCACCAGGAAATACTGGGGTTTCCCAGGTGGTGTTAGTGGTAAAGAACACACCTGTCAATGCAGGAGACGTAAGAGACGGGGGTTTGATTCCTGGGTCCGGAAGATCCCCTGGAGTAGCAAATGGCAATCCACTCCAGCATTCCCGCCCCGAGAATCCCGTGGACAGAGGAGCCCGGCGGGCTACAAACCATAGGGCTGCAAAGAGTGGACAGGACTGAAGCGACTTAGCACGCAGGTATGAAAAATAGATACCTAGCAGAAAGCTACAGTATAATATAGGGAACCCAGCTCAGTGCTCCGTGATGACCTAGAGGGGTGAAATGGGGGAATGGGAGAGACTCATGAGGGAGGGGACATATGCATACATATGGTTGATTCATGTTGTACAGCAAAAACACAGCATTGTTAAGCAACTATATTTCAATTATTAATAAAAAACATAACTTCCCTAGTTCATTGCCACATCCAAGCATGTGTACGTGCTAGTTCTTGTGCCTGGAAACCCTTCCTTACCTCAACCTACTAGGTTCCAGAAATTAGAAGTGCTCCAAACAATCCCTGGTCTGGATGACGGACGATGCTCCAAGAATGACTCACCTCTGGGCACCCCGAACTCTAGGGCAGAGAGAGCACGAGGATAAAAGCCCCAGGGAGACAGCATCCTGTACACCCAGCCCTGAGGCTAATTGGACTACCGTCCCAGTGGCTGGCTGCCTGAAGCCCACCCATTCACTGGTGTCCAGCTCCCTATAGCCCGCTGACCCTGTGAACTGGGCGGGACCAGGGCGGGGCCTTCAAGCTTTTTGGACTCCTCCTTCTTTCAGGCGTGACCTCGGCTGACCCGCGTTCCGAAACTCAGTTTCCCGCGTGTAAGACAGGCTCAGGGCGCCTCCTCCAGGCACCCGGAGGAAGGAGGGTTGGTGCGGAGCAGAAAGAGCAGGCAATCAAGCAGGGGTCGCAGCTTGCTTAAAGGCGCAGAGGTAGGTACTATTTTCTTCTGCCTGCTTGCTTGCCTGAAGAGACGCCTAGAAAGCAGTCCCGGCCCAGGGCTCGAGTCACTAGCAACGCAGTGCACTGACCCCTCCGCCTTCGTCTCCCCCTGCCCGCCATTCCCGCTTCCTCAGACAACGTTAATATATTTTTAAATAATAGTGAAGTTAGTGGGTATCCCTGTCTTGTTCTTGACCTTAATACGAATGCCTCTAGTATTCTCCTAACATACTGGGTCTGCATTTTGCTTGTGTGTATGTCTAGTTATAATCATATATTAACATCAAAGAAGAATTAGTTCAGTTCCTGTTTTATTCAGTGTTTTGATAATTATAAAGGTTGTTAACTTTTGTCAAAGGCCACTTTAACATCTGTGAAGATGATCGTATGATATTCCTCTTAGATTTTGGGAATAAGTGTCACTTGGACATGCTGTTTAACTTTGTTTTGTTTTGTTTTGTTTTTTATTATGTTGGTATGAAATATTCCACATTGGTATCAATTATAGAAAAGTTAGAACTTAAAGATAAGCAAATACAGTAAAAATAAAACCTAACTTTAAACTCACTACCCAGATGGAATCAACACTAATTTTTTTGGCCAATTTTTTTTCTACCAGATTTATATTCTTTGCAAACATATTTTTTGTGTTTTTTTTTTTTGATTGTGTAGCTCCTTGTATTTATTTTTTATTTTTTTTAAATAAGTTTATTTATTTTAGTTGGGGGCCAACTACTTTACAACATTGTAGTAGTTTTTGCCATACAAGGACACGAACCAGCCATGGGCCCACACATGTTCCCCCTCCTGGACCCCCCTCCCACCTCCCCTCCATCCCACCCCTCCGGGCCATCCCACCACCCTAGCCCCGAGCATCCGTCCCACACATCGAACATGGAACGGTGCTCTGCCCCACACACGACAATCCACATGTTTCAATGCTATTCTCCCAGAACGTCCCACCCTCACCTTCTCCCTCAGAGTCCATAAGACTGTTCTATGCATCTGTGTCTCTTATTCTGTCTCGCATATAGGGTTATCGTTACCATCTTTCAAATTCCATATATATGCATTAGTATACTGTATTGGTGTTTTTCTTTCTGGCTTCCTTCACTCTGTATAATGGGCTCCAGTTTCATCCATCTCAATAGAACCGATTCAAATGTATTTTTTTTAATGGCTGAGTAATATTCTATTGTGTATATGTACCACAGCTTCCTTATCCATTCGTCTGCTGATGGACATCTAGGTTGCTTCCATGCCCTGGCTATTGTAAACAGTGCTGCGATGAACATTGGGGTACCTGCGTCTCTTTCAATTCTGGTTTCCTCGGTGTGTATGCCCAGCAGTGGGATTGCTGGGTCATATGGCAGTTCTATTCCCAGTTTTTTAAGGAATCTCCACACTGTTCTCCATAGTGGCTGTACTAGTTTGCATTCCCACCAACAGTGTAAGAGGGTTCCCTTTTCTCCACACCCTCTCCAGCATTTATTGCTTGTAGACTTTTGGATAGCAGCCATTCTGACTGGTGTGAAATGGTACCTCATTGTGGTTTTGATTTGCATTTCTCTAATGATGAGTGATGTTGAGCATCTTTTCATGTGTTTGTTAGCCATCTGTATGTCTTCTTTTCTCCAAAGACTTTAAGACAACATATATAAAAGTAAACAGACCTTAAGCATTATAAAATTTAAAATATTAAAACAAAAAAGTGAAATGGGGAAGAAGGAAAGTGATAAAAAGGCAACCAGTATGAGGCATAGTAGTCAAGAACCCTACTAACCTGGTAAATATCAGTAAATAAAGCAATACTATTGTCTTATTTCCTGAGTGAATATGTTTTATGTGCATATTCCTTTCAGGTTCTTCTCAGGCAAAAAGGTGGGTGAGAGACTCAAATTATACACTGTCCTGTGCTCAGTAGCTTCAGTCATGTCCGACTCTTTGTGACCTTGTGTACTGTAGCCTGCCAGGTTCCTCTGTCCATGGGATTCTCCAGGCAAGAATACTGATATGAGTGGGTTACCATTCCCTCCTGCAGGGGACTTTCCCGACCCAGGAATCAAACCCCTGGCTCCTGCATTGCAGGCAGACTCTTTACCACTAAGCCACTGGGGAAGCCCCACATTACACACTATGTGAGAATTATTGCTTAAAGCCTTTTAACTCCCTTTGAAAATGAATTGGTCAATACAACCCTCCTTTGTTTATTAGGAAGAAGGGAAGAGGTCAGGCCTTTGAGCAGAAACCAAAGCAGATGGTAAAGAGTCAACAATTCTCTTTCCCCGCCTCCCCTTAAAGAAGATTTAGGAAAGGTGAGGAACATATGAGTTCTCTTGATTTCAAATAGTTTCTATACCAGGAGAAACTGGTGTAAAGACTCTTTATAAATGTTACAGGTGTTTGCATTCAAATACGATCACACAGATGCTGACTGCGTTGGGTTGCAAGTCATCCTCAGAAGTAATGTGTCATAGATTTTCCCTAAATCCCCAAGCCAAACATCAGCTGTGGCTAAGCTTTTACATTTTTCTTCCTGGATATGAAGATCTCTCAGCTCATGCCCATGATTATCACTTTGTTACTTGAATCAATTTAAAGTAAAGCTGGAAAAAATAAACATCATCAGAAACTGCTTTACTGTGAATAAGGCTTGTCATACTGTGGACAAAGAGATAACCAGTTCTATCAGGCCTATTTTCACTGGCTTAATCGCCTTAGAATTTGGGGCCTCCAAGTCCACTCAAAACAGTTCTGCCAAGTGCAGCCTAAGGGAAGACCTATATCTGCCTTAATCCAGACAATTTTTATGCTAAGTATTTCTTCAGCATAAACACAGTGTGCAAGAGACTATTAATGCCCATTTCTTGCTGATCCAAAATGGAAAGCTGACTACTCTCTGACCGCCCTGCATCTTCCTCTGAATTTTTCTCATATGTTTTATTTCTGGGGCAACTGCTCCAAGAAAATGTAAATTTCAAAACATATAAAATCTCCATCAGTACACCCTATATTCCATGTTGAAATATTTAGGTAGGCTTTACTAATATTTACCAAGTTAGTAGAATTCTTGAATACTGTGTCCTGTACTGGGTGCTTTTTATTCTCTGACACTTTTTGGCCTCCCTATGTGTGCAGTCCTATTAATTCTAATAGCAACTAGGTGGAGTACCTATTATTAGCTGTAATTTTTTTTTTCTGAGATGAGGGCTATTTTATTTACTTGAGGTCACAGAGCTAAGAAATGAAGAAACCAAGTTAAGACCACATTGTCTGACTCCAAGGCTAGGCTGTTTCCTATAATTAGGTTGCCATCTAGAAATTTGGGCTACAGTTTCCATAAGCACTGATTATAAAGAACCTAATAACTGGATAGAGATAGGGAAAGTGAATTTGTTAAGGAAATATGGTTAGATGGTGTTCATGAATTTAAATTCAAATCAGTTGTCAGGACTGCATGTATCCAAGGAAACCATTTCACAAACAAAATTGTATGCACTTGATATCTTATAACGTCTACTAGAAAAAAGGGTACTTAGTACAGCTTAATAGATGTATTATAATCGGCATGACCTTAATATTTTAATTGTGTAACTAGCATGCATGATGCTATTCCTTTCAGTTCCATTTCCTACCTCAAAAAGACATGTTATCTGTCCATATTCACCACTTACAACACAACTGAGGAATTCCTCTCTGTTCCCTCGTATCTTCATTACATGTAGGTCCACTCTGTGCTAACTTATCTGTATCTAACTCCCTGAAGTAATTGTAAAACCTAAAATTTCTATCCCAATGTAAAACTTGCTAAAAACAGATCATAAGGCATTGGCTTAACAGATTCATTTCCCGGTTCAGAGCAGATACTCTGAGGAATGGCTTTGGGGCCAGAGGTGCCCCAGCCCAACCAGACTGCCAGGCAAGGGAAGATGAATTTAATTCAATACTTAAAGGTATCTTTTTTAATCCTAGTTAGTCAGATAATTGTGTTCAGGAAAAGTTATTTGCGTACACTACTCAAATCATTTCACCAATGTTTAAAAAGAAGAGAAAAAATATGGCGAAGGAGAAGAGGTAATAAAACCACCTCAGTAAAAACTGAGACATTACAGTATGTGACAACTGACCAAAATAATATAAATTGGTTAGTGACAGAGGCAACTTAAAATCATTTTCTCAGAATGACAAAACGATATTTGCAATTTTAAGGCAAATATTTTTGTATATTTTTATATAGCTATATAATTGCTATTGCTTTTTCTATAAAAGAGACTTGCAGTTGATCATGTTTGAGGTAATATTTATAAATTCTAAAATTATTAGTTTAATCTAAGATTAGGTTTTCAAACTGTTCATTCCTCAGAGTCCTAAAGTCCTGAGGAAAGGAATAACTACAAGAAGACAATGTGGGGATAGACATCAAACTCTACAGTCACATGTCTCAACAGTGTCCCACATAGAAATCTATCCAAAAAAGGTTATAAAACATAGTCTTTCTGCTAGTATTTTAATCTAATTATTCAGGTTGTTTTTCCATTAAAATGTTATGCAACTATTCTTAAACACTTAGTGAATTGTAATCCTCTTACCGATTTAAAGACCTTTTGAGTTGTTCAGTTAATGGAATATTTAATAAAATAATAACTTTGTAATAATATTTAGTGATATCAAACTGAGAATTATATTTCTGAAAATATTACATAGTTCATGAATTATAAGTGTTTCTAAACTTGCATATTCAACATTTTCTAAATCTTGTAGTTTATATGTTGCATATGACAATGACAATTGAACATGATGTTTAACAGCCCAGACTCTGTTGAGTCAGTTACTCAGGGGGCTTCGGTTGTGATAATTGATTTTATGTATCAACTTGATGGGCCAAGGAGTACTCAAATTAAACATTATTTCTGGGTGTGCCTGTGAAAGTATTTTTGAATAAGATTAGCAGGTGAATCAGTGGACTCAGTAAATTGCCCTCTCCAATGTGGGTGGGCATCATCCAATCTATTGAGGACCTGAATAGAACAAAAAGTAAAGAAAGGAGAAAAATTACCCCTTACTTTTCTGCTTCACTGCATGACTTGGAACATCTCATCTCATCTTCTTTTGCCCTTGGACAGGGATTTGTACCATTGGCTCTCCTGGTTCTCAGGCCTTTGGACTTGGACTGAGTTACATACCACCTTTCCTAGGTCACCAGCTTGAAGACAACAGACTGTGAGACTTCTCAGCTTCCATAATTGTGTGAGCCAATTCCTCATAATAAATCTCCATGTATTTATGTTCCCTATTGGTTCTGTTTCCCTAGAGAACCTTGACTATTACCTTGATCAAGTTATTTAACCTCTCTATGTCTTAGTTTATTCATCTATAAAATGGTACTAAAAAACACCTTCCATATAGAGTTATTGAAGGATTTCGATAAGAGAGTATATGTAAATCATTCTTGGAAATTAATGGATGACTCAGAACAGTATCTTGCAAGTATGATAACAGTCACTTTGAGAGTGTTTGCTATGTGAAAGGAAGGTAAGTGTTAGCTGTTTATCATTATGTATTTATTTATTTAAAAGAAAATGATGACACTGTGATCATTTCCTTGTCAATAATCATTGACAGCAGTGTATTACACAGTGCTAGAGCAATCAGGCACACAGGAGATTACAAGTAATAATGCAATAATGTCTTCTTGTGATAAGGTATGCTTAGCTGAAAGTTTGTAGTTAGCCATTAAATAATTTTGCCTGTGCTTTGGTTCTAATTTACTTTATCTTTTAAGAAAATTAAATATATTATGTATGAGATTACTCTTCAAAATAAAAGTCCATCTTTATGTGAAATTTGAGGAAATTTTTAGATGATAGTTCAGTTGTCTTGCATTGAGTTGAACAAAGTTTATCTTGCTTTATAGCACAAACATTTTACTTCCCATTATGGTAAGTAACATGGCATTTGTTGGACATCTATTTCAATCTTAGAATCACATTATTACCTCATTAATGTTCATGGTCTCTTTGAGAAAGTCAGTGTTATCAACTTTTACAATGGGGAATCATATGGCAAAAAGTCTTAGCAATTTATCCATTGTTTTGCATTGTTTTGAATCAAAGAGAAAGGCAGACACTTTAACTTCAGCAAAGTGGTTATCACCTTACAAGTAGTACAAACTAATAATTATCTTTCTTCTTGGAAACTAATATAGATATATGTGTAGGTCATCAATAAGAAACCTCTAAATTGTTTTCCTTTTTTTATTGCAGGACATTTGCCTATGACAGACCATGCTACATTCTACCTATCCACCTGCCTATCTATATAACTGTTTATCTATTTTTCTATCCTTCTATTACCAATATATTCATTTTTTTACTTAAAACGAAAAATCAAAATATGTTAAATATTTGACTTTAATTTATACTTGTCTGCAATATTTTATATTTCTTTTTTGCCTTTTCCAAAAACAAACAATATTTTTGGCCTATTTTTATTTGCTTAGTTCCATAATCAACTCAACTTCAAATCATTCCATGGAGTAATTTTCTAAATCATTGCAAATATGCTAAAATTTCTGTCTTAATATATCTTGTATAAAACTTCCTTCTATCAAGAAATAAGGGGTTTTCATCTTTCCCTTACAAACTATATTTCTCCTTTCATATACAGAGATACATTCTTAAGTAAATTTTTTGTTTGCATACTCATCAGCAGAAGCTTCTTTCAGTTGGATGGATGTTAAGATGGGGATTATTTCCAAAGAGTCTCTAATTAAGATTATCAGGAAGACTTGGAGTATCTGTGGGTGCATGTGAAGCCAACGACAAAGATATGAATGCATTATCGTGAACACCCTGAAGGACCAATGAGATGTGGACAATTAGGCCAATATATTTTTATACCTCTTTTGCCATCCTACCCTTTCCCCCACCCTTCAGAAGCTAAAAATGATTGAGTAAAGGAAAGCACAATGTTCTATTTAATTTAAACAGGATTTTCCCAGGATAATGAAATTACAGCTTTCTCATTATGTCACATGAACCATTAAGAGCTATCAGACATTTGAATTTGTGTTAAGAATTCCAGATCACTCATCAAGGATGTTTCTAAAGCACAACCTCTGTTATTTATTGCTATGTTACTAGAGAATAGGAACTCTGGCTGCTTTGCTCAGATATTATAGACTCATGTCATTTCCATTCAAAGAGATTTTTCATAATGGTTATGACACATTCTCTTCTTTATGTGTCTCATGCTTGTACTATCAGTTATGTGCCTTCCTCCCCTTCAAAGAAATATGTGGCGCTGAAAACTATTACTGAAATACCTAAACACACTTGACCAATCCTCTTAACACAAAAGAGTGTCTTTAAATGAAGACTAAGTAGTTAATAATAAATAAAGATAGAAAACAGAAAACTGCTGCTTTATTGGCTGTGTGTATTCACGTGCATAGCTATATATAAATGAGAGCAGGAAACACCATTGTTTTCTTTTTGATAAAACAAGAACAAATGTGCTTACATTTTCTGTCTCTTGCAAGCACTTTTTTCCTGGTTCACCAAATGTAGGGAAAGGGAAAGGTAACAGTGTAACATATCCTGTGTATGGGTTACTTTGATTGTCTGAATTTTATGTAATTCATAAGTTTCTAGTTTTAAATTGAATATAAATTTATTATGTAGTTATTCTTTATTATAATGTTTAATTCAGGCACATATCCTGATAAATACTTTTTAATTTTGTACTTCTAGGATTTTAAATTTTAATATATATTCAAATGATTCCTTGCTGTTTGCACATTTAACTGGAATCTGGGCATGAAATAAAAACGTTTGCTAAATTGTTGGGAAAAAGCCTTAGAAATTATAGTCATGTAAACATTTTAATAAAAATATTGAAAATCATTTCAAACAATATGTTCTAGAATCAACTAGAATTGTATATTTGATTATTTAGTTAAAGAAAGTCAATCAAAACAAATCTCATGAGGAAGATAACATTTTAGACTTTCATGCTGACCTATAGCGGAGAAGGCAATGGCACCCCACTCCAGTACTCTTGCCTGGAAAACCCCATGGATGGAGGAGCCTGGTAGGCTGCAGTCCATGGGGTCGCTAGGAGTCGGAGACAACTGAGCAACTTCACTTTCACTTTTCACTTTCATGCATTGGAGAAGGAAATGGCAACCCACTCCAGCGTTCTTGCCTGGAGAATCCCAGGGACAGGGGAGCCTGTTGGGCTGCCGTCTATGGGGTCACGCAGAGTCGGACACGACTGAAGCAACTTAGCAGCAGCAGCTGACATATAGTTTACTTATTGACAGGATAAACCTGATAAAAGCAAATTAGAAAATGCAAATGACATTCAATGAAAGATGAAATCTCAAGACTTTGGAACTGGAGTGACAATGAGATATTTGGTCTTAAAATTTTGTTTTCAGACTTCTTTATCATAAAGTTTTGTCATAATAATCCCAGTTGATTTTTGCCCAAGGAAAAAAACAATACAATGGATAAAAGATAGTCTTTTAACAAGTGGTGTTGGAGCAACTAGACATACCCATCCAAAAAAAAAGAATCTCTTTGGAATGCACTCGACTATGAGTTAAGTATTTGCATCTGCTTTGTAAAAATTATTAACAAAAAAAACTCTCTGTGGCGATATGTCCTACACATTATACTCAAGATTTTAAAGAATCTGCTTGCAATGTAGAAGGTACGAGTTCAGTCTCTGGGTCGGAAAGATCCACAGGAGAAGGGAATGGCTATCCACTCCAGTATTCTTGCTTGGAGAATTCCATGGACAGAGGAGCTTGGTGGGCTACAATCCATGGGGTCACAAAGAGTCAGACATGATTGAGTGACCAACAGTTTCAGTTTTCACATATGTGTGTGTGTGTGTGTGTGTGTGCGTGCGCGCTCAGTCATGTCCGACTTTTGTGGTCCCATGGACTGTAGCCCGACAGGTTCCTCTGTCCATGGAATTTCCCAGGCAAGAGTACTGAAGTGGGTTGCCAAGTCCTACTCCAGGGGATCTCCTCTACCCAGGGATCAGACCGCATCTCTTGTAGGCAGATTCTTTACCACTAGCACCACATAGGACACTGGAATCCATATTTATTTATATATATACACACACATACACAAATATACACACATGCATACATATGTACGTATATATATACATTTGTACATATATATATATATATATATATATATATACTCCTAAGGTTTCTTGCCAGAGCCAGCATCATGAGCATATGACCTATGCCATCTCTTTTGGTTTAATACTTATCTGTCTCTATCTTAAAATTCTTAGTTTCTGAACAAGGAACTTCATGTTTTCATTTCTCACTGGGCACCACAAATTAATGTAGCTGACAGTAGACGTTTGGCCTATATTATATTACCCAAAAACTGGAACATGTGTGTTTGTGTGTATGTGTGTATGTGTGTTTGTATGTTGTTTTTAGAAGTAAATGACTTTTTGTATCAATTACCAAAGAAAATATAGCAAATAACTAAATTATGCTAGCAGTGAATATGTTTCAGTTTTTGTATTTATTTTGGATTGGTTTATTACAATCTCAGATCTTCTTTTAAAAAGCAGAAATAGGAAAAACTGAGTTTAGATAGATAATGGAAGAGGGTAGATTCATTTTCAAAAGTAAAAACAGTAAAGTTCTGGAGTTATACTACTTATGTCCAAAGACAGGATAAATCATTTATAATCTGTGTGACTTTGGGTAAATCCTCTCTGTGTCTCAATTTTCCCATCAATGAATAGAGATAATAGTAATACTTACTTTGTGAGGTTATTTAAGAAAAAAATGAGATGTAAAACACTTAGTGCAATATTTGTCAAAGAGTAAGGGCTTACTACTGAGATATTTTTATTCCCAAATGCCTAAATTCATTAGCACAGTGCTTTGTAGGTGCTAAAATAAATATTAATTGAATTGTCAAATTAAAAAAAAAATCTTAAAAGACATGCAAGAAAAACTTTTTACTGACAGAATTAAATAATGCATTTTCTACTATGTTATATTTGATACATTAGTCTTTCAGTAGTGACTCAGTAAATAGGGAGGCTGAGATGATGAGATAGCATCACCAACTCAATGGACAAGAATTTGAGCAAACTCTGGGAGATGGTGAAGGACAGAGGAGGCTGACGTGCTGCAATCCAAGGTTTTGCAAAGAGTTGGACATAATTTAGTGACAGAACACAATAGGGATCTTAGAATATTGACATTTTTATTACATATAAAGCCCTTGGATTTCCTTAAAAGAAAGTATACATAAATTCTTAGACATCAGACAATATTATTTATCCCTTTCAAGTAATTTTCATCCATTTTTAAAGCATAAAAAATTAGGAGGATATTTAAAAAACCAACAATCTTGACCAAAGTGTTATTTTTAGATATCAAATTTATAATGTCGATTCATATGTACAATTAAAATTTAAATATGTTTGTGTGTGGCCTGCATCTATTCCGTATAGAATAAAAACAACTTAAAACTGTGCACTAGGAAATATTAAGAAGTTTCTTGAGGATCCACTTGATAAAGGGTGCTGGAGAACTGGTGATCAGTGGACATCTCTGTGTGGGTATGTGATTTGCTATAAAGGCTTGGAAAGCACAAAGCCTCCAAAGCTAATGAGAATAATATTCATAATCCCAGTCATAAGCCTGGTAACACAGGGGTGATTAAATGTCACTCTCGGGGGAAGAAATAGATTGATTCTGTTTCATACGTGGTGGGGGGAAGCTACAACTTCCTCAACTATGGCATTAAATATATGGCTGAAGTTGGATTTCAAGCGGAGACTAGTGAATTGAAGAGAGATAATTAACTGCTTCTGTGAGGTATAAGCACTTACCACATGCGGTCGTGGTTATATTGACTAAGCATCTAATTTGGTATTAGTACATTTTAGTTTCTGAAAGTGATCTTCCTTTTATTTCCAACCTTCTAGCAACCACCTAATTAGATTCTCTCATCACACCGCCCATCATCACTGCTAACAATGCCCTTCATCAGCCTCAAGATGTACTCTCCATCTTTTAAATAACAGACCTCCATGAACCTGCAACCTTCCATTGGCCAGGAGAAAGTTCACCTATAGCTGGGGACCTCTACAATGCTTTCTCTGCCTTCAGCCAGCTGTATTTCTGTAACCCTAATAAACTGAGTTAAAAAAAAATTGGCAAAGATGCAATACTTCCTCTTCCATGTGTATGCAAAGTACTCTGGAATTAAGTATTTATTTACGTATCTATCACAAACCAATTCTAACCGATATTTTTCTCATTTGACCATTTTTAGAAAGGAAAGTATTAAACTAATTTTATTAATCCATGTTATCTCTTTAAAGATTTTATCACACTGTAACTATAACATATATACTATTCTGTTTAATCATTAACACAAAGTAATTCCCATAGAGGCAACTGAATACCCACTTCCGTATAACAGGTTTAGTTTGGATCAAGGCAGATTTGAGATAGGACAGAAATAGATATGTGTCCACAGTATTCACTCTCTTCTGAAAGGAACAATATCTCAAAATAATATGAATAATAAAAAGCTTTCCAGTTAACCAAAGACAATATTCTCTTTTTATTAGCCCTTTCAACTGAAGGTATTAATTAACTTGAGTTATCCACTTTGGATTGTTGTTGGTTCATACAACCTGAGAGGTTAAAAACAAAATGTGAACAATAATAATTTTAAAACAAATTAATTGGTTAGAATGATAAATGCATTTGTTTAATTGGGGCAGTATCAATGTTTATGCTCTAGTTCTCTTTCTTTGTTTCACAATGAATCATGTAATGGAAAACCCCAGTATGTTCATACCTTAAGGACTCACCACGAGTCTCTGTTTCTTCCCACTTCCTTATTGATTAAGGAGAAGTCAATTGCTGCACATTTGAAAATGTCTATATGAACTGCTGCTGCTGCTAAGTCGCTTCAGTCGTGTCCAACTCTGTGCGACCCCTTAGACGGCAGCCCACCAGGCTCCCCTGTCCCTGGGATTCTCCAGGCAAGAACACTGGAGTGGGTTGCCATTTCCTTCTCCAATGCATGAAAGTGAAAAGTGAAAATGAAGTCTCTCAGTCGTGTCCAACTCTTCGCAACCCCATGGACTGCAGCCTACCAGGCTCCTCCGTCCATGGGATTTTCCAGGCAAGAGTACTGGAGTGGGGTGCCATCGCTTTCTCTGCTATATGAACTAGAGTAGTGCAAATTTTAAATAATTTATATTACAGTATCAATTTAAGCATGTTGTAGAAATATGAAGCATATTTTGTTGTTGTTCTGTTCTTTTGCTTCAGTAACAAAGTAAACAGACTTTTAAAAGAAAGATGATTGGTTTGTCCAGCTGCATAGTGTAAATTACAAAAAACTAGGAGAATTGAGTTCTGGTCTGATATCTCTTCCATTAGGCCTTGGTGCCTCATGCATGCCATTGTATTAGCATATTAATTTTCCATGATACAGTTCAGATTTTAAAGTAAAATGAACTACACCTAGGTATTAGCTGTAAATTTAGCACACTATGATACTATAATCCAGTTTAGCAAAAGGAGAAAGAAAAAAAGACAGAAAAAGTAGAAAGAAATGAGGACAGAGAGAGAAAAAACAATGGTACCAGAGAAGCATTGTTTTGAACTTGGTATTTGTTAGCTGCAGAGGAAACAATGCATATGTACTCATAGTGTGTACAATCTGTTTCTTTGTGAGGCACTTAACCTTCCTGATTATTCTGTGTTCTTAAGTTTATCTCTCTCTTTTATACTCAGCATTCTAGTTTCTGTATGTCAGACAGATTCAATGTTTTAAGACTGTGTAGAGTCTCTAATTTTATCAAAAAGAGAGAGTAAAATATTATGGGCTACAGACACCAGTTTTCCTTAAAAAATCATAATTAATCATTATTACTTACAACTGTAAAGAATCCACCTGCCAATGTAAGAGACTCAGGTTAGATCCCTGGGTCAGGAAGATCCCCTGAAGAAGAAAATGGCAACCCACTCCAGTATTCTTGCCTGGGAAATCTCATGGCTAGAGGAGCCTGATAGGCCATAGTCCATGGCTTTACAAAAGAGTCAGACATGATTTACCGTCTAAACAACAACAACAACTTGTAATTATATATGTAGATGTTAACTAAAGCTATACACAAATATGTAAATTTTAAAACTGTCAACATTTTTAATTGCTTATGAATTTTAGCCCCGGCAAATGTTTACTATCATTAATAGTAACCCCAGTGGCCTTACAACTGGGGTTGCCATTGGCACTGGACTCTACTGGAAGTCTTTATTTGGAAAAAGCCCTCCTTATGAATGGAAATAGCCTTATATTCTCAGAGTGCTTTTGCTTCCTTTGTCTGGCATGTTCCAAACAAACTCTTCTTCTACAACAATCACTTCTAATTATCTTTTGCTAGAAAAACTTAAAACAGCAGAATCTAATCTTTGAACAGAACTCTTATGTTATCATTAGTATTTTTCTGTATTTAAGTTTCAAATAACTTATTTTTTAAATTAAATACAAAGTGTCCTGATACAGACATCTCAAAAAAAGAAAAAAATCACAGTGGTTTTTGGTCCACATAAACGAAAGTTTAGACTAGCCTGTAAAGGTTATTAATCATCTTGACCTAAAGCATTAAAATTTTTTGAAAGTTAATGTAGCATTTGAACCTTCATTTCTGAGTTCTTGGATAGTTTTTGGTGCAAGTCAGGCTGTAGAGTGGCTTATACAAAATCCTTAAAATTTATGCTACTGCAGATAGAAATAAGCATATGAGTCTCCGACTTCTGCTTTTCAATATTTCTTTTCCATTTTAAAAGCATAACCTTTTGATGCAACATATCTGCAATTATATAATTACATGATGCATATGCATCATGTTGAAATTACAGATGCTCCACTGTGCTCACATAGCTGACGGTGTAAAAATGCTACTATTCTATCCATTCATTGTAAGCAACCAGAAGATTAAAATGTTCCTGAGTGTTCTTAAGCCATTTACCAAAATGGTCAACAGACTGATTTTTATCACTCTTCCTCTCAGAAACATTTAAATAACTGTCCAATTAAATTCAATAGTCTTCATACGTGTTTATTATAGCAACTTTAGGCTAAAACACAGATTATTGGTTGTTTAAATTTCTGCTAATTCTACAAATTAATGAACAGATAAATAAATATTAGTTGACTGCTTCTTTGTCAATTCTAAGCCCCAAATCAAATACTAAAAGCAAAAAGGCCAGACCAAAATATGACCCAAACAAAATGAGCAGTAAAATCACCAACCAAATTTTACAGGGCATAGACAGATACTGAATTAAACTGATATTCTGTTTCAGTGGCAATAGTACTCCAGTGTCTTTTAGTTTTCATTGAGGCATCAAACTTTTAAGAGAAAATCTTAATGTGCTGTTTTGTTTTTTTCAATTAGACTCAGTTCAAATATGGTAGTATGTTATAGAGCCTTAAATGAGGCTTCTTAAAAATTTCCTTTTCGTAGATTAGAAGAAACAAAGAAGGATATGTGTATGTGCCCTCTGCTGGCAAAGCAAAGATCAGAATCTCTTTCTAGAGACAATAGAAACAAAATCCTGGAAGCAGAACACCACATTATATTGAAAGCTGTTTTACAGAGGGAGCAAAACACATTTGAATTAATTAAGTAAATGTCTTGGAAGAACCACAAGCAATTTTGGTATTGCAGTTTATAGCAAGGTTAAGTGAAGTTATTGGAAAATAACATAATATTTTCTACTCTTCAAAATTTTATTAATATATTAATTTGTTGAAAAACAATGAAGCTTATGTACCTAATTTGGCTAATTCCATAAAAGTTCTAGGAGACAAAATAAAGCTAAATTACTTTACAAGATTAATGTAAGCTTTGTAAGCTTCTGAAGCTAATTATAGACTGTCTCTCAATCTTAAAACTAGATAAATTTGGTATTTGTAGAATCAATACAATATTGATTTTTTAAAAATTGAGTTGAACTGATCTAACATTTCCTCCTATTTAAAGTCTCGAAAATAATGTAAAAACTAAATTTGTATAAGCTCATCAGTTTGAAGAAGGAAAAACTTTTTACAAAATGTAAAGATACAGAAAATAAAATTAATCTGCCTCAGGAATTTTGTAAACATTGACAGACAAATATCCCCCCAAAACTGAAAACACTTGCAGAGAATATAAATGAGTAATGGGGATGGGATCAATGCATTAGTGTCAACTCAGGAGAATGTGACAAATGGTGTCTTAGAAGAGTTGATTTGGGGCCTGGTGTTGTCTTCTCATCAAGTGTCTGGATGATAAACTACAGAACATATTGTTAAAATCTGAAAGTGACATTAAGGAGTTGAAGATAGATTTAGTCCCAATTTGGAAAATTTGGTGCTTTGGAGGTAAAAGTACCTCAGGAGTTAATCCGTTCAATGTCCTTTATTTTGCTAATGAGGAAATTGAGCCCCAGTAAGATTACGTAAGATCATAAAGATTGGAAAAAATCATAGTTTAATAATGAAATAATCAGATACAGAATGTAGTTCAATAAAGACAATAGTGGAGCTGTGCATTAGGAGGGAAAACAAAATATCCCATCAGTCTGGCAGAAAAATGGCTTATGATCATAGTTCATAACAAGTTGACCATGAAGCATTAGTCTGAGAGTACAGTATAAAATTTTTTCTTTAAAAAATCCCAGCCCAACAATATTAACAGACTAGAGGGAATTCAGAATGGAGGGAAATGTATAGCAAAAAATATATAAAGGAAATCAATTCCTTATGCTGTTACCAAATAGTTAAAAACTTTGATCAGTTACTTAATCTATTTGACCCTCAGTTTCTAAATATATAAAATGAACAGGTCAATTACGGGATCATTCCCTATCATTAGCTTTTTAGAAACTATGCTGTATTGGCTGGTATGCCTACTGACAGTGGGTTTCCTGAGGGGCACACACAGTAATACATTATTTTTAATTAAAAATTATATAACTTTATAAATTTGAAGAACAGTCACAAAACTAATTAATTAGTTAGAAAGCAACAGGATTTTTAGAGAATTCCCCTGGTGGCTCAGCTGGTAAAGAATCTGCCTGCAATGCGGGAGACCTGGGTTTGATCCCTGGGTTAGAAAGGTCTCCTGGAGAAGGAAAAGGCTATCCACTCCAGTATTCTGGCCTGGAGAATTCCATGGGCTGTATGTATAGTCCATGGGGTCACAAAGAGTCAGACACAACGGAGCGACTTTCACTTTCAGGGTTAAGGGAGAAGAAAGAGAAAAGGAGAAATGTGGAGTAGTCATGTCATCACAGGGTTGTATATCCAGGATAACAAATACTACAATTCTTTCATTTTACATATAAAGAAATAGGGAATGAGACAGTTAAATGATATGATTATAGTTAAAAGTTAACAAATGACAGAGAAGTATAGTCTCAGTCTAAGTCATACATTGCCTGTAACAGAGTAACAAGCTGTACTCCTTTACTGTGGTTAGAACCATAGGGCTGGAGAATAAGGAACTTAATTCCAAAGCATTCTCTCTATCTATAAGTTAAAAATCTATAAGTTAATGTCTAGCATCTAACAGTCTGGATAATAGATGGAAATTGACAATTTATTTCTTATATTTTAATTATTTTTTTCATCTTTACTTCACCTGCATATTTTCATAATGACATTGGGTATTTATTACTGGAAATTAAATTGTGAACATTAAATAAAATTTTCTAACAGCGTATTAGATTCTATTTAATACAAGCATACTGAGTTTACCATATAGCCACACTAGTAGTGAATAAGAGTGCAGCAGACAGTAACACATATGTTCATCAGTGAATTTTCTTATTGGTCTAACATCTTTAACAGACAGCGAGCTTATTCAGGTTTAATGTTTGTATTTCCTCAAAAAAATGTTATCTACCAAAAAGTAATGTTGAAGGGACAGTCAATGATTTGAATACATATGGAAATATGTATATAATAAACAAAATCTTCTCAACAAAGTAGCACGCCTTTCTTGATAAGTAAAATATCATCAAGGACCATTTGCCAGATGGAAGGGTGATACTGCAAGATGTAAAAGTGTCATGAGACGAGGAAATACAGCAAGAGACACGACAGAGTTGAATCAGAAAAAAGACCATGCAGATGGAGGCCAAGTTCTGACGAATATAACAAAATACGGTCAAGCTGTGTACCATATAAAGGAAATGGGAACTTATGGAGTGAGTAACAACTTAGCATTAGATGGCAAAAAGCACAAAAAAGAAAATTACAGATATAGCCATTGTTATTCACATTCTTTGTGAAGATGTTGGAGAGGCGGAAAGCCAAATTGAAACAATGTGTACAATCTACTAACAGCCAAGAGCGCCTAAATGAGGTATGACCAGATTGTCACACTTGCAGGTTATCCACTCCATTTGCAATGAACCATAACCTGTGGTAAAATCTAAGTAACACGGAGATAAAGGGAAGTAATGGCTGCTACATGGGAATGAGAAACAAAAACACAGTCTTCCACTTAATATTATATACAGAGCTGAACTTTCTAACATCGCTTGACTTCCTCTTGGGACAGTCATTTCTTTAGGAGGGATATGGATGAGAGGCATGCTCTGGAGTAGTATATTTTTCAAAAAGAGGAAGCTGACGAGTCTTACTGCCAGTGTAAATGTTGCTGGTGGCCAGTTTTAGAGGACCTTTTCTAGTTTGCTGTGTTAAGACAATGTGACTGCTTTTTAATCTCTCTTCAAATATCCAAGAACCACTCTGGGGAGCCACAGCTGGCCATCCATATCAGAATACTATAGGCAGTTCCATGCTTTATTAAGACAAAGGATTCTGGGTTTTATTCCTCCCCCCCTTTTTTTGTCTAGGTTATTTTGGCTTTCTATGAAATTCAATGGTACAGTGTAGTTAGTTATAATATTCATTGCTAGTGATTTTCATATTTCTTTAAAAATAAATTATAATGTTCAAATAAGATAAGCATCTATAATCAGAAGTGATTTTTTTATCTTTAAAAATTAATTTTATCAAGCTTCTCTGGTGGTTCAGTGGTAAAAAATCTGCCTGCTAATGCAGGAGACATGGGTTCAATCCCTGATCAGGAAGACCCCACTTACTGTGGAGCAACTAAGTCCATGCACCACAGCTATTGAGCCTGTGCTCTACAGCACAGGAGCCGTAACTACCGAGCCCAGGAGCACCAGCTACTGAATCCCACACATCTTAGAGCCCTTATTCCACAAGAGAAACCACTTCAATGAGAAACCCAAGCACCCACAACTAGAGGGTAGTCCTTGCTCTCTGAAACTAGAGAAAAGCCTGTGCAGCACCAAAGACCTAAGTACAGTCAAAAATACATGTTATTTAAAAAGCTGATTCTATCAAACAGCTGTTCATAATTGGAAAAAACCATGGCCTTGTGTATTGTCTAAGCAATCTATCTTTACCATATAATTTTCCTTGAAAGATACATACTGGAGGTACAGGAAAACTTTAGAACTGAAGTTCTGTAAATTTTGATTATCAGCACTAGTTGTTTCAAGGATCTCTGATTTGTTCCTGCATTATTCCCTACCATATTTCATTGACAGTTTCCATAACAGCAACTTGATCACACTCTCCCCCTGGTTAAGCCCCAATTTGCCTTTGTTTTAGGAAGTCAACTTATATATTTTGGAAGGTTCCCAATTTGGCCCATAACAAATTTTATTTAGAATAATACTGCAACAGAGCACAGTGAGCACAGCCCTTAACACACAGCCATTGCTGTGCATCATTACTCTGCACCCTGTTACCAGGCAACGGGTCCTGCTCAGCCATTGGTTGGTGCCTCAGTTGGCCCTGCCCACAAACAACCGTCACTGAGTGACCGTTAGTAGCACTGCTCTGTTACTGGTCAGTGCTGCAGTGTAACGAACTGTCTATGAGGAAGGCTTAGTGAAGCGATTCAGCCAACGGTCGTCAGGTGGAGAGAGAGGTAAGAGAGAGTCAGGCCTTCTCCCAGAGGCCCTCTGGCTCACCTGACCTTGGGCCAGTGGGTGAGCTGGGGGGCCCAGGGAACAAGCTAGGGGCTGTGTCCCATGCAGCTCCAGAGCCTTTGCCTTATCCCAGGCCTTGAGGCAGTGGTAGAAGCAGCAGTTGGCCTGCGTTGCAGGACCTGGTCCCCCCCCTCATCCTTTGGGAGGCCTGAGGAGCCTGAGGGTCAGTTGGGCGGGCACCTGGATCCCTCAACGATGACAGCTGGGCAGGTCTAGGGACCTGGCCCTGAGGAAGCCGCCAGCTAAGATCTGGCTCCTCTTAGCACGGACCGCACAGAATGGTACCTCTGAGGGGAAAGTTGTGCCTTGGGACCTTACCCTTTCTTGTCAGAACAAAGAGTAACATTTGGTAGAGATTTACAAGAACTTCATTACTTGACCATGACCCGACCTCAAGAACAAAGAATCTAACACCAAAAAGTGTGTAACAGCTCACCATGCCCCTCCCTCACCTTTCCTAGCAAAGGGCTTTGCTGCAAGGTTTCAGGGATTTTTAAGGCAACTCCTTGCAGGGCCCTGTAACAAACCTTTCTCTGTTTCAAACTCCAGTGTTTTGTTGTTGTTTGGCCTCACTGGGCATAGGGCACAAGGACTTGTGTTTTCGATGACAACATCTCTTTGTAAAAGCATTAGAACTGGGACTATATTAACTCTTTAATACATTATAAGGCAATATATTAAATCTCTTTCACAGAATCAACAAATTATATAAACTCATGTGATCTGGAGATAACTCCCCATTTAGCGTGAAAGAAATGAAAGCCTGGCCCACAGAAGTGATTTGTTCAAATTCACTCCACTGTGTCACTCCATAATAAGTGCTTGTGCTGAGCTGTGCTTAGTTGCTCAGCCCTGTCTGACTCTTTGTGACCACATGGACTATATAGACCGCCAGGCTCTTCTGTCCATGGGGATTCTCCAGGCAGGAATACTGGAAAAGGTTGCCACGCCCTCCTCCAGCAGATTTTCCCAACGCAGGGATCAAAGCCAGGTCTCCCGCATTGCAGGCGGATTCGTTACTATCTGAGTTACCAGGGAAGCCCAAGAATACTGGAGTGAGTAGCCTATTCTTTTCTACAGGGGATCTTCCCAACCCAGCTATCAAACCAGGGTCTCCTGCATCGCAGGTGGATTCTTTAGCAGCTGAGCTACCAGGGCAGTCCATAAGTGCTTAGTATACTTTATTATGGGTCTTCCCTTGTAGCTTAGTCGGTAAAGAATCTGCCAGCAATGCAGGAGACCTGGGTTCGATTCCTGGGTCAGGAAGATCCCCTGGGGAAGGAAATGGCAACCCACTCCAGTATTCTTGCCTGGAGAATCCCCATGGACAGAGGAGCCTGATAGGCTACAGTCCATGGAGTCTCAAGAGTTGGACACAACTTAGCGACTAAACCACCACCACCATACTTCATCACTCATTATATCAACACAATTTAGTGTATATATATTGGATTTTCAACACTGTGATAGCACTGTGGAGTTTGTGGCAGACACAGGAAGAAGTAGTTCTGTCCTTATGGAGCTTACAGCCACAGAAAAAGTACTAGTATTCCAAAATAATATGCCAAAAATATAAAGCACACCTGTGATAAATACTACAAGAGAATTTCATAGTGTGGTAAGAATCAACAATAGGGTGACTTATTTGAGTTAATTAGAACAATTTCCCAGCAGAAATAAATGAGCTAAGGGCTGAATTTTGAGGAATTGCCAAATAAAAAAGGGAGAGAAATTTGTAAGTAGGAAGGTCCCATGGCGGTGGTCTACAAAGCCCTACCTGTGTGTAGCCTCCATTATCTCTTTGACATCTCTGCTCTGCTCGCCCTCCCCACTCAGCCTCAGTCGTGCTGTCTTCTGAGCAGGTAGAGCTTCTGCTTAACACTCTTAGCCCTCATCCACACAATATCTCCTCAGTCATGCGGTATCTTCTCAGCTAGCTCCTTAACATTCCCAGTGAAGCCTCTCCTGACCATCTTATTTTCCATAACACTAAAGTCTGCTCCATTATGTCCTCCAGTATTATGTGGCTTGATTAACCTTTTTTTCTCCTCATATTGCTTTTTCACACAGTTTATGATTTATATGTAATATGTATTGTGTATTGATTGATTCTTCAGCTAAAACACAGGATCTGTTGAGGGCAGTGATCTTTGTCTAATGTATACCAAATACCACAGACAGATACATAGTAACTGTTCAAAAAATACATATTGGTGAAACTGACTTACTGATTGCTGAAGGAAGGCTTCAGTCTGGAGCATGAAGTTTAGAGAGGTAGAGGCCAGACCTGGCAATCTTGTGATGTTTTGTAACTGAGGGGGGAGAGAGAGAGAGAGGAGAAAAGAAGAGAGGGGCCATTAAAAGATTTTAAGAAGGGGAACAGGGGAATCTGAGTAGATTTAAATTTTGAAAAAGTACCCTGGTATTAGCTGCTGTAGTAATCCAGGCAAAAGCTTAGGTTAGGGTGACAGGGCAAGATGGAAAGCAAAGAATGGAGTCAACAGAAATTTAGGAGGTAAAATGTTGGTTACACAAAGAAAGTTTGTGTAGCCAAGAATGCATCCTTTTTCATGATTCCTCCCATGTTCTTTCTATTAGAGAGAGAGAAAAGAGCATGGATTTTATTTTTAGTAGGATCTCAGCATAAATTCTGATTTCAAAACATACTAAGTAACTCTGAACAAGTAACTACCCCTGAAACCCTCAAATAGCTGTCTATGCACAAAGTGACACACTTCTGGGCAGACTTTCTGTAAATATTAAATTAGAAGTGTATGTCAAGCACCTAGCAGTCAACAAATAGAAGCTGTTCTTAATAGCATCTTTCTCTGTATAATAACTTTCTTTAGAAAAAAAAAAGCTGTTTTATAAGGTTTGATCTGCATTTTGGCTTTTCTTCAAATTGTCACTTATGAATGTTGCAATAAGCAGCAATGTCTTGCTGCTACTACTATAAAACAGAGCATCTACTGTAATTGTCACCTTCAGAAATGCACTATATATGACAAATGTAGTAATAACGGCCTCTAATTGTCACCTCCCTCCTTGACACTAGCTTGACCGTATGATTGATTCTGGCCAATGCAATAGCAAATATGACTTAAGCTGAGGCTTGAAAAGCACTCCCACTGTGGGACTTCCGTCTTTGTTGCTCCTGCGTTCACTGTGACTGTCCTCTGTCAAGAAGTCCACTCTAGCCTCCTGGAGGATGAGCGACCACGTAGAACTGAGATGAGCTATCTCAGCTGTAGCCCCCAAGCTCAAGAAGAGTGCGAGTGAT
This sequence comes from Giraffa tippelskirchi, assembly GCF_054371585.1. Classification (NCBI taxonomy): domain Eukaryota; kingdom Metazoa; phylum Chordata; class Mammalia; order Artiodactyla; family Giraffidae; genus Giraffa; species Giraffa tippelskirchi. The sequence goes on along the minus strand of NC_137275.1, from coordinate 76,069,071 downwards.
CATTTTTATGATGTCATCCTAGACCAAACGGCCCCAGTCGAGATATACTTCCTAACCACAGAGATCACCCAAACTGATTCAGACCAGTGGAATTGCCCAGTAGATCTTGTGGCTTGTGAGAAAGACTAAAAGTTTCTTGATTTAGGCTACTAAGATTTTGAGTAATTTGTTATGAGGCAAAATCATTTGATTGACATATCAATGTATCTCCAGTCCCTAGCAAGATGCCTAGAACATAGTGAATAATCAGTAAATACTCCAAGAATTCTGAATCTTTATTTAATGACCTTAAAACAACATGTGATGGGATCAATTGCTTAAAGTTAATGTTTTGAATAAAAAACAATTTTTCTTCAGTAGTTACTATAACATAAGTTATCAGATACAAATTTTTCTGCCTTGGTAACAGTGTTACAAACGTTATTTTCTTAAACTTTTGTGTGATTTATAAGCCATAAAGATCAAATATAATTTTGGTTCTATGTTAATTGTGAAATTTTAGTTTGCATGAATTAATAACTAATTATGAATGTCAGGAAAATACTTTACATACATATCTAAGTATGCACTTAAAAGTACATTTATATATAAAAGTGCATTTATATTTGTGTGTGTATGCATATATGTGTATGTATATATATGGACATGAGTTTGAGCAAACTCCAGGAAATAGTGAATGACAGAAAAGCCTGGTGTGCTGCAGTCCATGAGGTCGCAAGTAGTTAGACACAACTTAGCGACTAAACAATGACACATATATGGATGCAAGTGATTGAATTTTACATTGGGAAGATTAAATAAAATTATATGGCTTGGAGAGCAGTCACAGTTGAGAGAAAGAGTTGGCTAAGACCAGCTGTGGAGAAATTTGAATAAAACTTGAAGACTAATATATCACTTAGAATAAATACCACAGTCCTTACAACACTTATTGTGACTTATGAGGCCCTACCTATACTGTTACAAGTTACTCTCTGATTTCATTTCTGATTACCTCCTTGTTTTCTCCACTACAGCTCTGACGGTCTTTTTGTTCTTCAAACTTGCCAAACATGTTTACCTCAGGGCCTTCGCATTTACTAATTCCAATGCCTGGATGCTTTTTCCAAATAGTTACATGGTTAGCTCACTCACTTTCTTCAGGTTTATTCTTAATAACCACTTAATCAACAAAAACTTCCTTGGTTGACCTATTTAATGTCTCAACATCCTTTCAAGATGTCTCTGATTTATCCCACTTCTCTGATTTCAATTTTCTCCTTAACATTCATCACTGTATCAAGTGCTATACATTTTACTTATCTATTTTCTTTATCATCTACCTCCGCGCACTAGAATATAGCCAAATAAGGATAGAGATTTTATCTAAAGGTTTACTACTTTATTCTCAGTACTTAGAACAGTGACTGACATATAATAAAAGCCTGCTAATAATAAATAAATGAAAGACAAGTGTTCTTATTCCTAGATGTTTCAGTGTCTGTGGATTACCTGGACATTTTATAGAACTTTGGTATAACTATAGATATAATTGCAGTTTTATTGGGAGAAGGTCCATGACTTTTAGAAGATTAACAGATTACTTAGAGCAGTAAACCAAAATGCTACAAAGAATTGATCTAAAGAATTTAAAATATTTTTTGAAATGGAGAGGTGAGAGCTACTGAAGCTTTTTAAGAAGGGGAGAAATAAGAGAATGGTACTAAAGGAAGGTTAAGCAGACAGAATGATGGATTCAAATAAGGATAGATTAAAGGCAAAGAGACCAGTCAGGAGATTATTGTAGTAAGTAAAACAAGAATTAATGAGGTCTTGAACTGAAAGCATGGTTTTGGGGAATGAAAAGAAGTGTTCATTCTCATTATGTGCAAATACCAGCAGTAATGGCTACTATGTTACAGTGATAGCATTGCTGAAATGGAAATCAAGTATCATAGTAAGAAAAATATATTCCTTTTTAAAACTAAACAAAACTTCAAATAGTGAGATGCTATGGGCTGAGATAACCTCACTACATTAAACAGAGAAGTCTTTCACCATAATGCCCCAACCAATTTCAACTTTAATCCACAGGTCATCTTTTCTCTCTGCCTACTAAGGCCATTGTGAGTGGTTTTGATTGTGAGAAAGATGGTGGGCATTATTTGATTAGTCTCATTACAGGGACTGGAGTAAGAAAAAACAACACATCACTTACCAGTTTTACTCTTTTGATTTAATTAGCCATGAATATATTTAAATATTTTCACTTTCAGCTAGATAATTAAAGTAACATTATTTGGAAAGTATCTTAATGGAAATTATTTGAAATGTTTCACTGACTATTGTTCCCTGCAGCAGAGAGAAATAAACACATAATCTTGAGAACTGACTTCTCACACTAAGTTAATTCTAAGTCCTATTTTTTTGTGCATTTTGTGTTCTCATCAATAATTTATCTGTGTAATTTTGGTAGAAAATAATACTTTAAATTATCCATTGGTTAAATTCTCATGAAAAAATTCTTTAAGAATGTTGATGCTATCTTTATAAACCTCCAGCACCATGCTAGATAATCAATTTTGAAAACACAATGGTAAATAATTATTTTCATTTTCTCAAATTGTTCCAAAGGGGCCAGAATACATGGTGAGTCATGAGCTAATATAGTGAATAATCAGAAATTGAACAATACAAATGTTAGCTGCTATTATTTGAGGAATTGTTAGTAATGCAATGCAATTCAGCAACTGGGGAGATGCTCTTCACTCTTGAATTTCTTTGCACGTGCCGGGAATTTGATGCCATTACTGCTCTTTTCCTAACAGGCCCAAGGCAGATGTCCCTTCTCTTCCTTGAACAAATCCTAGATTCTGATCTTGACCTTTAATTTACCAATCTTGATAGTACAATATTCCTTCAGTTTCTGCAACTGGATATGCAACTGGTCCAGTGCATATATCCCTTACACAGTGTTCATGGATTTTCTTCCAAAGGAGGTTCCCACTGCAAAACACATATACTTCCCTTCTTACTCTGGCCCTTCTCCCTCTTACTCTGGCCCTTCTTCTCCCCTCTCACAGTACTTCTCCTTCTCAATCAGTTCTTTGCATCCAGGTCCAAACTGTCTTCTCAGCCCTCAGGATTCAAATATACCTTCCATGTTGCTGAAGATATGATCATACTATTAACTTTCTCATTTCCCATTACTTTCACAGGTTGTACTTTTTTATTCTTTTCACTATGCTGCTCTCTCTACCTGCTAAACGTTCTCATTCCTTGTTTTAGTTTCACTGAATCCCTTCTCTTGCCTAGGAAGACTCCTCCTTCATGTATTTTTACTGAACATTCTTTCATCATATAGTAATGTTATGCAATTCCTTGGTCATCTTTTATCTCCAGTGTCTAACATAGTGATTGGTGCACAATTTGTTTTGACAGTGATAATACTTTCAATCAAATGATGATTCTAATGATGGAAATTTCAGGTTACGTAAGTGAAAAAGGAAAGAAATGTCTTTTAAACTGTGCCACATAAGTTTAAGGTGGGCTTAATCACTGCTATTCAACCACTACACTTAGAAACCTTAATCTGCCTTTGGGGCTTCCCTCGTGGCTCAGCGGTAAAGAATCTGCCTGTAATGCAGGAGCCTCAGGAGACGTACGGAGAGGGCAATGGCAACCCACTCCAGTACTCTTGCCTGGAAAATCCCATGGACAGAGGAAGTGACTTAGCAGTAGTAGCAGCAGCAGGAGACGTAGGTTTGATCCCTATGTCAGGAAGATCCCCTGGAGTAGGGCATGGCAACCCACTCCAGTATTCTTGCTTGGAGAAGCCCATGGACAGAGGAGCCTGGTGGGCTACAGTCCATAGAGTCGCAAAGAGACGGACACAACTTAGCACACACACTTGAAATCTGCCTTTGGCTCAGCCATTCTCTGGATTCTGGCTCCCATAATAAGGTCATGTCGACATCTAGAAATGAAAGAAGAGAAAAGGAAAAGTTTTCGGGAAAGAATCAAGGAAACTGCAACTTGGCTTCTAATGACTTCTGGAACTATAGAAAGCTGGGCAGGAAAAGCACTGGCTCTCAAAGGATACACACAAATGCCAACCATTTAAACCCTTGCTGTGACTAAGCAGGTAAAAAAAAATAAAACAGCAAAAACATAGCCTCTCAAAAAAGAAGAGGTACTTGGCTCCCTCTGTAACAAAGGAAATTTCAGTAGCCATGACAGATGCTTTCATCCAGCTATTGCATTCTAGAATACAAATACTGGACCATCCCAGGAATTCTTGGCTGTCTGACAAGAGAGTCATCAAATCTCACTGTCTACTCAAGCTAACCACTTGGAAATGAACCTTCATGCTAAAATGAGCCACCTTGTGTATATACATCCAGACACACTGGCATAGTAGCCCTGATTCAAAACTAAGATTCCTGTGTCTTAAACTTTAACTAGAAGCATATAGTGAGTCCAACTGCTAGAGTTGCAGAAAATGTTTTAAGTTTCTGGAATGAATCCCTGATACCTAAGAACTAATATTGGACTGCATTTCACATAAAGGGTCAAGTTTCATTAAAGAAATGAAATGATAATTGTTACATAATTTGAAATAATGACATTTAAACATTAATGTATATATGTATTATAGATGCTCTTTAACATTTAGACATATTCTCAGTATTTTTACATAAAACCAAACTAGAAATATACAGTAAATCTACCTTTCAAAAGCAAATTCCATATTACTATTCCTTTTGATTACTATTTTTATCTAAAGTAATATACCTTTAATATGATTTCTATATCTTATAGTGGAGAAACAATGAAGCTATTTCATTAACAGTACTATTGAAAAAATGTTGCACATGTCCCTACCTTCCTCACAGTCTCATGAGAATTTGAGGACAATATGAAAAACAAAGTATTCAGTGATTATTGATTCAGTGATTCCCACTCTCCTTTCTCTTCCTGGCAACATCTATGAATCATGCTTCATATAAGATTTGAAAACAAGGGGAGGGCACTAAAATAATTCATATACATAAACATAACAGTGTATTATTTGATCTTTAAATTTTGCCTACCTTGTGTTTTACTTTGCTATCATTTGTTTATGTTTTGAAAATGGGTCTGTTTACTTCTAAGAAATAGATTCTAAAATAGGATTACCAGAGCATCACTCAACAAAAACAGCACCAGTTAAGGAATCTGTTTATCTAAAATTCATCTAGCTCTACTCCACTAGGAAGAGAAAGATGCATTCTTGGCTCTTGTCCTCAACATTTTAAAGAACCCTATGTCCTTCTGAGAGTACTCTGTATTTTTAAATTTTGGGATCCTATTATAAAATTACATGGCAACTTTATTTCCATTCTGTGTAAATAGCTTAGCATCTCAACATATTAGTTGAGCAATAGTTTCCTTGATAAGGAAGAAGAAAGGAAGGAAGGGAGGGAAGGAGGAAATAAAAGTCAATCTGAAATAAGAAGATTTGCCATTATGCTCCAAAGCCAAAGCCACACCATCTTCAGTGGACAACAGCAGAAATTATCTCATTGTGACCTCTAGTGTTGGCATTTGTGGGTTTTGCAGGCACCACATAGGTCAGCCTCAGCAAGAAGCAGAGGTGATAGAGGTGTTAGTAGGTGGCAGTGAGGAGTGGTGCTGATAGAGGTGATGATCAGGTTTCATATGGGTTGCTCAGTAATGGAGGGCTCAGAACACATGGCTTATCCCAGAGCACATGCAAGCCACTTCTTGGGACTCTGCCTAGTATGCAAAAAAGTCTTTGAAGAAGATAAAGATACTGTGTTTTCAAAGAAATAGTTTTGCTTATTCTGAATATCACCACATATTTATATGTAAACTGGAGTAGCTAGCAGAAATAAAAGTTGCATTTTGATTCAAGAGGAAATTAGACTGATGAAAATGAGACATAAGTCTGAAAGTGATTTTTTTTGAAAAAGTATTTATTCAAGGAGACCACAAAATCTAAAGCCAAAGGAAAAAAGAAATGGTCAAGTTTTGAGATCACTTTTATTAATAATCAGTGTAAGGTATTTGTGAGAGATACAAAGATTCTTTGAGTGCTCTTAAAATCAGTCTCAATTTCCTCTGCCCCAATCCTTCTTAGAGTCAATAGTCATATGATGTCTACTAAATGGCATGGCTTTTCCAGCTGATAATTTGTTGTGGACTTTTCTTTATGGAGACGCTCTGTACGGTCAGCGAAAACAAGACCAGGAGCTGACTGTGCCTCAGATCATGAACTCCTTACTGTCAAATTCAGACTTAAATTGAAGAAAGTAGGGAAAACCACTAGACCATTTAGGTATGACCTAAATCAAATCCCTTATGATTATACAGTGGAAGAGAGAAATAGATTCAAGGGATTAGATCTGATAGAATGCCTGAAGAACTATCGATGGAGGTTCGTGACATTGTACAGAAGACAGGGATCAAGACCATCTCCAAGAAAAAGAAATGAAAAAAAGCAAACTGGAAGTCTGAGGAGGCCTTACAAATAGCTGTGAAAAGAAGAGAAGTGAAAGGCAAAGGAGAAAAGGAAAGATATACGCATTTGAATGCAGAGTTCCAAAGAATAGAAAGGAGAGACAAGAAAGCCTTCCTCAGTGATCAGTGCGAAGAAATAGAGGAAAATAATAGAATGGGAAAGACTAGAGATCTCTTCAAGAAAATTAGAGATACCAAGGGAATATTTCATGCAGAGATGGGCTCAATAAAGGACAGAAATCATATGGACCTAACAGAAGCAGAAGATATTAAGAAGAGGTGGCAAGAATACACAGAAGAACTATATAAAAAAGATCTTCATTACCCAGATAATCACCATGGTATGATCACTCACCTAGAGCTGGACATCCTGGAATGTGAAGTCAAGTGGGCCTTAGGAAGCATCACTAAGAACAAAGCTAATGGAGGTGATGGAATTCCAGTTGAGCTATTTCAAATCCTAAAAGATGATGCTGTGAAAGTGCTGCACTCAATATGCCAGCAAATATGGAAAACTCAGCAGTGGCCACAGGACCGGAAAAGGTCATTTTCATTCCAATCCCAAAGAAAAGCAATGCCAAAGAATGCTCAAACTACTGCACAATTGCACTTATCTCACACGCTGGTAAAGTAATGCTCAAAATTCTCCAAGCCAGGTTTCAACAGTATGTGAACTGTGAACTTCCAGATGTTCAAGCTGAATTTAGAAAAGGCAGAGGAACCAGAGATCAAATTGCCAGCATCCGTTGGAATATCATAAAATTGAGAGTTCCAGGAAAACATCTACTTCTGCTTTATTGACTATGCCAAAGCCTTTGATTGTGTGGATTGCAATAAACTGTGGAATATTCTGAAAGAGATGGGAATACCAGACCATCTGACCTGCCTCTTGAGAAATCTGTATGCAGGTCAGGAAGCAACAGTTAGAATGGGACATGGAACAACAGACAGGTTCCAAATCTGGAAAGGAGTACGTCAAGGCTGTATATTGTCAACGTGCTTATTTAACTTATATGCAGAGTACATCATGAGAAATGCTGGGCTGGATGAAGCCCAAGCTGGAATCAAGATTTCTGGGAGAAATATCAATAACCTCAGATATGCAGATGACACCACCCTTATGGCAGAAAGCAAAGAAGAACTAAAGAGCCTCTTGATGAAAGTGAAAGAGGAGAGTGAAAAAGTTGACTTAAAAGTCAACGTTCAGAAAACTAAGATCATGGCATCTGGTCCTATCACTTCATGGGAAATATATGGGGAGACAATGGAAAAAGTGGTAGAGTTATCTTTTTTGGCTCCATAATCACTGCAGGTGGTGACTGCAGCCATGAAATTAAAAGACGCTCCTAGCAAGAAAAGTTATGACCAACCTGGATGGCATATTTAAAAGCAGAGACATTTCTTTGCCAACAAAGGTCCATCTAGTCAAGGCTATGGTTTTTCCAGCAGTCATGTTTGGATGTGAGAGTTGGACTGTGAGGAAAGCAGAGCGCCAAAGAATTGATGCTTCTGAACTGTGGTGTTAGAGAAGATTCTTGAGAGTCCCTTGGACTGCAAGGAGATCCAACCAGTCCATTCCAAAGGAAATCAGTCCTGAATATTTACTGGAAGGCCTGATGCTGTAGCTGAACCTCCAATACTTTGGCCACCTGATGTGAAGATCTGACTCATTTGAAAAGACCCTGATGCTGAGAAAGATTGAGGGCAGGAGGAGAAGGAGATGATAGAGGATGAGATGGTTGGATGGCATCACCGACTCAATGGACTTGAGTTTCAGTAAACTCCGGCAGTTGGTGATGGACAGGGAAGTCTGGTGTCCTGCAGTCCATAGGGTCGCAAAGAGTCGGACACGACTGAGCAACTGAACTTAACTGTTTCATTCTTCTCCCTGTTTGAAATTTTATTTAACAGTTTTATTAAAAGAAAATAAAATCCTCCTTTCTCAAAACATCTTACAGCTACTGATTAGAACTAAACTTTACTCATAAAGGGAAGAAAGGACTGGTAAAAGCCGGTGGAAGCACTTCACCTTCTGTGTACTCATTTCAACTCAGGTGAGTTTTTTAGTAACTAAAAGCAATTTCATTTGACTTTCTCGATGACCTTTCTGAGATTATGTATTGGCAGCTTAAGGTACCTTGTAGAGGAACTGGCCATCTTTCAAAAGCACCAACATAATTGGCACTCCTTCCAATAACCTTTTCAGAGTCACAAGGGTAAGTGAAAACAGACCAAACCAAACATTCAAAATGGTCTTTCTTGGGCAAGGTCAAAGTCTTTTTTTGTTTGATTTTTGTTGTTTTGTTTTATTGTTTTATTTTTTGTAAGAGGGAGCTGCACTCATAATTCTGTCAACCTAGAACCTTTTTTAAATATGGAGATAAAACAGAGTAAATCCATCATTACATTTATTTCCTGTACTAGTAACAATCCGGAGAAGGCAATGGCACCCCACTCCAGTATTCTTGCCTGGAAAATCCCATGGACGGAGAAGCCTGGTAGGCTATAGTCCATGGGGCCGCTAAGAGTCGGACACGACTGAGCGACTTCACTTTCACTTTTCACTTTCATGCATTGGAGAAGGCAATGGCACCCCACTCCAGTACTCTTGCCTGGAAAATCCCAGGGACGGAGGAACCTGGTAGGCTGCAGTCCATGGGGTCGCGAGACTCGGACATGACTGAGCGACTTCACTTTCACTTTTCACTTTCATGCACTGGAGAAGGAAATGGCAACCCACTCCAGTGTTCTTGCCTGGAGAATCCCAGGGACGGGGGAGTCTGGTGGACTGCCGTCTATGGGGTCGCACAGAGTCGGACACGACTGAAGCGACTTAGCAGCAGCAGTAACAATCACTGTAAGAGATACAGAGAAAAATATTTAGTGATCAAAATCTGAACACAAAAATGCTCCTTAAGTCTCTTCATGGTCAAAACACTACAAATGATATAGCTAAGCGCTGAATGCAAGAAAAGTCAGGGGCGTTATTTTCTTAACTAGTATGAGTATCATAGGGCCAACTGTGTCATTCTGTTCCTCCATGATCTGCTAATTACTGGAATACATGACAGTAAATTAATTGGGGATATTTTTGTTTAATCCTTGGCATGGGGAGAGTTGAATTGCTCCTGCTTCTGGCCCACTGTGTTTCACCATCTGGAAGGCCACAAACCGCCGGAAGTGCCCCCTTCCTCCCAAAGAAAAAACGAAAGATAAATGCTTTTGAACACTGCCTTATGCCTGTTTAAGCATCAGTTTCTGATTATACACAGTAGCTTATTCTACCCCTCCCCCTTACTCTTTTCATTTCCCTCCCTCCAACTCTCCTGACAAGGAGAGAGAAAGAAGGAAATCTTACATGTTCTACACTCCTGTTATGATCCCCAGTGTGGTGCCATTAAACACTACCCTTTCTGAGTGGGTCTAATTGGCCAATATATGGTGCTTTCTATTGATGCTTTTTAGTCACTAAAGAGTTTGATGTACTTACATGTATATAATGCAGCATATGAAGGTCATTTTCTTCACCCTTATTGTTCTGCCATTTAAATAGTTATTCTATGTGACTCTCCATGTAATTAACTGGTTTGGTAGCAATTTCAAGGACTTCAGAGAGACAAAGGGAAAACTGAAAAATGCCACATTTGTGAATTGGTTTGCATTCGGATTACTTGTCTTTTCCCTAGACCACCAGATGTCAGCCTAAATTGAAGAATGGAAAAGAAACTGTGTATCAGAGTGTTAGTGTCTAGTGTGCCAGATGGAGTTTTACACAACCCTGCAGGAATAGTTAGCCAGCAGTAGTTAAAATTCAGTGTTAGAAATAGCACAAGTGACATTGCACGCACTGTAGCACTTTTTGATTATGGAACTTAATTGTATCATAGATCATTGATAGCTTAATTTATGAGGATTGATTTTGTTAATTCAAGCAGTTCAAAAGTCACTGTTAAAGCTTCAGTCCATTTAATTGTATCTGACTTAAGCTTTACTCATGCTCTCAGAAGACAAATGGCTGCATAGAGGTAATACATTTTTATTTTTTCTGCTGTTTATCCATTCATTTCTGTGTGTATACTTTTCTGTGATTTATGTTTCGATGAGTTGCTCTCAGTTGAACTAAAAAAGTGCAGATGTTAAACTCTTTTGAAAATGTCACTTTTGATTTCATGACCATGGGAAAACCAACAACCATAGAATGTTAAAGATTTTCCTCTCAATGTTACTATCCATTTCAGACTGGAAGATCTCAGGTGTTACTTCTTTGGACCAAATTGTTGTAAGCTAATCTAATACAAGTGGTCTGCTATATTTATATAGGGAAATTCCCTATATTCCATGGAGGGAAATTCCATGAACACATGCATTAATAAAAGCAGTCAAGAATATCTTTAATTTTAATTGTATTTTTACTTTAACATAGGAACATGAGTAATATGACTTCCTAGGTGGCACAGTGGTAAAGAATCTGCCTGCCAATGCGGGAGATGCAAGAGACATGGGTTCAATCCTTGGGTTAGGAAGATCCCCTGGAGTTGGAAATGGCAACCCACTCCAGTATTCTTTGCCTGAAAAATTCCATGGACAGAGGAGCCTGGTGGGCTACAGTCCCTACTAGGGTTTTGAAGAGTCAGATGACTGAGAGTGTGCACACACCCACACAAGTAATATGTTAAATTGAAAAACAGAGGAATTAATTTAAATGATTAAGCCAGTTCATGTGTATGTATGTGTGTGTGAGAGAGAAGGAGATATGTATATTTTGCACTGATAGTTTATTTAGAATTCAATCTTGCTCAAGCTGGCTCTCATCATTAATGTATCAAATGAAATGAGGTTTTTCTCCCTCTGTCTCTTCACCTTCTCCTTGAATTTTTAACTCTGATGTTATTTGAACACCAGTAGCCAGGTTCTTATCTTTTTTTCACCCCACTGAGCTATGAAATCCAAATTTCCTTTGAAGCCAATGATAATGATAATAAAACCTCACATTTGCTTATCATTCTGAAAATAAAAGAGCTTAAAATACTCTACAGACACAATCTTATTAACCTCATAATAAAGTCCTTTTAGATATAGTGAATGCAAATTTCAAAAAAGGTTAAAGGTTTGCTCCATTATTGATGGCAGGATCAAATCAAACTCCTTATTTTATCTCAAAAGTGGCTTTGATATCTGAACTTAATTTTTAAATCAGATTAGCAAGAAAGAGGGACAAAATAAGAAGCTGGCCCTTTATTCAGTTTTTCTTAGTCCTTAATAAGAAAATCTTCTATAACGATTTTCTATAATAGAAAATAACATCTGAAGACTTAGGTTTGATTATATCCTACTATTATGTTTGTATATTTTGAATCTCAAATATCTAATGTATATGTATATGCTTTAGCAATATTATAATAACCAAGAGGCATATTAATCTCTAGCACATTATAAACAGCCTAAGGTACAGGTTTTGTAATATCCCCCCTGCACAAAAATCTTCATATGATAGAGATACTACTGTCTAAAAGATGATAGGATATTCTTACTTCTTTCCCAACACAACCACAATGTACATTAAGAAAAATTTAAGAATAGATTTGATTTGCTAATTGTAATTCCAGAAAGAAATTGCAAAGAAAATCAAAGACAAAATGCAACACAAGTCTATCCCATTTATTCAAGCCAGTATGTGTGGAAGTGATGTAATGGGTCCTGTTACCATAGGTATGATTAGAGACTGAATCTGAATAAATGCTTTCAGGCACAAGGATGTAATGATAAATATACCACATATAGTGGCTTTAGTTTTGGTTTTGTTTTTCCTATCCAAAGTGGCATAACAAAAATTTTGGATTTTGCCTTGCCAGTGCTTCCCAAAGTCTCAAGTCAAAAAAAAAAAGAAAGAAAAAGTTTCTTAAAGTCACAAAATGGTAGGTAATAGTTGAACCATTTTGAGTTTCACCAAGTATTTGTTTATTGTTTAGATGACAAATAACTTTGAGAATTTCCCTGAGGACTTGTTCACTCTCATCCTCCACACAGCTCAATGCAAATGAAATCTGGGATTGCTGAATCTTCTATCCTTTCCCACTCAATTCAGCAACAGCCCAAGTCCACCACAGCACCTTTGTCCACAATGCTTGGCACACAGCAGAGGCTCAAATGTGTACTAAAAAAAAAAAGAATTGTACAATTTCATTTAACCATGTTCATTTAACCAAGTTCAGTCACTCAGTCATGTCCGACTCTTTGCAACCCCATGGACCGCAGCATGCCAGGCTTCCCTGTCCATCACCAACTCCTGGAGCTTGCTCAAACTCATGTCCATAGAGTTAGTGATGCCATCCAACCATCTCATCTTCTTTTGTCCCCTTCTCCTTCTGCCTTCAATATTTCCCAGCATCAGAGTGTTTTCCAATGAGTCAGCTCTTTGCATCAGGTAACCAAAGTACTGGAGCTTCAGCTTCAGCATCAATCCTTCTAATGAATGTTCAGTACTGATTTCCTTTAGGATTGACTGGTTTTATATCCTTGCAGGCTAAGGAACTCTCAAGAGTCTTCTCCAACACCACAGTTCAAAAGCATCGTGTTACTCTTACAAGTACTTTTATTTGTGTTTTACTTTTACATGTTACTCTTACAAGTACTTTTAAAAGTTACTCTAACAAGTAACATGTTAACCATGTTTCTCTTTCATATTTCCAAATCCCTACATTGTTGCTGAATGGTTTTTAAACTCTTGGCACATTAAAGAGCCAATCTTGTGTGGCATGTTTTAGCTCTTGCTAGACATACGCAGAGCTTTCTGTGTATTAAACTCTTCATTTTTAGAGTTATGTTATTTTAAAATTATTCTACATATTTAAAAAAGATAAACATGCAGACTCAGAAAATGTAGTGATTTCTTCTTTATATTGGTAAAAATTAACTGGATAACTTTATTGGGAAAAAATTCCATGCTGAGAAGTAAAAGATCTTTTCTTTGCATTTAATTAACTGTTGCCATTTCAGGCTTAAGATAAAGGAAATTTATTTTTAAAAGAATTTTATTTAAATTAGATAAGCAATCTGCAGATCAGTGAGAAAGAGCCTATGGTCCTTTGAAGAGCATGTTTCTTCAGGTTTCTCCCATTAAAAGGGTAAAGGAGCATTGAAATTGCATAAATAATGCTAATTAATATTTAATGAGTGATTGACCGAATGCCAGATGTGGACCTACCGTGACCAAAACCAAGGAAATATCTTTCAATGATTTTCACAGTCAATGTCTTTGGCGAATCATTTTTCAAATAGGTTGTTAAGATATCCCTGGTTTTCATAATCAGGCATTTATCTTCTGCTTCTGTATTTAGATAGAAAGTAAGATTCTTTGGACTTGTAATCAGTGAGCCAAAAACTGTATCTCATGGAAATGCAACATTGTGTACTTCAAAACTGCTAAAAGCACAAAGATAATTTAAACCCTACTATGCCACTATGGCCACTATGCCATCCCTGGGTCATGAAGATTCCCTGGAGGATGCAATGGTAACCCACTCCAGGATTCTTGCCTGGGAAATCTCATAGACAGGGGAGCCTGACGAGCTATGTCTATAAAGTCTCAAAGAGTCAGATATGATTTAGGGACTAAACAACAACTCTTTTATTACCAGGTTTATGAGCTAAGTTGCTTTAGTCACGTCTGACTCTTTGTGACTCATTGGACTGCAGCATGCCAGGCTCCTCTGTCCATGGGATTCTCCAGGCAAGAATACTGGAGTGGGTTGCCATGCCCTCCTCCAGGGCATATTCCCAACCCAGTGATTGAACCCACATCTCTTATGTCTCCTGCATTGGTAGGCAGAGTCTTTACCACTGCAAAGAGATTACAATTGAATTTTCAGTCTTAAATATTGAAATTGGGTTATTCTCCTTCATACTTCTGTCGTCCTAGAAAAGCTTTTTAAGTCTCTCCACATTCTTATATTCTCCATCTCTCCCAAACATTTTCATCTTACTCATTACAGATTCTTAACTAGTAGGGGAGTGTTGCAGGCTGGATTGGCTGGGAAGCAGATGCTGAGATGCAATTTTGGTCCATAAAGTTTATTAGAGAGTAGTTTCCTGATTAATGACTATGGGAAGAAAAGGGAGGATGGTGGGATTGAGCAGAGGGAGAGGTTGCGTGGCAACACAGCTAGGACAAAGACTTCAGCTCAGTCAGCTGGTCTGCACAGAGGCTGAGATGGCCTGTCAATGGTCTTGAGATTAAGTGAGAGGCCAAGGCCTTTATACAACTACGCAGAAAAACCATCAGCCCTGGGCTGCTCTGGCCAAGCAGACTGTCTTCACCTGAGCCAATTCCAGGGCTCAAAGAGACATTACCAGCAGCCAGGGGAGAAGGAATAAAATACAAATAAAAATCTGCTATTTATCAAGTATCTATTGTGTCCTAGGTCTTGAGCAGGGTGTCTCAGATCCTCATAGAACTCTAGATGCTGCTGCTAAGTCGCTTCAGTCGTGTCCGACTCTGTGTGACCCTATAGATGGCAGCCCACCAGGCTCGCTGTCCCTGGGATTCTCCAGGCAAGAATACTGGAGTGGGTTGCCGTTTCCTTCTCCAGTGCATGAAAGGGAAAAGTGAAAGTGAAAGTGAAGTCGTCCGACTCTTAGCGACCCCATGGACTGTAGCCTACCAGGCTCCTCCATCCATGGGATTTTCCAGGCAAGAGTACTGGAGTGGGGTTCCATTGCCTTCTCCGCTCTAGATGATAGATAGTCCAGTTTTACACAGCAGAGTCCAAAAGTTAAAGGGGTTATGTCACTTGACTGAGGCTGCAGAACTAAGATTCAAATCCTGGATGATCTGACTACAGGCCCATGTTTTCTCAGTGCTGAGAAATTTTGAAACTTTCTCATCAATCCTAATAAAAAGAAATGATCAATCTGTTTCAGCAAAATCCTGTGGTATAGGTTTTGTATTATTTCCAAAATCTGGTGTAGAATATAAACTATCATCAGATGAAGAAACAAAAAGAGAAAGAACAAAAGGATTCACATAGTACCATTAATATGTTGGGCTAAGGTGTTTTCGGTGACTAAGTAAGAAGGTATTGTTGATTAGCCAGAATGTTATTGTCCTGCTTATTATTTGAATTGTTATAAAATGTGTGCTCAGGTTAGTAAATTATAACCTGTTCATTCTATTATCTGATTCCAATCCCGTATTTGATCAGTGATTATCCATATTATTTTGTTGACCTTGAGAGAGATATCTGAACTCATGGGCCAATCTCATATTTGTAACCACCAAAAAAGAAAACATGTTTGTACATGTGGACCAGGCAAGCAGCATCCTTCTCCTAATAATGCCTGAATCAGATCTATGGTTAGTTCTATTTTATCTTAAATTTATAGATGTCAGAAATACTTTATTTTTAACATATCTATTAATGGCTATCATAGAAATAAATTTATTTCGTGTGACTAATCATATTACATAGCTATAACTGCTACATATATTTGTTGTGAATTGTGGAGAGGTTTTATGCAAACTGGTTGCTAAAGAATAAGTCCATATGGTATGTAAATATAAGATATATTTAAATTCTAAGTAATTAATAGTAGAATTTCTATGATTATAGGATATATCCTTTTAAATTATTTTAATATTCTTCTCTAAAGAGGCATTTTTAATAGTTACTTGGTGCTTCTTGTGCAAACGTCTTTTGATTCTTATGGGTTCATCACCACCTCCACTTTAGTACAACTATCCAATATTTTTCCATCCACTCTTCAAAGAAATACTTGGTCACTTTTTTTCTATGTCTCTGGACTTTGTGTCTTTGTGACTTTATCTTGCTCTGTTCTGCAACTAATAAAAATTAGTTAACAAATGTAACACTAGAATAGTTTTCTACCACAAATGCAGCTTTGGTGTCTTCATCAAAGGTTGTTATTGAACAGTTTAGAGAGCAGATATTTACCATTCAAATCAAGGACTGTCCCATGTAGGTTCTAGCGTCACAAAAGCATGACTCTCCAATTACCCAAAGTCTGGTCTCAAATATGCTTTACTTCTAGGCAGGTTTTCTGTAACAGATCCTGTACTCATGGGACTCTCCCTTGGGCAGAAGCCAGCACAAAGGCATTTTGTCTTCCTCTTGAACAGGATTCAAGGCGACAGCCTTGGTTTCTTTGCTTGTGGGTTCCTCAAGCTGTTCAGCGTGACAAGAGGAAGCAGAATGTGTCTGTTTTCCTCCCACCTGTCACAGCACTGTGAGTCAAGTGGGAGCAAACTGTTGGGGGTCTTCATTCCACTTTTGAAGTCCAGCTTACAACTCTTAACAGGAATCTTTAAAGAAGCAAGCTTTCCTTTAGTTATATTTGTGTGGTTTACTTGGTGCTATTTCCTGGTAAGTACATCATACAGTAAAGGCACATTATTACATCTCAGAGGGAAGGGCATATTTAGGAAATATCAGTACATACAATTAACATGGTTGCACAGGTTAGAAGAGAAAATAATGCTATTTTCCTTATGTTTTACATATGTAAATTTCCTGTATAGCATGTCTTTCTTGCAGAACCAACAAATACTGATCGAGCTCTTATACAAGTAAACAAGTGATGATGAGACTAATACCCCAAGCTTCTCATTTTATCAGTGAACTGTAGTCTCTAGGAATTATTGCTTTGTTTGTGTGCCACTGTGTTTCCTTGTTTATTTCTGCTCCATTAGGCTTTATATTCTCTATCCTTCCAATTTATTTGGCAAAAATTGCCAAATTCTATGTTTGCCCCTTTGTCATTTTCTGAATTTATGTTTGTTTCATATTTAGTCTTCATTGCTCATCATGTGGCGCAGTTTTATAACATTTCTTTTAATTCTGAGTACATACTATTTAATGTTTCTCTCCTAGGCTCAAGGTTTTATATTCTTTCAACATGTCTAAATTTTAAAGATTCTATTCTGTGTTTAGTCACTTCCATCTTTTACTTCCCTCTTTTTTCATTCTTGCTTTTGGGTTTCCATTCCTAGACTGTGATCCTGCTGGGCGACCGCCTGTTACAAAACATAGAGCAGGTATCTCCTGGGAACAGCCTGTCAAAATTGTCTACTTGGCGATCGTTTACAATGGTTGGCAGGTGGTGTGTGACTGATCACTGCTTGAGCAGAAATGTATTAAACTGATATGTGGCCACATTAGCATCACCTAAACAACTGATTCTAGATAAAGTAGCCATGGAGCAGAAAAATGAAATTATGTGAGCAAAAAGCAAAATTATCAGCAAAATCACATAAAATAATGATCAAATGTCAGAAAATAGATCAAAATATTCATGTTTTATTATTCTGAGACTTACATTTTCTTGTGCTATGAAATAATTTGGTGCTTATATGTGAAATAGCATATCATATAGACATACATGTTCTGTGATTTTTTTTTTAATGTTTTCTAATTTGTGTTTTTGTATTTTTGTTCCTTATTCACTCCCAATCTAGGCCAATATAATAGACCTAGATATTTTATACCAAAAGCATTCAGTAGAGAAGGAAACATACAGCATTATGATAATGGAGTGGGAAGTGATTAAAAAAAAAAACAAAAACCAGCCAAAAACGTTACCTGAGATCCTAATGAATCTTGGCATTCCATTTAAAGAAAACAGCTCCCAACAGTATAATGACATGGTATTCTACATCTGGGTCCTCAATAAAGTCAGAAACTCTTTTTTAATATATGTTGGATAAAGAGGAGCAAGAAATTGAATTTTGGGAAAATAGCAAAGGAACTAGATTTTAAAGAGAATCCTTTATTGAAAAATTTATTTTCCTGTTAAACCAATAATTATATTTAATTATATTTAATAATGTTTGATTAAAAGACAACCAAATGAAAAATAACAGGTATTGGTGAGGATATAGAGAAACTGGAACACTCATATTTTGCTGGGGGAATGTAAAATTGTGCAGTCACTGTGATAAACAGTTTGGCAGCTTCTCAAAAAATTTAAAAACAGAATTACCATATCACCCAGCTATTTTATTACTAGGTATATGCCCTGAAAAACAGAAAACAAGTACCCAAGGAAATACTTGTAAATGAATGTTCATAGCAGCATTTTTACAATAGCTAAATGTAGAAACAGTTTGAAATATTCATCAACAGATAAATGTATATATACAACGTGGTGTATGCATGCAAAGGAACACTTTTAGTAATAAAAAGGAGTAAAGTACTGATACATGTTACAGCATGGATGAACCTCGAAGATATTATTCTAAGTGAAATAAGTTGTACACAAAAAATCACATTTTTGCATGATACCATTTATATGAAATATTCAAAATAGATAAATCCATGGATTCAGAAAGTAAATTGGTGGTTGCTGGGGGCTGAGGAGAGCAGAAAATGAGAAGTGATTTCTTAGTGAGCATGGAGGGTTTTTTTGAGATGATGAAAATGTTTTGAAATGGTGTACAGATTGGAGTTACACAAGATTCTAAATGTAATACATGCTATTGAATCGATCACTTTAAACTAGTTAAGTTTATGTTATGTGAATCTTACCTTAATTTATAAAAAAGAATCAAATAATCATTTTTTTAAATCCAAGAAAAAGGTAAATTTTTTTCTGACAATGCAAGAAAATACATGTTGTCCCAAAAGCTTAATAATCATCTTGTATTTGAACAAATAGGTGAAATTATAGTTTTACATCTTATCTTGAAACTTTATTCATCATTAACTTATGTAACAAATATTCATAGAGTGCCTAGTATAGTCTAGTTATATTTTACTTTCACTTGGTTCATCCTTCTGGGTAAATTTTCTTTTTTAATGTAATGTTGTATTAGCTTTATGAATAAAAAGAAATAATTACATGTCTATTTTCATATAGTCTTAGACTCTAAGGGTCATTGTCGAAGAACAATTTACTTAGAAGATGAATAAAGTAGGAACTAGAATCCAGCCCAATATTTCTGTCGTCCTCACTCCCTCCCTCTCTTTTTCTCTTTCTTACTTCCATTTAATTTCAAAATTACTAAGTCAAATGTATGAGAATATACCTATCACCTAAGTGATAGGTACAGAAGTTTAAAATATTTTTTGATGTTATATAGTTGAAAATAGTTGTGTGTCTATTTTTAAAATGTTCCTTTTTTTCTATCCTTAGAAGACCAATGGTTTTCTAATTCACTTTGGAGCACAGCCTTTCTGTTTTTAAATTTAATCTCATGCAGAAGCTCAATATAGAAAACAGATAGAAATGGAGATGATCTATTTTAAGCTGCCTCTGCTTTACCCTTCTGCTAGTGGCCTCTGACCTTGGAACACAGTTTGAAAACCACTACTTCAACCAGTTCAATACATTTAATGACATTTCTTGTTCCCCTATTTCTATATAATTTGTTGGGCCTGTTACTACAAGAAAGGAACAAATTGTTCATTTTCAGTGATACATGGACTCAGGGATTCCTGTAGAATACATTTAGTAAATTACTTCTAGTGAGGTAAATTGTACTTTTAACCTGAAAGAGATCATGAAATTCAAAAGAAAAAGCAACCTATGTCTCTTTCCATTCTTTCTGTTAGGTTATGCTCATTCTGTACAGTTTGGGTTTTTTAAGGGTTATTTTGTTTTTTCCTTTTTGGATTGTTATTGTTTGTTAATTTTTTGTTTGTTTCTTATCCCCATCAGACTAGGTCGGGGATCACATATTGGTCGGTCCTTCTCTCTAATTTTTCATTATTAACCTTTTAAATCATCTGTCAGCTACATTTTCATCTAAGCACAGAAGATTTTAAAATTCATTCTTGGGGGATGATCTGACAAAGCATATTTAATTACAGCAGGAAAAGGCAAGGACTGCATTCATTGATCTAATTACAGCCACCAGTAAGAATTCATTCTAGCAAGATCTCCACAGGGTCTGTAAGTACGTGAAAGTTGCTCAGTCCTGTCCAACTCTTTGCGACTCTATGGACTATACAGTTCATGGAATTGTCTAGGCCAGAATACTGGAGTGGGTAGCCTTTCCCTTCTCCAGGGGATCTTCCTAACCCAGGGATCGAACCCAGGTCTCTCACACTGCACCAGCTGAGCCACAAGGGAAGACCATAGGGGCTGAAGGAAG
Organism: Giraffa tippelskirchi; assembly: GCF_054371585.1. Lineage (NCBI taxonomy): Eukaryota > Metazoa > Chordata > Mammalia > Artiodactyla > Giraffidae > Giraffa > Giraffa tippelskirchi. Next base: position 76,048,463 of record NC_137275.1, on the reverse strand, counting down.
ACAAAAATTGAGTTCATTGTGGCCACTTACATGCTAATTCATTAGGTGTCCTATCAAACAACTATGTACTAATTAAGAATTCAGAAGCTGACCAATGTTTATTCTGATGAGGTCCCAAGACATCTATCTCCTGGAAGGAACAGAGACTGCTACTGTTTCCAAAACTTTGTAGAGGCCAAAATTACAGATGACGTTACTTGCTGCCCCACCATGCTATGGTTCAGTCATAAATAAAAGTATTCAATGTAGGATGTACAATTTTGGAAAGGTCTAAATCCTTCTGCCTCCCCACTCTATTTCCTCTCACGCTCACTAGCAACATACTACTTTGGCTAATACTTCTGTAAAGCTCATATCTGTGTTATCCTCCATGATGTGTATCAGCCTCTTCTGCTGCCCAACTTCTTTCTTGCCAATACTCATAGCAGCCCTATCCTCTTATATTTTTGATGCATTCACTTGGCAAAATGACAACCCTAAATCAACATAATCCCAGCTTTCTTTTCCCATTCAGGAGATACTGAATGCTCACAACTGCATAAACTAATATTATAGCAAATTCATGGTGTCAAATCTTGATAGAGCATACTACCATTGTTGACTGCCGGTGATTCTATGAGTAATTCTGTAAATATTTCAGTTCAGTTCAGTTCATTCACTCAGTCACATCTGACTCTTTGCGACCCCATGGACTGCAGCATGCCAGGCCTCCCTGTCCATCACCTACTCCCGGAGTTTACTCAAGCTCATGTGCACTGAGTCGGTGATGCCATCCAACCATCTCATCCTTTGTCGTCCCCTTCTCCTCCTGCCTTCAATCTTTCCCAGCATCAGGGTCTTTTCAAATGAGTCAGTTCTTTGCATTAGGTAGTCAAAGTATTGGAGGTTCAGCTACAGCATCAGGCCTTCCAATGAATATTCAGGACTGATTTTCTTCACGATGGACTGGTTGGATCTCCTTGCAGTCCAAGGGACTCTCAAGAGGCTTCTCCAACACCACAGTTCAAAAGCATCAATTCTTCAGTGCTCAGCTTTCTTTATAGTCCAACTCTCATGTCCATACATGACTACTGGAAAAACCATAGCCTTGAATAGACGGACCTTTGTTGACAAAGTAATGTCTCTGCTTTTTAATATGCTGTCTAGGATGGTCATAACTTTCCTTCCAAGGAGTAAGCGTCTTTTAATTTCATGGCTGCAGTCACCATTCTGCAGTGATTTTGGAGCCCAGAAAAATAAAGTCTGTCACTGTTTCCACTGTTTCCCCATCTATTTACCATGAAGTGATGGGACTGGATGCCATGATTTTAGTTTTCTGAATGTTGAGTTTCAAGCCAACTTTTTCACTCTCCTCTTTCACTTTCATCAAGAGGCTCTTTAGTTCTTCTTTGCTTTCTGCCATAAGGGTGGTGTCATCTGCATCTGTAAATGTTTATCAAGTCTCTATTATGTACCAGGAATTATTCTATGCTCTGGTAAGGTAGCTGTCAGGAAAACATAAACAGGTCCCTTCCCCTCATGACACATTCCAGTTGAAGAGACAGAATATAAATAAGTGAACCAAAAATAAAAGGAGGTTTCAGCTATTGTTGAGTTCAATAAAAGTGATCACCAGGATGATATGAGAGAGGTAGAGGTATGTGAAGAGTGCCCCTGTTGTTCATGGTCAAGGAGGGCCTCTGTCTTAGAGGAGATAGCATTGAGTTGAGCCAGAAAAGCAAAGAACACAGAAAAGACATCTCTAGAGCAAATAACTAAATTTGTAATAGAAGCAGAACTTTCAAACCAAGGAAATGAGGCCAATGAGCTTGGAGTAGAATATATAACAGTAAGCTGAGTGAGCAGGAATGCTCACAGAGGGTTTGTAATCAATGAGAATATTATTCTGAGTACAAGGAAAAGCTTTTTAAAGGTTTAAATAAAATTTTCACTTTCAGAAGATGAGTTTACCAATAAGCAAAAGGTAAATGCTAGGATGAACCATGTGGTACTGAATTAAACAGGAATCATCAAGAACTAATTGCAAATATATATCTGCAAATAGGTAGATAAATAAACATAACTGTATGTGTGTGAGTAAAGGTTCAGTGTACATACATATATTATCTAGCGCCAAGCACTGAGAGGGTCTAGAAGCAGTGACTCTTTTCAAAGAGTGCACTCAGTGTTAGGATCTTGGTTTTGAATATATGCTCCAAGAAGAGAACCAGAACTCCTTGGAGAAACTGTGATTCTAGTGCTGTGCTGAGAAAAATACAGGAGAAGCCTAGAGCATCTCATTGTGCCAGCATCAAATTTTGCCAGTTTATGTGTTTTACAAACATGCTAAAAGAAGGAAAAAAGGTTTGGGTCAGATTGAAAAGACATAAGATTCAGTCTGAAAGAGCTCCTGATGGCCATATCTGGACATATTGGAGCAGCAATGCAATCAACTATGGTACTAGATTAAAATCTGTAAAACTATAAACCACTATGGGGGCAATCTGGTTTTGAGGCTTTTTATGGTTGACCAGTGTTTGATGCTGATTTTCACCCTTGGAAGTTTCTGTGAGGACTTGCATAATCTTGTTGCATCCCCTCCCCACATCTATCCTTTTACTTCTTTGGTTCCTTGTCTTAGGCAGTCACACTCTCGTGGAAGGTTCCTTACAAGATGACTCTGGCTCAGGGAAAATATTAATCCTGAGCTCCCCTGCATGCCTACAGGTGTAGTTTCTGGTTTTGTTTCCAATAGAGTCACTTCTGTTAACTCTAAGATCAGAAATGCCAGCTGTCTGTAATAGTTCATTTAAAACTTTTCCAGATGTGGATAATACTGACTTAGTAACTCCCTGAAACTCTGAGCAGTACAAGTCAAACTCTCTGAGTAGTCCTCCTGACTACTATCTTGATTTGCTCATGGTGAAAAATGAATAGTCTGATCCTCTCTTTTGTTGATAGAAAAGGGAAAGGGAGAAGAAAATGCTGCAATACTTCACCAGCTTTCCTCAAAGAAACTCTGTCTCTTCTGTTCATTCAACTTCAGGCATTTAGAACTCAAAGAGGGAATAGCATAGAGGTATTGGCTAAGTGTGCAAAATGGATTTTTGATCACCTGCTCTATATGTCCTGCATAGATGCCCAGAACATCACTATGACATGTGAAAATATTTGCAACCTGTGTGTTAGTCCATAAACTATCAACAAATTTTCAAGCTTTTGGGTTCCTAGTATCTTTAAGACCCCAAAAGTCCTGTTTATTCTTATTTTTTTAAACATTTTTATTTATTTATTTGGCTACACACAGGATTATCAAGCTGTTGTGGCCTGTGAGATCTTTAGTTGTGGCATGTGGGATCTAGTTCCCCAACCAAGGATCAAACACAGGCTCCCTGAATTGGGAGTGCAAAGTCTTAGCCATTGGACCACCAGAGAAGTCCCTGTTTTCTTATTTTGACATAAGAATAAACTGGTCTAATAAGAACTCATTTCTGTTCTCCACAATTCAGAATTGAATAACTTTACAAAAAATTCTGTGGACTTCAGTAGAAGACCTTACCTTAGTAGAAAAATGAAATCCAAGAGAAATTACTTCAATTTTGCCAACTCATGTACTTTTATCCATCCCTTCTTTTCATGGAGTGTCCAAATTAATGATTTAAATAAATCCATACCTAGACACATAGTGAATATTCAGAACACTTCTGGAAAAAGAGGAACATCTATAAGCATCCAGAGAGGAAGCTGCTGCTGCTAAGTCACATCAGTCATGTCCGACTCTGTGCGACCCAATAGACGGCAGCCCACCAGGCTCCTGTCCCTGGGATTCTCCAGGCAAGAATACTGGAGTGGGTTGCCATTTCCTTCTCCAGTGCATGAAAGGGAAAAGTGAAAGTGAAGTCGCTCAGTCATGTCCGACTCATAGCGACCCCATGGACTGCAGCCAACCAGGGGAAGAGAAAACCAAAAAATAGAGGGCCACTAATAAAGAATGATGGGTCAAAACAATTTTGAATTTCTCCATGCTCACACAGAAAGCTAACAGAGTCATGGATAGTATGCTAAGATAGCTGTAGGAATTAAATTGAGAATTTTAAATCAAACCACACTTCAGTCAAGGATAGAATAAAGATATTTAGTCATGTAGAGTAGCAAAGAATTATGTCCCTTGTACACTTTCTATGAAAGCTGGAGAAGTTGATTCTTTCAAATGAGAGGCAAAAAATAGACACAGAAAAACACTGAATAGATTCTTTTTGGAAAGACATGAAAAGAATACCCACAATGAGAGTACAAAGAGTCCTTGTATGACAGCTGTGCATCAGGCCAAGAGGGCAATGAGACTAGACTGGAGCAAAAATACGAAATTGACATAATGACTCATAAATCTGATCATTTAGGAGAAGATATTTAAATATTTGGCAAACGGTTTGGGATTGAATTAGGGAAGAGTATAGAGAAAACTAAGCAAACAAACAAGATGATTAACTCCAGAGAAAATTCATTTGTGACTAGCATTTGCATAATCATCATAATGTAAACAAAAATATTAATCTAATCAACCAAATGACATAGCTATATTGGGAGGGTTAGTGGTGGGATGGTTGTGTATTTGTGGGGCTCATCTTCCACAGTAGCAAGTGATTGAATGATTCCTAAAACTGAAATATCAAGGAGTAATACTACCAATATCACTGCCTATGAAAAGGAGAAATGTGTGAAAGACATCCAAGGCATTGGTTTGTTACCAACCTTATGTACTTATTTCTTTTAAAAACTTCTGTACATGTAAAACTGTTAATTAAAATGAAAAGTAAACACAGTAAAAACAAAACATTACCAAAGGCAGATTCCTTACCTTAAGTACATCTATCATATTGGCTAACTTTTCCAGGTTCCAGGGGTTGTGTTCAGGAGAGAGGGGCACCATTTGGCTGACCACAAGTTCCCAGAGAGCATTAAATGTAACTCTCATTGTTGATGAGGGAAAAGATGCAGAGTTGAAGCGACCTACTCAGACTTATCTAATAACAGACAGGGCTGAAGCCAAATACAAGCTCCTTGCTGCAGAGGTCTCACACTCAATTAGAAACAGAATGCCACTTTTTGTCAGATTTTGTATAGGCAAACTGGAGATCCATGAATTACAGAAACTGGGGATCAAAAATTCAAAAAGAAGTCATGAAATTTTTGGTTTTATTTGGATGATAACCCTAAAATTTATTTTTAATAGTTAAACATATAAACTTCTCATTTATAGTGCTAATTCAGAATTTTAAATATTTCATTAGATTAAGAATTGTGTCTTCAATTAATGTCTCTCAACTGGAATCACTTTCCCAAGGGTTCTGAAACTTTTACTTCTTTTAAAGAAACAATGGTCGAAAACAGTGGTATAGATCAGTGTGTCAGTGCATTAATCATTCAGATAATTAAACAATATTTCCCCTCAAACCTGGAGAAATAGAAATAAGCATTGTGTGGCCAAAATCCTTCCTGTTGAATAAACAGGGAAGCTAGCAGGGTTTTCCTATTTTCATACCATGTTTTGCAATCACACCAGCATACTCTTTTCCATTTTGTTTGTATATTTGTTCCACTCATAAGGTTTCTGAGCCAAAGGGAGGAAAAGAAGTTAAAAACAATGTCATGGATGTTTAAATCATAGCACAGAGTGTGTTGGAATGGTAAAATTGCCATTGTCAGTCATCACTGCACAGTTTTCTGCACATCAATTCTATTAGGTGTATAACAATATAATACAAGAGGAAAGCATTCAAATTCAAGTTGTTTATTTGACAATCACTCAAAGTTGTCACAAGGAGGGATGAAGAGATAATATCAGCATATCTTCAAAATAATTGGGTCAGTCCTAGTGCTATTGGGAACTTTTCATTTGTAAATATCTATTGAAGAAACTTTTCGGTTTATTAACATGTTCAGCCCCACAACATTTTGTCTTAAAGATGAACTTAACAAATACCATGTTCTGATTCCCATTTTATGATCTTGTTCTCAAAATATACTCTAGGTGTATATTCTAACTCCTATTTTGGCTGCATGGGGCCTTCTGTTATGGTGGGCTGATTACTCTGGGTGGTCTGGCAGGCATGGCTAGCCCCTGTCCCAGACCCTGCCTTATGTGGAAGCTGCCAGTGCTGGTTGTAGGTCACAAGGTGGCTGGCTGCAAAACCCCAGAGGGCCGCAGAGCTAGGGCTGGCTCACTGGTGGGCAGAGTCAGAGTCCTGGGGTTGGTGCTCACCTACTGGTGGGTGAAAGCAGGTCCTGGGGCTAGTGCTGGCCCACCAGTGGGCAGAGCTGCATCCTTGGGTCTGCTGCAGGCTTCAGAAGTCCCAAAGCTGGCACTGGATCACCGGTTAGTAGGGCAGTTCCTGCCGCACTGTGCGGGAGTTAGGGTGTCCTGAAGCTTGTGCCAACCTTTGGTGGATAGGGCCTGTGCTCACCAGGCCAAAGCTGGTTTTGGTCTGCTGGTGGGTGGGCTGGGTCCTGCCACCACAGGCTATGGGGCTGTGGATGTCCTGGGGCTGGTGTATGCCCTCTGGTTTGTGTGGCTGTTCCCAGAGTCTAGAGCAGGCTTACTAGTGGGTGGAGCCAGGCCCCAGGGGACTCTGGAGGAGGTGCCTGTCCACTGGTGGGCAGAGCTCGGTGCTGGACTGGGCCCTGTGTTGGGAAACATCTTGTCCAAGGGAGGCTGTGGTCTCAGGGTTTTGTTTTGTTTTGTTTTGTTTTTTTGTGAAGCCTGTCTGCTGGTGGGGATTGGGACAGGCTGTGTCCCTGCCCAGTTATTTGCTTTGCTTAGCCTGAATCATCCCCGTACTGATGCATGCAGGCTGGTGGGCAGGGGTGTGGCTGGGTCCTGAGACTAATAAGCTGTAGGGAGGATTCCAAAACACTGCTTGCCAACACTAGTGTCTACCAGTGGTAGAAGAAGCTCCCCAAAATGGCTGCAGCCAGTATCTACATCATAAGAATGACTTCCAGTCACCTCCTACCTCTCTGGGAGACTCTCCAAGATAAGCAGGTAGGTCTGACCCAGGGTCCTAACAAATTGCTGCTTCTGCCCTGGAGCATGTAAGATTTTTGTGTGAGTTCTTTAAGGGTGGAATCTCTATTTCCCACCGTCCTCTATGTCTCCCAAAAGTAAACCAGGTGGCCTTCAAAGCTAAATATGGGGACCTATCTTCCTGATGAAGAAAACCTGGGCTGGAGAGCCTGATGTGGGACTCAAACCCCTTGCTGCTTGAGGAGAACCTCAGCAGTTGTAATTGTGATATTTGTGGGTCACCCACCCAGAGGTACTGGTCTGACTATACCATGACTCAGCCTCTCTTCATCATCTCCTTGTGGTTTCTTCTTTATATCCTTAATTGTAGAAGATCTTTTCTGGTAGGTTCTTGTGTTTTTCATAGATAGTTATCCTATAAATAGTTTTCATTTTGGTATGCTTTTGTGAGAAGAGGTGAGCTCATGGTCTTTCTGCTCTGCCGTCTTGGGAACTCTCTCCAACCATTAACTTTAATATCAAAATATGAATTTTTTTCTATTGTTATCAGGCTTATACAACCATTTTTAATACTTGATTTTAATCATGAGATCAACCAGTTGTATAAATTTAAACAGGGGTTTTTAAAAAACCTGGTTTCTTAAATAACATCAACCTTAAAATAATCTTCCAGTGCAGAAACCAAATAGAACTGATTCACAATATTTCAATCAGAGTTATGTTTTAGTGTAGCAATAGACAAGAGAGTGGATTTTGGAGTCAGACATGGTTCATATTTTTCCCCTGACATCCTGTTCAGATTAGTGAGTCGTCTAACATTCCGGAGTCTCTCACCAACTTCTTATGTAAAATTGGGATAATGATGTCTGGTGTGCTCAGTCATTCAGTTGTGTCCAACTCTTTGCAACCTTATGGACTATTGCCCACCAGGCTCCTCTCCCTGTGGGATTGTTCTGATAAGAATACTGGGGTGTGTTGTCATTTTCTACTCCAGGGGATCTTCCCAACCCAGGGATTGAACCTGCATCTCTTACACCTCCTGCATTGGCAGATGGATTCTTTACCGCTGAGCTACTGGGGAAATTCTAGTAATGACTTGCTGGTAAGCTAATTTCAAGTGTTAAATTGTTATTGTGTGTAAGATGCTTTGTAATATTATTTTAAGATATCACTTTTGTAAGATTTTAAAGAAGTAGAGTACTGAAATATTTGGAACCTGTACTATAGTGGAATCCAGTGAAGTTTCCTGCTATCACCAAACCATATGGATCGATATGTCTCTGTAACTATGGAGTACAAATACAATTCCTATGAAAGTGAGAATTATTCAAGTGATGGTCTGATACTCACAGTTTTACTTAGCAAATGACACTCAGGTACTTAGTGAATTTTTAAATTGCTCTTTGAGAGATGAAAAATAAACTCATATATCATCCACATAATAATGTCAACTAAAATTATACTTCAAAATGATGGTCTTTGAAGGAAAATATAAATTAGATTCAACAATTATGGACTCACTTTTACTCAAGAATTAAATCTCATGGTTCTTAATGGTATCTTTAAAGTGAATCAGAAAAAGCTTGACAATATTAACAATAAGGTACCATATATACTTCATGAGCAAAGAATAACCTTTATTTAAGAAAAAACATATGCTGTATAAGAATGTGAGAACTTATGATCAAGGGTGTCAAATACAACAGATAGGTCCAACAATGTGGAGGTTGACAGCATGCTGCTATGGGCATATGTGAGCAAATGATTGGTACATTCTTCTGAAAGATGCAGCCACCATACTGTGGGAAGATCAAAGCACAGATAGAAATTCCTCATTAAGTTTGTTAGGTTGAAGGCAATTGTGTAAGTGTGTTGTCAGCACTTTTAAAATGCTCTTGGCTAGAGAAGGCAAATTCCTTGGTAGCAAAGTAGAATTTTACTCCCCCACAAGCTATCTATTAAGAATGATCTCTGCATTCTATGTTTTTTTCAATTCACAGCTAGTGTTTTCCAACACAGATGAAAACTTATAAAAATTTGTTACAGACATGAATAACTTATATTGACCTTAATATTATTTCTTCCAAGGGAATTCACCCCACTGAATCATTTATAGATAAGATATAGGTGATATACATGTAGATTTAGTGTTATCAAACTCTTAAAATTATATATAACAATATATAAGATAAATATTAATGTTATGTATTAATTTATTATACATTACTGTATTATTATATATAGTAAAAACATACATGTACATGATTTCATAATAATTATATAAATAATTATATACAATATACATGTATTAGTTTCCTAGGGCTGCCACAACAAAATTCTAGATTGAGAGACTTAAGCAACTGAAAATTTATTTCATCTGGATTCATGGAGTCTAAGGTCAAGATGTTCACAGGTTTGTATTCACAGGTTAAGGCCTCTCCTGTTGACTTGCACATGGTCATCTTCTTGCTGTGTCCTCACATGGTATTTCTTCAGTACAGGTGCTTTTCTTATTATAAGGACACCAGTCAGTGGAGTAAAGAAAATGAAAGTGTTAGTCACTCAGTCATATTGACTCTTTGTGATACCATGGACTGTAGCCCACCAGGCTCCTTTGTCCATGGAATTTTCCAGGCAAGACGACTGGAGTGGGTAGCCATTCCCTTTTCCAGGGAGTCTTCCCAACCCAAGGACCAAACCCAGGTCTCCTGTATTGCACGCAAATTCTTTATTTTCTGAGCCACTAGGAAACCAGTGGTTAAGACCCACCCTAAAAATCTCATTTTAACTTTATTACTTCTTAAAGACCTTGTCTCCAAATACAATTACATTTTGAGATACTGAGGATCATGATTTCAATATATGAATTTTGAGGGAGATACAATTCAGTCCATAACAATACATTTTATATTAATTGTGTGTATAACCACATTAATAGAGTTTTATGATAGTTGCTAAGTTTTGCATAATTAATTCAGTACTCCATTTTCATTTATAGAATATCTTAATGTGAAATGACTTGAGACTCATTTTAGGTCTCAGCTGCTACAATAGTGGAGAAAGATGCCTACAGTCCTGTCAAGTGATCCTTGAGTGACATTTCCAGGGAAACTGAAAGTATTGAGGTGTGGGCATTGGCAATCTCAATGTCATAAACCCGCCACCTCTGGTAAGTCCTGTTAGGCAAAGCTTCTGAACATCCTTCCACATGGTATTTGTGTTGGTGCCTGGAGCACAGCATTCCCTTCTGGGTATGACATTCTAAAAGAGGCATTGACAAGTCATAGCAAGAATGTAGAAATTATTTTCTATATGATTTCATATGAAAGAGCTAAACTAATGTGAAAATAACAGGGAAATATATTTTACCTTAGTATTGGGAACAGTATATGTGCTTTAAAATAGAATGGGCTTCTCATTATGGGATTAACCCCCTGGCCGATAAAGTATTCAGAGGCAAGAAAATCCCCAGACCACCCTCCATGAAATACTCATCCTCTTTCAATTTCTGCTATTAATTGTAACTGGGTCTAACTTGTGCATATATTGATAATTACTAGTTTCTCTCCTCCCAGAAAAAAGAAACCTGCAGACATGTAAAAAGCTTACATTTGAGAGCATCAGGGTTTCTGGAAGATCAAAGACTGTGGTATATAATGGGACAGTTATTATCTTATCCTCCTTCAGTTTTTCAATATTTTGAAGATTTTTAATTTGTAAAATTAACTTAAAAATTTAAAACTCAACAAAAAAACTCCTTTTAGTGATTTTTTTGGTATGAAGCAATTATGTTCTTCTCAATATAAAAGCAAATATATGCTGAAGCATTATTTTTCTTTTTCAGAGAATTAACTGTGCAGTCCACTGTGTGGCTTAAGAGCTATGATAGCTTATTATAATATACAAATGGATTTTTTGAAATAATTTAAAAAATCTTGACACCCTCTTATTGTGTATCTTCTTTTTGTTGTCTCTTAACTGGTGACAAATCAAATAACTAGACAATATTAACTGAAGACATTTTTATTCCCAATGATTTAGTAAAGACTCTGCTTAGACAGCTGCTCACCAAAAGAGAAGCAGCCATAACAGAGCAGAAGATGGGGTGTGGGGATTGAAGCAGTGACTGAATTACATTTCTCAGGGGGTTGTGCACCTTATATAGGATCTTGGGTTCAGAAGTTAGGTTTAGTTTAAGGGGAACCAGTTCTAGGAGGAAGGGAAATGAATTTGACCTTGCATTCTTGTCCTGAGAGCCATGTTGCTATACCTAGCAAGTCACAGCAATAAGCATAAAGATAAGTGGAATCCTGAATTTCAGAAAATAATTTTCTATTATATCTTCCTCTGTCTATGCTCTCATTTTAAGTAGCCAGGTTTCCCTGCCAAAAACAGAATGACTGCTTTCCTAGTGGTTAATGGTACATGTGCACTTCAAAACAGGTGAGGAATCCAGAGTACAAAATTATTTTCTCTCAGTGGTTTTTTTCAGTATTTCAGTTTTCATATGTGTATGTATATGTATATGACAAAAAAAAAAAAAAACGGTATCTTCACCTCACTGCTTTTTTTTCTCTTTGCCAAATCACTGATCTGAGTCGCTTAACTAGACAACTGAGTCAGTCTCAATCTAGTTCTGTTCTCATCTCACTCTACCTAATTGTATTCACTATCTACGGGGTTCCATTGTTTTAACATGCTTATTCTTTCATCAATGCTCCTTTGCTCTTTTAAGTGATCTACCACTATGATCTGTCTTTTATCTATTAGTATGTGGAAAACTTTTGACACCAAAAGTGTGGATTTTCCAGACCAAACAACTCTCCATTTCTCAGCTAGGTTCCTACACCAATTATGCCAACTATCTACCCAGAGTTAGTGTCAACCCGCAGGTTAAGAGGTCAGTCTCGCATGACTGTCCTCCACCTTTAAATGCCAATCACAAGTAATAGGTCACCCATACTCTTCTCTGGCTTGGCTACAAACTGGGGTTTCTACAACTATCTTCTCAGTTTTAATAATTTGCTATAATGGCTCACAGAGTTCAGAAAAAATTCTACTTAATATTATCAGTTTATTATAAAGGACACAAATAAGTAGCCAGACGAAGAGGTACATAGGATGAAATCTGGAAGCATTCCAAGTTGTAGAAGCTTCTGTTTCCATGAAGTTTGGGGTACATCATCCTCCTGGCACTCAAATGCATTCACCAACCCAGAAGTTTTCCAAATCCCTTTGTTTAAGGTTTTTATGGAGGTTCTGTTATCTAGGCATGATTGATCAGATCATCAGTTGACAGTAATTAACCAGTCCCTTTCCCTTCCCTGTAGGTCCACCGGGTAAGACTGTAAATTTCAGCCCTCCAGTATGTAGCAGTTTCTCTGGTTCTAAACAGAACCTTATCTGGAAAGCTATCTAGGGGTTTCAGTAACTAGTCATGTAATTAGCATATATACTCGGATCTAGTTGAAAGGGACTTATTATGAATTACAAAAAAAAATCTGCTCAGCCTTATCACTCAAGAAATTGTGAGGGTTTTAGAAGCTCTATACCAGAAACTGGGGACAAAGACCAAATATATATATTTCTTTTACATCACAACATCATAAATGGATTTAATCACTCTATATAATAATAGATATTTTCTGAACTTCTATTTGAGTAAATCATCACTAAATCAAGCATGCAGGAATCCATGTGGACAAAGTCTGAAATCTGTGATTTATCTGTACCATAGACTAGATATTTGAAAAGATTCAGGCATGGAAGAAATCATTTTAGCACTATTTGAGTGTTTGTGTTCTACATTAACTTACTCAAGAAATTCTTAATAAAATATTTCCTATGAGAAGTATTTCAAGTGAGGTTATTATAAAATAATGTAAGTTATGATAATAACCATAAAATATTTCAAGTGAGATTTTCTGAGAATCTCAAAATCTTTGTTTAAAGTGAAATCTCTTTGAGATTAGAAATAAATAAATGTTAGATAATGAATTGAAGTGTACATCTCTGAGCAACACTGTACTGATGCCAAAGAAGTTTTTTTATCATTTTTAAACTTTGAAATTATTTCAATTATTTTACCTTTAAGTGAAATTCCAGAGACCTTAATAATGAATATTTCAAGAATACCAATTATGTGCTAATTAGTATTCTCAATGCTGTAGGTCTATTAATTTAATCCCTGCACCAATCCTGTGAGATAAATAGTACTACTATGCTTTACAGAAGATGAAACTTAGCCTCAGAGAGGTTAAGTAACTAACCTAAGGTCACACAGCAAATGGCAGAGCCAGGTTTTGAGCCAAGCAATCTTACTTATAACCACTATGCATTCCAGTTCCTTCATAAAACCTTTTATTTAATTGCTCTGCTCTGCTTTTACTTTAGTATTTTTTCTAATGTGCTAGAACAGGGAAAATATTTTTAATCCAACATTTAAAAATTCTTGCTTTAGATAAGTCAAGAAATTTTAGTGAAGCATTTTACCACTACTGAACTAAACAATTCTGAGCAATATAAAATGATTTTCTTAAGCTTCATGCAATTTTGATGCATTAGAACAGTTCTTAAAGTTCAATAGCTTTAATTTCTACATGTTATATGTGATTTGTCATTTTGACACTATGGTTAATATAATCTAAAGAAGGTTGGAATACTACTACAGTAAAACTGATTTTAAAAAGCCAGTTATCCAGCCTAAAACTGTATTTAACTATTTATACACTTGAAACTAACATATTATATGGCAATTATATCTTAATTTTTAAAAATTTACTTCTGTGAGAAATTCTTTCCCATTTTGGCATTTTTTTCATATCCTTTTATAATTAAACATTTTTGTACACCCTTGCAAGGTTTGTGTCACTGTGACATAAAGAAAGGTGACAAATTAATACAGAATTTGAAATTCAACAAATAATTTTATGTTACATTTTCTTCTTCACATGCCCTCATTTTCTGTTTTCCCCAAACACTGATGTATTACCTCAGGCTAAGGATACATTTCATTTCAGAAGTATTCAATCCAGTGTGCAAGGCTCGCTTTGTCCTTATTTTTCCTTTCAGATTTTTAGTCTGTCACAAGATGAGTGTACAAGTTTATTCTGGCAAAAGGGCATCCTTTGTCCTATCCATTTTCATAAGCTTACTCTCATTCTGTTTACTGCTTTTCATTTTTCTTGTTAAAACTTGAATACAACAATAAGCAGCGGTTGAGAGCTTGCCATTTGTCTCCTCGCCTTCTCTGGGCATTCCCCTTTACTCTTCATGATCTTCTTTCCAGCCTCACAGTGCTAGCCCATCATTTAGTGAGTATTTCCTAGGTGCTAATCATGGCTTCCAAGGTGGCCCAGTGGTAAAAAGTCTGCCTGCCAACACAGAAGACACAAGAGATATGGGTTTGATCCTGGGGCCAGGAAGATCACTTAGAGTAAGAAATGGCAAGCCACTCCAGTACTTTTACCTGGAAAATTTCATGGACAAAGGAGCCTGGCAGACTACAGTCCAGGGGGGTGCCAAGAATCAGACAGGACTGAGTACACAGACACACAGCCACTGTATTTAATGTTTTACATGCATTGTCATAATTAATCTCTATAAAAATTTTAATAATATGTGGGAACTATTTTTATGTCTATTTGCAGATAAAGAAAATGAAGCACAAAAGAGTCCAATGCTCATGACTGAGTTTGAACTCAGTAATTCCTGCCTATAACAACAGCCCCCCTAATAGACAGCCTCTCCCATGAAATAGGTGTGACCTCTGGGACTGACTGACAGATAACTGATTTCAGGCCTTGTTATCAAAGAAACCTCTGGCCATCTAGGGACCTAAATCTGTGATTCATTCTGGACAGAAAATTTGATTTAAGGTAAATAGATAATGAAATTAGAAATTTTAGTTAGCAATATGCAAATAGTCAAGGCTTCCCTAGTGGCTCAGTGGTAAAGAATTTGCCTGCAAGGCAAGAGCCACAGAAGACACAGGTTTGATTCCTGGTTTGGGACGATCCCCTGGAGAAGGAAATGGCAACCCACTCCGGTATTCTTGCCAGGAGAATCCCATGGACAGAGGAGCCTGGCAGTTTACAGTTCATGGGGTGGCAAGAGTCAGACATGACTTAACGACTAAATCACCACCAAGCTGTAGTTTACAAATGATTTTTATAGCCTTTTATTCAGAGTTGACATGGTTTCATAGATTTAATTTTTACATAGGCAGATTATGAGGAACATCAGTTATGTGAGGGAGATTGTTTTCATAAACATTAAATATTACACTGACTATTTCACACTCTTGCATTTATAAATCATGTAATATGGCATCATTCTTGTTTTTTTTTTTAATAAATCTTTTTATTTTAGTTGGGGGCTAATTACTTTACAATACTGTAGTGGATTTTGCCATACAATGACATGAATCAGCCATGGGTTTACATGTGTTCCTCATCCTGAACCCCCCTCCCACCTCCCTCCCCATCCCATACCTCTGGGTCATCCCATTGCCCCAGCCCTGAGCATTTGTCTCATGCATCGAACCTGGAATGGTGTTCTGTTTCACATATGATAATATACATGTCTCAATGCTATTCTCTCAGAACTTCCCACCCTCCCCCGCTCCCTCAGAGTCCATAAGACTGTTCTATGCATTCTGTATGAAATAATTTTAGCTACTTGCTTAGGCAGTGTGAAACATTTGTACACACTTAAAACTTGTGCGTATGGACATTTTACTCAGATATTTATTTTCAAGTTAAGTGTTCAGTAAACAAATACTAAATAAATATCTACTATACATGGCCACTGGGTTAGTCCTTATGGATATAAACAAGAAAAACCAATATTAACTCTCTGTAAAATAGATTTTATAAATATAACAAATAAGTGAACATTAAACATTTCTGATTCTGGAATTTTTTTATAGTAGTTATGCCTGAATGAAGATACCAAATATGAGTGTTTCTTTGAATGAAAAGCAACACGTATAGGGTTTCAGAAATCTTTTTCTGTTTTAAAATCTCAGCAGCTTGCAAAATAGGTTTGATTATTTAGAGAGGTCTATAAATTACCCTTTATTCAAAATGTGTAGTAGTTTTAATCATGCTATTTTAGTTGCAATAGGTTGTAAATTTGCAATAAAATAGCGAGAGGGGAGGTTGTAACAGATGTTCGGTCAGCACACGTGATTTCATCTGAGATAATCAAGCATTCATCATGCTTAATCTTCATCAATTGAAACATACAGATTTTCAATAGTGTAAGCTCTGTACATTCAAAAGGCTTCTGATACTTAGGAAGAAAATTTTTTTTTTGACTAGGACTTTTTTTGTATAATGGCTAATTAAACCAAAGGGTTGCTTCATCTCCTATTACAAATCAAATTGTTTTATTTAGTTGTATTTTTTTTTACTTGATTATAAAGGTGGCTATATACAGACTTTTTTTTTTTGGTCATTCATTACATACGTTTATTTGCACAAGACAAACATTTCACCTAAATAAGTAAAGTGTTTCTTTGCACAAGATAAATATTTCATGTAAGTAAAATCTATGCTTAAACTAATTGCAATTTGTAAATAATGATGTTAAATAATTTCTTTGAAATATAATACTCAGATGGCAGTTTAATTGGTTTAGATGACTATAGAATCCTATTGAACAAAATATTCATAGTAACATTTTCAAAAAGAAAATATAATTATGCCTTCCTCAGGTCTATATGGGCTTCCCTGATGTCTCAGACAGGAAAGAATCTGCTTGTAATATGAGAAACCCAGGTTCCATCCCTTGGTCAGGAAGAGCCCCTGGAGAAGGGAACGGCCGCTCACTCCAGTATTCTGTCCTGGAAATTCCTTGGACAGAGAAGCCTGGCAGGCTACAGTCCATGGAGTTGCAAAAAAGTCAGACATGACTGAGGGACTAACACTTTAACATTCAGGGTAATTACTACTTTCCTTTCAGGTCTATATACAATGAAAATAAATTTCACTGAAAATACAGTATTTCCTAGAAAGTGTTTCAGAGTACTCTTGGACTTCACAAAATATGGGGCAAAAAATAAAATAGGAAAGAGTTGGAAAATAAAATACCTTTCAGAATGTCTTTCCATTTATTCTGAAAAAAATTCTCACTTTAATCTGGATGATGTTATAACACATTTCAGAAGGGAAAATCAGAATTATGTGCCTCTGATATCTGTTCTGAGATTTTACAAAGAACTTCCCCTCCCAAACTCCACCTCCATGATTATTTAGTTATATATTTGTTAATCAAATTCTCTTTTTCTAATAGAGATGCAGGCTGAAATCAATGAAATTTTAATTTAGATGGAAATTTATTTCCTTTTATCTTTTAAGAAAAAAGAGATTTGGGGAGAGAGAAAAATGCATATTATGATAAATTATTTTATGATTAATATTTATACAGAACATACTTTATAGTAAGAACAATCTGAATTAAATGAAGATTCATTTTAAAGCCACTACTCTAATTAAAAAAAAATTCTGTAGCATTTTCTTTGCTTTTAGAGCTCAAAAAACGTATAAAAAGTTTAAATATATTTTCTAACTTCCCACACTTATCAGCAGCAATGCCAGTGTAGAAACTTGGCAGTTCTTGGTATTACCAGAACATAAGCTTCATTTGTTGAAAATGTGGCCAATTTACCCATTCATGCCTTTTGTTTTAAAGTGCAGACCTGCCTCATGGGACTTCAAAGAATATGCTGAATAAACACACTGACAATCATCTTATACTAGGAAATAATCTTAGAATTCTACTAAAAGAAAATTTGTAAGAATGCTAACGTTTTTCTCTTGTTAGATCCATTGCCAAGTTTTAAGAACAAAAAGGAAGTAAATGAAACACTATCATACAGAATTTTTGGAATGAGAGAATAATTCCTTTTCCCTTTGCTTCCTAATTTGTGAAGCTGGTATTACGTTACTCAGAAAATCAGTTCAGTTCAGTTGCTCAATCGTGTTCTGGCTCTTTGCGACCCCATGGACTGCAGAACGCCAGGCCTCCCTGTCCATCACCAAATCCCAGAGTCTAATCAAACGCAGGTCTATTGAGTCAGTGATGCCATCCAACCATCTCATCCTCTGTCTTCCCCCTCTCCTCCTGCCTTCAATCTTTCCAGCATCAGGGTCTTTTCAAATGAGTCAGTTCTTCGCATCAGGTGGCCAAAGTATTGGAGTTTCAGCTTCAGCATCAGTCCTTCCAATGAATATCCAGAATTGATTTCCTTTAGGATGGACTGGTTGGATCTCCTTGAAGTCCAAGGGATTCTCAAGAGTCTTCTCCAACACCACAGTTCAAAAGTATCTATTCTTTGGTGCTCAGCTTTCTTTATAGTCCAACTCTGACATCTATACATGACTCAGAAAATAGCACTCCACAAAGTTCAAAGGACAGTGTCAAAATTTTTTCAAGACAAAGTTACTGGTTTTCTTAATGGCAGCTGGAGCAAGTAGATACAAATAGGTTGTAGGCTTTCTCTGCGGGTTTTTCCCTTTGAAACAGTGTGTGAAACACTGACCAGCTTAAACTGGTGTTGCCTCCTTAAATAGTTGATTAATCAAACCTTGATTATTTTACATAGACAGTTCTGGGCGTATACTGGATGGGAACTCATATCTTCAGGATAACCCCGGAACCAAGGATCTTCAGTCTACAAACTCAAAGAATAGAAGCATTGCCATCAGATCCCTTTCAGGTCAGGTCAGCTCAGTAGCTCAGTCATGTCCCAGTCTTTGCAACCCCATGGACTGCAGCATACCCTTTATGGATTAAGAATTCCTTCAATAAGGAAAATGTGGCTTTCAGCAGCATGAGTGGCTTATATGTACTGATTTTAGACTAGCCAATCAGCTTCCAAGTTTGAAATTCCCTAACCCCTAAATATTATCCTGAAGTCTGGAGCAGAAAGGCAGCTTTGAGCCCTGTCTCCTTGCTGGTGGACCTAAAAATAAAGCTCTTTTCTTTTTTCAAATGTTAGTGCCAAAGTATTTGTGTCTACATGTGAGGGGCACTAAGCTTTTGCTGGGTAACAATGCCATCTGGGCTCAGAGGTAAGTTGATGAAAATGTACTATTATCTTACAACTCAGATGGTTTTCAGACCCCCATGCTACATCACTCTGTGTCTGACCATAGTCTATCTCTCAGTACTAACCAATTTGGCTCTCTAGTTATTTCTTCTGCTCCCTCTCATCACTCTCCCCCTCTCAAGGGCACCCTCCTCCTTCTACTCATCTTCCTTTTCCTCATTCTTACTTCTTTTTTGATCTTTCTTCTTTTTTTTGTCTCCATACATTTTCTGTCAGATAGTTGCTGGAAAGAAGCAAGAGGGAAAGAAAATATTTAGGAGCTTTTTCTCTGTAGCTGGTGTTGTGTTTGATTTTACAGTTCTGGGAAAAAATGATGTTGCAATTTTTAAACTGTAGTGATATAAGGGCAATGAGTAGCTTGTGTGATGTGTATTTCAAAAAGAGAACTGCAATTCAAATTCTGTATAATTACTTACTGCTAAGAGAAGTCATTCTTCCTGAGGTAGTAGCTATTTTGCCTTCTTGAAAATAGTTTCCTCACAAGGTCACTTGCCAAGATCATTTTCCCATTAGCGTGAAGAATACAGTTGTTGGCGCAACTGCATCAGTGTGTTAAGTATGTAGCTAGGGCAAGTAAGTAGCTATTTGTTACAGCCCAGAATGAGACTATTTTAAGAAAATTCAATGCTTTCTTCACAGGCCTAAAACCTGCGTCTAACAAAGATAACAGCCTTAGCCAAATGTAGATGTCACATATTAATTCTCTAATTAAAAAGAAAATCAGGACAAGTTTTGGTATTGGTGATCACAAACTTGACTATTCAAATTATTTTTGTTCCATCAAATTAAGTGAAATGAATTTTACTAGAAAAATGTCTAAATTAGTAAAATTTAATTAATAAATTTAAGACATTTAGTCCTTTTCAGTTTTCAGTATGTTCTGTATATTTACTGATCTCAGTGATCTTCCACTAGTTGCAGTGCCAAGAACTTTATTGATGGGCAAATAGTACCCAACCTCATGGAATTCTAAGATTCTCTACAGGCATTTTGGCTGCCCATTTTTCAGAATATACTACAAAATCAGTTTTCAGATACCAATACTGCTCCAGTAATATTTAAAACATATTTCTTAAATATAAAAACGG
The DNA here is from genome assembly GCF_054371585.1 of Giraffa tippelskirchi. NCBI lineage: Eukaryota > Metazoa > Chordata > Mammalia > Artiodactyla > Giraffidae > Giraffa > Giraffa tippelskirchi. The sequence goes on along the minus strand of NC_137275.1, from coordinate 76,028,257 downwards.
AGGTTCCTTTGTGATACCCAAGAATGCACTTAGGGTATTTTGTTAGTGGTTGTTGATTATGATCATGCTGTTGTTGCTTTGTCAAATATACCACATGGGATGAGAGAAACCAAAAAAATTATAAAAAAAATTCAGTAATGGTCTTTGTTCATTGCTTGGGATAGAGTTCAGTTTGCTGTTAATATGGAGCTCTGTGAAAGGTTAAAACCCATGAATGACCTATCAGTTTGCTGACCATTTAAAGGAAATAGAATTAGTGTTTATGAAATAGAATCATGATTAAAAACCTAAATGACAAGCTTCAGAAAGGACAATGAAAGTAACATTAAAAAGACATGTAATCCCTGGAGAGTCTTTTAAATTTCATCTACAGAATAATTTCCACACTATTTAACTTCCTCCTCAGCAGGATTAAAGAGATCTAATATGTTCGTTAAACAGCAAATCTATTAATACAATGGTGAGCTATGGAATCAGGTGCAGTAGGGGGTTAAAAAAAGGGCTTGAGATTGTGGGAGGCATTTCTGTAGAACGTTCTTTGTTAAGCGCAAGGTGGCTGTGACAAATAATGAAAATTAGTGCATATGAATCTATCTAAGAAATTTGCATAAGAAAAGCACATGTTCTTGACATATATTGGATGTTTAAGTAGCAAGTATGTTTGTCAAAGTTTAATATTTTTCCTATCATATTATTCATCTAGCTATGTCAAATGATTTTTGGAAATGGTTAGGTAGTACAAATGTATTTTTCTACATACGTGTTCTGGCAAATTGTCATCCTTAATTCACAATTTTCATATAGATATAGAAATAGATATGGGGTCCTCTTTAAACAGGTTGCTGCTGCTGCTGCTAAGTCGCTTCAGTTGTGTCTGACTCTGTGCGACCCCATAGATGGCAGCCCACCAGTCTCCCCCGTCCCTGGGATTCTCCAGGCAAGAACACTGGAGTGGGTTGCCATTTCCTTCTCCAATGCATGAAAGTGAAAAGTGAAAGTGAAGTTGCTCAGTCGTATCTGACTCTTCACGACCCCATGGACTGCAGCCTACCAGGCTCCTCCATCCATGGGATTTTCCAGGCAAGAGTACTGGAGTGGGTTATGCACAATTAAATGCTTTGGTGATGGTGACAGCAAAGATCAATGAAGGGCAGTAAGTTACTAAAACCATTTTAACACTATCTGTAATTTTAGAAACTCTCTATAATTGTCTTTTTCCTGTTAAGAAGAATCTAGTCAGTCAGTTTCTTCTCTGCTGGCTAAGGAAGCAAAGTAGAGTAGTTTTTATAAGAATGCCCACCCCTCAAGTTGTGTCATGTAGTATTTTTATTCTTAACTTGAGTGGACTTGATACAGTATTTGTTCAAATTTAAAAGATAGGGAATTCAAGTATTAATCCAAACTTTTGGATGTAGATTTAAATACATTGGAAAAAACACTGACTCCTAGATTGTGGTCTTATAGCATTTTAATTGTAATCTTCATTGGGCTTGCTATAAGTGTTTATTTGAATATAATAGGAAATCATGTTACAAACCAGAATTTGCTATGGATTGATATTTTTTAAAATATGCAAATAACATTTTAAAATATTCTAAATATTACTACATCTGACACTTGTTTTCTGGGAAATGTTTTGATCAAAATCTGGGTTTCGATATTTCATGAAGAAACCCATGAATAAAAATAATAAAAAAATCCTAAATTTGGACTTTTCCAGAGTTTGGGATTGTTTAATTAGCATGTCAGCCCAGAGAAATGAACACTACTTTGTTATCGTTTTTTTCCCAAGCACAAACCCAGTATAGCTGATTGAAGATTCTCACTGATCTCTGAGATCAGTGAGAATGTGCTTTATAACGCTCCTCGGCTCATTGATGAAGCACTGGGTTTGAAACCACTGGGGCAGCAAACATCTCTGCCTCTAACAGGGAAGATCAACCAGATTAAATGTGCAATGTAGGAAGGGAGGACTATCATTTCTGCTCTGAAGTGTCCCACACGTGCTTTCAAGGATAGAGGATAGGCAAACAATTTTGAGAAAGGAGTATTTCATTGCATTAAAAAATTGCCCTTGAAAGCAAAGATTATTACTCAGCTAGTTTTTAATGTGAAAAAATTGACAGTAATAAACTGTAGAAGTTATAAAAAAAAAAGTGCCAAGTTGTCAACCCATTTCCTTCAGACTTGGATGAAAAGTACATGATAAAAATCTTAAATTTTATGTATATAATATACATAATTTATATATATTAGATAGAAAAGTATTTAGAAGTATTTAGACATATATTAGATAAATGAAAACCTGAATTTACATATGACCAAATGTATGTGTAATGTAAATATCTATATATAAATAATGTTTATATATAACTGAACTTCTAAAAATTAGAAGTTTATTCAATTCAGAGAGTTTATGTTTTGAAACAGATGAACATTAAAAAAAAAAATCCCCTTTAAGAGCAGTAATTAAATTAGTCAAGTGAAAATCAGTGTGGCTTATTTTTAGCATTTCTTGATGCCCAGATGGAGAAGGAAATGGCAGCCCACTCCAGTATTCCCATGAACAGAGGAGCCTGGTGGGCTACAGTGTGTGGGGTCACAAAGAGGTGGACACAATTGAGAGACTGAGCACAGTGCCCTGATGATACTAGCCCATCCTTCCAAAATGAGCAGTTTGGTAAGACAGTAAGAAAGAACAATTTAGGCTCACTTGGCTTTGAATATGAAGTTTCTTTATTCCTGGGGTGAGCCAAAAACAAGTAATGGAAGTTTGGCCAGAGATGTAGAAAATAGGCAGGGACTAAAGAAATTTATCAAAATTCTCCAAATACTTTTGAAAATAACACATTTACACATAAGAGGAGAAACTGTCGGTCATTCAGCCTTCATGTGTCAGAAACTGGCATCCACTCTTCCTGGTGTACTGAGTGAGGCTGGGCTGTGAGGGCACAGCAATTTTGGCTCAACATGAGATATTCTGCTGGGCAATACACACTTCACACTTACCTGCAGGGCTGTCCAAGTTTCATTAGGCTGCAGGTTGAAATCTTCTACAGATTGGCATATAGTATGTGTTGTGTATTCCTTCCTTTTTATTGATTGGCAGTCCTCTGCAGTGTGGATATATCCAAGTTTGTTTAACTATTCATCTATTGCCAAACATGTGGGTGAAACCTAGTTTTTGGCTATTATATACAAAGTTACTGTGAACATTTGTATACACCTCTTTGCTTGGACATGTGCATTCAAGTTATAGAAAATTTGAAAAAAAATTAAGTTTCTGCTCTGGGGAAATAATATTTTCACATTTAAGATTGAAAGTATTTTTTCATATATAGCTTTTATTATGTTGAGGTATGTTCCTTCTATTCCTGCTTCCTGGAGGGTTTTTATCATAAATGGATGTTGAATTTTGTCAAAGGCTTTTTCTGCTTCTATTGAGATAATCATATGATTTTTATCATTCAATTTGTTAATGTGGTGTATTACATTGATTGATTTGCGGATGTTAAAGAAACCTTGCATTCCTGGGATAAAGCCCACTTGGTCATGATGTATGATCTTTTTAATATGTTGTTGGATTCTGTTTGCTAGAATTTTATTAAGGATTTTTGCATCTATGTTCATCAGTGATATTGGCCTGTAGTTTTCTTTTTTTTGTGGCATCTTTGTCTGGTTTTGGAATTAGGGTGATGCTGGCCTCATAGAATGAGTTTGGAAGTTTACCATCTTCTGCAATTTTCTGGAAGAGTTTGAGTAGGATAGGTGTTAGCTCTTCTCTAAATTTTTGGTAGAATTCAGCTGTGAAGCCGTCTGGTCCTGGGCTTTTGTTTGCTGGAAGATTTCTGATTACAGTTTTGATTCCGTGCTTGTGATGGGTCTGTTAAGATCTTTTATTTCTTCCTGGTTCAGTTTTGGAAAGTTACACTTTTCTAAGAATTTGTATATGACAAACCCACAGCAAACATTATCCTCAATGGTGAAAAATTGAAACCATTTCCCCTAAAGTCAGGAACAAGACAAGGATGCCCACTTTCACCACTACTATTCAACATAGTTTTGGAAGTTTTGGCCACAGCAATCAGAGCGGAAAAAGAAATAAAAGGAATGCAGATAGGAAAAGAAGAAGTAAAACTCTCACTGTTTGCAGATGACATGATCCTCTACATAGAAAACCCTAAAGATTCTACCAGAAAATTACTAGAGCTAATCAATGAATAGAGTAAAGTTGCAGGATATAAAATTAACACACAGAAATCCCTTGCATTGCTATACTCCAATAATGAGAAAACAGAAAGAGAAATTAAGGAAACAATACCATTCACCGTTGCAACAAAAAGAATAAAATACTTAGGAATATATCTACCTAAAGAAACAAAAGACTTTTATATAGAAAACTATAAAACACTGATGAAAGAAATCAAAGAGGACACAAACAGATGGAGAAATATACCGTGTTCATGGATTGGAAGAATTAATATAGTGAAAATGAGTATACTACCCAAAGCAATCTATTCATTATTCATAGGATTATAATAAGCACTAAATAAATTAATTAATGAGGAATGTTTTCCATACCAAAAACTTTTACTTCTTTCTTAGAATGTCTTATGGGAATTTCTTCTTCAGAAATATCTTGTGAAATATATAAAGAATGTATGTTTAAGGGTGTTCACTACAATAATATTGTTATAATGAAACATTGGAGATAATCCAAATGAACTTCAAAGGGATTATTAAATCAATTATGGTACATCTGTAGGAGGTAAGATAGAGAAAGGATGCAAGTGGGTGCTAGAGAAGAATGGCTGATTCTAAATCCTACTTTAGTCCTTCCTAGCTGTGAAACTTGGTTAATACCCACCTTTAAAAAATTTTGTAAGGAATCAATGAGATGTTACATATTAGTTGCCTAGAGAGAACCAGGGCACAGGAAGCATACCATAAATCCATAAATCATAGTATCACCATGGAATATATGCACCTGTTATAAAAATACAATCAGGTCTGCATGTGTTGCCATAGGATATTTATTAGAGAAAGGTGTTGTTTTTTTTCCCCCTGTATATATTGTACTGGAGAAGGCAATGGCAACCCACTCCAGTACTCCTGCCTGGAAAATCCCATGAACGGAGGAGCCTGGTGGGCTACAGTCCATGGGGTCGCTAAGAGTCAGACACGACTGAGCGGCTTCACTTTCACTTTTCACTTTCATGCACTGGAGAAGGAAATGGCAACCCACTCCAGTGTTCTTGCCTGGAGAATCCCAGGGACGGCGGAGCCTGGTGGGCTGCCGTCTATGGGGTCGCACAGAGTCGGACACGACTGAAGCGACTTAGCAGCAGCAGTAGCAGCAGCAGCATATATTGTATGGGCTTCCTTGGTGGCTCAGCGGTAATCTGTCTGCTAGTTCAGGAGACCCGGTTCGATCCCTGGGTGAGAAAGATCCGTTGGAGAAGGAAGTGGCAACCTTGCTCTAGTATTCTTGCCTGGGAAATACCATGGATAGAGGAGCCTGCTGGGCTGCAGTCCGTGAAGTCACAAAGAGTTGAACGTGACAGAGCACACACACAGTTACTGTATGATGAAAGAAAGATAAAATATCCACTTCTACGTCTTTAGACTTGGGTATAAATGTTCATATGTTAACTATTTCTTTATTCTCTAATTATAGGAAGGAAAAAATAATCCTTAAAAAAAATTTTATTGACATATAGTTGGCTTACAATGTTGTGTTAGTTTGTGGTGTATAGCAATTGATTCAGTTACATACATATATATTCTTTTTCATATTCTTTTCCATTATGGCTTTTCACAGGATATTGAATATAGTTTAGGAAGGAAACAATAGCAAAGCATATTTCAAATTTCTAATTGAAGTTTAAAAATTTTCATTACAAGTGAAAATTTCAACATGTAAAATTTTAAAACAACAGAAAAGACTGAAAATCAAAGTTAAAGGAAGACTTCTTGGTCTTTGAGTACTTTGCACTTGTGAATTTAAGACATATGTTATATATTTATGTACACAGGGAATCATAAAAGTTAAATGTTCTGTTGAAAAGATTACTGTGACTGGCAATATTGACTGATTGTCATTTTATAATATTTATATCGCAATGCCTTAACATAAAGCAAAAATAGGAATGGTTATGCTAAAAAACTAATTTTGTTTTCTATGCTACTAAATCTCTTTAGGAGAAAAAATTCCTTCATATATGGGCTGTCTAAAATATATTTAAATAATTTTGTGAAATAAACAAACTTAGAGCCTTAAACAGATTTTATAAAGAGGTTCATTTTCATTGATGTTGAAAAACCAAAAACTGCAGATGTGCATGCGAAGATAAACAAACACACTAGCTGCTTTTCAGTAAAGGCGACAGTCTGTCTTTCATGCTAATTTATGTACGGTATAATAAGTAACCACTAAATGTAGTGGCAGGGGGAAATTTGGCTGGAATTGTTCCTTTTACAAGGCGCAACCACACTTCCTGCCCATAATTTAATTCTAATAAGGCATCCCCAGTCAAAACCCTATCACAGTGTATTTCACGGTTACCATTTTCAGACTCAAATGTAAGCTTGTCTACTCCATCAACCACTAAAAATCCAGAGATATGAGCACTAACTGACTCAATGGTATACTTAAAAACATACACCCCAAGATAGGGGATTCTGAATTTTCCAGTTCTTGGAGTATATGAGGCTCCATAGTTGACATCCAAGTTATTGAATAAGATAGGACCAGGTGTAGTCATTCCGTAAGTATGCGATGCAAAAAATGCCACCATTGGTGCATATCTGTAAGTTCCTTTTGAAAAATCTGTTAGTGGAAAAAAAATGAAAAGAGTTGATTTTCATGTTTTGATCTTGTTTTGTTTATATCTTTATTCTTTATCTCAGTTATAAAAAGGGTTAGTAGAATTAAAACGGTGATTCATTGGACTTAACAAGAGCATGTGTGTCTGGATGCCTGCCTCTTTGCTTGCCTGAACTACCCAAAATTTCTTAGTCTCTCTGAGACTCAGTTTCTCCATTTAGATCAGGGCAGAATGACAGTAACACTCAATACATCACTCACAAAAACGCCTCAAAGATTAATTTGTGTGTGGCTTTGATCTCTCCAGAGATGAAGGAATTCAAAGCATTTTATGATTATTATGGTATGCCAGAATGTTTTAAAGCCTCTTGCATGAATTAAAGCTGACATGATGTAGAAACAATTTTTTCTGCACATTGTCAAACAGTTTCTGGAGGCTAAAACGGAAACCCAATGAAATCATATGCACTATACAGAGGCAGACAAAAGCAATCTTCTATGTAATTAATGCCAAATGTACTTACAAAGGCTGAGATTTAAAAGCAGACTAAAAAATTCACTCTTTATTATGCAGCATATTATTAAGAAAAGCCTGATTTGAAACATATTTTTGCCATCATTTTAAAGAGAATATATATTAAGCACTGCACACATTTTCTTGTGTGAAAATAAAAAATGATACACTCTGGAAGTAAATCTATAGCAACCAATACTTAATGAAAGTAAATGGACAAAAAGGCATCTTGCTCTACTCACTACATTTTAGCATAGTCTAACAGCCCTCAGCCAGTCAGAACAGTGCTATGACCTTCAAAGAAGACATACTGCTATACACTTATTAAAGCTTTATTTAAGGGATCAGATTTGATATGAATCAAAGATGTATTCTTGTTTGAGGAGAAAAAGTTTATATATATATATATATATATATATATATATATACACTATGTATACATATATATTATATGGCATATATATAATATATAATATATATTTTCTTTTAAGAAAGTATAATCTATATTTTCTTATGCAATCTATATTTTCTTTTAAGATGCACTAGAAAAAACAAGTTGGGGGATTTTTAATAAACTACTTCTATTAAACTAACATTGAAAATTTCAACTAGTGTATATGAATTAGTTTACTTGACAAAACCATGTATGTTATTCAGTGAATTTCAGAAGTAAAAGGAATTAATCCTCAAGTGACTCCAGATTAAGCAGGTCTAAACATTCATTTGTAAACATTTAAAAATATATTTTTGTTTATGACATTGAGCAAATCCAAGGACACATGTAATTTCTTACCTGGAGCTAAAGCATTTTCTCCTGCCACCTTGACGGTACAGTTGTTACCGGTAAAAGGATGTCGGCAAGCACAGATAAAGCTAGTTCTTGTATTTATACATGTACCCCCATTCTGGCATGGGAATCTACTGCAGTATGAATACTCCTCTGTTACTGAAAAAGAATCAAGATAAAAGAGGTTAAAAGTGACCTGTTTTTCTGTTGATCTCAAATTAGAGTTTGCAGCAGAATGGGAAAAACACTGAGTCAGAAATAGGAAAAATGCATTCCCAGGCCCAGATCACCCAGCAATGCAGTCATGGGATTTCACGAAATCTCTAAACTCTCTGAGCTGTTTCTTCTGAAGCCCCTTCCTGCTTCAAGTGAGAATAATTCTGTGATCCACTGCATTTATTTGTGTTAAATATTAAGATTTTTGTCAACTATAGAACTGATAGGCTATCTGGACACACAATCACATATAATTGAAACCAGTGCGTGACGAGGGTAATATTTCAAATCACAGAAGGAAAACAAAGTCTGTTCAATAAATGGTGCTAAGCTAACTGTATATTCATAAAAATATAAATTCCATGTGCATAAAAATACTAAATGTGAAAAAATGATTACATTATAATCAAATAAACAGAATATCTTTGTTGAGTTTTAAAATTTTGGAAAGCTCTTTCAACGCAAAACAAAACCCAGAAACCATAAGAGAAAAATCCTGATGTTTGACCACCTAAACTCAAAACTCATTTGCAATGAGAGCCGCACATTATCAAATTTCAAAGTGCTAGGTGAAGAGAAAATATTTTTTAACAGATACAGCAATCTAATGACTAATATCTATAACAAATAAAAAGTTCTGACTAATCCCCACAAAAAAGAGTGTAACCCTGTGAAAACAGTGGCAAATGGGCAAGTAATATGAGCTGGGAAGTCAGTGAACAACTACAGTTCAAAACTTATTCAACCTCATTACTAATTAAGGAGTAACAAATTACCATCAATAACGTTTTATATCAGGTGGCAATATTTAAAAACAAAACAGTTATGCATAAAATGAGCATTCTTGTATAATGTTGGTTAGACCTTATATTGTTGGAACCTTTGAATACAACAATTTGACAAAATTAAAAAGGTTCATTTGCTTTGAGCCAGAAATTTCTCCCCGCAGAACACATATTCCAGACACACTTGCACAAAGATAATGTTCAAGAAATTTCTTCATGATATCATTTGCACTAGTGAGAAATAGTAGGACCCTTAAATGACCACTGATGAAGGGACTTGTTAAATGAAGTATAATATCTTTTCAGCAGAGCTTCCTTGTATCTCAGACGGTAAAGAATCTGCATGCAATGCAGAAGACCTGGGTTCTATCTATGGACCGGAAAGATCCCCTGGAGAAGGAAATGGCAACCCATTCCAGTATTCTTGCCTGGAGAATCCCATGGACAGAGGAGCCTGACAGACTACAGTCCATAGAGTCTCAAAGAGTCAGACACGATTAAGAGACTAACACTATTACTACCATCCTCTTTTCAGCAAGGAATATTAGACAGCAGTAAAAGAGTGGGATAAATCTCCAACATACTCAATTTGCTGAAGACAGTGTTTCAGTTCACTTATTAGATATAGAATAATTTCAGTTATTTAGAAAGCCTCAAATTATAAATATGGTTATAAATGTAATACACAATAATGTGGAAAGAAAAGGTTGGAAGAATACATTACTAGATACACTTACCACTATGGCTCCACCTTGTGGAAATAGTGTAAACAGTTAACCATTCATTTCAAAACATGGTCATTGATGATTTTTAAATTTAAGTTTATTTGTTTTAACATTTATCTCGAGTGAGATCTATAAATATTTTAAATACATTCTACTTCATATTTAAATAATTCAAATTCACACAAAATGTGACCAAACTGCATGACTGTGTAATTAGAATGAAAAAAATTTTGTGAAGTCTAGTTGATTTACTGTGTTATGTTATTAGTTTCAGGTGAACAGCATAATGATTCAATATTTTAATAAACTATACTCCATTTAAAGTTATGATAAGATATTGGTTATATTCTCATTTTGAAAAAATATTTAATGGATACTTGTTAAGTACAGAACCTTGTAACAGACAACTAAAGATTGGTTGGCACTGATTTGTCAATTGAAGCTATTTCTATTTCATTATATAGTCGGCTACAAATCTACTTTTGTACATCATCTGATTTGTATTTTTTTTACTTTATAACTAAAATGCTTAAAAAATGGTTAGATACCTTTATAAGTTCCTGCACATATTTGTGTTCAATGGGCAATTTGTCCTTGAATTAATAAAAATCAGACTCTAAATAAAACATAATTTTCTTCTTTTTACATCTTTCCTCTCAATAGAATTACATAGATTATCTTAATTGTTTGATGCTCTGAAGTTCCTGTTGAATTTATCAGGCCTGTGTGCGTGCTTAGTCACTCATTCGTGTCCAACTCTTTGAGACCCCAGGATTGTAGCCGACCAGGCTCCTCTGTCCACGGGATTTCCCAGGCAAGAATACTAGAATGGGATGCCATTTCCTTCTCCAGGAGATCTTCCTCATCAAGGGATCAAATTCATGTCTCCTATGTTATTTAACTTACATGCAGAGTACATCATGAGAAACGCTGGGCTGGAAGAAATACAAGCTGGAATCAAGATTGCCGGGAGAAATATCAATAACCTCAGATATGCAGATGACACCACCCTTATGGCAGAGAGTGAAGAACTAAAGAGCCTCTTGATGACAGTGAAAGAGGAGAGTGAAAAAGTTGGCTTAAAGCTCAACATTCAGAAAATTAAGATCATGGCATCCAGTCCCATCACTTCATGGGAAATAGATGGGGAAACAGTGCAAACAGTGTCAGACTTTATTTTTGGGGGCTCCAAAATCACTGCTGATGGTGATTGCAGCCATGAAATTAAAAGACACTTACTTCTTGGAAAGAAGGTTATGACCAACCTAGATAGCATATTAAAAAGCAGAGACATTACTCTGCCAACAAAGGTCTGTGTAGTCAAGGCTATGGGTTTTCCAGTAGTCATGTATGGATGTGAGAGTTGGACGGTGAAGAAAGCTGAGCACCACAGAATTGATGCTTTTGAACTGTGGTGTTGGAGAAGACTCTTGAGAGTGCCTTGGACTGCAGGAAGATCCAACCAGTCCATCCTAAAGGAGATCAGTCCTGGGTGTTCATTGGAAGCACTGATGTTGAAGCTGAAACTCCAATACTTTGGCCACCTCATGTGAAGAGTTGACTCATTGGAAAAGACCCTAATGCTGGGAAGGATTGGGGGCAGGAGGAGAAGGGGACGACAGAGGATGAGATGGCTGGATGGCATCGCCGACTCAATGGACATGGGTTTGGGTGCCTCTGGGAATTGGTGATGGACAGGGAGGCCTGGCCTGCTGCTGTTCGTGGGGTAATAAACAGTCAGACACGACTGAGAGACTGAACTGAACTGATGTCTTCTGCATTGCAGGTGAATTCTTTACCCACTGAGTCATCATGTAATTGCTCATTTGCTCCTCCTTTCAATTAGAGTGTGAGCTTTTGTGAGGACAGGGCTCAGGGTTTCTACTTCTTAAACTTTGTGTCACTACTGACTAGCATAGTGCTTGACATATGCTACATTTAGTAGAAGTACTAAACTGTCTTTTTAAAGACGAATAAACAAATCGATGGAAGACTGAATAGATGATCTCATCCTTTATCTAATACTCTATTTCTTCTTCACTTTTTCTCAAAGATCAGGTAGAGTTTGATTCTATGATGTCATTGGCATGTTTTTCTAGAGACATGGAATTATTTCAAGCAAACTTTCCGCAACTTCTATCTTGGGTAGAACTTCAAACTCCTTCCAGTCCATTTATTTTCTTTGATGAAGATCAGTACAATTAAGTTCTGCCAACTCAATATTCTCTCATCTTGTGCAAATAGCATGACTAATCTGTTTATATTCATTTCCCTGCTCTGAACAGGACTAAAATTCCTTTACCACTGTATTGGAATGTTTCATAAGTCTCAATTTGTTCTGGTCTTTACTTTCTGAACCCTGATATGTGCTCAAGTTATACTTTTCTATTAATCCTACTTCCATATTTTATAAAAGCTCATGTTAAATTTGAACTGCTTGAAGAACTCCTTACATTTTCAAAGCACTCTGTCTTTGGCAATATTTACCATTCTTTATTTTAATTGCTTATTTAATGTCTGAACTCCATGAGAATAGAGGTTGTGTTCAATTTACCCCTCTATCCACTTAATTTTTCTCAGTGCTCATTCAGCACTTATTCAATAGGCATTTGATGAATAATGAAGGGACACTTCATACTGATGTCCTCTACTTCCATTTTTGTTTATAGTACACCTAGCACTATACATGTTTTATATAATATTTTATTTTTATTTATTACTTATTTAAATTATTTTTATTTTTAATGCTTAGTTCTAGATTAGCATCAGGATTTTATTATTTCATCATTTAAACAGTAACATTGTGCAGGACTGGCAACTCTGATCCCTGCTGAGGTCAGAATGGAGTTTCTAACAGACTAGTGAGAGTACCTCTCGGTGCCTCTGGGCAACTTTTGTCATACACAGAGGAAAGCACTATATAAATCCACCAGTATCTGCTCTAGATACTGTGTCCACACAACATTATAACTTTTCTTTATCTTTCATCTCGATGGCAATGCTAACATGTTTTCACCCTCATACTACTATATATATTAATTTTCAGTGCTATTCTGTTTCATCATTTATCAAAACCATATCTAACAAATAAGTAGTATCCTTTCATTGCTCTAAAAACTCTTCATATGTCCCTTTCCAAAAACTTCTAGAAGTGTGAGCAGTTGTTTATATTACTTTTTCAGATTCATTGCCTGTTCATTAGTTATGAACAGGCACTCATACTCTGTTCATTAGTTAGAGATGGATGGAAACATTGTTTTCAACCATCTTTACTACTTTTCCTTCAATTACCAGTTTTTATTTTGTTCTCCTTCTTAAATTCATGTCTGTTGTTCTTGATCTTGTTTCTGGGATCTTTTTTCTCAACACTTCAAATATATTTTAAAGCTCTTTTAATCATATCAGCAATCTTTACTAAATGGATTAGCCCTGTCTCAGATGATTTACTCTAACACTTGTCATTTATGTTTATCCTAAGTCACAACCCAGAAAATGAAATGTTTTTTACTCAACATTATCATCTGTTTTTGCCTTTTTCTTTAGATCTTCAATCAAAAGAATATTAAAAATGGCAAAGGTGCTGAAATATGTTCAGCAATGTTAGTCATTAGGAAAATGCAAAATAACATCAAAATTAAATACAATAATATATCTATTAAAATAGTAAAATAAACAATATTGGCAATGCCAAGTGCTGACAAGATTGTGGAGCAATTAGGATTCTCATACATTTCTAATGGAAATGGCAAGTGGTTGACCAGTTCTTACAAAGTTAAAACTATATTTATTTTATAACTAAGTTATGCTACTGCTGCATAATTCAGGAGAAATGAAAACTATGTATGCACAAAAACCTGTATGTATGAATGTAAACCTGAATGTTTACAGCAGCTTTATTCATAATCACCCCAAACTGTAAACAGCCAAAGCATCCTTCAATTGCTAAACAGGTAAACAAACTGTAGGTCCATCCACACAATGGACCACTACTCGGTGATGAAAAGGAACGCATGCAACAGCATAGAAGGATCTCAAATATACCAGGTGAAAGAAGCCAGGCTCAAAAGCTACATAGCATGAAAGATAAAGAAAAGTTATAATGTTGTGGTGGACATAGTATCTAGAACAGATACTGGTGGATTTGTATAATGTTTTACATGATTTAACGTAAAAGATACTCTGCAAAAAATAAAAGGGTAAGGGAAGAAAACATATCACTGTTGACAGTGACTGGGAGTGGAGGCAGATTTGACTAAAAAGGTACATAAGAGAATTTGAGGATGTGATGGAACTATTTTCCATCTTGACTTTTGTGGTGACTACATGACTACCCATCTGTCAATTCACAGACTGCATGTCAAAAATAGTGAATTAAAGAAAAAAACAGTGAATTTAACTCCATGTAAATTATAGCAAAGATAAACAGACATCTTCCCAACATTTTTATTTCTATTATTTTGTTTGCACACGTCCTCCTTCTACATCATTATATCTTTTTTTTTTTTTTTTAATCTTTTCTTTTTTCTTAAAGACTTTGAGTTCAGAGACTCATGTACTTTCCTGGTTCTGATTACTCTTTTTTCTCTCTCCCACATTTCTATCTTCAGTTCTCCACTTTTTCTCTAGCTACCTAATTTACTTCTGTGCCCTCAACTATCACCTCAGTGCAAAAATTTCCAATTTTTATCTACAAACCCTCTTCTGGTTCTGGACCTACATTACTCATTGACTTTTGGATATTTCCATAGGGATAGAGGTGGCTCAGTGGTAAAATAAAAATTCGCCTACCAATGCAGGCGATCTTCCCAACCAAATCCCTGGGTTGGGAAGATCCCCTGGAGGAGGGTGTGGCAACCAACTCCAGTATTCTTTCCTGGAAAATTTCATGGACAGAAGAGCCTGGCAAGGGGCAGTCCATGGGGTCACAAAGAACTGGACATGACTGAGTGATTGGGCAGAAGCTCACACACACACGCAGGGGTAGAGAGCTTTAAACTAGTGTATCACAGACTAAACTTCTCTTCCCATGTGCATCTGTACTTCCTCCTTAACCTTTCTATTCCCATTAATGGAATGACTGACTTCTCATCACTGATGCTTTATTTAAATGTTGGTGTTATTTTTATTCTAAGTTTTTGTGTTTTCAATTGGCTGTTTTCTGCTAAATATATATTCACATTTAACTAACATTCCCAGTTTTCATTTTGTTCCTTTCTCTATGACCTATTGAGGTCTTAATCTATTCAAGTCAGGACAGTTGTAATTTTGTAACTGATCTGTGGAAGAACTTATAATAAATCTTCATAATGCACACACATGATTATGCTATCAGTCAGTTCAGTCACTCAGTCGTGTCCGACTCTTTGTGACCCCATGACTGCAGCATTCCAGACTTCCCTGTCCATCACCAACTCCTGAAGCTTGCCCAAACTCATGTCAATTGAGCTGGTGATGTCATCCAACCATCTCATCCTCTGTCGTCCCCTTTTCCCCCACCTTCAATCTTTCCCAGCATCAGGGTCTTTTCCAATGAAAAGGGTCTTTTCCACCTGTTCTTTGCATCAGGTGGCCAAAGTATTGGAGTTTCAGCTTCAGCATCAGGCCTTTCAATGAATATTCATGGCTGATTTCCTTTAGGATGGACTGGATGGATCTCTTTGCAGTCCAAGGGACTCTCAAGAGTCTTCTCCAACACCACAGTTCAAAAGCATCAATTCTTGGGCACTCAACCTTCTTTATGGTCCAACTCTCACATCCATACATGACTACTGGAAAAACCATAGCTTTGAGTAGATGGACCTTTGTCGGCAAAGTAATGTCTCTGCCTTTTAATATGTCTAGGGTGGCCGTAGCTTTTCCTCCAAAGAGCAAGCGTCTTTTAATTTCATGGCTGCAATCACCATCTGCAGTGATTTTGGAGCTCAAGAAAACAAAGTCTGTCACTGTTTCCATTGTTTCCCCATCTATTTGTCATGAAGTGATGTAACCCGATGCCATGATCTTCATTTTTTAAATGCTGAGTTTTAAGCTGTCTTTTTCACTCTCTTCTTTCACTTTCATCAAGAGGCTCTTTAGTTCCTTTTCACTTTCTGCCATAAGGGTGGTGTCATCTGTATATCTGAGGTTATTGATTATCTTATACTCCTGCTCAAAAATCTTTCGTTGTTACTAACAGAATGAATTTAAACAAATGATACTTCACACAGGGTATAAATGGTTGATTGAATGAATGCTCAGCCCAAAACTACCTCTTTCATGCGATTTGCCCAAACATCCAGTTCTTAATAAGACACTAAACTCTTATGACAATAAACTCCTATAACACTCATTTAGTGCTTGTTAAAGCTGTGACATGTCTCTCTTCTTTCATGTTCAAAACAGCTCTTCAACATGGTGTTCAGAAGCACATGGAAAAAATTTTTAAACATAAAACATAACAACGAAATACCACATTACTCTATAGGTACATCTTCCACTGTCAACTTGTGTTACAACAAAATTACAAAGTTTTCTTTATATTCCCATTGCCTGCAAAGTTTACTATTTTTCCAGAAATTGAGCCCTATCCCATGATTTTATTTACTAATACTACACTTGCTCCCTACACACACTCAGCACATCCCACAATACTCTAATTCTCTACCTTTCTGCTTTTTCTTTTATGTATAACATTTATCGCCTTTTACCAGACTATATAATTTACATTTTTACTTATCTTTCTCTATCCCTGCTAGAGTGTAAGCTCCAAAAAATGGGAATTTTTAAAAATGCTATGTATCCCAAGCATCTATAAAAGTACGTGATTTTATTGGCACTTAATATTTGTGCAGATAACTCTTGAATCTATTATAAATATCCCTGAAAATTTTTAAATTTAACATTTGTTTAAGATTATAAAGTCTAGAAAAGAGTTCTTAAGGGACTGTTGATTATAAAAATGATAGCCTTTTTTGTAAAAGGTAGATGTATATTTTAATTTCTACATGACTGGAAAAATGAGATTCAATAATTTTCTTTCACTGACTTCTTTAGTTTTCCAAACACTGTATAATAAATTTTTTGGTAATTAGTTTGAGAGGTGAAGAGACTTGAGTTTACATTAATCAATTATATCAACAAAACAAAATGCCATGTTATATTTCCCCTGAAACAGTGATGTTCAAAATAAACAGATTTGAATAATTCAAATTAAATTTATATTAAAATACTTATTGTTTCTCTTTAAAAACATTTCTTATTATTTAAAACCAAATAGTGTTTATTATTAAACTATTTTTTATGCTGCAATTTTTTGTCAAGATACGAGAATTAGGTCCACTCAGATGGCTGTGCAACATGCTCACAATTTGTGACTTAATAATCCCAACAGATTATTCCTTATGTTTGACAATGAGTCACAACACAAAATAATACTACAGTGTCAGGTGCAATTTTGAACTTATAGTGTTGTTAGTGATCAGTGGAAAGACATCCATTTGTTGTATTTAATCACAGGCCAGTTAGTCATTAGATCTGGTGTCAAAGAAACAGTTTGCTGTTGAGAAATAGCTCCTGTGATTCTTGTTAGGAGACTAATCTTAGCATATGTAGTGACTATGTAAATGAATCCTGGTATCCTGTTCCATTTCTTTTTTATCGTCAGATGCATGTGTTATAAATTTTGGCTCAGATGAGAACGTCAAGCACATAGGGTTCTGACTGTTCACGTTTAGATTCCATGGTCACTTTATTGCAAGACATGAAGCAGGAAAGAATTGTCAATTTTGCCAGCATCTTCTCTTCAACTGTCATCCTTCCATACAAAGGGGAATCCTCTGGAAAGCTAGGAGATTCTTTTCTTCTTCTTGGGAACAATGAACAAAAACTACTTCATTTAATATTCTCTTTAGCCCTGTTTTATTGACACAAACTGGGGAGGCTATCCCCAGAAGACAGGCTTGCTAACCAACTCTGGCACAAAGAATATCTTTAAGATCACGAGCAGAAAAGAGTTTATATAGCAGGCCAAAGACTGGTACCTTTAGAAATGCTGACTTTCAAGGATTTGCCCTTGATTCATATCTGGGAACTTGGCTTCTCTAATTAAAAAGTGTCTTCATAGTGCCCTGGCCCTGAATCATTGTACAAATGATATGTTTTAGGCTGAACTTCTGCTTTCCTTTTAGAGTTTTGGTATGTGCTCAGCAGAGGGTGCCTACATGACTGGCCCTGTTGGACCTGAAAGTTTGTGTCCCCCACAAACTCATATGTGGAATTTCTAACTCCCTGTATTAGGAGGTGGGGCCTGTGGGAGGCATTTAGGTATTTAGGGTGGAGCCTTCATGAGTAGGATTAGTGCCCTTTTAAAAGGGACCCCAGAGAGCTCTCTCCCTCCTTCCCTTTCTGTCATGTGAGAATAAAAGAAATTGACAGTCTGGAGTCCAGAATAGGGCTTTCATCAGAAACTGACCATGCCAGCCTGATTTCAAAACCATGAGAGGTAAAGTTCTATTGATTATAAGCCACCTTACCTATGGTGCTTGTCATAGCTGTATAGCAGTGTGAGCTGACTAAGACAAGCCCCAATAAAAACGTTAGGAGTTGAATGTCTGGTGGACTTCTCTGGACAGGAAAATTGCATGTTACTGCATGTTTTGGTGACTGGGAGAAAAAAAAAAGATCCCACACAGAAGTGTACCCCCTTATAGGAGGGAGAGAGCCTAAGAAAGCCTATGCATGGATTTCTCCAGATTCTGTTTGGGTCCTTTTCCCTTGCGGATTGTATCATGTATCATTTCACTATAATAAACCTTAGCTATGTGTGTAACTATTTTCCAAGTATCATGAGTGCTTCCAGCATATTGGCAAACTTGTGTGACATTTTGGATACTTTATGAAACACATTGTAAACTCTAAATTCAAGCAGCAATCCTTCAAAATTTAATTAGTTTATATTCAAATATTTTGTATAGAAGTCAACTTATCCAGAGGCATATGTGAGAATGATTATTTTTTATAACATGGAAAAGCATATCAAGAGCTGAAATACCATGGAAAAAACTCATTAAAACTTCTGCAGATCTCTTTTAGTGCCTGTAGTGCACAAGCATTTTTATACATTTAAGCCTTTACATTTTTAATCTTGTTCTTTTTGACTTATTGTTATGTGATAAGCATAAGCTCATTTATAAACATGTTGAGTTTAAAACACAGTGACTTATAAATTAAAAGTAGAACAATGGAATACCAGGAGCATTTAAATTTTGTTGATACATGGAAATAATTACATATCAAATATTAAGTGAAAATATTAAAGAAAAGAAAATATAAACATTGAGTATGGCTGAGAAAATTGTATCATGTTAATACACTGTGTGCCAGTTGATTTCTTTGATCCTTAAAATAAACTTTGTAAAGTGGATATGTTATTCTAATTTTATAAATGAGGAAAGTAAGTTTTAGAAAAAAAGACATTACAAATAAGCCTTGCTAGGCAATTCAGTGCTTCTTAGTCACCCACAACTGCCTCTATGCTGTGTCACAAAATTTATAACTGATTTTAAAATGATATAAGACAGTTAAATGTTCACTAGTTTCTTATTTTTCTCTTTTAAACTGCTTATATTCACAGCAATGATCATTTAAAAAGTTGTATATCATATACTACCAAACCTTTTAGAAAATATAATCTTTCATAAGAAGAGTAAAGTGATAGTGATGAACAAGAGGTTTATTAAGGAGAGTTAAATATACCTGGTAAATACAAGGGAAATAGTTAAAGTAGAAAGCCAGTGGTCTCACGAGCAGAGGACACCGCCTCAGCCATGCTGTTGACATTGTTACCACAGGATTCAGCTTCTCTTGGAAGGCAAGCAGCCAAACTCTTTCTGCAGGGACAAATCTGCCAATTGTATAAACAAATCTTCAAAGTGGAAATAAAATCCTCTTGATGTCTATTGGACTATTGTTTAGAAATAAATCAAATATTTAGGGATTCAACCAGAACAGTTTATCAGCACTGGCCTAGGAGGAATCATAGTTAGCATAACTGAATGTGGAAATGGCTCAGAAGGAAGTGAGGGGAAGAGGACTATGAATTTTACTTGCTATTGCATCAGCCCCAAGAATATCTTGTGAATAACCAATGGTAACTTTCAATTACAACTGCCCACTGGCCATTATCATAGAAAAGCTACACTGAAAAACAGCCACTTGCTTCTCTCTAATCAGAAGCAGAAATAAGTGGCAGTATTTGGATTCTCAAGAAAGCAAACTCCCTGGGAGTATCAACTCTGGTCATATGGAATATTCAGATATGGCCAGACTCTGAAATAGGTATGATGCACAAGCAGAAGGAAGAGAAATGCAGGTGAACACACTTCAGATTCTACTTGAGTACCGTGGTTCAGCTGAACCCTGAGTCCAACAGACCAGGAGTCAGGCTATCTCACTCACAAGGCGTGACCTTAGGCAGAGGGTTAGTTTACTCATCTTCAAAATAAGAATAATGATAGCTACCTCAGAAATATTAAATGAAGGAACATATGTAGAATAGTTTGAATAGAGCCTGGGATGTAGTAAGTATTATTAAATAGTATCCAATATTACATCATTATAGTATTCCTGTCACTAGGCTTCAAAGGAGGTTATCAGTTATTAAGATTAAACAGAAAGAGACTCACAGACATAGAAAACATTTATGGTTACTAAAGGGGAAAAGGGGAAGGAGGAGGGATAAATGAGGTTGCGATTAACATATATACACTACTATATATAAAATAGATAAACAACAAGGACCTATTATATAGCACAGGGAACTATATTCCATATTTTATAATAACCATAAGGGGAAAGAGTCTAAAGAAGAATACATATAGTCTAAAAAAGAATCTAAAGAAGAATATATGTGTGTCTAACAGCATTGCTGTGTTGTACACCTGAAACTAAAAATATAAACCAACTATACTTCATCAAAAAAATTAAATTTAAAAAACTATGTTTATATGGTTTTTATTTGGGGAAATTGTATTTATTCTGCAAATGATAGTGGTTATTATCTGAATAATATTGTGAAAGTTTTCAAATGATGATAAATTACCTCTGGCATTAGGTAAGGGAATAATGTAGCTGGACTATACTTACCATATCATAGCAAAGGTCAAAGGAAACACAGCCAAATTTAAGTAGTGTTTCAGTGTGCCTCACAGCTGGTATCAAAGCAAGTAGTATATTTTTCAATTGGTTTATTCTTACAGGAGAATTTAGCCTGAATCCACTGGTTTTATTACCTTACATATACTTTACCTGCTCAGCTGTCCAATGAATGCCACTAGTTTTATGGCCCATAGAAGCAGAGCTGGCTTAATGAACGTGCATATCTATGCATCCGCTTGAAAGGGTCTCACACATTATGTTGCTGTTCCTGCATAAAGTGAATATCTACCCCACATATGAAATTAGGCCAATATATCTCCATTGCCCTGACATCATTATGGGTTATCTTTACAAAGATAAAATAAAGAACTTTAAGTTAATTATTAACTTTAGGTCTATAAAAATTCTACTTAGAGTAAATAAGGAAACCAGAAGCAATTATATCAAGGCATCAGTAAAAAAAGAATCAATACTGTTAATTATTAGCCCATTAATATACTGGTATATAAATACTCAATGCAATTTTTATAAGCTCCTAGCATGCATTCGGAGAAGGCAATGGCGCCCAACTCCAGTACTCTTGCTTGGAAAATCCCATGGACGGAGGAGCCTGGTAGGCTACGGTCCATGGGGTCGCTAAGAGTCGGACACGACTGAGTGACTTCACTTTCACTTTCCCCTTTCATGCACTGGAGAAGGAAATGGCAACCCACTCCAGTATTCTTGCCTGGAGAATCCCAGGGATGGCGGAGCCTGGTGGGCTGCCGTCTGTGGGGTCGCACAGAGTCGGACACGACTGAAGAGACTTAGCAGTAGCAGCATGCATTATTTATAATGAAAGAATATGAAACTTTGTTAGGTTTTTAGTTAGTTCTATTGAATCTCTTAATTTTGAAGCTATTTAAACTTATACTTGCTGTATAGATACAGGTATTTTTTTGATTTAAGGGGAAAAAGACATGGCTTCCCTGGTGTATGATCACACATCCTATGGATCTTAACAGAAACTCATTTGCAGTGTCCACAGAGGAAAGACCAGGGATTAAAATAATATGGAGGAAGAACAACTCATTTTTCCTAAAATTATTATTATAAGAACATCTTATATTGAAACACTGCCTTTTCTTGGAAATACGTAAAGCCTAAATAATTTGTTCTGTGATCCCATAGGGTAAGATTAGTTCTCCTGAGTCAGATTAATTTGAAAGGAGACACAAATAAATACAATAGTTTAAATAGTGAAGAGATATCTCAACTTTGTATTACTCTGTGATTTTTAATATTATCAGAGCATTCAGAGATAAAACATGAAGGGTCATGTTATTCTAGGATGATTACCCTTTTGTAATTAAAAAGCAGTAAAATACAAAATTCACCCAAATGAGTGTATAATTTAATAGCAGACTCATATGAGAGGTACACTGCCATTTCTTTTAGGAATAGTATTCTTTTCATTGTGGAAAGATTATTTAGTGTTACTCATATGCCAAACATCTTAATAAAATACTTCTTTCATACAAAGAGACTATTAAGTAGTTTATATGCACTACAATAAATTCCTCTTTCCTCTCAAATGTATGCTTCTCCTCTGGTGTTTACAATATTTGTCAATGGTAGTTCTACCTTCTCATTTCCCAAGTGCAAAACCACAGAATATTCTACTTTTCTCCCCTTCCCAAGTGCCATGCATTCAGGCTGTGAATGGCTCACTTTTTTTTTTTTTTTTTACATTGATCCAGTTTTTTTTTACAGTGATACAGTCTGTGACTGATACAGTCTGTGACTGGATATTTCTGCTAATGAGCTCACCGAAATACCTATTGCAATTCCATCACATGAATGAGAGAATCTGAGATTCAGAGAGGTGAACTTACTCAAGGCTACACAGATGTACTGAAACAACTAGGACCAGAATCATGTGTTGTTGTTCCTTAGACCATTAATTTTCCCACTATCTTTTCGATTCTGCTGATAGAACTTTTACATTATTTGTACCCATCTCCTCTGATTCAGCTACCTCTTCCTGAGATCTAGTTCTTACGATTTTGCCAATAACGTCCTAACTGGTACTCTAATTTCATGCTACACGCAACTGCTGGCTTCATGGCCCTGAGACACAGTTCTCACCATACCCAACCCTCTGCTCAAAATTTCCAAAGACCACTCTTTACAAAATCATATCTACTTGCCTGGAATGTGTCTCCCAAAATTTATAGGTTGAAATACTAACCCCCACCATTGATGATATTAGAAGGTGGGAACTTTGGAGGTGCTTTGGAGATGAGGATGGTGCCCTCATGAATGGGATTAGTGTTCTTATCAAAGAGACCTCACAGGCTCCTTCACCACTTCTGCCATGTGGGGATACAGCCAGTGATTACCAGAACCAAGTGAACCAGGAAAAGGGCCCTCACCAGATTGTTACTATGCTGGCACCTTAATTTTAGTTTCCCTAGCCTCTACAATGTTGAGAAGTAAATTCTGTTGTTTATAAGCTACCCAGTCTGTGGAATTTTGTTAAAGCAGCCCAAAGGGACTAAGATACTTAGCTTGTCATTCAAGGCCTTCTATCATCAGCTCAAACTGAATTCCTGCTCACTGTACATTAACTGGGCCAGTCATTCAACAGGTATTCACTGAGTTCCTATGGCACACCAAACATTTTGCCAGGTAACACCAGAACGAACAGGACACAATCTAGTCTTATTCATCAAGGAGCCCTATGGACAGCAGCCCACCAGGCTCCTCTGTCCACAGGATTCTCTAGGCAAGAATACTGGAGTGGGTTGCCATTTCCTTCTCCACATTGTCTAATAAATTCCTTTAATTACATATGCAAAGAAAATGTCCTACAAGGGCAAGCTTGATTGTTTTATAGGGGCCTGTCAGAAAAACAGTTAAGACATAGAACAAGTATTTACACTACAAGCATTTGTTTTGTATTGATAACTGCTTTACACAGGATGAAATAAGATTCAAATAATATATCAGAGATCTTTGAATTACTTAACTATTTGTCCAAGCTCAGTTAACTGCCTTTTCTAGCTTATGATCTTGCTAAACCATACAGATCTACTAAATAGGACTTATATAGGAAAACAGATTAAAAGTTATTTTTCGATAATAGCTTACCAGGAAGTAGAATGTTGTCTGTGTTTCTTTGGGCCCGGCCTATCTGGACAGTTGTCAGGTTCACTGTTGGTTTAAGAGTATTTGGTTTCTTCAGCGATAGTTTTATCTGCTTCTGTGACTTGACAATATTTGCAAGACTACTTGACAATGATTGATTTACATACCAAGTTAAATTAGATAGGGCAATTTGAGTTTTTATTTCAATTACTGATTCCACATATTCTGTCAGACTTTTCTGAAGAAGCTGTATATTTGGTAGGGAATCTTTTATTCTCTTGGGTATGGTAGCATTCAGTTCTGATATGCTTCTAGAAGCATCATGACATATTGTTACTACTTCATTGAGAGTCTTGTTAATTAAAGAGAAATTAATAGAAAGATGGATGGATTTTGCTTCTAGTGCTTTAAATCTGGAATTTAATACCTGCAGTTGTAGAGCCTGGTTGCTCTCATTTGTAGCTGCACTGTCTTTTTTTCGTGAAACATAGTAAGGTATGAGCGTCTTGGTCACTTTAGACTCAATGCCTTGCAACCGAGTTTCAAAACTTTTTGAAATTTTTGTGGCTGAGATTATTTTTTCCTCCAGATGACTTATATTTTGCTGGAATTTTATCACTTGGGAACTGGTTTCATTGAGCATTTGGAAAATCTTTTGAAAGCTGGACGGCCTTAGTTTTTCGTCTTTAGGAATATATGCAAGGGCCTTGGCAACTTGTAGAACGAAGTTATATCTCTGATTGTCATTGACCAAAATCTGAATAGAATTATTCAGATGTTGGAACTGAGAAATAAATGTCAATATAGTGTCCATATTTTGGGTACATTTATGATGGATCTCAGGATTATACTTTATTATATTTAAAGTTTCTTTTAATACATAGTTGTCTTGAATGAAATCAATGGCATCATTTACAATAGTTATTGTCTTATTTAGACCATCTTCCATTTCTAAGGCATGTTCATCGATACGTGTCTTTAAGGCATCCCCACGACTCTGTACTTCATTTCTAAGTAAGTTGTATCTTCTTGTAAGTTCTTTGGTAAGTACATTAAGACTGTTAACATCACTAGTCAGACTTTCCACTTTTTTCTTTGTAGCTACTACTTCTTTTGGTTGTTCGTAAGTCATTGTCTCTCTCAAGGATGCTCCCTGCTCGAGCAAGGGTTGAAGAATCTCCATATCATAAGTCAAATCATTTAGTTGCTCATTCATTTTATCCATCTTATTGTCCATTGGAAAGAGAAACTCAACCAATGTTTGGTTTAAAACTTGTAAATTCTCTTCTGTGTCCTTAATTTGAACTTTAAAATCATCTCTGTACTTGGATAACATGTCTTCACATTCCTCCCTGACAGATTCTTTCTCCACCTCCAAAGCAAGGGTGAGATTGTTTATCTTGCTGTCTTGGGCATGCAAATCATCAGATATCTGCAACAATATCAAACCTTGCTTCTTTATATTCTGATGTAGAGTAGATATGTATTCGGTGATGTTATAGCTAACAGATTCTGGAACTGGAACACTCTTCTGATTTGATGCTTGTTCAGTTGATAAAAGATGCTCTTGCACTTCCTTCATTTTGGAAAGAGTCTTGTTGAGGGATTCATAATACAGAATTCTCCTGGAGCGTTCCTGTTCCAGAGCATCTTCTAAATGAGTTTGCTTTGCTTCTAGTTCTTTAATAGGCTTCTCACACGTAAAGGTCATTTCTTGTCTTATATTTACAATGTGATTTTTCAGGTCCAGTATATCAGTTGAAGTAGGCTTATTTTCTTGCATTAAAACAGACTTTTGCTGGACTGCTACTGAAATAACAGATTCATTAACTTGTTGAATTATTTGTTTGACATTTTCAAGTTCCTTGGAGACAGTTGATACAGTCTTGAAGAGCTGTGCTACAGTCTCTTCTATGTCATTTTGAAAAATTTTAAATTGTTCTCTTACTATTTCTTTTACCAGATCATTAATGCTTTTGGACTTTAGGCCTGGAGAAAGAAATAAGAAACAACAATAAATGACATATGATTTTAACTGTGTAAACTCTTTATATCTCTAAAAAGATAAAAGTTTGAGACTAAACATTAATGACATGAAGTAATAAAAATATTTCTTGACTACATTTGCTTATGAAATGTTGAAAAATTACTGGCATTCCTAGAAGGTGATCACTTCTTAATTGGTAAGTCTGAGGGGAAAAAAATCAGTCGCAGGTAGTACACACTAGAACTATAGAACTAAGTTTCTTTGGCTAAAAAGACATGAAGGAAATACTACAGACTTCAGTTAACAGACCCTTGTATGGAATGATTCCAGCCTTGGTTTCATATGAAAATAAATGGTTTGGGGCTTTCTGCCTTAGTACCTGGTGCTAGCTCGTGACTGTTTATTAGGTTTCTAGTACAGTTGACTCTTGAACAAAGCAGGGATTGGGGCAACAGCCCTCTGCACAGCCAAAACTCCACATATTATTTGCAGTGGCCCTCCATTATATCTCAGGTTCCTCTGAATCTCTGGTGGCTCAGTGGTAAAGGACCTTCCTGCGAAAGCAGGAAAAATGAGTTTGATCCCTATGTCAGGAAGATCCCCTGGAAAATGAAATGGCAACTCACTCCAGCATTCTTGGCTGGGAAATCCTGGTGTGCTACAGTCCATGCGGTCACAAAGGAGTTGGACATGACTTAGTGACTAAACAACAAACCTCTGAATCCACAGTTCCACATCCTTAGATTTGACCAACTTACTGTGGATTATGAGGCACTGTAGTATTTACTACTGAAAAAAGTCTGCTTATGCTTATGTAAGTGGGCCCAGGAGATTCAAATCTATGTTGATGAAGGGTCAAGTGTAATTAAGTTTCAGAGTTTGTATTTTGTGCTTCTAAAACTTAACATATTGATTGCAGGGAGAAATTTAATGAGGTTCCCAAATGAGGAGCAATATGAAGTAATAATCACAAACTTCAATAATATTTCATAATAACAATGAAATAAAAATAATGAGGTGTTTGGGGAGCCACAAAACTAAGTTAAACAAAGACAGGAATTTAAGATATACATAACCTATCATAACATGATGTTAATTCTTTTTTAGATGATTTTATTTATTTATTTTTAGTTTGATAATTCTTTAAATTTTTTTATTGAAGAATAGTTGATTTATAATATCATTACATTAATGCATAACAAAAAGGGGAGAGGAAACTTGCCATTAATAAAGTACATACTAATACCTCCATTTTAGAAAGAACAGATTGATCACAAACCAGAATTATGGACATTCAAAAAGCAACATTAAAAAAAGGGAAAAGAGAGAAAAACTCTTGAACTATTCAGAATTGTTTAAAACAGGAAATAAATATTTTTAAAATGTAAAAACAGACAAACCAGTTACATACAAATACAGAAAGTGTTAAAACTAAAACATACTTGAGGCATATTTATTGTATGTGGCAATGAAACAGATATAAATGGAAGATATGTCCATTCAAATCTAACAAGTAGCCAACATTTATAATGCAAAATAAAGGCAACATATTGCGAAGCATTTTAAATTGAAGGTCTGCACAATGGAGTATTGTGAAATAAGTTATGGCTACTATGAAGTCTATTCAAGAAAGATGATTAGCGAATAAATATATATAGTCTCTACATGTCTCTATTTTGCAAGCAAGTTTTAAAAAGTATTTCAGTTGCTTGAGAGACTTACATAAAGCATATTGTGAAAGAGCAATTATACCAAATGGAATGATGTATTGCTTGAATGTCTTGATACTTGATAATTAATGTGGTACAAAGACAAAGCTCTGAATGGATAAATATTTCCTTGGAAATCCTGAACACTAAAGATGAATGTTGTTAATAGATCTTTTAGGGTCTAGGATTTCTAGAGCACGAAATTTACATTTCCAACCCTATTGGAAACTGAAATAAACTTAGTCTAAAAACTATGAGTGAAAATCAACTTTATGTAATAGAAAAAAAAAAGCATGTGAAGTATGAAATAGTAATCAGCGACACACAGCACCAAAATACTAAAGAAAGGCTAAGTTTATTAGAAAAGATTAAATAGCTGCAATTAAGATAAATTATACTGAAAGTCTAGCTTTCGCATTTACTAACATGAATGATTATACCAAGAAAGGTTTTAAAGTATTTTTATTTTTTAAATTTTACTTAGCATTTGACACATCACTCATTTACACAACAAATCTTCATTGAGTATATTCTAGATGCTACATAGGAAATGAAATTTGGCCAATAATATTTCTGACATTTAAAACAGAATTCGGTAGCTTCACTGAGTGTAAGGCACCACTTAATAGAAAAGTTATTTTTATGGCACTTTATATAGGATCATTTAGTCATTTCCTGTTAAAATCATCTTTAATTCTCATGGCAACAACTAGATGAAATACAATAAAATAATTATGGTTAGGAATCAGACTTCTCTGGAATTTATAACCTAATAATTTTGGCTTTAAAATGTTTTTCAAGATTGACAAGGTAAAAATAGAACTTAAGTGTAACTGAATTTATTAATTGTGAACAATATTTTGGCCACCTCATGAGAAGAGTTGACTCATTGGAAAAGACCCTGATGCTGGGTAGGATTGGGGGCAGGAGGAGAAGGGGACAACAGAGGATGAGATGGTCGGATGGCATCACTGACTCGATGGACATGGGTTTGGGTAGACTCCGGGGGTTGGTGATGGGCAGAGATGCCTGGCATGCTGCAATTCATGGAGTCACAAAGAGTCGGACACAACTGAGCGACTGAACTGAACTGAACTGAACTGAGCAACAATAACAACAGATTTTAAAAAGGGAAAGCAGCATTATCTGAAAGTCAGGGAAAAAATGAAAATAGGTGGTGAAAACACTGTAAATAGGTATAAAATTCAGTACAGACTCCTGAACAAAGTAATTATGAAAAAAGCAATAAAAGTAACAATTCATGCTTTAAAAGTTTAATGGAAAACTACATTGTGTAAAGTGTAAAAATTATAGCTAGTGTCTGCAAAGGGATCAAACAGATTATTAGCTTTAAAAACTTGTTTCAAGAAAACAAGCTTTTCCGATAATATTTATATAATTTGTTACTATAGAAACATCTGTACAAGAATCTAACTTTTGCAAAAATACGTCAAAATGCCTTATGTCAATATTTGAGTGAGCACATCATTTTAAGTGTATTTGATTCTGTTTCATGGGACTCAATGTGCTACTACTTCCTAAACAATTCAGTTTTATATATCATGACTTAACAGATATATCTGATATCAGGTACCTTGGCATGTTCCTCCTGTCGCTATGAACGCATGGCCTATTCATAACATTTAGATAACTCTTAAGGTGTTGGGGCATTTGATTTTAAATAGTTTCTCCAGCTCCTAGCAGATAAAGCAGTGCTTCTCAGTCCAATGTAGTGAGAGAAGGGCCATGGTTTTGCTAGGAAAGTGCAGTACCTTGGGGGTGAATTTAGCTCTTGCTCCTTGTATGAACATTCATTAACTGCAAGCCCTCTGGTTCTTTTAACTGATGGGGCTCAGTTCACGATTTATGCCTCCTATTGAAGAGGGACTGTTGTTGTTGCTATGAATGAATATTTTTCCTGTGTCAGGGCCAGAATTTTTGTTAGTAGGTTCACAAAAGGCTGTTGACAGGCCTAATCGTCTCAGATTATGATAACTAAATTTTGCTAAACAAATTTTATTATGATGGTTAGAGTTGATTGTGTACTGTTCCTATTTAACTTCTTTCTCATGCTATCACTTCATGGAAAATATATTCCTTTCTCATGCTTGCTATGGGTTTTAGCCATAGGGAACATACCAGAAATGTAAGACAGAGTCTTTCAGTTGGTTAATAGCACTAATAACTTATATGACTGAAAAAATAATGATGGCTCTGTGGTAGTAAATGATATGGAAATCTTCACCTTTTTATTTCTTTTATTTGTGAACCACATAAAATAGAGAAAAAAATAACAGGAGTGGTAGAAATGGGATGCACAGTGAATATTTTTTATGTACAAAATAAAGTGAAAGGGACAAGTAATCCTGAAATTTGGAAACATACAATAAGACCAGTGAATTGAGATGCTCCTAGTAACCAAAATACATGTCTAGAATATCCATGGCCTACCTGAAATCTCTTTGCTAAATTAACTCCTCCTGATCCATTACTTATCAGTTGACTTGGTTTTTCTTTGTAGAAGCCTTCTCTGATCCCCTTAGATTGGATTTACTGAAATTATCAAGGGGTGCTACTGTATTGCTACCATACCAATTACTCACTATACATAAAACTCTCTGGTAGGCAGAATAATGCTGACCCTAAGATGTTCAGCCCCTAATTCCCTGAACCTGTGAATATGTTACCTTCCATGGCATCTTGACAGATATGATTAAGGTTAAGAACTTTGAGATGAGGAGATTATCCTGGATTATCCAGATGGGTCCAATGTAATCCTATGTGTCCTTAAGAGGAAGAAGGCAGAAGAGTGGGTCTGAGAGCTGCCATGAGGACTCAACAGCTGTTGAGTTGGCTTTTGCAAATGGAGGAAGAAGGCCATGAGCCAAGAAATGCAGTAGCCTCTAGAAGCTGAGAACAAGCTTAGTCATCAAGAAAATGGACCCTCAATCTTACAACTGCAAGAAAATGAATTCTAACAACTCAAATGAACAGGAAATGGATTCTCCTGCAGATTCTCCAGAAAGGAACAGAGACTGCTGTTTCAAGAGCATGAAATTCAGGCAAAACTGACTCAGATTTCTATGAATAATGACCTGATGGAATTTAGAATATATTTTATTGATTATATTCCATGAGCTAGATAGTTTCTGGGGTAATAATATATTTTAGATTTATCCTCAATATCTTCATCAATATTGAGACAATCACGGATCTATGTGCCTTGATAAGCATCACTTGACCTCATCTTTATCTTGAACTGGAAACCACAATGGAAGCAGATTAAGTATAGCTCCTTTTAACTATAAAGGAATACAAGTAAGGCTCTAACTAGGTACATAATGTCAGTAGGTCAGATGAAATATTCAAAGATTTGTCTGTATTAGTAAAAATATATTTAGATGTTTCAAACTATTTCCGAAATTAAGGGATTTAAAAGTATCTTATTCCCCCCAAAATCTGTTTCAGACTTCTCTACCACGCAATCTAAAGAAAAGATCTTAAAATGATGTGGGAAAAGATAAATGAGTCATCTGCCTTCTGTCTCAACTAAATGAATAATTTACTTTTACCTTTTAGAAAAGATTGAAATTCCCTGCCTTTGTCTTCATTGATTTTCTCTTCTAGTGAGGAATATGTGCTCCTTACATCACTCACGGCCAAAGAAATATTGTCAATCTTCTTCTGCAGAAGGGTTAGTTTCATTGCCTGGTAGTTCATCTGGTCGGTCATTTTTTGTGTCACTGCTGATATATAAGATGAGAAAATATGAAACATTTAAAAATTCGTATTTAAAACCACTCAAATCTCATGATAGATTGAGTGCTAATTCAGATAAACTGTGTTTGTGCTTCATATTTAAAATATAGATTATATACACTTGGCAAATGGCATCCTACTATTTAGGGGAAGAAATTTGTAAAAAAGCATTCTAATATCTTAGAAGTCTAAAATGTTTTAATTTTGCCCAGAATTTTCAGTCTCTCTTTTCTTAAAGAGTGTCTGTTAAATTTTCAATAGATGAGGAAATTGAGAATCAGAAAACTAAAATAACTTGCTTGAGGTTACCAAGCTAATGTCTTATATTCTG
Organism: Giraffa tippelskirchi; assembly: GCF_054371585.1. NCBI lineage: Eukaryota > Metazoa > Chordata > Mammalia > Artiodactyla > Giraffidae > Giraffa > Giraffa tippelskirchi. The sequence goes on along the minus strand of NC_137275.1, from coordinate 75,996,356 downwards.
CTTTCAAATCCAATGCCCCAAAATTGAACAGGTGTAACTTTATATATATACATGTACATGTGCATGCATACTACATACATACACCTACATATGCATATACTACATATATATGCAGTTTGTATCTACATTCTGAGAAATTTTTATTTACTGAGGTATTTTTAATGAGAGATAAAGAGATTCAGAATTTGGTTAGAATCACTTTATAAAGCAATGATACTTTCCACATCTTTACATGTAATTTCAATAATTCAAGGAGGGTTTCATTGTATTTTGTGAAAATACTGAAGTTTGACCCCTTAACAAAAATTGAGTACAGTTTATAAGCTATATTAGCCTGAATTCTTAAAGAGATTCCCTTAAATCAGATTACTCAATTTGAGTGCCTTGTTTTGTATGGCTAGATATATGCCAAATATAGATGTTTTTAGCAGTAACCAACTTTATGTTTCTAAGAGATGAAGCCTAAAAGGATTATGATTAGAAAGATGAGAAAGTATGTGACATGCCAACTTTAGATCAACATGATATTCTTTTTTTTTTTTTTATAAATTTATTTATTTTAGTTGGGGGCTAATTACTTTACAATATTGTAATAGTTTTTGCCATACATTGATATGAATCAGCCATGGGTTTACATGTGTTCCCCTTCCTGGACCCCCCACCCACCTCCCTCCCCATCCCATCCCTCTGGGTCATCCCATTGCCCCGGCCCTGAGCCCTTGTCTCATGCATCGAACATGGAATGGTGTTCTGTTTCACATATGATAATACACACAACATGATATTCTTGTTGATTCTGAGCCACAATTCTTTGCCTTAGTCTGTGATCAATACACCTTGGCAATCTCTTATCAATCAAGGGAAGAGAGGCTTCTTAGCTGCTTTAAAATGATCAAGTCCTTCTATCCATGCCAAAGTTCTTCCATAACTGTACTCTTTGGAGGACAATAGTGTGATTTAAATTTGAAAACCTGTTATTCCTTACAACCTAGTGTCACAGCATTTCTATTCCCTTCTGTGTCTGTACAGAGAGCTCCAATAATTACACAAGTTCACTTCATGCTGGGAACCAGCAACTCATTCAGTTTCACCTAATACTCAGCAGCAGTAGAAAAGGGTCAAGAGGTACGTTAACGTGTCATCATCAAACATTTGACAGGCAAGTGATGTATTGTTTGTAAGTCTTCATAAATAGAGTGACAATGATTGGGTTAGGGACTATAGTAATTACAATCTGTGACCTGGGTCACCACAGTCTTGCTGCTGCTGCTCCAATGTTCCTCTGCCAACAGCCGCGTAGCTTTCAGCCTGTTTGCTGTGTATCAGCTGCTGTTGTTCCTGGGCTAGATAGAAGCAAAAAGAGAAGAGAGAGAGTTAAGCACTGGGTTGGCCTCATTTTCTCCCAGTCCTGAGCAGCAATGTGGCTAACATGCATTTTCCCGTGTACTGAAGCATGATGGTCATGGTCCACCATGATTGCAGATTGAGCGGCTCTGCCCCCAACCACAGGGTGATGTGCTGCCACATTGGTGCTGAAAGTGCAAGATTCTAGTTCTCTTTGAAAAAAGTAAAATTATTCAGGTTTCCTTGTAATTGAAAATGGGTGATAGTTTAGGGAAGCTGTGTAAACTTGGGGATGTATACTGCCAGTATAATTCAGGGGACCTTAAACTCAGCTGTGTTACAAGCTGTAGCAGCTTACTAAGCGGACTGTCTCGAAGACGACTTGTTTAATAAAGCAATTTCCAACTGGCGGCCATTTGGAAGTAAGGGACAGCTACAAGTGCTTTACTAAGAGAATATTTGCTTAATAGTGCCACTTAAACGAGTTTTCCCCAGATTTTTAAGAAATGCATAGGTTCAAAACAGAAACACTGTAAGTAAAAGTAAACCATTACAGGGCATGTCTAAAGGGGTTCAAGTAGTACAATCAGTGAAATTTCAGAAAAATAGAAATTCTTTTTTTTTTTTTTAGAAATTCTTATAAAATAAATTTACTCTCTTAAAGAATTGCTTCTTTTTTCCCATGAATCAAACAATATTTTAAATGGGAATATAATTTTTCACTGGGGAAAACAATTTAGAGGGAAGATTTATTAAAAATATTGAACACATCAAGTAATATATGTCTGTAATTTCCAGACTTCTAATGAACAAATTTATTCATTGAGGTCTGAATATCAGACACGAGCAAACAAGTGTTTGGTGTCTGACTGTGCTTCTTCCCATGTGAAATTATGTACCAATAAAACTGCACTTCTGGCATATGTTAATTATGCTCAGTAAGGATATGTCACTGTGACAATAATACTAAATCATCTCTACTCCATAGAAAGTATATGTATTTGGCACTAATTTGATTTAGTCTCTATTGTTGGATTGAATTTTGCGTTGCTTTCTTTAGGGCACTGAGCTAACTTAATGAATCTCCATTCATGTCCAGAGTTTTTGTTTTGATTTTCTTCTCTCCACTGCATAATAGATTGTCTGGCATAATTTTTTATTTATTTGGTGGAAGAAGAAAATCTGCAGCTTGGGGAAAAGTGCATGTATTTGGGAGCTGTGGTAGGTGGTGAAGAGTATTAACTTTATGCTAGATTCTGGCAGTAAAATTATTATAGCCCCAATTCAAATTAATTTATAGAAATATATGTTAAATAATTGTTTAATTTTTAAAAACAAGATATCTTCTTAGATGTAATAAAGCATTTTCTTGGCAGCTAAAATCTATCTACTTAAGAGTGTTACTAAAGAGTAAAGCGTTGGTTTTCAAACCAGGGTCCCTGAATCAGCAGTATCAGCATCACCTAGGAGTTTTAAAAATTCAACTTCTGGGCACCCCCACAGACCTGCTAATTTAAGAAATCCTAGAGTGAGGCAGAACTCGGTGCTTTAACAAGCTCTCCAGTTGATTCCAAGGCACACTGAAGTTTGTAAATCACTGGAATTAAATCCATCTATCAAGATAAATCATTCTTAGCAACTTTCCACCTCACTACCTTACCCGTTCCTCTTAGCAGTGGAAGAGTGTTCAGGATATAGACTTGTATTTATAGCAAAAGAAAAAGGTGGGTTTTGCAAAATGAACAAATGGTCTTTTCATTTTTTTACTGCTAACCTTTCTGAGCCAGATCATAGGAGAACAAAAAGAACTGGTGCATTGAAATGCATACCACAACCTGGTAGGTAGAAGATTTTGTTAGGAAGCGATGTGCAATTATGGTAAAAACAAAGACCACATATTTTGTGGCATACAAACAAGGCTGCTCTTCAAATTTATTTTTCTATCATTAACTTTTTTTTTCTGTTTTTTAATTTTTTTAATTAGTTTATTTTCTATTTTTTAACTTTACAATATTGTATGTTTTGCCATACACTGACATGAATCCACCATGGGTGTACATGCTTTCCCCTTCCAGAACCCCCCTTCCACCTCCCTCCCCATCCCATCCCTCCGGGTCATCCCGGTGCACCAGCCCCAAGCACCCTGTATCATGCATTGAACCTGGACTGGCAATTTGTTTCACATATGATAATTTACATGCTTCCATGCCATTCTCCCATATCATCCTGTCCTTGCTGTCTCCCATAGAGTCCATAATACTGTTCTATTTTCTCTGTGTCTCTTTTGATGTCTCACATACAGGGTTATCTTTACCGATTGACTAAATACCATATATATGTGTTATTATACTGTATTGGTGTTTTTCTTTCTGGCTTACTTCACTCTGTATAATAGGCTCCAGTTTCATCCACCTCATTAGAACTGATTCGAATGTATTCTTTTTAATGGCTGAGTAATATTCCATTGTGTATATGTACCACAGCTTCCTTATCCAGTCATCTGCTTTTAAAGCATATTATGTTCTTGCTTTTCTTCTTTTTTTCCTAACATTTCTTTAGACTAGTAGTTTTTTGTCATGGATGGAAATCAGAAGTGATTGTTAACTTGGAAACTCAACATTCTGTCCATCATCCTTGCCCCATCTGAAGATTATGAATCGTAGTTCTGTTCTGGGGAATTGAGAATGTGTATATATAGTTCTTTAAACTCTGCAGGTGATTTCAATGCATGACCTTGGTTAAGAACCATTAATTTAGAACAAATTTCAAAATTTTCTAATTCTAATAAATAAAGTCAATATTATAAGGCAGAAAATACCAGATTTTTCTTTTTTCTTTTTTTTAGAAAACACCAGATGTTTTTAATTTAAAAATTGCAATCCAGATTGCAATTGGATTGATCTTTGGAAATTTTTAAATGACCACTAGATTTGTTGATAACAAGAGCACATGTTAAAGACTTGAATTAATAAGTGAGTAAAAGCCTTTAGTCTCCTACCATTCCATAGACAAGCAGACCTTTATAAGGAGTAAGTGAAGTGAGGTGGATGTGGAGGGTGGTTTTCACAGTTCCCATTCCCTACTATAGAAAATACTATTCTCTGTGTTAGGACACAGAATCCCCGAAGAGAGATTCCTAAGTGTGTGCATGTGAAGTGTTTGAGCCACCTACCCAGCAATCAAATCTAGAGCCCACTGACAATTTCAGTATGTCTCAGAAATAAAAGGGCCTTTCCACTCAAAGCCTAGGCTATAGTACCTCACTCTTACCTGGTAACATCCCACAAAGCCCTAACTCTAAAACTGTATTTAGTCAGTATGCACCAATGTGACCTAGCAATTATTAAAATATTCAAATACAGCCATACATACTGGAAAATATATTATGATAAAATGTAATAACTCATAAGCACTGCCCTAGTGGCTCAGTGGTAAAGAATCTGCCTGCCAATGCAGGAGACATGGTTTTGATTAGGTCAGGAAGATCCCCTGGAGAAGGAAATGGTAACTTGCTCCAGTATTCTTGCCTGGGAAATCCCATGGATAGAGGAGCCTGGTAAACTACAATCCATGGGGTTGCAAAAGAGTTGGATACAACTTAAACAACAATAACTGATAAACTTAGTTTAAAAAATTGCAATATTAAATTACTCCAAGTTAATTGTGTATATGTGATAAAAGATACATCTTGTAGGATACATGATAAATGGAATTCCTTTTATAACAGCTGAGAACTGTTTTCATAACTAGTAATTTGTTGGGTCCATTTTATGCACTACATACATAGTAGTAGTGGTAGTCGCTCAGTCGTGTCTGACTCTTTGGGACCCCATCAACTGTAGCGCGCCAGGCTCCTCTGTCCATGGGATTCTCCAGGAAAGAATACTGGAGTATTCTCTTCTCCAGAGGATCTTCCTGACCCAGGGATCAAACCTGAGCCTTCAGCATTGGAGGCAGATTTATTAGTTTAAGGCAGATTCCTTAACTGATGCACTACATCAATTTTTTGACAGACATCAGTTTCTTATTTTGGAGAAGGAAATGGCAACCCACTCCAGATTTCTTGCCTGGAAAATCCCGTGGACAGAGGAGCCTGGTGGGTTATAGTCCATGGGGTTGCAAAGAGTCAGATACAACTGAGCACGCACACACACAGTTTCTTATTAGGTGTGATTTATGTAGTTGTTAGGATTTCTAAATTGTTTGGTGCTTTCTTTAGTTTACTTTCTAGTACATACTAATTGTTCTCAGTACATAGATTTTACTATTATTAAAGCATTTATAATAAATTATTAAAAACACTGGAAAAGAGACAAAAGTTTAAATTTTCAAAGTATTTCTCTTAGATATCATGAGTGGGAATTTTTTGAACCTTAGAAAAAAATAGAAATGTTATCAACAATGAGCCAAGTGCTGGATTGTCTAATGATACAGTCCAAATATCAGTCTGGAACATCTTTTGATATATAAGATATCAAAATCAAAAATAACAAATCAATATCAAAAATAAATTTTATTTTAAAATATAATCCATATTTTTGAAATAAAATCAACGTGATTTTCAATAAAAATTAGTGAACTGTTTTGTTGTTTTTTAGTCCCTATGTTGTGTCCAACTCTATTGTTGACTCCATGGACTGTAGCCCATCAGCTTCCTTTGTCCGTGGAACTTTCCAGGCAAGAATACTGGAGTGGGTTGCCATTCCCTTCTCCGGGGATCTTACAGACCGTGGGATCAAACCCTCCTTTCCTGCATTGGCAGGTATGTTCTTTACCACTCAACAATCATGGAAGTCCATCAATTTTTACGTAATATATAAATGTTGATTTCAGATAACGATCTAAATTTGTATCATTACAAATTACTAGACTTTTTTGTCTTCAATGACGTTTAATTTCTGTTAAAATTAATTTGTGATCAAGAGAAAAATATTAAAGAATTTATGAAATTGCATGTGTGCTAAGTCACTTCAGTCGTGTCTGACTCTTTGAGACCCTATGGACTGTAGCCTGCCAGGCTCCTCTGTCCATGGATCCTCCAGGCAAGAATACTGGAGTGGGTTGCCACTTCCTTCACGGGATCTTCCCAACCCAGGGATGGAACCCATATGTCTTATGTCTCCTGCATTGGAAGGTGGGTTCTTTACCACTAGAGCCCACCAATTAGTTTCATGAAATAAGCTTTTGTAATAATAAAAATTTTCAAGTAAAGTAAAGCCTTTGAAATAAAAAACTTCAAAAACACTTTATCAAATATGTTAGTAAAATTCAGTAAAATAAGAATTTTAGAAGAAATTATAACTTTTAACATCATCATGAAATTCAGATTAGTTTTATGTTTAACATTTGGAAAACAGTCTGTTTTTACAGAAAGGAAAAGGAGAATTGGTTTTCATAAATGACATTCTAAATCTTTTTTTTAACTTTATAAGGAAAAAATTATTTCCCTTTTCAACTGAAAATAACATGAAAACTGATAAAAGATATTTTAGATATGAAAAATGTTTACAGATACTACTTAACACAAAAATTAATGAGGGAGAAATTACATGAGAAAATACAGATTTTCTAATAACTTATGTGAAAATGAAATTTTTATGACAAAACTCAAAAGTATAATGTTTAAGCGCCTTGATTTATGATGCCCTAAATTTGATCAAATGTTTGCAGAGCTCTATGAATTGATTAAATAGGACATTCCTATAAGAATTTTTATGATTTAGTTAATAATAAATATATTGGATATTTAAAAATACATGCAGAAATAATGTAAAAACATAATACAATCACTGTTAACTCAGTGGTGTCTAGTAGATAATTCAGTCGCGTGGCAATAGCGTTGATGTTAAAAGAAATTATAAACTTACTGAGATTTCATGTCACTCATGGCTCTAAATCTGATGGAGAAGTCTTTAAAACAGATCGAGGCAGTAACCTGTATTAATCATATCTCTGATGGGGACATCATTTAGCTGGTGTCATCCATGTCAAAAAAAAGAGCACATCAATAATTTATAGAAATTAATAAATTGCTTAGAATTTATTTGAATGATACAATGACTGATTTGTGTTATGATTTATATTACTTGGTATATAGTTTTATAATATAAGTAACATATGCACTGGAGTGGGTTGCCATTTCCTCCTCCAGGAGTAACTTAAGAAAATAAAGTAATATTATTAATGTTTGATTTTTATATTGATTTATATATTAATTGATACCAAGTTAGTTGTAAATTTTTGAATATGACCCCTGCCCCTTGCCACCTCATCACCATAATCAAGAGGTAGATTAATTGAGGCGCTCATGATCCTGACTAAAGTGGAGCAACCTCAATAAAAATTGCAATAGCATTTTACACAGTACATTCCTAAGGGTTTAAAATATGATGCTAAAAGTTTTCATTATAAATTATAAAGTATTATTTTATATTGCATTATCATATTTTAATGTAATTGAGTCTCTTCTCTTTACAAAGTATCAAATCTTGCATATTTAATGTGGAGATTGTAACATTCTATTTCATTGAATGTTCCTGATTTGGAAAGTACCGGCAAAAAGAGAGTTGTCCACACACACACACTCACACAAGAGGAAGTGAAGGGTATTCTATGTGTGTTGGGTCCTATTTGAGGTGGAGTACTTCATCCAATTATGGTTGTCTCTTTGCCACTCACTCCAGGCCAGATCCTGAATGTGCAAGAAGTGAAAACAAACCTATGTAAGAGGTAAAGTGTCAAGAACAGAAAGGACGGATACAAAAAGAATTTAAGTGTAATTTTCTATTCACCTTAGCATCAAAAGAATTTCAAGTAAGTTTCATTCATGCAATCTGGAAAAATGCTATTGCATTGCCAATGAGAGAATAGTAAGTGACATACTAGAGCAAATCAGCAAATTAGAAATAAAAAGATAAGAAAAAACTTTAGAATAAGAAAATGGAAGAAGAGAATTAAATAAAGAAAGCTTTCAGAAAGTCTCAGATGGTAAAGAATCTGCCTGCAATGTGGGAGACCCAGGTTTGATCCCTGGGTATGGAAGATCCACTAGAGCAGGGACTGGCTACCCACTTCAGTATCCTTGCCTAGAGAATTCCATGGACAGAGGCTGCAGGCCATGGGGTTCACAAAGTGTCGGACATGACTGAGTGACTAACACTTCAGGAAGAAGAAAAGAAATAAACTGAAAAGGATAAAGATTAACACAGAAATATTGACTGAAGTCTTTAGTTTTCTTGCATACTCATCTTTGGTGATTCATTCCTCAGTATGTGGAAATATATTTATGAAAAAACAGTTAATATTTCTCCATATAATTATATTTAATTAATTTATTTTTTATTTGAGGATAATTGCTTTACAGAATTTTGTTGTTTTCTGTCAAACCTCAACATGAATCAGTCATAGGTATACGTATATCCCCTCCCTTTTGAAATTCCCTCCCATCTCCCTCCCCATCCCACCCCTCTAGGTTGGTACAGAGCCCCTGTTTGACTTTCCAGCCACTATGGAAGATGGTATGGAGATTCTTAAGGAATCTAGGAATATTTCTCTATATTTTTTAAGGTTTTAAAAAGGCTGATTTGAAAGAAAATGTAAGTGGAAAGAAACCCTTTCAATATTGCATGACAAAAACTAATGTGATGCATGTATGTGTGTGTGTATAAAACTTTGCATTTGCTCTTAGCTATAGTTATTTTTAATTAATTGTTTTAGGAGGAAATGGATGAAGAATTGTACTCCTAAGTAAAAGAAACAACCGTTAAGCACCACTAAAGATCTTTGAGATCCAATTGTCATATGAACCTCTTTTCTGTGGAATTCATTGGATGGGGTCTCTGCCAAAGCTGTTAAAAACCTGAAATGCCTGTTTAACAAATTCAATAGTTTGTTATCTTTTCTTAGCTCTGTTTGTTGACTGGAGTTCAATACTTGCATTCATCCCAATTTATTTCTCAGGATTTAGATGGTGGAGAAGCACTGATAGGATCTCTGAGAGTGGAGTCAGTTTCTCTCCTGTGATAAAATTCCTGGTTGATCGATGCTCTTTTATTTTTTCATTTAGCAATCTTTCTGTCTTCCTTATGTATTCTCTACCACAGGACTGCCACGATTCTAGGTTTTCCAGGCAATCTTCTTATCTTGCACTTAAGCAGAGACCTTTGTTTTGTTCAATTAGGTACAAATTTCTAAGTCTTTTTTTCTTGATCCTTTCTAAGAGATTGGTGCTGAGACCGAAGGACATTTATTTAAGTAGAATAATTCTACAGATCTTTAAGTTCTGCTGATTTTTAAAAAGTTCAATATATTTTAAAAATTGGATTTCTTTTTTCTCTTCTCCCAATACAATTACTCTTTTTTTTCTTGCACTAGAATCTGATCTTGGTGGATCAGAGAAGCAAGGTCAGCAAGTGTCAAGAGCAACCGTTCCTTTACTAGGTGATTTTCCCTTTTTTCTTTTAATTAGACAGGTGTTATTTTTGAGTTTTTTTTTCTTCCAGGCTTTTGAGGCATATAGAGTAATTCATTAATGGTGTGTCAGTAACGAGGAAGCTTGCTCTCTCCACCTTAGAACCAGACACCTTCCTATGTGGCTTGACAAGACCAGTTTCCAGCTGATCCTTTGATATCAACAGAAAACTTGCACTTGCATGATGATGCTGAGTACATATGTAAACATTTACTGAGATTTAGTAGCTAAATAGAAGAATACAGTTTGATGCAACAAAAGTACATTGTGTTTTTTGACTAAACGTATCATAATATTATTGAGCAGAGGAGGTAATGTTTTTTTTCAGAGGAAGGCATTAATCACCACCAAGAAGAACTAGATATGCAAAAATATAAGAAATACAGTTTTTTTCATTTCAAATATTGTAACTTTTATGGTATATTAATTGAAGTCATTTTCAAAATAATCTTACTAGAGAAGCCCCATATTTAAAATAGTATAATAGCTCTTACATAATTTATTGAATTAGTGCACACTTATGAAAAGAAATGTTTTTATATATTCATAACATATGGCAGGGCCTGTTTATTCTAATAACCAATTAACTACATTTTTCGACATTCATAGTAACTATGATATATTTTATAAAAGTTTTATAAAATACCTTTTTCCTAGATAGGGGATCTGATTAAAGCTGACTGGATTTTTTTAAAAACAGATTTTTAGAGTTTTTTTTTTCCCTCCTCTCTAATCTAACATTATTTGAACTTAAATTCCCGCCCTTTGTGTCATTAGAGCAAGCCAAAATTTCCTTGAACTACTTCAGAAATTTTAGAGACATCTACTGGAAAAGCACATTATTGCAAAGTTTGTAAAATTGTCTTAGAAAGTATGTCATTACTGATACTTCAAAACATATCTTTGATACTATATCACAAATCTAAGTCACTTTGTGAAGACAAGCTTGCTGACCCTCAAGAAAGGTGTAACAAATGTAAAATATATAAAAATTTCACTTTGATATTGGACTTGGTGCTCCTTTTTCTTCTCAACAAAACTCTATTCACTTATGGGTTTTAAAACTTAGTTTCTTCTTAAGAGTATGACTAATATTTTAATAGATAATCTAGAACTTCTTACCAGAATTTTGATTCTCTGAGTTGCAGCAAAAAAGAGCATATGTGGAAGATTAGTAATAATATAAATATTATGTTGGAGAATAAGACCATAGAAAGAAATGCTCCATGGGTTTTTTTTTAATGCTTTATTTTATATTGGTGTATAGATGATTAACAATGTTGTGCTAGTTTCAAGTGTACAGTAAAGTGATTCAGTTATACATAAACATGTACTTGTTTTTCTTTTCAAATTCTTTTGCCCCCATGGATTTTGATCACACATCCTTTCTTAACAGGTTGGGGATTGGTCTATTGAAAGAGAAAGAGACAGAAAAAGAGACGGGTAGAAAGTGAAGCAGGAGAAATAACTGAGAGTATAGTTGCCAGCAATTCCATTTTCTGATCTATTGATTATATATTTAAAAAGACCTCCCTAGTGCAATTTAAATTAAAATTGTTACTTTTTCTATTATGAAGTTAATTTTGTTGTGGGAGAGAAAGTTGTGGGGAAACAAGGATTTATGAAATTCATGTAATATTTTACAAATTTTCTATGAATAAAATAATTCCCTCTTGTAAAGGACTAACACGGAAGTAATTATAATCGTGGCTACATAACCAGGTTATTTCAAACCCTTGAGGGCTCTGAAGGGATTTAAAGAATGGATCAGCCACACTGATTGTTCTTGCCATATTTGGAGCTGCTTGTCATATGAGACAGCATGGAAGAGTGCTGTCAAAGGAAACCTGACAATTTTCTCTCCCACATATGAATAAAAGACTGTTGGCACATATATAAGGTGTGATGAAAAGGGGAGGAGTACCTTGGTATGTAATTGGGTAGGAATCAGAAGGAAAATGTGTGCACTCCCCCTCACCCCCCAAATCCTGCCCCAAGGATAGATGAGATAATGAAGAATGGTTCAAGGGACAAAGGGACACAGTAGCTCTTAATACTACCAATGCATCAACTGCACTAATGAAAAATTCAATAGCTTTTATGTACTGCAATAAAAGTGAAGACTGGGATAGTCAGGATATCGTAGGGAGCAACAGTAGGTTCCCTTAGAATCACAGTTGTATTAGAGTTGATTGTATGACAAAATGACACAATGGGCACATCTACCAACAGAAAATTATTCCTACTATAGATTTCAGTGGAAAGAAGACCTTCCCACAGCAGCTTAACCAGCAGAAAGATACCTGCATAATTTAGTTACACTATTGTGACAGACAGTCAGAGTCAGAACTGTTGTGGGATGTGTTTGTTAACGGGTATTCAAGATAACGATTTGTGAATCTAGTATTAAAGATATCCACAGGTTGCTTCCATTACACCAGGAGGTGTTGTTAAAAAACAAAGCAAATCCCGTTTGGATTCAATTTAAATATTTCATATAATACTTTGAAAAAAAGGGGAAAAGAGTACATAGTAGGTATTCAAAACCATCAACTAGTCTTTTTTTTATTGTGTGTGTATATTTATAATGATGGAATTCTGTGTTTTTTCTTCCTAGACATAAACAGTCCACCTTTAGTTATTAATAATCCATTAGCAGGTGTAAAAGGAAGAAGCATGAAGGAACATAGTCCTCATCAGCTGGAGACCATGATGTTCTTTGACATACAGACTCCTCTTCCTGCTACATGTCTGCGTTCAGTCCCTTAGGTACAATAGGATGTGGAATGACATTCAAAATTTCTAGAAAGGCGTATTGTGAACCCTGCTGAACAAACACTGAATATTTAAGAAATGATAATGGAATTAATAATCCTAAGGATCTTTTTTCATAAGAAGAGAAATATAAAAATGAACTGTAGACTTGAGAAATAGAGTACTAAATATTCTCCAGAACTCTTAACCATCTGACATACATAGACTATAAACAAATATGTTTTACCACAGAGAGTATGTCTGTGTACCTGATGGAAATCAGAAATCCTTTGAAAGTTGGATCATGTTTTGAATATTTTTAGAATATGCTAAATTACCTTGTTTGCAAATATTTTTGGTATAGATGATATTTTGCTTAAAACTTTGTTTTACCTGATGTTATACTCTGAAAATATATTAAATAACATTTCTGAAATTCAGTCCAGATCCAGAATAAATAGCAGTACAGTGAAATTTGCCTACAGATTCTCAATGAATAGGCTAGAAGAACCATATATAATATCCTTAACTAAACCGCAAGTTTCCTAGAGCTTTTATATTACAACTTTCTTTTCAAAAAATGTAAATCATAATGGTTTCTCCACACTTACATTAATTTTTAATCACAGTCTCTTACACTGTTGATTGAATTCCCTGCTACCGCTAATGGCCTTTCTTGTAATATTCATTCATTTAAAATATGTATTCTGATGCTGTATTTTACTTTTCAAAGGAAACCTATTTAAAGCCCAAAGCAAAATAATAGTCACATGGATGTTAGACCATAGCAGGTTACCATGCATTTGATCAGGCTTGCCACCAGAAAATCCTTAAACTTTGTTGAAAAATGGCTCCATTAGGATATGTTTTAAAAAGCAGAAATTCACTTATAGATGATATTATTTCAAATGATTGAACTGGAACAAAACTAGAAGGTGATTTTATTTTTACATAGGGTCACTTCTAAAGACAGTTTAGTTAAAAATATAAAGTTAGGATTTCTGATATTTTAATAAGGCATTGTTGATGCCACAGAGCTAAGGGAAATTAAAATATTTAGACACATCTCCAATTATTCATCATATGAAACCAATATAAAAATGAAAGAATTTAAAGGATGGCTTATGAAATTTTAGGGTGCTAGAATAGCTCCCACATTAGGAAGCTCTAAAATAGTAAGTCTTGGTAGTTTCACTACATGTTAATTTACTTGGGTTCAGAAGAGAAAACACAGCTCCTTTGGAATCAGTTGCTTATTCTTTAGAAGTTTTATGCTTCTCATTGTGATTATGAAACTGCTATTAGAATATACCTTTTTAAAAATTTTAATTGGAGGCTAATTAGTTTATAATATTGTGGTGGTTTTTGCCATACATTGACATGAATCAGCCATGGGTGTACATGTGTTCCCCATCCTGGACCTCCCTCCCACCTCCCTCCCCATCCCATCCCTCAGGGTCATCCCAGTGCACCAGCCCTGAGCACCCTGTCTCATGCATTGAACCTGGATACCTTTTAGCTGGCACTTTGGTCCACTGAATCCAGGACAGCACTTCCATTCTAATGAGGTAACAATCTTATGTTGCATCCTGTACACAGAATTTGATATCTTCTGAGATCTAGAGGAGAGGAACACAATTGGGGGAAAACAGATTATTTGTCTCACATTAAATTATTAGCTGGAATAAAAGTGACTGGGATGATGCCTGGAATATAATAAGCATATGTTAAGTGTTATCTGTTATTCTTCTTATTATAATAATCTTCATCATCAATATTACTGTCAAACTTAGAGTTCTTTAAATACATTATAAAAAAAAACATTAAGGTTTATACTCTTTGGTATTTAAAATTTATACCTATCATTATGTTTTCTAAAGATACTACAATTTTTCCCCTGATAATGCTTTTCACTAAACCAATATTAAAATATATTTTAATTCTAATGTTTAAATAGCTTATGGGAATAATTAGTTTTAGTTCTTACTATTTCTTATATCATTAGGGTTAAAAGAATCTGTTTTCCTCCAGATCAATATCAAACAACTTGAAACAAGTTAGATATCAGTGATCTGATTAAAAATATGATAGCCACTATGATTTTGACCTGTACTTTCTTATCTCTCAAGTTTTTAAATTATACTACCTATTATTTCTCTTATATAGCATCTCTCTCACAGGGAAAGAGAGAGGGAAGAAGGGAGGGAGGGGGAGGGGCAGAGAAAGAGAAAAGGATCTAACATGAGAAAATGTTTCTGAGAAGAAACCATGAAAGGGAAATGAAGAAACTATAGTATTTCAAGTTAACAATCAATATATTAATAAATAGCAAATGGTACTAAATTGTAAGCTCTAAATATGTAAGTGTAAATCATAAATACAACTTGGTCATATGATTCTTATCCCTATGACTTTAATATTTAGGTAATACTTCTTATTAAATGGGTCTGTAAAATTGGTTTGTATTATCTTGTTTAATCCACATGTTAGTTCTATGAGAACGGTATTATTACCCCGGCTTGCTGATGAGGAACCTATTATTACCTGAATTTGTTACATATGACTATGTGGAGACAACAGTAGTCACTTTCATGGATAAACCCTGATTATGTGGGGAAATGTATTATAACAGGCTGGGTCTTGGTTTCTGTGATAACTTGATGGGTGATTAATTATGTGTGAAATTATCTCTCAATTTTAAAATGAGCTATAAGACTTCTTCCATCTCTGAAAGTAGGCTAATCATTTATCTGTATTTATTTCTGCAAATTATAATCAGCAAACAGCTCTGTCCAGTGAAATAGCATCTCTAGTCCAGCAGCTAATGCTAAACAGGGAGTAAGGCAGTTTGGGAAAAGACTCTAGAGTTTATTCGGGTGAACTCAAGCAGTTAGTTGCATTACTGTTGGACTCAACTGTTCCTGCTTTGACAAACTGTAACCCTGGTGCCTGTGGCTCAGACAAAGAAAAAGTGACAAATGTTGCATTTGTACTGAAATAGAAAGTAAATGGAGAGACTCACTCAAATGTAGAGAAAGATTAAAAAATGGGAACAAAGATACATATTTCTAGTATGTTCAAAGAGAAAAAAAAAAGCTCACCTTAAACTCAGAAGGGCAGTGTGATTGGGGTTACTGTAGTGATATTTTCACTACTAAAGAATTAACAGTCCTTTCATTGTATTGCACGTTGACTAGGAAATTGTCATAAAGGGAGTAAATGCCAGAAGAAGAACTGGAGCTCAGGTCTCCCAAATCCCTAAGATGTGCTTAGCTCTTTGGACCTTGGACCTTAGCTATGCCTTTAGCGACTAAGAAACACCTTGATTTTATGTATCCTTACTGCACACTGTTCCAGACTGATTCATTGCCTGAGTTATTTGTATGACAATTTGCATAACATTAGCCATCATGGCCTGATACCAATTTTAGTTTTTATTGCAGGCTTTCCTGAAACACCCCCAGCTGAGCTACTGTGACTGCATGAATTCAGACAATTTATCACTCAGCTTCACATTTTAGGAAAATTACATAATTAAAAAAAAAACAACTAAATAACATAAGTCATTAAAATAGACACAAGAAGAAAGAACCCACTTAGCTGCTTTACCGTGCATAATTGCAATTAGTGGCTTGCCAAGTTAAGGGCTTCTCTTCAGACTAGTATGAAAGGGAAATTATCAATAAACCTTTAGAACCATATGAATTTCATGGAATTAAAGGATTGCTGGTCTGGTCATAGAATAAAATTAATAGTAATAGTAGAAATAGAAACAAACATAAGAGTTAACATTTATTATTAAAAACCCACAAAGTACCAGGCACTAAGGCTAAGCATATTACTCCATTTACCTCACATATGATAAAAACACCCATAAGTGGCAAGGATAATTAGTTTGTGCATTTTAACTAAAGATCACACATCTAGTTTAATGTGATGGCCCTACCCTGACCCTACTGTACATATATGTACTTGGTATGATTAACTTTCTCTGCATATTCCAGGCCACACATGATTATAATGTAAGTAGTGGGTATTTTCAAGAAACATTACATACCTTTGAGGACAGAGTCCACTGGTCCAGCCACAGGGCCCTCTGCCACTTGGAACATAAGTGACTTGGTTGTCCAGTATCACTGTTGGAGATAATCTGGTATGTACATAAGCGCACCAGTTCCTAAGGAAGAGATTATTTATATTAGGAAAATATTATTGTCAGAAAGCATTCTTTTCATCAAGATTATTTTCATAAACCTATGTCTACCACCACTACTGTGTATTAGATACCTTGAAAATCTGATATTTAGCTTTAAAATGTCTAGAAATGAAAGAAAACATGTCTGTTACTGCATGACTGTATTTATGGATAATAAACATTGTAAGATCAAAGTAAATTAAGAATAAATCAGAGCTAAAACCAGAATCTCTACTGTTCAGCTATAAGCTAAGTCAAAATCCAAGATTGCCCTTATGCAAATTATCAAGATTAGACTGAGATAGTGACTCAGACTTAGATGCATTGAACAATATGTAGTAAGACAAATGTAAGCAAATGAATGGTGTAAGATTCAAAAGAGAAGGAAAATCATTATTAGCTGCAAGTGATATGATTGTGAATGAAGAAAATACAGTCAGTGTAAATGATTATAGTAAATGAGTTTAGCAATTTAGTGAAGATTAATATCAACATTTTTATAATTAATAAAAAGTTTAGCCATATGGCTAAGATCAGTTATAGTTACAATAGCAAAAATAACATTAAGCTTATTAAATTTTAAACAGCAGATAAAATATTGACCAGCTTAAACATCATTGATTAATCAAATGGAAATAGCACCAGCTTAAAGGGGTCTTGCTTCCTTGAGTAGACTGTTGGTTAATGAAACCTTGAGTTATTTCACAGAGACAGCACTGGGCATGTGCAAGACACGAACACTTATCTCCAGAATAACCACAGGATCAAGAATCTTTGGTTTGTGGAACTCAATAGGACAGAAATGTTGCTACTTGAGGCTTTCATGAAATGAGAAGTTCTTCAATCAGGAAAATCTGGCTTCCAGCAGCAGGGGGAGCTTATATGGACTAAGCCAATCAGGTTCAAGACTAGCCAATCAGGTTCCAAGTTTAAAATTTCCCTAATCCCCTAAATTTCACCCTGAGCCCTGGATGCAGGAGACAGCCAGTCAGCCTTGCAATTCACTTTTATCTTCTTAAAAGCTGGTACCTTGGTATTGGCTTCTGCGCACAGTGGGCAGGGAGCCCCTGCTAGGTAAAGATTTTGGTGACCCTTAGGGACAGAAATCTTGCAACTGTGTGCCAAAGACAGCAGGGGCACTATGGCCCCTGGCAGCATGTGGACCCTGGCCACTGACCCTAAGTGGCCACCCAGACCAAACTTGTCTAGGGGTCAGCAGTCACGTTCCTGCATCCCTGCTGCTGCTCTCCAGGCTCCTTGGTGCTGCTTTCACTTTTGAGAGAAGAAACCGCTCCAGGATCAGATGTCTTTCAGGTGAGTAACCTTGTTAAAAGGTGCCTGTGCTGAAACTTTCTCAGGATTGTTAGATTCCCACCCTAAAGGAGGGTGATGTGGCTTCTCTGGTGGCTCAGTCGGTAAAGAATTTGCCTGCCATTCAGGAGACCCGGGTTTGATCCATGGGTGGGGAAGATCCCCTGGAGAAGAGAATGGCAACCCACTCCAGTATTCTGGCCTGGAGAATCCCATGGACAGAGGAGCCTAGTGAGTTACAGTCCACAGAGTTGAACAGGACTGAGCGACAAACACTTCTACAAGGTAGGGTGGGTATAAAGGGTTACAGCTGCTGAGGTACTCAAAGGATCGAGTCCCAGGCTTTTGGATTTCTTTGTCCATGCTTGTCTGTGTCTATTTTGTTAGGCTTGGTTAATAGCCATTGGCTCTTGGAATGACTGCAGCAAAGTATTAAACTTGATATACTTTTTAAAATTTTTGTTCATCTATTTTAATTTTGGCTGTGTCCTGTCTCCCTTGAGGCTCACAGGCTCTAGAGTGCAGGCTCAGTAATTCCAGTAAACGGCCTTAGTTGCCAGAAGGCATGTGGAATCTTCCCTGACCAGGGGTCAAACCTGCATCCTCTGCATTGGAAGGTAGTTTCTTATCCACTGGACCCCCAAAGAAGTCCCTAAACCTGATATTAATGAGGGTCCTCTGATTCAGTAGAAGACGTTGCTCTCTGACTAGAAATTTGCTTTCTGCAGAGGTTGGTTTTTCGCTCATGCCTAATATGATTGCCTGGAGGTATAGATGTGTGTTCTTAATGGAACCAGCCCTGATTACTCTGTTGTGTGAGAGAGTAAAGGAGAAATGAGGGAGTGTAAATCAGGAAAACTGCCCTCTCCAGAAGAACAAATTCTGTGCCTGGGTTAGAGGAATTTTCCACCTAAGATACCTCCTTGGTATCATTTTCCTCTGGTCTTCCTGAGGTGTGTGTGTGGGGGGGAACTTCCAAAATGGGGTACCTCAACCATTTACTTGCAAATTTAACGGGAAAGGAAAAGAAGTATGTGATCATACCAATCAGCCTAAGGAGTAAGCATAGGAAAAATAAATGGGAAATATATGAAGTAAAATTAGTAAAATGGGAGCTAGAAGAAAAATTATCTATTTCCAAGTTGGTCAGCATGATATAAGACACCCATGTGCCTTTAGAGTGAGTAATGAAAGAGATTAAAGAAACAAAACAGGTGGGGCAATGTTATTAGACAAATAGGAATTTAAGGAAGGTTGAGATAGTTAAAGCAGTCACAGGAAAAAATAATTTTATATAATTACTTGCAGTTTAAATAATAAATATGATAGTCAACTTGGCCTACATTTAGCCAGCTATAAAACAAAGCAAAAAAAAAAAAAAGAACACCTTCCAAAACACAAATAAAACTTTAAGAGAATGCTTAGCAAGCTCATTGAAAATCGCAGTTAAGTAGTATTAAATACATCTAAGAGTGGCTGGAAAAGGTTGAATTATCTCAAAGATGGAGACACTTTCTAATGGAGGTATCTAAGAATCATTTGGTTACAGAACTCTATCAGTAAGTTTGCACCTGTCCTTTCTTATAACATGGCTCTTTCAATTGTGTGCTTTTATTTTTAAATGGTATGATGTTCTTGCAATTCTATATAAAACTTCCTACTGTATATATGGTATACTAAAGTTATGAAAAACAACAACAACAAAAAAGAAAATGGCTTTCTTTTGTTACACAGCGTAGCTCTAACATCAGCTGGAGTCGGGGGGAAAATGCCAGAGAATGGGTCTTTGAATTATAACACTCGCTTACAATTAGACTTCTTTTGTAAAAGAGGAAAAATGGGAGGAAATTTGCTTTATTCTTGTTTATTGAAAGGGAAGAAGCCTTTATACAACTGAATACATTTTGGTTTTTCCTCACTGGTAATTTTAATCTTCTTTTGTATGAGCCAAGCTAGCAGGCATTAAATTGCTTTTAAGGGTGTGTGTGTATATGTATGCAGGGCTTCCCTGGTGGCTGAGCAGTAAAGAATCTGCCTGCCAATGCAGTAGACACAGATTCCATCCCTGAGTAAGGAAGGTCCCCTGGAGAAGGAAATAGCTATGCACTACAGTATTCTTGCCTGAAAAATCCCATGGACAGAGGAGTCTGGAGGGCTACGGTCTTAGGGGTTGCAAAACATAGATATAATTTAGTGACAAACAACAACATATGTATGTAAGAAAGGAAGCTCTGCCAGTAGGAACAAACATTGGTGGTGGTGCTCAATGCCATGGGCTATAACGTGGAGGAGGCTTTGAGGTGAATGCTTTCTGCCTGGAAATTGCCCAAATGTCTTGATTCGCTTGTCTGTGCTCTCTGCTGGGGAGGTAAAATGCTTTGATTTTCTACTAGGAAGGTTAAACCCCAACATGCTCTGAAAGAAGTGAGCGCTTGATTATTTCAACCTGTTCAGTTGTTCAGTTGTGTCCAACTCTTTGTGACTTCATGCACTGCAGCATCCCAGGCTTCCCTGGCCTTCACTGTCTCAACCTGTATCCTCTGTCAAATTCCAGGCAGCCTCCTTACTTCACCTTCTGCAAGGTGATATGGTCACCTCTTCCACCCTCCTCATCAGATAAGCTTTCAAGGTGGTGAGTGAGACAGAGCCTGGGCTTTCCTAGGATCCTCTGCAATAGGCAAGCCCATATCCATCATGTGGGAGAAAACTACTGAGGATCCTCTGACCAAGCTGGTGGCAGTCTTGGGAATGCGTATGGATTTCCTTGGCAACTGGATAAGACGTGTGTACACTATACTTCTAACAACCATCTCTAATGGAAAGCTTTCCAGTGATTCCTGAATGAGTCCTCACATCCGAGCTGGTCATCTTTGAGATTGTCATTCTCTTCAGTGATGTCTCGGGGACTTCTTATATCCAAGTCACTGCTATGTTGGCTTGTTTCTTTCCAGAAACCAAACCAAACTAGGAACTGGTTTCTAAATCCTAAGATTCTTACTTTCTCTCTCATGCCTATTGAGGCTGTTTGATTTCTTTCTTCTTGTGGGGAGTAAGGGAAGGTCATTTTCTTGAGATTTGCAATCCGTGGACAATTCTCAGCTCTTGGGTTTAAAACTTAAGATATTGACCAAGCTTTGATGTAGGGTTGCATGCCCACATGCTCTCTCTCTCTCTCTCTCTTTCTAAACCTTCACTCTTGAAGGGGTGGGCTGACCCCTCAGAACCAGCATTAAGGTGAAGAATTGGCGAGGAGGGAAAGGCTCTACTGTGCCCAGGTACTTCCTATAAAGGAAAAAGTATGCTTTGAACTGCAGATTGGTGCCTTCCTTTATCTCCTGTGAACTCAAGGGTGCAGCCAACAATTGCATTATCCAGACCTTGAGTTTCTGCTGGTTGACACCAGACCCACCCCATGAAGGTGAGGAAAGGCCTTTCTAGGCTCTTGGTATTTTTGCTAGCCAACAAGTAAACTATTTTGAGCACTACTATGGAGGAAATCATATCAGCCAACTGCAGAGCTCAGTTTCACTAAAGGGCTTATTTTTCCTCAAATGATGGTGGACTCCTGGCTGTTCTACCATCAGCTCTGCCTTGCGCTGTGGTTATCCACTTTTCTCAGATTAAGAATAGGCATGTAATGGTGGCATATATTTCACTTCAACTGGTTTTTCTGAGTTATTACATACAATTTTCAGCAGCAAAACCAAACTGGGTATTTCTAGAAGAATAAGGATTTGCAAAAGAGATGTAAAATTATGATTCAGAGGGGAAACCCTCAGAAAATGCCTATCTTGCCTGAGTCAGAGCCTAATGATGACCTTGACTCCTCCTGTGGAGTTTCCAGTAGTTCTCTCCCTATATGAAGGGAGGAATCTCTGCAAGTGGTGCTGAGGTTTTCACCAACCATTCTAGAGCTGCAGGTCCAGCTCTGGCCTTGTACTCTTCCTTCCAGATCATCAAAAGATATTGGTCTCCCTCCCCTGTACTCACCAGAGCACATAATTTAGTCCAGGGGGTCCTCTGCCTCAGGCAGGGCAATATCCCTCGAGACAAGTTCCCACAGGTCTGGATGACCAAGGTCTACCCCAGGGGATTTGTATATGTCACTCATTCTTTTCTACCTCTGATCTATGGTGGTGGTGGTTTAGTCCCTAAATCGTGTCCGACTCTTGCGACCCCATGGGCTATAACCCACCAAGCTCCTCTGTCCATGAGATTTTCCAGGCAAGAATACTTGAGTGGTTTTCCATTACCTCCTCCAAGAGATCTTCCTGACCCAAGGACTGAACCCAGGACTCCTGCATTGCAGGCAGATTCTTTACTGACAGAGCTACCAAGAAAGCCCATATAATTTGATAAATAAAATGCTGTCCTACTGAGATGATCCTAAAAAGATGAAACTCTCCAAGCTGTTCTGTTCTAATTGGGAGAAAAGCATCAACCTGAAATTCCTGAGAAATTTCAGGAAGGTAAGTCCAGATGTTTGGGATGACAGGAGGACAGTAAGAACTAAGATGGCTGACCCAATAGTAGTAAAATTTGTCCAGGTGCCAGGACTCCAAATTCAAAGCAACAATCTTTAAAACAAGCATGTGGAGGAAAGTATAAAGCCTTTGATAGCCACATTTCTTATATGCCAATTAATATGACTTTCTTAACCAACACATAACCCTCCAATCCTGCTTGTACAAAAACTCAGAGAGAGGTCCCTAGCTGGTTTCTGGCTAGGATTCCAGGCTTTCACTGTTGTGATTCGTGAAAGAAAGTGAAAGTGAAAGTCGCTTAGGCATGTCCAACTCTTTGCAATCCCATGGACTGTATAGGCCATGGAATTCTCCAGGGGATTGTATAGTCCTCAATTCTCCAGAATACTGGAATGGATAGCCTTTCCCTTCTCCAGGGGATCTTCCCAACCCAGGGACAGAACAAAGTCTCCAGCATTGCAAATGGATTCTTTACCAGCTGAGCCACAGGGGAAGCCTTGTGATCCAGGTTCAATATCTGGTCAGGGAACTAAGATCCTACAAGCCATGTGACATGGCCAATTAATAAATAACAAAAACTCAGGATCAGAGATTATCATTTTTGTACATTTGAAAGCCATTAACCAAATCGTAAAGGATATATATCCTATGGTGCCAAATACATATGCTTTGTGAACAACTTTATCTAGAGCCTACTGCTGGTTTATAGTTCTAGATTTAAAAGATGCTTTTTACTACATAGCCCTGAGTCCCAAGGATTGTTTGCCTTTGAATGGGACAATCCAGAAACTAATATAAAGCTATATTTTTTGGATGGTATTATCACAAGGATTTTAGCATGCCCCTCCCTGCTGCCACCTATTTTGGGGGAAGCCTTAGCCAAGGAATTTAGGGATCTCCAGTTAATAGAGTTTTAATCCAATATGTGGATGAAATACTAATTGGTAGTAAAATTAAGGAAGCTTCAGACCAAAATATAATCCTCACTTTAAACTTTTTGGTAGACTAGGGATATAAAAGCATAAATTTTCAACCAATTTTAAGATACATACAATTTGAATTATCAAAAGGGTAAACAGATTTATTGCAAATAGAAGGAAAGTAATACTTAGAGTAGCTGTACTCACTACCGATGGCAATTGTGTGGATTCTGGGGAATGGCTGGGTTTTGTCATTTTGGGATTCCTAAATTTGGACTTACGGCTAAGCACTTATATGAGGCTCTTAAAGAAAATGACAGTGGGCCATTAAGATGAAACTTTTAATATTTTACTGGAGGTTTTATTCAAGGTAATTGGGGAAGAGTAAAAAAAAAAATGGATCCATATTAAAAAGGAAGAAGTAAAACTTATATTTGCATATTTCTTGCATGTAGGAAATTCTGAGTTCACTAAAACACTACTAGAGCTAATATGAAAATACAGAAAGGTTGCAATATGTGAGAAATAGTTGTGTTTCTACACATTAGAAACTATTAAAAAAATGAAACTAAGAGAGCAATTCCATTCACATTAGTATCAAAATAATCATATCCTCAGGAAACATTTAACAAAGGAATTACAAAAATTACAAAACATCATGGAAAGAACTTAAAGGTGACCTAAATAAATGAAAAGTGTTTACCAATTAGAAAACTTAACATTGTTAGATCAATTTGGTGAGTATTGCCATCCTATCTCTTAAACACAATCCTGATCAAAATCCCAGCTGGCTTTTTTACAGAAATTTAAAGCTTAAAATTCATATGGGAAATACAAGTAACTCAGAATAGCCAAAATATACTGGAAAAAAAAAGAAAATAAAGCATTCTGTACTTACCCATCCAATTTCAAAGCATACTACAAAGCTACATTAATTAAGACTTGCACTTGGCTTAATTAATAGGTTATAGATAGAGATCAATGCATCAAAGTTAGAGTCCAGAAATAAAACTTCATGTTTATATTCTGTTGATTTTTGTCAAGAGTGCCGAGCGCTTTAAAGGAGAAAATAATACTCTTTTCAAGACCAGACAAATGGATAGCCACATGCCAACAAATGAAGTTGAACTGCTATCTTAAACCAGATGTGAAAATTAACCAAATAAAAGGTCAAATCTCTCAAAGGAAGAGCGAAAACTCTAAACCTCTTGAAAGCACGGACAAATATCTTCACTACTTGGGAATCTTTTCTAGTATAATAAGATAAGAAAGAGAAAGGCATGTAGACTGAAAATAAGTAAATTATATTTACCTGCAGAAAACATGTTTCATGTGGAAGATTGTGATGTATTTACAAAAACATTTTGGAGGTAATGAGTGAATTTAGCCATCTTGTAACATATAAGGTTAAAGTACAAAAACAACCCTCTTGTTTTTCTTTGTACTAACTAAAATACTTAAATATATAAAATTTAAAAATTTCTATTCATGTGAAAGCACCAGAAGTAATCTTAAAAGAGAGACTGTGGATCAGGAGAAGATATTTGGCAAAGACAAAAAAAATAACATCCAAAAAATATAACAAATTCCTACCAATAAGTAATATA
Organism: Giraffa tippelskirchi; assembly: GCF_054371585.1. NCBI lineage: Eukaryota > Metazoa > Chordata > Mammalia > Artiodactyla > Giraffidae > Giraffa > Giraffa tippelskirchi. The sequence continues at coordinate 75,971,271 of NC_137275.1, read as the reverse complement.
AAGACAAAAAATAGAACATTGAAAAATGGATAAACTACTTGAACAAACATTTTATACAAAGAAATACCAATGTATATCATACATGTAAAAAGGTCAGTCTTGTCAACATCAAGAAAATGCAAATTAAGATCATACTGGAATAATGCTTTATACCTCCAAAAAGCAAACATTGAGGATTTGACAGTCTCATGTGTTCAGAGGAGATAGAGAATTGGAATCTCATACGTACTATTGGTGGAATTATGAAGTGACACAACCACTTTGAAAACCAATGTGTTAATATCATGTAAAAATGAACATCAAATCCTGTGATCCAGTGGTTAGATATACACTTTAGAGAAACCATGGCACATGTGTACCAGGAATCATGTATTTGAGTATTTATAGCAGTATTAGTCATAATTATCAAAGCTTAAGAGTAGTTTCAATGTTCATTTACCACAGAATGGTGAAATACATTCTGAAATATTTACACATAGATTTATTCATCAATACTTAAACTTGTGTGATGCAAGCAAGTTACAGAAATAATACCATGCGATGCTCTTTTCTTACATAAAGCTAAAAAAGCAAATGATACAGTCTTTAGGGATGTGTATGGTAAAAGTAGATATTATAACACATCCGTTTTTTATCAAATATCACACAATTTTAAGTATGCTTTAAGAATAACATAAAAATAAATCCCACCTTACAGAAAGATTTAGTTGAATTGCTGTACTGATCCATGCCTTATCAATTAGACCATATTGTACCTATAAATTTTCTCAAGCCCATTTCTAAAAACCTTTGTTTATATTCATGCGTGTATGCTTACTCTCTTCAACATATAAGATAGTAGAGGAATATGAATTGATCATTCTCTGAGGCTGAGAAACTGTAACAGCATTAAAGTAGGTCATTTTCCAAAAATGTTGTGATCAGACAAAAATAGCCTTTATTAAAGTACCTATTTTTAGTTGACATTCTGGCAGAAGCCATCCAAAATGATATTCAAAGATATTCCACACCTCAAGGTATCTTAAATTGAAAATATATATTAATGTTACAAATGAAGTTGTAGGGGAATAGAGAGAGAGTTAAACGGTAATAGTTAAATGAGTATAGACACAAAAAATTATTTGAAATTTTATAAAAATAATTTATTAAACAAATCATATGAGAAAGAAAATTATATAAGATAAATGGATGAAACCTAGTTGCTATAGGCAGAAGTCAGGAAAATGTTTTTACTGTGCTTGTAATATCTGAAAAAGTATTTTTCTAATTTTTAATGGAATGAGACTGCAATATATAGATACTATTTGGGAAAACAAAAATCAGCCTCACTTCTGGTTGTAATACCAGTTATTTTATTATAAGAGATCCTCTTCTAAACTGTAAGAAACTTCTTAATAACTATAGATTAATTGAATGATTGGATTATATGATTTTTTCATTCTTAGGTTTCTATTTCTATCATTTTTCCCTATATATAAATATAACAAGATACATATTCCCTCTCATTTGTAACTGAGACTATTTTTATTGAGGGTGGAGGCAGAAATGATTTACAAAGTATAGTAACAAAGCTCATGACTGTAACATCAAATGAACAAAAGGGCCTCTTGATGAGGGTGAAAAAGGAGAGTGATAAATCTGGCTTAAAAACAACATGCAAAAAACTTAAGATCATGGCATCTGCTCTCATCACTTCATGGCGAATGCTGCTGCTGCTGCTGCTGCTAAGTCGCTTCAGTCGTGTCCGACTCTGTGCGACCCCATAGACGGCAGCACACCAGGCTCCGCCATCCCTGGGATTCTCCAGGCAAGAATACTGGAGTGGGTTGCCATTTCCTTCTCCAGTGCATGAAAGGGAAAAGTGAAAGTGAAGTCGCTCAGTCATGTCCGACTCTTAGTGACCCCATGGACTGTAGCCTACCAAGGCTCCTCCATCCATGGGATTTTCCAGGCAAGAGTACTGGAGTGGGGTGCCTTTGCCTTCTCCGTCATGGCGAGTAGATGGGGAAAAAGTGGAAACAGTGACAGACTTTATTTTCTTGGGCTGCAAAATCACTGCAGAAGGTGACTGCAGCCACGAAATTAGGAGATGCTTGCTCCTGGGAAGGAAAGCTATGACAAACCTAGACAGCATATTAAAAAGCAGAGACATCACTGTGCCAACAAAAGTCTGTAGAGTCAAAGGTATGGTTTTTCCAGTAGTCATGTACAGATATGAGATTTGGACCATAAAGAAGGCTGAGTGCCAAAGAATTGATGCTTCCGAGATGCTTGAGAGTTCTTTGGACTGCAAGGAGATAAAACTGGTCAATCCCAAAGGAAATCAACCCTGAATATTCATTGGAAGGAATGATGCTGAAGTTCCAATACTTTGGCCACCTGATGCAAAGAGCAAACTCATTGGAAAAAACTCTGGTCCTGGGAAAGATTGAGAGCAGGAGGAGAAGGAGGCCACAAAAGATGAGATGGTTGGATGGCATCACTAACTCAATGGACATGAGTTTGAGCAAACTCCAGGAGACAGTGAAGGACAGGGAAGCCTGGCGTGCTGCAGTCCATGGGATTGCAAAAAATTGGACACAACTGAGCAACTGAACAGCAACAAATGAGTACAAATCAGTATGAGATGTATGTCACCAAATCACTAAAATATAAGAAATCTATGCTGCTTAAAATAATAATGATGATTATTATTAAAATAATACAGCAATCAACCTAAATGTTAAAAACCAAAGAAGGAACATATTTTCCCCCAGAGTCACTAAATATCTGCTTTGAAATATTTAGGTCTCCTACAAATAAAGCTGACTCAGTCATTCATCTGTCTAAGGCAGATAAATTGAGCATTATACAGCTTATTGTTCAAGGTTCTTTTGAATGAGAAGTTTGACAATTCAGTTCTGTAAAGACATAAAAAGACACGTTGGCAAATTTTGTTCAAGTGTGGTGATACTTGGAAAAATAATGTGAAACAAAGAACTGGCAAAAACAGGTAACAAAAATTTAAAAATTAAATACTACAATAAAGGAATTTTTAAAAATAAATTTTTCATGCAAATCCACTGATTATTCTAATTACAGGGAATGATTAACTTCAGCGGAAGCCCAGTTAAATTGTCTTGTCACATAAGCATTGGCTGAATGATTATGGAGGGGACAGTGTGAGGCAGGAAAAAAGTACCACTGTCACTTTGTAACCTGGGTTTGGGGAAAAAAAGATGATAGAAAAGTAGCTAGATATTGTTTGTGAGAGTAAATCAGCATCACCTGCAGTGATTGTTTAAAACACTAAATAGTAAAACCATTTAATGATTAAAATAGTGTAGTAGGCAAAAAAGCAAATCATTAGATTGCTCATGGCCCAGCAATCTTTGATCCAGTGTAAATTGGGAGAACTATCCACAACCAAAGAGTCCCTGGTGTGACTCATAATTAGGTTTATGCTACCAAAGAAATAAGCTCATTAAGGGATATTAAATATGTAAATATAATTTTAAAACCGAATAATTTGAAAATATAAGCTTAAAAATAGAAAATTCAGCATGGTGAAATGGTGACAGGCAAGTTTAAAAGCAAATGTAATGATCCCAGACAAGCATTTTGCTTATATCTAGAAATCCTTTGTACCTTTCCAGACTGATTATGGCAAACAGAGAGAGTTTCTTTGAAGTGTTGAGCTTTCCGTGGGGTCCTAACCCTCCGAACAGCAGACTGCGTTTGGGATTCTCTTTAAGGGTAATAACACTTGCTTTTGTGCAGCAACATGTACTGAAAAAGTCTTGTATTGATCCTTGGGATTTTCCAAGTTAATAGGTAAAAGATTTGTTTGACGGAAAAGCGGACATCTTTGGTTATTTATGAACACGAGATGCACTTGCAGAACTTAAAAAAAGTAATGATAGAAGAAGATTCTATTTTGATTCAGACAACTTGAAGTCTTGTGGATAATGAACTAAGAAAAGCACTGTAAATAAACAATCATTCTACTTTGAAACATTTTAGAAATCCAGTCTTCCAAGGAGACAGTGAAAACACTAAATTAAAAACAAAAATTCCATGAGTTGGTCATTTGCCGTTTGCTGTACACACTGACCAAACCATGGCCCACACATATCCATTCTTATCCTGAATTGAGAGTGGACTGAAGCAACAAAGGATTCATTTAAATAATAACCATGACAAGTATTTTTCTTAAGAAACAGAAAACACCAATCTAGAAAAATTAATGTTATGTATTTATACTAGTTCTTAAAACTCAGATTAATAAATTGCTTGTCATCCTCTTCATAGAAGTCGATGTTTAAATGTTTATATTCATACCCTGTGATTTGAATTGACACAATAACATGAAAATACCAATTCCTGAGACTATGCACTAGAAATCAAAGTCAATCAGCAAAATTCCCACCATAAATTAGCCAATGGTATGTAATTTTCTCTTGGAAGTTGGATAAGGTTTTGTACTTGAGAGACTATGTATTTAAAGGCCTTTTCACTTCATTTCCTGTCATCCCCTTATTGAGATGAACAGGGATTCAATGAGGGACAAGAGGAAATTAAACAACTTGGCCATAAGCTTATTCATTAAATGTGGCTTCCTCATCTATACAATAAATTTAATAATGTTACCTACTTCACAAATTGTTGTGAGATTAAATGACTTAATATATTTAAAACAGTTGCTGCTGCTCCTAATGACTACATGATTCAGAGAGTTCAATAGGATATTTTCATGAAGGGAATAGATACCTATACAGATGTATATATGTATGTATAAATCTCCCACTTTGTTTTTTGCCTCATACACTAGTAAAGATAGCTCCTTTTTTTTCTCTAATGACCTGATAAATTCATCTTAATGGTAAATGCTTATGTATATCAGGTCAATATAGAAGACTATTATTGTTGCTGTTCAATGTATATGATGAAGCTTAGCTCTCAGAAGAAATATATTCCAGATGTCTCTATAGTCCCAAGAAGACATGAACCTAAATACTTCCCAAATGTTATGTAATCTTTATAGGAATCTTTATTTTCATTGGGCTTTCCTTGTGGCTCAGCTGGTAAAGAATCTGCCTGCAATGCAGGAGACCTAGGTTCCATCCCTGTGTTGGGAAGACCCCTGGAGAAGGGAAAGACTACCCACTCCAGTATTCTGACCTTGAGAATTTCATAGACTGTATAGATTAGGATTTATAGGTAGTGCACCAGTTACAAAGGAGAAAGTAGTCCAAAGGAAATATACAATGTGAAAGAAATATTAACAGAACTTGGAAGTAAGCATTTATATTTAGTGAAAAGATTCTTACTATGTAAATCACACACAAATAAAGCATTAGACATTTTATATTCAGTTTTGGCAGTTAATCCAAAAGATAAGTCTATCTTGATAATAATCTCCTTAAGAAAATGACCATTTTCAAATTTTAAAAATTGTGGTTCATTTTATTTTAGTGTAATACCTTTATACAGCCCATCCATTTTCTAAAGTCTATATAATATTTAAACTGGGATAGAAATATTAGTTTTATAAAAGAATCATAGAAATATTTGAAACAGATCTTGAGAGGCAATCATGAAAATCTCAGATGATGGGAAATTTCTGATACTTGAATTTTCTGGTTAACTTAGGTTTTCAGAAAAAAAAAACCTTTTATATACCATCCTTTGCAATGAAAGTCTTTTGTCAGGCACCACTGATTTGCCTTCCATGGTGGGCACGATGTAGTGAATATAATTGAGTTTTTAATGACATATGCTCAGAGTCACAAATTATTGTGTATATACAATAATAATAATAATAGTAGTAATTTTCAGTGTAAAATTTTAGGAGAATGAGCTGAGGGTGCCCCCTACCCAGAATGTGCATGGAGTTTGCCTTTTGGACCGAACCTATTTTTCAAGTTTTAAAGCCAATGATAGAACATTTTTAAGAGGTACATTGAATTAGATATGCATAACATATGAATTTTTGTAAGTAGCAATCACTAAAGGTACCTCAAACTTTTTTTCATACATTTGTTTTATTTTACCTAATTTTATTTTATTTTTGTTTCTTTTCCCCATCCTGTGACTTGAATGTTTTCAGGGACATTGTAAACTCTACTCCAGTAGGTGTCAGACTTTCCCACTGTGCAAACTGCAGAGCCTCAGGAAAGGCAGGCTAGTAGATGCTGTGATGCTTAATGCTATACTTAAATCAGTTGTTCCTGTAAACTGACTCTTTTAGCATCCCCTCAAGTAACACATTTTTAAATTAATTTCATATTTAAGTAAACAAAGTATACAAACACTTCTCATCTCATCACCTAGATTATATAAGCACTCCTTAAAATCTGGCATGTATCATACAATATGTATTTATATATTCAGCAGCAATTCAGTGAGTAAAAATATCAAAGAAATAAAAGGAAATGATTAACAAGAAAAAATTGAGATGCGGAATATACTTCAGTATTTTCACTGGCAATAATGTAGTAGATACATTTATTTCTCAAGGACATAAATGGTGTTTCCTTTTAGATATTTACAGCACGTGAGAATAATCCCCTTGGATACTACTAGGCCTTTGATAAGAACTTTGCAAACTACACATGTTATAGACTGAATGTTTGTGTCCCTCTCAAATTCCATTTGTTGACATCCAAATGCTCATTATGATAGTATTGAGAGATGGGGTCTTTGGGAGTTAAAGGCCCTAGAGAGATCCCTCATCCCTTCCACCATGTGGGGGTAAAATGTGAACTCAGGAACCTGAAAAAAAGCCCTCATTGACCATGCTAGCAACCTGTTCCTGGGCTTCCAGCTTCCAGAACTGAGAAATAAATTTCTGTTGTTTATAAGCCACCCAGTCTTTCATTTTGTTATAACAGCCTGAATGGACTAAGATGTTATCTGAATTTAATTGACCAGATTTTTCACATCTAAAACATCATAATTTACAGAATTAAGCAGAAAAATGCTTATTATGATAGGCAATAGAATTAATTAGATGGTTAGTTTTTGCGATTTTTAAACCATTAAAATTTAAAATTGTATTTAAAATTTGCATTTACAGTGGCCTAATTAATAAAAGACTTATAGTATTTATTATTTTAGACATACTGTGCTATGCTTAGTTGCTCAGTTGTGTCTGACTCTTTGCGACCCCATGGGCAGCCCGTCAGTCTGCCCAGTCCATGGGGATTCTCCAGGCAAGAATACTGGAGTGGGTTGCCATGCCCTCCTCCAAGGGATCTTCCCAATCCAGGGATCAAACCCAGGTCTCCCGCATTGCAGGCAGACTCTTCACTGACTGAGCCACCGGGAAAACCCTTAGATACTAGAAATCATAATTTATTTAACTTGAGCCACTTATTTGTACTTAGAGCAAGTTATATAGCTTATACAAAGAATAAACAAATGAAATTCTAAAATAAATCAAGTTTCCAGTAAACTCAGCAAATAAAGTATTCATCTTGTTTCACATTCAACTTTTCCTTTCTGGCCTTTTCATTAACACTTTACAATATTTATGGCCATTCTATATGCAAAATAAAATACAATGGCAACAAGAGAGTGTGAAACTCTCAGGGCCAGCTCTGGCTTCTGCCTTCTCTCCATTTTCCTTTTCATTTAAAAAAAAAGAGAAAACTCCTCAATTGATTATCCATATTTTTATAGTTCTCATATTTTCCAAACTTATGTCTCTATCCTTGATCTCTGCTTCAAACTGCAAATCCATCCAGTAAGCAGTCATTCCACAGAATTTTGTTCGGCTTTTTCTATGTGCATGGCACTTATATTAGCAGTTGAATAGAATAATAATTGAGAAGGGCAAGGTTCCTAGTATCACAGGGTGTATGTTTGACATTAAAAAATATAAAATACATGAGTTTCTATATTAATAAACCCAATAATTTCAAATAAATACTTTAAAGAAAAAAGTAAAGGTGATAAGGATGGCAATTTGACATTGGGTTGTCAGAGAAGGTCTGCTTGAGAGAGGGACATCAATGCTAGAGTTGCATGAAGAAAAGGAATCCATCATTCCAAATACTGAAGTTAGAGCATTCTATCAAGAGCAAATAGGAAATTTCCTTGAGATACATATTAACTTGACATGGTCAGTAACCAGAAGGAAGTCCATTGTGGCTGGAGAAAATGAAGTGGAGTGAACTTGGAGCATGGTGAAAATTTAGATCATAAGGATATGGGGTCATGAGCAAGACCCAGTGTACATGGTAAGGATTTAGAATTTTATTCTATAGGTAATGGAAAGCTACCAAGTGAATTTGAGCATGTGAGCAAAATGCCAAATTTCACCAATTTTTAAGACACACGTCTCTGAAATCAGAAATATGTTTTTAAATCAATGGTATCTTTTAGTCACTATTGGTCAGACAGTAGGTATTGTTACTGCCTTAGAAATAGCTAAACCGGTTTTATTTATGTTTTCATTTGAAGGATGCATAAGTGATATATAATAAAACTCTAAGAGATAAATCTAAAAACTTTAATGTCATACTTTCTTATTAGTACATAAGATAATGCATCACAGTAGATGAAGTCTTACATTCAATGAAATTCATTAAGCTGAGTTAAAGTTTAAATGCCTTGAAGTGAAGTGAAAGTTTCTCAGTCATGTCTGAGTCATTGTGACCCCATGGACTATACAGTCCATGGAATTCTCCAGACCAGAATGCTGGAGTGGGTAGCCTTTCCCTTCTCCAGGAGATCTTCCCAACCCAGGGCTGGAACCCAGGTCTCTCGCATTGCGGGCAATTCTTTACCAGCTGAGCCACAAGGGAATCCCAAGAATACTGGAGTGGGTAGCCTATCCCTTCTCCAGTGGATCTTCCCAACCCAGGAATTGAACTGGCATTTTCCGCATTGCAGAAAGATTCTTTACCAACTGAGCTATCAGGGAAGCCAGCTTTTCAAAACCTCAGGTTATCTCCATTTTCACTTGCAATCCCTAGTTCCTTTCAGTGTTTTTCAGATGGCTACCACTGTTTTAGCATCAAATCCAAACTGAAAATATCCAGGCACAGCATTATCCAATAGAACTTTCTGAAACAATGCAAATACTCTGTGTCTACACTGTCCCATATGGCAGCCACTAGCCCCAGGTGAACAGAGTGCTTGACCACGTAACTATAGTGTGACTGAGGAACTGAATTTTTAATTTCACTTAATTTTAATTAATTTAATTTTAAATAGCCCCCTGTGCTTAGTGGCGATCATAGTAGAGAGCGCATGTCTAGAGGGAGAAGAGAAACCTTGAGTGTCAAGAGTGGGGAAGTTTTTCCTTGAGGTCCCCTGGTGGTTTTTCCCAGGTGTCTCTTTGGTCCAAAGCCGGTCACATGCCTACTCCTAAGTCAAACATTGCCAAGGGAAACCATTTCCACAGTTAGCTTAAAATAATCAGGATTCAGTGCGGGTGCAGTGGCCCCGGCCCTGGCGGCACCTGGGTGGGAGCGGGTGGCTGGACACGGAGGGACTCAGGGGAGCCGAGTTCTATGTCAAACATACAATGTTCTATGTCAAATGTATTCAGTAAAAAAGTTTGAAAGATCTCACACGTGTAGAGGCAAGAGTGGAAATGTGGACAAGTTAAGGGATTGGTGGTGGATAATGGGATGGTATGGTAAAGGTGGAGAGAGGCTAGGGGGTTTAAGGATGTTGGAGAGAACATTCTTAATTGATTATATAAAAGCCAGGAGAGAAAATGTAGAAGATATACCAAAAGTTTCTAGTTATGGAACTAGCCATTCACTGAGATGAAGATTCAGGTACGCACGTGCAGGGGTTGCGCTTGTGAGAGAAGTTATTAGGTAGGCAGTGGATGTCTCTCGACATCTCATTTTACCTACTATCCTCTCAGGGGAGGCTTACAGCATTCAGGGTAGGCCACTCACCCTGTTACATATTCTTAAGAACTTCATTCAGAACGTTGATCACCATTCTGATTCCACATCAGCACTTGTGATGCACTCTTTTTCCTCCCCATGCCCTCCTGGACTGCAGGTTCCATGAAGGCAGAACAGATGGGAGTTTGTTTTCACTGTTTTACTCTCAGCACAAGCACGATGCTGAGGACATATTGAAAGTTGAAAGTGTTAGTTGCTCAGTCATGTCTGACTCTTTGCGACCCCATGAACTGTAGCCCGTATTAGTCCTCAGCAAATATTGGCTCACTGCATGGATACATTAATTCTAATTTCTCCTTTTTATCCTGCCTGTTTCAAAGTGCTTTGTCACTGACCAACCTCCACTGTGCTAGACAGGAAACCACAACTCTGGTGCGGCCAGGAGTTCTGTGGTGCTAAGATGAGACAAAGTACAAGATGAGACAAAAATATGCCAGAAAAGTTCTATTGATGTAAGTATTCCTTTTAAGTAGAATCACTATAAGATTCCGAGAGTAGTAGGGAAAAAACCCCAAAACCTAAAGATGAGTTTATCCCCAGTCAATCAGGTTTTCTTATACAGAAATAATAATTCTTTAGGAAGAATTTGTCTATATATTCACATATAGATCCATAAACTTTACATTCAATTCATTAAATATTGTGTACTTATTATAAACCAAATACTTTACTAGCAATGAAAATATGCCCCTAAATGCAAGGAGATCACATATATAATTATAATAGACTACTGTAAATGTGGTGAAAGAAGAATTCAGAGTATATGTACAGTCAGAGAACCCACCTGACTGAAACTGAGAAGGCTTCCTGGAGGTATTATTATTAGGTGTAAAAGAAGTAGATGATAGGAAAATAAGACTATGCTAGCCAAAAGTACAAACAGGGACCAGAGATGGGTTTAACAAACAATATACTGTGGACTAGAAAACTACAAATTTTAATGGCCAGAAAGTGACAGAAGATGAGGCTGGGGAGATAGGTGAGAGCCAGATCAAGGATGACATTGTGTGACTGACTGGGTAACAAATCTGGACTCTGTTATGGAGCAAAGAATAGCCACTGAAGCCTCAGAAGTGGGGAAATATACCGGCCACTTATTTTTTCCAGTTGGGATAGTAGACTGTGTTTGCTGAGGGAGTATAACATAGGGATAGAATGCTTTGTCTCTGAAGACAGTCAGCCTGGGTTTGCATTTTTGCCCTGTAATTTACTAGCTAAGTGACCCTAGTTAAGTTTCTTAACCTCTCCATAATGAAATAGTAAAAGAATCTTCTTCATAGAATTATGGTGATGTTTAAAGGATTGAAAATTATGTATTTTCATGTATATATACACACATACACACACACACACATACACACACTCAGAATGGTACAGTACTAGGGAAAATACCATAAAGTGTTTGCTACTATTATTGTTATCAAATAAAAATATGAAAGATCTCTTTTGACCTTGTTAAGGTTTTTTTTCGCCAGCACTGTGCCCATAAGAGATGGACCTAAGTTTTCTCTAATACCATTATCAATTGCATGGCTTAATGAGTAAGAAGTCTGGGACTTAATGAAAAGTTTACCTAAAGAGAACTTCAGGACCTCCCTGCTGGTCCAGTGGTTTATAACTCGGTGCTCCCAATGCAGAGAGTTTGAGCTCTGGTCAGGGAACTGAGATCCTGCATGCTGCATGGTGCAGCCAAAAAAATGAAATAGAACCTCAGCTCTCCAGGACTTCAGGATGTAGACTGTCTAAGTTGTTGTCGTTGTTCAGTTCTCCACTGTCTCCTGGAGTTTGTTCAAGACTCTCTAAGTAGATGTGTGCTCAGTCGCTTCAGTCATGTCTGACTCAGTGCAACCCTATACACTGAACTCTGCCAGGCTCCTCTGTCCATGGGTTTCTCCAGGCAAGAATACTGGAGTCGGTTGCCTTGATCTTCTCCAGGGGATTCTCCTGGCCCAGGGATCAAATCTGCATCTCTTATATCTCCTGCATTAGCAGGAGGGTTCTTTACCTCTAGAGCCACCTGGGAAGCCCCAGAAATAAGTTAAGATGATTTTCATTGGAAAATCCAGGGGATGGAGTTCTGCTCAGCAGGTTACAACTTTAATGTCTTGTTTCCTCCTAACATATAGTGAATTTTTAAAATCTGAGACATGTTGGTGCTTACTTTTTATAGAAAATATTCTTTGGAAGCAGGAATTGTTTTAAAAATTCTCTATTTCCCCAGAGACTAGTACAATGTTAGGCACATAAAAGACAACATATAAACAATCATCAAATAAGTAAGTGTTCATAAGCTTTGACAGTGAGGTCTCTGGGTAAAACAATTAGCATTTATCTAGTATTCATCAAGTTATCAATTACTACTTCTAATTATGAAACAACTATATGCCATTTCTGTATGCCATGTAAAACTTAAGTAGTATTTTAATTAGAACTGTTCCCTTTTTCTTTTGGTTGTATTTACTAGTCTATTGAAAAATCTTGACACACATCTCTAAAAAGTTCAAGTCATTTTCTATGAGTGCCTAAGGTTTCTATACAACTTGTTTAAAAAATTAAATCATAGAATATTACAAAATATTAATAGAGATGATTTTATAAGTGACTATGATTCTCAATAGTTTACATTTTACTATTATTTGATAGTCCATATTCTGTTGTTCATAAACATGAGAAAGTTTAATTTATATCTGTTAAAATGTCTGTTATAGACAAAGTATATCCATCCCAAGTTGAACATTTTACAATCTGTAGTATTTATTTTATAGTACATTGGCATCTTCCAAATTCCACCAAGTTAATGTGTTTAGTTAAACTCACATTTACTTTCATATTTAAAAAATTCTATAACCTTTGAAATACAGTGAAAATGGAATTAAATAAATACAAATCTGTTGGTTTATATGCTTCCCAATGTGTCCTCATCTTTATATCAAAAACAGCTTTATATCATTAACACAATGCCTTTCATATAGCAGGTGCAAGTTGCTATTATTAACTTGAATTAGTTTATATAGTCAGGTGTTTAACTCAAGCTTCCAAGGCATTATTTGGTGTCTTGAAATTTTTATTACAGGCAAAAGGTATTTGAAAGTTTAGTTTCATAATACTAAACTTCTAGTATTCCAAACACAGAAATAATTTTGGACATTAAATGAATAGAACATTGACTTGCATTTCTCAGTGTTTTGTTCTTGTTTTTGGGGTCTTTTAAAAGTCTTCTTTAATGATACTCTTTTAAGCTTTGTTTTATTATTTTGTTTCAACAATTCAAATTGAATTTTCTCTCATTTTAAATCAAAATCAAGTTGAAAAATTGGCCTTTCTAATCAACACATTAATAATAATGGTATAACTCAGTATGATAGTACTAGTAAAATATGATTTGTTGAGCACCCATTGTGTGAGAAGCATGTGTCTAAGCACATTTCATTAATTTGAATCTTGCATGATAACCCTGCAAAGTTGGTATTTTTATCTGTACTTCCTATCTATATTTTACAAATGAAGAAACTTAGATTCAGGAACATCGACTGACTTGCTCAAGTCAAGGATCTAGACAGTACGGGAGCCAGGATTCCAACCCAGCTCTGCTTGGTTTGATCTTGATAACCATTTGATTTCCACAACACCAGGCTGTTTCAATTTTTAAATCTGTTCACACCTTAACTGTATTGACATTTTTTTCTTTCACCTTGTGGGTGTAATTCTGAGCACAAACAACATATGCTTGATGTGAGTTAACTAACTAGTCACTGTAAGGTTACACTGTTAGTGACCATCTCCAGTTAAAGTACCTCTATTAGTAACTTGGACCACTTCAATTAAAACAAATTGCTGCATTTTGTTTGTTCAGCTTTTCCTTTCAAGATAAGGTAACGCTCAATTCCCTCATCTAACTGACATATAATCTGGTTTCATCTTGAACATAAAATCCTTTCTGGAAATGAGACTGTTTAACTGTTGACTTGCAATCTTATAAACCATATCATTAGAAAGGGAAAAAAAAGAATTTTCTTACTTTCCTCTAGTTGTTTCAAAGCTTGATTTTTGTTTGCTGGCTCTTTGGCTTCCAGGGCTGTCACCTCTGCTCAGATACGTTTCCCGTGGCGATCGATTTCCCACGCCTCCAACTGAGTTTGGAGAAATGACTTGTTCATTCGTCTTTCTGGCAAAGCTCTGAAGAAATTTCAGGGTGGAGTTGGAAAGAAACACTGACTCTGCTTTAGGATTGAAGTTGAGGGTAGATTCTGTCTGGAGGGCAAGAGTTTGTAAATTCAGCATCCCTTCTTCTGTCTTCTCTGTGGCTCTGAGAGTTTGTTTTCTCACACCCTCAGGAGATGCACTCGTCTCTGAGGGCAGTGGTATTGATCTCAGAAGACTCTCTTCGGAAGTGCTGGAATCAGGAGCTGTGGCCGCCACAGTTGATGTGATCTGGGGGGTTGGCAGCACCTGGAGACTTTGTCCTTTGTTTGAAGGAACTGAAGCAGAGGTCACGTTCTTCTGGGAGTTCTCATCCTCAGGTGTAGTCCAAGTGTGTGTAGGGTCATTAAGCCCAAAGCCTCCACTCCATAAACTAGAAAGCAGGATAAATAGCCTTGTTCCTTTCATTTCAGTAGTTTGAAGCTAGAAAGCTCAAGTAAAATTGGGGGATAAAGTCCTTCTAGGCTTTCTGACAGCTGCTTCCACACTGAATCTGCTATGACAGAGGTTTGCCAATTTGAGATGTGAAGAGGAAACAGGTTTCTGTGTTTTGTAGTGGACTCAGGAAGTTTGATTTCCTGTTTCTGTAGGTTCTGTGTGATCTGTGACCTCTGGTAGGATGATCTATGGAAGCAGTAAAGCGTGTCCGAAGAAGCTGAGGGTAAATGGAAAAACACAGGCAATGATTATCAGGAAAACCCATGAAAGAAACATGAAGTAACTTTCCCAGGTCCACTCATATTTCGTGTGTTGCTCAGTTTTGAAGAGAAATTTCATGGTGATGATGGAATTTTGTTTGGATGGCTTAAGTCAAAGAGTTTACATTTTGTTCTACTATGCAAGGAAATTGAGAAAAAAAATGTGATACTTCCTTCCAACTGTGCCCCATCCAGAGAGCCATGTTTTGTTTAAGGACATATACACATGCACACGCATAAATAAAAACTCCATCTGCGCTTTCTTTGCCCTTTCATACAGCACAGGCTGAATTGGGAAAAAATAAAAACATCTCTCTATTTTTCTATATACACTTTAGCTGTAGCATTATTTGAAGTCAATCTCAATGATGATAATAAAAAAGAAAAGCATAAATTACTGAATTATGTGAGTATACAAGAAACTCACTCTAAATTTTGCTCTTGAAATTTCTATTAGAACCAGTTAATGGAATGAAGCATCAGAAATTCAATTCTTCTATTTCCTAATCCTTATCTTCTCATGGTTGGGAGTAATTAGTATTTTACTACTAAAAAAGGATGAAGAAAGAGTGGACTCATATGAAAATAAGGTGGAATCATATATATTAGTTTTTGTATTTTTACTGTAGTGCCAAATATATCAGCAGCAGAAAACAGGGAATTGCATTGATCAAAGTCTTTTCAATGGTGGTTTTCCCAGTAGAGATGCTTCACGGGATTTTTGATTTCACTGTTCCAGCAAATGTCTGATGCTCAGGCTTCCATTAAGCTCTCTGAGCCATAAAAAAATTTTCTATAGCATACTCTTCGGACATATAAGTAACAAACTAGAATAGTTCATCCATCCATATGTTCCTTCTTTCTTTCATTCATTCAGTAATAACCCAAATCGCCAGTCAGCTTTAGTGAGGTGCTCTCTTAGATGCTGAGATTATAAAGCAAGACTATTCTTGGGTCTCAATGTACTTGTGTTCTATTGTATATTACCTGAAGGCTAGATCTCTGTGTAATTAATCTTTTTGTCAACTTCAATGCCTGGTGTTAAGTTCTTATTAAATATTCAGTCTTGTAATGTTTTCTTTCAGAACCAAAAAACTGGAAACTTCGTGACTATTTGGTTATATATTATTATAGATATATACTTTTGTCTCTAATCCTTTATACATGGGGTTGCAAAGAGTCCATGGGGTCACAAAGAGTCAGACACAACTGAGCGACTGAACAATAACAACAACTGATATATACCCTTGTCTCTAATCCTGTATACAGGACACCAGGTTTCGAAACAAGACCTAAATTTCCTCTGAACTATTAACTTTTTGGTCTTGATACATTTACTCCCCCTCATCTCCGTCATTCTCTTATACAAGCTATTGTTGACGTTTAGACGAGATCGGGCACATTCAGGGTGGTATGGCTGTAGACTGTTGTTGACATTTAGAGAGTATATAACATGAGGTTATTTAAACTACGACACACATTAGTCAGCAGCAACCCAACTGACTTTGATATGTAGTACAAAACATCTGTTTCTCAGATATATCACAGAGCAACTAACTAACTTTGCATTTGTAAAAGAGCAAATAGGTCCAGCACAGACAATCCAGGCAGCAATTACTTACTAAAAAGAGTGATGAAATGCATAATTTTCACAACACAAGCATAGTTTTCAGTACTAAGAAAAAGACATTACAGCTTCTTTATCTGGAAAAGACACAAGCAACTATCTTTGACTTAGAACAGAATAGTAATTAGAAAGCTCTTAAGTGAAGTATTTCTATTTAGTGTACAATTTTAAATAATTTCCTTAGATTTAGTACAAGTAGATGAAGAGACCATCCTGAAAGTTTAAGAAATAATCAGAATAATGACACACATACAGTTTTTCATTTCTATGATTTGAAAAAAAAAAATCTTGATCCTATTTAGGACAAATGAACTTGAGTGGTAAACGGTCACTCATTGGATCTATAAGAGATAACAAATGGCTCTCAAATGGTAATAAAAACTGAGCTGAGCTGAAGCAATTCATTTCTCCTCCTGTAACATATTGACCAATAATGATTTTGGTTACCCCTATCCTAGCTTACAAGTGACCTTGTGATCAGAAGGCTAAAGGTTCTGTATCTCATTATCAATCCAATAAGCCATTTTGTGCTGTAACTCCCCAGAGAATCACCATCTCATCCGAGGGATTTATGTGTATGGATCAGTCTTTAATTGGAGACATAAAGTAAGTATCTATACTTAAGAAACTGTCAGAAGTCTAGCCTCAAATTCTGCTTTTGAGACTCATTAATATTCATCAACTAACAGTTAAGAATAATATTCCTGGGATTATTGCCTAAAGAATATTCAGTCATTCTTCTAATTACTATAAAAACTATCCCTGGATTAAACTATATCATCAGAGTTTTTACACCTGGACCCAATTATTTTGCTACACCCCTGTGGTTGCTAAATTGTTTAAGTTAAACTGTTTTACTCTATTGCCATTTCTTTTCCATTGAGTAATTTATAAGAAAGCAACTGTAAAACTCATTATATTATGTACTATCATCTGGTTTGTATGTCATTTTTTCATTGTACCTTAAGGATTGAGTATATTTTGCAAAAGGGCTCTCTCTAGCTGATGAGATAATGGGGTTATTTCTGTTTTCTTTTTGTAATATATTATTATTCATTATTATTATTTTAGTCTTTTCTAATCATAAGAAAAAACAAAAAATCATATTAAGTTGAAACAAAAATGTAATTAGGAGTTAAAAGAGAGTCTTAGATTAAGGACTTCATGATTTGTAGATTGTTGTTCAGTCGCTCAGTCATATCTGACTCATTGCAACCCCATGGACTACAGCACACCAGGCTTCCCTGTCCTTCACCATCTCCTGGAGCTTGCTCAAATTCATGTCCATTGAGTCGGTGATGCCATCCAACCATCTCTTCCTCTTTCGTCCCCTTCTCCTCTTGCCTTCTATCTTTCCTAGCATCAGAATCTTTTCCAGTGAGTCAGTTCCTCACATCAGGTGGCCAAAGTATTGGAGTTTCAGCTTCAGCATCAGTCCTTCCAATGAATATTCAGGACTGATTTCTTTTAGGATTGACTGGATTGACATCCTCGCAGTCAAAGGGACTCTAAGAGTCTTCTCTAACACCAGAGTTCAAAAGAATCAACTCTTTGGCACCCAACTTTCTTTATAGTCCAACTCTCACATCCATACATGATTCCTGGAAAAACCATAGCTTTGACTATGCGGACCTTTGTCAGATTTGTAGATGGTGCTATGTATTATTTAAAAGCCATTTTATGGTTGCAAGAGTTATTGTCCTCTATAAAATATTGGAAGCAGGGAATAGCTTCAACTAGATTAACAGGGATTATTAGCAGCATCTTTCTTTCTCACATAAGAAATTCTTATCTTTAAAACAGTATAAAATTTTGAAAATAATACTTCACTATAGCCTTTCTCCAAAAATTGGAACTGTCATGCCAAGTAAGTATTTGATTCTCATTTTACTCATAGAAAATAAAGCTTAAAGAAGTTAAGTAACCTCCTAAAGTAGCACATTGTTAATTGATGCATAATATGTCCAATTCTTTATTGTGCCCATTTTGCATGAAATATTCCCTTGGTATCTCTAATTTTCTTGAAGAGATCTCTAGTCTTTCCCATTCTATTATTTTCCTCTATTTCTTTGCATTGATCACTGACGAAGGGTCTCTCATCTCTCTTGTGCTATTCTTTGGAACTCTGCATTGGAATGGGTATATCTTTCCTTTTCCTCTTTGCCTTTAGCTTCTCTTCTTTTTTCAGCTATTTGTAAGGCCTCCTCAGACAACCATTTTGCCTTTTTGCATTTCTTTTTCTTGGGGATGGTCTTGATCACTGCCTCTTTTACAGTGTCACAAACTTCCGTCCATAGTTCTTAGGCACTCTGTCTGTCAGATCTAATCCCTTGAATCTATGTGCCACTTCCACTGTATAATTGTTAAGGGATTTGCTTTATTAAGAAGAGGTGGCAAGAATACACAGAAAAATTATACAAAAAAGATCTTCATGACCCAGATAACCATGATGGTATGATCACTCACCTAGAGCCAGACATCTTGGAATGTGAAGTCAACTGGGCCTTAGAAAAAATAACTACAAACAAAGCTAGTGGAGGTGATGGAATTCCAGTTGAGCTATTTCAAATCCTAAAAGGTGATACTGTGAAAGTGCTGTGCTCAATATGCCAGCAAATTTGGAAAACTCAGCAGTGGCCACAGGACTGGAAAAGGTCCATTTTCATTCCAATCCCAAAGAAAGGCAATGCCAAAGAATGCTCAAACTACTGCACAATTGCATTCGTCTCACACGCTAGCAAAGTAATGCTCAAAATTCTCCAAGCCAGGCTTCAACAGTATGTGAATCATGAACTTCCAGATGTTCAAGCTGGATTTAGAAAAGGCATAGGATCCAGAGATCAAATTGCCAACATCTGTTGGATCATAAAAAAAACAAGAGAGTTCCAGAAGCACATCTCAGTTCAGTTCAGTCACTCAATCGTGTCTGACTCCTTGCAACCCCATAAACTGCAGCATGCCAGGCATTCCTGTTCATCACCAACTCCCGGAGTTTACCCAAACTCATGTCCATTGAGTAGGTGATGCCATCCACTCTCTCATCCTCTGTAGTCCCTTCTCCTCCCACCTTCAATCTTTCCCAGCATCAGGGTCTTTTCAAATGAGTCAGTTCTTTGCATCATGTGGCCAAAGTATTGGAGTATCAGCTTCAGCATCAGTTCTCCCAGTGAATATTCAGGACTGATTTCCTTTAGGATGTAGTGGTTGGATCTCCTTGCTGTCCAAGGGACTCTCAAGAGTCTTATCTGACACTACAGTTCAAAAGCATTAATTCTTCAGTGCTCAGATTTCTTTATATTCCAGCTCTCAGATCCATACATGACTAAAAACATCTACTTTGGCTTTATTGACTGTGCCAAAGACTTTGACTGAGTGGATCACAACAAACTGTGGAAAATTCTTAAAGAGATGGAAATACCAGGCTGCCTTACCTGCCTCCTGAGAAATCTGTATACACGTCAAGAAGAAACAGTTGAAACTAGACATGGAACAACAAAATGGTTCCAAATTGGGAAAGGAGTATGTCAAGGCTGTATATGCACCCTACTTATTTTACTTACATGCAGAGGATATCATGCAAAATGGTGGACTGGATGAAGCACAAGCTGGAATCAAGATTGCTGGGAGAAGTACCAGTAACCTCAGATATGCAGATGACCCCACCCTTATGGCTGAAAGTGAAAAAGAACTGAAGAGCCTCTTTTTGGAAGTGAAAGAGGAGAGTGAAAAAGTTGGCTTAAAACTCAACATTCAGAATACTAAGATCATGGCATCTGGTCCTATCACTTCATGGAAAATAGATGGTGAAACAATGGGAACAGTGACAGACTTTATTTTCTTGGGCTCCAAAATAACTGCAGATGGTGACTGCAGCCATGAAATTAAAAGACACTTGCTCCTTATAAGAAAAGCTATGACCAACCTAGATAGCATATTAAAAACTGGAAATATTACTTTGCCAACAAAGGCCCATCTAGTCAAAACTATGGTTTTCCCAGTAGTCATGTATGGATATAAGAGTTGGACTATAAAGTAAGCTGAGTACTGAAGAATTGATGCTTTTGAAATGTGGTGTTGGAGAAGACTCTTGAGAGTCACTTGGACTGGGAGGAGATCCAACCAGTCCATCCTAAAGGACGTCAGTTCTGAATATTCATCGGAAGGACTAATGCTGAAGCTGAAACTCCAATACTTTGGCCACATGATGCAAAGAACTGACTCGTTGGGAAAGATTGAAGGTGGGAGGAGAAGGGGACAGCAGAGGTCGAGATGGTTGGATGGCATCACCTACTCAATGGACGTGAGTTTGAGCAAGCTCTGGGAGTTGGTGATGGACAGGGAGGTCTGGTGTCTGCAGTTGATGGGGTTGCAAAGAGTCGGACCCAACTGTGCAAATGAACTGAGACTGAGACTGATGGCCAATTCTTCTTTCCATCATCTAACAGTAAACTCCATTGTGTCCCCCCCACCCCACGCCAAAAATAGACTACTAGAAGACTAGTTTACAAAAATCTAGAGAAAATAATCTTCAAGTTGTCATTCATTTTCTCAATTGTTTTTAACTGTATATTCTGCTTTTATGTCACAGCTAAAACATATAGTGAGATACTGCTGATAATATTGTGATTTATATCTGTTCAAATATTTGGAAATAGAGGGGAAATTTTTTGTTTGTAAATTTGCTTTTAGTCTAATCTTTACTGCTTTATTCTCTCATTGGGTGCCTTTTTCAATTCCTGTTCAGTATTGTAAGTGATATCGCTGATTATTTGCTAAGTCATGTCCAACTCTTTGTGACCTCATGTTCTGTAGCCACCAGGATCCTCTAACTAACTTTTAGAGTTTTCTCAAATTCATGTCCATTGAGTCAGTGATACTATCTTTCCCAGCATCAGGGTCTTTTCTAATGAGTTGGCTCTTTGCATCAGGTGACCAGAGGATTGGAGCTTCAGCTTCAGCAACAGTCCTTCTGATGAATATTCAGGGTTCATTTCCTTTAGGAATGACTAACTTGATCTCCTTGCTGTCCAAGGGACTCTCAAGAGTCCTCTCTAGCAACACATTTCAAAAGCTTCAATTCTTCAGCACTCAGCCTTCTTTATGGTCCAACTCTTATATCCATACATGACTCCTGGAAAAGCCATACCTTTGACTAGATGGACATTTGTCAGCAGTGTTGTCTCTGCTTTTTAATACACTGTCTAGGTTTGTCATAGCTTTCCTTCCAAGGAGAAAGTGTATTTTAATTTCATTGCTGCAGTCACTGTCCGCAGTGATTTTGGAGCCTAAGAAAATGAAATTTGTTACTGTTTCTGCTTTTTCCCCTTCCACTGGCTGTGAAGTTACGGGACCGGATGGAATTGCCTTATTCTTCACAAGCACAGATAATATGCTCCTTTCACTTGCTAGAGCGAAACCTCCAGGACAGTATGACTGCTACATCCCAGCATCTAGAATAGTGTTTGATAGACATTCAATAAATGTTTACTAAATAAATGAATGAACAGATAAAATGATGAAGTACTTCTATATAGCTGTAGTAGCACCTGTCAGGGGTTAGAGAGGAGGATCCATTCCCCAACTCATAGCTACACAAAAGAAAAAAAAAGGCAAGATATATAAATACAAGGTACTCCTTTTATGAATACAACTTCAAGAAGCCTCCTAGAATACCCTTTTAATAAGATTACCTCTTGCATGCAAATCCTTCCGAAATAAAACTCAGAAAGCCCACTGTTTCTACCTCATTTGTTTTCAAAATATATTTGAGACAGTTTATCTTGAAATCATCACAGGCAAATGAGAACTACAAAGCAAAGTCTAAGAGCTGTATAATAAAGGGTAATAGAGAAATAGTTATGCCAGAAAAATCTCAGGTGTGCAAACAAACAAAAATTAACTATAAAATATAGGTCCAGTAGTCTGGTAGGAAATGAAATATGGAAGTATAATGAGTCAAATAATTTTTAATATTAAATGAGACAAGCTTATTAGTTTGTCAGGAAAGAACATATTCTGTCCTAATATAAAAATTTTAACATCTATAATTAGGAGCATTAAGAGCAAATTGATAAAAGATGGCCAAATAACCCTCTTAGGAAATGTTTATATTGTAGTTTGCAAAACTTCCTATTGCTTATTTTATATTTTCCATTTAAGCTGAGCAATACACTTGAAAGTATTAAAAAGTCTTTAAGACTAATTTCTTTTGCACATTTTAGAAACAGCATTTTCTTTTCCTTCATAAAATTTATGGCTAATCATTGATTGATTATCATTAATGACTTCTGCTTCTGGAAATACAGAAGCATATGTTTCCCTCTTCCTCCTACTAAATATATCTAAAACTCCTGGCCACTATATAGAATACAAACATAAGATTCTGAAGATGAGGAAGGCAGATGGGCTAGGAGACCTGAGGAACAACTGCACTGGGTTCTCTGGATTTTCTTTTTGCCTGATATCTCCCCAACCAAGTATGGGAGAATTTGGCAAACTAGAAACACTGATGGCATAAACAATAAAAACCCCAAGAAAATCCAAAAGACCAGAAGAAAATGGTCAACCCAGAAAGACAGAAATCTATTTTAGACAGTAATTGCTCTACTCCCACCAAACACCACAGAAAGAGCTGTGGTGCTACCCTTGTCCCTGCCTGCAGAGGCTGAGTGGAGAGCTTAGATTCTACACTCACAGGATTGTTACAAGCAGCCTCAGCTTCCATCCCTTCCCTGGGGCAGTGAGAAGAAAAGGCTAACAGAGGAGGAATTAGCTTTCACTAAGTCACTGCCATAACCCTCCAAAGGCTGGGTAAGGGGCAAGAGGACTGAAAATAAAAATGGTTTTGAGGCAGGCTAGTCTTCACTGAGCACACTTCAATGGTCCCCTACAGGCGGAGCATAAGGCAAAACGTGGGAGAAATACCTTCCATAGTGTAGAAATCCAGGGGTGGTTCTGGAGAAGAAAGATAACTCGCTAGAGATGAAAATAAAATAGATTTCTTACTGTAAAACAGTAGATATCCCACAGCATTTTAATCACCTCCTCTTCACTGGTGAGGAATTCCCTCCTTATGATCGTAGGGATGGCTGACACATGACACCTGACAATGGACAAATGAGATTGGTAGCAGTTTGTACATATACTCAGAGTCCTGGGAAGGAAGACACTACGTGCCACACTAGTCTGAACAGAGGTTGTACCTGAGAACAGAGTAAAATAGCCAGGGGCTGTAAGGGGCTGGTTTTATAATATCAAGAATGTGGGTTGCCCCCTGGCTCTCACTGGAAGGTGAAATTGGCTTGTTTGAATAATTCTACAAGCTGGCAGAGAACTGAATCCCACTACTCAAGGATGAGGAGGAACTGTGCTTGGTCCCCTTGATAAGGAGAATTATTTGGCGAGGGAACCTTATCCACTGGAGCAGAAAGGGGAAGGGAACTTGTGGTTAGGGCCATAAGAAGCCCTTTAGGTTTCACATGTTGAGGCAGCATATAATTGGAAGCCTTATTTTTAGGCCTGTAACACACAAAGTTCAGAGTTATTTTTTTCTGTATTGCAAAGAATAAAGAACTCTTTGGAGCTTTGTTTGTGCTCTGATCTTGAGCTTAATTGAAAGGAAAATCCTGATCATACTCTAGTATGATCCATCTTAAATTAATTTTGGGTTTGGAGTCAAATAGAGGTAAAGTTTAATTTTTTTAAATTTATATATTTATTTACTCCAGTATCTTTTATCAGTAAGATTTTTTAATCATAGAATTGACAGTGTTTTTACCCCCAAATCATTGTTGATTGACTACTGGACTCACTACTTCCTTCATCTGTTCTATTTTTAGAGAAAACTCTCTTGGCCTTATATTATTTGGAATATCAAATTGGCTCTGTTTTGATTATAGATTGTCTTGAAATCAGGTGTGAGAGTTAATCAGTTTCGTTCTTTTTGAAAATTGGTTGAACACTTTAGATTCACTTTCTTGTAAACTTGCCTAAATTCATTAATTAGTAGAAGTTTTTAAAATTTTTTTGTGGATTACACAGCGTTGCTATGTACGTAGGTATGTTATTTCTAGTAACAGCATTTTATTTTTCCTTTTCAGTCCCTCTGCTGTTGTCTCTTTTGTTTGCCTTGTAACAGTCACTAGGCCTTCCAACACCATAGTGTGTAGAATTTAAAAGATCAAAGATTTTTGATTGTTTTTTAAATCAGAGGAAAAACATTCAAATGTTATAACATTCATACTTTAGTATGATCAATTCTAAAACTGTGTTGAGTTAAAACAATGAAAGATGTAACGACTTTAGCTTAGATTAAACCTACCTCAACTACAAATAGGACTTCCCTGGTGGCTCAGAGAGTAAAAGCATGTGCTCGCAATGTGGGAGACCGGGGTTCCATCCCTGGGTCGGGAAGATCCGCTGGAGAAGGAAATGGCAACCCACTCCAGTATTCTTGCCTGGAAAATCCCATGGACGGAGAAGCCTAATAGGCTACAGTCCATGGGGTCGCAAAGAGTCGGACATGACTGAGCAACTTCACTTTCAACTACAAATTGGTGTGACTTAGCCCCCATATTGGGGCTTCCCTGGTGGCTCAGTGGTAAAGAATCTGTGTGAAGTGCAGAAAACCGGGGTTCCATCCCTGGTTGGGAAGATCACCTGAAGGAGGACATGGCAACCCACTCCAGTAATCTTGCCTGGAGAATTCCATGGACAGAGAATCCTGGCGGGCTACAGTCCATAGCGTTGCATAGAGTCAGACACAACTGAAGGGACTAACCAGCAGTGGCCCCCATATTAGAGGCCTGACAGAAGTATGCCCCTTTCTGAAGTAAATATTATTTACTACAGTTCTTTTACACATAATACTCTCAAAAAAAACATGAGACAAATGAAGAAACAAGAAAATGTGACCCACTGTCAAGAAAGAAATAATTAGTAGAAAAAGATCCAGAAAAGGCTCAGGTATTATATGTGTTGATATCATTTAACTTAAATATCCTAGAATGAGAGCAACATGTCTGAATAGAGGGAATATCAGCAGAGACAAAAACTATAAAGAAAATAGAAATACTAGAAACAAAAATATGATATTAGAAATAATTTGATGAGCTTAATAGCACAGTGGAAATAGAAAGGAAAACAGCTGGCTAATTTGAAGACAGGCAGGTGAAAAACAAATTGTCCAAACTGCAACACAAAAAAGATAAAGGTGTAGACAAACAAAACAGTATCTGAGATCTGTGGAACATTTTCATATGGTATAACATAGATGTAGGATTTAGTAAAAGAAAAAGAAAAGGAGATTAGGACAAAAGATACAGTTTTAAAAGATAACAGATAAAAATTTTCCAAAATTGATGAAACACATTAACCCAAACACTAAAGAAGTTCAGAAAATCCTGAGAAAGAGATTGTGCCTGGACATATTGTAGGTAAAATCCTGAACAGCCAAAGAAAATACTGAAAGCACTCAGTAATTTTTTAAAATAAGTTACATAAAGTGTACAACTATTATAGCTGACTTTTAATTAAATACAGTGAATGAGAGAAGACAATGGAATGACATCTTTAAAATATACAGAGGAAAAAAAAGTGAAGTTAGAATTTTATATCTATGTGATAAAAATATCATTAAAAGTAAAGGAGAAATAAAGACATCTTCAATAAACAAAATCTAAAAGGATTTATCTCCAGAAGACCCACATGTCAATATACTTGTCAATTTAAGTGAAAGGACATATTATTATATTTTTATAAAAACTTAATAGATAGAATCAAAAAAATCTTAAAAGCTACATTCATAATAGGCTTTCCAACAACAACAACAACAAAAAAAACCTCCAAGCCATATGGATTCATTAGTAGGTTCTTTAAAACATTTAAAGAAGAAATATCATGTCTTCATGAACTCTTTTGAAAAATAGAAGAGGAAGTAATATTTTCCAACTCAATTTATGAGGTCAGAAAAACACTAGAACAAAATATTTTTTTAAAAAATCCAAATATTTCAATAAAAATAAAACCACAGACTAACATCCTGCATGGACATGTAAACAAAAATACTCTAAATAAAAGCACTATGTAAAAGGCTAATATATCATGACACCATGGCGATTATTTTAAGAATTCAAGGGTAGTTTACAGTCAGAAATCAAGCAATGTAATCCATCACATTAGCTAAAGAAAATATATAATGAAAAATGTAGATATATATGTCTAAATAGATGCTGGAAAAGCATTTGACAAAATTAAACACTAGTTCATATTAAAATCCCTTGGTATACTAGGACTAGAAGGCAATCAATAAAAATCTACAGATAATATCTGTATTAATCATAAAACATTTGAATGTTTTTCCTCTGATTTAAAAAACAATCAAAAATCTTTGATCTTTTAAATTCTACACACTATGGTGTTGGAAGGCCTAGTGACTGTTACAAGGCAAACAAAAGAGACAACAGCAGAGGGACTGAAAAGGAAAAATAAAATGCTGTTACTAGAAATAACATACCTACGTACATAGCAACGCTGTGTAATCCACAAAAAAATTTTAAAAACTTCTACTAATTAATGAATTTAGGCAAGTTTACAAGAAAGTGAATCTAAAGTGTTCAACCAATTTTCAAAAAGAACGAAACTGATTAACTCTCACACCTGATTTCAAGACAATCTATAATCAAAACAGAGCCAATTTGATATTCCAAATAATATAAGGCCAAGAGAGTTTTCTCTAAAAATAGAACAGATGAAGGAAGTAGTGAGTCCAGTAGTCAATCAACAATGATTTGGGGGTAAAAACACTGTCAATTCTATGATTAAAAAATCTTACTGATAAAAGATACTGGAGTAAATAAATATATAAATTAAAAAAAATTAAACTTTACCTCTATTTGACTCCAAACCCAAAATTAATTTAAGATGGATCATAGACTAAATTTAAAACCTAAACCATAACCTTCAAAAAACAAATGTAAGAGAATATCTTCATGATCTTGGTGCAGAGGAAGATTTCTTGGATAGGACAGAGAAAGCATGCACCATAAAGAATTGATCCATCGAATCCCTTCAGAAGTAAAACATTCAGCTCATCAAAAGATACAGTTTTCTTAAATGAATAGCAAGCCTCACATTGGAGAAAAATGATAGAAATTCAGATATCTGAATAAATTACCTCTCCAGATTATAAAATGTATTCCTGTAAATAAATAATAAAAGACAATCCAATTAATAAATTGGCAAAAGCCTTAAACAGATACGTAATAAAAAATATGTGTAAGTGGCCAACATACCCATGAAAAGCTGCCCAGAATTTGTAGTTATTGGAGCAAAGCAAAACAAAACTATAATGAAGTACCATTTCACTACCATTAGAACTAGAATTTAAAGTCTCACAACACCCAATGTTGGAAGGGAGTAAAGCAATCAGAATTCTTATGTATTTCCTGTAGAAATGGAGAATGGAGCTATCACTTTGGAGAACTGTGTGACAGTTATAAAGTTTAAATATGTATCTCACCCTTGACAAAGAAATTTTACGTGGAGACATTTATCCAAAATAAATGAAGATGTGTCCACAAAATGTCCTATACAAGAGTATTCATGAGTGCATGCTCAGTCGTGTCTGACTCTATGTGATGCTACAGACTGTCACCTGCCAGGCTCCTCTCCGTGGGATTCTCCAGGCAAGAATACTGGAGTGGGTTGCCATTTCCTCCTCTAGGGGATCTTCCCAACCCTGGGCTCAAACAGTGTTTCCTGTGTCTCTTTGCATTGGCAGGCAGACTGTTTACCACTGAGCAATTTGGGAAGTCCCTTATAAGTGTATTCTGAATACAAGAGTATTTCAGTTCAGTTCAGTGGCTCAGTCGTGTCGGAATCTTTGCAACCCCATGAACCACAGCACGTCAGGCCTCCCTGTCCATCACCAACTCCCGGAGTCCATCCAAACGCATGTCCATTGAGTTGATGATGCCATCCAACCATCTCATCCTCTGTCATTCCCTTCTCTTCCCGACTTAAATCTTTCCCAGCATCAGGGTCTTTTTGGGTGAGTTGGCTCTTCACATGAGGTGGCCAAAGTATTGGAGTTTCAGCTTCAACATCAGACCTTCCAATGAACACCCAGGACTGATCTCCTTTAGGATGAACTGGTTGGATCTCCTTGCAGTCCAAGGGACTCTCAAGAGTCTTCTCCAATACCACAGTTCAAAAGCATCAATTCTTCAGCACTCAACATTTTTATAGTTCAACTCTCACATCCATACATGACTACTGGAAAAACCATAGCCTTGACTAGACAGACCTTTGTTGGCAAAGTAATGTCTCTTCTTTTTAATATGCTGTCTAGGTTGGTCATAGCTTTACTTCCAAGGAGTAAGCGTCTATTAATTTCATGGCTCCAATCACCACCTGCAGTGATTTTGGAGACACCAAAAATAAAGTCAGCCACTGTTTCCACTGTTTCCCATCTATTTGCCATGAATTGACGGGACTGGATGCAATGATCTTAGTTTTCTGAATGTCGAGTTTTAAGCCAACTTTTTCACTCTCCTCTTTCACTTCCATAAAGAGGCTCTTTAGTTCTTCACTTTCTGCCATAAGGGTGGTGTCATCTGCATATTAGAGAAGGCAATGGCACTCCACTCCAGTACTCTTGCCTGGAAACTCCCATGGACTGAGGAGCCTGGTGTGCTGCAGTCCATGGGGTCACTAAAAGTCAGACAGGATTGAGCGACTTCACTTTCACTTACCACTTTCATGCATTGGAGAAGGAACTGGCAACCCACTCCAGTGTTCTTGCCTGGAGAATCCCAGGGAGAGGGGAGCCTGGTGGGCTGCCATGTATGGGATCGCACAGAGTCAGACACAACTGAAGCGACTTAGTAGCGACAGCAGCAGCATCTGCATATCTGAGGTTATTGACATTTCTCCAGACAATATTGATTCCAGCTTGTGCTTCTTCCAGCCCAGCATTTCTCATGATGTACTCTGCATGTAAGTTAAATAAGCAGGGTGAAAATAAACAGCCTTGACTTACTCCTTTTCTTATTTGGAACCAGTCTGTTGTTCTGTGTCCAGTTCTAACTGTTGCTTCCTGACCTGCATACAGATTTCTCATGAGGCAGGTCAGGTGGTCTGGTATTCCCATCTCTTTAAGGATTTTTCACAGTTTATTGTGATCCACATTGTCAAAGGCTTTGGCATAGTCAATAAAGCAGAAATAGATGTTTTTCTGGAACTCTCTTGCTTTTTTGATGATCCAGCAGATGTTGACAATTTGAGATCTGGCTCCTCTGCCTTTTCTAAAGCCAGCTTGAACATCTGGAAGTTCACGGTTCACGTATTGCTGAAGCCTGGCTTGGAGAATTTTGAGCATTACTTTACTAGCGTGTGAGATGAGTGCAAATGTGTGGTAGTTTGAGCATTCTTTGGCATTGCCTTTCTTTGGGATTGGAAAAAAACTGACCTTTTCCAGTCCTGTGGCCACTGCTGTGTTTTCCAGATTTGCTGGCATGTTGAGTGCAGCACTTTCACAGCGTCATCTTTTTAGGATTTGAAATAGCTCAACTGGAATTCCATCACCTCCACTAGTTTTGTTCATATTTAGAGCTGACTTATTCATAATTGAGCTATTTCAAATCCTGAAAGATGATGCTGTGAAAGTGCTGCACTCAATATGTCAGCAAATCTGGAAAACTCAGCAGTGGCCACAGGACTGGAAAAGGTCAGTTTTCATTCCAATCCCAAAGAAAGGCAATGCTAAAGAATGCTCAAACTACTGCACAATTGCACTCATCTCACACGCTAGTAAATAATGCTCAAAATTCTCCAAGCCAGACTTCAGCAATACGTGAACCATGAACTTCCAGATGTTCAAGCTGGTTTTAGAAAAGGCAGAGGAACCAGAGATCAAATTGCCAACACCTGCTGGATCATCGAAAAATCAAGAGTTCCAGAAAAACATCTGTTTCTGCTTTATTGACTATGCCAAAGTCTTTGACTGTGTGGATCACAATAAACTGTGGAAAATTCTGAAAGAGATGGGAATACCAGACCACCTGACCTGCCTCTTGAAAAACCTATATGCAGGTCAGGAAGCAACAGTTAGAATTGGACATGGAAGAACACTACTCTGCAACAAAAAGGAATGGAATGCTGGTGTGTACAATAATATGGATAAATCTCAAAATCAATATGTTGAGTGAGAGATAGAAAAGAACACAGTTCTAGCTATAGGATACCTAAGAAAAGGAAGTACTAAATTATGGTGGTAGAAATCAGAAAGTTGTTTTTCTGGGGTTGGGAGGACTTATTGGAAAAGGACATGAAAGATCTTTCTGAGATGATGTAAATATTTTACATTATACTTTGGCTTATGAGTTTTGAGGATATACAGTTGTTAAAATTACTGTGAATTTTAATGTATGTAATTTACACATTAATTTTTTATAAGTAAGAAAAGAATTTAATAAGTGTAAATCAAGAACATTTGCCCCTTCTTAGCAGTGTGTTGAACTTTCTTAAATTAAGTGTACAGTCTTTCTTTTATCAAATATAACAAATCTAGTACTCATATTCATTTGTAGAGCAGAGATGATCTCCAGGATAGGAAGTCAACTTGAACTGATATTTACCAAAAATTTAGTATGCCTGAAGTAGGAAAGGAACAGGCTGAGCTTACTCCATCTTGAAAAGAAGGAAAGTCCATCTTGCACTTTCAGTGAACTTTGGACTATGTGCCTGGTAGCCATGGGGATAACATACCTATGGCTGAACTGGCCTCCTGGACTGATAAACACCAGATTCCATACCAAGATTTCCCCTCGCCAAAAAGAATGTAATAATCCCCTACGCAGTCAATCACCTTTGTAATCTTTATGGCACCCATTGGTGTAGGCCTCAATGAATAAGCAGCTGACCCTTCTGATTATGAATCATGGCTTTAACCTGATTATATCTCCCTTTAACATTTTCCAGGCTAGGTTTAAGGAATTTTGGGATGTGGGCTTGAGCAGTACACTTAAGGTATATAAGGTTTTCATAAAAGTTGGTCGGTGTCCCTGGCTAAAGAGGAGACTTTGCTTCAGACCCGCTGGTGTAATAAACTGCACTCCACTATCCATGCTGTCCTTCTGAGTGGGTTTGTTTCCTGGAGCATTTGGCTATAACATGTCTAGAACAGGAAATGAAACAGTAGCACACACAGTGAATTCTGCTGTTAGAATCAGTACTAAAATCCAGATTTTGTAAAACGAAATCAATAGTCTTTTTATACCTAATTCTGTCTTAATACACATTCTCTTAAAAATACCTCAGTAAATTTTACGGAGCTTAGATAATTTTTTCTAATTTTAATACTGGGAAAAATGTTAAGTACTCTTTCCAACTGACTAACCATGATACATATGCACGCACACACATGCACACACATACACACACACACAGAGACTTAATAATAAGTGATGATAAGCAGTTGACTAACAATCAATTCATTTTTTTTTTTACCACAACAAAATTTCCCTAAAATAGAAAAATAAGAAACCAATAATTTTGTCACATCTTAGAGGAATTAACTAAAAGAAGTATGGTCGTTCTGCCGAGACTTGATTGTAACACACAGAGACAAAATATGAAAGTAATTTTCCTAAGAAGTTTACTTTTCTTAAGCAGCAGGAAAATGGTTTCATACCCTAATTTAAATAAGCTTAGCTTAAATTCAGAGCGATCCCAGCTGCTAACAAACTCTCATTAGTAATAAATTTAGGAAATGACCAGATGTTGCAAACAGTGTTATAATCAGAACAAAAATAGCTCACAAAGGACTTTGCATTCATCTGAAGGATTCTCAGCAGTTGTGATGCATAACTTATTATACTCAACTCCTTCATTAGTAGTATCATTACCGTTATGTTCCCAAAAGCAGAGCTGTAAGTTGAAAAGAAGACCTGAGGAAATGGATTCAGTGTATTACTCATAAAAATACAATGGATTGAAGAAGGTATACAGTATTTGACTGGATAGAAATATAAATCAATGCTAGTAGAACCATTATCAGAGTAGCAATAACAGTACTGAGTAGAATAAGACATCTTACATTCACCAAGGGCAACTCTGAGAAACATAAAACAACTTTAACATTTCTGTCTCAATCTTTCATTTAAAAAAGGCATATAACTCATTCATACACACAAGCATTTACACAAAGTGAAAACACTTTCATTTCTTTTCTAACACTTTTATAATTAAAAGAAATCATTTTAACAAAACAACTGTATCTAACAGTAATTCTCAAGTTTTAAAGATTTTTATATGTGATAACTAGAAAACAGCCACATTACCTTGGGTACTTTAATATCTTAGAATAAGCAATTCTTATATTTAAGAAATGTTTTGCAAATGCATTTGCTTCAACTTCACAAATGGAATTTTGAAGAATGTATTTGCCAGATTGTAATTTAAACCTTAACTAGATATTAGCCTACATGCCAGTAAAATTAAGAAATTGCCTCCATTGACAGTTACAGTTCATTGCTTAGCATAGAGTATGCAGATCTGTGTATTGTTAGTTAAACTGAAGAAATAGAAAAGGGAATTATCCATTCAAAACATCCCTATGACTGTAGGCAAAGGACCTCTCTGGATTTGCATTGAAGCAGCCGACAAATGACTTTCCTTTAAATTTATCAGCACTTCTGCTCCTGAATCTCAGTAAATAAATCTCTTTTCCAAATACAGCTACCCCATAAATCACATTGTTTTTCTCATATTATCATGAACCCTTTCTCTCCAAATTCTTTACCTATTTCTTTTAGAACCATAGGCAGTGCAGTGTAGAAAGAAGGCAGCATGGCAAAAGGTCTGAGGTTTGAACCTGAGATCTTTCTCATCCATGCTCTGTCATGGACTGCTGGTATGATCTTAGACACGTCCCTCAATCCTGCCAAGCTTCTATCTCCTCTATAGTGCCAAGCTGCTGTTATCTCCTCT
Organism: Giraffa tippelskirchi; assembly: GCF_054371585.1. NCBI lineage: Eukaryota > Metazoa > Chordata > Mammalia > Artiodactyla > Giraffidae > Giraffa > Giraffa tippelskirchi. Next base: position 75,937,846 of record NC_137275.1, on the reverse strand, counting down.
ATAGTCTCCTCCTGATGATTACATGGGTCAGTGTACATGAGACTTTTTATACAATGTAAAGTAATATGTTGGTCAAAGTTGAGATGTTACTATATCAAAAAACCAGAGTTCTATTTGATCAATCTAGTGCTTAATTTCCATTATATTTTCTGGTGGTGAAAGAAAAGTCCAATGCTACAAAGAACAATATTGCATAAGAACCTGGTATGGTAGGTCCACGAAATAAGGTAAATTAGATGTGGTCAAGCAGGCTATGGCAAGAATGAACACTGACATTTTAGAAATCAGTGAAATAAAATGGACGGGAATGGGCGAATTTAATTCACATGACCATTATATCTATTACTGTGGGCAATAATCACTTAAGAAGAATGGAGTAGCCCTCATAGACAACAAAACAGTCCAAAACATAGTATTTGGGTTCAATCTCAAAAACAACAGAATGATCTTGGTTTGTTTCCAAGGCAAACCATACAACATCACAGTAATCCAAGTCTATGCCCCAACTGAAGAAGCTGAAGTTAAACAGCTGACCTGTTCTATGAAGACCTACAAGACATTCTAGAACTAACACCAAAAAACAGATGCCCTTTTCATCATAGGGGATTGGAATGCAAAAGTAGAAATTCAAGAGATAACTGGAGTAACAGGCAAGGTTGGCCTTGGAGTACAAAATGAAGCAGGGCAAAGGCTAACGGAGTTTTGTCAAGAGAACACACTGGTCATAGAAAATACCCTTTTCCAACAAACTAAGAGTCCACTCTACACGTGGACATGGCCAGATGGTCAATATCTAAATCAAATTGATTATGTTCTTAACAGGTAAAAATGGAGAAGTTCTATACAGTGAGCAAAAACAAGACCTGGAGATGACTGTGGCTCAGATTATGAGCTCCTTATTGAATTCAGGCTTAAATTGAAGAAAGTAGGGAAAACCTCTAGGCCATTCAGGTATGATATAAATCAAATCCCTTATAATTATAGATTGGAGGAGGGGGAGACAAACAGATTCAGGGATAAGATCTGGTAGACAGAGTGCCTGAAGAACTATAGATGGAGGTTTGCAACATTGTGCAGAAGGCTGTGACCAAAATCATCCCAAATAAAAAGAAATGCAAGAAGGCAAAGTAGTTGTCTGAGGAGGCCTTACAAATAGCTGACAGAAAAAGCGAAGTGAAAGGCAAAGGAGAAAAGGGAATGATATACTCAACTGAATGCAGAGTTCCAGAGAATAGCAAGGAGAGATAAGAAAGCCTTCTTAAGTGAACAAAGCAGAGAAATAGAGGGAAAAAAATATTGGGAAAGACAAGAGATCTCCTCAAGAAAACTGGAAACACCAAGGGAATCTATCATGCAAAAGAAAGAATCTATCATGCCACAGAAATGACAATGACCCAACAGAAGCAGAAGAAGTGAACAGATGGCAAGAATACACAGATGAACTATACAAAAAATGTTAATGACTCAGATAACCATGATGGTGTGGTCACTCCCCTAGAGCCAGATGTCATGGAGTGTGAAGTCAAGTGGGCCTTAGGAAGCATTGCTACAAACAAAGCTAGTGGAGGAGATGGAATTCTGCTGAGCTACTTCAAGTCCTAAAAGATGTTGCTGCTAAAGTACTTCATTCAACACAGCAGCAAATTTGGAGACCTCAGCAGTAGCGTCCATGGGACTGGAAAAAGGTCAGTTATCATTTCAATCCCAAAGAAAGACAATGCCAAAAATATTCAAACTACAGTACAATTGTGCTCATTTTACATGCTAGCAATGTAATGCTCAAACTCCTTCAAGCTAGGCTTCAGCAGTATGTGAACTGAGAACTTCCAGATATACAAGCTGGATTTAGAAAAGGCAGAAGAACCAGAAATCAAATTGTCAACATTCACTGGATCATGGAGAAAACAAGAGAATTGAAGAAGGACATCTACTTCTTCTTCTTTGACTACACTAAAGCCTTTGACTGTTTGGATCACAATAAACTGGAAAATTCTTAAAGAGATGGGAATAAATAGATCGCTTTAACTGCCTCTTGAAAAACCTGTATGCAGGTCAGGAAGCAACAGCTAGAATCAGACATAGCGCAACAGACTGGTTCCAAATTGAGAAAGCAATATGTCAAGGCTGCATATTGTCACTCTGTTGATTTAAGTTATATGCAGAGTGCATCATATGAAATGCCACGCTGGATGAACACAAGCTGGAATCAAGATTGCCAGGAGAAACATCGAAAACCTCAGATATGCAGATGACACCCTTATGGCAGAGGAACTATAGAACCTCTTGATGAAGGTGAAAAGGAGAGTGAAAAATCTGGCTTAAAACTCAACATTCAAAAAACTAAGATCATGACATTTGGTCCCATCACTTCATGGCAAATAGATGGGGATAAAATGGAAACAGTGGCAGATTTTATTTTCTTGAGCTCCAAAATCACTGTGGTCTGTGACTGCAGCCATGAAATCAAAAGATGCTTGTTCCTTGGAAAGAAATTTATGACAAACCTAGACAGCATATTAAAAAGCAGAGACATTACTTTGCTGACAAAGGTCCATATTGTCAAAGCTATGGTTTTTCCAGTAGTCATGCATGGATGTGAGAGTTGGACCATAAAGAACGCTGAGCACCAAAGAATTGAAGATTTAGAATTATGGTGCTGGAGAAGACTCTTGAGAGTGCCTTGGATTGCAAGATCAAACCAATCAATCCTAAAGGAAATTACCCTGAATATTCATTGAAAGGACTGATGCTGAACCTGAAGCTCCAATACTTTGACCACCTGATTTGAAGAGCTGATTCATTAAAATAGACACTGTTGCTGGGAAAGGAGAAGGTGGTAGAGGATAAGATGGTTATATAGCATCACTGACTCAATGGACATGAACTTGAGCACACTCCAGGAGAGAGTGGAGGACAGAGGAGCACGGTGTGCAGCAGTCCATGAGGTTGCCAAGAGTTGGACAAGACTTAGGTCCTGACCAACAACAATAATGCTTAACTTCCATTATATTTTCTATACTCTTGACAAAGTAAGACTTGGACCCATATATTCTTGAATTTCTTTGATCTTTAAGGAAGGATTTTTCTTACGCAAAACAGCAGAAATCCTTCTGTGTGGTTCATCTCTTTTTAAAATCTTTGTTGGACATATTTATACATTTTTCTGTTTCCCCTTCTTATGGCTTTAGACAGACTAACACATAACCTCTCCTGATAATTGCAGTAATACTTTAACTTTGAGGCTTTGCCCTCTTCCCAGGTTATCCTGATATCATATATTATGCTAGATTCTTCATTTTTGTTGACACACAGAGGCCAGTTCCTGTTATATTAGAAAACTGGTTGAAATAATTGACATGGAGCTTGGTTTCAAAAGGAAAGAAAGCAGTCAAATTTGCAAATGGACAATATGTCCTTCATGATTTCTGTGTCCAGAGCAATCAGAATATCTGTAAAATTAAGGCAGCAGAAGTCTTTTTCCAAAATATTAACAGCTTCACAGTACAAAGTCTATTGATTTAGTTTATCAACTAAAGAAATAGTTAAATAATTGTGCCATAGGCAATAAAAGCATAACAGTTTTCACCATAAATGCTTTCCTTCAGTCTGTATTGTTAAATTCTGCCAAAAAGATTTTTTCAAGTTCCTGCTGAAGTAAAAGAGCCACACATTTTAAAGGAAAATCAATGCCTTAAAAATAAATTTATTGTGTGTTTGACAAAATACTAATACCGTTAATACTCAAAATAAACCTGTAATCTCATTAGAGTCAACAATATCAAACTTCGGTTTAAAAATTTTTCCTTCAAGTAGAATGCTAATTTAGAAAAACTCCTTGGTAGCTCTTACCTTAAAATTCTTTGCCCAGGGATATTAACTAGATGGTAACATGTGGAAATTTCTGTTGGCCTCTTTGTAGTCTGTTTCCAAATAGTCACTTATTTCAGAACCAGAGAAACAGGAGCTTAGGAGGGAAAGGGGGAAACCACCCTTAAACAATAGCCCTGCCTTTATTCTCTGTAAGTGCCTAGCAACAGAAGCCCAGAGAAAGAGAAACTAAGATGCCTGAAGGCACTGACCCCCAGCCTGCTCCTGTCCTTTCAATGCTGATGTGATCCTAAGGCTGTTACTAAGAAGTGTTATCCAACCTGGAGATTTAGCCACTGTAATAGAAGTGTTCTGACTAATATAAGGCTAAGAGAGTTTTCTAAAAAACTTGATGACATTATACTTTGGTAATTAATAACATTTAAGCCAGTATTGAAATCAGGCAAAATATATATCAATATATATAAATCTTATGTATTCAGATTTAGACTTAATTCTATCAGATTTAGGAAACAAAAAAGCGGTGAAAGCTAGGGTAACCTACTCTAGCTTTTTGATTAACACCATTGCTGCAGCCCTGGGTTACATTACTAAGAGCATTTCATAATCAGCCACCTCTCGATGATAAAATCTGCTCTAATTCTTTGCTAAAGTGTTCTTTATAGTTTCTTATACAGCTCTAGGGAATGGATGGAAAATGAGTTCTTGAGAGTTTGCCTCTGACAGAATTTGTCTAGAGTCTAGAAAAGTTTCAGTCAGCTAAATCTCTTTACTCTTAGCTTCTGCCTCTGTTTCAGCATGTGTCACATTTCTCCTGTTGAGTAAACAGATTTTCCTCTGCAAGCTGGTGGGAAGGGCCATGTGTATTGCTGTCTTTTGAATCCCATAGGCTTAGTAGTGCACATGATTAGTCATCAGTTCATGGTGTTCCTTTCAGTAGCTCAAAGGAGTGGAAGCTTTGACATCAGTTTGATGTGTATTTTGCTCCCTTAAAGATTTTTCTCTCCCTGATCAGCTCAGACTCCCCAACTAAATGCATGGTTTACGATTGAAAAACAGTCTCCAGGTTATAGTACATTCAGATCTCTGTCTAAAGCACATTTGAAAGTTTAGAGACATATGGATGGAAGTGTATCTAAATTCCAGTGAGTTTTCAGTGTTCTGCTTTTCACACAACATACACACACACACAAAGTCTATTTAAGAAAAAACAAACAAAAAACATAAACCCGGACTAGAACAATGTTCTTTTTAAAATTTAAAATCCATTTATACTTCAAATATCTGCATGCTTCATATACAAAAATTGTTTATAACGTTTGAAAAAAAACAAATGGTGTTTGTTTTTTTTTTAATGATGTAAGCATTCCAATAGTTACCCTACTCTTATGAAGTGGGTAGAATCACAGCAAATTATCATAAATCTCTCACATGAAATAATCCAAAATTGTATCACAGATTTTGTGAAAATATAACATATAAAAGAACATTGCATTCAGTTCTGTGTTCCATTAAGCTATCCTATTCAGAGTCAATGTAGAAAACTTCTAAATTGTTTTATAAATATCCATTAGGTAGTTAGAATAGGACAAAGGAGTCCAGAATGGCGGTGGCCAAAAGACAAGGAAGGGAAAAGCCCGCAAAAATAGAACAAAGGAAGGTCCAAGGACCGGAGTGAGGACCTCAGGTAGAACAAACAGCACTCCTGGATAGCCCAATTTACATAGGGCAGGCCCAGGGGGAGGAAAAACATATAAAAAGAGGAGCCAAAAGGCCGGGGGTTATCACAAATAGAATGAATTAAATAATAATTAGTCATAGGTAAACAAAAATATTTTTGCCTTAACACTAACACTTGACTTATATTTAAAAATAAGAAATGCTTATTTAGGTATATTTTCACATAAAATAGGAAAAGATGATATTTAAAATAATTATTTATTAAAATAAAAATATAAAATTATTTTTATAGAAACATATGAACACAAGTTTGTGAATTCAACAGAGAATATCCCGTGGTATGTTATATAGTATTGGGCATGACAAATTTGAGATTACACTACGAACTATTAAAGTTACTACTTTTATTCAAATATTTAACAAACATGAAAACTCTATGTATTAATGCATAATTTAGCATGGGCATATTATATATAACATCTGTATAGTATTCTATACACATATATAATATATATGCTGTATATACATAATATATACATGTGTGTACATACATAATTGTGCTCATGCTCAGATGCTCTCATGCCCATGTTCAGTCTCTCAGTCGTGTCCACCTCTTTGCAACCCCATAGACTGTAGCCTGCCAGCCTCCTCTGTCCATGGGATTTCCCAGGCAAGAATACTGGGGTGGGTTGCCATTTCTTACCCAGGGGAACTTCCCCAGCCAGGGGTCAAACCCACATCTCCTGCACCTCCTGCATTGTCAGGTGGATTCTTTACCACTGTGCCATCTGGGAAAGCCCACATACATCATATACACACATACATACATAATATACATGTATAACATATAGTATATATATATATATAATGTAGTATGCATATAGATAGTGTGTGTATGTGTCACAAATAACTCTAATACAAGGTAAAAGAATGGTATTTTTAAAAAGCAAAAATAAATACATGAAGAGCTCTGAGTTATTCAGAGATTACTTTTCATACATTCAATTTTATAAATTTATGTTTGTGCATAGAGAAGTGATAGGGATAGAAAGAGAATCTCCTTATAGAAAATTAAGCTTCATTAAGTGAGATATTTTGTCTTTTTTCTCATCACTGTATCTCTAGAGTGTGAAATATTTATGTATTTATTAAATGATTGTTGAAAGCAGTTCTCAAAAATAATGTCAAGTTTTCTGAAGTCTTTTTAATCCCTAAGTATCAGTTTCTCAACTACACCCAGAGATAATTTATGTACCATATTACTCTAATCACATGTGCTTTCACTGGTGTTAAATCTTTGTCTTCCATTGTGTCTAGAAAATAACCCAGATTCTCAGTCACTGAGTAATCTTACCACTCTAATCTCATCTCACACAACTCTCTTTTTTGCTTGCTGTGTCCCAGACAAGCAGATGTTCTTCTAGTTCTCAAAATTGTCACTTTGTCCTTGAATGGACCCCTTGCCTAGAAATCTGTGCTCCCATTCTTCCTGAGGCTGCTTCCTTCTCATCACTAATTATCACTTATATAGTTCCCTCTTTCCTATGAGCATCTCCTTCAAATACATATTTCATAATTAGTCATTTGTTTACTGTTTGTTAATATTTTCTTTCTATCACACATCAAAATTAGCTATTATTTCACTTATTTACTTGTTTTCAATCATTCTTCCAAATGAGTCACTAAATGTCATGATGGCAAAGGAACACACCATCACATTCATTTGTTTTATCATGTTGTCTAGCATGGTATCTAACATACAGTAAGTGCTTAATAAGAATTGTAAATGAGTGGATAAACTGTACCCTCTGAAACCCACCCCTCTTTGTTTGTACTTTTTTTTAAATACTTAGTTCTTCCAACCTTGTGTTTGGGTTCTTTGGAATGTAACTGGAAGGTAAGGTCCTCATTTGGCAAATGTGTTTTCTATTTCCTACTTTACCCTCCACAGCAAACATACTTCTAGCAGTCTGCAGTGGTAGATATTATAAGGTCCCTTTACAGGAATGAAGATTTTTTTCCCCAAGTGCTGGCAGAGAACCCTCAATTGTTACTTCTCTTTGGAAATTTTCTCAGCTGAAGAGAATTGTCTCGCCCAACATATCTTTCAGCAATAGCCTGCAGCCTGCAGTAAATGACCAAAGTTGAAATATGAAGACTGACTGCCCCTGCCCACTTCCAGCAATGGACAACTCTGACTGGGATTGGCTTAGATCTTTGTTGGGACTGTGGAGCAGTTCAACATCTCCCACAGGCATTCTCTTCCCCAACCATTCATTGCTCTCAATCCTAAGAACACTCTCTAATAAACTTCCTTGGAAATAATCTCTATCTCAGATTCTGCTTCCCAGGGAACTTGAAATGCAACATCTGCAAATATTTATTTCCCACTTTCCCATACCAATAGAACCCCTTATTTTTATCTGTATCACCCAGAATGAAGGCTACATGTCCTCATTTTCCCTGCATTCAGTCATGGTATTATGGCTAAGTTCAGAGGTTGCAAGCAGAAATTGTGCACCCAACTGCCAGAAACTATCACTAAAGGAAAGAAATACGCTTGCATCTTTATTTGCCTCTTCCTCCTGCCTACTAGATGGAATGTTGAGAGCTCTGATAAATAGCTGGTATCATGAAAATAACAAGAAATCAAAATCCATGCAGGGCAAAACATTCGGACAGACATGCCCTACGTGCTGGACCTCATCATTATCACCATATGGATTAGCAACATTTCACATGGTTGGTGATGCCATATTTCTAGAAACACTATCTTCACTTGGAATATGGAGAATACGACTGTTTTCCTTTTTTATCTCATCTAGTTGGGCAGTTTTTCTCAGTTTTTTTTTCTTACTCCTCCTACACTCCCAACATCTGAGGTTAGAATGTCCCCTAGCTTAGTACAATACATGGGCCTGTTGCATTCCCTGTCTCTATTTAGTACTTAAAGGTCATCTACTGAAAGATTTTTAATCTATGTACAGTTGACTCTGACATTTAGAGACATTTATATCTCTAATTCCTGCCCACAATAGTAGATATGATGGTCACCTGAGTTAAATTCACCCATTCCAGTCCATTTTAGTTCGCTGATTCCTAGAATGTCGACATTCACTCTTGCCATCTCCTGTTTGACCCACTTCCAATTTGCCTTGATTCATGGACCTAACATTAAGGTTCCTATGCAATATTGCTCTTTACAGCATCGGACCTTGCTTCTATCACCAGTCACATCCACAACTGTGTATTGTTTTTGCCTTGGCTCCATCCCTTCATTGTTTCTGGAGTTATTTCTTCACTGATCTCCAGTAGCATATTGGGCACCTACCGACCTGGGGAGTTCCTCTTTCAGTATCCTATCATTTTGCCTTTTCATACTGTTCATGGGGCTCTCAAGGCAAGAATACTGAAGTGGTTTGTCATTCCCCTCTCCAGCAGACCTCTCCATCATGACCTGTCCATCTTGGGTGGCCCCACACGGCATGGCTTAGTTTCATTGAGTTAGACAAGGATATGGTCCGTGTGATCAGATTGACTAGTTTTCTGTGATTATGGTTTCAGTGTGTCTGCCCTCTGATGCCCTCTTGCAACACCTACCATCTTACCTGGGTTTCTCTTACCTTGGACGTGGGGTATCTCTTCACGGCTGCTCTAGCAAGGCGCAGCCGCAGCTCCTTACCTTGAACATGGAGTAGCTCCTCTCAGCTCTCCTGCACCCGCACAGCCACCTCTCCTTGGACGTGGGATAGCTCGTCTCGGCCGCCGCCCCTGACCTCGGACTACTGTGGGCAGGAATCCCTTAGAAGAAATGGAGTAGCCATCATGGTCAACAAAAGAGTCCTAAAAGCAGCACTTGGATGCAATCTCAAAAAAGACAGAATGATCTTTGTTCGTTTCCAAGGCAAACCATTCATTACCACGGTAATCCAAGCCTATGCCCCAACCAGTAAGGCTGAAGAAGCTGAAGTTGAATGGTTATATGAAGACCTAAAAGACCTTTTAGAACTCACACCCAAAAAAAGATGTCCTTTTCATTATAGGGGACTGGAATGCAGAAGTAGGAAGTCAAGAAACACCTGGAGTAACAGGCAAATTTGGCCTTGGAGTACAGAATGAAACAGGGTAAAGGCTAATGGAGTTCTGCCAAGAGAACGCACTGGTCAGAGCAAACACCCTTTTCCAACAACACAAGAGAAGACTCTACACATGGACGTCACCAGATGGTCAACACCGAAATCAGATTGATTATATCCTTTGCAGCCAAAGATGGAGAAGCTCTATATAGTCAGCAAAAACAAGACCGGGAGCTGACTGTGGCTCACATCATGAATCCTTATAGCCAAATTCAGACTTAAATTGAAGAAAGTAGGGAAAATCACTAGACCATTCAGGTATGACCTAAAGCAAATCCCTTACGATTATACAGTGGAAGTGAGAAATTGATTTAAGGGACTAGATCTGATAGACAGAGTGCCTGATGAACTATGGACGGAGGTTTGTGACATTGTACAGGAGACAGGGATCAAAACCATCCCCATGGAAAAGAAATGCATAAAAGCAAAATGGCTGTCTGAGGAGGCCTTACAAATAGCTGGGAAGAGAAGAGAAGCGAAAAGCAAAGGAGAAAAGGAAAGATATTCCCATTTGAATGCAGAGTTCCAAAGAATAGCAAGGAGAGATAAGAAAGCCTTCCTCAGCAATCAATGCAAAGAAATAGAAGAAAACAACAGAATGGGAAAGACTAGAGATCTCTTCAAGAAAATTAGAGATACCAAGGGAACATTTCATGCAAAGATGGGCTCGATAAAGGACAGAAATTGTATGGACCTAACAGAAGCTATTAAAAAGAGGTGGCAAGAATACACAGAAGAACTATACAAAAAAGATCTTCACAATCCAGATAATCAAAAAGGTGTGACCACTCACATAGAGCCAGATATCCTGGAATGTGAAGTAAAGTGGGCCTTAGGAAGCATCACTATGAACAAAGCTAGTGGAGGTGATGAAATTCCAGTTGAGCTATTTCAAATCCTGAAAGATGATGCTGTGAAAGTGCTGCACTCAATATGCCAGCAAATTTGGAAAACTCAACAGTGGCCACAAGACTGGAAAAGGTTAGTTTTCATTCCAATCCCAAAGAAAGGCAATGCCAAGGAATGCTCAAACTTCCACACAATTGCACTCATCTCACATGCTAGTAAAATAATGCTCAAAATTCTACAAGCCAGGCTTCAGCAATATGTGAACCGTGAACTTCCAGATGTTCAAGCTGGTTTTAGAAAAGGCAGAGGAACCAAAGATCAAGTTGCCAGCACCCGCTGGATCATCAAAAAATCAAGAGAGTTCCAGGAAAACATCTATTTCTGCTTTATTGACTATGCCAAAGCCTTTGACTGTGTGGATCACAATAAACTGTGGAAAATTCTGAAAGAAATGGAAATAAAAGACCACCTGACCTGCCTCTTGAGAAACCTGTATGCAGATCAGGAAGCAACAGTTAGAACTGGACATGGAGCAACAGACTGGTTCCAAATAGGAAAAGGATTATGTCAAGGCTGTATATTGTCACCCTGCTTATTTAACTTATATGCAGAGTATATCATGAGAAATGTTGTGCTGGAAGAAGCACAAGATGGAATCAAGATTGCCAAGAAAAATATCAATAACCTCAGATATGCATATGACATCACCCTTATGGCAGAAAGTGAAGAAGAACTAAAAAGCCTCTTGTTGCAAATGAAAGAGGAGAGTGAAAAAGTTGGCTTAAAGCTCAACATTCAGAAAATTAAGATCATGGCATCTGGTCCCATCACTTCATGGGAAATAGATGGGGAAACAGTAGAAACAGTGTCAGACTTTATTTTTTTGGGTTCCAAAATCACTGCTGATGGTGATTGCAGCCATGAAATTAAAAGACACTTACTCTTTGGAAGGAAAGTTATGACCAACCTAGACAGCATATTAAAAAGCAGAGACATTACTTTGCCAACAAAAGTCTGTCTAGTCAAGGCTATGGTTTTTCCAGTAGTCATGTATGGATGTGAGAGTTGAACTATAAACAAAGTTGAGTGCTGAAGAATTGATGCTTTTGAACTATGGTGTTGGAGAAGACTCTTGAGAGTCCCTTGGACTGCAAGAAGATCCAACCAGTCCATCCTAAAGGAGATCAGTCCTGGGTGTTCATTGGAAGGACTGATGTTGAAGCTGAAACCCCAGTACTTTGGCCACGTGATGCGAAGAGATGACTCATTTGAAAAGACCCTGATGCTGGTAAGATTAAGGGCAGGAGGAGAAGGGGACGACAGAGGATGAGATGGCTGGATGGCATCACCGACATGATGCACATGAGTCTGGGTAAATTTTGGGAGTTGGTGAGGGACAGGGAGGCCTGGCGTGCTGCAATTCATGGGGTCGCAAAAAGTCGGACACGACTGGACAACTGAACTGAACTGATATCTCTAATTCAATATGTGCCCTGTAAACTCCCCACAGCCATAGAAAATTGCCTAACTTTTCTATAAATCCTCATTTATATGTCTAATGGGTAATTTCAAAACTGAACACTTGATATCTCTATGCTCATATTAATAAAATAAAACTAATTATCTGTTCTCTAGCTGCTTCTCTCATAGTAAATAATCATAATTCACCCAATTGCTTTCTCTCAAAATGTACAGCTAATATAAAAACAAAAGTGATAGCTTCCATTTTCAACATATATTTAGAATCAAACCTATTCCTATGACCTCCAGTATTTCCAACTTATTGGAAGTCACTTCTATCTCCTAGACCTTTGTGTATCTCAATTCTACTCTGGTTTCTCTATTATAAGTACCACACAGCTGTTAGAGTGAATTTTTTAATTGTAGGTCATATTATAAAACTACTTCTTAAAACTACACAGTTACTTCCTATCACAGTCACTATAAAATCTGAATTTTTTGTTATAATATTCAAGTCACTTCATGACTCTCTGCCTGATCTCATTGCCTATAATTCTCCATCTGGCTCACTTCTCTTAGCCATATTGATGTTCTTCCTGCTACAAAAACACATCAAGCTAATCCTATTTCAGGACTTTTTATTTACTGTTTCTTCTGGTTTCATCTCTGTGTGCTTTTCTCCCTTAAATTTGTATGTTTTCTGACAAATATTACCTTAAACATTTAAAAAAAATTTTTTATGTAAGTATGGTTGGTTTACAATATTGTGTCTGTTTTAGATGTACAGAAAAACGAATCAGTTATGCAGATATATATATATATATTCACTCGTTTTTTAGATTCTTTTTCCATATAGGCTGTTACAGAGTATTGAGTAGAGTTTCCTGTGCTAACAGTAGGCTCTTATTAGTTACCTATTTTATATATAGTTGTGTGTATAGGTGAATCTTTATCTCCCAATTTATCCCTCCCCCTCTTTACTCCCTGGTAACCATAAGTTTGTTTTCTACACCTGTGATTCTATTTTTGTTTTGTAAATAGGTTCATTTATACCCCACCCCCTTTTTTTAGTTTCCACATATGGGTGATATGATGGTGAATCAGTCATAGTTCTTTGTTGCAAACAGTAGAATTCACTATAGGCAATTTAAGAAGAGATAAATGTATCAAAAGATATTACATAACACATATTGCACCAGCACCAAAACTCATACCAATAATGCTGGGACCCCATTTACATCAATATTTTGGGGGAAATAAATACCAGAAATGGCTAGTACTATTCTCCTGGACTGTGTATTACTACATCTATCAAGAAACTCAGTGTACTGAATGAAAAAAATATCTTCAAGATGTTCAATTCCATATTAAAATCTATGTTGGTGAATATTATTTACAGAATCCAAGATACTGCCTGAATCCTAGATGAAAGATGGCTATGAAAGTAAGTTTTCTGTTTTCCATTTTGGGAAAGGTCAAAACTCAATGTAGAAAACTCAAAATGTAATGCAAGTGCTCAAAAAGATTGGTCATCCTTAAATGACATATTCATTGTATACGTAAATGACATATATAAAGGTATATACTGCTTTTATTAATATTTTTTACTGCTCTATCACTTTCTGATGTTATAGGCTCTACTTATTTATTGCCAGGTTGTCTATCCATTGAAATACAAGCTCCACGGCCCCCAACCAGAGCAAAAACTGTGTATTCAACTCCCAGTATGACACTCTTTGATATTCTATGATTCTGTTAGCGCAGAGATAGACATATATTTAAACTTGAAACTGAATATCATGAAGATTTCTTTTCATTTGAATTTCTTGAAAGTTAGAGGTGTCTGGGTCTTCAGGAGCAGTATAAGTAAAGTATCTGCATCCAAGTTATGCTCACTTTGGCATCCTCAGTTGCCTCATCTGTAAACTGGGAATCCCAGTGGTTCTTGCTTCCTAATATTGTAGTGAGGTATAAATGAAATAACTTAGGATCTAGCAAAAGACTTTTCTTCTAGAAAATATTCAATAAATATTAAAGTTATTAATAATATCTATTTTACCTCTATCTTTGTATATTATTAAGCAAAATCTCCAGCCTAATAGGACAATTAAACCATCCATTTGAGAGATACATCCTTGAGTGAACACAATGACTTATTTTTAAATTGGACATGTTAGTTGAAAGAAAATATTTTTCTTTTCACAGAAAGTGGAAATATTCCACAGAAACTTGTATAGAAAAGAATCCAGGAGCTGCACTGGATCATAGGAAAGAAAAAATGATCAAACTACCAAAAATTAATTCATATAGAACACACTTAAAGTTTATCTGTAAAATTGGAAAGCTGTACAATATTTTACAGTAAGGTGGAAAAGCAATTCTAGCGCAGGAAGTTTATGGCATAATAATCAATGTTAGTCAGAAATCAACCTATATTATTAAAACTTTGTATGGTGACTTGAACATCTTAGAATTTTCTAATTCTCATCCCTCAAATTTGAATAGCATGGATAAACTTATCATCAGTCAGCATAGGACTATGGGAAAAGGAGGAGAAAATGATTAAGGTTGAGTCTCTTTCATTCAGTTCAAGTTCAGTAATGTGCAATGGAAAATGACATGTCATATTTTTCTAGTATTTAAAAAAATGGGGTCATCAACATCCAATAATTTTGATCATTCTCTACACCAACTGGTTGGTTTTGAAGAGTGTCTAATACAGAACGTTAAAATGACACATACGTAAAGAGAGAGAGAGTTGCTATCATTAATTTTGAGGTAAAAAAAGAGAGAAATATTTAATTTTTATAAAAACACAGGTGTAACTTTTAGGGAAATATCTGAAGGAAAAATGGAAGGTTCTGTAAAAATCCTGACAGATTTTATTGCTAAGTCTTCACTCACTTCATACTTTCTCACTGGAGAAGGAAATGGCAACCCGCTCCAGTATTATTGCCTGGAGAATCCCTTGGACAGAGGAGCCTGGTGGGCCATGGTCCATGGGGTCGCACAGAGTCGGACGCAACTGGAGTGACTGAGCAAGCAAGCTTCATGGAGCCAAAGTCAAATGCTGCTTTGTAAATGTGTCACAATAATATTGGAACTAAGACCTAACGTTTCTAATTGTAACATGTCAAATGAATGCTTATTTGAAAGAACCCTGGGCTACATTTAAACCTTCTGATCATTCTCATTTTCTATGCTGTTAACACTCAGCCTGCTTTTTCCATTTTCTTTTCTTTAGGCATTACATGTAATGTTTAAATGTACCTAAACTTCATGTGTGTAAGCTAAGTCCTATATTATTTAAAAAGTAAAATAAAAGATATATGATTTAGGTGATAGTATAACAAATTAGTTGCAATAGTAATAATAAGAATCAGTTCAGTCACTCAGTCACATCTGACCCTTTGTGACCCGATGGGCTGCAGCAGGCCAGGCTTCCCTGAGCATCACCAACTCCTGAAGCTTACTCAAACTCATGTCCATCAAGTCGGTGATGTCATCAAACCATCTCATCCTCTGTTGTCCCCTTCTCCCCCTGTATTCAATCGCTCCCAGCATCAGGGTCTTTTCCAATGAGTCAGTTCTTCGCATCAGGTGGCCAAAGTATTGGAGTTCCAGCTTCAGCATGAGTACTTCCAATGAATATTCAGGATTGATTTCCCTTAGGATGGACTGGCTGGATCTCCTTGAAGTCCAAGGGACTCTCAAGAGTCTTCTCCAACACCACAGTTCAAAAGCACCAATTCTTCAGCACTTAGCTTTCTTTATGGTTCATCTCTCACATCTGTACACGACTACTGGAAAAACCATAGCTTTGACCAGATGGACCTTTGTTGGCAAAGTAATGTCTCTGCTTTTTAATATGCTGTCTAGGTTGGTCATAACTTTTCTTCCAAGAGGCAAGCATCTTTTAATTTCATGGCTGCAATGGCACCCCACTCCAGTACTCTTGCCTGGAAAATCCCACGGACGGAGGAGCCTGGTAGGCTACAGTCCATGGGGTCGCTAAGAGTCGGACACGACTGAGCGACTTCACTTTCACTTTTCCCTTTCATGCACTGGAGAAAGAAATGGCAACCCACTCCAGTATTCTTGCCTGGAGAATCCTAGGGACGGCGGAGCCTGGTGAGCTGCCGTCTATGGGGTCGCACAGAGTTGGACACGACTGAAGCAACTTAGCATAGCATAGTCACCATCTACAGTGATTTTGGAGTCCCCCCCTCAAAAAAAAATTGTCACTGCTTCTACTGTTTCCCCATCTATGGGACCATATGCCATGATATTAATTTTCTGAATGTTGAGTTTTAAGCCAACTTTTTCACTCTTCTCTTTCACTTTCATCAAGAGGATCTTTAGTTCTTCGCTTTCTGCCATAAGGGTGGTGTCATCTGCATATCTGAGGTTATTGATATTTCTCCCAGCAATCTTGATTCCAGCTTATGTTTCATCCAATCTGGGATTTCACATGATGTACTATGCAGAGAAGTTAAATAAGCAGGGTGACAATATACAGCCTTGACATGCTCCTTTCCCAATTTGGAACCAGTCTGTTGCTCCCTGTCCAGTTCTAATGGTTGCTTCTTGACCCATGTACAGATTTCTCAGGAGGCAGTTAAGGTGGTCTGGCATTCCCATCTCTTGAAGAATTTTCCAGTTTGTTGTGATCCACACAGGCAAGGCTTTAGTGTAGTCAATAAAGCAGAAGTAGATGTTTTTCTGGAATTCTCTTGATTT
Organism: Giraffa tippelskirchi; assembly: GCF_054371585.1. NCBI lineage: Eukaryota > Metazoa > Chordata > Mammalia > Artiodactyla > Giraffidae > Giraffa > Giraffa tippelskirchi. Next base: position 75,921,152 of record NC_137275.1, on the reverse strand, counting down.
TTCTGTGATCCTACGGATGTTAACAATTTGATATTTGGAGAGAAGCTTTGGTTGAGGGCTAATTTTGCTTGACTACTGAGACAAGAGCACTCCTTGTACTCTGATGCCTTATGAAGTAATGTGGTTTTCCACTTTGTGTATTGGGAAGATACACTTATTCTGGCCCTGTGTGATGTAGAGTTTGTTTCTTCTAACTGTTCTGCATGGTTTCCCCCCTGGCTTCAGATTGTTTCCTCAGATGAATATGCTCAACAGTACTCAACCAAGCACTTAAGGATGGCCCTCTGGAGAACTCTTTCTGCAGGTCTTTCTCTCAGTACTCTGCCCTGCAAGCTCTCACCACCTTTACTTCTCCAGTCTCCCAATTTGACTCATTGAACTTAAAGAGAACCTTCAACTCCCTGTGCCATGGCTGGACTCTTTCTCTAGCTTGTAATCTCAGGCAACCAAAAGCCTCACTGTCTTTGTTTCTCATGTATCAGTGATCACTATTGCCTGATATCCAATGTCCAGAAAGCCATTATTTTATATATTTTTCTGATTTTTTTAGTTATATCGAGCAAGGGAATAAAGCCAATCCCTGTTACTCCATCATAGATGTCATTAGAAGTTTGTTCATTCAACTTCCTTAGGGGCCTGTATCTGTTTAAGAGATGTAAGACTGAGGACTTGTTTAAACATTTGCGTAACATATACTGATCTGTAAGGTTATTTCCAAAATACTCAAAATCAATTCATCATTGTGAGATTATTAGCATTGAATGTCATATACAGCTAAACATAGAGAAGAAAATAATATCCTTGAAATCTTTCCTCATGTGAGATATCAGTAGTGTCAAGAGATGAGTATAATACTTCATTCTGGAAGTAAATGGGGTTTTTTATTTATTACTATTTTTATTTCCACTCTTAGAAGAACTATAGATAAAAGTGTAATTCTAAACAGTAGTTTTATAATTCCACTTGTAAATGTAGTAACATTAGAAAAGACTTTGACTCAAGCAAATTTGAAATTACCTACTATGGAATGCTAAGCCACCTCTGTGAACAATAGCATAAAGTAACTTGAAATGTTGCTCAAACTAAGAATTGTTTTGTAACATCATAAACCTAAATTGTTTAGAAATTTCCTGGGTATCCTTTTATCTATTAGTATGTTAACAAATTCATTACACCAACAAATCTTTTAGACAAACTGGGAAGAAGAAGATGACAGAGATGAAGTAGTAAATAATTTATATGCACAGAAGATTGTTGTTGTTTTTTGAAATCTCATGAACTGCAGCACACCAGGCTTCCCTGTCCTTCACTATCTCCCAGAGTTTGCTCAAACTGAGTTGGTCCGTCTAGTCAAAGCTATGGTCTTTCCAGTAGTCATGTATGGTTTTTCCGGTAGTCATGTATGGATGTGAGAGTTGGACCATAAAAAAAGCTGAGCACCAAAGAATTGATGCTTTTGAACTGTGGTGTTGGAGAAGACTCTTGAGACTCCCTTGGACAAGGAGATCAAATCAGTCCATCTTAAAGGAAATCAGTCCCGAATATTCATTGGAAGGACTGATGCTGAAGCTGAAGCTCCAATACTTTGCCCACTGGATGTGAAAAATGGACTCATTGGAAAAGACCCTGATGCTGGGAAAGATTGAAGGCAGGAGGAGAAGGGAATAACAGAGGATGAGATGGTTGGATGGCATCACTGACTTGATGGACATGAGTTTGAGCAAGCTCCAGGAGTTGGTGATGGACAGGGAAGCCTGGCATACTGCAGTCCATGGGGTCGCAAATAGTTGGACATGACAGCTTCTGAACTGAACTGATTAAGTTGGTGATGTCATCCAGCCATCCCATCTTCTGTCACCTCCTTCTCCTCCTGCCCTCAATCTTTCCCAGTATCAGGGTCTTTTCTAATAAATCAGCTCTTCGCATCAGGTGGCCAAAGTATTGCAGCTTCAGCAATAGCATCAGTCCTTCCAATGAATATTCAGGGTTGATTTCCTTTAGGATTGATTTGTTTGATTGCTTTGCTGTCCAAAGGACTCTCAAGAGTCTTCTCCAGCACCACAGTTCGAAAGCATCAATTCTTCAATTATCGGCCTTCTTTATGGTCCAGCTCTCACATCCCTACATGACTACTGGAAAAACCATAGCTTTGACTATATGCACCTTTGTTGGCAGTGATGTCTCTCCTTTTTAATACAGAAGATCAGCTGGTTATGAAAGAAAAAAATAGAGGGTTTAAACATATTTCTTTGGAATTCTGCTTTTATTTAACCAAGATACAGAGTCTATTGTAGAATTGTTTCATTTTTCAGCATACTGAAATAAACTCAAGATTTTTTAGTAATAAATAATCACAGACAACAATCAAGTATAATTTTAATTTTCTCTTTTCCTCTGGAATACCAACATTTATTTAGTATGTTGATTTTGTTATTATCAGTACTTAAGATCTGCTGGCAAAATAAAAACAAAAACTACAGTAATTAAACATATAATCACATAAAAATATTTTTCTTATATTATCCAAATAATTAAAATATATTTATAAAGGTTATTTTATATAAGAATATCAAAATTATTATTTTGGTGAATGAATAAAGTTATTCTTTTACTTTTATCAGCTTCTATAATGTTAGTTACATAGAGTATTTGAAATTTTCTGATATTTTCTTTAAACAAAGATGAATTATGTAATTTATGTTTCTAAACAAGCTAAATAATTTAAAACATAAATTTTATTCTTCCAAATCAAAAATATATATTTATGTATTGCCATAGTTGAATAGTCATTCAAAATTGATTATCTTCATTGTTCAGAACAAAAGTCATTCTCTGCTTTAACATTTGTAAAAAAATTAGGGTTTATTATCTTTTGAAACAATCTTTATTATCTCCTATGTTTGCTATTTTGCTTTTCATTTTTGGTTCATTTGCATTGAAATAATTATCTTTTAAAATAGTTGTTAACTTTTAAATGCTTATATAATATTTATAATTTTAGCAATTTCAAAGCTATAACACATGTTATACAATATATTAATACAAGAAATGTCACATGCATTTGAATCCACATTCAGAAGTACAGTGTGAATAAAGGACCATGTTTTTCTCTTTTTGATAATTGATAAACTGGCCCTAAACTATTTTTTCTTGAAATTTAGCAAGAAAGAAATTGTAGGTTTAAGGCATGTGCTATTTTGTTTTTAAACAACAGATGGCAGCATCAAATTCACTATTCACTTTATAATTTTTTTCTGTTTTCCTTTTTAAATCTTTTTTATTTTAAGCTCATGATGACTTTCTTAGCATTAGAAACACAATCAGTTTTAATTCAAGAAATACAGTTTTACTGACATTCAGTCTTGAAGAAAAATGTTTGCAGAATCTTGAACAAAATATTGTTCTTTCAGAATTAATGACTGACAGTAGTTGAAGAGCTGATTGCTCAAATTTCAGAGACATTAACATCAAAACAAATGAAGTCAAACTCATAATCTAATTGATTACACTAATAGCACTGGAATGCTCCAATGTTAAACCAGGATAATCTCCTCTGAGGATCAGTAAGTTTTAGGAGGGTCCATGAGGGAAAGTGCTGCACTGAAATAGAGTAACACTAAGTAGCCACTGGGAAGCCAAGACACACAGAGATTTTAAAAGGTAAAATAAAATATTTGTTGTTTAGTCACTAAGTCGTGTCCCCATGGACTGTAGCCTATCAGGATCCTCTGTCCATGGGCTTTCCCAGGCAAGAATATTGGAGTGGGTTGCCATTTCCTTCTCCAGACGATCTTTCTGACCCAGAGTTCAAACCCAAGTGTCCTGCACTGGGAGGTGGATTCTTTACCACTGAGCCACCAATGAAGCCAAAATAAAATATAAAATTTGCCAAATTGCCCTTTTGTTTTCCACTCAAGGACTATAGTCTAGGGTAGAGATGTGGGAAACGAGCTGAGAAGAAGAAAGAAAGATGTAAAAAGAAAAGTTTATTCTCACAATAGAGAGACAGTCCAGTCTGGTGTAGGAAGAACAGATTCATTTATAAAGAATTTTGCAATTAACATGAGTTATCAGCAGAAGAGTTTAGAGTCAGCAGCTTCGTACTGTTGGCTTTCCTCTTCTAGTCCATCCTGGGGCTGCCAGGTAGCACTGGAGGTAGAGCTGCCAATCTGAGGTGCATATCTGTTTATGTGTTCTGTTAGGTTCCACTTTCAGTATGCTCAGTGACATACCATGCTGTTGTACCAGATGTTTTTCTTAGAACAGCATTTTGGAAATTTAGCCTAAGCTATTCTCTTTAATGATTATAGTTATCCGATTTGCCTTGTTTATATCCTTTTCCATTAAAAACATATTTTTCCTTTCTATTTTCTTTATCACTCAAAACTTGAGTTATCATATGTCTCTGTTCTTGTGCCTTAGCAGAGTATTAATAATTTATCCTTTTCCATGTTTCCTACCTCATTCTTTTCAAATCCTTACTATGCTTGACAAAATTGATTTTGAATATAACTAAACTATTTTAATACCCTTTACTGTATTTTTTTCTATTTTCTCCTTTCTGTATGAGAATATCACTGCATGGGTAGCTTAAAAGAGACCTCCACTGCAGTTTTTACATTCACTATTTTCACTTCCCTACTGATTTATATAAAAGGCTTTTTCAGTTATTTTGACTGTACTACAAGCGGTGTACATTTGCTCTACTGATTTAATCACATTTAGAGTAAGATTTAACTGCTTTAATCTATTTTCCCAGAATTAAAACAAAAAACAATCTCATTCCTGGTTGTGCAGAACTATAGGATATTATTATAATGGAATGTCATGATGTTTTTTAAAAGAAACAAGCAAATGGACCAACACATCCAGACAAAACTCAATGGTATCTAAGATGTGTTGGAAGCTCTGAGGGGGACTCAGGTAAGTGAGGGGATGACAGCACTAACATGGCTGCTGGCATCTTGTTCACCACATAGAGTCCACCCAGAGAATAAGAGCAGTTGAAGAGGGAGCAAACTGAGGTGCTCACAGGTGACAGAGAAGCACATACACGAATGAGGAAGATCAGTCTTTCTAGACGGAGAAGGCAATGGCACCCCACTCCAGTATTCTTGCCTGGTAAATCCCATGGACAGAGGAGCCCGGTAAGCTGCAATCCATGGGGTCGTTAAGAGTTGGATACGACTGAGCGATTGCACTCTCACTTTTTCTTTCATGCATTGGAGAAGGAAATGGCAACCCACTCCACTCTTCTTGCCTGGAGAATCCCAGGGATTGCGGAGCCTGGTGGGCTGCTGTCTCTGGGGTCGCCTAGAGTCGGACACAACTGAAGCAACTTAGCAGCAGCAGCAGAGGGAGCAAACTGAGGTGCTCACAGGTGACAGATAAGCATATGCATGAATGAGGAAGATCAGTCTTTCTAGAAAAATATAGATATCTAGTGCCATCTTTCCGATTTCCATTCTTCATACAGATGTGGCACATTAGGATTCCCTTCAATTGCACGTGATAGAAAAATGCAAAATAACAATGGCTTATATAAGATGGGAATAACTTCTCTCTTGTGGAGAAATTCACAGATAGTCAAGCACTGGGATGGCAACTGTATTCCAGAAAGTTGACAAAGCTATATGTAATCCACAGCTCTGCCATCTCTAGTGTACAGCCAATGTCCTCAGGGTCCAAAATGTCAGTGAGCATCAAAACACAAAGCAGGGACTTCCCTGGTGGTACACTGGATAAGAATCTGCCTGCTAATTCAGGGGGCCCCGGTTCAACCCTTGGTCTGGGAAGATCCCACATGCCACGGAGGAACTAAGCCCGTGGACCACAACTTCTGAGCCCGCAAGCTGCAATCACTGAAGCCTGTGTACCCTAGAGCCTGCGCTCCACAACAGGAGAGGCCATTGCAATGAGAAACCAGTACATGGAGACCAAGAGTAGCCCCTACTCGCTGCAACTAGAGAAAGCCCGTGTACAACAAAGACCCAGCACAGAAAAAACAAAACAAAACATAAAACAGTAAAAAAACACAGCACCACATCTGTGTTTCAGGAATTACCATGAAGAAATCTATGAAGAAGAAAAAGAGATCAAATGATGTGTACCAGCTGTCTCCTTTTAAGGAATGTCCCAGAAGCTACCATTGTGACACTCATGCTAACAATTAATTGGCCAAAACCTCATCTCCTATCATACCAAACTGCAAGAGATTATAGAAAATGTATCTTTTTCCACTCTGCCTGGACATTATCCCAGAGTATTTCTCAAAGCAGAAAACTATGTAACCAATATGAAAAAGCCAGAGTGGAAGTACAAATACTGCACTAATTGCCTGTTTCATTATTGGTTGTGGGAATCAAATCCAAATGAGTTTGATTGAAATTGAAAATAGGGAAGATGCAGTATACTCTGTTGTTATGGTAACTGAGATAGTTGAAATATGTGCATTATTTTCACAGCATAAATGATATACTTCTAAGCATATATTTTGAAAAATTGCTGCAGTATTTGCTTAATAACCAGAGTATAAAGGAATATTTGTTTCTTAGTTGGCAAAAGTCACAGTTTTGACTGACTTGACAAAATTTTAGCAGCTCTGTAATTTATTTGATTTAATTAAATTTTCATCTTATCCTCACAATGAGTAACTTGAAATGAAATTTAAAGGTCTAAACAGGAAAAATTTAAATCTGAATGTGTTGGTTGGTCAACATAATTTTAACTTGCAATTCAGTAACAGATAAATAAGTCACTTCACTGGATCTGAGCCATCTCAAAGAGAACATAGCCAATTGTACAGTCACTAGAGACTTAAAATAACCTACAGAACTTCCTGGGCTTCCCAGGTGAAGTTAGTGGTAAAGAACACACCTGCCAATGCAGGACACGTAAGAAACATAGGTTTAATCCCTGGGTTGGGAAGGTCCCCTGGAGGAGAGCATGGCAACCCACTCCAGTATTCTTGCCTAGAGAATCCCATGGACAGAGGAGTCTGGTGGGCTACAGTCCATAAGGTCTGTATGGGACAAAGAGTGAGACACCACTGAAGTGACTTAGCATGCACAGGACCTCCTTGGTGGCCTAGTGGTTAGGATTCCGGGCTTTCACCGTGGTGGGTTGGGTTCAATCCCTGGTTGGGGAGGGTCCTATAAGCTGTGAGGTGAGGTAAAGAAAAAAAATTAAAAAAATAATAATAAAGTAAACTACAGATTAAGGTTATGTTCTTATAGTCCACAAAATGTTATAGTCCACATATTCAGAAAAACATTTTTTTATGATATGTGCATGTATAAGATATATATGTAACATATATATATGTGTATATACATACACACACATATATATGGATAAATGGGGGAACTGGAATGCAAAAGTAGGAATTCAGGAAACACCTGGAGTAACAGTAACTCCAAATTTGGCCTTGGAGTACAGAATGAAGCAGGGTAAAGGCTAATAGAGTTTTGCCAAGAGAATGCACTGGTCATAGCAAACATCCTCTTCCAACAACACAAGACAAGAATCTACACATGGACATCACCAGATGGTCAACACCGAAATCAGATTGATTATATTCTTTGCAGCCAAAGATGGACAAGCTCTATACAGTCAGCAAAAACAAGACCAGGAGCGGACTGTGGCTCAGTTCATGAACTCCTTATTGCCAAATTCAGACTTAAATTGAAGAAAGTAGGGTAAACCATTAGACCATTCAGGTATGACCGAAATCAAATCCCTTATGACTATACAGTGGAAGTGACAAATAGATTTAAGGGACTAGATTTGATAGACAGAATGCTTGATGAACTATGGACGGAGGTTCGTGACACTGTACAGGAGACAGGGATCAAGACCATTCCCATGGAAAAGAAATGCAAAAAAGCAAAATGGCTGTCTGAGGAGGCCTTACAGATAGCTGGGAAAAGAAGAGAAGCGAAAAGCAAAGGAGAAAAGGAAAGATATTCCCATCTGAATGCAGAGTTCCAAAGAATAGCAAGGAGAGATAAGAAAGCCTTCCTCAGCGATCAATGCAAAGAAATAGAGGAAAACAAGAGAATGGGAAAGACTAGAGATCTCTTCAAGAAAATTAGAGATACCAAGGGGACATTTCATGCAAAGATGGGCTCGATAAAGGACAGAAATGGTATGGACCTAACAGAAGCAGAAGATATTAAGAAGAGGTGGCAAGAATACACAGAAGAACTGTACAAAAAAGATCTTCATGACCCAGATAATCACGATGGTGTGATCACTCACCTAGAGCCAGACATCCTGGAACGTGAAGTCAAGTGGGCCTTAGAAAGCATCACTATGAACAAAGCTAGTGGAGGTGATGGAATTCCAGTTGAGCTATTTGAAATCCTGAAATATGATGCTGTGAAAGTGCTGCACTCAATATGCCAGCAAATCTGGAAAACTCAGCAGTGACCACAAGACTGGAAAAGGTTAGTTTTCTTTCCAATCGCAAAGAAAGGCAATGCCAAGGAATGCTCAAACTACTGCACAATTGCACTCATCTCACATGCTAGTAAAATAATGCTCAAAATTCTCCAAGCCAGGCTTCAGCAATACGTGAACCATGAACTTCCAGATGTTCAAGCTGGTTTTAGAAAAGGCAGAGGAACCAGAGATCAAATTGCCAACATCTTTTGGATCATCAAAAAAGCAAGAGAGTTCCAGAAAAACATCTATTTCTGCTTTATTGACTATGCCAAAGCCTTTGACTGTGTGGATCACAATAAACTGTGGAAAATTCTGAAAGAGATGGGAATACAAGACCACCTGACCTGTCTCTTGAGAAACCTGTATGCAGGTCAGGAAGCAACAGTTAGAACTGGACATAGAACAACAGACTGTTTCCAAATAGGAAAAGGAGTACATCAAGGCTGTAGATTGTAACCCTGCTTATTTAACTTATATGCCGGGTACATCATGAGAAACGCTGGGCTGGAAGAAACACAAGCTGGAATCAAGATTGCCGGGAGAAATATCAGTAACCTCAGATATGCATATGACATCACCCTTATGGCAGAAAGTGAAGATGAACTAAAGAGCCTCTTGACGAAAGTGAAAGAGGAGAGTGAAAACGTTGGCTTAAAACTCAACATTCAGAAAATTAAGATCATGGCATCTGGTCCCATCACTTCATTGGAAATAGATGGGGAAACAGTAGAAACAGTGTCAGACTTTATTTTGGGGGGCTCCAAAGTCACTGCTGATGGTGATTGCAGCCATGAAATTAAAAGACGCTTATTCCTTGGAAGGAAGGTTATGACCAACCTAGATAGCATATTTAAAAGCAGAGATATTACTTTGCCAACAAAGGTCCATCTAGTCAAGGCTATGGTTTTTCCAGTAGTCATGTATGGATGTGAGAGTTGGACGGTGAAGAAAGTTGAGTGCTGAAGAATTGACGCTTTTGAACTGTGGTATTGGAGAAGACTCTTGAGAATCCCTTGGACTGCAAGAAGATCCAACTAGTCCATCCTAAAGGAGATCAGTCCTGGGTGTTCATTGGAAGGACTGATGTTGAAGCTGAAACTCCAATACTTTGGCCACCTCATGCGAAGAGTTGATTCATTGGAAAAAACCCTAATGCTGGGAAGGATTGGGGGCAGGAAGAGAAGGGGACGACAGAGGATGAGATGGCTGGATGGCATCACCGACTCGTTGGACGTGGGGTAGGCCTGGCGTGCTGCGATTCATGGGGTCGCAAAGAGTCGGACACGACTGAGTGACTGAACTGAACTGAACTGAAATGGGTATAAAGTTGTGAAAGATAAGGCAAATTTTAAATTTTTGACCATAGTTGAAACTTTGTTTTCAAAAAATAAATTTAAAATATTTAGTGTTTCTGATAAATGCATCATTGTTATATAAGATGTTAACATTAGGAGAAACTGAGTGAGAGATACACAGGACCTCTCAGTGCTTTACAACTCTTTTGTAAATTTTATATTATTTAAAATTTTTTAAGTTTTTTTAAATGGCAGGTCTTAAATACACTAGAAACACTTGTTCAGACTTTTATTGGTGTTGTGGCTAATATGTTAATAATGTTACATACAGAAAGACAAGGAAAATAGTCTCAATATGGCTATTAGGTCATTCACATTCAGCCTTATCAACTTTACCTCAGGTTGGAGTATAACATCTCCCTGACTTAGATATATGGTTATACTCAGAATTTAAATCAAATAGCAGGAGCATTGAGATATCAAGGACTCACTATGTGTCAGAAAATGATAAAGTCCCTCAACCTTTCTTCACCGGCTCCAAGTGTCTTAGAGAAAGCACAGCTTACACTCAGGAGCAGGGATCTATAGCTTCAAAAGGCAAATGTGGAAGTATTTAATACAATGATTCATTAAAATGTTGAAATAAAGAAAAGTTAATTCAGCTTTCCTTTTAGCCCAATTATTTTCCTACCTTCTTATTCACAATTGAAGCTAAAACCATTCCCCCAGGTGCCCAAGAGAAAAACTAACTCAGAAATGTATGATTTTGTAACAGAGATACAGCCTTGTTGTTTACATTCAACCCTCTTCTCCTTTGAGCCCTGCAGTTCAGGTTGATCTGAACTGTTCAGCATCAGCTCCCGCGTAGTCTCTACCTTTTGTTGTTTGCTCATATGCTTCATTCCATGCAGCACAATCAGCTTTTCCTAGTGCAAGTCAATATCTCTGGACCTTCCCTGAAGCATGCCGCCGCAACCCACATACATACAAACATATTCAAGGAGTTTTAACACCTAATACTGAACTCCAATTCTGCTCAGTTCAACAAATCAAAAACATTTTACTGTAGGCTCTAAACTAAACACTTTTATTCACAGAAAATTAAGACCAAATTTCTGAACTTGCAAAAACAGTGGGGGCATTGGCAACCTAACATAATATATTTTTTTATATTGTCCAAATTTTGCCTATTTTAGTCTGAATGGACTGGGGATTTTCTAGATCTGCTCTCCACAACTCTTTTCCCTTCACATAAAATGTCTCCCCTTTCCCTATCATTTTCTTTACAATGATCCATAAAGATGGAACCGAAGGATCTCTGTTGTGAATTTTTCCCTAAACCATACAGCAACAAATGATCTCCCCATTTTCTTTTAAAGCAAACTTTTTTACACAATTACTTCACACCTATGAAGTTTTAAGACACTAGAGACTTGCCATTACAATTCCCTAATATAATTTATTTAATGCTCCTTAGAGAATAGCTTTCAGAGAAGGCAATGGCACTCCACTCCGGTACTCTTGTCTGGAAAATCCCATGGACTGAGGAGCCTGGTAGGCTGCAGTCATGGGGTCGCTACGAGTCGGACACTTTCACTTTTCGCTTTCATGCATTGGAGAAGGAAATGGCAACCCACTCCAGTCTTCTTGCCTGGAGAATCCCAGGGATGGGGGAGCCTGGTGGGCTGCTGTCTGTGGGGTTGCACAGAGTCGGACACGACTGAAGCGACTTAGCAGCAGCAGCAGCAGAGAATAACTTGTGATGTTGCCTGTGAATAATGGCTTACAAAGACTCCAAGATTCTTTGTGCGTTTTGTTGATGAGGATCACTCTTGCAAGTCTTTAAATGTACAGGGAAGTGTCAACCACAGCTATTTCCTGCCTTAACAGTGAACAGTTACATTTACTGTTTGTAATTTTATGTTGTAGACTTAATCCATCTTCCTGTCATGTCTCCTCTTGAACTCTTCAGGAAATAAGCACTAAGCTTTCAGAGTGTGATCTCCTTTGATGTCGACCTCACTTGCCTCTTACAAACACTACCAACTGGAGGACTGGGGATGGGCCAGGGATAGAGCAACAACAGCTGTCACCTTTGTGCAGAAGTGTGCATTCCACCCCCAGCTTGGTTGAAGACCTGTTCACAAGAAAACGACCTCATCATATGGAGGAGAAGAAAGAGAGGACATGTATCAGAAAGACCCATAGGTGATATAGAGCAATGTCTTAGAAGCCCTCAGAAGAGATAGGTGTGGCTACCCTGGCACCTGGAGATATATCTAATGGGTGGAATCGAACCTGCAGAATGAATGGCATAGTGGCTGGAGGGCACAAAGTGCAGAAGATGCCTTCCAGCACTTTGGCCTATCTTAGTGCTATATTTTGGGGGCTTCCCAGGTGGTGCTGGTGGCAAAGAACTCGCCTCTCAATGCAGGAGACATAAGAGACGCAGGTTCAAACCCTGTGTCGGGAAGATCCCCTGGAGGAGGGCATGGAAACCCACTCCAGTGTTCTTGCCTGGAGAATACCATGGATAGATGAGCCTGGTGGGCTACAGTACGTAGGGTCACAAAGTGTCAGACATGACTGAACAACTTAGCATCCACACATAGTGCTGTATTTCAGAGGTGGCACCCTGAAGGAAGTGTGAACAGGTCAGAGTCCTTGCAGGAGCTCAGACACAGAGCTCAAGCCCCCTCAGCCAGCTATAGTAGGCTCCTAGCCCAGAGCCTTGAACTGGTCCTGTGTTCAGCATGAGCAAGTCGCATAAATACAGTGTAGTAGCAAGATAGATTCTGACTGTCCCTTTGTACATAGTCTTTTAAAGAAATAGTTCTCCAGCCAGCAGGAAGTGATGCCATAGTGTCTTCCTGAGCCTGTCCTCATCATAGGGTCCCCAAACAAAGCTAATAATATAAACATGAGTCCTGGGATTCTTAGGGGCGTGTGGCCCACTCCGCAAGGAACAGGACTGGGAAGTAGGGAGAGGGGCTGGTAATGGGAATCCGTTTCCAGGTTCTGGGTTGCCCCTTCTGGATAGTTCTGCTGACTTGGCAGGTCCAAGCTGTGGAGGGAGAAGGACTTAGAGAGTTTTGAGGAAGGCACTCACTCCAAAAATCAGCAGGGTTAAATGTAGAGTTCCATCATGCAGAAAGTTTTAAAAAATCTCTTTCTCCCAAGTGGTAATAGGAAGAAGTTAAAAATGTATCTTTCCCAGTTTTGCCCAGTGTTTAAATTACCTTAATGCCCTAGGGCAGAGTAAGATGTTAGGGGAAAAATTCAGGAGAATTTAGGGAATATCTCTCTTTATGGAAACCCAAGAAATGTGGGAAAACTGACCCTAGTAATAGAAATGGCTACCTTTTACTTCAGCCATCGAAATGAAATTTACAAAGTTCATGTGCTTGTCCTTGCACCTGCCTACGCTTTGGTCCCAGTTATCCAAACTGACTCGCATAGCAGTATCTATGTGATGAAGAGTGTTTCTTTCATCCTCCCCACTTTCCAATCCACATTCTCTTCTGATAACCTTATGAATAATGCTTAAAGTTGGCTCACTTAAATAATAATTTTTAACTTCCTCACTACCTATCTGAAGGTTCAAATACCTAAGTTCAGTTAGGTTCAGTCAGTCCTGTCCGACTCTTTGAGACACCATGGACTGAAGCACGCCAGGCCTCCCAGTCCATCACCAACTCCCAGAGTTTACTAAAACTCATGTCCACTAAGTTGGTGATACCATCCAAACATCTCATCCTCTATTGTACCCTTCTCCTCCTGCCCTCAATCTTTCCCAGCATCGGAGTCTTTTCAAATGAATCAGTTCTTTGCATCAGATAGGCATCAGGTATTGGAGCTTCAGCTTCAGCATTAGTCCTTCCAATAAATATTCAGGACTGATTTTCTTTAGGATGGACTGATTGGATCTCCTTGAAGTCCAAGGGACTCTCAAGAGTCTTCTCCAACACCACAGTTCAAAAGCATCAATTCTTCAGAGCTCAGCTTTCTTTATAGTCCAACACTCACATCCATACATGACTCCTGGAAAAAAATAGCCTTGACTAGACAGACCTTTGTTGGCAAAGTAATGTCTCTGCTTTTTAATATGCTGTCTATGTTGATCATAACTTTTCTTCCAAGTAGCAAGTGTCTTTTAATTTCATGGCTGCAGTCACCATCTGCAGTGATATGGGAGCCCTCCCCCAAAAAGTCTATCATTGTTTTGACTGTTTCCCCATCTATTTGCCATGAAGTGATGGGACCAGATGCCATGATCTTAGTTTTCTGAATGTTGAGCTTTAAGCCAACTTTTTCACTCTCCTCTTTCCCTTTCATCAAAGGGCTCTTTAGTTCCTCTTTTCCTTCTGCCATTAGGGTGATGTCATCTGCATATCTGAGGTTATTGATATTTCCCCTGGCAATTTTGATTCCAGCTTTTGCTTTATCCAGCCCAGGGTTTCTCATGATGTACTCTGCATACAGTTTAAATAAGCAGGGTGACAATATACAGCCTTGATGTACTCCTTTCCCTATTTGGAACCAGTCTGTTGTTCCATGTTCAGTTCTCACTATTGCTTCCTGACCTGCATACAAATTTCTCAAGAGGCAGGTCAGGTGGTCTGGTATTCCCATCTCTTTCAGAATTTTGCTCAGTTTATTGTGATCCACACAATCAAAGTTTTGGCATAGTCAATAAAGCAGAAATAGATGTATTTCTGGAACTCTCTTGCTTTTTCAATGATCCAAAAGATGTTGGCAATTTGATCTCTGGTTCCTCTGCCTTTTCTAAATCCAGCTTGAACAGGTGGAAATTCATGGTCACATCCTGTTGAAGCCTGGCTTGGAGAATTTTGAGCATTAGTTTATTAGCGTGTGAGATGAGTGCAACTGTGCAGTAGTTTGAGCATTCTTTGGCATTGCCTTTCTTCGGGATTGGAATGAAAATGGAACTTTTCCAGTTCTGTGGCCACTGCTGAGTTTTCCAGATTTGCTGGCATATTGAGTGAAGCACTTTCAAAGCATCATCTTTCAGGATTTGAAATAGCTCAACTGAAATTCCATCACCTCCACTAGCCTTGTTCATAGTGATGCTTCCTAAGGCCCATTTGACTTTGCATTCCAGGATGTCTGGCTCTAGATGAGTGATCACATCATCAAGATTATCTGGGTCATGAAGATCTTTTCTGCATAGTTCTTCCGTGTATCTTGCCACCTCATCATAATATCTTCTGCTTCTGTTAGGTCCATACCATTTCTGTCGTTTATTGTGCCCATCTTTGCAACAAATGTTCCCTTGGTATCTCTAATTTTCTTGAAGAGATCTCTAGTCTTTCCCATTCTATTGTTTTCCTCTATTTCTTTGCATTGATCACTGAGGAAGTCTTTCTTTTCTCTCCTTGCTATTCTCTGAAACTCTGCATTCAAATGGGTATATCTTTCCTTTAATCCTTTGCCTTTCACATCTCTTCTTTTCATAGCTATTTGTAAGGCCTCCTCAGATAGCCATTTTGCCCTTTTGCATTTTTTTTCTTGGGGATGGTCTTGATCTCTGCCTCCTATACAATGTCACCAACCTCCATCCATAGTTCTTCAGGCACTCTGTCTATCCAGTCTAATCCCTTGAATCTATTTCTCACTTCCACTGTGTAACCGTAAGGGATTTGATTTAGATCATACCTGTATGGTATAGTGGTTTTCCCTACTTTCTTCAATTTAAGTCTGAATTTGGCAATAAGGAGTTCATGAACTGAGTCACAGTCAGCTCCCAGTCTTGTTTTTTCTCACTATATAAAGCTTCTCCATCTTTGGCTGTAAAGAATATCATCAATCTGATTTTGGTATTGACCATCTGGTGATGTCCATGTGTAGTCTTCTCTTGTATTGTTGGAAGAGGGTGTTTACTATGACCAGTGCATTCTCTGGTCATAGTAAAACTCTACTGGCAAAACTCTATTAGCCTTTGCCCTGCTACATTTTGTACTCCAAGGCCAAGTTTGTCCATTACTCCAGGTATTTCTTGACTTCCTACTTTTGCATTCCAGTCCCCTATAATGAAAAGGACATCTTTTTTGGGTGTCAGTTCTAGAAGGTCTTGTAGGTCTTCATAGAACTGTTCAACTTCAGCTTCTTCGGTGTTACTGGTTGGGGCATAGACTTGAATTACCGTGATATTGAGTGGTTTGCCTTGGTAGCGAACGGAGATCATTCTGTCGTTTTTGAGATTGCATCCAAGTACTGCGGTTCAGACTCTTTTGTTGACTATCATGGCCACTCCATTGCTTCTAAGGGATTCCTACCCACAGTAGTATATATAATGGTCATCTGAGTTAAATTCACCCATTCCAGTCCATCCTACTTCACTGATTCCTAAAATGTCAATGTTTATTCTTGCCATCTCTTGTTTGACCACTTCCAATTTGTCTTGATTCATGGAACTAACATTCCAGGTTCCTATGCAATATTGCTTTTTACAGCATCGGACTTTGCTTCTATCACCAGTCACATCCACACTGGGTGTTGTTTTTGCTTTGGCTCTGTCTCTTCATTCTTTCTGGAGTTATTTCTCCACTTATCTTCAGTAACATATTGGGCACCTATAGACCTGGGGAGTTCATCTTTCGGGAGTTCATCTTTCAGTGTCCTATCTTTTGCCTTTTCACACTGTTCATGGGGTTCTCAAGGCAAGAATGCTGAAGTGGTTTGCCATTCCCTTCTCCAGTGGACCACGTTTTTTCAGGACTCTCCACCATGACCTGTGTGTCTTGTGTGGCCATACATGGCATGGCTCATAGTTTCATTGTGTTAGACAAGGTTCTGGTCCATGTGATCAGATTGGTTAGTTTTTTTTATGATTGTTGTTTTCAGTCTGGCTGCCCTCTAATGGAGAAGGATAAGAGGCTTATAGAAGCTTCCTGATGGGAAGGACTGACTGAGGGGGAAATTGAATGTGTAGAAATACCTCAGCTGTACACATTCACTTCCTGTGTCAGTTGAGAGTGCTGCATATGAAAAGGTTCCTAATAAAAAACCACTCAGAAAAGTCTCAATATTACTTCTTCTCTGCTTCAGATAACCTCTGTTTTATGATTGATTTCAGCCACAAACCTCCCCCGCCACATGAGAGGATTTAGCCTTCAAACTGGAATTTGGAGCATCGTCATGCCTGCATTCCTGAAATACAGCTCCCCACTTTCCTATTTGGGATCCTTCCACAGACCCTATTAACATGCAATTACATGAGGCTCTATTATTGTCCACGGAACAAATTGTGGACCAAAAAACTAAAATACTCAGTGCTGTTTAAATGTATAAATATGCACAACAGCTCATTGTGTTTTTTATTATATTAATAGCATGCTTTTTCACTGTGATACTGCCAAACCCCCTGGTAGTTCAAAGCCAGGAACATTCACTCTAGAAAAAGAGGAAGAGTTGCTCCAGGTTATGTCCATGACCCTTTGTAAAAATGTTGTCAGCTTCTTTGCCTAAAGCAGCACAAAAGAGTGTATGCACAAGAACAAAACTCTGGATCAACCTAACCAGGGTCCATTGCACTAACCTATGGCTTTGTTATTCTGCTTCCTTATCTGCAAAGCAAATATTATACCCAATACAGTTCAGAGGGCTAAATGAGGTTAATTTAAAGCACTTAGGTCACTGCCTGAGTCATATTGGTGTTAGCTATCTTTACTTTCATTTGAGTGAGGCAATCATAGTGTGTTTATAACTTACTTATCCACAAGATGGGCTTTCCAGATAGCAGTGTTCAAGAATCTGTCAGCTAATACAGGAGATGCAAGAGACTCAGTTTCAATCCCTAGGTTAGGTAAGATCCTCTGGAGAAGGAAATGGCTACCCACTCCTGTATTCTTTCCTGGGAAATCCCATGGACAGAGTAGTCTGGCAGGCTACCATCCACGGGGTCGCAAAAAGTTGGACATGACTGAGGGACTGAACATGCTCGTACACCCACAGAATTAATATAAAGAAAAATTCATTTTTGCAGTCTAAGTTGCTAAAAGAAATTGAAATTAAAATAGTAAAATTGTCAATAATTTGTGTTTCCTTGACTCAGCCCTTTGGACATTTCAGCCAGCTTAGTTCTGTGGTTCTCCATGTATCCTTCCTAGGCCAGCAGCATTAGCATCACCTGGGGAAGGAGCTAGAAACGCACATTCTTGGGCCTCACTCTGGGGCTCACTGAAAACCACTGTTTTAGTGCGGTTAGAGGAAAACCAACCAAAGCACTGTACTTAGCATCATGTAGGGGGGGAAAAAGAAATCTGATATTGATACTTTCCTCATTTTCAAATGTTTCTGCTTATAGAAATCAGATATAACTATATGTTTAAAAATAAAGTTGAACATTTTTTTCACAAGGTATTTCCTCTGTTGTATTCTGTGTTTAGGGAGGTGCTCATCCCTGAACTCTAATGTACACCCAGAATCAGCCTGTTTTCTCCCATCTGTCTCTCTTCTCACCCCCGTGTCCCCTGGACCCTAGTCTCCTTTCTGTCCTCACAGAATTGTTTTCTCCACAGCCCTCAGCCTGCTCTGTTTTATATGTGCATCCAAATGTACTCACTAACACAGGCCTCTTCTCCTTTCCATTCAAACAGTTGGAGCCTCCATCACTACCAGAGAACCCAGAGAAGCTCCAAGGGCCAAAGACAGTCTGTGTAAGAGTCTCCATGTTAGCCGTGTTCACACTATTCCTTCTGCCTAGAATGGTATTCATATTTTTACATCTTCACACTGTCTCTTCTGAAGATCTTTTTCTTAGATATCATTCCTCGGGAGTCTTTCTATGACCACTCATCAAAAATGGCCACTCGCCTCCCTCCAAGAACTCTCCAATCCATTCTTCTGCTTTATTTATTTTAAAATTAATTACTTCTACCCCTTATATTACATAATTCTTAATTGACCACCTTTGACCTTAGGTTCTAAACAGGTCTTTGCTCCAAACCAGTACGTAACAAATAACAGGCACACAATGAAATGAGCATTCTAACTTAAAACTTTGAAATGCCTTTTTCTATAAAAATTAGTATATACACAATACTTACTTCAAGACACAAACATTCATTAAGTGCCTAATGCCTCTGGGCATTTGACAAAGCACTGGGTAGGAAGAATATCAGGCTAATTTCCCTGCATTCTAAGAATGTGCACCCTAATGGTCATAGATATAGTAACAACAGTATGCACAGTGACTTGTGAATGCTAAGGCCAATTCCACAGATCAGGAAAGGTTTTTAAGAAGAAATTATAAAATTTGCATCTATTTTGAAACTGATAAATACGTTTTCAAGAGGCAAACATTTATATTTTGTGTAACTATTGCAAATAGCATGCTTTATTCAGATTAGTTCAAGTCACACTTTCAATAGCAAAATAGATTTGCCTCCTTTACTCTTTCTTTTAAATAAAGAGTTCATTAACTTAAAAGCATATCAAATATATCTTGGAGACATCTTCTCACTGAAGTCTCTTAACATCCTTCTATCCTCTTGATACAGAGATCAGAAAGTCGTTTGACTTCTCCCTCTCCTTCAGCTCTCACATCCAAGCTATCCTTCAGTCATATCCATGGGATCTCATGAATTTCTTAAATCTATTTTCTCCCTATACATTCTCATTGTCAGTATCTTCTCTTTAGCTCTCATAATTTCTTTCTAAACAATTAGAACAACTTCCTAACTATTTCTCTGAATGTTGTTTTCATCCCTTCTAAACATCTACAGGGTAACATCAGAGTGTGCTCTTTGGGCAAAATGAATCAGATTGCACTGATTACATTTCTCCTTTGTTTGAACTCTTTATCATTATCCCTATCTGTAGAATAATCATGTATCCCAAAATGTTGGTCCAAATGCAGTCCAGTTTTACAATTCGTTGTCCTAGTGTGATTATTTGTAGTGTTCCTTTTGCTCTTATAAGGGTCTGGTTTGAATAACAAATTATATAATTGCTCTTTTCATTGCCTTCATTATTTAGTTTGAATTCTATATTTTGTGTATGCAAAGACTTCACTCAAAATATGAATCTTTCTATTAGGAGAAATAAGATTGATCTCATACTCTAATTTGTCTGTTGTAAAATCTGAGTGCATCAAAATCATGGACTGTGTCTTAAACATTTTTGTCCACCTAATTTTCAACACCATCTTTGGCAGTGAATAGGCATTTAATGATGATTATCAAATTTTGAATAGTTATATTTACAATTAAAGTTTTGTTATTAGTGATTGTTGTTGTTCAGTCACTAAGTCCCATCTCACTCTTTGCAAGACATAGACTGCAGCATGCCAGGCTTCCCTGTCCTTCACTGTCTCCTGGAATTTGCTCAAATTCATGATTGAATCAGTGATGCCATCTCCAACCATCTCATCCTCTGCTGCCTCCTTCTTTTGCCCTCAATCTTTCCCAGCATTAAGATCTTTCCCAATGAGTCAGCTCTTTGTATCAGGTGGCCGAAGTATTGGAGCTTCAGCTTCAGTCCTTCCAATGAATATTCAGGATTGATTTGCTTTGGATTGACTGGTTTAATCTCCTTTCAGTCCAAGGGATAGTCCAAGTGTATTATCCTCTGATTACTGGGCATAGCCATATGGTTTTTGACCTTATTTTAAATACGCTTATTTATTCTAACAACAAACTATTATTGACCACCTTCTCTGTACCAGATGAGCAATGCCTTGGTAATACTTGGAGCCAGAGAAACTGAAAAAAAAAAAAAAAAAAGAAAGAAACAAAACAGAGGTGTAACCACATAAGGGCACAAGTGTTACAAGAAGGTACAGCAAGGGCACAAAAGAGGACATGATCAAACATCAGGGAGCACAGAGAAAAGAATAGCTTCATGAAAGAAAGGACAATTGAACTGAGTCCTGGAAGATGTGCCATTGTTTCTCTGAGGGACAATTTGGGGGAGGCTATCTTGCCTGTAAAGAATCTGCCTGCAATATGGGAGACAAAGATCTGTCTAGTCAAAGCTTTGGTTTTTCCAGTAGTATGTATGGATGTGAGAGTTGGGCTATAAAGAAGGCTGAAAACAGAAGAATTAATGATTTTGAACTCTGGTGTTGGGGAAGACTCTTGAGAGTCCTTTGGACTACAAGGAGATCAAACCAATCAATCCTAAAGGAAATCAATCCTGAATATTCATTGGAAGGACTGATGCTGAAGCTGAAGCTCTAATACTTTGGCCACCTGATGTGAAGAATGGGCTCATTGGAAAAGACCCTGATGCTGGGAAAGATTGAAGGTAGGAGGAAAAGGGGATGACAGAAGATGAGATGGTTGGATGGCATCACTGACTTGATGGACATGAGTTTGAGTAAGTTCTGGGATATGGTGAAGGACAGGAAAGCCTGGCGTGCTGCATTCCATGGGGTCACAGAGTCGTACATAACTGAGTGACTAAACAACAGCAACTCCACATTTATTGGAGTTAGTTCTTCTAGATTTTGAGTTCTAGGCAAGGAACTGTAAATAGTGACCTGAATGGGACAAGCTCTCCTCAAGGAGTCATGGCTCCAGAGAGGAAAGCAAATTCAACCTCACCTTGATTGCATAGAAATGTGAAGCTTTACAGTGTTCTTTATTGCCTTTAACCTTACTATGTTCATTTTTTCTTTTTGGTACCAGATCAGAACTTTCTGACATATTTCAATTATTAAATTAGGTCTAGGATATATTAGGTGCCTCAGATGGGGTAAAACATCTGCCTGCATCATGGGAGACCTGGGTTTTATCCCTGGGTCAGGAAGATCCCCTGGAGAAGGGAATGGCTACCCACTCCAGTATTCTTGCCTGAAGAGTCACTTGGACAGAGGAGCCTATTGGGCTACAGTCCACGGTGTTGCAAAGAGTCGGACAGGACTGAGTGACAAATGCTTTTACCTTTTTCAGGAGATGTTAAAGCTTCAGCAGCAAAACCACTTCAAACTTTCTCTTACCTCACATTAGGCTGGACATGTCACTCCAAAGAGCAGCAGTGAGAAGAGGGAGGACTATGTCCCTGGAGAGACCTCTCTCTCCCCTCCTTTGGAGTCTGTAGAGATGAATTTAGGCACCGGTTGCCTGTACATGATGTGAGCACATCCTTGATCCATTTGTTTTCTTCCAGTTCTATCAATTAATGGTAACCTTTGCTGATACTGGTGGCAAAGCTGGTAAAGAATTCGCCTGCAATGTGGGAGACCTGGGTTCGAGCCCTGCATTGGGAAGATCCCCTGGAGAAGGAAAAGGCTACCCACTCCACTATCCTGGCCTATCCATGGGGTTGCAAAGAGTCGGACATGACTGAGAGACTTTCACTTCACTTCATTTTGCTGATACTTGGCTCTGTGCATGGTGTTTGTGGGCAGTGTCACTTTCTCCTGGTCTCTTGTTCCTTATGGAGCAGAGGTGTCATCCTTCACATAGCCCTACTCTATGCGCTTCAGTAGTGAATCTCCCAGGAGCTCTACACCTCTCTACTCCAAGCTCTGTCCTCCTTCACTGGAGGTATAGGAGGTTCTGGGTGTGATCTCCTTGCTCCAGGGCTGCAGGGAACTGTAGTGGTGAGATGCT
Organism: Giraffa tippelskirchi; assembly: GCF_054371585.1. Taxonomy (NCBI): domain Eukaryota; kingdom Metazoa; phylum Chordata; class Mammalia; order Artiodactyla; family Giraffidae; genus Giraffa; species Giraffa tippelskirchi. The sequence goes on along the minus strand of NC_137275.1, from coordinate 75,898,834 downwards.
TATCCAAGCCTTCTCAGGCACACACCATCTCTGTCCTTTCAAGGACTTTAGGTGACATGTGGCTTCCATCATCAGAAATCTCTAAATCAGAAACTGGCCCTAGTCACTACGTGTACATGATTTAGATGGTTAAGAGTCTGCTTGCAACGCACAAGGCTTGGGTTTGATCCCTGGGTCAGGAAGATCTCCTGGAGAAGGAAATGGCTACCCACTAAAGTATTCTTACCTAGAGAATTCCATGGACAAAGAAGCCTGGAGGGCTACAGTTGGGGGGTTATAAAGAGTCAGACATGACTGATTGATTAACACTTTAACTATGTCTACATTCCTCTTTTAACTAATGGATCCATGTCAATTTTGTGACCACATCAAAAAAATTTATAGATCCTGTAACTCAGCAACCATCCAACCAAGGCAACAGACACAATCTCTTGTGCTGGACACCTTAACTCTGTGAGTGATTTTCTTAGAGCCAGATCCAACTTAGCTATCCAGATCTCTCTTTATCTCTATAGTATAGAATTAAATAGTTTTGTCTTTAAGTGAATTCCAGAGAAAAATGTCTAACCCCAGTTGTTGGTGAATCTCTTCTAGAATGTGGATTCTTTACTGTTCATTCCTCAGTTTGGGGTCTTTGCCAAAATTTGGGAATAAGGGAAACTCACAGACAACAACCTATTAAATAAATAATTATAAAATACCATGCTCTGTGCAACAATGTATGAAAAGTATAAGCACATACAAACTATAGAGAATAATACTGAGTAGGCCATAATTAAAAATAGGGAAAACAAGAGGAAAGAATTTATGCAAATCAGAATAAATTTCCCAACAAAAGTCAAGTTTGAGTTGTGTTTTCAAGAATGAGTAGGAATTCATTAAAGAGATTCTGGTGTTTCTGCTAAGAATATTATTTTAATAATCCATCTGGCTACCCTATATAAAGTAGAATTTAGATATGCAGGATAATATTGTATAGCTTAACAGTGAGAGGCATAAGCAGGTCCATGAATTTGAGAAAGTCACTGGGAACTATGCTCTATCACTCATCTCCTCTCTAGGACCAAATGACTTTTTCTTTGATTCTTCACTTCTCTCTCTGTAAATTGGTTTCTCGGCTCACCCAACCTGCTTGGCCATGGCTAATCAGTTACCTCAACAGGCAAATGAGACTGACCTTCCAGTTCAGTTCCCCAAGGACAACTGTCTAACCAGTTGTCTCTAAAATTCCCTGAAGAAAAATGCTGAGAACCTGGACAGATGTCATGAATCCACTTCTAATCCAATTACATAAGGCCAAGGTGTGACTATAAATGGGCATAAAGTAGTTCATGTGAGGAGGCTGTGGACAAAGAAAAGTTTGTACTAGGAGGAATGCATAGGAAGGAAATGGCCAGGTATGTTTTGCAGTAACTCGGCAATGCCAAGTTACTGTCTTTTTTAATCGTTGGAATATTGATTGTGTGAATGGTGGACATGCAGTAAGAAAAAGGCATGAGGTTCTGCTCTAAAGTTGTTTTTCATTTTTAAATTATGCTTAATTTTGTTTATGATGTAATAAGAACTGAATCTATTAATAGGCAGAATGAGGAACTATCTATAGAGTAAATTTGAGAATGAATTAATGGTGGTAGTTAGAGTTTAATTGCTACAGAAAACTACAGTTCAGTTGCTCAGTTGTGTCTGACTCTTTGCGACCCCATGGACTGCAGCACGCCAGGCCTCCCTGCCCATCACCAACTCCCAGAGTTTACTCAAACTCATGTCCATTGAGTCAGTGATGCCATCCAACCATCTCATCCTCTGTCATCCCCTTTTCCTCCTGCCTTCAATCTTTCCCAGCATCAGGGTCTTTTCCAATGAGTCCATTCTTCACATAATGTGGCCAAATTATTGGAATTTTAGCTTCAACATCAGTCCTTCCAATGAAAATTCAGGACCAATTTCCTTTAGGATGGACTGATTGGACCTCCTTGCCATCAAAGAGACTCTTAAGAGTCTTCTCCAACACCACATCAATTCTTTGGTGTTCAAAAGCATCAGTTTTTCTGTGCTCAGCTTTCTTTATAGTCCAAATCTCATATCAATACATGACTACTGGAAAAACCATAGCCTTGACTAAATGGAACTTTGTTGGCAAAGTAATGTCTCTGCTTTTTAATATGCTGTCTAGGTTGGCCATAGCTTTTCTTCTAAGGAGTAAGTGTCTTTTAATTTCATGGCTGCAGTAACCATCTGTGGTGATTTTGGACTCCTCCCCAAAAAAGTCTGTCACTGTTTCCACTGTTTCCCCATCTGTTTGTCATGAAGTGATGGGACCAGATGCCATGATCTTAGTTTTCTGAATGTTGAGATTTAAGCCAAATTTTTCACTCTCTTCTTTTATTTTCATGAAGAGGATCTTTAGTTGTTCTTTGCTTTCTATCATAAGGATGGTATCATCTGCATATCTGAGGTTATTGATATTTCTCCCGGCAGTCTTGATTCCAGCTTGTGATTTTCATCCAGTCCAGGGTTTCTCATGATGTACTTACAATGCACATAAGTTAAATAAGCAGGGTAACAATATGCAGGCTTGATGTACTCCTTTCCCTCTTTGGAACCAGTCTGTTGTTCCATGTTCAGTTCTAACTGTTGCTTCCTGACCTGCATACAGATTTCTCAAGAGGCAGATCGGGTGGTCTGGTATTCCCATCTCTTTAAGAACTTTCCACAGTTTGTGGTGATCCACATAGTCAAAGGCTTTGGCATAGTCAATAAAGCAGAACTAGATGTTTTCTGGAACTCTCTTGCTTTTTCGATAATCCAATGGATGTTGGCTATTTGATCTCTGGTTCCTCTTCCTTTTCTAAAACCAGATTGAACATCTGGAATTTCATGGTTCATGTACTGTTGAAGCCTGACTTGGAGAATTTTGAGCATCACTTTAGTAGCATGTGAGATGGGTGAAATTGTGTGGTAGTTTGAGCATTCTTTGGCATTGCCTTTCTTTGGGATTGGAATGAAAATGGACCTTTTCCAGTCCTGTGGCCACTACTGAGTTTTCCAAATTTGGTGACATATTGAGTGCAGCACTTTCACAGCATCATCTTTTTAGGATTTTAAATAGCTCAACTGGAATTCCATCACCTCCACTAACTTTGTTCATAATGATGTTTCCTAAGGCCCACTCAACTTCACACTCCAGGATGTCTGGCTCCAGGTGAATGATCACACCATCGAGATTATCTGGTTCATTAAGATCTTTTTTGCATAGTTCTTCTGTGTATTCTTGCCACCTCTTCTTAATATCTTCTGCTTCTGTTAGGTCCATACCATTTCTGTCCTTTATTGAGCCCATCTTTGCATGAAATGTTACCTTGGTGTCTCTAATTTTCTTGAAGAGATATGTAGTCTTTCCCATTCTATTGTTTTCCTCTATTTCTTTGCATTGATCACTGAGGAAGGCTTTCTTATCTCTCCTTTCTATTCTTTGGAACTCTGCATTCAAATGTGCATATCTTTCCTTTTCTCCTTTGCCTTTCCCTTATCTTCTTTACACAGCTATTTGTAAGGCCTCCTCAGACAGCCATTTTGCCTTTTTGCATTTTTTTTTCTTGGGGATGGTCTTGATTCCTGTTTCCTGTACAATGTCATGAACCTCTATCCATAGTTCAGCAGGCATTCTGTCTATCCAATCTAATCCCTTAAATCTATTTCTCACTTACATTGTATAATCATAAGGGATTTAATTTAGGTCGTACCTGAGTGGTCTAGTGGTTTTCCCTACTTTCTTCAATTTAAGTCTGAATTTGGCAATAAGAAGTTCATGATCTGAGCCACAGTCCACTCCCGGTCTTGTTTTTGCTGACTGTATAGAGCTTCTCCATCTTCTGATTTCGGTGTTGACCATCTGGTGATGTCCATGTGTAGAGTCTTCTCTTGTGTTGTTGGAAGAGGATGTTTGCTATGACCAGTGCATTCTCTTGGCAGAACTCTATTAGCCTTTGCCCTGCTTCATTCTGTACTCCAAGGTCAAATTTGCCTGTTACTCCAGGTGTTTCTTGACTTCCTACTTTTGCATTCCAGTCCCCTATAATGTAAAGGACATCTTTTTTGGGTGTTAGTTCTAGAAGGTCTAGTAGGTCTTCATAGAACCGTTCAACTTCAGCTTCTTCAGCATTACTGGTCAGGGCATAGACTTGGATTACTGTGATATTGAATGGGTTGCCTTGGAAACGAAGAGAGATCATTCTGTCATTTTTAAGATTGCATCCAAGTACTGCATTTCAGACTCTTTTGTTGACTATGATGGCTATCCCATTTCTTCTAAGGGATTCTTGCCACAGTAATAGATATAATGGTCATCTGAGTTACATCACCCATTCCAGTTCATTTTAGTTCACTGATTTCTAAAATGTCAATGTTCACTCTTGCCATCTCCTGTTTGACCACTTCCAATTTGCCTTGATTCATGGACCTAACATTCCAGGTTCCTATGCAATATTGCTCTTTACAACATTGGACTTTGCTTCTATCACCAGTCACATTCACAGCTGGGTGTTGTTTTTGCTTTGGCTCTGTCCCTTCATTCTTTCTGGAGTTATTTCTCCACTGATCACCAGTGGCATACTGGGCACCTATGGACCTGGGGAGTTCATCTTTCAGTGTCCTATCTTTTTGCCTTTTCACACTGTTCATGGGGTTCTCAAGGCAAGAATACTGAAGTGGTTTGCCATTCTCTTCTCCAGTGGACCACATTTTTTTCAGAACTCTCCACCATATGCATCAATCAGTCTTTGTGTCCCTACATGGCATGGCTCACGCTTTCATTGAATTAGACAAGGCTGTCCCCATGTGATCAGGTTGGTTCAGTTCAGTTCAGTTCAGTTCAGTCGCTCAGTCGTGTCCGACTCTTTGCAACCCCATGAACTGCAGCACGCCAGGCCTCTCTGTCCATCACCAACTCCCGGAGTCTACCCAAACCCATGTTCATCGAGTCGGTGATGCCATCCAACCATCTCATCCTCTGTCGTCCCCTTCTCCTCCCGCCCCCAGTCCTACCCAGCATTAGGGTCTTTTCCAATGAGTCAACCCTTCGCATGAGGTGGCCTAAGTATTGGAGTTTCAGGTTCAACATCAGACCTTCCAATGAACACCCAGGATTGATCTCTTTTAGGATGGATTGATTGGATCTCCTTGCAGTCCAAGGGACTCTCAAGAGTCTTCTCCAGCACCACAGTTCAAAAGCATCAATTCTGCGGCACTCAGCTTTCTTCACCGTCCAACTCTCACATCCATACATGACCACTGGAAAAACCATAGCCTTGACTAGACGGACTTTTGTTGGCAAAGTAATGTCTCTGCTTTCAAATATGTTATCTAGGTTGGCCATAACCTTCCTTCCAAGGAGTAACCGTCTTTTAATTTCATGGCTGCAGTCACCATCAGCAGTGATTCTGGAGCCCAAAAAAATAAAGTCTGACACTGTTTCCACTGTTTCCCCATCTATTTCCCATGGAGTGATGGGACCAGATGCCATGATCTTAGTTTTCTGAATGTTGAGCTTTAAGCCAACTTTTCCACTCTCCTCCTTCACCTTCATCAAGAGGCTCTTTAGTTCTTCTTCACTCTCTGCCATAAGAGTGGTATCATCTGCATATCTCAGGTTATTGATATTTCTCCTGGCAATCTTGATTCCAGCTTGTGTTTCTTCCAGCCCAGCATTTCTCATGATGTACTCTGCATATAAGTTAAATAAGCAGGGTGACAATATACAGCCTTGACGGACTCCTTTTCCTATTTGGAACCAGTCTGTTGTTCCATATCCAGTTCTAACTGATGCTTCCTGACCTGCATACAGGTTTCTCAAGAGACAGGTCAGATGGTCTGGTATTCCTATCTCTTTCAGAATTTTCCACAGTTGATTGTGATCCACACAGTCAAAGGCTTTGGCATAGTCAATAAAGCAGAAATAGATGTTTTTCTGGAACTCTCTTGCTTTTTCGATGATCCAGCGGATATTGGCAATTTGATCTCTGGTTCCTCTGCCTTTTCTAAAACCAGCTTGAACATCTGGAAGTTCACGGTTCATGTATTGCTGAAGCCTGGCTTGGAGAATTTTGAGCATTACTTTACTAGCATGTGAGATGAGTGCAATTGTGCGGTAGTTTGAGCATTCTTTGGCATTGCCTTTCTTTGGGATTGGAAGGAAAACTGACCTTTTCCAGTCCTGTGGCCACTGCTGAGTTTTCCAAATTTGCTGGCGTATCGAGTGTAGCACTTTCACAGCATCACCTTTGAGGATTTGAAATAGCTCAACTGGAATTCCATCACCTCCACTAGCTTTGTTTGTAGTGATGCTTTCTAAGGCCCACTTGACTTCACATTCCAGGATGTCTGGCTCTAGGTGAGTGATCACACCATCGTGATTATCTGGGTCATGAAGATCTTTTTTGTACAGTTCTTCTGTGTATTCTTGCCACCTCTTCTTAATATCTTCTGCTTCTGTTAGGTCCATACCATTTCTGTCCTTTATCGAGCCCATCTTTGCATGAAATGTTCCTTTGGTATCTCTAATTTTCTTGAAGAGATCTCTAGTCTTTCCCAACCTGTTGTTTTCCTCTATTTCTTTGCACTGATCGCTGAGGAAGGCTTTCTTATCTCTCCTTGCTATTCTTTGGAACTCTGCATTCAGATGGGAATATCTTTCCTTATCTCCTTTGCTTTTCGCTTCTCTTCTCTTCCCAGCTATCTGTAAGGCCTCCTCAGACAGCCATTTTGCTTTTTTGCATTTCTTTTCCATGGGGATTTTCTTGATCCCTGTCTCTTGTACACTGTCACGAACCTCTGTCCATAGTTCATCAGGCACTCTATCAGGTCTAGTCCCTTAAATCTATTTCTCACTTCCACTGTATACTCATAAGGGATTTGATCTAGGTCATACCTGAATGGTCTAGTGGTTTTCCCTACTTTCTTCAATTTAAGTCTGAATTTGGCACTAAGCAGTTCATGATCTGAGCCACAGTCTGCTCCTGGTCTTGTTTTTGCTGACTGTATAGAGCTTCTCCATCTTTGGCTGCAAAGAATATAATCAATCTGATTTCGGTGTTGACCATCTGGTGATGTCCACGTTAGAGTCTTCTCTTACATTGTTGGAATAGGGTGTTTGCTATTACCAGTGCGTTCTCGTGGCAAAACTCTGTTAGCCTTTGCCCTGCTTCATTCTGTACTCCAAGGCCAAACTTGCCTGTTATGCCAGGTGTTTCTTGACTTCCTACTTTTGCATTCCAGTCCCCTATAATGAAAAGGACATCTTTTTTGGGTGTTAGTTCTGGAAGGTCTTGTAGGTCTTCATAGAACCGTTCAATGAGCTTCTTCGGCATTACTGGTCGGGGCATAGACTTGGATTACCGTGATATTGAATGGTTTGCCTTGGAAACAAACAGAGATCATTCTGTCGTTATTGAGATTGCATCCAAGTACTGCATTTTGGACTCTTTTGTTGACCATGATGGCTACGCCATTTCTTCTAAGGGATTCTTGCCCACAGTAGTAGATATAATGGTCGTCTGAGTTAAATTCACCCATTCCAGTCCATCTTAGTTCGCTGATTCCTATAATGTCGACGTTCACTCTTGCCATCTCCTGTTTGACCACTTCCAGTTTGCCTTGATTCATGGCCTTAACATTCCAGGTTCCTATGCAATATTGCTCTTTACAGCATTGGACTTTGTGTCTATCACCAGTCATATCCACAGTTGGGTATCGTTTTTGCTTTGGCTCCATCCCATCATTCTTTCTGGAGTTATTTCTCCACTGATCCCCATTAGCATATTGGGCACCTACTGACCTGGGGAGTTCATCTTTCAGTGTCCTATCTTTTGTCTTTTCATACTGTTCATGGGGTTCTCAAGGCAAGAATACTGAAGTGGTTTGCCATGCCCTTCTCCAGTGGACCACATTCTGTCAAACCTCTCCACCATGACCCATCCGTCTTGGGTGGCCCCACACAGCATGGCTTAGTTTCATTGACATAGACAAGGCTGTGGTCCATGTGATCAGATTAGCTAGTTTTCTTTAATTTTAGTTTTAGTGTGTCTGCCCTCTGATGCCCTCTCGCAACACTTACCGTCTTACTTGGGTTTCTCTTACCTTGGGCCTTGGATAATTTCTCTCGCCACCGCCACCGCTGGCCCCAGCCCCCCGTGGGCCTCGCCCCTGTCGGCCGCCACCCCCGGCTCCCAGCCTGGTTAGTTTTTTGTGATTGTTGTTTTCAGTCTGTCTGCCCTCTGATGGGGAAGGATAAGAGGCTTATGGAAGCTTCCTGATAGGAGAAACTGAGTGAGGGGGAAACTGGGTGTTGTTCTGATGGGTGGGGCCATTCTCAGTGAATTTTTAATCCAATTATCTGTTGATGGGTGTAGCTGTGTTCCCTCCCTGCTATTTACCTGGGGCCAAACTATGGTGGAGGTAATGAAGATAACGGCTAACTCCTTCAAAAGATCCCAGGCACACATCACTACAGTCACTGCCCCCACCCCACAGCAGGCCACCACCGTGGGACACATGCCTCTGCAGGAGACTCCTGGACACTCCCAGGAAGTCTGGGTCAGTCTCTTGTGAGGTCACTGCTCCTTTCTCCTGGGTCCTGGCACACACAAGTTTCTGTTTGTACCCTCCAAGAGTCTGTTTCCTAGTCCTGTGTAAGTTCTGACAGCTCTATGGTGGGCTTAATGGCGAGCTCCTCCAAGAGGACTTATGCCATACCCACGTCTGCTGAACCCAGAGCCCCTGTCCCAGTGAGAGTCCACTACTGACCCATACCTTCACAGGAGATGCTTAAACACAGTTCTGTCTCAGTCTCTTTGGGGTTCCTGGTGCACACAAGGTTTGTTTGAGCCCTCTGAACGTCTCTGGTGGGAATGGGGTTTGATTCTAAACAGGAATTCGCCCCTCCTACCCACTTGCTGGGGCTTCTCCTTTGCCCTTGGACGTGGGATATCTCCTCACAGCTTGTCCAGCACCGTGCAGCTGCTGCTCCAGCGCCTGCCATCTTGCTGGGGTTTCTCTGCCCTTGAATGTGGGATATCTCCTCATGGCGCTCCAGCGAAGTGCTGACACTGCTCCTGACCTTGGCTGTGGGGTATCTCTTCATGGCCACCCCAGCAAGGCTGCTGCTCCAGCGCCTCACTGCACCACTCCAGCGCTGCACAGCCTCCGCGCTGAAGAAGAAAACTTAGGGGACCCAAAAGAATAATGTTTAAAAATTAATGTTTTATTTCAAGAAAGTGACACAATATGATGACAACATTAAAATAAGTAAAGCATCAGAGCCAATGACTATTTCCTGACAAGGAGTTCAGAGAGGTCAGTTGTGGGCTCCTGTCCTTCTTTTGAACCAGCGAGGGAGCACGTGAGTCACTAAGCTTCATTAATTTCTTATAAAAACTTTGCCCCATAATAGCTAATTCCAATGGCCTTGGAACTGGCCTTATTTGTTGAGCTATATTAAGAGATCAACCTCCCTGTCCCTGATACCTATGTAAGGCATGACATGTGGTGATAAGTAGCATTGTTCTATAATCCTGAGGATGAGACAAGTTTCCAGAGGGTTTGTATTAGCTTGTCAGTATTGTTTGTTAATAACTAGGCATTCAATGATTTCCACCTAGCCTCAGTGAGACCCCTAGAGAATTATGTCATTGGGGATAGTTGTTGTTCAGTCGCTAAGGTGTGTCCAACTCTTTGCGACCCCATGAACTGCAACATGCCAGGCTTCCCTGTCCTTCACGATCTCCCACAGTTTATACAAACTCATGTCCATTGTATTGGTGATGCCATCCAACCATTTCATCTTCTGTTGCCCCCTTCTCCTATTGCCCTCAATCTTTCCCAGAATCAGGGTCTTTTCCAATGAGTAGTCTCTTCACATCAGGTGGCCAAATGGTTGGACCTTCAGCTTCAGCATCAGTCCTTCCAGTGAATATTCACTGGAATATCCAGTGAATATTCAGTCCTTCAGTGAATAGTCAGTCCTTCCAGTGAATATTTGATTTCCTTTTGGACTGACTGGTTTGATCTCCTCGCTATCCAAGGGACTTGATGGTTACATAACAAGAATAAACGTACATGACCAGCAAAATATATGAAACCTGGCCTACACTCCATATTACACTCTCTGGTTCAGAGGAATTCTGTGCCCAGGTATGTTGTTCCTAATTCAAGAGTGGCAGTAGACAGCCCTTACAGAGGGAACGATGATAGAAGACCTCACTTGACCTCCCAGAGCCCCTTATTGGAAGACAGTCTTTGACTGTGATGAATATACTTATTTTAATGTTCTTGCTATATTGTATCACTTTCCTGCAATGAAACATAAATTTGTAAATACTATCAATTTAGGTCCTTCTGGTGGTTACAGTTGGTAATAATAGCTATTAAATTTTGCCAGAGTAGCAACAGTTTAACAGTTCTAAACATGTGCATGTTTATTTTTCTTAAAGCATATAGCTTTGCAACAGTGTGTGCATTTTTAAGGCTGGTTGATAAACTGGTCTGGACTGCTCCTAATCCTAGCAGCATAATCTACTGATGGTCAATATCAACTGGATATGAGGCTTGGGGAAGAAAGTGTTTGTAGATAAGAGAAAAAATACTTGCTTATCCTGGTGATGACACCATTGTGAGAGGTCTTGAGCCATAGTCTTATATGGAGTTATTACTTTGGGGGAAAAAACCCTACTTTAACCACTTGAAATGCTATTCATTCTTGTGAACATTTCAGGTTTACTGAGAAAGTTACTGGAAGTGGCCATTTGTCATTTTGATCACTTAAGGTCCAGCTTTAAGTCTGGCATTATGAACTCAATATTTTACTGCTGGTTCTTCTGAATTCAGCATACTCCCAGGATGAAAACTGTCTGGCACTGTCTGTCCTGTGGGAGTTGTTCATATTTGAAGTAAACATTGACTGTTAATGCATTTCAAATCTCTTCTTGCCACTTTGAGATTTTTAACACCTGCTAGCTCTGAAAGTTCAAATGTTAAATCAGGTGGAAAACACCGCAATGTTTTTAAAATTTGAATCTCAAAGAATTGAAGACATAGTTCAAGAATGTTAAAAGTTAAACTGTTTTAACAGTAAATAATAAAAAGTAATTTGTTATTTTAAAGAAGGACAATAATAAATATGTAATATTACTGAAGCATTCGAGCAATGGATCTATTAAATTACTAAAATCAGTTTAAAGAAATATAAGACCTATATATTAACAAACTTGACTGTTTCTGAAAAGAATATGAGTTAAAATTTTTCACAAAAATTGGTACTAGACAAAATGTTCAGACATAAATGAGGATTTAATTTTGCATTCTTAATGATAATCATGTACTTTAATTTAGACTGTATGCCAAAAAAAGACAAATGGATCTACTGTGAGATTGGCCATTTTAAAAACTAATGTACCTGAGAAAGGGCTTCCCCAGTTTATGGAGTCTCAAAGAATCAAAGAGTTTCCACAAGCGCAACTAAGCACGCATGTGTAGCTGAGGAAATTATGGCAGTTATGAATCCCTACTGATCACCACAAATACATACATTTTTAGACATGCGTGTATATTTATATGTCCAAATATATACAGACATATTTCAAAGCTATATGTTACCAGATTTAAAAAAATCATAACCATGCATTAGTAGGAAACCAACTCTTAAGCTTTTCACAGATTTTAAATACAAACATTTGAGAAGTGGAAAGAGAGGAGAGCAAGAAGGGGGAAAAAGAGGAAGTAGGAGGGAGATGGGAAGTGCCCCTGGGATAGACAGTTTGATAACTTTGTGCATTGTGAAAATGTTATGTAATAGAGAAGTGACTCATATTGGCAACTAGAAATTGGACCCACTGTTTCATGTAATGACTATACTAACTATCAAGTAGGCTAGAAATGCATTCAAGAGAAAAAGCACTGGGATTAGAGGCAGGAGATCTGGTTCAAATCCAGGACTGACTTAAAGCTCTCTAAAGACTCGGTTTCCTCAGTTTCCATGTTCCAAGTAAAAGAAAGAAAGTGACTAATGATTAATACCTCAAAATTTAATGTGAGGATTAAATGTTATAATGAAGCAATGAGAATGTTGCCTGCTGTGAGTGTTCAAGAAATATTATTCCTTCCTTTCTCCTTATGAGAGGAGACAAGTTCTTAATCTGTACATTTTCTTGTTTTATATCCAGGTAGGTAAAGGCAAGCAACTATGTTGAGTACTTTTTAATCTGTGATTTGAAGAAAACATGTTCTCAGTCAAATTATCCTTGTGCTATACTAGACAGTGGGGCTTCTCTGGTGGCTTAGACAATAAAGAATCTGCCTGCAATGTGGGATACCTGGGTTCGATCCCTGGGTCTGGAAGGTCCCCTGGAGAAGGGAATGGCTACTCACTGCAGTGTTCTTGCTTAAAAAGTTCCATGGACAGAGGAGCCTGGTGGACTGCATATGGTGTACAGGGTTGCAAAGAGTTGGACACGATTGAGTGACTAACACACACACACATACTAGATAGTGAGACTGTTAGTTTTCAGACTTTCGTTTAGGAATAGTAAAACATAATTCTATACATTGATGTGATTACAGAATTTCCACTGTGAAATTCTAAAAGAATTAAACTTTTCATCCATATCCTAATTCAAATTTTTAAATCAGTTACTGAGGCAGAGACTAAAGTTTACTTTTTCTTGCCTTATTGAAAGAACTACAAAAATGATATTAAAAATATTAAATTATTGTGTGTTTGAATAATTAATATGTTTAATATTAATTATTTTAGGTGTTAAATAAGAACAATAACCTAAAAACCTTGGTTTATTAAATCTATTTTTTATGTTCCTAAGATAAACTTTTTGTGAATTATTCTAAAGTTTTACTTTCACTAGATCAGAATAGTCTTAACTTTGTTTTATTTACCTAAATCACTCAGTCAATCAATAAAGTTTTAGTGAAAACTGGAACAACGGTTGATTTTCAATGCAGGAAATTTAATGTAAGAACTGTTTAAATAGTATTGAAGGACGGAAAAAGGACATAATAGGATAACACAAAGATTACTAAGTACAAAAGTAGATATTGCTGCTGAGACTGGGGCAACGAAGGTCAAAGGTTGGGGTTATTATGGAAACCTAAAGTCTGGAAGCAGGCCTCCTGTAGAGCTGGCTTTCATGCTCCCGAAGAAGGGTGCTGCCAGGCTTGTGCTGGAATGGCAGGAGCTCAGAGCTGCAATCAGACCCACAAAGAAGGATCTGATGAGGAAATCAAGCCCAGAGAAAGAAACACTGCCTAGACAGCTGGTGCTGATAACTCATAAGTCCAGGAGGAGTCCCTAGTAGGACCTCAGATATCCAAGGAGAGGGTGCTGCCCTCCTGGTTTTGGAAACCCTGAGGGGAGCAATGAGATTGGTTCTAGAAAGTAAGAATGAAAATAGTGATGAGGACCAGTTGCTGCTGCTGGAATGGGAAGATGACTGGAATTGGATGTCAATGACCACAGCCATCAGGTAAAAAGGATCAGGTTCCTTCCCCCTCTTTCTACTATACCTCTAAGGTCCTCATTTGGCAGAATCCAAACAGTCAGCAAGCAAAGGAACATGGTTTCTGGATCCCAACCCCAGTAGCAGAGAGAAAAGAAAGGAAAAATAAACTTGGACTTAACAACTTTGTAGCTTTGTAACTGGCAGGGTGACATTTCATAAGTTTAACCAAATCTTTCTCTCCATCGCTGTTCAGCAAATACCCAGGTATTAATGTGTACTTTTTTGGTAATACTCCACCAACAAATAATTGAATATCTGTTGTTAGTGGAAAGTAAATTAATATTGTCATATAATTTTCAATTCAATGTTAAATATCTTGATGTAAATACAATCTGAGAATTGTTGAAGTATCATCACTTGTTCAATTGATTACCCAATATGAGGGTCTAGTGGTAAAGTTAGCATTAACTCTGATAAATTATTACTTTTTATCAAAACTAAATATTTATTAATGAGATATATCTTCTTTTAAGAATCTTTAAAATGACAAAAATTATTATAAATTATTATTATTTATCTACTACACATATACTCCACTTTGGTGATTTAATCATACAGCAGAGTCCTATATGATGAATCTGCCCAGTGTTAAAATCAAGCTCCTCTGTTTACTGTATCCAATGATGGAAAATATGATAGTGATTTGATTAGGCACATAAGTATACAATTTAGTATATAAAGACACTAGCCCTTCATGTTGCCAAAATTTTTCCTGCTTCCACAATCTTCTCTGTTCCTGGTGCCTCTTTCAGCACCTATGAGGCTGCATTTCAAAGTTTCACGTGAATCACAGTTTTGTTGCTGAATATACACAGCAGAATACAAAGCACATTCTACCATAGTTGGAAGGACAGGAAATTCGAGAAATATAGTCTAAAATTAACACAATAAGCAGAGTATTCCAATTTTTCCCAAAAGATTCCATGAATCTACATGCTACTGGATGACAGCTCTCACGTTTCATTTTCTTTTCAAAGTTTCCAGTAATTCTGTCATTGAAAAGTGTTATTGCTAGGATTGATGGATGTAGAACTGAGTCTGGGAAATAATCCAACATCTAGGTAAAAAGAATGAACAAAGATGAGTGAGTTCTTCATAGTTGTTCTTTCGTATTCTGACAAGTTTCTTCATCTTACAAAAATAGACAATTTTATCATCTGAATAAGTTTGTTTTATTAATAGGAGAGTAAGAATAATAAAAACAAAAAATAGAAACCTGAATAAGGAAAGGGAAAGAATTTAAATGACTCAACCAGTCTTATTCTAATAAAAATATTAAATAACCAAACTAGAATGATATAATATTTTTATTGAAGTATAGTTGATTTATAATGTTATATTAATTTCAGGTATATAGCACAATAATTCAGTATATGTACCGATTATAGTCCATTGAGTTATTATAAAATAATAGACATAACTGTCTCTACTTTACAATATATCCTTGGTCTTTATCTATTTTGTACCTAGTAGTTTGTATCTCTCAATCCAGTACTCTTAATTTGCCCCATCTACTTCCCTCTCCTAATTGATAACCACTAGAATATCTTCCATATCTGTGAGCTCATTTCTGTTTTGCGTATATATTCATCATTTGTATTATTTTTTAGATTCTACATATAAGTGATATCATACTGCTGCTGCTGCTAAGTCGCTTCAGTCGTGTCTGACTCTGTGCGATCCCATAGATGGCAGCCCACCAGGCTCCGCCATCCCTAGGATTCTCCAGGCAAGAATACTGGAGTGGGTTGCCATTTCCTTCTCCAGTGCATGAAAAGGAAAAGTGAAAGTGAAGTCGCTCAGTCGTGTCCGACTCTTAGCGACCCCATGGACTGTAGCCTACCAGGCTCCTCCGTCCATGGGATTTTCCAGGCAAGAGTACTGAAGTGGGGTGCCGTTGCCTTCTCCGAGTGATATCATACAGTGTTTGACTTATTTCACTAAGCATAATATTCTCTAGGCCCATCCATATTGCTGCAAATAATGATATTTCATTACTTTTAATGACCGAGAAATATTCTATTATATATATAATTTATTAAACTTATTAATCATTAATCTTATCTATTTGTCTGTTGATGGCCACTTGAATTGTTTCCATATCTTGACTTTTGCAAATAGTGATGCTATGAACATTGAAAGTGGAAGTGATAGATGCTCAGACATGTCCCACTCTTTGCGATCCCATGGGCTGGAGCCCACCAGACTCCTCTGTTTACGTAATCCTCTGGGCAAGAATACTGGAGTGGGTAGCCACTCCCTTCTCCAGAGGATCTTCCTGATCCAGGGATCATACCCAGGTCTCCCACATTGCAGGCAGATTTTTTACCGTTTGAGCCAGCAAGAAGCCCCATCTTGCATAGGGGCATGATTATTTCAAATTACTGTTTTTTGTTTTTCCAGATATATACCTAGGATTAGAACTGCTAGCTCATATGGAAGTTCTATTTTTAGTTTTTTTCAGGAAGCTCCGTACTCTTTTCCATAGCGGCTGCAACAATTGGCATTCCCAGCAAGAGTGTACAAGGGTTCCCTTTTCTCCACATCCTCTTCAACATTTGAAGATATTTTGATTATAACCATTCGGACACATGTGAAGTAATATCTCGTTGTTTTGATTTGCATTTTTGTAATAATTTTTGGAATAACATTGTGAATCAAAATCAAAATAGCATTTAAATCTTCTCATGAATGCAGCACTCTGCCTTTTGGAAGATTTTGGAGAAAATTGCCAGGTTTTCAAAATAAATACTGTCAAAATTAAAGCAGAACCCTAGTCCTCACAGGATTCCCTTGGGTAAGTAAATAGTTTCCTGCAGAAGTAAACAATGAAATTCAAGGAGAGACTGAGTGACCTGGACACATGCTAGGCACCAAATATAAAAAAAGAGTGGCCCCCATTTGTTCAATAAATAGCAATTTTATGTACTGAATATTTAATAACACATAGGTTCACAATCAGAATTTCAAGGCAGAGAAAGATACATGTAAAAGATGAATCCCTTAGAATATAAATGATGCTGTCTATCTTCTACAACCTATTTAGTAGTCAACATGTCCACCTTCTATTGAGTTGTCTGGGCAGTTTGGAAATGAAAATGCTGTAGGGTAGGAAGTTTAAGAGTTAATGGATGCTTTTGATATTTTAGCTCATTATAAGGGTGGTAAATTCAGACATTCCTTATAACCTGATTATAATTCACGTCTTCAAATTCTCAGTCACATACCGTTTAATACACCAATAATTTTTAGGTTAACCTGTTCACCACACCTTTTTAAATAATCAAGGATGAGATAGTAAGTCATATGATATTGGTTAGAATGGATTTAGAACCTTAAATTCAAGCTTCAGAATGTTACTTTTGGTTGTGCATATTTATTTAAAATTATTCATAGTGCCAGCTTTTGTTCTCCACCCCCAGATTTTGTTCTCTACTCTCTGAAGCCTATAAAGTACAAGACAAACACTTATGAAGGAGGAGATGGGCTGGTGTTAATTGTACATATTTTATTTCCTGGCATATTTAATTATGAGAGAGTAGACAAAGGGATTAGTATCTGCAGGAAAACTATAGCCTCCCCATCATCTACTGGAGTAATACTGGTTAGTTAATCCTGAGCCAGTCACATAGCTTCTACAAATTTCAGATTTCCTCAGGAAAGTATGATGACAAGGCTCATTGTGTAGCTACATAGTTTTATTTGAAACTAAAACTAGCATTCTGAAGCATACATTTTCTAAAACTACCATAACAAAGTGCCACAGACTGGATGTCTTAAATAACAAATTTATTTTTTTTAATTCTGGGGCTAGAAGCCTGAGATCAATGTGTCAGCAGGGTTGCTTCCAACAAAGGTCTCTCTCCTTCGTTGTAGCTGACTGTCTTCTCCTGGAGTCATCACACTGTCTTCTCTGAGTGTGTCTTTTTATCCTAAACTCCTCTTCTAATCAGGCCACCAGTTATACCGAATCAAGCCCAAGTCAATGACCTCACTTAACTGCTACTTTCAAGATGGTCTTTTGAATGTCAGTCATATTCTGAAATCCTACAGGTTAGGACTTTAACATATGTGTTTGGAAGGGACAAGATTCAGCCCATAACACTTGGGATATTAATTCTACTAGCTGATAGTGCCTTGGTAAAGGACGACCTGTATTAGAGAGAGAAAGGCATGGGAAATCAAAAGACAAAACTGAAAGAGAGAAAGGTTAGGGTGAAAAGAGGGAAAGAAAAATCTTGACTAGATGACAGTCCCCCTAATTATGTAAAGCTTCTGCATCCTATCTTCTACGTATTCACAGAGTTTTCTGTATTTCTCTTTACCTTCATTAAAGGTCTCAATATGTCAATCAGAATACACAGTTCACATATGCGAAATTTCCTCATGATACTGTCTCTAAATCACAGAAAAAATAAATTTGCACATTTGGCAAGCATGCAGACACTCAACAACATTCCAACACTGATAGAATAATTTGAAAGAATTTTAGATGAGACTTGTCGTAATATTATCGCCTCTAATTAGCACTCCAAAAGGTATAACATTCTTTCCATGCAATTAAGCTCTACTCTGAAAGGTGTTAAATTCATGTATTTTTCCTTGGGGAGAAGAAAAATGTGAAAGAAATTTTGAGAAGTAGGATTATAGTGATCATGAGTGTATAAATCATCCAGGCCAAATGCTTTAATAAAGAAAAACCCAATGCTTTAATAGAGAAAAATATCTTGTAAAAATAATTCCATGGATGTTTCCAACTGGTTAGTAAAGCAGGAATCAATAGTGTATATGTTCTGCAGTGTCCTCTGGTTTGTGTAGGAATTAGAGAGCATGCTTCTCTCTCTGAAAGGGACAAGTGACTCCGTCTAGATGTTTTACCTTGAGGAGCAGTCTCTGAGATGCTGACCCTCTTCACAGTGAAGAAAAGCACTTGCCTTGCTTCACTACTGCTCTCCTCTGCCACTCTGCTAGGTCCTGTTTCAGTTCAGCTCAGTTGCTCAGTCATGTCCAACTCTTTGTGACCCCATGGACTACAGCACGTCTGGCTTCCCTATCCATCGCCAACTCACGGAGCTTGCTCAAATTCATGTCTATTGAGTCAGTGATGCCATCTAATCATCTCATCCTCTGTGGTCCCCTTCTCCTCCCGCCTTCAATCTTTCTTAGCATTAGGGTCTTTTCAAATGAGTCAGTTCTTTGCATCAGATGCCCATCAGGTGTCGGAGCTTCAGCTTTAGCATCAGTCCTTCCAATGAATATTCAGGACTGATTTCCTTTAGGATGGACTGGTTGGATCTCTTTGCAGTCCAAGGGACTCTCAAGAGTCTTCTGCAACACCACAGTTCAAAAGCATCAGTTATTCAGTGTTTAACTTTCTTTATAGTCCAACTCTCACATCCATACATGACTACTGGAAAAACCATAGCTTTGACTAGACGGACCTTTGTTGGCAAAGTAATGTCTCTTCTTTTTAATATGCTGTCTAGATTGGTCATAACTTTTCCTCCAAGGAGCAAGCATCTTTTAATTTCATGGCTGCAGTCACCATCAATTTAGCCATTATAATACTCGATGCTTGTGAACCTCTGCTCATCTCCAGATAACTCTCTGTGTACCATTGCAAGATGCATCCCAAAGCTTTGTAATAAAGATAGGGGACCCTCACCATTGGCACTATCCTTAGTCAAGGTTCTAAACTTAAAGAAAAGCAGTGCACTAGTTTAAATACACTTTTGCTAAACAACTCTTTTCATTACACACAGACATATATATATATATATATATATATATATATATATATATATATATATATATGTCTTGCCTGGGAAATCCCATGGACAGAGGAACCTGATGGGCTACAGTCCATGGGGTTACAAAAGATTTGGACATGACTTGCCAGGAAGCATTTAACAGGAGGCTTCCTGTGTGCTGTTTTCGGTCTTGCATAAATCCTTTGTTCCTTATTAGCTCCTGAATGCAGATGCGAGAGGGGCTGCAAGGGGTTCCCAGGAATAATAGGAATCTATGCATTTCCTTCATTAGCTTTTCCATACGGTGAAAAGTAACCATTTACAACACTATTCCCTTCTGATATGGAAAGGAACTATTTACAACCCCCTCTCTTTGAGATTGATTCTAGCCTCAGGTTTCCTGGATGACTTGTAAGATTTTTGATCCTTATCTCTACTGAGAAAATCTATCTTGTAAGACAGTATATATATGCCCACAATATGTTGAATAAACGCCTTTGTTCCATCAGAACATTGGTCCCCATGTCTTTCTTCATCTCTCTCTCTCTCTCTCTCATTCAGACTGCTTCTATGGAGCACAGGGGTCCGCTGTGTGTACTTAATTGCCCGGGCTTTCAAGACCTCCTGGAGAGGGCGCCCTGAGCCTACGTAGATGGTGCTAACTCTTTGCCTTAGAGTTATATTGCTGCTGCTGCTGCTAAGTCGCTTCAGTCGTGTCCGACTCTGTGCGACCCCATAAATGGAAGCCCATCAGGCTCCCCTGTCCCTGGAATTCTCCAGGCAAGAACACTGGAGTGGGTTGCCACTTCCACCCTGTGTAAACCAGAGAATATCAGCCTCTTGCCTTCTTTCCTTTCTTTATTTTATTATCGTCGACTCCGTACCACTAGGTTCCAGTCCATTAAAGGACCTCAACAATGACTTAGTGACCAAACAACAAAATTCTTTTGTCAACATGTTGATGATCTGGTATGTATACACTACTTCCTTATCTGAAAATCAGCTGCACACCCTTAAGTAATTACTATCAATTAGATTTTTACATGAGTCAGTTTTTCTTATTGATGGTTGCACTATGTGAAGATGTTTGAATGCTATTTTTTCTTTCTTATACTTGTGATTTGAGTATGTAGTCATGTGACATGTGAAACATCTAGTCAGGTATCCTGTGGAAATTGGAGATTTACATATTTAAGCAGGTCTGTTTTTGCATTTTAACTTTTGGTAATTTAAAAATAAAAATACACAACTTTATTTTTTAACCATTTCCAAATTATCCCAGTTCTATTAAAAAACTCATTCTTTGTGGTACCCTGGAATTTACTAGGTGTTTCTTCTTAGCCTAACCTGAAAACAGAAACAAAAAACATTTAGTACAATAGATTAAGGAGGAAAGTTAAGAGAAACTTAACTAAAAATAGACTCAGAAAAGAATCTGTGACTTAAAGAACAATCATATTTTACTATAGAGAAGTTGATTTAAAAGGAACTCATTCATAATACTTTGTATATGAAAAATTATTAGACTGAATATATAGATAAGTTTTTATTCTACTTTTGTGACGATATTAGAAAAATTGTCATTATGCTTATAAAAATAAAAAATAAAAAGTTAAAAATAGACAACTGATTAAATATACGATACATTATAATATTTTAGGCAAATGATGTAACAAATTTGTATTTATTTACGTGAATATGTTTTGATGTTAATGTATTTATCAAGTACCATTAAGAAATAATTTATTCTCATTTTCTTATCTTACTCTCTTACAAATTCTCCAATTTTAGGTGGGATAACAAGCTTTCAAAATATTAGTGATGTGTTTTTTATAGTGTTGAAGGAAATTTCTTAAATGCCACTTCATATTGTCAAATTGTCTTCAAAAGAAAATATATCAGATGCCCAGATAATTACAATATTATAAGAAATGTACTCATTTTGCTAATTTGCTATGATTTCTCTTCTTACAAGGGCATTACATTTCAATTTAAAACACGACACACACACACACACATACACACACACACACAAATTATAAATTCCCATGAAATGCTTTTTTATCCATTTATTTTCTGCCTTTCTGCACACAGATGCTGTTGAAAAGTATAAGTCGATCTGTCACTGTCTCATCAGTCTGTCCATTCTTCACTCACCTGGAACATTAGAGGCTGAGTTTATCTCTGAACTGGATATTCATTCTGAAGCCTTTCAGAGGTACTGTCACAATGAGTCTGTCAAACTTGGAACTCCATTTGTTGTTTCATTTTATTTTTCTCCCTTGGAAAATTAACATAATTCATATAGAACTCAGCCACCACCCTTTTAAAGAAACCAGATTCCAAGAATGTAAAACTGTCAATAAAGAAAGCAAAATATTTCTATTACTATATTTATTCAGTCTCCTGAAACAAATTGCCATGAGTGATGTTGTTATTGTAATCTATGCATTAAGGAGAGACAAAAGATACTGGCAGATTTTCATCTAATGACCACTAACAATGTCTTTAATCCCCCTACAACTTCTGTCCCAGGCTGGAAATATTTTACCTGCCATAATAAGTCAATGTTATTGATGGGGAGGCATCAGATACCTCATCTGTTTTGTGGGGGAGGGGAAGTTGCAGAGGGCTGGAAATAATATCGAAAACTATTGCAATGAAAAAAAGTTTTTCCTAGAGCACCCTGAAACCTAGTGGCCAGATAATAATAATGGCTACTTGTATTGAGAGATTCCACTGTGCTTGATTCTTTGCTAAGTCTATTATTTATTCCTTACAATAGTTGTAAGATATAATCCCCATTTTACAGATAAACAAAAATTAGAGGTTAGAGAGTATGGATACTTGCTCTCAGTCAGGCTACAAAGTAGAAGAGCCTAGGTAAGTCCCTGCATTTAACTTGTACCCAGTACCTCTACTTTCTGAAGTCTACCATGTTTATGCATAGCTTGAGTTCATAAATACATTTTCCCTTCTAGCACTAAAGCATTTTATTTTTTGTTTGTTTCATTTATAATTAAAACATTTTTTGACTAGTGTTTCAAGTTACAACAAAGTGATACAGAATATATACATTCTTTTACAGATTTTTTCTTTATAGATTATTACATGAAATTGAATATAGTTTCTTATGCTATACAGTAGATACAGTCATGTAAGTTTTTAAATTTATTTTTAATTGGAGGATAATTGCTTTACAATGTTGTGTTGGTTTCTGCCATATTTCAACATGAATCAGCCATAGGTATACATAAATTCCTTCCCACGTGAAACTTCCTCCCATCCCCCCACCCCATCCCATCCCTCTAGGTTGTCACAGAGCAGATTTGAGCTCCCTGTGTCATAGAGCAAATTCCCACTGGCCATCTATAATGTGTATGTTTGTATAAAGTGTATGGTAATGTGTATGTTTCAGTGCTACTCTCTCAATTCGTCCCACCCTTTCCTTCTCGTGCTCTGTCCTCAAGTCTGTTCTCTATGTCTGTGTCTCTATTGCTACCCTGCAAGTAGGTTCATCAGTACCATTTTTCTAGATTCCATTTATATGCCTTAATGCATGATGTTTGTTTTTCTCTTTCTGACTTAATTCACTCTCTATAACAGGCTCTAGTTTCATCCACCTCACCAGAACTGTCTCAAATTCATTCCTTTTTATGGTTGAGTAATATTCCATTGTATATATGTATCACAACTTTTTTATCCATTCATCAGTCAATGGACATCTAGGTTGCTTCTATGTCCTGGCTATTATAAATGGTGCTGCAGTGAACATTGGGGTACATGTGTCTTTCAGAATTGTGGATTTCTCAGGGTATATGCCCAGTAGTGGGATTGCTGGGTCATATGGTATTTTTATTCCTAGTTTTTTAAAAAGAAATCTCCATATTATTCTCATAGTGGCTGTATCGATTTACATTTCCCCAACCGTACAAAGGGGCTCTCTTCCGTATCCTCTCCAGATTTTATTGTATGTAGAAATTTGATGATGGCCATTCTGACCAGTGTGAGGTAATACCTCATTGTAGTTTTGATTTGCATTTCTCTAATTATAAGTGATGTTGAGCACTTTTTCATGTGTTTATTAGCCAACTGTATGTCTTCTCTGGAGAAATGTCTATTTATGTCCTCTGCT
Organism: Giraffa tippelskirchi; assembly: GCF_054371585.1. NCBI lineage: Eukaryota > Metazoa > Chordata > Mammalia > Artiodactyla > Giraffidae > Giraffa > Giraffa tippelskirchi. Next base: position 75,875,387 of record NC_137275.1, on the reverse strand, counting down.
CATCTTTTTGATTGGGTTGTTTGTTTTTATGATACTGAGTTTGTGTATTTTGCTGCTCATGTATTTTGGAGATTAATCCTTTCTCAATTGCTTAATTTGAAACTATTTTTTTTTCCATTCTGAGGGTTATCTTTTCAGCTTGTCATGGTTTCCTTTGCTGTGCAGAAGCCTTTAAGTTTAATTAGGTCCCATTTGTTTATTTTTTGTTTTTATTACCATTACTCTAGGAGGTGGGTCAGAGAGGATCGTGATTTGATTTATGTCAAGGAGTGTTCTGCCTAGGTTTTCCTCGAAGAGTTTTGCAGTTTCTGGTCTTACATTTAGGTCTTTAATCCATTTTGAGTTTATCTTTGTGTATGGTGTTAGGAAGTGTTCTAATTTCATTCTTTTATATGTAGCTGTCCAGTTTTCCCAGCACCACTTATTGAAGAGACTGTCTCGTCTCCATTGTATATTCTTGTCTTTGTCAAAGATAAGGTGCCCATAGGTGTGTGGGTTTATCTCTGGGATTTCTGTCTTGTTCTATTGGCCTATATTTCTGTTTTGTGCCAGTACAGTACTGTCTTGATGACTGTAGCTTAGTAGTATGGTCTAAAGTCAGGAAGGTTGATTCTTTTGGCTCCATTTTTCTTTTGGAAGATTGCCTTGGCTATTCGGATCTTTTGTGTTTTCATATGAACTGTGGAAGGTTTTGTTCTAGTTCTGTGAAAAATGCCTTTAGTAATTTGATAGGGAATGAATTGAATCTGTAGATTGCTTTGGGTGGTATAGTCATTTTCACAGTATTGATTCTTCCAATCCAAGAAGATGGTATATCTCTCAGTCTGTTTATGTTGCCTTTGATTTCTTTTATCAGTGTCTTATAGTTTTCTGTATACAGATCTTTTGTCTCCTTAGGTAGGTTTATTCCTAGGTAGTAGTGTGTATATGTTAATCTCAAATTCCCAATTTATCCCTCCCTCTATCTTCACCCTTTGATAATCATAAGCCTGTTTTCTATGTCTGTGAGTCTGTTTCTTCCATAAATAAGTTCATTTATATCATTTTTTTAGATGCCACATATAAGTGATATCATATATTTGTCTGACTTCACTTAATATGATAATTTCCAGATCCATCCATGTAGCTGCAAATGGCACTATTTCATTAATTTTTATGGCTGAGTATCCCATTGCATATATATGTGGATGGGCATTGAGGTGTCTTAGCTATTGTAAATATTGCTGCTATGAGCATTAAGATGCATGTATCTTTTCGAATTAGTGTTTTCTTATCTTTTTGCTTTAGGAGTGAATTACTGGAGCATATGGTAACTCTATATTTTAAAGAAATCTCCATAGTGTTCTGCATAGTGGCTGCACCAAATTACATTCCCACCACCAGCTTAGGAGAGTTCCCTTTTTGTACACCCTTTCCAGCATTTATTATTTATAGACTTTTTGATGATGGTCATTCTGTCTGGTGAGAGATGATACCTCATTGTGGTTTTGATTTGTATTTCTCTAAGAATTCATGATACTGAGCATCTTTTCATGTGTCTGCTGGCCATCTAATTGAACTTTTAGATCGCCAAATATTTAAACAATCTTTTCTATCTAGTTTTGAAGTTTTTAATTTTGAATCTTGTATGTCTTAATATTCTTAGCACCAAAATCACAAGGATATTTAAAATGATATCCAATTGAATTTTACATATTTCATATGGCATTTCTTGTGGTCACAATTTATGGTCATTCAACATTAATGAGGATATACTATAATATTTATAAATATGATAAATGACATTGTGCTAGAATAAATGTCCATTGTTTTTTGGGCTTCCCAGGTGGCGCTGATGGTTAAGAACCTTTCTGCCAATGCAGAAGACATAAGAGATGCAGGTTCAATCCCTGGGCCAGGAAGATCCTCTGGAGTAGGAAATGGAAATCCATGCCATATTCTTGCCTGGGAAACCCCGTGGACAGAGGAGCCTGACAGGATATAGTCCATGGGACCACAAAGAATTGGACACGACTGAGTATGAGTGCATTTAGTTTTTTTTAGTTTATTTTTTGCTGTATATGACCTTGTAGAAACAACACAAAGTTTTACACAGTGTTAAATCAGATAATATTCTTTGGACTTTAAACCCTTTCTTTATTTCTTTTTATATCTCTTTGTAGTAACTCTACTGCCTTGTCTCAAGTGCAACCTTTTCCAGTACCACACACAATGCCATCCCAACTGGATGCATTAGGCTTTCCCTTCTGTACCCACTGTGAAATAGAAAAGAAGCCTACCAAGATCTCACTACCTCCTGTTTTTCATACATCTCCAGAAGACGAGAGGAAGGTGCAGACAGAATAAGAAACAAGTGGCCCAAGAATTGACATTACATTGTTCCTTGTGTTCACAACAAATATAGAATAAAATCATTCAGAGATAGTAAAGATTGCATTTTCCTTACTGAAACACATTAAATCAATTCTTATCCTTCCTTTCATTTATAGTCACTGAAGCTTCCTTATTTTTCATGTCATTTCACTTTGTAGTTCAAGCTTACCACATGGCACACCTAAAAATTCACTTGTTTGATGCTAAAACAGAGAGTTTAGATTAACCATGCATTTCATAGAATGTTACTCTTAAGCCAAATTATTCAACTCAAACAGTCTTATTAGGAAGAAGCAAAATATCTAGATTTCATTTATCAAAGAGTAAAACAAACATGAGTGTAGTCATTAACAAAACATACAGTCAGTAATGCCTCCCAACAGGTTATCCTTCCATATTCCTTGTGAGGGTCAAGTCATTCAATTAGTTAAATTTTTTTAGTTTAAGTTTTTAAATTATATTCTAATAGTTAAAAATTATCTCAAGGCTATGTTGTAAACTAATGATGAAAGTGAAAAAAAACAAACCAAAACAACCCTTTAATAACGTCCAGTTCCCTTCTTTGTGCTTGAGTTGCTCTGCCTCCTTAGGAATACTCAGCTCATAGAATACAGGTAGAATATAAGAAATGTCACTACTGATATCACCAGTAACTAAAAGTTTATTGAATGTTTACTGTGTTCAAGGCACTTTAAGGGATGAAAAGAGGAGTAAAACATAAACTCAAAGTTTTAAATGGCAAAAAATTATTTTATAATTTTGATTTAATTATAATTTTATAATTTTATTTTTTGTGGTTGATGAGAAATCAACTTCTCCTATAATTACTAATATAGGAATGGCAACATTTCAAATATGAAGGCAATGTTTTGGAACAGAAACTCTCCTTGATTTCTAAGGTCATATCCAAATTCAAAGGCTGTTTCTAACAGAACTGGGTCTCACCTTTTACCTCCCACCCTATCCCATGCCCAGAGAGTAAGGTACCAGAGAGTACTGCCAGTTCACGAGACAACTGGCTTTTTGTAATAGTTCCTGCTGGCTTATGTCAGCTCTGCCACTTAAAAGCTATGCAATTTCTACCTTTTATCAAAATTCTTTGAGCCTTAGATTCCCTGACTACAAAAGTTACATGATAAAACTTAACTTAACCATTTGTTATGATTAAATGATCATACATTAGTCTTTTGCCAACCATAATGTAACACAGAAAGATGTGGAATCATATAATGCTGTAAGAAGTAGAAAAATGCAACAACTGCTCCAAAATACTTCTCTTATTGGTCTTCACAGGGCCTAAAAAATAATCCTCTCATTGGTCTGCACAGAGTCTAAAATATCTGTTACTTTATTCTTCCTTTGACTACTCAAGAAGGTGTCTGTTAACTATATATATATCATAATTGAATATTAAATATGTACTAAATATATTAAATAACTAGTTGTGATGCATCATAATGCAAAACACTATTATTGGCAGTAATAAACAGAAACAATTGAAAGCAATAAATACTACTGGTTCATGCAAAAACATGAATGACCAAATATTAGGCTGAGTGAAGAAGCCAGAGAGATTTTTTTTTTTTTGAGATTTTTTTTTAAAAGTTCATATTGTAGGGTTTTATTTTTATGAAATTCTAGAAGCTGTACAACTGAAAAGGGCACAAGGGAAATCTCTAGGGGATGAAAATGTCTTATTTCTTCAAAATGGTGTGGGGTACATTAATGCATGTACTTTTCAAAACGGATTTATAGAAATACAGAGTGGAACATATCACTGCATGCAAACTTTACTTTTAAAGTTTTAAAAAGGACCATCAAAACATCATTGTGTTTACTTTAAAATAGTTTGGATATCTTATGGATAGATGCTGAATTATTTACAAATGAAAAGATATACATAATTCTTGGGATTTAGTTAAAAATGGGGGATGGACATAGTGATTAAAAAATGGGGAGTGGATGAGAACATAGATGAAACATGATTAATCATGAATTGGAAAATAGTGGAAGTTGGGTGCTATTCCACCAAGAGTCCTTTATTCTCTGCACTTTTGTATATGTTTGAACATTTCCTATAGTAAAAAGTTGAAGAGAAAGGGATCAATGAACAAAAGGACATAACTTGTTCAAACTCTCCAAGTCATAAAGCAAACCAGCTCCCAAGTTTAAGCTACCTTCTCCTATCCCAAGAAAGCAAAATATGAGTGTTTTGGAAAGACCACTTTTCAAATGAGCCGACCAATAGTGCAAAGAGTTGCTTAGTAGCATATACTCGCTTCCCATCTCTTTTGGTTTCAAACAGTTGTTCTGTAGATTTAAATTGCTTTAAACTCACATTTCAGAGTGTGAGTGCAAGGATCAGAGAGAGATGCAAGGTTCAGAGAAAGCCTTTTTTCCGCCCTACAAAAAAATAAGCACAATACAAAGGAACAAAAAAACATATTGCAAAGATGCGTTTTTCCCTTACAGGTCTAAAAGCATCCTCCCTTCCGGGCAAAGAAAGCAAAGGGAGTCCGTTAGGGGGAGGAGTTTCGTTCTCCATTCCGGTGTGATCCAGGAACAGCTGTTTTCCCTCCAGCTCTTGAAGGTGAAACTGTGTTAAACAGTGCAAAAATTGTCTCGAACCCCTTGCGTGTTTCTGTCTGTGTGCCGGTGTGTGGGATGGGGTGGCGTGTCAGCACCGAGGACAACGCGAATTCGAAGTCAGGAAGGTGAGTGGTACGTGTTGATAGAATCTCCCTTTTCAGAAGGCTCTGAAAAAATTGGATATATACTGGTTCAGGAGAATCAATCACGCTGGGTATGTCTCTTCCATCTGGGCACCTGCATCTGGAAAGTAAATTCCATTCTGAGAATGAAAAACCTTACAGCCGTTTGGTTTCGACGGCTGGGGAATATTCCTTGTTCCTCTGATGGGAAAAGAAAACAGCGTCTGGCAGCCGCTGATTGGTGGAAAAGAAAATGGTGATAGTGGGGTGGAGAGAGGATTTGACTAGCCTCCTCCTGCCTCTTCAACCTGTAACTCTTCTTTACTAGTCTCTCTGCCCGCGAGACCATATGTGGCTCATGAGAGGTTAAGAGTAGGCCTAAATCTGGAGGATATTTAAACAAAAGCATCATTAACCTTTCGTCCTACGACCGTTAATTACACTTCATTGATCCGAGGGAAACGTGCTCTTGGCAGAGCTGATGTGAGCACGCTTCCTAGATTGCCTGTGTCTTTCAGCAGCTTCTCGAGAGACTGGCTCTGTTTTTGGTGGTCGACCTGTCACACTCCCCGCTTCCCGAGGCTGGATCTGACGTGGGGGTCCCCGCGAGGAACCAGAGGGAAAGGCGGAGACAAGGAAGGGGGTGATGGGAAATAGGGAGAAACTTCAGCCTAAGCCTAACACTCGGGATCGCCACGAGAGCTCCTGTGACCCTAAACTCGAGGTGAGCCGCAGAGCACCCCATCTTCCAGTCCCCCAGGTCCAGGCGGGAGGCGGGAGTCGGAGGTTCCGTCTTCCCCCGCCCCCATCCCCATCCCCATCCGAGGAGAGGAGTGAAGTGCACGAGGCTGGGAAAGCAGCAAGCGCCGGGAGAGGGGCGGGGAGAGGAGCTGACAAATCAGCCGCGGGGGCGGTGAGAGGAAGGGGAGGAGGAGGACCACGGAGACTAGAAGGCGAGGGGGCGAGCGACCGAGCGCGGCGACGCGGGGTGAGGTGTGTGCTGGCTTTAGAGCGGATCCAGAGACCGAGCCGCGCCTTTAGCATCCTTGGCGCTCTTCCCCGCTGCCCTCCCCGACCCTTCCCTTCTGACCTTCTGCCTTTTTCTCTCGAATCCTCTCGTGCGGGGGCCGAGGGGTGGCAGTTAGACGGCAGGTTTGTGGGTTTGCCTCCCAGGCCCCCCGCCTCCCAGGCGCAGGCTTGTGCTGACAGCCGCCTCCTCTGGGGACCAGCCCTCTTCTGGTGCCGCCTCCACCCTTCCTGTGCACTCTTTATCCTCTCTCTTCCCACTTAAATAACATTTGGGAATTGTTTTTTAAATTTTTTTAAGTGGAGGTGGGGGAGGCATTGGAGTTCCGAGGAGCCGAGGAAATCTGGTAAGTGCTTGTGGAACTAACTGGGCAGCTTCGGAAGTCATGGAGAACACCTGGCGGGAGACGAGCCAACGCGGACGCCCGGGGGCGCGCGCGGGATTGGGGAGTGGGGGTGGGCGTGCGGCAGTGAGGACAGCTGTAGTCGAGTCTCTCTCAGAGGTGAGTACTCATCCCTAGGGTGAGCTTGAGGAAAGTAAATTGACCTGTTTTCCTCCTGCTTCGATTACTCCCCTCTTCGCGTCCTCAGAGGCCGAGGTCTGGATTCTCAGGGATAAGCTTTTCCTTTGGGAAACGCGAGGATGGTCCAGGGAGTCTGAGTATTCAACTTTTATTTGTCGCCTTCCTTAACCACCCCCCGCCCCCAGTCCGCCCTCTCTGTGAAGTAAACAAGCTGTGTTTGGCAAATCGTTAAGCGGGAGCGCTGAGAAGGCGAGTCAACAGGTGATAAAGGGTTAACAGGTGCGGCGCAGGGTGGGGGGCGGGTTCCCGGAACTGAGAACGCCCCCACGAGTGGTTGGCGCGCCTCCTGAGGCTTCCGCGGTTGTGAACTCGCGCCCTTCTGCACGCTCTGGGTTGATAGTCTGGGGTCGGGTGCACGGTTGGGTGAGTTAGAGCGAGGGCGGTGGGCTCGCAGTTGGCCTGAGGTTCAGCCACACCCAGAGTGAGTGGTTCTTTCCCTCCCCTATTCGAGATTGATCTGTTGGCTGCCTTCTGGAATTTAAGCGTGTCCCTGACCCCCTGCCTTCAGGTCCCTTTCCTTTTCCTGTGATGTCTTCTAAACGCACTTCTAACTTATACTGTCACCATTTGGACCCTGGGAAGTTAAAAGAGGAGTCTATCTTTCCGTGCAATTCCACTTCGGAAACGCGTAAGAACAGCTCAGATGATTCATCCTAATCCATGTTTAGGCGGCTAGACTTTATCCAGCCAAGATGGATGGGAGATGCTAAATTTTTAATGCAAAAGCTAAGAAAAGCCTCCTTTCTCCAGTGGTTGAAGTGGAGGTGCACTTAAGAGAATCTCACTCTTTTGAGGATTCTACTGATCTTTCAATAGTTTTTACTTTGGGTGGTTCTAATTTCGTTTTTTATGCAGAAGTTCTCAAAGTGTATTTTGTGTTCTCCAGTGTGGTGTAAAGGTATTCTTTAGCCATGGATGTTTTCATGAAAGGACTTTCAAAGGCCAAGGAGGGAGTCGTGGCTGCTGCTGAAAAAACCAAGCAGGGTGTGGCAGAAGCAGCAGGAAAGACAAAAGAGGGTGTTCTCTATGTAGGTAGGTAAGCCCTAAATGTCACTTTGATATTTATTTGTGATTGATGGGTTAAGATGATTGATGCTTTAAATGCTGGTATTTCTTCTCACTTGATTCAGTTTTGCATCTCCACTCCTCAAAGTGATGGGCTGAATCAGAGGTGTGTCTAAGTAGGTGAATGTGTGTGTTTGAGCTAATATAAAAAATGGGGCTATTTTGTTTTTCCAGACTACTTAATTTTGCAGTAATATTTAGGACTTTGTTTCTTTTTTAAAATGAATGTTTCTATGCGTAAGTAACTATAGCTCTGAGGACAGTTTTAAAAACTCAGTCTTAGAAAATATTCAATAGTACTTAAAATCAAACTCCTTCATGGGCTTTTGATTTCTTGTATCTTCATGAATAATATATGCTAATTTCAGTGTATCCTAATTTAAAAGTAAGATGTTGATATGATCTTGAGATATGTTAAGAGAGACCTACTGTGATACTAAAAAGGAAAGGACAGACAAGTTGGAGTTACTTCTTGTGACCACTTGGTAAGTTGGGGACTAAGCTCAATAAAGTGCTTGAGGGCTGCTAATATCTCTGAGACATTTATATAGTTCATTTATCAAATGATACAATAAATTAGATGCTTACTGTTTTTCCTTGTTTATAAATTCCCACATCAGAGTATTCTTGCAGTGAAGTGAAAGTCGCTCCATCCTGTCTGACTCTTTGTGGTGCTATGGACTGTCCATGGAGATTCTCCAGGTTAGAATACTGGAGTGGATAACCTTTTCCTTCTCCAGGGTATCTTTCCAACCCAGGGATTGAACCCAGATCTTCCCCTGGGATCAAACCCAGGTCTCCCGCATTTCAACTGGATTCTTTACTGAGCCACAAGGGAAGTCCAAAAATGCTGGATTGGGTAGCCTATCCCTTTTCCAGAGGATCTTCCTGACCCAGGAATCAAACCAGGGTCTCCTGCATTGCAGGCGAATTCTTCACTAACTGAGCTATCAGGGAAGCACTACTCTTTTTTTTTTTTTTTTTTTATCTTGAACTGTGTTAGGTTGGGGGTTGTTTCACAAGTCACCTGGAATTCTTTGGGTGAAGAAATAGGCATACACATAGACACACACTCATCCATAGGGATACAAACAGGCACATGCGCATACACTAACCCACTGCCCATTCTGTCTCTCCTTTTCCTTCTCTGAGCTAGGTCACATTCTCTGGTAGCAGGTGTAGCAACAGTAATCAAAGGATGAGTAATAAAGTGGAGGATGAGCATAATGGATTGTGTAGAATACTCTGTCTATGTCTGTGGGGTGAAAGAAAGCTACGTCTCTTCGATATGGATGGGCTGGAGAAAAGTTATACTTGGAATGATTTTTATGAATATTTCTCAGATTTTTTTCTCACTGTTGATAGACTCTTTTTATTTTGGTTTAATCTTACCACAAATCTCTAGTTAAATTACTCTTTATCTTAAAATATATTTTCAGAAAATCATTGGGTTAAAAGATGTTACAAGAGGAAAACGTCAATGAGTTAATCAGTTTTTTCTCCTGAAGTGTGGATTGTGTCTCTTTAGGTGGCGTTTGGAATGCTGAATCCCTGACATTCAGATACTCAGTATTTTTTATTTGTCCTCAGTGTTGCAAGCTGTGCAGGTTGCGTGCTTTGTAACCATTCCTTGATTTCAGTTACTTTATAACTTAGTTACTTTAAAGATTTTTTTTTAGTAGGATAATATTGATTTATTCGTTTTGAATGAGCCCTGGAACCACTGACTATTAAATTAACACATTGCTGTTTTCCAGGTAATAAGCAGGATTATCATCTGGAAAACATTGGACTTGTTTTCATTCTCAGCCATGAGTTTGGGCAAATAAAATGACTTAATTTTTTGGAGATTAATTCTGTTACTTTCTCTGAGATTATTATATGAAATTTCAATTTGTTTATGTGCGTAAATTTTAAAAAATAATCTTCAGTGTTTATTATGGTATTTAGCAGAGTGCATTCTGTATACTATTTATCAGTTAATATTGATTTTAAAAGTTTTTATTATGCATTATAGCAAATTTACCACTGTATGAAGTGGAAATTAAGACTTTATGTAGTTTTTATATGTTATAATATTCTTCAAATAAATCTCTCCTATAAATAAAAAAAAAAGTCAATTAAAAGTTGAACACAAATACATAATTCAGGATGAAGTATGACCTTGTGAAGTTATAGTATTACTAGGCGTTGGCAAGCTTTTTCCGTAAAGGGGTAGTGAATAATTTTAGGATATGATATCTGTTTCAACTGATCAAATTTGCTCTCCTGAAGTGAAAGCAGCCATAAACAATAATCAGGGTGACTATCTTCCTATAAAATTTTACTTACCAAAACAGCTGGAGAGTTTATTTGGCTCATAAGCTATAGTTTACTGACTCCTGATAAAGTAGGAAAAAATGTAGATTTGATGTCAAACTTAACTTCCAGTCCAGACTACACCACTTTTTACCTCTAGGATAATGGGGAAGGTACTTAACATATCTAAGCATCACTTTACTCATTTGTAAAAATACAATATGAATAAATGCAAGTACCTTGCAGAGTTCTTGTGAGAACATCATAATAAAGCAGAAAATATAAGTAAAAAGGCATCAGTTCAGTTCAGTTCAGTCGCTCAGTCGTGTCTGACTCTTTGCGACCCCATGAACTGCAGCACGCCAGGCCTCCCTGTCCATCACCACTCCCTGAGTCCACCCAAACCCATGTCCATCAAGTTGGTGATGCCATCCAGCCATACTTTTAAAAAATTAAAGACTTAATTTTTATAGCAGTTTTAAATTAACAGAAAAATTGAGATATAGAGGTTTCCCATGCACCCCTCCCCCAACACATGCATAGCCTCTCGAATTACCAACATCCTTTACCAGATGGTACATTTGTTACAACTGATGAACCTGCATTGACACATCATCATCATCTGAACTCCATAGCTTCCATTAAGAATCACTCTTGCTGTGGTACATTCTGTGAGTTGAGACAAATGTGGAAATGGCAATCCACTCCAGCATTCTTGCCTGGAGAATCCCATGGACAGAGGAGCCTGGTAGGCTACAGTCCATGGGTCACAAAGAGTCGGACACGAGTAAGTGACTAACACACACACACATTCATCATTATAATATTTAGAGTATTTTCAGTGTCCTAAAAATCCTCTGTGCTCTGCTTATTCATGGCCTTCTCCCAACCCCTATCACTGATCTTTTTCTCTCCATAGTTTTACCTTTTCCAAAATGTCATATCAATGAATATCAATGGAATCATATACTGTTTAGCCTGTTGAGATTGGCTTCTTTCAATTAATAATATGCATTTAAATTTCTTTCATGTTTTTGAATGGTTCATTTCCTTTTAGTGCCAAATAATATTCTATTGTCTCAGTGTATCGTAGTTTATCATTCACCTCCTACATCTTGGAGGTACTTGGAGGGCATCTTACTTGCTTCAAAGAGTTGGCAGTTATGAATAAAGCTACTATAAACACCTATGTGCAGGTTTTTGTGTGTACATAAGATTTCAGCTCCTTTGGGTAAATATCAAAGAGCACAACAATTGCTGGGTCATATGATAAAATATGTTTAGTTTTCAAGGAAGCCATCAAACTATCTTCCACAGGGACTGCATCATTTTGCATTCCTATCAGCAATTAATGACAGTTTTTGTTGCTCTATTTCCTTGACAAAATTTGATGCTGTCAGTGTTCTGGACTTTGGCCATACTAATACATATGTAGTGGCATTGCACTGTTATTTTAATTTGTATTTTAAAACTGGTGACATAGGATGTGAAGCATCTTCTCAAATGCTTATCTACCATCTCCACATCTTCTTTGGTGAAGTATCTATTAAGATCTTTGGCCTATTTTTTAATCGGGTTATTTGTTTTCTTATTGTTGATTTTTAAGAGTTCTTTGTCTTCTTTTTCAGATATTTCATAAATATTTTCCCGTCTGTAGATTGTTTTCTCATTCTTTTGAAATTGTCTTTCATAGAAGTTTTTAATTTAAATGAATTTTCACTTATTAATGATTTAATGGAGTGTGTCTTTGGTGTTATAGCTCAACAGTCATTGCCAAATGTGAGATTATGTAGATGTTCTTCAATATGATCTTCTAGAAGTTTTATAGTTTCACATTTTTACACTTAAGGCTATGATTCATTTTGGATTATTTGCTTGTGAAGGGTATAAGTTTATAAAATTATTTTTTTCATGTAGATGTCTAGTTGTTCTAGCACCATGTGTTTAAAGATTATCTTTGCTCCATTTTATTGCCTTTTTTCCTTTGTCAAGAATCAGTTGATTACATTTATGTTTGTGTATTTCTGGGTTCTCTTTTCTAGTCCCTTGATCTATTTGTTTATTCTTTCACCAATATCACATTGTGTTGATTATGACAGCTTTGTAAGAAGTCTTGAATTTTGATAGTGTCAGTCCTTTGTTCTTCTTCAATACCATTTTGGCTATTTTTGATCTTTGCCTCTCCACGTAAACTTTAGAATAATTTGTCAATATCCACAAAATAACTGGGGTTTTGCTTGAGATTCTTGTTGCTCAGTCGCTAAGTCGTGTCCAACTCTGTGACCCTATGGACTGTGGCACAGTAGGCTCCTCTGTCCTCCATTAGCTCCCGAAATTTGCTCAAATTCATGTCCATTGAGTTGGTGGTTCTCTCTCTCTCTATATATATGTATATGTATACTGTAAAATCAAGTTGGGAAGAGCTAACATGTTGTTAATATTCTGTCATATCCATGAATGTGGAATATCTCTCCATTTATGTTTTGATTTTGTTATCAAAGCTTCATAATTTTTCCCATATAAATCTTGTATATATTGCATTAAATTTATGCCCAGGTATTTTATTTTGATGCTAATGTAAATTATACTGCATTTTTAATTTAAAATTCTGCTCGTTCATTACTGGTATATAGGAAGGTGATTGACTTTTTAACCTTGCATCCTGCAATCTTCCTATAATAACTTATTAGCACCAGGATGTTTTTTATTGATTCTTGATAGTTTTGTTATCTTTCCCAGTCAGGCATCTTTTATTTCCTCGTCTTATTGCAATAGCTCAGAGAGGGCAATGGCACCCCACTCCAGTACTCTTGCCTGGAAAATCCCATGGACGGAGGAGCTTGGTAGGCTGCAGTCCATGGGGTCGCTAAGAGTCGGACACGACTGAGCGACTTCACTTTCACTTTTCCCTTTCATGCACTGGAGAAGGAAATGGCAACACACTCCAGTGTTCTTGCCTGGAGAATCCCAGGGGCGGCGGAGCCTGGTGGGCTGCCGTCTATGGGGTCGCACAGAGTCGGACACGACTGAAGCGACTTCACAGCAGCATTACAATAGCTAGGGCTTCCTGTACGATGTTGAAGGAATGGTGAAAGGGAATATTATTGCCTTGTTCCTAGTAATAAAGTTTCTAGTGTCTCACAATGAAATATAATGTTAGCTGTAGACTTTTTGGTAGATATTTTCTATCAGGTTGAGAGAGTTCTCTATTTCTAGTTTACTGGGAGGGTTTTTTTTATCACAAGTAGGTGTTGGGTTTTGCAAATGCTCTTCCTGCATCTATTAATATGATCATGACACTTGTCTTTTTGAGCCCGCTGATATGAAGAATTACTTAATTGACTTTCAAACATTGAACCAGCCTTGCATACCTATGATAAATGCCACCTGATTGTGATGTATAATTCTCTTCATGCATTGTTGTGTTTGATTCATTAACATTTCATTGAGAATTTTTGTAAGTGTACTTTTATATGTTGGAGCCATGGTTATTATTGTCAAATAAACTCTCCAACAGGGCTGCTTGGTGGCTCCAGTGGTAAAGAATCTGCGCCAAGCAGGAGACCTGGGTTCGATCCCTGGGTTGGAAAGATCCCCTGGAGAAGGGAATGGCAACCTACTCCGGTATTCTTGCCTGAAGAATCCCATGGATAGAAGAGCTTGGTGGGCTACCATCCGTGGGGTGGCAAAGAGTCTAACAGGACTGAGTGATTAGTGCACCCACACAAACTCTGCAACAGAATAATTTCTTTGTCAAAGTGTTTTCTTTCTATAATTTTATCCTTCATTAAAAGAATTATTATCAATAGCTTGAAAGATTAGAAGTAACTAAGGAAAATTTTCCTCTTTCACTTATGGCTGACTTTTCTTAAGCCTCTTGAGAGAGTAATCTCATTTCTTTGTAATATACTTTCAACAGCTAGCTTTTAGTACTAATTGATGAACCACCATAAGAATCAGCATTATTTTTATGGTTTTTTTTCTCCTTTTGTGATATCTTTGTATACAAATTTTCGATCAACCTACTTCAGTTTAATGGACCAAAAATTTCTCAATCAAGTGGTTTAGAAATTGTAAGTTGAGAGAGAAATTCAAAAGCAAAAAAAAAAAAAAAATGTAGTTCTCTGCAAAGTATTGTAACAGTAAAGGCAAGAAAATGACCTTCAAAACTCTTCCAGTGACATTCTGCTCAATAAGTAGTAGTGGTCAAGACTGGATTGATATCAAACTTCCAAGTCACAATTTGCTTCACCTCCACCATACTGAGATAGTCAACATGACATGCACAACAGCATAACTGAGTCCTTGGCAATGCCCAGGCATTATTTCTGATTGTATCCACTCTGCAGCTTTGTGAAGTCATAAGAGACGAGGGGAATGGATGTGGGCTACATCAGCTTAGGGAAGCCATCAGATCTAGGGTCCCTTCAGCTGTATCTATTATGAGATCTACTTATCTATAAGGTCTGTCTGTCTATCACATTACTGGTGATATACCACTTTGCATGTATTTTGTAGCTTTATCTTTTCATTTACAGATTACTTATCAATTACAAGTTAATCATCAAATGGCACCCCACTCCAGTACTCTTGCCTGGAAAATCCCATGGACAGAGGAGCCTGGTAGGCTACAGTCCATGGGGTCGCGAAGAGTCGGACACGATTGAGCAACTTCACTTTCACTTTTTACTTTCATGCATTGGAGAAGGAAGTGGCAACCCACTCCAGTATTCTTGCCTGGTGAATCCCAGGGACAGAGGAGCCTGGTGGGCTGCTGTCTATGGGGTCGCACAGAGTTGGACTACGATTGAAGTGACTTAGCAGCAACATATACTACTAAACAATTATGACAGCCAAAAAAAGGTGATTGGTTTGATGCAAAGACACCTCATTAAGATTTTCTTGTATGTTTGGTTCAGGATACATTCCAAGATTTAGCCAAAGATCAAATTATCAGGTATAACTAGGGAGAGAGAATAGACTACAGGCCAACTATTAAAATATATTTTTACTAGTTGTTTTTAAAAATATGGGGTTGAAGTAGTGGCAGGTAGAGAATGATAAATGTTCATTTCCCAGTTTTTTGGTCCTAATTTCCTTACATTCTTCTCTGTCTGATAGAATTACTTTATTTAGCTTATAGGGTAGTTTTCAAATGAATTTTCTTTTTGTTGTTATTTTCTCCAAGATCATTAAAAAGCTGTATGAATTACACTAAAAAAATCCAACATTAGAGAGCTGATGAATAAAATTATTCACAAACTTAATTTTAGCAGTACATATTAATAAATTCTTTGTGTAAAAGTTTGGTAATGGTCAAGATTTGGGGCAAATTCCTGTCTTGCCTCTTCTTCAAGCTAGCATTAGTCATACTTCAGTGATAAAATACTGTATTCCTTCTAAAGGTTTGCTTGGTTTTGTAGAAACAATATGGGCGTAGGGTCACAGAGCCCTTAATTTGAACATGCTTGTAGCTGGTGACTTCAGACAAATCATTTAACTTTAATTTGTAATTGCTTCATGTGGTATAAAATGGGCATGATGTGAAATGGGGTGTTATTACAAACATTAAATGAGATGAAAAATGCCTTTTTCATAATAGATGTTCAACAACTATGAATTCCTTCTTTCCTTCCTCCATCCATTTGTGTTCCATGGGTTAAGTAATCTTTCTTTGTATTGCATTTTAGTAGAGCTTCTGTAGTTCTGAATCCAAAATCACCTTCCCAGCCAGACTCTGTGTTTTCTCACCTTTTCTTTTTAACTTTCTGTAAGTTGATATGTGAAGTGGGACACAAGGGGTTGAAAAGCTATTACTGTGTGCTAAAATCTTGGGAGCATATCCTGTTAGCTTTGCTTTGTGGTAATGGTTACTGAATTTCTTTGTTTTAAATTTTTTGCTCCCTGAAGATACCTTTACATAGGGTTTTTGGAGAGTGAGATATTGTGTTTCCATTAGATGTATTTAAAAGTAGCTCATTAGCAGTAAAGGTGACTTTGAAGCTTATGGTTTGAATTTGTTTGTTTTTGTAGGGTCCAGAACCAAGGAAGGGGTAGTTCATGGTGTGACAACAGGTAAGCTTTGTGGAACTTTTATTCAAGGATGATATTGAAAATATCTAGTAAGCAGGATAGCCTAGCACTGATCATTCAGGATGTAAATATAAATAACCACTCTGCCCATAGAGGAGCATTCTAGAAAACATCAGCATTGTTTAATCTTGATTCTTTATTAAATATTAAATATTTTAAAGTATGTTAAGTATTTGTTATAAATAAGTAAAACAGTGTAACTGTCAAGAATGATGACTGAATTGACTAATTTAATTGTTTAACTTATAGTAGTGTATCATTTGAGTATTCTGATTAACTTAATGTTCTGGCAAATGATAGCAGAATATCATATGAGGACTGACATTTTTAAAGAGTTGAATGAAAATTTTCTATAGAGTACATTGAAATATTCTGACACTAAAATATACAAATTATAATATTTCCTTGATTCAAAAGACATTTTAGGAAATACCCTTGGGATGATCAGTAAATTATTTATTGTATTTATCTCTGTTTGGCCTAATTTCACCCAAATTATGAAATTAGGTCTGTAAGAAGATTATAATAAGTGAATAGCAAAACTGATGAAAATTATGGTGGTGATGATGAGGAAGAGGAGGAGGATAATGATAGAAATAGAAAAATTACAATTTAGCAACTTTAATATATGGACTTGCTGTGATTGAGTTTTATGTTTTATGTACTCCAAGCTTTCTGACAGGCATGATAAAATAAGATATAATCATATGATCAGATATAAAATATAACTCATATGATGAGAAAACAGTAAACATGGCAGGGCCTCAGCAAAATAACATTCTTCTATTGCTAAGTTATAAAATAGATTTTGAGAAAATCAAATGGGAATATTAATACAGTGTTTTGGTTAAGGCCATAAACACTTAAGCCAGACCTCTTTAGTCCAAATTTCTGCTTACCGCTTACTAGCTGTGTGACTGTTCTGCAAGATTCATTACCTCTGTGTGACTCAGTTTCCTCTTCTGTAAAAGAATTCAGTGAATGGGAATATATATAAATACCTAAATACTGAAAGCAAATAGTATGTATTACCTAGGTTTTACTTACTATCACTTTATAGTGAATCCATCTTGAGCTACATTTTTGTAGCTAGTGGAGAAGGGTATTTATGTGACTTTGATACATACTTTTATACATACTATATAATCCATGGAATTCTCCAGGCCAGAGTACTAGAGTGAGTGGCCTTTCCCTTCTCCGGGGATCTTCCCAACCCAGGGATCAAACCCAGGTCTCCTGCACTGCAGGCTGATTATCAGCTGAGCCACAAGGGAAATCCAAGAATACTGGAGTGGGTAGCCTATCCCTTCTGCAGTAGATCTTCCTGACCCAGGAATCGAACCGGGGTCTCCTGCATTGCAGGCAGATTCTTTACCAACTGAGCTCTCAGGGAAGCCCTTTTATACATACTTTTGACTAAAAAAAAGTATAAAATCAAAACAGGGAGTTCTATGGTGGCCTTGTGGTTAGGATTCTGGATTTTCACTGCCATGTCCTAGGTTCAACCCCTGTTCAGGGAACTAAGATCCTGCAAGCCATGTAGTGCAGCTGAAATAAATAAATAAATAAATAAATAAATAAATAAATAAAACAATCCTTTGAAACTAATTCTTCTAGAAGCTAAGTTAAAGTATGCAACACACATTTGCTCTGTTGGAATTCAGTATATATAAACTGCCCTGTAGGGACCTTCCGTAAATGGCATGTTATAAAGCGTGATTTTTGTAAGAACGAGTTATCAGACAGTTGTAGACTATGCTATATGAAGAGAGTCTACTTGGATTAACAGCTTTTCATTGTAATTGAAGGAGAATCCATATGGATGAAAAAGCGGATAAGCATGTTGCAAAGCTTAGAGCCTGTGGTAAAAATTAGAGAATAAACTAATACTACCATCCAATGGAGGCTATGCAGATGGGCTGCAAGGATAACTATTGACAAAGTCAGAATTTTTGAGTTTTCTTTAGAATGATAGAATGTGAATATGAGTTTTTGAGGTTTTTGTGTGTATGCATGCGTACACTCTTGGTCTGGTACAAGTGACTCAAGTTTTGTACTATAAGGCAATATTTTGCAAATTTTTTCTGAAGAACAGTAGCCTGCCAGCTAATGTTTCCATGGTTTTAAAATGTTTGGAAACTTTGCATATCCTGTCTTCCTTTTAGCATATTAAAGAAACTGAGCTGTTCTACAGTAAATAAATTTACATAATTTAGTTTAACCCAGGATTTCCAAAACTAATTTGACTTTCTTTCAATAGCTAAAAAAAAAAAGTGAAAGGCACTCAGTAGTGTCCCACTCTCTGTGACCCCCATAGACTATACAGCCCATGGAATTCTCCAGGGCTGAATACTGGAGTGGGTAGCTGTTTCCTTCTCCAGGGGATCTTCCCAACCCAGGGATCAAACCCAGGTCTCCCACATTGCAGGCAGATTCTTTACCAGCTGAGCCACAAGGGAAGCCCTTTCAATAGTTACTAGAGTTCAATTCAACTAGTGTTCCCCAGAACACTATGGAAAATCATTCTAAGCAGGGAGACCATGATGATTTTGGTATGGGCAGTATTTACAGTCATTGCACCAGTCAAAGGCTTCCTTGGTGGCTCAGGTGGTAAAGAATCTGCCTGCAATGTGGGAGACCGAAGTTCAATCACTGGGTTGGGAAGATCCCCTGGAGGAGGGCATGGCAACCCACTGCAGTATTCTTGCCTGGAGAATCCCCATGGACAGAAAAGCCTGGCAGGCTACAGTCCATGCGGGTTGCAAAGAGGCAGACATGACTGAAGTGACTTAGCACAGCACCAGTCAATCACCCTGGCAGTAGTAAAGTATCAAAAATGTTGTTATAAGTAATCTGGCTATGAAAATTGCAGTAGAATAAATCAGTTGCAATAAGAGCCATCCCTCTCATATCAGATAAATTAATTTGTTGAGTAAAGTTATTTCATGTAAAATTCTAAATTCATATTATAAGGGTAAATAAATGTTTAAGGTAATAACCTCAGTAGTTAATCAGAGGGAGAATTGGTTGCTTTTTATATATGACCTAAAATGTTTATCATGGTACATAATAAATATTAAATAAATGTTATTTATTTTGTTATTACTCTTAAAGCAGGGAAGTGAGAAACTATTATAAAGTACATAACATTATCAGCTAATGTTAGAAGAAAAATTTCCACAAGATTCATATCATTAACTGTTTTGTAGAAATACAGACTTCAGTAAACTTAGGCCAGGCGTTTTCTACCTACAACATCCAGGGAAAATTAATCCTCCCAGTTAGATAATCTGAAGATAAAATCCAGAAAACTCTACCTTAATCCCTGGCTTTTTGATCTCAGGACATTATTATTTCAGTTGTCAGTACATCACATTATAGGAAAACATGAGAGTGCACTTAATCTGAGCTTATTGAATGACATGCCTTTGAAGGTATTAAAAATTAATTTGATATAAGCTGACTCATTCTCATTTTTTCCCTCATGAAAGTATGATATAAAGAAATTCCTATTGGAGATCTTCTGCAGGCTTTGATTCTTACACACAAAAATTTGTTATACAATAATGCACACAGTTAATTTTCAACATGTTACATTTTAAATTTCCTTGTTAAACTGCTTTAAAATATAAATTTCTTGTCCTCATATCTGTAATTTGTATACTAATTTAAAACTAGATCTTAATTTTGTAATTTTTTTTAATGTTACAGGTTAGATTTACTGTCTATTCTAAAAGTTGGTGCCACATTTCCTTTGTGGAATTTTATTGTTAACCTAATTAGAGTCAATAATTATTGAAATTAATGTATAAATTATACATATACACAAAATTTCTTTTAATGTACTCAAAATTATTTAATGAGTATTACTATAAAATAATACAAAGAAAATATGATCTCTGATTTTGATCAACTCAAAATATACTAGTGGAGGTAGATAAACATACTGGGAACTCAACAATTATGGTGCAAATAAAAAGTTCAGTAGTAAAGTTATACCTAAAATTTTATGAGCACACAGGAGGAATAAGGACAGTTGTTGGGAAAAGAGGCTATTAACATGGAATTTACCTTTTGAGGTGGGTTTTAACAAAGGGGTTTAGGTCAGTAAATTATCTGCTAGATAAATCAGTTCCTACAGAAATCTTAAAATGTATCTATCAGGGACTTCCCTTGTGGTACAGTGGTCAAAAGTAAATGCTTCCAATGCAGGGACCTGGGTTCGATCCCATGCTGCATGGCACAGCCAAAAAATAAAAATAAATTAAGAAAATGAATAAAATGGTACATAACTGCTATATGTAAATTCTGCCATTTTGTAATGTATTTACTTATTCTTACAGTGGTAAAATCTAATAAATTATAATAAACTACAAAGTGCATTTTACTGTGCAGTTTATGTACATTTAAAAAGTGTATATAAATCTAGAATCATAAAAATAAACTTTCATGGCTGGCAGAAGAAAAATTATGAATCTCTAAAAAGATCAAAATTTATTTTTGTCTTTGAGATTTTGTAACAAGAAATGTTCATTTTCAAGTAAAATTTTCTACTTGTGTTCTTAGAAAAGAAAAAAATGAGAACTTGAAGCCTATAATTCACTATTTTTAAAGTATCAACATTCTGGAAATGTTTAAAAACATGAGATTTCCAGTACAGTTTTTCACTGGCATTTAAATTGAACTTTGCATTGAATATAGCCATGACTAGTTAGTAGGCATCCACCACATCCCTGGAAGTAGCAAAAGGCAAATATCAAGCAATACCTGCTGTGAACTCTTCCTGCTTTTAGACTCTTGGGGCCACTTTCATTTCCCCCTGTTGTCTACACTGAGAAGTGAGACTCGTTTTCCTTTTTTCCTTACCTACCTCCTCAACTTCCATGACCTACATACTGTATTCAAAACCCAATTGTTTTGACCACACTATTACTGTTCAGTCGTGTCAAACTCTGCAATGCTATGAATAGTAGCTCACCAGGCTCCACTGTCCATGGGATTCTCCAAGCAAGAATACTGGAATGGGTTGTCATTTCCTTTTCTAGGGGAATCTTCCTGACCCAGGGACTGGCCCCTCCCAACTGGTGACATGAAATCTGTACAATAATCAGGTGCACATAACACTTAACAGCTCACGTAGTACAACTTGTTGAATTCCTCAGAAAAGAAGGCAAACATTACATATAGATAAGAATACAAGACCAAGGCTTTATGAGTGTAAATGTTACAAGGTTTCAGTTCAGTTGCTTAGTTATGTCTGACTCTTTGCGACCCCATGGACTGCAGTACGCCAGGCTTCCTTGTCCATCACCAACTCCTGAAGCTTGCTCAAACTCACGTCCTTTGAGTTGGTGATGCCATCCAATGGTCTCATCCTCTGTCATCCCCTTCTCCTGCCTTTGATCTTTCCCCAACATCAGGGTCTTTTCCAATGAGTCAGTTCTTTGCATCAGATGGCCAAATTATTGGAGCTTCAGCATCAGTCCTTCCAATGAATATTCAGGACTGATTTCCTGTGGGATGGACTGGTTGGATCTCCATGCAGTCCAAGGGACTCTCAAGAGTCTTCTCCAACACCATAGTTCAAAAACATGAATTCTTTGGCGCTCAGCTTTCTTTATAGTCCAACTCTCGAAAAAGGTTTGGGTGAAGAGTTGTCTTGTTTCCCTTGACCTTGAAATTGTTAAAAGTGCAGAATCTCATCTTTTACTGCTTTTTCATAAAACTCTTAATTAGTTGAAACAAACATTTTTTTATTGCAGCTTCATTTATTTGATATTTGTATGGTGTTAATATAGAAAGATTAATTCAACAGTTATATATAGTCTTAGATAATTTTTGATATGAGATCAAATTTCTGAATCTAATTCCAAAGTATTTATACCATCATCTTAAAATTTTAACTTATTTTTAAAAGCCTACTGAATCCCCTTATTTTATTTTTAATGAAAATAAATTAAGTGTGCTCAACAAACCATTTCATTTCATACTTTAAGTCCAGCTCTTTTGTTCCCATTAAAATGATTGAAAATAAATCTTAACACTAAAACTCATTCTGTTTCAACTACCTGATGTTTCATAAAAGGATCAGCATAGTCATCCCTCACTCTTGTTTTATTTCTGATGGTACCATGTGAGAGCACACATGTGTTCTGTGACTCAGAGGGTGTGATGAAAAAAACATTCTGAGTGAGATCAAAGACTTGGTATTGAAATTGAAATAAAGAAATATTTCTTGCTGTTTGATACAACTACACCTGTAAGCCTTGCTTTCTGTAAACTTTCTTGCATAAAATGTAAACCGGAGTGAAATTGCTTACAGCCCTAAATTTGTGATCATTAGGCTTGAAACACCTTTAAATATCTGCATGATTGCACAGACTATCTTGGCAAAGATTCTGTGTTTGGCTGAGCCACGCTCACTTAGCAATCTCGGTAACTTTTCCTTCTCCTGACTCACCATTTATCTACGTGTGTGAATATAGGTCTTCGGAAGTTGATGGTTAGTGGAAGTGAAATTATTCCTAGTGGCTGTTGGTCCACCATCCCTTCATCTGTCATTGTTCTTGATTCATCCCAGTGGCTGAGAAGACCAAAGAGCAAGTGACAAACGTTGGAGAGGCAGTGGTGACTGGGGTGACTGCAGTAGCACAGAAGACAGTAGAAGGAGCAGGGAGCATTGCAGCTGCCACTGGCTTTGGCAAAAAGGATCATTTGGGCAAGGTAGGACTGTGTACATCTTGTTGCATTTCTAAGCTTGTGGATCACCATGCATTTTCAGCAAGGCACAGAGGCAAGAATAAGATGCTTACTTGCGGGAGAGCTGACTGAGCTTCCCTCATAAAAAAAAAAGTACTACCTATATGTGTATTCTTTTTGGAGATATTCACGCAGATAAATGCTGTGAAAATTGCACAATAATTGTGATTGTTTTATTTTCTGGAAAAAAAGTTAATGAGATGAACAGTGTAACAAATGTCTAAAAGAGCCGTGACATTTCAGAAAGAATGGGTGCTTTTATGTTGGCTGTGAATCTTGGAATTTTTCTTTGTTGGAGTATAGCAAATGCTTTATGCCCAGTCTCTAAATGTTCAAAATGAAAATCTTTTGCTTAATTTCTTTAGAGTGACATCATCTCGTATTAAATGGCATATTTGATAATTATATAACAATTCATTTCCAAATATATGTTTGTGAAAACTGAGGAGCTTAAACTACGATCATGGTTTTGGGGTGATTTTAAAATTCTCAGAATTCTGACTTTTGCTTTCTTGACAAATACGAGACTCTAGGAAAATTATTCAAGAGTTAGGACTTTCATTTTAAACAAATAAGCAACAGAAAATGAAGTATCAACTGGAAGATGAAAATTTTACATAATTCATGACCATAAGCAGATTCTTTTTTTTTTTTAATTGAAATATAGTTGATTTATAATGTTGTGCCAATCTCTGCCGTACAACAAAGTGACTCAGTTGTGGTCACATATATATTCTTTTTTATATTATTTTCCATTATGGTTTATTCCAGGTGATTGGATATAGTTCCCTGTGCCATAGTAGGACCTTATTGTTATCCATTCTAAATGTAATGGCTTGCATCTACCAACTTCCAACTCCCAGTCCATCTTTCTCTCTCCTCTCCATCTTGGCCACCACAAGTCTGATCCTATGTCTGTGAGTCTGTTTTGTAGATAGGTTCATTTGCATCATACTTTAGATTTCACACATAAATGATATCATATGGTATTTATTTTACTCTTTCTGACTTCGCTTAGTATGATAACCTCTGGTTGCATCTGTGTTGCTTCAAATGGCATTATTTAGTTCTTTTTTATGGCTGAGTAGTATTCCATTGTATATATGTCACATCTTCTTTATCTGTTCATCTATCAATGGACATTTAGGTTGTTTTCAAGTTTTGGCTATTGTGAATAGTGCTGTTATGAACATAAGGGTACATGTATTTTTTTGAATTATAGTTTTGTCTGGGTATATGCCCAGGACTGGGATTGCTGGATCATATGATAATTCTATTTTTAGTTATCTGAGGAACCTTCATCCTGTTTTCCATAGTGGCTGCCCCAACTTATATTGCCACCAACAGTGTAGGAGAGTTCCCTTTTCTCCACACCCTCTCCAGCATTTATTATTTATAGACATTTTAATGATGACTATTCTGACAGATGTGAGGTGGTACCTCATTGTAGTTTTGATTTGCATTTCTCTAATAATTAGCAATGCTGAACATCTTTTCATGTGCCTCCCAGCCATCTTTATATCTTCTTTGGAGAAATGTCTATTATGGTATTCTCATTTTTTGATTGAGTTGTTTGCTTTCTTGTTGTTGTTAAGTTGTATGAGCTGTTTGTATATTTTAGATACTAAGCCCTTGCAGGTTGCATCATTAGCAGCGGAATGATTTTTGGTTTTTCCCTGCCACAAAGGCTTCCTGGCTATTCTTTGAATCCGTAAAGAGTACCCTTGCCCTGACTCTTCCCACTGTCTGGAAAGCTCTTCCCCAGTGGCTAAGTAACCCTGGCTCACTCCCTTATCTCCTCAGGTCTTTGCTAAATAATACCTTCTCAGTGAAGCCTACCCTGACCTATTTAAAATTGGAACCATTCTCCTTACCTCTGGTGTTCCTAATTTTTCTACTCTTTTTTTTTTATTTTTGGCCAAAGCTTTTATCACCTTTAAAAATAATAACTAGCTTAATTATTTTTATGCATATTGTTTATTTTATTTCTTCTCTTCTGAAATGTAAGCACTATGAGGATGGAAGATATTAGTTTGTTCACTGATATTTCACAAGTGTCTAGAAGAGTACACATAGGAGAAAATTAAGCAATATTTATTACATTAAGACATAGAACAAGGAAATAAGTGATGTGCAGAGTGACTTTTATTTCTGTCTTTAATAAATATGTGTGAACTATAGCAGCCATGGCTATTCAACCATCCAAAAATTATCATCAAAATGTTTTGGAATAGATATACTAAAATCTGTAAGAAAGTATATATTTGCTGACAAACTTCCTGGATTGCTTCCACTCCTTGTGATCCTATGTAGCAGGCCTACATGAATGGGTCATTAAAACAGTGATAAAAAGGAAGGACTGAAAATATGTGACATATTG
Organism: Giraffa tippelskirchi; assembly: GCF_054371585.1. Taxonomy (NCBI): domain Eukaryota; kingdom Metazoa; phylum Chordata; class Mammalia; order Artiodactyla; family Giraffidae; genus Giraffa; species Giraffa tippelskirchi. Next base: position 75,850,098 of record NC_137275.1, on the reverse strand, counting down.
AGATTTTATTATACGTAGTTATTACATTCGTCTGTGACAGTTTATTCTACTCATGGAAAATCTGGACTGGCCTTCTCGTGAAGTTCTTCAGCTAATACTTAAATATGTGATTGATGATAGTATTCCTTTGTGCAGACTATGCTCTTCAAATAATCTTATTGCTCACGCTAATAATTATACTATTTCCGATTTCCCTCTAAAATTATAATTCTGGGTGTAGCTTTATTCCATTTTCAAAACTAGGAAGGACCCTCAGATTTTAGTACAGAGGCAATTAACATGTTTTGTTTCCCAGATCCTTGCCAACATAATAGAAGCTGTGGACCCTCTTCCCAGAAAAATGTACATACACACCCCAAAGGGCTTAATGGGATCATGGAAACCCATCAACAGATAGAGCTCATGATTTAGACCAATTTCCTGACTGTACAGATGAGGAAATTTACAGAGGGGAAGTACTCAGTCCAAGGTCACATAGCCAATTGTAATAGACTGGACACCACCAGTGCTTTTCCATCTGCTATTGTCACATCCCCAACTGCTTCCTCAAAATTTACCTTCCTTTTGAGTTTTCATAAATAGAATTATGGACAAGCAGATTTAACTGGAAAAATTATTTGCTTCAGAATATTAAGAAACCAGGAAAGCTTGTACTGTCCTTGTCTCACCCCCATTTAATGTGTACAATGTAAATTGCAAATAAGGCATGAAAATGTTTCATTTCTTACAAAATTAGGCTTTGTACACTTCTAAAAATATTGTTCTTTATTTTAATGTTTTAAAGCAGAAGTCTAAATGATGTGACAAAGTTAACCATTTGGAGATATTTCTCTTATGGGTGCTTGTTGTGTCTTACAAATGTCCAAAAATGAAAATGAAGTCATAAACCTAAAAGTTACAGCATAGCTGTAGCAAAAAAAAAAAAAAAAAAAGAACTAGGATTTTAAATGGCTGATTTTCATCCCTGTGCTGTCACCAACAGGCTGAATGACCTTTTGAAGATCTCCTAAGACTCTTTCTTATATAATGAGGGATCTATAATAGAAAATTTTTAAATCCCAATTTAGCAGTAGAATTCTGTTTCTGTAATAAGTAATGAAAGATGCTAGTGAACTTTCATTTTGGCCACATCTATGTGATGCTAAAAATTCTAGAGTTTAAACAAAATCATTGAATTTGTTCATTACGAAATGTGAAGTAATTTCATCCTTCAGACTCTGATCAGAGTGATTCTGGTGAATGGAAATAAAGCAATTTGTTTGTAGCTTTAACCACTTGTTAATGACCTCATTTTGACACGCATTATTCATTGAAGAAATAATACTTGTTCACTGTGTGCCATAAATTTTGCTAGATATTGAGGTTAAAATTATGAGAAAACCATACACTGTTTTTCTCTTCATTGTGCTTGTAGTCTAGTGACAAAGATCAGTAATAATCATCTAATCACCCATAATAACTGTGATAAATGCAATGATGTGCCTAATACCAAGAATATCTAACTGGATGCTTGAACCAGTTACTGTGGGTTAGGGATAAGGCCAGATGCTCCCTTGGAGAAGTGATGTCTGAACTGAGATCCCAAAAATGGCTAGAAGTTAACAGAAGTGCGAGTTAAAGGAAAAGCATTCCAGGCTAAAGCATCAGCATGAGAAAGTCTAATGTGGTAAGAGAGGACCATGGCAAATCAAAGGACAGCTGGAGCCAGAGAAGATAAGGATATAGCCACCCACATCACAGCTAGCCATGGTAAAAATATTGGTCTTTATTCTAAAAATAAAGGGACCTATTCAAGTATTGTAAGCACTTAATCTGGATTTCAGGTTATAGGTTTGCATGTTGTAAAGATGCCTGTAGAGTGGGAAACAGATTAAAGAAGGGAAATAGTGAAAACCAGGAACCAGTTAGTGGACTACCATAGAAGGAGGAGATGATTGTGAATACCAAGGTGTTGGTGAGGGAAAAAGAAAGAAATGGATTAGTTCAAAGACTACACAGGAAGTACTATCAAAGTGATTCAGAGGTAAATTTCACAAGGCTTGGTGGAAGAGGAATGTGACCAGCAGAGCTACTGGGTGTTGCTTGTTGAAGTGGATTAACAGCTGCGCCATTGTCTTGGTGGTTGATGCCTCCCTTGAATATCATGATTACTGCAAAATGACTGGCTGCACTAGTGCTCAGTCCTCATGCACTTTGAGGGTACTTGGCCCATCATTCCCTGACTGATGAGGGGACAAATCTCCCTCCCTCCTTCCTTCCCTTTCTCCTTTCTCTCTTATCTCCATTTTGTTTGTTTTTCCAAACCAACAGCTCTAGTAGCTCATTTTTATTTTTCTCTCTTTATTTTCTAAATTTATGCCTTTGAGAATACTTATTCTGGTGTACTCATCTCCTTTTGATGTTAACAGAGATGTATGACTACAGATACCTAAGTGTTTTTGTGAATTTGATCATATGAATGAAGCCACCCTTAGTAATAATTTCCATGATACTAGATTAAAGGACAAATCAGCTGTCATGAATTTTAAGAATTTTTTAAATCAGATATTATTAGCTTCTTTAATACATCAGCATAATCCATCTACTGGTCTATATTTTTACCTGTGTACAACCAAGAGGTTGCCAACCATACAATTCATTACTTGAGACTCATTCACTTGATTGGCACAGTAAGAATAGTCTAAATATGCATTGGCAGAAGTATTCAAGTTCAAACAGTGATGTTATATAAGTAAAATTTGTAACTTCTATTGAGAACAGATGATCCTCTTGTACCAAGAATATTATAAAAGAAAGGCACTTGAGTGTTATTATGTAGTGCATCTGGGTTTACAATATACAGCTGTTCACTGCAGCATTTGCTCCATTCCAACTGCTCAATAGTGCTCTGCATGTGTTTTTTCTCAAGTAAATCCTTGATGAACAAATAAATAGCTCTTTACTATTATCTGGAATGCCCCAGAAGAATTGGATCCTCAGTGTCCCTGAAGTTTATATTTTTGTAATTTTCTGCCCGTATATAAAGTGAAAATTCTGAATAAGCTAATTAAGGCCACTGCTTGACAAATAGTACAGCTTGTTGTTCAGTCACTCAGTCGTGTCCAATTCTTTGTGACCCCATGGACTGCAGCATGCCAGGCTTCCCTGTCCTTCACTATCTTCTGGAGTTTGCTCAGACTCATGTCCATTGAGTTGATGATGCCATCCAACCATCTCATCCTCTGTTGTCCCCTTCTCCTTCTGCCCTCAGTCTTTCCCAGCATTAAGGCCTTTTAGAACGAGTTGGTTCTTCTCATTAGGTGGCCAAAGTATTGGAGCTTCAGCTTCAGGATCAGTCCTTCCAATGAATATTCAGGGTTGATTTCCTTTAGGATTGACTGGTTTAATCTCCTTGCAGTCCAGGGGATTCTCAAGAGTCTTCTCCAGCACCACAGTTTGGAAGCATCAGTTCTTTGGTGCTCAGCCTTCTTTATGGCCAGGTCTCACATCCATACATGATTACTGGAAAAACCATAGCTTTGATGATACAGATATTTGTTAGCAACGTGATGTCTCTGCTTTTTAATATGTGGTCTAGGTGTGTCATAGCTTTTCTTCCAAAGAGCAAGCGTAGTTTCATGGCTACAGTCATTGTCTGCAGTGATTTTTGAGCCCAAGAAAATAAAGTCTGTCATTGTTTCCATTTTTTCCCCATCTATTTACCATAAAGTGATGGGACTGGATGCCATGATCTTCGTTTTTTGAATGTTGAGTCTTAAGCCAGCTTTTCTACTCTCCTCTTTCACCTTCATTAAGAGGCTCTTTAGTTCCTCTTGGCTTTCTGCCATTAGTACAGCAGTCAACTTCATTATCACATCCCATTTAGGCACTGACCTATGTACATGGAGATGAATAGATTTTGTGCAAGAAGTAAACTTGAAATATTTATAATCTCAGATACTTGAAATATTCAGTTTTCATCTGTTTATTTTTTTTCTTCAGAGCCAGAATAAAGTTCCTAAACAGTGCCATCTTGAAAAATTAGCTGAGATTATAAACAATTTTAATATCCCCAGCACAGTATCCCTGAAAATGTTGATGTCAAATGTGTAGAAGCATATATACTCTGTGATCCTGCCTTAATTTGTAGGAGGATAGCTCACCAAGTATGTACTAGGTGAATAAGACAAAGCTGAAATGAAAAATGTCAGATTGACATTATGATTTATAACATTTAAGTGTCCTTATTTCCCTGATTTACCAGAGCTGTCATGTTTAGCTTAATACACATTTGTATGGAAACACCTGAGTATTACAGACCTTTTAATTAAATGATTTAATCAGATGATGAATGTTGGCATCAGCTAATTCATTTAAGGCTGATTTCACAAATAAGCCAAAGGTCACAGGTGACCTTTCAGATTTCTTTGAAGAAGTATACACATATCACATACATGATTTTATTATTGTTTATAAGGTGGTAATAGATGTCAAGATCAGTGAAATATTTTAATTTACAGTAAACATTTTCCTTTAATGTTTTTTAATGATTGAAATAATATATTTTCTCAAATAATTAGTAGTTTGAGTCCTGCCTTATGCTTGACCTTAGAGCATAACCAACATAATTGTTCGTTGTATTTAAACCTAAACTAAAATATTTGGTGAACAATGCACTGCCTGATTTGTGTTTGTGGTGGAAACAGTGTATGCTATTAATATCATTGTAATCTTTGATTAAAGCATAATGTGGTAAATAGGGAAAAAACCTAATTTACACAATTGTTTCAAGATGACTATAATCAGTAATATTTTGCAACGTAGTATGTAAAGGTCAATATTCTATACTTTTATGAAAGTCTACTAATGCTATGTAAACTGTCTCCATTTAGAAACTCATCTCTTATGATGGGATTTCTCTTACCTAATATTTCACCAGATTCTTGATGGATGAATCATGATTCCTATGCTTAGTCGTTCAGTTGTGTCAGACTCTTTGTGACCCCGTGGACTGTAAACCACCTGGCTCCTCTGTCCATGGGATTTTTCAGGCAAAAATACTGGAGTGGGTGGCCATTTCCTTCTCCATGGGATCTTCATGACCCAGGGATTGAACTAGTGTCTCTTGTATTGCAGGTGGATTCTTTACCCACTGAGCCATGTTTCCTAATGACTCTTAATCTTATAAAATTGTAAGCAGGAAAGCACCTTCTAGTTACATACAAGATTATAAGGGACATAGACTTAGGGTTGCATTTTCATTACAATTCAATAGCATTCAGTCATTTGACAGGTATTTGTATGTGCTGGTTGCTCAGTTGGGCACTATGGGGAATGCACAGTTGAATACCATGTGAATGGCTCTGGTCCCAAGGAACGTGCAATCCAGGCAGATGACTGATTTGTTAACCCCTGGGAAAAAGGAGCATCTCTGGTCTTTGAGAACTTGTTTTTGTAACACGTATATATCCATCATAGGAAAAATACTTTCTGTTTGAAATGAGAGAGACTTATCCTCTCAATAAATATTATCCTTGAATTTTGTTTTTGACAGTAGATTATGGAATCACCTCATACACATGGAGATAAGAGCCACAGTATTCTAGTTGTTTAGACACAAGAACATAAAAAGACTTACACCTGAGTTCTGGCACCAGTGGTTAATAATTTGTAAGCATTACAACCCTGCAATATATACATGACTACAGATCCAATTTTAGTCTGCAGAGAACTGATCGTGATGATAGTTTTGTTTGTTAAGAGAAATATAGGAAGAGTGTGATAGAACTGCTCCAAGGCGCACCAGCGAACAGCTTCAGGTCATATTTGTGCATTTGGTTTATTCCTTCATAAATGCTTGACATGGATTAAAATTATGCCGAATGCTATGTGAGAGCAATGTTCATACTTTTATGAATTAATTTTCATTGTCCCTGTGGCTAACATCTATTGCTACCAGTCCTTCACATGCAAAATTCACAATATTTTTTATAGTGGGAACCCACCCCAGTTTTATTGCCTGGAAAATTCCATGGACAGTGGAGCCTGGCACGCCACAGTCCATGGGGTTGCAAAGAGTTGGACACGACTGAGCCCACACACATGCATTAATCAGATACTATTATATGTCAGATTATTTTAAATTTAAGTGTTTTTTTAAACCTGTATTACCATCGGAGCCATAGTTTCACCTTGTAATTCGATCAAAAGCCTGGAAAATAACATTAATAATTTTAAGTGGCAGGAATAAAATGAGTAAGATGTGTTTATTGATTATGACGTACAGTAATCTTATTCCATACTTCAGTGATACTCAACTTGCATGTTCCTAAAAAGTAAGAATAATTTGATTTTCTGTCCCGTCAGATAAAGGCTTTTAGATTTCTAATTTTCTGGGAAATGTTTGGTGATGTTTACTTTGTCAAGATACAATACAAAAAGAGGTCCTAGGTTCTCAAAACATTCAAAATACAAATCTAGAGCAAAATTTGTTTACTTGAATTCAGAGGAATAAAAATAAGATAAATGAGATGCCAATTGTGTTTTGCATGCAAATACACAATTATGAGAACTAGAGTTAAGTGATTCATCAATCTCATTGTTCTTCTCTGAGGGGAAAGTGAGTAATTTGTCAACTCAAATATGAGGTAATTATTTTATCTAAAAAACTTTATTAAAACTTTACCAAACATTTGTATATGTAAGTTACAATTTAAATATTCCTCTTTACCTGGTAGTTCTAGTATCACTTAAGAGATACTTTAAAAATTCCAAAAGTATTATTTAATTCCTATTAAGGCTATAGCGTACATTAATACAAAGAACAATGAGACACTGTTTGAATAAATAAATAATTGAATAAATACAAAAATGGGATATATATATGTTATCTTCCTGATTAAAGATGGAAACTATTTTATTTCTCTTTTGTGTTCTTCACACCTACACAATATGATGAATGTATTTGGAACTCAATTCATAAGAATGAATTCAGTTGCAGCTTTGGGGATTGAGAATAATGTGAATTTATAATTTAAGAAAATCACATAGGATTTTTTTTTTTTCTTTTTTTTTTTCTTTTAGTTGAGGGCTAATTACTTTATAATATCGTAGTAGTTTTTGCCATACATTGACATGGATCAGCCATGGGTTTACATGTGTTCCCCTTCCTGGACCCCCCTCCCACCGCCCTCCCCATCCCATCCCTCTAGGTCATCCCATTGCCCCAGTCCTGAGCATTAGTCTCATGCATCGAACATGGAATGGAGTTCTGTTTCACATATGATAATATACATGTTTCAATGCTATTCTCCCAGAACGTCCCACCCTCACCTTCTCCCTCAGAGTCCATAAGACTGTTCTATGCATCTGTGTCTCTTATTCTGTCTCGCGTATAGGGTTATCATTACCATCTTTCAAATTCCATATATACGCATTAGTATACTGTATTGGTGTTTTTCTTTCTGGCTTACTTCACTCTGTATAATGGGCTTACTTCACTCTGTATAATGGGCTCCAGTTTCATGCATCTCAATAGAACCGATTCAAATGTATTCTTTTTAATGGCTGAGTAATATTCTATTGTGTATATGTACCACAGCTTCCTTATCCATTCGTCTGCTGATGGACATCTAGGTTGCTTCCATGTCCTGGCTATTGTAAACAGTGCTGCGATGAACATTGGGGTACACGCGTCTCTTTCAATTCTGGTTTCCTCAGTGTGTATGCCCAGCAGTGGGATTGCTGGGTCATATTCCCAGTTTTTTAAGGAATCTCCACACTGTTCTCCATAGTGGCTGTACTAGTTTGCATTCCCACCAACAGTGTAAGAGGGTTCCCTTTTCTCCACACCCTCTCCAGCATTTATTGCTTGTAGACTTTTGGATAGCAGCCATTCTGACTGGTGTGAAATGGTACCTCATTGTGGTTTTGATTTGCATTTCTCTAATAATGAGTGATGTTGAGCATCTTTTCATGAGAAAATCACATAGAATTTAACTGTCTGTGCTCACAAGGGAATGATGTAAGTCTGAGAAGCCCTATTAGCATATCATCTCCAATTCACATGTATATACATTTTATCAAAAAGCAGAAAATTGCCCTTTCATCATACACTGTATTATTTCATGCCATATGTGTTTCCTGAATGAGTACATACAGCTTTGCCTTAAGGCCTCAGTTCTTATGCAGTGGGTTATATATTATTTACTATCTGTAGCAAAATTGGAAAAAGCACGTGTTTGCTATGTGTGACACTGAGTTTAGGGCTTAATATAATTGTCATACAAAACATAAAATGTTATTAAAAAGACTTCATCTTTAATTTCTAACATTGCAACATATGTAAAATAAGCACTTTAAAAAATAATCTCCATTAAATATTAATAACTGCTTATAATAACAATCCTTCTTCTATAGTATTCTTCCTGAAAAAGGAAACTAATATTGGTGTTCGAATCAAGGGCAGATCACAAGTGTTCTGACTAAAACTGCTCTCTGTGATAGCTAACTGGTCTCTGTACTGAGTACCTGGCTTATTCACACTGTTGCATTTGGTTGCATATAGGAGAAGCATGGCTGAGTGCAGAGTGCATGCGCTTTTAAGTCAGGGAACATGGAGTTGCTCTTGTCTCTCTGGATGATGTCATTTCACCCCTCTGAGCATGGATTTTCTCATCTGTGAAATACAAGTGTTGGACTAAATGAGTTCAGAGTACTTTGAGTCTGTGTTTAATGGCTTGACTTTTAGGCCAGTTTGTTCAATTATGTATTGCCAGACCCCTGGCAACTCATTTAACCTTTCTAAACCAAACCTACTTGTCTGTAACTGGCCAGCCCTGGCACAGAGCGAGAGTGTAAATGAGATGAGATATTGCAGACCAAAAATAAACAACCAACTGTAATGCATTACAGTTAAAACATTTTGCAAAGAAGGAGCCTACATTTTCCCTGAGTTAGATTAGTGATTATAGAAGGTCTCTTCTATATTTGTTTATATTTTGATGATGTTTAACAAGTGAATTTCAAACACAAAAAAGAAAGAAAATGAAGTCGCTGAGTCATGTCCAGCTCTTTGCGACCCCATGGACTGTAGCCTACCAGGCTCTTCCATCCATGGGATTTTCCAGGCAAGAGTACTGGAGTGGGTTGCCACTTCCTTCTCCAGGGGATCTTCCCGACCCAGGGATCGAACCCGGGTCTCCCGTATTGTAGGCAGATGCTTTACCATTTGAGCCACCAGGGAAGTCTTAATAATCTATTTAGCTAAATAAAATCAAGTCATACTGCTATTATTTTACATTGGATTTCCCCAGTGCGATTCCAATGATTATTACAGACATGTTAAATTTGGAACCCTTTTGGCAGAAAGTGAAGAAGTACTAAAGAGCCTCTTGATGAAAGTGAAAGAGGAGAGTGAAAAAATTGGCATAAAGCTCAATATTCAGAAATCTAAGATCAGGGCATCTGGTCCCATCACTTCATGGCAAATAGATGGAGAAACAGTGGAAACCGTGGCTGACTTTATTTTGGGGGGCTCCAAAATCACTGCAGATGGTGACTGCAGCCATGAAATAAAAAGACACTTACTCCTTGGAAGAAAAGTTATGGCCAGCCTACACAGCATATTAAAAAGCAGAGACATTACTTTGCCAATAAAGGCGCGTCAAGTCAAGGCTATGGTATTTCCAGTGGTCATGTATGGATGTGAGAGTTGGACTATAAAGAAAGCTGAGCGCTGAAGAATTGATGCTTTTGAACTGTGGTGTTGGAGAAGACTCTTGAGAGTCCCTTGGACTGCAAGGAGATCCAAGCAGTCCATCCTAAAGGAAATCAGTCCTGAATGTTCATTAGAAGGACTGATGCTGAAGCTGAAACTCCAATACTTTGGCCACCTCGTGCGAAGAGCTGACTCATTTGAAAAGACCCTGATGCTGAGAAAGATTGAGGGCAGGAGGAGAAGGGGATGACAGAGGATGAGATGGCTGGATGGCATCACCGATTCAATGGACGTGAGTTTGAGTAAACTCTGGGAGTTGGTGATGTACGAGGGGGCCTGGCGTGCTGCAGTCCATGCGGTCGCAAAGAGTCGGACACGATTTGAGTGACTGAACTGAACTGAAAATTGGAAAAAAATAATTTTGGGAAACCCAGGAGAAAACAAAGTTAGCGATCTTTCTTTTAAACTGAGGAGAATCTAGAGCCCTAATATATTGTGTTAGTGGCATAGTTACTATCTTTGTGGTTTTTTGATGTAAAACCCGTGGGGAGTAGTACTGGGTATTCTGTGGAACACAGATTTGAGGTGCCCGGGGCTAACTGAAACTGTTGCCACTCACTCAGTGCCTCATCTTCTTCCGACTTGCTTTTTGCTTCTGGATTAGAGGTATTTAGAGAGGTTACGAGGACTCAGCATCCCATATCCAAATCCTCTTCTTTTATACTCGTTTTCTATAAGATCGTTTGCTGTTGTCGTTTAGTGACTAAGTTGTGTCTGACTGTTTTGAGACCCCACGGACTGTAGTCTGTCAGGCTCCTCTGTCTGTGGATTTCCGAGGCAAGTATACGAGACTGGGTTGCCATTTCCTACTCCAGGGGATCTTCCCGACCAAGGCGTTGAACCGGCATCTCCTGAATCTCCTGCATTGGCAGACGGATTCTTTACCAGTTGCCCCACCTGGGAAGCCCATTTCCCCTGAGGCAAGGCCAACGAAAGGACTCTATTCATATGAAGCTTTGGTACCCAGTTCTGGTAGAGCTTCCAGATGGGGGCAAGTCTAAGTAGTTTGCAATTGTGAAAATTGGCTTAGGCATCTTCTTGGCCCTTTTCCCTTTTAGTCAAAGGCAAGGAAGTCCATCAAAGGGAAATGGACCAGAGAGAGCTTCCTCAAGCTAACTTTCCATGCCAACAATTTCTAGAATGAGAGCATTTTCAGCGGAGAAACAACCTCAAGCTCATCTGACTTTGACAACTTCATAACAAGTACTAAGGCTTAGTTTCATCTTTAAGGCCTTGTATTTAAACTTATTTTAGTTATTTCCAGTGTAAAACAGACTCATTCTATAAACATTCAATCAAATCAAGATTTATTTTTTGCTGGAGCTTACCAGGAGCTCAAAGTTCCCTTTCCCTCAAGTTCAGCTGAAATGGGAAGGTAGGTCTGCAGAGGGGGAAGGGACGATGGCTGCAGGTAGGGATATCCTTGCTCTTGAGGGGGTGTAGGTTTCATTCCACACAGCCACTGATGTCCTGGTGACTCTCCAATGTGGTCTAAATGAGCTGGGCTGGTCGCCACCTCATTTCAGGGGTCTGGGACAATCATGCTGCCCTGTCACTGCCTTCACATCTTTGCTAGCTGACCGCTTGCCAACACTTCTTTTCAAGGCCTGATCTGGACCCATGGGAAACCTAGGAGCCTTCCCACGTCAGCCTTAACTCTTAGGAGTCAGGGTATGTGGGGGTGATGGAAACTGATCTCTCCAATGCAGTATGTCAGTCCTCAGGTCTGAGAGCTTGTGGACTCATACTCTGTTGGTACCAGGAAAGCTCAGCAGGCCCTGCTTCTCAGGCTGCATCCTGCCAGGGAATGAGATGCCAGTCTCTCTGCTGACAGACATCTCCAACCTCATGAGGTACCACCCGCCTCCACAAAGGAGGGTTCATGGGGAAAGACTAACCCTAGTGTTCCACTTCATATCTGTTCCCCTGAAAATCCCTTCTTCTTTCTTTTTATGCTTTACTGATAGAAGAATAATGAAGCAGTCTGGTATTTGAACTTTTATGATTAGTTTGATTGTCTTAACAATGAGTTCTGGTACCTACTTGGATGTGGGATAGAAAAGGGACCGGCTATTATTTTGGATCACAGTGCCCTCAGTTTGTGCTACATTTTCAGCCACTCTGTGTTGAAGATGTTCTTTCAACAGTAGGGTTGGAGAAAAATTGATTGAAATCATTCTTGAGGGCATGTTGGAAATCTATATTAAAAGCATTGATATTATACATATTCTTCAAATCAGCAGTTTCACTTCAAAGAACTTAAATGATCATAAAAATTTAAGTATAAGGATGCTCACTTCAGCATTGATTATCATATGAAATTTTTAAATTTTTTAAAATATGCTAGAAGTTTGACAATAGGAACTTAGTTAAAGGCATTCTGGTTGATCCTTACAACAGTTACGCTGAGCAGTCATCAAAATGTTAGTTTGGAAGAATAACTGATGGGAGAGGAAGGATGCTCTTGCTGCAATAAGTGAAAAGAACAGATTATAAAACAATATGGACAGCTTGTATAGTATAATCCACCTTTATTAAAAAAAACAACTGTGTGTGGTTATGCATGTGTACAAAGACCTGAAGTGAATGTTCCAGACTGTCAATTTTTCTCAGTGAAGCACTCTGCATTTCCAGCTGGACAGTTCTTTGCTTTGAGGGCTTGCTCATTCACTGTGGGATGTTTCTCAGCCTTGGGCCTTACTTGTTAAATGAAAGTAGTGCTCCCCAGGCATCGTACCAGTCAGAAAAAGCCCTTCTTGAGGAAACACTGCAACTGAGTGATTATTTTCGGGTCACAGATTACAGTCATTTTATTGTCTCCCTTTGTTTACTTACACTTTCTTCAATTTCCTTTAATAAGTATGTATTGCATTCATAACAAAAGAATAATAAATGGTATTTGTAATATCATACACTATTCAACATTTATTTGACTAAGCTTTCTTCTGCTTTAACTGTAATTAGAACTTAAAGAGACTAATTTCCTTCTTAGTGCCCTAGTTCCCACTTATATTTGTTCAACTGATTGAAAAACAAAAGTAATCTTAGCTTTATGGGTACTGAAAAATACAAGTGTAGTATTTACTGTTCAGCCACTCACCTATCTGTTTATTCATCCATTCATTTGATCCATATTTGTTAAAATCATGCCATGTGTAAAATACTGTGCCAGGCATCATCAGAAATATGGGGATATATGAGACCAATTTCTTCTGCTCTAGGCATTGACATCTAGCTGTTAATCATGGTGAGCGTATGTAGGAGACTGTCTAGTAACAGTGTTGCCTGTGTTTGAAGATTTTGTCTCCAACTACTTCTCTTTCCTTCAGATTTGAAGTAAGGCTGTCTCTGAGTGAGATATCATAGCACTCATAGTCTCGTATTATTTCTCAAAAGACTCTGGTTATAATATGCTTTTTCCATTTACTCCTCTTTATCACAGTTATCAAACAAAATTAAAAAACTATTTCAGCAAGTCTATTTTGCTATCTAATAATATTGGTTTCACATCCAAATTTCAAGATAGATTTTTACAAAGATTTTCGAGGAGTAATGGGGTATTCTACCCAAGTGAATTAAATTATTTATTCTCTTTTTTGGCAAGTATATCTGCTCATTTAGGGTCTTACTCACAATTTGACTTTGCCAAATCTTTTTACAAAATGTGATTATAAATATTTTGGGTTCTGAGAAAGATGTCATCTTCTTATACTCATGTATCCTCGAAAGTTTGCCTTTCTCATTTCAGTATATTGACACATGCTTAGTTGCTTAATCGTATCTGACTCTTTGTGACCCCATGAACTGTAGCCCACCAGGCTTCTCTGTCCATGAGATTCTCCCGGCAAAAATACTTGAGTGGGTTGCCATTCCCTTCTCCAGGGGATCTTCCCAACCCAAGGATCCAACCCAGGTCTCCTGCATTGCAAGTGAATTCTTTACCATCTGAGCCACCAGGGAAGTACCAGCATGCCCATAGCATGCCCAAATCCCCAGAGTTATGAATAACCTCTCAATGTTGTTTTTTTTTTTATTAAATTAGTTTATTTTCTATTTTTTAATTTTACAATATTGTATTTGTTTTGCCATACATTGACATGAATCCACCATGGGTGTACATGTTTTCCCCTTCCAGAACCCCCCTTCCACCTCCCTCTCTATCCCATCCCTCCGGGTCATCCCGGTGCACCAGCCCCGAGCACCCTGCATCGAACCTGAACTGGCAATTCATTTCACATATGATTTTGTTAACCTCTCTTATAATATATAGGAAGTTGCAAAAGTGTCACTTTTTGATAGACTTTTTACTATAGTCAGTTTATTTCTATTGGAATAAGATAACTCCATCTTCAGCATTCAGTTTATTTTATGAAGAAACAAAAGCTTTGTCCCTGGACTAGGAGGACCTTACATTCTTTAGCCTCTCTATAATCTCTGAATATCATCTCATTAATAGGTACTGCCTTTGGTTAATAGTAACTTAACAAATATGATCATCCCAAATGGCTAGAGTCACATTTCAATATAAATTATATTTTTGGTCCTAAAAGTTTATTGAAATGTAACAAGAATTGAACCAATATTGTATATTTTTGAAAGTAGAATTTTTACATTTGCAAATAGAAATTAGTTTTTCACACTTAAAAATATAGGCAACTATGATTAAAACAAAAAGGCTTTAAGAGGGAAAAAATTTTCCAAAGTGCCTCTTTTTAGGTATTGTTTCCATTCTTTATAGAAAGAATGAAATTTTTTCCCTCCTTCACACATTTCTTGTTCTTATTTGAAACTAATTGATGCCTTTATAAAAAGAAACTGTAAAGACTTACTGGAGGGAGGTGCTTATGTTATCATTGATGGTTTTATGTGAATGTGTAGTGTGTGTCTGTGCAAAATGCAATTTATGGTTGCATTTTCTTTAGACCTCTATTTGCTCTTTTCAGAATTCAACCATTTTATAAATGCATCTCCATAAATCTGTCATTGGCATACATGAAATGGCTTTGGCAGTACTTCCTTTAGTATGCTGGAAATTTGAACGTTAGCCATGTCCACTACCCATAGAATCAAGCCCCAAGACCTAATCCTGTTATTCAAGATCCTTCCTTTCTCTTCAACCATATGTTCCACAGTTACTAAAGAAAACTGCAGTTGAGACAGACAAGTGTCTTCAAAAGACCTTCCAGTTACTTAGCACAGTATGTAAGTTAATTCTACCATAACTTTGAGAAGGCTTTATGACTCCTGTCTGAATTTTATCCAGGCTAAAAAGCCGAGCTCAAGCCTTCAGAACTCCAAAAACTTTCCCTTACTGCTGAAATGCATAATAATTTCACCTCACTTAGATCTCTTAGCATTTGCAGATATGTCCTATGGTACCTATTTGGGGCTTCCCTGTGGCTCAGCGGTAAAGAATCCATCTGCAGTGCAGGGGATGCAGGAGCCACAGATGCTGTCCCTGGGTCGGGAAGATCCCCTGAAGAAGGAAATGGCAACCCGCTCCAGGATTCGTGCCTGGAGAGTCCCATGTATAGAACGGGCCTGATGGACTACAGTCCATGGGGTCTCCAAGAGTCAGATGTGACTGAGTGACGGAGCACACACCCATACACGTTATGTGTTTGGTTGTTAAGGATAAAACCGTCTTTTCCTTTCACATCCTCCATCCAGTCCTTTAGCTGATCAGTTTACCTGTATTTCAAAATATATATCTGATCTCACCATGTCTCCCTTCTCCACTGCCAGCACCCTAGGCCAGGCCTTCATCATTTCTCACCTGCATTCCTTCCCCTGCCTCTTAAATGATCTCCCTGTTTCCACTCATGCAACCTAGATAGTCTGTTCTCCACCAGTAGGAGAAATTCTTCTGAAGCAGATCAAATCATCCCTCTCCTGTTCTCCATCATCCAGTGCCTCCTATCACACAGAGATTGCTGGGGTTAAGGCCCCACGTCATCTGGTTTTCATTGTTTCATTTCCTGCCCCCTCTTTCCCCTGGTGCACTGTCCTCCAGCTACACTGGACTCTTTGCTATCCTTCAGACCTGGTGAGCACATTTCCAGTAGTCAAGAAATACATATAAAATGAGTTTTATGCATTTAAATGTGGACTGTTTCCTTCTTTTGAAGGCAAATGCAAATGGTATAGTCTTTAAAAAAAAAAAAACTTGACTACTCAGAATTTCTGATATTAATTTAAAAAAAAACTGCAAGAATGTATAAAAGACAAAGATAGTCTCTCCTTCAGATTTCCTTGTGATTTTGATGCATGTTAGTGATTTGGTATATTATGGAATACGAGCCTGTTCTAATGAGATGACATCTATCCTTCATCCCTTTCACATAAGTTCTTGCTTTTGCACACATTTATTACAACTCTAGTTGATGGTAAATAGATACATGAAATTAACTTTCTCCTTAAGAACAAAGCAACCGTGTCATTCACAAGGTAAATCTTGGCGATTTTCAAAACTTATCACTATACATTATTCATATGGCAATAAACATTTTCTTAGTAAACCACAGAAGTTAGAATGACTGTTGGACAGATGGGCCGAACTACAGGCATCCAATATTAAGCAGTTGGTGAGCAGAAGATGCCAGAAAGAAGGTTGAGACTAGCAAGGCAGGAAGCTTCCAATTGCTCTTGAAAAGGGATGAGACCTTGCTCCTGACTTGCTGCTGTGTGTCTTCCTTTGAAAGTAATGCCTTCCAAAACAACTTATCATGTTTGATATCCAAACACAAACTCAGGACTTTCACATGGTAACTGATATATAAATAATAAAATGAAATGTTTACGCAGATTGAAAAAGGCACTCCCCACCCCCCACCCCGCCGCCGCTTCTGCCTTTTATGCAAGGATGACAGCTCTGAAATGTGTTTCCTCTGCAAGGAATGTGACAGTGTTCAGTCGCAAGAAGATGAGAGGGAGGGAAAGGCTGCAGACTGAGGAACAGTGTGTCGTTTGTCACCGCCCGGACTCATCAGCCATGTGCAACTCTGAGTGGTACTGGCTGAGACAACAGGCTTCTTCACTTATTTCTTCTGGAATATTTCAGCAATACAGATGTCATTAGGAGCAGAGAAAAACATTAAGAGCTAGATAGCTTTTGTGATATGCAATAGTCATCTCTGAATTTTGATCAAGTGAAACTTGATAACTTATTCATAGGTTGTACTGGCTTATCTTGAATATTCTAACTGCAAGGTGCATCTTTGAGTGTGATAGATTTTCTTTACAGTAAACAATTAATTGAAAACAAGGGATAAATTCTACCTACTGTTATGTCTGATCTGGTTGAAACCATTTTAGTTTAACATATCCTCCTTTGTAGAAGGGAATTAATTGATATCCTACCTCGAGGAAAACTGTGTGTTAAGGGGCACTAGCTTCACAATCAAGGCAAATTTTGCATATATTTTCTTTCTTGATCCAAAATATATTTCTCAGATCTAGATGCCAGGGTCAATTTTGTGAGCAAGATAACTTGAGGGCCATAGTCCTTTCCACTTTCTGTGTTAAGACCCCTTTTAATTGATAGAGTCAAATTTGAGGGACCTGAGAGCAGATGGTTGTATCCTTCTCCACACTTGACTCACAAAGCCAACCACAGTGATGGTGATCATCTGTACTTTTTTATGCCTGGACAAATTTGGATATTTGCTTGGAATTCATGCTCTCCACTGCATTAAAATTTTTGGGAAAATTGGTTATATGAATCAGGATGCCAGATTTTGTTTTGTTTGGTCTTTGTAACATTTTTGTGGAATTATTTCAGCCTAAAATGTTCACTTAGTTGTTTTCTACCCAAACTTTGAACTCAAATCAGCCAAACACATAGAAACAGATGGCTTTTACTTCCCCCAAGGTTAATTCTTTTAAAATGTATTTCTTAAATTTGGTAAAATAGACTTTTGAAAGTGTTTATCTATGTAATATTTTTGTGAATTTTCTTCTTTTTGCCTTTGGTTATATGTCTAATATTATTTTTCAAATTGATTCACAATTTGCTTTTAATGGTAGTACCTATGAGCTTCTCTCTCAATTCTAAATATTTCTTTCTTAATTTGTTTTTTGTATGTTCTTGTTAGGATTATTGATAGGCAATTTATTAGTTTTTTTAGAGTTGAATTTGTTACTTTAGGAATCTGTTTTAAAATATTTAAAGTATAGTTCTCAGTTAATAAAACATTGGAGTTTTTCCTGTTGGAGATACATTGTTTCTCTAAATCTCACTGGGAGAAAAGTTGGTGTGATGTGTTATAATAATGTACTTGGCTGATATTAACTTTTCTAAGGTGCATGGTTTCTGAGAACACCATTGTTTGTTTTCATTCAGGCACGTTTCACACTATTTGATAGAGTCAGTTCTTTTCAGAACCAATTATTGTCTGGATATTAAAACTGTCATCTCTTATCTGCTCATTTCAGATCCTTTAGGTGATCTATGTTAGACACGGTTTGCATTCTTCATGTTCATTCTTTTTAAACATTGTATTTTCAGTGAAGGTTGAAGGGAATTCCCTATATAGCAACAAGTAATGACTCTAACAGGAAAACTGTTTTGAAAGCAACCTCATAGACAAATAGAGAACATAAATAGCTCACACAAATTATATGAGGTCCTATTTACATTCCTACCTCTTTTCACATCTGATATTTAATTAATATTTAATGAATTTATGTCCAGTGCTATATGCACTGATAACTTTTAGAATACAAGAATGAATAAAAATGTTCTTTGATCTTAGGAAAATAAAGAATATCCAATCCAACTCTGTGTAACAGCTATTCCAACAAATTTCAGTAAAGCTAAAGGAATAGTTTTCCCAGATCTATTTTAGACTCTAGGCTCTTATTTCAATGTCTTTTTTTCTCCTTATCAAGCTGGAATCATTCCAAGCCTCTTAATTTCTGGGCAGCCATGAAAATGAGATAGAGAGGATACTAAATCTGCTACAAATTTATCTTGATATTCTATTCAGTCTTGATTGGTACTGAAGGTCACAAAGTGTAGCTGTTTTGTGTGGATTTTTTTCCCTTTCTTTTTCTTTTCCTTTTTGGTTGATAAGAGGAAAAATAAAACAGCAATATGAGCCCAGAGCCAATATCTAAAACTAATTATTTAAAAAAATTTTTGTCTTATGTTGAAGTTTATTAACAATGTTGTGTTAGTTTCAAGTACACAGCAAAGTGATTCATTTATGCATATACATGTACATATATCTATTTCAAATTCTTTTCCCACTTAAATTATTACAGAGTATTGAAGAGTTCCCTGTGCTATACAGTATGTCCTTGTTGGTTATTTGTTTTAATATAGTAGTGTGTTGGAGAAGGCAATGGCACCCCACTCCAGTACTCTTGCCTGGAAAATCCCATGGACGGCGGAGCCTGGTAGGCTGCAGTCCATGGGGTCGCTGAGAGTTGGACACGACTGAGCGACTTCACTTTCACTTTCCACTTTCACGCATTGGAGAAGGAAATGGCAACCCACTCCAGTGTTCTTGCCTGGAGAATCCCAGGGACGGTGGAGCCTGGTGGGCTGCCGTCTATGGGGTCACACAGAGTCGGACACGACTGAAGTGACTCAGCAGCAGCAGCAGTAGCATAGTAGTGTGTACATGTCAGTCTCAAACTCCTGGTCTGTCTCTCCCCTCGTGCTTCCCCACCTCCTGGTAGCTGTAGATTCATTCTCCAAGTCTGAGAGTCTGTTTCTGTTTTGTAAGCGAGTTCATTTATGTCATTTTTAAGACTCTATATAAGCAACATCACATAAGCAATATCATATGATATATGTCTTTCTCAGTCTTACTTATTTCACTTAGTATGATAATCTCCAGATCCACAGATGTTGCTGAAAATGGCATTATTTTATTGTTTTTAATGGCTAAGTAATATTCCACTGTGTATAGATACCATATCTTCTTAATCCATTCATCCTCTGTGAATGGACATTTAGACTGATTCTGTATCTTAGTTATTGTAAGCATTTCTGTAGTGAACACTGGGGTGCATGTATCCTTTAAAGCATGTTTTTCTCCAGATATATGCCCAGGAGTAGGATTGCTGGATCATACAGTACTTCTGTTTTTAGTTTCTTAAGGAACTTCCATACTGTTGTCCATAGTGTTTGTACCAATTTACATTCCCACCAGTAGTGTAGGGGGGGTATCTCTTTCTCCATACCCTTTCGAACATTTATTGTTTGTAGACTTTTTGATGATCTCCATTCTGACTGGTGTGAGGTGATATCTCACAGTAGTTTTGATTTGCATTTCTGTAATGATTAGTGAAGTTGAGTATCTTTTCATGTGCTTACTAGCCATCTGTGTATCTTCTTTGGAGAAACATCTACTTAGGTTTTCTGTCCATTTTTGATTAGGGTCTTTTTTCTTTTTGATATTGCACTGCATGAGCTGTTTGTAAATTTTGGAGACTAGTCCCTTTTTTTCTCATCGTTTGCAAATATTTTTATCCCATTCTGCCAATGCAAAATCTTTTGTGTTCAATTAGGACCCATTTGTTTGTTTTTATTTCCATTACTCTAGGAGATGGATCAAGAAAGATATTGCTGTGATTGATGTCAAAGAGTATTTTGCCTGTGTTTTTCTCTAAGAGTTTTTTATTATCCAGTCTTACATTTAGGTCTTTACTCCATTCTGGGGCTTCCCAGGTGGCACTGGTGGTAAAGAGCCTGCCTGCCAATGCAGGAGACATAAGAGACACAGGTTCGATCCCTGAGTTGGGAAAATCCCGTGGAGGAGGGCATGGCAACCCACTCCAGGAGTCTTGCCTGGAAAATTTCATGGTCAGTGGAGGCTGGCAGGCTGTAGTCCATAAGGTCACAAAGAGTTGAACATGACTGAAGTGACTTAGCACACAGCCCTTATAATCCATTTTGAGTTTATTTTTGTGTATAGTGTTAGAGAATTTTCTAATTTCATTTTTTCTACATGTAGCTGTCCAGCTTTCCCAGTATCATTTATTAAAGAAACCAAATAAAACTAACTCTTGAATAAATAGGAATCTTGCCCTTAAGGATCCCATTAAAGTGTTCCCACATTTTCCTGCTGTTAACAAAATAATCTACTATATGTGGTATTGTTTGAATTCTAGAAATGGCCACTGTAGTTAAGGGTATATGACGTAGCCTTCTCCAATTCTCCATGAAAAGTGGAATTAAACTAAATTCATTTGCTGTGTATCCATGAACAAATTGCTTCTTTATTCAGTCACATGATCTGTATAAAGTAAGAATACTAAAATTCGTATCTCAGGGGTGTGGTGGCCACCTGAGACAAGAGTGAGCCCAGAGCCTGGCACAGGAGAGTTTCGTAGTTATATAGTTCTCTCCCATCCTGCTTTAGTGTTCCAGAGGACATGTGTAGTAGCATGTCTGCAGCACTGATCATTTTGTTCTGTGTTTAGTTGTGAGCTTTCCTGCCACACAGTGAACTCTTTGGGGTAAAGACCATCATGGGTATGACCTTACAGGTAGTGCTTTATCTTTCTCAAATTGTTCGCATGGTATCAGACACACAGATAGTTATTATTAAGTGCTTGTTTTTATTACAACAGCTTCATAATAAGATGGCTAGAGAAAAAGAATGTATTTTCCACTTCACAAAATCAGTTTTGAAATTTTTAGAAATCAAGTGAACAAACTTTGCATGATTATTGAGTGTCTCAGATGGAACAAACTGAAGCTCCGTGATGCCAGGCTAAGTTCTTGCCCCACATTATAGAGATCACTGCATGTCCCAGGAGAGTCTCACATCTCGAGTCACATGATTCTCATTTGTGAATTTTGTATGTATCAGAAAAAGTGTCCTGCTACTCAAACTTGCTAGCAACTAATAGGTATAGACAGCCATTAGTGCTCAAATCTTCACCAAATGGAACACTGATATCAGTGCAAGAATAGACAAGGAAAGGTTTATATCTTATGTGTGTCATTAAGTCAACCTTCTTCACTACTTAGTTAAACAGTTTGGCTGTTAGAAAATTCTTTTATTTAGCAACCAGCCTTTTTATAATTTCAATACATTTCCTAATCACTATAATAGAAATCAAATACCTTATGATTATACAGTGGAAGTGACAAGTAGATTCAAGGGATTAGTTTTGATAGAGTGCCTGAAGAACGAGGGATGGAATAACTTTGTACAGGAGGCAGTGAACAAAACCATCCCCAAGAAAAAGAAAAGGAAAATGGCAAAATTTTCTAAGGAGCCCTTGCAAATAGCTGAGAAAAGAAGAGAAGTAAAAGGCAATGGAGTAAAAGAAAGATATATCCATCTGAATGCAGGGTACCAAAGAATAGTAAGGAGAGATAAAAAACACTTCCTAAGTGAACAATGCAAAGGAATAGAGGAAAACAGTAGAATGGGAAAGACTAGAGATCTCTTCAAGAAAATTAGAAATACCAAGGGAACATTTCATGCAAAGATGGGCACAATAAAGGACAGAAATGGTATGGACCTTACAGAAGCAGAAGATATTAAGAAGTGGCAAGAATACACAGAGGAACTATACAAAAATGATCTTCATGACCCAGATAACCATGATGGTGTGATCATTCACCTAGAGCCAGACATCCTGGAATGCAAAGTCAAGTGGTCCTTAGGAAGCATCACTATGAACAAAACTAGTGGAGGTGATGAAATTCCAGTTGAGCTATTTCAAATCCTAAAAGATGATGCTGTGAAAGTGCTGCACTCAATATGCCAGCAAATTTGCTAAACTCAGCAGTGGCCACAGGACTGGAAAAGGTCAGTTTTCATTCCAATCCCAAAGAAAGGCAATACCAAAGAATGTTCAAACTACCGTACAATTGCACTCATTTCACATGCTAGCAAGGTAGTGCTCAAAATCCTCCAAGCCAGGCTTCAGCAATATGTGAACCTAGAGCTTGCAAATATACAAACTGGATTCTGAAAAGGCAGATGAACCAAAGATCAAATTGCCAACATCTGTCAGATCATAGAAAAAGCAAGAGAATTCCAGAAAAACATCTATTGCTTCATTGACTACGTTAAAGTCTTTGACTGTGTGGATCACAACAAACTGTGGAAAATTCTTAGAAATGGGAATACCAGACCACCTTACCTGCCTCCTAAGAAACCTGTATGCAGGTCAAGAAGCCATAGTTAGTACCAGACATGGAACAACGAACTGGTTCAAAATTGGGAAAGGAGTATGTCAAGGCTGTATATTGTCATCCTGCTTATTTAACTTATATGCAGTGTACTTCATGCAAAATGCCAGGCTGGATGATGCACAAGCTGGAATCAAAATTGCCGGGAGAACTTTCAACAACTTCATATATTCAGATTATACCACTCTAATGGCAGAAAGCAAAGAGGAACTAAGGAGTCTCTTGATGAAGGTGAAAGAGGAGAGTGAAAAAGCTGGCTTAAAACTCAGCATTCAAAAAATGAAGATCATGGTATCCAGTCCCATCACTTCATGGTAAATAGATGGGGAAACAATGAAAACAGTGGCAGACTTTATTTTCTTTGGCTCCAAAATCACTGCAGACAATGACTGCAGCCATAAAATTAAAAGATGCTTGCTCCTTGGAAGAAAACCTATGACATAAATAGACAGCATATTAAAAGGCATAGATATCACTTTGCCAACAAAGTTCTGTATAATCAAAGCTATGGTTTTTCCAGCAGTCATATATGAATGTGAGAGTTGGACCATAAAGAAGACTGAGTGCCAAATAATTGATGCTTTTGAACTGTGGTATTGGAGAAGACTCTTGAGAGTCCCTTGGACTGCAGGGAGAGCAAACCAGTCAGTCCCAAAGGAAATCAACCCTGAATATTCATTGAAAGGACTGATGCTGAAGCTGAAGCCGAAGCCCCAGTAGTTTGGCCATCTGATGCGAAGACCCAACTCATTGAAAAAGACCCTGATGCTGGGAAAGATTGAAGGCAAGAGGAGAAGGGGGTGACAGAGGGCAAGATGATTGGATGGCATCACTGATTCAATGGACCTGCGTTTGAGCTAGTTCCAGGAAATGGTGAAGGACAGGGAAGCTTGGCATGCTGCAGTCCAAGGGGTCACAGAGTCAGACATGACTGAGTGCCTGAATCACAACAACAGTAATAGAAAAGCTGAACCTTGGGCCCTCTGATATTGCCTTAGACATTTAAACACACAAAATAGCTATCAAACTGTAAAGCCCACTACATACCTATTAGAATGACTGAAATCCAAAGCATCCACAGCACCTGATGCTGGCAAATATGTGAAGCAATAACAACCACCAGTTGTTACTGGTGAAATCCAATGTGATGCAGCCACTTTGGAAGACAGTTTGGCTGTTTCTTTCAAGGTTAAATATATGCTTCTCATATGTTCCAGCAATCTTATCCTCAACAATTACCCAGTGGAGTTGAAAATATATTCTCCAGGGAATCCTCAGGATAGATGTTTCTAGAAGTTTTATAGATAATTGCCAAAACGTGGGAAAAACTAAAACATCATTCAACAGGTAAGTGGATAAATAAACTCTGGTACATTCAGACAATGAAAGATTATGTGGTGAGAAAAAGAAATGAGCTATCAGGCCGCAAAACACATGGCAGATCCTTAAATGTATATTTCAGAGTCAAATGGGCCAGTCTGAAAAGCCTACATCCTATGTAGATCAAACTATATGGCATTCTGGAAAAGACAAAGTTATGGAAACAGTAAAAAGATCGGTGGTTTTCAGAGGTTGGTGTAAGGACAGAGGGATGAGTGAATAGATAGAGAAGAGAGGATGTTCACACCAGTAGAACTATTCTTAATGATACTGGAGTGATGGATACATGGCATTATATATTTATTAGAACTCACAGAACTGAACAACACAAAGAGTAAAGCCTAAGGTAAACTGTGGACTTTAGTTATAATAATGTATCGCATTATTATCACAAAACAAGAGTAGGGTAGAGAGAGTCTCTGAAAGGTAAAAGGAAGAAACCAGTATATCCACAAAAGAAACCAGTATAAATAGAAAGCATGGGAAGAAATAGCAGTGAAAATTTAAAAGTCTCAAAAATATGTTTGGTAATATTTTATGGAATTTATTAAAATTCAACCTCAAGTGTGGTTTGGCAGGCCATGTTTGTCTTTAGAGAAATCCTTGTGAGATTTATACAAGGATTTATTAATAAAGAGAACACATAATACTAAGATTACATGCAGTCATGTTATGCAAGACAGGGACCAGGATATAATAGAAAGAGGATTTTGTGACTACACAGGCAATCCTCTCTTGCTTTCATTTCTATACTGTTAAAGGTTATCATGTACATAGAAATATTGCCACATTAAATACTAAACTTGACATTATTCAGCTGTGTGTTTGCACATACCAATAAGTATGGCCTTTCTACCTAGCTGATATTTGAGTCTTTTATTCTTCTTTAGTTTATTCTCTAGAGCATTCTCTACAAAAACTTTCTCACATTTTCACAATGTAGGCCTTTATTTTAATCTGCCTTATAGATTTCTGATTTACTCTCCCTAACTTTTGTTCTTTTTCCCTCAGCAGTGTCAGATAGTCTCATGACTATTGCTTTGCATGTTTCTAGAAGAATCTCTTTCCTAATAAATACTCTTTTATGTCTTTGTCCACTGAAAATATTTAGTTAGATATCACAATCACTTTGATTTCATTAAGTCTATAGTTAACACTTAGTCTTTCCCACAAACAAGGAATGAATCCCTCCATTCATTTATCACCACTGACACCAGTGTTTCCCCTTTGATCCAAGTGTAAACCTTTGGTGTATTCTTTCCACATTTAGTCATAAAATGATTCTAGGATCCTTATATTTTCCATTATTTCTCCCATCACTTCCATTTTGGTTTGGATAAG
Organism: Giraffa tippelskirchi; assembly: GCF_054371585.1. NCBI lineage: Eukaryota > Metazoa > Chordata > Mammalia > Artiodactyla > Giraffidae > Giraffa > Giraffa tippelskirchi. The sequence goes on along the minus strand of NC_137275.1, from coordinate 75,824,458 downwards.
ACTGTCATCAACTTGGGTCTTCATCAACACACTAGGCTCTCAGTTCATCAACCTGTGGCTTTCCTTTTCCTCCCAATAAAGTTTTAGCTGTCATATATACAGTTAACACATCATATCCCATTCAAACATTCAGACCTTTAACTGGCTCCTCATTTATTAGAAAAGAATGTTTATGTCATTAGAGTGTTATTTTAGTGTTTACATTTTTTTGTTCCGATGTTATATCTTTCTTCCTTTGCTTATTTATATACGTAAGACCTGGCTAACCTTTGAACACCCTTCAAATTCAATTTCTAGTTTATGAAGTCTGTAATGCTGGCTCATCTATTGTCACTGAAATGTATCAGGCTTTTTCTACCTCTATGTATGTGTATATATTTTATACCTAAATCCTCTTCCTAAATCTCACATACTTAAGACACACACTTTTGCCCAATATCTCAAAAATCCCTGCCATAAATTCTTACAAAACTTGCTCTACAAACCTGCTCTTACAAAACCTGCTGAACTTCTCAGAGATGGCTGCATGCTGTCAACTGTCTTCTCAGTACAAAATTTTTTTTCACAAATTCATTGTAATTACTTTAGTGGTGTACTATGATTTTTTTCCTATTGGTTTACTTAGTAGCTAATACAATTTTTATATATGATAGGTACTTAATAAATGTTTCAGGTTTGTTTCTACACCTGCATCATCCATAATGGTAGACCCTAAACTCATGCTGCTATTAAGCACTTGAAATGTAGCCAGCCTAAATTGAGATGCAAGTGTAAAATGCACACTTGATGTCAAAGACTTAGTATGGAAAAAATCCATAACATTTCTCAGGAGTGTTTATGTAGATTACATGTTAAAGCTGTAATATTTTGAATGATATCTTAAATAAAATATAAAATTCATTTGTTTCCTTTTAGATTTTAATGTGGCAATTAGACTTTAAATTACATATGTGACTCACAAAAAATTTTGTTTTGGACAGTACTGCCAAAAATTTGTTTTGGCAGTACTCATACTCATTAATGAGTATTTAATGTGTGTGCAAGCAATATGATTAGATAAAATATTAATATTGCTTGATGCTACATTATTTTTAAAGTTTTCCCTTATGTGTAGATGTTTAAATGCAGGTTAATTACAGGTTTTCATCTTTAGACTAACTTGTAAGGCTACAGGGAAGGACCCAAGTTACCTGAATACTTAACTCAAGAAATTTGTTAACTCACAGAATTCCAAGCATTTTGTCCACCTTCATATTCCTTTAAATTTTCTGTCTTGTGAAAATTTTCCTTAAAATGAATATGTAGTATTCAAATGTATCCTTGTTTCCTGTGATTACCTTTTCATGGCACCTAGATTTCTGGGAACATTTTGGGTTGTATGTTGCATGTTGCACAGTTTGATTGCATATATCAAGTGCTCATTATTCTTCTAATTGTTCAAATCCCTGGGGCGTTTGAGTTTGTGTCCCAGTTTTTACTGTGTTTAGCCTAAATGTTAACATGAAACATTATGGAATCTCTAAATGGCTCAATAAAAATAGGTCACCTTCCATAAGGAGTGATTCAGCACAGAGCTTGGATCTAGAGCCAGAAAACCTGTGCCGCCTGCTGGTGCAGTGTTACATACATGCTGTACTTCTGGTTCTTCATCTGAAAAGTGATAATAATGATAAATTCCAGAGTGTTGCTATGAGGATTCAATGAGATTAAGCATGTAGAATATAAATGGTACACAGTAAAAATGCTATGGTATTACATCAAAACATGTTATGTACTACTCTTGGTATCTTGGTCCTTTAAAAATCTTAAACTTCTTTTCTATCAATAAAGCTAAAGTTAATATTTCAGATAAAGCTTTCAGATAAACAGTAGAAAATTACCAAGTGTGTCATGGTAAAATACTTATATGCAGAATATTTAAATGACTCTCCAACTCAATAAAAAAAATTAATGGGCAAAATAAGATATATAACACTCGGCTTCATTGGTCAATAGGGAGATGTAAGATAAAACCACAGTGAGATACCAATACATAACCATTGTAATACCTGGAATGAAAAAAAATTATTATTAATAGCAAGGTGGTATAAGATGTGGAACAACTAGAATTTTTATATACTTTTGATGAGATCGTAAAATGCCATAGTAACTTTATAAAAGCAGTTTCCTATAAAATTGAAAACATACTTAATTCATGACCAGTAGTTTCACTGCTACATATTTAACTAAGATCAATGAAAAGATATGTCCTTTCAGAGAATTACACAGAACCATTCATGGCAGCTTCACTATTACTAGCTCCAACTGGTAACAACTAAATTGCCAGTAACAGTTTTGATAGAATACTACTTAGCAATAAAAATGCAATTAACTCCTGACAACTTCAGCAAAATCGATAAGTTCCAAAATTGTCACGCTGAGTGAAAGAAGCCATGCACAAATGAATACATACTATAATCATAGAAAACACAAATCTTATCTCCACTGACAAAAAGTAGATCAGCTGTTGTTGGAAGCAGAGTATCAATTCAGGAAGCATCAGAAAGTCATCCAGGAAGCAAATACCAAGATGGAGTAAGAATTACAAGAAATTTATTGAGGGCAGTACCTGTGAAGGGAGAATGGGAGCAAAAGGAGGCTCAGAAAGCTTTGAGACCACCATGCAAGTTTGTGATCCATTTTAGAAGAGGTTGAAGGGAGAATTGGACAGGAAGAGCCTCAGGCTGCAATGCAGCTCGGGATGTCTGAGCTTCCAACAGATAGCTCTGGTACAAAGATTGCTGGTTGAGGAGTCATATACTGGGCAGAAATGTCCAGGACCTAGTTTCATTGCTGTTCTTAGTCATTGGCTGGAGCCTGACCTTAGTTCTTACACTGCAGTAGATCTCGTGGCTGCTGCAGTGGGATACTGATAACACATCTTTCCCTGAATAAATTGAATAGAGACTGACCTTCATGACTACCACACTGGACCATTTGGGAGAGGGAATTAGCTAGAAAAAGACATAAAATTTGGGGAGGTAATAAAAATATGATTTCTTGATTGTGATGGTTGTTATATGGGATCATTAATACATTGAAAATCTAGAAATGTACATTTAAATATGTGTATATTATTTTAGGCAAATTATGTTGTTCAGTCATGTCCGACTCCTTGCAACCCCATGGACTGCAGCATGCCAGGCTTCCTTGTCCTTCACTATCTCCCAGAGTTTGCTCAAACCCATGTCCATTGAGTCTATTACACCATCCCACCATCTCATCCTCTGTCATCCCCTTCTCCTCCTGCCTTCAGTCTTTCCCAGCATCAGGGTCTTTTCCAGTGAGTCAGCTCTTCACATCAGGTGACCAAAATATTAGTGCTTTAGCTTCAGCATCAGTCCTTCCAAGGAATATTCAAGGTTGAGTTCCTTTAGGATTGACTGGTTTGATCTCCAAATTATACCTCAATATAGTTGAATTCTAAAGTTACAGACTCTGGTTTATAATAAGAACAATTTGAGACCACCATCCTCCCCCAAAATTAGGTGCCTTGTGATCAGCATAGCAGTAGTTAACTTGAAGATGATTGAAACATGAGACATTTAGCAAGGGAGGGGAAGATGTACCTTGTTCTAAATTAACAAACTTAGAAATGTTCTACTAATAACATACATTTTGAAAGAGTTACAGTATTTTTCCAGTATAAAATATTGGATCTATGAAGGGGTTAGATGATTTGTTCAGGGAAATAAAACCTTAAAGATCTATTGAGGGAGTCTGGAGAGGTAAAATAGAACAGGTCTCTTTGCTGAATGAGGTATTGAACTTTCAGAACACATGGAATGGAGTTGTGTTGGTGATGCAGGGGTCATTTTCTGTCACTGGCCCTATGAGGACCTGACCTTCCTCCCCCACCTGTCCCCTCTCCTCCTCCCAGACAGAGTCAGTTGTTTCAGTCATCCTCCGCTCTTCCTCCCCCTCACCCACTCGCCTCATTGTAGTCAGTCATAGAGTTCTGTGATTTTACTTTCTAGATACCATATTCCAGAATTCACCTCAAAACTTCAAAATCTCTTAGGCGGGCAATTGCAGTATCTCCAAATTATCTCTTTTTTTCTTTTCCTGCCACCAAATCTATGCCTCACAATTGTCATAGTTGTCACCTGCCAATGTTAACCCCCATTGGCAGCTCCCCTTCACATTCAGTACACGCTCCCAGGCATAGACCTGCCTCTACAAGTCCCTCTGCTTCCAGTTCAGGCTTTCTTTCCACATTGCTTCTGTTGCCCCACATTTTCAACTTCTGGTTGCTTGGTGCTCTCTGGGTGTGATCTGCATATCTTTTCATAAATATTATGGCTTTTGATGAATAGTGACTTTGTTAAATAATTTATTTCCAATATTTGGCAAGAAACTTCCTGAGGTCAAGAGTTGTACCTTTCTCATTTTTAAAAAATTCACAGCTTTCTATCAAGTCCTTAAACAGAGAGGTGCCCCAAATGAAACAAATCAATTGTTATTTAGTGAGTTATTTCTCTTGCTTTGTATATTTTTTAATAAAAATTGTCATGGTCTTTTTATTTTGTAAAGTAAATAATACTGAGTTTGACATAAATTTTAGTGAACCTGGACATACTACTTTCTAAAAGTTTTCTTTCTGTGCTGTTGTTGTTTGCTTAGTCGCTAAGTTGTGTCTGACTCTGCGACCCATGGAACCTTCCAGGCTCCTCTGTCCATAGGATTTTCCAGACAAGAATACTGGAGTAGGTTGCCATTTCCTTCTTCAGCTTCTTTCTCTAATCGTCCTAATAGTTTTCCAGAAGAGAAAAAAATAAGAGTTTCAGTATCTTTGTGAGTGATATTTTGACAAATAAGACTCAGGAGTTTTGAATTCACCACCTTTAATAGAGGCAGATATCAAGCTAGATTTTTCTATTGTAGTGTAAATTAGTTTCATTGAAGTCTTCCAAATTGGACTTTTTTTGTCTGTGGTGGGGAGTTATTTCCTCTTGGAAAATTAAAGAAGAGAAATTTAAAAAAAATTTTTTACAGTCTATTCTGGCCAGTATATATTAGAGCCAATTTTAAGTGTCAATCCACCATCAAGATTGAGTAAGATTTACTTATCCTCACTTGTAAGCAGTAGTGGTCACTTCATGTGACATGAAACAGCTGCTTTTTATATCTGATGATCAAGTAGCTCAGGGTCCTTCCTGACACCCTGACAGTAGAAGTAGGAATATTACGTACATTGCATGACGTGGTGCTATTTCTAGTTATAACACTGTATTGTGGTGACAATTGAAGCAGTTCCATGGGAGCATGTATTAGGGACTTGTTAATGGTTGTGAAGTCCTGTCTTTATAGGCCAAAGAATCCTCGAAGAATAATCATGTGGTGGATGAGGTCTGGATTGTAATGTGATGAGAACTAAAACAACTTTATTATGTGGGAAGTAAATAGAGGAAAAGTTCATTAAAGTGCTTCTGAACTTTTATTTCTTTCTTCACAAGTTCTTCACGTAGCCAATATAGCTATTTTCATTTTAAGTAAAAAACATACAAAGTACAGGTCTCTGAGGATAGCAGTGTTAGAGTCAGGGATGACTTCTTCTCTGTCACTCTCCAAAACACTCAGACAGTGGACTTGGCTTTGCTTAAGTGTTTTCTCCAGCTCCACCACAACAGTGTTAATTCAGATCTTCAAAATAGTACCTCACCTGGCCTGTAATAATAACTTGGTGCCTGCTTTCTGTCACCATAGCCAATTCCTGCTACATTAACATACTGTATCGTAATAATCATATACCATAACCTCTAGGTAGATTTTAAGGTTCTTTATATCAGGCTTGTGAACATGTTTGATCAGATGGTCTTTAGGACCTAAAATACTGTGCTGTGGTGGGATGTGAAATTTGTGGGAAGTGTTCTTGGCTTTCATCAGGTTCTAATAGAATTAAATAACACATAAAATGTTAACTTTTAAAATAAAGAGAATTCAAGGCTTCTCCCCTCCTCACTATTCAGTCACTACTCTGCATCCCATTTTGAGTTTTGAAACTGAATCCATAAGAACACACAGCAAAGTCATCATAATAGTGGGCACAGCTTTAAATGATAGATTCAGTTCAGTTCGGTTCAGTTGCTCAGTCGTGTCTGACTCTTTGCGACCACATGGACTGCAGCATGCCAGGCCCCCTGTCCATCACCATCTCCCGGAGTTTACCCAAACTCATGTCCATTGAGGCGGTGATGCCATCCAACCATCTCATCCTCTGCTGTCCCCTTCTCCTCCCACCTTCAATCTTTTCCAGCATCAGGGTCTTTTCAAGTGAGTTGGCTCTTCACATCAGGTGGCCAAAGTTTCAGCTTCAACATCAGTCCTTCCAATGAACACTCAGGACTGATCTCCTTTAGGATGGACTGATTGGATCTCCTTGCAGTCCAAGGAACTCTCAACAGTCTTCTCCAACACCATAGTTAAAAAACATCAATTCTTCAATGCTCAGCTTTCTTTATTTTTTAAATTAATTCATTTATTTTAATTGGAGGCTAATCACTTTATGGTGCAACTCTCACATCCATGCATGACTACTGGAAAAACTATAACCTTGACTAGATGGAGTTTTGTTGGAAAAGTAATGTCTCTGCTTTTTAATATGCTGTCTAAGTTGGTCATAACTTTCCTTCCAAGGAGTAAGCGTCTTTTAATTTCATGGCTGCAGTCACCATCTGCAGTGATTTTGGAGCCCGCCAAAATAAAGCCAGCCACTGTTTCCACTATTTCCCCATCTATTTGCCATGAAGCGATGGGACCAGATGCCATGATCTTCATTTTCTGAATGTTGAGCCTTAAGACAATTTTTTCACTCTCCTCTTTCACTTTCATCAAGAGGCTCTTTAGTTCTTCTTCATTTTCTGCCATAAGGGTGGTGTCATTTGCATATCTGAGGTTATTGATATTTCTCTCGGCAATCTTGATTCCAGCTTGTGCTTCATCCAGCCCAGCGTTTCTCATGATGTACTCTGCATATAAGTTAAATAAGCAGGGTGACAATATACAGCCTTGATGTACTCCTTTTCCTATTTGGAACCAGTCTGTTGTTCCATGTGGTAGAATAAAAGGCCCCTAAAGTTCTTACCTGTACAAGTAGCATTAATTCAGCAAACATTCTTCAGCTCCTACTTTGTACCACTTCCTAGGCTGGGTACTAGAGATACAGAGGCAAAGTATATAAGATTCTGATTTCATAGGGCAATTAATATATAAGTAAAGAAATAGGGTAATTTGGATAGGTTCTGTGAAGAAAATAGAACAGAGTTCTGTTTTAATTAATAATGATACTATTTGTTCATACTACATGTCAGGTCCTATGCTCCAGGTGTTCACAGATATAACCTCAATGTCTCCTGAAAAACAATCTCTTGGTATTAATATCACCAGTTTACATATGAGAAAATTAGGCTTTAAAAGTCTGTCCTTTCCCAGACAGCATGTTATTAAGTGGCAGAGCAACATTTTGACTCATGCACTCATAGCTGGACTGAGTGTCCATTAGGTATCAGGCTTTGTTCTAAGACACTAGCACATAACTACAAAAAAATAAAAAATGAAAAGTCTTGCCATCAGGGAAATTACATTTTCAAAGCGGTTAGGCAAACATACACACACACACACACGAGTATGATATACAGGGTACTGGATCATGATAAGAGCTAAGAATGAATTAAGAGCTAATTAAGCAGGTAGAAAAGACAAGAAGATTCCCACTAAGACCCCCAGAAATCAACACAACCCTACCAACACTTAAATTTTAACTCAATGAGACCCCTGTCAGGCTTATACAAGATGCTGAGCTAATAAGTGTGTGGTTTTAAGCCTCTGAATGTATGATAATTCATTGCAGCCACAGTAGAATAAAACTATATCAAAATACTTACATGATGGAACAATAAAATGTGAATGTGACAAATTATACTAGTGGAATTATTGTAAATGCTAAAGAAGTAAATGAATTGAAAGCACTGAGAACAGTATCTGACATAAGTAATAGATGCTTTAATATTATCATCATTATCAAAATTTAGGCACTAAGACAAATGGCATACATATCAAGAGGTATAAAAAAGATATCCTTGCTGAGGTAGAGGTTGTAATAGAGGATATAAGGATAGATAACAGCTATCAAATTAGGGAAAACTGTGGTTTATTGGGTTAAGTCTAATTTACAAGGCAATGCAAGCTCCATGGTAGGCTTTTAAGAGGAAAAATGCAAGCTAAAGGAGAGATTAGACTCTGATTTGTCTGTTTAAGAATAAAGAGATGATGGAAATATCAAGAGAATAGGTTGACATACTTTATATACTGGTGACAGTCATTACCAGGAAATTAGCAATGGGAATAAATAAATAATGATGGTATTAATACTAAATGGTGTCCACAGAATGATTCTCTGGCCAGATGTTGGGCTGTTGTGAAGGAATTTGGTATGACCTGCATCGCTGTGTTTCACTAGGGAGACATTGAGCAAGATAGGCCTAATAAGTCGGTTCTACCACTAACATATGGCTTAGGCAGGTCTCTCAGACTCACATACCCTGTTTCATTTGTAATTGTGAGGATGTGTTTTGCAGGATCGCTAAGATGCTTTCTAGCTATAAAATTGTTTAACTCTTCCTTGTCTCCACAGTGGAAGTTTGCTGTTATATTAAAATACTCTAAATGGATGGGATCAGAAGCACTCATTTAAAAAACATTAAAAAATGAGCATTCTAGAAGTAAACATAATGATTAGATTCTATTTATTTCTCTTCAAAATGTGTCAACAATACACCATTCAAAGATGAGAAATTTTTGTGATATTATTAGTACAAGTTGAAAGATTTGATTTCCTTAAGTTGGAAAGCCCTTTTCTATTTCGAGCTCTTTTTAATTCTCTAAAACAGTTTGGAGGGATCAGTATTTATATGTGAGGATAGGTCAAAATTTGGGCTTCCCAGGTGGCGCTAGTGGTAAAGAACCCACCTGCCAATGCAGGAGATGTAAGAGACACAGATCTGATCCCTGGGTCAGTCGGGAAGATCCCTGTAAGAGGGCATGGCAACCCACTCTGGTATTCTTGCCTGGAGAATTCCATGGACAGAGGAGCCTGGCGGGTGACAGTCCGCAGGGTTACAAAGAATCAGTTATGATCGAAGAGCCACTTAGCATGCAGGTCAAAATTACTTGTTTGCAAGACACTTTTATCTGTAGGAATCATTGCCATGTAACATAAAAGCCAGCAGTTCAGTAGTAGGTATATTTACACAAAGCTTGAAAATTTTAGTCAGCATGACTTTGAGTCAGCAGTATATCATTACCTTTGCAAATCGTTGGGTTAAAAAAACCCTTCACCAGGCTGAGTGGTGATGATGGGGGAGGGTGATCAAGGGATAAGATTTGTACTTTGGTTTCTTTGTGGAAAGGGAAACACATTTTTCATTTTTGTCACACTACTAAATCACAGCTGTGCAGAATTTATGAATATATTCTTCTGAGACAAGAAAATGGCCACCAGAGGAAATCAGCAACTTGTTCTTCTCACACACGGAGAACAGGATGAGGAACCTATCTATCAATGACTTTGGTGTTGACCTGTGGAGTAACACCTCTTAGGCAGACAAATTAATTCAATGACTATCCTGCTTAATCTTTGACCTTTATTTTCTAAGAGATTTTTCCATATGACTTACTGAGCTGTCTCAGTTATGTCAGTATGTCCCCTGAGAAAGGTGAGACAAGACCACAAATTTTACTTAGCGCAAAGTCTATAATTGGGGTTATATACCAATGCATCACTTAAATATGTAGAATATAAGTCATTCTCACTAATAGCAGAGAGCATGGCAGAAAATGCTGAATTAGGGCAGCTAAAAATATTGAATAGTAACTAGTATTTTGAACTAGCTTGCAGGGTTCCATTTAGGATATTAAGTTGATACCTGCTGATTGTGTATTTGTGTGTGTATGTGTTCATGTATTCATGAATGGGGTGATTTTCCTGAGGTGGGGATTCAGTTACCCACAAAGGCTACTGTTGGAATTATCCTTCCACCTTTTCAGTGACCTTATTCATTGCCTGTGCTTCTTCTCACTTTTCTTTGACCATCACTTGTTACCAAAGATGTGGGCCTGCCTCTCTGCTAGTTGCTGCTGAAGATCTAGGGCACAGAGGTTTAGGCAGCATTCACTATCTACCAAAGAGCTAGATCCCAGGTACTGATCATGGTTGCTCATGCAGACTCAGTCCTTTTCTGCAGCATCTCTTCTTTTACCCTCTACTACCTAGATGCCCCCTACTGCCTAGAACATTGGGATTTCTCTTACTTTTGAAAACTAGAAAAACTTACTCCTGAGAACTAGAACAACTGGAGCTAACAGAGAAACGTGGGTCTAGAGAATAAACTTTTGGTTTTCTTGCTTACATAGTAGTACCAATAATACTGTATTATAGTCTCATGACATCATGAATAAGAAACACTGTTTTGGATTTGCCTTGGGAACTAAAAAACACCCTTCATGTGATTCCTGTGTTGGAAATAAGGTCTTTGTTCCAGAAAATAATTTGCAAACTCAATGTCTCATGACATCATGAATAAGAGACACTGTTTTGGATTTGCCTTGGGAACCAAAAAACACCCTTCATGTGATTCCTGTGTTGGAAATAAGGTCTTTGTTCCAGAAAATAATTTGCAAACACATTTTTGGAAGAAACACGTTCATAATTGAGGAGACAGTGCCCTGGGTAACAATGTTCTCTTCCTGTTGAAATCGTTAAATCATAATTTGTTTTCTTATTTATCCTTACATGCATTGGTTCTTTTAAGCCCAGTTTGGTAATAATATTACAGATACTGAAGACAACTTTTAATTTTTTGTTACTATATCAAAGTACTTGATAAAATTCTAAATGTAGTATATTAGGAGATTTTTACAGGATTATTCAATATAGTGAATACATGTGAAATTATTATATAAAATCAAAATTATTGTTGCTTCTTGAGTAAGATACTGCCCTGTCAGCTCTCTCTTTTTTCATTTGTGAGAATTTTTTTAAATCTTTTGTGAATAATCGAGGAAGGGAGTGTATTTTTAGCATGAATCTTATACATCCTATACAGAAATGAAGCATTTACTAAAACATCTATGAGGCAAAATGGTTCTGAATGTGAACTATATACCTCCTATAAACCTCTTTTGTTCTGTAGCTAGATTTCAGAGAAGAGCTTTGTTTGACCAAAAAACTCATGCTGGCTTACACATAGATTTTAAAGGTAAACAGCAATCTGATTTGTAATAAAGATAATGAAAAAGGTAAAAAAAAATGGGCCCATTTAGTTAGGGTCTCGTTGGTCATCCGAGCTATGCTACTGGACCATTGAAAAGAATGTTCAGTGTTCTCATGCTACTTTTAAACTGTATCATGCCCAGGAAGATATTTAACAATTAAGGAAACAAGAGAAGAAAGATTGAGATTTCAAACTGAGTGAAGCGTTCATCTTTGTGTGCCAAACCCTGTTATTTAGAAAGGCAGCAAAAAGATGCTGGTCATTAAAGAGAATTATAAGTCCAGGCAGCCAACTCTGATTTCTCAGCCCTTTAAGCTCTTCCTTTCAATTCAGATAGAGTTTTGAGAGAAATATAAATGTCCACAATAGGCAGTCCCTGGAAATTTTTGCTACTGACTTTCAAAAATGTCATTTGCTAACACTTCCTTACAGGTAGCTTTAATTAGAAATTATTTTCTTGCTCTTCTCCTTTTTCTTTTCTTTCCTCAATTCCCTTCCCTTTTGGCATGTAGACATGCTAACTTGGGTGCCAGATGTCTGAGCAAGGCTGCGGGAAGGGGTTGCCCAACAGAGGTTAAATGCAATGTGCCCACAAAGAAAGTGGGAGAGGAATGGACAGGTCCTGAGATGGTGGGTGAAACACGTAGCCAGAATGATTGTATTTCTTATACTGAACAAACGATTGAATGAACAATAAATATATAATAAATTCATGTATTTTGATTTGGTTGTTAGTGTCATATCACAGTTAACTTCCTGATACTGAATTGTATTGTGTCAGTATAGGAGAATACTTTTGTTTTGGGGAGGTACACATTGGAGTATTGTTAAGGTTAATATACTACTATGCCAGGGAAAAAATTATACACACTCAAACGTGGGCAGAGAGAGCAACTGAGGGCAAAATGCTAGTGATTAGGAGTTCTGGATAATCAGAGTATTGTGATTTCTAGTACAGTTATTAACACTTTTCTGTAGGTTTCAGTCAATTCAGTCACTCAGTTCTATACAACTCTTTGCAACCCCATGGACTACAGCACGCCAGGCTTCCAAGTCCTTCACCATCTCCTGGAGCTTGCTCAAACTCATCTCCATTGAATCATTGAGGACATCAAACCATCTCATCTTGTATCGTCCCCTTCTCCTCCTGCCCTCAGTCTTTGCCAGCGTCAGGGTCTTTTCTAATGAGTCAGCTCTTTGAGTCAGGTGGCCAACATATTGGAGCTTCAGCATCAGTCTTCCAATGAATATTCAGGGTTGATTTCCTTTAGAATTGACAAATTTGATCTTGCTGTCCAAGAGACTCTCAAGAGTCTTCTCCAGCACCACAGTTTGAAGGCATCTATTCTTTGGAGATAAGCCTTTTTTATTGTCCCGCTAACACATCCATACAGGACTACTGGAAAAACCATAGCGTTGACAATATGGACTTTTGTCAGCAAAGTAATGTCTCTGCATTTTTAATATGCTATCTAGGTTTGTCGTTGCTTTTCTTCCAAGGAGCAGGCATGTTTTAATTTCATGGCTGCAGTCACCATCCACTGATTTTGGACACCATCCACCAGAAAATAAAGTCTGTCACCGTTTCCATTGTTTCCACATCTATATGCCATGAAGTGATGGAACTGGACACCATGAAGTGATAGAACCAGACTCCATGATCTTTGTTTTTTGAATGTTGAGTTTTAAGTGAACTCTTTCACTCTCCTCTAATGAAGGTGAACCTTCATCAAGAGAATTGTTAGTTCTCTTCGTTTTCTGCCATAAGGGTGGTGTCATCTGCATATCTGAGGTTATTGATATTTCTCCCAGAAATCTTGATTCCAGCTTGTGCTTCATCCAGGCTGGCATTTTGCATGATGTACTCTGCATATAAGATAAATAAGCAGGGTGACAATATACAGCCTGACATATTCCTTTCCCGGTTTAGAACCAGTCTGTTGTTCCATGACCGGTTCTACCTGTTGCCTCTTGACCTGTATACATATTTCACAGGAGGCAGGTAAGGTGGTCTGGTATTCTCATCTTTTTTTTGTTAATTTTAAATTAGTTTATTTATCTATTTTTTAACTTTACAATATTGTATTTGTTTTGCCATACACTGACATGAATCCACCATGGGTGTACATGTTTTCCCCTTCCAGATCCCCCCTCCCACCTCCCTCCCCATCCCATCCCTCCGGGTCATCCCGGTGCACCAGCCCCAAGCACCCTGTATCACACATCGAACCTGGACTGGCAATTTGTTTCATATCTCTTTAACTGTGATCTACACAGTCAAAGGCTTTATCATACTCAGTGAAGCAGAGGTAGATGTTTTTCTGGAATGCTCTTTTTTTTCTATGATCCAATAGTTGTTGACAATTTGATCTCTGGTTCCTCTGCCTTTTCTGAATCCAGCTTGTCTACCTGAAAGTTCTGGGCTCATATACTGTTGAAGGTCTTGTAGGTCTTCATAGAATGGTTCAACTTCAGCTTCTTTGGCACTAGTGGTTGGGACACAGACTTGGACTGATTTGTTTGAGTGTATTTTGAGTTGTTATAAAAAATCAAACCACAAAAATGAATTAATTTATTTAGTAAATATCTACTAAACATATATGTATTAAATACCACAGACTGCATTTCTGTAAAATTACTCAAAGATAATAAATGCCTATTTGTCATTCACATGGATATTTTGGGCTGCTAAATGAGTTTCCTCCAAAGAGTGATTAAGGGATTCAGACTCCTCCCATTTTGCAGCCTCATCATTGTCTAAGGGACATATCCATTTCCAGTTTGAATTAGTAAGCATTATTTCCCCTCTCCCTTAATTGGATGCTGACCACTACTAATTCAAGGTAGACTGGAAAATGTATCAATAGAATATAGTCCACCTGTGCTGACAACAAGAGAAAACAGATTTTGGTGGATAGCTAGAAAACTCTGATATAACCTATTTTTAAGCATTGTTTGTAAATACATGCTAACTAGAAGGAGATTTCTTTTCACTTTAACAAACATATATGGTACACCTTCTCTTGGGTTGGAACTGATCTAAGTAATGAAGTTTTAGAAATTTTGTGAAGGGACATAATCATTTCTGTCAACGAGCTCACAAAGGATGACTATGTGTAATATCATACATAGGGCTTGTGTCACTTAAGAAAAATTAATATTCATGAGTACCATTTTAGTAATTAATTTCTGTTGGATGGTTAAAAGTCATCCTGAATATTATGTCAAGAAGAAGCAGATGATGTTTTGGATTTGGGAGTTAATAATTATAGTAAATATCAGTTCTTAATTTTTTTAGTCTTAAAATTCTATATTTAAACATGTTTATACATGCTAACATTTAGGGAGTAGAGACTGTTTTTTATAGCCATGACCAGAATAGAACATGTTAGTAACTCCAGTTCTACATTTTTTTTTTTTAATAAATTTATTTATTTTAGTTGGGGGCTAATTACTTTATAATATTGTAGTGGTTTTTGCCATACATTGACATGAATCAGTCATGGGTTTACATATGTTCCCCATCCCCATCCCATCCCTCTGGGTCATCCCATTGCCCCAGCCCTGAGCGTTTGTCTCATGCATTGAACCTGGAATGGTGTTCTGTTTCACATATGATAATATACATGTTTCAATGCTATTCTCCTAGAACGTCCCACCCTCACCTTCTCCCTCAGAGTCCATAAGACTGTTCTATGCATCTGTGTTTCTTATTCTGTCTCACATATAGGGTTTTCGTTACCATCTTTCAAATTCCATATATATGCATTAGTATACTGTATTGGTGTTTTTCTTTCTGGCTTACTTCACTCTGTATAATGGGCTCCAATTTCATCCATCTCAGTAGACCAGTTCTACATTTTATGCGATCAACTAATCATGTTGACCATTTTGAACTGAATCAACCATTAAGATTGATCCATCTAAGAGTGCTGCTGCTGCTGCTGCTGCGTCGCGTCAGTCGTGTCCAACTCTGCGTGACCCCATAGACGGCAGCCCACCAGGCTCCTCCATCCATGGGATTCTCCAGGCAAAAGTACTGGAGTGGGTTGCCATTGCCTTCTCTGTCTAAGAGTTCAGACCTGGGCAAAATGCCATGAACCCATCTGTGTTGTAGATATGCTTCAGTTCAGCTCAGTCCAGTCTCTGTGTTGTGTCCAACTCTTTGCAACCCCACAGACTGCAGCACACCAGGCTTCCCTGTCCCTCCCGAACTCCCAGAGCTTGCTCAAACTCATGTCCATCGAGTTGGATGCTATCCAGCCATCTTATCCTCTGTTGTCTCCTTCTCCTCCTGCCTTCAATCTTTGCCAGCTTCAGGATCTTTTCCAATGAGTCGGTCCTTTTTCACTCTTAGATAGCCTTATACTCTCTTATTATAATGCTCCTTATATTTTTATTACTGGATGTATTTTGGAGGTCAGACACCCTTTCAGCTAGGTCATCACCTTTTATAACAAATATATATGCTATTCTCACTCTGGCTAGGATTTCTATACTGTGTTGAGTAGAAGTGATGAGAGTGAGCGTACATGTCTTTTTCCCAACCTTAGTGGAAAATCCTCAGCTTTTCACCAATGAGTATGATGTTAGCTGTAGGCTTGTCATATATAAACTTTATTGTGTTACAGTATGTTTCTTTTCTACCTTGACAATATATTTAACATGAAGTGTATTATCTAGCATTTGATACATGCGGCAGCATATCTTACAAGCTATAATCTATTTTCCTCCCGTTTCTTTTAAAAGACTAATAATTTTAATCACAATTATACATAAATCCGTACCCATATCCAACAAACAACTGGGAAAACCCTATATTCTTCAGTATAATGTCCTGTTAGAGTTTTATATCAAGAGGTAGTTAAAATGCAGCTGAGTCCCAAATCGGTCCCTAACTACTTCTGTGTCTGTGATCAAATCACGTGTCTCAACTTACTTGTGAATAAAATAACACAATTTAGTTTAATTTTATGTATTATAAATAATGTTATGATGAATATCCCTAAGTTTAAACTTTCGTTTATATTGTCACCAATTCCTTAGGAAGGATTGGAGAAGTAAATGTTGAAGATGCACATGTGCTGCTAAAAATATTGAAAATTTCTGATGTACAATAATTGTATTATATTTAATAAATACTTTTCATTTTTAATGTATTCACCTTGCTTTTGCAGCAATTTCCTGAACAAACACATATGAGATCACTAAAAAATTAGTATAACTTTCCATAGTTATATAACTGAATATATCTTTCGATATCAATTTAAGTAGCTGATCCTCTAGAAATAATTTAGGAATGATAATCATCGCATAGTTTGAGAGCTCTCTGACTTAATTTGTGTCATTTATCATCCCTAAATTTTATGTGTTATAGGAGGATAATATTACTTGTCTAGAGCAGTAGTTGTGAGAATAAATGAAAACATATTTTTATGCTTATGTATTTTACAAGTGGTAAAACGCTATATATTTTTATTATCATTCATTTTTGATAAATGGTCAACTTCACTGAGTGATCTTTAATATCAATTTTAGGTTATTTTTTTTTCTCTAACATTTCTTATGATTAACAAGACATTTATTTAATATATTAACCTCTGTCTTTCAATAAATAAAATATTTCTATAGTAATGTTAGAGCATGGTGAAATTTTGAAGCTCTTTTTAGAGGACAGATTTATACACAAGATTAAAAATAATAAAATGAACAAATGGAATTATATGAAGCAGCTTCAAAAACATTTAACTCTAAGAGGGGCCAATTTCATAAAATCTGACTTATTTTTCATAGAGATTTCAAAATAAACCTAGCTCATGTGATACAGTTTTAAAGAGGGAAAAGAAAAAAAATCAGAATCCCTGAAATATTACCAAAAATATACTTTGGCATTTTATCCCACCTTCTGGATGAAATTGATTGGCAGCAGTTATGTGATGCCAGAGGCATAGTGGGACTGGAAGGAGAAAGCCAGAAAATTCAATGTTCTTGCTCCTAAAGAACAGCTTGTTTCTGTAATAATAAAAATTTGCCATCCTGTCTTCCAAATCTGTATTACATAATATGTGCAATCAGTCTCTTTTATGTTGCTAGACCTTCACATTCTCTTCCCATACTCTTAAAAAAGTAAACATTGCTTGATAAATATTGGTTAATAGTCTCATTCCATATTTCTAAAAAAAAGAGTTACTTTAAGGTGAATTTATGCATATGGATGAAAATTATTAAATAATACTTCAGATATTTAAAGTAAAATGTTTTGTTATTTTAAAAGGAAAATTGTTGGATTCTTAAATTTAGTAGTCAGGTAGAATGATCACCAATTCTAAATGAGTTACTAAGGTTTTTTCAGCTTCCACTACCTTGGGAGCAGTTAGTTGTGTAGTTGTGTCAGACTCTTTGCAACCCTGAAGACTGTAGTTTGCCAAGCTCCTCTGTGCATGGAATTCTCCAGGCAAGAATACTGGAGTGGGTTGCATTCCCTTCTTCAGGGAATCTGCCTGACCCAGGAATCAAACTGTGTCTCCTTTGTGAGCAGGTGAATTCTTTATTACTAAGCCACCTGGGCAGCCCACTACCTTGGAAAGGAACCACTTAAGAGAAATTTTAATGAAGACATCTCTTTACACACATGGTAGTGTTATGTTTAAAAACTACAGCTATGAATATTTTATAAACATATACTAACTTGATAGCCTTGGGAAGCTTCTGAAATGCCAGGGAAATTTTGAGATATAACTGTGGACTCAGGATCACCAGATTTAGCATTGGAATGAACCACATAGGCCCTCATCTTCAGATTCATTTTTAGCCCCAGACTAATCAAGTGACTTGGCCAAGGTCATAAAACTGGAAGGTAGTAGAATGGGCACTAAATTACTATTGCTTTCCCTAGTGCTATAGTTTTATTACTAAGGTTTCTTTGTTTTGAAAGTTGTGAAGACCCTTCTTGCTGTTGATGTCCTTTCCTTGATGTTTCATGTTTTCAAGCAGTGGAGATACAATTCCCCTGTCCCTCATTTCCAACACATCTTAGAAAGAACTTAAAAAAATTATCATCATCGTGTCTCCTTTTATGGGCTTCCTTGGTGGCTCAGACAGTAAAGAATCTGCCTGCAGTGCAGGAGACCTGGGTTTGATCCCTGGGTTGGAAAGATCCCCTGGAGAAGGGAATGGCTACCCATTCCAGTATTCTTGCCTGGAGAATTCCATGGACAGAGGAGCCCGGTGGGCTACAGCCAGCCCATGGGTTTGCAAAGAATCGGACATGACTGAGCAAGTTCACTTTCACTTTTTCTCTCCTTTTATTGAAAGATGATTGATAGTGACAACATCCAATGTAAATGTTTCTCTCCAAGGCAGGACTTCTATATTGATTGTTAGAAATATTACACATTATCAAGTGTACAAAATTTTTCATCAAAAAGAACTTTCAAGCTTTTTCCCTCCCCTTATTATAGCAATCTATGTGTTCCATCCGGTGCTCTCCTAATGCCTGTGATTGAGTCCATTTATTCACAGGTGGAAGAAACATATCACATGGAATTTGTCTAAGAGGTTTGGATTACTCATGCAAGATGGCCAAGGATCAGCAGACATCCATCCATCTCTCACCTGTCTATTTGTTATTTCAGCTTATAATTACTGACTACTATTAAGTTGCCCTTAGATTTAGTTTTATCATTGAGTCATGGAGGAATTTGGGGTTAAGCCATAGCATATTCTTTTCTTTATCTTCCTTTTTCAGCATATTTCCTGCTATCTTATCTAGCCCTTACCCTGGTCACTTTCTTGTACTTCAAGTTTCTTACTGTTTAAAGTTATTTCCGTACCACAGATTATTCTCTTGGGAATTTTGCTTCACTTATGAAAGTAACTCTGACCTGAAAGATTATGATAAATCATAGACCATAAACTACAGTACTGTCTATGTCAAATTTACAAAGTGTTTCAAACACAGACATTGAAAAATACAAACATAATGTAGATTAGTTTTTATTATCCCAACCCCATACTAAAAGTCAACATTAAAAAAAAGGGGGAAAGAAAGCTATGTTAAGATATTTATCCTGGAAAAAAGCCTATCATTATAAATAAAGGTCTCTTCATATAGTTTATAAACCCACAGTTAAAAGTATGTTTCCTAAACTTCCATTTGCATGTTAGACTTTTAAATTCGAATGGAAGTATGTAATTCTTCTTCAAAAGAAATATTTTAAAATTTTTATAAAGGCAGATATTAAAGCTAGAGATAACAAAATGTTTAAATCTTATTTTTGTACCATATGTGGATGAAAAATGATAAAGCTTTTCTCATAATGTAACCTTAACTATGCTTAAATGTAAACTCAAGAAGATATCTTTTCTTCCATTCAGAAGCCGTACTTACAGATCCTAAAATTGGATATGAAACAGAGTTTTTTGGTTCGATTGCCAGTGGCCCATTTACTTGATCCTAAGAACAATAGTTGCAGGTAATGATATGAGATTGTGTATCTCAAGTAAAAGTGTTTGATACACCAAAAGTATGTGCATAAAGATTAGGAGGAAATGTGTATTTATTTTCTCAAGGCATCATGTAATATATATATAAATATATAAGTAGGAGAATAGACCTTTAAATTACATTGTAAATACAGTCTTTTTTTCTTTTCTGTTCCCTTGTGAAATATATCGAATAACTGAAACCTGGAACTACCATTCTTATTCTTGAAAATCTTTCTTACCGTTCTGTTGACAACTGGAATAAGCTTAACTTTTTGTTTTACCTGAGTCTTCCAGTATCATATGAATGCACCTTAATGTGGCCTTTGGTTAGCAGATAAATAATAATTTAACCATTGCTGGAGGGACCAATTCGTCCGAGGGTGATTGGAATTAGGCTTGGAGTTCTAAGAAATGAAATAATTCTAGAAAGCTTTGTACTTAAGATGTTAGTATGACAGAACATGTCTTCCTAGCATGCAGAGACCACCAAGTCTATATGCATGCACCTTGTATTCACAAAGGACTAGACACACAGAATCCTGCTATTGTTCTGGAGAGGCCAGCAGCAAGGGTACTGTTCTAAAAGTTTAAAGAAATGTTTTTAAAAGGCTTCTGTTGGTTCAGCTAAAACAGATTCAACTAAAGCAGGATATTTTCAATTGGTAGTGGCTTTTAAAAATTAAAACAAGTTCAGCATATAGGTCATTCACCTTGGAGATGTTCTTTGCTGTTATGATTATTAACCTTCTAGTGGAGAAGGAAATGGCAACTCACTCCAGTGTTCTTGCCTGGAGAATCCCAAGGACAGGGGAGCCTGGTGGGCTGCCAGGGGAGCCTGGTGGGCTGCCGTCTAGGGGTCGCACAGAGTCAGACACGACTGAAGCAACTTAGCAGTAGCAGCAGCAGTCTCAAATCTAAAGATTTTTTTTTCTAGATCGTACTCATTCTCACGTTACTTGAATAATTTCACCATATTTAAAGAAAACTGTGAAAGTAATACCTTCCACATCATTATTTTTTAATGACAAATTCCAAATGAAATACTCCCTCTGAGGTTGAGAAAGCAACCAAATAACGTTTTTACTACTCAAGTTGACTAGTTCTCACTGTTTATAAAAGAAATGTATCTGAAAGAAAGCTAGCAAAAGTCAGGTATTTGGCTATCTCTCCTTTGAGAATTAAGTTTATAAAATAAATGTTAGGATTTTTTTTTCCTTTTATGTGCTTGTTTAGCAACAAAGTATGAAGGATTTAAAAAAAAACAAAACAAAAAACAAATCTAAGGCCAGTGTCTAATTGTAAAGGAAAGTGGGGTGCTACTGGCATTAGGTAAAATGCTGCACTATCTTCTTACTATTTTGTTGTTTAGTCACTAATTCATGTCTCACTCTGCAATCCCATAGACTGTAAGCCTATCAGGCACCTCTGTTCATGGAATTTCCCAGGCAAGAATACTGGAATAGGTTGCCACTTCCTTCTCCAGGGGATCTTCCTTACCCAGGGGTCAAACCTGGTCTCAGCATTGGCAGGCGGGTTTTCTTTAACACTGAGTCACCAGGGAAGCCCTTATTGTCTTACTACAGAGTCATTTAACTGAGAATAAAAGAAGCGGGCCTCTTGTTTAACATTAAACCAGGAGGATTCTGCACTCAATGGGACACAACTTGCTTTTTAATGAATGATGTTGAATGGTACTGAGATATCTACCTCTCCTGTGACTACTGTTTGTGTGGCAGTGCAGCCAGTCAGGCTTAGAGATGCTCTACGCTTGTGTCAAAGAGGGATGCCTGGTATGAAGCTAAGAGTCTGTATAGGCTTTGACTTGATGAGGAGAGTATAAACTAGGGAACTGCAGGACTTGCAGTTGCCTTTTTTTCAAGCTAGTGAAACATATTTCACACTTTTTCCTACAATATATTGTTCATGCAGGTCTTGTTACCAACTTTAGCCAGTTGATGAGGCAAATCAACTGATTTGCTATTGATTTTGTTTTACATATAAGTACATAAAGGAGGCCCTCTAATGTGAGGCTCTATATAAAGAAATATAATTGAATTCTGCAGTCATTTGGGCCTCTACTCAACTGCCCATCAGTTTATAGACTAATTGATAAGGGGAGATGAATGGCTGAATTTTTAAAATTACTTACTATGACTAATATTTTAGTTGTTTAATAATCAAACAATGCAATCAGTGCATTCATAAATAAAGAGTTATGTAAGTATTGTAAACAATAATTCTGGAGAAGAATAAATAGTTATAGCTAGGGGTTGATTGTCTGGGATCTACATACAATAGGGAAATTTAATCAGATCCTTGAAATTTTTTTCAATAATGTGTTTATTTATTTATTTATTTTTGGCTGCACTGGGTCTTCGCTGCTGCACAGTCTTTCTCTAGTTGCCATGTGGGAGGGCTACTCTTCGTTGTGGTGCACAGGCTTCTCATTGCAGTGGTTTCTCTTATTTTAGGACAAAGGCTTTAGGCATGTGGGCTCAGTAGTTGTGACACATAGGCTTAGTTGCTCTGCAGCATGTGGAATCTTTCCAGACCTGGGATCTAACCCATGTCCCCTGCATTGGCAGGGGGTTTCTTATCCACTGTACCACCAGGGAAGTCCTTGAAAATTTTTGATGGGAGAAATAACATGATAAAATTGAAGCTTTCAAATAATAAAACTCATGGCAATGCACAGAATGCACTGAAGGGAGAAGTTACAGCTAGGAATGATAATTTGAAAGCCCTAATAGATTCATTTGGAATCTCAAGATTTTGGAGTGCTTATTTATATTTATAACTGACCATCAAATGCTTAAGAGATAGTTTCTTTAAGATAAAAAGATTGCTAACAATGGCCCATGCATAATAATTTGTGAAAAGTATTTTCCCTATTTTATAACATGGATGTAGACTTCTGAAAAATGATTTGCATGTCACTTATTGATAGACTTTTATAAAATGATAAGCTGGTGTAGTGTTTCTTAAGGTCCTCATTATAAATGATATGTGAAATTTTTGCTATTGGGTTGAGGTCATGACCACATACTATTCTGTATATTCGCATGTTTTCTAAAAACTCTTTAGAGTTTGTGTCATATTTAACCTTTGTTATCTTTGAATCTGCCTGCAATGCAGGTGACTCCAGTTCAGTTCCTAGGTCAGGAAGATCCCCTGGAGAAGGGAATGGCTACCTACTCCAGTATTCTTGCCTGAAGAATTCCACTGACAGAGGAGCCTGCAGGCTACAGTCCATAGGGTAGCAAAGAGTCAGACACAACTGAGTATTCAGATTTGGGCTAAGGATATACATCTCTTAACAGGCAGCAAAAAGAAGTATTATCTACAATGTGTAGCACTGGTGAGAAAGCTCAGTGGCACCAGAGGTCTACACTGAGGTTTTACCAAAAGGCAGCAAACCATGTGGACGAGATCCATGAGAGATTTTCACACACACACACACACACACACTCACACACACACACCACACACACACACACACACACACACACACACACACACACACACACTCACATCTGTGAGCCAGGGAGAGAGGGCCATGATAGTACTGACAGGCATCCTGGGTGACCATTAAGGAGTGGGTTCCTATTTTCACAGGAACATGGCATGGGCCCAACCTAATAAGTGGGCACAGGTACTTGGCACTGAGAAGTAGAATTCAAGGCAGGGTCCTAGGTGTACAAGTTGAGGCACCGCATCTCTGGAATGTAGGCTTGAAAGCACCCTCTTGGGACAGAGTCATGTATGTCAGGCAGGGGTTTCTATGTGTACTGTGGAGCACATAAGGCAAGAAGATGATTCTGTGAGCCAGGTGGATACCGTTAGCTTGTTAATCGACAAATCTTATGGGAGACTTAGATCAAAAGGTAGATGCCCAGTGATCAGTTCCCAGGCACTTCCATGATGAGCCTCATAGGAAGGTGACGTGATGTCTAATGTTTTTCAGATCTGACTCCAAAGAGAAGTGAATTAAGGACACGTTATGGACATAGAAATAGGTGAGAGGTCCAATATAGAGATGTTGTAGCTAGGCATTTGAAGTTGCTTAAGTGTCTAGAGCTTTAAGTCAGGCTGGTTCTGGAAACTGAGACATAGATGAACCTCATGGGAAAGCAGTGGGTTCAGAAATTACAGCAGTTTCAAAAAAAATGGGGAAGGGTCATCTGTTTTTTTATTATAACCAATCTCAAAATAGTTTGAGACCCCAGATATTAAGTTCTTGAGTATATGTTTCTTGAATTTAGTCTTTTAGGTTCTAACTTCTAAATTTTCAAGATTTAACATAGTATTCAAAAGGGATAATTTATGAGCATGTGCTTCTTAACAGGGAATTTTTTTCCCAGTTTCTCTGCGAGTCCACAATAGAAGATTTTAAATATCCATCCCCACTGAACCACCCAGTCTTATGCAGTCTCTGTGTGCACAGAGTACTTGTGCGGGTCACACTGTGGGTTTGAGAGACAAAGATGAATGATGATTATGGCATGTCAGTCAAAGTATTAGAAAGAATGTGATAGATAGAGCAATGGATGTTAGTATGAAGTGAGGTGAGAACACTGAGAGTCAGGAATTGAACTCTGAATGAGAAGATAGTGAAAAGCTTCACAGAAGGGTTATTTGAACATCCCAAACTGTGTATGTTATTTGAACATTCCCAAACTGTGTATAACCAGGCTTTTCCCACCTTGGTGCCATTGTGCTGCTCTCCTTTGCCTTTTTCTCCTCTTACCTAGTCTTCTCTTTGCTTCACTATTTCACACAGGCACTGCCTCCTCCAGGAAGTCCTCCTGAACCCTTTCCTCCTCCCAGTCTGGCTTATTATATATCCTTTCTCTTTGCTCCCATGGGTACATTCCTGGCCTTGCCCTAGCCAGGCTGTTTTTATAGTGATCTGATTGTCCATCTCCCCAGTCAGACTGTGAGCTCACTGAGAACAATGACTGTTGCAGTCACTTTTGTGTCTTTAGCGCCTTGCTGAGAACCCAGAAAGGGATAGATAGTAAGAGGTGAAGCTGGGAAGTGGCATGTGCCATGTGGTGGATGACTCTTTGTGTGATGTGAATTTGAACTCTACTTGGTAGCAGAATGGACATACTGACCGTTTTTCAACAGAGGTGTGGTGAAATCACATTTGATTTTAGAAAGAAAGCTCTCATGACACATATAGAAATAAAAATTAAAGATAGGAATTCCAATTAAGAAATTTAAGCACAAGTGTAGGTGAGAGATCACTGAAGGTCTGAACCAGATTGCAAATGTGATAATAGAGAAAAAAGTTAACAATTTCGGTGTGAGAAAGGTGGGAGAGAGAGAGCGGGGTGTGAAGAATGACTCAGCGTGGAACCGTTTCTTAGGAGTGAATGGAAATTTGAGTATTTGAGCTAATAAGGGCTAATACTTGCTTTTTGATGAATAAAATGTTAGCAATTTATCATTTCGGCCAAGGACTTTAAAAAATATAAATCTTCACAACCTGTTTAATATATCCAGTTTGACAAAAGAGTCTAGCCTTTTTCCTTGCCTCTAAACTCCATTGCAAACCTAGGGCAGGAAATCAAGAGAATTCTACTTACTCCCAGAATTCTAGATGAAAGGTTTATTGTCCTTTTTCTCTAGTCATGTGTATAAGTGTGGGTAGAACTTTTGCTTTGTGTTTTAATAATTTTTACCATAACCATCTATCTTCGTAAATATTTAAGGTAAATAAATTATTTCCCTAACCTGAAAAATTTGTAGTTCAGTCACTTACCCATGTCTGATTCTTTGTGACCCCATGGAATGTAGCCCACCAGGCTCCTCTATCCATGGGATTTCCCAGGCAAGAATACTGGAGTGGGTTGCCATTTCCTTTTCCAGGGTAACTCCGCAGACCAGGGATCAAACACACATCCCATGCATTGGCAGGTGGATTCTTGACCACTGAGCCACCATGGAAGCCCCCTGAAAAATTTACAACTGGATAAAATTATTTTTCCATAAAAAATAGAAATGCTACAATAAATATTTTGGGAATTAACTAATTAAATAATTTTGAAATATTTATTATATACAATATTTCAGGTCATTTGAAGTATAACATGATTATAAAAATACTTCAACTTTGTCTTCTATGTTTGTAATGATGCTGTTCACATAATTTCACATTTTTATACAACTACTAGTAATATTTTCTCCAAACCTTGATACGGTATACTTCTGTGCACACTAACCACAATACTGGAATCCACATTTACATCTGAAAAGCAATATTAGTTTAAAGCTATTGCTGACATAGTTGTAAGCCTATGCATGAGTTTTACCTTCAAGTAAAAAGTTTTCTTGTGTTTTATGTGTAATCACACAAACATAGAATTCACTTTCAGACCTTCAGAATGCCAGTAGAGGGATGGTCAGGAGACTCTGGGCTGATTATTGCAAATCTCATAACCTTTCATTGGTGGATTGGTGAATATTGTATAAGCAGACCATGAGTGACCATCACACTGGCTGGCGCAATCTGAGCATCAAAGGGATATGGAACATGACCCAGCAAAACATCAGTATCTGTACTCTCCTGTAATGTTTTCCTGAAACTTGAAAAGAGAAGAAAACTCGGGAAGCACCATTTATTTATGGCTATGGGTCTTGACTTAGCAGCAGCAGCAGCAGCAGCATGGATGATTGGATGGCATCGGCAACTTTTTTATCTTGAAAAATAAAAATGTCAATGTTTAGAGTGCTATTGATATGTCCAGGCAAGGCTGTCTTGAGCCTGCTTTGCAGCAGACTCTGTCTGAGGGAGGTGAAAGTCACACTTGCTTCCCTTTTTTCTTCAGACTACACATTTTTCTCCTCCCTAGGTTAATATCTCTAGATGTGAAAGCTGAGAAAAGTTACCTGTCTTGTTTTTCTTTCTCTCTCACAACTTATACACTGGGGCAGTATATCTAATTTCCAGACTTTGGCCAATGTCTCTTCTTTTGGTGAATCAGCTTCCTTCATTTTGTTTCATTACACAAACATTTTTGAGCTCACATTCAGTACTAGGTTCTGTAACACTTATAGGTGTGTTTTACAGGTCTGTTTCCTAAAATTTGTAGTTTAACAAAAAGTGCATAAATGAGAACTATGAGTTCATTTATTTAATCATCATTGACTGAACATCTGTAGTTTGTCAGGGGCTGTCTTAAACTAGAGTTTCAGAATAAATAAAAGAAACCTCACATTTAAAGAAATTTCTGTGCTAAGTTCTGTAATAGAAGTGGGTTCAGGGACCTGGGAGCACAGAAACAGGTTGTGCTGTGGGCCTTGTCTTAGCTTTGTCAGATTCTTCCAAAGCAGAGTCTGGTACACACTGGAGAATGCAAGTAGTTGACTTTGATGATAATCCCAAGGAACAGGAAAGAGCAGGCAGGTATGAGGAAAAAGCCAATATAAAGGTATACTGTTGGATGCAATGGAGCCTTTAAGTCTCTGCAACCTCTTGAGAACCATGTAGACAGCTTCCCTGAATTATCTGCCTGAAGGACAAAAGGAAGAAACATTTACCCATTAGCTCCTGTGCTCCATTGTTTGAGAGCTGCCACCAGAATATTAGCTCTGCAATTCTGCCAGGGTTCCATCTTATCTCGAGTGCTGGAGAAAACCCTAGGCAGAAAGCAAGAAGGCACAGCATACTTAAGACAAAGTGTTGACACAAAATCAATCAAAGCCCATAAGAAATTATGCATCCAGCAGTGGCTGACATTGGAAGATTGGGAAGGGACTATGAGGGGTGGCATTTTTGATGTTCCTTTTGTTCTGAACCATGGTTCCCCCTGTATACAGGTTAGTAAAGGCATACTGGACCAATGGATTAACATGTGCGAAAACATAGGCAGCAAAGAGCACAAATTAAATTCAGGAAAAGGCAAGACGTGTTGTGTCTTTACTGACTGTGAGTCAGTCGGAACAGGGAGGCATGTGGAAGAGAGGCAGGAGTTGAGATAAGAAAGTTAGGTGGGGCTAGATCTCTTGCTAGAGAGAGTTGACTGTATCCCACAGATGATGAGAAGCTCCTGGAGAATCTTAATATTAGTGTTTTAGAATGACTTCTCAACAATGTTGAGGTCTGACTTGAAGGCAGCAAAACTAAAGTCAGGAAGGTCATTTTAATGAATAATGATTTTGTTGTTGCTCAGTCACTAAATTGTGTCCAATTCTTTGTGACTCAGAGGACTATAAGATGCCAAGCTTCCCTGTCCCTCACTATCTCCCAGAGTTTGCTGAAAGTCACATCCATTGAGTCAATGATGCCATCCAGCCGTCTCATCCTCTGTCACCTCCTTCTCCTCCTCCCCGCAATCTTTCCCAGCATTAGGGCCTTTCCAATGAGTTGGCTCTTCACATGAAGTGGCCAAACTATTGGGGCTTCAGCTTCAGCATCAGTCTTTCCAATGAATATTCAGGATTAATTTCCTTTAGGATTGATTGGTTTGATCTCCTTGCAGTCCAAGGGACTCTCAAGAGTCTTCTCCAGCACCACAGTTCAAAAGCATCAGTTCTTCGGCGCTCAGCTTTCTTTATGGTCCAACTCTCACATCCGTCCATGACTGCTGGAAAAATCAGAGCTTTAACTTTGTGGACCTTTGTCAGCAAAGTAATGTCTCTGTTGTTTAAATACACTGTGTAGGTTTGTCAAAGCTTTTCTTCCAAGGAGCAAGCATCTTTTAATTTTACGGCTGTAGTCGGTGTCTGCAGTAATTTTGGAACCCAAGAAAATTATTGTTATTGTTCAATTGCTCAGTCGTGTCCGAATCTTTGGACCCACGGACTGCAACACACCAGGCTTCCCTGTCCTTATCATCTCCGGAGCTTGCTCAAACTCATGTCCATTGAGTTGTTGATGCCATCCAATCATCTTGTCCTCTGTTGTTCCCTTCTCCTCCTGCCTTCAATCTTTCCCAGCATCAGGGTCTTTTCCAATGAGTCAGCTCTTTGCTTCAGGTGGCCAAGAAAATAACATCTAACACTTTTTGCACGTTTTCCCTGTCTATTTTCCATGATGTAGTTGTGAGAAAAATGTCATCTTCAACCAATGTATGATGCTTATGATGTATGACCAAGACAATTTAACAGATTTGATATGAAATGAGAGGGAGAAAAAATAAGTCATTTATTGTTTATTCTTTTTTTTTTTAACTCAGCCCCTCCATCTGAGTGTGGATGAACTTTTTAAACACTTATATCAAAAAATTCTGTGTGCTCCCTAAACTTGTCTCTTAGATGAAACAAATAAATCTTTATGTATTTGAAAGTATGTAAACAAGTA
The DNA here is from genome assembly GCF_054371585.1 of Giraffa tippelskirchi. Classification (NCBI taxonomy): domain Eukaryota; kingdom Metazoa; phylum Chordata; class Mammalia; order Artiodactyla; family Giraffidae; genus Giraffa; species Giraffa tippelskirchi. The sequence continues at coordinate 75,795,355 of NC_137275.1, read as the reverse complement.
TAAATATTGGGAGTAAACATTTTTTAAAAGCATTAAGCAAATTTCTTTGGGAGGGAAAGACTTGATTCAATTCTTTGCTGGCAGTGCTCTTTGTGAATTTTGTCCATGGTCTCTATATCTAGACACAAATGTTACTAGTTGGAAATGTTTTTTCAAATTAGCGTTACTGTTATTACATGCTTTTTACTATTTACTTTTCTGCAATCAGAAATCAGTGATTGATCCAATAATTCTCTCTGACAATTTTTTAAAAAAGTTTGAAACATGCTATCTTCAGTCCCAGTGTGTAGTGGCACAAAGAAGAAAATGTGATCAAATTTGTGAAAATAATCTATGATTTCTCCACCTAGAAATGCAATGGTAACTCAGGAGAAGCACAACTGATGATGTGTCTTGGAATCGAAGTTCTCTAAATGAATACAGAGGAAGAGTTCTAGCTGAAGTGTAGTTGAAACTGTAGTCAGCTCTTCAACACAAAGGCCATCCTAGTAAAAATTTCTCAGTTTTCATTGCCTCAGTCTAAAAATTGGTCTTTTCTGTAATGGATGAAAGCAAAGTAACTGAAAAGGATCTGTTCCAGTTTTCAAATATCTTGAAAATATATTGAAATGAAGCCACTTTTCCTTAAATAGGGGACAGTTTGCTGGTTGCTTGCTCTCTATGCAGGTGAGAGTTATGCCCTTTCTCTCCTTAGTCTCAGCATCTCATCTGTTACTGTGTATCAGAAAGGCAAGGCATCCTAAATTGAGGTACTTCTGAGGGAGGGAACTTGAGGAGGGACTGGCAGGCAAATGAGATCCGTGTGGATACAAGTGATTTAGGGTTGGGGGCTGATGTGGAACCAAAGAAATAATCATTAGTGGGACCTTGTGTATGGATGTGTGTGTGTTTGTCTTAGCATAATGCAAGAGAGGGGAAACACAGGCAGACTTCTGTCTCCAGTGATTAGTCTTTGATGAAATCTTGGAACACTTATAATTTGGGGGATAAATAAATCCCTAACCACTTTATGTAGAATACTGGTCATTTGGAGATATGAAAAAAACATAAATGTATACTATATACTAATTAAAAACAAAAAATAATTGCCTAAAGAATTCTAAAAGAAGGTTGCCCAGTGATTTTTTTAGTTAGTATAATAGTTCTAATCAGGGAGCCCATTGAAGAGAAAGGAATACAGAGAAATGGTGAGATGATAACCTTTTAATTTGTGTCACAGCAGAGTCTTTTCTATACTTATGGGAAGGACCTGGAATTAAGGAAATATAACCAAATATAAATCATCTTCTGATAAGTAAGAACTATAGTAAATTAGTGTCAGATGTAACACAAGTGCCATTATTGAGTATTATTGAAATACTAGGATTAGTTTGTCTGGTACATTTTAGTATTTAATTCATATTTATTAATCTTATTTCTAACTAAATTCCTGAATGAAAGGAAGGCATAATACTGAGGAAAAATATTATTTACAAAACAAACTTTGTCTTTCCTATAAGAATGATAGGTTAATGTTCAGTTCAGTTCAGTTCGGTTGCTCAGTTTTGTCCAACTCTTTGTGACCCCATGGACTGCAGCACACCAGGCTTCCCTGTCCATCACCAACTCCTGGAGCCTATTCAAATTCATGTCCATTGTGTTGGTGATGTCATCGAACCATCTCATCCTCTGTTAATGTTAATATTGTGGGCAGACTAATGTTTCCTCCTTCACCTCCCCACCCCTTAAAGTTGTCCATGTCCTAATCCTTAGAACCTGTAAAAGTATTATGTCAAGAAAAAGGGAAATGAGGTTGCAAATGGAATTAACTTTGCTAGTCAGCTGACCTGGCAATGGGGAGGGTACGAGGTTTATCCAGATGGGGCCAGTTTAATAACGTGCATGTGTGCTGTCATGTCTGACTCTCTGTGACCCTGCCAGGCTCCTCTGTCATGAAAGTCTCTAGGCAGGATTACTGGAGTGGGTTGCCATTTCCTCCTCCAAGGGATCTTCCCCACCCAGTGATTGAACCCAAGTCTCCTGTGTCTCCTGCACTGGCAAGTGGATTCTTTACCACTGAGCCACACAGTTTAATCATTGGGATTCTTGAAAATGAGAGAGGGATGCAGAAGAGTCAGTGTTAGAGAGATGATGCTTGAGAAAGGCTTGGACAGCTGTTTCTGGTTTTCCAAGAAAAGCCATACACCAAAAGAGGTACATGCCAAGGGGAATGTGGACACTCAGGAAGCTGAAACATACATGAAATGGTTTCTGCTCTAGAACCTCTACAAGCACAGTCCTGTTGACACTCCACATTAACCCAGGGAGAGCCATTTCAGACTTCTGACCTCTATAACTGTTAAGATATACCTTTCTATTGTCTTCACCACTACATATTTGGTATTTTGTTGTAGCAGCAATGGAAAACTATAATTAACTAAAAATCATGAAGGAAAATTAAGCGGGCATAATACTAAAAGAATTTAGAAATGATCATAAGAGTTTTGTTACCAAAATAAGAATTTAAAATCCGTTATTACTTCTAAAATGTAGTCCTTTGAATGATGTGAAGATCCCTTTTCATTTTGTAGATACACTATTATTTGATGAATTGTGAAAAGCAGAATGATTTATAACAATTTTAAAATGTAAGTTAATGCTACTGAGAAAGAAATAGAAAGAGTACACGCTACACTGAAAGTCTTTCTAATGGACCTTATGTTATCTACCTATTCATATATTCATGGATTCAGAGGTGGGTTATGAGATATGATTAAAAAGCAAAAAATGTTAACAAAAAAATATATTTTATTCAATGGAAACAATACAAATGTTATCAGCCAGCAAATGTGACATGTTTGGAACATCAAGCCATATTTATTATATTTAAAATTTTAGGAGAGATTAAAATTGATCTTGACTTCTAATTTAAGACATAACTATGATGTGTAATGATTATTTCATATTTAAAGGGAAAAAAAAAGCTTAAATTCAGTTTCACAGTTATATCAGGAGGTGGAAGATACTTTGTAATTCTGAATTATATCAATTACATCAATATGTTGAAAGAAAATGCTTCATTCTATTGTCATTTGGAAAGAAAAAGCAGAAATTTTGCATAGTGTTAAAAGAATTGAATATCGGTATTAAAAGTATGAAACAGGTAAAGTGTTTTTATTCATTTCTACACCTTTTAGAAATCAAATTCATATTTTACTTTTTGTAAAAAATAAACTGAAGACTTAGTCTAAGGAAAGTCTAAGACTTAGATTTTAAATGATTCATTATTCTGGAAGTGTAATATTTTGTTTAAAAAGTCTATGCTTTGTCTTCTACCAAACATAGATTTAGAAAACCAAGAAACCACAAAAACTTACCCACTTGGACTTTAAGGTAAAGGAAACCAATTAAGTGGATGAGTAATATCACACTTTCTTTCCTCAGTATCTTTTTATTTTTAATGCAGAAACAAGAATTGGATGGCTTTAGTCTTGGGATCTCACAAGTGTTAGTATTTCACTCTCTTCCTTATCTTGACAGCAACTTGAAATAGAATCTCAGTAGTTGAAGCAAAATTGGGCCCTGAGATTTGGTTAAAAATTATTTGGCTGAGAGCCTGTTGCTGAGGCAAAATGAAACAAACTGAGCTTTTTTTGGAGCCAAATGCCAAACTGTCTGTGCTTAGTATCACAGCTCTAGGCTTACCCTTCAAGATGATTCTAGAGCAAACACCATAACTGTTCTGGTTCTGGCCACAGAGGTCTATTAATATTTACCAGTGATAGAAAGTAAGAAGCAGCATCGTGATTCTCTGTGGCCCCTCTTGTTTTTCAGATTAAGGATCCTTTCCTTTTTTTGGTCATATACCATTCTATTTTTTTCATTTTTTTTTTACATGTCTTAATTTCAAGGAGATTACTTTATTGAGACATTTTGCCCTTCGTGTGACCTTTAAGTTTTTGCTGTTCAGCCATTCAGTTGTGTCTGACTTTTTATGATCCCATGGACTGCAGCATGCCAGGCTTCCCTGACCTTCACTATCTCCTGGAGTTTGCCCAGACTCATGTCCATTGAGTCCATGATACCATCCAACCATCTCATCTTCTGTTGCTCCTTTCTCCTCCTGCCCTCAATCTTTCCCAGCATCAGGGTCTTTTTTAGTGAGTCAGCCCTTCACATCAGGTGGTCAAAGTTTTGGCGTTTCAGCACCAGTCCTTCCAATGAAAAGTCGGGGTAGATTTCCTTTAGGATTGACTGGTTTGATCTCCTTGCTGTCCAAGGGACTCTCAAGAGTTTTCTCCAACACCAGTTTGAAATCAATTCTTTGGCACTCAGCCTTCCTTATGGTCCAGCTCTCACATCCATACATGGTTACTGGAAAAACCATACCTTTGGGTATAGGGACCTTTGTTGGCAAAGTAATGTCTCTGCTTTTCAATATGCTGCCTACGTTTGTCATAGCTTTCCTTCCAAGGAGCAAGCATCTTTTGATTTCATGACTGCAGTCACTGTCCACAGTGATTTTGGAGTCCAAGAAAATAAGTCTGTCGCTGTTCCCATTGTTTCTTTATCTATTTGCCATGAAGTGATGGGACCGGATGCCATGATCTTCATTTTTTGAAAGTTGAGTTTCAAGCCAGCTTTTTCACTCTCCTCTTTCACCTTCCTCAAGAGGTTTTTTAGTTCCTCTCTGCTTTCTGCCATTAGGGTGGTGTCATCTGAATATCTGAGGTTATTGATATTTCTCCAGGCAATCTTGATTCCAGCTTGTGCTTCATCCAGAACTTCAAGTTGCGAACTTTCAAAATTTCAAACATGCCCAGAGAAAGGAGAAATAGAGACCAGAGAAGGAAGAAGTAACTGAAGAGCGTAAGAGATTCATATTGCAGAAAATGGCAAGGGGATTTTCTTTATTTGAGGAGGAAGTTTTTGAGGCATAAGACTCGAACATAGAATGGTACAGAAAGGTTGCATCAGCTGTTCAGAATGCAATCCAGTGCTACCATGTCATCTTTGACAGGAAAAAAAAGAGCTACCACTCCAACATCGGGGCTTCCCTGGAGCCTCAGTGGTAAAGGAACCCACCTGCCAATGCAGGAGACTTGGGTTTGATTTATTGGTCAGGAAGAGCCCCTGGAGAAGGAAATAGTAACCCACTCCAGGATTCTTGCCTGGGAAATCCCACAGGAAGGGAGCTTGGCCGGCTGCAGTCTACAGGGTCACAAAGCATCAGACGCAACTTAGTACTAATTGAACATGCATGCACCCAGACATTACTGGATCATTTTCTCGAGAGGGTAGATATAGTTGAATCCAACAAGGAACCAGAACATGCACCATCAATGTCACATGTGGGTGAAATTGCAGCTTGTCCTCCATTTCCTATTGATGATGATCCTTCAACTCTACAATCCCCCAGCTCCTCTCCCTCCTCCAGTCAGTATCTCTTCTTGCTTGTTCACGTGATGCCAGCCCCTGTATACCAGCTGTTGTACTGTATTATTGTACTTTTAAAGGTACTGTACTGTAATATTAAAAACATTTCCTTTATTTTTTTGTGTATGTTTTTTATGGATTATTTGTGGGAAAAGTTTATAAACCTATTATAATACAGTACTCTGTAGCTGATTGTGTTAGTTGGGTGCCTAGGCTCTTTACAAACAAGTTGAACTTATGAACATGCTTGTTCACATGTAGAGGACTTACTGTATGTATATATTTTAAACATTAAATTTTTCTTTTTTTTTTTTTTCAGTAATGTCAAATGGATGTAAAAGGAAAAGGGACCTTAAAACATTCTTTGCCTACACTGCCCTACTTTGGCATCTGCATTTAAAAAATTTTTCATTGTTGACTCTCTATATGATGAAAGTAGCTTTACCTATGGCAACCCTATTACTCTACCCAGATAAACATAAATCTTGAATCTTGAAGATATGCTGATTTTAGGGTATATTTTTGTGAGTGGAAGCAATCATTTTACTTAATGGTCATTCTTTACCCCACTGATTGCTGTGACAGCTCTGACATAGATCAAGTTCCCACTATGCATGGCTCTTTTTTCTGAGCTTTCCATTTAATTCCATCACTTTTGGTTTGCTTATCTCTATGTCTATACCATAGTGTTTTAATGATTATAGATTTTTCTTAAAGCCTTCATTTTTAGGTCAATTCCTCCACCTTTTATTTTTAGAAATATGTTCACCTTTGCTTTTTTTTTAATTAATAGACTTTCTTTTTGAGCACTTTTAGAGAATGGACAGAGGGTTCTTATCCACTGAACTAGTTAAGACGTCCAGTGAAATATTGAATTGTAGAGTGGTGAGAGCAGGCATCCTGATTTGAAAGAAAATCCTTTTATTGTCAACCTAGTAAATATGATGTGTGCTTAACTGTTTTTATGTATTCCTTTTATCTGGTGAGTTTGGCCCATTTCCTAATTTGCTAGGGGGCTTAATATAAATGTTGAATTTTAATGAATTGTTTTGTAGCTGAAGAAAATAATCCTTTTGGTTTTGTTGCCTACAGACCTCACGCAACTCAAGAATAAACCTCTAAGTCTGAAAAATAAAAAGATAAGTTTCTATGCCTCTGAGTATAGATACATGATGTTTACACTTGATTAAGCAAGAGCAGATTTGAAAACAGAGAACTGTATAATATATGCATAATACCTATATATAGAACAAGATAAGGGTTGTGGTGGTGGTGGTTGTTGTTGTTGTTCAGTCGCTCAGTTGTGTCCGACTCTTTGTGACTCGATGGACTGCAGCCCACCAGACTTCCTTTTCCTTCACTGTCTGCTGGAGCTTGCTCAAACTCATGTCCATTGAGTCAATGATGCCATCCAACCATCTCATCCTCTGTTGTCCACTTCTCCTCTTGCCTTCAATCTTTCCCAGCATCAGGGTCTTTTCTACTGAAACAGCTCTTCGCAACAGGTGGCTGAAGTATTGTAGCTTCAGCATCAGTCCTTCCAATGAATATTCAGGACTGATTTCCTTTAGGATTGACTGGTTTGATCTCCTTGCAGTCCAAGGGACTCTCAAGAATCTTCTCCAACACCACAGTCCAAAAGGATCAACTCTTTGGTGCTCAACCTTCTTTCTGGTCCAACTCTCACATCTGTATTTGACTACTGGAAAAACCATAGCTTTGACTATGTGGACCTTTGTCAACAAAGTGATGTCTCTGCTTTTTAATATGCTGTCTAGGTTGGTCATAGCTTTTCTTCCAAGGAGCAAGCGTCTTTTAATTTCATGGCTGCAGTCACCATCTGCAGTGATTTTGGAGCCCAAGAAAATGAAGTCTGTCACTGTTTCCATTGTTTCTCCATCTATTTGCCATGAAGTGATGGAACCAGATGCCATGATCTTCATTTTCTGAATGTTGAGTTTTAAGCCAGCTTTTTGACTCTTCCCTTTCACCTTCATCAAGAGGCTCTTTAGTTCCTCTTTGCTTTCTGCCATAAGGGTGGTGTCATCTGCATATCTGAAGTTATTGATATTTTTCCCAGAAATTTTTATTCCAGTTTGTGCTTCATCCAGCCTGGCGTTTTGCATGATGTACTTTGCATGTAAGTTAAACAAGCAGGGTGACAATTTACAGCCTTGATGTACTCTTTTCCCAATTTGGAAGCAGTCCATTGTTCCATGTCCAGTTCTAACTGTTGCTTCTTTACCTGCATACAGGTTTTTCGTGAGGCCAGTAAGGTAGTCTGATATTCCCATCTCTTTAAGAATTTCCTACAGTTTGTTATGATCCACACAGTCAAAGGCTTTAGTGTAATCAATGAAGCAAAAGTAGATGATTTTCTGGAATTCTCTTGCTTTTTTTCTATGATCCATCAGATGTTGGCAATTTGATCTCTGGTTCCTCTGCCTTTTCTGAATCCAGCTTGAACATATGGAAGTTCTTGATTCAAGTACGGTCGAAGTCTTGCTTGGAGGATTTTGAGCATTACTTTGCTAGTGTGTGAGATGAGTGCACTTGTGCGGTAGTTTGAACATTGTGTGACATTGCCTTTCTTTGGGATTGGAACGAAAATTTACCTTTTCCAGTCCTGTGGCCATTGCTGAGTTTTCCAATTTTGCTAACATATTGATTTTAGCAGCATCATCTTTTAGGATTTGAAATAGCTCTGCTGGAATTCCATCACCTCAACTAACTTTGTTTGTTGTGATGCTTCCTAAGGTCCATTTATGTATAATATATACATAATACCTATATATAGAACAAGATAAGGGTTAAGCATAGCTAAACTTGTTTTTGTTTTTTTAAACCTATTTATAGCTATACATTTATGGGATTCCCAGGTGACTCAATGGGTAAAGAATCCACATGCAATGCAGGAGATATAGTTTTGATCCCTGGGTTGGAAAGATTCCCCTGGAGGACAGCATGGCAACCCACTCCAGTATTCTTGCCTGGAGAATCCCGTGGACAGGCAGCCTGGCAGGACATGACTAAAGTGATTGTGCATGCATAGATATACATTCATATTCTAAATTTAGATAACTTTATAAAGCAATTGCTTCTCTATTTAAATATTAGGTATACTTTCAGTAGACTGAGAAACTTATAAGGTTTTTTTGTAGTCAGCTATTTGTTTACTTGTTTCTCAATTTCACTGTCCAATATTTTTGTTTAAGTCTTTTATCAAACATTAAAATGCTTGTGAAATCAAATGAGGAAAAATGTGATTTCAGCCTAAGCTGAAAGAAAAGGAATGCCAGTTGTTCACAGAGGAGAAGAATGTACTTCTGAAATTAAAACTACTTCTTATGTTCTATATTTTCAAATCTGCTCTTGCTTAATCAGTTGTAAGCCTATGGATAATTAATAGCCTTGGATAAAGAATCCTATGGATAATTAATACAGAAGCAAGGATGACTTAAAAGAGGATAGCTACAAAGAATTAAATGAATTGCAGTGAATTCTCATCACTTTTAAACATAACTCCACACTCATTGTTCTATTCCTCAGATTTTGTGGGAGGAATATCCAGCAAGAAATTTAGTTCTGTGAACATTTCAAATGTCAAGATTCTTACTCACAGCGGCAACAGCTGTTTAAGTAAAGATTTCACATCTTGGTCTGTGCTCACCTATCTGACACTGAAGGTGTTCTAAGTTCAGCAGGTCCTTCCCTCCACATGCTCATCTGAGGCTCAACAAGATTCTAGGAGGCAGGAAATTTGTGATTTGGAGCAGTGTTCCTTTCATGTAAGTATTAACTATATCACCACATTTGAATGAGAAAAACCCTCAATATCTTTTAAGACTAAGGGGATCACAGGACTTCCAAAATCATAAATTTGTCATCTACCAATGGCTAGGCACTTTATACTCAAACATGTAGTGAGAATTCCTAATGAAATCCCTTACTTCCCCAAATAATTTTATTCTTTGGATACCCATCTATTGCTGCAGACAATGACTGTCTTGTAAGACTGTCTTGCACATGTGTTTCCTCTACTGAATTTGAGATCCTGAAGGCCAGGGATAGCATCTTATTCTTCCTAGAATCTCCAACCCTTTGTGCTGTGTTGGTAACAGAGCAGATGCTTGCTGAAGAGATGAGTGAAAATATGTACAAGGAACAGAATTAGCTTGTTGGGAGCAATTTAACAGAATATCAGCATATAGTAGTTTTGAAGAGTAAATCTTAAGAGTGACCAAGACTATCTCTTTATGTCTTGGTTAATTGCTCTTATACTGTTGAACCAAACATACAGCATAATACTAATTCTATATGTTCTTGAGTCTAATAACATATACTATGAACTTAACAATAATACTGTATGAGTTTAAGGAGATAGACAGGGGACTATAACACTGATTTTAAAAATGTATCCCAATATCAGTAACCAAAAGAAAAAATATAGAAAACTGTGTGTCATTGAACCAGAGAAACACCATATTTTAAGCTACTCAGTTTGCTATGACTTGGTGGCAAATCATTATTATCATTGACTTATTGAGCATTTAATATATACCAGCCACTGAATTATGGCCTTTACATGTATTTTTTCATTTAATCATCACAGTAGCCTAGGAAGTAGGCATTTTGAGAAGTTAAAAACACTTGCATTTGCTCAGACCTAGTGTTTAGAATTCACAGACATGTCCAGCTCAAAGCCCATGATATTAACCATTATGCTCCCTCCATTAGCTCCCAAATTTATTTACAATCCACACATTAAAAAGGAAAGTCATAAGCTTAGTGTTACCCATATATCTACTTACTAAGTTTTATATTCAAATAGTGGTTTTATCTTATAGATTAACCAGTATGGTGATGTTTCATCTTTTTATGTTATATAACAAAGTCTTATTTATAGATGTAGACGGGCATGATTACAGATAGGTGTATTTCCTGTGCTTTTTCACAGTGGTGAAATGCAACAAGAAAAAGAAATGAATCAATTTGCAGATACCCATAGGCCTGTGGTGTCTAAATAGAAATAAATTCTCCTAAAACAGAGGGAGAAAGTATGTCAAGTATCCCTGTGAACAAAGGCCACTCAGTCAAAGATTAGGAAAAACAATAACCAAAACATACAAAATTTTTCATGCAAAGTTCATAAAGACCACTTTGTTTAAACAAACTATGTTTTTTATACTTAAAATATTTCTGTTGAATATAAGATTTTTTCCTCTGAGATTTTTTTCTGCGTGTTTTAAGTTAATAGGATATGGCATACGTTTAATTTACCCTGATTTCTTAGGAGGTTTACAGTAGAAATGTTAAGACAGGGGTCTCTGAGTTGCATTACTGGTGTTAATACAGACCTTGCTATCTTGGGCAAGTCAGTTTGCTTCTCTCCCAAATCTCCCAAGGGCAGAACAATAGAAATATTCCATATAAACAAGCTATAACATGAAGTGTTTAGAAAAGTGCCTGGCAAGTAGTGAGCACTCATTGAGGCTGGATTTTCTCGCCTCTCTGGAGATAAAGAGTTGAATTATCAGCATTATGTCCCTAAACCCTCCTAAGTGACAGAAATGGAAAACTTCCCAATCTGGTTAAGAGAGTATTCCTGATCTTGGCAGATGCTTTCAGGACAAGACAGTTTCACTCCAGGAGAAGGCAATGGCACCCCACTCCAGTACTCTTGCCTGGAGAATCCCTTGGACGGAGGATCCTGGTAGGCTGCAGTCCGTGGGGTCGCTGAGAGTCGGCCACAACTGAGCGACTTCACTTTCACTTTTCCCTTTCATGCACTGGAGAAGGAAATGGCAACCCATTCCAGTGTTCTTGCCTGGAGAATCCCAGGGACGGGGGAGCCTGGTGGGCTGCCGTCTATGGGGTCTTATAGAGTCGGACACGACTGAAACGACTTAGCAGCAGCAGCAGCAGTTTCACTTCAGCTTCAGATGAGAGAGCATCTCTGAGTTTTTCGACCTCTGGGTTCAGGCTTCTTGCCTCCCTCTTGAGATAAAGAAACATGATGGAAAGGAGGTAGAGTCTTTGTTTGGCTGCAAAGAGTTTCTTGAAAGATGTATTAATAGACACCCTCTAGCCCCAGCTTTTTTTTTTTTCCAATAAATTTATTTATTTTAGTTGGGGGCTAATTACTTTACAATATTGTAGTGGTTTTTGCCATACATTGACATGAATCAGCCATGGGTTTACAGGTGTTCCCCATCCTGAGCCCCCATCCCACCTCCCTCACCATCCCATCCCTCTGGGTCATCCCATTGCCCCAGCCCTGAGCATTTGTCTCATGCATCGAACCTAGGATGGTGTTCCATTTCACATATGATAATATACATGTTTCAATGCTATTCTCCCAGAACGTCCCACCCTCACCTTCTCCCTGAGAGTCCATAAGACTGTTCTATGCATCTGTGTCTCTTATTCTGTCCCGCATATAGGGTTATCATTACCATCTTTCAAATTCCATATATATGCATTAGTATACTGTATTGGTGTTTTTCTTTCTGGCTTACATCACTCTGTATAATGGGCTTCAGTTTCATCCATCTCAATGGAACTGATTAAAATATATTCTTTTTACTGGCTGAGTAATATTCCATTGTGTATATGTACCAGAGCTTGCTTATCCATTCATCTGTTGATGGACATCTAGGTTGCTTCCATGTCCTGGCTATTATAAACAGTGCTGCGATGAACATTGGGGTACATGTGTCTCTTTCAATTCTGGTTTCCTCGGTGTGTATGCCCAGCAGTGGGATTGCTGGGTCGTATGGCAGTTCTATTTCCAGTTTTTTAAGGAATCGCCACACGGTTCTCCATAGTGGCTGTACTAGTTTGCATTCCCACCAACAGTGTAAGAGGGTTCCCTTTTCTCCACACCCTCTCCAGCATTTATTGCTTGTAGACTTTTGGATAGCAGCCATTCTGACTGGTGTGAAATGGTACCTCATTGTGGTTTTGATTTGCATTTCTCTAATAATGAGTGATGTTGAGCATCTTTTCATGTGTTTGTTAGCCATCTGTATGTCTTCTTTGGAGAAATGTCTGTTTAGTTCTTTGGCCCATTTTCTGATTGGGTCGTTTATTTTTCTGGAATTGAGCTATAGGAGTTGCTTGTGTATTTTTGAGATTAATTGTTTGTCTGTTGCTTCGTTTGCTATTATTTTCTCCCATTCTGAAGGCTGTCTTTTCACCTTGCTTATAGTTTCCTTTGTTGTGCAAAATCTTTTAATTTGAATTAGGTCCCATTTGTTTATTTTTGCTTTTATTTCCAATATTCTGGGAGGTGGGTCATGGAGGATCCTGCTGTGATTTATGTCGGAGAGTGTTTTGCCTATGTTTTCCTCTAGGAGTTTTATAGCTTCTGGTCTTACGTTTAGATCTTTAATCCATTTTGAGTTTATTTTTGTGTATGTTGTTAGGAAGTGTTCTAGTTTCATTCTTTTACAAGTGGTTGACCAGTTTTCCCAGCACCACTTGTTAAAGAGATTGTCTTTTCTCCATTGTATATTCTTGCCTCCTTTGTTGAAGATAAGGTGTCCATAGGTGTGTGGATTTATCTCTGGGCTTTCTATTTTGTTCCATTGATCTATATTTCTATCTTTGTGCCAGTACCATACTATCTTGATGACTGTGGCTTTGTAGTAGAGCCTGAAGTCAGACAGGTTGATTCCTCCAGTTCCATTCTTCTTTCTCAAGATTGCTTTCGCTATTCAAGGTTTTTTATATTTCCATACAAGTTATGAAATGATTTGTTCTAGTTCTGTGAAAAATACCGTTGGTAGCTTGATAGGGATTGCATTGAATCTGTAGATTGCTTTGGGTAGTATACTCATTTTCACTATATTAATTCTTCCAATCCATGAACACGGTATATTTCTCCATCTGTTTGTGTCCTCTTTGATTTCTTTCATCAGTGTTTTGTAGTTTTCTATATATAAGTCTTTTGTTTCTTTAGGTAGATATATTCCTAAGTATTTTATTCTTTTTGTTGCAATGGTGAATGGTATTGTTTCCTTAATTTCTCTTTCTGTTTTCTCATTATTGGTGTATAGCAATGCAAGGGATTTCTGTGTGTTAATTTTATATCCTGCAACTTTACTATATTCATTGATTAGCTCTAGTAATTTTCTGGTAGAATCTTTAGGGTTTTCTATGTAGAGGATCATGTCATCTGCAAACAGTGAGAGTTTTACTTCTTCTTTTCCTATCTGGATTCCTTTTATTTCTTTTTCCGCTCTGATTGCTGTGGCCAAAACTTCCAAAGCTATGTTGAATAGTAGTGGTGAAAGTGGGCATCCTTGCCTTGTTCCTGACTTTAGGGGAAATGCTTTCAATGTTTCACCATTGAGGATAATGTTTGCTGTGGGTTTGTCATATATAGCTTTTATTATGTTGAGGTATGTTCCTTCTATTCCTGCTTTCTGGAGGGTTTTTATCATAAATGGACGTTGAATTTTGTCAAAGGCTTTTTCTGCATCTATTGAGATAATCATATGGTTTTTATCTTTCAATTTGTTAATGTGGTGTATTACATTGATTGATTTGCGGATGTTAAAGAAACCTTGCATTCCTTGGATAAAGCCCACTTGGTCATGATGTATGATCTTTTTAATATGTTGTTGGATTCTGTTTGCTAGAATTTTATTAAGGATTTTTGCATCTATGTTCATCCGTGATATTGGCCTGTAATTTTCTTTTTTTTGTGGTATCTTTGTCTGGTTTTGGAATTAGGGTGATGGTGGCCTCATAGAATGAGTTTGGGAGTTTACCTTCTGCAATTTTCTGGAAGAGTTTGAGTAGGATAGGTGTTAGCTCTTCTCTAAATTTTTGGTAGAATTCAGCTGTGAAGCCGTCTGGTCCTGGGCTTTTTGCTGGAAGATTTCTGATTGCAGTTTTGATTTCCGTGCTTGTGATGGGTCTGTTAAGATCTATTTCTCTCTGGTTCAGTTTTGGAAAGTTATACTTTTCTAAGAATTTGTCCATTTCTTCCAAGTTGTCCATTTTATTGGCATATAGCTGCCAGCTTTTAGAGTTAGCAGATCCAGCCCTATCTAAGTGAAAGCCATTTTCCCCTCTAAGCAGTCTAAATTCTTATCACTTTGAGAGAATTAAGTCCAAGGAATTCAGTGTGTGGTAGGTTTTTATTACTCAGACCTGTACCTCTTGGGAATATTCAAAGTCAGCACCATAGTCAAAGCTGCTACTTAGATGCAGCATCTTGCCAAATGAACTTGTATGTCAGTTGCATTAAAGTCCTAATTGCTGCCACCCTGTCATTCTCAAGCTATTCATGAAGCACATATTCTGTGCTCATCCCTGACTTGATGTGCCTTTTCTTACATTGTCATCATCTGCCCTCCACACTCCCTAAACCATGAACTTATGAAGTAAGCCATTTTTTAATACAGCTATATTTTCACCCAAAATACATACATTGTTCTAATAAAACTACTACCATAAATTTGGGGTGTACCATTTTAGAGATTTTTCTGTATGTGCACAGAGACAAATATACTTATGTATCTAACTTTTTTTTTCATATTAATGTATTGGTTTGTACCCTAAGTTAGTTCATTTTGCTTCTTACCTGATCTCTCTCCATTTTTTTTTTCCCGACTGTGCTGAGTCTTCTTTGCAGCACGCAGGCTCTTTCCAGCTGCAGCATGAGGCTTAGTTGCCCCACGCATGTGAGATCGTACTTCCCCCACCAGTAATCAAACTTGCTTCCCTTGTGCTGGAAGGCAGATTCTTAACCACTGGACCACCAGGGTAGCCCCTTATTTGATCTCCTAATACTTTCTTGAGCTAGTTAAGCATTACCTTACGTGACTTTGGACTCCTAAGCTGTGCTGACGTGTCTGGTATGAGGCATGGCTCTTTCACAAGTAGAGCTAAGAAAAATTCATTTTAAGGTCAGCTTTTCTGCTGAAGTTGTAGAGGTAGAGAGGTATGACACCTGTTTTACTTTTGCAACTGGGCAAGTGTCTTGCAAGTCAAATAGTTTTAATTATATAATATTTGTGTGTGTATGTGTGTATAATTTATGGATCCCCTTAAGTTATAGAAGCATGACTATGACGATTAGTTATCCAAATTTGGTCAGCATCCATGGTATTCTGAATACTGCTTTGGTGCAAAGAGGAGTTTTACCTCCAGATATAAGGAACCACTTAAATCCTGTTTTTGACCGGATTTTTATTGTTTAAAAAAGACAAAAAAACATTATTCAAAACAAGTCTGTCAGTGACTAAGATATATAAGTAAATATAGAGCCAAACTACCTGATCACTCACAGCCCAGTTGCCTCAGGCTTTATCATGATCTTTCCTGTTTCTATGACCCAGATCCATTGGGTCTGGGAAATTTGATTGCATGGGGAAGCAACCATGGGGCGGGGTGGGAGGGGGTTGCTCAGTCTAGGTTGAGAGTGGTACTGAGAGCAGGGCAGAAAACAGACCACTTTTTTAGTGCTGTGGTCATGACAGTCCTCAGTGTTTGAGATGTAGCAGCCAACCTCTCCCTCTTACCCTCCATCCAGCCATTCACAGGGGCCTGGAAATGTCACTTTTCAAGTATTCTCTGATTCTCTCCCTCCTCCCAAATTTATCAATATTAACATAGTTCAGGGCCTTCTCTCCTCTCCTATCGTGACCTCAGAGCTCTTCACAGTGTGATTCTGCATATCCCCAGTAGAACCCTTCAGTGACATTCTACCCCATGCAAAATAAAGTTCAGACTTTTTGTTAACACAGTCACGTACTGTAGGCCTACCTTTATTTTCTCAGCAGACTAACTTTTTTTGCAATTGACTTCCAATGTCTGTGAAAACCTAGTGTCATGAGTGTGTGATGAATATATTTAAAACTGAAGATCCCAAATGTAAAGACCATGCAATGAAAGGTTTATAGTGATACACAGGAAGTTTTACAATACAGTGATTGAAGGCTACATTTTTATAGTCAGACCATTTTCCAACTATGAGATTTTGGGCAAGACGCCTTAATCTTTATATGCGTCAATGTCTTTACATGTGCGATAAGGATAGAAATACCTCTACTTCATAGGACTTCAAGTGTTTGACACAGTACACTTGCTGAGTGCCAGATAAGTTTGTAGGGTGGCAGTTGCAAAGTGAGTGGTGGCTATTACTCTAAAGGGAAGTGTATTTGTATCCATGTTTAAAAACGTTCTGATAGAGAGGTATTGCTGTAAAATAGAGGTTGGAGAATTCCCTGGAAAGAATTGGCTGTAGGATGATTGAAGGCAGTGATGAAAGAATAAAAGATGATGGTAAAGAGTAGAACTTCAATCTGAGGAGGAATGAAGCCCTCAGTTTTGCAGGATCTAGAAGGGAAAGACAGATCAAAAAGACTATTCATGGGGTTTTGGCCTCTTTTGCCAAAATGCAAATTAGAAATTTGGGATTTAAAAGTTAGGGCAGTCACAGAATTTGGTTTCCACAGAATTCTTATCCCTAAAAAGAATCTATTTTTGTTTAGTTGCTAAGTTGTGTCTGACTCTTTCACAACCTCGTGAACTGGAGCCCGCCATGCTCCTCTGTCTATGGGATTTTTCAGGCAAGAACACTGGAGTGGGTTGCCATTTCCTTCTTCAGGGGATTTTACCTGGAGATCAAACCTGCATCTCCTGTGCTGGCAGGCAGCTTCTTTACCACTGAGACTCGAGGGAAGCAAAAGGAAGTATAAGAATCCCAGAAGATATGCCATGGGGAGCATTAAATTTCAAAGTCATCTCAATTATTAAAATTATATTTTAATTTTCTAATATAAATTGCAAATTAAAAGAAATGGGTTCCAAATTTGTGACAGAGAACATAAGGATAAAGCCTATTAAAATATGAATTCCATCTTTTTAGAGATCAAGCACATGATTTATCAATATCCAATCAAACCTTCAACTAGTACATTTAGACTCATCATAATTTCAGAATGTTACTTATTGATGCCAGTTAGCAGTACAATATCTCTGAATACCACATAGTCCTAAAATTATGTGCAATTTGATTGTCAGTAAAATTGGTCTACAAGAAATATTCATGCTTTAATTTATAGGGGCTTCCCATGTGGCTCTGGTAATGAATCCGCCTGCCAATGCAGGAGACTCGGGAGATACAGTTTTGATTCCTGGGTCAGGAAGATCCCTGGAGGAGGAAGTGGCAACCCACTCCAGTATTCTTTCCTGGAGACCCACTACAGAGGAGCCTGGTGGGCTACAGTCCATGGGGTCGCAGAGTCAGACATGACTTAGTGACTGATCACACACACACACACACACACACACACACACACACACACACACACAGATGTAAATTTATAATGAAATGGAGTATCAATGAAATTATATCTGTTGGGATTAGAAAATGAGAACTTTCATATCTCATTTCCTTTTTCTTCAAGGGTATGATCTTGCTTAAGATAGCTCTGCATAGCAAGGTCATATAAATATTCTTTAAGGTTAAAAAAAGATAACTTGCTGGTTCCAGCATAGATATTAAAAGAAATTAGTTTGTAGATGACAGCAATTATATTACTAATTATAGCTTTGATCCTTTTATCATTTTCCATTTTATTTTCCAAGGTAGAATTTTTAAAGTTGAATATCCTTTGGTACCTAAAAGCTTTATTGAAAAAAAATGTGTTCATTTGTTTGGGTCTGCTGATTTTTATGGTCATGATTTCACTTTTCAGACTTCTTGCAATAGTACATATGATTTATAAATTTTCTGTTGTTCATATTAATAGTCTTTTCCTTATGGAAAGCAAACATTGATCTGAAGTTTATTAAAAGACTAAGTTCTGAATTTATATTTTTCTTTAAATGTTCTGAATTTATATTTTAACAGTTACATATTGGGAAAACTCATGTCCTCTGGGTATATTAGAATCTGTAGATAATCCATCCATCTTTCCTTAATGAATAAAGTGAAATTTAATGGTGAGAATTTATCAGTGAGTTAAACCTATGTAATTTAGCTAATTTAGACATTAACTCTAAACCTATTTTATAGTCTGTTTACAATTTACAGTAATTTCCTGTTCAGACTTCACTTATTCATTTATTGAACAAGTATTTGAGTTCTTATACTGTATAAGATTTTGTACCTAGTCTGGAGTTTACACTGTTACATAGGCTTGGCCTTGAAATATTATCAAAGATCTGAAGATGAAGAGAAAGGGTCTGGGAAAAGACAAAGGGTTAATTCATCAAAAAAAAAAAGTTTGAAGACTTTTCTTTTTTGTTTGTTTGCTTGTTTTGCAAGGCATAAAGTTACCATCTTTATTAAAAAGAGACATTTCAGATTTAGGATGTAAGACTTGAGTTTCAGTAAAGCTGATTGAACAGCTGTTCCACTGGTGACACCGTTAAATGAACTCTGAGCAGTATTGCATAGTAGCTGCGTATTCAGCTTTCATGATGGTTAATCCTTCCATTCTCATTAGTGATTTTCTGAGCTTTGGGATTTCCTGTAGTACCTAGGGTATAAAGGCCTATTTGTCTAAATGAAAAACAAAGAATTAGATGTAACAAATGTGCATAAAATACAAATAGTTTCATACCTTTATTGTCACAGAAAATGGATGTGGGAGACATAAAGCTGATGCTAGAACATATGACTGCTTTTTAAGCTAGAAAATAGCTTATGCCTAGTTTTATGTATATTGGGGTTGAAAAATGAAATTTATATTTTATGTGTTGTCCTCTCTTTTCTTGGAAGAGCTCTCTGATGAATGAGTGCTGTGTAGATAGAGTAGATATGTAATTATAGGCTTTCTCGACCCAGTTTCTAAAATAGTAGTTGCCATTTTAGGAACGTCTTTTGGCTCCAAGCCATATCTAGACACATATCTAGTCCACTGTCATTTCTATCCACTGTGGCCATACTGTTCAGATAACACTTCTAGTTCTCTGTTCATATGACACATACCAGCTAGACTTTAGAGTAGTGATGGCTGTGCCTACCCAGGTTCATGCTGTTTGTCTATTATTATGGTTTTATGGGGCTTCCCAGGTGGCTCAATGATAAAAAATCCGCCTGCCAATGCAGGAAATGCGAGAGATGGGGGTTTGATCCCTGGGTTGGGAACATCCCCTGGAGAAGGAAATGGCAACGACTCTGGTATTCTTGCCTGGAAGTTCCACGGACAGAGGTACTTGGCGAGCTACAGTCCATGAGGTCACAAAAGAGCAGATATAACTGAGTGACTGAGCACACAGATGGTTTTATGAGGAAAGGCAAGAATTCTTGGTAAAGTACCATAGGAAAGAATACTAGAATAATAACCCACCAGGCGTTTGACTGACCCATTCATTTGCCCTCTCTTCATTTCACATAGCCCTCTCCCGAGACTGCAGCTGGCACAGATCAATGCTAAGTTAAAAAAGCTTGTTTCTTGGAAAACTACTGTCTTTCTTGAGATAAAAGAGTTTGGAGTTGCTAAATGGTTCCTGACTAATGCTGGTATATTGCATTTATATGTTTTATTAAATATAATATACCAAAACATTAGCAAATAAATCCAATTAAAGGGGTAAATTAAATGGAAGATATAACTATAAATAAGAGAATGACAATGGTATACTTGTATAAAAATATCCAGTTGTGGAAGAAAGGATCTGTATTATAAATGAAAATATTTTTTAAATGAGTTCAGTCACAGGTCTGAAACATGAATAAATGTGTCTGTGATTTACACTTTTCCATCTGTGTGGATATAACCTTTATTTTTCCTCTCATGAAAGAATGCCAAAGTAAACAACATAATTTTTTTCTATAAGCATTTCTGTATGAATGCCTCAATAGAAGGATTATTAGTTGCATTTCCTTATTCCATGAGTATATGAAAAGTGTCTCAGTTAATTCAGCACTGTTTATTCCCAAAGGCCCTACATGGGGACACATTCCCAATGTAAATAACTCCCATATTTACAAAATCAGTGTGGCAGTGTAGGCAGAGATGCTGATGTAGTCCAGCAAGGGGTTTACCCACTCGTTTGTGATTATACAAGCACAGTTAGAGAAGCGGTAATGTGCATCTAGAATTCTGTAATAGGGACTTTTACCCACACACAATATTATGAAAAGATTAAATGTCAAAAAATTAGATAATGAAAGTGTTTGAGTGAGAACCTTAGACCATGCACTTGACCATCACTGTTTTAAACCACAAGTCTGTTTAATGCATTGCTCACTTATACTGAATCCAGTTGGATTTTGGTGGCTAGACAATATCCTTTCTCTGTAATAAATTTTTGTCCTCTCATAATAATATTCCAAGTGGTGCACAGACCAGCATTGAACGATGGCTATTTTTTTAGCTTCCAAGAAATCTCTTCTATAATTATCTTTAGTGTTGAAGACCATTCTGAAAAATAATACCCATGGGATGTTCTACGTGGGACTTGCATAGAGAATTTTAAAGGGGTTTTAATTTGAGGTCATTTTATTGTCCTCAGATAATGTTAATCATATTGAAAACAAACCTGTCACTGAGTAGAATTCAAAGCATCAGAGCCATTTGCCTAATGTGGTATTTTAAAATAGGAGCGCTTGCAGTTGAGTGTTCTGTCATACTTGAGAGATTCTGGGTCCCTGAAGATTTATATGACTGCTCAACTCTTATCGAACTGTCTCGTCATGCATGACTTAATAAATGTTGGTTTTTGCATGAGATAATGGCTTAGCATTTAATCTCCTCCTGCACCCATTATACACATTACTCTCTCTCTCTCTCCCCTACCCCACCCCCAGACAGCTTATAAAGTAAAACAGAAAAACTTTAATTTCTGACTCTAATTGATCATACCACACAGTCACCTGCTCATCATCTGCTCATCACACTGGCAGAGTTTACAGTTTAAAAGACACTGTAAATTGCACATACATTAGGAAACTAGCAGTTTTCTGAAATAAGTTTTGTTGTAGTCTTTTTATTATCTAACTCTGTTAGCCTTTGCCCTGCTTAATTGTGTACTCCAAGGACAAACTTGCCTGTTACTCCAGGTATCTCTTGACTTCCTACTTTTGCATTCCAATCCCCTGTGATGAAAAGGACATCTTTTTTTGGTGTTGGTTCTTGAAGATCTTGTAGGCCTTCATAGAACCGTTCAACTTCAGCTTCTTTGGCATTAGTCGTTGGGGCATAAACTTGGATTACAGTGATGTTATGCCAAAGAATTAATGCTTTTGAGCTGTGGTGCTGAAGAAGACTCTTGAGAGTCCCTTGGACAGCAAGGAGATCAAACCAGTCAAACCTAAAGGAAATCAACTCTGAATATTCATTGGAAGGACTAATGCTAAAGCTGAAGCTGCAATAAGTTGGCCACCTGATGCAACTCATTGGAAAAGACCCTGATGCTGGGAAAAATTGAAGACAAGAAGAGAATAAATGAATACCTGACTCCCTTTATTATATACAAAGAATTTCTGTTTCTGGCCGTCTTTGTAGTTAGAGCCTAAAAGGTATTTGGAGAATAAATGACTAGAATAAGAGCAAATTTCTATACAAAGGACCTCTTTATTAGGGTGTAATTCACTATGTTGAGTTGCTAGTAGCTTCTAAGGATGACAGCTACAATTAGTTGAATAAACCATTATGTTTATTAGTAGGACATTAGACAATTTATAGGCCCAAATAATGCATAAAATTCTTACTTCACGTTACTGCTATCAGATATTGATTTACTTACTGGTTCTTTCCAGTTATTCCACTGAATTTTTTGCTTGTCCCTTTGCTGAATGTTAAAAATCATAGGTCAAAGGAGGGAGAGTATAGAAAATTTTAGACAATTACATTTAAAATGTAAAAAATAAAGCATTATTTGTAAATATATTATATATATAATACTTTAAAAGTATATACTTGAGTACTTTAAAAGTATATAGTGTTGCTTAAAATCTGCCTTTGAAAATACTAAATTAAAAATAGGGTAGCTAACTGCATTCCTCATTTATGTCCAAACAATGAACTTTAACAATTTTGTAGGCTCTCTAGAAAACTAACTACCATTTACTGTTTAAAAGAGTAAGGAATAGGTGACACAGGCCAGGCCATTTTTCGACTTTGCCTGAACTCTTTCAACTTTCCTTGAAATCTTTGCTTCTTTCTGTTGCATTTTGTCAAGCGTTCTGAGGGACTGTGCTTTATCTTAAGTATCATAAAGCATTTAGGAGAATATTTCTGCTTAAATTCTTTTAGAGCTGTTATTTTCAGGACAAATTAACATTGTGTGTTTTGAAATCATATATGTATTTAAGATTTCAAGTTATTGGTGAAATAATTCTTTCTGTTAAATATATTTAATAATTTAAAATTATGTGAAAGGTATCTAGCTGTTCATACCTTTCTTATGCTAATAATCATAAAAGGTTTGACTTTGTGGTTTCCAGTCATTTAGAGTATACTGAGTGTGAGTTTTTTTTTTGTATACAGACAAGTCATATATCTGAACTGATGAAATGAAAATAGTATATTAACAAACATATGCTGAGTTGTTGTTATTGTTCAGTCACTCAGTTGTGTTCAACTCTTTGTGACCCCCATGCCAGGCTTCTCTGTCCTTCACCATCACCTGGAGCTTGCTCAAACTCATATCCATTAAAGCAGTAATGCCATCCAACCGTCTCATCCCCTGTCATCCCCTTCTCCTCCTGCCTTCAATCTTTCCCAACATCAGTGTCTTTTCTAATGAGTCAGCTCTTTGCATCAGGTGGCCTAAGTATTGGAGCTTCAGCTTCAGCATCAGTCCTTTCAATGAATATTCAGGGTTGATTTCCTTTAGGATTGACTGATTGGATCTCCTTGCAGTCCAAGGGACTCTCAAGAGTCTTCTCCAGCACCACAGTTCAAAAGCATCCACTCTGGCACTCAGCCTTCTTTATGGTCTAACTCTCACATCCATACATGACTAGCCGGACCTTTGTTGACAAAGTAATGTCTCTGCTTTTTAATATACTGTCTAGGTTTGTCACAGTTTTTCTTCCAAGGAGCAAGTGTCTTTTAATTTCATGGATACAGTCACCATCTGCAAATTTTGTGATAATCCTATTTAAAACAAACCTTTTAAATCCCCTGATTTCTTTCGCTGCATTTGTGCATTTTTATCTTCAAAACAGGTAATTTTTTCTTTCCACTGAATAATTTTTAACATAGGTCTACAAATAGTGCATCATTTTGTGGAACTTTATCATCGTAACCACAAGTTACAGTTGCCTGAGCTCCAATCAGTTCCGAAGAATTGATGCTTTTCAACTGTGGTGTTGGAGAAGTCTCTTGAGAGTCCCTTGGACTGCAAGGAGATCCAACCAGTCCATCCTAAAGGAGATCAGTCCTGGGTGTTCATTGGAAGGACTGATGTTGAAGCTGAAACTCCAATACTTTGGCCACCTCATCTGGAGAGTTGACTCATTGGAAAAGACCCTGATGCTGTGAAGGATTGGGGGCAGGAGGAGAAGGGGACGACAGAGGATGAGATGGCTGGATGGCATCACTGACTCGATGGACATGGGTTTGTATAGACTCTTGGAGTTGGTGATGGACAGGGAGGCCTGGCATGCTGCGATTCATGGGGTCGCAAAGAGTCGGACATGACTGAGCAACTGAACTGAACTGAGCTCCAGTTGGAGACTAAATGAATGGCTGAACCTTCTTATGCTAAACCCCCCACTGCTGTGCAATATGGCCACACAGGCAAGCACACAACCGTCTGACTCATGCTCAGTACTATAAATGTTTTAATAGTTTTCTTGGAATCTGGAAATGGAGTTGTCCACAGATGATGCCTCTTCCTTTGAATCTCATTGTCTCCTTTACAAGTCAATTAATAAAAAAATTAGGTGTTAAATTAGCACTTGATGAGATTTTACATAGTCTTGTTATTATGATTCTGTGGGTGAATAAAAATCCTTGGAGAAATTAAAATCTTGATAAAGGTGCAGGAATAACCACACATATCAAATGCATTTTTTAATTAATTAATTTTTTATTGATGGATAATTGCTTTACAGAATTTTGCTGTTTTCTGTCAAACCTCAACAAGAATCAGCCATAAGTATACATATATACCCTCCCTTTGAAGCTCCTGCCCATCTCCCTCCCTACCCCACCCCTTTAGGTTGATACACAGCCCCAGTTTGAGTTTCCTGAGCCATACAGCAAATTCCCGTTGGCTATCTATTTTACATATGGTAATGTAAGTTTCCATGTTACTCTTTCCATATATCTCACCCTCTCCTCCCCTCTCCTCATGTCCGTAAGTCTATTCTCTATGTCTGTTTCTCCATCGTTGCCCTGTAAATAAATTCTTCAGTATAACTTTTCTACATTCCGTATGTATATGTTAGAATACGGTATTTATCTTTCTCTTTCTGACTCACTTCACTCTGTATAATAGGTTCTAGGCTCATCCACCTCATTAGAACTGACTCAAATGTGTTCCTTTTTATGGATGAGTACTATTCCATTGTGTATATATACCACAACTTCTTTATCCATTCCTCTGTTGATGGACATCTAGGTTGCTTCCATGTTCTAGCTATTGTAAATAGTGCTGCTATGAACAATGGGATCCATGCATCTTTTTCAGTTTTGGTTTCCTCAGGGTCTGTGCCTAGGAGTGGGATTGCTGGGTCACATGGTGGTTTTATTCCTAGTTTTTTATGGAATCTCCATACCATCTTCCATAGTGGCTGTATCAATTTACATTCCCACCAGCAATGCAAGAGTGTAACCTTTTCTCCACACACTCTCCAGCATTTATAGTTTGTAGACTTTTTGACGATGGCCATTCTGACCTGTGTGAGGTGATATCTCATTGTGGTTTTGATTTGCATTTCTCTAATAATGAGTGATGCTGAGCATCTTTTCGTGTGTTTGTTAGCCATCTGTATGTCTTCTTTGGAGAAATGTCTGTTTAGGTCTTTTTCCCACTTTTTGAATGGGTTGTTTATTTTTCTAGCATTGAGTTGTATGAGCTGCTTGTATATTTTGGAAATTAATCCTTTGTCAGTTGTTTCATTTGCTATTACTTTCTCCAATTCTGAGGATTGTCTTTTCACCTTGCTTATAGTTTCCTTTGCTGTGCAAAAGCTTTTAAGTTTAATCAGGTCCCACTTGTTTACTTTTGTTTTTATTTCTGTTACTCTAGGAGCTGGGTCATATAGGATCTTGCTTTGCTTTATGTCATTGGGTGTTCTGCCAATGTTTTCCTCTAAGAGTTTTATAGTTTCAGGTCTTACATTTAGGTCTTTAATCCATTTTGAGTTTATCTTTGTGTATGGTGTTAGGAAGTGTTCTAATTTCATTCTTTTACATGTAGCTGTCCACTTTTCCCAGCACCATTTATTAAAGAGGGTGTCTTTCCCCATTGTATATTCTTGCTTCCTTTGTCAAAAATAAGGTACCCATAGGTGCATGGGTTTATTGCTGGGCTTTCTACCTTGTTGCATTGGTCTACATTTCTGGTTTTTTGCCAGTTCCATACTGTCTTAATGACTGTAGCTTTGTAGTATAATCTGAAGTCAGGAAGGTTGATTCCTCCAGCTCCATTCATCTTTCTCAAGACTGTTTTGGCTATTCGGTGTATTTTGTGTTTCCATATGAATTGTGAAATTTTTTGTTCTAGTTCTGTGAAAAATGTCTTTGATACTTTGATAGGGATCACATTGAATCTGTAGATTGCATTTGGTTGTATAGTCATTTTCACAATATTGATTCTTCCTACCCAGGAACATGGAATATCTCTCCATCTGTTTATGTCATCTTTGATTTCTTTCATCAGTGTCTTATAATTTTATGTGTACAGTTCTTTTGTCTCCTTAGGTAAGTTTATTCCTAGATATTTAATTCTTTTTGTTGCCGTGGTGAATAAGATTGATTCCTTAATTGCTCTTTCTGATTTTTCATTGTTAGCATATAGAAATGCAAATGATCTCTGTGTATTGATTTCGTATCCTGCAACTTTGCTAAATTCACTGATTAGCTCTAGTAATTTTCTTATACTATCTTTTGGGTTTTCTATGTACAGTGTCACGTCATCTGCAAACACTGAGAGCTTTAATTCTTCTTTTCCGATCTGGATTCCTTTTATTTCTTTCTCTTCTCTGATTGCTGTAGCTAGGACTTCCAGAACTATGCTGAATAATAGTGGCAAAAGTGGACACTCTTGTCTTGTTCCTGATCCTCAGGGAAATGCTTTCAGTTTTTCACCATTGAGAATAATGTTTGCTGTAGGCTTATCATATATGGCCTTTACTATATTGAGGTAGGTTCCTTCTATGCCCATATGCCCATTTTTTGAAGAGTTTTAATCATAAATGGGTGCTGAATTTTGTCAAAAGCTTTTTCTGTATCTATTGCAATGATCATATGGTTTTTATCTTTCAATTTGTTAATATGGTGTATCACATTGATTGATTTCCGTATATTGAAGAATCCTTGCTTGCATCCCTGGAATAAACTCAACTTGCTTATGGTGTATGAGCTTTTTGATGTGTTGCTGAATTCTGTTTGCTAAAATTTTGTTGAGGATTTTTGCATCTATGCTCATCAGTGATATTGGCCTGTAGTTTTCTTTTTTTGTGTGTTGTCTTTGTCTGGTTTTGGTACCAGGGTGATGGTGGCCTCATAGAATGAGGTTGGAAGTGTTCCTTCCTCTGCAATTTTTTGAAAGAGTTTAGAAGGATAGGCAATAGCTCCTCTCTAAATGTTTGATAGAATTCTCCTGTGAAGCCATCTGGTCCTGGGCTTTAGTTTTGGGGGAGATTTTTGATCACAGCTTCAATTTCAGTGCTTGTAATTGGGTTCTTCATAATTTCTATTTCTTCCTGGTTCAGTCTTGGAAGATTGAACTTTCCTAAGAATCTATCCATTTCTTCCAGCTTTTCTATTTTATTGCCTTATAGTTGTTCATAATAGTCTCTTTTAATCCTTTGTATTTTTGCATTGTCTGTTGTAACCTCTCCTTTTTCATTTCTAATTTTGTTGATTTGATTCTTCTCTTTTTTTTTCTTGGTAAGTCTGGCTAAGGGTTTGTCAATTTTGTTTATCTTCTTACAGAACCAGCTTTTAGTTTTATTAAAATTTACTATTGTTTCTTTCATTTCTTTTTCATTTATTTCTGCTCAGATCTTTATGATTTCTTTCCTTTTACTAATTTTTTGGGGTTTTGTTCTTCCTTTTCCAGTTGCTTTAGGTGTAAAGTTAGGTTGTCTATTCGATGTTTTTCTTGTTTCTTGAGATAGGATTGTATTGCAGTAAACTCCCCTCTTAGAACTGCTTTTGCTACATCCTGTAGGTTTTGAGTTGTTGTGTTTTCATTGTCATTTGTTTCTAGAAATTTTTTTTATCTACCTTTTCATTTCTTCAGTAACCTGTTGGTTATTTAGAAATGTGGTGTTTAAACTCCACATGTTTGTGTTTCTTACAGTTTTTTTTCTTGTAATTGACATCTAGTCTCATAGCATTGTGGTTGGGGAAGATGTTTGATATGACTTCAATTTTCTTAAATTTACTGAAGTTTGATTTGTGGCCCAAGATGTGGTCTATCCTGGAGAATGTTCCATGTGCACTTGAAGTTATATTCTTCTGCATTTGGATGGAATGTCCTGAAGATATCAATGAGATCCATCTCATGTAATGAATCATTTGACTTGTGTTTCCTTATTAATTTTCTCTTTTGATGATCTGTCCGTTGGTGTGAGTGGGGTGTTAAAGTCTCCTACTATTATTGTGTTATTGTCAATTTCTCTTTTTATGTCTGTTAGTGTTTGTCTTATGTATTAAGGTGCTTCTATGTTTAAATACATTTTTAAAATTTAAAAACAATTACTGTCAATTTTAAAAGATGTTAAATGTGATTTAGATATAAAATACTATTTGCTTTAACTTGTTTCCAGATTAAAAAGTAAACGCATATCTATTTTAAATGGTGACCCCAGTGATTAAAACAGCAATTTTTCCTGCCATATCTCAGTTAAAAATAATCTTTACCATCAGTTATAGAAGACAGAGTTTCTTCATTGACCAGAATGATATTTGAAGTAGGTAAATTTATTAAAAAATAATAAAAAATATTTCCATGCTTTGTTGAGTTTCTGTACAAGTTGATTTGTTTCATATTGGGAGAAAAATCTAACCAATGGCCACAAGTTCTATGATGTCCCCTTGCTGCTAAAATGCATCGTATTAGGCCAGAGGGAACTAGGAAAGATAGAAAATGTTTCATGATAGTCCATCAATATCACAAGGAAAAAAACTGAAAGCATATGTTGAACTGGCAGCATCATATGCATGCAAGTGAGAGCACATTTCTACTGTCAAATCAGTTGCACTTTTTCACGGTTGAAAGTCAAATGAAATGCTTAAATGTATTGAGTCATTGAAGTTAGAGACTAATTACAGCTAGATTTATGGCTGTACTAAAATAAAGCTAGTCAGAAAACAGCTAAATTCCCTGACCATACCAAGTCTGACTGATGACTCACCTTATATATTTAGAGAGCATCATTTGTTCTCACTTCTGTGTGTTTATTTGACAGCTTGCCAGTATCCATTAGGTGGCCAGGAGGAAAGGGGGAAACACTCTGAGTGCATGACAAGGCACTGGGATTGATTTGTGGCTTTTGATAATTTCAGGATGGTGTTATCTGGTTTAGTACAGAGACAGATCTGTAACTGCAGATAATCACTGACTGTTATCATCCCAGGGGTCATTTACTTGACCCAAGTGTCTCTGGACCTGAGAGCCTGAGGATAAACATCATTCCCCTCCATTCCCCTCCATCTGCAGGGCTTCAGCCACCCCTCGCAGTCTCCCAGTGATTTACTGCCATCCCCAAGGGTGTCTCACATGTGCTCAAGAACAAGTCTGCTTGCGTTCATCTGCTTTCCTTTCCTTTTATGAATCTACTGTCTTCAAGTTACTAAGGGAGGAATCATGCCACTGCCACCCTTGGTGGTGACCTTGCTTCTGGTGCCCTGAGTACTTCAATTACGTCAATCAAACAGGCACCTTCAGCGTTTGCTGCAGTTTTTTCTCTCTCTCTCTTCCCCTCCTTAAGATCCCTAGAGCCATTCGGGGAACAGATACTGTTTCCCCTTTTACACCTCTGCATCAGTACTTCCACTCTCCCGAGACCATTTTCCTCTCATTTTTTCTCCCCACAAACAAAACATTATAAAATAGATGCACAGAGGGAGTGTGATGAGAATAGAAGCCCATTAGCCATTTGGATTCAGTCAGTTCAGTTTATGAAAAGTTCATACAGGAAGGTCACATTTAAATTGAGATCAGAAAGGTGAGAAGGGGCCCACCATGTGATGAGAGAATGCTTAGGGTGGGGTAATTAGAATGTGGGGCAGAAAAATCCAAGGCAGAACAAGCTGACCTGTGAAGGCCCTGTGGGTGGGAGAATCTGGTGGTTTTAATGGGATGAAATGACCTGCATAGATAGAATATAGGGAATATGAGAGAGGAAGGAAGACATAGAGGCTGTAGCTATTTCAGATTTTACAATGAAAAAGTTTGGATTTATGTATAGGTTGTGGGAAGGCATTGAAATTTTATTCCTCTCTCATTACCCTATTTATGTAGTCTCTGATTTATGAGCTACAAGTATGCAAGAAATAAACCAAAAAATAAACAACAATGGAACTGTGGTAATCTTTTCATCACAAAATGCTATATATCCATTTCCAAAATGTAAAAATCTTCTAATATAAATTTGGATATGCTTGTAAATATTAAGCATTATTGGACAATATTGTGTAAACGTGGGATTTATTGCATGAGTACAATTAAACAGGTGAGAAGCACCTCAGTATCCATTGAGTTAATGCATGCACATTTTTTATCCTCCTGAAATGCTGTGAAAAGAAATTGTTAGGTAGTGTACATAAAACACTTCAGTTTCTTTGAAGAAAGTAACTCTTATAAATAGAAAAATTATGACTGGTTGGTTCTGACAGCTTCCAAAGTCATCACTCAAAAGTGAATTTGGAATTTAATTATTGAAATGACTCAGATGTAGCCAAGTTCTCAAAAGCGTTTAGTTCCATAGATTCCTTCAAAAAACAAGGACTCTTGAATTTTAATGAAGAAGTGTCCATTTCAGAGTAGAGATATTTAAAAACTGCCTCTGTTTTGGAAAAATAATCTGTATTTATATTATATAAACTGATTTGCACTTAAAAGGGATATCATTCTACTTGTGCCTTTATAATTATGTATCCACCTGTAGGATCACAGCCATACATTTGCTGAAGGTTGTCAGACCTTCAGAGCATGCTATAATAATAGATCTTTTAGGTCCAATGGCTCATTTTATGTAAGCCTCTTAAAGTGGCAGACTGTTGTCACAAAAGCATCAGATACTTGGTGCAGAATTTCAGTGTTTTGTTTTTCAAAAAAATCTGTTTTTCAGAAAAAAAAAGTATGTTTTGTTCATACCTTTACCACAAATACCAATTTTTTTTAAACAATAAAATCCAATGCTTGTTTCCTCTCTCAAAATATCTCCCTCTCCATCCATACGTGTTATGCTTATTCACTAAGGACTATACCAGTATCGGATGCTATTGTCTGTGTTTTTTCCTGGAACAAGTGTTAATTAATCTCCTTGGGTGTGTATGTAGACTGGGGAACATAGATGGAAGGAGGAGTCATTGTCTAGGGAGTTACCCTCATCTCTGCAGAAGAGCAGATAGATGCTCTATATGAAAACCTTTTAAAGAGGAAATGGAGCGGCCACTCCTCCAGGGCTTCCTCAATAGTCAGACCCCTTCATGGCTTTAGATCATCTGGGTTTTGTCCTCCCAAGGCCACTTGATGAGTTGAGGAGCCATTGTTCTTGTTCAGATTTTGTCATACATACACTCTCCAGAAAAGATGCTTGGAAGGAGATACATGCTTTCTCTGAAACCATGAGAGTATGTCATACATTCCAAATAAAAAGGGAGATGAATGAGACAATATAACTTATAAAAATAATTTACAGAAACACCCAGAGGATGTATGTTTAAAAAAAGTCCAGTTTCTTGCTTAGATCCTGATGTTGTTGAGTATGGCCTCGAGATTTGGAACATTTTTTTTTTTTTCTTTTATGTATTTACCTTTAAAAGATGAAGGGTTCTAAGGAACTTTACTTATGTCATTTAGAGAGTAGATTATACTACTTAGGAAGACTATAAATATTATCCCAAAACATTTTGTGAGTTTTTAAATAACATAGAATTATACAGAATGTTAACACTTAAAGAGGAAAAATGATTTAGCAGTGCCCCAGGTAAATATCTGGAGGAGGGCATGGCAAGCCACTCCAGTATTCTTGCCTGGAGAATCCCCATGGACAGAGGAGCCTGGTGGGCTACAGTCTATGGGATCGCAAAGAGTTGGACATGACTGAGTGACTAAGCACAGGTAAATATACCATTTTGTCTTTCTACAGTGTGATAAGCTATAGTTTTCAAAAAGTGTAAAAAAAAAAATATGTTTCACACAAAAATAAATATGTGTTGAAAGTTTTATTATTGGTATTAACAATATTATAAAAATGAGAATCACTAAGCTGGTAAGACTGGTTCAAAGGAGAATTTGAGGAATAAAAATGTATACAAACAGTGAGTCACAGGACTTCTGAAATGAATTGGCTAATAGATACAAAACCAGTTAATATTTTACTAAGCAAGGAATTGTAACCTTTGGGATTATGTTTTCTTTGTTGTTGTTCAGTCACTAAGTTGTGTCCGACTCTTGGTGACCCCATGGACTGCAACATGCGAGGCTTCTCTGTCCCTCACTATCTCGGAGTTTGCTCAAACTCATGTCCATTGAGTCGGTGATGTCATCCAACCATCTCATCCTCTGTTGCCCCCTTCTCCTCCTGCCCTCAGTCTTTCCCAGCATCAGAATCTTTTCCAATGAGTTGAAACTTTGCATCAGGTGGCCAAAGTATTGGAGCTTCAGCATCAGTCCTTCCAATGAATATTCAAGGGCGATTTCCTTTAGGATTGACTGGTTTGAACTCCTTGCTGTCAAAGGTACTTTCAAGAGTCTTCTCCAGCACCATAGTTCAAAAGCGTTAATTTGGCTCTCGGCCTTCTCTCTGTCCAGCTCTCACATCCGTACATGACTGCTGGAAAAATAGCTTTGACAATATGGACCTTC
Organism: Giraffa tippelskirchi; assembly: GCF_054371585.1. Lineage (NCBI taxonomy): Eukaryota > Metazoa > Chordata > Mammalia > Artiodactyla > Giraffidae > Giraffa > Giraffa tippelskirchi. The sequence goes on along the minus strand of NC_137275.1, from coordinate 75,762,751 downwards.
AATGGAAAAGTGATGTCTTCTGCTTTTTAATACATTGTCTAGGTTTGTCATAGCAATTCTTCCAAGGAGCAAGCATCTTTTAATTTCATGACTGCAGTCACAATCCACAGTGATTTTAGAACCCAAGAAAATAAAGTGTGTCACTGTTTCCATTTTTTCCCCATTCATTTGCTATAAAGTAATGGGCCAGATGTCTTGATCTTAGTTTTTTGAATGTTGAGCTTTAAGCCAGTTTGTTCACTCTCCTCTTTCAACTTCATCGGGAGGCTCTTTAGTTCCTCTTCGCTTTCTGCCATTAGGGTGGTGTCATATGCATATCTGAGGTTGATATTTCTCCTAGCAATCTTGATTCCAGTTTGTGATTCATCCAACCTGGCATTTCACATTATGTATAAGCAAGGTACTTGCTTATACTGGGAACCAGTACTTTTCCCAGTACTTGGAACCTTGACGTACTGCTTTCCCAGTTTTGAACCAGTTCATTGTTCCATGTCCGCTTCTAACTGTTGATTCTTGACCTGCATATAGGTTTCTCAGCAGGCACGTAAGGTAGTCTACTATTCCTATCTCTTGAAGAATTTTCCACTGTTTGTTGTGATCCACACAGTTGGATGCTTTAGCATAGTCACTGAAGCAGAAGTAGATGTTTTTCTGGAATTCTCTTGCTTTTTCTGTGATCCAATGGATGTTGGCAATTTGACCTCTGGTTCCTCTGCCTTTTCTAAATCCAGCTTGTACATCTGGAAGTTCTCAGTTCATGTATTGTTGAAGTCTAGCTTGAAGGATTTTGAGCATTACCTTGCTAGCATGTGAAATGAGTGCAATTGTATGGTAGTTTGAACATTCTTTAACATTGCCTTTCTTTCAGATTATGTTTTCTACGGTACAAAAATCTACATTTTACAACTCAACGTATTTGAGCTTGAACCAGTCTAATTCAGATATTTTCTTTTAGATATTTTCATAATCATTGGTGAGCTTGTTAAAAATAACATTTAAAGGGCACATAGTAATAATCCTTTCTTTATTCCTGTTTGTAATTCTCTCATGTGTGCAAGTAGTATGAAAACTTAACAATTGACATCATTTGGGCCCAGAAACTCCTCTAAGAAAGCATTCTAGTCTATGATATGTATATGTGCTTGCTTGTGTGAGTGTGTTTAACATGTATTTGTGTATATGTATATTAACAAAACTAAACATGATAAGAAACTGTAATTAACTGATTTTAGAGCAGGTGGTATGCTCTTGTTGGTTTGTTCAGTTGCTCAGTCATGTCTGACTCTTTGCAACCCCATGGGCTGCAGCACGCAAGGCTTCCTGTCCTTCACCATATCCTGGAGCTGGCTCAAACTCATGTTCATTGAATCAGTGATACCATCTAACCATCTCATCCTCTATCATCCCCTTCGCCTCCTGCCTTCAATCTTTCTAACCATCAGGGTCTTTTCTAATGAGTCAGCTCTTTGCATCACGTGGCCTAAGTATTGGAACTTCAGCATCAGTCCTTCCAGTGAATATTCGGGATTGATTTCCTTTAGGATTGACTGATTTGATCTTTTGGCAGTCCAAGGGACTCTCAACATTGTTTCTCCATATATTTGCTGTGAAGTGATGGGACTAGATGCCATGATCTTTGTTTTTCATATTCTGAGTTTTAAGCCAACTTTTTCACTCTCCTCTTTCATTTTCATCAAGAGGCTCTTAGTTCCTCTTTGTTTTCTGCCCTAAGTGTGGTGTCATCTGCAATATCTGAGGTTATTGATATTTCTCCCAGCAATCTTGATTCCAGTTTGTGCTTCATCCAGCCTGGCATTTTGCATGATGTACTCTGCATATACATTAAATAAGCAGGGTGACAACATACAGCCTCGATGTACTCTTTTCCCAGTTTGGAACCAGTCTATTCTATGCCTGTTTCTAACTTTTGCTTCTTGGTCTGCTTACAGGTTTCTTATGTGGCAGGTCAGGTAGTCTGGTATTCCCATCTCTTTAAGAATTTTCCACAGTTTGTTGTGATTCACACAGTCAAGGGCTTTAGCATAGTCAGTGAAGCAGAAATAGATGTTTTTCTAGAATTCTCTTGCTTTTCTGTGATCCAATGGACGTTGGCAATTTGATCTCTGGTTCTGCTGCCTTTTCTAAATCCAGCTTGAACATCTGGAAGTTTTCAGTTCATGTACTGTTGTAGCCTAACTTGAAGAATTTTGAGCATTTTGCTAGCGTGTGAGATGAATGCAGTTGTGTGGTAGTTTGAATATTCTTTGACATTGCCTTTATTTGGGATTGGATTGAAAATGGACCTTTTCCAGTCTTGTGCCACTGCTGAGTTTTCCAAATTTGCTGGCATATTGAGTGCAGCATTTTCACAGCATTATCTTTTAGGATTTGAAATAGTTCAGCTGGAATTCCATCACCTCCACTAGCTTTGTTTGTAGTGATGTTTCCTAAGGCCTACTTGACTTCACTCTCCAGGATGTCTGGCTCTAGGTGAGTGATCACACAATATGGTTTTCTGGGTCTTTAAGATCTTTTTTGTATGATTCTTCTGTGTGTTCTTGTCACCGCTTCTTAATATGGTATGCTCTAAAGGGAGTTAATAGGAGAAGTAAACAGTATTATACTATGCTTTGTGTTCCATGTTTTTTCTTTTTGCAAACACTTTTGTAGAAGTTTGTTAGAAGATATTAGTTTCTGAGAAATATGGTAGGTTTTAAAGTCAAATCCAGAGGGAAGGAGAGACTTAGGAGTAGCTGGTAGTAGCGAGGTTTGTTTTTTATTTTTTTCCCTTCAACATTTCTTGAACTTGTGTTTGAATTATAGTTCTATAAGTTCCCACCCAACTGTTCTGTTTTCAGTGTTCTGCTGAGATATACAGGAATAAAACTGTTAATGAATTCTGCTAAAATTTTAATGGTTTAGAAGGTACAAATATTTTTCCATTTGCTTGAATTCCATTCATTAAAGTAAGCACTGGCTGAGAGTTTTAACACAAATAACTCCCCCTAGTATGCAGTATGTTTAAATGTGCACCCACACACTTCCAGGCTTGCTTTGTGGGGCAGTGTGGCCTGTTACTTCAGAGCACAGTTTCTGGAGCTAAGCTTCCTGGTTCCACTTCCTACACATTGAGAGAATTGGGATACGTTAGTTACGTCTGTAGAATGGACTTCATCCTAGCACCTGACTCCTATGCTAAAGTCCCTAATAAGTATTAGCAAGTGGTTAACTAGTCATGCTGCAGTCCATGTGGTTGCAAAGAGTCAGACATGACTGAAGGGCTGAACAACAACAAATCTTTAGAAATATATATTAGCTACTATTTATACCTAGTCTACAATTTCATTCTATTGTCAAGACACTTTCATTTTTTTTTTTTTTTTTTTTTCCCTTTTCTTTTTTTTTTTTTTTTTTTTTTTTTTTTTATAAATTTATTTATTTTACTTGGGGGCTAATTACTTTACAATATTGTAATAGTTTTTGCCATACATTGACAAGAATCAGCCATGGGTTTACATGTGTTCCCCTTCCCGAACCCCCCACCCACCTCCCTCCCCCTCCCATCCCTCTGGATCATCCCACTGCCCCGGCCCCGAGCCCTTGTCACATGCATCGAACATGGAATGGTGCTCTGTTTCACATATGACAATACACATGTCTCAATGCCATTCTCCCAGAACGGCCCACCCTCACCTTCTCCCTCAGAGTCCATAAAATTGTTCCATGCATCTGTGTCTCTCATTCTGTCCCGCATATAGGGTTATCGTTACCATCTTTCAGATTCCATATATATGCATTAGTATACTGTATTGTTGTTTTTCTTTCTGGCTTACTTCACTCTGTATAATGGGCTCCAGTTTCATCCATCTCAGTAGAACCGGTTCAAATGTATTTTTTTTAATGGCTGAGTAATATTCCATTGTGTATATGTACCACAGCTTCCTTATCCATTCATCTGCTGATGGACATCTAGGTTGCTTCTTGTCATCGAAGACACTTTCATTTTAAACTTAGTTTATACTTCTTCATGTTTTGTAATTCTGAAAGGCCACTGTATTATTAAGTACTTTAAGATTGGTAGGTACTTTCTTTATCCAGAACACTAAACTGCTGTGGGAGTCCCATAGATAACACCAGGAATATAAAATGCACCATCTGTAATGAGATTTGGGAGCTTCTTCCACGAGGGAGTGAGGCTAAAGAGTGAGGTGGTTCTCATTGCCTTGGGATTATAGAATCCCAAGGATTAAGGCTTTTCTAGAAGTGTGTGCTCTCCGAAAAGCTGATTATCTTTTTTCCTTCTCCAGAGGAAAAAATTCCTTTCTCAAAGGAGTCTTACTAGACAATGAATATGTAAAATTTTGCAACAATGGATTAAGAAAACGTTAGTCTTAATCTCTGCATATTACCTGAAGAGCTTATTTTTAAAATTCAAATTTCTGTTGGTTCTTCCTCAAAGATTCTGATTCAGTAGTTAAAGGACAAAGCCTGGGACTCTGCATTTATAATAAGGACTTCAAATGTTACCCATTCATAGTGATGTTAATGTTCTATATCTAGCTGTACATAAAAGGTAAATAAAAATGTGTAAAAACAAAATATCACACAGAATGTATTTAACATATAACAAATTGTGTTATCTTTTTTGGGGTGGTTGTATCTCTTCCTACTTGGATCTGAATCCTAATTTCTGTTACAAATCACTGAGGGATTCCTATTTTAAAACAATTAAATTGAGTTAATTTTTTAGTAACTCAGATTTTCTGTTTCCTCTGCTGGTGTTTTATACACATTAATTTATTCATTTTTTAAAAAACTTACTTGGCATTGTTTACTGGGCACTGGGCAAAGAAGTAACTGTAGAAGGTACATGCGTGCATGCATGCTGAGTCATTTCAGTCGTGTCCGACTCTTTGTGACCCTATGGACTGTAGCCCACCGGGCTCCTCTGTCCATGAAATTCTCCAGGTAAGAATACTGGAATGGGTTGCCATGCCCTCCTCCAAGGGATCTTCCCGACCCAGGAATCAAACCCAGGTCTCCTGCATCTCCTGCATTGGCAGGTGGGTTCTTTACCTTTATAGCCACCTGCCTGTATTTTTATTTTAATGCAGCACAATGCAACAAGACATTCTCCAAAGTGTAGGAATAGTTATGCTCTGGTTTGCATCCCTATAGCCAGTAGCCAGGATCTCCCATCACTGCAGTAAGTGGGGAAGGCCCCTGTACGTAGATTTGAATCTCTTGGTGACTAATCATTTATCAGTTTGCATCTTGTCTCCATAAGCATTCACACCTTAGAGAGTGATCCAGTGTAAATATAACTTTAGCATTTTGATTGCAACAAGCACCCGATTCCTGTTTCTTTACAAGCTCAACTTAAATCAGAAAAGTGCATTACAGGTTATAAAATATGTGTAAAATTCATAATGACCTCTTTAAAAAAAGTACAGAAATAAGATTAAGCCCACTCCAGAGACCTTTTTGAGAATATCTGTATATCAGAAAATTTGGCTGAGAAGCAACCTGTTTCTCAATACATTTTTTTCTCTTTTGATAATGAAGAACTAAAAATACTTAAAGGTGCAGAACAGCAATGTGTCTCCAGTGATCCTCTCTTAATTAATGTGCTGATCTAAGTAGAGAAAAGGGACAATCGCAAGAGTCCCTTAATAATTATCTAGCCAAGAGCTTCAGATAGTTACAGCAGGGAAATTTTAAAGACACAAAACATCCTGTAAAAATTTGACCTCTCATTTTGATTCACACATTTTATTTAAAATAATATTTTCTTTCATGTTGATGTCTAAACTTCACAAAGTCAGCCTAATGTCAGATGGATCCCAGGAAATCAAAATGTTTCTGACTTCACAGTTGGAGGATTTCGATATAGTAAACCAGCCTTTTAAAAATCCTATGTTGAGAGTAAGAGGACTGAATGAAAAAAAATCAAGACATTTTCAAATAAAAATAAACAGAGAAATGTAGAGTGGCATAATAAAATATATTCAAAATAAGAAGTATTAACTCTTGGCAAAGAAAAAAATAGTCTCAGACAATGATATGTTCCATTTGTAAAGATGATCATTAATTAGTGGTCTTGCTGGGGGAAACATTGGAGAAAATGCTGAACCATCACATTCATGAATATTAAAACAACCCATTAGCCACACTTCCCTTTTGCTTAATTTCACAACTGATAGTCCAAATAATATTCAGTTTTCCTCCACTGTAATTAAAAAAAAAAAAGCTTAAGCCATCAGTTGAGTTTCTGGACTTTATAATTTCAGTCAGGAAATGCATAAAATTATTTCATGTTAAAAGCCAGCTTGCCTTCATGATCTCTCTAAATCTTAAAAAAATCTCCCATCAGCCCTCATTCTAACTTGAATAATGACAGTGTTTTCTGAAAATGATAAACTGTCTCTCCTTGGTTTGCCTCAAGATAGAGTGTATAAACCGTCCTTAGAGATTGAGCTCTCAATTCTAAGTTGTCCTTTGTGATAACAAGCAAGGACACTGCTTTGTATTAAGTGGCCACAGTGTGAAGCACAGCCAGGCAGCACTGAATTTTCTAACATCTTCTATTCTTTTTAAAATGACTGAGATATAAATTAGATTATAAGTAGAAAAGTGTATAGATGCTATATTTCCAACATATCTTTTTTCCTGGATTATTTCCCTATCGTGAGATCCTTTTTTTTCAGGTGCCTGGCACTCCATGGCGTTGTGTGTTCACAGGCACCAAGGCAGTTGTCTCACCTGCCAGAAATAGCTGTGAAATTAAAAAGAGGACCAGAGGAGAGAGGTGTATTTAACACCTAAGGTTAAATAGCTGAGAGTGAAACTGGGATGTCGGTTATGGATATACAGGTTCATCGTTAAATAGTTTATGGAAATAATTTCTGTTCTGAACGTGATTCAAATTAACCCATGTCAATCTGGACTGATAATTAATCCATTCAATACGTATTGTGCTTGGCCACGAAGAACGTAAAATTGAAGGACTAAGCTTTCACATTTAGATACTTGGTAAAAACTTGTTTTATACCACCTCTGTGTAACTAGTGGGTATGTGGGTTTTGGAAGTCTTATTTTACAGGTGTGCAGGTGAAATATAGATTAGATAATCTGTCAAATTACTTTATCAGCTATACATTGAAAATGGCTTTGAGAAGTTTCTTAACTAGTGACATTGTATTATATCAGTTTGTATTTTCCCTGAAGTAAAATGTTTGTATGTATCTTTTGTGAGAAACATTGATGTGTTAATAGTTGATCCTTCTGGTTTTCACACCTGCTTCAAGGATTTCTGTCAATTCCTTTGATGTGCCTATGTCCCCTGTCCCAGGGGCAGTGGGAATGGTGGGCAGGAACCACTTTTATCTGTTTATGTGGAGACTTTTTAAAGTTTTTTTTATAAAAACAGTTATTTTATACTTCATAATAATTACTATATGATGATGATAAAAAGGTTTAAAATGATTGGATTGTCAGTTCTGGGCAGGAGTTTTTCTGCTGTGATAACCATTAGTCTAGGAGAAGCTCCAACCTGCTATTTTCTGAGCATAAGCACATGACAACACCAATACAGTTCTACTTTTGTTTTATTGAGAACATCCAATGGCTTTCAAATATTCCTTTTGCCTAGGAAAAAATTCACGAGAGGCAGACATTCTTTTCCAGAGTAGGTTGCTGAGTCTGTTAGGAAAGTAAACTGTGGGCACTGGCTCTCCTGCTCTAGTGGACTTTCTGATAAAACCATCTTTGTACTGCCTGTGTCTTGGTTTCCACCGAGATGGGATATAAGGTACTCAACACCAGATTATGGTTTGAGATTTAAAAAAAGAGAAAAGTCACATCAAAAAAGACTGCCAGCACTTTAAAAGGTTAGGGTGAAGGAGGGATAGTTCCCTAGGCTTATAATTCAGAGCTATCAAAATTAATCAAAATCTAGAGGAATCTAGAATGAGGGTAAGCAAAACAATAAAAGTTAATTTAGAAGAAAATGATGTTCCTCTGGCTACTGCTTTTATTATGAGGAATAAAGTCATTTGTCTCTGACCTAGGACTCTTGTGTCTTTGGCTAGCACTCACAGAGCTATGGCAGGATAACTTGTTGGCTTGCAAGTAGGATAAAATGAGTTACCACAGTTAGTAAATAACAGTTGCTAAATTATGTCCAATCAACTTCTATATTAGCTCGCAACAGCAATCCCTTTGCTCTGTTTTTACTCCCTTCCTCTAGTCAAATCATCACCTCTCTCTGGATTATTGCTGTGAGTGCTCCCAACAAATGATCCATCCATTTCTGCTTCCCTTCCTTCCAAACTGTTCTGTGCATCATTTCCAATACATTTCTCCTCAAACAAAATGCATACATACCATACAACTTTTCTAGGTGTTACACAGTACAGTTCTTCTGGCTTTTTCTTTGTTTGTTTTTAGTAGATATTCATTTTCCTTCTTTATTTGCTGTCCTGGGTCTTTGTTGCTGCTTGTGGGCTTTCTTTGGTTGCCACAAGCGGGGGCTACTATTCATTGTGGTGAGCAGGCTTCTCACTGTGGTGGCTTCTCTTGTTGTGGAGCACAGGCTCTAGGGTACAGGTAGCTGGGTGGGTGGTCTCAATAGTTGTGTTGCTCCGGCTTAGTTGTCCCACAGCATGTGGAATCTTCCTGGACCAAGGATTGAACCCATGTCCCCTGCATTGGCAGGCAGATTCTTTACCACTGGAGCACCAGGAAAGTCCACACAGAAGTATTCTTCTATGTTTAAACCCCATTGAGTAACCATCATAGTACTCCTCCATCTCCATACCCTGTTCTCCTGTCAGCCAAAATCACTTCTCTGTCACTGTGTTTTTTCCATGATGTGTCCTCTTCCTGAAGTTGCTGGTCTGACAAAAACATTCAGATCCAGTTCTAATGATGTTTCATTTAACCAGAAGGCATCACAACTCATTCTGAACATTTTATTGTTACCTTTCTTCTGCCCTTTTATCACATTTACTACCTTGTGTTTTACCAGCTTTTATGTATCTTTTAGTTATTTATCTGGACTTGAGGTTGCTTGAGATAAACCATGTCTTATATAGCATTGTATATTCTATGATTCCTGATATATGTACTATACATAATTATGTTTATTAGGTTTATACTGCTAATTATTTCCTTTTGATTAATTGAATATGTTAATATTGGCAATATCATTGCATGTTTGATATTTGGTAATATAACACAAAACATAGAACTTCTATCCCTGAATTAGGCTATAGAGAAACATTTTCTGTATCATAGTTTTTGTCAAATTTGGAGATGCTCATTGATAAATAATATGATAAAATCATCATTATTAGGACAGAACAACTTTAATTCTAAACTTGCCTTCAAAAATGTTAGACATTTTAAAAATGTATGGCACATTTTTGGAAGCAAGTCACAGTGCTCCCAAGTCATTGTGATTATACAGTGACTGTCATAAATACAGTCCCTGACTTGTGATGATTCAGCTTAGTATTGTTTTGACTTTATGATGGTGTGACAGTGATACTCATTCAGTAAAAACCATACTTTGAATTTTAATGTTTTCTAAGACTAGCAATATGTGGTACAATACACCCTCATGATACTGGGCAGTGACAGCTCTCAGTCAGCCATGCAGTCAGGAGGGTAAGCAAACAATACACCACCATTCTATACCCATACACCCATTCCGTTTCTTACTTTCATGAAAGCATTCAATAAATTACATGAGATATTCTATACTTTATTATAAAATAGGCTTTGTGTTAGTTGGTTTTGCCCAGCTATAGGCTAATGTAATTGGTGTGAGCACATTTAAGATAGGCTAGGCTAAGTTATGATGTTGGGTAGGTTACTTGTATTAAATGCATTTTAAACTTAGATTTTCAACTTACGTAGGGTATTGGGATATAAATACATTTTAAGTCAAAGAAGATCTGTAGTAATGTTACATTATTGGTATTTTCTATTTCTAAGATCTCAGTACTCTATATTTTCCCCTGTGTTGTATTTTTATGATGAGGGTATAATTGACTGATCTAGGAGTCTACTGTTTCACAAGTATAGTACTGCCCCTTTTGTGAGGTTGACCCAAGAGTCTGTAAAGGAAAAGTCAGGGCTTTTAAAATATAATGTGTTCTGCTTCAATTATGGAAAGCTAATTATTGCAAGGATAAGAGATGTTTCTTTAGCAACATTGTAAATATCAAGAAAAGTATATTTATCTTCAAGTACAAGTTCTGTGAATATTTCTCATCCTTGATATTGTCTAAATATAACACTGCTTCTGCTTTAAAGTCTTCAGTTAAAAACAATTAGAACATTGTATTTGTAGCATCTACACTGATAGCTCTGCAGTGTTTGCTTCTCATCTAAGTTCTAAGATGTACTCAGGATGTAACAGGTCCATCTATCATTTAGTACAAATGCTTTCAGCTGTATTCATAGGCAGCCAAGAGGAGAACAAAGAGGAGAGCCTGGGCTCCAGTTTGAGCAAACAAAACACCGCAGTTCATTGGAGAGTCAAAGCCAGCTAGTCAGTAAGATAAGGCAAAAGCTGTCATTTTTTTTTAATTGGAGGATAATTGCTTTACAGTATTTTGTGTTGATTTCTGCCATACATCAACATGAATCACTCATAGGTATACGCATGTCCCATCCCTCGTGAACCTCCCTCTTACCTCCCACCCCATCCAACCCCTCTAGGTTGTCCCAGAGCACCAGTCTGAGCTTCCTGCGTCATACAGCAAATTTCTACTGGTTAACTATTTCACATATGGTAATATATAAGTTTCCATGTTACTCTCTCAATTCTTCCCACCCTCTCCTTCCCCCACTGTGTCCACAAGTCTGTGCTCTATAACTGCATCTCCATTGCAGCCCTGCAGATAGGTTCATCAATACTATCTTCCTGGATTTCATACATATGTGTTAATATATGATATTTTGTTTTTCTCTTTTAGACTTACGTCACTCTGTATAATAGGTTCTAGGTTCCCCTACATCATTAGAACCGACTCAAATACACTCCTTTTTATGAATAAGATATATGTCTTTGTATATATGTACCACAGATTCTTCATCCATTCATCTGTCTATGGACATCTAGGTTGCTTCCATGTTCTAGCTATTGTAAATAGTGCTGCAGTGAATAGTGCTGCAGTGAACAATGGGATACATGCGTCTTTTTCAGTTTTGGTTTCCTCAGGGTCTGTGCCTAGGAGTGGGATTGCTGGGTCATATGGTGGTTTTATCCCAGTTTTTAAGAATCTCCATACCATTTTCCATAGTGGCTGTGTCAACTTACATTCCCACCAACAGTGCAAGAGTGTAACCTTTTCTCCACACACTCTCCAGCATTTATTGTTTGTAGACTTTTTGATGATGGCCATTCTGACCTGTGTGAGGTGGTATCTCATTGTGGTTTTGATTTGCATTTCTCTAATAGTGAGCAGTGTTGAGCATCTTTTCATGTGTTTGTTAGCCATCTGTATGTCTTCTTTGAAGAAATGTCTGTTTAGGTCTTTTCCCCACTTTTTGATTAGGTTGTTTATTTTTCTAGCATTGAGTTGTATGAGCTGCTTGTATATTTTGGAAATTAACCCTTTGTCAGTTGTTTCATTTGCTATTACTTTCTCCCATTCTGAGGATTGTCTTTTCACCTTGCTTATAGTTTCCTTTGCTGTGCAAAAGCTTTTAAGTTTAATCAGGTCCCACTTGTTTACTTTTGTTTTTATTTCTGTTACTCTAGGAGCTGGGTCATATAGGATCTTGCTTTGCTTTATGTCATTGGGTGTTCTGCCAATGTTTTCCTCTAAGAGTTTTATAGTTTCTGGTCTTACATTTAGATCTTTAATCCATTTTGTGTTTATCTTTGTGTATGGTGTTAGGAAGTGTTCTAATTTCATTCTTTTACATGTAGCTGTCCACTTTTCCCAGCACCATTTATTAAAGAGGGTGTCTTTGCCCCATTGTATATTCTTGCTTCCTTTGTCAAAAATAAGGTACCCATAGGTGCATGGGTTTATTGCTGGGCTTTCTACCTTGTTGCATTGGTCTATATTTCTGTTTTTGTGCCAGTACCATACTGTCTTAATGACAGTAGCTTTGCAGTATAATCTGAAGTCAGGAAGGTTGATTCCTCCAGCTCCATTCATCTTTCTCAAGACTGTTTTGGCTATTCGGGGTCTTTTGTGTTTCCATATGAATTGTGAAATTTTTTGTTCTAGTTTTGTGGAAAATGCCATTGGTAATTTGATAGGGATTGCATTGAGTCTGTAGATTGCATTTGGTAGTATAGTCATTTTCACAATATTGATTCTTCCTACCCAGGAACATGGACTATCTCTCCATTTGTTTATGTCATCTTTGATTTCTTTCATCAGTGTCTTATAATTTTCTGTGCACAGTTCTTTTGTCTCCTTAGCTAAGTTTATTCTAGATATTTAATTCTTTTTGTTGCAATGGTGAATGGGATTGATTCCTTTATTTCCCTTTCTGGTTTTTCATTGTTAGTATATAGAAATGCAAGTGATTTCTGTGTACTGATTTTGTATCCTACAACTTTGTGAAATTCACTGATTAGCTCTAGTAATTTCTGATACTGTCTTTAGGGTTTTCTGTGTATAATATCATGTCATCTGCAGACAGTGGGAGCTTTACTTCTTCTTTTCTGATCTGCATTCCTTTTATTTCCTTTTCTTCTCTGATTCCTGTAGCTAGGACTTCCAGAACTATGCTGGAAAATAATGGGGAAAGTGGACACCCTTGTCTTGTTCCTGATCTTAGGGGGAATGCTTTCAGTTATTCACCATTGAGAATAATGTTTGCTGTAGGCTTATCATATACGGCCTTTACTATGTTGAGGTAGGTTCCTTCTATGCCCATTTTTTGAAGAGTTTTAATCATAAATGGGTGCTGAATTTTGTCAACGGCTTTTTCTGCATCTATTGAGATTTTTATATGGTTTTTATCTTTCAATCAATGAGTTCCATCTCATCCAATGTATCATTTAATACTTGTGTTTCCTTATTTTCTGTTTTGATGATCTGTCCATTGGTGTGAGTGGGGTGTTAAAGTCTCCTATTATTGTGTTATTGTCAATTTCTTCTTTTATGTCTGTTAGTGTTTGTCTTATGTATTGAGGTGCTCCTATGTTGGGTGAATAGATATTTACAATTGTTATGTCTTCCTCTTGGATTGATCCCTTGATCATTATGTAGTATCCTTCCTTACCTCTTGTAATTTTCTCTATTTTAAGGTCTATTTTGTCTGATATGAGGATTGCTACTCCAGCTTTCTTTTGCTTCCCATTTGCATGGAATATATTTTTCCATCCTCTCATTTTGTCTGTATGTGTCTTTAGGTGTGAAGTGAGTTTCTTGTAAACAGTATATATATGGGTTTGTTTTCGTATCCATTCAGCCAGTCTGTGTCTTTTGGCTGTAGCATTTAATCCATTTACATTTAAAGTAATTATTGATATATATGTTCCTATTGCTATTTTCTTAACTGTTTGGGGTTGATTTTGTAGATCTTTTTTCTTCTCTTGTATTTCTTGACTGTATAAGGGTGTTTAACATTTGTTGTAAGGCTGATTTGGTAGTACTGAATTCTCTTAACTTTTGCTTGTCTGAAAAGCTTTTTATTTCTCCATCAATTTTGAATGAGATCCTTGCCAGGTACAGTAATCTTGGTTGTAGATTTTTCTCTTTCAGTACTTTAAATATATCCTGCCATTCCCTTCTGGCCTGCAGGGTTTCTGCTGAAAGATTAGCTGTTAAGCGTATGGGATTTCTCTTGTATGTTACTTGTTGCTTCTCCCTTGCTGTTTTTAATATTCTTGATTTGTGTTTAGTTTTTGTTAGTTTGATTAGTATGTGTCTTGGCGTGTTTCTCCTTGGGTTTATCCTGTATGGTACTTTTTGTGCCTCTTGGACTTGATTGACTATTTCCTTATCCGTATTGAGGAAATTTTCAACTATAATCTCTTCAAAAATTTTCTCATACCCTTTCTTTTTCTCTTTTTTTTCTGGGACCCCTATAATCCAAATGTCAGTGTGTTTGATATTGTCCCAGAGGTCTCTGAGACTATCCTCAGTTCTTTTCATTCTTTTTACTTTATTCTGCTCTTTAGAAGTTATTTCCACCATTTTATCTTCCATCTGACTAATTCATTCTTCTGCTTCAGATATTCTGCTATTGATTCCTTCTAGAGTATTTTTAATTTCAGTAATTGTGCTGTTTTTCTCTGCATGTTTATTCTTTAACTCTTCTAGGTCTTTGTTAATTGATTCTTGCATTTTCTTCATTTTGTTTTCAAGGTTTTAGATCATCTTTATTATATTATTCTGAATTCTTTTTCAAGTAGTTTGCCTATTTCCTCTTCATTTATTTGGACTTTTGTGTTTCTAGTTTGTTCCTTCATTTGTGTAGTATTTCTCTGCCTTTTCTTTCTTTCTTTTTTTTTTTTTAACTAACTGTGTTTGAGGTCTCCTTTTTCCAGGCTTCAAGGTTGAATTCTTTCTTCATTTTGGTTTCTGTCCTCCTAAGTTTGGTCCAGTGGTTTGTGTAGCTTTTTATAGGGTGAGATTTATGCTGAGTTTTTGTTTGTTTGTTTGTTTTTCCTTTGATGGGCAAGGCTGAGTGAGGTGGTAATCCTGTCTGCTGATAATTGGGTTTGTATTTTTGTTTTGTTTGTTGTTTAGATGAGGCATCCTGCACAGGGTGCTACTGGTGGTTGGGTGATGCTGGGTCTTGTAATCCAGTGGTTTCCTTTGTGTGAATTCTCACTATTCTATACATACCCCCTAGGGTTAATTCTCTGGTAGTCTAGGGTCTTGGAGTCAGTGCTTCAACTCCAAAGGCTCAGGGCTTGATCTCAAATTTTGCATGGGTCTATATGTTCTTTTCTGCTGGTCAGGTACTCCTGTCCACTCTCAGCTGATGTTCTGCCTGCACTTCTGTGTCTGAGGGAGGTGTATTCCTGATGTGTCTATGGAGAGAGATGTACTCCATATCCACCTACTCCTCCGCCATCTTGTCCTCTGAGAGAAAGTTGTTATAGTTACCATCTTCTAGTTGAGACATCTACATTGCTCAAAATCTCACAGATAGCATTTGCCACTAGGTCAGTCTGCCACCACATCCCATGCTCTTTAAAGCACATTTTCTCTCTTGTGCTTCCAAATTACAAATAGTATATACAGTTTCAGTTTCTCAGCAATGAATTAGAATTAGGAATCATCCTCAGTAGATAGTTTTTGCAACACTCACACACATGCTTCTACCCACCCCACCTACTCCTTAAGGCCATCGAGACAGTTGCAGTACCTTAAATACAGAATATTTTGCATGTTCTTTGTTTTTTCTCCCTCTGATAATATACTAATCGTGAGTTTCTACTAAAAAAAAAACCCAAAACAAAAGGGAGCTATAAATGAACCAAATTAAGCAAGAATGTTTGAAAAAAATATAGAACTCTGTTGAGTTACTGAGAGTTCAGTAATGTTATACAGAAATAATGGATACTTTAAAAGTAATTAAAAGAACACAAATAAGCATTTAGTGCTTAATTAAAGGTAAAAAAAAGATAGTGTTAGACAAAGTAAAGGTTATTCATTGGTTGTGATGAAATCTTTTCTCAATTCTCTTTGGAATAATACAGAACAATCAATAAATAAACATCATGACTAAGTGTAACATCTGCCCAGGGACTTATTGGATCATTACTTTTTATTATGAGAATGATAAATTATGTTCCTGGTGTTGGTAGAGATGACCATTTGCAATGCAAAACTAAGAAGAAGAAGCCCTGTGACCCAGGCAAAAGCTTTATCAGTTGGTCAAAAGAGTGAAGAAAGAAACTCAGGTGATGTTTCAAACCATTTTGAAAACTGTAATTTCTGTGCCACATATTTAGGGGAAAAAATGAACAATTTTTTTCTGACGATTTTATCATAGTCTATAAGAACCAGTGTAATGAAAAGGTCTAAACTTGAAAAATGTTATGTACTGAATTCATAATAAGCTATTTTACCCTGTAACAAAAAGTTAATCAACTTAGTGTTTGCAGATTTAATAACCATGAGGTTAAAATGCTATTCTGTCTGATTTTTGTCTGTGTAAATATACCACTCAGATATATATCAACAGTTCTTTGAGCCCCTAATTTTTTTTTCTGATAAAATAGTGACAAATGTGTAAGTAATAGTAGAGATAGCTCAGATATTTGTTCGTAACATATTTTACACTGCATTTTGAGAGTGTTAATTTTTTGAAACTGTATTTTATCTTCTGTTTAACTTATCTTTTTTTAACATTCTGCTTAACTTAATGTTTTAGTAAGATACTTTTGTCAAGAAATTGCCTTGTAGCTGAGCTTGTGCCTTGGAGCTAGATTTCCAGTCTCGGTTCATTCACGGAAAAAGTAAATAATTGTAGTAACCACCTGGAGTTGGTTTTTAAAATGAAATAATGTGTGTGAAACTCTTGAAACACAACCAATACAGAGTAAACACTAAATAAGCCTTAGCTGTTATTTCATGTAAGAGTAAGATGGAATATTAAGCATTTAAGGATACTTCATTTGAATGACCTTCTGAGGATGTACACAACCCATTATCTTTCTTGATAATATTCTAAATCAATTCTGTTTTATCTCATATTTGTTGAGACATGGATAGAGGAAAGTTTTTCTCAGTATCCAAAAGAAACAACCACACCTGATAGGACAGAACTTAACAAAGGTAGAATTTACACAGGAGAGTAACTTCAGTACCTACTGAAATTGACCACTGTGTTTTGTGGGCTTTGTTCCCTCCACATCCCCTGTCTTATATGCTAGACAAAAATATTCCAACTTGAAAGCTGAGGTCCTCTGAAGAATTTTTCCTACAGATCTTGAAAACCCTTCACATCTGACAGGGATCTCTTCCCAGTAGCATGGAGAATCGTGAAACCTCGGTTATCACCTGCACATGGCTGTATTGCTCAGCCGTTTATTTTACATCTTTTCCTAGTGTCTTCTCTCTTAGATGAAGAAGACAGATCTTTACTCATTCTTTAAGATTCTCCTCCTGGGTTTCACATGCCATGATCTTGAAGATCTTGGCTTTTCTTTCTGCCTCAGAGCCTTACAGGTCCTATGCACCCTTATGTGTCTGAGCAGTTTGTTTTGCCTGAAGTATTTTCTCCCCATCAGGTATTAAGACCAGTTTTCCACTTGTTTTTGAAAGCAAACACCTGAGCCTTGGCTTTTGATAGAAATTTCCTCTTTCTCAGGGGCCTTTCAGCATTCCCTAGGATCCCTAAGGTATGAAAGCAGAGTCCCTATCTCAGTTCAGTTCAGTTCAGTCACTCAGTCATGTCTGACTCTTTGTGACCCCATGGACTGCACCATGCCAGGCTTCCCTGTCCATCACCAACTCCCGAAGCTTGCTCAAACTCATGTGCATTGAGTCAGTGATGCCATCCAACTATTTAATTCTCTGTCATCCCCTTCTCTTCCTGCCTTCAATCTTTTCAAACATCAGGGTCGTTTCCAAAGAGTCAGTTCTTTGCATCAGGTGGCTGAAGTGCTGGAGCTTCAGCTTTAACATCAGTCCCTCATAGCTCAGTTAGTAAAGAATCCACCTGCAATGCAGGAGACCCCGGTTCGATTCTTGGGCCTAGAAGATCCGCTGGAGAAGGGGTAGGCTACACACTCCAGTATTCTTGAGCTTCCCTTGTGGCTCAGCTGATAAAGAATCTGCCTGCAATGTGGGAGACCCAGGTTCGATCCCTGGGTTGGGGAGATCCTCTGGAGAAGGGAAAGGCTACCCACTCCAGTATTCTGGCCTGGAGAATTCCATGGACTAAGTCCATGGGGTTGCAAAGAGTCGGACATGACTGACTGACTTTCACTTTCACTTTCCAATGAATATTCAGGACTGATTTCATTTAGGATTGACTGGTTTGATCTTGTTGCAGACCAAGGGACTCTCAAGAGTCTTCTCCAACACCACAGTTCAAAAGCATCAGTTCTTCGGTGCTCAGCTTTCATTTTGGTCCAACTCTCACATCCATACATGACTACTGGAAAGACCATAGCTTTGACTATGTGGCCCTTTGTCGGTAAAGTAATGTTTCTGCTTTTTAATGTGCTATCTAGTTTGGTCATAGCTTTTCTTCCAAGGAACAAGCATATTTTAATTTCTTGGCTGCACTCATCATCTGCAGTGATTTTGGAGCTCAAGAAAGTAAAGTCTGTCTTTGTTTCCATTGTTTCCTCATCTATTTGCCACGAAGTGATGGGGCCAGATGCAATGATATTAATTTTTTGAATGTTGAGTTTTCAGCCAGTTTTTTCAATATCCTCTTTCACTTTCATCAAGAGGCTGTTTAGTTCCTCTTCACTTTCTGCCATAAGGGTGGTGTCATCTGCATATCTGAGGTTATTGATATTTCTCCCAGCAATCTTGATTCCAGTTTGTGCTTCATCCAGGTCCAGCATTTCACCCAATGTACTCTGCATAGAAGTTAAATAAGCAGGGTGACAATATACAGCTTTGACATACTCCTTTCCCAATTTGAAACCAGTCTGTTGTTCCATGTCCAGTTCTAACTGTTGCTTCTTGACCTGCATAGAGAGGTTCCTCAAGAGGCAGGTAAGGTGGTCTGATATTCCCATCACTTGAAGAATTTTCCACAGTTTGCTGTGATACACACAGCCAAAGGCTTTGGCATAGTCAGTAAAGCAGTAGTAGATGTTTTTCTGCAATTCTCTTGCTTTTTCTATGACCCATTGGATGTTGGCCATTTGATCTCTGGTTCCTTTGCCTTTTCTAAATCCAGCTTGAACATCTGGAAGTTCTCAGCTGAAGTACTATTGAAGCCTAGCTTGAAGAATTTTGAGCATGACTTTGCTAGAACGTGAGATGAGTGCAATTGTGCGGTTGTTTAAACATTTGGCATTGCCTTTCTTTGGGATTGGAATGAAAACTGACCATTTCCAGTCCTGTGGCCACTGCTGAATTTTCCAAATTTGCTGGCGTACTTAGTACAGCACTTTCACAGCAGCATCTTTTAGGATTTGAAATAGCTCACTGGAATTCCATCACTTCCACTAGCTTTGTTCGTAGTGAGGCTTCTTAAGGCCAAAATCTACCCTCTCCACTGATTGCTCCTCCAGTTGCTTGTTTTAAGGGCATGAATATATGCTGCACAGTCGTGTCCAACTCTTTGCGACCTTATGGACTCTAGCCCACCAGGCTTCTCTTTCCATGTAATTTTCTAGGCAAGAAGACTGGAGTGGGTTGCTGTTTCCTTCTCCAGGGGATCTTCCCACTAGTTTTAAGACTTGCCTCCAAATATCAATGCATTTGCAAAGGTGAAAGGACTGGTTCCTTCTTAGCTCAATAGAGGAGTTGATCTTCCTAAGGCTGACCTACTTTCATATTGATGATGTCTTATTCAAGCACTTCCCAAGTGGAAGCTCTTCAAGAACTCTATTCATGCAGATTTAAGTAATAAGCAAATATAAATATATATTTAGACATAAAATATTTTATAAATGGAAGAAGAGGATTAGTTTTCAGACATGAAAACTGAAACTGCTTTATTCCCAGACTCCCTATTGTGTATTAGTATTTGCAGCTAGATCTATACCCAAGTAACATGAGAAAAGCTGGCAGTTGTTGCTCTGCTGTGAAGTCGTATTAGGTGAGTCAGCTAATTACATGCCACTTTCATAAATATGGCAGCTTTACTGAGCTGCTTGTTATGTTACTTGTTATGCGTACCAAGGATGAAGATTTAAGATAGAATACTGCGTCTTGCTATAGAAAGAAAATTTCTTCTCAAAAATGGTTTCACACTGATTCCTGATGTATAGACCAATTAATAGACTAATTATTTTATAATTTATGGCTGAATGTGTTTAAAGCTGGATTCAGGAATACTGATAAAGAACACCCAAAGAATAGCACTAAAATAGATTTAATATGTTAGCTTTACTCTCTCCTCTACTCCCAAACCTTTTAAAAACAAACTAGTTTTCATTTCATCTGTTCCCTTTCTCTTTCTTTGTGAAAGGAGTGCCAAGACTAAAGAAAGAATTAGAAAAGCAAAAGGCAATAAAATGAGTAATATGATAATACATAATCCAAAATAGAGCATGATCAATTTCTAAGTACTTATTTCAAAATCAGATTGGTTTCTCTAAAACTATTATTTATAATAGATTTGCATATTTATTTTATTTTTTAATTGAAGTATTACTGATTTACTATGTTGTGTTAATTTCTTCTGTATAGCAAAGTGATTCAGTTACACACATATATACTTTTTTAAATTTTATTTTCCGTTATGGTTTATCCTAGAATACTGAATATAATTTTCTGTGCTATACAATAGGACCTTGTTGTTTATCTATTCTATATGTAATAGTTTGCATCCACTAACCCAAAAATCACAGTCCATCCCTCCCCCACCTTCCCTTGGCACCCACAAGTCTGTTCTCTATGTCTGTGAGTCTGTTTCTGTTTCATAGATAGGTTCATTTGTGCCATGTTTTAGATTCCATATGTAAGTGATATCATGTGGCATTTGTATTTCTCCTTCTGCCTTAGTTCCCTTGGTATGATAATATCTAGTTGCATCCATGTTGCTGCAAATGGCATTATTTCATTCTTTTTATAGCTCAGTAGTATTCCATTATGTACATGAACCACATCTTCTTTATCCATTCATCTATTGATGGACATTTAGGCTGTTTCTGTGTGTTGGCTGTTGTGAATAGTTCTCTATGAACATAGGGGCACATATATCTTTTTGAATTATATTTTCATCTGGATATATGCCCAGGAGTGGGATTGCTGGATCATATATTATATTTTTGATTTTCTGAGGAACCTTACTGTTTTCCATAGTAGCTGCACCAACTTACATTCTCTCCAGTATTGTTAAGAGGGTTCCCTTTTCTCTACATCCTCTGTAGGATTTGTTATTTGTAGACTTTTTAATGATGGCCATTCTGACTGGTGTGAGGTAGCACCTTGTTGTAGTTTTGATTTGCATTTCTCTAATAATTAGCTGTGTTGAGCATCTTTTCATGTTCCTGTTGGTAAGCTGTACTACTTCTTTGGAGAAATGTCTATTTAGGACTTCTGCCCATTTTTTTATTGGGTTGTTTTTTTGTTGTTGAGTTGTATGAGCTGTTTGTGTGTTTTGGAAATTAAGCCCTTGTTTGTCACATAATTTGCAAATATTTTCTCCCATTCTGCAGGTTGCCTTTTCATTTTTTTTATGATTTCCTTTGCTATGCAAAAACTTTAAGTCTGATCAGGTCCCATTTGATTTTGTTATTATTTCTATTTTCTTGGGAGATTGACCAAAGAAAATATTGATTCAGTTTATGTTCGAGAATGTTTTGCCTGTGATCTCTTCTAGTTTTATGGTGTCTTGTCTTATATTTCAGTCTAAGTCACTTTGAGTTTATTTTTGTGCATGGTGTGACAGGGTGTACTAACTTCACTGATCTACATACAGCTGTCTAACTTAGCCAGCACCACTTGAAGAGAATGTCCTTTTCCCATTTTATATTCTTGCCTCTTTTATCTAATTTTAATTGACTGTGGGAGTGTAGGTTTATTTCTGGGCTGTCTATTCTGTTCCATTGATCCATATGTCTGTTTCTGTGCCAATAGCATGCTGTTTTGATTATTGTATCTCTGTAGTATTGTCTAAAGTCTGGGAGAGTTATACCCCCTGCCTTTCCTTTTTTCCTTAGGATTGCTTAGATTCTGGGTCTTTTATGGTTCCATATGAATTTTAGGATTATTCTAGTTCTGTGAAAAATGCCATGGATAATTTGACAGGGTTTGCATTAAATCTGTCAGAGAAGGCAATGGCACCCCACTCCAGTACTCTTGCCTGGAAAATCCCATGGATGGAGGAGCCTAGTAGGCTACAGTCCATGGGGTCGCTAAGAGTCGGACACGACTGAGCGACTTCACTTTCACTTTACCCTTTCATGCACTGGAGAAGGAAATGGCAACCCACTCCAGTATTCTTGCCTGGAGAATCCCAGGGACGGCGGAGCCTGGTGGGCTGCTGTCTATGGGGTCGCACCGAGTCGGACACGACTGAAGCGACTTAGCAGCAGCAGCATTAAATCTGTAGATTGCTTTGGGTAATATTGCTATTTTAACAATATTAATTCTTCCTATTGAAGGGTGTGGGATATCTTCCCATTTCTTTGAATAATCTTTGATTTCCTTTGTTCTTTCAATTGCTTGGTCAGGTTTATTCTAAGTATTTTTTTTTTGGGGGGGTGCAGTTTTAAAGGTTTTTTGGGTTTTTTTTTTTTTACATTTCCTTTCTGCTATTTCTTTGTTAGGGTGAAGAAATGTAACCAATTTCTGTATGTTAATCTTGTATCTGGCTACCTTGCCAGATTCATTTATCAGTTCTAGTAGTTTTTCTGTGGAGTCTTAGAATTGCATTTTTAATCTGAAAACATTTCTTTGAAGGTATGAATTTTCTTTGTAGGTGTATATAATATAGTGTGCTTACTATATGACTTAATGGTGTTCATCAGTTTGTCTATCCCCAAGTGATCCAGATGGTTGATTACACAGTAATTTGTAAATTTGCTGAGACAATCTCAATAGGTATCTAACACAGCTAATGAGGGGTGTAGGTCATTTTGCTAATAAGAAAGCCTTACAGATGACCAGGAGCCCCATCTTCACTCAGCCTGTTGCTAATTTTTCTTGTTGGTAGCATGTACAATTTGTGATGAAAATGATGTGCTGCAGCTACACTTTTTAATTAGGAGATTTAAGATGGTCTCAGGAGATAACCCCAGAGATAATCAGTGGTCTAGAGTTGTGTGTGTGTATGTGTGCTTTCTTTTATCTTAGACCATATCTTATACAAATTAGTAGTAAAAGCTCATGGAAAGATTATGGACTAGGAGATCTAAAGTATAACATGGCAGTATGTTATAAAAACTTGAAATTGTTTTTTTTCTTGAAAAGTTAAACAAAATCTAAAATACTGCTCTATTGAAATAACAGTGCAAAAACATTCAAAATCCTGTAATTATAGCTTTGTCTTTACCAGGTCTATCATTCTTTAATTCTTGTCAATGCCTTGCCCTTCCGCTTACTCATTCTCTTTTACATCTAACTCACTACACAAATAATGCAATTCTTAGCCCTCTCTGTATTGAACTGAGTTGAAAGGAATAGACTAGTTGAATGGGCTGAGTGACCAGCTGTGTCTATCTCCCTAAGCTGATATGCTTCTCTGTCTTCCTTGGCTGGTTTCTTATAAAGTATTATCAGTTAAGTATTATCTCATCTTATGACTTGTTTTATAGAGAATTCAGCTAGACAAACATCAGTTGGTAATTGGTTATATATCAGCTATTTACAGAAGAGCTCCATTTTAAAAATAACATGAGTTTGTGTCCTGTAGTGGGAAAGGTCAGTCACAACCATTTCTGCTCCATGCAGCTTCTGATAAGTCTGTATCTTTGCTCATTAGCAATGGATGGCTGTACCACTGTAATATTTTTGATAACCATTTTTATTTCCAAGGTTTGTGGGCAGAGGTGAGATACTACACGTACAATATGTTGGCATACTTAGAGCAATCCCATTTTTAAAAGGAGGCCAGAGATATTCTGGAAATGGTATTATTAGAGAGAAAAAAGGTATTATTTTACCCTATCTATTACTACCCTATAGAACCTATAGAACACAGATTCTCTTCCTAAACATGCAGGCATATATCATGATCCAGATATTTTTATCTTGTGTTTTATTACCCTAACATGTTCTGAGTTTATACATTATTAACATAAAAACGGAAACAGAATATTTTTTCAAAGGTGTTCAACATTTGTGGAGAAGCAATGGTGACCCACTCCAGTACTCTTGCCTGGAAAATCTCATGGGCTGAGGAGCCTGGTAGGCTGCAGTCCATGGAGTCGTGAAGAGTTGGACACGACTAAGAGACTTTACTTTCACTTTTCACTTTCATGCATTGGAGAAGGAAATGGCAACCCACTCCAGTGTTCTTGCCTGGAGAATCCCAGGGACGGGGGAGCCTGGTGGGCTGCCATCTGTGGGGTGTCACAGAGTCGGACATGACTGATGCGACTTAGCAGCAGCAGCAGCAACATTTGTTACGCTGATATTTTTTTTCTTTTGTGGTAAAAATGAATAGAAGCCGCATTTCACCTTATCAAATATGATTGTTTTAAAAACAAGTCATTAATATCCATAAAATACAAAATTTCAAGGTTCCTTTCATAGCATTCAATGCATACTTAGGTACAGTTCTAAATGAGTTGAACTATGTTGAGATCTTTCTAAATAACACTCAGTTTTTTAAAGGTAGGTTTATACAACAGTAAATATACAGGTATCTGGGTAAAGTTATAACTAGCGACTCTCTGAAATGTTTCTTGTTATATTCTCTTGGAATAGTTACAAAATATTTTACAATGCTTAAATATATATTAATACTATGGAGTTGAGAAATTTAGAATAATCATATTCAGAAAAACAGAAAAGCTATTGAAATGAACACATACTTTTAAAAACTTACAAAATTAAAGATGAAAAATGGGCAGAAAAATTTTTCCTTCTTCCCCTCTAGGTTCTTTGGCTGGTCTAATAAATAAATTGACATAAAACATATTTCCAGGAGAAAAACACTTAATTTTGTATATGTGGGATCCCCACAAAGATACAGGATTCAAAAGGCAGCCAGGAAATTGAAATTCATACACCATCCTAAGCTAAAGAATAGGGACCTGCAGCTTCAAAGAGGAGGAAGAGATTCACTGGACGAGGCAAAGAGCAGATGTTTGATAATCAGATGTTTGCTTTGCCTCTCAGATAAAATAAAATTTATCTGAAAGTTACCTCTGGTTAAAGCTCTCTTTCTGGTACAAGGCCCTATCTAAATCTTTTTTTTTTTTAATTTTATACTGCAGTATAGTAAGTGGATTTACAATATTGTGTTAGTTTCAGGTATACTGCAGAGTTGTTCAGTTATCTATGTATACATGTGTCTATTCTTTTTCAGATGCTTTTCCCATATAGATTATTACAGAATATTGAGTATAATTCCCTGGGCTATACAGTAGGTCTTTGTTGATTATTTTATTTATAGTAATATGTATATGGTAATCCAAACTCCCAGTTTATCCCTTCCCTCCCACCTTTTCCCATTGGTACCATTGTTTATTTTCGAAGTCTTCAGTCTGTTCATTGGTATGATTGGAAAGTATCAGAAATCAGTACTTGTTATACTCCTTTCCAGGAGTCCTCTTAAAGGTGAAGCACCTTTGCAGGAACACTTTTCCCAAAGCATTAGAGTAAAACAGAAGGTGTCTGTTAATCACAAAAGAAAAAACAAGTCACAGTTAAAGATTTGATGAGAAGTCATTATAATGCAATTGATAAGGAAATTTGATTATTTTTTGTGACATACATTTTTAGGTAATAACTGGAATTATGACTGAAAATTTTACATATCATATTTTTAGGAATTGTACACAATTTCTGGAGTACACATTAATAACATACATCTAGAGAAATATAACTTAAAGAAGGTTTAGTATTACTTCCTGCCTGACACTGCTTACCATGTAATTTAGCATCAAATAAACAATGTTTAACATCCTTTATATATATATATGATGAGAGAATAAATCTTTAGAGCTACTTCAGGGACACTCTTGAAAATGCCAATTATTTCAAGGGCAAAAATATTTCATTTAGAGTATGATTTGGGGAATTCAAATAGGATAATAGGTTATTGTGATATAATACTTAGTTATCCACATAACCAAAGTGACAACAAAATACTTTGCAGGCAGATACACAAAGTTAAATAGTTGTTAAAAAAAATAGCTCTTTTAAGAGAGAAGACTCAGTTTTCTTAAGTAATCAAATACTTGTAAATATAACATGAAGCACAATAAAATGATTTTTATAAAATATAGAATCTTTAGTCAGATTACTTAAAAGGGTAATGAAAAACCTTTCACAATCTTATGAAGGGCAGACCAGTAGTCTAAGGAAATTTTGTTAACAGATGAAAGAAAATTTTACACAAATATGCATATACTAATTGTTATTAAAGCTTATTTTTAAAAAGATTCATAAATTTATTCAATTTTACCCAACTTAACTACACAAGGCAAAATCCTCTCTTCTTCTTCCCTCCCCGCTTTTCTCCTCAACTTTGTACATCCATTTAGTTTCAAAATGAAAAAGCAGAAAATAAGAGAAATAATTGTTACTTTAGGACAAAATTAGTTTTTTTCCCCTTAATAAATCATATCTCTATACTTCATACCTTTTATCAAACACATCTTACCTTCTTGTAGAGTTTTAATTACATATATTAATTAGAATTCTTAAGTCTTGGAAATCTTAATATCTAATGAAAACTAAGTAAGAAATTGTGAACCGTCAGACTAATATTCCATAGATGAGCATTTTAGGAGTATATTGCATAATTTCTTGAAGCGCGTACACTTTCTCATAGTACAAATTTTTTTTTTTTAATGTGGCACAAGACATGTTACTGACAGGAGCAAATATCTTTAATTTCTTTGTAATTGAAAAGTGGATAAACCTATGTTCAATAATTGATGTTTCTGTCTTTTATCTTATTTGGAAATGACCTCAATGAATTTCCATCATTTAACTTAATATAGCAAAACTCTAAATTACCAAAGAGATTTAGGACACATAGTTCAGTTCAGTTCAGTTGCTCAGTCGTGTCCAACTCTTTGCGACCCCATGAATTGCAGCATGCCAGGCCTCTCTGTCCATCACCAACTCCCAGAGTCTACCCAAACCCATGTCCATCGAGTCGGTGATGCCATCCAGCCATGTCATCCTCTGTCGTCCCCTTCTCCTCCCGCCCCCAATCCTACCCAGCATTAGGGTCTCTTCCAATGAGTCAACCCTTCGCATGAGGTGCCCAAAGTATTGGAGCTTCAGCTTCAACATCAGACCTTCCAATGAACACCCAGGATTGATCTCTTTTAGGATGGATTGATTGGATCTCCTTGCAGTCCAAGGGACTCTCAAGAGTCTTCTCCAACACCACAGTTCAAAAGCATAAATTCTTCGGTGCTCAGCTTTCTTCACCATCCAACTCTCACATCCATACATGACCACTGGAAAAACCATAGCCTTGACTAGACGGACTTTTGTTGGCAAAGTAATGTCTCTGCTTTTAAACATGCTATCTAGGTTGGCCATAACCTTCCTTCCAAGGAGTAAGCGTCTTTTAATTTCATGGCTGCAATCACCATCAGCAGTGATTTTGGAGCCCCAAAAAATAAAGTCTGACACTGTTTCCACTGTTTCCCCATCTATTTCCCATGAAGTGATGGGACCAGATGCCATGATCTTAGTTTTCTGAACGTTGAGCTTTAAGCCAACTTTTTCACTCTCCTCTTTCACCTTCATCAAGAGGCTCTTTAGTTCTTCTTCACTTTCTGCCATAAGGGTGGTGTCATCCGCATATCTGAGGTTATTGATATTTCTCCCGGCAATCTTGATTCCAGCTTGTGTTTCTTCCAGCCCAGCATTTCTCATGATGTACTCTGCATATAAGTTAAATAAGCAGGGTGACAATATACAGCCTTGACGTACTCCTTTTCCTATTTGGAACCAGTCTGTTGTTCCATGTCCAGTTCTAACTGTTGCTTCCTGACCTGCATACAGGTTTCTCAAGAGACAGGTCAGATGGTCTGGTATTCCCATCTCTTTCAGAATTTTCCACAGTTTATTGTGATCCACACAGTCAAAGGCTTTGGCATAGTCAATAAAGCAGAAATAGATGTTTTTCTGGAACTCTCTTGCTTTTTCGATGATCCAGCGGATATTGGCAATTTGATCTCTGGTTCCTCTGCCTTTTCTAAAACCAGCTTGAACATCTGGAAGTTCACAGTTCACGTATTGCTGAAGCCTGGCTTGGAGAATTTTGAGCATTACTTTACTAGCATGTGAGATGAGTGCAATTGTGCAGTAGTTTGAGCATTCTTTGGCATTACCTTTCTTTGGGATTGGAACGAAGACTGACCTCTTCAGTCCTGTGGCCACTGCTGAGTTTTCCAAATTTGCTGGCATATCGAGTGCAGCACTTTCACAGCATCACCTTTGAGGATTTGAAATAGCTCAACTGGAATTCCATCACCTCCACTAGCTTTGTTTGTAGTGATGCTTTCTAAGGCCCACTTGACTTCACATTCCAGTATGTCTGGCTCTAGGTGAGTGATCACACCATCGTGATTATCTGGGTCATGAAGATCTTTTTTGTACAGTTCTTCTGTGTATTCTTGAACTCCTTTCAGGCTGTGTTGAAAATCAGCAGCTGCTGCAGCACGTGATTTAATCCTTGTAGAGGTAGATGGTAAGTGCCAATTTGTAGTCGACATGTAACTTCCATCCCAAAATTTTAGCCAAGAATCAGATACAACAGAACAGAGCTCACTAGTTCATAGGTAACAGCTGAATCCAAATTGTGTCTCTGGAAGGTGGAACAAGGGAAGTTCACCTACTCAAATGGCTAAAGCATTTTACTAATTTTTGTGGAAAAGATTTTTAAGATTTGTATTTGTCCTTGACAAGTAATCTTATGGGAGCTGTGGATTAAATTTTGAGGAAGGGAAAATTTATAGCAGTTTGTATTTTCAAAAGCCTTTTCTCCATCCCCCCTTGTTTACTTCTGTCTCAGATGATTGTGGGCTGTGTACTAGTTATCTCTCTGGGGTGTTTACATTTGAAAGATATGGAAGATTTACATCTTCAAGGGACAAAGAATGCATGTTGTCTCCAAGGAGTGCTGGAGTGCGTTTATTATCCAAAGTCTAGAATAATTACTACTTTCCTTCTTTTTAGAACATTTGTTTCAATGTCTCGATCTTTTACAGTGTGTGCAAGCATTTTGAGATCAAAAGGGGAGGTTTGGAGGTTGGTAAAGATAGATGTATTTTGCTTTGCTTCTAGAAGGTTTATTAGACAAGGACTGTTGATTTTAATTCCTCAAAGAGTTGGGTTGCAGCCTGAGTGATATCAAATGGCTGGTTCACCCATTCAAATACATTATCTTAATTTGCCCCCTTATATCAAGGAGATTTCCAAAGAAGATGGAAATCAAAAGATTTCTATGTGCTGGAGTTTAGGGTTTAACGGT
Source organism: Giraffa tippelskirchi (assembly GCF_054371585.1). NCBI lineage: Eukaryota > Metazoa > Chordata > Mammalia > Artiodactyla > Giraffidae > Giraffa > Giraffa tippelskirchi. Next base: position 75,733,513 of record NC_137275.1, on the reverse strand, counting down.
GTATGCCTTTTAAATTTTTTAATGTTTTTCTTTTTTTTTTCTCCTTGACTGTACAATTCAATCTTCGATCAACTCACCTCAGGAGGAAAAACCTCTACTATTGCTTCTCTTAGCCCCTGAATACTGGCCTCACTCAGCCTGATCCTTTCCCTGATTATTTAGGAGGGCCTGGGCCATTAAGAATGCCCCTTCTCCCCACAGGGAACTGTCTGTTTTCTCTGTCAACTACATTATATCCAAAATAATGTTTATGGTCGGGAGAATGCATTTTAGCAGTGAATCAGAGTCCCTGTAAGAGGGACTGTGAATGTGCAACTGATCTTTTTAATGCCTCTCTCAATTTGTGAAAGTGGAGGTAAAAGGACTTTGTAATTTACTTGAACTACTGCCATCCATAAACACCAATTCTTTGCATTGGGGGACCAGAATATATTTGCGTTGCAGAGGAAAGGCTGAAGCCAGCAGAACCCAACCCAATTACAGGGCCCTGGAAAAGTAGGAGTTGTTGTAAGAAGCAGTGAAGCCAGCCCTACCACCTATCCCAAGTGATGGTGCTAAATTCACTTCCTGGCTTTCAAGATTTACACAAGTATTCTTTATACCCTGGGCCTAGTGATCTGGACAGAGTTATTCTCTGCAAATCTTAACAGGAAAGGGAAGTTGAAACAGGCAGATGTGGCTGAGCAAGACAAAAAGAATACTTTATCTGTTGTTGTTGTTTTTTAATATAGGGGAAACACAGCAAAACTTGTCTAAAGAGACACCAGCCTGGTGACAGCAATGAACTCACCAGTCTGTGAGACCAGTTTAAACAACAAGCTTATGGGATCTGTGCCTGTATTCAACCCTATGATTTTCCTCTTTATGACAAACAGCACAAAAGGAAACAAGAATATTCATAACAAATCTTTACCAGAGTCACTATACCCAAGATGGTCATTCACACAAATATTTTCTCCTGCTAATCTAAATCTAGAAAAAGAAAAGAACTCTCCCTACTCTTGTTTCCACCACATCCTGCAGGCAGAGATCCAGGAAACTGATGTGGTAAGAGCTCTTACCTTCTACCAGAGCTTCCAGGATCTCTCAGCTGCAGCAGCCATGGAACAAACGATGTCCAGCCAAAGGAGAGCCCCACAGTGGGCGCCACACTACTGGGGAGGAAACATTTTCCTTTCATTCCTTATAGGTTCTTTGGTTGGTCTCGTAACTAGATTTTGACATAAGACAGATTAACAGGAGAAATACAAATTTGATTTTATACATATGGGAGCCCCACAAAGATATGAAACTCAAAGGCAGTCAGGCAATTGAGGCTTATATACTACCCTGAGCTAAAGAATAGGATAGGGGCCAGAGTTTCAAAGGGGAGGAGGGCGATTCACAGGAAGATGAGAAGAACAGATGTTTGGTAATCAGATGTTTGCCCCGCCATGCAGATGAAGCTTTCAGATTAAAAAAAATAAAGTTATCTCTGGTAAGAGCTCTTTCTGGTACAGGCCTCTAAATCCATGCTCTTTTTGGCAGTTGTGGAAGAGGTAAAAAGCTACTCCTGAGTCTGCTGGGACTCGATTGCCTTCACTTCAAGTAATCCACCTGCCAAAGTGTTACATTTTAGGGTACATATTCTGCTTCCCTTCAAATGCAGCCAATCACCACCACATAGACTCCTGTTTCTTATAGAGCCTACTCATTTCTCTCCATCCAAACCGCATAATTTCCAAGCAAATACCCAGATAATCTTCTTTGATCTAAAAACTTTTGATTATTTTTTAATTTAAGGAATTTCTTTATAACCCCAATATTACATTTTAAAAATAAACAGTAACTCCCTAATTAAATATCCAAAGCAATGTTGCAATTCTCCCCTCTCATGTTTGTTTCTCATTTTCTTAAACTAGGATTCCAAATAAGATGAAATAAGATTCTTAAATTGTAATTTTCTAATGCTCTCTCAAGTCCTTTATAGGTTTCCCAAAACTTGTTTTTCTTGCAAAATTTACCCGTTGAAGTAGTTATTTGTCCTGTATCATTTCCCACAGTCCAAAATTGGCTGATTTCATTCAATGATGTGAACTTGTTTTCAGTCTCTTATATTTGCTGTGAACTGTCAGTTCTAGTGATATTTAGATTTCAATGAAATTCTAATGTTTGGCAAAGATATTTTTATAGGTGTTGATATGTCTGCCATCAGGGCACATGTATGTGGTTATGTCTCTTCATGTCACAGTGGCAAGCCGTTAATGATCCTTACCTAGATTCCTTGTAAAAAAAGGTGATAGAATTCTAATCCATTCCTTTCTTAGAAGAAAAGACTGTATCTACATAAAGAAAACCTGTGGTCATCAACTATTTGTTTACCCTAGGGTACAGTTCTTACCGGAAAGGCAAGATACATGTTTGAGGATTTTCCTGTGACAGATTTTTCCTGCTCGATTCTGATTCCAATTCCTTGCTTCCAACTATGCAGTCCATCTCCTACCTCTGCTGTGCTTTCGTCATACTGTCCCATCCTAGTCTGACCCCTGGGTAGCACTTTAATGAATATTTAGAGCCAACAGGCTATGTGTGAAGGATATGGTAGGATGGTGAAATTATACTGCAGCACAAGACTGGACAGAAAATAGGAAGCTGAGCATCATAACCCCTATTTTTAAAGAATTTTGAGTAATTATCTTTTATACTGCCACTTAATCCCCACTATTTCCTTAACGCTCACTAGTTTCTCTTTTTTTTTTAATACGCACTAGAGAATTTATCAGTGTTTTGATAAACAAAGGCAATTCTCACTTGTGTTTTGACTAATACTTTTTGTTTTTTTTTTTCCTTCTGGGTAAACTTTTATAGTATAAAGGGTACAAAGGGCCCATAGAACATACAATGCTTGTGGATAAACTTCTTTGATGGATTTCAGCAATCAAGTTATGAGACAATTTTGTTTACAAGGAATAGACTGTTAACTGGGTCCTAAAGGAAGTCAAGGCATAGTCAGGGATATGACAGAATTTCCTGTTTGCTCAGTTTCTACAATCTGTAGAACATTTTGAATCCCAAAATTCTTTTGGGGAAGTAGCTCAGGATAGTGGTTAAGGGCAGAGTCTAGAGTCTCCTCTGCTAGTTTGAGCAAATTACTAAACCTCTTTAAATCCAAATTTTCTTGGGAAGATGTGGTTAAGGATATTCTGCCTTATGGGAGGTCTATGAGCTATTTCTACTTCATGTAATGTAATACAGGTAAATACCTTAATGATAGCTTATTAATATTAATTTATCTTTATTTTAATGAAATCAGTAGTCTTATTCTCTAAAGAACAACATTTAAAGTCTTAGCAGTCAGACTTGTGAAATCAACATATATTCCTTTAGAGAATAACGATATCTGAAAATATAGGCCTCTTCTTATGACATGTTGATACTTATTGACCATCCTGGTATTTGTTTCACTTGTTTCCACTTTTCCCCATTTATCTAAGTATCTTCATTTCTGCCTCATCACTTGGCCTCTTTAAAATTATATCTGTGGTTTCTCAAGCCCTGACCCACAAGTGATGTATTTTACTTTAAAAACTGTAGATATTTGAAGTGTAATTTTAAGGATTAGGTAAATGAATGTACTTTTAAAAATAAGCAGTTATTAAATACTTGCAACCTAAGTAAATCATTATTTAAAATTAATAGGGGTGGTTTTCGCTTGAACCCAATACATGATCAATCTAGCCAAAGAATTCATTACTTGGATGAACTTTGAAAGGTGCAACAGACACACCCAAGTACACACATATCCAATAACATTCACCAGTCTTAGTTGTACAGTTAACACCTTACTTGTGGTAGAAAGCAAGTCAGTTCTGCATATTGACTTGTCCAGTCTGTATCAAAATCTTTAAACAAATTTAAGTTAGAGAAATAAAGCTCGAAGAGCTTAAAATGATACTAACAGGAAATTTACCTTATTATCCTCATACTTGACTATCACTAAAAGTTAATCTAAATACTAATGAGAAGGATAATGACGTCACTGGCTCCTCCCAATGAAAAAATGGTATTGTTGCCGCGTTTTATCACCAAGGCTATTTGATGCTTAGAGAAAGCTAGAGAAACATGCCCAACATCATGAAAGATCTGGAATCTTTAGCAGCTAGGATCTGAACTCAAGTCTTGTGATATTACAGTCCTTATATCTAACCACCAATCAGCAGAACTTGTATTCCTGACATTACCAAAAGGTAAAACCCTGAAAACACCACCTTTATTCCATGTTTAGAAGTAAAGTATTTTAGGGAAGGTTTATATTACCTTATTTCACTTGTAAACAACTAGGACTTTTTAGATCAATTAAGCAAGAGTTGGGCAGAGGAGGATGACCTATAAAATTCTCTGCCCAGCTAATTTAAGAATGGGCTTTAGTTTGACCTTTTCTCACTGTCAGCCATTTCTTATCACTCTCCCTACCTGTCAGTCATTCACATGATGAAAACATGGGGAGATGTTATTTACATCAGACGTGTGCGTGCAAAACCGCTTCAGTCATGTCTGACCCTGTGCGACCCTATGGACGGTAGCCTGCCAGGCTCCTCTGTCCATGGGATTCTCCAGGCAAGAATCCTGGAGTGGATTGCCATGCCCTCCTCCAGAGGATCTTCTTGACCCAGGGATCGAACCTGCATCTCTTACGTCTGCTGCATTGGCAGGCAGGTTCTTTAATACCACCTGGGAAGCCCCACATCAGGCATAGTTTTAAATAGAAGCCACATTGACTGAAGGACTATTTGATATATTTGAGTAATTCTATATAGGCTCATGTTGCTTCCTTGCTTTTTCAGTTTTCAATGACTCCTTTATATAATTCCTTTTCTGGAATAAATGCAAAGCAACAAAAGGTATTTAATGAAGAACAATAATAAAACATGATCATTTCAGGTTGAATTTGTGGTATCCTATTTCTTTTTTTTTTTTTAATTAGTTTATTTATCTATTTTTTAACTTTACAATATTGTATTGGTTTTGCCATACATTGACATGAATCCACCATGGGTGTACATGTTTTCCCCTTCCAAAAACCCCCTCCCACCTCCCCCCCATCCCATCCCTCTGGGTCATCCCGGTGCACCAGCCCCAAGAGCCCTGTATCATGCATCGAACCTGGACTGGTGATTTGTTTCACATATGATAATTTACATGCTTCAATGCCATTCCTATTTCTGACCAAATATTTGATTTTTGTTCCTCCAAATATGTACAGTTTCAATCTTGAAATTTCAGTTTTCTTTGCCATCATTAGAAATAAAGTATAAAATATGTATGCTTTTATATTATAAATGGCTATATAAGTTAAAAGCTTACAAAAATATATGTATAACTGCCCAACAAATAGTACTCTTAATATTTTGTTGTGCCTTTCTCCAGTCTGTTTCACCTTTGTATCTGAATTCTACCTATTATATCTATAATATATACAACACTTATATACTGCTAAACATTATAAAAGAGGTTATTTTCATATAACTTATGTCACAGTAATAGATGCTTTCATAATTATCTATTGAATAGCTGAATGATAATTTTTCTATCTTTTCATCATCTATTAGAATATTTAGGTTAAGAATTTTTTATTCTGTCATTGATCCTATTAAAAACACCTTTGTTCTCTAGCTTTGGACTGTTTTCTGAATGGTAGATTACTTGGCAAAAAAAAAAATCATATATTTTTAGGGTAAATAACACATGTAGCCTCAATGTTTTACCAAAGGCACTGTATAGTTTAGAATGTTATCAGTAATATTAAAGAGTGCCATTTTTTACCACATCTCTGCCAGTACTGTGTAAAAGATTTTTTTCAAAATATGATCGTGATTTTCAGAAGTAAATAATGGTACCGCTTCATAATCTTTGATTGCTTTTCATTTAAATATTAGGGTGAAGAAGGAGCCTCCCAGGAAGGAATTCTGGAAGATATGCCTGTGGATCCTGACAATGAGGCTTATGAAATGCCTTCTGAGGTAAGAATTTATATATATAAAACTCCAAACAGAAAGCGTAAAAGTTCAAATTGGGTCTAATAATCAGTACCCCAAGTCTGTCACCTTCAGATTTCCCTTACCTTTGTTCTTAAAGAGAATGACTTGCTCTCTAGATGCACAAGTTGGCCAGATCCAAGACGTCTAGCGTGTGGACAACTTGCAAGCTGTGAATCGTTTTTACATTTGTAAAGAGTTATTTTTTAAAAAGGCAGCAGCAGTGACAGAGACCATATGTGCACCACATAGCCTAAAATATTTTCAGCCTGGCCCTTTACAGAAAGAGTTTGCTGATCCCTACATTAAAGAATTATTTTACTAGAAACTTTACCTTCTAAAACAAATCCCCAAATGGAAAGTTAGAGAAATCAACTAAATACCAAGAGAATGTAATTATTATTGATCATACATTTCCAGCTGGATGTGTGCATAGTAAATCAAAATTATAGAGTAGAAATATGATAAATGGATGGTTTTTAATAATGGATATATTTCAGTCTAGCATTCTAAACAGCATGATTTAAAGTTTCTTTAATAGAAAATGTTTCAGAAGGGAAATTAGAAAATACCTTTAGATGAATGACTGACTCAGGAAGAAACAGAAAATCTGAATAGATTTGTAACAAAAATATTGAATTATTAAAAAAAATAAAAACCTAGCCATGAAGAGAATTCCAGGACTAGATAGATGCCTTCACTGGTAAATTTTGCCAAACATATAAAGAAATATCAACTAATTACAATTAATGTCAATTAACTTATCAAAAAAACAGAGGGAGCACTAATTCTGTGAGAACAATATTACCTTGATATCAAAATGAGACATCACCATTAAAACCTGAGTTAAAGTGTGTTATAGTAGGGTTATTCTTCTTCATGGCATTTTTTAAAAGTATATTGATAATCTGCCGCTTGTAGAAACAGACTAAATTGTTTATTTTCCTAATTTTACCAATATTCTGGGTTTTTTTAATATCGGATTGGCAAAAAAGTTCATTTGGGATTTTTCTGTATGATCTTATGGAAAATCCCAAACAAACTTTTTGGGCTCCCAATGCATGGCACAATGCTAAACACTACAGAGAATACAAAAGTATTTGCTAGTACAAGAACACAAGGAGTTTACAGTTTAGTATGTTTGATAAAAAAAAATACAAATGTATCCTTTCATTTATTTATCATGATACCCTTGACAAACATTACTGCCTTTTATGCACGAGGCATCACAGGGGCAAAAATATACACCATGCACAAAGTTAGTATTATACAAGATTTTTCTTAGATCAATCAGAGTAAGTTTTATAGAAGAGGTGTTGGTGATCTGGCTGGGAAGGGGTGGGCGATGTGACAGGTCAAAATGAAGGAAGGACATTCTAGCACAAGAAAATCTCCAAGGCACACATGCCTGGGAATCCAGGTGGATATGTCTGAGGCACAGTGGGTAATTAAACGTGATTCAAGCTCTGAGAATAGTGACAGATGAAGGCTGCAGAGATTGGCCCAAGATGACTTGTGAAATACTAGAAAAACCTAGCCATAAAAGTTTGTACTTTATTCAGAAAGCAGCTTGAGTATTAAAAGCATGTTTGTTTTTAAGCAGGATCCTGATATTATTAGAGTTGTTCTTTAGGAGGACTAATTTGGCCTCTTTGGTTAAGACCATTAATATTTTTATTGTACGTGTTATTCAAATATTGTAGGGGAAAGGAAGAGCTTTGAAATAGAAATAATTAAAGCTGCAGATGAAGATGAAATTTCCAATTGGGAAGTAAAAGGAGAGAAAATGTGACTTGTCTTTATGTGTCTTAATTTCTTTCTAAAAAATTACCTGATTTGGTTCTCACACATCAGTTGGAGAAAATGAGAGTCAGGTAAGACAGACTAGCTACTTTGTCCTACAGGACCAGGTCATAGATCGTTAAACAGCACATCTGGAAGTAGAATTCAGATATCTAACTCTGACTACCACCCTAATTAATTCACTTTTGTATTTGACAGGCAGGTGAAACTATTAAAAAGAAAATTGCATTGGATGTAGGAGAATAGTTCCAGAACTGTAGGACTATATCCTTTTTTCAAAATGGCAAGCCATGTCCTATCCCATTTTCCCTGAAGCCCTTGATTACTGGTCACTTACACTAAACTTCATGTTGCCTTTCTGATTTTCCTTATACTAGGAAGGGTATCAGGACTACGAACCCGAAGCCTAAGGGATATCTTTGCTCCCAATTTCCTGAGACCTGCTGACAGATGTTCCATCCTGTACCAGTGCTCAGTTCCAACATGCCCAGTCATGACATTTTTCTCAAAGATTTCACAGTGTGTTTTGAAGTCTTCCATCAGCAGTGATCGGATTATCTGTACCTGCCCCACCAACTCAGCATTTCGGTGCTTCCCTCTCACTGAATAAATGGTAGCAGGGTCTTTGTGTACTGTGGATATTGTGGCTTCAAATATAAAATGTTAAAACAAATTAAAAACACCTAAGTGACTACCACTTATTTCTAAATCTTCACTATTTTTTTGTTGCTGTTGAAAAATTGTGAGTGATTTACTATCATAGATTATAAGATTTTATGGTGTCTTTTAATGATTCTAAAGAATAATGATGTATTGTGAAATTTGTTAATATATACAATACTTAAATATGTGAGCATGAAACTATGCACCTATAAATATTAACTATAAAATTTTACTGTTTTGTGGTATGTTTTATTAACTTGTGTTTGTACATAAAATGGTGAAAATTAAAATAAAATGGTATCTCATTACAAAAATTTTATCCCCTTTCACTTTAATAATAAAACCATGCTTATAAACAACATGAAATGAGAACTAACACAACTAAAAGTTCTTAACAGTCATTTGAAGGAGGAGGAATTTTAGAAGTGTTTAAAAAAGATGAGATGAAATATTAACCCTTTTCTGAGGAAATTTCCTGAAGCAACACTGTCCCAAGTTTGTTTTTATATGCACTAGTACCTTAAGAGGCTCTACTAAAAAACTGGGTTCCCCTCCTACACTGTTGGTGGGGATGTAAGCTGGTGCAGCCACTATGGAAAACAGTATGGAGATTCTTCAAAAAAACAAAAATAGAATTATCATATGAGCCAGCAATTGCACTCCTGGGCATATATCCAGACCAAACTATAATTCTAAAAGATACATACACCCCTATATTCATAGCAACCATTCACAATAGCCAAAACATGGAAACAACCTAAATGTTCATTGACAAGAGGGATGAAGATGAAGATGTGGTACATATACATAATGAAATACTACTCGCCATGAATGAAATAATGCCATTTGAAACAACATAGATGGACCTAGAGATTATCATACTAAGTGAAGTAAGTCAGAGAAAGACAAATACGGTATGATATCAGTTATATGTGGAATCTAAAATATGACACAAAGGAAACTACTGTTATCTATGAAACAGACTAATGCATTAATATGTAGAGAACAGACTTGTGGTTGCCGGGGAGGAGGGTAGGATTGGGAGTCTGGGGTTATCAGATACAAACTATTACATATAGAATGGATAAACAACAATATCCTACTGTATAGCACAGGGAACTATATTCAATACACCAGGATAAACCATAATGGAAAAGAATATACGTACGTACACACACACACCTGAATAATTTTGTTGTACAACAGAAACTTAACACATTTGTAAATCAACTATACTTCAATAAATAAAAACAAAAACTGAGTTCTATAGAATAGTGAAGTATAAGATACTTTTGATGATGTCCTCTTTGGATATTCATAAGGCATATTAGCACATTAGAGGCTTTGAGAGAACTTAACTTTAACCTAGCATTTTCTTTTTTTTTTTAAACAAATGTTTTTCCTTCTAGGAAATACCTTTTAAACATCTCTGGGAACTACCAAAGAATTGCCTTAAGATCTCTAGATTTATGAAAATTTCCTGGATGCCTTTGAATTCTGCTAAACATATGAATTCCAGGATATTTCTCTAGAAAAGTTTATTTCCTTCTTTTTTTTTTTTTTTAATTAGGGAAGATCTGTTAACTCCACATGGGTACTGACAATAAATTTGCCTGTCAAAAGACCTATACAAATCAATCTTTTGATTTATCTTTTTAATTATTCAGGAGAAAAATAGCATAGTCCCTTTAAAAAGTCACCAGTAGAAAATATAATTTTAAGAAACTATTCTAGAAGTGCTATATGCAATCATGAGTAATGTGATGTATATTAGGCATTGGCAAGGAAGCAAGTTAGGATGAATATAATGATTATAAGCCTGATATCACAGAAACTTTCCTTTTTACATAATTGGAAACAGACTACAGAGAATGTTAAACTGCTGTATAGTCAAACTGGAAAATGGTAAGTCTCTTGTTTTATTAGATACATTAATGAAGAAACCACATGGAAAATGAGATCTTTTTGTATAAGAAGCCTTCTATTCTAGCACTAATATGTGCCTAGAAAACACCATGGGAAGATATACACCAGTAGTGTATTCTGAACAAAGCACTTAAAAAGTAGTGCAAGGCACATAAGCCTTGTCAGGAATCTTGTCTCACAGCCACTGCTAAGACAACTACCTCACAAGTGGCCTGATGGTTAGCTTGCTCTCAAGTTTATTTTGCAGACCTCATGCCCCCAAATCCGAGTTATTTAGCCTCATATGCTCCATTGCACTTGAGCAAAACAGGTCAAGATAGGCTTTGGCCACACTTAGCAGTACAACAATCAAATATATGGTTTGACATTCCAAGTCAGATATTTTTCAGAAGCTCCCCACCAGCAATGAGATATATTAATATTCCCTATCTTGGCTTATCCAGTGGGTAACTATTGGATCAGCACTCATGGCACGCATACACAGACACAATATACACACTTCAAGGACCATCATAGTGCTTCCCCATCCATATTGAGGAAGAAAAACACAATTTTCTAACTGAAAACTTGACAGACTCCTTGTCTACTGCATGACTTTTTATCTGGCATGAATTCATCCTACTGTGTTCTGTCTTGGCAAAGAGTACACAGGGCTGGTACCTCCCTGTTTGCTCTGTCCCTGGAATTTGAACTGGAGATAACTTTGTTTAATTACTGTATGTCAAATATAGATGCGATTGATCAATAGTAACTTGATTTATTCTCAAACAGCTCTAAGTTCCATTCCTGTCCTCACTTTATACATGAGCAAACAGGAGTACCTGCAGGCTAAGTAACGTTCCCCGAGCCACAGAGCTGGGAAATGGCCAAAGCAGAAGTCCGATGAATACGGGGCCAAACTGTGCTTTCAGCCCCTAGCCACATCATTTTTCAGAGTGAGGATACACAAATATGTCAGTATCCCACTGAAGTCCAGAGAATGGGGAAGTAGCCTTGCTTTTCTACATATAATTATTACTATATTTCTAGTCTTCTTCAGGTGTCTGTCTAAAATAAATGATATTCATATATATGGAGATTTATTTCTAATTCTAGGAGAAATCAGCTCCTGATACCCTTATCAATCTTTCCTTATAACTAAACTATGCATATCATGTCATTAGAACTAAGTTATTTATTTTCAGTAGAAGAGAAAAATATCAACATAGTAACAGTAGATTATAGTAAGGCAGGCTTTTTCATCTTCCTATTGCATCATGGGTACTTTGCTTCCATCAAATGGCTAAAGTACATATACAAAGTATAAATAAAATGTTTTCAATTATACATATTTATTAATGGATGAATTTATAAATGAACAAATGAAAGTACATGAATTAATAACATTTTTTAATTATATAAGCCTTGATTTTCTAAGTGTATTTTGTGATATAGTAATGCTATGTTTTATTCTTTGAGTAAGCTTACTTTCAAAAATCAAAATGCAATAGAATAGCTATAATACCAAAACTATTTCTAAATTTTATTTTAGCTTCAATATCTCCTATTTAATTATCTAAGATTTTCTTTTATGTTTGTTTTCTACTGCCTTTGATTATTTTAAATCCAGTAGCACAGATGGCATATTGGAAGCAGTTAAAAAACATTCCTTCAGAAAGTCTAGTTTGAGCCTCTAGTAGGTTTTGCTGATGTAATATACTTCTAAAATCAGATAGGATTGCATAGGGGATTTCAAAAGTTGATCCTGCAAATACAGTTAATATTCTTGAGTAGCTCTTATGAACCTTATGAAAATGTATCCTCAGATTCCCTTAAAGGTCAGTGACCAGAAATCCCCACCGTTTCTATGGCAACACAGCAAGATATGGTGCCTTGGAAATGTGCTGCATTTTAATTAGGTTCCTCTAGGGTTTCCTAACTGCCTTTTGCAGGTGAACTAAATACCAGGTTGCTTTATGTCTTGCAGTGAGATGAAAGCTAGACCATCTGTAAATGTCAAAGCAAAGCTGGGCTCCAGTAAAGTCAAATCTAAACAAATATAGTGGCAAGTCTATGTGTTTATCTTAGAAAAGAATACAATATTCTTTACCTAAAATAATCAGGGGTGTTTGCTTAATTAGCTTGGCAGCAGTAGTAGTGAGGATCCTAGATTCTAAAACTAGACTATGTAGATTTGACTCCCAGTTATGTTATTTACTACCTGTGTTACTTTGAACAAGTTACATAAGCTCTTGATGTTCCTGTTTTCTTGTCTGTAAAAATGCAGAAGACAGTAATAGTACCTCCAAGCAGTGTTGTGTGGATTATATGAGTTAATATAAGTGGAATGCTTAGGACTATGACTTACCTATGATAAGTGATCAATGAATCAGTGATGCTATTAGTAGTAGTAGTACAAGTGGCGGTGGTGGGGTGGTGGTGGTGGTAGTAGTAGGGGACACTATATTTTTAAAGGTAAATAAATATTTTAAATGTTTAGATATATTCCTAATTTATATCCAATATAAAAATTATAATAGCCAATGCAGTCTTGAAAAATAAGAACAAAGCTGGAGGCACCATACTCCCTCACTGTAAAATTACAGCAGTCAGAACAATATGGTATTGGTATAAAAACAGACAGATCAATGGAACAGAATAGAGATCCCTAAAATAAATCTGTGCATATAAGGTCAGTTAATCTACAACAAAGAAGCCAGGAATATACAATGGTGAAAGGATAGTCTCTTCAATTAATGATGTTGGAAAAACTGGACAGACACATGCAGAAGAATGAAACTGGACTACCATCTTACACTATACACCAAAACTGACTCAAAATGGTTGAAAGACTTGAATGCGAGACCTGAAACCATAAAATTCCTAGAATAAAAAGCATGAGCAGTAAGGCCTTGACATCACTCTTGGCAATTATATTTTTGATTCAAAAGAAAATAATAAAAGTAATAAAAGCAAGAAAAAAAAAAGTGTGACCATATCAAAATAAAAAGCTGCAAGCAAAGGAAATCATCAGCTAAATGAAAAAGCAATCTACTGAACTGGAGAAAACATTTGCAAATCATATATCTGTTAAGAGGTTAATATGGTCCAAAATATACAAAGATAGAGCTCAATAGCAAATAATTCAAATAAAAAATCAGCAGGAAATCTGAACAGGCATTTTTCCAAAGAAGACATAAAGATGGCCAATATGGTTATGAAAAGGTGAATCATCATTAATCATCAGGGAAATGTACATCAAAATCACCAGGATATCACCTCATACTTGGAATGGCTATCGTCAAAAAGACAAGAGATTGAGACTTCCCTGGTGGTCCAGTGGTTCGAAATTTATCTTGCAATGCAAAAGACACAGGTTTGATCCCTGGTCAGGGAACTAAGATCCTAAATGCTGCAAAGCAACCAAGCCCGTGTGCCATAACTAAAGAGTTTATGCACTTCAGTGAAGATCCTGTATATTGCAACTAAGACCCAACACAACCAAATAAATAAAATAAGGAGTATTAAAACATAAGTTCTCATCACAACAAAAAACATGGTGGTAATGTATGTTAACTAGACTTATTGTGATCATTTCACAACATATACCAATATTTATCCTTATACTGTACACCTGAAAATAATGTAATGCTATGTGTCAATTATATCTCAATAAATAAAACAGTGATCAAGATTAGGGTGATGGTTGAGTCATGGCTGGACACACACAGAGCCACTCTGGAGACTTGAGCAGAGACTATTTACCAAGAGTTACGGGAGGATTTTAATGGTTGAATAACCAGTATGGATATTTGTAGAATATCACTTAGCATCAAAGAAAGTTGAGCAAACATAACTTACTAAGAGATAAATATGTACCGAATCCAAACACTGTATTCATGGAACACATCTGTCTTTAGACACAGCTATACTCATCAAGTCACACATCTTCACATTCAAGTGATATGTTTTTTATATTTATCTTTATATGTATAATCATATATTCACTAATTTTGGTTCTGGTCACAGAAAAAAAAGACATGTATATATATATGTGTGTGTGTGTGCGTATATATATATATATATATATATATATGTATGTATGTATGTATGTATGTATATATGGGCTTCCCTGATATCTCAGTTGGTAAAGAACCACCTGAAATGCAGGAAACCCCAGTTCGATTCCTGGGTAGAGAAGACCTGCTGAAGAAGTGATAGCCTACCCACTCCAGTATTCTTGGGCTTCCCTTGTGGCTCAGCTGGTAAAGAATCTGCCCACAATGCAGGAGACATGGATTTGATCCCTGGGTTGGGAAGATACCCTGGAGAAGGGAAAAGCTACCTACTCCAGTATTCTGGCCTGGAGAATTCCATGGACTGTATAGTCCATGGGGTCACAAAGAGTTAGACATGACTGAGCAACTTTCACTTCACTTCTTCATATATATATATATATATATATATATATATATATATATATATATATATATATGGTCTAAAATAGATTTTGTACTAACCACAAGGTGAAAGGAGAAAAACAGGCACTTGAATTTCCATTCTTTTCACAAATCTCATTCATTTTCCATTATCTTTCCCAATACTGCTCTCATTTGATAATTTTCATTTTTTACCCCAAAGGAGGCAACATTTTACACAAAACTGTTTGGATTACACAAAATGCAACAGAAATACCAATAGTCATAAAGGAAAATATTGTTTCCTCTTTATGTCTTTCGTGAGTCCCTAGGATCACTGCTGAAAAAAGCAAGTGAGCTGGTAAGATGCTTGCAAGGGTCCTGTGCTACATGAACTATCTGAAACAGCCTATTCTGGGAACTAAGTTAGAGTGGCAGAAAATTATGATCCAATACTACAGTTTTTAACAGCGATCAACTATTGGGGGTAAAAATAACCAAAGACTAAATCCAGATAGATGAGCATCTAGCACATATTGTTTGTCATATAAAGCCTCACCCAGATCTCTATAGCAATGATCAAAGCAAGTCTTGAGAGGCTGCTAAGCATTTGTAGTTCAGCAGGACAGACTCCTGCTGTTGAAAATGGACTGCCATGTTGAATGATGAGAAATCTGGCACGCCTTCTTGGCATGCTTCCCCAGCAATCAGCTGTGGGCACCCGTAGCAGCCTGTACTAAGCTTTTAGCTAGGCCACTTGCCGAGAATGGTGAGCAAAAGGGTAAAACTAAGACAAAAACCTTTTTCACAATTTTCTTAATGTCCTCTAAACAAACAAAAAGCATGATTTAAAACATTAGTATATTATATACTGTTAATAACTGAGTTCTGAATATGCGAGCAAAGTTTGGAGATGAAATATTGTTGGACATTGGTGTCATTCAGAAAAAGATCCTAGTCCAACTCAAAACCATGTCAGTCACGTTTAAGAACAGGTCTGCAAATCAATATTAAGGAGTTTTGCTCTCGCGGTTTGTCACTGTCCTATGTAGTTCCAGGCCATTAGACACAGCTTTTGTCATTGTTTTCATGCCAACAATTCCTGGATGCACTAGGAACAGGTTGCTCAAAGTAATTCTTTTTGGAGTAACAATAATTTCCACATAATAGTCACTTTCCTATAGATGATAATTCATATTGATAGTCTATAATTGACTTGAATTCTTAGAGCAATTTCTTTACAGATAAACCTCTCCATCCCTATTGCCACACACACCCATCATTAGCTTAAAATAAACCGATCTTGTAATCTTGCATATTTAACTGTGGAATGAATTCAGTATGAAGTTGTTCACATTTTAATCTTTACCACTTAATATCTGTATAATGTTACTGATTTCTGAATGCATCTTTTGTTCTTATCTAACCTATATAAGAAATATTCAGACCTGATTCACAGTAATAATGAACAAACCAAAAAACCACTCTGGACTGTAAAATAAATCCGAAATGTTTTAAAATGTGAGACCTTATTTATAGAGAGTGGAGAAAAATGTCTTGAGAATATAGTGTGGAACAATACATTTAAACCCTAGAGTTAGATCTAAGTTTCTTAATAGCCAAAATCTGAATGGGAAACACAAAGACTGTATAATTTTCAATGTCTTCAGGAAGAAGATACTTTGTTATTGTTGTTGTTTCTGATTATTTTCATTGTTATAATTTTGCACAGAGGCAGAAGAACCATTTTTCTTCTATTTTATGTCTAGTAGAAGCGTATGACCAAACAGCTCTTTTAAAAACATAACACAGTCAAATGGAACCTTTCTAAATCATAACTCCCCATGCTGCTGCTACTAAGTTGCTTCAGTCATGTCTGACTCTGTGCGACCCCATAGATGGCAGCCCACCAGGCTCCGCCATCCCTGGGATTCTCCAGGCAAGAACACTGGAGTGGGTTGCCATTTCCTTCTCCAGAGCATGAAAGGGAAAAGTGAAAGTGAAGTTGCTCAGTCGTGTCCGACTCTTAGCGACCCCATGGACTGTAGCCCACCAGGCTCCTCCGTCCATGGGATTTTCCAGGCAAGAGTACTGGAGTGGAGTGCCATTGCCTTCTCCATAACTCCCCATAGTCAAGGACATTCATAATCAGGTTCTTTCTTAAGAAAGAAAGAAGTCCCAGACCATCCTAAGGATGGTGACTGGGCAAACCGCACTGACTTCCTCTTTAATGCAGGCCCACATTATGTCCCGAATAGATGGAGATGGATGTTTTAATTTGCCACTTCTTCTAGGTTTCTAGAAGCTCTAAGCAAAAGCCCCAATTGCTGCCCACCCAGCAATAGAATTAAAAGCATTTCTTTTCCTTAAGGAAAAGACCCGATGGAGTGATTGGTACAAACTGTGAAGGTACCTCACAATATTAAGCTAGAGAAGGCTTGGATGCTTTATAGTACAGAACATATTGGGAGAAAAAATATTCTGAAATTTACTCATCTGTGGGAAGAAGGAAATACTGGGGAAAAGTTTAGATATACAGGTAATAGGGGAAAAAAAATCCCCAAAATGACAACCCACTAACGGTCCAGAAAGAAATGGCCAGGGGCATGTGGGTAAGATGTGGCTCTAGGGACAGAGGAACCAGTACTCTTCATCCAGGCAGCATCAGGGAATCCTGACAGCACAGCAGAGTGACTTCCATCAAAGCCAGGGGTTCCCAGTGAGATTCTGGAGTCCCTCTGAGTTGGCAAGACCAAGGTCAGGCTGCAGACCAAAAAGGTGAGTACTGAAGAGAATAAAAATAAACCACGTATAATGCCTTATCACCATGTCCATTGGGTAGCCCAAAATGTCTGCTTTAACTCATGGCATTTGGCAAAATAATAAGCAAGTTTTTACTGTGATCTTGATACTTTGAGAAATTTAGAGTTTTAAAGAAAGATGATGCTGAGAATTGTGTTCTAAACCACGTGATTTCATACATATCTTGGACAGAGGTGAAACAAAAATATAAAAAAGGTATATTTTCATGTATTTGGGCCTCACAATCTCTGAGATACAATATTCACTTTGTAGAAGTTCACTGTTTTGTTTTCTTTCCGGGAAAAAAAAATCAAAGCCTCCTAACATATGAATTCGAAGAATCTGATTGATTGACATTGTGCTTTAGGAATATCCTCAAAGCACACATTTGTAAAAGGTCACATTTCCTAGGTAGATTTTTGACTGAATTTATGTTGCCTGTGGTTATCTAGTTAAGTTTTCTTTTTGGTGGATGCTTTTATTCTGTTAAGTTCAGACAGAAGCTGAGAGTGGGATTGCTATAGTGAACTTCCCCCCAAGCAAAGCAAGAATAATTCATAACACTCTAGATTGTGAAAAGGTTAAAAAAAAAAATAGGAGTGAGGCCAAGTCAAGATTTAGGATCTAATGCAAATGTAGGAAGACTAACCAACCTTAGCAGTTCTGTATATCAGAGTCTAGAAAACAAATTAGTGTCCACAGCTCTTACAGAAGAGTGATCCTACCTTTCCTCCCCAGTCAACCCTTCCCAGGGGTAAACAAACAAGTTCTAGGCCTGATAGCCTAGAACATTCTGAGGATCATAACATCACTTTATAACTGTCCAATGCCTTCATTTTATAAATAAGCAAACACCTAAGATTGTATGGTCTTGCCATCTTGGCTAGATTAAAATAGACTTTCAACCAATAACACTTAATTGCTACAAAAACTATTCCAAGCAAAATTCACCTGAACTCATGGCAATATTCTAGTATATGTCTCTAGAAGGGATAAAAGTTATTAACAGTGGAATCCAACATACCCTGGAAGCATAATAATGCTTCCAATCCTTGAAAGTTCTCCTATAAAACAGATTTAGGATTCGTTATCTTCTTTCTCTAAACCACTATATCCACTCGTATCCTAATAACTTCTTTATTGCTTGTTGGGAAATGTACATATAATTCTTAAGTAATTTAAGTATAATAATTTTACATACAAGTGTCCAAGAAAATAAAACACAAAATTCCACATCTAAATTTTAAGCACAAAAAATAGGAACTTAGTATTTAAGAATGACCCATATACCCACACAAATATAATTTAATAAAGTTCCTTACTGAACACATTCTTGAACTTTCATAGTACAGTTTCAGGTAGAAACTTGCTCAGAGTAAATATTTGAATGAATAACTCAATCTATTAGATGTCATTTCTAAATATCAAGTATCTTTCACTGGATGTATTAAGAGTAAGATGGAAAGAAACCCATTTGTACAATTGCTAAAAATAAACGCATGACTAAAACTTGTTATACAATTCAGGTGTATGTGTGCATGCTCAGTTGCTTCAGTCATGTCTGACTCTTTGCAAACCTATGGACCATAGCCCACCAGACTCCTCATTCCATGGAATTCTCCAGGCAAGTATACTGCAGTGGGTTGCCATTTCCTCCTCCAGGGGATCTTCCTGACCCAGGGATCAAATCTGCATCCCCTGCGACTCCTGCACTGCAGGTTGATTCTTTACCACTGAGCTACCAGGGAATCCCTTCGGGTGTATAATTAATATAAGTATAGCATAGACAACATCTTTTAAGTGCCTACCGTCAAGTAAGTGACATTTATTTTTGAAATGATAATTCTGTGTTCTTTAAACCACAATCAAGTTGACTTCATCCTTTAAATAAACTCTAAATCACTGAAAACAAAAGAGGGAGTGCTAATCTTTAGGGAATATGCTACTGGATATGCCCAATATGCTACTGGCAAAGAGTGGAGAAATAGCTCTAGAAAGAATGAAGAGCTGAGCCAAAGTGAAAACAATGTCCAATTGTGTATGTGACTGGTGATGGAAGTAAAGTCTGATGCTGTAAAGAACAATATTACAATATTGCACAGGAACCTGGAATGTTAGGTCTATGATCAAGGTAAATTGGAAGTGGTAAAACAGGAGATGGCAAGAGTGAACATCAACATTTTATGAATCAGTGAACTAAAATGGACCGGAATGGGAGAATTTAATTCAGATGACCATTATGTCTACTACTGGGGCAAGAATCCCTTAGAAGAAATGGTGTAGCCCTCATAGTCAACAAAAGAGCCCAAAATGCAGTACTTGGGTGCAATCTCAAAAACAACAGAAACATCTCTGTTCATTTCCGAGGCAAACCATTCAATATTACAGTAATCCAAGTCTATGCCCCAAACACTAATGCCAAAGAAGCTGAAGTTAAATGGTTCTATGAAGACCTACAAGATCTTCTAGAACTAACACCAAAAAAAAAAAAAAGACATCCTTTTCATCACAGCAGACTGAAATGCAAAAGTAGGAAGTCAAGAGATACCTGGAGTAACAGGCAAGTTTGGCCTGGGAGTACAAAATGAAGCAGGGCAAAGGCTAACAGTTTTGTCAAGAGAATGTACTGGTCATAGCAAACACCCTCTTCCAAACAGAAGAAGCTACTCTACACATGGATACCACCAGATGGCCAATACCAAAATCATATTGATTACATTCTTTGCAGCTGAATACAGAAGCTCTATACAGTCAGCAAAAAGAAGATCAGGAACTGACTGTGGCTCAGATCATAAACTCCTCATTGCCAAATTCAGACTTAAAGGCAAGAAAGTAGGGAAAACCACTAGACCATTCAGATATGATCTCAATCAAATCCCTTAAGATAACACAGTGGAACTGACAAATAGATTCAAGGGATTAGATCTGATTGACAGAGTGTTTGAAGAACTATGGACGGAGGTTCGTAGCACTGTAAAAGAGGCAATGATCAAAACCATCCCCAAGAAGCAATGCAAAAAGGCAGAATGTTTGTCTAAGGAGGCCTTACAAATAGCTGACAAAAGAAGTGAAAGGCAAAGGAGAAAAGGAAAGATATATCCATCTGAATGCAGAGTTCCAAAGACAAGCAAGGAGAGAGAAACCCTTCCTAAGTGATCAACCTAAACAGCATATTAAAAAGCAGAGACATTACTTTGCTGACAAAGGTCCATATAATCAAAGCTATGGTTTTTCCAGTAGTCATGCAGGGATGTGAGAGTTGGACCATAAAGAAAGCTGAGCACTAAGAACTGATGCTTTTGAACTGTGGTGTTGGAGGAGAGTCGAGCGTCTCTCGGACGACAAGGAGATCAAGCCAGTCCATCCTAAAGGAAATCAATCCTGAATATTCATTGCAATAATGAATGATAATGCTGAAGCTGAAGCTCCAATACTTTAGCTACCTGATGTGAAGAACTGACTCATTGGAAAAGACCCTGATGCTGGGAAAGACAGAAGGCAGTAGGAGAAGGGGACAACAGAGGATGAGATGGTTGGACGGCATCACCAACCTGATGGACATGAGTTTGAGCAAGTTCCGGGAGTTGGTGATGGACAGGGGAGTCTAGCATGTTGCAGTCCATGGTGTTGTAAAGAGTTGGATACAACTGAGCAACTGAACTGAGCTGAATCTTTAGGGAAAGAAAAATCTCAGTCATCTCAGGACACAATCAGCTTTAAAAAAGACAGTGCTTTTTTGGGAGTATGTTTGACATTTTCCACATATTTCAAGAAGGTCCTATACTGATCTAAATTTGTAGCAGATGGAGAAGCAGCAGGTGTGAACTCAGCAAATACGCCAGAGAAAAGATTCCAAACTAGGCCAGTTACTTAAGGCCTTTCACATTCGGGGTTAGGGAATGGATATACTTCAGAAAAAATATAAAATTGTATGTGTATGTATAATGCATTAAAAATTATGACAATGTTTTTCTATATGACATACCATAGATCTAAATCCTAAGACAGGGGAAAAAACAAAGGAAAACAAAGGTAAGAGACACAAAAGCATAAAGAAGAAATGTATCTCTGTCTATTGTACAACTAACTCAATATTTATTGTACTTTTAGCCATAGCAATATGCTTCTCTAAAGGCAAATTCTTATTTATTTCAACAACCTCAACCCAAAAACTTGTTTTGCCAGTTACTTTGAAATTATTTTTCAGATAAAAACATACTGACTTTTTAAATCAGAATCTGTGTGTTTAAAGTTACAGCTCAACCACTTTCTAGCTATGTGACCCTAGGAAATGGGTTTGTGTCTCTGAAAACTAGATGTAAATTAGAAATAATGGTATTTAGTATTCTTCATTAAAAAGATTAAATGAACTCTAATTAAATCACTCTTTATTACATATAGTATTCATTTCTTCTCTTCAATGTTGTAAGAAAAAGTCAAGTTTTTAGGAGTAAGGTGTAATAGAATGAAAACAATATAAAATATTATTTGAATAAATATACAATCCAATAAATATCTATTTGGTATTAAATGTAGTAATTCCTTATTCTACTATAAGAAATACTATAAAAAGAGGAGAAAAAGAAACAAATACACAAACAAAACCTTGACCCATAAAAACTTAAGACAAAATAAACCAAAGGAAAAGCATCTGAAATAAAATTTTCAAGTTTATTAATAAAGAAATAACTTTTCTTGTTTATGTTTGACAGAAAACAACAAAATTCTGTAAAGCAATTATTCTTCAATTAAAAAATAAACATATTTTTTAAAAAGAAATAACTTGTATTTTGGAGATCTGAAAATTCCAAAAACGCTTTTGATTTAGTAAAAATGTACATAAACAAAGAAACAAATTAAATTGCAAATGAAAATCTACTTATTTACTTACACAATCCTAACTTACATAGAGAAAAAAAGAAAATAATAGAAAAAATTATTAAAAATATATCTGGGATAGACTTCACACTAACCAAATACATTATGCATTTTGCACTCGGACTATAATAAAGCTCAGAATGTTTTACAGACTTGAACTTCTCAATATTATGCTTCTGAATATGCATAATACAAATAGAGTAAGGAAATTATATCTCTGAACTTAATCCACTAAAGGAAAGCATTTAAAATTTTATATTGTAAATACTGTATTTCAGAATATATAAAAAGGGGACAAAAATATCAACATTGACTTCCTTGCTCTTGGTTCTCTGATAATGTCTATATCTTTCCACTTGAAGGTGTTTTAAGAGGGTCATGACAAGGACAAAAGGCGCATATCCCACTGAGTAAATGTCAGTAGTAAAAGTTTTGAAGACATACCATGAAGTATGCTTCATGGTGCATGTGTGTGTGCAAAGTCTTTTCAGTTGTGTTCAACTCCTTGTGACTCTATGGACCATAGTCTGCCAGGTTCCCCTGTCCATGAGATTCTCCAGGCAAGAACACTGGAGTGGGTTGCCATGCCCTCTTCATGGTAGCAGTACCCAAAGAGAAGCTTAATTTGTGAGTGAACCAGAAGGTTCACATTTCCTTAACATGGTGCCAGTGGTGACTTTTAGGAATCACCCTTAAATAATATGCAAAATTTTGAACTTCATGTAAAATTTAATGTCCATATGTCTATATATCTTTCTTTGGCTAAAAACATCTATAGCCTTCATCAATTTCTAAAGTGGATAGGACTCAGAAGAGGTTAAATAAACTAAAGAATAATACTCTATAATTACTAGACATCTCAAACTCACTAAAATCTTATTTCCATCAAATTTATTCCAGGAAAGACTAGTTTCTAGTGAGCTAAATAGATATAAAAAATGTGATAGATAAACTTCTCTACAGCTGTACTTTTCAGAGCCATTAAAATTTTAGCATTTTATCTAAAATTTTCAATTTATATATCTAATTTTTTTCATTTCTATGAGTGTAACATTATAGGCAGTGTTTCCAAAACTCAATGAAACTTCTTGTGGAAGCATTTCCAGCTCCAGTATTCTAAGGAAAACACTTAGGGGAATAATAATTTAAGAGCTCACTTCCTGATCAAATATTCAGTGATAGATAACCAAGTGAGGATGTTAGAATTTAATTCAAATCAACTAATTTTAGTGAGTTACGTGGGCTACACTACTCTCTAGTGAGTAATAACAAGAGTTATGCACAACCGGGTAAGTTTACTGGTAGATCTCAACTAGATGAATAATTCTTCACATATTCTTTAATCATGTGGGCAAATTATCTTTGAAAAATAGAATGCCTGGCTCTGTTGTCCCAGGATCCTTACTACTTCCTCTCTAGCTAGTCAGCAGGTATATTGAAAAAAGCAAACAAAAACATAAGAACCGTAAAAGACAGGGAAGAAAAGACAAAAAGAGAGAATGTCTTAGCTAAAGCTCTTGGAATTATAGTCACTGGTGAAATTCTGTAAAATGTATAAAGTAAAGCAAAGAACAATATTTTATTTGTATGATTACCAGGATTTGAAAAAGAATTCATTATAAACCTATGTCAAAACAAACTTATAAAAACCAAAAAGAAAGAAAGAATCAAACATTCCCACAATTAAATGAGTATAGTGAATCTAGTTGTCATACTTCCTAAGCCTCATTTTTTGTATCTGCTTCTCCTGTTACAGAGACCATGTGGATTGATGTTCCTTACAAGTGAATCAGAAACACATTTTATTTCCACAAGAATCACAGCTGTGACCTAAAGAAAGAAAATAATTCTGTGGGTCATCCTTTCCCTTCCTATCTACTTTATCAGCTGTTCAATTATCTCCACTGTCTCTATTTAAGCTGACAACTGGTATTTTTCTGCCATTCCCTCTGTTCGTACTACTGTTTCATAGCTTCTGGGTTCTCTTCTAGGTGCACCATCTTGGCTTTCCCTGCATCTGTTCTTCATTCGTCTCCCAGAGAGGTATAGCTTCACTCCACAATATTGATGGAGCATCATGAGGAGCATGAGACCGAATATATGCATTTGGGAAGATTTGTTTCACAATTGAGAGACGCTGATAATCACACAAGGGAACCAAGGGCAAAAATAGCTGCTACTTTATCTGCCAAGAATAAGATGAATTGTTGATAAGTAGCTTTTGTGTGCGGAGAAGGCAATGGCACCCCACTCCAGTACTCTTGCCTGGAAAACCCCATGGATGGAGGAGCCTGGTGGGCTGCAGTCCATGGGGTCGCTAGGAGTCGGAGACGACTGAGCGACTTCACTTTCACTTTTCCCTTTCATGCACTGGAGAAGGAAATGGCAACCCACTCCAGTGTTCTTGCCTGGAGAATCCCAGGGACGGGGGAGCCTGGTGGGCTGCCGTCTATGGGGTCATGCAGAGTCAGACACGACTGAAGCGACTTAGCAGCAGCTTTTGTGTGTGTGTAGTAAATGAGATAGGGAATCACTTATTTGATTCCTCATTAGGGAATGACATTCTGATATTACAAAAAGGTTGTTTTGGATGCTGATATTACTTCTTATTTGTAAAATGGCAAGAAGCTGCACATTTTAAAAAGAATTATAAATACTTTTAGAGAATCTGTGTTACTAAAAAAAGCTCTGTTAGACCTGTAACATTATTTAAAATGCTGAGATAATTTTTATTACACTGTGTCCTTTAACAACTACCCTTTACACTGCTGTCATTAGAATACTGAATTATCAAAAAATTAAGCTGGTGTACTGAGCACTAGAAATATGCTCTCTAGTAACACAGTTATCCAAAAATACAAAAACTGAATTTTTTAAAAAATTAATCAGTTTTGACTGATTACCTGCTGCATATTTAGATTAAGGACTTTTTTCAACAATATTCAGAGAACTGCAATATTAAAGGTAGATTTTCTAATACATATCCTTGAAATTTTGTTTCATTATGGTTAATGCAAATGTTCTAACTTGAGTACAGATTTTCAGAGAAAAATGTTTACCATACATTTGTTAATAGGCAGGAGAAATGTAAAATGGCATTAATATTTACAATGTGAACACATATATATATGTGTGATACAGACAATATATAGTTGAATTTCATTTGGTTGCAAGTAGCAGATGACAAGGGGATCTAAACAGGTAAACACAGTCTTTGGAAGGTACTGGCACATCTCCCAGAAGCCCAGCTGCTGCTGCTGCTAAGTCGCGTCAGTCGTGTCTGACTCTGTGTGACCCCACAGACAGTAGCCCACCAGGCTCCTCTGTCCCTGGGATTCTCCAGCCAAGAACACTGGAGTGGGTTGCCATTTCCTTCTCCAGAGCTGAATAACTGGGTCTCGGGTAAATCATTTATCAGAGCAGGTACCAGGCGCTGGAGTTCACAGGGGTCTGGGGAACTGCCACTAATAAAACTCAACTACCAGAAGCTCCCAACCTCTGTGTCTCTCGGTTTACCTTCCTAAACTCCTGGGATCATGTAATGGCCACTGGTGAGGTGTCCACCTCTGACCCAGTCAACCACAGCAGATGAAGCAGGTTGCATAGCACAGCCAAGGGGTGGAGACCCATCCCTTCTTTATCAGGGGCAGTTTCCAAAGAAGGAGAATGGTTGTCTGCTAGATACTAACCAAAAAGCTATTTCCTAAAGCCAAAGAGAAAAAGAGAGTGATCGTTGACCTAGTTAAATTTTAATGATTATCAAAGTTGATGATTGTACATTTAAAAATATTTGTTCACCAGTTATTAGCAGGTTATTTCCCAGTTAGGTGATACAACTAAAATATGTGCTCAGCCTTCCTTTGTAAAACAGAGAGAAGCATGACAAAATACATCCAAATTTTTTAATATAAGTATATACTTAGATAGGGCTTCCCAGGGCTTCCCAGGTGGTGCTAGTGGTAAAGAACCTGCCTGCCAATGCAGGAGATGTAAGGGACATGTGTTCAATCCCTGGGTCTGGAAGATCCCGTGGTAAAGGAAATGGCAACACACTCCAGTATTCTTGCCTGGAAAATCCCATGGACAGAGGAGCCTGGCGGTCTACAGTCCATGGGGTCACAAAGTTGACCACAACTTAGCAACTTAGCACACACAGCTTCCTTGGTGGTGCTAGCAGTAAAGAACCCGCCAGCCGATGCAAGATACATAAGAGATGTGGATTTGATACCTGGGTCAGGAAGATACCCTGGAGGAGGGCATGGCAACCCATTCCAGTGGACAGAGGAGCCTGATGGGCTACAGTTCATGGGGTCACAAAGAGTCGGACATGACTGAAGTGACTTGGCGTGCACACAGGCATACTTGAATAACCAAAAAACTCAGCTCAATAGACTTTAATGTTTCTTTTTTTTTCTTTGCTCTTTGAACGTGAAATGCAATCATTCAACTCTATAAAATTTTATAGAAATTGGAAAGTAGTGGTATGATAAAAGAATAACAACTTTTCCATATAATAATGTATATATAAAAATTAAATGGATTATTTCTTTTTAGAAATAAGCTAGGGGTTCTTTTGTAAATACCTTACAAGATATTAGAGCCTCTGACTTTTAAAGAGTTTTACTCTGTTACTGACTGCTTTTGGAGTCAGTAAAGAAGGTTTTTTATTTGCTCTCCAGGAAAATTAATAATCATGTATCAGTCTTACTTGCTTTACATTCAGAACTTATCAAGAAATACTGCGATGATACAAGAGGCACATAAATAAGCAAAGAACAAAAGAAAATAATGAGTTCTTTAAGTAATTACATAGTTTGTACTTGTTTTTTAAGAACACAAATCCGTTACTTTTCTGCCTATTCTATGCTGGCATAAGGCAGTGATCAGTAGAAACTGTGGCTGATTCTTTATGATTACTGAAAGTGAGGAAAGGGCTGACTTCAGTGGCTGTTGTGAAAGACCTTTGTGGGCAAAAATAGCTCAATCTGTTTTCCCTCCTCTGATAATAACCAAGCACTTAACTCCTTTAATGAATTCCTTTTGTTGGATCATGGGAGTGGAGAATGGGAAGCAGGAAATTGCAAGATGAAGAGACAGGCTCTCATTGTCTGAGCAGCTGACTGCCTAGCTGGAGCAACATCAGTGGGGCTCAAGCAAGAACAGAAGTGACAAAAAAAATACAACAGATTCCTTTGTACATTCAGTGGTGTGTTAGATTCAGGGCCAGATATCAGCAGTGCACAGGTGACAAGAGCCAAGCATGGATGTCTGTGAGGAGATGAAAGCCTTGCTGTTTTGCACACTGGCAAATGACATCCATGCAAATGCCAGGAATTTTCCACAAAGCTCCATCTTTCTCAACTTGTCTTTCTTTGGAAGAGGAAAATCAGTTACACTTGAAAATCTTGACCTTCACCCTCAGTTCAGTTCAGTCACTTAGTCATGTCTGACTCTTTGCGACCCCATGGACTGCAGCAAGCCAGGCTTCCCTGTCCCTCACCAACTCCTGGAGCTTGCTCAAACTCATGTCCATCGAGTCGGTGATGCCATCCAACCATCTCATCCTCTGTCATCCCTTTCTCCTGCTCCTCTTGGACTCTCTCCACCCTCAAGGACAAAACTAGCCAAAGTGGCACCCCCTCTATGAGAGCATACTATTCTGCCTTGAAGTAGGAAGGAAAGGCAGAGGTTTCTGTGAGTATAGACAAAGGAGCCCATGAAAACTGATTTATTATGTTCTACAGGTTAAGGCAATATTAACCAGAATTTTGTTGGTATCTATAGTGAGTTATAATTCAGTTTTAAAATTTTATATAGGAAATGTGTGTGTATATGTGTATAAAAGTTATGACTTTTCCATGTAAGTAATATGGTTGATGCAACTAATGTTGATACAATTGATTCTAATTTTAATCTAGAACTATGAACCTTATTTCATTACATGCAGAGAGGCTTCTGTCAAGAATAATAATGTCTGCTTCCAAAAAGTTTGAGCAAAAGCTATGGCCTGGAGCCATCTGATTAGACCCTAACACATCACACTGGCCTGATCAAGCAGATTTTTGATCAGCGATAACCACTGCAATCTATTTCCGATAGAAAGAATCCAATTTCAGTATGTAAGCTATGAAAATTAGATGGTTCCAGTTGCACTATATTAAAAAGGAATAAATTATTGGAATTAGTGAAAATCATCACATAACCCCTAAAAGAAATCTAATATTTACATACTTAATAAACAATTATGTTGTGCCCAACACTGAAGTAGGGGCTTGCAACTCAGTTTGAATTTTGTTTAGTGGAAAAGAAAGGTATCAAACAAAATAGAATGAAGTTTGATGCAATTGATAATTATTACATTTTCTCCAGATGAAATGGATGAAACACCAAAAAAGGAAACTGCTCAGGCTGGTTCAACACATCAGGCTTTTGGAAGGTTCAGTAGAAGCACTAATTATAAGGACAATGGAATCTGATCGCTCTTGCTAAGTGAAATTGATCTATGGAGAAGGACACTGAAAAGTCAAGGGTACTTTCACAAATCAAAAGCAAAATGTGAAAGTTAGAGGTCTTCCTAGGCCACATGTAAAGTAATTCTTGTTTTCTACAGTCTAAGACAGATAAAGCAAAGGGTCTGGGCCAGTAGCTCATCTCCAAAGAATACTGAAGTCTTAACTCAGTTCAGTTCAGTGGCTCAGTCATGTCCGACTCTTTGTGACCCCATGGACTGCAGCACACCAGGCCTCCCTGTCCATCACCAACTCCTGGAATTTACTCAACCTCATGTCCATTGAGTCAGTGATGCCATCAAGCCAAAGCTCCAGCTAAAAAGTAGTGAGACTCTGAGACATGAGGTGTGGCCACGTTGATAGAGAATAATTAAGCTTCAGATCCCTTTGAGCCCTCTGGATCTACAGGAAGTTTCCACACCTTCCTGTTAGAGGAGAAATCAAAGCATGTAAATTATCATATGTGAAACAAATTGCCAGTCCAGGTTCAATGCATGATACAGGGTACTCAGGGCTGGTGCACCGGGATGACCTGGAGGGATGGGATGGGGAGGGAGGTGGAAGGGGGGTTCTGGAGGGGGAAAACATGTACACCCATGGTGGATTCATGTCAATGTATGGCAAAACAAATACAATATTGTAAAGTTAAAAAATGGAAAATAAACTAATAAAAAAAAAATGTCCCAGTTTTCTCTTGCTTGAAGACATTGCAGCAGCCTCTAGATCATACACCTACCCAATCATAAGAAATTAGCCCCACGTTCTTTCCTAGCCCCCAGACAAAAAAGTAGCATCAAGCTGCAACAGAGCATGGCCAGTGAAGTGCTATGACTGAAAGAAAGGAAATGGACTATATCCTGAAAAACTGCATGATTTAGCCAATGTGTCCCAGCAGGAGCCTGGAAATGATATAAGGAACTGGATGCTGAGAGTGCTATACCGTGAAGTTGGACAAGGAGCATGTTGATGAACAGAAGGCTGGATATTGAAAAGTCTATTAACATAAGTGTATTTTTCCATAATACAAAATCTAATAATATGGCAAGGATGCCAGAAGATGGTGCTAATATGCTACTTAGATAGTTCTAATTTGGATGACATTTAGAAGTTTGGAGAGACCATTGGCCCAGAGTAAATAAGACAGAAATGGAATAACTGCAGATAGTGGAAGTAGGCATCTAGATGGATACCAGCATAAAGTTAGAAAATCTACCAGCTGACCATGTTCTGTGCATGGAGTTGGAGGATACTTTTATCTATAAAAGTGATAAATTATGCTTCAGTGAGAGTGCCACTAGCATCATTAAGACACCTAATGATGACTTTTCATCTGTAAGTAAGGGAGAACAGAAGGAGATTCTATTACAAGTGGTTTCAAAAAACAGAATTAGGAATGTCAGAATTCCAAAATAATGCAAGCTAGGAAATGGCACTTAACCATCAGAAGTTACAATGAACTCAATGAGCTGCAAGCTTGGAGTGGCAGATGGGGACCCGAACCACAGGGCACCATGGAAATGGTTATTAAAATATAGCTCCCCTGTACACAACCTAGGTGGTAACCAACAAGGGTATTACTCAATCCATAAAATCAAAAGAATTTAATAAAGAAGGCTGAGGGCCTCTGCCTGTAAAATATTTCCAATTCTTGTCCAGTTTCTGGACCTGAGCCATTTGCAGATCTGAAACATATTAACTAAAGTCTTCAGGAGGAAAGACCCTGTAAAACCATGCAAGTGGGCGAGCTTGTAGAAAAATGATTCCCAGTCTTTCCTCAAAGAGACTTATAGCCATTCAGTCAAGTAACCACATACTCACAGGAAGGGGCTATGAAATATTTCCAAGAAAGTTAGACACTGATCCTGAGCTAACTTGATATAATAAGTACAATATTGTCACAGGTTGGCTCACAGGGAGTTCCTTGGGTCCCCAGAATCACTTAATGGTCATTTCTCCAGTACCTGGTCCTAAATAATGTCATTGGTATAGATATTCTTGGTTGTTTTTAGAATTTAGTCATGTACAGATGTGATAGTTGGACCATTAAGAAGGCTTAGCAGTGAAAAATTGATGCTTTTGAACTGTGCTTCTGGAGAAGACTTTTGAGAGTGCCTTGGACTGCAAGGAGATCAAACCTGTCAATCCGAAAGGAAGTCAACCTTGAATATTCATTGGATGGACTAACGCGGAAGCTGAGGCTCCAGTACTTTGGCCACCTGATGCAAACAAGCAACTCACTGGAAAAGACCCCGATGCTGGGAAAGATTGAGGGCAAGAGGGGAGGAGGACGACAGAGGATGAGATGGTTGGATGGCATCACCGACTCAATGGACATGGATTTGAACAAACTCTGGGAGATAGTGAAGGACAGGGAAGCCTAGAGTGCTGTCATTCATGGGGTCACAAGGAGTTGCACACGACTAAGAGACAACAACAATAACAAAATAAGTTCTGTGGATGACAAATGTTTCTTGCCATATCAGTAAACAAAGCATGTTGCAGTCATCAAGCCAGCAGCCACTCCCAACTATGCACCCTAAGGGGACCCAAAAGAAGAAAAACAGGATGTTGTCCCTAGACAGTTATGGTGTATATCAAAGAAATTATTTCAGTGAGCCCAGACTATTGCATCTTCCCCTACACCGAAAAGCACTAAATGCATTAAATTTAGATTCCTGGCTTTCTTTAACAGTAATCTTTTGATATTCTGACTACCTGGTTTTTGTTGCAAAAGCTCCTATAAACCCTCACTCCTCCCTTACCTTTTTGGAGCAGTCCCTCAGAGATAATCTGAGTCTGTCTTCTAGGCTTAAGTCCTCAGAAAACCCACCAAATAAAATATAATTCTCAACTTTTAGGTTGTCCATTTTTTTTCAATTGGCACAGTTCCTTTTCCTGATCGATAGATTATACTGTAGTGGCAAAGGCCACTTGGAAACATCTGAACTGTCATCATCCCATCCTACTCCCACTGGCCAAGTTAGTAAATCAAAAACAGTAATGTATCTTAGAGAAAATGGCAGAAATTAAATTCTCAGAGAATGCAAATTATTGGGATTATTAGTATATCCCAAATTAATTCCTAATCAAACATATAAATTCTGTTTGCTGTGCAGGATGTGGATATGGGCTCAGATACATGGTGTGTGGCCACTGATTAAACAAATGTTTTCATTTCTGTTCCTATTACGAAGGAAGGTTTAAGAAAATGTTGCGGTCATTTGGAACAGACAGCAGTATACTTTTATGGTCTTACTTCAGGGTTACATTAGCTCTCCTGCCATCTTTTATAACATATTTAGAAGACTTGTGGGCCATCTGAACATTTACAGAATACCACATTAGTATGCTCTATGGATAACATCACACTAATAGAAATCAGCTGAACAGAAAGTTGCAAATACGTTAGAGGTTTTGGTTAAATGCATGAACTCTGGAAACTAGGAGATAAACCCTATGAAGAATTAATCAGGGCCAACTATATTAGTCAAGTTTTGAGGGGCCCAATGGCCTAGGCCATGAAGTGATATCTCCTACAAATAAATGCAAGTCATACCTAAAAGGACTTTAGTATGTAGAAAGCTAAGAAAGAAGTATCTTTGGGTCCATGGCAGAACACTGCATTGGTAAGAATAGTACTCTGACTTGCAGTGGATGCCATGGAAGACTGCCACATGTGAGTGGGATCCAGGGCAGGAAAGGGACCTGCAGTGGGTCTGGGCTGCTGTGAAAGCAGTTTGACCACTTGGCCCAGAGTCCTGTGAAACTACTATTGTCTTCATGTTCCTGGATGGTCCCGGTTTTCTGGAAGAAAAAAAGGATGGCTGTACAGCAACCCCAAATATAGATCTCCCGTGAGGCCATATGTTTATATACCAAAGCGCTGCATAAAAGCTAGAAACGCTTTCTTCTCCTCCCTGGAGAAAATTTATTTATATTTTGGAGCAAAAGTCTCTCTCTGGAGAGGAGGAAGGCAGATGTGCCAGCTGCCCTATAAATTCTAGTTATCCTAATTTCAGGGTTCCTATCCTACAGTGCAACCTCTGCATGCAGAAATGATACCTGGCCCTCATTGTGTTGGCCCAAGAGGAGTTAGGGCACTGCTGAAATGCTCTGTAGGTAAGCCATCTGTTTTCTCACCCATTAGTTTGTTGTCTCTGTTAGTAGATAAATAGATGGTTGGTAGGTAGGTAGACAGAAGAAGAAAGGCCAGCTAATTCATTAACTTGTAAGTGGAATAATGTCTTGTGCCTTTTATACTTTCAGACTTAAAAATGTGAACTATCATTTGAGGTGGAAAAAAAAACAAAACATGTTGTATGAACATTTGAAAGCCCTAGTAGGAATTTCACAGCATAAATCCCAAGGATTTTGGAGGTAGAGTTTGGAGGTAGATGGTAAATCTACAGCAGAGAATTAAACATCATTTAAAAAAAAACAAAACAGCTTATGGGTTGCTCTTTAGACCTAAGAGAGATGGAGGTCATATGGGTGATTGGCATGAACCACGAAAGAGTATGCAATGTTTTAAAGAAGGCCAAGGAGTGTGTGTGTGCTCAGTGACAGTGGTGTACAAAGATGCCCAGATGTGGTCTCTCTGTTCTGACAGATAAGAGAGAGGGTACGCAGATTTGCTGGGAAGAAGAAAAGGTTAGTCAAGGTCTTCTAGGGAAAACGAGATTCCGTCTAACACCAAGGGGCACAAAATATTTAGTGAAGAGTTTTAGGATCTCTGAAGTTCATTAACAATGGAGTGGTAGACTTAGGAAAATAGTTTAGCGAGAATAGAGGAGAGAATGGGGTCAGGAAACAGAAACATAACGTTGTACTGACACGAGAATAAGTCAAAGCACTACTTTATCCCAGGAGTCTATGTTTGGGTAACAGGTGAAAAAAAACAAGGACATGGAACAGGTTGACCTTGGGTCCTAAAGATAAGAGCATGATGGTGAATGACAACCATTTGGTCAACATGATGGGTGCTTTTGTGTGTCCTCTTGACTGACTTAATGATGCCCAGACGCTAGTAAAACATTACTTCTGGTTGTGACAGAGTCTTTCCAGAAGAGATTACCATTTAGATCAATAGACTGAGTAAAGAAGATCCACTCTCACAAAAGTGGGCTGGCATCATCCAATCCTTTGAGGGCCCAAATGGAATAAAAAAGGCAATGGAAAGGTGAATTCTTGCTCTCTTTTTCACCTAGGATGTCTATCTTTTCCTGCCCCAGACACTGGAGCTTCTGGTTCTTGGGCCTTCAGAATCTGGGACTCTTTATACCAGTGCCCCCTGGCTCTCAGGCCTCTGGCCTTGGAATTACACCATTGGTCTCCTGATTCTCAGGTCTTTGGGTTCAGACTGAATTATACCACTGGCTTTTCTGGTCCTCCAGCTTACAGATGACAGACTATGGGATTTCCAGCATCCGTAAACACATGAGCCAAGTTTCTATAATAAATCTCCTCTTTTATTATCTCTATATATCCTACTGCTCCTGTTTCTTTGCAAAGCCCTGAGTAACACAGTCGACCTGGGACTTAACTGTCATCAGGATGAAAAGCTAAGTAACTGCCACTACACAGGAGAGTGGGGCCAGCTTTAAACGGCCAGTAATGGCAGCAACATCACATGACAACATCATATGCAACATGATAAAGACATCAGAGAGAGGAATTCCTCATCTACCTGGGATGGATAGGAACTCGGCTGTGTGTTTTGTTTGTCCAAGTATGCCTATTTTCAGAGAGAATTTATCAAACTCTAGAATCTGCCTGGCCCATATTTCCCTTTTAAGCACAAACAAATCTGTTGTGAGCCCCGGTGAGAAAAGCAAACAAACCTCAACTGATTTGACCTACAGAGCTAAACTAACTATGTCTAGGTGAAAATGCAAGAGCCATTGTGGATGATAATGGAGCTAACATACTTAGATTGCTGGAGATGTATGCTGCTGCTGCTGCTAAGTCACTTCAGTCGTGTCCTACTCTGTGCGACCCCATGGACTGTAGCCTACCAGGCTCCTCCGTCCACGGGATTTTCCAGGCAAGAGTACTGGAGTGGGGTGCCATTGCCTTCTCTGGGAGATGTATGAGAGGTCCAGATACACAAAGAAGCCAGTGTTGCTTGCTCTCACGCTAGCTCCCAGTGATGCTAAGCTACTCTCCTGGGCCTACCTGAAGTCTATTGGACTGCAAGACGAGACCCTGGAGGGTATGCCATATGGTAAACACTCACATCACCCTAATTCTCCATGTGCTCACCCTCACTAGTGCCATTTTTCTTATTAATAAAAAAAATTATGGCCTAAGAGTTCACATTTCCTGAGGACTTAAAATATGCTAAGTACTGAGCTGTGCTTCATAAACTTTATATTGTTTTATACTTAAACAACTTGATTTGTTTGGTACTATTTTTTAAATATTTATTTTTAATTGATTGATGATTGGTTTACAATATTGGTTTGATTTCTGTCATACATCAACATGAATTTACCATAGGTGTACATATGTCCCATTCTTCTTGATTCTCCTTCCCACCACCTGCCCATTCCCACCCCTCTAGGTTATTACAGAGCCCTCATTTGGGTTCCCTGAGTCATACAGCAAATTCCCATTGGCTATCTATTTACATACATTAGTGTAGATGCATCCATGCTACTCTCTCCATTCATCTCACCCTCGCCCTCTTCTCCCCCACTTCTATGTCTGTGTCTCCACTGCTGCTCTGCAAATAGATTTTTCAGTACCATCTTTCTAGATTCCATATATATGTGTTATCATACGATATTTGCTTTTCTCTTTCTGACTTACTTCACTCTGTAGAATAGGCTCTAGGTTCACCCACCTCACTAGAACTGACTCAAATGCATTCCTTTTTATGGCTGAGTAGTAGTCCATTGTATATATGTACCACAGCCCTTTATCCATTCATCCATTGATGGACGTCTAGGTTGCTTCCATGTCTTGCCTATTGTAAATAGTGCTGCAATGAACAAAGGGGTACATGTGTCTTTTTCAGTTTGGGTTTCTTCTGGGTATATGCTTAGAAGTGGTATGGCTGGGTCATATGGTGGTTTTATTCCTAATTTTTAAAGAATCTCCATATTGTACTCCATAGTGGCTGTATCAATTTACATTCCCGCCAGCAGAGTAGGAGGGTTCCCTTTTCTTCAAACCTTCTCCAGCACTTGTTATTTTTGGATTTTTTTATTATGGCCATTCTGTCTGGTACTATTTTTAAGAGCTTCACTAATGGCCCAGGGGGAAAAGTATCCACCAACAATGCAGGAGACACAGGAGGTGTGGGTTTGATACCTGGCTTGGGAAGATCCCCTAGAGTAGGAAATTGAAACCCATTCCAGTATTCTTGCCTGAAAAAATCCCATGGACTGAGGAGTCTGGCAGGCTACAGTCCAAAGGATTGCAAAGATCAGACATTACTGACCAACTAAACATGCACTATTTTTTAAACCTTACGTCATAGAAAGAAAACCATTGTACAAAGACGTTAAGTAGACAGTCACACAAATGGTAAACTGTGGAACTTCAAACTCAGAATTGTAGAATTTCAGAGCCCGTGCACTTAACCACTAACAACACTGGTCTGTGTTTCTCCTTTCTCTCTGCTTAGTCCCATCTTTCCCTTGAGAATCTCTGTGTTAGCACAGCTGCAGCTATTTGTTGAAGTCAGAACATTAGGTTTGCTCACCCAGGAATAAGTAAAGTGGCAGGAGAGAGGTAGCCAAAGAGAAAGAAGTGGACGTGGGTTAATGTGAATGGAGGGAATTCATTTAGAAAGCAAGTAATTTTTTGTTCAGAGGAGCAGAAAGTGGAGGACTATTAACTATTACAGTTCAAACCTATAAAATAGAGTACGATTCAGCTGCCATCTTAACCCTTTTAGCCAATCTGTAAAAAGTTGCAAGTCTATTTTGGTACCATAGATATAAAACCTAAATTTTAATTCCAGACTTCTTCTTTAGTAAAAAATTGAGTATTTCTCACATATTTAATTTTAGATGTATTAATGTCTATTTGATCATTTAACTGTGTGTCAACTATCAATCATAAATGTTTCTCAGAATTACCTAAATAAGGGATACATTTGCTGATAACTTTTATCATGCATTAGGTCTCTCCCCCTCTTCTTCCTCATCCTTGAAACTCAGCCACCACGTTGTGAAGAAGCTTAGGGCACAAGGAGAGGCCATATGTAAGTGTTGCCACTAATAATTCCAATTAAGGACTCAGTGGACAGCAAAATTGACTGGCAAATGAATGGGCAAGCATTTAAACAAAACCAGTCCCTGGGCCACAAGGCTTCTTTCTGAGCAAAAAAAAGCTATCCTTTCAACATTCTGTCCTCAAATTAAATGTTACTTCCTTAAAGAGTTTTCTCTGAACTCTCACATTTGATGAAATTGCTCTTTTACACATTATCATAAAGCCTTATGGATTCCTCCCACAATGCATATGAAATGTATCCATTTATATCATATTCATTAAAATTCTGTGTCCCCTTTTGGAAGGTTTTAGGGGCTTTTGTCCTCAGTATTCTAAGTGTGACATTTAGTAGATATTCAATGCATATTTGCTATATAAATTAATTGTTACTACAGCCTTGTACTGGTAAGGGTCTGAGTTCCTAGAGGCTCAGAAAGACTTTGGTTTTTGACACCCCACAAGATTGGAAGCGTCATGGTAGAAGACTGTCCAGATAACTTAGTTCTCAATTTTGCATTTATTATTTTGTAATAAAGTACATGTGTTTTAACATAAATAACTCATCTGCACAGATTGTATTGTAAAATTACTTTTCTTCCTTTGGAACATACAAATGACTCCTTTGACAATGTCCTTGCTTCTTTCTCCGCATTGCTCTAACACTGATCATTCAGCAGATGAGACTATGATACAAAAGGTGAAACAGAAAGGAGGGCATCCAGAAGACAAACACTGCAAATTTAATCCTGACTCAACAACTGATGGGCTGGGTGACCTAGACCTGGACATGTTTTAAATCTTCCTATATCTGAAGCTCCACAAAGCTGCATAAGCAAAGTTTTCCTAATGGAAACAGACATCCATATGTTCCCAGTTATATGTGCAATGCAACTTGATGGAATGTAAAGCAGTGACACACATCGTGGAGTTTTTTTTCAGGGGCAGCAGCTGTAATAGAAGAAGTGACTGCTGTTATGTCAGCTAGACCTTGAACCTTACTCTTCCACTTTCAACTGGGCCTCATCAAAAGTGGCCTATACTTAGTGAAAGTTACTCAATTGTGTCTGACTCTGTGACCCCGTGGGCTGTACACTCCATGGAATTCCCCAGGCCAGAATACTGGAGTGGGCAGCTTTTCTCTTCTCCAGGGGATCTTCCCAACCCAGGGATCGAACCCAGGTCTTCTGCAGTGCAGGTGGATTCTTTACCAGCTGAGCCATAGGGCAGCCCTATACTTAGAATTGATAAAAGAAAGCATATAAAACACACTGCATAGTAAGCTCTCACTAATTTTAATCCATTTACTCAATAAATATTAAGGAATCAAAGTTATGATGAGCTGTTCTATATTTTATTTGAATCAATGTAAATATTCTGGTGGTAGTATTGTACTATATGTTTACAAGATGTTACCTTTAAAGCCCAATGCTGTAAGGAACAATATTGCATAAGAACCTGGAATTTTGTCCATGAATCAAGGCAAATTGGACACAGTCAAGTAGGAGATGGCAAAAGTGAATATTGACATCTTATGAATCAATGAAGAGAGTAGGTAAAATTACTAGGCCATTCAGGTATGACCTAAATCAAATCGCTTATGATTATACAGTGGAAGTGATGAATAGATTCAAGGGATTAGATCTGGTAGACAGAGTGCCTGAAGAACTATGGATGGAGGTTCCTAACAATGTACAGGAGATGGTGACCAAAATCATCCCCAAGGGAAAGAAATATAAGAAGGCAAAGTGGTTGTATGAGGAGGCCTAACAAATGGCTGAGAAATGAAGAGAAGTGAGAGGCAAAGGAGAATGGGAAAGATACACCAAACTGAATGCAGAGTTCCAAAGAATAGCAAGGAGAGATAAAAAGGCCTTCTTCAATGAACAATGCAAATAAATAGAGGAAAACAATAAAATGAGAAAGACTAGAGATCCCTTGGAGAAGGAAATAGCAACCCACTCCAGTGTTCTTGCCTGGAGAATCCCAGGGACGGAGGAGCCTGGTGGGCTGCCATCTATGGGGTCACATAGAGTTGGACACGACTGAAGCAACTTAGCAGAGATTCCTTCAGGAAAATTGGAGATACCAAGAGAACATTTCATGCAAAGATGAGCACAATAAAGGATATAAATGGCAGGGACCTAACAGAAGCAGAAGATATTAAGAAGAGGTGGCAAGCACTATGGAGAATAGTGTGGAGATTCCTTAAAAAACTGGAAATAGAACTGCCATACAACCCAGCAACCCCACAGCTGGGCATACACACCGAGGAAACCAGAATGGAAAGAGACACGTGTACCCAAATGTTGATCGTAGCACTGTTTACAATAGCCAGGACATGGAAACTAGATGCCCATCAGCAGACTAATGGATAAAAAAGCTGTGGTACACATACACAATGAAATATTACTCAGCTATTAAAAAGAATGCATTTGAATCAGTTCTAATGAGGTGGATGAAACTGGAACCTGTTATACAGAGTGAAGTAAGTCAGAAAGAAAAACACCAATACAGTATATTAACACATATATATGGAATTTAGAAAGATGGTAACAATGATCCTATATGCAAGACAGCAAAAGAGACACAGATATAAAGAACAGACTTTTGGACTCTGTGGGAGAAGGCGAGGGTGGGATGATTTGAGAGAATAGTATTGAAACATGTATACTATCATATGTGAAACAGATTACCAGTCCAGGTTTAATGCATGAGACAGGGTGCTCAGGGCTGGTGCACTGGGATAACCCTGAGGGATAGGATGAGGAGAGAGGGGGGCTCATGATAGGGAACACATGTACAACCACTGCTGATTCATGTCAATGTATGGCAAAAACCACTACAATATTGTAAAGTAATTAGCCTCCAATTAAAATAAATTAATTAATGAAAAATAAAAAGAGGAGGTGGCAAGAATACACAGATGAACTGTACAAAAAAGGTCATAATGACCCAGATAACCATGATGGTGTGATCACTCACATAGAGCCAGATATTCTAGAGAGTGAGGTCAAGTGGGCCTAAGGAAGCATTTCTGTGTGGGCCTTAAGAAGTTCCACAAAGCTAGTGGAGGTGATAGAATTCCAGGTGAGCTATTGCAGATCCTAAAAGAATATGCTGTTGAAGTGCTGCACTCAACATGCCAGCAAATTTGGAAAACTCAGCAGTTCCAGCCACAGGACTGGAACAGGTCAGTTTTCATTCCAATCCCAAAGAAAGGCAATGCCAAAGACAGCTCAAACTACCATAGCAAGGAGAGATAAGAAAGTCTTCCTCAGCGTGCAATGCAAAAAATAGAGGAAAATAATAGAATTAGAAAGACTAGAGATCACTTCAAGAAAATTAGAGATACCAAGGGAACACTTCATGCAAAGATGGGTACAATAAAGGACAGAAATCATATGGACCTAACAGAAGCAGAAGATATTAGGAGGTAGCAGGAATACACAGAAGAACTGTACAAAAAAGATCTTCATGACCCAGATAATCACAATGGTGTGATCACTCACACTCACCTAGAGCCAGACATTGGAATGTGAAGTCAAGTGGGCCTTAGGAAGCATCACTACAAACAAAGCTAGTGGAGGTGATGGAATTCCAGGTGAGCTATTTCAAATCCTGAAAGATGATGCTGTGAAAGTGCTGCACTCAATATGCCAGCAAATTTGGAAAACTCAGCAGTGGCCACAGGACTGGAAAAGGTCAGTTCTCATTCCAATCCCAAAGAAGGGCAATGCCAAAGAATGTTCAAACTACCATACAATTGCACTCATCTCACATGCTAGTAAAGTAATGCTCAAAATTCTCCAAGTCAGGCTTCAGCAATACGTGAACTGTGAACTTCCAGATGTTCAAGCTGGATTTAAAAAAGGCAGAGGAACCACAGATCAAGTTGTCAACATCTGCTGGATCATCGAAAAAGCAAGAGAGTTCCAGAAAAACATCTATTTCTGCTTTACTGACTATGCCAAAGCCTTTGACTATGTGGATCACAATAAACTGTGGAAAATTCTGAGAGAGATTGGAATACCAGACCACCTGACCTGTCTCCTGAGAAACCTGTATGCAGGTCAGGAAGCAACAGTTAGAACTGGACACAGAACGATAGACTGGTTCCAAACAGGAAAAGGAGTACGACAAGGCTGTATATTGTCACCCTGCTTATTTAACTTATATGCAGAGTACATCTTGAGAAACTCTGGAATGTAAGAAGCACAAGCTGGAATCAAGATTGCTGGGAGAAATATCAATAACCTCAGATATGCAGACACCACCACCCTTATGGCAGAAAGCAAAGAGGAACTAAAGAGCCTCTTGATGAAAGTAAAAGAGGAGAGTGAAAACATTGGCTTAAAGCTCAACATTCAGAAAACTAAGATCATGGCATCCGGTTCCATCACTTCATGGCAAGTAGATGGGGAAACAGTGGAAACAGTGGCTGACTTTATT
This sequence comes from Giraffa tippelskirchi, assembly GCF_054371585.1. NCBI lineage: Eukaryota > Metazoa > Chordata > Mammalia > Artiodactyla > Giraffidae > Giraffa > Giraffa tippelskirchi. The sequence continues at coordinate 75,691,849 of NC_137275.1, read as the reverse complement.
TTTGTGGGCTCCAAAATCACTGCAGATGTTGACTGCAGCCATGAAATTAAAAGACGCTTACTCCTTGGAAGGAAAGTTATGACCAACATAGACAGCCTATTAAAAAGCAGAGACATTGCTTTGTCAACAAAGGTCCGTCTAGTCAAGGCTACGATTTTTCCAGTAGTCACGTATGGATGTAAGAGTTGGACTATAAAGAAAGCTGAACACCGAAGAATTGATGTTTTTGAACTGTGGTGTTGAAGAAGACTCTTGAGAGTCCCTTGGACTGCAAGGAGATCCAACCAGTCCAACCTAAAGAAGATCAGTCCTGGGTGTTCATTGGAAGGACTGATGTTGAAGCTGAAACTCCAATACTTTGGTCACCTGATGTGAAGTGTTGATTCATTTGAGAAGACCCTGATGCTAGGAAAGATTGAGAGCAGGAGGAGAAGAGGATGACAGAGGATGAGATAGTTGGATGGCATCACCAACTCAATGGACATGAGTTTGGGTATTGGGAGCTGGTGATGGACAGGGAGGCCTGGCGTGCTGCAGTCCATGGGGTCACAAAGAGTTGGACACGAGTGAGTGACTGAACTGACTGACTGACTGACCATACAATTGCACTCATTTCACATGCTACCAAGGTCATGACCAAAATCTTTCAAGCTAGGCTTCATTAGTAGGCAAACCAAGAACTTCCAGATGTTCAAGATGGGTTTAGAAAAGGCAGAGGAACCAGAGATCAAATTGTCAACATTTGCTGGATCAGAGAAAGCAAGGAAAATCTCCCCCAAATCTACATCTGCTTCATTGACTACACTAATGCCTTTGACGGTGTGGATCACAACAAACTGTGGAAAATTCTTAAAGAGATGGAAATAACAGATCACCGTACCTGCCTCCTGAGAAACCTGTATGCAAGTCAAGAAGCAACAGTTAGAACCAGGCATGGAACAATGGACTGGTTCCAAATTGGGAAAGGAGTACGTCAAGGCTGTATATTGTCACCCTGCTCATATAACTTATATGCAGTGTACATAATGGAAATCAGGGGCTGGATGAAGCAGAAGCTGGAATCAAGATTGCTGGGAGAAATATCAACAACCTCAGATATGCATATGACAGCATCCTAATGACAGAAATCGAAGAGGAATTAAATAGCTTCCTGATGAGGGTGAAAGAGGAGAGTGAAAAAGCTGGCATAAAAAACATGAAAAAACTAAGAGCATGGCATTAGGTCCCATCACTTCATGGCAAATAGATGAGGAAAAATTGGCAAGAGTGACCAATTTTATTTTCTTGGTCTCTAAAATCACTGCAGATGGTGACTAGAGCCATGAAATTAAAAGATGCTTGCTCCTTTGAAGAAAAGACATGATAAACCTAGACAGTGTATTAAAAATCAGAGAGATCACTTTGTCAACAAAGGTCTGTATAGTCGAAGCTATGTTTTTTTTGAGTAGTCATATACGGATGTGAGAGACCATAAAGAAGGACCATAAAGAAGCCTGGACCATTAAGAAGGCTGAGTACTGAAGAAGTGATGCCTTTGAATTGTGGTGCTGGAGAAGACTCTTGAAATTCCCTTAGACAGCAAGGAGATCCAACCATTCAATCCTAAAGGAAATCAACCCTGGATATTTATTGGAAGGACTGATGCTGAAGTTGAAGCTTCAATATTTAAGCCACTTGATGTGAAAAGCCAATTCACTGGAAAAGACACTGAAGCTGGGAAAGACTGAGGGCAGAAGGAGAAGAGGGCATCAGAGGATGAGATGGCTGGATGGCATCACCGATGTAATGGACATGAACTTGGGCAAACTCCGAGAGATGGTGACGGACAGGGAGGTCTGGTGCTGCAGTTCAGGGGGTCACAAAGAGTCAGACACATCTTGGCAACTGAACAACAACAAAAACGATGCTGTGGCTAGGAACACCCATCCCTTCTTCTGTTGGAATATGATAAATGAGAAACATTAACCATTTACAAATAAAACAAATTGGACCCATTAACTTTAATACTTTATTGAAACATCATTCAGGACCAACAAGGGCTTTTGTGTAATATGTCTTAAAGAACATCAGAGATCCCCCTCTCAAACCCCTCTGTATCTGTTACTGCTTCTCTGTCTGTAACTCTGCCATTCTTTTTGTTCGTATTGGTTACATCTTATATATTAGCATCTCAGAAATGTAGCATCTCAGTTGTTGTTGTTACCACCAATGTTTTACATTCCTTTACAATAGAAAACCTGCTGAAACTATCATCTTGGGGATATAAGACATAAGATAATTAAATTTTATTGGAAGAAATATTAAACCCTAATAAGGAAGGGCTGGTCTTCATGGGCTGTGGTGATGGGAACCTTAATGCAGCAGCATACCTGAGTGAAGGGTATGTATGTGGGGGAAACAATTAATCAAAATTGGGAGAGAAATATTAAAAGGGTTTAAGAGAAGTATGATTTAGAAATACATTCTACTGTTTTATTGTTTTATTCAATGTAAGTATTTATCACTAACATAATAGTATTAAAAATATGCACATAGTATTTTCCTAAAGAGTATCAAAGGGAATTTAATTAAGAAATATAAAAGTACACACTACTGTATACAGAATAGATAGCTGGTAAGAACCTACGATATAGCACAGGAACTCTACTCAGTACTCTGTAATGGCCTACATGGGAAAAGAATCTAGAAAAGAGTAGATATATGTACCTGTATAACAGATTCACTTTGCTATACATCTGAAATGCAACACTGTAATTCAATAGTACCCCAATAAAAATTATTTTAAAAGTATCATTCATATAAGAAAATAAATGTCTTGACAAATGTTAAGTATGACTCATCAAAAACATACTAAAATTTTTAAAATTAACATGCAAGTAATGAGGAGGTATAAGATATATAAGTTTTCCCATCAGAAATTATTTGCATATAGTAAAGGAGAACTGGACATATTTACAATGGCTTAACTGTAAGTTCTGATGTTAAAGTAAAACCTCTTCTTCCACTAGTAGACTAAAAGATCCAGCTAGAATAATTTATGTATATTCCTCACACCTACAAAAACAATTATTCAAATTTCTCTTCCATTCTTTCAGTTGTGTACAAGAATAGCTCTGCATAAGTGGATATGTCACCCTGAGCCCTCAAGAGATGAATGAGGCTTACAGCTAACAGCAAGACACAGCACTTAGAGATGAAGACTGCATAGCAGTTCATTCTGCGGCTATTTTGGTATAGCTACAATCAAGCCACTGATTGAATTCTATTTGAATTCACTGTGTTTAGGACTGCATTAGAAAATATGAAAGCATTCTTTAATGCTTTTTCTCACATATGTGCAATTATTTATTACTGAGAATTCCACACCTAAGTGCAACAGTGTTTTTGGACAATGGATGCTAGACACTCATAATTTCTTAGCATACATGGCAACGTTTACCAAACACTATTTTCCTGATATGAATGAAATTTTTACAATGGTGGAAAAAATACTTGGGACATTGTTTCCACCACTACTTTGCTTATTTACACCATCTTTTCTTTAAATCATAAAAGGAAAAAAAAAAACACTTCAGAAAAATAGCCAAGTGCCGTAATCTCTTTGAAACTTTAACCCGATTTCAGGCTGACTATTGCATGCTTTCTAAGTTGCTTCAGTCATGTCCGACTCTTTGTTAACCCTACGGACGTAGCCTGCCAGGCTTCTCTGTCCATGGGATTCTCTAGGCAAGAATACTGGAGTTGGTTGCCATGCCCTTCTCTAGGGGATCTTCCTGACCCAGGGATCAAACCTGCATCTCTTATGTCTCTTATGTCTCCTGCATTGGCAGGTGGGTTCTTTACTACTAGGATGCTACACCTGGGATGCTCATTATATCATTATAAAAGTTCACTGTGTATCCTCAAAAGCCAATTTCTGCACACACAGCCAACCTACAAGCACACACACTGTATTATATCATGTATTTTTTATGACTTGTTTTCTACACCTAATATGTTATATAAATTAAATTTTTATCAGTGATATTTAGGATATGTCTAATTATTTGATATTATAAACATAACAGTAAAATAATGTACTTAATGCATTTTTTATTTGGTAAGTATTGACACATTTCTATCTCAAAAGACTAGACACATTCATACTCTCTCCAGCCGTAAAGCATGACCCCTTACCCACCGCCTCATTTTACATTTCACATTCCAGTTCTTCCCAGTAGAATTTTCTGCAATTGTTGAAATATCTCCATGCTATCTAATATAGTAGCTATTAGCAATGTGTAGCTATTTAAACTTAAAATCTGGCTGGCAGAATTAAGGAATCAAATCTTAAATTTTATTTAATTTAAATTATTTTAAATTTAAGTAGCTACATGTGGCTCTTGTCTACCATATTGAATAGCACAGTGATACACAGAATGGGGTCTGGTTTAATTTATCTTTTTCTGTTTATTCACAAAGTTGATCCTTTTTTATACTTTTAGTTTGTCATTTTAGCTGCTAAATTTTGTTTTCAAGCTTTTCCATTTTTCTGTTGTATTGTATGTCTTTATCTTACTGATTTATAAGTAATATTTCTCTTATATGTTTATTTCTGTAGGATGTTTAACAACTACTCCATCCTATAGACTGCAAATATTTTGTTGCAGGCTCTTATTTATTCATAGATATTTTACCCACTAGGTACTATCATGAAGTATACATTTTACAACTCTCTTAACCTTCATTTTCTGTTGTGGAGACTCAAAGCCACCATAGGTGAGAGATTCAGTCCTTCTCAGGTGCTTGCTAGGCATGCATTTGGTAGACATGCTCACACTTATGGCCTTTTAGATAACTAGGAATATAAAGATCTTTACAAAGTCCTCTAAAGTCCTCTTGTTCTCCAGTTTTCCTTTTAAATTTCTTTACCAGCTTTTTATTGGCCCCAAGTGGTATTTTCACCTCAGGTGGCTATGATTTTAAACAACTGCCCATGATTGTTTTCGACACATATCCTGGGGATATGATTATTCTCATAGCACAAATTCTAAATCAGGCCAAATAAAGATAAGCCCCAGGTGCAAAATATTTTAGACAGAACAGATAAACAACAAGGTCCTACTGTATAGCACAGAGAACTATATTTAATATTCAGATATAAACCATAATGGAAAAGAATATAAAAATGAATGTATGTGTAACTGAATAATTTTGCTTTCAGCAGTAATTAACACTACCTTGCAAATCAACTATGCTTCAATTAAAAAAATAAAAAGTAACAAAAGGAAAGAGAGAAGATATGGAAAAGAAACAATGTCCAAGACTACATAAGATTCTTAATCAAGTAAAGGATACATGATAAAAACAGAGTTCTAGGAGGACTCTCACTAAGAGAATCAGTAAGGCTTACTGAATTAACTAGAGATTAGAGATCCAGCATTTAATTTAAAAAATAAGTCCTGAGAATGTAGCTTTTCAAGTAGCTTCCATAAAAATCAAATGATGACAAAAAAAGGGATGAGATTTGGGGGAAGTTCCAAGCATTCTCTTCCTGGTCTACTGACTTGTATGCTGGTGGTTTTCACAGCCACGATCACTGTAATTGTGAATCTGTTGCTTTGCAAGACTACCACAGAACTGGTCAGATGAAAATAAATGGGAATGAGGCATCTGAAACACTATAAAGCTCAGAGTTCTTACCAAGATTCAGTGATTTCTCTAAAATAAATTTTTTTCTGATTGTTGTTAGCTATGGTTAGTTTCCAGAGTTCTAAAAAGATTGATTTTTAGTGTCCCTACTTCTTTTACAAAGAACTGGCTTTAGAGGATTTACCTCCACTATTCTGTAGGTGCTCCTCCCTCCTTCTTTCATTTTAAAATAATTATAGGTGATTAGGAAAATATATCTAGCAATATACAATAAGAGAGTTCCAGAAAAACATCTACTTCTGCTTTATTAACTATGCCAAAGCCTTTGACAGTGGGGATCACAGCAAACTTTGGAAAATTATTAAAGAGATGGGAATACAGGACAACCTGACCTGCCTCCTGAGAAATGTATATGCAGGTCAAGAAGCAACAGTTAGAACTGGACATGGAACAACAGACTGGTTCCAAATTGGGAAGGAGTACGTCAAGGCTATATACTGCCACCCTGCTTATTTAACTTATATGCAGAGTACATCATGATAAATGCTAGGCTGGCTGAAGCAAGCTGGAATCAAGATTGCCAGAAGAAATATCAATAACCTTAGATATGCAGATGACATCACCTTTATGGCAGAAAGCGAAGAAGAACTAAAGAACTTCTTGATGAAAGTGAAAGAGGAGAGTGAAAAAGTTGGCTTAAAAATCAACATTCAGAAAACGAAGATCATGGTATCTGGTCCCATCACTTCATGGCAAATAGATGGGGAAACAATAGAAACAGTGACAGACTCTATGTTTTGGGGCTCCAAAATCACTGCAGATGGTGACTGTGGCCATGAAATTAAAAGACACTTGCTCCTTGGAAGAAAAGTTATGACCACCCTAGACAGCATATTAAAAAGCAGAGACATTACTTTGCCAACAAAGGTCCATCTAGTCAAAGCTACAGTTTTTCCAGTAATCATGTATGGATGTGAGAGTTGGACTATAAAGAAAGCTGAGCACTGAAAAATTGATGCTTTTGAACTGTGGTGTTGGAGAAGACTCTTGAGAGTCCCTTGGACTGCAAGGAGGTCCAACCAGTCCATCCTAAAGAAAATCAGTCCTGAATATTCATTGGAAGGACTGATGCAGGAAGCTGAAACTCCACTACATTGGCCATCTGATGTGAAGAGCTGACTCATTTGAAAAGTCTCTGATGCTGGGAAAGACTGAAGGAGGAGGAGAAGGAGATGACAGAGGATGAGATGGTTGGATGGCATCACTGACTCTATGGACATGAGTTTGAGCAAGTTCTGGGAGTTGGTGATGGATAGGGAAGCCTGGCGCACTGCAGTCCATGGGGTTGCAAAGAGTCGGACATGACTGAGTGATTGAACTGAAATGAAAGAATGTATAATCGACATCCTTTATCTTAAAAAAATAAATGCCAAGTGAAAACATTAATGGCAACAGCTGGGCATCTACATAAAAATAAATCTAGGCACAGACCTCACATGCTTTATAAAAATTAACTTAAAAGGGATCATGGACCTAAATGTAAAATACCAAACTCTAAAACTTCTAAAAGATAATAAAGGAGAAAATCTTGATGATTTGGGGTATGGTAATGGCATTTAGATGTAACATCGAAGGCACAATCCTTGATAGAAACCATAGATAAAACTGGAATTGACTGAAATTAAAAATTTTTGCTCTCTGAAAGATAATGTCAAGAGAATGAGAAGATAAGCCACAGACTGAAAAAATACTCGAAAAAGACATCTGATAATGAACTGAAATCCACAATATACAAAGAATACTTAAAACTCAACAATAAAGAAACAGAAACCTGATTAAAAAATAGGCCAAAAATCTTAACAGACACTTCATCAAAGACGATATACAGATGGCAAATAAGCACGTGAAAAGATGTTTCACATTATACACCACAAAAGAAATGCAAATTAAGACAAGATACTGCTACACACCTATTAGAATGACCAAAATCTGCATATGGAACACAGACAACATCAAATACTGACAAAGACGTGAAGCGACAGGAATTCTCATTCACTGCTGGCAGGCATGCAAACTAACACAGCCGCTTTGGAAGATAGTTTGACCATTTCTTACAAAACTAAACATACTCTTACCATGTAATCCAGCAATCTTGCTCCTTGGTATTTACTCAAAAAGTTGAAAATTTATGTCCTCACAAGAACCTGCCACTTTATTCACAACTGCCAAAACTTGGAAGCAGTCAAAATGTTCTTTAGGAGGCAAATGGATAAACTATGTTATATCCAGACAATGGAATACCATTTGGCACTAAAAAGAAATGAGCTATTGAGCCACAAAAGGACATCTTAAATGCATATTACTAAGTGAAAGAAGCCAATCTGAAAAGGCTACAGATTTTGGACTCTTAACTACATGACATTCTAGAAAAGACAAAACTGTGGAGACAGTAGGATCATCAGGGTTGCCAGAGGCTGGGGAGAAGGGATGAACAGAAGGAACACAAAGGATTTTTAGGGAAGTAAAAATACTCTATAAGATACTACAGTGAAATATATGTCATTATACAGTTGTTCAAACCCATAGAAAGTACAATACCAAAAATGATGTAAACGATGGCCTTAGGATGACTATGATGTGTCAACATAGGTTCATCGATTATAATAGATGTACCTATTTGGTGGGGATGTTGATAAGAGGAAGCTAGACATGGTCCTAATATTAAGCAGAGTGTAAAATGTGGCCTGAGTTTGGCTTGTCAAAGGAACATGAGAATCAAAAATTCATTTGAGCTTGATGTTTTTAGAGTCACAGGGATTATGGCATCAGACCTATTGAGAAGGAAAAGTAAATTCTAGTATACTACTTGACTCAGGAGTGAACAAAGACATAATAATGAAATCACAGCTTGTTGAATTTGGCTGTTTTGTTTAATTTTGACTAAGCACAGATAAATTAACTGCAATGTTTTTGTCCTTTGAAATTACAATAATGAAGGTGTCTACATGAGAGCCTGAGATGAGAAGAAAATTAAAATGGTAGGTTCAATAATGTCTTCTTGTAACATGGGAAGTAGTTCAGATCCTTGTCTAAAGTTATTGTCATAAGAAAGATCAGCAAAGGAATATTATTTAAAGTAAGGTAACCACAGAGACTTAAAAATATCAAATGTAAAAATGGCAAAGGCAAGAAGAGATAGGAGAGTGAGCAAATTCTGATCTTTCAAAGGTAGGAAGTGATAGATAATGTCTAAAATTGTTAATCCCCAAAACAGTTATTATTTTACTCAAAGTTAAGGAAATAAGCACCAAAAGAGCAAAAAATTAAAGTAGAAAAAGGAGTTACATCTGGGAAATGTAATTATGGTTGTTATAATGTTTTATACTGTCAAATTCTACTTTTTTAACAAAGAGGAGATATAAAGAGAACAACTTTTTATTTGAAGTTTGTATCCTCAGAGAATGTCAAGAAATTAATGTATCCAAAAAAGAAAGGACCACTTTTTGTATGGCTTTACCTTTTTCCTAGTATTTTTATTATCTTTGTGTTGTTAAAAATCACGTATTTCAGCAACGTTTCCTCAAAATTATCCAGTCTTTTAGAGATCTCTTATAGGTCTGTTTTAGAGATCAAGTTATAGTGAAGTCGCTTAGTCGTGTCCGACTCTTTGCAACCCCGTGGACTGTAGCTTACCAGGCTCCTCCATCCATGGGATTCTCCAGGCAAGAATACTGGAGTGGGTTGCCATTTCCTTCTCCAGGGATCTTCCCGACCCAGGGTTTGAACCCAGGTTTCCCACATTGCAGGCAGACGCTTTAACCTCTGAGCCATCAGGGAAGCTCAACTTTTTGTGTGGCTTTACCTTTTTCCTAGTATTTTTATTATCTTTGTGTTGTTAAAAATCATATATTTCAGCAACGTTTCCTCAAAATTATCCAGTCTTTCAGAGATCTCTTATAGGTCTGTTTTCAAGATCAAGTTATAACCTGATTGTATTTCTACTAATATGTTGTGCTATTAATTTTGTGCAAATGCCTAACAGTCATTTTTTTCTCTTCATTAGAAAGGGGAAACTGGGCCTCCCTGGTGACTCAGTAGTAGAGAATCTGCCTGCCAATGCAATAGACATGGGTTCAATCCCTGGTCTGGGAAGATAGGAAGATCCTGCATGCCGAGGAGCAACTAAGCCCTAGCGCCACAACTGCTAAGCTGGTGCTCTAGAACCCAGGAGTCGCAACTACTGAGCCCACGTGTTGCAACTACTGAAGTCCACGGGCCTAAGCCTGTGCTCCGCAACAAGAAGCCACCACTAGAAGCCCAAACACTGCAACTAGAGAAAAAGCCTGTGCAGGAAAGAAGACCCAGCACAACCAAAAATGAATCAATAAAATTACATTAAAAAAAAAACCAAAGGGAAAGGGAAAACTAATTCGATTAATATTGGCACTGGCACAGGGTTCTATTATCTTTATGTATATTTGTTTCTCAAAGTATTTTCTGTCTTGAAAGAAAGAAAAGCAATATCTGGATTCATAGAAAGGCATGTGAATTTTTAAGCTTTATTTTAGAAGACTCATGGGCAGGTAGCAGCCAGGAACACTGTCCCCTACCTCAAAAAAATTGATTTGTTTATTTTGCTTTTGCCATCTTGGGGAACTACTAATTGGTGATTTAAATTAAATCCGTATTTGGGCTGTTTACAGTCCCAAAGGCATTGTGAATTCAAACCCGTACTGGGAAGAATGTGTCCCACATCTGCTGAAATCTCCGTCTATATTCTGGCTTCTAACTCCTCCACTCAATTTTTATCAATGTGTGTCCTTTAAATGTGGCTCTTAAAAATGACTGATTATGTTCTTTGTCTTTAATGGGGAATTTATCTAATTAATATGTTTAAACTTTTTGTTGCCATCTTGTGTTATATTTTCTATTCATGTCTTTACTGTCATTTAAAAATGATTATTATTTTTTTTGTATTTAATCTAACTATGCTACTTCTTTCTCCTTGACTAACTGAAAGTCGCTCAGTCGTGTACGACTCTTTGCGATCCCCTGGACTGTGCAGTCCATGGAATTCTCCAGGCCAGAATACTAGAGTGGTTAGCTGTTCCCTTCTCCAGGGGATCGTCCCAGCCCAGGGATCGAACCCAGGTCTCCCACATTGCAGGTGGATTCTTTACCAGCTGAGCCACCAGGGAGTGGTAGCCTATCTCTTCTCCAGTGGATCTTCCTGACCCAGTTCTTAATGAATTACAAATTCTATGTCTTATTTCTATTATTCTATTGAGCTTCCCAGGTGGCGCTAGTGGTAAAGAACTTGCCTGCCAATGCAGCAGACATAAGAGACACAGGTTCGATCCTTGGATCAGGAAGGAAACAGAATGGATTTAAGAGAAGAAAACGTATTTCTTGATGTGTCCCCAGCTTCTATTATATAGCTGTCTATCCACTACCAGTGCTCAACACACACATGTTCTATTCTGACAGAGTAGGCAAAGTGATCATTTTATAAATAAAGACATATAGAATGGATAAACAACAAGCTCCGACATACTATAGCACTGAGAATACTCAATATTCTGTGATAAACAATAATGAAAAAGAATATATGTATATGTGTGACAGAATCACTCTGCTATTTAGCAGAAATTAATACATTACAAATCAACTATACTTCAATAAATATAAACCGGAGAAAACCAACAGATCACTCCAGGATTCTGCTCAAAATCCTATAACTGCCTTCCCATAACTCAGAGTAAAAGTCAAACTCATTACACTTACATTATCTGCCCCCACTTTGCCTCTTTGACCTAACAGCCTCCCTTTTTTTCCCCAGCTCAATTTTCTCCAGCTATAGTGATCAGCTTGTTGTTCCTAGAGAACACAAAGAACTTGCCTAATTCTATCTTTCCAGCTGCTGGAAATTTCTTCCCCTGATATCTGCTTGGCCTAATCCTTTACCCACTTCAGTCTTGCTCAAATGTTTTGGGGCTAAAGAATAACTCTTGGGCATCATAACAATGTGTGGAGAACAGTTAACAAATATTGTATTGTGAAAGAATGGAACTGGAAGATCTGTGTTTAGTGCTGAATAACTTTATTGATGCTGATGATTCCTTTATTATATTAAACTATGCCAATTTAACTCAGCTTTGCTGCCTTCCTCTATGAGTTAATATCTAATGAAAAACATTACATTCTTATCAAAGCTATAACTCTAAAAAGAAGTGAACAAACAGAAATGAAATTTCAGATGACATCCAGAACAATTTTGTTGTTAATATTCAATACAATTCATTTCATGGTTCAGTTCAGTGCAGTCTCCTGCTTGAACAACATAATAACAGGAGAATACAGTAGGCTAAGGCAACAATTTCATTATTATACCAAAAACAAGTGTTATCTGAACAAATCATAGACTTGACAGATTTTCAACACGAAGAAGTTAATGTAGTAAAACAACCTTGATTGTCTATGAATCTATCTCTTGTTTTTTTCCTTGTTTCAAGGAAATTCTTTTACTGAATTAAACTGATTGAAGCATAGAGTTGCATGTGCCACATTTTAAAGATACTTCTTAGTTTCTCTTAATAAAAGAGTAACAACAAAATAACATATGATTTAAAGTACAGTCCGTTGACAAAGTAGAAATCAATATGTAGGCACTTCTCTGCCTCTGTGCTTATACTCCACACCAGGTAAGCAATCTCTTACTTGAATATGGTATCAGCTAAGTTGCTGCCTTCAACCAAGATCAATTTTTTTCAGAACTGACCTGAAAACCGTCTTCTTGGCCAATGGCAAGTTGGGTAGTTTGCAAAAGTGACACAAAATCCTCACTACTTTCTGTATCCATGTCCTTTTCAATATAATTTTTAGCTCCTCTCAACAAAAGGTGAAGGCTTTTTCCTCATCTCTAAATCTGGGATGGCCTGGTGAAGAGAATTTGGTAGGAATGACAGTGTCCCATTTCTAAGCCTAGATCTCAAGAGGTCCTGCACGTAACACTGTCTTTCAGACTCCTGCCACCATGTGGACAAGGATAGGCTAGTCTTCTGGAGATAAGAGAAATGAGAGAATCTCAGATGAAGAGAGGGGCTATCTCAGCTCAGGCAACCCCAGATCAACCAGCCCACAACCAATCCAGCAGGAGATCACTCACACAGGATAAGCCCAGAAAAACCACCCAGCTGAGCACAGACCAAATCACTAATTTGGAGATAGATGAGCTAAATGAAGAGGTGCTATTTTAATGAATAAATAATAATAAAAAAAGCAGCAAATGAAAAAATTTTTTAAATTAAGAAAAAAGAAGTTCCTGATCTCATCTTAAATTACAGGTTGGATCCTCACTGGAAGAAGCAGCAGTTCTCTTTCAGTATTTACAGATTAGAGAAAAGAGATGACTTGTTTGCTTCCCACAGCATCTCCTCACAGACTCTAACTCTAGATGCAGGTGGCTGGCATGGAAGGACCAAGTGGCAGCACAGGGAGTCATTCCTCTTAGCGTGTACAGTTGCTGTTAAAGCAGAACTGGCTCTGTCAAAGATGTTCCAGTGGGAAAACTCCAAATTTAATCATTGTCACATAAATATCTAGCTTTCACTTAATTAAATCACCTCTTTTGTGAATAAGGCGGCAAAATTCCTCCAGATGGCCATGCAAACTGAAGAAAGAACTCATAAATCAAACACTGGAGCTAGACTCAGCTATTTTGGCAATACTGAGTAAGGAGATACATTTATTTAACAGAGTCTCAGACTAGAATATAATTGTTACTGTGGCTACAACTTTGGGAAGGGTAGAAGATATTCTTTGATACATTCTGAAAACAAACAAACTATGCAAATTCCAACCTCAGTATGAAAAGCCAGTATAAATCACAGAAAAATTAATAATGGAGTAAGATTTAAAAAAATAGAATTAGTCTTTATCTTAAAGAATTTCTGAGTGAAGAACATTTTTGCCATAAACTTCCTCAAGCCTGATGGATTATCCTCTGCCTTAGTACGTGCCATTACTTGATATTCCACCCCTACACCAACCCAGGCTCTTTTATGTTTCTTTCCATTTGTTGTTAGATTTTTTATTTAAAATGCTGATTTTTTCCTTAAGAAGAGCCTCTCGCCTTTGGTAATTAATTTCCGATGGTAAAATTATTTCTCTGATAACAATTTCATTTGAACAAACCAGTTAAATCATATCCCTTTCAAAAGCCTCCTGAAAGCCCCATCCACTGACTTCCACTTATATATCATTGGGCAGAGCTGTGTCACCTGACTGCTGCTGCTGCTAAGTCACTTTAGTCGTATCAGACTCTGTGCGACCCGATGGACTGCAGCCTACCAGGCTCCTCCGTCCATGGGATTTTCCTGGCAAGAGTATTGGAGTGGGTTGCCATTGCCTTCTCCCATGTCACCTGACTACTCTTAGCTTAAAAGACAATTGACATTCTTTACCAAAGTGGTGGAAACCCATTTTGTACTATGAAGACAGCAAAATTGATCATTAAACTACAGAAAAATAAAATAAATGAGTAAATAAACACAAATACTTGTGTATAGCCCTTCTCCATCAAATTTGGGCACCCTGTAGTCTCTCTGTGATCAAAAGTATCAAACTGACAGGAATTGACTAGAAACATGATTGGTTTCTTGAAAAAAAAAATTTAACTAGGAGAGGAAAGTAATTACATTCATGAAGATGATAAGTTATATTTAAAATAGTATAATTTTTAAACAATCTCTTAATCAGCTGTACAAACCTAGCCACCATAAATGTGGCCTATTCATCTCTCCATTGCTTTAGAGCTGCCCAGATCCCCTCTTCCTACCCAACATTCTCTATTTTTAGGGTAAAAATTATCCATCCTCTAAGTTCCCAGTGTTTAGTACCCTTTATACTGATCAACAGTTACGAAACAAACTAAAAAGGACCTTGAGCTTAATAAGAAAGACACAGAACATTTCACTTGCCTCAACTGTCAAAAATGTGCTGAATAGAATTAAAGCAATAAAAATTTGGAGGCTAGCTCTTTCGCTCTGTCTTACAGTATTTTTATTCAAAAATTATGCTCAATTTCCATAAACAGACTTATCCTTGGCTTTGTAACATATCATTCTGTACATCACATTTACTTTTTAAAAACATGGTTAAAAGAAAATAACCCAAATTTAGAGAAAATTTATTGCAAAGCCAATTATCAAGAAAGAGATGCACTTTTACAAAGTATAATTATAGATTCACTCAATTGAATCACTTTAATCTCAAGCTCTACTAGTTCTTCTAAGATGACAATTACCTCAACTTTGGTCTCATCATCAGTTGTCAACCTTAGGCACTTAGAGACCACTTTTATATTAATGTGCAAAATGGAAAAACTTTCCATATAAACCCATAATATCATCTCACATATGTCTTTCTCATTTGTAATATGCTAAACTGGACACTTGCCTTTTAAATAATGTAGCTCAAAATAAGAATTAGAATCAAAGAATGAAGCCTAGGATTTTAGAAGTCATTTGGTAAACATGAAGCCAATCTGTATCGGCTTGAGGTCTGAGATCAGGGTGGCAGCATGGTTGAGCATGGTGGATTCCTTCTTGTGGGTCGCAGCCTGTTGACCTGCTTTTTCATCCTCACAGGGCAGAAACCAGAGAGCCTGAGCAAACTCTTGAGTCTCAGTTTATAAGGGCACTAATCTCATTCATGAGGACTCCACCCTCATGACCCAATTACCTCCTGAGATCCCAGTCTCCTAGCATCATCACTTTGAGGGGTTAGGATTTCAAGAAATGAATTTGGGAGAGAGGAGTACCCAGATATTCTGTCTATAATACAATCCATGACATTCCACTGAAGACTTCTATTATTGTTCACTGCCTTTTATGAGTTTTTATCCTCAACCTTGCTTTAAAGGCTATAATCATTTTTCACAGCTTCTTTGCTTAGAATCCAAAATGGTTTCACTAATATTATAAATCATGTCTTCTGCAAGAATCTGTGAGATTGGCAGGATGACTTACTAGGTTTCAAGAAGAGGGAAGACTGAAAAAGATGTCAGCAGAACTTTGTAAAAAAGAAAAATAAGGCTAACTGCAAAAAAAAATATCCCAATGCATGCATATATATTTGAATATCCAAAAATATTCAAATGACAAATTGAAACCAAATATTTAAATTTCAAAAAACTTAGTAAAAAAATTAACATTGGAAGGAACAGAAAAACACATTTCAAAGGAAATTGTAGAGCTCCAATTTCCAGTCCAACAGGTTAGAAGCTTGGATGGCATCACTCCTTCCTAACAACACTCCTTAATTTTTTACCTAGTAAGGATAAAAGCCGAATAGACTGAAAATTCAACAACTTAGAACTGTAACAGAAGTGAGAACACAGGTAAAACCACTGCCAAATTGGAGAGATTAACAGGCAAATACAAAGAATTAGAACTTACTAGAACAGAAACCCATGAGCATTATCCTCCTTGGGAACCAGTACCAAGACAGGAAATTCTGAACTATAATTATGAATTGTTGGAGTCTCAGTGTGAACAAGGCTGAGAAATAAAACCTCCAAGGAGACCAAGTCATTGGAGGATGGGAGAAATGTGCCCACACTTTTATGAGTTTTTAACTCCTAGAGCTCTACCAGGTTCTCATAGTAAATATAAAATAATAAAAAAAATTCTCCTCATGCTTCCAGCAGTGGGAGAAACAAGGATTTAACCCAAAATAAACCAGAGCATTCTGTTCTCTTTAACATGGTCTACCTTCAGAAGACACTATTTAAACAGAGCTTAAACTGCTGGGGTTTTATCAGGGCCTAACCTGTGACCATCCATGTGTGCAACCTAAGTTGAGATGCACACTCATTCCAACCTCTCCTGCTCCATGTCATACTTCCACACTAGGGTGAGAGCTGCAGCAACTGAGGAGAGTACACAGTACATATGGATGGAGCCAGGTTGGACTCAAAACAGAACCTGGATGCAGCAAGGGCAGCCATTGCTGACTGTTCTGGAGGCAACACACTGGGAGAGACTTGGAATACTGACTGGGACCAAGACCAACTCAGTCTATGCCCTGACCCATGCTGAGTATCCATGCAGTTCTTGCTCCAGCAGTACTCCCCTATGAGTCAAATGTGCCAGGGATGAGAAAGAGGAGAGCACACACTTGGAGGGAATGGAGCCAGCTAGGTCCAAACATCAGGGCTTCTGCTCTGGAAATGTGGGACCAGATCCCAAATCAATAGGGAAGTGTTGGCCAGTGAGTAGAGGAAAAGCCCCAGCTCACCGAGGCTCTGACTTTAACTTTCCACCTCCAGCTCCACCTCCTACCATGATGATAGCTCCCATCACATACTGGAGGAAGACATGGCTCATGCTAACTTCAATCCAACTCTTCCACAGAAGATACTGGGCACACACAAAATGCACAGGGATGCTCCCCATAAGGACAGCCTTTCTAGACTAGAATAGGTAACTATTTCATGTAATCTCATAGGGAAAGAGAAAGTTAAGCAAAATAAGAAGCAAAAAGAAAAACAAATATTAGAAATGAGAACAGTTTAAGGGATGTCTGAAACAGTATCAGATGTACAATCATTCTCATTATAGGGATTCCAGAAAGAAAAGAGAGGGGAAAAGCTGTGAAAAATGCATCCAATTAAATTAAAGCTGAACAATTCCCAAACCTTAAGAAGGAAACAGATATCCAGGTATAGGAAGCACAGAGATATTAAAATGGCAAAAGTTACAGAGAATATTCTAAGAGAGCAAGAGAAAATAAAGTGCCCATTATGAGGAAACACTCATGGGTCTAACAGCTGATTTTTCTGCAAAAACTAAAAGAGTTGAATTTTTTCTTTCCTATAAAACAAATATGAATTTGTTATCCTATCTGTATTCAGACTATACTATAAAGCTACAATAATCAGAAGAGCATGGTTCTGGTGCAAAAACAGACATATAGATCAATGGAACATAACAGAGAGCCCAGAGAAACCCATGAACTTGTGGTTAATTTATCTACAATAAGGTCTTCCCTAGTAGCTCAGTTGGTAAAGAATCTGCCTGCAATGTAGGAGACCCTAGTTAGATTCCTGGGCCAGGAAGATCAACTGAAGAGGGGATAGGTTACCCATTCCAGTATTCTTGGGCTTTCCTGATGGCTCAGCTGGTAAAGAATCCACCTGCAATTAGGGAGACCTGGGTTTGATCCCTGGGTTGGGAAAATCCCCTAGAGAAGGAGCAGCTATCCACTCCAGTATTCTGGCCTGGAGAATTCCATGGACTATATAGTCCATAGGGTCACAAAGAGTCACATACAACTAAATGACTTTCACTTTCACTTCAATCTACAATAAAGAAGACAAGAGTACAATGGACAAAGATAGTCTGTTCAATAAGTGATACTGGGAACACTGGACAGATACATGTACAAGAATGAAGGTAGAACATTTTTCACACTACATACAAAAATAAACCATGCTAACAGTTATTAAAATGTTGTCAGGGATAAAGAGGGCCATTACATAATGATAAAGAGGCCAATTCTCAAGAAAACATTACAATTCTTAATATGTACACATTTAACAACAGAGCTTCAAGACACATGAGGCAAAACCTGATATAACTGCAAGGAGAAATACATAAATCAACTATTATAGTTGAAGACTACAGCATTCCCCTATTAGAAATGAATAGGTCCAGAAGGCAGAAAATCATTCTAAGTGATAAAGCAATGTTAGTGTTAGTCACTCAGTTGTCTCCAATACTTTGTGACCCCATGGACTGTAGTCTGCCAGGCTCCTCTGCCCATGGAATTCTCTAGGCAAGAATACTGGAATGGGTTGCCATTCCCTCCTCCAAAAACAATGTTAACAAATGTAAAATTATAGAAGTCATAAAAAGTCTTTTCTCAAATCACAATGGAATTGAACTACAAAACATTAACAGAAACATAGCTGGAAAATCACCAAATACCTACATATTAAGAACACACTTCTAAGTAACACAAGGCAAAGAGAACTTTGAACAGAAATTAAAAATTATCTTAAACTAAATGAAAATGATAACATAACATCAAATTTTGTGGGATGCAGCAAAAGTAGTCACAGAAAGAAAGTGTACACAGAAAGAAAAAATTCATAGCATTGAATGACAATGTTAGGGGAAAAAAAGATCTAAAATCAACCATAAGCTTATACCTTAGGAGAAAATAATAAATTTAATCCAAAGTAAACATAAGAAAGGAAATAGTATACATTAGAGCAGAAATCAACAAAATTGAAAATAGGAAATCAAGGGGAAATTTTATTAAATCAAAAGCTGGTTCTTAGAAAAGATCAATAATACTAATAAGCTTCTAGCTGAGCTAATTAGGGAAAAAGAGAGAAAAAACATGAATTACTAATATCATAAATGAAAAAGGGGACTTCACTACAGATCCCATGGACGTTAAAAGTTAAAAAATATTATGAACAATTCTATACACAACATTTGATAACCTAGATGAAATGGACCAGTTTCTTGAAAGACACAATCTGACCAGCTTACACACAAAAAAATAAACAATATGAATAGACCTATATCTATTAAAGAAATTAAATCAACTGTAAATGACAAAACAAAGCACCAGGCTCAGAATTCACTGGTGAATACTACCAAACACTTAAGGAATAAATCTAATCAATTCTCTACAATCTCTTTCAGAAAATAGAAGAGAATGGAGTACTTTTTAACTCATTCTATGAAACCAGTATTACCCTAATACCAAAAACAGACAAAGAGATTACAAGAAAAGGCAAACTACAGACTAATATAAGCAAAAGTCCTCAAAAAAATATTAACAGATTGGGTCCGACAATATAGAAAAAAATGTATACATCATGACCAAGTGGAATTTATTTCAGGTATATTAGTCTGGTTCAACATTTGAAAATGATCAAAAAAATCTACAAACTGTACATACTGGAGATGATGTGGAGTAAAGGGACCCCTCATGCACTGTTGGTGGGAGTGTAAATTGAAAGAGCCACTATTGAAAACAGTATGGAGGTCCCTTACAAAAATAAAAATAGAACTACCATATGACCCAGCAATCCCACTCCTGGGCATACATCCAGACCAAATCATAATTCAAAAAAAAACATTTCACCCTATATTCACAGTGACTGTTTACAATAGCCAAAACATGGAAATAACCTAAATGTACCCAAAGAAAACCATAATTCAAAAAGGTGCATGCATTCAAACGATCATTGTAGCACTATTTAACAATAGCCAGGACATGGAAGCAACCTATACATCCATCAACAGAGGAATGGATAAATAAGATGTGGGGTGTGTGTGTGTGTGTGTGTGTGTGTGTTGGAACATTACTCACCATGTATATGCGGAATCTAGAAAAACAGTACAGATGATCTTATTTGCAAAGCAGAAATAAGGACACAGATGTCAAATATATGGATACAAAGGGGAATGGGGGGTAGGAGGAGATGGGGGATTGATACTGACACATACACACTACTGATACTATGTATAATGTAGATAACTTAGCCACTTCCCAGGTGGCTAAGTAGTAAAGAATCCACCAGCCAACACAAAGATGCAAGAGATGCAGGTTTGATCCCTGGTTCAGGAAGATCCCCTGGAGTAGGAAATGGCAACCCATTCTAATATCCTTGCCTGGAAAATTTCATGTACAGAAGAGCCTGGCAGGCTATAGTCCATGCGGTGGCAAGCAGTCAGGACGCAGCCAAACACATGCCCGAGAGAATACTCTATAGCACACTCTATAGCACAGGGAACTCTACCTAATGTACTGTGCTGACTTGAATGGGAAGGAAGTCCAAAAGGGAGGAGACATACGCATATGTATGGCTGTTTCATTTTGCTGTACAGTAGAAACAAACACAACATTGCAACTTTACTCCAAGAAAAATTAATTTAAAAATCAACTAATATAATTCATTATATTAATGGATTTTAAATAGCTCAGCTGGAATTCCATCACCTCCAGTAGCTTTGCTCATAATGATGCTTCCTAAGTGAAAGTCGGTCAGTCGTGTCTGACTCTTTGTGACCCCATGGGCTATACAGTCCATGGAATTCTCTAGGCCAGAATACTGGAGTGGGTAGCCGTTCCCTTCTCCAGGGGATCTTCCCAACCCAGGGATTGAACCCAGGTCTCCCGCACTGTAGGCAGATTCTTTACCAGCTGAGCCACCAGGAAAGCCTGATGCTTCCTAAGGCCCACTTGATTTCATACTCTAGGATGTCTGGCTCTAGGTGAGTGATCACATCATCATGGTTATCTGGATCATGAAGATCTTTTTTGTATAGTTCTTCTGTGTATTCTTGCCACCTCTTCTTAATATGTCCTGCTTCTGTTAGGTCCTTACCATTTCTGTCCTTTATTGTGCACATCCTTGCATTAAATGTCCCCTTGATATATCTAATTTTCTTCAAGAGATCTCTAATTTTTCCCATTCTATTGTTTTCCTCTATTGCTTTGCTTTGTTCACTTAAGAAGGCCTTCTTATATCTCCTTGCTATTCTCTGGAACTCTGCATTAAGTTGGGTACATCTTTATCTTTCTCCCTTGTCTTTCACTTTTCTTCTCAGCTATTTGTAAAGCTTCCTCAGACAATTCCTCAGGTCAGTTTTCATTCCAATGCCAAAGAAGGGCAATGCCAAAGAATGTTCAAAATACTGTATAATTGTGCTCATTTCATATGCTAGCAAAGAAACGCTCAAAATCCTTCAGGGCAGGCTTTAGCAGTATGTGAACTGAGAACTTTCAGATGTACAAGCTGGGTTTAAAGAAGGCAAAATAACCAGAGATCAGATTGCCAATATCCATTGGATCATATAGAAAGCAAAGGAATTCCAGAAAAACATCTACTTCTACCTCATTGACTATGTGACCTTTGAATGTGTGGATCACAACAAACTGGCAAATTCTTAAAGGGATGGAAATGCCAGACCACCTTACCTGTCTCCTGAGAAACCTGTATACCAATCAAGAAGCAACAGTTAAAACCAGATATGGAACAATGAATTGGTTCAAAATTGGGAAAGGAATATGACAAGGCTGTATGCTGTCACCCTGCTTATTTAACTTAAAAGGAGTATATCATGGATGCTGAGCTGAATGACTCACAAACTGGAATCAAGATTGCCAGGAGAAATATCAACAATCTCAGATATGCAGACAACACCACTCTAAGAGCAGAAAGCAACGAGGAACTAAAAAGCCTCTTGATTCTGGTGAAAGAGGAGAGGTAAAAAGCTGGCTTGAAACAATATTCAAAAAAACAAAGATCATGGCATCTGGTCCCATCACTTCATGACAAATAGAAGGGGAAATAAATGGAAGTAGTGAGAGATTTTATTTTCTTGGGCTCCAGAACCACTGTGGACAGTGACTGCAGCTACAAAATTAAAAGACAGTTGCTCCTTGGAAGAAAAGCTATGACAAACCTAGACAGCATATTAAAAGGCAGAGATACCATTTTGCCGACAAAGGTACATATAGTTAAAGCTATGGTTTTTCCAGTAGGCATGTACAGATGTGAGAGTGGACTATAAAGAAGGTTGAGTGCTGAAGAATTGATGCTTTTGAATTGTGGTGCTGGAAAAGACTGTACAAAGACCCTTGGACAGCAAGGAGATCAGACCAGTCCATCCTAAAGGAAATCAACTCTCAATATTTATTGGAAGAACTGATGCTGAAGCTAAAACTCCCAATACTTTGGCCACCTGATGCAAAGAGCCCACTTATTGGAAAAGACCCTGCTTGACACTGCAAAGATTGAAGGCAAAAGGAGAAGGGGGTGACAGAGGATAAGATGGTTATATAGCATCACCGACTCAATGGACATGAGTTTGAGAAAACTCTGGCAGAGAGTGAAGGACAGGGAAGCCTAGCATGCTGCAGTCCATGAAGTTGCAAAGAACTGGACATGACTTAGGAACTGAACAAATTATATCAATGAACCAAAAAGAAAGACCAAATTATCATATCAACTGTTGCTGTTTTTCAGTGGCTAAGTACTGTCTGATTCTTTTGGAACCCCATCGACTGTAGCCTGCCAGGCTCCTCTGTCCATGGGATTTCTCAGGCAAAAAGATTAGAGCTGTAGTTTCCTTCTCCAGAGGATTTATAGATATGGACAAATATTTGACAATATCAACACCCATTCATGATTTAAAGAAACCTCAATAAAAGAACAGAAGAAAGCATCCTCAATTTGAAAGGAGTATCTACGAAAAAATCCAATAGCTAACATTACAGTTAATGGTGAAAAATTCGAGACCCCCTCTAGTATTCTTGCATGGGAAATTTCAAGGACAGAGGAGCCTGGTGGGCTACAGCCCATGGGGTTGCCAAAGAGTGAGTCTGGATTTCCCAGTTGGCACAGTGGTAGAGACTAAGCCTGTCAATGATGGAGAAATGGGTTTGATCCCTGGGTCTGGAAGAACCCCTGCAGTAGGAAATGGCAACCTGCTCCAGTATTCTTTCCTGAAAAAATCCCATAACAAAGGACCCTGGAGGGCTACAGTCCATGGGACTGTAAAGAGTCGGACACAACTGAACACATACACACACACATTTAATGGTGAAAAATTCGAAGCTTTCCCACAAAGCCCGGGAATAAAGCTGAAATGTCCCATCTCACCACTGCTTTTTAACATTTTACTGAATATACTGGCAAGGCAACATGACAAGGAAAAGGGAAGGGAGGGGAGGGTTGGCGTTGGTTGGGGAGAGGAGGAGAGAAAAAAAGAAAAGATATTCAAATTAGGAAAGAAGAAATTAAACTTTCAGAAACAGCCCTCTCCTACAGCCTAAGGGAGAGAACACTGCTTTTCTAGCCTCCAAAGAGTCAATCTCACTGCTTCCTCTGTGATGCTGGAAGTTAATACACAATCTGAGCCTAGGGTTGTTACCTTGGGATGAGGAGATTGAGAGAGGGCATCCCAGAGACTCAGTGACAGTGCTGTTCAGTCCGGTCTTGTCTTTTATGTCCAGAGCACCTCACACCCAACAATGAAACCATTCTTCCAGTTATAAACTCCTACTTCTAGCCCCAGTATCTAAATCTACATGAAGTCCCTTTTTCTTCTCTGTGCTTCCAGAAAATCCAGGTACACCATATTTTCTGTCACAGAATTATTGGCAATTGGGATATCCTTGTCCTCTTGCCTGTTTTTCTGATGTGTTTTGGATTACCAGGCATTCTCTTTGTTTTGTAGTCTTGCCCCTAGCTTTCTGTACTTAGATCCCTCTATGCCTGCAGGTAGCATATTATGTTGTGTCTTTTCTCAGTCTTCAAATTATACAGATTTGAAGCTGATCTTGAATCTATTACTTCAAAGCTATATATCTCTATAACTGGGAAGCTGGCTAAACTTCTCTGAATTTCAAGCAAAGTCATTAATTTTTAAGTTCTGAAGCCATAGTAGACACTCAGAAATGATTAGTGTCTTTCATTTTATATTTTGTCATCCAAATGTGAACACATGGTAGGAGCTCAATAACTAGTTGACTGGGCCAAATTTTTGTTACAAGAAAAAGAATTCCCCAATTAATAATTGAGCTTAGGCTAGATACCATCTGTCATTAAGAAATTACCATTTTGGTAGGGAGAATGTCAATCAGGGAATTACTTTAAATTACTAGCAATCATGAAGTCATCAAAGGTTAGTCTGAAAATGGAAAAAGGAGGCAGTTGGATAGAAATGTGTCATGGTTTATAAAAAGTCCAATAAGAATGTATGTGCTTATAAAAAAAAAGAATGGAATCACTGTGCTTTGAAGAATGACAGAAAGGAATTATTCCAAGAAGAATGACAATTACTAAAAATACCAATCCTAACCATGCGTGTCATATTTCTACCTGATCCTTTGAAACTGTTTTTTTTTTAAACAGATGGCTATTTTAATTTTTCAGTTGAGTTGTCATAGCTATCACCTTTCTGGACTCCCTCCCAAAATAAAGAAAAGCTATTCCAAGGTAACAAAGGAAAGCTATGCATTCTGTTGAATCGTGTTCTCATGTCTCTCCTGAAAACTGTAATGGCAGTTCATATGGCTTCTTTGACCTGTAGATCAAAAGGTAGTAAAATTAGCTGTTGGCACTATTTGCATAATGTATCTGATAGCAATAGCTAGAGCTTGCTTTATGTAAGGTGAGGTGTGCAACTTTGTAGTGCTCCTTTGTATTAGAATTAGGGGTGTATCTAGAGGGAATGCATCGTCGATCATGCAGCTCAAAAGTGTTAGTTTCCACAGGAAGTATAAAGAAATTTTCATCTATTTCTCTCAGTTTTTGTAGATTAAAAAAATCACATAAGAAAAAAAATCAACTATACAAAATCTCCTTGCCATAGCCTACCTGGGTACCTGAAATTCCATTATTAAATATTTATTGGCACATCACAAGGATCTCAGGTATTTATGTATCTTTAGTTAAAAACACAAACATCCCTGCTGCTGCTGCGGCTGCTGCCAAGTCGCTTCAGTTGTGTCCGACTCTGTGCGACCCCATGGACTGCAGCCCACTAGGCTCCTCCGTCCATGGGATTTTCCAGGCAAGAGTACTGGAGTGGGTTGCCATTGCCTTCTCCAACAAACATCCCTACTAGATATCACACATTCACCTTTATCATCTTCCAGCAAAGGTAAGGGTTTCTCCCAATGGGATTAGTAAGAGAATGAACAAGGACAAGCAATTGTGATGGCAGGAGGCAAAGTAAATTTGGGAGTGACAGCTTGAGTATTCTAGGCACTTGGAGGAATGGGTCTGAGAAAGTTACATGAATTGAGGAAGAGGAGCCCAAACCAAAGTTTTTCCATCTCACCACTGTAGCTGGCTTTTGTCTGAAAGAAGAAAAATATTTTAAAATTAGGTTACGTAACAGAGATATAAGGATCTCAGGAGAAATGGATTTATTAGTACTTTAAATCTGATCTCAGAGCAGACACATTTTTAGATAAAGACGCTAGTTTCACTAGAGGCAAGAATCCCTCTTTTGTGTACAGGCCTTCCACTTAAATTCAGTGATGCTCCAAGTAACTTTTATTTCTGACCAAGTGATCTGCTGATGTACCAAGGTACATAAGGCAGAGGGAAACCCCACTGGCCTGTCTGCCAGCACTTTTCATTCTGTCCCATGCTTCCTCTACAGGGGTCTCCCCTTCTCTGACCTATGGGAAGTCCCTCTTTAGATATCCCTGACCATCCCACAATACTTAATATAATGTTTTCAAGCAGTGGCAAATCCTGGAAAAATACTGCCTTTATAATCAAGTCTTATTCAAGGCAGAGTTGCTTACACTCACAGCTGAACATGACAAAGTTTCTTTAAATACGGCATTGCTTCATCCCCACCCAGGTGCATAAGTAATACAAACCTTAGGCAAAGTATTGATGTCTGTTTCCTTGATTGTGTGTTTCTTGGTTTAGAAGTTGAATAATTGGCTTTTTATTCTTCTTGTGATCATCTTAAATCTATGTTTAATTCTACATGTGTACAGTTAATATTGACTCTCCAAATATATCAAAAGCATTATCCCATTTGCACTCTCCTTTACTACTCTCCCAAATTATCACCTGAAATCTTCTTGGATTTAAATTTTAAAATGTTACTAATTTGTTCATAATTCCACCAACACTTGTATATATTTAACTATAAATTTAATAATTCTTTTGACATCACTGTTTTCCTCTTCCATCATATTCTCTCTTAGACTCTTTTTCTTTTGCTAGATTAAATTTTTAAATAATTATTTCAAAGGATCTAATGGTAATATATTAATTGGGAATGCCCCTTCTGCAAGTAAAATACCCATATAATAGTAGTTTAGACAAATAGAGTTATTTGTGTCTTGTAACTACAAGATGTTGGTTCAGATCTACATAATATTAGGTCAACATTTCTGCAATATTTCCTTTCTTTATAGTTATAGATAGCTACTGATACAGGTCTCATGCAAGCCTTATAGTAGGAAAGATGAGGAAAACAAAAGAGTAGAATCTGTATCAAGGAAAAAAAAACTTTCCCAGGTACTCCATGAAACTATTTTACTTATTATTGGTCAGAAATATATAATGTGGGCAACCTTGGTTGTTACAAGGCTATGGGAAATGAGGATGGGAATGATAGTTGGGTCCAATAAACTGCAATCCAAGGGGCTAAATTTTAGAAGATTTACATGACTGAAAAACTCTTTATTTTGTCCTCAACTTGAAAGATATTTCTTGGGGATATAGTATTCCAGGTACAAACTATGTAGCTTCAATGTTTTGAAGATATTACTTCATTTTATTCTCCCATACAGTATAGTTGATGATGTAGATCATTGTCAATTTTATTTTTATTCCTGTATAAGTAACTTCTCTTTTTCTTGGTGATAATGATCATTCTGGAGGATTTTCATTCTTTTTTAAAATTATTTTAATGTGTTATAGGCTGAATTGTGTTCCCCAAAAAGATGTATTCAGTTCTTAACCCCTGGTATTTGTGAATGTGACCATATTTGGAAATAGGGTCTCTGCATATCTTACCAAGTTAAAATAAGGTCATACTAGTCTGGGGTGAGTATTAGTTTGATGACTGATTTCTTTATAAGAAGAAATTTAAGCAAAACACACACAGGAAGAATGTCATGTGGTGACAGAAGCAGAGATTGGAGTGATGTATCTACAAGCTAACGAACACCAAGCGTTGTCGGCAACCAAGCAACCAGCAGAAACAAGGAAAAATCCTCTTCTAGAGCCTTCAAAGAGAACATGGCATGGTCAATACTTTAAGACTTCCAGCCTTCAGATCTCTGAGAGAATAGACTTGGTACTATAACCAAGAGTGGACATTGTAGGATTGCTTTGAGGTACAGGGTTTGCAGCCTGATGGCGAGGAGATGACCTTCAAACAGTCCTCGACTACTTAAGACAGAGCATAAGCTGGAGATCTCTATGCTGTCCCAGGGTGTGTCTGTGCTCTACTCCGTCTTGGTGCCAGTCACCAACCTCAAGGAATGATTGGATCAGCTGATGACCCAGATTGTAAGCTGTGTGCGGAAACGAATGCTTGGCTGCCATGTGTGAGCACTGGTTCCTGAGCTGTGCTGTGAGGAAGACAGCAGTGAGGATGTCGAGGTCCCCTATGTACAATACACCATCTGCTGATCCGTGTCCTCTCCTGTAGACTGATCCCAGCCCCCTTCTCCAGCTCCCTTCCATTCCAGGGCTCCTATCTGACCTCTGGCAGTGGCCCAACTAGCCAGGCCTGGTGTCCTCCTCCTCGTCCCCCTACCTGGACTCCTCTTGCTGCCGTTTTCTACCTTGTTCAGAACCTGACTCCTCATAAAGAATTGTTAATCCAGAAAAAAATAAAAAAAGACACACTGCTTTAAGACTCACTGTTCTTTGTTATGATAGCCTTAGGAAGCTGATACATCATGGTTCTAAAATTTCTCTATGTTATATCTATGTATGACTCTTCTTTTATTGATCCTATTTAACACTAGGTAGATCCTATAAATAGCTAAGAAAAGAAGTGAAAGGCAAAGGAGAAAAGGAAAGATATACCCACCTGAATATAGATCTAAAGACATCTTTTCTTATTTCTGAAAATGTTGATCTTCAATGTCTTCCCTCCATTCTCTATGTTCTCTCCTTCTGGAACACACTGTCTGATGAAGGGAAACTATCCTGACTGCACTGACTGTTAGTCACTCCACATTCATGAGCAGAAAAAAGGCCTGACTGCAGAATCTGTTTGAACATAGCCTTTACTGAATGATCCTGATTACTGTTCTAGAGGTCCTTTGTGTTTGTGTTTACTCTGAACATGGAATTTCTCTGGGCCTTGTGGGAAAAATTGCCTTTTCCCATCCAAATCTTCATATTTGCATATGTTCTGGTCATCATTTTCTCTGTCCTTGTTCTAACAGCTGATTCCACTGGTTTCCTGTCTTCTAGATTTCTTTCACAATTTATGGCTTATTATCAAAATCCATTCTTGTTTTACAGGTTTACATATCATAAGTATATTTCCTTTTTGTTACATGAATAGATTTGTCAGTAGGACGGGGAGTGAGTGTGTGCTCAGTCTATCATTTTGAGTCAGGTCACTGACAGTTTTTAATCTATTTATTTACCCAGGTATGTATATTCCTATCAGGCCTTCAAACCATATTGGTATTCAAAGCTTTTCTGTAGTTTTATTTTTGTTTTTTTACTTTGTCTAGGATCCAAGCATAATTTGTGACTGCCTCCAAAAATAAGATATTTTTCCCTCTACACGAAAATAATTAATTTGTTTTACACAAGCTGAAATTTTAATAATCTCATTTATGTTAGAAATAGAGGTTGTATGGTATTGGATAATATCCCCTACCAAGAATAATCCTTTAATAACCTTTAGCATGCCCAGGTTTAAATGTATTTATGTTCCAAACTAGTCATGTGTATCCATGTAAGCCCTTAAATTTGGGAGAAGGCTTATTTGTCTTCTTTAATAAAACTGTCAATTTAGATGTTTTTCAAAATGCCACAGTAGTCCAGTTAAGATTTTCTGGTTCATAGAAACACACAAATACACACACACACACACACATAATGCACAATTGTAATACTTGCAGTATTACTTCCTAAGGCAAATTTAGTGCTTAGAAAAAGATTGTTAATTTGCACTTATGCAGGCAGATAATTTTAAGTATGTGTGACACAAAGTGTCCCAATGATGATCGGCTTAATTAGCAGAAATCAATTAAAACATACGTAAAATGAACAGAAGACTAAGGACTTCAAAACTGAAAAGAAGCAGACAGTGTATTACATAAACTGAGCTTCAGTGATCTCTAATATATTAGCATTAGGAAAATGCTTCATCTCTCAAACTTCAGTAGCTGGGTCTGAGAAAGGGAGGAATTAATGAATTTATGGTGTAATGATACATTTCTTTCTTTCTATTTCCCCTTGGTATTTTACATTTTGCAATATTTCTGTCATTCAGAAAAGTACAGAGAATAATATAAAGAATACTGTACCTACATACCTACCACCTACATTCAATAAATGTTAATATTCTAGCATGTTTACTTCATATATTTTGTCTTTTAATGTGTAAAAGGTTAAGATATAACCTGAAGCCCTTTATTTACTTCCTGTGTTCTAGTTTTCCTTTATTTCCTGACTGTAAGTATTTTTCCTATGATATATAAAATTATTCCTTATCTCCTCCTAAATCAAACAAGGATCTTGGCTTTACCTTCTACCTCTCATCCAACCAATCAGTTATTATTGACAGGTATTTTAGTTTCATCTTTTTTAGCTCCTAGACTGGCTATTCTTCTATTTCATAATGAACAGTTGAATTTGCTAATTTATTTTACCAATTTTCAAGGTTGCTGTTTTTTTCATACATCCTATTCTTTTTCTTTGGATTTAATCTTCTTGCTACAGTATACATTTGAGTAATTCCTTCTAGAAAAATATGGATAGTAAATTTTACATTCTGTGTGTGTGTGAAAATACATTTGTTCTCCATTCAATATATCCTAGGTGGACAATTAGCTTCTCTCAGCACTTTAAAGGTAAATTATCATTATCTTCTGGCATCTTGGTTGCTCTTGTGAAGTCTAACTGTTCTTCTTTGATGGGGATCTGTCTTCTTTTGTAGATTTCAAGGTTTTTTTCTTTTATTTTTGACATTCTGATATTTCCCTGTGGATATACTTTTAGTTATCTTGATTAGCCTTCAAAGTTAATTGCCAAGATTAAGGCTCATTTTATTAAAATTTGGAAATAATTATATAATTTTGATTCCTACTTTTCTTCCCAAACTAAAATAGAATATTTCATTATTTTAAATTGTTGTGTGTGTTGGTTTTCTTTCATAATTTCTCCTGACATCATCAAGAACACGGATATTCAGGCTAATGATGACCAAAGTTTCCATTTCAACCACAACCTTCCAGCCTGGAGGTATTAAAATTGCCTTTACCTGGCAACCAGTGCAATATTGGTGATTCTGAGCTCATGTGTACAGTGATGTTGACAATATCTTAGACCAATCATTGAGTCAGTAGACAGGTGGCCTCAGATATTGACTACAAGACTTTTTCCTTCTTATTCCTCAGAGCTGCAGGGGCAAGTCACAGCTTTTTTTGAGCTCTTTTCCACTTGAATAGGAGTCTTTGATTTCAGGAAATGAACAGGGTTCTGTGCTTATCCCACAAGAGGTACATTTGGTTTGCACTAACCAAAAGGATCAAAGTTTCCTGGTAGCATCAGCTTGTTTCTGGTCCCAAAGCCTGGCAGGCCTGTAGGTTTTACCTCATTTATCATTTTGTGTTTTGGTTCCATTTATGGTCCACAAAGAACACTGTCTTGCTTCTAAATGTAGCTATATCTTTATAACTTTTACTTTTTATGTTAAATCTACTATTATGTTGGGAGAAGAAGAGATCTTCAGAATGTACACTTACTGTGTTTGATCGAAGCATTGAGGAAACAATTTTCACGTTGTATCATATGACTGAATTATATTTAAAAATTCATAAATTTATATGTCTATATATGTATATACATGTATTTTACATTTTAAAGGCTGATAGTAAAGTCCTCAAATTAATATTTTTAAATTTATAATATCTTTCCTTATATCATTATTTGAAAAACACAAAGTCCCAGAAGCAAGTATCTGTCCATCCTTAAACAAGGAAATCTGTGTTGATTTTACATCTTTTCATGGTATTTGAATATCAATATATTGAAGGGGAGACTCACAATAAAATGTGAAGGATTCCACTCATTTTCACATTTAGCAATTAATTGCTTATTTCTGCAGCAAAATGTCTCACTGAAATAAATAGTGCCATCTGCTGGTTGAATTTTTGTCATAAAGAGACAGAATTGAGTAAAAAGAGTTGGTGGGAAAACTCACTTTACATCTAAATTGATTCTTTACTTTGAGCCATATATAATGGTTCAGTGAAGAGCTAGAAGTAGGACCTTGATCTAAAACACACAGCTGGTTAAATTTAATAATGGTACCATCTTTATGAGTGACCAAGAACAACGGGTCTTAGAACTAGCCATATTCAAGTTGATAAACAAGAATTTATTCATAGCACATTAGCGTTCTCTAATTTTTTAAAAATTATTTCCTTCACCAGAAAAATTTTACATTGCAATGTAATAAATTAATGGCACTGAGTAGTCTTTAGCATTTTTGTAATATAAGAAGAAACATTTTAGCCTCTGGAATAAGGCGGCAGGAGAATGATCCACATGTTTAGGACATCCACCATTAATGACCTGCCTCTTCCAGAAGTCTCGCTTTGCAGCTACCTGGCATCTTTGTCACTTGAGGCTCAGTATTGAGTGACAAGGAGGCAGCAGGTAGCATGGCTCAAACCATGAACTGATAAATACTAATGCAAAAACAACACTAAATTATACGGCAATGACATATCCCAAATAAAAGCTCTGTTTATAAGTAAATGTATTAGAGCTTTAGAATACTATTTTTCCTATAAAACACAAGTCAGTAAGTATCTATTCACAAGACAGAATCTTTATGTATCATTTGGATTTGATTTCAGTCAGCAGCCCCAAATCTCACCCTCTAATAATTGCCTTCCTTGGGACCACAGGCCCTAAAGGCACTTTCATTGTTCACTGAACCATAAGATTATAGGAGACCTTAATATTTCAGTTCATCAATAATATGATTTCTAGGCAATATATCCCTCATCACAAACTGCAGATATAATTAACTATGGCTACCTAGAACCATAACTTTAAGACTGATTAACAATAATCAAATACATCTAAGACTAAGGAATCTTGAAAATGAATGTGATTTTTAAGGGAGATGTTTTAAATATCAACTTTCTTTTAAGACGCAAATCCTAATTTTATTTTTGAAATTATTTAAGGCAACAAAATTATGTATTAATTTTAAAGATGAACTCAAAAGCTCTTCCCTTAATCCATAATAATTAGGGTTGAGAATCATACATCTATGTGGTAAATAAAATAGTAAAAATGTCAGCTGCATTTGGGGATGAACCTTTGATGATTCTGATCACTTAACATCCATTAAAGGCATAGACTGATATTTAAAGAAGAAAATTATTTCATAATTTTGGATTTAAGATGATGATAAAGCCCAGTTTGCTGTATTGTTAAAGTTTAGTAAAATATGAGATAAATAAGAATAAATAACAGGAGAAATACTTAAAGAATAACTACATCTAATTATAAAATTAAATAGTACTAATAACTACATCTTCATTAAATATTAAAGAAAAATGTTATTAGTTGCCTGAAGGAATAGAAAATGAGGGTCAGAACAATTAGATTCATTTTTTTTGTCCAAGGAGTAGAGACTGAGCCAAAGCTGTCAACACTGAGTATCACAAGGGGACCTATTTGGCTGAAGTTCACAATTCATGCACAGATATTTGCTACCCGGGCTAAGGAGCCCCCACAGACAGCTTGAAATTAAAAGTTGATCCAAAAAGCATTAATTCAAGTGTACAGAGCTGCTGCTGTCAGGAGTCAGGCAAATCAATCAGCATAATGATTTTCCAGGTTTTTCATTAATATCAAACATTCTCCATATGGTGATGAGATTGTTGGTTGACAGGGCAGTAGCACCACAGCTTTCAGAGATAAATGTAACAGTCATAAACACTAATGAAAATTGTAAAATAGGAGAAAAAAAATGCCTTTTCTCAAGTAATACATGTAAATATTCATGTCCACTGTGGGAAGTCAGTGAGAAACCCTTACTGATGACATTACAATTTCCTTCAACAAGTGAAATTAAAAATAAAATTGTATAAGGATTCATTGTTTGCAAAATGATACAAATGAGACAAAACAACATGGCACAAGCCTTTAAATAATATTCCTTGTCAGAAAGGGAAGTTGGCAAATGATATTGTGAATTAGAGAAACTGTATTCTTTTGGTTTCTAACTAGTTTCCTTGATTCAGGAGCAACTAAATTCTCACTGTAACTCCTAACTCCCTTTCAGTTCTCCACCTCCATTCTGGATTGAATTGTGTGTCCCCATAACTTGTATATTGAAGCCCTAAACCCCTCAATCTGGCTATATGTTGACATTGAACTTCAAGATAATTGAGGCTAAATGAGGTCTCAAGGGTAGGGCCCTAATCCAATAGGACTGGCTTCCTTATCAGAAGAGACATCAGAGCTCACTCTCTCTCTTTCCCCATATGTGCGCCAAGGAAAGGCCATGTAAACGTAGTGAGAAGGTGGTGGCCTGGAAGCCAGAATGAGAGGTCTGTCTCTTCAGGAAGCAATACTGCAGGCACATCAGCCTTATACTTTCAGTTCCTAAATTTTGAGAAAATAAACAGAAAATTGTCTGTTGCTTAGGCCATTTAGATTGGGGTATATTGCCACAGCAGCCCAATCAAACTAACACAGCTTCCAGAACCCATGTTAACACAATTATGCCTAAATAATACAAAAGTTAAAGTATTCAATGAAAATCATTTAGAGAAACTAAAAACTACTCAAATAAGTGACTAATAATCTGGATACTTCTGCTTGCTCTTTCTCTTTCCTCTTTCTCCTCTTCCTCCCCCATTCCCACTCCTCCTTTTTTCCTCTTCTTTATTGTTTTTTGTTATCATTAATATTGACACTATGACACAGAATTCCAGAGAACAGCAAGGAGAGATAAGAAAGCCTTCCTCAGTGATCAGTGCAAAGAAATAGAGGAAAAGAATAGAATGGGAAAGACTAGAGATTGCTTCAAGAAAATTAGAGATACCAAGAGAACATTTCATGCAAAGATGGGCTCAATAAAGGACAGAAATGGTATGGACCTAACAGAATCAGAGGATATTAAGAAGAGGTGGCAAGAATACACAGAAGAACTGTACAAAAAAATCTTCATGACCCAGATAATCACGATGGTGTGATCACTCACCTAGAGCCAGAAATACTGGAATGTGAAGTCAAGTGGGCCTTAGGAAGCATCACTAGGAACAAAGCTAGTGGAGGTGATGGAATTCCAGTTGAGCTATTTCTTTTTTTTTTTTTTTCACAATTTATAATAGACTTTTTATTTTAACTTTATGCCTGCCATTCTAGACAATTGTATATGTTTCAACATCTTCTTTTATTGACTCTACAGTTGAGCTATTTCAAATCCTAAAAGATTATGCCGTGAAAGTGCTGCACTCAATATGCCAGCAAATTTGGAGAACTCAGAAGTGGCCACAGGACTGGAAAAGGTCACTTTTCATTCCAATCCCAAAGAAAGGCAACGCCAAAGCATATTCAAACTACCACACAATTGCACTCATCTCACACGCTAGTAAAGTAATGCTCAAAATTCTCCGAGCCAGGCTTCAACAATACATGAACCATGAACTTCCAGATGTTCAACCTCATTTTAGAAAAGGCAGAGGAACCAGAGATCAAATTGCCAACATCTGCTGGATCATTGAAAAAGCAAAAGAGTTCCAGAAAAACATCTACTTTTGCTTTATTGACTATGCCAAAGTCTTTGACTCTGTGGATCACAATTAACTGTGGAAAATTCTGAACTAGATGGGAATACCAGACCACCTGACCTGCCTCTTGAGAAACCTGTATGCAGGTCAGGAAGCAACAGTTAGAACTGGACATGGAACAACAGACTGGTTCCAAATAGGAAAAGGAGTATGTCAAGGCTGTATATTGTCACCCTGCTTATTTAACTTATATGCAGAGTACATCATGAGAAACGCTGGGCCAGATAAAGCACAAGCTGGAATCAAGACTGCTGGGAGAAATATCAATATCCTCAGATATACAGATGACACCACCTTTATGGTAGAAATTGAAGAAGAACCAAAGAGCTTCTTGATTAAACTGAAAGAATGGAGTGAAAAAGTTGGCTTAAAGCTCAACATTCAGAAAATGAAGATCATGGCATCTGGTCCCATCACTTCATGGCAAATAGATGGGGAAACAGTGAGAGACTTTATTTTTGGGGGCTCCCAAATTACTGCAGATAGTGACTGCAGCAATAAAATTAAAAGATGCTTACTCCTTGGAAGAAAAGTTATGATCAACCTTGACAGCATATTAAAAAGCAGAGACATTACTTTGCCAACAAAGGTCCGTCTAGTCAAGGCTATGGTTTTTCTGGTAGTCATGCATGGATGTGAGAGTTGGACTATAAAGAAAGCTGAGTGCCGAAGAATTGATGCTTTTGAACTGTGGTGTTGGAGAAGACTCTTTAGAGTTCCTTGGACTGCAAGGAAATCCAACCAGTCCATCCTAAATGAAATCAGTCCTGAATATTCATTGGAAGGACTGATACTGAAGCTGAAACTCCAATACTTTGGCCATCTGATGCGAAGAACTGACTCATTTGAAAAGACCCTGATGCCGGGAAAGACTGAAGGCAGGAGGAGAAGGGGACGACAGAGGATGAAATGGTTGGATGGCATCACCAACTCAATGGACTTGAGTTTTAGTAAGCTCCGGGAGTTGGTGATGGACAGGGAGGCCTGGCGTGCTGCAGTCCATGGGGTCGCAAAGAGTCAGACACGACTGAGCGACTGAACTGAACTGATGATACAGTACTTAACAATTGTCATATGAACTCTGTAGCACTCACCCCGTACAAGTGCTTAGCACTTGGATGTATAAATGAGTATGGAAACATTTTTGTAACCATATATGGTTCTAGGTTTATACATGATATATTTTAATCTAATTCTGAGCTGTCATATCATGTCTATTTAAATGTAAGAACAAGAAAACCAAATATACATTAATGTATATATGTGGAATCTAGAAAAATAGTATAGATGAACTTCTTTGTAAAGCAGAAATAGAGACACAGACATAGAGAAAAAACATATGGATACCAAGAAGGAAGGGCGAGGTGGGATGGCTTAGGAGATTGAGATTGATACATGTACACTAATGTATAAAACAGACAACTAATAACAGCCAAATCTATAGCATAGGAAACTGCTTAGTGCTGTATGGTGACCTAAATGGGAAGGAAATCCAAAAAAGAGGGTATGTGTATATACATATAGCTGCTTCACTTTGCTGCACCACAGAAACTAACACAACAGTGTAAGGGAACTATACTCCCATGGAAAAAATATAAGAACAAATTGTCCAAGGTTATAAACTTAGTATTTCAAAGAATTGGAAATCTACACATTTAGACTTTCCCTAGAACTTGTGGCCTCTTCACTGCACTATTATGCCTCAGGAGCAAAATTTGCCCACATCATATCCAAATTTGTGTGATTTATCAGAGCTTACCTTAGCAACTTTACCTGGAAGTTAGCATTAATGGGTTCAAGTGCAGCAGTCTGATACCTATTAGTTTTAATGTTTTACGTGATGATATCTTACCAGAAATACATCCAACCGTGTTTTTAAACAACATAAGTTGAAAGCCCAAATATGAACCAGTTATATTTCTGAACCAATATTTAATCTCTTAATTGGCTAATCACTTTATTTTTGAATATGTAGACATTCTTGTGTCAAAACTGCCATTTGAAAAAAGTTGTCTCACAAGTATTTTTTAAATATATAATGATTGGTTTTAAAAATATTGAAAAATATTTTATTTCAAATTACAGAATTTTTCCCTGAATTCATTTCTGGGATCTGTTTAATTCTACTAAGTTCTTAACTCCTTAAAATTGATTAGATTTTTGTCTAAAAATAAAAATACATATTTAAAAAATTCTATCACCGTGCTGTGCTGTGCTTAGTCACTAAGTCACGTCTAACTCTTTGCGACTCCATGGACTGTAGCCGCCCGGCTCCTCTGTCCATGGGGATTCTCCAGGCAAAAATACTGGAATTATTACAGCAGGGCATAAAAAGGAAAATCAATAATCACACCACCAAATCTTTTTCATTTTATATTGATAGATTTGAAGTAGAAAAAAAGGGGGGGAATAATTTCTTCTGTTCTTAAAATACTCAGGGAAATAAACGATGATTAAGTTAAAGAGAAAATGTTCTATACTATCTGGTTGTTGCAGTATATTTAGGTATTGTTTACAAAATCTTCATGAGTTTTATGAATATAACAGTGTAAAACAGATATTTATATTGAAATAATGATCATACATTTACAGCTAAAATCTAAAAACAGTAACTGGAATATATAAGCTGTTGTGCTTTTTTTTCGGGGGTGGGATGGGAGAAAGATCAGTGCTAGAATAGACTAGTGATAATGAACATCTTTCTGATATAATATAACAATTAATTTTCAGATATCCCTTTAGGTAATCTTTTTTCATTTACTTTTGGATCTTTTCTTCCCATTGTCTTATTATTGTTCCTTCTGAATGATTTTATGATTGTGTTGGAATAAGCAAGTACCTGAAAGATATCAATTTCATTTCTTACTAGCAAAGTAATTAAAGACATGTTAGTCTTCTCTCTCCCTCCCTCTCTCTTACACACACATACATAACAAATAAAAATTAAAAAATTTTTATTATAGCCTCTATAGAGTTCATCAAGAGAAGCTGAAAATTCTATGCACAATGAAGCAAAAGCCCAGCCTTAGTCAAATGAATATAAACCCAAGGTATAAACTATGACTAGGTGATATTTATACCATTCAACTATTTTGATCTCAGGACTTAATATTCATTAAAAATGTGTATAGACTCATTCAAAACTTTTATCATCCTATTACAGCAGAAGTTATATTCCAACAAAAGTCCAGCTAGGTCAGAAGACAATACTTGGAACATAAATTCAGGGTTTATAATGGATTTGCACCAGATGTGCCTGAAGACATGTACAGAGAGAAGTGTTTCCACTCATACTCTGTATGGAGGCTTTTATATGAAAGTAAACTGTTATGCCCATAAGGCAACAAATTTCAAACTTTGCTACAATATTGAGCCATGTCAAACTAGCATGTAAACTAATCCAGGTCAATGATCAGGGTGAATACAGCCTTTTAAAAAATATTTACAGGTCATATTACTCCAAATAGCAAGTGTCAAACAGTAATCACTCAAAACTATGTTTAAGTTTGTCAGTAAATTTTATAAATTGTCCAAGGACTGTTTCCACGAGAACTGATAGTAAAATCATTTAGAATATTACTTCAGAAATGATAAAAATGATTTTGCCCTTTCTGAATGACAATATATTGATGTTGTCTAAGTTAAAAAATAAAGCTTTAATTTTTTAATTATATAAGCTTTATTAATAAGGCTACTTCTACATATTTATAGTTTATTTAATACTTTAAAAGTCTTAAAATGACTACAAAAGAAAAATAGTACCTAGTAAGCAAACTAAAATAGATAATATTCAATTAATTGTACACTGGTCTCAGTGTAAGTGTGTATATTAGTCAAGTCAATCAAAGTGTATCTTTCAGGCTTCCAATACAGTGTGAAGGCATGCTACTGGTCCAGTGAGTTTTGGTTAGTTCTGTCTTGGTCCAGCACCATCCAGTTCTCATGACGATTTGTGGGACAGTTGCCAAAGAATGAATATAATTTAGCAATGTTTCAGATTTTGGCTTTTCTTCTGCATTTGGGCAAAATCTAACATTTAGATTCATATTTGGTCTTAACCTTTGAAAGTCCAGATAGCCAAATGCCTGCTACAATGTTATTTGTGGCACAGTCAACGTGTGTGTGATGAATCCAGTCATACAGATCACCATCACATGTAAGCAAATAAAAACAGTGATATGAACAAGAACAACAGTATATACTTTTGATGTACTGTTAATGCCTCATTATTCACTTTCAAACACAGGTAACTTGGAGATAAAACTTTAATTTTACCAGCTAATTTGAAGTATATATGCATATTTATCATTGCGGTAGTAAAATGAAACAATAATTAGTGATGGTTGTAAAAGTTGAAATGGAAACCCACTCCAGTATTTTTGCCTGGGAAATTCCATGGACAGAGGAGCCTGGTCGGCTACAGTTCATAGGGTTGTAAACGAGTCGGACACAACTTAGTGACTAAACAACAACAAGCCTTTTTAAAAACTTTTAAGTAGTAAAACAGGGCAACAGATTGATCATAGATGAAAAAAATAAAATACCGAACAATAAAATTACCTATGGGTTTTTCTGGATTTGTTTTATATCATTCAAATCAGACAGTGTTTTGTTTACTTATTCTGATCTGACAGAATTCATTAAGAGAAGAAAGGATATAAGAATGAAAATGAATGATAAAATTACTTACTAAGCTTGATGTACTTTTATATAATAGAATGCAAATAGGTGTTGAAGAGATTTCAAAATCATATAATCCAAAACTCAAGCTCAGCTTGTTTCTTCAATATTTTGGCTAAAAAAAAAATAAAAGAAACCCCAAACAAAAAGACCATCTGCACAATGGAAGAAAATATTTGCAAATGATTTGATCAACATGGGCTTGATTTCCAAAATAAACACTCGTACAACTCAACAACAGAAAAACAAACAACTCAGTGGAAAAATAGGCAGAATATCTAAACAGATATTTCTTCAAACAAGAAATAAAAATGCTAATAGGTACATGAAAAGATGCTCAACATCACAAACTATTAGGGAAACGCAAATCAAGACTACAATGAGGTACTACCTCAAACCAGTCAGAACGGCCATCATCAAAAAGTATACAAATAATAAACGCTGGGAAGGATGTGGAGAAAAGGGAAACCTCCTACAATGTTGGTGGGAATGCAAGTTGATGTAGCCACTATGGACAACAGTATAGAGGTTCATCAATGGGAGAATGGCGTGGAAGCATGTAAATTATCATATGTGAAATGAATCGCCAGTCCAGGTTCAATGCATGATATAGGGTGCTCGGGGCTGGTGCACCGGGATGACCCGGAGGAATGGGATGGAGAGGGAGGTGGAAGGGGGGTTCTGTTTAGTTCTTTGGCCCATTTTTTGACTGGGTCGTTTATTTTTCTGGAATTCAGCTGCAGGAGTTGCTTGTATATTTTTGAGATTAATTGTTTGTCTGTTGCTTCGTTTGCTATTATTTTCTCCCATTCTGAAGGCTGTCTTTTCACCTTGCTTATAGTTTCCTTTGTTGTACAAAAGCTTTTAATTTTAATTAGGTCCCATTTGTTTATTTTTGCTTTTATTTCCAATATTCTGGGAGGTGGGTCATGGAAGATCCTGCTGTGACTTATGTCGGAGAGTTTTTGCCTATGTTTTCCTCTAGGAGTTTTATAGTTTCTGGTGTTACATTTAGACCTTTAATCCATTTTGAGTTTATTTTTGTGTATGGTGTTAGGAAGTGTTCTAGTTTCATTCTTTTACAAGTGGTTGACCAGTTTTCCCAGCACCACTTGTTAAAGAGATTGTGAAAGACTTTATTTTCTTGGGCTCCAAAATCACTGCAGATGGTGACTGCAGCCATGAAATTAAAGACACTTACTCCTTGGAAGAAAAGCTATGACCAACCTCAGTTCAGTTGAGTTCAGGCACTCAGTCATGTCTGACTTTTTGCGACCCCATGGACTGCAGCATGCCTGGCTGATCTGTCCATCACCAACTCCCAGAGCTTACTAAAACTCATGTCCATCGAGTCAGTGATACTGTCCACCCATCTCATTGTCTGTTGTCCCCTTTTCCTCCTGCCTTGAATCTTTCCCAGCATCAGGGTTTTTTCTAATGAGTCAGTTCTTCACATCATGTGGCCAAAATATTGGAGTTTCAGCTTCAGCATCAGTCCTCCAAATGAATATGCAGGACTGATTTCCTTTAGAATGGACTGGTTGGATCTGCTTGCAGTCCAAGGGACTCTCAAGAGTCTTCTCAAACACCACTGTTCAAAAGAATCAATTCTTTGGCACTCAGCCTTCTAATTAGTCCAACTATCACATCCATACATGCACGACTACCGGAAAAACCAAAGCTTTGACTAGACAGACCTTTGTTGACAAAGTAATGTCTCTGGTTTTTAATATGCTGTCTAGGTTGGTCATTGCTTTTCTTCCAAGGAACAAGCGTCTTCTAATTTCATGGCTTCAGTCACCATCTGCAGTGATTTTGGAGCCCCCAAAAATAAAAATCTGTCACTGTTTTCGTATTTCCCCATCTACTTGCCATGAAGTGATGGGACTGGATGCCATCATCTTAGTTTTCTGAATGTTGAGTTTTAAGCAAGCTTTTTCACTCTCCTCTTTCAGTTTCATTGAGAGGCTCTTTAGTTGTTCCTCGCTTTCTGCCATAAGGGTGGTGTCATTTGCATATCTGAGGTTATTGATATTTCTCCTGGCAATCTTGATTCCAGCTTGTGCTTCTTCCAGCCCAGAATTTCTCATGATGTACTCCTCATATAAGTTAAATAAGCAGGGTGACAATATACAGCCTTTACATACTTGTTTCCTGATTTGGAACCAGTCTGTTGTTCCATGTCCAGTTCTAACTGTTGCTTCTTGACCTGCATCCTGACTTCTCAGGAGGCAGGTCAGGTGGTCTGGTATTCCGATCTCTTTCAGAATTTTCCAGTTTGCTGTGATCCACACAGTCAAAAGTTTTGGCATAGTCAATAAAGCAGAAGTAGATGTTTCTGGTATTCTCCTGCTTTTTTGATGATCCAATGGATGTTGGCAACTTGATCTCTGGCTCCTGTGCCTTTCCTGAATCCAGTTTGAACATCTGGAACTTCACGGTTCATGTACTTTTGAAGCCTAGCTTGGAGAATTTTGAGCATTACATTGCTAGCATGTGAGGTGAGTGCAATTGTGCGACAGTTTGAACATTCTTTGGGATTGAAATGAAAACTGGCCTTTTCCAGTCCTGTGGCCACTGCTGAGTTTTCCAGATTTGCTGGCATATTGAGTGCAGCACTTTCACAGCATCATCTTGTCCGATTTGAAATAGCTCAACTGGGATTCTATCACCTCTACTAGCTTTGTTCGTAGTGATGTTTTCTAAGGCCCACTTGACTTCACATTCCAGGATATCTGGCTCTAGGTGAGTGATCACACCATCGTAGTTATCTGCGTCATGAAGATCTTTTTTGTACAGTTCTTCTGTATATTCTTGCCACCTTTTCTTAATACCTTCTACTTCTGTTAGATCCATACTATTTCTGTCCTTTTTTGTGTCCATCTTTGCATGAAATGTTTCCTCGGTATCTCTAATTTGAGCTTTTCTTGAAGCAATCTCTAGTCTTTCCCTTTCTGTTGTTTTCCTCTATTTCTTTTCATTGATCACTGAAGAAGGCTTTCTTATCTGTCCTTGCTGTTCTTTGGAACT
Source organism: Giraffa tippelskirchi (assembly GCF_054371585.1). Classification (NCBI taxonomy): domain Eukaryota; kingdom Metazoa; phylum Chordata; class Mammalia; order Artiodactyla; family Giraffidae; genus Giraffa; species Giraffa tippelskirchi. The sequence continues at coordinate 75,648,928 of NC_137275.1, read as the reverse complement.
CTGCATTCAAATGGGTATACCTTTCCTTTTCTCCTTTGCTTTAGCTTCTCTTCTTTTCACAACTATTTGAAAGGCCTCCTCAGACAACCATTTTGCCTTTTTGCATTTCTTTTTCTTGGGGATGGTCTTCATAACTGCCTCCTGTATAATGTTACAAACCTCTGTCCATAGTTCTTCAGGCACTCTGTCTATTGGATCTAATCCCTTGAATATATCTGTCACTTCCACTGTATAATCATAAGGGATTTGATTTAGGTCATACCTGAATGGTCTAGTGGTTTTCCCTACTTTCTTCAATTTAAGTCTGAATTTGGCAATAAGGAGCTCATGATCTGAGCCACAGTCTGCTCCTGGTCTTGTTTTTGCTGACTGTACAGAGCTTTTCCGTCTGGCTGCAAAGAACATAATCAATCTGATTTGGCATTGACCATCTGGTTATGACCAACCTAAACAGCCTATTAAAAAGCAGATATATTACTTTGCAGATAAAGTTCTGTCTAGCCAAAACTAGGGTTTTTCCAGTAGTCATGTATGGATGTGAGATTTGGACCATAAAAAAGGCTGAGCACTGAAGAATTGATGCTTTTGACCTCTGGTGTTGGAGAAGACTATTGAGAGTCCCTTGGACTGCAAGATCAATCCAATCAATCCTAAAGGAAATGGGTCCTGAATATTCACTGGAAGGACTGATGCTGAAGCTGAAGCTTCAATATTTGGCCACCTTATGTGAAGAACTGACTCATTAGAAAAGACCCTGATGCTGAGAAAGATTGAAGGTGGGAGGGGAAGGGGACAACAGAGGATGAGATGGGTGGACAGTATCACCGACTCGATGGACATAAGTTTGAGCAACGTCCAGGAGTTGGTGAACGACAAGGAAACCTGGCGTGCTGGAGTCCAAGGGGTTGCAAAGAGTCAGACACGACTGAGCAACTGAACTGAACTGAAATGAAACTTTATACATATACAGCTTCAAATGCTTAACCAAATTGCCTATAGGTACATAGTTAATATGAGGTTTGAATCTGAATTTTTCTGACCCCAAAGCTCATGAAATAGCCATGAAATGGGGACATAATTAGTTCACTGGTATCTGAATGACTGAGGTTAATTCCAATGGATAAAAATGGAATTGCCAGGACCAAGCATCTTCCCGAGGCATTCACGCTTTGACTATTTTAGAAAAGAGACAGTGAAGTTCAGATTCCCCTCCAGGTGCTCAGAAAGCCTTGCTAAGATATTTTTAAAATCTAGCTTGACTTTCTGATGTTTGACTCCATTGCCAATTGCTGTTCAGTTTGATCTTCCTCTGACCCCTGCTTTTGCACCTGACTCATGCTTGCTTGCTTCCTCATCAGCTACATTCTGCCCCCTCCTTTCTCTGGCATATCTTGAGTCACCTGTACTGTAATACTGAGACCTAGTGTTGTTTACAGGGCTTTGCAAATTTGGTTTAATTTATAATATCCTTATTTTATGATGGGTTTTTTAAAAAATGAGAATTATATTCCTGCTTCTTTCCCATACAGAGACTCTCCTTTCCTAGAGTGAAAATAGAGCAACTTAGAAGCCCTATTCTGGACTACGATCAAGAAAGAAACAGGTTCCTTTTAGAATTATCCCTTAATTTCTCAACCGCTCCAGAGAATTTTACTCTTGTTTTTCCCAGAAAACAGAGTCGGGTGAAATTAAATCAGCAAATATCTCTAAGGTGATTCATGGAGGGTAAGCATAATAAGGTGTGAAAATCAGAAGATATAGTTTTTAATCTCGCTGCAGAACAATCTTGATCAAGATACTCAACTTACGTAAGTTGTTAATATCATTTGAGAAATGAAAGCAAGAAGTGATCCCTAAAGTTGTTAAAAGTCATAATATTATATAACAATATGATTTTAACTAGCAAAGGGGGAATCTAAACATTAGACGTATAAAGGAGTGGGCTGATTAGCCAGGCCTCTAGTGGAGTAAAAGCACCAAGTTAATATAATGAGTTGGTATACTTACAACCAGGTCAATATTACTTCATTTACCCCTAAAGTTTCAACTTGACATTCTAAAATTAGTTTTTTAGTCTTAATGACTGAGCATAGAAAGTATTGAGAAATGCTGACATAGCTCTTTTAATGCTCTAGGTGATTATAGTGGAAAAACATACTAACATTAAAAATGTATCTAACACCGTCTTGAACTTGAGTCTCCAAGCACATTTGATCAGCACACCTGATCCCATTTATGAGTTTAACTTTAAACTGCTTAAGATGAACTTTGATTAGAAATATGAATGTGATTAAACAAATTAAAAAATTTTATTGAAATAAAAATTACCATGAAATATAAATGTACATAACAAACTGAAGTATATTTTGAAATTTATCTGGCAAATAATTTAACTAAAGACAAAACAATGAGCCAATCAATATATAAAATATTAACTTAAAAATATAGTATGTATAAAATTCATTTATAACTGAGGAGATGAACATTTTAAAGAAAAACATACTATATTTTACTTCTCAGGTGGGAAAAGTTTTAAAATCCTGGTAATATTAAGTCTTACCAGGGATGTGAAAAAATAATCATTTCATATTCTGTTAGAAGGAATATAAATTGGGACTATATTTCTAGGAGATATTTTTATAGAATATATTACTCTGAATCACCATACTCTGAATTAACAATCTCATTTCTAGAAAATTATGCTAAATACATAGATGTGTGTTTTTGTGACATTTATGTATAATACCATTGCTACCCTATTATTTATAATCTGGATAATTCAGGGTAAGAAAACATAAATATGGGTAGGTTGAATAGTCTAGGATACAATAGGACAGTATGCATGTAGGAAAAAAACCTGATGATGTAGTTTCTATTTATTAATACAGAACAAATTTTATGAAATATTAAATTTTAAGATTATTATTATTTTAATTCAATTGTTTATTCATCCATTTAACAAAACCTAAGCAGCTATTTATGCCAGGAGTTTTCTCAGATCTAGCGATACAGTAGAGTGAAATAAAAAAAATTCAGTCCCTGTTCTCATTCAAGATGCTTACATTCTAGTGGTGATGATAAGCAATAATTAACTGAATAAGTACTGAGTGAACCCAGATACAAATATCTTACATGTGGAATCTAAAAAATAAACATGTAAATATAATAAAAACAGAAAGAAACTCACAGAACAAATTAGTGGTTATCAGCAGGTGAGGGAACAGGAGAGGGGCAAGATTGAGTAAGGGACTAAAAGGAAGAAACTACTAAGTATAAAATAAATAAGCTACAAGGATATACTGTGTTGCATTAGGAATACAGTCAATATTTCACAGTAACTTTAAACAGAGTATAATCTATTATAAATTAGAATCACTATGCTATACACCTGAAACTAATATTGTAAATCAGCTATATCTTACTAAATATCATTAGTAATTTTTAAAAAGAAAACATATTGATAACTGCAAATAAATAATTTTATATTCATCAGCTTAGAATGGTGGAACACATTCCACTCTCCTGAGCAAAATATATCTAAACCCATGACAGATGCCCTACACACTGAAATAGGACAGTCACTGTTGCCTAATAGTACATATAAATGACATCTCAACTTTTAATGTGAAGTTTTTGGTTATTACTGGCTCCAGAGTTAGTGTATAATAGATTATTTATGAGAGAACACTTAAATACTGTTTAAACGCCCACCCAAATGATTTCCTTTTTCTGATTGTTTTAGAATCAGATTAATTTTCTCAATTATTTAATTTTTCACCTTCAGCTATTTGCTTAATTACTTTAAGCTCCTCTAGAACATGAGTTTCTTGAGCACATAGTAGGTGCTCAAAACTATTTTTTTGTGTGTTGGGCAGACTCTATGATGCATCTCAATGATCTCTGCCACCTGATATTTAAGCCTCTTCTGTGTGGGCTAACCTAGCAATTTGCACATAACCAATACTAGAAAAGTAATGGAACGTCGTCTCTATCATTAGGTTACATAGAGAGTAACTTCTGTCTTGTCAGTTAGTCTCTCCCTTGCTGGCCTTGATGAAGCTATATGGACAATCCCTCGTGCCAAGAAACTGAAAGGAGCTCTGCCCAATGTTCAGAAAGCAACCCTCAGTCCAGCAGCCCACAAGAACTAAACCTTGTCAGTATTCATTAGAGCTGGTGGGCAGACCCTTCCTCAGTTGAGCATTGGATTAGACTCTGACCTGGTTGACACCTGGTCTGCGCCTGTGAGACCTTATAGCAAAGGACTCAGCTAAGTCATATCTAGATTGATGAAACTGAGATAATAAATGTATGTTGTTCTAAGCTGCTAAATTTGTGGTAATTTGTTACAGTGCAATAGATAACTGACATATCTATGGAAACTGATATATCTATGGAATAAACAAATGAGTATCTCCCAGTTTCCCAATTGTCAAGTTAGAAAAAAATTGAAATAGTTATGGGCTTTTTGTCAGGATTAAATAAAAGATCTCAATGCTATTCATGTAGTAAGTACTCACTTAAGCATTATTTGCTATTATAATTGGGTAAACACAGTTTTTTCTGTATTAGTGTCCTATCTAGCATGTCTAAAGCTGCTGTCTCAGAGCCATGCAGATTAGTAAAAAGTAGAATAGAAGACATCATGCTCTGTGATGTCAAACTGTATTACAAAGCTACAGTAATCAAAACTGCATGTTTGCTCCAAAACAGAAACATAGATCAAAGGAATAGAGTAGAGAGCCCAGAAATAAACTCAGGCACACATTGTCAATTAACGATAAAAAGACTAAGTAAATACAACAGGGAAGATACAGGCTTCAATAAATGGCACTGGGAAAACTGGACAAGATGCAAAGAATGAAACTGGACCATTATTTCACACCAAATAAAAAATTAACCCAAGTTGGATTAAAGACTTGAATGTAATACTTGAAACCATAAAATTCCTAGAAGAAAACATAGGCAGTAAACGTCTTGACATCAGTCTTGGTGAGAATATTTTTGGATTCACTACCAAAAGCAAAGGCAACAAAAGGCAATAAATAAATAATTAAACACATGGGACCATATCAAACTAGAAAGTATGTACAGCAAATGAAATATCAACAGATTAACAGAGGCAACCTACTGTTTGGGAGAAAATATTTGCAAGTCATATATCTGATTAAGGAGTCAATATCTAAAATACATAAAAAGTCATACAACTGAATAGCAAAAACACTCGAACTGATCTAAAACTGGGCAGAGGATCTTAACAAGCACTTCTTCAAAGACAACATATGGTAGCCAATAAGTACCTGAAAAGGTATTCAGTTTCACTTATCAACAGGGGAATGCAAATCAAAACCACAATGAGATATCACATGTTAGAATGGCCATTATCAAAAAGACAAATAACTAGAGTTGGTGAGGATGCGGACAAAAGGGAGCCCTTGTGCATTATTGGTGTGAATGTAAATTGGTGCAGCTACTGTGGAACAGTATAGAAGTTCCTCAAAAGAATTAAAAATAGAACTACCACCTGATTCAGCAATCCTACTTCTGGGTATTTATCGAAAGAAAACAAAAACACTAACTTGAAAAGATATATGCACCCCATATTCATGGCAGCATTGTTTATAGTAGTCAAGACGTGGAAATAAGTGTCCATTGATGGATGAATGCATAAAGAAGATATGGTATGTATACACAATGGAATATTATTCAGCCATAAAAGGAAGGAAATCTTGCCATTTGTGAAAATACAGCTGGAACTTAAGGGCATTATGCTAAGTGAAATAAATCAGACAGAGATGGATAAATACCATAAGACCTCATGTATATGTGGACTCTAAGAAAAGTTAAGCTCATAGGTAAAGAGAACAGACTGTTAATCGTCAGTAGCAGAGGGTAGGGGGTGTGTGAAGTGGGTCCAAAGGTATAGACTTCAAGTCAGAAAATAAATGCTATGATGCGGAATATACAGTATGGTGGCCATAGTTGAAATACTCTTGCATATTTGAAAGTTAGAGTAAATCTTAAAAGTTATCATCACAAGAAAAAAATATTGTAACTAAGTGTGGTCACAGATGGACTTCCCTGGTGGCTCAGTGGTAAAGAATCTGCCTGCAATGCAGGAGATGCAAGTTCGATCCCTGGATTGGGAAGATCCCTTGGAGGAGGGCACGGCAACCCACTCCAGTATTCTTACCTGGAGAATCCCATGGACAGAGGAGCCTGGTGGGCTACAGTCCATAGGGTCACAAAGAGTCAGACATAACTGAAGTGACTTAACACACACACACAATCAGAGATATTAATTAGATCTGTTGTGATAATTTCACAATATACACAAGATGGAATCATCGTGTCATAACTGGAAACCAATACAGTTTACCTCAATTTTAAAACAAGTTGAATACATTTCTGTGCCAGTTATCTCTTCTCTTGTATTATTAATAGTTTTGTAGCATTGTTGGAAGAAGTAGGAGTAGCAGTGACAATCTCTGATTTGATTCAAATTTTGGTTTCGCATTTATAAACCACATGAACTTAAGGACGCCACTTCATCTTATTAAACATCAATAAACATCAATAAACAATGAGAGAAATAATAGACATCTCACAGGCAGGACTGAGTCAAATAAAGTATATAAGCACTCACTATCATTCCTAATTCAGAGTTAGCATTCAATAAACAGTAGTAAATCTTCCTGCTGTTATCCTGAATACCTTTGATAAAGGAAGTCTATGGTAATTCTGGAACTTGCAAGTTTCAAAAAAAGATTGTAACAGAGAACAGGGACCATATTACTCTGTACCTTTTACTGTGCACTTAGACTTGTGCATCCCTTTGTCCTCTCTCCTCTGCCTTCTCCTATTTTTTGTACGTACCAGTCGTCTTTGTCCTGTAAGACAGGACCTCTGTGGGTCAGTTTGTCACCATCCAATAGGGTGCCAATTCATGTTCAGTGCAAGTGGCCTTCCTTAAAGCCAATCTATGTGACTTACACAGAATTAGTTTTGAAAAAATGTAGTATGTCTTGCTTTGAAGGCTCTATCTTAGATTTATGGTTTATCATTCTGTGCTGTGCTTAGTTGCTCAGTCATGTCCAACTCTTTGTGACCCCATGGACTGTAGCCTGCCAGGCTCCTCTGCCCATGGGGATTCTCCAAGCAAGAATACTGAAGTGGGTTGCCATGCCCTTCTCCAGGGGATCTTCCCAAACTAGGGATCAAACCCAGGTCTCCTGCATTGGAAGCAGATTCTTTATCATCTGAGCCCCCAGGGAAGCCCAAGAATACTGGAGTGGGTAGCCTATCCTTTCTCCAGGGGAACTTCCTGACCTAGAAATCAAACCAGGGTCTCCTGCATTGCAGGCAAATTCTTTACCAGCTAAGCTACCCTTGAATGTGACAATAAAAACATTGCCTTTGGGCCTAAGATTTCATATCTATAAAAAAGGAGGTTATATCCACCTCAAAGAATTTTGGAGACGACTAAATGATGTAAAATTCCATGCTGCCTTAAAGTAGCTGTTCAATGAACAGCTGTGGTTGTTTAGCTGTTCATATCATTATTATTATTATGTTTGCCATTCTCATGTTTGTAACCCCAGCGCTTAGCAGTGCCTAGAACAATGTTTGCACATGAGTGAATGAATGTATCAATAGTCTTACTGCTGGGGGAATTGTATCATCTGTGTCTCCAAGGGAGAGCAATGTTTTCTATGGGAAACAGGAATGTGTATAATGGCAGCACCCACAGAACATATGTATGAGTCCAAGTGGTACCTATTTGTAGCTTCTGATGACCATGTAACTCAGCCACGTGGCTCAGCATACTGGTGAGCCCTTGAAAAAGCAGGTGGGTTTAGCAACTTTTAAGAAAAATGACTAGACAGGAAAAAGTAGAAAGCTGATTTATTTATAAACCATCCCACACAGACACAAGGTGCAGTTTTGTTTTCGTGACACACCAGCAACTCTTTAAATATTTATTGTCAACCTGAGGGATCCATGTGTAGACTGAAAGCATATTTAGGCCTTTAATATGCCATCTCAGCAGGGCCTGCTTCAGGCTGCCCATCTGGAAGATGAGACTTTAGAGTCAATTTTAAAACATTTTTTTCAAGGACAGATCAAACTGTTTCTAGCTGATTTTCACTGTGACATATGAAAGCAAACCTTGGGCTTTTGTATTTTTGAGTTAACATTTAAACCATAAGGATATTTCCTTTCCAGAACACCTGTAGCAAACTCCTACACAGTCAAGTGTAATTTAAATTCAAGTCTAGTAAGCCAGCCTGAGAACAGTTTATGAATGTGTAGAGATATATTTTTCCATTATGGCATCAAATGCACTAAAAAGTATAGTTAGAATGCTAGTCTCACCTCTTATCTTGGCACTTAATAGATAGGCTTAATGTGTTTGAGTCTCTGCCAATTGAATAAAATTCTTCAGAATTTTATTGAGTATATTTCTAAGTGTAATGAGGCAACATTACATTTCTTTTTAAAATGATCACTTTACCAATTTTTAAAATGTATTTTAAAAAGTTAAACTTCTGTCATAGAATCTTAAATGCCACAGGATCCTCAGAATCAGTTCATTCAGTCTCTCAGAGAGACATCTCCTATGATTTGATGAGATATTTCCCCCTTCTTCCCTCCCCCATTCCTCTTTCCCCTATTCTCTTCTTCCTCCTTTTCCAATCACTCTTCCACATTTCCCTCCCACTTTTCCTCCCTCCCTTCCTTTTTTCTTAAACTCTTATAAGGTAGTAAAGCTGGCATTCAAGTGTGCTGCTACTGCTGCTGCTGAGTCGCTCCACTCGTGTCCGACTCTGTGAACAGTGTTTAAATACTGAGCCTCTTTTCTGCTGATAGTTCAAATTATTTTCTTCCAGAAACTCGATTGTTATAATTCTATAAATTAATAGAAAATGTTGTATAGTACAAGGCATAAGAGACATCTATGAGATTGAGGGAATGGGGAAAGCAAGAGAGAAATTAGAATTTGAGGAGGAGCAAGAACTAGACTGAGAGAGTTCATGAAACCTTAAATAGACTATTCTCTTACACGACACACAAAAAAATTAACTTAAAATGGATTAAAGACTTGAATATAAGGCCCGAGACCATAAAACTCCTAGAAGAAAACATATGCAGTAAGTTCCTTGATATCAGTCTTGGCAAAGATTTTTTGGATTTGATACCAAAAAGCAAAGACAATAAAATCAAAATAAACAAATGGAACTACAACTACATAACAAAGGAAACCATCAACAAAATGAAAAAGCAACCTACAGAACAGGACAAATTATTTGCAAATTACATATATTGTAAGCAGTGAGTATCCAAAGACTCATACAACTCAATAGCAAAAAACACAAATAATCCAATGAAAAACTGGGCAGAGGCTCTGAATATACATTTTCTTTCAAAGAAGACATAGAGATGACCAACAGGTACATGAAAAGGTATTCAGCATCACTCTTCATCAGAGAAATGCAAATCAAAACCACAATGAAATACCTCCTCACACCTATTAGAATGGGTATCATCAAAAATACAACAAATAACTGTTGGTGAGGATGTGGAGAAAATGGGACCCTCATGCACTACTGATGGGAAGGTAAATTAGTGCAGCCACTAGGAACAGTATGAAAATTTATTTAAAAATTAAAAACAATTATCATATGATTCAGCAATCCCATTTTTGAATATTTATTAAAAGAAAATAAAAACACTACTTTGAAAAGATATTAATATATGGGCTTCCATATTCATTGCCACATTATTTATAATAGCCAAGATATGGAAAGAACTTAAGTAGCCATTGATAAATGAATGAATAAAGAAAATGTGGTATACACACATACACACAGAATGTAAGATTTTCAACCATAAAAAACAGGGATATCTTACATATGCAACAATGCGGATGGATTTCAAAGGTATTATGCCAAGGGAAATAAGTTTGACAGACAAAGACAAATACTGTATGATCTCACTTACATGTAGAATTAAAACAAAAACAAAACCCAAGTGCATAGATTCACAGATATGGATAACATATTAGTAGTTGCCAGAGGTAGGGTGGTGAGTGGGCAAAATGGGGTTGAAAATACAAAGTTTTAGTTATAAAATAAGGATGCTATGGGATGTAATGTAGAACATGGTAGCTGTAGTTAATAATACTCTAATGCATATTTGAAAGCTGCTAAGAGAGTTAATCTTAAAAGTTCTCTTCACAAGAAAAATATTGTAACTATGTATGATGATAGGTACTGAATTATCACGGCAATCATTTTGCAAAAACGCAAACATTGAATCATTATGTTTTATGCTTGAAACTAATGTTTTATGACAATTATACATCAGTTAAACAAACCAACAAAACTGATGAGCAAAATCAGTCCCTCTAAAAAGATTTTCTATAATATGAATTTTATAAGACAAATTTTATGTGTTCTAAAATAATTTTTTCAAGAATTGAGAAGAAACATCTGACACTGCTCTCTTCTCTCCTCAATTCACTGAATATCACTTTCCTAAGCTTAATATTGGATTCAAGTAGCCAACAGAATCTGATAAAATCCAGGGCAATAACAGTAGATGGCAGAAATAATCCCTCCAAATGTTAGCTCTTTTTGAATGATGTCTGATGTTACTGAAACATAGAATAAGAACTGATTTTCCTATTTTCAGTATCTGGTTATAATACAGATACAGCTTCCCAGTGAACCTGACAGGACAGTTACTCAGGAGAACTGAATAAATAGGTTTCCACTCACATATTACCCCAGTGTTCATGTATAGCTGACCTTGAACTACGCAGATTTGAACAACACGGGTCCATATATATGTGCATTTTTAACAAATGTATTGGAAAATACTTTTGATATTTGTGACAAATTGAAAAAACTCAAGATAAACCGCGTAGCCTAGAAATATAACCAAAAAACTTAAGAAAAATTGGGTATGCCATGAACATAAAATGCAGTGTGTGCACATGTGCTCAGTTGTGTCTGACTCTTTGCAACCCCGTGGACTGTAGGCTACTAGGCTCCTCTGTCCAAGGAATTTTCTACGCAAGAATACTGGAGCGAGTTGTCATTTCTTTCTCCATAACTATATATAGACAGTAGTTCATCATTTACTACCATAAAATATACACAAATCTGCTATAAAAGGTTAAAATTTATCAAAATTTATGTACAAACTTACATAGATCCATTTGCAAATGTAAAGATGCAGTATTAATTCATAACAGCAAAAAATTAACTGTAGTATATACTGTACTACAGTAAACATTTTGTAACCACCCCCCATTGCTGTTGCAGTGAGCTCATGTGTTGAAAGAATCTGCTTAAAATGCCACGTGATACAAATTATCTCCTCTAGAGCAGTTCCTCTCTCCAGTAAATTATGTATCAGGAAAAAATGATGTCTCGGGGTTCTCGTGTATTTTTCTTCATGTTTAGTAAAATACTGTAAACTTTAAGTAACACCATGTGACCAATATAAAGTGCCACTTCCAGTGATGTTGGAAGTCTCTTCAAAAGCAGAGAAGACATGACATCACAAGAACAAGCTGAATTGTTTGATAAGTACCATAGATATAAGTCTGCAGCTGGGGTTCCACCATTTCAAGATAAATGAAGCCTATGCAATGATCATAGTTAAAAAAAGAAAAAAGACAAGGAAATTAGTGAAGCCTTCACTTCATCTACGCCAAGAGGCCCAAAAACATGCACTTTTGGTGAAATGATTTTTTATCTCTTATTAAAAGTGCAGTTTATGTGGGTATTCAGTTCAGTTCAGTTCAGCCACTCAGACGTGTCTGACTCTTTGTGACCCCATGAGCAGCAGCACGCCAGGCTTGCCTGTCCATCACCAACTCCCGGAGTTTACTCAAACCCATGTACATTGAGTCGGTGATGCCATCCAAAAATCTCATCCTCTGCCGTCCCCTTCACCTCCTGCCCTCAATCCTTCCCAGCATCGGGGTCTTTTCAAATGAATCAGCTCTTCGCATCAGGTGGCCAAAGTATTGGAGTTTTAGCTTCAACATCAGGCCTACCAATGGATATTTAGGACTGAATTCCTTTAGGATGGACTGGTTGGATCTCCTTGCAGTCCAAGGGACTCTCAAGAGTCTTATCCAACACCACAGCATCAATTCTTGTGCGCTCAGCTTTCTTTATACCCCAGCTGTCACATCCATACATGACCACTGGAAAAACCATAGCCTTGACTAGATGGACCTTTGTTGACAAACTAATGTCTCTGCTTTTTAACATGCTGTCTAGGTTGGTCATAATTTTCCTTTCAAGGAGTAAGCGTCTTTTAATTTCATGGCTGCAGTCACCATCTGCAGTGATTTTGGAGACAAGAAAAATAAAGTCAGCCGCAGTTTCCCCATCTATCTGCCATGAAGTGATGGGACTGGATGCCATGATCTTAGTTTTCTGAATGTTGAGCTTTAAGCCAACTTTTTCACTCTCGTCTTTCAATTTCATCAAGAGGCTCTTTAATTCTTCTTCACTTTCTGCCATAAGGGTGGTGCCATCTGCACATCTGAGGTTATTGATATTTCTCCCGGCAATCTTGATTCTAGCTTGTGTTTCCTCCAGCCCAGCATTTCTCATGATGTACTCTGCATATAAGTTAAATAAGCAGGGTGACAATACACAGCTTTGACGTACTCCTATTCCTATTTGGAACCAGTCTGTTGTTCCATGTCCATTTCTAACTGTTGCTTCCTGACCTGCATACAGATTTCTCAAAAGGCAGGTCAGGTGGTCTGGTATTCCCATCTCTTTCAGAATTTTCCACAGTTTATTGTGATCCACACAAAGACTTTGGCATATTCAATAAAGCAGAAATAGATGTTTTTCTGGAACTCTCTTGCTTTTTTGATGATCCAGCGGATGTTGGCAATTTGATCTCCGGTTCCTCTGCCTTTTCTAAATCCAGCTTGAACATCTGGAAGTTCATGGTTCACGTATTGTTGAAGCCTGGCTTGGAGAATTTTGAGCATTACATTGCTAGCATGTGAGATGAGTGCAATTGTGCAGTAGTTTGAGCATTCTTTGGCATTGCCTTTCTTTGGGATTGGAATGAAAACTGGCCTTTTCCAGTCCTGTGGCCACTGCTGAGTTTTCCAAATTTGCTGGCATATTGAGTGCAGCACTTTCACAGCATCATCTTTCAGGATTTGAAATAGCTCAACTGGAATTCCATCACCTCCACTAGCTTTGTTTGTAGTGATGCTTCCTAAGGCCCATTTGACTTCACATTCCAGGATGTCTGGCTCTAGGTGAGTGATCACACCATTGTGATTATCTGGGTCGTGAAGATCTTTTTTGTACAGTTCTTCTGTGTGTTCTTGCCTCCTCTTCTTAATATCTTCTGCTTCTGTTAGGTCCCTACCACTTCTGTCCTTTATTGTGCCCATCTTTGCATGAAATGTCCCCTTGATATCTCTAATTTTCTTGAAGAGATCTCTAGTCTTTCCCATTCTACTGTTTTCCTCTACTTCTTTGCAATGATCGCTGAAGAAGGCTTTCTTCTCTCTCCTTGCTATTCTTTGGAACTCTGCATTTAAATGAGTATATCTTTCCTTTCTTCCTTTGCTTTTGGCTTCTCTTCTTTTTACAGCTATTTGTTAGGCCTCCTCAGACAGGCATTTTGCTTTTATGCATTTCTTTTTTCTTGGGGATGGTCTTGATTCCCGTCTCCTGTACAATGTCATGAACCTCCATCCATAGTTCATCAGGCACTCTGTCTATCAGATCTAGTCCCTTAAATCTATTTCTCACTTCTACTGTATAGTCATAAGGGATTTGATTTAGGTCATACCTGAATTGTCTAGTGTTTCCTTACTTTCTTCAGTTTAAGTCTGAATTATGCAATAAGGAGTTCATGATCTGAGCCACAGTCAGCTCCCGGTCTTGTTTTTCCTGACTGTATAGAACCTCTCCATCTTTGGCTGCAAAGAATATAATCAATCTGATTTTGGTGTTGACCATCTGGTGATATCCATGTGTAGAGTCTTCTCTTGTGTTGTTGGAAGAGGGTTAGGATGGCTATAAAAAGGATACCTATAGACTCTAATATGATTTAAATGAAGGCAAAGGAGAAAAGGAAAGATATACCCATCTAAATGCAGAGTTCCAAAGAATAGATAGGAGAGATAAGAAGGCCTTCTTCAATGAACACTGCAAAGAAATAAAGGAAAATAACAACGGGAAAGACCAGAGATCTCTTCAAGAAAATTTGAGATACCAAGAGAATATTTCATGCAAAGATGGGCACAATAAAGGACAGAAACAGTATAGACCTAAAAGCTACAGAAGATATTAAGAAGAGGTGGCAAGAATACACCAGAGGAACTGCATAAAAGAGGTCTTAATGACCCAGATAACCATGATGGTGCAGTTACTCACCTAGAAGCAGACATCCAGAGTGTGAAGTCAAGTGGGCCTTAGGAAACGTTTCTACAAACAAAGCTAGTGGAAGTGATGGTATTTCAGCTGAAATATTTCAAATCCTAAAAGACGATGCCAGCACGTTTGGAAAACTCAGCAGTGGCCACAGGACTGGAAAGGGTCAGTTTTCATTCCAACCGCAAAGAAGGGAAATGCCGAAGAATGTTCCAACTACCACACAATTGCACTCATTTCACCTACTAGTGAGGTAATGCTCAAAATCCTTCAAACCAGGCTTCTACAGTACGTGAAACGAGAACTTCCAGATGTACAATATAGAAACTGGATTTAGAAACCACACAGGAACTAGAGATCAAATTGCCAACATTCATTGAATTATAGAAAAAGCAAAGGAATTCCAAAAAATCATCTATTTCTGCTTCATTGACTATGCTAAAGCCTTTGACTTTGTGGATCACAGCAAACAGTGGAAAATTCTTAAAGAGATAGGAATACCAGACCACCTTACCTGCTTCTTGAGAAACCTGTATGTAGGTCAAGAAGCAACAGTTAGAACTGGACACGGACCAGTGATCTGGTTCAAAATTGGGTAAGGAGTATGTCAAGGCTGTATATTGTCATCCTACTTATTTGCAGAATACATCATGCAAAATGCTGGGCTGGATGAAGCACAAGCTGGAATCAAGATTGCTGGGAGAAATATCAATAACCTCAGATAAGCAGATGACACCACCCTAATGGCAGAAAGCAAAGAGAAACTAAAGAACCTCTTGATGAAGGTGAAAGAGGAGAGTGAAAAAGCTGGCTTAAAACTCAACATTCAAAAAACTAAGATCATAGCATCTGGTCCCATTACTTTATGGCATACAGACGGGGAAAAAATGGAGACAGTGGCAGACTATTTTCTTGGGCTCCAAAATCACTGTGCACAGTGATTGCATTCATGAAATTAAAAGACGCTTGTTCCTTGGAAGTGAAGCTATGACAAACCTAGATAGTATATTAATAAGCAAAGAAATCACTTTGCCAACAAAGGTCTGGATAGTCAAAGCTATGGTCTTTCTAGTAGTCATGTATGGATGTGAGAGTTGGACCATAAAGAAAGCTGAGCGCCGAAGAATTGATGCTTTTGAATTGTGATGCTAAAGAAGACTCGTGTGAGTCCCTTGGACAGCAAGGAGATCAATCCAGTCTGTCCTAAAGGAAATCAATCCTGAATATTTGTTGGAAGGACTGATTTTGAAGCTCTAATAAATGGACACCTGATGTGAAGAGCTGACTCACTGAAAAAGACACTAATGCTGGGAAAGATTGAGGGCAAGAGGAGAAGAGGGCAACAGAGGATGAGATGGTTGGATGACATCACCAACGTAATGCACATGAATTTGAGCAAACTCCAGAAGAAGACAGAGGAGCCTGACATCCTGCAGTCTATGGGGTCACAAAGAGTCAGACATGACTTATCAACTGAACAGTAACAAGCCCTGTAATGTATATTTTCTTCCTTATGATTTTCCTCAAAGCATTTTATTTTCTTTAGCTTATTTTAACAATACACTATAAAATACATATAACATACAAAATATATGTTAATTGCACATTTATGTTATTGGTATGGATTCTGGTCAACAGTAGGTACTTAGGAGTTAAGTGTAGGGGGAGTCAAAAGCTTTATGTAGATTTTCAACTACACAGGGTTTGGTGTCCCTACCCCTTCGTTGCTCGAGTGTCAAGTTTAGTTGGAAAATATTGACCATCATTAGCAGACTCTTCATAGGCCTCATGCCAATTCCTCAAACTGTTCTTGCAATTGGAAAATCATATAATTGGACAATGATTACCCTTACTGGAGAGGGAATATTGAGAGAGCTATTTTTAAAGAGTTCACATAATTAGATTCCTCTTTTACTATCTTTCTGTATAGACTTGGAAGGGAAAATATGTGATTACCATGTGCCTCAAGTCCTTCTTTCCCACTGTTGTTTTTATTTTATTTTGTTTTGTTTTTAACATAAAATAACTCAGTTTCAATATTATCTAATAACTCTTGCATATGTCTATAAGTCTGTAGAAACTAGTATCTCTCCATCTTAAAATTGTGAGCAGATAATAATAAGCTTTGCAGACTGCCTCTGCTTGGACTCGGACTCCTAGTACATAGGGTAAGTTCATTCATTTTCTGTAAGACAGTTTCCAGATATTCATGGGTTTTCCTAAGTAGATTCAACTTGCATGAGAAAGAAATAAACTTCTATCATGTTCTGTAACTATTCTTTTATTGGGTTTTCTGTTTTATTCAACTGATTTTAATTCTAACTGATTCAGCTGGTTATCAAAATTAGGCACTAATAGCTCCTGCCTTCCCAGGGAAGGTAACACAATTTGAGTCTTGAACAAGATCTTTAGCCAGATGGTGCTGGAGTTAGGGGTAGGCAGGTTGTTGTGACTTAGAAAAATGGACAATGAAGGAGCATCTCAGGCGGAATACACACTGTGGTCAAATGTCTCCTCGGGACTACATCATTGGGACTTGCTAAGGAGGCACCCTAGGAGGGGTTGTGGTGGGTATGCCTGCTCTCCCCTCCATCTTGCACTGTGCCCCAGGTGACTAACCTCCATGAACTGGATCCACAAGCTCCTTTGCCTCCTGGCTTCTGGTTGGATTAAGTCAATAGGCGGCACCAGCAAAATATCAGAGTGAAGGAAGAGAGCAAGGTTAAGTTATTTATGCCCTCACTTTTTTTCCTGCAGGGGCACTTAAGGCTGTCTGCACCCCTCTAGCAATTAGTCACAGCTCCTGCCCGGTGGCCTTCTCTCTTTGGGTTCCAGTGACTGCTCTATGCCTCAAACCTAGGGGTGGTAACAGCATCCTGTTTTAGCCTAGAGGATCTACTCTCTTGTGGTTTCCCTACATTTTGCTGATATTTTTGTAACTGATCCCTTTATTAAAAACTCCTCAAATAAACCCAATATGCTTTTTGTTTCCTGATGGGACCTTGACCAATAAAGAGTTCCATATGTTTTATTTTGCTAATTTGGAGGAACTTATTAAAAACAGTAGGAACAAGCTACTCAGTAAAAGTACTTATATCTTAAAAATACCTGGAGGGATTCTGTGAATAAGAGCAAGAATGTTTTGGAGAATAATTAGAATTTCCAGAAGAAAACTGTGAGCATCCCGAGTCTCTGGGTTCTGACTCCCCTACTGCACACTGGGGGTACAAGGGCAGGCTGGCATGCCGCACCAGAAATGAGGGCGAAATGCATCAGCTTGGCTTGTTCTACCATTATGTCGTTCCTCTTTCATTCCTTAAAACTACTTGAAAATTCTTTTCTATGTCTAGTAACAATAGATGTTGGTTTTATTTCTCCATGCTCTCATCTCAAATCATTTTGATGAAGTGTTGTGATTTACTGTGGAAAAAACAAATCAGTACTGAAAGGCCTCTTTTCCATTCTGCTCTTCTCATTTTGCCAGCAAGCTCTAACTGTGGTCTCAGGATGGGTAGAGCAATACCAGACAGTTCATGCACAAATAGCAATGTCCAGAGGCAAAACAAAGAGGGAACAAATCTCTTGTGTGCTGCTATAAGATCTAGAAAATCTTTTTCAGAGTCCCTAGCCATGTTCTCCTCAGCCTTCTTGACTCAGTTTTATTGACCTGAATAAGGAGACATGGTACTCCTCAGTCAGTCATTGTCAATAAGTAATGAAATTACCAAAATTGGCTTAATCAATCCATAATTATCCAATAAGCATAACTGGGTTATCAAGATTTCTGCCCTGGGTTAAGGGCCAGCTTTCCCTGAAGCATCTCCTCACATGTTAGGATAATGACAACTAGAAAATAAACACAAAAAAGAGTTCCATTAATAAGAAGAGAGAAATAGCTATTAACAGATAATCCCCAACGTCTGTGACAGTGACTGAGAAATTTAAAGACTGAAAATGCAAGAGACTATACCTGAGGAAAGAAAGCACTAGTAATAATGGTTAAGACTTCAGGTAATAATTCAGTAGAGCAGAAAAATTGTTTTTTCCTGGAGAGTACCTTTATATTCACTATAGTTCTTAATTTAAGTAGCATTTTACCATTTTTGGTAAGATAAAAGATGGAGGCTTGGAACATTTATGTCCCACATCGAAGAAGAATTGAATTTGTTTTTATTTAATTTCTTGTTCTGAAAGATATTTCTGCAACTCATCCAACCACAGGTCAAAGTAAAATCAAATTTCCCCACGGAGCTCATTGACAAATCCTTATCTAAACAAGATTAAGACTTTATAGCAGAAATGATGCTTTTGATGGTTCAAAAGGCAATAGTTTATCACTGATTTTCATTCACCTTTGACCATTGCTTGTCAAGTTGCCATTTGTTCCTTAAATATCTTCATCATCCTTACAGTCTCAGTCTTTTTTCCTTTTCAGAGGCAATAGTGCTTTTCCTTTGCCCTTGAGCTGACTGCAAGTCCAGAGTAGCTGTCTCCTTGAATGTGTGAAACTGTATTGTAAAACATCTCTAAGATACCATAAATATTACAAGGAAAACGTGTAATGAAGGGTTGTCCTAACAGCAGAAAATTGAAACCTGAGTTGAAATCCATACTATAGGAAGACCAAGTGTGTGAGTACAGTGTACTCTAAGTATAGCAAGATCTAATATCTGAGTGTATACATACACTTTCATCAAAAAAAGTAAATATCTTGTGAGAACAGTCTTCATTTATCTTTCAGTGAGTAGCATGTGGGAAGATCAACTTTCTCAAAGGATTTCCCCAAAGCCTTTTCAGTACTTGTGAGTATCAGTCATTTCATAGATTTATCTCCAAATAAGGATGTTTGGGTTCCCCAGAGAGCTGGCCCAGTTATAAAAGGAAAGTTTAAAGCAGCCTATCTGCTTATGAGTACAGGCTATCTAATACCAGCTTCTACATGATGGAAAACAAATTGCCCTCACCATTAATCACTGTGTAATAAGACTTCAGTTTGATAGAAAGTATGTCAAACTACTGAGTTTTATTTGAGGGAAATATAGCAATTGCATTTTATCCAGATTGATCAAATATTCATTTCTTCTGATTATTCTTTTCAGTTTTTCCAGAAAAATCCTGTTTTCAAGTATTCTAATTTTATAAGAAGTGTGAGAAAATGTGATCATGTGCATTATAATTATCAAGCAGGTGGTAAAAATGAGTGCTATACAAAATACAAGAAAATGTCTCTGCTTCTAACCAGAAATAATCTTTCTGCCTAAAATAAAGTAAATCTAAAACAAAAAAGGGCCTTAAAAGTGTTTTGGTCTGTTTCCTGGGACCTGAAGGGTTCAATGGAAAGACTATATTAATTTGGTTAAATGTGTGCCTTTATGTTGGGCTTCCCAGGTAGCTCAATGGTAACAAATCTGCCTGCCAATGCAGGAGCTGTGTGTTCTATCCCTGGGTTGGGAAGATCCCCTGGAGGAGGAAATGGCAACCCACTTCAGCATTCTTGCTTGAAAAATCCCATGGACAGTAGAACCTGGCAGACTACAGTGCACGGGGTCACAAAGAGTCAGTCACACAGCTGAACATGCACACACACATGTGTATCTATGTTAGGCTGCTGGGGTTCAATTCCAACTCCATGATTTTCTGTGGAGTACTGAAAGTTTCTTTCAGTGGTACTCTGTGGTATGGAAAGTTTCTTTAAAATCTCTGTACTTTAGCACTCTTTTCTGCAAAATTGTTTTGATAACAATAATGACAGAATTGGAACACAGTGACTATTAAATTAGATAGTATAAAGTATTTTTGGAGGATATGGTTCAGTATTAGGTACTATTAAGTTTTTATTACTCCTCCCTTCAAGACCAAGAATTTTCTTTCAAATTAATTTTCATAATTTTTAATATGATTAGAAGCATTCTGATTCAAAAAGTACTTAACTTTTCTTGCTAGTCATAGCCATACACTACTTATTTTATAGGAAATAGAAAGCAGTAGATAAGCCTTGCTCTATCAGTTAGTTTTATTGAAGTCCTAGTATGAGACAAACCCAGTACTAGACATTAAGCAAAAATGAGAGAAGACACAAAGGAAACTAAAAACCACATTGTGCACAGAGTTCACAGCACAGTTTGATCAAAACACATGAGAACAACAGTGATAAACTAGAATTATAACCTACACATTATGCATGTCTAATATTGCACCTCCTGCATGATTTAATAATTATTTATTGGATCTATCTCCCCTCCACCCTAAGATTAAAAGTTCTTTGAGGAAGCTATAGAGTTCTGGTCATCAAAGGGGTCTAGGTATAGACCCATGCACTCTGTAATATAAAATGAAAGGATTAACCTGTATTCTTAGGTTTTCTTTTTCTCCATTTTTAAATAGGGCAAAAACATTCTTCAAAAGAAAGCTTATGTGTAAAAACTAATGATAGTAGAGAACCACAAATAGCCTTGGTATTGCAGAGAAAACCATGGGGGTGAATCAATGCTTTAGTTGAATCTGGAAGACAAATGGGAGTTACTCAGAAGAGTATCGAAATGAGAGAAGATTGTTCCAGAGGCTAGAAAAAGCATGAAAACTAAGGTTCTTTAATACCTGGTTGAATTCAAGACTAACAAGAAGTAGAAAGAAATGGAGCCTAAGAAAATAAGCAATACCAGACCATAAAGGTCCCCAGAAAACACATTAAGAACATTGGACTTCATCCTGAGGGCAGTGGAGATCCATTAAATGGTGTTAAGTAAAGGAAATCATGGACATCACAAGATGGTCAACACCAAAATCAGATTGATTATATTCTTTGCAGCCAAAGATGGAGAAGCTCTATACAGTTAGCAAAAACAAGACTGGGAGCCGACTGTGGCTCAGATCATGATCTCCTTATTGCCAAATTCAGACTTAAATTGAAGAAAGTGGGGAAAACCACTAAACCACTCAGAAATGACCTAAATCAAATCCCTTATGATTATACAGTGGAAGTGAGAAATAGATTTAAGGGACTAGATCTGACAGACAGAGTGCCTGATGAACTATGGACAGAGCTTCATGACATTGTACAGGAGACAGGGATCAAGACCATCCCCCATAGAAAAGAAATGCAAAAAAGCAAAATGGCTATCTGCGGAGGCCTTACAAATAGCTGTGAAAAGAAGAGAAGCCAAAAGCAAAGGAGAAAAGGAAAGATATACTCATTTGAATGCAGAGTTCCAAAGAATAGCAAGGAGAGATAAGAAAGCCTGCCTCAGCGATCAATGCAAAGAAATAGAGGAAACCAATAGAATGGGAAAGACTAGAGATCTCTTCAAGAAAATTAGAGATACGAAGGGAACATATCATGCAAAGATTAGCTCAATAAGGACAGAAATGGTATGGACCTGACAGAAGCAGAAGATATTAAGAAGAGGTGGCAAGAATACACAGAAGAACTGTACAAAGAAGAACTTCATGACCCAGATAATCACGATGGTGTGATCACTCACCTAGAGCTACACATCCTGGATTGTGAAGTCAAGTGGGCCTTAGGAAGCATATCACTACAAACAAAGCTAGTGGAGGTGATGGAATTCCAGTTGAGCTATTTCAAATCCTAAAAGATGATGCTGTGAAAGTGCTGCACTCAATATGCCAGCAAATTTGGAGAACGCAGCAGTGGCCACAGGACTGGAAAAGGTCACTTTTCATTCCAATCCCAAAGAAAGGCAATGCCAAAGAATGCTCAAACTACTGCACAAATGCACTCATCTCACACGCTAGTAAAGTAATGCTCAAAATTCTCCAAACCAGGCTTCAGCAATACGTGAACAGTGAAATTCCAATTGTTCAACCTCATTTTAGAAAAGGCAGACGAACCAGAGATCAAATTGCCAACATCTGCTGGATCATCGAAAAAGCAAGAGAGTTCCAGAAAAACCTCTATTTCTGCTTTATTGACTATGCCAAAGTCTTTAACTGGGTGGATCACAATAAACTGTGGAAAATTCTGAAAGAGATGGGCATACCAGACCATCTGACTTGCCTCTTGAGAAATCTGTATGCAGGTCAGGAAGCAACAGTTAGAACTGGACATGGAACAACAGACTGGTTCCAAATAGGAAAAGGAGGACGTCAAGGCTGTATATTGTCACCCTGCTTCTTTAACTTCTATGCAGAATACAACATGAGAAACGCTGGGCTGGATGAAGCACAAGCTGGAATCAAGATTGCCGGGAGAAATATCAATAACCTCAGATATGCAGATGACACCACCCTTATGGCAGAAAGTGAAGAAAAACTAAAGAGCCTCTTGATGAAAGTGAAAGAGGAGAGTGAAAAAGTTGGCTTAAAGCTCAACATTCAGAAAACTAGGATGATGGCATCCAGTCCCATCACTTCATGGCAGATAGATGGGGAAACAGTGGCTGACTTTATTTTTCTGGGCTCTAAAATCACTGCAGATGGTGATTGCAGCCATGAAATTAAAAGACGCCTACTCCTTGGAAGGAAAATTATGACCAACCTAGACAGCATGTTAAAAAGCAGAGACATTTCTTTGCCGACAATGGTCTGTCTAATCAAGGCTATGGTTTTTCCAGTAGTAATATATGGATGTGAGAGTTGGACTATAAAGAAAGCTGAGTGCAGAGGAATTGATGCTTTTGAACTGTGGTGTTTGAGAAGAATCTTGAGAGTCCCTTGGAATGCAAGGAGATCCAACCTGTCCATCCTAAAGGAGATCAGTCCTGGGTGTTCATTGGAAGGCCTGATGTTGAAGCTGAAACTCCAATACTTTGGCCACCTGATGCGAAGAGCTGACTCATTTGAAAAGATCCTGATGCTGGGAAAGATTGAGGTCAGGAGGAGAAGGAGACAACAGAGGATAAGATGGTTGGATGGCATCACTGACTCAATGGACATGAGTTTGGGCAGGCTCTAGCAGTTGGTGTTGGACAGGGAGGCCTGGCGTGCTGCAGCTCATGGGGTTGCAGAGTCAGACATGACTGAGCGACTGAACTGAACTGGAGTAAAGGAGTATCTCAAATTTGTTCTTCAGAAAAATCACTCCTGCTGTAGTGCAGAGAAGGGATTTGAGAAAAGCAGGATGCAGGTAAAAGTCATTCAAGAGATTGTTGACGTAACTTTAGTAAGAGAAGATGATCATCTAAGTCAAGAAAATGGCATCAAATCCTTGCTCCTCTTCCTCCCTTGATTCCCTTGTCTCTTTCCCACTCATCAATAGGGCTAATACCATAGCCTTGCTAAATCTAACTCTGTCAGCTCCAGTCCTGTACCCAAGAAGCTAACAGGGACTTGGATGAACACACAACTAAGCCAACTGGACTCAATTTAAATCCTAAAAATAGCTGCCAGTGGGCCCTTAAAATGCTACTCGTGAATCATATTCTTCACCCTTTATGTTCCTATGGTTGTCCCAAAAACAAAACAAGAAACAATTTCATTTTCTATCCCCTCTCTACAAACTCCCAATTACTTCTGCCTCATTCTCATGATTATAAGATCACCAAGAAACTGAAACAGTCAGAGGGAGACTTCCATAGATCCCAGCCACTGCCTCTAACCAACTGTGCATCAGTACCTGCCCCCTTCCTGCCTTCTCTCCAGTTGGGACAGGTGAATTTTCCATGCTGCTGCCCAAAGCCAACTCCTCTGCTAGACCCCATCTTTTCTTACCTCCTTTATCACATTAATACAGCAATCCTCCTCTCTCTTCTTCATCATTAACTTTACATTCTTACCAAATAGTTCTTACCATCAATTAAATATAGTTTTATCTTTCTTATCTTAGAAAAATATTTTTATGATTCCACTTTCTTTGCCAGCTATAACTCTGATTAGTAGTAGTGGTAGTGTCAGTCGCTCAGTTGTGTCCAACTCTTTGCGACCCCATGGACTGTAGCCCATCAGGCTCCTCTGTCCATGGTATTCTCCAGGCAAGAATACTGGAGTGGGTAGCCATTCTCTTCTCCAGGAGATCTTCCCAGACCAGGATTGAACTTAGGTCTCCCGCATTGCAGGCAGATTCTTTACAGTCTAAGCCACCAGGGAAGACCATTATTCTAATTACTTTGCCCATTTTTGCTGCAATATTCCACAAAAGGTTTCTCTCCTCTTCCTTTCTCCAATTTCTCACCTCCCTTTTCTTATAAACCCACTTCAATCAAGCTTTTGCTCCCACTATTTCACTTCAATCATTGGTATCAATGTCAGCAATTTTTAACCTCCTCCTTGCATCTCAGTTATTGATCTTACTCTTGCTTAATCTATCCCTAATAGTTGACTTAGTTAACCATTCTCTTCCAAAAAAAAAAAAATTACCTTTCAGAATAACATATTCTCCTGATTTTTATCATAGCCCATTTGATTGCTCCTACTTGCTATCCTTTTTGGGTTTCCCTCTCTCAACCTCTTAGTATTAAAGCACTGTTATGCTCAGCCCTGGTCCTCCTCTCTCCCCTATCTACAGTCCCTTGGTAATTCTATCTAAGCCTACAAGTTTAAACATCCTCCACATGCTAACAACTCCAAAATGTATATCTTTAGCCCAGTCTCCTTTAAGAACGTAATGGCTGAAGCCACTCAGACTATCTTACTGACTGGCAACAGCAATTGATTAAGGGCTGAGCATGCAATATAAGGGGCTTCCCAGGTGGTGCTAGTGGTAAAGAACCCGCTGCCAATGCAGGAGACATAAAAAGACACAAGTTCGATCCCTGGGTCAGGAAGATCCCCTGGAGGAGAGCATGGCAACCCACTTCAGTATTCTTGCCTGGAGAATCCCATGGACAGTGGAGCCTGGCAGGCTACTGTCCACAGGGTCGCACAGAGGCGGACACAACTGAAGTGATTTAACATGCATGTGATATAAATCAAGGAGGGCATGGCAACCCACTCCAGTATTCTTGCCTGGAGAATCTCATGGACAGAGGAGCCTAGCAGGCTACATACAGTCAATAGGATCACAAAGAGTTGGCCACGACTGAAGCAACTTAGCACGCACGCATGCATGCAGTATAAATCAGTTCAATAAAAACAAGCCTCAGTACCCACTGTGAAAATTCTGGGGCATAAATTCACATGTTCTCCACTGGGCATATGGATTTGGAGCTTGAAACTGCTGTAGTCAATATTTGCCAGAGGCCCACTTTTATATTTGAGTTTTGTGTCAAGATAAGAAGGAACCAGATCCTAGAGATGAATCCTGATGATCTTGATGAAGTCCTAGATTAAGTCACGTCTCAAGCCAGAACTGCTTTTGGAACATTCAATTCTATGAGGATAAAATTTCCTTTTTGAGTTGGGATTTCTATTGCTTAAAAATACATCCATTCAATTCAATACACATACATTTTCTATGAATTACGTTATTTCCACTTACAATAAAAGGAAAAATCTTGCCAAGATGCCACATGATTTTTCTAAAGTCAGTCATCTAGTAGCACCAGGACATGATTCAGATCATCAGCCTTTATACTTCAGATTCATAATTACCACTCTCTGTGAGTGGAGTTTGGAGATACTGGGGGATTCAGCACTCTATACGATGTGTCTCTCTAATGTATTGTGTGTGTGTGTGTGTGTGTGTGTGTGTGTACACTCTCATTTTAACCATAAAGTGTCTGCCTACAAGGCGGGAGAGCCGGGTTCGATCCCTAGGTTGGGAAGATCTCCTGGAGAAGGAAATGGCAACCCACTCCAGTATTCCTGCCCAGAAAATCCCATGGATGGAGAAGCCTGGTAGGATACAGTCCATGGGGTTGCAAAGAGTCAGACACGACTGAGCGACTTCACTTTCACTTCATTTTCAGAATATTAAATAGGTGCTCATATTTCCTAAGAAAATACCAAAGAGCTGATTCTCATTCATTATTTAACCCAATTTGCACTGAAATGTTCTGAAAACAAAATCAACTTTACTCTTTGGTCTGAGTCCTCGACTTTTATTCTGTTCTTAACAGAACAATGAACACAGCATTCTTACCTATAGGTTTCATGTTCTTTTCTTTTCAGATTTGCAGATCATAACCAAGATTCTGGTTTCATAATGTTTGAATTTTATAAGATAGAATTATCCTTCTACCCCTGGAATGACTTTAGTATAAGGGAAGAGTCACCTTAATGAGCACAGAAGAGGAATGTCCGGAAAACTTGGTTATGCATTGACTCTTTCCAGTGTGTGACATCAAGCAAGGTCTTCCCTGCCATGGAGCCCCTTTCTCCTCTGTAAAGTGTGACCCACAAACATCTATCTTACAGGAATGTGGTGATGATTAAAGGAGACCACAAATATTTAACATAGAATGAACCCTGAACAAATCAGTGTCTTTTCCTCGTTGTTTTTCAAAACTATATTTGAATATAAGTCACTGTACTAGGAAAAAAAACAAAACAGAACTGTGCAACACTTTGCAGCCATTTGTTTCAATACTTGTTTATTTTAACAAATGGCATGGTACATCACAAGACATACCCTTCCGCCAGCCCTTTTTAATAAGATATTAACCCTGCTGACAGGGAGCACTGGAGTGTATTGATGATGAACCACAGGGAACGGATCAGGAATGTCCTGGGCAGAGAGAGAAGGCACTCTGGCATTCAGAAGAGTCCAGAGACGACGCGAGAATGGATCGGGAAATTTGCCTCCATTGGCATTATGTGGAAGGGCCCTGTCCATCCACAGCTGAAAAAAATCCACTCCAAACCTCGCACAGCAGAGGATTCAATTTGACGTTGTTTAGTATCCTACAGAGTGAATGGGAAACTTATTGCATCTGTTATTTTATCTCAGAATGGGAGATTTTTCTTTAAGAATTCTCAGAAGGGAGTGATTCTTTGATAATTCAACTCCCTGTGGTGTTGGTCAAGTGGAAATGGTACACAGAGGCTTCAAAGAAATGAAAGCTTCAACCACAGAACAGAAGCTGTTCAGGAGGTGATGAGAAAAGGAATCACTTTGACCCTTTAAGTAATGAAAGCCAATAGTTTAGAGGGAGCTGAGGCAGGAACCCCTGAGGAGTGCAAAGGAGGGCGGGAGTGAGCAGAGCATGCAGTGGGGAGAAGTTTTGCTACAGCTCAAGGATCCCCATTAGATGGTTTCTGCCCTTTCAGCATGATGCTTTTGTTCATAAGGAATATTACATAAACCTAACATTAGAAGCCAATGGAATTAAATCATATATTAAAAAAAAAAAAAAACGTTGTTCAGCATGAAAGAACTGTTTCAACTGAGCAAAAATAGGAGAGCTATTATGAGAGTAAATGGATAATTAGGTAGGCAGTAGAAGTTCTCTACAGGAGGACCGAAATTTGGTGAAGACAAATCCGGTCTCACTGAAGAAATTCCTTTGAAAATCAAAATGTAGACAAACGGGCTTGTGGAGGTAGTTTTGTTGTGTCTTCAGTTTTATTGCATCTTTACCTATTTCTTCTTACAACCAATATTAACCTGCACAGTTAGTTCAGATCAAAATCATAGTGCCGTTTCTTTTCTTTCTTTTTTTGAAATTAAAAAGTGAATTGTTTTCATTCCTTTTGGAAAACTATGGCTGCTCTATTCCTTGGCTTCCCTCTCAGCTGCCCAAGGGATTTCCCTGGGGTTTCCTCACTTTCTTTGTAGCCGTAGAGTAAGTGGCCAGTGTGTGCAGTAACATACTCTTCATGGCCTGAAGAAACTACACAGACACTTTTGGGAATTGGCATTTTTGTGGAGAGTAAAAACTTTTAAGTATTTTGTCAGAAATAGCAAGGCACATCAATTGGTTTACAGAATTCTGGGCCTGAAATACATTAGTCTTCTCTGACAAATTGAGGGTAGCTAGTTAGCATTGCAAGACTTAGTTCACCAGTTACTCGGGTTATTCATTCATTTAAAAGGCAAACATTACGTGCCTATCACGTGAAAGACAGTGTACTCTGCCCCACCTCCATTTGATTCTCAGCATAGTTTTTCTAATTCATTATTACGAGATTGTAGAGCCATGGTGTTCATTTTTGTTATCTTCATCAGTAAGGGCTTCATTTGCTAGGGTTAGAGGGTACATTTTGTTTTTTCAATTACAGTAATTCATTGAGTAGGTACTTTGTAATGCATTTTACAACAATCTCTCATTTACTTCTCTCAGAATCCTAAAATGTTGAAAAGATTTCCTTTTCATGTGAAGAATGTGAGACCTAGGAGAATTATCTCACTTGTCCTGGTCATGGAGTAGTGAGTAGCAGAGCTGGGGCTAGAACCATATCTCTCTGACTCTGAGTCTTCTGTTGTAGATACCCGGTCTTTCACTTCACAAAATAAATGAATAGTGAACACCAACTTATTTCTCCCTCAATATCTTCCTGGTGCTTTAGCATAAGTACCAGTTTATCCTTTTCTACTCTTGAAAAGGAAACCAGAAATCTGCATCTTACCTCATAATTCTTAGCACGATAGTGAGGAGAACAAGGTATGGGAATGAAATGCAAGCATGAGACTTGCCACAAAATGGAATCATTGGTTAGGTTTTAAGCCCAAGAGTCTAATTTAGGGAAAGATAAGTGCAAAATTTCATGAGTCAGTATATCAAGGCAAAAAAAAAAAAAAAAGGCATTTAAAAAATTAAAAATCAATAATCTACTGGGGGCTGGAATGGAATCAGAGTCACCAGAAGAGTTAAAAGTTTTCCTTCTGAATAAGGATGAGAAAACCTGAGGTACCTCTCAATGGCTTTATCTACCTGGTGTTATAAATGTATTCCATTAGACTGCTACAATTAGGTTTTTCACAATTAAACCACTTATCAGTGGTGCCAAAACATTAATTTTGTATGTTTCATTATATTAGGAGCATTCTATCAGAAATAAAGTTTTATTTTTATGGACTTACTTACATTTTCTCCTCCATTTACATTCTTATTTAAGGAAGAAATAACTGTCCCCATCTTGCCATATAATAACATAATATGTTGCATTTTAATCTCCTTTTGGAATGCTGTGGTCCCCACAGAAACAGAAATCTTATATCCCCGAAGGCCTGGAAAGAGCCTACACTACTTAAAGAACAGTGAACTGTGCTTTAGTCTGATTTTCTGAAAGTAGCTGAAATATTTAACAACTGCTCTGAAGAAAGCTGCTGCTCCTAAGAATCACAGCTCCCAAGAAGTCAGACCATGTTCTGAGCTCTATTGGTAAGGAATTTCATCAGTGTCAGAGAACTATCAGTCAACTAACTTGAAAATAGCTATTGAATGGTAAGGCATCATTATGTTTAATAGATATTCTTTACTGGGCTCACTAGGAATAGGATATACTCTCAGGCAACAGGGCTACAGAATGGCTTAAGGACCTAATGTCTAATCCCAAAACCCCTAACTTGTACTCATTTTTAATGGTCAAGTCCATGCCAGGAAAGTAGGAAAATTTCCCAAACATTTTCTCTTTTCTCATATGTTTCTAAGTCAATTTTTCAAGGCAGCCATTATCACATTTATAGGAGAATTAAATGGGGAAAACAACTTATGCGTAAGTGCCTTTCTGGGAATAGTATATATTGTTTCAGTAAAGGGAAGCAAGGCTGGGAACTCAGCTGTTTCACTACCATGAGATTAGAAGAGAGTGAATATCTGTCACTGAAATAGTTCATGGTATTTGCAATGACTGTATTTGTGTCACCACAGTACATACATTTATCTGAAAATAATTAGTCACTATTTACATTATAAGTTAATTGTATGACTCTTACATTAATTTGAACTGGGCAAAGAATAGACACTAAAAATTGCACCGGGACCAGAAACAGAGATATTTAAATACTTGTTTAACATATGCCAGGAATAAGAGGCAGGGTGAATAGCTGTGCTGTTCTTTATAACGCAAGCTCCAATACAAAAGCTAATTTTACCTTTCACTAGGTAGAAAACAGTGTGATTCCCTTCATGCTGGCAAGCATGCACCAAGCATCCAAATCAGCAGTCAGCCCCATCCTATTATGCAGAGCATAATTTGCTGCAGCTAATAAGAAAACCCTGCAGCCAAACCCCTGGCTGCCAGACTAGAAAACACAAATCATGCGTTTCTTTCGGTGGCACCAATCTAGTAATTATTTAACCTTGGCTAGTTGAACCAGACCAACAAAGGTGTTTTTTGAACTTGGAAAGTAAGAATGAATTCTGTTCTATTCATTAGTATTTCCAAGCACTTTCAGATAAAACATGAATAATGATAATCATAATAGCTTACATGTCTTGAGCATTTACTGTGAGGGAGACACCAGGAGAAGTACTTTACATACATTATCTCATTTCATCCTTACTACACACCTATGAGGTAGGTAACCTTATTAAGCATAACAAGTTTAAATTTCACTTGGTCGCATAGCTAGTAAGTGATGGAGCTATAAAGGCAGTGCCCGGCTTTTTAAACTTGGCCTCTTCTGTCTCATAGAGCTGCTCAGATGAGTGGGAAATCAAATACGTTCCACACAGGAGCAGTGATTCTGTTCTATTAAAAATTCAACTAGTATATGAAGTTTCTAGCATTTCGATGAGGTCCGCTATTTTCAGAGAATAAGTCCTTCTTAAAATTTAAACATAATTATCTGGAATGGATAATTTAACCCATTTGCACCAATAAGAAGAGGTAAATACTTTAAATAGGAAGGAGAATAAACGGGAAGTGCTCTGAGAATGTCAATTCTTACACAGGAACATACAGAGGAGGGCAGACTTGGGTAGACAGAAGTTACTGGAATTAATGTAAAAGTAGAGGATGAGGACAGGGGAGATGAGAAGTGAAAAAGGAAGTGGCAGGTGAAGTTTGCAATAACGGGGAAGATTAAAATAACCTTGGGATTTCCTTTTTATTTTTTGGGGGGGGGATTTTCTTTTTAAAATAAATGCATTTCCCAGATGAGTTAAAGACATAGCTTCAAATATCCTATTATTGGATAAGCCAGCAAAAGACATAAGAACTCTAATCTATTTTCTAATACGAAATTCATACTTTAACAACTTTTACTTTCAAATGTCAAAATCGTATCTAAAGGAGAAAACATGATGTTGGGTAATTATGTATTAAAATGACTAATTAAAAAACCACTCAAATTTTTCCAACATAAATGAATATTAATGGCGCAAAGATTTTTCTAAAACAAAATATGAAAACATCAAATGAAAGCAATCTTTCCCTTTCTCAACTCTCTCCCTACATGAAGCCAAAGTATACTTTTCATATGGGAGCGGTCTATTATCATTTTCTTACATGATGAAATGAATTTGCTAACATAACTTTTTAGCACTGTTTTGCAAATTGACTTTCTGACTTAGTCAACTTTTTTTGTACTATAATATTGATATTCAGGCTATAAGCAGAGTGACAAAAGCAATATCATACCTCCTTCACATTATTAATACAATTCTCTTTTTAAAGTTTATTTTAGTAAAATAACTTTTAAAGTAGTTTATACTGAAACATTGTTAATCCAATTTTTCTTGCTAGTTTAAGAAAATCCTATGAATTATTTATAAAGTTTTCACAATAGTGAGGTCCTATAATGAATTAACATAATGAAACATTAATATGTACTGGAAAATGTTTCCTATCATGGATATGACAAATGCAGCACACAGAATTTTATTCAGTCTTCAAACTGAAACTGTAATTTCCTATCTGTAGAAAACCATGAAGTATCACCACATGACATAATGGAAAGGGACTGGACTTTTATTTTGTATAAACCCAGGTTCAAAATATCCCATCTTTCTTAGGTAACAGGTGTATTTAGGAGTGAACTCAATCAAGAGTATGTAATCAAAATACCATGATAAAGAAAAGATATATATATATATATTTGCACACACACGCACATATATATGCGCCTCACCAAATCACTTTGCTGTACACCAGAAACTAACACAACATTGGAAATCAACCACTTCAATAAAATAAATTTTAAAATAATAAAATAAAAAATATATTCATCTTTATGTTCATAGCAGCACTATTTACAATAGCCAAAACATGAAAACAACCTAAATGTCCATCAACAGATAAATGGATAAAAGAAGATACTATATATATATATATATATATATACATATATATATACACACACACACACACATATATATACACAAACATACACACACACATACACACACAGGAATTCTACTCAGTCATACAAAAGAATGAAGTAATGTTATTTGAAGCAACATGGAAGGACCTAGAGATTATCATACTAAGTGAAGTAAGTAAGAAAGAGAAGGACAAATACCATATGATAGTACTTACATGTGGAATCTAAAATGTGACACAAATGAACTTACGTATGAAACAGAAACAGACTCACAGACATAGTGAACAGATTTGTGGTGGACAAGAGAAGGGGGTTGGGGGAAGGATGAATTGAGAGTTTGGGATTAGCAGATGCAAACCATTATATATAGAATGGATACAAAAACAAGATCCTACTGTATAGCACAGGGAACTATATCCAATATTCTCTAATAAACCATAATGGAAAAATATGAAAAAGAACATATATATGAAACTGAATCACTTTGCTGTATACCAGAAATTAACACAATATTGTAAATCAACTACACTTCAATAAAATAAATTTTTAGAAAGTTAAAAAACAAAATAAACAAAAGAAAAGAGTAAATAATCATAAGCAACTATCCATCCTCCCACTGACTCTTCACATCCTCTCACTGGGCTAACTCTTTCCCTATATTTGGATTTCTTAATCACTTTTAGTTACATTTCACAAAAGCAGTGCTGTTCCAATATGACATGCTTTAAAATAACAACATCTGTGTAGTGAAGAATTAATCTTACTTAAAGAGAAGTCCAGGGGTTCCCTGGTGGTTCAAATGGTAAAGAATCCACTTGCAGTGCAGAAGAGGCAGGTTCAATTCCTGGGTTAGGAAGGTTCCCTGGAGAAGGGTAAGGCAACCCACTCCAGTATTCTTGCCTGGAGAATCCCATGGACAGAGGAGCCTGGTGGGCTACAGTTCATAGGGTAGCAAAGAGTCAGAAACGACTGAAGCAACTGAGCATGCATGCATGAAAAGGGAAGTCTAGTCTTCTAGACTTCCCAACCCCCTCACTCCTGGGAGATTCCAAGGGTTTAAAGATCCCCTGGAATTTCCCAGGTGATTGAAGCATCTTTGATATTCATGGTGTGCTTCTGGACCACACTTGATAGCTTATACTAACCAGATGACTCAGTGTGGGCAAGGCCACATCAATAGTCTTAGGATTGGGATGGCCAAGCCAGAAAGACAGCCACGGTTAGAAGGTTGGAACTCTGAGCCAGGTGACATCAGCCTGACCTCCAGCAGGGAGGGGGCCAGAGATCCAGGTCTACCACAAGAGCCGTGATTCAAAACCCCTGGACCCCAAAGTGAGGTGAGCTCACTGTGTTGTCAACACTCTGTGTTTACTGCCACTCACCAATGCCAGAAGAGTAACGCGCCCCTGGGCACTCAGCACCTTCACGTTTGGAACTCCCAGGTCCACGTCTGCCCTTTGTATCTCTTCCTTTGGTGGGCTCTAACTTGTATCCTTTCGTTATTAAAAAAAAAAAAAAAAAAACACCCAACAACTGTAATCTTAGGTATGGCACATTCCTGAGTTTTGTGCACTGTTCTAATGAATTATCAAAGCTGAGGGAGTCCCTGGGGACCCCCAGATTTATGGCCAGATAGTCAGACGTGAAAGTGGCCCTAGGGCCCTCAAATTTGTCGCTGGAATCAGAAGTGAAGGCGGTCCTGTGTGAACTGTTCTTCCAACTTTGCAGTCAAGTAAACTCTTCACAGTTCCTGTCAGAGTCACTGGTTTTTCTTCGGTAGCTCAGTCATGTCTGACTGTTTGCAACCACCTGGACTGTAGCACACCAGGTTTCCCTTTAACCTCCCGAACCTCTAGTTGGGCCTTCCTGCTGGTGACATCCAACAGTGACTTCATTTAGTTTCCTGTTCTCCCAGGCTGAGACGTCAGAAGTGGGAGAGTGGGGCCGGTCCTAGGGGAAGGGCTTTATCCTGGTAGCCCAAGGCCCATTTATCAGCTGTCATTTCCAACTCAGCTGTTGTCCCAGAGGAAGCAAGAATTAGAGTCTGCTTTACATATTATCCTCTGGCAATGGGATTCTCAGCAGCTTTGGTGAGAATATTCTCTGCCTCACTGGTACTGCCTTCGTCTCAGCCCCGGGGTGCTGTATTCCTTTGCCCCCAAGGTAGCCTTTGTGGGTAGAGTCCTCACCTGGCTTAAGGTGAAAAACAACACCCGGCGCAACTCCCTTATTTATTCATTTACTGAGTGAAACTTTTCTCTCAACTGGTCTGTTTCTATTCATATAAACTCATGCTGGAAGAATCCATTTTACAATCTCTTGGCATGTCTAGCATATTGTGTTTCATTTTTAAGTCTGTCATCCTGGGGTGGGGGAGGCAGGCTTGTATCAGTGTGACTCATGTGTGCGTCTGTGTGTGTGCTCAGTCCTGGCTGACTCTGTGTCCCCATGGACTATAGTGTAACTTAGTGGTCCACTAACGATGCATCAGACAATTTCCTTAAATGCCTTGTTCCTGTGTTTTCTACCCTTCACCAAGGGGATCTGCGTGTGAAAGCACATTTTCAAACTTACAGTCAAAATATGTAATGTAAGGAAGGAGGTTTTGCTTTTTAAATCCAATTTATTTTCACAGTTGCTTTACTTTTATTTCTCTTCTTAAAATTCTGTCATACCGACTATAAAATCAATACGTTTAGACACATTTAAATTAGTGAAGTTCAAGGAATCTTAAGGAGCTCCCATAGTGGTATCAAAGGCATTTTATCCCTGTTGTGGAAGTCAGATGGTCAAACTGATTTTGAAAAATTCACTTTTGGACTGAATCAAAAATACATGAATTCAGTAGTCTGTAAGAATTTACAGTTAACATGCGAACTGATAAGAGGTTCAGAATAAAGATAACCCAGCCTAACATTTGACCCAAAACAAATCCTAGTTATTTTGCAAATAACCATCTGCATGGTAATGGAAAACAGTACTCCCTTGGAGTTGAGAAGTCAGATGATCATCCCAAGACTCAGGCTGTCAGGAGGCACATTGAGAAGTGTTGCCTTTAAATTGGGGTGACTAGAAGTAGGCCTTGAAAAAGCCACCTCTGGCACAAATGTACACTCTCTACATCAGAATGTCTGCATTTTCTCACCTTAGCTTTTGCAAATGACCCTTCATGGCAACCAGTTCTGTGGAATGTTCAATGGATCTCCCTCTCAGAATCTGGGCATTTTGTGTTGGCGTGCTGAGTCCAATCACATTCACCTACCACCCGTGCAGTTGCTTCTTTTTATCTTTAAATCCTCTAACCCAAACACTTATTATATTTAAACTTATATGTATCCCATAGAACAGACACTATTTTAGCATCAGCTTTCTACTAGTGAATGCATTCCCTTAAGGCTGTCTGCCCCTGCTTCTGGGCTGTTGATAGACTCTCCAGGTGCCTCAAGATTAAATGATATTAGAGAATCATGGAATGATTATTATAAACAGCATATTTAACAATTTTATTTTCCTTCACATATGGCATATATTCCTAATGATGCAAAATATGTATTAAATTACTTTTATTTATTTATTTGTTTTTTTTTTATTTGTTTTGCCACACATTGACATGAATCCACCATTACTTTTATTTAAATCCAAATACTCAGGGATATAATAAAAACAACCAAAGGTATGAATAGGCAGTTACTAGTAATTTAAAAAATGCAGATTATAGTAATACCTGCTATCACTGCTAGAAATGAAACAGTAATAACATCCACTACTGGCAGGGATATAGGAGAAAAAGGTGGAAATGTGAATTGTTGCAGGCATTTGGAAAAGCCATCTGGCAGTGTCTATTAAAATTTTTTAAATGTATATGTCCAAAAGCAATTCCACTCCTGGGAAATTACCCCTGGGAAACAGTAATAAAAATGTCAGTGAGTAAGGCTAAATACACAAAGATGATTATTCACATTTATCATAGCAAAAGGATGAAACAAAGCAAGTATCATTCACTAGGAGAATAGTTCAGTTGTAATATACTCCTACCATGGGGTATTATACAACCATTAAAAAAAACGAATGTATTACAACCCCACCAAGTGAACTGGAGGAATCTAAATAAAAACATCAAGTTGCAGAAACATGTATATAATATAATGCTACCTTCATAAAACCCTCATATGTATATATGAGCTTGAGCATGAAAATATACATGGAAAGTTACACATGAAGTTTATAACATAGATCACCTAAGGAAGAGGGGACAAAAAAATAGAAAACAAGAGGAAGAGGGATGCTCAGGAAAAAAAGTTTGAAAAATTAAAGTGTTCATAGAAAACAGTGTTTTTGATATGACCCAAATGAGTAACATCATGGGTTCATGTTTCTGTATGTGCACGTGTGTGCAAAAAGAGATGTGCTAAAGAAAATAACCACCAAATGGTGACTATGATTTTCTCATGGTAGAGTGATTCCTGGTAATTTTTCCTATTTCCATTGAGTTTTTTTTTAATTTTGAGTTTTTCAATGCATGTGTATAATTTACAAAATGTAGAAAAAAAGAAACATTTACCTTGTTAAAAAGAACTGATTGTCAGAATCATTTTCCACATCTATTCTGTACAATTTT
The DNA here is from genome assembly GCF_054371585.1 of Giraffa tippelskirchi. Taxonomy (NCBI): domain Eukaryota; kingdom Metazoa; phylum Chordata; class Mammalia; order Artiodactyla; family Giraffidae; genus Giraffa; species Giraffa tippelskirchi. The sequence continues at coordinate 75,611,832 of NC_137275.1, read as the reverse complement.
AATGCCCCCACACCATTTTAAAAAAGTAATCCCTGAAACTGAACTGATTTACTGGAGGCTTTACAATGCGTCCTCCATCACCCACTCTCCTCACTCTGGTTGTCTGGACAAATAGTCCTTGTTCACTTCCCTCTCTGTGTATTCTTGAACCCCTGGTTCTACATGCAAATCTGTCAGATCAATCTTCCCAACGGTGGTTTAATATTATCTATGATGTGGCTTGCTATCTATACTAACTATAATTTTACATGATAATTTACTATCTAGTTGACACTTTGATTTTCTCAACCAATTTTGTCATAATATCATTATTTCAGTCTTTAATGCTTTCTACTAACTCAATAGCAATCTCATTTTTTTTTTTCATTTCTCGTGTTCAACTAAGTGAATCTGAAGAATCCAGAGATGAGGAGAAATGTACAAATGAAAACATGAAGGTAACGCATGCATGATTTGAGAGTGCTTAGTGTGGGAAATAAAGAGCTTGGGAAGGGCATTATACATGGTATAAATACTTAAATGGAAATGGCATGCAGAGAAGGGAGGTAGGACAAAGAGTTATACAGAGTAGCAGAATCCAAGATTAAACTTGTTCACAACAGGAGTCATCTCAAAATAGAAACTGGTAGTCTGGCAGAAGACAGAAAGTTAATGTAGAATGGAAATATTCACATGGAGACGTGGTTTTCATTATCAAAGATACAGTAAAAGGATTACATTGGAAGACAGAAGTTGGATCAGATGATCTCTTATTTTCTTTTCACTTCAGAAATCCTGTGAAATCTACTTACTATTTTTATGCATACGGTTATTTACCTCAAAAACGGGTTGGGTGAACTCATGTCCTCTTTGTAAACGTTGTTATTTGGATCAGATAATCCATTTGGGGTCATAACATAGGCATCTCATCCTTCTCTCTGCTTCTCCTTGTGTCCCTTATTTCAAAAAGTGCTCAAAAGCAGGTTGGCCAGGAAATGTTCTCTGGTGGGTCTTTCCTTATTTTTGGCCTTCATACTGCCCGATACTGTTGAAGGTCACTTCTGACTATCTGGCCACAGTGTATATTCCAGATTCCAGTGATATTTGTAGTCAGAAAAGGGATTCAGATCTTAACATTTTCTTCACCTTTATTTTTGACGCCTAAAACCTGAGTTCAAAGTCTTAGAAGTAAGACTCACTGTTAATTTTCCTAATTCTCTTTTGTAAACTTCTTATGCCTTAGTTTTTCAGAATCAAAGTCAACACCAAATGCAAAGGAAACGTTGGGCAACACACATAGTCAACAAAAATTTCCTCCAAAAATCTTCTTAGTAACTTATTAAATACAGTCTTTGTTCCTTTCAACATCACTCTCTTCACTCCCAAACTTGTAATATCTTTGCCTGAGGGAGGTGTAAGACCATGAAGAAAACAGATGAAAGCCAATACGCACACACACGCAATACCCTTTGTGAGTTTTCCTTTTTTTTTTTTTTTTAATGTTGTCTTAGTTGTCCCGAGTTTTTATAATGGATCATCATTCTCTGTGTGTGTCTCTCTATCTCTCACAGTCTCATACTTATAACATCCTTTTTCTCTCTTTCTACTTTCATCTTCCTAGCTCTTGTGGCTTCTTATGACTGCTCGAACCCTCTAAAAGCATCTTTTGAGATGTTGGACCTAGGATGGGAACTACATTCTATCATTTGCTCTTCTTGATCCGTTGCTTCTTGGCAGTTTTTTCTTCTTCATTTTTAAAAAGGTATCACTTTAAATAGATAACTTCCTTAGCAATTTCTAAATCTTTGTTCTTCCACAATAATTTGAATGTTATGCTCTCTAGCTAGCAACTCTTCAGAAGTTTCCACCTACTAAGTAAATGATGGCTCTATTTGACCAGTTATATACATGAAAGATTGCAGGGAGAAATATCGATAACCTCAGATACGTAGATGACACTACCCTTACGGCAGAAAGTGAAGAGGAACTGAAGAGCCTCTTGATGAAAGTGAAAGAGGAAAGTGAAAAAGTTGGCTTAAAGCTCAACATTCAGAAAACTAAGATCACGGCATCTGGTCCCATTACTTCATGGCAAATAGATGGGGAAACAGTGGAAACAGTGGCTGACTTTATTTTGGGGGCCTCCAGAATCACTGCAGATGCTAACTGCATCCATGAAGTTAAAAGACGCATTTCCTTGGGAGAAAAGTTATGACCAACCTAGATAGCATATTAAAAAGCAGAGACGTTACTTTGCCAACAAAGATCTGTCTCGTCAAGGCTATGGTTTTTCCAGTAGTGATGTATGGATGTGAGAGTTGGACTATAAAGAAAGCTGAGCGTCAAAGAATTGATGCTTTTGAACTATGGTGTTGGAGAAGACTCTTGAGAGTCGCTCGGATGGTAAGGAGATCTGACCAGTCCATCCTAAAGGAAATCAGTCCTGAATATTCATTGGAAGGACTGATGTTGAAGCTGAAACTCCAATACTTTGGCCATCTGATGCGAAGAGCTGACTCATTGGAAAAGACCTTGATGCTGGGAAAGATTGAAGGTGGGGAGGAGAGGGGGATGACAGAGGATGGTTGAAGGAGGGAGGAGAAGGGGACGACAGAGGATGAGATGGTTGGATGGCATCACTGACTCAATGGACATGAGTTTGAGTAGGCTCTGGGAGTTGGTAATGGACAGGGAGGCCTGGCGTGCTGCAGTCCATGGGGTCACAAAGAGTCAGACACGACTGAGCGACTGAACTGAACTGATACACGAAATACAACTTTGGAGCCACTCTATACCAAATTAGATTTCTATATTATCCAAATATTATTAGAAATGACTGATTAAATTCATTAGCCTTTAGGGATAATTACAAATACAATTCTATGATTAACTTTTCTCTGCAAGCTATTTGTGATTTAATGGTATACATTTCTGGCATATGTACGATTCCAGATGACTAATGACTAGAAGTTTAAAAAGGAGAACTGGACAGAAGTTTCCCACACAGTGGGAAGACCATATTCTGAAAAAAGTATGTCTTAAAAATGGAAGGTGTAAAGAAACAGGAAAAAAAAAGTTGAAGTTGTGGATTTAATAGAAATCAAAACCTTTATATTAGACTATAGGTCTGAAATTAAAATAGAAGGAGGTATAATAGAGTTGATGCCAAAGATAGTCAATGAGATTTTGAGGTTACAATAAATATTTAGGTGAGACTCTGAAAAGTGGGGTATCCTATATTAAATCCATAAATTAAAATTGTTTTCAGTGAAATGTGGAAAACTTGTAAATTTGAGGTGCTTACTGAACATTACTTGCCCATGAGCAGCCAGCTCTTATGTCAATTTATCATCCTTTACTCTTATAAAATACTTAGATGTGCTTTCATTTTAACTTACAGCAATATCCAATTATTTCTATTTCTGGAAAAGCATATAGCATGAAAGACAATTTTCAAAGCCAAGAACATGAAATAGACACAGTTCAGCTTAAATGGTGATGGCCCTTTTACTTTATCTCTATGGATAGAGAAATATATAAATGTGGGGAGGAAAGAGACTGGCTAAGAGAGGGAGAAAGCAAAAGCCATTTGGAGAAACTGCTTGGAAAACTATGTCATTAAAAAAAGCTTTAATAAGTCACAAAATTTCTTTTCAGAATGTGAACATCTCTCATTATTTTCATATACATTTTCAGTTAATTTAGGTTGGCTCACAATTTTAATTGTGCCTTTATCATCCTTTCCTAAGAGTGATAATGTTTTTACAAAATCATTAAAACACATCTGGTTTGTGAAATCTTACAGAAGTTTTTTGTTTTTAAAAAAGGATAGAAATCGGGGGCGGGGATAAGATGGCGGAGGAATAGGACGGGGAGACCACTCTCTCCTCCACAAATGTATCGAAAGAACATCTAAACGCTGACCAAACTTCACAAAACTACTTCTGAAGGCTGGCTGAGGACTTCAGGCTTCCACAAAAACTGCGCATTATCTTCAAAAGAGGTAGGAGAAATTATAAAAGATAAAAAGAGAGACAAAAGAGTTAGGGACGGAGACCCGTCCCGGGGAGGGAGTCGTAAAAGAGGAGGAATTTCCAAGCACCAGGAAACCCTCTCACCGGCGGGTGTGGGGGAGGATTTTTTATCTCGGAGGGCAACGTAACTGGGAGGAAAAAATAAATAAAATCCACAGATTACGTGCCTAAAGCAACTCCCAGCAAAGAACCCCAGACGCTCGCATCATCCGCCACCAGCAAGTGGGGGCTGAACGGAGAGGAGCGGGCGGCATTGCCTAGGGTAAGGACCGGGCCCGAGTGCCCCAAGGGCAATCTGAGGGAGCTAACGTGAGATAGTAACCTAAACTGTGGGACAGCGAGAGAGAAAGAACTATCCCGCGAAAAGCCCAACTCTAAGGCACTGCCGGCCCGCTCACAGAACAAAGGACTGAGCGATACCAGAGGAGAGCTAGCCGGCTGCGGACCGCCCCATCCCCCGCCGGACACAGCGGGCAGGCGGGGCCCGCCAGAGCCGGAAAGGGGCAAACTCGGCTCCAGAGAGGGCACCCCCTACCAAACTGCAAACAGGCTCCCAGTTTCTAAGCAAAGACTGCCTGAGATCCCGGAGGGTCGACAGCCGCCGGGAGGGTCGCAGCCAGAGACCAGCTCCCCAGAACCGACACAAAGCACACCGGAGCCGGGCGCGCCCGTAAACCGAGGCGGGGACCAGGGAGGTGATAAGCCGCACCGCCCCAACAGGGAAGAGCGCCCTCGCCAAACTCCTGGCCGCCTGGGCAGCTCCGACCGGGAACGGCACAAGCCGCGGGCGAAACCGAGTCTGCGCCTTTGTGGAGTAACCGGGAGCCTGAACCTGAGCGGCTTAGACCTGGGAAGTGCACGCAGCTCAGGGCCCGCTCCCCGGCCGAGTAACCTGAAGCCTGAGCAGGGTAGACGGGGAAAGCACACACGCCGTGAGCGGGGGCGAACCCAGTGCGGCCGAGACACTGCGAGCTTACCACACACACGCCAGAATTGCAGTGTTCCTTCCTCCCCACAGCACGATTGAACAAGCGAACCTAAAGAGATCACCTCCACCGCTTTGTTGCAGGGCGGAAATTAGATACTGAAGAGATCTCCAAACAGAAGCCAAATAAACAGAGGGAAGCGCTTTGGAAGGGACAGGCCAACGGATTAAGATCCCTGTAGTTAATACCGACTGCATTGAAAAGGACCTATAGATCTTGAAAAGTATAAGCAGGAATAAGGATCTATCTAAAACTGAGCAGATCCCACACTGCTCACAACAGCTCCAGAGAAAGTCCGGGATATATATATTTTTTACTATTTTTTTTTTTTTAATTTTTTTTTTTTTAATTAAAAAAAAAAAATTTTTTTTTTCTCTTCTTTCCTTTTTCTTCAAGTCCTCTATTACACCTTTAACTTTCATTTTCATAACCCACTATTAACTTGCAAAAAAAAAAAAACCCTATTTTTGAAGCAAACTACATATATATATCTTATACCTTTTGTGTTTTCTTTTTTTAATGTTTTTTTCCTGTTCTACATTTTTTTACTGTTTCTTTTTTTACTCTTTTACTGTTTTTTTTTTCTTTTTACACTGTTTCCTTTTTTCTTTTTTTTTTTTTTTTTTTTTAGATTGTAAGTTTTATAAGAGTCTAACCTCTACTCTAGATTTTTAATCTTTGTTTTACATATTTGATATCAAATTTGTACATTTAAGAACCCAATCTTTAGGACCCACTTTTACTCAGGAGTGTGATCACTGGCCTGATCACTCTCTCCACCTATTGATGCTCTTTCTTCTCCCTCGGGGAACCTCTATCTCCCACCCTCCTCCTTCTCTTCTCAACCCAATTCTGTGAATCTCTGAGGGTGTTCTGGGTACCGGAGAACACTTCAGGAACAGGATACTGCCCAGATTTCTCTCTCCCCTCTTAATTCCTCCCTTTCTACTCATGCTCACCTCTGTTACCTTCCTCCCCCCTCTCTATGTATCTCTGTGAATCACTCTGAGGGTTCCAAACTGTGGAAAGCACAGAGGGAAGTGCTTACTGGCTAGATTGCTCTCTCCACATTTGAATTCCCCTCTTCCCCTCCTGGTCACCTCAACCCACCCCCCCCACCTCATCTCTCCATGTAACTCAGTGAACCTTTCTGGGTATCCCTCACTGTGGAGAATCTTTTCACCATTAACCTAAAAGTTTTATTATTGAGGCTGTATGGAAGGAGAAGTCTTGAGGCTACTGCAAGAATAAGACTGAAAGCCAGGGGAAACATTAATTAATAAGAGACCATCCAATAGCCTCCATAAATTCACTGAAACCAAGCTCCACCCAAGAGACAATAAGTTCCAGAGCAAGACATACCACGCAAATTCTCCAGCAACGCAGGAACATAGACCTGAGCATCAATATACAGGCTGCCCAGAGGCACACCAAATCCATAGACATCTCAAAAATTAATACTGGTCACTCCATTACACTCTAGAGAGCAGAAATCCAGCTCCACCCACCAGAACACCGACACAAGCTCCCCCAACCAGGAAGCCTTGACAAGCCACCTGTCCAACCCCAACCGCAGTGAGGAACCTCCACAACAAAGAGGAACTTCATACTACCAGAATACAGAAGGGCCACGCCTAACACAGCAATCTAAACAAGATGAAAAGACAGAGAAATACTCAGCAAGTAAAGGACAATGAGAAATGCCCACAAAGCCAAACAAAGAGGAGGAGATAGGGAATCTATCTGAAAAAGAATTTAGAATAAGGATAATAAAAATGATCCAAAATCTTGAAAGCAAAATGGAGTTACAGATAAATAGCCTGGAGACAAAGATTGAGAAGATGCAAGAAATGTTTATCAAGGACTTAGAAGAAATAAAAAGGAATCAATATAGAATGAATAATGAAATAAAGGAGATAAAAGACACTCTGGAGGGAACCAACAGTAGAATAACGGAGGCAGAAGATAGGATAAGTGAGGTAGAAGATAGAATGATGGAAATAAACGAAGCAGAGAGGAAAAAAGAAAAAAGAATCAAAAGAAATGAGGAAAACCTCCGGGACCTCTGGGACAATATGAAACGCCCCAACATTCGAATCATAGGAGTCCCAGAAGAAGAAGATAAAAGGAAAGGCCATGAAAAAATACTCGAGGAGATAATATTTGAGAATTTCCCTAAACTGAGGAAAGAAATAGTCACAGAAGTCCAAGAAACCCAGAGAGTTCCAAACAGGATAAACCCAAGGCGAAACACCCCAAGACACATATTAATCAAATTAACAAAGATCAAACACAAAGAACAAATATTAAAAGCAGCAAGGGAAAAACAACAAATAACACACAAGGGGATCCCCATAAGGATAACAGCTGATCTTTCAATAGAAACCCTTCAGGCTAGAAGGGAATGGCAGGACATACTTAAAGTAATGAAAGAGAATAATCTACAACCCAGATTACTGTACCCAGCAAGGATTTCATTCAGATATGAAGGAGAATTCAAAAGCTTTACAGACAAGCAAGAGCTGAGGGAATTCAGCACCACCAAACCAGCTCTCCAGCAAATGCTAAAGGATCTTCTCTAAACAGGAAACACAGAAAGGATGTTTCAACACGAACTCAAAACAACAAAGGAAATGGCAACGGGATCATACTTATCAATAATTACCTTAAATGTAAATGGGGTGAATGCCCCAACCAAAAGACAAAGGGTTGCTGAATGGATACAAAAACAAGACCCCTATATATGCTGTCTACAAGAGACCCACCTCAAAACTAGAGACACACACAGGCTGAAAGTGAAAGGATGGAAAAACATATTCCATGCAAACGGAGACCAAAAGAAAGCAGGAGTCGCAATACTCATTTCAGATAAAATAGACTTTAAAATAAAGGATGTGAAAAGGGACAAAGAAGGACACTACATAAAGATCAAAGGATCAATTCAAGAAGAAGACGTAACAATCATAAATATATATGCACCCAACATAGGAGCACCACAATATATAAGGCAAATACTAACAAGTATGAAAGGGGAAATTAACAATAACACAATAATAGTGGGAGACTTTAATACTCCACTCACGCATATGGATAGATCAACTAAACAGAAAATTAACAAGGAAACACAAACTTTAAATGATACAATAGACAAATTAGATTTAATTGATATTTACAGGAGTTTCCACCCCAAAACAATCAATTTTACCTTTTTCTCAAGTGCACATGGAACTTTCTCCAGGATAGATCACATCCTGGGCCATAAATCTAGCCTTGGTAAATTCAAAAAAATTGAAATCATCCCAGCCATCTTCTCTGACCACAATGCAGTAAGATTAGACCTCAATTACAGGAAAAAAACTATTAAAAGTTCCAACATATGGAGGCTAAACAACACGCTTCTGAATAACCAACAAATCACAGAAGAAATCAAAAAAGAAATAAAATTATGCATGGAAACGAATGAAAATGAAAACACAACAACCCAAAACCTATGGGACACTGTAAAAGCAATACTAAGGGGAAGGTTCATAGCAATACAGGCGTACCTCAAGAAACAAGAAAAAAATCAAATAAATCAACTAACTCTACACCTAAAGCAACTAGAGAAGGAAGAAATGAAAAACCCCAGGGTCAGTAGAAGGAAAGAAATCTTAAAAATTAGGGCAGAAATAAATGCAAAAGAAACAAAAGAGACCATAGCAAAAATCAACAAAACTAAAAGCTGGTTTTTCGAGAAGATAAACAAAATTGATAAGCCATTAGCCAGACTCATCAAGAAACAAAGGGAGAAGAATCAGATCAACAAAATTAGAAATGAAAATGGAGAGATCACAACAGACTCCACAGAAATACAAAGGATCATAAGAGACTACTACCAACAGCTATATGCCAATAAAATGGACAACTTGGAAGAAATGGACAAATTCTTAGAAAAGTATAACTTTCCAAAACTGAACCATGAAGAAATAGAAGATCTTAACAGACCCATCACAAGCACGGAAATTGAAACTGTAATCAGAAATCTTCCAGCAAACAAAAGCCCAGGACCAGACGGCTTCACAGCGGAATTCTACCAAAAATTTAGAGAAGAGCTAACACCTATCCTACTCAAACTCTTCCAGAAAATTGCAGAAGATGGTAAACTTCCAAACTCATTCTATGAGGCCACCATTACCCTAATTCCAAAACCAGACAAAGATGTCACAAAAAAGGAAAACTACAGGCCAATATCACTGATGAACATAGATGCAAAAATCCTTAATAAAATTCTAGCAAACAGAATCCAACATCATATTAAAAAGATCATACATCATGACCAAGTGGGCTTTATCCCAGGAATGCAAGGTTTTTTTAACATCCGCAAATCAATCAATGTAATACACCACATTAACAAATTGAAAGAAAAAAACCATATGGTTATCTCAATAGCTGCAGAAAAAGCCTTTGACAAAATTCAGCATCCATTTATGATTAAAACCCTCCAGAAAGCAGGAATAGAAGGAACATATCTCAACATAATAAAAGCTATATATGACAAACCCACAGCAAACATTATCCTCAATGGTGAAAAATCGAAAGCATTTCCCCTAAAGTCAGGAACAAGGCAAGGATGCCCACTTTCACCACTACTATTCAACATAGTTTTGGAAGTTTTGGCCACAGCAATCAGAGCTGAAAAAGAAATAAAAGGAATACAGATAGGAAAAGAAGAAGTAAAACTCGCACTGTTTGCAGACGACATGATTCTCTACATAGAAAACCCTAAAGACTCTACTAGAAAATTACTAGAGTTGATCAATGAATATAGTAAAGTTGCAGGATATAAAATTAACACACAGAAATCCCTTGCATTCCTATACTCCAATAATGAGAAAACAGAAAGAGAAATTAAGGAAACAATACCATTCACCATTGCATCAAAAAGAATAAAATACTTAGGAATATATCTACCTAAAGAAACAAAAGACTTATATATAGAAAACTATAAAACACTGATGAAAGAAATCAAAGAGGACACAAACAGATGGAGAAATATACCGTGTTCATGGATTGGAAGAATTAATATAGTGAAAATGAGTATACTACCCAAAGCAATCTATAGATTCAATGCAATCCCTATCAAGCTACCAATGGTATTTTTCACAGAACTAGAACAAATCATCTCACAATTTGTATGGAAATATAAGAAACCTCGAATAGCCAAAGCAATCTTGAGGAAGAAGAATGGAACTGGAGGAATCAACCTGCCTGACTTCAGGCTCTACTACAAAGCCACAGTCATCAAGACAGTATGGTACTGGCACAAAGATAGAAATATAGATCAATGGAACAAAATAGAAAGCCCAGAGATAAACCCACGCACCTATGGACACCTTATCTTCGACAAAGGAGGCAAGAATATTCAATGGAGAAAAGACAATCTCTTTAACAAGTGGTGCTGGGAAAACTGGTCAACCACTTGTAAAAGAATGAAACTAGAACATTTCCTAACACCGTACACAAAAATAAACTCAAAATGGATTAAAGATCTAAATGTAAGACCAGAAACAATAAAACTCCTAGAGGAAAACATAGGCAAAACACTCTCCGACATAAATCACAGCAGGATCCTCCATGACCCACCTCCTAGAATATTGGAAATAAAAGCAAAAATAAACAAATGGGACCTAATTAAAATTAAAAGCTTTTGCACAACAAAGGAAACTATAAACAAGGTGAAAAGACAGCCTTCAGAATGGGAGAAAATAATAGCAAATGAAGCAACAGACAAACAATTAATATCAAAAATATACAAGCAACTTCTGCAGCTGAATTCCCGAAAAATAAACGACCCAATCAAAAAATGGGCCAAAGAACTAAACAGACATTTCTCCAAAGAAGACATACAGATGGCTAACAAACACATGAAAAGATGCTCAACATCACTCATTATTAGAGAAATGCAAATCAAAACCACAATGAGGTATCATTTCACACCAGTCAGAATGGCTGCTATCCAAAAGTCTACAAGCAATAAATGCTGGAGAGGGTGTGGAGAAAAGGGAACCCTCTTACACTGTTGGTGGGAATGCAAACTAGTACAGCCACTATGGAGAACAGTGTGGAGATTCCTTAAAAAACTGGGAATAGAACTGCCATATGACCCAGCAATCCCACTGCTGGGCATATACACCGAGGAAACCAGAATTGAAAGAGACGCGTGTACCCCAATGTTCATCGCAGCACTGTTTACAATAGCCAGGACATGGAAGCAACCTAGATGTCCATCAGCAGACGAATGGATAAGGAAGCTGTGGTACATATACACAATGGAATATTACTCAGCCATTAAAAAAAATACATTTGAATCGGTTCTACTGAGATGGATGAAACTGGAGCCCATTATACAGAGTGAAGTAAGCCAGAAAGAAAAACAACAATACAGTATACTAATGCATATATATGGAATTTGAAAGATGGTAACGATAACCCTATATACGAGACAGAATAAGAGACACAGATGCATGGAACAATTTTATGGACTCTGAGGGAGAAGGTGAGGGTGGGACGTTCTGGGAGAATAGCATTGAAACATGTATATTATCATATGTGAAACAGAACACCATTCCATGTTCGATGCATGAGACAAGGGCTCAGGGCCGGGGCAATGGGATGATCCAGAAGGATGGGATGGGGAGGGAGGTGGGTGGGGGGTCCAGGAGGGGGAACACATGTAAACCCATGGCTGATTCATGTCAATGTATGGCAAAAACTATTGCAATGTTGTGAAGTGATTGGCCCCCAACTAAAATAAATAAATTTATAAAAAAAAAAAAAAAAACTGGAAAAAAAAAAAAAAGGATAGAAATCAAGGGAAAATGTATTGGAAACAGACTAGAATAACTGACAGAGGACACCTAGTGGTGGTCAGGAGTAGTGCCATATTCCTCTCTAACACAAACTTTGTGTCTCCCAATTACACAAGAGAAATGCACCAGAAGACACTGTCAGATGCCTGCTATCTATTGACTTTCAACTGGGCCAGAGGTGCCACAAACAGAGAAGCAAATTAATTTAAAAATTATTATTTGATTTCTATATGAGAACTTGTTCCAAACTCTTTAAAAATATATGTAGTCTGATAGACAGCAAAACTGTATTATAAACCTTAAACTTGCTAAGAGACTAGATCTTAATTTTTCCCACCTCTGAAAGAATGATAATATGTGACAGGCCGGAGTGTTATATAATGCTACAATGGCAAGCATACTGCAATGGAAAAATATCAAATCAATATATTATATACCTGAAGCTTACACATTACACATAAATTATAACTAAATACATACATGCATGTCTGTTCATGCTTGCTCAGTCATGTCCAAATCTTTGTGACCCCATGGACTATAGCCCGCCAGGCTTCTCTATCCATGGGAACTATCCAGGCAAAATTACTGAAGTGGGTTGCCATTTCTTCCTCCAGGAGATCTTCCCGCCCCGGGATCAAACATGCATCTTTTGTATCTCCTGCATTTGGCAGGTAGATTCTTTACCACTGAACCATTTGTGAAGCCCAAAATACATACATACAAGTTTTAAATGTGCAGTCTATTTAGGAAGTTGTGGAGCCTGTGATCACACAGTAGAAAGTCCTAAAACAAACAAAACATGCCTCTTTTTAAGAGCTAGATTAATGTCAACTATTTTTAAATGACAAATCCACTCAGTAATTTCATAAAACAATACTATCATTGTTGTTATATGTTATCACTGTGCCTATTATGAACCAATCATCCTGCGAGGCACTGGTAATACAGGATGAATGGACAGAACCGAAGTTCTAGAAGGCAGAAGAACTAGAGAAGTAAAAAGAGATAAGAAGTTTTAGGGTTCTTGAAACAAAAGAATGAGAGGTGAGAACACAGAGGAAGGGGTCACTGATTTTACCGATTGGGGTAATGAAGTCAGCAAATGCTTCAACAGAAGAGGTAAGACTTATGGTTGTTATCTTAGCACCATGTGTTGTATGGTTAGTCTCATTGGACATGTCTTTTGTTGATGGAAGATACAAGAAGGGTTGTTTTGTCGCTCCTTGTTCTGACTGTATTAGCCTTGCTCTCTGACCATGGAGACTTGTCATTAAGCTTTCTAGGCCTTCTTAAAACTAATTTAGCAAAATTGTATGCTATTCCAAATGCCTAGGAGGACTAGATTTAAATGATTAAAATATATTTTAAATTCATGTATTTGGAAATGGAAAAAGCCAGAATCTAGGACCCAGATAAACAGGGGTCTTTCTCTGTCACTAACAGTCATGAGTTCTGGTGAAATCATTGAAACTCAATCTCAATTTTCTTATCTGTCAAAAGAGAGTTTGGGACATGGTGCTGTCTCAAGTTCCTTTTCTAGTTCTAAGCATAAAATCACACACACACACACACACACACACACACACACACACACACACACACACACACACACACACACACACACACACACACACACACACACAGTCTAACCCGTTTGTATTAGTTTTCAAATATGTCCACAAGATGGGCTTCCTTGGTAGCTCAGCTAGTAAAGAATTCACCTGCAATGCAAGAGACTCCGATTCAATTCCTGGGTTGGGAAGATTCGCTGGAGAAGGGATAGGCTACCCACTCCAGTATTTATGGACTTCCCTTGTGGCTCAACTGGTAAAGAATCCACCTGAAATGTGGGAGACCTGGGTTCGATCCCTGGGTTGGGAAGATACCCTGGAGAAGGGAAAGGTTACCCACACCAGTATTGTAGACTGGAGAATTCCATGGACTGCATAGTCCATGGGGTTGCAGAGTCAGACATAACTGAGCAATTTTCACTTTTGAGTGCAACCCAGACTCAGTGACTGAATTCTAACAGACAGAATGTGGTGGGAGTGACAGGGACTGATTTCCCAGATTAGGTCATAAAGGACATTGTACTTTTTGCCTGGTCCTCTCTTAGATTCTGTTAGTTGCTCAGTCATGTCCGACTCTTTGCAGTCCCGTGGACTATAGCCCATCAGGCTCCTCTGTCCATGAAATTCTCCAGGCAAGAATACTGGAGTGAGTTGCCATTTCCTTACTTATTCTGGGGAAAGCCAACTGTATGTCATGAAAACACTGAAGCAGACCTTTGAAAGGCCCATGTGGCAAGGAATTGAGGCCTCCAGCCAACAGCCATGTGAATGAGCCATCTTGAGGGGAGATCCCCCCTCCCAGTCAGGCACCAAGATAACTGCAGCTCCAGCCAACACCTCGAGTATGGTCTCATCAGAGACTCTGAATCAGAAACACCCAGATAAGCTGCATCAGAATTCTTGACCCACAGAAACTTTGAAACAATAAATATTGTTAGGGTAAGCCTCTAATGTTTTGGTAATTAACAGTAAATTACTAATATATCATCTCCCAAGCTATCTCCTTCTTGGCTCATAACCTCATCAAGAACTACTAGCATTAACATCTCAGTGGACAATAATGTAGATGCAGAATTATTGTTTTCTTTGTAAAGATCTGAGCATATTTTTTCTACCTGCATCCCTGCCACAAGATGGAAATCTTAATACTCACTCTCTTTCTCTAGGCCTCTCTTTGCCTACCAGTATTATTACTAAAAGGCCCAGTTGCCATTTGTAGTTTATACTGCTCTTAACCAGTGTATTCAGTCTTCACAGTTTAAGAAAGCAAATTTGGACAATTACAGAGCATCACCTCCTTGCAATTTCTTTTTTAATCTCTTTTCTGTTGCTTCATTCAAAGTGCCCACTCTCCTCCAAACTAGGATAAACTATCATCCTTCCCTAGATGCTTTCACTTCCTGCAATTCCTGATCAGCAAGCCTAACTCAAGAATTCAAAACATACAGCAAATGGCTCAGGATATTTTTAACATTTTTTTACATGGACACAGGGACTCTCTTCAATGTAACTACCAGGACATTTAGTCTCTCAAGGTAATTATAAACACTATATATATTTTTTAATGATCCCAAATTACAAGGTAAAAATGAGGCAGTGGAAAGAATATCACCTATGTAACCAATGGTCCTATGACTGAGTTGCAGCACTGCTGTTTACTTGCCCTCTTATTGCAATCAATTTATTCAACGGCTCTGAGCTTAAATTCCTTCACCAAGAAAATGAGAGTACTGACAGCTGCTTCACAGAATGGCTATAAGAATTTAGAATTATGTTGAATGTGAAAAGTCCTTTATAAAGTGTTGTACATATTGCAGCTGTTATTTTTTTATTATGTTGAGTCACACATGAACACATTCTAATCATTTAAAAATTGGTCAGATTCCAAGATCTGAGAGACCTGTAACTCCGCCAAATTTCTTTCTGCTTTCAATACAATGGAAGTGCAGAATGGGGTATGAAAAGAAGCCAGAAAGATGGATTTCAGAGTGCCATCACCCAGATGGCATAACCATGGCCAAGTTGCTCAAACGTGGTAATGAGTTAGGGAATTTTAAAATAGCTTCTTGGATGCTAGGAATTGTTAAATAAGATTCATTGTTTGATGGCAAAGGAAGAATTTTAAAAGTAAGAAAAAATAATTAGCATATTTTTACCTCATCTATTAAGAGCAAGAATTTTTACATTGCATTCATTTCATTTGAAACAGTAAGTGTGAAAATGTTCTTAACTGTTTTGATAAGTTGCCAGATGGTGTCTAAGGATTCATTTTTTTTGTAGTTCAATGTAATTGAAATGAGTTTGCTAGTCACCTCTTGAAACCTATGGCGCTTTAAAATCAATCATGTAAAATATGAAAATCCTAGTGAGGCTGTTAAAATCTATGACTTTTAAATGTTAAAATCACCAAAGCACCTTTAATTCTACCGGTAATGACATATACAACCTTTTATACTGGATATTAAGTATTTATATTAAATCATAATAAATATTCATGCTGAAACACAAGCCACCTGATATTGCAAATGGTCATTTATATTGGCACTTATGTACCACTGTCAGATCTGACAGGATAACGTTTATAATTTATTAAGCAATATGTCACAAGAAAATGTCCAATTCCACACTATTTCCATATTAGTAGCAATGGATGTTGCCAGGGCATTGTGGAATATAAATTATTTCTCAATTTAAACCTGAGGCTGCCACAATAAAATGCCCATAGCTAAGCAAGTCATTAGCATGTGCTATAGGACAAGCTTGTCATACATAATACAGACACACACAAGTAGAATACTTGGTATTATAGACAAAAAAGAAAAAGAGAAATAAAAAGAAGTAAACATCAAAGCAGATGAGCCTGTGATTTACAGCAAGCACAGCAGGGACAGATATGAGTGTTGCAATGAGATGCATAGAAAAAGGTTAGCCCTTTACAGGGAGCCAAATACTTTCCCTTTATCTACACAAAGAAACACAGTTCAAAGCCAGGTCAGCCAGGGAAACTTGAAACTTAAGGGAATTAGAAACCAGAGATCTTTTGGAAAAAGCTATTGCTTACAATGGGTGACTATGTAACTAATAAAATTGGAAGGCCTCATTAATTTCATTTAACTGTTAATCACCAGATGTTGCCAGCCATATGGAAAGAAATTTAATGTTTTCAGAGCTGTGATGTGTGTGTGGTATGAAGAGATGTGGGGGATGGGATATATGCTTGTGCTGGTGTGTGTGCTTATGTGTGTGTATGTGTAAGTACCATGCAAATGGATATTTAGATTCTCCTAAAAAATATTTGTTTTATCAGGTCTTTTCGTTCAACTATAGAGAAAGAATCCCTGATTATCTGTGGTAATATCACCTTAACACTACAAGATATTTTTAGTTCATAACATATTTCCACAGGTATTACAATGCCATTATCATTATCATTTATTACAGAAGAAACTCAGGTCCAGAGAGCACAGAGTCACAAAGTTCATCAGTGGCAAGACCAGGGCTTGAAACCAGGAGACCCACACTCCATCAGTCTCCATGAAAATGTGGAGAAAAGGCATAAGACTGAAGTAGTTTCCCTGGTCCCTTAGAAAACTATGGCAGGTTACTTCTTACCACCTCTTATTTATTCAGTTCCTGAAACTTGTCCCCCTGTTATGACAACATTTGAAGATATGGCTCCTTCATTTACTCAACAAGATTTCAGGTATCTACTATATGTCTAAGAATGTGGTTGGTGTTGCTTAGTTCCTAAGTCATTTCTGACTCTTGTGACTCCACGGACTGTAGCCTGCTAGGCTCCTCCATCCATTGAATTTTGCAAGCAAGAAAACTGGAGTGGGTTGCCCTTTTCTTCTCCAGGGGATCTTCCCAACCCAGGGATCCAACCCACATCTCCTGCTTGGCAGGTGAATTCTTTTACCACTGAGCCACCTCGGAAGTTCAAAAATGTGGTAGGTACTGCAAGTATGTCTCTGAATAAACTCCACGCCTGGTTTCAGGTTGCATTCACTTATAGTCTAGTAAAGGAGAGGGTCGAATACTTTGGGCATTACTACTTCAGAGGGTGTTCAAAATTCCTCCCACTCTTCCCAAAGATGCACCAGGAGCAAAGGCAAAGACATTAGAGGATCTGGGTAGCATGGGATAAAACAGTCTGATGTCCTGGGTTTAAAATTCAGTTTACGTGTAGGTGTTTATTCACATTCTCTCATTTTCTTCATCCTCACCCCACCTTTTTAAATTTCTTCTTTCTCTTTTAATCTTCCCAAATATCAATTAACATAACTACTCTACCTTATCTCAGAGAAGGCAATGGCAACCCACTCCAGTACTTTTGCCTGGAGAATCCCATGGACGGAGGAGCCTGGTGGGCTGCAGTCCATGGGGTCGCAAAGAGTTGGACACGACTGAGCGCCTTCACTTTCACTTTTCCCTTTCATGCATTGGAGAAGGAAATGGCAACCCACTCCAGTGTTCTTGCCTGGAGAATCCCAGGGACGGTGGAGGCTGGTAGGCTGCCATCTATGGGGTCGAACAGAATCGGACACGAGTGAAGCGACTTAGCAGCAGCAGCTACCTTATCTTCCCAAAGTGAGTACCAGTTCAGGGATCAGGGCCTTGGGAGACCAAGTCCCCTCAAGTAATGTTTCTTCTTTAGGGAGACCTCTAGTGGTGACACCTGCAACTGTAAGGGATTTGATTGTGGCTTCCCTGTAGCTCAGCTGGTAAAGAATTGCTTTGGCCTGCGATGCAGGAGATTCCGGTTAGATTCCTGGATTGGGAAGATCTGCTGGAAAAAGGATAGCCTACCCACTCCAGTATTCTTGGGCTTCCCTGGTGACTTAATTGGTAAAGCATCCGCCTGCAATGCGGGAGACCTGGGTTCGATGCCTGGATTGGGAAGACTCCCTGGAGAAGGGAATAGCTACCCACTCCAGTATTCCAGCCTGGAGAATTCCGAGGACTACAGTCCATGAGGTCGCAAAGAGTAGGACAGGACTGAGTGACTTTCACTTTCACTTGTAAGAGAAGGAAATGGCAACCCAGTCTAGTATTCTTGCCTGGAGAATTCCACGGACAAAGGAGCCTGGCAGGATATGTCCATGGGGTCGCAAAGAGTTGGACACAACTGAGCAACAATCATTCACTCACCTGTAAGTCAAGGTCTCATATTGACAAGGCTTGAGATCCTTGCTAAATCCAAATCTAGACTGTTTAGGAATGCCAAACTGTAGGGACAGCTGCATGTATGGGTGAATTCGAGAAAGTATACAGAAATCTCAGCTTATGATGTTAATAAGAAATAATCTGTTTACTAAGGATAACCCAAACTGATTTCATATTTGAATCCTCAACTGGCTAGGCTGGCTTGAAATTTAACCTCAGTCATTTTAGTGTAATGACCCTCATGGTTTTATCATTATCAATGCATTCTGTAGATTCATTCAATTGTAAAGCATCTGTGCTAATTACCATGGAAATTTCCATTGTTTCATTGTCTCACAAATTCTGCAAGTCTACTGCTCTCATCCCTGTGTAGAGCAAATGGCTCTGGGAATTACACAGCCATTCTTCTCTCTACCACCTACATGAGCGTCCTGAAAAGAAGCAAGGTATGCAGGTCTGCTGTTCAAGAAGCCCAGAAATTTCACCATCCCAATCTCAAAGAATTACTCTTTTTCTGAAGGAGATTCTTACTCCTCCAAGCTTCTCTTGCTCACCTTCAGTGAAGACCTACCACAATCTCCTCTGCGGGATTAGATGGCTCTAAAAAAGAGCCATTTTTGCATGTTAATTCTATTTTCTACTATGGCACAAACCTTGCATCAGCCAAAGCTTAGAGTCTGACAGCTGTTTGAAGGCAGAGAATAGTAATAAGGAAATATAGGGGAAAATGAATTACTATGTCAAAAATTATACTATCTCAATAGTCTTGGCAGAGATGGGACTGGACAGTCAGAGTTTTACACCTCCAGATGCTACTGTGCTGTGGTCTTGATGGGTCATAAACTGCATGGAGTGAGCCAGATCTGGAAAAGGAGCCCCCTCAAAGGTTACAGGTAAATTTAAGGCTGATGATGGTGCCAGTTGTTAGAAGGTGAAAGCTTCCTTGCCCCAGATCCAAGGGTTTTCTCTTCATATTTTGGTTCCTTTTAGAGCTGAGATCCAAGTCCAAGTTCAAAGGGTCACCCAGGCTATTTTATGGCCAAACAGGTAGCCACAGTGAAATGTAAGCTAACATCATGATAAAAGAAGTTACTAGGACCTGAGAGATTAGAAATTTGGGAAAAGTAAAGTTTCTGGGAAAAATCCATGCCATAAGTCATTGCGTTTCCAATGACATCTGAGGTATCAGGCTTAGGATGTTAACAGATGCAAGGATAAAAAGTCTTAGGATTCATCAGGAATTAGAAAAATAATAAAAGAACATAAATCGACAAACTTGAAGAACTGTCTCAAGAATAGAGGAGAAAAGAATGAAAACAATGAACTGACTCACAGAATGAGAGGACAACATCAAATGCACCAACATCGTGTAATGAGAGTATCAAAGGAGAGGAGGAGTAAGAGCTTAAAAAAATGAAGAAATGATGACTGAAAAATTGCCAAGTTTCATGAAAAGCATTAACCTATACATCCAAGAAAGAGATTGATATCCAGACAGATCATAGCAGTAGGCAGCAAGAAAGAGGAACCCGAAAGCAGTAGGAGAAACAGACCTGTCACACACAGGGAGCCCTCGGGGCTTCCCAGGTGGTGCTAGTGGTAAAGAACATGCCTGCCAGTGCAGGAGAAGCAAGAGACATGGGTTTGATCCCTGGATCGGGAAGAGTCGCTGGAAGAAGACATTGCAGCTCATTCTAGTATTCTTGCCTGGAGATTCCCATGGACAGAGGAGCCTGGCAGGCTAAAGCCCATGGGGTCTCAAAGAGTCAGACACGACTGAAGCGACTGAGCACACGTGCACACACGCACCCACCCACCCACACCCACCCACACACACACTAAACTGAAAGTCAACTTCACCTTTGAAACAATGGAAGTCAAAAAGCAGGGGGATATTATATCTCAAGGGCTGAAAGAAAAAAAAAAAAACTATTCACAATGTATCTTATATCTAACAAAACTAACATTCAGAAATGAAGGTGAAATAAACTTATCCCATGTAAACAAAAACTGAAAGAATTTATTGCTAGTGGACCACTCCACAAGAAGTCCTAAAGAAATTGCTTAGGCTGAAAGCAAGTGGAACAAAAGAACAATTCAAATCTATATACAAAAAACAAAGGCCAGTAAGGTAATGATGTAATTATAAAATATAGTATAACTGCATATTTCTTTTTCTTTCTTCCATTAGCTGATTTCAAAAGCAATTATGTAAACAGCATGTATATAATTGTGTCATGGAACTATAACATTTAGAAATATATTGACAATAACACCACAAAAACGATCTGAGAACAAAGCTATACTGACATGAGCAAATGTAACCAAATGATAACCTGAATCTATAGGAACAAATGAAGAGAATCAGAAATGGTTAAAAATAAAAAGGTTACTGTAACAAACTCTGTAAATATATTTTTGCTGTCCTTTCCTCCCTCTACTTCTTTAAAAACCATACAATTATATAAAGTAACAATTATAAGAAGGTACTGTTGAATCTATAGTATACATAAATGTAATATATGTGATAATAATAGCACAAAAGAGGGAATAGAGCTGTAAAGAGGTAAAATTTCTGTATCTCACTGGAATTAAGTTGGTATAAGTTTGAAGTAGATTCTGATAAGTTAGGTTGCCCTAGAACAAAACTAAGAAAATAACAATAAACTGTGAAATATAATTAAATAAATTAAAATGTTACACTAGAAAATATTCTCCTAACACAAAAGAAAACAGTGAAGTAGAAACTGTGGAACCAAAAAGACTTAAGACATAAAGAAAACAAAAGATAAAATAATAGATGTAAATTCAACTATGTCAATGATAACATTCAGTAAGAACACCTTAGACAACCCAATCAAAAGGCTGAGGTCATCAAGCTGGATTAAAGAGCAAGACACAGCTATATTCTGTCTACAAGAAAAACACCTGTAATTCAAAGATACAAATAAGCTGAAAATGAAAGGAGGGAAAAAATTCAACAAACAATCAAATCAAGCTGTAAAATATATACTAATATCTGACAACATAGACTTTAAAATTTGAAAAATTTACTGCAGATATTTTGTAATGATGAAGAGATTAAATCATGAGGAAGACATAGCAACTAGAAATATATATACATACATATATGTCTATATATGTATATACATGGATGTATGTATTTGTATGTATGTATATATACATACATACAGAGCCTCCAAAAATACATAAAGCAAAACCTGACAGAATTAAAGACACAGAAAATTCATCTGTAGTGCTTGTGTGCTCAGTCGCATCTGAGTCTCAGCCCACAAGTCTCCTCTGTCCATAGGATTTTCCAGGCAAGAATACTGGAGTGGGTTGTCATTTCCTCTTTAAGGGAATCTTCCCAAACCAGGGATCAAAATTCTGTCTTCTGTGTCTCCTGCATTAGCAGGTGGGATCTTTACTACTGCACCACCTGGAAAGCCGCTGATTTATAGTAGCTGGAGACTTTAATATCTCACTTTCAATAATGAATAGAATAGCTAAGTAGATCAATAAAGAAACAGAAGACTTGACCAACGCTATAAACTGACTAGACCTAATAGACAGTTATAAAACACTCCACGCAGCAACAAGAGCATATCATTCTTTACAAATGCACACTGAATATTCTCTAGACGAGACCACATGTTAGGCCGTAAAATAAGCCTCAATAAATTTAGAAGTATTGAAAACAAACAAACGTGTTCTCTGACCACAATGGAATGAATTTAGACATCAACTGCTAAAGAATTTTGAAAAATTCACATCTACATGGAAGGTAGAAAACATATTCTTAAACACTCAATAGGTCAAAGTAAACATCACCAGGGAAACTGGAAAGTAATCTGAGATGAACAAAAATTAACTCACAAAATGACAAAAGAAGAAAGATCTCAAACCAATGTACTTGCATTCCACCTTAAGACACTGGGAAAAGAAAAACAAACTGCCGGCCTCCCTTTGATTAAAGGTTCAGTCAGTTCAGCTCAGTTGCTCAGTCGTATCTGAGTCTTTGCGACCCTAAGGACTGCAGCATGCCAGGCCTCCCTGTCCATCACCAACTCCTGAAACTTACTAAAACTCATGTCCATCGAGTCAATTATGGTATTTAACCATCTTATCCCCTGTCACCCCCTTATCCTTTACCTTCAATCTTTGCAGTGTCAGGCAGGGCCTTTTCCAATAAGTGGGCTCTGTACATCACGTGGCAAAAGTATTGGAGTTTCACTTCAGCATCAGTCCTTCCAATGAATATTCAGGGATGATTTCCTTTAGGCTGGACTGGTTGGATCTCCTTGCAGTTCAAAGAACTCTCAAGAGTCTTCTCCAACACCACAGTTCAAAGCATCAATTCTTTGGTGCTCAGCTTTATCTATAGTTCAACTCTCACATACATACATGACTACTGGAAAAACCAAAGCTTTGACTATATGGACCTTTCTTGGGCAAGTAATGTCTCTGCTTTTTAATATGCTGTCTAAGTTGGTCATAACTTTTCTTCCAAGGAGTAAGAGTCCTTTAATTTCATGACTGCAGTCATCATCTGCAGTGATTTTGGAGCCAAAAAAATAAATAAAGTCTGTCACTGTTTCCATTGTTTCCCCATCTATTTGCCATAAAGTGGTGGGACAAGATGCCATGATCTCCATTTTTTGATTGTTGAGTTTAAAGCCAACTTCTTCACTCTCCTCTTTCAGTTTCATCAAGAGGCTCTTTAGTTCTTCTTCACTTTCTGCCATAAGGGTGTCATCTGCATATCTGAGTTTATTGATATTTCTCCCGGCAATCTTGATTCCACCTTGTGCTTCATCTAGTCAGGATTTCTTGTGATGTACTCTGCGTATAAGTTAAATAAGCAGGGTGACAATATACAGCCTTGACATACCCCTTTCCCAATTTGGAACCAGTCTGTTGTTCCATGTTCAGTTCTAACTGTTGCTTCTTGACCTGCATACAGATTTCTCAGGAGGCAGGTCAGGTGGTCTGGTATTCTCATCTTGTTAAGAATTTTCCACAGTTTGGTGTGATCCATACAGTCAAAGGCTTTGGCATAGTCAATAAAGAAGAAGTAGATGTTTTTCTGAAACTCTCTCACTTTTTTGATGATTCAACAGATGTTGGCAATTTGATCTCTGGTTCCTCTGACTTTTCTAAATCCAACTTGAATATCTGGAAGTTCACGGTTCACGTACTGTTGAAGCCGGGCTTGAAGAATTTTGAGCATTACTTTGCTAGCGTGTGAGATGAGTGCAACTGTGTGGTAGTTTGAGCATTCTTTTGCAGTATGAAAAGGCAAAAAGATAGGACCCTGAAAGATGAACTTCTCAGGTCAGTAGATGCCCAATGTGCTACTGGAGATAAGTGGAGAAATAACTCCAGAAAGAATGAAGAGATGGAGCCAAAGCAAAAACACTCAGTTGTGGATGTGACTGCTGATGGAAGTAAAGTCCAATGCTATAAAGAGCAATATTGCATAGGAACTTGGAATGTTAGGTTCATGAATCAAGGCAAAATGGAAATGCTCAAACAGGAGATGACAAGAGTGAACATTGACACTTTAGGAATCAGTGAACTAAAATGGACTGGAAGGGGTGAATTTAATTCAGATGAACATTATATCTACTACTGTGGGCAAGAATCCCTTAGAAGAAATGGAGTAGCCATCATAGTCAACAAAAGAGCCCAAAATTCAGTAGTTGGCTGCAATCTCAAAAATGAGAATGATGTCTGTTCGTTTCCAAGGCAAATCATTCAATATCACAGTAATCCAAGTCTATGCCCCAACCAGTAAGGCTGAAGAAGCTGAAGTTGAACGGTTCTATGAAGACCTACAAGACCTTCTAGAACTAACACCCAAAAAAGATGTCCTTTTCATTATAGGGAACTGGAATGCAAAAGTAGGAAGTCAAGAGCTACCTGAACTAACAGGCAAATTTGCCCTTGGAGTACAGAGTGAAAAAGGGCAAAGGCTAATAGAGTTTTGCCAAGAGAACACACTGGTCATAGCAAACACCCTCTTCCAACAACACAAGAGAAGAATCTACACAGGGACATCACCTGATGGTCAACACTGAAATCATATTGATTATATTCTTTGCAGCCAAAGATGGAGAAGCTCTATACAGTCAGCAAAAACAAGACCAGGAGCTGACTGTGGCTCAGATCATGAACCCCTTATTGCCAAATTCAGACTTAAAATGAAGAAATTAGGGAAAACCACTAGACCATTCAGGTATGACCTAAATCAAATCCCTTATGATTATATAGTGGAAGTGACAAATAGATTTAAGGGGTTAGATCTGATATGCAGAGTGCCTGAAGAACTATGGACAGAGGTTTGTGACACTGTACAGGAGGCAGTGATCAATACTATCCCCAAGAAAAAGAAATGCAAAAAGGCAAATGGTTGTCTGAAGAGTCCTTACAAATAGCTGTGAAAAGAAGAAGGCGAAAGTTAAAGGAAAAATGGACAGATATACCCATTCATATACTCTGAATGCAGAGTTCCAAAGAATAGCAAGGAGAGATAAGAAAGCCTTCCTTAGTGATCAATGCTAAGAAATAGTGGAAAACAATAGAATAGGAAAGACTAGAGATCTCTTCAAGAAAATTAGAGATACCAAGGGAACATTTCATGCAAAGATGGGCACAATAAAGGACAGAGATGGTATGGACCTAAGAGAAGCAGAAGATATTAAGAAGAGGTAGCAAGAATACACAGAACTATGCAAAAAAGATCTTCATGACCCAGACAATCACGATGGTGTGATCACTCACCTAGAGCCAGACATCCTGGAATGTGAAGTCAAGTGGGCCTTAGGAAGCATCACTACAAAGAAAGCCAGTGCAGGTGGTGGAATTCCAGTTGAGCTATTTCAAATCCTAAAAGATGTTGCTGTGAAAGTGCTGCACTCAATATGTTAGCAAATTTGGAAAACTCAGCAGTGGCCACAGGACTGGAAAAGGTCAGTTTTCATTCCAATCCCAAAGAAAGGCAATGCCAAAGAATGATTAAAGGTTACTTTTAATCTAAATTCTTAAAAAGGCACAGACCACCAAAAATGATAAAAGAAGAAATTTTTAACAATTTATAAGTTGTATAATGAGTTAAAAATTGAATCATTAATAAAAACTTCCTCCCACCCCCAATAAGCTCAGCTCCAGATGATTTCACGGATAAATTCTACCAAATATTTAATGAAATATTCTTTGCAAACTCTATTTTAAACAATAGAAGAGGGAACACTTCACTCTTTCCATTATGCCAGTATTACCCAGAAACCAAAGCCAATACCAGGGCTTCCCACGTAACTCAGTTGGTAAAGTATCTGCCTGCAATGTGGGAGACCTGGGTTTAATTCCTGGGTTGGGAATTTCTCTTGGGGAAGGAAATGGCAACCCACTACAGTATTCTTTCCTGGAGAATCCCATGGACAGAGGAGCATGACAGGCTACAGTTCATGGCATCGCAAGAGTCAGACATGACTTAGCGCTATCTTTCTTCCTTTCTAATGCCAATACCAAAGGCATCACAAGAAAACTACAGACTAATATTAACTAGTGTGTATTATGAGGATAGATACAAAAGTCTTTAACTGAATACTATCAAAGTAAACCCAACAATATATAAAAAGAATTATATAATCATGAACCAGTAGAATTTATCCAAGGTTAGTTTTTAACATTGAAAAATCAATTAATGTAACATACCATATCAGCAACAGTTAGAACTGGACATGTAACAACAGACTGGTTCCAAATCGGGAAAGGAGTACATCAAGGCTGTATATTGTCACCCTGCTTATTTAACTTATATGCAGAGCAGATCATGAGAAACGCTGGGCTGGATGAAGCACAAGCTGGAATAAGGATTGCCGGGAAAAATAGCAATATACTCAGATATGCAGATAACACCACCCTTATGGCAGAAAGTGAAGAAGAACTAAAGAGCCTCTTGATGAAAGTGAAAGAGGAGAGTGAAAAAGTTGGCTTAAAACTCAACATTCAGAAAACGAAGATCATGGCATCTGGTCCCATTACTTCATGGCAAATAGATGGGGAAACAATGGAAACAGTGCAAGACTTTATTCTTTTGGGCTCCAAAATCACTGCAGATGGTGACTACAGCCATGAAATAAAAAGACACTTCTTGGAAGGAAAGTTATGACCAATCTAAACAGTATATTAAAAAGCAGAGACATTACTTTGCCAACAAAAGTCTGTCTAGTCAAAGCTTTGGTTTTTCCATTAGTCATGTATGGATATGAGAGTTGGACTATAACAAAAGCTGAGCGCCAAAGAATTGCTGCTTTTGAACTGTGGTGTTCGACAAGACTCTTGAGAGTTCCTTGGACTGCAAGGAGATCCAACCAGTTCATCCTAAAGGAATCAGTCCTGAATATTCATTGGAAGGACTGAGGCTGAAGCTTGAGCTCCAATAGTTTGGCCACTTGATGCGAATAACTGACTCATTGGAAAAGATCCTGATGCTGGGAAAGGTTGAAGGGGGAAGAAGGGGACAACAGAAGATGGGAAGGTTGGATGGTATCACCAATTCAATGGATATGAGTTTCAGTAAACTCCATGAGTTGGTAATGGACAGGGAGGCCTCGTGTGTTGCAGTCCATGGGGTCGCAAAGATTCGGACACGACTGAGTGACTGAACTGAACCATATCAATACAATAGAGAACAAAAGCCATGTGGCCATTGCAATAAATATGAAAAAGCATCTGACAAAAATTCAGCATCCCTTCATGATAAAAATTATCAATAGACCAGGATAAAAGTAAACTTTCTCAACATGAACAAAGTTTCTCCAGTGTCTGGGATGAGCCAGGACCAGCAAAACCATCAGGGTGTTGATATAAACCATGATACTTGCTGTCACTGGTCCCCATTTTTCTCCTTCAGGATGCTGTACAACTCTAAAGCCACACCACCACAGTGTATGAGATTTACTGGTCCCTGGTCATCCAGGGACCCCTTGGCCCAATTTCAAGAAGTGACCTGCTGGTAGGACTACTCTCACTAGCCAGCATGGAGTTTTTTTCACAGTCGCACACAAGACTGGGCTGCCAGAATGTTGAGTCTCACTTGTAGCACACACTGGACAAGTTCAGGGCTCTGAACTACCACAGGTCTACCATATTTGGGCATGAGCCATCCATGTGGTCCCATGAATTCTCTCTCATTCTTCCATGTTTCAACTGTTGTTGACCATAGGTTCCCTCTTTGGTTTGCAGAATGCAAGTACAGTGGTAGTAACAGTTGAGTTCCTTTACCCTGAGAGCCCCTACTGCTGGAACCCAAGGCAGCTTCCCATCCTCTCTGTAGCAGTCCTCCAAGAGTAGCTGCACACATCACCTGTAAAGGGTTTCAGACATTTGCTTCATAATGCAACCAACCTTCTGATGGATGTTCTCTCTTGCCTGTAATCTATGTAGTGACCTTGTGCTACAGTGTCCCCAGTCAGCCTTAAGCTATACCAGAAAAAGGACAAACAATTCTAGTGTGAATAGGATAGTTCTCACTCAATCCACAGGGCCTCTGCCTATTTTTCCCACTGATGAAATAATCTGGAAGGCAGAGATGCAGTCAACATTTAGAGGCATTACAATCTAGGAGTATTGTTATTACCCTTCAGTGAGTTGTAGAGGAAGCATGGTTCTATGTTTATGCTATAAAATTCTAAACAATAATTTTAACATGATCAGGAAACAAATTATCATTCATACTTTTCCAGATACTCTGGGCAGAACTTGCACGTGTGGCTATCAGCAACAAAGCCCAGCAACAAGCTTTGAGGAAAGCATTGGAAGCCAGCATTCACCATCAGCTCTGAAGTGGGATAAAACTTCCCCAGACTTCTCAGTCTGGCTGAAAAGAATTTTAGCCTCCTGAGATTTCTCATAGACCACGAGAATTAGATCCATAGTAGTCTGTCTAGTTAATTGCTCGGATACAGCTTATTAGAGGTGCCCCAGGTTCCCAGGAAGACTGAAGGCTATCTCCCTAAGCATTCAGATTTCCAGGAGGAATGAAGGCCAGGAATCTGAAGATAGACTTAGGTTGGAAAAGCAGAGACACAAGGGAGTATCTGGCCCATGGAAAGATTTTATTTACACGCCCAAGGTTAAAGTTAAAATTTGACATTATTACTTTTCTGAGGAGAAGGACAACCTCTTCCTTTATAAGCAGAGAAATATTTTTTCCTGATCTCTCACCTATGGAGTGTCCAGCACTGTATGTAGTATATTTGATCAGGCCTCTACTGTGTCACTCCAGGGATAAGCACTGGGGCAAGGGACCAGAGGCTCGTCCACTTGTACCACAAATGCTCCTAAAATTTTGTGCCAGGTAAATGATTAGGAAAAAGCACCGCAGTGAGTAGGATAAGCATTGTAGTGAGAGGATTATGACTTTAAACAAAGTAAACAGGGAATGGCTCACTGAGGTTACATCTGAGTGAGGAAATGAAGGAGGGGAGAGGACCAGGCATTCTGAGAGCTGAGGGGAAAACACTCCAGACACAGGGAAAATGAGGACAAGTGCTCTGAAGATGGGCATATCAGGCATCCTCGAGGAAAGCAAGTAGATCAGTAAGGTTAGGAAAGAAAAGAAGGAAGAGCAGAGTGGCGGGAGAAGGGATCAGAAAGGTAACTGAGGCTAGATCTCCCAGGGCCTTTAAGCCATCCTATTCAGATTCAGAAGGAATAGCATAATCGACTGGTTATGGAAGTCATAAGTAATACTAAGGATTCTTTCAGTCAAATCACTGCAAACAAACCAAATGCAGGATGATTTTTTTTCAGTAATGAATTATTCCAAATTAATTCATAATAAAAGTAATACCTAGGAAGAAATGGTATGGATATGCGTTTATGGCTGTTCAGCTTGTGGGTTTTTAGTTCCCAGATCAGGGATCAAACCTGGGTCCTCAGCAGTGAAAGCACTGAGTCCTAACCATTGAACCACCAGGTTTCATTCCTAGAAGAAAGACCTATTACAACTCATAAAAACAGGCTTGGTTATGAATATTAAATGATTCTTCTATTGATGATCAAATGTTGGGGACATGTCACAAGCAGAAGAAAAATGACTTGCATTTCACAGTCAAAGCAAAGGACTTTCTAGAATTCTCTAAAAGTCATATATACACTATGACAAAATAGAGCGGACAGGTAGCTCAACTGGTAAAGAGTCCTTCAGCAATTCAGGAGATCCCAGTTTGATTTCTTGGTTGAGAAGATCCCCTAGAGAAGGGATATGCTACCAATTCCAGTAGTCTTGGGCTTCTCTGGTGGCTCAGTCAGTAAAGAATTTGCTTGCAATGCAGGAGACCTGGGTTTGATCCCTGGGTTGGGAAGATCCCCTGGAGGAGGGCCTAGCAACCCATTCCAGTATTTTTGCCTGGAGAATCCAGACGGATAGAGGAGTCTGGCAGGCTGCAGTCCATGGGGTCACAAAAAGTCAGATACGACAGAGAGGCTGAGCACAGCAGACATACCCTAACTGCTCTATTTTCCAATAAAAGATGAAAGAAAGAGACACTGAGCAAGAAAATTATCTTTCCCAGAAAAGGAATTATCTATCAGGAGAAACACATGTGAAGAGGAGTGACTGCCATGTTTTGTCTTTCTGTAATATTCAGAATTTCTACTTCTTTCTATACTTCTGTAGCCTTTTTTAACAATGAGGGTTACCTGATGGGAAACATTTGTTTTGTATTTCAATTTTTAAAAATTTATTTAATTGAAGTATAGCTGATTTATAATGTATTAATTTGTACTGTACAACAAAGTGATTCAGTTATTTATATACATACATTATTTTCCATTATGGTTTACCCTAGGAGATTGAATATAGTTCCCTGTGCTATACAGTAGGGCCTTATTATTTATATATTATATATATATATACACACACACACATATATAATAGTTTGCATCTGCTAATCCCAAACTCCCAATCCATCCCTCTACCTCCCTCATTTTATTTTTTGAATGCAACATAATTTTAAGTGAATAAATGTTCCAAAATAAACAATATAATTAAAACTTTAGTTTTTATATGAGTATTTCATGAGCAATAACAGTGAAAGTTAAACTTTTCAGGACATTTCAAAGAAATGGGAATATTTCAACAAACTGGTCTTTAGACAACACTTCACATATTCCCAAGAAGTGGTACAACTGACAGAATCAATGAGAATGGATGTAGAAGTAAAAGAGATGCAGGAAATATCGTTCCCAAAACAAATCTTCCAATAGTTCAAATTGTGAGAGCAGAGCATGGCATTCTAATTTACACTAAAAAGACAATAGCCCTTCAAGTTCCACAGCACTTCATATTTCTTATACTAATTATTTTATGAAAAAGAAGTCACTTAATACCTGCAAGCTTCAGCTTCTCATCTGTAAAATGAACATAATCATGTCTACCTTTAAAACTGGAAAGAAAGAAAGATGGCACTAAGTCATGAACAACTCTTGCGATCCCATCAACTGTAGCCTGCCAGGCTCCTCTGTCCATGGGATTCTCCAGGAAAGAATACTGGAGTGGGTTGCCATTCCTTCTCCAGGGGAACTTTCCAACCCAGGAATTGAACCCAGGTCTCCCTCACTGCGGGCGGATGCTTTACTGACTGAGCTGTACGGATGATCTAAAACATGTCAGCAAAGCGTTATACAGAGCACCTAACACAGAGTGTTCAATAGACTTCGTGTGTGTGTGGGTGTTGTGTGTGTGTGCTCAGTTATGTTTGACCTTTGAGACCCCAAGGAATGTAGCCTTCCAGGCCCCTCTGTCCATGGAAATTTCCAGGTAAGTATGTTGGAGTGGGTTGCCATTTCCTACTCTAAGACTGGTTCCAAATAGGAAAAGGAGTACGTCAAGGCTGTATATTGTCACCCTGCTTATTTAACTTATATGCAGAGTACATCATGAGAAACGCTGGGCTGGAAGAAACACAAGCTGGAATCAAGATTGCCGGGAGAAATATCAATAACCTCAGATATGTGGATGACACCACCCTTATGGCAGAAAGTGAAGAAGAACTAAAGAGCCTCTTGATGAAGGTGAAAGAGGAGAGTGAAAAAGTTGGCTTTAAAGCTCAATGTTCAGAAAACTAAGCTCATGGCATCTAGTCCCAGCACTTCATGGGAAATAGATGGGGAAACAGTGGAAACAGTGTCAGACTTTATTTTTTGGGCTCCAAAAACACTGCTGATGGTGACTGCAGCCATGAAATTAAAAGACGCTTACTCCTTGGAAGGAAGATTATGGCCAACCTAGATAGCATGTTTAAAAGCAGAGACATTACTTTGCCAACAAAAGTACGTCTAATCAAGGCTATGGTTTTTCCAGTGGTCATGTATGGATGTGAGAGTTGGACGGTGAAGAAAGCTGAGTGCCGCAGAATTGATGCTTTTGAACTGTGGTGTTGGAGAAGACTCTTGAGAGTCCCTTGGACTGCAAGGAGATCCAATCAATCCATCCTAAAAGAGATCAATCCTGGGTGTTCATTGGAAGGTCTGATGTTGAAGCTGAAACTCCAATACTTTGGGCACCTCATGCTAAGGGTTGACTCATTGGAAAAGACCCTAACGCTGGGTAGGATTGGGGGCGGGAGGCGAAGGGGACGCCAGAGGATGAGATGGTTGGATGGCATCACCGACTCAATGGACACGGGTTTGGGTGGACTCCGGGAGTTGGTGATGGACAGAGAGGCCTGGCGTGCTGCAATTCATGGGGTCGCAAAGAGTCGGACACGAACTGAACTGACTGCCTCCAATAGACTTTAAGCCTATCAAATGGCAAAGATTAAGTGATAGCCTGAGTTTACATAGCTCTTTTGTGGCAATGCCAGGAAAAAAGAAATGCTGGTTGAGTGATTTTTCGTATGCCCTGAGGAGGAGTCTAGCTATTGGGTTCCAGGCTTTCTCTGCTCAGATCAGCTTGTGTTGGTTCATGAGCACCAACTATGTACTGCTGCTACTGCTGCTAAGTCACTTCAGTCGTGTCCGACTCTGTGTGACCCCATAGGCGGCAGCCCACCAGTCTCCGCCGTCCCTGGGATTCTCCAGGCAAGAATACTGGAGTGGGTTGCCATTTCCTTCTCCAGTTCATGAAAGGGAAAAGTGAAAGTGAAGTCGCTCAGTTGTGTCCGACTCTTAGCGACCCCATGGACTGTAGCCTACCAGGCTCCTCTGTCCATGGGATTTTCCAGCAAGAGTACTGGATTGGGGTGCCATTGCCTTCTCCACCAACTATGTACAGCATTTCCCAACTCTGCATTTGGTGACATTATATTAGTAATTTGAAACTAACCATAATGGGTGTATTTACACCACAGAAATCAGCAAATGCTATAAATCAATGGTTTTGTTCTTAGGGGAACCAGTTAATAAATACTCACCAGTATACCACCAATGTAGGCTTCCCAGGTGGTGCTAGTGGTAAAGAACACGCCTGCCGATGCAGGAGACGTAAGAGACATGGGTGCAATCTCTGGGTCAGGAAGATCCCCTGGAGGAAGGCATGGCAACCTACTCCAGTATTCTTGTCTGGAGAATCCCATGGACAGAGGAGCCTGGCAAGCTATAGTCTACAGGGTTGCAAAGACTCAGAGACGACAGAAGTGTCTTAGCTCACACACATACCATGAATTCAGGCTCACACACTAGGCTACGCTTATAGAGCTGGACCCAAGTGCCCAGGTAGCACCCATCATTTGGTTCAATATGATGAATGTGATGTAAACATCATCTCTTTGAGGGGCCACTAAGGATTTTAAGTCACAAGGTTCCATTTATAGTTAATATAGTTTCCAGAATGCATTTAATTACCCTGGAGCAACTTCCAAACTAGGTGATTCTCATTCTTTAAGTCATGAAACATCTTTTTTTTTTTCCATCTGACTATATTTGTTTTCTGAATATTGTCTTTCCCTATATTTCTTGAAGCCAGAATAAAAGACTTAAAATCATAGCATTGATTTTTTTTTCCATCTCTTTCATGTTGTCAGTTCAGTGAAACTTCCCCTCTAGGCAGAATTAATCGTTCAGGCCTCTGCACTCCTCAGCATTTTGCTCAAACTGTTAATACTGCACTTATCACATTGTGTTACTGTCAGATATTTTTCTGCTTCTTTTCTTGGAGGGATCATGAGCAGCTCAAGGACCTCTTGTTCACCTTATCACCACGAGCACCTAAAATGCTACCTTGCTCACGGTAGGCACTTAGTAACTGCTGAGTTCACTTGAGCTGGCCCAGAAGAAAGAGATGCAGTCAGCTTCCTTCAATAGACATCCCTCAATTAAAAGAGGACTACAACTGCATTTTGGAAAGCTAACAAATTATTTTTCTAGGTCACAAAAATTTTAAACAGTTCCTTCTATAATGAAATTCAAATCACATAGCAAATTCAGTAAGAGAAGGAAAAGATTGAACAGTGAGATTTTATCAAGGTGGTATAGAGACAGTACACCTCAATTCTATGTTACCAGGAGGCTTAGTGTTTTAAAACTACAGGCCTAAAGAGACTCTGTAGCCTTTTGTTAAGAGGAAGGTAATCATGCCACCCTTACCTAAATCCCAAGGCTGATGTGAGAATTAAATGAGAAAAATGCTTTTGAAAGTCCTTTATAAACTATAACACACCAAACAAATACAAAGTATTATTCTACCCACTGAGACTTACTTGGTAGGAAATTTGGAAATTTCTAGTACTCCTATAACTCTGACATCTTTTCACAGCTTCAGTATTACCTTTGGAAACCTGTCTCCCCATGCCAAATAGTCATCTGGAGTTGACACTGAATGAACTCAATGTCCTACTGCCCTTTGTTTTAGCATTTAAAAAGCACTTGAATCTGAACTGTAATATCATACTAACTAGTGGGTACTGCCATCTAGTGACTTTCATAACCTAAACAGCTAACTCCAGAAAAGTCAGCTGTCTAGATATTTAAACAAATAAACTACACACATATCCAGTGCTCTGAGGACATTTACCTCTCATTTACGTGACGCTTTTTAAACAACAAAAAAAGCTGCTGTTAAAATTTCTTTTAAAAATAACATGCCCCTAGTACACCAATACTTTGTTGTATGGATGCTTTGAAGTATTAGAGCAGTCATTATTAATTTTGCAAAGTGTTTTAACTATTTTGGGAAGTTTACTAAATCTTGGTATCCATGTTAGTAGCATTTCTTTTTCTGAATCAGTAGAGGAATGGATGGCTTGGTGCCATCACAGGTAGAGTTATTCTGAATTTATTCAAATATTGCTTATTTGCAATCCAAAACATGATCCTCAATGACAGTGATTAAGTAATTGGAATCTGAATAAAATGCTATCCATCTTACACTGATTTCTCAGGCATGTTTGCCTCTTGCCCAACTCAACAGACAAGAATCTGAGCAAAGTCCAGGAGACAGTGAAGGACAGGGAGGCCTGGCATGCTACCGTCCATGCGGTCGCAAAGAGTTGGACACGATTTAGCAACTAAACAACAGCAACAAGGAGCACTATCACAGAAACAGAACGGGTGGCTGTGCCAGGTCCTGGGAAGTGGCCCCTGACTTCGATGTGTAGTCATAGACTGCTTACACAGTGAGGCCAGGATTCAGCATGCTATATGGGCTGCAGCCTGCTTGCTATGTAAGGAAAGTGGCTTAGGAGGTGATTCCTAAGAGAGCTAACAGTGACAAAACAAACCTCTGTTTGTCCAAAGTTTAATAAATCTGGAGTCTACTTTTAATCACACTTTTCTGTTCCCATATCGCGCTGTTTACCCAATGATAGTTTAGAAAACTTACGGTGCAATTTTTCTTCATGACCGATGAGTTTATAAATTTTAACAGCATATTATTTCCTATATTTTAAAGTCTTATCCAACTCTTTGTGATCCCAGAGATCATAGCCTGCCAGGCTCCTCTGTCTCCAGGCAAAAATATTGGAGTGGGTTGCCATTCCCTTCTCCAGGGGATCCTCCCAACCAAGGGATTGAACCCTGATCTCCCGCACTACAGGCAGATTCTCTCCTATCTGAGCCACTGGGAAAGTCTTACTTTAAAAGGATTAAGTGGGGGAAAAAAAAGAAACAGAAACACAAATCTGGATTCCCCAAATGCTTAAGCGATTATGCTTTGTGTTTTCACTCTAGGTCACAAAAGAAACTCAGGTGCCCCTCTTTCCTGTGCTTTTAGCACTCTGTCCTACTGCCTGGAATTATTCATCACAGTAGTAATTAATTTGACTAAACATCTGCAAACCTCTAGAACGAAGGCAACTCAAGAGCAGAGAGAGCATCAACTGAGGTTGCCTCGCCTTCCTCAGAGCCCAGCACAGTGACTTCTTCACAAGCAGGCATTCAAAAGAAAATTTACTGAATGAAAAATGAAGAAATGCCTGAAGATTAGCCTTAAAACTATTGCTTCTGTATATCATTTCTATGTGTTATAAAATGTCTATCTCTACTGTTTCTTTCTGAACCCAGCACTATTAACCCAGATTTTTCACTAATGAGCTATTAAACCTTGTACAAGCCAACTGATCTCCTTGTGATCAATTTCATTTGTGAATATTACAGAATGTGAGTATTATATAATATTATAATGAAACAGTGGTACTTTTTGGTCTCTTTCTTATATGGTGTGTCCTTTAATTTCTGTCTCATTGTTTATTACCTTGGCCAAGATTAAAAGAGCAATGTTAAATAACAATGATGATGGAAGGATGAGATCATAGGTTTTTAAAGACCTATGTGAAAGGTCATTTGAAGTACATTGACATTACCAAAGATGTATCATCAGAGTTCTTTTTGAAGAGTTTTTTCCTAAGGATTCTAAGATGTTTTAAAGTCTTAGAGTCTAAGATCAAAACGAAGAAAAGTGGATAGAGAAAAAGCATAGTTCCTTTTAAACAAGCTGCTATTTTAATACTTTAAATCTTGAATTACAATGCAGCAATAAAATCATCTGAGTGCTGGCAATTAGTTGAAAAGGAGAGATGATCACATAGCCTTCTGAGATAATAATTTGCAGGAAAGCCCATAGATTCAATGTTTTAAGTACTCTTTTCATACTTGATCAATGTTATCTTCTTGTTCATTTTAATGATGATGTTAACATTAGGCTGCCTGAATCCTTTGATTTACTGCTAATTGTCAATTTCCAAGCCATGCTCAGTGGATGCTCGTGCCTGCATTCAGAGATATAATTATGTGAACCATCTCTTTAGCAGTCAAGGCCATAGATTTAAAATGTAGGTAAAATAGTAGCTTTGGGAAATGATTATTTTCAAAACCTAGGGAGTCTTTTCATGATTTTTAAATCCATCCAACAATAGATAAATGCTTTGCCTTTATAGAACCATCCTTATTTTTTTTTTTTCTCCACATGCTTTCTGGTATTTTTCAAATGATCCACAGAGTTCATAAACTTTAAATGATTCTCTTTGTCTATTGTCTCACAAGGGACACCAGTTCTTCTAACACCCCTCACAATCACCTACCCTTCTAGAAACATAATGAGATTCAAATTCCTTCACAGTCCATTCACTCTCCTCTTTGCACGTATACAAAGTAGCCATTGATCTGGGACAAAGGCCAGCTCCCAAAAGCACAGGTTAAAATTAAGTACCAGATGTAGAACTATCCCCAGGGTAACCAGAAGGCTGAAATAAAACTCTTTCAATCAGGGAGGTAGCAGTCATTTTTGACACAGGAATAGATATGTATTCTGTATACAAATTTACTATCCTTGCTCATTGTAATAGAATTCCTTATTCATCATTACAGTTTCTCACATACTATAACCTCTGAGTAGGGAAATAATTTTACAGTGAGGGCAATACAGCAATGTGTCTTGCCCATAGCATTTCCAGCTATAGAAAAAATAGGTGGAGTTACATCAGCAAGATGATAGACTAGGAGGTCCCAAACTTGACCCTAACAATGATTTAAAAACTTCCTGGACAAAAATAGCTCTGGGAGAGCTCCAGAGACCAGTGAAGAAAAAGACCAAGGTTAACCATACGGGAGAGAGTGAAAGAAATGTATGACTTTGATTATATCACCCTATCCCCTGGACTGGCATAGCTCAATGATAAGCCCCTCCAGCCTCATGTTCCCTCATGCTCAGAAAGGAGAATAGGAAGGCTCCACTGTCAGGGACTCCCACGGTCTTTGCTGCTGAGGAATCCCACAGTTTTCACTGATGAGAACCCCAGCTTCTGGAGTTACCATCAGCCCAAGTTGCCACATCTTACTTGAGCCAGAACTATTATATCTGCACCAACCACGAGCGCCATGCACTGTCACCCAGCAGATACCCAGCAGATCCTTGGAATTTGGCGCCAACACATGCTCACTGGACCCAGAACCCCCACATGAAACTGGCCTTGTGCCCACATGTACCTCTGAACCAGGTGCTTTCCATGCCCCCCAGAACTTGTGCCCTCACATTTCCCTGAATCCAGCACCCACAGAACCTGTATGCTCCCAGATCCAATGCTACCACATACCCCACCCAGCCAGCATCCTCAGGTCCACCAACCGCTGAAGGTCTTTCCCTACTGGAGCCAGTATGTAAAGACAGACAGAGGTACTGCTTCTTCTAATGAGCAGACACCAATGCAAGGCTACCAGGAACACAAAACACTAGGGAAATATGAAACTACTAAAGGGACACAATAAATTTGCAGTAACCAACCTCCTTAAATGGAGATTTATGAGTTAACAAATGATTCAAATTATTTTTATTTGATTATAAATTATAAATAATTATAATTTATAATTATTATAAATAATTATAAATTATTTTTAAGTAATTCAATGAGCCTCCAGAGAACACAGATAGGCAACTCAATGAAGTCAGAAAAACAATACACGAAAAAAGTTCAACAAAAAGACAGAAATCATAAGAAAGAACCAAATAGAGCCCCATTTTTGATAAGAATCCTCTTCCTGGCTTGAAGAGAGCCACCTCCTTGCTGGTCCTCATATGGTCCTTCTTTTGTGTGTCCTTGTGGAGACAGAAAGAGAGCTCCCTGGTATCTCTTACTCCTCTTATAAAGCCATCAATCTTATCAGACAAGGGTCCCAACCTTATGACCATATTTAACATAAATTACCTCCTTAAAGGCCGTTTCCAAATCAGGAAGGAGGTTACAGCTACAACATACAAATTTTTACAGGATACAATTCATACCATAACATTCTGGCTCCCCAAATTTCATGTCCTTCTCACAAAGCAAAATACATTCATCCCAAACCACACACCCCAAGTCTCAATATATTCCAACATCAATTTCCAGTCCAGAGTACCATCTCTATATCACCTAAATCACATTTGGGTGAACTTAAGGTAGGATTCATCCTAAGACACAATTCCTCTCCAACAGCAAACTTGTGAAACCAGCCAAGTTACACACTAAAATACAATGGTGGCACAGGCATAGGATAGGCATTTCCATCCCAAAAGGTAGAAATAGGAAAGAAGAAAGGGGATATGGGCCCCAGGGAAGTCCAAAACCTAGCAAAGCAAATTCCAATAGATCTTAAGGCTTCAGAATAATCCTCTTTGTTTCAGTGATTTGCCGCCCAGGACCGTGGGGCTGGCAGCGTCATTCCCAGAGCCCTAAGGAAGTGACCCCACCTGCATCAGCTCTTTGCAGGGCAACCTGGCTGCTAAAACCAAAGGAATGGGCTACCCCCTTTAAAACTAAGGAGAGGAAATGGCCTTGGTCTTGGGCCTGTGGTACAGGTGGTAGCCCCGATGATTTCTGAATTGCCTTTAGGATTTTTTTTTCTCTTCTCTTGCAGGATATAGCATGCTGGCAGTTGGATGACCCTACTCTGTCCCATCCTGGAGAATACCAGAAGTCTCAAAATCATCCTTTATTTCTTCCTAAGTTTGCCCCCTTCAATTCAAACTAGCAGTGTTTCTGTTGTATAATAATCCCATCTCTATTTCTGGCTTCTGCTGAGATTGTTGATTAGAATCACAGGTAATTTCTTTATGGAGTGATTGTCTAGCCACACTCTTGGTGTTCTCTCCAGAACCTGCTTTCTCATTTTCTGAGATTTTCCCCAACCTTTAAGTTCTAGTTCCTTTTTGCTTAGCAATTCCTTCAATTTCTCTCTCTCCTCTCACATTAATGTAAACAGTAGAAAGAAACCAAACCACATATGCAACACTTTGCTTACAAACCTCCCAGTAAGTAAATATTTACCACTGACAAGACTAAAGGCAGGTAATTGTACATAAGCATTGTTCTTGAGCTGAGAAATTTTCCCCATGGGGGGTACCTGCTAATAACTCTGAAACCACAATCCACAATGTGTTGACCTGAAATAAACAGACAGCCAGATATTTATCCAGCAAAGATAGTCCAGGGCCTGAGAACTTCCCTTCTGGTCTCCTGAGATTTATTAATTGCTTACAAATGTATAGTGGAATTCACAATGAAATGAATGGCAATGGTGGGAGCAAGTTTTCTCAGGGCTGGAGTGGAAGGTTATAGACATGCAATGAGAGAGGCTAGAATGAGTCATGCGGTAATGAATTAAAGTTCTAGAAATTAGTATGAGTTCTTATTTAGCTTACTCTGAAAACCTGTGGTTACATACAGCAACCATTTATAGATATGTGTGTATACACACATATATTTTGCTTTGTCAGCTGAGAGGATCTGAAAGAAATGACACCCTAGTAGCCATGAGAATATGCTAGTACCCAGATCTTGGGTTCTCATACCATTTCTCTATAAAAACAACAAGAGTTTCTTGGAGAAATGGATAATTCTAGGAATGGGGCAGGAAATACAAAAGATGAGCTTCTGAGCAACAAAAAGAGTAAAATCATACTGGATTATGACCCAAAGGGTAAAATAAATATCCATGAATTCATACTGGTATAAACAAACAATTGAACAAATAGATAAATGGGGAAGAATGGACAAATCACCTGTGTAGAATTGCTGTGAATAATTTATGTAGATACACAACAGATACTTTACTCTCTAGAAGAGAGAGGACAATTCCCCTGCTCCTTATGTGTATGCTGTCCATGGTGACTTCCTTCTGAAGATTACAATGTGAAAAGGGAGAGAAGAGTAACTTTGCAGTGGAGAAACCTACCAAATACTACCTCAGCCAGGAAATCAAAGTGACAAGTTATGTGGGTATGCGGTACCCTTGATGAGATAGGAATTGCATTTGACTTCTGTTTTATTCCTCTCAAAACGCCTAATTCCAGTCTATTAGTAAGAAAAATAGCAAATTCCAACATTCTACCAAATACAAGACCAGTACTTCTGATGTCTGTCAAGATCATCAAAAACAAGGGAAGTCACTAACATAGCCAAGAGGAAGCTAAAGAGACATGATAAGGTAATGTAGGATCCTGTAGGATCCTGGAATAGACAAAAAAGCATTAGACAAAAGCAAAGAAGTCTAAATAAATCATGGACTGTAATGTCAGATATAAACCATAAAGGAAATTCAGTACAGGATATATGGGAACTCTATACTACCTTTGCAATTTGTAAATCTAAAATAATTCTAAAATAGTTTTTTTTAAAAACTACCATTTAGAGCCTGTCTTGCAAAATGGAAATGTGTCCACCACAGATAGTTAAGTTAAAGAAGCAGATTTTAAAAGACATTGTAGTAAATAGCAGTTACAATAATACTTAGAATCTTCCATCAAATTTCTTTAGAGACATGAATGATGAAGAATTCCTAAAAATAAACTCACCAGAGGTTTTCAATTATGCCACTGCCTTGCAACCTAAACACAAACCACTGCCAAGTTGGGTAGATTTTACTCTAGATAACAAATTAATTCATCTATGCATCAGTTTTTGATTTTGCTTATTTCATTATCTGCACTAACTAATGATAAGATTTAGGACATTAAAAAATTTATGTAAGACCATACATAATGTTGTGGTATACTAATTCACTTTTTATCATTATAAATGGAGAGAGTAAAACCCATGTATCTTAAATTGGTGCCCTCCCCCTTTGTAACACAAGTAATACCTGTCTTATTAACATATATCTGTATATACATCTGTGGCTTCCCAGGTGGCTCAGTGTAAAGAATCTGCCTGATAGTGGAGGAGACGCAGGTTCAGTACCTGGGTCAGAAAGATCTGGAGAAGGAAATGGTATCCCAGTCCAATACTCTTGCTAGGGAAATCTCATGAACAGAGGATCCTGGTGGACTACAGTCCATGGGATTGCGAAGAGTCAGACATGACTTAGCGACTAAACAAACAAGTCCACACATTCGTGTACCTTTTTGTAAATACTGGTACTCTGAATGTTAGGCACATAGAGCATTTACTCCACAATAAGCAAGGGATCACTAATTCCATCAGGAAATTTAAGTGTGTCTAAAAATGTTAAATGTTTGCTAGATAGAGGCAAACATATCAAAAAAGCATAAAGCACTAGGTCATTTATAAAGCTAAGTGTTCACTTAAATCCTATGGGGGAACAGGGTGAGTAGATATATGAATAAATTAAACATAATTTTTCATACTGAATCCCTGAGAACTAGAATAATTTGAAGACATAAAAATTCAACTTACTTGCATTTACTGTTAGCATTTCTAACATCTCAGAAAAATGTAATTGGTGAAAACATATGTGTGTTGTTTGGTGATGCTTCTATAAATAGTATATCAACAAACTGGAGAAGAAAGTATGAGCATAAGTATAAAATGATGGAATAAAGATTAATTTTATTTCTGTAGTTGGCAAGAAGCTAAGCAAAGCCTATCCAAAACAA
The DNA here is from genome assembly GCF_054371585.1 of Giraffa tippelskirchi. Taxonomy (NCBI): domain Eukaryota; kingdom Metazoa; phylum Chordata; class Mammalia; order Artiodactyla; family Giraffidae; genus Giraffa; species Giraffa tippelskirchi. The sequence goes on along the minus strand of NC_137275.1, from coordinate 75,569,433 downwards.
AAGTAAGAAATGCTATAAGGTGTATATAGTACATCAAATAGATTGGGATCTAGTTGCAATAACAATTAAAAATGATATAAAGATATAAAGGTAAGTGTGCAATTATCAGTTATATACACTCAGATGACAATTTTAAAAATGGCCTTATATTTATGAGGACTTCCACCATAATGCTAAGATATGATTAATCAGCCTATTCATTTGGGAAGGGGAAGAAACTAATCTTTCCTCTATAATGTCAAAGATTACAATTATCTTTGGGCCTTTATCTTAGAGGGTCTACATCTTAGAGAAGCATTAGCAGAGGTTTCTCAGGCTTTGTCTGGACACAACCAGTAGTTGTAAGAATTGTTGAAATGTTCAACAATTCAACCAAGCAGCTTATCTTGCTCCCAAGCTTTGTTTGAGTTTGACACTTTTTGTTTCTTTGCGTTACTCTAACCTGGTTGTATAGAATTTCATGAAAGATAAAGATCTCAACTATGTCAAAATTATTTGGCATTATGTTAAGCAATTCCTACAATGTTAACTGATGCCTTTAAAGACCTTCATTCTCCAGGCACCACCCTGTGTGTTCTTCGCCAGCGCCAGCTTGGACAGGCCATGCTTTCATCAGAAGGTTTAGCTCTGCTGGCTGGTAGGATCTTGGGGTTAATTTCTGCTGTCTTTAGCCCAGTTTAAACTACCCAGGGTTAGTGGTGTGCCTGATTTCCACTAACCTTAGGCTTTCTGTTAAGCCCACGAGGCTTTCTCCATATGTCCACAATCGTAATTTTGTGATTTTTCTGATCTATATCCTGGTCCCCACCTCTGGGACTAGACTGTTATCTCTATCAGATAAATAGGGAAGATTCAATCTGCGCTTAAGAGCTGCTTCCTCAGACCTGCACCACACAGGATAACCTAGAAGAATTTGGCTATATGGTACATTAGAACTCTTGCTCTGACCAGTAGAGAAGAAAACTAGGGTACTGATGTGATTTGCCTCCTAAAAAGGGAGTCAGCAATCAAAGTAGTAAATGGCATGGTGGGGCAGATTTGAAGTCTATCAGTGCAGTATCTAAAAGCACAACTCTAAATAGAATAAGTTCCATTCTATTTAATATACTTCCTGGTGGCTCAGATGGTAAAGAATCTGCCTGCAATGCAGGGGCCCTGGGTTCGATGCCTGGGTTGGGAAGATCCCCTGGAGGAAGGCATGGCAACCCACTCCAGTATTCTTGCCTGGAGAATCCCCATGAACAGAGGAGCTTGGCGGGCTAACAGTCCATGGGGTCGCAAAGAGTCAGACACGACTGAGCAACTAAACACAGTATATCAAATTCCATTGTATTTAATATACTACACACATATTTTATAGGATTTCTTACTTTTGTTCTGCATAGTCTTTGCTTACTTCTTGTCCAGATGGAAGCTCGGTGTACACTGATTTAAAAGAGAAGAGAAAAGCAAAAGAAGGAACACTGTTTGAGTCATGACATGTCCATCTAATTTGGAACAGAAACTAAGTGAAGGGAAGAGACATAGAGATGCTCTGTATTTACTGTGGGTGAGGGGTTTTGTTTCTTTGTCTCAAAATCATTCTGAGACTGGACACATGACTCATGACTTTAGAAGTGTTGTCATTATTTGACATTAAAACTTTATTTTCCAAAAGAAATTATTCTTTTTTTGATTCTTCAGCAGTGCTGCCTTAGTAACATAACAGTTGTGGTAAAGATATTTGCTGAACACCAAAAATGTATGGTCTCCTGTCCATAATACAGAGTTGTTACCAGGATGCAGCTTCTCATATAGGGGCTACAATCTCCAATCAATTTTGTAGTCAGATGTGCCCATGTGTCTTACTCTTACCAAGGATAACTTCATCCTATACCCAAGACCTGTCTTAAAATTCATCACATGCTGGAGCCTGGTAGAACCAGAATAGGGGCTCAACAGAATAATGGAGACATGTTTAAACTGAGCTCTCACCAACATATCAAGCCTCAGTTTGTCAAAGTTTATAAATAGGCCACAGTTTTTAAAAATATTGCTTTAGGAATTTTTTTTGATAAGCCTCTATACTGTTTCCCACAGTAGCAGCACCAATTTACATTCCCTCAATTCATATCCCCACCAATTTACACATTGCCTCACACTTGTCAGAACGGCTATCAAAAAGAACACAAATAACAAATGTTGGAGAGGGTGTAGTTCCCTTTTTTTATTCGTTATTTGTGTTCTTTTTGATAGCCATTTTGACTGGTGTGAGGTGATATCTCATTGTGGTTTTGATTTGCATTTCCCTGATGATTAGCAATGTTGAACATCTTTTCATGTGCCTCTTGTCCATTTGCATTCCCTCTTTGGCCCTTTTTTTAACTGGGTTGTTTGCATTTTTTTGATGTTGAGTTGTATGAGCTATTTATATATGTTGGATATAACATGTATTTATATAATATCCAGCATATATAAGTTGGTCATATAATTAGTCATATTATATTGGTCATATTATTTGGCAAATATTGATCATGCTTGAGTTCATACCCAGTTGCTTCAGTCACATCTGACTCTTGTGACTCTATGGACTGGGGCCAACCGGGCTCCTCTGTCCATGGGATTCTCCAGGCAAGAATATTGGAGTGGGTTGCCATGCCCTCCTCCAGGGAATCTTCCCAACCCAGGAATCAAACCCACGTCTCCTGTATTGTAGACAGATTCTTTACCCACTGAGCCAAGTGGGAAGCCCCAGTATTGATCATATCATTTGGCATTTGGTCATATCATTTTAAAATATTTTCTCCCATTCAGTAAGTTGTCTTTTCATTTTGTTGATGGTTTCATGTGTTGTGCAAAGGCATTCAAGTTTAATTAGGCCCATTGTTTATTTTTGCTTTTATTTCTTTTACTTTAGGAGACAGATCCAAAAAAGATTACTGCAATTTATGTCAAAAAGCTTATGTTTTCTTCTAGGAGTTTTATAGTATCTGGTCTTACATTTAGGTCTTTAATGTAGTTGAGGTTTAGTTTCGTATATGGTATTAGAGAATAGAACTACCATATGACCCAGTAATTCCACTTCTTGGTATATATCTAAAGAAAAAAAAAACTAATTTGAAAAGATACATGCATCCCAATGTTCATAGCAGTATTATTTAAAATTGTCAAGATATGGAAGCAACCCAAGTGCCCATCAACAGATGAACAGATATACTGGAATATTACTCAGCCATAAAAAGAATGAAATTTTGCCATTTATAGCAACACAGATGGAATTGGAGGGCACTATGCTAAGTGAAATAAGTCAGCTAAAAAAGACAAATACTGCATAATATCAATTATATGTGGAATCTAAAACATGCAATAACCTAATAAATATAGCAGAAAAGAAGCAAATTCAGAGATAAAACAAACTAGTGACTACAAATAGTGGTAGAGGAGCAATATAGGGGTAAGGTAAGGGATTAAAAGGTACAAACTAATATGTAAAACAAGCTTACAAGGATATATAATGCAACACAAGGAATATAGTCAATATTTCTGTAATAATTATAAATGGAGTGGAGCCTTTAACAATTGTATTAAAAATTTTTTAACATCTCTTCTAGGCAATCATGCATGATATTCTCCCACATTTGATTCCCGACTCAGTACTTGGAATCATTTTCATAGCATCAGGCCACTCATTCCATATTTATCCTATATGCCAACTTCTGGTACCTGATAGATCTAGTTACTCTCTGGCCACTTCTACTCTCTTCTTTGGTACCCATGAACGGTATTCTCAGCGACCCACTCCAGTATTCTTGCCTGGAAAATCCCATGGATGGAGGAGCCTGGTAGGCTGCAGTCCATGGGGTCACTAAGAGTCGGACACGACTGAGCGACTTCACTTTCACTTTTCACTTTTATGCATTGGAAAAGGAAATGGCAACCCACTCCAGTGTTCTTGCCTGGAGAATCCCAGGGATGGGGGAGCCTTGTGGGCTGACATCTATGGGGTCACACAGAGTCGGACACGACTGACGCGACTTAGCAGCAGCAACGGTCTTCTCTTTTGGACTCCAGGAGATATTCCCCTGTTTTAAATACACTATCCTGTAGAAGAATAAAACAACTTTCTCCATTTTTTTCTGAGAACAGAGTAAAATGTGAAGGGACTGAGAATTCAGAAGTTTTGATATAAGAAAACAGTGTTATAGAATATACTGGTATTCAACAAGGACCTACTGTACAACACATGGAATTCTGCTCAATGTTATGTGGCAGTCTGGACGGGAGGGAGTTTGTGAGAAAAAGGATACATGTATATATATATGGCTGAGTCCCTTCACTGTTCACCTGAAGCTATCACATTATTGTTAATCAGCTACATCACTATGAAAAATTAAAGGTTTAAAAAAAGAGTGAACTGGTATTACTCTCAGAGAAAAAAAAGATCACCATAATCTTAATAGGCTAAACAATTGGAATTCAAACTTTTGAGGAAATTAGAAGTTAATATCAGAAAGCCTCTATCTTTCCTAGATTGTAGAGAAGGGAAGAGGTGGTATTATCAGATCACAAAGGTTAGAGTCAAATAACAGTAGCTGAACAAATGGCAGGCCTGACCGGAGGGAGTTGGAAATCATAAGGAGAAGCAGCCACTGCCAGAAAAATGCTTCAAGGCAAAGAGAAAGAGAAAAAACAAAAAAAGTTGCCCAGTTGCTTCCTCCTCTCCTGCCCTCAAATCACCCATGAGTACCATCCATTAGCCAAATTCAGGTGGAAGGCAGTCCACTCAGGAGCTTGTGAAATGGAGCCTGCAGAGGTCAGCCCCAAGAAATAAGAAAGAGTACAGATAGGATAAACAATAAAGCTGAGTGCAGAAGGGTTCCCACTAACACAGCTGCAGACACCCCAGTTTGTGGATGCCTCTCACTGCCTGGTGTCTAAAAAGTTGAGTCTCTTTTGGGGTCACATCACTTATTGGCAGTCACTGATCACTTTTTCATTCAATGCTTCTGTCTTCTGGTTTTCTCCTGAGGTTTAAATTTGGCCACCACTTTTCTGAATTTTGAAATCCATGGACAAATCCATGATCTGTGATATGGGTCAGTGAATAGTTTGCTAGGCAAAGTAGACACATTATAATCAATTTTCTTTATAAGATGCTACCACATGTTCCCTGTCTCTCTTTTTCCCTTTGTGCTAGGATAGGGATCACCTAGAGCTTCCCTTGAAGTCTTCTTAATAACCTGGAGTCATTACTCCCCCACACACACTAGATTGCAGTCTCTTCAAATCAACAAAATCCATCTGTTTTTCAGCCTATGGACTATATTCAGGCTATACAGAGTGAAAGACTGGCTGACTGTATTGAAAAGATATAAAAAATTACCTTTAGTTTGAATATCATAAAATTACTGGATAAACAGATATACTTAGAGAGTAATTAAGAATAGGCTTTAAAGTGTCTAGAAATTATTTTATTATAAAACTTTCACAGGGGAAAAATTGCATTTTTTCCTGAAAGTAAAAAAATGGTTAGAATATTACCTATGTAACATTTATGAAAGCATCTTTTAAATTTTTAGAAATGTTCCATACCTCATCTAAGACTTGCTATGTGACATTTAAACCATATCTATTCTGCTAAAATAATTGCAATTATTCAGCTAAAAGAGGATTTTTATCATTTAAACAAAACAATAATAATCTGCCTGAGTTTAATTTAAAATTATGTTTCAATAATCCCATCAATTTTTAACAGATGAGAATGCAACTTGATATAGGAAGACTCTAGGTGGCAGAGCTTTCAGGCTGGTAGAAAGAGAAACCACTGCTCTTAGGAGAACTTTCTCAATGACAGTCTAAAGGAATCCACACCAATAGAGCTGCAACAAGAGGTCACAATTTAAAAAAAGAAAATCACAGAAAACACAAGGAAATATGCCACCATGTATAATAACAGCAGAAAAAAACAACAAACCTACAACCACAAAGACATCTGATATTGCTGTGTTTGGATACTGAATAAAATCTAAGAATGTTTACACTGGGAGAAAAAACAAAAATGAAAATTGAAACTATTGGAAGGAAGAAAATTAGATATCACATCTTTATTCCATCTTAACCTAGGTGATTTGACATTATTTGTAGACGGGCTCAGGACTAAGAATATTAGAAAATAAAATCACAGAGAAACAAAGAAATGGAGAATAATGAGAGATTACAAGACATGGAGAATTGTGATACAAGTTCCAATGAACCTCTAACTGGAATGTTATAAAGAAAATAGTGGAAACAATGTAAAGTAGTAATATTGGAAGAGATAATGCTGAAAGTTTTCCAGAATTGTTACAAAACAAAAACCAGGATATTGAGACAGCATAAAATTCAAGCAGGATAAATAAAAAAGAAATTCACATCTAGACACTGTGTGAAATCATACAAAATACCAAAACTAAAAATAGGATCTTAAAATCATTTGGAGAAAAAGTTACATTAGTTATAGGGGAATTAGATGAAAACTGATTAACATTTAGACTGAAACTGATTATTCAATGGATATAAAGTAACCAGAAAATATACAAATCCATATATTAGTAATCATAATAAATATAAGTGCAGTGACTCTCCAGTTAAAAGACTGGGTAAAATTAATCCAGTCAAATAAATCCAGTAAATAATTCTAGCTATGTGTTATTTATGAAAAACATCTATATCATAAGATCACAAGGAGTTTGAAATTAAAACTACAAAGAAGCTTATATGTGTGTGTGTGTATATACAGTGCAGCTGAACTAAACTGATGGCACGGATCTCAGTTGCACATCAAAGGCCCCAGAACCAGGAGCTCTTAGGAGTAGGACGTGGACATTGCAGCTCATGAAGAGAAAGCAAGAATGTGCTGTTCCTTTCCTATTTGTTCCACTTGAGCTCCCAACAGAGAGGGTAATATCTGCCCACATTGTGAGGGTGGATGTCTTTACTCAGCCTACTAAAACAAATGCCAATCTCTCTTAAATAAACTTTCACAGACACAGTCAGAAATGCTGTTTTACCAGCTATTTGGGCATCCCTTAGTCCAGAAAAGGTAACACATAAAATTAATCATTGCAATTATTATTTAAAAACTGACAAAGATATAATATTAAAAAATAGACTTTAAAACTTAATATTAAAAAATAGACTTGAAAACTGAAAACAATGCCAGGGATTGAGAGTCATTTTAATAGACATTTCAGTCCACCAGGCAAAAATAACAACGTAAAATTATTATGCACCTAACAACTTAGCTTCAAAAACCGAAAAATCAGCCAATCCATTTTGTACTGGTACATTTCAACATCTGTAACTAATTGTTTATATGTGTCAGGATAAATTTAACAGGAGGCTTCCTGTGTGCTGTTTTCAGGCTTGCATGAATTCTATGTTCCTTAACAGCACCTGAATACAGGTGCCAGAGGGCTGGCAAGCCAGCTTTCAGGGATAATAGAAATTTATGTATCTCATTCGTATGGAAAATAGCTTTTCCATAGGGTGAACAGCAGCCATTTACAACTCTCTTTCCTTCTGATATGTAAAGTAACTTTTACAACCCCCTCTCTTGAGAATGATTCTAGCCTCTGGCTTTCGGGATGACTTGTTAGATTTTTTATCCCTGTCTCTGCTAAAAAGGGCTATCTTGTAAGGGAGTATATATATGCCCACAATATGCTGAATAAACACCTTTGTTCCACCAGAGCACTGGTCCCCATGTCTTTCTCTCTCTCTCTCTCTGTCCCCTTCAGGCTGCTCAGCTTCTTTTCTTCCTTCTTTCACTTTCTTATCAGTCGACTCTGTACCCCCAAGTTCTGGTCCATTAAAGGACCACAACATATACGGATACATCTAGAATCCTTCACACAACAAATATGGAGTCCCACAGTATCTCCAAACTTATTTTTGCAATATTTACAGAAACCAAGAAAATATGAGAACAACCATCACAAAAAGAAAAGTTTAAAGATTTTCAAGTAATATATATAATATTGAATATGTGGTGTTTCTTATCATCTCTATTTTATAATCTGTATAGTACAAGTCATGTGAGGTAGTGGTGGAATTATAACCTTGTGTAAGGACTTTGAAAGTTATTTGGCATTGTCTACTAAATTTGAAGATAAACATGTCTCATGACATAACAATTACCTTCCTATATATACTTTTTACATATGTACCTGAAAACTTGTATACAAACTGTTTGTGGTAGCATAATTTTTAATAACAAGAAAATTAGAAAGAACCCAAATGTCAATTGGCAAAAGAACAGATAAACAGATCACGGTATAGTTAGGCAATGGGATACTATAGAGCAGTGAAATGAATAAGTCATCATTAGAGCAATCCACAAGTATGAATCTTAGAACATAATGCTGAATAAATAAAGCAACATCAGAAAAAAAGTACAGGCAGTATGAAAAAATTCATAAAAACCAAAACATTATCTATAAGTGATATTATTAGATACATATATGTGGAGATACATACATGTGTTAAAACTGGAAAGAAAAGGAAAATAATAAACATAAAGTTCAGGTAAGAAGTTTCTTCTGGGAATAGAGGTACACAGAGTTTGTGATCTAGACTTTTATCTACATATTATATTTCATAATTTTGAAATGATTAAATAGATGCAAATAGCCAATAAGAACATGAAAAGACATTCAGTGTCATTAAGGAAATGCAAACCAAAACCACAGTGGGATACCACTTCACACCTATTTAGATGACTAAAGAGAGAAAAAAGAGAGAGGGGGAGAAAGAGAGAGAGGGAGGAAGGTAAGGAAGAAGGGTAGGAAAGGATAGGAGGGAGGGTGGGAGATACAGAACAAGGAAGGAGGAAGGAAGGGAGGAGAGGAGAGGAGAGGAAAGGAGAGAGGTGTTGGTGAGGATGTGGAGAAACGGGAGTTTCATGTATTGTTGGTAGGAATTTAAAATGTGGAGAATAGTTTGACAGTCCCTCAAAAATTTAAACATAGAATTATCATACAATCCAGAAGTTCCACTCTTATGTAAATATCCAAAATAATTGAAAGCAGGGATTCCAATAGACACCGGCATACCAATATTATAGCAACATTACTTACAACAGCTGAAAGGTAGAAACCCAACTGTTCATTAATAGATGGACGGATAAACATAGTGTGGTGTATACATACAATGAAATATTATTTAGTCATCAAAAGGAATGGAATTCTGATACATGCTATAACACAGATGAGGCTTGAAAACATGTTAAGTGAAATAAGCCAAACAAAGATGACAAATTCTGTATGGTTTTACTTTTGTGAGGTACCTAGAATAGGCAAGTTCATAAAGAAAGAAAGTAGAATAAAGGGACTGAGGGAAAGAGGAAATATGGAGTTACTAGCTAATGGATACAGGGTTTCTGTGATAATGAAAAATTTCTGGAAACAGATAGTGATGATAGTTTCACAAGATTGTGAATGTGCCTAATGCCATTGAGATGTACACTCAGAACTGACTAAAATGATAAACTTTGAGTTATGTATATTGAAACACAATAAAAATTGGAAAGGGGGCAATGTAAAAGTTTCTTAATAAAAAAGGAATGGTTCAGATCCAGAAATATTGACAGGGAATAATCTTCCAGACACGTTGAGTGAGAAAGTGAAAGTCGCTCAGTTGTGTCTGACTCTTTGTGACCCCAAGGACTATACAGTCCATGGAATTCTCTAGACCAGAATACTGGAGTGGGGAGCCTTTCCCTTCTCCAGGGGATCTTCCCAATCCAGGGATCGAACCCAGGTCTCCTGCATTCAGGCGGATTATTTACCAGCTAAGCCACAAGGGAAGCCCTCTAGATTGTTAGTTAATTTAGAAAGCAAGAGGCAGATGATATGTAAAGGCTACCATTTTTAAAGAAAAAAAAAGAGGACTTCTGACACACAGCTACACACACACACATGCACATATATGTAAATAAAGAGAGTCTCTGGAAAGACACTCAATAAATGGATAATTGTTTCCTATAAGGTGAAGGATGAAATGGGAAGATAATTTACAATAGATTTTGAGTTTACTTAACACATACCAACTTTACTTACCAATCATCACATATTTAAAAAACAGATGTGAAATTAGAGACTTTTGTCAATAGAATAGTAGGTAGTTTAGAAATATCAAATGGTCACAAACACATGTGATCAACAGGATGGGGAAAGACCAGAGTTAATGATTCCAGTTCAGTGACTGTTTTGATGTTACAAATGTGTGACAGTTGGTATCTGAACAAAAGCTCTGGCACTGGAAATAAAATTGAGAACCATCTTAGACATAAATATTTAATATAATAACTACCTAAATAAAATCCAAATAATACCTATGAATATATAAATAAACACTTATTTGACATAAGGAATAAAGAAATGAAATCACAAAGATAACTTCAAATTTTGAGGTCTAGTTTACTGAGAAATTGCCAAGCCCTTAATTATTATGGATAAATAATAAAGAAAACTCTCCATGTCTATAGATTCATTTCTCAAATATTTATTGAGCCCCTATGTTGTGTTGCCAGACACTAATCTAGCACTGAGAATACAGAGATGACCACACACAACCCCTACTATCAAGACACAGTTTCCTGGGGAAAGATAAACGTGAATAGAAAACTACAGTGTAATGAAATAAATACTGCGATATCTTAATTAATGCAGAGAGAACACAGAGTAAGAGGAACTCCATTTGCCAGAGGCAATGATAGGAGGTTTCAAAGAGGAGGTACAATCTGAATAGCATCCTGAGGGATGGTTTGGAACCTCATTAGACAGAGGCCTGGAATATCAGGGAGAAGAGATGGGTGTGGCAGCTTTCAACAGTGTGAGAACTTCAGGGTGCCTGAGAGCAGAGTGTTAAGTATATTCAAGTGCATAAGAGGGTAGGAGAACATGAAGTACCCCAGATCCCTTAAATCAATATATCCCAAAGAACAATTCATGATTTATCCATAAAAACCTGCTGCTCCTGCTGAATGAATAATTTGGTTTTGGGCATAACAGCCTAAACATACCTATTTGTGATTTATAGTTTTGATTATTTTGTTTTCTAGCCAATGCCAGCTTCCTAAGTCATAATTGCTTTTTCTTTCCTAAGGCCTCAAACTCCTACTTGTTAAGGAGGGCTGATGGGGGAGGTGAATGACATGTGAGAATAATGATTCTCTTTGTACTTCCAACCAGGCTGAGGAAGGAGATTTGGGGGGAGAGACTGGGGAGGTACACAAGTGTATGTCCCTTAATCTAGAGCCCCATTCATTACTAAGCGCTCATGAAGAGTCACTGGTGTACATGTTCAGGCACAGGAAAAACAGTGGTGAGCGTGTCCCTGGAGTTCTCAGTCTCCTGCCTCATTACTAAAGCTGAAAAATCATGTTTCCCAAATAATGACATGAATACTTAGGTGAAACATCAGTCAATAATTGAAAGAATTAATACAAGGACATAGGAAAGCATACTCAGTGGATGTCTGCTGTGTGCAGCAACATCATTTATCATATGTGATATGAAAACGTTAATCTCCACAGTTCTCAGTCTACCTTCCTCCCCCTCCCCCTTTCCTTCTCTGTGTTACAAACAGCATCCACCAACATAGCACGACGGGATACAGGAGTATTTCAGATAAAGACGTAGTTGTTGCAAGTAATCGTGCTAAAATAAAAAAATAGTAAAAGATAATACCAGAGAAGGCAATGGCACCCCACTCCAGTACTCTTGCCTGGAAAATCCCATGGATGGAGGAGCTAGTAGGCTACAGTCCATGGGGTCGCTAAGAGTCAGACACGACTGAGCGACTTCACTTTCACTTTTCAGTTTCATGCACTGGAGAAGGAAATGGCAACCCACTCCAGTATTCTTGCCTGGAGAATCCCAGGGATGGGGGAGCCTGGTGGGCTGCCGTCTATGGGGTCGCACAGAGTCGGACACGACTGAAGCGACTTAGCAGCAAAAGATAATACTCGAGAATTTACACTGTTCTTAGTGCTTACTATATTTTGTTTAACATTCACTACAAACCTTTGACATAGGTATATTTTTTATACCCTGGTGGGCTGCCGTCTATGGGGTCGCACAGAGTCAGACATGACTGAAGCGACTCAGCAGCAGCAGCAGCAGCAGCATTATACCCAAGACACAAAAAGTTTGAATGAATTGCCCAAGGTCACACAGCCAGTAAGTGACAGGGCTGGGATTTGGACTAGAACAGTCTGGCTAAAGGGCCTGAAATGCTAAACATGATACTGTGAAACTCTTGGCTAGCATCATTTATTCTGAGCCATCAAATGAAACATGAAACATGAAAGTGAAAGTCACCCATTCGTGTCCGACTCTTTGCGACTCCATGGACTATACAGCCCATGGAATTCTCTAGACCAGAATACTGAAGTGGGTAGCCTTTCCCTTTTCCAACCCAGGGATCAAACCCAGTTCGCCCACTTTGCCAATGGATTCTTTACTAGCTGAGCCACCAGGGAAGCCCATGTAGAGAATATTATGACAGAGACATTTTAATTGGTAAACACATTTGGGCTCATACAAGATATTATGATATGTATCTTCTGGTTTGACCACAGAGATACTAGCTCTCAATACTCTTTCATAACTTTATAGTTGCCTCATACATATATAATCCCTGAAGTGAGACTTCTCTTATGAGCATCTTGGATATGCTACTGAAATATATTAAATATCTTCTAGAAAGAAATAAGTAGGAAATGAAATTTGGAGATAAATATTCAAATGATTTTGTTTGTAAGACACTGCAAATTATATTATTTTTATCAAATCACAATACCATGAAAACTCAAATTTGAAGAATCTTAGATTTCCTCACCATTTTCCTTTCTGCCATTATTTTTTGGGGGTTAATGATCCAAAGGCAGTGGTAATTTCCCTAAGAATTTTAAGCTTGTGAAGATCTCAGAAGTAACTGCATACATTTTTGAATGCTAACCTTATTATTTTACTTTTCTTCAAAGTATTTTCTCTTTCCCAAAAGCCTTTATGCCTTTATGTTAGCTTGTTAGAGATTAAGGTTTTTCAATGTTTCAAAAATGCCACGTCATGACGACATGTTATAAATGGCACGTTTGCTTCAATGCCTGCATTTAGCAAAATACCTCTTAGTACAGTTCATGAATCTCACTGCACAGACTGGGAAAGGGATGCTGTCACCAAAAGGTATTCATTATATCTCAAGAAGGCAATATGAAGTCAAAGAAAGAGACCAATTTCTTGACACTTTACATAAAGGAGAAGGTCCTCAGAGACGTTTGGCTGAGATCTGCAACATGCATGCTATAATTAAAATTATAACCAGGGGTTCATGATTTTCTACAGATACTGCAAGCTACATTAATTGACAAGGCAGAATTTCAAATTAGCAAAGTACTGTAATCAAAATGCTGCTGCTGCTGCTGCTGCTGCTAAGTCGCTTCAGTCGTGTCCGACTCTGTGCGACCCCATAGACGGCCGCCCACCAGGCTCCCCCATCCCTGGGATTCTCCAGGCAAGAATACTGGAGTGGGTTGTCATTTCCTTCTCCAGTGCGTGAAAGGGAAAAGTGAAAGTGAAGTTGCTCAGTCGTGTCCGACTTCTAGCAACCCCATGGACTGTAGCCTACCAGGCTCCTCTGTCCTTGGGATTTTCCAGGCAAGAGTACTGGAGTGGGGTGCCATTGCCTTCTCCGGTAATCAAAATGAGGAGGTTTATAATTAAATGTGCTTACTAGGGAGGGTCACCAAGTGACACAAAACCAGATTCCATCTGCGACTGTTGTCCTTCAATGATTAGAAACCCAATTGTGATGTAACAATTTCACCTGAAGTATTAACTTTAATGATTTATTAGTCGAGAATTCTAAAGACATAAGCTATGAACATAGCCAAGTGTGTAGCATGCTGAGTTTAAATCTCTGTACAAAGCAGAAGGGCAGTGGAAAATTTTGTTATATTGTGTATTTTATGTGTATGTTTATATATATATATATGTATGTATGTATTATTATGGATGTGAATCCAAAAATTTCACTTGGATTTTTCATAACATCTTACAAAAACCTGAATGAACTTTTTGGTCAACTCAACATCTGCTACATAAATATATAACATTTATATCTATGAAGTATATTTTATATCCTTATAAAACATACATTACATAGTATTAAATATATATATTTTGTTATTTTGGGAATACAAATGAATGGAAAACATTAGCGATCAAGAAAATGGCCACTCTTCCTTCTGTCATTTAATTTGCTTTGTTTTTTCTTTTTTTCCTGTTAATAGGAGAATATGTTGGAGGAAAACCAGAAGGTTCAGAGCCATTCACAACGTTTAACAGCTTTATAGTTTCAAGTTTCAAGCAATTCTTTTCCAGAGTCCTCTGCTAGATTTATAATAGAAATGCAGATTCAAAGGGAATGACAAAAACTTGCCTGATTGCCAAAAGTGTCTGTGTGGAAAAGACAAAGGTGAAGGAGATGGAGAGTAAGGAAAACACTTCTCTGGTCCAAGATCTCTATTCCTCTGGTTCTCTGATCTCAGCACCTGCAATTATTTTATATTTTCTGTCTCTCTCACCCAGTAGAATGCATAGTACATGAGGGTAGGGACACTCTTATCTTGCTCACCATGGAACTGAATATAGATAGAAGATGTTTATATCAGAAAATTCTTTGTACTACTTCATGTCCTTTCAGCCTCTCCTTCTTTCCAGCCACAAGATTCCATCAGCTTCCCCTACCTGTGATGTGTTAACATCCCACATTAGCCAGTGCCACATACCTTTCTGACCCAGGGCTTCTCTGCACCAAGCTACAGCTGGTCCTCACCCTGAAGGAAGTTTTGATCAACTGGACAAACCCTTCCAAGAGTGAGGATTTGAGTTCTGCAGGGAGAAGATTATACTGAACCCTTTCCTTACCACTTTCCTCTCAATTCTACCTCTTATTCCAGTCCCTGTTCCATTCAAGAAACCAAATCTGTACAGGTTTAATTTGCCAGTATTCACCTTGGCCATGATGACCTATTTCTTAATTCCTGCCTGAAGGCCTTTCTAATGCCACAGTATGAGTTTACGGGGTGAGAACCTTCAAACACACACAAACCAGAAGTATGAGCTGTTGAAAACCTTGCCAGTGGAAGGCAGAATTCGATAGATAAATGTTTCTCCTTTTCATCTCTGGAGTGCACAGTCCCATGAAACATTCATAGGGTTCCTCAAACAGTCTCAGAGGACTAAGCTCTGGATACAGGCAGTAATGGCCATCTCAAAATGTACTCTTGGGACTTGGAGTTATTTGACTCCACTACTTCCTCACTGCTGCTCCCCGGGGTCACTTCCATTAATACTTAGATTGCTGAATGCACATTTTCATCTCAGACTCTGAATTGGGGTCAATCCAGACTAGGAAAGAGTTCAGTATACATTCACTGAATAAACAAATGAACAAACAATAAATATTAGTCTCCAAATTCCCTGAACAGTCCATCTTTCTTCCTACTCTTTCTCTGTTCAACCTTAGTATGTTAGTATTCTCCAGACTTCTTTCACTCTCCTTCTAGGCAAATAAACTTATTCTGAGCATTCCCATATATAGCAAGGCTATAACTTATCACCATTCTGACTTTATCTCTTACCCTGTACCCTCTCAGAAACTCTAGAACTATTTGCATGTGCATGAGCACATCAATATACAGTGAATATATATATACACATATAATTTCCTTGTTTTTCCACTTGAGTGCCCCACAAACACTTCAAATTCATTATATTTCAAGAAAAAATCATTATCTTCCTTCTGAAATCTAGTCATCTTCTAGGTTCTCTATGTGGAGGAATGGTGGTACCATCCACTCCACTCCACAAGTCAGAAATTCAAATCTTTCTTTCTTCTAATCCATCATTGCTGCTGCTACTGCTGCTAAGTCGCTTCAGTCGTGGCCAACTCTGTGCGACCACATAGACGGAAGCCCACCAGGCTCCTCCGTCCCTGGGATTCTCCAGGCAAGAACACTGGAGTGGGTTGCCATTTCCTTCTCCAATGCGTGAAAGTAAAAAGTGAAGTCGCTCAGTCATGTCCGACTCTCAGCGACCCCATGGACTGCAGCCTACCAGGCTCTGCCGTCCATGGGATTTTCCAGACAAGAGTACTGGAGTGGGGTGCCATTGCCTTCTCCATAATCCATCATTACCAATATCCAATTAGTTACAAAGTCCTATCCATTCTCTCTCTTTAATTTAATGTAAATTTCTCCCCAATTAACACTTATACTACTACTTCCTTAAATTAGAATGTTTGTACTGCTGCAATAATATCATAAGTAGTTTCTCCAAGTTCCTTCCCAAGCCTGTAGCCTCATATAGTGAATTTCCTAAAATTATTATAATTTTATTGTTTTAACTCCTTAGTGGTGCCTCATAGCCTCTAGTTTAAAGCTGAAATTTCTTAACCAAGTTTTCAAAGTCCTTGATCACATGGATCCTGTCTACTCACACTCTACTACTGTTCCTATAGTACTTTTATATCAATCAAATAAAACTCCCCAACAAGCCATACTTCTTTTGACTTTTGTGTCTTTATATATCAGATGTTTTTCCTGCAACATTCTTCTCTTTAACCACCCCTACTATATGTCATTTTTCAGGAAGTAACTCAAATCTTACTTCCTCTTAAAAGATTTCACTCATTTCTCTCACATCTTCTCAATCCCATAGCTAGATTGAGTGTTATTCCTTATCACAATTTTGTCCCTTTAGTACTTTACTATTTAGTATCTTCTCTGATGGCATTATTGAAAAGTATATTAACTATTGATTTTCTTAATTTTTTTAGACAACATGCATCTTTAGGTTAGGGACTTATCAACTTTGTATTTTTGAGCTACATCAGAGTGTCTGAATATAATAACTCTTCAATGTCAACTAAGTAATATAATCAATGACAATAGAAGCTACTGACTGTGTAATATTTTCAAAAGTACACTCTAAACTAGTTATTATTTCCCACCATTTTCTGGAAAAATAAAAAGAATTTTAGAGAGAGAGTTCCTTAAATACACAGCTGGGAAACAGCAAAACCATTTGCAAATCTATGTCTATGTGAGTACAAAGCCCACATCCTTAATCTATACCACATTATCCAAATCCCCAAACAAACTGTGTATGGAGAGGAAAGAGTTAGTATTATGACAGGTAATGGAGGAAAAAAGATAAAACTTAGGCCACCACAAATCTCTTTATTTCTATTCATATTACTGTTATTTCTTTCCTATTGGCTTATATTATTTAGAGAAAAGAGCTACCTGTCTCTTAACAAGCTACACTGAAAGCAAAATCTTCAAATAACAAATTCCCCAAATTCATCAAGACCTACTCTGTCTTACTTATTATTGCCAAGCTTTGTATGATCAATAAGTGGCTTGACCTGAAACACAACTATTTCCTTTTTAATATTCACTATTCCTCATAATTTGACAAATAGAAAATAAATAGACCAAAAAAATTTGTTAAGTATCAAAGAAAATAGGATCTAACACAAGTGAAAATAAAGACACATTTTTCACTTTAGAAAAGATCTTTGCTTGTCAAGCTGGTCAACGTAAGTAAAAAGAATAGCTTAATTTTTCTATTATTTTCTATTAAAGCAGAAGTTTTGTTCTCAACCAAAAGTGGCATTTGTTTTCGGCACTCTGTTGTCCCCTTTTGTTTTCTAGGTACAAAGATTTAAAAGTTCTTTGACAAGCAATTCAAACAGTGTAGACATTCACAAAAAAGAGGGTGAAATGAAAATAATGTGACAGTTATTTTCCTACTGTACGGATGTGCTTGGAACTATACCATGGAAAACAACCTTAACATAGATAATAAGTCCTAGATGAGGGTATACATTCTGAAATATTTAAGGGAACTGATAAAGCAAATTACTGTGAAAGCATAAGAAATTATTTGATATATTGATTAAGAAATGAATACAGGACGGTTAGTTGATAAATAATTATAGAAAAATATCAATTGTATAATCTAGGTGATGAGCCTAAGAGTGTCCACGTATAACTCTTTCAATTTCTCTGTATTTTGGATAATATTCATAATTAATGTGGAAAATATTCAGTGAAAAAATATAGTTGATCCCATTCATATTTTTGTACATAAGCAAGTTCTCAGATTCAGAATTCATGACTAAAGAAAAATCTGGATTCCTATGAGGAAGGATCACTCAAAACTATGATAAGTATATTCACCAGTAATTTCCTCCATTCTTCCCGAAAGAAATCTAAAGCCATTTACTTAGTTAAGCATGTACTGGAGAAAAGAAAATACCTCCAAACCTTGAGAGATATTTGTATATGGGGTCTATATTGGCACTGATATTTGGGGACTAAAATGCTACCATTGTCCCCTAATAGAATATGAATATATGTTACCTAGGATATAAACTTTATCTTGCAGCAGATTCAGCTCATATTTGTGGTCATACCCAAAAGTTACTCTCCAGTCCCTAAATGTATAATTGTACTAGACATAGTTAATAAATGGTAGAATGCTTACATTAGTTCCTTAAACGGTATCATAAGAGAAATAACAAAGAAAAAGATGAAGTGGAAGCCTCTAGAACTGCCCCTCTACCTCTCGTCAAGATAGTAAATAATAGTAACTAATAATATATTGTCAAAGGAATCAAAGAGATTAGTACCACACTTATGACATAAAATATACAGACATACTGGTCCCCATAATATTTCACTTAATTCAAAAGTCTGACTCCCACAAATAAATCTAGAAACTCAAACCAAGTAAAGGTCCAAATTTCAGCTTCTGTGTCAAATACAGAATCTATACAACAGCAAATTAACACAGCCTCCAGTACATGTTAAGTGGCTGTTGATTTAATGAATGCATTATTTTTCATCCCTATCAATAAGTAGGATCAGAAATAGTTCACATTCAACTAGAATGGACAACACTGTACATATACCCCAAGGCTGGTGCAAATTTATATAGTTTCTTTGAAAATAGTCCAAAGTGACTAGAGCCATATAAACGTGCCACACAATATTACATCAGCGATTGTATCAATGACATTATGTTAACTGGATTAAAATAAAAATTAGAGGCTCAGGTAAGACAAACGTGCTCCAGGAGTGGAAAATGCGCTCTGCAAAGATTCAACATTATGCCTCATAAAGTTTTCAGGCAACACGAGCCTGTGGCATGCTGTGCCATCCCCTCAAAATAAAGAGGAAAATTTGGCATCTCAGATCCTCCAAAGAGAGGCACACGATGTCTGGTTCACATTTTCAGATTCTGGAAACAGCATATTCTACATTAAGAAAAGAGTACTCTGACTTACTTACTGAATGACAAGGATGACTGCTGGCTTTCACTGGAACGCAGAGAAGGAACAATCCCTCGGTAGTTTCAGGCTGTGATTCAAACAGCTTTGGTCCTTGAGATAACTAGAAAAGGAAAAGAAGACATGAGGAATTTATAGTAAGTTCCAACAACAGAAAATTCTGAGGTTTCTAGAGAAGTGTTATATATCTACAGCATAGAAAGGACAGTCTCTTTCTCCAGTGCTGGGAAAACTTGATAGCCACATGTGAAGGAAATAAATTGAACTCCTATCTGACGCCATATGCAAAAATTAACCCCAATGGGTTATAGAGTTGAAAGTAAGACCTGAAACCATGAAATTACTAGAAGAAGGATAGGTGAAAATCTTCATGATATTGATCTCAGCAATGGTGATGAGATAGGCTGGGACCTGGGACACTTTGCTGCAAATGTTGCAATGATTGCACCTGGACAAACCTTTCCTCAAACAACAAAAATACAAAGAAACTATGCTGTTGTTCAGTCACTAAGTCGTGTCCAATTCTTTTACAACCCCAGGTACTATGGCCCACTAGGCTCCTCTATCCATGGGATTTCCCAGGCAAGAGTACTAGAGTAGGTTGCCATTTCCTTCTCCAAGGGAACTTCCAGGCACATTGATTGAACCTGCATCTCCTGCAGGTTCTCTCCACTGAGCCACCAGGGAAGCCCTCCAAAGAAACTATAAGAGACTGAAAATAACTGTGAACATGCACAGATGGGGCAAATTCTGGACAAAAGATACAAAAAGACCAAAAAATCCCAAATGCCACTTCTAAAAAGCTGGGAGCAAAAACAAGGTACTATACATGGCCCCTGTACTCAACACCACCTGCAGAGTGGGCACAACACCTAAGCCACTCCTCCAACTCAACCCCTGGACACACTGCTAACCTCATCCCATATAAGGAACAAGCTTGCCCCCTCAGGGAGTGAGCAAGCAAGGGATGCTCTTGTTCATTTTCATTCCCTCCCTGCTATAGCAGGGGCCCCAGTAAGCCTTGCCTAAATTTCTTGTCTCATCTCTAGTCAATTTCTATCAATTGGAGAAGGCCATGAACGCTGGTTAGCATTAGTTTCATGGATCTGATACTGAAAGTACAGACAATAAAAAGCAAAAATAGGCAAGTTGGACTACCTCAAACTAAAATATTTCTACACAGCAAAGGAAACAATCAACAAAATTAAAAGGAAGTGGACAGAATGGGAAAAAATATCTCCAAACTATATATCTGATAAGAGGTCAATATCTATAATACATGAATAACTCCTACAACTCAATAGCAGAAAACAAATAATCCAAGTTTTAAATGGGCAAAGGGTTTGGACAGACATCTCTTAAATAAAAGCAAACATATGGCCATCAGGTATATGAAAGAATGCTAAACCCCACTAATCACCTTGAAGTGTGCTTCAAAACCACAATGAGCACACATCTGTCAGGATGACTATTACCAAAGAAGACATTAAATACTGATGAAGATATGGAGCAACTGGAACACTTGCGCACTGTTGATGAAAATGAAAAATGGTGCAGTCACTGTTGAAAACAATAGGGAAACTCCGCAAAGAATAAGAAATTAAACTGCCATATGATGCAGCAGTCCTACTTCTAAGTATTTATCCAGAAAAATTGAAATCAGGATCTGAGAGAGATATTAGCACTCCTACACTTACAGGCACATCACAGTAGCCAACGTGTAGAAACAACCTAAATGTTCTACAGCTGAAGATATAAAGATTATGTAGTACGTATGTACAGTAGAATACTATTTACCGATTTAAAAAGAAGTAAAATTCTGCAATATGTAACAATATGGATGAACCTTGAGGACATTGTGCTAAGTGAAAGTTAGTTAGTTCAGTTGTTCAGTTGTGTCAGATTCTTTGCGACCCCATAGACTGCAGCATGCCAAGGCTCCCCTGACCATCACCAACTCCCGGAGTTTACTCAAACTCATGCCCATCACATCAGTGATGCCATCCAACCATCTCATCCTCTGTTGTCCCTTTCTCTCCTGCCTTCAATCTTTCCCAGCATCAGGGTCTTTTCAAATGAGCTGGTTCTTCTCATCAGGTGGCCAAAGTATTGGAGTTTCAGCTTCCTGTATCAGTCCTTCCAATGAATATTCAGGACTGATCTTCTTTAGGATGGACTGGTTGGATCTCCTTGCAGTCCAAGGGACTCTCAAAAGTCTTCTCCAACACTACAGTTCAAAAGCAAAATTCTTCAGTGCTCAGCTTTCTTTATATTTCAACTCTCACATCCATACATGACTACTGGAAAAACCATAGCTTTCACTATATTGTCCTTTGTTGGCAAAGTAATGTCTCTGCTTTTTAATATGCTGTCTAGGTTGGTCATAGCTTTTCTTCCAAGGAGCAAGTGTCTTTTAATTTCATGGCTTCAGTCACATCTGCAGTGATTTTGGAGCCCCTCAAAATAAAGTTTCTCACAGTTTCCATTGTTTCCCCATCTATTTGCCACGAAGTGGTGGGACCAGATGCCATGATGTTAGTTTTCTGAACGTTGAGCTTTAAGCCAACTTTTTCACTCTCGTCTTTCACTTTCATCAAGAGGCTCTTTAGTTCTTTGCTTTCTGCCATAAGGGTGGTGTCATCTGCGTATCTGAGGTTACTGATATTTCTCCCAGCAATCTTGATTCCACCTTGTGCTTCATCTAGGCTGGCATTTTGCATGATGTACTCTGCATATAATTTAAATAGGCAGGGTGACAATATACAGCCTTGACGTACCCCTTTCCCGATTTGGAGCCAGTCTGTTGTTCCATGTCCAGTTCTAACTGTTGCTTCTTGACCTGCATACAGATTTCTCAGGATACAAGTCAGGTGGTCTGGTATTTCTATCTCTAAGAATTTGCCACAGTTCGTTTTGATCACAGTCAAAAGCTTTGGCATAATCAATAAAGCAAAAGTAGATGTTTTTCTGGAACACTCTTGCTTTCCAGTAGTCATGTATGGATGTGCGAGTTGGATGGTGAAGAAAGCTGAGTGCCAAAGAATTGATGCTTTTGAACCTTGGTGTTGGAGAAGACTCTTGAGAGTCCCTTGGACTGCAAGGAGATCCAACCAGTCCATCCTAAAGGAGGTCAGTCCTGGGTGTTCATTGGAAGGACTGATGTTGAAGCTGAAACTCCAATACTTTGGCCACCTCACGCGAACAGTTGACTCATTGGAAAAGACCCTGATGCTGGGAAGGACTGGGGCCAGGAGAGGGGGACGACAGAGGATGAGATGGCTGGATGGCATCACCAACTCGATGGACATGAGTTTGGGTAAACTCCAGGAGTTGGCAATGGCCAGGGAGGCCTGGCGTGCTGCAGTTCATGGGGTCACAAATAGTCGGACACGACTGAGCGACTGAACTGAACTGAACTTGCTTTTTTAATGATCCAGTGGATGTTGGCAATTTGATCTCTGGTTCCTCTGCCTTTTCTAAATCCAGCTTGGACATCTGAAAAGTTCACGGTTCATGTACTGTTAAAGCCTAGCTTGGAGAATTTTGAGCATTACTTTGCTAGTGTGTGAGATGAGTGCAATTGTGCAGTAACTTGAACATTCTTTGGCATTGCGTTTCTTTGGGATTGGAATGAAAACTGACCTTTTCCATTCCTTTGGCCACTGCTGACTTTTCCAAATTTGCTGGCATATTGAGTGCAGCATTTTCACAGCATCATCTTTTAGGATTTGAAATAGCTCAACTGAAATTCCATCACCTGCACTAGCTTTGTTAGTAGTGATGCTTCCTAAGGCTCACTTGACTTTGCATTCCAGGATGTCTGGCTCTAGGTGAGTGATCACACCTTTGTGGTTATCTGGGTCATGAAGATCTTTTTTTGTATAGTTCTTTTTTGTCTAGTTTTGTATAGTGAAAGTGATCAGTCATAAAAGGCAAAATATTTCATGTTGTGTTCTCATCAGATAAATGACTGTTAAATGGACCTAATCCTAGATTTGCCTAATTTCAAATTCTATTCTTTCCACTAAAAATACTGCTACTCTAAAAAAATTTGGTTGCAGAATATTCTAATCTCATCAATATTTGTGATCTCTCTGAAGGAAGATTATATTAACAGGTGGACCTGGACGGCATACATAAATTTCAGAAAATGCTGAAAGAGTTAATGTGAATTTGGTCATGTATTATCCAACTCTCTTCAAGGCATAGAAATGTATATTTAATGTACAAGTGCTTTCCATTCCCAAGGGGATAATTACTGTTTTTAGATGTGATGTGGAAGAATTGTTAGGTCTTAATCCTTAGACAAAATGTCCCTTTGAAACTACCTAGTAACATTTCATATTTTTTTATTTTCCATAAAATTATTAGGCTTATAGCTGTGTTTCCTCAATGTGTTAACAAGAAGAAGCTATGTTCCAGATAAAGGTAATTGGTGCTCCAGTACCTGAGGTAGCATAGTTTATTATAAATAAAGAATTAGGATTATTTTACTCATCAATATCTCATGAATTTACTTGGTGAATGAGATTTTTTTAGGGGCCAATTCATACAGTTTCTAGACCTACAAACCTGAGGACCAGGTAACCAAGATTCCACATAAATAATACCCACCAGCTGGTGTTTTCTATGAATACTCTGACTAGACTTTGAACTCTATCTTACACTTTCACTGATTCAAGTTGAGTCTATTATTGTGATACTCTCCTTAATTATCCTTAATTGATAGACATAATTCTTTCCAAAGAATCAGCATTTGGCAACTGAAAACAATCAAGTACAATTCATGTCTCTATTAAAATAAGTGACACAAGTGAAACAAATTAGAAACATTAATCAACAAGATTGTGCTTCAGATAATGAGCTAAGATTTTAACTGTTTTCCAAGTTGATGGAAAAGCAGAAAAGAGTTTGGTTGTATTATTCTTATTATTGAAAAGTACTGAAATACTGTTATTGGTAAGATCAAAGAAGACAGAGTTATTGGGAGTGAGTGAGTGAAAGTCGTTCAGTCGTGTCTGACTCTGTAACACCATGGACTATCCAGTCCATGGAATTCTCCAAGCCAGAATACTAGAGTGGGTAGCTGTTCCCTTTTGGGACTGGACTATAAAGAAAACTCATACTATGTTAACAAACTATTAAAAAATATTCAAATCCAAGGTCCATATGCACCCTTAACTGATGTGTAAGCACTGATAAAATTATGAGCCAAGTCAGCCTCATCAAAGTGATTGCTGCTGTCTGGAATTTCCAGCCCCTAAAATGACAGAGAAAATCACACAACACCTATGGTGAAGCCCTAGATATGCCACATAATCACTAGCTTTGTGATCTTGGTTGTGTAGCTCAATCTCTCTGAGAGTCAGATTATTTTTTTTTTCAAATCTCTAAATGAGGATAGAGTACTTATCTCTCAGGGAGGATTATAGAAGATCATCCATATGTCTATTGTGACAGGTTAATACAGTTGCATTTCCTCTTGGGAACACAGCTAACTTCTATTTTCTAGCCTCTTTTACAGTTGAGTAGGGCCATGGGATTAAATTCTGAACGATGGGATGTTGGAGGAAACTACATATACCATTTCCAATACAGGCTCCTCAAATGTCCTCCACAACCCTCCAAGGAATATATTTTGACTATTAGACAAACCATTATGCTTTGCATACAGAGATACTGTTCATTTTAAAATGGGTGTAGATAATACTTAGAGTAAAAAATACAAGTTGATCTAAAAGAGTATCCAGATTCAGAGTCTGTTTGATTGCCTGGGTTTGATCCCTGAATCAGGGAAGAACCCCTGGAGAAGGAAATGGCAACCTGCTCCAGTATTCTTGCCTGGAGAATCCCATGGACAGAGGGGCCTAGCGGGCTACAGCCCATGTGGTCACAAAGAGTCAGACACAACTTAGTGAATAAAACAACAATATCACAGAGATATGGTTTATAGAATTTTTGCATGATGAGAAGTAGTCCTAACACTCAGAAATGTCAAGAGCTTTTGTATCAGAGGATGGAGTTTGCCGGAAATGTGTCTTATGAGTAGTATAAAGACAAATACAAATTAATGAGGCTTAATTCTCTCTGTTAAAAATAAGGGAACAGATTTACATACACTTCTTTTTCTCAGAGCATTTTCTTTAGAAAATTTGCATTTGTAAGTACTTTCTCTCCTCTTTAAAAGGTACATAAACCTTTTGAAAATTAGAACAAGACTTCTGCCAACTTAATGACCAAGAATGTCTTCCTTGAGGACCTGAAAGACATCTATTTGAAATGGAAACATAAAAAGATATAAAGCCCAACTCCCAGTTTCTATGGCAGGGTAGGAGCCTAACTGCAGTGAGTGCCTATTTCCAAGCTGTAAAACTATCTCCTGAAATAAAGATATGAGAAGTTATTTTTCTTCTGGTTGAATCCAATTAGTTAGTGCAGATGGTCACCCCAATTACCAGATGAATCTAGGAAGAACCACGTGTAATAAACAGTGCTGTCGAGTCCTCTCACCTGAGGATTAATTACTGTTTATCTTGAGAACATGTATGTAATGGACTCTGACTGCTTAACTCTATAAAAGGGTAATATTTCTTTCTGTCTTTGCCATTTAGTGGATTGCCTGTGACATACATCATATTCTTATGCTTATTCAATAATTGTTTTCTTCACTACCTTTGAGAGAGGTTTCTAGGTTGAGAGAAGATCTTACATTTAATTATATTTCCCCAATAGTTAAAAGGAAATTACTCTAAATATGAGCCCTGCATTTATTAGGCCAGGATTTAGATAAGCAATATCACCAGGTTCCATTACAGAATTTTTTCCCTCCCTCCCTCCCTCATTTCTGAGGTATCTTAAGCAAATCTTAATCATCTAACCACTATTTAGTATGTAATCAGCAGCTCCATACTTACCTATAAACTTTCACCCCCCACTTTTGATTATGGTCAGGCAATTAAAAAACATTTACCCATGTGATGATTATTTCATTTTTCCTGCATCTGACCTTTCCTGGTCATTCTCAGTTCTTCAGGTTTATCCCATTGAAAACTGGCTTCAGCCTTAGCATTCATGTTAAGTAGCTACCCTCCTCTGTTCCTGATTGTCCCTTCTGATCATCCATTTCTACAGTTGCTAATTATGGCCATGGGATGGAAATTCACATCCTCACACTTTAGCATTAACATCATTTCAAATAGCTCTTCCTTTACCCCTATTTCAGAATAAGAACAACTCCCATACTCAAAGAGATGCTATACTCACGTATTAGTGTTTATTTCATCATGGGAGGTAGAAGGTCCAAGGTAATTTCACTGTGCCTTGGGCAATCATTTTTATCAACAGGTCAGCACTACATCTCAATTGGCAATTATCAGCTGACATAGTCTCTTGAGTTCTAGCATCCTGTTTTCAAACTGTCACCAATATTGCAATATCCCACGTTTAAATGTCAGCAGTGCTGATAGAAAGATCTTACATGGGACATTGTACAGTAGGTGAAGTTCATTAGCAATGACCCTGTACTTATTTCCAAAATGAGATTCCCAGACAAAAGTAACACCCAAGAACATCAGCTTGTTTAACTGGACTTTTCTGTTAGGCAACGACTCAATCATGAAGGGAAGAAATAACATGTGTACTTTCAGAAGTCACTGACTTCTGAGTCATACTACTCCACAGTGATTTAAATGATGCCTAGGGCTGTTTCTGTGCTCAAGAAAAACCTCTTATTTTTGAAGCGTCAGTTGACAGTCTCATCAGGGAATACTGTATGTCTTTTTCCTGCTATTAGCAATAATATTAACAGAATTTTCTGACACACAAATCTTTTCACTTTAAGGTTTCACATCTAAAGCCAAGGTTCTGCTTCTGTTTTTTCATCATAATTTTAAATAACCATAAACATGTCACTACAACACTTTTGAGCTTTCTATTATTGATTCTGGAGTAGCAATTATAACTCCATAGCTCCTCAACATACACTCTGGTACAAACAAAGGAAAGCCATCATTTTTGTTCACTTGGAGATTTTTAGTGCAGCCATATATTAGAAAGGATGTCCAGGCATCTACCAATTATGCTACCCAATTAATATCTGGGTTCACTGAACCACTTAAAAGTCAATACAAAAAAAATGTTGTAAGAAATCATCTGTTGTAGAGAAATTGGAATTCCTGTGCACTGTTGTTGGCAGTGTAAAATGGCATAGCTACAATGGAAAACAGTATGAAGATTCCTCAAAAAGTTAAAAATAAAACTATCATATGATCCAGCAACTCTACTTCTGAGTATTTATCCATAGAAGTTAAAGAAAGGAAGAAAAAAAGAATTGGTATCCGTATCCCCATGTTCATTGCAGCATTGTTCACAAAAGCCAAGACATACAATATTTGATTATGTAGGTAACCTTTACAAACAGTCATTTTAACATCATCAAAATATGAATATGGTGCAGTGATTACTGTGGTTCATTCTTCATGCAGCCAGAGGCACTGACTGCTGAGGCTCATTGCCGGGTCCTTTCCCATGAGTTGCCTCCCACTGAAGGAAACTGTCTTATCCAAGTTTATACCCACTTCCTGCAGGCGGAATGTGTCTATAACTGGTTAAATTGGGTTGCAAAGGTCTTGGCCCCTTTGACTCAGCTGGTATTCTAAAGAGTCATGTCAGCTTCAAAACACTCCTTAGCATCAGCTGAAGCCTCTTTTGCAACTTCTCCCTGTGCCCAATTTTGTTTTATCCATCCCTTGCAGGCATTGTATCTCAGCACTCCCAATGTAATTTTTGTTTGCAATCTCAGTATCTTTCCCAGAGATCCTGACATACAGTATAAGGCATATTGGTTTAGAATTATTATTTTTCCTAACTATAAAAATTTTAAAACATAAGGAAAAGTTGAGAAAAAATACTACAATGACACCGTGTATCTACTACCTAGATTCTATATTTGCATTTTACTATTGTTGTATAACATGTCTATCCTTCTGTTTTAAATTCATTGTGAATAGCTGAATATTTAAGATACTAGCAATCATCATAAAATGTAAAACTGCAATGAAAATCGACCTCAGCAAAAATCAGCTACATGTTATCAAGATTTTTAAACTGCCTTGTCTTGTACTTATATAAGATGTTCAGCCAAGACATGCTTCAAGACACCCTGGGCCCTGCAGCCAACCGTTTCAAGAATCAGCCCACCCTCCAGTGATCAAACCCTGCTTTGGGACCCCTGGGCCCTACAACCAGACTCCAGGACATGTCTCCACCTGCCGTAGTTTAGCATTAACTCGAGGACCTGGCTTCACCCATCAGTTGGTGAGCAACAGCTTTGGAGACTTCTGGACCCTAACTCTACCCAATAGTAACCAGCACTATCCCCAGGATCCCCATGGGTTCCACAGTCAGCCACTTCATGACCCTGTGCCACCAACCAGCAGCCTCCACACAGGTAGCCAGCCAATCTTACCAGACCACCCACATAGCCTGCCACAAAAAAGAGACCTTCACAGGGGCAAACACTGCAGCATTTAGGTCTGGTGACAAGAGGGGAGTGTACGGCTGGGAAGCACAGGACAACTCCTACAAAAGGCCACTTTGTCAAGGTCAGGACATGTAACTAGACAATCAGTTGAAAATACAAAATAAAAACAGCAAGTTAGGCAAAATGAGGTGACAGAAACATGTTGCAAAGAAGAAGCAAGATAAAGTTCCAGAAGAAATAAGTGAAACGGAGACAGGCAACCTACCCAAGAAAGACTTAAAGGTAATAATTGTAAGAACGATCAAAAAAATCAGAAGAATGGATGCAGAGAGCACAAAGTTAGTAGTTTATAGCAAAGACTTAGGAAATATAAAGAATAACCAGAGATGAAGAATACACTAGAAGGAATCAACAGTAGACTAAATGATACAGAGAAATGGAGCAGCAAGCTAGAAGACAGAGTAGCAGAAATCACTGATGCTGAAAAGAAAAAAAAAGAATGAGAAGAAATAAGGACAGCTGAAGAGGCCTCTGAGACAACATCAAGTGTACTGATACTTGTATTATAGGGGTCCCAGATGGGGAAGAGCAAGAGAGAGGTTAAGTACATAATTGAAGACATATTAATAGTAGCTGAAAACTTCTTTAACCTGGAAAAGGAAATAGACATTCAAGTTCAGAAAGTGCAAAGAGTCCCATACTGGATTAAACCAAAGAGAAATATACCAAGACACATTGTAATTAAAATGGCAAAATTTAAAGATAAAAATATGAAAAGCATCAGGGAAAAGCAGTATGTTATATACAAGGGGATTCCCACGGGCTATTAATTGAGTTTTCAGCAGAAACTCTGCAGAGCAGAAGAGAGTGGAATGCCATATTTAAAGTAAAGTGATAAAAGGGAAAAGCCTACAACCAAGAATACTCTACCTCGCCAGAGTCTTGTTCAGATTTGATCAAGAAATCAAAAGCTTCACAGGCAAGCAAAAGCTAAAAGGGTTCAACACCACTAAACGAGTTTTGCAAGACACATTGAAGGAGCTTCTCTAAGTGAAAAAGAAAGGGAAGCAATGAGACACATGGTAATCAAAAAGAAAAAGGTCATTGGTAAGGGCAAACATAGGTAAATGTATGAAATCATCCACACAAAAAGCTAGTAGGGAGATTGAAAGACAAAAATAGTAAAGTCATCTGTATTCACAATAAGCAGTTAAGGGATACACAAAAAATTAGATACAAAAATATCAGAAACAGTAATCACGAGGGCAGGAGAGTACAAATGCCGAGTTGTTAAAAGCACTTGAAATTTAAAATCAGTAAATAATCACACACACACACACACACACACACACACACAAACTGCTACCTATAAACCTCATGGTAGCCACAAACCAAAAATCTATAATAGATACACACACAAGAATGAAAAACAAATCCAAAAATAACGATAAAGATAATTATCAAATTACAAAAGAAGAAGAAAGGAACAAAAAGTCCTACAAAACAATTCCAAATCAATTAACAAAATGCAATAGGAACCTACATATCAATAATTACTTTAAATGTAAATGGACCAAATGCTACAATCAAAAGACACGAAGTGGCTGAGTAGATACAAAAACCCATATATAAGCTACCTATAAGAGACTCACTTTAGATCTAAAGACACACAAACCAAAGTGAGGAGAATGAAAAGGTATTCCAAGCAAATAGAAATCAAAAGAAAGCTGGGATAACAATACTTAAATTAAGCAAGTGGATTTTTTAAAAAAAAGACAGAAGACCTGAATAGCCGTTTTTCCAAAGAAGGTATATAGTTATCTAGAAGGCATATGAAAAGATATTCAACATCATTAATCAGAGAAATGCAAATTAAAACCACAATGAGACATCTCCTCACACCTGTCAGAATGGCTATCATCAAAAATACCACAAATAACAAATGTTGGCAAGAAAGTAGAGAAAAGGGAGTCCTCATATACTGTCAATGGAAATATAAATTAATATTGCAAATAGGAAGAAAAGAATGAAAGTTTATTTAAAAAATAAAAATAGAAGTATCATATGGCTGAGAAATTCCACTCCTGGGTATTTATAAAAAAAACCCACTAATTTAAAAAAATACACACATTCCAATGTTCACAGAAGCATTATTTACAATGGTCAAGACACGGAAGCAACCTATGTGTCCCTCAACAAGATGAATGAGTAAAGATATGATATATACATATATCACTTGCAGAATCTAAGAAATAAAACTGCAACTTCTCCCTGTGTCCAATTCTGACTATAATAAAACAGAAACAGACTCAAAGACAGAGAAGAAACTTGGTTACCATTAGGGAGATGGAGGGGTGTAGGAGCAAAATAAGGGGAGGGGAATAAGAGATACAAACTTACATGTATAAAATAAATAAGCTACAAGGATATCTAGTACAGCAAAGGCAATATAGCCAATATTTTATAATAACTTAAATGGAATATAACTTTTAAATTATGAATCACTATGTTGTATGCTTGAATCATATTATTGTAAATCAACTATAACTCATTAAAAAAGAAAGTATTAGATATTAAAATATGTGAAATTCACAATTGCAAGACTGCTTCTGAAAAATATTCAGAAAGAATTTTCTTCAGGTGGATACAGAGCATCAATTTGGGTGATTACATCATTGGCATTGCCTCTCCAACACCATCTAGTCCAGGAGATTCAGAGGTGGGAAAGTTAGTAACAGTCGATGGAGGGGAGTTAATAACTTGGTCACATTGTTAGAGCAGCTGTGCCTAGACATAGGATCTAAACAAAGGAATTTGTTCCTCCACAATCTCAATTGAAAATGAATCCCTATTCATGTCTTCCACCCATTTTTGATTAGGTTAATTTTTTTTATATAGAGCTTCTTGAGCTGTTTGTATATTTTGGAGATTAATTCTTTGCCAGTTGTTTTGTTTGCAAAGACATACAGATGGCCAAGAGGCACATGAAAAGATCCTCAACATCACTAATTATTAGAGAAATTCAGATCAAAACTACAATGGGGTATCACCTCATACTGGTCAGAATGGCCATCATTAAAAACTCTACAAACAATAAATGTTGGAGAGGGTGTGGAGAAAAGGAACCCTCATTCTGTTGATGGAAATGTAAATTGATACAGCCACTGTGGAGAACAGTATGGAGTTTCCTTAAAAAACTAAAAATAGAACTACCATATGACCCAGCAATCCTATTACTAGGCACATACCCTGAGAAAACTGTAATTCAAACAGACACATGTACCCCAACATTCACTGCAGCAGTTCTTCACAATAGCTGGGACATAGAAGCAATCTAAATGTCCATCAACAGATGAATGATAAAAGAAGATGTGGTACATATATACAATGGGATATTACTCAAGCCATTCAAAGAGTGAAACTGGGTCACTTGTAGAGATGTGGATGGACCTACAGTCTGTCATACAGAGTGAAATAACTCAGAAAGAGAAAAACAAATATCAAACATTAATGCATATATGTGGAATCCAGAAAAAATGATACCGATGAGCCTATTGGCAGAGCAGGAATAGAGATGCAGATGTAGAGAATGGACATCTGGGCACAGAGGGTGGGGGATGAATTGGGAGATCGGGATTGATGTATGTGCACTGCCATGTGTAGAACAGCTAGCTAGTGGGAACCTGCTGGATAACTCAGGAAGCTCAGCTCTGTGTTCTGTGGTGACCTAGATGGCTGGGATGGGGGAGGGGTGAGGGGGAGGGGTGAGAGGGAGGTCCAAGAGGGAGAGGATAGGTGTACACATATAGCTAATTTCCTTTGTTATACAATACTGTAAAGCAACTCTACCCCAATTTACAAAAAGACAAATGAATATCTATTTAGCCTGCCTCACTAATATGCAGTATAATTAGCATAGGAGCAATCTACCAGCTGCCATTGCTGAAAAAATGTTTCTGTTCTAGAATGTTAAGCCTTAAAGCACAATTACTAAAATTATAACAAGATTTCAATTCTTTGACTTTAATAATATTTCAGATTTATTTTTGCATTTGACATGTTTTTTCTATAGTATGTTATCTATCTTGGCCATTTGGTGATTTTAACATTTGACCATTCAACCTTCAGCTGAAATATGTATTCAGTACTCCCCCAGTGAATTTGATAGACTGTTTTCCCCTTGTTAAGATGTCAGACTGTTTCTATGT
Source organism: Giraffa tippelskirchi (assembly GCF_054371585.1). Lineage (NCBI taxonomy): Eukaryota > Metazoa > Chordata > Mammalia > Artiodactyla > Giraffidae > Giraffa > Giraffa tippelskirchi. The sequence continues at coordinate 75,536,361 of NC_137275.1, read as the reverse complement.
TGAAAAACTCTATATTTTTATATTTAAAAATTATTTAATATTCCTAGAGAAGCCTATGCTATTTTACTAAGAAGCTTCAAACACTTTTGAAAAGCACTATTAAAGTTCATTCTCTCAATTACAGGCTTCCCGTAAAGAATCCACCTGCCAATGCAGGAATCGTGGGTTCAATCCTGGTCTGGAAGATCTCCCAGAAGAGGAAATGGTAGCCCACTCCAGCATTCTTGCTTGGAGAATCCCATGCACTTAGGAGCCTAGTGGACTAAAGTCCAGAAGGTCACAGAGTCAGACACAGCTGAGAAACTGAGTATGCACACACTTGCAATCATCCCTTTTGGAGTTAGTGTAAGAATCTGTAAAACTTCAACAACATTGAAAATGTCAACCAGATTTTTGTTTTATTAATATTTTTGAGACTATGTACACTGATTTTATAGCTTATGTGGAATAATTTTTGGTTTTGAAACTTGCTGAAATAATATTTTTCCTACCTTTTCTAGACCTCATGGTTTGTATACAGCTATATTTTTTATTTTGTCAATTCAGACAACGAGTCAAAAATCGGCTTTTAAATGTATAGATTTACTAATTAAATATCCAATACTCACCAGGTGTGGAAAATGAAAAAGAATGAACCACAGAGTACTTGTAAGAAAAACGGGATGTTTGTACAACAGGAAAGATGCTGCTGTGAGGACTGTTTGCACAATGAGCCCTGACTCACTCTCTTATTTGGAGCAGGTGTACATTTGGGCAGCAGCTTGTATCCATTTTTGAGGCTCTTATTACAAACAGCTGGACAAATATTAATACCTTATGAATCTCAGGAAAGCAACTGGAAGAGAATGCCTGATGGAAATAAATTATACAGAGGACAAAGGGTATTTGACAAAAGTACAGACATAGGGAAAACTGCCAGTTTAAACAGGAAACAGAGAAAGGGAATGTAATGCTTCCTGATATGAAAAGAGACTTTGTTGTCCAAAAGGAGACTCATCTTCTAAGTGAAAAAGTGGTTAGTAGTTAGAGCTAGCTGACCCTAAGTGTAACAGTTTTATTGACGCAGAAGGAAATCACAAGTCCTGACTACATTTGATAGGTGGTTTTCAAAGAAGCTGTTGATACTGAAGGGTGTCAAAATGGCTTCATGAGAGCGCTTGTACTTTGTTAGATTATCAGTGCACACACAGACCATTAAGTGTACAAAATCCTCTTTTGCTTTTAAGCAAAATCTGTTTTAACTAATGGGACAAAGACGGTTCCATCTTGCCCTTGACATAATGGAGATGTAACCCATTTTCTGAGTAAGGTATATTGGCTCTTCAGAATAACAATAAATTCTACTCTGTACAAAAGAAATCTGAACTTTTAATTTCTTGTTGAGAACCAAACAAACAAATGGAATACTTTTAGTCCTATTGTGGTACAACCACACTTCCTCATAACAACTTTCTGGTAGTGAGTACTGGCTCACAGTTCGTTTTAGAGTGGTAATAATTTGTATCAAAGGTTCACCAATAACCTTACTCAGCTATATGCTATGCTATGCTATGCTAAGTCGCTTCAGTCGTGTCCGACTCTGTGCGACCCCATAGACGGCAGCTCACCAGGCTCTGCCGTCCCTAGGATTCTCCAGGCAAGAATACTGGAGTGGGTTGCCATTTCTTTCTCCAGTGCATGAAAGGGAAAAGTGAAAGTGAAGTCGCTCAGTCGTGTCCGACTCTTAGCGACCCCATGGACTGTAGCCTACCAGGCTCCTCCGTCCATGGGATTTTCCAGGCAAGAGTACTGGAGTGGGGTGCCATTGCCTTCTCCGCTCAGCTATATGACTGGAGTGTAAAATGGCTAGGGCATTTCTAGTAGCCCAGATGTCAAACATGAGTGTCACCTTTTTGGTAGCACAAATATAAGGATCCCAAAGACCACAAGAGGAAAATTCTCCTTCTCTGCACAAAGCATTCACACTGTCAGAGTAGATGCAATTAGTAATTCTAAGAGTATATAGTCCCTAAGATTTTGGTTTGCCTGTATAAAATATATTTTAGCTTTTGTTGGTTCCAAATTTTGCCAGTTTTTCACATCTATGTTACAGTCATTCTAATTCTTTTACTTTTCAAACACTCTGATGCCACATTTTTTGAAGTAGGGAAGGCACATAAAGACAACACAAACACAATTCTCTTAAACAGTGATGGATTCAGGAATGGACGCCTAGATTAGACAATGCCTACTCAAGTGGTTCACCTTGGGAGACAGTAGCAAAACTGCTCCCAAACTATAACCTACATCACCTTGGACAACTGCCCTGCCTGAAATTAGACTCATAAAGATTCACTGGATGGAAGAGTTCAAGGCCCAGCAGATATCCTATGGCAGAGAATAATGCAGCAGGAAGTCTGCTGCAGGGTCTCCTAAGCATTCATAGGCGCACCCCAAGGGAGAATCAGTATTTGTTACCTTTCACTCAGAAGTCATCACCAAGGCAACTGTCACAGTCAAGAGAGGAAAAGACCAACCAACTCTAATTAAAAATCATTCAACAGACTGTTTCTCCCATCTCAGTTCTCTGTCCTCAATATACAAGAAAAAGAGATTCAAAAAAGGGAGGATAAGGAAAAGTCCCTAAATCAGAACTTATCCCTTTCCAATTCCAACTCCTTTGAGCCAAAAGTCTTGCTGCTGATGAAAGGAAGAGAAAGATTTAGACTGAAGATAAACTGATATTTAATAACTGAGATTGACAGGAAAGCTATGGAATTTGTCCCAAGATAACACTAAGGAATAGAAATGGAAATTCTACAAAGAATGGTTGAAGGAAGTGATTTTGTAAAAGAAAGATATTAACAACTTTATATCTGTGTCCTATCAAATTCACACTGTTCATTAATTTGTTTACACATTGTTATTGGTAGTTCATATTTGAATTAGTTTGTCTAATTATTTCCTCAATAATCTGACATAAAGTCACAGGGTAAATGGGAGTACTGATGAGAGAAGAGAACAGAAATAACTGTGAAATAGAAATGTAGTTTTAGGGGGACAGTCTGGTAATGACTATGTTAACAATCAGCTATTATGTATCAGGCATTTCATAAGCATCTTTCCAGAATCTTTACAACTTTGTCAACTAATTATTATCCTTCCCAACTTGAAAATAAAGATAGCACATCAGGGAAGTCAAGTTAATCATCTCAAGCAAAGGATCCAGAGTCAGGGCTTGAAGATTGAGGATTTCATTACCAGGGTCAATCTGCAGTCCTATATACCTCTAGAGGGGAGGAGGGCAGGAGTATTTGGGGGATGGTAGTGATGGGGGAAAAAAGAGAAGGTCAGTAACCCAGAGAACAAAAGGAAAACAGAAAGGAAAAGCAGGAATATGTTGGAGAAAACATTTTCTAACTTTATAATTACCATGATGACTAACTTGAAGTATCCAACCTCATTGTAGTTTATCCATGGAAAACAAAAGTAGTGGCTTAAAAACACATTAACACTCTTAGTGCTTTTCCTTTATCAGCCTACTTTTGGTTATATAGAGAGTAGGTTATATACTCTATATAGAAAAGTGTAGAAAGTCCTTTCTGTTATTTGGGTTCATTTCAAGTATTATGTTGCCAAACATCAGACATAACAGAAAGTATGACCACAAAAACACACCACTCAGCAAAATGCATTGTAGAATTTACACTGTTACAAAGAAATTTAATGCTTTCTTTCATTAATGAAATCAGGGCAACTATTTAAAGTCCTTTTTATAACATTAAAAATATAAAAATAACATTATTCTCTCTCTGGGGCCTAACATCCCCCTGAACATCTATAGGCAAACAGAATTTACAATTAGATTTTCCTATCAGTGAATTTATTTCATACTTACCAGTCCAGTCAAAGACTGTGTGCTCTCACTGTGTGTGTATGTGTGTATTTGCATGTGTATACATGTGTATTTTCATACCTGTGAAAAATTCTGTATCAAGAGCTGTATATACTACTATTTACTGAGTTAGGCAGATAAATCCAGACATCATATCAGAAGTAACATTCGCTCTGTCAAAATCACACTTCAGAGCTAGCTTCTCTATAAACAAGCATTGCTTCTACTAATAACTCTGAGACATGACATGACTAAAAATGAACCATAAGAAAATCAAGAAGTCACGTGACAAATAAACAAAAGGTCCAACATACAGTTGATACGATCTGTTCAAACTCCTTTTTTCTATGCAATTTATTATATGGAAATAATGTGAGGTACTCTCCATCTATCAGCTGCTCACCATAAAACAAATCATTCCCTAATCCTAGAAACATAAGAACTCTGAGTAGTAGAGGAATAATGGATGAACCTTGGTTTGAATTCAAGCTCTGTCCATATCAGTCAAGGGAGCTTGGCCAAGGTAACTAACTTCCCTGTGCCTCAGTTTCCTCATCAATAAAATGTGGAAGATAAGATCAATGTCACAGTGTTATTTATAGGTACATTGAGACAGAATGATCTCTGTTTGTTTCCAAGGCAAACCATTCAATATCACAGTAATCCAACTCTATGCCCCACCAGTAATGCTGAAGAAGCTGAAGTTGAATGGTTCTATGAAGACCTACAAGAACTTCTAGAACTAACACCCCCAAAAATGTCATTTTCATTACAGAGTACAGGAATGCAAAAGTATGTAGAGTTTTGACAAGAGAACACACTGGTCATAGCAAATACCACCATAGTTTGGCCCCAGGAAAATAACAGGAAGGGAACACAGCCCTGCCCATCAATAGAAAATTGGAATAAAGGTTTAATGAGCATGGCACCACCCATTACAACAAGAGCTAAGTTCCCCCTTGGTCAGTCTCTCCCATCAGGAGGCTTTCATAAGCCTCTTATCCTTGTCCATTACACGGCAGACAAACTGAAAACCACAATCACAGAAAACTAACCAACTGATTACATGGACCACAGTCTTGTCTAACTCAATGAAACTATGAGCCATGCTGTGTGGGGCCACCCAAGATGGACAGGTGAGGTTGAAGAGTTCTGACAAAACGTGGTCCACTGGAGAAGGGCATGGCAAACCAAAACTAACCAACTGATTACATGGACCACAGTCTTGTCTAACTCAATGAAACTATGAGCCATGCTGTGTGGGGCCACCCAAGATGGACAGGTGAGGTTGAAGAGTTCTGACAAAACGTGGTCCACTGGAGAAGAGCATGGCAAACCACTCCAGTATTCCTGCCTTGAGAACCCCATGAACAGTATGAAAAGGCAAAAAGATAGGACACTGAAAGATGAACTCTCCAGGTTGATTGGTGCCCAATATGCTACTGGAGAACAGTGGAGAAATAACTCCAGGAAGAATGAAGAGATGGAGCCAAAGCAAAAACAATACCAGTGTGGATGTGACTGGTGATGGAAGTGAAGTCCGATGCTGTAAAGAGCAATACTGCATAGGAACCTGGAATGCTAGGTCCATGAATCAAGGTAAATTGGAAGTTGTCAAACAGGAGATGACAAGAGTGGACATTGACATCAAATCAGCAAACTAAAATGTACTGGAATGGGTGAATTTAACTCAGATGACCATTATATCAACTACTTTGGACATGAATCCCTTAGAAGAAATGGAGTAGTCATCATAGTCAACAAAAGAGTCCAAAATACAGTATTTGGATGCAATCTGAAAAACAAAAGAATGATCTCTGTTCATTTCCAAGGTAAACCATTCCATATCACAATAATCCAAGTCTACAACCCAACCAGTAATGCTGAAGAAGTTGAATTTTAATGGTTATATGAAGACCTACCAGACCTTCTAGGACTAACACCCAAAAAAGATGTCCTTTTCATTATAGGGGACTGGAATGCAAAAGTAGGAAGTCAAGAAATACATGGAGTAACAGGCAAATTTGGCCTTGGAGTACAGAATGAAGCCGGGCAAAGGCTAATAGAGTTTTGCGAAGAGAACACGCTGTTCATAGCAAACACCCTCTTCCAACAACACAAGAGAAGACTCTACACATGGACATCATCAGATGGTCAATACTAAAATCAGATTGATTATATTCTTTGCAGCCAAAGATGAAGAAGCTCTATACAGTCAGCAAAAACAAGACTGGGAGCTGACTGTGGCTCAGATCATGAACTCCTTATTGCCAAATTCAGACTTAAAATCAAGAAATTAGGGAAAACCACTAGACCATTCAGGTATGACCTGAATCAAATCCTTTATGATTTTACAGTGGAAGTGACAAATAGATTCAAAGGATTAGATCTCATAGAGTGCCTGAAGAGGTACCAGAGGCAAGGATGAAGACCATCCCCAAGAAAAATAAATGCAAAAAGGCAAAAGGGTTGTCTAAGGAGGCCTTACAAATAGCTGTGAAAAGAAGAGAAGTGAAATGCAAAGGAGAAAGGAAAGATATATCCATTTGAATGCAAAGTTCCAAAGAATAGCAGAGAGACATAAGAAGGCCTTCCTCAGTGGTCAATGCAAAGAAATAGAGGCAAACAACAGAATGGGAAGGACTAGAGATCTCTTCAAAAAATTCAAGATACCAAGGGAACATTTCATGCAAATGTGGGCTCAATAAAGGACAGAAATGGTATGGATCTAACAGAAGCAGAAGATAAGAAGAGGTGGCAAGAATACACAAAAGAACTATAAAAATAAGATCTTCATGACCCAGAAAACCACAATGGTGTGGTCACTCACCTAGGGCCAGACATCCTAGAATGTGAAGTCAAGTGGGCCTTAGGAAGCATCACTATGAACAAAGCTAGTGGAGGTGATGGAATTCCAGTTGAGCTATTTCAAATCCTAAAAGATGATGCTGTGAAAGTGCTGCACTCAATATGCCAGCAAATTTGGAAAACTCAGCAGTGGCCACAGGACTGGAAAAGGTCAGCTTTCATTCCAATCCCAAAGAAAGGTAATGCCAAAGCATGTTCAAACTACCACACAATTGCACTCATCTCACACACTAGCAAAGTAATGCTTAAAATCCTCCAACTCAGGCTGGACCAGTACATGAACCATGAGCTTCCAGATGTTAAAGCTGGATTTGGAAAAGACAGAGGAACCAGAGATCAAATTGCCAACATCCGTTGGATCATCGAAAAAGCAATAGAGTTCCAGAAAAACATCTACTTTTTCTTTATTGACTATACCAAAGCCTTTGACTGTGTGGATCAGACCAAACTGTGGAAAATTCTCAAAGAGATGGGAATACCAAGACTACCTGACCTGTATCCTGAGAAATCTGTATGCAGGTCAAGAAGCAACAGTTAGAACTGGGCATGGAACAACAGACTGATTCCAAATCAGGAAAGGAGTACATCAAGGCTGTATATTGCCACCCTGCTTATTTAACTTCTGTGCAGAGTACATCATGCTAAATGCCAGGCTGGATGAAGCACAAGCTGGAATCAAGATTGCTAGGAGAAATATCAATAACCTCAGATATGCAGATGATATCACCCTTGTGACAGAAAGCAAAGAAGAACTAAACAGTCTCCTGATGAAAGTGAAAGAGGAGAGTGAAAAAGTTGGCTTAAAACTCAACATTCAGAAAACTAAGATCTTGGCATCCAGTCCCAGCACTTCATGGCAAATAGATGGGGAGACAATGGAAACAGTGAGAGAAGTTATTTTTGGTGGCTCCAAAATCACTGCAGATGATGACTGAAGCCATGAAATTAAAAGATGCTTGCTCCGTGGAAGAAAAGTTATGACCAACTTAGACAGTATAATAAAAACAAAGACATTACTTGGCCAACAAAGATCCATCTAGTCAAAGCTATGGTTTTTCCAGTAGTCATGTATGGATGTGAGAGTTGGACTCTAAAGAAAGTAGAGTGCTGAAGAATTGATGCTTTTGAACTGTGTGTTGGAGAAGACTCTTGAAGAGTCCCTTGGAAAGCAAGGAGATCCAACCAGTCAATCCTAAAGGAAATCAGTCCTGAATATTCATTGGGAGGACTGATGCTGAAGCTGAAACTCCAATACTTTGGCCATCTGATGTGAAGAACTGACTCATTGGAAAACACCCTGATGCTAGGAAAGATTGAAGGCGAGAGGAGAAGGGGACGACAGAGGATGAGATGGTTGGATGGCATCACTTACGCGATAGACATGAGTTTGAGTAGGCTCCAGGAGTTGTGATGGACAGGGAAGCCTGGCATGCTGCAGTCCATGGGGTCACAAAGAGTCTGACACAACTGAACTGAACTGAGAGAATATATGCATGGTGCTTAGCACAGAACCTTCACATGGGGAAGTGATCATGCTTGGCTGGTGAGCGTGCTCCCTTGGGAGCCAAACTCCTCTGATCCTCACGGGAACCAGACTCTGAAACGCACCAGCTTAGTTTCTCAGGGTAAGGCACTTAATATGCTATGTCCCTCTTTTCTCATCCGTAGAAGTGTGATAATAATAGTATTACCAAGTTGGTTGCATTAAATAAAACATTTTAAATACATTTAGTAACTTCACACAATAAAAGTTAGCTCTTATAACTCACCATGAAGTCAATGGTTAGTATTAATATCTGTTATCTTTTAAAAAACAGAGATTTTAGGAAGAAAAAGAATTTTGTTTTCAAAAACAGAAACAAAGAGCAAAATAAAATACCCATGGGAAATGACAAAATACCCCATAGCTTCTCCACTAACTCCATCCCTGTCCTGACCTGCAGAGACAGGGACTCACCAAAGTTTAACACTCAGAGGGTGAGAATTAGAGCTGTCCCCTCCCCACACTGGCTGCCACCTAGGGAGGCTCTTTCAGAGCTTTCAAAGAAACAACACTGCAGACCAAATGACAAGATTAATTCTGCCTTGTGGGAAGGAAACAGTTCCGTGTGTTCTGCCTCTCACCTTAGCTGTGGACCCATTACAGCACTTCCAGATCGATTTTTTTATCCTGTTCTAGGCTTGTCTTTCCTCTTAGTTTCTACTCCCTCAGCGCCCCACCCCCAGTCCAAGGCTACAGGCGAAAAAGCTTTATCCTGTCGCTATTGCTCAACCAAAGGTTTCCTGCCAAAATGGAAAACAACTGTTGAAGGGACAGAGTGTGCTCCTGCCCACACAGCCCCCTGACATCATAGGAACATGCCAGGCCCTTTTTAAGTTACAAAATGTGCCCTGGTACAAGGGAGTAATTTATACACAAAGGAAGGAAGGAGTCTTATTTCTGGACAAAAAGTAAAAATTTTATAATAAAACAATTGTCTATAATGGAAGGAATGAGTTAACTTGAAACATTAACTCAGAAAAACCAGTTTCATAAGTATCATGTGATCAACACATGCAAAGCAAACCCCTGGACCGATGTGCATATGCCAACAGGGTCACAGTGACTATCTCAGATATTTATCATTTTTTTCTCTAAGTCTCCATTTCTGTAGTTACCAAAATATGCAATTCTTTTATAACAGAACAGTAAGTTGAATTAATATTAGTGACAGCTAGTCTCCAGGATGGTCCCTAATGACCCTCACCTTTGTATAGACGCCCCCAGGCTGTGTCAGGGTTGGGCTGTGTGACCCATGAGGTTACAGCAGAGGTCACTTCCAAAATTAGATTATAACAGACTCCAGTTGCTGTCTTGGGTTCTTTTCTTTCTCATCACTTGATCTGAGGGAAGCCATTGCCATGTCATAAAGACTCTCAAGCAGCCTATGAAGTGGCCCACGTGTCAAAGAATAGAAGTCTCCCGCTAACAGCCAATAAGGAACTGAAGCCTGCCAACAAACCTGAGGTTCCCACCAGAAGTGCATCTGCAACCTCACCAGAGACTCTAAGCCAGAACCAGCCCGATTTCTCACCGTCTTCGTTTCTTGACCCTTAAAACTGTGTGATAATGAATATTCATTATTTCATGCTGTTACATTTTGGGATAATGTATTACTCAACAATAGTTAAACATTTTTCTATAATACTGAAGATAAGTAACCAGGTGGGGAACGTTGTTTTTTTTTTTCTTTCAGGTGGGTTGTGCACTGTCTCTTGTGAGGAGTGAGGTGAGTATTACTCGTTTTTTTTCATGAAGACACCAGGTTTGGAACAATTCTTCTAAAGTGAAAAATCAATTGAAAGAAGGACTTCAGAACTCTTTCTTCATTTATGTTCATATCTGTGAAGAGGAAATATTTTCCATCACAGATTATACCTAGACTGATAGAAAAATCTGAGGTGAATCTAAGTGTGGAAAAGAACTCTTAAGGTTAAAGTAATTTTGTACCAACTTGGGAATTTTATAAAAATAGCCTATGGCTATAATTTTATTGAAAACTAGACCAAAGGAGCAAATCCAAATTGAAAGCATTGGGTTATTACTTTCCTGCTCTGACAGCACAAGGAAATCATTCTATATCTGTAAGAGCCCTCGGGCTCTCTACTGACTAAATTGGACATATGAAGAGGTTGACTGAACATGGCCTTTTACACAATACGGACATTTCACCAAAACTTATCTAGAAGGTGAAGGCAGTTTTCTTTTTTTTTAATACCAATTATTACCTTGAGAAATAATAGAAATAATCTTTCAATTCCTTTTTTTTTTTGTCTCCACCCTTGGTATCTTTCCAAGGAGGCCCCAGCTTCCTTTTAAAGCAGACAGCAGATGAGATCATTAGGGTTTGCAATTTGTTGCTACCTGTTTGGCCATTTCTAGCACCTTATCTCTTGGGAAATGTAACAAAAGAACACACAACAATTTGGAATGGCCAAATCTTTTCATGTAGATCACTGAAAATATATTTTAAACATGTTTTAAAACATACTTTAATAATTTTAATAAGTAACTAGAAAGTATTAAAAAAAGAACCAGTCATAACTGTAGAATACAGTAACCGAAATGAAAAACACACTAGAAAGAATGAACTGTAGACTAAGTTATACAGAAGAATGCTAAGTGATCTGATGATAGAAAAATAGATATGGCTCTATTGGAACATACACAGAAAAACCTACAAATATTCAAAAATGAGAAAAGTTTAAGGAAATTTTCTAGAACATCAAGCATACCAAAATTCATGACAGTGGTCCCAGAAGGGAGAGAAAGAGAGAAGGGAGTTGAAAATGCATCTGATAAAATTATTTTCTCAATGATATAACTGAACTTATTTTTTATAGGTCCAAAGGCTTTTGGTTCCAGTTTGCCTAAAGCTCTGTTTTCCCTTATATTTTCTGTATGTATTTCCTCCAAAATTCATAATTTTTAAACTGCATCATACAGTTTATTTTGAAATGGACAGTGACCAAAATGATGCAAAACAAATACAATATTGTAAAGAAAAAAAATAGAAAATAAAGTAATTAAAAAAAAAAAGAATAAAAAAAATGTGCACCTGTATATTTCTAGGATATTGGGAAATGATGTTTAAAAGCATAGGGGTTGGGGGCCTACTTAAACTGTGAAGGGAACAGGATTATAGAAATTATCTTTGAGGTTAATTTCTCATTTAAATGCTTTCTTCTCTGCAATCACCCTCTGTGTTTTTTCAGCCTTCTAACTTTATTGAGGCTTTCAATGACTAAGTCAAAGACCTCTCCTGGTAAATGTCTCATTGCACTTGAAAATATGTGGGTTATTTTCAAATATCTTTTGATATTTATTTCTAACATAATTCTACATTGATAAGAGAACAGACTCTGTATGATCTGTTGAGTCTGGTAACAGACTCAATACCTTTAGACTACGAAAAATTTTTGCGCCTTATTTTATATACCTGAATATGTTCCAGTAGCTCCTAGTTTGTAGTATATGAGAACTTGAGTAGAGTTTGTATCCTACTGTTGTGTGAAAATTGTGTAAATCTTAATGATGTTGAATTGGTTCATAGTGTTTTTTAGGTCTACTGTATCCTTCTACTTCTCTGTATATTTGTTCTATTCATTTTTGAGGGTTGGATATTGAAATTCCAACAAAAAATCTTAATTTATCTACTTAAAAAATTGTAATATATATAGTGGAACAATATGTAATCTTGTTCTGTATTTTCCAAGTCTCCTGTAAATGTGCTATCATATTTTCATGATTGAAAAAAAAAAAAGAAAAAATATTGTGGCACATTTAAATTTGTGGAATGAATATATGTCAGTGATATTATTGTAGCTTGGTATGTACTTGTATAAATTAATGTGTAAATATTGTCAAAAGTCTGAATTTGAATCCTACACTAAATATACTTTCTGACTCTTTGGAGGAAAACTGGATGCATGGTTTTTGGAAGGCATCTGACAGTTCTGCACTTCAGTTTTCTCATATGTGCATTGAGGGCATTTGCTGAGCTATTTCTAAGAGACCTCCCTACACCAAAATTCTATTAGTCTGAGATCTACTCCCATCCTTCCTCTCATACTCCATTGAGGTAAAAGCCCCTTTGACTTCACAGCCATCTTCATCTTTTATTTAACAAGGGTGTCTGTGTTCTCCAGCCTGTTCTAAATGACTGTTAAAGAGAAATCAAATTCTTTTAGACCCTCAAGTCCTGATCGACTGAGACTTTTACATCCTAACAATAGCTATTTGATACAGTCACTGGATGAAGCAAAGTCTCTTCTTCTGTTGTTGTGGCTAAGTGACTGTGAGTTCAGCCAACCAAAAAGTCCATTTGATTGAGCAGTCTTAGTACTGGACAAGGTCCTACCCCAAGGTAATACATCCAATTCGAAGATAAGAGAAAATGTTGGCTAATCTTTTGTTAGAATCTCTGTGAATCTAAATGTCTTTGTTGATAACTTGGTAGGGGGTTGGGGGGAGCATGGTTTAGGAAGATTTATATTTTTAAAACATGAATTCTGTAGTATCTGAAACAAAAGCAGCAATCATTGAGGGATAAACTATATATTGATATTAGCTCTGTTTTACAAAAATCCATACAGTGAGAGAAACATATATATATATAGTGAATCTACATATAATGATGCAAAAATTTTGTATCTTAATAGCTATATGCAAGCATAAGATAAAATCAAGATATTATTCTCAACTATTAGTCAAATGACTTAGTGGAAGTAAGCTACTTTATGATAAAGGGAGTTCCACATTTCAGAAAGAAATATTCCTAGTTGGAAATGTATAAACAAGGCCAAAAAAATTCCCAAACAGCATTTTAAAGTATCTCTATGGTGAGAGGTTTTATTTATGAAGTTTTCAACATTTTCAAAGCATCTGAATACCAATTTTAATGGTTCATTGATATTATTAGCATCTTGTCCCATGTCCATTTCTGAAAGCTCAAAAGGTAGATGGCTAAAATCATGAAATTTTTAGCTGTCCTTAATAAGCTGCATAATGACTTTCTTTCACTTTTTTGTCTGACTCCTAATAATTCTTAAGTGTCTCTTCTCTGAAGTTTTTCCTAAACCTATTTCCCCAGCTGATTAATCACTAGCACTCTGTTTTATTTAAACAGAAAATGTGGATATACTTTTAACATGTATGCTTTAATTGTTTTCATATCTATCTCTTATGAGGTTGTCTTATTCATCTCTCTGTTCCTAATACCAAGCACAAAGCCTCGCACACAGTGTGGGCTTAATAAATACATGTTTCTGAACTGGTGAGAAATATGAAACCCAGAGAAAAGCTGTATTCAGAGATTACACAGCTCAATAACAGTACTCAGGCTAGAATTCAAATACACTACTTTTACCATAATGATTTTAACATAATCCATAACAGAACTGGGGAAACAGACACTTGGAGGGCACAACAGAACACTGTGTGCACCAGGCCCCAGGAGAAAGGACCAGTGACCACACAGGAGACTGATCCAGACTTGCCTGTGAGTGTCCAGGAGTCTCTGGCAGAGGTATGGGCTGGCGGTGGCCTGCTGCAGGGCTGGGGGCACTGAGTGCAGCAGTGTGTGCATAGGACCTTCTGAAGGAGGTCTTCATCATCTTCATTACCTTCACCATATTTGACATCAGGTCAAACAACAGGTAGGGAACACAGCCCTGCCCATCAACATAAAATTGGATTATAGATTTACTGAGCATGGCCCCGCCCATCAAAACAAGACCCAGTTCCCCCCTTAGTCAGTCTCTCCCATCGGGAAGCTTCCATAAGCCTCTTATCCTTTTTGATCAAAGGGCAGACAGACTGAAAACCACAATCACAGAAAACTAACCAATCTAATCACATGGACCACAGTCTTGTCTAACTCAATGAAACTATGAGCCATGCCATGTAGGTCCATCCAAGATAGACAGGTCATGGTGGAGAGTTCTGACAAAACGTGGTCTACTGGGGAAGGGAATGGCAAACCACTTCAGTATTCTTGCTTTGAGAACCCCATGAACAGTATGAAAAGGCAAAAAGATAGGACACTGAAAGATGAACTCCCCAGGTCGATTGGTGCCCAATACACTACTGGAGAACAGTGGAGAAATAACTCCAGAAAGAATGAAGAGATGGAGCCAAAGCAAAAACACCACCTAGTTGTGGATGTGATGTGATGAAAGTAAAATCCGATGCTGTAAAGAGCAATATTGCACAGGAACCTGGAATGTTAGGTAAATGAATCAAGGTAAACAGAAAGTAGTCAAACAGGAGATGTCAAGAGTGAACATCGACATTTTAGGAATCAGCAAACTACAAGGTACTGGAATGGGTGAATTTATATCTACTACTGTGGGCAAGAATCCCTTAAAAGAAATGGAGTAGCCATCATAGTCAACAAAAGAGTCCAAAATGCAGTACTTGGAAGCAATCTCAAAAACGACAGAATGATCTCTTTCATTTCCAAGGCAAACCATTCACTAAAACAGTAATCCAAGTCTATGTCCCGAACAGTAAGGCTGAAGAAGCAGAAGTTGAATGGTTCTATGAAGACCTACAAGACCTTCTAGAACTAACACCCAAGAAAGATGTCCTTTACATTTTAGGGAACTGGAATGCAAAAGTAGGAAGTCAACAGATACCTGGACTAACAGGCAAATTTGGCCTTGTAGTATAGAATGAAGCAGGGCAAAAGCTAACAGAGTTTTGCAAAGAGAAGGCACTGGTCATGCAAACACCCTCTTCCAACAACACAAGAGAAGACTATACACATGGACATCATCAGATGGTCAATACTGAAATCAGATTGATTGTATTCCTTGCAGCCAAAGAAGGAGAAGCTCTACACAGTCAGCAAAAACAAGACCAGGAGCTGACTGTGGCTCAGATCATGAGCTCCATATTGCCAAATTCAGACTTAAATTGAAGAAAGTAGGGAAAACAACTAGACCATTCAGGTATGACCTAAATCAAATCCCTTATGATTATACAATGGAGGTGACAAAAAGATTCAAGGGATTAGATCTGACAGACAGAGCGCCTGATGAACTATTGACGGAGGTTCGTGACATTGTACAGGAGGAAGTGATCAAGACCATCCACAAGAAAAAGAAAGGCAAAATGGTTGTTTGACGACGCCTTACAAATAGCTGAGAAAAGAGAAGCGAAAGTCAAAGGAGAAAAGGAAAGACATTCCCATTTGAATGCAGAGTTCCAAAGAATAGCAAGGAGAGATAAGAAAGCCTTCCCCAGCGATCAATGCAAAGAAATAGAGGAAAATAAGAAAGGGAAAGACTAGAGATCTCTTCAAGAAAATTAGAGATACCATGGGAACATTTCATGCAAATATGGGCACAATAAAGGACAGAAATGGTATGGACCTAATAGAAGCAGCAGATATTAAAAAGAGGTGGCAAGAATACACATAAGAACTGTACAAAAAGATCTTCACGACCCAGATAATCATGATGGTGTGATCACTCACCTAGAGCCAGGCATCCTGGAATGCAAAGTCAAGTGGGCCTTAGGAAGCGTCACTATGAACAAAGCTAGTGGAGGTGATGCAATTCCAGTTGAGCTGTTTCAAATCCTAAAAGATGATGCTGTGAAAGCATTGCACTCAATATACAGGCAAATTTGCAAAACTCAGCAGTGGCCACAGAATGGGAAAAGGTCACTTTTCATTCTAATTCCAAAGAAAGGCAATGCCAAAGAATCCTCAAACTACCGCACAATTGCACTCATCTCACCCGCTATTAAAGTAATGCTTAGATTTCTCCAAGCCAGGCTTCAGCAATACGTGAACCATGAACTTCCAGATGTTCAAGCTGGATTTAGAAAAGGCAGAGGAACCAGAGATCAAATTGCCAACACCCGCTGGATTATTGAAAAAGCAAAAGAGTTCCAGAAAAAACATCTATTTCTGCTTTATTGACTATGCCAAAGACTTTGACTGTGTGGACCACAATAAACTGTGGACAATTCTCAAACAGATGGGAATACCAGACCACCTGATCTGCCTCTTGAGAAACCTGTATGCAGGTCAGGAAGCAACAGTTAGAACTGGACATGGAACAACAGACTGGTTCCAAATAGGAAAAGAAGTACATCAAGGCTGTATATTGTCACCATGCTTATTTAACTTATATGCAGAGTACATCATGAGAAATGCTGGGCTGGAAGAAGCACAAGGTGGAATCAAGATTGCCGGGAGAAATATCAATAACCTCAGATATGCAGATGACACCACCCTTATGGAAGAAAGTGAAGAAGAACTAAAGAGCCTCTTGATGAAAGTGAAAGAGGAGAGTGAAAAAGTTGGCTTAAAGCTCAACATTCAGAAAACAAAGGTCATGGCATCTTGTCCCATCACTTCATGGGAAATAGATGGGGAAACAGTGTCAGACTTTATTTTTGGGGGCTCCAAAATCACTCTAGATGGTGACTGCAGCCATGAAATTAAAAGACGCTTACTCCTTGGAAGGAAAGTTACAACCAACCTAGATAGCATATTAAAAAGCAGAGACATTACTTTGCCAACAAAGGTCCATCTAGTCAAGGCTATGGTTTTTCCAGTAGTCACGTATGGATGTGAGAGTTGGACTGTGAAGAAAGCTGAGCACCAAAGAATTGATGCTTTTGAACTGTGGTGTTGGAGAAGACTCTTGAGAGTCCCTTGGACTGCAAGGAGGTCCAACCAGTCCATCCTAAAGGAGATCAGTCCTGGGTGTTCATTGGAAGGACTGATGTTGAAGCTGAAACTCCGATACTTTGGCCACCTCATGCGAAGAGTTGACTCATTGGAAAAGACTCTGATGCTGGGAAGGATTGTGGGCAGGAGGAGAAGGGCACGACAGAGGATGAGAGGGCTGGATGGCATGACCAACTCAATGGACATGAGTTTGGGTAAACTCCCGGAGTTGGTGATGGACAGGGAGGCCTGGCATGCTTCAATTCATTGGGTGGCAAGGAGTCAGACACAACTGAGTGACTGAACTGAACTGAATGGCCTAAGGCAGTTATCTGGGCTATAGCTTTCCTACCAAGCTGGATAATCTGTGGACACAAATATCCATGACTTTTTGTTTGAAAATTTATCTTCTTGGGTATAGGTCAGTCCATATGTCTCAGATTCTTTAGGGAAGGTTTGAAAGGCTTCTCTCTTATTTGGAACACAGAGAAGTAATCTTTTTATTGAGTTGGACACTAAGGAATTACCAACTTGACCTCAAGGATCACAGTATGCTTCGGATATATTACTCTTCAGAAACAAAAGGAGAACCCTCTACCCACAGATATCCACAGGGCTTACTCTCTCATGTCAATCAGATATCTGTGCACATGTCACCCTACTAGAGAGGCCCTTTTTGATCACCTTTTTCTAAAATAGGACCTCACTCTGGATTTCTCCCTTCATCCCCTTACCCTGCTTTTCCTGCACCTATGTGATATACCATATGTTTATGTTTTCACATCTTGTTATTACATATGTATATATAATGTGTATGTGCTATCTACACTTTACATATTTAATATTTTTAGTAGTAACTGAGCAATATCATAGAAACACTAGAGATCTTACTTTGGGTAAAACTCAGACTGAAGATTTAAAAATTGGTTAGGACATTGATAAGAAATCTGTATGCAGGTCAAGAAGCAACAGTTAGAACTGGACATGGAAAAACAGACTGCTTCCAAATCAGGAAAGAGTACGTCAAGGCTGCATTTTGTCACCCTGTTTATTTAACTTATATGCAGAGCACATCATGCGAAATGCCAGGCTAGATGAAGTACAAGCTGGAATCAAGATGACCGGGAGAAATAACAATAACCTCAGATACGCAGATGACACCACACTTACGGCAGAAAGTGAAGAAGAACTAAAGACCCTCTTGATGAAAATGAAAGAGGAGAGTGAAAAAGCTAGCTGAAAACTCAACATTCAGAAAATGAAGATCATGGCATCTGGTCCCATCACTTCATGGCAAATAGATGGGAAAACAGTGGAAACAGTGGCTGACTTTATTTTTTGGGGCTCCAAAATCACTGCAGATGGTGACTGCAGCCATGAAATTAAAAGACACTTACTCCTTGGCAGGAAAGTTATGACCAACCTAGACAGCATATTAAAAAGCAGAGACATTACTTTGCCAACAAAGGTCCATCTAGTCAAGGCTACGGTTTTTCCAGTAGTCACGTATGGATGTGCGAGTTGGACTATTAAGAAAACTGAGCGCCGAAGAATTGATGCTTTTGAACTGTGGTATTGGAGAAGACTCTTGAGAGTCCCTTGGACTGCAAGGAGATCCAACCAGTCCATCCTAAAGGAGATCACGGAGAAGGCAATGGCACCCCACTCCAGTACTCTTGCCTGGAAAATCCAATGGACGGAGGAGCCTAGTAGGCTACAGTCCATGGGGTCACTAAGAGTCGGACACGACTGAGCGACTTCACTTTCACTTTTCCCTTTCATGCACTGGAGAAGGAAATGGCAACCCACTCCAGTATTCCTGCCTAGAGAATCCTAGGGACGGCGGAGCCTGGTGAGCTGCCGTCTATGTGGTCGCACAGAGTCGGACACGACTGAAGCGACTTAGCAGCAGTAGCAGCAGCAGCAAAGGAGATCAATTCTGAGTATTTATTGGAAGGACTAATGCTGAAGCTGAAACTCCAATATTTTGGCCATCTGATGCGAAGAACTGACCCTACTGAAAAGACCCTGATGCTGGGAAAGATTGAAGGTGTGAGGAGAAGGGGACGACAGAGGATGAGATGGTTGGATGGCATCACCAACTCAATGGACATGAGTTTGAGTAGGCTCTGGGAGTTGGTGATGGACAGGAAGCCTGGCCTGCTGCAGTTCATGGGTTCACAAAGAGTCGGACACAACGGAGCAACTGAACTGAAGGACATTGTAGGTCATATGGTACAAACTATTCATTTTATAAATATGAAATTTAATAGTAATAACATAATTAATAGCACCCTTCATGTACAAGGCACTGAGTGAAGCACTTTATGTGTATAAACTCACTGATACTACGGCAAATCCTGAAGGGTAGATCTTATTACTATGGTTCATTGATTTAAAGATATACCTTTTTCATTTCCCATGAATATCTTCAAACTATAAAAACTGAAATCATAGTATCACCTCAAACATTTTAGAAGTTATGTGAGTTTGGAAAATATAAAAAGGAAAAGAATTGAAGATAACTGTCTTATTTTAAAAAATAATAAACATAACTATTGTGTTTATCCATGTTCAACTTTTTTCACAAAAATCTCTAAGATGGAAAAATAAACTTGGCAGTAACATAATTTCTAATTTTTTTCCTGATTTTTCAGGAAAGAAGTGCTTATGATCCTCCCAAAATAAGAAAGTTAACTCCATTACCTGTATCATGTATAATATGAGAAACATCATTTGTCTGAGGCCAGTATGACACTCAGTGATCCATGTTGGGGTACGGCTGCAACAGCCAGGATTGTGGATCCTGGCATTGTTTTCCAAGTTAATGAGGTCAAAACCAGGGACATAGACAAAGACCATTTCTCAGTAGGACGCCAAAGTTGCATTTCAGCAGTTCAGGCACTAAGTCATGTCTGACTCTTCACGATCCCATGGACTGCAGCATGCCAGGCTTCCATGTCTTTCACCATCTCCCCAAGTTTGCTCAAACATATTTCCACTGAAAGAGTAAAGGACAGAGCTGCTATCCAAACCTACATGAGGCCAAAAATATGTTTAAGAGTCAAAGATTGTGGTCATTGTTGAGAGAACCTAACTAGGTAAGGGGCAGAGCAGAGTATGACAAGATACCCCAGTCTGGATTCAGGATTTAAATCAGACCAAAAAAACCCACAAAAACACCAGGAGAAATAAGTCTAAATCACAGATGAATTTAAACTTGGGGGTTGAAAACAAGCAACTGTTCTTCAAAGAACTGAGCATAAGTGGTTTTTAACTGTAGGAAACAGTTGTGTGCCTCACAACCCCTGGTTTGGGGAAAATATGAGCCTCCAAGATCCAGTCCACTCCACAGAGGAGATGTTGGTGACCACACTTGGGAGCATCCTCCTGGAGCACTAGTTCTAACAGCCAATATCTGGCTGATGAAACTCAAGATGAAATTTGTTTTAAAACTTAAGATGAAATTTAAGGTGCTGCAGTCCATGGGGTCACAAAGAGTTCGACATGACCGAGTGACTGAACTGAAATGATGTCCTGATTCGGGGCTTCCCTGGTAGCTCAGCTGGTAAAGAATCTGCCTGCAGTGAAGGAGACCCCAGTTCAATTCATGAGTCAGGCAGTTCCACTGGAGAAGGGATAGGCTACCCACTCCAGTATTCTTGGGCTTCCCTGGTGGCTCATATGGTAAAATAATTCGCGTGCAATGCAGGAGACCTGGGTTTGATCCCTGGGTCAGGAAGATCCCCTGGAGGAGGGCATGGCAACCCACTCCAGTATTCTTGCCTGGAGAATCCCCATGGACATAGGAACCTGGTGGGCTACAGTCCATGGAGTCACAAAGAGTTAGATATGACTGAGCGACTAAGTACAGCACAGCACAAGTCCTAATTCACTAGAGAGATGCTGACTTATCCACACCACTTTAGCAGGGCAACACTGACTCAGGGTGAAGATTGCTGCTGCAGCATTTGAAATGCTGACTATAATTTTAAGCTGATGTTTAGGGGTATTTTGGCCACTGACTGCAGTTAACCTTTATGAATTCATATGCTGGGCTATGCTACATCACTTCAATCATGACCAACTCTATACACCCTATGACCTGTAGCATGCCAGTCTCCTCTGTCCATGGGATTCTCCAGGCAAGAATACTGGAGTGGGTTGCCATTCCGTTCCCTTCTCCAAGGGATCCTCCGGACCCAGGGATTGAAACCCTGTCTCTTAAGTCTCCTATGTTGGGAAGCAGTTTCTTTACCACTAGTGCTTCTTGGGAAGCCCATGAATGCATATATTTGCCAGTAATTTTTAAAGACATTTGATATATTTTAAATGAGAATTTAATCCATACAGCAATCTTCTGAATGGATACTGCTTTTTTTCTCATTTCACAGATAAGAAGACACAGGACTTTGGAAGTTAAATACTTTACCTTTGCTCACACAATTTCATGCAAACAACAGAAAAGTTCCTCTCCCAGGAGGAGTATGGAGGTAGAGTATAGGGAGTTGGGAAGTAGAATTATGGAAAAGGGAAAAAATTGCTCTCTCTGGATTAAACTAGAAAAATCCATAAGCAATAACTGTGCTTAAGCTTTTTATAGAAGTAAACCCCAAAACTGATATACATATTTTTGTATTTTTTAATGTATGACTGAAAAATTTGTAAACATCAAAATCTTGAATCAAGGTTGCTAGGCAGTTATTTCCAGAGAGGTATATGGAATAGTACGGAAATTTTGTATTGAGAAAATTCCCTGTGTGCATGTAGTGTGTTGTGAGTAAATGCTAAAAGAAGGAGGAACTGTCGGCCTAGAAGACCAAAGAAGAGACCCAAACAACTAGAAGCAGGCTTTGCCCATGCAGAATTTTTCACTCCTTGAGGCAGTGATGGTCTTATCAGGGAGAAGGAACAGCAGGCTACTTAGACAGCGTACATTCAACAGGCAAACTGTGACACTCCCTTTATTCTGAACCATGCTCACCAGAAAGGCTTCTGAATGTACTATTGCTTCCTAAACAGACATTAGATAGGAAAGAGTCTGATACAAGCATCCTAGTTCACTTATCAGTGCATTTCTTACTGTAAATGAATAAAACAGAATTATGGAATTGTATCCATTTCTACGAGCTTAAATAACATGAGTCCACTCCTGAGAGACAGATCAGCTCTTTCTCTGATAAAACAGCAGGAACAAAAGAGGACAAAACTCCAAATATGTTTAATCCACCAAATGAAAATATATATGAAAATATAAAACAGACCTAGGTAAAAGGCCTCTTCAACCCAGTGAACTCTGCACAACAGCCATAGTTCAACTCTACTGGGAGAAAATTAATCCAGAATAATTTCATTTTCAAAATGAAACATTTCTTGCTGCCAAAACTATGCCTACCATAATCCATAGTTCCATACATCTTATAAGAAGTTAGAAGGAAATAAAACAATAAACTGAACTAAAAGAAAAATAATGTAAGACAGAAACCCCAATAATCTAATACATAATACAAAATTCTTCCCTTAGCTAAATACTAGACAAATAGATACAATGCTACTATGCATAAATAAAGATAATGGTATATCTGTAGTGTTGAAACTTCAATAACTGTACTCTTAAAAAAAATACCTGTTATCCCATGTCCAGATCTTGGATTCTGATACCATTTTCCAATGAAAAGAACCAGAGTTCACTGAAGAAATAGCTGGCTGTCTCTACAGCTAGGGAAGGGAACAGACGTGATGAATCAGGAGCAACTTAAAGGGTCAGAAAATAAGAAAAGTGCTCGGAGAACAAAAGATTGGGGCCTGTCAATGGAGCCAGAGTGAAAGAGTTCTGAATGGCCAGAACTGGAATAATTTGAAAAACAAAAAAACAATAGTATTGGATGATAATCCAAAGCATAAAATATATATCTCAGGTCCATATGGATATCAATAAATAATGTAATAAATGAACAAATGAGGGGGAAGAAACAATTCTGTCTTATGAAAAATTTCAGATAATTTATTTGAATGCTCTCATTTGTAGGAGATGGAGCTTAAATCATGTCCTACTTTTAAATGTGAGCCAGAGTGACTGACTTCCTTAGAGCAAGGAAAACAGACAGAGGAATTAATCTCACAGTGGAAAAACCTTGTGAGCACTGTCTCAACAAGATGATTAAGATTAGCATCATCACTAATAAATCATGGTAATAGCATGGAGCCTGATATGGTGTGATGAGAATTCACCTCTCTGGTCTTGCTCCCAAAAGCCCGTGACCCTAGTCTGCTGCTGCTGCTGTTAAGTCGCTTCAGTCGTGTCCAACTCTGTGTGACCCCACCGATGGCAGCCCACCAGGCTTCCCCATCCCTGGGATTCTCCAGGCAAGAACACTGGAGTGGGTTGCCATTTCCTTCTCCAATGCATGCGAGTGAAAAGTGAAAGTCAAGTCGCTCAGTCGTGTCTGACTCTTTGCAACTCCATTGACTGCAGCCTACCAGGCTCCTCTGTTCATGGGATTTTCCAGGCAAGAGTACTGGAGTGGGGTGCCATTGCCTTCTCTGGACCCTAGTCTAACAAAGAGAGAAACATTAGACAAACCCATACTGCAGGATGCTCCACAAAGTACTTCTCAAAACTGACAAGGTTATAAAAAAAAAGAAAGTTGGAGAAACTATCACATATGGAGGAAACTGAGGCAATATGATGACAAAATGTAGTGAGCAGAAAACAGACCTTAGAAAAAAAACTAGTGAAATCTGAATAAAGTATATAGCTCAGTTAATAGTAACAAACCAAGGTTGTCATCTTAGTGTGATAAATATACCAGAGTAATGAATAATGTTAACATCAGGGGAGCTAGAACTCGCTACTATCTTTGCAACTTTTCTCTAAGTCAAAATGTACTTTAAAGTTAAAAGCTTATTTTTAAAAAAGAGAACTATTGTTTTCTTCATTCTGCGGCACTATGGATTTTTTAAAAGCTATGTAATGAAAAATTCTACATCAGATGGATTTTGACATCTCTAATTATTCTGCTATAGTAAAGTCCCCTTGAAAAGATTACATTCAGATTGAGCAACACAGCAATTCAATTATATGAAACCTCAAACCATCCCCACTCAGGATTTTGCAAGACAAAGCTTTCTGACATCAAATAAAATAGGATATCCTCTTTTGATCTGCCTCCTTAGTTTCTAGCAAAGGCTAAACCTTTGCTAGAATAGATGGCAAATAAAATAGACAGATGGTAAAAGAGACAGATGGTAAAATAAATAGATGGCAAAATGAAGAAAAACACAATCAATAAAACAACCCTGTCATTATAGGTACTGAGTTTGTCTGGAACAAAATGAGCAATTCATGTTTTGAAAGACTGTCCCATGAGAAGCAGGGTTGTGATTGAAAGTTATTTATTCTTTAATAATTTATTAAGTGAAAAAGTATTGCTTGCCCATAGTGACCTAGCAATTCCAGAAACAGAAAGAATGGATAAAGCCCTGGTCATCATGCTTCTTGAAATCACAATCTGAGGGATAAAGATGGACAGGAAAGGGGGATTTAAATACCCTGAAGACTGCTAGAGCTGCCTTTTCCCTCCAGTGTCTGTGCTTTGTAACATATGCTGGATGCTGTCTCAGAACATCCTCTCACCCTGCACCATCAGTGGTTACAAATGCAGGAGTCATTCCGGATTTAAGAGGAAAAGATAATTATCAGATAAAAAAAACTACCTCTAGAACCATTATCCCTTTTTTTTTAATTAAGCCATTACTTTATGGTAATTTCTCTATTGCATTCAAACATTGCCCCTGCTATAGCCATTTGGGCTTATAATATTTTTTACACCCACTTATGAGCAAGTCACCAACGTGACCTAATGGTATAAGCTTGTCCTTAAAAGAAGATTTATGATTCCTAAAGATTTACAAAGGCAGCTCCTAAATAAGTGAGGAATGTGTTTTTGTCAACACCAGGGTCTTTGTTTATCCCCTTTGCCTTGTCGTCTGTATAAAACATGTTATCTAACCACTATCTGACCTGAGCAGTAAGCCATGGTACCATTAGGATTATTTTTTCTAAGTCAATTTTATTTAGGAATAAAATATACACAATTTTCGACAAATGAATATACCCATGTGACGACCACAATGATAAAGCCTAAAACATTTTTCCATCATACCCAAAAGTTCCTTCATGCCTCTACTCTCTGATTCAGGCACTCATTATGTTAATTTGCATCCTTGAGGAAGTAGATGCCAAGAGATAATTCCTCATTAAATATATCTAGGGGAAATAATGTGAAGGATAAAGGGAAGAGAACCAAGGTGTGGAGAACCTGCAGACCAGTGGAGCTCTGATACAAGCAAATAAAATGAGAAGGCAGAAGGAGAGGGTAGAGAAATACTCAGACAGCCCAGTGCAGCCCCAAGAAAGCCTTGGCCAGGTCAAAGGGGGCATCCTCCTCCAGTCAGTCTCCCATAGAAGAGTTCTGTGTCTCTTAGGAGTGGACTGGAATCAGGACCTCCTCTGTGTTCAGGCATTGTGTAGGGGTATCCTATTGTAGGATGGACCACCATTACGTATGCATTACCTAGTCCTGGACATTTGCACTATTTCCAGTTTGGGGCTATGATAAATAAAGCTGTATGTTTATGTACAATTCTTTGTGTAAACTCATGCGCTCATGTATCTTGGGTAAATATGTAAGGGTAGAATTGTTGGATCCTGTGGTAAGTGAAGTTTAGCTTTGTAAAAATCTGCCAAACTTTATTCCCAAGTGTTAGAGTCACTGCATATTTTACAAGATGTCCAGTTGCCCCCATCCTCTCCAATATATGGTACTATCAGCATTTTTAATTTTAGCCCTTCTAGTGAATACCTAATAATATTTCATTTTGGTTTTCATTTGCCTTTCCCAGTGATGAGGAGCATCTGCTCCTATGTTTGACCACCCCTTCCAAAGGGGCTCCCATTAGAGCACCAGGTTAAAATCATTTAAATCAGGTCCAGGTGTTCATGAGGTTACCAAGTGTAATCTGTTAAGTACAGATCATGATTTTTCAGTGTTCCCTACTGAAGGAAGAATAGTAAAATATAAAGAAAATAATCTCAAGAGGGTTTTAAGTCACTGCTTTGAATATACACATATTCTTTTCACCTTATGTCACCTAGCGATTATACTTTGTCAGTTTATAATTACAATTTCATCTAGCTGCTAAAAACAGAGTTACAACCATAGGACTTAATAATTATTCTTTTCACATAACAGTAGTAAACCATTGGTGACATTGATTCAGGAGTTCAAGAATACTAGTGCTTACGTACCTGAGATTCTCTTGACTTTTTTTTCAAGGGCCCACAGTGGTTGCTCTGACTTCTGCCATCTCGTCTCCATTTCAGGAGGGTAAAAACGGAATGGGGAAAAGACGTGACTCCCAGCTGAGGCAGCCTTTTTAAGTGGCTCCCTGGAAGCCCCGCCCAATGGCGTGCGATCATACTCACTAGCCACCCAATGGGTGAGGGGGAGGGGAGAAGCTTGAATTTTTTTTGTCCTGTATTAAACCGGGCATAATACTGTGATCAATCATATAAGAGTTCTGTGTACCTCAATGAAGAGGACAAAGCTGATATAAAGGATGCAACTAGGAATATTTATGGGCTTCTTCCGAGGTGCTAGTGATAAAGAACCCATCTGCCAATGCAGGAGATAAAAGAGACACCTGTTGGATCCCGGGGTAGGGAAGATTCCCTAGAGAAGGTCTTGGCAACCTCCTCCAGTATTCTTGCCTGGAGAATCCCCCTGGACAGGCAACAGAGGAGCCTGACAGGCAACGGGCCATGGGGTCGCAAAGTGTTGGACACGACTGAGGAGACTGAGCAGGCAAGCAGGAGTCTCTACAGTCTCCTTCCCTTTACCCTTGATGGTCTGAAAAGAACAATCTTAAATTACTGTTCCCTATTTGATCACTTTTAATTCACTGCTTAATTCATGGAGCATCTTTCAATCTAATTGTCTCTGTAATTGTCTACATTTGATCCTTTCAACATGCTATACCCTTCTACCTGGAGTATTTATTTATAATTAAATCCTTTCTTTTAAAAACTCCTTCCTTGCTTTATAAAACACTCTTTAATGCTGGTTACCCACTCACTCACTCACTGCCAGGTTGCTCCTTCTTAGTATCCTTCTGGGGGGTCCCTTCTTTACTGGGGTCCCTCTTCCCTTCTTGTTTCTATACATTGTCTCTGGCAATGTCATTTACAATTATGGCATCAATTTTAATATGCCCTACTTCCCATCAGTACCTTCTTTTATGTCTCTTTTAAATTACCAATCACCTGCTAGATATATCCTGGAATTGCCAGCTACCTACTAGATACTTCCATATGGGTATCTTACAGAAAATCAAAGTCTAGATTTTCAAACTGAAATCGTCTCTCTCCCCATCTTTCATCCCAAATCTCCCATATTTCCTCTTTTAGCTGATGTTCTAGAATTAATAAGAATTAGTGGGGGAAAGATATGACCAAAATATTATAAATCCCTTATATGGATCAGAAGGTTAAAATATTTTTATCCTCCATATTATTTCACTGTCACTACAGCCTTATAAGAAAGATACTTTATTGTATCTGTTTTACTAGGAGGAAACTGAGACATAAAAAATTAACAGTTAAGACCAGAGAGATAATAAATGATATCCTCTCTTAGTCTCAAGTCCAAAATCATTGCCTTGGGCTGTTTCACATTTTTTTTAATCAAAATATCTGACATAACTTTCCCGTATACGTATTTGCCCAAGGAAAGTTACTTCTACCTCAACCCTCACAAAACTCAGCAGTATACCTTTAAAAAAAGTTTACTCTTCTGTCCCACAGCTGTCGCTTTTAATGCAATGTCTTAGCCTTTCTTACCCACACTAATACAAATAACTTTCAAAGTCCTCTTACTAGTGATACCAAATTTTTTTTCTTCATTCTCCCCGAAAAAAGAGATATTTGCAAAACTGAATTCTGTCCATGTCAGCATTTTGATAATATTCCTTCAGTGATATGTTATTATGCAAAGAACGAAGGCCAGTTCCTTTGTTCCAGTATTATAAAGTCTGCTATGAGTGGGCTCATGTCTGTTCCTCCCTGTCATCCCACATTTGCCTGTGGGACTATTTAATGACTTCCTAACTTTGCATAGGCTGGCCCCTGCCCCTATTTTGATAACTTTTCTTTTATTGTTTAGCATTTGGATTCTCTTGGAATTTTCTGGCTTTTCTAAACAGATATAGTATGCCATATTCTTTCACAAGTGTTTCAATCTCATATACCACAGTAGTCTTACTGCAGATCCCAATGTCTAAACAACAATGAGACAACCTACTCTGATCTCTTTCATGTCAACAAGTATGTCATCTTAATCTCTACAGGTTTAGTCCCTAGAATAGTACCTGTTCCTAAGAGATCAACAGTCCAGTTTGAGATACATTAAATAATATACAGTAGGGTTTCTCCTACCATCAGTTCAGTTCAGTCGCTCAGTCATGTCCGACTCTTTGCGACCCCATGAATTGCAGCACGCCAGGCCTCTCTGTCCATCACCAACTCCCGGAGCCTACCCAAACCCATGTCCATTGAGTTAGTGATGCCATCCAACCATCTCATCCTCTGTCGTCCCCTTCTCCTCCTGCCCCCAATCCTACCCAGCATTAGGGTCTTTTCCAATGAGTCAACTCTTCGCATGAGGTGGCCAAAGTATCAGAGTTTCAGCTTCAACATCAGTCCTTCCAATGAACACCCAGGATTGATCTCCTTTAGGATGGATTGATTGGATCTCCTTGAAGTCCAAGGGACTCTCAAGAGTCTTCTCCAACACCACAGTTCAAAAGCATCAATTCTGCAGTCCTCAGCTTTCTTCACCGTCCAACTCTCACGTATGGATATACATGACCACTGGAAAAACCATAGCCTTGACTAGACGGACTTTCGTTGGCAAAGTAATGTCTCTGCTTTTAAATATGCTATCTAGGTTGGCCATAACCTTCCTTCCAAGGAGTAAGTGTCTTTTAATTTCATGGCTGTAATCACCATCAGCAGTGATTTTGGAGCCCCCCAAAAAAAGTCTGACACTGTTTCCACTGTTTCCCTGTCTATTTCCCATGAAGTGATGGGACCAGATGCCATGATCTTAGTTTTCTGAACGTTGAGCTTTAAGCCAACTTTTTCACGCTCCTCTTTCACTTTCATCAAGAGGCTCTTTAGTTCTTCTTCACTTTCTGCCATAAGGGTGGTGTCATCCGCATATCTGAGGTTATTGATATTTCTCCCGGCAATCTTGATTCCAGCTTGTGTTTCTTCCAGCCCAGCGTTTCTCATGATGTACTCTGCATATAAGTTAAATAAGCAGGGTGACAATATACAGCTTTGATGTACTCCTTTTCCTATTTGGAACCAGTCTGTTATTCCATGTCCAGTTCTAACTGTTGCTTCCTGACCTGCACACAGGTTTCTCAAGAGGCAAGTCTCCTACCATAGGATGGACTTAAAGTGCAGTATTAATATAGATTTTGTTACTTATCTGTAATTTGATTTGTTTATGTAGTTTCTCCTTCCCCACAGTTAGCAAAAATGAAGATACAAGGTAACCCAGGTTCTAAAACAACCAGTATTATGTCCTTTATACAGCCAGAGAAATGTAGCAAATGTTTTCTAAACCCACAGGACTGTTATCTTTTCTTTATTCTACAACACATGGCATATTTGCTCCTGAGCCTCAGAGTATTAGTCAGCTTTGCTAAAATAACAAACCACCCCAACTTTCAATGACTTACTATAACAAGTGTTTCTTCCTCATTAATGTTAACAGTATCTGCATTCCTACTCTAGGCAGAGGAACTTTTCCAATGGATCTTCTGATTCCAGGACCAGGGATAGAATAACAGTACCCTCTGGGACTGGCAGTAATGGTACAAGCACAAGCTGCCCTACATGAGTGCACTCCATGATTCTGCCACATCACTCACTTTACCTCAGCGAGTCATGCGGTCAGGCTACTGGATGGAGTAGGAAGTGCAGGGACGCACTGAAAGTCGCATGTTGTACAAAGTCAATCCTAAAGGAAGTCAGTCCTGCATATTCATATGAAGGACTGATGCTGAAGCTGAAACTCCAATACTTTGGCCACCTGATGCAAAGAACTGACTCAGTGGAAAAGACCCTGATACTGGGAAAGATTGAAAGCAGGAGGAGAAGGGGACGACAGAGGAATGAGATGGTTAGATGGCATCACTGACTTGATGGACATGAATTTGAGCAAGCTCCGGGAGTTGGTGACTGATAGGGAAGCCTGACATGCTGCAGTCCATGGGGTCGCAAAGAGTCAGACACGACTGAGCAACTGAGCTGACTGAACTGTTGTACGAAATAGTTAGTAGTTAACACAACTAAAAAGCCTAGAGGAGGACTACCTTCAAGGATAGCTTGATTTGATGACCAAAAGATTTCACCAAGAATCTGTCAGTTTGAGTAACTAGATGGTTGCCAGCTGCAACTGGATACATGTATGCTTTTCCTGTTACTCCAAAGGGAGAGTGTTTGCCATCCTAGCTATTGACTAAAAATTCCCGGTTTTCCTCTTAGTAAATCAACTTTTTTTAAGTTCTCCAAACCAATTACCGAGATATGATTTTGCTACTTGGCTTCTGCCTACCCAGAACCCTATATATGCCTCATAAGGGAGAGAAAGTAACTGCTGGAGAGACAACTGATCATGTCCACAATGAAAGTCAGAGATTTAAGGAGGATATTTTAGTTACTTCTTTGTAGACTTTATCAATTTTTAAAAATATATCACTATTATGATATATTAAAGAGATGAGAGAATACAATAAAGAACATACCACATTTATATATCCATGAGCATATTTTTACGCTTCTAACAGAAACCATGGTAACTAATTCTAATCTGGATGTTGTAAATTTACAGTGTTTTTCTACTGAGTACTTATGTTGAAGAAAATTAAACTGCCCAATTTGTAAGAGCTCCTAAAATTCTTTTTGAAAAAAAATAACTTTTTATAAATGGCTAAATATTTATGGGTAAAAATATAAATCCACTATATCATTTCAAGAAATTACCCCCTGATTCTTTTAGCTTGCATTCAAGGTCTTAAGTGTATCACAAACTATTTTGCTTCATTATCTCTTTTGTTGACATAAACAGGATATTCTTTTACATGTGGAAAGAAATAGAAGAGCACTACTTTTGAGGGGTAGGAGTCCTACATTAAAACACAAAGCACACCACAAATACTAATCCTATTTTTGTTCCTTTTTATTTCAATAAATAGCTTCCCTTACGCCTAGAGAAATTCTCAGGAAAGCAGGCCATATGGGTAGTGTGTGGAGGAACTAAACAGGAGGGCAATTTCTGGCTTCTGGAGAATCAGGTCTTATAGATATGGTTTCAAATTTCTGTATGAAATATTAGAAATTCCTAGATCACCAGCCACACTTATTATTCCAGAGGAAATGCCAAAACGTATTCCAAACACAAACATAAGTGATTTTTGGATTATCTGCTTTTGTTCCTCTCCAATAGCTTGGAAAATTGAGTCAACTGCATGTGAACTTCTTATTCACAACTAGTCAGAATATAGCCTCCTCTGAATTATTCATGCTAATTGTGGGGAAGAAGAAATGTCATGAATAAATTAATTTACAGATGAAAAATTTGGATTGCTATGGCATGTTGCATTTATCATTGAGAGAGAATATTTCACAACATATTATAATTATTTAAAAGGTTTTGTCTATTACACTTGGAGTTTTGTGGGCACCCAATGATAAGGAATTGAGGCAGGCGTGAGAACTATAAAAATGAGCAACTCATAGCTGGTCATCTCAAGGAATTTAGTGTTTCATGGAAAACATAGATAAGAATACTAAGGTTTACAAAACAGTAAGAATGTCACATGGAGACACAGGGACAGAGGGAGCTTGGAGGAGTTGAGAAATTCCATGGGTAAGTTAGCAAGCTGAATGTCAAAGGATGAGTTATCTAGACAGTTGTGAAAGGGCATAAGTGAAATAAGAAGAGCTCAGAGCTTGCCAAGAAAACCAAGCAGTTCCTTGGAGCTTTGGCCAGCTCCAGGCAGCAGTGGACACCTGGGCTTGGCTGCTATCACAACTTGACTGGCATCACAAGAAGCTATGGCAATCAAGATCTAAGTATAATGCAACCCAAGCACTTGAGGACTTATTTTTTAGAGGTGCAGAGTTTTGGACACTATACCTAATCAACAGACGTGAGAACTACAGTTGGCCCCAAGAATCTGCCTTGTTAACAAATTATCCAGTTATTTTTAAATGTTAACTAAAATTTAACAATTATTGTTCTATGACATTAGATAAGAAGTCAATGGCACCCCACTCCAGTACTCTTGCCTGGAAAATCCCATGGACAGAGGAGCCTGGTGGGCTACAGTCCATGGGGTCGCTAAGAGTTGGACACGACTGAGCGACTTCACTTTCTCTTTTCCCTTTCATGCACTGGAGAAGGAAACGGCAACCCACTCCAGTGTTCTTGCCTGGAGAATCCCGAGGACGGCGGAGCCTGGTGGGCTGCCGTCTATGGGGTCGCACAGAGTCAGACACGACTAAAGCGACTTAGCATAGCATAGCATAGCATGACATTAGATACACATTATAATCACCTAGGAAGCCTTAAAAGATGCCAATGTCTAGACCCATCTCAGATATTACAATCTGGGCATCATCATTTTTTACAGTTTCCCTGGTGACTCTAATGTAGAATCAAGTGTGGAAATCACTTGTCTAAAGGAATTATCAGTGCACTGTTATTCCTTTTTTGCTGACTTATCTCCCCGAGGACATTTTAGACTGAAAAGCCCATTTCTCTAGGTACTAAAAGTCACTTTTACTAGTACCATAGTAATGACCATCTGGTTTCTATGTTTCTGTTTGCCACAGTTTGAAACAGATCTTGTAGAATAATATAAACACCTAACTATGCCTTTATCCAATACACAAGCAGGATAACTGAAAGAGTATTAGAGGACACCAAATCTTTAGAGGTAAAGTATCTGGTAGTCTCAAGTACTGTGTATTGAGATTAAATGTTCCAGGAGCTCTATTTCAGGCAGCTCCAGAACCTTACCTTCAGGAATGTATTTTGACATTGAAATGTATCTTTCTACACATGTGAATATACCAACTAACTATTGTGAGGTTTCCACTATAAATGGCTTCTTTCATGGACAGAAACTTCTTGTAAGATAAATTAAGGGACACATTCAGAGCATTTCTTAAATTGTTTTCCTATTTTATCAAGATATAATTGACCTATAACATTGCATTACATTAAGTTATAAAACAAAATGATTAGATATATGTATATGTTGTGAAATAATGACCACAATAAGTTTAGTTAAAGTCTTTCTCTCTGACTTATTTTAACACAGTGCCGAGATCCTTCCATGCTGTCACAAATGACAGGATTCCCTTCTTTGCTATGGGTGAATAATTTTAACTTATTCATTTATGCACATACACACTATATTGTTTCCATGTCTCGGTTATTACAAGTAATGCTGTAATGAACATGGGGGTGCAGATATCTATTCCAGATAGCAATTTTCCTTCCTTTGGACATATACCCAGAAGTAAAATTACTGGATAATATAGTAGTTCATATAGTAGTGGAGGTGATGGAATTCCAACTGAACTATTTAAAATCCTAAAAGATGATGCTGTTAAAGTGTTGCACTCAATATGTCAGCAAATTTGGAAAACTCAGCAGTGGCCACAGGACTGGAAAAGGTCAGTTTTTCATTCCAATTCCAAAGAAGGGCAATGCCAAAGAATGTTCAAACTACCATACAATTGCACTCATTTCACATTCTAGTAAGGTTATGCTCCAAATATTTCAAGCTAGACTTCAGCAGTATGTGAACCAAGAACTTCCAGATGTGCAAACTGGGTTTAGAAAAAACAGAGGAGCCAGAGATCAAATTGCCAAAATTCACTGGATCATGAAGAAAGCAAGAGAAATCCAGAAAAACATCTACTTTGCTTTATTGACTACATGAAAGCCTTTGACTGTGTGGATCACAGCAAACTATGGAAAATTCTTAAAGAGACTGAAATATCAGACCACTTTACCTGTCTCCTGAGAAACCTGTATGCAGGTCAAGAAGCAACAGTTAAAACCAGATATGGAACAATGAACTGGTTCAAAATTGGGAAAGGAGTATGACAAGGCTGTATACTGTCACCCTGCTTATTTAACTTATATGCAAAGTACATTACATGAAATACCAGGCTGGATAAATCACAAGCTAGAATCAAGATTGCTGGGAGAAATATCAACAACATCAGATATGCAGATGATAAAACTCTAATGGCAGAAGTTGAAGAGGAACTAAAACGCCTGTTGATGAGGGTGAAAGAAGAAAGTGAAAATGCTGGCTTAAAACTCAACATCCAAAAACAGAAGATCATGGCATCCGGTCCCATCACTTCATGGCAAACAGATGGGGGGAAAATGGAAGAAGAGAGAGGCTTTATTTTCTTGGACTCCAAAATCACTGTAAATGGTGACTGCAGCCACAACGTTAAAAGGCACTTGCTCCTTGGAAGGAAAACTATGACAAACATAGACAGCATGTTTAAAAGCAGAGACATTATTATGCCAACAAAGGTCCATATAGTCAAAACTACAGTTTTTCCAGTAGGCATGTATGGATGTGAGAGTTGGACGACAAAGAAGGCTGAGCACCAAAGAATTGATGCTTTTGAACTGTGATGCTGGAGAAGACTCCTTGGATTGTTCATTGGAAGGACTGATGCTGGAGCTGGAGCTCCAATACTTTGGCCACCTGATGTGAAGAGGTGACTCATTGGAAAAGACCCTGATTCTGGTGAAGATTGAGAGCAGGAGGAGAAGCAAGTGACAGAGGATGAGATGGTTGGATGGCATCACCAACTCAATGGACATGAGTTTGAGCAAGCTCCAGAAAATAGTAAGGACATGGAAGTGTGGCATGCTGCAGTCCATGGGGTCACAAAGAGTCAGAAAGGAATCAGCAACTGAACAACAATAATGTTATTCTATGTTTTTTTTTTAATTTTTGAGGAAACTCCATGCTGTTTTCCATAGTGGTTACATGATTTTCATTCTCACTAACAGTGCGCAAGTGTTCCCTTTTTTCCACATCCTCACCAACACTTATTTATTGTCATTTTTTATGATAACCATTCTTACAGGTGTGAGATAATAGCTAATTTTGGTTTTGATTTGTATCTCCCTGATGATTAGTGATGCTGATCACTTTTCATGTATCTGTTGGTCATTTGTACGTCTTGGAAAAATGTCTATTTCATTCCTCTGCCTAATTTTTAATCATACTGTTAATTTGTTTGCTATTGAGTTGAGTTAGTTCTTTATATATTTTAGATATTGACCCTTTATCAACTGTATGATTTGCTAATATTGGCTTCTATTCTGTAAGTTTCCCTTTCATTTTATTGATGGTTTCCTTTGCCATACAGAGCTATTTTATCTCATTTATTTATTTGCTTCTTTTTCCTAATTCCTATTGGGAGCACTACCTCCCTATAGTCCTCATTTATAGTGAAGCCATTGTAGGAGAGTTCTTTTTAAATGTACACCTACCTCTAATGCCCGTAGTGTATAGTCACTACCTGTTAGGCAGTACATGCCCCAACTGTTGAGAAGAGAGAAGGAGGCAAACTCAGTCACTAATTTAATTTCCAGCTTACCAGAAGATAGTAAGAATCTGTTGATTATTCTCTACCTGTTTGGGGTACAACAATGGTGAGAAAGATAAGAACATCAGAAAGATGGATGTTAGAGGACAATTCCATTCATTTGCTGGTTGAAATAATGAAAGTCCCAGAAATTTTAGCACATGTTAATCAAGAAATTGATTAACCTGTATGCAGGTCAGGAAGCAACAGTTAAAACTGGACATGGAACAACAGACTGGTTCCAAATAGGAAAAGGAGTACGTCAAAGCTGTATATTGTCACCCTGATTATTTAACTTATATGCAGAGTACATCATGAGAAACGCTGGGCTGGAAGAAGCACAAGCTAGAATCAAGATTGCCAGGAGAAATATCAATAACCTTGGATATGTAGATGATACCACCCTTACGGCAGAAAATGAAGGAGAATTAAAGAGCCTCTTGATGAAAGTGAAAGAGGAGAGTGAAAAAGTTGGCTTAAAGCTCAACATTCAGAAAACTAAAATCATGGCATCTGGTCCCATCACTTCATGGCAAATAGATGGGGAAACAGTGGAAACAGTGGCTGACTTTATTTTGGGGGGCTCCAAAATCACTGCAGATGGCTACTTATTGCAGCCATGAAATTAAAAGATGCTTACTCCTTGGAAGGAAAGTTATGGCCAACCTAGACAGCATATTAAAAAGTAGAAACATTACTTTGCCAACAAAGGTTCATCTAGTCAAGGCTACGGTTTTTCCAGTAGTCATGTGTGGATGTGAGAGTTGGACGGTGAAGAAAGCTGAGTGCCGAAGAATTGATGCTTTTGAACTGTGGTGTTGGAGAAGACTCTTGAGAGTCCCTTGGACTGCAAGGAGATCCAACCAGTCCATCCTAAAGGAGATCAGTCCTGGGTGTTCATTGGAAGGACTGATGTTGAAGCTGAAACTCTGATACTTTGGCCACCTCATGCAAAGAGTTGACTCATTGGAAAAGACCCTAATGCTGGGAAGGATTGGGGGTAGGAGGAGGAGGGAACGACAGAGGATGAGATGGCTGGATGGCATCACCGACTTGATGGACATGAGTTTGGGTAAACTCTGAGGGTTGGTGATGGACAGGGAGGCCTGGCATGCTGTGGTTCATGGGGTCGCAAAGAGTTGGACACAACTGAGCGACTGAACTGAACTGAACTGAATCAAGAAATAATGAGAGATGAGAGGAAAGAAAGCATTAAGTTATTCTTCTTTATCTTTTGCTGAAAATAGTTCTCAGCTCTTTG
Source organism: Giraffa tippelskirchi (assembly GCF_054371585.1). NCBI lineage: Eukaryota > Metazoa > Chordata > Mammalia > Artiodactyla > Giraffidae > Giraffa > Giraffa tippelskirchi. The sequence goes on along the minus strand of NC_137275.1, from coordinate 75,499,366 downwards.
GAGTCGAGAGCCAATGTTATTTACTGTGGAAGGTTCCTGAACAAAGACCAAGATCATGCCTGATTTTGTTGATGGTTGAGTGGTGAAGCCACAGCCCTTCCCCACTTTGCTCTCTCCAAACTATTTCTACTTAATGACAGGAAGAGGAAAGGAAAATGTGCATCCATCCTAAAGTCTCTCTTTTGTCACTTTCCAAACAATGTCTAGAGGCCAGAAATGAGTATTCATTACATTTTGTCCTGGCAGGAAATGAACCTAAAATGAACCTATTTTGTTCTTGGCCTTGTAACATCACTATCACCAAAAGCAATTAAGCTTTTGCACAATGTACTATGTATAAGAAACCAAATACATTTACTCCTTGTTTTCATGGAGTTAAAAATCAAAGCCAACTAATGCTTATGGTAGAGCCAGGCAAATACACAGTTAGCCTGTAACATCTTGTTGTGTCAAAAAGGAAGGAAGGATTTTTAAAAAATGGGGCATGTCAAAGGGATTAGGGAGCCCACCTGCAAGAGATTTCACTGATGAAATCTAGACTAACTCAGACAAAAATAATTGATGGAATACTGGGTTATAATCCAAAGTATAAAAGAAACATCCCTGAGTCCATACAGATATAAATAAATGACTGAATAAACAAATAGAAAAGAAGAGACAAATCTTTTTTTCAAGAAGAATTCCAAATAATTTATGGGAATATGCTCCCCTCCAAGAGATGGAGCTTAAGCTCCCTTACTGTTTGAATGTAGTGTGGACTTGGTGACTTGCTTCCAAAGATAAAATAGGGAAAGGAAGAAATAATAACTTTACAGTGGAGCAATGTGGCACATGCTACCTTGGACGAGGATCGAGGTTAACATCATCAGTGGTAAATCATGTTGATAGCATGCACGCCCCCGATATGATGTGATGATAAGAGCATTCCATCACAGGATCTTCCTTGCCAAAACCAATGACTCCAGTCTACACAGGAGAAAAACATTATACAACTCAAATTCAAGGACATTCTACAAAATACCTAACCAATGCACCTCAAAACCTTCAAAGTTGTGAACAACAAAGAAAGACTGAGAAACTATCACAGACTAGAGCAGAGTGAAGAAGCAAGACAACTAAATACTACATGGTATCCTGGATTGGATCCTGGATCAGAATATGATAATGACGGAAAAAACAGTAAAATCCTGCCATTCCAGTTAATACTAATATACCCATGTTGGTTTCTTAGTTTTGACAAATGTGCCCTGGTAATGTAAGATGTGAATGATAAGAGAAACTAGGTGAGATGTATGTCCCAAAATAAAAATTGTATCTCAAAATAAATACTGTATTGAAAAAATAAGACAAGTAAACATTATAAAAGCATGTGGAATGAAACTGTCAAAAAAGCATTTATTTTACACACGTTATGCAGGTAAGGTTTTTTAAATGTGGGAATTAGGTATGTTTTAGAAGAAATAAGCCAAAGAATACTTGATGAAATTTTTAGGCATAAAATTTAAATGTTTCCACATTATTTTGTGACAATTCATGAAGGCCTTCCCTATATATCAACTTACTTCCTTTTCTTAAAACAAAAATTAGTGTCAGTTGAGTGTTTTTAAGAGTAAATTTTCTCTAAGTTATTTCAAACCTGAGATCATTATGCAATAGGTTAAAAGCATCAAAGATTTTGCTCCAAGTACTTGCCTGACAAGGGCTTCCCTGGTGCTCAGTGGTAAAGAATTTGCCTGCAATGCAGGAGATGCAGAGACATGGGCTCGATCCCTGGGTTGGGAAGGTCCCCTGGAGGAAGACATGGCAACCCAGTCCAGTATTCTTACCTGGAGAATCCCAAGGAAAAAGGAGCCTGACAGGCTACAGTCCATAGTTTGGCCAAGAGTCGGATAAGACTGAAGTGACTTAGCAAACACTGACTCTCACTTGACATTCATTATTAGATCTCTAATCCACCCAAGGTATCCCTACTTTTCCAGTGACCTCGTAGTGTTCTGTGCACTCTTTCTTCACTAGTGTATGTTTCAGTTCCAGGTAAGGTCTTGTAGACTCATTAACCCACCTTTGCTGCCTTTTCTTTCCTCTGTTGCTTGGACACAGAGCAACAGAATTTGGAACAGGGTTTTATTTCCCTCATTCATTTTATACATTTTGATTAGTATCGGTAGTCTTCAAAGTTATTTTGATCACCTTAGTCCTGTTTCTAGGTCAGTGTTTCTTAAAGAGTGGTGTGAAGACTAGCTACATCAGAAATACCTGGGATACTGATTCTTGGCCTATACATACAGACTTAGAATCTCTGGGGTGGAGCCCAGAAACCTGATTTTAACAGTGGCTCCAGGGTGACTTTTGTCCACCACTGTTCCCTAGTGGCTCAGACAGTAAAGAATTTGCCTGCATTGTGGTAGACCTGGGTTCAATCCCTGGGTTGGGAAGACCCCCTGGAGGGGGATCTGGCAACCCGCTGCAGTATTCTTGCCTGGAGAATCCCCATGGACAGAGGAGCCTGGTGGGGGATCACAAAGAGTTGGACATGACTGAGAGACTAAGCACAGCACAGCATAGGAAGTTACACGTTTCTGGACATCCTTAGTTTTCTCTTCCATTTATGGAAGAACTTGAAACTTTTTTAGCAGTGTCAAAATTCCAAGTAAATACTGGTTTTTGTTGTTCAGTTGCTCAGTCATGTCTGACTCTTTGCGATCCCATTGACTGCAGCATGCCAGGCTTCCCTGTCCTTCACCATCTCCTGGAGCTTGCTCAAACTCATATCCATAGTGTCAGTGATGCCGTCCAAACATCCCGTCCTCTGTCATCCCCTTCTCCTCCTGCCTTCAATCTTTCCCAGCATCAGGGTCTTTTCTAATGAGTTGGCTCTTCGCATCAGGTGACCAAAGTATTGGAGCTTCAGCTTCAGCATCAGTCCTTCCAGTGAATATTCAGGAATGATTTCCTGTAGGATTGACTGGTTTGATCTCCTTGCTGTCCACTCTTGGATTCTCTCAAGAGTCTTCTCCAACACCACAGTTCAAAAGCATCCGTTTTTCACCATTCAGCCTTCTTTATGGTCCAGCTCTCACATCCATACATAACTACTGGAAAAACCATACTTTTGACTAGACGGACCTTTGTCGGCTAAGTAATGTCTCTGCTTTTTAATATGCTCTCTAGGCTTGTCATAGCTTTTCTTCCAAGGAGCACCGTCTTTTAATTTCATGGTGCAGTCATCATCTGCAGTGATTCTGGAGCCCAAGGAAATAAAATCTCTCACTGTTTCCATTGTTTCCCCATCTATTTGCCATAAAGTGATGGGACCAGATGCTGTGATCTTCGTTTTTTAAATGTTGAATTTTAAGCCAGCTTTTCACTCTCCTCTTTCACCTTCATCAAGAGGCTCTTTAGTTCCTCCTCACTTTCTGCCATAGGTGAATACTGGGGTACTCCAACCTTTGTTCTTGACTCTTTATTTGGATGAGTCTATCAGTTCTAGAGCAAAGAAGTCCTAAATAAAACTTCTTGTGATTTTTTTCTCAATTTCAGTATTTCCAGGGGCTCTTTTCAAATAAGGCCCCTTCTAAGATCCAGCTACAAAGGGCTATATCGAGAAATGTTCTTAAATGTTATTTCAATTTACTTTCTTCACTTTTCTTGATGGATTTCTTGCAACATTTCTACACCAATAATACAATACCAAGGGTCACATATATAATATAATAGACAGTGAATTATGCTGAATCTATCTGATGAATAGATCATTTCAGCTAATAACACTTGGTTAAAATATTTCCTGAAAAGATGTTTCTTTTCTCAAAGTTAGAATAATGTGAAAAGTGTATGTGGTTTATACATGTTCTACTTTTCCTTCACGGCTTGAAATTTCCATTGTCTGCCTCATTGTGACACATTATTTGCATTTTTTCTCATTTCATTTAAAATGGTCAAGTTGTCTTTCATGTTAATTAGCTTTAAACACGAAAAAATATCTCTGTGCATGTAGTACCCAACTCCAAATAGCCATTATTTCATTAGCTTCATGCTTTGGAGACATAATGGCTGCTTGTTACAGCACAGCAGAGGTCGTATAAATTAAATCTTAATGGGTCACTCATTAAAAACAAAATAAAAAGTAGTGTAAAATGTCCTGAAAACCAAGGTTCTTTGGCTAAACTTAATGATATCTTTTGCTATAAAATTTTCCTAATGTTGCTCTTGTAGTTTAAACACACATCAATTTTAATCAGTTTCTAAATTCTTTACTCAGTAATATCTTAAGAAAAGAAATTAATTGTGATTAGATCTTCTGACAAAACAAACCTAAAACATCAGTATTGATGTTTCTAACCAAATGCTGTGAGAACTGTACGTATATTTTTGTGTATGGATTCTATATTTCCTAAGGAAATAACATGCAAAAAACTAATGATGGCTACTGAAATATCAAATTTAATGATCTCATCCATACAAGTGATTTTTAAAGCAAATAATCATTCATTTAATATTTTGATTCAGAAGTAACAATCTCATCTAGGTTAAAATGATTAATAAATTCCTCTAGACAAAAACTGGAGAAGGAAGTGGCAACCCACTCCAGTATTCTTGCTTGGAGAATCCTGTGGACAGAGGAGCCTGGTGGGCTGTGTCCATAGGGTCGCACAGAGTCGGACATGACTGAAGCGACTTAGCAGCGGCGGCAGACAAGAACTCTTCATATTCAAAAACACTTCTAACATTTTTACTCCTGCTGGAAGATATATGTGTGTGCATGATATTGGCTCTATTTGACTATATATAGTTAGAAAGCCTTTCAGTTATAGAGCATACAGAAATCTAGTTATGATTTTTAAGTAAAAATTCTTCTATTAATTATTCAAAAAAATTATCTTAACACTTTTGTAGGCCAGGCACTATACCAAATCCACTGAGAACAAATGTGAATAAGGCAGACATGTTCCATGCCCTTATGGAGCTTGAAAGTTAGTGCTACTGTTTTATTCCTAAAAATATAATGACTTTTTGTCAACTGCATGCTAGTTGGACTCACCTCATATTAATCAATTAGATTTTATACTACCTAATTGTTACTGTTTCAACAATACAATAAAACAGGGAATTTTAAACATTGTAGAAAAGTAAGTCACACATTTTACATAAAATAATTATGTGATCAAGGTATTATGGGTTTTACAGAATTTGCAATCATTCCATTCATGATATGATTCAGTCAAATATATGGTAAATTAGAAAACAGAAAAGTACCTGAGAAGATGCTAATTCTATCCTACAAACCGCACTCCTCCCCCCAAATTAATTTCTCTTTTGGGAAAAGAGATTAATCCTGATCCCAGAAGTTTCACGATATCTCCCTTTCCTGGTAAACAGTGATATAAGTACATGGAGCAAGAAAAACTACCTCTTATACTCTACTACAACAGTGTGAAGTTTCTAACTTCCTGTGATTATTTCTTCACAAAATTACATTCTTTAAATTAATTAAAAAGGGAATTTTGAATAATTCATGAAAATTCCAGAAATCAGTTTTTCATTGTGATATTAATATTTTATACTTACATATTAAATACATGGGAAAAAAATTTTCCATCTGAATAGTGAATTCATAAATGAACTAGAAACTGATTGGTTTCTCCCAAATTTTAGTTCAGCCCAATCTTGCTATTCACCATTACTAAGTCAGTTAAGGATTTCCGCTGGTCATCAAGGAAACTATAATATAGAGAGGATTGAAAATGGTGATAATCTCATTTCCCATAAACCTGTAAACAAGAGATAAACTGAATAGAAAAAGCCACAAATGCATTCACTGTTCCATCGGAGAAAACAGGTTTGAAATTATCCCACAAAGAAGCTCTTCAAAAACAGGGCATGCTGTTTTACAATAGCTAAAATGGAAAAATGAGAATCTGAGGGATTCTCTAGAGGTCCTGGGATAAATTAGGAAAGAAATGGAACTTGAAGAATAAGGATATACATTCATTACAAATGCAAGAGGAATTTTTTTTCTTTCTAATTTAAAAATTGGAAACACAAACCTGAAATTCTGCCCATATTACTTTGCCTTTTTATACAATGTGGGACAATTTTATTTTGTAGTACTATATAAGCAAACTTCACAAAGGTTTAATGAAAACAAATCTTAGTAGTAGCCTTTCCGTAGTTCACTGAAGAGTGTTGGAAATATCCAGAGCTATCACTCCATTTAAAATTATCAAATTAACTTAGATATATAAAAGTTTTCATTTCCTATTTTCCAATTTTGAGGTTATAAAATGGAATAAAAATCTCTGACACACAAGGAGGAGGAGGAGAGGAAGAGGAGAAGGGAAAAACAAAACGTGCTTACATTGGAATTTTAGCATAGTTCATTCTTATCGCTAAAAGATCCAAGTAAAAGTTAGGAGTAGGGATGAGATAGAAAAAAGTAAGTATGCAAACTATTGATAGAAGGGAAAGATATCAAAATCAAGTTTTAATTATTTTATGATTTAGATCAAAACAAATCCTGCATTGATAGTATTTTAACACTAATTGCTCATAAAATATAAAATAGGACTTCCTTAAATTCAATTAAATACACTATACATATTACTTCCTAATGGTCCTCTGTTTCACACTGCTGATATCCATATCTACTAAAACTGAGGTCCTTGAGGACCAAAGCATATGTATTTCTGTGTATTTTCTCCCATCTTCCCAGCCCTCCCTCTACAGGTAACCAGCAGGAAAGTAATAAATGTTCCAAAGACAGAAGTAAAAACAGACAGGAATGAGACTGACTTTCTTAAAGATTGAGTAGAAAGGTACCTTTTCATCTTGAATTCCTTGCTTCTACTAATAGAGTGATTGGATTCAGCACATGTCATCCAAAAGTATGGCACCTCGGCATGTTGAACATTTTAAGCTGAAAGAATTTGAGAAAATAGCAAAAGCAGGAAGGTCACCCTGACATTTCTCCAACCCTTCTCCTCTGACATGTTGTAAAACCCTCCTGTGAGAGGTATCCTCCCTGTACTCAGGGAAAGGAGCATTCATATCTGGGAAGACAAGGGGACAACCAAGAAGAATCTGAACATCCCTTGCCAAGTTCCCCCCAGTTTACTACACTTACCTCATACTCCTTAGCCTATTCCTCCACGCTGCCCACTCTTCATCAAAGCTAGCAAAATGATACTCAGATTTTCCTTGGGTCTTTGTTTCCTTATGAGGGCTCCTATGTCAAGTAAAAATTATTTTAATTAATTTGTATGCTTTTCTCCTGTTCCTCTGTCTTTGTCAGTTTAACTTTCAGACCCAGCCATTGGTATTAGGGGAGCAGAGGACAACTTTTTTCTCCTCTGCAAGAGATATATGTTCATACCTCTCAAAACTGATTTTTTTCAAGTGTCCTTCTTACTGAATAGTTTTACAACTAGAAAAGTCTTAAAGGTAGTTGTTAACAGAGCTATCAAAATGGTTAAGGATTCAAAAGGAAAGTTCAAAATCTTCTGACAGATTTTCTTTAAAATGAAGATAGGAAAGGGAAATAGAACAATGTAATGAGCTGAGGTTTTTTTTCCCCTGGGATAAAAATGTCTCTTCCAAAGGTAGATTTGATGTCCCACATAATTTTTAGCTACTAGTTTCAATTGTTATGTGGAAGACAAAGATGATGAGCTACCCCTCAGCTGCCTTGCCCCTCAGTCCACAGTGTTCTGGGTCTCAGTGCTCACTGAGTCTCCTTCCAACTGGCGGACATCCCCGTGGGGCTGAGCCCACAAGAGAGCACTGTCCCCAGTTTAGTGCACACACTAAATCATTACTGTTTAGTACCTAGTTTCAATTTTTTAATAGAAAAAAGTAGACATTTAGTGATTTTAAACCTAAACAGCTATGCAACTATGTATAGTGTTTCATTTATAAATTAATTTTACAGATATGTTCTCATATGATCCGGCTTCCCTGGTAGCTCAGATGGTAAAGTGTCTGCCTGCAATGCAGGAGACCTGGGTTTGGTCCCTGGGTCAGGAAGATCCCCTGGAGAAGGACCTGGCAACCCACTTCAGTACTCTTACCTAGAAAATCCTATGGACAGAAGAGCCTGGTAGGCTACAGTCCATGGAGTTGCAAAGAGTGGGACACGACTGAAGAGACTTCACTTTCTTTCTTTCTTTCTTATATGTTCGTGTATAAATCACTAAAGAAGACCTATCAGTTATTATCTTCACTGGGCAGCAAATGGAACTCTGACTTAGAGAAGGTTTAACTTGTTGCAAAGAGTTGGACATGACTCGGCTACTGAGCATGCACACACAAAATTTGTTATAAGTAAATGTTTTAACTGCAAGTGCATTCAATAATGCTTAGAAGAGCCAGTCATTCATCTCTTAGAGATTCCTTCTGTAAAATTCAAGGTGATCCTTTGATGGATGAGAGCCCACGTTTTAAGCCATATGGTATCTCCTACTTTTGCTATATTCAGTGATGTGAAGAAAAAGAATCTAATAATTTAACCAGAAATCCAATAATAGCAATGTCTACCCTAACAGGTTTTAATCTACTTAAGATACAACTTAATTTTTTGTTTAACTAAAAAAAGTGAACAAGTCAAAAGAATTTAGTATGAACATTTGATATTCAATTTAAGATCAAACTATTATTAAGTGGTGGCTTCGCTGGTGACTCAGATGGTAAAGAATCAGCCTGCAATGCAGGAGACCTGGGTTTGAAACCTGGATTGGGAAGATCCCCTGGAGGAGGGCATGGCAACCCACTCCAGTATTCTTGCCTGGAGAATCCCCATGGACAGAGGAGCCTGGAAGGCTACAGTCCATGGGGGTCACAAAGAGTCGGACATAAATGAGCAACTGAGCACACATTATTAAGTGACCACGGAAATACATTGTTAACACTCTTATCAGAAATTGCCTGTTATCCTCTAAGCTACATCCAGAACTTATACAATAGGTAATAAATTTCCTTTTAACAACAAACAATGCTTTTCATTGCTATGACAAATATTCTACTAGTAAGTGTCAAAGAGTGGAGAATACTTGTTTGGAATGATAAGAAGGCCATCATCATGAAAAAGAAATGGTCAACTACACTGGAAATTTTCCTCCTTCAATTTCCCTTCATAAATCCCAGTGCAGCACATCATTCCCTTACAATATAGATAAAATGAGAATATTCCTATTATTCCTTTCTGCATCAACCATGACATATTACATAAATACATGCAGAAGTTTATGTTTCACATTTGTATTTCAAAAATAATGGTATTATTTTAAACGTGAATCCAGTGTTATTTAAACATATGTATACAAACCTTGGAGTTCAGTCCTGAAGGTCCCATTGGGAACATTTTTCTCCCAAATGACACAAGGGCTTTGGGTCACAGATTGTTTTCCTTTGTTTCCCCTCCAGTCCTCATCAAGATCCAACTACACCAGCAGGGAATGAAATCAGCAGGACGCCTGGCAGCCACTTTGAAGAGGCCACATCTTCACTAATGAGGCCCTGAGAGGAGACAGCCACAGAGTCAGATGAAATTCTGCCAGGAATCTTTTGATGCTTCCAGGTACGTTTTCTGCTAGAATCAGATGAAAGTAAGGAAATATATAAGATTATGAAGAATAATACAATAGAACTATCATAGCCAAGTGTAAGCACAATGTGGAGACAGATTTGGAACTGATTGAACTTGATACAGTTAGTACTCCAATGCTATGACAGAGTTAACATTTTAAACTATGCTGGCCATTACTTGAATTTTCCAAAAAGTTGCCTTAAAAAACAAATGAAAATCACTTTCTACCTAAAGATTCATTGCTAACAGGATGAAAATATTCTAACTGAAACAGAAAACTGGATGATCTGAAGTCCCACCAGAACACACAGAATGACTTCATGCTGACGAACGCCCTGAGGAGAGCCTATTGTGAATATAGATACTGTGGCGGGAAGAGGCACACATCGGTTTGGAGTGCTGCAAGGTAAGCACCCACCTGTGGGTAGAACACAGATCAGTGAAGACTAATACTGAATCATAGGTCTGTGGCCAGCCTGGGGTGGGGGGTGGTGATGAAGGTAATATAGATCATCCCTTTACTGGTTTTTTTTTAAATTTTATTATTATATATCTATTCCATACTTTGAATTAAATAGAAATTTTAAACCAGATAGCTTTAAATTTCAAACCTTGAGTTCAGACAGTTTAAATGGAGGCAGGGATTTTCAGTGTTGTCTTCATGAGGGTTCAGACACGGGGACTCACTGGAGGACTGCTGGAGCGGACAAGAGGCCACCTCACATGCCCAGCCTCTTGGGGAAGATTTCATCACCTGGTTGTGGAGACTAGAGAACACTCGGATTTGTCCTGACTTCACTGTCTAGTCAAAACCACATGGTGTTCTATAAATGTCATCAGGATAGAACTCCTACAAGAAAAACAAAATAGACTTTACAGAGAAAATACTGTGATACACTGGGAACACAGTGCTGAGTGGTTTGAGAACAACTAAGGTTCTTAGGGCCCTGATAAATATGTCTTTCCTGGAGCACTGCACACAGCCCCTTAACAGGACTACACGGGTATTTGAAATACTCAGAAATACCCTTCAAATATGATTCTTACCAAAGTCTTTGTACTATATAGGATATTATTGGAAAAATTGGAGAAAACGCAATGATGTCTAAGGATAAGATATTTCCACATTTGGATGGTTCCTCTACATATGGATGTTGGATGGTTGTATAGGAAAATGTCTCCATTTATATAAAATGAACACTAAAATAGTTGATGTGATAAGACTTCAAGTCAACAAGGTACTCTCAAATGGTGGAGGAAAATAGAAGTTCTTGGCACCACACCTGCAACTTTTTGTGAGTTTGTAAGTTTAAGATTGCTTTAAAAATTATGTATATATAATTTTATATATATTACTTATATATAGCATAATATATATAATTATATGTGTTCTTATTGTTTAGTTGCTAAGTCATGTCTGATTCTTTTGCAACCCCATGGACTGTATCCCACCAGGCTCCTCTGTCCATGGGATTTCCCAGGCAAGAATACTGGAGTGAGTTGCCATTTCTTTCTCCAGGGGATCTTCCCGACCAAAGAATGAAACCCATGCCTACTGCATTGGCAGGCAGATTCTTTACCACTGAACCACTGGGAAGCCCATAGCACTCTCCAGGACCTTGCCTAAACCTACCATTCTAGCATTTTTACTCATTATTCCCCTTCATAAATCCTGTACTCCAGTTAAACTAGATTATCAGCTACATCTTAGCATAACAGCCTGCATATTTCCCCACTAATGTGACTTTTGCCTTACCTCCACCCAAGAAGCTTTCCAAAAAACAAGACTCTAACTGTCAAATTCTACTCATCCTTGAGGGCATTTCCTAATGACATCTCATTCATGAAATTTTCTATCAGAGCCTAGAGTACATACATAGTTTGTGCTCATACATAGTTTGTGCTCAAAATACATCTAGTGCAAGAGTTGAATCACTTAAGATTGGAACAGTTAGAGATAAGTTCATAGACATTGTACATAAGCTGGATCTTTCAAGGTCAGCAGAAGTAGGCAGTTCAAAGGTAGATAAAGATTTTTTGTTCAATAAACAAGAAAGAAAGATGGAGATCCAAAAAGAAGATAGAAAAGTTTACTTGAAGGTAAATTTGGGAATGCAATTTAATGATCCATGGGAAAGAGTGTAGAAGAAATTCAGATTATAGTAATTGGAAGTATAGAAACCTAGCCCTGCTCTATTTAGGAACTGGCTAATAATCCAGACAACAGGGATCAACAGAGGCTAAGATGGTTGGATGGCATCACCAACTCAATGGACATGAGTTTGAGCAAGCTCCAGGAGTTGGTGATGGACATGGAGGCCTGGCCTGCTGAAGTCCATGGGGCTGCAAAGAGTCAGACATGACTGAGTGACTAAACTGAATAATCTAGAAGGTAAATAAAACCAGAGAGAAATAGAGATTTTTCATATACAAGCAATTAAACAAAGCAAGACAAGATTCTTGCTTTGTATGGGGATTGTGTCCAGATTTTATTTTGTTCAGTTGCTTGAAGGAACAGAGTAATAGGTCACAGGCAAAGATGAGTGATTATCCTAAAGCACTGCAATGGGAAGAACAGCCAGCAAAGAATTAAATCTTCTGGCGGTATATTCCCTAAACCACTTTTCTGGAAAAAAAAAAAATACTCTATATTGAAAACACATTATTAGTCACAGTCATGAGAGGCCAAACATGTACCTGCTAAAGAAACAAAGCATTCCTACTTTTCCCTGAATTTCCTGTATAATAAAACCTAAAAGACAATGATGCATAATTCCTATGGACCTAGAATATTTCATCAAAGAACTACTAAGAATTCTGCAGACATTACTGACAACTACTTTAATATGAATTTCACATTTTAAGAAGACTTCCTCATGGAAAAAGGAATAAGCAATTTCAATTTTTGAAGAAAAATATGGGAGTAATGCCATTTTGTAAGAATCAGCTGTTTGGCAAATGAACGTCTCACTCAGGAAACAAAAAGAAGCAATTTCATAATAAAACAAAGCTGCCAGCATGAAACAGCTGTCACTTCACCCCTAACCCTGCGCTCCTCTTCTCTATGACAATCTAAGGAGTGCAGTATTTCCAGTAAGCTCTGGTTCACCTGTTTTTTCAATACTTTCCCTGCACTAAGAATTTCACTACAGTACCAAAGAAAGAAGTCTCACAAGAGCCTCACAAAGAAATACATTTTTGCAAAGATTTCCTGAGTGAAAGATACCGAAATTGATCCCAGTACGCCTGGAACATCTCCATTCCTTTTTGCCATCTTCCTTTCCTGTTTGCAGCCTTTCCCACAGACTGGTCCCTTGTTTTCCTTACAAGATCTCTCTCTCACACAACAGTCTGAGACCAGTGTGACTTGAGTAGAAGACTCTCAGATGCCTTCTGACCCTGAGGTTCTGTCATCTATGATTATGAAATGTTCAATTAGAATTAACCATAGAGAGTCTCCAGTCCCTTTAGCTTTTCCTTTGTAAAACCTAAAATTAAACTTAAACTCATGAGGCAAAAATAAATCATGTGTTCATTTTTTGCAAATTATCATTCCCTTGGAGTCCAAATGAGAGGACTCATTTGCACTCTAGGAACGAATAATGATAGCTTATAATGACATGATAATAAGCTTATGGGATCTAGGGCTCAGAATACATCAAGGTTTGTGAAACAAGGGTCAGCAATCCTAATAGGTGGGAGGCAGAGGATCTAATGAGAAATACAATGATTTCTGTTTTGCCTTTCCATTAATTTGTGGTTTGCTCTCTGTGATATTGATTGATCATGAGGTTTAAGAAATCTCTTCCAGATACATGTTCCTGTTCTCTTGTCTCTTGATTTGGATATCAGTTAGATGTTACAAAGACCAAGAAGAATAAAGTGCAGCGCAGTGCAGGTCGCTCAGTTGTGTCCAACTCTTTGCGACCCCGTGGACTATACAGTCCATGGAATTCTCCAGGCCAAGATACTGGAATGGGTAACCTTTCCCTTCTCCAGGGGCTCCTCCCAATCCAGGGCTGAAACCCAGGTCTCCCGCATTGCAGACGGATTCTTTACCAGCTGAGCCACAGGGGAAGCCCAAGAATACTGGAGTGGGTAGCCTATCCCTTCTCCAGCAGATCTCCCCGACCCAGGAATCAAACTGGGGTCTCCTGAATTGCAGGCGGATTCTTTGCCAACTGAGCTGTCAGGGAAACCCCACTGCAACTGAAATGTGTGAAGAAGACCTAAACAAATATTCAGTCTATTTAGTCTATGTGAATGAGTACACTAAGCCTGAGAGACTAATAACTGTTGTTTGGAAGGGTTGTATGGGGACACTCAGCAAATTACAGTAAATCCCCATCAGCATAAAGCATTTCCAGAACTGAATTCTGAGTAGTAGAGTAGATACATTTCATATTTAAGAAGTTGATGACATCTCATCTTCCCAAATTCTTACATAAAAAAGGATAGGTTATTCTTTCATCAATAAATTGGAATATTTTAAAGACAGCCATGTCCAGAAAAACAAAACAAAAAATTCTCAAATCATGTGGCCTCTTTTTTGAAAACAGAGAAAATTAACTTGAAAGCAAATGTTAACATTTTAAATAACCAGTTAGAAACTGGTTAGCTGTTTGGTTGAAAATTAGCTGTTTGGTTAAAACAAGTTGTATGTTCTATAAAACAATAATTGATTTCATTGTATCTTTGATGGAAAAAAAAAAAAAAAACCACTTCAGAATTGGTTCCTTGGTGCTTAGAGTTGAATATTAAGTAAGTAAGTTAAAGGGGAAAAAATAGCCTAAAATTCACAGAACTGTGCAGCACTAGATCAAAATTTGGTTTTCCCTGGTGGCATCAGACAGTAAAGAATCTGCTTGCAATGCAGGAGACTCGGGTTCCATCCCTGGTTCAGGAAGATGCCCTGGAGAAGGGAAAGGCTACCCACTCTAGTATTCTTGCCTGGAGAACTTCATGGGCAGAGGAACCTGGCGGGCTACAGTACATGGAGTTGTTAAGAGTCGGACATGACTGAATGACTAATACACACAGCACATATCAAAATTTACTGCATTTTTAATTGTTACAATTACTAGCAAGTTTTTATTTTTAGTTATTCACAATGAAATTAGTTAAGACAGTAAATAATAGCATATTTGTAGCAAGTGTTTCAAAGTTAATGAGAATTATTAAAGATGATTTTTATTACATGCCTTGTCTACAAAACCAGGAGATTAATGACTAAATAGGGACATTACCCACAGTTTAGCTGCCAGGAAGAATTATATGTGCTAATTAACAAAAGACTTTGGAGGAAAGTGGTCTCATTTACAATCTTGATAAAAAGAACAGGAGAAAAGATATCACAGAGGAAAAGATAAACAAATTATTCTATGAACTATTATTTCTTTATTATAAAATATATCATAAATAAAGAGGAAAAGCTAATAAAATATTTTCAGGAAAAGATGAAATTCAAAAGAAACATAAGGAAAAATTAGGAAACAAATGAAAAAAGAGATAGAAAATGAAAATTTTGAAAACATGTTATACTTAATGAGTGCAAAATAAAAATAAGGTAATTAGCTATGCTGGTAATGTATATATAGAAACTGATAAATATTTTAGAAGTCATTTTTACTATGTATTCCAAAAATTATACCAATGATAGTATCCTTTGATACAGTAATCTCATCTGCAGTAATCTCATTTTCCTAAGGATAATCTAAAGGAAATATTATCTATATTCATTGCAAATTTATTTATGGTAGCAAAAAAAAACAAACTATATATTCATCAATAGGAAATAATTAACTACATTTTGGCCTATCAACTTGATGGAATAGTATTGGGCAATAATTGAAATGTTATTTATGAGGATTCTGTTCAGTTCAGTTCATTCGCTTAGCTGTGTCTGACTCTTTGTGACCCCATGGACTGCAGCACACCAGGAATCTCTGTCTATCACCAACTCCCAGAGCTTACTCAAACTCACGTCCATTGAGTCAGTGATGCCATCCAACCATCTCATCCTCTGTTGTCCCCTTCTCCTCCTGCCTTCAATCTTTCCCAGCATCGGGGTCTTTTCCAATGAACCGGTTCTTTGCATCAGGTGGCCAAAGTATTGGAGTTTCACCTTCACCATCAGACCTTCCAGTGAATATTCAGGACTGATTTCCTTTAGGATTGCCTGGTTTTATCTCCCTGTAGGACTCTCAAGAATCTTCTGCAACACCACAATTCAAAATCATCAGTTCTTTGGTGCTCAGCTTTCTTTATAGTCCAACTCTAGCTACATATTGTAAATATTAAGTGCAAATAGCTATTGAAAAAAACTGCACAGATGTAGAGAACAGAGAGAAATGTGGAAAAGGAAAAAACAAAGAGAGAAAATATTGCTAATTTTGAACCTAATTTTTATCTGCATTTTGTTATAACTTATTTGGGAGAGAAATAGAGGAAAATATTTCTCAGGGTTCTGTTGGAATTCAATAATCTCAAGATAGTTAAATATAGCTCTTCAAGTTAAACCTATTTTGCCATTTATTTCAGAAACAATATCCTTAAATTACATATGTGCTATGGAATTACATTCAATACAATATCTGGTCAGTGCTAACATTCCAGGTATGCAAGGTTTGATGAGATGTTTCACTGAATTAATTGACAATGTTTTGGATTCTAAAACAAGCGACTGAAGTTCACTGCAGGCTGATGACAACAGAAAAGGCAATACAGACAGAACCAGAAATGTTCTAACTAGAAATCATTTCAAGGTGCTTAGTGAACAGAAAGTGAAAGAGACACAAGGACTCACCTCAATATCCTTTATAATTTTATCCTGTATATATAACATCCTTTACAATTTTACCTGTATGATTATGTTAAAAATTGCTTCATGAATTTCATGAGAATGCTCAGTCTGCCTGTACAAATCCTTTGGTTGCTTTCATAAAGACCTAAGTTAATGATTTGTCTCTCTAGATATACATAAATATACATAAACCAAATATTAGATCAGGGAGTCAAAAGCTAAGGACCTGGAGGCTAAAACTGACTTACAGATTTATGTTCAGGAGGACACAATGTTGACAAAAGTTTGAGTTGGAGTGTAGTATGGTAGAACAAATAGTCTGGACCAATTCAAACATTTTTTGTCATTTGCCTGGATCCCAGAGGCATTTGAGCTTACATAGTTGACACCTACCAATAATGCCAACATCATCAAGTTAGAATATTTTTGTCTTACAATTAAGGGTGACTGAGAGCTGCTTCTCTCAGTAGGGGGTAGAAAGAGAGGATAAGGGCCTCCCAGATGCTTTCTCAACTTACCAGAGGCTGACTGATTCCAACCTTGCACTGATTGTTTGACCCCAAGACAACAGCTCCAAAATATCTCAGGCCCTTGGGCTGAGGGAAGAAAGAGCAGGATTGAGGCCATCCCACTTCCCAAACTTCAGCAACCTCAATGCTTTCAGGAAATCAACATCAGTAGCTACAGCCCCGTGCCTTGATGGTAAAATTGAGCTGGGGCCTATTCATAAGACTTTTTAGTCCACATTCATTTTCCCACTAGTTCTGGGTCCAAACATCTGTATCTAACACAGTTGTCAACTGTGTAACCTCAAATGCCTCTGAAAAAGCAGCTGGGAGGCCCTTATCCTCTTTCTCTGCCTCCAACTGAGAGAAGCAGCTCTCAGCCACCCTTAATTGA
The DNA here is from genome assembly GCF_054371585.1 of Giraffa tippelskirchi. NCBI lineage: Eukaryota > Metazoa > Chordata > Mammalia > Artiodactyla > Giraffidae > Giraffa > Giraffa tippelskirchi. The sequence goes on along the minus strand of NC_137275.1, from coordinate 75,482,084 downwards.
CTGTATGGCAAAAATATTCTAACATGATGATGTGGCATTATTGATAGTACAGGGAGAATCTTTTACTGTATTAAAAAAAAAATACAATGATCAGAACATATTGCAATTAGCCATGAATTTCATTTAATATCTTTCACCTAAGAATTTCAGAGGTTGATAGCTATTAGATGGTTAACCTTTACTGAATGAGGTATTTTTATTCTTAGAGCCTGGAAACCACATATAAAAAGCATAGCTGGAATTTTAAGATATGAAAAAAAAAAGAAAAATAGAAATAAAATACATTGTTCTTTCAGGGGCTTTAAATCTGTCCAATAGGAAGAAATATTGCATTTAATTGGGCATAGTCTATGAAAAAGCACATTTTCTTCCGCTAGCATTTTTTTCACAACTAGATTCAAGTAATACATGATCACCGCTTCTGTGTAATAAAGAACATTTGCTACTCAGGCATCTTTAACTTTTTGGCGACATCTGCTGTACAAATGCGAAAATGCTGTGGAATCATTCTGAACCCAGAGATAGTCTAGAAATTATTTTATTTTTAATTTAAACACTACAGCCTTTTTTATTCTTTCCTTCAGTATAAGCAGGCCTCTTTTTTTTAATTTAATAATATTTATGTAATTTCCCTATCTATTATTGTATGCATGCGTGTGTGTGCTCAGTCATGTCCAACTCTTTGTGACCCCCATGGACGGTAGCCCACCAGGCTCCTCTGTCCAGGGGATTTTTTTCAGCAAGAATATTGGAGTGGGTTGCCATTTCCTCCTCCAGGGGATCTTCCTGACCCAGGGATCAAACTTTCATCTCCTGCATTGGCAGGCAGATTCTTTACCACTGAACCACCTGGGAATCCTGTATTACTGCATAGAAACAGAATTATCACTCTGTGCTGACAAATCACAACTTAATTCTCTGGTAGAAAGTTTAAAAATATCAGTTTAAAGACTTTGCTAAACTTCTGTTTAAATATTAGGAAAAATATTAAAGTGAATATTTAAAAGCTTTCTCTTATTTCTAAGGGCTCAATTAAATATCATTATTTAAATGTCATGTATTTAATTAAATAAAGTATCATTAAAATTAATATTATAACTCCTGGTGGCTCAGCAATTAAAGAATCTGCCTGCGATCCAGGAAATGTGGGTTCAATCTCTAGGTCTGGAAGATTTTCTTCTCTGCCTTGGAGAAGAAAATGGCAACCCATTCCAGTATTCTTTCCTGGGAAATCCCATGGACACAGGAGTCTGGCAGGCTACAGGCCATGGGGTTGTAAAAGAGTCAGACATGACTTAGCAACTAAAACCACCACCCAATATTTATAGTAGAACTTGAATTTTAAAGGAAATAAAAACTCCAAATCTGTCAACTTGACTTGTCATTTCTCTAGCTATAAAAATAGCAGAATTATCTGACATGTACAGCATCATTTACACTCCTAAATTATGCACAAACAGTTCACAACAGGTGGTTTGCAAGACTCAAACTCTATCAGAGCTCATGATTATAACCAGGATATTCTTTCAGAGGTATTTGGTAATTCAACAACAAAGTAATTTTTTACTGAGTATATATTATAGTAATGTGCTAGATGCTTTCACCAGTGTAGCAGGTGAGGAAATGGTATGCTGTGCCGTGCGCAGTCACCTCAGTTGTGTCTGACTCTTGACAACTCCATGGGCTATAGCCCGCCAGGCTCCTCTGTCCATGGGATTCTCCAGGAAAGAATACTGGAAGGGGTTGCCATGCCCTCTTCCAGGGGATCTTCCCGACCCAGGGATCAAATCTGCATCTTCTGCATTGCAGGTGGATTCTTCACCACTGAGCCACCAGGGAAGCGAATGAAATGGTATAGCTCCCAAAGAAAACCTCAAAATACGGGAGCCCTGTGTTCCATAGAAGGGGCTATTCTCACCCACTCTGGTAAGCAATGAGAAGATATATCTCTCATTGGCTATGGTTCTCCAGGTCATAAAAAAAAGAAAATACTATTTTTTCAACCTGCTTATTGTATTCCAGTAGACAGATACCTATTTAAAGTTTGTTACAGTATAAAAACTAGATATGATAGAAGTAAACAAGCCTAGAGTTTCACATAATGTGATATGAACAGATTTAAATTATTGAGCAATTCCTTCCCCATTGTGATTTCCTCTCCAGTTCTCAGTATCTTCTTTTAAATTAATGACCTCAAGGCCCAATAATCTGCATGAAAAAATAACCCATGTTGATTAATCATTTTAATTATGCTATTATCTTTATAATTATACTAATTTAATAATTACATATTAAATTATGAGTTAATTATCCTGCAGATATTTATTGGCAAGGCTGGCTCACCCTGTGAAAAATAAAATACAGACTATTTCTGAAGAGTTTACAGCCTAGAAAAGGGATGCATCAACATTCAAATCAGAAGGCCCTAAGTGAACAAATGAGATCTATAGTAATGAAATTAGGATTGGCTCAGACAGCAAAAAATCTGCCTGCAATGCAGGAGACCCAGGTTCGATCCCCTGGAGAAGGGAATGGCAACCCACTCCAGTATTTTTGCCTGGAGAATTCTATGGACAGAGAAACCCGGCAGGATACTGTCCATGGGGTCGCAAAGAGTTGGACACGATTGAGCGACTAACACTTTCACTTTCACTTCACTTCACAAGTACTTCCAGCTGAAGGAATCAGGGTGACAAAGTGATTCATGTGCTCAAATATGAGGAGTATGTGCATTTTCCAAGTGCTGGTGTGGATGGTCTAGGTAAAGAGGAATTCAAGAGCCTGGACCATCATCACTGAGACAGGAAGGGCTAGACAAAGGTCTGACACTGAGCAGCCCTGGATGTCTATTCATCAGATACACATTGGCTGATAAAGGAATAACAAGAAACAGAAGCTAAAACAACTCACAAAAGACCCTGACTTGCAAACTAAAAAGTTTGAGATATTTACCAGGAATGCTGAGTGCCTTACCCTGGTGCCCTAGATAACGGGAGAGAAATATCTTCAACTCCTGAGTTTCAAGTCAATTTCCTTTTAGTTGCGTCTCAACACTATTGTGCCAGGCTGGGTTTTCCCCAGCTTCATTCTCCTTATACTTTTAAATTCTTCCTTATCTAAGACTATGGCTTTTTGGCAAGTTGCCATAGATCTTCCACACAGATCAGTCTATACTTTCCATTCTGAAAAAAATCTTTGTTTCCCCCACTTCCTCTTAAAATTACAAATTACAATCACCATCTTTCCCTGGGAAATTACTTTTATGCTATCAATTTTTAAATACTTTAGATTTTCCTGTCCAAATACATTTTATCATAGTCAGCCCTAGAATGTCCCTTACCACATCTGGTAAGTAAAAGCATAGTCTAGGAACATACCACCATCTCCTCTGACCACAGAAGGTAGGAAAGTAATAGCCTAGAAAAAGGCAGAGATACAGGAGGAAACCTCACCCAACTTAGTTGCCTTCATCCATCTTCCAAAAAAAAAAACTCTTGCTTTACTTTATCTTAAAGTCTGAAATTTTCTGACCTGTCAATTAAATATATAAACAGCATGTATGAAATGCCTAATATATAAGTACAAATATATTCAGAGATAATTAAATTCAGTTGACAACTCAACTGCAAATCATAAATACATACACATTGAGATTCTGCCTGGAATTTAATTTTCATCCTAATTCTAGAAGTAATGAAACATTTTTCTACTAGATCAAGTTTTGAGGTTCTCAACTCTACCCTAGACAAGTAAGATTTTGAGTTTCCAGTCCATGAGTTCATAATTTCTTTTTAATCAATTATCACTTTCTACTAACCTCAGCATATTGGTAAAATTAAAACATTATCCTTTCTTTTCTCTAGTGGCTCAAATTGTAAAGAATCCACCTGCAATGTGGTAGACCTCAGTTAGATCCCTGAGTTGGGAAGATCCCCTGGAGAAGAGAACGGCTACCCACTCCAGTATTCTGGCCTGAGAATTCCATGGACAGAGGAACCTGTCAGGCTACAGTCCATGGGGTCACAAAGAGTCGGACATGACTGAGCGACTTTCACTCACTAACCTCAGAATATTGGTAAAATTAAAACATCATCCTTTATTTTTCATTTGTAGTTTCAGTCTACTTGACACAACCTATAGAAAAAAATGGGACAGATTCAAATGACAGAAAGAATTATAAAGATAATTTACACTTCTATACTAATTTTTAAACGTCGGCATGAATTGAGCAGCTTAACTTCAGCTCTGTACAAATCTGTGGTAAGTTGATGAAATGGCTACAAGGAAGCCACAGTTCTCTCTACAGTCAAATTATATTCTCTATGAAGCATACACATGCACTAAATTGGTTTTCCCCACAGGCAAGATTGTTCCTTAGATAAGGCTGTCAGGACTGCCATCTGCTGACAGAGCAGCTGCACCTCAATGTGATGATTTAAAAATGACCGTGTACTTCGTCCAGATTAGGCCACCTTTGAGAGTAAAATCTATGTATTGTTTTCATATTGTTCTCAAAATTCTACAAATATTTTTTCTTAAAATAAAAACTACATATCTGTATGATCTAAGACAAAAATTTTAAAACTTAATATTCATTACCTAAACATTAAAAGATAGGATCACATAATACAGATTTAAACACATAATCTATGGGTGACCAGACTAGAATCAAGATGGCAGAATAGAAGGATGCAGAACTCACCACCTCCCACAAACACATTAAAAATATACCTACATGTTGAACAATTCTCACTGAAAACTAACTGGAGACAAGCAAAAAGAATCCTGTACAGTCAAGGCTGTAAGAAAGATCCACACAGAATCAGGTAGGAAGGGAAGAGAAAGGATCAGTTCAGAACCTGGCCCCCTGGGAAGGGACAAACTCAGAGGAAGAGATCACACAGGTGGAGATCTGCCCCGGAGAATGAGAAGTTCAAGACACATACTGGGTGCCCCAGCCCTGGGGTCTGACAAAGGGAACACAAGCCCTCTTGGCTGGTTGAGGGGCTGGTGGCACTAACAGGAGGGTGGAGGGAAGCCTGGACTCAGCTCATGAGATGCACATAATGTTTTCTTTCTCCTAAAGCAGGGCAGAGAGGGCAGATTGAAACCATGAAGGTGGCTGGCTGATTTTCCAGGACCACCACAGGGTATGCTCCAACCTGAGCCAAGCAAATGCTCCAGCACTGCTTGTCTCATGTTGCAGCTCCACATGACAGCAAGGGCTGCCACAAGACAGGAAAAATCTCACCTCTGAAACACCAAAGAGGCTCATACCCTACGTGAGGTCTGAGCAAGGAGCGGGGGCAGCCATTACTGCTGTTGCTTAGGGGGAGCATCAGAGGCAGAATGGATCTCAAACAGCAGCCAGACCGCCACAGCCCATGCACCAACCTCCACTGATTACCCGCACCAGCCCCTCTTGCTCCAGCACTGCCCTGGGGCAAAGGTGCTGGAGGAAGAGCACACACATAAATGAAGCTGAATCAGCTCAGTCCTGAACCAAGGGCTTCTTCTCTAGCAACTCAGGACCTGGTTCTGGCCCCAGTGGGGTAGTGATGGCCACTGAACAGAAGGGAAGCCCTATCTCATGCCAGGCTCTGGCCTCAGCCCCTCATCTACCACAGTGACAGCTGCCAGCATACTTGAGGAAGGACGTGACTTGTGTTCACAGCAAATCCAGCTCTCTCTCCAAAGCCCCTGGGCACATGCAGACTCTACAGGAATGCTCCAACATAAGGACACCTTATCAACATCGACATAGCTAACTGCTTCACCTCATTACATAGAGGCAGAAAGAAAAGTAAAATGAGGAGACAGAGGAATTTGTCTCAATGGAAAGCACAAGAGAACCCCTTGGGAAAAAACTAATAAAACAGAAACAATTCACCAGATGGAGTTCAACGCATCAGTAATGAGAATGCTAACTGATTTAGGGGAAAGGGTAGATGAACACGCTGAGATTTTTTACAAGAGACTAGAAAATATGATATAGAACCAGTTAGAACTGTTTCAGAACTCTTTCCAACAATTTTTGAGTGTGGAGTTTCACCTGTCATCTAGTTTTATTGAGGAAAAAATTTGTGTTTAATTTTATTTTTCTTGTGTACTTCTTATGATTTCTTAGAGAAGGAGAAATAATGACTATACGCTTCCAATTTTAAATTGAATGTCCTTTTTAAAAAAAATCTTACTTTATTCAACTCAATGTATTTCTACAAATCAAGTCAAATCCTTTATAGAATGACAATATAATGTATAAACAAAATTATTTTGATATATAGTTACAAAGTTTTTTTTTAAACAACACTCAGTTTCCTTTGACCAAAATACAGGTTGATTTTTTAAAATTATCTGTTTTAAGGTTTTGTCCTTTTAAAATTAAGTTGCACTATAACAATGTAGATTTATGCACAAACTTTTGCATCAAAAAGTTCAGAGAACTCATCAGGACTCCTAATGCTTTCATGACCTATTTTGAAATTAAGAAGGAAGCTGAATGTGAGAGTATTATACTCACAATACAAAATCATTTAGGATAAAGAAGAAAAACTTGCCTTTGATTTTACCACCAAAGCATGGAAATTAAAATACCAAACAAGATAGGAACTATTTTAATAATTCATCACAAATATTATATAAATGGTTATCTATTTTGAAATAATCATGGTACATATGATTCAACCTAAAATATTACTATTTCCCTATAGGAATATGAATGAGCTCAGCAAGTATATACTCAACACAGTTTTAAACAGATGATTGACTTACCTTTAAAATCTTTGGTTAATGTAGCAAGTCGATTGCAATTATATTTCTTTATAGATAAAAGCTTAGCCAGACTATACAGACTGTACAGTAATGTCATGGAAAATAAAAATTAGATACAAAATGTAAAAGGATGTTAAAATGGCACTTCATCTGCTTTAGTTTTACATCAGGCCCAAAGGGAGAACAGAGCCACTGATGCCACCTGCCCTCCATTTCAAACCATCTTGTTAAATGATTTATACAGGGTATGCAAAGGAGGCAGTCCAAAATATTTTTGCATTTGTTGGTTTATTATCTAATTTAGGGATATGTAAATAGTTGGAAAAACCTAATAAATGAGATAATTTCTTTAGCACAAGTTATCCAAATACAGTAGCAATTTACCTATCCCCCATTCTTGAAGTAGGGAGGAAAAGTGCCTCTTCCTCACTTCAAAGCTACTGAATGAATTAAACAAGGTACTGCAGGGAGAATTGAATGTTTGTTTACTAAAGTTTGGAGAATATAAACATCTGGTATTTGACTCCCACCTGAGAAATTCCAAAGGAAAAGTCTGAACCTGAGTCCACAGAGTAAAGAAAGAAGTCTATGCTTTCCATAACTGGTAAGTCAGATGCAGATTTTGGAGAACGGAGCCACACAAGGATCATCTAAAGGGAACATCATTTTCAAGGTTTACTGTCAGGAACAAGGAGCCTTTAGCAGGAAGAGAGCAAAGATACTGTCCAACAAAGAAGCAGCTGGGAGACCAGGGGAACACAGGGAACAACTACAGGAGGAACATTCCTCACCGTGTAAGAGCTGAATTTGGTGTGTTCATTCTCCTTCAAAGGGAGCACACCTAAGAAACCCACAAAAATATTTTAGGAGAAAAAGAATGGACTTTGGGAATCTGCCTTACTCAGTGGGCACCAAACATCAAGTTACATCTGCCTCTGTCAACTAGGATGCTGTTTGTTTTTTTGTTTGTTTTCATGCCTCCTTTGCTTCCTCCAGAACCAACTCAGGATTTTACAGTGGCAGCCTACTGGGGAAGTGATGTTGAGAAGGACTGGAACAAGGTGGGGAAATGGCCACACTCTCTTCCTCTCCTCTGATACTTAATTTTGTGTGTCAATTTGGCTGGACTAAGGGATGCCCAGATAGCTGGTACACATTGTTTCAGGCTGTATCTGTGAGGTTGTTTCCAAAAGAGATTATTAGCATTTGAATCATATTGAGTGAAGATCACCCTTACCAATGCAGGAGGCATCAACCATCTGTTGAGGACCTGAATCATAGAGCAAAAAGTCAGAGGAGGGGCAAGAGGAGAAGGGGGAGATACAGGATGAGATGATTGGATGGCATCACCGACTCAATGGACATGAGTTTCAGCACACTCAGGGAGGAGCAGGGGGAAGGGGACTCTGTGGTTAGGTCATTCATGTTCTCCCAATTTTACCGATGTCAAGGTAACATTGATATTGAATCTTAATTTCAGCCATACACCATAATGTAAAAGTACCAGAGAAAAGACACTGTATTTTTAGGGTCTAACCAGTATTTTACAATGTCTGGAATGTGGAGCACAGAAAGAGAAAGGTCTGAAAAGAGTGGAGAAATAAGCAGGGACCAGAATCATGAGTCTCAAATGCCCTGCTACAAAGCTTTTTCCTCTAAGGGCAAGGGGAAAGCATTAAAGATTCTTAAAAAGAGTAACATCATGAGATTTGTTTTTTGTTTAGAAGTCTCTCTAGGTATAATTAAGTCAATGTTTGGGAGAAGGGCATGGCCAAAAGTCAGCAGACAGATTAGGAGTCTGTTGGAGTACCTAATAGAGTAAAATGTACCAGAAGTACCAAAAATAATTTTAGGAATAGAAAGATATGGATGGATCTCAGATACTTAAGCAGAAGGAAGAATTAAGTTTTCTGGATTTAGAAATTAGATAAATGATATGTCTTTAACTGTAGTTTTAAAAAATAGGCACAATTTAGAAATGGAAATGGTCTATTCACAAAATTATGATAAATTAATCATACAGTAGGAAGATTAGAGTCAGATGTATATATTTAAATGGTAGATTTTTCCACTTCCTGTGTTTATTAATTATTAAAATAGAACACAGTAGACTCAATATCTAGGTAACATCAATCAACAAACTTTCAACATAACCACAAGATAGTAAAGATAGTATTAAAGATAGTATTCTCAAAGAATTTTTACTAGTTGAGCATCTTGAGACCAAATTCATTAAAAAAAAAAACAAACTGGTAGCACATTGTGGTGTTTCCTAAGTAGAACTTTATGCTAGGAAAATGGTAAAGACATTTAAATAACAAATGTGAGACAAAAGAAGTGATAAACAACGAAGTTAATGCTTTCTCTAAAGTTTTTGCTTATAGGTACAATGCACAATCTTCTTTTTGAGCATGCTTGAGATCAAAAAAGTGCCCCTCTGAAGATTCTACAAAAGACCCAGTTAGTTGTGTTTCCATCAATGCCTCCTCTTTCTTTTTACTTCATCCTGTAGGGCTGAAATCTATGCAAAATGCAGAAAAGAATGAAAACAGGCAGACGAAGATATCTTTAATTACCCATGCCTTACTCGCTGTTTTTCTTCAATATTGATATTTTTGGTTAACAAACTCAATTGTAGTCTACTTCTCCCACTTTTCAAAAACAACCTTGTTATATCCCTTTAATTATCAGTGACAGACTTCCCAAGTTTAAAAGGTTCAAAAAATATGTTTACTTTTGGATAGAACCTTAAAAACACAAATGATAAAAAAGTTATCTTTTTACTTAGAGGTTCTTCTTCTAGAAATTTATGTTACTAACAAAGTGAAGAAATTATGATTATGTGTGCCTAGAATGGTGCTCTTTGAGGTTTTTGTTTTTCTTTTGAACTTTTTATTTGTATTGGGGTGACCGTGAACTTCCAGATGTTCAAGCTGGTTTTAGAAAAGGCAGAGGAATCAGAGATCAAATTGCCAGTATCCGCTGGATCATTGAAAAAGCAAGATAGTTCCAGAAAAACATCTATTTCTGCTTTATTGACTATGCCAAAGCCTTTGACTGTGTGGATCACAATCAACTGTGGAAAATTCTGAAAGAGATGGGTATACCAGACCATCTGACCTGTCTGTTGAGAAACCTGTATGCAGGTCAGGAAGCAACAGTTAGAACTGGACATGGAAAAACAGACTGGTTCCAAATAGGAAAAGGAGTACGTCAAGGCTGTGTATTGTCACCCTGCTTATTTAACTTATATGCAGAGTACATCATGAGAAACGCTGGGCTGGAAGAAACACAAGCTGGAATCAAGATTGCCGGGAGAAATATCAATAACCTCAGATATGCAGATGACACCACCCTTATGGCAGAAAGTGAAGAAGAACTAAAGAGCCTCTTGATGAAAGTGAAAGAGGAGAGTGAAAAAGTTGGCTTAAAGCTCAACGTTCAGAAAACTAAGATCATGGCATCTGGTCCCATCACTTCATGGGAAATAGGTGGGGAAACAGTGGAAACAGTGTCAGACTTTATTTTTTTGGGCTCCAAAATCACTGCTGATGGTGATTACAGCCATGAAATTAAAAGACGCTTACTCCTTGGAAGGAAGGTTATGGCCAACCTAGATAGCATGTTTAAAAGCAGAGACATTGCTTTGCCAACAAAAGTCCGTCTAGTCAAGGCTATGGTTTTTCCAGTGGTCATGTATGGATGTGAGAGTTGGACGGTGAAGAAAGCTGAGTGCCGCAGAATTTATGCTTTTGAACTGTGGTGTTGGAGAAGACTCTTGAGAGTCCCTTGGACTGCAAGGAGATCCAATCAATCCATCCTAAAGGAGATCAATCCTGGGTGTCATTGGAAGGACTGATGTTGAAGCTGAAACTCTGATCCTTTGGCCACCTCATGCGAAGAGTTGACTCATTGGAAAAGACCCTAATGCTGGGTAGGATTGGGGGCAGGAGGAGAAGGGGACGACAGAGGATGAGATGGTTGGATGGCATCACTGACTCGACGGACATGGGTTTGGGTAGACTCCGGGAGTTGGTGATGGACAGAGAGGCCTGGCGTACTGCAATTCATGGGGTGGCAAAGAGTCGGACATGACTGAGTGACTGAGCTGAGATGAACTGAACTGAAGAGTGCCAATGGCAACCCACTTCAATACTCTTGCCTGGAAAATCCCATGGACAGAGGAACCTGGTAGGCTGCAGTCCATGGGGTCACTAAGAGTCAGACAAGACTGAGCTACTTCACCTTCACTTTTCACTTTACCGCAGTGGAGAAGGAAATGGCAACCCACTCCAGTGTTCTTGCCTGGAGAATCCCAGGGACGGTGGAGCCTGGTGGGCTGGCTGCCGTCTATGGGGTCGCACAGGGTCAGACACGACTGAAGCGACTTAGCAGCAGCAGCAGCAAGAGTGCCAAAGAATTGATGCTTTCAAACTATGGTGCTGGAGAAGACTCTTGAGAGTCCTTTGGACTGCAAGGAGATCAAACCAGTCAATCTTAAAGGAAATCAACCCTGAATATTCATTGAAAGAACTGATGCTGAAGCTGAAGCTCCAATAGTTTGGCCACCTGATATGAAGAGCCAACTCACTGGAAAAGACCTTGATGCTGTGAAAGACTGAAGGCAGAAGGAGAAGAGGGTGACAGAGGATGAGACAGTTGGGTGGCATCACTGATGCATCACATGAATTTGGGCAAACCCCAGGAGATAGTGGGAGACAGGGAGGCCTGCCCTGCTGCCGTCCATGAGGTCACAAAAAGTTGGACAGAACTTGGCAAATGAACAACAACAAATAGCCAATTTACAATTTTGTGATATTTTTGGCTGAATAGCGAAGGGAATCAACCAAAAATATATATGGATCCATTCTCCCCCAAACTCCCCTCCTATCCAGGCTGCCACATAACATTGGATTCTCTTTGAGTTCTAGCAATGGAAACATAGTCATCACCAATATTAATGTCAAAAATGGTTTGGTTATATAATAATAGCATAAGTATACAATAGAATATTATGCCATCATTAAAAAATTATAAAGTAAAACAAAGTATTATTAAAAAATACTTAGACCATAGATTATTACATTGGAAATCATCTAATAGGAGAGTATTATGACATGCATTCCTATCTATATGGATAAGGAATTCAGAAAGGAATTACCCAACAGGTTAATAGTAGTAATACTAAAGGATATGGCATTATAAGGTTTCTTTCGCTTCCTCTCTACCATCTGAAATTTTAGAATGACAATATGTTATTTGAAATATAAAATATATTATGAAAGGGCTTTCACTGTTGTCTTACAAGGTGCTTTCTAGACAACACTTCTTTAGACATAGAAAATCATATAAGGACATATGATATAAAAACTCCTTCTTCTATGGTTGTATCTTGATTACTACTACTGAATGCCTCCCATCCCCCAGCAACTAGAATGAGAACAGATACACTTGCCATTTTTATGGGATTTGTGTTTTGGCCAACTCATGACCACTTAAGGTTCATTTTTCTAGCTTCAAATAATGACAAATTATACAAAGGTATCTTGCCATTTGAGAAAAACCATCAAATAAGGCTATACTATTTTTATTAAGGTAAAACATTCTATCACCCAAATTCAAAATTAGAGAGTCATCTTTAATTTCTTATTTGCTTGTTACATCAAATCTCTAACAAAACTACTCATATTCTCCCTTTCATTTCTATTCTTTACAACAGGATTCAGCAAACTGTTTCTATAAAAGACCAGGTAGTAAATATCTTAGCACAACAACATGTTTAGATCTTAAATACACTTTGCTAAGTGAAAGAAGCCAGACATAAAAAGGCTCATTTTTCACAATTCAATTTATATACCACTCTGGCAAAGGCAAAACTGAAGGGACAGAAAGCAGATTTGTGGTTGCCAGTGATAAAGGCATAAACAGAAGAGCTGAATATAAACAAGCAACTCAAGGAAATTGGAGGCGGGGGGGAGAAAAACTTCCCAACAGAAATGTGGTGGTAAATACATAAGCCATTGCATTTGTCAAAACTCAAAGACCTGAGCATCACAGAGTCAATTTTACTGCATGTTCTTTTAAAAGTCAGACCAAACAAGATGTGGGGAGGGTTGCAGGCTGTGACAAATCTAGTTGTATTTCAAAGGAATTACATAATTACAAAAAGTTGCTGACCAAGTAATTTTGGTAAACAGTTATTTGATTGTATACTTCATATTAAACACACAAAAAATGTATATTAACACTACGCTTTAACTTAGGACTTTAGCAAACTTTTTCAATAAAGACTTAATAGTAAATATGTTAGGCTTTACAAGCAATAGTCTCTGTCATAACAACTTAACCATGCAGTTGGAACACCGAAGCAGCCACAGACAATACATAAACAAATGACCACAACTGTGTTTCAATTAAACTTTATTTATTAAACAGGTGCTCAGTCAGATTTGGAGAAGGCAATGGCAACCCACTCCAGTGTGTCCACATAACCCAAGACAAAGAGTATGAGAGGACCAATAAGCTGACGAAGGCCTGGGGGTCATGGTGAAAATATTTCAGGATTTCAACACTGCAGGCAAATGACTGGGATCATTGGCTTCAGAGCAGGTGCCAGCACAATGTCTCAAAAACACCACACAGAAGTGGTCACATGCCAGTGGATACCAGTCAGGGGCTAGATAAGATTCCACACTTCACAGAAAATCAGCAAGGATTCACAACACTCAGCAAGAATTCACACAACGCAATATGCCTCCATAAGGTTCCCACAAGGTCACTTCATCCTCTTAAACACCCAGAAATTACCTGGAATTAGAGCAGGGGCTAGAAGATGAAAAGTTAAAGGCTGACAACTTATACCAAAAAGCTTGCAACAAGTCAAAGAGGTTATTTATGTGTGAAGAGAGGGAGGGATCATTATATTCTAAAGTGAGCTTTTTTTTTCTTTTTAATAAATACACATTTAAAGGGACTAACTATGAAATCATAGAAAATATTATGAAATTTCATTGATTTTAATGTTAGCTTATTGAATACATACAGATGCGTAATGATTCTTTTTTGAAACTGAATTGTTGGCCTCTCCATGCAGCTGGTGGGATCTTAGTTCCCAGGGACTGAAAGCAGTGAAAGCCTAGAGTCCTAACCACTAGACTGCCAAGGAATTCCAAAAGTGGGATATTTTGTAGAAAATAAAAATTTGCATTTTATTTGCACATGTGTAAGCAATTACTAAATTAGTGAATTTACAATACTTGTTTACTTTGATGTACTATAAGATTGAAAGTTCTGTAGAAACAGGAACTGCATCTTTTTTTTTTTTTTTTTTACCATTGTATGTCTAGCATGGTAATAGGTATTTGATAAATATTTGTCATATGAATGAATGAATGAATAATAAGGTACTGCTCTGGAACTGAAGACTTGGAAAAACAGGCAGATATGTAAATGGATAATTAAAATAAACACTAATAAAGATATGATACAACTCACTAATCTCTGTCTGTGAGGGGCAAAAAAACTTCAGAGAGGAGGGGTATAGCTCTTGAAGGATTAAAAAGGGCTTGACAAGGATCTTCTAAACTAAACAGAAACTCAGAAATTTTCCTGAGGTTAAAGCCATTGATTTTATACTTATTATTTTCTCTGAGCCCCAGCACAGTAACAGACACTCAGTAAATGCACTAATTTGATTTGAGTTTCAGTTTGCAATCCATTAATCAAAAGAAATTGCCATTGCCTAAAATATATTTCCACCCGATGATGTTCGTTAGAATGCTTTCTGTAAGCTAAATTGATCACTACAGTAGCCCTGTGTAATGAGGTTTATTTATGAAATTACCTGCCATAGGATCAAATCAAATAATGATCATGGATAAACATACAAGTAAATTGACTTTTTTTGCTTTTTTTGATTTAAACCTATGCAAGTTTAATAATGATATAATCTACTGATACTTTAGGTTAGATTCTCTGAGCAACTATTTTGTGTTTTTCATTTGAATTCCTCTACCTAATTTATTAAAATGAATTGTATTCAGGTAATAAGTACTGAGCTTTAAATGTTATTAAAAGGCTAATTTTGACATCTTTTTTCACCATTTGAATCTTCTTATTCTCAATGAATCAAAAATATCTATCCCAAAATAGTAAGAGAGGAGCAAAGAGAGGGAGGGAGAGAGAACTTCAGTTTGGGGCACATACTGATCACAGTTAAAGTGGATTTCCTTCAGATATCAGGATAAAACTATATAATCATAAAATTCAAATTATACTGCTAGAGACAACCTTAGAAATCATCTATTTCTTTGTTTTACATATAAACTTTATTAAACTAGAAACTGCTAGTGCATTTACCTTTTTCTCTCATAATCCATTGAGACAGAGACTGTCGACTGCCTATCCGGTATGCACACTCCTGTTCTTTGTCTCTAACTGGACCCTGATCAATACACCCAGCTAGACTATTTCATTCCCCAGTCTTTTCTGGCAGCTATGGGTGTTCAATGGGTTCTAAGCATAAGTTACATGGACTTCAAAAAAAAAAGTGTTTAATGGGGGGTTTTAAAAATGTTCTTTTTTTTCTTGCCATTAGTCCTTTCTCCTTCCTCTTGTCTACAATACACAGCTGGTGTCTGAAGTTCCAGCAACCATCTGGACAATGAGAAGAAACCTTTGGGATGGAAGTAGTTCAGTCCATAAACTACACTGACTTTAATTAGTTGATATTTTATATGTGTGCACAGAGAGGCAAGAATATAAGTAAAATGATTGAAAGTTCAGTGGTTTTCTGATATATATGAATCAGCTAAGGAATTCTTTAGGTGGACAGAAATTATTCACTAGTTATTTTTAAGGTCTAAAAATCAAATAGCAATTAATCTCAATTTTATCTTAAAGCAGAATATAATCACTGTTGACATTTAAAATTCATCAGAGAAATATGATATTTTAAATTTTTACCCATATGTAAAACATTATTTTTGAGCCAAATCTAACTTCAATTATAACACTTGTGCTATCCTCAACCTCTGAATTTTTTTCTTATCTCTTTGCTCTAACAAAATTCCTCTCTTAAAGGTCGTTAGTCAACCCAAGTTGCCAAATCCAGTCTTTAAATGCTAGTTGAAAAGCCCCATGCCATTCATCTTCTGCTTTTATCATATGTACCAAAGTCTTAGAACTCTGTTCTTCTTTCTTTTTCTTTATTGTTCACTCCTGGATTTTCTCCTACTTCTGAAATTAGCCTCTCTTTTTCATTGATTCCTCTCTTCCAGCTCCCTATTAAATTTTAGCTCCCTATATCTCATGCTCAGTTATTTCTTCTTAATCATACAATGTCAAAACTTTCTCTTACCAATATGATTGTTCTACCCAAATTTATATCTCAAACCTGACATTTCTCTTGAGCTCCACACTCATGTTTAGAGCACCTGCTGTCCTAAGAGGATATCCTGTAAACAATTCAAATAAATGTAAGCCTTACAATCATTCCATCAGTTAGTCACCCTTCAATGACTGCTCAGTGACTAAAGCAGTAACACCAGAAACAGTATCAAAAGATCCTCATGTACAAAGGGAAAAGATGAAAAATCTTGTGCCTGTGAGTAAGGGCTCTTCCAGTTTCAAGTAAGAAAATACCAAATCTGCTCAGTTTAAGAAAATAAGGGAACATATTGACTCACATATTTCTGTAAGAAACTAGCTAATGACATGGTTAAATTCAATTGTTTAACAATTGTCTTCATTCTCTAATATCACAGGCAAAATAAACTCGAAATGGATCAAAGAGCTAAATGTAAGGCTGGACACTATAAAACTCTTAGAGAAAAATATAGGGAGAACACTCTGACATAAGTCACAGCAATCTTTTTTGACCACTTCCTAATGAAAATGGGACACCAGCTCCAAGGCACTCATCAGCACCTCTACTACACTTGTGCAGTCACAATCAGCACTCCTCAGGAAGACTACAAGAGGCACTTGATGAGGTTCCTTGCCACTACTGTCCCCCACTCTATTCTAACATAGCAGCTAGAGTGATCATCCAGAATACACACCAGAGCATGCTATTCTGCTTAAACCATCCAAAGCCATCACTGTACTCAGAGGAACAGCCAAGACCTTTACAGTGCTCTATGTACCCCACACTGTGTCCAAACCCCTAACCCATTCCCTCTCTAAAATCATCTCCCAGTGTTCACCTCTTAGTTCACTCAAATCTAAATTTTCATCTTTTTTTAGATCAGTATCCAAATTGCTCACCATGATATACATGTTCTCCGAGTCTGTCTTCTAGTGCTCGACCCGCTTGATGCCCTCACTTGGTGTCTTCTTGTTCTTTCTCAGATAGTCCGTCCTATCTTATGGCCTTTGCACCAGCTTTCCCTCGGCCTAGACTGCTTTCTCCCCAGATGGCTTCAAGCACAAGTCTTATTTCCAATCCTGTCAGGTCTCTGCTCAAATACTACTTGATCAGGAAGGACTTTTTAAAATTATTCTATGTAAAATAACAGCCCACTATCACTCTGCATATTTCTCTAATAAAACAATATCATAAAAATATGCATTTATTTATTTCCCTTCCTTCCCTCATAGGTCTGAGGAGTCAAGAAAAGATTTCATGATGAAGTGCTGATTCATAAGTAGGAATAAACCACCAAGAAATGGGAAGAAGCACCTTCAGGTAAAAGGATTAGAAATAATAAGGCCCTGGATCTAGAAAAGGCAGGCACAGAAGTAACTGTATTGTAAAAGACAATGTAAATCATACTAAGGAGTTTGCCTTTTATCTGAAGCACAATGAAAGATTTAAGGAGTAGGATTTTATGATGAGAATTTCATTTTGAGATGATGCTTTTAGCTGTTTCAAGAAAAGATGGATTCAGTGGAGGACAAGGAGGTTTGGGAAAGTCAGTGAGAGGCTCTTTCAATGGCAGATGTGGGTGTTTCATGCGATGGCTTCTGAGATTCATCTTCTACAGTATTAACCATGAATCTCTTGCAGCCTCTTTGTCCAAATCTCTCCTTTAATTTATTTTGAGATAGTTATATTGTCCCTTGGTTTGAAGACCTGGAGCTGACGGTGGCTCAGATCATGAGCTCATTATTGCAAATTTTGGACTTAAATTGAAAAAAGCAGGGAAAATCACTAGGCCGTTCAGATATGACCTAAATCAAATCCCTTGATTATACAGTGGAAGTGACAAATAGATTCAAAGTATTAGATCTGATAGAATGAGTACCTGAAGAACTCTGGACAAAGGTTCATAACATTGTATAGGAGGTGGTGTAAAAACCATCCCTGAGAAACAGAAATGGAAAAAGGCAAAATGGTTGTCTGAGGAGACCTTACAAATAGCTGAGAAAAGAAGAGAAGTGAAAAGCAAGGAGAAGGAAAGATGTACCCAAATGAATGCAGAGTTCCAAAGAACAGCAAGGAGAGAGAAGAAAGCCTTCCTCAGTAGACAATGAAAAGAAATAGAGGAAAACAATAGAATGGAAAAGACTAGAGATCTCGTCAAGAAAATTAGAAATACCAAGGGAATATTTCATGCAAAGATGCGCACAATGAAGGACAGAAACGGTAAGGACCTAGCAGAAGCATAAGAGATTAAGAAGAAGTGGCAAGAAAACACAGAACTGTCCAAAACAGGTCTTCATAACCCATATAACCACAATGGTATAGTCACTCACCTAGAGCCATGCATCCTGGAGTGTGAAGTCAAGTCTTAGGAAGCATTACTATTAACAAAGTTAGTGGAGGTGATGGAATTCCAGCTAAGCTATTTAAAATCCTAGAAGATGATGCTGTTAAAGTACTACACTCAACAAGCCAGCAAATTTAGAAAACTCAGCAGTGGCCACAGGACTGGAAAAGGTCAGTTTTGACTCTAATCTCAAGGAAGGGGAGAGAAAAGAATGTTCAAACTACCATACAATTGTGCTCATTTCACATGCTAGCAAGGTAATGTTCAAAATCCTTCAAGATAGGCTTCAATAATACATGAACCAAGAGCTTCCAGATGTACAAGCTGGGTTTCAAAAAGGCAGAGGAACCAGATATCAAACTGCCAAAGTCCCCTGGATCATAGGAAAAAAGCAAGGGAATTCCAGAAAAACATATACTGCTGCTGCATTGACTATGCTAAAGCCTTTCACTGAGTGGATCACAACAAATTGGGAAATTCTTCAAGAGATGGAAATATAAGACCACCTTACCTGCCTCCTGAGAAACCTACATGCAGATCAAAAACAACATGGAACAACTGACTGGCTCAAAACTGGGAAATGAGCATGTCATGGCTGTATATTGTCACCCTGCTTATTTAATTTATATGCAGAGAACATCATGTGAAATGTCAGGCTGGACGAAGCACAAGCTGGAAACAAGATTTCCAGGAGAAATATTAATAACCTCAGATACGCAGATGATACTACTCTAATGGCAGAAAGCAAATAGGCACTAAACAGCCTCTTGTTGAGAGTGAAAGAGGAGAGTGAAAAATATGGCTTAAAACTCAACATTCACACAACCAGGAAAATAGAGCATAGATTTCAAATTGTACACATTTTGCTGTGAATATATTCATGTCTGCAATTCACAAATGGAACAGTTTTCTTTTACAACCTAATGATGTCCATGAGATGGAGTTCCAGTGGGATATTTCTATAGTAAAACAAACATTTGGGCATGTTTCCATTCGTTTACTTTTACAAATGAAAGTGACAAAATAATCTTATGTCCTTGATGATGTCAACTCTAGTGCTTTGAACTGGCAGCTCCTTCTGTAGTATGTACAGATTCTCTTTGCTGTTTTCAACCTCATAGGTGCCTCTTTTAGCCACTGAGTTTGACCTTAGTCTGTCATTTTTAAAACCATAAAATGACCAGTGAACATCTGCCAGGGACTGGTTCATAATAGCTGAATCAGTAACTATCTCAACTAGTAAGCGGTTTCATATGGTTAGGAATTTATCATGTGATCTTAAATCCAGGGTGTTTGGACTTAGAAATTAGTTGGATTTTTACCTTATCCCTAGTCTATATTCACATGTTAAATTTATAACTACACATAAAATTTCTCTTATGTATAATGTTGTTGTTCAGTTGCTAAGTCGTGTCCAACTCTTTGCAACCCCATGGACTGTAGCATGCCAGGCTACATGAATAACAGTTAAGGCTAAAAATTTCTATTAAATACAATATTTTGGTTTCTGAATCTGTGTGCATGTGTGTCTATGTGTGTGTGCATGCGCACATGTGCACACATGTTTGAAATTTCTTTACTAGGTACAGACAGTCTTTGATTCTATGTGAAAGTGTCTGACTCTTTGCGATCCCATGCACTATAGCCCTCCAGGCTCCTCTCTCCATGGAATTCTCCAGGCAAGAATGCTGGAGTGGGCTGCCATGCCCTTCTCCAGGGGATCTTGTGGACCCAGGGATCAAGCCCAAGTCTCTCGCATTGCAGGTGTACTGTTTACATCTGAACCACCAGGGAATCTCCAAGATAAAACTTAAAATCCATACAGTTATGGAAGAGTTACGCATGAACTTATACTTACTGTATGTGTTACAAATCTGTGAAGAGTTAGTTAAGTCAGTTATGTTGTATTCTACCAAAATTACACGGACCAGGGCTTAGCATTTTTTAAAATATACAATTGATAATATATTTTTAAATAATGTTGAGTGTTAGGAAGGAAGATGAAGAGGGTACCTACTGCCTCAACTGTTCATCCCAAGCTGTTTATTCACTCAACAGTTACCTTACTGTTATAATGGCTTCCAGGTAAAATTTCATTTAAAGAATGTGCTTCAGATTTAAATGATCCAGTTGTTTGGAAGATAAAATGAGATAATTCATGTAAAGGAAAGTTGTATGATAGTCAGCAAATGTTAACTCTCTTTATTTCTCCCTTTATCTTTCTCATTCCACACTCCTCTTCCCCTTTGTTCCAGCCTTCACTCATGTATATTACCATGTCTCAAATAATACTTTTACATGTAAACAAAATAGAAATATTTCATATTGAAAAAACCTCCCTCCAAAATCATTTTAAGAAATAATTCTTTAATGTGATAGCATTTACAGATTTTATTCTGCAGAAATAAAAGCCAGAAAAGTTTTCTGATCATTTTCTGTTCCTGATTGCTAATATCTTATATTAACCAGTGATGACTATATCAGGCCTCCATGTCAAGCTATCACAATAGAACTATGAATATGCAATCCTGATACTGGAAAACATTTTTAATTGTAAACAATATTTATTAACTAGGTACACCACTAATGTTACATTACTCAGTGGAAAGGCAGGATATAAATATTTTTACCTTTTTTTCTTTACTTTCTCTACTTTTTTGGGGGGGAGTGAGGTGGGATGGAATCATTTTTTAAAACTTTTACATATGGTCAACGCACTAATGGTGTCTTGGGAAAAAAAGCATAAAACAGCAAGCAGGGACTTTTGTCTAGTGCTTATTACATGCCAGTTCCTGTTCTAAGTATTTTATAAAGTCATTTAACTCCCACACAAACTCTGGAGTAGTGCTATATGCCCCAGTTCAGCTCCCAGTGGCAACTTATTATTTTCACCCCTATCCCCCAGCTTTTACTCTCCTCCTTAATATTATTCTTATCATCTTATGATCTCTGGTGTGTTCACCACTCATTATGAAAGATGAAAGGGCCCAGATCCTCTTTTATCTTCTCCTATTGGTCAGGGATCGATCAGCACAGAAGCTAAATTGAGCCACTTAGCTCAACCCCAAGCTCACCCTGGCACTTAGGTTTTGGTATCTGACATTAGAATATGTTCCTATAGGCAGATGTCAGGCATCTCAGCAGTCATGACTTAGTGTCACATTGCTGGTGGTGACACCTTGACCTGACCCATCCTGCAATGGTTGTTCTTCCCACTGATTCATCTTCATCATCCTTGTATCCTGCCCATTCCCTTCTCTCCTCCCTCAGTTTCCAGGTGAAACTAGGGGAGTCAGGAGAGGTACCATTTAATTTCAATAAATCTTTTCTCTCTCTCCACAATTTTTTTTTCATGTAAGACAGACATACTTGGTTTCTGTTGCTTGTAACTCAGATCCTTGAAACAGAAATTAGGACCAGAACTCAGGTTAACATTAAGAGACTCTAAAATGCGGTCTTAGCCGAGCCAAGGAGATAGGGTAGAGGTCAGTGTGACACATCTATTCAGTGGCTGGAAGATTCTAGTTATTAATACATGGTAATGGAAATAATCGTTTTTGTCCATTTGTACCCTGGAGAACAAGATCATGTGTGAATGTAAGCTTTTGCATGAAGGAACTATGGAGAAAAAAATAGGATGTTAGAGTGTATTGACTATTTTTAATGGCCTTCAATAAATCCCTACATAAAAGAGGTACGATAGTTTTGATACTGCCATTGGAAAGCAGAAGGGTGAAAATCAGACCTTGACTAGCAAAACACTATAATTGATGCCTGTTCAGTTGCCAGAGAGTCTAATACCTGGAATCCAGAAAGACTGGAAGAGCAGTTATCTTTGTGACTCAGGAAAATGCTGTTGCTTCCTGTTCCCCATCCAGGCCTCTGGTATTAATAATTAGCTCGTACTAATAAGAAAGAAAAGGCTCTTTCCTCCCCTTGAGAAGAAGCCCTCACAGGAAGCCTGCAGGAAGAGAGGATTTTAATGGCATTTTTTCTCCCAGCTTATTGTTTCAAATTGCCCGCAAACAGCATAACTAAAGCTGTTGCCTCAAACTTTATCTTACCTCCAGTGCCTTTTCCACCAGATTGCTGGGCCCTACCCTCGGAGTTTCTGAGTAGGTCTGGACCCCTAAAATTGTATCTCTAACCCATCCTCAGGTGATGTTGCTGCTGTCCTAGGAACCACTTTGAGAACCACAGCACTAGATAAATGAGCAAAGCAGAGAAATGGAAGCTCATTAACACAAAAACTCTGGTAGCTAGAACTGAACTTCAAGACTTCAACTCATCAGGATCTCTGTCTTTGGCTGCTGGCCTATGAAATTTCCTGGAAGCCTCTATACATTTAATGAACTTTACTGCCAAATAAGCTCCACACCTGGGATTTCTTAGGTCCTGAATATAATCTCTAAGCTCCTTAACTAATAGGAAGTAAGTCTCTAAGCAGCAAAGGGAACGGGGTAACAAACCCAGTGCCCTTCTCAGAGATGGTGGTGAAGGACTGTAGAAAAGAAACATCCAGAAACATCATAAGCAAGGCAGAGGTAAGCAGACTGGCAAACTGAGGAACTCGCAGGCCAGAGAGTCTTGTCATACCATGGATGTTGGGACCAGTCATCCCTATGTGATGTTTCCTCTTCTCCAAATGGAAGTTTTCACTTTAGTCACTCTTTTCCTTCTGCACCACTCTATTCTTACATGTGTACCATATAGGTGTCTATTTAACCATAAATTACTGAATCATGAGAAACTATATTTGGACCAAAGAAAAGGAATGTACCTCACCCAGGGTCAACCACTTACTCTCTGAAGAGCTCCTCAAAATAACTTGCTGCTAAAACAAAGTTAAGTTTATTGCTTACCACTGTAAAGGAAACCACTGATGGGACATTAGTAGCATTTCAGAATAACAAGGTCAAAGATTAGGGTTTTGTTCTGATTTACTATATCTGGGGCTATTTCCATGTGACAGGCAGATGAAGATTGAGCCAAGTTTATTACGTAACAGTTTAGGGTTAGTGGACCCAGTGAAGGAAAAGTTTTAAAGCAAGCCTTGAAGAATAAACAGTCTAATGATCATAGCTGAGTGACCTACTCTGCAAGGGCAAGTTCAGAAAAGTTACTTGCTATTTCATCTTCCAAACACCAGACTTACTGGGATTGCAGTCAATCAAATACAAAGCATGTTAATGTAGACCTTAAGCTGTGTGGTTATATATGATTTTGATTTTTATCAGAGCTCTTAGAATCTGAATTCAGTAACTTAATCAATTTTTGGATTGCATTTTCTGAGATGATGTGTGTGTTTATGAGGGTTATTTGTGATGTGTCTGCTTGTTCTATGCAAACTTGAGCATGTTTTAAGCCACGTGTTGAAAGAAGTGTGTGTCCAGCTATTGAGAAGCCTGAGGAGTAGGCTAACGTGGGCATTTCCGTTTGTCTCCAGAATCCATGTCCCTTTTTCGTAGTGCCTGATTTCCATTTGAGATTAGTTTCCATGTTGTCTCTGGCCAATCATTCTGACTCAGGGGACTTCCTGGTGGTACACGCGTTGATGGATGAATGAATGCCAGAGAGAAGGATTCTGGGAGGTGGTAGAACACGTGGCATCTCCTTCTGACCATTCCTGAACTCTTCCAGTTGGTAGTGGCTTGTTCTGTGTTCCTTACTAGGTCCTTCTGTCATAAAATAACTCACACAAATGGCTTACTACTGTGCCTGGCCAAGGTGGGTGGTTTCAGTGAACGTGTTTCCCCTGCTACTATGACCCAAGTCATAGGTAGGTATCTTGATGTGTGAAAAGTGTCTGAATTCCAAGAAATTTTTTCTTTCTTTTAAAACTCTGGTATTCAAGACAATTATTTTACCAGGTGTTCAAAAATGTCTAATACAACATTCAAAGTTGAGCAATGAATTCTCTGTCAGGTGCTGTCTGCTATCACCCTGAAACAAGTGAAGCCTAGTCAATGCATGGAAATATCCAGGACAATATACATTATGGGAATCCAAAATGATTCTATTTTTATTATGTCTTCATCCAATTCCCTTTTACCCCACCACCCCCACCTCTGGTAACCACAAATTTGATATTTTTCTGAGTCCATTTGCGTGTTATGGAGGCATATTTTACCTACAATTCTGTTTTCACTCCTGTTACACAACATAGAAATTCAATAATTCTGTACATTTCAACATGATCAACACGATTAGTCTAGTTACCATCTGTCACCATGTAAATATTAGGTAGTTAGAATAGGAAAAAGAAGTCCAGAATGGCGGTGGCTAAAAAACACAGAAGGGAAAACCCTGCAAAAATAGAACAAAGGTTTGAGGACCAGAGTGAGAACCTCAGGTAAAACAAACTGCCCTCCTGGCTAGACCAATTTACATAGGGCAGGCTCAGTGAGGGGAGGAAAAAAGCATATAAAAAGAGGAGCCAAAATTAGGCCCCTGTCTTCCCTTCTCTTAGCATCTTTTGGGTCGGCCCGCCCTCATGCCTCGAGGATGTATTTTCCTTTGCTTGCCAAATAAACCTGAGTTGTAACACGGAGCTGTAACAGTGGTCTGTCCACCGCCTCAAATTTTTGCTTCAGTGAGACAGAACTGAGGAAATGACAAACTCTCCTGGCGTACATGGTGCCGTGACTCGGGTTTAACCTGGTTGAAATAAGCTCAGCTTAGCCCGCATGAGGCAGAAGCCAAGCACAGCAGAAGCCCAACTCAGCGAAAGCATCTGTGGTGGAAACTGAATACGAAGAAAACCCAGCACAGGGGAAGTGACAAGAAGCCCAGTGTGCTGGAAACCGGGACAACAAAAATAAACTCAGCAGAAAGCTCACGTGGCTCGGTCTCAGATTTCAGAAGACCTCCGGTTAAGGTAGGAGGTCCTCGCTTCTATGGCTGGAAGGACATATAGCTAACAAAATCTTAATTCCTTTACAATCTCTCATTTCTTATTTCCTCGAACCACCCCCCCACCCCACCCCCCCACTCCACCCCACCGTGAACAGGCAAGTGGTAGTGGGTGCAGCTGAGGGACTCTGGCAGGGGCTACTTAGTAGCTGTTGCCCAAGTGCATGGGGGTTTTTCTGTCCTTAATCTTCTTTGTGCCAAGAATCTGGCCAATGAAAACTGTGAGAACAGGTATTTAGCAGATTTTCTGGCAGGTTATGAAGGGGATTCCTCGGTACTTTTTTCCCCACTGCTTTTTCCTTATATCCTTTAGCTCCTCTCTCCCGGGACTTGAGCCCAGCCAAAACCCATGGTGCCTGGTTTCAGGACATGATAAAGTTCAGGCTCTTGATGTCTCATTGCAAAATATTCAGTGAGAGATACAGTGATAGGTAAGAGGTGGATTTGTTCAGATTCAGAGAGAAGCACACTCCAAGAGTGTGGGCCATCACAGAGGGTAAGTGCAGTGGCCATGGAATGTGGTGTGGTTAGTTTTCCAAGGCTGGGTGATTTCATATGCTAATGAGTAGGAGGATCATTCCAACAATTTGGGAACCACCCATTCTTTTGACAGTGCTTTGGAACTGTCCTGGCACCTCTGGGTGTGTCATTTAGCTTGCAGATTGAGGATCAAGGTTTAGTTGAATTTGACTTGTTATCTTGGACCCATTTGATTTTAATTGGTTTATGTTATGCCCTTGGGCTATGTCATTCTTTCAAAAGTTGTGCCCTGCCCCCTTCCCTCCTGTTTCATATTCTTCTCCTAAGCCCCATTCTGGCCCACAATGTTGCCTTTACAATCTTCTGGAGGAACAACCAGAAAATATCTGGCCCTTGGGAGGGAAATATTGTGTAGTATCCAATCCCTCTAGGTATTCAGGCCTTCATCTTCTATGTTTCCTACAACATGTGCAAAAACAGCATCTCTCAGAGAACCCACTAAGGTAGGTGATAGGCACACAATTCCTGCTAGAAGTTCATCTGT
The DNA here is from genome assembly GCF_054371585.1 of Giraffa tippelskirchi. Classification (NCBI taxonomy): domain Eukaryota; kingdom Metazoa; phylum Chordata; class Mammalia; order Artiodactyla; family Giraffidae; genus Giraffa; species Giraffa tippelskirchi. The sequence continues at coordinate 75,455,666 of NC_137275.1, read as the reverse complement.
TGGTGGCATCCCTTCAAGGGCAATTGGGCTTTCAGGAATAATGTTTGCCACTTTGGAAGTTAGCCCTGCAGGCCATTTGGGCCCAAACCCTTGCCACCCTTCTCTTAAAGTTATAAACATACCCCAGGTCAAATCTCCACTCCACTTCTATGGAACACCTGGTCTGTTGCCTCTTATCAGTTTGTTCTTAAGCCACTTTCTAACTCCTACAACCAGGACCCTGCCCCCTTGTAGGCAACATTGCTCAACTCTGCTTATCATTAAAATACTCCTAATGCCCCTGACAGGACCAGATAACCCACTCCTTTTTCATTACTTCTGTTATTACCTAAAGTAGGTCTATGACAATGAAATGTTTCCCATTGGAGACACCCTAAGCTATTCTTATGAAAGAGTAGGGGAGGAAATCAGTGACTTACATTCCCTTAGAGCAATAAGAGGATAAGTCTTATGGCTGTTTCACCAGGTTCCCAGTCTCAGGGCACTGACTTGGATTGCTTTACATCATGATATCTATTCCCATCCATAGTGGGCAAACCAGCAATGAGTTAAGATTACAACCCCTTAATCCTACCCAGCACTGGCCGCGCTGGAGACCTTGAGGACACCCAACTCCAGCCCAGGGGTCCCAGGAGGTCGACCTGCCTTGACCTGCCTAAGGATCTGGTCCTCAAAAGGTTGTCATACCTCAACCTGCTTGGGGATCCACCAGTCCAGGGGTCCCAGTAGGTTGACATGCCTCAACCTGCCCAGGGACCCAATTCTTGGGAGGCCAGCCTGCCTCAACCTGCCCTGGTATTCAATCTCCAGGAGGCTATTATGCCTCAGCCTGCCTAGGGATATGCACCCTGACCTGGGGATGCCTGGCTCTCAGGTTGCAACAGTACTGGGTAGGTTAAGCATCAAAAAGACTCACCCCTAAGGAAGTCCACCCATGGAAATAGAAGGAGGCCTATTAGGTTTGTTTTTTCTTCTTCTTCTTCTTTTCCTCCCTGTCATCACTGTCTTTCAGATGGAAAGTAACCAATTCACTTCCCAACAGACGCCCTTGAGATGCATCCTTGATAACTAGAAGCTGTTTGATCCTCTAACCCTAAGGAGAAGTCACTTAAAATTCTTTTGTCCCACTGCATGGCCACAGTATCCTCTGGGGAACAAGGAACACTGGCCTGAGGATGGGAGTTTAAATTACAATACCATCCTGCAGCCAGACTTATTCTGCAAAAGACAAGGGCAATGGACAGAGATCCCCTATGTCCAAATTTTCTTCTAAGAGATATGAAGGAACTCTGTCTTAAGTATGGGATTGTTGTATGCCCTTAAAGTGAGCCTACTAGGCAAATGGTGTTAGGCACAGACAACCAAGAGAAGGAAGCCCCCTGTGAAAGCTAACCTCCCATGGCTCCTGAGTTGCCTGATGCTCCTTCCTTGTATCCAAACACGCCCCCATATCCTGGAGCACCCCCTCCACAAAAGCCAACTTGAGTATGTCCTTTAGTTGAAACTGGAGGAGAATTCAGACCAACCAGATCCATAAGCCCTTCTCCCTCTTAGAACTAAGACAGATCAAATAAGACCTGAGAAGCTATACAGTTGACCCAGGCAAATATATAGATACATTCCAACACATTACCTTGGCCTTCGACTTGATGTGGAAGGACGTCATGGTCATATTTAATCAAACTTTATCTGACCCTGAGCATGCTAGGGTCTTAAAGAAAGCCCGAAGGTATGCTATGTTGGGCTTTCCTTGTGGCTCAGCTGGTAAAGAATTCACCTGCAATGCTGGAGACCTGGGTTTGATACCTGGGTTGGGAAGATCCCCTGCAGAAGGAACCGGCAACCCACTCCAGTATTCTTGCCTGGGAAATCCCATGGACAGAAGGAGCCTGGTGGGCTACAGTCCATGGGGTCACAAAAGAGTCGAACACAACTTAGCGACTAAACAACAGAAACTATGCTATGGGGCTTCACATGTCAAGTGATAAATACCCAGCAGGGGAAACTGTGGCCCCTCCTCAGATCCTAATTGGAATTATAATGACCCTGAGCACATCTGGGAAAGGGATCACTTTCTGATCTGTGTAAAGGCAGGACTAAAAGCAGCCCAGCAAAAAGTAATCAGCTAGGTCTCAGCAATAACTCAGGAGCCCAGCAAGAACCCCATTGCCTTTCTGGAAAGGCTAAAAGAGGCCCTCCAAAAGTTTACCAATCTGGATTTAGACTCTTACAAGGGACAGATGATTTTAAAGGGCAAATTCCTGTCCCAATGTGCATCAGACATCAGGATAAAGTTACAACACCTACAGCAGCAGAACACTGCTGCCTCTTTAGATGAGATGGTCCAGATAGTCACCAATACCTTTTATAACGGAGAACAAGAGAGGGAAGCCAAGGCCCAGAGAAGGGAGGAAAGGAAAGAGACAAGGCATGCCCAGATGCTGGTCACCCTCTAAGGAAGCCCTGTGGCAAACCCCGAGTCCTTGAAGGACAAGGCACGAGGCAAATGCCTAATCTGTAGACAGGTGGGACATTGGGCCAAAGAGTGTCCAAACCGTGACAAGTCTCCTAAAATGGCTTGTTACAAATGCCATCAACTGGGACATTGGGTGGCACTCTGCCCTCGGGACTCAAGAGCCTCAATGTCAAGCACCAAGCCTTCCCTCACAATGGTTCAACAGGACTGAAGTGGCCCACTCCAGCCAGCCCATCTGCCACAGACAACCATCACAGGGCTGGAGCCAAGGGTGCAACTGGATGTGGCAGTTAGGCCCGAGAATTTCTTGGTTGACACAGGGGATACCTACTCTGTCCTGACCTCCTACTCTGGAGCCTTCTCCTCCCAAACCTGTACCATTTTGGGTGCTACAGAAAAAACAATTACAAAAAGATTCACCTGAGCACTTCTCTGTTGCTGGGATGGACAAATAATTTCCCATCAGATTCTGGTGGTCCCTGAGTGTCCTACTCCCTTACTGGAAAGAGATATACTCACTAAACAGGGGACCACCCTTGTGATGGGAAGCTTTTAGCCCCTAGAGCCCTACAGCTTCTGGTTACTACTGAGGAACCCATTACACCCTCTCCAATAGGGAGGGACCAAAAACTATGGGAAGACGAAATTAACCCCCAAGTGTGGGACCAGGGGAGTCCCGGATGAGCCCACCAAGCGGAAACAGTCGTCATTGTCCTCCAAGATCCCACTTGGTTTCCAAACTGGAAACAATACCCTCTCAGAAGAGAGGCTCAGGAAGGACTACAGCCTCTAATAAATAAATTCCTTTCCCATGGGCTATTGGTCCCCACCAATTTGCCGTGTAACACTTTGATCCTCCCTGTAAAGAAAAAGGACAGGATCTGGCGAAAGGTTCAAGATCTCTGGATCATAAATGAAGTTGTAGTTCCCCTCCATCCCACAGTACCCAATCCCTGTGTAATCTTGGGAGAAATCCCGCCCAGTGCCAAGTGATTTACAGCCCTGGATTTCAAAGATGCATTCTTTTGCATACCACTGGCTAAAGAATCTCAATATCTTTTTGCCTTTGAGTGGGAGGCTCCAGGGGAAAAACACCAACAGAAGACTTGGACAGTATTACCTCAAGGGTTCAGAGATAGCCCCCACCTGTTAGAGCAGGCTCTTAGCCAGGATCTCCTAGATATGGACCTGGGACCCAATGGGAAAATATTACAATACACAGATGACCTACTAATCTGTTCTCCAGATGAGAAAAATGCCCAACAACATGCAATTTAGGTTCTAAACTTTTTTGGCAGAGAGGGGATATAAAGTCTCCCGTGCTAAGGCACAGATGGTTGAGACAAAGGTCACTTACCTGGGAGTTCAGATTACACACTGGTCCTGGAGGCTGTCCTCTGAGTACAAGGAATCCTCCAGTTGCCCTCCCCCACAACTCAAAAACAATTGCGAGCTTTCCTGGGGCTAACTGGGTATTGTAGAATCTGGATACCCAACTATGGTCTAATTGCCCAGCCCTTATATGAAAGCTTGAAGGGACAGGATGATTCAATGCCACTGATGTGGGGAACTCCTCAAAAGAAGGCAGAGGCTACACTAAAACAAGCCTTAACTCAAGCATCTGCCTTGAGGTTGCCAGACCCAGAAAAAGCATTCCAATTTTATGTCCACAAAAAGGAAGGAATAGCCTTGGGAGTGTTAACTCAAAGGTTAGGACCCCAGCCTCAACCTGTAGCTTACTTATCCAAGAGGTTCGACCCAGCCACCTGAGGCTGGCCTCGCTGCCTTCGAAATCTTGCAGCTATTGCAATCCTGATAGAAGATGCTTTAAAACTCTCTTTTGGAGGCAAACTATTTTTACCAGCCACTTAGTGAAACAACTCTTGAATGGGAGAGGCCATTTATGGATGTCTGATCAAAGGATCCTCAGATATCTAGTAGATCTGATGGAAAATTCAGGCCTGACTATATCCCCTTGTGAGGTTCTTTACCCTCCTGCCTACCCCCGAGGGTTCGCTCCCTTTTCACTCTTGCCTAGAAACCTTACATCACTGGATAAAACCCCAAGATGGATTGTCAAAAGATCCTATGAACAATCCTGAGGAAATCTGGTACACTGATAGAGGCAGCTTTGTCTTGGATGGAAAAAGAAGAGCCAGATATGCAGTAGTCTCCAATTTTGAGACCATAGAGGCTAAACTTTGCCACCAGTTACTTCAGCCCAATTAGCTGAGCTCATTGCCCTGACTCAAGCTTTAGAGCTGCAAAAAGAAAAAAAAAGAGTAGCCATTTACACTGACTCCAAGTATGTCTTTCTGTTGCTACGTGCACATGCTGCTATTTGGAAAGAAAGAGGCCACTTGACCACCTGATGGTCCCCAGTCAAATATGGTGATCAAATCCTTAGGCTCTTGGAGGCGGTCCATTTGCCCACTGAGGTTTCAGTTCTCCCATTGTAAAGGACACCAAAAAGGGAGCACAGAAGTGGCACGAGGGAACCAAGCAGCTGGTCAGGCAGCTAAGAGAGCAGCATTACAGAACAGTGACCTAATGGGGGTTTCCACCTTAGTTCCACAGACTAATTTGCCAGAAATTCCTCATATCCTGAATGTGAGACTCTTAAAGCTACGAGTGAGGGCTTTCAAGAAGATCATATGGGGTGGTTCCAAAAGGAGGGACTCCTTTTTCTGCCTGGGAACCTCCAATGGAAGTTGGTTAACTCCTTACATGCCACCACTCATTTAGGGGAAAAGGCCCTCCAAAGATTACTAGAAAGGTCCTTCAGAGGAACAGGCCTCCAAAGGACTATAAGGCAAGCGGTCTCCTCTTGTCCCACTTGCCAATTAAACAACCCCCAAGGATCTCAAAGACCCAAGCTGGCCCAGCCCGTCCAACAACATGGACCTATCCAGGAGAGGACTGGCAGATGGACTTCACCCAGATGCCTGTTTCTCAAGCATATAAATACCTATCAGTCATGATAAATACATTCACAGGATGGACTGAAGGCTTTCCCACCAGGACTGAGAAGGCTGAAAGTGAAAGTGGAAGTTGCTCAGTTGTGTCCGACTCTTTGCGACCCCATAGACTATACAGTCCATGGAATTCTCCAGGCCAGAATATTGGAGCGGGTAGCCTTTCTCTTCTCCAGAGAATCCTCCCAACCCAGGGATCGAACCCAGGTCTCTTGCATTGCAGAGAAGGCTGACATGGTGGTAAAAAAAAAACACACACAAAAAAACTGCTCCATTAAATCATCCCAAGATTTGGTCTGCCCAGGTCATTACAAAGTGAAAATGGGATATCATTTACTTCTAAGGTCACCCAAGGGGTCTCTAAGGCATTGGGCATTACTTATCTCCATTGTGCCTGGAGGCCTCAGTCTTCAGGAAAAGTAGGAAGAGCCAACCAATTCTTAAAATCAGCGATAAAAAAGATAACCCAGGATACCTCCCTGGGATGGAAGGTGGCTTTACCAATAGCTCTCCTACAGTCATATTGCCCCTAAGGAACAGGTTGGTCTTAGTTCTTATGAGACGCTATATGGGGACCTTTTGTTTATGTCAATGACCAGAGGCTCAGATCCTCTGGTCTTATACCATGGCCATTGGGAAATTCCAACAAGATATACACTTGTGGGGTGTCAACCAGGACCCAAAAGATTCTAAAGAGCCACCATTATATGCTCCAGGGACTCAAGTCCTAATTAAAGTCTGGAAAGATGGGTCCCCAAAGGCTCAACTCCAGCACACATGGAAGGGCCCCTACCCTGTAATACTTTCTACCCCCATAGCAGTCAAGGACATGACTCCTGGATTCACTACTCACAAGTCAAGGAGTGGAAGAAAATGGAAAAGGATACTCAAAACACCTGTGAGCCTCTGGGAGATCTCAGATACCTATTCAGGACTACAAATGAGTGCCATTCTAATGAATACCCCCAAAATTAAGTTTCTGGGGATAATATCTCTCAGGATAGCTCTAGAGAGCCAACACAGCTTGGCAGGAGTTGTGCTCCAAAATAGACAGGAGACAGCTCTCCTGATCCCTGAACAAGGAGGGACTTGAGCCATCTTGAATGAGATGTGTTGTTTCTGGGTAAATACCCCCAGTTAAGTTAAAGAAAGTCTCACTGTCCTCAAGAAAAACATTCAGATCCTACAAGATCTCAAAGAATGAGCTAGAGAGTTCTTGGGTGGCTACAATCTCTCTTTGGGGATCCTTCTCCTGGCAATGGGGAATTTGGAGTTGGCTAATGCCCCTATGAATCCTTGTTATCACCATATTGATGCTAGTTATAATTGCTCCATGTATTATCAATTGTCTAACCCATTTTGTCTCTGCCCAGATAAACAAGCTACAACATGCAGTGCCAGTTGAACAAGGATATATAAAACTACAGCCGACCACTGAAAATATCACTCACTCTTAGATGGACACCACTATAAGGACTCTGAGGCTTGAGACTAGCAAGAGGGGGAGGCCCAATGCCCAACACCATCCCAGTTCAGCAGGAATTTGTCAGAGAGACCTCAACACCCCTATTCCCAAAGAATTGGGCCTCCCATCTCTTGAGGGGGAATGTTAGGCAGTTAAAACAGGAAAAAGGGAGTCCTGAATGCTGGTGGCTAAGAAACAAAAAAGGGAAAAGCCCGCAAAAATAGAACAAATGAAGGCCCAAGGACCAGAATGAGAACCTCAGGCAAAACAAACAGCCCTCCTGGCTAGATCAATTTACGTAGGGCAGACTCGGGGATGGGGTGGGAACATACAAAAGGAGTCAAAACTGGGCCTCTGTCTTCTCTTCTCTTCACATCTTTTGGGTCAGCCCACCCTCATTCCTCGAGGATGTATTTTCTTTGCTTGCCAAATAAAACTGAGCTGTAATATGGAGCTGTTACATTGGTCTGTCCATCACTTCAAATTTTTGCTGCAGCGAGACAGAACTGAGGAAATTACAAACTCCCTAGACATAAAGACATTACGTGGTTATTGACTATATTTCCCACACTGCACATCTTACACCCATGACCCATTGACTTTGCAACCAGAAGTTTGTGCCTCTTAAACTCCCTTATCTATGTCTTTCTTTAGAATAGATTCTTTTTTTTTTTTATTTTGAAAATGTCCGTGTAATAGACATAAACCAAACTCACACAACATGACCAAAAATATAAACCTCCCTGACCCAACTGGGACAACCAAAAATGCCTCCAGACATTGTCAAAAGTGCGGTTGAGAATCCCTACTTTAGGACTCAGGTTAAGTGTAACATTCTCAAGGAATCCTTTCTTGGCACCCTCACCCTCACTCATTTACATGAGCTCTTCTGTCACAGCACCCATATCAATTTGTAATAAAAACTATTTGGGGATGATTATTTGTGATTATTAATGGTCTGTTCCTGAAGGGATATAAACTTTGATGTAAACTTTGATGTAAAGTTCCTGAAGGTAGAGACTGTATCTGAATCTTTTCTTCTTTCTTTTTTTAAATTACTATTTACCAAGCATTCCTTCTCTAGAACAATAGCTATCTATTAACATTTATTAGCAAACAAATGCTTGTTAAGTGAATAGATTAAGAACTGGCTAAAGAAACAACACAAAAACATCCCATGTCTGGTAGTTACAAATCTGAACTCACCATCTGCTCTTATTTTGGGAATAGCACATAATTATTTAGGGACAAAGAGAAGGAGAAGAAAAAGAGAGAGAAGAGGAAGTAAGAGAAAGACAAAACCAAGAGCACAAGCGAAGGTCACAGGTCCAGGAAACTAGGTGTTGCCAGAATAAAGGGTGTTACTGAGAAACAGGACCACAACATCATATTTCCAGGTATGAATATGGTTGTATACTGAAACAGATACTGACTTGCAAGTGTCTAAATTTTCCAAGGTCAGAAATCTGCTGAGTCAAGTATGAAACTTTCTCCAGGCCCTTCCTGTGTTCCCTGTTCCTGGTATGCACAGCTGCTCGTTGTGAAATCTCACACTGTGTGTGTATGTGTTGAGTCACTTCAATCCTGTCTGACTCTTTGCAACCCTATGGACTGCAGCCCACCAGGCTCCTCCATCCATGGGGATTCTCCAGGCAAGAATACTGGAGTGAGTTGCCATTCCCTCCTCCAGGGGATCTTCCCCACCCATGGATTGAATCCATATTTCCTGAAGCTCCTCAATAGCTATCCTTGAAATTTCTTATACTTTCCCCTAAGTTTTTCCTAATTGAAAAAATGATTAACAAAAGGCTGACATCATCACATTGTTTCAGAGAATATGTATTGTTGTCTGCAGCTGCATATAGGTCAGTGCTAGACAGTCCTCAGAATGTTAAGAGATGCTGCAGACTTGCCCAAAGACATAATAGCTTCTGTAGTGGCCCTGCTATGGTTCTAGTCAATAAGGGAGATTGAATCCTTTAAAATCACATTCAGAAAGTGATAGATGTGGAAGCATCACATTTCATGTTTTCAAACTATATTACAAGGCTATTATAATCAAAACAGTATAGTACTGGTGTAAAAGCAGATATGTAGACCAATGGAATAGAATCAAGAGCCCAGAAATAAATCCATTCATATACAGTCAACTAATCTTTTACAAAGCTGCCAAGAATCTGCCTGAAATGCAGGATAGTAGTTTCTTTAATAAACAGTGTTTGAAAACTGTGTATCCACATGCAAGAAAATGAAACTGGACCCTTCTGTTACAATATACACAATAAATAACTCAAAATGGGTTAAAGACTTAAATATTATATGCAAACCATAAAAATCCTATAAGAAAACATAGGAATAAAATATCTGTGACATTACCCTTGGCAATGTCTTTTTGGAAATGTTCCAAAAACAAGGCAATCAAAGCAAAAATAAACAAATTGGGCTATGGCAAACTAAAAAAGCTTCTGCACAGGAAGTGAAAGTCTCTCAGTTGTGTCCGACTCTTTGCAACCCCATGGACTATACAGTCTATGGAATTCTCCAGGCCAGAATACTGGAGTGGGTAGCCTTTCCCTTCACCAGGGGATCTTTCCAACCCAGGGACTGAACCCAGGTCTCCCACATTGCAGGTGATTCTTTACCAGCTGAGCCACAAGGGAAGCCCTCTGCACAGGAAAGGAAACAACAAAATGAGAAGGCAATCTATGGAATTAGAGAAAATACTTGCAAATCATATCTGATAAGGGGTTAATCTCTAAGACATATAAAAAACTTATACAACCCTACAGCAAAACAAAACACACACACATACACTTACAACCCATTAAAAAGTGGGTGAAGGACCTCAGTGGACATTTTTCCAAAGAAGACCTACAAATTGTCCACAGGTACATGAATAGGTGTTCAACATCACTAAATGCAGGGAAATGCAAATCAAAGCCATAATGAGATACCACCTCATACCTGTCAGAACGGCTATTATCAGTAAGGTAAGGGATAACAAGTGTTGGCAAAGGCATGAAGAAAAGAGAACCCTTGTGCACTGTTGGTGGGAATATAAACTGGTACAGCCACTGGAAAACAGTATGGGAACCTCCAAAAAAATTAAAAATAAAACTATGTATGATCTAATAATCCCACTTCTGGGTATATAACCAAAAGAAATAAAGTTAGTATCTCAAAGAGATATCAGCACTTCCATGTTTTCACAGCATTATTCACAATGGCCAAGATATGGGAAAACCTAAGTGTCAACAGATGAATAGATGAAAAAAATGTGAGATAATACATATGAATGAATATTATTAGCTTTAAAAAAGAAGAAAATCCTGCCATTTCCAACAAGATAGATGAAAATTATGATAAGTGAGATAAGTCAAACACAGAAAGATAAATAATGCGTCATCTCACTTATATGTGAAATCTGAAAAAGTCAAACTCACAGGAAAGTATAACTATTGCAAGTTTGGGGGTGAACGGGGTCAGGAAATGGAGAGATGTTGGTCATAGGGTACAAACTTTCATTTATAAGATGAATAAGATCTGGAGGGGTCTAATATACAGCGTGGTGACTATGGTTAATAGCAATATATTTTACACTTGAAATTTGCTAAGAGAATAGATCTTAAGTGTTCTCACACAGAAAAGGCAAGTACATGAAGTGACAGAAGTGTTAATTAGCTTGATTTTGGTAATCACTTCACAATGTACACATATATCAAATTATTGTGTTGTACCCATTAAGTATATACAGTTTTTATTTATCAATTATGCTTCAGTAAAGCTGAGAGAAAAAAAGAAAGAAAAGGATAAATGTAATGTATGATTGCATGCACAATATGGAGAACTTTAAATACACATGCAAAAGAAGAAAAACAGAACAAAACTCCTATCAAAAAAAAAAAAAAACAAACCAGTGTGCCCAGGGCACATGCACTGCTGCTGCCTGAGTCCACTGCTCTGCCTCAGCCTGCTTCTCTGCCCATGCCACCTGCTGCTGGGACTTGGCAAGCTCTGGCAGCTGGGAGTCAGACAGCCATGGATGAGCGTCTGGCACCTCATGTGTGTATCTCAGAGCTTGCAGCCCTGATCCTGAAGCCTGCATGTCATAGAGTCCTTGCTCCACAAAGGAGATGCCACTGCCACGAGAAGCCTGCACACTTCAACTAGAGAGTAGCCCCTACTCTCTGCAACTAGAAAAAAACTCAAATGCAGCAATGAAGACTCAATGCAGCCAAAAATAAAATAACTAAGTGTCATTCACTCGATGCAGTTGATAGGCAATAGAGGGATTCAGGCAAGGGAGGTACAGCAGCTCCCGGGGCTCCTGAGCTTCAGAGGAGTCTGTGAAATAAAAGAACCTTGAACACGTGAAAAGATGCTCAATAGTGCTCATCATTAGAGAAATGCAAATCAAGACTACAATGGGATATCACCTCACACTGGTTAGAGCGGCCATCATCAACAAGTCTACAAACAATAAAAGCTGGAGAGGGTGTGGAGAAACGGGAACACTCTTGCACTGTTGGTGGGAATGTAAATTGATATAGCCATGATGGAAGACGCAATGGAGATTCCTTAAAAAACTAGGGATAAAACCACCCTATGACCCAGCAATCCCACTCCTAGGCATATACCCTGAGGAAACCAAAATTGAAAAAGACACATGTACCCCAATGTTCATTGCAGGACTATTTACAATAGCTGGAATATGGAAGCAACCTAGATGTCCATCGACAGATGAATGGATAAAGAAGTCACGGTACATATACACAATGGAATATTACTCAGCCATAAAAAGGAATGCATTTGAGTCAATTCTGATAAGGTGGATGAACCTAGAGCCTATTATACAGAATGAAGTAAGTCAGAAAGAGAAAGATAAATACTGTATACTAATGCATATATATGGAATCTAGAAAGATGGTACCAAAGGATTTATTTGCAGGGCAGCAATGGAGAAACTGATATAGAGAACAGACTTATGGATACAGGTAGAGTGGAGGAGAGGGTGAGATATATGGAGAGAGTAACATGGAAACTTACATTACCATATGTAAAATAGATAGCCAATGAGAACTTCCTGTATGTCTCAGGAAACTCAAACAGGGGCTCTGTACCAACCTAAGGGGATGGGATGGGGAGGGAGATGGGAGGGAGGTTCAAAAGGGAGGGGCTATATGTTTACCTATGGCCGATTCATGTTGAGGTTTGACAGAAAACAACAAAATTCTGTAAAGCAATTATCCTTCAATTAACAAACAAATAAATTAAATGAAAAAAAAAAAAAGAAACTTGAGACCCTGATCTAGAGGAATCTAAGTCAGAGGCTGCTGAAGTGTGCCTTGAGGAAGGGCAACGGTTACCTGTATTCAGTAGAGTCCAAAGGGCTGCAGGAGACAGAAATCATCCAGCATGTCAGGCTTGCAAAACATGCTTTGTGGGTTATTCATTCCTATCCTGTGGACTTTGGGATAGATATACTGGAAATCTTTGTCAACAGATTACTTGTCAAGGTTTAAACATAACGCAGGCTACTTGGGGCCTGGATCTATGAACCAGAATTAGAGATGCCTAAAGGAAGATGGGGACTTAGTCAAGACTCCACAGATATTTGGGGTAGATTTAAGAGTAGACTTTGAGCCTCCTGACACTACACTCGTCCAATGTGCTGGGCAGAAGCCAACAGCCACACAGAGCATCTGACTCGCAGCATCCTTTCCTGGTCAGTTGGGGCAGCAATGCAGCCCCTTCTGCATGAGGTAAAGGTAGCGCTGAGCCCCTCATTCTACTAAAGTTAAGGTTCTTGTTAAACCAGAGTCTCACAAATGATCAGGAAAAGAACTGCATGCCTAAAATTATGGTTTTGCTTTATCAGAAATTAAAGATCACTGGCCGAATTTTCTTAATGCACATTTTAACTTTTTTAATTTTTTGTTATTTAAACTTTTTTTAGAACAGAAAAGAGACATCTTTTCATTTGTAGCAGAAAGCTAGGCAGAAGAAATAAATCTAACAGAAAACATTGTTATTTCCTAAGAATACTGCAAGGATTAAAATAGAGTCATATGCAAAAAAAAAGTCTGGATATAATCATTCCTTTTTTGGGTGGACTGCTGTACGTTTAAGAGATACTTTTATTATAGGTGTCTATGTATTGCTTGGAAATCATTTTTACTTGCTTCCAGATTCATGCTTCTATTCCTGTCAAATTCAAAACATTTAAATAGATGGTGATGCCTGATGACTAAATCTCAGGCAGCTTACAGTCAGTAAAGAATGCCAACAACTGTATATGGTACCTTAAAGTAGTGTGAAGATAATTATAACATCATTAATGTTATTCTCAAGTACAGTGGTATGAACTGAACATATCAAACAAGAAATTCCAAAGAACTGAGAGGCTTTCAATTCTGCTAACTTGGGTTTGTATGTTCTGCAGAGGTGGATTAGACAAGTTTACCCATCTATACTCTCATATCCAATATTTCTTTACTGTCTCACACTACCACTTACCTGTTGTTTACAATTCCCCCAAGTAATTCTACTCTTAAATAGTTTTCATCTGCCCAAGACACTGTATATTGTTGATTAAAAGTATTGTAATGGAAAAGCTGAAGTACACCTAAGAAGGCATCTAAAATACTTCCCTGATTCACAAACTGGAATCTTTTGCAGCTTAATTAACTTGGAGTAGGTGCCAAACATCTTATTTGATTGTGTCTAACTTGAGAATACACTCAATTTGATCTCCTTTGGAAAACACTCACTTAGCTGTACAGCAGAAATTAACAAAACATTGTAAATCAACTATACTTACAAAAGTAAAAAGAAAACACTCAGGCTCCTAAAAGAATCACAGTTTACATCAACAAGCAATTCTTCCCTGAGCTTACTTAAAGTCATCTGACAATAGGATATCATTATGAAAATTAAGGATTTAAATAGTTTTCTATTCTTCTTTTTATAGTTTTATATTTTTACCCAATTTTTAAAAAACCCTGTTGCTATTGTTGTTATTAAATTCACTCCTTTTGTCATATCTGTGACTTAGGCAATCAAGAGCTCATTTGTTTATATTTGTCTCTCTCCCCTTTTCTCTATTTGAAAATGAATAAATACTTTTATCTTATCTCGTTTGTACATGAAATTCTGCACATAAGTAATCAGTCAATTCCTGCAGGTTTATTTTTAAAGTTTTAATCATAATTAAAAGATTACTAGTTTCATTTCCATAAGCCATTCACTCTTAGTAGTTAATTATAAAAGTGAATTCATAAAGCGTATGCCATTAAACTATATTGATAAGAAACTGAACACAACAAAGATTACATACAACAGGACCTACAGCGTTGTAGAGCAATGCTTTTATCTGTTTGTTCTTTTGTAAATAAATTTTCCCTAGACATTTTATTCCAATTTTGTTCTCAGCCATTAGATTTCTGGATATTCTTTGTGACCACTAGAGGTCTACTGCACCTATCGGGAAAAAATGCTTATTTTTGTTAGTTACGCTGTTTAGGACCTGCCTGAATGTGTCCACTATTTACCCATCTTTTCACTCACTGATTCACTTCTCCATTCATCATTGTTCTGATGCTACTTTCAGAGGAGGAGAGAGTTGTGAGTTTCTTATATCTGCCTCTTTCCCTATCCTTCCTTGTATTATAACATTCTACCTCCTACCTCCCCAGGCCCTTACTCTACCAGGCATCTCTTATCCTCTCTCTACCTTCAACACTTGCCTTCTTCTTTGGTCTCCACTCATTACCTTGTAAACTTGCTAATAAGTCTCCCATCCCAAAATCTTCCTTCACTCTGGTCTTCCTCTGGTGACTCTTCTAAGCTTAGGACTAAGACCTAAGTCTCATCACCCATTCAGTGATGAGTTCTTACTGTCATGTAAGAACACTCATGTTATCTGTGCTCCCATTGTCACCTCCCATGGCTCCTCCAATACAGTTGCACTCAGCTGAAATGGCCGTAACAAGACAGTTACACCCTTGATGCTTCTTATCTTTCCCCCAATAGCATCATTACTGAGTCCTGAGGTTCTATCTCTTTAATAGTTCCAGAATCTGTTCGCTTTCCTCCTTGTCTCATCTTCACTCAGGTCCTCATTTTTTCTCATCTAAATTACACCCACAACCTCTAACGGGTCTCATGACATTGGCCTTCTTTCCTTCCAACATTCTCAACCCTCCTGCCAGGGATCTTACTAAGGAACATCTAACCATGTCACTACCTTGCTAAGACCATTCCATCATTCCCTGAAACTTCAGATGAAGCCCAGACCCATAGTAAAGAAAAGAGTAGTCTATCACAGGCTGCCGCTTTCCTCTCTCCTGGGTCTCTTTCTACTTCTCTCTTCCCCCAGATCTTCACACACAAACTTTCTGGCTTGTCCTTGCTCCTTTTGTTATCATTGATTTTTGCAACCACTCTTTTCTTCTGTGTCGAATTTCATCGTTGACAGTACGTTCTTCAGAAGTCTGTGGGTGATAGACACTTGGTCTTTGTGTGTCTTAACATGGCTTTATTTCATTCTCTTTTTAGTTTTACTGATTATAAACATGACTTTTTAAAATCTGAGGGCACCAATCACTTTTTCCTGGAAAAGTTTGAGCTTTTATCTTCCCCCCATCCTTTCTATTCTCTCCTTCTTTTACTCTGATTACACATATGTGAAAATTGATCATATTATCCTATCTATCTCTTAGCTTTCTCCATGTTTTCATCTCTTTATCTTTATATTGTGAGTGGGCATCTCAAATTTATCTTTCAATTCACTTTCTTTTTTCGTCTTCTATTTCTATACAATTGCTTAAAGTCGCCTCTCTAAGAAGACTTCCTGAAACCTAAACTTGAATTAAGTTTTCTTTCTCTGGGTCACCAAAGGTCCATGTATAGGCCAACATATAGTACATTTAAAAGTTTATTTTAACTTTCTGCTTATTTCTCTCTTCCACTTCAAATTTTCTATTTGTTAAGGGCAAGACTGTTTTTCATTTTTATACCCCTTGTACTTGCTACTGTGCCTGTGACATGAGGAGCTATCTGTAAACATTGATTATTTCTCACTTTTAACTTCAATATGCATACCTGTTTGGTACTATTGATAATTTTATTTTCACTCAACATCTACTTACACACCTTCCCCATGTAAGGGTAAGAACTATATTTATTTTGTGCACTATTATATTTCCTGTGTTTGGGACATAACACCCATATATATCTGTGTTTTCTTTGTGATGTGCCTCTCATTACCTTGAAGAAAACCCAAAGGAATGGTCTGTGATTTGAAAACACTGGCAATATTACTAGAATTGTGGCACTATTGAAGGATTCTTATTTTAAAAGCACAGCCTTCTCCTAACTTTCCTTTGATAGTTGATGGATTAGATCCAAGTTTTATATTTTGAACAGTTCTTTCCATTCCAAGCATATTGACTGACTTTTTTCTATCTCCATGGGTTTGCTGAAAGCAAAAGTAACATTCCAAATATCTTAAATCTATTACTTTTAACCAAAAACAATTTCAAGAGAGGAATAATACATTCAGGGAAAATTCTTCTTCTCCATACCCGATGTTTTCTTCTGGATGAAGAGATATTTATAAGAGTAACACTTCCAGCCTCTCTCCATACTCTCACCACACATTCTTCTATATTCACTTCAACTGTTCCATCTCATAGCCACCTCTAAGAAGGAAAACATGCTATTTTTTAATTTGGAAAAAGAAACTGGATGAACAGCCCAGCTCCTTCTCTCTCCTTATTCTGAGGAGTGGGTATTCTCTGCTTCCCCATGAACTCATTCTGCTCCTGTTGGGAGAGATTTTCCATGGTCCAGTATTGCTTTGTATATATATATATATATATATATACCTAATTGGAGGATTCAGTATTAGGTAACTGACTTGCCTACAGACATATGCCTGTTCTTTCACTGTTCTTTCAGTAATAAGGTGATATTTTTGCCCTCCTTCTCCTGAAATTAAGCTTTATTTATCAATTGCTTTAGACCTAAACCAAGCAGGGGGAGCTATTTATTGATGCCCCCCCCAAAGATACTAACACATTTCAGCAGAAGGTGGTGATTGATTTAGTTGCTAAGTCGTGTCCGACTCTTGTGACCCCACCGACTGTAGGCCACCAGGCTCCTCTGTCCATGGGATTTTCCAAGCAAGAATATTGGAGTGGGTTGCCATTTCCTTCTCCAGGGGATCTTCCCAACCCAGCAATTGAACCTGGGTCTCCTGCACTGCAGGCAGATTCTTTACCAACTGAGCTATTATATTATACTCATTTCTGCCACTGTCATAAAATAGCAATCCATTCATTCATTCATTCAACAAACATCTATCGAACATCTGTAATGTGCTAGTTCCTGAGGGTAGCTCAGTGAACAAAACAGTCAAAATCCTTTTCTTCATGAAGTTCATATTCTAGTGGAAGAGAAATAAAGGAAGATATAAAAATAATATTGGGTTGGCCAATAATATCTTAACATCTGTAAGAAACTACAGAAAAACCTGAATGAACTTTTGTTCAACACAATAAGTGCTATGGGGAAAAAACAGGTTGAAGAGATTAAGACTGGGATAAGATAGGGAGGTCAAGGGCAGTCTCAGGGAGAACATAACATCCATAACATCTGAAGCACCGCACAAAGAATGGATAGAAGTGAGAGAGTAGCTGATGGAGAGATCTGGGGTAGAGGAAACAGCTATGAGACAGGAAGAGTGAGGAGGTAGTGGGGCTGCAGAAGAAGGAGTACAAGGAAGGAGAGGCAGAGTTCATGGGACAGGAGATCAAAGAGGTAATGGTGAGAGAGAACAAGTCATGTAGAACCGTGAAGGCCGTAGTAATGATTTGAGCTTTTATTCAGGGTGATGTGGGCTGTCAATGCAGGATTTAAGCAAAGGAATGACATTGCCTGACGTGTTTTCAAGGGATTTCTCTTGCTGCTATATTGAGAATGAACCTACAGGGAGCAGTATAGAAACAGGGAAATCAGTTAGCAGATTATGGCAACAATCCAAGTGAGAGGTGATGGTGTCCCGGAAGAGTGCAGGCAGAAATGGTAAAAGGTGTCAGATTCTGGATATATTTTATAGACGGAGCCAAGAGGAATTCCTGATGAACTGGCAGTTGGATATGACAGCCTGTGCTATTAACTACTTTCCAGGGTAAGTGCCTCTTAAGAGATACCGAATAAGCCTCATAAAGTCCATCAGTGATTCCTGTTTCTAGGCATCATATTTCAACACTTTAAAATGGAGCTTTTGCAACTCAAGTTACTGCCAGCATAACTGGGAAGTGAAGTCTGGTCTAGAAGGACTCACTCACTTCAACATTTCACTTGGTAGAGAAATTAAAATGCTTGCTCTCTGATATCAACAAACACTTGTAAGAATACACCATGTATATAAATACATAAAACATACAGCTTTAATAAGAAAATGTATTGATAAGTCAATATCCAGCCTCATATCCCATAGTAACTGCTAAAAGAACATTTCCTATGCACCACATTTAGAGTCTATTAAAAGGTGACAATGCATCTGATATTTTGTGAAATCCTAATTTAAATCTTTATATTTTTTTAGGAGTAATGGAAAAATCTTTTATAGCCTTTGCATAAAAGACCAAACAAAGATCCAACCAACAAGTATAACATATTAAAGATTTTTTTAAAATTTACAGGCCATTTAAGTCAAGCATGACTTGATGAACTCAACCCACAAATGATTTTAAGATTATGAAATAAAACTCCAGAGACATTTCTTGAAAGACTAAACTTGCTCATACTCTACTATCTGAGGTAAGCTTGTAAAACTATCAGTGTACCAAGGTAAGTAATAAAATGTTTGACCAATCATCAATATTTTTCTTTAGTATCATTCAAATGTAACAAGATAAGTCAAAAAGCAGCATTGTCCTCGCAGCAGTATCACAAACATTTGTTGGAAGCAAAAGGAAAATACTAATGATTCCTTGCTATTTGCATAAAGTTATCAAAATTAGAACATGAAGGAAAATAGTCTATAGTCAGCAACATGTGTAAATAGTATAATCACTCCCCCCATTGACAGCTGCTGTCCATGCCAAAGCCACATGTCCCTTTCTTTTATCTGCCACCGTTCTGTTTGAAGAAACATCCAAGCATCAAGGCATGAATGACCTGCACTCCCACCACCAGAGGCAAAGGTAACAAAGTAGATGTCAGCATCTTTCGAGACGAACAGGAAAAATGTCAAGAACTCATTTTTACTATGTAGTAATCTGGAGATTTTTTTCATTCAGAGATTCTATTGTTTTTTCCACTGCCATCTGTAACAAAACAGGGAAATGAGGTTTTAAAAAATCAATGTTAAATGTAAACAAATCATCTGGACTCCACTTGGCTCCATAGTGTTGTATGTTTACTTTACAGATGTAACCTTTCCAGGCATTGGCTAATTCCGGTGTGATAAATAAAATTATCTTCAAAATTGGAGTATGACGTCATCACAAATGGTATGATGGAAACAAAGATATAGCCAGTGCCCATTTATCCAGAATGACAGGAAACTGGATAATTGAATAGTCTCATTAGGTAAGAATTATTGTACATACCAATTATTGTACATTACCAATTTTCCAAGAAATAGAGTAAAAATAGAATATATTTAAACCATGGTAAGCACAAATTAACCCATTTGGTTCACAGCAGTAACCATACCACGCTAGTAATTTTGAGTATCAATTTAGGCTGCCAGATACTGGGTTGAATCAATGGTAGCTTTCTAATTCGACCTGAAAGTTGTTGATTTCAACAAATTTTTGCCATATAAATACATTATTATTATATGTATTTCTTATAGAGCTGTACAGGTGTACATTTTTATAACTCCCATAATTTGAACTTTTTTAATATTTCAGAGAAAGAGAAAGGAGAGAAAATCACTAGTATAATCCTCACACAAATATAATAGAGAAAAATATGCATGTATTTTATACATTATTTCTAATTACCATATAGTACAAGCCTAATGCTTTAAAATATTTTAAAATTCTGGCTGAAGTTGCAAAAAATGATTTAAGCTGTATATCCTTGTATTATACTTGCTTTTATACTACAGCAAGAATAAACTGTCTAATCAGAAAGATTGAATTTGAAGCATAATAAATCTGAATACAAAATATCCTGGAAATACTGTATCCTGTTTTTGGATACCTATAAGGAAGTAGTCTATGCTTTTCAAATCCAAAGATCAATCTTACCTTTATTTTGTGCATATTAAAGTTTCAAATTCTGTATTCAACATGGAATTGTATTTTGATATAAACTGAAAGCTCTCTGCTCATCTGAAATTTTACTAGCCTTCGAAGCAGTAAAAACATCTTCAGTTTTGTCATCTGGGAAGGGTCTAGAACTTTCCAGGAATGCAGGCATTTCAAGGCTCAGCAGAGCCTAGCTAATTCCAGGAAGAAGGAAAAATCCAAGGAGATTCACATACCTGAAGCATCCTTGCCCACTAGGCATCATAGGCATGCACATGGGGAAGATTCAGTTGAGGCTGTAGTGCCTCCCTTGCTGCTGTTCAGTCACTAAGTCGTGTCTGACTCTTCTACGAACCCATGGACTGTAGCCCGCGAGGGTTTGCTTCCATAGGATTTCCCAGGCAAGAATACTAGAGTGGGTTGCCATTTCCTCCTCCAGGGGATCTTCCTGACTCAAGGATTGAACCCACTTCTCCTGCCTGGACAGGCAGATGCTTTACCACTGAGCCACCTTATCTCAGCATTCACCATCTTCTGACTGCTGAACCTATGACTTTCAGAGACTCACCTTTGTTTACTGGAGTTACCTCGCTTGCAAGTAACTGGTAGGTTAGGTCCCCACAAACACACACAGTGTCAGGTCTACCCATAGACAATGACTGATTCCTTGAAGGGTACAAAATCCCTACTCCTTTGCCTCCATATAAGACAGCCTCTGAAATTCATACTCCAGAGGTCCTTGTGGGATCAGGTTGAGCTACACCTGAAATCACACTACTGCATGGCTTCTTCTCCTTCCCCAACCCCCCACCCTCACTTGATTCTCCAGGAAACCTTCTTTTATAAATCACTTGTACTTGAATCCTTAATTCAACATTCTACTTTGGAGAGAGCTTGATCTAAAAAGCAGGCATGGCTTGGTATTCAATACTTACAAACAAAGTATCTCAGTTCAGGCAAATCAGTATCCAAGATAGAAAGCAGATGCAGAAATTCGGGGCAGGTGACGTTCAGATCAGGATCTGAGACTGAAAGGCAGCAACAGGGAACTCTAAAGGCTGCTATCAGCAAGGACTGATATTCAGAGGCAGAAGGCAATTCTTTAGGAGGAGAATGAGACTTCAGCGAGTTTTAAGAATAGGGACATGGGAATAGGAACTAATACAGAGGTCTAGTTATAAGAAGTGTGCCAAATATTTTAACTTTTTCATGTCTTTTTTTTGTCCTTCCACCTGGAATACCTACTTCCAATCTCCCCATATTGCCTTCTGCAGAATCTGAAAATTTGAATTAGTCTTTGAAAACACAGCCCAGATGTTTCCTACTCTATGATGCCTTTCCAATACCCATAATACAGGCACAATCTCTTCCCTCTCTGCCACCTCTATAATGGGCACATAACTGGGTGCAATGACCATCCAATATTATTGTTAATGTTTGATTTTTATCCCTTTAAAGACTGTGACTTACCAACCTGGGGAGTTCATCTTTCAATGTCATATCTTTTTGCCTTTTCATACTTATTGTTCATGAGATTCTCAAGACAAGAACACTGAAGTTGTTTGTCATTCCCTTCTCCAGTGGACCACGTTTTGTCAGAACTCTCCACCATGACTCGTCAGTCTTGGGTGGCCCTACACAGCATGGCTCATTGAGTCAGACAAGGCCGTGGTTCATGTGATCAGTTTGGTTAATTTTCTGTAATTTTGGCTTCCCTCATTGCTCAATTGGTAAAGAATCTGCCTGCAATGCAGGAGACCTGGGTTTGATTCTGGGTTGGGAAGATCCCCTGAAGAAGGAAATGGCAACCCACTCCAGTATTCTTGCCTGGAGAATCCCATGGGCAGTGGAGCCTGGCAGGCTGCTGTGCATGGGGTCACAAGAGTTAGACACAACTTAGCGACTAAACCACCACCACCAAAGACTATGACAGCTGTCTTATTCATCACTTCATCCCTAGAAACTGTCATGACGTTGAAATCACCTATCGTGAATTGATAGGAATAGCTCCTACAACAATGCAGAATCCCAATTATATGATGGGGAAACGCACAAAAGCACATGGGAGTTGTTCAAATAGATCCCAGCAAATCTGGGCTATATAAAAAGATCAAGGTAGATAGTTGAGAACTAAAAGGCACACCTGAGGGCATAGGGGAAGGTGGCAACTATTCTGGGGCAAAGAACCAAACTGGGCTGGAGAAGCATTTATTTCTGGTTCATGCCTTTCATACTTGCAAACTGATGAGTTACATAAATATCTTATTTTGTTCTCCTACATAAGAAAGATCAAGTTTCTTTTATATTAAAAAAAACTAAATATTAGGATCCTATTAGGTAAACACTTATCTTTTATTTCCTTCCCTTGTCTTCTACAATCTGGTGTTATTATGATTGTTTGGTGGCTAAAGGAATGAGATTTAAATCCTATTTGCTACTCAGTGCTATTAAAGAAATACATTCCAATTACCACTTTAAATGATGATTTAAATTATGCATTTTATTCAGGACATCATTTTCCCCATAACTCTAGAAAGTATAGTACAGGGAACTCTACTCAATAGTCTTATATAGGAAAAGAATTTGAAAAATATATATGTATATGTAGAACAAAATCTCTTTGCTATACAGCTGAAATTAACATAACATTGTAAATCATATATACTCCAATATAAAAAATATTATCCCTTAAAAAAAAGAAAAAAATAGATGGATATTTGTATCGAGAATCCTACCAGTGTTTTGATATCTTAGTTCATATTATTATAACCAGTGTATCAACTTACTGTAAAAAGAACTGCACTTAATTGATTCCCTGGTTCAACAAGTGTGGAAACAAAAATTGATTATAGTTCATTTAGATTTCTGTTTTACAGACTCACTACTGTTAGGAAAGATAGTATTGAAAGACTTCATCAGCTAATTTAATGGTGTAATTGGCAATCCAAATGACAGACTTGGTTTTCCTTTTCTCACAGTCATGATTCCTCTTCTTAGCACTGCAACTTCTCAATGTTAAATGAAGACAAATATTATACAACCCACAGACTTTGACTCTCACTAAGTCCAAAATAGCTCATCTTCAAGTATTTGTAAACTGAAGTGCATTCTGAGAAAATGTTATCTAATTTGTGCTTTAACCCATTACAGGGGCCCTACTATCTTTCATCCTGAATAGGTTCCATCTTCTTTCACATTTGGAAAGTACTAGGCAATTGGAATCTTTCAGTGGTGCTACCTCCAGCTCACCCCTAATACTCAAACCATGTGCAAATTTGTTGATTCTTTCCAGTGTCCTAGTAGTTTGTCTTCTTCTCTTCCTCCATAGTGAATTCACTAGTTCAGTGTTCTTTGTCTTTATTTGGAGCTATTACCATAAGCTTGTTACCAGATTTCCTATCTGCAGCCTACTCCCGATACACAGACTTATCTTTCTAAAATACAAACATATGTTATATCCACTGGAAAACTTTCAGTTCTTGCCTATGACATGCTTTAAAAAAAAAAAAACTTCTCATTTTATATTGGAGTATAGCCAGTCAACAATGTTGAGATAATTTCAGATAGACAACAAAGGGACTCAGCCTTACATATACCTATACCTATACCTATACACATATATATACATATGCATGTTTCCATTCTCCCCCAAACTCCCCTCCCATCCAGGCTGCCACATAACATTGAGCAGAGTTCCCTGTGCTATACAGTAGTACCTTGTTGGTTATCCATTTTAAATATACCAGTGTGTGCATGTCGATCTCAAACTCCCTATCTCTTCCCTGCCAGTCTGTTTCTGTTTTGTAAATAAGTTAATTTGTATCATTTCTTTTTAGATTTCACATATATCATATGATATTTCTCCTTCTCTGTCTGACTTAATTCACTCAGTGTAGCAATTTCTAGGTCCATCCATGTTGTTGCAAATGTCATTGTTTTATTCTTTTTTGTGGCTAAGTAATATTTCATGCATATTGTTTTTTTGTCAGAGTAAGCAAGTTGCCACCTTTCTTGGTAATTTAAGCTGTTACTTCCTGAGTGCTGTTCTCACAGCAGACCATTTGCCAGCTAGTCTCTAAGACAGCAAGCTTTCTTTCCACCCTTGCCTTTATTTACTCCCAGAAACTAGAATATTCTTTCTTCTACTCAGACTCCTTTTCATCACTCAGTGCTCTTCTCAAACACCACCTTCTCCATTAAATACTTTCCTCTGAGTTTTCTAATTCGAACTCATTATACATTTCATGGGCATTCTAAATTGTTAGGACCATGTCTTAATCAATTTTGTCTTAATTGTCCAATACCGAAAACAATATCTGGCCTATAAGTCATGTTCAATTAATGTTTTAATGAAAGAGTTTTCTGAATCGTCTGTCATGGAAAATGATAAGCTCTAACTCACAGTCTCCAGTTTGATCCTTCTTAAATCTAAACTTTAAACTACTGCTAGAATTACTTAGCTAAGACTTAAATGAGCTTGTCATTTCAATTATTATATGATAACTCTCTGTCATTCATCCAAGTAGGTAAATATTCGTGGAGGACCTAGGATAGGATAGGCACTGAGAATAAAAGTGGGAGCAGAGTGAATATCACCCTGTCTTCATGGAGATGACAGTCCAGAGAAAGACCCAAATACACATACTTGCGCATACAAGTACAAATTAATTCTAACCACTTCGAGGAAAGTACAAGATATACAAGAGAGTACAAGAGGTCTCAAATTATCTTACTTATCATTCAACCTCTAGCATCTGAAAAATTACCAGAGTTACAGCCAAAGTTTATTACAAGTATATTGAACCAAAACAGACTTTTTCCTGCTTTGCTGTTATATAACATCAAACAAAAGTCAGGGAAAACTGTCAAGAGGCCAATTCATCTTACTCAGCTTATCTTTTTAGTTCAGCAGAGGTGAAAAGTTTTCAACACTGCTTATATGGATACTGATAAATACATCTTCTACATAAAAAAGTCCTTATCTATTACATGAATCTCATATTTAAATACATGTGGAAAATGTGGGAAAAGGTAGAACAGAAATAAATAAGGAAAAGCTAGAAACAGAATAATAAAAATGAGAGGAGGAAAATATATGTAAAATTATAAAGAGAAGAAGAAAATTGGAGTGGACATACCGGAATTTGTGTTTTTTCCTACTTGTCTCCACACACATTAAACTCTTCACTCAGTATCTGGCATTCTTTTCTATTTCTCTGTCAACACTGAAGAGCTAAACTGATTTTCATGTTATGAAATTCTTAAAAAAAATATGATTTTTAAATGTTTTTTACAGTTAGAGATACCATAAACATGTCTTAGTATTTTTTATGACCAGATAAATATTTCTATTCTACCAAAATTTTTATGGGTCATATTATCTCTATTGGACGGAGAAGGCAATGGCACCCCACTCCAGTACTCTTGCCTGGAAAATCCCATGGACGGAGGAGCCTGGTAGGCTACAGTCCATGGGGTCGCTAAGAGTCGGACACGACTGAGTGACTTCACTTTCACTTTTCCCTTTCATGCACTGGAGAAGGAAATGGCAACCCACTCCAGTATTCTTGCCTGGAGAATCCCAGGGACTGCAGAGCCTGGTGGGCTGCCGTCTATGGGGTCGCACAGAGTCGGACACGACTGAAGCGACTTAGCAGCAGCAGCAGCATCTCTATTGGAACTACTCATGTCCATTGGGTAGTGTGAAAGAATCCATAGATAACACAGAAACAAATGAATGTATCTCTGTTCTAATAAAAATTTATTTACAAAAACAGATATCCAACCTATGAGATATAATTTGCCAATCCCTACCTTGGAGTAAAATGTACAATTCAATATACACACATACATTTGTGCAAAGTGCCACATGTATGTTTGAGTTATTTAATGTGTCTTTCATATGGATCAGGGTATATATTATTCTAGGGTTCAGTTTGCATTAAATTATTTATACAATGTAAAGCATATTTTAAGTATACTGTAATAGTTATCCTTTACTTTTTATGAGACAGTATCTGATTTATATATACATTCATCTTTGCTTTTTATCATCATTGATTTTGTTTTTTATAATTATTCTTTATAATAATACTGCCTTAATGCAAACAGCAAGCTTGATATACTTGTGCATGTATGTGTATTATTAATATTCTTAATCACTTTCTCCCTCTATAGCTCATGTAACTTTAACTGTGAATGTCATTCTGTAGAAACAGGTCTAGCTATCTAATCCTTCAAATTTATTTTTTTCATCATTAAAAGTTATGCCTTATAGGTAGGCTAATAACAACTTTTTTCCTATAGAAATATATTAATACCACTGGGTAGTAATTGACCTCCCCTCTCTAGGAGACAATGCAGACATTTCAAGGGGAGTTACTTTAATAGAAAATGTCTTTAGGCCTCTTTTTCCAAATGGAAGACTTTAAGAGGAAACATGCTCTTAATTGTCTGAAGAAGGGCAATGGCTGACCCATCACTCAGGCCCTGTCAATTTTCTCAATTGAGAATACAATCAGTGCCCAGCAGATGATCTCTTTACTTTCCTTTTGCCCAACTCAGTATGCAGTTTCCATGACTCAGTTACCTTGGCCCTGTCACTGATGTACAAGGCAGGACTAGAAGCCAAGCAAAGGTACCTTAAAGACAGTAAAGATGACTGGATGTTTATAGAATGAAAGTTAAAACTGTGTACCATGGAAAAGAGAGAGGGAGTTCCACTTTCCCATTTACAGGAACAGGCACAAAGCCAAATTAATTTCTTCTAAACTTGAGGTTTGTGTTACATGGTCCTTAAGGCTGAGCTCGCAGAAATGAAGTTGACAGCTAAATTACAGGCAAAAGTCACAGTTAAGAACCGTTGTCATAGCCTTTACTCACCCCTCTAGGTATGGAGCTATTTCTGTGTTTGAAGTGTTCATCTGATCCTGCCAGCTCTACCCAGGTGAAACTCCAGATGAAGCCTGAGAAATCAATAGAAGAATTGTACGCAGACAGGATCCAGGAAGGCAGGAAAGCAGGGTGGGGCTTAGGGCCCCTGGAAAGACAACAGGCTTGAATTGGGCCTTTGATAATACATCAATTAGGCCTGACTAGCATGACAGGCAACAACAGCCTTGTCCTGAATTTGTAGATTCAGCTACGTTTCCTCAAACCACTAAGTGAAGGAACACAGGCAGTCTTTTCTTCAGTTATGGCAAATAACTGGTTGATCAAGTTAAAATGTATATTTATGTATTATATATCTCTATATATTTACAGAGATATATTTTATATCTCCACATATTTATAGAGATATATTTATAGATATAAGGGGCTTCCCTGGTGCCTCAGTGGTAAGAAATTCGCCTGCCAAGACGAAAGTGCAATCCCTAAGTCAGGAAGATCCCGTGGAGAAGGAAATGGCAGGCCACTCCAATATGCTTGCCCAGGAAATCACATGGACAAAGGAGCCTGGTGGGCTACAGTCCATGGGGTCACAAGAGTCAGACACGACTAAAGTGACTGATCATGCACCATTTATAGATATATAGAGAGATAACATATAAATATATTATCTATAAATAGTTATATGTACATATACACACACACACAAGAATGACATGGCCTAGCAATCTCCAAGTTTAGCAATCATACTTAAGTGTACTGCCATTATTTCAGCTTTTAAATTTCCTTTCTGCTTACATCCTTAGCAAGAATACCAGTTTAGTAACATCAGTTAAATTTGAATTTTAGTTAAATAATGAATAATGCTGTAGAAGTATATACCCTCTGCAATAGCTGGGACATATACTCATTTTTGTCTGAAATTCATATTTAATTGGGCATTTGCATTTTATCTGGCAGCTCTAGTTCTTAGTAAAGCATGGAAGATGGAAAGGGGTGATGTTTCTCATGGAAATATTAATAACTGGATGGATAAATTGGCACTGAAGTGTTCCACGCTATGGTTCATTAAAGATCAAATGAGACCAGTTTATTTTTTTCTTACATAGATACACATAATTAATTCAGAATAACAGGGGAAAGTCAGTCTGAAATGGTAAGATATTTTAAAGTAAATGATACAATTTAAGGAAAGGAATCTTCCAGAGTGAAGTTAACCACCAGGAACTCAAAAATATTTATTGAAAGAATTATGTGAGATAAATTATTCATTATCATATAGTTGGCATACTGTTAATTAATTACAGTTGAGGCTGATAGAGTAAATTTATTCCCTTGAAGAAAACAGATAATTGTCATTTAAGGCCCCTGGAGGGTTAGACAGCAACACAGAAAGGAAGAAATAATAAAGATTACTGGACAAAGATTAAAGGAAAAAACTCTCTTCTTGAAATAAACCCACAAGATAATAGCACTTTATTGGATGCTTACTATTGTTCATATATTTGGGTTGCACATTTTTGCCAAGCATTTTATATAAATCAGCTCATTTTCTCTTTTAATCCCTACAGTATATCTCTATGTGAAAGATACTCCTATGGTCTCCATTTTCTAGATAAGGAAATCAGGGCTTAAGACTGATTAAGAAAAATTACACAAAGGCAAGTCAGAGTCCTTAATCCAGATTTTACTAATACCGTAAAATTCCATACTCCTAGCCATGAAGTGATTATCAACTCCAACAAGTCAAAGACCAATCTGATGTGTATTTGAACATAGGAAATATGTTAGAATACAATAATAAGTAACCCAAGGTTGAAAGTCTCAGAAATCAGAAGACATACAATCATATAAAATATAAATAAAGAAAACAAACTAATAACTTGTCCATCTGTTTTTGGATTTAATTGGATAGGACTCTGACAATACGGAACCCACTCCAGTGTTCTTGCCTGGAGAATCCCAGGGACAGAGGAGCCTGGTGGGCTCCTGTCTATGGGGTCGCACAGAGTTGGGCATAACTGAAGCGATTTACCAGCAGCAGTAGCTGACAATACGGTGGCTAGAATCTTGTGCTTGGGCTGGGAAGGATGCTACTGTGGAGGGCTTATAAAAGCCCTGAAGTGAATCAGCTATAACCTGATCTGGACAGGTATACTTTACTAATACATACAAGTGATTCATTAGGCTGCCATATTTTGGGGGTATTCATTGAGACACAGAGCTGAATGTGCTAGGAATGGAACTGTTGTCATTAATTACCACTATAGAAATTGGCTTCCACTTTGGGTAGCTACGAAGGACAGGGCATTGATAGAGTCCATGTTAGGAAAACATCCTTTTGTAAAAATGGAATACTTCACTAAAGTTGCTAATGGCTTAATCAGCCATACAGCATAAGGGGAAAATAAAAATTTCAATATCCAAAAGGATCAAGACAGGAAAGAAATAAACAACTAAATGTCATAGCGTACCTTTTATAAAGTGCTTAATTGCTTTGAAGTTAAACATGTTCATGCCTTGCCTGAGTTTTAGCTCTCAAGATTTAGGAAGTCACAGAACAGCACAGTTCCCTTCCACTCCTGGGTTCAAAACTATTGAGAGAAAGGTACAGAGATCAGAGATGGATATTAAAATATAGGCTTTATTATAATAAATTTCTGATTGGAAAGTATGACTTGTCTTATATTTATGGCCACATCAGGCCTCCTCTACCTCACCTTTGAATTGCACAAATGTCCTGAGTCAGTAACAATGCAGCTCTGGGCAATCACAGGCCTGATTTTGCAGGTTTGTAACACAGAGGAGTAGAAAGAAACACCTACTTCCTGCAGGTAAGCTGCATCCAAAAGGGAGAGAGAGGAGAAGGTATACAATGAAACGTTCTAAGCAGTTTTTCCAAACTTCATCAACACACTACTCATCCTCAGTGGGGCCAGTGAGTGAGGGGCTGGGAAGAGGCCAGGAGTGACCCTGGAGCAGAAAACAAAAGGAGATTCTTCCAAAATATGGACTTTCCTCCATCCTATTCAAGTTGAAGCATCACTTGCTGAATTCACTTACCAACTTCTAAGAGACTCAAAGAAACTGGATACTCTGGAATAAGATTTTATACTATTTGAATTTTACAGTAAAATTAACTATAACAGGAACACTTATTTAATACTTATGATACGCCAGGCCCTGTTCCAAACTCTTGACATATATACGTTCATTTAATCCTTCAAATTCTTCTAAAAAGAGAGATTCGTTACAATCCACAATTTACAGTTGGGAAGACTGAGACACATGGAAGCTAAAAATAGTCCTCCAGAGACTTCCCTGGTGGTCCAGTGGTTAAGACTCAACTTTCCAATGAAGGGAGTGGGCATGGGTCCAATCTCTGGTCAGGAACTAAGATCCCACATACTGCACAGTGTAGCAAAAAATAAATACACAAATAAAATAAGACATTTATTTAAAAAATAGCCCTCCACATTTTTGCTGGTGGTCTTTTTTTTGTAAGTCCCTTCCATCTGTGGTAGAGACACAGGAAATTTTAGCATACTTTTCTGTATATTTTCTTTAGGCAGTAAGGCTTCGATTGCTGGCTCAAATGCCACATTCTACATAGAATTGGATAAGCCTTGGGGTTTTTTTAAACCAAGCAACTTCTTTCCCTGGTCCTTGTATATACCTTCCGCTAGATGCTTCAATTGCTAAAACTTCCTCAATAGAGAGGCTATATGTCTGCCTTCCTTCTGATCTTTTTCTTCATTAGCCCATCTAACTTTTCTAGATTTCTTCTTCCCCTCAGGCATCTGCTCAGGTCATCTGCAAACTTCTCAGGTGAATTGTGACTCCCTGACAACCCATAAAACAATATGAAGCTGGCCCTTCTCTGCCTGCAAGGCATGATACCAGTTCCACTGTGTTTAAAATTAAGGCCCATTTACTTGAAAGGTACCCCACTTGTCCTTCCACTGGGTGCACCTGAGTCTTTAAATATACACATTTTAAAAATCTAAGTGTACTTGCTTCCTGAATTTTTTTCTCTGTGTCACCTTGATTTGTTCAAGTCTCTGTTATTTGAACTTTGTTTGCTATCTGCTGCCCCTACTCTGTTACGAAGTTCCTGATACCAACTTTGGTCTTTAGCTTTTCCTTCTTAGTTTGGCTCATGCCTATCTGCAGACTCAACACTTGGTGTCTCTCTCTAGACCAGTGTCTTTAAAACCGCAGTCTTCAAAATACTAGTAGGTATGACCAGTGTTTTCAAATATAGAATATAATTAAATGAAATAATATATAACAGATTACAACTCTCATGATAACTAGAGTATTTGGGGTGACTTTATTCCAGGTGTGTGAGCGTGTGTGTGTGTGTGCGCGCACGTGCATGCCTGTGTTGTGTGTTAGAAACCACGAGGTCAGTGCTGGGTGAAAAAAGGATGCTGGCCCAATGAGGCTATATTCAGGCAGAGAAGTACAGCTATATGATAAGGGAACTGAAGGAGGCTCAGAGCAATATTCTTTTTTTTTTCCCATTTCTTTAGAAGGAAATTGGTATCACTGATGACACACATTCCAAATTAGAGTGAGGGCATGGGGCAAAGCTATTGAGATATACAGGTAAGAAATCACAGAATAATACCTGTATATTGAGATATACAGGTATTAAATCACAGCAAGTGAGTCCCAGTAACCTCTAACTTCATGTAAAATGATTTAGGTCATATGTTAGAAGCCTTGAATATAATTAGTTGGGCATTTTGAAAAATTCTGGGAAAACAAACCTCCAAACTGTTAGTAATTTAAGAAGGCTGAATTTTTAAAAGCCTTGTTGAATGACTGTGAATGTTTATTTGAAATTCAGTTCAGCCCAGTTCAATTCAATCACTCAGTCATGTCCAACTCTTTGCAACCCCATGGACTGCAGCACACCAGGCCTCCCTGTCCATCACCAACTCCCAGAGTTTACTCAAACTCATTTCCATTGAGTCAGTGATGCCATCCAACCATCTCATACTCTGTTGTCCCCTTCTCCTCTCACTTTCAATCTTTCCCAGCATCAGGGTCTTTTCTAATGAGTTAGTTCTTCGCATGAGGTGGCCAAAGTATTGGAGTTTCAGTTTCAACATCAGTCCTTCCAATGAACACTCAGGACTGATCTCCTTTAGGATGGACTGGTTGGATCTCCTTGCAATCCAAGGGACTCTCAAGAGTCTTCTCCATCACCACAGTTAAAAGGCATCAATTCTTCGGCACTCAGCTTTCTTTATAGTCCAACTCTCACATCCATACATGGCTACCGGAAAAACCATAGTCTTGACTAGACGGAACTTTGTTGGCAAAGTAATGTCTCTGCTTTTTAATATGATGTCTAGGTTGGTCATAACTTTTCTTCCAAGGAGTAATTTGAAATTAGTACAGAGTAATTTAGGGTAGCTCTGTTATTTCTCATAAGCCCTAGGAACCATAGAAAAAGAACTAAGAAAGCAGTAGCTCAAGATTGGCCACAAGAGGATGTGGCACAAAAGGCTAGGGGTGTGGGTGAGGCAGTCCAGCAGGCTGGATGACAACTACCACCATGGAAAGCCTGCTGAGTGCTGGGGGGAAGGGCACTGAAACTGTGCACCAGGTACAGGCTGTGTATCTGTCCATAATGAGAAGAAAGAGAGGATCCTAGGAAGACAATTTGCATCACTTCTTGAGACTGATATACTTATTACACATTAATAAACAGGATGCCTGAGGCAAAACAGTTAGGTAGAGGTTTGGGTATCCTTGTTTAAATTTCTGAGCTCTAGTTTTCCCTAAATAAACTGAATAACAACATAGGTGATGGAGGAAGATGGGGGCTTGGAAGTGGGATGCAATTCTGAAACAAACTCCTCTTTCTTCATTCTCCAGTACTTCTTAAATCTTCTTTCAATTTTCTTTATAAGAGACTTAAAAGATTAATAAGTCTTTTGAATGTATTGAAAGTAGAATTGACTAAACCTTGAATATCATCTTGAAATTTTAAAAAAATCACTTATTCCTTATTGTTGTTTAGTGTTTCATTATCTATTGCTATGTAAAAATACCAATACTTAGTGACTTAAAACGATCAATTTTGTTTCCAAATGTGCAGTTTAGGCAGGGCTCAGTGATGGCATCTTGACTCTGATCTACTCAGCCTCAGCTGTGTGGCTCCAAGGCTGGGTCTGGAATCATCTAAATATATGTTCAAGCCCACGTTTGTCAGTCAGTGATGGCTGTTTACTGGGACCTCATCTGGGATTGCCAACCAGAACACCTACACATGGCCTTCTCCATGTGGCCTGCGCTTCCTGACAACATGGATTTTTAGTGTGGGCATTCTAAAAGAGAGAGAGATGGAAAAGACCCAGATAGAAGATGTGTCACTTTTTGTGACTAAGCCTCAGAAGCATCACTTCCCCTGCATTTTATTAATTGGGGCAGTCATGAAGGGCAGTCATCTGACCCATTTTCAGTCATTTTCAGTCATGAAAATGGGTCATATGACCTCCAAAGTGCCTAAGCATTTTTTGTATACTGTCAGAAGTACAGGATGACTCCCTGCCTCTCATGGTTTTGTACTTTATTCACATCATTTCTTCCCTATTTCCAGCTCAATCATCAAGCCTAATCATCCACCCAGGTTCAAGAGAGAAAGAAATAGACATGATATGTCATTTGTACCACATTCTTTTCATCTAGGCAGTCACAAAGGTCTGCCAACTTTCAAAGGGAAGGGAGATGGGCGAACAGTAAAGGGCAAAATGCTGGCCCTGGGAATATTGCTTTGGCCATTTTTGGAAGATAAAGTTCACTACATTTAGCAAACTTCAAAAAAAAAATATGAAAAGGTCCAACTTCATTTAGGTACAGAGAAAAGAAAGTTAAAAAAACTTTCTCAAGTGGAAGCAGAGAGATAGGTATTGTTACCTTTCTTCTGCCAACCTCAGATTTCCTGAGGATTTACGTCAATGGGAATTTTATCCTAGCAGTCAAAGGCATGATTTGACCCTAGAATTTTTATGGGTGAATCTTAGAGCAGACTCTGAGGAGTTAAGTAAAATGCTCTTCTGCTCAAGGCTTATTTTAGAAATAAGTAATGGATGAATCATTTAGCTTATGGTTATGTTTTTATTGATATGTGACTCACCATGTGCTCCTATCTTTCAGGCAAAAATAATGTCTTTCCATGTAGGTGATTTGCTTTATTAGACCTCATGGGGGTAAAGAGCTCTTTGCTTTATGTTTCACTCGGACACAGTAATGGTTCTTGCCCTGCTCTTGAGAACTGACTAAGATCCTCACTTGGGAAGATGCATTAACTTTTCAAGCTATATAAATTCCATTTATGAAATTATGCCTACCAGGCATTATTATCTAAAAGAGTTAATGCTCTTTCTCAGCATATGGAATTTACTGCTGAGACCCAGGCCCTCCAGTATACACAGGGTATCACAAAAGGAATACACTCTGTGAAGTTGTGCTCAAGATTAGGAAAATGGAGGTCAGATGAGTGCTTAAGTATATTTTGTCCACTGTCAGAAGTACAGGATGACTCCCTACATCTCATGGTTTTGTACTTTGATTCACATCATTTCTTCCCTGCTGAGAGAAACCTACTTCCTGCTCAATAATCATCACGTCCACTGAAAGCCTTTCCATACTTCACTAAGTTTATAAATACTGTAAGTCTATCAGAATGAGCTCAACATCAAATTTTATTCATATATATTCAATATTTATTATCTTTTTATTGTAACACAGTATGCTAAATTATTCTTTATTTTCCTTTCCCATTGGAGACATCGATAATCTTTGTTCCTCTGCTACCCAAAATAATCCCTTCCAGATAGAACTGAATTCATGTTGGAATCCCCAAACACCTTTTTGAAAATACCAACCCCTGAAATTCACCCTAAACCAGTGAAATCAGAATCTCTGGGAAGAAAATCCAAGCATCAGGTCATCAGGATTTTTTTAAAACTTTCCTGGGTAATCCAATGGTCAGCCAAAGTGGAGGACCACAAACATAGTGGATATTCAATGTTATTTTCCTGAATGGGGTTTGTCTATTGAGTACCAAGTTCCCATTATAGATCCTTGAAGTATCTTCATTCTACAAAATGTAAGATTCGTAGTTAATGTGGTAAGTACTTTCCTTTTTCCCCAGCTAGAATAAAGTAGGAACTGCATATACAAATATATTTCAAGTTATTCAACACAAAGAGTTGAATGAAAATTATTTCTTTCCTAGAGTATAAAAGTTTAGGTAACAACTTAACCTGATACAGAAAAAGAAATTAAAGATTCTCCAGAAGTTGACCACATTAACATGTGGTTAATTATAAAATAGAATAACCTAGACTATGGTATTCAAATGTATTCAGGGGAAATGTTTAAGCCAAATTCCATGGTTTGTATACAGTTGACTCTTGAACAATGCAGGGTTGAACTGTGAGGGTCCACTTACAGGAGGATATTTTTCAATAGTAAATACTATAGTATTACAGGGTCCCTCGATTCAATTTGTGGATGTGGAGTGAACCACAGAGGACAGTTATAAATTATATGTGGATTAATGCCCCCATGTTGTTCAAGGGTTAATTTGTGTTTTTACATAGTTCAAATATGCCATATACCATAATTTAACATATTGGTGATTACCAAAATATTAAGATATGTTGGCCATTAAAATTACTTTTTTAAGAACTTCTGACATACATATACATGTACACATGCATACATACAAATGTGGAAATCAGACTTGTCTCAGTCTGCTCACATAAAACTGCATGAGTTCATTATTAAAGCATATGAGTGCTACTCTCAACCATATGCTGGCAAGATTTAGGAGCACCAGCTTACAGGCTGTATTTCTTGTAGCAAAAAAAAGAGAGAAAAACAGCTGTCAGTTGTGAAATAACAAGTCATAACATATCACATTCTAATAGTTTAATGTCATAGATCACTTAATGCATTTATATTTTAGACATTCCTTTTCAGACTTTCACATTATATGGAATGCAAACATTATTAAATATTATTAGTGATACAATTTTGACCTTAACATACCAAATACTGCTCTTTCGTGCTTCTGGATGTTCAGTTGAGAAGTACCTGATGTTTTAAAGTAATCGTTTTAAACAATGATCATTTACTCTTTTATAACTTCTCACTTTTATTAATTCAGTGTATACAACTAAAAATGTATTAACTAAATTGTATGTAGTTGCTAAAGTACAGCAATTCTCACCAGATTGAAAATTACAGTGTGCAGTTGGTATTTCAATAAGGCTCTCTAGTGTATGTGTAACTGTTCTCCCAGAAAACCAAACATCCTTTTTAGTAAAATAGATACAGATACATTTCAGATACATCTCAGGGAGGATGGGAAATGCTAGCAACATATACATTAATGCTAAAAATCATGTTTGAAACTAGAGCCAATAGAGGTCTTTCAAACCTATCAGGCTAAGAGTATAATGTCTGTCACTTGCTCGTGAAATCACTACACCTCAAAACCTCAGATTTGTGTACAAGAGGGACAGTGGAAGACTTCTCTGCTTGTCCATATTTTCCTTGCCATATTTTCTAAGGATGCCAACACTTAGGGATCCTAGTTCACCTGGTTAGTGAATCCTTAAAAGAGTAGGCTAGTAATTAGGAAAAATAATACTAATATGTTAATGGTCTGCAACCACATCAACCCAAAATTCTCCTGTCGTTTCAAGTGGCAGGAGGGGGAAGGGGGAACAGGAGCTGAATTTAGTATTTCTTAGAAAAAAAAAAATTTTTTTTTACTCTTATTTATTCAGCTGTGCCAGGTCTTGGTTGCAGCACATGGATCTTTTAGTTGAGGCATGTAGGATCTAGTTTCCTGACTAGAGATAGAACCAGGGTCCCCTGCATTGGGAGCACAGAGTCTTAGCCACTACACCATCAGGAAAGTCTCCCAATTCACTATTTCTTGTTACCTGTTAGAAATAAGGTTTGGCATCAAAATGTCTCAAGTTTGGCTTCACTCTGAGGGCTATTAGGTGTAAATGCTTTACTGAGGACCTGGGCAGTTTTCTAGTTTAGCACAGAGGACTACTCTGTAAAGCTCCTGGAAACATCACAGGCAATTTTAGGAAAGGAGGAAAGCTATGCTTAACCAGAAGCTGCCTCTGCCTGTCGCAGGTAGAATGAAAGCAATTCTGTAGAAAGACCCTTGGGGGATTTGGTGGAAGGCTTTTGTCTCCTTTACAAAAAAAAATACATCCTGGGGTAACAGATCATTTGGAGGATGAGGCAAAGAGCTGCAGGATTTGGTTTTGGTTCCCAAGGGTTTAGGCAGTAGAACTGCCTTTTCTGCTGTTGGTTGGAGCAGCAGAACTCAGAACTCTGCCGTCTGAACTTGGACTACCTGGGGTGGCCCTGCCCAGTCACAGGGCTCTGTTGAAGAACTAGGACGCTGAGCAGGGGATTCAACCTCTCACTGCCTATACTCCTCCTATGAAAACAGAGCGTTGACCATAGCTATGTTGCGAGGGTTTAATGAATTAATACTCATAAATTACATAGGACAGAACCTAGCACAAGTAAGTCCTCAATTACTTAACAATTTTTGAGAATATTAGTTCAAAATAGTTCCAAATTAATATCTAGTCAGTGATGCCCACCAGCGTCTATGCTTACTTAGCCTTGTCTTTGATATTTCACCAGTGACTTCTGTAAAATGTATTGTACATTTTTAGACCTGAAAGACAAACTATAAATAAGTTGTGTAGACCACAAATCTGTAATTAAGTTTTTCCTCTTCTTAGAGAAGGTCAGTCAATTGTGGTTAAAATCATGACAAAAATATTTCTTCCTTAGAATAAATTTCTCTCCTTCAACTTTTTTTTCTGGGAAAACACAGGCCTGAATGAGCTGTTGAATTCTCTGAAGCACTGATCTGAAAGTCTCAGCTTTTAATTCTCCAGTACATATCCCTTCATGACTGTCACCAGAGCCTAGCTCTGTAGGATGTGCCGCAAACATGGGGATCTGTGTCTTTGGTTTCCTAGTAACAAAGAAGACACCCCACACTAATGTCCTATCCATTTGTAACATTGTGACAGCAAAGCCAACAGCTGTAAAGTTGCCCAGTGATGTAAACTGAAAAATATTTGCCAAAATTGGCAACAAGATAAGCTACTCTAGGCAGTCCTTTTGAAAAAGTTGAAAACACATCTATAAAACATGAGTATCTATCTGTTGCTATAAGAACATAGTGTATTTATTTTTCCATTATTTAGAAGGATCCTCAAAAGCAAAATGAAGTCAATATTTGGGATTTCATTGGATATTTTATTTAATAAAATGAAACACGATTGTTTTCCACATATTGTGTTACGTGCTAAATATAGTGTAGAGAACAACACAGACATAAATCCTAATTTATAGAACTTAATCTAAGCACTCTGTTTCAGATTTAAGGTACTTTAGAATTACTCAGGAAGCTTGTTTCAAATGTTGTTCTCAGGACTTGGATTCTGATTCGGATCATCTGGGAGAAGCCCCCTAAAGCTGAATTTTTCACAGGTGCCCACATAACAGTGAGGCAGATCACCCACTAACCACGTACTGAAAACTGGAGCAGGGGATGATCCAGGCAAATCTTGTTAAGAAAATACAGGTTTGTGATTAACATTTTTATAGTTGATTTATGACGAAGGACACAGAAAATAAGTGTCAGCCTACCATATCATCTTGCAAGCTCAGACACAGTGTATCTGTAAATGGAAAAAAAAAGTCATCTTACAAGGAAATTTGCATAAGATGCAAGCTTTGTCAGTATTCAGACTCCTGATGCCCCATCTTCCAGCTGTGACCAAGCCTCTCAGGACTCTCAGTATGTGTTCAGCCTCTCTCCCGAGCCCCTCTGATACTCATCCAGCTGTTCAGAGAACAAGCCAACTGAATCAACACAAGCTATATTTACCACAAGTGAAAGACTATCAATACTTGAGATAGCAGCAGGGAATTCTGACATCTGGTAGCACCAGATGATTAAGAAAGGCATTTGGCAAATCCAAATAGGTGAAACTTAGGAAAGACAGCTGCTTTGTGGGATCAGGATTAAATCAAGCTGGTGAGAGGAAGTAATAGCAGATTTGCCTGCCAATTTGCAAAACTTCTCCTTAATCCTCCAAGGTGTCATTCTTACAGATAACTAAATGAAGCAATTTTATTACTGTATATTATCTTATCTAAATAGTGTGTAAAATTCAGCATTCATTCATAGATTATCTTTCTGCACCTGAAGATTAAAAAGGAGCATTTCTTAGCAATACTGAGAAACTCTGAATGGCTTTCATTGGTCAGATTTTTTGGTGGGAACTCTAGTCTACTCATTCTGTTGGGACAGGTGCCATAAACAAATCGTGTGCCCAAAGGAGGCATGATTTTTAGCAAGGCAAGGAAGGCAGCCTTCTCAATTTCTTAATAAGACAGCCTGCTCAATGATCCTGAAACATTCTTCTAGGAAATACAGAAATTCCCATATAATTCTCCACTTTAGGTTAATATTGATATCTCTGTTTGAAACACTGATTGTATTTTCTACAGTGGAAGCACAGAACAGGGAAAAGGTCTGGAGTTAAGGAGCAAGGGGAAAAAAACTTGCATGGCAAGGCAGAATATTTGCATAACGATAGTTATTAAGCAATTTTCAGAGACCCAGCTAATCTGGACAGGAGAATCAGGAAGAGGAAATTCAATTAAAAGACACTACTGCCATACACCTGAAACAACACAACATTGTAAATCAACTATACCCCTATATAAGAGAAAAAATAAAGTGTAAATAAAAAGTAAAAGACACTGATTTGTAGAGAGACCAGGCCTTCTCCAGCTCTAAGGTGCATATGAATCACCTGCGGATCTTGTTGAACTGCTGGTGCTGATTCAGTAGATCTGAGGCAGGCCAAGATTCTACATTTCCAACCATCTTTCAGGTGATGCTGAAGCTGCTGAGGATTGGGGCAACAGGGGACCACACTGGCCAATGGGGAAAGGATGGAAGAGGAGTTCAGTGTTTGCAACATGACCTTGGATGCAGTATTCTTAGACTTGCCTACTCTTCCATTTCTGCACTTATTCATTCCTTTAGCAAGTGTTTCACTAAAATGCCCACAATATGCTTCATACGGTGCTGGGGGTATCAAAAGGAACAAAACAGGGACTTCCCTGGCAGTCCAGTGCTTAAGGCTCCAAGTTTCCAATGCAGCGGGCACGTGTTTGATCCCTGGTCAGGGAACTAACATCCCACATGCTGTGCCCTATGGCCAAAAAATTAAAAAAAAAAAAAAATGGGGGAGCAAAACAATGAATTCCTACATCCTGCCCTGCTTTTCCTGCCTTCCTCAAAATCAGTAGATTGTGCTAGATGACTCAGGACAAGGATGGAAATATGGCTGAGATGCAACAGTCTCCCTGAAATCTTCTGATCTGCTCAGGCATCTTACCTTTTGTCTCTGTGCTAATTACCAAGAAGTCACTTCAGTGAGTTGCACTAAAACACATCAATTTTAAAAAGAGCAGGTTAGAGCCATTAAATAATTATGAAATGATTTAGTA
The DNA here is from genome assembly GCF_054371585.1 of Giraffa tippelskirchi. NCBI lineage: Eukaryota > Metazoa > Chordata > Mammalia > Artiodactyla > Giraffidae > Giraffa > Giraffa tippelskirchi. Next base: position 75,414,989 of record NC_137275.1, on the reverse strand, counting down.
TAGCTTCAAGTTCTTTAAGGATATTTAATACCCTTAAAGATAGCTTCAACCCGAATTTTCCCATTACCCAAATCATTTCCTGGCACACTGTTAGTTATTAGAGAAGAAATTAAATCTTTTTAATGCCACCAATGTGACAATAATGTGGAATTAATACATTATAAAACATTCTAATGTGTCAATGATAGATAATTTTAAAATACTTGCTATGTAAAAGAGCTTATTTATTTTAAAGTTTGTCTCATCAGTGATAGTTCTTAAATTTAAAGAGTTCAAACCTTTCTTAGGTCTCCTTCACTTACTTTCACAGCTCCTTTCCATTGTTAACTCTCTGTAAAACTCTTTTTCAAGATTATCTCAATAGAAGAAATGGAGAAGTCTGGGAAGGCATCTATATTCAATCTCCATGCATGTTATGTAACTTCTCTACCTCCAAGTTCTCAGTAATTAGTAGCAGGAATGACTGCTAAATGCCAAAGTGTGCCGGGCATCATACTAGATCTTGCATAAAGCATTTGCCCATTACCACCTGAAACAGTTCTGTCAAGTAGGTCTTATTTCACTTTCACAGCAGACCAGGGCTCAGAGAGGTGGGGTTTATAAGAGCTAATATACAAAAGTGACAAATCCAAGCCAGGAGGACAAAGTCCCTAAGTCTGTCCCTTCTACCCCATACTGCCATACCAACACCTCATGAAGCCTCCTATTAGTTCTAAAGTACATGAATGTGGGACATTATGAGTGTGTCATATGGAAAGAAACTGTAGTCTCTTTTTCTCATGTATAGAAATACACATTGTAATATGGATGATTAATATGTTAATTTTAATATTCAAATTCTTTATATGTGATGGTATTTAAATATGGCAAATTTACTTATTGAATATCCTAAGCTGAAGGATTCTGAGAAAACAGCAGAAGCAGGAAGGTCACCCAGACTCTCCTGCAATCCACCTACTGAAACATGAAACAATCATAAACCTTCAGGTGAGTGATGCCCTCCCTACACTCAGAGGAAAGGAACATCCTTTTCTTCAAAGATAAATGAACACCAAGAAGAGCCCACATAAACAAGCCTAATTTTACTTCATTTACTTCACATTCCCTAATCTCTCATATTCCTTCATGACCTCCCATGTTTCATCAAACCTAGCACAAAAAATACAGTTCTGCTTCTTTAGGTCTTCATTTCCTTGTGAAGGACCATATCTCACATGAAACTTATATTAAATAAATGTATATGTGTTTCTCCTGTTTATCTCTCTTTGCCAATTTAATTTTCAGATCAGTTCAGTTCAGGCTCTCAGTCGTGTCCGACTCTTTGCGACCTCATGAATCACAGCACGCCAGGCCTCCCTGTCCATCACCAACTCCCGGAGTCTACCCAAACCCATGTCCATCGAGTCGGTGATGCCATCCAACCATCTCATCCTCTGTCGTCCCCTTCTCCTCCCGCCCCCAATCCTTCCCAGCATTAGGGTCTTTTCCAATGAGTCAACTCTTCGCATGAGGTGGCCAAAGTATTGGAGTTTCAGCTTCAACATCAGTCCTTCCAATGAACACCCAGGATTGATCTCCTTTAGGATGGACTGGTTGCATCTCCTTGCAGTCCAAGGGACTCTCAAGAGTCTTCTCCAATAACACAGTTCAAAAGTATCAATTCTTCGGCACTCAGCATTGTTCACCGTCCAACTCTCACATCCATACATGACCACCGGAAAAACCATAGCCTTGACTAGACAGACCTTTGTTGGCAAAGTAACGTCTCTGCTTTTAAATATGCTATCTAGGTTGGTCATAACCTTCCTTCCAAGGAGTAAGCGTCTTTTAATTTCATGGGTGCAATCACCATCTGCAGTGATTTTGGAGCCCCCAAAAATAGTCTGACACTGTTTCCACTGTTTCCCCATCTATTTCCCATGAAGTGAAGGGACCAGATGCCATGATCTTAGTTTTCTGAATGTTGAGCTTTAAGCCAACTTTTTCACTATCCTCTTTCACTTTCATCAAGAGACTCTAGTTCTTCTTCACTTTCTGCCGTAAGTGTGGTGTCATCTGCATATCTGTGGTTATTGATATTTCTCCCGGCAATCTTGACTCCAGCTTATGTTTCTTCCAGCCCAGAGTTTCTCATGATGTACTCTGCATATAAGTTAAATAAGCAGGGTGACAATATACAGCCTTGACGTACTCCTTTTGCTATTTGGAACCAGTCTGTTGTTCCATGTCCAGTTCTAACTGTTGCTTCCTGACCTGCATACAGGTTTCTCAAGAGACAGGTCAGATGGTCTGGTATTCCCATCTCTTTCAGAATTTTCCACAGTTTATTGTGATCCACACAATCAAAGGCTTTGGCATAGTCAATAAAGCAGAAATAGATGTTTTTCTGGAACTCTCTTGCTATTTCGATGATCCAGCGGATATTGGCAATTTGATCTCTGATTCCTCTGCCTTTTCTAAAACCAGCTTGAACATCTGGAAGTTCACGGTTCACGTATTGCTGAAGCCTGGCTTGGAGAATTTTGAACATTACTTTACTAGCGTGTGAGATGAGTCCAATCGTGCAGTAGTTTGAGCATTCTTTGCCATTGCCTTTCTTTGGGATTGGAATGAAAACTGACCTTTTCCAGTCCTGTGGCCACTGCTGAGTTTTCCAGATTTGGTGGCATATTGAGTGCAGCACTTTCACAACATCATCTGTCAGGATTTGAAATAGCTCAACTGGAATTCCATCACCTCCACTAGCTTTGTTCATAGTGATGCTTTCTAAGGCCCACTTGACTTCACATTCCAGGATGTCTAGCTCTAGGTGAGTGATCACACCATTGTGATTATCTGGGTCTTGAAGATCTTTTTTGTACAGTACTTCTGTGTATTCTTGCCACCTCTTCTTAATATCTTCTGCTTCTGTTAGGTCCATACCATTTCTGTCCTTTATTAAGCCCATCTTTGCATGAAATGTTCCCTTGGTATCTCTAATTTTCTTGAAGAGATCTCTAGTCTTTCCCATTCTGTTGTTTTCCTCTATTTCTTTGCACTGATCGCTGAGGAAGGCTTTCTTATCTCTCCTTGCTATTCTTTGGAACTCTGCATTCAGATGGGAATATCTTTCCTTTTTTCCTTTGCTTTTGGCTTCTCTTCTTTTCCCAGCTATTTGTAAGGCCTCCTCAGACAGCCATTTTGCTTTTTTGCATTTCTTTTCCATGGGGATGGTCTTGATCCCTGTCTCCTGTACAATGTCACAAACCTCTGTTCATAGTTCATCAGGCACTCTGTCTATCAGATCTAGTCCCTTAAGTCTATTTCTCACTTTCACTGTATAATCATAAGGGATTTGATTTAGGTCATATCTGAATGGTCTAGTGGTTTTCCCTACTTTCTTCAATTTAAGTCTGAATTTAGCAATAAGGAGTTCATGATCTGAGCCACAGTCTGCTCCTGGTCTTGTTTTTGCTGACTGTATAATTTTCAGACCCAGCCAAAAACCTGAAGAGAGTCAATGAAATCCTTTTCCTCTCCTACATATGTTTACTTATTCTTTCATTGTTTGGTCTATCAGATTCTCTCAAATGACGTTTGGTCTGCTTGTTAGGCTCATTTGATCTAAAAATACAAAACTTCTTCAGCTCAGAATTTTTTCTCTTCCTTTTTTTTTGGTGTTTGTTTTTTGTGTTTTGAGCCATTGCTTCTCCTCCACTCCTCCATCTCCTTTTTCTCCTTTTAAACGTGTTACTATTTGCATACTAAATAACTGGATCTAGCTATCCAGTGTGTGTGTGTGTGTGTGTGTGTGTGTGTGTGTGTGTTAGGTGCTCAGTCGTGTCCAACTCTTTGTGACCCTCTTATCTTTTAAATCATGATTCCCATTTCTTGATATTTTTGCTACAGATTATGAGGTTGTACATCAAACTGATCTTCCAGATTATTAATTCAACTCAGCAAGTTCCACTCTCTTTTTATTTTCTCTGTTGTTTTTTAATCACGTGTTCATTCAATAGCTACTGGGCGTCTATAATGGTACTAGCTCTAGTCTAGGCACTTGGGGAATATTAATGAATGAAATGAATCAGATAACTCTTATCTTCTAAAATTACTTTAAGGCAATTTATCAGAAAGGCTCACATAGAAATTCTTCCTGTGGCACCCTGACTCCCCGCTCTCCTCCCCACAAACATTCTGTAACTCCAGACACTCCTGGGACTCAGAAGTTTAAACTTCATGTTGAATCCTCTATGATTTGTGATTGCTTCTGGCCCAATTTACCTGTGATTCTTCACACTGAGGAGCTGTTTTCTACCCTGGAGTCTACCATTGCTAGAAGATTACTTTTATAGACTCAAGTTATTTTAAATTATTTGTTCTTGACTTCTGGCATAGTTGATGGGTAGGTTACAAGTACCCAGTTTATAGAACATATAGAATTGAATATCCTATTGTAGTATAATTTTTAAGATTTTTTTCATGGGTGTTACTCACTGACCCATATAAGCAACTTAAGGCAGTTTGTTTTATTCATCCCTGAATTTCTAGAACCAAATAATATGCCTGGCACAGAAGTTAAATAACTTTTTGGAATAAACAATACAAAGGGCCGGATTCAATGTGTGTTTTTTATTTCTTTACCTATTGATAAATTCACAGAAAATTGAAATGACAGACTAGACACATGAATGAGTACAGTGTGCTGAGATTCCACTTAAGAGGACTAAGGAATAAACCATCATAGATTTTCCTTCAGCATTTTTATTAAGTGAAAAGTTAAAATAACTTCTTCCTATATGTTTCCCTGTTACTAAAATTAGCATTTTGTAGGATTTTTACTTGCTGTTCTTTGATTTTTTAGCAGGAAACAAATTGATGTCTTTTTCAATATCTTAACTTCAGTCTCTTGTAACAGGTTTCTTGGACCAGAAGGTACAGTTTCTCAACATACTTGGATTATCGGACCATTCTTTTGTTGCTTTTTATACATTCACATCTCTTATATCCACAATATTAGCAAAACATTACTAAAGTCAGTTTTTGTTCATGTTTGTTATTTTTTTTTTGGTGGGAGGAAGTGGGAGCTATTAATCTGTACCTTGATTTTTGCTTTGTAGGCACTTAGCAGAAGATAAAAATGATTTTTCCTTCCCCTAATACAAGAGCCAGTTCTCTTTGTTTGAAGAGGCATCTCAAAGAAAATTTCCATGAGGGCTATACAGGCATAATAACTGAATGATATGTATGGACAAGGTGTCTGTGAATGGTGAAGTGCACATTCTTCCTAAACAGGATTGCTGCTTTTCAGCTCCAACTCTGTAGAAATACAGCCCAGTCTCCACATTCTACATCTTCCAGTTTTCCATGAGAAGCCAGGAATATCTTTGTTTTTGATTTTTGTTAATTTCAGCTTTATTGAGGTATAATTGACATATAAAATAATAAAATATTTAAAGTGTACATCATGGTACATGTGCATACATTGTGAAAGGACTCCCACAACTAGTTAATTAACACCTCCATCACCTCAAATATTCTCATGTATTTCTTTTTTTTTCTTTTTGGTGGAAACATTTCAGTTCTACTCTCTTGGAAAATTTCAATTATACAATTCAGTCTTATCAGTTATAGTCACCACATTTTTCATTAGATTCTCAGACCTATTCTTAAAGTTGGAAGTTAATGTCTTTTTACCAAAGTCCCCTGTTTTCTGCATCCCCCAGCCTCTTTTCTAATTTTTTGCTCATCATTTCTATGAGTTTAACTTTTTTTTCAGATTCTATACATATATGATATCATGCAGTCTTTATCTTTACCTGCCTGGCTTATTTCACTTAGCATAATGCCCTCAAGGAGGTCCATCCATGTTGTTATAAATGGCAGGATTTCCTTTTTTCGTGGCTAAATAATATGCCATTGTATGTGATGTATGTATGACATCTTCTTTATCTATTAATATTTGTGGGTTGATGGACACAGGTGGTTTCTATATCTCAGCTATTGTGATAATGTTCAATGAATATTGGAGTGCAGATATTTCTTTGATATTCTGTTTTAATTTTCTTTGAATGTAAATCCAGAAGTGGAATTACTGAATCATGTGGAAATTGCTGGATTATATATTTTTCTTTAGTATTAGTAAGTAATATAGTTTAAAAACAATCTCACACACATTGAAAAAAATTCTAAACAAACCAACCTTGAAAACCAAACTTAATACATCAGTGGACTCAATCTGTCCACAGCTGCCAATTTGTAACATCCAGTTTAATATCTAATTTTCTTAATCCTGAAGGAATTAATAATGCATTTTGCTTTATTTTCCTGAAAACATTTTTGAAAAACAACTCCTACTCTTTAAGTGGTTGGGGCCTTTGAAGTACAGAATAGAATCGTCTCAGGATACAAGGGTAGCAAAACTTCCTTTAAATTTGAAGGATTTAAAGAAAGAAAGTGGCACAAACGCAGAAATAAATTGTTCCCTCCCAGACAGACAGACCCAGGGGAGGCAGGTTTCCAAATGGCAGAGTTCTTCTATCAGCCCTAGAGTCATGTTATTTCCAGGAGCTTACTGAGCTGACTGTATGGATGGATGGATGTTTATGAAACGAACACTAAAAAAGTGGAGCACCCTACCCTCAGCGGGACAATGTGGACTTGACCACCATAGTCTCAGTGGTAACCACTCTGGGTTTCAATCTCGAGGCCAGTTTTTAATTTTCTTCAATTACAAAAGTGGAGGGATTTCTAACTAGTCTATGTTTACGTTTCTCCCATGGTGGTAGAATTTTTAGTGAGGTACCCAATCAGTAACAACTACTACTAAGTTTCTTTGCCACTAGATATGGCCCTATGCCCACCTTCTGGTCATTAAAGAATTATGTGTACAACCTTAAGGTCATCCCTGTAAAAGAAGTTGACTAGACCTTCCTTCTTCCTTTTCTTTATTTGGAAAGTGGGCATTAGGATCAAGAAATGAAAACCTTCAGTCAAGAAAAGTAAATCAGTGACACAGAAGGTGATCCGACCAATTCTTGCCACCTACTCAGAAGTTTATGTGAGAAAGAAAGACTTTCAACTTGTGCAAGGCACTGAATTTATAGGTCTCTTTGTTAATTTAGCCTACCTTTTTCCCTAATTAATCCAAGAAGTCTTGGAGTTTTTACAAGAACCCAAGCGAATACCTTACCTGCCTCCCCCTCCCCCCAAATAAAGGAAGAAAGGCAGGATCGACTTGTGCCTAATTACAAAAGCAAAGGGGATGGAGTCAGTATAAAATTTAATTTAATTTAGAAAAATATTTTACTTGCTCAAATGTTATGGAATAATTCATGTTGATTACATGTTTTTGCCACTGAAAGAAGAATAAAACTGAATGCTTATCTTGGCATTCCAGCCTTGAAGTATTTTCTTTGATGTCTACCACAACTGAAGCCTGATTACTTGGGGATGTTTGCCATGAGGATAATGACGGCCACCACCTGGTGGGCCGTCTCTGGGGTCGCACAGAGTCGGACACAACTGAAGCGACTTAGCAGCAGCAGCAGCCTATATCAAGATACATTTTAAAAAATCAAGCAATTCTTCTATTTTAACAAATACATAAATGCATGCTCAAAGCCTGTGCTGAGAGTGATTAAATAAGTAATCTGTGTCAAAACATTTTCAATAGCTGATAGTGTGTCCTGCATTCCTTGAAGTTCTTCACAGCCCTGTGATCTGGGAGAGCCTTACGTAACAAGCATCTTTCCCAGAAAGCCTTCATTAACATCTGTGGAATAAATTAATGTGTGAGGAGAGGAATAAATGAACACCAGACAAATATTAACAAGTTAAAACATTAACCACCTAGATGTAGCAACTGACCTTGGTTGAATTATTTTGTTTACTTATAGTCTAATTAAAATTTCTCTCAAAATGGTGAGACAATTTGCAAGTTTGCCAGGAAAAGTGTCAGATATCACCACATCCGAGTCCACAAGGATGCATAGCAGGGCATGTTTAGGCATTCCTTAAACTGAGGAAGACATGGAAAGCTGGAGTTTATCTCGAGAGAAAAAACATGGAATATATCATATATATAATACATAACTAGACATTTCCTGAACTGGGAAATACCTAAAAATGTGGAATATATTATGGAATATGACTCTGGTGGAACAGAGTTGGGGACCATGTTAACCAACTCCATCCAGTAGAAATATGATGCAAGCCACAAATGCAAACTCTATATGTCATTTTAAATTTTCTAGTAGTCACATAAAAAAGTAAAATTAATTTCAGTGATATATTTTATTTAGCGAATGCTATCTAAATTACTACACTTCAGTAGGTAATCAATAACAAAGTTATTGAGATATTTTATACTTTTTACAAACTAAGTCTCCAAAATCTGCTGTGTATTTTATACTAAGGCACATGTTAGTTTGGACTAGGTATTCTTGAAGCTCTCAATAGATTCATTAGGCCAGTGGCTACCCTACTGAGCCACCTAGAGAATTTGATTCTTTCCCTTCTGAGTGATTTCTTTTTCAGAGAGGAGAGGAGACATATAACCCCTATTTTTGTGGTTTTGTTTTGTTAAAAGTATTGTTAATGTCTAAAATATTAAACAATATTGCATAGGAACCTGGAATAATGATGAAAGAGCTTCCTCTGTGGGCTTATGTAGGAATGTCCCTTGTGTAGACTGCATACGACGGGCAACTTTGGCAGACTGCCTGGACCTGAAGTGGGCACAGATAGGAGTGACTTGGGGCACACTTTCACAGTCACCTTGGAAAGACTGGTGGAACTGGAGCAGGCACAGATCAGGAGGGTTTCAGCGCACACCAGGGCCACTTTGGCAGAACAGTTGGAGCTGGAATAAGCAGATCAGGGAGTCCTGGGGTGTGATGCACTAAGCCCCCTTGACAGAATGACTGGAGCTGGAGCAGACGTGAGCCAGTAGATTCCTGGAACATATCACACTAGAGCCACCCTGATGGCCAGCTGGAGGTGAAGCAGGGACAGGCTGTGTTGAGGTCACCATAAAAGGACAGCTGGAGTGTGCAAGAGCCAGGGCCACCTTGGTAAGACAACTGGAGCTAGAGCAAGTGCAGGTGAGGGGACCAAGGCACTCTACCCTGGGGTTGCCCTGGGGAGAACATTGTAACTGGCATGGGCCAGGGAACTTGGTAGGTGGGTCAGAGCACCTGGACCATATTCTTGTTCACACTATCAAGGTGAAGGAAGAATGGAAAAAATAGCACTCTCTGGTGACTCTGATCCTGAAGAGAGTTCCAGCAGTTCCTTGCCTGTTTGGCAGCACTCTAGGATTAGTAAATGGATTTCCTTCAGTATCGTCCAGGTGCCCTTTAAGCTGTTATTTTTTTCACCATGTTTCAGGGTGGGAGAGTCTGCAGGCAGGTCCCTCAGTGATATCCCTCCCTATTGTAGGTTGCTGCATCAGGGATGGAGTTTCTGTGGATACTGTGTCTTCCTCTCTTCAACTCATCTCCATGAGGTCTTCTAGCATTTGCTTTTGCAGAAGATATTCAATCATCCCTTGTCTCCTTCAGGAGGAATTGCTCTATTTGTAGTCATTAGGTTAGGTGTGTTTGTGGGAGGAAGTGAGTTCAGGGTCTTCTTGTGCCACTATCTTTGACCATCTTCAAAATGTGCTACTTTCAATTAAGTGTATTAATATAATTCTTTTGTTAAAAAGTATCACATAAACTCCAAGTATTTTTAGAATTTCAAAATATGGTAAGCCTATCATATTCCATGGAAAGTAATAGGTTGGACATTATCATTGATAATAAATAATTGACTGAAAAAATCCATTTTCAGCCTATGATTTATTTAAATGTTTACTGGATACTAGGAGACTAACCTGGAAGAGTTTGGAGTCAAGCTGGGGTAAAAAATATCACCCATATATAACAATTCAGAGACAATAATGCTAAGTTTAAAACAGACAGCAAAAGTTGACATCAAATATAATTCCTAGGTTTTTTCCCTAACTTGCACAAAGCTGAGATTGAGAAAACCTTATTTTTAGCACTGACTCTGTCAGTTACCAGCTATATAATTTAAATAGCATCTCTGAGCCCACTTTTCTATGTTCTACAGATAGGAAATAGGGAGAATACACTCTATGTTTTCTCAGTTTTTGTCAGTATTAACATTCTGAAATTCCAATTCTATTTTTTTTAAATGGTGGTTCATGGTTGATTTATTTTTTAATTAAATAGAAATATCTGACACAAAATGAAATTTCAGGATGAGGATAGAAGACACAATTTTATTAGAGAAACTAGAAATGATAAGCATCAAACTCTTCAAATTTCTTGGAAGCTAAAGCAAATAGAAACAGGAAATAGGTTATAACTCTTATTACCTGATGAGGAAGTTTCTTTTTTACATGGAAAAACTCAAACGATTTGTATGAGATAATATTTAGGAAGGCGTCATGCAAAACAAATTCAACACCAGCACTGTATAAAATGCAATTACTGCCTCATATTATCATGTTGATGTGAAATGTCCATGTAAGTTCAGAAAAACTAATCATAACTATCTAACTCTCAAGTTATCAACTCAGAAATAGAGAATCATTCTTCGGATTTTTACGATCAACAAAATGAGGAAAATAATCTAACTACCAGTAATTGACACATGAAGAAACAACTGCTGCCAAATCTCCACTCCTCAATTTGTCTTCCTCTAAAAAATATTTTTTAAAGTGACTTTAAAAAATAAAAATAAAAAATTGTATCTACATTTTTGGTTAGGATTGGAGCTAACTTTTAGCGAGTTCAGTTTTTCTGGAATATATGGCAATGGATGACAGATTGACCATATTCTAGTTCGCTTATGATCTATAAATAGCCATGGAGGAAATAAGAGGGAGAAACTATTTATACTGAGAGCAGAGGGTCTCCTGGTTTCCATGGCTGTCCTTTCTGAGGATAATACTAACACCTGCACTAAAAACACACTTGATTTCAGCTCAGTCTGTATAAAGAAGTGTCCTTCCTGACAAAAGAATCTGCATCAAGGTAGGTCTGAGAAGGAGATTAACTGCACAATACTGAATTGAAGTACACAGTTCTGGCAAGATTCATGATACGAACTTCTCTTTCTGTGTTTTTGGCTTCATGCTTACTCTAATCCTATAATCAATATAAAAACATAATATGGGACAAAACCTTAAATCAATGTTTATGAATCTTTCCAGTTGAAAAGAATTTCTACTCCTAAGCCTAGAGAGCCTACAAGTTGGGGGGAGGCCAACTTCCAGGTGTAATTGAATGGCTAATTGGGAGTTTGATTGTAGGCCAGAATTTACAATGAAAAATGCTTCCTGCACTTTATAAAGGTCTACCAACCCAAAATGCATTGATAGCCTATGTCTCCCTATTGGATGGTTAAAAGTTTCAATCAAGTATTATACAGTTTAATCTCATTTAGCCAGGTAACTTATCTCTAGGTATCTTATTTTCCCATATTGACGGGAAAAGGATCACACAATATCTTCAGATGTTTTGTTTCAACATTACACAGCAAAGAAATGAAGAAATGCTCAACTATTTCCTTTTTTCAGTATTCCTATTTAACAACTCTTCTTGACTACTTTTCTACCCCATCAAAGCCGACAGCCCAGAGATTCAATAGCTTTTTCACTATCACCTTCAACCTGTACTCACTTTCCTCTCTAGTTAGAGCTTAGTTTCCACGGTCCATCATTTAAATAATTTATTGTCACATGCTGTTTCGCTCATTTCTCTCTGCATCATATTCTCTTGGCTAAATCCCAGTTGTAATTAAACTCAACTAACACATTGAGTCTCAACCTGCAACCAAACAATTTCTCTTGGAGAAAAACACATACCTACTGAGTCCATCCTAAAGGAAATCAGTCCTGAATATTCACTGGAAGGACTGATGCTGAAGCTGAAACTCCAGTACTTTGGCCACCTGATGGGAAGAACTGACTCATTTGAAAAGACCCTGATGCTGGGGTCTTGAAGATTGAAGGCAGGAGGAGAAGGGGATGACAGAGGATGAGATGGTTGGATGGCATCACCAACTCAATGGACATGAGTTTGAGTAAACTCTGGGAGTTGGTGATGGACAGGAAAGCCTGGCGTGTTGCAGTCCATGGGGTCTCAAAGAGTCAGACACGACTGAGCAACTGAACTGAACTGAACTGAGTTTGAATATATCGTATGGCCACAAAACTCAAAGGCGCATACAACAATGCTTAGAAATTCTGTTTATCTTATGACTTTTCAAAATGACTATTTCATCATTATGGAATGGCTACCCACTCCAGTATTCTTGCCTGGAGAATCCCGAGGACAGAGGAGCCTGGTGGGCTACAATCCATGGAACTGCAAAGAGTCATACAGGACTGAGCTATTAACACTTTCACTTTCATGTTCAATTCTACATCTTTCTAAATCTTCTCATTTGAAATCTTCTAAATCTTCTCTTCTAAATCTTTCTCATTTGACAACTTTGCTTTATAGTCAGCCCTAAAATAGAAATATCAGACGGTATCTTATGCATCTTTACACCTTGAAATAACCAGCCTACCAATATCTGTACCCCTTTTTTCTATCCTTCCCAGAGCCTGCCAGGGTTGTAAAGGGAACTAGTGTCTGTATGATGGTGGCCTTTGTTTCCATACTGTTGCTCAAAAAGCCAAGAGGATGCCTCTTTTTCTTTCCCTCTTTTACCTGGCCCCAAGAAGAGCACTGCCTTGTCTTTTGTCTCAGAGACTTGAAGGAAATAATTGTCTTATTTAATTTTGTCCATTGAGCTTAATTGCTAGGACTCAGGTAGAACAAATTCCTGTGTCTGTGTTAGGAAATCAAGAGATATATGTGCCATACAGGATAAGAACACAGGACCATATGAACTGCACACACTTATTACCTGACTCTTTCCACACAAGTCCATGGTCTTAAACCTCTCTTGCGAATTTCAAATTTTTCATGGTTCATAAGTTCCTTTCTTAGCGGTTTCTTCATATTCAGAGGCTATACTTCTGGATCAGACACTGCCTATACATGCCTAATGTCTAAAATGAACCTGGCTCAGCTGAAAACCAAAATATGCTGCTTACCTACATATAATCACAAAAAGTTCTCCTACAGCTGTTATGTTTTTGACTAGTTCAAAGAATCATGGAAACCACAAACAGGAAACAAAAATATCTATTTGAGATTCTTTTCCAACTAAAGTGAGAAAGATCAAATGTTGACAATATCTTGTAGCTCTTTCTACAATAAATTGGTATAGCTAAAAAGTTGAGATAAATATAGCATTATCTAAATGAAGACTTAATTGAGGTTCACCAAAGCCAGCTACACTTTTCTAGGGACCTTTCAATGTTTTCATGGCCACTTATGACAGAACATTTAGAAATGCAGCTTTTTTTTCAAATGAAACCTTTGATAAGTTCCAGGAGTCATTTTTTCATGAAATCTACAATATTTCTGATTCTCAGCTGTTGGTACTTCTTATTGTTCAAGATTCTGCTCTGACTCCTTGTCTGTTTGTTTGTTCTTACATACTATCTCCTTGAGTGAAGTCATCCACTTTCACCATTGTCTGAAGTTGTCTTCAGATGATGGTCAAATCTACATTTCTAACTGTCTCCTCCACTGTAGCCTCATTTTGTTCTACGAGGTATCGTTTTTCTGTCAGTCTTAATATCACTCAACCTGAACCAAATCAAACTTATCTTCCCACCTTAATAACCAAACTTCAGAATTTCCCTTTGTCAGCTATACCTTCAGTATCTCAGCGAGGTGGTGGTGGTGGGGGGGGGTGGCGCTGGGGGGTGATGAGGGGAAGGTTCTAGGAGGTAGGGCCTTTGAGAGGTGATTAGGTTATGAGGGTGGAGTCCTTGTGAATGGGATTAGTGTCCTTTACATGCCACAGAATGGCAAAAGAGTCAGACATGACTTAGTGACTAAACAAAAACAACAAAACAAGCTTTCAGACAGACCTCTAACCCTTCCACCATGTAAAGACATGGTAAGAAGAGCCTGGCTATTAACCAGGAAGAAGGTCATCACCCGACCATGCTAGCACCCGAGTCCTAGATGTCCCAGCATCAGAACTGGGAGAAATGTGTTCCTGTTATTTATAAGCTATCCCTGTGTGTGCTATTTTATTATAGCTGCACAAACTGATTAAGACATCTTCCAAGGCCTGTCAAAATGTCACATTTTTTTGATGAGCCTTTCCTAGTCACCCCACAGCCCCAGTGCCTTTCTTTAAACCCCTAAAAAGCAATTGCATTTTACTCTGCATCACTAAAAGTTTCATTGATGTATAATAAACTACTCCTAAACTCAGTATCTTACAAGTTTCTGTCTGCCATGATTTTGCAGGTTGACTGGGCAGTTTCTCAGCTGTGCTCACTCATGTGGAGCATCACTTTGAGTGTCATCTGCACAGGAGGATTTAAGACAACCTCACCTGCTGTCTGACAAATGTTACTGGTGTTGATTAGCACACCTTCATTTTCCTACATGGGCCTTTTATCTTCCAGTATGTTAGACCAACTTTTTTTTTGCCTTAGTCCTAGGGCAGAGTTCCAAGAGTGTCAGGGCAGAAGTTGCAATGTCTCTGGAGAGGTAAACGCCGGGACTCAGTATAACATCACCTCCACTTTATTCTGGTGATCCAAATAAGGCACACAGTGAGTCCAGACTCAGAGGTCAGGAAAAATAGTCTCCATCTCTTGATGGAACAAGTTACACAGGCACATTGCAGAGAAGAATGGGAAAGAATAGGAGAAAGGTTTTGCTTATCCTTAAAAACAATACACAACACTTGGGATATAATGACATACTCTATTGTATTGCCATCTACCACATGTATTTTAGTTTAACTGATTCTCAAATTATGATATAATTCTCCTGAAATAAAAAGTCAAACCACATAGTTTTCTTGAAATTTTTTTAATATTTAAAACGGACTGGACACTGCTCCACTGCTGCTCAGTCGTTAAGCCGTGTCTGAATCTTTGCAAGCTGATGGACTATAGCCCACCAGGCTCCTCTATCCATGGGATTTCCCAGGCAAGAATACTGGAGTGGGTTGCCATTTCCTTCTCCAGGGGATCTTCCTAACCCTTGGATGGAACTCACATCCTTGCATTGACTGGCAGATTCTTCACCACAGAGCTGCCTGGGAAGTTCAGACTGCATACAGATAATATTAATTATATACCACTTCCCTTGTGGCTCAGCTGGTAAAGAAACTGCCTGCAATGAGGGAGACCTGGGTTTTGATCCCTGGGTTGGGAAGATCCCCTGGAGAAGGGAACGGCTACCCACTCCAGTATTCTGGCCCGGAGAATTCCATGGACTGTATAGTCCATGGGGTCACAAAGAGTGGACTGTCCCTTCACTTTTCTTGTTTGCTAGACACTGTTCTAGGTATTAAAGTCATTTAATTCTCAGTATATTAAATAATTTAGCTATCATAGTGGATGTATAAGATAGGCCTATTTTTAGACTCATTTTACAAAGTGGGGAACAAAGTGTAGTTAAATGCCTTTCTCAGTGTTCACAACCACCAAGGATTTTTTTTTTTTTAATGTGATTTTTTATTCACAAAGCACAAATGCCAGGGGACAGCCTCAGTGACTTGGAATTTGTGTTAGGGAAGTGTCTTGAACACTTGAGTAAAACAAGTGTCTACAACAGTAGTCAATTAAAAGGCACTTTCATGAGAAAAAAAAATACTTCCTCAGGAGGTATTTCTCAGTGAGTAACCCACTGGACACTCTACTTTGCCTGTGACACCTGTTGCTGCTTTGCTGACTAGTTTAGTACAAGGTTAGTAGTCAAACCCAGACATTCTGGTTTCAGATTTCATGCTCTTAACCAGCGTGCTATATGTATTGATATTAAGATGATACAAATATTGTCATCATTTTATATCTATACAAATGTATTTCACTCAAAACTACCTAGAAAGTACTTTAGCAGCCAAATGATGTATTTTCAGACAGAATGTGTTTCTATCTAAAATACTGAGCTATTTTTGAAGAAAAGATATACAAAAAAATGTAATAATCACTGAAATCATACCTGATGTGAAGGTTCCTTTTTCTTTCTCTCACTCCATCCCTCTAAAATCTCTTATCATGATGTGAACACCTGACCTTTTCTGGTATCTTTACAGGAAACACTTCCAGTTAGCCATCTCATCAATGAATAATACCTTATCTGAGCTTGGGTAATATCCTCTGGTGTTCACATTAGCAGGATTTAGCATTCATCACAAGTTAGACTTATACCCATGTGAGTCAGTTAACATGCAACCATTTCATCTTCTTAACCAGCTTGTCCTTAGTCACAAGCAAAATATGGGCTGGGAGACTAGAATAAACCTAGTCTATACGTCATTGCTTCTGGGAAAAATCCTCAAAGTGCATACATTTACAGTAGAACAGTTGTTAACACCCTCAGATACCAGATATTTTGTGTATTAACCATGTGAGGGATTTTATGGATGCTAGAGTTCAAGTGAACAGAAAATGTAACATTTCTGAGTTTTCTTGCTTATTTTGTGGATTCTAAAGAAAAATCTAGTCTCAGCTTGCTGGATATTTTTTATATATTGAAATAGATATCCTATTTTTTCGGTTGTTTCCAAATAACAGTGAAATCTCCGAGGTAATTTTCCTTATGATTCCCCACCTATAAGCAAGAGTACATGTACCAATAAAATCTAGGGGATTTAAGGTGCTTAATGCATGGGGTACTGGGAATATAGAAATGGTCTGTTTGATGGTACTTTACATGGTAGAATAATCAAGCTGACAAAATCCCTTGACAAAATAGCAGCAGGAATTGGGAGGAGCCTTTAAACTCATAATAAAAGTGGGTAAATATCTCTCTAAGTCAGGCATAGACAAGGATGTTGTCTAACTCTCATAACAAGGTTTAGGCGATGTTCTCATAAAATCAAAGATCTCACAATATAGTCGTTTGGGACTGAATTATGTCCCCTCAAAAGATGTCAAGTCCTAACTCCCTACCTGTGAGTGTGATGTTATTTACGTGTGATCAAGTTAAGATGAGGTTGTAAGCATGGACCCTAACCCAATAGACTGTGTACTTTTATAAATGGGGAAATTTGAAAACAAAGACAGATATGCAGAGAAGAAAGATGATATGAAGATGCCAGAAGACAAGGATCATCTATGAGGCAAGGAACACCAAAAACTGCCAGCAAACTCTCAAAACTATGAGGGAGGAATGGCATAAATTTGAGAAAATAAATCAGTGCAGTTTAAGCCATGCAGTTTGTGGTAATTTACTATGGCAACCTGAGAAAACCATCAGTAGACTTCACACACTCTTGGTTACTTAGGCCCCAGGTAGCCATGGCTACTGAAGGGTAAGTTCCGGCACCAATAATGAGGACTAGGTTATTTAGAAGAAAAAAAAAAAACTATATCACAGATAGAAGTATGACTTTCTTAACCTTACATTCTTATTGACTCTACTCCTTATTTTCAGGAAGGAGAACAATTTTCCATGGTAATAATCTCATGAGCTCATAACTTTAATACTTATTTTATATCCCACACTCATTTAAGAAATACATAAAGAGTAAAATTCTATCGTTAAAGAATTTATAATTAGTTGGAGGTAGGTAAAAACATTAACCAAATTAAAAATCAATAAAAGGCAACACCTAATGGATTTCTAAATTGAATCATGTAAGTGTACTCTGAAACTCAACATTAGTATGACAATCTCATAGGGAAACAATCTTTTTAAACTGTGCATTCAATACATGCAAGTGTAATAATTAATACTCAAAAAGTAAATACACTTTTTAAATCAACTTTAAAGGTTTTACTCACTTGAACTCTCTACCCTTAACTACAAGTCTCTAGACTGCAATTGTGATTTGATGTCCACATTGTCTAAGTATCTACATACAATGCCTAAAGATAACCCAGTTAGCAAGAAGGGTTAACTGAAAACAACTAAAGCTGGGATGTGAAATGTGAATTATATGGCTTTTTTCTTTCCATTCAATTTGTTATATTACATATGATTACATATTAATTGTCATATCATATATATCAAACCATAGACAGCAGGTTCACTATGAAGTTCTTTAAAGGCACAGGGTGTGTCTTGTTCCCACATATGATCTGGATCTTTCAAAAATATTGGTTGAATAAACAAATAAAAAGAATAAATGGACTTCTGATATTATCTCCTCACTAAGAAACACATTTACACTCTTAACCACTTATTCTGGTGCAATACATGCTTCCTTCTTGTGTTGATTAATTTCTATTGATCTTATAGAGTGTGGCCCACAAGGCTCTTGTCTCACACCACTCAGTGCTGGGTTATTGATTCCCTGCCTGCATCAGGACACTTATAATATTTGCAGGAAATTCTATCTTTGCTGACGTGCTTGCTCAAAGTTCACATCAAGTACAGAACCATTGCACTGCGGGGTTGACTCTGGTACTCTCCAGAATGTTCTACAACAAAGCTTGTTTGTTTTTTGATTGATTGATTGATTGCTAGCTTTTTTTTTTGTTCATGTGTTTTTGTTTCTTTGTTTGTTTGTTCTGGTAGCTGCAAGTCAATACCCATCAGAGTGTCAAGGAATTAGCCCGGTGGATTGAGGTTAGCTAGTTTGGAAAGAAGGCGTGGGGATGGAGAAAAGAAAGGAAAGGAAAGGAAGGAAAGGAAAGGTAAAAGTATATCCATACTATGGGTAAATATTTCTTATAAAAATTGCTGCATTTGTTACTGAGGACCACAGTCAAAACTTTTGGAAAGCCACTATCTAGTATTACTCTCCATCAGTAACTTTTGGCCGTGGAATGCTTTCTTTTCATTTTTGCATGACCCCATTACTTTGGCTTCTTTGAGTTTATTGAGCTTGTATCCAGCTTTCTCTGAATTCTGCTTTCTTTGTATCACTGACGCTTACATTTGCATCTTCTTGACAAGGATGACTTCCAGACTATGCCTGCTTTGAGACCAATCCCCAGGTTATACAGGACACCTAGATCAAGAAGCTCAGGTGATTTGCTGTTAATTCTTAACAGATGAGTGACATTCGCCCTAGACAGGTAACATAGTAAATATATTGTTAGACTCTGTCTCTGTCCTTGGGCACAATCCTAGCCAGAATCTACTTTTTGTCCATTGGACCCAGGACTCTGAGCATTTAAAGTGTCCTCTGAACTAAATCCCTGCTGATCAGATGATAAGTTCAGCATTATGTGCAAAACTGTATAAACTCAATGCTGTTACATTTAGGATGACCCTGCTAAATCTAAACAAAAGGTTCTCCTGAGTTCCCAACTAGAAAATGTTCCCCAAATCAGTTGGATTTATCCAGGTTGTGTAAGAGATGGCCTAAAGATATGACTCCAAACTCACCTATGGAGAGACCAGGGCCAGGGCCTGGTAATTACTGAGATATTAAGGACTTTGGCTCACTGAGAATGTGATTCTGAAGAGAACAAAAACACTTATTTCTGTTTGATATGTGTGTTGGGAGAAGGGTGACAACTCAGATTCTGGCATTGGAAATAATTCTCCCCACTAGCCCAGCTTTGTGGAACAATGTTGCTCCTTAAAGATTTTGAAAAGTAATACCCTCACCGCCTTTCATTGACAAAAAAAAAAAAACAAACTTTTATTAAATGAAACAAAAGGATTCAAATAAAAGATCAATGGGGCCTCTCTGTATGGTTGACACAGAAACAAAGCATTTTCTAGCTTCATGCCTATTCAGAATTCACTGCTCCTTATTGGTATTCGTTCTATTTATCAATTCAAACTAAATATCCAAAGCACCTATGAGCGCACAGTGCTAGAGGCTTTATATCTGCTTTCAAGGGTCTTACTCTCTCAGTTCAATTCAGTCACTTAATCGTATCCAACTTTTTGTGACCCCATAGACTGCAGCATGCCAGGCCTCCCTGTCCATCACCAACTCCCGGAGTTTACTAAAACTCCTGTCCATTGAGTCGGTGATGCCATCCCACCATCTCCTACTCTGTCATCCCCTTCTCCTCCTGCCTTCAATCTTTCCCGGCATCAGGGTCTTTTCAAATGAGTCAGTTCTTCACATCAGGTGGCCAAAGTATTGGAGTTTCAGCTTCAGCATCAGTCCTTTCAATGAATATTCAGGACTGATTTCCTTTAGGATGGACTGGTTGGATCTCCTTGCAGTCCAAGGGACTGTCAAGAGTCTTCTCCAACACCACAGTTCAAAAGCATCAATTCTTTGGTGTTCAGCTTTCTTTATAGTCCAACTCTCACATATATATGTGACTACCGGAAAAACCATAGCTTTGACTAGACGGACCTTTGTTGGCAAAGTAATGTCTCTGCTTTTTAATATACTGTCTAGGTTTGTCATAACTTTTCTTCCAAGGAGCAAGCGTCTTTTGATTTCATGGTTGCAATCACCATCTGCAGTGATTTTGGAGCCCAAGAAAGTAAAGTCTGTCATTGTTTACCCATCTATTTGCCATGAAGTGATGGGACCAGATGCCATGATCTTAGTTTTCTGAATGTTGAGTTTTAAGCCAACTTTTTCACTCTCGTCTTTCTCTCTACTATGGGATATAAATATTAAATGAGTAAACTGCAAAATATATATGCAAGACATATATATATATATGGAAATTGGAAATAATTCTCAATGCCATATATATATACATAATGGAAACCATTGTGCTATTAAAAAATAACAAGGGAAAGGGGTTACTGTGAGTTAAGCCGTTATGGATTATGTTTAACATTGAGACATGAATGATAAGGGGAAGCAATCTATTTGAAGGTAGAAGAAGAGCCTTGCTGTAAGTGGAAGGCAAGGCAAACTTAGCTAACTAAGGAATCAGAAGGAGACAGGAGACACTACTTGAATGACCTGGACAAAGAGAGCCATGGAGGGAGTAGGAGGAAAGGCACTTGGGAGAATAGGTAGGAGGTAGTAATACAAGTAATCATAAGGTAAGAGAGGTGGATTTTATTCTAAAAGCAGTGTGAAGCCATAAAAGAGCTTTTAGCAAAAGAGGAAGCTGATAAGACTGAATTTTTTAAAGACCATGTTCATGTGGTGTGATGACTGTGTTGGAGATAGGAACAAAGGACCAAGAAAGACCACAGGGAAAACAGTTAGGGGACAATTTTGATATCCAGATGAGAGATGATGGTGACTGGGATGAAGGCTATAGTTGAGGAAACGGGGAGATGACTTTGAAAGTAGACTGACCAAACCTTGTGATAAGTTATATTTAGAAAAAGAAGGTAGAAGGCTCAAGAATGACTTCAAAGATTCTGATTTTAAAATTTGTGTGATGATTATGGGTGTGAGATAGGAAAGATTAGAGGAGTCACAGACTTTAGGGGGAAATGAAGTGTTTAGTGGGGGACAAGCTAGCAGAGCAACTTCAAGTGGAAGAGAAAAGTAGACAGTTGGAGAACAGGGACAGAGACTCTGAAAGGACCTCTGCTGTGATCATCTGATTTCTCTGCTGGCCCACGTAGTTGCCTAGAACTCTAGCTGCCCCTAAATGAGGAGATGTGGTCAGCAAGAGGAACCTTGATATTTCATTTAATCAAATCACACATTCTCTATTGCATTTCAGTTGGCAACTCCCAGGTGACCTGCTGCCGAGTCAAATTTTTAGCCAGATAGTGAGCTGTATGTATCTCTTGCAACTTCATTTGCTTCCTGCTTTGTTGGAAGCAGAAAAGTTACCACCAGGTAGAACAATAGACAATATCAGGAATGGGAAACAGCTAATATCAGTTGATCCAATAGTGAGAAGAACTCTGAGATGGAAAAACTATATTCAAAACCAAAAAAAGTCAAAGAGGACTGAGATACAAGGTAAGAAGTCACCTTCACATTTTTAAGAGGGGAATCAGTGAGTCAGTATTGAGAAGACAGCACAAGTTCTGAGAGTATGATTGATGACAGGTCAAGGCCATTAAGAACAGTGGTGCCTGGTGCGCTTCAGCATTCCCCAGTAAGCCAGACTCCCCGTCTTATGTTATTATCTAGGGACATCTGTACTGGTCTCCTCACAGCACAATATACCTCTTTTTCAGTAGGACATGAGAGCATTTAGACAACTCATCAAAAAGTAGATCATATGGTGTTTTCAAGCTTGCATTACATTATAGCTGAGTAGAGACATTCAATATATTCCACCTAACTCTTGCCATGTGCCTGTATTTGTCATCCCCATTTTACACATAAATAAATAGAGGGGCAGAAAGGTTGAGAAATGTGTCCAAGGTTATACATCTGGTAGCAGAGGTAAAATTTAATCCAAGTTGATATATTTTCATGCCACAATGTTACTAATGAGAATGTGTCAAATAAATTTGCATAGGAAATTAAAAGAATAAGTAGATCCTTAATCAACAAACTTCCGTGATTTTTCACCTTAGTAGTCACTTGTAAAGCTTAGTGTTAATATTAATAATTTCTACAGTCCACTCAATGAAACTATACCAAGAATATTATTAAAAATTTCACAAAGACCAAATACATGGGAAAAAAAAGTTTCCCAACATGCAAAGAAAAAAAAAAAAAGGCCAAGGAAATAGGTAGAAAATGTACTTTGACTTAGGTGACAGCATGTTTCTTTGACACCTCCATTGAGAATAAAGTGTATACATTGCTTATTTTTTAGGACTATAGGAAATTTAACATTTCTTTTCCAATAAATAAAAAGTCATGAAGATGGAAATGAAGAAATTTCAACATGATACCCCCAGGCAGTTTATATTTCAGTCCAATGGGTCTATTTGCAATTTTATGAACTTATAGTATACTCTGACACCTCTGCTTTTGCTCAAACTATTTCTTTATCCTCTAATACCCATGAGTCTGCTTTTACATTTTAACTCTGTACCAAAATCCCACCTATCCACAATGATGACTCAAATGTGACTTCTCCCATGAACACTTCTACTAATAAAAGAAATAAAAGAACATCATCATTATCTTTTGTACCTTTTCATAACACCTCATATGTTTGTTTATGTATTATACATGTAAGGTCCCCTCTAGTCTAAATGCCTCTTGAGATAAGAAGCTGTATTTTATGCGCTTTCGTGTTCCTCCTCTTTCATTCAAATGCTAGGCGTGATTCACCACAGAGGGAATTCAAAGAGTTCAGCATATGAAATCCTCTCATAAAAGCTTGAAACATTCTCAAAACAAGCACAGAAAGCAGGTTTATTCCAGGCATACTCTTAGATTCTCAATAGAACTGGTATCATTGCTCTCCTGCAAAAGAAACATAGCCTTCAGTCTCCTAAATTATCCCGATAGAAATTTAGCTTACTCTAGCAGTCTTTCCAAGATAAATTTTGGAGCAAGGCTCTGTAGAGGAATCAGAGCATCTTCTTTAGGTTTATAGAAAGACTATGCAGAGATAACCTGAGTATAGAAGGCATCCAGTTTCCATTGTTTATCCTCAGAACTATTCCCCTTTCTCTGCTATTCCTATTCCCTTTGAAGAAAAAGATCAAAAACAAACTATTCATTAAAATTAAAACGTGAAACTAAAAATAATGTCTATAGCAACAACAACTCGATAAACAAAATTATCACTAAGACTCTGACAAAAGCCCTTACATGAATTAGAAATCCATGAATAAAATAGACTACATCATGACTAGAAAGTGAGATTTAATTCAGGATCTATTCATGAGAGAGCATCATAGGTGAAGATACTTACAACTAATGTTCTTGGTCAGAAAAAAAACAGAATCAGAGTCCTGACCGTAGAGACTTGCAAATCTATTGGTAACAGCATTACCAGAATTGAGGAGCACTTCAGACTTCACACCATGGCTAGTGGAGAGGAGAACTAAGTGAAAAATGGTGATGGGGAAAAGTTTAGTTCAGTTCAGTCGCTCAGTTGTTGTCTACTCTTTATGATCCCATGGACTGCAGCACACCAGGCTTCCTTGTCCATCGCCAACACCTGGAGCTTACTCAAACTCATGTCCATTGAGTCAGTGATGCCATCCAACCATCTCTCCCTCTGTCATACCCTTCTCCTCCTGCCTTCAATCTTTCCCAGCATCAGGGTCTTTCCAAATGAGTCAGTTCTTCCCATCTGGTGGCCAAAGTATTGGAGCTTCAGCATTAGTCCTTCCAATGAATATTCAGGACTGATCTCCTTTAGGATGGACTGGTTGGATCTCCTTGCAGTCCAAGGGACTCTCATGAGTCTTCTCCAACACCACAGTTCAAAAGCATCAATTCTTCAGCACTCTACTTTCTTTATAGTCCAACTCTCACATCCATACATGACTACTGGAAAAACCATAGCTTTGACTAGACAGACAGTTGTTGGCAAAGTAATGTCTCTGCTTTTTAATATGCTGTCTAGGTTTGTCATAACTTTTCTTCCAAGGAGCAAGTGTCTTTTAATTTCAAAGCTGAAGTCACCATCTGCAGTGATTTTGGAGCCCAAGAAAATAAAGTCTGTAATTGTGTCCATTGTTTCCCCATCTATTTGCTATGAAGTGATGGGATCGGATGCCATGACCTTAGTTTTCTGATGTTAAGTTTTAAGCCAACTTTTTCACTCTCCTCTTTCACTTTCATCAAGAGGCTCTTTACTTCTTCTTCACTTTCTGCCATAAGGGTGGTGTCATCTGCATATATAAGTTACTGATATTTCTTCTGACAATCTTGATTCCAGCTTGTGCTTCATCCATCCTGGCATTTCTCATGATGCACTCTGCATATAAGTTAAATAAGAAGGGTGACAATATACAGCCTTGATGTACTCCTTTCCAATTTGAAATCAGTCTGTTGTTCCATGTCCAATTCTAACTGTTGCTTTTTGACCTGCATACAGATTTCTCAGGAGGCAGGTCAGGTGGTCTGGTATTCCCATCTCTTTCAGAATTTTCCACAGTTTATTGTGATCCACACAGTCAAAGGCTTGGGCATAGTCAATAAAGCAGAAATAGATGTTTTTCTGGAACTCTCTTGCTTTTTCAATGATCCAGCAGATGTTGGCAATTTGATCTCTGGTTCCTTTGCCTTTTCTAAATCCAGCTTGAACATCTGGAATTTCATGGTTCATGTACTGTTGAAGCCTAGCTTGGAGAATTTTGACCATTACTTTGCTAGAGTGTGAGATGAGTGCAATTGTGTGGTAGTTTGAACAATCTTTGGCATTGCCTTTCTTTGGGATTGGAATGAAAACTGACTTTTTCCAGCCCTGTGGCCACTGCTGAGTTTTCCAAATTTGCTGGCATATTGAGTGCAGCACTTTAATAGCATCATTTGTCAGGATTTGAAATAGCTCAACTGGAATTCCACCACCTCCACTGGCTTTGTTCATAGTGATGCTTCCTAAGGCCCACTTGACTTTGCATTCCAGGATGTCTAGCTCTAGGTGAGTGACCACACCTTTGTGATTGTCTGGGTCATGAAAATCTTTTTTGTATAGTTCTTCTGTGTATTCTTGCCACCTCTTCTTAATATCTTCTGCTTCTGTTAGGTCCATATCATTGATGTATTTTATTGTGCCCATCTTTGCATGAAAAGTTCCCTTGGTATCTCTAATTTTCTTGAAGATATCTCTAGTCTTTCCCATTCTATTGTTTTCCTCTTTTTCTTTGCAATTATCACTAAGGAAAAAGCAGAAGCATTTGGGATAACAGTAACTAGTAACATACATTGAGCCTAACTATGTACCAGGTCCTGGGCTAAGAGTTTTATTGCTTCACTTCATTTAATTCCCACAACAGCTTTATAAGGGAAGTCCTATTTTCATTTCTTTTTTATTAAAGGGAATGGTGTTAACAGAGATTCTGTGGCTCTTACAAGGTCAGCATCTAACAAATACTGGCACTGGAACTAACTCAGCAATAGGTCTGGTACCTAAGGAAGCTAGCCTCTAGTTAAAATCATCATGGCAGCAAATACCTAAGAGAGTTTCTTGGAAGGAGCAGTACTCACACTGCAGCAGGATGAGGATAGGACCAGGGTCTCAGGTAGTCTATCTGGTACAGAACCTAGTTTCCTGGGAGTGAAAGTGCTAAACACGTTTCCAAGGTGATGTATGCCAACGTTCATAGGTAGGTTAAACTGTCAGCAAGGAATTGGAGGGTGGAGTAGAGCTTTTCTGTCCCTTGCCCCCTCCACTTGACCCACCAACCACTGTAGCCTTACTGAGATGATCTGAGCCCCATGCCTGTGGCCAGTATCCTTGTTCATGTGCTCACTGTGCCTCCCCACTTGGCTGCCTCGGGCTTTCCCTGAAGCCACAGGAGCACACTCAGTCTGCTCAGGACAGCCCAGAGTGCAGACAGTTAATGTTCCCAAGGACAGTCTTCAACCAGTGGGGATGGAGGTTGCCCCAATCTCCTATGGTAAGCAGCTGCAACCCCCAAGCTAATTCTGAGGGCTTCTTAGAAGTCCCCAGAGGGCTTGAGCCCCAGCTGCTCAGAGCAGTAATCAGCCCAACGATATACCTTGTGCTGATGGTACTTTCTACCTTGTCCCACTCTCCTTGTGCCTCACTCCTGCCTCCTGGGATCACTTCCAGTAAAGAAACTGCACAGTAGTTCTTAACAGATGATCAGCTTTGGGAGGGACCAAAACTCAGACAGGGTCAACTAGGCAACCAAGAGAAAGAAGCATGCCTAGCATTCTGGGCAAATATGACAGGAAATGAGGGAAACAGCTGAAGTGTGGTAAGAGCCAGTTTGGGCTCCAAGCCATCACCACCTCTCACCTGAACTACAGCGGTAGCCGCCTAACTTGCCTCTCTTTTTTTCCCTTACAACTTATTCTTCTCACAGAGGCCTGAGTGGCCCTTTAAAATGTAATAGAAACTGACCATACCTTCAGAAATCTTCCAATCCTTCCAATCACCTATGGAATAAAATCCCAAGTCCTTATCATGGCCTAAAGTCCTGTAGGATCTGGCTTTCAGAAGCTGCCATGTTCATCTTCTGCTTCTGTTCTCAAATTCTACAACCTTGGAGAGATTTTCTGCTCAGTCTTTTCCAAATTAGTAATACTTCTAGCCCTATCACATATATCCCTCTCAATCCTCATACTCCACACAGCATTTATCACTGCCTGGAAGTGAAAAGTGAAAGCATTACTTGCTCAGTCATGATTGACTCTTTGTGATCCCATGGACTGTAGCCCACCAGTCTCCTCTGTCCATGAAATTCTCCAGGCAAGAATATTGGACTGATAGCCATTTGCTTCTCCAGGGTGTCTTCCCCACCCAGGGATCGAATCTGGGTTGCCTGCATTGCAGGTGGATTCTTTGCCATCTGAGTCACCAGGGAAGTCCATCACTGCCTGACAATGACTGTATTATATTACAGCCAATTCTTGCTATTTATGGCAATTATGTTTTATAAAATCACTGTAGATACCGAATTAGCAAATACTGAACCAATACTCCTGAGGAAAATACAAGGTTAAGTTCCTGTGAGCCTCTGAATACAAAATGTTCACCTCCTAAAAATATATAATTTGTTTTATGAATGTTCTGTTCAAAGACACTGTATTTAATACACACTGCTAATTTGTTAACATTGAACTCACATCCAATGGCTGTGTCTAAACAAAGCTTATCTAATTCACATATTTCCTCCATGAGGCACATCATAACTTTCTTAAGCTTAGGAAGACTAGACAGTACTTTAGCACTACCCTGGGAGGTCACTGGAAACAGCAAAATCAGCCCCCTAAAAACAAACAAGAAATGTAAAAATCACGGCACTAAGCAGTCCATGAACAGGATACTTATTTTTAGAATGATAGCAGAAACAGGAAGAGCATTGCCTTGATTGGTTTCAGCTGAGAACATGCTTGTACAGTGACTCAAATTTTTTACCACTCAGCACATACCTATGAATGATTGTAAAAATATTACAAATACTGATTTAGGGGATTATACATATTTTTAGAAACCAGATAAATTCACAGAAAACCATGAATAACGAGGATCAACAGTATTTATTTGTTCACTTTATATTATCTATCTCTTCTTCCTAATATCTGTGGCACTAGTGATAAAGAACCTGCCTACCAATGCAGGAGACATAAGAGACTCAGGTTTGATCCATGGGTTGGAAAGATCCCCTGGAGAAGGGAATGGCAACCCACTCCAGTACTCTTGCCTGGAGAATCCCATAGACAGAGGAACCTGGCGGGCTACAGTCCATAGGGTTGCAAAGAGTCAAACATGACTGAAGCGACTTAGCATGCACGCTCTCATTTCCTGATATCCAAACTCTATAAGAGCCTTTTTCTGGTTATTGGCTTGTTTTCCCTTTTTCCTCGGCATCTAGACCAGCACTGTCCACTAGAAGTGTAATGTGAGCCAGATATGTAACTATATACGTCTCAGTAGCCATATTTAAAAAAATAAACATATAAAATTAATTTTCATAATGTATTAATTTATCATATTATATCAACATCTAATCAATATAAAAATGTTAACCTGACAGTTTACATTCTTTTGTTATCTGTTCCAAGCTTTGAAAACCAGCACGTATTTTTACTTACACACACTTCCATTTAAACCAGCCACCTTTCAAGTGCTCAATAACCACATGAAGCCAGGGTCTACCATATTAGATAGTTTGGGCCTAGAACAATTATTGGTACACAATAAGCCCCCAGTAAACACTGTTGAGTAAATTCATTTATTCATTATTTCTACATTCCAAACACTGAACCAAGAAGTTTATTTCCTTTAGATCACTTAATTCACACAACCACCCTGTTGTTAGCTATTGTTACCTTCTTTGTACGAGATACACTAACTTGCCCACAATCACAAAAAATTCCAAAACATGACTTGAGAACCCAACCATCTGACCAAAGCTAATGTCTCCAAAAATATCTTCATTAAAAGATACTAATACAATTTTACTTAAAATATCCATTAAGATATTAGTCAAAAGATGTTTGTCTGTGGGAAAAAACTGCATGGTTCTGAAAGCATTTCAGGTTTGGCTTGCATGTTTTACCTTTTTAAGAACCAGGAAATGCTAGTTAACATAATTATTCTATGCTTGAGTGAGTAAGCACACTGTCATGCAAAGCCTGTCTATCAGGAGTCCTTGTAACTTGCCAGTGGCTCAAGGGGAAAACTTGAGCACCACTGGCTAGGCTTTGGAGCACAAAATATCAGACATCTTGCTATTTTACATCATTGAAAAACACGTTACTATCCTTCTAAACCACAGGACTTCCCTCATTTTCCTATTGTGTGGAAGAAATTCTATTTTTTATCTGTGAAGCAAACTCTACTGCATTTTTTTTTCATTTATTTTACCATTTGCTTTATTATTATTTTTTTTAATAAATTTATTTATTTTAGTTGGGGGCTAATTACTTTACAATATTGTAGTGGTTTTTGCCATACATTGACATGAATCAGCCATGGGTTTACATGTGTTCCCCATCCTGAACCCCCCTCCCACCTCCCTCCCCATCCCATCCCTCTGGGTCATCCCATTGCCCCAGCCCTGAGCATTTGTCTCATGCATCGAACATGGAATGGTGTTCTGTTTCACATATGATAATATACATGTTTCAATGCTATTCTCCCAGAACGTCCCACTCTCACCTTCTCCCTTAGAGTCCATAAGACTGTTCTATGCATCTGTGTCTCTTATTCTGTCTCGCATATAGGGTTATCGTTACCATCTTTCAAATTCCATGTATATGCATTAGTATACTGTATTGGTGTTTTTCTTTCTGGCTTACTTCACTCTGTATAATGGGCTCGCATTTTTATACAAGCATCTGCAGTAAGAAGTACTTCATGACAGCTGTAGAATGACAATGTAATAATCAGTTCAAAATATTAACCTTCTTTAGATTCCAAAAAGGAATGGTTTTAGGGTGGTTTAATCAATTAATATGAACAGCTCACAACTGATTAACACAAACTATGTTTTCTGCTCAAATTCTGCTCATGTAAAAAACAACAAGATTAATCAGAGATAATTTGTTGCAGAGCAAAAAGAGAGACAAGAAAAGGTTTTTCAGTGAGAGCAGTAGTAGAATAATAAAGCTCATTTTGATTCTGTAAAAATTGAAGAGCCCTCAGTTTCAGAGTAAAAATTGCAAATCATGTTTTCAATATTCCTGTCATTCCAGACTCTAATTACAGGCAATGTTGTATCATCCTAGCTGCTCAGCTTGCAGTATGCTACCCACACACTCACACAGAAAGCAATCTGGACACACCAGCCCATGGAGGGGGCACCAGAAGCCAGGCTTCTGTGATGTGGGCTGCAAGAGTGCTCCTTACATCATATTTTCCTACAGTGACAGAGCTTTTAAACAGGAACATAATCAGCACTTCTTTTGTAAACTGAAGCTTACATTGAGGGTCTTAAGCATAATCTTGCTAGCATATGAAATGAACTCAATTGTATGATTGTTTGAACATTCTTTGGCATTGCCATTCTTTGGGATTGAAATGAAACTGACCTTTTCCAGTCCTGTGGCCACTGCCAAGTTTTCCAAATTTGCTGACATATTGAGTGCAGCACTTTAACAGGATCATCTTTTAGGATTTGAAATAGCTCAGCTGGTATTCCATCACCTCCACTAACTTTGTTCATAGTGATGCTTTCTAAGGCCCTCTTGACTTCACACTCCAGGATGTCCAGCTCTAGGTGCATGACCACACTATCTTGGTTATCTGGGTCATTAAGACCTTTTTAAATAGTTTTTCTGTGTATTCTTGCCACCTCTTTTTAATCTTTTCTGCTTCTGTTAGGCTCTTACCTTTTCTGTCCTTTACTGTGCCCATCCTTGTATGCAATATTCCCTTGATACCTTCAATTTTCTTGAAATGAGCTCTCGTCTTTCCCATCCTATTGTTTTCCTCTATTTCTTTGCACTGTTCATTTAAGAAGGCCTTCTTATCTTTCCTTGCTGTTCACTGGAACTCTGCATTCAGTCTCCGGGTCTTGTTTTTGCTGACTGTATAGAACTTCTCCATCTTTGGCTATAAAGCACCTAATCAATCTGATTTCAGTACTGACCATCTAGTGATAAAAATGTGTAGAGTCATCTCTTGGATTGTTAGAAAAGAGTGTTTGCTCTGACCAGCATGTTCTTTTGACAAAACACTGTTAGCTTTTGCCCTGCTTTTCTTTTTGTACTCTAAGACCAAACTTGCCCATTATTCCAGGTATCTCTTGGCTTCTTACTTTTGCATTCCGGTTCCCTGTGATAAAAAGGATATCTTTTTTGGGTGTTAGGTCTAGAAGATATTGTAAGTCTTCATAGAACCGGTCAACTTTAGCTTCTTTGGCATCAGTGATTGGGGCACAGCCTTGGATTACTGTGATGTTCAATGGTTTACCTTGGAAATGAAACAAGATTATTGTGTCATTTTTGAGGTTGCATTCAAGTTTCTGACTCTTTCTGACTCTTTCATTGACTGAGGGCTACTCCATTTCTTCTAAGGGACTCTTGCCAACAGTAGTAGATATAATAGTCATCTGAATTAAAGTCACTTATTTCCATTCATTTGAGTTCACTGATTCCTAAGATGCTAATGTTCAATCTTGCCATCTCCTACTTGACTACATCCAATTTACCTTGATTCACAGACCTAACATTCCAGGTTCCTATGCAATATTATTCTTTACAGCATCAGACTTTACTTTTAACACCAAATACATCCACAACTGAAGGTCATTTCCACTTTGTCCCAATCACTTCATTCTTTTTGGAGTTATTAGTAACTGCCCTTTGCTCTTCCCCAGTAGCATATTGAGCACCGTCTAACCTGAGGGGTACATCTTCTGGTGTCGTATCTTTTTACCTTTCCATACTATCAATGGGGTTCTCTAGGCAAGAATGTTGGAATGGGTTGCCATTTTCTTCTCCAGTGGACCACGTTTTGTCAGAACACTTCACTATGACCTGTCCATCTTGGGTGGCCCTGCACGGCATGGCTCATAGCTTCATTGGGTTATACAAGCCCCTTCACAATGACAAGGCTGTGATCCATGAGGGGGTAATCACTCTTACTAGTAATTAAACAAACATATCAAGCAGAAATTATGTTTCTTTATGTCATTTTTAATGATAGAGAGGAATATGTTATGTATTCTCAAAACTGTTCTTGGATTTTGCGGCAAAATTTTAAAAATTAATTTGGTTTCAGTCATCAACAACATTCCAATTATTTTACTTCTAGCTATCACATTTAATGCAATAATGTGAAATACATGTCAATATTTAGGTATAAAGACATTCATTATCAAGTTACTTGCTATAGTAAAAAAAATGGAAATGACGTAAGCATCTAAAATGAAGAAAGCTTCAAGTAAATGACCATCCATAATTACAATGGAGTAGACTTTAAAAATGACATTCCTGAGAAATTTAAATAACCAGAAAATGCTTTAATATTATAATCTGATGCTAAAAGAGTCAGAAGGACATAAAGCTACTTGGCTATGTATGTATATATAGGTATGTGTATATGCATATATATGTGTATTTCATTAGTGATCATTAGTCTTAACTATAGAAAAAATACAATAGAATATTATCTAATGTGGAAACACATCAGACTATCTTGTCTCCAAATTTTTATGCTCTCCTGTATTTTCAAATTATTTTAAAGGAAGAACGTAATCATTCCATAATCAAAAATTTTAAATTTCCACCTATTTACTTCAGACTGTTCTTGGATTTCTCTAGAAGGACAATATTAGGAAAGAATTTGTAAATGAGAAGTTGCAGACTGGTTCTTTATGGGTTAGGTTGAAACTACAGATGTTTTTCTTTGGCCCATGATGTGTTTTTGTAAACTGATTTGTTGACAGCATTGACATGTAGGAAAATTTCACATAAATTTTATATAAAAACCCAAATATCTGGTCTTCTAGAAAAGCCCAAAGATCTCATGATGCTGGGCCCATCTTCCCATGGGGCAGCGGTGATTGCAGCTGAGGATTGGCTAGTCCTTCTCGTGGGGCACAAGCTTTCCTCACAGCCTACTTCTCCCATGACCTGCCCTGATCCTCACAAGAATTTGACTTTGCTATGAATATTGGTAATGTAAAGTTTTACTAAAACCACAGCACCCCACAGAGATAATGTCACCTTCCAGTCCAAAACCACTGAACTCAGCTGTTCGTCAGCCTAGAGTGGAACACATCCATTCCTGTGAGGGTTTTGTGGTAGAAAAGTACGCTCTCTGCATCTCAAGACATCCAAGCTGCTTGGCCAGCTGTCTCTCCTCTCCATCATCAGTGTTTATTATACGTCATCAACATAGCCAGTACTTTTTTTAACTTACTTTTTTAAATTAAAGTATAGTTGATTTACAATATCATGTTAGTTTTAGGCGTATAGCACAGTGATCCAGTTATATGTATACATATTTATTTATTCCTTTTCAGATTCTTTTCCCTTTTAGTTATTAGAAAATATTGTGTATAGTTCCTTGTGCTATACAGTAGGTCTTTGTTGGTTATCTATCTTATTTATAGTAGTGTGTATATGTTAATCCCAATCTCTTAATTTATTCCTCTTCCCACTCCTTTTTCCCCTTTGGTAACCACAAATCGTTTTCTATGTCTGCCAGTCTCTTTCTGTTTTGTAAATAAGTTCATTTGTATCTTTTTGTGGATTCTTCATGTAAGTAGTATCATATGATATTTATCTTTCTCTGCCTGGCTTATCTTGCTTTGTGTGATAATTTCTAGGACCGCCTATGTTGATGTCCACCGACAGATGAATGGAAAAAGAAGATGTAGTATACACACACACACACACACACACACACACACAATGGAATATTGTGTGTGCTAAGTCACTTCAGTCGTGTCCAACTCGTTGCGACCCCATGGACTGTAGTTGGCTGGTCTCCTCTGTCCATGGGATTCTCCAGGCAAGAATACTAGAGTGGGTTGCCTTCTCCAGGGGATCTTCCCAACCTAGGAATCAAACCCGCATCTCTTATGTCTCCTACATTGGCAGGAGGGTTCTTTACCACTAGCGCCACCTGGGAAGCCCTACAATGGAATATTATGCCATTTGCAACACAGCCGGCTCTAATCTGTAACCACCATTATGGCTGGTGCTCCTCATTCTTTGCTTCTTCCACCTCTTTACATGTTCTATTCCGTTTCTTAAGCTTCCAATCCTTTCTGAAATACTTTTCAATTTTAGACTTTTATAAGTTATATTTTTCGTAAATAGACTTTTATATAGTTATATTTTTTATATTTTTATATAAACAAGCTTTTGTTTGTTTAGATCTACCCAGTTCATTGAAGCTCTTTTTCCTTCATACTAGACTATCCAATTACAAGTTATTTATTCATTCATTTAACAATAGTTAGTAACGTTACAGTGACAGGAAGTAGCAATGAACAGACAGAGAAGCCCCTCTAGCCCCTAACTCTGGTGCGGTTATATTTTAGTAAGAGAGACACAGTCAACTAGGACATGAAAAAGAAGATCATTTTGGAGTAATCCATGCTATAAAAACAAAATAAAACAATGTGATAAGATAACCACCAAAGGACTATTTTAGAGTGACTAGATAAGGAAGGTCTCTTTGAGACAACAACCTTTGAGTTGAATGATGAGAGGCATTAAGTCAGAACTGGGAGGAGGATATTGCAGGATGAGACAAGAGCCAGTTAAAGGTGATAAATCAGGAAGATGATTGGCATAGCAGAGTTGAAGAAAGGCAAGGTGGGAAAGACCAGTTCTGTTCAAGTAGGTGGAGCTTGCATGCACCACTAAAGAATTTAGATTTTCTTCTAAATGCAATGGGAAGTCACTAAAGAGTTTGCAGGGAGGCTGTTTAGGAGACTGTTGCAATAATTACAGTTGTAGATGATGATGATTTGGACCAGGATAGTAGTAATGGGACTCAAAGAGAGATCTTAGGACTTTTCCAATCTATAGACATTTTTCATTACTTTTTAAAAAATTTTTATTTTA
Organism: Giraffa tippelskirchi; assembly: GCF_054371585.1. Classification (NCBI taxonomy): domain Eukaryota; kingdom Metazoa; phylum Chordata; class Mammalia; order Artiodactyla; family Giraffidae; genus Giraffa; species Giraffa tippelskirchi. Next base: position 75,379,979 of record NC_137275.1, on the reverse strand, counting down.
TATTGGAGTATAGTTGCTTTACAATATTGTGTTAGTTTGAGGTATACAGCAAGGTGATTTAGTTATACATATAGTTAAAGAAACCAAGGGAACAGTTCATGCAAAGATGGGCACAATAAAGGACATAAATGGTATGGATCTAATAGAAGCAGAAGATATTAAGAAGAGGTGGCAAGGATACACAGAAAAACTAAACAAAAGAGATCTTAATGACCCAGATAACCACAAAGGTGTGGTCACTCACCTAGAGCCAGACATCCTGGAGTGCAAAGTCAAGTGGGCTTTAGGAAGCATCACTAAGAACAAAGCTAGTGGAGGTGATGGAATTTCAATAGAGCTATTTCAAAACCTAAAAGACGATGCTATTAAAGTGCTGCACTCAATATGCCAGCAAATTTAGAAAATTCAGCAGTGGCCACAGGCCTGGAAAAGGTCAATTTTCATTCCAATCCCAAAGAAAGGCAATGCCCAAAATGTTCAAACTACCGCACAATTGTACTCATCTCACACACTAGCAAAGTAATGCTCAAAATTCTCCAAGCTAGGCTTCAACAGTACACAAACTGAGAAATTCCAGATGTTCAAGCTAGATTTTGAAAAGGCAGAGGAACCAGAGATCAAATTGCCAACATCCGTTGGATCATAGAAAAAGCAAGAGAATTCCAGAAAAACATCTGCTTCATTGACTATGCCAAATACTTTGACTGTGTGGATCACAATAAACTGTGGAAAATTCTTAAAGAGATGGGAATACCAGACCACCTTATCTGCCTCTTAAGAAATCTGTATGCAGGGCAAGAAGCAAAAGTTAGAACCAGACATGGAACAACAGACTTTTCTAAATCGGAAAAGGAGTATGTCAAGGCTGTATGTTGTTACCCTTCTTATTTAACTTATATGCAGAGTACATCATGTGAAATGTTGAGCTGAATGAAGCACAAGCTGGAATCAAGATTGCTGGGGAAAATATCAATAATCTCAGATACGCAGATGACACCATGCTTATGGCAGAAAGTGAAGAGGAATTAAAAAGCCTTTTGATGAAAATGAAAGAGGATAGTGAAAAAGCTGGTTTAAAACTCAACATTTAAAAAACAAAGATCATGGCATTCAGTCTCATCATTTCATGGCAAATAGATGGGGAAACAATGGAAACAATTACAGACTTTATTTTCTTGGGCTCCAAAATCACTGCAGATGGTGACCTCAGCCATGAAATTAAAAGACACTTGCTCCTTGGGAGAAGAAGCTGTGAGAAACCTAGACAACATATTAAAAAGTAAAAGCATATTATTTTGTTGAGAAAGTTCTGTCTAGTCAAAGCTATGGTTTTTCCAATAGTCATGTATGGATGTGAGAATTGGACTGTGAAGAAAGCTGATAGCCGAAGAATTGATGCTTTTGAACTGTGGTATTGGAGAAGACTCTTGAGAGTCCCTTGGACTGCAAGGAGATCCAACTAGTCCATCCTAAAGGAAATCAGTCCTGAATATTCATTGGAAGGACTGACGTTGAAGCTGAAGCTCCAATACTTTGGCCACCTGATGGGAGGAGCTGACACACTGGAAAAACCCTGATGCTAGGAAAGATTGAAGGCAGGAATAGAAGGGGATGACAGAGGATGAGATGATTGGAAGGCCTCATGGACTCAATGACATGAGTTTGAGCAAGCTCCAGGAGTTGGTGATGGACAGGGAAGCCTGGCATGCTGCAGTCCATGGGGTTACAAAGAGTCAGACAGGACTGAGCAATTGAACTGAAACTGAATACACATACCCATTTTTTTTTCAGATTCTTTTCCTGTATAGGTTATAACAGAGTGTTGAGTTTCCTGTGCTATAGAGTTGGTCCTTCTTGATTATCTATTTTATATATGTTCTTGTTGTTCAGTCTCTAAGTCATGTCTGACTCTTTGTGACCCCATGAACTGCAGCACACCATGTTTCCCTGTCCTTCATTGTCTCCCAGAGTTTGCTCAAACTCATGTCCATTGAGTCAGTTTTGCCATCCAACCATCTCATCCTATTTCATCCCCTTCTCCTCCTGCCCTCAGTCTTTCCCAGCATCAGGGTCTTTTCCAGTGAGTCGGCTCTTCACATCAGGTGGCCAAAGTATTGGAGCTTCAGCATCAGCATCAGTTCTTCCAGTGAATTATTCAAGGTTTTTTCCTTTAGGATTATTTGGTTTGATCTCCTTGCTATCCAAGGGATTCTGAAGAGTCTTCTCCAGGACCACAATTCGAAAGCACCAGTTGGTGTGCATATGTTAATACCAAATTCCTAATTTATCCTCAGGTCCTCTACTTATTTGCTACCAAAAAGGTATTTCCCATAGTTATACAGACATAAGTGTATAACTAGTATTGAAGTCAAAAAGTTATGGAAGACCGGGTTTTGCATAGCTCATGTTTCACTACACCTTAGGGAATAAATTACTACATTTCTTTGGCTCTGTCAAAGATGGTACTGAAGATGTACCATGCTTTTATGTACAGCTGTTGCTCAGTCGCTCAGTCATGTCCAACTCTTTGCGACCCCATGGACTGCAGCATGCCAGCCTTCGCTGTCCTTCACCATCTTCCAGAGCTTGATCAAACTCATGTCTACTGAGTCAGTGATGCCATCCAACCATCTATCCTCTGTCTTCCATATTGTAACATATTACAAAATAAAGCATTCTAAAAATGTGAGGATAGAATAAAAGTCAAATTTTCTTCTTTTCCACTTAGTTCAATAGCTCACTGAAGCCCTAGCTCAGTGTTCCACTCCACCATTTATCTTTGTTGTCCTTCTTAAAGCCCTTCTGGCTGATCCAGAAGAGGTGGGCACCCAGGATGGATAGCCACCCTAGAGGGACAAAACTACAACCAACATGGGCAGTGGAGTTGCAAAGTGACAGGGGACAGCTCTAAACACATGGTTAAAGACTTGCTACTTCTCATCCTCAAGCGCTGAGCTGAAATGGCATCTACCAGAACAGAACTTAGTGGACAACCTAATTTAATTTACATTCCTCCCTTTACCACATTACTATCTGTGTTAATACCTGACTTTTTACTTAGCAAGTCCCAAATTGTAACGTTTTCTACCTCTCTCCTCTTTTGAACTATAAATTCCATAAGGGCAAATTTCAACTCTATCTTGGTCATTATTGATCTCCAACATGTAAGAAAATGTCAGAAAATACTATGTGCTCAAAAAGTATTTCTTGAATGAATGGTTAAATGAATGAAAGAGAAAAAAGAAAAGATGACAATTTTGTCCTATGTCTTGGCAGATGGAGGCCTATTAGTTCACAATACAATGAAGCCAGGAGCATATTGGCTAATTCAGCTCACATCAGACTACTCTGACCATCCCTGGAGTCCAAGTTCATCTGATAGCAGACTTTCAAAAGGATACATGCCAAATGGATTACGGGTAGCAGTGAGGGCCAAGGGAAGAAAGAACAATGCCATGGGATGCCATAAAGAAAAGGAAAGTCTTTTGAGAAATAAGACATTTGGGACCATGATAATTCTCTTCAAATATCTGAAGGGCTATTAAATATGTAAGATATAGTTGTTTTGTTTTGGTTTGATTCATTTGTTGGTTTTTTTTTTTCCTGTTTCCTCAGAAAGATATCACCGAGTAAAATGTATAAGGAAGCAGACTTTGAGAGAATTTTCAAGCAGGTAAATGTAGTTATCAAAGTGTATGTCATTGGAGATATTTCAGTTGATACTAAATAATCTCTTGTCAAGGTAATATGGAAATGATTCAAGCATTCAAGAACCCAAGGAGATGGAGAGAGTAATTGGATTAAATAGTTTCAGAATTCCCTTCCAATTTTATGAATACATGCACCTATAAAAAATGGATATAAAATCTCCAAGTGTACCCAGATTACTAAAAAGTACAAATAGAACCTTGGATTTTTTTGTTTTGTTTTAACTTTCATCACATTTGTTTGGGAATATCTCCTGGAGAAGGGAAAGGCTACCCACTCCAGTATTCTGTATAGTCCACGGGGTCACAAAGAGTGGGAGATGACCGAGAAACTTTCACTTTCACACTTGTTTTCAAATCTTCAGAGTTTAGCATCAGTTAATACCACTTTTTAGTACTTTTCTACTCTAACAATTATAAAATTTTGATTATTTGCCTCTAGTAATACAATTTTAATAGAGTTCTTTTGCACTGTGCTGTTCTATTGCCAAACATGTTACTTGCAGGGAGAAGGCAATGGCAACCCACTCCAGTACTCTTGCCTGGAAAATCCTATGGATGGAGGAGCCTCGTGGGCTGCCATCTATGGGGTCGCACAGAGTCGGACACAACTGAAGCAACTCAGCAGCAGCAGCAGCATGTTACTTGCAAAGCACAAGTACCTCAGGTTTACTTTAGAGAGAACACATTGAGATCAGGAAGCAATTCATTTATTAAATAAGGCTACACTGTAGTTTAATGACTTATCAACATGACTTAGCAAGTATTAAGTGGGGCTGGGATTAGAATTTGGGTCTGCAGATCTTCTATAAGGTGCAAGTATTCTTTGCTTGGAGAGGAGGGAGTTTGGTTTACTGACTTGTCAATTTCAAAGGTTGGTGAAAATGATAAAGTCACAGGGAAGACTGGCAAGACATTTTAATTTACCAATTTTGAGAGAGCACATCTGGAGGATCCTGAAAGTAAATCAGCCACTTGGCAAGAAAATAAAATCAAGATGTTCTGAGAAATTATGAAATTTCATCTAACACAAACCAGAATAACAGAATAAAACTGATGAATGTCTTAAGCATCTTAAAATGGAGAAAATAACGCATTGTAGGAATATAATAGACTTAAGATATATTCATAGTCTAGATCCACATTTCATTACTTAGATGAAGTGCATCTTATAGGATCATACATTGCTTGCTGGAGAGAAAATTATAGAAATAGGTGTTATGTTACCAGGAAGTTTAGACAATTAAGACTGGATAGGAACACAGATCATGGTTGGACTTCCTCCACGCGTTTCCATTTCCATTTACTTGGGAAGGGACTCAAATCCTCTTCCCCATGATGTGCTTACAATTAAATATAAATAGTTGAGTGGTGCACAAAGGTGTGGGATGCTTTCTTAGTGGAGAGGGAGACATAGGTGGCAAAGGAAGGTAATAGAAATAAAACATGTAAAAGCCATCCACAAAGTATATACTTATTAAACTCATTGATTCATGAAGCATCATATCCTGGAGATCTTTTCACGGCAAACAGAAGACCCTTTGACTATTTACTACTTCTGATTTTTTAAGCGCTATCAATAGAGAACCATTTCCCTTTTAGAAACACCTCTCAATGCTGCTTTTTACAGCCACTATGAAACAATTGTGATGTCACACTCACCTCAGCTAAGACACAGCATCTGTTATTTGATTAGTACATTTCAAAAAAAAAATTAAACTTTAGTAATTCAGTCAAAATGATTTATCATATGCAAACAATGCTGAGCAGAAGTGAAGTACTCTCATTACCCAACCTCACTGGGGGCCTGCAGCACTTATTATAGCTTTCTAATAATAACCACAGCAAGGCCCATGTCACCAGGACACAGAAGCTTATTTTGTTGTTGTCACTTCCTGAGTGAGTTCCTTAACTACTTGGGATCCTCAGCCATATGGTAAATCTTTGGGATTGCAACGGTAACTGATAAGACTGCGGAGTCATATTTATGTTTATTTCAAAAGCAATTATCATGATTTATACTTAGGAAGAAAATATAATAAAGAGACTCTTTCAGTTCTCCATCCCTCACAACCAGGAATTTTAATTGCTTGTTATTATTTGATTCAAAATGCAATGAAAGAACCTACATATTTTCTCAAAGCTTGGTGTACATATCAAAATCTAAAATATTTAGAATATGTCAACATATTCTCTGAGGCAGATCTTTGGTCTGAAAACACAATTCAATAATGCGATTTGGTCAATTAGCTAACCATCAGCTCAGAAGCAAGACCTGCAGTTGTCAGTAATAGAGCTTCTTCCTATAATGAATGCTAAGCTATTAGATCAGTTTAAATTTTTGTTTGGATTCAAAACAATTTTATAAAAAAGCCTTCCCCTTTGAATTATTTGTATTTTATATAACAGAGAAATATGCTTTTAAAAATATGATTCATTCATTTAGAAGCAACTATTATTTCTCAGAAATTATTCTATTTACATTATTAAGGATGAAAAAAAGCACTCTTGAGGTACTCACATGTCTAAATACAAGAAAAATAGATTTTAGAATAAAGGCAGATATTTTATTCTTTGGGAGCACAAAACTACAAGCAAAGTAAGAGATAAGGGCTGAATATAGGTTGATGCAATCAATTACTTCCAAGTCTCCATTTGAAGCCTTATTATTGAGACGTCACTATGGATGTCATATTGCAGGAAATTCCAGTCTTTATTGATGTCTTAGTCTGCAAGATGCTGCCATACAAAATACCATTCATTGATTGGCTTAAACAATAGAAATGCATTTTTTATAGTTCTGGATGCTGGGAAGTGAAAGATTCAGGTGCTAGCAAGACTGGTTTCATTCTGAGGTCTTTCCTCTTGGCTGGTAGACAGCTGTCTTCTTGCTTCATCGTCACACAGCGGAGAGAGGAAGTGCTGGTGTCTTTTTCTCTTCTTATAAAGACATTAATCCCATTCTGGGGCCCCTACACCCTGACCTCCTCTAAACCTAATTATCCCCCAAAGGCTCTGCCTCCTAATATCATCACAATGGGGGATTAGGGCTTCATCACATGAATTTGGATGGAAACAAACAATCAGTCTGTAACAATTGGCCTAACACATGCGCGTTAGAAGTTGGAAAGTAAAGGAAGGCAAAATACTGCACTGAAATTCAAAAGCTCAAAATATTTTCTGAGCTTAGTTTGGGGAATAAAGAGATGATATCTGGAGCATTTCAGGCAAAATAAAGTAGTACTTTAAAAGAATAAGAGGAAAATTTTGCAACATTTACCGGAATACTTTATAGGAATAAATCTTTTTGAAATTTTGAATGATTTTGAGAAAAAGTGGTTGTAATCATTCAACAACAAAAATACCTGCTGTTCTAAGTCCCATGGAAAATACAGTTAAATATGTGACACGCTTTTCCTGTGCAGTGAACTTATTATTTCACTTGCTTCTAATCAGAGTACACAACACAATGTAAATGATGCATTACTCAGTTCTGAACTGCTGACTCAACATCTAGTTCAAGATGTCTGGCTTTATTTTTCTTACTTCAAAAGAAATCACATTGAAATGACATAAAAACAAATCCTCAGCAATCCTGTCAAGACAGAAAGTGTATCATCAGCACAGCAGAACAGAAAGGATTTTCTGATGAGAATCAAGTGCTGGGAAGAATGCAACAGAGCTGAATCATGGAGTAATACCAAGTTCAGAGGTAGTAGAGCCTAGGGAAAGAGTGAGCTATGACTCTCCTTGTTGGCTGTACCAGTCCCCTGCTTCCAGAAGCTTACTCTGAGCCACTGCCTTTCACAAGTAGAATCCTTTAAAAATGGAAGCCTGGGGACAAAGAAGCAGGTGCTGCAGGGGACCTAGTGCAGTCATGAAGGACACAAAGCACCTCCTTGTACATGGAAGATTCATAATAAGCATTTTCTAAAAGAAAGCCAGCCTGCCCATCTTCTTGCTACATGCACACACTCACATATATGCACACACAGAAGGAGTGAGGTCATCATCCAGATCTATATTCACTACCAAGACTTCATAAACTTTTATCTGAATGCGGAAATATTCTCCTGCTGCCAAGAGCAATCTCAAGTATCAACTAGAGGTATAATAGACAACAAATATTCAGTAACCATTTGAGGAACAGTGACATGAAGGAAAACTAATAAAACCTGCAAACAAAAGAATAAATGCCCTGAGTAATCAAGGAGCATTTGAAAACAAGCACAGCTAGGAACCTCTGAAAGATTCAAAGGATAACTCACTCATTAATAATGAGGCTGCTAAGAGAAAGAAATTAGTAAAACAATCGATAAGTGAGATGAACAGAAAATGAAATGCAGCTGAAAAATTAATCATAGGGACTGCCGCAGAATGCCATGCAAAACAGAAATTAAAGCTAAATGACCAAAAGTATGAGGGAACATTTAGGAGATCAGACACGGAGTATAGATCTATGAATTCCAACATCTGTCAACCAGGTCTTTCTGTGCAGAAGTACAGAAAGCCCAGAAAAAGAGAGGTGAAAGGAAATTAGGGAGAAACAAAATTATACACTAAAATGACTTATTCTTTCAAAAAATGCTCAATAGTTTGAATGACCACAACTCTGGTCAATAAAGTAATTAAGCTGATATCAAAATTTGTATGAAAGAGTAAAGGATCGAGACAGTTTGGTAGACAAAATAGGAGGGCTTGTCTTCACAGATATCAAGATACAGTAAGCCAGAGTAATTAAGACAGTGTGGTCCAAGGTCAAGAAAGACAAACAGTGCTACAGAGCCTAATAGAGAGTCCAGAAACAGAGTGATGCCTTTAGGAAAACTGCATGTAACTAAAGTGCTAACAATCAGTGAAGGAGGAATGGACAACTCAAGAAACCATGCTGGGACTGTTCATTAGCCAGATGACTAGGGTCCTTAGCTCACTTCTACAAAGATAAAAGCATCCCCATGGGGATTAAAGACAATGTAAAAATCAAAACTTTAAACTTGTGAAATTAAATTTATAAAATATTTGTTAATGAGGGTACAAAATATGGGGAAATCCATACACTCATGGTTTGAGTGGAATTGATTCCACCACTCTGGAAAAAAATCTGGTCATATCTGTTAATATTGACTAATAACAGTTTAAGTTGAAGGTGTGGATATGCTAAGACCCAGCTATTCTATGTCTAAAATTATAGAGAAAATACTTATGGATACAGGGGTAAGGATAGGAAGGACAGAGTGGGACAAATAGAGAGAGTAGCATGGAAACATATACACTAACATATATATGTGTGTGTATGTGTGTGTGTGTGTAAAATAGATAGACAGGGGGAATTTGTTGTTCGACCCAGGAAACTCAAACCACGGCTCTGTGACAGCCTAGATGGGTGGGATGGGGTGGGAGGTGGGAGTGAGGCTTAAGAGGGAGTCAACATACGTATACCTATAGCTGATCCACGTTGATATATGGTAGAAACCAACAGAATATTGTAATTATCCTTCAATTAAAAATAAAGAAAAAATAAACATTTATTTTAGAAAAGCCAAAACATATTCTCAAAAACACATCACAGAGTTATTTAAATAGCAAAGAATTTTTGTTATATGAATGTGTATATTCAAAATGTTTAAAATTCATGGGAATAATGCATATCATTTCGTGGTAGCAGTGAAAGAGGTATTGGGGTCGAGGTGTGGGACACAGATGGCTTCAACTATGTCTGCAAAACTTTTTCACATGTCTAGAAAATATGACAAAATGTTAAGATTTTATAAAACTGGTATTAAAACAATTAACCAAGATTTTTTTCTCCATAATTTTCCTGTATGTTAGAAAATTTCATAATAGTCAAACATTTTACAATTAATTCAACAAATACTGATTATTTTTAAGACAGAACAAATAAATCAGTAAAACTTACAATTAAGTCTAAATAAGGGTTAATACAAGATATTATGAAATTATTAATAATCTGAAGAACTTTAATGCCTTTCCCATTGTCAAAAGGCTAATAAATAGAGCCAAAATTTAAAACTGAAATTTTCATGAGCACCTAATTCCTCTGTTTAAAATACTAGAATAAAATATAGGAGCTAATTTCAAATATTGGGCTGAGTAGGCCTCCTTAAATAGGATATAATACCCAAAATTCATAAAATCAAACAATACCACATAAAATGTAAATATGTGCTGGGAGAAAATATTTGCAATGAGTATCTTTCAAAAGGATTAACTTTCAGAATAAAAAGAGCTTCAACTCTGAAAGAAAAAGATGACATAATAAGAAAAAATGTAGAGCAAATTAAGAGGCAACTCATGAAAAAAGTGAAGAGGAACTAAAGAGCCTCTTGATGAAAATGAAAGAGAAGAGTGAAAAAGATGACTTAAAATTCAACATTCAAATAACTGAGATCATGGCATTCAGTCCCATCACTTCATGGCAAATAGATGGGGAAAAAAATGGAAACAGTGACAGACTTTATTTTCTTGGGCTCCAAAATCACTGCAGATGGTGACTACAGCCATGAAATTAAAAGACACTTGCTCCTTGGAAGTAAAGCTATGAGAAATTTAGATGGCATATTAAAAAGCAGAGACATTACTTTGCTGACAAAGGTCCGTTATAGTCAAAGCTGTTGATTTTTTCCAGTGGTTATATATGGATGTGAGAGCTGGACCATAAAGAAAGCTGAGCACAGAAGAACTGATGCTTTCAAACTGTGGTGTTGAAGAAGGCTATTGAGAGTCCCTTGGACTGCAAGGAGATCAAACCAGTTAATCCTAGAGGAAATCAACCCTGAATATTCATTGGAAGGACTGACACTGAAGGCTGAAACTCCAATATTTTGGGGCCACTTGATGTGAAGAGCCAACTCATTGGAAAAGACTCTGATACTGGAAAGGACTGAGGGTAAGGAGAGAAGGGGATGAAAGAGGATAAGATTGTTGCATGGTATCATTGACTCAATGGACATGAGTTTGAGCAAACTGGGAGATAGTGAAGGACAGGGAACCCTAGAGTGCTGCAGTTCATGGGATCTCAAAGAGTCAGACACAGCTTAGCAACTGAACAACAACAAAATTTATATAGGTTAATTATTATGTATGATAATAATTAATAAAAAACGAGCTATGTATATGTGTACCAAAATGCAAATATCATCAAGAAAAGAGGAAGTAAAATTTAAAAAGCACGTAACAGAATAATTTATTTAGGCTAATTCTATAACTTAATAAAAAAGAACAACAGAATTTAATTTTATTATATACACAATATAATTATATAGTACAATCATGACAAGGACACACATATCTTACAATAAATTACACACATGCATTTATCTATAAAACTTTTCTAGGGAAACACACCAAATTATTGCCACCAGAGATGCCAGATTGAGAAGGATGAAGGTCAAATAGTAAAAAGAACTTAACATTTTACTGTATGTGTGTTGTTCTATTTTTTACAATGTGAATGTATGACTTTGAATTACTTTATCATTAAAAATTATAAAATATTCAAAGTACAAGTTTCATGCTTTGACTATTTGTAATAAGCAAATACTTGCTGTTGTGGACTGAATCATGTCCCTTGAAATTCATCTTTTGAAGTCCCAACCCTCAGCCCTTCAGAATGTAACTGTGTTTGGAGATAAAATCTTTAAAGAGGTGATTAAGTTAAAATGAGGCTATAAGGGTAGGACCCTAAGCCAGTAACACTGGTGTCCTTATGAATGAGGAAGAGGTCCCAGGGATGCTGTGCACAGAGGAAAGATCATGTGAGATCCCAGTGAGAAGGTAGCAATCTGCAAGCCAAGGAGAGAGGCCTTAGAAGAAATCAACATTGCCAACACCTTGGGCACAGGGGATTCCAACTCAGGCAATCTGACTCTCTAGCTCCCAGACTCCAAATCACAATACTTCCTTTCATCTCTTCTGTATTGTGTCTGCCGCCTTTGGAGCAGTGGGATATATACAAGATTAAATCAGTGTGTCATCAAATCACTTAAATCCTCAAGCTTAATACATTCTAACAAAATTCAGAATGAACTGGCCATGTACAATATTACTAATTTACTCACTGTACCAGTAATAATTATTCCTTTGAACTGACTAAATGTTATTGAGTCAAGACATCTCGTCAACTGTTATTTTGGTGTTCTTTTCTTTTATTGACTACTTTACTTCATTCAGAGTGACAGTAAGTACTACCTTACTTATTTCTTTTGTTACAGAGCATCAATATTGATCCTTTTTCTTTTTTTTTTTAAATAAATTTATTTATTTTAGTTGGGGGCTAATTACTTTACAATATTGTAGTAGTTTTGGCCATACATTGACATGAATCAGCCATGGGTTTACATGCATTCTTGATCCTTTTTCTAGCTCAACACTCTTAATATGATTGAATGCTAGTCTTAACTGAAAGTATGATAAATGATAAAATATCAAATTCTAGAAAACTACTAATTTTGGAAAAGTTAAAAAAGTTTAAAAATTATTTGTTAAATTTAAAAATTCATTTTGAGGGTATTTTCTTTCCCTCCATTGAACTGTGATCTGAGTATCAGTCTCCTCTCTCTTCCACTGTTACCGTCTTATATTTTAACTGGAAAAAGAGGAGATTTGTCTAATATTTGTTCCTGAACCATCTTTCTGCCACCTAGCTGCTCATCAGCTAACAAACTGGTCACAAGTACCACTTTCAGCAATTTGGGACCACAGATCATGCTCTGATGGGTCTACCCTAAGTTCTGGGCAATAACAGGATTTTCTACCTCCATATCAGAGGAAAGATAAATATGAGATGTGCCTCATTGTTTGTTACTGACTCATCCCTTTATCCTCTTCATCATCATCAGAATGTAATGGTGTTACCAGAATTTATCAAAGGATTAAGAAATATACATTGATTTTGAATACAGAAAAGAAAAACAGTTTTAACTATATGAGTTTAACTGTTTTATTAGTCAAAGAAATGGGCATCAAAAAAGTTGAACTTTTTGATTTGATCTTTGGATTCCCTAGTCATGCTTCCCCTTGGTCAAATGCAGTGTGTTGGAGAGAGCATCAGATAAGATGTACATCTCCAAACCACTTCGGGGGAAGCTCACTCCCTGCCCCAAGGCTGGTTTTGCTTTACAGATGCCCATATCATTAAACATCTCTTGGAATAGAGATATCTCTCAATGACAGCATGTCCCAGCACCAAGATTATTTAGTGCAGACTAATTAACCTCTCGGCTGGAAAGAGGAGATTCTAGACAGTCCAAGGTCTTTAGTGTACTAGAGTGAAAATAGGAGAATCCAGGTTTTCCTAGTCTTCTGAGGAGCATCAGTTAAATCATACATAAAACTCTTCCACAGAGAAGCATTCATTCTTAGAGTAGTTTCTGGCCAAATTAAGGAAGAAAGCAATTTCCTAAATGTACCACAATCTGCACAGGCCCCACACACAATAGAAATAACCCACTCCAGTATTCTTGCCTGGAGAATTCCAGGGACAGAGAGGCTTGGCAGGCTACAGTCCATGGGGTCACAAAGAGTCTGACACGACCGAGTGATTAACACTTTTTTTCACTTTACACTTTCTTTCACTTTATACTGTTCAAAAGAATAATGTCAGTCCTGTCCCTGCCTCTCTCCCCAGCTTTTGGATCTTTTATAAAAAGGGCACAACTGCAAACCATCCAGTCATCTCTGCCTAGAAAAAGAAGCGTTGATATTTCCTATTTTTCTACACCTTAGACCTATTCACATTTGTGTGCTACTCCTTTATCAGAATAAAGAGGGAATGTTTATGACTTTCCTGATAACACCCAGGATGGCAAGAAGGAAAGTGGCTCTCTCTACTAAGTAGAGAAATAAAGATGACTTTATCATGTATTTAAGTATAAAGGACATCTGCCTTCCTTTAAGTGAGTTGGTTTTATCTGTCCTTGGATATATTGATAAAATCCTTTAATAAAGTTTTAATCTTGAATGATTGCAGGGGGGTTTGTTTTTTTTTTTACTAATTCCTCAGATTTACAAAAAGTTATAAAATTAAGATAAATTTTGAAAGGATTATTTCATATACACAAATATCTATCTATGAAATGCAAGTTAAATTATGGATTTTGCTCTAGTAATTTTTCTCACATTAATGTGGAGCAGGATGATATTTTCAAAGGAAGTAGAATAATGATCTAGTCAATGAATGGTGGCTCTTCCTAGAGAAAATGATGTTTGTAGTTTTCTACAATAATTCCTGTTATCTAATCTTCCTTCTGAATATACCTACTTTCTTAGCTTTATTATTATATGGAGGATTTCCTGTTGGAAATAGCATTGATATATATTCAATTTATAATGTATGATATTTTGGAAATGTATAAAAATGAGTGTTTCTGAACAACTTATTTGCATATTGAAGAAGAGCTGAAGTTTCTAAACATATCACTATTACACTATTTTACAAATAAAGAAGATGATTCAGGATGGAGGACAAGCTCTCCACAACTTGAAGATTCTCTTGATTGGACCAAATGGCTGGTTGGCAGGTAGGAAAATGAGTAAGCTTAATAAGGGCAGAATCATTATTTTGCTTACTAATGATATACTCCACGTGCCTAAGATAGGCCTGAGTTGGTTAGCAATAAACATTTGTTGGATGATTTAATCAACCACTTACAGGTCAATATTTTTATGTTAAGAGACTAAGACTGAAATGATTTGCCACTTAGCTCTCATACTAAAGAGTAAGACTTCATTTACGGAAAAATCACAAATTGTATTATCCAGATCTCTGTTCTTCCTCTGCCCTAACACATAATTAGGGACAGGTATAGTCAAAGAGGAGATGGCAAGAGTGAACATCGACATTTTAGGAAAAAGCAAACTAAAATGGACTGGAATGGGTGAATTTAACTCAGATGACCATTATATCTACTACTGTGGACAGGAATCCCTTAGAAAAAATGGAATAGCCATCATTGTCAACAAGAGTCCGAAATTCAGTACTTGCATGCAATCTCAAAAATGACAGAATGATCTCTGTTCATTTCCAAGGCAAACCATTCAATATCACGGTAATCCAAGTCTATGCCCTGACCAGTAACACTGAAGAAGCTGAAGTTGAAGGGTTCTATGAAGACCTACAAGACCTTTTAGAACTAACACCCAGAAAAGATGTCCTTTTCATTATAGGTGACTGGAATGCAAAAGTAGGAAGTCAAGAAACACCTGGAGTAACAGGCAAATTTGGCCTTGGAGTACAGAATGAGGCAGGGCAAAGGCTAATAGAGTTTTTCCAAGAGAACGCACTGGTCATAGCAAACACCCTCTTCCAACAACACAAGAGAAGACTCTACACATGGACATCACCAGATGGCCAACACCGAAATCAGATTGATCGTATTCTTTGCAACCAAAGATGGAGAAGCTCTATACGGTCAGCAAAAACAAGACCAGCAGCTGACTGTGGCTCAGATCATGAACTCCTTATTGCCAAATTCAGACTTAAATTGAAGAAAGTAAGGAAAACCACTAGACCATTCAGGTATGACCTAAATCAAATCCCTTACAATTATACAGCGAAAGTGAGAAATAGATTTAAGGGACTAGATATGATAGACAGAGTGCCTGATGAACTATGGATGGAGGTTCTTGACATTGTACAAGAGACAGGGATCAAGACTATCTCCATGAAAAAGAAATGCCAAAAAGCAAAATAGCTGTCTGAGGAGCCCTTGCAAATAGCTGTGAAAAGAAGAGAAGCAAAAGCAAAGGAGAAAAGGAAAGATATTCCCATTTGAATGCAGAGTTTCAAAGAATAGCAAGGAGAGATAAGAAAGCCTTCCTCAGTGATCAGTGCAAAGAAATAAAGGAAAACAACAGAATGGGAAAGACTAGAGATCTCTTCAAGAAAATTAGAGATACCAAGGGAACATTTCATGCAAAGATGGGCTTAATAAAGGACAGAAACGGTAGGGACCTAACAGAAGCAGAAGTTATTAAGAAGAGGTGGCAAAAATACACAGAAGAACTGTACAAAAAAGATCTTTATGACCCAGATAGTCATGATGGTGTGATCACTCACCTAGAGCTAGACATCCTAGAATGTGAAATCAAGTGGGCCTTAGGAAGAATCACTACAAACAAAGCTAGTGGAGGTGATGTAATTCCAGTTGAGCTATTTCAAATCCTAAAAGATGATGCTGTGAAAGTTTTGCACTCAATATGTCAGCAAATTCTCCAAGCCAGGCTTCTGCAATATGTTAACTGTGAACTTCCAGATGTTCCAGCTTGTTTTTGAAAAGAAAGAGGAACAAGAGATCAAATTGCCAACATCTGCTGGATTATCGAAAAAGCAAGAGAGTTCCAGAAAAACATCTATTTCTGTTTTATTGACTATGCCCAAGCCTTTGACTGTGTGGATGAAAATAAACTGTGGACATTCTGAAAGAGATGGGAATACCAGACCACCTGACCTGCCTCTTGAGAAATCTGTATGCAGGTCAGGAAACAACAGTTAGAACTGGACATGGAACAACAGACTGGTTCCAAATAGGAAAAGGAATATGTCAAGGCTGTATATTGTCACCTTGCTTTTTAACATATGCAGAGTACATTATGAGAAATGCAGGGTGGATGAAGCACAAGCTGGAATCAAGATTGCTGGGAGAAATATCAATAACCTCAGACATGCAGATGACACCACCCTTATGGCAGAAAGTGAAGAAGAACTAAAGAGCCTCTTGTTGAAAGTGAAAGAGGAGAGTGAAAAAGTTGGCTTAAAGCTCAACATTCAGAAAACTAAGATCATGGCATCCAGTCCCATCACTTCATGGCAGATGGATGGGGAAAAAAAAATGGAAACAGTGGCTGACTTTATTTTGGGGGCTCCAAAATCACTGCAGATGGTGATTGCAGCCATGAAATAAAGACACTTACTCCTTGGAAAGAAAGTTATGACCAACCTAGACAGCATGTTAAAAAGCAGAGACATTACTTTGTCAACAAAGGTCTGTCTAGTCAAGGCTATGGTTTTTCCAGTAGTCATGTATGGATGTGAGAGTTGGACTATAAAGGAAGCTGAGCACTGAAGAATTGATGCTTTTGAACTGTGGTGTTGGAGAAGACTCTTGAGAGTCCCTTGATCAGCAAGGAGATCCAACCAGTCCATCCTAAAGGAGATCAATCCTGAGTGTTCATTGGAAGGACTGATGTTGAAGCTGAAACTCCAATACTTTGGTCACCTCATGCGAAGAGCTGATTCATTTGAAAACACCCTGATGCTGGGAAAGATTGAGGGCAGGAGGAGAAGGGGACGTCAGAGGATGAGATGGTTGGATGGCATCACCAACTCAATGGACATGAGTTTGGTTAAACTCTGGGAGTTGGTGATGGACAGGGATGCCCGGCGTGTTGCAATCCATGGGGTCGCAAAGAGTCAGACACGACTGAGTGACTGAACTGAATTATCAAGCTGAGGGTAATTCCTCAGGTTAAGAAAAAAAAAAGCTGTCATAAAATTAAAGAATTGGAATCATTGTGGATTTGAAGAGCTTTAAAATTTCTTATATCTTGCACTTTTGGTGTTTTTAACTCAACATTTACAAAATAATTATTGAATATTCACCTTTTGCCAACTACAGTTTTAGACACTGAAAATATAGCCTTGATTAACATAGATGATGATTCTTCTTCAACTGCAGAGACTGATAAGTAAAAACAAAGAAGAATAGAAAGAGTAATTGATTGAATGATTGATTTCAGATGGTGATAAATGCCAGCAAATAAGTTCTAAGTGAAATAGGTTGATGAGCTAGAGATAACAAGTGAGGAGTATGTGTGTATTAGAAAGGGAAATCAGGGAGAACTTCTTGAGAGCAGCTTAAGTAAAGCAGGAGCTGAGATCTGAATGATGAGATGGAGTCAGAGGACGGAAGGTATGAGAAATGTCTTCCTTGCTGGGAGTGGGAATCCAGAGGCTCCCAGACAGAAATAATTATGGCAGTTTTAAGGATCAGGTCTTACACTTCATATACGTCTTATAACCAGAGGCTAGCGAGCCTGGAATGAGGTAAGAGAGACTGAGATCAGAAAGGAAGGGCAGACAGCCGTGGAAATACTATGTTCCCAGCTCACTGGGAAGCTACTGCACATTTTAAAGCAGGAAAATAATTCAGTCTGACATTTTTAAGACCATATTTATTGTTTTGCTCTTCCTGTTGGTGCTTTTTAGCTCTAGAGATACAAAGAGATTAGCCCAAGGTATCTTCAGGAGAAAAGAGCTGAAAAAGGACACTTAGCAGCATTTATTACTAGTTTAGAATTCTTAAGGATCACGAAGAGTGCTTGTTTAAAATACAGATTCCTAGAATCTCCTCCTGAGAGATACTGATTTGGGAGGAACTAAAAGTTTGCATTTTAACAATGACCCCAAATGATTCAGATGTAAGTGATGGCCTACAGATCACTTTAGTTTAGAAATCATCCCAATTTGAAAAGAAAAGAGTTAAGAATTTTTTAGGTTTACCAATCCAGCTCGCCATTAGAGGAAAATAGCAGGAATTTGATGAAAGTCTAGTCAAGGTGGACCCTTCACTAGAATTGGATCTCTGATGGATGTTTTCAGATCTTCCTTCAAAAGAGGGATCGAAACAGACAGTGTGTAAAGAGTATGGATATAGGTTTGATAGTGGATGGGTTCAGCTTGACTTGAAGGTTTATGTACACACCACACTAAAGCAACATCCAACATGTTTACCCCATGACTCACTTTCTTAACCTACCCATGCGTCCCATTCCTTATTGCAATCCTTGTCCTACTTCTCTACACAGCTGTTGTTACTGTTGTCACTGCTTCTAAGCTCTTATTTCTCCTTGAAACACCGCAAGCCTGGCCTCTCATGGTTACAGGTCTTTGAGTCTGGCTTTTGCATCTCTCTTTCAGCAACACTCAAAATAACCTGCGCAAAATGGGCATCTGGATTCTCCCCTTTTCTTCCTTCTCAGCAATACTCAAGATGACTTTTCTGGTCTTTTTATAATTGAAGGGAGACACACCAAAACACCATTTTGCACATGCAATCAAGGATTGCTTTCCTTTAAAATTGTACCCCTTTCATTATGCAACTAATGATGGCAGAAATTCAAACCTGGCTTTCTGCCCCCAAGAAAATAGAGAGAGCTCCGCAGAGTTCACTGCAGAATTCCATACACTTTCATAAGATGTGGTCTGAAAGGATGTTACCTGAGCATATGGCTTTGAGAGGGGTTGGCAAGTTTCCTATGTGACAAGCTCTTGATACCACAGGCAGACAGCCAGGCCACACTGTGCCATATTGTTTATACCTGTAGGGCAGGCTGGGCAACAGCCAGTCAGGTCAAGGGTCCAAGCTGCCCACACCAAATTTAAAACTGAGCGAATGCTAACAGAGAAAGGCTATTGCACACAGCCAAGAATGCAAGGGCCAAAGAAGTGGAATGTGATGGTGCCCAGAGAAGGTACCATCCCATTTTATTGATGGGGGACCTGAGCAGAGGCCAGGAGACAATCCTGCCCACCTGGGAAAAAGGCACTGTCCACATTCCTCCCTTCCCTCCTGGAGCTCTGAACTTGATAGCTCCACTGGAGAGAAGGGAGCTCAAATACTAAGTGCTGGGAGTCTGGAATTCCTATACTTGAGGAGTAAATTCAGGCCACTGATCCTGTGGTGATGCTCAGACAGATTCTTAGACCCATTTCTACACATTCTTTCTAACCTAGAGGTTCCACCCTTTTAGGTATAAATACAGTCCTTTATGGTCAAGAACCATCCAAGCTCTTTGTTCTGACTAAAAAGACAAAGGATAAATGGGATAGAGCTGGATTATCCATAACTATTAAAATGACTTCACTTCAGTTCAGTTCAGTTGTTCAGTCGTGTCCAACTCTTTGCAACCCCATGAATCGCAGCATGCCAGGCCTCCCTGTCCATCACCAACTCCTGGAGTTTACCCAAACTCATGTCCATCGAGTCGGTAATGCCATCCAGCCATCTCATCCTCTGTCATCCCCTTCTCCTCCTGCCCCCCATCCTTCCCAGCATTAGGGCCTTTTCCACTGAGTCAGCTCTTCGCATGAGGTGGCCAAAGTATTGGAGTTTCAGCTTCAACATCAGTCCTTCCAATGAACACTCAGGACTGATCTCCTTTAGGATGGACTGGTTGGATCTCCTTGCAGTCCAAGGGGACTCTCAAGAGTCTTCTCCAACACCACAGTTCAAAAGCATCAATTCTTCGGCACTCAGCTTTCTTTATATTCCAACTCTCACATCCATACATGACTACTGGAAAAACCATAGCCTTGACTAGACAGACCTTTGTTGGCAAAGTAATGTCTCTGCTTTTTAATATGCTATCTATGTTGGTCATAACTTTCCTTCCAAGGAGTAAGCGTCTTTTTATTTCATGGCTGCAATCACCATCAGCAGTGATTTGGAGCCCCAAAAAACAAAGTTAGCCACTGTTTCCACTGTTTCCCCATCTATTTGCCTTAGATTTGTATTATTATTATTATAAAAGCCATACACAATTTTAATAGGGTTATATGCACAGTTATTTGGGTGTCACCATCTGAAAGCTGCTTTCTCTTTTTAAAAATATGAACCTAGTTGATTTCTCTTTTAAAAAATATGAACTTAAGCCTGTTACAGCATTTTATTGACCAAAATTGTGGAAATGTTGGTTTGTAACACCTGCAGACAGGCCTGAAGGTGGCCCACCTCTAAAAGTGTTCTGGACAATGCTCAAACACCAGCTGTCCCCTGAAGCTGTCTATGAACCCAGAAAGTTTTAATCACCGAAAGCACAGCCCTTGGTTCCTCTTCTGATGTATTAGATTGTCTGTGCACAGTTGTCAGAAAGGGAACTGGAAAGCCAAGCTGCCTGCAATGGAATGCTAGTTACCACTTAATCTGTCAGCTGTGTGACACTGGGCAAGTTAGCAGAAGGCACAGTGTCTCAGTTTCCTCATTTATAAACTAAAGATAATATAATAACTACTTCAGAAGACAGTCGGGAGGGTTAATGAGTTAATATGCAAAGTGTCTGGTAACTAATATGTTCAATAAATATTATTATTATTACTAAATAAAATTTATATTAAGGCATAACCTACTTAAAGTGTGCAGCTCTTAAATATACAGCTCCATTAGTTTTTTCATAGTGAAACACACCTGCATATCCACCCAGATCAAAAGTGAGAAACAGACCCTCATCAGCACTCTAAAAACATCCTTCCTGGCCCCTCCCATACCCATCACTCCTACCTCCTGCAAGGTAACCACAGTTCTCTTCTATCAACATAGATTGGTTTTCCTTGATTTTAATTCTATATAAATAGTATGATATAATGTATAATTTTGTGTCTGGTTTCATTCATTGAACATGGTGATTGTGTGATTCACCCATCTTGATAGCATATATATAGAATAGTATACCATGTAGCAATAATTCATTCATTTTAATTACTATAATGTGTAATATTCTGTTATCTAAATGCATCCTCAATTTAATTATTCATTCTACTGGGTTTTTTATTGTGGTTAGAAAAAAACACGCAACATGAAATCTGCCCTCTAAAAATTTTAAATAAACAGTACATTACTGTTAACTCTAACTCAACCTTGTACAGCAAATCTCTAGAACTTTTTCATTATATGCAACTGAAATTTCATACACACTGAACAACAACTCCGCACTTCCTCCAAACCCCAGTCCCTGGAAACCACCATTTACTTTCTGTTTCTAGACATATGATTACTTTAGGTACCTCATATAACTGGAATCATGTAGTACTTGTCCTTTTGTGACAGACTTATTTCACTTTGCATATCTTGTATCTTCAAGTTTCATCCATGATGTCACATGTAACAGGATCTCCTTCTTCTTTAAGGCTGAATATGTAATATTTCACTGCATGTATTTATGTTTTCTTTATCCATTCATTCTTTATTCACACCTAGTTTGCTTCCCTGCCTTGGCTATTGTGAAAAATTCTACAAGAAACATGGGAGTGCAAATGTCTCTTCAGGATTCTGATTTCTGTTCTTTGGATAAATACCAAGAAGGTGAATTGCCGGACAATATAATAGTTCCATTTTTAATTTTGAAGAAATTGTTTTCAATAGTGGCTGAACCATTTCACATTCTCACAAATACTGCACATGGGTTCCAATTTCTCCACATTATCAACAACACTTGTAAATTTTTGTTTGTTTTTGACAATGACCATCCTAACAGGTGTGAGCTGATATCTCACTGTGGTTTTGACTTACATTTCCTGCTGACTAGTGACACTGAGCACCTTTTTCATTGACCTGTTGGCCAGTTGTATGTCTTCTGTGGAAGCATGTCTATTAGGATCTTTTCCCCATTTTTTAATTGGGTTATTTGCTTTTTATTATTGAGTTGTAGGGGTTTCTTATATGTTATGGATATTAACCACTTAGTAGATATGTAGTTTGCAAATATTTTCTCCTGTTCAGTAGGTTGCTTTTTCATTTTGTTTGTTGTTTTATTTGTTCTGCAGAAGCTTCTTAGTTTGATGTAATCTCACTCATCTACTTTTGCTTTTATGGCCTGCATTTTTGGTGTCATATCCAAGAAATTATTGCCAAGACCAATGTCATGAAGATTTTTCTCTATGTTTCCCTCTAGTTGTTTTATATTTCAGGTCTTACATTTAAAAATTTAGTTCATTTTGAGCTGATTTTTATGAATGGTGTGGGGGTAGGTTTCAATTTCATTCTTTTGCCTGTGTATATTCAGTTTTCCCAGCTCTCCTTTCCCCATTGTATAGTTTTCATTCCACTATTAAGGGACAAATGACTAATTTCGAGTTATTGTTTTTGTTTTGTTGTTGTTGACTCTTAACAAAAAACGCTTCTATTAACATTTTTGTTCAAGTCTTTTGGTAAACAAATACACATTTCTCTCATTTAAGAGTAGTATTTCAGAGACTTTGAATAATGTATGATCCTCTACTAACTAACTGCCAGTTTGCCAAACTGGTGGTATCATATCTTCACCAATACATGATATTGTCCATTTCTTTGTTTGTTTAACTTTAGTTTTCTTGTAAAAGTGTTTCACTGGTATTTTAATTTATTTATACATTTCCATGATGACCAACCATGTCCATCACCTTTGCAAATGTGTATTGGTCAACTGTACAGCTTTTGTGAAGTGCTTATTCAAGTGTGTTGCGCATTTCTAATTGTGTTTTCTGGAATATTTTTTTATTTATATAAAAATAGTCTGAATATAGTTCTTTGCCAAGTATGTGTATTACAAATATTATCTCCTATTCTTCAGTGTACTCTATTACTAGTGTCTTTGGTGAACCTGGAATGTTAGGTCCATGAATCAAAGCAAATTGGAAGTGGTCAAACAGGAGATGGCAAGAGTGAACGTCGACATTCCAGGAATCAGCGAACTAAGATGGACTGGAATGGGTGAATTTAACTCAGATGACCATTATATCTACTACTGTGGGCAAGAATCCCTTAGAAGAAATGGAGTAGCCATCATGGTCAACAAAAGAGTCCGAAAGGCAGTACTTGGATGCAATCTCAAAAACAACAGAATGATCTCTGTTCATTTCCAAGGCAAACCATTCAATATCACAGTAATCCAAGCCTATGCCCTGACCAATAAAGCCGAAGAAGCTGAAGTTGAACGGTTCTATGAAGACCTACAAGACCTTCTAGCACTAACACCCAAAAAAGATGTCCTTTTCATTATAGGGGACTGGAATGCAAAAGTAGGAAGCCAAGAAACACCTGGAGTAACAGGCAAATGTGGCCTTGGAGTACAGAATGAGGCAGGGCAAAGGCTAATAGAGGTTTGCTAAGAGAATGCACTGGTCATAGTAAACACCCTCTTCCAACAACACAAGAGAAGACTCTACACGTGGACATCACCAGATGGTCAACACCGAAATCAGATTGATTATATTCTTTGCAGCCAAAGATGGAGAAGCTCTACACAGTCAGCAAAACAAGACCAGGAGCAGACTGTTGCTCAGATCATGAACTCCTTATTGCCAAATTTAGACTTAAATTGAAGAAAGTAGGGAAAACCACTAGTCCATTCAGGTATGACCTAGATCAAATCCCTTATGAGTATACAGTAGAAGTGACAAATACATTTAAGGGACTAGAGCTGATAGACAGAGTGCCTGATGAACTATGGACAGAGGTTCATGACATTGTACAGGAGACAGGGATCAAGAAAATCCCCATGGAAAAGAAATGCAAAAAAAGCAAAATGGCTGTCTGAGGAGGCCTTACAGATAGCTGGGAAGAGAAGAGAAGCGAAAAGCAAAGGAGAAAAGGAAAGATATTCCCATCTGAATGCAGAGTTCCAACGAATAGCAAGGAGAGATAAGAAAGCCTTCCTCAGCGATCAGTGCAAAGAAATAGAGGAAAACAACAGATTGGGAAAGACTAGAGATCTCTTCAAGAAAATTAGAGATACCAAGGGAACATTTCACGCAAAGATAGGCTCAATAAAGGACAGAAATGGTATGGCCCTAACAGAAGCAGAAGATATTAAGAAGAGGTGGCAAGAATACACAGAAGAACTGTACAAAAAAGATCTTCATGACCCAGATAATCACGATGGTGTGATCACTCACCTAGAGCCAGAAATCCTGGAATGTGAAGTCAAGTGGGCCTTAGAAAGCATCACTATGAACAAAGCTAGTGGAAGTGATGGAATTCCAGTTGAGCTATTTCAAATCCTGAAAGATGATGCTGTGAAAGTGCTGCACTCAATATGCCAGCAAATTTGGAAAACTCAGCAGTGGCCACAGGACTGGAAAAGGTCAATTTTCATCCCAATCCCAAAGAAAGACAATGCCAAAGAATGCTCGAACTGCCGCACAATTGCACTCATCTCACATACTAGTAAAGTAATGCTCAAAATTCTCCAAGCCAGTCTTCAGCAATACGTGAACTGTGAACTTCCAGATGTTCAAGCTGGTTTTAGAAAATGCAGAGGAACCAGAGATGAAATTGCCAACATCCACTGGATCATCGAAAAAGCAAGAGAGTTCCAGAAAAACATCTATTTCTGCTTTATTGACTATGCCAAAGCCTTTGACTGTGTGAATCACAATAAACTGTGGAAAATTCTGAATGAGATGGGAATACCAGACCATTTGACCTGTCTCTTGAGAAACCTGTATGCAGGTCAGGAAGCAACAGTTACAACTGGACATGGAACAACAGACTGGTTCCAAATACGAAAAGGAGTACTTCAAGGCTATATATTGTCACCCTGCTTATTTAACTTCTATGCAGAGTACATCATGAGAAACGCTGGGCTGGAAGAAACACAAGCTGGAATCAAGATTGCTGGGAGAAATATCTATAACATCAGATATGCAGATGACACCATCCTTATGGCAGAAAGTGAAGAACTAAAAAGCCTCTTGATGAAAGGGAAACAGGAGAGTGAAAAAGTTGGCTTAAAGCTCAACGTTCAGAAAACTAAGATCATGGCATCTGGTCCCATCACTTCATGGGAAATAGGTGGGGAAACAGTGGAAACAGTGTAAGACTTTATTTTTTGGGCTCCAAAATCACTGCTGATGGTGATTGCAGCCATGAAATTAAAAGATGCTTACTCCTTGGAAGGAAGGTTATGGCCAACCTAGATGGCATATTTAAAAGCAGAGACATTACTTTGCCAACAAAAGTCCGTCTAGTCAAGGCTATTGCTTTTCTAGTAGTCATGTATGGATGTGAGAGTTGGACGGTGAAGAAAGCTGAGCACAGCAGAATTGATGATTTTGAACTGTGGTGTTGGAGAAGACTCTTGAGAGTCCCTTGGACTGCAAGGAGATCCAATCAATTCATCCTAAAAGAGATCAATCCTGGGTGTTCATTGGAAGGACTGATGTTGAAGCTGAAACTCCAATCCTTTGGCCACCTCATGTGAAGAGTTGACTCATTGGAAAAAACCCTAATGCTGGGAAGGATTGGGGGGCAGGAGGAGAAGGGGACGACAGAGGATGAGATGGTTGGATGGCATCACTGACTCGATGGACATGGGTTTGGGTGGACTCCGGGAGTTGGTGATGGACAGAGAGGCCTGGCGTGCTGCGATTCATGGGGTCGCAAAGAGTCGCACACGACTGAGCGACTGAACTGAACTGAACTTGGTGAACAAAAGTTTTTAACTTTAATGGAATTGTATTTATCAATCCTTTCTTAATGTTTTTGATGTCTGGCTTATGAAAATTTTTCTCCCCAAGGGGATGAAGATATTTTCCTATGTTATTTTCTAGAAGTTACTGCTTTTACTTTTGCATTTGTCTATGATCCATCTAGAACTGATTTTTGAGTATGCTGTAAGGTGGGGGTCAGTAGACAGGTGATTAACCCAGTACCATTTTTTGAATTAAAAAAATCCTTCTCCCTATTACACTTCTATCATTATTATATCATAGTCACTATGATATCATCACCATGACCATCATCAGCATTTATTTATAAGCCTGTCTTCTCCACTGAACAATTAGCATCTTTGGACAAAATTGTGCTTTGTTCACCATTTTCCTCTATACCTAATACAGCTGCCAGTTAAGAGTTTGTCCAATCAACATTTATTTAATAATTATGCATGTCAATTTATAACATGGGTAGAGATATTGTAAGAAAGCACATGATTATTTTCAGAGTTCTGGCATTCTGCCTTAGTATATTATATGGAAAGTTATTGACAGAATGTGGGAGGGCAGTGAATCACTATTGTGGATCTGCAGAGACCAGAGTATTACTAGAAGACTGGCTATGGGCTAATATTTCACTTTTCACTATATTCTGGTGAGTTTGATGTGGATTCTTAAGAATACATGCAAATGGACTTTAAGAACATTAAAGATGGAATAAAGCATTCTGGTAGCCAATATTAGTTAACTGTAACCAAGTCATGCCAGGCTGAACTTTTGTAACAGGTTTATCTTAGTAAAGTAGGAAAATGTAGTCTATGTAGTTTAGAAATATATTTGGTGTGCTCTCATGATTCCCTAGCAAATAAGGGGTATGACTCCTCTCTGTGGCTCACAGAAACTATGACTTTTTAACTATGCTTGACACCTCATACACTGTTAACAGATCACAGTTAATGAGTGATTTATAATAGAGTTAGATGAATTCTTATACAGTAGAGTGTCTTGGAGCATGAACTTGTACTCAGAATCTGGCTATTGATGACCTGGTAGTCTATTTGTGTGTTTTGATGATGCATAGGTCTTTTTCTTCTGGGGCTGAAATAGAATGGAGGAGTTTTAAAGCCTAAGAAGAAAGATGAGGTGAATACAGCCGAGGAAGACAGGGATTGCTTCAATCTATCTGTTTCTGGCTTCAGGTACTAGATTTTAGTGATGAGAGGGATTAAGGGCAGAAGGTTTAGGAAACCAATAAAAAACAAAACAAAACAAACAAAAACACTGGAGGCTATGAGCACAAATATTACTGCTGATCCTGGTGAACATTCCTCCCCAACTTTGCCAGGTATCACTGAGAGGCTTTGGCAGCCAGCCCATGGGCTCAGAGGAGCCACCTTAGGGATGTGACAGATAAAGAAGAACATTAGCCAATTTGTTCCAGGATACTAGTGACACAATTTGACATCCCAGAAATAACTAGGGGTAACTTTGACAGAGAACTGGAGATGTCCTTCAGTATCAAAATCAGAGGCTAAGTACTACAATTTTGAAATTAATGTTAATGTTACTTCAACAGGCTGATAAGAACTGGGGAAATGCTAGAACACCTAAGTACTAAATAACCATACACAAAACTGCAACTTAGGCTTCCTTGGTGGTCCAGTGGTTAAGAATCTGCCTGCCAATCCAGGGGACATGCGTTCTATCCCTGGTACAGAAGATCCCACATGCTTCAAGGCAACTAAGCCCATGTACGACAACCACTGAGCCTGAACCCTAGAGACCTGGAGCTGCAACTACTAGAACCTTCCACAACAAGAGAAGCCTCAGCAATGAAAAACCTGCATACCACAACTAGAGAGTAGCCCCTGATCACAACAACTAGAGAAAGCTTTCATGGCAAGAAGACCCAATGGGGCCAAAACTAAAAATAATTTTTTTAAAAAAATTGCAACTTATTGAAATTCTAATTAATCTCAAAATTTTTGTATACCATATTTTATTTCAACTTTTTTTTTATAACCCTACTATTTCCTAGGTTGCTTGGTGGTAAAGAATTTGCTTGCCAATGCAGGAGATGCTGGAGACAGGGTTCAATCCCTGGGTCAGGATGATCACCTGGAGGAGGAAATGGCAACCCACTCCAGTATTCTTTCCAGGAAAATCCCATGGAAAGAAGAGCCTAGTGGGCCACAGTCCATGGAGTCACAGAGTTGGACACAATGGAGTGACTGAGAAGACATGCATGCACTAACTTTCATTAGCAATAAATTCAGTTCTTTTTATCTAATTTTTTCAGATAAACCTTGGAAACATTTATAAATTTTTTTATTTTTAATCCCATTTGAATTTTAATTATTTAGTTCACATACATATTTGTTTGAAAGAAAATAGCATTGTGATATTCTGTCTTCTCATAATTAGAGTACAGTATTTTTCTCCAAATATTCCAAAGGCATTTTGTCCACACGTTTATAAAAAAACAGTTTACTTGAAATAATAACTATAGTTCTTGATAAGGTTATTTCTAACTTTATTTGTGTATTTTGTTAATATTGTGAATGAGTTCTTACTATATTTTCTAAATTAGAATTGCTGGAATAACACACAGCTATTAGTAAATGTTTTTCATGTATACCATTTTGCTAAACTTTTTTATTATGGTATTTTTTTAGTTTAATCACATATATTTTCTAGGTATATTGTCACATTTACAAATAATAATATTGCCCTCAGTTTCCAAAATTGGAGAAGGCGCTGGCACCCCACTCCAATATTCTTGCCTGGAAAATCCCATGGACAGAGGAGCCTGGTAGGCTGCAGTCCATGGAGTCACGAAGAGTCAGACATGACTGAGTGACTTCACTTTCATTTTTCACTTTCATGCACTGGAGAAGGAAATGGCAACCCACTCCAGTGTTCTTGCCTGGAGAATCCCAGGAACAGGGAGCCTGGTGGGCTGCCGTCTATGGGGTCGCACAGAGTCGGACACGACTGAAGCGACTTAGCAGCAGCAGCAGCAGTTTTCAAAAATATGTACAACTTACTTCTGTTTCAATCTTATTACATTAATTAGAACTTACAGAACATTGTTAAATGATAATGTGATTATGAGCAGAATAACCTATTTTTAAACCCTCCCATGTGGCAAAATGGAAATAATTTAAACACTTCCTGATTCAATTAAATTGAAGACCAGAGGAGAAATAATCCTATGGGAAGGATGGAAGGTGAGAGTAAGACAAGCATATTCACAAATCTACATAGGGGAAACTGAAAATGAAGATACAAGAGGAGAAAAATGAGGTCTGATGACATTAGCCTGAGTTAGTATACCAGATCCTTCCCTGAAGGAAGACTTTAAGCTCACCTCCTCCCATAGATACAGCAAAATTAGAGGCAAATATAGAACAACGTTCTCAGCGAATGACCTAAAGCTAACAGGGCAGATTTTCTAAAGAATATAAAGGAATAAACTACATTCATATATAGGTAGGTGGGGCAGAGATGCAATGAGCCAGGACCAACAACTCTAGCAGGCAACCCAAGATAGGAAGAGGATATTACAAACTCAGAGGTGTTCCCTAAAGAGCAAACAGTTTGAGGTCCACATTGGCTATCCAAGCCCTGGGGACTGACACCATGAAGACAAATCCTGTTAATGGATTTTAAACCAGTAGGGTTTACAACTGAGAGAGTCAAAGGGAGACTCCACTCTAAAAGTGTGCACCCACAAACTTACTCCCTCTGAGTCTCAGTGCAGAGAAAGCTGACTGAAAACTACCAGGCACTCTTTCTGGCCTGCCAAGACCACCCCAGCAAACCTTCCAGCTCAAACTAGTTTCTGGCTCCAGCACCACACTCCCAACTCTGACGAAGCAGTGGCCCTTGGTGTGCCCCAGGAAAATGCCCACCCACACCAGGTGCTGGCTCCAACACACCCCATCCTCTGCCACATTTGCCTTCTAGGGATCCTAAAAGGTAAGAGAGAGAATAACAGAACACTTATTTGATAAAATAATGGCTGAAAACTTCACCAACCTAGGGAAAAAAACAGATATCCTCACCTGGGAATCAAAGAGACTTCCAAAACAAGATGAACACAAAGAGAACCACATCTAGACATACCACAATTAAAATGGCAAAAGATAAAGAGAAAATTTTAAAGGCAGTAAGAGAAAAGCAAAGAGTTACTTACAAGGGAATCTTCATAAGGCTATCAGCTGATTTTGCATCAGAAACTTTGCAGGTTAGAAGGGAGTGGCATTATATATTTGAAGTGCTGAAAGGGAAAACTCTATAAACAAGGATATTCTACCCAGAAAGCTTATCATTCAGAACTGAAGAAGTGATAAAGAGCTTTCTAGACATGCAAAAGCTAAGAGTTCATCACTACTAAACTGGGCTTTCAAGAAATGTTAAAGGGCCAGCTTCAAGCAAAAAAGTAAAGGCTACAACAAGAAATAAGATTTAAAAAAAACTCACTTGTAAAGACATATACAGTTGACCTTGAATATAATGAGCTTGAATTGCATGTATTCACTTATATGTGGATTTTTTCAATAGCAAATACTGCAGTACTACACAATCCACAATCCATGGTTGGTTTAATCTGTGGCTGCAGAAGAAGAAATATGGAAGAATCATGTATTCAGATTTTTTTACTGTCTGGAGGGTCAGAACTCTTGGGACCTTCATTGTCAAAAATCAACTGTATATAATAAACACAGTGGATTAACCACTTAAAACGTTAGTATCAATATTACAAGACAGAACTCATAAAAATCAACTATTATTACAATAAGTAATTAAGGGATACACAAAAGTATGAAATATGATGTTAAAACACCAAAAGTGTTAAGGAGTGAAAATTTTGAGGTTTTAGAATGCTTTCAAACTTAAGTGACTAATAGTTTAAAACAAACAATTATATACATAGGTCAATATATATGAACCTCATGCTAACCACAAACCAAAAACCTACAATAGGTACACACCCAACAAAGAGAAAGGAATCCAAACATAACACTAGACAATATCATCAAACCACAAGGGAAGAGAATAAAAGAGTAAAGAACAAAAAAGAGCTACAGAAACAGACAGAAAATAAGTAACAAGATGGCAGTAAAGCATACCTATCAATAATAACTTTAAATGTAAATGAACTAAATGCCTCAACCAAAAGACATTGGGTGGCTGAATGGATGAAAAACCAGGACCCATCAATATGCTGCCTACAAAAGCATATTGAAGGCAATGGCAACCCACTCCAGTACTCTTGCCTGGAAACTCCCATGGACAGAGGAGCCTGGTAGGCTGCAGTCCATGGGGTTGCTAAGAGTTGGACACGACTGAGTGACTTCACTTTCACTTTTCACTTTCATGCATTGGAGAAGGAAATGGCAACCCACTCCAGTGTTCTTGCCTGGAGAATCCCAGGGATGGGGGAGCCTGGTGGGCTGCCATCTATGGGGTCGCACAGTCGGACATGACTGAAGTGACTTAGCAGCAGCAGCAGCAGCAGGCAGAGTTAAGGATACATATGGACTGAAAGTGAGGGGGTGGAAAAAATGTTAAATGCAACTGGAAATCAAAAGAACACTGAGATAGCAATACTTATTTCAGATGAAACAGACTTTAAATCAAAGACTATAACAGAAGACAAAGAAAAGCATTACATAATAAAAAAAAATCAATTCTAGAAGAAGATATAACAGTTGTGTGTGTATGTGTATGTATGTATGTGTGTATTCAACACAGGAGCACCAAAATACATAAAGCAATTATTAACAGATATAAAGGAAAAAATTTACAGTAAGATAATAATCATAGGGGACTTTTAACACCCCACTTACATCAATGGATAGAACATCCAGACAGATAGGCAGTAAAGAAACACTAGCCTTAAATGACACAATATACCAAAGAGGCATTTTATATATAGTTTATATATATAAATAAATAATATATATTTTAATATATTATATATAATATGTTATTATATATAATATGTTATTATTATATATAATATTTACATGTATATATATATAGTTGTTGTTTACTCTCTAAGTCATGTCCAACTCTTTGCAACCCCATAGACTGTAGCTTGCCAGGCACTCTGTCCATGGGATTTCCCAGGCAAGAACAAGAATCCTGGAGTGGGTTGCCATTTCCTTCTCCAGAGGATGTTCCCAACTCAGGGATCAAACTTGTTTTTCTTGCATTAGCAAGTGGATTCTTTACTGCTGAGCCACCGTGTGGCTTTTATATATATATATATATATACACACACATATATATACATATATATGTATATACATATGTACATATGTATATATATGTATACATATATACGTATACATGTATACATATATGTATACATATATACATATGTACATATGTATATACATATGTACATATATATGTATACATATATATACATATGTACATATGTATATGTACATATATATGTATATGTGTGTGTGTGTGTGTGTATATATATATTAAAACATTCCATACAAAAGCAGCAGAATACACATTTAAGTGCACATGGAACATTTTCCAGGATAGATCACTGTTAGGCCACAAAATAAATCTCAGTAAATTCAAGAAAATTCAAGAAACTATATCAAGCATCTTTTCTGACCACAATTTGATGAAGAGAAATAAACTACAAGAAAAAAAATGCAAAAAACCCAACACATATGCTTTTTGCTTAGTGGAGGCTAAACTATATGCTACTAAAAAATCAATGGATCAATAAAAGAGTCAAAGAGGAATCCAAAAAAATAACTTGGGACAAATGAAAATAGAAACACAATTTTATAAAATCTATAGGATTGCAGCAAAAGCTGTTCTAAGAGAGAAATTAATAATATTACAGGCCTACCTCAAGAAACAGGAAAAGTATCAAGTAAACAAATTAAATTTACCCCCAAAGAAATTAGGAAAATAACAAACAAAGCCCAAAGTTAGTAGAAGAATGACATAGTAAAAACGAGAGTGGAAATAAAAGAAAGAGACTTAAAAAAAGGAAAGAAAAAGAAAAGGTCAATGAAACTAAAAGCTGGTTCTTTGAAAAGATAAACAAAATTAATAAACTTTCACCCAACTCATTAAGAAGGAAAAGGAAAGAGCCAAATAAATAAAATTAGAAATAAAAGATAAGTTACAACCTATATGACAGAAATACAATCATAAGAGAATACTGCAAACAATTACATGACAACAAACTGGACAATCTAGAAGAAATGAATACTTTTCCAGAAATATCCAATGTTCTAAGACTAAATCAAAGAAAAATAGAAAATATAAATAGACTAATTATTAGTAGGGAAATTGAATCATGAATATGAAAAACTCCAATAAACAAAAGTTCAGGATCAGATGGAATCACAAATGAAATCTATCAAACATTTAAAGAAGATGTAATGTCTATCCAGGTCAAACTATTCCAAAAAGTTGAAGATAAAGGAATATATCCAATTCATCCTATAAGGTCAACATCACCCTGACACCAAAACCAGATATAGACACCACAAAAAAAGAAAATTATAGGCTAACATCCATGATAAACATAGACACAAACATTATCAATAATATATTAGCAAACTTAATTCAACAATACATTAAAAAGACTATCCATCATGATCAAGTGGGATTTATTCCAAGGATGCAAAAATGATTCAGTATCTGCCAATCAATGTGATACACCAAATTAATAAAGCAAAGGATAAAAATCACATAATCATCTTAATAGATATAGAAAAAGTATTTGAAAAATTCAACATCTATTCATGATAAAAACTCTCAGCAAACTGGGTATAGCAGGAACATACCTAAACATAATAAAGCCATTTATGACAGACCCACAGCTAACATCACACTAAATGATGAAAAACTTAAAGCTCTTCCTCTGAGTTCAGGAACAAGACAGGGATGTCCACTCTTGTCACTTTTGCTCATCATGGTGATAGTAGTCCTAGCTGCAGCAGTCAGATAAACATAAATAAATAAAAGCATCCAAATTGGAAAGGGAGAGGTGAAACTGTCATTATTACAGATGACATGATATTTTATGTAGAAAATATTCACCAAAAAAAGATTACACCAAGAAAAATATTAGAACTAATAAATGAATCATTAAATTTGCAGGATAAAATTTGTTGTATTTCTATATATTAATAATGAACTATCAGAAGGAAATTTTTTAAAATCCCATTTATAGTCACACCAAAAAGAATTAAGTGCCTGAAAATAAAATTAACCAAGAAGGTGAAAGAACAATACTTTGAAAATTAAAAGACATTGATGGAAGAATTGAATAACACAAATAAATGGAAATATATACCATGCTCATGAACTGGAAGAATTAATATTATTAAAATTTACATACTACCCAAAGAAATCTACATATTCAATATAATCTCTATCAAAACACTGATGGCATTTTTCACAGAATTAGAACAAATAATTCTAAAATTTTTACAGAGCCACAAAGACAAAGCAATCTTAAGAAGGAAGAACAAAGCAGATGGTATCATGCTCCCTACAAACTATACTACAAAGTTATAGTAATCAAAAGAGTATGGTACAGCCACAAAACCCAAAATATTGGTCAATGGAAAAATAGAGAACTTAGAAATAAATTTATACAAATGTAGTCACTTAATCAAGGAAAAAGAAGGCAAGAATAAAAAGGGAAATAAAGCTTCTGTAACAAGCGGTATTGGGAAAACTGGACAGCTACATGTAAAAAGAATGAAACTAGACTATTTTCTTACACCATGTACAAAAATAAACTCAAAATAGTTTAAAGACCAAATGTAAGACCTAAAACCATAAAACTCCTAGAAGAAAACATTGGCAGTAAACTCTTTGACATCAATCTTAGCAATATTTTCTGGATCTGTCTCCTCAGGCAAGGGCAAAAGAAGCAAAAATAAATAAACAGGAATATATCAAACTAAAAAGATTTTGCACAATAAAGGAAATCATCAACAAAAAGGCAAATAACTGAATGAGCAAAGATACTTGCAAATTATATGTCTGATAAGGGATAAATATCCAAAATATGCAAAGATCTCATACAACTCAATATCAAAAAACAATCTGATTAAAAACTAGGCAGAGGACATGAATAGGCATTTTTCCAAAGAAGAAATGCAGGAGGCCAACAGGCACATGAAAAGATGCTCAACATCACTATGATTTAGAGAAATGCAAATCAAAACCACAAGATAGCACCTCATTGAGATATCACCTGTCAGAATAGCTATTATGAAAAAGACAGTAAATAAAACAGATGTTGGTGAGGATACAGAGAAAAAGTAACTGTCACGTATCGTTGAGGGAAATGTTAATTGACATAACAACTATGAAAAACAGTATGGAGGGTCTTCAAATAATTAAAAACAGAGCTATCATGTGATCCAGCAATTGTACTACTGGGTATATATCCAAAGAAAGTGAAAACACCAATTCAGAAAGTTACAGGCACCCCTGTATTCATGGAAGCATTATTTACAATATATATAACCTATAAGGAAGAAGGAAATGGCAACCCACTCCAATATTCTTGCCTGGAGAATCCCATGAACAGAGGAGCCTGGTGCCTACTGTTCACAGGGTCACAAAGAGTCAGACATGACGAAGTGACTAAGCACTTAACCTATAAAAATAGCAAATCATTGTTGCACACCTGAAACTAATATAATATTTTAAGTCAACTATACTTCAATTAAAAACATGAAAGTAAGAAATAAAATTCAGAAGGTAGCTCTCTGATATTAAAAAAGAAGAAGAAATAAGATTGTTAGATATAGTGTTATGAGGTGGATATAAATGCAAGGTGGCAATTGCTAAGAAAGAAGTGAGTGGACCATTTAAAGGAAATTTCATCATTCTCATAATTTTACTTAGGATCAAGCTTGAAAACACATACAACACATTATATGGTGCTAACTTTCAATGTTAGCTAGAGCAATGAGTTCATGTATTTATTCTGTATTCCTATTTTGAATTCAGAATAAAATTTCGTTGTCACTGCCTTAAGCATGATCTATTTAATTCATTATGGGAATGGGAGGAACAGTTTTTCTAAATAATTTGTGATGAGAATAAAGATGAGGTTTAGAGTCAAAGCAACAAATAATTGAGAGAGATGCAATGAGGTTTTTCCACAAGGACACTTTCAATTTTTTAAATAGAATCAATGTATTGGCAGAATTTACTGGAAGAGAAGTGTTCATTAGAATTGACCACAAAATCACATTGAGATATATTTTCATAATAGATGTCACAGTGCACATGGAACCTGTATCCTAGATTATTTTATAGATAGATTCAGGAGCATGTCCCCAACAATTGACAAGCCTTCAGCTGATGACGGGAACCTCTTCTTTACAGAAAAATGCTCTTTCTCAGTCAGATACTTTTCTTTCAGAGAATTACGTTTTAGGGAATAAGGGGTGAATTGTCAAAAGCAATAAGTGGGAAAAGAATGTCTTTTGGAAGCAAAATGTCAGCTTGAATCATGGCCTACCTCTTATCGCACTAAACAGTTTGGGCAAGTAACTTGAAATTCTGCAAACCTCAGTTTACCTACAAGTAAAATGGAAATAAAACTATCTATATAAGAGGCTACAGTAAATATTAAACAATATAAATTTCATGGCCTGAAACTGGCACCCTTAAAGGAAATTAAAAGTGTTGGTTCTTCTTTATTGTTATTTATGTAGCATTTTGAAGTATGTTATTGCTTTAATATTTGTACTTTTTAAAATCTTTTTTTATAAGTTTCTCTTGTTGAGCCAGAAGTTTTCATTGCCTCAGAGAAATTTAGTATCTTTACAGCTGGGACGAAAGCATAAACAAAATATTTTTATTCATTTCTAGACTGCCAAAATAGATACTAGAAACCCATCTTTGAAACAACAGTCCTAAAATCCAGGCTTTTGGGCCTTTGTGATTTAAGGGAAAAAAAGTGTTCTACGTCCCAAAGTCTTATCATTAAATATCAGGGAACAAACCTGACCCTCACAGCATAATGTCCTGTAAGCCACAGACCGGAAAGATGTGGCACAAGTGCCTACACTACAGCAAGGGGATTTTAATAGCTGAACCACATGCATTTTGTATTCCAAGTACTTTAGACACATTAATTCACTCATCCTCATGACCACCTCCTGTACAGATAAGGAAACTGATGCTCAGAGAGGTTAAGTAACTTATCCAAGCTGACACAGCTTGCAACTGATAGCTCTGGTATTTGATCCTGTGCAATTTGGCTATACTCTTTACTATGGCGCCATGGTGCTATAAAAGCGATTCTGGACTTGGGAGACGATGCTTGGAGATTACTGGTAAGACAAATCTGAAATTCAAACACTTGGAGGAGGCAGATTAAAAAAATCTCCAGTTACGTTTCAAAATTCAGAAACAAAGCAGGCTGTGTAAAGATAACCTCACAGAGGGTCCCCGTGCCCTATCTCCACCCCCACCTCTGCCACACACACCGATCCTGGAGCAGTAGGTACACTGGCATGGAGCATTTGTTCAGAAACAGGACTTGCAGTGGTATGCCCTCTGCCTCACAAGTCCTACATGTCCCTGCATGCCAGTGGGGTACCCCAAATGTCACTGGGGCATTAAGTGCTCCTAGAACTCAGAAATGGGGTGAGGTGTGCTGAAATGCACATGCTCAGGGAACACAGGCCTGGAAGACAGCTGCGATCTGGACAACGAGAACACAGAGTCGCTGCACAGGGGCCGGAATCCAAGCTCCCCTCACACAGCAATGTTTACCACTCAAAGGACATAAGGAAAGCTGAATAGGGTTCATAGCGCATGAAGTTTGCCTACAAGCTTTGGGGAGCCCTGTAAGGAAAAAAGAATATAACATGATAAATATAATGCTAAGAATGAAAGTAAATGTTTGTTTAAATATTTGAGAAAAGAAAAAAACAAATATATAAAAGCTAACAGATATATCATAAAATCTAGATAATAAAAATGGTTTTACAAATTTATTATAATTATAAATTAATTATACTTTTATTATAATTAACAAATTATAAATTCTCTATAAAACATTTTTCATACATTTGTGGCTGCATACTTTTTGATCACTTATTCATATGATAACTATTTTTTAATAGTTTCTACAGAGAGAATAAAAAGGTAGATAATTGAGGCTTTCTCAAGGATCACTGACATTTTTTATAACTGGTAGTTGGAAGGTATAAATCATGTGGCCTCACATGTGGATGCACCTGCTGTCTGTGCCAGTACCTCACAAACACAGGAATTCTAAGTTCTACTTTGCATAATTTCTGTCAGAAAAAAATAGATGTAACGTTTATAATTGCATATGTTGCATTATTGAATGTATTCCTGGCCTAAAAAGAAAAATCTCTGTCAAGCTGTCAATGAGAACTAAATTTTCTGCTTACGATGTTACCCCTCTAGTACTGGTAGAATCTTCCATAGGCTTTTTCCCAAGTTTTTTCTCCTCCACTCGCCCACATACTTCTAATGCCAGGCATCGTAGGCGCTATATCCCCATATGACCCCAGCCTTCCATGGTTTTGAATTGGCACAGCAGGTGACGGGAGTATTTCTATTAGAGAAACCATTTCTACCCAAGATTGTCCAGTCCATAGCTTAACTATTCACGGAAGTGACTGTAAACCACATGAATCTATCAGATTAAATACAAACTGAATGTACCCCATCTCAACTTCTCCATAATCAGATCCCCGAAATTCTTACAGCTACCCCAAAGCTATTTTATAAAAGGTGAAGTTTTGGTGGAATGAAAATCAAGTGGCGAACAACAGTGGTCTTAATCAGTTGCTATTAAAGTATTTAACTACTGTGAAAGTTATAAAATCTGTGACTATATGCACCCATCACTGCTGCCCCTTCCAAGGGTTCAGAAAAAGCCCTGACGTTTAAGCTTCATTAACAGTACAGTACTTTCAACTCCAGGTATGAGATACTTCAGGCAAGACCAAGGAGGACAGGATGACACAACAAGGACCAATGGCCTCTCCTGGAGACCTAGGGCTTACCCTGGAGGCAGGGAAGGGGGCAGAAACATTGACTTATTCTGGAAAATAAGACTTTTAAACTGAAAGTGACTAAGAAAACTTGAGTGAGCAATTTATAGTTCTTCCCCATTCCTGACCAGAGTTGGGGGGCTAACGGACCAGTCGAGTTCAGTTATAGAAAATAAATTACATCTCTGCATGTCTAAAGGATGACTTGAAATATAAACCCTCCTACATATGAAAAGAAAATGACTGAAACACAAGAGTCAAAGAATTTAACCTTCCGTCCTCAAAAGGTTGTGAGTTAATGCGAAATGCTAAAAAAAGGTACAGATAACAGTTTGGATAGCTTTAAATAGCTTTCTGTGGTAACCTCTAAATCCCCATGGTTCTGGATGATTTTGACAGAGAACTGGACCCAGAATGGGTTTATCTTGCTTTGGTTTGAATGTGACACTGCTCATTCAGCCAGGTTTGGAAACACCGGGGGTGACTGGCAATAAAGTTTACTGCTTTTTTAACCCTTCTCTCACCAAAAAGAGTAATGGATACAGCTGGAATAAACTACTCCATCAAAAGATAATGTAAAAAATAAATTTAGCTAGTCCTTGTTATAAACTCAATTGTATCCCCCAAGTTCACAAGTTGAAGACCCACTGCCAGAACCTTATAATGTGACTGCATCTGAAGACAGGGCCTTTAAAGAGGTTGAAATGAAGGTATATGGGTGGGCCCTAATGTAATATGACTGGTGTCCTTGGACGAGAAGGACACAGACAACATAGACAGAGGGAAGAACATGTGAGGACACAGTGAGAAGCCTTCTATCTGTAAACCAAGGAGAAAGGCTTCAGGAGAAACCAACACTGCCAATACATTTGGGACTTTCAGCCTCCAGAAATGTGAGGGAATAAAGTTCTGTTGATTCAGTCACCTCGTCTGTGTTACATTGTTATGGCAGCCTTTGCAAACTAATACAACTCAAATTGGAGTCTTGGTGGGGTGGAAGGTTCCTTTTATGCTCATAAATGAACATGACATTCACAAAAACGTTTTTTTAATAGCTTCACACCTATATCTACCACCTCTATGAATTTTTTCCTATATATGCCAATTCCTTCTGGGCACTGAAGAGACTTTTTTAAGGGGAAATGTATTAAAATTAATGTTTCACCTCTTAAGACCTCTGTTGGGTGTCTTAAGCATACATTGTGGATCCTGGGGACTCACGGCAATTTCTGTGTAAAAATTATTCTTTCCTTGTGATTTCTCTTCCTTTATCTGGCTATTGAATATTTCTCCGGGAATTTAATATTTTTACCTTTGAACTAAATTGCTAAGCCTATATTTGACACGGGTTTTTCCTCTATTATTTTGTAAAAAATCTCTCTCTCTCTGTGTGTGTTTGCTATATAAAATATCAACACTTCATTTTAGTGCCAAAAAAGAGTTGTCAGTTTTTGAGGATATGCACATGTTTCATGATTCCCTGGTGGCTCAGATAGTAAAGAATCTGCCTGCAATGTAGGAGACTCAAGTTTGATCCCTGGGTCAGGAAGATCCCCTGGAGAAGGGAATGGCAACCCACTCCAGTATTCTTGCCTGGAGAATCCCATAGACAGAGGAGCCTAGCGGGCTACAGTCCATGGGTTCGCATAGAGTCAGACATGACTGAGCAACCAACACACACATATACACATACACATGTGTTTTACACACCAAATACTGGGAAAAGAGTTTACTCGTTTTTTTAATATTTTGCAAGCTTTTGTGTAACATGAAGTCTCCTTTTCCAGTAGCGAGTCATCATCTAAACACAGAGAGAGATTCGGAAAGGCTACACTGCTGACTGTGAAGGTGGAGGGAAGGGCCAGTAGCCAAAGAACACAGCTGGAAAAGGCATAGAAGTGGATTTTCCCTAGAGCCTCCAGGAGGAACACAGTCCTGCTGACCATTTTAGACTTCTGACCTCCTGAACTTTCAGATGACAAATCTGTGTTGTTTGAAGCCACTAAACTTGTGGTGATCTGTTATAGCATTATGGGAAGCTAATACTCAGTGTATACTGCAGTGTGTCCTACAAGTCCAAGCCTTTCCCGGTCCTGAAAACCTCATGAGAAGGCCAGGAAAGGCATC
Source organism: Giraffa tippelskirchi (assembly GCF_054371585.1). NCBI lineage: Eukaryota > Metazoa > Chordata > Mammalia > Artiodactyla > Giraffidae > Giraffa > Giraffa tippelskirchi. The sequence goes on along the minus strand of NC_137275.1, from coordinate 75,338,880 downwards.
AAAACTCTTAAGTTCCACTGTTCATTGGAACATGAAATAAATCGTGCCCCCAATTTGACCCAACAAACAACTTACTCGGGAGTTAGGTGGTGATTTCATAGCCCTTGAGTCCATATCACTTCCTGTCCACTCCTTTTTCCCCAATCTGTGTGGCCCTCTTTTGGACACTGAGCTCCTATCTGGACCCTCACTGGTCCCATGTTGACTAAGGAAGGCCTCAGGGTTTCAGAACCATGGCTACTCATAATTGGTGTCAATCCAGCCGCACTGGGAATGAGGGACCCACACTGACACAGACCAGGGTCTCAGCAAAGCAGAACAGAGAAGCAAAACCTTTTTACGAAAGAATCAACATACTAAGCCACAAGTCTGAGAGCAACTTTTTAAGATTTAGACTAGCTGCTGCTGCTGCTGCTGCTAAGTCGCTTCACTCGTGTCCGACTCTGTGCGACCCCATAGATGGCAGCCCTGGAGAATCCCTGGGATTCTCCAGGCAAGAATACTGGAGTGGGTTTAGACTAGCAGAAGGACATCAATAATAGCTAACATTTCCTCGGTTTGTGCCGGGGACTTTACACGCATTATCTTATTTAATCCTGATGGCAGTGCCTACAAGGAGGTATTTTATTACCCTCATTTTACAAATGAGAAAACCAAGGATTCGCAAACATCATTACTTTGACTAATGTTCTGCAGCTGGGGCTTGAGCCCAGGCAATCTGACTCAGAACACCTACAAAGACTTCTAGCCAGCAAAGCAGTGAGGTCTTGGGCAATGTGTTTTCAAGCTACAAGTAAAGCCTGTCAGCAGCACCACTTCCCAAGGGAAGGAAGCTTTAAAAAGCTAAGTGGAGAGGGGGTGAGAATTTTAGGGATCCAGGTAAAGGGAGTGGAGTTCAGGACAGGGCTCCAATCTCAGAGATGCAAAGAACAAAAAGGCAGAAGGAGAAACACCAGAAAGGCCACCCCCATCCCCAATAGGACCTGGAGCAGAGTGAAGCCATGGCCCTACCTGGGAATCAGATAACTAAGCTTCTCCAATGAGACTTGGGCGGGGAAGGAGGTTAGGGGAGCAGCAAACTTTTTCAGACTTCATTGACAAGAGAGAACAAGGTTCCCATCCATCTTCAGTGCTGGTTTTCCTTGATTTGGGGCACAAGAGGAGCTGAAACTTTGGGTGTTTAGCCTTTCTGGCTGACTACAGGAAAGGGATGGACTAGGGCAAGGTGGATAGTGAAGTAGATCATATAGTGGTGATGAGGTAGGCAGTGGAGGCCCTCTGTCCGGGCTCACATCCACCCTGCTGTTCGCTAGCTATAGACCTCCAGCAAGTTACTAGACCACACACAAATGAATGCACACATACTCTGCATCTTGATTTCTAAACAAGTATCAACCAAGAAATTCTTAGTGAGCATCTAGTTGTAGACTCAGTACAGGGTTATTGGACAGACAAAACAGTGAATAAGAAACATCCCTTGCCATCATGGAGCTTGCAGAGAATCCTACTTATTAGTAGTAGTTAGCCCTATATAAGAAAAAGGGGATTGAGAAGAGAGATATATAGGTTCAAAAGCATATCCATTTGGGCTAATTAAATGAAACTTGATTTAATGATGAGCAGCAAGGAAAGAAAACATCTTGGAAGGATGCAAATTTCATGTTGGCAGTGTTGCTAGTCTGACCTCACTTTGCCTTCAGTTTATGTTAAATTAAAGTTAACTTCAAACAGCATTGATATATTTAAAACTATTGGAGTTTTCCTTAGAGCTGAATCGATAAAGAGGCCTAATGGCTTTAGAACAAATTGATCAAAATTTCATTTCAAGCCTGACATTTAAAGTAGAACATTACAAGCAGCTTACTTGCCCTCAAGGAAAACTTAGATATAGAAGTGCAATAATTTAAACTGTTCTTCAAACAGTGAGAAAGCTTGAGTTTATTGAAATAATGATAAGGATGATGATAACAATATCTTTCATCCATTAAACATCACTCACCTACCAGACATGGTGGTAGGTCCTCCACATGTATTATCTCTGTGTATGTATGCTAAGTCGCTTCAGTCGTGTCCAACTCTTTGTGACCTTATGGACTGTAGCCCTCCAGGTTCCTCTGTCCATGGAATTCTACAGTCAAGAACACTGAAGTGGGTTACCATGTCCTTCTCCAAGGAATCTTCCCAACCCAGGGATTGAACTGCATCTCTTATATCTTCTGCATTGGCAGGCAGGTTCTTTACCACTAGCACCACCTGGGAAGCCTGGTATTATCTCTAGTCCCTGCAACTTGGAAAAGTAAGGACTATTACTTTTGTACATGAGAAAATTGAGATTAAGTAATGTGCTTAAAATCACACAGATAATATATGTAGAATGCACATAAATGTACAACATGTACATGAAAGATAAAAGTCATTTTGATTTACTCACATATTTTGTATCATGCATTATAGAAAGGCCACATATTTCTGTTTTACTCTTGCAACTTATATTTTTACTTAAATCTCTATGTAGTATTTTCCTAAAATTCTGAGAAATAATGGCAGACATATGTTGCTTTTACTCAGTATTCACACCCCTTCAAATAATAGTACCTCTATCCACTTTCAATCCATGTGATTTCATGGACCTGACCCCATCACCTGGCTCCAGAGCTAAGCATGTGAGTCATCTCTAGACAATCAAAGCACCAAATTACCCTAACTACAGGGTGTTTGCTTTTAAGGTGAATATGACAAAACAGGGTAAATGAGAATTGTCTACCAAACGTTTGTTGGAATTCTTGAAAAATAAAACCTTTCCTTTGACTGGTGTTGCTAGAACAATAAGGCAAAAACCTAGATACAAAGAAGCAACCTGCCTGAATTTGAAATTAGCACAGAGAAGTGGAGTGGCATGTGAGGAAAAAAGGCAAATTCCTGGATCAATCTGTGCCTGAAATTGCCTGAACTTCTCTATTTAATAAGGTAATGAATAACTCCCACCCTCCATATTGATTTCTTACTTCAGTCAAAATCACCTAATGCATGATTTCAGTTTGTGACTTTCCATTAAATGCCAGTCATGTATTTTGGAAATACTAATACACCAAGAATTAATGAGCAGGTTCTGTGGTATGTAAAATAATGATAGCCACCACCCCCCCCCCCCGCAAGGATATGCACACCCTAATCCCCAGGATATTATCTTACAAGAAAAAATTTCTTTACAGATGTGATGAAGGATAAGGACCTTGAGATGAGATGGCCCAATCTAATCATGTAAGTTCTTAAAAGCAGATCTGGGAAGCAGAAGAAGAGGTCAAGAAATGAGGTGGAAGAAGAATAAGGAAAGAATCTAAAAAAAAGAGGGACTCCTCCTGCCATTATTAGCTTAGAAGTTGGAGGAAGCAGGCCATGAGCAAAGTCCTCTAGAAGATGGAGATGACCCCCTGGAGGCACCAAGAAAACAAGAACCTCAGTCCTACAATTATAAGGAACTGAATTTTGCAAACAACCTAAATAAGTAGGAAATGTAATCTCCCCATAGCCTGCAGGCACCTTAATTTTAGTTTGATGGACACACACCAGGCTTCTGACCTACAAACTATAAGATAATAAATCTATATTGTTTTAAGTCACCACATTTGTGGTCATTTGTTACAGCAGGAGTAGAAAACTAATACAGATTCTCTTCACTGTATTTGCCTTGGAGAGTCTGGGAAATCAGACCATAACATCAAAAGTTCTATTAGCAGAATCTCCTGGGTTTGAGGGGAAGAAACTTTGGGCCTAATCTTAGCACAGCCACACAAAGAAGAGGATTAGGAGGAGAGGCCTCAGAAACAGAACATAAGAGAAGGCAGAAATCTTAGGCTGATAAAATGTGTGCCTCAGTTTGTGTTACTCAGCAATCACTGAAGGAGAAATATATTTGCTGTGCTAACCTAGGGTTTTGGTAATCATATCCAAAATTCCTAACAGGGTATTAGTAAGTAAAAAGCAGTCAGGTGGAGCCTTGGAAGACGAGAAAGCCCCTACCAGTGATAAAGAAACTTTTCTCCATCCCTGTTAGGACCAATGTCAGAAGTTTTAACAAGGGAAAGTAAAATTAGGAAGAGAAAGCAACAAGAGTATTGGATGAGAGTAGCAACAGCAGCAACACTGACAGGGTTGGCATGATCTAGGCCGTGGCAGCAGCAAAGTTGTAGCAGCCACTGAGAAAGAATATGAAGTCCCCAGAACCCTGGAGGTGAGAGAGGAAAAGAAAGCAAAGGTGGGGGTTCCCATGAGAATTCTGGGGATGAGGCAGGGAAATCAAGGAAACACAACTGCAATTATTGTACAAAACCTCAGTGACACCAGGGCCCCATAGTCTGGCATCACATGGGTTACTGTGCTCGCAAGTTTATATTTCAAAACTTTCTCAGAATATTCTAAATGAGCTTATGACTGCTTTTTGAAGAATGGTGCTGCCTTTGGGATGATGCCTTGGAGGCTCTCGCAAGGTCGTCATTCAAAGTTCGCTAGTTTGTTTGTAGTGATTTTACACCACTGTGGCAAAGCACAGAGGTTCCAGACTTATGACTCTCTTGAGCTGATGTGACACAATGAAGAGAGGGCATAGGTACTTAAAGCAGGATGATTTTTCCACTTTCCCGTTTACCTGCCTCCTGATGTCTTCTGAAGGGAACTAATCAGAGAGCTGCTTAGTCGTAAATCTCAAGAGGAAAAAACAAAGAAAGAAAGCTTAGAAAGTGAAGATCTTAAGTAACATATTCTTTTCTCCAGTAAAGGAAAGTAGCATGTATAACTAAAGCATCAAAGCCAGCTTTTTCTCTTTCATAAATCACTATTTTATTTTCTCTCTTTTTTGTGGCACTAGGATTATATTTTTAAAAATGCTATGTTGTGTCATATGAAAAAATTTGCCTATATTAAAAAAAAACTAAATATTTTAATTATTTAATTTTTCAAAAATGCCCAAGCATTATTTAAACACACATTTAGATATTTGGATATTTGATAGTACATTGGTCAAGAAATAAAGAACCAAGGAAATAATAGTAATAGCAAGAATTCATTAGGGTCTATGCTTACTTTGTACTGAGGAATCAAGGAATAAATACTGTATTTTTTAAAGTTGCAGCTAGAAGTTTCACCTATGTATTCTTTTACTTCCTCACTCATACATAGCTACAAAGCCTTATTCATTAATGACAATTGTTTTGATCCTAGCTGATCTGTAAAATGGCGGCCACAGACTTCTCAACATACACAACCTGGAAGAAAAGATTCTAGTTCATATTTCTTATAGTCATCTGAGCTTGGGAAATTTTAAAGAAGACAACCAGAAAGAGTTTTTCCTGCAACACTATACTTAATCTTATTTGTTTATCTTTCTTGTTGCTTAATTGAAATGTAAACATAAAATAATCTGATTTCTGGTTTACCAATCTACAACTGCTGAGCAGTAAATAATGGCATGTCCTTTCTAACCTCCAGAAATCTCAAAGCTGGGAAGGGCAGTTAATTGCCATTATAGAAGTTAACCAGTGGTGAAGAGCAATGCACTGCCTTTCTTTGATCATTAAGATTAATTGTTCTTTGTAATTCTCAGAAATGGCAATCCGTAAGGTTAATAATATAGAATGGCACAATGTAGATTTTTCTGCCCTTTGTTTTTCTTAACAAATAAGGGCAAGAGTTTAATATTAAGTAATTATCACTCGTTAATTCATGCTCTTAACACAAACAAAAAAGTTTTGTGAAATTCTGTTTTTCTAAAAACTTTTTTGTCCCTGGGTTTATGAGAAGTCCTTCTATGTATCAGGAGACTGGATTCTAGAATTATTTTTAAGAATTGCTTTCTTCTCCTTACTGGTCAGTCTTTCTACCTGCCAAAAAAAGGAAACTAACATAACAAAACCCAGGAATTTAGATTTCACGAATCCTCTAATTTCAGCTTTGCTTGAGTAATGGTGGACAAAGTGCCTAAGATGAATCTAAGAGGTGGAAAGACCCTTGACCTCACCTGCTCCATGTTCTCTTTCCCACAACCACAACTCTGGTCTCTGGGCAAGAAACATGCCTGGTTTGTTCTTCACTGAACCCCATTACAGAAGAGGAAACTGAGGTCCAGAGAGTGGTGACTGTTCTCACTCCACCAGTCATTAAGGGAGCAGGGCTCCTAATTTCCTGTCCAACTTTTATTTCCTGTATCCAGGGTCCCTGGAGGATGTGAAAGTTCAGAACAGTAATCAAAATAATGATGTTGATATGATATTAGAGCTAAAGGAATGTAGTCATCTAGTCCAATTCCCATATTTTCTAGATGAAAAATACAAGACCCAGATAGATTATAATTTGTCTAAGGTCATATGCTTTGTCAGAGGAAAAGCAGAACCCACTGATGTTGCTGCATGGCTCCAATTAGCATCAGAAATCAACAAGTTCCTTGTAGTGGGACCTGGAAAAGAGAGGCCAATTCCTGGAATTTGATAGCTCTTTCATTTCTTTGTTTCTCATAGATAAGTCCTGTATAGGTGACTTTCTCCAAATCAAGCACATAAAACTACTTCAGAGGCCAAAATGATGAAGATCCTCAAGACATTCTTAAATTTCTTGGGTTAATGATGTCATACAACTGGCCTTTGAAAGGAAACATGTTAACTTGCCTCCTCTCGTCTTGTTGTACATCAAGAACAAGGCCATCTTCTGCCCTAATTTGGGGCTGAACATCATAATTACATTCTAAACACTCTACTAGTAAATGGAAGTTCTCAGGTGCCATTGGAGCATAGATCCAATATGTCACTTTTTAGCTTAAAGAGAAAACATGTCTTAGGGGAGGGGTAGTGTTTAATGGATTGAAGGAAGACTATTGCTTTTAACTGTACTTTTTACTTAACCTATCTCAATGCTCTGAATATTTGTTTCCCCTCATGATGCATATGCTGAAATCCTAACCCACAACGTCATGGTATTAAGAAATGGTGCCTTTAGAAACTATTTGGTTGAAACATACACATCACGATACATAAAATAGAAAGCCAGTGCAAATTTGCTGTATGACTCAGGGAGCTCAACCCAGTGCTCTGTGACAATCTAGAGGGGTGGGATGGAGTTGGGGGGAGGTTCAAGAGGGAGGGAACATAAGTATACCTATGGCTGATTCATGTTGATGGTAGAAACCAACACAACATTGTAAAGCACTTATCCTCCAATTAAAAATAAAAAACAATGGGAAAAAAAGAGAAAATATTTGGGTCACGGGAGTAGATCCTCACAAATGGGATATACAAGGGACCCCAGAGAGCTCTCTTGCCCCCTTTCCATCATGAGAAAATAGGACAAAGTTAACTGTCTGTGAACCAGGAAGCAGGGTCTCACTAGACATCAAATCTGCTGTAGTCCTTAATCTTGGACTTCCCAGCCTCAGAACCATGAGAAAGAAATGTTTGTTGTCTATGGGAGTCTTAGATATGGTACAAACCTTCTTCCACTTATGATGGAGTTGAAAATATCACAATTCAAAAGCAAATTTAATACACCTAGTGTACAGAACACCATAGCTTAGCTGAGCCTACCTAAAATGGGCTTAGAATACTTACATGAATGAGCTTACTTTGGAGTGAAATAATCTAATACAAAGCCTATTTTATAATAAGCTGTTGAATATCTCATGCAATTTATTGCATTCTATACTGAAAAGTGAAGAACAAAATGGTTGTAAGTGTATTGGTTGTTCACCCTCATAATCTCATGACTGGCTGAGAGCTGTGGTTCACTGCCACTGCCAAGCATCATGCGAGTATCATGCTGCATATGCTAGCCTGGGAAAGGTCAACATTCAACATTCAGAGAATAGCTTCTAATGAATTCATATTGCTTTCACACCATCATAAAGTCAAAAAATTCTAATTTGAACTATTTTAAGTCAGGGACAGGCTGTATTTTTGTTACAACAGCTCAAATTAAGATACCTATAGCCTACATTTTTAATAGGAAGAACAGTGAGATCTACCTTACTAGCCCCTCAGACTTGGCAAGTCACTGGGGACCTTGATGAGGAAAGCATTGAGTGGGTTTATGAGGGATGGCTTTCTAATTGAGCGAAGACAAATCTTCTAACAGTCAAGTCCTTTTGATTCCCTCTCACATTTATCTGATATTCCAGGATAAGGACGTGTTTGCCACTATGGCTCCAAAAATCTCAACTCATTCTTAATTTATTTACAAGTCCTGCTCTCCCTGAAGTAAAGACTAGTAACAAAAGCTGCCATTAAATGAGTTCCTCTTATGTGTAGGTACTGTGCTTTAAATACATTATGCTCATTCTCATGATAAACTGCTAGACCTTATGAAGCTCCTTTTAGAGATGATATGTCTGAGAAGTCCAGAATTTGCCCCACAGGTAAGTTAAGGATAGAGATTACCTCTACTTGTGTCTCAACTGATTTAGGTGTTCTTTACAGATTTGTCTTCTCCTCTAACATAATTCTAGTTTACCGTCCTCATGCTCTAACTAAACTGAAGTGTTGGAAATGATGCCCAGCCTTGGAGAAACTGCCCCTGCTCTGGCTGGCTTGCCTTCTGTTGTTAGGGTGTCAATAACAAAGAAGAACTGGGGAAGCTCAAAATAAGACTGTTGTTTTTAGTTGTGATTTTTATTTAACCTATAGTCTACATTTTCAACAGGAAGAACAGTGAAATCCACATTACTAGACTCTAACTCAGCGGGGCACTCGGGGACCCTGGTGAGGTAAGATTTGAGTGGGTTTAAGGAGATGTTTGAGCAAAGGAAAATTTGGAGATTGAAGCTTGACACTTCTTAATCAGAATAATATTCAAATCCAAGAAGTGGAGCAAAAATAAGTACTAACTATGGGATAGAGTGGGAGAAGGAAACAATAAGATTAAAAACGTTTTAGAAATACTAAGTATGATAGAGAGAATGTAGGAGGTGATGAGGGTGATAGTGTGGTTGGCAGGGGTGGAGTTTTGGCATAATTTTCAGTGTATACCTAATAAGATTTAAACGTGAGCTGTCAGAGGAGTAGTTTCTAGGTTAGAACAAGGTATATACAAAGACATGAAGGATCAGAGGTTTATTACTGTCTTGAAACTTTTGTAAAATATTACATAATTGTGTTGACTCCACCAGCAATAAAAATTGACCTACCCTTCACATAGAAGTTAAATCTCTTCCAGGGTTATTCAATAATCCTGTAACATCTAGATATGGCCCAAGAGGACTTAGGCTTTACGTTTTCAGTAAGACTAATGATTGAGTTGGTTTATATATTAAATTTGTGCAAAACTAATTTTCCTGAATCCAGCAGCTTTCTCCTATCCTAGTGATGAATGAGTCACTCATCTGTACCCTAGTGGTGGCTTAGTCGCTAAGTCGTGTCCAACTCTTGCAATCCCGTGGACTGGAGCCCACCAGGCTCCTCTGTCCATGAGATTCTCCAGGCGAGAATACTGGAGAGGGTTGCCATCTCCTTCTCCCTGTACTCTAGTAGGAGTGGCATTTTTATTCTCAAAGGCAGTAGTGGACCACAAATGAGTAAAGGCAGAGAGTACATACATGACTGTAACCTGTAAGTAAAAAATGTATTATCTCTGTTTCCTAGGACTCAGCTATTAAGCAACATATGAAAGAGGAAATCTTATTACTATTCACCCTAATTTATACAGGTCTTATTGCTACTGTAGTTATATTGCCAACAACTTGTCTGAGCAATAGATATTGCTATGGAGCAATAGATAGAGGTAGATAGGTAAACAAAAAGATAGATAGAGACAAAGAAATGCATATGTCTGTGTCTCCATGTGATGTGTGTATACTTAGTTATTTTGATCAAATTTGGTTAATTGAAATATTTCTAGACTTCAGAATTTTTTAATGCACTTTACTAAACTCAAATACACCTTTGTGGTCATTAGAATATGTTATAAATTACAGAATTAGCCTATGGTGTCACAACCAGAGAAAAAGATATAAAAGAAAGAAAACAAATACCCTTGCCCCATAGCCTTCCTTTCCCAGAGACCATCCCTACCCTAGGGTAAACTTCATCGTCTTTTCACCTCTTTGTGAGGTAGAGAGCTCATGTTTGGGGTAAGCCCATTTATCTCAAAGGTGTGCCACGTGTCCCTGGGTTTATGTTTATGTGTGTGTGTGTGTGTGTGTGTGTGTGCGCTTTGTCGTTCAGTCATGTCCAACTCTTTGCGACCCCATGGACTGTAGCCAGCCAGGCTCCTCTGTCCATGGGATTCTCTAGGCAAGAATACTGGAGTGGATTGCCACGCCCTCCTCCAGGGGATATTCCTAACCCAGGGATTGAACCCAGGTCTCCTGCATTGCAGGTGGATTCTTTAACATCTGAGCCACCAGGAAAGCCCAAGAATACTAGAGTGGGTAGCCTATCCCTTCTCCAGAGGATCTTCCCAACCCAGGAATTGAACCCAGGTCTCCTGCATTGCAGGCAGATTCTTTACCAGCTGAGCTACCAGGGAAGCCCATGTGTATGCATAAAGTTCTGAAATTTAACATCAAAGAATTCCCTTTACACTTCAGGAAGGCCTATGAAAGCTCAGATTTCTCTGTCATGAGATCAGCGGAGTATCTGAGGAAATAAGTTAATCAATTTTAAGTATTCCTCCAATGATATTCTAGAGGTTGAGGTGTCCGATTCTTCCCATGGCTAGAATTTGGGGAGACTCCTAAAAAGAAACATTCTTAAATGTTTGATCTCATCCATCTCACATCTCAAACTCTATGAGTTAGTAATGTCACTCAGCCAGTCCAGAGTAAGACATGTCTTTCTCACCATTACTAAGTAAACTTGTTTTGTACCCACTTCTGTATTAGTGGTTTACATATTTTTAATACTTTAGATAAAAGATGGAACATAAAATGCCACTTCATGCTATGTAGCTCTTCCTTTTCTTATTATTGATTATTTTGTGGCTAGACAATATACTCTAAAATCATTAAAAGTGCTGTAGAAAACCAGTGGGTATTTTATTCTTATCTCTTTGCATACTTCTCTGTGTTTCCCATGATGCCATTTCTGGGCTTTTTGCCCACTCTGAAGATTCTCCTTTAATTAGCTCTGAAGCATCTACTTGCACAGAAGCTGCAGTTAAGATACAGGTAAATATCTTTCAAAAAAAACCTTATGATCTACATAATATACCTACAACAAAGTCTAGAGATGATTAGAAACAGTAAGATATTTGCTCAGATATTTGGAGAACACACTCATATAAGCAATAGTTACTGAGTTCAATCAAGGATGCAGGAAAAATGTGATGCAATTCTTGCCCTCCAGAGGTCACATCTATTATTCTTAATTTACAAAGAGTTCAACAAGGTGGACCTCAGTGTAAGTGGAGATTAAGAATGAGCTGTGGGAAAATCAAGGAGACAAGTCCATATGTAAGAAAGCAATGTGGACAGAAATCTTTTCCATCCCAAGAGAGAACTTGGCTGGGGCATCTACACCTAAGTCAGCAGTTGGCAAACACTGCAAAGACCAAGATGGCAAATATATCAAACTTCATGGTCCACACAGTCTTTCACAGCTACTTAACTCTGCCATGTTCCTCTTAAACGTTCAATTTGCAAAAACAGGTGGCGGCCAGACTTGGCCTTAGGGCCATAGTTTGCTGACCCCTTATATAAATACTCACAGTTTCAAATTGGTATCATTAATAGAGAAGGAAATAGAAGGGAAAGTAGATTACATGAGGAAAAAAATATGAGATTGGCATTAATAAACATTTGATTGAATATGACAAATATTTCCTGAGCACTTACTATATTCTAGATATGGTATCAGGTATTAGAATAGAAAATGGCTACCCACTGCAGTATTCTTTACTGGAAAATCCCATGGACAGAAGAGACTGGAGGGCTACAGTCTACGGAGTTGCAAAGAGTTGGACACAACTGAGCATACATTAAGGTATTAGGTATAAGGTGAAAAAGAAATGAACAATGTGATAAGATCATATCATGGAGCCACAACTTTCTGTGTCCTGAAATAAGCAAGCCATGCACATGGCTCAATAAAGGCCTTCCATTCAAATTACTTTAGCCTCCAAAACATGCTCATGGCTCAGTAAACTGGGCTAAAATGGGCAAGTTGAAGAAGCTGCCAGTGAGTGTTGGCAAAGTGAAGACAGGACATTTGATGACTTTTGAATCAAGTGGATGGAAATGAAATTTAAAACTTCAGACAGACAAAGGCTAACTTGTTACTGGCAGCTAAAGTCATGCTTATTCCTTTAAGAGGAATAGTGGAAGTTGAAATGGAACATGATAAAATATCGATATCATAAAGATACTGACTTGTGATAGGTAAGCATATCAACTACTTTAAACTGGATGTGCTCTATGTACCAGAAACCACCATTATAAAAAGATAAAACATGCATCACTGATATTACCATACACTGTGAGTATTCACTCAGAAGATTTGCCTATAGGTCAAGCTTGTGGCTATGATGGGGGAAAGGAATGAACCAATCCCACTCCTGGAGAAATTGAAAGAAAAAAGGGAAATACCTTTATGATTATCTAGTACAATGATTTTTAGTATTTGACAAGTTTATAGACCCTTAGAAAATGTAATGAAAAATAGATATAAGATTTCCCACACACAAAAAAGTGTATTTATACATATAAACAAAATCTTGCATGTAAATCCAGAGGATCAAAGATTCACTGAACCCTATCTGTGGAGCCTCTGCAAGCCTGTGTACCAGAAGTTGAGAAACACTGCCTGCAGTAAGCCAGACACTTTTCATGTTTATCTCAGGTGATCCACAGACAAAGAGAACAACAGTTGACAAAGGTCCTGTTAATATTATCACCATTTTACAGAGATAAAGGAATAAAGATCACAGTGGCTCAGGAATTTGCCCAAGATCACAAGCTAGAAAGTGGCAGAACTGAGTCTGTGAACACCCGACTTACTAGTGAAATGGAACTCACATGTGCCTTGTAGCATTCTACTTGCAAACTAGGAGAAAGTAAATGAAATCGTTCTTTTATAAAAACAACTTCTACAACACCCCAACGGAAGCACTCCTCAAAGAGAAATAAGTTCTTTGTTCTTAAATATTGAAAAAGTGTCTTAGGGTGAAAACTTGCTCCCCACCTGACGCCCCCCCACCCCTGAATATATTCACACCCTAGTCCCCAGAACCTGTGAATATGGTACCTTACATGGCAAAAGGAACTTTGCAGATATGATTACATAAATGATTTGGTGATGGTGAGATTACGATGGATAATGTTTGTAGGCCCAATAAAATCATAAGTTTTCTAATAAAGGACATGGGCATGTCAGACAAAGGAGAAAACTGTGATGATTGAAGCAGAGGGTGGAGTGATTTGGCCACAAGTCAAGGAATGCCAGCAACCCCTAAAAGCTGGAAGAGACAAGAAACAGATTCTCCCCTAGAGCTTCCAGAGAGAACCAAGCCTGCCAACATCTTGCTTTTAGCCATGTGCAGTCTTTTTGCAGACCTCTGACCTGCAGAACTTGAAGAGGATGAATTTCTATGGTTTCAAGCCACTAAATTTGTGGAGCTTTCTTACCATGGAAACTGGAAACCAATACCAAAAGTAAAACCAAGTTATTTATAATCAAATTTCATTTTTTTTCCTGAGCTCCATGTGAGCAGGGAGGTTTATATCCTAGCACCTAAAACAGTGCCAAAAACAGAGTATATGCCCAATAAAAAACACAATGAAGCAGTGAATGTTCATTGTGGTACCATGACATTTTAAAAATATAGGAGAATTAAAAGTGAACCTAGAGGCACATTCCTACAGGGAGAACAAAAATGTTTTAAAATGCTATATATATTAATAGATATAGAGTATAAAGACAACTATATCTTTGTCATGTGTTTACATCCCAAAGATGCAAATACATTAAATAAATGTTAAGGTGAATTGATTATTCAGCCAAATTCTCTAATACACTAGTCCTTTCCTCATATAATCTTTTGTTATTTATGAATAAGGTGGTCCAAACTCAATTCTTCTTAGTAAATGACTATATTTTTCTTTTTCCTCACTTCTGATCACTCCTGCTATTCTTCTTGGAACTGGGCAGGGAAAGAATTAAGGAATAATGAATCATTTAGAGGTTGCTGTGGGGAGGAGGCCAAAGCTGATGACTCAACAAACTGTGAAGTTCATGTCCATACCTCACAGCATCACTAAGACAAAAGATGACTATCCCCTTTCTCTTTAAAACAAAAGGCTTCAAATTGATCTTCTATGGCCACTTTGCTTATATAAGGTTTTCCCTCCCAAGGGAAGCTGATGGGGTGATGTTTAGGGTAAAGGATTAAGAAAAGAAAAAGAACTCAAGTACCAAACTCAATAGATGCCTCTTTTCAAGTCCCACCTACTAAAAGCTTTATTAGTTAGGGTCAGTGATTGCTGATGATGCCCGGAATTACAGCCATCAGAGGCAGCACTGTTAGATAGATATTATAAGTGTGAAAGACGTCCAAGGACAAGAGAGAAGAAGATGGGAGAGAAGAATTCTAAATCTTGTGGCTTAGCATAGTTGATTGTATTTTGTTAAAGCAAATATTCCTAGTCAGTGAAAAGGAATGTGCTTAGTTAGAGACCAGGACTGCCCAAGGTCTCAGAGTCCTCCACGAGATGGAAAATCAAAGAGATGAGAGAATTACACAGAACATTTACCTGAGTAAGACTAGGAGTAATATACAGCACTTATACCACATTCCAGGGGTCAGATCCCATCACTTCATGGCAAATAGATGGAGAAACAGTGGAAACAGTGAGAGACTTGATTTTCTTGGGCTCCAAGATCACTGAAGATGGTACCTGCAGACATAAAATTAAAAGATACTTGCTCCTTGGAAGAAAAGCTATGACCAACCTAGAAGCATATTAAAAAGCAGAGACATTAATTTGCCAACAAAGGTACATCTAGTCAAAGCTATGATTTTGCTGGTAGTCATGTATGGATGTGAAGATTGGACCATAAAGAAAGCTGAGCATCAAAGAATTGATGTTTTTGAACTGTGGTGTTGGAGAAGACTCTTGAGAAGTCACTTGGACTGCAAGTAGATCCAACCAGTCAATCCTAAAGGAAATCAGTCCTGAATATTCATTGAAAGGACTGATGCTGAAGCTGAAACTCCAATACTTTGGCCATCTGATGTGAAGAACTGACTCATTTGAAAAGACCCTGATGCTGGGAAAGATTGAAGGCAGGAGGTGAAGGGGACGACAGAGCATGAGATGGTTGGATGACATCACTGACTTGATGGACATGAGTTTGAGCAAGCTCCAGGAGTTGGTGATGGACAGGGAAGCCTGGCATGCTGCAGTCCATGGGGTCGCAAATAGTCAGACACGACTGAGTGACTGAAATGAACTGAGGGATCAGAACTCTTTCATATGGCTACACACTCCTACCTGCAAAGAATTCCAGGCAATACAGTATGGCTTCAAAACTAGAAAGCAGAGAAAACAACTTCGGTAAAGATGAGTATTCCACATGAGCTGGCCTCTGGCCCCCTCTGTCAACTCATTTCCTATTGTTCTTCCCCTCATTTACTGTGTTCCAGCCATTTTGGCCTCTTTGTTTATTTTTAAACCTAGGTCCTATCTCAGAATCTTTGTACAGGCTGTTCTTAACAACCTAAATACGGTTCCCGTTAGACATTTATACGACTTGCCCTCTAATTTCATTCTACTGAAAACCACTTCTTCAAAGAGGAGTTCCCTGACCCCCACCTCCACCTAAAAACAGTACCCTGTCACTCTCTAGTCCCTCACTCTGACTTATTGTTTTCCTTTATGTAATTCATCACTATTTGGTATTATGCATGCATGTGTGCTCAGTTGTGTGTGCAACCCCATGGACTGTAGCTCTTCAGGCTCCTCTTTCCATGGAATTTTCCAGGAAAGAATACTGGAGTCAGTTCCCATTTCCTATTCCAAGGGATCTTCCCAACCCAGGAATCAAACTCATGTCTCTTGCATCTCCCACATTGCCAAGCAGACTCTTTACCACTGCACCATCTGGGAAGACAATCTGACATTATAACATCTATTTATATGTTCATTTCATTTTTATGTTTTTCTCACTAGAATGTAGACTCCTAAATGTCAGAGACTTTAGTCTGTTTTCTTAATTGCTGTATTTGCAGCACCTAGAATATTGCCCCATATATGATAAAACACTCAGGAAGCATTTTATTGAATGAAAGATGTTTCTTAATAAAGACTTCAAATATATAAAGACTGCAATGACTCTATTTTATAATGACCCATTTTGAGCACAGCCAAGGTTACCCTCTTTCACAAATATCTCTTATTCATTCCACTTCATCCCACTAACTCCTATCCATCTTGAATTTAATTCATCTCAAGGATTCTCTCTTTTCCCAAAACTCCAGCTGCTCTGTGCTCCATAGTGCTTTGCACATAACTCCTTCCTGTATGGAAGTCAACTGATGATGTGTCTGTCTGCCCCACAGTACAATTAATTCCTCCTGGGCAGGGCTGTGTATTCTTTAATTTTGTGTCCTTATTGCTTAGTATAATATCTGACATATGGTAGAATCTTAACAAATATCTATTCATCAGAACTGTTCAATAAGTTTGAAGACTTCTTGCTGCAGAAAAACTTACCAAGAGAAAAAAAGTCAACCACTCAGACTTCCCTAAGCAGATTTAATTAGAATTTGGCAAAACATGATTCCTCTCAGCTCCTTTAAAATTGTAAGAATACAAACAAAATTGTTCCTTGAATCATATATAATTAATGCAATGGTTATTAGAGCTGGATTATTTGTTTTAAATATGTCATTATGATGCAGTAAAGTGGTAATAGTTTAGTGTTATAGATGTAATTTGTACATTGAGATCCATGAATAATTGATGCACACATCCCATTTATGTCATTTTATAAAATTTAGAACATAATCTTATTTTAAATGACTGTAGAGATTTTAGTATTTGTTAGTTTTTAACTTTGGATCATTTTGCTGTTGAATTCATGATCAGAGAAGCCAGGCCTATGGTAACATTATTGTTAAATGAAAAAAGATCCATTTCACATTGATATGCTTTATGGTGTAACTTGTAGCAATGTTTTATAAAGAAATGTGGAGACTCCTTATAGAAAATGGATAATTGGAGAGACAAGTTAATCCTGGAACTAACAAGTAGAGGGCTTCCTTCCCAGGTGGCTAAGGGGGAAAGAACCCACTTGCCAATGCAGGAGATGCAGGAGACATGGGTTTGGTCCCTGGGTCTGGAACCTCCCCTGGAGGCGGAAATTGCAAACCACTTCAGTATTCTTGCCAGGAAAATTCTATGGACAGAGGAGGCTGGTGGGCCCCAGTCCATGGGGTTGCAAAGAGTCAGACATGACCGAGCACACACACACACAAGTAGATATAATAACCCATTAGGTGATTAGTAAAATCAAGTATTTTTTCTTAACTAGAGAAGTCTTTATTGCATTCATTTTCCACGTGTATAAAAGGTTTCTAGAAAATATGGTAACATTTGGACAAATGTAACTCTTGTCAGAGACACCTTCAATCTGTAAAAAATAAAACATATTATCTGTGTATCTAGACTTTGTGTATCCCCTATGTACATGTATATATTCTGTGATACAGACATATATTTATGTATCTATATTTATGCATAAGGCATTTTCTTTCTCTCTTTTTCTCTCTCTCTCTCTCTATACACATATATATGTGTACATGTATGTGTGTATATGTGTGTGTGTGTGTGTGTGTGTGTGTGTGTGTATTTAGTATGGTTAATAACCATGCCTCCCAGGGTAGGGAATCATGACTTTTAGAAATCCTATTCCACTGTGTTACTTACATTTCATGAACTGATTAGGTGTTTGGTGCTGTCTTTACCCATGCCAAAAGAACAGGCTTAAGACACAGCAGCCAAACCAGATATGAGTCTACAAAATGCATTTGTTCAATTTCTATTTGGATCTTCACCTAAAAATCAATAATGTCTCAGCCACCACCTCATGGTGAAGTCTACCACAGAAAACTGAGCCAACTGGATATCATAATATTAACACAGATATCAATGCATATGAGTCTATAAGATCACTAAAATCAAATATAGCTTAAATTTCTCTGGGATCTTGAGTAGTCATCAATCCCATTGACTCATCAATAATGAGTGCTATAGTGACTTCAGGTTTCAGAAAGTAAAGTGAGATACCTGTTACAATTCTATGTTTGGGTGAAGGAAGAGGAAAGATAGGATATAAAGAAACAATTTTTCTTTGAGGTGCCAGGTTTTCCTACCATTCTATCAAATAAATCAGGTTTTCTATTTTGTTCAAATTTGGAAGACGCCATGTATATAGAGTACAAGTTGAGTTGTGCGATTTCATGATAATTAGATAAAACTTAATCCATCTGAGGCAAATGAGGTACATTCATCAGTCTACAAACAATATGCTTAGGATATGAGTTTATTCATTCATTAGTTCAGTTCTTATTGATTACTGATGTAGTAGTGATGCTGAAGGCCAAATCACTGTTCATTCTTACCATAGTTTCACATCTATTGCAGAAGACAAGATCAGTAACTATATATTATTTTCATTTATATTTGGTTTATTTTTCTTCTGTAATGTGATACTCCACATTTCCAACAGGAGTCTTTATAGTTTTGCATTGAAAAATAATATTCCATCTAATTTAATGTAGCTTAGACCTGTCAAGAAGAAAGAGCAGGAGGCCAACCTGCTGACTGACTAATAATTTTAGGCAGGGTCTCTTGGGGATTCAGTATCTGTGTGTGGCTAATACAGGCCGGACATTTAGCTTTGCAGTTTGCTAAAATCAATTCCATCAGTTCATCTCAAGGGTGATCAAAGTCTGGGGGAATTATTTGGACTGGAAAAACCACAAGAGATGGGCATGCAAACCAGAGTATCACTTTATTTGCATGGTTGATGTACTTGGTGGAATAAGCATCATTGATCAGGGTAATGCACTAAGGAAACTGAATTAGAGATGAAAAACAGTTGCTCGCATGCTCAGCCTTAGAATTATGGAAGTTAAGGATTCTCAAAAAGTATTCCATCCAGATAAATTAATTGTTAACATAATATTTTTAAACAGCTTTACTGAGATATAGGCTTCCCTAATAGTTCAGTTGGTAAAGAATCCATCTTTAATGCAGGAGACCCCAGTTCGATTCCTGGGTTGGGAAGATCCCCTGGAGAAGGGATAGGCTACCCACTCCAGTATTCTGGCCTGGAGAGTCCAGAATGTATAGTCCATGGGGTTGCAAAGAGTCAGACAAGGCTGAGTGACTTCCACTTTCACTTACTGAGATATAATTCACATGTCATACAATTCATCCTTTTAAAGTGTACAACTGAATATTTTTACTTATTCACCTCTAAGTTTAGAACATTTCCAGCACCTCAGAAAGAAATCCTATACCCATCACCAGTCATTATCCATTCCCTCTTCCCCCCAGCCCTATACCTCGAGGCAACAACTAATCTACTTTCTGTTTCTATTGATTTGTGTATCCTGGACATTTTTGTATCGGTGGCATCCTGCAATATGTGTTTCTTTGTGACTGGCTTCTTCACTTAGCATGTTTTCTTGGTTTTCCTATGGTGTAACATATATCAATACTTTGTTACTTTTTATTTCTGAATAAAATTATATTTTATGAATATACTAAATTTTATTTATCTGTTCATGGCTGATGTATATTTGGGTTAATACTAATTTGGGGCCATCATAAGTAATGCTGCTATGAACACTCACATACAAGTTTTTGGGTGAACATATTTTTAATTTTTCTCGGGTATATACTTAGGTTGGAATTGCTGGTTCATAGGATAACTCTGGGGTTTCCTGCTAACAAAGATGGTAAAGAATCTGCCTGCAATGTGGGAAACCCCGGTTTGATTCTTGGGTAGGGAAGTTCCCCTGGAGAAGGGCATGGTAACCCAATCCAGTATTCTTACCTAGAGAATCCCCATGGACAGAGGAGCCTGGCTGGCTATAGTCCATGCGGTCACAAAGAGTCAGACATGACTGAGCGACTAAGCACAGCACAGCACAGTACAGGTTAACTTTATGTTTAAATTTGGTGGGGGGGGGGGCTGGCTACCAAACTCTTTTTTCAAAGGAATTGCACCGTACTTAATTCCCATCAGCAATTACAAGCATTCCAATGTCTCCACATCCTCACCAGCACTTGTTATTTTCTATTGTTTGTTAGTAGACATCCTAATGGGTGTGAGGTAGTATTTCATTGTGGTTTTGATTTGCATTTCTCTAATGATTAATGATAGTGAACATCCTTTCATGCTTATTGACCATTTGTAGAGCTCCTTTGGAGAAATGGCTATTCAGATCTTTCATCCACTTTTTAATTGGAGCACGTATTAACATTTCATTTGTTTTATTGACAAGCAATGTTATATTGTACAGATATACCACATTTTATGTATCCACTTACCAGCTGACAGATATTGTGAAATAATGTTTGTATTTCTATGGAGAATGTTGGTGATGTCAGCAGGATGGAGAACCAGGGAAGTGTGTACTATAGAAATTAATTTGGTTTATGGGCCTAACTCTGAAAGAAGTAATAGTGCCTGAAAGAACCCAGAAAATTTTATAATATACAGCTAACATATTTGAAGTAGGGGGAAGGTGAAGCAGTCTTAGAAGTCTCTGCTCCCCTAAGAAGGTGGAGCGATCTTAGGCAAGGCAGTCAGTCTCTAGATAGTAGTTATACTTGAAGCCATGTATTAGTTGCACTCTCTTTCCAGCTGTGTGCATGCTTAGTTGCTTCAGTCATGTCCGACTCTTTGTGAACCCATGGCCTATTGCCTGCCACGCTCATCTGTCCATGGGATTTTTCCAACAAGAATACTGGAGTGGGTTGCCATGCCATCCTCCAGGGGATCTTCCAGGAGGTCCATCTAATTTAAAGCTGAACTTCACCTGATTACTGGAGAAACAGCGCCAAGATGCAATTAGCCCATTGCCCTTGGAGAAAAAGGACTGGCAAGCAAAAAGAAGGGTCAGGGTCTTCAGCAAGCAAGCTGAAGTGCCAGCAGATGGAGCATTATTGAGAAATCAGGCAGAAGTGGGACCACATGAACCAGGGGAAAATGGTAGAGAATAGAGGTGAAGGTGGATCATCATTGTAGGGACAGTAGCCCAGAGCCCACCTCAGTCATTTTACGTTCAATGCAGAAATTTAGTGATATTATTTCTATATTCTACCAGCTAGAGGGTGAAAGTCCACTGCCTGTCTTGCTCAGACTTGACTTTGGATCTGAAGTCTTGAGCATACATGGTAAAAAGCCTGGGGTCTAATAGCAACATGGAACAAGAGGAAAGCAGTGACTTCCAAGCCTCTGTAATCAAAAGATACAATCAACACTAGTTCATCCATCTTCCTGCCAATCTATCAATTATCCATCAATTCTTCTCATTAGAAGAAAGTGGTACCTCCTCTTTTGAACCCTTTCTTTCAGCGCTGGAACAGATTTCTGACCCTTTGGTCTAATACCAAAGCAAGTGGTTGATAGTGTTTAGAAGCCGTATTTTATGCGCAGGGGTGGGAGAGAAATGGACCTTTAAACATCAAAGTTATCCCCAGTCTGTTAAGAAGATGCTACTATGAGAGCCTTACTGAGGGAATAGCCGGTTTTTGTCTCTTATTGCATGCTAATCCCTGGTCAGATGCTAAATGGTAGAATGTCATGTCCAAATCCCATATAAATTATTATTGCTGTATTTCTTTTACCATCCCTTCCCAATACTATATATTTATATTTACATAAGTTAAATGGGCATATAAACTTTCAACTCACCTACAGTTTTCTTTACATAAGCTGTATTTCAGTCCTTTTCCTGATGTTACACCTTGAATATATTAAGTGAACTAACTCTGGAGACCCCTTGCTCTTTTGGTCAATGGTGTTTCTGATACAGACTTGGGATACACCCTAATCTCACTGTTAATTATTTTATTCAATAGTTAACCAAAATTATTTTTTATCTATATTGTGCTTGACATAAGTCAAGAAAAAGAATCCTGCCCTCAAAGAAATTACACTCTAGGAGTGGTAGTGAAGAGGTGGACAAATAAAGAGATAATGAAATGCCAAGTGATGAACAGGTAGATGCTTTAGAAACACAAAGAAGTACTTAACCCAATTTCAGAGTCTCAGATAGCTTTTGTAGAGGAAATGGCTTTCCCTGAGACTTGAAAGATGCATAGGCATTAGCCAAAAAAGAGGGGGGGAACCCTGGCGCAAGAAAGCATGCCAAAGGGAACAACCTGTAAAAAAGCACTTCATACGTTTAAGGGACTGTATCAAATAGCCAATCAGATTCTCTTTCTTGGGAAGTTTGAATGCAGGTTGTGCAGAGAAAAAGAAGAATTCAAAGAATAGTGGTGAAGGAGAGAAACAGAAAGAAACACAGTTACAAGGTCATTTGCAGGCTTCAGAAAAAGAAGCAATAGCAGATGGCTGCTTCTAAAAGAATAGTGTGACCAAGTCACCAGAGACCTTCTTACTGGACCATAAGCGTCACTGCCAAACACCAGGTGTGCTGCTCTATTCTGAGGGACATATGAAGTCTCTTTGTGCATCTGTTATAAGAGCCTACAGGAACTCTTTCCTTGCAGGAGACAAACACACCTCGGAAATGACTGAGCAATGAAAATTTCAATAGTAGGACTTGAATCTGGGGATGGCTGAATGTAGTGGTTTAAATGGTATCACCAGAAACAGAACTCATCTCTTTCTCTTCATCTGCCAGCCCTGCTTTCCTTTCCTTTACCTTTATGTTTCCCTCATGCAAACTTCCTCCAAGTGGCCCCCATTAGTAGCATCAGTTTTACTTTTTACTAGCCAGGGGACCCCATTCTCCCAAGAGTTCCAGCAATAGCTTGGGTCTTGCACCTATCTGTGAACTGACCACTGTGGCCAGGGACAGGTGAACCTTCTCTCGCTCTATCATAGGTCTTATGTTCACCTTAGATCAAGGTCAGACCCACCTACTCACATGGACTGAAGTGTGGTTCTTCAGTGGAAAATTGAAACACAGTCATCAGCAAGGGGTAAATGGAAGCTTAGAAGACAGAAACAGCAGCTCCCTTTCATAAACTGTCCTTGTGTGTCCTTCCCTCCTTGTATTTTTCAAACAAGTTTGCAGTAGCTGATGTCAACTCAGCACATTTTTGTGGGGTTATTCATGGTTTTTTATTTTTTATTAATTGTTTGCTCCTCATAGCCTAAAAATTCCTGGAAGAAAAATAATCATTTGAAAAATGGCCCTGTATAAAATAGATTTTAACATGTATGACATGCAATTTGTAAATAGAAGTGATGATTATTACCCTTAAGCACATATGGCTAAATTAGCCAAGTGTAAACCAAACACTGCCACACTGCATACCTATGAAGACAGCATAGGCACAATCAGTTTTCAGAGCCTAAAGTAATTTAGGACTCCTCGCTCATCTTAAAGTTAACTGTATGCCTCTTGTTATAAAAGGGATCATTCCATCTTCTCTGACTTTAAATAGACTAATAAACTTTAAATTGTCTAGCACAACAACTAAAGCATAGTAAGACCCTTTAAAAATTGAGTTGGCCTGGAATTCAAAAATTGTTAACAATCAATAGGCAATGTGTCAAGTTTGATAACAGAAATAATATACCAAGATTTAATCTTCCTGGAATTCAGAGTCTATTAGAGGAGAAAAACAAATAAAAATACAAATCATAGTACAATTTTTAACTACAACAAAGACTGGTACCAGGTGTGTCTAGAGAGGAATAAGAAATTAAATATGGGAATGGGTGGTCTGGGTAAGGATTCCAGGAGGAGGTGATCACTAAACTAGATTTTGCCAGATAGATTCAGTAAGTGGCTCTGAGAAAAGGGCACTCAGGAGGTGGGTTGAGGGGGGCACAGATCAAAACAAAGTCATGGTGCTGTGGAACAGTATACTCTTGTGTTTTACAAACTACTAGGGCAGGAATGGAAAATATGAGTTTAGGGAGCAGCAAGAGATGACACTGGTACGACTAGCAGTTACTTGAATGTCTCTTATCCAATCAGTTGAACAGCCTATTGTAAGAATATTTCTGATGGTGAGAATCTAAACATTTGACGACAGGGCACTGATTAAATATACAGTAGAATACTAAATATGACCAAAAACGATGCTGCAGGAAGCCATTTAGTATTAGAGGAGGGGAGAGGGAAGGAGAAAGGGAGAAGGAAGGATTGAAGGAAGGAGGAACTGAAGGAAGGAGGGAGGGAGGGAGGGAGTGAAGGAGAAAAGGAAAGAAAAGAAGAGAAAAGAAGAATGAGAAAGGGGAGAGGAAGGAAGCGGGAGAGAGAGAGAGAGAAGGAGAAAGGGAGGAAAATAGGCAGGAGCCTGACTTAACATGACTTGCCAGAAATCGAAAGGCAGTCAGGTAACATCAAAATGGACCTTCCAGTGAGTCTTCAGTATGTCTATACTGATTTCTCTGTGAAAGAAACTGCTAAGGGCTGATCCTAGAGCCTACCTTCCTTCTCTCTTAATAAGAGAACCTTGGTTTCAATTGGGGTACCGGGACATCTAGCCTAGAAAAACCAAAGCAAGCTTGTTCTTCCTGGCTATGTGCTCACTTTCACAAACTCCTTGGGTGATCTGGTGACTAGATTCTGGTCAATGACTTGGAAATAGGAGAGTGGGTTCTGGAAAATACTTTTTCCTCCATAAAAAGAAGATGTTCTCTTTTCCAATGGAATCTTTTTCTTTTTATTATAGAGGAGAGAAAAAGCTTTTTTCCCTCTATCCTCCTAGGGTCTCTAAATGGGACCCTGCAGATTAGACAGTGAAAATACATATTAATAAGAGAAAAAGAAATAGAGTTTATTAATACGCATATACATCAGGCATAGATGCAGAAGAAACTCAATGATGAGTAACTCAAAGGGGCAGTTAAAACTTGGACTTATAGAGCATTTTCACAAAAACAATAAACTTGTACAGAAATGACAAGACAAAGGAAAAGGGGGTTTAGGCTTTTAGGGGCAGCAAACTGTGGGAAGGCAAATATTAGGGGAAAACCTAATGAAAGGGAAGAATTACTTTAATAAGATTTGTTTGCAGATTTATCATGGTGCAAGGTTTCTGTCCTCTTCATGGCCTTACACTATCCCAGGAGAGGGGATTTAGGGTAATCCTCACTTCTCATAAGTTTCTGCTTTTAGTCACATAAGGGAAACTCTAAGAAGGCTTCTTTCTGCATCTGTTGGTTCTCATTTTCCTCTGGTTCAAAATAATTCTTATGCCAAAGTGGCATATTTTGCAGCGGCATATTTGAATCCCCTACACTGTCTTGAATGTGGTTTGTAAGGATATGGTTTTTAAAGCAATGGCAGCCATTTTGTAACCATGCAGTGATAAAATCTATTTAGAGTCCAGTACTGGGCAGAATGGGCTTCCCTAGTGGGTCAGTGGTAAAGAATCTGCCTGCCAACACAGGAGACATAGGTTTGATCCTTGGGTCAGGAAGATCCCCTGGAGAAGGAAATGGCAACCCACTCCAATATTCTTGCCTGGGAAATCCCATGGACAGAAGAGCCTGGTAAGCTACAATCCATGGGGTTGCAAAAGAATTGGACACAATTTAGCAACTAAAGAATAACAACTGGGTAGAATGCATGGATATAAAAAAAAAGTTATAGTCCCTGAGCCAAAATGTGTAATACAAAGTGTCAAGATACGCACATATGAATTAACCAGAGATTACAAAACAACTCACAGTATGACTCAGTGCCAACTAACGCAGCACTGATGGGAGTCCTCAAGAATCGACCGTTGCTAACTTCCTCCTGTAGATGCTTCTTGCCAATCCAGCCAAAATGATGAAGTTTTTAGGCAAGATGTGACATTTAGAGAAGATTCTCATCTCAAATTCTTATCCTTTTAAAATACAGTACTGCCTCTGTTTAAATGCCCCTAAGACCTCTCACTCAGAAAGGAAACAGACTATCAAAAAAACATTGGGCTGGACCCTGGGCTTTAGTCTTGGTAAAGGCTCTGAACAGCTGTGGGACATCACAAAGTTTATTTAAATATCTGGCATTTTGATTCCTGATTTATAAATTAGAGTAATGGTTCATTTAATTTACTGAGCCCTTAATAAATGAGTGTAGTTTTAGGTGACAGAGATTTAGCAGTGAAAAAAGAGGCAAAGTCCCTGCCCTCAAAAACAGTAGAGAGACAATAAACAAATATATACTCTATCAGAATGCAGTAGGAAGTCTGCTGGAAACACATAAAGCGGGCTAGGGAGGAAGGAAGAATGACAGCGGGGAGGGAGCTGCTATTGCATACAGAGTGGATGAGAACACATCTTTGATGTAGGAAGGCTGTCTTTCCTTCTCCTTGTGGCGTGAAGTGTATATGTGTTCATGTGTCTGTGAACACATTGGCCTGCTTCTCCAGGGTCAGAGGAGAAGAAGTCAAATAACTGAAAATATGTAAAAAGTGCTTGGTAAATTACTCGGCATGATGTGGACATAAGGTATTGTTATTGTCATTATAATTTCAGATTAAGTCTAAACTGAATAACTTGACATGTAAGATGTTTTACAAAACAATTTTCTAATCTACCTTTTTAGCTTTATCTCCACTCCCCTGTATAAACCTAACTTACAAATAAAATTTTCACTTTAATTCACTTGGCAATTAATCATATACCGACTCACATTGCTTCTCCTATTGTTTCTCCTGTTCAAATTCTTTATTATTTTCATTTCCCACAAACCCTGTGTTCCTAGTGATATTTTAAACTTGTGTATGTCAGTCTTTCTATAAATTCCTTGAGGTTTTCAATAATATGATTTGGCTTTGCTTCATGTACTGTCATACTATTTATCATCACTCTGATAGTTATATGCTTTGGAATTTGGTGTTATACTCAATTTTGTATGGGTTTTGAATTGCTTTATTCATCATGGAACAACATACCTTTGAGAAGCAGAATTTTTTTTTTTTACTTCTGTATTGCTAAAGTGAGCCTATAACTGTAGTTAGGACTTGCCTTAAGGATTACCTCAGTTCCATTCAGACGGATAAGCACTTCCTAATCCTATGTGTCCATTTCATGACGACAATCCTAGCCATCCTCTTGGCTTTTTCATGGCCTTGGTGTTTTTCTTGCCAGTATACATTTGTTATTGTCTCTTGAATGACTTTCAAGTGAATTTTTGCACTGAAAGAACTTCCCAGCAGTCTGAGAAATCAAGCAGAAGAGATGGATGAGTAAAATATAGTAGAAACTATAGGATAAGTAGGAGAAGGCAATGGCACCCCACTCCAGTATTCTTGCCTGGAAAATCCCATGGACGGAGGAACCTGGTAGGCTGCAGACCAAGGGGTTGCTAAGAGTCGGAAACAACTGAGCGACTTCACTTTCCCTTTTCACTTTCATACATTGGAGAAGGAAATGGCAACCCACTCCAGTGTTCTTACCTGGAGAATCCCAGGGACAGGGGAGCCTGGTGGGCTGCCGTCTATGGGGTCGCACAGAGTCGGACACGACTGAAGCGATTTAGCAGCAGCATAGGATAGTACTAAGTGAAGCTTTGGTAGACATAATGTACCTACCAAAATAGCTAATCCCTGGAACCCTTGACTATGTTACCTTGCATCACAAAAGGGCCTTTGCAAATATGAATAAATTAAGGATTTTGAGATGGGGATATTGTTCTGGGTTATCTGGATTAACCCAAAATAATCACAAGAGACTTTATAGAAGAGGGATGCAGGAGAGTCAGAGTCAGGGTAGAGGAAAAAAGAGGTCTGAGTGATGTGGTCACAAGCCAACAAAGGCAAGTGCCTCTAGAAACTGAGCAAAGAACAGTAAGGAACTGATTCTCTCCTTAGAGCTTTCAGAAGGAATGCATAGCCCTGATGAACCTTTGATTTTAGCCCCATAAAACCAATTTTCAGGCTTTGTACCTCAAAAACTATAAAATAATAAATTTGTGTTGTATTAAGCCACTAAATTTGTGGCCATCTGTTACAGCAACAGGAGAAAACTACTGCAGGAGACCTGGGTTTGATCCCTGGATTGGGAAGACCCCTTGGAGAAGGGAACAGGAACCAACTCCAGTATTCCTTGCCTGGAGAATCCATGGACAGAGGACCCTGGCAGACTACAGTCCATGGGGTCACAAAGAGTCAGACATGACTAAGCGACTAACAGGAAACTAATACAGTAGTTTAATAATTAAAAAAAAAAAAAAAAAAAAAGCCCAGAGCTAGGGATCTGTCACAATCTAGCCCCTATCACATGTTTTTAGTTGTGTAATATCAGGAAAATTGCTTTACCTCAGTTTCCTTTCCTGTAAAGTAAAATTATACCTGCCTTACAGAGTCATTATGAAGACAGATGAAATCATTCATATGAGCATTTTGTAAAGTGTTTTGTGTTATGTAAACGTGAAGTGTAAAACTTTAACTTAAGGCTTTCTTAACAAGGGTTGGGTGTGGAATGAAGACATCCATCCTAATATGTTACATCATAATCATTCTCAATAACCAACATGTTATTTCAGAAGTGGTAGAAGTAGCCTACTGCTGGGATGGCCACCCAGCATACTTGTCACAAACTTCCCTCTATTAACCAAACTGGACATGGCTAACGGGCTTCCCTGGTGGCTCAGATGGTAAAGAATCTGCCTGCAATGCAGGGGACCTGGGTTCAATCCCTGGGTTGTGAAGATCCCCTGGAGAAAGGAATGGCTACCTACTCTAGTATTCTTGTCTGGAGAACTCCATGGAGGAGCCCAACAGGCTACAGTCCATGGGGTCACAAAGAGTCAGAGTCAACTGAGCAACTAACACACACACAACGGACTGCAACATTTTTTGTGCAAGAGCCAAGACACAGCCTTAGAATCCTTCTTAACCCACCTTTAGGAAGTTGCAATCAATAATCTAGAGCTGGTATAAAAGAAGAAATTTATTAAAATCCCTGACAGTGGTTTAGAAAGTTTGGTCCCTTGGCTAGCAGCACAAACACCCCCTGTGAACTTGTTAGTAACCACAGATCCACAGGTCCACCCCAGGCCTACTGAGTCAGAACCTACATTTTAACAAGATCCCCAGGTGATCCCCATGAGTGAGAGGATCTCTTCTGCAGTGTTAAATTCCAGTTACACAGTTACTACTGTGATCTGAAGCAAAGTGTCTAAATCATTGAAGCTTTAGTTTTCTCATCAGTAAAGTGGAGAATATCACTCACTTCATTGGGTCGTTAACAGAATTACAAAGGCTGCATATAAGGCATTTTGCACAGTGCCTGCCAACAAATAGTCGGTGAACATTACCTCTTTTCAGTTTCATTTGCACCATCTGCAGCTGCTAACCATACTACACATCTATTCAGTGTTGCTGGAGCCACTTTGAGTGGACGCTTTCCAAAGCCATCCATGCCCAGGAGAGGGGAGTTGGGGCGGTAGGGGGCAGGGGGCAGGAACACTGTCAGCAATGCCATCTCCAAATACGCGAGGTATCATACTTTTTGCAACACCGAGAAAACCTCGGATGGTCTCCTTGGTTTCAGATCTCTGCACTTGGCTCTACTGGAAACCGTGTGCTGGAGTCTAGACACAGCCATGGAGTCTGGCGACCTGTGGGTGGGAGCGAGGGCCAGAATTCCTGCGGAGCTGCTCTGGGCCCCAGCCCTCTATCTTAATCTCCTTCTGAACTTTCCACCTGCTGCCGTTCTCCTTGCAGCAGCACCGCAACCCACCAGCGGGTGCCCGGTTGCACCCTGGCCCGCAGCCGCCGCCGCCGCAACCCCTTCCCGCGGGACCGAAGGCTGGGCGGGGGCGCGGCGGGGGCGGAGCTCGGCGTCCTGCTGCTGCTGCTGCTGCTGCTGCCGCCGCCGCCGCTGCCGCCGCCGCCGCCGCCGGTGCTTCGGCTGCCGCTGCCTGCGCTCCTGCCGCCGCTGCCTGCGCTCCTGCCGCCCCTTCCTCGGATGCTCCTGCAGGGCAGCGCTGCCTGGCGAGGACAGAGGGGCGCAGCCCGGGCCTGACGGACGAGCAGTCGGGCACGTGAACTCCCACCTCCAGTTTGGCTCAGTGCCGGGCGGCGGCGGCTGCAGTCCCGGAGTGGGGGTGGCCCCCGCGGTCTCCGCCCGGCTCCTGCGCGCCACCTCTGCTCTTTGCATAGTAATTTCAGTTCCTGCTAGCACCCGTCTCCTTCCCGGAACAGGTCTGAAAAGGACCGCCGCTCCCGAGCCCGCTGAACCATCGGTGTGGCGCCGGGAGCCGCTGCGTGTGATATGCGACGGGAAGCCCTCGCCAAAGCGCAGGCAGCAGCCCCGCCACGCCGGAGAGAGCCGGGCAACAGCAGGTAGGTGACCGGCAGCCGCGGGAGGAGACGCCCCCCGCGCCACCTCTGCCCATCTTGCAACCCTGGGAGACCACAGCTTTGCGGTGTGCTCGGTACTGATGGGCGATGGATTCGGTCCCACATTTTGCCAGGTGATCCTTTTTGCCTGTTGCTCTCGTTCCCATCCCGTCCTGAGCTCCAGGAGGTGCAGCCTTTCTCGCAGGTGATGAATTTCTCGGCAAGGTCATTGCTTCCTTAGGCTCTGGCTTTGAAGGTAAACCGACGAAGACGCCTGTTGTTCTTGTTCTTGGGAGAGGGGGATTTGCAATCAGGTCTGCATACTGTGAATATCCAAATAGGGGTGCGTGTGTGTGTGTGTGTGTGTGTGTGGCAATACTACACAGGCATTTTTCTCATTTTCCTACATTTACTCCGTTTAAGGTCAGCATACTATCGTTATATACATGCGTTTATATGCGCGTGTATACACACATTACATATATAGTTTTTCTTGAGATACGCAGAGAGAGAAGGGCAGGCAGAGGTTGATAAAGAGAAATCATTGTAGAGACCTGTTCAGTATCTAGAGGTGAACTTTGGAACCACATTAAATCAGGGTAGACTAGAGGCTATAAACAGTTCTTTGGAGATGGATTTTAGAAAAGAAATCACTGAAAAACACTGTCAACCAATACACACAAAAGATCCGTACGCCATCCAGGCAGATCGAAAAGATACAGGCAAAATTTCAGACGCAACAATGGGCAGTGAAAGAGTGGGGGGAAAAAGAGAGGGGAAGAATTTAGACACGGGAAAGTGATTTTGCCTGGTAGGAAGGCAGCAAAGTCTGGTCAGGTTTAAAGGGCTTTTTAGAGGGGCCTTGGGAGAAATCTTGGTTTGGGGTGTAGGTAGTTCAAGGTTAAGATGATGTAAATGTCCTAAGAGCAACATAGGTAGTGGGGAAAAGGCAATGGTTTGGAGGGGGAGGGGAGAAAGGAAGCTCTGAAAGTCATCAAGAAGCAACCACCTTTATTAAGGTATCCTCTTTTTCCTGTTAAGGCAATACCTTGGATATGCTCTATCTATTAATAAATATTTTTCACACCACATTTGTTAAAGATCCATTGGATCATGTTTTCATTTTGTTTTTGCAAAGAATCTGGGTCATGGTGGGACTGGAGGAAACTGAAGTGTTTACAACACCAGCAAGATTTGGAGAGAGAGTTGATTAAGGCTTTAGCTTCATGAAATATTTACACATCTCTTGCGTGGGCTTTTGTTTGCTCTTGTTGGTACTGCTGCATATTTTACTTTGATAATGCTTTGAGTGTACTTCTCCTGAATGTGCTTATTTTCCAGTTATAAACTCTTCTTTCTTTTCCATTGTGTTCACCACTGGCCTGCCCTGAGTAGCAGCTGTGGGAATAAAGATACATGAGTCACAGCATAAAGAAGAAAATCTTCTCAGTTGCTATCTGGAAATGGCAAGAGTTTGTATTAGAGAATATTCTTTTCAAATAGGATCGCAAAGAACATTTTTCAACAGCTTTGCTGCTTTTAGTATGTTGGCAGGGTGGGGGGTAGGTTGTTGATTCATAAACAGAAAAAAAAGTAGTAATTGCCATGGCAAGCCTGGATGTTATATCACTGGAATTTATTTTGGAAATAGTGCAAAGGAACTTATGAAGATCCATGCAGAATGTGTGTGTGAGACTTCACCTAATCACTAACTAGACTAATGAAAATGATGAGGACAAAATCGAAAGTACATAGCTTCATGTGGGAAATGGAGATCTGAGGCATGGTCAGAACCCCCAACTGGAGGTCAGGGTGGGTTCCAACCAGCAGCTTTAAAATCTGAGTGATTTTTTTTAAATTGCCTCAGTACACTTGCCCAATATACTTAATTATTTGTCCCTTCAAAATACCCTTGTTTGTGCCCTAAATAA
The DNA here is from genome assembly GCF_054371585.1 of Giraffa tippelskirchi. NCBI lineage: Eukaryota > Metazoa > Chordata > Mammalia > Artiodactyla > Giraffidae > Giraffa > Giraffa tippelskirchi. The sequence continues at coordinate 75,306,480 of NC_137275.1, read as the reverse complement.
AGTTGAAAGAATGTATTGGACACAGCTATCCTTCACTATATGAATTTCCAGTCACAAAATCTGCACCCTTCAGGGAAACACTAAAATCATGGTCATAGAATCATAAAGTCATGAATGATTGGCCTTGGAGGGTCAAGACACACAATTCCAGTCCCAGATCACACTCAAGCTTTTTCAGTGGCCGTTCTTTATGCGGTCACTTGTTGATTTATTTATGCCTTCTCCATGTTTTTATCCTGAATTCAACATGGCCCTAGATTGTAGAATAGAAGAGTCTCAGCCTGTAAAACTTGGGAGGGAGGGAGGGAGGAAGAGCTAGTTAAGTGCTCTGATGGGGAGAGCACAGGGTGCTATGAAAGTCACATTGTGGGAGAGGAGAGGAATAAGGACAGTTCCCAGGGATTTGAAGGATGAGGAACTAGCCTGGTAAAGAAGACAAAGAAGGGCATTCCTTGTATAGGGACCAAAATATACAGAGACCCAAGAAGAACAAGTAGTTCTAGGTGGCTGAAAAACTGAGGAGATGAAGATGGAAAGATGGGGATAGAGAAGGAAGTGGATCCATCTTCAAACTGAAGTCCAGAAGAGCTGTTAACTCATTTAATCCAGACGAGTTAGGTAAATACATTCATACTGAGGCTCTGTGTTGTTCACATTACCCAAGTTTATCTCTTTTAAATGTCTAGAAACCATATTTACCTGAATTTATAATAGCCTGATTAAAAGGGAGATACGTCATTGAGAAAGTCAGAAGTTTCTGTGCCTAAATTTCTTCATCCATTAAATGTCTACCACCTACTGTGGATATTGTGAAAATAAAAGAGAATGAGGGAATGGAGATTTGAGTTTTACAGAAATTCAGGGAATCTTATCTTTTGACCAGCAGTACTCAGGGCAAAAGAATGGAAAATACTGTATATTCCAAGCATTTAATTGTCCCAGATGACTCCAAAAGGCAAAAAAAAAAAAAAAAAGTAATGCAAGAAAAGTCAGAGGCCAATGGCCACAGATAATTATAAATTTTTTTAAGTAAAGGAAATATATATAGCAGTCCCAGAGTAATCAACTGGTCACAACTCACTGTGAGGTCAGATTACTGGGTCTGATAGCATTTTTATTTTCAAAGAACAAAATAGAGTAAAACAATAGAAGGGTGAATAAATATTGTGCTTGTAACAATATATGTGTGTATATATATATATATATATATATATATACACACACACACACACACATTGGACTATGGTAAAATGGATATCATACCATACATCGTTTTAAAAAGTCTGAAAGCTACTGCTTTAAATGATACAAAGAAGAGATGCTTCCAGTTTGCAAGTCACCTAAATATCTACTACACAAGCATTTACACCATATTCTGAATAGCAATCAGAATATAGGGCTTCCCTTGTAGCTCAGTCAGTAACGAATCTGCCTGCAATGCAGGAGCCCTGGGTTTGATCCCTGGGTTGGGTAGATCCTCTGGAGAAGGAAATGGCAACCTACTCCAGTATTCTTGCCTGGAGAATCCCATGGACAGAGGAGCCTGGTGGACTACAGTCCATGGGATTGAAAGAGCCAGACCCAGCTTAGTGACTAAACCACTAAATAGCAAACTTGTCTTGAGAAAGGCAAGGCATCATAATTTACCAGTAAACTCATGGCAGTAAAGTCAGAAGACAGGGAGATCCTTGGGAACTGAATTAATTTAGAAAAGTTCAAAGTGGAGGTAGAACTTAAGGTAGTTTATGAAAGATGGGTGGATCTGGGTGGGCAGTGAGGAAGGGATGGTGATATAGGAGAAGGAAGTAAAAAAGGAGCTGGGGATATGTGAGATTTATTTTAAAATCATTTAAAAAAGAAAAAAAAATGAGTATCAAGGTGAGGGGAGAAAATAACAGCAGAATTTCTGTTTAGACTAAAATACGACTCGAAAATTGTTATTTTTTTTTTCTATCTAAGGTTTCTTTTCTCAGTCCTACTACTTTAAGAAATCTAGACAGAAAGGCCATAACGTCAGTCACTTATCTGTTATTTTCTGCCATATTTTTTATTTCTTTTGCAATAATTTACTGGCTAAGCCTTGCTTCAGATGAATTTAATAGTTGAACTACTGAAATTATATGACACACCACAATATAGCATGATTATTTCATTTCTCAGAACACAAATATAGTCTTTGGCACAGAGGGGCAGGGGTGATCAAGTGATTGTCTTACATGGAGCAAACCCTGCTTCTGTTTTCAACACTCTTCTTTCTTGAGTGCCTTATAGGTGTAGCGTCCCATGCTTGTCACTGGCAGTTCTGTGAGGGTGAATCAGTCCACCTGATACTCAGAATCCCAAAAGAAAGGGCAGAAACTGCCAGACTTTCTTTTACAGTTGCTCTGTGACTTGTCCATCATTTTAACTAAATTTGTAAATATATCTGTATGCATTTTGAGAAATTAACATCTACTGTAGCTAAACAGTTATTTTAAGAAGATAAAATCAGAGAAGAAAGTGTGTTATGTGTGTTTCTGAAAACTTTTGGTGGGCTTCTCTGAGCTCTTGCTGTCTTTCCTAAGCAATAAGACAATCTTAGGAATTTGATATCCTCTTGAATAAACCTGTACCTTTAACCAAAAGAACCATTGCCAGTTAAAAATAGAGCCTCATGGGCTTCAATTAGTTGATTTGGAAGGCAATCAAATATGGAAATTCACTTTTTGTAAATATGTCTCGGACTTCTCTTTCATCTTTCTCCACTTCAGAATGTTTACATTAGTGATAATCTAACTTTTTTGCATGCGTCAAGTCTGGGATAATAAAAACATGTAGAGGCTGCATTTGAGTTGAAAAGGCATTTGTTAAATTTCATGGAGGAGGACATAAATACATACATATATATACATACTGTTACAATTCAAAGTACTGTCTTGAATGCCAGTGAGAAAAATTTTCACAGCTTTTGATCTGGGCACGTTACAGTTGGCAATACAATATAGCAGCTTTCTAATTTTACATACCTGTAATTAGACTGACAGCTTTATTTTGAAGCTAGCAGCATAACTGAGGGCCCAAATTATTATTTCCAGTCAGCAATAACTGACTCTTAGCTGGAGGGTTAGATGCTGTGACCTAGGGAATCTGAATCTGTAGGTAGGGCTTAGAAATCTGTATTCTGTAATAGTTAACAAAGGACTTCAATAGTCAGTTGTGGACACTCCTGTTTAGGGTCCAGCCTTTACTTATAAGGAAGAGGAAAGATTACATATGAGTCCCAGAGAAGTTAGTAAATTTTCCTAAACCACTGGGGCAAAACAATCTAGACCTCTGCTTTCTAGTTCACTGATTCTTTGCAAAGGGGAGGAGGAGCAGGACCTGAAGTGAGGGTCTGAAGGGCTCCTGAGTGGTAGGGGGAGGGAAATCCAATTACTCCTGCCTCCTTCTTCCTGGATTGTGAGTCAGTACAGTGATCTCTGTCTCAAGGGTCTAATGAGGCAGAAAAATTTTGAGGATCTACTGTGTGATCTGAGACCAGGCACTTTCTTGGCCTCACAAATCAGATTCAATTTTAAAATGTTAATTCTTGGGTCCTAACCCTCGTAGATCCCCAAGCCATCCCCAGGAAGATTGCTTTAGTCAGTAGTCACAGCCTGTGACACTAGCAGAACCAAGCAAATCCTGAAAAAACTCAAGACTAGAGAGTGAAAATCTGTAAAGTCACAAGCGCCTTGAGGGACCACAGGACTGTTGGTAATTCAATAATGGAAAGCTGGACAGAGACCTCCAGAGCTACTTAAAAAATCACATTTGCATCTACTAATTTTCTGGAGGGAAAAGAGTTAGAGAGAATACATTTTTCCTTTTTTTTTTTTTTTAAGCCTGAATTGCAAATAGTCCAACAAAGTAAGAGATCTATTTTAGGGGGTATTAATCAAGATGGTTTATGTGGATAGATTCTTGATTGTTTTTTTCAGGATATTGACTTCTAAGTAGACTCAAATTAAGCTAACCATATTGTGTCTATGGGAGACTCTTTCTTTATAACATAAAACTTGGAGTAAATGAAATGCCTGAGGGAGCTAACTGTGTTCAGTATATTTTCTGAGCAATAAGAGCATCTTTTTGTTTGAATTCTTGTTGAAATTTTTTCTGAAATCTAATACCCTATGCTTGTGTGTCTGCCTTAATAAGGACAATATGGCAAATATTATCAGGATTCAGAATTTTTCATTGCCTCTGGGTTTTTATTCTGAATTATATCTGTGTAGGACAGGGCTGCTGAATATAACATAGGATTTTTGAACTGTTTTTTATTAATTCCGATGCAAGTGTGTTTTCTCATGATGTACTTTAAAAATTTTTGTCGTTCAAAAATGCAAAAGATATTTGATTCATTGTGGGTTTTACTTTGTTGGACTTTGGTCTTTGCTTTTACCGTTACATCATCTTGGAACGCTTATTTCTTCATCTGAAATTAGTTTCTCAATCACCTCAAAACATGGTTTAAAGCTCAATTAATTCAGCAAACTCTCCATGCTTCTTTAGACCTGTTTCTAACTACTATTTTATACATGAATTTGTAATTTATCCTTACTTGTGTTATTCTCTAAGCATGCCTTCCTTTGAATCCTATAAATGATTTCTCCTTGAAATATGCAAGAAAAAAATGAAGTGACTAGAATTTTAATGCTAATGAGAATTTTAATCAGAGCTAAGGTTAATAAATCGATGTACATTTCCCCCCTGCATCCTTGAATGAGTAAAAATTGCTTATGACAGATGGGTGTGGAGGACTGGTCTTGTTTTCGTGTTGAACAAGTTCTGAAAGCAGTCAAAGAACAGAAAGAAATCTGTCAGTGTCAGGGTCAGGGGCTAAGCTCTGACTCAGTGAAAATGCCTCTGCCTTTTCCTTTCACTTGGGGGATTATTTCTTGTCTGCATATGTAGATTCTCAGAGCAGGAGAATCCTTTGTCATGAGCATCTGAGGGGCCTGGTGTGCTTCACTTAAACTGCTCAGACAGGTTTGAGGATGTATATGTGTGCTGTGTATGTGTGTGCTAAGTTGCTTCAGTCAGATTCTTTAGTGCTGAGCCACTGCGGAAGCTGAGAATGTAGGTACTAGATCAGAAATTGAAAACTGGCCAGCAGGAAGATCATGTTCTATCTGATCTGCAGGTATCTCTTTTTAATTAAGCCAATATTTAAAAATAAGAAGATCTGCTATAAAAATGAAACACCAACCCACACTCTCTAAGCCAGAGTAACAGTATGTGCCTTTATTACACTTCAGTCCTTATTACACTTCAGTCTTTATTACACTTCAGACCCTACCGCTCCCTATTGTCTCCCTGAAACTGAAACTGCGTATAATCTCTTGTACTCAACAGCTTCCCTTAATTGAGCGAGCTATAAATCTCAAAAAGGACAGAATGATCTCTGTTTGTTTCCAAGGCAAACCATTCAATATCACAGTAATCCAAGCATATGCCCCAACCAGTAACGCTGAAGAAGCTGAAGTTGAACGGTTCTATGAAGACCTCAAGACTTTTTAGAACTAACACCCAAAAAAGATGTCCTTTTCATTATAGGGGACTGGAATGCAAAAGTAGGAAGTCAAGAAACACCTGGAGTAACAGGCAAATTTGGCCTTGGAGTACAGAATGAAGCAGGGCAAAGACTAATAGAGTTTTGCCAAGAGAAGGCACTGGTAATAGCAAACACCCTATTCCAACAACACAAGAGAAGACTCTACACGTGGACATCACCAGATGGTCAACACCGAAATCAGATTGATTATATTATTTATAGCCAAAGATGGAAAAGCTCTAAACAGTCAGCAAAAACAAGACCGGCAACTGACTGTGGCTCAGATCATGAACTCCTTATTGCCAAATTCAGACTTAAATTGAAGAAAGTAGGGAAAACAACTAGACTATTCAGGTATGACCTAAATCAAATCCCTTATAATTATACAGTGGAAGTGAGAAACAGATTTAAGGGACTAGATCTAATAGACAGAGTGCCTGATGAACTATGGATGGAGGTTCTTGACATTGTACAGGAGACAGGGATCAACACCATCCCCATGGAAAAGAAATGCAAAAAAGCAAAATGGTTGTCTGAGGAGGCCTTACAAATAGCTGGGAAAAGAAGAGAAGCCAAAAGCAAAGGAGGAAAGGAAAGATATTCCCATCTGAATGCAGAGTTCCAAAGAATAGCAAGGAGAGATAAGAAAGCCTTTCTCAGTGATCAATGCAAAGAAATAGAGGAAAACAACAGAATGGGAAAGACTAGAGATCTCTTCAAGAAAATTAGAGATACCAAGGGAACATTTCATGCAAAGATGGGCTCGATAAAGGACAGAAATGGTATAGACCTAACAGAAGCAGAAGATATTAAGAAGAGGTGGCAAGAATACACAGAAGAACTATACAAAAAAGATCTTCCCGACCCAGATAATCACAATGGTGTGATCACTCACCTAGAGCCAGACATCCTGGAATGTGAAGTCAAGTGGGCCTTAGAAAGCATCACTACGAACAAAGCTAGTGGAGGTGATGGAATTCCAGTTGAGCTATTTCAAATCCTGAAAGATGATGCTGTGAAAGTGCTGCACTCAATATGCCAGCAAATTTGGAAAACTCAGCAATGGCCACGGGACTGGAAAAGGTCAGTTTTCATTACAATCCCAAAGAAAGGCAATGCCAAATAATGCTCAAACTACCACACAACTGCACTCATCTCACACACTAGTAAAGTAATGCTCAAAATTCTCCAAGCCAGCCTTCAGCAATACGTGAACTGTGAACTTCCAGATGTTCAAGCTGGTTTTAGAAAAGGCAGAGGAACCAGAGATGAAATTGCCAACATCTGCTGGATCATCGAATAAGCAAGAGAGTTTCAGAAAAACATCTATTTCTGCTTTATTGACTATGCCAAAGCCTTGGACTGTGTGGATCACAATAAACTGTGAAAAATTCTTCAGGAGATGAGAATACCAGACCACCTGACCTGCCTCTTGAGAAACCTGTATGCAGGTCAGGAAGCAACAGTTAGAACTGGACATGGAACAAGAGACTGGTTCCAAATAGGAAAAGGAGTACGTCAAGGCTGTATATTTTCACCCTGCTTATTTAACAGAGTACATCATGAGAAACGCTGGGCTGGAAGAAGCACAAGCTGGAATCAAGATTGCTGGGAGAAATATCAATAACCTCAGATATGCAGATGACACCACCCTTCAGGCAGAAAGTGAAGAGGAACTAAAAAGCCTCTTGATGAAAGTGAAAGAGGAGAGTGAAAAAGTTGGCTTAAAGCTCAACATTCAGAAAACTAAGATATGACATCTGGTCCCATCACTTCATGGGAAATAGATGGGGAAACAGTGGAAACAGTATCAGACTTTATTTTTTTGGGCTCCAAAATCACTGCAGATGGTGATTGCAGCCATGAAATTAAAAGACACTTACTCCTTGGAAGGAAAGTTATGACTAACCTAGCTGCTGCTGCTGCTGCTGCTAAGTCACTTCAGTCGTGTCCGACTCTGTGCGACCCCATAGACAGCAGCCCACCAGGCTCCACTGTCCCTGGCATTCTCTAGGCAAGAACACTGGAGTGGGTTGCCATTTCCTTCTCCAGTGCATGAAAGGGAAAGGTGAAAGTGAAGTTGCTCAGTTGTGTCCAACTCTTAGCGACCCCATGGACTGTAGCCTACCAGGCTCCTCCATCCATCGGATTTTCCAGGCAAGAGTACTGAAGTGGGATGCCATTGCCTTCTCCAATGCCCAACCTAGATAGCATATTAAAAAGCAGAGACATCACTTTGCCAACAAAAGTCCGTCTAGTCAAGGCTATGGTTTTTCCAGTAGTCGTGTATGGATGTGAGAGTTGGACTGTGAAGAAAGCTGAGTGCCGAAGAATTGATGCTTTTGAACTGTGGTGTTGGAGAAGACTCTTGAGAGTCCCTTGGACTGTAAGGAGATCCAACCAGTCCATCCTAAAGGAGATCAGTCCTGAGTGTTCATCGGAAGGACTGATGTTGAAGCTGAAACCCCAATACTTTGGCCACCTCATGCGAAAAGTTGACTCATTGGGAAAGACCCTGATGCTGGGAAGGATTGGGGGCAGGAGGAGAAGGGGACGACAGAGGATGAGATGGTTGGATGGCATCACCAACTCGATGGACATGGGTAGACTCCGGGAGTTGGTGATGGACAGGGAGGCCTGGCGTGCTGCGATTCATGGGGTCGCAAAGAGTCGGACACGACTGAGCGACTGAACTGAACTGAACTGATAGATACTGAGTTCTCAAAGCCTGAACTAGATGTTTTCTGAGTACCACTGAGCTCTCCAGTGCTCTGAGTGTGTTCATGAAATTGATGGGATTCTACAGAGTAGAGAGATTATTGTGCAGTGTGTAGTTAATTCCTATACACTCTCATGAGAATCTAAACAGTTCTCATCATCAAAATATGTAGATTCTGTGAAAGGGTAATGAATGCAAACTCAGTTGACCTGGTCTGTTAAGAACAGACTAGTGGAAGTTTTTGTTTGCTTACATGCTTTTTATGGTACCACATTGCAAAATACAAAACAAAGAAGCAAAAAGTTAGATCAGTTATCAGTTTTACATTGGATTGCTTTATGTATTGAAGTACAGTTGAATTATAATATTGTGTCAGTTTAAGGTATACAGTAAAGTGATTCAGTTGTATATATGTGTGTGTGTGTGTGTGTGTGTGTGTGTGTGTGTGTGTGTGTGTGTGTGTATTCCTTTTCAGATTCTTTACCCTTCTAGGTCATTACAAAATATTCAGTATAATTCCCTGTGCTATATAGTAGGTCCTTGTTGGTTCAGTTCAGTTCAGTTCAGTTACTCAGTCGTGTCCGACTCTCTGCGACCCCATGAATTGCAGCACGCCAGGCCTCTCTGTCCATCACCAACTCCCGGAGTCTACCCAAACCCATGTTCATCGAGTCGGTGATGCCATCCAACCATCTCATCCTCTGTCGTTCCCTTCTCCTCCTGCCCCCAACCCTACCCAGCATTAGGGTCTTTTCCAATGAGTCAACCCTTCGCATGAGGTGGCCAAAGTATTGGAGCTTCAGCTTCAACATCAGACCTTCCAATGAATACCCAGGATTGATCTCTTTTAGGATGGATTGATTGGATCTCCTTGTAGTCCAAGAAACTCTCAAGAGTCTTCTCCAACACCACAGTTCAAAAGCATCAATTCTGCGGCGCTCAGCTTTCTTCACCGTCCAACTCTCACATCCATACATGACCACTGGAAAAACCATAGTCTTGACTAGACGGACTTTTGTTAGCAAAGTAATGTCTCTGCTTTTAAACATGCTATCTAGGTTGGCCATAACCTTCCTTCCAAGGACTAAGCGTCTTTTAATTTCATGGCTGCAGTCACCATCAGCAGTGATTCTGGAGCCCAAAAAAGTAAAGTCTGACACTGTTTCTACTGTTTCCCCATCTATTTCCCATGGAGTGATGGGACCAGATGCCATGATCTTAGTTTTCTGAACGTTGAGCTTTAAGCCAACTTTTTCACTCTCCTCCTTCACCTTCATCAAGAGGCTCTTTAGTTCTTCTTCACTTTCTGCCATAAGGGTGGTGTCATCCACATATCTGAGGTTATTGATATTTCTCCCGGCAATCTTGATTCCAGCTTGTGTTTCTTCCAGCCCAGTGTTTCTCATGATGTACTCTGCATATAAATTAAATAAGCAGGGTGACAATCTACAGCCTTGACGTACTCCTTTTCCTATTTGGAACCAGTCTGTTGTTCCATGTCCAGTTCTAACTGTTGCTTCCTGACCTGCATACAGGTTTCTCAAGAGACAGGTCAGATGGTCTGGTATTCCCATCTCTTTCAGAATTTTCCACAGTTTATTGTGATCCACACAGTCAAAGGCTTTGGCATAGTCAATAAAGCAGAAATAGATGTTTTTCTGGAACTCTCTTGCAACAAAAGAGTCCAAAATGCAGTACTTGGATGCAATCTCAAAAACGACAGAATGATCTCTGTTCGCTTCCAAGGCAAACCATTCAATATCACGGTAATCCAAGTCTATGCCCTGACCATTAACGCCGAAGAAGCTGAAGTTGAACGATTCTATGAAGACCTACAAGACCTTCTAGAACTAACACCCCAAAAAAATGTCCTTTTCATTATAGGGGACTGGAATGCAAAAGTAGGAAGTCAAGAAACACCTGGCGTAACAGGCAGGTTTGGCCTTGGAGTACAGAATGAAGCAGGGCAAAGGCTAATAGAGTTTTGCCACGAGAACGCACTGGTAATAGCAAACACCCTATTCCAACAACACAAGAGAAGACTCTACACGTGGACATCACCAGATGGTCAACACCGAAATCAGATTGATTATATTCTTTGCAGCCAAAGATGGAGAAGCTCTATACAGTCAGCAAAAACACGACCGGGAGCAGACTGTGGCTCAGATCATGAACTGCTTATTGCCAAATTCAGACTTAAATTGAAGAAAGTAGGGAAAACCACTAGACCATTCAGGTATGACCTTGTTGGTTAGCTTTATATATTTTTAATGCACCATGTCTTTGTTTTATACACAACTCTTTCTGTAGACACTACACATGTGTAGCCTCCTGAAAGCCCAAAGCATATCTCAAGCTTTCAATGGATGGTGTGTTCTGTTTGGTAGACCGGGCAGTTGAGAATAAACTGTCAGGGGTGGTGTTGACTTGTATCCCAGTTTGTGACTGTGCCTGTGCAACTGAGGAAGGGTCATCTAATGATGGTAGTGATTCCAACCCATGGCTACAGCGGCCCAAATCCCTGTGCAGTCTGACCACTACACTGTGTGGAACTGCTCTGTTAATATGGCTGAAAATGAAGTGACCCTGTCAGTGTTGATTTATTCATGTTGCAAATAAAAGCAAATGCCCTTTGGAGACAACAGGCAGAAAACGCAGGCAGATCCCTGAAGTAGAGAAAGCTCTTCCCAGCTCTGTGAAATCGCTCCTACTTTCTCAACTTCAGCTGCCACTCTCCTTCCTCATGCACACTTCATGCCTGCCACCCCCACATCGTGCCTCCCACTTTACTTCTAAAAACATCCTCGCACCTAATTATTAATCCCAAAGTGTCGGTGCTTCAACAGCTTCACTCCAAGAAGACAATGCTGAGAATAGTATCAATGGAAGCCAACAGAGGACATGGTGCCACATCGACTGTATGCTTCTTTTGGACAGAGTGTATTTCCTTCTAGAATATTGTCTAAGTTTCATAGGCATCATATCCTCTGAAGTATATTGATAATATATACAAAACCAGAAGTGTACAGTGACTTAAATTGACTTACACTGAAACTTTTATGTTCTCTTATGAAACTATCCTCCTTTTCCCCTGGTGGTTATTTTGACATTTAAAATTGCAGTGATGAGCTTTTAAAGATCATCCCTCTGGGGTTTGTGGCTTTTGAGTGCTGGGTCCAGGTCTCAAGAGGGATGATAAAAGTTAGTAATCTGAATTGGACTGGGTTGAGGATACATCAGTACTTCCGTTTGGTAAATCAAATAAAAACATTCTTCAGACTGGAAATAGGAATTCATTTAGGAGCTGAAGTACAGAATGTGAGAAGGAATTGGCAGAAGGCCTTGATTTAAGGAAGACAGATGTTTGGATCATTTAGTAAGTTGGATGTTGAGTACTTTATAAGTAAGACCCTGTGCTATGTGCTAGGGATTCAGAGTTGGATAAAACGTAGTCTGAATTCTCAAATAATTCCCAGACTACTGCATTAGATAAATTTATTGATAAATGTGGCCTAGCAAAGTGACAGTGGGCTCTTTTCCTGGTCAGAATCTCCAGGAATTTCCCCAGTAGCCTAACAACCAGGCTCCTTTCACAGTCCCAACCACACACACCCCCGTGGCTCCCTCTTCCTTACTTAGGCCCTAGTGATTCAGACATGAAAACTGGAAGTCTTTCCCCCCACTGTACTTCATGAATTTGAAAATAAAAATGTAGACACATGTATTTTCAACTTTATCCTGCTAAAAACAACTAAGAAACAGAGGATCACAAGAGTGACCAGGATGGGGTAGATAGAAGATCAAGACATCTTCTAAGTTTCTGCTGGTGGCTAGTCTGAATACTGTAGGGAGTTTCCTCCCCATGAGTACATAAGAAACTCTGTGTAACTCCATCCCCTCTCTTTTTTTTCTATTCAGGAAAATATCTACAAATGCAAGTGAGGTGAATGAGAGTAACATTATTATAGAAGTGACTTTATTATCGAGATCAGCATAGTTGACATTAGAGAGAACTGCTTTAATTATTCTTTTAATAAATCATTTACTGTCATTGATACTTTATCTTTGCTCATAAACTGTTTGTGATACACTAGTGAATTATTAGATGGTTTAAAGGTCATAGTTTTAGAGTATTGCTTAGATTCTCAGGGATCACGTCCACCCTGGGGGGATGACTTTGAGTCAGATCATTGCTGGGTTGTGTACCCACTTCAGGGTATTGGAAATACCTGGCTGTTTTCACAGTTGCTTGGCAAAATGCCTCATACCCTCGTGCTGTCTTTTGTTTCTAAGGTGGCACTCATCACTTTCCCCTGGTTTTCCTCTCCAGAGTTAGGACGCTGGAAGTTCAGATAGTAATCCATGTCTCTGCAAAACCCTGGTGAATGAGCCCATCTCTGTGTTTGCTCCTACATGCAGAACTTCCTAGCCTTGTTGCCTAGAAGGTAGTAGTGCAGGGAGAAGGGGGACGGTACCTGGATTACAGAACTAATGATGAGTGGAGAGAACAAAAGGCCAGCCAGACACAAGAGAGAAGAGGAATTGTGGGATAAATAGGAGCAAGAGACCAAAGGACCCACTCAAGCCACTTTGTCATCTTGGTTCCGGGGCACGAGAGAATGGAATACATTTCTTTTTATCTATTTGCTTTCCACTGTAAGGAAACTAAACATGAGCAGATTATGTTGTGCTTAGTCACTCAGTCATGTCTTACTCTTCGCGTCCCCATGTACTATAGCCTGCCAGACTCATCTGTCCAAGGGGATTCTCCAGGCAAGAATACTGGAGTGGGTTACCATGTCCTCCTCCAGGGGATCTTCCCAACCCAGGACTCGCACATGGCAGGTGGATTCGTTACCGTCTGAGCCACCAGGGAAGATTATAGGTTGGTATAATTAATGACCTCCAACTCTTTCAAAACTTCATTCTTTAGCTCATCTGCCAATAGCATCTGCTAAACCCATTTCTCATTTAAACAAATCTATGAGGTTTGGACTTCCCGGGTGGCTCAGTGGTAAAGAACCCACCTGCCCTTGCAGGAGATGTGAATTCAATCCTCGGGTCAGGAAGATCTTCTGGAGAAGGAAATGGCAACCACTCCAGTATTCTTGCCTAGGAAATCCCACAGACAAGGAGCCTGGCAGGTTACAGTTCATGGGTTTGCAATGAGTCGGACATGACTGGGCGACTACACAACAACAACATGAGGTTTGTATAATACTATTATCTCCCCATTTTGGAGAGGAGGAAACAGATTAAATAACATGCCCAAAGTCCCTCAGATACTAAGTGATGGAGCTGAGAATCCAGAGTTGTCTAACTTCAAAGTCTACACCCTTTACCACTATGCTATATACCTTGCAATATATTAATATGAACGTTATTAATACTGTGGGTCAAAATATGAGGAATGGACAGGATTTTACAGACTGCTTTTTCCTATCTCAGATTTCATTTGTGTTATTTAAAAAGCAAATGTGAAAGCTTCTAGATCAGTGATAAGTCATTCTATCAGCAAACAGGGTGAGCTCAAGTACAAACATTTTAAGTTAAAGCTTCATAAATCATAGTATAGGCAGAAAAATTGCAGAACAAAATGTCTTATCAGAATATCCAGGTGACACATATATTGTACAAACAACATGTCTTTGTTTCTTGAAAGAAAAACCAAATATATTGTACATAGTCACATGTTTACACATGTGCACATACACACATATAACAAGAAAGAAAACCAGGCAAGTCTGTGTTTAGCTTTACCTCTGGACTTTGGACCTAGAAACTATTTATAGAAGTAGTGTTTCCGTGATTGATGTTTTAATCACAGACAGTCATTTACTTATGAAAGTGAGCGATTCCTTATTATAGCTTGCCACTAAGTGTTCTAGTTGCAGACTGAGGATGAACAAAAGGTAATTTATGCACAGAAGGCCCATTTGAGACAAGTTTCTTCTTAAAACTCTATTTCTAATAAACTAATGGTGCTTGACAGGAGGATGAGTATACATAGATTTGTCTGTTTTGAACATGAAAATTCCTCCATGGGTTTAAAGTCATGATTTCTACTTTAATTTTTTAAGTATTAATAATAAGCAACTGATTTTTTCTAGTTAAAAATAAAAACAAAACAGAAGTCCCCTACAGGCACTAGGCTTATTGCTGGACTCTTACCATCAATCTGGAATGTCTTTACCACTTGGTATTGTTTCAAAACCCAAACCCTTTGTTTCAGAGTATGGCACAGTAGAATGCACTGCTTTTCAAAGTGCAAGAGATTTCTACCAGTGACCTGTGAGATGATCTTAGGTAGTATACATATTTACTTTGTATTGACTAGTTACAAATTTATCTTAATAGAAACATACTTAGAATAAATTTTAAAGTATATATTTTTAAATATGCTATATGAAAAATATATCACTGACACAACAAACCTGTGACTTTACAAGGTACCATTTCTTAAGGCTTGGCTAGTATTTTTAACTAGTGCACCGGTTACATTCAATTAAATGAAAAATATTAAGTAAAAAATCACTTAGATAAGAGGGCTTCCCTGGTAGCTCAGTTGGTAAAGAATCCACTTGCAATGCAGGAGACCCTGGTTTGATTCCTGGGTTGGGAAGATCTGCTGGAGAAGGGATAGGCTACCTATTCCAGTTTTCTTGGGCTTCCCTTGTGGCTCAGCTGGTAAAGAACCTGCCTGCAATGCAGGAGACCTGGGTTCGATCCCTGAGTTGGGAAGATCCCTTGGAGAAGAGAAAGACTACCCACTCCAGTATTCTGGCCTGAAGAATTCCATGGGGTCACAAAGAAAACTATTAAGTAAAATATTTTGTAAAGGAAAATATTAAGTGAAAAATCATTTAGATAAGAAGTACATAAAACAGAAATCATGAGAGAGGTACACAGATGTCACAATCTGTGCAGGTGGTATATGAAACCATGTCATTGCCCAAGGCATCTCAGATTCTCTCTAGATATGAGAAGGTTGGTCCAGAAATCCCTAGGATCAACTCTCTCTAAAGCCCAATTATTTTTAACAGGCTTCCATTTATTTCTTTATCCTTGGGCCCATTTTCTGAATTTTAAGTCTTTCAGCCTTTTCTGGATCTTAAAGATATCCTTCTTATCCGCCCCCCACCTCTGTCAGCACCAAGCACTCATACATTCATTTATTTATGCCAGGTACTCCTGAAACAAATATTCTATGGAGAACTTACATACTAGGTAATGTGGGCAAACAAGAAAGCTACGCAATTCTACACCCTTGACTTCATTCTTAAATGAGTATACATGTCTGTGGTTCCCACTAAAGTTAAAACCCTCAGAAACGCTGGACTTCCGTCATAATCTTTTATTTGTACTTCCTGAATGACTAAGAGATCCTCAAAGGAAAGTCCCTTCATTGATAAAAGCGCTTGATCAAGGCTCATATTACAAATTTAAAACATGTGCTGTGTAAATCCTGCATAGGATTATATATGAGAATAGACAAAAAGGACTCTATATTTCATAGCTAGAATGGTCTAATGCTTGGGCCATTTTGAACATGAAGGGAAAAATACAGTACTTTTTCTGTAGAGGGTAATACAGTTGGTTGCCTAGACATCTTTACAGGTCTGAGTGGAATGAGGAATTTTAACACATCAGGTGTTTTTTAATTCAGTGACATTGAGGGAGGAATTGAGTTTCGGCAGTCTTGACTGTTTTTCTGTATAATTTACCTCCAAACACATGATGCTTAGTCGCTTGTCGTGTCTGACTCTGCAACCCCATGGATTGTAACCCTCCATGCTGCTCTCTGTCCATGGAATTTTCCAGGCAAGAAGACTGGAGTGGGTTGCCACTTCCTACTCCAGGGGCTCTTTTCAACACAGGGATTGAACCTACATCTCCTGCACTGGTGGGTGGATTCTTCACCACTGAGCCACCTGGAAAGCCCAAACACATAATTATGGTATAACTATTATTATCACTATTTTTCTTTGAGAATTTGTCCTTGAGAAACATTCGAGAAAGTGTTGTAAAGCACCTGAGTGTGGTGAGTAGAAATTGTCACAAACATCTGTGTGATGTCAGTAGAGTTCTTTTATGCTTGCTAGCAATTCATAAGATTTTCCTATACTGGTAAAAGGATATAGCTGTGGTTTCCTGCTGGGGTTTCTATATAATAGTGAGAAAAGCGTCAGAGGATCAGTTCATTGTGGTCGTTCATGCACTGCTGTTCTTTTCTTTTTTGCAAAAAAACAGGAAGTTGAAGTTTACTCTTTACTCAGTTCAGTTATGTTTAATAAGAACTTATCCATGTCCTCCTCTATAGGAGGATATAAAGATGAAAAATGCCTTTAAAGACCATAAACTCTTAATATTAAGAAAAAGTAAAGAGGTTGATGCACATACATTGTGATTAAAAACTGTGAAATTGTTTTCAAAATTTTAATGTTTATGTTTTATCTTAGCATATATAAGATTCCAAGTGTCATATTGAAACATATTTTGAAGAAACAGCTAGTTAAAAACAGGTGGTTTTTAATGCTAGTAATTACACCAAAGTTCAAATTATAATAGTTTCTTAGTTCTTCTGTATTCTCTAGTGATAGCCCAAAATCTTGATTTCCTAGTCCAGTAATTTTGAGGGGAACTGGGCAGAAGAGCATAGTCCAAGTCCTTTTCTCAAAGACAAAGTAAAATGATGTACTTAGATTTAATAAATCAGTATGATTGCACTTAACACTATTATACATTTAAAAAGAAAGAAAGCTATGCACAAAAAGAATATTTGAAACCAAGTATGTATTCTGAATGGGGCTTCCCAGGTGGCTCGGTGGTAAAGAATCCGCCTTCCAATGCGGGAGAGGCAGGAAATGAGGGTTCGATCCCTGGGTTGGGAAGATCTCCTGGAGGAGGGAATGGCAACCCACTCCAGTATTCTTGCCTGGAAAATCTAATGGACAGAGAAGCCTGGTGGGCTACAGTCCATGGGGTTGCAAAGAGTCAAACATGACTGAGCGACTGAGTGTGCATGCACATGTATTCTGAATAAAAATGATTTAATGGAAATTGTATCAGAAAAGCAGTACTATATGGTACTGAGCACATGAAGAATTGATGCTTTTGAACTGTGGTGTTGGAGAAGACTCTTGGCAGTCCCTTGGACTGCAAGGAGATCCAACCAGTCCATCCTAAAGGAAATCAGTCCTGAATATTCATTGGAAGGACTGATGCTGAAGCTGAAACTCCAGTACTTTGGCCATGTGATGCGAAAAACTGACTCATTCGAAAAAGACCCTGATGCTGGGAAAGATTGAAGGCAGGAGGAGAAGGGGAGGACAGAGGATGAGATGGTTTGATGGCATCACCAACTCAATAGACATGAGTATGAATAAACTCCAAGAGTTGGCGATGGACAGGGAGGCCTGGCATGCTGCAGTCCATGGGGTCGCAAAGAGTTGGACATGAGTGAGCAACTGAACTGACTGACCACTATGGTGATATAGAATAATGGATTTAATTATAAACTTTAGACCTTGCACAATTGTGGGAGCTTATAGAAAAGTTTATGAAAAGTAGTTGCTTTTGCATCTGGTATTGGGTCTGAAGTCACCATAGGTTAACAGAGCTGGTGTGTGTTGTGTGTGTGTTAGTCAGCCATGTCTGACTCTTCGTGACCCTGTGGATTGTAGCCTGCCAGGCTCCTCTGTCCACAGAATTCTCCAGGTAAGAATACTGGAGTGGGTAGCCATTTCCTTCTCCAGGGGATGTTCCTGATCCAGGGATGGAATCCAGGTCTCCTGAATTGCAGGTGGCTGCTTTGCCATCTGAGCTACTAGGGAAGCCCTAACAGAGCTGGTAGTGGGAAGAAAAGCTGAATGTTAAGTGAGGACGGGCAAAGGCAGACTGGAAGCTATGTCGGACAACTGTCCCATCCAGCTCCAGTGATCTGGGAAAACTGTGGAAGGAGCTGGCAGTCTGTATTGCAAAGCTCTTCGTGCACCTGGCCCAGAAGGTGAAGATGGGGATCTGTGTGCTCAGTCATGTCCAACTCTTTGCAACCCCATGGACTGTAGTCTGCCAGGCTCCTCTACCCATGGGATTTTCCAGGCAAGAATACTGGAGCCGGTTGCCATTTCCTTCTCCAGGGGATGTGGATTTGGTGGGAGGCAAAGAACCACAACGTGGCTGCTACTTGACTTCACCAAGGTGAACTGGAAGATCTGTGCCCAGCACCTGTTGCACCACATTGCCCTCCTGAGAGTAGTAACACTACTGCTTCACTTCTGCCTTCCAAAGTTCACCTAGATTTCCTTGTAGCCAAGTGTAATGAAGAAACATTTAGAGAAGAGAATTCTGGAAATGGGTTTCCATCTAAGCTAAATTGGCAGCTGGTACAAAACCATCACAGAAACTAGTCAATAAATAGAGAAATGTCTAAGGTCAGACAGCCCCTTGTTTTTGAGTTCTGTGAGAATCCTTTAAACTGAAAGAATCAGATTCCAGTCTGCTCATGGATTATGTTTAAGACACTTTCTTCTATTTATACAAATTTTCTTCTGTATGCAACTATGAGTTGTTGGTTTACTTATACTCAAAGACTAAAGCTTCAAAAGTAGTATCTATAAAAACAAAAAAGTTCCTGGATTCATGTCACTTAAGCCACTGAGCTCATCACTTCAAAATATATATCATCTTGCAATGCAGAAGTTAATGAGATTAACTCAGCACATGGCTGAATGATGTAATGATGAACATATTTTCTGCCACAATAGATTCCAAACTCCATTTTTAGATTTCCGTAGGTGCTACAGAAGGTTCATATAATATAATGTTACAGAAAAGAAAAGGCTCATTTAGAGATAAGCTGCCTTCTCCACCTCTTTGCAACCCCATGGACTGTAGCCCACCTGGCTCTTCTGTCCATGGAATTCTCCAGGCAAGGATAATGGCATGGATAGCCATTCCCTTTTCCAGGGGATCTTCTCGACCCAGGGATCAAACCTGGGTCTCCTGCCTTGCAGGCAGATTACCATCTGAACCACCAGGAAAGCCAAATGTAGCATGTGTTATTTGCCTATTGTTGCAAATCTCTGAACTTGGGTTAGGGTGACAGTACATTATGTATACAAAGGTGGCTAAGATTTACATCAGTTGCTTCAGTCATGTCTGACTCTTTGAAACCATGTGGACTGTAGCATGCCAGGCTCCTCTGTCCATGAGAGTCTCCAGGCAAGAATACTGGAGTGAGTTGCCATGCCCTCCTCCAGAGGATCTTCACAACCCAGGGGTCAAACCTACATCTCTTGCATCTTCTGCACTGCAGGCAGATTCTTTACCACTGAGCCACTGGGGAAGCCCAAGATTTACTTTTTACCAAGAATAAATCTGTAATCTAGTGAGAGAGATAATAAAGAGATTCAAGTGAGGGAGAGGAGCAAGTGTTTAATGTGGGCTTAATATGGAAGTGGAAATATTCTGGTTCTAAAAAGAAGGAGTTTTAAAATTCTGTCCCACACTATGCATCTAGAATGACAAGGACAAAACAAAAACTTGACAATACCAAGTGTTGGCAAAGATGTGGTATAACTGGAACTCTCACATGTCACCAGTGGGAATACAAAATGGTACAGTGACTATGGAATGTATTTTGGCAGTTGCTTATAGAGTTAAATATTCAGTTACCCCATGACCTGGCACCTCTACTCCTATTAACTTAAGTGAAATTAAAACCTACAGTAACCCAAAGATCGATTTCTAGTGGCTTTATTCATAATTGCCAAAACAAGACATACTGAAAATATAGCTCAGCTAGAGAATCTATAACCAAACAGTGGCACACTTGTGCAATGGAATACTATCCAGCAGTGAAAAGGAAAAAATTATCAATACAACCAACAGCACAGACGAATTTCAAATATGTTATGCAAAATAAAGAAGCCAGTCTGAAATAGCTCTGTACTTTTACTGTTACATGACAATCTGGAAAAAAAGCACAGTCAGAAGTGGAAAACAAATGAGTGGTTAAGAGTCGGGGAGAATTTGGCTACAGATGAATGGTCAATAGTCATGGACTTTCTTTGGCGAATGATAGGATAGTTTTGTATCTTGACTGTGGTGGTGGTTATACAGCATTTATCAAAACTCATAGAATTGTACCCCCCAAAAGTAAATATTATTGTACATATTTTTTTTTAATTCTTAAAAAATAAATTCAGCTTTGAATCATGGTCCAGAGTTTAGCATCCTCTTTGTTCTGAGATCAGAAAATCAGGCCATATGGAGAAGATGCTAATCCTATTCTCTGTTTATTGACATAGAAAAATGTGCAGACTGAACAGATTTGTGCTCTGATGTCCAGAAATCTTGGGTTAGTTTAGATCTCAAAACTCTCTTTAAATGGATGGAGGCAAGGATCATGGGGCCCTGAATATCAGCTAAGATTCTGTTGCCTAAAATGCTGTTACGTTAACCATATGGTGGATGTAGGTGAGGGTATTGTGTGCTTGCTGTCATCTACTGGCTGTGTGTGAGTGGGCTGTGACCCCTTCTCTCACCAGTCTCACATTCACAGACCCTGAAGGTGATTGTTCACTCCAATCTGATTTATTAAGGTCTTATAATATGGGAAGTGCTATACTACATCCTGTGAGCACTAACACCAAGCTACTTTGAGTCTGTATCAAAAATGGAGCTTACAACCTAGGGTGAGAGATAAGACATGATAAATCCTGTAATAAAGGTCTTCTCACTGGACTGTGGCTGTTGTGAGATGGAAGTCACCACTTCCTGCCAGGAACATCAGAAAGGTTTACTTTGAGGAGAGGATGGTGTTTGTCCTGAACTTTGAGATTCTTAGTTCCTAAGGTCTTTGAGAAATGGGTCTTTTCTATCTTATTTACTAGTTTCCTCCATATTTCATCCAGTCCCTGATACACTATGTTTTATTGATACACCAATGTTTTATAATTAATAAATGAAATAAAAGACAGAGGTGGAGAACACACACCAACATGGGCTGAGCACAGAAATTCAGGCAAATGCTTGAGAGATGCATATTTGAGAAACTGAGAGTTGTTCTGGCTGGCTGGAGTATAGGGGGGTTGTGGAAACCAATGTGGTGAAATCACAATGGTGTTGAAATCAAACTGGAGGTATTCTTCAGTACATGTTAAATAATATGAACATGTTTCAGTATAGGAAGCCTCTGAAGGATTCTGAGCTGAAAGTGAAGTGGTCAGTCTTTTAAGATAATGTCATTTGACAGTGATTATACAACAGTGACTATTACTGATTATATAAGCTGTATTGAAGCAAAAAAACCATACCTGAGGCACCTATCAGAGAAGGCAATGGCACCCACTCCAGTACTCTTGCCTGGAAAATCCCATGGATGGAGGAGCCTGGTAGGCTACAGTCCATGGGGTCGCTAAGAGTCGGACACGACTGAGCGACTTCACTTTCACTTTTCCCTTTCATGCACTGGAGAAGGAAATGACAACCCACTCCAGTATTCTTGCCTGGAGAATCCTAGGGACGGCGGAGCCTGGTGAGCTGCCGTCTATGGGGTCACACAGAGTCGGACACGACTGAAGCGACTTAGCAGCAGCAGCAGCAGCAGAGGCACCTATACCAGCTCAAGCATGACTTGGAGAGCTCAAGGGTTGGAAGATCGAAACTGGAAAACAAGAGTCAGAAGCCTGGGATCAAGTCCTAACTCTGCTTCTAAGCTATGGTATAAATCACAGAAGTTCCTGAAGCCTCAGTCTTTTTAATCTGTAAGGTTAATATGGAAATTATAAGAAAGAATATCTGTGGGAGCTTTGTATATTCTAAAGAGCTATATAAATGTGAGAAGTATTGTTATTTGAGTCTTGGTTATAGGAAGGAAAGTTGCAAATATTTCTGGCAGAGCTGTTACAGGAGTTGGGGTCTGCATAATTATAGGCGATGAGGGATCTGAAGCTGTCAAAATCATTCCAGGATTTTAAGCCAGACCTGGCTGGGTGACCAGCCAGGTTAATAGGAACAGAGATGTCAAGAAGGAAAGTTCTTTTTGGCAGAATGATGTCAAATGTGGGATAGCCAAATTCACCATCCAGTTGCTGTACCATATTGAGTTTGGGATACTGGCATGACATGCCTGTCTACAGTTGTAAAATGTAGGAGGATGGAAGCGTGGGGAAAGTGGTGCCTGTATTAAGATCAGCACCATTAGATACCCTAAGTGTGAAAGAGATTTCCAAGGGCAGGAAATAAGAGGACTAAAGAGAAAATTTCCTGATAAAACCCATGTTTAAGGGTCAGAAAAGGAAACAGTTTGATCTAAGGCTACAAAGGGACTGACCAAAAGTGGAAATGAAAGTCAACAAGGAAAAGTGTCAGAGAGAAGGGTTCAGTGGTGAAAACCATGCCTGGAGTTCTCGGCAGATGAGAAATAAAATTCAGTTTCCTTATTTTAAAATTGAGAAAATAATACTTTCCTTGCTGGCTTGTTGTGGAAAATAAATAAGACTTAGAGCAATATCTTATACATAATAGTCTTAAAATAGGAGCTATTATTACAGCATTTCTATTGCTATTAGAAATGAATTCTCATTTTCAATATCTTTTAGGAATTAAAAAAAATGTAATTACCCAGGCCTTGTGAGTTTTGTGTGTGTGATGTTCCTTTCTAAAACATAAATCATAGGCTAAATTTGCAGCATAATTAACATCTACCAACCTTTAAAGCATAAAACCTAGCTCCACCATCATTTAAGAAGAGCTCTATACTGTCCTGACAAGAGCATACTGTTTTTCAGTGACTCATGAAGGTGTCCTGCTTGAAAAAAAATTCTCCCATCCCTGCCGAAGTTAAATCAGAGCAAAGATACACAGGTTAAGAACTTGCCTGTGTGTTTCCTGATGCTGCCCTAATGTGAAATGTATCATTTATATGGAATTAATGCTACATTCCAATCCTGAAGGTGGAAATGTAAACTTAGTTAACTCAGAAAATCACAAGTGAAGGGAAGAAAAATTAAAAGATATCGGTTTGATATATACACTTTTACATTGTCTTATGAATAAGTGACCAGACAGCATAGAACAATCATAAAATCTATTTGTACCATGCTGATTATTTTTTAGAATTTTATCTAAGAGACTGAGCATCTCTGCTTTGATTCAGGTAAAAACCAGTTTACTTTAAAACAGGGGAAAAAATCTTCCAGGATCACATCTTGTGTCTCATCTCAAACCAGCCACCTTGAAAATGTATGCTATTAAAGAAACAGTGAGAAAGCACAAAAGGCTTGGGGACATCGGCAGTTACCCTGGGGAACACTATCCAAGGCAAGGAGCAGGATACTGTTTTAAGATCCTCAGGGCTCTGAAATTCACTGGCACATTGAACATAAGTCCCTTGATTTTCAAAGCCAGATGTTCTGGGGCTTGTTTTCCTGGTGTAGGACCCCAAGCTCAGCCCTTTGTAGGGTTGGACCCTTTGCTCCTTGGGGAGGACCTCTATGATTGTGACATTCCTTCCAGTCCAGGGGGATGAGTCCTGAGTACACTGTCTGTCTGCTCCTCCTACTCATATTGCTGTGATTTCTCCTTTGTGTCTTTAGTTGTGGAAAATCTTTTCTGCTCATCTTCAGGTTGTTCTCATGGATAGTTGCTCTGTAAGTAGCTGTAAGTTTGGTGTGTCTGTGGGAGGAGATGAGCTCCGAGTCTTCCTACTCTGCCATCTTAGCCACTTTCCCTCTACAAGTTTTGATTAATCATTTAAACACATAGAGTAATGTGCCAATGATTTTCAGAGCCATGAGGATCTTGAAAGATCACAGCATAATAGCCCCTTATCAGCTTCTCTCTGAGTCCTGGCACAGGCAGCAGTTTGAAAGAAGCCAGAGTCAAACCTACTTGATGATCTTGGAGAGCCTCCTGGAAAAACAGGAGGCAACTGGGACTCCCCCTGAGAGCCTTCTTTGGGAACTCATTCTACCAAGATAACATCAGCGTTGGCAATCACTATTTTGGAATTCTCTCTATAACCTATTAGTGCTAGGGACACAGCCTTGCTCACCAGTACGCTGTGCCAGCCCCCAAAAGACTGTGTAGCACTTTATTTATAATGAAAAAAATCTGTATATAAGTGGACCTGAGCAGCTCAAAACCACAATGTTCAAGAGTCAACTGAATACACAATGGAATATTAGTTAGCCATAAAAACGAAAGCTTGCTATTTCTGACCACATTGATGGATCTAGAGGTTATTGTGAAAAAAGTGAAAAATGTCAATAAAAAGCAAATACTGTATGATCTCGCTTATATGTGGGAATCTAAAAAATGAAACAAATGAAATGAAATGAAACTAGACAAACAGAAAACAAATAGGTGATTGCTAGAGGGAAGGGATGCAGGGGGCAAAATAGGTTAAGGATATTAAGAGGTACAAATCTCCAGTTATAATTAAGCCACTGGGATGTAATATACAGCATAACAAAGATGGTCAATAATATTGTAATGACTTTGTATAATGACAGATGGTTACTAACTTGTGATCATTGTATGGTATATGCAAATGTTGAATCACTGTAGTATAATTCTGAAACTAACATAATATTGTAGGTCAACTATATGGTCAATTAAAAAAAACTATCGGACCTCCCAAAGAAATTGATAACACCTTTTTGTCATCATTTGGTATAAGTTGCTGCCCCAACACTGAAACCAGGCACATTTTCTTCTATATAGCAATCAGTAAAAATCAATCTTATCATGGAACCAGCTCATCAATATTTCTCTTCTTTTCTCTTTTTAATTTTTTAAATAATGAAAGTATGATAGCACATTTACAAGAGACTTGGAAAATACAGAACAAAGTTACATATAGTCCCACTATATATTAAAATTATTTTTAAGTAGATAAATTAAGATCATCAATCTTTTTTAACTTTAGGATTTACTATGATTTGCTGAATTTTCAGAAACATCTCTAAATATACACATTTCTTTCTATACTTTCATTCTACATTTTGGTTACTGATTTATTTTTCACTTATTTCAAAGTGTAGGGCTTTGAAATAATTTCTAGAATAAAATTCAATTTCTTAACTTGGCACTGAAGTCTATTCATAATAGACTTGGGCAGAGAGCCATATTTTGCAATGAATATCCCAACCCATATCCCATTTTCACACAACTCCCAGCTCTCCTCCTTTATATACTCTTAAGTTCCAGGCAAAATGGGCCACAGTAAGTCTATAATTTCCCATCTTTGAATCTTTCCTTAGGCTCTCTCCTCACTCCCAAAGCTCAACTTTAAAACCTCAACTAACATCTTTACCATGTGCTATGAAATAGCACACTGTCCAATTTAGTCAGTTCAAATGTGTAAGCCACAGTAGACTAATTTCTAATAACATAGAACCCCAAAATGTCAAGGCTTAAAGAAATAACATTATATGTATTTCTTAAAATCTTTACCAGCACTTGCAAAAAGCCTTTGAAGTTTACTCTAGTGTCAATTGAACATTTGCCCTCCTGTATTCTCCTAGCACTTTCCTTTACAAGCCTAGTATGGTAGTTGTTCTTAGAGGTATATCTTCCTGAAAATGTTCAGTTCTGGAGCCAATCAGCCAGCTTTTCTGGCATAGCCCACCCCCTAAACTTAACATAATGCCTTAAACATAGGACTCCTCAATAAATGTTTACTTAGTTCAGTTTTCCATTGAGTTCAGTGTTGAAATTCTTCAGGAATTTGAAACTAGCATAGTAGAGTAAAAAATAATAATTAATTTGCTTTATAAGTATTTTTGTGGTACTTCTAAATCCTTATAAAATTAACAGTTTTTTTTAAAGTGGCTTTATTGTATCTAAGATACTTATCATATTTAAAGTATCTTTAATGTAATGAAATAAAGCATATATTTCCCAGTCAGTACTTGGTGACTTTTCTTCCTTGAGGTTTTTGTTTTCTACTCATTCTGAAAGTCAAAAAACTCCTGGAACCAATGATAAGAGATAAAATAAAAATAGGAATGTATTTATAATGTAGAAGAGGAGATGTAAATAGAAAATGCAAATACATTGAATCTGGAGTCACATTTTTAAAATGAAAAAAGGACAAAGGATTTATAGTATTTTTTTAAAGTAAGCTTTCCAATTATGAGGTAGATTCTCAGATGAAATGAACCTTTATCTGATGTCTTTATCTGACGTGATAAAGACAGAATACAGGAAAGCACCAATAATAGGTGAATTTGGCTGGAAGAGAAATATCAAAGCTGGTCTGAAGTCAGTCCCAGCCAGAGTATGAGGAATCAAAAAGCTGAGGACAAGATTTCTGGGTCATCATGATAGAATGGTTATAATGAGCATCACCCACCTGATTCTGTTATCTATATAACTTTAACAAGATGATCAGCAAAAACCACAATTTTGTTGAAGCAGTTCAGCTTTTGAAATGAACATTTTTGTGTTTTGCAAACCAGTATCCTCGACTTTTATTGATACTTCCTTTCACCACTTTTGTTAAAACATTCAGAGAACATGACAACTACTTAAGTATTGTGACCTCTTAATTTTTATGTGTAATTACATGAGGAAAGTATATTCCTTCTATTAAAAAAAAAGGTGAGTGTGACTGAGCAACCTCTATGAAAAGGAAAATATCTATAAGTTAAAGAAAAAGATATATTGATATTTTGTGAAAGAAAAAGGGAAAGAGCTGAAAAGATAAGCAAGTGATGAAGTCAAGCTAGGAAATGATGTATCTAAGTGGAAAACTAATGTATGACTTCCTTGCCTACTGAGGATAGATTAAGCAGCTGGAGTAGCAGAGTTAGAGATTTAGGCAAAGAGTGGATGTTCTAATGAGTTCCTTGTTCATGGTGATTCCCTCCCAAACACTCAGTTTCTCTGCCAGTTCTTGGACGCTGAATTAGTTTATGTGCCTTTTCCCCAATCTGTGTCAATTCCATTTTGTATAAAAGGTGAATCTTGATAATTTCTTTTAGGAATAATTATGCAGAAAGGACATAGTAAGATTTGAGAAAAGCCAAAAGAAGTGCACTGGAGGACAGAGTCAAGAACTGAGATCTTTTCAGTGCAGCCTAAGGTTCCAAAATATTTTCAGAATTAAAATGTCAAGTTATGGACCATGATCTTTGGTTGTTCTGTGATTATGGAGTGGATGGAGTAAGGGAAGGGAGGTGGGGAAGGGGCTGTGGACTTGGAAGGTTACCTGGCAGCAAGTTTATTAGTAAGAAACTACAAGTAGTTGTACTGTGACTAACACTACATATGTTGCTGCTGCTGCTAGCCAACACTGTGTGCAAAGCCTTCTTCCAAGAACTCACAACAACCCCATGAGGTAGATGCTACTTCCATCCCTGTGTTATAAGCTCTAGGCACCGAGGAGTTAAGTCATTTACCCAAGGCCACACAGTTCATAAGTCACAAGCTGGGTGTGACTCCAAATCATCAGATTCTAGAAAATTCTTAACAATCTTGCTAATGGAGCCTCTCCCACAGAGAAATGCTTCTCAAAGATAAGGGCCACAGTAACTCTAAACTGCTAGTGGTTCTCTAACGCACTGTATTCAGTCTCCTGCCTCTGCTCATGCTGTTTTCTTTGCCTTGAGTGACCTCCTCCCTTCCACCCTTTCCTTCACGTGGCTAACTCTTCACCCTTCAGGTCTCAGTTCAGAGGTCATCCTGCTCAGCAAAGCTTTCCAGAACCCTCCTGAAGGTGGTGGGGTAGCTTCCCTCACAGACTTATATGGTGTCTTATGAGCACCTTCATCACAGCACTTACCTGTTACTGTACTGCCTCATCTTGACATCTTGGATAGCCCAGCTAATTCATCCTTCACATCCAGTCAGTCATGGTGCACAGGAGATTTCATAGCTTCAGTATTTCTAGATCCATCCTTTCCTCTCTGTTCCTGTCACCATACCCTGGTTCTCTCAGTACCTCCTGCAGTCACCTTCTGAAAGGTCCTTTTACCTCCAGTCTCCACACGCTTGCCCCGTCAAGCCCTCAGTGACTGCCTGTTAGCAAGGGGAAAAGCCCAGGGCAGTCTCACCTTGTTGCTCCCTTTAGTCTCATCTCTTGACAGATGGCTGCTTTGCGCTATCAGCCCTGATCTGGAGCTCCAGCAATGCTCAATACACTGTTCTAACCCCACCCCACCCTCGACCACTCCTGCCAACAAGCTGTCTCTCTCTTCTAACATCTGTCCATGAGTTGTTCTCAATGTGCACATGAAATGCCCTCTCCCCTTCGCTGACAACTCCTGCTCAACTTTCTTTTTTTAAAATTGAGACATAGTTGACTTACACTATTATGTTATTCTCAGATATACAGCATAGTGATTCAGTATTTTTACAGATTATCTCCATTAGAGTTATTATAAGTTATTATAAGACAGTGGCTATAATTCCCTAAAATATAATCTATTTTATACCTAGTAGTTTGTATCTGTTAATCTCATGCCCATGATTTGTACTCCCTCCCCTCTCCCCGTTGGTAACCACTAGTTTGCTTTCTGTATCTATGAGTCTTTTCTGTTTTGCTACTTTTACATTTGTTTTATTTTTTAGATTCTACGTCTAATTAATATCATATAGTATTTGTATTTCTCTGTCTGACTTATTTCACTAATCATAATATTCTCTAGGTCCATCATATTGCTACAAATGACATTATTTCATTCTTTTTTATGACTGAGTAATATTCCATTATCTATTTTTACCACATTTTCTTTATTCATCTGTTGATGGACATTTGAGTTGCTTCCATATCTTACCTATTGTAAATAGTGTGCTCTGAACATTAAGGTGGATGTATCTTTTCTAATTAGTGATTTTTTCTTTTTCTGGGTATACCCAAAGTGGAATTGCAGGATCATATGGCAGTTCTATTTTTAGTTTTTTGAGGAAACTGCAAACCAGTTTCCATAGTGGCTGCATCAATTTATATTCCCATCCACAGTGTACATAAGTTCCCTTTTCTCTACATCCTCACCAGTATTTATTATTTGTAGTCTTTTTAATGATAGCCATTCTGACTGGTGTGGTCGTGTTGACATATGTTCCCTCTATATTCACTTTGATGAGAGTCTTTATCGTGAATGTTGTCAGATGCCTTTTCTGTGTCTATTGAGATGCTTGTGTGATTTTTATCCTTCCCTTTATTAATATGGTGTATCACATTAATTGATTTGCGCATACTGAACCATCCTTGTGTCTCTGGCATAAGTCCACCTTAATCACGATGCATGATCTCTTTTATATATTGTTGGATTTGGTTTGTTAATATGCTGTAGAGGATTCCTGCTTGACTTTCAAGGCAGCTTTGCTGTCACTTACACTCAGATTCCCTAGGTAGGCCCTCACTCAGTTTCACCAACAGTGTGATCTCCTAATGTCCTGTATCTCATTCTTTCATGAAGCTCATTATAGTATATTCCAATCATCCTTTTTGTTTCTTCCTTCCCCCCCTAGGGAGGAACTTCCTGAAGGTGAGAACTGGTATATTTATCATGATACTGTCAGTGCCTGGGATGTAGCAAAAGCTAGATAATATTTGATGAATGAATTAATGAGTTAATATACATGTTTAAATGTCACATATATAAACACATATAAATAACATTATTTCCACCTTTCGTGCCTGATGCGTTACCATTTCCCCTTCCCTCTTACTCCTCATTAAACCTGGAGCTGTTCCCGAAGTCCACTTTGTGTGTACCATGATCTGTGTGGTTATTTCCACTGATTGCACAGATTGGAATGAGTCCTTTTCCTCTTGTGTTCCTGTTGAAATCTCTGGCACTTAAATTGCCTCTGTCCCTAGCAGATGCCAACCCCTATAGGCCGGAATGAAGTTTTGCTCATTTCTGTGTCTCTCTAATACCTACCACAGGCCTAGCACTACTGTATGTTAAAAAATTTTGAAATAGCTAGTATGTTTCATGTTAGTACTTCAAGCCCTTTATTTAGCTGTATAAGAGTTGAGTGGATACAAAAATAATTACTGTGAAGGCCCTGCTTTCATCTCATCTTATAGCCTTCAGTTAAGCAAGAGGTTTTACAAAGCTCATGCTGAGGCCCTTGGCAAGCTTTGTTAATCTTAATAACATGTGGTCTTCTTAGGCCTGAGCAGATGTGGGTGATATTCTTATCACTTTTAGAAAAAAATGGTCTCCATTACCATCTGAGAGTAATATAATTGCACGTATGACAAATTATCATATTAATGAATTCTTAAAAGCAAACAAGTCCAGCTCGTTATAACTTTATTTGGTGAATTTCCACAGATTTGTGAGATTTCTGACATAAATTCATAATCCCCATGATAATCAAGTGGTAATAGCCCACTAAGCCACTTCAGGCCATGAAGAGGTCATTTTTAATGAAAAGCACCAACACATCTGCAAAGTAAGTTCTCAGGGTAGTGCTTTCTCAGGCTGGCGCCTACACATTTTGGATTGATCCTTTCTTAATGAACTCGTCTAAACCTGTGGATTTATCCTAATAAAGGATGTGCACTGCTGAAGCAAGAGAGAGAACACAACTGCTCGTGATCAGGCTGACAAGGCATGATGTAAACTTTCCTGGATTCCATTTATTTTATTGTTTAAAAAGGATATAGAATATTTATTTTTGTTAAAAACTGATAGTTAAAGCAGTGAATAAAAATGCAGAGCAAACAATTCATGAGTTGAGATGGTATGGACATGATTCTCGTCATAGCTAGTGAATAAAACTAACTTCAATAATAGAAACAGCTCTTCCTTTGTTAAAGTGATTTTGTTGGCAATACATTGCACATTATTGGTCTAATGTGAGATCTTATTTTCCCATTAACTTATGTCCACTCTACTTGATGATTTATAACTTTCTATTTGAAGGAAATAAAAGCACACTTCTTTTGAGGCATGTTAAACTCTTACCCGTGTTAACTGCACACTTTTTTTTTTCTTGCCAGTGCCAGGGAGGATACCAGGCCTGCCAGGTAGGCACTCTCTTTACCCTTTTAGACCTTACTGCTTAACAAATAAAAACAAAGGATAAATAAAACGCAACGTTTGACAGCAAAGCAATACCTTATAAAGGGGCTATGCACCTGCACCGATGCAATGAGAACAGAGGGGAGGTATCTAAATCAGGGGTTGGGAAAGGCTTAGGGTGGGAGAGGTCTAAAAAAGTTACCCAGAGGAGGAGATGCCGAGCTGAACTGAGGTTCTCAAGGGAATAAAGAGTTAGGAAGAGTGTATTAGTTTCCTAGATCTGTCATAGCAAAATGCCACAAACTAGGTGGCTTGAAACAACAGGGATTTGTTCTCTCACTGTTCTGCAGGCTAGAATCTGAGACCAAGGTGTCAGTGGAGCTGGTTCCTTCTGGTGGCTCTAAGAATCTGTTCCATGTCCCTCTCCTAGCTTCTGGTGGTTGCCCACAGTGCTCGGATTGTAAATATATCAGTTCAGGCTCTGCTCCTGTCTCTTTACAGGAGCTTCTCCCCGGTATTTGTGTCTATGTCCATTTTCCCCTCTTCTTAATGAACTAGTCATATTGGATTTAGGACTTAACCTAACCCAATATGACCTCATCCTAACTTGATTATATCTGCAAAGACGCTGCTGCTGCTGCTGCTGCTGCTGCTAAGTCGCTTCAGTCGTGTCCGACTCTGTGCGACCCCATAGACGGCAGCCCACCAGGCTCCGCCATCCCTCGGATTCTCCAGGCAAGAACACTGGAGTGGGGTGCCATTGCCTTCTCCAGTGAATGAATGGGAAAAGTGAAAGTGAAGTTGCTCAGTCGTGTCCGACTCTTAGCGACCCCATGGACTGCAGGCTGCCAGGCTCCTCCATCCATGGGATTTTCCAGGCAAGAGTACTGGAGTGGGGTGCCATTGCCTTCTCCGACAAAGATGCTAGTTGTGGGTTAAGCTCACATTCACAGGTTATGGGTGGACCTGAATTTTAGCGACAGTATTGACAGTACAGAGGGCATTCAAGAAACAGGAGGCAGCATGCATGCTTGTCTACGGTTGGATTAAAAGGCTCTGGAGATCCTAACAAATTTTGAGGCTTAGAGGCAACAGGAGTTTCATCACAAAGAGTTTTGTGTGCCAAGCTTAGGAATTTGAATTTCCTCATGGAATGTGTGGGTGTCACCAAAGGATTTTAATTCTGGAAGTTACATGATTATATTTGCATTTTAGAAAAATCTTTCTGGCAGCAGTGCAGAGAATAGAAGAAGGTACAGATTGGAGATAGAGAGATTATATAGGAAGTCCTTGAAATAATTCTGGCAAGAAGTGATAAGTGCCTACATCACATCAGCAGTAGGGAGACTAGAGAGAAAATGGTCGATAAAGGAGATATTTAAAAAGAAGGATCTCTCAGACATGGTGGCTAGTTGGGTGTGAGGGAGAAGAACAGAGAGACAAGAGTGGCTTTGAAGTTTCTGGCTCTATGTGAGGAGATGGAGGTGACATTCGCTTAGCTAGCTGAGAAGAAGGAACATGATTAGAGATCAAGGTGTGTTAGCATTTGGACCTCCTTGAGGTACCAATAACACTTCTAAGTGGAGGGCTGCTGTTTTGGAGATTGACTGACAATTCTGACTTGAGATTTGAGATTCATGAACATGTAAGTAATGTTGCCCCTCAAGTTGAAAGTAAAAAGTGAGACAAGCAGAAGTTCTGGGAAATGCCAACATTTAGGAAATTAACTGAGAAAAAAAAAAAAAAAGCCAAAGAATGCATTATGAAGGAGACTTCTACAGAAAAGAGAGGAAAACCCAAGGAGAGCATATCACAGATAAGAGAGCTTCCAGAAGGACCTGGTGTTCATACTGTCAAGTCTGCTGAGAAGTCTACAAAGATAAGGAGAGAAAAGTGTTTGTTTAGGCAAAATGCAATCATTGGTGGTTTTAGCAAGAGCAGTGTCGGTGGAATGACAGGAATGACAGAGGAAGAAAAAAGACCATGGTGATCTGGAAGTGACTGTACAGGAAGGGAGGTATGTAGGGATCATGGACTGTCATTTCAAGATGGTGGATTGTGAGGAATCAGAGGTCTGGTGCAATCAGTAGCTCCATGGGGTTAGGGAAGAGTTTTCCCCTAATGGAGGTTTAAACATGCTGTGATTCAATTCAAGTGGGAGAATATGAGGTTTACAGAATGGCCTTTGGGCAGAGGTGGAAGGTGGGAAACGAGTAGGGACATCTCTCCCAAATGAAGAAGTCTGTGAGGACATGTTCTTAAGGCAGTTGTGGGATCTCTCACAGAGCTGCTATGTGATCATCGTGTTATATGAATAAAAATCTTTCATTCTCCATGAAATGGGCATGTTTTGCTGGCTACCTTTCCCAAACCTTAGAACTATCACATGAGGGGACCTATCCTCCCCCAGGCAAGGTCACTTATGCCTCTCTCCTTGGGCTTTGCATCTGGAGCATTTAATTGATGCAGGCAGGGGTTTCAGAGATGGGGATGGGAGGGATTAGAAATAACTTATCCCAGTGACAGTTCTTTACCATACCCTGGTTTCTTCCCTCTTCTATCCTACTTCTGTAGCCTTCTCTTCCATTCTACGACTACCCTGTGTCCTTTGATAGGCTATAGTGCCAAACTCTGGGAACCACATGGCTTGGGTTCAAATCCAGACTGGCCACACTCTAACTGCATGATTTGGAGCAAGTTACCATTTAACTTCTCTGTGCCTTGGTTTCCACATCTGTGAGACTAGTGATGATGCCTATATAAAGGGTTCTCTAAGAATTGATGATTTTAATGCTTAGAATGGTATCTACTCAAAGGAGGTGCTCTAGGTATTTGTTATTACTTTTCTGATAAATTCCCCTTCTCTGTAAGCTAGTCAGGATCATCTGTTTCTATGTGCCACCACGGAATCTTTATGGATACCTTCTTCATTCCAGATGAGTAACATTATACTGATATTATACTAAACTTGAATTTCTCATGTAATTAATACTTTCATAGGGACTGACCACTACAATGGTTTAGAGAGAGATGAAAGTTCTCATTTAAGTATCAGATAAAGGAGGTTAGCAAGAGACATTAATGGCATATTTGTACAGAATTTTAGAGAAAAAATATGGGTGAATTTTTAAAAATTTTTTTGAAATGTGATAACACCACATTGTCTATTGATAGAAATGAGATGGATATGATGGTTCCTTTCTAAGTTCATAATACAGTAGAAAATGCAGTGACCAGAGCATCATATTTGGAGGCTTATATCACTTATGTCCCCTATAAGAAGATAGTATTTCTCCCTGAGTCTCAGTTTCCTCAGGCAGAAAATGCTCAGGGCTATCTGACATTGAATTCTAGGGTAGTTTGTTAAACAGCAACATTGCAGCAAAAATAAGGAGGCTGATAAAGTGATGGAATTAAGATCTGCTTTAAAGGAAAATAGGGGATAGTGAAAAAAGCCAAGGAATAAATCTAACAAACTCTGGCAGTTAGAACTAAGGAGAAAAAGCTACCCAAGGCGGTCTGGACCAAAATACAGAAGAAAACCAAATAAACTGTGGGTCATAGAGGCTAAAAGAGACACACATTTCAAAGAAGAAACATTCATGTGTTGAACCTGGCTAAGAGGTCAACTAAGATGAAGCCAGAAAGTGTTTTGGATTCACATATGTCAAGGTCACCAGTGATGACAGTATGAAGCCAGGTGGAATGCAGGGATGAAGGCTGGTCTTATGAGTCAAATCATGAGCAACTAGTGACAAGAAAATATTATGTATCCAGGAGCCTCAGAACCCAAGGATAGAGGATGGAAAAAAGGAGTTTGGAATGACTAAGGCCCAGCAGATGGCAAACATGACAATTTTTTCTTGTCTGATTACTGCAGACAAGTAATCGGAAGGTCACCATTGTGGACTGACTCTCCAAGGTCCCATGACAAAAGGGGAAAAGCCAAGCTGAAGATCTGACAGGTGGAGCAGTAAGCAGGCAGTGGGCAGGCAGCCACATAGAACAATAGCTGCACAAGAAAGCACAGTGGTTCAGAAGCAGAAGAGTTCAGCCTGTGTTCCCTGGGGTTCCTCGCCTCTCTCCTGGAATGCACAGTGTATAGACTGCAGACTGTCCCCTGGGGACAGATGTTCTGCTTTGCAGGTCTCTCATACCTTTCCCTGGGATCATCTTGCCTCCCACCTAGACATAGACCCCACAAGGGCAGAATCTGCCACTTCTCCTGAGAGGTTAGCCCACAAAAAGAGGGAACAGTGGCCACTTTCTTCACCATTTGGGCTGGAATCTGAAATTCCTAAAACATCTTGAGAATTCACCTGTGATCTCAAAAGCCACTGTGATGGAGAATGGACACTTCTGAGGTCAGAACACTTACACTTTAAAGGTTCTTGGAGAAAAATTCTTTGTTTGGGCCGAAGGCCCTTACCAAAATGTGTGAGAAGCTTATGAATCAGAATGAACTGTTGAAAAAAAGATATTAAAAAAGTGTTATGTTTAGGTCTGCCTAAACAAGCATGCATGGATGTGAGAGTTGGACGGTGAAGAAAGCTGAGCGCCGCAGAACTGATGCTTTTGAACTGTGGTGTTGGAGAAGACTCTTGAGAGTCCCTTGGACTGCAAGGAGATCCAATCAATCCATCCTAAAAGAGATCAATCCTGGGTGTTCATTGGAAGGACTGATGTTGAAGCTGAAACTCCAATACTTTGGCCACCTCATGCGAAGAGTTGACTCATTGGAAAAGACCCTAATGCTGGGAGGGATTGGAGGCGGGAGGAGAAGGGGACAACAGAGGATGAGATGGTTGAATGGCATCACCAACTTGATGGACATGGGTTTGGGTAGACTCCGGGAGTTGGTGATGGACAGAGAGGACTGGCATGCTGCAATTCATGGGGTCGCAAAGAGTCGGACACGACTGAGCAATTGAACTGAACTGAACTGAAACAAGCATGTGTGTGTGTGTGTGTGTGCTTAGTCACTCAGTCGTGTCCGACTCTCTGCAACCCCATGGACAACAGCCCACCAGGCTTCTCAGTCCATGGAGTGGGATGTTATGCCCTTCTCCAGGGGATCTTCCCAACCCAGGAATTGAACCAGGGCCTCCTGCATTGCTGGAGAAGGAAATGGCAACCCACTCCAGTATGCCTGCCTGGAAAATCCCATGAAAAGAGGAGCCTGGTAGGCTACAGTCCATGGGGTCTCGAAGAGTCGGACATGACTGAGTGACTTCACTTTCACTTTTCACTTTCATGCATTGGAGAAGGAAATGGCAACCCACTCCAGTATTCTTGCCTGGAGAATCCTAGGGATGGGGGAGCCTGGTGGGCTGCCGTCTAGGATCGCACTGAGTTGGACGCTACTGAAGCGACTTAGCAGCAGCAGCAGCAGCTCCTAAATTGCAGGTGGATTCTTTACCAGCTGAGCTACCAGGGAAGCCCCCAAACAAGCATATATGACACATATATTATTTTCTTTTTTAAAAAATGATTCAGTTATACATCTATACATATATGTATTCTTTTTTAGATTTCTTTCCATTATAGATTGTTACATGATATTGAATATATTTCCCTGTGCAATACAGTATCCTTCTTGTTCATCTACTTTACCTATAACAGTGTGTATCTGTCAATCCCAAACTCCTAATTTATCCCTCCCTGCCCCGCTTTTCTCTTTGGTAGCTATAAGTTTGTTTTCTGTGTCTGTGAGTCTTTCTATTCTGTAAATAAGTTTATTTTTATCATCTTTTTAAATTTCACATATAAGTAATATCAAATGATATTTGTCTTTGTCTGTTTTATTGCACTTAATATGATAACCTCTAGGTCCATCCATATTGTTGCAAGTGGCATATATTGCACTTTGGCACATATTGCAAGTGGCCAGAAGGTTTGTTTGGGTTTTTCTCGGGGAAAAAAACCCACAGTGTGATATATATATATATATATATATCACATCTCTATATATATATATACACAACATCTTCTTTGTCCATTTATCTGCTGATGAACACAGGTTGCTTCTATGTCTTGACTACTGTAAATAGTGCTGCTATGAACACTTGATAACATGTATCTTTTTGAATTAGTTTTCTTTTTTTTGTTGTTGGATATATGCCCAGGAGTAGGATTCCTGGATTATATGGCAACTCTATTTTTAGCTTCTTAAGAAAGCTCCAGACTGTCCTGCAAGTAGCAGCACCAAATTACATTCCCACCAACAGTATAGGATGGTTCCCTTTTTTGCACACCCTCTCCAGCATTTATTATTTGTAGATTTTTTGATGATGGCCATTCTGAGTGGTGTGAAGTGATACCTCATGTAGTTTTGATTTGCATTGCTCTAATAATCAGCAGTGTTGAGAACCTTTTCATGTGACTATTTGACATTGTATGTCTTCTTTGGAGAAATGTCTGTTGAAATCTGCCCATTTTTTGATTGGGTTGTTTGTTTTTTTGATATGGAGCTATATGAGTTGTTCGTATATTTTGGAAATGAACCCTTTGTCAATCACATCAATTGCAAATATTTTGTCCCATTCTGTAGGTTGGCCTGTTTTCTTTATGGTTTCCTTTGCTGTGTAAAAGCTTTAACGTTTGATTAGGTCGTATTTGTTAATTTTTGCTTTTATTTCTATTACTCAAGGTTCAGTTCAGTTAATTGCTCAGTCGTGTCTGACTCTTTGCGACCCGATGAACCACAGCACGCCAAGCCTCCCTGTTCATCACCAACTGCTGGAGTCTACCTAAACCCATGTCCATTGAATTGGTGATGCTATCCAACCATCTCATCCTCTGTCGTCCCCTTCTCCTCCTGCCCTCAATCTTTCCCAGCATCACGGTCTTTTCAGATGAGTCAGCTCTTCGCATCAGGTGACCAAAGTATTGGAGTTTCAGCTTCAACATCAGTCCTTCCAATGAACACCCAGGACTGATCTCCTTTAGGATGGACTGGTTGGATCTCCTTTCAGTCCAAGGGACTCTCAAGAGTCTTCTCCAACACCACAGTTCAAAGGCATCAATTCTTCGGCACTCAGCTTTCTTTATAGTCCAACTCTCACATCCATATGTGACTACTGGAAAAACCATAGCCTTGACTAGACGGACTTTTGTTGGCAAAGTAATGTCTCTGCTTTTAAATATGCTATCCAAGTTGACCATAACCTTCCTTCCAAGGAGTAAGCGTCTTTTAATTTCATGGCTGCAATCACCATCTGCAGCGATTCTAGAGCCCAAAAAAACAAAGTATGCCACTGTTTCCACTGTTTCCCCATCTATTTGCCATGAAGTGATGGGACCAGATGCCATGATTTTAGTTTTCTGAATATTGAGCTTTAAGCCAGCTTTTTCACTCTCCTCTTTCACTTTCATCAAGTTCATCACTTTCATCAAGTTCCTCTTCACTTTCTGCCATAAGGGTGGTGTCATCTGCATATCTAAGGTTCTTGATATTTCTCCCGGCAATCTTGATTCCAGCTTGTGTTTCTTCCAGCCCAGTGTTTCTCATGATGTACTCTGCATATAAGTTAAATAAGCAAGGTGACAATATACAGCCTTGGCGTAATCCTTTTCCTATTTGGAACCAGTCTGTTGTTCCAAGTTGAGTTCTAACTGTTGCTTCCTGAACTGCATACAGGTTTCTCAAGAGGCAGGTTTGGTCTGGTATTCCCATGTCCTTCAGAATTTTCCACAGTTTATTGTGATCCACACAGTCCAAGGCTTTGGCATAGTCAATAAAGCAGAAATAGATGTTTTTCTGGAACTCTCTTGCTTTTTTGATGATCCATCGGATGTCAGCAATTTGATCTCTGGTTCCTCTGCCTTTTCTAAAACCAGCTTGAACATCTGGAAGTTCACAGTTCACGCATTCCTGAAGCCTGGCTTGGAGAATTTTGAGCATTACTTTACTAGCATGTGAGATGAGTGCAATTGTGCAGGAGTTTGAGCATTCTTTGGCATTGCCTTTCTTTGGGATTGGAACGAAAACTGACCTTTTCCAGTCCTATGGCCACTGCTGAGTTTTCCAAATTTGCTGACGTATTGAGTGCAGCACTTTCACAGCATCATCTTTTAGGATATGAAATAGCTCAACTGGAATTCCATCACCTCCACTAGCTTTGTTCATAGTGATTGATGAATCCAAAAAAATTATTGCTGCAGTTTATGTCAAAAAATGTTCTGCCTATGTTTTCTCTAGAAGTTTGATAGTGTCTGGTCTTACATTATCATATCCAGCCTTACTTTTGACATGTATTCTTATATGCTATGATTTTATGAGTATATCTTCCATCTACCCATTATGGGGATATTAAGTATATGTTCAAACTGAAGCTGCAGGAGCACAACTCCTGCTGCTGGATTCTTGGCAGGCAGAGCATCACCCAGCCAACATATCCACTGTACAAATGAAGGTGGGAGAAGTGATCCACCAGCTTTGACTTCCTACCATAGGGGTAGCAGAGAAGAGGCTAGGAAACAATGAAAATTTACCTGACAACAATAATAATAATCATCTGTGACTGGTCTTTCCCCATTTCTTTACAGATTACGAAGAATTCACCTTATTTGCTAGTACATTTATGTTTCTTCTCTTTTACTTTAAGAGGCTTTGGGGTGAGTGAGGGGAGGATATACTTCTCATGTATAGCAGATTACTTGTTATTTCTATAGAGAAACATAAGAGCTATGTCTAGTTTATCAAAAGAAACTAACTACCATTTATATTAGCCTCCCCCAAATGAAATACTTGAGTATGAATTTAACAAAATATGTAGAAACTCTATGAGGAAAGCTATAAGACTCTGGTGAATGAAATCAAATGGAGAGATATTTCCATGTTCAAGGATAGGAAGATTCAAAAATGGCAAAATGCCAGTTCTTCCCACCTTGATTCATAAATTTAATGCAACACCAATTGAAATCTCAGCAAGTTATTTTTTGATCTTGACAAACTGATTCTAAAGTTTATGTGGAGAAGCAAAATACCTAGAATAGCCAACACATTAAAGAAGAACAAAATTGATGGACTGATGCTACCAAACTTCGTGGCTTACTATAAAGGTACAATAATCAAGGCAATCTGATCTTGGTGAAAGAACAGACAAATCAATGAAGTAATGAAATGTCATCAGAGTTCAGATTTTAGCCCATATAAATATAGTCAACTGATCATCAAGAAGAGAGCAAAGGTAAGCAAAAAGTTAGTCTAGATACAGACCTTGTGCCGTTCACAAAAACTAATTCAAAATGGTGGATCATAGACCTAAATGCAAAATGTGGAACTATTGACTCCTAGAAAATCACAGAGGAGAAAACTCAGATGACTTTGAGTACGGTGATGACCTTTTAGATACAACACTGAAGGCACAATCCATGAAAGAAAGAATTGATAAACTGAACTTCATTTAAATTAAAGATTTATGCTCTATGAAAGATGATGCCAAGAGAATGAGAAGACTAACTATAGATTGGGAGAAAATATTTTAAAAAGACATATCTGAAAAATGACTGTTAACTGAAAATATACAAAGAACTCTTAACATTCAATGAGGAAACAAACAATCTGATTTTAAAATGGGCCAAAAATCTTTAACAGACACTTCACCAAAGAAAATATACAGAGAGCAGATAAGCATATGAGAAGCTGCTCCACATCATACTTCATTAGAGAAATGCAAATTAAAACAATAACCAGATACCATTACACATCATTTAGAATGACTAAAATCCAAAAAAACAAAGTAACACCAAATGCTGGCGAGGATGTGGAATAAGAACTCTCATTCATTGCTGGTGGAATGCAAAAAGGTATACAACCTCTTTGGAAGATAGTTTGGCAATTTCTTACAAAATTAAACATACTGCTAACATACAATCCAGCAGTTGCACTCTTTGGTATTTACTCAAATAAGTTGAAAACTCATAGCTACACAAAAACCTCCACATGGATGCTTATAGCAGCTTTATTCATAATTACCCAAAATTGGAAGCAACCAACACATCTTTCAGTAGGTGAATGTAATGGTTTATCTGGACAATGGAATATTATTCAGTGCTAAGAAGAAATGAAAAGACATGGAAGAACCTTAAATACATACTGCTAAATGAAAGAAGCCAATCTGAAAAGTCTACATACTACAAAATTCCAACTATATGACATTCTGGAAAAGGCAAAAACTATGGATATAATAAAAAGATGAGTGTTTTCCAGGGGTTAGAAGGACAGGGAGGGTGCTTGCTTCTGCAGCACATATACTAAAAAAGAAGGGCAGGGAAGGGAGGAATAAATAGTTGGAGCACAGAGTGAAACAGAACACTGAAACTACTCTGTGTGGTTCCCCTTATGACAGAAACACATTGTTATACATTTGTACAAACCCACAGAATATACACCACCAAGACTGAGCCCTAATGTAAACTATAGACATTGGATGATGTGTCCATGTAGGTTCATTGATTATAACAAATATGCCACTCCACTCTGGTGGGGAATGTTGATGGTGGGGGACATTATGCATGCATAGGGACAGAGGTATATAAAAAAATCTCTATATCTTTTTATCAATTTGCTGTAAACCTTAAACTGCTCTAAAAAAACAAAATCTGAATTTTAAAACATTTACTAGCATTTCTGAAGATTAGAAAATTTTCTTCTTTAAATATTATATATTCTAAAATTTAGTTACAGTTATTAGTGATGGTTGAATTAATCTTAGCTCTCAACTCAGTTTATGAGCATTGGTCTTTAAAGGACTCTGTCTTGTTAGTTAATCAAATAATTAATTTCTCTTTTTCCTTCACCCCACTTCTATCCTTTTCCTCATCGTTCACCATAGCCCATCATTCCATTTTTACATGTTTTTATAAAAAGGATATTATATCAATATATCTATTTCTATTGCACAAATTTTTTTAAAAAGAAACGACCTACTGAGGGTATTGTTTTCAGCTAGTCTTTCTTGCGGAGAAGGCAATGGCACCCCACTCCAGTACTCTTGCCTAGAAAATCCCATGGATGGAGGAGCCTGGTAGGCTGCAGTCCATGGGGTCCCTAAGAGTCAGACACAACTGAGCAACTTTACTTTCACTTTTCACTTTCATGCATTGGAGAAGGAAATGGCAACCCACTCCAGTGTTCTTGCCTGGAGAATCCCAGGGACGGCGGAGCCTGCTGGGCTGCCATCTATGGGGTCGCACAGAGTCAGACACGACTGAGGTGACTTAGCAGTAGCAGTCTTTCTTGATGTA
This sequence comes from Giraffa tippelskirchi, assembly GCF_054371585.1. Lineage (NCBI taxonomy): Eukaryota > Metazoa > Chordata > Mammalia > Artiodactyla > Giraffidae > Giraffa > Giraffa tippelskirchi. The sequence goes on along the minus strand of NC_137275.1, from coordinate 75,263,945 downwards.
TAAATAATAAGGAAAAGGAAAATCCAAATTCTAAGCAATAACAGAAGTGTAAGTGCAACAGTAATTAATGAAATGAATCTCTAATTAAGACAGGTTATATTAAAATGTGAATTAGAATATCATTAGCAAAACTATAATAATTTAATTAAAATAAATATTCTGAAAGGAATCTAAAGATCAGTGTATATTTTAATTTATATGTGGAATCTAAAAGATTAAACAAATGTAAGAAAACAGAAATAGACAAATAGAACAAACTGGTGGTTGCTCCCTGAGGCTAAGGGGGTCAGAGGATGGGCAAAATAGGCGAAGAGAATTAAGAGGTACAAACTACCAGTTCTAAAATAAAAAAGTCATGGGGATGTAATGTACAGCACAGGGGATATAGTCAGTAATATCACAGTACCTTTGGATGGTGTATAAAAATAATTGGCTATAAAATAATAAAAATAATTGAATCACTATGTCATATACCTGAATCTAATAAAATGTTGTAAGTCAATTACACTTCAATAAAATATTTTAAATCAGTTTTTAAAAGAGCAGTGCATATGAGACAAATGCTCAGGGCTGGGGCAATGGGATGACCCAGAGGGATGGGATGGGGAGGGAGGTGGGAGGGGGGTTCAGGATGGGGAACACATGTAAACCCATGGCTGATTCATTTCAATGTATGGCAAAAACTACTACAATATTGTAAAGTAATTAGCCCCCAACTAAAATTAATAAATTTATTAAAAAAAAAAAAAAGATCAGTGCATAGACGGTAGAATAAATACAAGGAGTAAGAATTGTATAAAGTATAATTATTCATGATTATACCTAGTATATAGTAGGTTATCAATAAATACGAGAGAATGGTTACTAAATTCATTGTTAGTATCAAAAATATTCTATATTATTTGCTATATGGCAGAGGGACAAAATAGCTCTGAGCTCTGAGACAGGTAATTCTGTTTTTAAGCAAGAATTTCCTAGAATTCAAGCCCCTTGAGACAGGTAAGGCTCAGAGAACTTTCCCTTAAAATTAAGTCTGCCTGGCCTAGGTTAATTGCAGACATTATGGAACTGAGAGCTCCACGTGAAACTGACCCACTGTTAAGATCAGTTAAGCAGGTTGGGGTTTTGATTTTCTCCTTTTTTTATGAAAAGTGTTGGCAAATATTAACTAGTCTGTTCAGGACCCAGATTGCATTACGGTGACAACATTACAGTTTGTTATTCCTGTTGACATGGACAAGGAGACAAACAAAGGTCTATTTCATTAAGGAAGAAATAAACAGCCGAGGAAGGGGGTTGCACAATTACTATTCCTAGAGCTCTTTGCAGGGCTGGCAGGAAATGAGTGAGGAGGGAAGGGGGGCTGCTTTCTGCTCCTCCTCCAAGGATGGACGCAGTTCTCATCATGTCAGCAGGGGCACAGGACTGCCAGAGCAGATCTAGTCCAACTATCGGGGAATACAAATCTGTTCTCAATAAGGAAGAAGAAAGCTATGCTATTGTCTTTTATCTCTGATTTGATTCCTTTTTTCCTACTAATACCAAAATTACTCAAATACAACCAGAATCAAAGACTGTGCTGACTCAGTCTAACGTTGAGTGGCTGCTGGCTCTAGGCAAGATGCTACTATTTTATTATTGATTAGACTATCTTGAATAATAAAATGTAGACATCCTTGGTAAAGCTTTAAAATTAGAGATCCAGCATTTGTTCTATTGTTCAGTCACAGGGCCAAACTTGTCTTCTATTTGAGTTCTCTTCTCAGACAAAGGCACTGCTTTACTCTAAAGTTGCTTTCACCACCCCTCCCATACCCACGTGTGATTGTACACACGGAGCTTGCACACACACACACATACACATACATACACAGAGGTTGCCTGGCCCCATCCTGGAAAATGTAGAATTCACCATGACACAGTGCTTGCCATAGCAACTGAAGCTCCTCTGGCTACATCCATAGCTCCTATTGCCTGTCCGTGAACTTCAGACAATTTTAAACTCCAGTTTGTTGTGGCTGTTAGATTAATGCTACAGTTGGGATTGTCTTGGACTTGGGGACAAATTTACTAAGTTTGCAGATGGCATAAACTGAGATATTCATGCAATGAATTTACCAAATCTTTTTTAAGAAAAATGGAGGATCTACCCAAAAGATGTGACTCCTTCCTTCTTTCCTATTTGCAACATTTCTGAAGCTTTACATGTTAGATACTCTGTGGGCACCAGAGGCCCAAGCTGACAACATGGTTACCTCTTATTTGAAACTCTCAGTTAAGCTGTCTGTTTTTCAATCTTTGGGTCACTATAGATATAAATTTGATGGATTTTAGTCAACACTTTTTAAAAATTTATTTTATTGATACGTAGTTGCTTTACAACATTGTGGTTTTGGTGTATGATTTAGTTTTATATATATAATATTTGATATTATATATATAAGAATATATATATTGGCTTAAAATTCAACATTCAAAAAACTAAATCATGGCATCCAGTCCTATCACTTCATGGAAAATAGATGGGGAAAATGTGGAAACAGTGTCAGATTTCATTTTCTTGGGCTCCAAAATCAATTCAGATGGTGACTACAGCCACAAAATTAAAAGGTGCTTGCCCCTTGGAAGAATAGCTATGTCAAACCTAAACAGTGTTTTTTTTTAAAAGCAGAGACATCACTTTGAAGACAGAGGTCCATATCATAAAAGCTATGTTTTTTTCAGTAGTCATGTTTGGATGTGAGAGTTGAACCATAAAGAAGGCTGAGCACCAAAGAACTGACACTTTCAAACTGTGCTGCTGGAGAAGACTCTTGAAAGTCCCTTGGACAGCAAGGAGATCAAACCAATCCATCCTAAAGGAAATCAACCCTGAATACTCATTGGAAGGACTGACGTGAAGCTGAAGCGCCAATACTTTGGCCACCTGATGCAAAGAGTGGACTCATTGGAAAAGACCCTGATGCTGGAAAAAGTTTAGGCCAAGAGAAGAAGGGGTCAAGAGAGGATGAGATGGTTGGATGGCATCACCGACTCAATGGACATGAGTTTGAGGAAACTCCAGGAGATAGTGATGGACGGAGAAGCCTGGTGTGCTGCAATTCACGGAGTCGCAGAGTAGGACATGACTTAGCAACTGAACAACAACAACAACAATATAAGAATATATATACATATCAATTCAGTTCAATCGCTCAGTCATGTCCGACTCTTTGCGACCCCATGAACCTCAGCACTCCAGGCCTCCCTGTCCATCACCAACTCCCGGAGTTTACCCAAACTCATGTCCACCGAGTCGGTGATGCCATCCAGCCATCTCATCCTCTGCCGTCCCCTTCTCCTCCTGCCCCCAATCCTTCCCATCATCAGGGTCTTTTCCAGTGAGACAACTTTTCTCATGAGGTGGCCAAAGTATTGGAGTTTCAACTTCAACATCAGTCCTTCCAATGAACACCCAGGACTGATCTCCTTTAGGATGGACTGGTTGGATCTCCTTGCAGTCCAAGGGACTCTCAAGAGTCTTCTCCAACACCACAGTTCAAAAGCATCAATTCTTCGGCGCTCAGCTTTCTTCACAGTCCAACTCTCACATCCATACATGACTACTGGAAAAACCATAGCCTTGACTAGATGGACCTTTGTTGGCAAAGCAATGTTTCTGCTTTTTAATATGCTATCTAGGTTGGTCATAACCTTCCTTCCAAAGAGTAAGCGTCTTTTAATTTCATGGCTGCAATCACCATCTGCAGTGATTTTGGAGCCCCCAAAAATAAAGTCTGACACTGTTTCCACTGTTTCCCCATTTATTTGCCATGAAGTGATGGGACCAGATGCCATGATCTTAGTTTTCTGAATGTTGAGCTTTAAGCCAACTTTTTCACTCTCCTCTCTCACTTTCATCAAGAGGCTCTTTAGTTCCTCTTCACTTTCTACCATAAGGGTGGTGTCATCTGCATATCTGAGGTTATTGATATTTCTCCCGGCAATCTTGATTCCAGCTTGTGTTTCTTCCAGCCCAGCGTTTCTCATGATGTACTCTGCATAGAAGTTAAATAAGCAGGATGACAATATACAGTCTTGACGTAATCCTTTTCCTATTTGGAACCATTCTGTTGTTCCATGTCCAGTTCTAACTGTTGCTTCCTGACCTGCATACAGGTTTCTCAAGAGACAGGTCAGGTGGTTTGGTATTCCCATCTCTTTCAGAATTTTCCACAGTTTATTGTGATCCACACAGTCAAAGGCTTTGGCATAGTCAATAAAACAGAAATAGATGTTATTCTGAACAGCTTGAACATCTGGAAGTTCACGGTTCACGTATTGCTGAAGCCTGGCTTGGAGAATTTTGAGCATTACTTTACTAGCATGTGAGATGAGTGCAATTGTGCGGTATTTTGAGCATTCTTTGGCATTGCCTTTCTTTGGGACCATAATGGTTTATTATAGGATATTGAATATAGTTCCTGTGCTACACTGTATGCTTCTCTTGTTTATCCAATCTATATGTAAGTCTTCATCTAGTCAGCATTTTTAAATGGGATGCAATTGAAATATCAGAAGTATTGTTTTAGTACCAAAATATTTTAGTGGGCTAAACAGCTGGATTTTTCATTCCAAAAAAATTCAGTTTTCATTCCAATCCCAAAGAAAGGCAATGCCAAAGAATGCTCAAACTACTGCACAATTGCACTCATCTCACATGCTTGTAAAGTAATGCTCAAAATTCTCCAAGCCAGGCTTCAGCAGTACGTGAACTGTGAACTTCCAGACGTTCAAGCTGGTTTTAGAAAAGGCAGAGGAAACAGAGATCAAATTGCCAATATCCACTGGATTATCGAAAAAGCAAGAGAGTTCAGGAAAAACATCTATTTCTGCTTTATTGACTATGCCAAAGCCTTTGACTGTGTGGATCACAATAAACTGTGGAAAATTATGAAAGAGATGGGAATACCAGACAATCTGACCTGTCTCTTGAGAAACCTGTATGCAGGTCAGGAAGCAACAGTTAGAACTGGACATGGGACAACAGAATGGTTCCAAATAGGAAAAGGATTACGTCAAGGCTGTATATTGTCACCCTGCTTATTTAACTTTTATGCAGAGTACATCATGAGAAACGCTGGGCTGGAAGAAACACAAGCTGGAATCAAGATTGCCAGGAGAAATATCAATACCCTCAGATATGCAGATGACACCACCCTTATGGTAGAAAGTGAAGAGGAACTAAAGAGCCTCTTAATGAAAGTGAGAGAGGAGAGTGAAAAAGTTGGCTTAAAGCTCAACATTCAGAAAACTTAAGATCATGGCATCTCGTCCCATCACTTCATGGGAAATAGATGGGGAAACAGTGTCAGACTTTATTTTTTGGGGCTCCAAAATCACTGCTGATGGTGATTGCAGCCATGAAATTAAAAGACGCTTACTCCTTGGAAGGAAGGTTATGACCAACCTAGATAGCATATTTAAAAGCAGAGACATTACTTTGCCAACAAAAGTCCATCTAGTCAAGGCTATGGTTTTTCCAGTGGTCATGTATGGATGTGAGAGCTGGACGGTGAAGAAAGCTTCGTGCTGCAGAATTGATACTTTTGAACTGTGTTGTTAGAGAAGACTCTCGAGAGTCCCTTGGACTGCAAAGAGATCCAACCAGTCCATCCTAAAGGAAATCAGTCCTGGGTGTTCATTGGAAGGACTGATGTTGAAGCTGTAACTCCAATACTTTGGCCACCTCATGCGAAGAATTGACTCATTGGAAAAGACCCTGATGCTGGGTAGGATTGGGGGCAGGAGGAGAAGGGCACGACAGAGGATGAGATGGTTGGATGGCATCACTGACTCGATGGACATGGGTTTGTGTAAAATCCGGGAGTTGGTGATGGATAGGGAGCCCTGGCATGCTGCAATTCATGGGGTCACAAAGAGTCGGACACGACTGAGCAACTGAACTGAACTGAAACAACTTGATAAAAATGTGTGTACTGGATTATGAGGTAATTTTTAAAAGATATATTGTGTCAAAAAAAAGGCTTGAAATCCACTAGTATAGCTAATATAGTGACAGAAAAATTTGTGATAGCCTAAGTATTCCATTGAAGCAAAAATCCCATTAATTGCAGTTGTTTTCAAACAATTAGAAACATGCCATCAGGAAAGTGCGGAAGAAAATCAGTGGAAATGAAAGTTTGAATTGAATGGCCAAAGAGTGATTGAAAATATGAAAAGGAAATATTATTTTTATAAATCATAAAATAGTTAAGTGCTAAGATAATCATGTCTGCCATAGTGATATGACTGACCATAAAACTCTGAAAGGAAATTCCTTATGGGATTAGCAGAGTCCTGTGTGGTGTGGTAGTGTGACCTGTCTCAATACTCAACATCAGCAGTTCCATTTTGTGACTCTATTGCCTTCCCCTTTCTTTCCACTCCCTGCAGTCTTATATTAAAAACCTAATTTTTACAGCCTTCTCACCAACACGTAGGCCCAGTTTCCAGTTTTTGCCATTATTCTCTCTAACCACTTAGAATTCAAGTCCTGGTAATTCTTCCTTGAAAAGAAGTATGTATCACATCCATGTCCTTCCTCTTTCCACTCCCCTTCTCACTGTTAGTCCAGACTATTGTTTTAACCACCTGTCCATCAGAGAAGGCAATGGCAACCCACTCCAGTACTCTTGCCTGGAGAATCCCATGGATGAAGGAGCCTGGTAAGCTGCAGTCCATGGGGTCGCTAAGAGTCAGACATGACTGAGCGACTTCACTTTCACTTTCATGCATTAGAGAAGGAAATGGCAACCCACTCCAGAGTTCTTGCCTGGAGAATCCCAAGGACGGGGGAGCCTGGTGGGCTGCCGTCTATGGGGTCGCACAGAGTCGGACACAACTGAAGCGACTTAGCAGCAGCAGCAGCCATCGCCTTGCTTCCCAGGTGGCGCAGTGGTAAATAATCCATCTGTCAATGCAGGGGACTCAAGAGTCAGGGGTTTAATAATCTCTGGATAGGAAAGATCCCCAGGAGTAGGAAATGGCAAACCACTCCAGTATTCTTGCCTGGAGAATCCCATGGACAGAGGAGCCTGACGGCTACAGTCCATGGGGTCACAAACAATGGGACACAACTTAGCCACTAAATAACAACAAAAAGGTTTATTGTGGGTTCTAAATGAGATAAAGCTTATGAAGTCTTTAGGACACAAGAACACCTAGAGCATAGTACGTGCTCAATAAATACGTTTCCGTATCATAACACATTGCTAACCTATATTATGGAGTGTACATGCTTCCAAACAATACTCACCTTTCCTCAGTGTGACATGCTAAATTTGTATTGTCAAATCATCCTGATTCACAGACTTGCCACTGTAGCTGTCCTTGAACATGGCAGCCTCTGAGATGTTTGCCTTCTCCCTCAATTGCCACTTCTCCCATGCACTCTAATCCTTCTCTGCTGTGCCATAGTCCAACTTCTGCATCATTCTACACCTTGTCTTCTGCCATCATTTGGCCTTTAGCAATATGTGTGATGAGGTATTGCTTCTCCTATGTGTATCTCTAAGCAATATGTGTGATGAGGTATTGCTTCTCCTATGTGTATCTCTAAGCATGAGATTTATAGGAGAGGTGCCATAGCAAATGAAAAGGTAAAAATGCCACATATGATGCAATACATATAAGAAAAATATGTTTGAAAGAGTACAAATAGATGAACCATTTGTATTTCCAAACACAGTGGGGTCTACATTTGTCTGGCAACTTTGATAAGCTAATTTGATTCTAGTTAACTGAACTTTGTTTTCTCAGCATCAGAGCAGATTGCAAGGAGACTGACTTAGTCACCAGATTTGATATGGGCCCCAGAAATTATCAATGTGAAGCCACCTTCTTCACCCCTGAGAAACTACACTAAGACCAGCAGATAAAGTGAAGCCTTTTATCTCTCTTTTTTCCCCACTCCTTTTGTACATCAATTGACCACATCCCTTTCCTCACTTGCTTTATACTTTTTCATGTCACTATGTATTCTGCTTTGGTAATTTTAAAATAGTAATTAATCAATAGGTCTCATAATATTTTCCCCCCACAGAAGTAAAAATACTCAAGCTAAGAATAAATACTCAAGCTATACATGCTATTAGTTGGTTAAATTAAGCTGACAGTTATACAATAGAATTTTAAATGAAAGGGACATGTATTGCCTTAGTTCCTCAAATATTTGATTTAAAGCTTAGTGCAATGAGAACTCTACTGCTACAGAAAAATATTCCTGTCACTCCACAAATATTTTTGAGCACCAATTATGTATTAAACCACAGAACAAGAAATTGGATTCTTTGATAATGCCTAATCATTTTCTTGGGGCTTCCCAGGTAGCTCAGCTGGTAAAGAATCTGCCTGCAATGCAGGAGACCCCAGTTCAATTCCTAGGTTGGGAAGATCCCCTGGAGAAGGGACAGGCTACCCACTCCAGTATTCTTGGGCTTGCCTGGTGGCTCAGATGATAAAGAATCCACTTGCAATGCAGGAGACCTGGGTTCGATTCCTGGGTTGGGAAGATCCCCTAGGGGAGGGCATGGCAACCCCCTCTAGTATTCTTGCCTGGAGAATCCCATGGACAGAAGAGCCTGGTGGGCTACAGTCCATAGGGTTGCAAAGAGTCGAACACGGCTGAGTGACTAAGCATAGCACAGCACAGCCATCGTTGTCTTGAAAATTACATGGGAATCTCTGTTGCTCAGTCTATAGTTTTTTCTAATACTTGAAGAGGCTTGAAGAACTGTATTTTGTCCTGTATAGGAGAATATGGTTCTAAATAATGGGGATCTTAACCTTAATCCAACCAAAATGTCATTTAGGCATAATCACCTATTGTATCCTGCCTGCTCTGGTTAAGAATTTCTGTAATAAATTTCACAGTTGAGGGATTAAGCCTTAGAAATAATGCATTATGAAATGAGTGAATACAAACTACATTAGCTTTTCGTAGGAGGGAGGAGAAAGACCAGGCAGATGGGGCTGTAGAGGGATGGGGTAGATGTTTTAACACAGACCTAGTTCCAAAAAGGTGCCCTAAAAGAGAAGTTTAGTAATATACCTTTGTGATGAATTGCTATCTTTTTAAATAACTGTTTTACATATTGGGCTTCCCTGGTGGCTCAGACAGTAAAGAATCTGCCTGTAATGCAGGAGACTCAGGTTCTATCCCTGGGTCAGGAATATCCCCTGGAGAAGGAAACGGCTACCCATTCTTGTCTGAAGAATTCTATGGACAGAGGAGCCCGGCAAGCTATAGTCCATGGGGTCACAAAGAATCAGACACCTCTGAGTGACTAACACTCACATATTAAGCATGCTAGCCTGCTGAAGAAAAGTCATTATTGCACAGTTGAATAATTCACCAGACTTGTAGAGGAAATCCAACAGGATCACTGCTACAGGAAGGATAAGAAGCAGGAATTGCCTACAGTGGTCATCTTTGAAAAATATATTTATGCCAGAGTATTAAATATTGTCTTAAAAATCAAAAGAAGTTTTTCCTTCAAGGAAACAATAGCTAACTTAGAAATATTTAGAAATTCCTTCTAAGTGGGAATAAATTCTGCCATCCCACCTTGCCTGAACCTTGATAGCAGGTATATCAAGCATACCTCAAAACTATATGCTTCCCCCTTTTCTCCTTCCAACTGATATTCTAAAATGTTGCCTTACTATTTAAGAGCATATATAAAATCTCACTGTTTTTCTTGCTTTCATAGCCAATTTCTCAAGAGAGGTATAAATATTTAATAACTGGCTCTCTAGGAGAAAAACAGCCCTCCATTTACAGCTTGGCAGTTTCTGTGTTGCCAGTATTACAGTATTCTGTAAATACTCCCACCATGGCCAGTTTCAAGCTACATGATGTTACTGATAGAGTTACTGATTATGGAGATCCAGCACAGCACTGGTTGTAGGCCTGCTATTCCCATCATTCATCACTTAGGTACCTTAGTAGTGGCTCCATAATTTCTATATAAAAAGGAATACACGGGACCAATGTAATTGGAAAGAGAAGCTGCATATTAAGTGCAGTTTTTATTGGGTTATATGTTTATTTGGAGTTAAGGGGCACAGACAGAGAGAGCAGTGGATGAGCAGCTAAGAGGAGTAACCCCATTCATGCCATTTGCCAACTTTCACACAGACACCCATTAAAAGTCTTCCAGTCCAGCTTTGGTCCCTATTCAGTTTTTTTGTTTTTTTTTTAGGCTAGAGCTTCTTTATTTTTTAAAAACTTTTTATTTTATACTGGAATGTAGGTGATAAACAATGCTGTCATAGTTTCAGATATACAGCAAAGTGACTCAGTTATACATATACATGGATCTATTCTTTTTCAAATTCTTTTCTCATTTAGGTTGTTACATAATATCGAACGGAGTTCCCTGTGTTATACAGTAGGTTCTTGTTGATTATCCATTTTAAATATAGCTATGTGTACATGTGGTTCTCTATTCTTTAATCATTTTGTCAACCTTCCCAACATCCTCCCAGTCGCTCTGATTTGAAATCTTGGAATCATCTTTGATTCCTCCCTAGCCTTGCTTCCCTCCCACATGGCACCTCTGCCATAGTTTTTGTATCTCTTTTCTCTTTATATTCTTTATATTAACAACATTGATGGACTCTCTCTACCTTTTTAGGTGGCAGTAGCCTTGTAACTGATCTCCCTCACTGGATTCTTTTCTACTGGTCAGTGTAATTTGAAATCCGCTTCATTTGTAAACTTTCTAATTGTCTCATTGGCCTGTTGGAAAAGCTCTAGTAGCTTCCTACTGCCCACTGAAGAAACCCAAATTTGTTAACAAAGCCAATAAAGGCTTTCCAGTCTCACCTGATCTATGGTATCAGCTTTTAGCTCCCCATAGCCATTTTTATGTAACTACATACCAGTATTGGTTGTTTTATACATAGCCTTGCATCCGATAAGTCAGGCATACCTAGGCATGTACTAACTGGTAAACATTTTTAGTGATACTCCTGCATATGAGTACACTATATTTGAATTTTCAGGACAACCTACTCTTCCTTGAACAACTAGTGTATTTTCCCCATGTCTGTGTCTTCTTTTTGTGGATTCTTCTGAATTCTTCCCCACTACAGTTGAAATCTTCTCTTATCATTCAAGGGCAGACTGAAATTCATGTAGAACTTAAAGATATTAACAAACAAAAAGAGGACATAATATGTCTTAAAACAAGCAGTAAGAGAGAGAAATGACTGTGCCTCTTCAGTGGCTTAAACCAGAAGCTAGAGACTGACTGGAGCCCAGAAAGGAAAGAATGCCAAGGGCTGATGAGGAGCGGTGATAAGTAACTCCTAGAAAAGGCATGTTAATGCTGTTGAACCAGAAACATCAGGGTGATTGTAAACCTTCTAAAGCAGCAAGGTTTAACCCCAGATTTCTTCTCAGGTATCCAGTGGCATCTCATTGTATACTTAGGACTAGAAGGCAGAACTGATTTAGTTAGACAAAGTAAAGAGCTGGTGTAATATCTGAAAATCCAGAGTGGATCGAGAGAAAATAAGATCTGAAAGTGCAATGTTAGAGAAAAACATCAGTCTTACTGATACTCTTAGCAATGGGGAACCCAGAGTTTTAACCTGGGTTATAAAATAGGAAACCTCAGGGTTCTGGAGCTTGACTTGGCAGTAATAATATTTCTCCATTCTTATTCTTCTTTACATTTTTTACTAAGTTTTACACAGTGGAAATAAGACTATGTTTACAGGGTTTTAAAAGTACAAAAGAATAAAATTTTTAAAATCACCCATAAAACTACCATATATCGACACACTAATATTTTCTATATTTCCTTCTAATATTTTTTCTGCATATGTGTTTTCTCTACATATTACATTAGATATAAATTTCTTACAGCCTATAGCATCACAACTTATTGATATAATTGATTAAAACTAGAGAAAATAAGAAATTATGAAATGATACGTATATTCCTATGATTTTCCTTCCAATATAAAACATTTGAATTTTCATCATTCACTGGCCTTTCGGTACAGGGCAGATGGAACCATTAGTTAGAGTTTTGTATCCTTGTTCTTATATAAACTCATAATGGACTCTTTGATACTTTTCTACTTCAGTTTTATTCGAGTAAAGCAAAGGATTTCTAATTAAGAATAAGAATATTAAATGTTGTTATTTTCCCCTTTTATAGCCATCTTACCTATTCCTAATTTGATCGCTCCTTTTTTTTTTTTTAATGACCTACCTTTGTCAAGTCTTACCAAAGCATTCACCTTGGTTTCCAAGAAACAAAAACACTTTTGTCATCAAGTTTTATCCTTTTTTATGCAATACAGTAGTCAAATGCTGTGGTGGTGAGAGCACAAACAATTGACACGAGCAAGTTTAGGAAGAGCCACTGACTCTTGGTTTTAATACAATGTAAGTGATAGACTCAGAATTGGGCAGGACCACCAGAGAAGGGGCTACCTTCTGTGAAGGTTCCATGAGTCATGATTCTCACCAGTAAAGCCTACATTGAGAATGGAAAGCTCTTTAGCTGGATGGAGGTTATTTAGAGAGCTTCTGCTGACTAACCCTCCAATGAATGTCATTGTTCACCAACACTTGCACGTTGTTTTGTTTACTTCTTTAGGCTTACTTCCCAGAAGTAGAATTATACATAAGCTTAGTAGGACTTCAGAAGTAACAGAGAGTGGAAGTCAGAGATTGGCGATTTAATAATAGGCTGGTTTGGAGAACCTCATTGGGAAGACAATACCTGAGCAAAGACATTTAGAAGCCTTGTGCTGTCCCTTCACCTGATTTCACTCCCCTGCCCTCCTACTCAGCTCCAGCTGCCATGCTGAGCTCTTCACTCTTACCTGCAAGTTCCCACCTTTGTACTAGTTGTGCCCTCTGCCTGGAGAACAAAAGATGAGGTAAAAAGTGCCATTGGTACAACAATGAACAGTTAACTACAGGAGATGAGAGATGGGACAACTGGTTTGGGTTGATGTAGTCAGAAAAGGTCCTAGGGACACATTATCATTCCAAAAAGCTTTGCATGTTTACCCCTCTTGCTGTCTTTAATATGCATACATCATGAATTCATTTTTACCTTTGATTTTGTGCTTTTGGAGGCAGACTCACCAGGATTTGAATTCCAACTATGCCACTTACTGAATTTGCAACTTTGGTGAGCTGGATTTCTTTGAGCCAATTTTCTCATCTGTAAAATAAAGATAATAACCCTCTTTGAAGCTTGTTGAAAGAAGAGTAAGCAACATACAAGGTCTGACAGATGATGAGAGAGGATGTCACTATTAAAAGACAACTGGATCAGATAGTGAAGGACATTTTTTAAACTGTGCTAAGGAGCATGTATCTTATTTTATAGGTAATGGAGAACCATTAAAATTGTTTTGCACAGAGAAGTGACATAGTGTATGTTTGTTTTAGGAAGATAACACGAGCAGCAAGTGCAGGGTACGTTTTCAGAATTGGCTAAATGAGACCAAGTAGTATGGTACTGCTCTGTTGTGAGACATGATAAATTCAGTTAAGCCTAGTAGAGACAAAAGAGGTGGATTTGATAACTGGCAGTTAAAATATGTTTTCTAAAGTTTATATCTTAATATTTAGTCAATTCTCAAAATATAAACAAAATAATTTTTTTAAATCATTCTCATTGATGTTTTGACCCAGTTTCCCAGAGTCTGGCTTTAGGCCATTCTTGGATTTATTGTTTGAAGTATATATGACTTGAGGACCAACTGCTCAAGCTACCAGGAATAGGAAAGGAGGGAGGGAAAAAAAGGAAAACAACTGATAAACAGGAGTCAGAGAGTCTGGGAAAAGAAACTTAAGTAAACTTTATTTTGTGGCCCAACAGACATCGCTTTAAAAAGCATTTCTCAGCTGTTGACTTTGAAAAATAATTTTATCGCCTAGCTTGGAGCTTGTAGATAACCAAGATGGATAAGGAAATTATGGTTTCTTTTTAACTGGTTGCATTCCAGACTGATCTCCTTACAGAACAAAGAGTAGATGGAAAGAGTGTGGAAGGATAGATCAGCACAAATGCATCAACACTGATAGAAAAGATTCAGGGTGCAGATTTTCTCAGTTTTGCCTAGGAGGGGAGCATGAGCTTTTAATTTTTTAATTATTTTTTTAATATAACTTTAGGACTTCCCTGGTGGCTCAGATGGTAAATCATCTGCCTACAATGCGGGAGGACCCAGGTTCAATCCCTGGGTTGGGAAGATCCTCTGGAGAAGGAAATGGCAACCCACTCCAGTACTCTTGCCTGGAGAAGTCCATGGACAGAGGAGCATAGTAGGCTACAGTCCATGGGGTCGCAAAGAGTCGGACACGACTGAGCAACTTCACTCATTCTCTCATATAACTTAAAATTTAAAAAGTACCAAAGAATATGAATGAAGTCTTCCACCCATCCTATTCCCCCAGACATCCAGTTCCCCTCCTCTGAAAACAATTTCTTACTTATCCTTGCAGAGATATTTTATGTATACACAAGCAAAAGATACTCATTTTTCCCTTTCTAATATAGCTAGTAGCATTGGAAACATACTGCTCTGTATCTTAGGGATTTTTTTTTTAACTATCATTATGTTTTTGTCTTACTTGTTGTTTTACCTAATAATATGTTTTGGACTATTCCATATCAATATATCAAAGTTTCCTCATTATTAAATCTGACTGCTTATATAGCAAAGAATCTGCCTGCAATGCAGGAGACCCCAATTTGATTCCTGGGTTGGGAAGATCCACTGGAGAAGGGATAGGCTACCCACTCCAGTATTCTTGGGCTTCCCTTGTGGCTCAGCTAGTAAAGAATCCTCCCATAATGCAGGAGACCTGGGTTCGATCCCTGGGTTGGGAAGATTCCCTGGAGAAAGGAAAGGCTACCCGCTCCAGTATTCTGGCCTGGCGAATTCCATGGACTATATAGTCCATGGGGTCACAAAGAGTTGGACATGACTGTGCAACTTTCACCTAGTTGAACTTATATGGACGTGCCATAAATTTTGTAACTAACCTGCTCCCTATTAATGGATATTTAGATTGCTTCTAATCTTTTGCTATTTCATGCAGTGACTAACCTTGTATATATATCAATTAGTACATGTATTTTACTCATAAGTACCTAAGGTGAAATTGTTGAGTCAAAGTGTATTTGACCTTGTATCTTTGATAAATAGTGCCAAAAACAGTTGTATTAATTTGCATTCTCAAAAAAAATTTGCATTCTGATAGAATACGAAGAACACTATGTTTGACTTGAGAGCAGAAAACTCTATCATTAATTCATATGTACCTGGAGTAAATTCAAAGGCTGTCACATCCACTCATGTCACATCCACTTCATTCTGAAGATGCTGCTTTCTATCCAAGTGGATACATTTGTCTCCTAGATCAGTGGTTCTCAACTGGGGACAGTTTTGCCTCCCAGCAGACATTTGGCAATGTCTGGAGACATTTTTTATTATCACCAAAAGGAGGTGGAGGTGCTGCTAGGGTACAGGCACAGGACCATCATTCCTCTGTCCCTCCCCACAAAGGGTTATCTGGTCCAAAACATCAGTAGTGCAGAGTAAGAACACCTACCATAGATCAATGTCTACATCCTCCCGATTGTATTAAATAAATCTTATAAAACTGCAGCTCCTCAACTCTGTAACCAAATGAAATGATGAGACCTCTGCGCTTTCATAGTACATTTGCTTTTGTTTCTTTTCCAACACTTATGTTGTATTGAAATTAATGATTTACAGGAACTGTGAGCTCCTCAAAAAAGATGAATGTATCTTATTTATATCTGAATATCCAGCATCAAGAAGGTACTCAGTTTATTAAATGAGTGAATGGATGTAAAAGTACTTTCTAGTTGTCTCATTGTGACTTAAAGTGTGATTTATTTTATATATTTATTTTTTTACTCGTACTTGCTCACTTTCTCTTACTTTCAGTTTTCTTCAGACTTATACAAGTAAGTTCTTCTAGCAGAGGAATTGTACCAGGAAGTGTCAGCTGAATAAGAAGTATGGGCCCCTCCCCTGACTTAAACTTCTATAAACTCTGGTTTATTACATCATTAATCACTTAATTATAGACTAGCTTGCTCATTTATAGCTTTGGATTGAATCTGTCTTGTCTCCTCAAATGGACTGAAATCTTCTGAAGGGCCAAATCAAAATTTTTAAGGACCTCAGTGAGGCCTAACTTAGGACTTTACAGACTATAAAGCAGGAGAGTGACAGGTTGGTTCGTCTTTTTCGCTGATCACAACTCAGACCTCACCCAAAGAAGATTATGACCTCAACAAGGAAACTACTCCTTCTCAAGAGCGGACACCCATGGGAATTCTCTCAAAGTCCTATGGTTAGGGCTCTGTGCTTCCACTGAAGGGGGCACGGATTCGGTCCCTGGTCAGGGAACTAAGACCTTGCATGCAGTGCAGCCAAAAATAAATAAGGACTAACCATTTAAAGAAAAAAAAAAAAAGAGCAGAGTATTCCAGACTCTCCCAGACATGCAGGTCAACAGCAGAAGGTCTGTGCCGCGAGGGATCCATCGGCTTCCTCACTTGGCTTTCTCCCTCCTCCCCACCTTGTTCTCTAGGAGAGGATGAAACAGGAGGAAAGGGAGCGGGGCGTGACCTTTGAAAGAACGACATGGCCATGACAAAGACAGGTTAGAACCAACTAGGTCCAAGATGGCGGAAGATTAGACTTGCAGTAAAACTTGAGTTTCATCACAGGCTCACTGTAATATATTAGCATGTAAATGGCATACCCACCAGCGCCATGACAGTTCTGAGGCGGAACAGAAAAGGCCAAGAAGTGGGCGGTGGCCGAGTTCCTAGAAATCCCTGCCCCGTCCCCAAAAGAACTGGTACAGTCCTCTCACTTCTTACCCTATGAAATTACTCAGCCCATAAAAACTAACCACGCTATATTCTGAATTTCTCTCTTTCTCTGTCTCTCTCTCTCTGTCCCTCTCTTTCTCTGGCACTCTCAAGCACTCTCACATTCTCTCTCCTTCTGAAGTGGCCCACACTCCGCCTGTGGAGCGTATTTTTCTCTAAATAAATCCACTTCGTACCTATAAGTTCCTCTCGGAATTCTTTCCCAGGTAAGCAAGAACCTCAAATCCACTGGCATTGAGAAGAGCCCTCACGGTTGGGGAAGAGCTCTCTTTTCACATCTGTGTCTGGTCACCACAAATCCTGCCATCAGACACTTTTCATTGTCCGATTAAAGGCCCCGCTGTGACTTGAACTAAATGGCCAAAATCACTAGTAAGCTTTCCTACCGCTGGCTGCTAGTGGCGGTCTCCGGTCAGCAGCCCCCTCCAGGGCTGCCACACCTGGGGAGGCAAGTGGCCAGACGGCAAGTGGGTGGAGCCAGAGGCCAGGTTTTAATGAGACGCACTTGTGTGGGTGGGGGAAGGGTCGCAGCAGGCCTGCAAGGTCAAACGAAGCAAAGACAAGAATCCTTGTTTGTAACGCTCCGTGGCGCTAATGGATCTTGGAAAAAATTGGGCTGCGAGGCAGCTTTGATCCTGTCTAACACAGCAATTTAAAATGCAAATGCAAAAAAAAAAACCATGCAAATACTGACTGCTGGGTTTATTTCCACAGCTTGTTGTTTATCTACCTTTTAGCCCTGAGATCCTGTTGCCTTCTCTTTCCAATTAAGCTTACAACTGAAGACCTTCAAAGCTGAGTTGGGAGAGAAAACATTCAGATTCAAATATCTATAAATCAAGCAGAGTAAATGATAAGAGCTGGATTAGGAAAGGTTAAAAAAAAAAAGCAAAAGAAATGTTTAATCATTCTTCCCTAGAACAGTTCAAGTTTCAATATTTTTAAGACGTTTTTGAAACAGCAACTTTGATATTTAGATACCTTAGATACTTAGATATCTTGGATATTTATAGAAATGATCTTAGGTAACTTTAGATATTTATCTCCACAGGTAGGACAGTGGAGCTACTGAGGGGTTAATTTTTGAAGGTTACTAAAGCTTGAGTCTTGACTTTGCTGAGAAAAAAACCGAAAAGGTCACATTTCCTACATGATCTAAAAAGAATAGAGCTCACTATTGTGTTTATTTTCAAGTTAGCTAAAACTTTCCTCTTCAAATGCTGGTGTTTGGTCAGGGGTTTGGGAGAACATATTGCAAACTTATTTAAGTATTGGGACGTTTAAGTTGGCTTTCTAGAAATAGATTGCATGGTTTCTACCTTCTTAGGTAAATGACTCCAAAATAATATTTTTAAATAATAATAATTCCTGATTGTGTATCTGTTATTTTCCAAGAACCAGCAGAATGTTTAACTTATTTAAGCTCTATAACAACCCTGAGGCAGGTAAATTCCATTTTGTGACATTTTTCCAAGGCCTCAGACAAAAGGATATTAACATGCAGTCTTAGAAAGTTTTCCAGATGTGAATTTCCTAAAATTATCTACATACACGTATGTGTGTGTGCATATATGCGTTTCTAGAATGAGTACATAGTTTTCACCAACTTCTCTGAAAACTCTGTGACCCTTAATGCATTCAAATTGGATAAATTATTATGAAGAGCAGGAATTTCTGTGTTGCCTAGTCTACCTCTCTTAGCCTGAGCTAGTAAATGGTTTCAAGGCTATTTTTTCTGAGTTTTCTCTTGTTTCTTTCATTGTCTGACTCTGCTTCTTTCTTGCCCAGGTCATTGAGCTTGCCTCTAGAAGAAATGCCCATCTCTCTCCTGTGTAAAATTGGTTAACAACTTGGACTCTGGAGCCATATGGTCTGGATTTAAATCTGTTCTCTCTCACTGCTTGCTTGCATGACCTTGCCTCAGCTTCTAGTTCTGCAACATGGAACTCAGAGTAGGACCATCCACCTGGAGTTGTTCTGAGGGTCAAATAAATTCACATAAAGAACAGTGTTTGGAATATAGAGAACAGTAAGGGAGTGCTTGCTGTACTGTGTACTTCTAATCAGTTGTGAACTTAGAAGTCATCTTTTCAAATCATATTTGACAAAAAGGAAGGGTATATTTGGGGTCTTCATGCTTTTTAAAGCCCATTTTTACCTCTTTTTGTCCAGCCCTGCTTACCATTGAATTCAATGAGATCACAAGCCATGCATTTGTTTTTCTGAAACACTGTGGAACAAAAGAAAAGCTGAATAGGGAAGGGATGCAGCCCATTTCTCATGTGCCTTTATTAAAATGATCATTTTAACCAAAAGTCTGGGACACTGGTGTTGGCACAAAGCAGGGACTGCCTGTCTCTTGAGCCTTCTGATTCACTTTAGATGCAGTTCCAAGGGAAGAACCAGTTTTCCAGCTGATATCTTTGAAGAGTGCATTTGAGGCAGCTATTAGTGTGAGGGTATGATTTTTTAAAGAAAGAAGAAGCAACTGCTTTTCCTAGCCTGTGGGTGTTTTCCTGGGACTGAATCACCTCCCCTTAAAGCTGTGCACTGGCAGGATCTGCTGGGTTCAGAATGCAAATGATCTAGGCAAAGGTTCCAAGTAAAGGGAGCAAATAAAATCGGATTGAATAGGAAGCCAGATGATATTTTTTCTTTATCCTTTTTTTGAGGATTAACAGTCTCTTATCTCTCACCCCACTGTTCTCGGAGGGTCTTTGTGATCATCCATCTGACGGCTGCTGTCAGATGAGTGTAAACAGGGACACCGGGGTCCCTGTAACACTTTCCTAATGTCACTAAAGAGATCTGATGACATCCCGGAGCCCTTGTTCTAGCAGCGTAGACGTTGTTAAGTGGGCAAAGGTCATTGCTGCCACAGGATTGTCACATCTTGCTGGCCCAGGACTGCCAAGCCTCTCCCCATTCTTTGCATCTAATGCTCTTCCCACCAGAGCGGTTTTGGAGCAAGTCACAAAGGGCTGCGATTCCCTGCTGCCCGTCTTATTAAGCGTGGGTGTCTGTTATGAAAATAGGCAGCGTGGCTGAGTAGTGGAACCCACTATTTTCAGAATGAGCAGTGGCGGTGTCAGCTTTCAACAAGTCAAGCTTTTCATAAAGTGACCAGTTACGAATGCCATTATAGTCGGTGTTAGTACCATCCAAGCTGCTGCTAAGTTGCAAACCACTTACAGAAAGAAACTTCCCTCTCCTCTGAAGATACTTTTCTTTCCCCTCTTTTTTTACATTTTCTTTTCAGAGTTAGAGATAATAAGGAAGAAGCATAGAAGGGGCCCAGGCATTACCATTCATAAGAATTCAATTCAACAGGGATTAGATTGGCCTCGAGTCAATCTCGGGGCCTGAGTTACCTTCCCTGTAAAAAGTCAGTAGTGTTTACCCTGCAGGCTTGCTGCATTGCTGGAACTAGGCTTTAAGTCTTTGTTCACAATTTTAAAGGCAAAAGCGCCAAAGGGACCTGCTCTCAAAAGTCCAGTTCTCCATCAGACTTAAAAACAAACTGACTTAATGATACCCTCAGCTTCTGTGGAATTCATGCCCAATTCAGAAAGAAGTCATAATGTTCCAGAGAGTCTTGTAAGAAAATTCTTATTTGCTGCTGCTAATGAGATGACATGATAAAGACTCCTTCCTTTACTAACCTTAAGTTGGGCCCCTGTGAGCCCATTTCTTAATTAGATCTCAGTCTTGGGCTTCCCTGTCTGACTTTGCAGAGTCCAGTTTTAGCAATTCTGCTAAGCCAATTTAGAGAGAATATTCCCCCCACATGATATCTGGTCGTTCTCAATTTGTTGTTGTTCAGTCACTAAGTCGTGTCTGACTCTTTGCGGATCCCATGAACTGCAGCACGCCAGGCTTCCCTGTCCTTCACTATCTCCCGGAAGTTTGCTCAGACTCATGTCCATCGAGTCGGTGATGCCATCCAACCATCTCATCCTCTGTTGCCCCCTTCTCCTCCTGCACTCAGTCTTGCCCAGCATCAGGGTCTTTTCCAGTGAGTCATCTCTGTGCATCAGGTGGCCAAAGTATTGGAGTTTCAGCTTCAACATCAGCCCTTCCAAGGAACACTCAGGACTGATCAGCTTTCTTTATGGTCCATCTTTCACATCCATACATGACTTCGGGAAAAACCACAGCTTTGACTATATGGACCTTTGTCAGCAAAGTGATGTCTGCTTTTTTATATGCTGTCTAGGTCTGTCATAGCTTTTCTTCCAAGGAGCAAGCGTCTTTTAATTTCATGGCTACAGTTACCGTCCGCATTGATTTTGGAGCCCAAGAAAATAAAGTCTGTCACTGTTTCTATTGTTTCCCCATCTATTTTCCATGAAGTAATGGGACCAGATGCGATGATCTTAGTTTTTTGAACGCTTAATTTGAAGATTGTTGCCTTCAGCAACAGTCCCCCTACCCTTGATGACTCTTATTAATCATTTTCCATCCACTGACCTGCCCCCACCCCACCCCCATTCACACACAAACCTACTCCTTGGTTATAAATCCCTATACATTTTTGTGTATTTGGAGTTGAACACAGTCTTTCTTTCCTCCTGCCATGGGCTTTACCCCTATTGCAATAGCCTGAATGAAGTCTTCCTTATCATTTTAACAAGCATCAGAATAAACTTTTCTTTTACATAGATCAAAGTTTCCATGCATACTTAGTCACGTCAGTTGTGTCCAACGCTATGTGACCCGATGGACTGTAGCCCACCAGGCTCCTCTTTCCATGGGATTCTCCAGGCAAGAATATTGGAGTGGGTTGCCATGCCCTCCTCCAGGACATCTTCCCGAACCCATGTCTCTTATGTCTCCTGCATTGGCAGACGGGTTCCTAACCACTAGTGCCGCCTGGGAAGCCCCAGATCAAAGTTTAAATATGAGGTTTTTTAAAAGAGGCTAACACTTCTTTGGTGCTTAACATGAGCCAAGACATTACTTGTTTTAAGAGCTAAGTCTGTTCCTCACAACAGCTCAGTGAGGCTGTATTATTAATATTAGCCTCAATTTATGGATTACACGGGGGCCCTGAGATGTTAAATTACTTGCCCAAGCACACAAAGCTAGAGCTACGTGGTGGAACTGATATGTGGTGGAACCCAGGGGGTCTGGCCCCTGGGTTCATGTTCTTAAACACAATGCCAGACTGTCCTCAGAAGACTGAGAAGGTTGGGAAGTCTACTGTGTCAGAGCTCTTAAAACAAAGCTCTCAAATTTACCTGTCCATAGAAGCCAGGGTAAATTATGCAAAGGAGAGAAGCAGGCTAGGTGAGGAAGGGTTGTGTGGAGTCTGGAATGCCCCTGCCCTCTAGAAAGACTGCCCTTCGCATCACCACCTTGTGTGGTCTCTGCAAATGCATATGTTCTGAGGTGGGGGTGGGGCAGGAGGGAGGCGGAGAAACAGAAGAGAGAAATATGGATTTCTATGCATGATCTCTTCAATAGAGAAACAAAGGGAAGAGAAAAAGGGAAAGGAGAGAGAGGAGGAGAGAAAGGAAATGGAAGGGAAAGTTGTGCAAGAAACACACACAGACAGACCAGCAGAAGGAATTTATTCAGTATGTGGGCCAGCTCATTTAATAACCTCATTTTTAGAGGTTATTAAATCTTATCACAATGGAATCCTACTGATTTTAAAGACTTACTCCTCACTCTAAACCACCAAGTAATTACATTTGTTAAATAACCTATTTGTGTAACCTATTAGAGACTGTAGATTTCTGCTATTTAGTTGGAGAGGAAAGGAGCAAAAGGAGAATTGTTTCTTGAGGTTAAGCAGTCTGTCCAGGGCTTATGGAGATGCACTGACAATTACAATGGCAAATATGTTTCAAGTAGTGTTGATTTCCTATCTACTCACTAATCAAGAGATTTCACATTACATGTGTTAACCAAGCAATTTGGGCTTTTCTTCCTGAATTGATGGATAATTTAACTGCTACTAACCAAACAAAAAGAAAATGTTCTTTTAAATGTAAACTAGTATAATCAGCTCCCTGTGAGAAATGGGGATCAACTCGGTGACTTCTGAGATTTCAGTGAAGTCCATCATCTTTTCTAAGTCTTCCAACCTTCAGTTGCTGGACCCTGAGGTGTTCATATTTTACAGTCCTCTCTGGCAAGCCAGGCTTCTTGGCTCCCGCCATATAACAAGAAGATGTTCTGTCCCCTAACCAGATGTTCTGACCTTCTAACTTTTTATAGGAGGTGGCCAATGGACTTGTTTTTAATTATTTAAACCTGGATTACAGATATGTAATCCAGTCTCATAAATAAGATACAACTATTTTATTTCCAAAGATAGCACTCTTTTAAATAGTGTTTTCATTACTATTTCATGTCATGGCTTAAATTTGCTTAATATTTTGAAGTTTGGCAGGGCTTAATAATTGCCATTTTGGAGGGAACTAGGACCAATTAACACCTTTTTGTGCACAAGGCTCTGCACTGTGTCCTGAGGAATGAACAGAAAAGAATCAATAAGATTGACCCCTTCCCTCCTGGGACTTGAAGGACTTTTGGAGAAATGAGACATTTATACAAGCAACAACAGTACATGAAAAGCACAATACAAAGAACACAGATGGCCATAGCTGTAGAATTTTCAAAAGAGCGAGAGATTTTATGACTTAAAAGGCCTTAGGAGCCTTCAGAAAGGATGGGGTTTAAGTGGGGTTTTGAAGAACAAGTATGCTTTTTGAAGATGAGGAGGTCAGAGAGTAGTACTAAAGGTATAATAAAGACAGATGCCAAAGAGGCAGAGGGAAAATAAACTTGGGGCACAACAAGTGACTGCAACAGAAAACTCTAGAAAGGAAGAAATGGAACATAAACCTGTGGAAGTGGTTTGAATGAGCAGAAAGCAGTCAAGACCAAGGATGGGAAAATATTTAACCCATCAATATGAATAATGAAGTTAGAAGGAAGAGCTGTTTGGGAAAAAAGATAAATTGGATTTATTGTTAAATGTCATATGATTGAGCAATCAAATACCATTGAACCAAAATACAAAAGTATGTATTTTCAAAATCTGGGCCCAACCAGATTGATCTTAGCCTTACTTTGATGCCTAAGCTGGAGTTATGATTGTTTTATTTGATTTATTATCCATCACATGCAAAAAGTAGGATCTTTGAACTTTGGAGCTGGAAGAGCCCTTAGAAATTATATAATTCATTTTGCCAATGAGTTAATTTGGGGTGCAGAAAGATTAAGTGATTCCCATAAGGTCATAGAACCTGTGAGTGATAGAAGTAATATTAAAACAGTCATCTGCTAATTTCTGAATCATTGCTTTGTCTTCATCACATATCCGGTTATTCTTTCTAAAAAAATGTTTATGCATAAACACACATGAATAAATTTTCATATATACTTTTAAAGATTCAGATATACTTGTTAAAATCCAAAATTTTCCCTCTTTTGGATACCTGCATCTCTTTTTCCCTGTTTCTAAGTCACAACACTCCATTTGCCACCTAATATGTCTCATTATGTATATTTTTGGAATTTATATAATTATACACAAACACACACATAACACATATGTATGTAGAGTTTTAGGTCATTGTTTTACAGAAATGAAAACATATATTCTTTTATGTACCTTGCTTTTCTCATTCAACCATACCTTGGTGAAATTTCTCCCAAGTGAAAAGTTATAGCCTCATTAGCTATTTATTTTAATGGTTGTATAACAGTCTACTGTAGAGCTATATCATGATTTATTCTGCCTCTCCCACCTATTTAAGGAGACCAGTTTGAGTTTGTTGCCTCTACAAATAGTTCTTCAATAAACATGTGTGCATGTGTTAGTCACTCAGTGGTGTCCAACTCTGTGATCTCATGGACTGTAGCTCATCAGTCTCCTCTATCCACATAATTTTACAGGCAAGAATACTAGAGTGGGTTGCCATTTCCTTCTCCAGGGGATCTTCCCAAGCCAGGGATTGAACCCAAGTCTCCTCCATTGCAGGTGGATTCTTTACCATCTGAGCTACCAGGGAAAGCTTTTTTAATAAACATACTTGTATATTTATCTACATATGCTGGTATTTTATTTCTATTGGTAGGGTCACTGAGTGAAGGACATGTGTATTTTTAGTTTTAAAAGCTGAACTACTTCCCTAAGAAAGCTGCAACAATACACATTTGCACATACAATTAATAGAAATACTTCCTTTCACAAGGTCTTCCCAGGCCATGGTGTTACATTTTTTAAAAGTTTTTGCAAGTGCAGTTGGTATAGAGTAAAATCTCATTGTTTCTTTATTTGCATTTCTTTGATTACAAATGAATTTGATCATCTTTTCATCAGGTTGTTGGCTACTGGATTTCCTACCTTATAAACTGTGCTTCCATATCCATTTTCCAATGGATTATTTTGTCTCCTTATAAGTTTTTAAGAATTTCTACTCTATTTCAGATATATTTGCCTGTCCTCTAGGGTTGAAAACACTTTTTTAAACCTATCGTATCTGTTTGTGTCATCTTTTGCTATGCAAAAGTTTTGTCATTTTTTTTAGTCATCTGTGATGTTTTCTCTCATAATTCTGGGTGTATTTTCTGCCTTGCCAAAGAAACCTACCTACCTTGCTCCTAGATATATTTATGAGCCTATATTTTCTTAACAGAATTTTTTATTTAAATATTTATATTTTAACCTTTAATCTCTCTGAGTCTATCTAAGATTTATTTTTGGAATTGGTATACGAGAGAGTTTTCTTTTCTTTCAGATGACTAAAGAGTTTGCCAGCCCCTTATATTAAATAATCCATCCTTTTGTCACTAAATTGAAATGCCTCTTTTGTCATATATTAAATCCTCATTTTATATCTGGACCTATTTCAAGATAATCTAGTCTACATATCTGTTTAGGCTTATTTCTTATTTTAGTACTTATTACAGTTGCTTTATAGGATTTTCTGATATCTGGTAAATCAGATTACACAAATGACTTGAAGTAGTTATCAAGTGCATATGTAAGTATTAATGTGTTAAAAGCCTATTTTCTAGACAGCAGTGGAATGAAGCAGAAACTAACATATCAAGATAATACTTGTATAACTAAAAATAATTTTTCCATAATCTTTCTTCCCGAGCTCTGTATTTATATCAACAGTTATGGAAAGAAAAGATTTCATGTGTTTGTGAGATCCTATACAAGTGACAAATTGGTATAGTTTCAACCCTCAGATACTATACTGTATTAATGGTACTGTTTCCTTGATTCACAGATTGGTCCTTCAGAGGAATCACCCGTGATTGCATCTTCACTTTGAGCTTCGGCTGCTTCCCTATAGGAGTGCTGTCCAGGTGCGAGCTCCAAGGTTTTTCCTGGAGAGAGATTCCATGGGGACTGTATCTGACCCTCTGAGATCAGCCAAAACATCCCTTATTGCAGCTTCTGGAGACGAAGAGGACCTGGGAGAGGTACAGGCTGCTTCGTCCCAGCCTCTACCAGAAATCCTGTGTGAGAACACCAATGGCCTTTCCAGCACTCCTGCAGAGCCAGACCTCAGCCCCAGGACAGCTGCCAAGGCCCTGATGCAGGCCAGTGAGCATGTGCCCATGCAGCCAGCCATGTCCTCTCCTGACATTGTCAGTGAGGTGGGGAAGGCATCTCCCACACTCAACTCTCCTGGCAATACTCAGCTGTCAGGGGGCAGAGAGCCCACAGCACCAGCCCTGTGTTCCGCAGCAGGCAAGGATCTGATACATGCAACATTTACAATGCCAGCCGATCAGCACATCCACCCGGTTGTCCCAGGCAACCAGCCCAATGCCAGCCCCCCATCAGGACCTGAAGATACCCTGGTGAAATCACAGAGAACTGCAGATGGAGGGCAACCTGAGAAGTCAAATTGTCTGGTGGGGGTCATCTGTGGCAAAGATCAAGTGCCCTGTGATATTCCTTCTCAAGAAATAATGCAGGGAATGGTGCAAATGCAAGATACAGCAGCCAGGGCGTTCAGTCCTAACTCTGCTACGGTAGGTGGACCCGAAGCAGAAAGGCAGCAAGTTATTTGTGCTTCCCAGACAAGGTCCTATGGCTCTCCAACAAGAGAAGATGGATGTTTGGGGAACAAACCGCCCTCTGCCGCCACCTCAGACACCCAGGCCATGACTTCGGTGACTCCTCAACCATCCCACCTTCCTAGCAACGGATCAATGTTTCCTCCAGATCCAGAGAAGGTGTCGCTGGCAGCACAGCCTCAAGTGTCAAGGTTTAAAGAAGCAAGTACGATGACCAGCCAAGCAGAAAATGAGATCAAGGAAGCCCTGCCCAGGGCTCAGCAAGATGCCGAGGTGCAGGCAGTGGCGAGTGTCGAGAGCAGATCAGCATCCACCAGCCCCAGCATCCTCATTGCATTCTTAAAGGAAACCCCTGGTCCAGAGCGGTTCGAACAAGACCAGCTGCGTGTCATTTGCCACGGCAGTGCGAGCCACACGTTGGAGCTGTCTCAGAACACCCTAGCCCCCCGGGAGGCGGGTCAGTGCCGTGACCTCATGCCAGCGGT
Source organism: Giraffa tippelskirchi (assembly GCF_054371585.1). Taxonomy (NCBI): domain Eukaryota; kingdom Metazoa; phylum Chordata; class Mammalia; order Artiodactyla; family Giraffidae; genus Giraffa; species Giraffa tippelskirchi. The sequence goes on along the minus strand of NC_137275.1, from coordinate 75,236,446 downwards.
GCACATCCAGACAGCTGCAGCTGTTTCTGCAGCTTTCCAAGGAGAAAGTAAATCAGGGAGCCTACCAGGAGAGGTCCTTAAAACCTCAGCCATCAATGTGGCATCCAGTGATGCTCAGGAGATGTGTAAAGAAGATGGGAAATCAGCAGGAATGACCCTAGCGGGGCAAGAGCTTACCTTTAGACAGCTTTCGGGTACTAGTTCTACCTCCCTGAAAGCTAGCCCCAGTGACCAGATTTCTCTTAGCGCAGGACGTCAAGTTGAAACAGGTCACGGAATAGGGAAATGTGAAATGAAGCCATCTGAGTTTGCAGTGGCAACCACGAATGGCCACAAACCAGACCCCGACTGCAAACTCTCCGACTCCTGTGGCCCTGCCAGCAGAGCCGACCAGTCGAGGAGCTTGGATCTCACGAATCAAGGGGATGCAAGAGAGAAGAAGCTTGCGTCTCCTCAGATAATGAAAGAACAGGAATCTCCTGGCATCGATATCCTGGAGGTGAGGGCAAGGGCAGAGGCCAAAAGCCTACTGCTCAATCCTAAATCTCAAGAAAGTGGAGGCGTGGCATCAGGTGCCAGCCCTACACCCTCCCCAGTTAGAAGGAGCCAGGAGGGCACCGGGGAAGAACACAGACAGACCAAGACAGCCGCCAGCCTAAGCCTGCCGTCAGATGCCATTGGGGACTCTAGTCCCGGCTCTGGCAAAAGGACCCCTTCTCGCTCCGTCAAAGCCAGCCCCCGCCGGGCCAGCCGGGTCAGCGAGTTCCTCAAGGAGCAGAAGTTAAACGTGACGGCTGCTGCCGCCCAGGTGGGACTCACTCCAGGAGAGAAGAAGAAGCAGCTGAGTGCCGACTCCAAGCTCCAGTTGAAACAGTCCAAGCGTGTCCGGGACGTGGTGTGGGACGAGCAGGGCATGACCTGGGAGGTATACGGCGCTTCCCTGGACCCGGAGTCCCTGGGCATTGCCATACAGAACCATTTACAAAGACAAATCAGGGAACACGAGAAATTAATCAAAGCGCAAAGCGGCCAGAGCCGGAGGTCCATCTCCTCAGATACTTCTTCTAATAAAAAGCTCAAAGGCAGGCAGCACAGCGTTTTCCAGTCCATGCTGCAGAACTTTCGACGCCCCAACTGCTGCGTTCGTCCTGCTCCTTCTTCTGTGTTAGATTGAAAAGGAACGTGTCCGGAAGCCCTTGGATACTGCTACAGCCTTCAGAGGTGTCCATCTGTCTATGTCAGAACTTACTTAGTTTTTTTCTGAGGGACCAGGAAGAGAAAGCATTAACTCACAGAAATTGCTACTAAGAATTGCAGGGTCCTTTGCTTGGAGCTCCATAAATAAAAAATACCGTTTCAATTTGAAAGGAAGTGAAGAAGTAAGCATCACTAAAGGTTTACAACCTTAATTAAGAGGAAATAACACTCACTTTTTTTAAAATATGTTTTTAGAATAACATGCTCATTACACATGTGTCATTTTATATTACTGCCTCAATTTATCACACTATGGTATTTCCATTAAAACCCCTGCTTTATATTAAAAGTAGCAAAGACACTGTTAGCAGAAACAGTTATACTTTGTAGTCCATTGCAATAAGAATGCTGATACCACACGAAATTTAAGTAGGTGATGAGAAATATCATGGAAAAAAATGGAAACAAATTTGACTCATTCCTCAGCCAGAAGATATAAATAAAAGTACTTACATGCATAAAATGCCAAATATGAAATAATATTTGTAAACATCTGCATATAACCCTTTTTATAAACCTTGTTATACCTGTTAATAAATGTAAGAAAGTTATATTAGGAAAAAAGTTAGCAAACCATTTGAATACTGCCCACATAAAACATGAATTTACATTTTCCTGCACTAAGGGCAAGGGTCATCTCTGTGATTGTGCTTAGATTAAATTCATATTTCCTTGCCCAAGAGGAGATACATGTGGCTGAATTCTTGAAGAGAATTATCATATTATTGATAATACTGAATTTTATGTTGTTCAGCTGTCTCCAATAACATGCTGCTGAGAATGTTAAGGTTCTGTTAAGGAATTATAAATAGCCAATTACCAAACACTCCTTTTTCTGTGTTGAAAAAAGAAAAGTCTCCTGAGTAACAAAAACAACAGGTTAAATTGTGACTCCTGTAAACAGGATGCAGTTTGTATTTTTGTTTTGATTTGGTTCGGTAGGTTCTATTAGAAAATGTAGTCAAATAGAAATGAGCTCCCTTGCTGCTTTTGTATGCAAACTAATATCATCTAATTGCTTAAGACTAATCTGTGGTAAAAAGGTAATCTCTTCAAGCCTATTAATTTTAAGAGAAATACCATCATACCACATCCTTCCAACCCATTAAAAGAAGCTGCCTTTACTAAAACATCATTTGAACTTTGGGTGGGCTGAGTCCTTGAGAACATAGGCACCTGTTTGAGCTGAGCCCTCGCCTGTCTACATAATGGAAGTGTGTCCTTGGGGCCCATGAGTGTGGTGCAGGGCACTGGCTGGGGTGACCAGCAGTAGCTTGAGTGGGGCTAGTGGGGAAGAGAGGAGTGAGCCCTGGAGGTTGTTGGTTTCCACCTTGCATTTAGAGAATCACTGTTAGTGATGAAGGGGTGATGGCTGCTTTCTCTAAACTCACGCCTTGATGAGCCAGGAAAGAACTGTCCAGCTGTGTACTATCTCTCCAGAGATTCATAAATGCCATTTGTGTAGTAAATGCAAAATTTCTATTTCTTTTTTTAATTTAGATTCTCTTTTGCAGATTCTGAACATATTGGGAGGATATCATACCTAAACTTTAACACCACAAGCTACATCAGACATAAACTAGTCAATAGTCATCGATTTCTTTCAAAGTAATTGGACTGTCTATGAAGCCTACATAAGTAGACCACAGAGCCATTCTCAGAGTCAGAACCAGAGAATGGCAATTACAGTTGTTAGAATTGAAATGTACAATGAATTTTTTTAATAAAGCACATGTTTGTTTCTTACCAGTTGGCCTCTACTAAGAAGGCTATCTAAGTCAAAATTACTGTCAAATTAGCAGCCAAACTTATTATTAATGAATTGAGTCTAAAACTCTCTCTTTGGTCCTTAAATACCCATTGGCTGTAGTGTTCATCTCACTTTTGTAGGAGATGCCTTTGCCAGAGTTTAACCTCCCTCCTGTCTCGCTCACTGGCTGTCTGCCTCACATGTGCTGTGTACACATAGAGAACACCCTCTGTACACAGTGGCAGCTGTCAACAGTACCCACTCCAGATGGGTGGGCGCAGGTCACCCTCTGCTCTGAACTGGCTAGAACAGGCTGTCCCTGCATTAAAATGGGAGAAAAGGAAGAATTTAGCATCTGGTAATAATATTAGTTTTCATGAGATTGGAGTAACCACGTGATTTATAAATAGTGAAAGGAAACAGGCCAAAGAGAGTTGTAGACGTTGTTGTCACACACTAGAAGCAAATTAATAAAATTCAGTAAATTAAAACTTAATGTGTGCTAGAGTCAGTTTGTTTTTTTCTGGGGACTGAAACTAACCTTTACTTCTTAATCTTCAATTTTTTACCTTCAATCTTTACCACACTCTAAAGATTGTCACAAAATGTTACAAAAGCTCTCTCCTCACTTCCTGAATCTTATAGAAGGAAAAGTCCTGAAAAAATGGTCACAGAAATAGCTCATCAAATAGATACATAAGACAGGAGCCTATTCAAAACAGTGGTGTTTCTGCATTATGATCCCCCAAAGACTCTCAGGATAAAACCTTGTTTTGAAAACGCTCCTTCACTTGGATCTATGACACACACACATTCAGGACATCATTTGTGATTCCTTAGGTTCACTCAACAAATGAAGTTGCAAAACAATTTTCATGGCAGACTCTTTGAACTTGCTCTTCTATTTGTTACCTGCATGACACACACAGTGTTGAAAGCTGTTTTTGTCCTTAATTTCTTTTAGTTATCTTTTGGTCCTTTTAAATGTATTTTAGTTATTAAAATAAATGGAGGAAATACTTTATTAAGTAAATCAGTATAAGATATTTTTTAAACCAGCAGCAAAAAAGAGATGACTTAGGCCATCCAAATGTTTAACATGTGAAGATGTGTACCCAGTGAAAATTTTTAATTTAAATACAAATTTTTCTATTTTATGACTACAAGAAAAATGTGACCACTTCAACTGTCATGTATCTATTTATCGTCAGTGTTTTTCTAATTATGTCTTTCTGGATTATTACCCTTGATGCCACAGACCAACTACTTTACATACACTGAAATCCTAATTAAGCTTTGTGTTTTGGATCAGTGGCACGCGTTAAGTGTTTTGTTAGGTCACAGTGGACCAGAAACCTGTTTTGTTTGCATCCAAAATGAAATATTTATAAAAAATATTACTGTGTTTTCCTACCTTGACAAGTCAGCTATATTGAATATAATTTGATTTTTGATGATCTTTAATCTTTAGAATGGTCTAATATTTATTATTTTGGACACCAGTGTTCTCCATGTTATAGGTTAAATATCATAACTGAAATAAATTGGACTGAATATGCATGTGTACCATATACCCTAGAGGTTGAATTTTGGAACCAAATTCTTAATAAGAGCTTGTCATCTTAAAGAAGAAAGCAGAAGAGGAAAACTGCTTTGGGTTGCATCTAAGAGTATTAAGGTTTTTATTGTTCTAGCTTATTCTGATAGTCTTCCTCTCATCTCTGGGAGTTTCTATCATTTGGGAAATATCTGTATATACCACATGAAGACTAGAATATGATGTGACTTTAAGATTTGTTTACAGAGGACCTATATGAGTAGGCTGTTAATGTAAATTGTTTGGCCTCTGTTGTATCCTCTTTGTTACTGTTTTGCTTCCAAAATGTGAGAAACTGTCTTTTCTTCCTCCTATATATTGTGCAAGTGTTTAACAATTTGTCCATTTCTAGTACCACATACTTGACCACAGCCCTTGTCTACTTTTTAAGAATCAGTATAAAGGAAAACCATACATTAGGATAAGGTTTGCATATATATGTGTGTGTGTTTTTACTGAATATCACAAATATCACTCATAGCCTTGTGTAGGCCTCTACGTGTCTGATTTACTAATCATCTACAATGCTGCCATGGAGATGACGCTGTTTACTTTCTCCAGCTTTGTCCTAAGCGGTATTTGAGAAATGGAGCCTGTGAACTTCCCTTTGTGATAATAATGCAGTGAACTCAGCAGTATCTTGGATAAATAAACTGACCATCTTGTCTCTATCCCCGTTCTGTCTACACAATGAACAAGAAGTCTTGCCCTCCTCTGCCTCAGTGCTTGCTATTTTATATTCCTATCTGAGCATTTTGTTTTCTGTTAGCAATGTTCTTGGTTCCATGTGTGGCCTTTTGGGTTGAATCTCCAAAGGTGGGTCAGCTGCTGCCACCTGGCAAATAACAGGTGACGTGCCAAATCTCCTGTCCAACTTTGTAACTTTATCTTTCTTAATGAAATTCTGCAGCCAGCTGAGTAATTATAAATGTCGTTGTGCAGACACATGGGCTGAAGGATATCTACAAAATTTTAGACATTTTTTTTGCAAAAGGGGAAAAAATTAGTCTTGTAAAGACTGAAACAGATTTCCATGAACTTCACCCTACTCTTGGAAAAAATGAATTCTCCTTGGCTACAGAAATAAAATAAACTTGATTTGCAATGACCAAGGACATAAATGAAGATGGATTGCAGTGGAAAAATTCTGTCTCACAAATCAGTGACATCTACCAGAGTTCATTACAGCTACTTTTAACTGTGAACATTCACCAGCTAACCTACTCACTTTGCCACAACCAAATAACCTCTCTCAAAGTAAATCCAGTACATTGGTATATATGTGTAGATAGAAACAAACAAAACAAAAAATCCCTGAAAAATTACTGTTGGCTCGTAGGTAAATCAAGGTGATAATCAAAAGAACATTTAAATAATGGCAAGCCTTGGTGCAATGACTGTGAAGGCCAGAATGGTGCAACAAGGTGTTATTCCCAAGTCTGGTGTGTTTTTCTAAGACCCAGATATCTCAGCTACTCATCCTGAGAATAAAGACTGTTGATAATGAAATTAAAGTCAAGCAATAATGTGCCAAAAAGAGGCAGTTATACCACCAAGTGCATCTATTATGGGCACACCATTACATAATTATGGTTTGCTCCATGAAGACTGACCATAACCCACGGGATAAAATAAGCAAAGGCATAATTTCTGCTTTCTTGCTGGAAAAACTTATGTAGGAGCTCCATGAAGAGGTACAGCACTAGTGAACATTAGATCTTATGGTTAACAGCTCTGTTTTAACATTAGTCAAGACCAAAGGAATCACCAAGAGTCTTGTTAGCTTAAAATTCAAGACAGCTTCAACCAGAAACATGGTTGAAATGGAAGATTAAATGTATAGTAATTACTCTCCCTAGACACTAGCCTATAGGAAAGCAATTCAGTTAACTCTGCCTGGAGGATTACCAGATTTAGCTATGAAGAAAATGTGTTCTCAAATGAGGAATAGCTAAAACGTGAATACTCATATCAAAAATGGCCTGAAATAATGCCTTACAGAAAATGGTGTTGTAGATAGGTGTTTCTAAATATTAATTCTTCACCAAGTATTCTTTTGGGTTCAAGCTTGAAATCAACTGGCTGGAATAAAGGTCACATATTTTACACTTTAGAAAAGGGTACTGATGATCAAACAGCATGGTGATAGTTGTGATGACAAATACCCTCACGTTTTAAGTGTGTTAAAGAGAATTGAGTGGGGGAGAAACACTAACTTCTTTCTCGATCTTTTAAGATATGAGAGGCCATCTGCTTATTTTAGAGTGAAAAGGATAGCTTGCTTTTTGATCCTGCTGCTAGCATTACTCTTTGTTCCTTTAAAAATTAAATTATTTTTAAGCAAAACTTTTGAGAAGTTAAACATTTTTTTATGGTTCATATTGTTTTTGTGTTATGTATAGAGCAAACTATGAAATGAGCAGAAGGGGCTTACCCATTTAGACATCTTACCATTTATTTAACCACGTCTTTGAGTAAATTATTTTGTAAAATGTTTTCCATCATTTCTGATGTTGGTAACTTGGGAGATTACAGTATTATTCTCACACTCCCCATTCCCTAGAGGGTTGGAGAGACTAAGTCTTGTTTTTAAGCGCATCTGGAAATACCTTTCCCAGGTATTTGAGAAAGGTCATCAGGGCCTGAAAACCCAAGAAGGAAATATACTAACAATTACTACACTTCTAAATGTATTTATCTCTGCTGTACTAACATGTAAACACTATGTTGTGCATTACCCTGTAGCTGGTTGTGGTACATCAGTACATTTTGTAAGTATGTACAGTCTGTGAGCAGTTGGTTTTCTATTTTTATGTGTAGAAAAAAAAAAAAAATAACACACTGCATCCCATTTTAAGGCCAAGTTCTGTCATTAGGTAGGCACGTGGCCCAAAGTGAATAAAACCAACAAAAGTGTGCATGTGTGTTAAGAGACAGAATTTGTCCTCTCGCTTTTGAAGGTCAGAAAGGGCTGTTGTTTTCTTCTTTTAATCATCTCCCAGAGTAGATAACATAATTGTCACAAACGCTGAATGCAGTCATCAGTACATTGGCCTGTTACCAAATATGCCGGGGCTAATTCCCCACGCCATTAGTCACAGGTAAGGTCAGTTCTTTGACCACTGGGTTGATTTACATTCCTCACACATCTTCTCTGTGTTGTGTGATTAGGATGTACATACTATGGGTGTGATTGTGTACATACCTTGTATGAATTATCTAAATTCTCAAAACAGTGGAAAGCAGGAAGAAGAAACAGTTGTTCAAAAGCCTCAAAAGGGCTAATCAATGTGTATTTTCATTTTCTACACATAAAAATGTATACATAACATAACTGTAAATAGCTTACCCACATTTATATGCACACATAAATGCATTTTATTCATACGGGTACATTTAGATCAATCACAAATTAAAACAACTAATTGAAAACTACATCTTTTCATGACTATTTGGTTTCACGTGGATTAATATCAGATTAGATGCTCCCCATTTAATGGTGTCGGAGAAGGCAATGGCACCCCACTCCAGTACTCTTGCCTGGAAAATCCCATGGATGGAGGAGCCTGGTAGGCTGCAGTCCATGGGGTTGCTAAGAGTCAGACATGACTGAGCGACTTCACTTTCACTTTTCCCTTTCATGCACTGGAAAAGGAAATGGCAACCCACTCCAGTGTTCTTGCCTGGAGAATCCCAGGGACGGCGGAGCCTGGTGGGCTGCCGTCTATGGGGTCGCACAGAGTCGGACACGACTGAAGTAACTTAGCAGTAGCAGCATTCAATGGTGTTACTCCCTCGTAGCACATTTGATGCTTAGCAGAGCCCAGCCCCACTGAGTCACGAAAATCTAGGTGATATTTTACTGAGACACAGACAGGTACTTGAGCAGCCTCAAAAATTTAGTGCTGTTCTTTAAGTACCTAATTTTATATCTGGAAATGACAAACACTGGGGAAAACCAATTATGCTTCATAGACTCGATTTGTGCGTTTAGTGGCATGTTTATTTGCACAGGCTCATAAAAGCTCTCCGTTGTAGAGCTGTATCCCTAGATTTCAAAAGAGTATATAATCACTCGAGGTGAAACATGATTGCAGGCATTCTTCTCTTGAGATTGGCAAAACAATGTTTAGCAACACCAAAGAAAAGTCAAAGAGTAAAGATTTTATTTTTAAAAGTTACAAATGATACTGGTAGAATAACAGGATGTTAGCAATTGGGATTTCCTTAAAATGGACTCAAATAAATGACTGTTATTGACGATAGGTGACACTGTGTGGACTAGATAACAAGATTAGAGTCATTAGCCAGCAAATGTCCATACTGGACAACAGTAGTCAATTTATCACAACTCCAGTCAGTGAATCAATGTTGTTTTAGTTTCCCTCATTTCTTCGAAAAGGAAGTACTCTATTAGACATCGAAAAGTCTGATCTGGTCCTTAAAACCTAGTATGATTTGGTCCTAATATTTTGACACTAATCATTATGTTGGCTGGATATTAGGTTGAAGTTATGAAAAGAAATACCAGAATTGCCATCAACAGAAAATTCTGTGTGGCAACGTACAAATATAACCACTTCTCAACAGAAAGTCAATAATACCATTTAACTGGTACTCATATTTTAAAGACTGAATGTGCCATCTTTATATCTTAGATTAAAAAAGGTTAAACACCATAAAAACACTACAATTACAACTATACCTAGCTGTGTTTTTTAACTACTAACAATGGATGTTATAAAAGCATACATGAAGTCTTGATGTCAATATTTACTGTTGCTTAAAAATACATTTAAATTTATGTAAGTATTTTGGAAGTCGTGTATTAAGTGCCAACCAGAAAAATTATAGTTATCAATATAAGAATCATTTATGTGTGTACTCAATGGAGAAAGACCAAAAGTGTAGTATGATGTTAAATCACTGAAGAAACAGTAATAAAGTGAAATTCCATTTATGAATCTAAAGTTATGTCTTTTCATGATGCCTATAGACAAAGGTCATTAAATTGCTTATTTAAGAAAGTCCTCATCCTCTGTAAATTGACCTATCAATAAAATTTCATTACCTAGGAATAAAGATGTAATGTTATGATTTACATGAGGATAGATCAAGATTTTGAAATTACCTACACATCCACCCTCATTTTGGATTTGAGTTTTGAATGGATGAATGAATGAAATTCAACTGATGACTTAGTTTTATCCTAAAAAAATGTCAAATATGATTTTGTTGCTTTTTTTCACTTTCCATAATAAACGTAATATAGATTAAGAGACACAGCCTTTATTTTTTGTTATTATTGCTTCTGCCATTGCTGACAAAGTTGTTCCTTAGCCCTAGGATGTTTAGAATCAATTGATTTTCAGTGTGACATACTTCTTCAGTGAAGCTGAAAGTATTTACACTGTAAGTATCAATTCCTTTAATTAAAATAGAATTCCCATGCCTGCAGCTCATTCAAGACAGTGGTTTTTCCTGCTCTGCATGGCACAGTGGTATGTGTATATGTGCCCGTGTGGCTGTCCATGTATGAACTTTTGCTCAGTGAGAGGTGATGAGAGGTTGATGTTCATGGAAATATAGGAGGTGCGGTGCAGGGTACATCTACTTTTATGGAAGCATAGAAACCTATATTCAAGCTTATATTGTCTCATGCCTCTGCCCATGGCCACCCAGGTGTGTTGCTGTGGGGTTTCAGCTTTTCTGCCCGCTCCTTGTTAAATAAATCAGCATCCTGCAGTTTACGTTCCCAGAAGGAGACAGAAAACCCAGCCATGGCCTTAAATCCAGTTTAACCATTAGTAAAACTAACACTATAGTTAGGTCCCTTTTTGCCTCCTTGAATCTGTGTTCAATTCATTGAAGAACTGGTGAGTTGGCTAGATATAACATTTATGAGCTCCAAGGCTCAGATGGGAAAGAACCTGCCTGCAATGTGGGAGACCCAGGTTTGATCCCTGGGTTAGGAAGATCCCCTGGAGAAGGGAGTGGCAACCACTCCAGTATTCTTGCCTGGAGAATCCCATGGACAGAGGAGCCTGGCGGGCCACAGTCCACGGAGTCACAAAGTGTCGGACACGACTAGCACTTTCACTTTCTTTCAATCTTAAAAAATGATTTAGTGAACTTTCCATGAACCTTAAACAGTGATTGTTTCAAAACTTCCAAGGGCCTTGCTCTCTGTGCAATGACTATATGTATAAATACACACTATTCCAGCCTAAAATGATGTCCTGGGCTTCCATTATCTAACTCTTGAACACTGAGACATTCATTTTGGCAAATTAAACTTCATACACTTCCAAAGATATAAATGCTATTTTTGGAGAAGTTAGATGATGCAAGGATCCTCAGGAGGGCTGAGATGTTTTATCTTATGCCTGTAGCTGTTTATGTGCCACCAGCAGGCATTCCTATCATTAGGTGCCATTTACAGCCAACTGTTCTCACACACCCACATCTTTAATGTTAAGTAGTAAATACAAAACAGCCTTACATAATCTGGCTTCACTAGACTGACTGTGAATTCAAAATACTTATTTCTTGTAAAGAGTATACCTTTTGTAAACCATACAGGAACTCTTTAAGTCTAACATATATTCTTAATGAACTCATGAATACCAATATTGTTTAATTTCCCTCAACACCATACTAGACTATCAGTAAGCTAAGTTACAGAGTTCTAAATTCTTTAGACTCTTTGAGTCATCTTAATGTCCTATAGGCAGTTTTTCTAAAAATATCATACAGGACTAACATATTAGAAATTCATATTATCAGGATGGAAGCCGCAAGTGCTCAAAGAAATTTCTGGTGGGAGTACTGGCTTCCCAGGGATGATATTTTCCTACGCCTTTTTTTTTTTATTCCCACTTGACACCTCTCAATCAAACTACAGAAGAACCTTGGCCTGTCATTCAAAAAAAAAAAAAAACCTAAGCAGAATGTCACTGTCAAAGATATTTTAAGTGTTTAGAAGCAAGATAAGACTTCTTAAAAGGCTGAAAGTATTTGCTTATTATCTGTGTTCTTTTTTACCTAAAGTCAATACAAAGAGTAATGATCAAGGGCTAAATATTCTGCTGGGCACTTCTACATATATCTCCACCTTGGGAAGTATTCTATAAAATTGCACATTTTTTCAAGGTCGGATACTTGAAATGGATGTTCAAAAAATGGATGTTCAAAAAGATATCATGGTAATTACCCAGGCTTAGAACCAAAGAATCCTGGGTTCAAATTTCAGCTTTAAAACTAAATTTCTTGGCCCAGTCACTTAATCATTTTGAGCTTCAGTGAGTTCACCTGTGAAATGGAGATAACAATACTTACTTTGCAAAATTATGAGGGTTAAATGACACAGGGAGGACAAATGTTAGTTCCTTTTGTTACTCCTTTGAGTTTTGTATTCTTTGCTTGAACTTTACCATTAGATTATAAAAAGGCTGGCATTTTGCCACTTTCTTCTATTTAGTAAACTTTTTAATAAATCTAGAAAAGCACTAAGACTTGTTTAAATATGACTATGACATACCTAAATTGTCACTTTAAACATATTTCCCTTTTTGTTCAAAACATAAGGGTAACACTATTCCAATGTTTAGAGTTATCAGATCCTTAAGAACTAGTAAAAGATTTTGATTAGTTTAACTTTGTCACATCAAATATGATTTTTAAAATATAAAGTCAAATGCTAATTAAAATATTACCAATTCAAAAAAGGAGCAAAAGGGGGAAACAATTGGTAACTTTACATGAATATTTGAAACTTAGATATGATAAAAAAGATTCCATATGCAAATTAAGAGAGGTGATATAACTGACAAAATATTGGAATCTAGAAAAATAGGAAGAACACCTACAAACCAGTTACGGAAAGATGAATACAACAGAGAGATTCGTCAAACTGCACAAGCAAGCATCACGAACGTATGAAAATATGCTCGACTCCACTAACATATCTCTACCCCTCACAGCTGAATGCTGTTGGAGGAGACCTTCCAGATTTACAAGGTCTGAGTTAGGAGCTTTACATGCAAGAATAGGAAGAGAGTACTTCACCTGTATTAAAAAAAAAAAAAAAGATCTGCAAGTTGGAGAACCCTGGAGATGTGTGCATGAGAGGGAGGGAGAGAGAATCAGTGTGTGTGTGTGCATGCACCCAGAAACAGCACGTGTTTGCATGTAAGGGATGCGGGGGCACAGGGAGAACTCTTAAAAGAATCCGCAGAATGCCCACAAGCGTAGGTTCAAATAAGCCCTTGCCAGAGAGTGCAATACTCAGCAAAGTATGAACCTTCCAGATCCCCTCCGTTCCCACCTCTCCCTGGTCTTCATCCAGATTATCTGGCAGAAATAGAATCTTTAAGGGGTATAGAAACAAAAAGCCAAATCACAACCCCCTTCTTCGTGTGGGCCTGTGAGGCTAAGGAGGGAACTTCCTGTTGTAAACAGAGTAATGATTATTCCATGAGACTGGGCATTTAAAATTTGCGTTGAGACTGCATTTGCAGTTTGAACTGTGCCTGCTGAATCAGGGAGGGTCCCCAAAGCTGAAACGGATGATGTCACTAATGATGACCTTGCCACCTGATGGAAAGCTTTGTGTGGACAGAAAATACTGGAAGTTCATGTGACTGAGCTCTGCTACCTGCTTGGTCCCTGAAAACAACTGCATTTGCAACTGCCACTAGTCCAGAGGCTCCAAAGCTACCCCAGATTTTAGGAATCAGCGACATCGGACTTTGCATGGGCCATGGAGGCAGCGTCCCAGGTGATTCCTCTTCCATTTATCCAGACCCACTGAGATAGGCAGAATTCTAAGAGGGCCCTGGAGATTCCCTGCCTCTGATAAGCACATACCTTCCCTCAGTTATTCAGTCAAGCACAGCTGTGAGGGTTATTTTGTAATTAAGGCCCCAGATCAGCTGACCTTAAAATAGATTATCTGCATGGGCCAGACCTAATCACCTGAGCCCTTTAAAAGATAGCGTTTTTTCCATCTGGTACCAGAAGTCAAGGAGACACATTCTGTCTCGCCTGGGGGAAAGCAAGCATCCCATTTGGCTGGCAGAGAGGAGGCCAAGTGGCAAGGAACTGAGGCACCTTCGAGGGGCTGGGAGTCTCCTCACCAGCTGCCTAGGAGAAGTAAAAACAGCAACTCAGCCCTACAGCCACAAAGAAATGAATTCTGCCAACAGCCAGTGAGCTTGGCAGAGGACTCCTAAACTCAGGTGAGAATTGCAGCCCGGACCAACACCTTGATTTCAGGCAGGACCTGAAAGAGAGTCCAGACATGCTGGACCTGTACTTCTGATGGTGGCACAGTGGTAAAGAATCCACCTGCCAATGTAAGAGAGGCAAGATATGCTGGTTTGATCCCTGGGTCAGGAAGATCCCCTGGAGGAAGAAATGGCACCCCACTCAAGAATTCTTGCCTGAAAAATTCCATGGGTGGAAGAGCCTGGTGGGCTACAGTCCTGTAGGGTTGCAAAGAATCAGACAGGAATGAGCGACCAAGCACTGCACAACAGCAGAAATTAAGATAACAAGTGTATACTGTTTTAAGTTGCTGAGTCTCTGGTAACTTGTTACATAGCAATGGAAGACTGATACAACCCTCAATTAAGGATTTGAAATTGCCAAAGACCGGTTGGGAAGTCAAGAACTTGTTTCTATCTTTGCCACCCAAATCAAGACACAGAAAGCCTTCCATTCTGGAGTATCCATTTCCCTGAAACATCTGATGGGAGCTTTAATGGGTAAGTTACCTGAGTCACTTTAACAATGAAGCCATCCTGGATGTCTTTAGTTGTGCTGGTTATCTCCCCTGTGCTCTTCACCCTGACTTATCCTGCTCTGTGCACTTGAAGGCTGACTGGACAGACGGGTACCCCAGCCCCTGTGCCATGCTGCTACCCACTGCTGTCAGCCTGTCCACGTGCTGGCTGCAGATGGGTGGCAGGGAGAAGAGAGAGCAAGGCTGGGACATTTATTTCCCAGGTCGGCCCCATGCGTTGTGTCTGTCATGCTTGACCAAGCCAGAAGCCCTGCCTACAGACCTCTCCATTGGGTGACTCCTGGTTACTTCTCCTGCCCTTCACTTCTCAGGCCTAGGACTCATGTGCTGGGGACCCCCACCCGGTCACTAGACCCCTGGTCCTCCACTACTATTCTGTGACTGCCCTAAAACCTACCTATATTTGCATAAATCTCTTCATAGAGTTCTCCTCAGCTATGCTATTTTAAAATGCCAACTGTTTCTTAACAGAATTTGACTGTTAGAGTAGTCAAAATGTTCATTTTTAAATGATAAAATGTGGGACTTAAGATACATTTCTGTATCTTTTGGCTGGCTGTGTCCAGCTGTGCCCCTTGACCTTCAAGTATTATTAACTTATTATTCTCAGCTCCGTGTTAGAAAGAATACCGCATAAAATTGGAAAACCATTTGTTGGTGTAAATAATGTAGATCATGTGCATACAAGATTTTCTTTATGATGTGTGTGCTTTGTCACTCAGTTGTGTCCGACTCTTTGTGACCCTGGCCTGTAGCCCCCCAGGCTCCTGTGTCCTTGGGGATTCTCCAGGCAAGAAGACTGGAGTGGGTTGCCATGCCCTCCTCCAAGGGCTCTTCCCAACCCAGGTCTTCCATATTGCAGGTGGATTCTTTATAGTCTGAGCCACCAGGGAATGTCATTTTCAGTAAAGGAGAACCCTCCTGGTGTGAAATGGGTACCAGGGTGTTACAAGATGCCTCAGAAACCAGTGCTTGGCAGGGCTCTTAAGATAAACGCTTAATGAAATGATGTGCCTCATCATCCCCATTTGCAAAACGGGACAATTTGTCCCCTCCTCACAATTAAATTTCATATATAAATGATTATACTTTAGTAATTTTTTTCATATTGTTGCTATTAATAATAATAACTAAGGTGTATTGATGGTTGACTACATACTTAATTCTAAGTTTCTTAGATACATTTCCTGTTCAGTCAGTTCAGTCGCTCAGTCGTGTCCGACTCTTTGCGACCCCATGGACTGCAGCACGCCAGGCCTCCCTGTCCATCACCAACTCCCGGAGTCTACCAAACCTATGTCCATTGAATCAGTGATGCTATCCAACCACCTCATCCACTGTCGTCCGCTTCTCCTCCTGCCTTCAATCTTTCCCAGCACTAGGGTCTTTTCAAATGAGTCAGCTCTTCGTATCAGGTGGTCAAAGTATTGAAGTTTCAGCTTCAGCATCAGTGCTTCCAATGAATATTCAGGACTGATTTCCTTTAGGATGGACTGGTTGGATCTCCTTGCAGTCCAAGGGACTCTCAAGAGTCTTCTCCAACACAACAGTTCAAAAGCATCAATTCTTCGGTGCTCAGCTTTCTTTATAGTCCAACTCTCACATCCATACTTAACTACTGGAAAACCCATAGCTTTGACTAGACTGACCTTTGTTGGCAAAGTAATGTCTCTGCTTTTTAATATGCTGTCTAGGTTGGTCATAACTTTTCTTCCAAGGAGCAAGCATCTTTTAATTTCATGGCTGCAATCACCATCTGCAGTGATTTTGGAGCCCAATAAAATAAAGTCTGCCACTGTTTCCACTGTTTCCCCACCCATTTGCCATGAAGTGATGGGACCAGATGCCATGATCTTAGTTTTCTGAATGTTGAGTTTTAAGCCAACTTTTTCACTCTCCTGCTTCCCTTTCATCAAGAGGCTCTTTAGTTCTTCTTTGCTTTCTGCCATAAGGGTGGTGTCATCTGCATATCTGAGGTTATTGATATTTCTCTCGGCAATCTTGATTCCAGCTTGTGCTTCATCCAGCCTAGCATTTCTCATGATGTACTCTGCATATAAGTTAGCAGGGTGACAATATACAGGCGTGACATACTCCTTTCCTTATTTGGAATCATTCTGTTCCATGTCCAGTTCTAACTGTTGCTTCCTGACCAGCATACAGATTTCTCAAGAGGCAGGTCAGGTGGTCTGGTATTCCTATCTCTTGAAGAATTTTCCAGAGTTTGCTGTGGTCCACACAATCAAAGGCTTTGGCATAGTCAATAAAGCAGAAGTAGACATTTCCTATTACTCTTCACAATAACTCTGATGGAAATATTATTATAGTCCTGCCCATTGTACATATGAATGATAAAATGCAATTTGTAGATGAAATGCAAAGAGATTCAGTGCATATAGCTAGTGGATGGTGACACCAAGATTCAAACCTACTCAAGCCTGGTGTTATTGACTTACATCTCACGAGTTCACTAAGGCTGCTTAACTGTACACAAAATGCTGATGACCAAAAAAAAATAGGGGACATTATCAACAAAATCTAAGGGTTTTCTCATGACCTATTGGACCTTACATAGTTGTATTAACTCAGGCTTCTAAAGTGTTATGTGATGCCTCAATCAAAGGAACAAATCTTCTCTAACCAGGGGAGGAGTATTAAGAAAAGGGAACAATTACTTCTAGGAGAAAATGAAGTTCTCAAATATATTTCCTCTAAATAGTGTGGAAATGGGAGGGAATTAAAATAAAAACATGTTTAGGTATCAAAATATCCATTCATACTCTATGCGAATCTCATATTCACAATCACAACAAGTAACTTTATGCTAAGACTGCAAAAACACAGGAGAATGCTTACTGAAACTGTATAAAATTACATGCCCTTTTCTGGGAAAAGAAAAAAAATAGATCCAGGTGTATGAGGGCATTATTTTATGTGCAATCTGAAGTACAGTTAACACAAATTGATTGCAAGTTATTTCTTGTCTGATAGCAAATAAGATTGCTTTCTACCCTCAGAAGTGTTTTAATAATTAATTATTAAGTTAAATTTTTATGAACTTTAGAAATGTAACTCAAAATATATGAACAAGCCTTGAGCATATTTTAAAATAGTTAATACAGTTATTGCAGGTATAAATTTTTAATTATAGCCGCCTTTGTGAAGGAACCAAGGCCCAGTACAATCTCATTTTTCCCTTGAAGGTGAAATGCTCATTTAAAGATACCAATTCTAATAACATTGGCCAAATGTACGGACTGAGACATTTAAAGTAATTATGAATTTGTAAGTGATGTAATAATTTCATTTTGAGAAGATTTTTGACTTAATCTCCTAAGGCCTGTGAACTTCCCTGGTGGCTTAGCCAGTAAAGCGTCTGCCTACAATACAGGAGACCCAGGTTCGATCCCTGGGTCGGGAAGATCCTCTGGAGAAGGAAATGGCAACCCACTCCAGTACTCTTGCCTGGAAAATCCCATGGGTGGAGGAACCTGGTAGGCTACAGCCCATGGGGTCACAAAGAGTCGGACATGACTGAGCAACTTCACTTTCTTTTTTTCCAAGGCATTGGATGACTTGGAAGAAATATTCTCAATTTTAAAAAGGTGAAAACAGATCATTTCTCCTTCTGAGAACTTTCCAGGTCGTTATAACCAGTTTTGCCTTTAACTGGGGGAATTTTTCTACACTAGGTCAAATGTCAACCAGAATCTTAATCCAAGAACCTGTTATAGACTTAAACAAAATAACATCAAAAGAGCCATTCTTTTATTCAGTAAACATAAATTAGACACCTCCACCAAGCATGTATGTGACATTGACAAAGAGGTGTGTTGAAAATGTGAATTACCCACACTCTAACCTTTAATAGCTTCCCAGATATGTAAACCACAAAGCACAGCAATATCAAAAAGGCCACAGTGGAACTATTATCAGTTACTATAGGAGCCCAGTTCATCAGGCACTCTGTCTATCGGATCTAGTCCCTTAAATCTATTTGTCACTTCCACTGTATAACCATAAGGGATTTGATTTCGGTCTTACCCGAATGGCCTAGTGATTTTCCCTACTTTCTTCAATTTAAGTCTGAATTTGGCAATAAGGAGATCATGATCTGAGCCACAGTCTGCTCCCAGTCTTGTTTTTGCTGACTGTATAGAGAGTCTCCATATTTGGCTGCAAAGAATATAATCAATCTGATTTTGGTATTGACCATCTGGTGATGTCCATGTGTAGAGTCTTGTCTTGTGTTGTTGGAAGAGGGTGTTTGCTATGACTAGTGCATTCTCTTGGCAAAACTCTGTTAAGCTTTGCCCTGTTTCATTCTGTACTCCAAGGCCAAATTTGCCTGTTATGCCAGGTGTTTCCTGACTTTTACAAATAGCTGGGAAAAGAAGAGAAGTGAAAAGCAAAGGAGAAAAGGAAAGATATTCCCATCTGAATGCAGAGTTCCAAAGAATAGCAAGGAGAGATAAGAAAGCCTTCCTCGGTGACCAATGCAAAGAAATAAAGGAAAACAACATATTGGGAAATTCTAGAGATCTCTTCAAGAAAATTAGGGATACCAAGGGAACATTTCAGGCAAAGATGGGCTCGATAAAGGACAGAAATGGTATGGACCTAACAGAAGCAGAAGATATTAAGAAGAGGTGGCAAGAATACACAGAAGAACTGTACAAAAAAGATCTTCACGACCCAGATCATCACGATGGTGTGATCACTCACCTAGAGCCAGATATCCTGGAATGTGAAGTCAAGTGGGCCTTAGAAAGCATCACTACGAACAAAGCTAGTGGAGGTGATGGAATTCCAGTTGAGCTATTTCAAATCCTGAAAGATGATGCTGTGAAAGTGCTGCACTCGATATGCCAGCAAATCTGGAAAACTCAGCAATGGCCACAGGACTGGAAAAGGTCAGTTTTCATCCCAATCCCAAAGAAAGGCAATGCCAAAGAATGTTCAAACTACTGCACAACTGCACTCATCTCACATGCTAGTAAAGTAATGCTCAAAATTCTCCAAGCCAGGCTTCAGCAATATGTGAACCGTGAACTTCAAGATGTTCAAGCTGGTTTTAGAAAAGGCAGAGGAACCAGAGATCAAATTGCCAACATCTGCTGGATCATTGAAAAAGCAAGAGAGTTCCAGAAAAACATCAATTTCTGCTTTATTGAGTATGCCAAAGCCTTTGACTGTGTGGATCACAATAAACTGTGGAGAATTCTGAAAGAGATGGGAATACCAGACCATCTGACCTGTCTCTTGAGAAACCTGTATGCAGGTCAGGAAGCAACAGTTAGAACTGGACATGGAACAACAGACTGGTTCCAAATAGGAAAAGGAGTACGTCAAGGCTGTATGTTGTCACCCTGCTTATTTAACTTATATGCAGAGAACATCATGAGAAATGCTGGGCTGGAAGAAGCACAAGCTGGAATCAAGATTGCTGGGAGAAATATCAATAACCTCAGATATGCAGATGACACCACACTTAAGGCAGAAAGTGAAGAAGAACTAAAGAGCCTCTTGATGAAGGTGAAGGAGGAGAGTGAAAAAGTTGGCTTAAAGCTCAACGTTCAGAAAACTAAGATCATGGCATCTTGTCCCATCATTTCCTGGGAAATAGATGGGGAAACAGTGGAAACAGTGTCAGACTTTATTTTTTTGGGCTCCAAAGTCACCGTTGATGGTGATTGCAGCCATGAAATTAAAAGATGCTTACTCCTTGGAAGGAAGGTTATGACCAACCTCGATAGCATATTTTAAAACAGAGACATTACTTTGCCAACAAAGGTCCGTCTAGTCAAGGCTATGGTTTTTCCAGTGGTCATGTATGGATGTGAGAGTTGGAAGGTGAAGAAGGTTGAGTGCCAAAGAATTGATGCTTTTGAACTGTGGTGTTGGAGAAGACTCTTGAGAGTCCCTTGGACTGCAAAGAGATCCAACCAGTCCATCCTAAAGGAGATCAGTCCTGGGTGTTCATTGGAAGGACTAATGTTGAAGCTTAAACTCCAATACTTTGGCCACCTCATGTGAAGAGCTGACTCATTGGAAAAGACCTTAATGCTGGGAAAGATTGGGGGCAGGAGGAGAAGGGGACGACAGAGGATGAGATGGTTGGATGGCATCACTGACTCAATGGACATGGGTTTGGGTAAACTCCAAGGGTTGGTGATGGACAGGGAGGCCTGGCGTGCGGCGATTCACGGGGTCGCAAAGAGTCAGACACGACTGAGCGACTGAACTGAACTGATAGGAGCCCAGAAGATGAAGCTCTGACTCTCTCTCGAGAATTCAAGCTAGAAGTTAGAGGATGGAAACAGGAGAACACAGTACATTGAATGTCACACTGTACATTTGCACTCCTGTGTAGTTATAATAACTTGTATTGAAAGTGAAAGTGAAGTCGCTCAGTTGTGTCTGACTCTTTGTGATCCCATGTGCATGGGATTCTCCAGGCAAGAATACTGGAGTGAGTTGCCATTTCCTTCTCCAGAGGATCTTCCCAACACAGGGATTGAACACAGGTCTCCCACACTTCAGGCAGGCTCTTTACTCTCTGAGCCACCATCAGCTTCCCTTGTGGTTCAGCTGGTGTAGAATCCACCTGCAATGCGGGAGACCTGGGTTCAATCCCTGGGTTGGGAAGATCCCGCAGAGAAGGGAAAGGCTACTCATTCCAGTATTCTGGCCTGGAGAAATCCATGGACTGTATAGTCCATGGGGATGCAAAGAGTCAGACATGACTGAACTTGTATTATAATGTCACAAATTGTTTGTCAGTGGACATATTATATCATAATATTGGTAAGATTGAATGTACGTTCTCACACATTCACACATTTATCGGTGAGCTGTGATCATTTTAAGTGGGTAGTACCATGAAAAATAATTGAGTGAATGAACACTTAAAAATAGTATATTTACTATATAAAACATATATTAGTAAGATATGAGGTGATATATGGTGAGGTATGATATGTAGAAATGAGCCCTCTTTATCCAAAACCCCTAAATCATGTTTGGAACCAGCAGTTGAGGGCAGTCCATCACGACCTAATATAATGTTTTAGAGAATACTTTCTTATAGAAAAAAAATGTGAGGCCATTGTTTCCTTTCACTTTGACACTATTGAGGTCCTGATCTCTGAAACATGAGCATGACAAAGAATGTCATATGTCAGGGTAAGATTAAAAAGGTCTACTGGTGTTCAGTGTTTATTAACACAAAACAGTAAGTCACATGACATTCTTGAGTGGAAATGACATGTGGGTCAAAACAGGTGTGAAACTGGAATGTCAGTTGCTCATTGTATTCACCTTGGGCCTCTGATAAAGTCCACCCTGAGGTGCTCAGACTGCCCCCTAGGACTTACAGTGTTGGGGGGGTGTGCCTCACACAGCCATCAGGGTTCGGTGTGTAAG
The DNA here is from genome assembly GCF_054371585.1 of Giraffa tippelskirchi. Taxonomy (NCBI): domain Eukaryota; kingdom Metazoa; phylum Chordata; class Mammalia; order Artiodactyla; family Giraffidae; genus Giraffa; species Giraffa tippelskirchi. Next base: position 75,214,612 of record NC_137275.1, on the reverse strand, counting down.
GGTTTGAGGTGGAAGCGGTGTAATGGCTGTGCACCTGTGGTAAGACGGCACTGGTGCCTCATAGAAGTTGGTTCAGACCACAGGTCTCCTCACTGTCCACATCTTGCCTATTGTGATGAACCTCAAAATGAAATTCCAAGAAGCAACAGAAGTAAATCAGAAATTATGCCATTAATCAAAAACTCTCTATCATGTCCTTCCGTGTTAAAAGAAACAGTTATTTTCCAGTCTGGAACTAAAGGGTTAGAGGTTGCCAAGTTCTACCGCATGATGCTTATCTCATGTGTGAAGCATGTCTTCACCACAGAGAAAGGCAGGTTAGGGTGGCCTGGGTTTTCTTTCTGTCTCTACTTCCACTCTAGGGATATTGCAGAGTCTTCAAAATGAAAATTCTCTCAGTTTAATGTAAAAGGGTCAGAGAGAAGCAAACCTCCTCTTTTCACTACTGACTATTCAGTCTACAGATTTCAGTTTCTGCTCCCGTAGTATGAATAGGATTCAAATCTGAGTCCTCTGAGCCCACATCATTGCCTTTAGTAGAAGATGGCATCTCAAAAATGTTAGTTTGTAGCTATTAGCCCTACTCCTTCCTCAATGCCCCTCCATCTGGACACACAATCCTATATTCCTTCAGGATGAGAGGGAGAGGCAGAAACTCCATCCTTTTTATGATTTAGCATTGGATATCTCATACCATTGCTTCTGAGATAATCATTAGTCAAGGCCCAGATTCTAGGGAGAGAGGGAGCAAGAGAACATAAATCTCACCAAGAGGAGTGTCAATCACCTTGTAACAAAAGCATGTGAGACTGAATAAACATACTGATGCAATCATCTTTAGAGCATATAATCTTCAATCTGTCACACCCTGTCTCCAAGTAAGAAGGGCCCAGTCCTTAGATAATGGCTGTTCTCTTCTTCTTCTCAGGGTTGGGAAAATAATTTTATTTATTCTCTTATAAGAATGGGTAAAATGTTTCCTCTTAAATGAAAATTGCATTGAATATATTCATATCCAATTGGAAGTATATAAACTTGCTTCTGCCAAATGAATCCATCAGTGGAAATCATTAAACCAAGGTTTGTATAAGAATTGGCAGATTTAGGAGGGAGCCTATGGACTCAAATTTCTGATTAGGTTGCTGTAGTCTGTAAGAAGTAAATATTTTATCTTCATCCTGTTTCTGGCACAGAGCTAACACTGTTGGAATTTCCTAAGTGATGAGAGCTTTAAAGGTGTCTTTTGTTCTGTTATTTAGGTGGGTTTTGGACCAAAACCTAAGGATGGGGGCTGGTTGCCAGGGGAACTAAACATGTGATTAGAGGTTCACTCAGAGAAGAATTCTTGCCTGGAGAATCCCATGGACAGAGAAGACTGCCAGGCTACAGTCCATGGGGTAGCCAAGAGTCATACATGACTGAAGTGACGACTTAGCATGCACATACAGAGAAGGAAAGGCTTCCCATGAGAGTCCCTTGGACAGCAAGGAAATCAAACCAGTCAATCCTAAAGGAAATCAACCCTGAATATTCATTGGAAGGACTGCTGCTGAAGCTGAAGCTCCAATACTTTGACCACCTGATGCGAATAGCCAACTCGTTGGAAAAGACCCTGATGCTGGGAAAGATTGAGGGCAGGAGGAGAAGGGGGTGACAGAGGATAAAGATGGTTGGATAGCAAAACCAACTCGATGGATATGAGTTTAAGCAAAGAGATAGTGAAGCCTAGCATGCTGCAGTCCATGGGGTTGCAAAGAGTCAGACATGACTTAGCAAATGAACAACAGAGCAGGAAGAGGGACTGGAAGCTGGTTCAATCACCAGTGGCCAGTGGTTTAATCATGTCTATGTAATGAAGCCTCCAGAAAAACCCGAAAAGATGGGAACCAGAGAGCTTCCAGGTTGGTAACATATGAAGTTTCAAGGAGATTGGTGAACTTGGAATGCACATGGGAGCTTTGTGCCCTTCCCCATTACCTTGCCTTATGCGTCTCTTCCATTTGGCTATTCCTGAATTGTATCTTTTTATGATAAGCCAGTAATCTAGTAAGTAAAATGTTTCTCTGAGTTCTGTGAGCTGCTCTAGCAAATTAATCAAACTCAAGGAGGAGGTCATTGGACCTCTGACCTATAGCTGGTTGGTCAGAAAGACAGGTGGCAGCCTGGACTTGGACTGTATCCAGGTAGAGAGTGTCAGAACTGAGTTGAATTGTAGGTCACCAGAATTGTTTGGTAATTTGAGGAAACATTACCCCACCCCCGATACACACACACACACACAGACACACACACACAGACACACACACACACACACACACACACACACACACACACACACACACACACACACACACACACACACACACACACACACTAGAATTGGATGATGAATCTTTGAGAACAATTTAGAACCAAAGAGTACTTTACTTGTTATAATATCAGTAACTAGTAACTTTATATCCATAATGAAAATATGTCCGAAAAGTACACAATAAAGAATGCTGTAGGTAACACAACATTGTAAATCAACTATACTTAAATTTACAAAAAGAATGTAGTAGGTAAAACTTTATTAGAAAAAATACTCAGCAGTTTATTGGGAGGTTAAGTCTCTTGAAACAACTTCCCTGTAGGGACAGGAAAATAGTGTGGATAATTTGGCAAAACACCCTTTGAATCCCAAACTCAAAGAGAAAGAAACAGCAATTAATTTAAAACATTTATACCACATAATGATCTAAGACTTGGTTATTAGTAAGAATGGAATAGTATTTCATTTTCCTATTATTAAATACAGAGTATAGAGTAAATTAACAAAAGAGTTGTAGACTATGGACTTGAGTAAATTTTTCTAAGGGAGGAAAAAGAATTTTTCCACTATCTGTCTTAGTTCTTAGCTGAGACCTCTTTAGTAAAACATAGATTAACAAGAAAAAAGCAAGCAGGTTATTAGCGTGTATACTTCATGAATACATGGGAGAAACCCAGGAAAAAAAAGTGCATCTCTCTGAGGTAGGTTAGAATTTGAGCTTACATATCATCATAGGGAAAAGGGAAAGGGAACATGGACCTTTCAGGGCAGGGTGAATGATTTTTAGGAAAAGTGAATGGTCCCTTAGAAGAACAGATTGAAGGTATGACAGTTAGTGACAAAGTTTGTTTGGGTGTCTCCTGTAATGAAACTCCTCAAAAGAGGATTTATGACAATTTAGTTTCTTTTGGAGGATCTGTCTTTAGGCTTATAAGAGTAGTTCAGAGATAGCGTGTCTGTACAGTTACTGTTTCCCAAGTATCTACAGCTCAAAATAATCAGTATACTAAAGGGCACATTCTGAGGTGGTGTATTCTGCTACCCTTTATTATCAAGAATTTCTGGTAAAATAATTGATACAAGTACCTGCCTTCTAGGTGTTTGAAGTCCCTTAAGTAGGTGGTTTTTTTTCCTTATACATTTCTGAAATCTGTTAAATACTTTAGGTTTTCTACATTTAATCATCTATATTTCCTCTCTCTTGCAGGAAATTTTCAGTTAAGCAATAATTTCAGTCAAACCTTTGTCTAACATACTGCATTTTGAACAGACATGGTCTAAAGAGGGAACTGGTCAAACTTGAGAGCAGGGAAGCAAAAAGAAAACCTTTGTGGATGGATCCCCAGTTCTATGCCCTGAGAGAGAAGATGTAGCTAGGTTTCCAAGGTCCTCTCTGGAATTTGAGACCTTGATAAAAAGCCTTTTCCCTCTCTATGGATTGGGGGAGACTCCTCCTGCAGGGGAGAGAGAGCTGCCCTACCCCGTGCTTGAGACCCCAGAGTTAGCTCAGACCAAGGTGTGAAAGCTTGGAGTGCCTGAGGAAAACCAAGCTGTGACTGCCCTCTGCTGGACAGGCCTAGATGACCAACCTCTCTGAGACTCCATAGGACCAGAGGCCAGTTCCCCTTCACTCTCCCTCCTGCCTGCTAAGCTTATCAATACTCTCGCTAGACTACTTGCTACAGCCTCTATGCCACCATGCTGGCTCTTTCTTCTCCTGAGATGTGTACTGTGGCTTCTTAGGTAGTGCTAAGTAGGCATTGTATTTTTACTTTCCCCAATTTTTAAGCAAGGTGACATTCTGCCGCAAGTCTGAGATACCATTCTCTCCTCAGTTCCACCCAAAACTCCAATGTACTTTATCTCTAGGATGTAATGGACTACCAGCAAATGTGACTACTTTGCAAATCACTAATTGCTCTTTACATTTGCTGAGTTCCCTTCTATGTAACAGATGGCTATGGGCTAGTGATCTTAAAATTGACTGAGAGGAACAGAGAATAAGAGTAGAAAACCACTGAGCTAGAAAAAGAGAGCTGAGTTCCAATACTAGCTTTATCACTCCAGGACTCATTTATCCCTGTCTGCATGGAAAAAGATGAACTGTATCACTATTCCCAATTTAAGGTCCGTAGGCCCCTAGAGAGTTTAAAATGTAATCACAAAGATCTGGGAAATATAAACGGCCTATGTATATGTTAGCCAAAATATCACATTTCTAAAGATATAATTATATAATTATTAGTAAAAATATATAATTTAATAATTATTACTTTCAGTTCAGTCCCTCAGTCATGTCCGACTCTGCAACCCCACGGACTACAGCATGCCAAGCTTCCCTGTCCATCACCAACTCCCGGAGCTTGCTCAAACTCATGTCCATCAAGTCAGTGATGCCATCCAACCATCTCATCCTCTGTTGTTCCCTTCTCCTGCCTTCAATCTTTCCCAGCATCAGGGTCTTTTTCAAATGAGTCAGTTGTTCGCATCAGGTGGCCAAAGTATTGGTTTCAGCTTCAGCATCAGTCTTTCCAATGAATATTCAGGACTGATTTCCTTAGGATTGACTGGTTTGATCTCCTTGCAGTCCAAAGGACCCTCAAGACTCTTCTCCAACACCACAGTTCAAAAGCATCAATTCTTCTGCACTCAGCTTTCTTAATAGTCCAACTCTCACATCCATACATGGCTACTGGAAAAACCATAGCTTTGACTAGATGGACCTTTGTCAGCAAAGTAATGTCTCTGCTTTTTAATGTGCTGTCTAGGTTGGTCATAGCTTTTCTTCCAAGGAGCAAGCATCTTTTAATTTCATGGCTGCAGTCACCATCTACAGAGATCTTGGAGCCCTGAAAAATAAAGTCTGTCGCTGTTTCCATTGTTTCCCCATCTATTTCCCATGAAGTGATGGGACCAGATTCCATGATCTTAGTTTTCTGAATGTTGAGTTTTAAGCCAACTTTTTTACTCTCCTGTTTCCCTTTCATCAAGAGGCTCTGTAGTTCTTCAACAGAACCAGTCGTTCTTCCATGTCCAGTTCTAACTGTTGCTTATTGACCTGCATACAGATTTCTTAGGAGGCAGGTAAGGTGGTCTGGTGTTTTTATTATTATTTTTACTTTGGCCCTAGACTTATTATTACTTTGGCTCTAGACTAATACATTTGGTTATTTTTGCTTTAATTTGTAACTTCTCTACATAATACAAAAATCTTGGGACCACATCCTTCTGTGGATTTAAATGACTTTATCATTTAATCCAAAATTTATCTGACACATCATCCTCATCTGTATAACTATCAGGTACCTCCTTAATCATTTCGCCCATAGTTACTTCTGAGAATACTTGGAGAGTTATACAAATACCCACAAAACAGTGAACTCCTGTTTGCCCTCCTATCAACTAGATGTTAACTCCCCTCTGCAAATCCGAGATCGTAAGCCCTACCACCTTGGTTGCAGACACTGTCTAGGGAGGTCCGCCAGGCCCATGAGGTTGTCTGCTTGACTTTCAGTGCTACAGGACCCTTGAGTTGCTGATAAGCTTGTATACCCTGTAGTTTTTGTTACACTTAGGTGAAGCCAGATTCAGCACAGAATGAAGGAGAATGGCTTCTCCCCATAAAGCCCAGATAAAGCCATGACCCTAGCCAAGTTGAAAGCTAGAGAACACATGCTGTCGACCACTGTCTTACAATCTCTGAAGCCCCACCCAACCCTTCTTCATTCTCCTGGACAGGAAAAAGAGGGGAAAGCATTCTCCTCTCTAGACTCTGTTCCCCCACACATGAGTTAATTCACTGGGACATCAGAGCTGTTGGTGAAACACATTAATTTAAGGGAGTCAGTGGAGGAAAAAGTAGTAAGAGAAAATCTTAGTGGTGATAAAATTTGAGAACTCTGAGCTGGATGACGCCTAAGCCCCCATTCAGTACTCTCTCAATGGTATAGCCCTTCTGGCATCACCTTGTCTCACCAGGAATGTGGGAGTTTTGTTTATTGGCTTTCTTGGACTACTTCATCCCTGTTGTTGTTGTTGTTCAGTCAGTAGGTCGTGTCCAACTCTGTGACCCCATGGACTGCAGCATGCCAGGCTTCCCTGGCCGTCACTATCTCTTCGAGTTTGCTCAGACTTATGTCCATTGAGTCAGTGATGCCATTTCTACTGCTCTGACCTGCCACCAGTTCCACACTTGTTCTTCATTCTCTTTTGTCCTAACATGCATTACATATCTCGATTAAGCAGTACAATTTCTATTGCTTGTAATGATTTTATTTTTCCTACTTAGATGTCACCAGAGAATAATTTGATATTAATGAGCTTCTTTATATATTATAAAAAAGACAATATCCACAAATTTGAGTGCTTAGAGATAGATGCTTTAGAGATATCACCTTATTTTGTGATATCATGTAATATATGTGATAGATCATTCTAACGCCATTTAGAGAACAAAGAATATGGACTATTTTATTTGTTGCCAATAAAATGGCAAAACAAAGATTTAAAACCAGTTCAGTCTTCAAATCCATTTTCTTAAATCTCTGCTCAGAAAAGCTAAGAAAAAAGGAAGCAAAAAAGGCCTTTGCAATCAAAATAAATTTCACATAATCCATGCACTAAAGCTTATTAACTCATATCTAAGGGAACCTCTCAGACTCTGAATCAGAGCCTAAAATATTCACTCTAATCCCAATCCCATTTCTAAATTATCTGTTTCTATTTCTAAATTATCTGTTTTCTAAATCTACGTCAGATAGAAAACAGCCTGTTGACAGCTGTGAAAGGAATAAATGAGGTTTATCAGATTCAGAGAAAAGAAGAGACAGGAAAGTTATAAAAATTAGTCTCACAAACTAAAAAATTCCCAGAAGGGTAGGACTGCTTAGAGGCACATATCGGTACATTCTAATATCAGATGAATGCAATAGTTGGTGTTCATAAATTCTGAGGGCATTTTGTCACCCTCATATCCTACTTACAATAACTCCATTAAATTTTCCAAAAAACATGAATCAGCAGCTGCAAGTTCTCGTTTATACACTTTTTTTTAAAGATAACTTTCTGTGTTGAGTATTCTAGCACTACTGTTGGAAAACAATTGATTTTATCCAACAAGAAAGTTGAATTTTTAAGAGTATATTAATCCGTTTTTGTAAAGCTCAAGAAGAAGCAAAGTAAAACACTGTCTTGTTTAGAAATATGTGATAAAATAATTTTTTAAGCCATACATTATAAAAACAAAACTTTTATACACAAAGGAATAATGGTCCTAAAATTTGAAATAGTGCTTTCCTCCAGGAGAAGACAGGGAGATGAAATAAGCAAGTAATCCAATTCAAAAATGGACAAAGGATTTGAATACACATTTATCCAAAGAAACTATCAATAAACTAATAAGGACATGAACAGATTCTCAACATCATTCTGTACTCATTAGGAAAATGTGTATGAAAACCACGAGACACCATTTCTCACCCACTATGGTGGGTATATAAAAAAGACAAACAGTAGCAAATGTTGCCAAAGATGTGCAGAAACTGGCACTCACACGTGGCTGGTGAGAATGTAAAATGACAATTATATTGGAAAACGGATTAGCATTTCCTAAAAAATGTTAAACAAACTTACCATGCGACCTTGCAATTCCAGTCTTTCATATCTACCTAAAAGAAATGGGTAAATTCTATGATACATAAAATATCTCAATAAAACTTTTTTTAAAAAGCACAACAGATTTCAACTTTTTCCTCTAACATTTTAGTAGACTACTCACATTATTCAAAGCCCCTGTGAAATTGTTCTTAATTGAAGCAACACATGACTGTGCTGTTCATCTCTTTCTAGTTTGCGTAACTGACAGGTGGAAAGGAGAGGCTTAATTACCCGCAAATTACTCTCATTATCATTCCTTCCAATTTAAACAGCCAAAGTGCAGTTGTGAGTAATGTCACTAAAAATGTGCCAGTTTGCAGTCCTAACAACAACAGGAAAAATACTGATGACTGGTGACCTTTGAGTCATTGGCCACGGTAACATGGGTACAGTCAGCTTGTAGATTTGCCTCTGCCTTGGATCAGCCAGAATGTGTCACATGTTTTACCTTAAAGTCAAAAGGAGTTGATAGTAACTCTTTTATTTAAAAGAAAATGATCAACTTTTCTTGATTCACCTTTAAAATTATGTATGTAGATGATTATCTACAGGGCAAAATAGAAAAGTAGATGAACATGAACATGGCTGAAATGCATCAAATCCAAAAAGAAGAAAGAAGATTCACTTGGAGACATATCTGCTGTTCCTCTGAGAAAGTATTCTTTTGGTTCTTCACATAGAACTTGACAAAGTTCAACATGTCCTCTCATTTGTATTTCCCTGGAGACTCAGGTGAATGTTTGTGTGAGGGTTGTTTTGAATGGAGACATACTCTTTAAATTTATGGCTAGTATATTATTGCTCTGTGGAGTTTATGGTGGTGGTTTTTTCAATATGACTGTTCTGAAAGCCTTTTAGAAGAAGCCCTAGGATGAACTTGATGGCTTTGTTTATGCTGTTTTGGAGAGCAGGTTCTTTCCGCCCTGCAAAATGAAAAAAGTTATTTGGGGAAACACAACATAGACTGGCATATTTTTTCTCAGATCTGTGGTAATGTTACCATGAGGCTAGAGCTGTCAGACCAAGACAGGAACGCCATTGAGAGTGCCATTAGCACTGAAATGCACACAGCCTAATTTTCTATTACTGGTGATGCAAAAGGAAAATACAGCAGAGCAACAAGAGAATAGCATGAAGTATTTCCCTTTTTATTTATCACTTTATACTCAACCAGACAGAAAGGTAAAGAGCAATAGAGAGTTCTCCATTTGCTAACAAAGCAATTTAGATTCATTAAACATCATTGGTTACCTTAGAAGAAGTATCCTGGACTTAGACATTGTTCAAGGACTTCCCTTTTTTATGGAATATCTTCCTCTTTAATCTTCTCCTGATAAAATTCATTACTTGAGTTTGGAACGGAGAAAGGACATTAGTGGGAAAAATGGGGAAAATCTGAGTAAAATCTGTCATTTAGTGAATAGTATTGTATCAGTGTTAATTTACTAATTTTGCTTATTGTGCCAACAGTATGTAAGATGTTCACCTGAAGAACAGCTGGGTAAAGGATACAAAGGAATACTCCTTTGCAACTGTTCTGTAAACCCAAATATATTTCATAACAAAACCACTAGAGAATACAACCTAAAGAGAGTTACTAACCGTAGAACAACAAAATTCTACTCTTCCTGTAAGAACTGGATCAGATACCTTCCCCATGATGTCTGTTTTTATCAGCTACCACTGAGAAGTGAAACTATGTTACATACTCTGATGGCCTTTTGTTTGTTTACAGCATATATCACATTCTAACATTTACAATTGGTGTCCATGTTTAATCTCCCCTGTTAAGAAAGCAGAAAGGGTTAGGACCAAAAAAAATGTGAGTTTAAATCCTAGTTTTATCAACCTTGGTTGAATGACTTAGCCTCCCTAAGTCTCAGTTTCTTCAAAAAAGTGAGATTAACCAGTTAACTATAGATTAGATGATCTTACATGCATAAAGGTCTTTGGGAAAAGCCTGGCACCTCATAGAAGCTCAAAATATGTATTTATGTATTGATCCCATTACCCTTATTATTAGACTATGTTTCTTGGTATCAGGGACATTTTCATCACAGTTCACAGTGACTTGAAATATGGATGCTCAGAAATGGGTTAGTGAATCGAAGTGATTCCAGAATATGTTTTTTCAGGTTGATGTGTATGTCAAACATTCTCATTTAACTCTCTATTCCAGTAATTTATTTCTCTAAATTACTATTTCACTTTTTACAGTATTCTCAATTTTCAAAAGGAGAAGACAATGGCACCCCACCCCAGTCCTCTTGCCTGGAAAATCCCATGGACGGAGGAGTCTGGTGAGCTACACTCCATGGGGTCGCGGAGAATTGGACACGACTGAGTGACTTCACTTTCACTTTTCACTTCCTTGCATTGGAGAAGGAAATGGCAACCCACTCCAGTGTTCTTGCCTGGAGAATCCCAGGGACAGCGGAGCCTGGTGAGCTGCCGTCTATGGGGTCGCACGGAGTCGGACACGACGGAAGCGACTTAGCAGCAGCAGCAGCAATTCTCAAAAGTACACATGTATACTCAATTATATCTAGCCCAAACCATTGAAATTTCTCATGAAACTACAATAGGAGAAAAGGGGTTTTTTTCATATAAAGTTATTGAGTAAACCTTATATGTTCCCCTTTTCTATTTCTCTCTCTGAAGCAAGAATTAACCTCTCACTACAACTCAGTAACCTGTGTCACATTCTTGGGCTTGTCAGTGCCTATTTCAGGGGACCCTGCTCAAAATCTGCAGTGCTTGCTCTGGTTTGTTAATATCTTCATTTCCAGTCACAAAGCAGAATCTAGGTATTCTAACCCTGCTCATACCTGTATGTTTTGGGACTTATCAAAACTGAAGAGAGCTGGAGTAAAATAGGATGACATTTTCACTTACATTTTGTATGAATATTCTGAAAACATTTATTAGCATAAGTCTAATTGTTTTCTCATTCATTCATCCATTCTCTTTGACAAAGGGTGATTGATTGTTTAGTACCTACCAGCCACTAAGCAAAATACTGAAAATATGAAAAAAACCAGTTCCTACCCTAAATTAAGTTCGTGTCCTCTAGACAGACAAACTTGTAAACAGCTCATTAAAATGCAATGTGGACTGTGCAATAAAAGGATGTTATGGAACATTATGGGATCATAAAAGAGCATTTCAGTCTGGGGAGAAGAAGCACATCAGGACTCCAAAGCATAGTTCTCAGCCGGAACTGCCATGGAAATTATCTGGGCAGCTTTATTTTTTTTTTTTTTTATTTTTTTTTTTTTATAAATTTATTTATTTTAGTTGGGGGCTAATTACTTTACAATATTGTAATAGTTTTTGCCATACATTGACATGAATCAGCCATGGGTTTACATGTGTTCCCCTTCCCGGACCCCCCACCCACCTCCCTCCCCATCCCATCCTTCTGGATCATCCCGTTGCCCTGGCCCTGAGCCCTTGTCACATGCATCGAACATGGAATGGTGCTCTGTTTCACATATGACAATACACATGTCTCAATGCCATTCTCTCAGAACGTCCCACCCTCACCTTCTCCCTCAGAGTCCATAAAATTGTTCCATGCATCTGTGTCTCTTATTCTGTCTCGCATATAGGGTTATCGTTACCATCTTTCAAATTCCATATATATGCATTAGTATACTGTATTGTTGTTTTTCTTTCTGGCTTACTTCACTCTGTATAATGGGCTCCAGTTTCATCCATCTCAGTAGACCGATTCAAATGTATTTTTTTTAATGGCTGAGTAATATTCCATTGTGTATATGTACCACAGCTTCCTTATCCATTCGTCTGCTGATGGACATCTAGGTTGCTTCCATGTCCTGGCTATTGTAAACAGTGCTGCGATGAACATTGGGGTACACGCGTCTCTTTCAATTCTGGTTTCCTCGGTGTATATGCCCAGCAGTGGGATTGCTGGGTCATATGGCAGTTCTATTCCCAGTTTTTTAAGGCATCTCCACACTGTTCTCCATAGTGGCTGTACTAGTTTGCATTCCCACCAACAGTGTAAGAGGGTTCCCTTTTCTCCACACCCTCTCCAGCATTTATTGCTTGTAGACTTTTGGATAGCAGCCATTCTGACTGGTGTGAAATGATACCTCATTGTGGTTTTGATTTGCATTTCTCTAATAATGAGTGATGTTGAGCATCTTTTCATGTGTTTGTTAGCCATCTGTATGTCTTCTTTGGAGAAATGTCTGTTTAGTTCTTTGGCCCATTTTTTGATCGGGTCGATTATTTTTCGGGAATACAGCTGCAGGAGTTGCTTGTATATTTTTGAGATTAATTGTTTGTCTGTTGCTTCATTTGCTATTATTTTCTCCCATTCTGAAGGCTGTCTTTTCACCTTGTTTATAGTTTCCTTTGTTGTGCAAAAGCTTTTAATTTTAATTAGGTCCCATTTGTTTATTTTTGCTTTTATTTCCAATATTCTGGGAGGTGGGTCATGGAGGATCCTGCTGTGATTTATGTCGGAGAGTGTTTTGCCTATGTTTTCCTCTAGGAGTTTTATTGTTTCTGGTCTTACGTTTAGATCTTTAATCCATTTTGAGTTTATTTTTGTGTACGGTGTTAGGAAGTGTTCTAGTTTCATTCTTTTACAAGTGGTTGACCAGTTTTCCCAGCACCACTTGTTAAAGAGATTGTCTTTTCTCCATTGTATATTCTTGCCTCCTTTGTCGAAGATAATGTGTCCATATGTGCGTGGGTTTATCTCTGGGCTTTCTATTTTGTTCCATTGATCTATATTTCTATCTTTGTGCCAATACCATACTGTCTTGATGACTGTGGCTTTGTAGTAGAGCCTGAAGTCAGGCAGGTTGATTCCTCCAGTTCCATTCTTCTTCCTCAAGATTGCTTTGGCTATTCGAGGTTTCTTATATTTCCATACAAATTGTGAGATGATTTGTTCTAGTTCTGTGAAAAATACCATTGGTAGCTTGATAGGGATTGCATTGAATCTGTAGATTGCTTTGGGTAGAATACTCATTTTCACTATATTAATTCTTCCAATCCATGAACACGGTATATTTCTCCATCTGTTTGTGTCCTCTTTGATTTCTTTCATCAGTGTTTTATAGTTTTCTATATATAAGTCTTTTGTTTCTTTAGGTAGATATATTCCTAAGTATTTTATTCTTTTTGATGCAGTGGTGAATGGTATTGTTTCCTTAATTTCTCTTTCTGTTTTCTCAATATTGGAGTATAGGAATGCAAGGGATTTCTGTGTGTTAATTTTATATCCTGCAACTTTACTATATTCATTGATCAACTCTAGTAATTTTCTAGTAGAGTCTTTAGGGTTTTCTATGTAGAGGATCATGTCATCTGCAAACAGTGAGAGTTTTACTTCTTCTTTTCCTATCTGTATTCCTTTTATTTCTTTTTCAGCTCTGATTGCTGTGGCCAAAACTTCCAAAACTATGTTGAATAGTAGTGGTGAAAGTGGGCATCCTTGCCTTGTTCCTGACTTTAGGGGAAATGCTTTCAATTTTTCACCATTGAGGATAATGTTTGCTGTGGGTTTGTCATATATAGCTTTTATTATGTTGAGATATGTTCCTTCTATTCCTGCTTTCTGGAGGGTTTTAATCATAAATGGATGCTGAATTTTGTCAAAGGCTTTTTCTGCATCTATTGAGATAACCATATGGTTTTTTTCTTTCAATTTGTTAATGTGGTGTATTACATTGATTGATTTGCGGATGTTAAAAAAACCTTGCATTCCTGGGATAAAGCCCACTTGGTCATGATGTATGATCTTTTTAATATGATGTTGGATTCTGTTTGCTAGAATTTTATTAAGGATTTTTGCATCTATGTTCATCAGTGATATTGGCCTGTAGTTTTCCTTTTTTGTGACATCTTTGTCTGGTTTTGGAATTAGGGTGATGGTGGCCTCATAGAATGAGTTTGGAAGTTTACCATCTTCTGCAATTTTCTGGAAGAGTTTGAGTAGGATAGGTGTTAGTTCTTCTCTAAATTTTTGGTAGAATTCCGCTGTGAAGCCGTCTGGTCCTGGGCTTTTGTTTGCTGGAAGATTTCTGATTAGTTTCGATTTCCGTGCTTGTGATGGGTCTGTTAAGATCTTCTATTTCTTCCTGGTTCAGTTTTGGAAAGTTATACTTTTCTAAGAATTTGTCCATTTCTTCCAAGTTGTCCATTTTATTGGCATATAGCTGTTGGTAGTAGTCTCTTATGATCCTTTGTATTTCTGTGGAGTCTGTTGTGATCTCTCCATTTTCATTTCTAATTTTGTTAATCTGATTCTTCTCCCTTTGTTTCTTGATGAGTCTGGCTAATGGCTTATCAATTTTGTTTATCTTCTCGAAAAACCAGCTTTTAGTTTTGTTGATTTTTGCTATGGTCTCTTTTGTTTCTTTTGCATTTATTTCTGCCCTAATTTTTAAGATTTCTTTCCTTCTACTGACCCTGGGGTTTTTCATTTCTTCCTTCTCTAGTTGCTTTAGGTGTAGAGTTAGTTGATTTATTTGATTTTTTTCTTGTTTCTTGAGGTACGCCTGTATTGCTATGAACCTTCCCCTTAGTATTGCTTTTACAGTGTCCCATAGGTTTTGGGTTGTTGTGCTTTCATTTTCATTCGTTTCTATGCATAATTTTATTTCTTTTTTGATTTCTTCTGTGATTTGTTCGTTATTCAGAAGCGTGTTGTTTAGCCTCCATATGTTGGAACTTTTAATAGTTTTTTTCCTGTAATTGAGGTCTAATCTTACTGCATTGTGGTCAGAGAAGATGGCTGGGATGATTTCAATTTTTTTGAATTTACCAAGGCTAGATTTATGGCCCAGGATGTGATCTATCCTGGAGAAAGTTCCATGTGCACTTGAGAAAAAGGTAAAATTGATTGTTTTGGGGTGGAAACTCCTGTAAATATCAATTAAATCTAATTTGTCTATTGTATCATTTAAAGTTTGTGTTTCCTTGTTAATTTTCTGTTTAGTTGATCTATCCATATGCGTGAGTGGAGTATTAAAGTCTCCCACTATTATTGTGTTATTGTTAATTTCCCCTTTCATACTTGTTAGTATTTGCCTTATATATTGTGGTGCTCCTATGTTGGGTGCATATATATTTATGATTGTTACGTCTTCTTCTTGAATTGATCCTTTGATCTTTATGTAGTGTCCTTCTTTGTCCCTTTTCACATCCTTTATTTTAAAGTCTATTTTATCTGAAATGAGTATTGCGACTCCTGCTTTCTTTTGGTCTCCGTTTGCATGGAATATGTTTTTCCATCCTTTCACTTTCAGCCTGTGTGTGTCCCTAGTTTTGAGGTGGGTCTCTTGTAGACAGCATATATAGGGGTCTTGTTTTTGTATCCATTCAGCAACCCTTTGTCTTTTGGTTGGGGCATTCAACCCATTTACATTTAAGGTAATTATTGATAAGTATGATCCCGTTGCCATTTACTTTGTTGTTTTGAGTTCGTGTTGAAACATCCTTTCTGTGTTTCCTGTTTAGAGAAGATCCTTTAGCATTTGCTGGAGAGCTGGTTTGGTGGTGCTGAATTCCCTCAGCTCTTGCTTGTCTGTAAAGCTTTTGAATTCTCCTTCATATCTGAATGAGATCCTTGCTGGGTACAGTAATCTGGGTTGTAGATTATTCTCTTTCATTACTTTAAGTATGTCCTGCCATTCCCTTCTAGCCTGAAGGGTTTCTATTGAAAGATCAGCTGTTATCCTTATGGGGATCCCCTTGTGTGTTATTTGTTGTTTTTCCCTTGCTGCTTTTAATATTTGTTCTTTGTGTTTGATCTTTGTTAATTTGATTAATATGTGTCTTGGGGTGTTTCGCCTTGGGTTTATCCTGTTTGGAACTCTCTGGGTTTCTTGGACTTCTGTGACTATTTCTTTCCTCAATTTAGGGAAATTCTCAACTATTATCTCCTCGAGTATTTTTTCATGGCCTTTCCTTTTATCTTCTTCTTCTGGGACTCCTATGATTCGAATGTTGGGGCGTTTCATATTGTCCCAGAGGTCCCGGAGGTTTTCCTCATTTCTTTTGATTCTTTTTTCTTTTTTCCTCTCTGCTTCGTTTATTTCCATCATTCTATCTTCTACCTCACTTATCCTATCTTCTGCCTCCGTTATTCTACTGTTGGTTCCCTCCAGAGTGTCTTTTATCTCCTTTATTTCATTATTCATTCTATATTGATTCCTTTTTATTTCTTCTAAGTCCTTGATAAACATTTCTTGCATCTTCTCAATCTTTGTCTCCAGGCTATTTATCTGTAACTCCATTTTGCTTTCAAGATTTTGGATCATTTTTATTATCCTTATTCTAAATTCTTTTTCAGATAGATTCCCTATCTCCTCCTCTTTTGTTTGGCTTTGTGGGCATTGCTCATTTTCCTTTACTTGCTGAGTATTTCTCTGCCTTTTCATCTTGTTTAGATTGCTGTTAGGCGTGGCCCTTCTGTATTCTGGTAGTATGAAGTTCCTCTTTGTTGTGGAGGTTCCTCACTGCGGTTGGGGTTGGACAGGTGGCTTGTCAAGGTTTCCTGGTTGGAGGAGCTTGTGTCGGTGTTCTGGTGGGTGGAGCTGGATTTCTGCTCTCTAGAGTGTAATGGAGTGACCAGTATTAATTTTTGAGATGTCTATGGATTTGGTGTGCCTCTGGGCAGCCTGTATATTGATGCTCAGGTCTATGTTCCTGCGTTGCTGGAGAATTTGTGTGGTATGTCTTGCTCTGGAACTTATTGTCTCTTGGGTGGAGCTTGGTTTCAGTGAATTTATGGAAGCTATTGGATGGTCTCTTATTAATTAATGTTTCCCCTGGCTTTCAGTCTTATTCTTGCAGTAGCCTCAAGACTTCTCCTTCCATACAGCCTCAATAATAAAACTTTTAGGTTAATGGTGAAAAGATTCTCCGCAGTGAGGGATACCCAGAAAGGTTCACTGAGTTACATGGAGAGATGAGGTGGGGGGGGTGGGTTGAGGTGACCAGGAGGGGAAGAGGGGAATTCAAATGTGGAGAGAGCAATCTAGCCAGTAAGCACTTCCCTCTGTGCTTTCCACAGTTTGGAACCCTCAGAGTGATTCACAGAGATACATAGAGAGGGGGGAGGAAGGTAATAGAGGTGAGCATGAGTAGAAAGGGAGGAATTAAGAGGGGAGAGAGAGATCTGGGCAGTATCCTGTTCCTGAAGTGTTCTCCGGTACCCAGAACACCCTCAGAGATTCACAGAATTGGGTTGAGAAGAGAAGGAGGAGGGTGGGAGATAGAGGTTCCCTGGGGGAAAAGAAAGAGCATCAATAGGGGGAGAGAGTGATCAGGCCAGTGATCACACTCCTGAGTAAAAATGGGTCCTAAAGATTGGGTTCTTAAATGTACAAAGTTGATATCAAATATGTAAAACAAAGATTAAAAATCTAGAGTAGAGGTTAGACTCTTATAAAACTTACAATCTAAAAAAAAAGAAAAAAGGAAACAGTGTAAAAAGAAAAAAAACAGTAAAACAGTAAAAAAAGAAACAGTAAAAAAATGTAGAACAGGAAAAAAAACATTAAAAAAAAGAAAACACAAAAGGTATAAGATATATGTATGTAGTTTGCTTCAAAAATAGGGTTTTTTTTTTTTGCAAGTTAATAGTGGGTTATGAAAATGAAAGTTAAAGGTGTAATAGAGGACTTGAAGAAAAAGGAAAGAAGAGAAAAAAAATTTTTTTTAATTAAAAAAAAAATTAAAAAAAAAAAAAATAATAAAAAAAAATAATAATAATAGTAAAAAATATATATATCCCGGACTTTCTCTGAAGCTGTTGTGAGCAGTGTGGGATCTGCTCAGTTTTAGATAGATCCTTATTCCTGCTTATACTTTTCAAGATCTATAGGTCCTTTTTAATGCAGTCGGTATTAACTACAGGGATCTTAATCTGTTGGCCTGTCCCTTCCAAAGCGCTTCCCTCTGTTTATTTGGCTTCTGTTTGGAGATCTCTTCAGTATCTAATTTCCGCCCTGCAACAAAGCGGTGGAGGTGATCTCTTTAGGTTCGCTTGTTCAATCGTGCTGTGGGGAGGAAGGAACACTGCAATTCTGGCGTGTGTGTGGTAAGCTCGCAGTGTCTCGGCCGCACTGGGTTCGCCCCCGCTCACGGCGTGTGTGCTTTCCCCGTCTACCCTGCTCAGGCTTCAGGTTACTCGGCCGGGGAGCGGGCCCTGAGCTGCGTGCACTTCCCAGGTCTAAGCCGCTCAGGTTCAGGCTCCCGGTTACTCCACAAAGGCGCAGACTCGGTTTCGCCCGCGGCTTGTGCCGTTCCCGGTCGGAGCTGCCCAGGCGGCCAGAAGTTTGGCGAGGGCGCTGTCCCCTGTTGGGGCGGTGCGGCTTATCACCACCCTGGTCCCCGCCTCGGTTTACGGGCGCGCCCGGCTCCGGTGTGCTTTGTGTCGGTTCTGGGGAGCTGGTCTCTGGCTGCGACCCTCCCGGCGGCTGTCGACCCTCCGGGATCTCAGGCAGTCTTTGCTTAGAAACTGGGAGCCTGTTTGCAGTTTGGTAGGGGGTGCCCTCTCTGGAGCCGAGTTTGCCCCTTTCCGGCTCTGGCGGGCCCTGCCTGCCCGCTGTGTCCGGAGGGGGATGGGGCGGTCCGCAGCCGGCTAGCTCTCCTCTGGTATCGCTCAGTCCTTTGTTCTGTGAGCGGGCCGGCAGTGCCTTAGAGTTGGGCTTTTCGCGGGATAGTTCTCTCTCTCTCTCGCTGTCCCACAGTTTAGGTTACTATCTCACGTTAGCTCCCTCAGATCGCCCTCGGGGCACTCGGGCCCGGTCCTTACCCTAGGCAATGCCGCCCGCTCCTCTCCGTTCAGCCCCCACTTGCTGGTGGCGGATGATGCGAGCGTCTGGGGTTCTTTGCTGGGAGTTGCTTTAGGCACGTAATCTGTGGATTTTATTTATTTTTTCCTCCCAGTTACGTTGCCCTCCGAGATAAAAAATCCTCCCCCACACCCGCCGGTGAGAGGGTTTCCTGGTGCTTGGAAATTCCTCCTCTTTTACGACTCCCTCCCCGGACGGGTCTCCGTCCCTAACTCTTTTGTCTCTGTTTTTATCTTTTATAATTTCTCCTACCTCTTTTGAAGATAATGCGCAGTTTTTGTGAAAGCCTGACGTCCTCAGCCAGCCTTCAGAAGTAGTTTTGTGAAGTTTGGTCAGCGTTCAGATGTTCTTTCGATAAATTTGTAGAGGAGAGAGTGGTCTCTCCGTCCTATTCCTCCGCCATCTTAGCCCCGCCCTGGGCAGCTTTAAAAAATACAAATTCCTGGGAGCCACTTACATACATTCGATTATGATTGGCCTGGGGTGTTTTTTTAGGGAATAGGATCTTTTCACACTCTACTGTCCTAAAGAATGAGAAGAAACTAGCCAGGCTGAGGACTGGGAAAGTGAGGAAGGGCATGGAGAAAGGGTATTTCAAACAGACAGCAGCTGAGCAAAGCCATCGAGGCAAGGAAGAGGAAATGGGCAAGCATTCCAGTTTTGTGAAAGGGCAGTGTTATAAGTAGGCTTTCGATGTTCTGAGAGCAGAGGTGGGAAGTGAGACGAGAGGTGAGCAAGGAAGTGAGACGAGAGGTGAGCAAGGAAGCCACGTGCTGCTTCAGGATAACAGATTTGGGGCAAAGAAATGCCATGGTCAGATTTACATTGTAGATAGCTTCCTCTGCTAGCCAAGTAGAGGGGGGGATTTTATTGGGTTGGCCAAAATATTCACTCAGGTTTTTCTGTACGATGTTACGGAAAAACTGAAACAAACTTCTTGGCCAGCCCAATAGATAGCCATGACTGGAGGCAGGGAGAATGAATCAGGATGTCCAAGTGAGACACGAAGGCCAGAGTCTTGCAACGGCATTAGGCAGAGATTCCTAAAAACTGTTTGGAAAGTCATATTAGCTGGCCTTAGATATTGTTGGGGTGTGGTGAAAGAGGTGAAAGGAGAAATCTGGTGAACGGGTGAATAGACATTACTTCCTACTGAGAAAAGATGGTGATGGCAGTAGGTTTAAGAGGAAATGTGATCTGCTCAGCTTGGAACACAGTGCATTTGAGACGCCTGTGGAGGTTTGAGATGGAGATATTGTACTAGGCCACCTGGTCCAGGTTTCAGAATGAATGAGAACATGGATTTGGACTCATTCAAGGTTACTTTTGCTTTGCCTGGATCCTGAAGCAGCAAATAAGCAATGCAAAGATAGGGATGTGACAGGCTGACATAGTTCCTCAATGTCTCTCTTTTATCTTAAGGAGACACATTGCATATGCAGTGTCTTGGCTGTGTATGTGAACAATTTTTCCACTGAGACAAAAGAATTACAGATCTATGGGCTTTCCTGACTTTTATACCCTCAGCCATGTCAGCACCCAGCAACTTATGGTAACATTTGAAGCTCCAATTCTGCTGTTCCACAGACCACATTACACAAGCCTACTATCTGGGTTCTGAGGCTTAAAGTTCTTGCTTTGTTAGTACCAGAAAAGATGCCTTATCTACCCAAGTCAGTCTGGTCACATATATCTCATAGGTTCTTTTAGTTATATCTCAATAGGCAATGATATTTGGAGGAGTATGGATAAGGGCTAAGCCTCCCCATGACTTCAATACCAGGTTATAAAGAAAGCAAGTTGCAGGCCAAATCCTGCCATAAACACAGATATTTTTTAGTGTTCTGCTCTCCATTCTCATAACAAACCACCCTAAAACTTAATAGACTATGTCAATAAAAAATTGATCAGTCCATCTAAGAAAGAAATGGAAAATTTTCCTCAGGCCAAATTTGAGGATTATAACTCAGGATGAGTACCTCAGGGAGCTCTGAGAACTCTTCTACCCTTTAGAAGTCAAGGCACAGTTATATAACTTTTTTGAGACAGAGAGCTGTACATTAGGTGACGTATGATTGACAGTTTACATAATCCAGATCTAGGTGCCACGTGACCCCTTATGAGATGAAGAAGGAATGGCATCTTTAAGGAATTGCCTTGTTGATGCTAGATGAATGTTGCTCCTTATGGTTGAGCAGGTATTTCTGCTGTTGGGGAAGGATACACAATGCAGAGTGTGGGGAGAGGGAAGGCCAAAGGGCAGAGAAAATTTTTGTTTTAATTTTTTTTGTGTTGCCATAAAACAAAAATTTTGTTTCAAAGCTGAAATAACAATCTTACTATTAATATCTCACAGTTCTGAGGTATAACTGATCTCAGCTGGGTGATTTTTTTTCCCTTGTGATCTCTCGGTTATGTCTGCTAGGATTCTGGAGCACAGACAGATTGAACATCCATGATGGCTACTCACATGGCTGGTTTGAAAGCTGGCTTTGGTTGGGAGCTCAGTTGGGGCCACAACACCTGTGCATGTCCTCTTTTTTGTGGCCTGGCTTCTTCCCACCACCCGACATCTGAAAGCAGGGCAGTTAAGGGCTGTACCCAGAAATGGCGGAGTCATTTCTGCTGTACTCTATCACCAGGCATTCCAGCAGCCACACGGATAGTCCATATTCAATGGAATGAAGAAGCAAGCGCCTATAGCTTGATAGGACAGTGACAAGGTCACATCGCAGAAGATCAGTCTGTGAAAAGAGCAAACTGGCACAATGCAGTTGTGCAACCCATTCTTTAAGAAAGATGAAGCTTCAGCTTTTCATCCTTTTTGTTGCTCCAAAAATATTTTTCATAAAAAGCTTCACCTGAGGCAAGTGTAATACCATTCCAGAAATAGGGTTTGGCTGACTGGGTTTTGTGGTGGTGGTGGTGGTGGTGGTGGTGGTGGTGGTATATATATGGCATCAAAGAATATGGACTCCTTGAGGCACCTCAGGGATTAAGCTCAGGCCACTGTCCCAAAGTTAACAGGAATTATTAAACTTATGTACTCTGTGTATTCAAGCTTGGTGAATGTCTAAAATATTCAGCACATGTATTCCCAGGTGGGTCAGTGGTAAAGAAGCCACCTGCCAGTGCAGGAGATGCAGGAGACATGGGCTCAATCCTTGGGTCAGGAAGATCCCCTAGAGCAGGAACTGCCAACCCATTCCCATATTCTTGCCTGGAAAATTCCATGGACAGAAGAGCCTGGCAGGCTACAGTCCATGGGGTTGCAAAGAGTCAGACACAATTGAATGACCTTGCACACATATACTTCCACACTATCAGTGAGATTGTGAGATCAATGAGTATTTTTAGGTAATATGTGGAATCATCATCAGGCACTGGGGATCTGCTGCATTTGTCTACACAGGAGTTTCTGGGAATAGGTTTTTTCCTCACCCAGCACAGATGCCCAGAGACCATTGGATATGAAAGTCTGAGCCTTTGCAGAGACCTCAGGGTTGGAGATTTTAATTTAGAAAGCATCAGATATAAAATTTTAAGCCATTTTTAAACTATTAAAAAAAATGAGGCTGGATGAAATCCCCCAGGAAGGGTGAGTACAATGAGGAAAGCAGTGATTCTTGGTCAGTCTCTGTGTCTTCTTAAATTTCTTTCATCAATGTCTTATAGTTTTCAGTGTAGAAGACTTTCATCTCCTTGGTTAAATTTATTACTGTTTTATTCTTTTTGTTGCAATTGTAAACGGGATTGTTTCCTTAATTTTCTTCCTGATGCTCTGTTATTAGTGTATCAAATCACAACAGGTTTTTGTGTATTGGTTCTACAATTCACTGAATTTGTTTATTCTAACATCTTGAGTGGGACTTTTTTAGATTTTCAATACATACTTTCATGTCCTCTCTAAATAGTAACACTTCTTCCTTTCAAATTTGGATGCCTTTTTTTCTTTTTTTCCTAATTGCTCCAACTAGGACTTCTATACTCTGTTGAATAAAAGTACAAGAGTAGGCATCCTTGTTTTGTCCCTAATCTCAAAGGGAATGGTTTCAGCTTTTCACCATTGAGTACGAAGTTAGCTGTGGACTTGTCTTCTATGGTCTTTATTATGTTAAGATATGTTCCCTATTTACCACTTTGTTGAGAGTTTCATCATAATTGAATGTTGAATCTTGTAAAATGATTCTTCTGCATCTATTAATATGATTCAATGATTTCTGTCCTTCATTTTGTTAATGTGATGTGTCATCATTATTGATTTGCATATGCTAAATCATCTTTGCATTCCTGAAATAAATTCCATTTGAACATGGTATGTAATTGTTTTAATGTATTTTTGAATTTGGTTTGCTAATATTTTGTTGAGGATTTTTGCATTTATGTTCATCAGGGATATTGGCCTGTAGTTTTCTGTTCTTGGGGTGTCCTTGTCTGGTGTTGGTATCAGGGTAATATTGGCCTCATAAATGAGTTTGGAGGTGTTTCTTCCTCTTCTTCTTTTGGAAGCATTTGAGAAGGATTGCTACTAAATCTTTTTTAAATGTTTAGTCAAATTCAATGATGAAGTCATCTGGTCCTAGACTTCAGTTTGTTGGGAAGTTTTTTGATTACTGATTCAAGCTCCTTATTAGTACTCAATCTATTCAGATTTTCTGTTTCCTCATGATTCAATCTTGGTTGATTGTATGTTGTTGGAAATTTTTGCACTTCTTATGGATTGTTTTGAGGATAGACAGCCCTCAAGTTTTTATGTTTAAGAGCTGAAAGTCACTGAGGGAGTTGTGCTCAGTCATCCCTTTGGGGAGTGGGATGAGACTTGAATAACTTTAAGAGAAGAAACCAAAAGAGTCATAGAAGAAAGGACATGGAAATCTTCAAGTAGGAAGGCATAGCCCTGGAGGAGGGCATGGCAAGCCACTCCAGTATTCTTGCCTGGGGAATCCCCATGGACAGAGGGGCCTGGTGGGCTACAGTCCATGGGGTCACAAAGAGTCGGACACGACTGAGCGACCAAGCACAGCACAGCACAGGAAGGCACAGAAATTTCAACATGTCCTGGGAGAAGCAGAGAGTAGTGTCACCTGTCTCTGAAATCATCTTAAGACATAGCCAAACTCAAAGAGGAATTAGATATGGGCCATACAGGAATGGTGGATACCAGGCAGAGTGGCACCCCACCTCAGAGAGAACTAGCAGAAAATAGGCACAAAATAGTAGAGCTGCCAGGCTTTGGGTGGGCCCACAGGTTTGGACACTGAAATATCAACATTATATAAGAGTAGACAGTCTCATGGTCAGGGCTCTGGGGGAGTGGCATTGTAATGCTGGTATCCATTTGGAAAACAGACACGATGGAGCCAAATGAAATTAACCATGCTTTAGCCAGTTATCTTCTGAGATAAGGCCTATACCTGTTTAAAAATTACACATTATTATTATAGCACTCTTTTTCTCTCATTGCCTTGACTAGAGTTTGGTTCTCCACAAGTTCTGCAGGAACTTGTTCTCCCAGCTCTCATGTATTGAAGGGTCACATGTAGGGCTGTCATGGCATTCTCTGGCAGTTCATTGCTTCCAGACCTTGGGAATCCTACCTTTGTAAAGCTTAGGTATCTAGCTAGAGCCTTCAAAATGCCTTTTCTGTCAATGACCTGATCTTCTCACCTCTTTCCCTTGTTTATTCAATGTCTTGGGTGCTCACTGACCCATCCACCCTGCACTCATACCACTGTCAGTTTCAAGGAATATGTAGACTGTTGTATAACCAGCTTGTGGACATGTGGCCTATGCTTTCACACAGAGCTGCACACTGGAAAGGGCTCAGCACTTAAATGTTCTACTTCTGCCATCTTAAAGTTCTCAGAATTTTTTTCTTTTTGTCCATGCCAAACCACTCTCGTCCAAAAGACCTGTCGTTAATTTTTCTTAATGAAAAGGGACTTCATCTTAATTTCAAGGTTGTATTGAAGATGGCAGGTTTTTCAGTGTAGGGGAGATTTTGAAGATAAGTGTTCTATCAGCTCCTGCTGATATGCTTGTGCCTGTCTCATTTGTTGTTTACTCCTTAAGAAATGTACAGTATATTGAAACTGCAGCTTCCAAGGACTGCTGTTAAGCTAATTATGAAAACTGTATAATACTAGAGTGTTGCCTCTCTGTGTATCTTTCATTTAAATTACAGAGTTGGTAATTTCTTGAATACCTTTGTGTGGCCTGGACCACCAGTGTCTTGTGAGGAAGATTAGGTGAGCAGTAAGCATGATTTTCCATCATTTTGGAGATGAAACAAGATGAACAGCAACTAAATGACTTGTCCAAGGACAATAATGATGAAAACTGCTGCAGTGTTCAGAATCTCAAATTTATAATTCTTTAAACCAGTGGTCACAGTGTCTGCTTGGCAAGCTTTTCCATTTCTTCTCTGCCAGAGGGGAGGGCAAACAATTGACCTTATTTTTTCCACAAGTAAAGATCTGTTTGCTAAATATGCTATCTAAAATTCATGCAGTTTTTCCATTTGATGATATGGACAACATTCATAAAATTTGTACACAGCAGCATATGAGTGCCTATAGAATGAGCCCTTGCTAAGCCTGGGGTTAATTTAATTTTTACATTTGGGACAAACTGACATATCTGCCCTTCAGAGGATGCTCTAAGGTTGCAATGTCAGTTAGGTAATATTTCTGTAAAAATGATTGCAATGGACTGAATGTGACCCCAAAAATTCATATGTTGAAATCCTAACCTCAATGTGATGGTATTTGGAGGTGGGACCTTTGAGTGGTGATTAGCTCATGAACAGGGCTCCCCAGCCTCCGGGATCTAATGCCTGATGATCTGAGGTAGAACTGATGTAATAATAATAGAGGTAAGGTGCAAAATAAATGTAATGTGCTTGAATCATCTTGAAACCATCCCCCTACCCCAATCTGTGGAAAAATTGTCATCCACAAAAACTGTCCATGGTGCAAAAAGATTGGGGACCACTGGTGATGAGGACTGAGTCCTCACAAATGGAAACAGGCCCTGAGAGGTCCCTTGTCCCTGTCCATTCTGCCTCGTGAGAACACAGCAAGAGAACAGTTATGAGGTCCTCATCAGAGTCAAATCTGCTGGCATCTTATTCTTGGGCTTGCAGCCTCCAGAACTATGAGAAATAAATCTTTCACTTAGAAGCCACCCAGTCTGTAGTATTTTGTTATAGCTGCCCTTATCCAATGGCATTATGCAACCTTAAAAATGAAAGAAATTCTGTCACATGTAACAACATGCATACCCCTCAAAGACTTTATGCTAAGCATAACAATCCAATCACAAGGGACAAATACTGTATAATTCCATTCATCATGTATTTAAGAAGTCAAAATCATGGAATGAAAGTCGAAAGGTACTGAGGATAGAGTTTTTTTTGTAAGAAGATAAAGTTCTAGACAGCTTGTCTGCTTCTTTCTGTGTCTGTTGTTACAACAATAACAATATACTTTACACTGCTGAATTGTGTACTTAAAAATGGTTACAATGGTAACCAAAAACCATGAGAGAGACACAAAAAAATAAGAATATCAGAGGGTAATAAGTGCTACAGAGGAAAATAACGCAAGTAGAAAGAGCCAGGAAGCACCTTTTGGGAGGTGGAGAGAAGTCCATGGTCCAGAGGATGGGTGCTGAGGAAAAGACTTGCTAGATTCAAGGCATCAGGGAAGTCCTTGCTGACATTTGAGGACATGTCACCCATGTGGATAAAGGAGGGAAGAGTGGTGCAAACAGGGAACTGCAAATGGAAGGCCCTGAGGTACATGATGTCTGATATGTTCTAGAAACATCAAGAAAGTCACTGTGGCTGGAACAAAACAAAGGCTAGGGTGGGGGTTAGTGATGAGATAGAAGAGGGCTGAAGTGAGAGAAAGCCACAGATAATATAAGACCTGGAAGCCATTTTGAGAAGTTGACTTTATCAGAGTGACACGGGAAACCATGAGTAAAGGCAGACACAGGCAGAACAATCCAGAGCTATTAAAATAATCCAGGAGGGAAGATGGATTTAAGATGTATTTTGAAAGAAGGACCACAGAATCATCCTGACAGATTAAATATAAAGGGAAAGTGGGGAATGAAGGATGATGCCATGATCTACCCTCACATGGTTATTCCTGTCTGGTCTCAAGTGGCCTGTGCTCCATTCACTATCTCATTTTGGGGGTGATTTGCTCAGATCTGTCCTCAAAAATTTACTACATCTCATCTTATTTATTACCCTACTTGAAAAATAAAACCCCTTCAACATAAGTCATAACTACAACCCCAAGCCTTAGTCACAAGTATAATCCAAAAGCAACAGTGATAAAATCTAAGGAGTCATATCAGTCAGCTCACCAGATAAGTGTATTTGGGTGAGCTGCCACTGCTAGAAGGAGCAGGCCCAGACCCCTGGAAATGACTCATTCACATAAAACACATGAAAGGAAATAGGAAGTTTATTCTGAGATCAAACTCCGAGATGTATACAGTAGAATTCAAAAATCTTCTTTCTTCTCCAACTTTTATATCATTTCTTCAGAAAACATGTCTTATTCCTGGTAGGAAAAAAGATTAAGTTGCTCCAAAGCCATTTATTTGAAATGTCTAACTAATAAATAATTCTCAGATGATGACTGTTTTGGCACATTTGAAGGACTTCCTGGATCATTTAAAAGAATACGTCTTAGTCTGAGCAATTACTGGGTAAGTCAAAATAGACTAATTTCTATGACTAACGTAGCTCCAAAATCTCAGTGGCGTAACACAAGGAGAGGTATTTCTTACATGCACACAGGGTCCTGAGGTAGATGCTCCTGGTTATCTTGCTTTTCCAGGAGGATCCATTCCACATGGTGACTCAGAGAGTCAGAGCCACACGGGCAGTGAGGGAATCACCTTCAATATTCTTTTTTGTTTTTCTTCCGCCATCTCATAGGCCTTCATTTCCAGAAAAATGGACAGGGAAAGACAGAGTAGAGGATGAGACAAGCATTTGATATCAGGTGTACAAGTGGCAACTTGCATTTACTTTGCTGTATCCAGAACTCAGTCACATGCTCTCAAGTTGTACCAGGAAAGGTGTAGCTGGAGCCTTCCTGTGTGCACAAAAAGCAGACAAAATGATGGATGGTGAACAAATAGTGTCGTCTCTGCAATAATTTCCTATTTGTATCTTTATTAAAAAAATTTTTTTTAATTATTTGTTTTTTAATTGAAAGACAATTGTTTTACAGAATTTTTTTATTTTCTGTCAAACATTTTTATTTAACTTCTCACCTAACCCCAAAGCACATGACTTAACAATTCTGGCCTTATTTTTAAGGATCATGAAGACAAGCAGCTCAACATAAAATCTCTAACTTTCTGTTTTGGGAATTTGACAGGAAATCAGAAAGACATGTATATATGTATCATGTATTTGATCCCTTCAAATCAATATTCTGTTTTTTTCAAATCCACTTATGTTGAAATGTGTCACAAACCAAAAATCATAGAGAGTAATGTAATGTCGGCTGTGTGTTCTAAGATGATTGGACTTTTAACATTTTGATGATGTGATGACTGTGGAACAATTTCTCTATGGTTTTAGTTGGCATTTCTCTGATGACTAGTGAAGTGGAGCATCTTTTCATGTTTATGTGCTATTTGGGTTCCCTGTGATCTGCCAGTTCACTATCCTTTCTCCATAATTCTATCGTTTGTATATGGCAGTGGTGATTTCATCCCTAAATTGTGCTCAACTTTTGCAACCCCATCTATCCATGGGATTCTCCAGGTAAGAATACTGGAGTGGGTTGCCATTTCCTTCTCCAAGGGATCTTCCCAACTCAGGGGTCAAACTCACATCTCCTGCATTGCAGACAGATTCTTTACGCTGAGCCACAAGGGAAGCCCTGTATTGTATATATATTTTTTCATATTGATATGATATGAATTGATTGATTCATATCAATATGATATGATTGATATGATAGTCATAGTGAAGTGGTACTAAATGCTACATAAGAGCAGATGGTGATACACTACTGCTGCAGTCTGACCTTCTCTTATTACCTGTAGCTATTCCATTTGGCCCCAGACTAACATACCCGACTCAGCACAAAATAAAATCCTGCATGCCACCAGTACCACCCTTCTGAAAGACAGCCTGGGAACTACAACTATGCGTTACTCCTGAAGAGTTGCAATAGTAGAGTCCCAGGAAGAATTCTGATCCATATCATGAAAATCATTCTCTCAATTTCATTGTATTTCTGAGGAGATTCTATTACATCAGGGGTATTTCAGTGCCCATTATAAGCAGGCATCTAGTCAGAACCTTAATCCCAATTTGAATTAAAAAGTCAAAATTTATATGAGGAAGCACAAAAAAGGACAAGAAACAAGAAAATGAGTGAACAAAGAAAGGATGCCATCAGCTGCAATTTTCTGGTGATCTTGCTGAGCTACGTGGAAAGTTTGTTGCATGTGAGGATCTACTGTTTGCAAAAGTGTCAGCAAAACCTAAATGGAAATATCTCCTTGCTCCAAATGTGCTTAAAGCAAATATGCATAAGTACCTATATTTCATTATAAGCAAACATGCGTCAGGAACTTATATTTTACTAACACCACTGGAAGCTATAATAACCTAGATTTCTGCATCTGAAAATGCAAAACAGGTAGGAGGCACAGAATGCTTGATAAAGCAGTTGCCTTGTCAGAGGCCCCATTTATTCTCTTTTCTTATGCACTGACACCCATTTTATATTTGCTTTTCAGCATGAGCAGATAATACTGTAACATATTTGCCTTCCGGCCAAATAACTTGTTTAATGAGACCAACATCTACTGGCAGATCACTGAAGGTCACACCAGCTTAACTATATTGTAAGACTCCTGTTTTTACAAAGACAAGCTTCACTCTTAATAGAAAAAGATTTAAACAAATGCATAGCAGGGTCAGAAGAAAATACATTTTTCCTATGGGTACTGCTCTGACTTAGTTACCTAAAAACTAAAACACACCCTCTCTTCCTAAGTCCATCTGCCTTTGATGGTGTCTTTGGAAAGAAGGGAGGAACTCTTACTGGTCATTTCTATGCAGCAGTGTTTCTTGGTAAGGGTAGGATTTGAGGAAGCTGTCTCTCTTGGAGGAGTTTCAAGTCCAAAAAGCTTTACCAAGGTATAAGGAAGGAACATTTTCCTTGACCCTCCTTAGGGTCTCTGGCTGCATCTGAAAATTAAAAGGACAAAAACAGATTAACAGGAGAAAAGTATACACATTTATTTATTATAAGTTTTAAGTGATTTGGGAGCCTTCATGAGGAAATGAAGACTCAAAGAAATAGTTCGACCTGAGTATTTGATGCTAGCTTTGATGAAGGGTGAATAGTCATGGAGCAGTATGATCGGTTAAGGATTATGGGTAAGTATAGCAAACTGGGAACACTTACAAGTCCTTTCCATTCAGATTCTTTTTGGCATCCTTTGTATTCAAAGGTAAAGATGCTTCTTTCCTCCAGATATAGGGAAGACACCTCTCACTTGAGGGATTTATGATCTGTTTTAGGAAAGAGGGTGGGGACAAAATTAGAGTGATCTTCTTGCTTCTGCTGTTTTCTCCAACTCCCTCAGCTTAAAATATTTAATATGTCAAGGTATCGTATTTTAGAGTAGCCTGTCTTGAATCCCACCAAAGGGAACCCTGCAGTATAAACTGACATGGGCAAGACACCAAGCCGCTGATCTTCCTCTAGTCTCATACAGATCTTCATAAGATTGAGTTTCCTTCTACAAAGTACCACATCCTCAGCATCCTCATTCTGCTGAGAGAAGACTGCCTCAGCACACTGAGGTGGAGCCCTGGAAACCCTGACCTGGAGCCACAGTCACGGCCTCATCAGGGCTCATGTTGACTCTTTCATGGTGATGTAATTGGCCCCTCCCTCCCCATGACACCATTCGGTGCTAGACCAACTCCAGCTTTACAACAGCAGTCAACAAGAAAATGAAATTTCATTGGGGGGAAAGGAATATGGAGTCAAATGTGGTTTCATATCACTTCTTTTTTAGAGTCTTACGTTTTCTCACTTTTATCTCAGATAGGTATACACGTGCTTCTTTAGTTTGCTTGGGTGATCATAACAAAGTACTTCAAACTGGGTGGCTTAAACAGCAGAAATTTATTTTCTCATAGTCCAGAAGTCTGGAAGTCCAAGGTCAATGTGTTGACTAGGTTGGTTTCTTCTGAGGTCTCTCTGAACTTGTCTTGTAGTTGGCCATCTTCTGTCTGTATCTTCACATATCTTCCCTCTTTGTGTGTCTATATTCATGTCCCCTCTTCTTAGAAGGACACTAGTAATATTGGATTAGGGCCTAATTGAACGGCTTCATTTTATCTTAATTACCTCTTTAAAAGCCCTGTCTCCAGATACATTTCTGATACTAGATACGAATCCAGATACCATTCTGAGGTCCTGGGCCTTCAACATGAATTTATGAGGACTAGTTTCAGCCCATAACAATTTTCAACACATGATTTCCAAAATACTTTCTTACATTTTAAAGGAATGAGTTTAGATGTCCTTTTTGTTATTATACTCCCCCTCTTCTATTTGCTTTCCTCTTCAAAATTTTTTTGCTTATTCCATCAACTAAAGTTGAACTGATACTGTTACACCAAGAGATCATAATATCACCATCCCATCATACTAAGGGGCTTCCCAGGTGGCTCAGTGGTAAAGAATCCGATTTCCAATGCAGGAGATGCAAGAGACATAAGTTCGACCCCTGAGTTGGAAAGATACCCTGGAGGAGGAAATGGCAACCCACTCCAATATACTTGCCTGGAAAATTTCATGAACAGAAGAGCCCAGCAGGCTATAGTCCTTGAGGTCACAAAGAGATGGACATGACTGAGCAGAGTACAGCATAGCACATCATTCTAAGAGGAAACCATATACACTTCCTTATGTTTCTAACTGAAATGAATCCTGTTTAAATGATGACTGTGAGTCTTTTAGCACCAACTTTAGTAAATGCATATCCATCAATCACAATACCATAAAAGGTCTGTTCTTTGGCATGAAGACACTGGCTTATCAAAGTTTTCAGTAAACTAACTGAAGTTGACTCTTCCAGATTATTTTTTAAATTTGTTTTTCTCCCAGAGTTTATGAGTAAATAAAAGGACAGCTATTAATCAAAAATTCAGAAACATATCCATGTGTCTGGAAATTTTCAACTTTTTGAGAAGTTGAGCTCTAAGTATTCCTTAACTTAATCTGCTCTTCACCCTCTCATTCCTTCTTCCCCCAAGGGAAAGTAAACAACAGTCATCTGGCCATTTCCTGTAACTGAATTCAATGGCCTGAATGTTTATGTTCCCCCAGATTTGCATGTTGAAATGTGAACCCCCAAAGTGATTGTATTAGAAGGTGAAGCTTTTGGAGATGACTAGGAGATTGGGATTAGTGTCCTTATAAAAGAGGTCCCATGGATTCCCCCAGCCCCTTCCACCATGTTACACCACAAGGGACGGATGGCCACCTGTGAGCCCAGAGGAGGGCTCTCACCAGAAGCAAAACCTGCCATGTAGACACCCTCATCTTGAACTTCCAACCTCCAGAACTGTGACAAATAAATTTCTGTTGTTTATAGGCCACCTAGGCTGTGGTACTTTGCTATGACAGCCTGAATGTATTAAAATATTTAATAATCTGACAGCTGTAATGCAACTGGTCTAACTAACTCAGATTACTAAACAAAGCTTAGAATTAGAATGGACCATCAGAAAAATGGAAAATGTAGAAAACTCTTAAAGAGATGGAAATACCAGGCCATCTTACCTGTCTCCTGAGAAACCTGTATGCAGGTCAAGAAGTGACATTTAGAACACTGTACAGAACAACTGATTGGCTCAAGATTGAGAAAGGAGTATGACAGGGCTGTCTGCTGTCACCCTGTTTGTTTAATCTATAGGCTGAGCAAATCATGAGAAATGCTGGGGTGGATGAGTTACAAGCTGGAATCAAGATAGGTGTGAGAAAGATCAGCAACCTCAGATATGCAGATAATACTACTCTAATGGCAGAAAGTGAAGAGGAACTAAAGAGGCTTTTGATGAGAGTGAAGGAGGAGTGTGTAAGAGCTTGCTTAAAACTAAATATTAAAAAAGCTAGGATCACAGCATCCAACCCCATTACTTCCTGGCAAATAGAAGGGGGAAATGTGGAAGTAGTGACAGATTTCCTTTTCTTGGGCTCTAAAAGCACTGTGGTTGGTAACTGCAGCCATGAAATCAAAAGATGAAGGCTATGACAAACCTAGATAGTACATTGAAAAGCAGAGACATTACTCTGCTGACAAAGTCCGTATTGTCTAGGCTGTAGTCTTCCCAGTGGTCACATATGGTTGTGAGAGCTGGACCATAAGGAAGACGGAGCATCGAAGAATTGATGCCTTTGAACTGTGGTGCTGGAGAAGATTCCTGAAAGTCCCTTGGACAGCAAGATCAAACCAGTCAATTTTAAGGGAAATCAACCCTGAATACTCGTTAGAAGGACAGATGCTGAAGCTCCAGTATTTTGGTCATTTGATGCAAACAGCTGACTCACTGGGAAAGTCCCTGATGCTGGGAAAGATGGAAGGCAGAAGAAGAAGAGAACATCAGAGGATGAGATGACTGGATGGCATCACCAAAGCAATGGACGTGAACTTGGGCAAACTCCAGGAGATGGTGAGGGATAGGGTGACCTGCCATGTTGCAGTCCATGGGGTTGCAAAGAGACAGACATGACTGGATGACTGACCAACAACAAAATCAGAAAAATACAACAACAGGAGGTGGCTTGGAAAGTGCTGGCTAGCTTAGCCTTTATTATGCCAAGGTAACAGACCATTTACCTGATAGAATGACCAATTTCAGCATAAAGCAACAATTAAGAGGGTTAGAAGATGTCCATGAAATTTTTATGTCTCCAAGCCAATACTATACTTTGTTTCCATTTTCTTGGTAAAACATGATTCTTTTTGGAATAAAGCAGTTTTCACTATGTTTGTTGTTCTGTAAGTTAAAGATTTAATAAACTCAACTATTTAAAATTTCTGGGTGTTTGGTTTTAAAGGCTTATCCAAGTGCTTACCTCAGGAAATTGGCCCCCAAATAGTTATATTCATAACTAGTCAGTACACAGAAGATGTATGTAGCTCAAAGTTTGTAAACCAGATTTCCTTTTTCACTTACAACTTTAGAATTCTTTTCTTTCCTTTTACTTCTGATTGATCAAAAATTGACCCAAAATATACAGTCAGTCATTTAAATCACTTTATCTAAAGCCATTTGGTTAAGAGGTTTATGATTTGTTACATGTTAAAATGACCTACAGGAAATTTCTTACTTTAAAATAAAATTCTTAAGTCACATGGTATATTAAAAGACTAATATATCATATCAATGTTGGGTTCATTCCAGTAAAGTGATGATAATTAAAGACTATAAAATATGTTAATATTACTTACTAAACCTTTCAAAATACATAAAGATTCAGCAGATGAACAACTGTGGTAAAAAGCTGAAAAGTGATTTTTAACCACAGCCTCCAGACTGCTAGAGTCCCTAGGATGGGAGTGGGGTTGGAAGGGAACATGATATTGTTTGAAAAAATATATATACAGTCTATTGTTTTCATATTTTTTTTAAAAAACACCAATGATAAAGGAAGGGAAAAAAAGAAAGGAAGGAAATTACAAAGGCAATTAATAAGTATTTTTATAACCTAAAAGAGTAGTTAAATATGTGTCCAAAGACTGGTAGATATTAACTTTAAAAATTTTTTAAGTAACAAAAAACATATTTTTAACCTTCAAAATATATAACCAATGTAAAAGATAAAGAAAAAACTGAAGGAAGTGTTCAAAACAAGTATATATCAAAGGTTTAACATTCTAAGAACTTTACATAATTTCTGAAGGTATAACAATGGGCAAAGGACACCAATAAGAAACTTAGAAAAGTGGGACACAAGTAACAGTCAAACAGGTGCATAAGACAGTGGTTGAGTACACAGCTCTGGAGACAGAACTTGCCTCTACTAAACCAGATAACTTTAAGCAAGTTACTTACCTTTCTGTGCATCTATTTTCCTACCTGTTTGTTCAGTTCAGATTTTTTCATGCTAGGTTTTTTAAGTTAAGGAGCAGTTCCATGGAAGAAAAAAGAGATTTTACTTTAACATGAAGCTTTTTCAGTGTTCATCTCAAAACACTTGCTAATTTTGAAACATTTGGTAAAATGACATTTCTTGGTATACTTTAATCAGGTCCAATAAAGAGATTAAAAGATATTCAAAAAGAGTAACTTGAACGGTAATGGGGATAGAGGTCTTAACATTTTTCTCTTTGAGAATTTGGATGTTTGAACTATTAGTGATTCTATGTTAGCAGGGATTTCTCTTCTGTGATTCTCTGTTTCTTAAATCCCTGGGTGAGGGTGATAGAGGAGTGCTGACAGTTCAATTCTCAGAAATTGTCAGAAGCTAATGTTAACCGAGGTCAGGTCTGGCTGCTCAAAATTCCGTACGAGAGACAAGTGTTGGTAGAAATGGAAAAAGTTGTTTTAATCAGAAGGCCAGCAATCGTGAGAGAGGGTGGACTTGTGTCACAAATGTGTAGGCTTGTTGACCCTTGTCATCTTTCTTTGGATGCTGTCTTGTTCATAGTTCATGAGAGTACTAAAGGGGAAGCTGAGGAAAAGATGTGCTCATCTTTTAATTACTTATTTTTCATTTCTGTTTCTTTGATCTAAGGAAAGAACCAACAGGTTAGGCAAAGTGCTGTGTGATCAAAAGATTTGAAAGGTGTGCTTAGGCTGGCGGTTAGTTAAAATATAGCTTTGCCAAAGTGATAAGACAAAAGAGGCCTCCTGCAGAGAGCTCCTTCCTGCAAAGAGCTCTTTTCCTGCAAAAAGCTACTTACACTAATGCAAAAATGTGCAAGGTAAGTGAGGTTTCCTGCAGCTAGGTTAGACTTGAACTTGGTTAGAACCTTTGTGGGTTTATTCCATTCCCTCCATATAATGACTTCTGTTCCAGCATCGAGCCTCCAAGCTCAACTGTATGGCCGGAGAGATTGAAGAAACACATTTCATAACTGCTTTGCCCTGAAATTTTCAGATGGACTCTATCTCACTCATATCAGCACATGAACAGAGATCTTAGCTGACAAAGAGGTGATGGCTCCAGATATTTGACAATTCCCAATCCATATCTTAATATACATTCCTGCTGTGCTGCAGTCTGGATATTAAATCCATTCTACAATACATCAAAGCACATGAACTACTCAGATACTGGTGGTTAATGTAGCACGCAAAACCTAGCAGTCTTTCCAAACAGCTAATACTTTACAAGGACTAAAGAAACAAGAATGTTTTCTATAGTGGTTAAAAATGCCATGATAGTAGGTATCACTAATTACATGCTTACTATTTGCCAGACACTGTGTTGAACCTGATTTTAAAAAGTTGTATATCTTTATAGTCTTTAAATCAAATTAAATTATATACCAAACCCAATCCTGCCAAACTCACTAGAAAATCTGTTTTATTCTTTGCTGGGATCACCCAAAAGCATGTGAGTTCTATGTGCTTTCCAGAAAATGGGGAACAGCCTCTGTGTTCTTTGGTCCCCTTTTATGCAGCTATTATAAACTTCATAAAAATGGCCAGGCAGGCAGTCTTAGCATTTCTGTGCCAAGCCTGGTTGTGGGGATGTTTCAAGGCTGGGAGTCTGGGTGCTTGGGTCCCAACTATGAGGAGTACTACGGAAGTGCCTATCAAGGCTATGCCACCTCCAGCCAGGGCAGTAGATGTGGGCTCAGGCTCCCGCTCCTCTTAGGATCCACGGATCTCTGGATTCATCCCAGCCTGGAAAAAGTCTCTCTCCTCCTCCTTGCTACCTCTGCTTTCCTTTCCTCTGGTATATTTCCAGCAATGAGCTTAAGTTTACACACATACAAAAAAAACAAAAATTTTTTTTCCCAACCCTTTTAGGGTCTCTCTTGCTTCCCTGATAGCTCAGTTGGTAAAGAATCCAGCTGCAATGCAGGAGACCCCAGTTTGATTCCTCAGTCGGGAAGATCCACTGGCAAAGGAATAGGCAACGCTTACTCCTTGAAAGGAAAGTTATAACCAACCTAGACAGCATATTAAAAAGCAGAGACATTACTTTGCCAACAAAGGTCGGTCTAGTCAAGGCTATGGTTTTTCCAGTAGTCATGTATGGATGTGAGAGTTGGACTATAAAGAAATCTGAGCGCCAAAGAATCGATGCTTTTGAACTGTGGTGTTGGAGAAGACTCTTGAGAGTCCCTTGGACTGCAAGGAGATCCAACCAGTCCATCCTAAAGGAGATCAGTCCTGGGTGTTCATTGAAGCTGAAACTCCAATACTTTGGCCACCTGATGCGAAGAGCTGACTCATTGGAAAAGACCCTGATGCTGGGAAAGATTGAGGGCAGGAGGAGAAGGGGACGACAGAGGATGAGATGGTTGGATGGCATCATCGACTCGATGGACATGGGTTTGGGTGGACTCAGGGAGTTGGTGATGGACAGGGAGGCCTAACGTGCTGCAGTTCATGGGGTCACAAAGAGTCGGACACTACCGAACGATTGAACTGAACTGAACTGAACTCACTCCAATATTCTTGGGCTTCCCTTGTGGCTCAGCTGGTAAAGAATCTGCCTGCAATGCAGGAGACCTGGGTCCAATCCCTGGGTTGGGAAGATCCCCTGGAGGAGAACAGGGCAACCCACTCCAGTATTCTGGCCTGGAGAATTCTATAGACTGTATGGGGTCACAAAGAGTCGGACATGACTGAGCGACTTTCACTTTCAGGGTCTGTCTTATGCTGGGTCTGAAAATTAAACTGATGAAGACAGATTAATAAGAGAATAGCTTACAGTTTTATTTAATATTAGAAGTTTTACCTGACACAGGAGACTTCATAAGGAAATGAAGATCCAAACAAGGAGTTAGACCTGAGTATTGCATGCCAGGTTTGAGGAAGGGTAGATAGTCCTGGAGGAGTGGGCTAAGTTGAGGAGGTCATTGTAGTAACTGAGGGAAACTCAGCATGGCCTAGTGTTCAGAGTCTTCCTTGGCATCCCTCTGTCTTCAGAGACAAGGATGTGCCTTTTCTCCAGGTACAGGAAAGGCACCTCTCACATGAGGGTTTTCTGAACTGTCAGAGAGGGGTTGGGGAGAGTTCAGACTGACCTGCCATTTTCTCTAACACCTTCCACTTAAAATATTTACTCTGCCAAAATGTAAATGGAGCATGGATGAGAGCATGGCAGCCCACTCCAGTATTCTTGCCAGAAAAATTCCATGGACAGAGGAGCCTGATGTGCTGCGGTCCATGGAGTCACAAAGAGTTGGACACAACTGAAGCGACTGAGCATACAAGCATGCACATCAAGATGGGAATGGGGTAGTTTGTTCTGTAAAAGAAAAGGAAATTGGAAAAAGGAAGGAAAAGGAAAAGGAAATCTCCGTAAAAGGAAATTGTCCTTATGCTGCATCCCACCCTTGCCACAGAAATAGAGGGATTCAGGCTACCTCAGAGATGAAGAGGAAAGGGGAAGGGGAGGGTGATGGAGGGGCAAAAAGGGAGAAAGGAAGGAAATAAAACAGTAATAGTTCATTCCTGCTGATTTCTATACCATAAGGAAAATAGCTATAAATTAGTATGTTTATGCCATGTATCTCATTTAAGATTCACAAAAACCCTATGAGACCAGTGCAGTTATAATGTTCACTCTACAAATGAGCCAGCTGAGGCTTACACAGTCTGTGTCCCGCTCTAGGTTGTACAATTAGTAAAGGATGAAGCCTGAATTACAAACCAGATCCACCTGATTCTAGATAATATTCTATTAACCACAAGAATTACACCTCTTTAGCACAAACATCATATCATTCTGTGAATACAGCAGTGTATCTAACAACACGTCCAGCTCCTAGAAGGGACACAGTAAGCATTTACCAACTGAGTAACACGTAGGCTGTAGTTTCTTAACACAATTTCATTTTCCTAAAATGTATTTGCCCTCAATATGATTTACAAAAAGAGCTTACCCAAAGTAATATTTTGTCAGAGAACACACCTTTTCCTAAAATTTGAGTACTTTTATAACTATAAACTAAGGGTCAAAAGATTGTCCTGTATACTCTTTTTATCTGCTAAAAGGGGCACCAAAAAAGTAGTCATTTGCCAGAGGTCACTGCAAAGTTGGCCAGAATGAAAGCAGAATTGAGTTCAAAGCCATATTTACCTGTGCACTATGCAATGAAGTGAGGATTTTGTTTATTCAAAAAGAGAGAATGGTTCCTCTCTGTGAGAGCTGTGATACAGTTTCATAGCTATGGATATGGAATGGTTCCAGGCTTATGGTAGCTAATTCCTTTATTCCTTGTTTAATAGGGCTAAAAGGAAACTTGATAATTTTATGTATTACAAAAGGTAAGGACTGAAAGGAAAAGCAGACCCTTGCTGTTTGAATTTTCTGTTAATTTGTATTATCTTGGGAGAAAGTAAGTAACATAAATTTATGCTGTTCATTGGTTGTTACTCCTCTCTATGAATTGAGTGCCTGTCCAAGCAGGAAAATTCCTTCTCCCTTGGCTCTACTGAGACCACTAAAGTCCAGGTGGCACTGGGGACAGTCGGTCATCATTTCAGCGGCCACTCCTAATGTGTGAGCAAAGACTGAAATTGTTAAATGTAGGTAATTTACTAGGCATAGCCTACAAATTTCTCAGAAATTCTCAGTACATATTCGAAGAGTTGCTGTGTCAAACACATTCAGAGGATCACATCTGGTCCTGCCAATACTGTGCAGCACTTAAACCAAAGTGCCTAGCACCTTCTGTAGCACTTTTTAAATTTCAGTCTTGCTTTTAGCAAGAGATGGAAACCAAGTACAAAATGTTAATAAGAGCTCACTAGTTTCAAGACAACTCTTGGGCTTAAGCCTAAATTTATGCAAGAAGGGAATTAGCAATAATCTACCCCTTGAGAAAAGAGTTTAGGGATTTTGTTGTGTTGGATATCTCGATTGAGAGAATTCACTCCAATTTTTTAAAATTAATACTTAAATAATTAACACACCAACAGTAATACAGATTATAGTGCTGCCATATTCAGTTAGCTCCAGCCAGAGCTAAAATTTATCCTTAATTAACCTGATATTCTTTAACTTAATTTACTATTAAAAAATTAGGGTGACTGTTAGTTAAGAATTACTGAATTGACCATGATCTTTATGCAATTTATTATTACATTAATTTTGAATATGTTTTAGGGTATATACTATAAAGCACTAAGAAAGCAGTGTAATTCTGGTATTAATTTCCAATCTTGTGTCATAAGGATGGTGGAGAAATCCTTTGAGACCAAGTTTAGGAGATTTATGTCTATATCTGATTCATGTATTCATCCATGTAGTCATGGCTGCTGATATAGATCCAGATCCAGATATAGAGACATAGTTGTTGGTGATGTTTTTTGTTTTACTGTCCTATGGTATTTTACTGATCTTCTCGTGACTCTTGTTCATAGAACCTGATGACTATTTTGGGGTTATTATTTCTTTTCATCTCTCTGATTGCAGTTTCTCAACGTTCACTTTATCAAACTTACCTCCAAAAGTGCTTGATTTCCTTTTCTGATATAGTCTGGTTACTACTGTTACCCAGGAATTCTCACTCTATCTCAGCTGTGATGAAGTTATAAGTGGCCTATATGGGAAAATAGAGTAATTGTCCACTCAAGAATTATGCCTACTACTCAAAATCAATTGAGTCTAACTTACACTATTAAAAAGTTAGATTGGTTGAAGATCCTGGGTTTTTAATTGCTTAACTGTTTCATATTACTTTTGTAGGTTGTATGTGTTAACATATATTAATCGTTGTTATTTAAGATAAAAAAACAAAATTAAGAATTACTCTATTTCCTTCTATGCATACTAGGACTCCACTATTGACAATTTTTCTTCTAGTTCTGTGAAAATTGTAAAATTGGGGATTCATGGAATATGGTTTATATACAGTTTTAAAGAAACAAGGAAAAGAAATATGACAGTGGTTTGTTTTCACTCCAGTGATGAAAATCCCATTGCCAGAATTCTCAGAGCTCTTTCTAAACATATCTTACTAAGCAATTCAATTTCAATTCTCCAAATATTGTACCAAGCACAGTACCAGGGGCTTGGAAAAGAAAAATGAATAAGACTCAGTTCTTCTCTTCAAGGAGATGAGAATCTAACAAAAGAGAAAACACATAAATAATAAAAGATCATTTGTCTCAGAAAAATTAATGTGTAAGGGAGTATTTCTAGCAAGAGTTGTATTTTACTATGTATGATCATATTTATAAAATAAAAATGACTTATTTTCAATTTCTTCAAAGCTTTGCTCACATGAGGCCTACATTGGTCCATCTATTTAAGAATAGCATCTACCTCACGCTTGATGCTGCCCTAATTTTTCTGCTGTCCAATAGCACTTGTTACCTTCTGCCATATGATGTAATTTGGTCCTTTATTTTGCTTGTTTATCATCTCCATTTACTAAAATACAAGCTCCATTAGACAAGGTTTTTTATTTGTTCATTGATGCATCCCAAGAACCTAGATACTACCTGTGTTTTATAGTGTTCAATAAGTGTTTATTGAATGATTGAATAAGCTTGTGATTTGGATTACACAACGTATTTATAGTAGAGAAGGAAATGGCAACCCACTCCAGTATTCTTGCCTGGAGAATCCCATGGACAGAGGAGCCTAGAGGGCTACAGTCCATGGGGTCGCAAAGAGTCGGACACAACTGAAGCGACTTAACATGAATGCATGCATGTATTTATATAAATGACTAGTGTATATATGAGTATATATGACTAGTTTATGATTTGGATTATATAATTCATCTGTTATATATTAATTGCCTAGCATTCATCATAAATTCTTATATGATTTTATATTATAAAACTAGTTTGTTTCCTGGTTCAGATTTTCTCAGGAATTAAAAAACTGAGGAAAGTTCTATCAGAAGGACAAAAATGAAATGGATGTATTTTCAGGCAACTAAAGACTCAATTTTTCATGTATTAAATAGAATCATGATATTATGTTCAAATTATTGCTACTTTGAATTAGGTAACAAAATTAATTTTAATGTGAATAGAGCTAGGTATCCATTGCTGCTGATAGTAGTAATAATCTTATGAAGTAATTAATCATTTGTTAGTTGTGACTCTTCAGGAAGAGTTTAAGATTTCCACTAAAATATTGTATCTTTAAGTTTCTTTTTTTAATAAGAAATTTGGATTATTGAATTTTAGAGTTACTGCATAACCTGGATTATTTATAATTTGGCTAAATTGTTCAGAAGTCAAGTGTCTAAATTTTATATCACATTACTCTTTATATATATCACCAATCTGAAGAAGCTTTATGTTTTCCTGAATCATCCTGTTTTTGTTTTATTTTGTTTTTATTAGAATGAGACAAGGAAATGTATTTTTAGGAACTTTTGGAACATGTTAGTAGATGCAGCCTATATAAATAAATAGTTTAACAAATTTGGCAATTGAAAGAAATATAAAAAGCATATTGGTCTATGTGAGATATCATATATGGTGTAAGAAAAAAACTAGAAAATAATGAAAATCTTCCACCTTTAAAGATAGTGTAATAAGCAAAGACTTTAAAAATAGCTATTCATACTGAGAAAATAATTTTTGAGATAATATAAAAGTGTTCTAAGTGCATGAAGATAGGATGTTAAATTGAAAATTTAACATTTGAACTGTTCCTTTTTATATAGTGTTTTGATATGTCTATACATTGCAAAATGATCACCATGGTAAATCTGGTTACCATCTGTCACCATACAAAGATTTTACAATATAATTGGCTGTACATTTCATCCTCATGACTCATTTATTTTGTAACTAGAGGTTTGTACGTCTTCATCTCCCTTGCCCATTTCACACATCTCCTCTCCCCACCCCTCCCCCACTCCCCCTGCCAGCAACCACCTATTTGTTCTCTGTAGTTATGTTTGTCCATTTGTTTTGTTTTTTTAGATTACACATATAAGTGAAATTCTATGGTATTTATCTTTGGCTTTGTCATCTTTGAATTAAGATTCTATGTAGAAGATAGTAGGTTGTTTGGTTTTGATCAAGGTGGGGTGTTGTGGGTTTGTTTTTTAACTTTGGTCAACTTGTTTTCCTTTTTTAAAAAGAAAATTATTTTAAAATAACTCTTGATACGAGAGTTAGAATGACCAAATATAGAATTACTATGAGGATTGTCAAATGTTAATGTGCCTAAGAATCTGCTATGGAGCTTGTTTCAAATGCAGACCCTAAGCAGGCATTGCTAAGGATGTATGAAATGAGGCCTAACAGGTTCCCCAAATGAGTCAGAGGATATGCTGAGAAATATGCGTTCAGGTAAAAAATAATCATAAGCCTGAGACCAATGACATGAACTTATATCGATTTTGTCTAGTTTAAGTGATATAACCCAAATTCTCAATATTTAGTATACATACTAAATATATATATAATTTATCACTAAATAGGCCTATATTTATGTTGATTGGCATATTTCATTTATTAAATGGTTATTTAATTATTTTTATATCTGAAGTAGTAGATAGAGCATAGGAGTCTGAGAGAGCTTGGTTCAAATCCTGGTTTCGTTGCTTAATTAAGTAAATAATTTTGGGAAAATTACTTAATCTCTCTGATCCTTTTCTATTTTGTATGATAATAGTGCCTAAATCCTTGATGAGAATAAAAGAATAAGTGGATGGAAAGTAATTAACTTAGTATCCGAAGCAGTAAAATCCTGGAAGACATTCAACTGGGCTATGATAATCCTGCTTTATGAAGTGTTTTATTGAATACCCCTACTCCAGCTGAGTAATTAAGCCTTTTTTTTTTTTCATTTTTGAGAGCTATTTTGTATTTTTTTAGCTTTATTGAGATATAATTGACAAATATATAGTAAGATTTTTAAAGTACACACTGTGAGCAATTTGATATACATATATATTTTTAAAAGATCCCCCCATCTAGTTAATTAAGACAGCCTTCACCTCACATATTTATCTATTTTTGTGTGTGTGAGAACATTTAAGTTCCACATTCTTAGAAAATTTCAACTTTATAATGTTATCAGCTATTGTCACCATGTTTTACCTTAGGTCCTC
Source organism: Giraffa tippelskirchi (assembly GCF_054371585.1). Classification (NCBI taxonomy): domain Eukaryota; kingdom Metazoa; phylum Chordata; class Mammalia; order Artiodactyla; family Giraffidae; genus Giraffa; species Giraffa tippelskirchi. The sequence continues at coordinate 75,170,512 of NC_137275.1, read as the reverse complement.
AGATCTTATTTATCTTACAGCTGGCAGTTCGTATTATTTACCAGCCTCTCCCTGGTGGCTCAGATGGTAAAGAATTCGCCTGCAATGCAGGAGACCTGGATTGGATCCCTGGGTTGGGAAGATCCCCTGGAGAAGGGAACGGCTACCCATTTCAGTATTCTTGCCTGGAAAAATCCCATGGACAGAGGAGCCTGGCAGGCTACAGTCCATGGGGTCACAAAGAGTCATACATGTCTGAGCAACTCACTGTCACTTTCCTTATTTCCCCACTGTACCATAGGATCCAGCAATCCCACTTCTGGATGTTTATCACCAAAGGGAATGGAAACAGGATATCAAAGAGATATCTGTACTCCCACATTCATTGCAAAGTTATTCACAGTAGCCAAGATATAGAAAGAAATAAGTATTCTGATAATGGATAAATGGATAAAGAAGATATGGTGTATTTTTCAGCCATGGAAAAGAAGGAAATCTTGCCATTTGCAACAAATGAATGGGCTTTGAAGGCATTATGTTAAGTGAAATAAGCCAGATAGATAAAGACAAAAAAAAAACTGCAAGATATCACTTGTATATGGAATCTGGAAGAAAGAAAAAGTTTCATATTCATAGAAACAGAATATATTATGTGTTTCAGCTGAGAAACTGCTTTGTGCCATGACTTTGCCAGTCATATCTATTTGCTCTCAGATCTGTTTGTCTTCCCTCCCAAGCTCTGTTCTGCACAAAGGGAATTAACCCTCGCAAACTGTTTCCCAGAACCCCCTGCCACCTGGCTTCTTCAGACTGAGAGAGACACTAAGGGCAGATTGAAAGATGAGAGAGGGGAGAAAGGGAGGTGACAATTCTTGCAGGATCTCCTCTGGGTGCCAGCTACTGAGACTGCTGGTCTGGGTTCTGGTAGAACACCTCTTCCCAGTCTCCTAACCCCTGGGTTAATAACAGCTTCCTACAGGCTGCCTCACCTTTCCCTGTGTACTCTTTCCACTTTAACAGACTTTAGTGTTTCTAGTATAAATTATTCTGGTTTGGGGACTCAGAAGTACATTTTAATTTTTAAAGTAACTTTTTAATAGTAATTAAGTTTTCAACATATAATGTTTTGTCCTATTAACAATTTCAAAAACAAATCACTCTTTAGGGCAAAGAAAGTCTATATAGAGACTAAGAATTGAGGAAATTTTAGTTTCTTCTTTTCCTCTAAAAGAAAAAAAAAAAAATTGGCACAGTCACTCCAATCCCTAAAATCAAACTTTGGTTTTCCATCACATGAGATGGTATATTCTTTGTTTTAATGTAGAAATAAAATACTAGATAAAGAATTTTCTAACTTCATATACTATAATGTTTTAAGCATATGTTGGGGGAAGTTTGAAAAGATACAAATTTGAATAGATACATCTTGTGTGCTCACTCACTCAGTTGTTTGACTCTTTGCATTCCCATGAACTGTGGCCCACCAGGCTTCTCCATCCCTGGGATTTTTCAGGCAAGAATACTAGAGTGGATTGCCAATTCCTACCTCAGGGGATCTTCCTGACTCAGGGATCAAATCCATGTCTCTTATGTCTCCTACAATGGCAGGTGGATTCTTTACCACCGAGCTACCTGGGAAGCCCAGATAGATATATCATCATAATGTTAATTATATTATGCTGATTTTTCAAACGTGTACACTCTGTACAATCTTGGAAGCTTTATATCACTTTCTGGCTGCCAGACTTAGCTTATGGATTGTGTATTGAACTGCAGCCAAGACTGTTATCTACTGAGTTGTCTTACATTGTGGCATCCAGACATTCACAGTTTGATCTTTGCATTGTTGTTGTTTAGTCACTATATCGTGTCTGACTCTTTGCCACCCCATGGACTGCAACATACCAGCCTTCCTTGTCCTTCACTAACTCCTGGAGTTTGCTCAAACTCATGTCCGTTGAGTCAGTGATGCCATCCAAACATCTTATCCTCTGCTGTCCCCTTCTCCTGTCCTCAATATTTCCCAGCATCAGAGTCTTTTCCAGTGAGTTGGCTCTTTGTATGAGGTGGCCAAAGTATTGGAGCTTTAGCTTTAGCATCAGTCCTTCCAATGACTATTCAGGATTGACTTGCTTTAGGATTGACTGGTTTGATCTCCTTGCTGTCCAAGGGACTCTCAAGAGTATTCTCCAGCACCACAGTTTGAAAGCATCAATTCTTCAGCACTCAGCCATTGTGGTCCAATTTGCATTAGCCCAGTTTTAACTGAAATTGCTACTATCCAGATTTGAGATGAAATTTCCAATATTTTAGAACATTTGAAAAGTAACCCAACACATTCAAGAAGGAAAGTAAACATACTTCCCATAAACTTGTCTTACAAAAAGCAATATAGTTTCCAAACCAAGACTTCTGATGAATTTTTCATAAATTTTCATAATTTTGTAGTTAACTAATATTAAGACAAAAATAAAATAAGCATTTATACTACCCCAAGAATTTGAAAACCTATGAACTTCTATAATTTCATAAAGTAGGTATTCTTATTCATATTTTTAAATGAAGAAATAGTTTAGAGAATTTAATCAACTTGGTTGTCACACTATTTGTAAAAGGAGTAAAGATATAAACTCAGATCTCTGAAGGAATTCTTGCTTTTTATCACTATATGGTTTCTAGGTATAGTAAATTCCCTTAAGAAAATACTTGAGCATTGCCTAAGTCAAGATCATCCACCGAGGTCCTGGTGTCACCAGGGTTTTCACTGAAGGCTCTAATAGGTTAGGTTTTCTCTGAGTTCAGACCTCTTGTCACTGCTTCCACTTTTTCCCCTTCTATTTGCTGTGAAGTGATAGGACCGGATACCATGATCTTAGTTTTTTTAATATTGAGTTTCAAGCCAGCTTTTTCACTCTCCTCTTTCACCCTTATCAAGAGCCTCTTTAGTTCCTCACAACTTTCTGCCATCCGCATATCTGAGAATGTTGATATTTCTCCCAGTAATCTTGATTCCTTCTTGTGATTTATCCAGCATGGCATTACACATGATGTACTTTGCATATAAGTTAAATAAGCAAGGTGACAATATACAGCTTTGTCGTACTCCTTTCTCAATTTTGAACCAGTCTGTGTTCCATGTCAGATTCTAACTGTTGCTTCTTGACCCACATACAGGTTTCTCAGCGTATAGGTAAGGGAGTCCGGTACTCTTATATCTTTAAGACTTTTCCACAGTCTGTTGTGAGCCAGAGTCAAACGTTTTAGCGTAGTCAATAAAACAGAAGTAGATGTTTTTCTGGAATTCTCTTGCTTTTTCTATGATCAAAATGATGATGGCAATTTAATCTCTGGTTCCTCTGCCTCTTTGAAACACAGCTGATACATCTGAAAGTTCTTGGTTCACATACTGCTGAGGCCTAGCCTGAAGGATTTCCCACATAACCATGCTAACATGTGAAATGAGTGCAAACGTACAGTAGTTTGATTGTTCTTTGGCATTGCCCTTTTTGGGGATTGGAATGAAAACTGACCTTTTCCAGTCCTGGGGCCACTGCTGAGTTTTCCAAATTTGCTGGTATATTGAGTGCAGCACTTTAACAGCATCATCTTTTAGGATTTGAAATAGCTCAGCTAGAATTCAATCACCTCCACTAGCTTTGTTCATAGTAATGTTTCCTAAGGCCCACTTGACTTCACACTCCAGGATGTCTGGCTTTAGGTGAGTGAACACACACCATCATGGTTATCTGGGTCATTAAGACCTTTTTTGTACAGTTCTTCTGTGTATTCTTGCCACCTCTTCTTAATCTCTTGTGCTTTCTGTTAGGTCTTTGTCGTTTCTATCCTTTATCGTGCCCATCCTTACATGAAATGTTCCCTTGCTGTCTCCAGTTTTCTTGAAGAGATGTCTAGTCTTTCCCATTCTATTGTTTTCTTGTATTTCTTTGCATTGTTCATTTAATAAAGTGTTCTTTTCCTCCTTGCTATTCTCTGGAACTCTACATTCAGTTGAGTATATATTTCCCTTTCTCCCTTGCCTTTTGCTTCTCTTCTTTCCTCAGCTATTTGTAAAGCCTCTTCAGACAACCACTTTGCTTCCTTGCATTTCTTTTTCTTTGGGATGGTTTTGGTCACTGCCTCCTATACAATGTTGTGAACCTCCATTCATAGTTCTTCAGGCACCCTGTCTACCAGATCTAATCCCATGAATCTGTTCATCACCTTCACTGTATAATCGTGAGGGATTTGATTTAGGTCATACCTTAATGGCCTAGTGGTTTTCCCTCCTTTCTTCAATTTAAGCCTGAAATTTGCAATAAGGAGCTCATGATCTGAACCACAACTAGCTCCAGGTCTTGTTTTTACTGACTATATAGAACTTCTCCATCTTTAGCTGCAAAGAACATGATGAATCTGAATTTGGTATTGACCATCTGGTGATGTCCATGTGTAGAACCATCTCTTGGGTTGTTGGAAAAGGGTATTTGCTATGACCAGCATGTTCTCTTTATAAAACTCTGTTAGCCTTTGCCCTGCTTCATTTTGTACTCTAAGGCTAAACTTGCCTGTTATTCCAGGTATCTCTTGACCTCCTACTTTTGCATTCCAGTCTTCTATGATGACAAGGACATCTTTTTTTCAGTGTTAGTTCTAGAAGGTGTTATAGAACAACACTTGAGAGAGCAACAGTAATTCAAAACTAACTACATCAAATGCCAGCAAGACTGTAGAGCAACAGGAACTCTCCATTCATTGCCGGAATAAATGTAAAATGGTACAGCCACTTTGGAAGACAATATGTCAGATTCTTACAAAACTAATATTTAACTTTACAAAACTAACATATAATCCAGGAATCCCACTCCTTGATATTTACCCAATGAATTAAATTTTTACCTCCACAAAAAAACTTGTGCATGGGTGTTTATAGCAGTTTTGTTCATAACTGTCAAAACTTGGAAGCAACCAAGACACCCTTAAATGCATATCAATAAGTGAAAGAGGCAAATCTGAAAAGACTACATACTATATGATTGCAGCTATATGGCATTCTGATGGCAAAACTGTGGAGACAGTAAAAAGGTCATTGGTTGCTAGAGGAAGTTGGGGAAAGTATAAATAGGTGAAGCACAAAGGATTTTTAGGGCAGCAGAATTACTCTGTATGATATTATAATTGTGACTTCCTGTGAAAACCTAGAAAACGGACAACTCCAAGAGTAAACCTTGGTGTAAAATATAGATTCTGGATGATAATGACATGTCAATTTAGGTTCATTGATTAAAACAAATGCACCACTCTGGTGCGATATCGATAGTGGGAGAGATGTGCCTGTATGGCAACAGTGGGTATATGGAGACTCGATACTTTCTGCTCAGTTTTGCTGTGAACCTCAAACTACTCTAAAAACTAAATTTGGTTGAGATACATATATTTTTTTTATATATATATATATATAATATATATATGTATGTATAACTGTGCTGTGCTAAGTCACTTCAGTCATGCCCGACTCTTTGTGACCCCATGGACTGTAGCCCACCAGTCTCCTCTGTCCATGGGATTCTCCAGGCAAGAATACTGGAGTGGGTTGCCATTTCCTTCTCCAGGGGATATTCCCAACCCAGGGATAGAACCCGTGTCTCTTATATCTGCTGCATTGGCAGACAGGTTCTTTACCACTAGTGCCACCTGGGAAGATATATGTGTGTGTATATATATACACACACACACACAAACATGCTAGAGAGGCCAAATCAAATGAAAGGAAATATTTGAAGCTCTTATTTTGAAATAGGAAAACAGACCAAATTTATGTTGCATAAGAAGAGAAGGAAATTAACCCTTAGGAAAATCTGCTTACATAATAAGTCTCTGTACTATTTTTACAACCTTTCTGTACATATAATATTCAGTTCAGTTGCTCAGTCATGTCCAACTCTTTGCAATCCCATGGACTGCAGCATGCCAGGCTTCCCTGTCCACCACCAACTCCCAAAACTCGCTCAAACTCATGTCCATTGATTCGGTGATGCCATCCAACTATCTCATCCTGTTTCGTCCCCTTCTCCTCCTGCCTTCAATCTTTCCCAGCATCAGGGTCTTCTCACATGAGTCAGTTCTTCGCATCAGGTGCCCAAAGTATTGAAGTTTCAGCTTCAGCATCAGTCCTTTCAATGAATATTCAGGACTGATTTCCTTTAGGATGGACTGGTTGGATCTCCTTGCAGGCCATGGGACTCTCAAGAGTCTTCTCCAACACTGCAGTTCAAAAGCATCAATTCTTTGGCACTCAGCTTTCTTTATAGCCTGACTCTCGCATCCATACATGACTACTGGAAAAACCATAGCTTTGACTAGATGGACCTTTGTTGGCAAAGTAATGTCTATGCTGTCTAGATTGGTCATAGCTTTTCTTCCAAGGAGCAAGCGTCTTTTAATTTCATGGCTGTGGTTACCATCTGCAGTGATTTTGGAGCCCAAGAAATAAAGTCTGTCACTGTGTCCATTGTTTTCCCATCTATTTGCCATGAAGTGATGAGACTGGATGCCATGATCTTTGTTTTTCAATGTTGAATTTTAAGCCAGCTTTTTCACTTTCTTCTTTCACTTTCATCAAGATACTCTTTAGTTCCTCTTCGCTTTCTGCAATAAGGATGGTGTCATCTGCATATCTGAGGTTACTGATATTTCTCCCAGTAGTCTTGATTCCAGTCTAATATTAGTTCAAAATAAAAAGTTTTCAAAAATCTGCATGCTAGGTAATGCATGTAATAAGTCTATGGTATAAATATTTTTCCCATTTACAAAGAGAGTCATGGAGGCCCAGCTGGTTGCTTAACACACCTGAGGTCTGTTGGAAAATGGCTGGGCCAGAACTGTAGTTATGATGTCTGCTGCTGAAGCCCCTGTTCTCTCCCCTAGACTACACCGTGTTCTTAGAGCAGCATCATAGACACCACACTGAAAACTGTGGGAGCCTGGGAAAGAGGTATTGGAGTTTCTATTTTCATATTTACCTCTCTTTTTTTTTTCCCATTCAGTTAGCTGATCAATAGAAAATGTTCTCAAAGTGTTCACAGAACTTCATGCTCTGTTGAGCAGACATCTTGAAAATATGGGCCCAGTACCTTGAATCCCAGAAAGCTGCATATCATGGGCATTTTATGTGAGTGGGAATCAAGTTTTTCTCTAAAGATAAAACTTCCCTGGTGGCTCAATCGGTAAAAAAACTGCCTGCAATGCAGGAGTCTTGGGTTTAATCCCTGGGTCAGGAAGATCCCCTGGAGAAGGGAATGGCAACACAATCCAGTATTCTTGCCTGGAGAATTCCATGGACAGGGGAGCCTGGCGGGCTACAGTCCATACTGTCATAAAACATCAGACACGACTGAGCAACTAACACTTTCACTTTCTAAAGATAAAACAGATTTATGTATCTTTTCAGAAACATTGAGCCCAAAGATATATATGTAAAAGATATGAATATGAAAATCTTCCATTTATTTTATCTGTAAAGCAAAAATATCTACTTTCATCTTCAACATTTCTTAGCCTACTTATGCAGAATTAGAGTATACATTAATCACATCCTCTTTATTAATATGTGTCCAATTTGAAGTGTCTTTTATGACAACCATTAACTGTGAATACTCCTTTCGTATCTCAAATGTTACCTTTGACTTAATCCAGTAACTTTTTCCCTATTATCCCTAAACTAAATCTGTCAAACTTTAACAAATTCATTCAAATACTATTCTGTGAACCTTACTGAGGGCCAAGTAACCACCAAGCTACTTCCTGTATCTAACAGTTTGAATGATACCAAGCCCTCTCCAAATTTTTAGATGGTTGATAATAAAGTAGATACAAGAAAAGGATTCAACAGAATAGGCTCTTCCAAGATGGTAGTTGAGTATTTCAAGACATCTTCATTTCGGTAGAAAATCCGTAGTTGAAGAATTATGTATCTCTGAAGGCACAATGAGTTACCCGAAGAATGCTCCAGTGATTGAAGAGTATGCTTGCTTGTGTGGAGGAAGGTCCCTGGGGAAATTCTGGAGCCTATTTCAACATTTGGTATAAAAGCCAACAGTGCCTTCCATGATGTGGGTGTTCAATAATCAGAGTCAGAATCTTACAGATAAAAAGGACCTTTGAGATCAAAGTAACTAATTATGATTGACATTATTCCCTCCTGAAAACACCCTGAGAGCATATATTAGCAAACTGAGTTTTCACACATTTTTACTATCAGAGTAAAATCTGTTTTGGGGCACAGAGCAGTGGTTTTCAGGATATTCTTGTAATTCAAAAAAATAAAGCCTCATCATTTCATGGTCCATTAACTGGAATCTATTTTGCACAAGTCTAGCATTACTTTCTACAACTTTAGGTAATGCATACAGATAAGTTATATCACAGAAGATACTTGACTTTTTAATCTGTACTACTAATCTCCATCTCTCTGAAATCACTGTTAAAATCTTTTATTTCACTAATCAGAGATAATTGAAATTAATGTTCTTCACCAAAAGACTTATATTGTACCGAAATAGACCTAACATATTGTTCTAACTCAACCATAAAACAAGATCAGATAATGAAGTATAGATCTCTGCTGGCTTCTGTGAGTCACATATTTTCCAGTAAATGGAAAATCAAGAGCATTTCTGAAGAGATGCAGACGGGAAAGGGCAGAACTTCATTATAAAAGCCCTGAGCTCAAAGACTATATGTGAAATGTCACAAAATTCATTTGCTATAATATTTCAGTTATTATTTTAGTAGCACAAAGGCAGCTAATTTCATCTCACAGTTTCATGTCATGCTGGAAAGAATGCATACTAATCAGAGATAAAATTCACCAGCCAGGAGTTTAGAGCCAGTTATCACTGACTCCTTAGAGGATGTAGTGTCTAAGGAGACACCATTGCCCCCACCCACAAATGGATGACATCTGAGTGCCTGTAAACAACAAATACTTGTGTGAACGAGTTTAAACAGAAGGTGTTTAAAGTAATTACACTTTAGGCTGCTAATTTAAAAAAAAATTTTTTTTGCTTAAATATGTTCTGGGCTCCAGCTTCCAATTAGCAGTTGATCTGAATATTTTATTTAGCATCTCCTTCGAACTGGATATTGTTTTAAGTGTTTTTAATGTTAACTCATTTACACCTCCCTAGGATCCCCCTAAGAATGGCTAAGAAATGACAGAGAAGAATTTGAACCCAAGAAGTCTTGCTCTGGAGTTCATGCACTTACCCGTTATGTTATGCCAACTCTTTCAAACACTTTGCCTGTTGTAGATGCAACTATAGAATGCCTTGGAGAAGGAAATGGCAACCCACTCCAGTATTCTTGCCTGGAGAATCCCACGTACAGAGGAGCCTGGCGGGATACAGTCCATGGGGTCACAAGAGTCAGATACGACTTAGTGACTAAACCGCCACCACCTTAAGTGGGCTTCCCTGGTGGCTCAGACTGCAAAGAATCTGCCTGCAATGTGGGAGACCCAGGTTCAATCCCTGGGTCAGGAAGATCCGCTGGAGAAGGGAATGGCAATACAATCCAGTATTCTTGCCTGGATAATCCCCATGGACAGAGGAACCTGGTGGGCTACAGTCCATGGGGTTGCAAAGAATCAGACACAACTGAGTGACTAACACACATAAAATGCCTATTAATCAGAGATAAAATTCACCAGCCAGGAGTTTAGACCCAGTTACCACTGAGTTAAGGAGCTCCACTGACTCATTAGTGGATGAACTGTCTAAGTGACATCCCAGTGCCTGTAGAAGACAAATGTTTGTGTGAAAGGGTTGATATAGTTTATAAAGTTTATAATAATTTATACGGTTTATAACGTATCACTTCTGTACTCACTGAGTGTCAGGTGCTGTGCTGAGCTCTTTATGTGATGAATAACTTTTTATTCCCCTATCAACCCTATGGGATAAGACTACATTTAACTGATGAGGAAGTGAGCCCAGAGAGGCATGGTCCTTTGTTGATCATCACACTGCCAGGGAGTGACAGAAATGAGACCAACCCCAGGTCTGGCTGTGGGCAAAGTCCACAGTGTAACTAACAAGTTCTGCTGATCACCTTTAAGAAAGGGGCCAAGGAATCCCGTGAGGAAATATGGATAGGAAAAATGCCAAAATTTTAGGCTAATTGTGCTTTTACAATACTTTCTGTATAAATCTTGACAATGAAGTAATTCTAGAGCAGGAAGGACTTTGACAACATCTAAGCCCCAGCCCCCTCCTTTTATTGATGAGGGCCTGAGACTCAAGAACTCCCACAAAGTCACAGAGATACAAAGCCAGAACCACTGTCAACTTAAGTTTTGTTCCAGAACTCCATGACACCTTTTGGTAGCAGTGCATCCCAAGTCATATAGCAATTTGGATTATAAGTGGAAACATTGATATCTAATTCCAAACTATTACTTCTGTTATCTGTGTGGAGCTCAATAAACCTTCCTTTGCTGAAATTATTCTTTGGGGCTGTATTACGATAGCTTAAAGGTCACTTATTCATGCTTGCTGAAACATTTTCAATGACTGGACGAAAATATTTATGTTTACACTGTTTTCTGATTTTTAATGTATCCTTTGGATTTAAAAAAATTCACTTCTCATCCTGTTTGTCTTTAAAGATACTGTTTTACTGAAGAGGAAAAAAAAGATGTACTTCTTAAAAGCCTATAAATCTTCCATGCTTTTAGTTGTGATTATTACTGTAACCAAAGAAAGACAAGAGCTTTTAACCTGGGACAATTACCGTTTTTTCATTGTATGACCCAAGTCCATTTCTGTGCCAATTCCCTGCATACCTCTGAAGTCTTTACTTCCTGCTTATATCCTTTGTGAGTCTGAGGTTGTTGCCTCCTTGTTCCCAGTCATTTCTGGGCCATCTGCCATGTTCTTCCTTACCTTGACCCGGTGTTCTTGCCTAGGTGGAGAGAGTGGATATGGGGAGCAGCCTGCTCCTTTTCTCAGCATGGAGATTTCTCAAGCCCTTCAGCAGTAAACAAAGATAGAGACAGCAATGATGGAAGTGCTATGGCTGCTGTAAAAAGAGACAGAATTCTCCCAGGTCAACTGCCTGACCACTTAGCTGATTTTCTTAAGATTTAAGAATATAGACCAGTGCTCCCTTCGTGGAAATTTGGTTTATTATGAGTGAAACAATGGAGTTTATGTTTCTAGATTGAAGAAGTTATAGTCTGAGCCCAGATGGTATATCACCATTTAAACCCCCCAGATGTCAAAATGACACATAACTGGAGGTGGGTGGGACGGTGAGGTTGGGAAAAGGGGTCAGTGGATAAACAGGAACAATTTCCTCAGGGCAAAGGACTCAGTTATTAAGACCTCCAGAAGTTTTCTAGACAGATAGTGGTAGATAGAAAAGAGAGAAAAGGAAGGCGACATTGCTCAAGAGGAAGGAGGTGGGGTGAGGGTAGAGGGCACATCACTTTGCTTGGTCACTTAGTCATGTCCTACTCTTTGTGACCCCATGGACTATAACCCACCAGGCTCCTCTGTCCATGGAATTTTCCAGGCTAGAATACTGGAGTGGGTTGCCATCTCCTCCTCCAGGGAATTCTTCTGTCCCAGGGTTCGAACCTGCATCTCTTGCATCTCCTGCATTGACAGGTGGGTTCTTTACCACTGCACCACCTAGGAAGCCTCTTGAGCATCACTACTCAAGGCTAATGTGGTCTTATCTGCTTCTGTGCTTGGAGTGTACCTGGGGAGCTCACTGGTCCCCCTCAGTGTCTCCCATCAGTGGCCAGTCTCAGTGAGAGGGTGCTTCTTTTCTGGGCTCCTTACAGCACCAGTGAAAAAGGAGTTGGAGGGCATGGGAGGTTCTGTTCCCTTTGTTATTTCATAAGTGAACATGGATTTGGATGACACTGTCTTCAGTACATCTCTGACTGCCTAAAGTGGGATAGGCGGGGCAATCAGTCAGATGGCATTTGTCATTGTCACCAGTTACCAGCACAGTGCCTCAGAAGAGGAGCCTCCTGTTCCCTCTGGAGAGGTGTCCCCGTTTAGGAAATGTGAACTGAAGTAACCTTGCATGATAAAGTTCTCACATAAAACAGATATTTGACCCTTTTTTCCTTTTGAAAACTTCAGGGAATCTTTTTTTTCTCCTTCTTCACATCTTCTTATCTATTACTAAGTAAATGAGACTTTTGAAATGTCATTGTCAACATTTTCAGGCTATGATTTTCCTGTCTGATTAACAAAGGCCTCTTGTACTTTCTCTCCCTGCTTTCAGAAAGGTGAGTGCACTTGATTTATTCTTGATGTTCACATGGAGCTTGCAATCTCAGCCTCCTACTGCTGACTTTCTGAACTTGACCTTGGGATGGTCCAGAAATTACATGTATCTGTTTAGATAATGTAGTGATAAGTACCTTTATGTTGTGTTGGTCTTATTGAGCACATTCATATACAAGCTGGATAATTTCTCCTACATTCTTAATTTTATTTTATTTTAAAAGCAACTCTCCTTCACCCTTCAGAATTGACGTATATTGACATTCACCAAATGGTTTTCTTGCTTTAGTTTGGAGCTAAAACACTGGCAAGGAATAGCCAGCAACTAAAAATTTCAACTAGAGCTAATGTATGAAATACTTATGGAAAAGGAAATGGCAACCTTCTCCAGTATTCTTGCCTGGAGAATTCCATGGAAGAGGAGCCTGGCAGGCTTCAGTCCATGCGGTCACATAGAGTCAGACACGACTGAGTGACTAACACACACATAGAATACTTTACAATAATAACAACTCACTCCCTTGAGTACTTACTATTCAAAGTCAATGAAATAACATTTTACGTATATTATCCCAGTTAATCCTCACAACACCATGAGGTGGGTAGCCCATTTTACAGGTGAAACACTGAAGCTTTGGGGCTATTTTTGGTTCATCATAGTCTCACAAGTAATATGTGAAGGAATAAGATTCAAATTTAAAACTGATCCCAAAGCTTTTTACTGTCAAACACTTAATTCTACCTCAAGTAGAATGTAGTTAAATAATATTTTTGGATTATAAAAAGGCAATTCAGTAGTTAAATGTGTCCTTTCTTCACACAGCAGTACTTCCTTTCAGAGGAGAAAAATTAAAATGCAAATTGGCAACATTTCCCGATTTGTTGAATATGAGTCTCCGATTAGAGAACTATATAAAATCATGTTGAAAGTTCAGTCTCTTCTTGGTATTATGTAGATATTCCAGAGCAGCATCAAGAGCCACGGGAACTAAAGACTTTTCCATCAACAAAATACTTCCTCTTTCTGTCCAGCTTGATTTAGCCTGTGTAGAAAATGCCAAAGCTGAAGGAAAGGCACTTGCCCCTGTTAGACCCACTTTTTTCTTTGCTTTTTTCCCCCTTGACTTCTAAGAAACACCTATGTGTGTGTCTCGTGAGAGTGAGTGTGGGTGTACCACTGGAATGGGATGAGAGAGGGCAAGCAGGGTTCATCAGCATCTACCTTGTACTGAGCACTGTGTTTCTCATGCGTGCATGCTAAGTTGTTTCAGTTGTGTTTGACTCTTTGTGACCTAATGGACTGTAGCCCACGAGGCTCCTCTGTCACTGGGATTCTCCAGGCAAGTATAGTGGAGTAGGTTACCATGCCCTCCTCCAGGGGATCTTCGCAGCCCAGGGATCAAACCTCCATTTCTTATGTGTCCGGCGCTGGCAGGCAGTTTCTTTACCACTAGTGCCACCTGGAAAGCCCTACATTTTCTCAGTTAAACTCTGCATCAACCCCATGAGCTAAGTGATATTGTTCCTATTTTATAGCTGAAGAAACCCAGGCTCAGAGAAGCCTAATAGCTTCTAAGTGTCAGCACTGGAAATCTAAACCTAGGGTTAATCTGATGCTGATCAAATAAATAAGTAAATACAAAATGTGGTTTATGACATATAATTTTAGATCAGTAATTACACAAGATTTTCAGAATGCAGGATCTATAATATCAGGCAAGATGTCATAGACTTTTATTATCTGACATAAGGAGGCCATAATTATTTTTTTTTACAATTCATTACCTGGTTTTCTAATATAATGCTTTACTATTAAGGCTCTGGAGACCCTTGTTTAAGCTTTAATTAAGCCGTTTACTTGAAATACGAGTATAAGACTTTAAGCTTGGCACAGAATATTACAAATTGAAATACCACTCAGTATGTCATTATAAATCAGGCTGTTTGTTTTGGGGTGATGTTAATATTTAAACCACTTGCTGATAAAAAGAAACACTGTTTTATGTGACAACATTGAAATATGTGCAATTGAGATTTCTACTCTTACTGTCTATTTCCAGTAAACGAAAGGCTCTGTTCATTCATACAGGGCTTGATAGTTGTGGAAAAAATCATTCCCATCCAAGTCTCAAGCACACAGCGACAGAATAATTGCCAGTTTCAAGAACAAAAGAGCAGTTTGAAACCATCTGTTTGAGAGTGGACTTGCTATATCAAATATTTCCTACTGGACAAATTTCTAAACAAGACAAAGCCTCCAGAAGGAGATAGAAAGTATATATTTAGTGTTACTGCATCACTCCAAAATTTGTCATTTAGGCCTTTAAAAGTAACAAAAGCTGATTTTTCTATCGCTGTTTTTTTGTCATATCTGTCTGTTATAATAGGAAGCAATTTTGCTATTTCTGGGGTTATTTCTTTTGAGTTCTCCTTAGCTATGTTATACACAAATATGAAAATAAATGTTGCAAGACAGAAAGGCTCAGGCCTGAAGGTACAAAGACAGTTATAATCCTAGATTTTTGTGAAATTTCAGATGTAAGACATTCTGTTTCCTTAGGTATCAACTCAAACTTCCTCCTTCCCCAGAGTTTCAAGTAAAGAAGAAACCAAAAAAAGTGTTTTCATAGATAGAAAGAAAAGTTAGGTATTATTTACTCTTTTTTTTTCAAACATATTAAATGATCTGTCTGTAGTCCTAGAGTTATGAAAGAGTTAAAGAAAAAATTTACCTGATTTCAATATCCTTACATTTTTCTCCATTAAATTATCCTCCCTCTCTTAAGATTTTAGTATATGAGAGGTTTAAATCATGCCTCTTTTTAGCCATGGACTAGATTTGTTGTAAATGATAGAAATTTTAGAGCTGGGATAATTTGTGTTGTAAATTTGAGCTGGAAAGAAACCAGTGAAGCTGGGTTAGATCTTGGATACTCATTTCTACATCAAGGACAGAACTGAAAAAACATTAACACTGAAACTTTGCTTCTTCAATAATTGGGCAAAGGTACTTGTGGTATATCCACATTTGTTTTTCCAACCTAATTTGAGTTTCTTCCATTCTGTAACTAGAAAGTTTGGCTGGTTAGTTTGACTACTCACTGCAAAGCAAAGAAATGGTCTTTGGGAATTACACAAGACTAGGCCCAAGACTAGGTGTGATAGGAGCAACCACCCTAATCTGTTTGAGAGATGTTAATACCTACTTCATAGTTGTTGAGAGAGATTAATACTTACTTCATATTTGTTACATTCAGTGATGTAATACTTGTCAAAAATCTAGCATAGGGTTCTGGCACATTCTAGGCACATCTGTTACTAACTCCCTTCCTTTTTTCTCCTGAGTATGAAACAGATCTAGCATTTAATCTGTTTGCATTTGTTTACCTCTGTCTTTGTTCTTGAGGCTTCTCTTACATGTGAGTGTTTTATATCTCAGCTCACTGGGAGCTCCCAGTCTTTAAGGGCAGGAACCATGACTCTCTCATTGAGCTATAAGGTCTCTGGATATGAGGGTTGTTTTTTCCTGAAAGAAAGGGTGGGGCTTGTAGTAATATCAGGTGGTAACTATCTGAATGTTCCTGTTTTGTCCTGCGAAAAACTCTTTTTTGATAGTACCTGCTATAAGGGCTGTATTAAGAAGTATTCTGAAGTCATCGGAAAGACTCTCTGGTCCACTGTTGCCATTGGCACAAAGGGTAAAGGCAAAGATGGCGCTCTTGTCATGAATGAGTCATCCTTGTTATGAACCCATGGGGGAAGGCAGTTGGGCTAAGTTAGTCTTTGAAGTCCTGTCCCTGCACCAATAGCTAATGGAGGCCTTCATATCCAGTAGATCTTCAATCTGTATTTCTTCAATTCATGTGTAAATAAGGTACAAAGCAAACAGTATATGCCTGAAAGTGATGAATCAATAAGAAAAATCTAGACAAAAGTGAATATAGATGCTTTAAAGCCATTATCTGTCAAGTGGATCAGCAAAATTCAAGGGTTTAAAGAGAAAGGAATATCTGTGAGATTTTCTTTAAAATGTGTTGGACTGGGAACTCCCTCTTCTAGTAACACAGGAACACAATGTTAAATCATGCATTGCATAAAATGCCCTTTATGTGTGGCATTAATTCCTCCCACTATGATGCAGATCACTTCCATTTACTGTGTCCAAGTTGAAATATTAACTCTGAGCATACTTTCTCTATAGTAATCCTTCCAGGATACTCCCAACTACATCTCCTGGTACTGCTTTAGTGATGGGATAATGTGTGGGGATGTAATAGGACCACGTAAAATTTAATAACTCTCTAGAAGTGTTCTCCTAAATGAGCTATTCAGATCAGCCAATTAAGGAAAATTGGGTGGATATTTGTTATTGAAAAGACCCTGTACGTAAATAGGGAGAAAGGAAATTGGGGGAGGTATCAGAAAAATTTCTTTGTTTTGTTCTTGAATAGAATTTTGGTGTGTCACAATATGGATTTTCTGCAACCTGAGATTAATGCAGTGTAAAGGGTCTTTTTTTTTAAGTTGTCTCAGTGGGTGGCATATATGAGTAGATTAGAATCCATGTGGAAAATCTTCACATGATGTTCTCTGCCTTTTCACTTTGGCACAGCCAAGAACAATGGTATGCTGTTTGTGTGCCTGGGGACTTAACTCTCTGATATAACTGTTTTTGGCCAGAGTTTCAAAACTGAGCTTCTATACATATATTGAGTAACACAAAAGTGCCACCTATAGATTGATAATAAATTACATGAATACCTGTGATTCTTATTCTTTCAGGATCACACATTTAAGGAATCTATAGTCCAATTAATATCAGCAAGGAAAACTTGGTTATTGCAATCACTTATCAGAGGTAGTTAGTGGCAAAGAAGGACTGGAATCCACATATCCTAACACCTGACAAAACTCAATTTAGACCGTCTCTCTGCCTATTATTCTGTGTGAACTTACTCAAAGCTTTTCTGAACCTGTTTCTTTATATGTGTCATTATGAATGATAAAAACATTGATCTAATATTTCAAGATGCTACATAATTAAGAAATGTTATGTTAAGTACTTATTTTTGTGCCTAGCACAAATTAGGCACTCAACAAATAATGGTAGCCATTGTGATTTTATCATTATTATTATTCTTTCTCAGTCTAGTAGGAACAAAATGTTAATAGTTGTATAGGATTTTTCTTTCAGGTTTGTATTTTGAAGCAATAATTCATACTTTTCAAAGTTAGGTAAGAGTCATTTAAAAATGTTATGGTAGCCAGCCTCCAGAATGGTCCCCAATGATCCCAACCTGCTGATATTCACATGCATAAGTAATCTCTCCTCCTGCATTGTACCAGGGTTAGTCTGTGTGGCCACTATAATATAGCAAAAGTGATGGTATGTATGGTAGGCAGACTGCTGGCTCCTGAAATATATCTACACCCTAATTACCACATCCCAAACCTATGACCATATTGAATAAATTACCTTACATGGAAAAAGGGACTTTGCAGAGGTGATTAATTCAAAGAAATTTGAGATGAGATTATCCTGGATTATCTGGGTGGGTCCAATATAATGAAAAAGATTCTTATAAGATAAAAGAGAGAGTCAGAGATTTGAGGATGCTATGCTGAGGACTTTGAAGACAGAGAAAGGGCTGTGAGCTAAGGAATGCAGATGGCCTCTAGAAGCTGCAACAAGGCAAGGCCAAGAAGTGGATTCTCCTCTGAAAGGAACACAGACCTTGTCAACACCTTGATTTTCACTTGAAGAAACTCATTTTGGGCTTCTGGTCTACAGAACTGTAACATCATAAATTTTCATGTTGTTTAAGCCACTGAGTTTGCGATAATTTGTCACAGCCACAATAGGAAACTAATACAGTATGTCACTTCCAAGATTAGGTCATAAGAGACCGTGGCTTTTGTCTTGGGTTCCATCTGTCTGTCTTTTGCATGGCTCACTTTGGGGGAAACCAGTACAGTGTCATAAGGACACCTAGGTAGCCTCAGGAGAGGCCCACATGCAAGGAACTGAAACCTACCCATGAACAAGGGAGCTCAGAAGCAGATTATTCAGTCGAACCTCAGATGACTGCAGCCCCAGCAGACAGCTTCATGAGAGACTCTGAGTCAGAACCACCCAGTTCAACCACTCCTATATTCCTAATCTGTAGAAACTATGAATAATAAATGCTTACTGCTTTAAACTGACAATTTTCAGGGTAATTTTTAGTACTGCAACAGATAATTAATATAATATCCTATGTAGTTGCCTCCCACACACAATCAGATTGCCTTGTGTGACCAGTAGACTACTGCAGAAGTGATGGTGTGAGACTTCTGAAGAAAAGCTTCTAAAAACTAGTGCAACTTCTTTAAACCTATGGAGAGTCGACTCTGGGAAAAGACAGATGCTATGTCATGAGGATACTCATGCCGCCCATGGAGGAACCAGCTCTCCCATACCACCTTGCCACCATGTGAGAGCCAACTTGAAAGTATATCCTCCAGCTTTCAAAGATTCCAGCCCTTCTGCCTTTAAGTCTTTGATCTGAGGCCTCAGACATTGCTGAGCAGAGATCAGACATACCAGCTGTGCCCTTACTGAATTCTGGACCACAGAAACTATGAGATAGGGAATGTTGTTTTAACCCACTTAGTTTGGAGTGCTTTGATATGTAGCAATGGATACCTAGTACACTTGTATTAAATATTTAATATTTCCCACTGCATTTTGGGCTTCCCTTGTGGCTCAGCTGGTAAAGAATCCACCTGCAATGTGGGAGACCTGGGTTCAATCCCTGGGTTGGGAAGATCCTCTGGAGAAGGGAAAGGCTACCTACTCCAGTGTTCTGGCCTGGAGAATTTCATGGACTGTATAGTCCATGGGGTCTCAAAGAGTCAGACATGACTGAGCAACTTTTACCTCACCTCACTGCATTTTGGGATTCCCTCGCGGCTCAGACGGTAAAGAATCTGCCTGCAATGCTGAAGACCCGAGTTCAATTCCTGGGTCAGGAAGATCCCTTGGGGAAAGAAATGGCTACCCACTCCAGTACTGTTGTCTGGAGCCTGGACAGAGGAGCTACATGGACAGAGAAGCCTGGTGGGCTACATTCATGGGGTTACAAACAGTCAGACATGACTGAGCAACTAACACTTTCACTTTTTCACTGCATTTTAGAAAAATACTTTATCACTGCATTTTAGAAAAATACTTTTTCATGTCTGTAATGAAATGGCAAATTAGATGTGCAGACTATTCTCACACTCCTTTTCCTATGATCAGAATCTCTATTGATATTGTGTAAGGTGGATATCAGAACTGATAACATGTAGCAGACTCGATTCTTGCTGTATGTTTTGGACATATAACAGCTTTATTTTTATAGCCACAATTCATGAAGGCAGAAATCTTCATAGCTGAGTTCACTTTGCTCACATATTCCTTATTTCAAGTAGTTTGGATGTGTGGAAGGGATGCAAGATATGAGGCGTATTGACAGTAGCTAATTAAAAACAATGTTTAAGCGTAAGTCCTGCTCTCTTAGGAATTCAGTTGATCTTTTTAAACAACAAACTTCATTTCTGGACAGCAGCCCTCTTACATGTTTTCCCTTTCTCTCATTCTCCCAAGAAGAGGGGCTGGATGGACCCTTTCCCTCAATCTCCCAAGTAAGGGGAAGAAGCTTACTTAATGTCTTAAAATGGGGCTGAGGAGACCCTTCTGATCTGTGCATTGGCCTCTTGTCTTTACTCATCTTCTCTAAGCTACAGTTCGTCCAGCCTCACCTTGGGATGTTCTCTGTTCTCATTTCACTGGCTGCTGAAGCTTCTGAGGCTAATGTAACTAGAAGAATCTGTTCTCTTCCACAGGCAGTTCATGGTCTTCCCACTTTGCACGTTGTCCCCACCTTGCTCTTGCCCTTGACTTACATTAGTGCTGCTGATCCACTGAAACTTTGCCATATTATCAAGTCACCTTGGAACCTCACAAACAGCATCCACTCTCTCCCCAGAATAGAGACCCTCAAGCAGGCACAGTGGCTCTCAATTCTCAGAACCTCCTCACGCATCACAGTGAGTATGGGAATTGACTTACTTCCCTTCTATATGCTCTGGGACTGAGGGGCCCTGGGGGGATGGGGACTAATTTTCTCAGTGAGCCTAGCTTCTCCAGCTGGTCTGTCAGAGTGCTACAGAATTTTATAATACCTTCTTACTTACATGAAGATGGGAACAACTCTTTATCTATCTGGCCGAGAGGCAGCCTGGGAAATTGTTTTGTTTTGTTTTGTTTTGATATTTTACATGCTCTATGTAACCAATTAAGTATGGGAGACCTAATCATCAACAAGTTAATCTTCTAACTTTTAGGTAGAATTAACAAGAGTGATTTGTAAATTCATTGTATATGTATTCAACACGGAGCAATGCTAGATAAATGCATTTAAAGACCTTCTTATTCATGCCTACATGTGTGCATAGAATTTTGCTTTATTATAGTAGACATGTCTATTCATACCTTCAACAAAACAGCATGCTGTATGTGGCAGCATGTCATGTACCAGACCACACAGCATTTATCATCAAGTCTAGCAAGACTGACATGATCCTGTTTCAACCCAAGGGCAGCTTTTAGGGTTAGGGGCCAAGGAGTCCTAAAAAAATTTAGCCATTTAGTCTATGAAAACAATGGAAGAAGAGAATAGAGACCATAATTAAAAGTCCTGTGTGGATCTCTGTAAACAAGGTCTCACACTGGGCTGGGCCTCCATGGACACCCAGCCTTGAGGTGTATCTCTCAGGGGTAAACTCTCAGTCAGGAAAAGCCTGGGAGACAAGAGTTTCTGACCTCTAGCACTGAGCTCATCCTATAAACCACTTTCTCTTTCCTCTTTCTTTCCGTGCCTTCACTTGCCACAGCTTATGCCTTCTTAGTTGTATAAAGAATGATAACGATTAAGAGCACAGCTTCTAGAGACAGACATCTTGATTCCAGTTCCAGCTTGACTGCTTATTAGCTGTGAGAACTGGTCGTGTTACTTAGCTTTTCTTTGTGTTACTTTTCTGATCTGTGAATAAAATGAGGATGCTAGTATCCACCCAATTGGGCTGTTGTGGGAGACTAAATAAAATCTATATGTTAAGTCCTTATGCTGGGAAACAATAATTATTACTTACCACTATTTTCCCTCTATTTTGCCTTCGCACTCTCTATTAGTTAGCCCAGCTACCATAACAAAATACCACACACTTGGTGGCTTAAACAGTAGACATTTACTTCTCACAGTTCTGGAGGCTGGAAGTCTAAGATCATGGTGTCAGCAGGGTAGGTTTCATTCTGAAGCATTTTCTCTTGTCTTGTCAGCAGCTGGTCTTGTGTGTTTTCCCATGACCTCTTCATTGTGTGCACACTGGGTCAAGAGAGAAAGTGATTGATCCCTGATATTTCTCCTTACAAAGACGGTCCTATGAGAGCACCACCCTTATGACCGCATTTAACCTTAATTGGTTCCTGAGAGGCCTTATCTCCAAGTACAGACACACTGGGGTTAGGGTGTCAACATATGGATTTGAGGGGCACACAAACATTCATATATAGCAATTTCACACTCAATTTCACACACTCAATTTCTTCGTTTACCCCCACTTCCTATACCTAAAGTCAAAACTAATTTACTAAATGGCTAGAAACTCTTGGAAAAAGTCACACAGGCCAAAATGTCTGACGCAATAGAATGCTAGGTATTTCACAGTTTCTACCTTTTGTTAAAAGATGTCCTCTGGGTTGGTCATGAGCTTGTGTCTAGTTAGTAATGAAGAATAGTTTGCAAGGCTTACCTATTTTGCAGACAATGCTGCCTAAAACACTATCCCAAAACTCAATGGCTACAAATAATTAGTGTGTCTTGTTCATACAACTGGAATCAGGTACAGCTCAGAGACTTAGTCTATGTGATTTTCCTGGCCTCAACTGGCCTCTCTTGTCTGCCTGGGAGTAGATTGCCTCTTGGCTGGGGTGTCTTTCCGGGCTTCATCTGATTGGAGCAACTCATCTCTCCAGGTCTCATTTTCCATGTCTCTCACATCCTTCGAGCTGGTTTCCCCAGACGTGTTCTTCCCTGAGGTGCAGCAGTAAGCACATCTGCAGTCCTGGAAACAGACAACAGAAGGAAACACTTGAGGTGTCATGGGAAGAATGAGGCATTATAGCCATTTTGCAACCTACCCCACCAAAGAGCGTTTTACTACCTCTACCTCTCTGCTTCTTTTTTTCACTTTAAAAATTCATAAGTGCTTTTACATTAGAGAGGGTATGTGATTACACATCATGTGTGTTGGTGGAAAAAGTTTTATGTAATTCACCAATTACCTTTTGAGCACATAGACCATATTTTTGTAAATGAGACCATGGTGCCAATAAGAAAAAAAGTCTTTCTTCATAAGGGTAGTGTGTATTTTGGTTCTTTGAGTTTGGGTTGGTTTTTTTGTTAGGAAACATATTTAGAGAAAGCTCTGAGAATAATTTAACTTCATTTTTTACTGTTTCTCAAACTGAGAAACTTTTTTTCTGTGTGCTATATATTTCACAGAAAAGAGTATACGAATATACATTATATGGCTGAAAAGTATCAAAAGCTCTTTTTAATATATTATTAATACGTTCTAATTATCTTCTAGTTTAACTCAGTATCCTGTTGTGGCTGAGAGTGAGGGAATTTGATTTGGGGAAATTAAACTGTGATGTGCTGCCACCTTGTGTACTGTGCCTGTAAGCATCATTACTTTCCATCCTCATCTCTAGAATACTAACCGGAAAAAAAAAAACAAAACTGCAATGGAGACATATTGTCCTTTTAAAAGGAGGGGTTTCTTAATCTTTTTTGTGCTCATGGGACTCTTCAGGAATCTATGGACCTCTTTTTAGATTAATGTTTTTAAATTATGAAATAAAATAATAGTTAGAAACTCTAAATTTAGTAACCAGAAGATTAAAATGAAAAATGTGTAATAAACTAGCATGTATACTTCGTCATTAATGGGGCTCCCCGGTGGCTCAGACAGTAAAGAATCTGCCAGCAATGCTGGAGACCAGGGTTTGATCCCTGGGTCAGGAAGATCATAGTTACCAAAAGATTTAAAATGACAAATGTACCATAAACCAGCACGTACACTTTTTCATTAATATATTAAGTAAATCTAGTGCCCAGTCTACTAACTACTGTGATCTCAAATAAGTAAATAGTGTAAACATATTTGAGATATTGACAACATGTAATGTGATTTGAAAATGTGTGTTACAGGCTAATGCTATTACGGTTTGTTGCTTGTATTCATACTTGAAGGAAATGCTAAAGTACAGTTAAAAATTACTAGAAAAATATTGTTATTTTTTCCTAAGTTGACAGACCACTTGAGTTCAAGCCATGGGCCATTTGGGATATAGAGACCCCAAATTAATCATTCCTAACTCTTAATATAGTTAATATTTGATCACTAGGGAAATATTAGACATCAAAACTTCCAAAAACAAATTTTCATTAAGAACCTACAAGTCTATAGAAGTCTTCTTTGAATAAGGTATTTTTACAGAACACAGCATTATTTTTCTCTCATAAATATTATTTTTCTACATCATACTATAATAAACATTTATATGATATAGGATATTTCTAATACTTTTATGCATGCATGAGTGCGTACACAGTTGTGTCTGATTCTTTGCGGCCCTCTGGACTGTAACCTGCCAGGTTCCCCTGTCCATGGGATTTTTCAGGCAGGAATACTAGAGTCGGATGCCATTTCCTCCTCCAGGGGATCTTCCCGACACAGGAATCGAACCTGCGTCTCCTGCTTCTCCTGAATTACAGGTGGATTCTTTACCTATAGGTCTACAAAAGAGATGATAGGTTTTATTTGATTTCTTAAGAAACTGACTACCTGGATTCTGATCTAAGACTTGTCTTTAATTGATTCAATGACCTTGTACATTTCTCTCCTTTGCCTCCCTCTTTCCTTCCTCCATTCCTCTCTTTCTTGTTCTGTGCTACCTTCCTTCCTTCCTTTTTTATTCCCTCTTTACTTTTCCCTGCTTCTTTGCTTCTCTCTTCCTCCTCCCTCTTCCTCTTTCTTTCTCTCTCCTCTTTATTTTGCCTTCAACAAACTTTTAATAAGAGACAAACAGGTGATGAGAACTGTGCTAAGCAGTGTGTGATGATCTAAGGGACTTCACAGTTAATCATAAGAAAGCATGATCCAGAGGCACATTGACCACACACCTTAAGCAGCTTAAGCTTCTGTGTACAGCCACTCTCCTCTATATCTGCAAGGTCTGCGTCTGTAGATTTAACTCAGAGCAGATTGAAAATATTCAGGAGAAAAATTTTTTCAGAAAGTTCCAAAAAGCACAACTTGAATTTGCCATACTCTGCCAACTAATTATATAGTATTTGCATTCTATTTACAAGTATTTACATGGTATTTATGTTTCATTAGGTATTATAAGTAATACGGAGATGATTTAAAGTATACCAGAGGATGTCTGCAGATTGCAAATGCTACACCATTTTATATAAGGAACTTGACTGTCTGTGGATTTTGGCATCTGTCAGGGGTTCTATAATTTGTCCCCCTCAGACACAGAACAATGGCCGTCCTTACTTTCATGGTTCCAAGGAGACTTGGCAGTGATTTTACATGTTTCTATAGTTTTATAAAATTTATAAAATGAGAAATTTAAACCATGATCAGTTAAAACCACTGTCTCTTTGAATTTCTACTTCTGCTCACGTTCATTGCTTTTAGAGTGCCTAGGCATTTTGAGATCCTGTTAAGCAGAAGCTGAGCAAGGGATACACTTAGATTGAGTTTAGTGAGACACACTTATGTGGTTCATATTCATTTTTATGTACAGGGAAGATTCCCAAGGGTACTGTCAGTAAATACCTAAGAATTTTATCTAGTCAGTTTCTTCTGTTTAGTTAGTTTTTGCATACTTATGCGAAGTCTACATATAATTTGTCATTTTAACCCTCAAGAAGGAGGTAGCCAAGTCTGTGTGGCTATGAAGGTTAACATTACAAAGGCCTTTCCTCACCAAGATGAAGAGACACTTGATCTGTTTTTGCCCACTTGAAACACTAGGCTCAAGTAGAATAGTTAGAATCTATTCCATTTAGTGTCTCTCTATAAATACCTAAGACAGTTTTTGGTTGTTTTAACACATGGTTCCATGAAGTTAACCAACGATTGTTGCCTATGACCAAAACACCATTTCCTAAGGAGACTGCTGCTTTTGCAATGTGCCAGCTTGGCTGGGCTGAACTCTGTTTCCTAGAACTCTCTTTCCTCTGTTTCTCTGGTTCAGCCCTCAGGAGATTCTTATGTGAGATTTGAAGGATGGAGGTGAAGCCACAGCCATTTTTATAACTCACACACATTGTCATTTATCTGCTTCCTTACCTCGTTGGTGGAAAGCAGCTGCTCCATCTTTCCCAGGACCCTCTTCACTACTTCCAGCTCCTAGGCCTGGAGTGTTTTTATAATAGCTGCACGATGAAGGCTCCTAGCTTCTGCAAGACTCCCATCCCCTCAATGTCAGACATGAAACACAGGTTTCAGTCTCTCCTCCTGAACTCCAGCTCTTGCTCGTGGGTCCAGCTTGTTCTTTTGTTCCCCCACCTATCATTCATCTTCTCCTGACCACCTGCCCCATGGACTTGAAACTCCATCAACAAGAATGATAGCTTTACAGAGACTGTTTTACCAGCTCCCACAATTGCATAAAATCCAATCCCTATCATAAATGACTGATTGTCACAGATGTATTTCCTAATGGTTCTGCTTCTCTGAATGAACCTTGACTGATACAAAGACATACACATATTTACATAAATATACTGTGGTGGCTAATTAGCTCCCAGTCTTTCTCATTGAAGGAGCTGATGACTGTGCTTAACCAGCATAGCTCAAGGATAGTCTCTGTTCTGATTCTGTCTGGACCTCTCAGTCCACTCCAGGATTCCCATGTTCCCTACTGCTCCAATCCTACAGTGTCCATGCTGGAAGGCCATCAGAGACAGTGATGCTCAGTGCTCTCAGCCTTAGGCCACCACTCTTTTATTCTCCTGGTCCACATTCTCTGGGGTGTTATCCACATTCTCTCAAGCAGTAATGTTGGGAGGGTCACTTAAAAGCCTAGAAGAGTCACACTGAGAATGGAGCCACCCACTCTGCAGCCTTGGACCCTCTCTGTATGTGTTATACCATTCATCACGGCCTGGCAGCAGGAGCTTGGAAATGTGTAGGCTTTACTATTTAATCACTTCATGTCCATCATCCCGTGAGTTATAGTAGTGCTAGTTGTTAGCTTAGCATTTCCTCCAAAAAACCATACATTAGGCCAACTTGGGCTTCCTTGGCAGCGCAGTGTTAAAGAATCCACCTACAATGTAGCAGATGTGGGTTCGATTCTTGCATTGGAAAGATCCACTGGAGAAGGAAATAGCAACCTGCTCCAGTATTTTTGCCTGGGAAATACTGTGGATACAGGAGCATGGTGGGCTACAGTCCATGGTGTGGCAAAGAGCCGGACACAACTGAGCAACTAAACAACAACAACACAGACAGGTTACATCCCTAAAATTCAGTGTATGGCTCTAGAATAGTATTCAGTGGACATAGCTTCTCAAGGGGGTGGCTATCGAGTGTTGGGTTGCCTCAGAGTCATTCCCAAATTTACTTATACAGACATCAAAAGAGATTAAGCCTTTTAGTTCATATTTTGCACATCCTTTAAAAATAACTTTTTAATGTAATAGCTCAACTATCAACTTTTATTTGAGGTCTTCCTCAATTCCTCTCAGTTCGGTTGCTCGGTCGTGTCCGACTCTTTGCGACCCCATGAATCGCAGCATGCCAGGCCTCCCTGTCCATCACCAACTCCCGGAGTTTACCCAAACCCATGTCCATCGAGTCGGTGATGCCATCCAACCATCTCATCCTCTGTCGTCCCCTTCTCCTCCTGCCCCCAATCCTACCCAGCATTAGGGTCTTTTCCAATGAGTCAACTCTTCGTATGAGGTGGCCAAAGTATTGGAGTTTCAGCTTCAACATCAGTCCTTCCAATGAACACCCAGGACTGATCTCCTTTAGGATGGACTGGTTGGATCTCCTTGCAGTCCAAGGGACTCTCAAGAGTCTCCTCCAACACCACAGTTCAAAAGCATCAATTCTTCTGCGCTCAGCTTTCTTCACCGTCCAACTCTCACATCCATACATGACCACTGGAAAAACCATAGCCTTGACTAGACGGACCTTTGTTGGCAAAGTAATATCTCTGCTTTTAAATATGCTATCTAGGTTGGTCATAACCTTCCTTCCAAGGAGTAAGCGTCTTTTAATTTCATGGCTGCAATCATCAATTCCTCTAGACAGAGCTAATATCTTCTTTGTATGATTATAGCAAAACTCACATTGTATAGTGATTGGATACTTGTCCAACTTATCCACAAGACCACAGTCATTTAAGGTTAAAAAAAAATCACACTTTTTTCACCTTTGCCTAACTAGTGCCTAGCATATTAATGAATTTTATTAAAATTTTGATAAATGAATATTTAAGTTTTTGTCATCTCTAAATTTAGTCTTCTCTATATTAGGAAAAATAACTCTTAATTACTTTTATATTTTACCAAATATTTGGATGTATCAATATATTAATAAGCTATCTAAAAATTAAAATATTACTACTATTTACGACCCTCTGCAGCAGTGTTATCCAGTAGAACTTTCTGCAATGGTGGCAGAAATTTCCTTCTGCAATTATGAACTTGAAATGTGGCCAGCACAGCTCTGGATATTTGACAATATGTAGGCATTTCTACAAAGATGACCTATATTATAACTTTGAGTCTTTTAAAAATGCTACAGACAAAGTTTTATTGGTTTCCTCCCTCTGAGAGTCAATTTTTTGAACTTGAAATCACTGTAGATATAAAGGGGAAATATATCATGTGAGAACAAATATTGATAAGATAATCT
Source organism: Giraffa tippelskirchi (assembly GCF_054371585.1). NCBI lineage: Eukaryota > Metazoa > Chordata > Mammalia > Artiodactyla > Giraffidae > Giraffa > Giraffa tippelskirchi. The sequence continues at coordinate 75,142,196 of NC_137275.1, read as the reverse complement.
TTTTCTCCCAAAATGGTCTTTCAGTTGAGTAACATCTTTGATTTTTAGCTGTTATTAATAACTTTCAAAATGTTTCCCATTCACTCATTATATTTTCTGTTCAATTTTTTAAAGATTTTTTTTTTTAATTCTTAAAGAATCTAACAGGATAAAAGGTAAGCCTGTCAGACCAATGTCATCTATGTCATGAGCTCATAGTAGTTTTTCAAGAAAATTTATGACTATGAGTAGTGAGCCATTTGGGGCTTCTCTCATACCTTAGTAGTAAAGCATCTGCCTGCCAGTATAGGAGACATGGATTGGGTCGAGACAACTCCGTGGAGAAGGAAATGACAAGCTACTCCAATATTCTTGCCTGGAAAATCCCATAGACAGAGGAGCCTGGTGGGCTACAGTCTGTGGTGTAACAAAGAGTGGGACACGACTTAACAACCAAACAGCTGAGACTCATTTTATGCAGTATATATTTTTACTGTAAAATGAATATACTATTGTTGGCCAATAATCTTCACTTTAATCTCTGATTAAAAAAACTTTTTCCTGAGATTATAGAACCATTCTCTCAAAATAACTATGCATAGTTTACTAAACATTTTTATATAGAGCTGTCTATTAAACATAAGTATTGAGTTCAGAAGTTTTGATTTGGGGTTGGAGAGGGGCATTTTTGCTCTTTACTTCAAAAAGAGACAACAGAAAAAAACAAATCTACAGAAATTATTAATTCGTTCAGTATTCTTGGGTTAAATACATACAAAAAACACTCAACAGCAGTAAATAGTTTTCAACTGGTAAAGTTTATAAGAGAGGACTGTAAAATTGATGATATATGTGAAGTTTTATCATATATATGTAATGTATTTGTATTTATCAAGGAATCCAAAAAATAAATGGCATGTGTACATTTTTTTTAAATGGCTTATATTCAGAGTTTGTATTAATTTAAACCAAGGATCTCAAAAGAATTAGCTAACCAACTAGACTCACAATGGCTAAATTAAAAAAATTCACATTTACAAAGCATTTCATCTATTATTTAACTGTAGAATTTTTTAAAGTAAAATGAGATCCACTTTTCAAAAGCACCAAGTGATGCTGCAAGTGTGAAAGCCATTTAAGATTCAAAGGAATTGCAGGATAAGAAATACAGAAAATGAAATCTGTTCTTTATATAATATTCAAGATTTGTATTTACATACTACATTTTTGAGAATCTATGCATTTGTTTATACAGACCTGGGTTTAGATATAGGCTCATCACTTAGTATTCTTGAACAGATTCTGTGCTTCAGTTTCTCCATCAGGAAACTGTAGATAATCATCATCATGACTTTATATAAGAAGCATTTAGAACATTAAGTATTAATGTTCTAATCAATAAATATTAGTCTCAAAAAAGGCAAAGTTGGCTAATAGGAGTGCTTTTTCTGAAATTCCACATATTCAGGTCTCTCATCTTTAGTTTATTTCTTAAAATGTAAATTTTCATAATATAATTTTCAATAATGCTTTTTATTATCTTTCAAGTATAAGATAAATCAGGGCAGTTGTAAGCCTGCAGAAAGAGCAAAGGTTAAGAATTTGCAGTTGAGTCAACCTAAAATTCTACTTACTGCCTTTTTAGTGTCTAAGACCATATGCAAAAATAATTATGAATAGTAAATTTAACAGCAGCAGCAAAAGTAACCTTTTGCAAGTGAATCACAGAAGCAGTTGTTAATATCATTACAACTTGAAGTTGCTAGTGGCATTCTCATGAAAAATTTGAATCTTTTTGAAAAAATCAGAAGCAACAGAGAGAAAAATAAACAATCTTTATTCTATTCCAGAATTCTAGTACGAGATGAATCACAAGAGGGTGAATCAGTAATGACAGCTGGGAAAAAAAGAAAAGTAAGCAGATCAAATCCCTAGGGCCTGAAAGAAGAAAGGATTATACTGCAAATTGACCTCAGATGAAGAGATGACCCAGTGCTTAACCAGCAGGAAGGCCCATATGCTACCTAACAGCAGGGAGAAGGGAAAGATGCCCAGTCAGGGATTCTATCAAGCCTCTGATTAGATAATGAATGGAAATGTCATTGGAGTTAGATCTAAGTCTAAATCTTGGCTCAGTTGTTTGCTAGCGATGTACCGTTAGGCAAGTTGTTTAAACTCTCTAAGCTTCATTTTCATTCCTTGTTTGCTAGCGATGTACCGTTAGGCAAGTTGTTTAAACTCTCTAAGCTTCATTTTCATTCCTGTAAGATAAGGATAATATTTGTAGTTTCTTACAGTTTTGTTGCATTAAAAAACACAACATCTGTGAAGTAATTAGCATGATTTCTGGCAGAAAGTAACTTTGATAATATTATTTGAAGATGAAGCAAGATCCCTAAGTAACTGTAGATTACTAGATACTAAGCTATTAACCACCAGCTTGAGTCTTTGAGCTATGAATTGACTGATCGCTCTAAACTAAGTTTTTTATTAAAGATGTTACGTCTTTTTTCTTTTTTTGATTTTGGGAGTTTTTCTTAGGTTCTCTTATGTTTTGGTTTGTTGATCTTTCTCATGACCTCCTAACCCAGTGCTTCCAAAGTCAGCTATAATGGGATATGAGGTCAGACCAAAAATATCTCTATGCTTCTGAAAGTCAGGACCAGTCTTGATATATCATTTAGAAATATTCCTACTGAATTAACCACCCTAAGGAAGGCTTCTGCGCTTAGAAAACAGTGTAGACTTCACGTGCACTGGCTTCAAGATGTTACACCTATCACAAAGACAGGGAAGGCGTATATAAGCAGGCTTTATACAACTGTTGGTGTGTTGAGTTAGTTATTTTGAAATATAAAAAATATCGTTGAGGTAAAACAATTCTATTAGCTGGAATTTAACTTTTATCTCAGATGTAAGTTTATTCAGATGTTTATTTCAGATGTAACAGCAATGTTAAAATCAACAAGTTTAATCTTAACTGCACCAAATAAACAGCTACTTAAGTTATTTTTAAAATTATTCCCTCTAAAAAGCTTTTCTTTCCACCCAACATACCACAGTTTCCCAATAGTTCTATTTTTGAAGGACTTTCAATTGATGAGTAAACTGCTTTGGGGATATTTTAAAACCTCTTTCCTCAAGTGAACAGCAATCTGGACAAATTATATATTGCATAGATTTCCATGCAGATTCTTTTCTTTAGAACCTAAATGTAATTACCATACAATATAATTTTTACCTATTTGCCCTACAGAAAATAAACTGAATGCCCTAAAATATATGATGGATATATCCTGTGATCTTCCAGCTACCAGAATTGTTGACAATGAAGTCACAAAGTTTTCTGGACATCAAGGTAAGAATTTTTCTCAAAATATATCTGGATTCAGAATCACACTAATTTAATAGTGCTATTTCCTAGACTGAAACTTAAAGGAGTTATTAGAACTACTTTTTAAGTGTCCAGTTTTATCTCAACTTTATAATGCCTTAGATTTATCCATACTAATGAAAACCATTTTGCACACTGGCAATCTACTCTAAAACTACTTATCTAAAAATGTTAGGGACTTCCCTGACAGTCCATTGGTTAAGACTTCACCTTCCAGTGCAGGGGTTGCGGGTTCAATCCCTTGTCAGGTAGCTAAGATTCCACGTGTCTTGGGGCCAAAAACCTAAAGCATAAAACAGAAGTCATACTGTAACAAATTCAATAAACACTTGAAAAAATGGTCCACATCAAAAAAAATCTTAAAAATGCTAAATCTGCCAATGATGATCATAGTATTACTAATTTTCTCACTTAATAATAGCCTTTCCTCCCTTCTTCCATATCTGGTCCAACATTACTTTAAGATTTATGTTTTCAGACTATATTTGCTATCAGATATAGAAAAATGAAAGACCCCAAGCCTCAAGTGATATTCAGACCAGCTGTCATGTGTAATGAACACATTTTTATAAGCTGGCCTTTATATATATTTCTGGCTGACAGAAAACTGTTTTATGAACAAAAATATCAATAATTTAAAAATAGCTTAATCTACATGAAGGCTTGCATAATAATCCTATAATGTGATTACCTCACACTGTTAACATTAATGAAACAGGATGATTTTTCCTGAAATAAAATAGCACTTTTTTGGGAATCAAGTAATAAAGGTATTTTACTCAGGAAATCACTAACTGGCTTAACTGGGTATGTATTAATATACAATGACCAGTTTCATTACGTAATACTTTTTTGACACATCTACATGTTTTAATAAGTCAGAAATATAATAATAAGTTAATGATAATGAGCTATTGAAAAAATCTGCAGAGTGCACTGTGAAGTATATCCTTCAGAGTATAATTCAGAAAGCACTTGTGGACTTAAAATATTGCCTCTCTAAAAGTATTTCTCATCATGCACATTCAGTTAGAAAAAAATATTATGACTGGTTTGGCGATTTTGACACTTTACAGTTCCTAAAAGTGGTATCTGCCAGTAATATCCTGGTGCCTTCAAGGACAAGGGCCATCGAAGATTTCTCTCTTCACCTACAGCATCGCTGTTGCATGTAAAATTTAACTATCATCCACTTGTGGATATTACTTTTTACACATGAATTATCATTGCTTATAAAACATATATAGAAAAAATTCCATTAAAGTGAGAAGTTATATACCACTTACCGTAGAATAAACAATGAAATTAAAAGATTAGTACAATTAAATTTAATCTAAGTAGGTCTTAAAATACAGCAGTTTGCAAAGCAGTGTGGTAATTCATTGCCTTTGGAACTCTCAGTTCTAGACTCAGATACAACCTTTAAACATATGGGCTAAAAATTGACCCTAACATCATAAGTCCTAAAGCTTTCTATATCTTAACATGTTTTTGTTCAGTTTTAAAATAAGGGCCCAACTGTAAACAAACAAGCTCAACAGAGTTGTGACCAAAATTTTAAGATTTGATAACTATTTAAAGTATTGACATTAAAATGACACATCCATTTTTTTAAAGGCCACTTAAAAGAAACATTTAAATCAACAAATAGTGATGTTTATCTGTAGTTGTGCCTATATGCTAAAAGTATATAAATATTTTAAAATAATTAAAAACTTTTTATTGAGAGGATATTGGTCTATAACATTATATATATTTCATGTGTACAACACTGTATATTTTAACTTTGGTATACACCACAGTATATGCCACATTTCACCACTAAAAGTTTAGTTTTCATCTGTGACCGTACAGTTACCTATTTGGTCTTCTCATTCCCTTCCTTCCCCTCTGGTAATTACTACTCTTTTCTCTGCAACTATGTGTTTGGTTTGGTTTGTTCACATCTTATTTACTTATTTTCCATATATGAGTGAAATCAGATGGTATTTGTCTTTCTCCACGTTGTCTTTATTCATTCATCTGTAGATGGACATTTAGCAAGGACAATAGCCAGGATATCCATATCCTGGCTATTGTAAATAATACTGAGGTGAACATAAGGGTACATATAATTTTTTTAAATTTAATGTTTTTAAATAACTACCTGGAAGTGGAATAGCTGGATCACATGGCAGTTCTATTCCGAACTTTTTGAGGCATCTGTATACTGTTCTTGTCATGTATGTTTGTGAGAGTTGAACTATAAAGAAAGCTGAGTGCCAAAGAATTGATGCTTCTGAACTGTGGTGTTAGAGAAGATTCTTGAGAGTCCCTTGGACTGCAAGGAGATCCAACCAGTCCATCCTAAAGGAGATCAGTCTTGAATATTCATTGGAAGGACTGATGGCTGAAGTTGAAACTCCAATACTTTGACCACCTGATGCAAAGAACTGACTCACTGGAACAGACCCTGATGCTGGGAATGATTGAAGGCAGGAGGAGAAGAGGACAACAGAGGATGAGATGGTTGGATGGCATCACCAATTCAAGGTACATGAGTTTGAGTGGGCTCTGGGAGCTGGTAATGGAGAGGGAAGCTGGGAGGGCTGCAGTCCATGGAGTTGCAAAGAGTCAGACATGACTCAGTGACTGAACTGAACTGAACTGAGTGACTTAGTAGCTTCACAGCAAGGTACTTGGGCCTAAATTTTTCTTCATTTTATACTGATATACTTTCCAATGGATATCTTTGTTAATAAGTATTTTTAAAATATTACCACTGCTATCTTCTAAATTGATCTACTTTTATATTCTGGAGACACATGTAGCTATTAAATAAACTGTCTTTAGCTCTTCAAGCGCCCATCACAGTCAGAATCACAATGTGGTTGATTTAGCAGGGAATTAGATCAGGTAGTTGAACTGCTTTATCTCTCAGAGGTGGAAACTGACGTCAAGTGTGGTTAAGTAAATCAGACTTCTGATGCACAGTCTAAAGGTTGTATTACAACCTTTTCTTCTGCTTCACATCACTACTCAATTTAAATCACATTTAAAAGGTCAGATTTTTCTGGATCAGTTTATATCCTCTTCATAACCTATAGCATTCATGGCCTACTAAGGAGGAAGTTGTTGTTGTTCAGTCATTAAGTCATGTCCAACTCTTTGAGATCCCATGGACTGCACCATGCCAGGCTTCCCTGTCCTTCACTATCTTCTGGAGTTTGCTCAAATTCATCCTCATTGAGTTGGTGATGGTATCTCACCATATCATCCTCTGCCACCCTCTTTTCCTTTTTGCCTTCAATCTTTCCCAGCATCAGAGTCTTTTCCAATGAGTCAGCTGTTCACATCAGGTGGCCAAAGTACTGGAGCTTCAGCTTCAGCATCAGCCCTTCCAATGAATATTCAGGGTTGATTTCCTTTAGGATTGACTGGTTTGTTCTTGCCATCCAAGGGACTCTCAACAGTCTTCTCCAGCACCACAATTCAAAAGTATCAACTCTTTGGCACTCAGACTTCTTTATGGTTCAACTCTCACATCCATACAAGTGCTGTTTATTAGGGCAAATGCTTATTTGCCAATTATCTTGAATCTGTAAACAAACTTGCTATTTTTTTTTTTAACCAGAACATCACATGTAACAGCAGACTTTTTTTCTCCCCTAAATCTGTAAAGTCTCGTCCTATAATGCCCTTGAATATAAATTTTGTCTTAATAACCTTGTAAAATTTTGTAATCCCTCTAGGACTCAACTCTAGCCTTTTACCTCTGCAGTACAGCTAGACTTCAGCATAGTCTTTATAAATCACATGAAGGGAGAGGAAATAGGAAATGGCATTTAGGATGGCTTCTGTGTTGGCAAGAATTGGACTCAGCTACTTTGAGCTGCAAAGTGGGAGCAAAGTATTTCAGCTTCAACACAAAATACAACACCAAGAGGATCCAGGAATAAAATGAAGTTGAGTTGAAGCCTGTCAGAAATAGGCTAGAGTACTCATTTTTAATTTGTTTACCTCAGAGGAATTCTTGAAATAATTTTCAAGTCTCAAGGAATTCCCACATAAATACTCTTATACCTACAAATCACAGAATGTTAATGTGATCACAAAATTATAGAATTTGTTGTTTAGTTGCTAAGTCATGTCTGGACTCTTTTGTGACCCCATGGACTGTAGCCCACCAGGCTCTTCTGTTCATGGGTTTCCCAGGCAAGATTACTGATGTCAGTTGCCATTTCCTTCTCCAGGGTATCTTCCCAACCCAGGGATCGAACCCACATCTCCTGTATTGGCAGGCGGATTCTTTACCACTGAGCCACACCAGGGAAGTCCTAATTTTTAGATATGGTCATCCAAAAATGATTGTCAATCATTTGACTACTGGGGATATTTATCAGCTAAAGTGTGTTTCTCTCTCCCCACAAAAGACACCAACTCTAATGTAAGTTGGTAGTGTAGGCAGAGAAAATTTAGCTTCCTTTTTATTTTTATTTCATTCCTGATTTTTAAACCATATCCAGTGTATTAGTGCAAGTTCTCCAAGACACCAAGACAGGATTAAATATGCAAGGATTTTATGAGAGAAATACCTTTGAGAGAAAGAGCCTGAGAAGACTAGGAGAGCCATCAGGCCATGAAAGAACACATGAGCTAGCGTGAAGGAGAGAGGAAGGAAGATTAGGTGGAAATGGTCTCAGTGGCTGTGAAGTCCAAGGAAGGGTCTGTAATGCTCTCAGCGAGTCTATGAAGCAGAGTCAGCCATCAGAACAGTCTGATGCTATCAAGGTATAGGCCTGCCTCTGTGCTCCTGTCTGGGAACAGTTCGGAGCAAGTGTGACCTTAGCACCAACACAGCCATGGAGCTCAGATCCCAGCTGCTGGGGTCTTGGTCAATTAGGTTCCCTGTAGCTGGAGGTCTGCAAAGCACATTCTCATGGCCATCACACCTAAGATGGTCAAAATCTTTATCATAAATGTCCACTCTACAAGTAGCTAATGAGATTTAGACTATGTGATTTCCTCCTCTATTTAAAACTAAAATGACTTCTTACCCAAACTTTCTTGAAAAAGAAGTTACAGTTAGCTTACTTTTCCTGAAATTAACACCTTTCTTTCCTTTTCATGATTTTTTATAGTAGGTCCTTGTTGGTTACCTATTTTAAATATAGCAGTATATGCATGTCAAGAAGCCATATAAAACAAACATAAGAAATTTCTGTTAAATAGTCGGCTTATATAAAAAAGTGTGATTTACTTCTCTTAAGATAGACTTAGTTAATTTAAATTTATATATTAATTTAGCCAATGTTATTTACAACTTGAAAATTATTGACAGTACAATCAGTATATCTAATAAACCATAAGACAAGCGAATATGAATAAAAGTATCTCTTAAGATACTTTTTTATCCAAAACTTTGAAACAATTATTTTTTTCCTGAGTAACACTTCTCAGGCACCTAGGCCTCAGTTCAGTAGCTCAGTCGTGTCCGACTCTTTGGGAACCCAGAATCGCAGCATGCCAGGCCTCCCTGTCCATCACCAACTCCCAGAGTTTACCCAAACTCATGTCCATTGAGTCGGTGATGCCATCCAGCCATCTCATCCTCTGTTGTCCCCTTCTCCTCCTGCCCCCAATCCTTCCCAGCATCAGGGTCTTTTCCAGTGAGTCAACTCTTTGCATGAGGTGGCCAAAGTATTGGAGTTTCAGCTTCAACATCAGTCCTTCCAATGAACACCCAGGACTGATCTCCTTTAGGATGGACTGGTTGGATCTCCTTGCAGTCCAAGGGACTCTCAAGAGTCTTCTCAACACCACAGTTCAAAAGCATCAATTCTTTGGTGTTCAGCTTTCTTTATAGTCCAACACTCACATCCATACGTGACTACTGGAAAAACCATAGCAGTGACTAGACAGGCCTTTGTTGGCAAAGTAATGTCTCTGCTTTTTAATATGCTATCTAGGTTGGTCATAACTTTCCTTCCAAGGAGTAAGCATCTTTTAATTTCATGGCTGCAATCACCATCTGCAGTGATTTTGGAGCCCAAAAAGATAAAGTCTGCCACTGTTTCCACTGTTTCCCCATCTATTTCCCATGAAGTGATGGGACCGGATGCCATGATCTTAGTTTTCTGAACGTTGAGCTTTAAGCCAACTTTTTCACTCTCCTCTTTCACTTTCATCAAGAGGCTTTTTAGTTCCTCTTCACTTTCTGCCATAAGGGTGGTGTCATCTGCATATTTGGGTTATTGATATTTCTCCCAGCAATCTTGATTCCAGCTTGTGCTTCTTCCAGCCCAGCGTTTCTCATGATGTACTCTGCATATAAGTTAAATAAGCAGGGTGACAATATACGGCCTTGACGTACTCCTCTTCCTATTCGGAACCAGTCTGTTGTTCCATGTCCAGTTCTAACTGTTGCCTCCTGACCTGCATACAGGTTTCTCAGGAGGCAGGTCAGGTGGTCTGGTATTCCCATTTCTTTCAGAATTTTCCACCATTTATTGTGATCCACACAGTCAAAGGCTTTGGCATAGTCAATAAAGCAGAAATAGATGTTTTTCTGGAACTCTCTTGCTTTTGCGATGATCCAGCAGATATTGGCAATTTGATCTCTGGTTCCTCTGCCTTTTCTAAAACCAGCTTGAACATCTGGATGTTCATGGTTCACATATTGCTGAAGCCTGGCTTGGAGAATTTTGACCATTACCTACTAGCGTGTGAGATGAGTGCAACTGTGTGGTAGTTTGAGCATTCTTTGGCATTGCCTTTCTTAGGGATTGGAATGAAAACTGACCTTTTCCAGTCCTGTGGCCACTGCTGAGTTTTCCAAATTTGCTGCCATATTGAGTGCAGCACTTTCACAGCATCATCTTTTAGGATTTGAAATAGCTCAACTGGAATTCCATCACCTCCACTAGCTTTGTTTGTAGTGATGCTTTCTAAGGCACACTTGACTTCACATTTCAGGATGTCTGGCTCTAAGTGAGTGATCACACCATTGTGATTATCTGGGTCATGAAGGTCTTTTATGTAAAGTTCTTCTGTGTATTCTTGCCACTTCTTAATATCTTCTGCTTCTGCTAGGTCCATACCATTTTTGTCCTTTATTGTGCCCATCTTTGCATGAAATGTTCCCTTGGTATCTCTAATTTTCTTGAAGAGATCTCTAGTCTTTCTCATTCTGTTGTTTTCCTCTATTTCTTTGTATTGATCACAGAGGAAGGCTTTCTTATCTCTCCTTGCTATTCTTTGGAACCCTGCATTCAAATGGGAATATATTTCCTTTTCTCCTTTGCTTTTCACTTCTCTTCTTTTCACAGCTATTTGTAAGGCCTCCTCAGACAGCCATTTTGCTTTTTTGCATTTCTTTTCCATGGGGATTGTCTTGATCCCTGTCTCCTGTACAATGTCACGAACCTCTGTCCATAGTTCATCAGGCACTCTATCAGATCTAGTCCCTTAAATCTATTTCTCACTTCCACTGTATAACCATAAGGGATTTGATTTAGGTCATACCTGGATGGTCTAGTGGTTTTCCCTACTTTCTTTAATTTAAGTGTGAATTTGGCAATAAGGAGTTCATGATATGAGTCACAGTCTGCTCCAGTCTTGTTTTTGCTGACTATATAGAGCTTCTCCATCTTTGGCTGCAAAGAATATAATCAATTTCATTTTGGTGTTGACCATCTGGTGATGTCCATGTGTAGAATTTTATGTTGTGCTGTTGGAAGGGGGTGTTTGCCATGACCAGTGTGTTCTCTTGGCAAAACTCTATTAGCCTTTGCCCTGCTTCATTCTGTACTCCAAGGCCAAATTTGCCTGTTACTCCAGGTGTTTCTTGACTTCCTACTTTTGCATTCCAGTCCCCTATAATGAAAAGGACATCTTTTTTGGGTGTTAGTTCTAAAAGGTCTTGTAGGTCTAGCAGTTATGAAATTATTATACATACTTGTTAGCTTTTAAAAATCTTTTATATACCTACTTATGCATAAAATTGTCATTTTTGAAACTAGGAATATACAATAAAATATGAGAAACTTCTACTTGTTTTTCTAATGCACAATTACTCACTTCTGGAGTTAACGAGGAAAACACATGTGCATTTAATTTTCAACTAAAATGAGATGATTTTAATCCCTGGTCATAATGATTGTTACACAATTCAAAGCTTGCTCACATGTAATGAGTAGAAAACTGCAACAAAATGTTCTCTGCCTTCCTATGAATGACAGAATACTCTTCTTTCCCAGAAATTCAGAACTTGTCTAGGGGAAGATCAGTAGGCCTCATCTTGACAGCAAGATCAGACCACAGCTCACCAAGCTCTTAGACTTCTCTCAAAGTCAAGTTCTCAAGCTGAGCAAAAGACTCAAAGAAAGAGTCTCTCAACCCTGTTGGAAGAAAGAGATAATACTGTCCCATTTTGTTCTGTGGTTCTTCCGTGCTAAGTCGCTTCAGTTATGTCCACCTCTGTGTGACCCAAAGGACTTGGCCCACCAGGCTCCTCTGTCCATGGGATTCTCCAGGCAGGAATACTGGAGTGGGTAGCCATTTCCTTCTCCAGGGGATCTTCCTGACCCAGGGATCTAACCCATATCTCTTATGTCACTTTCATTGGCAAGCGGATTCTTTATAACTAGCGTCACTTGGGAAGCCCCATGGATCTTTGGGTTATTTCAGTGGCTCATACGGTAAAGAGTCTGCCTTGCAGTGCAGGAGACCCAGGTTCAACCCCTGGGTCGGGAAGATCCCCTGGAGAAGGAAATGGCAACTCACCCCAGTATCCTTGCCTGGAAAATCCCATGGACGGAGGAGCCTAGCAGGCTACAGTCCATGGGGTTGCAAATAGTCAGACACAACTGAGTGACTTCACTTTCACTTAAAGTCTGGCTAATAATCTCTACTCTCAAACCCCAGCAGCAGTGAGAGAATTTCAAAATTTCCTATTGCACTATAATTTTTCCAGAGATTCAGATTGTTAAAAATCAAAGAATCTTGTTACTTGAAATAAAAATTTCTTTAGGGCCTTGTGGATACTTTTGTTCAGCAGGTTCATGTGACGAAAAATGCCTGCTAAGTAGCTAGTTGCTGTAACCTTCCTTCATCAAAACACCCCACAAAATCTGGCCTACTGTTTCTTGAAAATCCTTCTATAATTCACATTTTAGCTAAAACACACATTGCAAACTCTTCCTCTGCTTAGTCACATATTTTTATATATAATAGGAGGTTTATGTGATCCTCTTAGAAATGATAACACAATTTTAAGACATTCTGGAATGAGCTGATGTTTAATAAAATTAATCATTTTGTACCATCATTTAGAAACTTTTTCATTTCATATATAAGAGTTTTTTGACATTAGTACCTCTCTCTGAAGAAAGCCCTGTGTTGTAATAACTTCAGATCCAAGAAACTCAGCAAACCCAAGCATAAGAACTAAGAAGAAAATTATGTCAAGGTACATCAGACTTCTCCAAATTGGTGGTAAAGAAAAGATCCTAGCAACTAGAGAAAAGCCTTGTTAGATACAGAGAAACAAAGGTAAAGATGACATTAGATTTCTCATCAGAAACTGTACAAGTGAGAAGTGAGTAGAGTAAAATCTTTAAAGTAGTGAAAGAAAAAGCTGTCAGAATACTATAGCTCCCAAAATATCTTTTAAAAATGAAGACAAAACACTTTTCAGATGTACAAAAACCAACCAATTTCATCAGCAACGGGACCACATTACAAGAAATGGTAAAGGAAGTTCTTTGGTCAGAAGGAAAATGATACCAGACAGACATATGAATCTATACAAAGAAATAGAGTATTAGAAAAGGTAACTCCATGGTTAAACATATAAGAATTTTTTCTTTTAATTTAATGTTCTTATTGTTAAAATCTGTATTTAAAACTAGTTAGAGTAACATGTGGTTTATAACATTTGTGAAAGTAAAGTATATTACAACAATAAGTGCAAAGGTAGAGAAGGGAGAAATGGAAGTAAACTATTGAAATGTTCTTAAATACTACACATGAGGTGGTATAATATCATTTGAAGATATACTGTGATAAATTAAAAATATGTATGTACACCCTAAAGCAACAACTAAACTAAGATAAGAGTTATAGCTTAAAAGCAACCAATGAAATAAAATAAAATCAGAAAATGTCTAATCTAAGAAAAGTCAGGAAAAGCAGAAAAGGTAAAAAAAAAAAAAGGTTCTTGTTGGAAAACAAATAGCAAAATTATATATTTAAACTTAACCATGTTAATAAACACATTAAATGAAAATGATCTCAATACCCCAATTAAAAAACAGAGACATATTGATTTTGAAAATACTATCCAATTATATGCTACTTGCAAGAAGTCTACTTCAAATATAAAGACACAAACAGGTTAAAGGTAAAAGTAAAGAAAAAGATATACTGTGCTAACACTAATCAAAAGAAAGTTAGTATCAGAAAACAAATTTAGCGGCAGAGAATAATACTAGAGATAAAAAGGTCACTTCCTATGGATAATGGGGTCAATTCATCAAGATCACATAGCAATCATAACTGTTTTTGTATATAATAACAGAACTTTAATTACATGGAGCAAAGCTTGACAGAATTGAACAGATAAATCAACAAATCCAGAGTTATTATGAAAGATTTCAGTATGTCTTTTTGAATTATTGATAGACCAAGTAGATAGAAAATCAGTAAAGATATAGAAAATGTGAACAACTTGACATTTATAAAACACTCTATCCAACAGCAAAATATTATTTTCAAGTGCACACAGAACATCTACCAAGACAGACCATATTCTGGGCTAGAAAACAAATTTCAGTAAGGTTTATTATTTAGTCACAAAGTCATGTCCAACTCTTTTGTGACCCCCATGGACTACAGGCCGCCACGCTCCTCTGTCCATGGGCAAGAATACTGGAGTGAGTTGCCATTTCCTTCTCTAGGGTATCTCCCTGACCCAAGGATTGAAACCACATCTCCTGCATTGGCAGGCCAGTTCTTTACCACTGAGCCATAGGATGAATCAATTCATACAAAGAAAATTTTTTGAACAAAATAGAATTAAATTAGAAATCAATGGCAGACAAATCTCTGCAAAATCACCAAGTATTTGGAAATTAAGTAATATACTCCAAGATAACTCATGGATCAAGGATAAAAATTCAGAATAAAGTTAGAAAGTAGTTTAAATGAAATGAAAATTGAAAACATCAAAATTTCTGGGATGCCACCAAAGTGGTGCCTAGGGGAAACACTTACAGTGCTAAATGCTTATATTAGAAAAGGAGCTCTCAAATCAATAACCTCAGCTTCCACATTAAGAAAACAGAAAAAGAAAAGCAAATGAAGCCCCAAGTAAGTAGAAGAAAGGGAATAATAAAGATCAAGGTGGAAGTCAATGAAGTAGAAAAACAATAGAAAAAAAAATCCATAAGACTAAAAGCTAGTTTTTTGAGAAGATCAATAAAGTTGATAAACCTCTAATCAGACTGATAAGAACAGAAAGTAACCACAAACCGGCAGTTACAGGAATGAGAGGAGTGACATTATTAGGGATTTTACAGATATTTAAAGGAAAATGAGAGAATATTATTGACAACTTTATGCCAGTAAGTTTAACACATTAGAAAAAACACCTTGCAAGACATTAGTTACAAGGCTCAGTCAAAAAGTAATAGATTAGGTGAAAGGCCATATATCTACTTTTTAAATTAAATTTCTAGTTAAAAACCTTCCCACAAAGAAAATCCCAGGCCCAGATGGCTTCTGGAATGAATTCTACCAAATGTTTAGGGAAGAAATAATATCAAGTCTACACATATTCTTCCAGAAATTGAAAAATAGGGACTATTTCCCAACTCATTCTATGAAGCCAGCATTGATCTGAGATAAAAACTAGACAAAGACATTAGGAGAAAACAAAACTATGGCCTAATGGTCCTCTTGAACATAGGTCCAGAAATTCTAAACAAACTTTAAGTAAACCAAATACAAAATATATAAAGGATAATACGTAATGACCAAATGGAGTTTATCTCATTCTCTAGGATGCTTTTTCCACCTGAGACTATATTCTCAACGTCACATGCAGGTGATCTGGTTGACAGACCATCTGAGCACGTAGCCAAAGGGCAACATTAACTGTCAGCCAAGGGAGTGAACTATTTTAGACTCTAGCCCAAATGAGCCACATTATAACCACAATTCCAACTGATATCTAACTGCAAATACATGAGATACCCCATTTGGAAACTACCCAACTGAGCTTATCCTGAATTCTTGACTACAAAAGTGCTAAACAAAATTATCATTTTAACCCACAAAACTTTAGGGTAACTTATTATGAAGCAACAGGAACAGAAATAGGGAGCTTTCAGTGAAACAGCTTTTTGCCCAAAGAATTCTATGGACAGAGGACCCTGGTGGGCTACAGTCCATGGAATCACAAAGAGCTGGATATGACTGAGTGACTAACTTTCACTTTCACTACCCTAAACAAGTAAAGTTCTCCTAGGGATAAACCTACTCATTTAGATAATGCTTCCTCAGAGATTTTTAGGATTTCACTCTTAAATATAAATGGCTAGCCAAAGATAATAAAACAATAAAATGAGGAAAACAAAGCAGAAAAGAGAACCCCCTATATTCAGAGACAATGTGCAGAAAAATAGGTAAGTTAATTTATATTAAAAAAAATCTTCAGAGATGAGAGGATACTTGACACATTATTAAAAAAAAAAAAAGTTCTATGAAAAAAAAAAATAACAGGATGTATTAGTTTCCTATTGCTGCTATGACAAATTATCACACTCTTAGTGGTTTAAAACAATGCAAATATATGAGCTCATAGTTCTGGAAGTCAGAAGTCCAAAATCAGTCTGACTGGGCTGAAGTCAAGGTGTCAGAAGGGCTGGATCTTCCAGGAGGCTCTGTGGAGAGAATCCATTTCCTTGCCTTTTTCACCATGTAAAACACACTACATTCTTTGGCTCACGACCCCTTCCTTGCATCACTCCAACCTCTTGCTTCTGTCATTGTATTTCCTACTACTGACTCTGATCCCCCTACCTACCTTTTATAAGGCCCCTTTTGATTATATCACTAGACCCATTCAGGTAACACAGGACAATCTTCCCATCTGAGGAACCTAACCTTAGAATCTAGAAGTCCCTTTTACCATGTAAGGTCACATGTTCACAAGTTGCAGGAATCAGGTTGTGGATATCTTTGAATGTGGAGACAATATTTGAAACCACATAAAAAATGTTAAAAATAATTATTGGGTCTGGGGATAGAGACCTAGGGATAGGAAAGGGATTTGCTGTTACTAATCTTATAGTATTCTTTGACTTTAAAACTATGCCCATTTTTTCTTTGCATCAGTATATATTAATTTAATTCATTTCATGAGTAAAAATTTTTAAGTATTAAATATATATATACCAAAATGTTAACTATGGTTTTCTTTACATACTTTTAATTTTACCTTCATTATTATCCAATGTTTTATAATAAGCACACAATCATTTTATAATGGGAAAAGTCAACCATTTAAAATTTATATAATTTTTAACTTTTCAAAGTAAATTAAGTTCATGATATAAATGAATAGCCACATGTTCATATCTGCCATATAAAAGGTACTTTAAAAGCTGAGGTAGCTATGACTACTAGACTATGTTTTTCTTTTTTAATTTTTTCTTTTTTTTGACCTTGCTACAAAGCGTGTGGGATCTGAGGTCCTCTGAGTGGAAGCATGGTATATTTTTTATATTTCTTGAGAGAAGATTAAAAAAAAATTTTTAGTCTTTCCAGTGAAGGATATGACTGATGGTATCAATCGTTAGAAATAACTATTGATCAAGACATAAGCAATTATTAGAAGTTAGAGTTTTATAAGATTTGTGAAGAGACACTTTATTCCAATAAAAAGTAATTTATTTTCCTACAAAGTAAGCAAAACAAATGAATAACCCTTTCATGAATTCTTTTCTCTCTCTTATGGAAAGTGCATGCTTAATAGTACCATGGAGTAAAAAGATCACTGGATGATGAAGAAATGATTTTAGTTATTTTGATTAATTTGCCACAAACACTTTGTTGTTGTAGTAGGTCCAATCAGGAACTCAGAAATTTAGAGAATTTTTAAAAAAATTTATTTTGGGTCAGAATTAGCCAATTGTCCTTCAGGAATGGCTTATTTTTTTGCAATGTGGGAGACCTATGTTCGATCCCTGGGTTGGGAAGATCCCCTGGAGGAGGTGATGGCAACTCATTCCAGTATTCTTGCCTGGAGAATCCCATGGACAGAGGATCCTGACAGGCTACACTCCATGCGGTCTCAAAGAGTCAGACACACCTGACCGACCAAGCACTGCATGGCACAGCAATGGCTTTTATAGGGTTTATTCTGGGTCACAAAATGAAACCGCAAAGCTAGGACAGATTAGTAAATCTGTTAGAATGGATTGAGTGTCTGTGCGCAGAGCACTTATGGCACCTCTCAACTAAAAGTGGGTAAAATATTTTCTCAAGGAACTGGTCTCAGAAGAGTTTACCAAGCCCATTTTCACACAGAAGCTTGCATAATGACAACCAATTTCTTTTAAGAGGAAAAATATTATGTGGAAACCTTTTCATCCTTTGTTATTGTTCAGTTTCTCAGTCAATACTGACTCTTTGCGACCCCATGGACTGCAGCACGCCAGGCTTCTCTGTCTTTCACCATCTCCTGGAGCTTGCTCAAACTCCTGGCCATTGAGTCACTGATGCCATCCAACCATCTCATCCTCTGTCATCGCCTTCTCCTTCTGCCTTCAATCTTTGCCAGCATCAGGGTCTTTTCCAATGAGTCAGTTCTTCGCATCAGGTGGCCAAAGTATTGGAGTTTCAGCTTCAGCATCAGTCCTCCCAGTGAATATTCAGGACTGATTTCCTTTGGGATTGACTGGTTTGATCTCCTTGCAGTCCAAGGGACTTTTAAGAGTCTTCTCCAGCACCACCAGAGTAGGCAATGGCACCCCACTCCAGTACTCTTGCCTGGAGAATCCCATGGACAGAGGAGCCTGGTGGGCTGCAGTCCATGGGGTCACCAAGAGTCGGACACGACTGAGCGACTTCACTTTCACTTTCCAACACCACAGCTCAAAAACATCAATTCTTCAGCGGTCAGCCTTCTTTATGGTCCAACTTTCACATCCATACTTGACTACTGGAAAAAACCATAGCTTTGACTAGACAGACCTTTGTCAGCATAGAAATGTCTCTGCTTTTTAATATGCTATCTAGGTTGGTCATAGCTTTTCTTCCAAGGAGCAAGCATCTTTTAATTGTGTGGCTGCATTCACCATTTGCAGTGATTTGGAGCCCAAGAAAATAAAGTCTGTCATTGTTTCCCTGTCTGTTTGCCATGAAGTGGTGGGACTGGATGCCATGATCTTAGTTTGTTTTTTTTTAAATTTTTTTTTATGATCTTAGTTTTTTGAATGTTGAGCTTTAAGCCAGCTTTTTCACTCTTCTATTTCACCTTCATCAAGAGGCTCTTTAGTTCCTCTTTGCTTTCTGCCATAAGGGTGGTATCATCTGCCTATCTGAGGTTATTGATATTTCTCCTGGAAATCTTGATTCTAGCTTGGGCTTCATCAAGCCAAGCATTTCGCATGATATACTCTGCATGTAAGTTAAATAAGCAGGGTGACAATATACAGCTTTGACATACTCCTTTCCCAATTTGGAACCAGTCCGTTGTTCCATGTGTGGTTCTAACTGTTGCTTCTTCACCTGCATACAGGTTTCTCAGGAGGCAGATAAGGTGACCTAGTATTCCCATTTCTTGAAGAATTTTCCACAGTTTGTTGTGAGCCACACTGTCAAAGGTTTTAGCATAGTCAATGAAGCAGAAATAAATGTTTTTCTGGAATTCTCTTGCTTTTTCTATGATCCAACAGATGTTGGCAATTTGATTTCTGGTTCCTCTGCCTTTTCTTAATCAAGATTGAACATCTGGAAATTCTTAGATCATATACTGTTGAAGCCTAGCTTGGAGAATTTTGAGTATTACTTTGCTAGCATGTGAGGGTGAAGGTGAAGTCGCTCAGTCGTGTCCGACTCTTTGCGACCCCATGGTCTGTAGCCTACCAGGCTCCTCAGTCCATGGAATTGCTAGCATGTGAGATAAGTGCAACTGTGCAGTAATTTGAATGTTGTTTGGCATTGCCCTTCTTTGGGACTGGAATGAAAACTGACCTTTTCCAGTCCTGTGGCCAATGCTGAGTATTTCATATTTGCTGGCATACTGAGTGCAGCACTTTCATAGCATCATCTTTTAGGATCTGAAATAGCTCAGCTGGAATTCCAGCACATCCACTAGCTTTGTTTGTAGTGATGCTTCCTAAGGCCCACTTGACTTTGCACTCCAAGAAGTATGGCTCTAGGTGAGTGATCACACCATCACGGTTATCTGGGTGATTAAGATTTTTTTGTATGTTTCTTCTGTGTATTCCTGCCACCTCTTCTTAATATCTTCTTCTTCGGTTAGGTCCATACCATTTGTGTCCTTTATTGTGCCCATCTTTGCATGAAATGTTCCCTTGGTATCTCTAATTTTCTGGAAGAGATCTCTAGTCTTTCCCATTCTATTGTTTTCTTCTATTTCTTTGGATTGTTTACTTAGGAAGGCTTTCTTATCTCTCCTTGCTATTCTTTGGAACTCTGCAGATGGGTATATCTTTCCTTTTCTCCTTTGCTTTTCACTTCTCTTCTTTTTTCAGCTATTTGTAAGGCCTCCTCAGACAGCCTTTTTGCATTTCTTCTTCTTGAGGATGGTCTTGATCACTGCTTCCTGTACAATGTTATGAACCTCTGTCCATAGTTCTTCAGGCACTCTATCAGATCTCATCCCTTCAATCTGTCACTTCCACTGTATAATCATAAGGGATTTGATTTAGGTCATACCTGAATGGTCTAGTGGTTTTCCCTACTTTCTTCCAATCTGATTTCGGTATTAACCATCTGGTAATTTTGTCCACGTGTAGAGTTGTGTGTCCATGTGTAGAGTTGTCCACATGTATCATACCTTGGGTTGTTGGAAGAGGGTGTTTGCTATGACCAGTGTGTCCTCTTGGCAAAGCTCTGTTAGCCTTTGCCCTTCTTCATTTTGTATTCTAAGGCCAAACTTGCCTGTTAACTCCAAGTATCTTTTGACTTCCTACTTTTGCATGCCAGTCTCCTATGATGAAAACGACATGTTTTTTGGTGTCCTTTCATCCTTGGGCTTTAGCAAAGCAAAAGCAGAGTATATTGTATTAGATTTCTTTCTTATTACCTAACATCAATTTTTAATAAATGTTCACTTTATACAGAATTAGAATTAACCTGGTTACACAATAAAATATGTAGTTATGTAATAAGAACTTTGAGTGGTCACAATGTAAATGTATTTAAAGGATATGCTCTACATCAGGTAACCCTTTATTAGAAGTTTCAGATTTAACATAATAACTTTGGGTGAGTTATAGTTATTATTATGTTGAAGATACAAAATTAAAATTGATCAACTCTAAATATGTTCAGAATTTGGTGATAACTTTTCTTTATAAAGGAGATCATTATCTTTGCTTGTTAAAAAGCCCTTTCTTATCATGTGCATTATTTATTTATGAAAAGGAGAAATATAATATTAATTAAAACTATTTTTGGAATCAGCTTTCTGTTTTGGTCTTGCATAGGAACATATTGAAATATAATACAAGATCTGTCAAATTAGAGAATAGTTATATTTTTGCATTAAATATTGAATTAAAATTTGTTAAACTTTTTTACTCCAGTGAAAATTAAATATTTTTGTTAAAGACTTCTTGGAATATTTAAAGGCCAATATTTGCATACAGTGTAGCTTCAGATGAATTGACATCATGTCACCCTGTTACTGGGA
This sequence comes from Giraffa tippelskirchi, assembly GCF_054371585.1. Lineage (NCBI taxonomy): Eukaryota > Metazoa > Chordata > Mammalia > Artiodactyla > Giraffidae > Giraffa > Giraffa tippelskirchi. Next base: position 75,120,897 of record NC_137275.1, on the reverse strand, counting down.
GAGGATATTATTAAAATGTAAAGTTATTGCTAAACAAGAAGACAAAGTAATCATCTTTAGATTTTAAAGAAATAGTGGTGACTTCCATTATTATACTTACAAGAGGATGAAATTCAGAGTGATTCCAGGACTTCCACAAGGTCATGTACCTAGTTGTGGGTTAAAGCAGGTCTATGATGTATGTCTCCTATTTACAGGCCAGACTTGTTTCTCTTACAGCATTCTTTGTGAGCATGAATGCAGGAAGATCAGGTACTACTGGCATTTTGAGCATTTCAGTTTGTAATCTGCAGGACCCTCTCACACTTTGCAATATATCTAGCATTCCAATGCCAAGCCCATTAAATGCTAGTAGCACCTCCACGTTCCCCTCAGCTTTACAGAGATGTAATTGATAGATAACACTATGTCAAGTTTATAGTACCTGTGCTGTGCTAAGTCACTTCAGTCATATCTCTTTGAGACCCCATGGACAGTAGCCTGCCAGGCTCCTCTGTCCTCTGTCCATGGGATTCTCCAGGCAAGAATACTGGAGTGGGTTGCCATTTCCTACTGCATTATTTCCAACTCCATTATAGTATTGCACATTCTTAAGTGCTTCTCCTAAAACAGTCCTGCCCTGGTTAAGAAATACTGCATATATCAAAAGCTCGTGTATTAGGAGGAAATGATGAATAATAAGACTCCCAGATGTCTCATGAAATTCTTTTACTTTCACTCTGTAATTCCCTAAGTGTGCAATGGCTCTTCTTGAAGCCTAGTGGAAGAGCTTCTGATCTTTATACTTCCATTGCCAATGTGTGTTCAGAAATGAACAATGAACACCACTAGGAAGCTGTAACTAGAAGTGAGACCTTTTTACACCTCTTTGGTTTTTACTTGTGGATTTTTATACCCCTTGTGGATTTTTATACCCATTGTCGATTTGTTGAGAAACGCACACAAAGATGACATTATTTATACCTATTAAATATATACGGACATGAATTTCACCAAACTCTAGGAGACAGTGGAGGACAGAGGAGCCTGGTGTGCTGCAGTCCATAAGGTTGCAAAAAGTGGGACACAACTTAGCGACTGAACAACAATGACCATTAAATGGTTCTGATAAGAGATCTTAAGTGGAAGAGTTGGAAAATTCATTTGTATGTTAGATATCCAGACTTATCTTTTAACAGTCCTTGGTGAATAAGCTAAGTCAAGTAAGAAAATGTTTCTTTATAGTTATATAAGGGTATTGTAAAGTCATAATCCCAGTTTGCTTACACAAAATGTGAGAAATTACTATATATGTGAGTGTGTTTGTTTAACCAAATATGTACCACCTTCTATGTGCCAGGCATTGTTCTAAGCACTTTACACATATTTATTCAGTTAATCCTCACAGCATCCTAAGGTAGATCTAGTCCCCAAATAAGGGAGAGTAAATCACACAGCCAGCATACAGCAGAGTAAGAATTCCCACCCAGGCAGGCAGGACTCATAGTCATTTTCTTTACCACCTCACTATTCTGCTTCTCTACAATACAGAGATTACATGGAAACAGAACATTGTGAAAACCAAGTTTAGGATTTTGGCCAACCAGAAGAAAACCCAAAGTTGCCACTTGCAAATCAGATATTGTTCTGCTGCGTCTGAAACAACAAGGCTTCTAGACATCTTTTTGTAGGAATTTCATGAAAATCTCATTTTCCCAGGCCCTGGTTTTATAACCTCAAATATCCAAGAGAAAAAAATATATTAGTCAAAAGAGCTATATATTTGCCTTCTTGTTTTTATTAATATAAGATGGTCTCAGATATGTGAATTTTAATTTTTAACAGTTAAGCTTAAACAATAAGTAATAGCAAAGTTAGAATGTTTTTTCTTTAAACAAACCTGTTCCACATTTTAGGAAAACTCTGTTTAGATGCTCCATATCCTTTTATCAACTAGTGGTTTGAGCAGCTCCACTAGGAATAAAGAATGGTGATGGAGAAGACTTTGAACACCATTCTAGTCCCAAACAGAAAAATTTTCCTTTCAGATTGAGATTTTATGTGTCTAAATAAAATTAGTTCCTTCTTCTGGAAGCCAGAATATTACCCTTGCTATACTGGAAATGATAACAATTTTATTTTCATACATATGATTCCTCTTTCCTTATAATCCATCAAAACAAAATTACTTTTATTGTGGGTATATGACTGGGATTCCACTATGAGTGATATAATAAAGCATTTAATCTTGTATTCCCATCTCCTAAAAGAGTACCTGGAATATATGAAGTACTTGATTTATGTGCTGAATAAATAAATTATAGGAAAATGGCAAAACAAAAGGAAAATATGTCTTGATCAAAATATACAAGTAAAATATGCTTGGATACTTATTATATTTATCATTTAAACTGGTTTATATAAAAATAAAATTCTTGTTGGTGACATTAGATTTCAAATGTCTATTTTCTATTTGGGGGGATAGGAATGAGCATGAAAAGATCATCCAAATTTATAACTGATAAATAATTAAATAATAATAATTTGTTCTCTAACACTTTATATTGAGTAACATTTTACTTAAGTCAGAATTATTCTATATAGACTTTACATTTAAGAAATACTTTCCTCTTCTAAAATTTCAGGATCAATACAAACTGGTATGTCAGAGTGAGAACCCACTCCTTGGTGTTTATTTTTTATTGACTGACTATATATTCGCCACTGTAGGTTGATGCCAAATATATATGAACAGTGAGCCTTGCTTTAGAAAGCAAGGGTCTTGCTATGCAAGAGTAAAGTAATAATTGAACATGGAGGGGAAGGGTGTGAATGTGGACGATCTCAAAATGAGAGAAAATATCAAATTTTACTTTTTAAGTATTTTTTTCAGAGCAAACTTTAGCATCCATTCCTCCTCCTAAAATATCAAGTAATTGTCATCCCAGTTTTATTTGAAAACCACCTCTCTCCCACACTTAGCAATGCTGTTTAGAAGGGACAGTCCCTGCCCTAAGCTTGAGAGATGTGGGCACTGATTGGGTTAAGCCAGACAGTGGGACCCTTCTGCTGGCCACAGTTCAGGCTTAAGCACACACATAAGCTATCAGAGATAATTAGGGATGAGGAGACATTTGCTGGAGGTGGATTTGATGCTATGAGAGCATGGGTCTTGGAGCTCAACAATAGGTTTCTGTGATGAGAGAAGCTATCACAGAAATGGGGGTGAAGCTGATTTATAGGATGCTGATCACAAAGACAGACACTATGAACATGGGTAGAGTCCTTAATCAAGCCACATCTAAAGCCAAGCTCCCCCCTGGACTTTCAAATATAGTACCTAATAACCTATTGCACCCCTCCTTTTAAACCAGTATGGGTTGAATCATGACACCTGCATTATGAAGAGTCATAATGAATATAACAACACAAATCAGGCTACTTTTCAGGCAGAAGCACAATATGGAGAAAATGTGATGGTCATTCTAAAGTACTTTGTAAAATAAACTGGGAGAATGATCATCCAAATTGAGAAATATTGCTTCTAATTATAGTTATATTGTTATTTTTTTATTTGAAAAATGCTTTGACTCACTGTTTTGTAAAGAACTGAAATGGACATATCTGTTTGATTTGACTAAAAATTGTTGTGCTTTTTCAATATGTTGTTTAGTTGTTAAGTCATGTCCAATCCTTTGCGACACCATGGATTGTAGCCTGCCAGGCTCTTCTGTCCATGGGATTTTCCAAGCAAGAATACTGGAGTGGGTTGCCATTTCCCTCTCCAGGGGATCTTCCTGACCCAGGGATCAAATTTGTGTCTTCTGCTTAGTAGGCAGATTCTTTACCACTGAGCCACCAGGGAAGCCCTGTATCAATATTACCTGACTTTAAACTACATTCAAAGTAGTTGGAGAGAATAAATGTTTAATCCTTTGCCCTACAAAATCAAGAAGATGAATTGTTTCTATAGATCTATGAACTCTTAACAGTGGGCTTCCTCTCTTTCCCCTCACCCTAGGCCCGCCTCTGAGAGGCACAAATTGTGGTGTTTTAAAACAAAAAAAAAAAAGGAAAAGTAATTTATGTTGACAACTGAATGTCCTACTTTACGCTTTTTAAGAGGTAGGGATGTTTCAAGGTTTGCAGAGTGGAGCTTGTCGGTTTCAGTTAGGTTCAAATCCAGCATAGTAGGCTGAAAGGAAATTTAGATTAGCATTAATATTTTTAAGAGAAATTTATGATTTACAGTGGAAAAAATTGTCTTAATGTTAATTTTCAAGGAAGTTGCTTTAGAATGTGCTTCACATGTTCCTCATTTCTCTTCCACAACTCTGGAGACACTGGAGACATTGTCACGAAGTTCAGCACAGGGCCAAGGAGCTCACTCAGTGTGGCCACATGGGTCTCCCCTCCCTGCATATACCCCCTCAATTCCCCTTTGTTTTCATTCCTACTCTTTTTCCTCTTTCCCTCATCTTTTTGCTCTTCCTCCCTTTTGACCAACTCCCATTTTCCTTTAGTTAAAGAGAAGCAAATAGACTTGGTATCTGGGAGTAATGAGATATACTGATGGAGGAAGAGAGTCCCCTCCTCATCACCATCACTGTTCTGCCACCACTGAAAAATACTAGAATTAGTTTGTATTTACCATTCTAATTTTTCTCCTCTCATTATCATGTTTAATATTTTTAAATTGTAAAATATCACACACACACATAGAAAATCACGTGTGTGTATGTTTGCTCAGTCATTTCCAACTGTTTGCCACTCCATAGACGGTAGCCCACCAGGCTCCTCTGTCCATGGGATTCTCCAGGCAAGAATACTGCAGTGGGTTGCCATTTTCATCACTAGTGTATCTTCCTGACCCAGGGATTGAACTCTCTTCTCCTCCACCTCCTGCATTGATTGGCAGGTGGATTCTTTACCACTGAGCTACTTGGAAGCCCCACATAACACATTTACTGTCATTACCTCTTCAATTGATTGTTCCTGGATTCTGCCTCCATCCCTCAATGACCCTGCTCTGCTAAGGGTCATTGTGACTTACCTGTAAATATTATATTGATAACTGTATTTTAGTTTTCAAAGTTCTCTTTAGTTCCTTTTCAAATCTGCTTGATCTTTAAGTCTCCTATTTCTTGCTCATAGTTTAAAGCCTCTTTGTATAAGCTAAAGTTTGCTTGTTTGGATTCTATGGCAATTGCCGTAAGTAGAGTCTCAGTGAGTCTACTGCTGCCCTTGGTTGTTTTTGCTGGCTCTTACTTAAAGTGCCTTGTGAGATCTTGTTCTTTGGAACTTTATCCGTGGAAATATTTTGAGGATGGTGTTAAAGTTGTATCCCTTCAGAGAGGATTTACGTTCATTCCTAACAACATTCTGCAACCCATACTTCCTAAATTAAATTGTCAGCTGGATGGTCTGGGGATAGACAGAGTAAATTCATATTGGAAACCTCTACAAAGTCAGGCTCATGTTTACAGATTCTCAGGAAAGATATTTCTGTTCCTCTCACTCAGTAACAGGGTCAATACAGGAGAGTCTTCTTGTTGCTCCTCCTGTGCCACAAAGTGAAAAGTGAAAGTGAAAGTCACTCAGTCGTGTCCAACTCTTTTGCGACCCCCACGGACTATACAATCCATGAAATTCCCCAGGCCAGAATACTGGGTAGCCTTTCCCTTCTCCAGGGGATCTTCCCAACCTAGGGATTGAACCTGGCTCCCACATTGCAGGTAGATTCTTTACCAGCTGAGCCACAATGGAAGCCCACTGTGCCACAAGTTTATTTCTAATTTATTTTCACTGAAGATGTAAGTCTTTTGTGGTCCCAACTTAATGGGACCTTTTCTCCTCTCTCTCTGGCTTTTATTAAATAATTCTTTACTGTAGTTATTTGAGTGGATGATACTGCCCCATGCCTTTATTGTGAAATGCTGGATAACAGAACTTTTATCTTAATCATAAATATAGTGCTCTGTATGGTACTGATTCATTCTTTCAGCCAATTGTTATTGAACACTTTCGTGCCAGGACTATTTTGTATTCTGGATAGACAAAAATTATCAAGGCTTTCAAAGTCCTTGCTGTCCTGGAGCTTAAAGTTGTTAGGTTTCATTGGAGGTGTTACAAAGAAAGCACTAGTGAAACAAATTATCCAGCGATGAATAGTAAGAGGAAAGAAGATATAACTGTCAGCCACAAAAGAGGGTAAGGTTACACTTACAGAAACAGCAGCAAAAAGGACCAAGAGAGTTAAAATCAGCTACCTAAGGAGGCATTCTAGAACCAAATCTGGATTCAGAGTGTCAGATGGGGCTCAAAAGGAGAATAAACTGGCTTAACTGGAACAGAAAAGTCTAGAAGTAGAAAGCTAAGCAATAGCCCAACAACACTTGTAGTGTTCTTGAATATCTTGCTTTTTACACAGGTCTGCCATGTGTACATCATTTCAGAGCACTTGCAAATAAGATGATGACAACGGCTCTGCGGGGCACTTCCTTCCTTCTCCAAGCTTCTCCCTCAACAGATGGGGACATGCTCATCTCTGCCTGCACTTCAGTCCCCTATTTTTAGTCTTACTCCTTCAAACACTTACACTTGCTTCTCTACTTCTGTGTGTCTTCTCATTCTCTATTTTTCCTCTATTCTTTTAAATTTCCTGAGTAACAAGAGTGGTAATTATTCTAAAGAGATGACTCTTCGGGGGCCCCTAGATAGTTTCAGGGGTGGGGGTTGCTTTTATTAGAAGCTTGGGATTTTCAGACCCATCTCCCAACCCTGGGGTAAAGGAAGGCACTGGAGATTAAGTTAATCATCAGTGGCCATTGATTTAACCAGCCATGCCTGCTTACAGGATTAAACCTCCGTTAAAAGCCCCTAAGCAACTGGGTTCAGGAAGCTTTCAACCCGGGAAACACATCCATGTACCAGGAGGGTGGCCCACCCACCTCCACAGGGACAGAGGCTTCTATTCTTAGGACGCTTCTGGACCGTACCCTACATGTCACTACATCTGACTGTTCATTTGTATCCTTTATAATAAAGTGTAATAGAACTTGGGGGGTTGTGGGAACCCCCAGCTTTGTAGTCAAGTCAGACAGAAGTGAGAGTAACCTGGGGTCTTGATACTTGCCACTAACATCATAAGTGAGGGCAGTCTTGTGGAGCTGAGCCCTTAAACCTGTGGGTCTGGCTCCAACTAGTTAAGTGTCAGAACTGCAGGACATCTAGTTAGTGGCAGTTGGAGAAGTTGTGTTGGAGAAAACACTGTGTATTTTGGTGTCAGGAGGGGAAAATACCCTCCAGGCCCCTACCACACTTGATACCAATACTGTAATCACACCTTTAATAAACGTCATGTTGGAATCATATTCGTTTGTTACTAGGAGGTAATCTGCATTCCGCTTATTTATTCCCCCGATCCCACTGAAGACTCAACTAACTGCTTCAATGGCAAGAAGCCTTCCCAATCCTCAACAAAATTTATCTTTCTCTCATATTTTATTTCTCTATAATGTATCTTTAATCAGACACTTTCACCATCTGCTTTGTGTTAGAATAGGCAAGGAAAGCACAAAGAACAACAAATTATGGTATAGATAGAGGGTATAGGGACAGCGTACAACATACCTGATCACTACTCCTCAAAACTGTCAATGTCATCAAAACAAGTACATTCTGAGAAACTGTTATAGCCGAGAGGAGCCTAGAGAGATATGAAAACTAAATGTAATGTGATGAGATCCAGGAATAGAAAACAATATTATGTTAAAACTAAGGAAATATGAATCAGTTACAGAAAAACAGAAACCTATTATGTTAAGTTACATGGATAGAACATGTAAACAAACAAAATGTGTCATTCTTAAATAATGTATAAATTTAACAATTAATTCACATATAAATTAATTTTTAAAATGATTTTTTACATAATTTCTTTTTTATATAATAAATGTTAATAATTTAATTTTTTAATGATTAATTCACATATAAATCATTAGAAGTTTGACCAGCAAAAATCACTATTTGGCTACACTTTGATAGCTCTACAATTTACTTAAATGAAATAAATGAAATAAAGTAGTATGCATTTAAAAAACATGCAACAGTTAAAAGGATTACCCTATCTTTACTCCTAAATTAGTAAAACACAAGTCTATGCAAGAGAAATAAATAGCATTATGAAAAAACATTTCTGAAGTTAGATTACCTTTTAAATATCTAACTTTTGTATGTTCATATAATTATGCTTTTATAAAAACCTATCTATTAAATGCAGTTTTTATGTACACCATTACCTCTAGTTCTAGTTTCAAGAAAAAGGCAAGTTTTACAAAAAATTTATATTTCATACAGCCTAAAAGATATAATTATTTTACATACCACTAAGACAGACAAATGCTGTCAACTAACTGTAAGACATGATTGATTGTAAGAAGTATCCCAGTTTTGCAGGTATTAAAATGTTCATCTTTAGAATCAGTGAAATACAGTAATTTTTCTCATGGTGGAAACATTTTTATTACACATTGTGCCAATTTAATTGTTGAGTATAGTTTATGGTACTGAATATTTGTGTAGTGCAGGAGAAAACCCTTCATTCTCTAGTTTTTATGTTAAAGTAATTTAGGTATTTCATATGGTAAGGTAAAATATCTTACTAATGCAATGAGGGGAGACACAAACTCGCCTAAACACTAAAATAAATTAGCAAATGCCCCCCAAAATCTGATTTTTTTGGGAAACAAAAATAAAAAAATGGAAATACTGTTCCCTATAAATTGCCCAACAATAACAATAATTTTAAAAAATACAACCAAACTTTGTGAGTCAGCTTTGTGTTACGATTGTTATGTTGAAATAGCTTACAATATGTTAGTTTGGATTAGATCCCATAGATTATCAAGACTCCTATTGAATTCATCTTTTAAGTTACATTTTTAAAGCCAAAAAAGTAATTTTAAAAATCTGGGTTCTCTGTCAAAATAAATTAACACAGCAAGTTTATGTGCATTTCTCATTTAGAAAAAAATAGTTATATTTAATATTTTATTCTGTTATATGACTTAAAAAGAAAACCAATTGCTTCAATGGATTGAAAAAAAGAACTGTTTTCCTTAGGCTTTCTTTTCTTAGGTTCAAAGGTAATTGTGTTTTCTTGGTAAGTAAGTTCCAGATGATCAACATCTTCTGAAATGTAGGAAAGAATTGGTTATCTGTTGGTCTTAGAAGAAATTACACATGATTTGGTTTTAAGTTCCGCTATTAAGGTTTCTCTTGAGAATAAAAGCACTCTTTATAGTTACTTCACACATTAATGAGGCTGAGTCTTACAGGCAATTTTTTCTCTTCTAACTTAAGAAAAAAGTTAAATGTTCCAAAATCTCACTGATTTCTTTAATATGGAATCAATAAAGTCTAATATATCATATACCCCAGTGATTTAATTAGCTACAGTGATATTAGCCATTCATTACAGAGTCACTATGGACATACAAAAACCCAAAGGTCTATGTTTGAAGTTCTAGGGATATTCATAAATTACACCTAAAATTCCATAAAGGAACTATACTAAGTATGTTCATATCCACCTTTAGGTTAACCAAAAAATGTGGAAGACAGCATGCCTTACACATTTCATTATGCATTTATAGCACCTTTTGTTTCTGACTTTCTAAATATACTAAACAAGTACTCTCTCGACATGGGTACACAAGCCAGACAAGTTTGGGGCAACCTAGACCACGAGGAAGAGTGGAGTCAGAAACAAGGATGGGCTCCAGTGGCCCCCCACCCCCAGTGATTTCCATGTAGAAAGGATGTTGGCCACCCTGGTAACCAGAGGAGGGAGGCATGGTTGGATCTACTTCTTCCCCCAGATCTGATCTTTTGATCAGAAGAAAATTTAAAAGATGCCCTCATGATGACTGTACCTCTCAGTAGCATGGAGCTACATTAAAGGATTTTTCTGAGCCTGATTGATTTACAGTGATATGCAGCTGCCTGGGGAATGATGCTGGTGGATGCATTCTCTGGAATGACACACACTCAGCTAAAGGTGGTTTTAAGGCAGACCTTGGCAGAGAGCCTCATAGATTCCTGCAGCCTGGATGTCCAAGGGGGTGGGGGTGGGGTGTAAAGAGGACCTCCGCTTCCTGCAAGTGCTGTGATCTCTGTCCTTGTCTCAGATAGCAGTGTTTGGTTGGGTCTCTGCCAGCTTCCTTTGGGAACTCCCTCTGAAAGGGATATTATACATCCCCAAATTGGTATTGAGGATTACACATGCCTGGTACATAGCAGACATTCAGGACATGAACTGGGAACACTCCTTGTCCTCCAGGAGACAGAATCTCAGTAAGGGTCCTCCCACCTGTATGAAGCAAGCAGGTGCTGGGCTGGACTCCAGCATGGAGTGGGATTGGGATTGCAATCCAGCCCTTGGAGGTGCAGTCTGGAGGAAGCCCCTACTCTTGGCCCCTAGGCCACACTGTCGGAGCTGAGAGAAGCAGCTTCTACTTCCTACTTGGCCGCCTAGTGGCTGTGTGACCTGGGGCAGATGAAAACCCCTTCTCAGGGTCTTGGTAGGGAAACTATCTAATTTCTCTTCTAAGCTGGGACATTTGAGAGTAAAAAGGGCATTGTAACACACCAGACAACCACATAAACCAGGGATGCTGCTGAGCAAACCAGGCCCAGTGAACCTGGACTCATCATTACATGGGGGACTGTGCTGATAGTGCTGCTTCCTGACTGGGTGCCAGTCTGCTCCTCCAGTTTCCCCTGTTTACACAAGCAGTTTGCATTTCTGCCTTTAGCATACAAGCTCATCATCTCACAAGGATGCCTTCAGCTGCTTGGAAGAACCCATTTCTCTGTGAGCCCTGTTACCCCAGACCACTGCTAAAGCAGTGACTTCCCCCCACCCCCACCCCCATGTTTTGACTGCTGGATGAGACCTTATGGTGACTGATGGCACACACTGGATTTTTAAGGGTCTGAGGAATTCAGCACTGCCCTCTCACTTGTGCAGGCACCCCAGCGAACATTCCCAGTGATAAGGCAGTGCCCTAGACCTCAACAAGGATGCTCAGGCCTCCTTGAGGTCTGCACAGAGCCACCATGAGAGAAGGGCTGTAACTCATTCTCCAGGCCAAGCCTAGAGACCAGGGGTTGTCAATGAACAGCCATAGGTGCCTAATAGTGGTGTTTATGAATGCTTGGAGTGTGCCCATTTAGCCTGCAACCCTTTTACATATGAGGAAACTTGGGGTTCAGAGAGGTCTGGAAAGTTGTCAAGGTTATCTAAGGAGAAGACAGAGAAGCTGGTATTTGGACAGAGGACCCTGGTGGGCTACACAGTCCATGGGGTCACAAAGTGTCAGACACAACTTAGCTACTGTATAACAAAAATCACCCTCATTCTGCTTGGCCAGAGTTTCACAAAGTGTTGTTTCTCAGTCGCTAAGTCATATCTAACTCTTTGCAACCCATGGACTGTAGCCCGCCAGGATTCTCTGTCCATAGGATTTCCCAGGCAAGAATACTGGAGTAGGTTGCCATTTCCTTCTCCAGGGGATCTTCCTGGATCAGGGATGGAACCTGCATCTCCTTCAGTGGCAGGAAGATTCGTTACCACTGAGCCACCAGGGAAGCTCTTCACAAAGTGTGCCAATGATATATATAAGATAATTTTGGGTTACAGATGGTTATTTTTTTTAAAAGTTTATATTTATCTGAACTAGAAAGAAACTGCAACTGGCACATAAGACCTATGATTTTGCTTAGGATAGAGCTAAAGCATATGTTTAAATGAGAAAAGGTCAACTTTGAAAGTATTAGTAAGTAGACTAGTACTCCTGAAGGAAGGCTAAATTTGGAATGCAGGTCCTAGCTTTGATTTGTAGTATGTTGTGTGGCTCTGGCCACAGCACTGGAGGCAGAGGGTCTCTGAGATCGTGACCTAAATAGCTGTGACCTGCTTCATGTCCGCTGTGCCACTTAATCCATGATCTTACCTAAGTCGGGAAAATGCATAATGAAGTGACCAGAGAGCTCAGTCCGAAGCTAAATTGAAAACAAAAAAGAATCCCAGAACAAGAGTGCCATTATAATCCTATAATTCTGCTTGAATTGACTGTGGCATGGATCTGGGCCTTGCCAACTCTATTATATTTACCGAGCACTCAAAGGTTTCCAGTCAACTCCTGTATTATTCTCTGAAATCGAATTATGAAATAGTAAATATTCCCACTACACAGTTTTTTTTAAAGTATACTCATAGTTGCCAAACACTTCCCATTTGGTCTGAGTTCTGTTAGTCTTACAAATCCTCTAAAAAAAAAAGCACTTTTATAAATGGAAAATTTATCAACTTCCATTTATAAATTTATTTAAAAATAAATTTGTGGATACTTTTCTTTACAGTGCACAAAGTCAAATGAGAGCACATTGTTTCTGGGCTTCTTAAACTAGGATACATATTAGAAGCATGGGGTTAATCAAGATAACACAATGTGTTGTCCTAGAGAATATAATAGCAATATCCGCTAAAGGAAAAACTTTTTTGCATTACAATTAATTATGGAATTAGAATGCACCATTTATATCATTGTTATGATAAAACAGAATTAAACCATTTCAACGTCATGACTGAACGAAGTTTGAGAAGTTTTTGTTAGCAAAAAAGCTCTGTGTGTGAAAAATGCAAAGCAGTACTCAAACATGTCATTTCCAGGTTTCAGAATCCCTTTGCCTCCACGAAGCCAAACAGCTTCAGGGCTTATCTGCATAAAGTTTCATTTCTTCAGGCCTTTTTAGAAGACGAAATATGTACTAATAATAATGTATGAATTCTCTCAAAGAAAATATATTCTTAGAGGTTGTCTGAAAAGGCCTCTCTCGAACTTAAAATTTCTGCTTTGTCAAAAAGCAGAATTCTGAGCTCTAACAGTCCTCATGAAGGACTGTCAGAGCTTCTAAAATCTCAAATCAATCACAACAAACCTCCCTATATATGGCTGAACCTAATTACTATAAAGTCTCCTGTGACATTTCTTTTGCTCTGATTTTCTACTGATCTGTGTTAGTTTAGTTTGATATTTCAAGTCTTCTGCTAACTGGTATTTTATCTGCTTTAGAGATATTTTATTACTTCAGTGAATGAGGCCAATATTAGTAACAGATTCTATGAACAAAGCCACTATGTATGTTATTTTATTAGCAGGCCTGGAGCAAAGAAACTACAAATTCCACTCCCATGTCCTTTTATAATTCAAACTAAGATGTCTTAAATATGCCTGCATACCCCGTTGTGCCTAGCAGTAGATGGTCAGGAAATGACTTCTAAATTGGATTAACCTTCCAGTTTTCACTGAAATACATTATGATTGTATTTCAGCTGAATCTAGTCACTTGCATCTCTTTTAACTCACCTCCCTTTAAAATGTAGCTACATGAAGGATCTGCTGAGCACACTTCTGAAACTCATTATTCCTGCAACTCAGTAACAGTAGCTAACACTCAGAGAACTTATTCTGAGCCAGGTCCTTTTCTAAGTCTCTATGACTTTAAAATCTATTTAACTCATGTACTCCTCACAAAAACTCCTACAGGCAGGTATTATTCCTATTTTACAGATGGGTTAAGCAACTTGCCCATGGTCCCTCAGCAGTGTAGGCTGTTTCTCAGGTTTGATTTAATGTCAATCCATTGTTCATGTGATGGTCCCACAAATGCGATGTTTGCTTATATTCCCAGTATTAGTTCTTACAGAAAAATCTGCTATATGAAAGCAAATGAAGTACTGGGAAGCTTTAAAGTGTTATATCAAATAGCTTATTAAAAACTACTGACATATCTCTACTAATAAAGGATAAAAATGACAGATAATACAATTTAACCCTCACCCTCTTCTAACAGCAATGATTTGGAAAATGAAATCTATTTTTCTGGAAGAGTCATGGCATTCTTTCCACAACTATGAAGGAACTCTCCCTACTGTCACATGAAATAAAAGTGAAGCGCAAGCCCTTTCCTTGAGGACATTTTAACCTGATTTTCTTCTTCCCTCATTACACTCAGAGACAGCTAATCTGAACTGCTGGTTGTCCAAATACTGTCAGTATAGAATGCCATATTTCAGGCTTTAAACTATTTTCCTTAAGTTCTCTGCTTTCACAGTGAAATACATGTACTTCAAGTATAATCTTTGCTGAGTTCTACAATTTTCAGCAGGTAGAAAAAATCATAGAAATGGAAACTTACCCACCCCCCCCCAAAGTATTTCAGTTTGGAAACTGAAGTTCAGAGAAAGTCATAAAAATTCAATTTAAGAAAGATTTATTGATTGCCTATAGGGTGCGTGGTCCTCTATTAGACAATGACATTCAGGCACAAAACAGACACAGGCGCCCTGGCCTCAGGTACCTTATGATCTAAATTAGTACAATACAGATTAGGAACAGTAGACAGACAAGGTACATGTCAACTTCCTAGAATCAACATTCAAGTGCAGTAATTTACGTAATCCAAAATGGCATCTAATTCTAAAGTCATTTATAAAATGCATTTAGCTTTGAAATCCACAGCACTTCAAATAAGAAATTAAGTTCCACTGCAGATAAAGTCACAAAGATGCAAACACAATGAAACTCGTTAGAGCATTATTAATGACTTTTGTTATTCTGGATCTTCTGTTTTCTTCTTATTATCGTTCGAAGTCTTCGTAATACCAGTTTATCAGACAGAAGCATGTCATCTTGTTGTTCTAGATAATCCAATAAATTTTCGGTCCATTCAAGTGCAGCTCTATGGCTAATATGCTTCTCTGGATTCAGTTCTGTTTTTCTAGTCTTACTGGAAGGCTTGTTCTCAGCAGGCCTGGCCTGGTCCTCCACACCTTCACTGTCAGTTAGGACCTGACAGCTTGAATCATTACTCCGAGAGTCAAACCACTGATCAATATTCTCAAGGTCAACATGTTCACAGTCTTCTGTGTTCTGTAAAACTGTTGCTAAGTTAGCTGCTAAAATGGCTCCTTCATCAATGTTCATGCCTGAATTCTCTTCAGTGCCAGGGAAAAGTTTTTTCCATGCTTTGGTTATGGTACTTGACTTTACCATGCTCCAAGCTCTTGACACTTCATAAATTGCATCTAACACTGTCAAGTTCTTCCAGAACATTCTAGGGTCAATTCCTTCATCCATGTATTTCTGGAGAAGTCCTGCTCGGTAGTATCTTTTTACTGTGGCTAGAACTCCTTGGCTCATAGGTTGAATGAGACTTGTGACATTTGGTGGTAAATATTTCACAATTATTCTGCCGTCATCTGAACTCAACAATTCTTCATTTGGATGTGCTGGAGGAAAGTCCAAAAGGAGTACTGCTTTTTCTAGAAGCCCCTTGGATTTCAAATGCTTCTGTACCTGTGGCACAAAGTATTTTTCAAACCACTGTCTGAAAACAGAATGTTCTATCCATGCACTTTTTTGACTGAAATAAGTTACAGGAAGGTTTGAAAGGTCAGCTCCTTTGAATGCACGAGGTTTTTTTGCTTTTCCCACAACACAAAGATTAAGTTTGTGTAAACCAGTGGCATTTGCACAACACATAATAATGATTCTCTCTCTGCTTGACCTATAACCAGAAGAACTCTGCTCAGTTTCAAGAGCTAATGTCCTTGATGGTAGGCATTTCCAGAACAATCCAGTTTGATCAGCACCATAAATTTGTTCTGGTTGTAGATTCTCTCTCTCAACGAATTCCTGAAAGTTACCACAAAACTCACTGGCAGCAGTTTCATCTCCTTTTAATTTTGTTCCTTTACCAGCAGCCTTTGGAATACCGTGGCGCTGCTTGAATCGAGTCAGCCAGCCAGAGGATGCATTAAAATCACCTTCCATCCCCAGAGCATCAAAAAAGAACTTGGCTTGTTTTGCACAAATCGTTCCCGACACTGGAATTCCATCTGTTTTCTGTTGGTTAAACCACTCTATCATAACTCTGTCAAGTTCTTCATATGTGGACGACTTCATAGATTTACGTTTGGATACCCCACTTGTAGGATCTGAACTGTTAGCATAGTTTATTATCCTTTCTTTGTTCTTTTTAATATCACGAACTGTGGATTCACCAATTCCATATACCACAGAAAGTTTTTTGAAAGAGATGCCCTCCTCCAGTTTCTTAATAATGTCAAGCTTGTCCTTAATTGTCAACACCACACGCTTTCGTTTCCCCAACATTGTATCTAATATTTTAGAGGATTACTACAACAAGATCTTTAACAAGTTAGATTTGGACACAATGAGATTTAAAAAAATGGTGATTTAAGATCCCTTTCCTGCCCCACTAGGACCTAGATGGACAGTGTGTTGGCCAATTTCCAGGCCAAGCCTATGTGACTGTCTTTACTTTGCTCTTTTAAAATTTACAAACTTAAAACAACAAAGACTAGCTCCAATTAATCCTATCTTCTATCTTGCTTCTCTTAAGTTTAACATCTTTTCATGAACTGTGAGCTCAATGGTGATGACAACCCATACTGTATTAGCAAGGTCTCTAAAACAGTCCTTATTGTGTACTTAATTGATTTTGCCATCCTCTGGGTGAGGCTCTATGTTAAAGGAACTAAGACACTGGTGGACGTATTTGGAGAAATGTGCTAGGGAACAAAGCTTTTAAGACAGGACTTGCAAACTTAATAGGAAATTATAATGGGAAAACTCACCCCCTGACTGCTGTCCTTGTCAGGCAGTGCACTGTATGGAATGCTGCCTCCCCAGGGAAGGACTGCTACAGGTTACGCAAGAGAGTGATTATGGAAATCATAGGCAAGCAGGAGAAGGCAAGCTGAACAGAAGTGAGCAGTGCAAACAAGGGTGAGAGTGGACAAGCAAGAAACTTTGTACTTTAACACGACACAAACTTCTACCTAATGTGTTTGGCAACTGAAAAGGAAAAAGGCTGACCAGAAGTGGTGTCACATGATTAAAGAAAGCATCAAAAAAAAAAAAAAAAACTTCACTGGCAGAAATCAGGACTCATGGTAGAGAGTATGGGGTGGAAGGCTCAGTGAAGATGTTACGATAATCCTGGTGAAAGATGATCCTCGATGGGCCAACAGAAGCAGTTCCTGTCGGGGGCTGTATAGGCACTCCAAGCCTCCGAAAACCTAAGGAAAATACCAAAAACATGTTTTGTTCAATATCAGGGTCTGTGGCATTACCCACACCTATCCTGCAACTGTGTTGAGAAAATTAACGCTTCCTATGAATGTGATGGCGAAATACAACAAACACTGCTTTGGGGCATTACATACACAGTGTCAAGGAACGGGACCTGAATGGCCTACCTCCTGAAATTAAGAGGTCAGAGAGCAGCCGTATTAGCGAGGGCCTTTCCCCGCAGAAACGCGGGACGTCTTTGCTCACGGAGAAGGAGCCCGGATTCCTCCGTGGACGCCAGCAACCAGGATGTCACTACCGAAGCCAGCCAGCGAGGGAGCGGGCGCTTGGCCCGGGGGACACCAGTCCGCGGGCCGGGGGCATCGCTCTCCGCCTGACTTCGCGGCGACCAGACCAATCTGAGAGCAAATGGAGTCTCCCGAGGGAGGCTGACACCGGCGGCGCGGCGGCGGCAAGCAGCGAGCGTCGCCGCCGGAGCCGGAAGGCGGGGGATTAGGGGGCACGCGCGCGCCCCCGCAGGAACGTTGTGTCGGCGAGGGGGCGGGGCCTGCGCGGGCGAGCGCGCGCGGCCCGGGGGCGGGGTCTCGGGCGAGCGGGCAGGAGGAGGCGGGCCCGGCTTCCTTGGAGTCTCTGGGCGCCGCGTGGGTTCTGCTAAGGCCCCGGCTGCTCCAACTTGCAGACTGCTTCGCTCGCCAGCAGGGAGCGGTGCAAGCTCACCTTGTCTTAACCCTTTCTCCAGTGTCCCGGCTCTGTGGGCGAGGCTTCCCCCCACTCTCACGGGGAATAAAAATCGCACCCTCGGAGGGCTTGCAGGAAAGCTGCGCCGCCTCGGGTGCCTTGAGCGGGATGCGAATGGGGCAGGGAGAGCGCACGTGGAGCGTGTTTACAAATAGCGGCCCGGGCGTCCGCGCCTCGCAGCGCAGACTCCCGGGAGTCCCCAGCCCGCCTGCCAGGACCGGACGAGCCGGAGCAAGAATCCCCAGTCAAGGTATGAGCGGGCGGACGCGGCTGCTGGCCGAAGGCAAGGAGGCTGGCTCCCCGTGGAGAAAGGGGTCAGGCGAGGACGTAGGGCTGAGCTCTGCAACATTCATCCGAGCGAGCCCCGGAGAGGTGGGGGCGCCGCCGAGGGCGGTAAAACTGAGTATCGGGTCTCCTTCCTGCTGGGTTGCTCGTGGGTGAAGTCTCAGTCTCTGTAGAAGCGACCCTGTGCGAAGCTGACGGAACCCGGGAGACGCGAGAGACTGTGGGAAGCTCCCTTGTGAATTTCATGCCGCTCCCTTCACTCTCTCTGCTTCTAGGTAGTAGTAAGGGAGTTGCAATTTAACAAAGACTCCTTTGGTTAGTTTGGATCCGAGATACAGTACGTTTCTATTTGGGCGTTTTGAATGGAGCAATTGCCGGCACCTGTGCCCTTATAACAGCTGCGAGGGACCGTGCCTTGCCGGCGTTGCCCGACTCGCTTCCCCGCAGGGCCTGAAGCCTTCCCTAGAGAAGCGAGCAGCTACGCCGTCCTGCGGCACCTGTTTACCCGGGCACGCCTGTAGTCTGTCCTTTATTACTCTTTTTTTGTACAATTTGAAAAAAAATGCAGGAGTCTTTTAGTTAAGCCTCTAGAATTTCTGAACATGAATGTCTAACCCTTTTCGTTAACATAAAGTAGCATAGTAATTTGTCATTTATTTGCAAAGGGCACTTTGCTGCTGCTACTGCTGCTAAGTCGCTTCAGTCGTGTCCGACTCTGTGCGACCCCATAGACGGCAGCCCACCAGGCTCCGCCGTCCCTGGGATTCTCCAGGCAAGAATACTGGAGTGGGTTGCCATTTCCTTCTCCAGTGCATGAAAGGGAAAAGTGAAAGGGAAGTCGCTCAGTAGTGTCCGACTCTTAGCGACCCCATGGACTGTAGCCTACCAGGCTCCTCCATCCATGGGATTTTCCAGGCAAGAGTACTGGAGTGGGGTGCCATTGCTGCTAGAATGTTTCAAAAGGGAACTGACCTGAGCAGTCTTACTGCGGAGATAATTTTAAGGCTTCTAACTGTCTGACTTCCTCGCCCAAACTGCTCATTTTCCTTCCTCAAAATCACAGCTTTGCCCCATCTGACGTGTTGGAGAATCTTTGATCTCCTAGTTACATTGAAGTTGTAAGTGGTTTTTGACAAATGTCTGCTTTTCCTCCCCCTCCCCACTTCAACCAGTCAGTCTTGGTCCACTACATTGGATAAAGTGAAACTTCGTGCTAATTTTGTATCATTTTTACAAGTATGCCTCTTTTCTGTGATAGTTGTGGTAGTGGTGTTTTAGTCGCTAAGTTGTGTCCAATTCTTGCAACCCCATGGACTAGACTGTAGCCTGCCAGGCTTCTCTGTCCATGGGATTCTCCAGGGAAGAATACTGGAGTGGGTTGCCATTTCCTTCTCCAGTGATAGTTATAAAAAGCGTGAAAACAGGTGTATCTGAGGTATGAAACGTTATTCGTTCCTCAGAAGGGAAGGGAGCTGACGTTACATGTAGCCAGAAGTTAGCCTAGTTTTCCCCCCTCACAGCCTACTGGTCCCATAATATTTAAATAAAATGAACTTTGTGTCTTACCTCTATCCCCCTCTGTTTCTGGGGTTTCATGTCCTTCCAGACACCGCTTCGATCTTCTCTGTTTCTGCTGAATTCTCCAGCTTGCTGGTGTTTTATATCTTATAGCTGTTCCCTTTTCATCAAATTTGGAACATAGCACACATTTCTTGTTTTCCTCAAAACACTGCTTCGTAGGAGACCGTTGTCTGCCCAAGACAGCTTTAGACAAGATTTTTTTCATCTAACAGACTTGTTCCTTTTTGTTGAGGGGAGGAGGGTCACTAATTGCAGCAGATACATCAGTACATTAGAGTACAAGATTAGGGAGACCTTAAAATAGAATGCATGTTAGCCTTGTTTTATTGAGACACTGGCTGGCCACAGGGAACTTCTTACTGACGGTTCTTTCCGTTGGGTGTCACAGCCTTCCTCTGTCTTGCTGTGTCGTCCTTCCCTTTTCTCTCCAGCGTCTTTCTGTCTCAGGGTCCCTTCTGTCCTTCTCTCTCAGCCACCTGTGAAATCTCACAATTCTTCTTCCTTTATTACACAGAGCAATTTTATATTCTGTATCTGTTTTCCAGTTGTCCCTTGCCCTAATCAAAAGACACTTCACTCTTTGTGGAATTTTGCCACCAGTATTTCTTTCCTTCTGCATATATGCAGTCTCTCTTAAATCCTTCTAATAGTAAAGCTTGTGTTACCTCTGTTTTATGTACAAGGATGCAAAGCCTAAAGAAGTGTACGACTGTATCAATTTTAAGTTGTTGAATAGAGATTAATCTGACTTTGAAGCGTGTTCTGCCCACACTATCACAATTGAAGTATTAACTCAAACACATGAAAAGAGGAAAGTATACTTGTGGGGTTTTTTTTTTGAAAAATTAAAGTCTCAGTTTATTAAAATGA
Organism: Giraffa tippelskirchi; assembly: GCF_054371585.1. Classification (NCBI taxonomy): domain Eukaryota; kingdom Metazoa; phylum Chordata; class Mammalia; order Artiodactyla; family Giraffidae; genus Giraffa; species Giraffa tippelskirchi. Next base: position 75,100,258 of record NC_137275.1, on the reverse strand, counting down.
AACTTTTGACAATAACCTACCAAAAAGGCATTCTTGCTTGCGAGTACTTCTAAGTCTGCAACTGAGTTCATCAGACACAGTATTTGGTTTATGGAATGTGGGTTTTCTTAAAACTACTCCAAATCACCTGAAAGTGGCTTATGTTTCTGACCATTTACAAGCCCTAAATTTATTCTTTATGCATAATAGTATTGCAGTAGAATAGGAAACCTCTAGAGTAAATTCTTGATTTTATAGGAACTGCATTTTAGGTTTCCATTTAGTTCATCACTAACCTTATATGCTTGGAAGTTTTTGTTTGATACCTGAAATTAACTACTCCAGTAAGCTTAGGACGAGGACATGTTAACATCATTCCATATGTACTAAACTTATTTAATATCAAGTAGTATTTCTCTGTTAATTGAAAATTTTACTGCCAATGGGAAATGTATCACTTTCCAAAAAAATGTACTGTTACCTATTTTAAGGGACATAAAACATTAAGGGGAATTTTCAGCTAAAAATTAATTTGGGGCTGTGTTTTAGTGCTAAGTTGCTGTGAAACAAGCTCAAGCTGGGAGTCAGGTGGAACTTATTATAGGATTTGGGTAAGGTGATTTTTAGAGAGGTTTAAAGAAAGTGAAGGGTTTGTTCTTGTTTGGGTGCTGTTAGAAAGCAGAGGCAATTGGGCTATTAGGCATCTTCATTTTTACCCTAGAAGCCAGAGGAACAGGCTAGAGTCCTCACTGGAGAAGGAACAGTCATCAATAAAATGAAACTTTGTACTTTGAAGTCTCTTTTAGCTGTAAAGTTATTTTACTGTATATTGTAGACAAAAGCTTATTCATTTTTATTATAAAAGTTTTATTTTAAATAGTTAAAGGTGGGAACACTTTCCCACTTAAATTTCTTGACACAAGTGTGAGGTCAGATTGCTCATTGGAAAGTCCTTTTCCTTAAAAAAAAGAAAAGGTTATGATATTGAAAGGTGACTTATACTCTTGTGTTATATAGATGCTCAGTAGGCTTTTGGGGCTTCCCTTGTGACTCAGCTGGTAAAGAATCCGCCTGCAATGTGGGACACCTGAGTTCGATCCCTGGGTTGGCAAGATCTCTTGGAGAAAGGAAAGGCTACCCACTCCAGTATTCTGGCCTAGAGAATTCCATAGACTGTATAGGCCATGGGGTCACAAAGAGTTGGACATGACTGAGCGGCTTTCACTTTCAAGGGGCTTTTAACTTAATTTTGTTTTCCATGTTTCTTTGTTGGCTGGCAGTAGATTTTTCAGCTGATTGGCAGTATAGGCACAGATAAGAAAATGAGTTCCTGGGAGGGTAGAAAAGATTTAATAGGGTCAGAAGAGGGAAAATTGCTGGTGGAAATGTTAAAAGTTAGGAAAATGTGTGGATATAAATTGAAGAACCAGTGAATTGCTGATTGATGTCAACAATGTGGGTGGGGAATTTGAGTGAAATTACATACTGCCCACCTTCTGTTCCAAACTTGCCCAGTGTCCAGCTGTTCTCTAAAGGAGCCCACAGTTCTGTCAGGTGGATCAAATCAGGTTTATTGAGAGCCTCCGGTGCCTCCCTGTCCCTCTCCATGGCAAACAAAGCTTCATGGTTTCAGGCTCCTCATTCTTCTTCTTTAGCCTCCAAAGTCTTCTCCTTCTTCTGTTAATCTGTACATCTTTCAAGTTCTAGTTTGTCCCCAAAGCTGAGTTTTTCAAGGTTCCTCAGACCTTATGGATGAGAGTCACCTGGAGTGTGGCTTATAGATTCTGGCGCCCACTCCGAGGATGAAGCTCAGGAATCCTTATTTTCAGTGAGCATCACAAGTGATTGTAATAGGCTAAAGATTGAAAGCCTTATTATGCATTGACAACCATTGTGAATGAGATTCCTCTCTTAAAACATATTCTTTTGGGAGAGTTTTTCTTTTCTCTTCCCGTCCTGCCTTCTTAAATTATATGCAATATTTGAAGGAAAATATAAAATACAGGAAAACAAAAAGGGAAACGGTCATACCAATATTCAGAAATAACTACACTTAATATTTTGGTGTGTATCCATCCTCTTTCATCAATGTAATTATTATACATGTAATGTGTGTATGTATATGCACATTTCAGTAAGAATTTGAAGTTATAACGTACATAAAATTGTATACATGTGTTTATTAACACATTATAAGTATTTGAGATATTGTTGGTTCTAATCAACCAGATACCATCAGAAACACATCTTTGTGCAGTTGGGCTTACTACTGCTCAGAGAGTCTCAGAAAAGAGGGAGTCAGTTAGAGCTTATTATAGGATTTGGGTAAGGTGATTTTTAGAGAGGTTTAAAGGAAGTGCAGTGTCTGTTCTTGGAAGGATGCTGTTAGAAAGCAGAGACAATTTGGCTATTAGGCATCTTAATTTTTACTCCAGAACCCAGAGGAACTGGCTAGAGTCCTTGGAGAAGAAGCAATAGTCACTCTTGCTAACCTGGGGAGGAGGGTATTTGGTCATTTTTGTGGTAACATTGCTTTCCTCTTCTTTCCTGGTTAGATTTCCTGTTCAGGCAGGATTAAAGAGTGATCTTGTTTTTGTCTTGTTTGACTGCAGTCATGGAGAATTCTTCTCTAATGTCTATGAAATTAATTACATTCCTCAGGGTAACACCATACTTACCTTGTTCAAAGCTTTCAACACATACTGAAAGGCTCCAAGATTCAAAAAAGTTTAAATAATAATTATTAATTTGTTCAACCGTGAAGCTATCCGCGAAGCAACTGGGTAGTCATTGTAGTTCAACCTTATGAGACTCCCTTATGCTTGAAGATGATAGTTATTAATGCCTCGTGATGGTGTTCATGAAACTCAGTTTTGATCAATTCTAGAAGTTTTTATCACCCAAAAAGAATACCCCCTTTCCCTCCATCCCTCTGTCCTCTTCCTCAGCCCTTGGCAACCACTCGTCTTTATGGATTTGCCTATTCTAGGTATTTCATATAAATGGAATCATACAGTATGTGTCCTTTGTGACTGGCTTCTTTTCATTTAACCAAATGTTTGCAAGTTTAATCCTGTTGTAGCATGCATCACTACATCAATTTATTACTAAATAATTGTTATACGGATATACTATGTTTCATCTATCTATCAGTTGATGGGCATTTCGGTTGTTTCCACTGTTTGACTATTATGAATAATGCTGTTGTGAACATCCAAGTACAAGTTTTTGTGTGCACATATGTATTCATTCCTCTGAGGTGTACCACAGATTGGAGTTGCTAGTTCATGTGGTAACTTTATGTATAACCCTTTGAGGAGCTATTTTCTAAAGCAATTCACCATCTTATAGTATGTGAGGACTCAATCTTATTCAGACTGCTATAACAAAATACCACAGATCAGGTAGCTTATACACAACAGAAAGTTATTTCTCACAGTTCTGGAGGCTGAGAGGTCTCGAACCATGGTGCCAGCAGATTTGGCCTGATGGCTGGTTAGGACCGACTTTCTGGTTGATAGATCCCTTCTTGTCATGTCACCACTTGGTGGAAGGGGTGGGGGATCTCTGTGGGTCTCTTCTATTAGAACCTCTTAATGAAGGCTCCACCCTCACAACCTAAGCACACCCCAAAGGTCTTGCCACCTCAGGCTGTCATATTGGGCATTAGGATTTCAGTGTAGGAATTTTGAAGGGACGTGGACAGTCAGACCACAGCAGGCTCTGGTGTCTCCACGTTTCACCAACACTTGTTACTGTCTTTTCTGTTCACAGCATTCCAGCAGGTGTAAAGTGGTATCTGGTTGTGGTTTTGCCTTGTATTTCCCTGATGGCTCATTGGAGCATCACTTGATGGGCTTATTTACCAGTTGCGTATCTTTTTTTGCAGCGCCGTCTATTCAGATCCTTAGTTCAGGTTTTAGTTAAATCATAATAGAGTTACAATAATAAGTTTAAAGTATTACAATTTACTGTTCTTCCACTGGCTTTCCTGGCTTTTCTTAGTCCCTCAGTAATGTCTGACTCTTTGTGAGTCCATGGACTATAGCCCACCATGCTCCTCTGTCAATGGGATCCTCCAGGCAAGAATACTGGAGTGGGTTGCCATGCCCTTCTCTGGGGGATCTTCCCAACCCAGGAATCAAACCCAGGTCTCCAGCATTGCAGGTGGATTCTTTACCATCTGAGCCCCCAGGGAAGCCCATGAATACTGGAGTGGGTAGCCTATCCCTTCTCCAGGGGATCTTCCTGACCTAAGAATCAAACCTTAATCTCCTGCATTGCAGGTGGATTCTTTACTAGCTGAGCTACCAAGGAAGCCTGGCTTTCCTAGAGGGGAGACATAGAGAACTTGCTGAGGAACGTCTCTGTATTTAGCCCAACTGATGTGGACAATACTTCTCATGATATGCAGTCACTTAAGGATTCTTGTGATAAATTCTGGCCATCTAGTCAGAAGAAAAAATTGTGACTTCTGGATGAAATCAGGATTCCTTTTATCTGACACAAGAACTAGATAGGTCCATTTCAGCATTGACTTGAACAAATCTCTGAGCTTTGGTTTGTGCTAAATTGCTATAGCTAACTCCTTTTGAATTTCTGGTATTTTTCTTTCTCTTATTCATTCGTTGTGTTCTTTTTAGTTTTAATGTTTTAGTGGTAACTCTTTTTCTATATTACAGTTATCTCAAACATTGTTTTCAGTTCAGTTCAGTCGCTCAGTCGTGTCCAACTCTTTGCAACCCCGTGAATTGCAGCACGCCAGGCCTCCCTGTCCATCACCAACTCTCGGAGTTTACCCAAACCCACGTCCATCAAGACAGTGATGGCATCCAACCATCTCATCCTTTGTCGTCCCCTTCTCCTCCTGCCCCCAATCCTACCCAGCATTAGGGTCTTTTCCAGTGAGTCAACTCTTCGCATGAGGTGGCCAAAGTATTGGAGTTTCAGCTTCAACATCAGTCCTTCCAATGAACACCCAGGATTGATCATCTCCTTTAGGATGGATTGATTGGATCTCCTTGTAGTCCAAGGGACTCTCAAGAGTCTTCTCCAACACCACAGTTCAAAAGCATCAATTATGCGGTGCTCAGCTTTCTTCACCATCCAACTCTCACATCCATACATGACCACTGGAAAAACCATAGCTTTGACTAGACGGACTTTTGTCGGCAAAGTAATGTCTCTGCTTTTAAATATGCTATCTAGGTTGGCCGTAACCTTCCTTCCAAGGAGTAAGCGTCTTTTAATTTCATGGCTGCAATCACCATCAGCAGTGATTTTGGAGCCCCCAAAAATAAAGTCTGACACTATTTCCACTGTTTCCCCATCTATTTCCCATGAAGTGATGGGACCAGATGCCATGATCTTAGTTTTCTGAACGTTGAGCTTTAAGCCAACTTTTTCACTCTCCTCTTTCGCTTTCATCAAGAGGCTCTTTAGTTCTTCTACACTTTGTTTTAGAAGCATGTAAACAATAAAGTTAAGAGATCAGAAAGACAGTACATCTTAGTGGTAAACCTTATGTGTTCTGGAAACAGTTTCTGGTCTGCCACCTACCAGTCCTGGAATCTCCAGCTGCTGCTGCTGCTAAGTCGCTTCAGTAGTGTCTGACTCTGTGCGACCCCATAGACAGCAGCCCACCAGGCTCCCCTGTCCCTGGGACTCTCCAGGCAAGAACACTGGAGTGGGTTGCCATTTCCTTCTCCAATGCATGAAAGTGAAAAGTGAAAGTGAAGTCGCTCAGTCATGTCCGACCCTTAGCGACTCCATGGCTTGCAGCCTACCAGGCTCTTCCATCCATGGGATTTTCCAGGCAAGAGTACTGGAGTGGGGTGCCATTGCCTTCTCTGATATGTTCTTTCACATATGGAAAATAAGACTAAAAATCATACTGACTTTGGTTTTGTTGTAAGGATGAACTGAAATAGAAATTGCAAAGTATCATTCTCTGCACTAAAGCACTAAGTATAAATACTAGCTGTGATTTTATTATTTCTTAAATCATTTGACTAGAAGGTAATACTTGCACTCTCTCAACTTCTTAAGAAAAGAGACTTTGAAAGAAACTAAAAGACAGCAACAGTGCAAAAGGCCAAATTAATTCATACACATATAATGATATTGTAAAATATCTGCAAGAGTGGATTGTATATCTATGGTTGTCATTATAAGGGGATTCGCAATACTACTATTCATGAAAATTCTCATTTCATGAATCTAAACAGTTGCACATTTCCTTTCTTTGATTTAATCCTATTGAATAAATCAGAGCATATACTATGTTTTGGGCAGATTTTTAGCCTGATATCTGAAGGGTATGGTAAACATATATTAATAAGATGTGGGTATGGTGCAATTGACAGTCTTCAAAGAGTCATCCTTTTGGAAATATGTTTGAAATATACTTTATTATTATCTTTTTCTCCTTTGTAAAATAGTGGTGGAGTCTAACTGTGCCCTTCCTGTTTGTATTTATTTTATCTCTCAACTTAAACCCTGACACTAAAATTCTGAAAGGTGGTGGTAGGTGATAAATATCTCTTTTCCTTGGCTTTTCACATTTTTCCTTTTTTGCTTTGTTTCATAGGGGTGTGTATTCACATATATCAATTTATATATATATGTGTGTCTATATATATGTATATATTTTTCCCTACCCTTTTCTCTTTATAATGATGCTTGTAGATCTCACAAATTTCTCTTTCCCCCTTTTTCTTTATCTTCTACATTGTGTTCTTTGCCTTTGGGGATGTAATAGTGGAACTAGCTAACAATCTGGAAAGCCCCTGTCAACAGTGTGCTGAATTGATGTGCAATTACATGATTGCTTCTTTTAGAAAAAAATTATGGATTTATTAAATCTATCATCATAATGCTGACTGGACTTTTAAAGTTTCTCACTTCAGTTGGGAGTTTGTTTCCAGTCATGTTAAAAAGAAACTGGCTGATAAATTTAACAATAATCTCTGTTACCATAACACAGGCATTATTTTGCACTGACCTTGTTCTGAAGTTGTTGGAATTTTTTTTTTTTTTTGTAACCAGTAGATGACTGTAATTTATTATTGCTACAGTCCCTAAAGAGCAAGTTTTTAGGTAGTTTTTTCTGACGTAACTTTCATATGCAGGATTGAGACTTCAACTAACCAACTTTCTTTCCAGCCTCCCTCCCTTCCTTCCTTACACTTTTTATCTTTTTACTTTTGAGTTGAAGGATTCTTTCCCTTTTGCATATTTTGAGAGTCTTTGCACATGACTATGAAATTGATTTTTCTCAGTTCAGTTCAGTTGCTCAGTCATGTCCAACTCTTTGCAACCCCATGGACTGCAGCACGCCAGGCTCCCCTGTCCATCACCAACTCCCAGAGCTTACTCAAACTCATGTCCATCTAGGTGGTGATGCCATCCAACCATCTCATCCTCTGTCATTCCCTTCTTGTCCTGCCTTCAATCTTTCCCAGCATCAGGGTCTTTTCCAATGAGTCAGCTCTTCGCATCAGGTGGCCAAAGTATTGGAGTTTCATCTTCAACATCAGTCCTTCCAATGAATATTCAGGACTCATCTCCCTTAGGATGGACTGGTTTGATCTCCTTGCAGTCCAAGAGACTCTCAAGTCTTCTCCAACACCACAGTTTAAAAGCATCAATTCTTTGGCACGCAGCTTTCTTTATAGTCCAACTCTCACATCCATACATGACTACTGGAAAAACCATAGCTTTGACTAGATGGACCTTTGTTGGAAGTAATGTCTCTGCTTTTTAATATGCTGTCTAGGTTGGTCATAACTTTCCTTCCAGGGAGCAAGCATCTTTTAATTTCATGGCTGCAGTCACCATCTGCAGTGATTTATCTCAGGCTACAGCAGTTAATTGCTTGACCACTAGGCATTTTGTGCTCAGTCACTAAATTGTGTCCAACTCTTTGTGACCCCATGGACTATAGCCCGCCAGGCTCTTTTGTCCATGGGATTCTCCAGGCAAGAATACTGGAGTGAGTTGCCATTTCCTCCTCCAGGGGATCTTCCCAACCCAGGGATTTACCCACATCTCTTAAGTCTTCTGCATTGGCAGGTGTTTTTTTTTTTTTTTTTTTTATCACTAGTGCCACCTGGGAAGTCCACTGGGCATTTTACCATATTCCAGTGAACGGGAACACACACTGTTATATATAAAGTGGTGATTTAATAGCAGTTTGTATCTGTAAATAGTGATTAAATTCTTTGTTGTGGTTATTTTAGTCACTAAGTTGTGTCTCACTATTCTGCGTCGACTGTAACCCGCCGGGCTCCTCTGTCCATGGGATTTCCCAGGCAAAAATACCAGAGTGGGTTGCCATTTCCTTCTCCAAAGGATCTTCTCAACCCAGGGATCGAACCAGCATCTCCTGCATTGGCAGATAGATTCTTTACCTCTAAACCACCCAGGAAGCCAAAACAAACAAATAGAGCTATAGTAATGTGAGATATTCCTACTGAACAGTTAGCTGCCACATGAATGTGCAATAATCTTATAGTAATGCTCTTTCCATCTTTCCTAACAGTCCATAATAGTCTAGCATATTCATGCATTTTAATGCTTTACAATTATAAATTATATCCATAAAAAGTCCACTGTTTGCAATGATGTTTTCTTAGTAATTACTTTATTGTTAAATAAATAAGTGACATTTTGAGTTTCGATTCTGTTTGTACATCTTTCCAGCAGTGGTTGGGCAAGTAATTTGATTTCTGAGTTTCAAATATTTTTTAATTATAAAATAGGAATGATGGCATTTGCATCCTATGCTTTTTTTTATGTTGATTGAATGAGATAATACAGGTAAATGTGCTTAGTAATTTCTTTTAAATCTCTTTTGCTTTAGTATTTCTCAGTTGGAATATTGGTTTACTGTTTATTCCTTGAAATTAGCAATGATGTTCATAATACACCTTTACTCTCAGTCTTGTCACAGCTGGAAATCAGATGTGTTCTAAAAAGGGATTTACTGATTGTAATTTATTGCATTTGTGAGAACACTAATCTCAGAGAAGTCTGGTTTTGAAACGTAGCTTTGTCCATTGTTGGCTGTGTAAGTCTGAACCTTTGTTGATCTTCAGTCTCTCATTTGATAAACATGAATATTACCTGTATTTTGGAATTGTTGCAGTAACTAAATGAGAGCATATGTGAAAGACTTTGGCAATAAACAAACATTAGTGATTGTTTCCTATACCCCCTCACAAGTTAAAACAACTTTTAATTCTAGTTCTGGGAATTATTATTCAGTTAATATTTTCTTATTAGCTCATGATTTATTTTTTTGCTTTTCTGGATTTTTAAAAATATTTGTTTAAACCATATTATTTATTACAGTCTCACAATGAATTAGGTACTGGGCTGGCTACAGGTCATATATTTTAAAACATTTTTAATAAAAAATGTCGGAGAAGGCAATGGCACCCCACTCTGGTACTCTTGCCTGGAAAATCCCAGGGATGGGGGAGCCTAGTGGGCTGTCGTCTGTGGGGTCGCACAGAGTTGAACACGACTGAAGTGACTTAGTGGTAGTAGTGGGTAACTAAATTCTTATTTTTAAAAAATCAGAAGCAACTGCTTTAAGGATTTTAACTTGAGGGTTAAGAGTTGAAAAATTCAGTGGAATCTTCTTGATCAAGATTGAAGATGAGGAACTCAGTTATTAAAGGCCACAAACATATTTTCCATAAGCACTGTACTCCTTGTTTCTTCTGTTGGAGATTTTATATGCTTGCAGATATAATTATAGAATATAATTTTATGTTCTAATTTCTTATAAAAATATAAGTACTATTTTTCCAGTGGTCTTGAAATATAAATGATGTAAACATTGTGTAAGTTTAAAGCACACAGCTTGATGACTTGATATAGGGGTATATTGTCAAATGATCACCACAGTAAGTTGAGTTACATCATTACCTCACATAGTTGCATTTTTTTTTTCTTGTGATGAGGACTTTTAAGATCTACTCTCTAGAAGCTTTCAAATATACAACAATATTATTAACTAAAGTTGTCATGCTATATATTACATCCCTAGGACTTACTTATCTCACAACTGGAAGTTTGTACCTTTTAACTACCTGTTTACTTCATCACATATTTATTATTCTTGACTCTTTTTTCCTCCTTCTGATCTCTGAACTTTTTTCTCTGAAATCCCTTAGAAGCTGTATTCATGTTCACACTTTTTAGTTCTTTGTCTGATGACTCTCATGTAATCCCTATTTCTTTTAACTTTTAAATGATACCAGAGCACTTGCAGGGGCAACCCAAGATTTCACTACATTTTAATACATTAATTGTGCAAATAAATATTTGTGTTATGAAACTTACCAGGAAATTGAATAAGATAATGCCCTATCCCTCAAGGAGTTCTCAATCTAGAAAAATAGGTTTGCAAACAAGAGCAATGCCATGTGTAAATATTATACTAGTGGTTTAAATCAGACATAGATCCACCAAAGGGATAACTTTCATCAGGAATGCTGATGACACTGGTGCCAGACACTGAAGTGTGTTTCTTCCCCAAGTGGAAAGAAGAGACAAGGACATTCTGCTGAATACAGGATCTGGTGAACAAAGGTTCTGAAGTAGGAAAATATAAGCCTTACTTAATTCCTGGGCAACAGTGTATTTGCTTCCTATTGCTGCTATGACAAATTACCACTAGTTTAGTGACTTAACAATTTTATTTACTGTTCAAAAGGTCAGAGGTCTGCAGTCAGTTTCACACGGTTAAAATCAAGGTCACTCCTGTCCCTCTAGAGGCCACCTTCCTTCATTGGCTATGGCCTCTTCCTCTCTCTATAAGCCAGTACCTTCAAGTCTGAGTACAGTTCCTCCAGCTCTGACCCTCCTGTCGTCTTATAATGACTCATGTTATTAGAGGTGTCACAGTAGTAAAGAATCTGCCCATAGTGTGGGAGACTCAGGTACAATCCCTGGGTGGGGATCCTCTGGAGAAGGGCATGGCAACCCACTCCACTATTCTGGCCTGGAGAATTCCACAGACAGAGGAGCCTGGTGGGCTACAGTCCATGGGGTTGCAAAGAGTTGGACACGACTGAGTGACTAACACTACTACTACTACCTTGAGATTAGGTGATGCAGGATAATCTTCCCCATCTCAAGATCCTTAATTTAATTACATCTGCAAAATCCTTTTGCCATGCAAGTTTACATATTCACAATGGGTATTAGGATGTGAACATGTTTGGGTGGTTATTATCCAGCCTACCATGATCAGTAGTCTAGAGTTTAAGGTATATAATAGCAATAGCGAGTTAAAAAAGAAAAATGGCAATTGAAAAAAAAGGAAATGGCAATCCACTCCAGTATTCTTGCCTGGAGAATTCCATGGACAGAGGAGACTGGCAAGGCTATAGTCCATGGGGTCACAAAGAGTTGGAAATGACTGAGAATTTAATTTTGAAAAACCTTGAAGTTGTGTTAAGGAGTTTGGAATTTCATCTGTGGGCCTGCATTTTTTATTCTTATAAAAGTTAAAAATATTGGATGCTCACTTCGCTGTGCACACACTCAGAATCCAAATACAATTAGATGGATGGGCACAGAACCCTTGAACCCCATCTGTGGAGTGCTTAGGCCTAAAAAGAAGAACCAGGAAAGGAACACAGTCAAACCTGTTTCAGAAATATAGGGATGTAGTTGTACCAGAGAGATACTGATGAGATCCACATTTAAAATATTTAAATTTTTAAAATGATCATGGGAACAGAGAGGAAATTGATTTGAAAAACTTTTAAGAGGTAGAATAAATAGGCTGTGGAGATTTTCTTTGGAGGGATTAAAAGAAGCCAGAGGAGGCTGAAGCAACCTTTGACATGTTTATGAAAATGATCCTACTGTACATTTCCTACTGAAATTTTTTCCTGCTTCGTGCTGACTTCTGGAGTATATCTGAAATCAAATGCAACTTTCTGTTCAAACATGTTGTTTGCCAGCTAATTAATATCTCCTCTTAGTAGGGTCACTGTATGACAAATAGTCCCAACTAGGCCAATGATTTTTAGGACCATTTTTAAAATATTAAGTCAAATTTACTTTAAAACACCAAGCTAAAATTTTTATTTCTTTAAATCTTCTGAGGCCAAAGGTATAATCGCTTCACTAATACAGTTACTTAAACCAAAGGTGAGAAAGAATTCAAAATTACTTTTGAAGAGAGACAGAAAGCCTCAAGTTTCTTGTGGTTCTGGATTTATACTGCCAATTTGAAGATTGAATCAACACTGGCAGTGACTCACATTATTTTCAGTGCATGGGGATGATGAAAGAAAATTCAGCACATGAGAGGAAGAAAAGAAAACCCCCTTCATGGACAGACAGTTTTTTCTTATTGCTACTTAAGACTGTAGTAGTCCAGAAAGTCCCCCGGTAGATAGAGTGTGCTGGGGTGGTCAACAAAGCCCTCTTTAATTCCCATTTCATGAACTGGCCCATAGGACCTTGCCCTGGTGTTAGTGCAGAGGGGAGTGAAAAGATCTTTTCCAGTGCAAGACAGACTTTGGTGAGTCTGGGTTCTTAGGACCCTCCGGGAGAGGATCCTTCTGGTACCCTGGCGGTAGCCTTTGCTGGTACCTCCGTTAGCCTCAGCTTTCCCAGAGCACTTTTAAGAGTAAAAGGGGACCCTATTAATAATTACATTAAGTCAACAAACGTAAATTGAAACTCTCCCAGGCAAACTGGAGTACCCACGTTATTGGGCACTGCTCCAGTGTCCTGGAAAACAAAACTTTAAAATCATTTTTCATGCCTCTCTTGACTAGGATGATATCTTTTTTGCCTCTTAAGTCAATTATCCATCTTAAGAATTCTTTCTACAAAATTCACGTGACTTATCCTTTACTACATGAATTCAAGACCTGTTCATCTCAGCTGGATTATTATTATTAAAAGTCCATTTATCTGTAAGGAGTCTCCTTCCTATCCTAGCACCTTCTCATCAGATTTGCAGGTGAGTACGACACTAGTTGGGCTTCCCTGGTGGCTCTGATGGTAAAGAATCCACCTGCAGGAGATCTGGGTTCGATCCCTGGATTGGGAAGATCCCCTGAAGGAGGACATGGCAACCCACTCCGGTATTCTTGCCTGGAGAATCCCCATGGACAGAGGAGCCTGGTGGGCTACAGTCCGTGGGGTCACAGAGAGTCTGACATGACTGAGCAGCTAAGCACAGCACCACAGCATGGCACCAGTTTACTCAAGCTGTTCATTCTACTTAAGAACTCAGAGTAGTTTCTCATTGTTTGAGGTCAAGCCAATGTTTCTTTGCTATTTAAGACCCCTTGCTTTTCCGGTTAGTGTCAGTTTCCCCGCTCGTCACACAGACCCACGTTAGATGCCCTCTCTTTCCCCTTCCGTCCTAGTCGGTGACCTCTGTATAAGTCAGCTCAGCACCTGCCTTCTTGATGGTCTAGCTCCAGTCACTTTCGTCCATCCCGTCTTTTTCTGTCTTCCGATTTTAGACTTTTCTCAAAGACTAAGTGCTCACATTTCAAATTTGATTATACAATTTAGTGTATTATATTTGGTAATTGAAGGATTAAGACTCAAGTGCCTTCAGGGCCCGTGAGATAGTTGTAAACTGAAGCTGGCAGAATGACAAACAGTAGGTATTGAGTGCCTGGATAATCCTATGGGTGGAGCAGCCTGGCGAACTACAGTCCGTGGGGTCGCAGAGAGTTGGACACAACTGAGCAACTGAGCGCTCACACACATGGTGATTGCTAGTAATAGTAGTGCTCACCCATGTACAGGTCCATGGCCTTTCAAATCGCTATGGAAGTGATACAAAATGGTCAAGCAGAATACCTTCACAAACTGTGCAATTGACGCCCTAAATACTTTTACATATACTTCATAGTTCAAGTAATACACCATTTCCTGTACATCTTCTTAGCCATAATTCCTAGACTATTAATAAGGTACACATCGTGCATTGTATATAAGTGCTTGTGAAATTGAAAAGTTATGGCTTTAACAAATTTATTGGGAAAGTAAAACTTTTCCAAAAAGTTGAGTATTAAATAAGCTATGAGGATATATTGTACAACGCAGGAAATATAGCTGATATTTCATAGTAACTATAAATGGAGTATAACCTTTAGAGTTGTGAATCATTTTGTTGTACACTTGAAACATATAATGTTGTAAATCATCTATTCCTCAATTAAAATAAATAAATAAAATGTGACTATTCTCTTGCTTCCCAGGCCTGAGGCTTGGAGGATTACCATAGATATCTAGTGCTTCCTGTTCCCAAATCAGCCCTCTTGTCAACTTCATAGTGGGCTGGGCCCTGATTTTCTCCTGCTGTGGAGATTGGTGTGGTGGATCTGCTTTGGCTTCCAGGCAAGAAGGAAATGATGTCAAGCTGTCTAGCCTCAGCCAAGAGGCATGCTGAGAGTTGAAACAGAGCTATAAATAGGACTAGAAGAAGGGGCAGTAGGAAGCTATAGAGGAAGTACTAGAAATGCAGATCATACAATGCAGCTGAAAGAATGACCCACAAACAAATGGGACCTAATTAAAATTAAAAGCTTCTGCACAACAAAGGGAACTATAAGCAAGGTGAAAAGACAGCTTTCAGAATGGGAGAAAATCATAGCAAACGAAGCAACGGACAAAGAATTAATCTCAAAAATATACAAGCAACTCCTGCAGCTCAATTCCAGAAAAATAAATGACCCAATCAAAAAGTGGGCCAAAGAACTAAACAGACACTTCTCCAAAGAAGACATACAGATGGCTAACAAACACATGAAAAGATGCTCAACTTCACTCATTATCAGAGAAATGCAAATCAAAACCACAATGAGGTACCGTTTCACGCCCGTCAGAATGGCTGCTATCCAAAAGTCTACAAGCAATAAATGCTGGAGAGGGTGTGGAGAAAAGGAAACCCTCTTACACTGTTGGTGGGAACGCAAACTAGTACAGCCACTATGGAGAACAGTGTGGAGATTCCTCAAAAAACTGGGAATAGAACTGCCATATGACCCAGCAATCCCACTGCTGGGCATACACACCGAGGAAACCAGAATTGAAAGAGACATGTGTACCCCAGTGTTCATCGCAGCACTGTTTATAATAGCCAGGACATGGAAGCAACCTAGATGTCCATCAGCAGATGAATGGATAAGGAAGCTGTGGTACATATACACAATGGAATATTACTCAGCCATTAAAAAGAATACATTCAAATCAGTTCTAATGAGGTGAATGAAACTGGAGCCTATTATACAGAGTGAAGTAAGCCAGAAAGAAAAACACCAATACAGTATACTAACACATATATATGGTATTTAGTTAATCGGTAAAGATAACCCTGTATGTGAGATTTTCCAGGCAAGAGTACTGGAGTGGGGTGCCATTGCCTTTTCCAGACATCAAAAGAGACACAGATCAATAGAACAGTATTATGGACTCTATGGGAGAGGGCGAGGGCAGGATGATATGGGAGAATGGCATTGAAGCATGTAAATTATCATATGTGAAACGAATTGCCAGTCCAGGTTCGATGCATGATACAGGGTACTCGGGGCTGGTGCACCGGGATGACCCGGAGGGACGGGATGGGGAGGGAGGTGGGAGGGGGGTTCTGGAAGGGGAAAACATGTACACCCATGGTGGATTCATGTCAGTGTATGGCAAAACAAATACAATATTTTAAAGTTAAAAAATAGATAAACTAATTTAAAATTAAAAAAAAATAAAGAAGTGTGGAAATAGAATTGGTGCAGTTTTGCGGTGTGTTGGCATCATCTGAAGGAGAGTGGTTATTCCAATAAGGTGTTTATTGATTGGTTGGCCCTCAGAGGCATGTTTATTAGAACTTTCTTTGTTGGCCAGAAGTGATGGATTGGCTTAAAGAACCAGTCAGTTTACTGAAGCAGGTTACCAGTTGAACAGATTTAGATTAGTTATTTTGGTTATTGGTTTCCCTGGCTACAAAGTGATCAATCTTGTCCTTGGACCATGGTAATTTTTTTTCTCCTGAAGTGGAATGGGAATGCATCCAAATTTAGAACAGAGAGAAGATCATCAGCTTTAAACTGGTCCTTTTTCAGGGAAACCTTTCAGAAAATACATAGGAGAAGGTTCAATTGGTCTGATCCCACATAATGTAGCTGTTGTCACAAAGCAGATTAACACACTCAATAAAGACTTCATTCCTACTGTTTCTAAGGAACCAGAGTCCATAGACTAGTCTTTCAATAGGTATATGAGTACTCTAATGCCCAGTAATGAGCAAGGGTCAGTGAACTTTATAAAGGGTCATATGTAAATATTTTAGATTTTGGGTCATGTGTTCTGTCTGTGTTGCAGCTACTCAGTTCTGCTATGGTACTGCTACTGCCAGAGTATCCATATGCATATGTAAACAGATGCATGTGACCAGATTTGGTCTACAGTAGCTGCATTTGGCAGGGTTTCCCTGGTGGCTCAGTGGTAAAGAATCCACCTCCAGTGCAGCAGACTCAGGAGACACAGGTTCAATCACCTGAAGAAGGAAATGGCAACCCACTCCAGTATTCTTGCCTGGGAAATCCCATGGATAGGAGCTGGGCAGGGGTCACAAGAGAGTTGGACACAATTTAGCAACTAAACAACAACAACAACGCAACTGTATTTGGCACCGAGGCTAGTTTGCTGACCCTGATATAGAACAAGTACATCCACTGTGAGGGATCCAAACACCAAAATATCTGAGCCCTTCTGTCTGACAGAGAGTATATAAATACTAAATAGCTGCTGACTGGCTGACTTCTGATATCCTGTCTAGCTGAATGTCATTGATTCTCGGCCAGGTTGGGCATCTCATTGAGAAATAGTTGGGATAGGGCAGGGGCTGGAGTAAAGACTCCAGCTTGGAGTCTTTTTGGGCCCCAAAAGCCTCCACTGTCCCATTTCTAATGGGCCACCGGTGCTTCATGCTACAGTTGCCACCTACCACCACACGCTGCCCTGATATTTGCTGGTCCCTGCTACACAGCTAATGGTGCTGTGTCTACAGGCTACTGCTCTTCTTCTGGCATCTGTTATATCTACTCCCGGTAAAGAGATTGTGCCCTTTGATATCTGTTAGCTCTGCCATCTGACGTTACAGCGATTGGCTTCAAATCATTTTTTTAGGTTTTTTGGAGGCTGGAGGATGACCTTGTCCTTTTAACTTCCTCCATGAATCTTCCCAGGTCAAAGGGTGACTTAAATGACAGTGTCCATGGGGCCTGACCATCCATTGTGAAATAACCTTGACATCTTTCTCCAGGGTACCCAGAGATCTTCTTGAAAATAGGACATCTTTTGTCCTGGCCATGCCTTTTCAGCATTTTTGGAAGTAGTCATGGAGTTAGCCAACCAGAGCAGACTCTTCAGTAAAGCACTTTAAAAAATCCCTCTATCCTTTTCTAGGGAGAATCAGTAATTCATATAAGCAAATCTCTTGACTGTGGCTTGTGTATCTTAAGTTCTTTATAAATCAACAATCAGGAATATACATATATGACAGCTCACAGAGCTTTCTGGAATTAATTGAACTCTACTATTGCTTTCATTCATTTGAGGGTCAGGAAAATAGTAATATTTCAGGCTATAATAACAGATATAGTCCACGAAGAAACAAACTTTGTAGTCAAGAGAGTCTTCTGGTGCTTTTTGTTAAATGGCCTATTCAGGGTTTCTTTTAACAAATGATATCTAGTCAGCGCAGAAAAATAAGGATAAAAATTTGTTATCACAGTACTAATTTAACTTTATAATCGTAATTAAGAAGTTATGGAAATTAGGACTAAATTTTTTTCCCTCCTTACATCATCCTTCTATAGTATTATCCAAAAATAGAAAAAAGATAAACATATACTTATTAGAAACAATAACAGAAAGTATAATTTTTGATTCTCGAATTTGATCTGATATTACAGAATGCTTTTGAAATTCATCATTAAAAGTTGGAAGAAGAGCAGTAATTGTGAAAGAGATGGAGAATGAAAAAATGTTATTTTTGTTTGATATTTAAATCAATTATAAAGTTAAATTATTCAAATATTATAAAAGTGATATAGAACTAGGATAAAAAAACTAGATATACTAGCCTGAAAAATATACCCTAGTATGTGCATGTATATGTGTGTGTATATTTATGAATTTAATATACAGTATACATAGTATCACAAGCGAGAAATGAAAAATTTGCCCAATAAATGGGGCTGAGTACTTTTGTTGAGTATATGAGTTAGGCTAAAGACAAACTTGTTTTATATACGTACATGTATAGTCTATGGGGTCACACAGAGTCGGACACGACTGAAGTGACTTAGCAGCAGCAGCATAGTCACATATAGGAACTTCAAATATAGTATCTTACCGGGAGTCTTATTTCATCCCCATATAAATTTTATTTGGTCTAGTCTTATAAGAACGTTGTACTCCTCAATGTCATTCAGAGGTCTAGGGTTTGTTTCATCAAGTTACTCTGTCATATTCTGGGACATTGTCCGTCTTCTCAATGGTTGAAGCTAGGTTTCTGGTGCATCTTCATCCCAGCTTGTGATGAAGGGGAGGGGATTTGTGATGAAGGGGAGGGTATTTGTGATGAATGGGAGGGAGAGTAAATGTGAGGCAAGGGATATCCTATTAAGCACAGGACACAGAAGGTGCACATAATCTATTCGTACACGTTCTGTTAATGCAGATCTGATCACTTGGCCCTGTCTACTTGTGTGAATGGTTAGGAAATGTAGTCTCCAGCTGGGTAACTGTGGGCTCAGCCACAACTCAGGGGGAGAAAGAGCTCCAATATTATCAGAAAGAGAGATTATATACTGGAGAGAGTTAACAGTCTGGGCCATAGTAGTTATATGAAAATAAAACATCAATCTAGATCCTCATCTTTTACCATGCCGCTGCTGCTGCCAAGTCGCTTCAGTCGTGTCTGACTCTGTGCGACCCCATAGATGGCAGCCTACCAGGCTCCCCTGTCCCTGGGATTCTCCAGGCAAGAACACTGGAGTGGGTTGCCATTTCCTTTTCCAATGCATGAAAGTGAAAAGTGAAAGTGAAGTCGCTCAGTCGTGTCCGACTCTTCGCGACCCCATGGACTGCAGCCTACCAGGCTCCTCAATCCATGGGATTTTCCAGGCAAGAGGACTAGAGTGGGGTGCCATTGCGTACTCCACATCTTTTACCATACTTTGAAATAATTCCAAGTCGATATATATAGTCAAACCATATGATAAGCGTCCAAAATTGTTAGCATAGCATAGCACCTGGCAAATTTGGTAAACAAAATAGATCAAAGACAGTTCACAGAATAAAAAGTACAAATGACTAATAAGGATTTCTCATATCTTTAATGTTATGATAAAAAAGAAATGTAAGTTTGAAAGTGAGAAATCATTTTCACTAAATTAGGAAATACTTTATAAAATATTCAGACCTTGGCTAGGGTAAGTTGAAGAATATAAACTGCCAGAGCCAGTGTGCGTCAGGAGCCTTGATACATGTTCATATTCTCTGTGATCCAGAAATTTCATTTTCAGGAGCCTTTCTAGAAAGAAAAATCAGATTGAGAACAAAGCATTATTTAAAATCATACACACATAAAATTGGAAACCATATAAATGTCTAAAAACATTTTGGGGAAAGTGACTAAATGGTTATATATACAGAATGTAGTATTATGCATGATTAAAATAGTTTATAGTGTTAACAATATGGGATCTGATGAGATGTTAAGTAAAAATATTAGGATTTAAAATGATCAGGAATTGAATTTAAATAACATTTTTAAAAAAGCATAGGAAAGATCCTGGAAGTAAATATGTTAAATGTTTCTGGGTGTCCTCTGTTATTCTTTTGCTACATCTTGGCTTCTTTATTAGCATCTCTACATTTATTAATCAAAAAGTTTCTTTACTTACTCCTCCCTCCTCCCATTGGATGATCTAGGAGAAAAGGTACATACCTGTCGGTAAGGTATATAGCGCCTGGCCCAGTGTAGGTAATGCATATTGATTGGGTAACATTGGATGATGGGCCTTGAGATGACCTAATTTTATTTTTCACCATGGACCAGCAATATTTATATAATCAGAAAAAGAAGACAAATTTTGTGTTAGAAAAAGTTTATGTTAGCGATTTTCTTTAGTAATCAGCCTAGTTTTCTAATGGTTGAATGGGAAGCAGAGTGATTAAAATCTAGATTAATGTAGAAGTGAAAAAAAATGTATTCTTTGTAATAGAGAGGATTCTGTCCATTTTCCCACTGCCATTCCCTTGTATGGCCTTGTGATTGTGTTTTTCTACCTTGTGAAAGTAGAATCTGTGCAGTGTTACATGTGCACCTATGGAAATAAAACATATTCGGTCAAGTCGTGCGGATTGCTTAATACGATTTGCTATCTTGGCTCCTCTGCAGGTACTCTTGGTTGGCTGCAGTTAAACAAAGAATACTATATTTGGAGAAAAGTATTGTAATGGGACCTGATTTCATTTTTCCCTTTTCCTCCCACCTCCTCCCCTTAAGATTAAATATTAATATGTATTGTAGTTGGGGGCAATTTAAGTCTTTTAAAGTTGGGTCAGCTGAAACTTCCCATGTAATATTTGTTACCATTCTCTTAAATGTGCCAGTTAAAAAGATTTGACAGAAAAGCAGTAACTCAAAAAAAAGTACCGTTTCCTTTTGGCTTGTGTGAAATGGATATTTTACCTATCTGCTCAAATATTTGGAAATTGTCAAATGAGGTTTTCTAATGACGTGGCATATGGGGTAGAAAATTCTGGAAAAGTCAGCTAGAGGCTAATTTTCCAGACCGTAAATCATATATGTTGAATTGTGGATGTCTAGAAACACATTGTCTCTGTTTATCACCAGTGTATGTAAGATAATCTGAAACTAGAAGCAGTATGTAACATAAATAAAGTAGAGCGTTTTCATTTGGAACAATGCTGACAGAATAAAGGTGGAAGGAAGAAAATTTTGATAAAATTTAACTGATTCTGCCTTAGAAAAGTGAGGAATATGCCTTCAGATTTAAACCTGAGTGTAAATAGGTGCATTTTTCTTAGAGATGAGTATCGATGGAAGCAAATGTACCTTTGCTTTCTGCACTTAGTTAAGTCCGTTAATAAATGAACACCACCTGTTAAGGTAATTGGTGTTTTCTGAACTGAAGAAGCCTGTGTGTGGCATCTAACAAGTCAGGTTTAAGAAAAAGATGTCAGCGACTTAAGACCTAGGTCACGTGACTTCGTCAGTTCACCAGTCCTAGAAGCTGCGGATCAGATTTCAACTCCAGGCAGTCCTCTCAGCCATGTGGATTTAGCCAAATCAGAAGCAAACCCACACTTCAGAAAATGTTAGGAGCTGCCCTCGGCTCTCCGTGGGACCTCTGGATCTGGAGCTGTGTTTTACATCAGAGCATATCGACCAAATGGAATTTTAGTGTTTTGTTGTTGTTTTGATCGTTTCATCCAGACTTCGTCAGATTTGCCAGGCGAGATGGGGGCTGGAGCTCTCGCCATCTGTGTGAGTACAGGCCGCCTCTGTCTCGGTGGACGCTGCCAGGGCCCAGGAGAGGCCTCTGCCCTCCTGGTTTGGAGGAGATGTCTGTGTGACTTTGTTTTTCCTTGTTAGGAGGTGTGGGGAGATTTGTTAAGTTAAATTCCTAACTATTCACGTGGACATTCAGGAGTATTTGGGGGTGGTATCTGTATTTTTGTCCACTTTCCTTATCCACATGAAGGAAGATGTGTGCTGAGTTTACTCAGTTAAGTAAACTTACATACTGTATGTAGATCACTCTTCAGTGTTTTAGACTTTTTTGTTCTGAGTTAAGTATGAGTTAAATTGTAGTTATTGGAAATATCTTGTGCCTAGATTGAGAGCAAATTAAAAGAATTAAAATAACCGTCAATTTCTTTGCTTCCAAGACTGTATGTAACATTTTTCTATTTCACATTTTTGTTTTCATTTAGTAATTCTAGAATTTTTGTTTTAGCATGGTTGCTAAAAGTGATGGTAAAAGATCTAAGTTGATAAACGTATGTAAATCCTTAACCAACCATATAAACTTCTGGTTATAATACAGTAGCAGTAATAAGTAACACTGATATAAAATCCGTGGAGAAAGGTGTGTATTTCTAGGGCTGAAATTCATGAATTTTCAAAAAAAGCAGTTCTCTCGGTGCTTACGTGTAACCTTTTGCAATAACCCAATATATCTACAATTACATAAATCACAGAATGCTGTAATTAAATCTTTTTAATTAATACACAGAAAATACATCAATCTCAAATTGGTACTGTATTCCAAGGGGCATTTTATTTGTCCTGGAGGTTTACTAAATGAGAAATATCTTACTCTGTATTGTCATCTTTAACTGCTCTGTAGTGTTCCATCACATTTCGATCAGCTCCTGTGAAGTGTCAGAATGAACTGTATTTTTGTTGTAGTTCTGGTGGCATCCTAAAATACCTAGAAACATCTGGGAAATTTTTGACACGTAGGCCCAGAATGGCCACCAGATGGTGCACTAGCCCCACGGATTGAATTTGCTTAGTAAAACTGTAGGATAACTTCCTGGTTTTCAGCTCAGAACTTCTCAGCATCCTGTGTTCCTGTCTTCCTAACTCTTTTCCTTTCAGCCCCAATGCTTGGATGCCTGTAGCATCTAGGTGTGCAGCTGGTAATCTTTTTATCACTCCAAAGAGTTTCCTTCAAGATCGTATTTTTCTTTGTGGAAAATACTGAGCTTATATTTGACTACAGACACAGGTCTGCATTTTTCCACCTTATGAAAGAAAGACTTTAAAGCTGGAAATGGGTAGAGTGAAGCAGCAGGTTGACCTATTAGTCCTGACATTTGCAGACATCTGATTGTTTGATTGGATCTTTGCTACTTGCTCCTAGTCTGCATATATTGGTCTCTACCTTGACTGAAATGCAGACTAACCCATGTATGAAATTTCATATTTTTCCTTAATTTATATCCAAAACATATACAAAATTTCATTTAAGGTTAATATAGAAGTCATACAATTTAAGAGATTATTCGCTCCCAGGAGAAATAATTGTTAATCATTCCTACTTTTTAACTTTAGCTTGGTCTTTGTGCTGTGTCCCAATTTTACTATAGGAGGAAGCACATTTTTAGGAATGGAAGCATAATATTTATGGAAAAAAGGCTATTGAAGATCAAAACACTTATTTATGTTTGTGACAGAAAAGTGAGAACTTTAAGTAAACATAAATGAATGCATGTGGGCTCATAAACTTAATAGTTTGGAACTTTGCTACTTAGACATATGTGTAGTAACTGCTCAGTATCCTGTTACTGAAGACAGTTGTTCTTCAGACAAAATAATTGAGTACCAAATGTTTGTAAAGTGTGTGTATGGGTGTGTGTGCATGAATTCTTGAAGTAGGAAGACAGGTTTAAAGATTTTAAATTCCTAGTTCTATTGACTTTCTCGTCCTCATTTCCTTTGATTTTTTTCTGTTTCCCAAATTGCTAGTGCTGTTAGTAAAACTGTAATGGACTCACAAACTTACTTAAATTACATAGACGAGGTTGATTCTTTACTTTAACGTACTTACTTACTTTTCCTCAATAATCACTCCCAGGCAGAACAGGTAACGTACTTGCCAACTGGTGTTATCTTCAGTTCAGTTCAGTCGCTCAGTCGTGTCCAACTCTTTGCGACCCCATGAACCGCTGCATGCCAGGCCTCCCTATCCATCACCGACTCCCTGAGTCCACCCAAACCCATGTCCATCGAGTCGGTGATACCATCCAACCATCTCATCCTCTGTTGTCCCCTTCTCCTCCTGCCCTCAATCTTTTCCAGCATCAGGGTCTTTTCAAATGAGTCAGCTCTTGGCATCAGATGGCCAAGGTATTGGAGTTTCAGCTTCAGCATCAGTCCTTCCAATGAATATCCAGGACTGATTTCCTTTAGGATGGACTGGCTGGATCTCCTTGCAGTCCAAGGGACTCTCAAGAGTCTTCTCTAACACCACAGTTCAAAAGCATCAGTGCTCAGTGCTCAGCTTTCTTTATAGTCCAACTCTCACATCCATCCATAACCACTGGAAAAACCATAGGCTTGACTAGACGGACCTTTGTTGACAAAGTAATGTCTCCGCTTTTCAATATGCTGTCTCGGTTGGTCATAACTTTCCTTCCAAGGAGTAAGCGTCTTTTAATTTCATGGCTGCAGTCACCATCTGCAGTGATTTTGGAGCCCAAAAAAATAAAGTTTGACACTGTTTCCACAGTTTCCCTATCTATTTGCCATGAGCTGATGGGACCGGATGCTATGATCTTAGTTTCCTGAATGTTGAGCTTTAAGCCAACGTTTTCGCTCTCCTCTTTCACTTTCATCAAGAGGCTCTTTAGTTCCTCTTCACTTTCTGCCATAAGGGTGGTGTCATCTGCATATCTGAGGTTATTGATATTTCTCCCAGCAATCTTGATTCCAGCTTGTGCTTCTTCCAGCCCAGTGTTTCTCATGATGTACTCTGCATATAAGTTAAATAAGCAGGGTGACAATATACAGCCTTGGCGTATTCCTTTTCCTATTTGGAACCAGTCTGTTGTTCCATGTCCAGTTCTGACTATTGCTTCCTGACCTGCATACAGATTTCTCAAGAGGCAGGTTAGGTGGTCTGGTATTCCCATCTCTTTCAGAATTTTCCACAGTTTATTGTGATCCACACAGTCAAAGGCTTTGGCATAGTCAATAAAGCAAAAGTAGATGTTTTTCTGGAACTCTCTTGCTTTTTCGATGATCCAGCAGATGTTGGCAATTTGATCTCTGGTTCCTCTGCCTTTTCTAAAACCAGCTTGAACATCTGGAAGTTCACGGTTCACGTATTGCTGAAGCCTGGCTTGGAGAATTTTGAGCATTGCTTTACTAGCGTGTGAGATGACTGCAATTGTGCGGTAGTTTGAGCATTCTTTGGCACTGCCTTTCTTTGGGATTGGAATGAAAACTGACCTTTTCCAGTCCTATGGCCACTGCTGAGTTTTCCAAATTTGCTGCATATTGAGTGCAGCACTTTCACATCTTTCAGGATTTGAAATAGTGTGTTATCTTAGTTTCTTCTAGTTTTTAATACACTTTTGGATGACTCAAGCCTTCTCAGGTGAATCCTGAGTCTTTCAGATTTCCTGCCCTTCCAGTTGTTCTGTCCAAGGTGCCATGTGGTCATTTTGAGGATAGGTGGGCTGAGACTGGGGAGTGGATGTTCTAGTGGATGAATAAAGGAGGGGGCTTGAGTGCCTATGTGTAGGTTCTTATACTCTTGACTATTCTGCTATGTGAGTGAGTTTAGGGACCAAGTCAGTGACTGGTGAATTTGGGTCTCAGTTCTCTTAGTATTGTCAGGCCCCAGCTATCATTCTGTCCTGACTTTGCCCCAACTCTTGGTGGTGCTGGCTACAATTTGAGAGGTATCCCAGGCTTTATAGCCTTTGGCCGTAATGTGGGCACATCCACTCCTGTAGCTTCACCATCTGGTGCTATCAGCTACCTTATTAGACACATAACGCAGACAGACCACAGTACAAAAAGGCTCATGGACCAAATCAGGATACTCTTGTTGTAGATTTTTTGCACCAACCTAAGACACAGCACAAAGCAAGGGGGAAATGATGAGGTAGGTTTACCTACTTGTAATGGGTTTATATGGGACCAAAAGACCACACTCCCCAAATCCTGTGTTACATAATGTTCATCTTTCCTATCTTTCTTGCCTTCTTGGCCATATCAACCTTCTTTGACCGTGGTACATTTTTGAAGACCAGTATTGAGTGTGAGCCGGCTCAGCAGATGGAGTGTATCTGGAGCCAGCACAACTTTCTCTGTCATCAGGGCAGGTGTGCCTGGGTATAATTGTAACTTGCTAAGACACCACTGCTCAGCTATGAATTTTTATGTGCATATCTCAGGCAGAAAGCACATGAGGCCAGAATGGGTAAAATCAATGGGCAACTTAGTAAAGACATAAATATTTGGTGTCTCATAAATGTCAGGTGCTTAACTTGATTCTTTCGTCTCTTCTTAATCATCTTCATCTTTTATCTATGTAGAATATATCTACCAAGCTATCCTATATCCTTATGTACTGTCAACACTTAGTTCTATATGTTCTCCTTACTGTTTCTCTTGTTCTCAATTTAGCTGAACCAAATCTTCCTAAATAATTCAGCAAATAAGTATTATATAAGAGCAGTGTTTCAAGACCATCAGAGATATCCTCTTGGTAGTTTCTAGTTTGATTATGTGGTACCAGTTTCCTCCCATGTGGACTACATTTAGGTTTCTTAAATGCCATAATGAATTTCTTAATTTTTTTAAGCTTTATTTGAGATTTTTGAAAAGCATGGGCTTTGTTTGGAGCCTGGCATACCTGAGTTGAAATATTGGTTATGTTACTCTATTCTGATCTCAGACATTATTGAGCAGTATGCTACCTTGATAGTAGATTTTGGGGACTATTTGACCATCTGTTTAACTTCTTAGCATAATTTCTGTCATCTAGTAGGCAATCCTGGTGGCTCAGATGGTAAAGAATCCACCTGCAATGCTGGAGACCTGGGTTTGATCCCTGGGTTGGGAAAATCACCTGGAGGAGGGCATAGCAACCCATTCCAGTATTCTTACCTGGAGAATCTTCACAAACAGAGGAACCTGGCGGGCTACAGTCCGTGGGGTCTCAAAGAGTTGGACACAACTGAGCAACTAAGCACAGCACAACAGCACAGTAGGCAACAGTTTGGACAGAAGCGATCATGTCTTATTTGCATTACTTGCTTTTTGCTCAGGACTGGGCAGTAGTAGTTGTTCAACAAACATTTGCACAGGACAGATAAGTCATGGCCTAGGTTTTGCAGTTTCTTGGATATATTTTATTTTTGAAGACCTTTAAGAATTTGAGAGTGTATCTGCAAAGGTGTCTGTCTTCTTGGTGGTATTTTTTTGTGTGTAAATGCAGTTTTCTATTAATAAGAATTAGCAAGACAATTATAAATGTTTTGTACTTTTAACTGTTTGAGTCTCCAATTGAATATTTTAGGAATTCTTACTGTGAAGTTACGTGTAGTCAGAAGATCCCACACATCCATTCCATCTCAGATGATGTTCTGTCTGGTGAGTGCATAGCTTTCCCTCAGGTGGGCATGTAATCTGCTTCGATCAAGGTAATTAGCACTGCATGTTCCAGTAGATAAACCTTGAAATCTCAGTAGCTTGGGGCATGAAAATTAATTTGTAGATTACTCAGAGTCTCATGCAAGTTATCAGAATCTCTCTCCCATCTGGTGTCTCTGGTATATAGGCTTCCTCCATTCTGTGATCTGTTTATTATCTTAGCATATTAGCATGTGTCCCCTAAGTTATATTAGGGAAAGAAATGGAGGAGGCACACATGCTTTTTATCTGCCTTACTCTGGAAGTGACTCATTATTCTTCTCATGATTCATTGCTTTGAACTAGTCACATGTTCCCACCTAAATGCAAAGATAGTTGGGACATGTGTAAACAAACAGTCTCCCTGGCTGTAACCTAAATTGCTCAAACCAAACAAAGAGAAGGACATATGTTCCATGATTAGGGTAGCAGTCTTTCTCCCACTTCCTACTGAATGTGATCAATGAATTAAGTACACCAAGTACTGCTGGCAGATATGAAGAGAGAAAGCAGCCTAAAGATCTGCTTTTAGTTAATTGATCAATAAATGGCAAGTAGTGGTGACATTCACGAACCATTGCATCTACCAAGTTAGGCTTCCATTCCTTTCAACTCCTTAGTGGTATTTTAATGTGTTAGTAAATGTCATTATTATTTTAGCTAGTTCAAGCTGGAATTTCAGTTGCTTGCATCAGAAGCAACTAATACACCTCGTCATTTGGTGGCTTACTGTTCTGTGGTTTGGGGCAGCTCATCATGCATTGGAATGAGGCAGGATTTGAAAGGCGGGAGACATGGCTTTGACTCTTGGCTCAGCCACTTCCTGGCTTGCCCAACATGACCCTGAGCAAGATGTTTAACCTCTCACTTTCCATCTGTCACAAGGGGGTACTAGTAGTTGAACTGGATTGTTGTGAGAAACCAAACAAACACTAATGTGAAAATACATTGTGAACAGTACAGCATCATAAAATATTATCTTTGTTACATGGCTATCTGCTTGCCTTAAGGTAGTTTCCTTAATAGTATCATTATCTGTTTTAAATAATATAAAAGGAACTCTATAATCTGAAGGGATTATTTGTATTATTGGATTTAGATCAAATTTCAAACAGGATTAAACATTTAACTGTTTTTTTAAGCAATAAGCCAAATACTGAAGAAGACTAGATTTATAATCAAACAAAGATGTGTCTGTCTTCACATTTGAATTGTGTTGCAAGGAGAATTTTCATCTTTGCCCTTCAGAATCAGAAGTCAAACAAAATAGGTCAATAACAGAGTGATAGATAAATGTATCTACTCAGTGTGGATAAAGTCAGTAGTATCTAGGTTATTTCAGGGTTTGTTTTTTTGAAGAATGGTTGGCTGTGTGGATGGGTTTAATTTGTTAATACCTGTGCAGAAGATTTGGGGGAAATTTTAGTTTCAGTGGTGGAAAGTGCAAACTAGCATGAAAGAATTAGGCCTTATTAAGTAGGGAAGACTATTCTATAATGCTAACTTTGATTAATTCTGTTTCATATCTTAAAGCTGACTTAGGGAAACTAAATTTCAGAGAAGAAGCTCGTGTCCAGTAGTTTCTGAAATAGAGATCATAAGAAAGCATATTTGAGTTGTTCTCTGTAACGATGAATTGACAATAGTTGATGAACAGGTAGTACAGCAAGTCATAGCATGATTGTTTGTGTGTCATATAATTAAATATAAGTTTATATAGGTAACAGGCAGTTTGGAGATTTTTGTTTAAATTTATCATTCAAAATGAATGTTTTATGGAAAGATATTCTATATTATTTTATTTTATGACAGTTCTGAATTGTTACAGTTACTCCTTTAAGACTAAGTTGGGAGAGTTTAGCATATCAGATATTAAAATAACAAGTGTCAGGATACATTTAACAGGAGGCTTCCTGTGTGCTGTTTTCAGTCTTGCATGAATTCTGTGTTCCTTAACAGCACCTGAATACAGGTGCCAGAGAGCTGGCAAGCCGGCTTTCGGGGATAATAGAAATTCATGTATCTCATTCGTATGGAAATTCCATACGGTGAACAGCAGCCATTTACAAGTCTCCTCCTTTCTGATATGTAAATTTACTTTTACAACCCCCTTCTCGAGAATAATTCTAGCCTCGGCTTTCTAGATGACTTGTTAGATCTTTGATCCCTATCTCTGCTAAAAAGGGCTATCTGGTAAGAGAGTATATATATGCCCACAATATGTTGAATAAATGCCTTGGTTCCACCAGAGCACTGATCACCGTGTCTTTCCTCATTTTCTCTCACTCTCTCCCTCTCTCCGTTTCAGGCTGCTTCTACGGAGCACAGGTGTCCACCGTGTCTACTTACTTGCCCGGGCTTTCAAGACCTCTTCGAGAGGGCGCCCTGAGCCTACGTAGACGGTGCTAGCTCTTTGTCCTAGAGTTATATTGGCATACTGTGTAAACCAGGGAATATCAGCCTCTTTTCTTCCTTTTCTTATCGGTCGACTCTGTACCCCCAAGTTCTGGTCCATTAAAGGACCACAACAAACAAGAATTAAAACAGTTTAATAATGACTAGCTACTTGAAGAAAGATAATTGCTGTATTTCTTCCTCTTTCAACTAGAGATGGATCAAAGATATAAATATCGAAGTAAAATCATAAAAATACTAGAATAACACATGTGTGAATTTAAAGGTTAATTTTGGATCAAGGAATGTGTTTCAAAGGAAACCCAAGCTATAAGCCCTGAAGAAAAAGATGGGTAAAGTTTTCTGCCAAATAACCAAAATGTCTGTGAACACAAATATCATAAGTTAAATCCCAGAAGGAAACAGAACAGATATTTACAACACACGTGACTAAAACAAGATTAATTATTTTAATATACAAAAAAATTCCTACAAATCAGTAGGAAAAAGAAAACTACCCAATTAAAACTAGGCAGAGCTTATGACTAGGAGGTTCACAAACAAGAAACATAAATGCAAATTCACAAAGAAAATTGCTCAATCTCACTCATAGTTAATTCATGAAATGTTTTAATACTCATGGTTGTTAAAATGGGAAGCAGGCACTCATATGCTATGAATCAAGCTGTAAACCATGAAAGCATTTTTGTAGGGCAATGTGGCAATACTTATTAAAATTTATGATTTATACAGTAATTTAAGTTAAAGGGAAATTTATTTTGCTTTCATATAATCTAGTAGCAAAAAGCTCCTCTTTTAACTTTTGGAGGTACTATAAAAAAATTACAGCTTTATAAGTCTGTCCATCTAGCAATTGTGCCTCTAAAGAATTTATCTTATAGGTATTTGTACAGTTATGTAGAAATATTTGCATGATTGCTTATTGCTGAAATATTTGTAATATCAAGAACTGTAAACAACCTAAACATCAGTAAATAAGATTGGTTAAGTCAGTTATAGTGTCTTTATAGTGTAATATTAGCAAATATATGTGCTAGTCTGGAAAGACCTCCAAAATTAGAAGCAAAAGCAAAGTAAATATACAAATAGTATAGTTACATTTGCCTTTATATATGTGTGTGTGTACACACACCTCACGTTTTGTTTATTCATCTTTTGATAAGCTTTTGAATTGTAATCTCTACTTTTTGACTGTTGTGAATAATGCTACTATGAACATTAGTCTACAGGTACCTATTTTAGTTCCTGATTTTAGGTTATATACTTGAAGTGTAACTGATAGATCATACAGTAATTCTATATTTAACTTTTTGAGGAACCTCTATTTGCCATAGTGCTATATCATTTTACGTCATCACCAGCAATGCATAAGGGTTCCAATTTTTCTACATCCTACCCAGCTCTTTATTTTCTGATTTTTTTGATAGTAACTATCTTAATGAGGGGACAGCCTGGTGGCTCAGGCAGTAAAGGATCTGTCCACAATGCAGGAGACCCAGGTTTAATCCCAGGTTCAGGAGGGTCCCCTGGAGAAGAGAATGAATGGAGTTGCAAAGACTGGACTGAGTGACTAACACTTTCACTTCCACTTTTCATCTTGATGGATGTGAAGTATATCTAATTGTGGTTCTGATTTGCATACGGTTAATGAGTAGTGAAATCGAGCATTTTTTTGTGCTTATTAGCCACTTGTCTATCACTTTTGGAGAAGTGTTTATTCATTTTTGAAATGGGTTTTGTGTTGAGCTGTATATGTTCTTGGATATTAAACTTGTATCAGATATATGATTTGCTAAGACTTTTTCCTATTCTGTGGATTGTCTTTTCACTCAGCTGATAGTATCTTTAATGCACAAAAGTTTATCATTTTAATGAAATACAGTTTCTTTGTTGCATGTGCTTTTTGGTATCCTTATTAACTTTGGTTTTTTTGTTAGGTTACAGTTATCATTTGTTTCTTGGCAATATTTTTCTAATGAGTTATTTAAAAAAATTGTGATGTTCCTTTATTCTTTTAAAAATACTGTCTGTTTAGTTGCTGACTATGTTCCTTTTTCCTTACACGCATTTCAATGAGATGGATTTTTGTAATTCAGTATCAAGAGGGTCCTGTGGGGTATAGCGATAAGAGGCCAAGGTAGCTTTTCACGTTTTCAACCCTGAGACTCCCTCCTGTATTACTACCAAAGGACTGTTTTCTTGAATGTGACCCTTCTGTTTGCCCATTGCTCTGCCTTCTCTCAGAAGCTCACCTGGTCAGGAGAGCTTTACTGCCTTTTCTTCATAAACCTGCTCTCCAAAGTCATGAACTAATCAGCAGTGAATTTTCCTGGTGCTTCCTGATAACTGCCTCTTGGGGTCCCTGTAGATATTTTCTGTACCTTTTTCCTCTACTCAGTGGAGCCCTGTTCAGCTCCCAGAGTGTGTTCTCTCTTTAAAGTAATACATATTTGTAGGAGATTTTAAAGAAAGTCCACTGCTGGGCTCTTATTGGTCCTCCCCAGACTCCTTCTAGAGCTGGTGTGATGTCTCCGATAAGTTTCCTGCCCCCATCTTTGCGTTTAACAGCAATAATACACAAATTGGACTTTATAGCTTTTCTGTCTTCTGTTGATTTACTTTTCTGCTTAATCTGCTTTGTATGTCTCTGAAAATATAGCTGTTTTGTTTCATAGTATTTTTTTAAAAAACAGTATTTATCTTTTTAAAAGTATTACCCTAAATTAGATTATCAATTAAAAATGATAAATCAAGTATTCCTTTATTGCTTTGATTATATATAAGCTTGCTCTGTAGTAGGGGTCTATATTGAGTAAACAGCTTAATTTGCAATCAGTTCAAAATGTGTGAGGTTAATTACATGTCTCATCCTTGAAAATATTGAGCCGTAATGCCAAGATTGCCTGTTTACACTATCTGTTAATAGATGCAACATACTGACTGTACTTGAGTAAAAGATAGAATAAAGAACAGGACTGTTGGCAGAAAGAATATTAATTTAGGTTTTAAACATATAGACAGGATTTCTGAGAAAACTTTGAATTTCTAATAAAAATTTTTAATAAATTTTGATACTGATGTGCAAAATGATTGTATCTTTCAAAAGTCATACCTGTATATTTTAAGAAATTGAGATAATTGGAGAATAATTAGATCATTAGACTATCTGCCAACCACAGGCCTTGACCATGGTGCCTTTTTCAACCACAGTCTTTAGTTCACACAAACATTTGAGTACAGAAGTGGTTAAGGATCCCTGAATTGTTTTCAGAAGAAATCAGAGTAATTTCCTGGAAGAAGGATGATAATGATGATAATTGTAACAATTGGTACTTACTAAGTGTGCCAGATACTCTTCTCATTCTTACATGTGTATGACCTCCTTCTAACCTCATTTATTCCTATATTCCGGAAACTCCTGGTATCCCCATTTCGTAAATGGGGAAACTGAGTGTGACTTGTCCAGGTTTGCGCGGCTAATGATATTGGAATGGGATTCAAAACAGAGTCTGGTTCCACAGTCCATGCTCTAAACCAGTATGCTATGTTGTGTCTGTATGAAAATGATAAAATTTGTATGATCTGACCTCATTGTCAGCTGCTACATTTAAGACTGCTTTCAAAGTTTCATTATTACAGGTTACTTTTTGGTTGCTTATTCACCAGCTAGACCTGGTTGACTGAATTTTTCCATATGTTCTTTTGAAAGATACTTACAGGTTTTTAAACTCACATCAAAATAGTAGTGGTTACAGATTTGACTTAATAACTTCCTTGGTAACAGAAGTGACAGTTCTTGCCCATACTACTCTGTAGTAGCTAACACTATGCCTTATTTAGAATATTACTAGATACTAAATCTATGCTACAACTTTATTGTTGTTGTTCAGTCGCTCAGTCGTGTTCGACTTTTTGTGACCCCATGAACGGCAGCATGCCAGGCTTCCCAGTCCTTCGCTATCTCCTGGAGTTCTCCTGGAGTTCGCTCAAACTCATATATAACTTTATACATTTGCTGAATTTTACTAGGGAAATCTGGCTTTCAAATATGACCTCTTAAAAGATGTCCATGAAAGTTGGTGTGATTCTATAGATTGTATGGTTCAAAATCACATTGAAACTACAGAAATCCTACTAAAAATCACAATTGTAGAATTTTCTTTGTGTAGCTGTCATGTGTCACGTAGTAGTTATCATAGTTTGTTACTATAATTATATACAGACTACTTTAACGTTAATATAAATTTAAATTAAGGAGAGGAACATGGAGTATGGTGAAACTCTTACCAGCTCCATGACATTTACCAAATTACTTCTTAACTCTTTGATCTTTGTTTCCTCATCTCTATGATGGAGATAGTGTTTCTCTTTTTAGATTGTAAGATCTACATGAACCTGCATTTACAATATTGACATTTCGGTTAGTTTCATTCATTCTCAAAAGGGTATATTTCCCCTAATCTGCTTCCTCTGTCCTCAAATAAATTTTTTAGCTTTTTGCCATCTTTTTAGTGTTTAGAGTTACAGATCCATACATTTACATAGGACACATGCTTTATTAAAAAAAACCTCTCACTTAATTATGTTAAACCATATTAAAATTTATCTTTTAAATTACTTCCTGGGGGATAATTTTTTTTATTAAAAGGAAGAAACAAACCTCTATGATGTTTTCACTGTGATAACTTGAATGAACTGTAAATTGCATTTTTATTTATAACATGTACAGTCTTGTTGAAATTGCTTAAGTTGTGATTACCTGAAACTTTGTTATTTCAGAGATTATAGCATTTTGAATGTCAAAGAGAATTGAGTTGATTTTATGTGCCAATATATCAGCGAGATATTCAGATATAATCAAATCAGAGATATAAGTGTTCTTCTACATATTTATATATTCTAGTCCTTCAAATTAAAGCTACCTTAAGATGACAACTAGATAAATTTTCATTTTCAGTAACATCTTACTGTTACAGGATCTGCATGGGATTTCAGTGTTCTGACAAATGTTTATATTTTCCTGTTAACCAGGTACTCATGAGTCACACCCCCGGTTACTGTAGTAATCTATCTTAGATACTGCAGTGTATTGCTCCCTCTCTTAGTTACGGTTAAGTTGTGGCTTTAGGTTTCTCATTATCTTTCACTTCTTTTAATCATTATATCCATGTACGCCATTCCTAACACTGAGCAGCATGTGAGAGT
Source organism: Giraffa tippelskirchi (assembly GCF_054371585.1). Taxonomy (NCBI): domain Eukaryota; kingdom Metazoa; phylum Chordata; class Mammalia; order Artiodactyla; family Giraffidae; genus Giraffa; species Giraffa tippelskirchi. The sequence goes on along the minus strand of NC_137275.1, from coordinate 75,065,418 downwards.
TGTTAGGGATTTGGTTTGAGTTGTCATAAAAATAAGTGAAGACAGCCTCCAAGACTTACTCTTTAACTCAGGTGATTGTGTAGTAACCATGCAGCCTCCTGTGGTAAATATAACTGACTGCTCTTTTTTCTCACGCTATTTTAAGCAAAGTAAAACAGCGGTTCGGCTGAAAGAAGACATGAAAAAGATAGTGGCAGTGCCACTACACGAGCAGAGGAATCCCACCTATACCAAGTTGTTTGGAGTCAGTCTCCAGGACCTTCACCAGCAGGGGCTGACCGAGAACGGTGTTCCAGCTATCGTGGGGAGCATTGTGGAGTACTTGACCATGCACGGTAAGTCCAGTCGTGTTGTGTAACTCTGCTGTTTTTACCAAAGAATGTTTCAGTGTGAATTCATTATGCATTATTAGAATATTCCCTAAAACACCTAAATCAGAATATTGAATTATGGCATAATATACCCAGCCCTTATAAAAGGATGTTAAGAGCATTATGACTGTTTAACATTATTTGGAAAATACTTAATTCAGCTTACCATGGAGAAGTCACTTTAGTTATTGAAGTTTCTAGTTTGGAATGATTCCTAGTGTTAAGTACTAAAAGACACTGTTTTAATATTAATGCTGAGTTCTCTTGACTCATTCCCTCTGAGAGTCAATACTGTTTAATGTAACAGAATACTTTGAGTATCTCTTTTGGTTTGAGGTCAGTCATGAACTTATGGAATATGTTGATTGCTTTCAAAACTCAGCAGAAATACCTAAAGAAAGTATTATGTATAACCTACTATGGTGTTGGGAAGGGGCATTAACTTTTGGAATGATAAAATTGGGTAAAATAATTGCAGACTGCCATAGAACATTGCATGATAAAAAGAAAATCATATCTTCTCTTTGCTAGTGAGAGCTAGAATGTTTTACAGCTTTTTAAATTATTTTATTTAAGATAGGACTTAAAAACCTGGATGACTTGAGAGAATGTTGTTCAGTCGCTCAGTCCTATCCAAATTTTTGTGACCCCTTGGACTGTAGCGGAGAAGGTGATGGCACCCCACTCCACTACTCTTGCCTGGAAAATCCCATGGACGGAGGAGCCTGTTGGGCTGCCGTCCATGGGGTCGTGAAGAGTCGGACATGACTGAGCGACTGCACTTCCACTTTTCCCTTTCATGCACTGGAGAAGGAGATGGCAACCCACTCCAGTGTTCTTGCCTGGAGAATCCCAGGGACGGTGGAGCCTGGTGGGCTGCCGTCTATGGGGTCGCACAGAGTCGGACACGACTGAAGCTACTTAGCAGCAGCAGCATGGACTGTAGCACACCAGGGTTCCCTTCCTGCCTGTTTCCCAGAGCTTGCTCAAACTCGTGTCCATTAAGTCAGTGACGCCATCCAACCATCTCATCCTCTGTCGTCCCCTTCTTCTCCTGCCTTCAATCTTTCCTAGCATCAGGATCTTTTCCAGGGAGTCAGCTGTTCACATCAGGTGGCCAGAATACTGGAGCTTCAGCTTCAGCATCAGTCCTTCCAGTGAATATTCAGGGTTGATTTCCTTTAGGATTGACTGGTTTGACCTCCTTGCTCTGCAAGGGACCCTCAAGAGTTTGAGAGAATGATGCTTATCAAATGAGGGCAGGGTGATGGGAGAACTCCAAACTGTATAATAAATATCAATAAACTTTAAGAGATTTGGAAAGAAGCTGTTCTGAGAGAAGAGCTTCTAATCTTCATTTTCTGTGCTGAAACAAACATTTGTATACTAAAACAAGACTCTTTGCAGAGTAGAATATAAAACTTGTGGGTATTTTTAAAGGTAAAACTTGAGATTTGGAAGAAATTCTGTACTTTGTGCATTTTGCTTCCCCTGACTCTTGGCGTGATTCCAAGTCACTTGCCCCTGCTGAGGAGGAGGCTGCAGGGTAATGTTCCACCTTTCCTCTGTAGGAATGTGTATGTGCTGTGACAGGGACTGAATGGCAGACAGTTCAGGCCTCAGAAGGCTGTCAGGTGTTTTGTGTAAACTGAGAAACAGCCATTTGCTCAGGTTATTTGGTATGTAGATGAGAAAATATTATAGTATTTTACTTTGAAACCTGAAGAGCCAGGGACTCATTGCCTTCTTACCTCCTAGGTGTTAGTGTTTTGGGAGGAAGATAGCTGCAGGAGGGTGAGATTCTTAGAGAACAGTTCTGGGTTTGTTCAAACACTTTAAGCAGGTTAAACACAAAGGTGTTATATGCAGTATGGCAGGAAGATGGCCCCTTGGCCTACACAATTTTGAAGCCAGGTGTTACAGAGCTGGAGCTTTGACAGGACTTAGTTACACACTCACTATTGAGTAAAACTGTAACCTCTGACTTAGATACAAGATGATCACTAGATAATTCATTTAATATCTTAAATAGGGCTGTTTGGTATTACTCATTTGGATGCCAAACTGTGACCACTTAAGATAATATTTTCATTATGGCATCACCAGTATTCTGACCTTGTACCCAACAATGATTAAATAATAGCCTTTTGAGGGTACTCTTATGTAAAATTGGGCTTCCCTGGTGGCTCAGACCGTAAAGAATCTGCCTGCAATGAGGGAGACCTGGGTTTGATCCCTGGGTCAGGAAGATCCCCTGGAGAAGGGAATGTCATCTCACAACAGTATTCTTGCCTGGAGAATTCTATGAACAGAGAAGCCTGACTGGCTACAGTCCATGGGGTCACAAAGAGTTGGACACAACTGAGCGATTAACACTTTATGTGAAATCATTTTTATTTTTAATCTTTTAAAACAATATTGATTAACTAATGAATTTATGTGGTTTGAAATTCAGAAAGGTATACAGTGAAAAGTCGCTCCCTCCAAACCCTGTCCCCTGACCATTCATCTCCCCCTCCCCAAAACAATACTACTATACTATTTTTTGCTATGTTCTTGCAAAGATGTTTGAATATCTAAGAAAATTTGTGTATTTTCTTTTTCCCTTTTAACATTGGCACATCATGCACACTGTTTATGAATCTTCTTTAAAAATAAATCACTCAATGGTATATTTTGGAGACTGTTCCATTTTGCATAAAGCGCTTTCTTCATTTAATTCTTTATTCCTCTGTAGACAACCAGAAGCTGCTTTCTGTATTTGAAACTATTACGTTAGTAAACCATAGGGCCCATGTAAGTTTGAAGTGTGGTATGGAGTTTGAGGAGCTTCCCTGGTGGCTCGTGGTAAAGAATTCCATCTGCCAATGCAGGAGACTGAGGTTCAATCCCTGGGTCAAGAAGATCTTCTGGAGAAGCAAATGGCAACCCAGTCCAGTATTCTTGCCTGGGAAATCCCACTGATAGAGGAGCCTGGTGGGCTACAGTCCATGGGGTCACAAAAGCATTGAACAGGACTTAGTGACTAAACAACAAAAACAAAATGGAGTTTGAGGGCAAGATATTTCAGTTAGTTTTGTTTAGCTGTGTTATAGCTTAAGTCAACAAGTATTTCTTATGCACCTGTGAGACAGTAGGCACTCTGTCAGATATGAGATTAGGGATGATTAGTTGTATAATTAAACATATTTAGATATTGTGGTCATACTTTGTTGTTTAATGTAAATGTAAATATCTAACAGCTTGCCGTGAGGGAAACCTTTTACTATTGTAAAGGAATTTTAGAACAGAAAATGTTTATCAAGCACTCTATTCAGTTCAGTTCAGTCGCTCAGTCATGTCCGACTCTTTGCGACCACATGAATCACAGCACGCCAGGCCTCCCTGTCCATCACCAACTCCCAGAGTTTACCCAAACCCATGTCCATCGAGACAGTGATGGCATCCAACCATCTCATCCTCTGTCGTCCCCTTCTCCTCCTGCCCCCAATCCTACCCAGCATTAGGGTCTTTTCCAATGAGTCAACTCTTTGCATCAGGTGGCCAAAGTATTGGAGTTTCAGCTTCAGCATCAGTCCTTCCAGTGAACACCCAGGATTGATCATCTCCTTTAGGATGGATTGACTGGATCTCCTTGCAGTCCAAGGGACTCTCAAGAGTCTTCTCCAACACCACAGTTCAAAAACATCAATTCTGCGGTGCTCAGCTTTCTTCACCGTCCAACTCTCACATCCATACATGACCACTGGAAAAACCATAGCCGTGACTAGACGGACCTTTGCTGGCAAAGTAATGTCTCTGCTTTTAAATATGCTATCTAGGTTGGTCATAACCTTCCTTCCAAGGAGTAAGCGTCTTTTAATTTCATGGCTGCAATCACCATCAGCAGTGATTTTGGAGCCCCCAAAAATAAAGTCTGACACTGTTTCCCCATCTATTTGCCATGAAGTGATGGGACCAGATGCCATGATCTTAGTTTTCTGAATGTTGAGCTTTAAGCCAACTTTTTCACTCTCCTCTTTCACTTTCATCAAGAGGCTCTTTAGTGCTTCACTTTCTGCCATAAGGGTGGTGTCATCTGCATATCTGAGGTTATTGATATTTCTCCCAGCAATCTTGATTCCAGTTTGTGTTTCTTCCAGCCCAGCATTTCTCATGATGTACTCTGCATAGAAGTTAAATAAGCAGGGTGACAATATACAGCCTTGATGTATTCCTTTTCCTATTTGGAACCAGTCTGTTGTTCCATGTCCAGTTCTGACTATTGCTACCTGACCTGCCTCCTCTTTCAGAATTTTCCACAGTTTATTGTGATCCACACAGTCAAAGGCTTTGGCATAGTCAATAAAGCAGAAATAGATGTTTTTCTGGAACTCTCTTGCTTTTTTGATGATCTAGCAGACGTTGGCAATTTGATCTGTGGTTCCTCTGCCTTTTCTAAAACCAGCTTGAACATCTACAAGTTCACAGTTCATATATTGCTGAAGCCTGGCTTGGAGAATGTTGACCATTACTTTACTAGCATGTGAGATGAGTGCAATTGTGCGGTAGTTTGAGCATTCTTTGGCATTGCCTTTCTTTGGGATTGAAACGAAAACTGACCTTTTCCAGTCCTGTGGACACTGCTAAGTTTTCCAGATTTGCTGGCATATTGAGTGCAGGACTTTCACAGGATCATCTTTGAGGATTTGAAGTAGCTCAACTGGAATTCCATCACCTCCACTAGCTTTGTTTGTAGTGATGCTTTCTAAGGCCCACTTGACTTCACATTCCAGGATGTCTGGCTCTAGGTGAGTGATCACACCATCGTGATTATCTGGGTCGTGAAGATCTTTTTTGTACAGTTCTTCTGTGTATCCTTGCCACCTCTTCTTAATATCTTCTGCTTCTGTTAGGTCCATACCATTTCTGTCCTTTATCGAGCCCATCTTTGCATGAAATGTTCCCTTGGTATCTCTAATTTTCTTGAAGAGATCTCTAGTCTTTCCCAATCTGTTGTTTTCCTCTATTTCTTTGCATTGATCGCTGAGGAAGGCTTTCTTATCAAGCACTCTATCAAGATCTTTTAAATAGACTTTTTTTTGGCAACGGATTGGAAAAGACCCTGATGCTGGGAAAGATTGAGGGCAAGAGAAGGGGGCAACAGAGGATGAGATAGTTGGATGGCATCAGCGACTCAATGGATATGAGTTTGAGCAAACTTCTGAAGACAGTGAAGGACAGGGAAGCCTGGCGTGCTGCAGTCTCTGGGGTCGCAGAGTCAGACACAACTGAGCAGCTGAACAACAAAAATAGACTTTGGGTTTAAAAAAAAAAAAAATACAAAATGTACATGTATTTTTCCATTCAAAGGAAAATCTTGTAAGTTATGAGTCATATCATGTTTATGCTGATTAGTTATTTTAAAATAACTAATCTTGTTGACTGTGTTACTGGATTGCTTCTACTTTAACATGAAGATGCTGTGGGATATTTAAATAGTGTAGGGTTCTCTACTTACCACCAGATGTCAGAATATGCATACATATTGTCATATGACTGTCTGGGCCAGTGTGCTAATAAGATAAATTCTGACTTCTGGCATGTTAAGTTTCTGTTGATGCAGTCATAGGTTCATACATGTATTCATTAGATTTTTAAATAAATACTTCAATTGTAGCTGTCAGTGCTGTATATGTTATTTTTTGACATTGCTAATCCATTAAATTGATGTTTCATTATGATTAATCTACATCTCATGAAATCAAATGTGACAGAATCTCAAGTGTATGAAAGTAACTCCATAAAGCTTTCTACACATCTCCTCCCTCTGAACGTTTCTGTTGTAATCATTTCCTAAAAATTTATAACAGGAAACATTAGAGACTGTATAGTCTGGTAAGCTTCATATGGGTATTGTATATATTATAAATCCATAAGGGACTTTAAAAAACTATATGGATTCTTTTTGCCAGAGTGTAAAATAGCCATGTCCTGATTGAAAAGTCACTAAGTATCCTTCGATTGTTTGGGTGAGAGAAGTTCCTGAGGGAATAGAGTTCTGCAAATAAGTGAAATCAGGGCAGAAAAAATGGTTGAGAAGCATTGACTTTGATGACTTCTATTTGTAGCTTCTCTTTCCTTTATTAAGGTCCACAGGGATCAGGAACGTTTAAGACTAAAGCCAGTTCTTGGAGCTGGCTAGTTATTTTTGAATAACTGAAAGTACATTTATTTGAGGGAAGGGTCAGAAAACCTTGTTGGAAGAGGGAACCTCAGGTCAAAGCTAGAAAATTACTATGAAATCAGATCCAGGTGCATTTGCTGGGCCAAAAGCAGGCTCTGGAGCTGGGTAGATAGAGGACTATGTTGTCAAATTATGTATCTTCAGAATTTGGGCCTTGACCAGGAATGGGATTCTCTTTTATTGGGTGCTATCTGCTTGATGCCAGAATATGTTTCTGAAGTTATGAATGAAGCTTTGTAGAGGAAACAGACCTTGAAAGCTTTAAAAATGACTAAGCTGAAGTCTCCCAGTAGTAACTGATACTCTGCAGTATTAAAGCAAATGGCATATCACATGAGTTATCTGTTGGTGCAAAACAGATGACCCCAAGGCATAGTAGATTAAAACTGTTTTTTATCCCACAGTTCCTATGGGTTAGGAATTTGGGCACAGCTTAGTTATGTCTTCTGTTTTAGGGTCTCTTTTAAGGCTGCAATCATGGTGTTGGCTGAGGCTATCATTCATATCAGGACTTGACTGGACAAAGGTTCACTTCCCAGCTCATTCGCGTGGTTGTTCGCAGGATCCAGTTCCTTGTGGCCTGTTGACCTAAGGGTCTGGGTTACTCACTGACTGTTGTCCAGAAACTGCCTTCAGTTCCTTGCCACGTGGACCTTTTTGTAAGGGAGCTCACAGAACAACAGCTGATTCATCATAGTGAGCAAACAAGAACAGTCAGAGAGAGAACGCAAGCAAGCAATGTAGACATCACAGTCTTATCACCTAATCTCAGAAGTGAGATTGGAACCTCATCACATTCTCTTGTTTAGAAGCAAGTCACTAGGTCTAGACCACACTCGAGGAGGAGGGGGGATTCCACATGGCATGAAGATCAGTCACTAGGGCGTCAAGAAGCTGCCTAGCTCACAAACTGCCTGCTCTCTCCTCTGTTACATGGTGGTCTAGCCATACCAATTGTGAAATATTTTTAATATCATCTCTGGTTTCACAAATTTTTGTCAAAATTGAGCTAAAATTCATACCAATTTTTGATACTTATATTCTTCATAACCCAATAATATGTGTATATGTAGAAGTACAAAAACATCTTACCAGATGACAAATTCTGTAAGGATCCTGGTGATGTTTGAAGTTTTTTTCTCATAGTTGATGTTTTTGTTTTAGTAACATGCTGCAGGGTACTGTGCTGAATTAAAGGATTCATAAATGTCTTATTGAATTACAAAGTAAAATGAAATTAACTTTCTTTTTCTTTAGAAAGAGAAATACAGTTAGAGGAAAGAGAGAGAAACCAAGGCTGATAGGAACAAACACCTGCCATCTAAATAATTCAGATAGGCTTCAATGCTTAGGTTGTTGGCTGAAATTCACCACTGGACTCTCAAAAAGAGAGTGGCGAGTTGAGTCCATGGGTTACTCTTTTCTTAGATTGTTTCTCACACCTTCAACATTCCTCCACCATCTGACTCACTTGGCTTCATGGTACTTTGTCTCCTTGAACCCAGCACACTGAGCTGGAAATCATTGTCCTCTACCTCAAACCAGCTGCCACCCTTCCACCCCCCCCCCACCTCATTCTTTACAGTACATTTTCCTGAATTCCTAGTTTTCAAATATTAAAGTTACTTTTCAGTCTTCCCCACTTCTCTGTTTTCTTTGTATGTACCAAGTTCCCAAATCATCTTTATTCTTTCCTTTTCACTCCCTTCCCACCATAGTCTCTGTCTTACTGCCTAACATAGACTGTAGTCACCCTAAGGCAAGCTCTCTGCCCTCTGCATTCTCTACTGAGCTAGCTAGGTCTTCTTTCAGCCTTGTTTATGTTGTCTCCCACAGTCAAACACATTTTATGCTCCATTGATAAATTATGATAAAGTCTCTGCCCTTTGTCTTGACATGCATTACCCTATACTTACCATTTCTTCCATTTTATTAACCCATGACTCTTTGACTTAAACATTCCATATTTTCACCTGCCTACCTTTCTCTCTGTTCTCCTCTCTCACTTCTCAATTCATATATTGGTTTCCCTTTGTCAGGGATCAGTCAAGTTTTTTTGGATTGTGATGCTTAATCCTTTTGTGGCCCTCTTTAAGAGAAAGAATACAGAATTAAGAGTACAGAAACAGGGATAGAGCACTGGAGAGGGCCCCAGTAAATGAGCGGCTTCTCCAGGAACCCTTCTCTGCAGACCCCAACTAACACTGATAATCACAGATCAATAGGCTAAAGGCCAAGATCTTTTCTTAACTACTTTACAGTCTCTTAAGTCTTACAGTTTCTATTTATTGATTCCTAAAGAAGTAATAGTTCTTTATCAAATAATTGCAAAGTTAATCACATATAGTTAAGTTTCTTACATACATGTTATTCTTTTTTAAATAGTTGTTCTCAAAATGATAAGTTGTTTTTGGAGCCCAGAGTGAATTTCTGTTGTATACTGTAGAAGATTATATGAATGACATTTCTTTGTAGAGTAGTGTGTGTTCTGTGTTTGTTGTGTCCTGACCTTATTTTTAGAGGTCAGCTTTCACAACAATCATATATGATGTTTTGGGTTGATATATAGTAAATGGGAAAGCTTATTATTCTAAGAAAACATTTTTATAAAATGTGAAAATCTTCCAGTGCTTGATAATTATTCAGGAAATTTTAGACTGAGGTTTATTTGTTACTGTTCTTTAGAGTTTGTATCTGTGAGAGACCTCTGTTTATCTTCTGTGTGTCATCTTGGCTGTTTCAGGACTCACCCAGGAAGGCCTTTTCCGGGTGAATGGCAACGTCAAGGTGGTGGAACAGCTTCGATGGAAGTTTGAGAGCGGGGTGCCCGTGGAGCTAGGGCGAGACGGGGACGTGTGTGCGGCGGCCAGCCTGTTAAAGCTCTTCCTGAGGGAGCTGCCCGAGAGTGTGATCACCTCCACGCTGCAGCCTCGCTTCCTTCAGCTCTTTCAGGGTCAGTATACCGAATCCTTCTAGGAATTAAAGCAATTTTATTTTTCTCCTAACAGATTTTTAAATATTTACAATTTCTCCATTACTGTCGCCTTGCTATCTTGTTCTAGATCCTTACCTTCTACCCTAAAATAATACTAAACTGATTATGAAATGCTACTACTAAATATAATTTCTAAGACTATTGGTATATGAATATATAAATAACATAATATTTAAAAGCCCTGATGCTTTTGGGCCAAAGAAATTCTTTTCTGACTAGTTAGTGACTGCCATTGAAGTACTCAGACGGAGGCATGAAATTCTGTGTAGAAAATATTAATTAAATTGTGTTTGCTTAGTGTCCTTTGAGACTGAAAAGTCACTAGTGTGCTTTATCATAAGCAATATTGAGTCCTAAAATTATATTTGTTTTATATAGTTGAAGTTAAAATTGATTGTTTAGAGGTTCTTAAGCATCTGTTTTTCTTTGAGATAGAGTTCATTTGCAATATTATATTAGTTTCAGGTGTACAACATAGTGATTCAAAATGTTTATATGTTATACTTCATTTAAAGTTATTATAAAATACTGGCTATATCCCCTGTGCTGTCCAATATATCCTTGTGCCTTATTTATTTTATATGTAATAGTTTGTGCCTCTTAATCCCCTACCCCTACCTGTCTTGCCCCTTCTCTCTTCCTTCTTCTCACTGGTAGCTACTGGGATGTCCTCTATTTCTCCAAGTCTGTTTCTGTTCTGTTCTGTGTATTCATTTGCTTTATGTTTTTGATTACACATTTAAGTGGTAAGACAATATTTGTCTTTCTCTGACTTATTTCACTAAGCATAATATAATGCAGGTTCATCCACATTGTTGCAAATGTCAAAATTTCATTTTTATTTTATGGCTGAGGTATGTGTGTGTATATATATACACACACACATATATATATGTATCTACATATTTATCTATTGAAGGACACTTAGTTGGCTTATATATTTTGGCTACAGTAAATAGTGCCACTGTGAACTTTGGGCTACATGTGTCTTTTCAAATTAGTGTTTACATTTTTTTGGATGTATATATATCTAGAAGTGAAATTGCTGGATCATAATGGTAATTCTATTTGTAGTTTTTTGAGAAAACTCTGTGCTTGTTTTCATAGTGGCTGCACCAGCTCCCACCAACATGGCACAAGGCTCCCCTTTTCTCCACATCCTCAGCAACGTTTGTTGTTTGTGTCCTTTTTCATGATAGCCGTTCTAACAAGCACAGGGTGGTAGCATATTGTGATTTTGATTTGCACTTCTCTAATGATGAGTGATGTTGAACATCTTTTCATATTCCTGTTAGCCATGTGTATGTCTTGGGAAAAATGTCTATTCAGGTCTTTTTGCCCTTTTGTTAACTGCTTTGGTTTTTATTGGTATTGAATTGTGTAGCTATTTATATATTTTGGATATTAACCCCTTACAGGTCATATCTTTTACAGATATTTTAACCCGTTTAATAGGTTGTCTTTTCATTTTTTCAATGGCTTCCTTTGCTATGCTGACGCTTTTAAGTTTAATTAGATCCCATTTGTTTATTTTTGCTTTTGTTTCCTTTGCTTTAGGAGATAGATCCAAAACAGTACTGCTGCAGTTTGTGTCTTGCCTATGTTTTCTCCTAGGAGTTTTATGGTTTTGGTCTTAGATTTAGGTCTTTAATCAGTTTGAGTTTATTTTTTATATGGTATGAGAAAATGATCTGATTTTATTTTTCTAGATATAACTGTCTAGATTTCCCAGCACCAGTTATTGAAGCAACTGTTTTTTCCCATTACATAGTCTTGTGTCTTTTGTCATAGATTAGTTGATAAGTGTGTGAGTTTATTTCTGGGCTCTCTGTTCTGTTACATTGATCTATGTGTTTGTTTTTGTGCTGATACCATACTGTTTTAATGACTGTAGCTTTGTTATAAAGTCAGGGAGCCTGATTTCTCCAGCTCCATTTTTGTTTTTCAAGATTGCTGTGGCTATTGGGGCCTTTTGTTTATCCATACAGGTTTTAAGACTTTTTTGTTCTAGTTCTGTGAAAAATGCCATAGAAATTTGATAAGATTGCATTGAATCTGAAGAGGGTCTTGGAGCCTCACCTTTATGACCTTGTGTAACCTTAATTACCCCTGTAAAGGTTCTGCTTCCATATATTGGAGTTTAGGTCACACTGGAGTTTAGCGCTTTAACTTGTGACTTTGTAAGGACAAAATTCAGTCCATAGCACTGCTTTAAAAAAAAAAATTTATCACAATTTGGTGTATGTATTATTAAAAATTAATTAGCAAAATGCCTACAGAGGATGCTAATTAGATACTGTCTAGAATAGAAATCATTAATTACTACAGAACTGATTTTTTTTCTTAGAAATCTTTAATGACTAGCAGAGATAGGAATAAGGAATGAGTTTAAAATTAATGATAAGCTGTCTAAAAAATACTACTGGGCATTGTTTTTTGTATAATTTTCTGTAAATTGTCTGTATTTTAATATTGATTCTCTGTAAAAATTTATTCCTTCTAGTGATAATAGGTGCTAGTTAGTGACTACTCACTGCGTAATACCTAGAAGATACTTTATTTATATAATCTCTTTTGATTCCGGCATCAACTCTAATGAGATACAGAGAAAATAAGATTCATTTTGAAGGAGGAAATTACAGCCTGTGGTTTAGAGAATAGGCTCTGGGTCCATTCTGACTAGTTTGCCTGCTGCCAGCTGCATTAGTATGGACAGTTCCTTAACCTTTCAGGACTGCAGTTATCTGAAGGCTTGACTGGAGCTGGGAGATCTCCTTCCAGGGTGGTTTGTTCACATGGCTGACAGTGTAGTGCTGGCTCTTGGTGAGACGCCTCAGTTCCTTTCTCTGTGAGCATCTCCTGATGGCTACTTGAGTGTTCTCATAACATGTAGCTGGCTTCCCCCAGAGTGTGAGCACATCAGGAGAGATGGAAGCTATCCTTTCAGTGACCTGGCCCCAGAAATCAAATAGCATCATTTGTACCACATTATATTCATTAGGAGCATATTCAAGAGGAGAGGAATTAGGCACCATCTTTTGAAGGAAGAAGTGTCAGACTTTGTGGACACTGTAAAACCACCACACATAGTTTTACTACTGCAGAGTGCATAGGCGTGTGCACTTCCTGAGCTTGTTGTAGATACTGGGTTTATCCATTGAAGCAGTTAGAACAGTGTTGGTCGTGTACTATATTTTAATAAATGTTAAGTTGTGCTTCTCAATTGTGGCAGCCCATAAGAATTGTCTGGGAAGCTTTGAAAAATCCCAGAGATCACTACATCCTAGCCAAATTAAATCATCATCTCTAGAGATGAGACACAGGCATCCATAGTTTTAATGCAACCTTCCATCCCCATGCTTATATACCAGATTATCCTCAGCCCTTGCTCCCACCCTTTGGTTTCTTGGTTATATGAAGATGAACCATTTAGTGTGATTTCCTTCAAGTTTTTAACTTTTAACCTTAAAATTAGTCCCTTTATCCTAATGTCCCTGTTTCCCAAATAAAAAATTACAAAAGTTACGGAAGAATGAATGCACCTACCTGCCTAATGATTAAGGAGGAGGAAGGAAAGGGGGAAAAGTGAGTTCCAGTTTGGAGTTGAATGAAGACTTCAAAATTCTTGCCCAAATTAATTGAAACTGCTTGAACTTTTGGTTGTCGTTTCCCCTGGTAAATCACACAAAATAGACCAAATATTCCAAAAATTCATCGGGAATATTTTTGGAATGGCTATCAATTATCAATTTTTATATTTTGAAATGTTTTATATAATTTAATGAAAGTGTGAGCCTGCAAATGTTGCATATTACATATAGTACAGGACTCTTTTATATGAAATCAGTGATTAAAATTTTTTTAATTATAAATTGAGGTAAAGGCATTGTTGTTTCCCAGTTGGCTCAGTGGTAAAGAATCTGCCTGCTAATGCAGGAGCTGCAGGAGACATGGGTTTGATCCCTGGATCAGGAAGATTCCCTGGAGGAGGAAATGGCAACCCACTCTACTACTCTTGCCTGGAAAATCTCATGAACAAGAGGAGCCTGGCAGGCTACAGTCCATGGGGTCTCAAAGAGTCGAACATGACTGAGCGACTGAGCATACACACACGCAAAGGCATTGTTTGGTATTTTATTGCTCACATAGGAAAGTAGGATACTGTCTTGCGAACAGTGAGCTTACAGGTTTATTAGGGGAATAGAACAGGTACACAGAAAGCCAGGATATACAAAACAAAGTGAGTTTGAGGAGAGGAATCCTTACTAAATCATATGATAAGAAGGGTTTATGAAAGAAGGAAGTGATACTTGAACCGGGACTTTTGGTGAACTGTAGAATTACCACAGGTGGTGTGTGCTTTGGGAAGAAAGGATTACAAAAACAAAGGTGTTTGGAAAACAGAGGTACATGATTGCAACAGTGAGCATAGTGTGTATTAAGGAAAGGGGTGGGGAATGAGTGGTTAATACAATGGGTGTGGTGGTTTGTCAGTAACATTTTTAATCAAATACTGAAGTGACACGTTCTTAAGTAATTTTATTACTTGATAAAATTCATCATCTTATTGCTTTTAACATTTTCCTTTATTTAAAGAAATATTTTTGTCAAACTAATACATGCATATGGTTTTATTAAGAAATTATATAAAGTGGAAAGATTTACATAGTAAACCCCTAAACATGCTTTGGCCGCCCTTAATTTTCTTTCCCAGAGGAAGTCAGTTTTCACTTGTCTAGCTGTTCTTTTGATATTTCTTTCCATTTGATAATATAATGTTTTATCTTGATTGCTTACTTCCAGATATTATCTCATTGTTTCTGCTTAAGAAATGTGCAGAATTAGCTCTGTTACACTATTACTTACTCTAGTATCATTCTACCACAATTTTAGCTGATAATTTTTGTATATTTAATTAAGGTATGCCTTGTTAGGACTATGTAAGTGTGTGTACTTGTGTGAAGTGTATTGCCTGATGTTAATATCCCTTACATTGATAGGGAATTATGTGAATGAAAATAATCTGCATTTTTTAGATTGCTCCGACGCATCCACCATTGCCTGTTTTTTTCAAAATGTCAAATAATTTGTCAATTCTTTTTTTCTGGGGAGATTGCTCTTGGACGCTTTTTCTTCTTCTCTCATCTGAACCCAGGTAGTAGGTGTCACCCTGAGCCTCCTTCCCCAATCTTCTCAGACCTGCCCTTCGTGGCAGTCTTTTCTCTCTATTGTGTTGGACACTCAACAGATCCCTTCAGCCTGGAAAATATTGTCTTTTGGTGTTGGAAAGGTACCTGTATTATCTTTTATTGTTCCTTTAGAGGTTTGATTATCATCTTTAAATTGTTTTCTGTGAAATTTAATCAATTTTATTTTCTAACCTTATTTTAAAATTTTAGCCTTTGGCTTTAATATCAAACATATTCATGCTCTATTTCTTTTTCAAATTATTTTGTTTTATTGCACTCTGTTCTTTCTGAGATACAAATAAGGCTTTGGGGGATGTTTGTTTATGTGGTTTTGGTTTGGTTTTCTTCCCCCCTGTATTTCTGTTTGTGGAATTTCTTTTTCTCTCTGTACTCAAACATGAGGATCTTTGGCTGTCGTGATTTACGAATAGCATTTTGTACATGGACCAGTGGGCTTGTCTGCTGGAGTTCTTTACTTCAGGAGGATTAGATGGTGGGGATAGAGGAAAATCTAGCTGTTTCATTGGGGCACCACAAATGTCAATATGTGGGCATGTTTTTCTCTTCAGCTATTGAGTTCCTTGAGCAGGAGTGGGAGGGAGATGGGAAGTATGCTAGTAGGCCTGTTATTTATTAGCACATTTTCACTCATGTTCACGTTTTCAGCTGTTTCCTCACTGTAGACCTTAGCTATTTCAGATGTCCAAGAATCCACTGATGTTATGCAGAGCCTTAGCCTCAGCACTCTTGCCTGCTGGCTCACTTGCCTGGGTGCTGGGGTGGTGGAGGCTGCCTGAAGTTTGACAGGCTTTCATGCAGTCTGTCTGTTTTCAGTCACTTGCATTCACTTCCAAATGGCTTTGAAATCTTTTCTCCTTCTGTCTTCTCTGCTGTTCTTTTTTTGCCTATGGGTGCTTACACTTTTTAAGCATCATTTTACTGTCATTTAAGTAGGGTTTTGGGAAGAATATGTGATCAGTTTGTCTCTTTAAATGGACATTCTCCTTTACCTTTCACCCATCCCATGCTTGATTTTAAATGGGGAGAATTTTATAATAGCAGCTGTGTAAACAATGTGTGAGAGTTAAGTGCCTCTGAATTTTAGCTTATGAGCTTTGGTAATTTAGATTGCATCTGTTTTTCATGAGAAAACCACCCTAGTAACACTGTCTTAATCAACACAATGCTTGATTGTAAAGAAAGCTTATTTCATTTGCTGACTTGGTGCTTGAGCCTTGCACTATTTTTTTTTTTTTTTCATCACGTGAGGAATTCACTAGGTAAGTTTGAGTTAAGGCTGACTTTTGTCTATTCTATATCATAGTGTCACTGGCATTGTTTGATGTGAGCTGAATGGTTTTGGCTTTGCAGATTATAAGGTACTAGTTAGTAAGTCAATACCCCTTGGGTAGTAAGAGCACCATAGGAAAAATGAAATATTTCCTTCCCTAGGTTCATTCCTTCTTACTGAGAAGTTCCTTTCCTTTCAAAATTATTAAACTCTCACACATTTATTTCTATGAAAAACAATCATTATATTAAACTCCAAGTCTAAGCCCTTTCCATTTTCAGTGTGTGCCTTTTAGGTTTTCTATAAGCAATGCTAAATATATAAATTATGCATTTTGTTCTGGGTAAAGACCTAAACACAGAGCAGAATTAAAGCATTGCCATCTGCCCAAGCTGCCAGTCACTCAGATGTGTGAAACCTCGACTGGAATAAATTGAAAATGTGGTGCCAGAAAACGCAGGTTTCCACACTTGACTTTATACATTTTTATGATATTCCAATTAGTTCTGCTTCCATCCAGATCCACGTGACAGAAAAAAAAAGCCTTATTTATAATTCCCTATGATCTCTAAGGTTGTAGATCCTAATAACTAGATGATCTTTGGTTTTCTGAGTACATATAAATATTTTCCTCTTAATGGCCTTTGACACTGTGAGATAGTGTTAAGTAGTGTGTGGGATTATGCAAATTTGGAAAGGTCAGGACTGAGCAAAATTATTCTGCATTAGAACAACTGGTCTTGAGGTATGTATGTGTTGTGAATGTGCGTGTATATAAATTTGCTGAAATCCTTTATTTACTCTTGTCTTTTCAGCTGTGTTCTCTTTATCCTTGATGACTTATACCTTAAAAAGTTCCTGTCATCTTAGTAAGATATGAAGAGGAAAAGTAGATAAACTCATCTTAAATGCGAAGTTCTCTTCTTCTGACTTTTTCCTACACTGGATTTTAAAGCCAACAAAATTGCCTTATTCTTTCTTGAGATACAATGTACATACCATAAAACTGACCTTTTTAAAGTGTACAATTTAAAGTGGTATTTAATGTATTCAGAGAGGGCAATCATTACTACTCTCTGGTTTTAAAATACTTTTATCATTCCCAAAAGAAACTCCAAGCCTATTAGCATATACTCCCCATTCCTTCCCAACTTCCCCCCTCCTCTCCTACTAGTCGCAGGCAAACACTAATCTACTTTTCATCTATATAGATTTGTCTATTATGGCCATTTCTTCTAGGTGGAATCACACAATATATTATCTTTTGTGACTGTCCTCTTTCACTTAGCATAAATTTCGAAATTCATCCATCTTGGTACATAAATCAGTGTGTTGTTCTTTTATGGCTAGGGAGTATTCTATTGAATGACTATACTACACTGTATTTATTCATTCATCAATTGATGGGCATTTGGATTGTTTTCTCCTGTTGGCTCATAGGAATAATGCTGCTGTGAAAATTTATGTACTAGTTCTTATATGGACATATGTGTTAATTTCTCTTGACTGTCTACCTAGGAGTGAAACTACTGAGCCAAATGGTGACTTTAACATTTTAAGAAACAATTTTCCAGAGTAGCTGTACTATTTTGCATTCTTATCAGCAATTAATGGAAGTTTCAATTTCTTTACATCATCAATAATGCCTGTTATTGTCTGTGTTTTTCATTTTCGTTATCCTCATAGTACAGGCAGTAGAGTTTTGTAATAACATGAAAATTATAGTCTTGAAGGGAAAAAAGATCCAGAAGCTCCAGGGCCATTAAAATAATGTCTGTTGGGGATTTTTGGAATGAACTATTACAAACTGAGTGAAGTCTTCAGTAAATTCTGCACTCTTCATGAATGCTTTCATGAAGAAGTCTTATTTAGATTGAGCTGGAAGAGGAAAAGAGAAAACAGCCAACAAGTGACTTATTAAAAAAAAAAGTAAAATAACCTATATCAATAGAATCAATTCATAAAATACTGGAAATTTGTTTAAATGGTATCAGTTTGAAGGGTTGCCAAGTGACCAGCTTGCTAGCCACCTGCAGCTCTACCTGAATCATATTAAGTTCTGTCCTGAACCCCTGCTTTGCTGAGCCCATGAGCATAGTCAACTTTTACACTGAGTCCATAAACAACTTGAAGACTTCAGGGGAAGAAGGGGACATCCAAAACAACTTTAAATAACTCTGGGCGATGGTTTAAGTCACAGGACATCAAATCAGTCCAATCCACTTACAGCTGAGCAATAGTGTCAGCTGGGTCAGTAGTCAGGGTTGGGTAGAATAGTAGTAATACGATTTGCACTGAAACTACATACTTACTGTACTTTGCCCACTTACTATAGCACTAGCTTTATGGAGAAAGCCAAGTTTTATTGGCAGCAATATTGCCAGTAGTTTTGAAGATTAGCGTCATTGTGGGAGGCTGCCCCTCCTATATTGGAATGATAGCTTTTCCCATTCTCTAGTGTACAGACGTTCCTACATTATAAACAAAATCTTCAGCTGTTACACCCTTGTGTCTCACGTTTAGCCTAGATGTGAGCTCCCAGTTTTGTTATATGGATAGATTATTTAAATGCTTGCTTTGTTTTTAATCGATGTCTTCGTTCCCACTGACAGGCATTCAGTGAATGTCTGCAGCACAGATTTGCTGATGTACTATTTGGTGTCACTGAGCGTGAGTTTTTGGTTATAGGACTGAAATGTAAAGCATCATCTAGTTCTTTGTTCTTCCTGCACCCTTTGCCTTTGCTTTCACATGCAGGTCCATTCTGGGAGTGGCAGTGGCAGTCTAGGTACAGGCTAATTTGGCAGTAAACATAACTCTACATCTTGCAAGAGCTAATCAGAATGATAAGATTTGTAGTTTTATTAATAACGTCTAAAATAGGTTGTCATTTATTAGTTTTTATTAGTTACTTTATCATTCTGCCCTTTGAGAAATTTGTGTGAGGCTTTGAGAACTTTGTCATGGGCAAGGGTTGCAAGAGAGCTGTAAAAATATAACCTCTCCTTTCACATGGAAAAATACCAATTCCATTAATCATAAGATAGAATTATGTATATAAACTTCTCATCACTCTAAAAAGACATGGTTCCACTCACGAGAAATGAAATGCAGAAGTAAAACCCAGTCTAATCCAGGATAGCTGGCATTTTACGATTATTTTTCCCATTCTTCTGCATGTTTAGAAGGAAACAGAATTTGTGTTTTGTTTATTCTTAGTTGTTATATGAAGCATTTTGTGCCCCGAAATTCTTAAGAGTCTTTTATTAAAATGCTGTTCCCCACATATACCCCAGGATCTAAGATGTTATATTTGATTGTAAATGAATGGAAATTCCTACTCCCAGTAGTAGTTTCCTACTACTCCTCACCAGTTCTGCTTATTTATTTGTTGATTCAAGAAACATTTCATAAATATTGACATGTTTGAGACAGTGTGCTAGATGCTGTGTGATGATAGTGATACTCATAAGTGAGCTTTGTAGGCATGAACTGGTCAGAGCATGTGCTCTGAGGTCACACTGCCAGGATTTGAGTTGCAGCTTGGCTACTTGGTAGTTGAGTGAACATGGAAAAGTTAATGAATGTCTGTCTCTGTTTCAGTCTAGTCATCTCTAGCTGGGGATGTGTGAGATTGCTACTGTTGCTGTGATACATTACCAGAAATATAGTGGCTTAAAACATCACAAACTTGCTATCTCATTGTTCTATGAGAACTGTGTAGGCTTAGCTGGTTTCTCTTCTCCAGGTCTCACAAGGTCAAAACCAAGGTGTCAGCCCACGTTCTTGCTTCCAGGCTCATTTGGGTTTTGGGGAGCTTTCAGTTCTAAGTGACTGTGATGCTGCAGTCCCTGTTTTCTTGCTGGCTTCTCTTTCTGGAGGCGGTCCACATTCTTGAGCTAGTGACCTTTCTCCAGCTTAAGAGTCAGCAGCAACTCACTCTTCTAATAGATTAGCAAATTTTCATAAACGCTTGTGTGAGAATTAACGAGGAAATAAAAAGCTACTTCAATAATCTGGCGCCATGAAGCTAAATATTTTGGTTCTTTTAATAGCTGACCTTCCCATGGCCCTGAGATGTATTGTAGTAGAGATTAGCATTTTGCCAATTGTTTTTTTTTTTTTCCTACTTGAGGCTAAGATTGTATGTACAGTATAACTTCCTGGCCATCAAAAAGGCAAAGCACGTGACATGCACTAGGATGAATGTCCAGATTAGAGTAGGGTGCCATCCCGTGATTAGGTCCATTATTGCTGATTATGATCGTAATCTCTTTTTAATGAGACCAAATACTTGTCACATGCTTCAGTGTTTGCTACCTAATCTGGAACAGAAGTTCTGGTTGTACAATTTTCTTCAACTGCTGAATCGTTTACCTCTATACCACACATACTGTGTGCTAGCTTTTTGTTCATGGTTTAGCTTAAGAAAAAAAACGGGTCACATTCAGCCAGCAATGAAAATCTTGTAAGAAACATGAATAATTTGAAATGGCACCTTTCACTAATAGAAAAAGTTAGTTCTTCTCCTAGGGAAAGATTGATATTAAGGAAAATGATGACTGTTTCAATTATTAACCATTATTCCATGTACAAAGTTTTCTTAAGCTCTTTGGATTCATAAATTATACACATCCTAATTTGTATTCCAATTTAGTTCTAGAAGTAACCACACTTTTCTAAAACAGTTAAAATATTTTAATATATCTGTGTTGTGCTGTGCTTAGTCTCTCAGTTGTGTCCCTGTTTCCTCAAATAGAATATGCTTAATGAGAGCATGATGTTTATTTTGTTTAGTGCTGTATCGCTGGTGTTAGAGACAGTCAGACACACAGAAAGCATGTGATCAACATCACACATAGTGTGAATAAGTATACATTAGGAATAAGTGTGCCCGAGATAGAAGCACTGCTTATTCTTATTTATGATGTGAGAGCTTGAGACATTGTCATAACCAATATAAATGTAAGAACATGAATGAATACAGTACTCTTTATTATATTTAGGTATCAGTGAATCAAAAAATAATGCAAACAATAATAAAGTAATTATTATGAACTTTGTTTCTAGAAAGCATCAGAAGGCATCTTCTTAGGCACATTTGCCCCATACTTGTCTACTCAGTGCTAGGCTGGACATTTTAAATGTGTGGAGCAGTTATTAATCTTATGTGGAGGAAGTCTCCACATAAGATAGCTGCAGGTGGGCAGTAAAGGTGATATTTACCCCAGATCTCTGGAAAAGCAGTATAAATTGCAGATTCTCAGTATTATTGTGGGTGCTAAGTTGCTTGAGTCATATCTGACTGTAACTTGCCAGGCTCCTCTGTCCATGGCATTCTCTAGGCAAGAATGTTAGAGTGGGCTGCCATGCCCTCCTCCAGGGGATCTTCCCAACCCAGGGATCTAACTCACGTCTCATGTAATTATTTGGTATGAAAAGAGATGAAAAGAAATGTCATGCTAATAAAGTAAAGTCTTTACTTCACTGCCGATATGTTTGAACAAAGATTCAGGAGGTAAATTATGAATATTAAGGTCCAAGTGTGGTGAATCTGTGAATCTGTCTTCCATCAGAGGAAGCGGGAATGCTTGTGGGTAGGAAGAGAGAGATATATTTTCCCCCTCATACTTATTTTTGCTTTTGGAGAGCATATTTAGTGATTTTTTTTCATTCATGCCATGAAGGATTTCATGGTATTTTGTTAAATTGGAGATACTCTGAATAGATGTCTCCCTTGCCATTTTTTTGTCAGTTTTATTTCGTGGGAAATTACTCATTGTATTTCAAAATAGTGGAAGTAAATCATCAAAGTACTGCTGCTTTTCAAAGATGTCATAAATTCCTAACTATTTTAAATATTTTTTTTTGATCTAGTGTCTTCACACATTGCCTGCCGTAGGGTTTGAAGTTTCATTTCAGAGCCAGAAAGAAGGCCAGATGTCCATTGTCAACACTGTTGGAAAGCTGTTGCTTATACCCTGAAATGCTGGGAATTAATCCACATTTTAGAAAGAGAGCACACACCCATGAAAACATCCAGACTCACTTTGCCTTAGTCACCATAAGGAAAAAAAGGCAAATAGGAGTACATTGTCTCTTAGTTCCTTTTCTTTTATTTTACGTATTTATTTTGACTGCACTGCATCTTCCTTGCTATGTGGGCTTTTCATTAGCTGCAACTAGCGGGGTCTACTCTCTAATTGTAGTGCACAGGCTTCTTAATGTGTTGGCTTCTTTGTGGAGCACAGGCTTTAGGGCGTGTGCGCTTCTGTAGTTGTGGCTCTCAAGCTCTAAGCCCAGGCTCAATAGTTGTGGTGCATGGGTTTGGTTGCTCCGTAGCATGTGGGATCTTTCCAGACCAGGAATCAAACCTGTGTCTCCTGCATTGGCAGGTGGATTCTTTACCCTAAGCCACCAGGGAAGCCCCTCTTAGTTCATATTTATCTTTATAATATAAAGGTATGAGAAATGGGTAGTTATCAATTTATTTTTAATCACTCCAAACTTAATTATTTCCATTTCTTACATATTCCTGCTAGGCAAGATCATAGTACAGTGGAAAATAACATGGTAATATGCAACATGCCACATCTTTATGGATTAGCAAAATATTTGGATATGATTTTAAAAAAAAAAAGTAGGATTTTCCCAGTGGTTCAGTATAAAGAATCTGCCTGCCAATGCAGGAGACACAGGTTCGATCCCTGGTCCGGGAAGATCCCACATGCCATTGAGCAACTAAGCCCCATGTGCCACAGCTATTGAGCCTATGCTCTGGAACCTGGGAGCCACAGCTGCTGAGCCCATGTGGAACAGCTATGGAAGCCCTCATGCCCTAGAGCCTGTGCTCTGCAACAAGAGAAGCCACTGCAGTGAGAAGCCTGCACATCCCAACTAGAAAGTAGCCTCTGCTCACTGCAACTAGAGAAAAAAACAGCCCACTCAGCCAAAAAAAAAAAAAATAATATGAATAACTTCTAGTATCAAGAGATCTATTTGCCCTGAAATTATAGTTTACTGGATCACATTGTTTGTGGTCAATAAGAAATGAAGTTATTCCAGTCATAAACAAAATGTTCTCCAATATGATTCTACCAAAGATTGGACATCTGTACATTTTCAGCATTGCTATTTTTGACAGCACCACTTATTCTAACATTCAAAAGGGTGAAATGGGTTCCTGTTGAAAGACATTTCACTGAAACCTCACTGCATTCATAAAACCAAGGTAATGAAGGTAAAGCAAAACATTACTTTGCTTATTTAACAAATACTTAACATAGCACTTAGTATGTGTCACCTACTTTGTTTTAAATACTCTGCAACTGTCAACTCATTAAATCCCCATCATAACCCTGTTAGATAGTTTATATTACCCTTAAAAATAAGGAAACAGTTCAGTGAAGAGTCGGAGGTCACAAAAGTAGTAGGTAGCTAAACCTGCTTCCTAGCCTGCATTCTTATCCTGTGCTCTTCAGCCACTGGCAGTGGCAATCTGTGACTTTCTGTGTTTTCACTTCCTGCCATTGTACATTACCTATGTATCTGTAACACTGACACTCTTCTTCCTTTGCATCTTACTTGCCTCACTTTTCTGTTTCTTACATTATTGACTGGCTAGAGCAGCTGGCCTATCTAAATTAAAGAATCCAATGTGTATTAAATATAATTGGCTCAAATTTTTATTCTCTTAGACATCTGTCTAAAGGATCAGTTCAGTTCAGTCGCTCAGTCGTGTCCTATTCTTTGTCACCCCATGGACTGCAGCACGCCAGGCGTCCGTGTCCATCACCAACTCCCAGAGTTTACTCAAACTCATGTCCATTGAGTTGGTAATACCATCCAACCATCTCATCCTCTGTCATCCCCTTCTCCTGCCTTCAATCTTTCCCAGCATCAGAGTCTTTCCCAATGAGTCAGTTCTTCACATCAGGTGGCCAGAGTATTGGAATTTCAGCTTTAGCATCAGGTCTTCCAATGAATATTCAGTACTGATTTCCTTTAGGATGGACTAGTTGGATCTCCTTGCTGTCCAACGGACTCTCAAGAGTCTTCTCCAACGCCACAGTTCAAAACCATCAATTCTTTGGCACTCAGCTTTCTTTATAGTCCAACTCTCATATCCATAAATGACTACTGGAAAAACCATAGCCTTTACTAGGCGGACCTTTGTCAGCAAAATAATGTTTCTGCTTTTTAATATGCTGTCTAGGTTGCTCATAACTTTTCTTCCAAGGAGTAAGCGTCTTTTAATTTCATGGCTGCAGTCACCATCTGCACTGATTTTGGAGCCCCCCAAAATAAAATCTCTCACTGTTTCCGTTGTTTCCCCATCTATTTGCCATGAAGTGATGGGACTGGATGCCATGATCTTAGTTTTCTGAATGTTGAGCTTTAAGCCAACTTTTTCACTGTCCTCTTTCACTTTGATCAAGAGGCTCTTTAGTTCTTCTTTGCTTTCTGCCATAAGGTTGGTGTCATTTGCGTTTCTGAGGTTATTGATATTTATCCCAGCAATCTTGATTCCAGCTTGTGCTTCTTCCAGCCCAGCGTTTCTCATGATGTATTCTGCATATAAGTTAAATAAGCAGGGTGGCAATATACAGCCTTGATGTACTCCTTTCCCTATTTGGAACCAGTCTGTTGTTCCATGTCCAGTTCTAACTGTTGCTTCCTAACCTGCATACAGATTTCTCAGAAGGCAGGTCAGATGGTATGGTATTCCCATCTCTTTCAAAATTTTCCACAGTTTATTGTGATCCACACAGTCAAAGGCTTTGGCGTAGTCAATAAAGCAGAAACTCTCTTGCTTTTTCGATGATCCAACAGATGTTGGCAATTTGATGTCTGATAGATTGTCATTATTCCTTGAAAGTATTTTCTGTAAAAGATTTATGTGTCCCTCTGATAGAAAGAGGTATACACGATTACTTAAGATAGAAACTTTGCTATTTAAATATCGACAAAACAAATCTCTGAGAATTGAGGGAAACTTTTCACATGTCTGCCTGTGAATTTTGGCACATTGTTGGATGTTTTTGGTTTCATACAAGGTTATTGGGGTTCCTCAGTGGCTCAGTGGGTAAAGAATCTGCCTGCAATGCAGGAGACACAGAAGACTAGGGTTTAATCACTGGGTTGGGAAGATGATCTGGAGGAGGAAATGGCAACCCACTCCAGTATTCTTGCCTAGAAAATCCTATAGATAGAGGATCCTGGCAGGCTACTGTCTGAAGGGTCGAAAAGAGTCAGATATGCTCAATCCAACTGAGCGACTAGGCACACACAAGGTTATTAGACTTTTGTATGAAGCACATATCAAATTCTAAACTCTGTGACATGTGGGTGATTAAAAAGCTGCTTAAAAATTTAAAGATTCTTTCCATTTTTCTCTATGCACAGACCCCTGATAATTGAGTTTGGTGTCACTCATGGTGATCTGGGTAGGTCTCTTACATCAAGTTTTTTTAACCAAGAGATTGTTGTTTTTAACAGACTTAAAGACAAAAATGAAATGAAAGATATGCTGTGGATAAAAGTCCAGCCGTTATCTTAATTTGTGGCAAGAAAACACAGAATTGAAATACCAACCTATTTTATTCACTGAATAAAAAGCTTGTGGTTTTCAGGATGTCTTGAATAAGTCAGTTATTCTTGAAAATTAAAATCAAATGCTTGAGGATCAAAGAAAAAGCAAAAATGCCTCTTTATAATGGCACATCTCAGTCCCTGGGAATGATTTTCTGAATTAAATGTTGGGATGTATTGTACTTGTGTATCATTTTTACTACTGTAAAATATACCTGAGAACAATTTTTGTTCTGTT
Source organism: Giraffa tippelskirchi (assembly GCF_054371585.1). Classification (NCBI taxonomy): domain Eukaryota; kingdom Metazoa; phylum Chordata; class Mammalia; order Artiodactyla; family Giraffidae; genus Giraffa; species Giraffa tippelskirchi. Next base: position 75,039,517 of record NC_137275.1, on the reverse strand, counting down.
TTTTTTTCCAGATGACAGAAATGATGCTCAGGAGAGTAACTTAAGAGCCTTAATAGAAGAGCTGCCAGATACCCACTACTGCCTCCTCAAGTACCTTTGCCAGTTTTTGACAAAAGTAGCCAAGCACCATGTGCAGAACCGCATGAATGTTCACAATCTTGCCACTGTATTTGGGCCAAATTGCTTTCAGTAAGTTGGTGAACTTTTGCTGTTAATTTCATCACATATCCCCTTTTCCTTTACAACTGCCTAAAATTACTGTGATGTAGAAGCATAATTAGGACTAAGAAGTCAACCAGTTTATATTGGAGAAATTCCGTCTTGGTATTGGGCATTTTAGCCTTTTTTTAATCCCAATTTTTGAGAAGGAAGCTATGCCTTTTTATGAAACCATAATTTGTAATGTTTCAAACAACTTCTTTAAAATTCTGGTAATTAGGATTACTTTCACTAAAAACAACATTGAAAAATCAGTTTAAAAAATTGATTAGAAAAAGAGGGAATGAGTTTGATATAGTATGTAATTTTTTATAAATCATTGCTAATGGGTGGAAAGTAACAAGTGGAATATGTCAGTGACAGAAAAATGTAACTCAGCTACATTTATTTTCTAGGAGTAGATTAGAAATAAACTAATCTCCTTGGTAGGTGCTATATCACTAGGCACAAGAACTTTTCATAAAGCTTTATATTTTCCCTGTTATTCCTTAAAGGTGTTTAATCGTTAATACATGAAATATGATCAATGGCACCCCACTCCAGTACTCTTACCTGGAGAATCCCATGGACGGAGGAGCCTGGTAGGCTGCAGTCCATGGGGTCGCTAAGAGTCAGACACGACTGAGCGACTTCTTTCACTTTTCACTTTCATGCATTGGAGAAGGAAATGGCAACCCATTCCAGTGTCTTGCCTGGAGAATCCCAGGGACGGGGGAGCCTGGTGGGTTGCCATCTATGGGGTCGCACAGAGTTGGGCACGACTGAAGCGACTTAGCATTAGCATATCTTGCAAACCAGAGACTTTGCTTTTAGCTTTCCTATTAATATCTCTGATATCAAATATGTTCCTTCCGCTTATAAGGAAAGAGAAAGAAAGAACATTCATAGTTTAAAGCTCTGAGAAATTCTCAAGTTTTTTTTTTAATAGTATATCTGCTTATCCACTCCATTAATTTACAGACTCATTCAACTGCCTGGAACTAGTAATAGTACAGTCTTCAGAATGACTCAAAATATAAACTCTAGCTTAGATCATGGTGACTATAGGGTTGCAAGATATTTACAGTCTTCTCTGGAGAAAAGTTCTACCTAGAACAACTATCTCCTTTGTAATGTTAGAGATTTACATTTTGAATAATGGGATTTCATAGGATATATTAGGGCCTTGTGAATGAATATCTCAAACATGAGCTCCACTCTTATTCAGGAGCTCTATGATAGTAAAAAGAATGTATTTGTTCTTTTTACACCTATCTGCAAAGTAAACCTTGAGTGACCTACACGTAAGAAATAAAAGTAAGTAGAAAACTCTTTTGAAACCCTAGATTTTAGAAGAGGTGAAAATGAAAATAGAATGCTTATTTAGTGATGTACAGATCATACCTCATTGCTGACTTGCTGGATTGGGCTTGATCTGGAGTTTCTAGTAACCTGCTTCAATTAGTCAAAATATCAAATAAAAAATGAGTTTTATTATATGCTCTTTTAATCAGTATAACTTTTCAAATTTTTTATTGTAAAATAAACATAATATGTAAAGTTTACCATTTTGCCATTTTAAATATGCAGTTCAATGGCATTAAGTTCATTCACATTGGTGTGGTCTTCTAATTGATGTGTTATTTCTAAATTTATGGTTATAGAAGTCACTACTATGTACTTTTCTTCTGAAATAAGATATAGTACTTACAGCACTTAGTGTCTATTGAGTGCTTACTAAGTGCTGTACTCATTTATCTGATTGAGTCCAAAGAGGCATAAGTGGTTTATTTTGAAGTTGCCATATTTAGGTTAAGAAAAAAGTAGTTAGTTCAGTTCCTATGACCACAGTTAGGTCACTGACTATAGTCCATAAATGTTAATAAAGATCATTCGTAGAAAGTCTGCCATTTAAGGACAATTCTCTCATCATGAAGCACTGAAAGACAAATGAAATACTTTTCTTAATAACTTAGGCGAATGCAATGTATACATTGTATGGTCAGTAGAATGAGATGGTCAGCAGATGAGGAGAATTTTTTTCCAAAGGGTGAAAATCCTCATTAAAGGCTGTAAATTTTAGATACAAGGTGATATTTTTAAGAAATCTACAATCATAAAGCTGGAAGAAAATACACTAATAATATATATGATTGGTGTTCTGGATACTAGACTTCTAGGTGACTCTTAATTACTATGTTTTCACATGTATTTCCAGTTACAGGTTATTAAATTTAGTTGAATGGGTAATATTATCATTGTAAAATATTCACAGTGTAGAGGCATATTGAATAAAAATATCCTCCAGTAGTGCCTCCCATTCCAACCTCTTCTCTCTAGAGAGAAAATGAGTAGCCAGTAGGTGTGTATCCTTTTTGAATGCAGCCATAAATCTATTTTAAAATATAAATGGGATCAAGTTGTGTATATGGTGAAGCTTGACTGTTTTTATGGTAGCACTAGAACTTTTAATGTCAAAAGATCTATATACCTCATTCTTTTAACTATTAGATAATGGGAATTTATTCTAACTTAGCGATACCTCAGTTGATGAGGGCTGAGGTTGCCAGTTTTTTTATATTAAAACAGAATTATAGTGTATATCCTGAGTGTGATTCTTTATGTACATCTCTCTTACTGCTTTGTGGGAGTTCTTTAAGTCTTCTAAAAAATAATCTTTTGTCTGTTGTAAACATTGCAAACATTTTCTCCTATTCTGTTGTTTATCATTTAGTTTTATTTATGGTGCTTTATCTCTAATTTTCTTGAAGAGATCTCTAGTCTTTCCCAAATCTGTTGGGATCAAGCCCAAATCTGTTGTTTTCCTCTATTTCTTTGCACTGATCGCTGAGGAAGGCTTTCTTATCTCTCCTTGCTATTCTTTGGAACTCTGCATTCAGATAGGAATATCTTTCCTTTTCTCCTTTGCTTTTTGCTTCTCTTCTCTTCCCAGCTATCTGTAAGGCCTCCTCAGACAGCCATTTTGCTTTTTTGCATTTCTTTTCCATGGGGATTTTCTTGATCCCTGTCTCCTGTACAATGTCACGAACCTCTGTCCATAGTTCATCAGGCACTCTGTCTATCAGGTCTAGTCCCTTAAATCTATTTGTCACTTCCACTGTATACTCATAAGGGATTTGATCTAGGTCATACCTGAATGGTCTAGTGGTTTTCCCTACTTTCTTCAATTTAAGTCTGAATTTGGCAATAAGCAGTTCATGATCCGAGCCACAGTCTGCTCCCGGTCTTGTTTTTGCTGACTGTATAGAGCTTCTCCATCTTTGGCTGCAAAGAATATAATCAATCTGATTTTGGTGTTGACCATCTGGTGATGTCCACGTGTAGAGTCTTCTCTTGTGTTGTTGGAATAGGGTGTTTGCTATTACCAGTGCGTTCTCGTGGCAAAACTCTATTAGCCTTTGCCCTGCTTCATTCTGTATTCCAAGGCCAAACTTGCCTGTTACGCCAGGTGTTTCTTGACTTCCTACTTTTGCATTCCAGTCCCCTATAATGAAAAGGACATCTTTTTTGGGTGTTAGTTCTAAAAGGTCTTGTAGGTCTTCATAGAATCGTTCAACTTCAGCTTCTTCGGCATTACTGGTTGGGGCATAGACTTGGATTACCGTGATATTGAATGGTTTGCCTTGGAAACGAACAGAGATCATTCTGTCGTTTTTGAGATTGCATCCAAGTACTGCATTTCGGACTCTTTTGTTGACCATGATGGCTACTCCATTTCTTCTGAGGGATTCTTGCCCACATGAAATTAAAAGATGCTTACTCCTTGGAAGGAAGGTTATGGCCAACCTAGGTAGCATATTTAAAAGCAGAGACATTACTTTGCCAACAAAAGTACGTCTAGTCAAGACTATGGTTTTTCCAGTGGTCATGTATGGATGTGAGAGTTGGACGGTGAAGAAAGCTGAGTGCCGCAGAATTGATGCTTTTGAACTGTGGTGTTGGAGAAGACTCTTGAGAGTCCCTTGGACTCCAAGGAGATCCAATCAATCCATCCTAAAAGAGATCAATCCTGGGTGTTCATTGGAAGTTCTGATGTTGAAGCTGAAACTCCAATACTTTGGGCACCTCATGCGAAGGGTTGACTCATTGGAAAAGGCCCTAATGCTGGGTAGGATTTGGGGCGGGAGGAGAAAGGGACGACAGAGGATGAGATGGTTGGATGGCATCACCGACTCGATGGACATGGGTGTGGGTGGACTCAGGGAGTTGGTGATGGATAGGGAGGCCTGGTGTGCTGCAATTCATGGGGTCGCAAAGAGTCAGACATGACTGAGCGACTGAACTGAACTGATGGTGCTTTATAAATTTTTTAAATTTTAATTTAATGTGTCAACTCTTCTTCTTTTTGCTTATCAGGATTTAGGTCTTAATAATATTTTTCAATAATATTAATTATGTTGTCTTGCTTAATAGTGATATATCATAAAAATATTACAACACACATTTTTCTTTTGTCATGTTTATAGGCTTTTTATGATTAGGTTTTTACTTTCTCTAGAATTATTTTTGTATGTATCGTATATGGATCCAGTTTGATTTTTCTTCAAATAGATAGCTAATTGTTACCAAATCATTCATTGAGTAGTACATCTCCTTGTTAATTTACAATACCAACTCAATCACATATTACTTTCCCATGTATATGAGTTTGTTTCTGGTGTTTGTACGGCTCCTTCCTGTTCTCCATATATATACATTTTCCTTTTCAGAGGAATTTTGGAGTCTCCATGGTAAGTGGTATCTCACTGTGGTTTTGATCTGCATTTCTCTGATGACTAATGACACTGAATATCTTATATGCTTTTTGACCATTTGTGTATCTTTGGAAAAATGTCTATTCAGATCCTCAGACCATTTTTAGTAGGATTTTTGTTTTTATGATTAAATTGTGAAAGTCCTTTATATATCTTAGATATTAGTCCCTTATCAGATGTGGGATATGCATATATTTTCTCCTATTCTATGAGTTGTGTTCTCATTTTCTTAATTGTATCCTTTCAAACAGAAAATGTTTACTTGTGATAAAGTCCAATGTATTTCATTTTTCTATTGTTACATATGCTTTTGGTGTTGTAGCTAAGGTTTTCTCTAACTTGTTAAGACTTTTTTAAAGAGCTTTATTGTTTTAACTCTTACACTTAAGTCTATGGGGTTAATTTGGAGTTAATTTTTGTGTAGTATAAGGAAGGAGTCCAATTCTATTGTTTTGCCTGTGGGTGTGCAATTGTCCTAGTACCATTTGTTGAAAATTGAATTGTCTTGGCACTCTTGTGTCAAGAAATTGGTTGAGTATATTGTTAGGGCTTATTTATGCACTTTCAGGTTTATTCCACTGATATATGTCTATCCTTATGTAGTTAACACACTGTCTTGATTCCTGTGACTTTTTAGTAAGTTTTGAATTCAAATAGTGTCCATCTTCCAACTTTGTTCTTTTTCAAGATTGCCCCTTTTGTTTCCATAATAATTGTAGGGTCATATTGTAAATTTCTGCAAAAAAATAAAGATAGCCAGCTGGTATTTTGATATGAATTCTGTTGAATATGTAGGTCAATTTGGGGAGTATTATTGGTAGGTTAAGAATATTAAATCGCCCAATCCATGAACATGGGATATCTTTCTATGTACTTATGTCTTCTTTAATTTTTCTCAACACGTTTTATTGTTTTCTGAGCACAAATTGCATACTTTTGTTAAATCTGTTTCTAAATGTGTATTCTTTCGCATGCTATTCTAAATATATTTTCTTAATTTTATTTTCAGATTGTTCATGGCTAGTGCAAACATAGTTTTAATTTGCATTTATTTTACTGTAAGTGAAGTGAAATATCTTTAAGGGCCACTTGTGTATCATTCTCTTGATTATTTGTTTGTGTTTTTGCCCATTTTCCTACCAAGTGTTCAGGGTTATTTTTTTTTCCACGTTAAACATTTATTTATTTTTGATCTCTTTTTGCCCCTAGTCAGTTCAGTTCAGCCATTCATTCATGTCCGACTCTTTGCAACCCCAGACTTCCCTGTCCATCACCAACTCCCGGAGCCTGCTCAAACTCATGTCCATCAGGTTGGTGATGCTATCCAACCATCTCATCCTCTGTTGTCCCCTTTTTTTCCTGCCTTCAATCTTTCCCAGCATCAGGGTGTTTTCCAATGAGTCAGTTCTCCACATCAGATGGCCAAAGTATTGGAGTTTCAGCTTCAGCATCAGTCCTTCCAATGATTATTCAGGACTGATTTCCTTTAGGATTGACTGGTTGGATCTCCTTGAAGTCCAAGGGACTCTCAAGAGTCTTCTCCAACACCACAGTTGAAAAGCATCAATTCTTTGGCCCCAGCTTTTTTTACAGTCCAACTCTCGCATTCATACATTAAGCCATGGCTTTGACTAGATGGACCATAGCTGGTAAAGTAATGTCTCTGCTTTTTAATATGCTGTCTATGTTTGTCATAGCTTTTCTTCCAGGGAGCAAGTGTCTTTTAATTTCATGGCTGCAGTCACCATCTGCAGTGATGCTGGAGCCCAAGAAAATAAACTTAGTCACTGTTTCCCCATCTATTTGCCATGAAGTGATGGGACTGGATGCCATGACCTTAGTTTTCTGAATGTTGAGTTTTAAGCCAACTTTTTCACTCTCCTCTTTCCTTTTCATCAAGAGGCTCTTTAGTTCTTTTTTGCTTTCTACCATAAGGTTGGTGTCATATATATCTGAGGTTATTAATATTTCTCCTGGCAATCTTGATTCCAGCTTGTGCTTCATCCAGCCCAGCGTTTCTTATGATGTACTCTGCATATAAGTTAAATAAGCAGGGTGACAATATACAGCCTTGACTTTCTCCTTTCCCTATTTGGAAGCAGTCTGTTGTTCCATGTCTAATTCTAAGTGTTGCTTCCTGACTTGCATACAGATTTCTCAGAAGGCAGGTCAGGTGGTCTGGTATTCCCATCTCTTTCAAAATTTTCCACGGTTTGTTGTGATCCATACAGTCAAAGGCTTTGGCTAGTCAATAAAGCAGAAATAGATGTTTTTCTGAAACTCTCTTGCTTTTTCGATGATCCAGCGGATGTTGGCAATTTGATCTCTGGTTCCTGTGCCTTTTCTAAATCCCGCTTGAACATCTGGAAGTTCATGGTTAACGTACTGTTGAAGCCTGGCTTGGAGAATTTTGAGCATTACTTTGCTAGTGTGTGAGATGGGTGCAATTGTGTGGTAGTTTGAACATTCTTTGGCATTGCCTTTCTTTGGGATTGGAATGAAAACTGACCTTTTCCAGTCCTGTGGCCACTGCTGAGTTTTCCCAATTTGCTGGTATATTAAGTGCAGCACTTTCACAGCATCATCTTTTAGGATTTGAAATAGCTCAACTGGAATTCCATCACCTCCATTAGCTTTGTTTGTAGTGATGCTTCCTAAGGCCCACTTCACTTCACATTCCAGTATGTCTGGCTCTATGCATGGCTCTACCATCGTAATTATCTGGGTCATGATCTTTTTTTGTATAGTTCTTCTCTATTCTTGCCACCTCTTCTTACTATCTTCTGCTTCTGTTCGGTCTGTATTATTTCTGTCCTTTATTGTGCCCAGCTTTGCATGAAATGTTCCTTTGGTATCTCTAATTTTCTTGAAAAGATCTCTAGTCTTTCCCATTCTATTGTTTTCTACTATTTCTTTGCACTGATCACTGAGGAAGGCTTTCTTATCTCTCCTTGCTATTCTTTGGAACTCTGCATTCAAATGGGTATATCTTTCCTTTTTTCCTTTGCTTTTTGCTCCTCTTCTTTTCACAGCTATTTGTAAGGCCTCCTCAAATAGCCATTTTGCTTTTTTGCATTTTTTGCTTTTTTGCTTTTTCTGGGGGATGGTCTTGATTCCTGTCTCCTGTACAATGTCATGAACCTCTGTCCATAGTTCTTAAGGCACTCTGTCTATCACATCTAATCCCTTGAATCTGTTTGTCACTTCCACTGTATAATCATAAGGGATTTGATTTAGGTCATACCTGAATGGTCTAGTGGTTTTCCCTACTTTCTTCAACTTAAGTCTGAATTTGGGAATAAGGAGTTCATGATCTGATCCACAGTCAGCTCCCAGTCTTGTTTTTGATGACTATATAGAGCTTCTCCATTTTTGGCTCCAAAGAATATAATCAATCTGATTTCGGTGTTGACCATCTGGTGATGTCCCTGTGTATAGTCTTCTCTTGTGTTGTTGGAAGAGGGTGTTTGCTATGACCAGTGCATTCTCTTGGCAAAACTCTGTTAGGCTTTGCCCTGCTTCATTCTGTACTCCAAGGCCAAATTTGCCTGTTACTCCATGTATCTCTTGACTTCCTACTTTTGCATTCCAGTCCCCTCTAATGAAAAGCACATCTTTTTTGGGTGTTAGTTCTAGAAGGTCTTCATAGAACTATTCAGCTTCAGCTTCTTCAGCATTGCTGGTCAGGGCATAGGCTTGGATTACTGTGATATTGAATGGTTTGCCTTGGAAATGAACAGAGATCATTCTGTCGTTATTGAGATTGCATCCAAGTACTGCATTTTGGACTCTTTTGTTGACTATGATGGCTACTCCATTTCTTCTAAGGGATTCTTGCCCACAGTGGTAGGTATAGTGGTCATCTGAGTTAAATTCACCCGTTACAGTCCATTTTAGTTCGCTGATTCCTAAAATGTTGGCATTCACTCTTGCCATCTCCTGTTTGACCACTTCCAATTTGTCGTGATTCATGGACCTAACATTCCAGGTTCCTATGCAATATTGCTCTTTACAGCATCGGACTTTGCTTCCATCACCAATCACATCCACAACTGGGTGTTGTTTTGGCTTGGGCCCTTCTCTTCATTCTTTCTGGAGTCATTTCTCCACTGATCTCTAGTAGCATACTGGGCGCCTACCAACCTGGGGAATTCATCTTTCAGTCTCCTGTCTTTTTGCCTTTTCATACTGTTCATGGGGTTCTCAAGGCAAGAATACTGAAGTGGTTTGCCATTCCCTTCTCTGGTGGAACACATTTTGTCAGACCTCTCCACCATGACCTGTCCGTCTTGGGTGGCTCTACAGGGCATGGCTCATAGTTTCACTGAATTACACAAGGCTGTGGTCCATATGATCAATTTGGTTAGTTTTTTGTGATTGTGGTTTTCATTCTCGCTGCCCTCTGATGAAGAAGGATAAGAGGCTTATTGAAGCTTCCTGATGGGAGACACTGACTTAGGGGGAAACTGGGTCTTGTTACAATGGGCGGGGCCATGCTCAGTAAATCTTTAATCCAACTTTCTGTTGGTGAATGGAGCTGTGTTCTCTCCCTGCTATTTACCTGGGGTCAAACTATGGTGGAGGTAATGAAGATAATGGCGACCTCCTTCAAAAGGTCCCATGCATGTATTGCTACACTCAGTACCCCCAGTCCTGCAGCAGGCCACCACCGACCCACACCTCCACCGAAGACTCCTAGACACTCCCAGGCAAATCTGGTTAAGTCTCTTGTGGGGTCACTGCTCCTTTCTCCTGGGTCCTGGTGCACATAAGGTTCTGTTTGTGCCCTCCAAGAGTCTATTTCCCAGTTCTGTGTAAGTTCTCACAGCTCTATAGTGGGGTTAATGGTGACCTCCTCCAATAGGGCTTATGCCATACCCAAGTCTGCTGCACCCAGAGCCCCTGCCTCTGTGGCGGCCCACTGCTGACCTGTACTTCCACAGGAGACACTCAAACACAGTTCTGTCCCACTCTCTGTGGGGTCTCTGGTCCTGGTGTGCACAGGTTTGTTTGATCCCTCTGAGAGTCTCTGGTGGAAATGGGGTTTGATTCTGAATGTGAATTCGCCCCTCTTACCGTCTTGCTGGGGCTTCTCCTTGACCTCTTTCAAATCTTTCAGAAAAATAATGTAGTGAGAAAAATAATGTAGTAAGAAAAATAATGTAGTAAGAAAAATAATGTACCAAGTCAATAACTCGTAACCTATGGTTACATGATGTGTGTGTGCATATGTGTGTAATTAGGTATTTGGATTTCATCAATTATTATTAGATGAGTTCAGCTAAATTTGTAGACATAGACAGATAAGCCTAACAATATTGCCATCATCCAGTTTTCTACTGCTACTAAGCAACTTTGTTTGGTTGGTGGCACAAATGTTACTTTTGCGAAATTGGTAATTCGGATTGAAAAATGTAGATAGTTGATCTTTTAAAAAATTAAGCCCAAGCCCTAGTCTCATATATTCATAGCCTATTAACATATCTATTTGTAAAATGCAAGGCATTCATATAATTTTAGCACAATTGTATATATTATCATCATCATCTATAAACATGTTTTTTAGCAATTAAAGAGTGAATGACTGGAGAATATAATCTTCCTCTGATGAAACCTGAACCTGCCCCTTCCCTGGTTATTTCATTGCCTCAACTTCTGCATTATCAATCCCTCATCACTTCTAATTGTGACAATTAACTTTCCAGTTGCCTTTTTTCAAAAATGAGTGTGTTCATTTTATATTATGAAGGTAACATATATTAATTAAAAAAAAAAACTTTTTTCATACCCAAAAGCCACAAAGTTCAGTTCAGTTCTGTTGCTCAGTCATGTCCGACTCTTTGCGACCCCATGAACCGCAGCACGCTAGGCCTCCCTATCCATCACCAACTCCCTGAGTCCACCCACACCCATGTCCATCGAGTCGGTGATACCATCCAGCCATCTCATCCTCTGTCGTCCCTTTCTCCTCCTGCCCTCAATCTTTCCCAGCATCAGGGTCTTTTCCACTGAGTCAGCTCTTCGCATCAGATGGCCAAAGTATTGGAGTTTCAGCTTCAACATCAGTCCTTCCAATGAACACCCAGGACTGATCTCCTTTAGAATGGACTGGTTGGATCTCCTTGCAGTCCAAGGGACTCTCAAGAGTCTTCTCCAACACCACAGTTCAGAAACATCAGTTCTTCGGTGGTCAGCTTTCTTCACCGTCCAACTCTCACATCCATACATGACCACTGGAAAAACCATAGCCTTGACTAGACGGACCTTTGTTAGCAAAGTAATGTCTCTGCTTTTTAATATGCTGTCTAGGTTGGTCATAACTTTCCTTCCAAGAGGTAAGCGTCTTTTAATTTCATGGCTGCAATCACCATCTTCAGTGATTTTGGAGCCACAATATAGGGATGAAAATGAAAATCATCCATAATTCTACACCCAGATTCAGTCACTGTTCATACTTTGGTTTACGTGCTTCCATATTCTTTTCTCTGCATGCTCACATATATATTTGTGTTTGTTTTGTTAAAGATGGGGTAGTATATTAATACTTTATAACCTTTATTTAAAAACTTAATGTCATCTATGGTGGCATTTTTCCATATTTGTAATTTCACCTCATCATTTCTAAGGACCGCATAGTGTTCTGATCTTTTGATCAATACGCTTTACTTAAGCCATCCCTATAAATGGCATTTCAGAATTTTTTTCTTAGCAATAATAATAATAGATAACATTTATTGAATGCTTACTAAGTTCCTGGCAATGTTCTGGGTGCTTTTTTTTGTTTGCCTGTTTTATTCTTAAAATGCTATGAGGCAGTTACTATTATTGTTTCTGCTCATGAAGAAACTGAAGCACAGAAAGTTTAACTTGCCGAAGATCACATGGGTTGGAAGAGGTTTGCATCAGAAGTCTAAATCCAGACAGTCTGGCTCCTCGATTCCAAGCTCTTAATCACCACTCAGTAACTCTTTCCCCTATAAACAGCATTGCAGAGACTATTCTTGAACATACCTTTTTCACACTTCACTGATTATTTTCTTTGGATGTACTTTTAGAAGTGGACTTGCCTAGTCAAAGAATATTTGTATCATCAAATTTTTTTTTTATTGAGAGGTTGTACCAGTTCATGCTTTAGCAGCCACCTCTGAATGTGTTCCCTTTCCCACACCTTCTCCAATACTGATGTTATTATTCTTTTTCATATTTGTCAATATAATAAGTGAATATTATTTCTCGTAAAGAATTTTATGTATTTATTGTGAGGTTTAACCTATTTAAGCTTGTTTCCCCATACAGTTTTTCATCTGTGAATTGCCTTTTTTTCAGTTTTTGTAAGCTAGTGGGAGATTTCTTCCAGGTAACTGATTTGTAAGTGTTCCTTTTGTAGTATTAGCTATTTTTTTTAATTAGTTTATTTTTTATTTTTTAACTTTACAATATTGTATTTTTGGAAATATTCACACCTTATAATTCACATTTGAACCTCATAATTCTCTTTGCCATAAAGAAGTTTAAAATTTTTATTAATCCCATATATCAATTTGTGTTGTTTGGGTTTGGTGTTATCCATAAAAGACCTTCAACATCAAAGTTATAACAATATTTACTTATATTGTCTCAATATTTTTGTAGTATCGTATTTTCATAATTAAATCTTGAATATATTTGGATATTAGAAATGGTATGATATGGGAATCTAGCTGTTAAATATTCTCCTGTATTTTATCTCAACATATTTATAATTTTTTAAATATTTAGATACTGAATTCTTGTGAAATTTACTTTAATAGTTAAAAGAATGAGTAATATAAACATTTATACTTTAAAAATGGTATTCTTCCACTTCCTTTTTCTTTTTCAGGATTTTCCTAGGTAACTATAAGCATATATTCTCCCATAATGTCAGGATATTTTCTAGATTAAGAAATTTCCATTGACTTTTAAGTTTAATCAGGTATAGTTGAGATATTTAATGTTGAGCCATTCATTCAGTAAAATGACATATCTCCCCATTTAGTCCAATTTTTACTTACATATTTTTCCCTAAAATTGTAGATGTTTGGAAAAAATATGTCAAGTTGTCAATTATATAGTGAAAAATCCAGTAATACTAGGTAGTACCAGAAATGCTAACTTTAAATGTTTTCACCTATTTTTCATACCTCTAAAAGAAAATTCAATTTATTAATGCCATGGCTGCTGTCTGTAAGATTTCAAGTAAAAACTAGTGCCATATGTCTTGCTTGAGCATAGTCTTAAAAATAACTATTGACCTTTTAAACTTTTGTCATCATCTTTCAGAAATGACAAGCGACAGATTTAGACACACATGCAAAAATATATAAATATCTGCATTGAGGCGTGTTTCCTAGCTGTTGACAAAATCCAGTGACAAATTTATATTCTCAGTGTTACATGTGGGCATGTGTATGTACACTTATATAATAATCTCCAGAATTATCTTACACCCCCATATCTACCTTCTGTATATGCAGGTTCTTTTTTTCCCTTCTAGTCATAGAGGAGCAGAATTCTATGAGTCCCTCTGTTATTAACTTAGCTTTGTCACTTGAAACAAGTCATTTAACTTTTCTCACCTTCTATATGCTGTTAGGTCATACATGAATTTCTTTTCAGCATTATGATTTTTTTGTGACTTTAGGTTTCTAGAATTTTTATGTATTTGGAAAATTTATTAATTTACCAAATATTTTTGCGTGCATACTATGTACTAGCAGATCGCGTGCCAGCTCTTGACAAAACAACATGGTTCAGACCCTCAGGTAGCTTGTACTCTCTGGGGAAACAGAGAGATTCCTTAAATAATTATTGAATTACAGTTGTGATAAGTGTTGCAGTGGGGTTTGTAATAGAGATCCCAATCATGCGAATATGAGTGTGTATGCCAGGGCAGTGGCTTGTGACTCATTCAAATTTAGCTGACTTAGAGTTCTCTCTCCCTTTTAGTGTTCTCAGCATCCCGCACGTTCTCTTCATTTCCTCTTTGACTGATTTTGATAATTTCTTAACTGGTTTTCCTTTTCTCTCTCACCCATACAGTCCAAATCCACACTGTTACTAAATTACCTATTTAAAATATAAATCAGATCCCCTGTCTTATTTCCAAGACTTTAATTCAAGGATATTTCTTTCCTCCACCATGACATTCAAAGTCTTTAAGTGATTTGGTCCATAGTTTCTTGCGCCCTCTCTTCTTCTCCTACTACTTCCCAAGAATTATCCATTAGGAATCAAGAGCTAAGCAGCTGTAATTAGATAAGAGTAAAATCTGGCTGAGCTGGAGTTTGGAAGTCATTCATTGTCTTCTTGAAGACAAACTGGACAGACTCTTCAAGAACAGTGGCATGCTGGGAAATGTCTATACTAAGTGATGAGAAAAAACATTTGGAGAGATAAGAGGAATATAAGCTAGTGAAGCATCACCAAAGCCACAGAAAATGGAATTTTAGGAAATAATGAACTATAGAAAGGGACCAAGGAGAAAGAGAACTGAGAAAAGTATCCTGGATATGCAGATATAGTGATCATTTGCATCATTCATTGTGTAAACATAATGACACTTCTTACTGTTTACAAAAGAACAATCTTCAGAATAACACTATTAAGAAAATATTATGAGAAGCATAATGTTACATGGGGAAAAAATAACTCTACCTCTGGAATGAAGGAAAAAACCCTGTTTGTAGAATGAGTAGTCATTTTAAGATGCATTAATATAAATTATGACCAGCTGAATTTTTCAACTTGGATTTTTAAACTTTAAATTTTTAAACTTCTCAGCTTTTTACCATCACTTACAGTCTGGTTAAATTTGTCATGCCTCTAAAGTTTCTATTAGATAACAAAAGTGGGGGAATGCAGGTAGGTATGTTGTCAAAGTAGAATGTAAATGATGGAGGACTTAGCTTTTAATGAGTTCTCTAGAATCTGTGATTGGATAACATGTTTGCTGTATAAACAGTTGACTGGAATATATTTGTTTCAGATTGAGCTCAGGTAGAATGTCACATCACTTTGGTTTTTAAAGATTTAACAGTTACAGTTGGAAAAAACAGAGACTCTGTTCATCATTAAACACAAACTGGTGATATGATATCTCATTCTTCTTAATGTAGCTAGTCAGCAAAAATTTGTCCCTTGGTAAGCCTAAAAAATTACCTTGATGGGTCATGGGAACTATTCTGTGGTAAATCAAGATGTAGTAAGACATGGTTCAAGTTTTATGTAATTTGTTATAGAAAGACAGTGTAAGGTGGGAGGAAGGTTCTAGAGAGAGGCGTATGTATACCTATGGCCAATTCATGTTGAATGAAGAAACCATCCCATGCAAAAACCATCACAATATTATAAAGTAATTAACCTCTAATTAGAAATTAAAAAAAGGTGACATAGCCACACTGTCTTGGTTTAAACTTTACTTCATTACTTTCTAAAAGTAGGATCTTGGACAAGTTATTTAACCTCTCATTTCTTCTGTTACAAACTAGAAATAATAGTATTAGCTATCTTATTTAGTGGTTGTTAGTATATGTGAATATATATGTATGTAAATGTATATATAGCTATATACGTATAATGCATATAAAGCTTAGAACAACTCCTGGAACCTATTGATATTATATGATTAAAGTTTAGTGATTTTCTAGAAAAGAAGATTCTCTTTAGTTTGTAAATTTCCCCATGATAGGGCTTCAAGTCAATTGACAGTATTGCAGCAGGAAATCTGCCCTAAAAGTAGGAAAAAAGTGTATATTTTGGAAGGAAGAAAACTGTCCAGGGACATATAAAAGGTTAGGCACTATTACTTCCTAAGTATAATTATGATATTAATTTCTAATATAAACCAATATGATTTCCTTGTGCATGGATTAATCTAGGGTATTAATCTTGCTTGTAGATGTACTTTTAAACACTTGTTAAAATATTGCTTACATTTATTCTAATATATTGCTTTTCTAGACCTTTTTAATTTTCAAAGAATTTCCTAGGTCTTTTAAACTCCTTTTTAACAGCCCCACACCCCATCACATCAAATATGTTAAAATGCACCGACAACCCATACCATTATACTTTAAAAATTGATTTCTGTTGAACTCTAATTGAATAATTCATATAATACTATAATCTGTTGAGTTTTCTTTTTGGATTTTGGAATCCTGAGATCTCACACATTTTCATTGTTTCATGAAAACTCATCATCCAGCTGTAGGCTATCTTCCTTTATCTAGTTAGTGGAAATAATGGCCCTATTTCAAATTTGTAAAGCCCACGGTGACTCAGTTAAATAGTAGTTCATCTTCAGCTCTCCCCTGAGTTCACTCTTCTTTATATTGTGTAATTATTTGGATACCTGTTCTAGTTCTGTCTATATAAAAACAACTTTTCCTGAAGGAAATCAAAGTCAGCAATAGTGCTTTTCTTATTAGAGTTCATGTGCACCCTGAGATGGGACAGGGTCACATTTAGTTACAAGAATATATTGATAGTCTTGGACATGCGAAGCCTGGTCTGCAGCATTTAGCTTGAGTTTTGCTTAGCTGCACCCTACCGTCTGAACAACAGGAACATTGGGCACACTGGGAGCTTCAGTTCAGTTCAGTCACTCAGTCATGTCCGACTATTTGTGACCCTGTGGACTGCAGCACACCAGGCTTCCCTGTCCATTACCAACTCCTGGAGCTTGCTCAAACTCATGTCCATCGAGTCGGTGATACCATCCAACCGTCTCATCCTCTGTTGTCCCCTTCTCCTTCTGCCTTCAGTCTTTCCCAGCATCAGGGTGTTTTCCAATTAGTCAATTCTTCACATCAGGTGGCCAAACTATTGGAGCTTCAGCATCAGTCCTTCAATGAACATTCAGGACTGATTTCCTTTAGAACTGATTGATTTGATCTCCTTGCAGTCCAAGGGACTCTCAAGAGTCTTCTGCAACACCACAGCTCAAAAGCATCAATTCTTCAGCTTTGGCGAGTTTAAACTGGAAGTTTAAAGACTGGCTTTTTTTTTTGAGATACATTGACTTCTTATTTAGTTCAGTTCAGTTCAGTCACTCAGTCATGTCCGACTCTTTGCGACCTCATGAATTGCAGCACGCCAGCCCTCTCTGTCCATCACCAACTCCTGGAGTCTACCCAAACCAATGTCCATCGAGTCAGTGATGCGCTCCAACCATCTCATCCTCTGTCGTCCCCTTCTCCTCCTGCCCCCAATCCTACCCAGCATTAGGGTCTTTTCCAATGAGTCAACTCTTCGCATGAGGTGGCCAAAGTATTGGAGTTTCAGCTTCAACATCAGTCCTTCCAATGAACACCCAGGATTGATCTCCTTTAGGATGGATTGATTGGATCTCCTTGCAGTCCAAGGGACTCTCAAGAGTCTTCTCCAACACCACAGTTCAAAAGCATCAATTCTGCGGCACTCAGCTTTCTTCACTGTCCAACTCTCACATCCATACATGACCACTGGAAAAACCATAGCCTTGACTAGACGGACTTTTGTTGGCAAAGTAATGTCTCTGCTTTTAAATATGCTGTCTAGGTTGGCCATAACCTTCCTTCCAAGGAGTAAGCGTTTTTTAATTTCATGGCTGCAATCACCATCTGCGGTGATTTTGGAGCCCCCAAAAATAAAGTCTGACACTGTTTCCACTGTTTCCCCATCTATTTCCCATGAAGTGATGGGACCAGATGTCATGATCTTAGTTTTCTGAACGTTGAGCTTTAAGCCAACTTTTTCACTCTTCTCTTTGACTTTCATCAAGAGGCTCTTTAGTTCTTCTTCACTTTCTGCCATAAGGGTGGTGTCATCTGCATATCTGAGGTGACTGATATTTCTCCTGGCAGTCTTGATTCCAGCTTGTGCTTCTTCCAGCCCAGCATTTCTCATGATGTACTCTGCATATAAGTTAACTAAACAGGGTGACAATATACAGCCTTGACGTACTCCTCTTCCTATTTGGATCCAGTCTGTCGTTCCATGTCCAGTTCTAACTGTTGCTTCCTGACCTGCATACAGGTTTCTCAAGAGATAGGTCAGATGGTCTGGTATTCCCATCTCTTTCAGAATTCTCCACAGTTCATTGCGATCCACACAATCAAAGGCTTTGGCATAGTCAATAAAGCAGAAATAGATGTTTTTCTGGAACTCTCTTTTTCGATGACCCAGTGGATGTTGGCAATTTGATGTCTGGTTCCTCTGCCTTTTCTAAAACCAGCTTGAACATCTGGAAGTTCACGGTTCACGTATTGCTGAAGCCTGGCTTGGAGAATTTTGAGCATTACTTTACTAGCATGTGAGATGAGTGCAATTGTGTGGTAGTTTGAGCATTCTTTGGCATTGCCTTTCTTTTGGATTGGAACAAAAACTGACCTTTTGCAGTCCTGTGGCCACTGCTGAGTTTTCCAAATTTGCTGGCATATCGAGTGCAGCACTTTCACAGCATCATCTTTTAGGATTTGAAGTAGCTCAACTGGAATTCCATCACCTCCACTAGCTTTGTTCGTTTTGATGCTTTCTAAGGTCCACTTGACTTCACATTCCAGAATGTCTGGCTCTAGGTGAGTGATCACACCATCGTGATTATCTGGGTCATGAAGATCTTTTTTGTACAGTTCTTCTGTGTATTCTTGCCACCTCTTCTTAATATCTTCTGCTTCTGTTAGGTCCATACCATTTCTGTCCTTTATCGAGCCTATGTTTGCATGAAATGTTCCTTTCGTATCTCTAATTTTCTTGAAGAGTGAAGAGCTGAAATTCTCACCTAGAAGTATGGTAGCCATTTATATGGCCAGAATTTTTAGAAATAATAAGATTATGAATTAGAGGATATAATTTTTATTATTTTAAATAAATCTTTGAACAAATATTCACCATTAATTCTCTTTTAAAAATATTTATTGGAGCATAATTAACAGTGCTGTATTAGTTTCTGCTATATTGCAAAGTGAATAAGTTATACATATGTCTACTCTTTTTCATTTCTATTCCCATATAGGTCATTACAGAATATTGAATAGAGTTACCTGTGCTATACAGTAGATTCTTATTAGTTACCTTTTTTATATATAGTGATGTATATATGTCTATCCCAATCTCTCAATTTATCCCTTCCCATCCCTTTCCCCCCTTGATAACTGTAAGTTTGTTTTCTACGTCTGTGACTCTATTTCTCTTTTGTAAACAGATTCTTTATATGCTTTTTTTTTTTAGGTTCCACATATAAGCAATATCATCTGATATTTATCTTTCTGTGTCTGACTTACTTCACTCAGTATGACAGTCTCTGGGTTCCTCCATGTTGCCTCAAATAGCACTATGTCATTCCTTTTTATGGCTGAGTAATACTTCATTGTATATATATACCGTATCTTTTTTATCCATTCCTTTGTCGTTGGACATTTAGGCTGCTTCCATGTCCTGGCTATTGTAAATAGTGCTGCAATGAACATTAGAGTATGTATATCTTTTCAAATTATGATTTTCTCTTGGTATATATACAGGAGTAGAAATTCTGGATTATATGGTGGTTCTGTTTTTAGTTTTTAAGGAAACTCCATACGGTTGTCTATAGTGACTATGCCAATTTGCATTCCCACCAACAGTATAGGAGTGTTCCTATTACTTCATACCCTTGCCAGCATTTATTGTTGTAGATTTTTTGATGATGGTGATATTGACTAGTATCAGGTGATATCTCATGGTAATTTTGATTTGCATTTCCCTAATATTAGAAATATTTAGCATCTTTTCATGTGCATTTTGGCCATCTGTATAAGAATGGCATTGTGTCTTTAACAGCTCTTCTCAGATATGAAAAAGGATGTTGAAATTATTATTTCAAAGGTGCTTTGCAACTCCAAAATTCTGATAATGGTAACAAACTTTTCTTAATCCTCATTCATTCAGCAAATATTTATTGATTGCCACACTGAGTGAATTCAGGTCCAAACTCTGCCATTTACAATTCAAACTATAGACCCTAGGACTGTTTCCTTAACTTTTCTGAGTCTCTGTTTCCCCATCTGTAAAATAGTTTTTTTTGGTGACTTATATATATATATATATATATATATACACACACACACACACACACACACACACATACACTTTTACATGTACACATATATATACATTTTACTTTTATTGAAGTATAGTTGGTTACAATGTTGTGTTAATTTCCACTGTACAGCAAAGTGATTCCATTTTACATATATATTATTAATATCATTTTCCATTATGGTTTATCGCAGGGTACTGGATATGTTTCCCTGTGCTATATGATAGGACCTTGTGCTTTATCCATCCTATATATAAGAGTTTGCATCTACTAACCCCAAACTTCAGTCCTTGCCTCCCCCACCTCTTCACACTTGGCATCCATAAGTCTTTTCTCTGTGTCTGTGGGTCTTTCTTTTTCGTAGGTTTGTTCATTTGTTTCCTCTTTTAGAGTCTATGTATAAGTGATTGCATATATTTGTCTTTCCCTCTCTGACCCACTTCACTGAATATGATAATTTCTAGGTCCATCCATGTTGCTGCAAATAGTATTATTTTGTTCTTTTTTATGGCTGAGTAGTTGAGTAGTATTCCATTATGTAAATTTACCACATCTTCTTTATCCATTTATCTATCAGTGGACATTTAGGTTGTTTCCATATCATGGCTATTGTGACTAGTGCTGCTGTGAATATTGAGGTGAATGTATCTTTTCAAATTATAGTTTTTTCAGGATATACGCCCAGATGTGGGGTTTCTGGCTCATATGACAACTCTGTAAAATGGATCTAATATCAATATTTACCTTACGTAGAGATAGGAGGATTAAGTGAGTTAAGATATGTATAGTACATGTACATAGCAAGGACTCAGGAAGTGTTATCTATTTTTTCCCCAGGTAAAGGAAACACCTAGTGCAAAGGGTCAAAGATGAGGATAAAGTTGGCATGGTCCAGAAATGGAGAGTAGTTCTCTGTTTCTGGAACACGGTAGGAGATGATGACATGAAGGGAAGCTGGGCCAAATTATGTAGAGCTTCCTCTACTAGAGTGAAGAGATTAGACTGAGTTCTCTGCACGATGGAAGGTAGTTGGGAGATTCTAAGCAGGGCATTGGGGGGCATGTGTATAGGACTGTAGACCGGCCATCGGAGTGGTTCCAGTGAGGGGGGGATGGTGGTGTGGCCTCGGGGGACGGTGGTGGAGCCAGAGTGCCCAGCAGATTTGAAAATGCTTTGAGCACTCAAAATCATGTGGAGGAGACCCCTGAGGGAGCAGGTGAACCAGGATCAAGAAAAGAAGGTCCAGGCCTAAATCTCCATCACTAGCCCTGCCCGCTCTGTTTCCTGTTCCATTACTGTGTGCCTGGTGGTCATTTTTACTTGTACAGAAATCTAATTTGCCCCCTCACCCTGCCTCCCAGCCTTCCATCAATTACTGTTTCTGCCTTTTTCTGTTCAGGCACTATATACCCCCTCCTTCCTTAGCAATCCTCATAATAAAAATCAGTTATAATACTGTTCCAATCCTGAACGCTACCATACTTAAGTTTTTCCTACCATCACCCTACCTCAGACTTGCATCATCTTTTCTGAACACTACCATACTTAGCAGTTGAAGTCTCTGCCTTAAGACTGTTCCCGCTCTCATTCTGCTTGTGTAGCACATTCTGATTTTAAAAGTGCTTTCATGTCTGCTATTCAATTTAAATCTATAAAAAAACTTTACATCCCCTCTTCTGATGCAGGAGTTGTGAGGAACTATGAGTGACTATGAGGGGCAGTGAGGGACTATGACTTTCAAATCATACAACTAGTAAGTGGTTAAACAGAGATCTGGCCCGGCCTTTGATTCTCTATGCTCCTTCTTCTATATTGCAGTCATTTCTGTTTTCTCCAACATCAATATTAATACACTCAGAATGCAGCCTTTGTCTTGTCATTTATTTGCTCAAAGCCTGATATTGCCTAGGAAAATATTCACCTCTCGTGGGCAAGACTTTCCCCAGTCAGGCTTGGCTTCTGCTACTGTGTCCCTCTGTTCTTGCCTTGAACCCTCAGCTCAATGTAAACTGTCCCACTGTGTTCCTACTTATATACATTGTTCACACCTTTCTTCCAGTCAGGGGTACTCTTCTTTTCCCATCCCTACCTTCCAGCTGAACCATCCCGTGAGTTTACTGGGGAGCCAGCTTGTTCCCTAGCATCCTCCAGGAAGCCTTTCCTGGCCACTCCTACCCATCCTGTTCTAGCGGTTTGGAGCCTGGAGTTAAGCCTGGGGTGGAGACCCATCTCTGCCACTTAAAAACTATGCCTTCTGGATGAGCCATGTAACCTTTCTAATCCACAATTCCCTACATTTAACATAGAAGTTATGAAAATTATTGCAGAGACTTGCCATAAGGATAAAATGTAATGAACTCATGTGAAAATGATGTGTCTTTAAATGTTACTACTGTCACTAATAACTTGTAGCATTCAATTATATGACCTCCTTGGAACATCTTTTATATTGATAACATTGTTATTTAATTTCCTCACAAATATTTCTTGTCTCCGTAGTTAAAATGCATGCCATGTTGATGGAGGAGGTTGGTTTTACTTCTTTGTGTGTGTTAGTCACTCAGTCATGTTCAACTCTTTGTGACTCATGAACTGTAGCCCACCAGGCTCCTCTATCCATGGAATTCTCCAGGCAAGAATACTGGAGTGGGTAGCCATTCCCTTCTCCAGAGGATCTTCCTGACCCAGAGATTGAAACTGGGTTTCCTGCATTGCAAGCAGATTCTTTACGATCTGAGCCATATGTAACCCCAAAGCCCTTAACAGTATTATATAGACTTCTGTTGAATAAATACAGTCTTGTGAAGATGCAGAGGTGAAGTAAATGCCACTGATTCTTTCAAAAAAAAAAATTAAGGCAATTACTTTACTGGCATTTAAATACTCATTATGCTGGATAAGGTAAAAAGGGCAAGAACAGGAAAAGAAATATGAGAAGAAAATGGGAAAAGGTGGGGACAGAATGCTGCTGCTGCTGCTAAGTCACTTCAGTCGTGTCCGACTCTGTGCGACCCCATAGACGGCAGCCCACCAGGCTCCGCCGTCCCTGGGATTCTCCAGGCAAGAACACTGGAGTGGGTTGCCATTTCCTTCTCCAGTGCATGAAAGGGAAAAGTGAAAGTGAAGTCGCTCAGTTGTGTCCGACTCTTAGCGACCCCATGGACTGTAGACTACCAGGCTCCTCCATCCATGGGATTTTCAAGGCAAGAGTACTGGAGTGGGGTGCCATTGCCTTCTCTGGGGACAGAATAAAAGCCTCTAAATACCTTTGGAAATTAAGTCAGTGATTAATCTGCTATTAAGAAAAGTACAGCATGTATCCTCTCCTGTATTTATGGCAGAAAAAGATTGAGAACAACTGTCAAGTGTTCTAAAGTCAAAATGTTTCATTGTGGAATAAGTAATTATTGTATCTTACTTCATCAGAGCTTGATTCCAGGTCAGGGCCAAGAGAAAATCCAAATTCTTTTTTTTTTTTCAAGAATCAAATTTACCTTGCTTCTGATCCTAGTATTTCTATACTTGATATGTTGGGAACAGTGATTATCCCCACTTCCCCATTATTTAGAACAGAAGTGGTGTGAAGTTGAAGCTTTAAAAAGGTGTGTCCTGCATGTGTGTTGTTATCAGGTAATGCAGATAATTCTTGTTATCCACCCTTCTTGGCCATTGGACCCAGACAGCCTCCCACCTTGAGTCAATAAACCTTCAGTCAGTAAGCACAGGCATAATGGCAGGTCCTCTGTGGAAAGAAATAAACAGGGAAAGTAAGTATGCAGTGGACTTAATTGTAGAAAACAGATATCTACACCACTGTGGGCTCTGTCACTCAGCCAGTCCCCTCCATGTGGCAGCCTAAAACTCCTAGTAACAACGAAGTATCAACTGATTTACCATCTCCAAGAGAATTTTCCTTCCTTCTTCCCCCATTACACACCCCCTGCCCACTGTAGAACTGACTGTTGATTGGAATTTGGTTTGCTTTTCCTAAAGTTATGTTGGCACAATGCTTGTCCCCCTGATTTTTCTTTCAATTGTTCTCTCCCACATCACAAGTCAGATGGAAATGTTTCTCATTTCTATAGTGAGGAAATAAAAGACACTCTACTTAGGCATCATCTCACACAGGGCTTGTACTATAAATTAAGATAAATATAAAGATGACAGTTTTTGTAGCTGTTCAGTTCAATTCAGTTGCTCAGTTGTGTCCAACTCTTTGCGACCCCATGAACCGCAGCACCCCAGGCCTCCCTGTCCATCACCAACTCCCAGAGTCCACCCAAACCCATGTCCATCGAGTCAGTGATGCCATCCAGCCATCTCATCCTCTGTCGTCCCCTTCTCCTCCTGCCCTCAATCTTTCCCAGCATCAGGGTCTTTTCCAGTGAGTCAACTCTTTGCATCAGGTGGCCAAAGTATTGGAGTTTCAGCTTCAACATCAGTCCTTCCAATGAACACCCAGGACTGATCTCCTTTAGAATGGACTGGTTGGATCTCCTTGCAGTCCAAGGGACTCTCAAGAGTCTTCTCCAGCACCACAGTTCAAAAGCATCAATTCTTTGGCACTCAGCTTTCTTTATAGTCCAACTCTCACATCCATACATGACCACTGGAAAAACCATAGCTTTGACTATTTGGACCTTTGTTGGCAAAGTAGTGTCTCTGCTTTTTAATATGCTGTCTAGGTTGGTCATAACTTTCCTTCCAAGGAGTAAGCATCTTTTAATTTCATGGCTGCAGTCACCATCTGCAGTGATTTTGGAGCCCCCAAAAATAAAATCTGTCACTGTTTCCACTGTTTCCCCATCTGTTTGCCATGAAGTGATGAGACCGGATGCCATGATCTTAGTTTTCTCAATGTTGAACTTTAAGTCAAATTTTTCACTCTCCTCTTTCACTTTCATCAAGAGGCTCTTTAGTTCTTCTTCACTTTCTGCCATAAGGATGGTGTCATAAGCATATATGAGGTTATTAATATTTCTCTCAGAAATCTTGATTCCAGCTTGTGCTTCCTCCAGCCCAGCATTTCTCATGATGTACTCTGCATATAAGTTAAATAAGCAGGGTGACAATATACGGCCTTGACGTACTCCTTTTCCTATTTGGAACCAGTCTGTTGTTCTATGTCCAGTTCTAACTGTTGCTTCCTGACCTGCATACAGGTTTCTCAAGAGGCAGGTCAGGTGGTCTGGTATTCCCATCTCTTTCAGAATTCTCCACAGTTTATTGTGATCCACACAATCAAAGGCTTTGGCATAGTCAATAAGCTTCTAGAATAGTTAAAATGTTAACATAGATTATACTAATAAAGTAATTTGGTACATTCCATCCAAACTGGAGATAATTGCATATGAAATACTGGTAGTATTGGAGAAAGTATCATTTAAAAACCACTTGATTATGGAAGGGAGAGTGAGATTATTCGTTCTTTCATGTTTATTGAACACATTCTCTGTCATGGGCACCATACTGTGTATCAGATACACAGTGGGTGAACTGGAGAGACATGCCTGCCACCCTTAGTGAGCTTATGTTCTTGTGGAAAGAGACAGACAAAACTACTTTACAAATAGATAATAATTATAATACAAATAAATAGTAATTACAATATAAAAATAATAATTACAGTAATAGTCACAGTTAGCAGTGTTTATTAGGTGTCAGGCACTGTTCTATCAAAATTGCATGTATTAATTCATTTAATCCTAACAACAACCCCATAAATTAGGTAATACTCTCCCAAATTTACAAATGAGAAAAGAGACATATTTAGGTTGCTTGCTGCTAAGTCGCTTCAGTCGTGTCCGGCTCTTTGCGACCCCATAGACGGCAGCCCACCAGGCTCCCTCGTCCCTGGGATTCTCCAGCTAGCTTTTATACAGTGTCATGGAGCTAGTAATATAAAGAACCAAAATTTAAACCTGAATACAAGGCTCAGAGTCTGAATTCTTGACTTCCAAACTGTAACTACAGAACACAAGGGCCCTAGAGTGAAAAACAAGATACTGACTTAGAGAATACTGAAGAGAAAGCATGATGATTTTCTAGTAGGTTAAAAGTTTAGATTCTACTGTAGTAATTGCAGTTTTTAGTTTTGCATATATTAAGAGATAACATCAGTGGTGCTTAATTCAATATAAAATTTCTGATTAACCTTATGAGCATTTTTTCTTTGTAATTCATTGGAAGAAGTACTAATGTGGTTCCTTTTAACATAAAATATCAGGAGTCAGGATGGACTGAAAGTAATGAATATTGTAACTGAATGTCAGAGAGTCAACTTTAGTTGAACCTATATCCTATAATTAAGTAGAAAATAAATTAGACGGAAAAATAAAATAGATTTTGTTGGACATATTAAGATATAACCCAGGTTCTAGGCAGATGGGTTATTCATGGTCCCCCTAATGCTGTAATTCTTTGACAATTACAGGAAAAAGGCCAGATGTGAGAGGGCACAGTGAAAATTTCACTTTTGTCTTGTTTGCCTAGTACACAATGCCCAGTGCCCAACATATAGTGAGTGCCCTCAGTATAAATTTTGTTTCTGATTCTATAGGTAAAGGAGCAGAGAAATGGAGCCCACCTGAGTTTAATTATTTGGGAAAAAGTAAGCACCCAGAATTAATCTGAATTGTACTAATAATCTATTTAATTCAAGTTTAATAAATAGGAGTCCAGTTTGCAAACCACTTGAATTGTCCAAAAGTATACACAGTTTTCAAACTATTCTTCAAAAAATTAAAAATAGAGTTATCATATGATCCAGTAATCCCACTTCTAGGTATTTATCTAAACGTTGAAAGCAAGATCTCAAAGAGATATTTGCAAATCCATGTTTATAGCATTATTCACAATAGCCAAGAAATAGAAACAACCCACATGTCTATTCATGGTATGTGGTGTATACATAAAAGGAATATTATCAACCTTAAAAAGGAAGGAAATACTGTTACAAGCTTCATTGTGGATGAACCTGTAGAACATCATACTAAGTGAAGTAAGTCACAGAAAGAATATAGTATATGATTCAACTTACATGAGGTATCTATTCATATTCATAGTAGCAAAAGATAGAAAGGTATTTGCCAGGAGCTGAGTGATGAGGGAAATGGAGTGCTATTGTTTAATGGCTATAGAATTTGTTTTGCAAGATGAAAATGCTCTGGAAATCTGCTCCACAGCAATGTGAATATACTTAACACTACTGAACACTACACTTAAAAATGGTTAAGATAGTCAATTTTATGTGACATGGGTTTTTTTTTAGCCACAATTTTTTTTATGACAGTCTTTATATTAGATAGTCTCTAGAAATGAACAACATTGTAAAGCAATTATATTCCAGTTTAAAAATAAGTAATGTGGAATATTTTAAAAAGATAGCTTTCCATATATTCATCTTCTTTTTTGGTGTTTTATGTAGCTGCATTTTTCCTTCATTCTTAATGTTCTAAGAGGATTGCTGTTTACTTTCCATTGTGCCTCAATAACTGATCTTTGTAGTGTAGAGAAAGACATTTTGTTTGAGAGAGAAATCTACTGTCTGTCTTTGATAGAGGAACGTTCTGAAGTTTGAAGCACTGTGTGTGCGCACAGGGGGCCAATTCAGAGTCCACTTTGGATCACCTTGTGGTTCATGAATAATCCGAGACATCTTTCCTCTTTAGATTTCTCCCTCAGTGAAAGGCACTGTTCTTCTCACTGAAGGTGAGGAATGACCTAGTGCTCACCTCGTAGAGGAACAAAAATGTTACAGCTGTTCCAGTGGTAGCAGGAATTATATAAGGCCAGGTCTAAAGCAAAGAGTCAGGCACGACTTAGCGACTGAGCACAGACACAGAGCACCCTTAGTGTTACTGGTTCAATTGTAAAATCAAGGCAGGTATAGAAGATGTCAGGTTGTACTGTGTTATTGTTTTGCCATTACGTTAGAGAAGGCAGTAAGAAAACTGATACCAATGTGTGAATACATCTTTGTGGGTATTCTGTAAACTATTTTGTTGAAAGCAGAGTGTGTGTTAGTTTTGTGGTTCACTATGCTTACTCGTTGGTGCTTTCTGTAAAAGAGATTCTGGAAGAATGTAGTTGTATTAACTGTGTTACCCAGACTTTTAGGTCTTGTTATCAAATGCTACCTCCCCTAGAAGACCTTTCCGAATAATACTTTTTAGCCTCTAGATAAACCAGTCCCCCAAATACATAATTCTTAACTCCTGTTTATACCTTAAGCCAGCTAGTACCAGTTTGTACATTTCTTATGGAAACATTCTATTAATTATGATAATTACATAATTTTCTTCTCCTTCATCCCATTATATAAGCTCCTTTAGGGCAGGGGCTGTCTTGCCTTTTATCTTGGTCTTGTCTGAAGCACTTCCCACCAACAAAGAAAACACTATAAGTGCTTAGTAAATATTTGTTGGATCGAACTGAGCTGACTGTTTACATATTCATTCAATTAACTGTTTTGGTAGTTCTTAGTCAGCTGAAAGATATGCAAGTCCAGTTCATCACTGCCTTCTGTTGCCTAACCTAGACAGATTGCAGCTACTTTCATTTCTTGACTATTCAGGAAGTTTTTGTTTGTGTTGAATGGAAGTCAAACCTTTTGAGTTTTCTGGTGAATGGAAACTTGTTTATAGCATCTCTTCTTCACTGATGCTGTTGTTCAATGGGACCTGCCCAGGAGTGTACTGTACACCAAACAGTTTACACCCAACACTCACTTATTAATTAGCTTGTCATCAGATTACTCATCTACTGATTGTCCCTATTAAGTAAATATGGTTGTCTCCATGCTTGAAATACCCTTCATGTCAGTACGGTCTGTTTCAAATAAGTAACCTACCATATTATTAATGGGCTTCCCAAGTGACGCTAGTGGTAAAGAGCCTGCCTACCGATGCAGGAGATATAAGAGAATGGGTTCAATCCCTAGGTCGGGAAGATCCCCTGGAGGAGGGCATGGCAACCCACTCTAATATTCTTGCCTGGAAAATCCCATGGAAAGAGGAGCCTGGTGGGCCCGTAGGGTCACAAAACTCAGACACAACTGGAGTGACTTAGTTCACTTCAGTCGCTCAGTCGTGTCTGATTCTTTGCAACCCTATGAATCACAGCACATCAGGCTTCCGTGTCCATCACCAACTCCTGGAGTTTACCCAAACTCATGTCCATCAAGTCGGTATTGCCATCCAGCCATCTCATCTTCTGTCGTCTCCTTTTCCTCCTGCCCCCAATTCCTCCCAGCATCAGGGTCTTTTCCAATGAGTCAACTCTTCGCATGCTGCTACTGCTACTGCTGCTAAGTCGCTTCAGTTGTGTCCGAATCTTTGCGACCCTATAGATGGCAGCCCACCAGGCTCCCCTGTCCCTGGGATTCTCCAGGCAAGAATACTGGAGTGGGTTGCCATTTCCTTCTCCAGTGCATGAAAGGGAAAAGTGAAAGTGAAGTCACTCAGTCGTGTCCGACTCCTAGTGATCCCATGGACTGCAGCCTATTAAGCTCCTCCATCCATGGGATTTTCCAGGCAAGAGTACTGGAGTGGGTTGCCATTGCCTTCTCCGAACTCTTCACGTGGGGTGGCCAAAGTATTGAAGTTTCAGCTTCAGCATCAGTCCTTCCAGTGAATACCCAGGACTGATCTCCTTTAGGATGGACTGGTTGGATCTCCTTGCAGTCTAAGGGACTCTCAAGAGTCTTCTCCAACACCACAGTTCAAAAGCATCAATTCTTTGGCTCTCAGCTTCCTTCACAGTCCAACTCTCACATCCATACATGACCACTGGAAAAACCATAGCCTTGACTAGACGGACCTTTGTTGGCAAAGTAATGTCTCTGCTTTTTAATATACTATCTAGCATATTAATCTTCCTTCCAAGGAGTAAGCGTCTTTTAATTTCATGGCTGCAGTCACCATCTGCAGTGATTTTGGAGCCCGCAAAAATAAAGTCTGACACTGTTTCCACTGTTTCCGCATCTATTTCCCATGAAGTGATGGGACCAGATGTCATGATCTTAGTTTTCTGAAAGTTGAGCTTTAAGCCAACTTTTTCACTCTCCTTTTTCACTTTCATCAAGAGGCTTTTTAGTTCCTCTTCACTTTCTGCCATAAGGGTGGTGTCATCAGCATATGTGAAGTTATTGATATTTCTCCCGGCAATCTTGATTCCAGTTTGTGCTTCTTCCAGCCCAGCATATCTCATGATGTACTCTGCATATAAGTTAAATAAGCAGCATATTATTCATACATTTTTAACATCAACTAACAAGACTGTCTGGTCCCTCAAACTTGTAACAAGGAGCCATGAAACAGAATTATTATTTAAAAAAAAAACTTTTGGAAAAAAACCCTGGTCATTGCCTTCTTGGTCTAGGAAAATTTATTATCACCTTATGGAGGTAGAAAGATTATAGTCACCCATCAACATTGCTTATTCAGTAGGGATATATTTTTTAAGGTTAAACATACTGTGTTATGAAACTCTGGTATGAAATTAATTTTCAGTACTATCAGGGAAGTGATTTTAATTTAATTGACCTAAGACTATGCCAGTTAAATATATTCCAAAAGAGTCACCTTTAGAATGCCATTTGTTACTCAAAGGTAGAAGAGGCTTTCTTATCTTTCATTAGTATGTTTTTGTTTACTTTTTTATAAAAATTACCTCTGTAAAGTATATAGTTTGATGTTTGGTAATGCCTTTTTACTAATGAAAATTGTTTTTGTAAATGTAATACTGAAGTGCAGTTATCTCATCTTCAAGGAAAAGGTTTCAGATGAAACTGTCTGGTATTAGTAATGTCTTTCTGGGTGGCCAAACTATTGCTGTAGAATAAGGGAACATCTTATTAAGTGTTGTTTGTTTGGTCTGGGTGAGGTAATGATACTTTTATCAGATTG
Source organism: Giraffa tippelskirchi (assembly GCF_054371585.1). Lineage (NCBI taxonomy): Eukaryota > Metazoa > Chordata > Mammalia > Artiodactyla > Giraffidae > Giraffa > Giraffa tippelskirchi. The sequence goes on along the minus strand of NC_137275.1, from coordinate 75,008,561 downwards.
CTAAGCTTCACAGAAACGTATACTCTCATCACTTTTAAATGTTTTTAATTAACATTATTCCATTATAATGATACTTGCTCCTTGTTAAGTAACTAAAATAATACCCAAAACGGCAAAAAGAAAAAGTAAAAATCACCAAGTGACCCACTGCTCTCCACATTTTTCTGAACATCCTTTTAGAAATCTCTACATAGAAATTTAAAGGCATTTTACATTAAAAGAGCTATTCATGTTTGCTATTCTGTTACTAACTTTATCATTTGGTTAACATGCCATGAATATCTGTATGTCAGCAAATATTAATCTATATACTAGTTGTAATAGCTAGTATAGTATTTCTTTATGCTGCATAATTTGCTGTATTCTCTCTTGATGAATATTGAAGTAGTTTTCAATTTTAGAATAATATCCACCCATGCTTCAGTTTGCTGAAAAGTCCAGAAAGGTTGTTTACTCTGAGTGACTGGTGCACATCCCATAAATATTTTACTCACTTCTAGCTGTGTCATAAGGTTAAAATCTAGTTTTTAGATAATTCTTTCGTGATTTGATACATATAGACATATATATGTATGTACAGTTCAGTTCAATTCAGTCGCTCAGTCGTGTCTGACTCCTTGCGACTCCATGAATCGCAGCACGCCAGGCCTCCCTGTCCATCACCAACTCCCAGAGTCCACCCAAACCCATGTCCGTTGAGTCGGTGATGCCATCCAACCATCTCATCCTCTGCCCTTCTCCTCCTGCCCTCAATCTTGAGAAAATCCTTCGTCTTACAAATGCCTGTTCCCAATCTTAATCTCTGTTATGCTTTCCTCCTCTCTTCTGACTTATCCAGTCACCTCCTTTCTCTGCTTCTCCTCTTCCACTTCTCCCTCCCATCTCTGTTCCTCTTTCCCTAACCTGTTCTTTTCCCCTTCCACTTTCCATGACGTGATAAAATATCTATTATGTGTAAAAGAATAAGATTCCATAAATTCTGAGGTGGAATTAAGCATCATTGAAGTAAAAAGCTATATTTACAGCCCTTCAAATGGACCAAATCCTGAAGTTTCCATTTAAATTAGTCCTTCAAGTACCCACATTTGAGACACATTCAATGCATCATGCATCATATATTCATCTATTCCTGTGTTCCCCACTGCCTCCTCCCCACACCACTAAAGTTCCACTAAGGCAATAATTTGTTTTTATATTTCTATTTTCTTCGCAGATGTAGGTACAGCTTGTTAAATGAAGGAGTGAGTTTTCTGTAAAACTTAACTTACACTCTTTCATTTTTAAAGTGGGTGTTTCGTTTTAAAGCTTTCATTCCAACTATGTTGTTTCTGTTTTTTGGTTTTTCTATTTCAAGTGTATAGTATTGTATTTCAAAACTTTCTTGGAGTATATTGGTTGCTTTAGGCTAACTTGGAAAATCACTGCTTGATCACTGTGTTTATCAGAGTTATCAGAATTCAGATAATGCTGATTATCAGAAAGTGTCTCCTGAATTCTAAAACTGGCTTAAGGTGAACTTTGGAATACAACTTAAGAGGGAGCCTCCTTAAAGAAGTATTAATAATTAGTACAGATGTACTTTTGAGCTACCTAATGAGATAGTTCATCCGTTTCCATAAGAAGTACAATTTTGTTCTAATTTGTTCATGAGTTTTCTTCTCATTAAATTTGTGTTTTTAAATTAGAAACTGTTCTTTGTGTTACAACTTGCACAAGCCTTCTGCATTACAATATAAATTGTTACATATGTGTTCCACCTATTATTTACAATAATCCTGTAAATTTTTTCAGGAAGCAGCTTTACAAGAGACAGTGCCTCCACTTAGAAAGAGACCCTACATTTGACTGTAGGCTGATAAGGGAATTTGGAAAGCCATGTTGGAAAAAAAAAAAATTCAGAAAATCAACAGTGACAGGATCAGAGATAGGTCTGGCCGGGCAACTGATTAAAGAATGTGATAAAATTCAAGATATATCGAGATGAGTATTCTGCTTTTAAGATGTTCTAGTAATCATGATAAAGAAAATGAATGGAGAACCTTTTTTGTGCGTTTTCCTACCTGCTGACTCCTTGAGAGTTCTCAGTTAGTCATCTTAGTACCTTTGTTGTTGTGGAAAAGAAGTTGTTAATTGTTTTACTCTTTTATGTATTTTCTCTTCCTTTAAAGCAGATGATATTCAAGGAGTAGAACCAAAGGATTGTTTCTGATCAGTTGGGCAAGCTAGCTTTTATCCCTCTGTTTTTCTCCACTGTTTTATTTTTGAACTTATCTTTTTTTTTTTTTTTTTTCAGTTTTGCTTCCACTCAGAACTAGTATAAAATTTTTTAAACTGGCTTTCTCACACAAAAATAAGCCTTGGGATGTTGAAAATTATGTTTTTATTTAAAAAAAAAAAGCAAAAAGAGAGAAGGAAGGACAGTAGCTGACAGTTTATTTTCCTGAAGGATTTCCTGCAGCATTTTCATTTATGTCCTGCAGAGAGGTGGGAGATAGCACTTGTCTTGTGTACACACTTCCATGCATTGTGAATTGCAACCACTTTGAATCTGAAATGACTAGCCCTAGAACTTTTGGCAGTGAGGTATGTTTTTTAAGATCCCGGAATCATTTCTCTGAATGTCCAGGGTATTTTGAGAAGACATTTTCAGAGCTGTCTTGGGGCCTTCTTGGTGTGGGCCTGCCTGCTTTTACTGTGCTCAGCCAGGGTAGGAATATGGTGCTCAAGCAAGAAGAGACTCAGATGCCTGAGTGTGGATTTGCTTTTAAATCTGCCAGAGAAGTGAGTGCAGTGGACAGAAGAACTGGCCCCCAAAGATGTCCAAATGCTAATCTGTGTTACTTTATATGGGGAAAGGAGAGGTCAATGTATGCAGGAAGAGGCCACCAGGTGAGGGACGCAAGTGACCTCTAGAAGCTCAAAGGTGAGGAAGTTGATTCTGCCCTGGAAGGAACGCGGCCCTGCGGACGCCTTGATTTTAATTCAGTGAGACCTATCTTGGATTCTGGCCTCCAGAACTGTAAGAAAATAAATTTGTGTTGTTTTAAACCACAAAATCTGTGGTGATTTGTTACAGCAATAGGAAACTAATATAGTAACCTTGGGAAAACTCCTTAAACTTTAAGCCTGTGTTTTTCCATCATTTTTTTCTATAAGAAAGCTTCTTTAAGGTATATTTTACATATCATAAAATTCCCCCTTTTCACATATACAATTTAATGATTCTTGGTCATTTTTCTGAGTGATATAACCATCATCAACTCAGATTTAGAACACGTTTTTACTCCTCCCATGAGACCTTTCATGCCCACTTTACAGTTAACCCAACCTCCAGGCAACCATTAATCTACTTTCTCTTTATAAGTCTTCCTTTTCTTGACATTCCGTATAAATAGAATCATACCATATGTGCTGTCCTGTGTTTTTTTCGCTGTGAATAATCCTTGATGTCTGACAGAGATTAGAGCAGTACCTTTCTTCCAGAATTGTTGTGAGGGTTAAATCAGATCGTGAATTCAAAGTGTTTTGCATAGTGTCCAGCATATAGTAAATGTTCAATAAATGTTCTTTTTCTGCTAATTATTCTGTTTGTTACTTTTCTCAGATTTCTGAAAAAATTCACAAAAGCATATTTTGACACACAGTGCTACTGTTGCTCTTCTAGTCTTATTTATGTTGTGAGTAGTGTGAATTTAATTTCTATTAAACTGATTTTGGGGAGTGGCCTAAGAACTTAAATACCACACTTACTTTTTCTTTCCTTTTGAGATTATGTCTGTATACTAGGTGACTGATTTACAGTGTGAATTTTTAGAGCAAAATTATTTACTACTTGGAAACTGCCTGTATTCAGATGGACTATATGAGTATTCTGAACCTACCTTGAAATTGAGAGGTCTTTTAGATGACACTCAGCTAGAAAGAGTAAACAGCATCCGATCTTAAGAAAATCTTTGTGAAAGTCACAAATCTTTGAGGGATATTAAAGAAGCACTTTGGAGTTTCTTGAATTTTGACTGGCAGACTGAGATCCTGATGGAATTTGAATCAAGAAAAGAAGAGTCAGAAAAGAAGAAAATGTTGGAGATGGGAAGAGCAAGTAACAGCCTCTGTTCCAGAGTTGTCATAGCCTGAGCAAGTTGTAAAGCCTGAGAAAACTAAAGCGGTAGAGAATTACCTTATACAGATGGCACCATATGGACAGCTAAGTGGGAAGGTATCAGAACAAGATTTAATAGAAATCCTCGAAAAAATAAGCCAACAAACAGAAAAGAAAACAACAGTTAAATTCAACAGAAGAAAAGTAATGGACTCTGAAGATGGCAATTATTGAATTTGTCTAGAGACTGGAACTTAATGAAATAACTCTAGGACAGATAATACTTGGCAGAAGTTAAGATCTGGTGATGTGTTTACTTTGTTTATTGTCTATATACCTTTAAAAAATAAACTTGTTATGCAAAATAGAAAAAAAAAGCAAGACTGCTTTTAAAAGCAGTTTGAAACTGCTTCTGTTTTGCATCCTATTTTGTTGGTTGTTTAAGCCTATTGACCTTTGCTTCTTCCTGACTCTTCACCCTGAGCCCACCTGTAAATGGCAGGAATCTGATTTGTCCATCTTGGAAGTGTCAGTGACTTGCCTAGCTTCCAATACTTTGATTGGTAATCAGATGAATGGTTGGCTTTATGGATGGATGTATAGCTGACATTGTAGTGCTTAGAAAAAGTAGTGTAGCTCTTCTTGGACAATAGCGTTCTCCTGTGTTCCTCTGGACCGCCCCTCCTCCCCAAAAAACAGATGAAGGGAATAAGTTCATGGTAGTGAAATCAGTTTTCATTTTTGCCACTGATAAAGTATCTACCTTTTCTGAAAATTGACAAAATGCTTTGGTTGAAGAATATAAAAATACATAGTACCTCAAAAGGTTTTATGTATTATACAAACTAAGTTGTCTTATTTTGGATTCTTTTAAGACCCACTTTGACTTAGCTGTAGGTAGATCAGTTAAATTCAAGAAGTCTAACATTTTATTCTTTTAATTTTTCAAAGAAGTAAATAGCCTCCCTAATTGTTCATGTCATTTGCAAACATTTTGGCTCATATTGGTTGGGTAAAGGCTGACTTCAGAATTTTTGCATCATTCTTGTTTTGTTCTTTCTTTCCTGCTATTTAAACCCTTGGATGCTGTTTAACACTTCCGTATAGAAAGAGGCAAGGTACAATAGCCAAGAGGTGGAAGCAACCCAGGTGTCCACTGATGGACGACTGGATAAGCAAAATGTGGTGTATACATGCATACAAGGGAATAATCAGCCTTAAAAAGGAAGGGTATTTTGTCATTTGTGACAACATGGATCAACTTAAAGGACATTACACCCATGTGAAATAAGCCCACAAAAGCACAAACACACATATGGTTACAGTTATATGAGGTATTTAAAATAGTCAAATTCATAGAAATAGAAAGTAGAGTGTTGGTTACTAGGGGCTGGAGGCACGCACAGGAAGAGAGGAGTTGTTTAATGGCTGTAGAGTTTAGTTTTGCAGGACGAAAGAGTTAGGGAGATCTGTTTCACTATAATGTGAATATACTTATACTCAACCTCTACACTTGAAAATTATTAATGTGGTAAATTTTACATTATCTGTTTTTACGACAATTTAAAAAAAGAAGAGGAAGCAAGGAGCTGAAATTTCAGTTAGGTTTGCTTCTTGAAGGAAGTTTTCTGGAGTACTCAGTGGGCTAAGGTTTAGAAGAAAGCACACGTATCTACACATACTGCAGGATAAAACAAGATGAGGGTGGTCATCATTTCCTTTACTTTTTACCATGCTTTAGCTAAAATTCATGAGACTTTTGGGGGCTTCCCTGGTGACTCATGGAGAAGGAAATGGCAGCACACTCTGGTACTCTTGCCTGGAAAATCCCATGGATGGAGAAGCTTGGTAGACGATAGTCCATGGGGTCGCAAAGAGTCAGACATGACCGAGTGACTTCACTTTCACTTTCTTTCTGGTGACTCAGATGGTGAAGACTCCGCCTGCAGTGCAGGAGACCTAGGTTTGATCCCTGGGTGGGGAAGATCCTCTGGAGAAGGAAATGGCTACCCACTTCAGTAGTCTTGCCTGAAAAACTCCATGGACAGAGGAGCCTGGCATGCTGAAACGGTCCATGGGGTCGCAGAGTCGGACACAGCTGAGTGACTAACACTTTCTTTTTCTTTCACTTTCATGAGACTTTTGCCAGTTTATAATTAGACAGATACCATGAAGCTCAGCATAAGATGGAAACAGTGTATTTAAAACTATTTTAAAGGTGATTTTGAGACTCTGAGAAGTTTTCTTACTCTTTTGATAATCAATATTGTGCATCCCTACTGGATTCAGAAAATGCCCTGATACTATAACAATGAAGGATTCAAGTTTCACTTTTCAGTAACATTACAGAATGAGCTCTTGGTAAATACCATGTGTTTCTTGGTATTTATTTCCCTGTAATCCTTGCCAATGTTTCTTTAGCTTATTTGGAAGCATTCCAGTTCCAGTCCAGGTGTTATCTAAGTCAAAGATGGCTACTTTTGCCTATGAGTTGCTGATTTGAGGAATATCTCTTGCCATTGGAGATGAAATGTGTTCTGAATGCTATTTATTCTGATGCTAACAAGAACATTGGGTGTATTCTTTACACTATGTACTATACACTACAAGCATATGGTATATATATATATACACAAAGAAGAAAATTTTGTGATGCCATTAACACTTTATTTTTCTCAGTTATATTGAGATGTGCTGGCATATAATATTTGTAAATTTAAGACATACAATGTGTTGATTTGATATATTTAAATATTGTAAAATCATTACCACCATAACACTCATTAACGCCTCTATCATGTCACATAATTCCATTTTTTGTGATGAAAAAATTTAATCTACTCTGTCAGCAATATACGGTATATAGTATAGTATTTTTTAACAATAATCACCATGATATACCTTAGATGGAATTCCATTTGAGCTATTTCAAATCCTAAAAGATACTGCTGTGAAAGTGCTGCGCTCAATATGCCAGCAAATTTGGTAAACTCAGCAGTCTTGGCACAGGACTGGAAAAGGTCAGTTTTCATTCCAATCCCAAAGAAAGGCAATGCCAAAGAATGTTCAAGCTACCACACAATTACACTCATCTCACACACTAGCAAAGTAATGCTCAAAATTCTCCAAGCCAGGCTTCAACAGTACATGAACCGTGAACTTCGGGATGTTCAAGCTGGATTTAGAAAAGGCAGAGGAACCAGAGATCAAATTGCCAACATCTGTTGGATCATCAATAAAGCAAGAGAGTTCCAGAAAAATATTTACTTCTGCTTTATTGACTATGCCAAACCCATTGACTGTGTGGATCAACACAAACTGTGGGAAATTATTAAAGAGATGGGAATACCAGACCACCTGACCTGCCTCCTGAGAAATCTGTATGTAGATCAAGAAACAACAGTTAGAACTGGACATGGAACAACAGACTGATTCCAAATCAGGAAAGGAGTACATCAAGGCGGCATATTGTCACCCTGTTTATTTAACTTATATGCAGAGTAGATTATGCGAAATTCAGGCTGGATGAAGCCCAATCAAGATTGCCAGGAGAAATATCAATAACCTCAGATATGCAGATGACACCACCCTTATGGCAAAAAGTGAAGAAGAACATAAGAGCCTCTTGATGAAAGGGGAAAAGGAGAGTGAAAAAGTTGGCTTAAAGCTCAGCATTCAGAAAAATAAGATCATGGCATCTGATCCCATCGCTTTGTGGCAAATAGTTGGGGAAACAGTGGAAACAGTGAGAGACTTTATCTTTTGGGGCTACAAAATCACTGGTAATGTAAAAGACGCTTGCTCCTTGAAAGCAAAAGCTATGATCAACCTAGACAGCATCTTAAAAAGCATAGACATTACTTTGCCAGCAAAGGTCTGTCTAGTCAAAGCTATGGTTTTTCCAGTAGTCATGTATGGATGTAAGAGTTGGACTATAAAGCTGAGCACCAAAGAATTGATGCTTTTGAACTGTGATGTTGGAGAAGTCCCTTGGACTGCAAGGAGATCCAACCAGTCCATCCTAAAGGCGAGGCGATCAGTCCTGAATATTCATTGGAAGGACTGATGCTGAAGCTGAAACTCCAATACTTTGGCCGCCTGATGCGAAGAAGTGACTCATTTGAAAAGACCCTGATGCTGGGAAAGATTGAAGGCAGGAGGAGAAGGGGACGACAGAGGATGAGATGGTTGGATGGCATCACTGACTCAATGGACATGAGTTTGAGTAGGCTCCAGGAGTTGGTGATGGACTGGGAAGTCTGTCGTGCTACAGTCTGTGGGGTCGCAAAGAGTCAGACATGACTGAGTGACTAAACTGAACTTATATATTAGATTTCTGGAACTTACTTTCCACTTTCAGTTATAAGATGAGTAACTTTTAATGAGATTGAAAGTGAACTATAAAGATCAGTTCTACTTCTTGGAGTATATCAGAAGCCATGTGTAGTAGTAGCCTCTGTTGGAAATTTAAGATGATTTAGATAACTGTCCACCCTTAAGATATTAATACTTACAGCCTAGTGTAGAGAAATACCTTCATAGCAAATTGAGATACAAAACAGACACTTTTAAGTGCTATAATAGAAGATTAAATGAATTCCTTGAAAATAAGGAAGAAGCGGCTAATTTTGATGGAGGTAGAGGTACAGCTTAGTTGAAACTTGGAAGATAAGTAGATTTTACTAGGTGAAGATGGAGAAGAAAGACTCTCCCAGGGAAAAAATGTATCTATACCATGAGTAGAAGCTTGAGATGGAAAATGTGTATTTATGTCATAGGACTCTAAGGAGCAGGGGAGAAAATTATGAAAAATGACTAAAAGTGACATGAAGTATTCAAACTAACATTCTGATCCTGATCACTTGGTTGGTATAAAGTTTAATACCAAGCCGAGAACTTAGAGTGATATTCTCTGCTAACAATGAGAAGTTTCTTAGGTAAGGCACTGAAGTTAATCCTTTAAATAAAAAATGAGGTTTCCCCCCTTCTGCTCTAAAATGAGAACTTGTTGTAAAGTTGAGTTTCTACAAAATCCCCATGTTTTGTTAATGTTGGTAGAACTCCTGTGCATACCTGCCCTTCTGTTCCATCACTGGCATTCTAAAGCCATCAGGAGTTTACACTCACCTCACCTCACGTCACCAGGGTACTTCTTCAGAAAAGTAGAATTACAGAAATGGAAAGGATCCAAATACCATTAGGACAAAACTCAGTTTCAGAGTGAGGAGGTTTCCAGAGTGGTTCAGTACCCAGGTGACAAGTGTAAAATGGCAGTAGCAGCCCAGGACCACAGTAGCTCTGACTCTGAACCAAGGGCTCTTCCCAGCCTCCAGCACAGCAGAGGGGCCAGCAGACGGCTTCCACCACTGTGCGTGGGCCCCACTTACCTCCCTGTTCCTTGATGTGTTTTAGCTCTTCTGTCTAAAGCTGGTCATCTGAAATGCAGTAGATACCCTGACTGCTTCTGTTAACAATTTAACAAGAGCTGAATGGAGTTACTAACCCATCACTCTTAATCTGATGCTTTAACATCAGCCACATCCTTGTATAAAAATGAGAGTCATGGAAGATTTCCCTCAGATTTTAGATTGGGGCCCCCCTCAAATCTGGGCCCCCCTCTTCACCCAAGATCTATTAGATTCTTTCTGATTGTGAACCTTTCAGGCAGTGTCTTTGAGACACCAGCACTTAGTCTCTCTTAATTCTGGTAGTGGTTTGGAAAACCTCATCTACCCCTTTGTCTTTACCTCAGTTTTCTCTTAATTCTGGTAGTGGTTTGGAAAACCTCATCTACCCCTTTGTCTTTACCTCAGTTTTCTCTTAATTCTGGTAGTGGTTTGGAAAACCTCATCTACCCCTTTGTCTTTACCTCAGTTTTCTCTTAATTCTGGTAGTGGTTTGGAAAACCTCATCTACCCCTTTGTCTTTACCTCAGTTTTCTCTTAATTCTGGTAGTGGTTTGGAAAACCTCATCTACCCCTTTGTCTTTACCTCAGTTTTCTCTTAATTCTGGTAGTGGTTTGGAAAACCTCATCTACCCCTTTGTCTTTACCTCAGTTTTCTCTTAATTCTGGTAGTGGTTTGGAAAACCTCATCTACCCCTTTGTCTTTACCTCAGTTTTCTCCTTGTGTCCCTACTATAAACAGATTTTCTATAAAATAGTTAAGGAGATATTTTGTTTCAGTATAACATGGCAAATTTTTGAGAACTCTTGGAAGTGACAATAACAATACCCCAGTCTTCATATTTAAGTATATCAATTCCTATCTGATTTTTTCATTGTAAATTTAATAATAACTATCTTTAATAACAGTCACTTATTACTTTTTCACTATTTTAGTTGAAACCATGTATATAAAATAGATTGAAACATACCTAGTTATCTAGTACAAATTTTTTTAAAAATTACTTATTCACTTTAATGATTGGTAACTGGATGTTGAACATCTGGATATTTTAAAACATCTAAATAATTCATGTAAAATTTTCTAATTGCTAAAACATTGATTAAATATTATGTAGACTTGATTGTGTACTTGTTGATACAGTAGTCTAGAATTTTCATTTAGGAAGTTTTATATTCAACTAGTGCTTTTAAGTAGAAAAGATTAACTTATCAATCGGACGAACAGTAAATGATACTGTTTATAAAATCTGCAATATGAAAGGAAAAAAACGGAAGCTGAGGTGCATAATACAAATTGAATACCTAGAAACATGAACATCTTAGTTCTTAAGAAGGGAAGCATTGCAGGGGGTGGGTGGAGAAGTTCAGGTACAAAAACAATTCTGGAAAGTTTTGTTTCCATTGCCTCACTTCAATTCCAAGAGCAATAGTCAAATGAAAGTGAAAGTCGCTCAGTCGTGTCTGACTCTTTGTGTCCCTATGGACTATACAGTCCGTGGAATTCTCCAGGCTAGAATACTGGAGTGGGTAGCAGGTCCCTTCTCCAGGGATCTTCCCAAGAAGCATTAGGAGCTTTATTATTGAATGTGATCTTTTAAAACAATCTATCAGCTCTTCGTTTATACTAACATTTTATTTGTAGCATGTAAATATAGTACAATCACAATAGTCATTAATAGGACAATATACATGGTTATTAGACCTGACCTCCAGTGATTGCTTTCAATAATAGATTTTTTTTTATAGAAAGCAAATTAAGAGGAATGTCCCAGCATATCAGCATGTTTTATTGAAAAACAATTAGTTGAGGATGTAATAATTGCATGTAATGTATGTGGACAAGATTGGGTGATATCTGATGATAATATGATTAGGTACATTCAGCCCTCAGTGAACATCATATTCTAAGGTTATTCATGAATCAAATGATAACAGTCCAGAGAGAGTTTACAAATGAAGCCTCTCATCACTCACTGCCTCCTTATGCCTTTTGTTAATGACTTAGATTAAGATATAGAAGACTTTATGCATATGAAAGTAGTCAATGAAACAAAACCAAGAAAGATAACTAATTTGTTGACTAGCAAGGCTAGAAATAAAGGACTGAAGACCATTACCAAAATGTTAGATGTTTCTTTCTATCTTATCATAAATGGAAAAAATGGACTTAGTAGATTGATATTTAAATTTCTAGTCTTGAACTCTGACTCTCAAATCAGAACTAGAAAGACCTAGTTTAATAGCAATTCCTATGAAAAAGACTAAAGAATTTTAGGCAATTGCAAGTTCAGTGTAGACCAACAGTGTTACTTTGAAAGCTAGAGTCTTACTCTGCATAATATAAAGCACTGGTATGGTTATTTATAGTTTGCAAGGCACTTAAACATTTTTTGGATTATTGATATACAATTTATGTAGTGTAAAATATCCATTGTGGTATAGTGTTCTGAGTTTCAACAAAGTCATACAGTGATATCACCACCCCCGCAATTAAGATATGGACAATTTCCTTCACTGCAGACAGTTCCCTCATGTCCCTTGTAACCCACCTTTCCCTTTGCTCAAGCATCTAGTAACCACTAGTTATTTTCTGACCCCATAGGTTTGCAAAGCATTTTTCACATCACTTTTTAAAGTTCTCATAATGTCCCTACAGCATTTAATATTATCGATATGTCTATTGTAAAAATGAAGTAACTAGGGTTCAGTCAAGTGATTTTCTGAAAGCTGCACTACATAAATAGTGGACCCAGGACCTGAACCTTCATTTTCTAACTCAGAATCCTAAACACTCCTTTGATTCTTCCACCTAGCCCTTTGCTCCAAGAATCCCACCCTTCTTTACATTGTTCAGTTACCTCTGTGTTGTGCTGTGCTTAGTCGCTCAGTCGTGTCCAACTCTTTGTGATCCCATGGACTGTATCCCGCCAGGCTCCTCTGTCCATGGGAAATCTCCAGGCAAGAATACTGAAGTGGGTTGCCATGCCCTCCTCTAGGGGATCTTCCCAACCCAGGGATCAAACCCAGGTCTTTCCCACTGCAGGCAGATACTTTACCATCTGAGCCACCAGGGAAGTCCTCAGTTACCTCTAGGTGGCTCCTACATTAGGAGCCAAGATGTAACATTCACAGTAATGAGCAGTGTTTCTCAATCTTTTTTTCATTATCATTCCCATAAAGAGTCTTTTTAGAATTTTTTTCCTAATCACATGCCCTCCCCAATTAATTTTTAACATCTTAGATATGCTGTGTATCTATGTGTATACTGAAAATGTCTCGGCTTTCTGTGTGTATTAGTTGCTCAGTTGTGTCCAACTCTCTGTGACTCCATGACTGTAGCCCACCAGGCTCTTCTGTCCATAGAATTCTCCAGGCAGGAATACTGGAGTGGGTAGCCATTCTCTTCTCTAGGGAATTGCAGGCAGATTCTTGACTGTCTGAGCCACAAGATTTGTTTTCACCCATCCCCCAAGAACCAGTGTGCCTCACTGGGGACAATATAGCCCCCACTGAGAACGCTTAGACTAAAACTAGACTAGAATGATCTTCAACCACTGTCCCATGTCCCATTGTCCCATACATGGCACATGACCCTTGAGTGAATATGAGACACATTCACAGTCACATTCAAATTTTCATAACACTGAAGATTTAGAAAATAGCAGAGCAGACTTTTGGCAGGATGTTCATGAAAGCACCTTAAGAACTTGTCAGTAAGTAAAATCAGCCATTAGACATAGTCTTCAAATATTATTTAATAGAAAAAGTTAAAATATGGCTAAGCTAATTTTTAAAAATAAGTCTTTAAAAGTTAGCTTTTATCTTAGATCCAGACTTCAGCATATAATGTGAAAAAAGTAGTTCTACTGAAGAGTAAATATTGATCTTATTTTTATTAAGTGCCCCAATGGATATAATGTATAGCTTTAACATATTGCTAATGTGAATACAATTATTGCAAAATATATCTTGTGTCATCACTTTATCTGCCTTTCATCATGCATAGCTGAAGAGGACTCTTAGAGGAAAAGCCTTCAGTTTTTCACCACTGAGTATGATGTTTGCTGTTGGTTTTTCATATGTGGCTTTTATTGTGTTGAGGTAACTACCTTCCATTTCTAGTTTTTGAGTGGGTCATGAAAGGGTGTTGAATTTTGTCGAATTCTTTTTCTGCATCAATTAAGATGATCATGTGGTTTTATCCCCCCTTCATTCTGTTGATGTGGCATATTACATTGATCAATTTTTCTGTGTTGAAACATCCGTACAAGAATGAATCCTACTTGGTCATTACATAACCCTTTTAATAGGCTGATGATTTCTGTACACTAATAATCTGATGAGAATTTTTGCATCAGTGTTCATAAGGGATTTAGGTCTATAGTTTAGGGGGATGTTTGTTTGCTTTGCAATCTGAAGTTTTATTGTAGTCTCTGTCTGGCTTTGGTATCGTTGAAATGCTCCTCTCATACAATGAGTTACAAACTGTTCTCTGTTCAATTTTTTTTAAATGTTTGAAAAAACAATATTTCTAATTTTTCTCTAAATGTATGATAGAATTCATCAGTGAAGCCATCAGGTTCAGGGCTTTTCTTTGTTAGATAATTTTGATTATTGATTTGTCTTCTTACTAGTTTTAGGTTTATGAAGATTGTCTATTTCTTCACGATTTAGTATTTATAGGTTTTCTGTTCTTAAGAATTTGTCCATTTCAGCTGCTATCCAAAAGTCTACAAACAATAAATGCTGGAGAGGGTGTGAAGAAAAGGGAACTCTCTTACATTGTTGGTGGGAGTGCAAACTAGTACAGCCACTGTGGAGAACAGTGTGGAGATTCCTAAAAAAACTGGAAATAGAACTGCCATACGACCCAGCAATCCCACTGCTGGGCATACACAACGAGGAAACCAGAATTGAAAGAGACACATGCACCCGAATCTTCATCGCAGCACTGTTTATAATAACCAGGACATGGAAGCAACCTAGATGTCCATAGGCAGATGAATGGATAACGAAGCTGTGGTACATATACACAATGGAATATTACTCAGCCATTAAAAAAAATACATTTGAATCAGTTCTAATGAGGTGGGTGAAACTGGAGCCTATTATACAGAGTGAAGTAAGCCAGAAAGAAAAATACCAACACAGTATACTAACGCATATATATGATATTTAGAAAGATGGTAACGATAAACCTATATGCGAGACAGCAAAAGAGACACAGATGTAAAAAGCAGACTTTTGGACTCTGGGAGAAGGTGAGGGTGGGATGATTTGAGAGAATAGCATTGAAACTTGTATATTATCATATGTGAAACAGATCGCCAGTCCAGGTTCGATGCATGAGACAGGGTGCCCAGGGCTGGTGCACTGGGATGACCCAGAGGGATGGGATGGGGAGGGAGGTGGGAGGGGGATTCAGGATGGGGAACACATGTACACCCACGGCTGATTCATGTCAATGTATGGCAAAACCACTACAATATTGTAAAGTAATTAGCCTCCAGTTAAAATAAATTTAAAAAAAAGAATTTGTCCATTTCATCTAGGTTATTCAGTCTGTTGCTGTTTAAATATTCTTAATATACTCACCCTTTTTATTTCTCTAGAATTGATATTAATATCCCCATTCTCATTTCTGACTGTAATCATTTGAACCTCTTCTTATTTTTCTTAATCCATCTAGCTGAATATTTGTTAATTTTGTTGATCATTTCAAATAACCGTCTTTTGGTTTCATTAATTTTCTTTTTTGTTTTTCTATTCTGTAGTTCATTTCTTTGCTGTAAGCTTTATTATTTCCTTCCTTCTGCTAGCTTTGGATTTTTTTTTTTAAATTTTGGACTGCAAGGAGATCCAACCATTCCATCCTAAAGGAGATCAGTCCTGGGTGTTCATTGGAAGGACTGATGTTGAAACTGAAACTGAAACTCCAATACTTTGGCCACCTCATGCAAAGAGCTGACTCATTTGAAAAGACCCTGATGCTGGGAAAGATTGAGGGCAGGAGGAGAAGGGGACGACAGAGGATGAGATGGTTGGATGGTATCACCGACTCAATGGATATGAGTTTGGGTAGGCTCTGGGAGTTGGTAATGGACAGAGAGGCCTGGTATGCTGCAGTTCATGAGGTCGCAAAGAGTCGGACACGACTGAGCAACTGAACTGAACTGAGTTCCTTAAATTGTAAAGTTAGGTTTTGGATTTGAGATCTTTTTTGTTTTTTAATGTGTTTATAGTTAGTTATAGTTACAAGCTCCCTCCCTAGCTCCACTTTGCTGCATCCCATAAATTTCGGCTTGTTGTGATTTGTTTTCATTCATCTCTAAGTATTTTCTAATTTTCTTTGACAGTTTTTCTTTGATCCATTGACTGCTTAAGTATGTGTTTTGTAATCCCACAATTTTGTGAGTTTTCCAATTTTCCTTATGTTACTGATTTCTAACTTTATCTCGTTATGGTCAGAGAAGGAACATTGTATGATTTCTATCTTTTAAAATGTGTATGGACTTAATTTGTGGCCTAACACATAGTCTGTCCTGAAAAATGTCACATGTACACTTGAGAAAAGTGGGCATTCTGTTGTTGGGTAGAATATTCTATATATGTCAATAGATCTATTTTATTTGTTGTTTTTTGAGTCCTCTATTTCCTCACGTCTCTGTGGTTATTCTCTGTGGTTCTACATGGGGGATCAACCTCTTTCCAGCTACTATTGAATGATCTATTTCTCTCTTCAGTTCTGTCCACTTGTCCTTCATATACATTGATGGTCTGTCATTAGAAACATAAATATTTGTAATTATATCTTCTTGCTGAATCAAAGTCTTCATTACTATATGATGACCTTCTTTGTTTCTTGAAACCTCTTTTGATTTAAAGTCTATTATATCAGATATTTTGCTTATTACTGTATGCATGGAATATCTTTTCCATCCTTTTTATTTCTAACCTGTTTGCGTCTTTAGATCTCAAGTCTCTAGTAGACAACATATGGTTGGATCATGTGTTTTTATCCATTCTACCAGTCTCTATCTTTTGATTGGAGGGTTCAATCCATTTATATTTAATTACTAATAAGGAGGGACTTTCTTTCACTGTGGTGTTTGTTTGCTATCATCCTTATAGTTTTTTTCTTCCAGTGTTACTGAGATGTAATTGACATATAGTGCTGCATAAATTTAAAGTAGACAGCATAATGGTTTGACTTATATACTATATACATTATGATTACCATAGTAAGTTTAATAACATTCATCATCTCATACAGATACAAAATAAAAGAAAAATAATTTTTCCTTGAGATAAGAACTCTTAGGATTTATTATTAAAATATTTTTATATAAAACACAGCGGTGTTAATTGTATTTAACATGTTGTACATTGGGCTTCCCTTGTGGCTCAGACAGAAAAAAATCTGCCTGCAATGCCAGAGACCTGAGTTCAATCCCTGCATCAGGAAGATCCCCTGGAGAAAGAAATGGCAACCCACACCAGTATTCTTGCCTGGAGAATCCCATGGACTGAGGAAGCGGGAGGGCTACAGTCCATGGGGTCGCAAAGAATCAGACATGGCAAAGTGACTAACAATTGCATTTTTTGTTGTATATTATATCCCAAGTACTTACATATCTTAGACATGGAAGCTTTTTTTTAGTTCATTTCCTGCATTAGTATTCTCTTTTGTGTTAAGTTGTTGTGTTGTTTTCTTTCTACTGAAATGTTTCAGTTCCTTTCTTGCTGCCTTTTTTTGAACATCCTATGGCTCTTTTCCTTGTGGTTACCATAGGAATTACATTTACTGTCCCAAAGTTTTAATACTCTAATTTGAATAAATACCAGCTTTACTCCAGTAACATACAAAAGTTTGCTCCTTTACAGCTCCAGTTTTGGTGGAGTCTTTAGGATTTTCTCTATATGATATCATGTCATCTGCAAAGAGGGACAGTTTTACTTCTTCTCTTCGGTTTCGGTGTCTTTTATTTCTTTTTCTTGACTAATTGCTCTGGTTAAGACTTCTAATACTATGTTGAATAAAAGTGGTGAGAGTGGGCATCCTTGTCTTGATCCTCATCTTAGAGGAAAAATCTTTCTGCTTTTGCCCATTGAGTATGTTAACTGCATGCTTAGCATGTATGGCCTTTCTTATTTTGTGGTACCTTCGCTCTGTGCCCACTTTATTGTGAATTTTTATTATAAATGAATGTTGAATTTTGTCAAATGCTTTTTCTGCATCTGTTGAAATGATCGTTGTTTTTGTCTTTCATTCTGTTAGCATGGTGTTTCTCATTGATTTGCAGGTGTTGCACTATCTTTCAATGTCTGGAATAAATCTCATAGTATGATGCTTTTAATGTATTGTTGAATTCAGCTTACAAATACTTTGTTAATGATTTTTACATTTATGTTAATCAAGGGTATTGGCCTGTAGTTTTCTTTTCTTGTGTCCTTGTTTTGGTATTGGGGTTACTGATAATTCTTTTGAATCATTAGTCTCTTAGGTTTGGAGTTACAAGCTAAAGTTACAGTACTAGCTTTTAAATTAATATTTTTTGTACTCTAAGTGTATTAGTCTCTTAAATTAGAAAACAGAAAGTGTCATTCCAGATCATTGTAACAGTAACACAAGCTCTTAAAATTGCCCATGTATTTAACTTTATTGAAATATTTATTTCTCCATATAGCTCTATTTACTGCCTTATGTCCTTTCATTTCACTTTGCAGGATTTCCTTGAGCATTTTTTGCAGGGCAGGTTTGTTGGTCACTGACACTCTTAGCTTTTGTTTATCTGGGAATGTCTTAATTTCTCTGTCACTTTTGAAGGACATTTTTGTTACATATAGGTTTACTAGTTGACAGTGTCTGTCTTTAGCATTTTGAATATATCAGTCTCTGGCCTCCAAAGTTTCTGATGCGAAATCTACTGATACATACAATTTGTATTTTATGTGTATTGTATGTGATGATTCACTTCTGTCTCATCGCTTTCTAGATTCTGTCTTTGCCTTTTCAAAGCTTGAGTATAATGTGTCTCTGTAGGTCTTTGAGTCCTTAGAGCTTCTTAGATATTCATATTCATTTCTTTCATCTTGGAATTTTCAGTCATTATTTCTTCAAATATTTTCCCTCTTTTCTTCTCCTGAGACTCCTGGGTTGTGCATATTGACTCACTTACTGGTGTCCCATAGGTTCATTAGGTTCTGTTTGCTTTTCTTAGGTCTTTTTTTTCCCTTCCTATTCTTCAGATTGAGTAGTTTTCATTGTCCTATCCTCATGTTCACTGATTCTTTCTTCTGCCTAGTGAAATCTGCCTTTGAATCCTTTCAGTGAATTTCTCATTGCAGTTATTGTACTTTTCATCCCTAGAATTTCTTTTGGTCTCCTTTTTAGGTTTTCTTTCTCTTTATTGATACTTCCATTTTGTTCACACATTATTTTCTTGACATTTTTGACATCTTCCTTTGGTTTTGTGATCCTCTTTAAGACAGTTGTTTTAAAATCTTTATCTAGTATATCTTCCATCAGTTCTTTTCCTAGCACATTATCTGTTGACTTATTTTTTCCTTGAATGATCCATATTTTCCTGTCTCTGTATGCCTTGTGATATTTTTGTTGAACAGAGGTCCTTTAAATCAAATAATGTAGTGACTTTGGAATTCAGATTCTCTTCCTTTCCCAGGGTATGCTGTTTCTGAAGTTCTTGTTGACTGGTTTTTGTTTTTATTGTTTTAGACTGTCTTTGTACCAAGATCAACCTTACGTGTGACCTTAAGGTCTTTTCAGGTCTGTTTTGAACCTTTCCCTGGGCATGCAGCATCACTTTCTGATTTTCCCCATGTATAGAGATGTTTTTGAATGTCCTGATTTTTAATATCTGAATCCCGAAAGTGGAAAAAGGAAAAAAAAAATCTTAAGTGGCAGAAAAAAGGGTGCCAGCCCTTTAAATCTCCTAGAAGTCACTTCAGCTGAGAGGGAGGGCTTTTCAACAAGGGAGAAAGATGCAACAGCAATGACTGCCCACGTTTTTGCACCTCAGATGCAATAGTCAACATTCAGAGCACAGATCCCCAGTATTTGGAAGACAAAATCCTTTTTGCTTATCCTGGCTCCTGCAAGCTATATGCAGGCTGCTCAAGGAATATGAGAATATCTTCCTGCCACATGAACGGGGTGGGGGAGAATGGCTACTCTGCTAAGAGCTAAAATTGACCAGAATTAACTGTAGTTTACTGTCTGCATCTTCCCCAGATGTTGTAAAACTTCAGTTCCAGAATATCTTGAGTTTCAAAATATTTCATCAGACAAATTTTGCTGGTGTAATTGTTGGTTAGGTAGTGAGACAGATTTCTGGTGCCTTCTACTCCACTATCTTTCCAGAATCCTCTCCTTAACATTTTTTTTCTCATTTGCTTTTGCCTGGGTTATTTAAAGAGTGGTAAGTGTAAAATTCATAAGCTTTCATCAATGGAAATAATCATATGGCAGAAAGTTATAATTGCCAAAACTATTTCCAACAGACTGCTGCATCATTGGGGCAGAAGGTCTTAAGGAATGCATGTATCCTGTTACTTAACTGAAGCTTTAGCCTTACATCTGATTAAAGAAACATATTGCAATAAATGCTTGAGAATAAGTGTATCATATAGAATACCTTGAACCTAATTTCAGAATAAGACAAAATGTGGAAAAGTTTCTATTTTGTTACAACTGATGATTTTCCACTGCTGCTGCTCCTGCTGCTAAGTCGCTTCAGTCGTGTCCGACTCTGTGCGACCCCACAGACAGTAGCATACCAGGTTCCCCCATCCCTGGGATTCTCCAGGCAAGAATACTGGAGTGGGTTGCCATTTCCTTCTCCAATGCATGAAAGTGAAACGTGAAAGGGAAGTCACTCAGTCGTGTCCAACTCTTCGCGACCCCATGGACTGCAGCCCACCAGGCCCCTCCGTCCATGGGATTCTCCAGGCAAGAATACTGGAGTGGGTTGCCATTTCCTTCCGGCACATCTCAAAACTGGCTCTGACTTTCTGGTTGAGAAAGGCATCCTGAGAGGATCAAATTCAAGAGAGGTCATTTGCCCCAACATGCTTAACATATAATGATGGAACAAACACAGGAGAATAACAATAGATGTTCTGGTTCAAAAAGGATAAAATTCAAGATTAAAAATTTAAAAAGTCACTGGCTAATGACATTTCTGACATCTAGCCCAGCCAATATTGGGAATCTATTGACTAAGTTTCAAAGCCTGGGAATACTTCTCCATGGTTTTCAATCTCACCCTCTTAGTTCTTGGTTCTGTCTTCTGAGACATCATTTGTTTTTGATGAAAGGCAGCACATGTTTGTAGCTGAGTAACTCATCAGCCTGCTTCCTGCCAATTGAATTTTGGAAATCTAATGGCCTCTTTTCATTTTACACTCGTTTTGTCTCTTTCATTCCAAGTTGACTGTGTTTTTGCTGAAATAGGTTTCTCAAAAACTTAGAAGTCTTTTGTGAATTTCATTGGGATTCACTCCATTGGAAAAAAGACGTATCCTCAGATCTTTCCAAGATAACACTTTCTCTATTTAAGGCTCATGCTAAAATGACTTGACAGGCAATGCCTTTAAATTCCTGGAGGCCCTCTGGTTTAATTGAAAGGATGGGTGAGACGCACCCTCACTTACCTTTGTCTAATGGAAAAATCTGAACTTTTCATGTTTCTGAGGTTTTAACAAAGGTTCTCGTCATCACACACTCAGCCTTCTCCATTGAGCTTACTTTCCTGGCAGTGAATCACTTAATTTCAGTGTCTTTTGCCATCTGTGTGGCTTCCCTGGTGGCTCAGATGGTAAAAAATCTACCTGCAATGCAGGAGACCCAGGTTTGATCCCTGGATTGGGAAGATACCTTGGAGAAGGGAATGACAACCCACCTCAGTATTCTTGCCTGAAGAATTAGTTCCATGGACAGAGGAGCCTGGCAGGCTACAGTCCATGGAGTAACAAAGAGTTGGACATAACTGAGCGACTAACACTTTCACTTTCTTTGCCATCTGTAGAGTTGATTTTTAAATCAAGCCTTATTTTCTTTTTGGGTTTCTCTTGTGGCTCAGCTGCTAAAGACTCCACCTGCAATGTGGGAGACCTGGGTTCAATCCCTGAGCTGGAAAGATCCCCTGGAGAAGGGAAAGGCTACCCACTCCAGTAATCTGGCCTGGAGAATTCCATGGACTGTATACTCCATGGGGCCACAAACAGTTGGACATGACTGAACAACTTTCACTTCACTTCACTTATTTTCTTTTTACTTGGCAGTTTTCACCTCAGTTTCCCTCCTCTCCCCTGACCCCTTCTTCCCCTCACCTCTGATTTTACCATAAGTGGCAAAGAGAAATCAGGTGATGCTTTTACAGCATTGCTTGGAAATTTCTTACACTGTATATACAACCTTGTTTCTTAAAAATGTGCTTCCCACATAACTGCAGAATACAGTTAATTGCACTTTGCTTTCTGCCAGCAAGGTGAGGATCTACCTTCCTCCAGTTTCCAATAGCATGTTTCTTATTGTCTTCTGTTACTGGACACAGTGGGTCAGTCCATCATCCCTTGAAGTGCTTAGGAAATGAATACACCAAGTATTTTTGATTAAAACAGAAGTATTTATTATTTGTGGCAAGTTAAGAGACAGGGCTGTCTCTTATGGAGACTGTCTGAGGAGGCCTTACAAATAGCTGTGAAAAGAAGAGAAGTGAAAAGCAAAGGAGAAAAAGGGAAGATATTCCCATCTGAATGCAGAGTTCCAAAGAATAGCAAGGAGAGATAAGAAAGCCTTCCTCAGCGATCAATGCAAAGAAATAGAGGAAAACAACAGAATGGGAAAGAAGAGATCTCTTCAAGAAAATTAGAGCTACCAAGGGAATATTTCATGCAAAAATGGGCTCAATAAAGGACAGAAATGGTATGGACCTAACAGAAGCAGAAGATATTAAGAAGAGGTGGCAAGAATACACAGAAGAACTGTACAAAAAAGATCTTCACGACCCAGATAATCACGATGGTGTAATCATGCACCTAGAGCCAGACATCCTGGAATGTGAAGTCAAGTGGGCCTTAGAAAGCATCACTATGAACAAAGCTAGTGGAGGTGATGGAATGCCAGTTGAGCTATTTCAAATCCTGAAAGATGATGCTGTGAAAGTGCTACACTCAATATGCCAGCAAATCTGGAAAACTCAGCAGTGGCCACAGGACTGGAAAAGGTCAATTTTCATTCCAATCCCAAAGAAAGGCAATGCCAAAGAATGCTTGAACTACCGCACAATTGCACTCACCTCACACGCTAGTAAAGTAATGCTCAAAATTCTCCAAGCCAGGCTTCAGCAATACGTGAGCCGTGAACTTCCAGATGTTCAAGCTGGTTTTCGAAAAGGCAGAGGAACCAGACATCAAATTGCCAACATCCACTGGATCATCGAAAAAGCAAGAGAGTTCCAGAAAAACATCTATTTCTGCTTTATTGACTATGCCAAAGCCTTTGACTGTGTGGATCACAATAAACTGTGGAAAATTCTGAAAGAGATGGGAATACCAGACCGTCTGACCTGTCTCTTGAAAAACCTGTATGCAGGTCAGGAAGCAACAGAACTGGACATGGAACAAAGACTGGTTCCAAATAGGAAAAGGAGTACTTCAAGGCTGTATATTGTCACCCTGCTTATTTAACTTCTATGCAGAGTACATCATGAGAAACGCTGGGCTGGAGGAAGCAGAAGCTGGAATGAAGATTGCTGGGAGAAATATCAGTCACCTCAGATATGCAGATGACACCACCCTTATGACAGAAAGCAAAGAACTAAAGAGCCTCTTGATGAAAGTGAAAGGAGAGAGTGAAAAAGTTGGCTTAAAACTCAACATTCAGAAAACTAAGATCATGGCATCTGGTCCCATCACTTCATGGCAAATAGATGGGAAAACAGTGGAAACAGTGTCAGACTTTATTTTTTTGGGCTCCAAAATCACCACAGATGGTGATTGCAGCCATGAAATTAAAAGACTCTTTCCTCTTGGAAGGGAGGTTATGACCAACCTAGATAGAATATTTAAAAGCAGAGACATTATTTTGCCAACAAAGGTCCGTCTAGTCAAGGCTATGGTTTTTCCAGTAGTCATGTATGAATGTGAGAGTTGGACTGTGAAGAAAGCTGAGCGCCAAAAAATTGATGCTTTTGAACTGTGGTGTTGGAGAAGACTCTTGAGAGTCCCTTGGACTGCAAGGAGATTCAACCAGTCCATCCTAAAGGAGATCAGTTCTTGGTGTTCATTGGAAGGACTGATGTTGAAGCTGAAACTCCAATACTTTGGCCACCTCATGCGAAGAGTTGACTCATTGGAAAAGACCCTAATGCTGGGAGGGGTTGGGAGCAGGAGGAGAAGGGGACGACAGAGGATGAGATGGCTGGATGGCATCACTGACTCGATGGACATGGGTTTGTATAGACTCTTGGAGTTGGTGATGGACAGGGAGGCCTGGCGTGCTGTGATTCATGGGGTCGTAAAGAGTCGGACACGACTGAGCGACTGAACTGTACTGACTGAGGAGACAGGGAGATGGCTCGCAAAACACTGTCTCCCAAAACAGGAAGATGAGTGAAGTTTTCAGCTGTGAGTGTATATATTTTCATGACAGGATGAGGATAACCTTCTGTTTATAGGTGGAGTTCTAGATGGGTTTGCACAATGTGGCAACATGCTCAAACATAGTCGCACATTCAAAAATGGTAGCAATCCCAGCCCTTGGGGTAGAGATGTTAACATTAAAATGAGGCAAAAATCACTCTAGGTGACAAAATTCAGGTACCTAGTTGAGTGAGGTCATGAGGGTCAGCAGAGGTCACCAGCATCATTCCTTAGGCTCCAGTTAATCTGGTGGCTCAGTGCTCGAGGGGATTTGGATCCTACAAAACAACTCAAGAATGTGCTTCTGGCTGATCTGTACCTTTGGAATAGAAATGGTAGTCTTTATGACTAATTTATTATCTTTCCTGTGGTTACTTCTCCTCCTTAATAACTGTCATTTGTTCCTGCCTTCTTTGTTGTACTAGAAAATCATTATTTACCAAGACCTAGCCTTTGTTTCCATATGAAGCCCCAGGAGGCCATAGTTCATCTTTTTCCCAGTCATCAGTAAACAGAACACAGATGGGTTCTAAAATCCATGCTCCAGTTCTCAACCTAAGTTTGTCTAGTATATGTTGCAGCTTCTTTCATTGCCTGTTATTTGACCTCACCCCTTCCTTATTACTGTCTGGCTAGCACCTCTGAACTCTCACCCGCAGTGTCTGTAAAGTCCAGATTTCAGTGAAAACTCTGTTGAAGGCATTTAGGCTTTCTCTGTCATGCCAGTCAAATTCTTACAGTCTCCTCTCGCTATCCAGTTCCAAAGACATTCCACATTTTAGATATTTGTTACAGCAGCAACCCACTTCCAGGTTTCAAACTCTGTATTAGTTTTCAATTGTTGTACAACGAATCACCACAAATGTGGTGCCTTAGAATAACAAAAATTTGCTATCTCATGCTTTCCATGGCTCAGGTGTCCAGGCACAACCTAGCTGGGTCCTCCACTTTTGGTCTCACAAGGCTGAAATCAAGGTAACAGTTGGGCTGCATTTTTATAAGGAGACTTGAGTTTAGGTAGCTTCCCTGGTGACTCAGATGGTAAAGCATCTGCCTACAATGCGGGAGACCCAAGTTCGATGCCTGGGTTGGGAGGATCCCCTGGAGAAGGAAATGGCAACCCACGCTAGTACTCTTGCCTGGAAAATCCCATGGACAGAGGATCCTCCTAGGCTACAGTCCATGGGGTCACAAAGAGTCGGACACAACTGAGCGACTTCACTTTTCACTGAGTTTAGGAAATAACTTGCTTTCAAGCTCATGAGAGTTGTTCGTAGACTCATTTTCTTGCAGCTGTACAAAGACCCCAACTTCTTACTGGCTGTGAGCTAGTCCACATTAGTCCCCTGGTGTGTGGCACTATCACAGGACCTCTCTGAACGTGCAGCTTATTTCTTCAAGAGCAGAGAAGAATCCTCACTCCAGTCTGCTAAGATTGAATCTTAAATAATGTAACGTAATCATGGGAGTGACATTATATGACTTTTGCCAGATTCTCTTGATCAGAGGCAAATCACAGGTACTGCCTACACCTGAGAGGAATACAAGAGTGTGATTCATTGGGAGTCACCTTAGGGTATGTACCCCAAAGGTGGTATAGGAGGCTGAACAATGTCTCCCCAAGATAGCAAGTTTAGAAGCCTTGGAAACTGAATGTTCCTTTATTGGGGGTATAAGAGGGAATTTGCAGTTATAATTGAGATAGAGACCTTCGTAGTGTGTGCTCAGTTAGTCATGTCTGATTCTTGGCAACTCCGTGGACTGTAGCCCACCAGGATCCTCTGCTCATGGAATTTCCCAGGCAAGAATACTGGAGTTGGTTGCCATGCCCTCCTCCAGGGAATCTTTCTGACCCAGGGATCAAACCAGAATCTCCTGCATCTTCTGCATTGGCAGGCAGATTCTTTACTTCCTGTCACCTCAGAGATCTTCAGATAGAGATTATCCTGGATTATTTGCGTGGGCAATAAGAGTCAGACATCACTGAAGTGTCTTCGCCCCAGCCTAAATGCAATCTCATGTATTCTTACAAGAAGGGGCAGAAGGAGATTGGACATGTACTCAGACGAGAAGGTCATGTGAAGGTGGAGTAAAGAGAAATTTGAAGATGTTGGCCTTGATTGAAGATTAAAGTGATGTGGCCACAGCCAAGTAATGCTGCCAGCCATATTCTCTCCCTGGAGCCTCTGTGGAGTGTATGATTTCTTTCCAGTAATACTGATGTTACTCTTCTGGCCTCCAGAACTGTGACAGAATAAATTTCTCTTTCAAGCCACCCAATTGGTCATAGCTTTGTTGTGGCAGCTGTAGGAGATTAATACAGATGGATATTAATTGATACATCTTTGTTGCTTTTTGATGCATTTCACTGGTTATGCAATCAGGTTAAGTATCTTAAGATTCTTGACTGTCCACGTGTTTTCTTCTAGATGAGTTTTTCAGTTTATCTTTTCTCTTTTTTAAAAATAATTATTCATTTTCTTATTGATTAGTAGAATTCTTTAGATAGTATAATTACTAAATCCTGTACCCATTACCCATGTTACTAAAGAGATATTTCTTTCAATCTATAGCTTGTCTCCCCCCCCCATTATGTATATATATATGTGTGTGTGTGTATATAGTGTCTTCTGCATTCCGATTTGCATACTTTTTTAAAAATTATGGAAAAATTTAACATACCCCAAAGAGGAGGCAAATAGTAATAATACATCTTCCATGTGCATTATCTTCAACAACTACCAGTATTTTTCCCAGAAGTATCTTATCTTTTCCTTTAAGTTCTGTGCCTTTTGTGAATTATTTAAGAAATCCTTAAATAAAGATCGTATTGCTATTATCTGTGTAACTGAGTGTTTCTAACATGATAACACACTCATTCTTTTTGTAGTTCTAGCTGTTGCTTTTTTTTAAAAATAAATGTTACTTTATGTGTAACAATTTCTAATATATACAAAGCATTATTGATTGCCCCCATGTTAACCTATACCTTCTTCCTGAACAGCATGTACTTTTATTACTCAGCACAAGCTATTAATTCAGATCTTGGGAGCTTGCCAGTTGTCCCAACAATACCTGTGTGTCACCATAGAGCTTATTGAAAATCCCATGTGTCCTTTTAAGAAGGCTAATCAATCATTCAGGAAATATAAAAGTATAAGCATGAGTCAGCTGTGCTGGTATTGTGCTATTACAAAGTAATTGCTTTCAATTTTTTCCCCTTATTTCTAGTGTGCCACCTGGGCTTGAAGGTGTGAAAGAACAAGATCTCTGCAACAAGATAATGGCTAAAATACTAGAAAATTATAATACCCTGTTTGAAGTAGAATATATGGAAAATGATAACCGGAGATGTGAAAACCTGGCAAGGCTTATCATAGTAAAAGTAAGTTAACTTTGATATTTAATTTTTAGTATTGCTAATTTTGAATGGAAGATATTTAATCATTCTGTCATAAAAAATTCTTTATGAACATACCTTCAGATGATTATTCCTATGTTTGTTGAGTCCTTTTTATGAAATCTGTTCTTTGTGTTGTTTGTTAAACTGATATATATTCTTCCAAGACTGAAGAATAATTGTGGATTGACGTTTCCTTTCTGCTGTAAAATCATCTCAAAAGCACTTACGTGAGCCCAGTACTGTGGTCAGTTGTGTGCACCACATTTTTATGGAAGCTGGTGTTACAGCAGGAATACGTGCTTAAGCCTGTGTCCACCAGTGTGTTAGATTACTGAGTAAGCTGCAGATTCCTGAAGACAGTATTATTCTGTCTTTTTGTCTCTCTTGTGCCTGGCACACTTCCAAGTTCAACTTGAGATGGAAAGTCCCATATATAAGGTCCTTGGTAACTATCACCAGTACCGAGAGTAGTTTTAAAACTGATAAAGGAATCTTGACAATAGTCTCTAAATCTTTTTCTATGTTGGCTGACAATTTATAACATATCTTTTTCACATGAGGTAAATGCATGTAAGTCTCTACAGATTTACTATTGAGAGTCAGAGGATAATCATACAAGCCAAGTTCTTTAGGTAGGGACTAGAGGGAGGGCATCTTGTTTCTTTCTCATTCATATTGAGGTAAATCTTGATGGAACTGATAGGAGAGGTTCCTCAGGAGGTGTTCTGAGACTTACCACATTACAGACCACACTGTATTCTTATTGATTCATATGGCCTTCAGTGGTAAAACTGGAGGCATTTGGGTTGGGCACTGAAGGGGTATTTTCATCTCTTCTTCCAGTTGAGGTATGACTTTGAAGGAGAAATGAAAAAACAAGGGGTATCATGTGGCACTCAACCAAAACAGCTAAAAGAAGGCCAAAGTGAGCTTTTCTTAACTAGGGCTTATGTGTGAATACAACAGACTCCCTGTAAGAAATGGAGTACATATAAGAGGAATGCATTTGATGGGAATCTTGCCAACCTGATAAAGAGAACTTGAAACTGAAATTTGTGGGAAGGGAAAAACAGTGCCCAGATACAAGGAGCTGCTTTGGAGAACATCAAGTGAAGCCTAAGATGAAAGTAACATGGTAGCTGAGAAAATATCAAGGATTCACAAGAGAATATTTAAAAAAAAATAAAAATTTGTATCAATTTTGCTATGAAAAATGAAAATTAATTTTAAATAGAAAAAAATATGCCTTAAATATGTTTCTCTAATTCCAGTAATGCTTTCTAGAGGGTCTCTTTTTAAAATATTAAATAATTATTGACTTTGTTTCAGCTATATCTCTGATAAACACTTTTTAACACACATGTTTTAACTACGGCTGATAAGATAATATAGTAAACCTAAAATAGAATGAAAATAGGTTAGTATGATTTCGTAGGCAAGACAAACTTGCTGAGATACCAATAATCACTAGAATATGCCAACAGGAGCTTAAATGTTGTGTAAATAAAATAGCATCTGTTAAGATCTTTGGAAGAGTGCCCTGTTTGGAAATCCTGGAGCTGCTAGGTTTAAATATGAGCATACAAGAAAGATAAACTAATAATACTGAATGAACCAAATACGGATATCTCAGGTATATGAATATGACTGCTACTCTCCTAATGCAAGTTTCACATCTGGCCTAGAAGCAGATAAGTGTCATCATTGGAAACTCCATGTCTGTATGTTAAAGCATCATTCTGTTAAAGCAGAATATTTAATGTGTTTTTTTGCTGATCTTGCTAATAGTCTTATCTCTCACATGGTAAATAAAACAACAAGGGAGTGTGGTTTTCTGGACTTAATTATAGCCAATAAAGATGTAGTGGAAGTTATGGAAACTAGTTTAATGGGATGGACCAGGGCCATTTTAAAATCCATAACAATAAAGAATACACTAACTATGGTTAGATATGTATATACCTGGACATTGTTTAGAAAGCAGATTTTTCTGAAATTCCTAAGATCATAGAAACATCGGGAAAAAGCCAAAAGGAAGCTGGATTGAGAAGGGATTGGGAGGTTCAGAGTGGTATCATTAACATACTGGAAAATGGAAGAGCAACGAAGAAAAACAAGGTTTCATTCTCATGAGCTCAATTTTTAGAGGGATGTAGCCAAAAAGAGGAAACGGGCACAGAACAAGTGATAAATACACTGAAGTGAATGAGACATGAAACATCTGAGCTGAGAATAAACTGAGGCTCATGAAATGTACTGAGACAGAGAAAAGGGTTTTTAAGGAGGAAAAGTACTAAACATACCCACTGACACACCTCTGTGTGCCCCAGGGTAGGACACAAAGTGTTAGATGATGTTCTCATGTCCCTTGTGGGCTAAATGAAAATTGGGGCCCAGACAGATATAAATTTGGATTCATTTGGACCTGGATGAAGAACTTTTTCTGAGTGTGGGAATGTAGATTGCTGTTTTGTTCAGGGGTGGTCTCTATAATTGTTTGTGTCATTCTCAGTATTTTAATAATTGGATTGAACAAGCACATACTTAGCCCTTTTGAGAGTGAGATAAAGCTGGAAGAATAGGTCAGACACTGGATGGCTGGATATGTAGACCAAGAAAATGCGTGTGCGTGTGTACAGCCCTTGCCGTATTCTTCCTTGCTTAACAGGAAAAAAATCACCTGCTTTATTTGATCCTGCAGTAGTGTGCTGAGGTCAGACAGGCCCCTCCCTCAGCCCCAACAGTTGGATAAATCATAAATGGTCCATAATACTATCCTCTTTAGTCAGTGATTGACTAAATTGTGTCGACTGTGACACAGTTCAGGCCAAAGAGATGAAAGGGAAAGTGTGCTGGGGGCAGATGGCTTCTAGGAAATATTTTCATCCCTGATTACAGGAAAGAGAATGATTTGAGAGATCAGATTTGGGGCTGCCTCTGGGTGGAGTTATCCTGCTTTCAGATGTTCTCACGGGAAGGCAGAATGCAGGGGGCCGGTGCCACCACCTTTTGTCCCTGATAAATGTGCTGCTGATTCACTGAGGTTGGCGGCTAAAAGAGAAAAAAGCCTCAGTTCCTCATCATTGTTCATCTGCTGAGCCAACCCTCGATACACATACCTCTGAACTTTCAGTTACACAAGGGAAGTAAATGCCCATATAAGATGAACTACTTTTAGTTTAGTTGTCTGTGTCTTGCAGCAAAAGCATCATGTCTCATGGAATCAGTACAGTTGGAAAGTCCTATGCTTAGTTTCATAGCCAAAAGGAGACCAAAATTTGTTATTAATAGTTCAATTAAAAACCATACATGGATTTTACCTAACGTCTAACACAGTATGAGATGTCAGTACGACATGGTTGCCAAAATTTAAAAAACAAAAAAACCCACAGACTGATTTACTGTGTGTACCAATAGTACTTAAAATAAAGAATGTAGGTATCCTTGAGCTTGGTATAGGTCAGGCAGTACCTGTAGTATTAATTTTGTTTTGAATACTGCATTCACACTGTTCTGACAATCACCACTGGCCATCATTTATCCTCACTAAATATGTATTTGCCATGGTGACTGTTGTTTACTTTACTTATCATCCTACTGATGACTTCGAAATCGTAACTAGCCCCAACCTATCAGAAGAACAATAGAGCCATGCTTCTCATTACCCGTGAAACACCATACGGTGCCTGAAATTGCTCACACCCACAACATCATGTCTAAAACTTTGTCTACATTCTGCCCTCTCCAGCCTTAGATTCTCAGCCTGTGGCCTGCTGAGCTAGAAACCTTAGTTTGCCCTTACTTCCTTTTCCTTTACCATTCCCGCAGCGACTAACATTCTGCCTTAGACATTTCCTTTGAAATGGGTGACTTGTGTCCACCCCCAACCACTGTTTTAGATGAGGCCCCTTTCTTTTGGTTTTTTTGTGAGTCGCTCAGTTGTGTCTGACTCTTTGCAATCCATGGACTGTAGCCTGCCAGACTCCTCTGTTCTCATGGGATTCTCCAGGCAAGAATACTGGAGTGGGTTGCCATTTCCTCCTCCAGGGGATCTTCCTGGCCCAAGGATCGAACCCAGGTCTCCTGCATTGCAGGCAGGCTCTTAAATGTCTGAGCCACCAGGGAAACCCCTTGTTACTGCCACACAATTTCAAACTGTTCTGCCACTTCTAGACTCACCCTCTCCCCATCTCCTTTCTACCAGTGACAGAATGATGTTCCCTCAAAACAAATTGATTATGTCATAGTCTTGACTTAAGTAAATAAACCCTTTGCCATTATTGTTTTGCCCTCCCCCGCTTTTGCTGACAATAGACCATCAAGATTTCTTTACATGGAATTTAGACCCTTTATACTTTGTCCCCACTCCAAACTTTCCCTATTAAATGCTTGAGTGAATTTTGAATTTTACTTGTCTTCTTCCTATTTCTCTGACCTCTCTTCCATCTCCTTTGAGAATTCTTCCTTCTCTTAGTCAGAATTAAACATTATTTCCTAAATTCATTCTTAGGTCTTCAATCTAGAGCACTCCCTGGCACACCATACATCTATATCTACCTACCTAGTGCTCACCTGTGCTTGCATGCCCCATGGATTGTCTCATCATTTTCCTTGCCTTTGAAGGTCTGAATGCTCAATTTGATGGGCATAATGAATGGCCCATCCATCCACATAATCACCCAGGTTGATGTCCATCAGTCGCTAAAACGTGTTTATTCTATTGCTTAAGTAGCTCATAAATCTCTCCCACCCTCACTGGTGCTTCCTTATTGCCTCTCATCCAGCCAGGAGAATTCTACACCTGGCCCATTAGCACATTCACCTGGTGACCCAGATTGAGTCAGAAAACTCATGGCAGGCCTCCAAAATCTGTATTTTAAAAGGCTTCCTTGCCAACAAAGGTCCATCTAGTCAAGGCTATGGTTTTTCCAGTGGTCATGTATGGATGTGAGAGCTGGACTATAAAGAAAGCTGAGCGCCGAAGAATTGATGCTTTTGAACTGTGGTGTTGGAGAAGACTCTTGAGAGTCCCTTCGACTGCAAGGAGATCCAACCAGTCCATCCTAAAGGAGATCAGTCCTGGGTGTTCATTGGAAGGACTGATGTTGAAGCTGAAACTCCAACACTTTGGCCACCTGATGTGAAGAGCTGACTCATTGGAAAAGACCCTGGTGCTGGGAAGGATTGGGGGCAGGAGGAAAAGGGGACGACAGAGGATGAGATGGCTGGATGGCATCACTGACTCGATGGACATGGGTTTGGGTGGACTCCGGGAGTTGATGATGGACAGGGAAGCCTGGCATGCTGTGGTTCATGGGGTCTCAAAGAGTCGGACATGACTGAGCAACTGAACTGAACTGAACTGACAATTTTAATACTCAGCCAGATTTGGGAACTGATTGATTCTCAGGAGTCTGCTGCAATAGCCTTCTTGCTGGTTTTCCTGACTCTACTCTGCCCCTTGACACGGTCTTCTCTCTTCTGCTGCCTAAGGCACTTCCTGTCATGCAAATATGACCATACTGCTTCCCATATCAAGATTCTTCAGTGGATCCTCTTCAGCTATCCCTATACTATACTTATCAATCTTAGTATAACAAAAAAAGTTTTCCTTGATTTGAACCCACCCTACCTCTCCCCACTGTTTTCCCACCACTCTCACCCATACATTTGATGTGCCATGGTCATTGGTAGCTGAGAGTGTAGAAACCATGTCATTTCAGGCCTTGGGCTTGTGAAACTGGTGAGCACAGTGCTGACATTGAAAATTCCTTGATCAATGACTGGACTCATTATATTACTGAAAATAATGTCTATGATCAACATAATATGAAAGTAATAACAGTGACTATCTTCAAATCTGAATGAAACTGGCCGACATGACAGTTCACTGAATACTTCATTACTTCCATATCTAAGAAAAGATCTCAGATACTTCTAAAGTCTTTAGCTGTTCTGGAAGGAGCACTGATATTAGGTTAAGAAAGCATATATCTGTATCCTGGCTACGTAGGAGTGTGACTGGGTGATTTATAGTATCTCTGTACCTCTTTCCTCTATATAAAATGGTGAAAGTCTTGAAGATTTGCTGTGTAATTTAAACTGTTAATGCTTGTCAAAGTATTTTCAAAGCCAGTTGGGTATAATAGGACTGAAAAGTATTGCCCTTTTTTATTTTTGGCTGGAATCAGAGAGGCGGTGGCTTGGGTGAAGTATTACAGACAGGGTGTAGTATTACAGATGAAACCATTGGCTTATTTTGCAATGATTTGTGCTGAGATACTTCAGTAAATATATTCATAAGTTCAGGA
This sequence comes from Giraffa tippelskirchi, assembly GCF_054371585.1. Lineage (NCBI taxonomy): Eukaryota > Metazoa > Chordata > Mammalia > Artiodactyla > Giraffidae > Giraffa > Giraffa tippelskirchi. Next base: position 74,974,676 of record NC_137275.1, on the reverse strand, counting down.
TACAGAGGTAAGTAAGAATTCTAGTTCTGAAATCACGTTGACTTAGAACTTACAGTTGGTGTGACTCTGGGAAAATTATTTAATCTCTCCTTTAGCATTGGTTTCCTCATCTGTAAAATATGAAAAATATCTGTAACTAATTTAGCTGTTGTTTGCTATGATTAAATTAGATAATGATGACAAGGTTTTAATAAATTTTTGCTTTAAAATAAATAAATTATTAGAGTCACATCACCTTACTGCCCTTTACATTAAAGGAATCAGGCTTGATCATAGAAGGAAAACAAAGAAAAGCAGAAAAATAAAGTTGCCAATCAGATGTGTTACTCATGACAGAGCACTTGCTACTTCTAGACATTTCTTGCTCTTCAGTATTTCTAGTTTTCTCTATATGCTTAAATTAGTCTTTAGGAAGCAAGAATCTACTTGCATCCTCAGTGGACAGTTCAGTTCAGTCGCCCGGTTGTGTCTGACTCTTTGCAACCCCATGGACTGCAACATGCCAGGCCTCCCTGTCCATCACCAACTCCCAGAGTTTACCCAAACTCATGTCCATTGAGTCCGGGATGCCATCCAACCACCTCATCCTCTGTCGTCCCCTTCTCCTCCTGCCCTCAATCTTTCCCAGCATCAGAGTCTTTTCCAGTGAGTCAGCTCTTCACATCAGGTGGCCAAAGTATTGGAGTTTTAGCTTCAACATCAGTCCTTCCAATGAACACCCAGGACTGATCTCCTTTAGAATGGACTGGTTAGATCTCCTTGCAGTCCAAGGGACTCTCAAGAGTCTTCTCCAACACCACAGTTCAAAAGCATCAATTCTTTGGTGCTCAGCTTTCTTCACAGTCCAACTCTCACATCTATACATGACTACTGGAAAAACCATAGCCTTGACTAGATGGACCTTTGTTGGCAAAGTAAAGTCCCTGCTTTTTAATATGCTGTCTAGGTTGGTCATAACTTTCCTTCCAAGGAGTAAGCATTTTTTAATTTCATGGCTGCAGTCACCATCTGCAGTGATTTTGGAGCCCCCAGAAATAAAGTCTGTCACTGTTTCCACTATTTCTCCATCTGTTTCCCATGAAGTGATGGGACCAGGTGCCATGATCTTAGTTTTCTGAATGTTGTGCATTTTTTTTGCACTCTCCTCTTTCACTTTCATCAAGAGGCTCTTTAGTTCTTTTTCACTTTCTGCCGTAAGAGTGGTGTCATCTGCATATCTTGAGGTTATTGATATTTCTCCCGGCAATCTTGATTCCAGCTTGTGCTTCATCCAGCCTAGTGTTTCTCATGATGTTCTCTGCATATAAGTTAAATAAGCAGGGTGACAATATACAGCTTTGACCTACTCCTTTTCCTATTTGGAACCAGTCTGTTGTTCCATGTCCAGTTCTAACTGTTGCTTCCTGACCTGCATACAGATTTCTCAAGAGGCAGGTCAGGTGGTCTGGTATTCCCATCTCTTCCAGAATTTTCCACAGTTTATTGTGATCCACACAGTCAAAGGCTTTAGATAGTCAATAAAGCAGAAATAGATGTTTTTCTGGAACTCTCTTGCTTTTTCGATGATCCAGCGGATGTTGGCAATTTGATCTCTGGTTCCTCTGCCTTTGCTAAATCCAGCTTGAACATTTGTAAGTTCACAGTTCACGTACAGTTGAAGTCTGGCTTGGAGAATTTTGAGCATTACTTTGCTAGCGTGTGAGATGAGTGCAATTTTGTGGTAGTTTGAGCATTCTTTGGCATTACCTTTCTTTGGGATTGGAATGAAAACTGACTTTTTCCAATCCCATGGCCACTGCTGAGTCTTCCAAATTTGCTGGCATTTTGAGTGCAGCACTTTCACAGCATTATCTTTTAGGATTTGAAATAGCTCAGTTGGAATTCCATCACTTCCACTAGCTTTGTAGTGATGCTTCCTAAGGCCCACTTGATTTCACATTCCAGGATGTCTGGCTCTAGGTGAGTGATCTTAGTGTTTAAGGTATATTTCCAGATATGCTTTTTACAAATGATTTATTTCATAAACTATAAAACTATTTTAAGTGGAAGTTTTTTGGATGATTGGGTTATTAAGTGGCTCTGTGAAAAACGACAAGGAATTTCAACAAGTTAGCGGGGGGAGGAAGCAAGGTGGGGAACAGAAACCCTTCTAGGTAGAAGAGTATGCTTTAGGATTTGAAATTTCATGTGGTGACTGGACATTTCAGGCTGGACCATAGGAAGTAGCAGGAGAAAGCTAGAGACTAGTGTTAAATTAGGATAGAGTTCAGCTAAGTAGTTAAAACTTGTAGGAGTCGGAGAATGATGAAAGATTTTAAGAACAGGATGGATTTGATCTAAGCTGTACTTTAGATTTTTACTTTATCCCTTTGACATGAGTAGGAAGTTGACGTGACTTGGTAAAGCATTTTTGTAACAGGCTGTCATTGCAGTCGCCTAATACCTATTTTTGCTCAGCTGACTCTGGTCAAAGCTACAAAACTGATTATGGCTTCTGCAATGCTTTCATCAGCCTCACTTCCAGACAGGCTTCCTCTACCAGGAAGCCAAAGCAAAGATGAGGACAAAGGTTTACCTGCATGCTTCCTCCTTCAACTCCCTTTTCCCTGCCATTCTCTGGAAGTGAACCTCGGGCCCTTTAGGGTTTTTCTAGATTTGTTTTTCTTTTAATGGTTTGGCCATGCCCACCAGATCCAGTTACTTCAGTCAAAGGCATTTTGGATAGACCTCTTAGGACTGTGATATTTGGAAGAATCTGTAGTCCACTGGAGGTCTGAAAGTGTATATGTTGGCTGTTGGCCTTTTGGTCCACATTTTGTTGAATTTGATAAGTAGTATTCATGATAGGCTACCTATAGTTATGGCCATTTCTTACTCAAGGTGGAGCTTTCTTTCCTTCTTCATTATTTTTATTGTACTTTCTAAAGAAGAGCCTAAATGGAATGGAAGTGCCTTTTTTTTTTTTTTTTGTCTGCTTTATTAGTCAATAAATGCCAAAGCCTTTGACTGTGTGGACCACAACAAACTGGAAAATTCTGGAAGAGATGGGAATACCAGACCACTTCACCTGCCTCTTGAGAAACCTGTATGCAGGTCAGGAAGCAACAGTTAGAACTGGACATGGAACAACAGACTGGTTCCAAATAGGAAAAGGAGTACATCAAAGCTGTATATTGTCAACCTGCTTATTTAACTTATATGCAGAGAACATCATGAGAAACACTGGGCTGGATGAAGCACAAGCTGGAATCAAGATTGCCGGGAGAAATATCAGTCACCTCAGATATGCAGATGACACCACCCTTATGGCAGAAAGTGAAGAAGAACTAAAGAGCCTCTTGATGAAAGTGAAAGAGGAGAGGACAAAAAAAATGCTCAACATTCAGAAAACTAAGATCATGGCACCTGGTCCCATCACTTCATGGGAAACAGATGGAGAAATAGTGGAAACAGTGACAGACTTTATTTCTGGGGGCTCCAAAATCACTGCAGATGGTGACTGCAGCCATGAAATTAAAAAATGCTTACTCCTTGGAAGGAAAGTTATGACCAACCTAGACAGCATATTAAAAAGCAGAGACATTACTTTGCCAACAAAGATCCATCTAGTCAAGGCTATGGTTTTTCCAGTAGTCATGTATGAATGTGAGAGTTGGACTGTGAAGAAAGCTGAGTGACGAAGAATTGATGCTTTTGAATTGTGGTGTTGGAGAAGACTCTTGAGAGTCTTTTGGACTGCACGGAGATCCAACCAGTCCATCCTAACGTAGATTGGTCCTGGGTGTTCACTGGAAGGACTGATGTTGAAGTTGAAACTCCAATACTTTGGCCACCTGATGCGAAGAACTGCCTCATTGGAAAATACCCTGATGCTGGAAAAGATTGAAGGTGGGAGCAGAAGGGGACGACAGAGGATGAGATGGTTGAATAGCATCACCAACTCAATGGACATGAGTTTGAGTAGGCTCCGGGAGTTGGCAATATACAGGGAAGCCTGGTGTGTTGCAGTCTATGGGATCACAAAGAGTCGGAGATGACTTAGCGACTGAACTGAACTGAACTGGAAGGTCAAAGCTGTATTTCTGAATAACTGGGTTAAGAGAATAACATCTTTCAAGTTGGCATCTAATAGCCATAGTTTATAAGGGCTTTCCTGGTGGCTCAGTGGTAAAGAACCCGCCTGCCAGTGCAGAAGACACGGGTTCAATCTCTGGTTTAATTTCTCTAGCTTCCGTGTAATTTTGGAATTCTCTCATAAGATGATTTAAATCCCAATTTGAATGAAACTTTTTCTTTACTGTCTTCAAGAATTAACTTAATCACCTAGACATTTATATACACAAAATTTGTTGGCAAAAAATATGGTTGAAATAATGGACCACGAAATATAAGCAGCATTCATCAAATAATCATCAGGTGCCTACCATGTGCAAAGCATTGTTCTAGGAATAGGGACTACATCAGTGAGTGAGAGACAAAAGTCTCTGCCCTTATGAATCGTATATTTTAATGAGAATATAGTAAACAACGGGCAATACAAAAAATTAAGGAAATGTAGTTTGTCAGATGGTAATATGTCCGTAGGAAAAAAGAAAGGAAAGGGTGTAGTGCTGGTGAGGTAGGGGAGTGTCATTTGCTCGTTGAAACAGGCTAGTCAAAATGTTTCATTGACGAGGAACATTTGGGCAAAAACTTGAAGGAGGTGAAGGAGTAGACCGTGAAGACCCTTGAGATAAGAGTTTCGCCTGCAAGAAGAGCAGTACAGTGTGCCTGTACTATGTGCCGAGTAGAGTTGAGAAGGCTGTTGTTGGATTACAGTTAGCAAAGGGAAAGTGAAAAGAAATGAGGTCACATAGACAACAACGGACCAGATCATGTGTGCTTTTACAGGTCATTATTAGGACTTTGATCTTTATTCTAACAATGTTTTATTAGATAGTACGGAGCAGAAGAGTTCCCCAACAGGACTTATCTGTTCCAAGGATTGCCCTAACTGCTCGTCCAAGAATAGACTCAATAGACTCTTAAGGACAGGCAGAAGCAGGGAGATCCGTTGGGAGTTTATCACAATAGACATGTTAACTAACTATGGTAGCTTAGACCTGGGTAGTAGCAGTGAAGGTGGAGAAAGGAGCTGAAAGGTAAGTTAGGATATAAAAGAGCAATACCATAGTAGGCCCTGGAGACTCCAATTAGGCTGAAGAATGTTTAAGATGAGAGTAGATAAGCAAGCAAGCTAGACAAGTAGGGGATTGTGAACAGTGTAGGATGTTTGTGTTAGTCATTTTGAAGGTGGAGTGATCTGGAGGGATGGTAAGGTTTAAGTTGTGTTTATGAGAATGAGTGACTGACATGGAGGAAAGAGACCATTGGGAAAGAGATTGGGTAGGGATGATGAAGCTGATAGTTTTTCATTGTATTTACCCAGGAGGGTGGCCGATACTGAAGTGGACAGGAAAGCTGTGACTTTGGTCTAGCTAGTATAGCCATATTATTTGTATATTTTGTGCATATATAAGTATATATATTTAACAGGGTTAACGTAGAGCCTCATATATATACATTCACAAAATAATGTGATTAAAGTGTTACTAAACATCTCTCTAGAAGTAGTTAGATGAATCTCACTCTATTCCAAGTAAACATATTGTGAAACTGTCTTTACTAGACAGTGTTGCTATTACTCAGTATATCTTTGGGAATTTATTTTAAAATTGTCTTCAAATATGTGTCATTCATGTGTCATGTTTCTCTATGTATTGTTAGGCTGAGAAATCTTTGTACTTTAATGTTTATCTGCTTATAGTTAACAGTCAGTAGTCCTTTCAAGTTATAGCAGATCACTAAGTTTGGGAGTAGTGATTAAATAACTACTTTTGGTTTTAAAACTGAAATCTGGCTATAAAATATTATGCTCATTTTCCCTTGTGATTCATATGCAAACTCTCAAAGCAGTTATTTAAAATGTCATGAGCAGAAGGAAAATCTTAGAACAGCCTTCCAAGATTATTAGTTCAAGGGACTTGCTCACTTATCAATATATGTTTTGGCAGTTTGATTACAAAGTTTATTCCTATAGAATGATTTCTCATATAAACTCTCATATTTCTCAAATAAACATCATATAAACTTCCTAGAATATTTCTCATGTCTTTTCCATGCTCAAAAACATTGCATGTCTCCATTTTTCATTTAGAGCTATAATCTAAAATTAGCTTCAATACATGTTTGTTCACTTTTAAAAAAATTTAATGCCTACTGTGTGTAAAGATCAGGACTATGTGCTGGGCCTCTTCAGAAAATAAATAAGGTATATCTCTGTCGCTAAGGGAATTTACAATCTACAACACACAAATAAAATCAGTGCAGAAACAGAGGGATGAAAAGAAGGGGGACTTCATGGCAGACCCTGTGCTGAGTTCTTCTGTACATACGATCTCACTTACTTCTCAAAGTAATCCTGAAAAGTAAGTGATCTTAATCCTGTTTTGCAGATGAGGAAATCTAAAGAGTAAATTATTCAAGGTGAGTAGCAGTAAATAACAGCTGGATTTTGAATTCAAAGTACTGATCATAAGCAAAGTATAGAAAGAATCAAAATTACAGTTTTTAATTGGAATATCAATACCATGAACATTTATACTTTATTCATTCTATACCTATTACAGCAATTTTTTGTCAAGGGAGGACTTGAATTCTGTTCTTCTGACTCCAGTTCTACCTGTTTTTACTACTCCTAGCCTTTTCTATAGCCCTTCAAGAATACTCCAAATGGGTAGCAGTCAAGTCATAATAGGAAAAAAAAAAAAAGTTTTGGTTTTTATGTTATCATTTGATATTTTGTGTTTAGCTGTGTTGTCTCTTTGTGTAAGTGGACTTACATAGTGAAGATGACCTACTAAAATCTGTAGGTTATCATTGTGAGCAGCAGGAAACTCAGAGGTAGCACTAAATTCATTTGCTCATTTCATCAAATCAAACCTTTCTTTGTATCGTGAGCTATGCCTTTTAGATTGGTTCCAAGTTTGAAGGTTAAAAAATATTCAAGGATGGTTAATAAAAGCAGAGATAATAGAGCATGACAGAATGTTGTTTGCTTGCATGACTCAAATGGGCACTTTCCAGGAGTGGAAACTGATTAGATTATCAATAAGCATAAAGCATTAAGTAATAAAAGCCGTTTTAAAAGTTATTATTTAGCTTGGCATACTTTTATGGCTACAGTTTTTAGATCACAGTCACATATTTACAATTCAGCTTACTATGAATTTCTTCTCCCCAGATGTTTTGTTTTATGGAACTCTTACGGAGAAACATTAGAAGGTCATGTCTGCTCAGGAATCATTGGAATAGATTAGATATATATGTGCCAGGTGTTAAATTCCTTCTTTCCTATTATGAGGAATGTTTAACAGAAGATAGACTAAGTTGCTTTTGCCTATGAAAACATTATTATACCGGGTAATCTTTAAGCTACTTACAGTGAGACAGCAATACTTTGGCACCGACACCTCAGAAGTTGCCTACTTTAAATCACTATATTGTGTGTATTTGGCAAATAGAGGCACTCAATAAATAGCAAGAGAGTATTTGAAGATTTTCAAAGATTACTTGTATTTGCTTTAGAAATGAATTTCTCATTTTCTTCAGTTGGCTTCCTAGGGATAGAAGCTATTCTTCTGTGGACCAGAAGTGCTTAGAAAGTAATATCCCTCTAGGAGCAACCCTTAACCAATGACTGAGAAATATGGGGGTATAAATTCCCAACTATTTACTCCTTGGTTGGAATAATTCTGGGATGTGTATTTTACACAGTGTTCTACAGCTTCTCCCCAGCTTGCAGCTACAGAACCACTGAAAAAGCTCTAGTAGCTTGATAACTGCACCTCTTGTTGACTCGAGTCTCCTTCATTCATTGTCCCATTGCCCTGCTGGACTACCCACATCAACCAGCTGCTCTCAATACTTCTTGCAGAGTCTACTTTTGCTTGGGTGAGTGGAGGTCCAACTAAGACATCTCAAATTCTCCTTCTTCTAGGAAACCCTCTCTCATTCTCCAGGTACATTTAATCCCCATCTCCTCTGTTGTCTTAGGGTACTCTCTCTCTCCGTCTGTGAGAACACATCTTACATTCTGGATGGAATACATTACTAACTGCCTGGAACAGTTAGTTTTTTCTCTTATATTGCATTGTAGCTTAAGAAAATAGCTCATATTTACCTGTACATTGGGTTTTCTCTAAAAGTTGTGGAGTAACTCATATATTCCTGTGTCTTCCAGAGCACTTATTCTAGTCCCTTATATTTAATCAGCAATATCCATTGAATTGTACCATCTATGTATAAATAAAAGCTGACTCATTTATTTCGGGAAAGTCACAGATAGACAACATAATCTGGAAAACAGTACATGAACAAAATGAGAAATTCATCAGCAATAGGAGTTATAAAATAAAAGAACCACATTGAAATTCTGGAGCTGAAGGATACAAGAAATGAAATTTTTAAAAAATGCAATAGGGAGCAACTGCAGACTCAGTCAAATGGAAGAATCATATAACTCATACATAGGTTATTTGAAATGATCCAATCAAAAGAGAAAAAATAATGAAAGCCTATAGAATTTTATGATGTCAACTGAACCATATTTGCATTATGGGAGTCCTAGGAGAAGAGAGAGAAAGGGGCAGAAAACTTTTTTTTTTTAAAAAAAGTAGTGACTGAAAACTCCAAATCTAATGAGGGAAATGGACATCCAGATTTATGAATGTTCTTCAATACGAGCAAACCAAAGAACACTACAGCAAGACACATAATCAAATGGTCAAAAGTCGAAGACAAAGACAAAATTTTGAAAGTAGGAAGAGGAAAATAACTTACCATATATATGTCCCACACTCCCACCTCTCAGTAAGACTGAGTGGATTTCTCAACAGAAATCTTGTAGGTCAGGAGACAGTGGAATGCCATATTTCAAAATGTCAAAGGAAAAAAAAGTAAAAGAAAAAGAAATCTATGAATCAAGAACATTTTACCTGAAAAAATATTTTTTTAAGAATAAAGGAGGGAAAAATAAACTGAGAGACAAACAAAAGTAGGCAAGAAAACAAAAATGAAGGGAGTTTGTCACCACTACCCCTGCTTTGCAAAAAAAGTGCTTAAGGGAGTTCTTCAAATCAAAATAAAAAATATGGTAAACTGCAAGGCAGAAATGTATGAATCCATATATCTTACTAGTAAAGGAAAAATAGACACAAGCACAGAATAATGTTACACTTGTAATAGTAATATGTGAATCACTTTTCACCCTAATATAAAAGTGAAAGGTAAATTGTTAATGGATACACAATTTTAAAAGAAGCAAATTCTGACTACAGAAACACACAGTTTTGGGGTTGGTGAAAAAAAAAAGTGTAGTTATTGTTTGTGATGGAAGTTGTTATCAACTTCATTGATTATAACTACAAAATATTTTATGCTCAAGGTAACCACAAAGAAAAAAACTTATAATCAATATACAAAAGATAAAGAGATCCAAAGCAGTTCACTTCCAAAATTATCAAATAATAGAAAGAGCATGAGAGAAAGATGGGAACAAATAATGCAAAACAAACATAACAATGAAAAAAATAGCAATGTTAAGTAAATCTTTACCTATCAATACTTTAAATGTAAATGGATTGAACTCTCCAATTAAAAAGGCATAGTATGGCAAATAGGTTAAAAAACAAAATCCAGCTGTATGCTGTCTACAAAGGATTCACATTAGATATAAGGATTCACATTAGATATATATTCAAATAGATATATATAAGACTTATATTATATATAAGTCTTCACTTTCACCAGAAAGTGAAGTGGGGGTAGAAAAATGTAGTCCATGAACATGGTGACCAAAAAATGGTCCAAGAAAGCAAGTATGGCTATGCTTATATCAGGAAAAAAAAAAGTAAACTAAGTCAAAAACTATCTCTAAGACAAAGAACATTATAATGATAAAATGGTCAATCCAATGGGAAGGTTTAACAGTTATATATGTACCCAACATCAGAGAACTTAAATATATCAAGCAAATATTTACACGTGTGAAGGGGAAAAGTGACAACAGCACAATAGTTTTAAGTAGTAGATAGAACACCCAGACAGAAAATAAACAGCTACCTGGAAGAACACTATATACCAAATGGGCCTAATAGGCTTATTCAGGACTTTGAACCCATTCTTAACTGCACACACAACATTCCCCAGAATAGATCACATCTTAGGTCACAAAGCAATCTTAACAATTCAAGATTGAAACCATCTCAAGTATCTTTTTTTACCTCAGTTGAATGAAACTAGAAATCAGTAGCAGTAAGAAAATGGGAAAATTCACAAGTGCATGGAAACTGGTATGTGTAAACTAAACAACTTATTCTTGAAGATCCATTGAGCCAAAAAGAAAATAGAAAAGGAGTTTAGAAGGCATCTCAAGAGAAACAAACAAACAAAAACAACAGCATACCAAGACTTATGGGATACTACAAAACCAATATTAAGAGAAAAGTTTATAGGGACAAATGCCTGCATTACAAAAGAAATAAGAATTTCTCAAACAACCTTACTTTACAACTCAAGGAACAAGAAAAAGAAGAACACATTAAGCCCAAAGTTAACAGAAGGAAAAGAAGTAATAAAGATTAGAACAGAAATAAATCAAGCACAAAACAGAAAAAAAAATTTTTTTAATCACTGAAAGTTTTTTGAGATTTTTTCTTTTTTAAAAAAATTATTTATTTTTAATTGAAGGATAATTGCTTTATAGTATTGCATTGGTTTTTACCAAACGTCAGCATAAATCAGCTGAGAAGTTTTTAAAATCAACAGGACCTTAACCAGATTTACTAACAAAAAAGAAAACTCAATATCAGAAGTAAAGATGAGACATTACAGTGGATAGCTTAAAAATAAATTGATCATAAGGGATTATTATGACCACCTGTGTGTCAAAAAATTGGATAAGCTGGAAGAAATTAATAAATTTCTAGAAACATACAGCCTACCAAAACTGAATCAAGAAGCAATAGAAAATCAGAGCAGACACATAAATAAGTAGGTTGAATCAGTAATCAAATACCTTCCAGCAACAAAAAAACAGGTACATGAGAAGGTGCTCAGCATCACTAATCATCAGAGAAATGCAAATCAAAACTAAGATAAGTGGGACATTGACAAATATTGTATAATCTCACTTACATATGGAATCTAAAAAAGGTGAACTCATGAATGCAGAGAGTAATCAGTGGTTGGCAGAAACTGGCAACAGAGGGAATGAAGAGATGTTATTCAAGGGGTACAAAGTTTCAATTTTGTAAAATAAGTTCTGGAAAGCTAATGTATAGCACTATAACTGTAGTTTAAAATATGTATTGTATACTTGAAATTTTTTAGGAGTATACATCTGAAGTGTTCTTATCACACACAGAAAAAAGGAAAAAGTAATTATGTGAGGAATGGATATGTTAATTAGCTTGATTTAATGCTCATTTCACAATGAATATGTATTTCAGAACATTAAATTGCCTACCTTTAAATATATGCAATTTTCATTTGTCAATTATACCTCATTAAAGCTGGAAAATAAAATAAGCAGAGACGACAACTAGACTTCCCATAGAACATTAATCTAGGCACTCTGCAGTGTAAGAGCAGGACAGTCTGTTCACAGAGCTGCCATTGGGATAAATTAGCTTCAGCTGTTCTCAGTTCTTGAGTCTTTGCATTCCTGGTATGACAAGAAATGAATATCTCATTGATAGTTGAAAATATCTTGGAAGACATGCCCATTTGTTGGTCAGAGAGACACTTTGATTGGAACACGGAGGCCAATTGGAAAAGGATAGTTTCCTGAAACTCTTTGCCTAAAGAAAGGAGAATGGATACTGGACATGCCAAAACATCAGTTGTCTACCCTGGTGCTATTGAGACAGAAAAGATTGAAACACTCGTTATATTTTTAGAGCCTGGGATGGGAAATGAGACACGTAAGTAACTAGCACAAGCAACAAATGATCCAGGTTATATTGTGCATGGGAAGTAAATAGACAGGAAGATGGGTTGAAGGGCTTTGGATGGCAGGATAAGTGAAAATTTAATCTGTCATTGGAGACAATTAAGACTTTTTAGGAAAGGAGTGACTCAGTCATAAATTAGAAGAATTAATGTGACATTAGTATGAAGGTAAATTGAAGGAGAAGAGATTTCAAAAGTTTATTTTTTAAAATCAGTCTTTTTGATCACTGAACTACCATTGATTTCTTTTTTAAATTTTATTGAAGTATAGTTGATACACAACGCTGTTTTAATTTCTGCTATATAGCAAAATGATTTACATTATTTTCCATTATGCTATATCACAAATTATTGAATATGGTTCCCTGTGCCATGCAATACGACCTTGTTGTTCATCCATCTTATATGGATAAACACCCTACACTCCTTCCCCCTTGGCAACCACAAGTCTGTTCTCTTTATCTGTGAGTCTGTTTCTATTTCATAGATAAGTTCATTTGTGCCATATTTTAGATTTTACATGTAAGTGATATTATGTGGTATTTTTCTCTTTCTGACTTATTTTGCTTAGTATGGTAATCTCTAGATCCATCCACGCTGCTGCTAATGACATTATTTCATATTTTTATAGCTGAGTAATATTCCACTGGGCTTTTCTGATGTCTCAGTGGTAAAGAATCTGCCTGCCAATGCAGGAGACATGGGTTCATTCTCTGGATCAGGAGGATCCCCTGGAGAAGAAAATGGCAACCCATTCCAGTATTCTTGCTTGGGAAATCCCATGGACAGAGGAGCCTTGTGGGCTATGGTTCATGGGGTTGCAAAGAGTTGGACTTGACTTAGTTACTAAACACCAACAAATATTCCCATTGTACATATAAATATACACTACATCTTCTTTATCCATTCATATGTCAGTGGACATTTAGGTTGTTTCCATGTTTTGGCTATTATAAGTAGTGGTGCTATGGACATAGAGTTGTATGTATCTTTCTGAATTACAGTTTTATTTGGATATATGCCCAGGAGTGGGATTGCTGGAATCTATAGCAATTCTATTTTAGTTTTTTGAGGAACTTCCAAACTGTTTTCCATAATAGCTGCACCAACACACATTCCCACATTCCCCCAACAGTGTAGTAGGGTTCCCTTTTCTCCACATCCCATCCAGTGTTTGTTATTTGTAGACTTTGTAATTATGGACATTCTGACCAGTGTGAGATTCTACCTCACTGTAGTTTTCATTTGCATTTCTCTAATAATTAACGATATTGAGCATTTTTTCATATGCCTATTGGTCATCTGTATTTCTTCTTTGGAGACATGTCTATTTAGGTCTTCTGCCAATTTTTTTGATTGAGTTGTTAGGTTTTTCTGTTCTGTCGGTCTTCCCCAGGGACTCAGCAGTAAAGAACCTGCCTGAAATGCAAGAGAAGCAGGAGACGCAGGTTCAATCTCTGGGTTGGGAAGATCCCCTGGAGGAGGGCATGGCAACCCATGGCAATATACTTGCCAGGAAAATCCCATGGACAGAGGAGGCTGACGGGCTACAGTCCATAGGGTGGCAAAGAGATGGGCATGACTGAAATGACTGAGCAGGACCACAACACAGAGGTGGATGAACTGTTTGCATATTTTGAAAATTAACCACTTGTCAGTCGCATTAGTTGCAAATATCTACTCCCAGTCTGTAGGTTGTCTTTTTTTGTTGTTTATGGTTTCTTTTGCTGTGCAAAAGCTTAAAAATTTGATTCAGTTCAGTTCAGTTGCTCAGTCGCGTCCGACTCTTTGCGACCCCATGAATTGCAGCACGCCAGGCCTCTCTGTCCATCACCAACTCCCGGAGTCTACCCAAACCCATGTCCGTCGAGTTGGTGATGCCATCCAACCATCTCATCCTGTGTCGTCCCCTTCTCCTCCCGCCCCCAATCTTACCCAGCATTAGGGTCTTTTCCAATGAGTCAACCCTTCTCATGAGGTGCCCAAAGTATTGGAGTTTCAGCTTCAACATCAGACCTTCCAATGAACACCCAGGATTGATCTCTTTTAGGATGGATTGATTGGATCTCCTTGCAGTCCAAGGGACTCTCAAGAGTCTTCTCCAACACCACAGTTCAAAAGCATCAATTCTTCGGCACTCAGCTTTCTTCACCGTCCAACTCTCACATCCATACATGACTACTGGAAAAACCATAGCCTTGACTAGACAGACTTTTGTTGGCAAAGTAATGTCTCTGCTTTTAAATATGCTATCTAGGTTGGCCATAACCTTCCTTCCAAGGAGTAAGCATCTTTTAATTTCATGGCTGCAGTCACCATCAGCAGTGATTCTGGAGCCCAGAAAAATAAAGTCTGACACTGTTTCCACTGTTTCCCCATCTATTTCCCATGAAGTGATGGGACCAGATGCCATGATCTTAGTTTTCTGAAGGTTGAGCTTTAAGCCAACTTTTTCACTGTACTCTTTCACCTTCATCAAGAGGCTCTTTAGTTCTTCTTCACTTTCTGCCATAAGGGTGGTGTCATCTGCATATCTGAGGTTGTTAATATTTCTCCCAGCAGTCTTGATTCCAGCTTGTGTTTCTTCCAGCCCAGCATTTCTCATGATGTACTCTGCATATAAGTTAAATAAGCAGGGTGACAATATACAGCCTTGACGTACTCCTTTTCCTATTTGGAACCAGTCTGTTCCATGTCCAGTTCTAACTGTTGCTTCCTGACCTGCATACAGGTTTCTCAAGAGACAGGTCAGATGGTCTGGTATTCCCATCTCTTTCAGAATTTTCCACAGTTTATTGTGATCCACACAGTCAAAGGCTTTGGCATAGTCAGTAAGGCAGAAATAGATGTTTTTCTGGAACTCTCTTGCTTTTACGATGATCCAGCGGATATTGGCAATTTGATCTCTTGTTCCTCTGCCTTTTCTAAAACCAGCTTGAACATCTGGAAGTTCACGGTTCACGTATTGCTGAAGCCTGGCTTGGAGAATGTTGACCATTACTTTACTAGCGTGTGAGATGAGTGCAATTGTGCGGTAGTTTGAGCATTCTTTGGCATTGCCTTTCTTTGGGATTGGAACGAAAACTGACCTTTTGCAGTCCTATGGCCACTGCTGAGTTTTCCAAATTTGCTGGCATATCGAGTGCAGCACTTTCACAGCATCATCTTTCAGGATTTGAAATAGCTCAACTGGAATTCCATCACCTCCACTAGCTTTGTTCGTAGTGATGCTTTCTAAGGCCTACTTGACTTCACATTCCAGGGTGTCTGGCTCTAGGTGAGTGATCACACCATTGTGATTATCTGGGTCGTGAAGATCTTTTTTGTACAGTTCTTCTATGTATTCTTGCTACCTCTTCCTATTTGATTAGGTCCCACTTATTTTTGCTTTTATTTCTGTTGTCTTGGAATACTGACCATGGAAAATACTGGTGCAGTTTATGTCCAATAATGTTTTGCCTGTGTTCTCTTTTGGGAGTTTTATGGTGTCATGCCTTATATTTAAGTCTTTAAGCCATTTTGAATTGATTTTTATGTATTCTGTAAGGGTGTGTTCTAACTTCATTAATTTGCATGTGGCTAACTTTCCCAACACCATTTGTTGAAGAGACTGTCTTTTTCCCATTGTATATTGTTGTCTCAGAGGGTAAAGCACCTGCTTGCAATGCAGGAGACCTGGGTTCAATACCTGGGTCAGGAAGATCCCCTGGAGAAGGAAATGGCAACCCACTCCAGTACTCTTGCTTGGAAAATCCCATGGACAGAGAAGCCTGGTAGACTACAGTCCCTGGGATCGCAGAGTCAGACACGACTGAGCAACTTCACTTTCTTTCACTTTGTCAAATTTCAGTTAACCATAGATGTGTGGGTTTACTTCTGGGCTCTCTGTTCTGTTCTGTTCATCCATATGTCTATCTTTGTGCCAATGCCATGCTGAGTTGATTACTGTAGTTTTGTAGTATTATCTGAAGTCTTGGGGCATTATACCTCTCACTCTGTCATTTTTCCTCAGGATTGCTTTGGCAGTTCTGAGTCTTTCATGGTGCCATATAAATTTTAAGGTTATTTGTTCTAGTTCTGTGAAAAAATATCATGGATAATTTAATAGGGATCACATTAAATCTGTAGATTGCTTTGGGTAGCATGGCCATTTAAACAGTTTTAACTCTTTCAGTCCAAGTCCATGGGACATCTTTCCATTTGTTTGAATTATCTTCAGTTTCCTTTATTGCTGTTTTGTAGTTCTCAGCATATAAGTCTTTTACCTTTTTGATGAGATTTATTCCTAAGAATTTTTTTTTGATGCAATATTAAAAGAATTTCTAATTCAAAAAAATTTTGATGCAAAATTAAAAGAATTTTTTTTTTTTTAAAGAATTTTTTGATGCAATTAAAATTGATGTTTATTTATATTCCTTTTCTGATATTTCATTGTTAGTGTAAAGAAATGCAGCTAATTTCTTTGTTAATCTTGTACCTGCTACCTTGCTAAATTCTTTATCAGTTCTAGTTGGTTTTGTACGGAGTCTTTATGTTATATATATGTAGTATTATACCATCTGCATATCATGACAATTTTATCTCTTCCCTACCAATTTGAATACCTTTTATTTCTTCTTGTTTGGTTGCTATAGCTAGGACTTCGAGTACTACGTTGAATAGAACTTAAGAGAGTGAGCATCCTTGTCTTGTTCCAAATTTTAGTGGGAAGGCTTTCAGCTTTTCACCATTGAGTTCTATATTGACCATGAATTTGTCATAAATAGCTTTTATTCTGTTGAGGTATATTCCCTCTATACCAACTTTCTGAAGGGTTTTTATCATGAATGAATATTGAGTTTTATCAAATTTTTTTTTCTGCATCTGTTGAGATGATCGTATGGTTTTTGTTTTTTTGTTGTTGTTGATGGAGTGTATCACGTTGATGGATTTGTGTATGTTGAATGATCCTTGTGACTCTGGGATGAATCCAGTTAACAGTGCTGTGTATGATCTTTTTATGTGTTGTTAGATTCCATTTGCTAATATTTTTGGAGAATTTTTGCATATATAGTCATCAAAGAGATTGGCCTTTAATTTTCCTTTTTGGTGGTATCTTTGTCTGGTTTTGGCATCAGGGTGATAATGTCTTCATAGAATGTCTCTGGGAGTGTTCCTTCCCCTTAAATATTTTGGAAGAGTTTGAGAAGGATCAGGTTTTTCTTTGTATGTTTGGTCAAATTTGCCTGCAAAGCCATGTGATCCTGGGCTTCTTTTGTAGGGAGTTTTTAAATTACAGATTCTATTTCACTACCAGTGATTGGTTTGTTCAGGTTATCTATTTCTTCTTGATTCAGTTTTGGTATATTTCTAGAAAATTGTCCATTTTTCCTAGGCTGTGTATTTTTTTGGCATATAGTTGTTGATAGTATTCTGTATGTTTGGGGGAGGGGGGATTGGTTGGTTGTATTTCTGCAGTAGCAGTTGTGAATTCCCTTCTTTTCATTTCTCATTTTATTCACTTGGGCCTTTGCTCTTTACTTCTTGGTGAGCCTGGCCAGACGTTTGTCAATTTTGTTTGCTGTTTCAAAGAACCAACTTTTGGTTTTATTGATTTTTGATTTTTCTGTTTTTTAATCTCTATTCTATTAACATTTATTCCCTCTTGATCTTTATTATTTCCTCCCTTCTGCTGACTTTAAGTTTTCTTTGTTTGTCTTTTTCTAATTTTTTTAGGTGGTGGATTATGTTGGATTAGTTGCTTATTTGAGATTTTTCTTGTTTCTTAAAGGCCTGTATTGCCATGAACTTCCCTCTAAGAATTTCTTTTGCTGTATCCATAGATTTTTTTTATGGTTATGTTTTCATTGTCATTTGCCTCAAGATATTTTTTAATTTCTTCTTTCATGTCATCATTGATCCATTGGGTATTTTCTTTTTTTTTTTTTTTTAGTTTGCTGTTTAGTGTCTATGTAATCATTTTTCCTCATTTCTTTTTCTGTGGTAAATTTCTAGTTTCATGCCATTGTGATCAGAAAAGATGCTTGAAGTAATTTCTGTCTCTTAAATTTGTTGAGTCTTGTTTTGTGCCCTAGTATGTGATCAATCCTAGATAATATTCCATGTGCACTTGAAAAAAGTCTGTCTTCTGAAAATATCAATTAAGTCTAATTTGAACTACCATTTATTAAACATATACTATGTTATAGGCAGTATTCTGTGAACTAGAGCTGTAGATTTAATTAAAAAAAAAAAAATCTCTGCCCTCATAGAGTTTTCCTCTTTAGTAAGGGGACACAAACAGTAAACAATTAATGAAATAATATGGTATTTGATGATATAGTCTGTGAAGAAAATTAAACCATGATAAGGACTTGAGATTAATGGTGTATGAGAGGAGAGACGGAAGGTGAAGTCACTATTTTCTATAGAGAATTGAGGGAGACTTCTTTGAGGTGAGTGGAGGTCACAGTGATTTGGTGGAGTAAGTCATGTATATAGACATGAGGAAGAAGAGCATCCCAGGCAGAGGGACCAGCAAATAAAAAAGGCTTGAGTCTGGCCTTTGCTTGGTCACTTATGACAACAGATTCAAACCCCTGTGCAAATCAGTAAAAAAGTTAGAGCCTCTTCAAATCAAGACTGTGAAACAAGAAAACATGGTGGACTAACTTAACAAAGAAATGCACAGATATTGAGAATAGATCTGAAATCTCCAGCACGGTATATGGGCACACAAGCCAATCTTAAACCATGAGGCACTGTGACAGAAATAAAGCAAGTTGTGAGTAACTGGGGAGAGCTGTTTTTGATGAGATTATTACAAAAAGCTTCTCTATAAGAGGTAACAGAGAAAACTATAATGGATTGTAATAATAGAATCACAAGTATAGATTCTAATGTTTAGAAGAAAGAAAGCATTAGTCACTCAGTAGTGTCTGACTCTTTGTGAACCCATGGACTATATCCCGCCAGGCTCCTCTGTCCATGAGATTTTCCAGGCAAGAATACTGGAGTCGGTTGCCATTTCGTTCTCCAGGGGATCTTCCCCATCAAGGGATTGAACTCGGGTCTCCTGCATTGCAGCCAGATTCTTTACTGTGTGAGCCACCAGGGAAGTCCAGATTCTAATGTTTAGTGATGTTTCATTCTTTAATTTAACCATCCCTTGCTATATTCATTCTCATTTCTTTTTCTTTAGTTAGAAATGACTGGCTGCCATTCTCTGTAAAGCAATTTTCAAGAGACTTAAAAGACAGTTAAGGTTGTACCTGTGAATATTATAGTTGCAGTTTATAAAGTAATGAATTCAAAATATATCTGAAACTTTATTACTTCTCATCTCCTCCATTTATATTTCCCCGGTCTAAGCCCAAGAACTACAGATTTCTTCCCAAAAATTTATATAATGAAAATCTGTTAAACGCTATTTTAATTCAATTTGTTCCATTTATTTATGTAAAGATAACATCGTACTGCTTTTGAGTTTTAATAAAACATCTTGGTCATTTGGTATAGTCAGTCAAATTAACATTCATTTTGCAGATACAGATGAATTAAAGAGGAGATGTTTATGGTATTGTAAGGAGTGGTCTGCAATCTGCCAGTGACATTTATTGCATTCTGGTTATGTGCAAAGTAGCAGTGTTCTTTGTAGCTCTTTCCTGTAGGAGGACTTAGGCTTTGGCTGTTATACCCACTTGTAATCATATCAGCATTGCTGTCTATCTTCTGATCGCCAGGTCACTAAATTCAACCAAATCACTTGTGGTTTGACCCCAGCCTACCATCTGCCACTCTCTGACAACTGCCTGTCATAATAGTAGCTTATTTGCCACCTGCTCTCACTCATCATCATATTATCCAAGTAATAAGAAAATGTATTATTATCTGATTCTCAATATCCTCGAGATTCATCACATTTCTTTAGTGGTTGGAAATTAATACTAAAGGGAAGGGAAATGAAGGAGTTGGCATTGTTCTCTTTATTCATTCAAAAAATATTTATAAAATACTAATGAATACTCAAGACCCCATGCCCTTCTCTAGGGGATCTTCCAACCCAGGGATCGAACCCAGGTCTCCGACATTGCAGGCAGATTCTTTACTGTATGAGCCACCAGGGAAGCCCTACTGAATACTGCTGCTGCTACTGCTAAGTTGCTTCAGTCATGCCTGACTCTGTGCGACCCCATAGACGGCAGCCCACCAGGCTCCCCCATCCCTGGGATTCTCCAGGCAAGAACACTGGCGTGGGTTGCCATTTCCTTTTCCAATGAAAGTGAAAAGTGAAAGTGAGGTCACTCAGTCGTGTCCAACTCTTAGCGACCCCATGGACTGCAGCCCGCCAGGCTCCTCCATCCATGGGATTTTCCAGGCAAGAGTACTATAGTGGGTTGCCATTGCCTTCTCCGACTGAATACTGGGGATACACTAAACAAATCTCTATCCACATGAAACTTTAGAGTCTACTGAAGTTAATATTAACCTGGTTTCCGTAGAGGTACTGGTGGTAAAGCACCTGCTTGCCAATGCAGGAGACATAAGAGACGTCGGTTCAATCCCTGGGTCAGGAAAATCCCCTGGAGAAGGGCATGGTAACCCGCTTTAGTATTCTTGCCTGGAAAATCTCGTGGACAGGGAAGCCTAGCGGGCTACAGTCCATAGCGTCACAAAGAGTTGGGCACAACTGAAGTGACTTAGCATACAAGAAATTAATGTACAATAAATAAATCAAAATGTAAAGTAAAATTGTGAATTACAAATTAGAATAAGCACCATGATTGAATTAAAGCAGATTAATAAGATTATTAAGAGTGTTGGGGCTTCCCTTATATTTCAGTTGGTAAAAGAATCCATCCGCCTATAATGCAGGAGACCCCGGTTTGATTCCTGGGTTGGGAAGATCCACCGGAGAGGGATAGACTACCCACTCCAGTATTTTTGGGCTTCCCTTGTGGCTCAGCTGGTAAAGAATCCGCCTGCAATGAGGGAGACCTGGGTTCGATCCCTGGGTTGGAAAGATCCCCTGGAGAAGGGAAAGGCTACCCACTCCAGTATTCTGGCCTGGAAAGTTCCATGGACTGTATAGTCCATGGGGTGGCAAAGAGTCAGACACCACTGGGCAACTTTCACTTTCAATAAAAGTGTAACCAGGGAAGCCACTTTAAATGAGGTTGTTAAAGCAGGCATCTCTGAGGGGATGACATAGGAGCTGAAGGATGAGAATACACCAGCCATGCTAAAGAAATGGTGGAGAGGCATTCCAGCGAGAGGGAACATGAGGGGCAAATGCCTGAAGGCATGAAAGGTCTTGGAGTATTTGAAGGTTGAAAAAGAAGGCCACTATGGCTGAGGCATAGTAGGGAAAGGGGCAAGTGGTGTGAGTGAGGTTAGAGAAGTATGGACAGGCTAGAACTTGCAGGGCTATGTAGATAACGATAAAAAGTTTGGTTTTTATTCCAGAAGTAATAAGACATTGCTTGTGGAGTGACCTCATTTGATTTATGTACATAAAGCTTGTAGAAGGCAGGATGATTAAAGTAATTTAGGTGAACAATGATGGCTATGACTGAGGTGGCCATGTACATAGAAGTGAATTAATCCCAGTTTACTTTGGAGAGTGCTGACTGGACTTGATGGTAGGGTTGATGGTGGGAGGTATGGGATAGGAAGACATCAAGGTCAATACCTAAGACCTTGGCTTAAGTCACAGGGTACCATTTGATAATCTGGCAAAGACACTCAGGACTGACATGATATGTTTTTGCTGATAAATCAAAAGCTCAGGTTTGGACATACTAAATTTAGGTGCTTATTAGACAGCAAGGTGCAGTTTCCAAGTAGACAGTTAGAAATAAGTAGCTTAGTAGAAATGTCAAAGATAGTGATACAAATTTAGGAGTCACTAGATATTGGGTGTATTTAAAAGCAGTTCAAGTGCTCTGAGATCATTGTATCATTTGAGAAAAGACTTTTCTGCATCAACACTTGAGTCACTTTAATTTCATTTAACTATTTCAACACATATTTATTGAGCTCCTGCTATATGAGGCACTTTCAGTGGCATGTAGTTTTAGTGATAAGTAAGAAAGACCCTAATAGGTAGCTCAGACAGTAAAGAATCTGCCTGCAATGTGGGAGACCCAGGTTTGATCCCTGGGTGGGGTAGATCCCCTGGAGAAGGGAATCGCAACCCACTCCAGTATTCTTGCCTGGAGAATTCCATGGACAGAGGTGCTTGGCAGGCTACAGTCCCTGGGTCACAAAGAATCAGACACAACTGAGGGACTGACACACACACACGAGAAAGACAAGTTATTTGCTTTCATAGAACTTCTATTTAGTAGAAGAATGACTCAGATGGTAAAGAATCTGCCTGCAATGCAGGAGACCCTGGTTCAATCACTGGGTTGGGACGATCACCTGGAGAAGGAAATGGCAACCCACTCCAGTCTTCTTGCCTGGAGAATTCCATGGACAGAGGAGCCTGGCAGGCTATAGTCCATCGGTCGCAAAGAGTTGAACACAACTGACTGACTAAAACACACACACAAAACAAACCAATAACTAGTAGATATGTAACTTTATTGTATAGAGGAGAAGCAGAATCCAAAGAAATCATGTGAAGTTAGTTAGTGAGTTAGGCAACTTTTTTCCCCTACCAGTGATGATGTGGCAGCTATTAGAATTAGTCACCTGGGTCACATGTTGCTAAAAACCTGAGTAAGATGGAGACCAAACTGAATGTTTTCAGTACTTTCTGTGGAGTAGTGACCACTTAAAAAATAAAAAAAACTTAAAAATTAAAAAAAAATAGAACAACAACAACAACAACAAAAAACAGATTTGGGAGCATCAAAGCTAAAGAAGTAGAGATCATGAAAACAGATATTTTGGAAGAGTGGGTTATAAAGGAAAGAAAAAAACTTGGGATAACCACTGATGGAAGAAGTAAGATTAAGGAAGTGAGTTTTGTTTGATTATTTAGGATAATAACAGAGCCTGCCTGTGACTATGGGAATTGTCTAATAGAGAGGGAGTGGGAGGGTAGAATTGGAAGAGTGATGCCCTTGAGAAGATGAAAGGAGATAGGATTGAGGGTGACGTTAAGGGAACGGTTGATTAGGACCAGAATCGTCTATTGTAACTGGAGGAATGGAGAATGGCTTGTAAATTTGACGGGGGGTGAGGGGGAAGGGTAATGAGAAGTTTCTCTGATGCTTCTCTTTTTCCAGTGAAGCAAAAATGGAAGGAAAGGGATTTGAGAAGAGAGGAAGAGACATGAAATATCATCTTGGAGAGTGGAAACCTTACTAAAGAAATATAGCAGGATTGCTGTGAAGATTTATGTTAATACATTTACATGACAGTCAACCAATTCTATAATTTTTTTCCCAGCCACTTTCAGTTGCTCCATTCTCAACACAGAGAAGGCATATCACTGGATTCTTCCTTTTATGAGATAAATGCAGTGATTAAAGACCAGAGGAAGGAAATGAAGGGCATTAGAAAAGGAATGAAAGGTCCCGAAGTGTAAGCTGATTAAGGAGGGAATTAAAAACAAGAGGAATGCATAAAGGATTGCAAAAAATTAGAAGGGTATATTGTTCATTGATTTGGTTTACTCATTCACTACAACAGTTGAGCTTCTGCTAGGTGCCAAACTCTGTACTGGGTCCTGTGAATATATTCATGAGTGATATGATGTAGGTCTTTTCATGGAGTAGGGTGAGATAGATAGTGAAGAATTGAAACCACTCAGTATTAAAGTCATATATTGCTGACCACAGTGAAGAAATTAGCATCAGCAGGTGGGGAGAGCAGTAGTGACATAGATGAGGTGTTCAGGCAGGGCGTCCTCTCTAGTAAAAACTGAACAGAGACCTGGATGAAGTGCAGGCACACACTGTGAATATCTGGGATCAGTGGGCTTGGCTGAGGGAACAGCAACAGTGTTTACATTTTTTAATGTCATTAGTAGGTGAATGGTAAGGCCAACAAAGCCGTGACAAACAAGGTATTTTTTTCTTTCCCTATTGTGTTTTAAAGTGGTGTTTTCATGATACCAAAGTGACACAGCAGGTTTAAACAATTGTTGCTCAGAGTCGTTAGAATGGGCAGTTCAGTCAGAAGTCTCATTCAAGCAGATGAAATGTTTAAAATAAATATAAATATACCCTGTGTAACACATTTGTGTCTAATTTATCATTCCTTCCTCCAGTGACCAGCATTGGAATGCCACACATAATAGGATTCAGTTAATATTTGAGAGAATTTCCATGCCCACATATAGTTTAATACTTACAAACACAAACACTCCCCCTTCAAACCTTTGCAAAGAAGTTCTTCTAAGGGGAGCATTTAAATACAAACCTGAGGTTCCTTCCCTTTGCCCTGAGAATTGGGGATTAGCTTTAAAAGCCTTGTTTTTTAAATGTGGATACAGTTTATGTACCATACGGTTCACTTGTTTACAGTATGCAGTTGATTGAGTTTTAACATGTTTACAAAGTTGTACAGCCATTACCATTAACTACCTAATTCCAGAACATTTTTGTCACTGCCGAGACCCTGACAGCCGCTAATCTACTTCCTGTTGCTATTTGCCTATTCTGGACATTTCATATATGTGGAATTACACAATATGTCTGTCCTTTTGTGTTTGGCTTCTTTCACTTGGCATATTGTTTTCTTGATGTTATTAGCAGATATTAGTACTTTATTCCTTTTTATAGCTGGACAATATTCCATTGTGTGAATACACCATTTTTTTTTTTTAATCTGATCATCAGCTGGTAGACATTTGGGTTATTTACATTTATGGACTATTATGAATAATGCTACTGTGAGCACTCATGTAAAAAGTTTTGTGTGGACATATGTTTTTAATTCTCAGGTATATGCCTACAAGTATAAGTGGCTTTTTAAAAGCACAACTTTAAAAAGGCTTAATCTTTAAACTGTTTCTCATAATGTATTACTGAGTTTCCACAACATATGTTTTAAAACAATAAATTAAGTTATTACCAGTTACTGATTTAAGCTACCAGTTGAATTACTTAATTTTTCTCTAGAAATCTGAGTAACACTACAGGGAATGTTGCCTGTGTTCTGTAGCTCACTGCCACTGCTTGGGTGCCCACACCTCTGCAGCATTCTGATGGCACTCTGGGAATGCATCTCTGAAGAGGACATGGCTTACCTTTTAGTCAATAAATACGGTTTCCTGGAAGAATCATGAAATCTTGAAATTTAAGACTAGATAGGATTCTTGGGGCAAATCTAATCAATCCCTTTGTTTTATAGATCTTTGAACTGAGGGAGAGATCCAAGAGGTTAAAATGCTTGCCTAGCTTCCGAGAGATGGTTAGTTCAAAAACTAGGCTGAGAAGGCAGATCTCTTGACTCTGCGTTTTGTGCTGTGACTACTAAACTTCACAATGACTCTATTGTCTGAATTTGAAGTCATAAAACAAAAAATTAAAGAATTTATGTAGGTGGCGTTTTCAGTTAAAAGTGTACAGAAAGCACTTTCAGAGTCTTTTAGGGAAAAGCTGACTCTTAGCTTTATGTTTATTAGTTCACAGGAGCAGGGAGGCAAAATAAGGGTGATACCATCACTTTTAAAGGGAATACCGTCACTTCTAGTTTATGCATGAGGAAGAAAGAATTATAGGCAATTATAAACCCAGACAGACATAAACAAAGGTCAGTTATTCCTATTAACTTCCCTTACCAGCCTTTTTTCTTCTCATTACATTCTAACATTTACGTTCTAGTAGTTTAAAAAGAGGTGTAAGATTATACCTAATTATATTATCCAAGTGTAGCCAAATTACACAACAGATTATGCAGTTAATAACTTGGACCTTTTAAATGTCATTCTGTATATAGTTTATTCCTCTTCACAGTGAGTCAGGAACGGGAATGGGTTCATTCACTATTTCCAGTAAACAGCTTCCCACCAGCAGGTGTTGTGACTGGTAGGAATGGGTAGGACTGGAAGGCACACTTATTTGGAAATCTCGGAAATGTACCCTTGATCCATACATAGGGCTGTGCACAAGGCCACAGGCAGCTGAGTGTGTTGGCAGCACTGCAGTGACACCCCCCACACCCCCACTCCAGCTCACAAGAGGCTCTGATCTCCTCTGAGTCTGAGAATACTGCTCCCTAGCACAGAGCAGAGAACAGGTGCCATATACAGACCTGTGGCCCAGGCCCTCTGTGTGATTTTGGTCACATCACCTCAGGATCCACATCTCTGACTTGTAAAATTGGGGGAGGGTAGCTGAGCACTGGTTCTTTTTTTTTTTTTTTTTAATTTTTTTTTAATTTTTTATTTTTTTATAAATTTATTTATTTTAGTTGGGGGCTAATTACTTTCTTTAAAAATTCTCTTGGCTTTAAAATGCTCTGGTTCTACAACCTACTCTTCTAGGATGTTGAGTATATTGGATGATAAGTAGTATCTATAGATAAGAACTCAGGCTTTAAAGTAATTCAAAACCATCTTTGAATCCTGTGTAACATTAGGCAATTTACTTAACTTCTGTACACTCTTATTGTGTAATGTTAATAGTTCAAAGGGGAATAATGATAATACAATGATAGTACTTAACTCATAGACTGTTGAGATGGAAATGGTATTATAAATGCAAAGTCTTGAGCACTGTGCCTGATATATCCTATAATTTAGTAATTATTTATTAGTAGTGAGTAGTAGTATTTCCTTTAGGGATCTTTTATACTAATAATATACTATTTTCTTTAGAAACAAAATAATTCCAGCAAATTTTAGTAACATTACAAGGTATGTAGACTGTAGTTTTGTTTAAAAGATGGTGATCTTAAAAAAGAATGATTAATTAACCATGAAATGAACTTGAAAAAAAACTCATTATTTAGGTGATTGAATGGTAGGCATGATGGGAAAAGAAATGAGATGCAGAAGTAAAGGTTATGGAACAAGTAGAAGAAATCAGACTTATTCTTAGCATTATGTCAACTATCATCTTCCTGTTACATATTTTTGTTCTATCTTAATCTGGAGATAGAATCATCTATGGAAAATTTACTAAACTTAATGGCTATTCAGAAGTGAATCCCTGTATTATTTTTTAAAGCAACAAAGTTATTCTTTTAATGTATTATATAGAAATAAATAGTAAATCTATCCAACCCCAAGGAAGCTGCCACCCGTAATCTCTGCTCTTATTTTTGCATGTACTATATTGGCGTGAACCAGGGACTTAGAAGCTTAATTATTTTGTAAATAGATACTCCGGTATTTTTCCTCAGGATATTGATATTGTCACTATTCAGTAGCAGTTTGCTGAATAATATGAAGGAATTTGTTTTATGATAAAATATTTATAGAATCAAAACCCATTTGTGAAATACTTGGAGAAAGTTGGAAACTCAAAGTTTGGTGTTAATGTCTTGGAAAATTACTCTTTAGTTCTCCAAAGGAGAGGTGAGCTGTCTGTGAATATGTAAGTGACATGTTATATCATCTTAGAATATATATGTCCTATAGGTGCCATACTGATTCTGTCGCTGTCTTACGTTACTTCACTGTTGTATGTGATGAAGAAAAGAAATGTTTTGGCTTCTCACTACAATCTCAGTAGCTTCTGGTGTGAACAACTCAATCCAGAAATGATTTTCACTATATTGTAATTTTTGATTAGGGTAGTGTTCTTCAGTCTAATGTTTCTTTCATACTTCTTTTATAGGAGGCCAATTGTAAGAACATCCTTCTAACAAAAGATTTCAAAAGAGACACACAAAAGCCATCTCCAAAAACCAAGGTAGGCTATCTCTGCTCTTTAGGCAGAAGCATTTAGGAAGACTCTCTATCTTCTTTGTGTTTCCATGTTCTGTTGCTTGCATTTCCCTCAGCACCACCGCCCCACCTTCTTTGGACCTAGTGGTCTTAAATATAACATGTACTTTATATGTTATATTTACTGTGTTTAATCCAGGGTTATAGTCATCCAAAAATGCTCAACACACTTATTATTTAACAGTGATATTTTTATTTTTGTATTACCCGCTATTTTTTTGTATTTTACATTGACGTATAGTTGATTTACAATGTTGTGTTAGTTTCAAATGTGCAGCAAAGTGATTCAGTTGTACCTATACATAAATCCATTACTTTTCAGATTCTTTTCCCATATAGATTATTACAAAGTACCGAGTAGAGTTCCCTGTACTATACAGTAGGTCCTTGTTGATTATCTATTGTATATATAGTAGTGTGTATATGTTAACCCCAACCTCCTTATTTATCCCTCACCCCTACCTTTCCCCTTTGGTAGCCATAAGTTTGTTGAGTCTGTGAGTCTGTTTGTTTTTTGTAAATAAATTCACTTGTATCATTTTTTAGATACCACACATAAGTGATATTATGTATTATTTGCCTTTCTCTTGTATGACTTCCTTGACTTAGTATGATAAGCTCCAAATCCATCCATGTGCTGCAAATGGCAATATTTCATTCTTTTTTATGACTAATATTCCGCTGTGTGTGTATGTGTATACATACACACACCACGTCTTCTTTATTCATTCCCCTGTCAATGGACATTTAGGTTGCTTCTGTGTCTTGGCTGTTGTAAATTGGGGTGCATGTATCTTTTTGAATTATGATTTTCTCCAGACATAGGCCCAGGAGTGGGATTGCTGAATCATATGATAGCTCTATTTTTAGTTTTTTGAGGAACCTCCATACTATTCTTTATAATGTCTGTACCAGTTTACATTCCCACCAACAGTGTAGGAGGATTCCATTTTCTCCATACCCTCTCCAGCATGTATTGTTTCAAGACTTTTTGATATGAACTATCATACATATGACAGAATAAAGGGTATAATGTGTAAAATTTTGTTTTCCTTATTAAGACAATTTCAAAATGCACATATTTGTTTTGCTACAGAGAAGAAAAACTCATTTAACTAAAAATATATCATGAGAATTTATTTGATACACCCACCAAAAGAGTGACTGCATTAATTTTAGAGCCTCTTTCCTAATCTTAAATCTTTTAAGCAGAACTTCTCCTATATACTGGGCTTCCCTGGTGGCTCAGAGGGTAAAGCATCTGCCTGCAATGTGGGAGACCCAGGTTTGATCCCTGGGTCAGGACGATCCCCTGGATAAGGAATGGAAACCCACTCCAGTATTCTTGCCTGGAGAATCCCATGGACAGAGCAGCTTAGTAGGCTACAGTCCACGGGGTCGCGAAGAGTCAGACACGACTGAGTGACTTCACTCACTCACTCACTCACTCTCCTATATACTAGGTGTATATGATATTCCTAACTGGCCACTGTATATTTTTAAATTTTATTTCTTTATTTTTGACTATTTTGGATCTCCTTTGCCATGCACAGGCTTTCTCTAGTTGTGGTGAGCAGAGGCTACTCTCTAGTTGTGGCCCACAGGCTTCTCACGGCAGTGGCTTCTCTTGTTTCAGCGCCCAGGCTCTAGAACACATGGGCTTCAGTAGCTACATACAGGTTCAGCGGCTGTGGTGCACGGGCTTAGTTACCCTGAGGCATGTGGAATCCTCCCAGACTAAGGATCAAACCTGTGTCTCCTGCATTGGCAGGAGAATTCTTAACCACTGGACCACCAAGGAGGTCCTGTCATATTTATAGAGCTACTTTTTGGTTTTCTCCAATTCTAAGACAAAATTTTCTCCAAATTTTCTTGAGTCCACTGTGGGAAAAATTTTAAAGGATTCTTGTCTTTAGTTTTAATTGCACATCATTATAAAAATAATTTTGGCTTCATTTTGAAAGGCAAATCAAGTTAAGTGTGAGTCATTACTTAGTATCTTACAGTAAGAGGCTACAGTTTTTTTTTTTTTAATTTTTAAAAATCTTTTTTATGAAACTTTTTCCACCTTTTTTGTCTGGAAAATTGTTTTAACTACTATGCTTTTCTTTCCAGATCAGACTATTTTTTTATCTTTTTCACTAAAATATTTTCTATACAAACTTACATAACTTCAGTTCTCTAGAAGAAATCGTGTTTACTGTTAAAAATTCAGTGTCACAAACATGCTCACCAAAACAAATGCATTGAAAAATACAGGATTCGAGAAACATTTTTAGGTAACATTTGCTCATTAACTTCATTTTTATTGTTATACCTACTTCCAGGTGAAGAGACCTTAGATGAATCACTTTGTAAATGTAAGATAATCTTGAAACCTGTCACAAAAATTGTTTGAAGGGATTCTCTTATTCTTATGAAATTAATCCAATTTGGGATATTTCAGGCATATAGAGAATCAGTAATTAATGTGCATTGATTACCCTCTGTGAGTCTCACTGTATTGTTCATGACCAAGCTAATTAAATAGAGAAATTGCTTCATTGGTTAATCTGCAGTTTATGACTTTAGCTTTTTTGTGATCTTACATGAGCAAGTTTAAATTTACATGAGCACGCTAATCTTTGCTTAGCTTTGCTTACTTTAGAGGTGATTAAAATCCTTGTAGTTTCAAATCCCCAGAAATGAGGCAGAGCATGTGAGCTACACAAGATTATAAAGCACTAACTCTTTCACCCAGATTGTATTAAAGATCTTTTTTTGAGCAGTTGATCTTTGAAAGCTGACGCTGAAAACACCTTCAAAATACAGTTGATATAAAAAACAAAATGTAGATGGTGTGTCCTTTCTAGAATGACTTAGGTAACTGAGAATGATGTGTATCCTTGGTACTAATATTACTTCATTTGGACTCCGTAGCAGTCTTTCTCAGACATCTCTAGTTACAGCTGTATGTGCCTTGGACAGCTAAGTATTTCTGATCCCTATATGGCTAGAGATGTAAAATGGTAATCCAGAAATGGCATGTGTCCCATTGGCTCTGGAGATGTCTCTCTAGTCTAAGCCATCTGTCCCCATCTGTGTTCCCTCTGCTAGCTGTTGTCTCTGCTCTTAGGCAATGGGGAGGATTATATTTCTCTCCCTTACATAGGAAAACTTTTTCTTGACCTGAGTCCGCTGGAAAAAATAAATGATACCTTCATTACACAGTGCCATGATACTTCCTGGATGAGCAATGATCATCAGCCATGTTAGTTCAAGGACATGCTCATATAACCATTTCATGCCCCATACTGGATAGACTACATATGCAAACAAGTAACTGGAATAGACGATATAGAAGGGAACATCAAACAGATTTTGAAAGAGGTGTAAAACATAGACATAGTTTCTTGTAACCTAGTATGATCATGATTTGAGGAGAAGAGACAAAATCTTCTTCTGCCTAATACAAATGCCAGTGACTCTAAATAAGCCTCATAGCTCATATTCATTGGTCGCAGTATAAACCCTGAAGGGGATCCAGGAACTGAGGGGAAAAAAACTATCTTTCTTCTCTCTCCCCTTGGCATATGACCTAGACTTCCCACTGAGCTTGCTATGTTCTTGTTGACCTTGGTTAAAAAAAGAGTTCAGGCCATTGTATAAGAAGGACTGTCCAATTAATTCAGCACTGGGTGAAGGTATAAAATACAAGATAATCTGTTTCCTTTCTGATTCCCTGATAGCTCAGTTGGTAAAATTAAAATTACAAGCACATAATAGTTTTAGTCACTGAATTCTCCTAGTGCTTTTATAGATGTTTCTTTTAGTAAACCAAGTCATATTAACTATAAAATGTGTGATAAAATTAGTGCAGTTATCAAGTAAACAGTTATGTAGTAGAAGCAACTGTTAAATTATTTTTATTTTCAGAGGTTAATGATTTCAGGAATCATGCATCATTTATGAAGGAGATTTTATTCAAAATGAAACCAGTTGTCACATTTGTAGTTTCTTAAATGATTTTTAAAATGCCTGTGCCTATTAGCAAAGTAAACTAGAAACTTAGACTAATGTAGAATTTTGAGAAATTTTAGTGACAGTATAATTAAATTTACAAATTAAGTCATTTAATAAACACTTAATTTTACCAAGATTCAAAGTTATTTTAAAGTCATTGTTAATGGATGTGAATGTATTTTGTGGTTGCTTTAATTTATAAAACATTAGTATTCTGCTTTTCCACTGAACGTTGTTTCAGTATGTGTTTCTATGCATCAGCTTAGTTTGTGTGCTTATTTAATAGAAGTAATAGTAGTAGTAGCAGTAATAGTGATGATTGCTAATACTGATCAAGTGCCAGACACTAAACTTAATATATATATATTATCTAATAATCATAACATTTCATATGTTGTCATACCATATTCAGCTATTTTGAAATTTTGAAACTGCTTCTAATTATCATTAATATAAAAAGCCTTACTTGATTAGTGTTAACCAGAGTAATTTTTAAACACTTTTATTTTCTTAGGTTTTATGACCTACAATAGAATTAAATGATACAAATTGTTTTATGATTGATATACCTTAACATACCATCTCTCCTCCCTGTTTTGAAATTGTTTACAATTTCAATACATGTTATTATAAATTAACTGAATGCCTGTATGTATATATAATAGATATCATAATTTTGTAGGTTTTACAATTGTGTATTAAAATGTACAGTCTATCACCTTCTGCAGTTTTCTTTTTCCTGTTCAATAAAATGAAAATGTGTCCTATCAGTATTCACTTTCAGTAAGAATATATAATACAGTTTACTTAGGTATTCTAGATTTTTCTAATATTTAGGTTTCCTCCAATATTTAGATGACTTTCAGTATTTTGCTGTTACAGATCCATTTTAAGTGAGTAATTTTAACATACACCTTTTGCATCTATAGAATTAGGATCATATGTAGGTACATCTTTGTCCATGTATTACAAATACTCTTAAAATGGGCCGGTTTACATGTTCAGCGGCTGTGTGTGACTGTTTCCATTTTTCACATTCTCTCAAATCCTTGGTAATATCAGAGTTCTTGTGGTTGTTTCCCCCAGTCTAATGAGTGTAGGAAACAATTTGCTATTGCCTTAGTTTGAATTTCTCTAATTTCTTGTCATCACAGAGGCATTTATTTTTCACTGAATATCCTGTGTTTCTCCATTTCCCAGCCCCATTGAAGGTAGGTGAGGCCAGCCAACTACTTTTGACAATAGGCTGTGAGCAGAAGTGACAACTCTCAAAGGCTTTCTCAGCCCTTTCTCATAGTACATTAACTAGACAGTGGAACATGCGTCTACGGAGCTGCCTGTCTACTTGCATTAGATCTGTGTCGTGACTTAAAAACAAACCTCTGGTTTGTTACACCACTGAGATTCCTGAGTTAATTTGTACCTTCACTGTAATATAGTCTACCACATGGGCAATGTGTTTTTCATGTGTTTATGTTTTCATATGTTTATTAAGCTTTGATCATATTTATGATTATTAATCTATGTGCTGTTTCTCCTATGATTGCAAAATTTGCTGTTTGGTTGTTTTCTTTTTTTCTTAATGATTTATGAGAGTTTGCTATCAATTGTCGGTTATATGTGTTCCAGATACTTCCACGCAATTTTCTGGGTTTTTTCATATTGAATATAGTGTCTTTTAATGTTTGAAAGTGGCAATGGCAACCCACTCCAGTACTCTCGCCTGGAAAATCCCATGAATGAAGAGCCTGGTGGGCTGCGGTCCATGGGGCCGCGGAGTTAGACACGACTGAGCGACTTCACTTTCAGTTTTCACTTTCATGCATTGGAGAAGGAAATGGCAACCCACTCCAGTGTTCTTGCCTGGAGAATCCCAGGGACGGCGGAGCCTGGCGGGCTGCCGTCTATGAGGTCGCACAGAATCAGACATGACTGAAGCGACTTAGCAGCAGCAGGAGCAGCAGATTCATCAGTTTTGGGGTTTTGTGCTTTTTTACATCTTGTTTAAGAAATCCTCACCTACTTTGAGATCAGTTCAAAAATCTTTTTTATTATTTTCCAAAAGTTTTAAAGTTTGCTTTGCATATATATAGATCTTAGTTCATTTGAAATTGAATTTTGTGTAAAGCATAAAGTGGGATCCTCATTTTATAGATGAAAATCAATCAACTCAGTGTATTTGTTCAATAATTCATCTTCCCTCCTCTTTTTGAAATAGTATTTCCATTATATGTCAGTGTTTTTATGTCTGTTTCTGTACTGTATTATTTGTTCCTTTTTCTATGTGTTTCTTTTACGTCATTACCCCAGTGTCTTAATTAGTGATATCTGGTAGTATATATTTCTTCAACTTTTTCTTCTTGAAAATTATCTTTGCCATTCTTGGTCCTTTGCTTTTGCAATTAAATATTGTCAAGTTTTATGAGAAATTTTACTTAGAATTTAAAGTGAATTAATTTCATGAACATGGTGTTCTGTCCATAACCATCATGTAACTTTCTGTTTACACAGATCCTCTTTAATGTCTTTGATTTTAAAAAATTATAATTTTCTTCTAAGTATTCCCCAAATTATAATTTTTATTCTAGATCTCCTTTTTGTAGGTATTATAAATGGAGTACTTATTATATCTTCAAACTTTGTTGCGGATGTTTAGTGTTGAAACTGACTTTATTGTTGACTTTATATCTGAAAATCTTGTCAAATTTTTATTAGTTCTGATATTTTGTTGAGCAATTCTCTTTGGCTTCCTTTGTAGACAATCATATCATCTGGAAATAATGAGAATTTATTATTTATTCCCTTTCAAGCCTTTTATCATTTAATTTCTTCTCTCTTGTGCTATGTTCCAGGACTGCTAGTATAAGGTTAAGTAGAAATGATGATAGCATGTCTTCTTTCATTGCTTCCTAATTTTAAGGGAAAGTTTCTACATTTGATTTTTATATATTATCATGGCATTTTTCTTTTCGTATTGGGGGTGTGAGGGACGGGGGTCATTCTTTCACAATACCGGGCACATAGCAACCTCTGATAAAATCTTGAAAATGAACATATAAATTATTTGCTTCTTGTTTTTTGTTTCATATGGAAGTAATTAGTATCCGTATGTTTTCATATATGTTTATCTTCATACATGAAGTCATTAGGTTTATGATGTTTGCTTTCAGTGCTTGGTAGATACGTTTTATAAACTTATATTTTGCTAAGAATTTTATTTTGAGTGAATGGTAAATTTTAGCAAATGTTCCTTCACATCTGTTACGATCATTGCCTGGTTTTTCTCCCATATTCGTTTCTTGTGGAGAGTTATATTCATAGATTTTCTAATCTTAAAGCAACAATGCCTCACTGGAATAAACCAGTTCTGAACCTGACCTTGGTCCATGTTTTTTAAATACCTTGAAAGTTTTGGATAACTGATATTTTATTTAGTATTTTTGCATCTAAGTTAATAAAATGTTTTGTTTAATCTATTTTTGATATAAAGGTTGTGCTAGCCTAATAAAATGAACTGAGGAGAATCTTTTCTACTCTGTGAAACAATTTAAGATGAGGGTTATCAATGCCTTCCTTATTTGATAGAATATATCTATAAACGTGTCTGGGTCTAGTGAGGTTTACTGATTTATGTCTTTTTAATTCTGTTTTGCTTTTTAAATTTGGCAAGTTGTTTTTTAACTGCTTATTCAATTTATTTTGGGCTTGTAGTCCTATTCATGTTTTTATTAATTAATTATTTTTTATTAAAATATAGTTGATTTCTAATATTATATTACTTCCAGGTACATAATATAGTAATTCAATAGTTGTATAGATTGTACTCCATCCATAAAGTTATTATAAAATGTTAGCTATATTCCCTGTGCTGAAAAATATGTCCTTGTAGTATATTTATTTCATATGTAGTAGTTTGTACCTCTTAATCCCCTACCCACAGCTTTCTTCTCTCCCTTTCCCTCTAGTAACCACTAGTTTGTTCTCCATATCTGTGAGTCTGTTTCCGTTTTGTTATATTTATTCATTTGTTTTATTTTTTAGATTCCACATACAAGTGATAAGAGAGTATTTGTCTTTCTCTGTATGATTTATTTCATTGAGCATAAGACTCTTTAGGTCCATCCATGTTGTTACAAATGGCAACATTTCATTCTTTATTATGGTTGAATAGTATTCCATTATAGGTACGTGTGTGTGTACACATACATCTCCGTTATCCGTCCATCTGCTGATGGACACTTAGGCTGTTTGCATGTCTTGGCTTTTGTAAATGATGCTGCTGTGAACATTAAGGTGCATGTATCTTTTCAAATTAGTGTTTTTATTTTCTTAGGGTGTATACCCAGCAGTGGAATTGCTGGATCATATAGTAGTTCTATTTTTAGTTTGTTGATGTTATATTTTCTAGAAAATAGTCTGTTTTAATTAATCAGCATAAAAAATTTTAATGTTTCCTCTTATTTTTAAAATCTTTATTGTAGTCTTTAAAAAACCTTTATCTGTTGTCTTTTTTTCATTTTTACTATTATCTTGGGGCATTCTCTTGTTTGTTTTTGATTAGGATTGCTAGAAATTTGTTTGTTTTCTTAGACTCTGCAGCTTTTAGTTTTGCTGATTCTCTATTGTATTTGCTTCCCCGATTCATCAACCTCTGTTACTATTTATTTTCTCTATATCTACTATTCTTGAGAGGTAGATCTTTTTTCTTAATGTTTATCACTTTTTCCTCCACAGACATATATTTTAAATACGTTTTCTGTGATGTGATACTGAAGGTTAATGACCAATTCTTTTAAATATATTTGCTTTGGTTATTAACAGCCTCTTCTGATGTGTCGAGTGTCTTTAATACAGTAGAGAGTTCTTTTAGAATCATGTCATTTTCTTCCTTCCTTTTATTTTGGTAATACTTTCACAATGCCAGCACATAGTGAATCCTTAATAAATACTTAAGAACAAATAAATCAGTCAATTTTTAAATTTTATATCATATAAAAGCAGTGCTGTGTGTGTGTGTGATTATAGAATTTGTTTTTGTAAAAATCTAGTAAAATTTAGTACATTTTTCCTGTGGAAAGAGTTCAGTGACCGCTAAACACAATTATTTCTGGAATTTAAGATTCTGGGCTTTGTTTTCTTTTCCTGATTTGTTCCTTTAGAGCTTTTCATCTAATAATTTCCCATCTGCTTTGTCTGCCCCCATATGTTTGTACATACAAATATATGTTTATTTCACCAAATAGAACTATTCTGTATTTTCCATCTTCCCTATGTAGGTGCTGGATGATAAAACTCTCTTTTGCCTCTTTCATTATCTCGGGAAATCACTTTGCAAACCTATCTCTTCAGTGCTAAGTAGTGTAAAATTTTGAAAAGTGAATACCTTTGTTCATTTATTACTAGTTATATCTATGACTAAATCTTTTATTTTTTG
The DNA here is from genome assembly GCF_054371585.1 of Giraffa tippelskirchi. Taxonomy (NCBI): domain Eukaryota; kingdom Metazoa; phylum Chordata; class Mammalia; order Artiodactyla; family Giraffidae; genus Giraffa; species Giraffa tippelskirchi. The sequence continues at coordinate 74,937,360 of NC_137275.1, read as the reverse complement.
CAAGCATATTCTTTATTTAGTTTCATAAACCACCACTAATCTATTTGAAGAATTCCTAGAATCTCTTTAGAATTAATGACATGTAGATTCAGTTATTTAGATAGTATTCTCCTATGTTTTATGATATTTTAAAACATATGTATGCATGTATGGTAAGTCGCATACATATGTTATCAAGTAAAAATAATACAGAGTTAAATAGTTACTTTAAAACATAATACAAATATGGTATATCTGGGTGTACCTGCATAATCTCTTAATCTAATAACTTGGCTAATTTAACCTCTATACTTAGCCTCTTTCCAGATGCTATAACCTGCTGTGACCCCAGGCCAAGGAATGGAGGGACCTCTGTGAAATGTCTCTTGACTAGCACTGCTGTGGCACACAGAGCATAGCTGGCCTGGTCTTACTGGTCCTGAGAACCTAGCTTCCTAAATCTGGGTCTAGATGCTTGTTCACTGACTTTCTACAACCTAAATGATCTCCTCTTGCATATCTGTTCTACTTTGACAAACAGCCTGACGCTCATGCTCAGCTTGGACATTTCATCTCATCTCTTCTGCACTGTGTGCCTAGGATGCAAAGTTGAAAAGACTCTGGTTCTTACCTGAAGGAACTGGAGCCCAGACATATATACTAGCAACTAAATTAAGACATCACTATGCCGGACCGATTTTCTGATCTCAGATCTACCTTTGAGTTCACTGTCGTATTTGGCAAACAACCAAATCTTAACCTGATTGCCGTGATTGCTTATTAACCCTCAAGATCTCACTGACCTTTTTGTTCCAATTTCCCCTGGTTTGTCCTGTTCAGTAAGTATGACCAGTCCGATCACAGTCATTAGTGACACCTTTTGTAACAGCCCCATAATATTAATGACTTCATTTATAAAGCTTATTTCTCACTCCTGTCACAGTCCAATGCAGCTGCAGGAGGATTTATAGGTAGAAAATGTCCCAACAGTGGTTCAGGTCTCAGGCTGCTTCCGTCTTTCAACTGTGTCATCTAAAAGGTGGCTTCTAATACCAGGAGTGAAAAAGAAAAAAAGTGTGTGCAGAGTTCATAGATACTTAACCGCCTTAGCACAGAAGCAGCTCTTGTCCCTTCTGCTCACATTCCAGAACTCAGTAGCATTTGCAGGAGTCTGTAAATGTAGTTTTCCAGTGTACCCAGGAAAAGGAAGATGAACTAGGAATTGATGAGTACATAACATTGTTCTTGCTACAGCCTGCCCTTCTGTTTGCCAAATACATTTTTTTCCATTTCTCTTACCCTGCAGAAAACACACTCAGTCCTTCTGCATGGATGAAAATCCAAAGAACCAGCCAGTCATTACAACCAACTCAATCTCCAAAATATCTAGGAGACACATCAGTGCTCCATCAGGTCTAGACATGGTTCTCCTTGTTCTGAGATTCTTTGAAATTAAAGACAAATTGTCTGTCCCTCCACACACATCCATCCCATGTACAAACAGTACTGTTGTACTAAACAGTCCCACTCTCACTCCAGGACACACACATACACGTGCACAGAAGTCATGGAGGCACTTTCTGTGAGGAACTGCATTTCCTTTTTCTCTCTGACAGCTGCCTTCACCTTTTAGAATTTCCTCCTTGTCATTACTCCCCTGTTAGTGAGTGCAGTGATTGTATCTTCCTTAAACTACAGCTTGCCTCCTGTTCGTGGAAGTTTGGTGTCTCAGGAATTGTTTTACCTCTTGCACAGCGAAGACTTCTTTAGTTTGGCCTGATATTTTTTTGTGGTAATGGTAGTGGTTTGTTGATTCTTTTGCTGTGGTATGAGGCGAGGTTTATAGTAAACTCCCTCCAAATGTAAAAACATGGTTAACATCCAATCTGTTTGCTTTCAGTCATTTCCATGAGGCAGTTAAAATCTTCACAGTAAAAAAAAAAAAAAAAAAAAAAAAATCTTCAAAGTATGTTGTTTTCTCCTCTGCCTTCAAATCTCATGGGAATTCCTCCTTAGAAGAAATTAACCAGAATTCTAGTGGCAAGGGATTCTGGGAAATGCAGTTTCCTTGCTTTACACCCCGTTCCGTACACACCTGTCTTATAAAATCACATGAAATTATGTTTCAAATAAGTACTGTCTTTCAAATGGACTGCCTGTGCAATTAAATTGATTCCATTTGACTTTGTGGAAGAAATATAGGTTAAGTCAACTTTTTGTGTAACAAAAAGAGGATTTTAGAACAATAACAAAAAAGGCACATGTATGAACAAAAAGATAATAATTATTAGAGAGTTGGGGGTTTCTTTTGGCCGGATTTGATGACAAGAGGAGGGTGAGATGACTTTAAAAATAAACAGATCATTGGCTGTGCATGACAGAAGCAACTCTGTCACTCAACAGTAGTGTGTCCTGAGGGACATTACAGAAGATTTTGCAACCTCAGTATTCTAACTTATAAAAGATAATAACGTATAATAATCATCATATAGATGTCACTTTTTGAGTATTTACTGTTGGCTGTTGCTAAGTCACTTTAGTAGTGTCTGACTCTTTGTGACCCCATGGACTGTAGCCCACCAGGCTTCTTTGTCCATGGGGTTTTCCAGGCAAGAATACTGGAGTGGGTTGCCATTTCCTCCTCCAGGGGATCTTCCCAACCCAGGGATCGAACCAGCATCTCTTAGTTCTCCTGCATTGACAGGCAGGTTCTTTACCACTAGCGCCACCTGGGAACTATTTGCTAGACACTGTGAAAAATACTTCTGATACTACTTTATTAAACCTTCATGACACTATAAGATAGAAATTACCTTTATCAATCTATATTGCCTAGGTTACACTTCAGTAATAAAGCAATTCCATAATCCTAGTGGCTTAAAACTACATTTATTTCTTGCTCGTGCTACCTGTCCAATTTAGATTGACAAGTGGGCTCTGTTTATTCTGATTGCTTAAGGACCTTTTCTGACAGAGTAACCCATCTCAAATGTGGCCACTGTGGTGCCAGAGGGATAAAGAGTTCTGTGGGATCTTGCATTGACAATTAAATGCCTTGCGTGCATGCACACTAAGTCACTTTAGTTGTGTCTGACTCTTTGCCACCCCATGGACTGTAGCCTGCCAGTCTTTTGGGTCCTTGACCCAAAAATAATTTCTTCACTTCTGATTGTAACTCGTTTATCCGGAACTAATCATATTGCATCACCCACCCACAATGAAAACAGGAAATACAACTCTATTATGCTTGGAAGAAACTTTAACAGTACTTACCAATATCTTCAGTTTTCTTCTTTATAGATGAAGGACTTCCCTATAGCTCAGATGGCAAAAAAATCTGCCTGCAGTGCAGGAGACCTGAGTTTGATCCCTGGATCAGAAAAAACTTCTGGAGAAGGGAATGGCAATCTACTCCAGTATTCTTGCCTGGAGAATCCCATGGACAGAGGAGACTGGCGGGCTACAGTTGGTGGGGTCGGAAAGAGTCAGATACGACTAAGTGACCAACACTTCTACTACTACTTTAACAGTACTTACCAGTACCTTCATTTTTCTTCTTTCCTAATACATGAGAAAATGGAAGAAGCTAGTTAATTTTCCTAAGGTTGTATGGATAATAAGGGCCAGATATATTTGAACCTAGAGATCAAACTCTTTACCCTCATAGCGCCTCTCCCATTTCTACAGTCCTACATGGTGTATTGCATTATTCTGCCTCCATGGCAGAGAAGTTGTGAGAATTAAAGTTTACTAAGTAATTGATGTACTGCCTAGGACATGCAGTGAACATGCAGGGCCTTGTGGTTACTTTTTTTCTTCATTTTTTTTTTAACTTCTTTACTCATAACTTAGAGTCCTTCTTAAGTGCAAAAGCTCTGAACTGTTTTTGTAGTGACTTTAGTTTCTCCGTGATGACAGCAGCTCTTCTCAGTTATCCACACTGGACATGTCTTGTGTGTAAAGGTGTCCAGTTGCACATGACTTTATATTCTCATCAGCCATTCTGAAAACCATTCTATATGTCAACTAAACTTTTAGGATACAGGACTTTTTCAGGCTATCCTACAAAACTCTCAATGTAATAAGATAATTCTCAATGTAAAGATAGGCTTTAGAGGGGTATCCTAGGAATCCAACAACCTTACCAATACTGTGGATATTGCTATGGAAAATTATAGGTTAAGTTTCATATTAGGCCACAAAGTTCGGACTTTTTCCTCAATGTGATAAATATTTATTTACTGTTTCGCACTATCAGATGCAGATGTAAAATGTACTTGTTTGTTAAGGCCTCACATACCCAGAATTTATAGGCATTGAATAACTATAAATGCTAAAAAAGTTTCTTAAAACCATCACTAAATACTACCTCAGTTCTTATAATCCTTAGTCATTAGCTCTACCTAGTTATTATATTGAAAAATCAATATTGAGAGAATGTTTGTTTGCTTTGCCTCTTAAAATTTTAATGGAATTAATATTAAATAAGAGAACAAAATTCTAGATGCCGAATATAACTCGACTCCTTTAAACTGATTAATTGAAGCAACTTTACTTCCTATTTTGATATATATGGTACATTGGAAATAAAATGAATTACTCTTCTGTCCACAAAATAAAAAAATTACTGGTGTAGTGATAGTGATACTAGTATAGAGCTATTTCCAAACTAAAGAGGTTACTGGTTTCATAAACAATCTTTTTATGGGAATAGAACTTTTCTTAAAAGTTCCACATTGCATCACTTAAAATATATCTCCATCCCACAGAGAGTGGGTCAGGAAATGTTCAAAAAGAAAAAAAAAATGTCTACTCAACTAAGTAAACTTAAAATGGGTACCACTATTGGGCTCACTGGGAGGGAACATGTTAAGGGAGGGATGTAATTAGGGAGTAAGATTCAAGTGAAAGTAGAGGTGAATTGAAGAGGACCTTGAATAGGAGATGGTACTCATAAATTTAAACCTTATTAAACCAGTAGTGGGGAGCCATTGAAGATTTCTTTTGTTAATTTCATTATAAAAGGCAAATTACATTGAAAAAGACAGTAAAGGAAAATAGCAAAAATCTAGCTCCTCACTTATTACTTCTATTAATATAATCACTATTAGAATTTTAGTAAATAATTTCTGCCTCTTTTCCTACATATATGTGAATGGATTTGAAAAATATATAAACAATTTTATTTTCTACTGTTTTCCTTTACTATATTTTATAAGCATTTTCTTTGTTAGTACAGACTTCATAATAACTGTGATAATCGTTCTCACATTATTGTATTTCAGGTTTTTGGTGATTGTAAATACTGTGTGGTTAAACACTTTTCAGCATAAAGTTTATTTCTTAGCAAGAATTATGTCCTCAGGATAGATTGCTAAAAGTGGGTTTACCAGTTCAAAAGATAAAAATATTTTTATGGCCCTTAAAACCTATTGCTAAGTTAAATTTTTACTAAAGAGTTATAAAAATTTACACAGCCACTGGAAAATATGAGAGTGCCAATTGCATACATCCTCATCAGCATTAAGTATTATGATTTAATTTTTGTCTGTGAGCCAAAAGGACTAAAACTAAGACTTTGTTCTAAATTGCTTACTTCATATATTGCTAACAAAATTCCATGTATTTCTGGTTGTGTGCATGGAAAGTGGCTTCAGTCATGTATGACGGTTTGCCACCCTGTGGATTGTACCCTGACAGGTTCCTCTGTCCATGGGATTCTTCAGGCAAGAATACTGGAGTGGATTGCCATGGCCTCCTCCAGTGGATCTTCTTGACCCAGGAATCGAACCTGTGTCTCTTATGTCTCCTGCATTGGCAGATGGGTTCTTTACCACTAGTGCCACCTGGGAATCCTGTATTTCTGTATACAGGCTTACTATTGTTTACATTTCCTCTTTTGGTATCTTTCGTTTCAATGTATTTATCCATTTAGCTCTCAGTTGCAATCTTAGTGTCTTTCTTAAGAAGCTATGAGAATTAATTGTATATTAAAAATATTAGCAGTGAAGATTTGTGATAAAAGAAGTGAGGGGACCAGACATAAGTGTATATTAAGATTAATCTGCATATGGTCTACTGAATAGATTTTAGAACAAAGTCACCAGTGAGAAAAATTCTGTATTACGTTATTTTTTAAAATGATGCTGGTCTGGCACTAGGCAGAGTTGTTTTTTATTCTCCCATTTCATTCATATTACAGTATGATAATGCTGTACTTTTCAAACTATTTTCCCCTTTAAATTTTCATCATTATAGTAAATTTTCATGACATAAATATTACCTGTTCTTAGGGAAGAAAGAAGCACAGAGAAATAGTTTTCTTTAGATCACAAGCTCAGGATAGAAACATAAATTTATACTGCCAAAGTCTCAATTTAATCTTGAGTTCTGAAAACTGGCATAATCAGAAAGAATGTAAATACATGAATTATGCATATTATTGCAAGTAGTTCTATTTTATCTTGGCCCATAATGATTTTGCTTACGTATTCTGAATTTTGCTCACCTTCTGAGGTTAGTCCTTTTGGTCATTTCATGCTGAGTCATGTCTATTTTGATTATTGCTTCTCTTTGTCTTACCAGACATTTAGCCTCTATTGTTTCGGCTTGCATCATTTACTTATTTCTTCAAAATAATAATTGTCTACATTATGACAGGCACTGAACTAGAAGCTAAGCACTTAAATTTTAAACTTGGTAGTGGAGTTTCCAATCCAGTGAGGAACAGACAATAACTCTCAAATATTTAGTTGCAAATTAAATGAATTGCTAGGAAGGAAAATAGCATGCACTGACAGCCTGTAACAGTGGTACCTGATTTAAAGGGATGCATCCAGGGAAGAACTCTTAAAGGAGGTTACATTTCTTTTGAGACCAAATAGGAGTGAAAGGAAGGAATGGAGGTTGGGGGTAGAGAATTTTTAAACGTTGTAACAACATGTGGCAAGGACCTGGGGAGAGACAACTGAACTGGGGCTACTTGGGGGGAGGCTGAAGTCCACTGAGAACAGCAGAGAGCACCTTCACCTGAGGCTGAAGAAGGGTTTTGTAGGCTGTTGAGGATTGGGGCATTTTGCCAAGACAAAATGAGAAACCATTGCAGAGTGACAGTCACTCAGTCGTGTCTGACCCCATGAACTGTAGCCTGCCAGGCTCCTCTGTCCACAGATTTCTCCAAGCAAGAATGCTGGAGTGGGTTGCCGTTTCCTACTCCAGGGGATCATCCTGACCCAGGGATTGAACCTGGCTCTCCCACATTGCGGGCAGATTCTTTACTGTCTGACTCACAAGAGAAGCTTTAGATAAAGAAAACAGCAACAAAATTTATGTTTAGAAAATATAAATCTAGTTCCTATGTGGTGAATAAAGTCAGGAGAGAGCAAAAATGAAAGTAGGAAAACCAAATGGGCAGCAATTGCAGTTATGGAAGCCTGGAATGGATAGATGAGGAAGGTGGACTTACCTGGGATCTTTATTAATGACCTAACTAGAACTGGGTGATGGATTTGGTGTGAGAAGTGAAGGAAAGGCAGTTGGCAAAGATGGCTCTCAGGTCCCTGGTCTGAGAAACCAGCTGGCTGGAGACCATGTACCTGATGGTTTGAACCCCAGATCTGCTGCATGCTCTGCAAGCTTCCTGCTTTAGCATCACAAGCTTCCAAATAGATTGTCATTGGATATAGGTTTGGAGCTCAGGGGAGGTCTGAACAAAGGTACAAGATTAAGATTCATTAGCATATTTTTAGAATATGGTGCATACACGAAGTGTCAAAATATTCCCTCTATAATAATATGAAAACTAAGGAAAGCCTAGTGTAATAAATTTAAAAATTTATTCTTTGCTTAAAATGTCAACACTGCTCTGCCTGTGTTGAAGTCATCGAGAAATTGTGTATGTACCAAGTAACCAAGACAGAACCTGTATTGTAAGAGGGTGTGTTGCAGAGGGAACAGCACGTACAAAGAGAAGGAGAGGGCATGCATGTTTACAGTCTTGCAATTTAGAGGATATAGTATGTCTAGGGAAGTGGCAGGAGATGGACGTGCAGAAATAGTCTGCTGCAATTTATATGATGTCAAAGAGTTTGGATTATAAATTATAGGAAGCAGAAAGCCATAGAATAGTTTTTGTCAGGGAATAAGATCAGGTCAACAGAGAGAATGAATTAAAAAGGAGGAGACTCATGAGGAAGCTACAGTCCAAATGAGAACTGGGAAGGGCCTGACTAATGTGATAGGTAGGGAAGGAAAGTAAATAGATAAAAGCCTCAGGACTTGGTACAAGGTGAGGAAACAGAGGAAGGCCTTCCAGATGGACATTTTCTTCCAGATGGACATTTCAAATGGACATTTTTTGCCTTCATCAAGGTGAGAACTAAAAGGAAAGGAACTTAGTTGAGGGCTGGGAAGCTGATGAGTTTAGTTTGGGTCTTGTAGAGTTGTGGCTATTTGGGGAAAATGTAGAGGGGTTCTCTCATAAAATGCTCAGACTAACAAAAACATATTTTGACTGAACATTCATACAGGCTTTGACGGGGCAGATACAAGCATAACATCATGTTTATTGATTAGGCCTTAGCAAAAAATTAAAAGACTGCCTGTGAATCATTTTTTCAAGATCAGGAAATGGAGACAAGACAACCAGTTTGGTGTTGGCATTTTAACATCCCGGGCAAAATCTATCTTACCTTCTACGTTTGGAAATTTTGAAGTGATTCTTTGTACAATAAAATGTAATTATATTCCTTAAAGTTTCAAAAAGTTGGTTTTCAAGAAAATCTCCATTATGTGTTGTCCACTGAGACATCAGTTTTCTTTTTGGTTAACTGTTGTGGTTTGTTTTTCACCTATAGACCCATAATATTGATGGGTACAGATTAGTAGATAGCTTATTTTGTTTTTAACATTTTGTCACATCTACTTTCTCTCTCCTTTTTGAAAATAATTTTCAGACATCATGGTTTCAACATATATCTCATAAAAACCAAGGGCATCTAAATTCCATTATTACACTGAAGAAACATAACACTGATAAATATAGGATAATTTTTAGTCCTTATTCAAATTTCTTCAGTCATATGCCAAATGACTTTAAAGTCCACCACCTGATCAAGGATCAAGCATTGAGTTTATTGTCATATGTAGCATTAGATCCCTTTAATCTAGAATAGTCATCCTGCCTTTTTTTTGTTTTTCTTTCATGATATTGACATTTTTGAAATTTTTGAAAGACTCTTCAACAGTTGTCATGGGACAGAACAAAGGTGGACAAACCAGTTCTTTGGTCAAGACCCACCACTTGTTTTTGTAAATAAAGTTGGATTGAACACAGCCACACCAGTGCACACAACAGAAAGTTGCATAGCTGCAACAGAGACTTTATAGCCTGCAAAGCCTAAAATGTTTACTGTCTGGGCCTGTACAGAAAAAGTTTGCCAACATTTATTGTGGAATATCCCATAGTTTAGTTTTATCTCACTGTTTCTTCTCATAGATCGAGGGTAACCTTTTTGTTGTGTGCTCTCCATTGTGTACCAGAAGCATATAATGTCTGTTTCATTATTTGGTGCTGAGTTTGATCACTTGGTTGAGGTGGTGTCTTGCCAGATCTCAAGTTAATCTGCCAGTTTCATGGTTGCTACTAGGAGACATGAGACTCCTAAGTTTGAGATGAAGGACACCTTCTTATTCCCTGCAGTAGCAATGTTGTTATTGTTCAGTCACTAAGTCTTGTCCAACTCTTTGTGACCCCATATACTGCAGCACACTAGGCTTCCTTGTTTTTCACTATCTGCCAGAGTTTGCTCAAACTCATGTCCATTGAGTCTGATGATGCCATCCAACCATCTCATCCTCTGTCATCCTCTTCCCGTCTACCCTTAATCTTTCCCACCATCAGGGTCTTTTCCAATGAGAATAGCCAGCATTTTTTTATGCTGGTTACCCAAACTCCAATTCCTACACAGTGATATGAAGAGGTTCAGAGGGATGATACCTTAGCAGTCAACTGTGTTACCAGAGAGGTGTTCTGAATTTAGGGAACCTAACTCTTTTATAACAGGCAGTAAGCATGACTGCCCTTTACTCCAGAGGGAGCAGCTATCTCTGACTTCCACGGCTTTAAGGAAACCAGCTTTTGCTCCAGATGCAAAATCTATGTAATCTTCCAAGACTGTTCATTATACAAACATGTGAAAAGACAATTTAGAACAAAGGCAGTCAGTGCTTTTGTTTAAGGCATGCAGGAACATGAGAGATCTATAGAGAATTCTCTCCTTGCATTACTATGTTCACTGAAATGAGAGAGAACCTTTTGTCGTAGCATTCCCAGGAAAATTCCTGAGATTTACCTTCACCAATTACTGTGGCTGGAAAATAGGAATATACTAATTGATTCAGTCTATGTCACATGATTCACCCCAAGCCAGAAGAGGAGTCACCTTCTTGGGAACCCCATGGCACACCAATAGAAATTGGGGACATTGGCAGAGGAGAAGTGGGGATATGAGCATTGTGGAGGCAACCCAAAATTACTCATTCCCCATACTCTACTGAATATCACAGTTAAAATGTGAAAAAGATATGAATGTAATCTGGGGCATTTTATTATCAGCAAAGGTTAAGGTTAGTGTCTGAAGGAGTTTCAGCCCAAAACTGTTTATCACCCAAGTCTTTCTTCCACCACTGTAGCTGGAATAAGTATTATGAAATGCTTTTTTCAACAGTGTGTACTGAATAATAGTCAGACCCTTTAGCACAGTATGCATGCATGCCTTTAGCAGTGTGACTTCAACACAGTCCTTCAGCCACAGCTCTTGCCCCAACTTCTTTGTATGTGCTCCATGCTCAGGCATTTCAGGTTCCTTATTTTGTACCTTTGTTCTTGTTCCTATTACCCTGTGAAAGGCCTTCTCTCCTCACCACTATCTGCCTCAGGCAGAATTGATTGTGTGCCCTGTGTATATTCTCAAATAATATTGCATATATTATATATCCTTTATAGCTCAGTTGGTAAAAAATCCACGTGCAATGCAGGAGACCCTGGTTCGATTCATGGGTCAGAAAGATCCGCTGGAGAAGGGATAGGCTACCCACTCCAGTATTCTTGGGCTTCCCTTGTGGCTCAGCTGGTAAAGAATCTGCCTGCAATGCGGGAGACCTGGATTCGATCCCTGGGTTGGGAAGATCCCCTGGAGAAGGGAAAGGCTACCCACTCCAGTATGCTGGCCTGGAGAATTCCATGGACTGTCCCATGGGTTGCAAAGAGTCAGACACGACTGAGCGATTTTCACTTCACTTCACTTTACTTAACAGTTTTTTCTAACATTTATCATAGTTCATATGTATATATTCATGCAATTATGTGATTAGCATTTGTCTTTCCTACTATACCACAAGCTCCAGGGTGCAGAAGTAGGTCTGATTTATTTCCCTCATTTATTCCACCTCAACTTACAGGTGGTAAATTGCTAAGTAAATATCTGTTACTATTGTATGTATTTAAAAATATAAGAGGCAGGGTGGCATAATAGTTAAGATTGCTGGCTCCTTCGTGAGATTGCCAGAAATTCAAATCCTAGATTCGTTGCTTTGTTAGCAAGGTGACCTTGCTAATAAACCTTAGCAAGTTTAAGTTCTCTGTATCTTAGTTCTCACCTTGATAACATGAGAATAACAGTACCTAATTCATAAGGTTGTTTTTTAATTTAAAAAGGGGAACTATACATGCAGTGCTTAAATATTATGCCTCCTATTCAGTAAACATAGCAGTTAGCTCTTACTGCAACTATGCTCATTACTGGAGGTAGGAGTCTGTGTGTCTGTCTCCCTGCTAGATACTCCACTTCTTTAAGACAGCAGCCAGAATCACTAATGATGCCAGGACTTAGCCCGAGGCCCAGCATGTTGTGATTGTTCAATAAACACTCATTGAATTGCATTGTTGTCAAATTTGAAGAATGCTGTCTGAGGTTAAATCACGAGGTTAATTTGGTAATAGTGACATGTTGTCCCAAGTTCTGCAGTCCTTTATTGTATCTGTTAATTGTTAAAATTAATAGCTCTCACTTCTCTCATTTATTATGTGCTTATTCTGTTCTCAGCGCTAATGGAATGTGAATTATCTCATTTAATTTCCATCACATCTTATGAGGTGTAGGTTTTCGATTATACAGATGAGGCAGTGCAGCTTTGGAAAGTAGACTTGCCCCAAATCTTGCAGCCAGCAACTGGAAGAAATATGTAGAATTCAAAGCCAGTTTCTTTCCAGAAATGAATATGATGTAAAATAAAATACTTATATTTATGACAGTGAAAATGGTTTATAATATATTGAGAATAAGTATTTTACTAAAACCAAACAACCCAGTGACATCTTACAGTTTGTTGCATTGAGCTGGGCCGTAATGGAGACTTCTTCCAAAAGGAAAGAAACTCCACCGACTAGATCTTGTTATTCCCAGGTGGCTTTGCGGATTAGGGTTCATTAGTTTCAGAGTTTGGCAAAAGGAGTACAAAACATTCCATCAGCTTTCCTTGTTTATAGTAAGAACTCTGTTTAAAGAAAGCTTGGACTACAAAGAGCATTTTTTTTTATCCCTTTAATCATTTTTTGGCAGTCATGCTCACAACACACATTGACAAATACGTGCAGATAGAAGTTGCTGCCCTGCTCCCCAAAACAGCACCTTCAGAAAGAGCCTTAAATGCAACATTCTATTCCTTCACTGTTTTTGATGTGGGAGGTGCTTTCCCTCCCCTGAAAAATGTACCTTTAATTACGAATTTATCATAAAAGCACAAACAGATCGCTCGATAGTTACTGTTCACAGACATGGAAGAAAGAATTATACTAGAAGTTTCCAGAGGAAGAAACTCAACTGTTGCTGGACAGTATCAGAAGTCTTACAGCCAGGTATCCTGCAAATACGTATCTTTCCCTGAGGAGTTAGCTCTCATTTTTTTGGAGACACCTAGGCTGGATTGGGTAACATGCCCCCATATTTATGCTTAGAAGAATAAGATAATATTTTTTAACAACTCACCCATGACATTATCAGGAGACATTTTATGTTTGATTAGTATTTTGGTGAACTCATCTGATTAGCTTTCAGAAAAGGGACTACTTTTGCAAAGTACCTACTTTCTGAAAATGTTACTGTTTTCCATTTAAATATTAAGAACCTGTAGGGGAAAACTGTAGTCTTAAATAGTTTATAAGTAAATCTGTCTAACTAATTCATTGGCTGTGTTTTAGGGAGGGAGAATAATCAACAAAATAGTATAAAATGTTTTCAGAAAGAAAATACTATATTAAACATTTATTATTTATTATAATAATATATACATATACACTATATTATAAACATTAATATGTATTATATTAAACATTTATTAATCACCTATTGTATGTCAAATTTATAGGCAGAGGAGGCAATAGTGTGAAAGACATACACTCAGGTGTCACTAAAGTAATGAGACTGATAGCAGGTAAACAAGCACTTGCAACATGAGAATAAAGAAGCTAATATCTGCTTCCTTAAAATCTCAACCCTCTCTAAAGTCAGCGGGCTGCTCACTCCTTGCCTACCCCAGCAGCTGAACAGATCTAGAGAAACCCACAAAACTAAGCTGATACTTCACTTAATTTTTTTGTTGAGATTAGTTGACACATAACACTGTACTAGTTTTAGGTGTACAGCATAATGGTTTGAGCTATATGCTGTTTGACCCTGAACAGCACAGGATTGAGCTGCTCAGGTTCACTTGTCCATGGATTTTTTTTTTTCCAGTAAATACAAACAACAGTACTGCATGACCCATGGTGTGTCAAATAACTCATGCATTACTGCAGATACAGAGGGCATATGGTAAAGAAAAATTTGTATTTTCATCAGCATCTCTAATCCTCTGTGTTTGTTGTGTAAGAGTCAGCTGTATGTGTTATGAAATGATTACCACAATAAGTTTAATTAACATCCATCATCACACATAATTACAACTTTTTTTGTTTATTGTGATAAAAACTTTTAAAATCTACTTTTTTAGCAACAGTCAAACATACAGCACAGTATTATTAACTATTGTCAGCATGTTATACATAAAATCCTCAGGACTTACTTATCATATGCCTGGAAGTTTGTGTCTTTGACCACATTAATTAATTTTACCTATTTCACCCACCTGCTTCCCCATTTCTCTGGCAACCGACAGTCTATTCTCTGTTTCTTTGGGTTTCTTTTTTTTTTTCATTTAGATTCCACATGTAAATGAGATCATGTAGTATTTGTGTTTCTCTGTCTAATGTATTTCACATAGCATAATGCTCTCAAGTCCATCCAGTTTGGTGAAAATGGCAAGATTTCCCTTTTTTGGCTGAATAACATTTCATTGCGTGTGTCTTTATCACATTTTATTTATGTGTTTATTTGTCTATAGACATTTGCATTGTTTCCATATCTTAATTATTAATATTATAAGTACTGTTACAATGAACATGGTTTTGAAGGTATCTTTTTGAGATAGTGACTTCATTCTCTTTGGATACAGGCTCAGCATTGGAATTGTTAGGTCATATAGTAGTTCTGTTTTTTAGTTTCTTGAGGAACCTTCATATCGTTCTCCATAGTGGCTGTACCAATTTACATTCCCACTAAGAATACAGAGGGTTCCCTTTTATCCACATCCTTGAAACTTACTTCTTGTTTTTTTGATAATAGCCATTCTAACAGATGTGAGATGATATGTTACTTTTGATTTTGATTTGTATTTCCTTGATGATGATTGATATTGAACACCTTTTCATGTACCTGTTGTTGACCATCTGTCTTCTTTGGAAAAATGCAGATCCTCATTTTCTAAATGGATTTTTTTTTTCTATTGAGTTGAATGAGTTCTTTATATAATTTGAATATTAAAACCTCTTATCAGATACATGACCTGCAAATATTTTTCCTGTTCAGTAGGTTACTTTCTTATTTTGTTGGTATCCTGTGCTATGCAGAAGCATTTTAGGCTGATATACTCCTAGTTGTCTATTTTTGCTTTTGTTGCCTTTGCTTTTGATGTCAAATCCAAAAAACATTTTCAAGACTAATGTTAACATGCTTACCTCATGTTTTCTTCTAGGAGTTTTATGGTTTCGGATCTTACATTCAAGTCTTTTGATGTGTTTTGAATTTATTCTTGTGTATGGGGTGAGATAGTGGTCCAGTTTCTTTTCCATGTGGCTTCTCAGTTTTCCCAACACCACTTTCTAAAGATACAATTCTTTCCCCATTGTATATTCTTATCTCTCCTTTATCAAAGGTAATTTACCAGATATGCTTGAGTTTATTTCTGAGTTTTCTATTTTGTTCTATAGATCTGAGTCTGTTTTTTATGCCAATACCATATTCTTTTATTTACTATAGCTTTGTAATGTCATTTGAGATCAGGAAGTACAATGCCTCCAGCTTTTTATTCTTTCTCAAGATTGCTTTGGCTATTTTGGAGTCTGTGTGTTTTCATACATGTTTTAGGACTATTGATTCTATTTCTGTGAAAAATGAAAGTGGAATTTTTATAAGAATTTCATTGAATCTGTTTATTGTTTTGAGTATTATATACAACATTTTAACAATATTAATTCTTCCAACCCATGAGCGTGGAGTATCTTTTTATTTATTTGTTTCTTCAGTTTCTTTCATCACTGGCTTACAATGTTCATTGTACATGTCTTTCACTTCCTTGGCTAAATTTATACTAGATATTTTATTCTTTAGATACAGTTATACATGGAGTTATTTTCTTAATTTCACTTTCTGATAATTTATTATTAGTTACAGAAACACAACAGATTTTTGAATACTGATTTTAACTGAATCCATTTGTCCTAATAGTTATTTTGGTGGCATCTTTAGGGTTTCCTATACACAAGACCATGTCATTTGCAAGCAAAAGTTCTTCCTTTTTGATTTGTTAACTTTTATTAGCAATATGTTAACTTTTATTTTGCCTAATTGCTCTGGCTAGGACTTCCAACACTGTGTTGAATAAAAGTCACAGGAGTGGTGATCATTGTCTTTTTCCTGATCTCAGAGGAAAAGCTTTAAGTTTTTCTCTATTGAGTATCATGTTAACTGTGGCCTGATCATATATGACTTTTATTATGTTGAATTGCATCCTCTCTATACCCATTTTGTTGAGAGGCTTTTTTTTTTTTGTCTTGACTGTAGGTTGAATTTTTGACAAATGTTTTTTCTTTATTGAGAATATTATGATTTTTATCCTTCATTTTGTTAATACAGTGTTTCACATTTATTGATTTTCTGATGTTGAACCATCACTGCATCCCTGGATTCAATCCCATGTGATTATAGTATGTGATCCTTTTAATGTATTTTTTTAATTTAATGTATTGTTGCTAATATTTTGTTGAGAGTTTTTAAATGTGTGTTCATTAAGCTTCCCAGGTGGTGCAGTGGTAAAGAATCTGCGTGCAATGCAGGTGACTCTAGTTTGATCCCTGGGTCAAGAAGATGCCTCAGAGAAGGAAATGGCAAGCCTCTCCACTGTTCTTGCCTGGGAAATCCAATGGACAAAGGAGCCTGATGGGCTGCAGTCCATGGGATCACAAAAGAGTTGGACACAACTTAGCGACTAAACAACAACAATGTTCATTAAGGACTTGTTGTTCAGTCGCTCAGTCATGTCCAACTCGTTGCAACCCCATGGACTGCAGCACACCAGGCTTCCCTGTCCTTCACTGTTTCCTGGAGTTTGCTCAAACTCATGTCCACTGAACGGTGATGCCATCCAACCATTTCATGCTCTGTTGTCCCCTTCTCCTCCTGCCTTCAGTCTTTCCTAGCATCAGGGTCTTTTCCACTGAATCAGCTCTTCACATTAGATAGCCAATTATTGGAACTTCAGCTTCAGCATCAGTCCTTCCAATGAACATTCAGGATGGATTTCCTTTAGGATAGACTGGTTGGATCTCCCTGAAGTTCAAGGGACTCAAGAATCTTCTCCAACACCACAGCTCAAGAGCATCAATTCTTCGGCACTCAGCCTTCTTTATGGTCCAACTCTCACATCTGTACATGACTACTGGAAAAACCATAGCTTTGACTATACCGACCTTTGTCATTAAAGTGATATATCTGTCTAGGTTTGTCATAGCTTTTCTTCCAAGGAAAAGGCATCTTTTAATTTCATGGCTGCAGTCACCAGCCACAGTGATTTTGTAGCCCAAGAAAATAAAGTCTGTCACTGTTTCCATTGTTTCCCCATCTATTTGCCATGAAATGATGGGGCCAGATGCCATGAACTTCATTTTTTGGATGTTGAGTTTTAAACCAGCTTTTTCACTCTCCTCTTTCACCTTCAACAAGAGGGTCTTTAGTTCCTCTTTGTTTCCTACCGTTAGGGTTGTGTTTTCTGCATATCTGAGGTTTTTGATATTTCTCCCAGCAATCGTGTTTCCAGCTTGAGCTTCATCCAGCCTGGCATTTTGCATGATGTACTCTGCATATACAGTAAATTATAAATTATAATTATCATTAAGAATATTGGCCTGTAATTTTATTTTCTTCTAGTGTCCTTATCCAGTTGGTATCAGGGTTTACTGACCTATAAAATGAATCTGGAAGTGTTGGCTCCTCTTTTATTTTTTGTAAGAGTTTGAAATTTAGTATTAATTCTTTGAATGTTTAGTAGACTCCATCAGTGAAACCATCTGATTCTGGACTTTTGTTTGTTCAGAAGATTTTGATTACTGATTCAATCCCTTTACTAGTAACTGATCTGTTCAGAATTTGTTTCTTCATGATTCAGTCTTGGTAGATTATATGTTTCTAGGAATTTATCTGTTTCTTCTAGGTTATCCAATTTATTGGCATATAATTTTCCTAGTAATCTCTTATGATCATTTGTATTTCTGTAGTATCATTTGTAACACCTCCTCCTTCACTTCTGTTTATTTGAATCCTCTATCTTTTTTTTTTTCATTGTGAATCTAGCTAAAAGTTTCTCTCTTTTGATTATCTTTTCTAAAATCTAGTTCTTAGTTTCATTTTTAGTTGTCTTTTTAGTCTCTTGGAGAAGGAAATGGCACCCCACTCTAGTACTCTTGCCTGGAGAATCCCATGGATGGAGGAGCCTGGTGGGCTACATCCCATGGGGTCGCAAAGAGTCAGACACGACTGAGCGACTTCACTTTCACTTCACTTTTAGTCTCTGGTTTATTTAATTCTACCCTGATCTTTGTTGTTTCCTTTTGTTACTAATTCTGGGCCTGATGTCTCACTTTAAATGTGTGACTACCATCCTCCAATGGGCCTTCATTTTGCTGGCAGTCCAACTGCTCTCTCCAGTCCTTTCACTCTA
Source organism: Giraffa tippelskirchi (assembly GCF_054371585.1). Taxonomy (NCBI): domain Eukaryota; kingdom Metazoa; phylum Chordata; class Mammalia; order Artiodactyla; family Giraffidae; genus Giraffa; species Giraffa tippelskirchi. Next base: position 74,919,012 of record NC_137275.1, on the reverse strand, counting down.
CTCTTTTTTAAACACTGTTGTATACCTTCTCCTTTGTCCTTCACCTACAACATCCCCCTTCTCATTGTTCACTCTCAGATGATGACCTTACTTCCATTTGAGAACATCAAAAGAGAATGCCCACCTGTGCTCACCTTCATCCGCTCTCTGCACCTGTGCCGTGTTCTCGCCTTCCTTCCACTCACAGGAGATGTGCTGTGTTTGCTTCTCTCCTAGAGCAGCCCTCTCCTGTGCATAAGATCCCATACCCTCTACCCCCTCCTTCTTTATGGGGTCATCAGTTTTTTTGTCTCTCAATCCCATTAGTGCAGAAATATGCTATATTTCCAAATTTAGTCAGGGGCGAGGGGGAACCTCTCCCTTTTAAGTTTCTCCGGTGGCTCAGATGGTAAAGAATCTGCCTGCAATGCAGGAGACTGAGGTTCTATCCCTGGGTCAGGAAGATCCCCTGGAGAAGGGAATGGCTGGCTGCCCACTGCAATATTCTTGCCTGGAGGATCCCATGGGCAGAGGAGCCCAGTGGGCTACAGTCCATGGAGTTGCAAAGAGTCGGACATGACTGAGTGACTAACACTTTCAACCTCTTCCTTGACTCCAACATGCTCCTCATCATTTAACCTTCACCCATTTTCTCTGCTATTTCTTACAACAGAAGTCCTCAATGAATTATGTAAGCTTGCTGTTTCGCTTCTTCTCTGTTCTCTTTGTAACCCACACTAATCAGTCCTGCTACAGAATGAAATGGTTTTGTCAAATGATGCCACTTTGCCAAAATCAGTGGCCAGTTCTTAATTTTCATCTTATTCACCCTGTCAGCAGCATTTGATACACTTGGTCATGCATTCCTTTTTAAAGATGTAATATTTTGATGTAAAATACAACTTTTTGAGATATAATTTGTGTACCATAATATGTGAAAGTGAAAGTCACTCAGTGGTGTCCGACTCTTTGTGACCCCATGGACTATACAGTCCATGGAATTCTCCAGACCAGAATACTGGAGTGGGTAGCCTTTCCCTTCTCCAGGGGATCTTCCCAACCCAGGGATCAAATCCAGGTCTTCCTCATTGCAGGCGGATTCTTTACCAGCTGAGCCACAAGGGAAGCCCAAGAATACTGGAGTGGGTAGCCTATCTTTTCTCCAGCAGATCTTCCTGACCCAGGAATCCAACCCAGGTCTCCTGCATTGCAGGCAGATTCTTTACCAACTGAGCTACTTATAAATTTGCAATTCAGTGATTTTTAATATATTTACATACTTACGCAATTCCCAGATATTTCATCACTTCAGAAAGTAACCCCATAGTCATTTGCAGTCACTTCCCATCACTCAGTCCCTTGTAGCTAGTGATTTACTTTTTGTCTCTCCAGATGTGTGTGTTCTGGACATTTTATATAAATGGAATAATCCAGTATATTTCCTTCGCATATGCCTTCTTTCACTGAATGTAATGTTTTCAAGATTCATCTCTGTTATAGCATATATTATTGTTTCATCCCTTTTTACTGCTGAATAATATACCATTATATGGATATACACATTTAGTAGTCCATTCATCTGGTGATGGACATTTGAGTTGTTTCCATTCTTTGATTATAGTGAGTAATGATGCTTTGAGCATCCACATACAAGTCTTTATGTGGACCAGTGTTTTCAAATTGCTGAATTATATGGTAACTGAATTTATTCCTTCCTTGTTGATACCTCTTTCCCTTGCCTTTCAGGACACTGTTGGTTTTCCCTCTACCTTACTGTCCACTCCTTAGTCTGTCTAACCTTAGAGTGCTGGAGGTCAGTTCTTAGTCTTCCCTTCTCTATCTAGATTCACTCTCTAGGTGATCTCTTCCAAATTACTTGGTTTTTAAATACCATCTATATACAGATAATTTCCAAACTTGTATTTGCAGTTCAAGCCTCTTAGTTCTTAACTCCTGTATCTAACTGCCTCCATGACATCTCCACTTGTCTATCTTATGTGCTTCTCAATTTTAGCATATCTAGAGCTATAACTCCTGATTTACCGACCAGAATCTGTACCTCCTGCTGTCTTTTCCAACTCCATGATGGCGGTTCCTTTTTTTCAATGCTCAGGCCAAAACCTTTGGAGTCATCCTTGAATCCTTCCTCCTGTCCATGACATCAGCAGATCCTGTTGACTCCACATTCAAAGCATGTCCAGAATCTGGTCTTTTCTCAACGTCTCCCTGATCCAATCCACAAACTTCTCAGTTACTTCCTAGCTGGTCTCCTTTAATCACTCTGACCAATCTTTTCTTGATGTAGCAGTAAGGATCCTTTTAAAATGAAAGACCTGTTTTTTCTCTGTTCAACACTTTATCAAAGTTTTTTCCCCCTCAAGGTGAAAAACAAAGTCTCAAAAGGTCTCCATGATCTGAGCCCTCTGCTGCTTCAGTGACTGCACCTCCTGGCACTTCTCTTCTCACTCATTAGTCTTCAGCCACAGTGGCCTCCTTGCTGTTCCTCAGACTTGCAAATCATGCTTCCTCCTCAGGATCTTTGCACTGCTCTGCACCTGAAATGCTCCTCCCCAGACATTCTTCTGAGACTTTCCTTTATTTCTTTAGGTCTGTGGTCAAGACTGCCAGGGGCCTCCCAAGATCTAATCTCCTTCTCTTTCTTGGCTGGGTTCACGGATGCACAACTATAAGACCACTTTTCCTAACTTCCCTGGCAGCTGTGTGTCACCATGAGAGTAAATTTTGGCCAATAAAAGTAAGCAGTGGGATTTCTCTTTAAGGTGGCGAGGCGGCAGGGGGCGCTTACCCTTCCTTCACTCTCCCTCTATCCCACAGTGTTTGCAACACAAACCAAAGTTTCTGCCCTCATGGAACTTACATCTGCTTGGGGGAAAAGACAAAAAATTAACAAAAGTAGATACACAATGTGTTTGATGGTACTGGATGCAGTGGAAATAAGTAAAGTTCATTTCAGTCACTCAGTTCTGTCTGACTCTTTGTGACCCCATGGACTGCAGCACACCAGGCTTCCCTGTCCATCACCAACTCCTGGAGCTTACTCAAACTCATGTCCATTGAGTTGGTGATACCATCCAACAATCTCATCCTCTGTTGTCCCCTTCTCTTCCCGCCTTCAACCTTTCCCAGCATCAGGGTCTTTTCAAATGAGTCAGTTCTTCACATCAGGTGGCCAAAGTATTGGAGTTTCAGCTTTGGCATCAGTCCTTCCAGTGAATATTCAGGGCTGATTTAGTAGGGTCATGTTAGTAGGGAGTGGGGCATTTTGCTGTTTATTCTGTACTGTCAGAGATAGCTCCACTGATAAGGCAGAATTTGAGGAAAATCTTACATCAGTTTGGATTAGGTGGTCTTTTTTGTTGTTGTTTGTTTTTTTGCATAAAAGACCTTGACGCTGGGAAAGGTTGAAAGCAGGAAGAGAAGAAGATGACAGAGGATGAGATGGTTGGATAGCATCACCAACTCAATGGACATAAGTTTGAGCAAGCTCTGGGAGTTGGTGATGGACAGGGAAGCCTGGCATGCTGCAATCCATGGAGTTGCAAAGAGTTGGATACGACTGAGTGACTGAACTGACTGACTGACTAAAAGAATCTGCCTGTAATGCGGGAGACCTGGGTTTGATCCCTGGGTTGGGAAGATCTCCTGGAGGAGGGCATGGCAACCCACTCCAATATTCTTGCTTGGAGAATCCCCATAAACAGAGGAGCCTGGTGGGTTACAGTCCATGGGGTCGCAAAGAGTTGGACACAACTGAGCGACTAAGCACACAAACCCCAAACAACATTGACTTTAACAAGATAGAAATGTATTTCAGGACTTCCCCGGCATTCCAATTGTTAAGGCTCTGCATTCCCAATACAGGGAGCATGGGTTCAATCCCTGGTCAGGGAACTAAGACCCTGCATGCCACACAGCACAGCCAAAAAAAAACCAGAGCTATAAAAATATATTTCCTTCAAATGAACAAAATCTGTAAGTCAGGCTAGGAAGGGTAATGAGGCAGTCAGAGGTCACTACAGAGCCAAGACCCTTTAGCTTACAGCCCCTCAAAGCTGCAGTGCAGGGCTCCCTGCCTAGGTGTTGCCATCTGCTTTCCCACCAGGCTACAGAAGGCATGTTGCCGCCCTGCACTTCCATTAATCGTTTAGTTTGCCCTGAATTTGACAGTTCATTTCTTCATTTCTCACCTTCATTTTGGTCAGGAGAAGGGGGTTTTAATAGTCAAATTTCCGATTCTCTATACAATCCTGGACAAATCATTTCAGTTCTATGAGCCCCTGGATGTCATTTCTGGGATGATGGTATTAGAACAGACCTCTCATCAGCTTTAAAACTAAGTGATTCTAAAATAATCATTTAATTTCTGACTATTCCACCTAATTTTTCTTGCATGAACATGAAACTTATGTGACCCACCATAATCAAGCAATTCAGTTATTTAATGTTAAGTTTATTTTTCCATTTTAACACTTACCTTCAAAACCTTGAAGAGAAATTGTTTACTTCTTGATAATGTTTTAAATTCTGAATCAACATACATTATTCTAAGGATTTTTTAAAAATTCACCTGCCCAGGATCTATTGGAGATGGGAATGGGAAATGAGGTGGTAAGATGAATTTTGGCAAGTGTACCACTTTTTTAAAATCTCCAAAGGAAGTTCTGTTGTGCGCCCCTGAGTAAGAAGCACTGCTTCCTGGCATTCCATCTAGTGTCAGTAGCATTCCTCTGGATCTCTGAGCATCCAGAGAACATTTTGTTTTAAGGCCCCATCACCCTGTGTAAACCTATCCTCTAAGTTCACAAGAACTTGAGGCCAAAGGATTGCATTTAGGGTTGGACGGTAAACATTCCCATTGATTGATCATTGATTTTGATTAGAGATAAATTATCAAAATTTTCAAAGCAGATTTTTATATTACTAATAGAATGAGAATTTGTAGAAATCTTACATTTAAATTCCTAAACTACTTAGTTTACACACCTGAATTTTTTCCTGATGAAAGACCTAAAGTCAGAAACTTAACAAATGACTTTGCAATAGCAGATGGAACTGTATTGATGCTAGTGAGAGGCCTCACCTTACTGCCATCTACAGATTTCTCTATGAGCAGCTCCTAAAAGATGAGACTTACTTGAGCCTAAGTCCCAGGCCAGATAGTTCTACTACAGGGCTGCTTAGTCCAAGTAAATGCAGTTTCCCACCCCTGGTGTTGCATTAATAATCCTCATGCTCTGTAAATTTAGATTCTACCCATTTCTTTACCATAGCTATTTTTTCAACTGACTTAACTTTGAAACTGAATATAGATGGAACTTTTAAAATAAGAATAATGCTTACATGGTGGAATTAACCTGCTTTATGGTATTAATATTTGTGAAAGAAAGGAAGATACTATCAGTTCATTCTGTTATTCATTTATTCATTATAGGAATATTTAACAGTCTTCTACTATTTACCTAGTGCAACTCTAGGATGCAAGGCAACAGCAATTAACAAAACAGACAAAAAATTCTGCTGTGATAGCTTTTACAGAGGAGAGAGGAGGTGTGAGAAGAGTTAACCAAGTCCTAAGAGGTTTGTTACTTGCTTGAGCTACACTGTGAAACCGTAATTAATCTGATCTATTACATTTCAAGATGAACTTTTTATATTGTGAATTTTTTGTTTTTTCACATGTGAGTAATTTTTCTAACCAACTTAGTTAAGATGATTTTATACCAAGTATGGATTCACTCTAAAATTTAGATCAAGATGAGATTTTAAGTAGTTAGAATTTTACCATTGACCTATTTATACCAAAAAAAAGAGAAAAAAAAAGATACGTGCAAGAAGCTACCTTGCAAATTTTCCTAAAGTATGTTAATAACTTACTTAAAAAAAAAAAAGAACCTGGGACATTAATTAGCTTGCACTGTCAGTTCAGTTCAGTCGCTCAGTCGTCTCCGACTCTTTGCAACCCCATGGACTGCAGCAAGCCAGGCTTCCCTATCCATCACTAACTCTCAGAGCTTGTTCAAACTCATGTTCATTGAGTCAGTGATGCCATCCAGACATCTCATCCTCTGTCGTCCTCTTCTCCTCCCGCCTTCAATCTTTCCCAGCATCAGGGTCTTTTCCAATGAGTCGGTTCTTTGCATCAGGTGGCCAGAGTATTGGAGCTTCAGCTTCAGCATCAGTCCTTCCAATGACTATTCAAGACGTATTTCCCTTAGGACTGATTAGTTTGATCTCCTTGCTGTCCAAGGGACTCTCAACAGTCTTCTCCAGCATCACAGTTCAAAAGCATCAATTCTTAGGTGCTCAGCTTTCTTTATGGTCCAACTCTCACATCCGTACATGACTACTGGAGAAACCATAGCTTTGACTAGATAGACCTTTCTCAGCAAAGGAATGACATGGTCTGACAAAACTTGGTCCGCTGGAGAAGGGAATGGCAAACCACTTCAGTATTCTTGCCTTGAGAACCCCATGAACAGTATGAAAAGGCTTGCACTGTAGCTGGCTCATAAAAGATTGATCAAATTATTTATCAGGAGAATTAATAGCTGCTGTTTAATAAATAAGTCTCACTTCTGAAAAGCAAAATTTAAATCATTTTTTTGAGCAAAATCAAAGGCTTTTTAAATTTTATTTCACTTTTTTCTAATTTAGAGGGTTTTAAAAAAATGTTTAAGCGAAAAATGCCTTTTATAAAAAAATTAGAGCAAAACATCTGTGTTTTGGTACTTATTTCACCATTTCTTCTGAAGGTGCTAAGTTTAATGAACATGAAGAAAAAGCAAGAGGGTTTGTCCTCTTTCACATAATGACAAGTGCAGGGCAGAAAAGGTCAAGGATATTGAGGAGGTCCAGTGAACTTTATTTAGAAAGTCTAAATGTTAAATATTAACTTTTCTGCTTTCATCCTGCTATCACAGTTTTCCTTCATCATTGAGCCTTGAGTGTAATTTTCTGCCCTGTTCTAATCTCCTCTTGAAGTACCTGATGATGGAAAGAATAGACTTTTACCATTTCAAAATGCAAGCACAGCACCTGACCAGTGCTTAGAGTGACTCCTAAGACCAAAACATTAAAGTTTGTTAGACTTAAACTTTTAAAAATTATGTATTAATAATGCAGTTTCATAATAGTTTACCAAATTGTTATAAATTTTTCTACAGTTGATTCACATGCCCATCCCTTTTCTAGGAAGAAGCATAATAATCAGGAAATATTCACCTATAAAAGGAAAGGGAGCCACAAGTTTCAGAGATTGGTCCCTGTCCACTAAACTGAGTCTCTCCTGTTTCTGAACTCACCTGCCATTGCTCAGTTTCAGTCCTGCAGAGCGGACGACTCCTACCCCACACCTGCGCATAGCACAGAGAGCACTGTTGTGCCCTCACGGTGACAGATTTTATATGGATAAACATCAAGACAAATGTTATTTCTTCATGTCTTTTCTTTTTAGTCACTTCAGTGTTTCAGGGTAAATCATATTGTGGCATCACAGACATGTTTTTCAGGTGCTGGATTCTTTGTTCAGTTTTTAAAGATTAGACCATGTTAAAACCTTTGTAGTACTGATTATGGCAGAATTTGGTTTTGGACCTTTGAAATTTATTCATGTATGTTTTATTTTTCGTTTGTTTTTAATTTTGTTATTCAGTTCAGTTCAGTCTCTCAGTCATGTCTGACTCTTTGTGACCCCATGAATCGCAACACGCCAGGCCTCCCTGTCCATCACCAACTCCCGGAGTTTACCCAAACGCATGTTCATCGAGTTAGTGATGCCAAGCAGCCATCTCATCCTCTGTCATTCCCTTCTCCTCCTGCCCCCAATCCTTCCAAGCATCAGGGTCTTTTCCAGTGAGTAAACTCTTCACATCAGGTGGCCAAAGTATTGGGAGTTTCAGCTTCAACATCAGTCCTTCCATTGAACACTGGTTGGATCTCCTTGCAGTCCAAGGGACTCTCAAGAGTCTTCTCCAACACCACAGTTCAAAAGCATCAATTCTTCAGTGCTCAGCTTTCTTCACCTTCCAACTCTCACATCCATACATGACCACTGGAAAAACCATAGCCTTGACTAGACGGACCTTTGTTGGCAAAATAATGTTTCTGCTTTTTAATATGCTATCTAGGTTGGCCATAACTTTCCTTCCAAGGAGTAAGCGTCTTTTAATTTCATGGCTGCAATCACCATCTGCAGTGATTTTGGAGCCCCCAAAAATAAAGTCTGGCACTGTTTCCACTGGTTCCCCATCTATTTCCCATTTTGTTATTACAGTACGGTTTATTTACAGCGTTGTGTTAGTTTCAGGTATACAGCAAAGTGATTCAGATATATAGATATATAGATACTCATTTTCAGTTTCTTTTGCCTTATAGGTTATTACAAAATATTGAGTAGAGTTCCCTGTGCTGTAGAGTAGATCCTTGTTATCTATTTTATATGTAGTAGTGTGTATATGTTAATTCCAAACTCCTAATTTATCCATCCCTCCACCATCCCTTTTGGTAACCATAAGTTTGTTTCATGTATATTTTAGATATAGTATACCTAAATAACACAAGTATTATTGGAGATATATACATACATATACATACATACATACATATATATATATATATATATATAAATATATGCTTGTGTTAAGTTGCCTCAGTCATGTCCGACTCTGCGACCCTATGGACTGTAGCTCACCAGACTTCTCTGTCCATAGGAATTCTCCAGGCAAGAATACTACTGGAGTGGGTTGCCATGCCCTCCTCCAGGGAATCTTCCTGACCCAGGGATCAAACTCGTGTCCTCGTGTCTTCTGTGGTTCATGCATTGGGGGCAGATTCTTTACCACTGAGCCACCGGGGAAGCCTATACATATGTGTGTATACACACACACACATTTACACACGTTTTTATTTGCTAACTCACACTTATATATCACAGCACACTGTATTATCTATCATAACAAAACTTTTTCACAGTCCCGTTAAACCTTTGTAGATATTTTAATGACTAAATATTCTTTCATCATATAAATGGGCCATAATTACCTATTATAGTAATTTGTCTATTTAGAATGATTTTATTTGGAGCATATTATAAATAAAAATATTATGAACACAGTTTCCAAATAATTTCCTCATATCTGATTTCTTTCCCCTAAGATCATATTGCTAGAATGGTTCAGTGGGTGCCACAGAGATAAATTTAAAGAAAGTTTTAAATACTATTGCCCCTAAAAAAAGAGAAAAATGGGTTGCATTATGGGATATAATGTGACTTGTATCCAAAAATACCTTTTTTTCTTGTAATTTAGCATTTAACTTATGACCAAATATACAGGGTAGTGGTAAGCAAGGCCCTGAGGCCTGGCTCTCTGGGTTATAACCGTGTCTCTGCCACTTCCTCACTGGACAAGACAACTCAAAGTATGCCTCAGTTTCCTCAGCTGTGAATCGGTAATAATAATAGCCCTGCCTCTTTGGGTTGTTGTAAGAATTAAATGGGTTAATTTATGTAAATCTCTTAGAACCATGCTAGCACAGTGTCACTAAATATAACAGTAACAGTGATAGCATCTAAGAATATTTCTTAATTTTACATTTTCAAAGGTTTTTCTTCTATTTCCCTGGCATCTCATATACTAATGTATTTCAAATTACTTCTTAGTTAGATTCTTCCATACCTGCAAGTACAAGCACAGAATGCGCCTTCCTAAAGATTCCTAGAATTGTTAGTGTTTAAATCACAGGGCATATGCCTAGATCCTTATCTCAAACAGCCAATGGCAGAATTCTTAGCAAAATGTTTTTCATATATGGTTGGAGGGCTTTAATAGTTTTCACCTTCAAGTACAAAAGTTATCACAAAGATCACTAAAATAAAGGAGCAAAATATGGTGTGAATTCATGGATATCTTCAATGGGAAAAGAAAGCTGTCTACCCTAGTAAGTATCCCAAACCCTTGGCCGTTTTTCTACTGCAGTCACGTGCTCTGAAACTGCAGGTGGCTCTCTTCAAAGACATTCACTCTATTTATTACAATAAGACATTTATTTTTATTGTAGTAAATCTGTGCCCCACAGGACTTGCCTGAACCTCATGGAAAGTGAAAGTGAAGATAACTTAGTCATGTCCAACTCTATGCAACCCCATGGACGATACAGTCCATGGAATTCTCCAGGCCAGAATACTGGAGTAGGTAGCCTTTCCCTTCTCCAGGGCATCTTCCCAACCCAGGGATCAAACCCAGGTCTCCCACGTTGCGGGCAGATTCTTTACCAGCTGAGCCAGAAGGGAAGTCCAGAACCTCATGGAGTCACTAGCAATTCTTGCATAGATAAGGCAGGCTTGTGTGGCCTCCTTGACCCATTCCTGCTAAGCTCCGAGCTGATCTTGGCCTGTTATATGTTAACATGCCAATGACAAAAAGTGAGGACACAACCAAAAGAAAAGCTTAGAGAAATGGCCTCCATATAGATTTCTTCTTCCTGTTCCCTCTGAAACAGGTTTCCTCAAAGTCAGCTGTACGGATGGTTTGGAACAGATAACTTTTTCATGGCATGCTGTCCTGTGTGCTCTAGAATGTTTAGTCATGTCTCTGGCCTCTACTCACTAGTTTGCAATGTCACACACCCTCGCCCCTATCATGCAGTTGCTGGCATCTGAATCCTAGTACTGCATTATAGAGTCTATCTTAATGTGAACTGGCAAGATGAAATAAGCTGCATATTACCATTTTGTACCTTAGAATATTTTTTTACATGAATTGTTGAATCAAATTTAGAACCCAAATTTTCACTGAACCTAAAATGTCATGTCCTTATTTTAACATCATGAAATACTGCCAAACAACTGCTCTTACATTCACTTCAATATTGAGAGAAAATACACTACTTTTTCAGTGTTTTTCAATTGATATTTCATGTTTATTCTTATGAAAAGTCACATGGAAAAGGAGCCCCTGTATGAAAAATATAATCACATGTATTTATATTTTTCATATTCTTTTGCTGTTTACCTGAGTAATACTACTGAGAAATACTACTGTTGGCTAATACAGCTATGAGCTATAGTTAGTTCATAATTTTTTTAGAATTTTTCCGTTGATTTTCATGAACTTACGAATGTTTTGCAGAGAAATGCAACTGAAGAGTTGATTGATAATCATCAGATTGGGGCAGATTTTACATAACAGCTATACTAGTAAAGCCTAGCTTTTATTTAGTGTTTATTTTGTGTTAAATGTAACTCTTTGCTAAATTATTTTCATGTAATCCTCATAGTGGTATGAATGTATTAAATATTTACGTTCATAATTGTCCCCATGTTATTTTTTTAAACATTAAGCCTAATATTCAGTTTTTTATTGGAGTATAATTGTTTTGCAATGTTGTGCTAGTTTCTGTTGTACAACAACGTGAATCAGCTATGTGTATACATATACTCCCTCCCACCCCCATCCCACCCCTCTAGGTCGTCACCTCTCTGAGCTGAACTCCCTGTGCTGTACCGCAGGTTCCCACTAGGTATCTGTTTTGCGCATGGGAGTGTGTATATATGTCAGTGCTACTCTCTTGTTACTCTTTTTAATTGTCCGTTATCCTATCCTCTTGTTCACTCAGTGTCTTGGGAATACCTTGTAGTTGAAGGTTTGTCTTACAAAAAGTGTTTATTAATGGGTTCAAAACTTTGCTAGACTTTTTGGTAAAAATGTTGTTTAGTCACTAAGTCATGTCCAAATCTTTTGTGACCCCGTGGACTGCCTGCCAGGCTCCTTTTTCCATGGGATTTCCTAGGTAAGAATACTAGAGTGGATTGCCATTTCCTTCTCCAGGGCATCGTCCCAAGCCAGGGATCGAACCTGTGTCTCCTGTGTTGGCAGGATTCTTTACCATTGAGCCATCAAGGAAGCCCAGTAAAAATGTTACAAATAATATAAAGAAGAAGAGAGATGAAGGGTTAGGAGGGGAAATCTGGTTGAGACCATGTGACCTGGAAACTTGAGATAACTAAGATTATGCTATTAGATGATGTGTAATGAAGTGTAGATTGTGTGGTGATGAGTTACAGGAATTCAGAATTGGGAAAGGTTATTTAGACCTGACAGTAGTTAGTGAAGCTCTGTGGTCAGTGGATTCTTATCTCAACTTCATAGGAAGTTAAGATTTGGTTTGGTTGGTGATTGGTCAGTGATCAGCAGATGACATTCTAGGTGAAAGGACAAGCAAGAGACAATCCTCAAGGTGAGAAAAAGCTTCCAGAGTAACAAATACAATTGATCCAAGTTTTTGAAAATTTCCTGCGATTCTGACATGATTTTTACACATTTTTAGGAATAGAATACTGATTGTATTCTCATTTTTTTCTGACCTAAAATAAGAGAATGTAAGAGTATTTCTGGGGTTGGAGAGACCTCAGGTATAAAAAGTCTGTACTCTGAGTATTCATTTGGCATTTGTGTTGTCCATGATTCCAGAGATAGAAGAAAAGTAAAAAGGTGGTGTTTTTCGTATTTATTTCCTTAATTCAAAATTTATTATGCCATGCTTTGCCCTACAAAAGATTACAGTGGAAATTTGCAAACTGGTGTGTATTTTGCTTGTTAGTAGTGAATACTTCTGGATAACTTTCCCACACTGGAATTCTTTATTTCACTGGTTCTCAGACTTATTTTCTTCTGCTTCTTTCTAGCTATTTATTCTCTTCTTCTAGGTTGCCGTCTTATATACTCTCATAATCTCTCATTACATAGAATAGTTATTCTAAGGAGGCGTTAGGCCTGGGGAAAATTGGTTTGAGAGTCCAGGAGAGGTGTGTGGATCATATATGGTTTGAAAGTTCCCCTCAGAAATATTGGTATCACCCCTTCACTATACCCTTTGCTATAAAAGAATTTTTAAACACATTTTTATTTCTATATCTCAGTTGATATTTTTTCTGAAGTATGATTAATATTATTAATGAAATCAAATAAACTATCTTCAGTATCTTAACTGGAAAGTTTTTTAAATTCCTTTCTCTCTCTTTTTTTAATTTTGTGTTTTAGATCCACAAATCCAGTAGTGAGGAATCTATCTGGACCCACAGGGTACCACACCCAGAGTTGTCTGAGGGCGTTCCTCAGGTCAGCCTGCAGCTAAGTCGGAGAAAATCCTGCTGGGATGACATGAGTTCAGCAGAGGATGCGAATGCCACCAAGTTGCTGTCCAGGTTAGTATGTTTCTTTTGTTTGCGTGTCATGTATTGTCATCATCTCTACTAATGTACAGGTCCTCATATGCAGGTGTGTTTACACATGTCCACCACTAGGGTCATCAGGATACAAATCAGTAACTGTTTAAAATTTACCATAACTTTTGAAAATGTTCTGACTAGTAGTTCTTATCACAGAAGCATTCCTGGTTTGTTATATTTTATTTTCTGAATTAAAACAAATTATTTAGTCAGCCATCCTATGCTAGCCTCACATTAAATGTTGGAAGAGTTATTTTTTGGATGCCTTTTCATAGTATGTTCAGTGGCCAATATTATCTGCAGTTAAAGGGGATTTCACAGTTGTTACTAGAACCAACTCTCACTAACACATTTTGAATATTGCCTTTTAAGCATTAGGTTGTATGTTAAACCTAAAAGCAAACTTCATTGATATACTTGAGGAAAAAGGCATATAATTATCTTAAAATAGGTAAAATGGGGTCTGAATCTTATTTACTCCTAACATATAGAATTTTTCCTTTTAAAACTTTTTCATCTTTTTTGTAACTTACAGCCTATTTCTATAATTTAAAAAAACATTACAATAAATTTCACTAAAAATAAAATTTAAATCCTTTCTATCTATGTCTTTGAAGTAACAGGATAGATAGTGTGCCAGTTTTTATTTCAAAAATGAACTTATGGAGCTGTTTTCATTTGCAGTTGCTTTCTAGAACAAGTTATTGTTTAGTTCATGAATTTGAACCAGGAAAAAATAGTGTGTATATGTGTTTTGTACACATACACAGTTTTCTCTAAATTTTTTCTTAGGGAAGTTTCCATTTTTCTCCTTAACAGTTTATTGGTTGCCTCAGTCTTAACCACAAAGTGTGGCAATGTGTATTAAGTATATTGTATGCCCTTATTCTCTAAATACAGTATTCATTTTGGTTTACCAACTTTTTTCCAAGGAATTGTCAAGAAGCATTTCATCAGAGCTTTTCATAGTATTGATTTATTTTTCAGTTGCTCCTACTAAAGGAAAAAAAAAGGGCAATTCAGCAAAAGCTATTTTTTGTTAGCCTTATCTGATAAGCTTGATTGACTTTACAAAGCAGTGAATAAAGTCATTCTGTTTGCACTTATTAAAATCATTGCAACATATTTATACATAACAGTTTGATTTTCAACAAAATTACAGTATCAGTTAATAACAAAGATAACACCAGGAGAGAACCTTTGGTACTTAAATGTCCAGAATGAGGAAGTGTCCTGTGATTTTTCAACAATAAATTTGATTTCTAGAGCTTTGAGATTTGGTTTTTGGCTAAAGGCATGTTCTTGATAACTTGAAATTTTTAGAGTTTAGACTTTGTTCAGTAGTTTTTCCCAGGTTGGCTGACTTTGATCATTTTTTCTTCTTAGTTTCAAATCTTAAACATAGCCCCATAGCTTCTTGAGATGTAACAGAAGTATGAATTTTTATCAGCAAGTGTTCATTATTTTTCTACTCTTCAGATAGTGGCAGTAAAAATAAAAGCATAAGGGAGTAACACACTTTAAAATGTGATGTTTTGAGAGTTCAGAGAGGAGTTCACTATCATTTATTGCTTATTGACTTACTTCTATCTTGAAAAATTATTATTTCTATGAATAACATTTTTCTTTATTTCTGTAATTGTCTAAAATTGGCTTTGAGGATGTTCAGTTCAGTTCAGTCACTCAGTCGTGTCCAACTCTTTGCAACCCCATGGACTGCAACACGCCAGACCTCCCTGTCCATCACCAATTCCCAGAGTTTACTCAAACTCACGTCCATTGGGTCGGTGATGCCATCCAACCATCTCATCCTCTGTCGACCCCTTCTCCTCCTGCCTTCAATCTTTCCCAGCATCAGGATCTTTTCAAATGAGTTAGCTCTTCGCATCAGGTGGCCTAAGTATTGGAGTTTCAGCTTCAGCATCAGTCCTTCCAATGAATATTAAGGAGTAATTTCCTTCAGGATGGACTGGTTGGATGTCCTTGCAGTCCAAGGGACTCTCAAGAGTCTTCTCCAACACCACAGTTCAAATCATATAAAAAACAATCATTTTTCTAGTCTTCATAGAATCTTTCATAATTAGAATGGCATGAGAAAAGCTTAGGAATAAACTATCTCTTGATTTTGTTAGAACTCAGTGGAGCTATTTTATACTGAATTCCTAGGCAAAGAGAGGTGCTTAGTGATAGGTTCATTTCATTCAGTAAAGACATTTAGCTAGTTCATTTATATCATCTAAAACTGACAGCAGCAATTCCTAAAATATTGTCAAGAATTCTTTTTTTTTTTTGTAATCCAAATGTTTGCATTACCAAAATTCACAGTAGTCTGAAAGGTATAACCTCTATTCTGACATGCCAACTTTGAAAGAATAAATGTCGTCATTCTCCACGTTGTAAGTACAGTGCCTAAGCTTGGCAGGTTAGAGGCACACACAGAAATAAGGATGTTGTTGGACAGGTAAATCCCTTAAGCAAGGCTGGAACATGCCAGTTCTTCTGCCTACATGGTAGTAATCTTATTTTGTTCCTTTTAAAAATATCAAGGACAGTACTTGTTTTGTCATTTACACGAGAACAAACTGTAAGTATTAACTTGTATGTTAGTAAACAGGCTATTTAACAATTCTCCTGGAAGAGAAAGTCACACATCCATCCTAAAAAGAGAAAGGAAAAATGCATAGTATATGTAAAGTTTAAGATGTTAAAATGATTTAACATTTCAGGGATAGCTATCTTATTATCTATTTCAACATGTGACATAGATAAATGATCATTTTTCATGTTTCTAACACTGTACTATATTATTTTCAGAATTTAATTTTAGAACTTAGGAGGATTAACATTTTTAGTCTTTTAGATGTTTAACAATATTTATTGTAATGTTTTATTTGAAAGGTTATGCATTTCCTTGAATGTGTGATTTTTCTTAAAGGCCAAAAAAATTTCTAGTTTTGTTCTGTAAAGTCAAAGTGTAGAGTCAAGAAACTATATATATATTGTGTGATTCCCTTTATATGAGATAGCCAGAAAAGGCAAATTTTTAGAAACAGAGGTAGATTTGTGATTGTCTAGGGGTTGGGAGCCAGGAGGGGACTGTGAATGTATAGGAGATTAGCTATACATGCCTGAGGGACCTTATTTAAGGCAGTGAAAATGTTCTGAAACTCTTTTATGGTGATAGCTATACCACTTAGTAAAATTACTAAAAATCATTGAACTGTGTACTTGAAAAGGTAGATTTTATGATATGTAAAATACACCGCGGTAACATTGTTTTGAAAAATACAAATACAGAAAAAAATTGGAGTGAGGAGAAGTGGATGTTTTAACAAGAAATGAAACACATGAAAAGATGCTCAGTGTTGCTCATTTTTAGAGAGAAATACAAAACAAAACTACGATGAGGTATCATTGCACACTGGTCAGAATGGCCATCATCAAAAAGTCTACAAACAATAAATGCTGAAGAGGCTGTGGAGAAAAGGGAACCCTCTAATACTGTTAGTCGGAATGCAAATTGATACAGCCACTATGGAGAACAGTATGGCAATTACTTAAAAAACTAGGAATAAAACTGCCATATGATCCAGCAATCCTACTACTGGGCATATACCCGAGGAAACCATAAATGAAATGACCTGGGTTTGATTCTGCTTCACTGAAATCCCAGAGGCAATTCTGTCAGCCCAGGAACCCAACAGAAGAATGTGTTTACCTGCCAAAACCAGTCTATAAAGACCAGAAGACATGTTTGCTCCTTCAAATGCACAGATACCAATACATGGCTACACAGATCTCGGAGAATCAGGCAAACATGATATCACAAATGGAAACTAGTAAAGCCCCAATAACCAAACCAAATAAATGGAAATAGACAAGTTTTCTAAAAAGAATTTTTAAAATTATGTTTTAAAAGCTTATTGAGATACAAGAGAACATTGATAGACAACTAAATAAAATTAAAAAAATAGTACTTAATAGATCAAGGAGTATAATAAAGAAATAGAAACCATGAAAGGAGTCAAACAGAAATCCTGGAGCTGAAGACGACAATAACAGAACTAAAAATTTGATAGAGAGCTTCAACAGTGCAGACTTGATTGTGAAGAATAAAGAATCAGCCAACTTGGAAATAGGTTATTTAGCTTTAGTTGTAGTAACAACAACAACAAAAAAGAATGCAAAAGAGTGACAAAATCATGCAAGACCTAGAGAACACCATTAAGCAAATGAATATACATGACTTAGAAGTCCAAACAGGAGAAAGAGAAAGAAAGAAAAAAACTTATTTTAAAAATAATGGCTGAAAATTTCCTGAATCTTAAAAAGGATATGGATATCCAGATGAAGCTAAAAGGACCCCGAACAAGGTTACTCTGGAACGTGTTATACAAATTGTCAAAAGTTAAAAGCCGAAAGAGACTCTTGAAAGGAGTATGACAGAAAACAACTCAACACATACAAAGCAACCCCATAAGGCTATAAGTGGATTTTTTGGCATGACCCTTATAGGCTGGGAGGGAATGGGATGATACATTCTTCTTGTGAAAGAAAAATTTGCCAACCAGGAATACTCTGTCTAACAAAACTGTCCTTCATAAAAAGGGT
Source organism: Giraffa tippelskirchi (assembly GCF_054371585.1). Lineage (NCBI taxonomy): Eukaryota > Metazoa > Chordata > Mammalia > Artiodactyla > Giraffidae > Giraffa > Giraffa tippelskirchi. The sequence goes on along the minus strand of NC_137275.1, from coordinate 74,901,176 downwards.
TAAAATATTCAGTTATAAGATTAGTAAGTTCTGGGCATCTAATGCTCTGCATGATGATAATAGTTAACAGTACTGTATTGTATACTTGAAATTTGCTAAGAGAGTCAATCTTAACTGGTCTCACCAGAAAAACTAAATTGTAGCCATGAGATGATGGATATGTTAATTTGCCTGTTTGCAGTAATCAGCTTACAATGTATACATATATCAAATCATCACACTTATATACCTTAAAGATATACAATTTGTATTTGTCAATTATACCTCAGTAATGTTAGAAAAAATTACATAGCATGCATGTAATATTTTGGTCTACGTTTCAGTTTTGTCAGGTGACCCTGTAAAAATATTTCAGATCTGAAAAGTAACCTTGGATGAAGAAACCATGATTCTGAAAAGGTGTTCGTTTAACAGATATTTATTGAGTTCTGTGAATTATTGAAGATCACCTAGTTAGTTGACAGGCTGAGATTAATATATGTCTTCTGATTGTTTTGCAGTTATTTCCCGCCTATCTTCTACCTTGATTTACTTCACCTTTCATGTCTTTATACTTCTCTCTTCAACCTGATTGTGACTTTCTGAATTAGAGGGACTGAGTCTTATTAGTTGTGTTGTTATTTTTTTTTTGTATTCATGATAGTACCTACTAGTCATACACTTAGCCAATCCTGCCATAGTCATTATTCTTGTAATATTATTACAGGTGCTCAATATGAATTTAAATTCTACTATATTTATCTTGACCGACTTAAACTTCTCTGAGATTGAGGTCTGATTCTAAAATGGCAGAATTTTATGTGTCAATTCCCTTTCTTGTGGTCCTTGGAAAGTGTTCCTTTGGAAAGGTTCCCAAGGGAACCCTGTACTGTCCACTCTTGAAGATGCCACAGAATCCCAGACAGCTGTCCTCTCTCATCATCTTCACTAACTCTCTGTGCCGTCTTCCTGTGGGATGGGTCTCTGGCCCTGATGTGGCATTTCTGTCAGTGATGGGCTGCTTATTTATGTAGAAGTTCATTGTTTTGTGAGGCTTGTTACCTCTGTGTGCAGCTCTCCGCCTTTGTGGCAGAAATTGTGTCTTGTGATGTTTGCTAAATGATTCTTCATATTTTAGTCCCATTACAATAGTAGATTTCATAAGATGCAGATGTCTAATGATTAATAATGAATCAGTATTCAACACTATTAGCTGTACCCATTGTCCTTCAAGATATCTAATCTATTAATTCTGGCAGTTAGCTATGACTTTCTTCATTTCGGAAGTCCAGCCAGTCCCAGAAAGCAGCCATAATTATCCTGTGTTTGTACTTCATAAAGGGCACTCCAGCTACTTCCTGAACGTCTATCTGTTCCCTGGAATGTTGCACTCTCTGCTACTTGGAAAAAATGCTTCAAAATTTTTAACTGACTAGTAAGACTAAAATAAAATTAGGATTCTTAGCTACAAGATTCATAACCATATCATGTACAGTGTAATTTGGAAAACTACCAAATATAAATGTGCTGCTGACGCTGCAAGGTTTCCCGCGATAAGTCCCGTATGAGGAAAGGGAAGTCTAGAAACCACTTTGTGAAAAGCATAGTGGTGAGCCTAACCACACAGTTCACTTACAGAGTTACTATTTTCTGAAGTATTCAGACTCCCTGGCCTTCATAACAAAGATTTATAGAAAAGTAGGTTTGAAATGTCAAAAAGGTCCCAAGCTGTATTAGAAACAAATATCTAACTCTATTTCTAAAGATAGTTTCCTATTCTTCACCGCCACTAGCTCCCATGATAAATATTCCAGGGTCATCTTAGATAAACGCTCTCATATACATTGAATAACTATTAAACATATTTCTAGTATTTTTAATCTCCTTTTTTCCTATAATTTAAAATGAAAGACTCTAATACTTCCCTAGTTAGTTTGATGATTAAAAAAAGCAATTGATCCATTCACCAAGTCTGCCACTCAATACAGTTGCTCTATTCAAATTTTTGCATTCACTAGAATGCAAATTTCAATTTGAATTTCTTTTTTTTATAAACTCTATTTATAGTACGAGTGGTTGGTGAAAGGGAAGGTAAGTAATGGTAAAGAAATTGATTATGATGTTTGCAGATCATTCCCAGGAACATGTAAATCATCAGAGTATATCAGGATTGCTGTGGTCTTAGTTGAAATTATTTTAGTAATTCAAAGTCAACAAACTCTTAGTGGGCACATTCTTTGTACTGCACATTTTGCACTGGGACCTAAGAAGTCAGAGAGAACTAGGGAACAGTCTCTAATCTTCAGGGGTCTCCTAGTCCATTAAGTGAGGCAAACTTATATGTGCTTAGAAGGCAATAGCACCCCACTCCAGTACTCTTGCCTGGGAAACCCCATGGATGGAGGAGCCTGGTAGGCTACAGCCCATGGGGTCGCGAAGAGTCAGACACGACTGAGCGACTTCACTTTCACTTTTCACTTTCATGCACTGGAGAAGGAAATGGTAACCCACTCCAATATTCTTGCCTGGAGAATCCCAAGGACGAAGGAGCCTGGTGAGCTGCCGTCTATGGGGTCCCACAGAGTCGGACACGACTAAAGCAACTTAACAGCAGCAGCAACAATGGTATGAAATGCAAAAGGTTTAAAACTGACATATAGATATGTTATAAAAGCAAAGAGGACTTATCATAGAATAAATGTCGTATCATTCAAGGCCTTTTAGAAATCTGGCTCATCCTATCTTCTTGACTTACTCTTTAACAGTTCTTTATTCTACTAAACCCAGGTTACATTCAGTTCAGTTCAGTTAAGAAGCGCAGTCGTGTCCGACTCTTTGCAACCCCATGAACTGCTGCATGCCAGGCCTCCCTGTCCATCACCAACTCCCGGAGTCCACCCAAAACCATGTCCATCGAGTCGGTGATGCCATCCAACCATCTCATCCTCTGTCGTCCCCTTCTCCTCCTGCCCCCAATCCTTCCCAGCATTAGGGTCTTTTCCAATGAGTCAACTCTTCGCATGAGGTGGCCAAAGTATTGGAGTTTCAGCTTCAACATCAGTCCTTCCAATGAACATCCAGGGCTGATTTCTTTTAGGATGGACTGGTTAGATCTCCTTGCAGTCCAAGGGACTCTCAAGAGTCTTGTCCAACACCACAATTCAAAAGCATCAATTCTTCTGTGCTCAGCTTTCTTTATAAACCAACTCTCACATCCATACATGACCACTGGAAAAACCATAGCCTTGACTAGATGGACCTTTGTTGGCAAAGTAATGTCTCTGCTTTTTAATATGCTGTCTAGGTTGGTCATAACTTTCTTTCCAAGGAGTAAGCGTCTTTTAATTTCATGGCTGCAATCACCATCTACAGTGATTTTGGAGCCCAAAAAAATAAAGTCAGCCACTGTTTCCCCATCTATCTGCCATAAAGTGATGGGACCGGATGCCATGATCTTAGTTTTCTGAATGTTGAGCTTTCAGCCAACTTTTTCACTCTCCTCTTTCACTTTCATCAAGAGGCTCTTTAGTTCTTCTTCACTTTCTGCCATAATGGTGATGCCATCTGCATATCTGAGGTTATTGATATTTCTCCCGGCAATCTTGATTCCAGCTTGTGCTTCCTCCAGCCCAGCATTTCTCATGATGTTCTCTGCATATAAGTTAAATAAGCAGGGTGACAATGTACAGCCTTGATGTACTCCTTTTCCTATTTGGAACCAGTCTATTGTTCCATGTCCAGTTCTAACTGTTGTTTCATACCTGCATACAGGATTCTCAAGAGGCAGGCCAGGTGGTCTGGTATTCCCATCTCCTTCAGAATTTTCCACAGTTTATTGTGATCCACACAGTCAAAGGCTTTGGCATAGTCAATAAAGCAGAAATAGATGTTTTTCTGGAACTCTCTTGCTTTTTCGATGATCCAGCAGATGTTTGTAATTTGATGTCTGGTTCCTCTGCCTTTTCTAAAACCAGCTTGAACATCTGGAAGTTCACGGTTCACATATTGCTGAAGCCTGGCTTGGAGAATTTTGAGCATTACTTTACTAGTGTGTGAGATGAGTGCAATTGTGCAGTAGTTTGAGCATTCTTTGGCATTGCCTTTCTTTGGGATTGGAATGAAAACTGACCTTTTCCAGTCCTGTGGCCACTGCTGAGTTTTCCAAATTTGCTGGCATATTGAGTGCAGCACTTTCACAGCATCATCTTTCAGGATTTGAAATAGCTCAACTGGAATTCCATCACCTCCACTAGCTTTGTTCATAGTGATGCTTCCTAAGGCCCACTTGACTTCGTATTCCAGGATGTCTGGCTCTAGGTGAGTGATCACACCATCGTGATTATCTGGGTCGTGAAGATCTTTTTTGTACAGTTCTTCTGTGTATTCCTGCCACCTCTTCTTAATATCTTCTGCTTCTGTTAGGTCCCTACCATTTCAGTCCTTTATTGAGCCCATCTTTGCATAAAATGTCCCCTTGATATCTCTAATTTTCTTGAAGAGATCTCTAGTCTTTCCCAATCTGTTGTTTTCCTCTATTTCTTTGCCTGATCGCTGAGGAAGGCTTTTTTATCTCTCCTTGCTATTCTTTGGAACTCTGTATTCAAATGGGTATATCTTTCCTTTTCTCCTTTACTTTTCACTTCCTTTCTTTTCACAGCTATTTGTAAGGCCTCCTCAGACAGCCATTTTGCTTTTTTGTGTTTTTTTCGATGGGGATGGTCTTGATCCCTGTCTCCTGTACAATGTCATGAACCTCCATCCATAGTTTATCAGGTATTCTGTCTATCAGATCTAGTGCCTTAAATCTATTTCTCCCTTCCACTGTATAGTCATAAGGGATTTGATTTAGGTCATACCTGAATGGTCTAGTGGTTTTCTCCACTTTCTTCAATTTCAGTCTGAATTTGGCAATAAGGAGTTCATGATCTGAGCCACAGTCTGCTCCTGGTCTTGTTTTTGCTGACTGTGTAGAGCGTCTCCATCTTTGGCTGCAAAGAATATAATCAATCTGATTTCAGTGTTGACCATCTGGTGATGTCCATGTGTAGAGTCTTCTCATGTGTTGTTGGAAGAGGGTGTTTGCTATGACCAGTGTGTTCTCTTGGCAGAACTCTATTAGCCTTTGCTCTGCTTCATTCTGTACTCCAAGGCCAAATTTGCTTGTTACTCCAGATGTTTCTTGATTCCCTACTTTTACATTCCAGTCCCCTTTAATGAAAAGGACAACTTTTGGGGTGTTAATTCTAGGAGGTCTTGTAGGTCTTCATAGAACTCTTCAACTTCAGCTTCTTCAGCATTACTGGTCGGGGCATAGACTTGGATTATTGTGATAGTGAATGGTTTGCCTTGGAAACAATCAGAGATCATTCTGTCGTTTTTGAGATTGCATCCAAGTACTCATTTCGGACTCTTTTGTTGACCGTGATGTCTTCTCCATTTCTTCTAAGGGATTCCTGCCCACAGTAGTAGATATAATGGTCATCTGAGTTAAATTCACCCATTCCAGTCCATCTTAGTTCACTGATTCCTAGAATGTCGACGTTCACTCTTGCCATCTCCTGTTTGACCACTTCCAATTTGCCTTGATTCATGGACCTATCCTCCCAGGTTCCTATGCAATATTGCTCTTAACAGCATCAAACCTTGCTTCTATCACCAGTCCCATCCACAACTGGGTGTTGTTTTTGTTTTGGCTCCATCCCTTCATTCTTTCTGGAGTTATTTCTCCACTGATCTCCAGTAGCATATTGGGCACCTACCAACCTGGGGACTTCATCTTTCAGTGTCCTATCTTTTTGCCTTTTCATATTGTTCATGGGGTTCTCAAAGCAAGAATACTGAAGTGGTTTGCCATTCCCTTCTCCAGTGGACCACATTGCAACCACATTATTCATATATCCCAGTGGTTCCACACATTTGTGTCTTTCTTAATTTGTTCTCTTTATCTGGAGTGTCCTTATTCCACTCTGTCAGTGGTCAATTTTCATCTCCTCTAGGAAGCTCCCATTAACTCTTGCCATTTCGTATAAGTAGAATCACAGAATACGTGCCCTTTTGGATCTACCTTCTTTCACTTATCATATGCTTTAGAGGTTCATTTATATGAATGAAGTATCAGTATGTCATTCCTTTTATGACTTGAATAATATCCCATTGTATTAATATGTGTACACCACATTTTTAATTCATCAGTTGATGAACATTTGGGTTGCTTTTACTTTGGGCCTATTACAAATAATGCTAGTGTAAATATTTGTGTGCAGCTCTTTCTCTGGACATATTTTCAGTTCTCTTGAGTATATGCCTAGGGATGGAATTTCTGGATCATATGGTAAGTCTGTTTGATTTCTTGAAGAACTGATAAGTTGTTTCTCAAAGTGACTGCTTCATTTGGCATTCCCATTGGCAATGTATGTTGTTTCCAGTTTCTTGCTATCCTTACGAACACCTGTAATTGTCTTTTTATTGTAATCATTCTGATGGGTGTGGAACAGTCTCTCATTGTGGTTTTGATTTGTGTTTCCCTAATGACTAATGATGTTGAGCACATTTTCATGTGTTTGTTAGCCATTTGTATATCTTCTTTGGAGAAATGTCCATTCAAATTCCTTGTCCATTTTTAAAAATTGGGTTATTTGTCATTTTATTGAGTTGGAAGAATTCTCTGTATGTTCTGAATACTATCCTTTATCAGATATATGATTTTCAAATATTTTCTCATTCTGTGGGTTGTATTTTCACTTTTTTGATAGTATCATTTGAAGGACAAAAGTTTTTTTTTGTTTTTATTGTCCAGTTAATCTGTTTTTTCTTTTGTTGTTTATGATTTTTATGTCCTATGCAAGAAACCTTTGCCTAATCCAAAAGCAAAGATTTACATCTATGATTTCTTCTAAGAGTTGTATAGTTTTGCTCTTATATTTAGGTATTTCATTCCTTTTGAGTTAATTGTTAGATACAGTGTGAAGCACAGGTCCAGTTTCATTATTTCGCATGTGGATATTAGTTTGCCCCACCACCGTTTGTTGAAAAGATTATTCCTTTCCCATTAAATTGTCTTTTTGGTTTCTTTGTCAAACATCTAAGTCTGATGTTAGAATAACAAAAACAAAGCTAAAGATAGTAGCTCTTCTCTCACCACATTTGTTTTCTGAAAACATGAACTTCGCTTTAGTAGAGAAATAAGCATGGCTTAGATTTATAAAATATTGTACACAATCCAAAGATTTTGTCCTATTTCACACAGCAATTAAGAAAGACTGTTACCTCCTGCCTCCCAAATCTACCAGTGTACCCATAGCTGTACCCTTACACTCTGCCTTCTCTTCTTTCTCAGTGGGTGAACTGAACTTGTACCTCTCTGGGGTCAACCTTTGTGCTGGTACTCTGAACCCCAATCTCTCTCACTCACTCAAGGACTAAGTTAGAATAATCACTTCCTTTCTCTATGACATCAATTTCACCTTTCCAGAGTTTTCCCATCAGCATAGAAGCATTTAATAATAGCTCTCAGTATTTTTTAATCCTCCCTAGAAACAATATCCCTCTTCATTTTTAGAGCTCTGGTAAAGGATTATATGTACTTGCTGTCTCCATAGCCTTTCCTCCCATTTCTTTCTTCAACCCACACACCACTGAAATTGTGCTTGTCAGGAACACCAGCAACCTCCATCTTGCCAAATCCAAAGGTCAGTCTACTGTTCTCATTTTACTCTCGTCTCTCAGCAGGATTTGACCGAACTAATGACTGTTTTGAAGCACTTTATTCACTTCGCTTCTGCAGTACTACACTGTCCTGATTTTCCTCTGATCTTATTAGACACCCTTTATTAGTCCTATTTGCAAAATCTGTGTTTTCCAGACCTCTCAAAGTTGGAACATGGAAAGGCTCAGTCCTATGACCTCTTCTCAAGCTGTGCTCATCGTGGGTACATTCATCCAGGTCCACAGTTTTGAATACCATCTTTAGGCCTATGACCTCCAAAATTATACTTCCAGCTCCAATCTCTCAATATAATTATATTCCAAATTATTATATCCAGTTGGTAGGACAAGCTACTTAGCCTTGGGGTACCCCCCAATGCAAAACGAAAATGTGGAACCCTTTGTTAAAAATTGAAAATTTTAAGATGGCAGCAGCAGAGCATAAAACCAGATATGGGGCTTTGTGCGCATGGTCCATGAGAAACTGCATATTTCATATGCCCATGAGGTCAGCCCTGCCTATTGGCTATCTGATAAATGTATTTGGATATTGAATGAGCATACCACACTCAATCTATATAAAGCAAAACTCCTCATTTACACTTCTGCCTAAAAAAAGACAATCTCATTTCTACCCAGGTTTTCCCCCATCTTAATAATTTGTACCATTCACCCAGTTGTGATCAGTCACTTCAGTCACGTCCAACTCTTTGCGATCCCATAACCTGTAGCCCACCAGGCTCCTCTGACCATGGGATTTTCCAGACAAGAATACTGGAGTGGATTGCCGTTTCTTTTTCCAGGGGATCTTCCCGACCCAGGGGTCAAACCTGTGTCTCTTTTGTCTCCTGCATTGGTAGGAAGGCTCTTTACCACTAGCGCCACCTGGGAAGCCCTGCTAAATGCATGGTAGACTTTAAAATTATTGTTTAATCGCTAAGTTGTATCCGACTCTTTGTGACCCTATGGACTATAGCCTGCTGGCTTCCTCTGTCCATGGGATTACCCAGGCAAGAACAGTGAAGTGGGTTGCCATTTATTTCCTTCTCCAATTCACCCAGTTACTGAGGCCAAAAATTTGTTACTCCTCTATTTTTTTCAACCAATTCATCAGCAAGTTCTGTTGGCTCTACCTTTGAGATACATGCTCAAACATCTGGCATCTAAATTTTCAGTCTCAAATCATCATCTCACAGATAATTTTTCATTACAAGGATAAAACATTCTTTTACAGTGGAAAAATCTAGCAATCACTACTTGAATCAAGTGATTAAACTTATCATTGTGGATAGAAATATAAGAAGCATAAAAATATTTTTGAGGAGTAGAAATATTATAGAAATATTTTACTGGTTATTAAGTGAAATGTAATGTTATAAAACAGTACATACTGCATAATCCTGTATCTTATTGTAAAATATGCGTAAAATTTACCATTTCATCCATTTTTACATATATAGTTTGCTCGCATTAAATACTTCACATTGTCCCATCTTTATGTAATTATAAAAATTATATCTAAATAGAGAAAAATGAAAGGACACAGAATCATATTAAATACTGGTTATGTAAGTAATGGGATTGTGTTTGACTTTTATATTCTTTTTTCTCTATTTTCTAAATTTTCTGTGTGAGTTTAGATTATATAATTTGCAATAAGAAATAATGTCTGTTATATTTTAAATAAAGGATGACAAATGTTTCAAGAGAGATACAGTAATTGTTAGATTTTCAGTTCAGTTCAGTCGCTCAGTTGTGTCCGACTCTTTGCGACCCCATGAATTGCAGCACGCCAGGCCTCTCTGTCCATCACCAACTCCCGGAGTCTACCCAAACCCATGTCCATCGAGTCAGTGATGCCATCCAACCATCTCATCCTGTGTCGTCCCCTTCTCCTCCCACCCCCAATCCTACCCAGCATTAGGGTCTTTTCCAATGAGTCAACTCTTTGCATGAGGTGGCCAAAGTTTTGGAGTTTCAGCTTCAGCTTCAGTCCTTCCACTGAACACCCAGGAATGATCTCCTTTAGGATGGACTGGTTGGATCTCCTTACATTCCAAGGGACTCTCAAGAGTCTTTTCCAACACCACAATTCAAACGCATCATTTCTTTGGCACTCAGCCTTCTTTATGGTCCAACTCTCACATCCATACATGACTACTGGAAAAACCACACCTTTGACTAGACAGACCTTTGTCGGCAAAGTAATGTCTCTGCTTTTTAATATGCAGTCTAGGTTGGTCATAGCTTTTCTTCCAAGGAGCAGCCATCTTTTAATTTCGTGGCTGCAGTCACCATCTGCAGTGATGTTGGAGCCCCAAGAAATAAAGTCTCTCACTGTTTTCATTGTTTCCCCCTCTATTTGCTGTGAAGTGATGGGACCAGATGCCATGATCTTCGTTTTTTGAATGTTGATTTTTAAGCCAGCTTTTTTATTCTCCTCTTTCACTTTCAGGACTTCCCTGGTGCCTCAGACAGTAAAGCATCTGCCTGCAACGTGGAGACCCAGGTTCAATCGCTGGGTCAGGAAGATCCCCTGGAGAAGGAAATGGCAACCCACTCCAATACTCTTGCTTGGAAAATTCCATGGATGGAGGAGCCTGGTAGGCTACAGTCCATGGGGTCGCAAAGAGTCGGACACAACTGAGTAACTTCACTTTCACTTTCACTTTCATCAAGAGGCTCTTCAATTCTTCTTTACTTTCTGCCATAAGGGTGGTGTCATCTGCGTATCTGAGGTTATTGATATTTCTCCTAGCAGTCTTGATTCCAGTTTGTGCTTCATCCAGTCCAGCATTTCGTGTGATGTACTCTGCATATAAGTTAAATAAGCAGGGTGACAATATACAGCCTTGACGTACTCCTTTCCCAATTTGGAACCAGTCCGTTGTTCCATGTCCAGTTCTAACTGTTGCTTCTTGACCTGCATACAGATTTATCAGGAGGCAGGTAAGGTCATCTGGTATTCCCATCTCTTGAAGAATTTTCCACAGTTCGTGTGTGTGAGTAGAATTTCAGTTTTACTTTGTTAAGCTATGAAAAGCAGTTAAAGCTTTTTGATATTACAGTAGTGTTTTGGGAAGATCAGTTCTGTATAATCTGTATTTATCGTGGAAAAGACCAAAATCCATAACTTACTGTGAAAGCTATCATCCAGAGGCCCTGTGTGTGTGTATGTGTGTTTAGGCAGTCAGTTGTGTCTGACTCTTTGCAGCCCCGTAGACTATAGCCTGCCAGGCTATAGTTCATGGGATTTTACAGGCAAGAATTTTGAAGCAAGTTGCCATTTCCTACTCCAGTGGATTTTCCCAACCCAAGGGATTGAACAGGATTGAACCTGTGTCTCTGGCATCTCCTGCACCGGCAGGCAGATTCTTTACTACTAGCACCACCTGGAAAGCCCTCATTCAGAAATTAAGTAATAAAAATTTTAACTATGGGGAGGGGTAAGGAGCATGGAAAAGAACAGGTGATGGTAGTGAACTCACCAAAAATGAGAGAGGCAATATTATCTCATTTGAGCTTCTCTTTGTAACAGAGTATCCATTCAGTTATCATTTGGTTTGGCCAAACTCTACCATTTATCTGTTTCATATAGAGTGATTTGAAGTCTAGGCTAATATTTCTAGAGGTGCTCATATTTGTCCAAACGTATTTTACTAGGTTGTTTCCAGACTTTTCAAATTGGATTATTTTACAATTTAGAGTTGTCTTCCTGAAGCAACATTTTGGAAACCTATTATGGAATTAGAACTCACTTTTCAATGCATTTTTTGTTTTTAAATAATGAATTAACTGCATTGCCTATTTGGAGGAGACCGTTGCTTTTATTAACTTTATGTATTTATTTATAGGTCCTAATTTATTTGAAGTTTCTTTGTCCGACTCTATATCTCCATACTAAAATTCAATGAGGAAAAAGTTTTTGGATTCATTAATGAATTCTAATAATGCTCTACACATGAATAGCACTAGAAAAAGAAGATATATATGCAATTATTTAATGCAGTGGGTCAGTTCTCTGAAGTGTTGAATTTAAAATAATTTTTTAAAATCAGATCCTTTAAAATGCTCTAGGGATGTTGACACTTTAGGGCACCACTACTGTGATTTTTTTTTTTTTTTTTTTTTATTGAGGTATGGTTGATTTACAGTGTTATACAGTTCAAGTGTACAATATACCAATTCACATCTTTATAGATTATTCTCCATTTAAAGTTATTGTAAAATAGTGGCTATATTCCCTGTGCTGTATAATGTTTCCTTATAACTTATTTTATACATAACAGTTTGTGCCTCTTAATCCCCTACTCCTATTTTGCCCTTCCCCCCTTTCGTCTCCCCACATGTAACCACTAATTTGTTCTCTGTATCTGTGAATCTGTTTCTCTTTTGTTATATTAATTTGCTTTATTTGTGTGATTTTTTTTTAATGTGACCTATTATTGGTAATACAAATGATCACTATTTCCTCTTATTTTCTTTCTTAATATATTTTCATTTATCCATTCATTAATTGCTTGAAAGCAAAGCATTCCACTTTATGATAAAAATAAATTAATTTTACCAGCTAATGTATTGCCATTGAGAGATTTTGTGCTCATGCTCAGTATTTTATGTCTCGGAAAGATGAAGAGTTTATGTCTGAGGAATACAGAATCAGCAGTGATTACCAATCAGTTACCATATCACAGTAAATAATTTTGGCATTTCTCAAAGAGAGCCCCACTGAAGTCTGCTTCTCCTCTGCAGGAAATACTGTTTAACAGGGTGAACGGTCACTGGGACAGTCTCAGGCAGCTGATCTCAGGTGTGGTAGCAGCTGTTGTGTGGGGCATGACTTATTTTGTGAGAACAGAAATGCTATTATCTGGGCTCCCGAGGGAGATTTGGAGAAAGTCATGCCCAGGGAGTCCCATTCCAGGAAAATGTGCTCAAGCACTTATTTATTGGCAGTGGTCACTAACTGAGACTCCATCTGGCAAAAATGTGGATTTTTCCCTGTCCCAGAAAGTTGGAGAACAATTATGTAAGTTGTTTCAAAGAATTTATTTTTAACCACTTTTTATGAAGAGATTGCAGTCTCTCTGTTAGAAGAAATTCGCTTTTTTAAAGAAGAAATAGAGCTTCTGTATGAATTTCTATATAACTGTGTATTTATGTACCATAGATTGCAATTGTCTTTTTTATTTTAATTTTTATACAATTTTAATGTTTGTACTCCATTTTCAGTTTTTATGCAATATTGGCTATATTCCCCATGAGTAGGTACTGTAATTACTTGTCTTTTGATTTGACATTCTTTCTGGTGAAAGTTTTGATGCTTGTATGGGGAATGCTGGAACCAGTTAGTGAAGTCAAAGTGTCAGTGGGGTGGAAAGGGGAACCCTGAGTGGTGCCTCTCCAGCTGTGGAGGCCTTTCAGCTTTGCCTCACTGTTTGCAGCCTTGTCCTCTACCCCCTATGGCAGCTCTACAGGAGTCTAAAACCCGAATAAGTGAACTGTGTGTGCCACTGTAGGCTCCACCAAGGCCAGTCAGGTGTGTTTTAATGAAATAACTCCATACACCATTTTAAAAGCAAGATCTATCATTAGAATTAAAAAGGTGTGTCTTTGGAAAAAGGGGCTTCCCCTATGGCTCTGTAGTAAAGAATCCATCTGCAGTGCAGGAGACCTAGGTTCGATTCTTGGGTCAGGAAGATCCCCTAGAAGAGGAAATGGTGACCCACTCCAGTATTCTTGCCTGGAGAATTCCATGGACAGAGGAGCCTGGCTGGCTATAGCCCATAGGGCTGCAAAGAGTCGGACACAACTGAAGCGACTTAGCATGCAACTTGTCTTTGAAAAAACAATTACATAATTTCTATCCCTGTGGGATTTTTTTCCAGCAATCTTTAATTATATACTAAACAATTCTAATAAGTAATGAAATATTTTAATTATGTTGATTTTATTAATTATGTTTATTTGGGCCTTAAGTAAAGCAAACATCTTTGTTTCTGCTGTAACTAAAGAAAATTAGTTTACCTAACTAGAAATTCCTTACTCCTATTAGCATGAACCTGTTTTAAATGTCACTGTTTTGCTTTCTAAAATAAATCTTTTATGAGGCTTTATAATCATTCTTTGAGTTAAGAAATGCTGTAGTTTTTTAACATAAAAACAATTGATAGCCTACCTGTCATTTCCATGTATTTATTTCTTAGAGGAATACAATTAAGAATACAATTTAAAACTTGATTTTCCATCTTTTCTGTTTCTTCCTCTTCCCTTCAACACCCCATGCCAACCACTTCCTTTACCTACTACAACACAGCTGTCCTCTACCATTACACAACACACACACACACACACACACACACACTCATACTCTGTTGACTCAGAGTAGCAAAAGAGGTTTGTTCTGGTCCACTGTCTGTCTTTGGTTCAGACAGCCATTATTAGACTATATGCTGTTGCTGCTTAGTCCGACTCTTTTGTGACCCCAGGTACTGTAGCCCTCCAGGCTCCTCTGTCCATGGGATTTCCCAGACAAAGATACTGGAGTAGGTTTCTATTTCCTTCTGCAAGGGATCTTCCCAACTCAGGGATTAAACCTGCATCTCCTGCATTGCACGAGGATTCTTTACCATCAGCCACCTGGGAAGCCCTTATTTAATACATTTGCACTCATCTAAATATAAAACTCAGACCAAAAGAAAGGATTCTTTCTTTCCTGTAATCAGTTGATAATGTGTGTTATTGATGAGTAAATATAATGCCTATTCATCTTTGAAAGCTTTCATATCATGGAAATGCTGTGGCATTCAGATGCCAGCTTCATGCCCGCCACTTACTATCTGCATGCTGAAGATAACTTCTTCATTTCCACATCTATTCGAATGAACACAGCATAACTTCTCAGTACATGCTGATTGCTTTCCATGTACCACCCCTTCAGTTTCTTCTCCCTCCTCACCTTTATTTTTGACATTGACTGTGGTTGATAATGATCCTATCTGCTGATGAGCCCTGGACTTCACTAGTCCAATTGCTGGAGAGCAAGTTTAGTCAGAATCCCGTGTAGTGGTACCAGGGTATCTAAATTACATGTGCCCTAAAAATCCTGGCTTCATAATTACAAAAACTCCTGTCAGATTTAGTCATTACCATTTATGAATACTATGTGAGCACCTTGTAGAAGGTTTTGCTCCTTAGTGCAATTTATAAAGATTGATAGAAATATGAGGAAGAAACCTTGCCTGCGAAGCACTTTCTTACCAAACCTGTAAGAAAGAAATTATTTCAACATATTTTTTCTCAGTAAACAAATCAATCTGATATTAAAACAACATATGAGAACAAAATAATGTGGCCAAGAAATGTTCTCAGTTCTTCAGTTGCTTCAAATTGATGTTGAAATTAAAACAAATGAAGCCACATCATTTTTGGAGCAGTTGTTGCTCTTGATATCACAAGTGCAAACAAACCTATTGCCAAACACTTGGAATCTGCTGAAGAAGTTATGTAAGAAAATTAGAAGTCTGCAAGCCAGCTGAAGTGTAGAAAAAGAAATAAGACAGCCTGGGAGAGGTTGGGTGATGTAAAGTGCTTAAAAGATTTTGAAAGTTTTGGATAGAATCTTACTTTACACATCTCTGCAATTGCACATCAGTGTATAACCCCAATAGTTTATTTCTTTAACTAGTTATTGGTTATCATTATCCTTCATTTGAATCTAAAAGAGGTGTCTACTTTATCTCTAACGTAAACCTGGAGAAGGGAATGGCTACCCACTCCAGTATTCTTGCCCAGAGAATTTCATGGACAGAGGAGCCTGGCAGGCTACAGTCCATGGGGTTTCAAAGAGTTGGACATGACTGAGTGACTTACAAAAAACAAACAAAAAACCTAAAATAGGAAATGTTTAAAAAGTAGTGGAAACACTGCTTGATAAGTGAAAATCTAATCAAAGGAGCTATGCTTAGACTCTGAAGAGAGATTGATATATCAGTTCATTCATTCAGCACTATTGGATGTCTGTTCTGTGTAATGGCTACAGGAAAAATACAATTCTTATCTTGGAGAACTTTCTTTCCAATAGAGAAAAAATATTTAAATTCAAATAATAATGAAACCTTGTGGTGGGCAAAAAGATAAATATCATAAGAGATGCAAAGGGCTGTCTGAGTTAAAATGAGTAAGAGATTTGTTTCATCTGGCCTAATTCTGCAAGTGTACAGAATTTTGCCAGGCGAAAATGGCATGGAAAAATAGTCTAGACAAAGGGTAAATGTTTGGCCTAGGTAAGTTCAGAGCAGATTTGAAAATGGTGTCCAGGTAAATCTGGATTGGGTTCCTTAGGCGATATAAGCACAGCTGATCTGGAGGAGAATATTGAGGTTAATCAGCAGTCTTAATCATCTTATTAAAAGAATTGGAGTTCATCTAAGAGGTAGCTGGGAGCTCCTAAAGCTTTTGAGAAGAGCAGTGAGTATCCAGTTTACAACCACAGTAGGAAAGTCACTTTAATAGTGAAATGTATTCACTGGAGATAGAATGAATGGAGGCAAAAAGATCATCTTGAAGGTTATCATGATACTGTAGATGACCAAGACCCACTGAGTAAAGAGGCATGACAGAACAATCACAGATTTGGTTAAGGAGAGGAAAGGGAGGAGTAAAGATGACTCATGCGTTGAGGCTGATTCATAGAGAGAATCATAACATCATTAACAAGAGGGGCCAGGAGGAGGAGAATTTGGGGAATCAGATAATATGAAGCTTTGAATGTGTTGATTAGGGTGATAATACTAATAATTATTGAGCACTTATTTGCCAGGAACTATTTTATGTGTTTTATATGCATGATCTCATTTATTCCTCAGAGCAACTTCAGAGCTTTTAAACAGCTTGCCCAAGTTTATGCTGCCTGTCTGTGGTAGAGCTGGAATCCAATCCCTAGGAGCGTAATTCCAGAGTGCAGTTTATTAAACTCTAATAGAGTGCCTGTATTGAAAGATGTGGGGCTGGAAGATGAGGCAGGAAGGGTGTAAGGGAGGAGGGAAGACAGATGAAATAAAAGGAGGATGGAATAATCAGGACGCTTGGAGAATGCCCAGGAAAGATCACAGAGAACCAAAGACTTTCAGAAAACTGAAGGTGGGTGTTTCTGTAAAAGTTAAGAGGAGGAAGAGATCTAAGGCAAGGCATTTAGATTTAGTGACCAAAAGAGCATTGGTGGCTTCAAAAGCAGTTTCAGAAATGTAGTGAAGTCTCAACTACATCGGTGTGAGGCAGAGGAGTAATTTCTGGGGAAGTGGGAGGAGCAGAACTAGTCTTTGGGGAGCCTGTCAGTGGGAAGGGGAGGGAAATGGCACTGCGTCACCAGAGGGTAGGAGTGCCGAGGAAAAGCTTCCAAGGCTGGGGGCACTTACTAGGGCGTCTGTCGGATTGGGGATAGACTTAAGATGGGGGAGAAGAGAAAATGATGAGATTCAATACATGGATAAGAAGTTTGAGTCCTGTGGGTGAGGATGTGTTCCCCTAGACTAGGAAGACAGAAAGAACCAAGCAAAGTGTGCGTGCGTGCATGGGTGTGTGTGTGTGTGTGTGGATGTGTTCCCCTAGACTAGGAAGAAGTCAAAAAGAACCAAGCAAGGGGTGTGTGTGTGTGTGTGTGAGAGAGAGAGAGAGAGAGAGAAATCAAAGACAGCTACAAGCTTGACACATAGTACTGAGGTTCAGGCCAAAATTAAATAGGACTTTTTAGTCTACCCAGTTGCCAGGGTTCTGTGACTTTCTTTTGCAATGTTTAGCAGCCTGGCAGTAGGTCACCCAGCTGGCAGGATGTATACAGGGTGAAGAAGCAGAGGATGTTAGTGAACCTGTTTTGGAAAAACTAAATGCTAAGGAAAGCCAGCAATGCATCTTTTTTTTAAAGCTGTGTTTGGGTGCAGGTTGTCCTCTGCAGATGTGGACAAACAGTTGGAGCTGAATAGAAAGCTCAGGAGGAGGAGGAGGAGGAATGGGGGAGGCAGCGATATGCTGGTTATGAGAGGTGCACCTTGTAGGGCTTGTGGAGGAAATGTGGTCTGGGAGTCCATGTTTGTGAAACTGGCACTGGCAGGGTTCAGAGAGTGGAGCTTCTGCTACTTGACAATGAAGAATTGACACAAGGATGTGGGACATGGAGTAATAAAGCTATTCCAGTGATCCAGGACTCTGGGTGTGGTTTGAGAGGAGGAGCTGCGGTCCAAGTATAAATTCAAAAATGATCATCTAGTCATGCCCTGAAAATCAGCCAAAAGTGAAAAAGGAGGAATTATTATAAATAAATAATAGAGACTTGAAAGGGCAGATAATTACTGAGTTATAGTGTTAGGTGATTTTCAGAAATGACCACTGACATCTCACTAGTAATATGGCATATTAGAGGGATGTTGACTGGAAGATTTAATTATCAGGAAATGTATGTGGAATCAGATGTTAAAATTTGAATGTTCCTATTCAGTATTTTACATCTAGTATGTATTGAATGTAAATTATTATATGATTTAACATAGTTTTTGTAATGCTGGGTCCTTTATTATTGGTCTCATGTCTCTTTTAGCCATACAGTATTGATGTGTTCATAAAATTAAAAGAGAAGATATTGTTTCTATCACTGGAATTTTAACTATTTCAAAAAATATGTTATCCTATGAAATATTTTAAAAACTCATGTAGAATGGATTAAGCACTGTGCTGTACAGCAGAAATCTGAAGCAGACCTGAGCAATCTTAAAACCAGTTTCTGTTCTGCCACTAACTTTGCATGTGAAGTTTCCAAATTGCTTCATTTTCTAGTACCAAGTTTACTCATCAGTGAAGTGATATCATGATATGTAATTGTGATTTCCTATCTCCTGAAATGAAGTGTTAAGCAAAATGTAGAGATCATTTTTGAAAGGTAAAAAACTTAAGAAATACATAAAACAAGGTTATTGTTACTGGAGAACGATTAGAATTTCTAAATCTAGAATCAAAACACTATACTGATACCTTCAATAAAAGTAAGTTCTGAATTTACTTTAAAACACTTAAAACTTCGATTGTTTTAAATGGCTGATTTTAGTTATTGATTCTCTCATAATATCTGAATATAAGTTTTAGGATGACTAATCCATTGTCATAAATATGATAGAGTATTTAGTCGGACAGTGAATATTTTTATTAGTAGGTATAGCAAAGGAGACTGGATGCTTACAGTAGGGCTTTGTGTTCTAAATTCAGAATTATGAGTGATCTGTAAGAAATCTGGGGAAAACTACAGGGGAGAAGGATACCTTTTTGGTCATACAAGCCCCTTCTGTTTCTGAAAGTTGTGGACTCTGGCCCTCTGCCCTTGTACTAAAAGTGATGCTCTGGGCTTTGTTGTAACTCTCAGCAAGTCCTATGCTGTGACGGAAAGCTTAATAAAATATATTTCTAGATTTGTTCTTGCAGTGTTTGAAACCCATGGATTAGTAGTTATGTTCCTAAAACAACACATTAGTATTCCCCACTGAAGAGGAAAATAAGGGAGTTAGGTAACTAACAGGCATTTAGCAGCCCTTATGAGAAATTGACGGAGAAGGCAATGGCATCCCACTCCAGTACTCTTGCCTGGAGAATCCCATGGATGGAGGAGCCTGGTGGGCTGCAGTCCATGGGGTCACTAGAAGTCAGAGATGACTGAGCGACTTCACTTTCACTTTTCACTTTCATGCATTGGAGAAGGAAATGGCAACCCACTCCAGTGTTCTTGCCTGGAGAATCCCAGGGACGGCGGAGCCTGGTGGGCTGCTGTCTATGGGGTCGCACAGAGTCGGACACGACTGAAGCGACTTAGCAGCAGCAGCATGAGAAATTGATTTGGTGTTACCTGTTAAAAAAAAAAAATAGATCAATAAATAACAAACCTACCCAAAATATGCTGGTGATATTCTTAGAGGAAAATGGGTATTTAAATAAACACATTCAATTTTATAAGGATAAAATGCAGAAATAATATGTTGAAATATTTCCATGGGAAATAGTCACACTGATCCCTTGAGACCCTGAGCAGTCAGTCTTAGGACGTGTGTTCTCCCCAGAAATGAGAGCTACGTGCCTTGGGAGATGTCACCAGTGACTAGTAGCCACCGCAATGTAAACATCAGCAGGAAATAAATATGGGTAGGGCAGGGGTCTAGAAGAGTGCCTGCGTGCCTTCTAGAAGAGTATCACGCCTTTCAGTGCTAGTGGTTTGATTTTTTTTTTTTTTTCTTTTTTAAGAAGAAAAGAGACAGGACACAGCTTATGCCTTCTGTCACAGAAACCTTCAGTTTCAGAGGCAGTGTCTTTCCTTGACAAATGGATTTCCTTGTTGGCAGTCTCCGTACTGAGCAGTCAAGGGACTCTGCTCTTGCCGCAGTTATTGGTTGTTTCCCCAGACTGACAAGCCCGTCTGTGGAAGGGCTCCGAGGAAAGTTTCGAGTTACCAGAATTAGGCTAGCCCGTTGAGGAGCCAGGGGAGGAGCAGCAGCCGCCGCAAAAGAAGCAGCGCCTTTAAGCCCTGCAGCAGCTGCTCCTCTGATTGGCTGGGTGGTTCAGCTGCTTCCCTGGAACAAAGGTCAAAGTGGACTGCAGTGGAAATGTAAGAGAGGCAGCAATCGAGTAGCACTGCTTGGAGAAGTTTGGAGGCAGAAAACAGCGGGACGCTGGCAGACTGCAGAGCGAGCTGCTTCTCCGGCGGTGAGGTGCAACCTCCCGCCCCCAGCCTGGCCCAGCCGCTGTGAGCAGCCGGTCCCTGTACAGACGCCCCCACTAGGCGCGGAAGAGACAGTTGTGAGGGTCCCTTGCCAATTTCCAGACAAGGATGGCTTGTGAAATCATGCCTCTGCAAAGGTAGTATTCTTTCCTATTTGGGTTTTTTCTTCCTTATTTTCTGAGTGGTGTAAAACTATATAACTTTGCCAATACTTGGCATCTTTCAGTAATCTGCTGCAAACTCAAGACCAGAAAAATGTAAACATATCGCTTCTTATGCTGACACTTATGCCCAACTTCTTATCTTCCTCACTGTTTGGTGAAGAAGAATGAAAATAAATATGAAACAATAGCTTTGACATCTGAAGAAAAACAGAAACTGAAGAATATATTGAGCAGGTTTAAAATAAAACTGAATTAGAAACTGAATCAGTTTCTAAGTGATGTTGTGAAGCTGCAGTGAGCTCTAATCTCATTTTGAAGGATGGCAACATGGGAAAGACCTTTTAAAAATGCATTTTAGGAGCCCTCTACGTTAAATTTTATATCTAGACAAGGATTTTCTATCAGTAAGTACTTTATAATACATGGACATAGATGCTAAGGATATTATTTCCCCATGAATAATTCTAGATAGATTTATTACACAGATGACACCTTTAAACAAACCAAACTGCTCTGTAAGAATGATTGAGCACAAGGCTCTGTTTTGTTCATTAATGATTGTAATATAGATGGGGGGGGGAGGTAGAGGAGTTATACTAAAGCAGAGAAAAGTAAGTTTAAACAAAGGGCATGTCAAAAAAGAACACTGCTGGTAAATTAAGTGAATAAGGTGTCCTGGAATGGTGAAGCTGGAAGTCACTTCCGAGGTGACGGAGTCCAGCCCTCCAGTTTTCACAACTGGAAAACGAGACTGAGAGTAAGTCCTCAGTTGCCCAAGGTCATGTTTTAGGATTTCTAGAATTTCTTTTGCCAATCATGTTATACTATTTCAGCTACAACTGCTGTACATGCAGTGGCATTTGATTCTATGCAAATGCTTCCTCTAAGAAAACTATAGAGAGTTTTATTAATGGAAGTGATTTTAAAAGTCAAATAGTAAATATGGTTTATCCGTAAGAGGAAAACCTAGACAAAAAATGAATTTCTTTTTTAAAAACCATTTTACCAGACGGTCATGTTGTAACATGAAAATAAGGTAAACCAAAATTGAGTGTTCATTTGAAAAATGGTTCCTGCAGATGTACCCTGTGAGATAAAACGATATAATTGTTTTTCTTTCACTGTAATGACAACTGCACTGTAATGGAACTTGATGTGGATGTCCCTGGAATTCCTTTTCTAAAATTAATAGCCCAAGGGAGCAGAAAGTGATCGATGGATAGATCTGAAATTTGTATATGTTAATTCAGTGGAAAGGGCCATGCATTTGAAACTTGCAAGAAGACTAAAAACTAACGTACACTTTTTGGACTCTTGATGTGGTTTCCAGCTTTAAAGTTGGGGGCTTATTTTTTCTTATAATGATGTCAGTTCTTGAGTGTCTTAAGCATGTCCTTTCTAGAACTTAACTCTGTAATAAGCTGGACAATGATATAATAACTGTTAAGAAAATAGATCTGTATTCTGCTAAAATATTGTTTAGGGAGTTAAGCTGATGAAAGCTAAAATAGAATCAGCGTAATTTCTTCCAAAATTATTAGTCCTTAGTCCTTATTAATAAACCTATGTAAGAGGAATAATGTGAATTTGCATTCAAGATTGCTGATCCCTGTATTCACTGTCTCCCTATGTCTGTGGATTTAATTTGGTTACCTTGCAATCCTCACTTCAGCCTGTGCCTGCCTGTGATCAAACACCTCTTGAAGGCAAGGAACAGGTAGGCTTGTGGGGTTCTCTTTGTTAAGGGAAGTTAAGCGGTTGTGCAGAAAACTTTCTGGTTCCTACACATAATTGCTTCTTCCAAGCCCAATACAGTGTCTTTGGCTAATGATTTCTGTGATCTCTAGTAGAGATCACCCCCAGTTATCCTGCCTGGAGCAGGAAAGTTGCAGAGTCTTACGTTGTGGGCTGAATGCATTGCTCCATTCTATTTAAGAACACTGAGGGGCTGGAAACTGAATTAACAGTGGATGAGGGAAAGAACAGCTTTAAATACCAGTTAAGAGAAACTCATGCTCACTCATGTTTGTAGTGAGCAGAGGGCCCAGTGCTTCTCATACTTTAGATGCATGAGAATTACCTGGGGAACTTATTTTAAAATCAGTGTCTTCCTGCTCCTCTCTTTCCCTAGACTTACTGAATCTGAATCTGGGTGTGACAGGGAAGTATCGACATTTTAACAAGCTTCCTGAAAGTAAATATGGTACAAATGGTCCACACACTCAGAGAAACACTGATCTAAACTCTAGTTAATGATTATAACTTATATAAAGCCATTGACAGCAGGTATATATAAGATACTAACACTACACTACTCAACATCCCCAAATAACATATTGAATATCAGGACCTTATGTGAAGTGTCTTTGTCTTAATTGATGTTTTCATTTGCTAGATGATCAGTGTTACCTATTAAAACAAAAGATACTTACAGTGTTTTTTAATGTTTTCTTTATGACCAAATACTACTCTGTATTGCCAGTGATACTAAAGGAATGAAGACACAGTTCTGCTTCAAAGAGCTCACATGCTAGTGAGGGCGCAGACACATTACCAGGCAATTACCATACATATGGTGAATTCGGTAATGGACATTATAATTAACATAATAATAGAGATGTACCTGCATGGATAATATTACCCTATGTTTTATTTAACCTCATATAAGTGTATGACCTTTTTAGAGGGCATATTTGTATCCCAATGTCTACTTAGCTTGTAATTCACATGAGTGACATTTTAGCCTTTCTTAGCATGTGTGAAAGTATATAGAAGGTAAATTTGTTACTGTTAATCAGTAACTAAGATGAGAATAACAGATTGAAGGCTAAGAATGAAGTAAAATACTTTGGTTCTCTTTAATGTATTTTACTCTCTGTTTATAACTTAACATAATTTGCAGACTTTCTCCAGGATGAAAGTGACTATGTTGAAACTCCCAATTTTTAGAAAAACTGCAAAGGCTGAATGTTTAAAAATTGATTCTCTGTAAAGAACTCAGTTCTTAAAGTTCACTTCAAAATGACTCAAACTATTGATAGATGTTATAATATATCTATTGAGATGGTTAAATTATTCTAGTTATTTTTAGAAATACTAAAATATTTGTGCTGTATAGCATTGTATGGATATTCTTGCCAGCTAAAAAAGTGCTTCCAAGGAAATAGAATCATAGCAGAATTAAGTAGAGAAACTATATAAAGAATTGAAACAAGTTTTTTCTCAGGTACTAAATTTACCTTCAGGGCTTACCTGGTGGCTCAGTGCTAAAGACGCTTACCTGGTAGGCTCAGTGGTAAAGAATTCGCCTGCCACTGCAGGAGATGCGGGTTCAGTTCCTTTGTTGGGAAGATCCCCTGGAGAAAGAAGTGGCAATCCACTTCAGTA
This sequence comes from Giraffa tippelskirchi, assembly GCF_054371585.1. Classification (NCBI taxonomy): domain Eukaryota; kingdom Metazoa; phylum Chordata; class Mammalia; order Artiodactyla; family Giraffidae; genus Giraffa; species Giraffa tippelskirchi. Next base: position 74,877,191 of record NC_137275.1, on the reverse strand, counting down.
TTCTTGCCTGGAAAATCTTCTGGACAGAGGAGCCTAGAAGGCTACAGTCCATGGGGTGGCAAAAGAGTCAGACAAGACTTAGCGACTAAACAACAATACATTTACTTTCTATCACTAAAGAGATAGTTTATTGGACTCTAGACTTATACTTCAAGCTCCTTTTGTGATTCATATTCCATTGTATTTTTTTCCTTGGATGTTGTGGATCTGTAGGTAAGGATCTCCATTTTATATACAGTTTCAATAGGCTAAGAAATAGTCTTCACTCACTCTTATGTCCATGACAAAGCTCTCAGCTTCACAGCAGTATTTTGATTTGCTAGATTAACTTTCAGATAGTCACTAACTCATCTTATGGCCACAAAAACTAATGATGGAAGATGAAGTTAAGTGCACTAATGACTAACCTAGATTCCTTTGATTTTAATGCATTGTCATCTGCTTTCACATCCTTTTTTCTGCTTGATTTATTTATAAAAGTGGGAAACTGAGATGAATGATGTCAGTATTACTCTTTTTTCATTACTTCATCAAGCAAATTATGGTATTCAGTATACATTATTGAATATTTATTTCATGATGGTGAAATATACCGTAATTCAAAGTTGCAATGGCTCTTTAAGAAGATTTATAGCAACAGTATTAATTAACATATATTAGTGATCCAGCACGGGAAAATTTCACTGAACCTTCTTATCAAAAGAATTCATCTGGCCTTTCTAAGTATTGGTTTTTGGAATATTCTTTAGCAAACAAGTAAACATTGGTAACATGGGGGCGATGGGGGGCTTAACCAAGGAACAGCCTCGGCAATAATGGGCCAGCTTGTGAATCTCCTGTGTGATGTTAGAGAGCCCTCTACTGTTTGTGGTGGTGATGCCGTAGGTTAATTTATCTGAAAACTCATCCTATTCCAAACGCATTCGGACTTTGATAGCACTCAGCCTCCCCAACCTTCCCCTCTATGACCCACCTCAGTCTCAGAGGGAGTTAAAAGCTGCCTTACCTCAAGTCTGGGTTAACCCTTCCGGGGTTGAGTATCTGAACTTTGATTCCCTCCCCAGTGTGGCCTGTATTTGGTAGTGATGAGAGTGAGTGAGCGCGAGGAAGACCTCCATGGGCTCTGCCGTCACGTGATGGTTGCAGTAGCTCTGAAGTTTAAATATTTGCTATTTACTCCAAAAAAAGCAGCTAGTGTGAATTAAAGTGACGATTATTCTTAAATTTTACAGAGATCACCCTATCTAAACCACTGGGGAAAAAAGGAGAGGTATTAGAGTATCAGCAGAAAACAGTAGGGAAAGCAATGAAAAGATAGTAAACTTGCTGTCAAGAAACATATCCAGATATCCAGACACTGACAGTGAGTTAGCCATGTGAATTTGGGCAAGTCATTTTCTTTACCTATAGAGTGGGGGTGATAATGCCTAGCATACTCACTTAGAGGGGAAATTTTGTAGTTAAAGAATATTATAGTTCTTTGTAAATGATAAAAGTATTCAAATTCATATACTGGAGCTTTAGTCCCTAGTGTGATGGTATGTTGAGGTGAGACCTTTGGGAGTAATTAGGTTTGCATGAGCTCATGGAGGTGGGGCTCCCATGATAGGATTGGAGCACTTATGAGGAGATAAAGGTACCAGAGCACAATCTCCCCATCCACCAACCCCATCCAGGTGGAGGTACAGCAAGAAGATGGCGGTCTGCAAGCCAGAGAGAGCTCTCAGCAGAAACTGACCATGCTGGCACCCTGATCTCTGAAACTCTGAGAAGTCAGTGTTTCTGTTGTTGAAGCCACCCAATCTGTGGCACCTTGTTATAGCAAACCACTAAGAATGGTTGTAAAGTGAAAGTGTTAGTTGCTAAGTTGTGTCTGATACTTTGCAACCCCATGGGCTGTAGCTTGCCAGGCTCTTCTGTCCTTGGGATTCTCCAGGCAATAATACTAGAGTGGGTAGCCATTCCCTTCTCCAAGGGATCTTCCCAACCCAGGGATTGAACCCAGATCTCCTGCACTGTAGGCAGATTCTTTACCGTCTGAGTTACCAGGGTAATAATTGGGAGAAGTTATTAAAAAAAAAAAAAAAGTTTACTATTCTCTTTTGCAGGTATCACCTATTCCTTTGCTTTTGTTTCAGAGCCAAAGATTGGGAAATATTTCAGTGTATTTGCCAATGTTCTAAAAATATTCTCTTATCCATTAATATCAACCCACTCAAAAAAGAAATTTACTGTATGTTACATTCTAAATTGCTGCCTCCCGAAGGCGATCTTGCTATATCTATAATAATGATAAACATCACTTTGCTGAACAAGAATCTTAGAGACCAATGAAAGCTTCCAGCTGCCTTGAAAACAGTTTTGTGACTAAACCAAAAATTTCTTTAAGCTCCACACAAAGCTTTGGGTTTGCAATGAAGTAAAAAAATTTTCTTTTCCTGCTCTCAAGCCAGAACAAACAGATAGAGTATGTGGCAAGCCCGTATTCAAACATTGCCTTGCCCGAACATATCCTTTTCTGGGTTCACAGTACCCTACAGAAAGTACAGTGTTTACATTACTGGCACAATGGCAGCACTCCCACCTCTAACTGTGCAGTGGGAGAAAATAAATTCTCTAAATAAGGGTGGGAGAAAGCCCATGGCACAGTTGCAGTTCCATTAAGTTTGGAATAACAGGGAACAAGATAACTTAAAATAATCAACATACAGCTATCTGAGAGTGCATCCAGTTGGCAAACTTAATTTTACAAATTATAAATGGTGTATGTTTTCAAACTGCATAATCACATGGTCGTGTCAGCACTCAGCATGGTCTGAGTGATGCTGATTTTATTCCTCAGCCACTAACGGAACACCCAGAATGTTCTGGGTACCTTGCTAGGTGCTGGGGGGACAAAGATAAAGACCAGTTCAGGAGCTGAGGCTAGCTTCCAAACTCTGAAATTCTGGCATCGTGTGCTAGGCACTGGTTTATGGCTGTGGACAGAGTGTCTGGGAACCTGCACAGAGAAGTCGCTCCCCTCTCCAGGGTGATGGAGATGGCCTCCCAGATTAGATGACATTTGAGCTGAGAGATGAAGTATTTACCAGGCAGAGAGAGAAGTGCCGGAAGCATTCAAGACAGAGGGAACAGCACGTACAGACAGGGTTACGAAAGTGCAGTGCAAGGTTGATGGAAGCTTGCTGCCCTTGTGTGCCAGGTTCGGACATCTGGATTTCACCCCAAAGACAAAGAGGAAACAGGAGAGGCTTTCAGGTTAGGAAGATAAATCTGATGGGAGTATTAAGGATAAACTGGTCTGGGTGGCAGGGGAAAATGAGTATTGCCCCTGTGAAGGACTAAGGCAGTGGAAATGGAAAGGTCAGATTGAAGAGATTTGTCTCTTTTTGAGATAGAATCAGTGCAGTTTGGTGACCGACCATGAGAGGGGGTGAGGGATTTTTTTTTTTAAGTAAAACAGTTGGCTATTAATGCAACTGAAATATTATAACAGGAATGCGGACTCTGTCCGGTGACTTCTAAACACATCTCCAGCCAGGATCCCCTGTCAAGTGTGGTGTGAGACTCTCGGCTGTGTCAGCCTGTGCACAGGTAGTAATAGTTTCCTTTTGACTTTCTCACTGTAGGAGAAGATGCACAAGAGACAGAAGGTAAAGCAGCCCCACCCCTCCCTGCTTAAAAGCTTTACATCCTGTTGCTGACAGGCACACACCCTCACTAGTCCCCTCCAGTTCCCTAGAGATTGAACAGTGTTCATTAGAAGGGCATCCAGGGGTAGAACTAGCTGGATAGAGGGACGGAGAAATAGAATAAGATGTTCCCTAGTTCCTTCCAAGTATACTAGTTCTTTGAATCAAAGAGACAGCATATAGGTGATAAAGAATGCCACGGTCATTAGTAATCTCTAGAAGCTCTCAGTTGTGTCTGACTCTTTGCGACCGGCATGGACTGTAGACTGCCAGGCTCCTCTGCCCATGGGATTTTCTAGGCAAGAATACTGGAGTGGGTAGCCATTTCCTACCCCAGGGGATCTTTCCAACCAAGGAATTGAACTCACATCTCTTGTGTCTTCTGCATAGGCAGGTAGATTCTTTACCACTAGCGCAACCTGGGAAGCCCAGGTCAGTAAGGAAGGCGAAATCAAAAAAGCCCATGGGTCCCTGAGTCTCCTTCTTGACACCATGCTGTGGTATAAGCAAGAAAAGAATATTGAAGAAACCTGGAAATCCTCTATCAGCTCCCCCATGCTAACCTAGAATGACTTTCTCACATCCATATTACTAGGTGTATCTGGACCTGCTTTCTCTCTGATTTTCTCTGTGATCCAGGCTCAACAAAATCTGTCTTTTTTTGGCCCAGAGCTGATTCTGACAGTGGGGCAGAGAAGAAAAGAGTGTTTACTGTCTGTCCTATGAGAATGTAGATCTTAATTCAGCAGCATCCTTTGTGTATTAATGATGCCTTAAGCCAGGGAGATGTGTTTTTAGCACAGCATTTTTCAACTGTGGGTCATGACCTTTTGGTGGTCATAAAACCAATTTAGCAGACTGTGACCAGTGTTTTATGTAATTTTATGTAAGTGAAATATGACAAAATAGAAAATATGCAAAGTAAGAATAATACTATGAAATGTGTATCCGTTTTATGTGTCTGTGTACTGTCACAATGTAAAATGTGTTTCTAACTGGATCGTGGCCAACGTTTTTCAAAACACCCACTCTGGAGTGCTTATTGAGGATAATTTATTTGAATGAGAGGTTAATACAGGCCTGGAAGTCAAATCCCCATGTCAGTGTGGGAAACCAATTCTAGTCTTAGCATTCCTACAAATGAAATTCCAGAGTACAACCTATGTGGAAGATGGAGACACTTTTGTTAGGCAGGTTCTTAATTCTGGATTTGGGGGAAAAAATATTTTTAGTAGAATTGTTAGTTTCCTAGCACGGCTGTGACAAAATACCACAAACAGGGTAGCTGAAAATAACAGAAATTTATTGTCTCACTGTTCTAGAGACCAGAAATCCCAAATTAACGTGTTGGCAGGGCCGGGCTCCCTCAAAAGACACTGGGAAATGAGTTGTCCCTGGCCTCTCTGTTACTTCCAGGAGTTTTTGGTTGGTGGCTACACAATTCCAGTCTTCACATGGTGTGCTATCTGTGTGTGTATCCACCTCTGTCTGCTCTAAAAGGGTGCTGGTTATGTGAGTTAGAGCCCATTATGATCACTTTAACTTGATCACCTCTGTAAAGACTATTTTCAAACATGGTCATATCCTGAGTTTCTTGGGGTTAGGGGTTATTATTTTTGAGGAGATACTATTCAGCCCCAAACAATATATTTCAAATTTGTACTAAGCAATCAAGAAAAGAATTATTTCCCTATCTTATTGGGGGGAAAGTTGTAAATTTTTGGAAGGCTTTTGTTTGTTTTGCTTCCAAAGCATAATACCTCTTCGTGTTAGCTAAAATTTCTAGTCTTGTGAACATTAACATTCAGCTCTTTGCATTTACCCATTGGTCAGGAAAACCTATTTGCTCTTGAACTTAAGTGGTTTGTTTTTATTTCTCCTGGCGGCTAGGTGTTGTTTTCTTAGTTACAGCATACAAATAATAAAACTCATAATAAAAAAACATACAAATAATAAAAGTGAAGTTGCTTGGGTTTATAAAAAAGAAGTATACATATATCTACAAAAATGTCCCCCTGAACTTACAGGGGCAAACAGTTGGCCAGAAGTTGATCTGAAAACTCTTAACGTTTGTTTTCCAAAAGTAACAGGGAGAATGTTTTCTACTGTGTTCCTGAATGGAGCTGAACCAAAAATCTGAGCAGCAGAACACCAGCTGCTACATCACACCCCAAATGGAGGGTTATAAATGCTATAAATGGGGGGTTATAAATGTTAATGCCTGAGACTGTGGGTAAATCAAAAAGGCTCAAGTATGGCACTTTATTTTTTGCAGAAGAAGGAAGGAAAGAAGAAAATGTGCTAATTTTCACTCACCTCATTATCCTTGAAGAAATTTCATCTACGAAAATTCTTCCATTTAGCACATTTGTTGCAACGTGAGGGGAAAACCTGAATCCCAGAGAAAATGTTTACTTAATACTTTTAATTTTGTCCTTTCACTTGTCCCTCCCTTTTTCTCCTTCTTTGGCTCTTTGCGTTTTTTAAGCCCCATACTTTTTTTCTGGTTTTTCAATGAATGGAACTAATCCTTACCTATTTTGCTGTATTTTTCAATACCCAAGGAACACTTACAAACTGTTTCGTCTAGCTCAAATCACTTGAAAATGTAGTTAAAGTGTGCAGCTAAATATGCAGATTATGTTAATTTTGGGGGTAGCCAGCCACATTAACCAATTAGTAAGTTGGACTAATTGGAACATTTATCGTGACCGTTCAAAAGGGAATTGAATGGAATGATGGTTTGATCCAGTAATTGAGGGTCCATTCTGAATACCTCAGTCTGGGAATTCTCCCAACAGTACTTGGTTTTTCTTAGGCATAGAAAGCACCATGCTTTTCGAAGTTTCAGTTAGCTTGCTGTGTAATTACATCGATAGGCATTGCGCTCTGTGGCTTCAGTTTAGAAATGAGTGCAGCTCAGGAAGAGATCGTAAGTCTAGGTGTCATCCATTTATGTACATTTACCAGTGTTGAGTCACATCAAAAGGTAAGTTCGTATAGCACAGGAAACTCTACTCAATATTTTGTAATGATTTGTATGGGAAAGAATCTGAAAAAGAAAGGATATATGTAGATGTGTAAATGAATCACTTTACTGTACACCTGAAACTTACACAATATTGTAAGTCAATTATACTCCAAGATAAACTAAAAATTAAAGGTAAAAAAGGTAAGTTAGATAGGCCCCCACTAAAACCCTTCTATCTTTGTTATTGCCCTTCTCAGCTGTAGCTTCTTAGATTTGGACTGTTACTTGGATCTATTTTATAAATGTTCTTCCCACAGGCAGCTGTTGTGAGAGAATGTAACACCACATGTCTGAGGACATTAAGCACTCAATGGCCTGATGAACATGAGATGATTGTTCAAATCTCTCAATGTATTTGAATTTTTAAAAAAAGCAAAGCAATTGGCTGCTTAAACTTGGCTATTATTCAGAGTCAGCAAACAAGAAATAATTAAAATATGGCGTTTTTACGAGTAACCAAGGAAGAAATTGAATGAATTCCAAGTTGTTACAGTTTGTCATTCGCTTCATTTCATGACACGCACTCCCCTTTTCATTCATAGTACATGTGCTTATTTTTAAAAATTGAAAGTAAGTCTGAATTAATTCTCAATTTAAAATTTAGGCAAAAAATTACAACTCAACATCACTGGACATGCCTGAGATTGATGTAAAGCTAGGAACAGGCATAAATAACTCTATAAATAGGTGCTTGAAGGCATATAGTAATAGTCCAATATTCCTTTTACACAGAGGTAGAAATGGTGATCTTTTCAAATGTTTTACATTCCAATGTGTAAATTTTGTGGAAAAGTTTATTTTCTCTGTTCTATTTGGAAGAATTGTCCTTGGCCATTTTTCCTTGAACTTGCTTTTAAAGTCTGTGCATAAAATTGATTTTTAGAATTAATAGACTTTATCTGAAATCAGTGCTTTAGTGGTTTAAGAATTTATACTGTAGTCAAGGTTACATTACTTTTATGAAAGGGAAAATAGAAATAGGCTAATTAACTATCAAAATTAATTATTTTCCTCATTTTCTTTTCAAATTTGATTTTTATTCTTAGGTACTGTACATAGATTGCTGTCCCATTGACTGCTACTGACTAAGCAATCTAATACTGAGTTAATACTGAGTCTGGTTCGTTTCATTTAAATAACAGTGCTTACATTTTCTTTTTTGAAACATTTAACACTACTCAAAATTTAAGGACTTATCCAAATTAAGAATTTCTGATTTTGTCTTTCACTGACAAACTTACCTTGTGCAAATGCAGCCTGAAAAAATAAGTAGAGACATGGATGTAGGGAGCGTATGGATGGGGCGGGGGAGGGAAAAGGAGGATAAATTAGGAGATTGGTATTGATATATATACACCACTATGTATAAAATGGATAACTAATGAGAATCTAGTGTATAGAGCAGGGAACTGCACTCAGTGCTCTGTGGTGACCTAGGTAGGTTTAGTTACTCAGTCTTGCGAACCCATGGACTGTAGCCTGCTAGGCTCCTTTGTCCATTGAATTTTCCAAGCAAGAATACTGGAGTAGATTGCCATTTCTTTCTCCAGATCTTCCTGGCCCAGAGATCAAACTCGGGTCTCCTGCATTGCAGGCAGACACTTTTTACCAACTGAGCCACCAGGGAAGCACTGTGGTGACCTAAATGGGAAGGAAATACAAAGAGGGAATATATGTATACATGTAGCTGATTCACTTTTTTGTACAGCAGAAACTAATACAACATTGTAAAGCAATTATACTACAAAAAAATAATTAAAAACATATTTGCTCATGATTTAAAAACTCATGGTTCTGTCGAGGCATTCTTGACATAGTGCCAATACATTTTAATAAATTAATCACCTTGTACGTGCTATCAGGCATAAAGCATTATGAGTGGACTTTGACTAAGGTTGGTGTAGAGTTGCTATAATCAGAAACATGGCACAGAGCTTATAAAGTCCACAAGATGTGCCAGAATGAGGACATTCATCCCATCATATTTTGATAAGTTAAAATTGAAGGCAAGGCCGTGAACAACAGAAAGTATGTTTGTTGTTTGCACGTCACTAGCCGTGTGACCTGGATAAGTTATGTGCCTGCTCTGAGCCTGCTGTTCTCAAGAGAGGGGCAAGTACCAAGAGAGGAAGAGTTTTTGTGAGGATTTACATGAGATAATTAATGTTAAGCACAAGATAGTGCCTCACTGATGAATAGATGTGTGAAGGAGAGAAGATGTAAAGGAAGAAATTTGATTTTGACTTCCTATGTTGGCTACGAGGACATTTTCCTGCAGGCACACAAAATATTAGCCAAAGCACACGAACAGCTATGTTCAGAACTCTGCACCATTAAATTATCTCCCAAGGCAATTCTGAATTTTAAGAAAACCAACAATATTGCTAATTGAATGTTTACTAAAGAAACTTTGTTAATTTTCTTTAATATTTATTACATGTTAGATTTAAGGATCTGTTCTGGGTGAAAATGTGTTTAGTACACTGAAGGCAATGGCACCCCACTCCAGTACTCTTGCCTGGAAAATCCCGTGGATGGAGGAGCCTGGTAGGCTGCAGTCCATGGGGTCGCGAAGAGTCGGACACGACTGAGTGACTTCACTTTCACTTTTCCCTTTCATGCACTGGAGAAGGAAATGGCAACCCACTCCAGTGTTCTTGCTTGGAGAATCGCAGGGACGGCGGAGCCTGGTGGGCTGCCGTCTGTGGGGTCGCACAGAGTCGGACACAACTGAAGCGACTTAGCAGCAGCAGCGCATGTTCCTATTACAATAAAATCATTATAGGTTTTTGCAGCCTTTTGCATAGTGTCAGTTATACTTATTATTTTTGACACCAAACCCTTGGTTAGGAAACAAACCCAATTCTAACATGTTTATAATTTGTTAAGTGTTTTCAAGGACTGTTTTGATGTCAAATGTGTAAGCCCCTTGTGTCGGTCTGGCTTAAAGTAATCACTCCTGTAAAGCACGGCTCCAGGGGTTTCTTCCCAAGACACCTGGAGGCTTCCCAGATGTTAGTGTCTGTAACTCATCAAGTCTTGCCCTGGGCCCATCAGTATTAGAGTCAAGAATAAAGCTGATCTATCCATTACCTTTCACTTGAGAAGAACTGGCATGATCAATTACAAACAGTAAAATCTTTGACAAGATAAACACTAAGATTGCTAAGTGATATTGACATTGAAAACCAAAATCATGAGAGAGTGAAAAATAATGTCATTTTTTATATGTCATCTTGCAGCCAGACCTTTTCTACTTCCAGGGCAGGGTTGACGGGGGGTATGTGTGTGTGTACGTGTTACACTATAACTTGTAATAAGATTTGTGTGTGTGTGTCTCTCTGTTATACTACAACTTGTAATAAGATTTTTGGTGATTGCCAAGGTAATATTATAAAGAAAACTTTTCTGTTTTCATCAGTGATGCTTGTTGTGTACCACAAGGGTACAAGAAGATTAATTGTATTAGATTAACTTTATCTAATACATTTCTACTTTCTTCTGTTTAATGTTGAACGTATTTAACATAGATACCTAGTCATATATTCAGGGGAATAGCTACTTAAAAGCAAATTTTGCACAAGTGCATGATCAAAATATGCAAAGTTCAAAGACCACTCTAGTAGACCTGAAGGGGAGAGACTCATTCTTTGTTTTGAGGTCATTTATCAAAAGAGAAAAGCAGGTAAAAGAAAAAAAATATTTCACTGTAGTATACATTTTATATTTTTAATTAAATACTTTTAATTTCTGTGTTGTTTGAGAAACGTCAACTATTTTTATAGTGGTTTCATTTGTGTCCTTTCATGTTACTTACCTTCATTAATACCTTGTGTGTAGCTGCAGAAGGCATAGAGCAAGAGTGTTGTGTACTGGTGCTTGGGCATTGCTAGACATCATACACTTAGGAATATTTTGTTGATTCTTTCTTATTTTCATCATCATGTTAATGAGCTGTAATTAACTTTATTGAGATAATTGAGTATGTAATCATTTTAAGGGTTTATGTGTAATATCTGGGCTTGGGCTTTTAGAATAAGGTAGTTAAACACTTCCTCTTGAAAGTATGATGTGAATTACTTTTCCCTTAGGCTAATCTTGAAAGAAACCTCTCTTGATGCTCTCCCTTGAAGAAGTAATTGGTCTTGGCTGGGTCCAAAGTAGAGTGTACTCTGCTAACTTTACCCCATGTTGAGATTAAATGTGTCAAAACAAAATTTTTGATAGGGGGAATAGAGTTTTAGTAAAATTGAGATGTTATGATGTTAACAGAAATTAATTCAAATTTTATTTTCCTTTTAGTTCGCAGGAAGATGAAAGACCTATGTCACCTTTCTATTTGAGGTATTTATTTGATTTTTATTGGTCTGTTACAGGGAATTGGGGGAGGATTAAGAATTCTTGGGTTTTGTCTACACTAGTTCTTTTCAATAGAATATTCTGTCCTGTAGCCAGACTAAGCTTATTAGAATCCCTTACCATAATGTTCATGCTATATTTTTCTCTCTTTTGTTTAAGAAATCTTAAAAAAGTTTTAATATAGTTGAAAAGGCTAAAATAAGATATTTGGTTTTAAATTCAAAGATGTCAAAGTAGCCAGTTTAATTTTGAAGTCTGCCTAATAATCAGGCTGTAACCTAAATTTTAAAAACTCTGTTCTACACATATATGCAAGTAGGGAGGGCTCTGAGCCTAAGGCTCACTTGCTGAAGAAGTCTTGGGTGATGTCGGATCATTTTCTATATGATAGTAAAGTATGAAACTAATATTCAGCAAGTTCATGGAGTTCAGGATTATTTTCTAGAGTTTACGAAGTCAGAATGAAAACTCTTGAAATAGGTAAGTTTTCATCAAAGTAGATGTTAGATGAGATAACTTCCCTCCAGACTAAAAAGTTTTTGTATTGATGTGATTATCAGTGAACCACGTCATTTAGGTAATGACCTAGAGCCAGATTTTTCTTACTTTTGCATTTCTTTCCTCACTACCTACCTACTTCAAAGGCTTAGAAAATATATTTGAAAAAAAATATGACTGTATAAATTCAAGTTTAAATTGCTGAAGTTTTCTTTAACTTTTCCTCAATTTTGAATTCTATGTTAAAAAAGTGTGAGGATATGACATAATATTTTGTTTGTTTTTGAATCTGATTTGTTGCAATAGTCTTAGATTTAGATTTTAATTCAGCCATCATAGTTCTGAAATGTGTCATAGGACATCAGGCTTGGCCAAGTAACTGGTTTACAGTAGTGTTCTGCCCTTTAGAGATTTGAAGCTTGTTGCATAATCACTTTGTGGCAAGAGAGGGAACATTTGAGGTATCAGTCTGAGACAACATGGTGGTCCATTTGATTCATTCTGGTTTCCTGCCAACCAAATCAGCACATTCTGGTTTATAAGCTGTCTTGACTGTGCAATTACTGTAAACTCATGAGGATGTTGCTGGGTACACAGGGATGCTAGTATTCATTATGTAAATACACACGGTAATATCAAGCAAATGGTTATCGTATGTTAATGGAAATTAAGCTCTACACAGTACAGGAGACTGTAGCACCAGATCCTGATGACTAATGAGAACTATTCTCTGATTTGTCTTATTTTTACTACTCTGGGTAGCATCAATCTGTGTTTTGCATAGTATTGAATTTTATTTTTTACCACTCTTTTAAAAAGCAGGTGGGGAAAATGGGCTTATAAAAATCATAAGTCCTCAGATACATATTACTGTGTTTTATAGTGTAAGTTGTATAATTACCTAGAGTAATACTGTAGTCTTGAAAAAGAAATTCTGTACTGCCAAAATGAAAGCAAAAAATGTAAAGAAGGTTAACATATTTATTGAACTCATGATAGACCCTATTTGGCCTTTCAATATTAAGATTAATAAAAACTAAAATATGATGGAAGTGGTGGGGGGGACATGCATACTACCCACATTTCAGTCAGTTCAGTTCAGTCGCTCAGTCATGTCTGACTCTTTGTGACCCCATGAACCACAGCACGCCAGGCCTCCCTGTCGATTACCAACTCCTGGAGTTTACCCAAATTCATGTCCATAGAGTCGGTGATGCCATGCAGCCATCTCATCCTCTGTCATCCCCTTCTCCCCCTGCCCCCAGTCCTTCCCAGCATCAGGGTCTTTTCCAATGAGTCAACTTTCACATGAGGTGGCCAAAGTATTGGAGTTTCAGCTTCAACATCAGTCCTTCCAATGAACACTCAGGACTGATCTCCTTTAGGATGGACTGGTTGGATCTCCTTGCAGTCCAAGGGACTCTCAAGAGTCTTCTCCAACACCACAGTTCAAAAGCATCAATTCTTCGGCGCTCAGCTTTCTTCACAGTCGAACTCTCATATCCATACATGACTACTGGAAAAACCATAGCCTTGACTAGATGGGCCTTTGTTGACAAAGTAATGTCTCTGTTTTTTAATATGATATCTGGGTTGGTCATAACTTTCCTTCCAAGGAGTGAGCGTCTTTTAATTTCATGGCTGCAGTCACCATCTGCAGTGATTTTGGAGCCCAGAAAAATAAAGTCAGCCACTGTTTCCACTGTTTCCCCATCTATCTGCCATGAAGTGATGGGACTGTATGCCATGATCTTAGTTTTCTGAATGTTGAGCTTTAAGCCAACTTTTTCACTCTCCAGTTTGACTTTCATCAAGAGGCTGTTTAGTTCTTCTTCACTTTCTGCCATAAGGGTGGTGTTGTCTGCATATCTGAGGTTATTGATATTTCTCCCTGCAATCTTGATTCCAGCCTGTTCTTCTTCCAGCCCAGCATTTCTCATGATATACTCTGCACATAAGTTAAATAAGCAGGGTGACAATATACAACCTTGACATACTCCTTTTCCTATTTGGAACCAGTCTGTTGTTTCATGTCCAGTTCTAACTGTTGCTTTGCCTGTTGGTAACTTTTCCTTTTTCTGCAACTTTACTGTACAGCAGAGGTAGAGTTGCAGAAAAAGGAAAAGTTACCAACAGTCATTCTTTTCACATGAGAGGAATTTAAACTAAGTGGAGATACTTCATAAATGCAAAACTAGCAATTATTTGGCCCAAAATTAAAATTTTCAAATGTAGCTTCCTTTGCTGAAAAATATTAAATGGTAATCTTAGAAGTTATGTAAGAATTAGATTGGTCCAAGCCAATTTAGATTGTTTTTGCCTAGTTAACATGAAGCAGGGAGAATCTGTTGATAAAGCATGAATCTTTTTTTCCAAATCATTTTCATGGCTGGTTTGAGGTTGACTTTTCTTGGGTTATTCTAGCATGCAGAATTCAAGTAGGAAAAAAGGACACATGATTGTTAATTATGATTACGTTCTTCTAGATTTTTGGACTAGAACCATTAACATGTCCACTGATAATTTAATTTATAAATCAGTGCACTTTTTTTGTACTACCTCAAGTAAGAGCAAATGAATGCTTAAATGTTTAAAATATATTTAAATTAATTTTTCTAGTGTCCTGTCTTCCATTCCTTTCTCTCCCACTTTATTACAATTCCTTTGCTTCAGTGTTAGGAAAGGGGCATTATTGTATGACCAATGAATTTCATAAAGATTTGTTAACATGTTGAAAAACAAAATTGGCTCTTTTAAATCCAAAATAATTTTTTCTGTGCCTTTAAAAAGTAAAACATGATTGGTAGTTGCAAAATGGTGTCTTCCCTGGCTGGGGGTATTGAATACTAAATATTGTATATCAACAGTATTGATTGGTCAGAATTTTCAGAGGAGGAAAAGGCCAAATCAAGAGATGAGATACATCTAAGATGTGTATTCACCAAAAGTTGGTTCAACCGCAAGCAGCCCGGTAGTGGGGATGGGTATTTAATGGCAGGATATTCCATTTGGTGGTTTGTTCTGAAAGGTCTGACATGAAGTAGAACAGCAAATCTCAGTGGCTGCAAGTTTGGGAGTGGGCAGTCTTCAGGTAGACCAGGTCAAAACAGAGGGAAGATAAGGGCAAAGCAGGCCTCCCATTTCAGAGGAAGGAGAATAGATGATCCATAAAGGAACTCAGATACAAGAGATTAGATTGGCATCCAGCCATTGCAGTGGACACAGGGTGCATTATCTACAACAAGAGAGAATCTAGAGTAGAAATGAAGAGCAGATTGAGAGGCTGTAGTGCACTAGTGGAGGTTCCAGGACTTCCCTGTGGCTGGGGGAAGGTGGTGGAATACAGGGACAGAGAATGAGAGGGGCCATTTCATTTGTTACCTTGCTCTACCTTTCACCTTGTAGAACTGCAGTTTCTGCAATTGCTCTTCTAACAATCTTGGCTAAACCACTTGTTAATCTACTGGGCATTTCCATTGTCTTCAAGCCTTTCCGTAGTAAGGTAGGGCTGTTATAAATAGACATACACTCAGATATTCTCATTCTGGGTTAATAATTTTCTCTGATAAGAATTGTCTTCTCTAACTCCAGTACTTCTCCAACCTAACCTAACTCACCAAAGAACCATTTGTCCTTTTTTGCAAAAGAAAGAAATAGTAGCTACAAATCTACACCTGCCACTGTCCCATGCGGCAAGTTTATTGCAGCTTGTTGTTTTTCAGTCGCCAAGTCCTATCTGACTCTTTGCAACCCCATGGACTGCAGGACGCCAGGCTCCTCTGTCCTCCAGTGTCCCCTCGAGTTTGCTCAAATTCTTGTCCATTGAATTGATGCTATATAACCATCTCCTCCTCTGCTGCCCCCTTTTCCTTTTGCCTTCAATCTTTCCCAGCATCAGTGTCTTTTCCAATGAGTCAGCACTTGGCATCACGTGGCCAAAGTATTGGAGCTTCAGCATCAGTCCTTCCAATGAGTATTCAGGATTTATTTCCTCTAGGATTGACTGGTTTGATCTCCTTGCAGTCCAAGGGACTCTCAAGACTGTTCTCTAGCATCACAGTTTGAAAGCATCAGTTCTTCAACACTGAGCCTTCTTTATGGTCAAAGTCTCAAATCCATACGTGACTACCAGAAAAACCATAGTTTTTACTATATGGACCTTTGTTATCAGAATGATGTCTCTGCTTTTCAATATGCTGTCTAAGTTTGTCATAGCTTTCCTTTCAAGGAGCAAGAGTGTTTTAATTGCATGGCTGCAGTCACCATCTGCAGTGATTTTTTTTTTTTAATTGCAGCTACAGTAGCTCAAACAGTAAGTGTCATTGTTCCCCAGGTGCTTATTAGAGATTACCTGCCCTGTTGAAGTGATTAAGGAAATAAAAGAAAGGGATAGTCTATGCCAAACCCTTAGTGAGATTGCTGCAAAATAAACACAGACCTATACATTAAAGGTACAGAACATGCTTGGCAAAGATGCCCATACCCTGACCTCTTTCCTAGTCTAGGCTGTAATCCCAGAAAAGGAGCCCTTACCTCAACTGCTCAGATTAGTGTGAAAGCAACTTGGAGTAGGTGTTCTCTGGGCCACATGCAGCCTGTTGTTTGAATTCTTTTGGTAATGTCCAGTGAAATCTGATTGGGATCTGTTGGTAGTTCTGTTTATCGAAGTCTTCAGCGTCCACAAGCCCAGGTTTTGATTTCTCTGGTTATTTACATTAGGAGTAGAGTTCTTGATCTCCGCTTTCTATTCCTCCTCATCTGTACCTGCTCGCATCTCCCCTTCACTGCCTTCACCTTCCTTAAGGGCTATGGTCAGGTCCTGTCTTTATCCCATCCCATCCAACTTTGACCAATGAATTCCTTCTATTTTACAAATTCCTGGATTATGCACATACCTAGAACCCATCTTTGCCTGTGCCTTAGCAAAATCCTGACTATATGCTTCAGAGACTGCATACCTAGAACCACTCTTATGCAGTGGGATCTAAACAGCTCACCTGGCCTCTAAATGTTGGCTCCTTACTTACCTAACACTTGCTTTGTAGCATCTTGATCCTCCTCTGCTCTCCCCTTCTCATATTGTGCTTCACTGAAATCCTTAAATTAACAGTTATCAATTTCAGCCCTAGTTTTAATACTCATGGTGCAAATTGAAGCTAAATTACTATTCTAGCAGATTTGGAATTGCTTAGGGTCAGTTTCAGTATTTCAGATATTTTCTTGTTTTCCTGAATCAGAAACATCAGTTAGATTTATTTCTAAACTAGTTGTTTGGTACACAAACTCAATATTTAGGATTTAGTTTTTATTCCTAGATTCCAGGAAACATCAATTTTATGAAAGTCTTTTAACTGCAGAATTTATGTTGGAGAAAAAAATTTAGCTTTGGATAAATTCAGATTTAAATAGACACTGGATGAGATCTGGAAATTATATCACTCTTATCTTGATATGCAGAAAAATTCTTTCTAACTCACCTTTAATAGCTTCTGGGGGATTACTTTTCCAAACAACTCGTGCTATGCTAGAATTTCAGTGTTTGTGATTTGGGGGAGTAACATTTATTAAATTTTTAATCATTTACTTTTCTCCTTAAGCATAATACATGTTTTCTAAATTATCGTTTTAAGGTAAAAAGCTCTTATTATTGGGCTTCCTGGGTTGATCGCGATAATCTGCCTGCCACTGCAGGATACATGGGTTTGATCCCCGGGTCAAGATAAACCCCTGGAAAAGGAAATGGCAACCCACAGAGGAACCTGGTAGGATACAGTCCATGAGGTTGCAAAAAAAAAAGGATCAAACACAACTTAGTGACTAAACAACAACAGACAGCTTCAGGGGGTTTACTTTTCCAGACACCTTGTACTAAAATTTCTGTATTTGTGATTTGGGGGGGGTGGTGTATGTGGTAATATTTATTAAATTCATAATAGTTTATTTTTCTAAGCATAATATAATGCTTAAAATAATCATTTTAAGGTAAAAAGCTCTTATTAGCTGATGTGATAACTTGGAGAAGTGTATTACCAAACATTGAATTTGTTCATAAGCCTATTTCAGGTTACTAACTAAAAGGTAGACCAAATAAGCAGGCTGTTTATTTAATTATCTACTTGATGTTTTACCCAAGATGATAAAGTCAGCTAGGTATTTTGGGTGTCTTTAGACCCAGATAACTGTATACTCAAAATTGTTTTTTTCCTTGTCCTTTTTGACTAGAACAGTATCTCTAAATTGAGGTACATCACCTCTGCTCACGGAGCTTTTTCCTTTTTTTCTTGGTGGTAAAATATAAATAAAATCTGCCATTTTAACAGTTTAAAAGTTTTTAATTGTGGTAAAATACAAATAATATAAATTTTACCACCGTAAGCATTTTTAAGTACATTTCCACTAGTAATACACAACAGAACTATTTTTTCACATCCTTGTCCGCATTTGTTATTTTTCCATTCTTTGATAATACTATCTTTATAGTATGAAGTATGTGGAACTCATTAGAGATGCCAAGATCTCACTGGCCAAGACCCTGAGTCTCAAGGGTTTTTCATATTTTCAAAAAGTGCCCTAGAGTAGTCTTTTCAAAAAATAGTGCTGAGAAAACTGAATATCCACATACAAAAGCATCAAGTTGAACCCTTATCTAACACTATATACAAAAGTTAACTCAAAGTAGATCAAAGATCTACATGTAAGAGTTAAAACTATACAATTCTTAGAAGAAAACATTGGCCAAAAGCTACGTGACATTGAATTTGGCAATGATTTCTCAGATGTAACACCAAAGGCACAGGAAAAAGGAAAAAAATTGACAAATTGGACTTCTTTAAATTTTTTTTAATTTTGTGATTAAAAAAACCACACTGTCAACAGAATAAAAAGGCAACTCACAAATGGGAGGAAATATTTGCAAATCATGTATCTGATAAGGAATTAATATCTAGAACAGATAGAGAACTCTTAACTCAGCATCAAAAATAACCAAATTAGAAAATGGGTTAAAGACTTGAATAGGCATTTCTCCAAAGAACATACACAAATGGCCAATCATCACATGAAAAGTTGCTCCACAACATTAATCATCAGCAAAATAAAAGTGAAAGTCACTCAGTTGTGTCCGACTCTTTGCAACCCCGTGGACTATTGAGTCCATGGAATTTTCCAGGCCAGAATACTGGAGTGGGTAGCCTTTCCTTTCTCCAGGGGATCTTCCCAACCCAGGGATTGAACCCAGGTTTCCCTCATTGCAGGAAGATTCTTTACCAGCTGAGCCACACGTGAAGCCCAAGAATAGTGGAGTGGATGGCCTATCCCTTTTCCAGTGGATCTTCCCAACCCAGAATAGAACTGGGGTCTCCTGCATTGCAAGCAGATTCTTTACTGACTGAGCTATCAGGGAAGCCCCCAATCATCAGCAAAATACAGATCAAATCTACAGTGAGATATCACCTCATACCCATTAAGATGGCTACTATAAAAAAATAATAATAGCCAGTATTGGTGAAGACAAGAAATTGAAACACTTGTGCATTCCTGATTGAAATGTAAAATAGTACAGCCACTATTGAAATTAGTTATGGTGATTCCTCAGAAAATTGAACTTAGAATTACCATATGACCCAATAGTTCCATTTCTAGGTATATACTCAAAAGAATTGAAAGTAGGGTCCAAAAGTGATGTTTGTGCACTCATAGTCATAGTAGTAGTATTCACAATAGCCAAAAGGTGGAAGATAACCAAATGTTCATCAGTGAGTTAATGGATGAACAAAGTGCAGAATATCCTTACACTGGAGTATTGTTCAGCCTTTAAAAACGAAGGAACTTTTGACACATGCACAATATGGATTAACTTTGAGGACATTCATATTAGGATGGTGCAAATGTAATTGCAGTTTAAGACTGTGAATTTTAAATCATTATAACTAGGCTCAAGGATATCTTTATTAATCAAAATAGGAACCATTACTATCAACACATTTTTGCCAATGGGAAATAAGTTTGCTTATTCCTGTAGCATAAAAATCCATGATTCTGTGAACTCTTGGAAATCATTTTCTGCATCCTGCTGGTTGTGGAAGCATTTTCCCTGCAGAAAGTTGTCGAGATGCTTGAAGAAGTGGTAGTTGGTTGGCGACAGGTTAGGTGAATATGGTGGACGAGGTAAAACTCCATAGACCAATTTGTTCAACTTCTGAAGTGTTACTTGTGCAACTTGCAGTGGGGAGTTGTTGTGCAGAAGAATTGAGCCCTTTCTGTTGACCAGGGTCAGCTGCAGGCATTGCAGTTTTCAATGTATCTCATCGATATGCTGAGCATAATTCTCAGATGTAATGGTTTTGCTGGGATTCAGAAAGCTGTGGTGGATCAGAATGGCAGCAAACCACCAGACAGTGACCATGATCTTTTTTTGGTGCAAGTTTGGCTTTGGGAAGTGCTTTGGAGCTTCTTGGTCCAGCCACTGAGTTGGTCATTGCCAGTTGTCCTATAAAATCCACTTTTCATTACATGTCACAATCCAATCAAGAAATGGTTCGTTGTTGTTGCGTAGAATAAGAGAAGACAACACTTCAAAATGACAATTCTTTTGATTTTTGGTCAGCTCATAAGGCACCAACTTATCGAGCTTTTCCATCTTTCCAGTTTGCTTTAAATGCCGAATGACCATAGAATGGTCAACATTGAGTCCTTCGGCAACTTCTCATGTAATTGTAAGAGGCTCAGCTTCAGTGATGCTCTCAGTTGTTATTGTTCAGTCGCTCAGTCGTATCTGAATCTTTGAGACCCCATGGACTGCAGCACGCCAGGCTTTTCTGTCTCTCGCTATCCCCTGGAGTTTGCTCAAACTCATGTCCATTGAGTTGGTGATGCCATCCAACCATCTCATCCTCTGTCGTCCCCTTCTCCCCCTGCCTTCAATCTTTCCCAGCATCAGGGTCTTTTCTAGTGAGTTGGCTCTTCACTAGGTGGCCAGAGTATTGGAGCTTCAACATCAGTCCTTCCAATGAATATTCAGGGTTGATTTTCTTTAGGATTGACTAGTTAGATCTCCTTGCAGTCAAAGAGACTCTCAAGAGTCTTCTCTAACACCACAGTTCAAAAGCACCAATTCTTCAGTGCTCAGCCTTCTTTATGGTCCAACTCTCACATCCATACATGACTACTGGAAAAACCATAGCTTTGACTAGATAGACCTTTATTGGCAAAGTGATGTCTCTGCTTTTGAATATGCTGTCTAGGTTTGTCATAGCTTTTCTTCCAAGGAGCAACCATCTTTTAATTTCATGGCTGCAGTCACCATCCGCAGTGATATTGGAGCCCAAGGAAGTAAAGTGTGTCACTGTTTCCATTATCTTTCTGTCTGTTTGCCATGAAGTGAAAGAACAAGATGCCATGATCTTAATTTTTTGAATGCTGAGTTTTAAGCCAGCTTTTTCACTCTCCTCTTTAATCTTTATCAAGAGGCTGTTTAGTTCATCTTCATTTTTTGCCATTAGAGTGGTATCATCTGCATGTCTGAGGTTATTGATATTTCTCCTGGCAATCGTGATTCCTGCTTGTGATTGATCCAACCTGGCATTTCCCATGATGTACTCTGCATATAAGTTAAATAAGCAGGGTGATAATGTAAAGCCTTGACGTATTCCTTTCCCAATTTTCAACCAGTCCGTTGTTCCATGTCCGGTTCTAACTGCTGCTTCTTGACATGCATACAGGTTTCTCAGGTCA
This sequence comes from Giraffa tippelskirchi, assembly GCF_054371585.1. Taxonomy (NCBI): domain Eukaryota; kingdom Metazoa; phylum Chordata; class Mammalia; order Artiodactyla; family Giraffidae; genus Giraffa; species Giraffa tippelskirchi. Next base: position 74,855,879 of record NC_137275.1, on the reverse strand, counting down.
GGTATTCCCATCTCCTCAAGAATTTTCCACAGTTTGTTGTGATCCACACAGTCATAGGCTTTAGCATAGTCAATGAAGCAGAAGTAGATGTTTTTCTGGAATTCTCTTGCTTTTTCTATGATGCAATGGATATTGGCAGTTTGATTTCTGGTTCCTCTGCCTTTTCTAAATCTAGCTTATGCATCTAGAAGTTCTCAGTTCACATACTATTGAAACGTAGCTTGAAGGATTTTGAGCATTACCTTGCTACCAAGTGAAAAAAGTTCAATTGTGTGGTAGTTTGAACATTCTTTGACATTGCCCTTCTTTGGGATTGGAATGAAAACTGACCTTTTCCAGTCCTCTGGCCTCAAAACTAAATTTGAGTTTTCCAAATTTCCTGGCATATTGAGTGCAGCACTTTCACAGCATCATCTTTTAGTATCTGAAATAGCTCAGCTGGAATTCCATCGCTTCCATTAGCTTTGTTCATAGTGATGCTTCCTAGGACCCACTTGACTTCACGCTCCAGGATGTCTGGCTCTAGGTGAGTGATCACACCATCGTGGTTATCCAGGTCATAAGATCTTTTTTGCATAGTTCTTCTGTATATGCTCTCAGTTGGTCGTTGTCAACTTCTGATGACCAACCACTGCACTCCTCATCTTCAAGGTGTCTCATCTCCTTTGCAAAACTGCTTGAACCACCCCTGCATTATATGTTCAGTAGCAGTTCCTGGGCCAAATGTTGATGTTGTGAGTTGTCTCCTCTGCCTTTTGACCCATTTTGTACTCAAACAAGAAAATCGCTTGAATTTGCTTTTTGTCTAGCATCATTTCCTAGGCTAAAATAAATATAAAATAAACAGCAAGTAATAAGTCATAACAAATAATGTAAAGTGATAAATGCACATTAAAATGATGTATAACATAACCGCATTTAAGAATGCATTCCAATATCAAACAACAAAGTTCAACAGTGCAAAACCATGATTACTTTTGCACCAACCTAAATATGAAGACCAAAACTAGAGACAGTGTTACAACAATGATAAAGAAGAAAAACATTTGTCAAAGATCACACCATCAATGGGGATGGACTGAGAAACGTTCTTTGGCCTTGCAAGCTTCATATTGCACCATCTAAACAACACAGTGACCACAAAGAGAGAAGGAAGGCAAAAACACTGACTTGGATTCCTTCCAGTGTTTATTTACTGCTGACCAGAAAAGCAAGTGACATTTCCCCCAGCTGAACACAAACTTATTTCCTGAACCATCCAGATCTGACTTGTGTATTCTTTTTCATCTCCTATTTAGAGACTAGAACATTAAGTTCACAAAACAATAGAGAGGAGGGGGCATCCCCCTGAGGTGCTCAGTTACCTAACAAAGGCATTTGGGAAAGGGAGATTATTGGATTTAATGCATGCTTTCAAGTGTACAGTGCTCAAAGACAAAGTACAAATTTGTTTCTGATTCTCCAGCTTAATCATAAATGGGACCACAAGTCCAAACAGCAAGTCCACTCAAATATGCAATGTAGATTATCCAAGGGCAGACTCATATCCTGGCTTTTAAAGTCCACATCCAAGAGGAGGCATCTGCCCATAGCCAAGGGACAGTGAAGTAAACTCAGAACAATATGCCCAGCCAGGTTTTTGATAAGGGCTCTGCCTGAATTGATTGTTTCCCCTTATGAACCACTAAGCAGAAAGAACTATTTGGGACCTATTAAGAGAAATTACAAACTAAAGGAAAGAATGATTTGCTCTGAGGACTCAGAGTAGAAACAGATTTCAGAGAATTGCTTTTTGTATGATTCAGAGGAAAACTTGAGAAGTAGTATTTGCTACTACTATTCTCAAAAATGCTCAAGTATATAACCAACCTCTTTGAAACATGAGTAGGAACCTGTAAGGGGAGAATAAGCTTAGAATTAAAAGGCTAGACACACAGAAGGACAGCTGAAATGAGGGAAAGGGTAGCCTAGAAATGTATTTGCAGGTATTTTTAAAACTTTGAAAGCCAGTAAAGAGCAGAGAGTATTTGAAATAAATCAAGTTCATGATGAGAGAGAAACTTAAGAAGTTCTTCCAAAATGAAGAAAAGGACAAAGAAGAAAAAAGCTATGAGAGAAATGATGTTAGATATGACAATCAGAGATTGGAAAGACGACCTGAAAATTATGATTCTAAGAAAGAAACCATACTAATAAAAATAGAAGTTAATATATACTTCTGTTATTAGAAGTATATCTATGCAGGCTCAGCAATGTCCAGCTCTTTGCGACCCTCCAGGCTCCTCTGCCCATGGGATTTTCCAGGCAAGAATACTGGAATCGGTTGCCATTTACTTCTCCAGGGAATCTTCCCGAGCCAGGGATGGAACCAGTGAGAACTATGCATACTTCTATTAATAGAAGTGGAAATCAGTGTCAATATATACCTAGTTACCGGCTTCCCTGGTGGCTCAGCTAGTAAAGAATCTGCCTGCAATGCAGGAGACCCAGGTTCAATTCCTGGTTCGGGAAGATCCCCTGAAGAAGGGAATGGCAGTCCACTCCAGTATTCTTGCCTGGGAAATCCCATAAACAGAGGAGCCTGGCAGTCTATACAGTCCATGGGATTGCAAAGAGTCGGGCATGACTGAACAAGAGACATTTTGTTATTAATTGTATACCCAGATAAATGCGAAGTGAATCTAAAAAAAATATTTTTTAATTAAGAAGTAGAAACCTGGTTATAATCATTAGTGGAGAGACAAAGACAGTGATGAAATTCTCAATTTCTTGCATGGAAGGTCAGAGAGTAGAAACAGGAGTCAGGAGTTGTAGGGGGCTTTTCTGGTTGATCGTTGTTTGGGTTTCTGTTTCAGTTTTGATAGTTATAGATGTGTGGGTACAAGAGACAACAACTAGTAGAATTGTGCATAGGACCCCTGTATCCCCAGTCACCTCAGAAGAGCAGAGACAGAAATCAAAGGAAAAGAGTGCTCCAAAATTATAAAACATAAATCAAAATGCAAAGCTGGAACAAATATTTCAGTTACAACTGTGTAAGTGTATTAAATGCTTTGATAATAGCTAAAAATACTTTTTTTAAATGACTACTTGAACTATGTTTTGTTCAAAAGAGTTATACCTAAAACAAAATAGTGCAGGAAGATTAATAATGTAGGATTTATTTGATAAATATGAACAGAAAGAAAACAGATAGCAATATCAATATCAAAACAATTAGAGTTTAAAGCCAGATCCATTAAATAGGACAAACCTAGACTTACTTTATTGGGTAAAATTGATACTAAAAATATAAAGGTTATAAATAATAAGTATGTGTAAAATAACTTTGCATCATCATATAAGTTTTTTATTTTTTTAATTTATTTTAGTTGGAAACTAATTACTTTACAATATTGTAGTAAGTCATATAAATTTAAACTCAACAGAGATAAACATGCAAACACAATTGAAGTATCAAACTTATACATACCACTATATGTCTATAACAAACAAAATTTATAAAATAGTGCTGAGAATTCAATAAAATTAGCAAGATTTAAAATAAGGGAGCATCACCTTCACTAAACTTTGCAACCTACAAATAGGGCTTAGGCATTTCTGCTGCTTCCTAAGAAATTACTCAGCTATCTCTAAAGATTCTTGAAAAGTAGAAATACTAGCAGTCATATCTTCTAACCACAGTGTAATTAATAACAAAATGTTTCCAATCAACCCATGAAAACTCTCCTAAAGGGAGGAAGAATTTCCAGTAGGAAATAAAAATTTCAAGTACAAACTGTTTGGAAGAAAAAGGGGAAATATACATATCAAAGTCTGTGGAATGAGATCTAAGCTCTTTTTAAGAGGTACCTTCTTAAAAAGATTGAAAATAAATGAGCTACACCTTCAGAATCAGACGTTATAAAAAGGAAGAAAAGCAACCTCTTGGAAACCTGAAAGAATTTAATAATAATAAAACAAAAAAAGCAGAACTGAAACTTGAGTCCAGGAACTTGTTCTTTGAGAGTAAAAATGAAAAGAATAAAATAGAAAACCTCTGGTAAACATGGGAAAAAAAAAAGAACAATACTAGTAATCAGAAATGAAGTTTGCTGTGAGGGATATGGTAGTTTTTAAAAGATTGTAGAATACTTCATGCCATTTTATGCTAATAAACATGAAAATAGGTGAAATTAAAAGTTTTCTGGAATGCATAAATTTTGAGAAGAAAATTGCCACATGAATCCAAAAAGTACTTTTAGTAGTCTGTTTTAACTCTAAGAAAATAAATAGATGTGTAGTCAAAGATTTATGTGAATAGTAGCTTTATTTTAGACTAAGGATTATGTTCTTATTAAGGACTTGTCTAAAGTCCATTACATGAGATGGAATCAGACCTGTGTAAAGTTAAGTGAGATACTGAACCTCTTGGAATGTCAGTTTCCTCATCTGTAAATGGGTATAGAATATATAGTGACCTCTCTTTTCATTTCTTAATTTTGCTTTATAAAGACCTTAGTCTATAAACTAAAAAAAAGACTTTTAATTTCTTTTTATGCAAAACATTCTAAATATGTAAAATGGAAAACCCCAATAATTAGGGCCTGGAAGAAGCTATTCAAAAGGTATTTTGATTGGCTCCATTTAATATTAGAAAATACTTAGTAGAGGGTCAAAATTTAGAATTGAAGAATAATGTTTTCCTTCAAATCAGCCCTAAAATTTAAAGGAATAGGTTATGTGCGTTTCAATAAAAATATGTGAGAATAAATATTTTCCTTTTCCTGAGTCACATCCATGTAGTATGTTTTCAGCTTATGTTCTGTATTGTATGCACAGTATATAATTTAAAAGAAAAATGAGGCTTTTTAAAAATCCTATAACACAAAATAGTGATGTGATTTTTGTCAAATCTAAATATCAATAAATGCTCCTTTAAATTTCTGCATATGATAATCATAACTAAAAGTTAAAGCAAAGGGAATAAATATTGAGGATTGAGTGTGTTTGTTTTAATGTAAGACACTGTAGAAAATTGAATTAAAATCATGGAAATAATTTAGAAATCCATTATACAGTTACGAGGAAATAATGCTGTAATTATCTTATGATGTTGATACTGTGTATCAACTTTTAGTATTTTCAGATACTAAAAATACTGTACTCTGTTAAATAAGCAAATTAAAAGTTTCATTTTATTTTGATGACTAGTTACAGGATCTTCATCCTTAAGTCTAAACAGACATCACATAATTGTCTTTTAAATTCTTACTCATTAAAAAAATTGAGAGAATATAAGTATTATCTTCTAGAGGAAAAGGATAATTCTGTTAGACCTAATGGTTCCCATTAAGACAATATTTTATGGGCAGGGTTTTACACACCCTAGAAAAGAGAACATAGTGAAGTTAAAGGACAGATAGAAAAAGAGAACACGTGCTTGTTCAAGATGTCTGGTTTCAGTAGATTTGGAAGTTTTCTTTATTTCAAGTCAAGAGATCTAATTAAAGAATCACTTGTCAGCAAGCGTTCTGTGCAACTTATCACATGCAAATTTTATAGACTAATATTGCTGAGTATAATCATTTCTCAAGAATGTTTTGCTAATAGAAATAAAGAATAAATATATTTAACTATGTCATAGAATATATTTCAGAGTAGACTTGCTGTCTGTTTTGAATGACCATACCAGAAAAACATTGACTTGCATTATCACTTAAGTAGACTTGGGTAATGAAATTGACCATAATACTGGATTTGCACATCTGCTTATTTATTTAGTTTTGAATACTTCCTTTATCAACATTAGGAAATGAACTCTTCCATATTCAAGTGTTTATATTGCATAAGTAAAAGATATTTTATTAGCAAATCAGTCAAGGGCTCTGAAAAAAATGCATTATTCTTAGCTCTCTGGAGAGGATAAAAACAAGCTGCATGTAGATGGAAGTCTTTCACTTTAGCTTATTTGCTTATTGTCTTTTTGTTAGTGTCTTAAAATTACCTCCGTAGCCAATTATAACAATGGAAGCAGTCCCTATTTCTGACTTTAATATTCTTAGAAATCTTGCTCTTCATAACTTGTTAAGCATATCCCACAGAAACTGTAGATGTGATTGGATACCTGACCAAAGCCATTTTGGAACCTGATAAACCTTAACTATGACTGACACTATCATAAAACTAAATATGCAGTTATAACCTTTGTAATGTTTTAGACTTTGGGGCAATAAACTTGAAATTGAGATAGTCTTATTAACTTTTATAGCTTGAAGAAAATCACAGAGATCACTAGCCAAGGCTTTCATTTTCTGTATGAAGAAACCATCCCAAAGCAGCCAAGCTAACCAATAATCTGACTATGATTGCAGCTAATTAACTACAGATTCAGGACCGGAACCTCTCTTTTCTGATTCCCAGTGGAAAACATTCTCTTTTCAGAATACTCTCTTTAGAAAAATTCTGTTTTAAAAAAACCTGGAAGCATGGATACGTTCAGTTCAGTTCAGTTGCTCAGTCGTGTCTGACTCTTTGCGACCCCATGAATCGCAGCACGCCAGGCCTCCCTGTCCATCACCAACTCCTGGAGTTTACCCAAACTCATGTCCATCGAGTCGGTGATGCCATCCAGCCATCTCATCCTCTGTCGTCCCCTTCTCCCCCTGCCCCCAATCCTTCCCAGCATCAGGGTCTTTTCCAATGAGTCAACTCTTCGCATGAGGTGGCCAAAGTATTGGAGTTTCAACTTCAACATCAGTCCTTCCAATGAACACCCAGGACTGATCTCCTTTAGGATGGACTGGTTGGATCTCCTTGCAGTCCAAGGGACTCTCAAGAGTCTTCTCCAACACCACAGTTCAAAAGCATCAATTCTTCTGTGCTCAGCTTTCTTCACAGCCCAACTCTCACATCCATACATGACCACTGGAAAAACCATAGCCTTGACTAGACGGACCTTTGTTGGCAAAGTAACGTCTCTGCTTTTTAATATGCTATCTAGTTTGGTCATAACTTTCCTTCCACACGTTAAATAATATCAAAAATTCCAAAGGCCTATCACAGAAACACAAAAATAGAAATTTGTTATAAATTTGACCTAAGAGAAATGTATTAACAAAAATCAATATGATTTAATTACTAAGTCTTATTATTGATTTATTCATTTATTTTGTGTCCTGAGAAAGGCTCTTTAAGACTGATTAAGATGGCTCGGGTCATTTTTCTTTAAGCTCTGAGGAAAATTTTGATGTATGGCCTTTTATTAACAGAGTAAGTTTTCCAAATCGTATCTAAAGCACTTAGAATATTTAAAAATACATTACCATGTGTAAAATAGATAACCAATGGGAATTTGCTGTATGGCTCAGGAAACTCAAACAGGGGCGCTGTATCAACCTAGAGGGGTGGGTGGGATGGGGAGGGAGACGGGAGAGAGTTTCAAAAGCCTATATGTATACCTATGGCTGATTCATGTTGAGATTTGACAGAAAACAGCAAAATTCTGTAAAGCAATTATCCTTCAATAAAAAATAATTAATTAAAAAATTTTTTTAATTATAAAAATAATGGTTGTGATATCTAGATCATTTAAATTTTAATGAGTTTTAGTTGCAAGGATCTGGAACCTTGCTAATCAATGTCTTCCACAAATCAACAGCATCATGATCGCTGGGGAATTTGTTAAAAATGCAAAATCCCAACTTCCCTTCCCTCCACCTAGACTTACTAAATCAGAACCTGTGTGTGAACAGGATCCCAGGTGATTCTGATGCACGTTAGAGTTTGAAACGCACCTACTCAGAGAGTTACGAATCTCAGAACCTGGTCCCCTTTGTTGTCATTCCCTTCTCTCTTTGTTCCCTGCGATTTTTCATATTCTCCTTCCTGTTCACCAGAAAGGAATATAAAAATATCATTGCGTGCTTAAATAAGCAAAAAAGAAAATCAGATCAAAAGTGTGTAGAAGGAAGGAGAGGAAATCTATCTTCCTTCTGAGATGGCATAGCTGGCTGACTGGCTGACTGTACTTACATGTCTTTGTCATGTTTTTAGTATCTAGTAGATCTATATTCTTTTCCCTCCTCTAGGTTCTCCCAGAGTCATTATTCACATTGGCCACTGCTCCCAAAAGCAAGGTTGCATAACTGCATGAGAAGTGGAGTACAGGAGTAAATTATACAGTGTTTAATTTACAGAGGGTGAGCCACAAAGCATCAAAAGTCGGGACTGCCAGTTCCAGCTGAGGACAGAGAGCAGCAAAGGATTTATTATTGGTTATGTAACCTGGAAACCTCTATGAATAGCAGACATTGTGAGACAGAAATCATTGTAATTAAAAGCAAAGTTAAATACCTAAGTCCATGTCTCCATATACGAAGATGACTCTAGCGAGTGTTTCCTCTAGTGAGTGATGGATTGAAAGTCTAGTGTAGTGATTAGGAGCTTAGACTCTTAAGCTAAAACTCCTTTGATTCAAATTCCAGCTCATCTACTTCTGACTCTGTGACTGTGAGTGAGTTACTTAACCTCTCTAACCTCTTCATTTGAAAATAGGGAAAAGAAAACAACTGTACTTACCTACTTCATGGGCTTATTGTAAACAGTAAATGAGAAAAGCTGTGTAACCAATACCTAGCACAATGTCTGAAACATAGTGAGCACTCAGTAATCATTAGGGTATGTTTGTTTGTTCATGCATTCATTTATTAATGAAGATTCTTCTCATAAGTTTCTCATAACTACACAATAGCATTTTTTGTGCAGGTTTTCTGGGATTTGGCTGTGGTTTGTGGCCACGACAAAGAGCTACAGCTTTAGCTAAAGGGATTCTCTGAGGCTGAAGAGTGAGTGAGTGTTGATCACCTCTAGGATAATGACTACTGTATTGGGTATGGTGCTGGTGGTACGTAGTGTCATGAAAGAAAATGAGAAATATTATAGAATCCCTTGAGGCACTTAGATTCTAAATGGAAAGAGATGAGACGTACATGGAAGAAGCAACACATTCATATGCTGAAAATTCTGTAGTATAAATGAGAATGCCTGGAGTGATTGAAAGGCAGCCATGAATATTGATTGTGCTATTAGCAGTTTGTATTCTCTTCAGTTCAGTTCAGTTCAGACGCTCAGTCGTGTCCGGCTCTTTGCGACCCCATGAATTGCAGCATACCAGGCCTCCCTGTCCATCACCAACTCCTGGAGTTTACGAATTGAAAGTGGGAGAACTGTTAGATTTGTTAGGCAAAACGGTAGTTGGGCATGCACAAAAGATTTTTTTAAATCTGATACTTTTGAATCTTGATTTACAATGCAAGTAAGCACTATAGGGCAGAATGTGAGAAAGTACTGCCACTGGTGCAGTTAGAACAGCCAGCAGCCTGCGCCCTCACTGTGCTAAGGTACAAATCAGATGGTATTCTATCATTTCACCATTCCATTTTATATTGACTTTTTTTTTTTTTTTTACTACTTTTCAATACTTTCAAAGAATTCAGGATTTTGGAGAAAATGAGAAAATTGAGGAAGTTTATAAATGCTCGATAGAAGGGCTATAAATTAGGTGTTAAGATGAAATGTTTTAGAACTCGAGGTGTTTTTCCATCATGAGGAACTTAGGCAGACGAGTCTTAGGTAGGCTCAGGTAGAGTCCTGTAGAAAACAGTGTTTGTTCCCTGTTCTCTGCCCCCCAGCACCCCTGCCCAATGTTTAGAGCAGTTTTAAGAAGATGCTCCTGTCTGTAGGTCTGAAGGGAATGGGCAGGAGAAATGGACTTGGGCTGGGGGAGCTAGAAACAGAAAAGCAGTCAGCCGCAATTAACATTTAGGAAAATGAGAAGACCCTGGACTTAGGACCATGGCAGTAGTCTGAGAGGCAGAGATGGTTTTTCAGAGGTCACTTTTGAAATTATCTGTCGTGGACATCTTAAAATGGAGAAAAAATGCTGTTTGGAACGAACCACCCAGGGCCGTCTCTAATCTAGAGACAAGAGAAGCCGGCATCTGTCAGTGGGTGATAAAATGTCACATGAGGATCGCTCAGGGCCTGGATCGCCTCATATGTTTGGTTCACAGGCTCTGGTCCTCTGCTTAATCTGACGTCCTTTCTTTTGCTTCTTTTTCAGCAGTGCCCACGTATCCCAAGTCAGCAGTGTGTCAACAACTGGAGAGTAAGTGGTCTGCATTGGGCTTTTTTCCCCTCCTTTCACTTACTAAGCAGTAAAAAAAAGCTATTCTAATGGTGTGCTGCATTGGAAGATTAATACAGTACATAAAGCATGATGATTTTTTGACTACCCACAGAAGACAACTAAATAAGAAATGTTCCTATTTGAGTTTCTGTGTGGGCGTGGGACTGGAGAGAGCTTGGCCATGTGAACATCTGAGATTTTCTGTTTATTTCAGTCAAAATAATGTTAGTCAGTTAGTAGGTGCAAAGCAGTCTATGTGGTTTAGGAAGTATCTTGTCATTAAAGGTGAAGGTATGAGCATATATTTTACTTCTTCCTTCATTTGTTTTAATCAGCCTCCATTTATTGACTGACTGCAATACACTAAGCATAATGTTAGGTGTCTGATGTTAAATAAGCCTTGGGCACTGTGTTTGGGGACTTCCCAGTCTGATAGAACACAGAAAAGGAAGGAAGTCAGTGATGGCAACAAGTCCTTTTTCCTCTGGGCAGTGGCAGTGCTCTGCTATTAATAATTACGTCCATCACATGTCCTTTCCTTTTAATTCTACTAGTCACACTTAGACGAAAATCAGAATTCCAGTTGTCTACCCCCACCTACTACTCTGACCACACTGTTGATTGTGCTTCAGCTATGTGACACTGCTGGGGCCTGGGCGGGCCGTTCGGAGCATCTTCACCAGCAAAGATCAGGGGGAGGAGGAGTGGTATGATATCAGGTGGTGTGATGAGGAGGAAGAGAAAGGAATTAGAAGAAGCACTAATTAGTATGAATTTGGATCTAATAGGGCTTCCCTGGTGGCTCAGATGGTAAAGAATCTGCCCGCAGTGCAAGAGACCAGGGTTTGATCCCTGGGGTGGGAAGATCCCCTGAAGAAGGAAATAGTTATCCACTGCAGTGTTCTTGCCTGGATTTTTTTTCCAGGGATTTGGAAATTTGGAATTTGGAAATCCCTGATTTGGGATTTTTTTTCTCCTCCTTATTAGACAAGGAAGCAATCAGAGGGCAGATTTGATCTCTCTTATCTTTATGAATTTTAAAGAGATTCTAGAATTATGCCAAGACAAGACGTATTCTTGCCTGTTTGTTTCCTAACAACTTTTACTTCTTATGTGACCTGTATAGTGTTTGGAAAAGGTGTGGGTTTGCTATGTGTGTATATATTAATTTATTTAGATTCCTAGGTACCACTATTAGGTAATCTCAAATTGTTGGGATGTGGAGTTCAAGATGTTAAAGTTCTAATGCCCAAGTCAGACTACACTTGCTCATTGTCTTAAAATAGTTTTAATGAAATTACTATGAATCTATGATAAAACTACCTTTGGAAAATCTAAAAGTTCTTAAATTGTTAAATTTTCAAAACTCATTTAACTAAATGTATTTTTCAATCTGACCATTTAAAAAATATATTTTTATATTCTAACAGCTTTATTGAGGTGTATATACAAAAACTACACACATATTTAATGGACACAGAAAAGGAAGCAAATTAGTGATGGCAACAAGTCCAACTCAATAATTAGTTGAGTTTGGATGTGATTCTCTTTTCAAGTGAAGGAAAACACGCTTTGTCAGTTTAGAATTCTTCATGCCTGCTTATTCAGAATTAAATAATGAAGTGGTAAGAGTTTAGATACATTGAAAGACTATATAGCTTTAAAAATGATACCTTATCTGTCTTATTATCACTTTTGTCAGCCCCTGTGCTTAACTGTTTTCTTCAGGTTGAATAAAATAAATCTGTCCTTCTCTCTTCAGTAGTATATATTGGGATGTTTGCATGAATACGGTTTCAATCATTTATATCACAGTTTAACTGAATAGAGATTCAGAAAGTTTTACCCTTCTGTTATTAAGAGTAATTGCTCTGCTGAGTTGTTCTTTTTTAATAGCATTATTTTCTATGTCATTTTATCTTCAAGAGATTCAAATAGATAGTAGGGATCATAAAATCATTTGTGCCAATTTGCTTTGTAAATCATACTGTCTTCCCCTGAAGAACTGGTATGAAATCTGGAAGATAACTTGCCTTTGTAAGAATAGGTTCATTATTATTCCTTGAGGAAAAAAAATCTTTCCTCATTCTGCCTTGTATTAAATGATCCTTATTTCCTGAATGCCTCCTGTAATTGTTGCTGGATCTGGTGTGAGCATTTCAGTAATTCTGGACCCACAAAGATGTAAAACACAATTATCTGATTGGTGGAATACATTCCATTTAGTTTTGTTTCTCATACACAGTGCCAATATTGGAAGATTAATTCCTCATACTGTCTTTGCTCATGCAGTGGTAGTAGATACTCCATTGGAAATGCTGATATTTCCAATATTATGGGGACTTTTTATTGAAGAATAGTTGATTTACAATGTTGTGTTAATTTATGATTGTACAGGAAAGTGATTCGTTCTTTCTTAAATATTCTTTTCCACTATGGTTTATCATAGGATACTGAATATAGTGCTGTGTGCTATATAGTAGGACCTTGTTGTTTATCCATTCTGTACGTTAAAGCTTGTATCTGTTAACCCCAACCTCCCAGTCCATCCCTCCCCCAACCTCCTCCCTGCTTGGCAAGTACCAGTCTGTTTTCTATGTATGGGGACATATTTTTAAACACAGTTATTGATTTTTTTTTTTTTTAGGCTCTTAGAAAGAACCATCCGGTCAGCTGTAGAACAACATCTTTTTGATGTTAATAGCTCTGGAGGCCAAAGTTCAGAGGACTCGGAATCTGGGGCATCATCATCTTCCTCCACATCCACCAAACAGCGACGACGCCAGGCTAAGGAGCAGGATGAAATTCGACACAGCAGAGATGGGTGAGTTGGCATTGATACTCCTGTTTACATTTGCTCTATTCTTTTAAAAATATACAATACATGTCCAAATTCGTGACTGTTATAGTACGCTCATTTCAGTATTACACTCATTTCAGTATTCAGGTTAAAACTTGAAAAGTTTTCATTTTGACCCTTCTAAGCTTAGTTAATATTTGGAAATTCACAGGTGATTGAATAAATATTTCATTTTCATCTGGATGTTTCCTATGTGGTGGGAAGCTACCTCTGATTTAGTACATTTCGTGGCTTTCTCATCAATATCTTATTTAGAAGGATCCTGCGCCATTGGAGGAGAAAATTGCCAGATGCCTGTCTAGAGGTGGTTTTTTTCCTTGTTAGACAACACTCAGTTTGCTGTTAGATTTTCTTATGAGCCAGCAGATTTTCCTACTTATATTGACCTGATTAAATACCAGACCGTCACTAAAGTGCTCTGACAGTTGATTATGTTTTAGTATAAGAAAGGCTGAGCTCAAGTCTAACAAAAGAGGAAATGCTTGAGTTCTTTATTATCACAATGGCTCATTTTAAAGCATTCTCTTAGCATGAATTTCAAGAAGACGATTACAATAAACTCTTTTCCCCATTAAAAGATTGATAAAATACAAATGAATAATAACCACTCATGTTATTGAATAATCATGATTTAAATCATTAAGGAAAATAAATTTATATATAATAGACTATATTCTCACATTTTTCCTGAAAGTTTACCTACTGTAGCATTTAGTCTCTATAAAGTTATTATTTTGTACTTCTTATTAAATGTCAAAGACTAAACCAGACCCTAGTTCCCTACATTCTTTTTCACCTGGACTCATAATCTATGTCAAAATGCGTGGTGGTGCACGCCTTGTTCAGCCAGCCAAGATGGATGCCAGAGAGAAGGATTCTGGGAGGTGGTCAGACATATGGTGTCTCCTTTTGACCTTTCCTGAACTCTTCCAGTTGGTGGTGGCTCATTAGTTCCGTGTTCCTTACCAGGACCTCCTGTGGTAAAACAACTCATGCAAATAGTTACTACTATTTGCATGGCCAGGGTGGGTGGTTTCAGTCAGCGTGCTTCCCCTAACAATCTGAAGAGGTGCCCATGAAGCTCTAGCCTTTTCCTCCTCTGGAGTTTCTTCATCACTCATCCTCACTCATCGTGGTCAACTGTGTGTTGAGTGAGAGAATCTTGGCGTGCAAACTGTTTATGGCAGAAGAAACTTACAGTCTCACCTGATTCATTTCCTTAGTGTGTGGTCTGGGCGATCAGAAATCCCCTTCCCATGCTCCTTGTTAGCCTCATCCTCCTGGTCATAAGGCCCCTCCTAACCTGTCACCCTGGTCACTATCATGTCTTGAGAGTCCTTCTCCTTTAGCTTTCAGTCAGTACTGAATGGCTGCTCCTCTTCAGTATGTCCCAAGAGAGGCACTTACATAGTGTCAGATTTGAAAATGTTAAGAATCATTACTATAACCTATAGCAACTATGTTTTTCTCAGTGTTTGCTTGTACATAATTGATTTGTTATGTAAGATTTCTGTCAAGTTTTGCTTAAAAAATTAGGAAGAATTAAAGCTACACTTCACTATCTTCTATTCAAAACTATAAGCCCTATGGAATGGTTTTAAAATGTTTTGAAAAATCCATGATATGTTATTTTGCCTGCAACCATTTAGAAAAATATCCCCACATTTCAGGGTGAGATTGGAGAGTCAATAAAATCTGTACTAATACCATTATGACATTTTTTAAAATAAGCAATGCAGAAGACAGACTAGAAATACTTTAGTGTACCTGATTTCTTATTTGTCTCAGTTCATAAGGAAACATTATCAGGCTTATATTATTATTTATTACACTAAAAATATAAAAGTTTAAGGAATATATTCATTATGTGAGAGAGCTCAATGTAATTTTCATTTAAAAATTGACCATCTGCCAGGAGCATGAAAATATTGTTGAATTTTGGTGGTGGATATAAGGAAGTTCATGGTGATAGTCCCTGTATTTTTCTATGTTTGAAAGTTTCGTAATAAATATGTTTTTTAAAAAAGCAAAGCATGGCTATTGAAAATGATTTCAATCTTCCAAAACACAATGAACTAAAAAATTATACTTATTTTTATTATATAAATATGATATTAAATTCCTACTGCAAACTAAAAGAAAATCGTGCTACCTTAGAATATTAAAAAGTTCAGGATTGCCAGAACATTACGTGTGCATGCATGTAGGGGAAGGAGAAAACTCTGAAAAAAGAAAACCTGAAATGTGGAGAGTGAGAGTGAGAGGCCACCAGGATCTAAGTTCAGATTAAATCGTGGTGACATCAGGTGTGAGAGTCGGGATATTACTGGAAGGATCATGCTCCTGTGCTTCTCAGGGTCGCCCAGGCACTGACTCACACAAGAGCAAAGAGCATCCTGTGAGGACAGCAGGATTTCCACCTAAGCACAACTGCACAACTAGATTTGGGAATATTTATTTGAACGGGATTTATTCCAGTCATTCATTCACTATTCAAAAAGATTAGAAAATAAACTTGGTCCTTTAGTTTCTAAAAATAATTTTTAGCTTTTGTATTAATCTGCTCAAGCTGCCATAACAAAGTACCACAGACTTAAACAACAGGAATGCATTTTCTCACAGTTCAGAGAGATTGAAGTCCAAGATCAAGGTGCTGACAGGGTGGGTGTTTGTTGCGACCTCTCTGCCTTGCTGGCGGTGCCTGCTCAGTGAGTGTGTCCTCACACGGCCTTTCCTTGGTGTCTCTGGTATCTGCCTCTTCTTATAAGGATGCCAGTCCTCTTGGATTAAGTCCCCACCTTGATGACCTCATGCAACCTTAATTACCTCCTCAGAGGCCCTGTCACACTGGCAGGTAGGGCTTCATCATATGAATTGGGGAGAGGGGGGGCACCGTTTAGTCCTTCAGTTCGGTTCAGTACCTCAGTTGTGTCCAACTCTTTGTGACCCCATGGACTGCAGCACGCCAGGCTTCCCTGTCCATCACCAACTCCAACAGCTTTCAAACCTAAAAATTCCTCCATTAAAAAATTATAATTGGATCTATACCCCAGGAATTAAGAAAATACAAAGAAAGAGACATAGTTAAATATTATAGTAAAATCATTGTGAATTTGAGAGAGATTTAATAGTGTGGCCTGCAGGTTAGTCCCTAGCAACTTTTCCTCATGTATTCATTTATTTTATACTTGGAATATTTCTTATAAATGTAACATACATCTTTTATATAATTTTATAAATGTATGTATTTATACATTAAAAGTATAAAATAAGGCTAAATTAAATATGGAGTATTAAAAATCACCAAGATAGTGTAATAGTAAAAATATTATGATAATATTTAATTCATAATTTTGCCTCCATGATAGCCTAAGACAAGATATGAATTTAAATTACAGAATAAATATTTAATTTACTCTTTCATTTGGGGATATGATTGATAGTAAAATATGTTCATCTATTTTTATACTTTGGAGCTCACTTATTTCAAATATAGTTTTGGGTGGTTAAGAGTTATCTTTATATATTTTTAAAATTGAATTATAGTTGATTTACAGTGTATTAATTTCTGCTCTACAGCAAAATGATTCAGTTACACACATACATACATTTGCTTTTATATTCTTTTCCATTATGCTTTATCCCAGGATATCGAATGTAGTTGCCAGTGCTATACAGTGGGACCTTGTTGTTTATTCATTCTATAGGAGACAGTTTGTGTCTGCCAACCCCTAACTCCCACTCCATCCCTCCCTCCCATCCCCTTGGCAACCACCAATCTGTCTTCTATGTATGTCCGTGATTCTCTTTCTGTTTTGTAGTTAGGTTCATTTGTGCTATATTGTAGATTCCACATGTAAGTGATATCATGTGGTATCTGTCTTTCTCTTCTGACTTAACTTCATTTAGTATGGTAATCTCTAGTTGCAGGGAAGTACCTTTAAGATCACACCATGACGGAGAGTAAGTCTTATTGATTTATACCTGACCAAATGGTGCTGCACTGATGGTTTAATTTGTACTGTGATGTAGTAAAAGACAAACATTTCACTAAGTACTTTAATTTCGTGGAAAACCTCTTAAAAGAGAATGTTAAAATGCTTAAGGGAAGCATTTCAAGAGCATTAAATGAATTAAATTCTGTAATTAAAACTTCTAAAACTAAGTCATGAAGGAACACTAGTTATAAGCTCACATTCAGAAACTGGTACTGGGAAGTAACGGATCCATATTTCAGTTAAAATGCTTTGTATTCCATAATTCTTGTTATATCATTTTTACCAGGATCATCTAATATAGTCTGATTTAGGTATTAATGCATTTATACCATGATAAAATGTCTTTCTCAATTGGAGAAAATCAGTGTCCCATTCTGGAGAAAAAGATGTATTTCCTTTTCAGATTTTTCTTAATATATTAATTTATAAGATTCATGTATGTGTATGTATATAAAACCTATGAATAATGGAAAATGTCTTTGCAAGTTTGCACAATTCCCCTGGTTTTGAATACAGATTACTTTCGGTACAAATACAAAAGCTTTTCATTGGTAGAAACACAGCCCTCGCCAGTTTGCCTTTAGGAATAATTTCTCTTTTAATCTGATACATTTGGCACCAAGCGGTCTCAGGAGTAGCACTCGGCTCAAATTTTGATAAAAGATGAAACATGGAATTTCTAGGCACCTTCTTTCTGCATGATGCAGTGTCACTAAAACGTCCTTTTTGCCTTTTAAAGTAAAATGAAGCTAATTTTTTTTCAATTCAAGGGGACTTCTCAACAAAGAAAATATTCCTTCTGGCTTCAGCAATCTTGATGAATGTATGTTGAATGCTCATGAAGTGGAAAAATTATATGAAAATACTTCTGATTCTATTGAAGAAAGGGGTAAACCTAAACGTCAGAAATCCAGTTCCAAACTTTTTGAGCTCAATGAAAATCAAGATGGTCTTGTGGTAAGTGCATGATTCTATAAAATTTTTACTTGTAGCCAGTTCAGAAATACCACATCTCTTTTCATTGCTTTGTAAAAAGTAAAAACTAATGTCAAGCCGAGTTTCACAGAATTATAGGGCATGAGTTCT
Organism: Giraffa tippelskirchi; assembly: GCF_054371585.1. Lineage (NCBI taxonomy): Eukaryota > Metazoa > Chordata > Mammalia > Artiodactyla > Giraffidae > Giraffa > Giraffa tippelskirchi. The sequence goes on along the minus strand of NC_137275.1, from coordinate 74,837,767 downwards.
GAAAGAGACCTTAGAGGTACTAAGTATACACACTTTTATTTCTTTTTAATTACTATAAAAATCAAGTTCACGAAACACTGTATTTTGCCAAAGGAACCAGAAACAACACACACTTTGATTTCTGTGTTATTGAAATTGGTCTGACTTTTATCTCATTCTTCTGAGCATTTTTAAACTTTATTTTTGGAATAAAATTATCAAAGTGTTTTTTCTTATTTTCCTCCATTTTATCTGTTCTTATCTATATCAATAGAAAAAAATTAATGAGTTTAAAGTGAGGTAAAAGAAAAATACATATGGAAATAGGTTCAACTGTCTTTGTGTTCAGAAATCCCTTTGTGTTCAGAAATTTAATTTCAAAGCTATACTCTATAGTCTTTTTTCCCTATGTTAATCAGAAGCAAATTAATCTACACAGTTACCTCAGACCTAAATGCTGGTTCATGAATTTGATATATAAGTTATGCAAGTGAGTTTAGTCAATAACTCAATATTTATCCAGTTTAACTATAAATATACATCATTGTTTATTGTGTATGTTCAGTTTCTTTGAAAAGTGAGAACCGAAGTCTGTCTTCTGATTTCCTTTAGCTTTCAGAAATTTAACCCCCAAAAAAACTGAAGTTGAATTTGATAACATGAATTGGAGTCCCTAATAAAAATAGGTAATATCCACTCTCTCACTGGGTTTAAAGCCTCTGTTCTGGTTTATCTCAGCAGTTTTTACCTCCATGCTGGGTTCTCTATAAATTTAACAAAACTCATGGGCCACCTATTTTCCCATGGTCAGTTTCTGCCTGTGCTCAGAGAAAATTCCCAATTTTATTCCTTAAAGAAAATATGCATAAATGCAAATCTAGGGAAAGCATGTTTACTCCATTTTCCCCCAAATGTCTTGATACCCTGTTTCTGGAAACAAACTGATCAACTAGAGTAAACAGTCACCCACCTCAGACTGGTGTCTGACACAGTTCTACAAATACAGCTTCCCAGGTGGTGCTAGTGGTAAAGAGCCCATCTGCCAATGCAGGAGACATAAGAGACACAGGTTTGATCCCTGGGTCTGGAAGACCCCCAAGAGGAGGCTTTGGTAGCCCACTCCAGTATTCTTGCCTGGAGAATCCCATGGACAGAGGATCCTGGTGGGCTATAGTCCATGATATTGCAAAGAGTTGGACATGACTGAAGTGACTTAGCATGCATGCAAGCTTTGAAACCATTATATATTAAATGGTTTTTAACACGAACTTAATTCTTATTTTGAAACTCCAATACTTTGGCCACCTCATGCGAAGAATTGACTCATTGGAAAAGACCCTGATGCTGGGAAGGATTGGGGGCGGGAGAAGAAGGGGACGATGGAGGATGAGGTGGCTGGATGGCATCATCAACTCGATGGACATGAGTTTGGGTAAACTCCGTGAGCTGGTAATGGACAGGGGGGCCTGGTGTGCTGCGATTCATGGGGTCGCAAAGAGTCGGATACGACTGAGAGACTGAACTGAACTGAAGTTCTTATTTGAGGGAAAAGTAAAATTTTTAATAAACTAAATGATACTAACTCCGTTAGCTCTTTATTTGGCCCATGATGTGTTTTCATCAATATTTTTTCCACCAGGAATCTTAAATTAGCTAAGTGGTAGTAGCTAATGAAACTGGAGAAGTATATTTATTCCTTAGAATACATGTGTGGTTGCTAAAACTGTGGACATAGTTGATGTTTAAAAACATTTGGATGAGAGAGCTTAATTCCATTCTGTGTTTTGTTTTTTTTTTCTGTGAAAGGATTTGTCCCCACCTTAACTGCCAGTTTCCACATTCCAGGATTGTGCAGGTCACATGTTAACATAAGTGAGCTAAGTGGAACGTATCTTTGTTGCAATGAATAATTTAAGGCCCTGCCAACACAGCTCAGACAGAAGCAAAACTTTCTCATCTGTGAAGTGAGGGTATTCTCAAAGATATTTCCTGACTCTCATATTCCATTCATTTTAAATCTCGTCTTCGCAGGTAACCACAAAGCAAATAGCTAGGGAACATGACAGTGACTACCGTTTAGACCACATCCTGAAAGTGAAGTTGTGCTTCTTAACTTCCTACTTACTTTTAAACTTCTATTTTTACTTACCCCCACTCTCCTCCAAAACCTTCTCTTATTCCTTTTCAAGTTCTTTATACACTGACTAAACTTTTGTTTCTGGAAAACATATGTAATAGTATACCTTCTCTGTGCTAGGAAATATTTCAGAATCTGGGAATACATCTGTGAGACAAACAGGCAAAAATCACTGCCCTCATGGAGCTTACATTCTGGTGGGAAAAACAGACAAAATCAAGATAAAAAAGTCAACCATAAAATATATTACCTAGTGATAACTGTTAGTAAGAAAAATAAGGCAACAAATGAGGATAGAAATTATAAATGGGCAGGGGTTGCAATTTTAAATAGAGTTTTCAGAGATGGCCTTCCAAGAATTTGATATCTGAGTGTAAAGATCTAGAGGAAGTAAGGAAACAAACCATACTATCACAGCAGGTTTAGAGACCCCAAGAAAATCACTTATATGAAATGTTCAAGAAACTGCAAAGATACCATTATGGTTAGAAGAGAATGAGGAAAGTGAAAAAGATAATGGAAGGTGAGGAGAGAACAAATTAAGTAGGGCCTCATAGAACATTGTAAAAACTCTGCCTTTAATCTGGGTGAGATGAGAATCTGTGTGAGTGTTCTAAGTAAAGCGGTGATGTGACTTACTGAAATTTGGTTTGACCACTGTGTTGAGAACAGACAGGATGCAGCCAAGGGCAGAAGCAGAGAAACCAGTTAGGAAACTATTGCAGTAATCTAGGTGTGTGCTGATGATGGCATGAACTAAGGTGATCCTTAAGCCAGCACATATTGCCTTGCAGGTTGCACTGCTGTAGGGGACATTGTTCACATTGACTAAAATGTCCTCCTAGAGTACTGTATTGCAGTCGTCATGAGGTAATAGATGCTTTCTGGACATATTTTGAACATAGAATTGACAAGTTTTCCTGATATTACCTGTGTAGTATGAAAGATAACGCCATGGGTTTTGGCCTTGAGCGACTAGAAGGTTTGTGACACCAATTAACTGAGATGGAGAAGAGAGAAGTTTGGGAGATAGTATCATGGTTCAATGTTGGACATGTTTTTCGAGTTTGTTTGTTTGGCTATTCTCTGTCTTAGTTGCGGCATGCAAGATCTTTGATCTTCATTGCAGCGTTTGAACTCTTAGTTGTGGCATGTGGGATCTAGTTCCCTGACCAAGGATCGAGCCCAGAGTATTTAAAGTCAGTATACTAGATGAAGTAATCAAGGGTGTGAGTTTGAACGGAAAAGGAAAGTGACCTCAGGGACCATGAGCCCTGAGGCCTATGAACATGTAGAGGATGGGGAGATAACAGGGTACCAGTAGAGGAGACTTAAGGAGGAGACAACAGCAAAAAAAAGGAGAAAATGAGGTGTGTTTGATGTTTTGGAAGCCAAGTGAACCAGGTATCTCTAGCTGGAAAAAAGGTCAGATGGTTAACCAAAGAGAACAGTGAAAGTTTAGCCATTGGAGTTAGCAAGCTGGAGATCACTCAGTAAGAGCAGTTTTGATGGAGATAAGGGAGCAAACCATTTTCCGGAGAAAATGAGAGGAGAGGAACTGAAGAGTTTGAGTGATAATTTTACAGTGATCTCGCCAGCCCGTAACACAGCCAAAAAGACCTAAAAGAACATCTTGCAGATTAAGAATCTCTCTAGTGGGAACTGTCTGTGTACTTTGCCTTGTCCTTTTCCCTTGCGAGCTATCATGAGCAGCAGAGACCGAGAGACTGCAAATAGTTCTGAACTCAGAAATTAGTGGTAGTGAGTGGCATTGAGTGCTCGGCCTTATCTCTAGTGATTGCTGTGGTCAGAACCTTCTGCTGTCTTCTTACACTGCCAGCTCACACCTGTGCTCTTCAGCCTCTGTCTCATGGAAACCTTGTGCCTTAATTTGTCTTTGAACAGCTAAGACAGCAAGCTTGTGTTTCAGTGACTTCCCTCTTTCCTGCTTCAGAATTTCTCTAGATCTCTACCCATTTTCTTACCTGCTCAAATGATAAAGGTTTTTCTGAAATCTAAGATTAAGTATCCTTGAAAATTATGTTTTCTGCATCCATCTCTCCACCTCTTGTACGTGTGCAAACATATACACACTCACTCACTCACTCATGCACTTTTCAATGCTTTCTCACCACTAGCTCATTTCTGTTGGCCTAGAAAATGCCTCTATCTCAAAAACATTCTTTCTAGGGCACAATTTAACAGTTTGAATCAAAAGCCATAATTTAGGCATTTTATCTAATAATCCTACCTCTGCTATTCTGCTCTGGAGACAGCATCATACATATGGAAAGGACCAGAAGTACTGATTTGCTCACCGCATGGTTGTCTATAATCATGAAGAATTAGAAGCAATTTAAATATTCAAAAGTAGGAGACCAGATAAGTAACATTTGTATGTCAATTCAATAAGATATTATGTGTCAAATAAAAATGAGGGTTCTGAAGACTATGTAATAAAGTGAAAAATGTTTGGCAAAGTGTATTTTTAAGGGCTTTAAGTGCTTTGCATATATTATCAATTTTAATCCTCCAAATAACCCATAAAGTAGTAATTATTATTATTAATATTCTCATTCTGAACATGAGGAAAATGAAGCACAGGAGATAAACAGCTGACCAAGGTCACACGTAAGTGGTGGGGCTCAGGTTCCATGATACTCTCCCTCAAAAGTAGGTTGTGAAGCATTATATATAGTGCATGCATTTATGTGTTACTATATGTATATAAATATGTTCCTAGAAAAACACACAAAGGAAATATACCTAAAATGATTGAACAATAGTATTGTGGTGGTGGTGATGGTGGAAGTATTAGGGGCAATTTTTACTCTATCCAAAGAATATTTTCCAAATATGTGATTATACTAATGCCTTAATAAGCTTTACATTTTATGTATTTAAAAAAACATAGTCTAGTAGCCCTCTTATTCATAAACAGCATCTATTTAATCTCACATACACCCTCGGAAATCATAGGCAGGGTTCAAGGAAGCAGCTTAGGTCTTACACTCACACCTGAATTTCAGTTCCAACTTTTATCATTTAATAGCTATCGCAAGTGAGCAGTTACTCTGTAACATGTGAGTATTTCTATCTCTTTGTGGTTTTTTGTGAGATTTAAGTGCAATGAAATGTGCTAAATAATAGGAAAAACTGAAAACAGTACTTATATAAGTTCTTTCTGCTCCTTCTGTTCTGATGGTCAATCTTTGCCCTTCATTTTACCATCAAAAATTTTAAACAATCTGCATTTCCAGTTCTTTCCATACTTGCTAATCAACTCCTGTAATTCAGATTCTACCCCCACTTCTCTGAAGAGACTCCTTTCTCTGTGTCACTGGGTGAATGTGTGATATGTTAAGACCACTGTGCTGTTGTTGGCTTGGTCCTTGGCCTCCTGAAGTCCTTGTGGTTCTTGATCCTCTGTCCCTTTTTCTCAGAAATCTTTCTCCCTTGACCTCCAGGATGTTGATCTCTCTTTGTCCTCTTACCACAATGACCCTATTCCTCATTACTGTGTCCCTCACTGACTGGTTTTCCACAAGACAGGCTTAGATATAAATGTTACACAGATTATCGCCTCATCCCTTGTCCATCAGCACTGCACCTGAGAGCTTCTCTACTTCTGTGGTGTCAGATGTCACCTCTTTGGAAATGACTTCCAAAGCAACACTTCCATGATGCTCTGTGAAGCACACCTTAGACAGTACTTTCAGGTCAACATGTGAAAATCAAATGGATCATCTTTTCCTCCTTGGTCTCTTTTTCACTCAGTGTACCCATCTGATTTTACAGGTCATCATCTTCTTAGTCATTTTCTAAGGCCTTTCCTTTTCCTTACTCCCAATCCTTCTTCCAGTGTTTGTCATATGTCAAATCTAGTTGACTCTACTTTAAAAATATGCCCCCCCTTTTCCCTTTGTATTGCCATAGCCGAGGCACTTTTTATAACTAGTCTGGAATAGCAGGACAGCCACCTGGCACATCTTCATGCCTCCACTCTCTCCTCCACTCCCTCCAAGCCATTTTGTCTGTTTATAAGAACAGTCACTTACCTAATGTTGAAAAGCTCAACTCTTGGTTTTAATGCAGTATAACCCAGCAAGAACTCCTGTCAAAAACCACCTGACAGTGATTCTCTGAGTGGTGTCAATATAAGGTAAAAAAAAAAAAAAAACCCCACCGTTTGAACCGCAGATTGAAATATATTCATTCCTTCAAACATACAACAATTAACTGTATGACAGGCACTGTTTTAAGCACAAAAGACAAAATGGTGACCCAAACAGACACACTGTCTGCCATCTGGAAGTCTATATTCTCAAAAGATGAGACAGATGAGAAACAAACCAACATGTAGTCAGATGGCAGCAAATGCTGTGGAGAGAAGTGAAGTGGGGTGAATCAGATAGGGTGTGGGTGGGAAGCTGAGGATGGGCATTGAGCAGATTGAGTCTTCAGGTCCAGTGTCACTGAAAATGGCACTTATGCGGGGACCTGGACGAGGTGAGGGAGTGAGCCATTGGGCTATCTGAGGAGAGACTATACAGGCAGAGGGAGAACAGCCTTAGCCCTTGGAGGATGAGCAAAAGGCTCTCCTGGTCAGAGCAGAGTTGAGGGGGGAGTGTTGTAGGAGATGAGGTCAGAGGCAAAGCAGGGAGCCTGATCCCTTAAGGCTTTGTAGCCATTTTTAGATCTTTAGCATTTACCTTGAGTGAAATGAGAAGCCATTAGAGGATTGAAGAGAAGAAAGTAATTTTCTGAAGTACCTTTTGAAAGGATCACTCTGGCAACTGTATAGCCCAGGAATGGTGAGGGCTGTTCAGATAGAACCTGTTTTTAAAATTAAGATAGTATTAACAGTGTGACTACAGTTGGAGCAGTAACCAAATACAGAAGTGACGATGGCAAGGACCAGTGCCTGTCAGTTCACCATCCACCATTGTACCCCAGTGCCCAGCATAGCTCACCACTCACAAAAAATGTGTTTTAAGAAAAGTGAGCGAATGAATGGTTGCCATATCATTTAGTGTGGTAGCTCAGGTGATAAAGAATCTGCCTGCAGTGCAGGAGACCTGGCTTCCATCCCTGGGTTGGGAAGATCCCCGGGAGAAGGGAATGGCTATCCACTCTAGTATTCTTGCCTGAAGAATCCGATAAACAGAGGAGCCTGCTGGGCTACAGTCACAAAGAGTTGGACACAGCTGAGCAACTAACACTTACACTTTTTTTTTAGGGTAACTTGGGTAACAAAATGACCCAAAATTCAATGCCTTGAACACTGTCAAAGTGCTTTCTCCTGTGACAATCTAAAGCAGTTTAGGGCTCAGGAGAGGAGTTAGAAGATTTGCTCCACAGAGTGTTTTAGGGACTCAGGCCAACTGCTTCTAGCTTCAGCAACTAGCTTCCAGAGCGCTCGTGTTTTTCATCTGCGTTCCAGCTCACAAGAGGAGAGAATGAGTGAGTGGCAAGGCATGAACCTGGTGAGGCAGCTTGTTGGGCAGGCCTGGAAAACACACATACAGCTCCTCACATCCTACTGAAGAGAAGCTAGTCACATGGCCCTCTCTACCTGCCTGAGAGGCTTCAGATGTGCTCTCACTGGGCACGTGGCTCCTTCCTTCATCACTGTGCAAGAAAGGTGGAATGGATTTGGGTGGACAGCTAGCAAGCTCTTCCCTAGGTGTCCTCCTACAGTACCGGGCATTCTTTTTGAATATGGATTAATTTATACAGTTTTAAGCCATAAAACAGGAAATGTACAAAAGAATACAAAAAAATTCAAATTTGTCATGAATCCTTGGTTAATGAGAATATATCAAATACCTTCTCTTACAGCTCAAGGCTAGAGTAATGAACTTGTTTTGACTAGCAGTATTCCATGTAGCCTTCAAACTGAATTGTTTGTATATTGAGAGAAGGCATTTTCTTAGTGTCCTCTGTAAAGGCTTTGTCGTGCTTCTCTGGTGGCTCAGCGGTAAAGAATCTGCCTGCAATGCAGGAGACAGGGGTTCAATCCCTGGGTCAGGAAGAGCCCCTGGAGGAACACATGGTAACCCACTCCAGTATTCTTTGCCAGAAAAATCCCATGGGCAGAGGAGTAACTCAGACACAACTGAAGCGACTAAGCACAGCACACACACAGCATAAAGGCTTTGTCAGCATTTTATAGTTTTAGAAGCCAAATTTGTTTGTGCTCCAAGTGTTTTCAAGTATTTCAGTGATCAAACAGGTTTGAGCCTCGCTGTCAATGCCAAAACAGAGAGGAGGCCGGGGGGAGAACTGAAAATAAGCTCCACAGTCTAATTTTTGTAAACCTTTTGCTCTTTATAGATTTTCGGTCATTTTTATAATTGAGGAGAATGGTTCTTAAAGTTCAATTTCTTCTCGCACCCCCAAATCGTCCAAATAAATTATAGAAAATTTGTGTGTTTTCAAAAGTCTCTGGTAGGCCTTCTATGAGGCAGAACTAGATTTATCTATCTTTTTTAGTGCAATTCTGAAAGCAGTTTTATCAAATTATACTTAAAGACATAATCTGCCCTTTGCTGTTTCTTAAAATTATCTATTACCTTTAAAAGATACTAACTTTTGAAGACTAAAATTAAATTAATCCAATAAGATATGATGTTTTATAAGAGTTCTTTTACTTCAAATGAAAACATTAATGAACTACTCTTATACCACACCTGGAGAAGCATTTGGCACATAAAACAGTTAAAAACCTTCAGAGGTCATTGAGCCGCTATTTTCTCATAAGACCAGCACTGTTAACAACTACAGAGCATTTGAAAGTCCAGTAGCATACTTGTCTTACAATGAAAACTTTCTAAATTTCAGCCATTATTTTGACCTGTCCATTGCGTTTTCTCCTTTCCCCATCTCAGTGAAGTGGGGGAATGACTGATCTATTTCTTAATCTTCCCTCCCCAAACCCTTAGGCAAAGAATGGAAGTTAGAATCTATAAAGTGTTTTGCACCCACAGAAAATAGGTACTTTTGTTATGTACTCCTAGATCTTTACTACCCTTGTTAGTCTCATTCTTAAAAAAATTGCTGTAGGTTGCCAATTGTAACACATTCATCACATATTCCTATTTCCAGAAGATATAGGGGCAACCTAATTACTTTAGCAAAGGAACAGTGTGTACTCGCATGCTGCTTTGGTGAAAGCAGACTATGAATATTCAGTAGTTTCAGATGTGTGGAAGACAACATGAAAACTGGAATTATTACAAAGCTTTAGAGAGAATTACTGAACCATTTTGAAAGTCACCCTTTTTAAGTTACATCTGTAGAAACTCAGGTCCTTAGAGAGTTGTTAAACATACAGATCAAACATTTTTTAAAAAGTAAAGTAGGCGAGAGAGTTGAAGTTACAACTTGTCTTAACCCTGAAAATCAGCTCAACTTTCTCACATTTCACACCTGCTTTTTGCAAAGCTTTCTATTATAAAACATAACTATATGTTTTCTGTAATTCTCAAAGCCTATGTTGATTATCTTGGTTCTTTATGTTTTGGAAAAAAAATCCATCTTCTAACATTATGCTAACTGAAATATCTTTAAATTTATATTATGGTTTATTTTATGTTCTTTCTGAATATATCTTAGCCTCCCACCTGAAGATTTTTATTTTTTCTGAAATAGTTATTTGCATATAATTATGAAGGTATTTCATGTACAGTCTTTTAAAGTGATCTGAAGGTAGAGGGTTGTGCTTTCCCTAGGAATTCATCTTTCAGAGCTTCAGGGAAATTTAATACTATTGCACTAGATCTTACACCAAAGATTTTGATACTCTGTTGAAGATTGCCAGTGTGAACAAAGATTCTTTGTCAAAGATGGATCGCTCTTTATCAGGAAAATCACATTCCAGTAATAAGAGCAACTATGCTCTGGCTTAATGAGGGCCATTTTAGAGAAGCCTCTTCTAACTCAAACTTTAGAGGTATAAAAATGTACATATTATTGAATGTTTATATATATATATTTAAATTTCTCAGATCCATTCTAAAATTATCTGTGTAAATTATCTAAACATGTAAATGGGTATGCAGTAATGGCAGACACAAACACTGTCTTACCAGTTCCTGGGACATCATCTTAACTGTGGGCAAACAGCAGTAATATATTTCCTTGGAGATGTCACAGTTTTAGAAATCATAATAACACCACCAACAGCTAATATTCACTAAATGTATAAGACATTAGTTTAATACTTTACACATATTACCTCATTTAATCCTTACGACGGCCCTTTGTTAAGTATTGTTGCCACCCCCATTTTACAGCTGAGGAAACTGAGACTCAGTACAACCTTAATAGATCCTACAGTTAATAAATGACGGAGCTAAGATTCAAACCCAAACATTCTGACTGCAGAGCCACTGTTAATAACTCTTATGATATGTTGTCTCCCTTGTTTTTATACTTGATGGAACCTAGGGTTTTAAACTTTTAAGAATTGCAGACAAGTTGACCATACCACCATAAATGGAAAATAATTTATCTATCTACCAAGCCCAAGATTAGTTATCTACTCTATATGCTTGTTTTGTGGAGATTTTTGTGTATCTCAATTTCATAGGATCACTGTGAACCTTAATCACATGTATTTTGCAATGGGCTTTTCATAATGGAAGATTATAAATATGTAGATGAATGCATGTTGCTTCAATGTGTTCTTTATTTCGACAACATGGATTGTACTTAATAGTCTTTTAATGCAGAAATGAATCTTTGAGTTCAATGAAATTCAGGTCCAAATCTCCAAGGCAGCTCTGTGTTTGAGTCTACCAAATGCAAACGTGCTCTTGTTTGCATATTTGTAATCTTCCTGCTTAGGGACAGCTTACTTTGTGCTCAGTCACCTGAGTTGTATTTAGAAACTGTTGGCTGTTTTCACAGAGGCAGTCAAAAAATCTTACTAATATGCCTCCCGATAAGTGTTAAGCCCTCTCCGTCAGTCTGAAATACATGCTACTTGAAGTGAGTTTCCTGTTTATTTTTTTCCGTCTTGGCTCATATGAAGATTAACATTAAATATCACAGAAGAAAAGGCTCTTAAGTTAACTCCATGTCTTTGTGATGACTATTTTGCAGTTTAGATACAAGTTGCATATCACCTCAGATCATTTTGACAAGAAACACTGAAAAGCTGTTAAATAGGCAATGAATGTGACATTGGCTTCTGATTACATTAGAAGTCGGATTCCTCGGGTCTAGTTCTAATGCTGCCCTAATATTCTGAGAGTCTGGGTTTTGCTCTATTTAGCTATAAAATGTGGATAATACCTAACAGGAACACTATAGGCCATAATGATCATTTCTGTGCTGCTGCCAGATGTCTTTGTTAATGGAATGATGAAGTTCAATATACAATTTTATGCCAGCAGTGCATAATCAAGTGTCATAAGTTTACCAGTTTTAAGGAAGTTGGGAATCTGAGGACTAGAATTATAATATCTACTTATCTACTTATTATCTGATGTTTCTGTCTTAAAGAGGGGTCTGTTGTTACGTACTTCTTACCATTACTACTGGACAACAAGTGGTTTGTTTTGTTACAGAACATGGAAAATCTCAATCCCACACTATCTCATGAGAGGACTGAATCTGATCATGTTGAACTGATGTCCGATGGAAGGTAATTTTAAGAGTTTTCTCCTAACGCCGTTTATAAGAATGTGAATAAACTTTTTTTTTACTTAGTGCAGTGTGCATTAAAAGAACTAAAAAACATAAAATTAACAAACTCTATATTTACTGACAGCATTTTATAGCAAGGAAAATGCTTTAGGATGGGAAAATCTACTATGGTGCTATTAAAGACAGAGAACCATATTCATGTTTTGTGTTGTTTCTAGTTTTTCAATTTTTGTTTTGTTTTTGAATTTCATAGAATTTTGTTTAGAGCTACTGAACTTCTAAAACAAGTAAAATTATAATTTCAATGAATGAGAAGCATTATTATAAAACAGAATGACAGTTTATATTTTGTTTGTAGCAAAGAAAATGCAAAGGACGGCAGACAGACCCAGCATTTTGAGGTGAGTAGCCACCAAGTAAGATTGTGACTGTGACAGGACTGTTCTTATATTCTTGAGAGTCCCTGTGAAGATTTACTGGCTTATCAATAAGAGGTGAGGAGATCAAGTGACAGGACTATGATTGCTGAGAAAGGCAAATACTGAGACACAAAAATTCCTTGAGAAATTGTAAGAACTCTATTCTTTTGGGTTTTTTTGAATTCTTTTATTTGACTTGTGAAGATAAACATTAATACCAGGGAGATTTCTCCTTAGATTTTTTTTTCCATAAAATAAGACAAAATAAAAGCCAAAGCTACTGGTTTGATTTTCCATGAATTCAAGCATTTTTTAAGTGATTGAGACAGATAATAGTGAATCGTAGTAGATTTGTCGCAGAGATGATTTCATTAATTTTCAAATTAACATAAAATCATTTCAAGTTGTTAAATCCAATTCATTTCCTGAGTTTTGTATCTTGTTTTAAGTAAAGGACAGAGAAAATAATGTCTAACTCCCTTCTATTGTCTGTATCTTAAAGTTTCGGTGACTTTCCTAACTTCCCTGTTGTCCTCTGGTGACATTGCCTTCCTGACCCAAGTATTTGATTTCCTTTGCTCCCGATGCTGGCTTCCATTCAGTGTGCTGAGCTTCATTTTTCATTCATGCTTGTGTATATAATTCACTACTTCCAAATGCTTCCAGCTGCACCTTCAGTCTTATGATCCGCTTTCTTTTTGGCAAGAATTAAAGCCTTTTTCAACCTGTTCTTGGATTCTGACTCTTGCTATGTTAATTACGCATAGAATTCCCCCTCTAACCACTGATTCCTAATCTTTTTTGGGCAGTAACCTTACTCACTGATGGGTTGTTCAGTAATATATATTGAGTCCTACTATGTGCAGGTAATGTGCCAGGAGCTGGGATTTAATAACAGCTGCAGTTCCTACCTCCATAAAGTTTTCCAATCTAGAAAGTTGAGAATTCAAAAGCTATGGACCCCCTTCTTAGAAAAATGCACACCTATGATAAAGTTTACCACACACAAAAAAGAAAAACGCACACTTATGTTGAATTTGGTATAAAATTGCTGGAAATGAATGGCCACCTGACATAGCCACCCCCCAATTCTCTAGATTCCTCATATTTCTTCTTTGTCATCTGTCATGGGCACTTCTTCATTAACCCAGCCAGACAATAGGAGGGGAGGCTTCTCCCTGACTTCATAGCTTCCGAGCCACTGCTTTCATCTTTTATTTCCAACTCCTTTATGCTTCCTTCCTTGGGATCCAGGCAAAAAGCAGACCTTCTTTCTAGTCTCTAGTCACCGTTTTTCAGAGCACAGTGTCCCCAAGATACTCTTTTGGTTTCCTTCTGTTTCATCCTTTTTCTGCTCCCTTCCTCTGCTCACAACGAGCACCTACTCATCATTGAACGTTATTTTAAAGAAAATGGCTTTGCCAGCCTCCTGGAGAGGTATTCTCAGTTCTCCCCTTTTCTGCCTCTTATCTTTAGGAGACAAAAGGGTAGAGAGCAGCCTTTGGGATGAACTGAGTAACATCAACTCATAAATTCTAAGTGGCACCCAAACAAATGTGTGCTGAACTCCATTTGTCTTGGTGTTTTTGTGGACAGCTCTCACAGCAGATGCATCACAGGGAAAGAATCTCAAACATTTCTTCCATGGGCCAGGAACTATTCTTACATGTGTTGCCTATGTGCATTTGCCAATCAGCACCTAGCCCACCGTTGGCACTTCTGAAGCACTCACTATTAATAATCATTATCATCATGGTCGTTTCAGCGAGGAGATAAAATTAGGCAGTGAGTTAAAATCCAGACTAAGCTCTCCGTGTCATCCTTCTTTCACAACTGCACCAATGGAGGGGAAAAAGGCATCACTCCACGAGATGAGGATTCTGTTTCTACTCGTGACGGCATGTGTTTCCTTCACTGAAAGAAAGATACTTTATTATTGATGAAGGACTGTGAAAGATCTGACTTCCATTTTTAAACCTCTTTCCCTTGCTTACAATCGGTTATAATTTCCTACATTTTAATATGTGTAGCACTTTCTAAAACTTATGCAACTCAAATTGTCTGATTTTCTGATAATACTGCACTAATTCCTAAATTTCAGAAATGAAAAGCGAGTCTAGAGGTTGGTTACCCCTCCTAGAATTCTGTTTAGCTGGTTTTTGTTTTTTTTTTTCAATCTCCTATAACATCAGATTTACATGCCCACTATGAATGGAAATGGTAATGTTCCCAGCTTCATTTCCCATTAAGGCAGATTTTGTTCTCATTAATATTGCCCTTTTAATTTTTTCTTGTAAATGCTCAAGTTCATAGAAGATAACACAACAAATGACAGCTATTGGAGAAAGGTGATTCATCTTTCTTGTTTGACAACTATTTTCGTTAGAATGAGAAACGACAACCTTTAGCCTCAGAAATGCTCCTCAGAGGGATACACAGGCAGGGAAAGGCCATCTTAGAGTCTGCTACTCAAGGGCAAATGCAGGCACAACTGTGACTTTATTTTTTAAATAATCATTTTGAAACCTTAGGTATGTTTTTGTTTGAAGGCATGTATTGAAAAGTAAACAGGTCAGTCCTTTGTTCCATGTCTCGTTAATTTCTTTTACCTATACACCTAATCTTACCCAAAAGGAGAGTCTGCTGAGGTCTCAGGTGGTTAGTGATGAGAGTTATCTTTTTCTATTTCATCTGCATTTCTTAAAGTGGTTTGTATTAAAATTCGTTTAGTGACACATTGGCAGTGGGGGAAAAAAATGTTAGAGTCACTTCAGAGTGCTAACAATTTAATTATGATTTCTTCAGCTAAATTTTGGAAAGGTTGATGTTTTTATAAAATAGGATGACATGTGCTGGACTAAATAGGATGACACGTGCAAGAGCTGAAGCCCCCTGTTCCCTGAGCATGTGGAGTTCAAAGACTTTGTTCTCTTGTTTGTTTTTAAACTCATTTGACAAGTAGAAGTATCCGGGACAGAGGTCTTCCTTAAAAATAGCAATTTCTAGATTCTGAAAGATAACCCTGAAAGAACAGGTTTTCAGAGTTCTCTGGAGTTTATGCTTTATGTTTCAGCTTGATTGCTTCTGACAAGCTATTTTCTATTGTTGAAGGATTTCATGTTTCCATATAAAATCCAGAACAGAAAAACGATAACCTGTTATTTAATCCTTTTGTCAGAAAAGCAAAACATGTAAAAGTTTTTAATTATGTGGCAGAGTATGACATTATCTGGGAGAGGTCATTATAGTCAGAAGTTGAAGGTTAATAAAGTGTTAAATTCCTTCAAGATATTTTTACATTCTTTATGCTTTCTAAGCCTACTGCTTAGAAGAGCTTAGAAGCATACCTTTGATAACAAACAGGACATTCATAATAAACAAAAGACTATTTCCCTTTTTCTTATCCAGCTTCAAAAAAAAGGAAGAGAGAAGGAGAAAAGATAAGACTTTCTAATCAAGCATGAGAATTAACATTAGTTATCACAGGAGCTTAAATGAAGGCTTGTATTTGCATTGAGAAGGTTTGAGATAAATTCTGAAATATCCTCGTCAACAAGTATTTATGAAATGGATGACTCGGTGATTTCAGCCTCACTGTATTTCATGGAAGCTTTAGGATTTTGGAGAAGGGAATGGCAACCCACTCCAGTATTCTTGCCTGGAAAATTCCATGGACAGAGGAGCCTGGCGGGCTACAGTCCATGGGGTTGCAGTCAGACACGACTTAGTGACTGAGCACAAGTACTGGTTTTGAAACTAGAACCAGAAAGATTTGAAAAGCTCTGTTTGTTTAGATTCACTTCCAATTCCATCCAGTCTTGAAAGGCTACTGAAGCTTGGTAATTCACATGAGTTTGAGGAATTTGTTATGTTTATTTTCCTTTCTTGTCAGGCCAAACAGTAAATGTTTACACTTCATGTGGCTCTTCTGTTAACTTCTGTGGTTCCTTCCTGTGCACACTGCCTTGTGGAGGGCACTGATACTGTCCTGCCCATCTCTGGTGAGCTGTCCTGCCACTTCTTATCCAAATCCTGTGCAAGTAGGGAGACGGGCTGAAACAAACATTCACCAGTGATTTGAGGCCAGGAAAGGAGCGAAGGGCAGCAGAAGATGAGATGGTTAGATAGCATCACTGACTCAATGGACATGAATCTGAGCAAACTCTGGGAGATAGTGAAGGACAGGGAAGCCTGGCATGCTGCAAGAAGCCGTGGGGTTTCAAAGAGTCGAACGTGGTTGAGCGACTGAGCAACAAGAAGAAGGAGCAGAATGAGTGAAGTCCGCCCAGGCCCAGCCAGACGGGGACAAGTCTTAACAGGAGTCAGGTGGATAGGCTGGTAGTTAATGGCTCCTTGACGTGACCGTGGAATGTAAGCTGTGGCCCCAGGCTAGGTAAGCTCTCTCTTTTTGCTCACTAGCATCCTGTGCTTTTCTTCTATAACATGCATGGGACTTGGCACTTACAGGATCAGTGAATCCCTTCCACTCTGAATCCCCTGTCTTAATTCTTGTAATTCCAGTGCCTAGTACATAGTATGTGTTCAGTAAACACTTCCAAATGAATGAAGGGGAAAGGGAGGTAGTGTATAAATGGAATTAACATTTCTTCTACAGTTATGACAAGCAAGCTCTTTTTACACTACACGTTTTTCACTTTATCTTCCCAACTTTTTGAAGTTATGGTCCTGTATTAGAGAAAAAGAATCTCAATGCAAAGTTGACTCATAGAAGATCTTGCTGCTGGTCACCTGTGTTTGAACTCAGATCTCTAACTCTAAAACCCATATCTGCCATGCCATGTTGTCTCTCCTAAGAGCCAGTCACTCAGTTTATTTCATCACATGAATATTTAGCATGTTTTCATACGGTGCCACATTTTTGACAGGGTTTTGTGTGTGACAGCACAAGGATCTCTGAGTTGAAAATTATGAAATGAATGCATTTACCCTGATTTAGCTGAAGATACAATTTGTGTAAACAGTGAAAGTTGAAACCAAAAGATATGTTTGGTATTTCAGACTGTCCTTGATATTTGCACATTAATGATCTAATAGGAGAAACAGACAATCATGTAGACAGGCACGATGCTCCATGATAAGACTACCAGAGGGTGGGAACAACCTGGCAAGGTGCCTCATCAGACTAGACTGACAGATATTTGAAGTAAGAGGAGTTTTGGGCTCATGTGTTGCTACAAAGCAGTATCCTTACTCCATGTACATGTATACTTGGGTCCACACCATCAGCCCCCTCTGCAAACCCCAGCAAGGTGACCATGTCAGCAGAAATTGGGAATCAGGTCTTCAGATACAGCAGCAGATGAGAGAAAGAGCACCCTGGGGGACTGGTCAGAGCCCAGTAGCACAGGGCCATGCCTGTGAATACGCTGGTGAGTGAGCCCTGCCAAGTGTATCCACGGCTGTGTGAGCTCGTGTGGGTTTATGAAGGACACATCTCTCCGTTGCTGTGCAGAAAATCAGCCAGGGAGTCTGGAAGCTCATGTATGTCAAGCTCATGTATGTATAGGTCTGCAGTGTGAGTGACGCCCTGTTATTTATGGCCCAGTGCACATTCTTGACTCCAAATACAGGGACCTCTTTGCTGTTCCTAAACATATACAACATGACCATGCCTCAGGGCGTTTGCACTTGCTTTCCTTCTTCCTGGAATTCTCTTCCTTCAAAGAGCGTCCCCTTTGTGTCTCTGCTCACATGCCACCTTATTGGAAAGGCCTTCCCTGGCTACCCAATATGAAATAGCTGGCCATGGCCCCTACCTTCAGCATCCTCCTTACCCTGCTTTATTTTTCTCTGTAGTCTACGTCACTACTTGACTTTTTTTTCTTAATTAACTGTCCCCTTCCATAAAATTCATTAGGACAGAGATTCATTTGGGCCACTGAAGTTTCTCCAATGTCTAAAAAACCATCTAGCACGTGATAAGCCCTCAAAATGATTTCTTAGATGAATGACTAAATAAATTTTTTCTTTGTATCTCTAGCACCTGATGTATAATAGACAGCCCTATTACATGTATATAACATGTAATATATACTATTATAAATGAATGGTGGGAGTTTAGTCGCTAAGTCTTGTCCAACTCTTGAGACCCCATGGACTGTAGCCCACCAGGCTCCTCTGTCCATGGGATTGTAATTGAATAAACTAGTAAGGTTTAGACCTGATTCTCTTTGTTAGAATAATAGAGTCCTGTCAAGGCTGTCTATTCCAGTGTCCTACCTAGGGTGGTGCTCCCTCTCCTACATCCCTAACTTCCAGACTGTGTGTGAACACCATGAAGGGCAGCTCACCATTTCACGAGGTAGTCCGCTCTTGCCTTACACCAAAATCGAGTTTGCAGAGCTCCAGAGAGCACAGTTGAGTCTATTCCTCTAAATGTCAGCTCCTAAGTGCAGGGAGCTTGCACGTCTCACACAGAGCCCGGGACAGAGTAGGTTCACCAAACCGTGTTGTTGAAGGAGTGAATAAACCCAGACATTTTAGAGAAAACAGAAACTTAGGAAAAATATTCTAACTAATTAATTTCTAGTTAATTTTTTTTACTTTGAAATCGGTGCCAATTCAGATGTGGCAGTCATAAAAAGTACACGCTTTAAGTCAGCTTGTGTGTCTAGAATTTGGGGATTTCCCACATGTCATGTCAAGTATTGCAGACTCTCAAGTACTCTTAGGGGACACGGGGAACAAAGTCAGCAGCTGGTGTGAGCAGAGGACACAGGTTGCCTGTGAGCCCAGCTCTAGGCCTGCAGGTGTTTCCAGCAGCGTACATTCCCATGCCTAAGACATCAGCCAGGAAAACACACATTTCTCCGTTACTAGTCTTTTTGTTTTATTTAAGTATTTGTTTGTTTCACTGTGTGGCTTGTGGGATCTCGTTCCCTGACCAGAGATCTAACCCAGGCCCCCTACAATGCAAGCATGGCGTCTTAGCCACTGGACCACCAGGGAAGTCCCCTAGTCTGTTTTTTAAAATCCTTCAGTGGCTTTCCATTATCTACCACATGATAAAACCCAAACTTAGCCCAGCGTGCAAGGCCTCTGTCAGCCCAGACTCTGCTCATCCAGCATGCGTGTCATCTGTGCTGAAGACTAGAACCCTAGCCTCGTCTCTCCTGTACTTGGCATCCCCTGCTCCTGCCCCACTCTGTGCCCATGGCCCCTCCTCCTCCTCCCCTCTGTATGAGGTGCCCTCCTCCCCGACCCCTCTGACCCACACAGCCCAAACCACCTTTACTGTTGTTGATCAATGACAGGAACACGAGTGGCCCTTTTCTCTAATATTTTTTCCTAATGCATCTAAGATTCTGCCCTGCCCTCTGTTGTAGCATGTTTCTCCTTGATTTGCAAATTGTATAAGCCTCTAACTCCTCTCTTGAGCGTTTTGAGAGGTAGCAATATTTTACTCATTTTCCTATGGTGCCTAATAATAATAAGAGGGATGACTTCCATTTGTGTGTCTCTGGTCAGGGAACGAGATCCCACAAGCCACACAGTGAAACAAACAAACAAATACTTAAACAAAACAAAAAGACTAGTAACGGAGGAATGTGTGTTTTCCTGGCTGATGTCTTAGGCATGGGAATGTACGCTGCTGGAAACACCTGCAGGCCTAGAGCTGGGCTCACAGGCAACCTGTGTCCTCTGCTCACACCAGCTGCTGACTTTGTTCCCCGTGTCCCCTAAGAGTACTTGAGAGTCTGCAGTGCTTGACATGACACGTGGGAAATCCCCAAATTCTAGACACACAAGCTGACTTAAAGCGTGTACTTTTTATGACTGCCACATCTGAATTGGCACCGATTTCAAAGTAAAAAAAATTAACTAGAAATTAATTAGTTAGAATATTTTTCCTAAGTTTCTGTTTTCTCTAAAATGTCTGGGTTTATTCACTCCTTCAACAACACGGTGCTTAGAGGCCTTTTCTACCTCCTCTCAGATCTTCAGAGGAACCGTGCAAGATGGGTGTTATTAATGCCAGTTTATAGTTTAGGAAATGGAGGCTCAGAGAGGTGAAACGGCTCAGCCAGGGCACCGAGCTACTCAGTTGCTCTTCAATCCCAAGTCTGCCTGGAAGGAAAACTGCCGTCCGCTCCACTGCCTCACAGGGTCAGTGCTTCACAGATGTTCCTGGTGAAGAAAGTGCCATGCTTACACCATGGAATCACATTTTTTATATTCTTCCCTTTTTTCTGTCTCTAAGTATAACAGGTATTAGAGCTCTTTGTTGAGGAAATGTTTATTTGCTATATGAGGTTCTGACACACACACACGAATGGTTGGTGACTGATTGATCCTGTAACTTTTAAAAAGCTGAGTGCCAGATTGAGTCCTTCAACACTGGTCTCATTAGGATTCAGCTCAGGGAACAAATGATTTTTGTGGCATAAATACTTAATCTGTGTGTGTCCCCCCCCCCCCCCGCCGCCCCGTATAATAGACAAGCAGAATTTTTAAAATGTCTTAAAGCCCCAGATTTACTTAGCATTTCCATCTGACTTTCATGAACTGATTGGTGATATTTCATTTTATCCCAAATGTGAAGAAAATGCTTCATTTCATGGAAATACAGTAGTAAAAGCCCTGACTATTCCCCTGGTGATATCAAAGTAGGTTGAATAGCTATTAAAAGGAGCTGGAAGTCTTAGTAGTGCTTTATTTTAAGCATAAGAACATTTCTCATACATTAACAGAATCATTTATGATTTCCAGATGTTTGGGGTTTTTTTTTAATTTAATGATGATACATTTGCTAAAATAAATTTCCAGTTATTCTCAAAGAAAATCTTTCATACAGATCTGTGCTACTGGAGAAATGTTTTTGTGAGGCAGCGCTTTTGTTTATAATTTTGTGACAGGGTGAGTATGACAATGGTTGGGTTTACTGGATGCCAAAAGAACAAGGTAAAAAAGACTAAATTTCAGTGCATTTTTCAAAACATAAAATCGCTTAGTTAAGACAGCCTTGTGTTGAGGGGGAGTTTTCCCATCCCTCCGATGTCCTCCCCTGGTGAGGGTGCCACCAGTAAATAAAATCAAGGGTAGCTGAGTATTTAATATTCGGAGTAGATGAATAGTAGGAAAGTAAGTGACAGTTGCGTATTTGTAAGATATAAATTATGCTTGCTGACTTGCCAGGTTTTGGCTTTTTACTTTAAAAAATAAAAAAAGTCATGCTCCCTGTGTAATTTTGGCTCATTTCCAGAGTCCGTATTCCTTACTGCTAGCTGGTAGCTAGCAAACCACCGCCCCCGCCACCACCACCACCCATGCTGTTTGAATTTGCGCAACAATGCTTGAATACCCAGAGCTCCTCCATAAATAGTCTGTTCTCCCCACACTGTGGCGAAAACAGTCACAGGAAATCAGGGAATGTGCAGCTAGCCCTGCTTAATTGCTCTAAGCCTGCAGGGCCAGCAGGAGAGCACGCGTGTGCACAGCCTCTGCTCCTGGCCCTGCAGAACTGTTTACCTAAGGGGCAGAGAAGGCTGCATGAGAGAGACACCATGTTGCTGCTACAGCCTTAGCAACAGCGGTAGCTGAGTTTGGGGTTGTTGTTTACAGTCTGGAGAGCCATACTCCTTTAAGGAAACACAAACTCCTTTTCCCTCCTTCCTGGCCCCAGTCAGTTATCATCCAGTCTGTCAGCTACCAGCAGTTATCAGGAAGAACAGCCCTCGGAAATGATCTTGTCTTTCTCCCAGAAGAAAAGTTAAAGGCGCGCAGATGGACAGTTGCTTTTTGCATGCAAGTGACCAGCTAGCATCCAGGGGGCATCAGGCTATGATTTTGGTTTTCGTGCCGGGGACACCAGCAGCTGTGGCTTGGGAGGTTTTGTTCAGCAGGAGTGGAATTGCTGCAGACGTTTTTGGGTCTTGGTGAGCAGTAGAGATTTGAGGACGTTGTGCTGTTGTTGCAGAGCCCCACAATGAAGATCCAGGAGCATCCCAGCTTGCCTGACAGCAAGCTGCAGAGGACTCCGGATGCTGATGACCAGCAGGAGAGCTTTGTGTCTAAAGTGCCTGAGCTGGACCTGACTGCACTGTGTGACCAGAAGAGCTGGGAAGGTAAGGTCATCAGATGTTTGGATGATTTAATACTGGAGAATCATATGTAAATTAGCAGAAAGGAGAAGCATGTTGGGTGCGTGGGTGAGAGCGAGAGCTGTGTATGCAGAAGTAGCCACATTTCTAAATGACCGAAAATCCTTCCCCTGACATAGGAATGTGTCACGTTCAGTGTTGCCAAGAGTGATTGCAATCTAAGAAGGAAAATGTGCTTGCCCTTAATTCTAGTGTCACCTTGCAGCCCCTTTTTTTTCTTTTTTTCTGACTTACCAGGAGTGCTGAGATGTGAGTGCATTTTCCCTCTAGGAGTACCAAGCTGAGTAACACAGAACTGGTGTGCATTTTGGATTTGCTGTCAGTGTTACTGACCTTCCCCCTGCTACATGCCAACCCTCTACTTTCCTCATTAAATCTCCTCCCCATCTTTCAAGAAAAATACTTTGATTCGCTTTGCTTCTATGTCTGTATTTATGGATAAATTTTTAAAATCCAGGTTAACAAACATAAAGATTGGCTTATCAAAGAGAACACTGAATAAAAGTGCTTCATATTGAAAGCCTGTAATGTAGTTCTTGAGACTGGTTTTTTTCTAGAGATCTTTGACAGAAATGTTAGACATTTATCTCTGCAGAAGAAGAGGGCATCCTCATCTTGTCAAAACTGTATTTCAGGGAGGATATGCACTAGTTCTCTCAAGCTGCTGTTCTTCCATGATCCATATGTCTGCATCCAGATGTGTATCAGAGTGTCTCCATAATAAGTACCCATCTGCCTCTAGATGGTATGTGTGTCTGAAGGTACAGAGAGGGAAAAATTGTGCTCCTGAGTTCAGAACCGTGGCCTGAATTAACACAATGACTTAGAGAATCACAACTATTAAAATAAAAAGTGAGTCTTTTTCAAAAGCACCTAAGTTTCCTTGTCTTCTGCCCCCACCTCTTTTTTTTTTTTTAACCAAAATGTATTCATTACGTTAATGATCTTAAGATGATCTCAGAAGACCACAAGGTGAAAAATAGTAGCACCATGATACTTCTCGAATCCAGAGCTTCAGTGAAATGAAATCAAAATTCTTTTTATTCTGATTTTCCCTCTTCACAATCTAAGAAACACATTCCAATTTTTTGTTTCATGTAATTAGGTGGTGAATCTGAGACTTTTGTCAGATCTTCCCAGCTATCCACTAGGGGGAAAATTCAAGGTTTTTTGTTTTAAGTGATACATTCCAGGGTAGTATTTGTTGTTGTTCTTTTCTGTACTTTGAAATAATCAGGTGTGCTTTTAATTCATACATTAAAAACAGCCTACCTGCCAAGGTCCCATGGTAGCCACTGTTGCCCAAATTAAAAAAAAGCAGTAGCCAAAACAAATGCTCTGTTTGGGGATCAAGAATATGGTCTCCTCATATCATTAACATACAGCTCTAGATTAAAAGCTCTAGGATTTTCTGGTCAGAATTCAAATTGACCACATTATCTTGATGATTTATTTAGGAAACAGGCTAGTAGAGTCTCCTCCTATTGAAGCGGACTCAGGTGTTCGATTTGTTTTTTAATCATAAATTTATAGTCCCTTCCAACACACTTAAAGAGGCTAAAGATAAAGCAGAAAAATCTCTCCAGACTGGTTGAAAGCTAACTTATAGTTAGAACTATTTCATTAGTTTATATTAAGAACTTTCTGCCAGATAATAATATGAGGGCAATAACATTTTGTATTGGGAAACTAGGTGAAATTTTTAAAGCTTATGCCAAGAAAAAAATACATTTTATTAGGATTGTGTTATCCATATAATTTATAAAATGACTTGTTTTAACTTTTTTTTTTTTTGCCAGTTACTGCATTTGTCACTGAACTTGCATACCTCAAAAATCTACATGTTTTCATTTCAAGGTTGTTTTGATCGTTTGGTTGGTGCTTTCAGTATATTTATTTTTATTTATTTATTTTAAGTGTCCAAGTAACATTTTAGCAGTAATACAGCTGTAAGTATAGTCCAAATAAAGGAATATTTTGCATGAAGGATAGTTAAGCTGAGAGCAATCATTTAAGCCACTGAAATATCACCTTTTTCTATAGGTTTAGCGAAAAACAAAATGGTCACTCTCCAGTAAGGAATGAACTTTGTACTAGTTTAAACTCTGCAACCAGTGCAACAAAATATATAAACAAAAGTAATAGTTACCGAAACCATATGAACCAGTATCCATCTATAAGTCTTCATCAGTAGTCTCCAGACCCCCATGTGGTATAACCAGCTCTTTCTGATTTGTTTGCTTGTTCTCCATCCCCACACCACGGCTCATACTCTCTCATACATGTAGAATAATAGAGTATCAGGTGAGAGAGTACTTAATGAGCAGCCTGCGGGTACTGCTTTCACATGAAAATGATGTTCTGTGGCTTCTGAAGCATGTGGTATTGGGAAAACAAAAAGAAAAATGAAGCTGTAATAAGTTTCATAGACTACTCAGAGTGGAACCTTCTCAAAGTGAATGGAGGATCACAGTCCAGTCCCACTCATTGACACATAAATAATACATGCTTGACCTTTTTTTCTCTATGTGTAGCTGTGTATTAGGGCATATCTGATCTATCCACATGAAAGCATCATTATCATCACTATTACTAGGGTTTCCACTCTCCAAAATTAAATGAACACCCAAATCAAATGAACTTAGTTATTTAAAGCCCTTGAAAGTTGCATAATTAAAATGTCCATAATAAGCCAATTCATGTTGATTTAGGGACACCCTTGTGGAAGTACTGAGATGTAAACACTCAGCTACTCTATTAGATTTGTCCTGGTGAAATCAAGTTTTATAGAACATTTTTTAAAGGATATAAAGTACTTCAGATATCTTATTCATCACTTACTGCTTATCAAAAATAACCGTGGGCAGGAAATTCTGTTTAAAAAATATTAGAGAAGCAAGGAATCTTAAAGATCTTACAGCTGAACCCTCACATTATACTGCTAAGAAAGTTGAGGCCAAAAGAGGCAAAATGATGATTCAAGATCACAAAGTCTCCTGACTTCCACCTAAATGCGTCTTTTAAGCAATGCTAGTTCAGTACCGTAGCAGGCAGTGGACTATGATGGTTAAGAGGCAGACACGTGGAGAGTTCAAATTCTGTCTCTACCACTTAACTAGCTTTGTGATCAAGTTAGTCAGCAGGTCTCAATAGGAGACATAGTACATAATAACAAATAATAGGGGCTTCTTGGGTGGCTCCGTGGTAGAGAATCCTCCTGCCAATCCAGGAGTTGCAAGAGATGTGGATTCAATCCCTGAATCGGGAAGATCCCCTGGAGGAGGAAATGGCAACCCACTCCAGTATTCTTACTAGGATAATCCCATGGACAGGGGAGCCTGGTGGGCTACAGTACATAGGGTTGCAAAGAGTCAGACAGGACTGAAGCAACTGAGCACAGCACAGCATAGCTGTAGTAGTATCTTCTTAGTACGTTTGTTGCAGGGATTATATGAGCTAACATACACAGTGTGCTCAGCACAACCATGTGATCGACACTATGTGTTATTTTGGATTGATGAAGCTGGCTAATAAGGTTCTGATAGTTTGTGATGAGACTGTTAGAGCAAGTTAACAGAACAGTCCTTGTTCTCAGGTTACATTTTGGAATTCTAAGGAAAATTTTATGAGAGGATTTTCCCAGTAAAGACCCCCCCACCAATGGGGTTTCCATGTCCCTGTATCTGGGATGTAAATGTACCTCCAGCACTACTGAGTAGCCTCCTTGGAAGACTGTATGACATCACACCACGTAGGAGTGACTCTGAGCAACACATACGCAGTTAGAAATGAGACATGGAAAACATCAGCTCCCTTAATTCTGTGCCAATTTCTTAGAGAAAAATCATCTCAGTAGCTCGTTTTCTTTTGTGTAGTAAATGGATCCAGCCAGCTAATGCAGAGAGGAGCTTCCCGGTGATCGCATTAGCATCAGTCAGAGCTGCGTTCTCTCCTCCTGCAGTGAATCTCCTTTATTTCCATGTGTGCTATAGTGTCTGAACTGGAACTCCCCAGGGACCTATTCTTTTTTATTACTTAGGTAGCAAGCATACAGCTTTTATCTCTGTTATTTCTGACCTGCTGGGATGTCAGCTAACCTGGGCAGACTAATTTTTAATAGATGTGCCATACTTATGTCCAGAGTTTTTTTCGACCAGACACACAGCTAAAGCCAAAACCACCATATCCAGGGAATTCTGGTCCAAATAGGGAAACACTTTTGTTTTACGGAGTCCTCTAAGGTGAAAATCTAATTTGAATCCTCAAATCTTTTCTTTTGTCCCTTTGAATAATTATCTTGCAATATCCTTGTTTGTTTCATTGCTCTATAATTACTGGTTAAAATGTAAATTGTTTCCCAAGCCCACAATTGGGAATTGTCAGTGAACACATCCTCAAATTGGCTCTCTATGCAGGTGGGTAATGCATAGGACATATTATCATGGACTGTGTTGTTCTTCTCAGTTCAGTCTTGTTATTCTATTTGAGCTGCTGCTGCTGCTGCTAAGTCGCTTCAATCATGTCCGACTCTGTGCGACCCCATAGACGGCATCCCACCAAGCTCTGCCATCCCTGGGATTCTCCAGGCAAGAATACTGGAGTGGGTTGCCATTTCCTTCTCCAGTGCATGAAAGGGAAAAGTGAAAGTGAAGTTGCTCAGTCGTGTCCGACTCTTAGCGACCCCATGGACTATAGCCCACCAGGCTCCTCCGTCCATGGGATTTTCCAGGCAAGAGTACCGGAGTGGGGTGCCATTGTTTGAGCACCAACTATCAAAACATGAGATTAAAAAAAAAATGAGATAGACTTGTATTCTTAGAATATTTCAAAACAGAGGAGCAGTTGGTCTTACTGAATCTTTCATTATATTGAACTATGTATAATTATGTAACTCTTTTGAATAGGAGCCCTAAATTATAAGACTGTATAGAATTAAAGGAAAGAGACAAGAGAGAGAGAAATCATATAAGCATTTCCAGATGCATAGGTGAAAAACTTCAGTTCTATTCTACCTGCAGCTAATGATGAAATATTTATTTTTACTTTGTTAACATTGAAATTCTTAATACTATTATATTTCTTTTTTAAAGTCACGAATCTCTTAGAGATTATCATACTAAGAGAAACATCAGACAGAGAAAGACAAACCACTTATATGTGGAATCTGAAAAAATGATGCAAAAGAACTTGTTGATAAAATAGAAATAGGCTCACAAACAGAAAACAAACTTATGGTTATCAAAATGAAAAGGGGGTAGGGAGGAATAAATCAGTAGAAGTTTGGGATTAACAGATACAAATTACTGTATATAAAATAGACAAACAACCAGGATCTACTGTATAGCACAGGAAATTGTATTCAATATCTTGTAATAACCTATAATGGAAAAAGAAAAATATTACATATATATATATGTAGAAAACTAAGTTACCTTGCTATACACCTGAAATTAACGCAACATTCTAAATCAGCTATGCTTCCATTAAAAAATAAACTGAATCATACAGTAAAAATAAAAAAATGAATTCAAGAGACAGTGTCACTCATAAGCTAGAATTTCTTCAGCTGTGTACTTTATATATACCACTGGTGACACCAGGAACATGGCACATCTGGTCTTCTTGTCAGTGAAGTGATGGGTCAAGAATGGAGGCCCAGAAGATGGCTGCATTAACAAAAAGGCAATCTGACAGATGGCCCCATGTTAGTCACAAAGCATCCAACAAGCACAGTTCAGTTCCATGATTAGTATTTTGTAGTTAACTCAGGATCACAGTTTATTTTTTACTGGAGACATGCTTGGTTAATGGTCACAAACACGTACTGTGTTTTGCAGAAATGGTACATAGAGACCACATAGTTCAAAACTCAAAGACTAGTTGTACCATATTTTAAGAGCTATTCTGTTAGATTCAGACAGATTAATGTACTTCAGGACCTAAAATAACACCTTTCAAACTAAGGTTTGATGCGCAGAAATGTCAAACTAGCCAGCGCAGCAGCATGCCAGCATCAACATCAGACTTTGTTTTCCCTGTGCCCTTTGTCCCTGCAACCACCAAAGCCTCCCCCTGGATGTTATGCTCCTTTACCACCGCCTTCGGCTTGACTGTTCAAGCCATCTTAACCCTTTCCCTGTCCCGGCTTCATTGATTTTAGTCCTTATAGAAAGTTATTGCTGTCTGATGAAATAGATGTCATCTGGTCAGTTTAATAGTTCCATTTCCTGCAACTGCACACTACATTCTTATTATTTTTCTACGGATTACTTTCCACTCACCCTCAGCTTCCCTCATCTCCCCTCACTGCTCAATACTTGCACTTTTTCTTGTCGATAGTTCCAAGCTGCTCATATTGAAGCCCTGCCACTTAGGAGGAGCCAGCCAACCACATCATTACAGATGATGAAACAACTCCTGTTTGTCTCTTGCTGTGGCCAAGTCTATTCTCTGCCACTCTTTGAGGCTCAGTAGGCAGGACTCTGTCTTTAACATGCTTTCATTGTTTAAAGTATTTATATTATATTGTCATCTGTGTTATAAGATGACTTGGTTGTCTTTAAATTTTGAGAACCTGTGGACCTCATTCCACATGAGGTTAATTTTTTTTTAATTAATGCGCTTAAGTCTTACTACACTGTGGGATCTTAACATTTATAAGACTGTCATCCTTGTTCCTGAAGTGCCTGGCACATTCTAAATTGAAGCACTGTCCGGGAGGGCAGGAGACTTGAGTTTCTAGATCCAACTCTTATCACTGATTAGGTATTTGTTCTTGAATTCCTTGGGTTTCAGTTTCCTAATCTGTAATTGTTGAATCAAAGCAGTAGTTCTCAAAGCTGACTGAATTATGATCACTTGGGAAGCTTTTTAAAGACTATGTGTTTGCATGTGTTTGTGTCTCACATATCTGGACCCTCACCTACAAATTCTGTGTAATCGGGTGGTTTGAGACCTGTATGTTAGAAAAGAAAAAAGTGAAAGTCATTCAGTCATGTCCGACCCTCTGCGACCTCATGGATTGTACATATGAAGTCCATGGAATTCTCCAGGCCAGAATACTGGAGTGGCAGCTTTTCCCTTCTCCAGGGGAATCTTCCAACCCAGGGATTGAAGTCAGGTCTCCCACATCTCAGGCAGATTCTTTACCAGCTGAGCCACAAGGGAAGCCCAAGAATACTGGAGTGGGTAGCCTATCCCTTTTCCAGTGGATCATCCCGACCCAGGAATCAAACTAGGGTCTCCTGCATTGCAGGCGGATTCTTTACCACCTGAGCTATCAGGGAAGTATGTTAGGAGTTATTTATATTTTCCTCTGTGACCTTGATGTGCACCCAGAGTTGAAAAGACACTGGGTTATTTGTTGTATGAAGTTTCAACCAGCTTTAATGTTCTATGATTACAGTATGATTTTTTAAGTAAAATGCTGAGTATGCCCTTGTTTAAGATGATTTTGTGGATTTTAGAAATACTTTGATAGCTGAAGGAGTACTTGTTCCATGATTCAAACTGTGGGAATCCCAGAATTTAAGATGATGGCCAAATTCCAGCCTTGTGTAAATTACAATATCCGCAAAGGTATTTAAAACATAACCTTTTTTATAAATGAAGAAAGTATTACAAATGAAATACCATATATCATCTGAGATCTATCATTAAAATATGTTAGATATTTTTTTAATGAGGAAAGGAACACATGAAGGTAGGTCTTGCAGTAAAAATAAATGCCATCCTATTCCCTCACAAAGTGAAAAATCAGGGTTTTGTGCTAAGTCTGTGTTTTCTTTAAGATTGTCTAAAATAACTCATACTGATTTGTCCTTCGTAAGGCATTCTTTTTTATTTTTGGCTATTTTTGTGCATGTATCTTACTTTAACTATAGTCTTTGTTGTTGTTGTTCAGTCACTCAGTCATGTCTGTCTCTTTACAACCTCATGAACTGCAGCACGCCAGGCCTCCCTGTCCTTCACTGTCTCTCGGAGTTTGCTTTAACTCATGTCCATTGAGTTGATGATGCCATCCAACTTAAGTAGCCTCTAAAAGTTACAAATACAGAGCATGCATTTTAGACATGCTAAATCCCAACACACTAAAGCAAAAGCACACAAAACAGCTTATTGAATGACCTCAGCAGAGGCATAACCTGAGTCAGTGGACTCTCCCAAGATGAAAGTGATTCCTTAACCCAGTTCTCTAGTTGTATCAGTGAAGGATGTCCAGCCATGATGCCAAACCCCTTGCTCACAGACACGTAGGCGTTTCTGTTCCGTAACGCCCTCAGTTGGAGAAGTGCTCCTCAGTGATCTGCCAGGAAAGTTGGAAGCTCACTTTAGTGGCTTTTCCTCAGGGCAGCCCTAGCACAGTGACTTTTGAAAGCAAGTGAAGGTAGAGATAAGAAAGTAGATGATGGCTGTCAGATAGATTCGCTGATTCAGGTCAGGGCATAGTGTCTTGAGTCAGAACCTTCAATCTAAAATGTGAAACTGGGAATTCCCTGGTGGTCCAGTGGTGAGGACTCCATGCTTCCACTGCGGGGAGCACAGGTTCGTCCCCTTCGGGGAACTAAGAACCCACAAGCCACATGATGCGGCCAAACAAGTGAGCTAATAAATAAATAAAATGTGAGACCATCCAGTGCCTCCTCAATTCAGTGCCTCCTAATGCATTCAGAAATCTTGGGAAACAGGTGTGCTTTAAAGAACAATTTTGCCCTCTTACCCCCGTTCTTTTCCAGAGCCTATCCCTGCCTTCTCTTCGTGGCAACAGGAGAGCGTGGACGCTGACGAAGCTCGCCTCTCCCCGCAGGCCGGGCGCCTGATTCGGCAGCTCCTGGAGGAGGACAGCGACCCCATGCTGTCCCCCCGCTTCTACGCTTATGGGCAGAGCCGGCAGTACCTGGATGACACAGAAGTGCCTCCTTCTCCCCCCAATTCCCACCCTTTCATGAGGTGTGTTTCTTTGTGTTGCTGAGGCACAGAGGTTCCATCCGTGTAACTTTAAAAGGGAGAGCAATGTTACCCATGGCTAGTCATGGTTTTAACTAGGTTTTAAGTATATCTCCATCCTAGTGCACAGGTTCTGTTGTAACTTTACACATGCCCTGTGACCCGACTACAGCATCACCTCCTGAATCTCTGTTAGTATCTCCTTTCCAAAGCTCTCTCAAATTTAGCTGTGAAGTCCACTGTGCACATTTCAGTCCTAGCTTTGCCAGGTGTAAAGGTGAGCTGGAGAAGATTGGATGTGTTTAAAAGGCAGGACATACAGAGCTCAAGGTCGCAAAAGGGAATCGCAGTCAGCTTTCTTTTATTTGAGAGGATAAGCACCCCCCATACCACACCCGTCATCCCCCGAGGCCCTCCCAGGCAGGCAGTGACCACTCCTGGGAATCTGACCCACACTGTGCCCCTCACAGGCGTCGCAGCTCCTCTCTGGGCTCCTACGAAGATGAGCAGGAGGACCTGACACCTGCCCAGCTCACTCGAAGGATTCAAAGCCTTAAGAAGAAGATTCGCAAGTTTGAAGACAGATTTGAAGAAGAGCGGAAGTACAGAGTGAGTGCTC
This sequence comes from Giraffa tippelskirchi, assembly GCF_054371585.1. NCBI lineage: Eukaryota > Metazoa > Chordata > Mammalia > Artiodactyla > Giraffidae > Giraffa > Giraffa tippelskirchi. The sequence continues at coordinate 74,805,892 of NC_137275.1, read as the reverse complement.
GCTGGCTTCTTTCTGGACCCTCCCCCCGACTCGGTGTGTCAGGGCGTCGACTACTCGGAGAGGTGGTGACAGCGCAGGGAGCTTTGTAGGGAATCAGGACAGGCAGGAAACCCTGATAAACTCCAGTGTCATGTGTCAGCATTTTCCTTGCACAATGTATCCTTACAAATGAACTGAAGGCTTTCACGTTTGTCTTTGTAAATTGATCAGGGATCGGGAATAGGGAAAATCATAAAGTGAAGTATTTTGTTTGGCTACAACTTAATTCAGAATTATCTTCTAAAATTTAACTAGTACTGACCTCATTCCTCTCTCAGCTCTATCCTTAGTATTTCCTACAGGAATAACAAAAAGACATTTTTCACAGTGGTTGTCGTGTAAAATATCATATACCTCACTGCTTTCTATCCTGTTAGGCTGACAGGTTGAACCCTACACATAATGGGAAAGAGGTCATAGACTTATGGAAGTCCATGACCCTAACGATCCAGCATTTTGTCTCTGAGGAATTATTTGAAAGCACCAAAAATAACCAGATATAAAGAAGGATAATGGAATTCCACCTGTGAAGTTGCTCTGATTAATCACAGTTCATTTATTATTCCAGTGGAACTCAGCTTTCCGTTGCTGTTTAAAACAAACTGATCATCAAACTCTTCTGTCTCCTGCCCCAATTCCAAAACATTTACTCTAGATTTCCTTTTTGCAGCCTTCCCACAGTGACAAAGCAGCCAATCCAGAGGTTCTGAAATGGACAAATGACCTTGCCAAATTCCGGAAACAACTTAAAGGTAGGGAAAGTTCTAGACCTATGTCATGGTCGTAAGAGAACAAGCCAAGTGCAGAAGCTGTGATCTCACTGCGTGCTGAGAGCCACTCACCACTAAAATGGTCCAGGAAAGACAGGTTCCTTGAAGCTGACTCCCATGGCCCTCGGCATTCAGGGCACACTTTCTCTGTATCTTCCCATGGCCTCCATCACAGGGAAACCCAGATCAGTTAAGATGCTGAAAATTCTGCAGGGGTTTTTTTTTCCCCCAAATAACTAATCTAAGGATGATGGTTTCAATTCAACACTTATTAAGAACCTATTTAACCCAAGATGTTATTTGCTATAGAGTTAGGAGAAGATATAGAGACACAAATGGCTATGAAAAGAATTTGGTCCCTGTCCCTCCCAGAGCTTGCTGTCTTTTAGGACACAGAATCATGTAAACAAAGGAATAGAATACAAAGTGAAAATAATTCCAAAATGACATATATACATCATATGGAAAAGGTTGGCCAACATTTGGGCACTAGACCTGCAGATACCTCTAAATGCTATGGGATTCAGTATGGGAAGACATCGGCCTCATTCTGAGAACAGCCCACAGGCTGGTGTGGCTAAAGCATGGATGTTAAAGAACTAAAACTTTCTCAGAAATTAGGGTTAGGAAACCATGCCAGATAATACAGGAAAACATTATCATTTTCTTAAGTTTAAGAAATAATAACCCAGGGATTTCAGCTAATAATATAATTAGATGCTTTCTGGGGGGAAAAAAGACAGGACTAAGCACTTGTTAACAGCAAGAAAAACAATCTGGGTTCAGCAGACGTCAATTCCCATACATCTCCACCCCCAAATCTTTTCTCCTAGAGTCCAAACTGAAGATTTCAGAGGAGGACCTACCCCCCAGGATGCGGCAGCGAAGCAACACACTCCCCAAGAGTTTCGGCTCCCAACTTGAAAAAGAAGATGAGAAGAAGCAGGAGCTGGTGGATAAAGCCATAAAGCCTAGTGTGGAGGCCACGCTGGAATCCATCCAGAGGAAGCTCCAGGAGAAGCGGGCAGAGACTAGCCGTCCTGAAGACATTAAGGTGTGATTCTGTGATGAGCCCGAGAAACTGCTAATCCCAAACCATTCCAGTCACTGTGGTAGGGTGGCTGGGCATGTCCCGGGGTCCCAGTGGGGAGGGTGACTAGTGACACCTTTTTGTATCTCCCTCACGCTCCCCTTCCACACGTTGAGACTCCAAAGAAGCAGATGAAACCAGCTCAGAGTGCTTTTTAACTATAGGTCCTTTGGTTTGGACTGCAAACAGAAAGCAGGAAATCCTGTTGTACAGGTTGCAGAATGGACTTGTTTCAGTTAAGAGACAGTTTGGTGACTCTCTGAGGTAGGAGGATTAGAGAGAAGCCTTTGGGAATGTGTATCCTGTAACTGTAGTCACCGCCGGAGCCATTAGGCTAAGCCCCGTGCACCTCGCAGCCTTGCTGATCTCAGTCCAGCATGCCTTTGCCACCTCATGGGAGAAAGGAGTACTCACAGGTGATGATTCTGCTGTGCCGTGTTTCTAGCTGCACATCAGGAACAGCTAATGCCTAGCTTTGGATGGAGCTAGGGAGAGCTGTTGTGTAAATATTCTTTTTAACCTTACTTTGGGAAACTTGTTTAACTGAATAAAGCAGTTGCGATATTCACAAATGTTTTCCCCTCTCTCATCTCTCTGTCCTTGTGTTTCTACAGGATATGACCAAAGACCAGATTGCTAATGAGAAAGTGGCCCTGCAGAAAGCTCTGTTATATTATGAAAGCATTCATGGACGGCCGGTACGTGAATACACTGAATTTTCTTTTTTTTTTAAGTTATTTTTTTATTGGAGTATAATTGCTTCACAGTGTTGTGTTAGCTTCTGCCATACAACATGAATCAGCTATCTGTACACATACATCCCGTCTCTTGAGCCTTCCTTCCACCTGCCCCCTCTTCCCACCCCTCTAGGTCATAACAGAACATCAAGCTGAGCTCCCTGGGTTATACAGCAGCTTCCCACTAGCCATCTATTTTACACATGGTAGTTTATATGCGTCAGTGCTACTCTGACGAATTGAGAGCTTCATATCACCCTCTCCTTCCCCGACTGGGTCCACAAGTTCATTCTCTACGTCTGCATCTCTGTTCCTGCCCTGCAAATAAGTTCATCAGTACTGAATTTTCTGACTGGGGTAAATTACCAGGCTTTGAAGTGGCTCTTCTATGTTCAGTATTTTGCAAATGAGATTACTATATATACTATATAATATAGTATATATTTTGCAAATGAGATTACTATATATTTTCACCAGAACTAAGCTTTTGGAAGCCTAAACCTATGATAAGAGTTCCACTATCTGGTAAGTCCTAAATTTAATTAAGTTCCAAAGAAAAATCAGTTTGCAACTAAAATGTAGTCTCTAGTGTCCTGTTTCAAGTAGAAAATAGTGGAAGGGGGTATAAATTGGAACACAGAAGCCTAGAGTGAAGAAACATGCCTGCCCCTGGGTCTGCCCCAGTAAGCTGTCATCACTAGCTCTAGGCATTCTTATCCATAAAAGGAAGGTGCTAAGCTAGAGTGATCTGCCCTAAAATTCAGTTTCTCTTTAGTGCAGTTTGCAACCCGTGTTTGCTGAGAAGTTTCAGCTGCCAAGCAGAACTAAAACTGAGAGGAATCTAAAATATGGCTTTAGAAGCATTTGAGACGATTTGTTATTCAGCAAGCACATTTATCGACTGCTTGCTGTTAGTCCTGGGGGAGACAGTAGTTCAAGGGAACTCGTAATCTGATCTCCTTGTCAGTGACTCTTAGTAACCTTCTGTTAAGAATGTTGTCAAGAACCCAACAACACAAGTTCTTAAGAGCAGGTGTAAAGAAGCAGGAAGTTTATATTCACAGATGGACTTTTATATCACCAAAATGCATAGACCTCTTTTCCAATATCAGTCATAACTATGTAATGGAGAGAGTCTTTGCATCACAAATATGCTATTTTAGATGAAGAAATTTCGAGAATAGAGCACTGGACTACAAGATCTGTGAGAGCAGGGATTCTGGGTTTTTTTGTTGTTTTTTTTTACCTAACGATAAACCTGGACCTCAGCATCTAGCATGAAACCTGATGCAGAACATGTGGCCAGTTATCTAATGAGCCTACCTGGTATTTTTTTATTCTGAATTTATTAGGTTTAAATTAAAAAAAAAGAAAAGCTAGAGTTGATGATTGATTTTGCTGGCCTGTCCCTACAATGGAAAAATACTGGCACTCTGGGATAATGGTCATGTTTCAAGCCAACTGTTGTTTTGGATTTTTTTTTAAAGGCATTGAACCAAACAGTAAATGCGCTGGAGCTCAGATATATTGTGAAACTTCGTCCTTCTCTTCCGGGATATTCAGAACTTGCGGAGATAGAACTAATCCTCTTCTAACAGAGAAGAGAAACTCCTTCTCCGCTAAAGACTCAGAGCCTTTAGGTGTCAATCTCCTCACAGCCCCCAGGCAGGCCTCCGTGAAGGAGGCGGGGCCTGTGTGTCTTCCTTATTTTCATTATATGGATTCAGGGTATGACAGTGATAGACTCCTTTAAAGACTGTCAGCTGTGTTCTAGTCTTCACCTTGCTGCTGGAGCGGGGGCCTGTGTGCCGTGGTACTTACTGCTCCGAGTTGAGCACAGTCTCTCCTCCTGCCTGGATTGTGGCAGTAAGCAGGCACTAGGCTCACAGTGTGTGTGGAGTCGCTGAGACGTGTCGGAATCTTTGCAACCCCATGGACTCTAGCCCGCCAGGCTGCTCTGTCCATGGAATTTTCCAGGCAAGAATACTGGAGTGGGTTGCCATGCCCTCCTCCAGGGGATCTTCCTGACCCAGGGATTGAACCCAACTCTCTTGCATCTCCTGCACTGGAAGGCTGATATTTTTACCATGGGCCACCTGGGAAGCCCTAGATTCAAACCCAGCTCTACTGAGACTGGCTCTGTGTCTCTGGGCTGCTTAGGTAACTCCCTGAGCCTCAGTGATTTGTCTGGATAATAGATGTCTGTTACAATAGGTTGTCATGGAGGCTAAGTGACATTACACACACACATATACCTGTAGGCTGTCTGGCACTGACTGAGGAAGCAGGGCAGAGTGGCTTTGTGGGGAGTTAGGTGGGATTCCTCCATAAATGACAGGTTTCTCTTCTGGTACGGTTATAGGTTCTGCCCTCTGCTGTCTGCTTCTTATTAAATAATTGAATCAGGAGAAATGTACAATTTTTAGCTCTCTTACCAATAGGAATTTGAACCATTAATCCTTGGCCCTTTCGTTTATCATTCTTGCAGATGAAGGGAGAACATTTCTGGGCCTAGATTCTAGCATCTCACAGGTCAGGGGACACATGCTCCAGGAATTTTGAGGGTCATTTATTCCTGATCCCAGGTCAGGCTCTCTGCCTCTCTCTGGAACCTGATACTCCATCCTCCTCAGGAGAAACAGAGTTCACTTGATATCTTGCCAGTCTGAAAATCAAAGAGTGAACTTTTTATTCTTTCATCTGTGATGTTGCCATGGACCCTGGACTTACGAATAATATTTGGGCAACACTCTTCTTAAAAGAAAAATACAAGTACTCCCAGAGCTATACTGTCATTCCAAACCTTTGCTTTTTAGAAAAGCAGGTGCTTAGAGCCTGGTGGTTTTTTGCTGAGTCCGCAGATTCTGGTATAAACGAACACCAACAGTCAAAATCACCGGCCAAAACAGTTAACTGCTGCTTCTGTACATTGTTTAACAAGGTTGTTTGCTTTAACGGGACACCCACATGTATGAAAAACAAAAACATAGGCGTCTACACACCAGCACGTAATTCCCTGTGAATTATTATTAAAATGTGTCCTTTTCAACATGAATGGGTCTCATCTGAAGACCACATCCCAGAAGTACAGCACATAGCTGCAGCCCCCCCCATGACCTTTGTGCAGACCCAGATGATGGTGTAGAGGGGAGAGCGCGGGTGGGTCCACAGAGCTTCTGGGTTCTCATTGATATATTTCACTCTTGTCTTTTAGAACCTGGGGAACTAAGCGGACACTAAGCATATCATGTTCAAATTTAAGTACAGATTCTAAAGCCACATGTAAATGGTATCATTTGTTTACCTTTTGGTTGGGACGATCTGATCTTTGCCCACTGTTGTTGCCTGATAATAAAGGAGGGACAGTCACCATTTTCTGAATCAATGGCACAAAAATGCAGCAGGTAGAAAAATCCATCTCTTTTTACCTTCTCCCACTGGCAGTTTTATGATTCAGAGGTACCACCTCCACACACAGATTCGGAATATTTTTTGTTTTACTAAGGAGATTCTGGGGCAGTATAGTTTCCTGACTACTGTAATTTCTTGCTGCTGCTCAGAACAAGAAATCTCTGTGAACTCAATATGGGCAGAACTCTCAGGTTGGAGGCAGAATTCTTTATCTCAGGATGAAAACAAGATTTTTTATCTTAAGATGTCATCTGTATCTTAAGATGACAATTCTTTATCTTAAGATAATCTTGGCCAAACTCTGTTAGGGGAAAATGCTATACTATGACATCTTTGGTATGTCTTGTGGTTAATGTGTTAAGATCCTCCTTCGTGTCTTGCTTATTTGTTAATGGAGAGAAAACTGGACTGGGAGTCAGTCCACCTGGGTTCTTGAACCAGCTCAGTTGCCTTGGGCAGATCATTCCTGAGAGCTCTCCAGTGCTTAGTTTTATCATATTAGAAAGTAAGACTCTTCTAACTTTAATATTCCATGGTTATAATGTTATATCTTTCTTCAAGTTAGAAACTTCATTCTTTTTATCTTTCACCTTTGTTATACCATTCCGCTAACAGCAACCAAATCAGTATTTCTGTAGAGGAGCTTTATATGAGGCTAAGACAAATACCATCACAAAGATAAATGTGTTCATCTAATCAGGCTTTTGTGATTTCTGTCTGAGACTTGCCCTTACTTAAACATGGATATAATATTGGCTGGTGTTCCTGTTGTACTTTGATGTATTATCTGAGACTTATACAGCAACCAATTAGGATAGTAAGAGAACAGGAGACGAGGATTTCTTTGCATCAGAAAACAAAGATTTAGTGGAAGGTGCTGCTTTCAAATCCATTAGATCTACATATCTAGATTTTTATGTTGTCTTGACTCGTGTACAAAAATACATTTTAGCCTTAACCCTATTTCTACACATTGAAAGCCATTCAGAAGTACCACTTAAATGAAAAATTAAATAATGACTTGAAGCAGAAAGAGTGAAATCACGTTGAAAAGACAGTATACTGTATGCTTGGCCTAAGGTCATTTTCGAACAATTATGGATCATAAAGATTTTCTAATCTGAATTCTACACTTTGCCTATCAAGAAACTGAGGCTCTGAGAAGAACTTCACTGGCTTCTTCTAAGGCCTGTTACTGGTTTTAGTGGAATCCCTGAGCAGCTGATGACTGGAGAATAAGAGATGTCAACTTCTGAGCAGTTTCCCCATGGTCCACTTAATATCAGGACCCCTTTTTTAACAGTTCAACCAAGGCGCTGCTTTGTTTCTCTAACTGTTGGTTAGGTTTTGGCTCTGCTCTCAAACCCAGCACTGATAATTACATGAGACATGGCTTGATGGGTGAAAGTTGTATTGAGTTTCAGTATCACCATGCCTTTGGCTTCAGGCATTTATCATGAAAATAAGTCTAGTGTAAATCAAGTGGTATTCTTTCCAGACCTAAAGATCATTGATTTTTTGGTGTTTAGATAGATCTATCAAATGCCAACACTGACTGACAGTATCATGATGAGTTTTGACTCTTCATAGTCAAAAACTGGACTTTATCAGATCTCGCAGAGGTGATTAGTTCTAAACATCATTATTTTTTTTTATCTTTTATATTGGAGTGTAGCCAGTTAACAATGTTGTGATAGTTTCAGGTGGACAGGAAAGGGACTCCACTATACATATACATTTACATGTATCAGTTCTTCCCCAAACTCCCCTCCCATCCAGGCTACCATATAATATTGAGCAGAGTTCTGAGGGTCATTAATTTTTAAAAGGAACAGTTCATAGAAAATCTAAATATCAGTGTTATAAGCCAAATATGGGCTTCCCAGGTAGTGCTAGTGGTAAAGAGGCTGCCTGCCAATGCAGGAGATATAAGAGGCATAGGTTCGATCCCTGGGTCGGAAAGATCCCCTAGAGGAGGTCATGGCAACCCACTTCAGTAGTCTTTCCTGAAGAATCCCATGGATAGGGGAGCCTGGCAGGTTACAGTCCATGGGGTCACAAATAGTCAGACACAACTGAGTGACTAAGCAGCACCACAAGCCAAATATTAATGTAAGCCAGCTATCGTCTTCATCTACTCTAACTAGAAAATTTAGTTTTCAAACAAAGAATGCGAAAAATGATTCTATCAAATTTTCCATATCTGGCTAATTTAGCAGTAAGTCTCTTTCCAAAATCCAAAGTCTCCTTTCACAATCCAAAAATGTTTCTGTGAAGCAACTGCAATTGACCCTTGAAATAATGCAGGAGTTGGGAATTGTTCAACACTCGGCGTAGTTGAAAATCTGAGTATAACTTAGAGCCAGCCCTCTGTCTCCATGGTTTTGCCATATCCAACATTCTGAATCCATAGATGCAACCATGTGATAGATTGTGTAGTAATGCAGTATTTACTATTGAAAAAATCTGCATTTAAGTGAACCCATGCAATTCAAACCCATGTTGTTCTAGAGTCAGATAAAGTAATAGGATGCTAGTCCTCAGTGGGGAAATGCTGACTCATTATTTTTCATATGTCTTTTGATCACTAAATATCTGTTGTTTATCTTACACAGTGATATTTCACCACATGTCATATGTTGACAATTAGGATGTACTTTAATCTCATATGCAGTAGATTTATGGGGTACATCTTGTATTAAAAATAATTATTACATGTGTTCCAGTCCTAAATTTTGTCATTTTACATGTGAGATTATACAAGTCATTTATTTCTATTCCTCACACTTATTTGTGGCTATTGTTCAACTTCTCTTGAAGTATAAGTACAGAAAAGAGCCTAAATTTTAATTATATATCTTGGTAATTTCCACAAGGTAGACAAATCCATGTAATCAACATCCTGATCAAGAAATAAAAAATGGCCAACTCTCTGAAAGCCCTTATCATGTCCCCTTCTAGTCAATTCCTTGACCTTCCACCCCACCAACAAAAACTTGACTTCTAACCTTATAGATTTGATTTGCTTATTTTTGAACTTTATATAATTAGGACCTTACAGTGTCTGGCTTGTTTTGCTTGGCTTTATTTTTGTGAGATTAATGCTACATATAGCTGTATTCATTCATTTTCATGGCTGTGTAGTATTCAGTTTGGGCACCTTAAAATACTTATTCATTCTACCATTGTTGGGCATATGGATGGTTTCCAGTTTGGTGGTGCTGTAAATAGTGCTGCTCTGAACATTCTTATATGTGTCTTTTGGTAAATTTTAAGCCAGGTTTGTTTGGTGTGTACTTAAGAACGGAATTGATGAGTCATATGTTTAGCTTTAGGAGATACTGCCAAATAGTTTTCCAAAGTGTTCCAGCCTTGCCAGTACTGAGAAAGAATTCCGGGTGCCTAGCATTCTTTCTGACACTGGACACTGTCTTTCACATTAGCCATTTTGGTAGGTATGTCCTAGTAACACCTGTGGTTTGATCCTCACTCTTTTTTTTTTTTCCTGTATGAAATAGTTCTTATGTTCCCTTCCAGTTCTAACAGTTATCCTTTATGAAATACCAAAGTAAAACTCCTTTTACTATGACAGATAGTAAAAGCAAGAAAATGCCACCTCTTAATATTTTGGTAACAGAAAAAGATAGAAATAAGTTATTATTATTGCTTATGGCAGAAAATGAATCCACAAGATGACAGTAAATAAATACCACAAGATTGGCAGTATCCTGTCTTGGCTTGTGAGATTTATCCAAGGTTCACTTACTGTTGATCACTTTGAGAAAGGCAAATAAAAAAAGGCAGCAAAGGATGATCAGTTCATGCATTATCCAGATTTGTCTTCAAAATTGAAGGCCCATAAGAGAGATGTTGCCCTTCCTCACATCTGTAAGCCTTGCCTTATGTGTACAATGGAAATAAAATGCAAAAGAACAACAGCAAACTTGAAACAAAGATACGTCATCTCTCACTCCATTGTAGTAAACAAATGCATACTTATGAATTTGGCATACCTGTCTATATTTGAAATATCCTTTCACTCATTTTGCAGACATTTATGGGATATTTTTATCATATCAGGCACTGAAATAGTTACCAGAACAGTTTAGAGTTCTGGAGGCTGGAAGTCCAAGATTAAGGTGCTGGTGTCTAGTGAGGGCCCACTTCCCAGCTCGTAGCCAGCCATCCGTTCACTGTCCTCACGTGGCAGAAGGGGTGAGGGAGCTCTCTGCAGTCTCTTTTATAAGGGCACTAATCTTGTTCATGAGGGCACCATCTTCATGACCTCGTCACTTCCTGAAGACCTCACTTCCAAAACCCATCACATTGGGGATTCATTTTCAACTTATGAATTGGGAGTGGGGGCCTGGGGGGAGGTGAATTGAACATAAACATTCCATCCATAGCAAAGCATAAGTGAATTATAAGATACCCACAGGCTGTGTTAGGTGACTCAGAGGAGAGAATGAGCAGGTCTCCCAGAATGGGGCGTGTTGGAAGAAGGCTGTACGGGGAGGGAGGTGGCTCTTGATCTGGAATTTACCAAACCAAAGAGCAGAGAGGAGGCCACTCCAAGACAGAGGGAGCTAGACAAGGAGGTATGACACTACCTAGTTTCTTTCTGGAGCTTGAGTTATAATGGGGAGGAGGAGAAGCAGCAGGTGATGAGGGGCTTCAAATACTATGCCAGAGAGCTGGGCTTGATTTCTCCTCATTGTCTATTAGAGTCGGTCCTTAAACATTTTTGAACCCTGAGCCAGATTTTAGGGACAGAGAGACGAGTGAATCCACATATTCTATCAGCATATATTTCTTGAAAGCCTGTTTGCTTGCATTTGTCCTAAAAACACAACACAGTTCCATAGGGAAGAGAGACATTTTTGAAAAATGATCACAGAACTGCAAGGTAAGTAAGGTGAAGTCGCTCAGTCGTGTCTGACTCTTTGCAACCCCATGGACTGTAACCTACCAGGCTCCTCCATCCATGGGATTTTCCAGGCAAGAGTACTGGAGTGGGTTGCCATTTCCTTCTTGAGAGAATCTTCCCAACCCAGGGATCGAACCCAGGTCTCCCGCATTGTAGGCAGACACTTTACCGTCTGAGCCACCAGGGAAATCATAGAAATATTAACACATGCCTTCTTCTTCCCAGGACCTAGAAAAAGGTGAATCATCTGGAACTTTGAACCTTCCAGAATTTTAAATAGAAAACTAATAATTAATAAGGATCACAGTTTGAGGAAAAGTAATACTTCTGAGGGAGTGATTTCAAGTGATCTGCAGCCAAAGTAGATATTTTAAATTTTCATTGACTCATGGTATCTGTTTAAATAAATTTTACAAGAGTGGTGAGTCTTCAGTTGAATCACCTGTTCTTTCTCAGTCCACAGCATGGCCAATGGGAGCTGGTTTCTCAGCTCTCCTGTTCTTGCCTTTCAGGTGAACAAGAATGAGCGTCAGGTTATGAAGCCGCTGTACGACAGGTACCGCCTGGTCAAACAGATCCTATCCCGAGCTAGCACCATCCCTATCATTGTGAGTACCCCACACCCGGTTGTTGACTGCCTGGCTATATTATTAGGGCACTAACTTGCCTTCTCACGAAATAACAGTCTTTCATAGTTGAACCTGCCATTAATATCAGTGGCCCCTAAACTTGAGGGATGAAAAATTTATCAAAGACTTCTGAGGCGACGTTTGCCAAAAATGAGCAAATCTGAAGCTGACAGAATTTGTTCCTGTCTTAGGTGCACAAGCTTTGGCCGTATGCTTCCATCTGACATGTGCTGGGGCAGCTCCCCACGCTTTCCTTAGAGACAGAGCATCCGGGAAATGGCTGTGCTTCCCCCGGGGGCCACTCCACACAGAGTGCCTCTCTGGTCCTACGGGGCTCGGTTAGTGTTCTTCGCTCTGCCTCCAAGACGGAGGTCCGCCCTGCCGAAGTCATGCCCAGGGAGAAATCCTCTAAGGAACTCAAGAGAGGGAACCGCTTCTTTTTGGAGATGTAGGAAAGAGTGAGGTAAAGACAAGGGAGGGCAGCTAGCAGCTGTGAACCGTGCTCACTGGCCACCGTCCTTGGAGTTTACTGCTTTTGGCCTCTTAATTGGGATTTTGTCAAGAATAGGGAGCAGCGACTGGCCCTCAGTTCTGGGAAAAAGCCTTTCAGGCACTGGCCAGCTTGCCCCATCCCTGATGCCAGCCCAGTGGCGGGGGTAGTGGTCCTGCCCTGTCCATCTCGTGGGGGACCTCTGCCTCAGTTTCAGCGCTCTCATCTCCCTGGACCCTGAGGGCTTCCTCTGTTGGCCTTTAGACTTGCTAGCCAGCAGACACGGCCTCGCTTTTATGTTGTTGCTAAAATGCATATTCTTTTTAGCTGCTGCTTTTCTATTCCTGCTTTATATCTTCTTGTTTATTTCTAGGCCCAAAATGTGGTCCTTATATGTCTTTTAACAGTGTATTTGTCAGACAAACAGAAGAGGGTTCAGGGACCTCAGTCAGGTGTGTTTGGAGAAAGCTACTTTTCTAGAAATTTCCTGGATAATAAAATAGTAAACTAACCAACAAAAGGATTAAATTTAAGGAACCCTTTTCATTCTCCAGTCAGGAGCCCTTAGTGGCCTGAAATAGGGTGAATATACAGCCTGTGTCTGTAACCTTTTGCATCACTTGATGAGCATGCATTATTATTAGTTGTTCTGGAAGTTATGGTGACCAGGAGGAAAGAGGGAGGAAGCAGGAGTTTTTCTGTGTGTTTGGTTAACATACTCATATGCCATCCTTGCTCCTGTGTGGCCTCTGTGGTTGGTGGGGTGGGTGGGCAGGCTCTGAAGTAAAGCAGCCAGTTGGACGAGAACTTTGGTTTGTTTCTGGTGTTCTGCCATGTAACCTGCCTATTAACACCTGTCGCAGGGTTCCCCCTCCAGCAAGCGGAGAAGCCCTTTGCTGCAGCCAATTATCGAGGGCGAAACTGCTTCCTTCTTCAAGGAGATAAAGGTGAAGACCTCCAGCTGCTTAACCACGTGCTACACCTGCAGCAGTGTCTCCCCCACCTCCCTCCCGGGGAAGGAAAGGCGCTGTGATTGCGTCCCCTGGTGACGGCTTCCTGCAACCTCCCCAAAAACTCAGTAGCTGCTTCTAACCAACTTCAAACAATCCTCTTTAATTTATGTTGTAGGCCAGCTGAACTCCTTCGTTTCATTTCATTCCCCCCCTGTTTTGTACGTTGCTGTTTGTTGGCTTTTTACTTTGCTTGTGGGGGTCTGTCTTGTTTTACAATGGTTTTGGTTTTGTTCCCCTCGTTGGAGGATTGGATTTTCTGTACTCTGAAAGTTTGTCAAAATAACTCATTGGATAACTTCTTTAAAATAATCTCGTTTACTGAGTTTATAGAAAAACCAAAATTAACAGAGGCAATATATGTAGCATGTGATAAAAAATAATGATTTTACAGACAAAAAACTTAGTTTTCTTTGACAGATTTGCGGGTATACTTTTATCCGCTTCTCCTCCTTCCTCTTGCCTTCCCCCTGGCACATTTCATCCTTGGTGCTAATTTCATCATCTGTTCTTGATCTGTGAATGTAGGCCTGTGACAAGCAGTTGACTAGAACATACGCTCTAATCTTTTCCCCAGCAGTAATCATGGACTGTATACAGATAAACCTTGTCCTCAGCGGCTACTTTTTGCTAGAATGGGGGTACCCTCTGTGTCCAGAGAGTTGTGGAGATCTAACTGGCCTGGACTAGAATCAACCTCTTTCATATTTTTGTTTCTAGACAGTTGAACACACGGACTGCCATACACAGGGCTCTAGAGATGAAAAGACAAAAGATTTTTTAAAAATTGGTGATTGTTTTTTAGCAGTTAGGTCAGAAGGGGGAGTAAAACACCAAGCAGAAGTGAGTTTTAAGAGTTTCACTTTTGTCATATTTCTGTGGCAACCTCAATCCTGGGGTGTCATTTATTTAATGAACTTAGAAATAATTATTTCAAAATGTGGGGGCCTTGTTCCCATGAGAACCACTCCATTTTCTTGCCTGATTCTTCCACTGTATTTGAGGTAGGGAACCGGAAGCTACAAAGCCGTCTCTTCTCTTCACTCTGTTCCTTTTCTTACCTCTCAGGGGTCTTAACTACTCATAGCCCCCACTTTAAGATGTTAGACAATGATTGTGCTCCCTATCCATATTCTTTTTTAACAGAACTTGTTTATAAAAAATTCTGTAAATGTGAAATTTAGGCAAATTTGCTCCATTGTATCTTCAAAATTAGAGCCATTTTCTCACAATAAGACTTGATGTTAATGAAATAAGACAAATTTTGTCTAGCTGATCATTTCACACAAGAATTAAATCACCATAATTGAAGAAATGTAGGTGATGGTGTACATGAAAACCAGCATATTTCTCTTAGAAGCTTGAGCTAAACTGCTCCTAGATAAAAATGTATTCTTTAACACATCCAAAATATGACACTTAATAATTACCTCATGAAACAAATGGTAGATAAATGAATTAAGCTCTTTTTAAAAGAGGATGTCCTTCCAAATCTTATCCTTTAGCTTAGTTTATTTTTTTCACAACTATGTTTTGGCCATGGCTCTTCTACTGGCCCTCATGATGGTCAGAATTTCAGATAATTTTGCAATGATTACATTGCTCTTGAAAATAGTGTTGTCCTTTAGTTCATTTTGTCCCAGTTGGCCATGTTTATCAGCATGAATTTGGATTGTATTAATTCTCAACAGTTCTGATACATTTTAGAATTTGGTGTTTGTATATGCAGAGAAGGTTTATCTAAACTGTTTGAAAACTGTCCCTGGTTTTAAATGCTTATGGGAAGACACCAGCTGGGTGTGAAATAACTAAACACTTATTAGTTTTTATAACTTGCCAGTTTTAAAATGATCAAAAACAATATAGTAATTATACAATATGTAATTTTAGAATGTATAAGTTTAACAACTATAAAATATCATAATTAATGAAAATAATTAGTATTGTATGACTTTCTACTTAGGGGCCTAGTTTTACCTCCAGAGCAATGTGGCCTAAGCATACAGCTTCTTCCTTGAGAGCACTTCCATACTTACAGCCATCTGCCCTGCTCACTCGCACCCACGCCCTGTGAACACTCTTCCTGCAGGTTCTTACTCTTTCTCGTGTGATATGGGCTCCAGACCTTCCCACAGTCCTGTGGCTCTGCTCTCTACACACACACACACACACACACCAGTCTATCTATATCCCTCTTAAAAATTGACACCCAGAACTGAATATTATTCTAGTGGTTTAGCAGGACGGTGGACCAAGGACTACCTCTGACCTTGATCTAGATGACTAAGGCTCTTCAGTTCTCCAAGTCTCTGGCTACGTGACTGTCAGCATGCCATGAGTTCATCTTAGTCTTTCTAGGCAGGGTGTCCCAACCTCAGTACTGTAAACATTTGTCCCGGATAACTCTTGGTTGTGGGGGGTCTGGCCTCCGGCACCCCAGTATAGCAACCAAAAAATGCCTCCAGACTTTGCCAAAGATCCCATAGGGGGCAAACCTGCTCCCCATTGAAAACCATGGCCTGTGGCCCCATCTCAGTGTTGATTTATGTAATGCCCAGCTTCCTTTTCCAAGGATTACTTAGTGTCCATGTGTCCAGATTTTTTATTTTGTAATCTAATTATAGGACCTTGAATTTTTCCAATTTTTTACTTTTCATTCTTCTATCCCAGCATTATGAAATAGATTACATCTAGGTTTTATATTCTAACACACTTACCCACTGTGTCATCTACACATTTAGTGACTATCTCTGGTGCCATATCCAAGTGGTTGATAAATACTGAGAAGGCTGGGTCAGGTAAAGCCTCCCTGCTCAAGGCTTCCCTGCAGATTCACATCAGCATTACAGCAGCACTCTGCATAAATGTTCACAGTCAGCTTTCCTTTCACAGTCATCGTCCCTCATTCCTTACTGAGATCCAGATATCTCGCCAATCCTATCAAAAAAGGAAAAATGGCTAGCTTTCCTGATGTGTGTCCAAGAAACCAGTGTTAGTCACTGTTGATCATGGATTCTTTTTCAGTTGCTCATATGTTATCTAGATGTTGATACCTTCTAGAATCTACTCAGTATCCACAGCAACCTGATGGTCTTATGATGTGAAGATCCGTTTTGCTGTTTCTTTTTTCCTGTGTTTTCCACAGCTTACTGAGAATAGCTTTGTGTAGCTTTGTCTCCAGAAACATTGATTCTCTCTTCTGTGCAGAACATAGTTTCCCTTTGTTGAGTTCTCTCAGGACCTTGGGATCTGATTGTACCCCTGACTTCATTTCTTATCTGTCTCGGGCAATGCAGGAGACCAGGGTTCGATCCCTGGGTTGGGAAGTTCCTCTGGAGAAGGGAATGGCAATCCACTCCAGTATTCGTGCCTGGAGAATTCCATGGGCAGAGAAGCCTGGCGGGCTACAGTCTGTAACAGGGTTGCAAAGAGTCGGACACGACTGAGTGACTGACACATATAGTACACACACACACACACACACACACACACGGGCTTTTGTATACTCTTGGTTTAAAGACTTTTCTAATGTGCACCATTTTTAAAGTCTTTATTGAATTTGTTACAATATTGCTTCTGTTTGGGGTTTTTTGTTTTTGTTTTTGTTTTTGGTTTCTTGGCCACAAGGGATGTGAGACCTAGCTCTCTGACCAGGGATCGAACCCACACCCCCTGCACTGGAAGGCAAAATCTTAACCACTGGATTGCCAAGGAATTCCCTAATATACTCTTAATAGAAATTTGTATTTCTCTTTTAAAGCTGAATTACTGAAATAACCGGCATTTATTGAACACCTAATATAGGCAGACATTGGCCGAGTTCTGGGGATAGCAGTGAACGAAAAGACCCAGATCCCACCCGGTTTCCCTCCCTGCCAGGGAAGGGAGGGGAAAGAGGCTAATGGCACTGTCCACGTGCCAGGTGTACCTGGCCAGGTACCCTACAGGATTATCTCAATTGTTACAAAAACAATGTAGATGGGACCTGCCACTTTCTTACAAAAAAAGAGAAACTTTTCAACTATTAATGGAAAAGCCACTTTTACCCTGTCAATTTTAAAACGATTTTAATTTTTAGAAACTAATAATGAAGTTTTTACTTCCATGGATCAAGAAAAGAAACTGAAGATCCGAAGTGATGGCAGAAAGAATCTAGGAAGGCCACCTAGTTTTTGCCAACTTTACCTTCATGTCTTCATAACAGTAGTTTCATTGTAGCTGTAATAGTCCTTTTCTTTGGCCTGTTTGTTTATTCATTCACATGATTTCAGAGGCACCACCATAAACATACCAAACTCTATGGTAAGAGAATCAGCACACACAGTTTGAATCGTGTTCTTTGCCATGAGCAGTGGCTCCTCCTGACAGCCATTGGCTGCACTGGCCCTGGAGCCACTCAGCTTACCTAACAACTGATGTTATGATCCTGTTGTTCATGTAGCTAAATGCCTAACCAATTTTTTTAATTTCTCAAGATATTAAGATACTCTTTTCTGGTCTGACTACATTTTGACAGTGAATTATTTCCTGTAAGATCTTTCTTTCAGACTCTGACATCATTTCTTAGACTCACATAGCTTTAAATTGACACCAACATATTGTCATTTGATCTCATTATTTTTCTAACCACATTTTTATCAAGGTAGAGAATATCACATTTTTCTTGGATGCTGAAAAATATAGCTGTGGCCCTTAGAAATTCTTTGAAAAAAAAATGTTTCATGAGTCCAGTAATGGAAAGATTAATGTTTTGATCTTCTCAAAACTTTCCTAAAATTTTGTTTATCAAGCAACCACAAATATTTCATAACCTCACCTTTTATATAGAAAGGATGTATTGTTGAATTTTGGAATTCTTCATAGCTTAATAAAAATAATTCTGAGACACAAAAGTAGTGAAATCTTTAAAGCACTGATTTCTGGTGGTGAATTTTATTATGTATTGTCACAATGCTGAGAAGTTTTAGATTCATTTGCTTCATTTGATTTTGAGTATAAATTCTGATGATTATTTTCCTTCCTACCCTCGGCCTTGACGACTGTTAATTGTACCGTATACTAATTTTTTGATAGTTTTCTTTTCCCCTACTGAGTAGCTGTGTTTAGTGTTTGTCTTATTTTCTGTGTATATATAGATATTCAATAACATATCCATCATGTGCATATGTGTTGCTAAACATAGATATGTAGAAGAAACTGTATGGGGTCTGGATAATTAAATGACTATGAAATGATACTAGTAATGAAAGAGGGCCTAAAAAAGTAACCAGATTTTTATTAGGGTTGCTGTGTATCTCCAGGAAGAAGAGGAGGGTTCAGAAGACGATAACTACACAAAGCCAGACTTCATGGTCACCCTGAAAACCGAGTTCAGCGCACGTTGCTTTCTGGACCAATTTGAAGATGACGCTGATGGCTTTATTTCCCCAATGGATGATAAAATACCATCAAAATGCAGCCAGGACACTGGACTTTCAAATCTCCATGCTGCTTCAATGTATGTTGTTTTGGTGGTGGTATTAGAATGTTACGATGAAAATAATTTTCTGAAATACTATTTTACCCTTTGTACTTAATGGCAAAACATAAATGACTTGTCTAGGGTTTATCTCTGTGGATAAAACAGAGTTCGTTCATTTATTTAACTCCTGGCTCGGTGTTTTTAGAAGCTTCATCCCATGTTATCCAAGGGAGCATCGGAGATCTTGCTTAAACAATGGGAAGGTCTCTTATAAAGGCATTGTGTGCTTCTGTGTGTCACAGCTCACCATTTCATACACACTGAGCACAGATGGCACTTCTTTCTCTCAGAATAAAACATAACAGAGTACTCGCTCTGGGATTTCACAAGCCTGAAGAATTTATAAGTAGCAGAAGCTCCGGCATCCATTTCTGTGACCCGCAGCTCCCTCAACAGTTTCTGCATTTATATGCTTTTCTCATTCTCTACAACCCCTATCTAGTTGCACAATCACTACATTTATAGCAATTCAGATTTAACTCAATTTTCTTGAAATTTTCCTGCCCCTCTTAGACCAGAACTCTTGGAACACCTTCAGGAAATGAGAGAAGAAAAGAAAAGGATTCGAAAGAAACTTCGTGATTTTGAAGACAATTTTTTCAGACAAAATGGAAGGTCAGTGCATGTAGCTCCTCACATTTTTTCTCTGTCACATCTGTGCAAAGCCTCCCACCTGCGAACCGCCCTCCCTGCTTCCTATAACCTGGTCCTTGGCTGTGTGCCCAGGGCTCCTTCGAGGTTTACTGTGAGATGGTGAGGTGTGTGTGGTCCTTTAGGAGGAAATGCTCCTTGGATAATATCCAAGACTGATACAGATTCAGCTGACATTTCTAAAACTAACCTGTCACATCAAATTCTAATCTAAGAGGAGCAGCGTAAAGCTAAGTTTCTAGTGGACAGCACTGGTTTTGATTTCTGTTTTTGTTTTTTTGACCTTAATAAACTTGAAGGAGAAATAAGGAAAAGGGGTACTCTAGATCTTGCTGGTTTTTAAGCTAATTTTAAAAGCAAAGTTGTCAAGTCATGAGAAATATACCAGAAGCAGGAAGGCGGCCTAATTGATAGGGTACCAGTGAGTTTTAAGACGTAATGTTACCGTGGTCATAGAGCCTTATGCTGAGGGATAGTCTTCTGTGTTTGCAAGTGACCACACACAGAATGTCTTACTCAGGTCACAGCAGAAGACAGGGTAGAACAGAGAATTAGGTTTCCTTCTCTTACACTGGAGTTGAGTTTATCATTTTAAAACACTTTATTTTAATCCAAATCATTTAAACAGGATAAATACAGTTTCTCTTTAAGTCCCCTTTCATAATTCTCAAAAGAATTGGAAAATAAAAATGCCATAAAAATTGACTTTAACATTTAAAATTTACTATATTTCTGTTGATTTCAATTATTGTATAAATTTATTTTAGGATTTCTGACTTGGATCTGTCCTATAATGACTTTTCAATGAATCTTTATAACTAAATATCTGCTTTTCTTCTTCCATGATTTGTAGGATATTTTTAAAAACGTAGATTAAAATAATATTCAAAATAATAATACATGCATGCATGCCATGTTGCTCAGTCATTTTTTGAAATTTCACTCTTTGCAACTCCTCTCTGTCCATGGGATTTCCCAGTCAAGAATACTGGAGTGGGTTGCCATTTTCTTCTCCAGGGCATCATCCTGACCCAGGGATCAAACCTATGTCTCCTGTGTCTCCTGCATTGCAGGCAAATTCTTTATCCACTGAGCCATTGGGGAAGTCCCAAAATAATATTGTAACACCAAAGACAAACCAAAGGATTAACATTTTGATTTGTTTCATTCCAGTTTTCTTTCTAAGCATATTTTTGGTTTGTCTGTTTTATTTTTTCCCATGTAATTGTGTTATGCACAGACATCCTATAATTATGTATGCGCACGTTTTAAGAAAATAGAATTGATGGCAATCAATAACTATCATACAAGTTTAGAACCATCAGGGACTTCAGATTTCACAGGGTGTGATTCATATCTGACACAAATGAAGCCTCTCAAAGGGCATGTGTGGGGCCGGGGTCACACACTCCCTTCCCTTCCCTGCCCGCTTCTGGGAGCCATCCAGGATCCTTGCTTGAGCAGGCAGAACAGGAATAAAATCAGTTCACTGAGCAAAATTAAATGAACCCCAAGCTATCCTATGTCCCATTTTCACTCTTGAATAAGAAGGAAAGGCAGCCTGGTGTTTGAGTGTTTGACATGTACATTTCCAAGTGAGATGAGAAGCAGAGAAGCACCACGCAGTGGCTGAGGATGTGGGTAACGGCAGCACTTCTTCAGGTCCTCCTGCGGGTCGTATTAATGTTAGATCGCACCCTGTAATCAGCTCTCAATTATAGTCCTTGTGCATATAAAAGTATATATATAAAATTACTCAGTAAACTTTAAAGGCTTATTAGTATTCTCTGATCCAATTGCTGAATTCCAAGACTGATTTTTATAATAAGTAGGAGTATTAACTATTTTTTTTTAAACCCTGTAAATTGAGTATACCAATTAATTAGAAATTGAATGGTTCATTAGGTGAAGTATATAAAAATGAGAAAGCATTAAGTATAAATAAAGGCTTTCAGTGTATGGAGGCTCTTAGTGTGAATTTATATGTAGCCATAACAGAGAGAGTTTCTACGTTTCTTAGTCCATCTTGTCTTTCTTCAAGATACCAGAGTAACTCTAAACTCAGTTGCATGGTGCCATTTGGGGACACTGTCTTTCACTGCTTGTCTAAACCCAGCTCCAGTCTTGATACCAGTGATGCTTGGCCACGCTGATTCTGTGGGGCGGTAAACTGCAAATTTCCACGTGATGATAACTCACCTGATGAACAGTATCCTCTAGGAGAGACACCGCCTGATCATTAGCCCCTTTTCTCTTTGTTTCCATTAGAAATGTCCAGAAGGAAGACCGCACTCCAATGGCTGAAGAATACAATGAGTATAAGCACATTAAGGCAAAACTGAGGCTCTTGGAGGTGCTCATCAGCAAGAGAGACACTGATTCCAAGTCCATGTGAGGAGTCAGCCCCATCCGAGCAAGGAGGGGTGGGGGGAACACAGGAGGAATGTCCCCCCTCCCCCCCACCCCACCTCCCCTGGTAAATAGCAGCTGGGCAGAAACTGGAAGGCAGCCTTGGAGCTGGACCTGTGCCCTCCTGCACGCAGGCCCTGGGGATCAGCCCGTTTCCATTGCCTGACTTGGAAACCATCTAGGTGGAAGGAGGCCACCTACCCCCATGCCGAAATTTTGCAAGGGAAAGTCAAGATCTCTGCACTCCTGTGTGCACACAGACACACACACATACTGCAGTGGAAGCTTGCTGACATTGGCAGCGATGAATCACTACATGAAGACACACTCATCTACAGAGGATGTACACTGTTCTTCCCTGGATTACTGAGAAACAGCGTTCTCTGTCTAACTGTGACAATAACAAGCTCAGGACTTCACTCTGGAGAGCGAACTTGCTGTGCACATTCGTGTTCTCTTTGGATCCCATCCAGTGGGAACCTGCATCGGAGCCCTGTTTGCTGCCTCGGCCATTCTTGTGACCTTTCCACGGAGCCACGCCTTTCCCCACTTGTGTGAATTGCTTCTCCTTCAGCTCTCGGGTAGATGGAAGCTGCACCTGCCTGGGATAGCAGTGCAGTCCTCTATGTGATGTTGTTTCTTTGAGACGTCCTCAGATGACAGAGAACTGACCCCTGACCAGGGCTGGACCATCAGCAGAGGACAGATGGGATAGAGAAGTAGCTAATACCCGTGCTGATTTTTCAGTTAGGCGGTGGTGAGGAGAATTCTTTCCTGAACGTTAACTACACTTATCAGCTTCAGAATTTATCATCAAACACTTAAGCAAGGGGAAGGCCAACAGCCTATTTGGTTTGGTTTTGGCTCTAGCCGGACAAAAGGGTCTTGCTTAATTCTAAGCCTAGGTGTAGAGGATCGTGAGAGAGAAAGAGCCTGTATCTTAAGCCTTCTGTGTACTTACCAGAGTTTGATTTTTTTTAAGTAAACCTGCACTAAAAATCTTCTCTAACTGAAGGATAAGTGTAGCTCTCAGAGCACAGCCCAAGGCAGAACCTAAATCACACTGTTTTCAAGATCCTGTATAAAGAGAAAAGAATGGTGTGTGGCCAGTTACAATTATAGTTTCTTCAAAGATGGTGTCACAGAGCTACCTGTGTTAGACATTTTGGAAGGACCAGGGAATTTAAGACACCAAATCATCCATCACCTCAGTGTGCTGATGTTATCTGGTGATTGGTTGGCACTTTTTGACCTTCTGTGTCTTCACTAGGGAAAATGAGTTCTGGTTCTGCCTGTATATCCTAGCCCACCTCTGTGCTCTGGGAGGTTGAGCACCGGTGTCTGCCCACCAGCCACTGGTTGCCAAGAGGTGTTTCAGCAGGCTCTGCCTTTTGAAGATAATGGTGCAGGGTGAACAAGACAGCAAAGGGTACTATTTTGTTTTCTTTAATAATAATAACAACAGAGAAAAGTCTTCCTGATCAGTTGTCACTTTCCAAAGTGGGTTCTTGAGAAACTGGTCAGATTAGGTTTGTAGCAGCATTTTCCATTTTGAGGTAGTGGCTCTCTGTTGGTTAAAAATTGTTCAAGTTAGGAGTAGCGGGAAAATACCTTTAAGTTTGCTCTTTAATCATCTAGAAGCACGAGCTGTATGTTGAAAGCACCCTGATTTAATCCACACACTTAAAGATGGTACATAATCCTACAATATAGTTAGTTTGGTATTCTCTGCTCTACTGTTTACATTGCAGATTGCTATAATTTCAAGGAGTTATATTATAAATGAAATGATGCACTTTAGGATGTTTTCTATTTTTGAAATCTGAACATGAATCATTCACATGACCAAAAATTGTATTTTTTAAAAGAAATACATGTCTAGTTTGTCCTTTTTAAGTAATTACTCTCTCAAATAAGCTATAATATAAATCACATCATTACCAGTTAACTTTCAAAGCACATCTGTCTAAGTATTGTTTTGAAAATACTAATATGCTACAAAACTTTCAAGGAGAAAAGGCTATATAAATGAGAAGTTATGAAATGTTTTTGCAATCTGTTGTTTCTGCCAAAGGTAAATTAAGTAAAAGATTTATTCAGGAATCCCCTTTGAAATTTGTATGATTGAATAAAAGCAGACACCAAGTTGTAGTAAAATAAATTGTGTATGCAATGTCGTCTTTTCCTTTGTACTTTATAATACACTTCCTAGAATGGTTCCTAAATTACGGAAGGGGAGTCCTGTTTTTACTAGATTTTATCTGAAGATACGTTAGTCAGTATGTTCTGGCTCTGCCAGAAATGCTGGGGCAAATTTGTTTCCACAGCAACCGTTTCTGCAGCCTAGAGTCTCAAGGCCTTAGAGGCAGTGTCTTAATTGGCTTCATACAGAATACACTGGACTGCAGTTTTTCCTTTGCCCTCTCGGGAATGCATATGTGTATTTATTAACACACGCCAACAAAATAAATGTCAAGGGTTATTTAATAACAATGATAAGTAAAACTAAAGCATGAATAAACTTGATACTACGATTGTAAGAATTAGAGATAGCGGAGACTTATAATTTTCCAAGCATTTGCTTTTATTGTGTTTTAGTCTGGCGTAAGCCTTGAAACAAATGTTTATATGGGCTATGGTATCATTACTGCATTTCATCTTTGAAGCATTGAGGTTGATCTTACTTTTTAGACAGGTATGTGCAAGGTTTAGGATAATGGCCTGTTGTGAAGTGTTTCACAACAGGCAGAATTTGTCTCGTGCCAGTACAAGAAAGTCTGCACCATCTCACTAATCTCTAATTCAGGTCAAATTTCCCTGGAAGACCAAATCACATTTCAAACTGGAGAATTAATATTGTTTTAAGTTGCTAGCTGTAATTCATTGTGAGCTAATAATTAGATTTCTTTGCTTTGGTTGCCCGTCTGAAGTCCAGTGATTATTATTCAGTGGCAAGGCAGGGATGAGCAGTGCCTCTGTTTGTAACATCAGTGTGATTTGTGTTTTGTCTCATCCTGATGCAACACTTACATGTGGCAGAAGAGCCTGTGAGAGGGTGTGCCTGCTCCCAGGTGTGGCATTTGTAGCCCAGGACAAATGCTTCAGGGCTGTGCTTGTGTCAGAAACATGGACTTCGACCAACCATCTTGGAGCCCCCTGAGGGCTGGGGATCTATTAATGTGGTTGAGCTTAGAATTCCTCATAAGGTGACTATTAAGGTCTATTATCAGAATCGAAGGGCAGCCATAGTGCTAATTACATTGGTTCTTTTGGGAGCTGCCTAGTTCTCAGTAGACATAATTGGACCCTCTTTCCTGAACTGATCACAGGTTTACAAGGAAGATCAAAATTTAAAGTTTGTTGATTAATTCTTAAAGAGCTCTTAACCTGATGGTGAAGATACCATCTTTCCTAAGGGTATATTTTTTAAGCATTTCCACTTTATTACCTTTGGTGGTATATTTATAGCTGAATGCCATAAACACTTAACTGCTTTGTGAAAATCTGATTGTAGTCTAAATTGGCTTTGATCTCAAGACAAGTATTCCTGACACATTGCTTCCCGAGGATTTTTCTCTTGAGAAGAGAGGTGGTTTCTGCACTAAGACCAACACCTCTGTGATATTCTTTCATAGTATCCATTTGGTTAAACCAATAGAGTGGGACAAAACTGGACTAAAACGCTGGAAGTAGTGTTTCCTCGGAAACCCATGGGTTTAGCAGAAGCCAGAATGTGCTTTCTTTTCCTTTTATTAATTCCCTTTTTATTTTTTTCCCACATGACCCTCAAAATCTACTGAAGAGTACCTTTTGTCAAAGATAGGCTAAACATTTTTCAAATCTGTAGGTACTGAACTTGTGCATCCTGGCACTTCTTCACAGGGTGGCTGACTCGGCAAGCCCCAAAGATGGGTGTTCTACATGTCAGCCACTGCGCTGGGGCATTAGCGACTTAGTCCTGAGTAGAGGTCGCTGCCCTTGGGGGCATATACGCTCTTCTCCCATGATCCTTCATAACAGAAGTATGTGGATACGCTGGTGTCAATTAACAGGTCCACACGGATATGTATCAAAATGAAATGAGTACATCTACAACTTCGTATTGCTATGAAACTGCATTTATGTCTCTAGAGGATCTCATTTTGCCTGGAATCCAGCCAATCTGATCACATGAGCAGCTCAAGAAATTGGTTTGGCAGATCTGACTTTCAATCTGAAAACACCTATATGATCATGAAAATCTCCAAGAGTGGATACAATTGTAGTAAATAACATGGGCCCAGAACAATGTTTACATGACATGTAAGCAGAAAGTCTTTGAAATTACCGTTGTTCCTTTTTTAAAATGTAAACTGAATGAAAAGATGTTATGTACATTTTTAAAGTACATGACTGTATTTTGTATAAACGTAAATAAAATATTTTTAATTGTGAGTGTTCTGAATTTTTTGACAGCGAACCGTCCTGTGGGGTGTGACCTTTCCCTTCAGAAAGGAATCAAGCGGCTCCCTTGAGCGCCTCAGAAGCCCACTGAAGATTCAGGTTCGTTGTTCTGTCTCCAGGGGAGGCACCGGAAGGTGAAGCAAACAGCACAAGCAAGACATGCCCGTGATGGGCAGGAGGAAAACGGGTGCGTGCTCTGTGCTCAGCTGCCTTTCAGATCCATGGGAGGGGGCTGAGGAGATGCAGAAAGAAAAGCACTTAAAAAAAAAAAAATCATGTAAGTACATCTCCAAAGTCTAGGAGGCCATCACAGGCAAATACAGGAGCCGTTCACTACTCTGAAGCTAATGAGGCCAGGAAACCAGGACGCGGGAGACAAGGCATGTTGCAGTTGTGTGAGGTGAGTAGCTGGCGGTCAGTGGAGGTTAGGCCTGCAGGTATCCCTTAGGCTGCACGTGTTATAGACACTCTAAGTGGCTCAAGTACACATCCAAAACGTACTAAACCTGAATTTTTTTTTTATTTATTAAGACTTGGAGTAAGGACCTTGTCACAGTACTGACGCCAGGATTTGAACTGAGATCTTTCTGACTTTGGAGCACGAAAGGTGCAGCACTGCTGATGGTGCAATGACATGGCACTCTGCCACAATTAAACCTCACCCTGAGTAATTCACTTTTTGAAACTGAAGTGGCAGGCAGTATATAGCAACCATCCATTTTCTTAAATCCTATTTTGACGAGGCCCCTGTGAGGGCCCAGAAAGTGATGCTGGTCCAAGTACACCAGCTTCTGCAGCCTGTTATGAAACTGAGGCTCCTTCACTCTGCCTCGCCCAACTCCACGGGAAATGTTTTTGCTCGTGATCCTGTCCGTTTGTAGCACTGTGGGCAACCTGAATGAGAATGTCAGAACAGGGACCAACAAGGGTAGGTTGGGGAAGAGGGACAGTCCTTATCAGGCCTCTCAATGGCCTCATTATTACCTCCTCTAGAAATGGATTCTGAATTTTGTAAGACAAATAGGGTTATCCCTAAGCTGGGTCAGCTTATCAAGGCTATAAATACACAGCTGAGTTTCATATTCAGTAAAAGCCAAAAGTCAAAATTCCCAAACGTGTTTTTAGAATGCTGGCTGGCAGGCCGACAATTGTGATTTGGCAGGAACTGGGCTTGTTGACAACTTGCTTCTCACTTTTCCTCTCCATCAACAAGGCTTGTACCACAGGGTGGATCCTAGAGTTCAGCATCTTCTGGAGAATGTGGCCCAATGCAAAACACAGCAAGAACTGAGTCCAAGACCTAAGGACTTAACATGTCTCAGCTGGGCATTTGTGTGCATCTATTATTTGTTACTATGAATTCTGAAACTCATACCCTTCCACATGTTTGACTCTTTAATTTCTCAAAAACAATTTAAAGATGCTGAGAATTCCTTGTCATGCTTCTGGTTCTATAGCAGTATTTCTTGGTAAGATATTCTGAGATATTGTTATCTTTCTGTAACTACTACTTTTTTATTGAAGTATAGTTGATTTACAGTGTTTCAAGTGTACAGCAAAGTGATTCAGTTTTGTATCTACCATGTGCACACACACTTTTTCAGATTCTTTTCCATTATAGTTTATTACAAGATACGGAATGTGCTATATAGTAGGTCCTTGATTATTTTACCTTCAAAGAACTTAAAATTCCTGGACAAGGTTAGAGGAAGGGAGCGGGGGGGACGCAGAGTGAAGGGTATGTTTCTCTCTGGTAGCAGAGGGCAGGGCTTCTCAAATTGATCAGGGGTCTTTAGTACAGTAGCTCTGCGGGAGCTGGCAATCTTCATTTTTCTGACAAGCTTCCAGGTGCTGCAATGCTACTGGGCCAAAGACTGCGCATTAAGTAGAGAGTGCAGACTGCATCCTGGGTATTTGCAGGAATGAGCAGCTCTGATCAATTCAAAGTCCTGAGTTGACAGAGACAGCACACGACAGTCCCAATGGAGACCAAATGCCGCCTGATGTGTAAGGTCCAGACTGCAGACAGATGGCCCAGCTCTGCAACTTGGGCACCTTCCTTACCCTCCCTGTCTCTGTTTCTTTACCTTAAAAGAAAATGGGAATAATTGTAGTACCTCCTTATTGAGGTTATTATGGGAATTTACTTGGATGAACATAAAATGAGCACACAGTAAATCTTGAGTAAACGTGGTGGTGGGCAATTATCATCAACTTGAAGACAAAGATTCTTTGTGGGCTGAAGTCCAAACAGACATTTTGAATCACTACAAAAAAGGAATTGTATTGTCTCCCCGCTACCACCCTCCTCCTCACCCTCTGGTCCCATGTTTGTATTTCGTCAGCAACAGAGGGCACATGTCCAGCACTTTAAGCACAAGTTAGTACTAACCAGTGAGCAAGATTTTATGTGAGAACTGACCCATTCTCTTGGCAGGGAAAGTAAAATTCTGACTCTTCTCAAGCAATTTGCATCAAACCCTGCATACAGCTTTCTCCAAGAGACTTTTGCTTGCTAAATTCCTTCCCTCACAGAGCAGGGCAAACCCTTCTAAGTCTACTTCTCCCTAAGGCACTTTGGGAGGTCCATATCTGCTCAGACATGTCAAAAGAATTAACTGAGATGACAGTGCCTGTGTCCTGTGTAGGAAAGGGACAGAATAACCTTGGAAATAATTTCTAGGTCAGCTGGTGTCCTAAAATTTCTGTCTCAGGGTGTATTTTTAAACAACTAAAAACGAAGCATACCCCAGGAAGGAGAGTTGCTCCGATTTGGGCAAGCTCCTAACCAACATGAGTTTCACCAAGCCTGTGAGCAAGGCTGAGACTAGGAGAGGGCCTGGGGTCATCTTCCATTCCTTCATCAGCCCCAGGGTAGAAGGCTAGGGGTTGGGGGAGTGGTGGTACCCCAGCTCAAGCCAGCAACAGAGCAAGCTGTGGGTTCAAATGACCTTCCACTCTCACTGAATGAAGCCCTGCCC
Organism: Giraffa tippelskirchi; assembly: GCF_054371585.1. Classification (NCBI taxonomy): domain Eukaryota; kingdom Metazoa; phylum Chordata; class Mammalia; order Artiodactyla; family Giraffidae; genus Giraffa; species Giraffa tippelskirchi. Next base: position 74,776,784 of record NC_137275.1, on the reverse strand, counting down.
CCCATTAACTCAAATTCAGAAACTCCAGTCTCCTCTCTGAACAGACTGCCAGACTTGAACTTGAGAGCCCTTGAGCCTGCTATACCAGAATCTGAGCACGAGAGTACACAGGCACAAAAGGGTCAAGAGACCGGTTTTTAACAAGAAGCCTTTAGCAGTGGCAGACTGGTTCCTCTGGGACCACAAGCCAGTACCTAGTTGGCACTTGCTGTTGACCTTTGTTCTCAAGACCTCCGGCCTCTTATGACACCATAGGGACTGGGGTTGTTTCCGAATCTGCTTTAGTGTTTGCCTTTATCTGAGAAGTGTGTGTGTTTTAGATCTTATTTAATTTCTTAGGAAGTTCAACACCAATGGGAGCTGAATCAATAATTCCTAGAGATTGTATCCAGCTGCCCTAGGATTAGGCCCAGGAAAATCAGCTTTTAAAAGATCTGAAGATCGTGTGATTGTGCACCCTGCCAAGCATCTGGCCACTCTTGGAAGGAAAAAAAAAAGCTGACGTCTGAACTAATTTTCTCCATGCCACACATAACTCAGGGGTACACACTCCATTACTTTTAGAAGGAAATAAAGCACCAAAGCCTGGATGAGCTAATCCGTGGGAGAGACCGTTGTTAATACAGATGCAAAGAATCTTCCCACAGCGGGTGGACGTCTCCTCCAGCTCCTGTTCTGTTGCATATCCTGGTTTCTTGCTCCACGGGTGAGGTTGAGCAGTCTCTCTTGACCTGGGCTGTAAAGGCGTGGTAGCATCTATGTCACATCTAACTGGAGAATTCCCTTATCTCACCCACAGGAGAGTTTTCATCTTTTCTGAAGACATGAGGACCTGCTGTCTTCCTTACCACAAGCTCCTCCTCAGCTTTGTGAGATACCATTCCCCAAGGTAAGTCTGCAGGTGGAGACTGCCAATGGCTCCTACCAGTGCTCCAGAAAGGCATCTCTTAAAAATGAAGACATTCACAAACCAGAAGACTCATAACTCAAACTAAGTAGTACAAAGGCAACATGGGCATCATGTCCTTAGATATTCTAGACAACTGGTTTAAAATCTTCTTGGCTCCATTTTTAAGAGCCAAAGAAAACCGGAGACAGCAAACACTGACATTTCTTTTTGACAGGAAATGATAAAATTCTGCATGTCAACCTTAATTTTACTTGCTTTCTCTTCTATGCTTGACCCTAACACAAAACATTCCATTCATTGGGTTGTACCTCAAATCTGTTTTGATATTCTGTTGTGTGTCCTCCTCCATTCCACTTTTCTCTCCATCACCTGGTCAACTGTGATTTGGCTATTTTTCCCTTTATTTTTTCCAGTTTTATTGAGATATAATTGACACTGTATAAGTTTAAGGTGTACAACAGGTGGATTTGAAGAGCTAATTTATTGTAAAACAATCATCATCATAATAGCATTAGTTAACACCTCCATCATGTCACATAACTATCATTCTTCTTTGTAGTTAGAACATTCAAGATCTACTCTCTCAGCAACATGCAAGTATATAGTACACTATTATAAACTATAACCACCATGCTGTTCATTAGATTCCCAGAATGTATTTGTCTTATAACTGGAAGTTTGACCAACAAGTCCCCTTTTGCCCCACTCTCCAGCCCCTGGTAACTACCTTTCTATTCTGTTCCTATGAGTTAGGCTTTTTAGATTCTGCATATAAGTGAGATTTGGTCTTTCTCTGTCTGACTTATTTCACCGAGCATAATACTTTCAAGGTCCATCCATGTTGTTACAAACAGCAAGATTTTCTTCTTTCTTATAAATAATACTCCACTGTGTATATACACCACAATTTCTTTCTCCATTCATCCATTGACAGACCCATTGTTTCCATGTCTTAGCTGTGAATAATGCTGCAGTGAACACAAGAATGCAGATATATCTTCAAGATCCTGGTTATATTACCCTTTGGATATGTACCCCCAAGTGGGATTGCTGAATCACGTGATAGTTCTAGCTTTAATTTTTTAAGGAACCTTCATAATGTTTTCCATAGTGGCTATACCAGTTTACATTCCCACCAACAATGCTCAAGGCTTCTCTTTTTTCCACATCCTCACCAACACGTATCTCTACTCTTTTGGATAACAGCCACTTTAACAAGTCTGAGATGAATATCTCCTTATGGTTTTTATTTGCATTTCCCTAATGTTTAGCAATGTTGAGTACCTCTTTATGTACCTGTTGGCCATTTGTATGGCTTATTTGAAAATGTATTTGTTGAGTTCTGCCTATTTTTTAAATCAGATTATTTGGTTATTTTTACTATTGAGTCAGATGAGTTCTTTATGTATTTTGGACACTAACTCATCAGATATATGATTTGCAGATATTTTCTCCCATTCCACAGTTTGCATTTTTATTTGTTGTTTCTTTTGCTGGGAAGAAGCTGTTTAGTTTGATATAATCACAATTATCAAGTTTTGTTGCTATGAATTTGGTGTTATATCTCAAAATCATTACAAAAACCAATGTCAAGAAGCCTTTTCTGTGTGTTTTCTTCTAGGAGTTTTAGTTTCAGGTGTTGTGTTTAAGTCTTTATTAATTTTTGTGAATAATATAAGATAGGGGTTCAATTTCATTATGCATTTGGCCATCCAGTGCTACCAACATCTTTTGTTAAAGAGGCTAGTTTTTCCTCATTGAATATTCTTGGCTCCCTGTCAAATATTAGTTATCCATATATGAAAGGTTTATCCTTTTTTATGCCACTATGATGCTATGTAAATTACTATAGATTTGTAGGATAGCTTGAAATAGTTATTAGCTATAATCAGTTCAGTTCAGTCGCTCAGTCGTGTCCGACTCTTTGCGACCCCATGAATTGCAGCATGCCAGGCCTCTCTGTCCACCACCAACTCCCGGAGTCCACCCAAACCCATGTCCATCAAGTCGGTGATGCCATCCAACCATCTCATCCTCTGTCGTCCCCTTCTCCTCCTGCCCCCAATCCTACCCAGCATTAGGGTCTTTTCCAATGAGTCAACTCTTCGCATGAGGTGGCCAAAGTATTGGAGTTTCAGCTTCAACATCAGTCCTTCCAGTGAACACCCAGGACTGATCTCCTTTAGGATGGACTGGTTGGATCTTCTTGCAATCCAAGGGACTCTCAAGAGTCTTCTCCAGCACCCAAGTTCAAAAGCATCAATTCTGCAGTGCTCAGCTTTCTTCACCGTCCAACTCTCACATCCATACATGACCACTGGAAAAACCATAGCCTTGACTAGACGGACTTTTGTTGGCAAAGTAATGTCTCTGCTTTTAAATATGCTATCTAGGTTGGCCATAACCTTCCTTCCAAGGAGTAAGCGTCTTTTAATTTCATGGCTGCAATCACCATCAGCAGTGATCTTGGAGCCCAGAAAAATAAAGTCTGACACTGTTTCCACTGTTTCCCCATCTATTTCCCATGAAGTGATGGGACCAGATGCCATGATCTTAGTTTTCTGAACGTTGAGCTTTAAGCCAACTTTTTCACTCTCCTCTTTCACTTTCATCAAGAGGCTCTTTAGTTCTTCTTCACTTTCTGCCATAAGGGTGGTGTCATCTGCATATCTGAGGTTATTTATATTTCTCCCGGCAATCTCGATTCCAGCTTGTGCTTCTTCCAGCCCAATGTTTCTCATGATGTACTCTGCATATAAGTTAAATAAGCAGGGTGACAATATACAACCTTGACATACTCCTTTTCCTATTTGGAACCAGTCTGTTGTTCCATGTCCAGTTCTAACTGTTGCTTCCTGACCTGCATACAGGTTTCTCAAGAGACAGGTCAGATGGTCTGGTATTCCCATCTCATTCAGAATTTTCCACAGTTTATTGTGATCCACACAGTCAAAGCTTTGGCATAGTCAATAAAGCAGAAATAGATGTTTTTCTGGTACTCTCTTGCTTTTTCAATGATCCAGCAGATGTTGGCAATTTGATCTGTGGTTCCTCTGCCTTTTCTAAAACCAGCTTGAACATCTGGAAGTTCACGGTTCATGTATTGCTGAAGCCTGGCTTGGAGAATTTTGAGCATTACTTTACTAGCATGTGAGATGAGTGCAATTGTGCGGTAGTTTGAGCATTCTTTGGCATTGCCTTTCTTTGGGATTGGAACGAAAACTGACCTTTTCCAGATAGTATTATTTGAAACAAGAAGTGTGACCCCTCCAATGTATTCTTTTTTCTCTTGATAGCTTTGACTATTTGGGATCTTTTTTGGTTCCATACAAATTTTAGGATTGTTGTTTCTATTTCTGTGAAAAATGCCATTGGGACTTTGGGAGGGATCACATTGAATCTATAGATGGCTTTGGGTTATATGTACATTTTTAACAATATTAACTCTTCTGAATCATGAACATAGGATATCTTTCCATTTCTTTGTCTTTTTTTTTTTTTTTGGTCAAAGTTGTGTATCTCACAGTGTACATATCTTTCACCTCCTTGGTTAAGTTTATTCCTAAATATTTTATTGTTTTTGATGTTATGATGAAAGGGACTGTTTTCTTTTATCCTTTTTCAGATATTTCATTGTTAGTATATAGAAACTCACCTGATTTCTTTTTTTTCTCCTGCTATCCTAGTTTTTCAGTTTTTCAAACTTTAAATTTTTTGTTTTGTAATGGGGTAGAGCCAGTTAGCAATGTTGTGGTGAACAGTGAAGGGACTCAGCCATACAAATACATGTATCCATTCTCCCTCAACCCCCTGCCCCACCCCCACATCCAGGCTGGCACATAACATTGAGCAGAGTTCCATTTGCTATACAATAGGTCCTTAGTGGTTATCCACTTTGAATATGGCAGTGTGTACATGACCTTTCCAAACTCCCTAACTTTCCCTTCCCCCAGCAACCATAAGTTCATTTTCTAAGACCGTGAGTCTCTCTTTGCTTTGTAAGTTCATTTGTATCATTTCTTTTTAGAGTCCACATAGAAGAGATGTCATACGATATTTCTTCTTATCTGTCTGACTTACTTCACTCAGTATGACACTCTATTAGGTCCATCCACGTTGCTGCAAATGTCATTATTTCATTCTTCCTAATAGCTGAGTAATATTCCACTGTATATATGTACCACATCTTTATACATTCCTGTGTCAATGTACATTTAGGTTATTTCCATGTCTTGGCTCTGTCTCTTCATTCTTCCTGGAGTTATTTCTCCACTGATCTCCAGTAGCATATTGGGCACCTACTGACCTGGGGAGTTCATCTTTCAGTGTCCTATCTTTTTGTCTTTTCATACTGTTCATGGGATTCTCAAGGCAAGAATACTAAAGTGGTTGGATTCTCTTCTCCAGTGGACAATGTTTTGTCATAACTCTCCACTATGACCTGTCCATCTTGGGTGGCCCTACACAGCATGGCTCAGTTTTATTGAGTCAGACAAGGCTGTGGTCATGTGATCAGATTGGTTAGTTTTTGGTGATTGTGGTTTTCATTCTCTCTGCCCTCTGATTGAGAAGGATAAGAGGCTTTTAGAAGCTTCCTGATGGGAGAGACTGATTTGGGGGGAAACTGGTTCTTGTTCTCTTGGGTGGAGTCATGCTCAGTAAATCTTTAATCCAATTTTCTGTTGATGGATGTGGCTGTGTTCCGTCCTGTTATTTAACCTGAGGCCAACCTATGGTGGAGGTAATGAAAATAATGGCTACCTCCTTCAAAAGGTCCCATGCCACACTGCTGAACTCAGTGCCCCTGACCCTGAAGCAAGCCACTACCAACCCACGCCTCCGCTGGACACTCCTAGTCACTCACAGGCAAGTCTGGGTCAGTCTCTTCTGGGGTCACTGCTCCTTTCTCCTGGGTCCTGATGCACACAAGGTTTTGTTTGTGCCCTTCAAGAGTCTGTTTCCCCGTCCTGTGTAAGTTCTGGAGCCAAGGCAAAAACAACACCTAGTGGTGGATGTGACTGGTGATTGAAGTAAAGTCTGATGCTCAAAAGAGCAATATTGCATGGAACTTGGAATGTTAGGTGTAAGGTAGCAGTTAACAGAAGGCTTCCCGTATGCTGCTTTCGATCTTGCGTAAATCCTTTGTTCCTCATAGCACCTGAATACAGGCGCTGAACGAACCGCACGCAGTTCCCAGGATAATAGGAATTTATGCATCTCGTTCATATGGATAGTAGCTTCTCTATACGGTGAATAGCAGCCATTTACTACTCTTTTCTCTTCTGATATGGAAAGTAACTTTTACAATCCCCTCCCTTGAAAATGATTCTAGCCTTCAGCTTCCTTAACAACTTGTAAGATTTTTTTATCCCTGTCTCTGCTAAAAAGGGCTATCTTGTAAGAGAGTATACATATGCCCACAATATGTTGAATAAACACCTTTGTTCCACCAGAACTCTGGTCCCTGTGTCTTTCTTCATTTCTCTCTCTCTGTCCCCTTCAGGCTGCTCAGCCTCTTTTCTTCCTTCTTTTACTTTCTTATCGGTTGACTCTGTACCCCCAAGTTCCGGTCCATTAAAGGACCACAACAGTTAGGTCCATGAATCAAGACAAATTGGAAATGGTCAAACAGGAGATGGCAAGTGTGAACATTGAGATTTTAGGAATCAGAGAACAAAAGTGAACTGGAATGGGTGAATTTAACTCAGATGACCATTCTGTCTACTACTGTGGGCAAGAATCCCTTAGAAGAAATGGAGTAGCCATCATAGTCAACAAAAGAGTCCAAACTGCAGTACTTGGATGCAATCTCAAAAGCAACAGAATGACCTCTGTTCGTTTCCAAGGCAAACCATTCAATATCACAGTAATCCTATTCTGTGCCCCAACCAGTAATGCCGAAGAAGCGGAAGTTGAACGGTTCTATGAAGACCTACAAGACCTTCTAGAACTAACACCCAAAAACGATGTGCTTTTCACTATAAGGGACTGGAGTGCAAAAGTAGGAAGTCAAGAGATACCTGGAGTAACAGGCAGATTTGGCCTTTGAGAACAGAATGAAGAAGGGCAAAGCCTAACAGTTTTGCCAAGAGAACACACTGGTCATAGCAAACACCCTCTTCCAACAACACAAGAGAAGACTCTACACATGGACATCACCAGATGGTCAACACCAAAATCAGATTGATTATATTCTTTGCAGCCAAAGATGGAGAAGCTCTACACAGTCAGCAAAAACAAGACTGGGAGCAGACTGTGGCTCAGATCATGAACTCCTTATTGCCAAATTCAGACTTTAATTGAAGAAAGTAGGGAAAACCACTAGACCATTCAGGTGTGACCTAAATCAAATCCCTTACGATTATACAGTAGAAGTGACAAATAGATTGAAGGGATTAGATCTGATAGACAGAGTGCCTGAAGAAGTACAGATGGAGGTTTGTGACATTGTACAGGAGTTAGTGATCAAAACCATCCCCAAGAAAAGAAATGCAAAAAGACAAAATGGCTATTTGAGGAGGCCTTACAAATAGCTGTGAAGAGAAGAGAAAGGCAAAGGAGAAAAGGAAAGATATACCCATTTGAATGCAGAGTTCCAAAGAATAGCAAGGAGAGATAAGAAAGGCTTCCTCAGCGATCAGTGCAAAGAAATAGAGGAAAACAATAGAATGGGAAAGACTAGAGATCTCTTCAAGAAAATTAGAGATAGAAGGGAACATTTCAAACAAAAATGTGCACAATAAAGGACAGAGATGGTATGGACCTAACAGAAGCAGAATTAAGAAGAGGTGGCAAGTTAAACAGAAGAACGATACAAAAAAGATCGTCATGACCCAGATAACCGTGATGGTGTGATCACTCACCTAGAGCCAGACATCCTGGAACGTGAAGTCAAGTGGGCCTTAGGAAGCATCACTACGAATAAAGCTAGTGGAGGTGATGGAATTCCAGTTGAGCTATTTCAAATCCTAAAAGATGATTGCTGTGAAAGTGCTGCACTCAATATGCCAGCAAATTTGGAAAACTCAGCAATAGCCACAGAACTGGAAAAGGTCAGTTTTCATTCCAATCCCAAAGAAAGGCAATGCCAAAGAATGCTCAAACTACTGTACAATTGCACTCATCTCACACGCTAGCAAAGTAATACTCAAAATTCTCAAAGCCAGGCTTCAAGAGTACATGAACTGTGAACTTCCATATATTCAAGCTGGATTTAGAAAAGGCAGAGGAACCAGAGATCAAATTGCCAACATCTGCTAGATCATCAAAAAAGCAAGAGAGTTCCAGAAAAACATCTACTTCTGCTTTATTGACTATGCCAAAGCCTTTGACTGTGTGGATCACAATAAACTGTGGAAAATTCTTCAAGAGATGGGACTACCAGACCAGACCACCTGACCTGCCTCCTGAGAAATCTGTATGCAGGTCAAGAAGGAACAGTTAGAACTGGACACAGAACAGACTGGTTCCAAATCAGGAAAGGAGTACATCAAGGTTGTATATTGTCACCCTACTTATTTAACTTATATGCAGAGTACATCATGAGAAATGCTGGACTGGATGAAGCACAAGCTGGAATCAAGATTGCGGGGAGCAGTATCAATAACCTCAGATATGCAGATGAGACCACCCTTATGGCAGAAAGTGAAGAACTAAAGAGCCTCTTGATGAAAGTGAAAGAGGAGAGTGAAAAAGTTGGCTTAAAGCTCAACCTTCAGACAACTAAGATCATGGCATCTGATCCCATCACTTCATGGCAAATAGATGGGGAAACAATGGAAACCGTGACAGACTTTATTTTGGGGGGCCCCAAAATCACTGCAGATGGTGACTGCAGTCATGAAATTAAAAGACGCTTGCTCCTTGGAAGAAAAGCTATGACCAACCTAGACAGCATATTAAAAAGCAAAGACATTCCTTTGCCAACAAAGGTCCATCTAGTCAAAGCTATGGTTTTTCCAGTAGTCGTGTATGGATGTGAGAGTTGGAGTATAAAGAAACCTGAGCACCGAAGAACCGATGCTTTTGAACTGTGGTGTTAGATAAGATTCTTGAGAGCCCCTTGGACAGCAAGAAGATCCAACCAGTCCATCCTAAAGGAAATCAGTCCTGAATATTCATTGGAAGGACTGATGCTAAAGCTGAAACTCCCATACTTTGGCCACCTGATGTGAAGAATTGACTCATTGGAAAAGACCTTGATGCTGGGTAAGATTGAAGGTGGGAAGAGAAGGGGGTGACAGGGGATGAGATGTTTGGATGGCATCACCGATCCAATGGACATGAGTTTGAGTAAACTCCGGGAGTTGGTGCTGGACAGGGAGGCCTGGCATGCTGGAATCCATGGGGTCACAAAGAGTCAGACATGACTGAGCTACTGAAGTGAACTGAACTGAATCCCTTATCATTTGCAAATATTTAAGAATTTCTGCGTTTTTGTCAGGGATATCAGCCTGTAGTTTTCTTCCTTACAGCGTCCTTTTCTGGCTTTGGTACCACGTTATGCTAGCCTCATAAAATGAGTTTTGGAGTGTTCCTTCCACTTTCATCTTTTGGAACAATTTGAGAAGGACTGGCATTAATTCTTTTCTAAATGTTTGGTAGAATGTGCTTAGTCACTCAAGTTGTATCCAACTCTTTGTGACCCCATGGGCTGTAGTCTGTCAGGCTCCTCTGTCCACCGGGATTCTCCAGACAATACTGGAGTGGGTTGCCATGCCGTCCTCCAGGGTATCTTCCCAACCCAGGAATAGAACCCACGTGTCCTGTATTGCAGGGGGATTCTTTAACATCTGCGCCACCAGGGAAGCCCAGAATTTACAAGAGAAGCAATCTGGTCTATGGCTTTTCTTACTGGGAGGTTTTCAATTATTGATTCAATCTCCTTTCTCATAGTTCATTTGTTTGGATTTTCTTTTTTCATGATTCAGTCTTGTTAGTTTGTATGTTTCTAAGTCTTGTTTTTTTTAACTGATGGACATTTGAAGTTTTTTTTTCACACAAATCCTGAGCTTTATTGGGGAGCATGACTTTGTAAACGTACTTTTTATATAAGTAAGGTTATGAGAAAAACATGTTTTAAAGAACTTAGCTATTCTTATAAATTATATCATCTGCTCGCTTAATGACAAAGTTTCTCTAAATGATTCAGGTGATTTTTTTTTAAAGTTCTACCAGTTTATTGCTACCAACCCATCTCCTTCCACCCTCCTCGGGCATGCGTACTTCAGTCATGTAACCCCATGGACTGTAGCCCGCCAGGCTCCTCTGTCCCTGGACTTTTCCAGGCAAGAATACTGGAGTAGGTTGCCACTTCCTTCTTCACAAGTGGTTTGTTTTTAATACTTCTGACTTCTACATCTGATTTTTTTTATTGGCATATAATTGATTTGAAATGTTTAGTTTCAAATGTACAGCAAAGTGAGTAAGTTATATATATACACATATCTCCACTCTGTTAGATCTTTTCCCCATATAGACCATTTCTCTAGAGTATTGTGTCGAGTTCCCTGTGCTGTACGGCAGGTCTTATTAGTTACCGATTTTATATATAGTAGTCTGTCAATCCCAGTCTCCCAATTTACCCGTTTCTTGCCCCTTATCCCCTAGTAACTATAAGTTTGTTTTCTACATCTGTGACTCTAATTCTGTTTTGTAAATAGGCTCGTTCATACCCTTTTTTAAAGATTCCACATACAAGCAATATCACATGATGCTTGTCTTTCTCTGTATGATTTATGTCACTTGGTATGACGGTCTGTAGGTCCACCTATGTTGTGGCAAATGTAATCATTTCTTTTCTTAGCTGCGTAATATTCCATTGTATATATGTATCATATCCTCTTTATCCATTCCTCTGCTGATGAACAGGCAGATCGCTTCCACGTCCTGGCTATTGCAAATAGCGCTGCAATGAACAAAGTGTATGTCTCTTTAAAAAGTGTGGTTTCCTCCTGGTATATGCTTAGGAGTGGGATTGCTGGGTCATATGGTAGTTCTATTTTTAAGGAACCTCCATACTGTTCTCAATAGTGGCTGTGCCAATTTACATTCCCACCAATGGGGTGGGAGGGCTCCCTTTTCTCCACACCCTCTCTAGCATTTATTGTTTGTAGATTTTTTGATGATGGCCATTCTGACCAGTGTGAGATGATACCTCATTGTAGCTTTGATTTGCATTTGTCTAATAATTAGTGATGTTGAGCATCTTTTCATGTGCTTCTTGGCCACCTGTTATGTCTTCTTTGAAGAAATGTCTGTTTAGACGTTCTGCCCGTTTATTTTTTTTAATATTGAGCTGTATGAGTTGTTTGTAAATTTCAAAGATTAATCTTTTGTCAGTTGCTTAATTTGCAAATACTTTCTCCCATCCCGAGGATTGTCTTTTTGTTTTTTTATCGTTTCCTTTGCTGTGTAAATGCTTTTAAAAGTTGAGTTAGATCCTATTTTTGTTTTTGTTTTCATGACTAGGAGGTAGGTCAAAAAAAGGATCTTGCTCTGAATTATGTTGAAGAGTGTACACCTGTGTTTTTCTCAGAGAGTTCTGTAATGTCCTGTTTCTAAGCATTTATCCATTTCTTTTAGATTATCCAATTTGTAGGTATGTGATTGTTCCTAATAGTCTCTTAGGATCCTTTGTGTTTCTGTAGTATCCACTGTAATGTTTCCTCTTTTTCATTTAAAATATTTTGAGTCTTCTTTTATTAATCTAGTGAAAAGTTTGTCAATTTTATCTTTCAAAAAACCAGCTTTTAATTTCATTGATCGTTTCTGTATTTTTTTTCTGGTCTCTATGTATGTTATCCCCTTCCTTCTGCTAAATGTGGGCTTAGTTTCTTTTTCTAGTTCCTTAATGGATAAAGTTGGGCTGCTTGAGATCTTTCTTTTTAATGTAGACATTTATTGCTATAAACTTTTCTTAAAACTGCTCTTGCTGCATCCCATAGGTTTTGGTATGTTGTGTTTTAATTTGTGTTACATTCAAGGTGGGTTTTTAATTTTCTTTTTGGTTTCTTTTGTGACTCATGGTTTGTTTAGGAGTTTGTTGTTTGATTTCCACTTATTTGTGAAAATTTCAGCTTTATTCTTGTTATTGATTTCTAGTTTCATACCACTGTGGTTGGGAAAGATATGATTTCAATCTTAAATTTGCCACACCTTGTTTGCCAAGAGGTCATAAGACCTCTCATGTGACCTGTTGTGAAGAATGTTCTGTGTGCATTTAAGAAGAATGTGTGTTCAGTCTGTTGGATGGAATGTTCTATATGTATCTGTTTGATTAATTGGATCTGAAGTATGGTTCAAAAAAAACTGTTTCTTTGGTTTTCTGTCTAGATCTATCTTTTGTTAAAAGTGGAACATTGAAGTCCTCTAATATTACTGTATTGTTGTCTATTTCTCCCTTCAGATCTTTGTTAATATAGAAATCCCTGCTCTCTTGCGGTTTTCACTTGCATGAGTATCTTTTCCTACACCTTCACTTTGAGCCTGTGTATGTCCTTAAAGCTGAAGTGAGTCTCTTGTAGGAAGCATACAGTTGAGTCTTGTTTTTTTAATCTCACCAGCCAATCTTTGTTTTTATTTGAGAATTCAAAGATTCATATTTAAAGAAGTTATTGAGAGGTAAAGACTAACTAATGCCATCTTTTTTTTTCTGGCTGTTTTGAGGTCATTTGTTACTTTCTTCATCTATTGCTACATACCTTTGTGAGATGTGAAATGACTTTCCATAGTGATATGCTTTAATCTGGGCTTCCCTAGTGGCTCAGATGGTAAAGAATCCTCCTGCAATGCAGGAGACCCAGGTTCAATCCCTGGGTCAGGAAGATCCCCTAGAAGAGGAAGTGGCAACCCACTCCAGTATTCTTGCCTGGAAATTCCATGGACAGAGGAGCTTGGTGGGCTACAGTCCATGGGGTCGCAAAGAGTTGGACATGGCTGAGTGACTAACACAACAACAACAATGCTTTAATTTCCTTCTCTTTATGAATCTACTGTAGGCTTTTGCTTTGTTATTACCATGAGGCTTACATAAAGTAACTTAGTCTACTTTAGGCTGATAATTTGATTGAGTGCAAAACCCTTTTACTTTCCCTATGTTTTTACGTCAAAATTTACATATATCATGTATTCATTAACAAATTATTATAGCTGTAACTTTTTAAAAATACTTGCATCGTGTAGCTTTTATATTAGCATTAAATAACACACTACCATATTAGAGTATTCTGAATCTAACTATATACTTCTCTTGACTAGTATGTTGTGCATTTTTATGTTTTCAGGTTACTAGTTGGCATCCTTCATTTCAGCTTGAAAAATGCCTTTCAGCATTTTCTATAAGTAAAGTCTAGTGGTGGTGAACTTCCTCAGTTTTTCTTTGTTAGGCAAAGTATCTCACCTTCATTTCTGAAGGAAAAATTTTCATAGGTATTCTTGGTTGGCAGGTTTTCTTCTTCAGTACCTGAATATATTATCCTATTCTCTTCTGGCTTGTAAGGTCTCTACTGAGAAATCTGCTAATTTCCTGATGGGGGTTGCCTTTTATGAGACTTTTTTTTCTCTTGCTGCTCTAAAATTTTTATTTTAGACAATTTTTAATGTCTAAATCTTGGGAAGATCATTTTAGATTGAAATTTTGGCATAACCTATTAGTTTCAAGAAATTGGAAGTCCAAATTTCTCCCAGGTTTGAGAAATTCTCAGCCATTATTTCTTTAAGTAAATTTTCTACCTCTTTCTCCATGTCTTCTCCTTCTATAACTCCAGTGGTACATACATTGTTTCTCTTACTGGCGTCCCCAAGTCCTATAAGTGTTCTTCCGTCCTTTTCATTCTCTTTTCTTTCTGCTTCTCTGATTAGATAATTTCAATTGATTTGTCTCATTGATTCTTCGTCTTGTTAAGTCTGATGTTGAAGGTCTCTGTTGAATTTCTCAATTCAGTCATTGTATCCTTCAGCTCCAAAATTTTTTTTCAGATTTTCTATTTCTTTATGTACATCTTAATTGTTCTTATACTATTTTCCAGATACCATTCAATTGTTTGCTCTCTTATAGCTCTCCAAGCATCTTTAGACAATTATTTTATATTCTTTATCAAGAAATTCCTGGGTCTCCATTTCTTTAGGGCTGGTTACTTGAAATTTACTAGATTCCTTTGGTGGAGACGTATTTCCCTGATTCTTTGTGACCCCTGTAGTCTCTCCTAGGTGTCTTGTGCCTTTGACGAAGCAGTCACCTCCTCTTCCAGACATTATGGATTGATTTTGGTAAGTGAAGACTTTCACACCTGGAAGGGTTGGGGGAGAGCACAACACACTGTGACCCCAGGTCAGGGGTGCAGGGTAACAAGGTTATGTGATGGCAACGGATCCAGGAGCAGGGCAGGGTCATGGTGGTGATCTCTTTGGTTCAGGTTGCCAACATCAACAGCATCAACAACTGAGTGGTCTTTGATGAATGCTGCAGGGAGTCCACAAAGGCTGCAATGGCTGTTGGGGTCCTTAGCAGCACCCCTGGGTCCAAGGAGCAGGACCAGTGGTAGTGAGTGGAACCAGTGGTGTATACACACACAGCTATGGGGGTCAGCTACAGACACCTATGTAGTGGCAGGGGCCAGGTGTGTGTAGACACACACCTAGTACTGGGTGCCAGGGCAGGCAGGCAGGGCCAGGGCCCACTGTGAGCACCCCGGCAGCTGCAAGGGTCCCTGGATGTCTGCATGTTCTCCCATGGCTGCACAGTCTTCCCTGGGTGTGTATACGGCAAGGGAGGTGTCTCCAGTGACAGGAATCAAGCTGGCAGTGGACAAGTGCACAGCTGGAGGAGCTAGCCCCAAGTACACACATAGTGATGGGGCATCTAGGCTGCTGTCGTGTACTCACATAGAGGCCTGGCTGCTAGTGAGGTCCCTGGGCTCTAGCAGGGGCCAGAGTAGGGCAGGCTGGGGAGAAAATAGGTAGGGACTCAGGTGGCTGATGTCAGTGAATGCAAATGCCTGTGGAGTCCATGGTGGTTGTGCTCTTGGTTTCTTCAGTGGTGAAAGCTGCTGAAATATCTGTGGAGCAGGTGGCTAGGAACTCCAGTCGCTCCTGCCGTGTGCCTGTTTCTGGGAACCCCTGCTTTTCTTTCTTGTTCCTAGCCACATCTCTCAGTATCTCAGCTTTGCCAGTCTCTGAGTAACGTGAAACTGAAGTGGAACCTTCATGAAGTGACCCAAAAGGCTGGGGAAGCTGATCATTCACCCCACTCCCCCTTTCTTCTTTCTAGCTAGCAGCTCCCTCTTGGTGCTGAGTACCGCTGGTTTTGGGGGTGGGATGATGCAGAAAGAATGAAGCTGTCTTCTCCTTTCTGTGGGGTTATTCTCAGGTTTGATGTTCAACTGCATTGCTGAAGTTTAAGTGGACTCCAGAGCTGTTTATGTTCATGGATAGATGTCTACATGTTGATTTCTGTGGAAGAATGGTGACTAGGGATCCTGCACTGCATTTTGGTGGCCTCACCTCCAGTCCTGCAACTCAGGAACAGTCAGATAGAAGAGATACATAGCACAAGGTATGTGGGAATGGGCGTAGAGCTCAGTGCCCTCACCAGGCACACCACTCTCCTAGTACCTCTACATGTTTTATCAACTTGGAATCTACTATTTGACCATCATTCCAAACTATGGTCTGGGAGAAGTTAAATACTAGGTTGATCACTCAATGTCAACAGACACCAGCTCCAGTGGGACCCACTGCAGATGACATAGGAACGGCACACCCTATCAGTATTTTAATCCTATGATCATAGAAGTGCCTTACTGAACTACACAGCGGCAGGACAACAAAGCACAGGATATCTCTGCAGATAGATGCTCAGGAAAGTTACCTGCCCCATCATTATATCTCTAGCTAGCTATCTCTAGTTAAATTTTGCTTCCCACCTCTAACAGCTGGGCATAATACAGATCACAAGTCCACATCCGACCAGTTTAACAGAAAGCAAGTTATTTTCTCTAAACATTCATTTTTTTCATGTGAAATTAGAATGATAATTATACTTACTGAGAGCTTGTTATGTGCTAGGCACTGTTCTTTGTGCTTTCCATTAATTAATTAATTCTCATTGTAACTCCATGAGAAAGGCACCATTTTTATTCCCATTTTAAATAGGAAGAAAATGAGATACAGAGAGGTTAAGATATTTGCCCAAGGCCATATAGCTAGTAAGTGGTAGAGTCAGGAGGGCAGTGGTGGCAATTAAACTGAATAGTGCATAGATAATGCTTGCTGCAGGGTCTGGCACACAACCAATACATGATAGTTTTTATTACAGTAAAAACCTGGGTGTGTATTTTTTGGGTTAATCTTAGACAAAGCTTGATTTTACTTGTTCTCTCAATTCAACATCAACTATGACCAAGTTCCTGCTAAAACTTTAGTAAGTTATCCACAGTTTTATTGTGGTTCCTCCAAGTCTCACCTCAAAAGGTTGGGGCAAATCTTTTTCTGTAAAGGGCCAAGTATACATTAGGCTTTGTAGGCCAGTAATTGCTGTTACATATCCTTTTCGTCCCAACCCTTTTAAAATGTAGAACCCATTTTAGCTCGCAGCCTGTAGTTGGTTGGCTCTCTAGGATAATTAATAGAGAACCATTCTAGTCATCAAAAAAGGCTTCACATGGAGACAGACTAACAGAATTGGCTAAACTGCCTGGTTACACTGTCATCGAATCCCACCTACCAAAAGTTGCCTTGTTTTAATGAGATTTTTTTCATTAAATTGGTACATTCCTGAAAACAGTGAAGAAGCTTCCTAATGTTTTCAGAAAAAGTAGGTAGGTAGGTATATCTAGAAATGTCTTCCTAAAGAGTGTTCTAAAGCAATACCTGATAAAGAGGAAAAGAGGAAATTATGCCAGGAAAAAAAATTTTTTTTACAAAAGCAGCACAGAATTTCGTTCATGCAACAAATATTTAGAATTTACTGAGCATCTCTATATGCAGGCACTGCTCTTGGTAATGGAATTTCAGAGCTCGAAGGGACCTTAGAAATTATCTCGTCTAGTCTCATTTCATGGAAAATGAGAATTCTGAGGCCCCCAAATTTAAAATAATTTGGCTATCGCCATTCAAAATTAAATGTAATAGACTTTTCTGTCCCTCAAATTGAGCACTTATGTATGCTATTAAATGTTTGTTGAAAGCTATTATTCTCTACCACTTTTAAATTGTCTATTAAGCCTGGTAAAACAATACATGGTAATTGTTTTTAAAACTTATACACAGCAAAAAAACTTTTCTCTAAGTGGGCTAATTAGCATCAGCCATTAGATTAACAAGTCTTACATTCACCTTTAACTTCTCCTTTTCCCATAAGAAGCCCATCTCTCCTGTCCACACCCCCACTGCTCTCAGTTGCTGTCTTTCTCCTCTATCCTTCCCACTCCATTCCTCCACATGTACCCTCATTCACATTTTCTTTAAAACCAGGGTCAAGTCATATCACTCCTCCTCTCCCTACCCACAGGTTCTGAACATTTTCAAGGTCCAAGGCTTTGCCTGGACCCTCAGTGCCAAACTTACCTTCTTTCTCCCCAGTCTTATTTACCACTATTCTATTATTGCCTCTGATGCACCCTTCAAGTTGTTCCTGGCCCTTTCCTAAATATGCCACCATATTCAAGCTCTTTCTAAGGCATTCCCCTCCATGCAGAATGCTTTTTCACCCATCATAACCTTGAGAAATCTCATCCATCCTTAATGCCATCGGCTACCCCTACCCTGTTTTCATTTTCCCAGCAGTCAGCTCTACTCTATGGCAGGAACCACATTTGACCTTCTGTTAGATTATGTGGATAGATGATTTAATTCTTCTTCTACTGAAAGCAAGCTACTCATTCTGCAAGTACAAGAAGAAATAGTTCTGGTTACATTAAAACACCAAATTTATTGCATAATATTGAACTATATGCACACACATAGAAAATAAACATTTTGTATAACTGTATATCTTTTTTTAAATCTTGTATTATAAAGACTGAAAAACTACCAATTGGGATAAGTTTTAAAAACAAAAAGCAAAAGCAAAAATCTACAGTCCTTCATTGAGATTTGATGCTGTCTCATGGTTCATAAATACTTCATTTTATATAAATAAGTCTTTTCTCTAGTGACTAGGAATTTAAAGTTAGGCTGACATGGATTCTTTGCTCATATAGAATTTTCTTATCTCATGAAGAAGGTTCAGCATGTCGTGATTTTTTAAATACATATATTTGCTTCAAACACAATCCCTAAAATCCCATTGTAAACAAACATTTCAAATGCAATAAACAAAAGTCCCATAATAAAGAATGTCCTTAAGTCTTAGCAATTAGGGAAGGGGGGGGGGAATCTGAGTAGAAATATTTGCAATTTAAATAGAAATAAAAACTAAAATAGACTGCATGCATCCACTAGAAGGAAAGGAAGGGAGCATTAAGTTAGGTAACAGAATGTGATGAAAAGTAGCAGGTAGGGAGGAAAGACAAAGTGGTAGAGATGGAAAGTGATTGATAGTTATAGAAAAAGGCAAGAAATTTATTTTTTCTACTTTTCTAAGAGAAAATACTCCTTAAAAAAATTAATGCGACCTGCTCCAAAAGCAAAATGATGGAAGAGGGCGGGGACCTGTTACCTCATCTTTTTGTCAGAAGGGCTTGGTGGAGCAACCAGACAAAATTCGGCTCAGCTGCAAAGCTAAGCAGCTTTGCACAGCTTTGAGGAGGGCCGGGAACAGGCAGAGCCACAGGAAGACAGCTAGGCCAGCGAGAACTTTAAAAAAAAAAACAAGGCATGTTTGTTAAAGGCTCCCATAAATTCTCAAGAGTTCTGCCAAAGTCATAGACCCAGACTCAGCTTGTTGGGCTTGGGAATTTCTGAAGTAGTCCTTTCCTCCTTAGTCCTGAGGGTTGGGCTGCAACAAGCCAGGAACATTTCCAAGGCTGCAGAGAAAGGAGATGTTCTACATGTGCAGGAGAAAGGACAGGTCAGTCAAATCATTCTTGCAGAGGAATGAGAAGTCAGAAGGACAAGGAAGTGTTAGGAGGAAAGATTAGGGCTGAGAGAGAGATTTGGGAAATAGTTTAAAAATCTACTGCCATTTTATCCAGTAGAGTGCAACACAGTCACAAGTGCAAGGAACACTGGGGAATTTGGTTCAGGTTCGGGATTCAAAAGTTCCAACCTGCTATACAGTAAAAAAAATAGAACTCACTCCCTATGATTTTTCTGTATCGGCCTCACTGTGGCTATTGAGGAAGGAAGGGAAATCTGGGGCAAGCTGGGGTTCTCAGGCCAAACTGAACCCCTCGTAGTTGTCGAGGGCCTGAGTTAGCCGTGCCCGCAGGACCTCTTTGCTGCTGTACTTAGGGAGGTCAAGAAGGTTGTAGCAAGTGTGGGCCACAGGCAGGTACTCCTCTCCACTGGCTGTGGACTGGATGACGATCTGCAGGCTGGCCATGCCATAGATGGGAATGCGATCGCTGCCCGTCAGGAACACTGTGGAGAAAGAGAAGGGGAATTACCAGCTACGCAAATGTGCTCTCGGTGGCCCTGGGAAGTACCGAAGGGAAGGAGTGACACCCTGTGGCTCATATGAGAACTGCAACCACTTTTACGTGTGATTCACATTAATATTAAATATGCTCACTCTTACAGAGCAAGAGACTGACTTTCAAATTCTGTTCTTTTGGTTTCATATGGACTTAGAACTCTATACTTTTCACTGGCTAATTTCAGACCCTAATTATATGCTAACACAAAGAATACACCCAGTGAAAAAAAGCTCAAAAATGCCCTCACATAAAAAATGACCTCGGACCTAGTCTGTCATACAGAGTGAAGTATGTCAGAAGAGAAACAAATACCGTGTATTAACGCACATATGCAGTATCTAGAAAAATGGTAAAGACGAACTTAATTCCAAGGCAGGGATAGAGATGCAGAGAATGGACATGTGGATATGGGGGTAAGGGTGGGGGAAGGTGGGACAAACTGGGAGATTAGGATTGACACATTTACCATGTGTAAAATAGACAGCTAGTGGGAGCCTGCTGTACAGCACAGGGCGCTCAGCTCAGTGCTCTGCGAAGACCCAGAGGGGCGGGGTGCGGTGGAGTGGGAGGGAGGTACAAGAGAGGGGATACATGCATACATATATAGCTGGTTCACTTTGTTGTACAGCAGAAACTAATATACCCTTGTAAAGCGATATATGCCAATAAAAAGTTTTTAAAAATCATCCTTCCCTTAAAATGGCCTCCATCAAATGTGTGCTCTCGTAAATGTTATCAGCCTTCACAAAATCAAAGAGGAAGGGGATTGCTGCCAGAGGAAAAGAGCTGACCTCAGGGAAACCAGGAAGACGATAGTCTATGTGGCCTCAGGGTCTCCTCTCCCCTCAGGTGTCTGCTTCTACCCGACTTTGCTGGTGAATTTCCATTTGGGATCTGTTTGCTTGCCTTTCCCTTAAACCAGGAGATCTGACACCGGCAGTATATGAGACATTTCACTCTTGCGACACACTGTGACTTAGGAAAAGAGACCAACCCTTCTGTGTTTTCCAGCACCAGATAACCTTCTTTGTTGAACTGCTAGAAAATCTACAATGATATCATTAGTTAAGGAGCACTTTCAAATAACCTGCCACTACCCGAGGCTGTGATATATATAAACATTCTTGCCAAATCTATAGAGTCTAATAAAGACTATAATAAATATAGTCTAATAAAGTCTAATATTATTAGACTATAGAGTCTAATAATAGATTTATGAAAGACTAAAGGTCTCTCAACAGAAAAATGTCTTATTTAAAGGAAACCCCCAAACCAAGAGCAGGCTCTTCGTGATTGTCACAGCTCTACAAGCTCCACTGGCAAATCTTACCCTGTCACTTGACTCATATGCCACTGTTTCTCAAGAGCTCATGTAACTGGGCAGAGGGGAAGCAGGGATTTTTTAAGGAATTCTGTAAGATCTCCACTTCTTCTCATCTTTACTCCCTGTGAGGAGTAGAATCTGGGGGTAAACCTTACATTAATATTAATATATGCTTATTCTTATAAAGCAAAAGAGACTGCCTTTCAAATTCTGTTTTTAAATTTTATACTATTTACTGGCTAATTTATGACCCTGATTATAGAATGACACAAAGATTTCTACTATTTTTAAGAGGGTCGATTTGTTCATGTGAACTAGACTTCATTCTCCTTTCTGAATGTATTACCATTCTCAGATGTCATCCAGCCAGTCACAAAAGACCACTGATTGTATGATTTCATTTATATGAAATTTCCAGCACAGGGGAATCCGTAGAGACAGCAGATTAGTAAGGGGTGGGAAGCTCGGAGAAAATTGGGAATGATTGCTAATGAGTACACTGTTTCTTCTCAGGGTGAAACACATGTTCTGAAACTAATTGATAGTTTCACAACTGTGAGTATACTAAAAACCACTGAATTGTACACTTTAACTTATTTAGTATGTGTGTGTGAATTAAATCTCAATAAAGCTATTATAAATCACATCTGCCCAGTTACACTTAGAGTGGACACTCTAATATTTTTAAAAGGCTAGAGAGATAAGGGAGGTTAATCCAAACAATTTAATTTCATCAATGTAATACTTCAAGGAATCACTTACATATAAAATGCCTAGTATTTCTAGAGCAATAAAAAAAAAAAATCAGTGAAATGCTTTTCTTCCTTTCATTCAACCCATCCTATTAAGCAACAAATAAAGATTAACAACCACTACTGTGCCTGAGATATCACTAAGACAAAAAGTGTAAATATATTTCCTTACTTAGCCTTTCCCCGGAGAAGGAAATGGCAAGCCACTCCAGTATTCTTGCCTGGAACATCCCATGGACAGAGGAGCCTAGTAGACTATATAGCTCATGGGGTCACAAAGAGTCGGACACGACTAGTGACTGAGCACGCTTACCCTTTACCATTTAAAAGAGTTGAACTTCACCCACGTAGTATACCATCCTATACCAAATACAGAACCGAAATGTGGACAAATACCGTATGGACATTACTGATACTTACACAGAAACTTCTTCTTCTTTTCCAATGGGAACTCATGAAATGTTTCCCAGAATAGTTTCACGGTGGGATGTGTGGCTGAGTAATCACCCTTGTAGATGGCAGTCTGCCCAAAAAAGACAAAAAGAAAAAAAATTATCTTCCAGAAGCAGAATATTACAAGTGGACATCTGTATACCATTTGCACTGGAGAGTAAGAAATAAACACTGAGATGAAGGAGACCCCCAAATCCTACTTAATCACAGATCACTTAGAAAGGAACAAGGTCTGGGTATTCCTGCCCAGGCCACTGCTACTCACTCAGAAGTAAAAGACTGCATCTTTTAGGCTTACCTCTTCCAGTTCCTCCCAGTTGTAGCTGCTGTTCCCCACCATCATGGCCCTCAGTTCTGAAGGCTGGAAGAGCTCTAGCACTTTGCCACCACACACCTTTAGGAAGCCGCTGGAGAAAGCTGTGTACCACTCATGAACTGAGATTTGGAAGACATAATTCACATAAGCGTCCACAAATTCCTGCCTGCCAGGAGAACAAAGAAATAGAATACATTTAGCCCAAAGATCTGTAGAATTTATCAAGTTCCCCTTCTACACTGAGGTTGAGAGAGATGAAAAATCCTCACCAAATTTTCTCAGCAGGAGGCATTCTACAGCATCCTATAGGTTACCACCCAGCCCTAGGATTCCAACAATGACTCTCAGGTGATCTGGGGGTAGGGGAGACAGGAAGGAAGGGGAGGGCGGCAAGCAGGTGGAAGCATAATATTGACTTTATTTTTCCTGAGGTGCTCCAGGTTACATCTTGTTTATGGTCCTACATAATTTAGTTCAGAAGAGACTTTTTCTGCTTGAAAGTCTAAGATGATGGTTCTAGACTACTTTTCTTTTCTTTTCAGAAATTAACAGTTAAACCCATCTACATGGACCACAGCCTTGTCTAACTCATTGAAACTAAGCCATGCCGTGTGGGGCCACCCAAGACAGAGAGGTCATGGTGGAGAGGTCTGACAGAATGTGGTCCACTAGAGAAGGGAATGGCAAACCACTTCAGTATTCTTGCCTTGAGAACCCCATGAACAGTATGAAAAGGCAAAAAGATAGGACACTGAAAGATGAACTCTCCAGGTCGGTAGGTGGCTAATATGCTACAGGAGATCAGTAGAGAAATAACTACAGAAAGAATGAAGGGATGCAGCCAAAGCAAAAACAACAACCAGTTGTGAATGGGACTGATGATAGAAGCAAGATTCGATGCTGTAAAGAGCAATATTGCATAGGAACCTGGAATGTTAGGTCCATGAATCAGGGCAAATTGGAAGTGGTCAAACAGGAGATGACAAGAGTAAACATCGACATTCTAGGAATCAGTGAACTAAGATGGACTGGAATGGGTGAATTTAACTCAGATGACCATTATATCTACTACTGTGGGCAGGAATCCCTTAGAAGAAATGGAGTAGCCATCATAGTCAACAAAAGAGTCCGAAATGCAGTACATGGATGCAATCTCAAAAACGACAGAATGATCTCTGTTCATTTCCAAGGCAAACCATTCAATATCACGGTAATTCAAGTCTATGCCCCGACCAGTAACACCAAAGAAGCTGAAGTTGAACAGCTCTATGAAGACCTACAAGACCTTCTAGAACTAACACCCAAAAAAGATGTCCTTTTCATTATACGGGACTGGAATGCAAAAGTAGGAAGTCAAGAAACACCTGGAATAACAGGCAAATTTGGCATTAGAATACAGAACGAAGCAGGGCAAAGGCTAATAGAGTTCTGCAAAGAGAACACACTGGTCATAGCAAACACCCTCTTCCAATAACAAAAGAGGAGACTCTACACATGGACGTCACCAGATGGTCAACACCGAAATCAGATTGATTATATTCTTTGCAGCCAAAGTGGAGAAGCTCTATACAGTCAGCAAAAACAAGACTGGGAGCTGACTGTGGATCAGATCATGAACTCCTCATTGCCAAATTCAGACTTAAATTGAAGAAAGTGGAGAAAACCACTAGACCATTCAGGTATGACCTAAATCAAATCCCTTATGACTATACAGTAGAAGTGAGAAATAGATTTAGAGGACTAGATCTGATAGACAGAATACGTCATGAACTATGGATGGAGGTTTGTGACATTGTACAGGAGCCAGGAATCAAGACCATTCCCCAAAAAAAAGAAATGCAAAAAAGCAAAATGGCTGTCTGAGGAGGGCTTACAAATAGCTGTGAAAAGACGGGAAGCGAAAAGCAAAGGAGAAAAGGAAAGATATACCCATTTGAATGCAGAGTTCCAAAGAATAGCAAGGAGAGATAAGAAAGCCTTCCTCAGAAATCAATGCAAAGAAATAAGAGGAAAACAATAGAATGGGAAAGACTAGAGATCTTTTCAAGCAAATTAGAGATACCAAGGGAACATTTCATGCAAAGATGGGCTCAATAAAGGACAGAAATGGTATGGACCTAACAGAAGCAGAAGATATTAAGAAGAGGTGGCAAGAATACACAGAAGAATTGTACAAAAAAGTTTTTCATGACCCAGACAATCACGATGGTGTGATCACTCACCTAGAGCCAGACATCCTGGAATGTGAAGTCAAGTGGGCCTTAGGAAGCATCACTACGAACAAAGCTAGTGGAGGTGATGGAATTCCAGTTGAGCTATTTCAAATCCTGAAAGATGACGCTGTGAAAGTGCTGCCCTCAATATGCCAGCAAATATAGAAAACTCAGCAGTGGCCACAGGACTGGAAAAGGTCAGTTTTCATTCCAGTCCCAAAGAAAGGCAATGCCAAAGAATGCTCGAACTACCGCACAATTGCACTCATCTCACACACTAGTAATGTTCAAAATTCTCCAAGCCAGGCTTCAGCAATACATGAACCATGAACTTCCAGATGTTTAAGCTGATTTTAGAAAAGGCAGAAGAACCACAGATCAAATTGCCAACATCCTCTGGATCATCGAAAAAGCAAGAGAGTTCCAGAAAAACATCTATTTCTGCTTTATTGATATGCCAAAGCCTTTGACTGTGTGGATCACAATAAACTGTGGAAAATCCTGAAAGAGATGGGCATACCAGACCACCTGACCTGCCTCTTGAGAAACCTGCATGCAGGTCAGGAAGCAACAGTTAGAACTGGACATGAACAACAGACTGGTTCCAAGTAGGAAAAGGAGTACATCAAGGCTGTATATTGTCACCCTGCTTATTTAACTTATATGCAGAGTACATCATGAGAAACGCTGGGCTGGATGAAGCACAAGCTGGAATCAAGATTGCTGGGAGAAATATCAATAACCTCAGATATGCAGATGACACCACCCTTATGGCAGAAAGTGAAGAAGAACTAAAGAGCCTCTTGATGAAAGGGAAAGAGGAGAGTGAAAAAGTTGGCTTAAAACTCAACATTCAGAAAACTAAGATCACGGCATCTGGTCCCATCACTTCATGGCAGATAGATGGGGAAATAGTGGAAACAGTGGCTGACTTTATTTTTCTGGGCTCCAAAATCACTGCAGATGGTGACTGTAACCATGAAATTAAAAGACGCTTACTCCTTGGAAGGAAAGTTACGACCAACCTAGATAGAATATTAAAAAGCAGAGACATTACTTTGCCAACAAAGGTCTGTCTAGTCAAGGCTATGGTTTTTCCAGTGGTCATGTATGGATGTGAGAGTTGGACTATAAAGAAAGCTGAGTGCCGCAGAATTGATGCTTTTGAACTGTGGTGTTGGAGAAGACTCTAGAGAGTCCCTTGGACTGCAAGAAGATCCAACCAGTCCATCCTAAAGGAGATCAGTCCTGAGTGTTCACTGGAAGGACTGATGTTGAAGCTGAAACTCCAATACTTTGGCCACCTGATGAGAAGAGCTGACCTATTGGAAAAGACCCTGATGCTGGGAAAGATTGAGGGCAGGAGGAGAAGGGGATGACAGAGGATAAGATGGCTGGATGGCATCATCGACTCAATGGACATTGGTTTGGCTGGGCTCAGGGAGTTGGTGATGGACAGGGAGGCCTGGCGTGCTGCAGTTCATGGGGTCGCAAAGAGTCGCACACGACTGAGCAACTGAACCGAACTGAACTGAAACCCATCTACATTTGTATCCTTCCCTACTTTAAAGGTAATTTCCTAAAGCCTCACTCTAAATCCCTTAATCACCTCGGAAAGAACTGTCTTATACAATGGCTTCACTAAGGATCATTCAAATGCTAATTAAGACAATGCTGTGCTGTGCTTAGTCACTCAGTGTGTCCAACCCTTTGGGACTGTGACCCGCTAGGCTCCTCTGTCCATGGGGGTTCTCCAGGTAAGAATACTGGAGTGGGTTACCACGCCTTTCCCCAGGGTATCTTCCCAACCCAGGTTTCTCACATTGCAAGAGGATTCTTCTTACCATCTGAGCCACCAAGGAAGCTAGATAAGACAATAGCTTCCTGCAAGCCTGACTCACAGCAAGCTGGCTTCCTGGGTTGCTTATTGTAGGTAAGGAGTTAGTTTTCTGGGCAGGCTTCTGCAGGTTGCAGGTCAGAGTTCTGGTTCAGTTTGTTTTTTTGGCTGTTTGTGATTTTTTTTTAGCCATTTTTTTTTAAACTGAAATAGTTAATTTTGAATGTTTTGTTAGTTTCACGTGTACATAAAGATGTTACAGAAAAACTCAAAAGTTTTGGCCAACCCAATATATAGTGGTGTGTATGTTAATCCCAAATTCCTAATTTATCTTTCCCCCACCATCCCCTTTGGTAACCGTAAGTTTGTTTTCTATGCCTGTGAGTCTATTTCCTTTTTATAAATAAGTTCATTTATATCATTTCTTTAGACTCCACATACAAGTGATATCATATGATATTTGTCTTTCTCTGTCAGAGTTCTCATATTTTTATATATGGTCTGGCCATTGTCTGTATATATATTCCACCTCTGACTAGTGAGGATGTGAACTGTGAACTGAGGCATAAACACCTGGGAGAAAAAGTTGCCAATATCTTGAAAAGTTGAAAATGTTAACACCCTTTAACCCAGCTACCCTACTACCAGGTGGTGTCCCAGAGGGACTCTTCACATAACTGCACAAGACAAGTACAGGAGTGTTCATTGCAACATTTTCTTGTAATACAGAGAATTCGGAGAAACAAAACTAAATATCTAGTAATATGAGAATGAACAAAGAAAAAACGATAAAGTCATATGATGGAAGCCATAAAGCATAATAGCACTCTAATGGAATTGTGCGTGCATGCATGCTAAGTTGCTTCAGTGGTGTCCAACTCTTTGCAACCCCATGGACTGTAGCCCATCTGGTTCCTCTGTCCACAGGATTTCTCCAGGCAACAATACTGGAGTGGGTCACCATACCCTTCTCCAGGGGATCTTTCCAAGCCAGGGATCTTCCCAAGCCGCGTCTCTTACATCTCCTGCATTGGCAGGCGGGTTCTTTACCATTAGCGCCACCTGGGAAGCCAGGTTAATAGAATCAATTAAATCTATAATTATCCAAAGGAATAGAATCTCCAGAACAATGCTGAGTGAAAACCAAGTTTCTGAATGTTAACTACAATATAATAGCACTTAGCACTTCCGTAAGTTGTTTTTTAACACTTAAAACATATTTCTATCTATAGAGCCAGACAGTGGCTTTGCCACTTATGGCTGATGATCCTTGGGCAAGTTATTTAATCTCTCTGTGCCTCATTCTTTTCATCAGTAAAATGGGGAGAATAAGAGAAGGTAACTAATAGGGCTATTATAAAAATTAAATGAGTTAATA
The DNA here is from genome assembly GCF_054371585.1 of Giraffa tippelskirchi. Classification (NCBI taxonomy): domain Eukaryota; kingdom Metazoa; phylum Chordata; class Mammalia; order Artiodactyla; family Giraffidae; genus Giraffa; species Giraffa tippelskirchi. The sequence goes on along the minus strand of NC_137275.1, from coordinate 74,749,023 downwards.
AATGTAAAGTTTTTAGAACTGGGGCTGCTTTGTAAATGTTAGTGATTATTATATTGTTTATGGCTAGGAGATTTTGTTTAGGAGTATGAAATTATATATAATGTATATGTAAAATGTGTTTAATAAAAGCATTAATGTAAAAAGATTTTTGTCTTAAAACACATATTATAAAAATATAAAAACATGAAAGAATATGCATAAAATTCGTAAGAGTTTTGTCTATATGGAAAAGGAGGGTGAGAAGAGGAGTAGGATTAAGAGGATGTACAGCAAGAATGTCAATGGTTTCAGGAATTCTTTTTTTAAAAAAATCTGAAGCATATACTATCTGTGTTTACTGTGGATCATAGATACAAAGATGTCTGTCATATTAGTTTTGTGCTTTTCTATATTTATGTCTTTTTCTAAAAATTAAAAAAACTGACACTATGAAGACAGATACTTGCCACGTCTCCTCTGTGACACTACACTTCACAGAACTACAATTTGAACATCTTGTGTTTCCTCCAGGCAGATCCAGTCACCAATAACTAAACAGTCTACACCAATAACTGTTGTATGAGCCCTAACAGTTGATTTTTATTCCCGTTTTGGAATGCAAGTGCTTTTACTGTGAAAGCATCAACTTCAAAGATAGCTAGAGAATAAACACATTGCCAGCCACACAACCAGAAAACATGAACGGCCAGGCTGCCTACCCCACTGAAGTTCCTTTGGTTCAAAGATTTTGGTTGATTTTGATAACTGACCATTTGGGCCACTCGCTTTTTTCTCCTCCCACATATTAAATTCCTCCTCTGATGTTTTAAATTTATAAATAAAGAATAAGCCCAGAAGGGACTTCAACGGTGATCTGATGGCTTGAACTCTTCACTCCCACTGCAGGGGGTGTGGGTTTGACCCCTGGTCAGGGAACTAGATCCCACATGTTGCAACTAAGAGTTTGCATGCCGCAACTAAAGGTCCCATGTGCCACAACTAACACCCAGCACAGCAAAATATATATTTTTTAAAATAATTTTTTAGAAGTATGAGCCCATGAAACCCTAGGCCCTCACTGTCAACCTCAATCAAAGTAGAACCCCAGACTCTCACTCACACTCTCACTTTCTCTGCACCAGCCCCAACCCAACCTTATTATGTGGCCCTGGTAGGCTATGCAATTTCCAGGTCTTGAAGTAATAAACTTTTTTTCCCCCAAAGTGTCCTGATAATTATTTGTGAAGAGCATTTTGCAGTCATAACCATAACCACAAGGGCTGGTTCAATCACAACATTGGTTATTGATAGGCCGAGACCAGCACAAAGCACTAACAATAGGAGGTATAATACAGTGGATGGTGGAGTAGACAGGGGTGCAAATCCAGGGTCTGCCATGTCCTTTATCTAGTTACTAAGCTGCTCTTTTTTCATCTTTAAAATGGGATAAATGTTCAGTTTTTAAAATAAAAGCCACTAATGTAAAAATGTTGTACATCTTAACTACAGATGCTGAAAGTTCTCACAATGCAGACAATGTACTGCTTTCCTGACAAGGACAAAGCCTGTAAAACGAAGAATGTTGCCTGCCTTCTAGTTCTACAACTATCAAGTCATTAGCCAATGCAGTCACTGAAAGGAATGAAAGAAAGTGAAAGTTGCTCAGTTGTGTCCAGCTCTTTGCAACCCCATGGACTATACAGTCAATGAAATTCTCTAGGCCAGAATACTGGAATGGGTAGCCCTTCCCTTCTCCAGGGGATCTTCCCAACCCAGGGATCGAACCCAGGTCTCCTGCATTGCAGTTGGATTCTTTACCAGCTGAGCCACAAGGGAAGCCCAAGAATACTGGAGTGGGTAGCCTATCCCTTCTCCAGGGGATCTTCCCAACCCAGGAATTGAGCCGGGGTCTCCTGCATTGCAGGCGGATTCTTTACCAACTGAGTTATCAGGGAAGCCCTATAATACAGGATAAAAAACAAGATTAAATATTCTGTGTTTTTTGGTCCCAAGATAGTTATGATACATGTCAGGAAGAATTTCAGTGACACCAGATTCTTGATTCTTCCTATACATAAATAAGCACTAAAATCACTTACTCGAGATATGTGTGTGATTAGAAATCTTTCACCAAGATGTATGTTTGACTATATGTATTTTCCAGTCCAAAAAAAAAAAAAAAAATACATATATTGGCTCTTTCTCTACCTCTCAGGAGCAGTTCCTCAGAACTATCTGAGAGGCTGTCTCACAGGCTATAGTACTAAGTAAGGCCCCTGAGGGACTTATAGTCAAAGCTATGGTTTTTCCAGTAGTCATGTATAGATGTGAGTGGACCATAAAGATGGTTGAGCATAAAGGTTGAGTGGACCATAAAGAGAACTGATGCTTTCAAATGTGGTTCTGGCAAAGACTCTTAAAGAGTCCCCTGAACAGCAAGGAGATCAAACCAGCCAATCCTAAAGGAAATCAACCTGGACTATTCATTGGAAGAACTGTTGCTAAAGCTGAAGCTCCAATACTTTGGCCACCTGACACAAAGAGCCTACTCATTGGAAAAGACCCTGATGCTGGGAAAGATTGAAGGCAAAAGGAGAAGGGGGTGGCAGAGGATAATAAGATGGTTAGATAGCATCACCAACTCAATGGACATGAATTTGAGCAATTCTGGGAGACAGTGGAGGACAGAGGAGCCTGGGGTGCTGCAGTCCACTGGGTCGCAAAGAGTTGGACACAATTTAGCCACTGAACAGCAAGAACAAAGGCCCCTGAATAAATTCAAAAATCATCTCTCTCATACTCTGCATTTTTTATTTCAGTCAGCAGTTGCAGAAACCATGAATGGACCTAGTGCAGACTTTTCTCCTTCACTGAACCCTCCAAGGCACCAGCAAGAGCCCTTGTGCCTATCTACCTTCCTGGTGAGTCTAGACGAATTTGGCTGAGTGTCTCTTGTCTTGGTTGACAATCTTGAGTTTTATTCAGTAGTAAGAAAGGTACCCTACTTTCCATTTGTAAGATATTGAGAAAGTACCCAGTGGTGATTAGGTAGGAGGTTGATCTGATGTCTTTCCTCAAATCATCTATCTTAACGGGATTTCTTGGGTAAAAGTGAAGACACCATATGAGAGCTTTCAGCTCCAAAGATAAGGGACACAACTCTTCCTGGCCAGTTACAACTTTCTTGGGCAACTGAGGAAATGAGTGTGGCAGAGGCAAGTCCTCATACTGTGCAGCAGTCCCTAGGGAAACCCACTCATTAATTTATCCAGAGACACATATATAAAAATCGGCCATTCAGTGCTCAGAGCACCCACAGCAGTTTCAGATTGCCAGTAGGAGAAAACAAGACACAGAGAACAGCAGAAATGACTCTAGGGTGACACTTAGAAGAATTAAGCCCATAAACCACATACTGGCCCACCACAGTTTTCAACAGTGATTTTATTCTGATAAACCAACTTTAAAATGAGAAAGAGCCTCCCAAACAGAAGAAAATGGGGTGTCAGATGACCCCTAACACCCCAAATAGGTTTACATATGTATAGAACTTATACTTGTAAGTACTTAATTAGGAACTAAGGAAATCCTCTCTGAAATGGCCAAGGTGCAGCTATTTCTGACATTCCAAAACCGGTTTCTGCATAAGCAGTTAGAGAAAGCCACCTTGATAAAACATCTTTTCAAAATTCTAAGGGCACAAACTCCTTCTAGGAGGCACTTGCATTTTTCTCCTTGCATCTTTGAGACGTACATGTTCTACCAGAACGCTCAAGAACTCTTGCCTTACTCTTATTTAAACCATCTCTAATTCCTGGGACTGAGGGGGATAGAGGGGAAAATAGGCCTTTAAAATGCAAGCAAGGGACTTCCCTGGTGGTCCACTGTAAGACTCTGCACTCTGAATGCAGGCGGCCTGGGTTTGATCCCTGGTCAGGGAACTAGATCCCACATGCCGCAACTAAGAGTTCCCATGCCACAAGTAAAGATTCTGCATGCCGAAACAAAGATTGAAGATCGTGTGTGCTGCAGCTTAGAACCGGCACAGACAAATAAATAAATAAATAGTCAACCCAAGCGAGTTAAACTTATTCCAACTGTTATTTATAAACTAGTGAGTTTTATATTGTAATACTTGATTCATGACTAAGTTTTAAAATGAAACTATGAGATCTCTGGTTGTATCTGTCTATATGTCTGTGTGTACATTATAGATAAATGTCTCTACTTCTGAATGGTATTGCCAAAATTAATTTGTAAAAGAGCTCTCTACTTAATTGACTTACAGGAAATTAAGCACCTATATAAAGTCTCAGAAATATAGGAGAAACTAATCCAAATGAATTTCAGGTCACATGATCTGGTAAACATTCAGTCTTAAGTTAATATTCAGTACTAAACTTAGTTTAAGTTTGCTAGTTTAATTAATACAGACTCTTTAAAGTCGTCAACATTAAAAGTCATCTAAGATCTCATTTCCATTATAAGATTTGTCAGCAAGAAAAATAACCTGGTGTTATGGAATTTTTATAAGTAAATTAACTGTAAATGAGATGACAGTTTTTAGGTTGGTTTAGGAATAATTATATTTTATGGTCTGTTGTTAGTTGCTAGGTCATGTCTGACTCTTTGCAACCCCATGGGCTATAGTCTGCCAGGCTCCTCTGTCCATGGGATTTTCAAGGCAAGAATACTAGAGTGAGTTGCCATTTCCTTCTCCAGGGGATCTTCCCAACCCAGGGATTAAACCCACATCTCCTGCATTGGCAGGTGGATTCTTTACTACTGAGCCACCAGGAAACCTTTGTTTTTTTATGGTATGTTTACTGAAAAATAGCTTCTCCAAATATTTGGTTACTTGAAACTTTAGAGTTTTGCTAAATTATGTTAAATGCTGAAAGTTTATTGAATATCTAAACCATTCCAAAATAAAATTAGATACTGAAACATTAATTACTAAACATAGATTTCCTTTTACAGAGACAATAAGGATATTCAGGACTATTAATAAATATACTTGGCACCACATGGAGACATTTTCTATAAGAAAGCACTTTTTTTTTTAAGAAATTACAAACAGTATTCATAAGTTTGTCAGTCTACAGAATGCTAAAATGAAAGTTTAAAATTGCTTATTTCTTAGTTTTCACTAGAAATTAAGTTTTTAAGAGTTGAGAACTCTAGTTAACATATGTAATTAAAACTAATAAAATTAATAAGAGAAACATCTTTGTATACAAGGAAAAAAACAAGCTATAAGGAACAGAAATGCATTCTGTTAAGGGAAAAGAGAGTAATTTGTCCTAAAGAGAGGTTACAAAGAGAGAAAGAGAAAAAGGAGTACGGAGGTTCTTTAAAAAAACAAAAATAGAGCTATCATATGATCCAGCAACCCCACTCCTGGGTATATATCAGAGAAAACCATAACTCACAAAGATACATGCACCGCAATGTTCAGCGCAGCACTACTTACAATAGTCAGGACATGGAAGCAACCTAAATGTCCACTGACAGAGAATAGATAAAAGATGTGAGATACACACACACGTGCGCGCGCACACACACACTGGAATATTACTTAGTCATCAAAAAGAATAAAATTATGCCATTTGCAGCAACATGGATGGACCCAAAGATGGTCATACTGAGTGAAGTAGTCAAAGAAAATATCATATGATATTGCTTATATGTGGAATCTAAAAACATGGCACAAATTAACTTATTTACAAAACAGAAATTGAGTCAGAGATACAGAAAACAAACTTATGGTTACCAGTGGGGAAGATAAATCGGGATATTGAGATCGACATGTATACACTACTATATATAAAATAGGTAACTATTAATAATAAGGACCTACTGTACGGCACAGGAAACTCTACTCAATACTCTGTAATGACCTACATGACAACAGAATCTAAAAAAGGTTGCATATATATATGTATAACTGACTCACTTTGCTGTACAGCAGAAACTAATACAACCTTGTAAATCAACTATGCTCCAATACCATTTCTCAAAGAAAAAGAGAGAGAGAAAGTATAGGAAGAAATCTAAAGGTAAAAAAGGAAGTCATAGAATGATGTAAAAAGAAACACTGAGAAAAGAGTTTTGTGCATGGTCTGGACTGGCTAAGATTAGAATAAACTTAGTTGAGTAAATGAATTACAATGTTAAAGGTAAGATGGTACAAAACTAGAATTTGGCTCCCTGTTAAGAGGACAAAGTTTTCTTGGAGTATTGGTATGATTTTGATAACAGATTTTGAAGTTTTTTTTACTTCTTAAGTAATCTGTTGTAACTTTCTATATGTGCCTTTGAATCTTTGTCACTTTGGTTAAGTGGTAAGTATTGTTTCACAAAGACCTATAATTCTATTTGACCAAGAGTTTTAAAAACTCTTGATATCTTTGACAAAATTCCTCATATTGATTTCTAAATGAAGTTCTTTTGACCTATAGATAACTGGGATGCTCCAGAGGGCCCCTGAAACATCTTTGAGAGAAATATTAAACTAATTGGGCTTATTTGATATGTTAAATTACATGGCTAGTATAATCAAATGAAAATAAATAAAATTTAATATTGTAATAGTGTGTAAAAATGCCCCAATTTCCTTGACAAATGCATTGTAATCAGGTCTTTAACTGCTTTTTGAAAGTCTTTTGTCATCAATATACAATTACTCTTTTACTCTGATGCTTTTACAAAAATGCTTTATCTCCAAGTAGACTTATAGAAAGGATTTTTTAACAATCATAGGTTTCTGGTAACTTTCAGATCATACTGCCCAACTAGGTAAGACATTAAATAACATGAATGGAAAACCTGATGGCTTCATAAAACTGTAAACAGAGGATCAAGAATTAGTAACATGGGACTGAATGAACTGATGAGGATGGCTATAACTTTCAAGTCTCGGAAAAACTATTGCTGATTCTTTTTAATGTTTTGTTTTCCCAGATTTGAGAAAACTTTTTCTCTTTCCTCTTAAGCTAATTATGATTTATAGCAGTTTGGTAAATTATACCTTTGTAAGCAGAATTGAAATATTTATCACTTCTCTGATTTCTCCAGAATTTGGAAAGTCTTGGTGAGTATTCTTATTTTCATGGCAATATAATTATTTGCACAATTTCAATAAGAATCTGTTCTCTTTATAACAGGAAATAATTGGAAACACTGGCTATATTACCATAACTTTGGATGGGATGTCATATTTGAGACTATACAAAAATCAGACATGGCCAGACAACTTCAAAGATCTGAGGTGGACTTAATGGAACCACAAAGCCCCTGTGAAAAACTACCTAGTACTTTTGCTTATAGGATTCCTAAAAGCCTTATCAGGTGAATAAGGGCGGCTACTTCCTGGCAGGTGCATGGATCTCAAGATTTTTTGTGGACCTGAAGAGGAGAGGAACATGCCCAAATCTGTAGATTTTGCAGGCAGAATCTGATGCCTAGTCCTTGACATGGCTTTTCTGGCCTGAGGGACCTTTTAAATGTTCCATCTGAGATTCCTTATGAAGAGATTCAGCAAAAGCAATTTCAAAGAGCCTACATGACCTTAATTTGGCCATAATTGGGAGAAATGAGGGTGATTTTAGAGAGAAAAATTTTATTTCAGTGAATATTAATTTCTAGTGTTGTTAACTGTTTTTGTGGTTTGTATTTACTGCCTAAGACTCAACTTCCTAGATGGCTCCTTGTTAATATGCTGTATTATTGTAAGATTTAATTGAATTATTAAAAGGACATTCTAAATTTATTTCTGAAGCTTACCACAGTAATCTATATTTGCATTAAGATAGATGCCCCATGACCTGCAACCAGGAGATTATATACTGGAAAGACATCATTCAAAGGACTCTCTCCAACCTAGATAAAAGGACCCCATCAGGTACTCATGACTAGCTTATACACAGTGAAACTAAAGAGAAATGATCCTTGGGTTCACATTTCCCACTGAAAAAGAGCCCTGCACCAGACTGGTCTATAGAGAGTGCTCCTGACCTCAAAATCCCCTTGAAACAACACTCAGAGGAGAAACTACATTCACACCAGCCTGAGAAGACAATATCAGGAGTAGACAGCTGTATTAAAATGCACGACCAGACCCATATGATCATTTATAGTGTTTTGTTGATTTCTTGGACCTTTGCATATGAATCAAATGTTTTTTCTTTTTAATCATGAACAATAATCCTATACAATTTAAAAAATCAATCCAATTTTCAGACTTGTGGTCACTTACCTACGTCCAGTACTTCTGGTTTACTTTGGTGGATTTCTTATCTCCAAGGCTCTAACTGGATGGCCCTTAGAAAAATTTATTTTAGAAGAAAGACATTATAGGGCCACTAATGATACTACTAGATGGGAATCCCTCACTTGGCTAATCAATCATACTTTTTCTGACCCTGACCATAACATGAATTCCCTTTTAAAGTTACTCAAGCTCAATCAGAACAATGAGCTAAATTTCAAAGAATGTAACTTCCCACTTATTAGAAAAGACCCTCCCTCAATTATGGGATGGATTTATATAGCTAACACTGGGCTACAGTCATTTAAAGGCCTGCCTATGTCGAGAACAATTAAATCATATTAAAGATAACTAGTCAAATAACAATAGAAAATTAAGCTGAGTGCCTTATGAACAATGCCAACATATTATTTCCCTTAAATACAGCAATTAATATGAAACAGACTGGGTCAAGTGACCAGAAATGCTGGCTTGCACCTAATGGAACTCAATGGTTTTGTGGCACTAATTTGTGGCCTTGGCTTCTGCCAGAATGGATAGGAAGATGTATCCTAGGATTCCCTTGGGCTCAAAACCACGTGTGTTCCAATTTAGATATGACTCCAACAAATTTACCACGTATACAAGCCTGATGGATCAAGAGATCTGTATTTCACTGGCCTGACCATTTAGCAGCTATTTCTGTGCCTTCAGTAGGACTAGAAGATGTAACCACCCAGATCAAAGCCTTCACAAAATTCCAACAAGCCTTAAATGACAGTAATCAGGCTATGAGCTTACTGAATTCTGAGATCTCTATGATGAAAAAAAAAGCAGTATTATAAAACACATGGCCCTCATTATCTTTACAGCATCTCAAAGAGGCAGGCACCTACAGGCCGTAATTCAAACTGAATGCTGCATCCTTATACCAGATGAATCCTCCAATATTACCCATTTAATGACTCACATGAAGAATCTGATTTCTGCCTTAACTGATCTACTTTCTAGTCTTGGTGGTCTACTAAGGAGCTGGTTTCGTTCTGGGAGCTCACGCACAAATCTCTACCGTGGTCTTATTAATGTTATTAGCTGTATTACTTACATCCTGTATAAAGTGGTTGTTTCTTGCATTACCTAGTGTGTCACAAGATCTTCCAGAAAACTACTGATGGCTCAACATCTTGAGGCAACTGATCATGTATATATTCCTATACAAGGGCTTCCCAGGTGGCTCAGTGGTAAAGAATCTATCTGCAATGCAGGAGATGCGGGCTTGACCCTTGAGTTAAGAAGATCCCCTGGAGAAGGAAATGGCAACCCACTCTAGCATTCTTGCCGAGGAAATTCCATGGACAAAAGAGCCTGGTGGGCTACAGTCCTTGGGGTTGCAAAAGCTGGCCACAACTCAGTGACTAACAACAATAGTCCTATACAAATTTAACTGTAATGGTGCAACTCTAGATACAGGGAAAGGAACATCCTCGCCTGACCTAGGAATGAACTTTCTTAGCACTGTGGGACAAACTGGTCATGAAATGTCTCCTAAACCTTGGTTCAACTTATGATCTAAAGGGAGGTAGTGGTAAAACAAAGAATATTGCCTGCCATCCAGTTCTACAAGGATCAAGTCATTTGCTATTGCAGTCACTGACCTACAGTACACACTGAAAGGAATTCAGGACAAAAAGCAGAATGTAGCGTTTTGTGTTTTGAATATATGGACCCAAGTTTCGATACATACTTGAGGAAGAATTTCAATGGCCCCAGATTCTTTCATCTTCCCATATAAAGAGAAGCGCTTCTTTGATTATGATTAGCAGTAAGCTTTTACTAAGATGTATGCCTGACTCCATGTATTTCCCAGCCAAAAAATTCATATATACTGCCTGCTCCCCTGCCCCTTTAGAGCAACTGCTCAGAGTTAGCTGACAAACTGTCTCCAGGGCTATAGTCCTCTGTAAGGTCCCTGAATAAAACCAGAACTTGCAGCTCTCATGTACTCCATTTTTAAATTCTGTCAACAGTTGGTAACATTTTTCTGGTACAACTGCCTAAGAAAAGCACCATCAGAATGATTTTGTATTATGGCCTGCGATGGTTAATTTTATGTATCAGTTTGGCTTAGCTATGGTGCCCAGCTGTTGATCAAACATCACTCAAGATGTTTCTGGGAAGGAATTTTTTGGATGTGATTCACTTTTAAGACTTTGAGTAAAGCAGATTAGTCTTCATTATGTGGATGGCCTCATCCTGTCAGTTGAAGGCTCTAAAAGACTAAAGTTCTCCAAAGAAGGAATCTGGCCTCCAAACTGCCTTCTGACTCAAGACTGTCACATCAACTCCTGCCAGAATTTTCAGCCTGCCCTCCTGCTCTGAAGGTTTCTTATTTGCCAGCCCCACAATCGCACACACAGATTCCTTAAAATCAATTTTTATCTTTATGTGTATGTATGTGTGTATGTTTGTATTATTAGTTCTCTTTGTCTGGAGAACCCCAAGACAGATTTAGGTACCAGGAAGTGGGGTACTACAATAGCACATACCTAAAAATGTAAAAGTGACTTTGGAATTGGGTAATAAGTAGAGGCTGGAGGGTTTTGAGGGCATGATAGAAAAAGCCTAGTTTGCCTTGAAGAAACTATTGATAGAAATAAGGACATTAAAGGAGATTCCAGTGAAGGCTCAGAAAGAAAAGAGGAGAGCTACAGTGAAAGCTTCTACTGTCTTAGAAAATATATATAAATCATAAAAAGAATATTGATAGAAATGTTAAAGCACTCTGGTAAAGTCCCAGACGGAGATGAAGAACACATTATTTTTGGGAAACTGGAAAAAGGCAATCTTGTTATAAAATGGCAGAGAACTTGGCCAAATCATGTTCTAATGTTTTATAGAAAGTAGGACTTATAAGTGATAAACTTGGTTACTTAGTGGAGGACATTTCTGTGCTAAATATTAAAGGTATGACCTAGTTTCTTCTTGCTGCTTATAGTAAAATGCAAGAGGAAAGAGATGAAGAGGGAATTGTTAAGCGAAAAAGAAATAGAACTGGAAAGTTTGGAAATCCTCAGCCTATCCAGATAGCATGCTCTGAAAACAAGGCCAAGGATGTGGCTGAACAACGGTCTGCTAAAGAGATCAGGCATGTGACCCAGGATCCAGTCAACCATCTCTGTAGAAGCCAGGGGTAAAGATGTGGCTATCCAAGAAAGATCTGTGGAGGACCCTCTTGTCTGATGGCATGGACCCCCATGAATTTCCTGGGAGGCCAATAAGTTTAATGAGAATTTTATATAAGGAGGACACTGCCAGCTTGCACTGAAGGGGCCGAGATGGTTTTTTAAAAAAAAAATGAAGACGGACTGCCAGAATTCCACAGGTGTGAAATGAGCCAATAGAATTAACTGGCTGCAAACAGCACAGGTGTTAGAGCACAGAACCAAAGAGAATTATTCTCCAAGTCTAGAATCCACTTGCCTCAACTAAAGATCCCACATGCCACAACTAAGACCTGGCTCAGTCAAATAAATGAATAAATATTTTAAAAAATCTAATGAACAACCTGATGCGAAGAACTGACTCAATGATAAGTACTTGGATACACACCATCTCAGTGATACTGAACACCACCCTTTGAGTAAATTTTATGGTATGAAAATTGTGGCCCAATAAAAACAAATACACAAAAACTCAAGAAAAAACAACATTTTGAAATTAATGCTATCATTACTCCAATTTAAGAACTGAATTCAAGACAAACAACTAGTAAATGGGCAGGGGCAGAAAGTGAAGCCAGATGTCTGAGTACAGACTTGTGCTCCAATCACTTCACCAAAGTGTCCTCCCATTACCCACCTTTCTTATTTTTCCCCCAATGCAACAGGTGTGTGAGAAATTACAATAAGCAGAGATAAAGACTTGACAGTATGACAGCTCATCTTGCTGTTTCCAACTATGTGTTACTGGCAGCCCCAGTAATACACCAGAGTCCATAAAGCCCACAAAATGAGACAACTCTTAATAACAAGAGTTAAAACTTTTAAACACATTAATTCTTAAAAAGCAGGTACTATATGCATTGCAAACTGTTTTCAGAGTCTGAATCCAAGCATTTTAAAATGCTTGTCAAACCAATTCTGAAATAAACATAGAAAGTCAAAGGAACTTGAAGAGCAAAATAATTTTGAAAAAGAACAGAGTTAACCAACTTGAAGTACCTAATTTCATGACTTACACAGTTACCAAGTGTGGTACTGGTGGAAGGACACATACATCAATGCAACAGAAAGTCCAGAAATGGATCAACATGTATATGGACAATTGTACTGTGCTATGCTGAGTGGCTCAGTCATGTCTGACTCTTGGTAACCCATGGACTGTAGCCTGCCAGGCTCCTCTGTCCATGGCGATTTCTCCAGGCAAGAATACTGGAGTGGATTGCCATGCCCTTCTCCAGGGGACCTTCCCAACCCCGGAATCAAACTGGTGTCTCCTGCACTGCAGGTGGATTCTTTATCAGCTGAGCTACAGGGCAGCCCTCACATGGACAATTACTTTTTGCCAAATTTGAATGAGCAATTCCGTGAATAAAGGATAGTATTTTCAAGAAATGGTACCATATCAACAGAAGATCAATATGCAAAAGGTATATATCCCTATAGTAGTAGTAATGTTAGTCACTCAGCCGTGTCCTACTCTTTACGATCCCGTAGACTGTAGCCCACCAGGCTCCTCTGTCCATGGAATTCTCCAGGCAAGAATACTGGAGTGGCTAGCCATTCCCTTCTCCAGGGGATCTTCCTGACCCAGGGATCGAACCCGAGTCTCTCAAATTGCAGGCAGATTCTTTACTGTCTGAGTCACCAGGGAAGCCCATATACCTCACACTTATTTAAAAATTAACTCAATATGGATCAGAGTCTAAGTGTGAAAATTTAAATTGTAAAACTTCTGGAAGAAAACATAAGACTAAACCTTTATGGCCTTGAATTTGGCAAAGATCTCTTAAATATGACACCAAAAGCACAATCTATTAAGAAAAGATTAATAAAATGGATTTATCAAAATTTTAAATATCTGCTTTTGGAAGACACTATTACAAAAATGAAAGACAAGTCACAGACCAAAGAGCATATTTAAAAAACACATATCTCACGTAAGACTTGTACCCAGAATATATAAAAAACATTAGCAAATTAGTAAGAGAACAAAAATTCAATTTAGAAAATGAGCAAAAGATCTAGACAGACATTTTATCAAAGAAGATATATGAATGACACGTAAGCACACTAGAAGATGATATCATTAATCATGATGGACTCGCATACAGCTCTTAGATTAGGGGACAAAACTCAACAATATGAAATGCTGGTGAGGATGTGGAGCAACTGCAACTCTCACACGTTGCCAGTGTAAAAGCAAAATAGTATAGCCACTGTGGAAAACATTGTGGAAGCTTCCTATAAAACTAAACCTACATTTACCATATGACCTAGCAATTCCACTTCTAGGTATTTACCCAAGAGAAATGAAAACCTTTGTTTACAAAGAAATCTGTTGATGAATGTTCACGGCAGCATTATTCATAATCACAAAGAACTGGAAATAACTCAAATGGGATACTAGTCAGTAAATAAAAAGGAACAGACTACTAATATACATTACCATCAATGAATCTCCAATTCACTATGCTGAGAGAAAAAGGCCAGACTCAAAAGGCTACACACTTATTCCATTTATATGACATTCTGGGGACTACAGAGACAGATCACAGACCAGTGGTTGCCAGGGTTGACAGTAAGGGAAAGAACATGAGGGTATTTGAAGAAGATGAGGTCACTGTTCTACAATTCCATTAATGTAATGTTTACATGACTCTACGTGTTTGTCAAAGTACCCTAAAAAGGGCAAAATTTGTTGTACATGAACTGTATCTCAATACAGGCTTTTTTTTTTTTAAAGAGTAGCGTTGAGACAGGTGGGACCTGGGACCCTTTGCTGCAGTGTTGTATTTGGACAAACCTCTCCTCCAACAACAAAATAGGAAGTAACAAGGGACTAAAAATAACTGCATGCACAGCCTCTCTGGGCAATTTATGAACAAGATACAAAAAGACCAAAAACCCAACTTCCGGGAGCCAGCTTGAGGAGCCGGGAGCAAAAGCAGGGTATTGCACACGCTTCCTGCACACAGTGCCACCAAGGGGGTGTCCAGACCATCTAAGCCACCCCTCTGGCCTGAACCCATCCCTACCCCTACCCTTACCCCATATAAGAAACCTGCTTCCCAGTGCCAGCCGCCCTATCCTCACAGGGAGTAAACAAGGAAGTTACTTGTTTTAGCTCCCTTCTGCTGGCAGCAAGAGTCCCAAAAAAGCCTTGCTTGAATTTATCATCTAGTTTCTTATCAATTTCCATTTATTAAGGAGTCCAAGAACTCTGGTCAGTAAAGCCTAGGTTAACACTAAGTTTAAAGATTTTTTAAAGATGGGAACATAAAAATCCTAAAAGATGGGTACATCCTGGTTGTTTCAAGTAATTCAAGTTAGTTAGATTGAGTCAAGTCTGGGTTTAGTTTTGTCTTTTTAAAGTGTGTCATAGCTTCTATATTACAGGAGTTTGAAGGCCTCGCTTCTGCCCCTGATTCTGCCAATCAGGTGATACGTATTGTAAAAGTGCATTTCATCTCCTTTTTCTTCACCTAAGTTCCTTATTGTTTAAAATGAGAAAACACATTCTTAACTTCATGGTAGCTGTACCTATCAAAAGATGGTATATGGAACATGTAGGTGATGTATTAAATATGTATAGCATCAGCCAACTAAATCTAGATACATTATTACACCAAATTCAGAGTTAGGATTGAAATTTCAACCTTAACCAAAAAAATCTCATCATTACGAATGGTAACAGGGAAGCAGAAAATAAATTATCTGAAACATAATTAAGAAAGTAAAATAAATAATAGGAATTAGAAGTACAAAAAAAAGATGTTTTCTACTGGGGATATATTGAACCTTTTGTAAAGTTTCTTTCAGGAAGGGCACAAAGATGTCCTTTTCTAAGAGGATATTATTGCAGGCTATCTTTGAGTAATAAATGCAATTTAACTATTTTGTAAACAAAATACCAAGTTCTTGCTGAGTGTCAGCACTAAATGCTTTGCATATTATTAACTAATATTTATAAGACCCAAAAAGACGCACCAAATGTACTTGGGCAGTTAATTTCCTTACGTTCATGTGTTTTATGTAAATACTTGGGCAAGTCCCAATATAATGGGGAAAAAAGCATTTGTATAAGTAATGCTTAATTTGAAAACATTCCTGAATAAGTCCTATAAGGACTTTTTGGCTTCCATACATAAAATAATGTGCTCTTATGCTTATTCAAGAAGCTGTCATTTTGAGTTAATAAATAGGAAACTGAAATGTCTACTAATTTGACTGTTAGAAAACAAGAGATTAGTATTCAATAGCTTTTTTTTTTTTTTATCGTTCTCATATACAAACCACCAGTTGGACCCTTGGAGCAGATACTGAACCATGTCTTGGGGACAACGCCTGTGTGTACGCGTGTGACCGTACATCCCTAGCAAACGGCACTGTTAAACACGCGCCTCAGCACCGATAAGGCAGGGGGCTCCTTACCCTGGGCCTCCAGCATTCTTAGGCTTTGCTTTCTTTGGCCCTCTTCCAGCTTTATTCCTCCCCACAGGACAAGGCTTCTGAGGAGCCTTCTAGAACATTCCAGGATACTCAGGGTTTCAGACATTTCCTTGTCAAATGGCTCCAAAACTGCTTCCAGGGTCCGCCTAACTCAAAGAAGACCGTGCTACCAGTATATATGCCACTAGGCTGAGAGGGGGTAAGAGGGGCTGCTGAGGGTGGGACGAGGGGAGAAAGGGCTGAAAACTGTGCAATTCCCCCACAGGTCCCTAACGGGGTGGAATGGAGACAGATCCCTCAGGCCTCTACTCTCTGGCAAGGACTTAAGTGAAATCTGAGGTGATCAAAGCCGAGTCCCTAAGAGTAAGCCCGAGATGCCAACGCCAGCTACAGAGAGATGGAGACAAATGCCAAGACGGATATACTAGCAGATGTATATAAGCACCTGCGTGAGCTAAAGGAGCCAAGTGGCAAAGGCTAAGCCCGTCCACACAGTTTGTGAAATATTGCCGCGGACCCCTGCCGCCAACCCCAGCTCCTCTCTACTGGGGGAGGGATTTGCACGGGCAGATGTAGGGGGGAAGCAGGGTAGCTAGGAAACGGGTCCTGACGTTGCCCGCAGTGCGGGGGAGAGCAGGGTAGCAACAGGAGGCTGCTGGTGCGGTTCGAGGGCCCCACCATCAGCTGATTATGGGGAGCCAGTCAAGGGCCCGCGAGGGGGGAAAGGGCGGGGCCGCACGACGTCACCGCCGCGGCCGACGTCAGCGCCTCTTGCCGCTTGCCGCAGCCGCAGGATCGCTGTGGTGCAGCTCGGGTGCAGGTCTCTGTGGGAGCCACCTAGACCTCTGCGCTGCTCCTCGAACATGGCCGACTCACAGAACCAGGGCTCTGCGGAGCCGAGCCAGGCAGCGGCGGCGGCAGCGGCGGCGGCAGCAGACGCGGCCGCAGCAGCGGAGGAGGTAATGGCGGAAGGCGGTGCGCAGGGGGGAGATTCTGACAGCGCGTCCGGCGACTCCGACGGTGCGGTCGGTCAGACGGCTGAGGAGCCCCAGACCCCTGCAGAGAATGCACCAAAGCCTAGAAATGACTTTATTGAGAGCCTGCCTAACTCGGTGAAATGCCGAGTCCTGGCCCTCAAAAAGCTGCAGAAGCGATGTGATAAGATAGAAGCCAAATTTGACAAGGAATTCCAGGCTCTGGAGAAAAAGTATAATGACATCTATAAGCCCTTACTTGCTAAGATCCAAGAGCTCACTGGTGAGATGGAGGGGTGTGCATGGACATTAGAGGGTGATGAGGAGGAAGATGATGATGAAGAGTACGAGGATGAGGAGGAGGGAGAAGAGGAGGAGGAGGAGGAAGACGAGCCTGCGGCAGAGGCTGCGGCGACCGCTGCCGGCAAAGATGAGGGTCCCCACTCTGCAGTGCCTGATGACGCCAAGAAATAAGCGGGGGCAGAGATTGCAGAGAATGACGACGCAGATTTAAAACCCCGATTATTATTATTTTGTACACATTGGTGGACTTGAACGGCTCAGGTTTTGGACCAAAGTACAGTAGGAATCAATTCTGACATTCCTAAAATACTATGAAATTGACGCAATCAGATTCTGCCCAGCGCGTCTCAAATTTGATTTCCAATTTGAACACAAATATACCAACAGGTGTTGAAAATGAGTTAAATTTAAAATGATTTTTCATGATCTCTTCTGTGAGGACTGCAGTTGAGACTTAACTAAGGGTGTCAAGTAGATGTGAATTAAAGAACGTCACTTTGAAAATCCTTTCATCACAGTATCATCGCACTAGGCACGGAACACCCAAGCCGAGATTGAACGGGTTCTCAATACCGAATTCTTCAATTTCTTTAGTTTTGCATTTTTCCAGCGCAGCAGCAGCAGAACTCAAGACAGATCTCATCTTTAAGACTGTTTTTGTAACGCAGACATCAGCTTTACACTTCAGAGAAGAGAGACGGGACAGAGGAAGCCGGTGCTGGAGATCATGACAATACTGTTAATGAGGCTCAGAAAACTGCCACTTCAGATTCTAAAGAATGTTTTGAATATTTGGTTCTGAGAAGGAGGGTGTATGACCTGTACAATATTGTCAACGTATGTGTTCATTATTTACGGTCTCGTGTTTATGTGGTTTCTTGGTAATGTCTATTTACAAAGGTGTAAAACAAATCCCCAATGTTTAAGTATTAAATCCCTTTATCTAGTATTTTAGAAGTATTAATTTAGTTGAAAAAATGTAGAATTCTAGTAAATTCTGTAAAGCATGTGTATCCACTGTTATGTACTTTGAATTGTGTGATGTCTTTTTGTCTTGTAGCTTTTAGAATGTAGCTGTGAAAATTATCAGAACTCTTCACTGAAGCTAATGTTTGGGAAAAAATATGTACTTGAAGAACCAATCCAACTGGGTGTCCCCATCCGCAGCTCAGAAGTAGAAAGGGTTTAAGTTTGCTTGTGTTAGCTGTGCCTTCATTATTTTGCTATGTAAATGTGACATATTAATATAAAATGGTGCATAATCAAATTTTACCGCTTGGGAACAGATTGACATACAGCAAAGGATTTTTAGGAGGACACATTTAATGTAAAGACTCTTGCTTCTTTGTGGGTTTTGAACTGTGTGATCTATAAAGAAATTTAAGCATAAAGTTGTTTACCACTGTGGTGTTAATAAAACAGTATTTTCAAAAAACAAAAGGACTCATTCTCTGACTGCCTGGAATGAAATCCCAGCTCTGCCTCTTATTGGCAATGAATCTTGAGCAATTCAGTTAATCTGTGTTCAGTTTCTCCTTATCTATAAAAGGGGATAGTAACAGTTCCTTCCTCACAGGTTATTATGGAGAACAAACTAGTTGATTTACATAAAGCTCATAGACTAGCATCTGACACTAAATGCTCAAAGTACTTCAGCTGTTATTAACATTGTTATTATTATATGAAAGATAAAAGGAAGATTTGAAATTCAGTCCTCTCATAAGTTACAAAAGGGGAGAAAATGCATATCATTATATTCTTAAGTTTATGATTTTATTAAGAATGTAGCCTTTCATTCGTAAACAAGTAAATTCAATAAAAGGTTTTCTTCCTCAATATAAAAATCAGATTTTGATTTCCTCCCAGAAAGAATAAAAGACACTATGTATATAAAGGCTATTTCAACTTTTTATCTGGGCATTCTAAATGAAGTATAAAATTAAAAGCGACTCCCCCCAAATTTTAAACACACAGATGTGTTTTCTTTCATTTCCCTTAAGGGTTAAAATTATTCAGAAGTAACATTAGACCGATTTACCTTAGGGAATGGAAGGAAGCTCTGACCTGTTGCTAATTGCAATAGTTGAGTAAAACCTTAATGTAACAATCTTCCTTAGGGTCAAGACAACAAAAAGAGAAAATCAAAATAATTTATTATAGAAGAAGTAAATGATTATCTTAATCATGCCTACCTGGAACAGAAGCAAAAAAAAAAAAAGAAAAACTAATAAAATTCAATATTCACTTCTTATCCCTAGGAATAAAAGACTTGTTTTTCTAGGTCCTACAAAAACAAAAAAGAGTGAAACAAATAAGATGTGTAATTAGTGGGGGGAAAAAAAATTTTGGAAGGGATGTGATTTTGTATAGAAAACCCAAGAGAATCAATTGAAAGCTAACACATTCAGTAAGTTTGAGGAACTTATCAGTTACCAGATAAATATATAAAAACCATCAATTATTTCTAGGCACTAATAATGGTAAAAATACATGCAAAAGGCTCTCATGGTATATGAAATAAAAATATTTATAAAAACCTCAATTAAAAATGTATGCAACCTATGAAAAGAAAAAAAAATATCACAAAGAAATGTAAAACAGGCCTTTGGAAGGTAACACTGAATATCACAAAAGTGTCAATTCTTCCCATATTAATATTTTATTTACTACACTTCAAATCAAAACCCAAACCATATAACTACCTTAATCTTCACCTAATTGTTTACTAATACGGAAACAATTAAGATTTTTATCTTAAACTATGGACTCAAAAAAATTTTTAATGGAAGAAAATATATTATTAAGAATTTATCAATTACTGGACAGGGAAAGGTTAAGTCTAGAGTGATTTAAGACCAAAAGAAATAATCAACAGACATGACAACACAAAAATTAAGAGGTTCTAAAAATTTTAAAAGACTTCATATTTTTAAAAGCAAGCAGCAAATGGAATAAAGTGTGCAATAAAATACAAAAAAAAAAGTTCATATAAATCATATGAAAATCATTTTGTCTGAATAGAGAAATACATAAAGGATGTCAGCAGACTACTTTAAAAAAGGGAAATACTGAAATCCTGTTCAGGGCAGCAAGACACATCCTGAAAAGACAGTACTAAGTGGTCCAGGCCTCCAGCAAGGTCTGGATCTTTCTTTCACTTATATATACAACTTCAGGTATGGGGTTTTCTGGCTACCATTCATACCACTGTTGGCCACTTTTCTCAGGATACAGGCACATACGTGATGCCTTTCATAATGTCAGGCAATTTCCACCATTTCCTAACTGGGTTGATCTTTCCCCTCTGTTTCCTGAATTGCTTATTTGATAGTTCCTCAGGCAGCCATAAAACTTGCATGTTAATATGTAGCAGAATACCCTCCCTTTAAGGCAGGTCAAACACTCTCACTCATAAACCACTTTTAATCCATTATAGACCCAAATTAGTAAGCAACACACAACGTAACTGGCAAAAAGAAAGGCAGCATGCATTACGCATTCAACTCAGTCTCTATGAGCATTATGCAGAAGACTGCAGCAGGCTGACACTCACAGCCCACACACAGGACAGCAGCTCTCCCGGACTCAGAGTTTACCATCAAGCATACACAGACACATTTGCACGTGCATACACATGGACACAAACATTTTTTTATTGACATGAAAGTCACAAACGTAATTAGCCATTTAAAATGAACAATTCAGTGGCATTTAATTCATTAAAATGTTGTGCAATGATCATTTCTACCTAATTCACTTTTTTTAAGAAAAATATTTTAAAGGTAAACATCAGAAAAATGGATCAATGCTATGTAGAATATGTAAAGTAGCTTATGTACGGGAGAAATACAAAATTTTACAAGTGAAGTCAAGTTTCTTATTAGACTAGATTTTAAAAAAAGGAACCCTCAGGATTTTTAAGGATTAGATGAAATAGAGTAGTACTCTGATACATTGATGATAATGTGTAAGTTGGTGTAATTCATAAGCAAAATCAATTTAGCAAAAATAGCCACAGATTCAAAATGATATACACTAATTCCATTTCACCCTTGGGACCTTATCATTAAAGAGCAATTTTAAAAACAAAGTTTTATACTTAAGATGTCTGATACAGTCTTATTAAAAATAAAGGAAGGGGAAGAGAAAGAAATAAAGGAAAGGAAAAAAAGAACACAGAAACAAGCCAGACACTCAAAAGGGAAAGCAGGGAAAGCACACATTCACATAACAGGCTGTGCAGTCATCAGTAAGACTGTCCATGAGAGCTTTACAATACATTTACAGATATAAGCATTATCTCAACCTAAGTTAAAAAATTCAGACATACAATTTTATACATATATAGTATGTCTTCAACAATGCCAACTTTGTTTTTAAAAAATTGCATAGTCTGTCTGAACTGAAAACAGCAAATTCTTCAAGTTATTTATCTTCAAGGGATGAAGGGACACAGGGACCCTGAAACCCTGGTCATGGCCTCTTAGTGGCAATGTGCTGAGAGCACAAGCTCTCACTCAAACCAAATGGCTTTCAATCTTGGCTCTGGTTTTTTTGGAACTCTGGACTTCTAACCCTGTAAACCTGAGCAAGTAACTTATACCTCTCTGTGCCTCAGTTTCTTCAACTATAAAGTAGAGAGGGATGTATGTGAAGAACTTAGAATAACGCCTGACACATGGGAAGAACTCGAGAAATGTTACTAGTATTTTAATTATCTGCTATTTCTGTAACAGCCTTGCACAAGTACCATGCAGATCTTAAAGATTACACCTTCCATAGACTGTATCAAGAGATCAAGTGATGTCTCAGCATTCCTAACTCCAGTTGATTTTAAGGAGCTAGAAGTGTTTGTCATGTGTGGGTTTTATTCTCACATTCTCTTTATAGAATCTAGATGCCCCTTGGAGCACTTACCTTAAGTTGTGCTATGTGCCAAGTCACATGTCTGACTCTTTGCAATACTACGAACTATAGCCCGCCAGGGTACTCCATCCATGGGATTCTTCAGGCAAGAATACTGGAGTGGGTTGCCATGCCCTTCTCCAGGGGATCTTCCGGACCCAAGGATCGAACTCACATCTCTTATGTCTCCTGCACTGGCAGACAGGTTCTTTACCATCAGCACCACCAGGAAAGACTGGCATCTCTTTTTCACTATTTCTTCTCCTCATCTTCTTTTTAGGGCTTCCCAGGTAGCACAGTAAAGAATGTGCATACCAATGCAGGAGACGCACTATATTTGGGTTTGATCCTTGGGTTGGGAAGATCCCCTGGAGTAGGAAATGGCAATCCACTCCAGTACTCTTGCCTGGAAAATTCCACTGACAGAGGAGCCTGGCAGGCTACAGTCCATGAGGTTGCAAAGAGGTGGACGTGACTGAGTACACACACGTCGTACAACCCTCTTTCTAATATGGAAGTAACTGGGGAAGATATTGATTGCATTTGATGTGGTTAACGTGAATTAAACTGGAAGCAATCTAGAATGACACGTGGGTTTTTTTTAAGTTGATGGTAATAACACCAGGTTACAGAGTGTGAGTGTGAGAAATACTTAAGTCATGTGGTACAGTATTATCCAGATGTGACTACCAGTTGTGGCAAGATTTAGCTAAGATGCCAGCGGTCACCAGCAATCACCCAAGGGTGTTCTTTTATCTGGATGCTTATAATTCCTTTGTCTGTCTGCAGCTCTTGTCCAAGGAAAGAAAGCAATTTTAAGACCAAATGGAATGTAATAAATTATGGATACAGAATTGGTATCCTTCTGTCATTTTCCTCCAGGGCAGTGGTGACAGCAAATATCTTACTGTTACCTCAATAAAAACAGCTTCAACGCCAGCAACATCTATATATACAACTGCTCAAGTGAAAAATACAGCAGGTGTTATTCTTTTGGTTCTTTCACTTCATTTTCTTAGACTAATTTATGAAAATACCCAGTGACAAGATTATGGCATGTAACAGCCAAAAGGAAATGATTACTCTTTCACCATTGTATACAACCTTTCTTTCCAGGATCTCAACATGCTTTGATGATAACACTTCTACTTTTCACAACATTAAGTGAAAGTTGCTCAGTTGGTGTCTGACTCTTTGCAACCCCATGGACTGTTACAGTCCATGGAATTCTCCAGGCCAGAATACTGGAGTAGGTAGCCTTTCCCTTCTCCAGGGGATCTTCCCTATCCAGGAATCGAACCGGGGTCTCCTGCATTGCAGGGGATTTCTTACCAACTGAGCTATGAGGGAAGCCCCTCACAACATTAAAGATAAAGGGGAAAAACAAACAAACATTAATTCACGTCTTTTTCTGTCTGTCCCTGACTATGACAGCAATATTAATAATGTGGCAGTAACCACACTAGGTTCTCAGAAGTCTGTCCAACAGGTTAACTGTGACAGCAAGGGGGTTGGCCTCCTGTCACCAAGTAGAGTCATGGACAATGGTGCCTAAAGCAGTGCGGATGACCTCACCGTGTGCTCAGTGAGTGCTAGCAACCCAGAAAAGTGAAAACCCAAACTTCCATCTAACACAGAAGCTACTCCCTATTCTAATTTCAAACACAGTGTCTTGGCAATAAAAATAGGAACCCCCCTCTGTCTGGCAATATTTAAAACAACAGCACATTTTACAACACAAAGATTTAAAAACTTTTTTAGAAAGAGAGAAGCTTTTTTTTTTTTTAAGAAAGTCATGGTAACCAAATAATGGAGTTTTGTAATATAAGTAAAAGAATTATGATGGTCCCCTTATTACTCCCTTGAAGTTATGTACTCTCTTTCTTTTCAGGAACCTTTATGTCATCAGAACATCCTTATGGAAAATGTTTTGTAGAAGCAGCCCTGAAGTCAATTAGGGGCAAACAACTGCAAAGAAAGAGAAAAGGAACCCATTGACTTTAAACAAAATCACGCTCTCTGCACTGATTCTGAGGCCCACTCATGGGATGAGCAATGTCCAGGAGAGAGTATATGTCAGTGTATGGTCGGGACACTCAAGATGGCTGTGCTGTTGCACTCTGTACAACCCCTGCTCAACTGTGCCTGCTTCACCCACACCCTACTCACATGACTGACCTTCCACATACTTGTCCCAGGTCAGAACATCTCCACTAAGATAGCTTATCAAAGGGGTGTTGAGGGGCATGTCCCCCGCTGCTGGTTTCCCTGATAACCAAGAGCCAATCTCACATCAATTCCCCTGATAACTGGAACCCCCCTCCCCATTTTCCCCAGTGGCAGAGACGGCTGCCACATCCCGCCTGCTATCTACCACACAAGGTGGTGTGTCACTCCAGGACCTTGCTTCACACATGTAAGAACCCCCATCCATTAAACCACTGACGTCTCTGTTGCTGACTCCGGGCTTTTTTCTTCATTCCTGAGATTGGGCAAGTACAGGGCTTTCAGGCCTGCAGGGTGCAGCCCAACCGTCAGCAAAAGATAAAAATGGTGGAAAAGGAAAAAAAGATGAAGAAAGAAAGTGTGCCATGGACCCACTTCTATCATGAGACTTCTTTGCTTGCAAACTTTACAGAGCATCTTTCCCTTTTTTATTATGTCCTCGTCTCTGTTTTCTAGTATCCAGATCTTAGCAGTCCTCCCAAGAGCTCTATCCATATCCATCCCGCCTCCCCCACCCCATGCCTCTGTCCATGTGGATTTCTCTGAATCCCTTTCGATTCAATTAATTAATTTTGTCTTCATATTTCATTTATGGTTGCAAATGAGAACAGCTTAATACCCTAAACAAACTGGGTTATATTTCAGTATTCCTGCACAGATTGTGTCTCGACTATTAAGTCAATTCAATTGCTGATTCAAAGAAAACCTACTGAACAAGGAGACAGAGTGAGAGTGAGAGAAAGCAAAGAGACAGAAAGAAAAAAACAGACCCACAAAGAGAAAGAGAACAAAACAGGCAGAGACAAAAAGTTTCTAGGAGAAACAATTTTATAAAGATACAAAAAAAGAGGGTTAAGTCCCAATACCTGCCTCCTCTGCAGACTATATCACAAATTGCCTATGCCCGCACAAGAACACTCTTTCACCACCGGGTGTATCCAACACACAGTGCATTAGGAAGATTCACTAGAAAGTGAAGAAATTCTGAATGTGTCCTTCCTCAGGTTGCTTGCCTAGCCTACTGTTAGCTCATAACAAATGATCCACACACTATATTGTCTGAAACCTGATGCAAAAGCTCAGACATCCTTTGAAAAGTCTAAAGGCTACAGATGTATTTACATATGTACATTCATACGTTATAAAGTGATCACCAAAACCAGGAAGGAAGAAGAATTGCTGCAGAGAAGAAGAACCAAGTCTGACTCCATGTTGGAACTGTTTCTTTGACTTGCTTTTTGTTGCTGTTATAATCATATATAGTGGCCTGCCTCAAAGGACCCTGCCACTCTGTTAAACTGTCTTTATTCAGTTCATAGAAAGATAATCTGACCCTGCCCACTTGCAAATGACTGCCAAAAGAAACAACAGGGAGTGAAAGAGAGAGAGAGAGAAGAGATTAACACACCCCTTCCAAAGGCTGGCCCTTCCCACAGATGTTTTGCAAGACTGAAGACCCTTTTTACTTTACTTCCTCACTGCCTCTCCCACTCTATATTCTGCCTTTTGACTTTAGTTCCTTATTGCTTCTCTCTCTGGTTCCATAAAAGAACCCGAGATCCAGACCCCAACAAGACAGTTATTTTGAGACATAGTCTGCCATCTTCTCTGTCAGCCAGCTTTCCAAATAAAGTTGTATTCCTTGTCTTCAACATCTCATCTCTCGGATTCACTGGCTTGTTGTTCAGTGAGCAGAGTACTTGAACTCAGTAACAAAATCACCTGGACCCAAAAGCCACTTTATCAGTTCAGTTCAGTTGCTCAGTCATGCCTGATCCTTTGTGACCCCATGGAATGCAGCACGCCAGGCTTCCCTGTCCTTCACCAACTCCCAGAGCTTGCTCAAACTCAACTCCATCGAGTCAGTGATGCCATCCAACCACCTCATCCTCTGTCATCCCCTTCTCCTGCCTTCAATCTTTCCCAGCATCAAGGTCTTTTCCAATGAGTCAGTTCTTCGCGTTAGATGGCCAAAGTTTGGAGCTTCAGCTTCAGCATCAGTCCTTCCAATGAATATTCAGGACTGATTTCCTTTAGGATTGACTGGTTTGATCTCCTTACTGTCCAAGGAACTCTCAAGAGTCTTCTCCAACACCACAGTTCAGAAGCATCAATTCTTCCATGCTCAGCTTTTTTTATGGTCCAACTCTCATATCCATACATGACTACTGGAAAAAATCATAGCTTTGTCGGCAAAGTAATGTCTCTGCTTTTTAATATGCTGTCTAGGTTTGTCATAGCTTTTCTTCCAAGGAGAAAGCATCTTTTAATATCATGGCTGCAGTCTGTGGGGTCGCACAGAGTCGGACACGACTGAAGCGACTTAGCAGCAGCAGCAGCAGCAGCAGCAGTCACCATCTGCAGTGATTTTTGGAGCCCAAGAAAATAAAGACTGCCACTGTTACTCTCCCTTTTATTCTGCCCTTTAGCCACTTTATGATCTGCCATAAATTTCTCAATTTTAAAAATATTATCAGATTCTATGGAATAATACTATTTTTATTAAACAAATCATTAGCAGTTAATAAAAGTACCAACGTTATACAGATAAAGAAGGGACAGTGCTTTTAGCTTTGAAACATTCGAAACATTCTTATCAAGTAAGAGTTTCTAATGAAACACCTGCTGCAGAGAAGAAATAATTCTGACTCCATGCTGGGACTGTTTCTTTGAGTTGCCTTTCCTTGCAGTTATTATAATCATATTTAAGGCCTGTCTCAAAGAACCCTGCTACTCTGACTGTTAAGTGCCTTTGTTCAGCTCATAAAGAGATAATCTGACCCTGCCCATCTGTGAATGACTACAAAAAAGAAGAGACCAACACATTCCATTGATGCTTCTGAACTGTGGTTCTGGAGAAGACTCTTGAGAGTCCCTTGGACAGCAAGATCAAACCAGTCAATCCTAAAGAAAGTAAGTCCTGAATATTCACTGGAAGGAGTGATGCTGAAGCTGTAGCTCCAATACTTTGGCCACCTGATGCCAAGGGGTGACTCATTAGAAAAGACCCTGATGCTAGGAAAGATTGAAGGCAGGAGGAGAAGGGGACGACAGAGGATGAGATGGTTGGATGGCATCACTGACTCAATGAACATGAGTTTGAGCAAACTCCAGGAGATGGTGAAGGACCGGGAAGCCTGGTGTGCCGCAATCCATGGGGTCACAAAGAGTTGGACAGGATGAGAGATTGAACTGAACACACCCCTTCCAAAGGCTGGCCCTTCCCAGAGATGTTTTGCAAAGCTGAAGACCCTTTTTTACTTTACTTCCTCACTGCCTCTGCCTCTCGATTCTGCCTTTTGACTTTAGTTCCTCATTGCTTCTCCCTTTGGTTCTATAAAGGAACCTGACATTCAGGCCCTGACAAGATGGTTATTTTGAGACATCAGTCTGCAATCTTCTCTGTCAGCCAGCTTTCCAAATAAAGTCATATTCCTTGCCTCAGCAGCTTGTCTCTAAGATTCAATGGCCTTGCATGCAGTGAACAGAGTGAGCTCGAACTTGGTAACACACCTTCTTGAGACAAGACTAGCCTCTATACTAGATTCCCAGAGTCAAGATTACCTGAAGCCGTTTTTGTTGGGTCCTTGGAAACTTCTGCATTATTTCAGTTAATTCTGGTATTATAGCTCACACTTTCCCCAAAGTTGACACTTCCTGGGTAGTGTGGAAGGTTTACATAACAAAAAAGATTACTGAATGCTACATTAGATCACCCTGGCTTCTAGCTATCTTTTAAAATGTAAAAGAATGGAAGAGGAGGCCTGTCAGTTTTTCTGTCATTCCTACTTTCAAAAGGGAAGATTTATGGGAGGAAGCCAATATACATCACTTATATAGGATTTCTGTCTGCATCTTTGCAACTATGTACAGTAAGAAGCCAATTAAAATCCAAAGCTTTCCTTTCCCAACATACCCAAAACAGCATCCAACTTCTCTACATCTGTAACCTTTTTCCACAGCATCAATGAACCCTTGCTTCCAGGCTTCCCTCACTCACAACCCTCCTAAGTGGAGACCACCATTCCCTCACCTTTCTGCAGGAAGATGAGAGACACCTACCTCATTTTTCTGCACCTCCATCACTTTTTCAAGTCAAGAAGTTTTGTCTGTACCCATTGTGTTAATGGTCTCTAAGTCCTCATCACAAGAGTCTCCCTTCTGTTCTAATATATATAACTCCTCTAAAAACATGTATTTTCCCCCATCCTTGCTTTTTCTATTTCACCATGTTTTTCTTTGTGTAGGCAACCTCAAATTCACTGGTGGTTAAGGCTGGCATAAGTAACTACACAAACTACTAACAATAAGACTTCTAATACAACAGATCAGTGAATAAAACAAAAAAAGCAGCAGACTCACAGATGCAGAGAACAAATTAGTGGTTACCAGTGAGGGTAGGGAGGGTGAACAACACAGGAGTTGGGGAGTGGGAGGTACAAACTACTGGGTGTAAGGTAGGCTCAAGGATGTGTTGTACAATATGAGGGCTGTAGCCAATATTTTGTAATAACTGCAAACGCAAAGTAACCTTTAAAAATTGTATTAAAATTTGAAATGCAAAAAAGAAAAAGGGAATATCCTACCTAGAAACTATGACTTGATTTAAAAAAAAAAGATTTCTCAAGACATACATAAATCTTCAGCTCTAAACAAAATCACCTAGGTATCCCACAGACATGTCAAAATCAACATTTATAAACTGGAACTCTTAAAAAAAAAAAGGAACTTTTTCCTCTCCACCCTGCTGTACAGATTCTGTTTTCCGTTGTCCAAATTGGAAGCCTCAATACATGCCTCTCTAGTAGGATCCATATATAATCAGGCACTAGCTCCTGTTCATTACATAACCAACACATAGCTGACTCTGCATCCCTGCTGCCTTCATTTTGGCCCTCACCACCTAACACCTGAGTTACCTCAGTAGTCTCCTATGGGTCCCCCCACACACGGTCCGTTTCCATATGGCCACCAGTTATCATTCTAAAACAGATCAATCATGTCCTACTTCAAAACCACTTAAGGTCTTGACAAGTTTCACCCCAATACTATTGCACCCACCCTTAATCCACACACTAGCCCCCATCCAAGAAGTACTCACCATTCTCTACCATGTGTTAAATTTGAGAGTCTGACTCACATTCCCTGGCCTGAAATATTTTTCCCATTTGCACTCTTCGATGTTCAGTGCAAGTGTTGTGGCTTCTCCCTCTGGTTCCATGGCACTTGTTCTATCATTTCCTACCACACGCACCATAATCTACAGCAATTATTCATTATGCTGTCCCTTCCCACTTAGTACTGAGGATAAAAGTTACTTATTTCCTAAATCCAGCAACAGATTTGGCACACAGCAGGCACTCAGTGTTTGCAAACTGAATTAATTAACATGCAGATGGCCAACAACCGCACTCTAATTCAAAAGCAAACAAAATTGAATTTTTTTTCTCCTTCAAAGAGATAACACAGAAAATCATACTAAAAAATCAGATGTACTTGAATTAATTTTCATGAGGCACAAAGAATTTAATTTAAAATCTATATTACAAATTCTTCATCAATGAAACCACCACCAATAACAGTAAGCATTTTTATAACATTCGGTTATTCAACACATATTTTTTGGAGTATTTTTGTGCCAGTCACTCTGGTGGATACTGGAAACCTTTTATAGATGCTGGTAGCTCATTCATTCCAAAATGTCAAAATATTCTCCTATAAATTATCTCACTTAGTTTCCCACGAGGGAGGCAGAACGGTTATTTTAACCCCCAATTGACAGGATAAGAAACTGAGATCAGGTAGTTTATGTGGTTTGACCAGGGTCAAAGCCAGTAAGACAGAGATGCAGAACAAACACAGTTACCTTCTAAACCCAGGTTCACTGCTTCCTCCACATTAAATTTGTAAACTTGCCCTAACACTCTTATTCTCTCTGAAGAAGGGATGAAAAGTTAACTTTAGTCTTGGTCTTAAAAGTAAAAGTGTAGAGAAATGAAGTTACATGTGCACAGTCAAGGGTTAAAACTAACCTGTTCTCCTTGCACACGGTCACTTTGTCTCCTTCTGGTATCAGCTTCTTCTGTTCTATCACACCATAGCTTTCTCGACAAATCTATATTTAAGGAGGAATAAAGAAATGTTTCAATTTTGTTGAGTGCTTATCTTTCTAGACCCCAAATGACTGAGAAGCCGTAGGAACAACTGTATCTTAATTACTATTTACATTACCACAGAAGATTCTTGGGAGGAGAAAGAATCAGAGAACATCAGCACTTTATAGGATAGTTTTAAGATACGGAGTTGCCAATAAATGCAATCAAAGAGAAAATATGAACTCTAGAAAATAAATTATATGTATAGGAGTAAAGGGGCTTCCCTGGTGGCTCAGTGGTTAAGAATCCACTTGCCAGTGCAGGAGACATGGGTTCAATCCCTGGGTTAGGAAGATCTCCTGGAGAAGGAAATGGCAACCCACTCCAGCATTCTTGCCTGGGAAATCCCGTGGACAGAGAAGCCTGGAGGGCACAGTCCACGGGGTCGCAAAGAGTTGGACATGACTTAGCGACTAAACAGCAGCAGCAAACAACAACATAGGAGTAAACAGGAATAATGCTTCAATAATTTTCTTAAGTGTCTAGATTAATCATTCATTCATTTATTTATTCAACACATTTACTGAGCTCCAGTAATATTGAGGACACTTTGACTATCATATGATCCACCAATTCCATTTCTGAGTATATATCTAAAAAGAACAAAAATACTAATTCAAAAAGATACATGCACCCCAATGTTCAAAGCAACACTATTTACAACAGCCAAGGTATGGACACAATCTAAGTGTCCATCAACAGATGAATGGATAAAGATGAATGGCTTATGTACACAATGGAATACTACTCAGTCATAAAAAAGAAGGAAACTGTGCCATTTGCAGCAACATGGATGGACTTGAAGGGTATTATGCTAAGTGAAATAAGTCAGACCAAGAAAGACAAGTACTGTATGATGTCACTTATAGGTAGACTCTAAAAGATACAACAAACTAGTGAATATAACAAAAAAGAAGCAGACTCACAGATTTAGAGAATAAACTAGTGGTTACCACTGGGGAAAGGGAAGAAGGGAGGAACAATATAGGGATAGAGGATTAAGACACAAGCTATTAGGTATAAAATAAGCTATAAAAATATATTGTACCACACAGGAAATATAGAAAATATTTTATAATAACTATAAATGGAGTTAAACCTTTAAAAATTGTGAATCACTGTACTGTACACTTGTAACTAATATTCTACAACAACTATACATTGATGAAAAAAAGATACTATGACTAAAATAGTTTGGTTCAGAGTAGTCTCTGAATTTGTTCTTTGATTTTGAGAAAAATTATGCTAATTATGATTTGTAAACATGATAAAAGAGACAGCTACAGTCGTAAGTAAAGAAATCCTTACCGTGAAGTTGAGACAGAAAGTCTCCTCAATATCTTCCCCAGGGTAATCTAACAGTTCTTGAAGACTCCTAATCAGTGTGACAGAGAAAAGAAAAGAGGTAAATCACACATGGCAATAGTGTTTCTATCCCAGTCACATGTCCAGATTATTTGCAAGGAACGCTACAAAAGAAGATTTTTGAATGAACATAAATCTAGACTGAAAGTCATGTTAACCATATTTTGAAAAAAATGTCTTACAAGCAGTTGACTTGTAAGATGCTCATTAATTGTTCTCTGTTCCTTCTGACAAATCTTACTGAATTTATGAAGAAAATCAGACAGCTTTGTATCTGACATGCTTGTGTTAACCCTAGTATACTTTGGAAGTACATAAGTGAGGAGATGATCCTGCAGTGGTCCTACAGATTGGCTTTATCCATATGCATTAGAAGGATAATCCTCCCATCATAAAAAACAAGCTTCAAAGTCACTGTGTCCACTTAGGAATCTAGTCTTACTTGTTAATGCAAGGGGTTCTGTGTGCAAAGAACGCTATTACCAGCCACATTAAAGAACACTGAAACCTGTTTATGCCAACAATGGTCATATCACCACTGTCACGAGAATACATTGTTATAACTAGACTTCATTCACACTTCTTCAGTGAGCTCAGAGTCTGGCAATTCCGTAACGAGTTGCCCAGAAAGAAAATTTTTCATGCAGAATTTAAATCTTTTTTCACTTAACCAGCCAAGATCATTACTTGAAATATATCATTCTCAGCCAGGTTGGCAAAGAAAACAGCACACATTTCTGTCACTTTCAGTTACCAAAAAAGTAACCCTGCCTGGTCTCCTCTGCCATTTTTTAATATTTCTTCTAAATTTTCTTTACCTCTCTCTGTGCCTCGCTCCCCTGCCCCACGTCCTCTGTGATTTCTCTGTATTGGTGTCCTATACTGGTGGTGTGACCATCTCATTTCCAGAGAGCACCTCAGAGACTACCCTTTCTCTATCTCCATCTTAAAATCAGTATTCTTTCTCTATAAAAAAAAAAGTGATGTTACCTCCTGCTGAAGTCAAAAGAACTGTACTGTTTACACAAAGCCAAGGATATGGTATCTTTTTATATATTAAATTTCACCTTATGCTACCTACAATCAATACACAGAAACTCAGAATAAAAGGAGTTTTTTAGAGATAGAAAGAAAATGACTAAAAACATGTCTCATGGAAAATAGTATGGGGGTTCCTCAAAAGGCTAAACATAGAGTTACCATTTGACCTAGCAATTCTACTCCTAGGTACATACTCAAGAGAAATGAAAACTTATGTCTACACAAAAAGTATGTAAAAATATCCATAACAGCACTATTGGTAACAGTCAAAATGTAGAAACAAGCCAAATGCCCATCAGCTGATGAATGGATAGACAAAATGTGGTATATCCATACAACGAAATATGATTTGACAATAAAAAGAAATGAAACACTGATACAAGTTACAACTCAGATGAACCTTGAAAACATGCTGTGTGAAAGAAGCCAGACACCAAAACCCACATATTGTATGATTCCATTTATGTGAAATATCCAGAAGAGGCATGTCTACAGAGACAAAAAGTAGATTAATGGTTGCCTAGGGCTTCAGTGGCACCCCACTCCAGTACTCTTGCCTGGAGAATCCCATGGACGGAGGAGCCTGGTAGGCTACAGTCCATGCGGTCGCTAGGAGTCGGACACGACTGAGTGACTTCACTTTCACTTTTCCCATTCATGTACTGGGCAAGGAAATGGCAACCCACTCCAGTATTCTTGCCTGGAGAATCCCAGGGATGGCGGAGCCTGGTGGGCTGCTGTCTATGGGGTCGCATAGAGTCGGACACGACTGAAGCGACTTAGCAGCAGCAGGGCTTGGGGGATGAAGAAGTTGGGAATGTCAACTAAAGAATACCAGGTTTCTTTTCCAGGTGATGAAAACATCCTAAAATTGATGGAGTAAAAGCTGCACAACTCTGTGGATGCACTAAGTCACTGAATTATATACTCTAACTGGGTGAATTGTGCGGAATGCAAATTATATCCCAATTAAACTACTTTCTAAAAAAGGCTCCATGAGATAACAGAAAAAATACACTGGTCTCTGCCCCCAGTTCCTTAGCACAGAGCTCCCCAAATCCTTGTAAATTCCTCTGGGATGAGGGCACTAGAAACCCTTAACCTGTGGGATCCAACTCTATCTCCAGGTAGACGGTGTCAGAACTGAGATAAGTTGTAGGACGCCCAGCTGGCATCATGCAGAATTACTTGGCCATGTGAGCAAGAACCTCACACACATTTGGTGATCAGAAGTGCAGCACATGCAGTCATAATGTGAAAGTCAAGGAGACACAGAAAAGAGAAATACAAAAGGATGGGGAATCCTGTAACTTTTTTTAAAAAAATACAGGCTCTCTTTCCAACACTTTCTCCCCTGTTATTTATGGACCATGACAAATCTCAAAGTCCTTATATTTTGTTCAAGATAAGAAAAGCAGAGATTGTTTGGATTCCTGGGCAGCTATGACTTCCCTTGTACTTTTTCTCCTTCTGTCCCTAGAGTGACCCAGGCATTGTTTCAAGCCAGCAGCTGTGGACCCCCATCTTAAGACAAAGCATACACAGCACAATCGAATGAGAAACTCTAACTTATACACATGGTGTTTTCAACCTTTAATCTCAGTGCCAAGAGCAGTTTTCCACGCCAGGCTCCCGTCTTTCAGCTCTGTACCTTCCTTCCGTGGGTGACAACTCTTTCAAGTCTTCCAGGCCGGGCTTCACGTTCAGTAGCTTCTTATAGAGAGCCAGCGGGAAGTGCAGGTCCACCACAGTGGAGTTGTAGATGGCGAGTCCGCAGGTTATGCCAATCAAGTGAAACCAGTTGTGCTCTACGAAACACTTTCAGCACATGCCCAAATATGTTAAAAAGAAAAGCAGTGTTTGCACCCTCAAAACCATCTGTGATTTACCTTAAAATATTTTCAGAATGAAAGAATAAAGATCTATAATATTGTTACCTTCTGAAACAGAGAAATATCCCTAACAAAAGTTCAACTGTGTATGTTTGTGAATGATATAAAAGAAGTAAAAAAAAAAAAAAGATGCCCCTAGAAATTACTAGAATACTGTTACAATATTAATATATGCCCATTGTTTAACATAAACACAAGCACAAATACCGAGTAATGATCTGTTTTATAATAGTGATTTTTATCAGAGGTGGATGAGAACTGCAATATTTAGAATGAAGTATTTAAAAAAAAAGTTCAACTGTCCCCCAAAGATGCAATGTAGACAAAGTTACGCATTTACAGCTCACCTACAATACAGAGAACAGCTTATCTTCATTTAGAGCACTGCTGTCCAATAGAACTTCCTGCAGTGATGGAAACATTCTATTCTGTTCTGTCCCAGATGTCAGCCACTATGTGTGTCTACTGAGCACCTGAATGGTGGTTAGTACAACTGAGGGAATGTGAAATGCTCCAGGCAAGAATACTGGAGTAGGTTGCCATTCCCTTCTCCTGGGGATCTTCCCAACCCAGGAATCGAACCCAGGTCTCCTGCATTGCAGGTGGATTCTTTACCATCTGAGACACCAGGGAAGTGCAAGTATTATTTAATTTTAACTAAATAAAATTGAAATTTAAATAGCCACAAGAGGCTAATGGCTACTTTTCAGGACAATGCAGATATAGGGAGAGAAGTCTGGTAGAAAAAGAAATAAACTATAGTCTGCTTGAAATGAGAATGCCTTTTAAAACTTAGCTCTCGTACTGCATTTTCAAAAATAAAGTGTATGTGTATATCTGTATGGGTATCCATACACATACTATCGCTGTTATTAAAATAAGATATATTTGACAATTACTTTTTATATGTCATAAAACCAATTTCTTTATCATACTCTTTTTACCCTTCGAGGATTTACAAAGCTTGAGCTTACCTACTAGAAATGGAAATGGGACTGATGGGCAACAAAACGCAACTATGAGGTCTTGGCCACAGGCAAAACATAGACTGCATCCACTCTTTATACACATTAAATGATTATCTTTGTTATAGCCCCCCTTTGCAAATGTCAGAAGGCTAGGGACTGGTCTGACAACAAAAAGGAAGTTTAGTTCAATCTAACTGTTGAATGATAACATTACTAACTTACCGTATCTGAAAACCACAAGAGATTTGAATCCTGGTAGTAGGTAAACATTCCATAGATGGGATTCAACAATTCTTTTAACAGTAAAAGAAAGAACTCCTTTGTGACGCCACCTGCATCCACTGCTTCTTCACCATCAAAAATGACCTTAAAATAATGAAAGTAGAATTAGTACTTCAGGGAAATCATTGTCATTTTACGGTTTTGGGATTTTTTTGCAAATTCTTTCTAAAGTCAGGACAAAGAAAGGAAGATGTAACAGAATACACTGCTGCAATGAAACTGCAAAGTGTATCTGTTGATTATTAACAAGACACTTACAATCACACAAAATTTTACTGGGTACTTCAAGGGATATAGACAAAATCAGAAGTTTACCAGATGTCCACAGAAAGTTTACCATTAATTTGGGGCAGAGAGGCAAATGTTAAAAAAAAAAAAAAAACAATTCAAGAATATATTTTCAAAGAGTCAGATACACTGAGAGGCAAATGTTCTGGCACACAGAGAAAAGCAATGACTAACCTGAGTAAAGACAGAAATCTCTCTCAGTAGGGGTCTTAAACTAACTGATGAATATGAAAGGGAAGAGAGTAGTTCAAGCAGACACATCTGTGAGGGGCTATAAAGAGACCTATCACAGATCTGTATGGAGCACGCTAGACCCAACCACAGTAACAACTACAGCAAACCAAAGGACGAGATTTATTAAGAGTTTTCTACATGCCAGCCACTTAAATTCTATTAACCTAATCCTCAGAATAGTCTTACACACAGAAATTACTATTATCATCCCCACTTTACTGGAAGGGCTCAGGCACAGAGCTAAAAATAAAAAGCACTTAAAAAAAGCTTATCCTGGCAAATTCCTTGGTGGTCCAGTGGTTAAGACTCTGCACTTCCACTGCAGGGGGCACAGGTTTGATCCCAGATCAGGGAACTAAGATCCCACATGCCACATAGTGCGGCTAAAAAAAAAAAGAAAGAAAGAAAAATTATCCTGAATACTGTGCTCAAGATTGCCTAGAGCAGGAGGAGAGTAAAGGGCTCCGATTATATGGATGCCAGCAGAAGACTTAACTCAGACATGCTACCAAGCAAAAAGAGTCTCATCTGAATTAGTGATTGAAAACAGGGGGCAAAGAGAGCACCTTCTGTTTGCAATATCAAAAATCTATCCCAGTAGTTCTAGGGAGAACTCCCAGGCAGACTGATGGGACTGATGCTACCCACTGAAATTCTGAAAAGGATGACAGTATCATGGATACCATCAGTTTCTTGTCTATCACATCTCAGAAATGGAGTTTACAACAGGATTGGAAACAGTTAGGAAAGTCTTCTGAAGGGAAAGGTAAATGATCTAAAACTTCAATAATTCACTAAGTATTTACTGACCAGCTGCTGTGTTCCAAGCATTGTGCTAAGCCCCAAGAATAGAGTAAGTGGTAACACAAACATGCATAGTTTATGAGGAAAGACAATTTTTTAATCATTTCAGAGTACTAAAAAGGGCCTATCAGAACAGACGACCAGCTGCCCAGAAAATTTCACTACTTTTCTGTTTTCTTTTTTACCTTCTTTCTCTTAAATTTTTGACATCCAAAGACTTCCTAGATGCTGGCTTGGTAGTTTTACCTAATTGAAGCTTTAGCAGTGCTACTGTTTGCGTGGTTTTGGTAGAGTGGGAACAGGTACACGGAAAAGAGCGGACAAAGAAGGCCCTATAGTCCCTCAAATAATCCACTGGCATTTTTATCTGATGTCATGTTGAGATGGTCTGTTTGGTGACTGGACAGAAGGAGGTGAGTAAATTCTTGTAAAATGAATGAAAGAAATAATGAATGGCTGTACTCCATGATTTTAATAAGATCTTTGCTGCTTCATCTGATGCTGTTTAAAGAAACCCAGGAAGGTTATTTAGATAAATATACTGAAGGGCTCACTTTGAGAGGCTTTTTCAAATCAATATCAGAATGAATGCTCAGCTCTCTTAGGGCATCTCCAACAAGGTTGCTCCTGCGAACATGAAGGACCAGGAAGGGGCTTCTGGCCAGCAGAGGCTCCAAGGTGAGCAGCATGAAGACGTTCTGCAGATTGGCCCCATTGACCGCCACCTGGAACAGCACACCCAAGAACACAGTTATCACCTGAGAGCGCATCTGTGAGTGGAGATGGCTGTCAGCCGTGCCTTTGGACCAGGGGTGGGTACAGGGAAGGGCAGACAGGCTGTATCTCCACCTTGTTCTTTATTTTCCTCCTAACTCTTCCAATAGATTTTCTCAGTCATGTTTACAAAACACACAAATCTTTCTAATATGAACCCAAAGAGATTAACTGAAACACTTTATGAACCATATGATCCATAACTCATTCCAGGAAAATGATTTGGACTAAGCGGATTAAGACTGAAATAATATCTTAGTAGAAGAAAGTGACGATGGAGAGTGGGTAGAAATGGTGACTTTCGAAGTAGCAGGTAAAGAAACCCAATAACCACTTGCTAAACAGCTTTAGTTCTTTGAAAAATGTCCATTTTCTCTGGAAAAGCTTTAAATTGTCAATATGATGGATATATCACTGTGAAAACAGATATATATAGAGAGATTAATAAGAGCTAGAGACAGAGTCAGAAAGATGGGGAGGGGGAGAGAGATGAATGAAGTTACATATCCACCAGCAGTAGGAATGGAAAGGTTTGGATTGCTAGTTCACAAACATCTTTGCAGGCTTGCCAAAACCAATTATATTTTACAATAAAAACATGTGTTTAAATTAAACAAATCTCTATAATTTAAGTTTTGGCTCAATAAAGACTTGCCAAGCTCCTTTTAATAATGTATCAAGGGTCAGCAAACAATGGCCCACTGACTGAATCCAGCCTGCTGCCTGTTTTTATACAGCTCTTGAGCTACCAATAGTTTTAACATTTTTAAATGGTTAAACAAAAATCAAAAAAAGAATATATTTCACACATGTGAAAAGTATGCAAAATTCAAATTTTGTGCTACAGCAGTTTTATACTTGAGACCATATGGCCCACAAAGGTAAATATTTATTATACAACATTTTATGAAGACACCTGTCAACCCTCAGTTTATGAAATGTCCCTTCACTTGTATTTGCTTTATTCAATAGAGAATTGCTGACAATTTTTCTATAGGTTCTAAAAGTTATACTACAACTTTACCCAAATGAACTTTATCCTATTAGGAAAAAGTTACAACTTAATGTATAAGATGAAAGAAACCCATAACAGGAAAAAATAATTTTTAAAATAAGTTACCTGCATCTGCAGTTCAGCATCAGTTTGTAACATTTTGGTCTTGGCTTGGGCATCAAAGATAAAAGGGTAGGAACAAAGCGTTACAGCATCCTAGAATGAAACCCATTATCGGCAATATTATAGCATTCCACAGAGAATACTGCTGGAAAAATACATTAATAAATTTTAAAGTATCATTTACCTGCATTATAGATGGCCGAGCCTTCTGTGTAAAGAAAAATAAAGTCTCTTAGTTGAAGTACAAAACTTGAACTTTTTATCCCCTACAAAATAACATAACAAATAACAAAATAGATAACCTATCTATTTGGCCATGGAACTAACACCATATTTAAACAGCTGACTGGAGTTATGATGGCATAGACCAGTTGTTTTGATAAATACAGACTGAGAAAAACATTAAAAACAACTTTAAAAAAATTTAAAGGAACTTTACAAAAACACCATTTCACTAACTCCATAATTTACAGCATTAATAGAATTTTCGTTTATAAAGAATCTAATACCGAAACAGGAGCTTTACAACCATGACTTCAGGGGTTAATCTTGTTAGGTAAAGTGGATAATGCATAATGCAAACTTCATTTGTCAGCATGTTAAGTCTACCTCTTACACACATACACACAGTTATTCTTGGGAGAAATCAAATATTTAGAAAGTTGTCCCTGGCTTGGCCTACAGAAGATATTCCATCAATATGTAAATGAAATCTGAATAAACTTTTAAGGAAGGGGTAACAGATAAGCATACTGCATTTTATTGCTCTTCACTTTATTGCATTCCACAGATACTCTTTTTTTTTTTTTTTAATAAACTGAAGTTCTGTGGCAACGCTTAGTCTTATACCACTATCAGCACCATTTTCCCAGCAGCATTTCCTCCCCTTATGTCTCTGTGTCACATTTTGGTAATTCTCACAATATTTCATACTTTCTTATATCATTTGTTATGATGATCTGATTGGTGACCTTTGACACTACTACTGCAGAAAGATTACAACTTGCTGAAGGCCCAGATGATGGCTAGCATTCTTGTTTAGCAATACAGTATTTTTTAGTTAAGGTTTGTACATTGTTTTTCTAAACATAATACTATTGCACATTTAACAGAATACAGTATAAACATAACTTTTATATGCACTGGTTAACAAAAAAAATTGTGTGACTTGTTTTATTGCAATATTTGCTTTATTGTGGTGGTCTGGAACCAAACCCACAATATCCCCAAAGTATGCCTGCAAATAAAAACAACCACAAATATATCTAATAGGTAGGTTACAAACATATCTAAGAGGTACGTTAGTTTCACTTATCAAGAGAAAAAAGGAAATCTCTGCTCAAAGATTAAGCTAATGAATACTGTTTGCTACATAACCCAACAGAAGCAATCAAACAAAAAATCAACAGTAAGGATCACGTTGACCTGGAGCAATATTTCACAAACAGAAAACCATGGATTTATTCCCAGAAATCTGTGAGTGGTCTATGCATTTTTTAAATTGTGTTTT
This sequence comes from Giraffa tippelskirchi, assembly GCF_054371585.1. Classification (NCBI taxonomy): domain Eukaryota; kingdom Metazoa; phylum Chordata; class Mammalia; order Artiodactyla; family Giraffidae; genus Giraffa; species Giraffa tippelskirchi. The sequence continues at coordinate 74,708,288 of NC_137275.1, read as the reverse complement.
TTCTAAAAAAAGAAAAGAATGATATCCTAAACAAAATAAAAACACATTCTGAATGAACTCCTTATAATGATGTGTTGCCATATAATCTGCATTTATTTTAATGATTGCACTGGTGCCACAGTATACTGAATTGTCCAAGGAAAGGGAAAAAAGCAGTCTTCCTTTGTAAGTGATGCATTTGTGCCCAAGAAAAGGCCACAGCAGTCCTGACTCGCTGCATGTATGAAGGTTTAATAGCAGGTGAAAGGGCAAAAGAGAGTTGAGTCACCCCTGGGTGCACAGGACAAGCCACAGAACTCAAGTCCCCAGGCCTGGCAGCCTGAAGTCCTAATCACAACGCAAGAGGGGTCTCACTTCAGAAAGGCATTCTTGCTTATCACATTAAATCCATGAGGCTAATTTGTGTTTTATTGATTTTAGAGTTTTATTAGTATTTAATCTGTAAATCTGCTTTGGTTTTCTAATGTTTAAATGCTTTATAAATAATAAGGGTATATACACTTCCTTTTGTATTCATGTATATTTCAATGAAAGCACTGAAAAGAAATTAAAAAAAAAAAAAATCATCCTGTTTATCCTTTGAACAGGTTCCTTCTCTAGACTGAGAAACACTAATTAGAGAAAAGAGTCCAGTCCAGGGAGACAAGGTGTGGAGTCTTACATATAGAACCCAGGCTGACTTGATTCATTCTCATGCTGGCTTCTCTAATTACTCTGACTTTTGGAATTGAAACAACTAAAACACACACACCATAAAACAGCACTCTACAAAGTTATCCTGTACTCTAGATACCTACAAAAGGTACAAATATCCTGGAGAAGTGTGTGCCCATATTTAAAATGTTCTATCCTTCTCAGAAGAGATTTTATTCTAGGCATTATTCGTCTGTTCTCAAGACAAAAGAAAGATCTTTATCATGTGTGTTGTTCTATAAAGCAAAATAAAGTTTTGAACACTTCAAATAGATTTAATAGTGACCATAAAAACAGTTGTTGACTTTACAGCCTCCGAGTATACAGTGGGCCCTCCTTATCCACATGTCCCACGTCTGCAGATTATACCTAGCTCAGATGGAAAATGCTTGGGGAAGAATGACAATTCCAGAAGGTTCCAGCAAGCACAACCTGAATTTCTCACACACTGGCAACTATTTACATAGTATTCACACTGTATCAGGTATTATAAGTAATCGAGAGATGATTTAAAGTGCTTGGGAGGATGTGCTTAGGTTATATGCAACTAATGTATCATTTTATATGAGGGACTTGAGCATGGAGAGTTTTGATACGGGGGTGGGGACTCCTGGAACCAATCCCCCATGGATACGGAGGGACAACTGTACCTAGTAAATACTAGTATTTTTGTTGGTACAACGTAGTTATTTCAGACATCAATCAGCAGCTCTGTCTGTATTTCTTAGCTCTCTCCCACTCCAGTTCTCCAATTCTTTCCTACCATCTTCTCCCTGCAACCCCCATCACAAACCCTGAAAAAGCCCAGTTTTGGAGGTTAGGCTGATCTCCCTTCTGGAGGGCAGGGTTATCATGCTTTCAGCAGGGTACAATGGCTGGAAAGAAATTACTGTTGGGAACCAGAGACAAGGCAAGAGAGTTGGTGGTCCAGAAGACCCCCACTGCAGGGGAGGACTGAGGTGCTGGCTCTGTGGAAGGTGAACTAAGGGAAGGGTGTTCAGTCAAAAGCAGCAGCAGGCCTATATGAAAGTCTGTTTATGTGTCTACAATTTTATTTTTTTACAAGTCTGAGATTTTGTATTTAAAATAAAACTGTTTAATTTCACTGATTTTTATTTTGTAGATGCTGAATATTTTAGAAATGGTATTAGTACTGGCATTTCCAGATTACATGAACTAAATACTGAAACAGCAATATTATGATTCTGCTTCCTGACTGCTCTCCCTAACCTGGAAAGATGTATATGAACTGGTAAGATACGTGACCCTCTCCTGAGAGGCTACTTGGCCTGGGCCATTCATTCCCCAAAAAGTGAGTCTCCCAAACCTAAAACTAGCAAAGTACTACTGGTGGATCACATTTCAAGTGTTCCTGCTTGAAATGGGGTTGCACTGTTACCTTAAATCATTTTTCTTAAGTATATGAAATAGAAGCAATAAATAAATACATGATACAGAACTGGAGAGTTGGGGAACTGGGAATATCTGTTTATATTCCAAGTCAGTATTTCCTAAATGTGGCTGTGACTGGGGACACGGGTCACTGCATAAACACCTGTAGTGCCAGGGAGGGAACACGGGAGCCTCTGCCTTAGCGCCTGCCTGCCACCAGGTGTTCCTGTACCCTCAGTGGGCACGCCTGGCTCCCAGTACCACTGACGTGGAGGCAAATACAGCTGTGCACAATCCTGGTACCTGGAACCAAAACACGGCCCCATACAACACATACAGCCAATGTCATGTAGACTCTAGTCTTTATTTCTGAAGCATTTTCTTTGTATCACTGACTTTCTCACTTGTACTGCCCCACGGGAGCCCACAGCATCACTCATTCTGTGCTCTGTTTATTTGGTTTCCAAGTGTAGATGATGGCAGTTTATTAATTGACATAAATAAGCCACTACCATCTCTTCTTTAAAATAAACAAGTCAGTCACTTTAGAATGTTTCTTTTGTACACCACAGTTCTTTGCACACACATGTTGTGTCCCTCTGTAATTCCTTTTTCACTACACTAAGCACGTCACAGAGGCAGCCAGCATGTCCCATAGGTATCGCCATTCCCAGTGACTAGCAGGCATGGGATATACATTAGGTGCCCAAGACTGCTTACTGAGAAATAGCTACTAGGGCTTATGACCGGGCTTCCCTGGTAGCTCAGCTGGTAAAGAATCTGCCTGCAATTCAGGAGACCTAGGTTTGATCCCTGGGTTGGGAAGATCCCCTGGAGGAAGGCATGGCAACCCACTCCAGTATTCTTGCCTGGAGAATCCCCATGGACAGAGGAGCCTGGCAGGCTACAGTCTATGGAGTTGCACAGAGCTGACACGACTGAGCGACTAACACTTCACTTCAGGACTTTTGATGTGCCAGGCACTAAGTACTCAGCAAAGTAAGGCCTTTCCATGCTTTTTCCCATTTAATTCTCATACTATTGTTAGAATTCACATTTCTAAATGAGGATGCTAGGCTTACAGAAATTAAGGAACTTGTATAAGGTCACATAGGTAGTAGGCCTGAGCTGAGACTGAAAGCAGTTCTTTTTGACTACAGTAAAGCACATGCTCTGAACTGTAAACTATACTGCCTTGGCTACTACACCAAGCTAAAAAGTTTGACACATAAAAACTCATGTAGTGTGAGATGCACACACAGACACACAAACATGTACACACACAAGGTGAAATATTATTCAGTCATAAAAAAAGAAGGCAATCCTGCCATTTACAAAAATATGGGTGAAACTAAAGGACATTATGCTAACTGAAATAAGCCAGACAGAGAAAGATAAATACTGTATGGTATCATTTATATGTGGTATCTAAAAAAAAAAAAAAAAACCAATCTCATAGAAATAGAAGAAAAATGATGGTTGCTAGACGATGTGGGGAGAGAGGTGGGTGGGGGAGGAGATGGGGAAATGTAGGTCAAAGGGTACAATCATTTCAGTTACAACTAAGCTCTAAGGAACTAAAGTACGGCATAGCGACTACAGTTACACGGTATTATATACTGGAAACCTGACGAGAATACATCTTAAGCCTTCTTAAGACACACAGGAAAAAAGTTAACTCTGTGAGGTAATGGATGTGATAATTAACTTGATCTTTGTAATCATTTCACAATGTATATGTGCATCAAATCATCACACTGTACACTTCAAATATTTACAATTTTGTCTGTTAAGTATACCTCAATAAGGCTGGAGAAAATCCACTTATTGTTCATTACTATCATTTAAAAGTGTTTAAGCTCATAAATAAGCCTGTGAATATATGGTCAATCAAAAGGAGGCAAGATCACACAATGGGAAAAGGACAGTCTCTTCAATAAATGGTGTTAAGAAAACTGGATAGGCACGTACAAATGAACAAAAAGATCACTATCTTACTTACTTACTAATCATAAAAATTAGCTGAAAATGGATCAAAGTCTAGAATGTAAGAAACTCATAGATGAAAACATAGGTAGTAAGCAACTTGACATCAGTCTTGGCAGTGATGTTTTGGATCTGAATTCAAAAATCAAAGACAAAAAAAGCAAAAATAAATAAGGGAATTAGATCAAACTAAAAAGCTTCTGTACAGCAAAGGAAACCATCAACAAAGTGAAAAGGTAGCCTATAGAATGGGAGAGGTATTGGCAAACAATATGTCTTATAAGGTGTTAATGAAATATACAAAGAATTCATACAACTCAATACAAAAAAAAAAAAAAAACAATTAAACAATGGGCAGAGAACCTTAACATTTTTCCAAAGTTGACACACAGATGGCCAAGAGGCACATGCAAAGATACTCAACCTCATTAATGATCAGGAAAATGCAAATTAAAACCATACTGAGATATCACCTCACATCTGTCCAAATTGCTATTAACAAAAAATACTAGTTTGGGCAAGGATGTAGAGAAATGAGACTCCTCATGCATTGCTGACAGGAATTTAAACTAAAACTGGTACAGCCACTATGGAAAATTGTATGAAGGTTCCTCAAAAAATTAAAAATACAATTACCATATGATCCAGCTGTTCTACTTCTGGGTATTTATCCAAAGAATACCAAAAACACTAATTCAAAAAGATATATGTACCCCCATATTTAGAGCAGCCTTATTTACATTAGCCAAGATATGGAAACAACCTAAGTGTCCATAGATATATGGATGGAGAAAGAAGATGAGGTATACACGGTGGAATATTACTCATGTAACCAAGCATGATGTTATGGGGCCTTTCTAGAACAGACCCCTTCCACCATCCTCTGTTTTAGCTCCTTTCTGAAGTACGTAGATATCAGTACCTGGAGCACATTTCCTGAGCTGTGCAGCAGATACTAAAATCCCCACCAAATGCAAGAAATTACTACCTGACGCCCATGAGCACACAGCCCCCAGACGTTCTGGAGTCCGAGGATTGACAGTGACACTGCCCTCTTACCTCACCACCGACCAGGTTTGTACAGGGGCTGATTACATACCCTGCAACCCCCTTTCCTCCTGTGGCCATTAAAATGCTTTCCTGAAGCCCACTGGGGAGTTCAGGTGTTTTGAACACTAGCTGCCCTGGGTTCCTCGCTTGGCACTCTGCAATAAATGCTATATTTTCCTTCCCACAACCTGGTGTCAGAAATTGGCTTTACTGAGCGCACTAACAGTAACACTCAGACACAAAGAATGAATCTTGCCATTTCCAACAACTTGGATGGACCTTGAAGTGAGTCAGACAAGTGCCATACAATTTCACTTATATTTGGAAGTGAATATATTCCAAGATCTGCTTGGAATCTAAACAAGCAAAACCACAACAAACTCATAGATAAGAGACAGGTTAGGTGACTGCCAGAGGGAAGAAGGGATGGAGGGCGGGCAAAACGGGTGAAGAGGGTCAAAGGTACAGACTTTCAGTCATAAAACAAGTCACAGTAATATAATGTACAGCATGGTGACTGCAGATAGTAAAACAATACTGCTTATTTTAGTTGCTCAAGTTGCTAAGAGAGTAATTCTTAAAAGTTATCTAAGAAAAAAATTTGCAACTATATGTGGTGACAGACAGTAACTAGACTTACAGTGATCATCTCAGTGGGTATAAATATAAAGTCATTATGGTATACACTTGAAATAATATAATGTGACATGTCAATTATACCTCAAAAAATTAAAAAAACATAAATACATGAAAAAGCTTTAGCATTTTAGGTTAAAATCCAAGATATCAAGAAATTTAAACTTTAATTTCTAATAGTATTATATAACAGAAAAAATTCCACGGAAATCACAAAAGGTCAAGTTATTTTACCCAATTTTGTATCTTTCTGTAATAACCTTAATTACTGAAGAGGAGATGAGTAGCTGGTATTTAAGGCTTCTATTTGTTTATCAAATATTAAGAGAAAGGAACAATAAAAGAAAGTTATAAAAGTTGCTCACTTAAGTACTCCATTCAGAGACCACAGTCATGATAACCTATATTTTTAACACCAACAACTTCTTTTTTAGGGTGAAAGTAAATTAGAGCCCATTAGAATTCAGTAGCAAGTCACAGAAAGAGTAGATTGGAAGTCAGAACAATTGGCATTTAAGTTAACTGAGTTAATGGAAAAACTGTTTAGCTTCTCTGAGACTCCAATTTCTCACCTAGAAACAAAGCAGCTGGCTAAATAATTCATAAGACTTACTTCAGCTCTTAACATTTTATGAGTCAGTGAATATTTATTCATGAATTCATAAAACAGAGAAGTTTGTCTTCTTACAACTTCTAAATTAGCAGATGAAAACAGAGTTCATTGCTAGCTTCCATGTTAAATTTCCTACGTAAACCCATTTAGAAGATTTATCCACTTTTTTGAAAAGTATTTTGGCTTTTTAAGGTAATCAAAACCCTTATTAAAAAACTCAATAGTCTCCAGCATTGATTATCTGGTATTTGACAAAGAAATAAATAAAGAAACCTATTTAAATGACTTGCTTTTGGAAACCACTGCTGCTAAGTCGCTTCAGTCGTGTCCAACTCTGCGCGACCCCACAGACTGCAGCCCACCAGGCTCCACCGTCCCTGGGATTCTCCAGACAAGAATACTGGAGTGGGTTGCCATTTCCTTCTCCAGTGCATGAAAGTGAAAAGTGAAAGCAAAGTCGCTCAGTCGTGTCTGACTCTTAGTGACCCCATGGAATGCAGCCTACCAGGCTCCTCCATCCATGGGATTTTCCAGGCAAGAGTACTGGAGTGGGGTGCCATTGCCTTCTCACTACTGACCTCTAAAGGACTTCCCTGGTAGTTCAGTGGTAAGAATCCACCTGCCAATGTAGGAGACTCCGGTTCAATCCCTGGGTTAGGGAAGATCCCCCTGGTAAGGAAATGCAACCCACTCTAGTATTTTTGCCTGGGAAATCCCATGGACAGAGGAGCCTGGTGGGCTACAGTCCATGGGGTCAAAAAAAAAGAGTTGGACACAATTTAGTGACTAAACAACGACAACAACTGACCTCCAAAATCCCTGCAGGGTATAGGAAAATATTGCCTAAATGTCAGTGACGAAACTGTTAAATTGGCAAGGACACATCTCAAACGTGTCTGCTCTGCACAGCTTCACTAAATAACCATATTATCACTTTGTTTTCTGACATCACTCAAATTTATACATAATCCACAGATGGGTGATCCTAAAAAGCCTTGCATATATCCCAAGCCAGTCTACAAATAAACTGTAGAACCAACTCAAGTGTGGCAGGCAAACCCACAGTTGCAATGTAAGCGAGAACTAGGTCAGGGATATGTGACATTTTCACACACATAATCCCAAATCAGGCAGCCTATAGGGTTCAGGCAGCTGACATAAGATGATTCAAGCTGACTAGCTGTTAGATGAAGATAATAGCAAATGATCCTTTCCTCAATGTCAAAATCAAACTGCACTGGGGACTCTGGCATGTATAAGCCACATCTAAAGAGCCCCTATTGAACTCCAGCCAGATGGCACCATCTGGGAGACAGGTCATGCTGCCATGTCTTCCAGGTCTCAAGCAAGGCCAGAAATTCATTTTATGTTCCTTGACTTTTTAAATTGTGGTAAAAGACACAAAGTTTACCATCTTTACCGTGTTAGATTCATTAGTCTCAAATACATTTCCATTATTGTGCAATGAATCTCCAGAATTTTTTCATCCTGCAAAACTGAAAGTCCTAGAGATTATTATACTAAGTAAGCCACACAGAAAAAGACAAATATCACATGACTTCACTTACATGTGGAATCTAAAAATTGATACAAATGAACATATTTATAACACACACTCACAGACTTAGAAAACAAATTCATGGTTACCAAAGGGGGATGGTGGGGGAAGGATAAATTAGGAGTTTGAGATTAACATGTATACACCACTATATACAAAACAGACAACAAGGACCTACTGTAATAGCACAGGGAACTATACTCAATATTTTGTAATGCCCTATAAGGGAAAAGAATCTGAAAAGGAACATAAAGTTATAGATATAGAAAGATGAATCACTTTGCTGTGTACCTGAAACTAACACAATATTGTGAATCAACTATACTTCATTTTCTTAAAAAAAGTCTAAACTCATTAAAAAAAAAAACTCTCCAATTTCTCCTCACTAGACCCTGGCAACCACTTTTCTACTTTTTGTTTCTATAAGCTTGACTACTTTAGATATCTTGATTTTTTTTTAATGTTGGCAACTAATTAAAATTATGCCATTCGGGTGACTACCTATTTGTGACTGATTATGAGTACCTATGATTACTCAAAGTACGTCAGTGTTTTAAGAATGCAAAAGGCAGTCAATAAAGCACAGATGTGACATTAATATCAAAGTCAAGGACAAATTATAGAGCTCAGATGTTTTTTCTTGTCCTTGTGCTCTGAGAAAAAGAGTAAAGCTTTCAGATACACTTCACATTAATTCTTACCATGCCTGCTTGATGCAAGAACCACATGAGGTAGTCTTCCTGAATGTCCACAAGACTGGAAATCTCAGGAATGTAAAATGTATCATATTCCACATGTTTCACTTTAAGATTTACCTGACGAAGAACAAAACAAGGACAGCTTTGACCCAGGTGCCTGGAAAATGGCTTCCCACTGAACATGCAGGTAGATCATTTTATCCTACTATCTCTCCACCCCTTTCCCCTCTGGGTCTTCTCTATGCTTACCTTGTATAACTTCTCCAAGAGCTTGAGAGCTGCTGTAATATAATTGTTAAACAGTACAGGGATTAAAAATGTCTTTCTTCCTCTCAGCAGATAAACGACTGCACCTTTATAGAGGTTTACCAGTTTCGTGAAGTATTTCGGGCATACCTGAGACCACCAGTTATCTTTAGAAAAGAAAAGAAAGATATATTTCAACATGTGATCTTGATCAAGGATTTATGTCTTCTGTCTACTAACTAAAAACTGCTCCAGCTAGAAGATAAGCATTAGTCTAAAACACAGTTTCCCAAAACTGACTTTAAAAAGAATCCATTAAAGCATTTCTGGAGAGAGTGGTGGCTGCAGGAGAACCCTGGAGCGTTTTTATAAAGCTTCATCTGTTTTCCTCAAAGACTCAATCAGAAGGCTAATTTAAAACTTCAGTCTCAAGGACACATGTGGTCAAGATGCTCAGGCATATACTTTGGGCAGAAGCATCCACATATCCTTGTCCTTTCAGCCCCCTTCTCAGCCACCACCTAAGTCCTGTACCAGGGATGCAGAGGACCACACACCCCAGATGCAGCACCAATATGGCAATCAGTCCTTCCTTTCAAGTGGCATCATTAGTTGAAAAACTATATATTTCTGTTTCTTAACAAACAATACTTTCTCATGACCAGACAAGACTATACCACTGGTTTTTACTTTGTCAGAAACAAACTCAGTCACATTGACATACTTATAGGATGAAGTAATATAATGTCCAAGATTTTTCAAATGTATTCCAGAAAATATTAAAAGGTAGTGGTAGGGAGAATGGAGAAAACTAAAAGGGCAAAATATTGAATTTGTGTGATGGTTACTTGCAGTGTTCTCTCTTCTTTGAAGTATTCAATTTCTATGATTAGAATTTAAAAACAAATTAAATGCAAAACTGAAGTATTCTGATCGTTTTGTGCTATTCTCTCTGGGAAAATTAAAATAATAAATAATAATAAAATAATTTTTTTAAAAACTTAAAAGTCAGGTAATATTCCTTCAGAGATTGCCATCTCTATCTCACAGTCTACTAGAATACCTGAGAAAATATACCCCAAAGAGCTTGTGAGCTTAAAAAAAAATTAAGGACTAACATATTCATGATTATTTCTGTGTTTACATCTTCTACAAAGATGGGAGCAATACGGAAAAGACAGTATTCCATCCTGAGCGATACAGGTCTCTACTCGTGGGGAGACCACACTCAAGTAACAGCCTAGTCCATATGGAACACAGAAGTTACTGAGCTGCAGTGAACACCTAAAAAAAATTACCAGGAAAAAAAAAATAAATGAAAAGAAAAAGCCAGGTGATAGATTTTCTGCATTTGATTAATAAAAACATCTCAGGTGCTACTCCCATGAGAGACACTCTCCAATTCACTGAGGAACGGAAGGTTCTTATCTCAGCAAAGTGTCCGTAGCCTGCAAAAATCAGTGTGGACTCAACTGTCCTAAAAAAGAAAAACAAAACAAACATTTGGTAAGTCTCCACTAGGTCATTTTCTTCCTCTCCTTTTCTGGAGACCTGTGTATCACAACACAATGCTCATTTCACTCCCACCCCCTAAATTAATTATAAGAAAAAGAACAGATGGACACTAATATTTGAGACACTATTAACCACTAGCAAGCATAGGAGGGAAAAAAAATAAAGTCAAATAATCTAACTTTGTGAATATTTAAAAATCAAGTTAAGTCTGGCGTAAATTGTTTCAAATAACCTAAATAATGGTTCAATTTATTTAAACTGCAAATATGGCTTGAAATTAGAAATTAACAGCAAAGAAAGAAAAGTTTAAGTGTTAAGCACATTAAATGATAACAAATCTTGGATCTCAATCCAACAGGAGCCAATGGTCACACCAATAAAACATAAAGCAGAAACTTCCGGTACTGAGGGCAGCAAATTCACCTAAGACTTTGCTGGGGTTCGTATCCAGCCGCAGAATGGCCATAGCCAGGGGGATAGTCAATGTTATGTAATACTTGGAATCCTGGAGCAGGGGAAACTCTGGGAGTATTAAGTAGATTCTCATTGCTTCAACATCTGGTGGTGAACTCGATAACTGAGGAATCAGGCAACTTTCAAAGCTATTTAAGATCTGTATGAGAGAAAAGAGTAATGAGAAATTCAATCTAGTTACCTGATCTCTAAACTCATAAATTACTTGAGAGACTCTCAACTCTTATTCACTCAGTATGCACCAAGGACCATCTATGAGCCAGGTACCAGTCTAGGCAATCAGGATACATCAGTGAAAAGAAAAGCCAAAGGTCCCTGCCCTTGCCAACCTTATACTCTGGGAGGTGGGGATTTCCTTAGAAAAATTTAAGCTTAAATAGAAAAGTTAAAGTTAGGACAAAAAATTCCTAATGTGAGTATTTTACAGAGTTAACATTTATACAAGACTTTTGCCTTTTCATCTTACTCTTTTTTTTCCTCCTGAAAGTTGAATTATTTCAATGCAAAAATGCATTTTAAGCATGTACTTTATAGAAGTAAAAAAATACCTGTTCTAGAATCATGGAATGCTGCGAGTTCATCAGCTTCTCAAATAACACTCTAGTTGAGTTCAGATCAATTCCAGGGATTTTGGGACTTGTTTTAAAATGCTCATCAATTCTAATCAAAAAGAAAAAAAAAAAAAACATGTAATAAAAGAAAAACATAAAATAAAAAAATAAAATAAAAAAAAGAATGGCTGATTCATGTCGATGTATGGCAGAAGCTATTACAGTATTGTGAAGTAATTAGCCCCCAACTAAAATAAATAAATTTATAAAAATAAATAAATAAAATAAATAAATAAAAGAAAAACAAAGCAAACACTCTGATAGGGATGAATTATAAAGAGGTCAACATATAGTTTGCACATATTATCCAATTTAAATTTCACCTGGCAGACAAGATGAAAGAAAACATTAATTTGGGGAAACCCAACAGAATAAATCTCTCTGAATCCCTTTTTCAAGATGATCTTACAATTTAAGTCATTAAAGTATAAGGATCATCATCTTACTGTGAGACTCTCTTGAAATTTATAGGCAGAATGTTATTTTTCCTGATTAACTCTTGTATTTTTTCCTCTTTCTGTCACTGTGGTACATTGAACCAAAGGTAGATGCTGTGCCGAGGTGCAAAAAACATCCCTTGTGCAAAGTGGCCCACTCATCAACAAATACCAAGTTTAAAGAAAGTTTTTTTTTTTTTAATCGGATCTATAATAAATGCAAAGTTAGTGTATTGCTCAGTTAACATAAGGGATACAAGTACATTCACTCCAGGACAATTTTATCCTGAATATTCCTTGGACTGATGCTGAAGCTCCAATACTTTGGCCACCTGATGAGAACAGCCAACTCATCGAGAAAGACCCTGATGCTGGGAAAGACTGATGGAGGGAGGAGAAGGGGACGACAGAGGACAAGATGGTTGGATGGCATCACCAATTCAATGGACATGAGTTTGAGCAAGTTCTGGGAGATGGTGAAGGACAGGGCAGCCTGCCATACTGCAGGCCATGGGGTCGCAAAAAGTCAAACACGACTGAACAACTGTTTTTAACTTCCTAACAACTAATCATTTTTCTAAGTTTTAAATAAACTCTCAGCCTTTTAGAGACTTAAAGAATGTCTCTTAAATTTCCACTCTTAAACATACCACATCTACTAATTACAAAAGAAGTATTTGCAAAACAAACTTCCGCTTATGTGTAACAAACATATTCAGATAGTTTTAATATCATCTGATGGCAATATTACAATTTATAAAAACATAAGCAGAGTTCCTAATGTGAAAAAATTTTAATTATATAATTATATGCATTAGAACCTAAATGGTCAATCAAGAGGAGTTACTTGGGCTTTCTCTGTTGACTCTTTTGCACTGTTGTTCTAAAAATAAATTTGCCCAAAACATAGAAATTGTTTCTGATATCCCATATGCAGCCTTCCACATGCTTAGAAGTACCTTCTGCTATGCTGCTAAGAAAAATCAAAAGGCTTTATCTACATGTATTTATGCTTTGTTAAACTGGTCTTTGGGAATCCCCAGGTGGCTCAGTGGTAAAGAATCTGCCCGCCAATTCAGGAGACACAGGAGATGTGGGTTCGATCCCTGGGTGGGGAAGATGCCCTGGAGGAGGAAATGGCAACCCAGCAATCCACTCCAGTATGATTGCCTGGAAAATCTCATGGACAGAGGAGCCTGGCAGGCTACAGTCCATGGGGTCACAGAGTCAGACATGATACCACTCAGCGACTAACAAATTAAGGCTGGATAACCTAACAAACCTAACAAGAGCCATTCCCAACTTTCATAAAAATTGTCCTTCTTGAATAAGGTTTCTCAACCTTGGGATCGCTGACTTTTGGGGTTGTCAGATAATTCTTTGTTGGGTAGGTGGGACTGTGAGATGCTTAGCAGCACCCCTGGCCTTTGCCATCTAGATGCCAGTAGTATACTCTCCACCACAAAAACAACCAAAACATGTCAAGAGACATTGCTGAATGTCCCCTGGGAAACAAATCAGCCTGGTTGAGAATCACTGTTCTAAAAGACCAACATCAACACAAAATTTTTTCCCTGGAGGAAAAGGCTAAGTATTGATTCTGAAATTAGTTGGATGAGCTCATTTCAGTTGCCTTAATAATACCAATGACTTTGCAATCTTTAACTGTAACTGAACAGAGTTCCTGAAGCAACCTCTTACAACCCAGTTAGGGACAGAACTGGGGGTGGGGTGGGGGCTGCAACTGACACACAGAACTGAAGTCTAAGTCTTCGTGGGATTTCAGTAGCGTCACCACTGACAGAAAAAGGATGGAGAGAAGGTCGGGACTTGGGATCACCAAAGATCAAAACCCATGACAAGACCCTTCTGCAGCCACAATATCTGCAGATGGAGTAAGGCCTAGCAAGCAAACACTATTTACAACCTGGGAGTTTAGGCCAAATGCAATTTTCTGGTGGGCTGGGCTGGCCCTGAGTCCAAGGAGTTCCTGGAGCCTTCTTGGAACTTTTCCTAAATTCATTCTTTTTGAGAAAAGAAAAAAATCATGGGAAAGAAGTCAAACAAGGAGATTATTTAAAGAAATAAGAATTTAAGAACAGGATTGTCCACTTCCAGTTCAAGATGGCAGAGTAGAAGGACGTGTGCTCATCTCCTCCTGTGAGATCACCAAAATTTCAACTAGCTGTTGAACAACCATCAACAGGAGGATGCTGGAACCCACCAAAAAAAGATACCCCATGTCCAAAGACAAAGAAGAAGCCACAGCAAGATGGCAGGTGGGGATGCAATCATGATAAAATCAAATCTCATACCTGCCAGGTGGTGACCCACAGACTGGAGAACAATAAAAAAGAAGGTCTCACACTAATGTGAAGGTTCTGAATCCCACATTAGGCTTCCCAGCCTGGAGATCCAACAAAGGGACTAGGAATCCCCATGGAATATGGCCTTAAGAGCCAGTGAGATTTGATTATAGGCCTTCCAGAGGGCTGGGAGAAACAGACTCTGGTCTTGGTGGGCACAAGCAAAATTTTGTGCCCAGCAAGACCCAGAGGAGAGGAGCAGTGACCCTACCAGAGACTGAACCAAAACTTCCTGCTAGTTCTGTGGAGGTGTGGGTCAGCAGGGGCTCACCACAGGGACTGGAAGGTCCCCCTTGGTGTAAATCCTCTTGGAGTTCACCATTAACCCTACCATACAGCCCTTCCAGATGTTCAAGCTGGTTTTAGAAAAGGCAAAAGAACCAGAGATCAAATTGCCAACATCTGATTGATCATTGAAAAAGCAAGAGAGTACCAGAAAAACATCTATTTCTGCTTTATTGACTATGCCAAAGCCTTTGACCGTGTGGATCACAATAAACTGTGGATAATTCTGAAAGAGATAGGAATACCAGACCACCTGACCTGCCTCTTAAGAAACCTGTATGCAGATTAGGAAGCAACAGTTAGAATTGGACATGGAACAACAGACTGGTTCCAAATAGGAAAAGGAGTACATGAAGGCTGTATATTGTCACCCTGCTTATTTAACTTATATGCAGAGTACATCATGAGAAACGCTGGGCTGGATGAAGCACAAGCTGGAATCAAGAGTGCCGAGAGAAATAACAATAACCTCAGATATGCAGATGACACCACCCTTATGGCAGAAAGTGAAGAAGAACTAAACAGCCTCTTGATGAAAGTCAAACTGGAGAGTGAAAAAGTTGGCTTAAAGCTCAACATTCAGAAAACTAAGATCATGGCATCCGGTCCCATCACTTCATGGCAGATAGATGGGGAAACAGTGGAAACAGTGGCTGACTTTATTTTTCTGGGCTCCAAAATCACTGCAGATGGTGACTGCAGCCATGAAATTAAAAGACGCTCACTCCTTGGAAGGAAAGTTATGACCAACCTAGATAGCATATTAAAAAGCAGAGACATTACTTTGCCAACAAAGGTCCATAGAGTCAAGGCTATGGTTTTTCCAGTGGTCATGTACAGATGTGAGAGTTGGACTGTGAAGAAAGCAGAGCGCTGAAGAATTGATGCTTTTGAACTGTGGTGTTGGAGAAGACTCTTGAGAGCCCCCTGGACTGCAAGGAGATCCAACCAGACCATCCTAAAGGAGATCAGTCCTGGGTGTTCATTGGAAGGACTGATGCTGAAGCTGAAACTCCAATACTTTGGCCACCTGATGTGAAGAGCTGACTCATTGGAAAAGACCCTGATGTTGGGAAAGATTGAGGGCAGGAGGAGAAGGGGATGACAGAGAATGAGATGGCTGGATGGCATCACCGACTCGATGGACATGAGTTTGGGTGCACTCCAGGAGTTGGTGATGGACAGGGAGGCCTGGCGTGCTGCGGTTCATGGGGTCGCAATGAGTCGGACATGACTGAGAGACTGAACTGAACTGAACAGCCCTTAGACCCTGGAATAAGTTGCCTCATGCCAAAAAACTACAAGGATGGGAGTGTAACCTGACCCATCAGCAGATAATTGGATTAAAGCTTTACTGAGCAAGGTCCTGCCCACAGAGCAAGACCCAGGTTTTCCTACCACAAGTCCCTACCATCAAGAAGCTTACACAAGCCTCTTAGCCTCATCCATCAGAGGGCAGACAGAAGAAGCACAGTCTCACAGCAGCTAAAACAAAAACCATGAATGTTAGTCACCATGAAAGAGCAGAAAGTTATATCCCAGATGAAGGGACGAAGTATAATCTCAGAAAAACAACTAAATGAAGTGGAGATAGGCAATCTTCCAGAAAAAGAATTCAAAATAATGATAGTGAATATAATCCAGGATCTTGGGAAAAGAATGGAGGCAAAGATTGAGAAGATGCAAGAAATGTTTACCAAAGACCTACAAGAACTAAAGAACAAAGAAACAGAGATGAATAATACACTAGAAGGAATCAATAGCAGAATAGTGAGGCAGAATAATAAATGACCTGGAGGACAGAATGGTGGAAATCACTGCCACAGAACAGAATACAGAAAAAAGAATGAAAATAAATAAAGACAGCCTAAGAGACCTCTGGGACAACATTAAATGCACGAACATTTGTATTTTAGGGGTCCCAGAAGGAAATAGAGAAAGAAAGGACCTGAGAAAATATTTGAAGAGATAATAGCTGAAAAATTCCCTAACATGGGAAAGGAAATAGTCAACCAAGTCCAGGAAGCACAGAGAGCCTCAGGCAGGATAAAACTAAGGAGGAGCACACCCAGACACATAGCAATCAAACTGACAAAAATTAAAGACAGAGATAAAATATTAAAAGCAACAAGGGAAAAATGACAAATAACACACAAGGGAACTCCCATCAGGCTATCTGCTGATTTGAAACTCTACAAGCCAGAAGGGAATGGCATGATATATTTAAAGTGATAAAAGGGAGGGACTTCAACCAAGAATACTCGACCCAGAAAGACTCTCCTTCAGATTTGATAGAGAAATCAAAAGCTTTCAGACAAGCAAAAGTTAAGAGAATTCAGCATCAGCAAACCAGCTTTACAACAAATGCTAAAGGAACTTCTCCAGGCAGCAAACACAAGAGAAGGAAAAGACCTACAGAAAATAAATCCAAAATAATTAAGAAAATGGTAATAGGATCATACATATCAATAACTACCTTAAATGTAAACAGATTAAAAGCACCAACTAAAAGACATACACTAGCTGGGTGGATGAAAACAAGTGCATGTATGCACTTTCACCTACCACATCATTCTGCTTGATACCCCCCTCAAACTCTAATTATTTATATTGTTAAGTTAATCATGCTCCCATTATGGCTTGCAATTGTAATTATCTTTTATTTTTGTTTGGCTACTAATTGTGAAAACTGATAAACATTCTTTTGCTATTGTGATTATGTAACTATCACTCACTTAGTACCACTGTATCATGACTGGTCAATAGAAAAATAATAGAACTCTATATCAGCAAAACTAGGATCTAACAGAAAAACCTGTAATCACTTTTTAAAATCCAGAGGCACATCAGAATTAGCTTGAAATTTTTTGAAAACTACAAATGCTCGGGTATTGCTTTTTTCTCCAGAGCTCCAGATATTTCTAATGAGCAGTCATGTTTATAAACAACTGGACTATAGGATGATCTTTTTACTTTTATCTATTTGTTTCACTTTTTCTATTACATATGCAGTGCTCCCATTTCATTTAGTTTATGTTCTCCAACTTCTCCATCTCTTCTTTTTTTTTTGATGTTCTTTCTCAAGCCCTTATTTAGTAGAAAAGATTTTGTATACATATACATATAAATATGTATAATATATATTTTAGAAAAGTTATGAATTTTTGCCTAAAAAAATTTTGACATTTTGATTTGACTTGTTGACTTAGTATGAACAGAATGTTAGATTTCTAATTAAAAAATAGATATGCGATAAGCAAGAAAGGTCTACTGTATACCATAGGGAACTATAGTCAATATCTTTTGATAACCTATGCTGGAAAATAATTTCAAAAATAATATATGTGTATCTGTATAACTGAATCACCTTGCTGTGTACCTGTAACATTGCAAAGTCAACTATAAAATAAAATATTAAAAAAAAAAAGAATTTAAGAACAAATATTATTAATGTTTTGGAATAGCCCGAAAAACCTTACTTTTGATTACACCAATCCTTTCTGAGATCCTGCCTCCCTCTTGGTAATCTGCTTCTCTGCCAACCAGGCATGAATCAGCACTGCCCTTCCTGGTGTCCTCTCACTCATCATCGTTAGGCACTTTCATTTCTGTGCAAATGATAAGCTTACCCACTGAGTTAAGGCCAACCACCATCAAAGAGAACACAAGTCTTTCTCAGCCTTTGCTGAGTAAGCACTTGCATCACATGTGGGTATTTTAAGACTAAGTCACTTACTTTTTCTCAAGAAAACTTCCATTCCAACAGGCTGCAGAAGATAATATCTGAACAACACCACTGCTCAGAAAGAAAAACGGGAAAGAAGTCTTTAATAATTATAAATAAATGGTTATTTAAGCATCAGCAATAGATTACTCCTCTATTCCAGAGTTTCCTTAATAGCTGCTCCTTCTTACCCAGGTTAAGCCTTGGAAAACACTGTGTCCTGTCTCAAAACGGGAAGAACTTCTGTTATCCATAAATCATGTTAAAATAAAGAGTATCAAAGCTGCCAAAAGAAAACTCTCGGGCCTAATAATAATGACCTTGGACTTTCCTCCCACCAACCATCCAAGACACTCCCTCCCTCACCTCCAAACACGAACTCAAAATAAAACCAAAAAAGATAAGCTGAGCTGTTATTTACCAACACAGAAAGTATCTCTGCAAATTAATAACTGAACAAATACTTCCTTCTGTTTTGTTGCCTATCTTAGAAAGAAACTACAAATGATTGAAGTAAGTTTTTATTCCTATTACCTAGATTTTCTGGAGGGAAATTGCTAGTTTCTGAGGACCCAGAGTGATACTACACGTCAGGAAGCTTGAACCCTCTTATTTAGCATAAAGGAAAGGGAAGGAACAAAACCAATATACAGTCAAGGAGGGGATCACAGTAACTTCTGTTAATCACAGGATCCAGGTCAGGAAGGATCTTTGGAGATCATTGC
Source organism: Giraffa tippelskirchi (assembly GCF_054371585.1). Lineage (NCBI taxonomy): Eukaryota > Metazoa > Chordata > Mammalia > Artiodactyla > Giraffidae > Giraffa > Giraffa tippelskirchi. Next base: position 74,689,279 of record NC_137275.1, on the reverse strand, counting down.
TTATATCCTATCGCTTGTAAATAAGAAAACTGAGAACTAGTAAAGTGTCAAAGTCCCAGCCAAGGGAGTCTCAGTGCCCCCACCCCCCTACCCTCCCAGTGAGTCTATTCCCCCAGCTTGTTCCCTGCCCGTTCCAGACCGAATTCCCTGGCAGAGTCACCAAGGTTAGAGGGCTTCTGAGGACTGTCACAGAGGTGCTCTAAGGCATTCCCAAAGATCCCCCACTCAAAAAGCTGGTGTGTCCAAAGGGCTCAGAGAATTTGCCCCTCTACAATCTATATCATAAAGTAAAATGCTTTATACACATATCTGGGAACAACTATCACCTAGTACACAATCTGACTCATTCATTCCCAAGAATCAGATTCTGTCAAAAAATGGAAAAACTGAGGAAAGCCAATACAATGTGTAAAAATATAAAAATAAAAACTTTAAGAATGAAATACACTTGCCTTTTTCAGACTCAATCCTTTAACGTTACTTTTTTCTGTTTCAACTAATCATTTTGAATATGAAAATGCTAAATTATTCTGATTAGGTAAAATAAACTTAGATTGGAATGCTTTGGAATAAGCATATGAAGAAAACTCTTGGAGTTAAACAACAATAACACTGAGCTTTCTTAGCAGAAAGGCCAACTCAGGTCTTCATCAGTTAGGATTTTCAAGGTCCAAACAATGCAGGTTGAGGAATACCCTTTGTGAGAAAATAGGGAACAACTTACTATGTTATTTCAGGGTAAGGGCACCAGATTTGTGACCAAAAAATGACCCCTCAAATGCAAAACCCTATTTATATTCACAACCTCAAGATGGTAAGTAGGGAAGAATCACTAAGTTGGAAATTCCAATACACTCTGAAAAAAACTGAAAACAAGCAACCACATACTTGATTGTATTTGCATTGTTGTGTTCTGAGAGCTTTTGTCTCCAAACCGCTATGGTTTCATCATTTATTAAACTGGTGTAATGTGCTTGGTTCATCGTCCTGAAGTCAACAGCAGGAGAAGAATTCTGAAGGATTAAATACGACAGCAAAAAAAAAAAAAAATTAAGGAACAGCAGGGATTTTTTCTCATCTCCCTTTCTCCATATATTTCCCACTTTGTGTTTCACTTATATACAGGAGCAGGGGTGCGCTACCCAGATTCTCTCTCCCTTCAGAACAGATCATTCACCCCGCCAGATGCCTCAGTGTAAGCTCTGGACTGCCCCCAGCTGCACTGACCTCCAGGAACTGCCCTGGGCGCTGGCCTCACTCCCTTCCTGTCAGTGGCAGGTGGCGATGTGGTGCCAGGCCCCAGCCCCCCTGCCTACAGAAAGATTTAAATCTGGGAAACAGACTCTGAACCTGAGATTTATGTTTAAAGTCTGGGGTTGGGGGGAGTTCTAGAACAACATTTCCTCAGGATGAAGGAGGCAGGATTGGGCAGAAGGGGAAGCTGGACTGCAGCTCAGTGCCTCAGCCGATCCCATGGGGTGCTCTGGAGCCGGAATGGCCCTTCAGCACGCTCCCCAGAGAAACCAAACCAAGAGGACTGCTTCAGACTTCTTTCTCCCTCTGCTTTGAATCGCCATAACATCAAGGTTTTTAAATTACTAATCATTTGCCTTAACTATTTACCAAACTCGAACAATATGCATTATAAAAAGTCTATACAATCTACATTGTAAATAATCTATGAAAATGTAATGCCTCTTAATGTCTTGCTCAAAGTATACAGCTATAAATTTATAAGAAAGATAACAAAAAAGACATATCAATAATGGCCTTTAAAATCCCAAATGCTGCACAGTGCTGTATAATAATATAAGCACTTTTCCTAAAATTGCTATTTTTCAACTTATTTTCCCCAAATCTAATCATGATCTAGAACTAGAGAAAAATTTAAAGTGCTTTATGTCTCCTGTACTTGTCACTAGAAGAGAGGGGAAAAAGCAATATTAAAACATTAACCAGATGATCATAAAAACACAACTTTCATAGTAAATTTTCTTGGTTATTTTCTCAGAGTGATAAGATAAGACAGCATCATAAGGGGAAAGGAAGAGGGCATGTAACAGACTAGAGACGTTTGCCAAAGTTTATGATCATCTGGTTTTTGATAAGTATTTTAACAAAAATAACCACAGAAATCTGTTAAGAGAACAAAAGCCATCTTGAATTGCATAGAGAAAAACTGTAAGACAAAATAGACACTTGAGAACACACAAACAAGACTGTCTCTCCACCATGGTCTTAAAACCAGTCATTATGTAAATTTTAATTACTTCCCCCATTCAAAGGAGCAGCTGAACACAGACATAAACACATACTTAAAATAAAATATAAACATGTTACTATTTTCTCATTCTTCACCCCAAGTCCAATAAACCACCGATGCCTTGGATGAAGTACAGTCTCAGAATCAAACATAAAGACCCAAGAAAAAGCATTGATTTTCCGTGCCTTAGAATTATGTACAGCCTCAAAAGAAAAAAATGGTGTAGGTCAGTGTTTCCAACTTTGACTGCACTTTGGATCACCAGGGCTTTCAAAAATCCTGACGGCCAAGTTACACTCTAAACAAGTTAAATCAGAATCTCTGGAGATACTTGTGTCTTTTTAAGACTCCTAGGTCTTAGTCATTTAATCATGTAGTGTATTTGCGTGGTGATGGATGGTAGCTAGACTCATTGCGGTGATCATTTCAAAATTATAGAAATATAAATCACTAAGTTGTGTACCAGGAACTAAAACAGTGCTGTAAGTTAATATACTTAAAAATCAAACAAAAAAGCTCATAGAAAAAGGGATCAGATTTGTGATTACCAGAGGCAGGGGGTGGGGGGATGGGGGATTGGCAATAGGCAGTCAGAAAGTACATACTTCAACTTATAAGACAAATAAATACTAGATGTGTAATATAAAACATGATAAATATAATTAACACTCAATTCACTCGTTCAGTCATGTCCAACTCTTCACAACCCCAATAATTAACACAATAATTAACAAAAGAGTCCAAAAGGCAGTACTTGGATACAAACTCAAAAACGACAGAATAATCTCTGTTCATTTCCAAGGAAAACCATTCAATATCACAGTAATCCAAGTCTATGCCCCAATCAGTAATGCTGAAGAAACTGAAGTTGAATGGTTCCATGAAGACCTACAGGACCTACCTTCTAGAATTAACACCCAAAAACGATGATCTCTTCATTATAGGGGACTGGAATGCAAAAGTAGAAAGTCAAGAGATACCTGGAGTAACAGGCAAATTTGGCCTTGGAGTGAAATATGAAGCAGGGCAAAGGCTAAGTTTTCCCAAGAGAACACACTGGTCATAGCAAACACCCTCTTCTAACACACAAGAGAAGACTCTACACATGGACAACACCAAATGATCAATACCAAAATCAGACTGATTATATTCTTTGCAGCCAAATATGGAAAAGCTCTATACAGTCAGCAAAAACAAGACCTGGAGCTGACTGTGGCTCAGATCATGAACTCCTTATTGCCAAATTCAGACTTAAATTGAAGAAAGTAGGGAAAACCACTAGACCATTCAGGTATGACCTAAATCAAATCCCTTACAATTATACAGTGGAAGTGACAAATAGATTCAAGAGATTAGATCTGATAGACAGAGTGCCTGAAGAACTATTGACCAAGGTTCGTGACACAGTACAGGAGGCAGGGATCAAGACCATCCCCAAGAAAAAGAAGTGTAAAAAGGCAAAATGGTTGTCTGACGAGGCCTTACAAATAGCTGTGAAGAGAAGAGACATGAAAGGCAAAGGAGAAAAGGAAAAATATACCCATCTGAATGCAGAGTTCCAAAGAATAGCAAGGAGAGATAAGAAAGCCTTCCTCAGTGATCAATGCAAAGAAATAGAGGAAAATAATAGAATGAGAAAGACTCGAGATCTCTTCAAGCAAATTAGAGATACCAAGGGAACATTTCATGCAAGGATAGGCACAATAAAGGACAGAAATGGTATGGACTTAACAGAAGCAGAAAAGATTAAAAAGAGGTGGCAAGAATACACAGAAGAGCTATACAAAACAGATGTTCATGACCCAGATAACCACGATGGTGTGGTCACTCACCTAGAGCCAGATATCCTGGAATGCGAAGTCAAGTGGGCCTTAGAAAACATCACTACGAACAAAGCTAGTAGAGGTGATGGATTTCCAGTTGAACTATCTCAAATCCTAAAAGATGATGCTGTGAAAGTGCTGCACTCGATATGCCAGCAAATCTGGAAAACTCAGCAGTGACCACAGGACTGGAAAAAGTCAGTTTTCATTACAATCTCAAAGAAAAGCAATGCCAAAGAGGTGGGAGAGGGTGTTCAGGATAGGGGGACACGTGTGCACCCATTGCTGATTCAAAGGCAATGCCAAAGAATGCTCAAACTACCACACAATTGCACTCATTTCACATGCTAGGAAAGTAATGCTTAAAATTCTCCAAGCCAGGCTCCAGCAATACGTGAACCGTGAACTTCCAGATGTTCAAGCTGGTTTTAGAAAAGGCAGAGGAACCAGAGATCAAATTGTCAACATCCGCTGGATCATCGAAAAAGCAAGAGAGTTCCAGAAAAACATCAATTTCTGCTTTATTGACTATGCCAAAGCCTTTGACTGTGTGGATCACAATAAACTGTGGAAAATTCTGGAAGAGATGGGAATACCAGACCACCTGACCTGTCTCTTGAGAAACCTATATGCAGGTCAGGAAGCAACAGTTAGTACTGGACATGGAACAACAGACTAGTTCCAACTTAGGAAAGGAGTATGTCAAGGCTATATGTTGTCAAGCTGCTTATTTAACTTATATGCAGAGTACATCATGAGAAATGCTGGGCTGGATAAAGCACAAGCTGGAATCAGGATTTCTGGGAGAAATATCAATAACCTCAGATATGCAGATGACACCACCCTTATGGCAGAAAGCAAAGAAGAACTAAAGAGCCTCTTGATGAAAGGGAAAGAGGAGAGTGAAAAAGTTGGCTTAAAACTAAACATTCAGAAAACTAAGGTCAAGGCATCCGGTCCAATCACTTCATGGCAAATAGATGGGGAAACAGTGACAGACTTTTTCTTTTTGGGGGCTCCAAAATCACTGCAGATAGTGACTGCAGCCATGAAATTAAAAGATGCCTGCTCCTTCTAAGAAAAGCTATGACCAACCTAGACAGCTTATTAAAAAGCAGAGACATTACTTTACCAACTAAGGTCTGTCTAGTCAAAGCTATGGTTTTCCCAGTAGTCATGTACAGATGTGAGAGTTGGACTATAAAGAAAGCTGAGAGCCAAAGAACTGATGCTTTTGAACTGTGGTGTTGGAGAAGACTCTTGAGAGTCCCATGGACTGCAAGGAGATCAAACCAGTCAATCCTAAAGGAAATCAGTCCTGAATATTCACTGGAAGGACTGATGCTGAACCTGAAACTCCAATATTTTGGCCACCTGATGTGAAGAACCAATTCATTGAAAAATACCCTTATGCTGGGAAATATTGAAGGTGGGAGGAGAAGGGGACGACAGAGGATGAGATGGTTGGATAGCATCACTGACACAATGAACATGAGTTTGATAGGCTCTGGGAGTTGGTGATGGACGGGAGGCCTGGCATGCTGCAGTCCACGGGGTCGCAAAGAGTTGGACATGACTGACGACTAAACTGAACTGAATTGAAGTAAATCTTAAAAGAGTGTCTTATAAAAATGGAGTACATCACTACACAGATGCTTTTCCTTGGGTCATTAAGAGATTCTTCATGTGTCATGGTATTAGAGTAAACACATATTTTGACCAATCTCTGTATCTAAACAAATACCTAGGCTTAATAGCTCAAATAAAAGTGTACCAGTTTCAGTGTTTATAAGAAAGAGCAATACCTTTCTAAGTCATATTCTATTTTCAGTTGCTTTTTTATCTTACATTTTTAATCCATACCACTCTTCCAGTTGTTTAAACTTTAACCTGCCCTGTTTCTACAACAATATGCTTCTTTCACTTCCTTCTCATCAATGTTTTGTTCCTCAGTTCCAACAATGTTAATTACAGTAAATTTAAAATTCAACTACATGTATCAGATATCATATTTACAAAAGGAATGAAACTAAGTTTTATGCTGAATTTCACAGGAAAATTAAAGTTGGTTAATCAAACCACTTTCTTAGAGAAAAGAATACTTCAGACTGTACTACTTGTGGACACAAAGTAATTATCCTACAGAGATTTAGGGCTTTTCATATTTTGCCTTATTGGCACATTAAAGAAACAAAGAATAGTTTCAGCTTTTCTCAAAGTTTCTCTGTGAAGCACTGAAGCTGGGCCTAAAATAGGTCTGAAGCAACAGCTCCAACTCAGCCCAGATGGCTGCACTCAACAGAACCTTCTGCAGCATCCTGACCTGGATAATATCTAACGTCAGTATCAGCTATCCAACCTGCAGCCTCAGGCTCCACCACAATCTTTTCTATCAAAGTCAGAGAATGATACTGACTAGAAGGCAAGAATATCGTGTGTTGAGAGATGGCACAGTATCAGAGTAATGGGGAGAGTTTCCAGCGCCAACAGGGCCCCTTGTGTCCACAGAACTTCCATTTTCTTCCCCACCTATTCTGATTCCTTTGTCATCACCACCAGCCCTTCCCTGCTCCTCCAGGGGAGGATGAGGATCAATGCACTACATATGGCTGATCCTCCCCAAGCGCTGACTGAATAAAAGAAGGGTCAGGGGAAGGGAAGGAAGGGAGAGAGGAGAGGAGCATAAGAGCAGCAGGGTGTAGAGGACAGAAAACAAACCTGTGGCGCTCACTGCACAATGATTTTTCTCATCCAGAAAGAGGGGAATGAATTAAAGCCCTGTCACGGATAGCATCACCGACTCAACGGACATGAGTCTGAGCAAACTTCAGGAGTTACTGAAGGACAGGGGAGCCTGGTGCTGAGGTCCACTTGGTCACAAAGAGTCGGACATAACTTAGCAACTGAACAACAACACAGATACTTAGCCCACGTTCTCTTCCACCTCCAACCCTAAGAGAATGTCATTCTCCCACCACAGGGATGCAGGAGACAAGCTAAGGGAAATTTTAGTGTGGTTTTATAAGCAGATGATAAATAGTAAAGGATATCTGAATGACACCTCTTATATTCAGTATATACTCAATCACATCAAACAAGCCCAGTGAGTTCTCAAATACCTAGCATTCGTTGCTACTTAACAGGGAAGGAAACAATAGAAAGTCAAATAAGCCCCAAGTGAGTATGAATTCTCTGAGGCCTCCTTAAATCATTTTTGGGGCAAATCCAGATATAAATAAATAATTTTCAATTATAAAGTAGAACTCTCTGATTAAATACCAAGAAAATTATTGGCACTTCAAGGAAACACAATGGGAGATTACTTCAAAGTTTAGTCAGCTTATTTTAATAATATAAAGTTGGTAGAAACAAAGAATAATGCTGCTCTCCTGCAATTATTATTTATTAAAATAAATATTGGTTCACCATTATTCCACCCCCAAGATAATAGTCAAAAGAAAATTTTACCTCATATTTGGAGCAAAGTACAAAAGTCTGGTCTCCTCCAGAGAAGATCTGCTTAACAATATGATATTTAAAGCGATCTGTCAAAAAATTTTCAAGAGCATGTTTTTCAACAATTAAACTTTTTCCTTGATCCCCTTTTCTAACATTCCAAAATACGTTTCCGAGTGGTTTCCTATCCATTTCATTATGTCAGAGAAGTAAGAAACCTTCTCCTGGCTCTCTTCCCAGGACTGTTTCTACTTCAGTTAAAACTAAACATATAAAACTGTATCTTCCACTCTAACCCCCTCTTCCTCCTGCCAACTGCCGGCTAGTCCTGACCTCGTTTCTATTTTTTCATTCTAACTCTGTCACGCCACTGAAGTTTAAAACAGTCACTACTATAAACCATAACATCAGCTAAGACACCACTTAGCATCTGAGTGTGGAGGTCTGCAGCCACTTCCGGATGACGCTCGCCACAGACAGATGGACCTCCATGTCCTGCTTCCGCTTTGCGTCCCATCACACCGTGCCCACAGCGACACTCGCACACCACCGTCTCACTCAATTCTAACATGCCTCACTACTTCATACCTCCATGCTCCTCCCCTCTACCACCCCCAGGGCACACTGTGCTCTCCAGGAATGGCGCCCCCTAGAGCGTGATGGAAAGCTGCTCCTGGAATCGCGCAGTTCCACGGCACTCACCACAGCCTACCCCTGCATGGTCCTCTACCTGGCTAACTCCAAACCATCCTTTAAGACACAGCTCAAACTTCCTCTCTCAGGAACACTGTGCTCCCAAATTACCACGAAGGTTCCTAAAACCAGCATTTATATAACAAATTGAAATTCACCTACTTACATTGTAAGTTTTATCCTGTAATTAAACTTTGAAAACTTTGTGGTTTAAAATTAACCTATGCACTAGAGTTTTTAAAAATTGGTGTATTTCTTAAATATATGCTTCCCTAACATGAGTACAATGCCTTAGAGAAAAAGAAATTTATAAATGATAGATAAGAGGACACCTGGCCATTTTTCCACTTTGGGGAACATGATCAAAACAAAATCTTGTTTATTTTACATTTCAAGTTCCACTACATTCTTAGATGCTCATATATTCATTCGATGAATATTTATTGAGTGAAAAGTTTGTGCCAGACCCTGTGCTATATGCCAGGTTTCCAAATAAGAAATGACTCTGAACCAGGGTCTCCTGCATTGCAGGTGGATTCTTGACCAACTGAGTTATCAGGGAGGCCCTCCCTGTACTTAAGTTTCTCATAATCCAGTAGGGTATTTATGGTTGTTATTGTTAAAATTCTGATTAAGCCATAACTGTGCCACTTCATAGTCCTCAAAATCGAAATCAGTTATTAAATCACACTTCTTTGTAATGACTCTCCATCTCCATTTAAACTTCTGGATTTATTGCTTCAAGTCACTCTTACTGAACGACTGCCTTATTTTGATTTCCAGTGAAATGAACACTGTGTTATTTAGCTATTTTTTAAGAGAAGAAATAGAAATGGCATGAAAAATCATGTCATATTGTGACCAAAATAGCAATCATAAAGGGAAGGTAACAAGAATTCAAGCATTAAAAGCACTGGCTTTAAAGTTCACAGACAACAACCTAGTGGTTACCAGTGGCGGGCAGTGGGGGGAGGTGCAATACAGAGTTGGCGGGGGTAGGTAGGTACAATCTACTGAGTGTGAGATAGCCTACAAGGATGTTTTGTACAGCACAGGAAATATAGCCAATATTTTGTGATACCTGTAAATGGAGTGCAACTTTTTTAAACTGTAAAATTTTTAAAAATTAAAAAGAACACAGGTTTTAGAAAGAGGCAGGCCTGGGTTTAAATTCTGCTCCCAGAATCTACATCATTTTGGGCAAGCTACTTAACCTCCGTAAGATTCAGTTTCTTCATCTCCAACATGGGGATAATAACTACTAGTTCTTAAGGTTGTTTTCAGTGTTTAGCATGGTAATGGAACTTGGTTAAGCCTTCAATAAATATGAACTTTCATTATCAGCAACAATAGTAAATAAAATGTATACACCACTATCAAAATCCTTATGGCCAAAATAGAATTTTTGCTTTATTCTCTAGGATCTCAACTGTAGACAGTTAAGTGCTCAAATATTTGTTGACTGACATTAGAATATCTTGTATTTATTCCCTCCAAAAGACCTGAAGGTTAAAAAAAAATACATGTTCTATAACAAGTGTTTTTAGCACTTAAAATACCTTAACCTCCAATAAATATCACTCTTACCAGCTCTGGCTGAAAGCTGGCCACTGTGGGCGGCCCAGTAACCTTTCACAGGAGAAGGGCACTTGACGTTACAAGTGTGTCCAGTTCCTAATTGACCTCTGGCTCCACAACCAAATGCATAGATGAGTCCAGAAGAAGGCACAAAAGCTAGGGTGTGTTGTCTAGGGGAAAATAATGTAAATTAACCCAACAGCATTGTTTCTACTGATAATGAATGAATACACACACTGACTTTTAACAACCATATGTGAGCACAGCAATTCCTGCAGGTGACCCCAGAAACCTACCCCCTCGTGTTTACATGTGCTTGTTTTTGCAATGCTGGATCTTCATAATACCGTCCTTCACTGATACCCTAGGTCACTGGGACCGTGGCAAGACTTGGAAAGAGTTTAAGGGCCTGCTGCATTTGGGATGAACAGAAAGAGGTGGGGAGAATCAGCAAAATTTCCAAGATTTCTTTGAGGCTCTCTCACTTTCCTTTCTACATGTCTCCCTCACGTCATGCTATTCTTTATCTCCAAATAACTATACTGGCCCCATGTAGCTCTGCTTCTCTAAAACCCTTCCTTGCCACACCCTGCTCAGACTGAACTCTCTCCAAATTTTCACCATAGGTGTGCATGCAGTTGATTTCTTAAAACAACGCTGGTTAGGAGTAGCCATATCACTACAAAGACAAGATCCATTTCTGAGTCTTAATAGATCTGAGGAAGTTCTTAGGAGCACTCACCTGCCACAAGCAATTTGAGTGACTTCACTGCCCATTAGCTCCAGAACTCTTCTTGGATTGACCTCATCATTCATGGAATCATGTCCAAGTTGCCCACAGGAACCAGCACCAAAGGTAAACACACCTCCACTCTAACAAGGAGCAAACACCACATAAGTGCACTGTATCTCTGAGTTTGGGTACACTCCTCTAACTTCTGTATACAAAATTCATATCACAACAGTCTGTACAAGAACACTATGCCCACTTGACTCTTAGACAAATCACTTCTTTGGAATGTTCTCTAAACAGAAAAGAGAATTTTAAAAAAGAATTTAAGACTACATCTTTATGGAACAAAGACAGTACTGCTCAAGGGAATGTGTGCCATCTATATATAAATTTTAAAAATAGTTTAAAAGCACAACAATGTTAATAAACAGGAATACAAAAGGAGAAAAAGGTAGGTGAAATGAGATGAACTTTACATGACCATTCATATGTAAGAAATTAAATGCTCCACAGATTCCTTAGCAAGATTTTTTTTTAGCAGCTATACTTGAACAAACACTAAAGCATTTTATCTATAACAGTTTGTTCAACACAAAAATACTTTTTCATTCTCTCTAGGTGTGACTGTCTTAGAAGCAAAAGAAATAGGTTGAATAATTTTAAAACATTAATTACACTGCTCTTTTTTTTTCGTCATTCAGTTGTTCAGTCATGTCCAACTCTTTGTGCCCCATGGACTACAGCCCTCCAGGCTTCCTTATCCTTCACCATCTCTCAGGGTTTGCTCAAACTCATGTTCATTGAGTCAGTGATGCCATGCAACCATCTCACTCTGCCTTCAATTGTTCCCAGCATCAAGATCTTTTCCAATGATTCGGCTCTTCGCATCAGGTGGCCAAAGTATTGGAACTGCAGCATCAGCATCAGTCCTTTCAGTGAATATTCAGGGTTGATTTCCTTTAGGATTGACTGGTTTGATCTCCTTGCAGTCCACGGGACTCCCACGAGTCTTCTCCAGTACCACAATTCAAAAGCATCAATTCTTCGGTGCCCAGCTTTATTTATGGTCCAACTCTCACATCCATACATGACTACTGGAAAAACCATAGCTTTGACTAGACGGATCTTTGTTGGCAAAGTAGTATCTCTGCTTTTTAATATGCTGTCTAAGTTTGTCGTTGCTTTTCTATCAAGGAGCAAGCGTCTTTTAATTTCATGGCTGCAGTCACCATCCACAGTGGTTTTGGAGCCCAAAAAAATAAAATCCCTCACTGTTTTCATTGTATCCCCATCTATTTACCATGAAGTGATGGGACTAGACGCCATGATCTTCATTTTTTGAATGTTGAGTTTTAAGTCAGTTTTTTCACTCTCCTCTTTCACCTTCATCAAGAGGCTCTTTAATTCCTCTTCACTTTCTGCCATAAGGGTAATATCATCTGCACATCTGAGGTTATTGGTATTTCTGCCTGCAATGTTGATTCCAGCTTAGGAACATCAATATCACTGTATGTATTTCAAGGTTATATATATTGAACTATTTTTATACACTATTCCTACTCTCTCTAAAAGACTCTATCAAAAATAATCAAGCAAGGATAATCATTCTTATTATAACAGTACCACAGAACAAACCAGAATACTAAAGTCCCTTACTTTTGTAAGAACTGCTGTATGTTCTTCTCCACAACTGATATAGACGACTTTCTGTGTTCGCAGGAGCTTCACGTGGCAAGGAGACTCTCGATCTAGAAAAAGAGAAATATCAGAAAGTCAGTATCGTCTGTCTTTGAGATGAAATATGCACAGTTCTCTTAGCCTCAATTTTGGGTCCGCCTTGACTCCTGATTCTCCTCTTCAGCTTGCTGCCTGAACCCCCACTTGGATGTCTAATAGACATCTCATTTTTAATATATTTAAAGCCTAATTCCCCATACTCCCTGACTCTGCCCATCTTCCTCCCTACTTCCCCATACAGTTTTCCTCATTTCATAAATGCAGCTTTACCCTTCCACTTTCTCCTCTCTTTATTTCAAAGTACATCCAACAATGAGGAAAACCAACTGGCCCCGCCTTCATAATATATTCAAAATCCATCTTTATTCCCACTGCCTCCAAAGTGGTCTTCTAGCTTCCCCATGGACCGATTCTAGGCAAAGTCAAATCAGATTACTCTTCTCCTCAAAATCCTCATGTCTTCCCCTTTCACTGAGAGAAGCCAAAATCCTTACCCTGTCCTTCACGGCCCTACACTGCAGGGCCTCCCTTCCTCTCAGAGCTCCAACTCTGCTACTCCTCTCCCTGCTCATCTCACCCCCAAGCCCACCATGATTCCTCCCACATCAGAGCCTCTGCACTCCCTGTTCCCCCTGACTGGAACAGTTTTCACCCAGCTCCTCTAAACACCTCCTCTTCTACTGGACTTCCTACAGGGCTCTGCTAAACATCTTATTCAAGAGGCCCTCCCTGGGTACCTTACATAAAATAGGAAACTTTGCTCTCAAAGCCTCTGACATACTGCATACATTTGTTGCTGTTGTTCAGTCGCTCAGTCCTATCTGACTCCTTGAGACCCCATGGACTGCAGCATGCCAGGCTTCCCTGTCCTTCACCATCTCCTGGAGCTTGGTCAAACTCATGTCCATTGAGTCAGTGATGCCATCCAACCATATCATCCTCTGTCACCCCTTTTTCCCCCTGCCTTCAATCTTTCCCAGCATCAGGGTCTTTTCCAATGAGTCAGTTCTTCACATCAGGTGGCCAAGTATTGGAGCTTCAGCATCAGTCCTTCCAATGAATATTCAGGGTTTATTTCCTTTACAATTGACTGGTTTGATCTCTTTGCTGTCAAAGAGAGTCTCAAGAGTCTTCTCCAACACCACAGTTCAAAAGCATCAGTTCTTCGGTGCTCAGGTTTCTTTATACTCCAACTCTCACATCTATACATGACTACTGGAAAAACCATAGCTTTGACTATATGGACCTTTGTCGGCAAAGTAATGTCTCTGTTTTTTAATATGCTGTCTAGGTTTGTCATAGCTTTTCTTCCAAAGAGCAAGCGTCTTTTAAGTTCATGGCTGCAGTCACCATCCACAGTGATTTTGGAGCCCAAGAAAACAAAATCTGTCACTGTTTCCACTGTACACATACTGGTTTGTTGTCTGTGTCTGCCCACTAGCATGCAGTCTCCACTAAGTCAAGGCTATTATCTGTTTTGGTCCTTGCTGCACCCTTAGTGCCTGACACAGGGCGAGCACACAGAAGCTCCTCAGGAAGCATGTCCTAAACAAATGAAGTTAAGAGGCCACGTGAAGCCTTCACCCACCTTTCTCATCACTGAGCCCAAGCTGCCCTGCATTATTCATCCCCCAGCCAAATACAGCTCCTGAGAGCGACAGGGCAAAGCTGTGGGCCCCTCCTGCAGCCACCTGCGCCAGCGGGATCCCCTCCAGGGACCTCACCCTCTGTGGACTGGCTTGGGAAGGGAACTCCTTCCCCAGACCCAACTGCCCATGGCTGTTTCTCCCCCACGTGAAGAACTGGCCATCTGAAATCAGAAGATGATAACCGGTATTACCAGAAAGATACAAGTGCCATTCACAAATATAAACTTATTAGAACAATGGAGTTCCCCCAGGGCTCATTTGTTAAGTTGCCCCCCCCCCAACACACACCCAAAAGCAAGGAAGCAGACACACTTCATGGTGTAAGACTCTCACAATCAGAACTCCCACTGTCATGACAACACAGAGGATCAACACCCATCCAAGGCTATTAATATTTATGCAAAGAAAAAACTAAATGTTTACATCAGTTCAGTGTCGAATAGGCCAATTATCAGGCTTAGATCCACTAAGCAAAGGGAACTAGTTCTGACCATACCAGGACTACAGGAGACCCAGGACTTCACAGGGTCCAGCTATGACCTGGACAACACCATGTGTTAATGCTGACTTCCCCACAAATTTATCCTAACAGAATATAGCAGTATATGTTGGCTTAGGTTTTCCTAACTTCATCTTCTTCATTTATTTGGGTGCTTTATGGTAGAATAGCCATATGAGTTGTAGCTAAGAAAAACCAATCCTCTGTTCAAGTACACTGATGAACAGTCTTGCCTCCTGCTGACTTTCCCTGAGAGAGGTGGAACAGCAGTGATAACCATCTTCTTCATCATCCACACCCTGAGAAAAGTATGAGCTACACAAGGGCTGTCTGAGAACTGTCGCTGTCCAACAGGAATGCATAGAACCTAACTAGTCAGTTAAATGTATCCCATTACATAACATCACATAAAAATACGAAGAGAAATGGTTCCCAAATTAACACAACACTAGCATAGATTTTAACGTTACATTACCAGTTGCAAGAGCCAAGCAATGCCAGTTGCCACAGGAAACTTGTAATATTGTCTGCTGGTTCAGCTTTTGTATTAACCTAAAACAGAAAAGACTTTCCCTTTAAGAAGGGCATTCACAATGATAGGAAATATTCCCAACTAAATAAAATAGCTGTAATAAGTAACACCTTTTACAAAACACTTTTTAAAATCAAATATATGATCTTACATGATAAAGTTCTATTAAGTCTTTCACTAACGTCCCGAATCTTTGCTGGTTACCATTTAAAAGAAAGAAACCCTGCTCTGCACTTAAACCCATTACCACAACCCTGTGTTAATTTCTACCTTGTCATCTCCAATTCAGAGACAAAAGGAGTAAGCTGCCAAAGACATACCCTAAGTACATGGCTGGTATCTAAATGGCTTTCGAATGCAAGCAATGGTGTGATGTCATAATCTCACTTCCAGGTACACAACCAAATGAACTGAAAGCAGTGACCCAAAGAGATATTTGTACACCCACATTCATAGCAGCATTATTCACAAAGGCTATAAGGTAGAAGCAACCCAAGTGTCCATCAACCAATGACCAGAAAAACAAATGTGGTATATACATTTGGAATATGTATACAATGGAATATTCACCACTCTTTAAGAATGGAAATTCTGACACATGCTACAACATGGATGAAACCTGGAATTATGCCTAGTGGAAGAAGCCAGTAACAAAAAGACAAATAGTCTACAGTTCTATTTACGTGACATATCTAGACTAGCCAAATTCATACAAATCAAAAGTCTAATGGTGCCTGCCAGGGGCTAGACGAGGAGAAATGAGTTTTCATTTAGTGAGTGTAGAGTTCTATTTCTACAAGAAAAAAAGTTCTGGAGATTGGTCACACAACAGTGTGAATATACGTAACACTATTGAACTGTACACTTCAAATGGTTAGGATGGTAAATTCTTTTAATTTTTTATATATGTATTTTTGGCTGTGTTGGGTCTTTGTTGCTGTGAGAGCTCTTCTCTAGTTGCAGTGAACAGGGGTTACTCTTCATAGCCTTGCATAGGCTTCTCATTATAGTGGCTTCTCTTATTGCAGAGCATGGGCTCTAGATGCATAGACTTCAGCAATTACAGTGCATGGGCTCAGCAGTTGCAGTTCCTGGGCTCTAAAGCACAGGCTCAGTAGTTGTGGCCCATGGGCTTAGCTGCTCCATGGCATGTAGATTCTTCCATTGGCAGGTGGATTTCTTACCACTGAGCCACCAAGGAAGCCCAAGATGGTAAATTTTATGTTATGTGTATTTTGCCACAATTTTTAAAAATTACTAAGGGCAATGCTTCCAAAACTCTTGATTCCCTAGGATGGTAAAGAGGAAGATCATATGATCACTTTTTAAAACTCGATCCCCTGCTTGCTTATGTGAAAGAGATAAGAACAGTACCTATTCACAGGGTTGTGATAAGAATTAAGTGAAAAAAAAGTTTGGCACTGCCCAGTGGAGTATGACAGCCTGAGAAATATCTCCTGCTTCCTATTTTAGTAATTCATAGGTTGCCATGTTTCTTTTCATTAAGTGTATGCCATGGGAACAAAAGACTCAGAGGGGCATTTTACAAGATAGATGCCTAACAGGGAAGTTGGGGGTTACTTAGAGTAACAGGTAAATGTTGCTTTGACAGTTTATTTTCTCGGATATAAAAAAAGTTTATAAAATAGAGTTCACATATGCATTTAGTACCAAATAGAACCCAACTATTTTTTATGGAGATAATTATAAATTCACATGCAGTTGTAAGAAATAATACAGAGATCCCCTATAGGCTTTATCCAGTCTCCCCCAGCGATGACATTTTGCAAAACTATAGAAAAAAAAAATCATAACAGGGATACTGACAAAAATACAAACTACCAATCTCACTTCTTTGTCCCCAGTTTTATTTGTACTCATTTCTGTGTTTGCAGTATTTTTGTCACCTATGTAGGCTCATGCATCCACCACCATATTCAACATTTCCAATACAAGGATTCCTCGTGTTTACAACCACTCCTCCCCTCCTCCATCATAGCCCCCGGCAATCATTAATCTACCTACCCTCCATTTCCAAAATATTGTCACTTCAAGAATGTTATGTAAATGGAATCATACAGTAGGTAGCCTTTTAGGATTGGCTTCTTTTTCGCTCAGAATAATTCCCTGGACATGATATATTTGCAGCAATTTTTTCGCTGCATATATCAATTGCTTGTAGAATCCCGCTATTTTTAAAAAACATTTATTTTATTTATGGCTGTGCTGGGTCTTCATTGCTATGCAGGCTCTTCTCTAGTTGGGGCCAGCAGGGGCTACTCTCCAGTTGCAGTGTGTAGGCTACTTACTGCGGTGGTTTCTCCTGTCACGGAGCACAGGCTCTAGGACATGCATGGGTTTAGCAGATGTGACTCCCAGGCTCTAGAGCACAGGCTTAATAGTAGTGGCACAGGGACTTAGTTGCTCTGCAGATGTGGGATCTTCCCAGACCAGGGGTCAAATCCTTGTCTCCTGTACCAGCAGGCAGGTTCTTTACCATTGAGCCACCAGGGAAGCCCAGAAACCCACTATTTTTTAAAACTGAAAAAAGTCATCCTGTCTTAGGGACCAATGTTTCAGAACTTTATGCAACAAGAGTCCTTTTCCTGGCCAGTTTCCACTCAAATTCCCCACACTTCTCCCTTTATGGGTCACCATTACCCTTACGACAACCTTCACAATCACAGTTACAATAAAAAAAAAAAGGCAGGTCAAAAGAAAGAAGACAATAAGAAATTGTACCATAAGATGGAGAAAAGGGGATAGATATGCACAAGCAAACACTGTGTTTTACCTACTCATCTTACTCCATCCTCCCAACAACTTGGTAAAGGTACACAATACTACATATCTTCACTTTTAAGTTAGGAAACTGAGGCTCAGATAAGTTAAGCAATTTGCCCAAAGCAAATCACCTAATATGGAATAGAGCCAGTACTGGAATCTGAGGCTGTCTGACGTCAAAGCTATATTACTTTCCGTAATACTAAGATAGGAATTGATGAATTTATCTTAATTAACTTATAAAATTATATACAAACTAAAGCCTCAGAAGTCATCCATAGTTTAGGCATAACTAATAAAAATAATAATACATTGCTACTCCAACACACACTACTTCATTTTTTGAAATGAAATGTCACTAATGACTTTACTTGAGTATTTGTTCATCAACAGATGAAATATTTTTGTCATGAACGTTATAAATCTTTTTCTTAATATTACATGCAATTTCACTAAAATAAGCCATCCCTTTTTTAAAATTTCCACTCACCCTCTTCTCCCAAAATTAAATTAATTTTTGAAAGTAATGAACCCAAGACATTACCTATTCTAACTCAGGAAATGAATTAAATTGCTCTTACTTCCGTGTTCCTCTTTTCCCTAAAACAGCTTTTGATTAAAGAGACAAAAATCTAAGAAGGGCAAAACGGAGGAGGAGGAAGAATGTATTGTACTTTAAAAGGGACAATAATTGGGCAGGGGAGGAGAGGCCATTTATTAACCAGACCTATACTGAGCAATGCACGTGCTAGAGCGTCCTTAGCAATGGTGATGTTAAAATAAATAATCCAGTTCTCCTGGCATCAAGAGCTCACAGCTTTGTACTAAAATTAGTTATTAAATTAAAAATTGCAATGAATGTGACCAGTACTGCAACAGGAGAACGTTGTATATTTGAAGTACAAAGGAACAGGAACTAAATGAAGGATATAAACCAGTGGCTTCTTTGATCATTGAGAACCCTCAACAAACAGAGATGCAACCCCCAAAATGTCCACTTGAGAGTAACTTCAATACTACAGACATTTTCTTAGTGGTGAAGCATCTGTTAGATACCCAAGTCATCTAAGATTTTGCTGTTGTTTAGTCACTAAGTGGTGTCTGACTCTTTTGTGACCCCATGGACTGTAGCCCGCCAGGCTCCTCTGTCCATGGGATTCTCCAGGCAAGAATACTGGAGTGGGTTGCCACTTCCTTTTCCAGGGGATCTTCCTGACCCAGGGATCAAACCTGAGTGTCCTGCATTGGCAGATGGATTCTTTACCACTGAGCCACCCGTGAAGCCCTTCATCTAAGATTTAGAATTAAGTAAACACTTAAGGGACTAAAAATCATTGTATGAGTACTTCTGTGTTAAAGAACTTATGTACATTTGGTATATTAACTGTTGATAATGCTGAAGGTAATTTGGCCTATTATTAAAGAGTAACAGGTCAGCTTTTTGACTGAATTTTAAAGTGTCTAACTGAACAATTGATTTAGGCTTGCAGTTTTAAGTTAAAGGTTAGTAAGTGTAGCATGTGAAAAGAGATTTTTTAATTCACAATTTAATGAGCTCCAAACACTACCAGCAACAGGCTATTGGAATAAACGAAGTATAGTTCCTGAACAACTCACATTTTTTAACTGGAGATAAACACTTCTATCGGGCTTCCCTTGTGGCTCAGCTGGTAAAGAATCCACCTGCAACGCAGGAGACCTGGGTTCGATCCCTGGGTTGGGAAGATCCCCTGGTGAAGGGAAAGGCTACCCAGTCCAGTATTCTTGCCTGGAGAATTCCATGGACTGTGTAGTCCATGGGCTCACAGAGTCAGACACAACTAAGCGACTTTCACTTTCAAACACTTCTACAATTACAATTCTGGGGACAAGTGTTATACCAGTATAAGGCATGACAGTGACTCAAAGGAAACAACAATTATTAATAGAAGAAGAAAGCAGAACCCAAACCAAGGAGTCTAACAAAGAAACTAGCAGGAAATAACCTTTACAGTAACTGACATTCTTACCTGGGTACTGTCACAGAATCCTCAGTAGTCATGAGTCCCAGCTGACCATCACTACCTGCACCCCAGGAAAACAGCTGGCCCTGGTCACTGAGGGCCAGACTGTGGGACTCGCCACATGCCACATGGACAATGTGCTGATCTGCCAAAGCTCCAATTTGCTCTGAAAAAAAAAAAAAAGAAAAAAATCAGAGGAGGAAAATGTAAAGCCCAGAAACAGGAATTACACAGAATTAGCATCCTAGGCAGCTGCGTTTTTCAAAGAGAACCACTACATCTGTATAGAGAATATAAACTTTCTATGTTTCTGACAGTTATCAATTTGGACCCCAGTTATACTGGGCAGCACACAGACCTGGAGCAGTGCACACACTCCAGTTGTTCTCTTCTGTGTCTGGGGCTTCTCCCTAGAAATATGCCTCAAAGGTTCAGTATTTGCAGGTGTGGGACCAGAGAGGACTCAGTGTAAACAGGAGTGAGGCTTGTTACTAAAAGCAGTGGGACTGAGGGAGAGTCTGCCTGGGAGCAATGAGCCCTTCCCCCTCCACAAAAACACCCTTCTCTCCTCAGTTCTATTATACAAATCTGTCTATATATCTAGCCAGGAGGATTTCTCTGAGAAAACTGGCCCAAAAGAAAAGACTCACAGCTACTGGCAATCCTGGGTCCCTAGGAAATGTCCAGCTTCCCACTAGTTAACGAAACTTGCCCATACACCGTTCTGCTTACATTTTAGTACCTCACTTTTAAAAATAAAAGGCTGGACAAGCACAATCACGTATGTGAAGACAATTTAACATAAAAGTTAAACAGCAAAGAAAACAGAAGGAAGGAAACTCTGAAGAAAATAAGGAACAAAAAAAATCTTTAGATCATTAGCAATATAAGACAAAGAAGATTCCAACCTTCAGAAAACAAACAAAATTACCTTGGAAAATGAAAACATAACAGCATAAATTTAAAGGAAAAAGCTTCAGAAGCAGGATGGGGAATAATAACTGAAATTTTCTAAGAAACAGAACAAGAAGTCAAAGAGCAAAACAGGCGGAAAAAGAAGATAGAAATGAGACTATTTCAAGAAACTCAACAATGGAAAAATAAGAATCCCCAAAACAGAATGGAAAAAAACAAAGTAGAAATTTTCAAAGACAGGATTGCTCATAACTGCAAGACATGAGTTTCACATTGAAAAGATTGATTTAAAACCTCAGAATAAAGAGAATAAGGACTGAATTTTAAAAAGAAGAACTACTTCAGAACACTACAGCTTGAAATTTCACAGCACCAAAAAAGATTCTAAAATTTTCTAGAAAGGATAGTTTACATACAATTGAACAGGGATAAGAATGGCATTGTATTTCTCAGCAGCAATAATGAAAGCTAGAAAGACACTAGAGCAATGCCTTCATAATTCTGAAAGAAAATGACTTCTAACAGAGAACTTCATATCTAGCCAACCAAAAGGGCTTCCCTGGTGGCTCAGTGGTAAAGAATCCGCCCGGCAATGCAGGAGACAAGGGTTCGATCCCTGGCTCGGGCAGATCCCATAGAAAAAGAAATGGGAACCCACTCCAGTATTCTTGTCTAGGAAATCCCATGGATGGAGGAGCCTTATGGGCTGCAGTTAATGGGACAGCAAAAGAACTGGACATGACTTACTGACTAAACAAGAACAACAGCAGCCAACCAAAAATCTGAGAGGAGAAGGGAAAGAAGAACAATTTTCAGGGATGTAAGGTTCTCAAAATATTTTACCTCCCATGCCTATCTCGGTTACATAATATGATGCCTCCTGAACAACAACAACAACAAAAAGATTTTGGATTCAGGAAAGGGTGAAAACCATTTCCATGACAGCTATGTAGCAGCCAACAAAGGAAAATTGGAAGGAATGTCTCCAAAGTGAAAAATGACATACAATCGGATGAATTTATATTACTATGAGTTTTACAGTTCTGTCAGAGAATAAAGATTACATGCAAATGAAAAAAATGAAATAATTCACTCCAGGAAACACTAAACGCTTTACTAGAAATAAGAACAATCATGGTACACAAAGTCATAATAACCAAATAAATATAATTTATTAATTTACATAGTTAAATCTGTCAATCAATTTAAAAAATCAACTACATGGGAAAATATGAGCATCTAGGAGTAAGAAAGAGGAAGGTGGGCGGAGAATATAAAAGCAGAGTAATCTTCCCCAGTATGAAGCCTCTAGATCATGTCCAATGTTGAAAAAAATCAAGAAATAGCATTGTAAGCGTGTTATTTATAAATATAAAGGCAAACTCCCCCAAAAAAGTTTCAAGAATTGAAAGTGATGGCCTCTGCAAGTGAGACTCAAGGGGACAGGAGAGGTAAGGAGGTGTTATTTGACCTAAACAGAGGTCAAATAACATACAAATTTTCTTTTTATTTAAGCAGCTGAAAACATGCTCATGTCAGAGAAATCTCCTGAATTATCTCAACTCCTTTCATTCCCATGACCATCGCCTTTACCCTCTCCTCGCCATTAGGCCCTAACTCCCAACTCAGCCTTGTCCCCCACACTAAGAACAGTCCTGTATTTACTTTGGGAAAACTAAGAAACTCCTACCAAAGTAGCTCAGGTGAATCAGATTCTTTCTTCCTTCACCAAATTTCCACATTGTACCGTAGTTCTAGGACTTCAGCAGCTTTTATGTTCTCTTGTGCCTGAGTGCCAGGCCTGATACCTCAGCCAGAACCAAGACCTGCGCCCCCAATACCTGACCTCCTATGCCAACCACTAGCCTTTCCTGCCTGGATGTTAGTGTACAGCGTCATTATGGTTGTTGTTCAGTCGCCAAATCACGTCTGACTATTTGCAACCCCATGGACTGCAGCTGTTGCTGCTGCTAAGTCGCTTCAGTCGTGGCCGACTGTGTGTGACCCCATAGACAGAAGCCCACCAGCTCCTCCGTCCCTGGGATTCTCCAGGCAAGAACACTGGAATGGGACTGCAGCACACCAGCCCTTTCCTGTCCTTCACCATCTCCCAGAATTTGCTCAAACTCATGTCCATTGAATTGGTGATGCCATACAATCATCTCATCCTCTACTGTTCCCTTCTCCTCCTGCCCTCAATCTTTCCCAGCATCAGGGTCTTTTCCAATGAGTTAGACTTCGAAACTATTGGAGCTTCAGCTTCAGCATCAGTCCCTCAGATGAATATTCAGGGTTTCATTCCTTTAGGATTGATTGGCTTGATCTCTTTGCTATCCAGGGCACTCTCGAGTCTTCAATTACCTGCCAATCCTGATGAAACTGGAAACTTTACTGATGTAGTAAGCAAGCAAAGTCAAATCAAGGGACAACAAGCTCATCTTTAAACTTGGAAAGGAGCAATTGTGTCAGCCTTCTTTCTGGTCCACCTCTCACACCCGTGCATGACTACTGGGAAAACCATAGCTTTGACTACACTGACCTTTGCTGGCAAAGTGATGTCTCTGCTTTTTAATATGCTGTCTAGGTTTGTCACAGCTTTTCTTCCATGGAGCAAGCCCTAGGCGAACCAATTCCTGTCTCATCACACATCAGCCACCAAAACAGACACGGAACCCCTATTTCACCACAACACAACTTGCAGCCCCAAAGGCAGAGGTACCGTTTAGTAACCCAAAGATTTGTAGAGAATTAAATCCTAGTTGTATCAAGTCCAATTTATTTCATTTCTCCTAGCCAGAAAACTAAGCTCATCTGATTCATACTAGGAATCTGTTACAGTGAAATTTTAATTGCTCTTCTAGAATTTACTCCCTGGGTCAACTGGGAATGCTTCGTTCACAGCTCTCACTGAATACACCCCTGCCCCAGCTGGGAACACCCAGGCTGCAGTGCACATGTTCACACGTAATCTCTTCTGATTCATTCTGTCAAGACTGTATGCTATATTTTGCAGATCATGACAGAAACTCAACCCACACATTTAAATAATTAAACATACTAAGGAAATATTTGGCATTTTTTTGACAATAAAAGTATATTTTATTTCTGATCCTTTCACAAGAAGAAATTTAAGATCTTTAGAAGTCTTCAGCAAGGTTAGCGACTTCTGAATCAGCCAAGGTAATAGGGCAGAATAGCAGAAAATGTGGAATGATGCTTAGGGCAAGGCGGCAGTTTAACTGCACTCAGGTTTTTAGGATTACTGCTAGTTGGCTTTTGAGCCCGTCATAATTTTTTAATGTGTTTTCAAATTAATAGTAAGTTGGGCAGTGAACCATCATAGGGTGGTCATAAAGAAGGATGTTATGTGCCTGGAGGGTAGATGGATGCTGCTCATGTGAACT
Source organism: Giraffa tippelskirchi (assembly GCF_054371585.1). Taxonomy (NCBI): domain Eukaryota; kingdom Metazoa; phylum Chordata; class Mammalia; order Artiodactyla; family Giraffidae; genus Giraffa; species Giraffa tippelskirchi. The sequence goes on along the minus strand of NC_137275.1, from coordinate 74,665,210 downwards.
TAATCCTTGCAACAATCCTGTAAGGTTCCACCTCTCTAATAACCCCTGCTGAGAAAAAGTGTGTTATCTGGTCAGAGTACACAACTAAATGAGTGGTGGAGCTAGGAATGGATCCCAGGTCTTCCTGACTTCCAAGCCCATTATACCCACCAGTCTGTATCATCTTCCCTCACGGAAAAGAACTAGGTGATTTTAAATCAGTAACAGTCACTACTCTTTTGTCTGTTCCAATGAGAAATGTTATCGTGTAAACAGTATGAGCAGTTTGGGTGAAAGGTATACAGAATATATAAAATTAGTAATCAATATTTGGTACTCAATTTTTCATAAAACTTAAAGTCAAGGAAGTTATATGTCAGCAGTTAGCATGACAAAAGGGATTAAACTTTCATCACTTAGATGTCTCCTGAGTTGCCCCAAACTATCTACACTTTCTATTTAGCAGTAGTCAACAAAGACAGAACCACACTGTAGGAAACCCACACTCTGAGCTGCCATTCTGTGGATTCCATGTCCTCACATTTCCCACTAACTCTCACTCTAGTTCACATCTTGCGTTCTGCTGTTGTACTCTGCTCTCCCTGGACAGTTTTTCTCCACAGTACTATCAACCTAGTCTGAGGGGTACAGCAGGCTTTTACTCAAAGTTTGGGATAATGGAAATGAACTCAGCAAACCATTCAGAATATAACCAAGTTCCCTGCACATCCCAACAAAGAGAATTTCCTAGTGCCCATCTTTCCTCCTAGGGGCCCCTGGCTTCCTACAGCTTAGCAAGATTCTCCCTTATTTTCTTTGCTTCTGTGTCTGAAAGGTCTTATTTCCAAGCCATATTCCAACTACTTTCTAATTTTCATCTAAACATTTTTGGGCAATCTGGGCTATGCTTAGTGGGATCTCAATGCTAATGCAACTCACTTTCAAGTGACCACTCCCTCCCATAAGAGTGTTATTACCATAGAAGAAATTCTACCTTGTTTCTGAGCCAAAGCACTCAAACTAGAGTCAATTTTTTAAAAACCTTTTTACATTGTCATACAGTAAAATGGACCTCTTTTAGTGTACAATTCTATGAATTTAAGCACATGTAATCAGTGCCACAATCAAGATACAGAATGGTACCATCACCCAGAAAAGTCCCTTAGAGTGTTATCTCTAAAGGACAAAGAATTTTATCCCTTAGTCATTCTCTCCTCATCTCTAACTCCTGGTGACTACTGATCTACTTTCGATCACTACAGCTTTATATTTTCAATATAATAGAAGCACAGAATTCACATAATAGAATCTTACAGTATCTAACTTTTTGAAATTATTTCTTTCACTCAATATGACAACTCTGAGATCCATCCAAGTTGTCATATGGATCAACAGTTTTGTTCCTTTTTATTAATATCAGTCAGTAGTATTCCATTGTATTATGATGTACCACAAAAGACTTTTTTCCATTTTAAGCAATTATAGAGATGCAACTAACATTTGTGTATAGGTTATTGTATGAAAATAAGTTTTCATTTCTCTGGAGTAAATCCTCAGGAGTGGGTATTTTTTTAACTTTCCTGTACAGTGCTGGGTTATTTTAAAAATCGAATATGATGATTTCTGTACCCATTGCTTTGCTTAGACTATTTAGATTTAAAATAATTATTGATATGTTTGATTTTCTGACCTTTTTTAATTTGCTGGTCTTCCCTGTTTTTCACTGCCCTTTTACTTCATTTCTCCTTCTTTTTGTATTACACATTTTCTAGTGTTCCATTTTTATTCATTGTGTTTTTATTATATCTCTTTGATTAGTTACTTGTTATTGCTCTAGAGATTACAATATAAGTATTTAGCTTTTCAAAGTGTAATTAGAATCAATCATTTACCATTTAAAGTGGAATTGAGAAACTTTACCACAACATAGTTCTCTTTACTCTATTTAAGTTCGGTTCAGTCACTCAGTCGTGTCCGACTCTTTGCGACCCCATGAATCGCAGCTCACCAGGCCTCCCTGTCCATCACCAACTCCCAGAGTTTACCCAAGCTCATGTCCATCGAGTTGGTGATGCCATCCAGCCATCTCATCCTCTGTTGTCCCCTTCTCCTCCTGTCCCCAATCCTTCCCAGCGTCAGGGTCTTTTCCAACTCTTTAAGTTACAGTAATCTTAAATATTACATCTGTATATACTGAAATCTCTGTAACAATTTTATAATTTTTTAATCATCAAGACATTTTTAAAGAATTCAAGAATAGTCTATTATATTTATTGAGATATCTACTATTTCTGTTGCTCTTCCTTCATTCAGCTCAGTTCAGTCGCTCAGTCATGTCCAACTCTTTGCAACCCCATGGACTGCAGCATGCCAGGCTTCCTTGTCCATCACCAACTCCCGGAGCTTGCTCAAACTCATGTCCATTGAATCAGTGATGCCATCCAACCATCTCATCCTCTGTCACCCCCTTCTCCTGCCTTCAATCTTTCCCAGCGAGTCAGTTCTTGGCATCAGGTGGCCAAAGTATTGGAGCTTCAGCATCAGTCCTTCCAATGAATATTCAGGACTGATTTCCTTTAGGATTGACTGGGTTTGACGCCCTTGCTGTCCAAGGGACTCTCAAGACTCTTCTCCAACACCACAGTTCAAAAGCATCAATTCTTCCAGCTCTCCCACAAATGCTCCAACTACAATTGTGGTTAACCTAAAAGCTTGATTCCCAGTGGCAGGCAGTATCTTTGAGCAGTTGACACTTCCATTATCTGAGCATATCAAACACTTATTTGCATAATCTTATGTTTGCCCAAGTTTAAACAATCATTCAACCAAATATTTTCAACTAAAGAATTAGAGAAAAGATTAATTACAATAGACTTTGGAGCAGTAGGTCTCAGTTCAGGACCAGATGACTTTAATATTGGGCTTTAATGCTCACATACAAAGCCTGAAAACACTTATACACTATGAAACATGTTTGAGAATAGTTTCTTTTTAAAGCCATAAATCTAAGTTTACCATGTATGTTTTTAGATGCAATAAGCCAAAATCACTGACTAAGTCAATTAAAACATATGGAGAAAAATAAATAAAACATATGGAGGCCTGTCACAGACCATGGGAGGGGACAAGACTGTGTCTGAGTCATTAGCACTTTACTAGTCTGAATAATATCAGCTGCAGTGACTCAATATTAACTGAGTCAGTGACTCAGTTATTTTCAGGAACTCAGAATTGCCAACTATGGCATAATCTAATGCTATAAAACGATTTTAAGAGAGAAAGATTATAAATTAGGAAACTACCTGACAGCTCTGATAAGAGGAAATCCTAAAAGCAGAAGGGACCACTGAAATGATGAGACAATATATATAACATTGTGTAGTTAAATGCCTAAGTCCTCCAGGTGATAATTTAAGATCACTCCAAGAAGACTGAAATCTTAATCCTCAATTCAAAATATTAATGGTCTCTCTCTCAAAGTTCAGCTCACAGCTTACTATGTATGTTTTCTCTCTCACAAAGCATTTTGGCACCAGAGCATTTGTTTGGGTACCTACAAGAATTAGAACGTAAGCTCCAAGAAGTCTGTCTCTCATTAAAGAAATGCTAGGGAACACCTGCTGAATATGTAAAGTCTCAGGTAGCAAAAAGCAAAGTCAGGCTTTAAGATGTCTCAAATGACCGAAAAAAAAAATTTACAAATTCTGGGCTATAGTTCCTATTAAAGGAGAGGAAAACAAACTAGTTATTTCAAATTACTAGAGGAATTTGCTTGCTCCTTGGAAGAAAAGTTATGTCAAAACTAGACAATGTATTAACAGCAGAGACATCACTTTCCCAACAAAGGTTCATACAGTCAAAGCTATAGTTTTTCCAGTAGTCATGTATGGATATGAGAGTCGAACCATAAAGAAGGCTGAGCGCCAAAGAATTAATGCTTTCGAACTTTTGTGCTGGAGAAGACTCCTGAGAGTCCCTTGGGCAGCAAGGAGAGCAAACCAGTCAATTCTAAAGGAGATCAACCTTGAATATTCACTGGAAGGACTGATGCTGAAGGTCCAATACTTTGGCCACCTGATGCGAAGAGCCAACTCACTGGAAAAGACCCTGATGCTGGGAAAGATTGAAGGCAGGAGGAGAAGGGGACGACAGAGGATGAGATGGTTGGATGGCATCACCGACTCGATGGACATGAGTTTGAGCAAGCTCCGGGAGTTGGTGATGGACAAGGAAGCCTGGTGTGCTGCAGCCCATGGGGTTGCAAAGAGTCGGACACAACTGAGCAACTGAACAACAAGGGGAGTAAGGGATATCATCATCATCACCCTTTATGGGGGAATGGAGAAAATAAAATATTTTCAAAAGATACATGAATCAGAAAAGTGACAGAACCATGACAGATCCATTCAGAAAAAATAAATTAATCTGCACCAGATTCACTAAACAGAAGATTGTTAAGAAAACCCAGCACCACCCCTGCTCCGGGTCCACTGCCCTCCCCCAAACCTGTTCTGTATGTCTTCTTTACTACATGAGGCTTCCGCACATAGGTGTGATCAATTATGACCTCCATTTCCAGCCCCTCTCCCCTCTGGAGAATATGGGGTGGGCTAAAAATTCTAAGCCTCTAATCATCTCTGGGTCATTCTGGTGACCCATCCCGGCCCAGAAGCCCAACCAAAGTCACTGCAAAAAGATGTGAGTTCCCTGGTATCCTATTGGTTAGGATTCTGGGGGGCCCAGGTTCAATCCCTTGTCAGGGAACTGAGATCCTTCAAGCCCCCCAGCATGCCCCCTCCCCCACCAAAAAAGATGCTCCTAGTATCCTAGTACTCTATTATCACTTAGAAATTTACAAGGGTTTTAGAAGCCCTGTGCCAAGGAACAGGGATATATATTAAAAACATTCTTACATATATATTTCCTATTATCTCACAAATATATTCTCATCCTCCCAATTTTCACCACATACTACACTTAACACTAGCTATTTTACTCCTTAGAGCTCAAATATTTTAACTTCCTGCAAGGCAGCCAAAACCCATGGATGATCCAAAAAAGAATTAAAAAACCCTCTATAGGAAATCACAAAATACACTGAGAAGCTGACATGTTTTACCGTGCAACCACAACAAAATACTTTGCACTCCCTTTCTTTTCCAAGAGGCTTTGTTAAAAGTCTCTCTTTTTTACTCACCATTTAAACTGTGGTAGATGTAAAAAAAAAACTGTCTTTGATTAAACCAAAATAATAGAAATAAGCTGATCAGCTTTTAGGGAAAAAAATGAAGGACCAGAAAATCAAATTTATGATACAAATCCAATTTATATCTCCCAAAAAAGTACACTGTGGACACCTATGTTAGTATGGGCTTCCCAGGTGGCACTAGTGGTAAAGAACCTGCGTGCCAATGCAAGGGGACATAAGAGACACAGGTTTGGACCCCTGGGTCGGGAAGATCCCCTGGAGGAGGGCATGGCAACCCACTTCAATATTCTTGCCTGGAAAATCCCATGGACAGAGAAGCCTGGCGGGCTACAGACCATGGGGTCGCAAAGAACTGGACATGACTGAACGACTAACACTAATAAACTACCAATCAGTATAAACTTTAAGGCAAGCATTTTGCAATACTCCAGAAGCTTTAGAATTTTGCATGTTCCTTGATCCAACAGTCAAATTTCTAAATGTATTCTAAAGAAATACCATACACTGCATTGCTACTAACAAAAAATATAGAAATCAATTGAGATTATACACTATAAATTGATATATGCAGCCATTAAAAAGAGTGATATAGATCAGTATGAACATCCAACATGGAAAAATATTCATGACATATTAAGTGGAAAAGAAAGTTACAAAGAAGTATTACAAAGTGACTTCATTTGAAAATTATATTGATGTTTAAAAAATATTGGAAAGGTATATTTCAAAGTAATGTTTTATCGTTCAGAGTGATAGAATTAAAGAGTAAAACACTCTTATTCACTTCTCCTTGCTTACGGGTAAACTGTGAGCAATATACATGTGTTATTTTTGTAATATGGAAAATTTTTAAGCTTTTATAAAAGGACTTTTTACCACTTCCTTTTCTTATTCACATCTTTTTTCAACAATTCAAATCTTTTTCATTCAATGTGATATAGCAACAGGAGACCATTTCCAAGACTGCCATTGCTTACTGTTTTAGACTATATGCCACCTTATAAACAGTGTCACTGTGTAATCACAACACAAGATGAGCTGCTTCTGCAGAGGCTTCATAAACACACTTAATCCCACTTGCTTTTATAGATTGAGTAAAGTTTTATCACAGCAGGCAAAATATCCCTGCACTGAGATCAATCTATGGAACTATAGCCCTCTGTCCATTTTCTCTTAAAAACATACATGTGTATAAACTCACAAACCAGAATATAGAGATAGATTGATTGCAAGACTCAACTCTACGTAGTCTTTAAAAAAAAAAAAAGAAAAAACCTCTAAATATAAACACATAGAAAAATAAATAACTAAACAGATGGAGAAAAGATATACCACGCTAACACCAATCAAAAGAAAGCTCAAGCTGCTATATTCATACCAGGCAAGGTGGAAAACAATGAATATCATCAGGGATAAAGTATGATATTTCATGATGTTGAAGGGAACAATTCCTCAAGAAGATCTGACGACCTTAATTGTGTACACACCTACTAACAAAGCTTTAAAACACATATAGCAAAATTCAAACAGTCAGAAGAAATAAGCAAATCAGCAATGATAGTTAAAGATTTCACCTCTATTCTCTCAGTAAATTATAACAAGTAAACACAAAATCAATAAATATACAGATCTTAACACCATCACTCAACTTGATCTAATTGACATTATAAAACTTTATCCATCAACAAACATACACATTTTTTTCAAATGTACATAGAGTATTTTACCAAGATAGACCATATTCTGGGCCATAAAACAAATCTGAATAAATTTAAGAGGCCTGAAATCATACAAAGTATGTACTCTGATCACAGAATATTCAACTAGAAATCATTAACTGAGAAATATCAGTAAAATCCCTATATATTTGGATGTTAAACTACCCACTTCTAAATAACCCATAGGTCAAGTAAGAGAAATTATTACAAAATATTTTGAACTGAATAAAATTAAAAACATCCAATAAAAATTTGTGAAATACACCTGAAGTAATGTTTAAAGGAAAAATTTTAGCATGAAATGCTTATTAAAATAGAAATGGCACATCATTGATTTAAATTTCTACTAGAAACTAGAAAAATACAGCTAATTAAGCACAAAGTAAACAAAGGAAATATTAATAATATAAAAGCACAAATCAATGAAACAGAGAAAACCAAGAAAGATTAAAAATAATCACTGAAATAAAAAAAAACCTTTTTCTTTGAAAATATTAATAAAACAGATTAACCTTTAGCCAGTCTAATCAAGAAACAGAGAAGCCACAAATTACCGTATCAGAAAAGCAATCTTACAGGCATGAAAAGGATAGTAAGGGAACATTTTGAACTATTTTTTGCCAATAAATTTGACAACTTAGGTGAAGCGGACAAATTCCTTAAAAGACCTAAACTATGAAAACTCACCTAAGATGAAACAGATAATCTAACTAGTCCTACATCTTTTTTAAAAATTGAAATTGTAACTAAAAAATGTCCACACAAGAAAACTGTAGCCTCAGATGCTTTTACTAGTGATTCTACCAATCATTTAAGTAAAAGATAATAACCTATAATAAACCTATATATAATATAGACAAATTCTTCCAGAAAACAGAAGAGGGAACACTTTCCAACTCATTTTATAAGGCTACCAGGACCCACAAAACAAAACCAAAGGCACTACAAGAAAAGCAAACAATAATCCTTATGAACACAAATCCTTCTCAAATTTTTAGAAATCAAAAGCAGCCAAGTGGGATTTAGTCCATGAGTCTGAGGTTGGTTTAATGCTCAAAAATAATCAATATAATTTAACACTTAAAAGTCTAAAAATGAAAAGAGAAAAAAGAAAAATAATACAATCACCTCGATAGATTCAATATGGCATTTAACAAAATTCAACAGTCACTTTTTTTTTAATAGGAAATCATTATATTTAATGGTAAAAACTAATGCTCTCCCTCTAAAATAAGGAACAAGGTAAGGATGTCCTTTTTTATAACCTCTATTTATCACTGACTAGAGTTCATTCAGTAAAATAAGGCAAGAAAGTAAAAGACATACAGACTGGGAAGAAAGAAATAAAACTGATTTGATTTACAGACATTATCATTTATGGAGAAATTTCTAAGGAGCTTACAGAAAACGTAGCCAGGACTATTAAGAGAATTTAGCAAGGTGATTCAAGACCAATACACAAACAATTAACCATATTTCTATACACTACAAAAAAATTAGAAACTATTTCAAAATACTATGTATAATAACATCAAAATGTTATAAATTTAGGAACAAACTATGTGCAAAAGCTGTATAGAGAAGTACAAAACATCGCCAAGAAAAATTAAAGACCCCAAAATGGAAAATATACCATGTTCATAAATCACAACAGTCAATATCATTAAGACGTCAAATCTCCCCCCAAATTGAGCTATAGATTCAATGTAACCCTAATGAAAATTCCAGAAGGCTTTTTGATAGAAATTAGAAAGCTGATTCTCAAGTTTATATGCAAAAGCCAAGGATCTAGCATGGCTAAAACAGTTCAGAAGAAGAAAAATAAAGTTAGAAGATTCATATTATTGCACTACATACTCTGGATTTACCAAAAAGCTACAGTAATCAACATAGTGTAGAACTAAGGATAGACATGTATATAGAAAGAATAAAATGTCTCAAGATAGACTACCACACATACGGCCAATTGGTTTTCAAAGGTGCCACAGTAATTCAGAGTAGGATCCAGTCTTTTCAACAGTGGTCCTGAAAACTGGATATCCATAAGCAAAAACTGAACACTGACCATATTAAAATGGATCACAGGCCTACATGTAAGAGCTAAACTATAAAATCTGAATTAGAAAACTTAGAAGAAAAATCACTATAATCCTGAGTTAGGCAAAAGTCTTAGATCACAGAAAGCATAAATCATAAAAGCTAAAACTAATAACTGAGATTTCATCAAAATAAAATTTTTGCTCTTCAAAAGACACTGTTGAGAAAATGAAAAGGAAAACCACTGACTGAAAGAAAATATTTGCAAAATATCTCTCTGATAGAAGACTTGTATACTGAATAAAGGATGATTACAGCTCAAAAGTAAGACAAGCAATTTGATTTTTCTGTGCTGCTGCTAAGTCGCTTCAGTCGTGTCCGACTCTGCGCGACCCCACGGACGGCAGCCCACCAGGCTCCACCATCCCTGGGATTCTCCAGGCAAGAATACTGGAGTGGGTTGCCATTTCCTTCTCCAGTGCATGAAAGTGAAAAGTGAAAGCAAAGTCGCTCAGTCGTGTCCGACTCTTAGCGACCCCATGGAATGCAGCCTACCAGGCTCCTCCATCCATGGGATTTTCCAGGCAAGAGTACTGGAGTGGGGTGCCATTGCCTTCTCACTACTGACCTCTAAAGGACTTCCCTGGTAGTTCAGTGGTAAGAATCCACCTGCCAATGTAGGAGACTCGGGTTCAATCCCTGGGTTAGGGAAGATCCCCCTGGTAGTGAATATTAAATGAATTTATTCAAGTAAAACTCTTAAAAAGAATGCCTGGTAGGTAGAAAATGCAATGTGAGTCCTTATTACTCTCCCCCACTGGCAATTTGATATTTTTTAAACAGGCAAAATATCTGAACAAATACTTTGCCAAAAATAAGACATACAAATGGCTAAAAACAGGCTCATGAGAAGTTGCTCAGGATTGTTACTCATTATTAGCAAAATGCATATTAAAACCACAAGATTTCATTACATATCAGTTTGAATGGCTGAAATTAAAAAGACTGATGGCACCAAGTAATGGGGAGAAATCGCAGCAACTGAAACTCTTATAAACTGTGAGGATAAATGAAAATCACAGTCACTGGAAATCTGACAGTTTTTTATAAAGTCAAACATATACCTACTATATGAACCAGCAATCCCAGTTCTAGGAAATTGCTCAAGAAAAATGAAAACACATGTCTACACAAAGACTTGTACTCAAATGTTCATAGCAATTTTACTTAAAAGAGCCCAAACCTGGGAAAAAACCCAAATGTCCATCAACTGGTTAATGTCATATGTCCATAACAAAGAATAATATTCAGCAAACAAAAACAAACCACTGAATCAACAATGTAGAAAGAATCTCAAAAGCATTATTCTAACAAGCCAGACACCAAGCCTACTGCATGATTTCATTTACATAAAATTCTCAAAGTGTCAAAACTATGGGGACAAAAAACAGATACAGGGAAAGTAGTTGGTGTGGAAATGGAATAGACTACTAAGGGCATAAGAGAAGTTTTGGTGGATGAAAAAACGTGTATGATGACCACAGCGGTGGTTATTTGATTCTCATGACTTCAAAACTCATTAAATTGCACACTTAAAATGAGTTAATCCTACTGTATGTAAATTGTAGCTTTACAGCTGTTAAAAATAAAGTACACCAGAAAAAGTACAAGTTTTTCAAAGTTTTTTTAGATATCAAGGATCAGAAAATAAACAAGATTGGTTCTGCACTTAAGCTCACTCTGACTAGAGGCAAACAAGGTCTGTGAATTGATGTTACAGCACAGTGTGATGAAAGACACACACACAGACGGCTAAAAGCAGCCCACGTGAGAGGCATCTAATCCAGCTTCAGTGCAGGAGAGTCAGGAAAGGCCCATTGGAAGAGGTAACATCCAAGATGTGCCCTGAGTAATACAGAGCTAGTTCCTTATTCATTCACCTACCCATTCCAAGTGACCCAAAGTCCGTAACAGTAGATGTAAAGATTACACTGTAGTGTGTGAGCCCAGAGACAAAAATGTGTAAAGCACGTGAGGAGAGGACCAAGGATGAGGAACAAAATCAGCCTGAGAGGGCCTAGGGAAAGCTTTTTGGAGTAAGCAGTCGGAGTCGAGTCTCTAAAGCAGTGACTCACAACAGAAAATGAGCAGCAGAAGCCCTCAGGAAGTTTCAGTATATGTTTCTAAATACATATACCTGCATCGACCCCAGCCTCCAGAATCAGAAAATTTAGGGAAGAAGAACAGATATCTGTTGTTGTTGTTGTTTTTCTTTTTTACATTGCCCATGTGATTCTGACATTAAGAAACAATGCCCAGAAAATTGCAGAAGATGGTAAACTTCCAAACTCATTTTATGAGGCCACCATCACCCTAATTCCAAAACCAGACAAAGATGTCACAAAAAAAGAAAACTACAGGCCAATATCACTGATGAACATAGATGCAAAAATCCTTAATAAAATTCTAGCAAACAGAATCCAACATCATATTAAAAAGATCATACATCATGACCAAGTGGGCTTTATCCCAGGAATGCAAGGTTTTTTTTAACATCCGCAAATCAATCAATGTAATACACCACATTAACAAATTGAAAGATAAAAACCATATGGTTATCTCAATAGATGCAGAAAAAGCCTTTGACAAAATTCAGCATCCATTTATGATAAAAACCCTCCAGAAAGCAGGAATAGAAGGAACATACCTCAACATAATAAAAGCTATATATGACAAACCCACAGCAAACATTATCCTCAATGGTGAAAAATTGAAAGCATTTCCCCTAAAGTCAGGAACAAGGCAAGGATGCCCACTTTCACCACTACTATTCAACATAGTTTTGGAAGTTTTGGCCACAGCAATCAGAGCAGAAAAAGAAATAAAAGGAACACAGATAGGAAAAGAAGTAAAACTCTCACTGTTTGCAGATGACATGATCCTCTACATAGAAAACCCTAAAGACTCTACTAGAAAATTACTAGAGCTAATCAATGAATATAGTAAAGTTGCAGGATATAAAATTAACACACAGAAATCCCTTGCATTCCTATACTCCAATAATGAGAAAACAGAAAGAGAAATTAAGGAAACAATACCATTCACCATTGCAACAAAAAGAATAAAATACTTAGGAATGTATCTACCTAAAGAAACAAAAGACTTATATATAGAAAACTATAAAACACTGATGAAAGAAATCAAAGAGGACACAAACAGATGGAGAAATATACCGTGATCATGGATTGGAAGAATTAATATAGTGAAAATGAGTATACTACCCAAAGCAATCTATAGATTCAATGCAATCCCTATCAAGCTACCAATGGTATTTTTCACAGAACTAGAACAAATCATCTCACAATTTGTATGGAAATATAAGAAACCTCGAATAGCCAAAGCAATCTTGAGGAAGAAGAATGGAACTGGAGGAATCAACCTGCCTGACTTCAGGCTCTACTACAAAGCCACAGTCATCAAGACAGTATGGTACTGGCACAAAGATAGAAATATAGATCAATGGAACAAAATAGAAAGCCCAGAGATAAACCCACGCACCTATGGACACCTTATCTTCGACAAAGGAGGCAAGAATATACAATGGAGAAAAGACAATCTCTTTAACAAGTGGTGCTGGGAAAACTGGTCAGTCACTTGTAAAAGAATGAAACTAGAACACTTCCTAACACCATACACAAAAATAAATTCAAAATGGATTAAAGATCTAAACGTAAGACCAGAAACTATAAAACTTCTAGAGGAAAACATAGGCAAAACACTCTCCGACATAAATCACAGCAGGATCCTCCATGACCCACCTCCCAGAATATTGGAAATAAAAGCAAAAATAAACAAATGGGACCTAATTAAAATTAAAAGCTTTTGCACAACAAAGGAAACTATAAGCAAGGTGAAAAGACAGCCTTCAGAATGGGAGAAAATAATAGCAAACGAAGCAACAGACAAACAATTAACCTCAAAAATATATAAGCAACTTCTGCAGCTGAATTCCAGAAAAATAAACGACCCAATCAAAAAATGGGCCAAAGAACTAAACAGACATTTCTCCAAAGAAGACATACAGATGGCTAACAAACACATGAAAAGATGCTCAACATCACTCATTATTAGAGAAATGCAAATCAAAACCACAATAAGGTATCATTTCACACCAGTCAGAATGGCTGCTATCCAAAAGTCTACAAGCAATAAATGCTGGAGAGGGTGTGGAGAAAAGGGAACCCTCTTACACTGTTGGTGGGAATGCAAACTAGTACAGCCACTATGGAGAACAGTGTGGAGATTCCTTAAAAAACTGGGAATAGAACTGTCATATGACCCAGCAATCCCACTGCTGGGCATACACACTGAGGAAACCAGAATTGAAAGAGACACGTGTACCCCAATGTTCATCGCAGCACTGTTTACAATAGCCAGGACATGGAAGCAACCTAGATGTCCATCAGAAGACAAATGGATAAGGAAGCTGTGGTACATATACACAATGGAGTATTACTCAGCCATTAAAAAAAATACATTTGAATCGGTTCTACTGAGATGGATGAAACTGGAGCCCATTAAACAGAGTGAAGTAAGCCAGAAAGAAAAACACCAATACAGTATACTAATGCATATATATGGAATTTGAAAGATGGTAACGATAACCCTATATGTGAGACAGAATAAGAGACACAGATGCATAGAACAATCTTATGGACTCTGAGGGAGAAGGTGAGGGTGGGACGTTCTGGGAGAGTAGCATTGAAACATGTATATTGTCATATGTGAAACAGAACACCATTCCATGTTCGATGCATGAGACAAATGCTCAGGGCCGGGGCAATGGGATGACCCAGAGGGATGGGATGGGGAGGGAGGTGGGTGGGGGGTCCAGGAAGGGGAACACATGTAAACCCATGGCTGATTCATGTCAAGGTATGGCAAAAACTATTACAATATTGTAAAGTAATTAGCCCCCAACTAAAATAAATAAATTTATTAAAAAAAAAAAAAAAGAAAAGAAAAAAAAGAAACAATGCACTGAAAAGCTTCACAACACCAGGTTTGACAACAAAACAGGAAAAAGAGACAAATTTAAATATTTTGTGCATCAAAAGATACTATCAACAGAGTCAAAAAGAAACCCACAAAATGAGAGAAAATTTTCCAACTGACATATTTAATGAGGGAATAATATCCAAAATATATACAGAACTTCTAAAATTCAACAAAAAACAGCCCAATTCAAAAATTGGCAAAGGACTTAGACATTGCTCCAAAGAACATATACAAATGGCAGTGAGCATATGAAAAGATTCTCAATATCTCTAATCATTGCATGTGTGCTAAGCTGCTAAATCGTGTGTGACTCTGAAACCTGCAGACCTGTAGTCCACCAGGCTTCTCTGCCCATGGGATTTTTCAAGCAAGAATACTGGAGTGGGTTGTCATTTCCTCCTCCAGGGGATCTGCCTGACCCAGGGATCGAACCCATGACTCCTGCACTGGCAGGCAGACTCGTTGCCACTGAGCCACCCGGGAAGCTCTCACTAGTCATCAGGAAAATATAAATCAAAAGTACAATGAGATACCACCTCACATTCATTAGGACGGCTGTCAGAAAAACACAAAATAACAAGTGTTGGTAAGGAAATGGAGCAATTGGAATCCTTGCACAGTATGGTGAGAATGTAAAATGGGACAGCCCCTACAGAAAACAGTATGGCAGCCCCCATCAAAATTAAATATCTAGCAATTCCACTTGCAGGTATATACTAAAGAGAAATGAAAGCAAGGTCTCCAAGAGATTGGTATATCCATGCTCTTGGAGGTATTACAATAGCTAAAAAGAGAAAGCAACCTGAATGTCCATTGATGGATGTATGGATAAAAAAAATGCAGTATATCATAGACTGACTATTTTTCAGCTTTAAGGAACTTCTGACACATGCTACAACATAGATCATATGAAGTATATAGTTACTGTATTCAAATTCATAGAGACAGAAATAGAAAATAGAGTGGTGGTTGGGGGTGGGTGGCTTGGGAAGGAAATGAGGAGCTACTGTTTGAGTTTTACAAAATGAAGAGTTTTGGAGATAGTGGTGATAATAGAACAACATTATGAATGTATTTAATACCACCAAACTGTATACTTAAAAATGGCTAAGATGGTAAAATTTATGTTATGTATATTTTACAATAAAAAAAAGGAATCATTGCATTGATTCTGAACTTGTTATATACATGGAGTACCCACTGTATCAGTAACAGTAAAATAGCCAGCACTTACCGCTTCCTATGTGCCAGGAACTGTTTTAAGTGCTTTATATGTTTTATCTCCACAACAATCCTATTAGGCAGGCACTCTTAGGAACAGATTTGCATTTTAAAAAACTCTCAAACCCTCATACACTCCTAGCAAGGATGTAGAATGGTTCAACCACCACTGTGGACAATATAGATAATTGGCAGTTCCTCAAAAGGTTAAACATCGAGTTACCTTATAATTCAACAATTTCACTCCAAAGTATGTGTCTAAGAGAAATGAAAACATATAATAACACAAAAACTTGTGCACAAATGTCCATAACGTCAACCAACTGATGAAACAAAATGTGGTGTATTTATACAATGGAATATTACTTGGCAATAAAAAAGGAACAGAGTACAGATACATGCTAAAGCATTGATGAACCTTGTTAACATTATGCTAAAAGAAACCAATGATTAAAGACCACATACAGAATGATTCCATTGTATTTACATGAAAAGTCCAGAACAGGAAAATCTAGAGAGACAGCAAAGTAAATTAGTGGTTGCCTAGGGCTAAGGGTTGGGGGAAAAGAGCTGTGTGATTGCTAATGAGTATGGGATTTCTTTATGGAGTGATGAAAATGTTCTAAACTTGACTGTACAACTCTGTAAACATAATTAGAAAAAAACCGACTGAACTGTATGCTTTAAGTAGGTAAACTGTTTAATATGTGAATCATATCTCAATAAAGCTATTAAAGAACAAAAATACCTCAGGGTGGGGAATGGTTCCAAACTTTAGTCAGCAGGCTGTCAAACAATTATCTACTACCGATGTAATCATATGGGCTTCTCATTCTGGAATACCTACAGTTGTAGGGTTATGAAAGAAGCTTCAGACATACTTGGGTAAAGGAATTAACACACTGCAGCATATCCATGCTCAATATATTTACATCCCTAGCATAGCACCAACAATGTATTTGCAACTGACTCACAAACACTGCAGACCCCAAAAGCAAACCCAATGAATCTGATGTGGGAGAGCAGGCCGGATTTCTAGGGAAGACCTTTCCGTCTCAGGTCCTTCACATGTGAAGACAAGCAGATCATCACAGCCACCAAGCAAAGGTCTGATAGCTGCAGCTGTCTACAAATGAATCCCACATACCAGCCATGGGAAGGAGAAACGAGAGGTATACAGTTCATTAAAACAAAGTTTGGGCTTGATTTTATTTATACATAAAAGAGATTCTAACTTCTTTCTTATCACAGTGCAGTCATTTATTCAAAAAATAATTAGTAAAGATTGCATTTATTATGTGCAATATATTTTATATATTTATATATTTATTATATTTAATATACTATAATATATATTTAATATATTTATTATGATGTATTTAATATATTTATTATAATGTATTTAATATAATATATATTTAATATAAAAATATACTATATTTATTATGTGCAATTATTCTAGATAATGGGGATATAAACAAAGTCATGACCCTCATGGACCCTAAACAAATATGAGGGGGGATATAAACGAATTCTGAATATCATATGTCAGATAGGGATAAACTATGAAGCAAAACAAAGCAGGGAATACAGATAAGAAGTGCTGGGGGCAGGCGGTAGGTGTAAGAAATACACAGGGTAGTGAGAGGAAAGGAGGAAGGAGCAGAGAATTAAAGATGACTTTCAAGTTTTTCGCCTCGAGAATGGAACTGCCATTTACAAACAGAAAAATAAGGTGAGGAAGAGGTTTATGGGAAAAAAAAATCAGTTTGGTTTGGATATTAAATTTAAGATGCCAATTATACATCTAAGTGAAGATTTTAAGTGGGCATAAAGCTTGAAATTCAGTAAAGTTGAGGCTGGAAATAATTAGTGAGTCAACAGTATAAAGACAGTATTTATAGCTTTATCTTGTGACTATCCATAATTCAAACTATTCCCTAGAAGATGAGTAAGCTGATACTGTATTTTGACATTAAAAACACTGCTGCAATAAGCATCCTAGAAATATTTCCTTATGCTATATATTGACATTTTTGAGTAAGGAAGCCTCCTAAAAATGGAACTGCTGATACAAAAGGTATGACCATGTTAAATTTTATTAAAAACAGCCAGTTGATTTACAAAAGGATTATAGAAGCCCATACTTCCTCAACCAGGACACAACTGCCCCTTTTCCAAGACCAGTGAGCAGTGGATATTACTCTTAAATTTTTGGCCAACCAAATGGCTAAAAAAAAATGGTATCTTGTTTTAATTTCTCTGAACATATCTGCATATATTCGTTGGCTATCTGTAAGTGCTGCTCTGTAAAATGTTCATTTTATTACAGGGTGGCTTCTCTTTTCAATTTGAAGATGCCCTGATATATCAGAAATATCCAATCTTTATCTAGTAGTTTGTGGTAATTGTCTCTCCCAGTCTATCACTTGCCATTTTGTTTACAAATGCCTTACAGAAAAAATTTTATGTTCATACAAATCTGCCAATCATTTACTTTATGGCTTCTGAACCACCTGTCTCACTTTAGAAGTCCCAAAATCTAAATGCATTCCCCTATTATTTTTGTACTTTTACTTTTTACATTTATGTCTTTCATACATCTGGAAGTTATTTTTGATTGCAGAGTGAGCTAAGGCGCCTAGGTGTGTTTGGAGGTGAACTGCCAATTCGATCGACAACATCTATTAAGGAAATCATCATCCGTTCATTCCCACATAGTAAGTGCCTGATCATAGGGCTGACTTGCCTGCGTAGCCACGCAATCTCGACCAGAAAAAAATTGTGCATAAAAGCGTAAGGGAAGTCAAAGCGCCCCAGTACTTTATATAAATATGCAAATTACACAGAGCAGTGGCATAAAATTCAGAGTCAAGAATGAAGTAAGGGAAGGAGAACAACAGCGAAAGCGAAAGATGACAGAGCACAGCTTCTTCTTGTCTTGTTGGCTCTGGCCTCACGGTGATGATCCAACCACAGGAAGGGACGGAAGACAGGCAATTAAACTAAAAACAGAAAAAAAGACTGCCTCTATCTTGAAGTCTTTGACTTCTTCCAGTCTCCCCTGTCAAAATGTTTTCACTGGTCGGTTTCACCCACAGGCACTAAAGCCTGAAGCCCTCCTCAGCTAGACACGTGTGGATGAGTTCTAAGAAAGCTCCAGACAGCACTGTTTGGCTGCAACGTGTGTCTTCTCAACATCGCCAAAGCTAACTGCTCCTTTAAATTGTGGACAAACTTGAAATAGAGGTTTTTTCTGACACAAAATGTCTAAATCAGGTCAGTTAAATGGTATTCATAACATGACTCAACAAAGAGACAGCAGTGAGGAGATGAAATAAGAGTTTGGTTTTTCTTGAGCTCATGAAATAAAGAAGAGAAAACTCTGTAGGTCAGGGGTCCTGCCCAACACTGGGTGAAATGAACTGGCACTCTCCCCTCCATTCAACCTATGTCTGGTAATTGTGTGTGTGTGTGTGTGTGAGAGAGAGAGAGAGAGAGACAGAGAAGGAGAGAGAGGAAGAGAGAGACAAAAGGGAAAGAGAGAGAAGAGGGAAAAAGAGACAGAGGGGGAGGGGAAGAAAGAAAAAGAAGGCAGAGGGAAAGAGAAATATCGCTCATTGCTCTGGTCTACCTCTTCCCACTCCTTATCACATTTTGTCAATTTAGATATATAAAAAGCAGCTATTGGGAATTCCCTGGCAGTGCAGTGGTTAGGAGTCTGTGCTTTCACTACTGAAGGCCCAAGTTCAATCCTTGTTCTGGGAACTAAGATCCTAAAAGTCATGCAGCATGGGGAAGAAAAAAAAATAACAGCTATTTACAAAACATGTATAAAACCTAAAGATGAATTCCCCTCCATCTGAAATGCTTTATAATGAATCAGAATAGTCAAGAAGAAAGAAGACAGGTACCTAGCCAGTCTGAGTGATACCCTCAGTGACCAATGGGAAAGCATGAAACAGAATGACGAGATACTGTTCATCACGAAAGTCTCTGCATTGCATACACTAAAGGCATTCACCAAAGCACTTCTGTTACTTTCAGGGAAGAATGAACAATAGAAGGGTAGGTAAAACATTAAAGTCACTCTTCTATCCTTCTTCCTTGAAATTCAGGGAATTTCTTTAAACACAAATCACTCTAATCTTTGTTGACCTAACCCTAGCAATCTCCCAGAGCTCACACAGAGCATGGTAAAGTAACTAAATAATAAAACCCATGAAGCATTGCATATATTTAATAAATTATCTACACTATGTGCCTATCATATGATGCTTAGCACTAAAATACATAGGTGAATAAGATACTAATTCTTCAGAAATACACAATTTCGCATCATATATCATATAATAAATACTACAGAGAAAGCCCTGCCTCGTGATAGTAGCCATTTTTGTTCTAAAAGCAGATGTGAAGGTGTTGAGTTCATAAAAGGAACTATAGATCATAACAGGGAGCAAAACATAGACTTAATGGTTCAAAGAAACAAGTGTGCAGGCAATATGAAATCAGACACTATGTACTGCTTACTTGTCAGCCACTGTCCCCCTCTTCCTTGCACCAGAACCCTCACGGCCGCCAGGCCCCTCCCCAGGCCTAGGAGATGAGCCCTAAACCAATCAAATGATTCTTATTTCACTTATCAGGCCTGGCCAATGAGACTAAAGAAGATGTATGCTGGGGGTTCCTGAGATTTCCGCCATTGTGAAAGGTGACACAAGCAACTCCCCTCCCTGTCTGTCTCTGAACACAGCTGTGTGGGGATGTGATACCTAGAGCTGTGGCAGTCACCTTGTGACCATGAGGGGACAACCCAAGTATGATTAACACAGTCAATGAAGATGGCAGAACAGCAAGGTGGGAAGCACCTTGATGCTTGGGTGGCTTGATGGTGTCAGTGTGCCCTTGCTCTAACCAATCCTGAATCTCTCTGTAGACTTTTTGGGATTGAGATCAGAAATTTTACTCATTGTTTAGCCATATTTAGTTTAGTATTCCGGAGAAGGCAATGGCACCCCACTCCAGTACTCTTGCCTGGAAAATCCCATGGACGGAGGAGCCTGGTAGGCTATAGTCCATGGGGTCGCTAAGAGTCGGACACGACTGAGAGACTTCACTTTAACTTTTCCCTTTCATGCACTGGAGAAGGAAATGGCCACCCACTCCAGTATTCTTGCCTGGAGAATCCTAGGGACGGCGGAGCCTGGTGGGCTGCCATCTATAGGGTCGCACAGAGTCGGACACGACTGAAGCGACTTAGCAGCAGCAGCAGCAGCAGCAGTTTAGTATTCTGCTACTTGCATAAAAAAGCATCCTGACAGAGGCCCATTAAAAAAATAAATAAAACAAGGATCAGATAAATTCAGACTCCAGGGTGATTGCTTCTCAGGCAACTGTAGAATGCAGAAAGAAAACCACTTACCTTCCTTCAGGTCATGTATATTCTTGTCCAAAGATTCACCTCCATCAAAGCTAACTGGAAGCCTAAAGTAACAGCCCACAAAATTCAACTGGGCTCAGTATCAATGGCTTGCAGTCTATTTTCTGAAACTGTGGTAAGATCTTATCACCTGTCCACATGTTGGCAAACCACTTCAAGTCCTCTAGGAGCACCACTACGTATCCCTGGTGTGCCACAATGTTCACAGTGGCCTCATTTGTTTGCCTCATCTTTGCAATTCTGAACCAGAATGCTGGAGGCAATGTAAACCATGGTATAGAGATAAGATACATGTATGTATCTCCACATGTGGAAAAGCAGCTTTTACAGAGATCCCGAATGTATCTAAGGTACTTTTCTTGGGACCAGTAAGGTAAAAGACCCTTCCCAAAAAATGAAAAATAAAACAGACTTTCCTTTAAAACTCAAAATAAGTCTCTCTTAACATCCCTAATCTACATCACCTACATCACCTCCCTCCCCTGGATATATGTAGCATTTATTAGATCCTACAGAGTTAAGAGAGCCTATAAAAATGACTAACAGTTATTTATATATGTATAAATGCCAAAGACTGTTCAAACTACAGGACAACTGCACTCATCTCACATGTTGGCAAAGTAATGCTCAAAATTCTCCAAGTTAGGCTTCAACAGTACATGAAGTGAGAAATTCCAGATGTTCAAGCTGGATTTAGAAAAGGCAAAGGAACCAGAGATCAAACTGCCAACATCCATTGGATCATTGTAAAAGCAAGAGAGTTCCAGAAAAACATCTACTACTACTTCACTGACTACACGAAAGCCTTTGACTGTGTGGATCACAACAAACTGTCAAACATTCTTTAAGAGATGGGAATACCAGACCACCTGACCTGCCTCTTGAGAAACCTGTATGCAGGTCAAGAAGCAACAGTTGGGACCAGACATGAAACAATGGACTGGTTCCAAATGGGGAAAGGAGTACATCAAGGCTGTATGTTGTCACCCTGATTATTTAACTTATATGCAGAGTACATCATGAGAAACGCTGGGCTGGATGAAGTACAAGCTGGAATCAAGATTGCTGGGAGAAATATCAATAACCTCAGATATGCAGATGACACCACCCTTATGCCAGAAAGCAAAGAGGAACTAAAGAGCCTCTTGATAAAAGTGAAAGAGGAAGAGTGAAAAAGCTGGCTTAAAGCTCAACATCCAAAAAACGAAGATCATGGCATCCGGTCCCATCACTTCATGGCAAATAGATGGGGAAACAATGGAAAAAGCGACAGAACTTAATTTTCTTGGGTTCCAAAATCACTGCAGTTGATGACTGCAGCCATGAAATTAAAAGACGCTTGCTTCTTGGAAGAAAAGCTATGACCAACCTAGACAGCATATTAAAAAGCAGAGATATTACTTTGCCAACAAAGGTCCATCTAGTCAAAGCTATGGTTTTTCCAGTATCCATGTATGGAAGTGAGAATTGGACTATAAAGAAAGCTGAGCGTCAAAGAATTGATGCTTTTGAACTGTAGTGCTGAAGAATACTCTTGAGAGTCCCTTGGACTGCAAGGAGATCAAATCAGTCAATCCTAAAGAAAACCTGAATATTCACTGAAAGGACTGATGCTGAAGAATAAGCTCCAATATTTTGGCCACCTGATGGGAAGAACAGACCCATGAGAAAAGACCCTGATGCTGGGAAAGACTGAAGACAGGAGGAGAAGGGGATGACAGAGAACGAGATGGTTGGATGCCATCACCGACTCAATGGACGTGAGTTTGAGCAAGCTCAGGGAGTTGGTGATGGACAGGGAAGCCTGGCGTGCTGCAGTCCATGGGGTCATAAAAAGTAGGACACAACTTAGCAACTGAACTGAACTGAACATATATGTAATTAATTTATGAATTTGTTTATATTCTGAAATAGCAGAATCAAAAAAAATTTGTAATAGAAAGTGTTAAGACAAATTACTACTGCCAGCAGTAATAATGTTGTTGTTGTTTAGTCACTAAGTCATGTCCAACTTTTGCAAGCCCATGGACAGAGAAGCCTGGTGGGCTACAGTCCATGGGATTTCCCAGGTAAGAATACTCAAGTGGGTTGCCATTTTCTTCTCCAAGGGATCTTCCTGGCCCAGGGATCGAACCCATGTCTCTTGTGTCTCCTACACTGGCAGGCAAATTCTTTACCACTGAGTCACCTGGGAGGCCTAGCAGTAATAATAGCTAGGATTAATTCAATGCTTACTTTCAGCCAGACATTATTCCAAACACCTGACTGACATACAGCTTACTAAATCCTTACAACGGTCCTAATAGGTAGATGTTATTAACTTTATCCACACTTTACAACTAAGAACACCGAGACACAAAGAGGTTAAGTAACTTTCTCAGAGTCACGCAGCCAGCAAGTTGATTCCAACCCATAAATCGCTCCAGGGTCCATGCTCTTATTCATTATATTGTCTGCATAGTCAGCTAACACTCTAAAATCACTCACATAATGACTTCAATTGCTCTGAGTTAGTTAATAATTATATATAATAGAAATTGAAAATATATCTGAATAATTAGAGAAAAATTATTTTAAATCTATAAGGATATGAGACCATATCCATTGCAGAGTTGCCACAGATTTCAACATTACATGCCATCAAAGGGCATTTACTCAAAGAGTTCAGTAGCTCCTAAATCACTGAAATATCAGCTGACTAGATATACCCCATCCAGACTGATAAATTTAGAACCATTTACCTAACCATGATCAGTCCAGATCACAGATCACCAAGCCAGACAAGAGTTCATCAACACTGCCAGACAAGGAAGTCATTATTACAACATAAACATTCAAGGGTGGACTTACTAAAATCACGAAACATCCCTGGAGCACTGACACCATTACCAAAGGTGCCCTGTCTCTGGACTTGTAAAGCTCACTCCTCCTGCAAGCTCACAAATCTGCAGTAAACTTGAACTTTATATGTGTGTTGGTGGAAAAAAATTCTTAGAAATCAGAATTCAGCCCTGTTGGTGACCTGACTTAGACCTCTCCACCACAACTCTAAATTTGACACACTTGGGACCTTGATCACTCCCTTGGCACAACGTGAACTGCATTGTGAAGCCTTTACAGGTACACACTTTATTCCCACCTGGCCTATAAATTGCCAAAAGGCAGCTGTGCACTGAACATGTTGTGTCCTGGTAGTGTCTAGAACAAACGTGGGACCCAGTAGTCTAACCACTCGGTAAATATCTGCTAACTCAATGACTTCATGAGAAGTAAGTAATTCAAGGAAATAAAGGAACAAAGAACAAGAGGTAAATTTCAAGGCAAAAATGTATCCTCCTGAGACATGAATTATCATGTGTTCTATTTCCCCAGATTATGATACCCAAAAGAGCACAAAAGCTTTTTTGTCAGCTGACAGTCATCTAATGATTTTAAAGATGAAAAGGAACTGCTTCTCCACACCTTTAATCAAAACACCTTGATCAGATGTGGTATTCAACCTGTAAATTAAAGATACAAGCTTCTTGGTGGCCAACTTATCTTTTTGTTTCTTTTTAAAAGGACTAAGTGGAAATTAAACATAAACAAGAAAGACACCTTGGAAATAAAATTCTATTGGGCCTTCCCAAACAGCCTGAGGTTAAAAAGATGTCCGTGAACAAAATTCTAGGATTATTAAAACCAAACTGTTGGCACCTGACCATGACTCACACTCAACTCTCTTTCCTCTTCTTTACATACACCTGAGATAATAATACTGACCTACTTTACAGGACTATCATGAGAATTATCAGCTTAAAAATACTCAGCATGTTGAGATGAAGAGAGCTTGTAATATGTATACTTAACCAGTTTTAAAACTGACATGAACTGAGACTTATGTCATGATGCAAACCACTGTGTTAATTACTTGAAAGTAAACTGCAAATATTTAGAACACAAACAGTATCTCACATTGAAGAACATGCTCATTAATAAGTATATATTTTCTAAAACATTCAAATGTCTTTAAAGAAAGTAGGCAGAGTACTTTAGACAGAAAAAAAGTGACTTTTCATTAACCACACCAGGAAATAAAAGCATTAATTGACATTTGCTCCTGATCCCTAGGCCTCTGGACCAGAAAGCTGTCCACTCAGCTATGAAAGCAGTCAACAAGTCAACACACCCTACGGGGGTTGATGACTACCCTTCTCCTCCTCATCACAGAGGGCTGTGCAGCCCCACTCCCAGCCCCAACCACCTGCAATTCCTAATGAGGCAGAGATGGGCCCCTAACAAGGGCAGTGTTGAGATCTGAATATTTGCTATGGCACCTTCTGCTTTTTATATCAGAGTTATGCCCACGGAAACACATGTTTCAATATTACAAAGTCACTATAGGATTTCTTCTATTTCCTTTCAGCTCAGTTAGTTTGTTTTTTGGCAAAAGCTGATTAACATGACAGAGTTATTGCGTCCTTCAGATGCCCTAGAGCAACCTGATAAGCTGGTTCAAAGTGCTACTTCTCCAGGGTTAGCAGCAACTACAGCTCTGGGAATTGAGGCTTTTGAGACGCTCTGCTTTATAAACCTCATTTATCAAACAGCGGGAGAGCTGTTACATATGGTGATGGGCATTATGGAAATACTCTGATTGAATACAAAATGTGAACTGGATTAAATTACCTACAAGGAGGAGAGAAACTAAGGAGGCGGTAAAAGGAACCAGTCACAAGTATGAATCAAATACCGCTGCACAGAAATGTTAGTCTGTTTATAATTAGTTACCCTTTGGGTTTGCTATGGAAAGGTTTCCTGGGATATCTATGCAGACTTTTTTAAATTTAACATAGGTTAAACTAAATAATTACATCTACCACAGTTTTTGCCTACTCAAGACAGGAAGAAAGGTTAGAGGAGGTTTACATAAATTCAGACATCCCTGATAACACAAGGATTTGCTTATGGTAAAAATCCCAGCATGGGAAATCAGAGTATGTGTGGGAAAAGAACTGTCCCTTTAGCAGAAGAGAAGTGCTGACAACGTGGATGGGTGGGAATAAGAGAAGCACAGTAAACTGAGGCAAAATTTTTGAACATTTTTCTGTGGGCAACTAGTTTCTACTTTAATTTAGTAAAACACTTCAAGATTTGTTTAATGTTCAGTTACAGATTAATCACTTAAAAAATCATTTAGAAGAAAACTCATGTTCTGTTTGCTTTATTTAAAAAAACAAGGAGGCACACACATCTTCCCATAACATAGCTCTAAGTCTTGGGATGACTTCATGGACAAAAACATGAGGAAATGAGTAATCATCCTACGCTGTCCTAAACACTGAAACACCTTGATTTTGGGGAGGAGACAGGCTGATACCACAATGTGAAGGAGAGAATAAAGGAGAAAAAAGTCCTATGGGAGAGGAGTACGCACCACAGTAATAAGCCTAACACTTATTTTAAAAAGTCGGACATTGAGTTTAGATGGGGCTTTGAGAGCCTGACAATAAAAAATGCTTCTGGGAACCGCAGGCCTCTACCTTTGGCCGAAGAACAAATGAGTGAATCATGGACACACCTGAGCTAGAACCCCAGGCTGCCTGACACATTGGGAAGACATCTGGGCCTGCATAACCTGGAGTTCCAGTATCTGAGGTGGCCTGGAAACACCCTCCCTGCGCCAGGCACAGAGACATAACTGACAGGTCACACAAGGGCAGCATCAAGGAGGAAAGAAATCCGAGTACAAAGAAAGCACAGTAGCCTCAGAAGCAGCAAAAGCAACAGGAAACAATCAGATGTTCTCAAGGAGGGGAAAAAAAAAAAACACACTTTCAAATTGCTGTGGAGGGCATTATACCACTGCTCTGGTGACAAGTACAGAATTCCTCCTCCCCCTCAAAAGTGAATTCAGGTACCTTGCAACTTTGTCAGCTAGAGACAAATTGTAGAAACTGGTATTTCACGACTGTCAGGACAGACTCACGGCACAGGTTCACATGGAAGGGTTCTGTCCTTGTACATCCCCAACAGCACCACCTTCTCCCACCTTTCCTTCCCCTCGCTCTTTCTAACCCTTCCTACTGCTAAACCCTTTGAACTGGGCACTGATGCTGACCTGAAATCACAGACGTGCCCATTGTCACCAGCAGCAGACTCTCTGGGGAGGTGGCCTTCTCACAAGCTCCCTCCCGAAGATCACAGGGGTGACTCGGGGACGGTATTCCCATGGGCCTGGCCAGCCCAGGCTTCCCAAAACAGGGCCCCTCTGTCACTGACGCCCCTTCCGTGCCTAGCAGCACCCCAGGTCACGGTTCTCAATAAACACATATAGAAAACAAGCTCATTCTCTTTTTCCCACTCCTTAAAAATAAACCCAATGGCACCCAGATTTAGAGCACACCTACCAAAGAAAAAATTAAAGAAAAGGAGGTGCCCACCCACAGAATCTTTCCATTCAAAGAGGCAGTATTCTGCAGCTGCCTAAGAGTTTTATAATTAACAGGCAAGCTTAACCAGCAACAGAAATTTCTGGAGTCCATTGTAATTTACACTAGAACCTGGCTTACTCCAAATCTGGATTACAAGCAGAGGCTGGATTCCATGATTTAATCCGAAAGCTTTCTTGGCACACCTCTAGCTCAAGTCTCTCGCCACCACTCAGCCTAGCCTCCAGGGAGTGGGTGCAGGCCAAGCCAAGTGCAGGAGGACGCAGGCTGATCGCTCCCAGGTCGCCCACCGGCTCCCAGAGGCAGCCCCAGGGGCTCTGGCCGGAGAGTTGGCTACAAGAATAGCAGATGGCACCCAGGTGTATTCACCAGGGTGCCATCTGCAGATCTTGCTATCGCTGGCCTACAAGGGTTTCATTTCCTTTTTCAGCTGCCACCGCAGGTCCAATCCTCCAGCTCCTAGGACCCAGGTGTGCAGAGGCACCCCTGAGTGCCGGTGGCCTGACAGAAGGCAGTCACAGAACAGACAGACAAGAGCGGGGTAGGGGGAGAGGGAGGGGATGGCAACCCTCACAGGCTAAAGTGGCTTTGGGGAGACTTCTTTATCATTAGAATCTACTTCATCAAGAGCCACAGAATGGTAGGAAGTCTCCTTTTAAAGGAAAAGAGCCTGGGCTCAGAAACAGAGAGCGGTAATGCCTCCTCCACGAGGTGTGTCTGACTCCAGGGTTCACACTCACCATGGTGTCTCTGCAGGAGTTACTGAAAGATCTCCTCCTGGTCCCAAAACACGCCCTTCACAGGCTGGCCAGGGTGAGCACAAGTCCGTCCAGGTTCATTGGTACAAAGGGAGCCTCACGTAACTTTTAATGTGTATGTGTGCTCAGCCATGCCCAACTCTTTGCAGCCCCATGGACTGTAGCCCACCAGGCTTCTCTGCCCATGGAATTTTCCAGGCAAGAATATTGGAGTGGTCTTGACATTCTCCTCCTCCAGGGGATCTCCCCAACCCAGAGATAAGGTGGGTCTTAAATGCAGACATTCCCCCAGGAAGGAGCACGCCTTTGGGTTGGCACCGCCCATCAACCCCTCTGCAGGTGTTAGCTGTTAGATACTGGCTCTCACCTGGGAACAAGGTAAGCGGAGAAGCTTCATGTAAAACACAAGTGAGTTATTACAGGAGGATGGGGGAAAAAAGACCTCTGTTTTTTTCCAATATGAGAAGTGTTTTTAAAAATCAAAAACCTTGCTACCACCATAATAGCTATATATTATGATTTTGTATTATATAAATTGGTTAAACACATAATGATCAGGATTCACTAATTCAAATAATGAACTGGTAGCACTGTTAATTGAATTATTTCAGTGAACAACAGGATTTACTTCCACTTGAAAATATGTAGTATCAAGTGAGTTGTACACATAAAGGTGTACATACGTATGGTCCATACTACAAACCCCTTTCCTGAACTCCCCAGAGTCCAGGGCCCACTGGTTAGGAACCCCTGGCCAGAACACTGGGTGCTGCTCCAGGTGGGCAGGCCTAGGGGCTGGGAGGATAGTTCTCAGGGAGGTTCTAATGAGGGAGCCTGGAGGCAAAGAATGGAGAAAGAGCCCACAAACCATGCTTCACATACTTCATAATTTACCCTTAAGACCAGCCTTGCAGCCCTTTATCCAAGGGTCAACAAAAAAATTAACAAATGTAAATTAATACTGACACTTGAACAGGGGAATTATAGAACATAGCCACTTTGCCATGGAAGGGAATAAATATGAGAAAAGAGGGAAGCAGTCACAGAAAGAAAAAAAAAAAAAGCTCACCCTGATGCCAAACTGATTTTCCTGAGAGAACACAAAAGAGAAAAAGCATCTAGACTAAAAACAGCAAGGCTCTTCTTTCATGAAGCTTTGGAATCTTGATTTGGATTGAATAAAAAAAGATAGCAAGTAAGAAAACGGCACATGCTATTGTGAAAAATACTACCAAGCCACAATTTAAGACCATCCCTCACCATTTCTCACCAAAAGGAGAGCCTCTCTAAAAGGTCAACACTCAGTAAGAAAATCTTCAACCAGCTTCTCAGGTGCTCAGCCTGACTCGCCAGTCATCGAGGCCGACGCGGGCCACTTACCCGGCTTGTTTCCTTCCCTCTCGTGGCCCAGCTGCCCCTTGGTGTTCACACCGCAGGTGTAAACTTCGCCATCCTCCAGCAGGAACACGGAGTGGTTTCCTCCACAGGCCACTTCCTTGACGCTTCTGTCGGATATAAATCCACACACCTGTGGCTCAGCCACAATGCCCTGCAGGTTAGGGCTGATCCCAGGTTGGCCCAGAGACCAATATCCCCAACATAACATTGTTCTTGTCGTTCAGGAAGTCATGTAGCCTAGAAGAGAGCTTTAAAAAAAAAAGGGATGGAGGGTCAGAAAAAGGTCACTTTAAGGAATAAATGTCATCAATTTTAAAAAGCTTTCCCCTTAATAGTCTTCACATACCTTGCATCTCAAAATAAAACGTATTAATATTGCTTCAGTAGTTTTAATAATAATGCTATTTTGTGTTTTTGTAAGAGTTTTTAAAATTTCTAAATAAATTTTGTTTTCTGTCAAGGAACAGTGAACACAGAATGTGGTTTTTGGATCACTGATGAAGAACTGAGTACAGGTGACTTGCTGAAACAATCTTTGCAAAGCATGATGGCAATACCTATTTTGAAATTACCCTCATGACTTCACCTTGCCCTTTCCTGTTGTACCTTTCCTTTGAGTTTTCTGGCAGGGGGTGGGGGAGGGTCTCTTTTTTTTTAATTAAGTTTGAACTAATTCCTTTATGTAGCCAATTGTTAGCTTGTAATAATTCACCACTCAAACATGAGCAATGAGAAAAAAAAATGTTATCTTCTCTGCCATTCCCTCTCACACATCCTTCATGATGTGGGTCAAGCTTCACTTCCTACCTGAGAGCCTCTGGGGACCATTCCAGCCACAGGCAGCTTGCATCCCTCTGACACATTTATTATACTGCCTTGATGGAATCTTTATCTTTTACAACTTAACTCCTCAGCCAGATTTTAACTGCCTCAGGCACAGACCACAGCACAACATATACCTCTCTGATTTAGCAGGTATTCAACCTTTGGCTGATTATAGCTGACTACACCAAAGTTTTACTGCTATTTAAAAATTCATGTTTCCCTTCTATACAAGCAAAAACAAAAGCTCATATCTCTCTCTCTACCAGTTTGCACCCACTAGGAGGGCTACAGGGCTTCTCTGGTGACTCTGGTAAAGAATCTACCTGCAATGCAGGAGACTCGGATTCGATTCTTAGGTAGAGAAGATCCCCTGGAGAAGGAAATGGCAACCCACTCCAGTATTCTTGCCTGAGAAACCCCATGGACAGAGGAGACTGGCAGGCTACAGTCCATGCAGTCATAAAAGAGTCAGACATGACTAGCTTCTAAACAAACAGGAGGGCTATAATCAAAAAAGAACAGATAATAACAAGTGTTGGTGAAGATGTGGATAAATTAGAACCCTCCTACATTGCTGGTGGGAATGTAAATGGAAAATAGTCTCGAAGTTCCTCAAAAGGCTAAACACGGTTACCTTAGGATCCAATAATTTCACTCCAAGATATGTATACAAGAGAATTATAAACATATTTCCACAAAAAAATTGGTACATGAATGCTCACAGCAGCACTGCTCATAGCACCAGAAGGTGAAAATAACAAAAATTTCCATCGATTGATGAAGTGTGGGGTTTCCAAAGAATGGAATGTTATCTGACTACCTATATAACACTATATGACTGTTTGAACTCTTCAGGCTTTCCAGAAAGGCATAAAAAGGCCCAGAATAAAATATAAAACTCTATCTTAATTTACTGTCTTAATCAGGAAGCTCTGCTTTTGTTTTTTATTTCTGTGTAGAGACTAAAACTAAAATAAAATCTTAAATATAATTCTTTGAGTTAAATGCAGTGATGGGAAAGATGGAAGGAGAGATAAAATGCAAACTAGAGAGGGAATGGGGGTGGGGTGGAGGTAGGATAGACATTTTAAAAGAGAAGCAAGATCATATAATCTAGTCATTAATTTTCCCAGTCTGCTCAGCTGCTGTATTTATACTAATTTCTTTCTTCATTTTTAATGTTTCATGAGTTCATCTTATCTCTCCTACCAATAATTATATAAACAATCATAGTGCTGCCTATACCACAGTCACTGTGCTAATAAGCCTTTTATATCATTATCTCTTTTCATCTTAACAACTCTGCCCTAAGCACTATTTTTAGCTTCATTTTCAGATAAAGCAAGGCTCAGAGAGATTAAGAAGCATTCCCAAGGTCACAGAGCTGGAAGGAACAGAACCAGGCTATGAATCTAGGCCTGATGCTAATGTGCACAATCTTACCCACTGGGTTACACTGCTACCCAAGCAGATTTATACGTCCCCTAAAGAAGCAAGAACACGCACAGAAACATATGGAATGATGCAGTCAGTATACAACACACGGTGTCTTAGAAACTTGAAAATAAAATTGCCCTCTGAGAGTGAAAGTACTCCCCACTGAGAGACATGGACGAGATTAGGCAGTTGTAGCATTAACCCATCCCCTTAACCAGCCAAGTACATATGTCTAGAAATATGGTATCAAGAAGCATGACTGTATGTCTACATACGAGAAGATCTATAAACAATGCTCACAGCAGCTTTAGTCATATGAAACTAAAACAGCAACAACCCACATATTCATCAACAGACACTACTCATCAATAAAATACAAAGGAACATTATTCATCAAATAAAAAGGGGATAGAGGCCATGACTGAAAAGCAAATGTAAGAGAAAGCTGTAACCCAAGATGGTGCAACCTTTCTGAAGAAGGAAGCTTGGTTCAAAATAAATTCCTCAAAGGTGTTGTCGACTGCCCTTTTGTCTAATCTCAGTCTCTCTTTGAGAACCCCATGAACAGTATGACAAGGCAAAAAGAGAGGACACTGAAAGATGAACTCCCCAGGTCGGTAGGTACCCATTGTGCTACTAGAGAACAGTGGAGAAATAACTCCAGAAAGAATGAAGAGACGGAGTAAAAGCAAAAACAACACCCAGTTGTGGATTTGACTGGTGCTGGAAGTCAAGTCTGATGCTGTAAAGAACAATATTGCATAGGAACCTGGAATGTTAGGTCCATAAATCAAGGTAAATTGGAAGTGATCAAACAGGAGAGGGCAAGAGTGAACATCGCTATTTTAGGAATCAGTGAACTAAAATGGACTGGAATGGGTGATTTACCTCAGGTGACCATTGTATCTACTACTGTGGGCAAGAATCCCTTAAAAGAAATGGAGTAGCTGTAGTAGTCAACAAAAGATTCCAAAATGCAGTACTTGGATGCAATCTCAAAAACAGCAGAATGATCTCTGTTCATTTCCAAGGCAAATCATTCAATATGACAGTAATCCAAACCTTGCTCTGACCAGTAATGCTGAAGAAGCTGAAGTTGAACGGTTCTATGAAGACCTACAAGACCTTCTAGGACTAACACCCAAAAAAGATGTCCTTTTCATTATAGGGGACTGGGATGCAAAAGTAGGAAGTCAAGAGATACCTGGAGTAACAGGCAGATTCGGCCTTGGAGTACAGAATGAAGCAGGGCAAAGGCTAATAGAGTTTTGCCAAGAGAATGCACTGGTCATAGCAAACACCCTCTTGCAACAATGAAAGAGAAGACTCTACACATGGACATCACCAGATGGTCAATACTGAATTCAGATTGATTATATTCGTTGCAGCCAAGATGGAGAAGCTACATACAGTCAACAAAAACAAGACCAGGAGCTGACTGTGGCTCAGATTGTGAACTCCTTATTGCCAAATTCAGACTTAAATTGAAGAGAGCAGGGAAAACCACTAGGCCATTCAGATATGGCCTAAATCAAATCCCTTCCGATTATACAGTGGAAGTGACAAATAGATTCAAGGGATTATATCTGATAGAGTGCCTGAAGAACTATGGACGGATGTTCATGACATTGTACAGGAGAAAGGAATCAAGACCATCCCCAAGAAAAAGAAATGCTAAACAGCAAAATGGCTGCCTGGGGAGCCCTTACAAATAGCTGTGAAAAGAAGAGAAGCAAAAAGCAAAGGAGAAAAGGAAAGAGACACCCATTTGAACGCAGAGTTCTAAAGAATAGCAAGGAGAGATAAGAAAGCCTTCCTCAGCGATCAGTGCAAAGAAATAAAGGAAAACAATAGAATGGGAAAGACTAGAGATCGCTTCAAGAAAATTAGAGATACCAAGGGAACATCTCATGCAAGGATAGGCACAATAAAGGACAGAAATCGTATGGACCTAACAGAAGCAGAAGATATTAAGAAGCAGTGGCAACAATACACAGAAGAACTATACAAAAAAGATCTTCACGATCCAGATAACCACTATGGTGTGATCACTCACCTAGAGCCAGACATCCTGGAATGCGAAGTCAAGAGGGCCTTAGGAAGCATCACTACAAAAAAGCTAGTGGAGGTAATGGAATTCCAGTTGAGCTATTTCAAATCCTAAAAGATGATGCTGTGAAAGTGCTGCACTCAATATGCCAGCAAATGTGAAAAACTCAGCAGTGGCCACAGGACTGGAAAAGGTCAGTTTCATTCCAATGTCAAAGTAAGGCAATGCCAAAGAATGTTCAAACTACCGCACAATTGCATTCATCTCACAAGCTAGCAAAGTAATCCTCAAAATTCTCCAAGCCAGGCTTCAACAATATGTGAAACGTGAACTTCCAGATGTTCAAGCTGTATTTAGAAAAGGCAGAGGAATCAGAGATCAAATTGCCAACATCCATTGGATCATCAAAAAAGCAAGAGAGTTCCAGGCAAACATCTACTTCTCCTTTACTGACTATGCCAAAGCCTTTGACTGTGTGGATCACCACAAACTGTGGAAAATTCTTAAAAGAGATGGGAATACCAGACCACCTGACCTGCCTCCTAAGAAATCTGTATGCAGGTCAAGAAGCAACAGTTAGAACTGGACGTGGAACAACAGACTGGTTCCAAATCGGGAAAGGAGTACATCGAGGCTGTATATTGTCACCCTGCTTATTTAACTTATATGCAGAGTACATCATGCAAAACACCAGGCTGGATGAAGCACCAGCTGGAATCAAGATTGCTGGGAGAAATATCAATAACCTCAGGTATGCAGATGACACCACCCTTATGGCAGAAAGCAAAGAAAAACTAAAGAGCCTCTTGATGAAAGTGAAAGAGGAGAGTGAAAAAGTTGGCTTAAAGCTCAACGTTCAGAAAACTAAGATCATGGCATCTGGTCCCATCACTTCATGGCAAATAGATGGGAAAACAATGGAAACAGTGAGAGACTTTATTTTGGGGGCTCCAAAATCACTGCAGATGGTGACTGCAGTCATGAAATTAAAAGATGTTTGCTCCTTGGAAGAAAAGCTATGACAAACTTAGACAGCATATTAAAAAGCAGATACATTATTTTGCCAACAAAGGTCCGTCCTATCAATGCTATGGTTTTTCCAGTAGTCATGTATGGATGTGAGAATTGGACTATAAAGAAAGCTGAGCATTGAAGAATTGATGCTTTTGAACTGTGGTGTTGGAGAAGACTCTTGCGAGTCCCTTGGACTGAAGGAGTTCAAATCAGTCCATCCCAAAGGAAATCAGTCCTGAATATTCATTGGAAGGACTGATGTTAAAGCTGAAATTCCAGTATTTTGGCCACCTGATGCAAAGAAATGACTCAATGGTAAAGACCCTGATGCTGGGAAATATTGAAGGCTGGAGGAGAAGGGGAAGACAGAGGATGAGATAGTTGGAAGACATCGCCGACTGGATGTGATGAGTAGTTTCCAGGAATTGGTGATGGACAGGGTAGCCTGGCGTGCTGCAGTCCATGGGGTCGCAAAGAGTCAGGCACAACTAAGCAACTGAACTGAACTGAACTATCTTTCTTTATCTGATAACAACCCTACGTCCTCCTGCACAGAGGTGAGCATGACCCTGGCCAAAACACTCAGAGAAGGCCAAAGAAAATATATGTGATAGATGAGCTCTGGTCATGCATGAGTTTCAGTGCTGCTGCCTGCAAGTCCAGGGCTAATTTAAAAAAAAAAAAAAGAGGAAATTCACTGATCTGTACATGTGACCCTTTAGGAAAGTGCTAAAGTAACATCTATAGTGCATAATGAAGCCACAGAAGTAATAGAAAAGCAACTGAATCTGTAGATTCATGAGATGATGCCTGATCATAGAGTGTATTAGACAGCAGTGTTGCAAGGCTGAAACCCAAAGAAATTTACCCAGCGTTCAAGAAAACGTTTTTAAAAAAAGAAACAAAAAAAACCTCTTCCTGACTAGTGTTTGAGTATAAAGAAATATTGTATAGAGTTAATCATTTGTAAGAAATATTCATCGAATAAGATATCTAAACAGAAACACACACCCCCACCCCGCCATTGGCCATACCAAGAGACTGTGGGATCTTAGTTCCCCAACCAGGGATTAAACCTGGGCAGTGAAACCACATAGTCCTAACCACTGGATTGCTAGGGAATTCTCCCCAGAAACACACTTAAATACACAAAATACAAAGTTATGTATTGATCTCTGACATAGAGGCTCTCAGAAGGAAACTAACTAACCCTGTATCCCCCTGGGAGCAAAATGGCTCAGTCTTCACTAATTTGGTCTTTGCAGCAACTTCATAGAAGTTAACTACTATGAGAATCAACTCTATACAGTTTAATGAGACCCTTCTTTGTTTGCTTAAGTTTGTTTGAATTGGATCTCTGTCCCTTGAGGGAAAAAAAAACAACTCCTGACTGATAGTAGAAAAATTATACTTTAATAATAGCAGATAAGACTTCATCTGAGCTAATGCTGAGTCCAGCACTTTTCTACATGATTCACAGGTATTAAATCATTTAATCTTCTATGAGGTAGGTACTACCATTATCAACTCAAATTTGTAGATGAAGAAAGTGAAGACAAAAAAAGAATAAAGAAAAAGAAAGTGAGACAGAAAGTACTGAAGTGACTTGCCTAAATCACAAAACAAGGTAGTGGCAGAACTAGGATTTAAGTCCGAGAATATGCTCTTGACTAGTATACTGAAGCCTAGAAAAAGGACAGCCAGACATTCAGAACTCCCCAATATCTCTGGACTGTCCAGGGAGAAAGGGTACCATATTCAGTCAAGCTGACTGATCTGCTAAGTAATTACTGCCCAGTAGTGGAGATGGGTAGATCAGACTCCGTAACACTCATCAATAAATTTACTCAGCCACTTGCCCTGCACAGATTCCATGATTAATAAGCAAGCTTAAGTAACTGATTTCCAAAGCAGATCCTAGTATGGGAAAAGAATACCATGAGTAGCTAACCAAAGCATCCCAGCCTTCCTGGGGTTTCTACTTTTCACTATTAATTTGGCATCCTGGATCCATCAGTTTCTTACAAGTTTGTTTAGAAGTGTGAAAGTAATAGTGTTAGTCACTCAGTCATGTCCAACTCTTTGAGACCCCACAGACTATAGCCCACCAGGCTACTCCTCTTGTCCACAGGAGTCTCCAGGCAAGAATATTGGAGTGTATAGCCCTTCTCGTCTCCAGGGGATCTTCCTGACCCAGGGATCGAACCAGGTCTCCTGCACTGCAGGTGGATTCTTTACCATCTGACCCACCAGGGATTCAGTCCTTGAGAGTCAGCTGAACTCTCGGTGCTCTGGACAACTGCAAGCCTTGGTAAGGAGCCTGAGGTATGGCCTCATCCCTTAATGACTAGTAGAAACCATTTATGGAAAAAGATGAATAGGGCTATTGTTAAAATTCTTCCCACCTGAGTTATAATAATGCAATCTTCAAGTAGTCAAATGAAAACTGCTAATTCAGGAGTAACTAAATAGCAACCACAGATAAGACATATTTCTATGAATGAATTATTAACCTTCATTGGAGATACAGTCCAGCTCACCACAATGCTCTGCCAAAAGTAGATCAGGAGGTACTAAAATCATCTAGCTGTCAGGAGAGAAATTCACTGTGTCCAAGAGAAGCCAGACATTAACATAGCTTTCACTTAAAGTACACTCCGGCGGAACCTCCATATCTAGTAGCTACTGGTGTCCAAGAATTTAAAGGTCTACCTTTGGCAATGTTCTTCATAAATTGGCATTTTGATCTCCTGTGTCCTTCCTCCCATTTTTCCTCACTCATTGTCTCTCCCTTGCTTCTAGAGGAGTAGAATCTTTTACTTCCCCTCAAAACACACCATTACAAAAGGTGCTGCTGGAAAAACAAAAGGGTGGGGTGGGGTGCAGGGGTGTTCCCTGGCTGTCCAGTGGTTAAGACTCTGTACTTTCACTTCTACGGACACAGGTTTGATCCCTGGTTAGGAATCTAAGATCCTGCATGCCACTCAGTCCAAAAAAAAAAAAAAGGTGCTGCAGAAGAATACAGGACTACACGCTAGCTCAGCACCCAAACCAGCCACCTCAGCCGTCCTGTGCCACTTCAGCCTGGCCTCCCTGTTTCCCGCCTCTTACCTCTCTATCACAAAACAAAAGGAAGAAAGATGAACCTTCTGTTCCCTCCACATCACACCTCCTACTTTTCCCAGTGCCTCTCCTCATCTATTCTTGGTTAAGGTGGCTCAGACAGTCAAGAATCCGCCTGCAATGCGGGAGACCTGGGTTTGATTCCTGGGTTTGGAAGATCCCCTAAAGAAAGGAAAGGCTACCCACTCCAGTATTCTGGCCTGGAGAATTCCATGGACTATATATCCATGGGGTCGCAAAGAGTCAGATACAACTGAGCAACTTTCACAAGGGTCAAAAGGACTAAAGTTCAAGTCCTGAATTAACCACGTGCTAGCTGTGAAACTTTGGGGAAGATGTTTAAACACTCTAAGCCCATTTCCTGTCCCTAAAATGGCAAAAAGAGAAACGGGGCTGTAGCAAGTGCTGAGCCTGGCGCTCAGCACTCAGGGTAACTGTCAGAGGCTGCAGGCACTGTGACTCCTACTCCGGGTGCTCTTCGGAGGCCTCAGAACACAGGGCAGCTCCCCAACAGGCTGGGGTTGTGACTGCCTTCTTCCTGTGGTTAGCATCTGCTGTTCCGCCAGGGCTGCACGATCGCTGGCAGGCAGAACTTTCAAATGGGAAATCTGAGGTTGCAAGAACAAGATTTTTACAAGTATTTTCTCTGAGCTTCCACTGCAAAGGGCTCAACGTAGGTACATAAATCTCCTTTTATCAATCTTAGAGTTGAACACTAAAAGACAAGCTGCAACTCCTAAACTCTGTCTTACTAATCAGACTATGCAAACATCAACCTAACAACCGATTCTTGGTTCTTTGAAAATCACTAAAATCTAAATACAAATAACACTCAGGCAGGACTTCTAATCTCATTTATGAGAGGGATAAGCTTCGTTTCAAATAAACTCAGGAGCCCTGTCCTGAATGATGTGTGGGAAAGGGAGGGTCTTTTCCAATAGCAGGAAAAGGCAATGTCCCAGTCTCCAGTGCTCTGCAGGCACTCCCCAGATCCAAGCTTTAAATAAATCTGGAGCCAAAACTCAAATGCAGAATTAACTCCAGTAAAAAAGACGATTTATTCTAATGACATACTTTACTGTCAGAAAGTTTACTACCATAGGCAGAAACAGCCCAGAAGGCAGAGAGAAGTTTTCAACAATGTGAAGCCACTCCTTGCTTGTTTCCGACTTCAACTGGACTTTGGTCTTCTGACCCTTTTAGCCGACACAGGAAACATTCCTACCCCTCCCCTGATGACTCTGCCCCAGGTGGCACCTTCTTTACCACCTGGTGCTGGGCTTGGTACTAGAAGGATGATCTTTCCATTGTGTGCATAAGCCACAAGCTGCCTTCAGAAAAAGACACTTGACCAGACAGGCAAGCACTAAAAAGTCTAACAGTGACAAGTCAAGGACACAAAGCAACCAGGACTCTGACCCACAGCTGGTCAAAGTATAAGTTGGCAGAACCACTTTGGAAAACAAGTGTACATTATTACCTAGTGAAGATGAAGATGTAAATACCCCATGGCACAGTAATTAAAGTCCTAGATATATGACCAGGAGAAGGCAATGGCACCCCACTCCAGTACTCTTGCCTGGAAAATCCCATGGACGGAGGAGCCTGGTAGGCTGCAGTCCATGGGGTCGCAAAGTCGGACACGACTGAGCGACTTCACTTTCACTTTTCACTCTCGTGCATTGGAGAAGGAAACGGCAACCCACTCCATTATTCTTGCCTGGAGAATCCCAGGGACGGGGGAGCCTGATGGGCTGCCGTCTATGGGGTCGCACAGAGTCGGACACGACTGAAGCGACTTAGCAGCAGCAGCAGCAGATATATGACCAGCACTCTCCAACTTACCAAGGACCTACGGTGTCCCTTCACAATGCTGAGAACTGGAAATCAAAAATGGGGTAAAACCTGGAAACTGAGAATTTTGTGATGGAAATGTTATGTATCTGTCCTGTCCAATATGAGAGCCACCAGCCATATGTGACTACTGAGCACTTGAAATGTGGCTAATGATGAGTTGAAATTTTAATTTCATTTAATTTTAATAATTTTAATATAAGTAGTTTCACATGGTTAGTGGCTATCCTACTGTATAATGCAGCAAGAAACTCAAAATATATGCCCTAAGATATATGCACAAGAATGCTCATTTCAGGATTGTTTGAAATACATAGAACAGAGACAACCCAGATGTCCACCTATAAGAAAATGGATAAGCTGCAGCACATGCATAAGATAGAATACTGCACAGCAGTGAAAAAGAAATTGATTCCATCTACAAGCATCAGTTCTGCTACATCTTAAAAATGGTGCTGAGGCAGGGAAAAAGTCATAAAAGAATTCAGAATGCAGAATGTGATGCATTTTTATAAGGTCCAAACATAAGTGTAACAAGTATTTGAAGAAAAACATTAGTGGTGCTAAAGTTAAAAAAATTTAAAAAACAGTCACTATTAATACAAAGACCAAGAGAGATTTTTGTATTAATATATGTAGCAATGAAGGGTACCATCTGGAAGGAGCTTAGAGGGAGCTTCAGTGACGTGGCTAATGTTCTGCTTCTGCCCTTTTATTGTTGTCTGTAGCACATATATTATACATATTGCTTTGTGCTTTCAGATACGTCACAATATAATAAGAAGAAAAGTACTATTAAGGTATAATCACTGCTTCCTGCATCTCACCCACCAATTCCCCATCCATGTGCAGACTGAGAGCTACTCCATGAAGGGAACCAGGTTTTACTCATCTGTGCATCTCCAGTACTCAGCGTAACAAAGGAGCACAGGAGATACTACTTCAGTGCCTAGAGAACAGAACTCAAATCTGAGAAAACCAGAATTCCCACAATCTAAAGTTGCTAAGTTTTGTCTGCCAGGTAATATCAGATACACATTCCCTAAGCTGTAACCAAAAAAATGTATTTCCTCCATTCTAAATGTGCTTTCCCTCACAGATCTGAAAGCAGAATGCCTTTTACAATCCAAGCTGTCTTTAAAAAGTGGTGTTTCTCAATGCTAAAGCTGAGGAATGGAAGCTCCATTAAGGAAGGACTGAGCCTCTTTGTTCATTTCTCTACCCCTAGAGGCTAGAATAGTGTTTGGCAAACAGGAAGAGCTTGATAAGTAGCTGTTGAATGAAGAAAAAGCAAGTTACCACTACTGCAAGCCTACTGTGTGTCTGAGTCTGTGCTAAAAACTTCACATAGATTATTTAATTTGTCCTTTACAATAACTTCAACACTTAGCAAGGTTAACTCACTTGCCCAGGAACATATAGACAAGTACTAGCTATGGTAAATAAGTACTAGCTGTGGTGGCAACTTACTTAAAATGGCAAAGGCAGGATTCAACTATCATCTCCCAGACTCCAAAGCCCATGCTCTTATTAAAAACAATGCTATATCACCACTCAAATAAAACAAAGTCAAGCTATCTTCCTTCTCCAATTTTAAAAACCAAACGTTAAAAGAAGATGTTGCACACAGTAAGTGAGCTCATATTAGGTGACTCATATTAGCTGACGGTGATGTTTACAGGCAACTTGAATTAGAACTTGTGTCAGCCAGAGACAGAGGAGATGAGCGAGGCCATCTCAAAAGAGTTAGCCAGGCTTCTCTCCATGTCCACCCCAACCTCATAATAATACTAGTTCACTTACTGGCTCATACACATAAACACACGCCCTTGACACCAGCAAGTACTATTTCTAAATGTTGTAAATGTCTAAAGGGAACAGAGTTATCCCATCAAAGGGATCATCTTATTATAGAGAACTTAAAAGTCCATTTGATCCAACCTCTAGGCAAGAAACTGACATTTTAACCTCATTTTAATGGCAGCTGAAGTTAACTTTGGTCCTCTGAGAAGTAACTGGTTGAAGCTGAGACCAGAAACTAGGTCTCCTACTTCCTGGGCTCACCTTGTTCTTTTCTCTCGATCACAGTGGAAGAAGCCAGTAAGGATTTGTTAAGGTCCCTCTCTAGGCAGCTATATTAATCTAAGTCCTTTACGTAGATTATCCTGTTTAATTCTCTTACCCGTTCTGGGAGTTAGATATTATCCCCAAGTATGAAACTGAGGGTAACACATTTGACATCAGTTACTTAAGCCAGACTGCTTCCACCTCACCCTGCAGATCTGCAAAGTAAAGAAAAAAAACAATGAACATCAATATATTAACAGAATGCTACAAAGCACTTTCAAGTTACTGAAAACGAAAGGAAATGTAAACTTCTGAAAAGAATATATCTTTAAATTATGCAAGCTTGAATATGCCCCAAATATTTTAACTCAGGACGGGAGTTTGGTTAAATGCTAATAACATAACCACAAACCAACTATGAAGATGTCACCTCTAAAAGTGAACTTACAGTTAACTGGACTGTTAGCTCAGTTGGTTAGAGCATGATGCTAAAAGTGAACCTAGAGACACAGACAGCACCTTTAAAAATTCCTAGCATTTGTAAGTAGATGTAAAAGTAAAAATAGAGTTATTTTAAAATCTCCCATTTAGGTTTAAAAAGATAATTTTTGAAAAATAATTCAATTTTTTCCTCCATTTTTCCATGTACCACACATATTATAGAATATTTTGCCACAACTGTTTTGAAGCCTTCCTTATTTTTCCTTCCTTCTCATCACCACATCCTCTTTCATGCAAAACAAGATGGGACTATCTGAGAGGCACCTTAGTTTCTCAAAAAAAAAAAGTTCTGTATGATTTTAAGATACTGTAATCATAACTTTATTTCTACATAATGCAAGAAACTGCCATGAAATTTGGAGAATATTACTTTTATTTCTGAAACGGAAACAAAACTATCTTGTATCTCTAATAGTGGTGCAACTCTCATTATGTAGGGGGAAAAAAGCTTTTATTACAGAGATGTTAAGAAATTTAAGCTGTTACTCAGAACGAAATGCTATAACCAATGGCTCCAACCACACCACTTGGAACGTTCTGAAATCTGTTTCTTTTTTCAAAAATAAAATCCCAACTACTTACCGAAAAAGTAAAACTGCCTGCTAACCAACTGTGTTTCTTTCTTTCATGCCAGAGGAGTTCTGTCAAAGAGGTTTCTAGTCTTCCTCTTTGATTTCTGCATCCTTTCTCCAGAAGGTTCCTAGCCTCCATGCGGTCAGACAATGATGTGTAATTTTTCTATTTTGCTTTAAAAGGGGGTTAAATATATTACTCCCCTTTTCTAACATACAATGCCGCCCACCAACCCCGTAAAAGAAAGCAGGAAAAGAGACAGCTTCACAGTAATCTCCTACTAAAACAAGACAGCATCTCTCTTCAGAGCCACTGCATTTTAAAAGGGTGCTAATTCTCATTTTATTTCGCTTTTCTTTCTCCTCAGTCTGGAGTTTAAAAAGCAGCCCACTTGATGTTATCAAATCATCAGATGAAAGGTTCTAGAAATAGCTTCCTATTTGTGGAAAGAGTCAGGAGACACAAAAAGGGAAAAGAGTGCTTGAATCGTCTTTCCTAAAGCATTTCGTGAGTAATGAATGCAAGCAAAATCCTGGAAGGCTTAGCTCTGAATTTAAGATACTTCCAAATGGGGCTGACTTAAAAGCTAAAGTAAAGTGCAATCAGAAAACAACCAGAAACACTGAGACACCAAAAGCAAAGTTCAAAAACACATTTTCCCGGTGCCACGGAGCACACCCCGAATCAAACCACAGCTGCTTTAGGTGCGGTCTCTACAGCAGCTCCGGGTTGGTCTGTTTCAGGTTACACATGCCCTTCTCTGT
Source organism: Giraffa tippelskirchi (assembly GCF_054371585.1). NCBI lineage: Eukaryota > Metazoa > Chordata > Mammalia > Artiodactyla > Giraffidae > Giraffa > Giraffa tippelskirchi. Next base: position 74,621,750 of record NC_137275.1, on the reverse strand, counting down.
CAGTTGTCCCGGTGTGCCCACTTCACACATTCATAAATGACTCAAAGTGCCACCTGCCCCCGAACGTCCCAGTTCCTGACACCCCCGCGACCGTCCGCGCACTTACGTGTCCGCGTGCGCACATACACACACACGCGTGTCCACACACACCCTCGCCCCAGCTCCGCCCAGGAGGCGGACTCCGACCAGGCGAACCCAGCACGGTCTCGGCAAAGTGGGTGGTGCCGGGAACCGCGGCCGCCGAGCCCCTAGACCCCAGAGTAAACTCCTCGCGGCAGCCGGAGTCCCTCAAACCGCAGAGGCCTCGCCGGCTCCCATTTCGCGGGGAAGCTTCCGGGCCCTTCACCGCAACGGTGTCACCCGAGCCCCGGAATTTAAATAGGGGCAGGAGAGGAGGAAGGGGAGGATCCTCTTTTTGACTTTCTGCGTCGCAATTCCTCCCAGTTTGCTGACAGCCTAGTCGGGGTGGGGGGCGCTCCCGTCTTTAAAGCGGTTTCCGGCCTCTCCGGGCGCCTGGGTTCTGCAGGTCAGAAGGAGAGCTCCGAGAACGCCTGGAAGGTGTACACAAGGCGGAGGGGCACCCTGCCCGCCCGGCCCCGGCGCAGCCCCGCCGCCCGCGTCCCGCAGGCACTGAAGGCGCCGCGCCCCGACCTCCCCGCGCGCCCGGCTCCGGGTCGCCGCGGAAAGCGCCCCGCAGCCGCAGCCGCCCCTCCGGGAGCCAAGCGCTGACAGCGGAGCGGCGCCGAACGCGGCAGGCGCGCGGCTGCAGCTCCGCGGTGCCCTCCTTCCTAGAACCCCAGCCCCCGCCCCGCGCACCTCGGCGGCAGCCGAACCGCCGCTCGGGATTCCGGCTGTGACAGCTCCACCGACCCGGCTCAGGGTTTCTCCGATTTCGGCGTCACAATAATAAGGAAGTTTCCCCGCAAGCCTGCGGGCGGCGGAATGCGCTGGGTAAAGGACGGCCCGGACGGCCAATGGGCTTCCTTCTGGGGCGGACCTGCACCAATGGTGGCCGCGGCGGAGCCGGAGGCGGGGCGGCGAGATCCGCGGGCTGGAGGCCGGGAGAGGCCCAGGCCCTGGAGGGAGGCGGGGGCCGCCCACAGTGACAAGACCACCGCGGGCTCCGCGAAGGAACAGCGGCGTCGGTTTGTGTCGGTGAAGATCCGGCTGCAAGATACAGAGCATTAGCGCTGGAACTGGATTGCTTTTCACTGGGAAGGACACTAATCAGCGGTTGGTTTTTCAGGTTCTGAGCTCTGAGTCTCATTATTTGTGCAAGGTGGTCAAAAGCCTTGGGCATAGGGGGAAAAGCTAGAGGTGACAACTGAGAGTGCGTTGTAAGCATCGTATTCCATCCACGATGGAGGAGTCTTGTTTCACTCGCCTTCGGAGGACTGGAGGAAGCGCCAAGCTGAAAGCCGGGCTGCGCGATGGGACAGGCGGGAAGGAGGTCGGCGCTTTCCTGGGAACCTCGCAGACAGCTGGGGTGGAAGAGAAAAGCGGCGCAGCAGCAGCAGCAACGGGAGCTTGGGGAAGACTAGGGGGGTTGCTGAGAAGCATGAAAAGAAATCAGTGAGCGGCAGATATGAGAGACACTAAGTGGCCAAAAACCCAGTAATAGATAAAGAAGTTTGTCTCCCCTACTTTCCCTGGCGCTGAATCTCAGAGCTTCCGTCTCCTCCCCAAGGTCAGAGTGCTTTCCGAGTTACCCTGATCCTTGTCTGATCCACAGATAATCTTGTGAAGAAAACATTCTCACAGAAGTGACTTCAGGAGTCTACCGCACCACCTCCCATACCCCTAAATTTGCAACACAGAACAGAAATACTGGGGAAGTACTATATTAACTCAAAGGAATGACTTAACTCGTGGAAGAATTTCTGTAACCTGCCATTTGAACTGGGAAGGTCCTGTGAGGCCAGATTCTTCCCAAGGACATTCAAATCAGGTCAGGTCTGCAGTTATCTTTGAGAATTAACTAGATTCACCAAGCAGAAAAGAAGTTTTGGGGAGTAATACATCCTGGGGATGGGGCACTGTTGCCTGGCATATAGGCTGTCACTGACATATGCAAGTTGTCATACGCTCCTGTGACAAGGCAAGAAAGCAAGATCGCAGTTACCAGGTAGCTAACTGTCATCTATGAAAATGATTCCCACCTTTGAAGTTTGAATCACACTGGATACCTTTAGAAATGCCGGGGACAAGATTAACACAATTCCCTTATGCTCCAGAGGTGTGGTGGTTTCACAAAAGTCCAGGTCTCTTACCAAGACATAATCCCAATTCAGAGTTGGTATCACCAAAAAGAATTGGAGGAATGGCAAAAAAGAAATCACTGTGGGAAGGAGGTTTCCCCATGGTCGAGAAGGAAAGAATAAGAGTCTATTTTCATGTCCCGTATATGAGGTTGTAGTCAGTTAGCATTTAGGTCAATATCTCTGGCTCATAGTTTTTCATATGAAATTTTATCTTGAAAAAAAAGTTAGTTACCTGAGACTAAAGTATGGAGTTGAGATAGGAGTCAGAATTACAAACTGAAGTACTCTAAAGGTCCTTACCAAATAAACATCCAGAACCCTGGGAACTTACTCTTCTAGAATAATCAGTGACGGTACACACTCCACTTCATTTTAATTTCTTAACTGAACCAACGTAAAATTGCAGTTTCCTCAATAAGCATGTCCTGCTCCATTTACCAAAATGGCTTTAAATGACCCCAGCAACAGCAATAGTCCTAATAGCAGATATTTAAACTGGCTTGAAGAGGTACCATGGTTTACTTTTTCTTTCTATTTCTGTAGCTCTGTCTTCCATCCATTTTTTTCTGACTTCCACATGTTCTCTACCAGATACACTCTACACTGAGCATCAAAACGGAACAGTCCCTATAGCCTTGGAGGGGGAGACAAACATTAGCCAAATAGCCATAATAAGAACTAGACAGTCACTAATCATGAGAAATTTTCCAAAAGAAAAGCATTCATGTTAAAAATATTTAACCCCAACAAGAACTGTAAACAGAATGGAGCTCCAGTTAATGCTATGTATGCTGAAGTATTTAGGAGGAAATATCTGATGTTCGCAACTTATTCTGAAAATGTTATTTTAAAAGATGGACTGACAGATGAATGAAGGGATGGATAGATATGTGATAAATCACGTACAGCAAAAATGTTAAGTATAGATTAACATGGTAGGTAGATGGTGAATAACCATGCATTACTGCCAACTTTTTTGTATGTTTCAGTTCAGTTCAGTCACTCAGTTGTGTCCGACTCTTTGCGACCCAAGGAACCGCAGCACACCAGGCCTCCCTGTCCATTACCAACTCCCAGAGTCCACCCAAACCCATATCCATTGAGTCGGTGATGCCATCCAGCCATCTCATCCTCTGTTGTCCCCTTCTCCTCCTGCCCTCAATCCTTCCCAGCATCAGGGTCTTTTCAAATGAGTCAGCTCTTCGCATCAGGTGGCCAAAGTATTGGAGTTTCAGCTTCAACATCAGTCCTACCAGTGAACACTCAGGACTGATCTCCTTTAGGATGGACTGGTTGGATCTCCTTGCAGTCCAAGGGACTCTCAAGAGTCTTCTCCAACACCACAGTTCAAAAGCATCAATTCTTCAGCGCTCAGCTTTCTTTATAGTCCAACTCTCACATTTGGAAAGTTTATATTAAAAATTGTTGTGAGTGCAGTGAAAATTGCTCAGTCGTGTCTGAGTCTTTGACCCCATGGACTGTACAGTCCATGGAATTCTCCAAGCCAGAATACTGGAGTGAGTAGCCTTTCCCTTCTCCAAGGGATCTTCCCAACCCAGGGATCGAACCGAGGTCTCCCGCATTGCAGACAGATTCTTTACCAGTTGAGTCACAAGGGAAGCCCCCCCAAAAATTGTTGGAACACCAAAAATAAATAATCAAACAAATAAATAAATAGTGGGATAAAGGCAGAAGGGATCACATGGTCCAGCTGAAGCACTGAGCATCACATAAGGGATCTCCAATAGCAGGGGCCAATTCCCAAGCTTGCTGCACCTCCACCTGAACAGACATCAATTTGTTCCGTTCTTCACAACTTCTTGAATGCATATGTCTATTTTTGAATTGAAAGAAATTTTAGTGCAGTAGGAATACTGTTTAATAATTATTGTTCTCTGTGTTTACTTACACTGCGGACAAACTTCCACTTGATAAAATTTTGACAGAGACAAACTTCTGGTAAGTCAGATTAAGCATGTGGGGAAACAGGGAGTTTCCTGGCGGTCCAGAGGTTAAGCCTGGGCAGCTTTCACTGTGGTGACCCAGGTTCTATCCCTGGTCAGGAAACAAAGATCCCACAAGCCGCACTATGTGGCCAAAACCAAAAAAATGTGGAGGGAAAAAAACAGGCCAGCCACAACATTCTGTCCTACAGGCATATTTTTGAGGAACAAGTGTCTCCATCTCTAGGAAGGGACAGCAATGATTATTTAGCAGGTAATGGGTATGCACCCTGGAAAAGTACACGATCACAACAGTGTTTCTTGGTACCACAGAGACCCCCAAAATTACACATTTTGTCAGTCAAGTCAATACTCAATGGAAAAATTGGTTGTAAAACAGTTCTCACATTTTTTTTGGTTGTTTAACAGAGTTTATCAAGGAGGCCTATCTATTCCCAGGATGGTTGTCTGAGGAGCCCTTACAAATAGCTAAGAAAAGAAGAGGAGCAAAAGGCAAAGGAGAAAAGGAAAGATATACGCATTTGAATGCAGAGTTCCAAAGAATAGCAAGGAGAGATAAGAAAGCCTTCCTCAGTGATCAATACAAAGAAGTAGGGGAAAACAATAGCATAGGAAAGACTAGAGATCTCTTCAAGAAAATTAGAGATACCAAAAGAACATTTCATGCAAAGATGGGCTCAATAAAGGACAGAAATGGTAAGGACCTAACAGAAGCAGGAGATATTAAGAAGAGGTGGCAAGAATACACAGAAGAACTATGCAAAAAAAGATACTTATGACCCAGATAACCACAATGGTGTGATCACTTACCTAGAGCCAGACATCCTAGAATGTGAAGTCAAGTGAGCCTTAGGAAGCATCACTACAAAAAAGCTAGTGGAGGTGATGGAATTACAGCTGAACTAGTTCAAATCCTAAATGATAATGCTGTGAAAGTGCTGCACTCAGTACACCAGCAAATTTGGAAAATTCAGCAGTGGCCACAGGACTGGAAAAGGTCAGTTTTCATTCCAATCCCGAAGAAAGGCAATGCCAAAGAATGCTCAAACTACCACACAATTGCACTCATCACACACGCTAGCAAAGTAATGCTCAAAATTCTCCAAGTTAGGCTTCAACAGTTCATGAACCTAGAACTTCCAGATGTACAGACTGTATTTAGAAAAGGCAGAAGAACCAGAGATCAAATTGCCAACATCTGTTGGATCACTGAAAAACAAAGAGAATTCCAGAAAAACATCTACTTCTGCTTTACTGACTATGCCAAAGCCTTTGACTGTGTGGATCACAACAAATTGTGAAAAATTCTTAAAAGAGATGGGGATACCAGACCACCTTACCCACCTCCTGAGAAACCTGTATGCAGATCAAGAAGCAACAGTTAGAACCAGACATGGAACAATGGACTGATTCAAAATTGGGAAAGGAGTACGTCAAGGCTGTTCTTTGTCACCTGCTTATTTAACTTATATGCAAAGTACATCATGTGAAATGCCAGGCTGGATGAAGCACAAGCTGGAATTAAGATTGCCAGGAGAAATATCAATAACCTCAGATATGCAGATGATACCACCCTTATGGGAGAAAGTGAAAAGGAACTAAAGAGCCTCTTGATGAAAGTGAGAGAGGAGAGTGAAAAAGTTGGCTTAAAACTCAACATTCAGAAAACTAAGATCATGGCATCCACTCCCATCACTTCATGGCAAATAGATGGAGAAACAATGAAAAGAGTGACAGACTTTATTTTCTTGGACTTCAAAATCACTGCAGATGGTGAATGCAGCCATGAAATTAAAAGACGCTTGCTTCTTTGAAGAAAAGCTATGACAAACCTAGACAGCCCATTAAAAAACAGAGTCATTACTTCGCCGACAAATGTCCATCTAGTCAAAGCTATAGTTTTTCCAGTAGTCACATATGGATGTGAGAGTTGGAACATAAAGAAAGCTGAGCGCTGAGGAATTGATGCTTTTGAACTGTGGTGTTGGAGAAGACTCTTGAGAGTCCCTTGAACTGCAAAGCGATCAAACCAGTCCTGAATATTCATCGGAAGGACTGATGCTGAAGCCGACGCTCCAATACTTTAGCCACCTGATGCGAAGAACTGACTCACTCGAAAAGACCCTGATGCTGGGAAAGGTTGAAGGCAGGAGGAAAAGGGGATGACAGAGGATGAGCTGGTTGGATGACATCACCGACTCAATGGACATGAGTTTAAGCAAACTCCAGGAGGTGGTGATGGACAGGGAAGCCTGGTGTGCTGCAGTCCATGGGGTCACAAAGAGTCAGACATAACTGAGTGACTGAACTGAACTGAAATTATCTAGGCTTATTGAAAACTGTCCTGTAATACATCACATTAATTTATTAATGTGAAAAAATAACTTGGAAGAAAGATATGGAAAATCAATATTGCCATCAATAAAATAATCATTAAGTATTTATTGAAAGTCTTCTATATGTAGAGGACAAGAAGCATCTTTCCTGACTACAAAGATCCTACAGTCATTATGACTAATCCTTTGTTTTTCTTGAAACTATTCATAATTTAAGTTTGTATTTGTTCTTATCAAGCCATTTGGATGAGACACAAGCACCTTAGATATAAAAAACTCACTACTGTCATATAGGTGGAAATTAATTAACATTAACAAGATTTGATGGTTGAGCATTTCCTAAGAAAGTCTTTAGGGTGACCTTTGGTTTGTCCCTGAAGATTGCATAAATAGAACCTTGGAGCAATTGCATAGTTCATGTTGCAATGAGTGTGATTCATTAATACAATACTTTTCTTAATCCTAGCAGAGGCATCTGCAGTGTGTTGCCTGATTTCTCCCTCTCATTTTTACTAAATAAACCTATACTTTTAGCATACTCCAGAAGAAATAAGTAATCAAGGCAGTTATATCTGTAAAGTTGATATATACTATAACATAATGTAATTTTAAGTCTGTAAAAAAAATAAAAGAGTATTGTTTGTGTTTCCAAACCTTATGGCTATCCCCTTATATAAAGGGGAATGTATTAACTGGTGTATAACTTTCTATTTGCCTTTGGCATTTTGTTTTCATCCTATATGTATACACCATGCTTTCTGAATTTGTGTACCATTAGACACAACCAAGCATGCAGTGAAAGGTGTTAGTCACTCAGTCACGTCTAACTCTTTGCGACGCTATGGACTGTAGCCCACCAGGCTCCTCTGTCCATGGGATTCTCCAAGCAAAAATACCGGAGAAGGTGCCATTTCTTTCTCCAAAGCATCTTCCAGACACAGGGATGGAACCTGCATTTCTGGTGTCTTCTGCACTGGCCGGCAGATTCTTTACCACCATACCAACTGGGAAGCCTTTTCTGGATTTAACAATTTATTAAACATCTTCAATAGATTTAAATACTATTCTACATCATTTTAAACAATGCAAATAGCCACAAAATATATTATAAGTTAATCAGTTTCCTACTTGTTGCATGTTTAAATTATTTTCAATCCTTTGCCATTATAAACAATAGTGCAACATAACTACACATGATGAACACAGCAAAATATTTGCCCTCAGTCTTGATTATTTCCTTAAGATAAATTCCTAAAAGTGCAATTGCTAAGTTAGGCAGAACACAGTCTCTTTAAATTCTTTTTTTTTTTTTATGATTGCATTTTTTATTAAGAATAGTTTGATATTTTTGAAAAAAATCATTTTTCCCCCTGATACTGGTATCCATAGCTGATATGCTGATATAATTAAGATACATAGCTCTGTTACAACTAGTCCTCTCCGTTAAATTTCATCTAGTTATACAGTTCCCACTGAAGCCACTGTTGTTTGTTAACCCTTCCTTTTCACTGAAATGTGTTCTTGTTTATAAGGAATATTTGCAGTTGTTCTAAAACAACTTACTAATTTTTTTTTGAATTTTTCCTAAGTAACAGGAGTTAATTTATATCTTGACTACTACTACTACTACTAAGTCGCTTCAGTCGTGTCCGACTCTGTGCGACCCCATAGACAGCAGCCCACCAGGCTCTTTAAATTCTTGTAATGTATTGCCAATATATCTCAAACAAAGGATAACACCAGCTAAGTACCTACATAGTATCTAAGTGGCCTCTGTCCACTTACCAGTAATGAAGTTGTTTTGTTTTGGTTTGGTTTGGTTTTCATTTTTCTTTATGGTACTAATTTTGTAAGCCACCTTAAGTCTCAACTAGAACAAAAAAAAATCTTCTAGTAAAGTAAAAAACCATGTGGTACACATCTAAAAAATCAGCTTAGCTATTTCTAAATACACATATCAAAAATTACCTACACGCATAAAAAGTTATGATTGAAGTGGTTGGTCTTTTGCTGAAATTCTGTCTGAGGTCATATGATTCCACCAATCCTTCCATATATCTGCCAAAAATAAGATTCCAGAAAGGAAGTTCTGTACAAATTCAAACTGTTGTTAATCATTTTCATGTTCAGTGCACATGCACAAGCTAGGAACAATGGGTTGATGGTTCACCGAGTTTCATAGCAAACTAAAAAGCAAAGTGTCAGAATTTGTGTTATCCAGCAATAGAACGGTAGCTGGAGAAGGTATTTATTGTCCATTTCAAAAAAAAGGAAACCTTAGTGTAATGATTTCTAACATCCATTATGGTCCAATCACATTTGCCATCAACCACCTTGTTACATGTACGAGCGTGCCCCACATGTTATCGAAGAAAGTGTTCTCACTTACCAACCATCAGGTAGGCATTCACTTTCGTAGCCTTTAGGGGGTAGATTTGTACCATTCCATTCAAGTCCTTGCCTTTTTAATTACTTGGATACAATTTCAAGGTAAATATATAACTGTCAGGCTAGAACGAACTAAACTGACCTGTCCAGTACCTGAAATGAAACGTATACCCTGGGCCTTATTAGCACTATGTTCTGATGAAATATACTGATACCTCTGAGGGTAAATGGGTTGGAGGGTGTCATGGATTAAATATTTCCCTCCAAAATTCATGTCTACATAAAAACTTCAGAATGTGAACATATTTGGAATAGGGTCCATTAAGATGAGGTCATACTGGATTAGGAAGGCCCTAAATCCAACAACTGGTATCCTTATAAGAAGGCCATGTGAACACACAGAAAGACACAGGTAAAGCATCATGTGAAGATGGAGATAGAAACTGGAGTGACCAAGTCAAGGAATGCCAAGCAACCACCAAAAGTGAGGGAAAAGGCACAGAGAAAAAATTCTCCATCACAGCTTCCAGGAGAAACCAACTGCAAACACCTTGATTTTGAGTTTCAGCATCCAAAATCATGAGATAATACATTTCTGTTGTTTTAAGCCATCCACCTTGTGCTACAAAAGTAATACATACATACATATATATATATATATATATATATATATTATTTTTTAGATTCTTTTCCCTTCAGTTCAGCTCAGTCGCTCAGTCATGTCCAACTTTTTGCAACCCCGTGGACTGCAGCACACCAGGCTTCCCTGTCCATCACCAACTCCCAGAGCCTGCTTGAACTCATGTCCACTGAGTCAGTGATGCCATCCAACCAGCTCATCCTGTGTCATTCCCTTCTGCTCCTGCCTTCAGTCTTTCCCAGCATCAGGGTCTTTTCCAGTGAGTCAGTTCTTTGCATCAGGTGGCTAAAGTATTGGAGCGTTGGCTTCAGCATCAGTCCTTCCAATGAATATTCAGGACTGATTTCCTTTAGGATTGACTGGTTTGATCGCTTTGCAGTTCAAGGGACTCTCAAGAGTCTTCTCCAACACCACAGTTCAAAAGCATCAATTCCTCAGCGCTCAGCTTTCTTTATATTCCAACTTTCACATCCATACATGACCACTGGAAAAACCATAGCTTTGACTAGACGTACCTTTGTCAGCAAAGGTCTTTTCCCTTATAGGGTATTATAAGATATTGAGTATTGTTCCCTGTGCTATACAGTAGATCCTTGTTTATCTGTTTAATCCCAAACTCCTAATTTATCTCTCACTGCCCCTGTTATCTTTGGTACCCATAAGTTTTTTATTTTTAATTGGAGTATAATTGCTTTACAATATTGTGTCAGTTTCTGCCCTATATCTATGTTAATCAGGCATAGGTATACATTTGTCCCCTCCCTCTTGAACCTCCCTCCCACCTCCCAGCCCATCCCACCCCTCTATTTTGTCAGAGATCACCAGGTTGAGCTCCCTGCATCATACAGCAAATTCCCACTGGCTATCTATTTTACATGCGGTAATGTATATGTTTCAATGTTACTCTTTCAATTTGTCCCTCCATCTCCTTCCCTCAATGTGTTCACAAGCCTGTTCTTTATGTCTGCGTCTCCACTGCTGCCCTGAAAATAGGTTTTTCAGGACCATCTTTCTAGATTCCATATATATGTGTTAATATATGATATTTGTTTTTCTCTGACTTATTTCATTCTGTATAATAGGCTCTAGTTTCATCTACCTCATCAGAACTGACTCAAATGCTTTCCTCTCTACAGATGAGTAATATTTCATTGTATGCATGTACCACAACTTCTTTACCCATTCATCTGTCAATGGACATCTAGGTTGCTTCCATGTCCTAGCTATTGTAATTAATGCTGCAATGAACACTGGGGTATATGTGTCTCTTTCAGTTACGGTTTTCTCAAGGTATATGCCCAGAATTGGGATTGTTGGATCATATAGTAGTTTTATTCTTAGTTTTTTAAGGAATTTCCATACTTTTCTCCATAGTGGCTGTATCAATTTACATTCCCACCAACAATGCAAGAGGGTTCCCTTTTCTCCACACTCTCTCCAGAATTTATTGTTTGTAGATTTTTTGATGATGGCCATTCCGACCAGTCTAAGGTGATACCTGATTGTAGTTTTGATTTGCATTTCTCTAATAACGAGTGATATTGAACATCTTTTCATGTACTTACTAGCCATCTGTATGTCTTCTTCGGAGAAATGTGTTTTCAGGTCTTCTGCCACTATTTCATAGAGGTGTTTATTGTTCTGGTGTTGAGCTGCATAAGCTGCTTGTATAATTTGGAAATTGATCCTTTGTTAGTTGTTTCATTGGTTATTGTTTTCTCTCATTCTGAGGGTTGTCTTTCACCTTGTTTATAATTTCTTTGCCGTGTGAAAGCTTTTAATTAAGTCCCATTTATTTTTTCTTTTTCTGGTGTTGTTGTTGGCTTTATTTCCATTATTCTAGGAGGTAGGTCATAGAGAATTATGTCAAGGAGTGTGCTATCTATGTTTTCCTCTAGGAGCTTTTTGATTTCTGGCCTTACATTTAAGTCTTTAATCCATTTTGAGTTTATTTTTATGTGTGGTGTTAGGAGGTGTTCTAGTTTCATTCTTTTACATGTAACTGCCCAGTTTTCCCAGCACCACTTATTGAAGAGGCTGTCTTTTCTCCAATGTATATTTTTGCTTCCTTTTCAAAGATAAGGTGTGTGGGTTTATCTCTGGGCTTTCTATTTTGTTTCATTGACTAGTAGTATAGTAGTGCCAGTAGTATACTGTCTTGATGACTGTAGCTTTGCAGTATAGTCTGAGGTCAGAAAAGTTGATTCTTCCAGCTCCATTTTTCTTTATCAAGATTGCTTTGGCTATATAAGGAATTTAGAAAAATGGTACTGAAGAATTTATTTACAGGGCAGCAATGGAGAAACAGACAGAGAATAGACTTATGGACATGGGGAGAGGGGAGGAGAGGGTGAGATGTGGAAACTTACATTACCACATGTAAAATAGATAGCCAACAGGAATTTGCTGTATGTCTCAGGAAACTCAAACGGGCTCTGTATCAATCTAGAGGGGTGGGATGTGGAGGGAAATGGGAGGGAGGTTCAAAAGGGAGGGGATCTATGTATACCTATGGCTGATTCATGTTGAGGTTTGACAGAAAACAACAAAATTCTGTAAAGCAATTATCCTTCAATTAAAAAATAAATTAATTTTTTAAAAAATATTGCTTTGGCTATTCAGGGTCTTTTGTGTTTGGTAACCATAATTTTTTTTTTCAGTGTCTGTGAGTCTGATATGTTGCCCTTTCTGTTTCCTCTTGCTCTTTGTCTGTCCCCTTCTGTCCTCTTATACCCCATACCATTAATGCATGATTCTCAATTTTCTTTTTTGATCTTCTATCCTTTTGAGAATCTGATGAAACTTATATGCTGTCCCCACAAAATTGGTGCATATACTCACATAAGATTTAATAATAACTCACAAAAGATTTCTAAGAACATCTAGGCATTCCAAGAGTGTTCATGGATTCTTTACCTCAACCATTTATCAAATCTAAGAATCTTCTAAGCTCATTCATACTAACATGTAATAATACATGCAATATGTACTAATATTTGGCCATTCTCTCCCAGAAGGGAATTTTAAATGAAGTGAATTCATCTCTAACTAATATAACAGATCTAAAGGATATAAGCATCATTGGGCAATGTGGGGGCTGCATTTTCCTCCTAAGGGCCCCTTCCTGAAGCCCCCAAATCAAACCCTCATATAAGGTAAGCTTAATTTTACATACCCTCCCTGGAAAACAGGCAAAAAATATATAATTGACTCATGTTTACCCCCAGAAATTAATGCCACCATAATCTAGATTCAGAATCTTGGAATCACTTTGATTCTCAGAACTTTTCATCTAGTCATTCAACAGAAACCATTTTTCTTTATAATGTCTTTCATATCCATCTCTTCCTCCATGTATTAATTTCCTATTGCTTCTGTAACAAATTGCCAGCTATTTAGTGACTTAAAACAACATAAATTTATTCTCTTATACAGGGATAAAATCAAGGTTTTGGCAAGGCTGATTCCTTCTAGAAGCTCCAGAGGAGAATGTGTTTCTAACCTCTTGCAGTTTCTAGAAGCTGCTCACATTCCTGAGCTTGTGTCCACATTACTCCAATCTCTATTTCCATTGTAACATAAAGGTCTCCTAACATTGACCATCCTGCCTCTCTCTTATAAACACCTTTGTCATTACACTAGAAATATCCAGATAGTCTAGGGTAATTTCCCATTTCAAGATTCTTAATCACCTCTGTGGGGCTTCTCAGGTGGCAGAAGTGGTAAAGAACCTGCCTGTCAAGGCAGGAGATATGAAAGACACAGGTTCAATCCGTAGGCTGGGAGTATACCCTGGAGGAGGAAATAGCAACCCACTCCAGTATTCTTTCCTGGGAAATCCCATGGACAGAGGAGCCTGGCAGGCTACAGTCCATGGCATCGCAAAGAGTTGGACACAACTGAAGTGACTTAGCATGCATGCATGCAATCACATCTGCAAAGTCCCTTTTGCCATGTAAGAGAGCATATTCACAGGTTCTGGGCATTACGACATGGACATCTTTGGGGAACAATATTCTACATCACTTCTTCCTCAGCCCCAGTTTAGGTCCTTATCTATACTCCTGGACTACTTCAACATTTTCCTAATTGGCTTTCCTGACCTCTGCCTCTCTCCCAATTCCTTTGGTCATTCTCGATGTGGTAAATATTCAGCAAAAATTAGTTCTTCATCCTGTTCTTCACCCACTCCAAGACCCTGACGTTAGTTTACTTTGGCCCAATATTGTTCACTCCAATTAAACTGATGTCTACACTCTTCCCCTACACAAACACACACACAAACATTAATGGAGAGACCTATCCAGCATTTTCAGGGAATTCCTCCCTGAAGAGAAAACCTATAAGGTTAAATTTTAAGGATGTAAAGAGATGCCAAATAGGGTAAGAGCATCCCTGGCAGAGGGAAGAGCATCCCTGGCAGAGGGAAGAGGATATGTGAAAGTTGTGCGGCTGAGAAGAGCTTGGCATTGTTATGCAATGAAAGGATTGCCACATTGCCAATGTGACTGGGGCAGAGTGAGCAGAGAGGGGAGGGAGAAGAGACCACTGCGGAGAAAAAGGCAGGGACATATCATGCCGAGCTTTATAGGGGTTTTAATTTTATTACAAGTGCAATGAGAAGCCCCTGGAAGGTTTTGAATAGATCACTAGTTCCTGGAGAGATGGCAAAGAATGGAAGGGGAACAACAGTAGAACTAGAAAGACCAGTTAGGGTGTTATTGAGATGATTATAGGAATCCAGACTAGAAATAGCAGTGGCTTGGGTTCAGATAATGGCAGCTGAGTTAAGAGAAGTCGATGTAGCCAAGATCTATTTTGGAGAAGGGATCTGGAGGGTTGAGAGAGGAAAACCAAAGAGAAGTCCTAGATTTTTGGCTTCAGCAGCTGGTTAGATAGCAGTGATGCACTTTACTAAGGTAAAGAAGGTTGAGAGACAAACAGGTTTTAGAATGTAAACACTGTCCTCTAAAAGTGTAAGATCCTTATAGGAGTGGCTATGTTTAAACTTTGCTCACCAGTATATACCAGCACCTAGAACACTGCCTGAGGAGCTTCCCAGGTGGCTCAGTGGTAAAAAATCCACCTGCCAATGCAGAAGACACAGGTTCGATCCCTGGGTTGGGAAGATTCCCTGGAGAAGGAAATGGCAATCCACTCCAGTATTCTTGTCTGGGAAATCCCATGGACAGAGGAGCCTGTATTCTTGTCTCAGAAATACCATGGATAGAGGAGCCTGATGGACTACAGTCCATGGGGTTGCAAAAGAGTCAGATATGACTTAGCAATAAACAACAACCATAGCACACTGTATGACATGGTGAACATTAACTGAACTAAGGTTGTTGACAGTCCTGTAACATCCTGATGATTTACTGCTTATAAAAGGGGATACAATACATTTAAGTGAAATATTAAACTGACATGGAATATAGTTAAAAGATTTATATTTCAAAGGTATGAAGCGACAATAGCTTATGTCTTTCACATATATAAGTCTGATGTAAAGCAATTTCACAGAATGTCTGATGTAAAGAAAGTCTGATGCTATAAACTGATATTTTAGAAAGGAAAAAGTCATAAGAACTCTACTGTAGATGAAGGTTCCTTGTTATTACCTGAGTACTTAAATTATGTTGTTTTGGAGAATTGACTCTTAATGACATGGCATCAGCCTTGCACTACTAGCTTTTAGTAGTCAGGGGAGAAAACAAGAGAGATAGTGACAGCTGTTGATGTTTGTCAGATTTGACAGAGTAAGGAGGAGCTGACACTGAGACTAAATCAGTATTCATCTTTTAAACTCCAAGGGCAACATGATGTTTAGCATAGTCACATTGACATGCTATTTGCATGGCCCAACACTACTAGAATATGGACTATTCATTGTGAGGAAAGGAGAAATCCTATACAAAAAGATACAAAAATATATATCTTCATTGGTGTTTTACCAGTAGGTATCTAGAATCTTTAATACTTTTCAATACATAACTGGCATCTGGTGCTCTTACTATTCCAAGACAGGCTTTTCAAAAATTGGCACTAGCCATCATCAAATATCAGATTTGATAAGGGATATTACAAACTCAGCTAAATGTATCCAGACCTGAAATTTTATACCTTGTCTGCTCCTGCTGCTAAGTTGCTTCAGTCGTGTCCGACTCTGTGCGACCCCACAGACGGCAGCCCACCAGGCTCCTCTGTCCCTGGGATTCTCCAGGCAAGAACACTGGAGTGGGTTGCCATTTCCTTCCCCAATGCATGAAAGTGAAAAGTGAAAGTGAAGCTGCTTAGTCATGTCCGACTCTTCGAGACCCCACAGACTGCAGCCCACCAGGCTCCTCCGTCCATGGGATTCTCCAGGCAAGAGTACTGGAGTGGGTCGCCATTGCCTTCTCCAATACCTTGTCTAAGTGAGATCTAAAACAAAACAAACAAGCAAACAAAAATGCTCTCGGAGAGCCAAGCAATACATTTTTAAAAAACATTCTGAAGGGATTAAAAATAATTTTAATTTCTCACAATCCAGCAATTCCACTTCTGGGTATATACCCAAAATAATTGAAAGTAAGGTCTCAAAAAGATATTTGTACACCCACATTCATAGCAGTACTATTTTCAATGGCAAAAAGCTAGAAGTAACTCACCCAAGTGTCTATCAACAAAAGGATGGATAAACAAAATGTAGTATGTATGTACAATGGAGCATTATACAGCCTTAAAAATGAAGGGAATTCACACATGCTGTAACATAGATGAAGTATGAACACAGTACGTTAGATGAAACAAGCCAGTCACACGCAAAAAAATCAACTATTTTATGATTACACTTCTATGAGCTACTTAAAGTAGTTAAATTCATGGCGACAAAGTAGAATGGTCACTGTGAGAGGCCAGGGGGAAAGGGAAAGGGAAGTTAGTTTAACGGACACAGAGCTTCAATTTGGGACAATGTAAAAGTTCTGGGGCTGTATGGCAGCGATGGTCATCGAATAAAATGAATATATTTAATGCTGCCCAACTGTACATTTAAAAATTGTTTAAATGGTAGAGTTTACCTTCTGTGTATTTTACCTCAATCAAAAATAATAATTAAGTTGTAAGTGATCAGTCACATGAGCAATATTATCATAATCTGACAGGATAAGACAAGTTAAGAGTGGGATCTTAGTCTCTGCACTACCTTCAGAGCACCTGGCACCATGGGTTTCAGTTAATAGTAAGGCAAGTTTGAAACAATAATGGATGAATGTGGTCTGCAAAAAGCAAAATAGTTTTAATGCCATGTAGAATTATTTTATCTAGAATGAGAAAATGATAGTTTCACGTCTCTTCAGACCAGTCCACATCACATGCTTTTCAGCTACAGGGAAACTCTTTCAGAGAATCATAAACAAACTCAAATGGGTTCAGGGAGGAGTAATCAGGAGGAAAAGGGGATCTGAGAAGTCCTTTATGAGAAACAACTGAAGGATGACACACTAGCAATGATGAAAAAAAAAAAAAAAGTTTGTTTCCTCATGACTGAGAAGAATAGAATTAAGACCAAATTTTGGAAGCTACATAGTAAGAGAGTTTTCAGATCAGTAGAAGGAAGAAACTCTCCAACAGTTTCCACAGCACTTTATCAGTACCCCTCGGATAGAACTTTCCACTCTCTATCTGTAACTAAAGTTGCTCCCAGAAATTACTTCAGTATCCACGTAACATCTGATGATGCACATATTAGGCCCTGAAATACTTGTTTGATGAATTAAAGAATGTGAGAATGATTAAACAAATGACTGTCAGATCTACCCAAAGGTGAAACTGAGCTGTCCTGTGAGGGAAGGCATTCAAACAGAGGCTAGTTAACACTTGGCAGGGATGTTATGGAGGAGATCCAAGTTTCGTTTACTTGGTTGGATTAGATGACTTTTAAAGGCCTTTCAAGCCCTAAAGATCTATGGTTTCATGGCCTGGGTTTAAGCACTGGCCTCACCACTTCAATAGCGCTGTGGTATTAGGTAAAGTCATTGCGCTGCTATGCTCAAATGGGATCAAAAGATATACCCTGCATGCTATATAAATTATTTGGAAGAGCAAAATAACTTTTAACAAAAACAAACAACAAAAACCAAAAATGAAGGCTAACTACCTCCCTACCTTGACTGGTGAGAGGTCAAGTGTGAATTTTTAGAGGGCTCCCTAGGGAGGCCAG
This sequence comes from Giraffa tippelskirchi, assembly GCF_054371585.1. NCBI lineage: Eukaryota > Metazoa > Chordata > Mammalia > Artiodactyla > Giraffidae > Giraffa > Giraffa tippelskirchi. The sequence goes on along the minus strand of NC_137275.1, from coordinate 74,603,961 downwards.
TGGAAGCCTGGGGTGAGTGGGACCAGACCAGAGGAACTGGCTGTATGACAGGGTTTGTCCCTGAGGGTAAGGCAGTATTAACCCTAAATACTGTCGACCAAGGGGCACAACCATTTCAGGTTTGATGAAGGTCAGTGTCCATCTTTGGCAAGTCAGTCCAACCAGGGGAGCAATGCCTCAAGAGTACATCTCATATACTGCTGGGTGGGGCACAGAAATAGAAAACAACAGGTGATTCCAGATTGACCAAGATCTCAGCCAAGTGGATGGGATTCAGGTTATCTAAAACACTTAAAAAGAAAATAATACAGGAGCCAGGGGGACAGGCCAATATGGAAGAAAGTGGAGGAAGGCTGTGGTTCAACTCAGACATTCCAGAGCCTAAGTAAAAGCACTGAGATGAATGCCAGGCCCCAGCTGATGGGTCTGGTGCTACAACTGTACTGCTGCCTTGGTCAAAACAGACTCTTAAACTGCCTGAGGTTAAACCAGTAGGAAGAAACCATTATGGAATACAGGTGAATCAGGGAGAGAGGCAGGATTAAACTGGGAAAGTGCCCCACAATTTACAAAGGACTGTACAGACATATATGATTATAGCTTAGTGATTAGAAAGCTGCCTCTGGAGTCAGACTATCTGGGACTGAATCAGATTTGACTCAGTTTGACTTGAGAGTGGGCCCATGCCTTACCTTTCTGTGTCTCCATTTCTTCTGTAGCAAAATGGAGATGATAACAGTACCTACCTCATAGCATGGTCTGGGGATAAATGAAATAACATGGCAACATGCTTAGAACCATTTCCTTCTCCAGATGCTTAGAACAGCACCTGGCATACAATGTGTTCACAGTAAATATCAGGAGTTAAAGATCTTTATCTAGAGCTCAGTGATCTGTTCTGATCTACATATCTCGGTCATTTTTTCTTGCTGAATAACCTATTCTTAAATTATGTCTTTGGTTGTCTTCTTCCAATGGTTCTCAACCAGGAGTGATTTTGCTCTGAGGGACACTTAACATAATCTGGAGACAGTGTTGGACATCTCTTCACAGGGTGGAGCGGGGTGTCGGGGTGGGGATGGTTACTGGCATCGAGGTCTGCCCAGCCCCAAATGTCAATAGAAAAGAGGTTGAGAAATCCTGGCTTAGGCCCATTTCTAGTAGCAAAATGTCATTTAATGCAGCTCTGAAGGAAAAAGCAGCATCTTCTCTTTCCTTCACTTTCCAGAGCTCTAAATCCTCTGAAAGCATGGGAGTGAAGGGAAGCTCTGCACTCTTCGAGTCACCATCTTTTCATCCTATCCCAGAATTGCCCAGAATTCCAAAAGTCAGAGTGAACGCATGGTCCATGGTTCGTGGGTCTTTCGTGAAGCTGCCTTGTAGCAATGTGAATAAATGATTATATTGTACAAATTTCTAACTCTGAGTATAAAATATTCAACTAAAAATGTCATCTAATCAAGAGATTAAGTGTTCTAAGAATTGAAAGTGGCTGGATTATAAACCTGATGAGCTTTATGTTCCATGTGCACATAAAGAATGTTTTGTAATGACTGATGAGCAAGCTAACTTTTCATTTCTTCTCCAAATGGCTAGATTTTCTTTTTCTCAGTGAACACTGATCTTAAATACACACAAATGCTAAAACCCAGCTGTTCATCTTTGTGAGCAAAGAGCAATCTTAAATTAGTTTTTATAACTTATACATTCCTTTCACTCTAGGAAAGTGCAACTCTCAACAAATAATGTTTTAATTAAAATCCAGTAAATGCTTTTCCTGTTCTTTTTCTCCCTAGTCTTACACCATACTTTTTTGCATCTTATGTCCAAGAAGTACTACCAAAATATAATTTTTCAAAAAACAGTATCAAATCACCAACTTTATTTTGATTGTAGAGCTTATGATTAAAATGTTTCCATGTATGTAACCTTAATTACAGGCTTCATGAAGGAGAAGACTGCAATTTTACCATTTTTACCTATTGATAAATCAGTTTTTTTGGTTAGAAGATGGCTTAAAGCCACGTACACTTCATTAACTGCCACCAACTGAACAGTGACCATAACCCTGGATTTCTGAGCACTTAATCCTTGGTACAGTAAAACTGATGCTATCAGGAAAACTACATTGTCAAAATCAATTATTTTGGAGGATTTCCTCTTTGCTGCGGTCCTCTATTCAATCTAACTTGAATGTGCTGCATCGGAGACACAAATCATTCAGCACATACTTGGAAACCAACTGTAGTTTTGCTAGGGCTGCCATAACAAAGTACTGTACCACAGACGGAGTGGCTTAAACAACAAAAACTTGTTTTCTCACAATTCTGGAGGTTAGAAGTCTGAGACCAAGGTGTTGGCAGGCTTGGTTTCTTCTGAGGTCTCTTTCCTGAGCTTCTATGTGGCTGTCTTGTCCCTGTGTCTTTACATGGTCTTCCTTCTGTGTGTGTCTCTGTCCCAATTTCCTCTTCTTATGAGGACACCAGTCAGATTGGATTAGAGCCCACCCGACTCATTTTAACTTGACTGCCTCTTTAAAGATCCTACCTCCAAATAGAGTCACATTCAGAGTTACTAGGAGTTAAGGCTTCGATATATAAGTCTCGGAAGGACACTGTCAAAAATCCAGAAATAGCAAAATTAAAACCACAAGATCAGTAAGTAGTATTTAGTAAGAATTTATTGGGCTTCCCTGGTGGCTCAGAGGGTAAAGCGTCTGCCTGCAATGTGGGAGACCTGGGTTCGATCCCTGGGTCAGGAAGCTCCCCTGGAGAAGGAAATGGCAACACACTCCAGTACTCTGGTCTGGAAAATCCCATGGACAGAGAAGCCTGGTGGGCTACAGTCCATGGCGTCGCAAAGAGTCGGACATGACTGAGTGACTTCATACTTTATTGTGCATATAAGAAAATTTGAGAACTGGGAACTTTCAAATGTAAAACTGACGTGAAGCTCAAGGACATGATGTTACAGGATGGCTAATAAAGTGAAAATGAGGAAGTTAACTTTTACAGTGATTGGTTATTTTCAGTGGGAGTTTCCAGATGGTAGGGAGTTGATTAAAAGTGATTTTATATCATATTTAGGAAGATAAATTTTTTTATGATTATCCAGGGCATTTACAAGAGATAACCTAAGTTAATTTTTACTTGTGTTCACGAAGTACTTTTGATTTAGTTTTGCTTATGTGTCTTAAACAGTTTTGTCTGCCAGGGAATTTTCAAGTCTTGTCTCCATTTGTATTTAATTTTAACAATATCAATTCACAGACTGTCCATATTTTTGATTTGGTTAAGGTGGAAAAAAGTAGTCCCAGATGATCATTTCTACACAGAAAAATTAAATCTAAGTTATATTCGAACAGGAATCAGATTATAGCATAAGCTATAGGTTGTTGGAGATTCCTAAATGTTATTGTTAAAAACGGCAAATATTTGGACCAACAAATCTCAGAAGGCTGAGGATATGAAAGGCCTATCAGAAACAATGAGGTCCCAGGTATAATGGAAATTAAACATTTGCATGTGTAAAAGCTTTGTTTGATATATCTGAGACTTTGTACCTGAGACCTCCTGTTTGCATACCAAGTTCACCTTCTTCTTTATCTTGTTTAGTTGCTAAGTCATGTCCAACTCTTTGCGACCCCATGGACTGTAGCCCGCCAGGCTCCTCAGTCCATGGGATTTTTCAGGCAAGAATACTGGAGTGCGTTGCCATTTCCTTCTCCAGGGGATCTTCCCAACCCAAGGATTATGGCCGGTGGATTCTTTACTTCTGAGCCACCAGGGAAGCCCAATGAGGGGAAAAAAATAAAAGAGTGAATGAGAGTTCAGAAGAAAACTTTGGAAAATATTTTCAAACCAAGGTAGTTTCCTTCTGCTACTTAGTCTAGATCCAAGAACATTCAAAGTCCATAGAGGCTACCATTTCTCTAAAGGAAAAAGAAAGAAGCCTTAATGGTTTGCAAACACCTGCTCAGGCCTTGACTTTGCCTCCTTCCCCACTGCCTGTCTGCCATTCTGGAAAGGTGTGATGTGGAGATGATAAAGTTTAAAAAACAAAATAGGGAAAAGTGGGCACTACACTAGACAGAGATGTGTTCCCACCCATTCAAAATTAAATTAGGGGAGCAGAAGATAACTGACAGGGGAAGCAGGGGAGAGCTGACGTTCTACAGTTCCTCACTGCCTCATCACAACACTGTCCTAGACACACACTATGTCTGGATAAGCACCATCTTCTAATAGAGACTGGCAACTTCTAGTAAAGAAAACTTCCTTTTGAATTTGATAAGGAAATTATGTAAGCATTATTAAGAAATTTTAAAAAGGAAGAAAACAACGTATTACTGAGTAGAAACAAGAGATTAGGAATTAAAGCACAGAAACGGTCACTGACTTACCATCATACTGGCAGGAAGGATCAAAAGGCAGTAACCGGAGGTCATTCCTTTGCTAATATCATTTAATATTTTTGTGCTTGAACTGAGATAGAGCAATAACGAGTGCATGCTTATGTGGTTTGTAAACACTAGGTTGAAAGGGTTGCTAATGTTTTAAACAAAGTAAATTCAGAGTGACTCTAAGTAGTAGATGATCAGAGGAAGTTTAATAGGAATAATTTCAAGACTGTACAGATAAGGAAAATGATATCAGCTTTAGCAATATAATGTATTAGCTGGCACACAGCTAGTATCCAAAAAATGTTTCTTGGAATGAATATGAATATGACACTTCTGTTCTGTGCCTGTTGGTTAACTGAGAGCCTAAAACCCACTGAGAGTAGATCAGCAAAGTCTTTTAAAGCAATTGACCCTAGAGATGAAGAAGTAAATAAAGTTGCATTTAAATATATCTAGTTGTATCAAATATGTCCTTCATTTACTTGTCTAACAAATCTTTATTGATCACATTGGACAAATGAACAGGACAGAATCCCTGGCATTACAGAGTTGTACAGGAGAAAGTCTGGGAGGACAACTGTTACAGTACAGTGCTGGGGACAGGGGAGACTGGGTGCAGCAGTAAGAACTTCTAAAAGGATGTATCTCATAAAGGATGACTGCTGCTGCTGCTGCTGCTAAGTCGCTTCAGTCGTGTCCGACTCTGTGTGACCCCATAGACAGCAGCCCACCAGGCTCCACCATCCCTGGGATTCTCCAGGCAAGAATACTGGAGTGGGTTGCCATTTCCTTCTCCAGTGCATGAAAGTGAAAAGTGAAAGTGAAGTCGCTCAGTCGTGTCCGACTCTTAGCGACCCCGTGGACTGTAGCCTACCAGGCTCCTCCGTCCGACAAGGAGTTAGCAATTGTGGGGTGGGAGAAGAAAGCATAAGCAGAGTTAACCAAGTGTGCAAAGAGACAGAGGCTAGAAAATAAGGCATGTTTGGAGTACAGCACATGACTGGGTTGAGGAGTCAGAGTAGATGATGAGACTAGAGAAGGACGTAAGAATTTATCCCGAACGCCTTGGGATGGTTTGCTGAAGAGCTGGACTTTATTCTTCTCTTCCCCCAACTTTATCAAAATATAACTGACATATGTTGTTCATGCACCCAGTCATGTCCGACTATTTGCGACCCCTGGAGTGTAACATGCCAGGCCTACCTGCCCCTCACCATCTCCCGGAGTTTGCCCAAGTTCATGTCCATTGCGTCAGTGATGCCACCCAGCCATCTCATCCTCTGACGCCCTCTTCTGCCCTCAATCTTTCCAAGCATCAGGGACTTTTACAATGACTCGGCTCTTCACATCAGTTGACCAAACTACCAGAGCTTCAGCTTCAGCATCAGTCCTTCCAATAAGTATTCAGGGTTGATTTCCTTTAGGATTGACTGGTTTGATTTCCTTGCTATCCAAGGGACTCTCAGGAGTCTTCTCCAGCACCACAGTTCAAAAGCATCAGTTCTCTAGAGCTCTGCCTTCTTTACAATCCAGTTCTTACAACTGACATATAACATTGTGTAAATTTAAGGTGTGACATGTTGTTTTTATACACTCATAAATTGCAAATCGATTACCACCAGAGTATTAATTAACACCTCCATGACGTCACATAATTGCCATTCCCTTTTTGTAGTGAGAATATTTAAGATTCACGTTCTTAGCAACTTTCAAGTATATAGTACAGCACTGTTATGTATAATCACAATGCTGTACATCAGATTCCTAGAACTTTTTCATCTCCCAACTGGAAGTTTCTTCTCTTTGATCAACATGGCCCCATTTTACCTACCCCTCAACCTCATTCTACTCTTTGTTTCTGTAAGTTTGGCTTTTTTAGACTTTATTCTTAAATATAATCAGGAGACACAGATAATTTTAAGTCATTCAATAAAATGATCAGTTCTATGTATTCAAAATATTATGTTAGTAGTGACAGTATGAAGAATTACTTGGCACTGGTAAGGACTAAAGACAGTGGTGATAAAGGTTGTTTTAGAATCTAGATAAGCAACACTGACCTGAGTTAAGACAATGGTGGCAGAAATGAAGATGAGGAGAGATCTATGAGAGATATTAGGTAGACTTGATTGCACATATGACCAGTTAATGAGCCCATGATATGAGCCAGGCACTGTGCCAACTGCTAAGGAAATGGAAAGGAAAGAAATATGTCTTGTGTCTTAGTAACTTCTAGTCCAGTGATAAAGGGCTTCCCTGGTGGCTCAGCAGGTAAAGAATCCCCCTGCAATGCGGGAGACCCAGGTTTGATCCCTGGGTTGGCAAGATCCCCCGGAAAAGGGAACAGCTACTCACTCCAGTATTCTGGCCCGAGAATTCCATGGACTATATAGTCCATGGGGCTGCAAAGAGTCAGACATGACGGAGCAACTTTCACTCAGTCTAGTGATAAATGTAAACAGTTAAACCAATTATGAGTCAATATGAAAAGTATTAAAATAGTGGTATGAGCAAGTGCTATGGCTGTCCTGAGAAGATGTGATTAACTTAGACTGAGAAAAGAAAGAAAAAGGACCGAAAGGATGAAGATGGGTGAGGAAAGAAAAGGTGGGCACTTCCAGATAAAATGAATCTGGAGAGGATACATAGAGGAAAGGGAGAGGTATAAGATCAGTTTGCAAAACTGCAAATAGTTTGCTGTGTGTGAGGTATACTATAAGGTATAGGGGAGCAAGTGTTGAGAAAAAGGCTGGAGAACTAAGTTGAGAATAAGTAGGGCTTGTGCCATGGAAAGGAGTTGGAAATTAATCCTGGAGGTTGCAGGGCACAATTGAAGAAATTTAGGCAGGCAGGCTCCATGACATAATTAGTGTTTTAGAAAGATAGCTGTGGTGGCAGGATGGAGAATGGACTGTAGAAGGATAAGCAAGCAAGATCAGTAACAAAATGGCACTGAGTGCAAGTGAGAGTCTAGATCCAGGCTAGGATAAAGAGGCAGAATTTATAGGATTTGTGATTAATCTGATGGAGAGGTTTCAGAAAAGGAAATATTTGAAGAATGTCTGTTCTATAACTCTTGTGTGTGTGCACACTGAATCACTTCAGTTGTGCCCGACTCTTTTTGACCATATGGACTGTAGCCTGCTAGGCTCCTCTGTTCATGGGATTCTCCAGGCAAGAATACTGGAGTGGGTTGCCATGACCTGCTGCAGGGGATTTTTCCGACCCAGGGATCAAACCCAGGTTTCCTGCATTGCAGGTGGATTCTTTACCACTAAGCCACCAGAGAAGCCTCTAACAAATAATAGCAGCAACATTAAGCAACATACGTTTTATCCTTCACTACTCCCCACATAATTTCCATTCACTTTTCCCATTAAGAGTTCTCTTTAGAGTTCTTGTTCTTTAGAGTTCTGGACACTTGAGGAAAACAATTATTGTCAAATGTAGCAAGTTTATGCTGAATATTTTTAGTTATTTCTTTTATCTACAAGCAACAAAGACCCTTTCAAATTAGTTCATGTGGAAGAAAAAGGAAATTAGGATTTCATGGAAATTCAAAAACTGAAGCAGGAAATTGGTTTTGGATTCAAGCTCATTCTAGAAACCTTAGATGCAGAAATTCAAGAATTTTTCCTTTACTACTCTGCTGTTAATATTAGTTCTATTCTGTTTATCTACTTCTTTCTATCTTGCTTTAATAACTGCTTCTGCTTTTTATAACTTCTGATTCTCCATAATTTTAGCTTATATGCGGTACATTATAGCCTCCCAAGTCCTGATTCTGTATCATAAATATTCAACTAAAGCTTCCACCAGTAACTGAAAATTTCTTTCTTTGCTTCTTAAGTCCGTTCATGAGAAAGAGAGTTCAATTGGCAAGATTAAGTTTTTTGAATCTTGCCTTAGAGGGTGAAGATTACTGTATCACCTAAGGATTAGTTTTCTTGGGTCAGAGGGTTATTTCAGTCCAAAAGTGGGGTGAAGGATGGAGAAAGGGGGGCGATATCACCATACCATATATGACTCCTGAGACAGCAGGGTCCAACAGTGGGTCAGTTTCCTTGGTGGAGGTTATTAACAAAACAAGCACAAAAAAATGAAGCTGGCTAGTAGTTACAGATCATACAAGATGTAACCCTATTCCTCACTTGATATTTATCTCAATCTTGTTAAATTCTATTATGCTATTGCATTTAGGAAGTGCAGCTGTGTCAGAAAAATGTAAGAATTATAAATACTTTTAAAGGTCATTACAGCGCCTACAAAATAACCCATATAACATAATACTTAATGATGAAAGACTGAATATTTTCCTCCAAAGATCAGGAAGAAGGCAAGGATGTCTGCTCTTGTCACTTCTATCTGACATCATACCAGACATTCTAGAAGGGCAATTAGGCAACAAAAATAAAAAGCATCTAGATTGTAAATGAAGAACTAAAACTATCTCTATTACAGATGTTATGATGTTGTATATAGAAAATCCTAAAAGAATGTAGTAAATAAACAAGGCACATGAAAAAATGCTCAACACTGCTAGTCATCAGAGAAATGCAATTAAAACCACAATGTGATATCATCTCACAACTGTCAGAATGGCTATCATCAAAAAGAACACAAATAAGAAATGTTGGTGAGGATGTGTGATAAAAATCAATTTAATAATTTTAAATATAAATGGATTAAATTCTCTTATGAAAAGATACAGAGTGGCTGAATGGATTAAGAAAAAAAAAAAAAGCAAGACCCAACTATATGCTGCCTACCTGAGACTCACTGTAGCTTTAAGACACACACAAGCTAAAAGTAAAAGGAAGGGAAAAGATATCCCATGTAAATAGAAAACAAAAGACAGAGGGGCGGCTCTACTTATATATAAAAAAAGGTCAAAACCTGTCATAAGAGACAAAGAAGTTCATTATATAACAATAAAGAGGTCAACTCATAAAGAGGATGCACCTGAGCTTCCCTGATGGTCTAGCGGTTAAAAATCCACCTGCCAATGCAGGGACCAAGATTCAATCCCTGGTCAGAGAAGATTCCACATGCTGCAGAGCAACTAAGCCCATGCACCATAACTAGTAAGCCCGTGTTCTAGAGCCCATAAGCCGCAACTACTGAAGCCCATGTGCCTAGAGCCCATACTCCACAACAAGAGAAGCCATTACAATGAGAAGCCCATTCATCACAATGAAGAGTAGCCCCTACTCACCACAACTAGGGAAAGCCTGTGCACAGAAACAAAGACCGAGAACAGCCCCCCAAAAAGTAAATAAATAAATCTTAAAAAAAGAGAAGAGGATGCATCCAACAATGGAGCACCTAGAGATGTAAAGCAAATATTAACAGAACTGAAGAGATAATGACAGCAATACAGGAATGGTAGGGGACTACAATGCCCACTTTCCTCAACTGATATATCATCCAGACAGAAAAGAAAGAAACAGCAGGCTTGAACAACACTATACACCAAATAGACCCAACAAATATATACAGACCATTCCATTCAATGGTGGCAGAATACACATTCTTTTTAAGTACATGTAAAACATTCTCTGGGATAAATCATATGTTAGGCTATGATACAAGTCAACAAATTTAAGAAGACTGAAATCATACCAAGTATCTTTTCTGACTACCATGTTATGAAACTAGCAAAAGGATCAATAGCAGAAGGTTTATTAGAAATTCACAAATATGTGGAAATAAAACACACTCCTGAACAAACAGTGAGTCAAAGAAAAAATCAAATTTATCTAGACAAATGAAAATGAGAACACAATATACCAAAACTTATCAGATGCAGCAAAAGTCGGTCTGAGAGAAATTTATAGTAATAAATGCCTATGTTAAAAAAAAAACTCAAGTAAACTATCTAACTTTACACCTCAAGTCTACAAAAATAAGAAAAAAAAACTAAGCCTACCATTACAAAACAAGAAATTAATACAGATCAAAGCAAAAATAAATGAAATAAAGACTATAAAATAACAATAGAAATGATCAATGAAATCAGGAGTTGGTTTTTCAAAAAGATATACAAAACTGAGAGTTTTAGTTAGACTAAGGAAAAACAGAAGATTTAAATAAATAAAATTATAAATGAAAAAGGAAACATTTTAACTGATACCACAGAAATGCAAAGGATCATAAGGCTGCTAGGAACAATTATATGCTGATAGATTAGATAACCCACAAGAAGTGAATAAATTCCTACAAATATATAACTTACTGAGACTGGGGCTTCCCTGGTGGCTCAGTGGGTAAAGTCTGCCTACAGTGCAGGAGAACCGTGTTTGATCACTGGCTTGGGAAGATCCCCTGGAGAAGGAAACAACAATCTACTCCAGTATTCTTGCCTGGAGAATTCCATGGGCAGAGGATCCTGGTGGGCTACAGTGCATGGGGTCACAAAGAGTTGGACACGGCTGAGTGACTAACACTTTCCTTCACTTCACTTTACTGAGACTGAATTATGAAGATATAAAAAAATTACAAATAGACCAGTAACAACAACAAAGGAGACTGCATCAATAATCAAATCTCTCCAACAAAGTCCTAGACCTTATGGTTTTACTGGTGAATACTACAAATATTTAAAGAACAAATGTCAATCATTCTCAAACCCTTCCAAAAAACTGAAGAGATGGGAACACTTCTAAACTCATTTTATGAGACCAGCATTACTCTGACATCAAACCCGAATAAGGATACGGCAAGAAAAGAAAATTACAGGCTAATATCCCCAATGTAAAAGATTTCAACAAAATACTAGCAAACCCAACTCAGCAGCATGTTGTTAAAAGGATCATACACCATGATCAAGTGAGACTTATCCCTTAGATACAAAGATGATTCAACATATACAAATCAATAAATGTGATACAGTAATAGAATGAAGGATAAAAATCATACGATCATCTCAGTAGATTAAAGAAAAGGCATTTGACAAAATTCAACATCGTTTCATGATTAAAAAAAAATACCTCAGCTAATTTGGTACAAAAGAAATGTACTTCAACATAATAAGGCCATATATGACAAGTCCATAGCTAACATCATACTCAGTGGTGAAAAGCTGAAAGCTTTTCCTCTAAGATCAGGATCAAGACAAAGATACCTACTTTCACCAATTTTATTCAATATACACACACACACACACACACACACACACACACACACACACATACATATATATATATATATACATATATATATATATATATAGGTCCTATATACCACTGGAAATAGTAGTTTAAAAACATTCCCTTTATTGTGGTAGATTTACAACTCTGGAAAAAAGAGTAAACTTGGGTCAAATTACCTGTACAGTTTCAGCATAGTTCTGTCTTAAAAAATACGTGAGTTAAACAAAGAGACTGAAAGTTAGGACTCATCACTTTAACATCAATATAAATCTGTTCTTTTGACTGTAAAGTATGACTAATAGCCTAGGATATTATCTTCCTGTCAGAGGTTTTTGAACAGTGATCCAACAGTGAGCCAAATGCATTCAGCATTACAGAAACGACAGTCCTGTTGCTATTCAAACTTCATCTCCTTGAGGAGCTGCTGAATGCAGAACTCTGGTTTACCTACGGCTTTTAATATTCAGCCCTGTAGAAATAAGAGCTACGGCTTTTAATATTCAGCCCTGTAGAAATAAGAGCTACATCTTGTTTCCATAAAAAATTCTGCAACTAAAGCACTGAAAGTGTCAGAAGACTGCAATTTTTAAACAGTTTTCTAGCTTTTACATGTAATCTCTAAGAAGGTCAAATAACAGGGAAATAACTTAGGGAAATTTGTGCTCTCTCTTTTATTTAGCCTTAAATATAATCTCATCCCCATACAATATTTATTAATTACATAGAGAAAAAGTTACTTACAGCAGAGATAACTTGCAGGCACCACCTTAATATAATGTTAAGAGCTAGCATCATTGGTAACGCTTCTTGGTTAATGCGCTGAGACAGACAAAGCCTCTCTCTGTGGTATTCTTGGCAACATGTATAACCTACATCTAATCATGAGGAAATATCAGACAAGTCAGTTCAAGGAATGAACCTGCTGTGAATTAACTGGCCTGAAAGCTTCATAATGTAAAGATCATGAAACACAAAAAAGAAGAAACAACTATTTCAAATTAAAACAGACAAATGAAAAAAAGAGAGAGACAAATGAAACATGACAGCTAGATGCAGTGTTTGATCCTGGATTGGATCCTAGACTAGAATGTTTTTTTCTAGTAATATTTTCACTACAATGAGACAACTGGCAAAAATGGTATGAAATCTATACGTTATACAGTAATATATCAACACCAATTTCCTGATTTTGAGTATCAAACTATGGTGACATAAGTTAATGTCTTTTGTTTTGTTTTAAAGTGTTTAAGCCTTAGGTCTGCAAGTTACTTTTAGTTTTTTTTAAATCTAGCTATTGAAACCTATTAATTTAGGAAATCTAAATGAGAGTATTCTTTGTTCTATTTTTATAACTTTTATAAAAGTCTGAAATAAGAAGAAAGATGTCATACAATACTCCTTCTAGTACCACCAAAAAAAACCCCAAAACACAGTATAATTAACTTTTCTTTTTCTGTTTAGAGAAATTCTAAACACATAAAATTCTTTTATCTTGTTGTAATTTTTAGCAACATAAATCAGGGTGGTGGTACTAGACATGAAGCTATAGAACAGTCTCGAGTATTAGTGAGACAGCAAATAATCCAGAATGGCTGAATCCAAGATGGGGAGTGGCCACACTGAGAAAAGAAGCTAAAGAGAGGCAGAGGCCAGTACCTTGAAAGCCTCATAAGCCACTGTGCCAGAAAACTTTGCACAATCCTATGGAAGTGTGGTTGTGAGTTCTGGCACTTGTCTGCATCTGTGAATATCTAACTTGTTAAACTATCACATAAAAGCAAGGTACATTGAAGTAGGTCATTCCATTCCCATAAGATGATTTTGTTAATTATTAATATAACAAGGGAATGGAACAGAGAATGGGATGTTCTGCTATTTTTTATCTTACACTCTTATTTTAAATTTATTTATTTATTCTAAATGAAACAAAGATGAATATTTTTAATGATAAAAGGTACAATTCACAAAAAAGATAGACATTATAAACTATTAGATACCTTAACAACAAAGAAACAAAGATATACAAAGCAAAAATCAGAAGAAATATAAGGGAAAAGAAAAACAATATAATCATAGTAAGACATATTAACATTTCTGAGACTATTTTATCAAATGCAGAAAAAATAACAGGAGCATTGTGAATGATGTCATTAATAATTTAAATATAATAGATCTATAATTAATTTATAGTCATATCTTACACAAATACATTTTAAATTTTGTATCTCACACGTTATTAGATGTCCATAAGACATTTAGAAAAACTGGCAAAAAGATAAACATTACTAAATTTCAAAAAGTAGAATTCCTTTCTGTGTTTGTGATGCAGTTATACATATACACATATGTTATTTTGAAATTAGTTTTCATTATAGGTTATTGCAAGATATTGACTATAGTTCCCCGTGCTATGCAGTAAACTTTTGTTGCTTGTTGCATATCTATTTTTTAAATTAGAAACCTAGCATTCTATTCATGTTAAGTCAAACAAGTGGAATCAAAATGTCATAAATTTTTTAGTTAGGCAAAAATTCTTAAATATTCTTAAAAATATATATTATGCATATTATTTATATGTATGTATATAAAAGCTTTTCTACAACACTTGATAAAGGCTTGAGAAAGAACATCAAAAAAAAAAAGAGATGAAGAAATTGGAAAACATAAAACTAAATGAAATGGGAGCACTGAATATGAAATAGAAAACAAACTAGATAGAAGTAAAAGATTCTCATATAGTCCAGTTATTTTTAAACATGGCTGCTCATTAGAAACATATCTGAACCTCTGGCCAAAAAAAAAAAGCAATACCTGGACATTTGTACTTTTCAAAAAATTTCAAGCTAATTCTGATATACATCTGGATTTTAAAAAGTGATTATAAGATTTTCTATTAAATGGTAGTTTTGGTGATATAGAATTCTACAATTTTTCTGTTGACCAGTAATTATACAATGGTATTAAGTGAGTAATAATTACATAATCACAACAGTAAAAGATGTTTATCAGTTTGCACAATCAATAGCCAGATAAAAAATTAAAGATAATTACAATTGCAAGCCATAATGGAAGCATGATTAACCTAACAATGTAAAATAATTAGATACATTTTGGGGGATCAGGCAGAGTGATATCCTAAGTGGAAATGCATACACACACGTTTGCATCTGCTCAGCCAGTCTATGTCTTTGGTGCATTTAATCCATTTATATTTAGGGTAATCATTGATATGTATGATCCTTTCACCATTTTCTTAATTGTTGGGGGTTTACTTCCTGTAGGTGGGGCTTTTCCTTCTCCTCTTTTCTGCCTAGAGAAGTTCTTTAAGCATTTGTTGTAAAGCTGGTTTGGCAGTGCTGAATTCCTTTAACTTTTGTTCCCCTGGAAAGCTTTTGATTTCTCCATCAAATCTGAAGGGGAGTCTTGTTGGGTAGAATATTCTTGTTTGTAGGTTCTTTCCTTTCATCATTTTAAATATATCATGCCATTCCCTTCTGGCTTGTAGAGCTTCTATTGATAAATCAGCAGATAGCCTGATGGGAGTTCCCTTGTATGTTATTTGTTGTTTTTCCCTTGTTGCTTTTAATATTTTATCTCTGTTTTTAATTTTTATCAGTTTGATTACTATGTGTCTTGATGCGCTCCTCCCTGGGTTTATCCTGCCTGGGACTCTCTGTGTTTCCTGGACTTGGTTGACTATTTCCTTTCCCATGTTAGGGAAGTTTTCAGCTATTATCTCTTCAAATATCTTCTCAGGTCCTTTCTTTCTCTATTTTCCTTCTGGGACCTATAAAATGCAAATGTTCATGCATTTAATGTTGTCCCAGAGGTCTCTTAGGCTGTCTTTATTTCTTTACATTCTTTTTTCTATATTCTGTTCTGTGGCAGTGATTTCCACCATTCTGTCCTCCAGGTCATTTATTCGTTCTTCTGCCTCAGTTATTCTGCTATGAATTCCTTCTAGTGTATTATTCATCTCGGTTTGTTCTTTAATTCTTGTAGGTCTTTGGTAAACATTTCTTGCATCTTCTCAATCTTTGCCTCCATTCTTTTTCTGAGATACTGAAGCAAATTCACTATCATTATTCTGAATTCTTTTTTTGGAAGGTTGCCTATCTCCATTTCATTTAGTTCTTTTTCTGGGGTTTTATCTTGTCCCTTCATCTGGGATATAACTTTCTGCTTTTTCATGCTGATTAACTTTCTGTAATGTGGCTTTGTTTAGTTGATGTGGGATTGTGGTTCTTCTTGCTTCTTCTGTCTGCCCTCTGATGGATGAGGCTAAGCTGCTTGTGTAAGCTTCTTGATGGGAGGGACTGGTGGTGGGAAAAACTGGGTCTTGCTCTGGTGGGCAGGGCCTTGCTCAATAAAGCTTTAACCCAATTATCTGGTGGGGTTTCAATCCCTACCTGGTAGCTTTTTGGCCTGAGGTGACCCAGTTCTCTAAGGTCAGGTTAATGGCAACCTCCAGGAGGATTTTCATCAAAGGGGAGCTTCGCAGACAGCTGCTGCCAGTCCCCCCTACCCCCTATCCCTGTGGTGAGTCTCTGCCAACCCCCACCCCCATAGGAGATCCTCCAACACTATCAGGTAGTTTTTGTTCAGTTTCCTGTTGAGTCACTGCTCCTTTCCTCTGAGTACTGGTGTGCACAAGGTTTTGTTTGTGTCCTCCAAGGCTGGAGTCTCTTGTTTCCCCCATTCCTGTGGGAGTCTCATAATCAAATCCTGCTGGTCTTCAAGGTCAGATTTCCTGGGGATTCCCAGGCTCTTTCTTGGGTCCCCAGGCTGGGAAGCCTGATGTGGGGTTCCAAACCTTCACAATATTCGGAGAACTTCTTTGTTATTATTGTTCTCCAATTTGTGGGTCACCCACTTGGCAAGTATGAGATTTGATTTTATCATGGTAGTGCCCGTCCTACCATCTCATTGCAACTTCTTCTTTGTCTTTGGATGTGGGGTATCTTTTTTGGTAGGTTTCAGTGTCCTTCTGTTGATGGTTGTTCAACAGCTAGTCATGTTTTTGGTGCTCTTGCAGAAGGAGATGAGTACATATCCTCCTACTCTACCATCTTGAACCTATACCTTACACTCTAACATTAGAAAGACTTGCATTCTTTCTAGTTTGCAGTATCACTGTAAGAGATTGGAGAGGATTCACTCTCAATGTGCCAAATGAGAAAGTTTAAGCTGTAATTGAAGGTCATGACTTCAACTATCTTGACAGAAAAATAGTGGCTCAGCCAAGACAACAGCGCTTGACCTTGGGTGCATCTCTTTTTTGTTTACTTCTCCTAAATCAGGTGACAAATGGCCAAAAATCTCTGTTCATATCTTTGAAAGGGTTTAACAATGAGGGAGAAAATTAGGGAATGAGTGCAGAAAATAGATGTTGGATACCAAAGAATATTTTGAGTAAAAATAAAAGGTCTTTAAGGGAAAAAAATACTTCTAATTTATACCTGTCTCAGGATTCTGAACTTTCATTTACTCTCATATACAAAAAATACATATGAAAAGAATGAGCAGATGAGCCACAGGCTGGGAGGAAATATTTACAAAAGACATATTCGATAGGGGACTGTTATCTAAAATTTTTAAAGAATTCTGAGAGCCCAACAAGAAAATGAACAACTCAATTTAAAAATGAGCAAAAGATCCCAACAGATATCTCATCAAAGGTGATAGATAGATGGCAAAAAACATGAAAAGATGCTCAACTTCATATATCATTCAGTTCAGTTCAGTCACTCAGTCGTGTCCGACTCTTTGCAACCCCATGAATTGCAGCACGCCAGGCCTCTCTGTCCATCACCAACTCCCGGAGTCTACCCAAACCCATGTCCATCGAGTCGGTGATGCCATCCAACCATCTCATCCTCTGTCGTCCCCTTCTCCTCCTGCCCCCAATCCTACCCAGCATTAGGGTCTTTTCCAATGAGTCAACCCTTCGCATGAGGTGGCCAAAGTATTGGAGTTTCAGCTTCAACATCAGACCTTCCAATGAACACCCAGGATTGATCTCTTTTAGGATGGATTGATTGGATCTCCTTGCAGTCCAAGGGACTCTCAAGAGTCTTCTCCAACACCAGAGGTCAAAAGCATCAATTCTGCGGCGCTCAGCTTTCTTCACCGTCCAACTCTCACATGCATACATGACCACTGGAAAAACCATAACCTTGACTAGACGTACTTTTGTTGGCAAAGTAATGTCTCTGCTTTTAAATATGCTATCTAGGTTGGCCATAACCTTCCTTCCAAGGAGTAAGCGTCTTTTAATTTCATGGCTGCAATCACCATCAGCAGTGATTTTGGAGCCCAAAAAAATAAAGTCTGACACTGTTTCCACTGTTTCCCCATCTATTTCCCATGAAGTGATGGGACCAGATGCCATGATCCTAGTTTTCTGAACGTTGAGCTTTAAGCCAACTTTTTCACTCTCCTCTTTCACCTTCATCAAGAGGCTCTAGTTCTTCTTCACTTTCTGCCATAAGGCATTAGGGAATTGCAAATTAAAGTAATGAGATACTACTACATACCTCCTAGAATAGCAAAAATAAAAAACATTGACAACACCAGATACTGATGAGGATGTAAAGTAATGAGAACTCTCATTCACTGTTCGTGGGAATGCAAAATGACACAGTCACTTTAGAAGACAGTTTGGCAATCTCTTACAAAACTAAATATACTCTTACCATATGATCCAGCAATCACATTCCTTGGTATTTACTCAAATGAGTTAAAAACTTATGTCCACAAAAAAACTTGCACAAGAATGTTTACAGAAGCTCTATTCATAATTGCCAAAACTTGGAAGCTACCAAGATGACCTTCAGTAAGTGAATGGATAAACAAACCATGGTACATCCAGAAAATAAAATATTTTCAATATTTTATTGAAAAATATTGTAAAAAGAAATGAGTTATCAGTGCATAAAAATGAAACCTTAAATGCATACTGCTAAGTAAAAGAAGTCAATCTGAAAAGGCTACATACTGTATGATTCCAACTATATGACATTCAAGAAAAGGCAAAACTATAGACACGTTAAAAAAATCAGTGGTTGCCAGGGGCTTTGGGGAAGGATTAGCAAGTAAAGCACAGGTGATTTTCAGGGCAGTGAAAATACTTTGTGTGATACTATTAATATAATGGTAGATACTTGTCATTACACATTTGTCCAAATGACTCGGTCACGACTGAGCAACTAAGCACACACACATAAAATGTACAACACCAACAGTGAATCCTATTAAAAACTGTGGATTTGGAGTGATAATAATGTGTCAATGTAGGTTCATTGATTCCAATAAATGCGCTACTCTGGGAGGGGATGGTGATAGTGGAGGAGGCTGTGTATGTTTTTTGCGGAAGGGATATATAGGAATTCTCTGTACTTATCACTCAATTTTGCTGTGAACTTAAAATTACTCTAAAAATTAATCTCTTAATTAAATATATATACTAACTGTATAATTTATATATATATGTTATATATATAAAAATGCAGAGACCACTAGAAGGATTAAAGCCAAAATTTCCCCTAAAGCAAATACATTCAGGAGTTTGGAAGTTACATTTTAAGCATTTACTTAAGTTTTGTGATTTTTACATTAAAAGAATATTTTGGCAACACTGAATTGAAAAAAGAAAAGACTGGAGGCAGGACCTGTTAAAGACTATTGTTGAAAAATAGGACAGAAGTCATGAGGACCTAGATTAAGGGATGCAAATGATAGGAACTGGTGAATGATTGCATGTGGAAGGTAAGAGGAGGGAAGAAGTACAGGATGACTTCAGTTCTGGGGCCCAGGTGATGCAGGGGATGTTGGTATCACTTACTCAGTTTAGCAAATAGGAGGGAGAGTTGTGGGGGGAGTCAGATATTAACTTTAAGAGGATCATTCTGTCTGATTTAATCACCTTATATAACATTTTTCAGTTTATGAATTTTATTAATATAAGTTGGTGAGTAAATGTTTCGATGAGACCATTACATTAAAAGAAAATATCCTCAGAGACAATTCTAAACACTGTCTTAAAATGTGGTATTATTTTCCTTTGGAAAGAAAGCAAGAAGAAACCAGAGCAGAATGAATCCCAAGGCTGAGTGTGCCCCAGGTGCTGGCAGGCCACATAGTAAGTGTCTGGTAGGAAATTCAAAGTTGGGCTATGAGTCATCCAGAGATGCCTGACAGGCTGAGAAAACCAGGAAAAGCAGGCTTTCAAAAACTTGGAATTGTGACCATAGTTTACAGAAAAATACTTTTATTTTTACTTTCATTTAATCACAATTCTAGTAAAAACGTCGTATTTTTCATAGGCAATAAGTCTTTTGTGTGGGCTGTGCTGCTGGAGAGTCAAATAATTCCCAAATCTCTTCAACCATGGAAAACATAGCTTCCTACAGTCAGAGTGAAGATTCCTAGAGCTAGTTCCCCTCTTGCTCATCTCAATGCAGGAAAAGGCTTCTTTTAAGGTTCATTTCTATTTACATCATTGACTATTTGATTGATACAATCTGAAGATTCTCAGGAAACATACACAGCGTAAAACATCTATTGGTTATCGTTTTAAGAGTCACTTTAGCTGTTTTCTAAGACTCCAAAAAGCACCAATAAATATGGATAACACAAAAGCCATATAAGGTTACACATTTCAAGCTTATAAAGTTGCTGCCTTAATTTTTCTTCATCCTTTTCTAGGATTACAGGGCTTTTTAAATCGTGTTAATACCATGAAAAACTCTATTCATAATTTTCACTTAATAAATTGGAAGAGCAAAAATGATGCTGTTAAAGTGCTGCCCTCAATACACCAGCAAATTTGGAAAACTCAGCAGTGGCCACTGGACTGGAAAAGGCCAGTTTTCATTCCAGTCCCAAAGAAAGGCAATGCCAAAGAATACTCAGGCTTCCATACAATTCTGCTAATTTCACATGCTAGCAAGGTAATGCTCAAAATCCTTCAAGATAGGCTTCAGCAGTACATAAACCGAGAACTTCCAGATGTTCAAGCTGGATTTAGAAAAGGCAGAGGAACAGAGATCAAACTGCCAACATCCTTTGGATCACAGAGAAAGCAAGGGAATTCCAGAAAAACATCTATTTCTGCTTCATTGACTACACTAAAGCCTTTGACTGTGTGAATCACAACAAACTGGCAAATTCTTAAACAGATGGGAATACCAAATCACCTTACCTGTCTCCTGAGAAACCTAAATGCAGGTCAAGAAGCAACAGTTAGAACCTTAGATGAAACAATGAACTGGTTCAAAATCGGGAAAGGAATATGTCAAGGCTATATATTGTCATCCTATTTATTTAACTTATATTCAGAGTACCTCATGAGAAATGCCAGGCTGGATAAATCACAAGCTGGAATTAAGATTGCTAGGAGAAATATCAACAACCTCAGATATGCTTATGATACCACCCTAACAGCAAATAGCAAAGAGGAACTAAACAACCTCTTGATGAGGGTGAAAGAGGAGAGTGAAAAAGCTGGCTTAAAACTCAACATTCAAAAAACTAAGATGATGGCATGCAGTCCCATCACTTCATGTTAAATAGATGGGTAAAAGGTAGAAACAGTGACAGATTTTATTTTCTTTGGCTTCAAAATCACTGAGAATAGTGACTGCAGCCACAAAATTAAAAGACACTTGCTCCTTGGAAGAAAAGCTATGACAAACCTAGACAGCATATTAAAAAGCAGAGACATCACTTTGCTGACAAAAGTCCATATAGTTAAAGCTATAGCTTTTCCAGTAGTCATGTAAAGATGTGAGAGTTGGACCATAAAGAAGGCTGAGTGCCAAAGAATTGATACTTTTGAATTGTAGTGCTGGAGATTTTTGAGAGTCACTTGGACAGCAAGGAGTTCAAACAACTCAGTCCTAAAGGAAATCAACCCTGAATACTCACTGGAAGAACTGATGCTGAAGCTCCAATACTGTGGCCACTTGATGTGAAGAGTCGACTCACTGGAAAAGACTCTGATGCTGGGAAAGACTGCGGGCAGGAGAAGCAGGAGGTGACAGCGGATGAGATGGTTGAATGGCACCACTGACTCAATGGACATGAGTTTGAGCCAACTCCAGGAGATGGTGAAGGACAGGGAAGCCCGGCGTTCATGGGGTTGCAAAGAGTCTGACACGACTTAGGGACTGAACAACAACATTGCCTAAGGGCTAGGGGACTTTTAAAAGAAAAAAATTCTTCTTGATATTATGTAAAAAACCCTTTTAGGAGCTGGCTTAGAAGAGGGAACCTATAAGGCCTCACTGGGAGCAACCTGGAAAGCTTTTTCCTACCAACTAACCCCAGCACCACCTCCAAAAAATAACTCTCAAGAAAACCTGCTAAGAGTCATAGAAGATATACATTGGGTATTTACAGTGTTGAAGATCATTCTAGAGTAGGGTTCTCGGCCTTAGCACTATTGACCTTTAGGTTGAGATAATTCTTGGTTGTGAGGGACTATCTTGTGCATAAGATGGAAGATGTTTACCAGCATTCCTGGCTTCTACCCAGTAGCACCACCTCAGTTGTAACAAAGATGTCACCACAACAATGCCAAGTGTCCTCTGGAGGCCAAAATCATCCCAGTTTGAGAAGCAGTGTTCTAAATTTTTGCTACTGAAAGTGTGATCTGAAAGTCAGTAGCATCATCTGGAAGCTTTTAAGACATGAGGATTTCAAACCTCCTGTTCAGCATGATCTCAGTCATACTGAATCAGAACTTGCATTTTAACAAGATACCCAGGTGACTCATATGCACATTCAAGTTTGAAAAGTGCTGTCAGATGATATGGATCATATTTATCCAGCAGCAGGAAGGAAATGGGGAAGAAAGGAGTGGGAGGAGGGGGAGGAGGTATACAGAAAGAGGGAGAAAAGGAGTAAAGAAAAGAGATAAATGCTAAGACACATCGTTAAAATTGAAAACACTACAGAACTTTAAAATCAAACATAAAAGTAGGTGGAACAATGAGGAATTTTAGGGCAGTGAAAAAACTCTGTACGATCCCACAGTGGTGTGAACATGCCATCATGTGTGTCTGTGTGCTCGGTTGCTCAGTGTTATTCAACTCTTCGTGACCCCATGGACTGTATTCCGCCAGGCTCCTCTGTCCACAGGATGTTTTTGGCAAGAATACTGGAATGGGCTGCCATTTCCTTCTCCAGGGGATCTTCCCAATCCAGGGATCAAACCCACATCTCCTACATTTCCTGCATTGGCAGGCGGATTCTTTACCACTGAGCCACCTGGGAAGCGTACATGCCGCTATACATTTGCCCAGATCCACAGACTGTACAACACCAAGAGTGAATCCTAAGGTAAACTATGGACTTTGGGTGATAATGATGTGTTAATGAATCTTTTGAAAAGTAATGAATCAAGCAAAAATAATTTTTCTTTCTGTGAAAATTTTAACACAGTTGCCAATGAGAAAGAAAAGGAGAAAATTTCTAAACTGGAATTTTCAAGGAGAAAAATTTAAAAACAAAGAATTTAGGACTATATTCAGTTAACCACACTTCTAAAATACCTGAGGCATGGATTTGAACAGTGACTATGAAGATCAAAGTGAGTGAATGCCAGAAAATTTATGAACAAACAAACTGTAAGAACTAGGGACCAGTTGGGTATGAAAGAAGTTAACACAGACTTTTGGTTGGGTTGCATGATCCAGAAGCAAACCTTAGGAAATGGCTAGGGTCCATACTATGAATGCTACCAAATTACTAGCTGAGGCCTCAGGTGACATCAGTTTTGCCTCCTTTGAGCCCTCCAATTTTTATCTATAAAATCAGAATTTTGCATGTACAGTATCCTCCCCACTCCTTAATGTTCTACTTTGAACCTTTGCAGAAAGAAAACTTCCCAAACTATTTTTCCTAACTATGACAACTCTTGTCAAGAGGATGACAGTTTTCACGAATGTTTCCTAGTCCTAGTATTCCTCATTCTTTTTGAGAGCTCTGATCAGGGGTAAGCAAATATTTTCTGTAAAGGGCCAGATAGTCAATACTTTAGGCTTTGTGGTTGATTGTTTCTGTTGGAACTGTGACCTTGAAGAATGAAAGCAGCCACAGACAACATGTAAACAAATGATATTAGCTGTGTTCTAGTAAAACTTCTTTATTTATGAAAATAGTTGTGGGCTCGATTTGGCCCTCAAGCCACAGTTTTCAACCTCTGACCTACATTGTTCTTTGCATTTCAAACTCATTCCCTGATAAAAATTTTAATAACTACCATATATTGAGTACAAAGTGTCAGGTACTATTCTAAGTGATTTATATATATTATTACATTCTTACATCAACACTCTGCCATAGTTTATTACTCAGGATTCAGGATGGGAACAATAAATTATTCTAGGTATTTCCAATATAAAGGAATTTAATATAGTGAAGTACATGCTTATAAATTCATTTGAAGAGCAGGAAGAGCAGAAATAGGGAGCTTGCTCTGAGGTTTGGCATTAAGGTCACACCCTCATAGTTGTGATCCAGAGGGCAGAAAACTCTGCTGCTACCACTGCTATTGCTGCCTCAGCTGTCTCATATTTGAGATCTGTTCAGAGAGAAACATGGAGTCAGCCCATGCAAAGCCCATGCAACCCACGTGTCAGCACTCCCTGCTGCAGGCAGCTTGCTCTGTCTCTGTTTCAAATCTCACGTGTGTACACATCCACAAGCCTCACTGCAAGAGTCTGGAAAGTATACTTTCATTTTTTTGGAAAATGTAGCTTTAGCTTTCCAACTTCTCCAACTAGAAGGAGGCTGAAATGGAAGTAGAGAGGGCCCAAGTACCCAGCACAGATGGCCACTGCCACTATTCCTATTTAAAGCCAAGTTGGAACTTCCTGCCACTTTTCCTTGACTTCCTTTATTCTAAGTAGATAAATTATTATGAGGAATTGCTTATCTGGTCACTTTGATGCACTTGTTTTAATGACCTCTTATTTTTTAACTATTTCAAAATATGTATAAAAAGGATATTTTAAAGAACAAAATAGGGCTGATGAGTCTTTAAAAAATACTATTCTGCTTTTCATATGTTCGCATTCCTACTTATGCTGAACTTTTAAGCTGAAGATCAAATCTGGACATTTTTGTAATCAGCTTTGAAATCTGATGCTTATATATAGAAGCTATTAAAAATGTATTTTAACATGTAGCCCTTAACATGAGCCACCAATATCCCTGGTGGCTCAGATGGTATAGTCTGCCTGCAGTGCAGGAGACCAGGGTTTAATCCCTGGCAGGGGAAAATCCCCTGGAGAAGGAAATGGCAACCCACTCCAATATCCTTGCCTGGAAAATCCCATGGACAGAGGAGCCTGGCAGGCTACAGTCCATGGGGTCTCAAAGAGTCAGACACGACTGAGCGACTTCACTTCCTTCAATATCTATTCAAATTCATATTATTCATTTTTATCTGAGCTGCTATATAGTCTTGATGATTGTTGTTGTTGTTTGTTGTTGTTCAGTTGTAAGTTGTATCCAACTCTTGAGACCCCATGAACTATAGCCCACCAGGGTCCTCTGTCCAGGGAATTTCCCAGGCAAGAATACTAGAGTAGATTGTCATGCCCTCCTCCAGGGGATCTTTCCAACCCAGGAATCAAACTCACATCTGCTGCATTGGCAGGTGGATTCTTTACCACTGAGCCAACATGGAAGCTGATCATACTCATCTCTGCCAGCAACCGTCTATATCCTCACTACAAAATTAAAATTTGTTTTCATGGATTAAGAGAGATTATAAAAGGGGCTAAAATGGGTGTCTCCTGAGACTCAAGTATGTCTTTTTTTTTTTTTTTTTATTTGATAGTCTACAAGACCCATACTTTACTGATATTCCCTCAGCCCTTCCATCAGGCACAGATATCACTCCTTCCTTTGTGTACCTGATGCACAATATAAACTCAACAAATGCTGAATAAATACACAAAAATGCATCATGTATAAACCAGGTTTTTTAGTTAACTTTATCCTACGCTATATACTGCGCTTAAGATTATGAACTTTTTAAGTCCATAATTTGGATCATATCTTTCACATTTTTATGCCTCTTCTTTTTACCTATTATAATACTGAGAATACAGGAAGCGCTTAATAAATATTCATTGACTGAATCAATAGTTTTGAAATAAGATACACATCTATCAATGATTAACCTCAAATATTAACTGGTAATATAGTTTAAAACTACTTTATTAAAGAAACAATCTAAAAGAGAAAAACAATGAAAGAACAATTCAGTAATATCCCAACAACCTAAAGACAACCAATAATTGATTTTTATTCTTTTTTTCTATCCCTAAACTCTTGGTTAAAAAAAATAATTGTACTAACAGAAAGAGACTCACAGACTTAGAAAACAAATTCATGGTTGCCGGGGTGGGGGTGCTTTGGGAAGGTCATGTATACACTGCTATATTTAAAATAGATAACCAACAAAAACCTACTGCATAACACATGAACTCTGCTCAATGGTATGTACCAGCCTGGATGGGAGCAGGGTTTGTGGGAGAACGGATACATGGATATGTATTGCTGAGTCCCTTCACTGTTCACCTGAAACTATCACAATATTGTTAATCAGCTATACCCCAATACATAATGTTTCTGGTGTTAAAAATAAATAAATAAAAAATAATTGTACTCACGAATAAAATTAGTATCCTTCTTTTTTCACTTATACTTAATAATCATTTTGGTATTGTGATGAGTTTTTATTTTTAAGAACTGTATAACAGTGTATGCAGAGGATAGCTCCAGCCTCTAGGGCAGTGTGATATTAACTTTTTGTGTCAACTTGACTGGGCCAAGGGCTGCCCAGGTTAGACATTATTTCTGGGTATGTCTGTGAGGTACAGGTGAGATTAGCATTTGAATCAGTAGACTCAGTAAAATAGACAGCTCACTGCAATGTGAATGGGCATCATTCAATCCACTGAAGGTCTGAATAGAACAAAAAGGAGAAGGAAGGAGTATTTCCTGCCTTTTGCTTCCTACCTGGCTGCTTGAACTCGAACATCTGTCTTCTCCTGCCCTTGGACTAGGATTTACACCATCCATTCCTCTGGCCCTCAAGCCTTCAGTGATTCAGACTGGATTTCACCACAGGCATTCCTGGGTCTCTCAGTTTCCATAATCATGTGAGCCAATTCCTCATAATAAACTCTTCCCTGTATACACACACACATACACACACATATACACACACAGAATCAATTTCTGTTTCTCTGGAGAACTCTGACAGTATCTGCCACATAGTGGGCACTCAATAAATTAATAAATGAATGGCAAATATTAATTACATTTCTAAAATATTTATAATTTTATAGGTGAGAAACGGAAACTTCTTTGATGTTTGAAACTTACATTACTACTGAGGATGAATAATTATGTGTTTATTGATCAACTGTATTTTCTCAATTGTGATTTTTTTCATACTTTTTGTGCATTTATCTGTCAGACCCTTGATTTTAATGAACTCATTACAATTGTAACTTACTAATAAAATTTTTGTGACTTTTGTTCCTAAAATTTTTGTTGTTGTTCAGTCACTCAGTCATGTCTGACCCTTTATTCCTAAATAGATGTCTTCAAATTTAGGAAACAACTGGCAAAATAAAGACAAATTTGTAATCACAGAAAGAAAAGTATAAGCAGGAGCAAATGTTAGTTCAAATATTGGTTGATGCCATCTAGTGGAAAAGTGATTTTAACTTCTCTCTCTCTCTGAATCAGAGATTCCCAAATATCAATGCCCCAAATTTGGCATTTATGGGACTTTACTAAAATATATACTCTAGCCTCTCCTCTGCCTGTGTTTTCTAACTCCCTTAATGTATATGACAACCCAAGAGTTGTGTTTCAATATTATCCATATTGTAAAGTATGAATTCGGATTCCCAGTGGTACACTATACTTTCCTTTTTCATCAGAATTTTCTCCAGCTTCCTCACAATAAGGGATTATGCTGCTCTGATAACAGTCTTTAAATGTGTACTCTGGGGCTTCTCTGGTAGCCCAGTGGTAAAGAATCTATCTGCCCATGGGTTTGATCCCTGACCCAGGAAGATCCCCCATGCTGCGGAGCAACTAAGCCCATGCACCACATCTGCTAAGCCTGGGCTCTAGAGCCCGGGAGCTGCAACTACTGAGCCCATGTGCTGCAACTACTGAAGCCCACATGCCCTAGCGCCCGTGTTCCACAAGTGAAGCCACCGCAATGAGAAACCTGAGTACCCCAACTAGAGAGTAGCCCCCACTTGCCACAACTAGAGAAAAGCTCACACAGCAACGAAGACACAACACAGCCAAAAACAAACAAATAAATAAATATTTTTAAAATATGTACCCCGTGCTAGCCCCTATGCTAACTGCTTTCCATGTATTAATATTGCTCTATTTAATCCCCTCACAACTCTAATAAGGTAAGTAGTAGTATTATACTATTTTACAGAGGATAAGATTGAGGCAGGGAATTTCCAAAGGTCACATAGCTAATATGGTACCTGAGTCCAGATCTCTGTGACAGGAACGATCATAGCCACACTAGCAGTAAAAAGCATCAATGACTTTACAATTCTATACTGTCACCGGTTTTCAGCTTAGTATACTACATGCAGAAATGAGTTAGATTCCTTAATTATCAAGGGCTGTTTAGAGAAATTTTACAACTTAATATTTACATGGTTTGGACTAATGCTTTACACCGTCAGATGTTGCTTAAATACTGGATGTTGATTTGGGGCGTTCCAAATTTGAAGACATTTTCAATATTTTGCTGTCACTCTCCATTTCCCCCTAATACTAATATAAATTAAACTGATCTGCTTTAAACCTTCTATGTGGATGAAAACTGAAACTAACTTATTTATAACTGGTTAGACAACCCAGTTGATCAGAATCTATCAGCCACGCGAGGTGCATTGAAGCTAATGAAGCTTGTTGTAAGCGTGGGTGCCTGGCCCTAGTCCACAGGGGTCAAGATTCTGGCCTGCACAGCCTGGCCTGAGCTCAGTCAATGCTGGCAGAAGTCAACCTCTGTGTCCCCATATCTCGCTGAAAGTTATCTTTCCTACAGTTCACTCCTTCCCTAGGTATCAACTAACTACACCTGAAAAATTAATTCCTACTACTGCCCTAGTAGGAAATAATGGGAAGGTAACATAGGGACTTTACAATAGCCCCTCTTAAGGCTACATACCTGACAACTGCCTAGGTTGAAATCTTTTGAGCATTAGTGAACAAAGAGTATCAAATAATGTAAAGAATTTTCAAAAATAGAGTGAAAAAACAAAATAAAAGTTTTTCTACTTTTACATTGCTGAGTGGAAGAGAAATCTGAAAATATAATCTTGCATTTGTGTCTCTATATTCCTCACTCCCACCTCTACCTCCGAGGAATTCCAAGTGTGAATTGGTAAAGCCCAATGACATGAGAAAAGGTTAAATATTTACCAAAAAAGAGTGAAAAGAATGATGAGTTAACAAAGAATCTCCTAGTACACTGCACTAGGAAGAATAGAGAAAAATAAAAATAATTGTAGATAACATTAATCGAGCATTAATTTGTCCCAGGCAAAAATTAATTTTCTAAATGCTCTCTGCATGCATTTGCACATAGGGATTAAATTAGGTTAAGTGAGGTAGGTACAATTATTAATCTTGTTATACAAATAAGGAAGCAGGACTTAGGGCATTTGCTGGAGTCATACAACTAGTAAACTATGAACCCCAGAGCCCAAGAACTTATCTACTACACTGTAAGAAACAGATCATATCTGCGTCATTTCCTTGGAGACTAGGAGGCAAACATGAGGTGAAAAATCCATTGAATGGTTCATCCATTTAACTAACAGACGCTGTTATGTAGACTTCTGGAAGTTTCCAAGCTCATTTATAGAAGCAGATTAGTTGTGCTACTGTTATGCCACTGAGTTCAGGGTGAGTCCCCCAGGGTAAGAATCTGGACATCTCAGAGGTTAAAAGGACTAAGCCAATCTTTTCAGATTCTTTTTTTTTTAATGAAAGAATTAAAAAAAAAAAAAACCAACCGAGGTTACAGGAAACTTGGTAAAGATTTACATAAAAACAAAGTAATGTTTTTAACACCCAATATGACAGTGTGCTTGAAACCTCATTTTGGTGATAACCGCGTAGGTCCAAGAGTAACACTGTGTGACTTTGAGGTCCGGCCACTTGCTTCTTGGCCACCCTGTAACAGGCCTCGGTGAAAACTCAAGTCAACCCCACTTAAGCACTGGTTTTCTTTGTAATTTGCAAACGCACAGGAACAGCTCCAAGAGTCTCCGGCGCCTCTCAACTACTAAGCGGTGTAGTGGGAAAAGCAGTCGCAGCCTCGGAACGCCCTCGGAACCAAAGCGCTGGTCTCCACCTGTCGGGGACAGCGTTTCCAGAGCACCGGAGGGCGGGGCCAGGCCGGTGGGGCTGGATTCACTGGAAACGATTAGAGCTGCCCGGGTGGCCGACGGCGCGCAGAGGCTGGGTCGCGGGCTCTCGGTCGCGGGCTGCCAGACCATGCTGAGCGGAGTGTGCGGTCGGCTCGCGTCAGCGCTGCGAGGGACACGTGCGCCGCCGTCCGCGGTCGCCCTGAGGTGTCTGCACGCGTCCAGCTCGCGGCCGTCCGCAGATAAGAGCGAGAGGACGGAGAAACCGCCCCGCGCCTTCGACCAGGCCTTGCTGGAGTTCCTGGTGTGTCCGCTCTCCAAGAAGCCGCTCAGGTGAGATTCGCCCGCTGCGGGTTTTCCTTCGTGGCCTTAGTCTAGGGGAGTGGACAGGTAGACCGCATGGCCGTTTACAGCCGTTGAGGAGTCTTTTAGGTCACTCTGGGTATTTCTCGCCGCCATTTTTTGGATCTGGGCCCGCCAGCTCCCAACTCGTCCCTCTGCAGGGGGAAGGGAGACAGGAGACCAGAGGGGAACCGAGGCCTCCAAAGCCAAACAGCCGACTCGCAGGCTTGGATCGATGCGCATATAGGTTAGTCACTGGCTGCGCATTAGAATCGCCAGTTGCTGCTGCTGTGTTCAGTCGTGTCCGACTCTGCGACCCTTTGGACTGTAGCCCACCACGGTCCTCTGCCTACGGAATTTTCCAGTGAAGAATAGTGGTGTGGGTTACCATTTCCTCCTCCAGGGGATCTTCCCCACCGAGGGCTCGAACCCGTGTGTCCTGTGTGTCATGTCTCTCCTGCGTTGCAGGCAGATTTCCAGGCACCACCCAGGGCGGGATGAATCGGAAGGCCTGGAGGCGGGGCCTGAGCAATTGTGTATTTTCTTAATAGGACCGCAAGTGTTTCTCGCGTTGAGCCAAGTTTATGAACTAGTGGAAACCCAAGGCATTCAGATTTTTAAGCCAAGATGATGAAAAATGTAGTAGTCTCCAGTTTGTTGGGAAAATGCCGTGTACGATCTTAAGCATGTAAACTACGTGTGCTGCCCTTTGGCTTTTAGTTCTCAACTAGCTGCGGTTTTTTTTGTTTTTTGTTTTTTTTTTTAAGGCCTTCTTAACCTTTAACCCAGAGTCTTGAGGATAAACAGCTCTACTGTCTCAGGCTACTAAAACTGAAACCTTCACAACACTAGTAAACACCGAAATGTTATCAATAGTAGTCTTTGGGTGGTAGATTGCTAGTAATGTTTATTTTAATTTCTCTTTCTGAATTTTTTTCATAATGAACATATTGCTCATTCAGTTTACTTAAACCTTGAAATTACCACTTGATCTGCTTTTTGGCTGATTGTGTAAATAGCACACTCACAGGGTAACATTGTGAAGTTTCCTCTTTTTTGCCCTCTCTTTCTCAGACTTGTGTATTTTGATTTTTCAGTGGTTTCCCTTTTAATGGATCAATAAGGCTGCTCTATTAAACATGTATTCTAAAACGAAGAAGTTGAAATTTCCTCTAGTGTCTGTTCCACTAGTAAATTAATGGGGATTGTTTGGGGTTGAAGAGTAATGAAGGAATATTTGGATGAAAAGGGTAAGATCTTTTCTGACTGGTATTTTTAAAAATTAAGGCATAGCTTGAGGGTAAAGTGAAAGAAGAAAATGAGAGAAACTGACTAAAATGGGAACAATTAAGAGATTTATTTTCTAAGAGAAATAGTTCGATTGGCTATTACTGCTTTTAAAATGAAAAGCAGTCTAATTCTGCTTTTCTTGGATTAACTCCATGTTTAGAATTGGATAAATGTTACTGCTTATTGAACAACAAGCTCTTCCAAGCATTTTGTTTTCCATGATTCATTTTGGTCTTTTTTCCCCCCTCAGATATGAAGCATCGACAAATGAATTGATTAATGAAGAGTTAGGAATAGCCTATCCAATTATTGATGGGATTCCTAATATGATACCACAGGCAGCTAGGATGACACATCAAAATAAGAAGCAAGAAGAAGTGGAGCAGCATTAGATCATACTTAAAAACAACACACAACTAAATATTGTAAATACCACCTACCTTTTAAAAAGTCAGAGTGGCGAGTAATAAGTGGAGGAGAAGAATGTTTCTATCTCTTCCTACGCTGACTGTCCTGATTCCACTGGTATCTTTAGCGGGACTGTTTTACTCAGCCTCTGTGGAAGAAGACTTCCCTCAGGGTTGCACTAGCACCACCAGTCTGTGCTTTTACAGTCTGCTCTTGCCAATTACCATACCTGTTTATGTGTTCTTCCACCTTTGGACTTGGATGGGTATTAAACTCTTCAGGCATAATTAACGCAGCCAGAGCCAAGATGGTATATCCTAATAATATGCATAGTGCCTGTCTCTGAAAGCTCGTCTACATGGAAATACTGGAAACCCTCTTAATTTGCAGGAAAGATGCTTTGCCTAGCTTTCTGTCGGGTTTAGGTCTATGGGAGGCTTACGCTGCAGAGGCTTCTTCATTGTACTTTGGTTCTGACAATGAAGGTTGTCATTTATACCTGGGGTATCAGAAGGAACATTTCAACAAAGTGGCTTGCTGGAAATTAACAGCCCCAACCATCACTTGATGGCTTATCCCATTCATAATTAAAAGTTACTATTTTGAAATTTTATGTTTATTTTAGAGTCAAAGTCTTTGGTAATGTCACATGTTAACTATGACTGAAATAATTCCAAAGGAGCTATGTTGGAGTAGTTGTAGAGAAATGCATTTGAACTAATGTGATATAAAACTATAATAAAATGGAAATTTCATGGACTTGCCAAAATTCTGAGTTTTTAAAATCACCATTTCTTTGGCATCAAATGCTTACATTAATTTTAATAAAATAATAAATAAAAAGATATTGACACTTGCCATAAAGCAATTTGCAGTTTTGGTTTTCTCCCCCTCCTTTGGTCACAAGAGTGTGATTCTAAGAAAGGAGAAATGTAAAATATTCTGAATTTCAAACTGTAGGCTATGTTTAGAGAGACACTTAACTACCCAAAGTTGAAAAATTTCCCAGGAAAGTATGTGCTTCTGGGGGTAGAGGTGGGGTTGAAAGACTTGAAAATATGCCTCACATTTCAGTTCATTTTCCTGCCATAGACCTATTTAGCAATACTAAAAGCATGAGCATTTGACATATCAGTAGTTCCTGACTTTCCAGAACTTTCAACAAGGCTGATTAGTAACTGTTTTAGAGGTGCAACATGTTTCAGTAGTTACCCCAAAGAAACCTAAGAACTGAATATGACTTTAACTGATTCTTAATAGAATCTTAAAGCAGTTTAACAGAAACTTTAGATAGTGATTCTTCTCCTTCAAAAGAATGACTTTAGATGTGTTTTCTATTGCATAAGTTCAATGTATATACTCTAGTACAAGTCTTGTTTTAAAAATTACTCTCACAGCAATATACAAATAACACAGAAGACTGAATGAGGGACCCATCATTTCTGGAAATGGTATTACTCTTTATTTAATTTGCTCTAAATTTCACTGTGGTCAGTGTAAATGAAACAATTCTGATAAAACAAGCACTGTATTCTAAAAAGTCAATTTTAGCTTTTTCAAGCTAAGCATTTTACCATATTAGAGGAAACTGAGTAGCAAAGCCCTGGGGGACTACAGTATGAACTCCATCCTTTCACTAGTATTTATTTAGCAATCATTTGTGTAGTACAAACTATACACTAGCTACAATTCTAAACATATTACACAAAATCTCATAATCTAAGGGGTGGGGTGGGTAATATAACAATTTTACAGATGAGGAAACTAAAGCACACAGATTAAATGGTTTGCCCAGAGTAACGGACAATAACTGAAGTTGAAACCACTTGGGAATGCAGTTTTGGTCTGTCTTCTGAATCACTGTAACAGTACTGCTTTATTTGGAGCAAACTCATCCTATTTTCAGGAAAAATAGAATGAGGTATCAAAATGCTTGGACTCTTAATTCTTAGTCAAGCCTGATGACCTTTGTGTTTTCCTAAGTATATTGTTGCACTGTAAACCCATCATGGAAATACTGCCTGATTCTTTCACTAATTGGAACTCTTCCCCCCTCATTCCCACCCACATCCCCAATAATTAGCTGACTTCACAATGGCAGGGACCTCTTGCCTCCTCAGAGCCTCTTAGCAAGACTATGTTCCCTACTGTCCTCACTGCATCACTGACAGAAATCATCTTAACACCTATGAATAAGCTCCTTGCCACCAACTTTTGTAAGTGGGGATTTTCCACCCTGAGGTAGCAAGAAAGGACTTGTCATGACCTACTTTACCTTTTCATTTTCTTCCATTCTTGCAGAGTGGGCTTTTAAGGAAGCCTCCCTGAATTTCACATCGTGTCCATCTGTGACATGGAAATGATACCAACTTTCAGGCCTGGTAGGAGTTTTAAATGAGGCAGGAAATACAAAATTACCTGTTACAGCCAAAAGCCATAGTAGATTCTCATTACTATGTGTAGTTATGGAGGCAAAGGCCTGTCCCCTTTTCTAAGTTTTGCCCAGCTCACTGAAATTCTCCATTTGGAAGTGACTGCTGTTTTCTGCACAAGCCACTAGGTGGCACTCTCAGCCAACTCACTGGCAGGTAAGCTCTCAGGACACTGAAAGACGAGTTGGGACATTGAGCTAGATAGCCATATCCCACAAACTTAATTCACTCTCATGGCATGTACTGGGCAACCCTGATAGCTGTAGTGAATCCTGACAAATGATGGAACAACGCATGCAGAGAGGGAGGAGAACTGAAGACAGGAGGTGAGGAAGCAGCAGGGGTAGGGGTGGGATGAGACAAGGGTTTCAAGCAGAAGAAAAACCATGTGTGAAAACATAGGACTGTGGCCTGTTGAGGAAACTGAGCTAGTCATAAATGACTAGAACATGGTACACTGGATTTTCGAACTAGAATAACCGTGTTAATGAAACGACGTTATTGCTTGATTTTAAAATGGTTTTGCTGTATGCAGCTGATAAACACTTCTTAGAAAAAAGCACATGCAAATTTGCAGGGGTTTTGTGTGTTACGGACCCCTAATGTGGCAAGTGCTCACATTTGCACTAATACAGTAGCCACCAGTCATATGTGGACACAGCACTTCAAATGTGGCTAGTATGACTAAGGAATTTTAAGTAGCTACAAATTACTGGGCAGCATAGCTCAACACTGTTTTTCCTATTACTACCAGTGAAAGTTTTGTCTCTTCACAATTCAACAACTAAACCTTATCTACAGCAGGGAGTCCATCTTCAACAGTACAGATCTACTTAGGTTTCTGCGTGCATGCTAAGTGGCTTCAGCTGTGTCTTTGCGACCCTATGGATTGTAGCCTGCCAGGCTCCTCCATCCATAGGGTTCTCCAGGCAAAAATACTGGAGTGGGTTGCCATGCCCTCTTCTAGAGCATCTTCCCGACCCAGCGATCAAACCCGTGTCTCCTTAGTCTTCTGCACTGGCAGGCAGGTTCTTTACCACTAGCGCCACCTGGGAAGCCCATCTAGGTTTCTAGTCTTACAGAAAGTTCTACTGGACAGTGTTGGTCTAGATACAAGGAGACCAGCTGAGAGGATTGTGGTGATGGGACAGGAGATGATAAGAGCCTGAACTAAAGCACTGGTAGTGGGCTTAGAGGAAGATGAAGAACAAGAATAGTCAAAACCTGCTTTTTTAAAATGTGGGGGTGAATAAGAGGGAGGAAGGGAAGATGGTTGAAGGAGGTGTTAGTGGTACCATTTTAAGCTGCAGAATACAGGAAAAATGATCATTCTTAAAACATGTTGAGATGAAGGAGCTGAGAAGTATGCAGGTAGACACAGGCTACGTAGGAAAAATGGCTGTGGTGCTGTATTGTCAGCTGCTGTCAGACAGAGAGATCTGGGTATCATCAGCATGGAAATAATAACTGATGCCACAGCAACAAGAAGGAATATATGTAGAGTGAGAAAAGATGACTAGATGAGCACTTAAGGTCAAGAAGTATAAGAGAAGCATGCAAAAGAAATGGGAAAGCAGCCACGAAAAAGAAAGCCAAGCAGTTCATTAAGAGTTTTGAGAAAGGAGTCAAGTTTCAAATGCGATAAATATATTTAAGATAGAAATGCACAAGTTTCCATTGAAATTTGCAACAAGAAAGTCATCTAGGTAACTAGAGCAGTTTGAGAGGGAGAAGAACCACTTAAGCCCTGGACAAACTTACCCAGACATTTATGAGAAAAAAAACCCTTCTGTCTCAATGCACTGTGTTTCTGAATGCACTTGTTTTAACAGCCTAATCTATATCATTGCCAATGTATTTTACAAGCAAAAATAGGAATTCTAAAAAAGCAG
Source organism: Giraffa tippelskirchi (assembly GCF_054371585.1). Lineage (NCBI taxonomy): Eukaryota > Metazoa > Chordata > Mammalia > Artiodactyla > Giraffidae > Giraffa > Giraffa tippelskirchi. The sequence goes on along the minus strand of NC_137275.1, from coordinate 74,567,601 downwards.
GTAAACTCAGTGAACAGCCAGCAAGATTTTTATGTTAATTTTTAAGTTAATTTTATTTTTGAAAATATTTCCCAAAAGGGGTAAAGAGGTAGGTCAGCCAAATCCTCTGTTGTTGTTGATGGCTGCTTGGAGTGCTTCTTCTACTCTTTCCATTGTAGAATATTTAGGGAGGTAGAGGACACTAAAACATGTCTGTGCTCTTAAGGGATCTTTTTCATTCAAATTTTCAGGACAGCGAAATGTTATTTTCATGTTCTTTAAACCTTTTACTTGAATTCTGTCAGTTCCTGTAAGAAACACTAAAAAAAAAGAAGAAAAATGAGTGCTATCTGCTTCACAGAAACCAAAATTTATATAGAGAAAATGTGTTTATTCAGAAACACTAACTGAGGGCCCATGTGCTTTGGACTGCATTGGGGACCACTGTTAGGACAAAGTCTGACACAGTCACTGCCCTCAAGCAGCTTACAGTCTGGTTGGGAATATTAAATTCTTGGGCAGGAAAAGACAGAAAAAAATAAAAAGGGTGTAAGACAGCCCCACAAGACGCCATGAAATTAGTCCCTCATGAGTGTAAATGCTGTGGCAGAGCAGGGAGAGAATCAGGCTGGGATAACCAGGAGGACTTCCAGAGAGTTTGGAATAAAACTGAACCTTGAAGGAGGGAAAGGTTTAGAGACGTTTAGAGAGGCAACAAGGAGGCAGGTGAAAGTTCAAGGCACGAAAGGAGAAAGCTGGAAATGGGAGGCACAAGGTAAGCTCTGGAACACATAGTCAAGGGAACTGTTTGGCTGGAACAAAGATTTCCTATAAAGCATTTAAGTCTGGAAAGGTAGGTTGGGTTTCTGGAGAAGTCTGAATATCTTTCAACTTCCATGTTATCCAAAGAAAAAAGGAGATAAATGTTTCTCAAAAATAAGTAAGGGAATTGAGTAAGAAAATTAGAGAGGCAGTCATTAAACAAGTCTCAGGAAAAGCACTCAGTTCAGTTCAGTCACTCAGTCATGTCCGACTCTTTGTGACCCCATGGCCTGTAGCACGCCAGGCTTCTCTGTCCATCACCAACTCCCAGAGCTTACTCAAACTCATGTCCATAGAGTCAGTGATGCCATCCAACCATCTCCTGTCGTCCCCTTCTCTTCCCACCTTCAATCTTTCCCAGCATCAGGGTCTTTTCAAATGAATCAGTTCTTCCCATCAGGTGGCTGATGTATTGGGAGTTTCAGCTTCAGCATCAGTCCTTCCAATGAATATTCAAGACTGATTTCCTTTAGGATGGACTGGTTGGATCTCCTTGCAGTCCAAGGGACTCTCAAAAATCTCCAACACCACAGTTCAAAAGCATTAATTCTTCAGCACTCAGCTTTCTTTAAAGTCCAACTCGCACATCCATACGTGACTAATGGAAAAACCAAAGCTTCGACTAGACAGACCTTTGTTGGCAAAGTAATGTCTCTGCTTTTTAATAAGTTGACTAGGTTGGTCATAACTTTTCTTCCAAGGAGCAAGCATCTTAATTTCATGGCTGCAGCCACCATCTGCAGTGATTTTGGAGACCCCAAAAATAAAGTCTCTCACTGTTTCTCCATCTATTTGCCATAAAGTGATGGGACCAGATGCCATGATCTTAGTTTTCAGAATGCTGAGTTTTAAGCCAACTTTTTCACTCTCCTTCACTTTCAAGAGGCTCTTTAGTTCTCCACTTTCTGCCATAAGTGTGCTGTCATCTGAATATCTGAGGTTATTGATATTTCTCCTGGAAGTCTTGATTCCAGCTTGTGCTTCATCCAGTCCAGCATTTTTCATGATGTACTCTGCATATAAGTTAAATAAGCAGGGTGACAGTATACAGCCTCGACGTACTCCTTTCCCTATTTGGAACCAGTCTGTTGTTCCATGTCCAGTTATAAACTGCTGCTTCTTGATCTGCATATAGATTTCTCAGGAGGCAGGTCAGGTGGTCTGGTATTCCCATCTCTTTTAAGAATTTTCCACAGTTTGTGGTGATCCACATAGTTAAAAGCTTTAGCATAGTCAATAAAGCAAAAGTAGATGTTTTTCTAGAACTCTCTTGCTTTTTCGATGATCCAATGAATGTTGGCAATTTGATCTCTGATTCCTCTGCCTTTTCTAAATACAGCTTGAACATCTGGAAGTTCTAAATTCACATACTGTTGAAGCCTGGCTTGGAGAATTTTGAGCATTACTTGGCTAGCGTGTGAAATGAGTGCAATTGTGCAGTAATTTGAGCATTCTTTGGCATTGCCTTTCTTTGGGATTGGAATGAAAACTGACCTTTTCCAGTCCTGCGGCCACTGCTGAGTTTTCCAAATTTGCTGGCATATTGCGTGCCGCACTTTCACAGCATTATCTTTTAGGATTTGAAATAGCTCAGCTGGAATTCCATCATCTCCACTAGCTTTGTTCATAGCGATGCTTCCTAAGGCCCACTGGACTTTGCATTGCTCGATGTCTGGCTCTAGGTGAGTGATCACACCATTGTGATTATCTGGGTCGTGAAGATCTTTTTTGTATAGTTCTTCTGTGTATTGTTGCCACCTCTTCTTAATATCTTCTGCTTCTGTTAGGTCCCTACCATTTCTGTCCTTTATTGTGCCTATCCTTGCATGAAATGTTCCCTTGGTATCTCTAATATTCTTGAAGAGATCACTAGTCTTTCCCATTCTATTGTTTTCCTCTATTTCTTTGCAATGATCACTTAGGAAGGCTTTCTTATCTCTCGTTGCTATTCTTTGGAACTCTGCATTCAAATGGGTATATCTTTCCTCTTCTCGTTTGCCTTTCACGTCTCTTCACAGCTATTTGTAAGGCCTCCTCAGACAACCATTTTGCCTTTTTGCATTCTTTTTCTTGGGGATGGTCTTGAACACTGCCTCATATACAGTGTCACAAACCTCCGTCCATAATTCTTCAGGCACTCTATCAGGTCTAATCCCTTGAATCTATTTGGTCACTTCCACTGTATAATCGTAATGGATTTGATTAGGTCATACCTGAATGGTCGAATGGTTTTCCCTACTTTCTTCAATTTAGTAAGTCTGAGTTTGGCAATAAGGAGTTCATGATCTGAAAAGCTCTAAGTAGGCATAAAACAGATCGAAGTCTGAAGGTGAGTTAAAGCCATGGAGACAAGTAATAGTGTACAGCTTGGCTCATCCCACAGGGCCTGGGTAACTGAATGATGATACAACTACAGAAGTCTCAATATTTAGCTCAAAGAAGCCAAATTTACAATAGGCAGAATTGAAAATGACAGTAAAAAGATCTATATTAACATTTTTTTTTATATATTGGGACAATCTGGAATAAAGGACATTCCACTGGACTATGAATGACTCTGACTTCACAGGCAAGTGATGCCCATGAAGAACAAGATTTCCTTATCCCACAAAAAGGACACAAGAGTACAGATTTCTTCCTGATGTAACACTCACCAAGGAACTTTTTCTTTTCCTCCAAAGTCAATTTGTGTAAAGCTTTCCAAAACATCACTATGGTGGGATGTGAACTGTCATATCCATGTTCATAATGTGCGTTCTATAGAAAAATGCAAAAAAAAATATTCAAGAAACAAACAAAATTTTAATTTAAACCATTTGGCCTTTATCATGTACCTTTTCAAATGTTTCCCAGTCGTAATCTGTATTTCCGATAATCACATCCTTGAGTTGTTCGGGATGGAAAAATTCAATAATCTCCTTGTCACACACTTTGTAAAATCCTCTTTGAAACTCCTCATAAACTGCCTTTACAGAGATGTTGAAGATGTAATTGACATACTTAGAAACATAGTCTCTCCTTTAATGAAACAAAGAATGATTTCAGATTACAGCAATACTCCAAACAAAACTGGGGGAAGGGGTGAAAAGAATGATATAAATAAAGGAAGAGATGGTGGCCTTGAGGTCTGCCTGGTGGCTGCTGCAGAACCTTCTCCAAATAAGAAGGTGGTCGCCTGCACCATCTCCACACAGCTGCTGGTGTGCAGGGCCCTTATTCTCGAAGAAGGGTCCACAGTGCCACAAGGGGTTTAAGATCCACCAGTGTACTATTATTGGATAAAGCACAAGAGCTTTGGGAGCCCGGAAGGGCAGTGCCCCTTCACAGACTCCGGGCTGGCCTGGCTAGGAACTCTCCTCTGGGAGAAGAACGCTGTGATGGTTGGGGTGCCCAGGTAGTAGTTCCTGTCACCTCAACAGGCTGTCAAGAAGCAGAGAGCATCATGCCTTCCACCTGGGTACTGTGAATTTTGGTGACACAAACGAAGTCCTCTATCTGGTGTTGAACAGATCCTAGGAACTTTACATCTTTCCTGCATTAACCCTTGTGAGCAGCTGTCAACCTCCAGGAGTGGGAAGGAGGGGACTGTCTAGAAATTTGAGGCCAAAATTAATTAGATGGGCTTCACTTGGTCTTACTAAAAGGATTCTAATAAAATATTTCAAAGCAAAATAATACTACTAATAAAGTGCTAGTTGTTGGTCATTGTTTAGTCACTAAATCGTGTTTCTTTGTGACGCTATGGACTGCAGCATGCCAGGCTTCCCTGTCCTTCATTATCTCCTGGAGTTTGCCCAAATTCATACCCATTGAGTTGGTGATGCTATCTAACCATCTCATCCTCTGTGGCCCCCCACCCCTTTCTCCTTTTTGCCTTCAATATTCCCCAGCATCCAGAGAGCTAGAACACCTAAAATTGGGTGCTTACCATGTGCAACCAACTGTTAGAGCTGTGGTGTTTTGTTTTTTTTTTAATAGATTATCTAATTTAATCTTCATAAAACTGTGAGGCAGGTTCTTATGCATTTTGGTAAAGAGGAAACTGAGACAAAAGTGCAGGTATGAGATTGCTCAAAGCCACATGGTTAAGAGAACTGATAGACTAGAAGAGAAAAAATCTGGAAGAATAAACTGTTCCTGCTATCTCTGGGGAATGGGCTTGGGAGACAGGAGAAACTTCCTATTTTATACTCTTGTATTGTCTGAATTGGTCAGAGTGAGTAATTATTTGTGGTTAAATACAAAAAGGACATTTATATGTCTAGCTATGATGAAGTAGCTTGTAGCAAAGGTTCCCAGGGATAAACTAGAAAAAAGCCAGGTAACAAATACAAAAGCTCCAGGCTTTCAAATCGAAGCCAATATTCAAACAGGCCTCCCGACCAAGAGAGCACGGAGGCTCCCTGGGGTGAGCCCAGCACTTCACTTGAAGTTTCTGCCTTTGGGCACACTTGCCAATTCTTTCAGGGGAAGGGGCCAGGCAATCAATAATTCTATGGACAAAATTGAGGTATATTAATTAAATATACCACGGAGCTAGAGATGTTCCATTTCTTGATCTGCATGCTTACAATTTTGAACTTTTCTATATAACTCAAAATTTTTTTAAACAAAGATTTTAAAAATTAAAGAAAAACATTGGGCTTTAGGCCAGAATGCTCACTGGATATTTCTTTGCCACTCTGACCAACTAGCAGGGGAATAGTCTATGATCCCAAACTCTACGGCTTTAAATGGCATCCCATAAGGTAATGGGAAGTCAAGATACCACAGTAAGATCTAATAATATTAACAAAACTAAGTGCCTGCTATGGACTGGGCACCACTGTGAACTAGGTACTGGACAAACAACAGTGAGCAAAACAGACCATCCTCTTGGCATCACACAGCTCCTAAGAGCTGGGGGAAACACCGGCAAGTAAAAATAAAGGCAGATAATGTGTGACATGAAAAGAAAAAGTAAAGCCGGGTAAGGGGATAGAGAGGTCAGAGGTATGATCCTAGACAGGAAGATAAGAGAAGGCCTCTGCAAGAAAGCCATTTCCATCCCTGCCAGCAGCAAACTTGGAGACACACACATGTACACAACATGCACTGATCCTCTGCGTTACTGGAAAATGGTTAAGGAAGGAAAATTATAATGACAAGGAATTTTAAGAGCCCAGTGAAATAAACACTGTGCAAAAAGTCAGACACGATTAAGCGAGTAACACTTTCACTTTTCAGACAAAACAATTATTTCTTTATACTTACTTGTTAGTTTGGTCAACAATCACGTGACTTCCATCAGGAATTAAGTCTACATCATTTTTGTCCCAATGCACCTGTAATCACAAATGAACTCAATAATCTCCAAGAGAATCCCCAACAATCTACTGTCAACAAAAACACTTTTGAGCATACCTCTTTTCCTCAAGAATTTGTGAAAATGTATATTTTTGTTATAAAACCCAGCAAGGTGGTAAAAAAAAAATTTACCACATTTATCACAGAGAATGAAAAATAAACTTTTTAAAAACCTGAACTATCTATTTTAAAATAAACTTTTTAAAAACCTGAACTATCTATTTTAACTGATCATACTGAATAAACTACTGGGAAAATTGCCACATCTCAGTATTCACTTCACACAATACAGACCCAGCGCAATAGATTTGCAAAACTGGTCAAAAATTCCTCCCATCCTGGTATTTATGCCATGTGACTTTGCAACAGCTCCCATCAAGAGGGGGGCTCTATTTCTTAAGCTCATGAATCTGACTGCAGCAGCGTGAAGTATTTTGACCAGTGGGACCTGACAGGAGCAAACACTTGAAAAGAAGCTGCGTGTTGGGGCTTACCATCTCCTCCTACTTTCTGTAACTCTTCACTCCATGAAGAAGCCTCAGCTAGTCACTAGGATTCCAGCTGCACCCCCTCAACCAACCAGCTTGCCAACAAACAGGTGTGGGAGCAAGGCCACTGTGGTCCACCCAGAACAGTCAAGTCAGGCCAGTCCAGAAAGCCCTAGAATCGTGTCTGCTATTTTACACCACTAAGTTTAGGTGTTATCTGTTACTTAGTAAAATCTAACTGATAATACTCCCAGCTCATGGAAAACGAGGAAAAAATACCTTTTGTACTACCTTAATTTATAGTTTGGTTTTTTATTAAAAGTATATAAATAGTTAACCCGATTATAAAGTCTATAAATTCATAAAGTATACAAATTTATAAAGCATATATATTTATAAGTTATATAAGTAGTAAAATCAGATTAAATATGAGCTATAATTTTATTTTTACTGTTACTTACATTAAAATGGATGTGAAATACTTCTTCTAAGTCATCACCGTCATCATCCAGAAGTGTCTGCAAACTCCTATAGAACAGTCTTATTGTCAATAATCATGATGGCTAGATACATCATCTAAATAAAATGTCAAGGGCATGCCTGTTCTCAAGGTGGGAGGTCAGGTTTAGTTCATGTCACTTGTTTCTGTATATTGATAGTCTAACTAGGGCCAGACTGCAGCCAAAAGTGTGAGGTTTGGCGGTTTATTCGTAATTCTGCAGGCTCCCCACCCAATTCCCAGCTCTCTTCCCTCCACCCTAACTACAGTGGTGTCGGATAAGTACCACTAGAAACAACATAACTGGTACAGGTACAACATGGGAGAGCTTAGTTAACTCTTTCTAAAGGGATGCCTGTCATTGGGTAAGGCCTCTGGGAGAAGGTGGAATCAGCTGATTTTTCCCCTGCTGGATTTTTTTACTACTAAATTTTGCTAAAATCTGGATCTTTTTTTTTGGCCACACCATGCAGCTTGTGGCATTTCAGTTCCCCAACCAGGGATTGAACACAGGCCATGGCTGTAAAAGTTCCAAGTCCTAACTACTGGACCGCCAAGGAATTCTCTAAAATGTTGGATCTTTTAAATAGTATCATGTTAAAAACCGACCATGTTTTACTGTGTTTTTGGGGGGCTGAGACAGACTAATGGGAACTCAGCTGACAAAACTGGATTCATCATAGATTTGGTTCATGATGTTTTGTCACTGTAAGTGCATGGATGGCTTATTTGCTTATTTATGGGTGTGTTTATGAAGAACACTTCCCCAAACAAGAACTAAAACACTGCCAGTGTCTTATATCTACGTGTAAAGGGTACATTTCTTATCTCACTTTTCTACCACCCCCAATGTGTTATACACATATATACAGTTTGAAGAATACCTTTTCTCTTTGCTAAGGTATCTCTTGAACAAAGAATTTCATCTTACTGCAGTTAAATATATCAATCTTTCCTGTAATGTTGGTATTTTTATGTCTTGCTTGAGAAATTGCAATAGTGTGAAATAACTACCCACGTTTCCTTCATTTTACGTTCAATATTTAAGTCCTTAATCCACAGAGTTGGTTTTGGTCCATGGCCTAAGCTATCTGCTCTCATTTTTTTCCCCAGATGAAGAGTACTTCTTCTTGAAGTACTTGAAGAGCACTTCTGTTCCCACTGATCTAATAAACTACCCCTAACAAAGTGTCATGTGTATATGGGTCAGGTTCCACACTCTCTGTCCCATTGGAAAGCCAGCACCAAAATTATACTGCCCTAATTAATACAGCTTTCTAATGATTCTTGATACCTGGTAGGCCAAGTTCCCCATCCTTATTCACCTTACAAATGATCCCTGGCTGTTCTTGGCCCCTTGTTCATCCATATGAACTTTAAATCAGCTGGGTCTTTTTTTTTTTTTTTAAGCCTTCTAGGATTAAAATAGCAGTTTTACTGAGTACAGAGATCAGGGATTCTCAAAGTGTAAACTACAACTTCTGGGAATCCCTGAGGCCTTTACTGGGTGGGTGGGGTAGGGTCTGCAAGGTCAAAACAAATATCATAATAATACTAAGATGTTACTTGCCTCCTCACATTCTGTCATGAGTACAGAACAGTTTTCCAGTGGTGATATAATAGCTAGTAATGTGTATTCCTATATTTTAAACTCTTTACTTTTAATTTCTAATATCATAAATACTGACAAGTTTACTTAATATAAGCAAAAGCTCTTCAAGGTCCTCTTATTAACTTTTGAGAATCTTAAGACCTAAAAGTTTGAGAAATGCTAATATGGATTTAATGTTCTTTACTTGGTTCATCTATATGAAGTTATTTAGTTTAATAAGGGAGAAGGCAATGGCACCCCAATCCAGTACTCTTGCCTGGAAAATCCCATGGACGGAGGAGCCTGGTGGGCTCCAGTCCATGGGGTCGCTAAGAGTCGGACACGACTGAGCAACTTCACTTTCACTTTTCCCTTTCATGCACTGGAGAAGGAAATGGCAACCCACTCCAGTATTCTTGCCTGGAGAATCCTAGGGACGGCGGAGCCTGGTGAGCTGCCGTCTGTGGGGTCGCACAGAGTCGGACACGACTGAAGCGACTTAGCAGCAGCAGCAGTTTAATGTCTTTTTAGACATAAGCAGGATTTAAGTCATTTTCAATGTTTTCAGTAAAAAATAATGACAAATTTACCTCTTTGCCAAATCTGGTGCTTTCAGTATTTTCTCCTTATTAGTATATAAATATAATGATTAATAGTTGGAATTCTCAAGCTAGATTGCATTCCACTTATGGTTCTGTCACTACGGGGTCTGAGGCAAATTACCTAACTTTTCTGTTTCCTCATCTGTAAAATAGGGATAATAACAGAATCATACTACTGTTCTCATTCTTTTAAAAATCTCCATAGTATTCCACTGCATAAATATACGAAAAATATTAATTCCCAGAAGAAGGGAATGGCAATCTACTCCAGTGTTCGTGCCTGGAGAATCCCATGGACAGTGGAACCTGGCAGGCTACAATCCATGGGGTTGCAGAGTTGGATACGACTGAGCAACAAACACTTTCACTTTCTTCACTTTACTAAAGAACATTTTATAAACTAATACAATGTGCACTAGCAGGCATACATCTTTGCATGATTGTGTATTTCTGAATGTGAAATGTCTAGAGGTACAATTGCTAGGTCAAAGTAGTCTCCCTTTATCCATGGTTTTGCTTTTTACAGTTTCAGTTATCTGTGGTCTACTGCAATTGGAAAATGTTAAATGGAAAATTCCAAAATTAAATAATTCATCAGTTTTAAATTGTAGGCCGTTCTGAGTGGCATGATGCAGTCTCATGCTATCCTAGGATATGTGAATCATACCTTTGTCCAGCATATCCCAGCTGTTAGTCATTTAGTAGCTGCCTTGTGACCACTGTGTATCACACCCCTTACATCCACATAACTCTTATTTAACTTAATAATGGCCTCAAAGAGCAACAGTAGTGATGCTGGCAATTCGGATGTGCCAAAGAGAAGCTGTAAAGCGTTATCTTTTAAGTGAAAAGTTGAAAGTTCTCAATTTAATGAGGAGAGAATAAAATCATATCCTGAGGTTGCTACAACCTACGGTAAGAAAGAATCTTCTATCTGGGAAATTGTGAAGAAGGACAAAGGAACTCATACTGGTTTTGCTGTTGTACCTCAAACTGCAGAGTTCTGGCCACAGTGCATGATAAAGCTAGTTAGGATGGAAAAGGCATGAGATTTGCACATAAGATATTTTGAAAGATAGGAAGACTGCATTCCACATTCATATAACTTTTATTACAGTTGTTGTTGTTCACTTGCTAAGTCATGTGTGACTCTTTGCGACCCTATGGACTGCAGCACACCAGGCTTCCCTGTCCTTTACTGTCTCCCAGAGTTTGCTTAAATTCATGTCCATTGAGTTCATGATGCTATCTAACCATCTCATCCTCTGCTGCCACCTTCTCCTTTTGCCTTCAATCTTTCCCAACATCAAGGTCTTTTCCAATGAGTCAGTTCTTCGCATCAGGTGGCCAAAGTATTGGAGTTTCAGCTTCAGCAACAGTCCTTTCAATGAATATACAGGGTTGATTTCCTTTAAGACTGACTGGTTTGATCTCTTTGCAGTCCAAGGGACATTCAAGAGTCTCCTCTAGCACCACAATTCAAAAGCATCAGTTCTTCGGTGTTTAGCCTTCTTTATGATCCAACTCTCACATTCATACATGACTACTGAAAAAAAACATGGCTTTGACTATACAGACCTTTGTAAGCAAAGTGATGTCTCTGCTTTTTAATATACTGTTGAAGTCTGTTATAGCTTTTCTTCCAAGGAGCAAGTGTCTTTTAATTTCATGGCTGCAGTCACCATCTACAGTGATTTTGGAGCCCAAGAAAATGAAATCTGTCACTGCTTCCACTTTTCCCCCTTTTATTTGCCATGAAGTGATGGGACCAGATACCATGATTTTCATTTTTGAATGTTGAGTTTTAAGTCAGCTTTTTCATCCCATCAAGAGCTTCTCTAGTTCCTTTTCACTTTCTGCTTAAAATTAGAGTGGTATCATACGTATATCTGAGGTTGTTGATATTTATCCTGACAATCACCTGTAATTCATCCAGCCTGGCATTTCCCATGAGGTACTCTGCATATAAGTTAAATAAACAGAGTGACAATATACAGCCTTGTCATATTCCTTTCCTAATTTTGAACCAGTTAGTTGTTCTATGTCCGATTCTAACTGTTGCTTCTTAGCCTACATACAGGTTTTTTGGGAGACAGGTAAGGTGGTCTGGTATTCCCATCTCTTTAAGGGCTTCCCACAGTTTGCTATGATCCACAAAGTCGAAGGCTTCAGCATAGTCAATGAAACGGAGATAGACTTTTCTCTGGAATTCCCTTGCTTTCTCTATGATCCAATGAATGTTGGCAATTTGATCTCTGGTTCCTCTGCTTTTTCTAAACCCAGCTTGTACATCTGGAAGTTCTCAATTCACAGAGTGCTAAAGCCTAGCTTGAATGATTTTGAGCATAACTTTACTAGCATGTGAAATGAGCACAACTGTACAGTAGTTTGAACATTCTTTGGTATCGCCCTTCTTTGGGATTGAAATTAAAACCGATCTTTTCCAGTCCTGTGGCCACTGCTGAGTTCAAAATTTACTGACATATTGAGTGTAGCACTATAACAGCATCATCTTTTAGGATGTGAAATAGCTCAGCTGGGATTCTATCACCTCCGCTAGCTTTGTTCATAGTAATGCTTCCTAAGGACCACTTGACTTCACACTCCAGAATGTCTGGCTCTAGGTAAGTGACCACACCATCATTGTTATCCAGGTCATTAAGACCTTTTTTGTACAGTTCTTTGTGTATTCTTGCCACCTCTTCTTAATCTCTTCTGCTTCTGTGAGCTCCTTACCATTTCTGTCCTTTATTGGGCCCATCCTTGCATGAAATATTCCTCGGTATCTCCAATTTTCTTGAAGAGCTCTCTCGTCTTTCCCATAATATTGTTTTCCTCTACTTTTTTTTTTTAAAAGGTCTTCTTATCTCTCCTTACTATTCTCTGGAACTCTGCATTCAGTTGAGTATATTTTCCCTTTCTCCCTTGCTTTTCATTTCTCTTCTTTCCTCAGCTATTTCTAAATCTTCCTCAGACAACCATTCTGCCTTTTTGCAATTCTATTTCTTTGGAATGGTTTTGGTCACTGCCGCTTGTACAATGTTACAAGAGGTTCTTTCCATGGTTCTTCAGGTACTCTGTCTACCAGATTTAATCCCTTCAATCTATTCATCACCTCCACTGTATAATCTTAAGGGATTTGATTTAGGTCATACCTGAATGGCCTAGTGGTTTTCCCTACTTTCTTCAATTTAAGCCTGAATTTTTTGTAATCATGACCTGATGATCTGAGCTACAGTCAGCTCTAGGTCTTGTTTTTGCTGACTGTATATAAGAGCTTTTCCATCTTCAGCTGCAAAGAATATAATCAATCTGATTTCAATATTGACTATCTGGTGATATCAATGTGTAAACTCATCTCTTACGCTGTTGGAAAAGAGTGTTTGCTATGACCAGGGTGTTCTCCTAACAAAACTGTTAGCCTTTGCCCTGCATCATTTTGTACTCCAAGGTCAAACTTGCCTGTTATTCCAGGTCTCTCTTGACTTCCTATCTTTGCATTCCAATCCTCTATGATAAAATGGACACTTTTTCGTGTTAGTTCTAGAAGGTCTTGTAGGTCTTCATAGAACTGGTCAACTTTAAATTTCTCAGCATAAGCAGTTAGGGCATAGACTTGGAATACTGTGATGCTGAATGGTTTGCTTTGGAAAAGAATCGAGATCATTCTGTCATTTTTGAGACTGCACCCAAGTACAGCATTTTAGACTCTTGTTGACTATGAGGGCCACTTCATTTCTTCTAAGGGATTCTTCCCCACAGTAGCAGATATAATGGTCATCTAAAATAAACTCACCCATTCCCATCCATTTAGTTCACTGATTCCTAAGATGCTGATGTTCACTCTTGCCATCTCCTGCTTGACCACGTCCCATTTACACTGATTCATGGACCTAACATTCCAAGTTCCTGTGCAATACTGTTCCTTACAGCATTAGACTTTAATTTCACCGCCAGACACATTCACAACTGAGAGTCATTTCTGCTTTGGCTCAGCCTCTTCATTCTTTCTGCAGCTATTAGTAATTGCCCTCCATTCTTCTCCAGTAGCATACTGGACACCTTCCAATCTGAGGGGCTCATCTTCCAGTGTCGTATCTTTTGCCTTTTCATACTATTCATGGGGGTTCTCACAGCAAGAATGCTGGAGTGGTTTGCCATTCCCTCCTCCAGTGGACCACATTTTGTCAGAACTCTCCACTATGACCCATCCATCTTGGGTGGCCCTGCATGGCATGGCTCATAGCTTCACTAAGTTATACAAGCCTCTTTGCCACAAGGCTGTGATCCATGAAGGGATATTGTTACAATTGTCCTATTTTATTATTTGTTATTGCTGCTATCATAGTATGACAAATTTACAAATTTTTTTATCATAAGTAAAAGGTATATGAAAAAACATGTATGTATAGGAAAAAACATGGGGTGTGTGTGTGTGTGTGTGTGTATCTACATGTATATGTGTGTACACTATCCATGGTTGCAGGCATCCACTTGGGGGCATGGAACGCATCTCCTGCAGACAAACGGGGACTACTGTACTGCCACAGTATTCTCTGAAAAGGAGTTACCACTTTACACTTCCACTAACAATTCCCAAAATCAGAGTGAACCTTTTTCCAAATCCTTGCTGATACTATATAGCATCAGTATTTCCAAACTCTGCCAATGTGAAATCACATTAGCCTCTCATTTTAATATGTATTCTATGGTCACTCAGGAGACTGATCATATTTTTTAAAAAAATTTTTGGACATGCCACACAGCATGTGGGATCTTAGTTCTTGGACCAGGGATCAAACCAGCACCCCTCTGCATTGGAAGCGTGGAGTCTTAACCATTACACCACCAGTGAAGTCTGAAACCAATCACCTCAATTTATGAGCCATTTCTATTGCTTCATTTGTAGGTTACTTTCTTATATACTCTATCAGCTTTTCTAATGGATATACAGGAACACTACACAGCAGGGATATTAACTCTTTCTATTATATGTTACCAATATGTTTTGTGAGGTAATGGCTCACCTTTTAACTTAGAACTAAATTTTCCTTTTAAAGTAATGACATGAAACAACTATTAAAATAAACATCACTTGCAGGTTTTACACCAAGGTGTACTTGTGCTCTGTCATGACTGTTTCTGTACAAATAAAGTCTAAAGGTTAATACAAGCAGTAAGGGCTAACTATGGGCACTTCCCAAGTGGTGCTAGTGGTAAAGTATCCACCTGCCAATGCAGGAGACATAACAGACTCGGGTCCATCCCTAGGTCAAGAAGAGCCCCTGGAGGAGAAAATGGCACCTCACTCCAGTATTCTTGCCTGGAGAAACCCATGGACAGAGGAGCCTGGCAGACTTCAGTCATGGAGCTGCAAAGAGTAGGACACGACTGAGCGACTGATCATCTGAGCACAGCACAGCAAGAACTAACTATACAAAAATCAACTTTTCTTAATTGTTTAGAAAGTTAAATTATTACCTAACAATTCTTGCCTAAGTTAGAATCAGTTTAAAGTACCTAGAATGCCACTATTGAACATAAAAATACTACTGGAATGTGTATATGTTTAAATATTTATCTAAATATAATTACGAGATGAGATAGAGGTGCTAATTATCTCTACAATGGCAATCATTAGTTCAGTTCAGTTAGTTCAGTCGCTCAGTCGTGTCCGATTCTTTGCGACCCCATGAACCGCAGCACGCCAGGCCTCCCTGTCCATCACCAACTCCCAGAGTTTACCCAAACTCATGTCCATTGAGTCGGTGATGCCATCCAACCAGCTCATCCTCTGTCGTCCCCTTCTCTTCCTGCCCTCAATCTTTCCCAGCATCAGGGTCTTTTCAAATGAATCAGTTCTTCCCATCAGGTGGCCAATGTACTGGAGTTTCAGCTGCAGCATCAGTCCTTCCAATGAATATTCAGGACTGATCTCCTTTAGGATGGACTGGTTGGATCTCCTTGCAGTCCAATCATACTATAATATAAATATATTTAAGGTACATAAATATATCTGAAAAAAGAACTATGTTAACTTACTGTCCCAAAACAGGACTGAGTTCTTTCAAGTCTTCTAGTGATGGCGTTTGGTCCAAAAGTTTCTTAAACAGAGCCAGTGGAAAAGGGATGTCGGCAACATTACAATTGAATAGAGAAAGTCCACATAGAAGCCCAAAGAAGAAATAACTCTTCTTTTCAAATTTAGGCTGAAAGGAGAAAAAAAAACTTAATGTATTATAAATTTTTACCAGTACAATGGAATATTTACATTGAGTGAACCTTTTTTCCCCTTTTAAAATCAAAATCAAATCACAAATTAAAACCAAAAATCTTGAGATAAGAATATTTAGGTTTTATACTCAATCACCAAGTCAATTTAAATCTCTGCCACCGTTTTGGTTACTAAAAGCTTTAACAGGATGAGGGTGAGGGGATAGGAGAGATGTTGTTTAAGGGGAGAAACTGCAATGAGTAGCAAATAAATCCTAGAGGTCAAATGTAAGTATAGTGAGTATGGATAACAATACTGTGCTGTTTAGTCACTAAGTCATGTCCAATTCTTTGTGACCCCATCCAGGGACTGTATAGCCCGCCAGGCTCCTCTGTCCATAGGATTTCCCAGGCAAGAATACTGGAGTGGGTTGTCATTTCCTTCTCCAGGGGATCTTCCCTACCCAGGGATCGAACCCGGTGTCCTGCATTGCAGGCAGATTCTTTATCATCTGAGCCACTAGGTACCTGCAACAATACTGCATTATAATCATCAAATTTGCTAAGGTGGTAGGATCTTATTTGGTGGTGGTGGTGGTTTAATCTCAAAGTCATGTCCAACTCTTATCTGATCCCTGCCAGGCTCTTCTGTCCATGGGATTTCCTAGGCAAGAATATTGGAGTGGTTTGCCATTTCCTTCTTCAGGAGATCTTCCCAACCCAGGGATTGAACCCGAGTCTTCTGCATGGCAGGCAGATTCTTTACCACTAGCCACCAGGGAAGCCCAGATCTTAACTGCATGTGTGTGTGCTCAGTCAGTTGTGTCTGACTCTTTGCAACCCCCTGGACTGTGGCCTGCCAAGCTTCTCTGTCCATGGAAGGCAAGAATATTGGAGTGGGCTGTCATTTCCTACTCATAGAGGTGCTAATGGGATTCCCTGGTGGTTCAGATGATAAAGAGTCTGTCTGCAATGCGGGAGACCTGAGTTGGATCCCTGGGTCAGGAATATCCCCTGATGGCAACCCACTCCAATATTCATAGCCTTTAAATTCATTGAAGAGAAAGAACTAAAAGAATGAATGCCTAAGAAAGGAAGGGCTCATTTTTACCTATACAGTCTATAAATGGTCAAAAACATATATTGCTGAAGTTCTCCTGCGTGGACTTGAGAATCTGGGGAAAGAGGACCCCAGTTTAAAGAAGAAAATATCACCTTTTAGAATTAAAATTTATCTCCATAATTATACCAATAATTCTTCTCCTAAAATAAAACCGTCTAGACAACCTAATTTTATATGGTATATCCCCACACCTTTTCTCTCAAGAAATACCTATGCCAAGAAAAGAAGACTTACCCTGACAGGAAACCACATGTAGGAAGCCTCTTCAGGATAAGTGAACATTCCATATTCTGGCCGGGTCATTTCTTGAAAGAGACAGTAGAAAAACTCTGCCCTGACTCCTCCAAAATCATATCCAATTTCTCCACTAAATGAAACCTAAAAATACAGAGGAAATAATGCATCATTTCCAGAGTTCTCTATTGCTATGTATTAAATCTCATTTAATAATTATTTGTAGACCCAAGTATTTGGAGATTAATGTACAACAACTTCTAAAAATGTTTCTCTACTTAAGCGCTTCTCTCCAAGAGGCTTAAGAACCCATGAATTCCCAATTCTAAAGACTTGAGTTTCTTCTGTCTCATCTTGAGACATTTTACACTTCTGAATCACCTCCTCTTTCTTCACACTTTTTTTCCCCTTGCTTTCTCTTATGAAGCACTATTTAAGTTTTTAGTTCTCTCTTCTTTTTATGTTGCTTTAATACCGAAGATTCCTGCAGCGCTATGCTGGCACCTCTATTCTTTCTCTTACCCTGCCCCTTTATATGGGCAAGCTCCTTAATCTCACAAAGCCTATTTTCCCACAAGATCATCAGAAAGATTAAATGGGATAACACAAGTAAAATCCCTCACAGAGTCTGGAAAATAGCAGCTACTTATCAAATGTTACCTAAATTTTAAAAATGGATGAATGAAAATTAAAATAACTGAGTGGACTGGCTGGCTGACACAGGTTAGAATCATATAATGAATTTACCAAGTTTTTAAAGTTATCTATGTGCAAAAATATTTAGAAATGCCAGCTCTAACTGCAAACTCCATACTTTTAAAATAGTATCTTGAGCTTTGGTCAAGTCAATCATTCTTTAATCTGAGTAGGACAAGTGATAAATTAACATCTCCCATCAAACCATTCTAATAAATATTATCAGGAAAATCTTTACTTGTTTTGAATAAGTGGAAAGTCTAGAGCCTGATGTGTGTTTGTGTGTGTTAGTCTCTCAATCTTGTCTGACTCTTTGAGACCCCATGGACTGTAGCCTCCGTCCATGGAATTCTCTAGGCGAGAATACTGGAGTGGGTAGCCATTCTCTTCTCCAGGAGATCTTCCCGACCCAGGGATCAAACCCAGGTCTCCTGCATTGCAGGCAGATTCTTTACCATCTGAGTCAACAAGGAAGCCCCTAGAACCTGATGGTTGGGCTCAAATCCTGGCTCTGATACTTATCAGTTGTTTCACTCTGGGATAAGTTATCTAATAGTTTATACCTCACTTTTCCCATCTGTAACAGGAAGAAAAAACAGAACCTTTTACACAGTATGGTTGAAAGGGTTACACAAGTAGGTGTAAAGCTTTTATAATAGTTCCTGGCATAAGAAAAACATTCATTAGATCTTCTAGTCATTATTATTCTATGTCAAGTATCTATTAGTAAGACAAGTTACACAGTAATTAAACCAAGGATCATTAATGAATGTTCAGGACATGGTGATACCTACAATTATACCCTCAGTAAACTATGTAGTCAATAAAGAGAATGTTCTCTCTTCAACAAAGCAATCTGGGTTCTTGCAGGAGAGCAGAAACAAACTCTCAATTCTCTTCTGTGTCAACCCCATCTCACTGGAACCTTTAAAAGGTGATGACTGGCCAGGCTTGGTCAGGCCTCAAAAGGGAACTGAATATATTAGGGCTAGTACTAGAGAGGAGAACCATTTCACCTGCTTCCCCTTAGCCAGAGCACAATGGCAGCTTCTCACCTGGAATTCACAGGTAACTGAGGAAAATTAGGGGAACTCCAACACAGACAACTCCAGTGTAAAAGGGAGGTAATTCCCTCTCTGTAAGGCCCATTGTTACATTCTTTTACGTTTTCCTTCTCTCAGCAGCAAAAATATTAAGTAAGAATTATACTTTACCATTAACTCCCTCCTCAGATCTTCATTTTCAGATTGATTTAGCTGATTAAAAACATCCTCAATCAAGTGACTCCTTCTGACTATCAGATTAAAGGTGGGCAGTAAAGATAATGAAGACCCTTCTTGGCCCACAATGCCAGCCAACCTCATACAAGCTCGAAATTTCTTCTCCTGGGAAAAGAAAAACATTTCATTTCATTTCACCATTGACTCTAAGTAGAAATTTTCAAAGTGGAATAAACCAACTCAGTTTATTATAAGCACACGTCACAAACACTTAGGATAAGAGCTCTATATACTCCACTGACTGTATATACCACGTGACTATACAGTCCATGGAATTCTCCAGGCCAGAATACTGGAGTGAGTAGCCTTTCCCTTTTCCAGGGCATCTTCCCAACTCAGGGATTGAAGCCAGGTCTACCACATTGCAGGCGGATTCTTTACCAGCTGAGCCACAAGGGAAGCCCAAGAATTCTGGAGTTGGTAGACTATCCCTTCTCCAGTAGATCTTCCTGACCCAGAAACTGAACAAGGTCTCCTGCATTGCAGGCAGATTCTTTACCAACTGAGCTATCAGGGAAGCCTATATACCACTGAAGACAGGCTATATGTTCAGCATTTACCCCTGAGAGCAAAAGATACATGAGCCATAGGAAATGAAAAGCTTTGTGGGGTCAACTTGAGTGAGCAGGAACGTGACCAAATGCAGGCTCCTCTGGACCACTGTACCATGTAAACCAGTGGTCCTTAACCTTTCTGGTACCATGAACCAGTTTCATGGAAGACAATTTTTCCACAGACCGGGGGTGGGGGTGATGGCTCAGGCAGTAATGTGAGCGAGGGGAAATGCCAGGTAAAGCTTTCCTTGCTTGCTGGCTGCTCACCTGCTGTGCTGTGCAGCCCCATTCCTAACAGACCACAAGCCAGTATCTGCAGCCCGGGGGCTGAGGACCCCTGCTGTAAACACAAATATGAACACTTCAGTGACCAAGCTAAAGACCATCAGTCTTTAGCCTGCCTAAGGAGCTTGAAGCAGTAAGCTGAAATCTAATACTGTCATCAGGATGAGAAGTTCAGACGTTTAGAAGAGAAGCCAGCTGGAGGATGAGAGACCTCTCTAAAGATATCCTTTTCTAGGGGGAAAATTCAGACTGATTTTAGGGGACAGATAATCTAGGAAGTTAACATGGGAGAGACAGACAGACTCATAGACTGACATACAGACTGTCCATTTGGAACCAAATGACACTTTGGGATAACCTCTATGTCTTTTTGCAAAACAGAGAGAAAGCAAATGCCAGTTCTGTAAAATAATTACTGGAAACTTGTTTAAAACCAAGAGAGAAGAGAGTTGAATTAAAATAAAGTTCTTATATCTTTTTTCCTTCCAATATTCTTTTTTTAAATATTTCATCAATGATCTTACTTGGAACTCTTACATCAATTTCCTATTTTGTTTTATTACGGTAACTGTATTATGTAAAAGTATCTAGTTTTATGATACATATTTGAATATTATTCATGCATATACATATACAGGCGCATATACATATACAGATGCATATACAAGGGTAAAAGTTACACTTTTGAGCACTTTGCGCAAGGCATTGTTCTAAATGCTTTACCTATATTAACAAATTTAGCCCTTATAAAAAATGCAATGAGGTACATTTTCTGAGGCTTTCTCAATTGTTCAATTTTAAGTTCAAAACCACTTTGCTGGATATGCTGACAAAAAGAACCAAGTCAGTTGATGACAGTAAGTATGTGAAAAGGAAACACTTTTTACAAAAGTTTATTATGGCACAATCACAGAGTACTAGCCATTTATTTGTTGTGTCCGACTGTGGCTCAGTGGTAAAGAACCCGCCTGCCAATGCAAGAGACGTCAAAGATGCAGGTTCAATCCCTGGGTTGGGAAGATCCCCTGGAGTAGGAAATGGTGACTCACTCTAGTATTCTTGCCTGGAGAATCCCATGGACAGAGG
Source organism: Giraffa tippelskirchi (assembly GCF_054371585.1). NCBI lineage: Eukaryota > Metazoa > Chordata > Mammalia > Artiodactyla > Giraffidae > Giraffa > Giraffa tippelskirchi. Next base: position 74,546,803 of record NC_137275.1, on the reverse strand, counting down.
AGCCTGGTAGGTTACAATCCATAGGGTCACAAAGAGTCAGACATGACTGAAATGACTTAGCATACACAGTCATTTATTTGCGTCTGAATTTCAAGACTCCTCCATCACTTCTATTCCCACTACTATGTTTTCCCATTAGATTGGACCTTCCTACATATATTGCTAATCCCAATCAAGTCCACATCTGATCTGCCTCTCTGAGCACCATTCAGAAGACTACTGGCGCTTTTCTCAAGATACAAGCCCTATAACTAGGCCCAAGCTCTATCCTTTACTACTGAGGCCCTAATATGCCTCAAGGCCAACCCAACCTAAATTATGACAGTCTCTCTTGCCTTCTTTATTATAGTATAAGCTCCGTGAATGCTATGAACAATACTGGTTTCACTACTGGGTGGTTCCCTTATCACCCAGCTATTGTGCACTGAAAAAGATACTCATCATTTGATTTGCTAACAAAGACAAAGAAATAAGCATGCATACCTGCATTTTTAAATGTGAGTCTGCATACAGCAGTTTTATTTTTGACAGAATATTAAAGATAAATGGAAAATGACTGAATATGACAGGATCCTGGACATCTACTGCAATGTCCTAAAAATGGAAATGACAACAATTTTGATAAATGAAAAGACAGAGAAATCTTACACCTTACTTCTTAGCTTTAAACCCCTGATGGTTTCAGGTCTCAGTACTTACAGCCAGAGCAATCCAAAATGTTGGCCAGTGGTGCTAGGATATATAAAATTCTACGAAAATGTTTTATGTATCAATGAAAGGTACATAAACCTAGTATTTTCAGTGCTCATTTAATTTCACCATTAATTATGAACTCCAGACACTTTCCCAACAAGTCTGTTCTGCTCCTACCTTTACTCCTGAAATGTGAATTAGTTCACATGTATTTAGTAAATAGGGGAGTGATATAATATAGAAAACTGGTTAGCTCAGACCTGATTTTTGCCAGGCAAAGGATGATGTGCTAGTAGAATGAGACTCTTCAGAGAAAAGGAGAAAAAATAGATTAGCTGCTGAACTGGCAGCCAGAGCTCTTTAGCTTTATTTTAATAAAAAAGGAGTACTAACACCCGGGGAACCCTCACCAAAGTTACAGCCTTATCCTGTTGGCCCCTGGTGAGTCACCTGCCTCCTATGCCCACCTTAAGAGCAAAGCTCCACTCCCATCTGTTATCTCAGTACCACTGGTCCTCTAATTAGCCTATGGATAGATTTCTAACCTTAGGTTTTTATGCATTTTTTATCTTCTCATGGCACTCTCCATATGACCTGAGCTATCTCCCCAGGTAGCAGGCACTTTTCTGTCATACTTCTGGCTACAAAATTGCATAGGTTTTGAGGGGCCTGCCTTGTTTTTCCCATAAGCCCTGCTATTTCTATTGGGCAATTTTGCAGAGTGTAAGAATTTTTGGAAATTCGTACAAAGTTATAGCACAAGTGCCTATATTAACTTACCAATGATCAATACCCTCTTTAAATATGCCATACTTACTGAGTTCACTTTCCAGGAGGACCTTCTATATGCATCTACACAAAAATCAAGCCACTGTGTGAGTTCATTTATTTCAAAGATATTTTCAGGCAGTTGACATTTAGCCTGGTTTACCTTAAATAAAATATGACTTGTGAGAAAGTTTTATACATAAAGACAATTTTGCTTAATGGCTATAAATTAGATTACCAGAATAAATAGCAAGTTAAAGATACTTTAATGACCAGAATTTAGTTCTTTTTTTTTTAATAAATTTATTTATTTTAGTTGGGGGCTAATTACTTTACAATATTGTAATAGTTTTTGCCATACATTGACATGAATCCAATTACCCCATTGCCAAAGCCCTAAACTTTCAGGAGCATAAAGAATACCTATGATTTAATAGCAGAAATTGATGGTATGATGATAAACTTTTACTTACTTTTAATCCCTGGTTTGGGAATTAGATACCACGTGTTGTAACTAACCGTTCACATGCTGCAACTAAGATCCGATGCCACCAAATAAATAAATATTTAAAAATAAATAAATGAATGAAATTTATATAGAAGAGCCAAATGCCAAAAGTAGCCAAGATTCACTTTAAGAACAAGGTAGGAGTATTTCTCTTAAAAAAATATAAACAACACAGAACCACATAAAATGACTAACAGTGCAGAAGAGAGCCTGGAAATGAATCTCACACACAGAAACTTGTTTTATGAGAGTTCACATCACCTATCAGTGTAAAAAGGACAGGTTTCAGTTAAGTGGTGCTAGGTAATTGTTTTCATATGGAAAATAATGAAAATAAATTTTCAATTGGTTTAAACAGCAAACTGTGAAAGGCAAAGCTAACTGCAATACTCCCTTCAGATCTGGACAAGACTGACCTCTGCCCTGGGTCTCTTGATTTAAAGGTCTTTGCTCTGGCCTTTACAGCCAATCCCCTTCCCACAAGGGGTATGCTGGGTCAAGGGCTGTGTCTATGCAGCCCACACATTTCCATCTACACTGAGCTTGAGAACCCAAGATCTTCAGTTCTTTCCCAAATGGCTACAAGAGCCCCAGGACCTACACAGGCCTCTTCCTCCACTTGCTCTCTGGCGAGTGGAAGTCACAAGTGAGCACACCTCAACGCTCCAGCGCACCAGGGCTGCTGCACAAGGTGGGGACAGAACAGAGACAGGAGGTGAGAGGTGCACACATGGCCATGGGACACCCCTGGTGTGGGATAAAGCCAAGGTAGGAAAAGCAGGGCAGAGGCCCTGGGATGGGCCAGGGGGAGGGTTCATCGCCACCTCTGCTTTCAGTGCAGAACTCTGCAAGGAGCTGATATTTCTAAATTCAAATCTGGCCTCCCCTGACATTGTGCTTAGTCCCTTCAATTATGTCTGACTCTTTGCGACCCCATGGACTGCGGCCCACCAGGGTCCTCTGTCCATGGGGATTCTCTAGGCAAGAATACTGGAGTGGGTTGCCTGCCTTCCTCCAGGGGATCTTTCCAATCCAGGGATCGAAACCAGGTCTCCCACACTGCAGGCCGATTCTTTACCATCTGAGTCACCAGGGAAGCCCTCCCGTGTCATCAGGAAGGTTTATTTGTCAAGATGGGAGGATAGACTATACTTCATTTCATTCAACAGATTGTTAGCTAGCTTTCTAACCTTTTATACATTAGACATATGGTACAGGAGCCTCTGTTTGTATTCTCCCTCTGATCTCAGGTATCATCTCTGTTAGAAGACTATCTGGAGCAGCTCTCAGGGCTAAATTAGGCCCTCTGCTTACTTTGTAAAATCTCACAAATGCCTAAAATAATTACCATCTGGTCCCTTCCAAAAAGAAGCCCTGCTGATCCTTGATTAAGGTGGATAGTTTAAAACCCTGAAGTGAAAGAAAAGTTTAAAACAAAACAGATGGAGTAAAGATTATAAAGGAATGGATTGACAGCATCATCTACATTAAAATTAAGATTGTGGGTTCATCAAAAACCACCAAGACAAGCTGCAAACTGGGACTTGATATTTGCAACACATGTAACTGACAAAGGACTAGTATCCAAAATAAAAAGTACTTCTATAATCAATAGGAAAAAGTTGAACATGTTTAAATTGAGCAAAAGGACAAACATTTTACAGAAGAGGAAACAAGTACTGCAATTATAAAGATGAAAATATGCTCTAATGCATTAGAACCAGGGAAAAACAATTAAAATCATAATTTTCCATCATTTCAATGTGACTAAAAATATTTTCCAAATTTTAAAGTCAGACATGGGGCAACAGAATTCTGATTGTCTCCTGGAGAAGATTTAAACTGGTCCAACCACTTTAGAAGACTGTCACTACCAATAAAGAACAACATGGTTCAATTCTATCAATTCCAGAATTAGGGATGGAAACTAAAAACTAACACTTGGTACACAATACATATCTTTTACTGTACATATCTCTTAGTGGTGAACACTAAGAGATATGTACAAAAATGTTGACAGTAGTGTGTTTTCTCACAGAGAAACCACCTCCCCCTGCAAATAAAATTGCAAACAGTACATACTCCATAACAATCAATACTGGAATGGGAGGGGAATATGTATACCTATGGCTGATTCAAGTTGATGTTTGGCACAAACCAACACAATTCTGTAAAGCAATTATCCTTCAATTAAAAAATAAATAAATTTAAAATTAAAAAAAACAAAACAAAAATATGTTCTATCTTTAGAATATAAAATCCAACATGTCTTAGTTACATTAGAGTCTGACAGTATTTTGGGGTTTTATGACATGGAATTTTGTTTTATTATTATTTACTATACTCTCTACAGTGTTTTATCTTTTTCTGTTCGTATGTTTTGCTTGACAAATGCGAAGAAACACTCTTTTTTCTATTTGTTACACTAAAAGTTGAAAAGTATTTTAAAGTTTTCCTAGTAATTAAAATTTAAATTGGCTTTACTCTTTGTATACTTTTAGCTTTATGTTTTGAAGCTGATGCTCTTGTTTTGAAGTGTTTGGTTTCACAAAAGATAAATATTCATGGTAGTTCATAATTTAGCAATAAAACTAAAGTACATATAATTTTTGTCTGGATAAAAAAATATACTGGAATGGGTATTTATGGTAGAGACAGACTATAAACTCAGAAGTGAAAATAAGTGAAATACAGACAGATGTATTAATCTGGATGAATCTATAAAATGAAATACTATGTAAGCAGTGTATTCTATTCATATTAAAATTTGAAAACAGCAAAGTTAAACAGCCTAGTGTCTAAAGTTACATATAGCTATAAAACAATAAAGAAGTGTTAAGGGAACAAGTAACTGAAAATCCAGGATCCTGGTTGCCTTCAGGAGGTAAGAAAGTACAATCTGTGAGAGACACAGAGGCATTCCTAAAGTACTAGAAATGTTTTCTTTTTTAACATGGATGGTAGTTACACTGATGTCTGCTTTACTACTTGTCTTTAAACTGTACATAGATACTATACACACTCCTTTATATGCATGACTTCACAAAAAAACATTTTAAAAATAGCAGTATCAACTTCATGCTTTGTAAGAGTCTGCTTAAGATTCAAGCCAGGTGAAATCAAGGAAATTCTTATTGCAAAATAAAGATATATGGGTTTCTAAATCAGCACTTACCCTATACAGCTTTTTCAACATTTCTAGGAGAGCTTTAATGTGATAGTTATTCTCAGAACTTTCAGTCCAATAATGCAGTTGAGCAATGATGGCTCTTTTAAACATCTGGACCAGACTGATGAAAGCAGATTCTTTCAGAGATGCCCAGTATTCCTCTGAGGGATACAAAGGTAGAGAAATGTTACCATGTAATGTTTTTTGGATTCTTAACGGTAAAAAGTAGTCAATATTTTCTAAAGTAGTCAAAAAATTATTTTCTAAAAGTAGTCAATATTTTCTAAAACAGAGTATTTTCATATATATCATAGGTATCAATATAAAAACATATTTGTAATAAACTTCTCAGTAAATACAATTGCACTTGAAAGTTTAGATGTCCTCAAAGAAGTGAGTTTAAATGAAAGTTTAATGTCCTCAAAAAAAAAGTGCCTTAACAGTAACAAAACCACAAACTTGATCTAATTAATTTGTGTGTGTGGGGGGGAAGCTAGACAAAATCAATTAGTCTCATTTTTTGCCCCAGTGAAATAGCATACAGTATGAAAAACCAGATAAAGAACTATTCGTAATGATGACTCTTTTTTCACTCATAGCATGAGTTTTTAACTCTTAAAATCCATCCTTCAGCATTGTGAAAAAGAAAAATGCTTTAAACAACCGCTTCATCAATTACAATGTGACTTAAACACAAGAAAGGGCTTCCCTGAGCTGAATATGCTAATTGTTGTCGAAGACCTCAACAAAGTTTAACCAAGCCCTAGACCTAACTTCCAGTGTACTAGAAAACACAGGGAAAAGAGTAAACAATCAGACAAATCTAGATGTGAAACACTGTACAGAAAAACTGACCCAGGCTCTTCTTAAAAAAAAAATTCTGCAAAATACTTTCTGAGACAAGCACAGAAATCTAAACATGGCCTAGATATTATGTAATACGGTGGAATCATATCTAATCTTATTAGGTGTGATAACAAAGTCGTAGTAATACAGGATTCCATATCCTTACGAGATGTGCATGCAAATATTATGGGGAAATGTCTCCAATTTACATTCATATAGTTCAACAAAAATGAAACGTAATCTGTACATCAAGAGGGAGATGCTTACACAACATAACTGCTATTGACTCTCAGAGAGTATCTTGGATTCACTGTACTAGTCTTTCAATGTCTGGGTATGAAGTTTTTCTTAATGAAAAGTAGGGGGCAAAGGACATCATGACCAAGTCACACATGTATCATTAAAGATCACTAAAAAGTGACTAGAACAATCCATTTTGGATGACCACAGTAATGATTCTAGCATGTTTATATGCTAAGAATATAAACTAAAAAACACGAATATGTTTACAGTTATCCACCTAACTTTTGCTGTAACTTTGCTAGGCATATGTTTCCATTGAGAAGATTGTCATGTATTTTCAAGTGTAAACCATCAATCTTACCCAGAACCCCTGACATCTGGTCATTCATTTTACAAACAGCCTCTGCAAATGGAACCACCAGGCTCTCCCAGTTGTTACTATCATGCATCACAGGACATTCCGGGAGAAGGAAGAAAACTTCTAAAGCTTCTTTGTGTGGAGAATGAAATGGAAGATTTTTGAGCAGATTATCCTTGAGACATGAGGTTATCTGTGGTCAAAAAGGATCCAGGAAAAGACAAGTCAAACACAGCAGGAACTGGGTGCAGTTACTGTAATAAAATAAAGTGTGGAACCTGGATTTCATTCCACCATGAAATTAGAATGATCACTTCATCTTTCTAAAACCCATGTTTACAACTCATCTCATCTACCCTCCCAAATACCTAGGAGTTAAGTATTGGACAAGTATTTTCCCTATCCAGTTGTTGGCGTTTATGAAGGAGATCAAGAAGAAATCACCTGTACTAAATGCACAATGGACTGAGAATTAAAAGGCAGCCCCCTAATAATAAGTTCCATAGTCTTCCCTCCAGCTCCACTATCACACCTCATTTATTAAAGAAGAAGAATATGTCAGAATCTCCCAAAGTATAACAAAAATTAAAAAACAGAAACAAAAAGGAACTACAATGAAAATCAACATGGTTTCCTGTTATCTTCTCACAGAATCACCTGTCTCATTAAACTCTCTCCACCAAACTCTAGTTTCTCTCTCCCAATATTCTTACAATTTCCCCAATTCAGAATTCAAGTTGAAGAAAAATCTGAAGAAATTTGAAGAAAAAAATTGAAGAAAAATTCAAATGGAATTGTGAATTTTTATGTGTCATGTGGGCTGAGATAACAGTAATAATTTGCCTAACAGCCCACAAAGAAAATAAGCTAGTGTTTACAAGGTTCTTATTATTTGCCAGATATTATGCTAATTCACACATATAAAGTCATCTATTCTTATCATTTCTCTGTAAAATTGATATTATTATCCCCGATTTATAAATGAGAACTCTTCATGTCAGAGAAATTAACTTGCTCAGGGTCACAGAGCTAAGTGAGAATCTCTCCTGGTTCTTTCTGACTCCAAAGCTCAATCACTGAATTAGGTGATACTAGCAAACGGTATCTCTAGATGTACAAATTCTTATAACTATCTATTGCAAACATTATATTGGGCTCCCACTACTAGGTTCAGTCTTCAGAGTCATGCACACCTGATTACTACACTGTAACCCATTTCCATGCCTCCCTCTTCCTCTGTGCTCTTTATCATCCACACCCCCAAGCCTCCCAGCCCTTTAGAACCACTGCAAAACTCTAGAGCCAGTTACAGAGTTTCACATCTTAGGCCTTGGTGCACACCATCCTGAATGCCTGCTATGTCTTCCCCCTATAGAAACCCGGTACAGTCCCCCGCCCCCCTGGGCACCTTGTTTTGAGCACTCTAAATAGAACCAACCATTCACAGCCCTAAGTAATGACTGAATTCATTCACCCAAAAATGTTTATTATACACCCACTATGTCCTAAGCTAAGCAGTAGGGAAGACAGTGGAGTGTAAAACACATCCAGCCTTCACACTGACATCTGCAAAAAGGTATCTGTTCTCCCTTCGTGAACTAAGAGCCTCTAAGAATGGGGAGCATGTCTCTCTCATTCTGCATTAGGAATCTCACCACAGTGCCCCACTCATGGCAGTATTCAAATGTTTGTTGAATAAATGAAGGAAAGCCAAGTCTGTGAGTTCATATCACAGAAATGATAATCTCAAAATAGAAACATTATAGGTCTTTTGATCCAACTATCCTGTCTGAAACAACGGGAGGCTGCTCTGTGATTACGTTGCTTGCATTGTATGTGATACTGTTCTGGCACAACCAAGGTATATTAGCCTTAGTGATGAACTGGTCCAACCTCTTCCCTTCACAAACGCAGAAATGGTTTTCTATTTTTGGTGATCTTTCTACTAAGTGCTGCAGAATCCTGGATAAAGGTGCTTATTAAGGTATCCATTTTACCTCAGACTCCTAATTGGGCTGTGGTTCTGCCAAAGTTAACATAATTAAATTTCCCATCTTCCCTTGAGAGAGAAGAGTGTGTATGAGAGAGAACTTGCAGCTAAGATACAGAATGCGGGCTGTGACAAAACAAAGCAAGAGAGCAGGTGAGGGAGCTGAGCAGGAAGAGGATGAGCGGATATGGAAAGGGAAAGAGAATGAGAGCCACAGAAGCAGAAGGAAAGACCAAATTGGGGAAGGAGGGAAAAGCAAAGAGAGAAGTGAAGGGGATGGATGGAGAGAAAAGAACCAGAGACCTAGGAAGAAACAGATTGAGAGAAGAACACAGACAATACCACCCCTAGATCAATCAGTATAGTAGAACAGGGAAATAAATTAATAAAAGCTATATATTTGGAAAGGCTATATTAAAAAAGCAAGTATATTTGAAGCATCTCCAAGTGGGAAGCCTAAAGATAGTAATAACAGTGCTGAATCAAAGAAGCAACAATCCCAGAAGGAATAAGAACATGCTAGAATCTCTAGAAAAGGAAGAGCAATGTAACAAAACACAGAAGAAGAACCCACACAGCCCTTTGTGAGGGGGATAGTCACATTAGAAAAGGTGTTTTCATTTCTATACTTAAGTGTAAAATAATTGCAAATAATATGCTGCTCTTATTCTAGTGTAACAGTCTCAGCAAATATTTTAATCATTTTCCTAAAGCCAGAGTTGAAAACATTCCCTCTAGTGGAGTGTCTGTGCATATACGTGTAAACATGTGTGCATACAGATAAACTGTTTTGACTATCAGTAACCTATGTTCCTACTATATCATCTATTTCACCCTATGTGGGGAATCTCCTGAACACTATCGGAGTTTAACTTAATTTATATGAGCCACAGGGCTTCAGAAAATATATGAAAACAAGATATTTCTTCTGAAATTTTGAGTTCTTATAAAAATGTTTCAGTGTATTTTCTTTTTCCAAGTAACAATCTGAAGAATACCACCGTGTTAGTAATCCAGTCCTTTTGGGTTAATTCCTTAAAGGTGCTCCTTGCTGTATTTAGGTCCAAATGAATGGATATCATTTCTCCATCTATTCTGTAGAAGGAAGATAAATGAAAGATAGATGAGTAAGTAAATGAAAAAAGGTGCTTCAAAATTAAGTATTTTATTATTTATCCAGATGAAAAGTTTATTCTAAAGCTTGCTTCATTTTAATAAAATTATTTTTTCTCACCTTTACAATAACATATGATTGTTTCTAAAATGCCAAAAAATATCAAGTCTGCACTAACAATATATATGCTATCAGACTTTACATCAGATACTGCCTTACCTTAAATGAGTACTCAATAAATATTTATTTTCCAGTAGAGAAAAAAAAAAACAGCCAAAGATAAAAGGTAAAAGTTTTTCTTGTTTCCCAGTTTCATGAACCAGAAACAGGAACAAAAATAGGGGTTTCCAGGCAGTAAATTTGTAGTAATCCAATAGAAAATTACTAATGAAATGACTATCTTAACCCAAGAATTATACTAGACTGAATATATTATCCAAAAACAGACACATTCTTTGTGAAATAATATATTTAGTGTCTGAAAATAGACAAATTCTTTTAAATAAATATTATACCAATATTTAGGAAAAGAAGTACAAAATCTTTCTTTCATATACTTAAAAATTCAAAGAAAGCTAAGTATCCAGAAATAAAGAAACAAATAAATTAAGGTATGTCCTTTCCATGGAATACCTTGCAACCATTAAAATGATGTTATGGAAAAATATTGACTATTATAAAAATTGAATAAAACAGAAAGTGGATAAAACATTAAGTATAAAGAAATATAAAATACCATTTTTTGTAAAAGAACACATTTGCATAGAAAAAGTTATTCATACAAACTCTAGCTATTATGCATAAGTGCCGAATTTTCGCTGATTTTCATTTTTGTTGTTGTTTCGTGTCTTTTTTTTTTTTTACATTTTCTACAGCAAACATATATGTGCTTTTGTAGGGAAAAAGGTAATTTTTTAAATGAGATATTATTTTACCCTCAAACCATTTTCTTTATAATCTTTCACAGTTTTTTAAACGAGTCATAATTGACACATAACATTATACTCGTTTCAAGTGTGTGCAACATAATGCATTGATATATGTAGAGCATATATTGTGAAACAATCACTACACAGTTACAAATTTTTCCTTGTGATGAGAACTTTTAAGATCTATTCTCTTAAGTAAGTCAGTAAGGAAAGTCGCTCAGTCGTGTCCGACTCTTTGCGACCCCATGGACTATACAGTCCATGGAATTCTCCAGGCCAGAATCCTCTTCTCCAGGGGATCTTCCCAACCCAGGATCGAACCCAGGTCTCCCGCATTGCAGGTGGATTCTTTACTAGCTGAGCCACAATTCTCTTAGCCAACTTTCAAATATACAATATAGTATTATTAATATTAATCATAGTCACCACGCTATCTTTACAGAATGTTTTTAACAAAATTTTAAATGTATTATAATATATATTACCTTTCCCTTAAAAAACTTCCAGTCAGACACGCAGGAGATGAAAATATCTCTCTAATTTCCCTATATTAGGAATAAGATCGTGGTTAAAACAAATCAGAATATGTCTCCTTATAGCAAGAGGCATAATAATTGTCCTTCAAACTCCTCCTGCTATCTCTGAGTTATTTGAATACTGCCATGTGCATCTGAAAGTCTATTTCATTTGTGAAATCTCAAAATTTCAGAGGCAAACATGGAAATAAAAGATACATCCTCAGAGAAGCAATAGGGGAAGAAAAGAAGGCTTGACCAAGGGTCAGTATTTTCTTAAGACAAAAAAAACACTCCCAACATACCCAGCTTCCCAAGCCCTATTTATTTCTATTCTACTGAAGTGGAAACAAAACAGAGGGTGGGGGGTATGCTCAGTTCCATCTTAGAAGTAACTGCACAAACAGTTCTTGACCATTTGTGCTCTACAAGTCAAGATGCAGCTATTTGGTGTAACGACTTTCCAGAATTACAATGCCATACCCAAAGTGTCTCTAAAAGGAAATGCTTGTAAAAATGAGTACAATCTTTAACCAAAGTAGGAGTTCTATTATTTACAGCAAGGTTGCCTAACATGTTCAGCTGTAAGAGTTCAACAAACAAGAGACTCCAAAGTCAAGCAGGGTTGGGAAACTATAGACTATATTTCCTGCTCAGAGTCACAATGACACAAACATATCAAAGGCCGAGAGAAGTCCTGCAGTAAAGAGAGCTGCCCTCATGGAGCTTAAGTGCTAGTTGTGATGGTTAATTGTATGTATCAACTTGGCCACAGAATTGGTCAAACACCAATCTAGATGTTGCTGTAAAGGTATTTTTTTAGACAACATTAACATTCAAATCAGCAGAGTTTGAGTAAAGCAGATTACCCTCTAGAATGGGGGTGGGCCTTATCCAATCCGTTGTAAAGGTCTTAAGAGGAAGTGTTAAGGTCTCTTAAGGAAGAGGAAATTCTGCCTTCAGACTGCCTTGGGACTCTAGCTGTAATATCAATTCTTCCCTAGGTCTCCAGCCTGCAGTCTTGCCTCACAGATTTTGCACTTGCCACCCCCTACAACTGAGCGTGTGTGTGCTCAGTCACTCAGTCGTGTCTAACTCTTTGTGACCTCCCGGGCTATAGCCTGCCAGGCTCCTTGGTCCATACGATTTCCCAGGCAAGAATACTGGAATGGGTTACTCCTTAAAATCTCTCTCTACACACACACACCCTCTACTGGTCCTGTTTCTCTGAAGATCACCAAGTAGTAGACCACTGGGTGATGATTTAGTCACTAAGTCATGTCCAACTTTTGTGATCCCACGGACTGCAGTCCACCAGGTTCCACTGTCCATGGGATTTCCCCGGCAAGAACACTGGAGTGAGTTGCCACTTCCTTTTCCAAGGGATCTTACTGACCCAAGGATCAAACTCTCGTCTCCTAAATTGCAAGATCCTTTACTGCTGAGCCACTAGGGAAGCCAAACAGACCACTAATGGACCACAAAATCTTACATCTTTGTATTGTGCAAAATCAATTGGGAAAACACTGATTTAAAGAGCTATATGAGCAGACAGACACTTAGGTTGTACCTTTTTGTATTTTGCCATTGTTTAGTCCCCACATCAGCAATCCATCTCTTTACAGTGCCTTCATTCAAGGTAGGAATTTTCCTCCTTAGATTCACATAGGAATTCTGTAAACAAAATAGTAGAACACAGTAATTTAGATACAACAGAAATAGGTATTCAACTTTTAGGCACTTTCTAAGGATAGAGCATAATACTAAGTATGGATAATATCACTCTGGAAAGTCATAAAGATTCTACCAAGGAACAATTATTCATTTGTCTGGTTGCCAGTTTCTTGACCAAGGATGCCTAGATCCAAAGTAAACTTCTCTGAATGCCCCAACACTGAATGCTTTGTATGGGTATGATCAGATTAAACTGAACATCAGAGAGTTTGGGGAGATCCTGAAAGGACCAGGTACAGAAGTGGCAAGAACTCAATTTGCCTTGGTGAAGTAGGACGTGGAGATTATGGACTGATTATTCATAAGACTATGAACCTCGGGTCTTTATTAATACTGGCTGGCAAAGTCACTTCAAAATGTTAACCCATTAGCTTCTTAAAACCCTGACCAAAATACCATTTGCAAGGAGCCTCCTGAAGGGTAAGTAGAATCTAAGGAAATCACACTTATCTGACATACAGTATGGGAAAATCTGCCGATTCTTGTTGAGTAAAGATGCATGCAGTTTCGATAATAAAGGATCAATAACGTCTAGCCATTCCCCAACGTGAGCCTAGGAACCTGATGATTTTAGAATTCACCAAATCTAGATTCTGGAAATTTTTGTTTTACTTAAAATACTAAGTTATAAAACTTCTAGTCTCTAGTCTCCCAAGGCAATACAAATAACAACAAAAATAAACAAACTGTACCTAATCAGACTTACAAGCTTTTACACAGCAAAGGGAATCATAAAAATGGAAAAGACAACCTATGGAATGGGAGAAAATATCTGCAGGCAACGTGACTGACATGGGCTTAACCTCCAAAGTATACAAAGAGCTCAGTAACTCAACAATGAAAAAACAAACAACCAAATGGAAAAATGGGCTGAAGACCTTGATAGAAATTTCTCTAGTGAAGACATACAGATGGCCAGTAAGCACATGAAGACACTCCACATCACACATATTAGAGAAACACAAATCAAAACTACAATGAGGTACCACTTCACACTGGTCAGAATGGTCCCATTATTAAAAAGTCTACAAATAACAAATGCTGGAGAGGATGTGGAGAAAAGGGAACTGTCCTATACTACTGATAGGAAAGTAAGTTGGTGCAGCCACGATGGAAAACAGAATGGAGGACCCTCAGAAAACTAAAACTAGAATTACTATATGATCTGGCAATCCCACTGCTAGGGATATACCCACAAAAAACTGTAATTCAAAAAGATACATGTACCCCCATGTTCACAGTAGCATTTTTCACAATAGCTAGAACAAAGAAACAACCTAAACATCTGTCAACAGCAGAATGGATAAAAAAGATGTGACACATATATACAATGGAATATTACTCAGCCATAAAAACAACAAAAATAATGCCATTTGTAGCAACATGGAAGGCAACTAGAGATTATCATACTAAGTGAAGTAAATCAGGAAGAGTAAGTATCATATGATACCACTTATATGTGAAATCTAAAATATGGCAAAAATGAACCTACCTACAAAACAGAAACAGATTCACAGACATAGAAAATAGACTTGAGGTTGCTAAGGAGGAGGCCAAGAGAGAAAGAGGGATGGACTGGGAATCTGGGGTTAGTAAGACTCTTGAGGGTCCCTTGGACTGCAAGGAGATCTAACCAGTCCATCCTAAAGGAGATCAGTCCTGGGTGTTCACTGGAAGGACTGGTGTTGAAGCTGAAACTCCAATACTTTGGCCACCTCATGCGAAGAGCTGACTCATTGGAAAAGATCCTGATGCTGGGAAGGATTGGGGGCAGGAGGAGAAGGGGAAGACAGAGGATGAGATGGCTGGATGGCATCACCGACCCAATGGACATGAGTTTGGGTAAACTCCGGGAGTTGGTGATGGACAGGGAGGCCTGGCGTGCTGTGATTCATGGGGTCACAAAGAGTCGGACACGACTGAGCGATTGAACTGAACTGATACTGACCACATTTAACATGGATAAAAAACAAGGTCCTACTATATAACACAGGCAACTATATCCAATCTCCTGGGATAAACCACCATGGAAAAGAATATTAAAAGAATGTATATACATGTGAAACTGAAGTCACTCTGCTGTACAGCAGAGATTGGCACAATATTATAAATCAACTATACTTCAATTAAAAAAAAAAACTTCTAGAGATCTTTTTTACCTCTTTTTCCATCCACATCAAAATGCTTTGATTCCCTCCAGCAACCATTATTAACTCCTTTATTGAGGCGCCGCTTTCTGAAAGGAATTTACAAAAAATAAGAGCTTAGAAACTCATGTGATACAAACATATACACTCAAGTAACTTTAGATCCTTCTTAAACAGAGTCCTTTTATCTTTCTGACAGACAAAGACTCAGTACACTTCCCACTCACAAAGCAAAAATACGTATCTACTTCAAGGTGAAGTCTAGTTGGCAAACAGGTAATTCAGAAGGTTGACAACATGATATCAGTTTAATGTACATGGTTAATATAAATATTTTTGGTTTATAGTAGCATTTATGATTACTGTAAATGCTTATACATTCAACACAGTCAAACAAATACTTGATTAGTTAACTGTTCCCTGGTTTAATTTAGCACCTATTACTAAAAACCACATTCTAGGAACTTCCCTGGAAGTCCAGTCATTAGGACTCCATGATTCCACTGCAAGGAGCACGGGTTCTGAAGAATGTTAATAGTACTTCAAAGGTCTATGTAAGTGGTTATAAGAAATTAGATGTAAGATACAAACTGCTTAAGGAAATAACCCTATTGTTTATTTCCCCAGAAGAACTGAAAGAACTTTAGTACTTTAGGTCACCACTAAGCTTTGAGAAACACGTAACCCAAATGCTCCAAGGCACTTCTATAGTGAAACCCTTCAGAGTTAAGCCTCTGAAGTTACACAGTGCACACACAGTTCAAGTCCAGCCAAAACCGCTTATGGGCTAACCCCTCACTTTCCAAGTCTCTGTACCCTCCGGTAAAATAGGACTGAAAGTTCACATCTCCTGAAGCTGTTTAAGGACAGGTGAGATGACACAAGTTAAGTTTTAAGCACAGTTACACTGCCTGGCATATGTCAGCTGCTCATCATTCTGAGGGTTTTTTATGATCAGGAGTCAGTTTAGTCAGGTAAGAAAGCCAATCATCATGGGAATAATAGGTCCCTTGAAGACTGGAATCAGATGCTGCAAAGGCCTCTGAACCCATATAGTTTTTTTTAAGTTCTATCATTCTAAGTCCACATTAATCTTAACCTGAAGGGCTTAGAGAAAACTAATGGCTATTCTGACTTGATAAATTAGATAGGGTATGTTAAGTTATTTACACGCAAACATGAAATCAGTACAACCCCATTCACAGTCATACAGTTTTCTTGCTACATTACACACAGGAAAATCAGGTTTTCAATGAAGGCATTTATGCCAAATCCTGTGCTCCTACAGAATTTACCAGATTTGAGTTCTTCACTTGATGGCAATTTCATGGGACGTGGTATCAGCTGATTACATGTTTCACCGTTTCCCAGTTGTCCTTCTTTTCCAGAACCAAAAGAAAAGACCTTTCCAATATCAGAAACATAGGCAAGTGTGTGCTGCCTATTAAATAAAAGCACATACAGTCAATTCTTAATTCTCCACAATAATCAGAGTATGCAGCAATCTGGTAAAACTGCATTATATGCTACCCAGTGAGTGAAACTAGTTAACCAACTCCCAGTAGAAGAAATTAGCCATGTGGAAACTAAGAAATCACTAATGTGTAGCTGAGGTGATTTTGGAACCCCAAAGTCCACTGAAAGCCATGATGCTGCATCCTGGCAAAGGATGTTCCCTTGGTCAGAACAAGCACCACCTCTAGCATTCTACTCCTTTTTTTTAGGCCTTGGCTTGAGTCACCACCTCCTGGAAGCCATTTCTGAGCTCCTCCCCTCCCCATCCTAGAAGATGGAGTCAGGTGATCCTGAGCTCCAACTCTACTTCCCAAAGACCTTTAATTATGCTGATTTTCTTACCAATCTGATTAATGGCCTCTCCTATTATACATGTATAAGGAAAGAATTTGGCCTTGCTCAGAGCTCTGGCCTTTATTCTCACCTCTAGGGAGGCCATGTCTAACCTCTTAGAATTTCCCAAGTGATAGGAGTGTCTCTGTTATTCACGGCAGGCCCCTTGACCACACCTAATAGTTTATCAAAGTGGCTCATAGAGGCCCCTTCAGCTGTAGGTTAGCTGAACCTCTGGGCACATAGAGGCTGGAGTCTGAGTTCAATCACATGGGCAATAATTCAATCAGTCATGACTAAGCAATGAAAGTCTGGACTTCGGTGAGCTTCTCTGGTTGACAATATTCTTCAGTCATGTATCAGGCTGGGAGGAGGTAACACTATCCATGGCTCCAAGGGGAGTGGACATTAGAAGCTCCTCATTTGGACCTGTTCTAGACTCTGTCCTATGCAGCTCTTCCTTTAACTCTTTCTATTGATCATTTGTATCCTCCTCTTAAAATTGACCATCAGTATAATAGCTTTCAGTGAGCCTTGTGTCTTTCCAGTAAACTCTCCTGTGTTAGTAGCGGTGCTGCTCTGGTTTGCATTAAGACATGTCTAAGGTGACGATTCCTCCTGTAACACGTTACTCAGAGGAGTGTGTTATGAAAAATCCACAGTGGTGACAAAGTTTCTTTGGTTAATGCAGACAGAGTGAGGATATCAATGAATAATCCTTTCTAACTCATGTTTGTTCATTTTTTCCAAATAAATAATTTTTTAAAAGATAAAGTGCATTTGAATATTTACGAAGGTATTTCACTGAAGGACCAACAGAAAATAAGTATATTTACACATTTAAAAAATCAAATAAAATAAATATGTATACTAAAGATTTATTATGATTGTCTAACAATGTGAATTAAGCATTTTCACCTGTCTGAAAATGTTTGATAGTTTTATCTCAATCAAAGAAACTGAAGAGAAATTTTATTAAACTACCTATCTAAATTTATTATATTTATCTTATCAATTTTCACTGATACTTTACAACTTACCTTCCACATGCTATCTGGGTCACTCTATTTGCAACAAGCCCAGTTACCAAACAGGGTCTTAACTCATTCTGTGTTGAATTGTGACCGAGTTGCCCATACTTTCCATCACCAAAAGTAAACACCAGTCCACTCTAAAGAAAAGGAATTTCTTATCAGAACTTAGAGAAATATGACACAGAAGTAACACTCACTTCTGTGAAGTGTTAGTGAAGGCATCCGTGAAAAATCAATAAAATCACCATCAGAGCAAAGCCCCCCAATGATCAGGACAGTCATGCAAGGGGAAGCGGTCACCTTTCTTCCCCAGGAAACACCAGCTGCCCATATCTCCATGTTCTAGAGCTCTCTCCAATACAAAGTGCTCTTCTGGAACTGCAGTCAAAGAGACAAGGGTACACTAACCTTCATGAGCAGGACAGTGTGAGAGCCACCACAAGCAAGAAATTCAACTTTCTGATCATCCAGTGCTTCAATACAGGAAGGAGAATCTTTATCTACACAAGGAAAAGAAGAGTTCAAGTAACCAAAAGGAAACACTGAATTTCACACTGGAGTTCCATGCTACTGATAAAACACCCAGATTACTTCCTCTAGGCCCATCACAATAGCTTCCAACACACTCTGACAAGAAAGGCTCTGTGTTGGTAGATTTAGGTCTGAAAACAGAACAGGGGTGGTGGTCTAAGGGCCACACTTGGAGGTACTCACCTGTGAAGTGTCACTTTCACTTCCCAGAGCCCTTTCTTCTCTTTTTAAACCTGACTTGATTAGCTTTCGTTGCAGCATATCTGGTATTTCCAATTCCAGTCTAGCATTACCCTTCTAATGAACCTAAAGCTTCTTATTTTTCTTTCAAATTCTCTAGTGGAGAGAATTGCCTTACACTACCTCTTCTCTCTATCACGATCACTTCCTTGTCCCAGAGAGATTCAGCAAAAGTAAGTTCCATGGTCCTTTATTCCTTTTTCTCCTTTGAAATGACTTATGGGTTCTCATGAGTAACTAGCACGGGGACACGTGAGGCAGAAATGCAGTATCTGACCAGTAATCCCAGGTGGAATGTGTTTATTACCACAACTGATAAAGCATCAGAGTTTGCCACACCTGAAATCTCTAACTAGGGTTTTGGGGTCATCAGAAATATTGCCTTTTTCTCTGGGGAGGTAGCTCAGTTATTGCGAATTACATGTTTATGTGTGTGTACACGTATGTAATTAAACCC
Source organism: Giraffa tippelskirchi (assembly GCF_054371585.1). Lineage (NCBI taxonomy): Eukaryota > Metazoa > Chordata > Mammalia > Artiodactyla > Giraffidae > Giraffa > Giraffa tippelskirchi. The sequence goes on along the minus strand of NC_137275.1, from coordinate 74,527,679 downwards.
TTAAAGAACAAGATCAGAATAGGTGTTTCTAACTAGAATTTTACTATCCCTTTGCCACAACTGTATTAATAGATATTTAAGTGCACAGGTACCTTAAAGGTCACTTCATCCAAACTCATCACTTTACATAAAAAGAAAATGAGACACAGAGAAAAATGAAGGGACTTGGGTAGGCAAAATTACTTAACGTGGAAGTGGGAATCACAGCCCAGATATTCCGATCCCTAGTCCAATGCTCCTTCCCTTTTTCCCACTTGACCCGGACACCCATCTCAATTACAGCCGTGACCTGCACGCTGTATAGGTTGTTTAGATCGATTCTACACTGAACACAGAGAGATAACCAGGCAAATCAGTGCTAATGAAAGCAAAAATCTGAACCATTTTTGGTTCAGATTACATTCAGATTATATCCATCTCTTATATGTCAAATATATTTGTTTATAATATGAATTTGAAAATATATTTCCATACTGTAGGTGTGGCCCAGGCCCAGCTGTCCACAATCATTTCTTCCCCAAGAGTAAACATTTCCGGACATGGATAAGGCCATGCTGTGGGCTTCTCCTGCAGAAATCTGAACCAAGGGGACTCCTGAGAGGTTCTCCACAATCTCTGGTGTGGAAGTTGAGGCAAATGTTCTTCCAACTCCAAGCTGGCCATCTAAGTTCTGTCCCCAAGCAAAAAGCTCACCACCTTGACATAAACAGAGAAAATGCTGTCTTAGTTAAGTTTAAAATGCAGCAGACATCACCCTAGGACATTATACTCTATCCATACTACACCATTACAATCTCGTCCATTCAAACTGACAGGACTGCTCAGATCTCAAGACTCAGTCAGAAAAACTAGAAGAAACTTCTCTTCAGCAGTAAGAGTTACAGTTCCTTATCTCCTACCTCAAAGGGTAGTATTAAGAACTGGATGTCTGTGTTTGCCCAAAACTCCTATGCTGAAATCCTAACCTTCAGTGTGATGGTATTAGGAAGTGGCCTTTGGGGTGGTGACTAAAACTGGATGAGATCATGATAGGGGGAGCACTCATGAATGGGATTAATGCCCTTATAAAAGGGTCCCCAGAGAGCTCTCTTGTCCTTTCCACTTGTAAAAAGACTGGCCCTCACTAGACACCAAATCTGCTAAAAACCCTGAAGTGGACTTCAAATTTCTGCTGTTTAAATCACCTACTCTATTTTTATTACAGCAGCCCAAATAGACAAAGAATAAAGCTATTGGAATATATTATAATCAAATTCAAGAAATACTTATTTTTAAAAACTCACAGGATAGGCCTATGAAAGACAGAAATACTCTACTTTTGAAAAAACCTCAAACTACCTTTCTTTCTCTCCCTCTTCCACGTGCCCAAAGATGCTAAATAAATAATGTAAACATATATTTGAAATTGCAGCACAGTATCGTGAAAGAGTGAGCATCTTCTTCCATGAATTAAATATATGGAACACATTTTTATTTTATTTATCTATTTTAAAATATTTTATTGGAGTATAGTTGATTCACAATGTTTTATCAGTTTCAGTTGTACAGCAAAGTGAATACACATATTGGAACATATTTTTAAAGAAAAGTTCTTAGATGTTATCTAATAGAGATGACAGTACCTAATAGAGGCTGAAAAATATATCAGAAATTTAAATTTTAGTGAGTACTACTTTGCAAGATACTATGCAGGAACAGGTGAGAGGTAGAGATTTTCCTTCAAACCTAATTACCAAGTGCCTATCAGTCGGCAGGAAATACCAAAATGAGAAAGATGAGTAGTTCCCTTTCTTCCTTTCCCAACTTTCATTCTTCCTACATTGTATTGTGACTTACCAATAATAAACCCTGAACAATCTCCCCCCCCCAACATCCATACATCCTAGGCTTCTTGAAGGCACATATATCTGTTTCATCTTCACAACCTGAACATGTAGATACTCAAAATGAAAGTGTTGTTCATAAATGGATGAAGTCAAACAATCAGCTTTTCCAATACAAATTAACACTTAACCTTAACAGAGCCTTCAGTATAAGTCAAATACATGATCACTTACTTCTCTTGAATTCCAGCTTTCATTCTAAAAGTTTATATCTGTCCTATGTATTTAAAAAATTTCCTTGATCCTGAATTCTACTACTCCTTATCATCTGTCAGTCTTAATTAGGTCAAGTGGCTTCAGGAAATAATTCATATTCACTACTTCCCTTCCCTACCATTATGGCATCTGATAAGAAATAGTAAGTAATAAAGGGTTGGGGAGAATCCCTGAATTCAAAACGTAATGTTAAAACATGTCAGAGGCCAGCAAACTGGCCATAAAAGCAGACCCAAGGGATTCTGAGCTCCTATCATCGTAGCTGGAAGAACCCTAGGAAAAGAGAAGAAAGTTCTGGAAAAGGGTGGACCATTCCTAGTCCTGCTTTCAGAGAGGATGATTTTAATTATTTAGAATATTTTCATTGTTTCATATTTGAAAAACAGAAAACAGAACTGCAGAAATAAATCTCTAGGCCCAAGATGGCACCCAGGTGCCATGTCACCAAACCGAACTTTCACACTCTGAATGCTCAGCCTGACCAGAAACACAGTATATCCAGGCAGCCAATCCCCAAACACCAAGTTTACTCTGGGCTCTATACTTATTTCCTTGATCAGATACGCAACCACAGTCAATCATGCCCTGTTTCCATATTGAAGCTTCTGACACTCTACAAAACTGGCCCTTGCTCAAAATCCCTTGGGAAGAGTGTTCCATTGCTTATGAGATCCTATATGCTTTCAATCCATGGACTCTTTACCCTTAAATAAAGAACGTCAAACTCATTACCAAAATGCTTTAGTTTTTTCATTTGAGAGAATAAAATGTAGGAAAAGTAATTATGAAAACCGGAAGATTTTAAAGGTCCAAGAATTCTGATTTTGTATCTCCTTTAGTAGTGTTCTAGACCATACCACATTCAAAATATTTCAGTCCTATTACCAAGTGAAGCACATACATTCTCTTAGTTCTATATACACACACATCTACTCCCTCTTAAAAAAAACAATATTTAGAAAAGTACCTTTTGAGAGTGCAAGAGAATGATAATCTCCACATGTGATCTGAATTATATTTTTTTCTTGTAAAATGCACTGAAACCTGATGAAAGGAAATATATTTTATGTTGATCACAAATAAGTCACAACATTTAAGAATTATTAACCATATTTAATTAGGATTGAAGCTCAAAAAAGTTAACTTCACATTCAGCACATCTAAAATTATTATAATATTAACATGCTTTAATTAGTGGTTTAAAAGGAAAATAATGTTCATTCTAAAATTGTGGTAAGATGATTCTAAGACTCTTTTACAAACAATGATTTTATGATGCAGGAATAATACAAGATGAAAATAAGTTCTAATTCACAAGATCTACTAGGAAAAAGTCTCATAAATCATTCCATGATAATTCATTTTTCTCTGAGGTTGAAAACTACTTTTGGGTTAAATGAGTTAATGAGTATGTAAGTCCAGTTTGGGGATACGTGGACTAATCAATCATTTCCTTTAAGTGCCAAATCAACACATGTACATGCCCTGGGAGATACAAATTGATTTACAGTTCACTAGTCAGTTCAGAATTCATCATTTACTTAAGATACCACTATTTAAAGCAAGGATCATATAAAGTAACATTTTCCTACAAAAATTATGATTGCTTTTTGAGTGAAATTTAAATCATTTTTAATAAAAGGAAAAAAAACTTGCCTACCTTGCATTTTCTATGCTATACTTGTACTCAAATGGTTTTCCATCTGAGGATAGAACCAGCATGTGCTCTTCTCCTTGGTCCATGGAATGTATCTTCATTTTTTTTCCTAACTTAATGCACTCTGCAGAGCAAATCCAACACGAACTATCACTCTCACTGTGACCCACTACTATTATTCACTTAATTATAATGCACTTAAAACATCTGGAAAAAAATGTCAATTACACAACAGGACTTAACATGAACTTCTCTTCAAAGAAAATTCAAATACAGCAAGCAGACAAAATAGCAATGACTAGTGTCTTGACAGCAGATTTTTTTTTTTAATTTGGGAAACCATTGATTTATACTGTTTTAAATTGAATATATCATTTCAATTAAAATATCTAAGTAAATATTTGCTTTTAGATTCCCGTTTAATAAGTTCAAGGAGAGAAACTAAATTTGAAGTGCTAGGAATGAAAATGTCTGTAAGAAACTATAATTTAATTTTTGGAGAACATACTTCATTTTAAGAGTAAATGAGGAATTGGGTTTGGGGGACAATTTTTTAAAAGGATGCTATTAAAAGAAATGGTACTGTCAGTGCATATTTAGCACTTTCTCAAAGTTATAGATTTAAAACTGTCCACTAAACCCTTTACTTTTATCTCATTTAATTTGTTCACAAAAAGTAGGTAGATTTGGGACCTTGTTTCAGTTTTCAGTTCTAGTGAAATAAAATCTATTTATGCAAAAGATCAAAGCACAAACCACTTCATAATACAAATTCTAAAGAGAACCAAACCAGTCTGGTAATAAAGAATGGCCCAATAGACTAAAGCTTTTTCAGAGACTCAGCATTTCAAATCAGGTGAAAAAAGGAGGGTTTATTCAAAAATGGTGGGTTTATTCAAAAAAAGGTATTGGGACTCGGCTATTTTTTTTGGAGAAAAAAAAAAAATCAATCCTTATCCCCCCACCTCACTCCTTAAGTCAAAATAATTTCTAAGTGTATTAAAAATGTTAGGTTTAAAAGCAAAATCTTAAAATTAGTAAAAAGACGAGCACATTAAAAAAATTTTGGATGGAGAACAGCTTTCTAACATAACACAAAATTCGTAAGTCTCCTTAAATGAAAAGACTGATGAAGTACACTATAAAATAACATTAGCTAAACGGCAAGTCGGGTAAAATTTTACAACGTATATGACCGACAAACGGCTACTCTTACTCAATATACAAAAGCTCTTCCAAATAAACACAAAAAAGATAAACAACTCATCTTTTTTTTAAAAGCGAGGCAAAGATATCAATGAACTGGCAGTTCACACACCCAAAAACCTCAAATAATCTATAGAAAAAAGGTTCTCGACTTCGCTCAAGTTAAAAGCAAAACTAACAAAAGTAAAATATCATTTTCTTCACGCAACAGATGGGCAAACTTTTCAAAATTAAATGTGTGGTCCTTTACGCCCCCCCCCACCTGTAAAATCCGCAGTCAGGGTCACTAGAGCTAATCTCTACAGACATTACCGAAGTGCAACTGAAAGCCCTCTTTAAATTGCTTGCGCACGTGAAACATTATCACTGAGAACAAGAAAACCAAACAAGGTTCTCCAAAGACTCAAAATCGGAGCAGGTATGTTCTAAAAAGGATAAGTGAAAAACACACTTTGAATAGAAACCAAAGATAGAGGCGGACTGGCTGAGAGGCTGCCGGGAGACTCCCTCCATGAGGCGGCGGGCGGAGCGGACCTTGTGTTTCTCGCCACCGTCCGGCCCAAACCTCGAGCTCGGGAGGAACAAGGCTGGAGAACTCGGGGTTGCCAAACGCGAAAGCACCCCCGGCCAGGCGCGTTTCTACGGCCCCCGCGGACCGCTGCGCCGTCGGGTCCCCTCTCTGAGTCTCTCGCGGTTAAAGAAGGACCGCACACCCACAAGTCGGGCCGCTCTAGAGAGAAGCGCCCGTGCGGGCCCCGGCCCGGCCGCCCACCGCACTCACACCCCCAGTCCGCGGAGGGAAGGGCCGAGCGGGCGCTATGCGGCCTCACTCACTCGGCTTCCTGGCGCCGTCGCTCCCCGCCGGCAGCTGGTGGACTTCGACGCCCGCCCCGCCGCGCTCCAGCACCGCCAGGCGCCGGCGCGTGCAGCACATCTGGCGTGTCGCCTCGGGCCTCAGGGATAGCGCGCTGCGGAGCCCGGCGGCGCTGGGGAAAAGCCAGAGCTTCGCTCCCCAAGACTCCGCGGGCAGTGTCGCGGAGGGCCGGGACGCGGGGGGTCGGGACGCGGGGACCCGCTCGGGCACCGGGCGTGCGCCGCCCCGCGACCTCCTCCGTGGCCTCCCCTCCATCACCAATTTCTCGAGCTCCTCAGCCGCGTCTCAGCTGTCCGAACTTTCGAAGGATACAGAGCTGAGGCGAGGAAAAGAGACAGAGACGGCCAAAGCCTGAAAGCGCCCACTGCCCCCGGGCGTCGTGGTGCGGGGCGGCAACTAGCCGAACACACATCGACGTCTAGGAACGGCAGCCCCCCTACCCCGCCCCTGCCCAGACGCTGGGCTCCCGACGTGCTGTTTGGGGGCGGAGCCGGCAGTTTCTGAGAGAAACGAAACTGATTGTTGTTGTGTTTTTTTTTTTAAGGGAGCGGAATTCGAAAGAGAAAGGGAAACTCGATGATTTAAGACTGGCTTGGACGGTGGCCAGAGTAAACAAGGCGCTAGTCTGTGAAGAGGTGGGAGGCAGGGCTGAGAAGATATCTTCAGGCGGGCAGTGGCCACGTGAACTGGACCAGGTGGCCTTCGAAGAAATACTGCAAATTCCACTAGGAGGAGCCTTGACACAGGCGGACTTGCAGAATTTCCAGAAACTATTATAACAAGGAAAGCTGAAGTTTGCTAGGCATTCTGCTCCAGGCTTTGCCACAGCATCATGGTAAAGCTGAAGAGAGCTATCCTGTCCCACGGCCTACACAACGGTGACTGCAACCACTAATCTGCTGTTAATATATTTTTGCCTTTTCTAGAGTTTCTTACGAATGGAATCAGACTTGTGCAGTCTTTTGTGCCTGACTTTTTTCACTTAGCATAAGGTTTTAAGATTAAGCCTGTGGTGTTTCATCAGTAGTTCCCCCTTTGTTATTGTTGAATGGTATTATATGGATATACTACAATTTCTTTATCCATTTACCTACAGGCAGGCATTTTAATCCTTTCTGGCTTGCGGCTGCGATGAATAGAAGTGCTATGAATACTGTGAACAAGGCTTTGGATAAATGTGGATAAGTGTTTTCGTTTCTTTGGAATAAATAACTGAAAATGAAATTGCTGTGTCTTATGGCAGGTACATGAATATCGTTTGAAGAAACTACCATACTTTTCTAAAATGCTATACTATTTAGCATTTCCTCCAGCAGTTTGAGAAGTCCAGTCCCTCTGTATCCTTCCCAACATTTAGTACTGTCAGTCTTCTTAATGTTAGCAATTGCGGTAGTCTAAAATACCATCTTATTGCAGTTTTAATTTCCATTAAAACTTCCCTGGTGGCTCAGTGGTAGAGAAGCCGGCTGCCATTTCAGGAGACACCAGCTTGATCCCTTGACTGGGAAGATCCCCTGGAGAAGAAAATGGCAATCCACTCCAGTATTCTTACCTGGGAAATCCCATGGACAGAGGAGCCTGGTAGGTTAGAGTCCATGAGGTCACAAAAGAGTTGGACAGGACTGAGCAACTAAACAACAACGATTAATGATGGGAATTTTTTCAAGTGCTTATTAGTGCTGATCTCTGTCTCCTCTTTGGTGAAGTGTCTGCATCTTTTGCCTATTTACTGATTCCATTGCTTATCATCTAAGGTTTTTTTTTTTTTTTTTAATGTATAAGAGTTCTCTGTTACATATAAAGTTCTTTACCCGATATATGTTTTGAAATATTTTCTACCAGTCTGTGGCTTGCCTTTTAATTTTATTAAAAATGTCATTTTAACTAACATAATATTGTACATCAACTATACTTCAATAAAAGGAGGAAAGTTATGATAAAACTAAAACAAAAAATTAATAAAATTACATGAAAAATGTCATCTGAAGAGCTAAAGTTTTAATTTTGATGCAATTTATTCATTTTTTCTTTATCCATTCTTTTTGTTTTACCAACATTATTCATGCTTTTTTTTTTGGTCTTAAAAAATCTTTGCCTAACCCAAAATAGCAAAGATTTTCTCATACATTATCTTCTAGAAGTTTTACAGCTTCAGGTCTTTGATATACTTCAAATGAATTATTCTTTATGGTGTGAAATAAGGAAAGAGGTTCATTTTTTTTTCTTACCCGTTTCCACCTGTTCCAGTTTGCCTTTACTCATTGAATTGCCTCAGTGTCTCTGTCGAAACCGTTGACTATATGTGATTGGACTTATCTCTGGACTTTTTATTGTGTTCCATTGTGTATTTCTGTTTTTTACTCCAGTACCACACTGTGTTAATTACTATAGATGCTAACTGACTCAAAATCAGTTCACCTAAGTGTTTGACCATTGTCCTTCTTCAGTTGTTTAGTCTATTTTAAGTTCTTTGCATTTCCATAAATATTTTAGAATCACCTTACCAATTTCTACAAAACAGACTGCAAGGATTTAGCAATTACTCTAAATTAGATCAGTTTAGGAAGAACTGACCTGATGATAATATTGATTTTTCTGTCCATGAGCATCTCTCGGCATTAACTTAAAGCTTCTTAAACTGTTGCAACAATATTTTCAAGTTTTTGGTGAGCAGTCAAACATATTTTGTTAACTTTATCCTTATATATTTATTTTTTGATATTACAAGTTGTACTTAAAAAAAATTTCAGCGTTTTATTGTGAGTATATATGTGAAATACAAGTTGCTCAGTCGTGTCTGACTCTTTGCGACCCCATGGGCTATGCAGTCCATGGAATTCTCCAGACCAGAATACTGGAGTGGGTAGCCTTTCTCTTCTCCAGGGGATCTCCCCAACCCAGGAATTGAACCCAGGTCTCCCACGTTACAGGTAAATTCTTTACCAGCTGAGCCACAAGGGAAGCCCGTGAGTATATATAAATACATTTAACTTTTATATATTGCCTTGAACCATGACACCTTTCTATATTTACTTAATAAATAGTTCTAGTAGATTTTTTGTGTGGATGCCTTTGAATATCCTACAGATAACTATGTAATTGATAAATAAGATAGTTTTACTCTTTTCGAATCATTATGACTTTTCTTTTTTAAGTTTGGCCTGATGTATGGACTAGTACATCTAGTACAATGTTGAACAGAAGTGATGAGAGACATCTTGGACTTCTTCTCAATTTTAGTAGGAAAGCATTTCTTTCACCATTAATTATGAAGTAATCAGGTTGAGTAAGTTCCTAGTTTACCAAGAGTACTCATCTTGCATGAGTGAGTACTGAATTTGTCAACTTTTTTCTACCTTTACTGAGGTAATTACAAGATTTTTGTCTAATATGGTGAAAATAATGGATTTTCAAATGAATTTCTGAAGTAAGTCCAAATTGGTCACAATATTATATTTTACGTTTATTTTATGTTTTATGTGTTTAAACTTTGTAAAAGATTTTTGTATCTGTGATCATATGAGAGATACATGTAGGTTTCTTTTCCTGTAATGTCTTTATCTGGTTTTGGTATTAGAATAATGCTGGCAGAAGAGAATTAATTGGGAAGTGTTCCCTCTTCCTTTATTTTCTGAAAGAATATATAAAGAACTGGTACTATCTGTTCTTAAAATCTTTAGTACAGCTCACTCATTTGCATAGACAAAGTAATGTTGGAGTAGAAAGTCTTGAATAACAAAATCCAAAAGTCAGGTACTTAAGGATCTCTTCTGTACAATGTCACGAACCTCTGTCCATATTTCTTCAGGCACTCTGTCTATCAGGTCTAGTCCCTTAAATCTATTTCTCACTTCCACTGTATAATCGTAAGGGATTTGACTTAGGTCATACCTGGATGGTCTAGTGGTTTTCCCTACTTTCTTCAATTTAAGTCTGAATTTGGCAATAAGGAGTTCATGATCTGAGCCACAGCCAGCTCCTGGTCTTATTTTTGCTGACTGTATAGAGCATCTCCATCTTTGGCTGCAAAGAATATAATCAATCTGATTTTGGTATTGTGATGTCCATGTGTAAAGTTGTCTCTTGTGTTGTTGGAAGATGGTGTTTGCTGTGATGGTGCGATCTCTTGGCAAAACTCTATTAGCCTTTGCCCTGCTTCATTTTGTACTCCAAGGCCAAATTTGCCTGTTACTCCAGGTATCTCTTGATTTCCTACTTCTGCATTCCAGTCCCCTGTGAAGAAAAACACATCTTTTTTTGCTGTTAGTTCTAGAAGGTCTTGTAGGTCTTCACAGAACCGTTCAGCTTCCTCAGCATTAGTGGTTGGGGCATAGACTTGGATTACTGTGATGCTGAATGTTTTGCCTTGGAAATGAACAGAGATCATTCTGTCATTTTTGAGATTGCATCCAAGTAATGTATTTTGGACTCTTTTGTTGACTGTGATGGCTCCTCCATTTCTTCTAAGGGATTCTTGCCCACAGTAATAGATATAATGGTCATCGGAATTAAATTCATCCATTCCAGTCCATTTTAGTTCACTGATTCCTAAAATGTCGATGTTAACTCTTGCCATCTCCTGTTTGACCACTTCCAATTTACCATGATTCATGGACCTAACATTCCAGGTTCTTATGCAATATTGTTTTTTACAGCATCGTAATTTATTTCTATCACCAGTCACATCCACAAAAGGCATTGTTTTCACTTTGACTCCATCTCTTCATTCTTTCTGAAGTTATTTCTCCACACTTCTCTGGTAGCATATTGGGTACCTACCAACCTGGGGAGTTCATCTTTCAGTGTCATATCTTTTTGCCTCTTCATACTGTTCATGGGGTTCTCAAGGCAAGAATACTGAAGTGGTTTGCCATTGTACAGGAGGCAGTGATCAAGATTATCCCCAAGAAAAAGAAATGCAAAAAGGCAGAATGGTTGTCTGAGGAGGGCTTACAAATAGCTGAGAAAAGAAGAGAAGCAAAAGGCACAGGAGAAAAGGAACGATACACATTTGAATGCAGAGTTCCAAGGAACAGCAAGGAGAGATAAGAAAGCCTTCCTCACTGATCAGTGCAAAGAAATAAAGGAAAACAATAGAATGGGAAAGACTAGAGATCTCTTCAAGAAAATTAGAGATACCAAGGGAATATTTCATGCAAAGATGGGCACAATAAAGGACAGAAATGGTATGGACCTAACAGAAGCAGAAGATATTAAGAAGAAGTGGCAACAATACACAGAAGAACTGTACAAAAAAGATCTTCAAGACCCAGATAATCACCATGGTGTGATCACTCACTGAAAGCCAGACATCATGGACTGCGAAGTCAAGTCAGCCTTAGGAAGCATCACTACTAACAGAGCTAGTGGAGGTGATGGAATTCCAGTTGAGCTATTTCAAATCCTAAAAGATCATGCTGTGAAAGTGCTTCACTCAGTATGCCAGCAAATGTGGAAAACTCAGCAGTGGCCACAGGACTGGAAAAGGTCAGTTTTCATTCTAATCCCAAAGAAAGGCAATGCCAAAGAATATTCAAACTACAGCACAATTGCTCTCATCTCACATGCTAGCAAAGTAATGCTCAAAATTCTCCAAGTGAAGCTTCAACAGTACGTGAATCAAGTGCCTCCAGATGTTCAAGCTGCATATAGAAAAGTCAGAGGAACCAGAGTTTAAATTGCCAACATCCGCAAAAAAGCAAGAGAGTTCCAGAAGGACATCTGCTTTATTGACTATGCCAAAGCCTTTGATTGTGTGGATCACAACAAACTGTGGAAAATTGTTAAAGAGATGGGAATACCAGACCACTTTACCTGCCTCCTGAGAAATCTGTATGCACGTCAAGAAGCAACAGTTAGAACCAGACATGGAACAACAGACTAGTTCCAAATTGGGAAATAGTATGTCAAGGCTGTATACTGTCACCCTGCTTATTTAACTTATATGCAGAGTACATCATGTGAAATGCTGGGCTGGATGAAGCACAAGCTGGAATCAAGATTGCTGGAAGAAATAACAATAACCTCAGATATGCAGATGACACCACCCTTATGGCAGAAAGCGAAGAACTAAAGAGCCTCTTGATGAAAGTGAAAGAGGAGAGTGAAAAAGGTGGCTTAAAACTCAACATTCAGAAAACTAACATCATGGTACCTAGTCCCATCACTTTATGGTAAATGGATGGGGAAACAATGGAAACAGCGACAGACTTTCGTTTTGGGAGGCTCCAAAATCACTGCAGATGGTGACTGCAGCCATGAAATTAAAAGATGCTTGCTCTTTGGAAGAAAAGCTATGACCAACCTAGACAGCATGTTAAAAAGCAGAGACATTACTTTGCTGACAAAAGTCCATCTAGTCTAAGCTATGGTTTTTCCGGTAGTCATGTATGGATGTGAGAGTTGGACCATAAAGAAAGCTGAGCGCCAAAGAATTGATGCTTTTGAAGTGTGGTGTTGGAGGACTCTTGAGAGCCCCCTGGACTGCAAGGAAATCAAACCAGTCAATCTTAAAGGAAATCAGTCCTGAATATTCATTGGAAGGACTGATGCTGATGCTGAAACTCCAATACTTGGGCCACCTGATGTGAAGAACAGACTCATTGGAAAAGACCCTGATGCTGGGAAAGATTGAAGGCAAGAGGAGAAGGAAACAACAGAGAATGAGGTGGTTAGATGGCATCACCAACTCAGTGGACATGAGTTTGAGCAAGCTCCAGGAGTTGGTAATGGACAGGGAAGCCCGGCGTGCTGCAGTCCATGGGGTCGCAAAGAGTCAGACACGACTAAGCAACTGAACTGAACTACGGATCTCTAAGATTTAGAAGTTACTTTTTCCCTTAAAATTCCGATAGTATACATCTGGGCCTTCATTCCATTTATTGTAGAAACCAGATATATCCAAAATAACTATGAGGATTTGCTGGGGCCTTACATTTCTACTAACTACCTCACAATCTAGGGTGTTTGGTTAAATCTCTGTGTCTGCTCTGTCTGTCCTCAGATTTCGGACCTCCTTCCACATCAGCACCTATTGTGGACGTCACCCCATAGTTTCCTTCTCCACAGTACCACTGACACAAGGCTTCTGTGTATGGTTTGGGATGACCATAGGCATTTATAGAATAGCTTACAGTTTTAAACTTAATATGAGATAGAAATGGCTCACAAAATTCATTTCCAACATGCTTATATCTCTCCTTTAATTCATTCTATAGCTATGATGCTGAAACATATTTCATGTTCTTCATTTTTTTCCAACTGTAATTAGACAGGAGTTCCTGGTTGGGCTCAGCCTTTAACCAAAATAATGTTATTTTCAATTAGAATGATTCTTAGGACACAGCACTGAACACAAGCCATTATTCAGTAAATTAACATTTACATTAACATTTAGATTTTTCAAAAAGATTATTTGGCTAAAATCAAAACTCTGGAGACATTCCAGAATAGGAAAAAATAAATATATCCATATATATGCATGCCTCAAAACATGGTGAATCCAATTACAGCTTTATTTTTTCAAACTTCTTATTTGCAGATTGTTTATTAGATGTACAATATTTTTAGAGTATCTTTTAGCTTTTAATATTCAGTATATTTTAAAATGATTATTATTCAGGAAAAAGTTCAGTAAAAGGCAATCATTCTCATAGCAAATTAAAGGAACAGGAAATAAATTCTGGTTTATCAACAATATTATCCTTGACTCATCATGTCATTGTTTATCCCAGCATTTGTCAACTAATTCTATCTAAAATCCATCAACCTTTGTACTAATCAGACCTAAAGAAGAAACTGTACTTCTCTACTAAAGAACAGAAGGATCATAGGGTGAGAGGACCCTATGAGATGTGAGCCTCTCAGAGGTCACTATCACGCTGTGACTGTGGATGAGATAAATCCTTTGTTGCTGTTTATGGCTATTTGAAGCGCTTCCTTCATTTTTTCCATTGTAGAATATTTAGGGAGGTCCAGAATATTATGACATGTCAGTGATCTTGGGAAATCTCTTTCACTGGATGTCTCAGGACAGCGAAACCGGATTCCTGTTTTCTGTATGCCTTTTACATGCAGTCTATCATTTCCTGTAAGAAACACTAAAAAGAAATAAACTTCAGTTAAGATAGTTCACAGAAAGAACAAAACTTAAAATGGAAAGGAAGAAATTAAACACTTCATTCAAAAATATTTATCGGGTCCCCTTGTGCAAAGAGAACTACATGGGACCATGTGGGGTTAAGAAAAATCATGACATTTGGTCTTTGTCTTTGGTGAGTTCACGATCTAGTTCGGGGGAAATTACATATGTGAAAAGATAACAGCAAGATACAAGGAGTTTAGTTTAGCTCAACTAAGAAGTATGATGTAAAGAGATAATGAAGGCACTGAGCCTCAAGGCAGGGAGAGAGGCGCCACGTTAGGGTGACAGGGAAGCTTCAGGTAGAAAGAAAAAAACCAGAGATAGAAGATATATGTGAACTCACTGAATGTACAGCCAACAGAATCCCTGGACTGAAGCAAAAGTTTCCCATTAAGAAAGAAGATTGGAAAGGTAGTTTGGGATTGTAGAGAAGTAGTTAAGTTTGTGGAAAAGTTGTCCTCAAACATCCTCAGTAGCAACAAAAATAGCAAGAAAGATGTGTTCGCATCTCAAGAAGAACTAAGAAATGGGATGAAAAATAAGAGAATAAGGCATTAAGTCTGACCTATGGAAAGCCAGGGTTCCCACCAAGAGAGGTTCTTATATCTTGGTGGGCTTGAACATGGGCTTTGAATTAGCCTGCTGGGTTCAAATTCTCATTCTGAAACTAACCAACTGTCTGAACATAGGCAAGCTACTAAATGATGCAAGCCTCTTTTTCCTCATATCTGAAGTGGGGGAAAATAAAAGTACCTGCTTTGTAAGGCTGCTATTAGGATAAAGGGAAGTAATAGTTATAAAGTAATCAGGACAGTGCCTGGTATAGAGTAAGTACAATGTAATAACACAACACAATATAAATGTTGTTATTATTATCATCATCAGTGGTCACTGGTACTAATAATCATTAATAGTATTTGAGACAGTTGACATTGCCCTAATTCCATAGGACTTTAGATAATGCTGCCATTGTGGCTCAGATGGTAAAGCATCTGCCTACAATGCAGGAGACCTGGGTTCAATCCCTGGGTTCAATCCCTGGGTCGGGAAGATCTCCTGGAGAAGGAAATGGCAACCCACTCCAGTATTCTTGCTTGGAAAATCCCATGGACGGAGAAGCCTGGTAGGCTACAGTCCATGGGGTCACAAAGAGTCGGACACGACTGAACGACTTCCCTTTCACTTTCACTTTAGATAGTTAAATAAATGTAGGAATGTGAGATAAAAGGCTCAATTAGGAGCCAACTAAAGTGAAGAGAGGAGACACAAACTGGGTCAGTGTAGACAAGGTAGTAAAATAACAATATCTTTATTACTATCATTTTTTAAAAATGGAAAACAGGCTTAAGTAAGAAAAAGAACACTGGTCTAGAAGGTAGGGGACCTACATTCTAACCCTTGCTTTGCCATTAACATTTGCGATACACTATTAATGACTTTATCTCAAATAAGTTATTTTAAAAGATATGTAATTATAGATTTATCTATTTCTGCAATACTTACAGAGGAATTTTCTCTTTTCATCCAAAGTTAATTTATGGAACGCTTTCCAAAACATCAGTATAGTAGGATGTGACTCATGGTATCCTTGCTCATAAACAGAATTCTTGAAAAAAAAGGAGAAATTGGGTTTTTAGGGGTAATTTTTGTTTGGAAGAATTGGGGGCACTTTAGTTATTACCTACCTTTTCAAATTGTTTCCAGTCATAGTCAGTAGTTCCAATTATTGCTGTCATTAGTTCTTCAGGCTTGAAATGTTTAAGTATCTCTTTGTCAAAAAGTTTATAAAATCCTCTCTGAAATTCCTCATAAACTGCCTTTACAGAGGTGTTGAAAATATAATCAACACACTTAGAAACATAGTCTTTCCTGAAGGAAGCAAAAAAAAAAAGGCCAATAATATACTTAACCAGTGACTAAACTATTCTCTACTTTGCCTTTTCATCATTTCTATTAAGAAAGAAAAGTTACATCTGCAGAGCACACAACGCTATATGACACAGGGCTATGAAAATATCTTGTCAGCTAGAAGAAGAAAATGTGGAGAATATGCAGAAGGATGAAGGCTTTGTTTTGCTCCCATTGCCCCAGCTACATTCAGGATGATATTTTAAAAACACCAATCTGAATATGTCATTCTCCTGCTTAAAATCTTTAAAAGACTTCTCATTGCCTTTAGCGTAAATTTCAAACCTCTTTAGCAGGATTAAAAAGGCCTCCATGGGTGAAGGGGGTCAAAAACAATGGCCTCCATGATGTGACCCTTGCCTGACTCAGCAGCCTCTTCCCACTGCTGTTTGAACCTCTGGCCGTGCTGACCTTCAGCTCACTGGCCTCACTGTCTCCCTTACAGTTAGGCCACAGCAGGCAGGGCTTCCTTTTCACTTGGCAACTTCCGTCACTCATCAGAATTCAAAATGAACATGACTTTCTCAGGGTTGGTCCTCTGTTCCTCTCTCTCTCCCCTCTCACAACACATCACTGTGTGTAAATTATGTCTGCAGAGATTGTCTTCTCCAATTTGTGATGAATTTCCTGAGAGCAGGTGTGCTACTGGAGATATTTCCACTAGCTATCACCCTAAAACATGCTAATCTCCTACCCTTTGAGCATCCCTCAAGGACCATCATGTCTGAATCAACCTCCTCTGTCCTCCCTTGTAACCAGTGGTGTGCTGGTAAATGTTCTACAACCAGCTTTCTTAAAAGGAGAGGGTAAAAGATGGAACCCTCATTTGCAGCATTTGCCAATTTCTGTGGTTTAACTATTTCCACCATGGCTGATTTCAAGCTACAAATGTTTTTAATGCTTTTGATAATAAACCTTCAACATTTTTGAAAATTTAACAATCAGCTCTCACAAGCTCCAGCATACCATTACCTGTCACACTCTAGTTTCTTGATTGGTTTTCATTTTCTTCAGAGTGTTCATCCTTATCTGACTTTCTATTACATAATAATTTATTGACTTTCTGCTCCACTGTAATTTCTGATCCAGATTTTGCATCTTTTTTTACTGCCATATCTCTGACACCTAGAACAGGGTCTAGTATAGAGTAGGGGCTCAAAAAATAATTGTTAAATGAATAGTGAAAAGTGTTGCAAAGTAAATATTTAATCTTGACTCCTTTCATCCCTTCTTTCCCCTGTAACCTTTTATCTTTTGAAAAAGATCAGAAGCTAAAATGATCATCTGGAAAGCCTGGGTAGCTCAGACGGTAAAGAATCTGCCTGAAATGCAGGAGACCTGGGTTCAGTCCCTGGGTTGGGAAGATCACTTGGAGGAAGGTATGGCAACCCACTCCAGTATTCTTGCTTGAAGAGTCCCCCTGGACAGAGGAGACTAGTGGGCTACAGTCCATGGGATCGCAAAGAGTCAGACACAACTGAGCGACTGAGCACAGCAAAAGACAAAATATATTTATAAAGCATAGTGATATAAACATTTTATGTGTATTCAAAACAGATGTGTGAGGTCTCAAAACTTACTTGTTGCTTTGGTCTACAAATACAGAAATCCCATTTGGAATTAAATCAACATCATTTTGGTCCCAGGATATCTGTAACCAAAATACATTCAGGTACCAAACATGAAAGAAAGTCTGAATAATCAACCACAAGACCATTATTGCTAGTACATTCTTCCCTATAAAACTTTAAATAACTAGGCATTAAATAATTATTTAAATAGTTCAATCATCTAAATATATATATAAATAAAAACATACCCTAGTATATGCTATATATTGCTTTATGCATATATCATTCCATTTAATTTTTTACAGTGTTCACATTGAATAATCACTATCTTTTCACTTTGAGAGTATATAGACATAAAGCTATATGGAGAAGGAAATGGCAACCCACTCTAGTACTCTTGCCTGGAGAATCCCAGGGACGGGGGAGCCTGGTGGGCTGCCGTCTATGGGGTCGCACAGAGTCGGACACGACTGACGCGACTTAGCAGACATAAAGCATCAAATGAGGGGCAAGTGGGGGAAAAGTCTTACAGTACAGAAGTATAATGCCCTTCAAAATACACATCCAATATATAAGATATATAATAAAAAATATTTTTAAAAATATTAAATATAAACTATAATCTGATTTTCATTAGTACTCACAGAAAAACGTATGCCAAGTTCTTCTTTAATGTCATTAGCATCATCATTTAGAACTTCTTGCAAACACCTAATGAAAATTTTGGTTTAAAATATATGTATTATTCTTGTACAACTTCAAAAGAAATAAATGGTCAATGGAAAAAATGTGAACAATATAAAAATTTATAAAGTGTATTAAAAGTCATGTAAATTGTCTTCTTCTCCACCTTCCCATTCCCTCTTCCTAGAGTTAACCTTTATAAGTTTGATTGGTCAGATTACTGCCTAACATGTAGACACTGCTGAATCTTGGTGGAAATTATAAGAAGGAGCCCCTTCCTCTAAACCAGCCCTTCCCCTGAACCAGGCCTTATTTTGTCTCCCAGGGGACATTTGGAAAAATCTGGAGACATCTTTGGTTGTCACAATTAAAGGGAGTGTTATGATTAAAGGGGGTCCCTTGGACTGCAAGATCAAACCAGTCAATCCTAAAGGAAATCAGTCCTAAATATTAATTGGAAGAATTGATGCTGAAGCTGAAACTCCAATACTTTGGCCATCTGATGCAAAGAACTGACTCACTGGAAAAGATCCTGATGCTGGGAAAGATTGAAGGCAGGAAGAGAAGGGGACGACAGAGGATGAGCTGGCTGGATGGCATTACTGACTCGATGGACATGAGTTTGAGCAAGCTTCCCTGATAATTCAGTTGGTAAAGAGTCTGCCTGCAATGCAGGAGACCCTGATTTGATTCCTGGGTTAGGAAGATCCGCTGGAGAAGAGATAGGCTACCCACTCCAGTATTCTTGGGTTTCCCTTGTGGCTCAGCTGGTGAAAAGAATCCACCTGCAATGCAGGAGACCTGGATTCGATCCCTGGGTTGAGAAGATCCCCTGGAGAAGAGAAAGGCTACCCACTCCAGTATTCTGGCCTGGAGAATTCCATGGACTGTAAAATCCTTGGGGTCGCAAAGAGTCTGACACGACGGAACGACTTTCACTTAGTACTGGCATCTAGTGGGTAGCAGCCCCGTATGCTGCTAGGCATCTCTACAATGTCCAGGTCAGTCTTCCACAACAAAGAATCATCTAGCCCAAAATGTCTGTACTGCCAAGGTCGAAAACCCTGCTCTATACTGTCAGAGTATATGGTATAAATCTAGCCAGTGTTTTCTTTCACTAACAGTACACAAGAAGAGACTCTTTTTCTTCCATCTGTTGCCAACTCTATGTTGTATGAAAAACTTTTTAACAGTTGTCAATCTGTAAGCAGAAAAATTATATCTCATTTTCATCTGCATTTTCCCGATTACTAGTAAGGTTGAGCATATTTTTTGAGTTTATATATATATCTATATAGTCATATTAATATTATACAAAGATATTAATCCATTGTCTATCATGTGTTGCCAGTTTTTTCCTTACAGAATATAGTTGGCCTTTTAACCCAGAACAAGTATTTTTCGATCCTTAAAAAATAAAGCCCATGGGCTTCCCTGCTGGCTCAGTGGTAAAGAATCTGCCTACAAATGCAGGAGACACAGGTTCAATCCCTGATCCGGGAAGATCCCACATGCTGCAGAGCAACTATGCCCGTGCGCCACAACTATTGAGCCTGTGCTCTAGAGTCTGGGAGCCGCAACTGCTGACGCATGTGCTGCAGCTACTGAAGCCTACATGCCCTAGAGCCTGTGCTCTGCAACAAGAGAAGCCACCACAATGAGAAGCTCAAGTACCACAACTAGAATAGCCCCCGATTCGCTGCATCTAGAGAAAGCCTGCCCAGCAATGAAGACCTAGCATAGCCAAAAAATAAATAAATAAATAAAAATTAAAAACCAAAGTTTGTGACATGCTGATTTATTGAAATAAGTGAAATATGACTAAATAGGGTTTATTTAAAATCAATATAGCATGCATGATTCTCATTACAAATATCATGTACTATCCAAAGCAACTATTTCCATCTGTATAAATTCAAGAGACTAGGTCACAGCTGTGTTTATTGTGCCATTGCTAATTAGAGGAGCATTTGGCTTTTTTCCACTTCTGAAGGTTTACTTGATTATAAGTCATACTAAAATTCAAATTCATCTAAAGAGCATGCACATTTATTGAAACTAAAGACCTTATCTGTGTGTCTCTGTGTGTATCTATGTGTCTGTAACATTATTTGTGTCTAAACAACTGAGACTGACTAGATACACAATCCTAAAAAAAAATTATATTTACTTACTTTCCAAAAGAAGGACTGAGTTCTTTTAAATCTTCCAATGATGGCTGCTGGTCCATAAGTTTCTTAAACAGAGCCAGTGGGAAAGGGAGGTAGACAACATTAAAATTATATAGGGAGAGTCCACACAGCATCCCAAAGAGGAAATATGTCTTCTTCTCAAACTTAGGCTAGAGAAGAAAAAAAAATCCTTTATGTATTATAAATAATCAATAATCCAAAAAGATAATTAGATTATGTATTATAAATAATCAATAATCCAAAAAGATAATTAGATTAGTAAAAAAAAGTTTGGTTCCTTTTCCTAAGAGTCAGAAACTAGAAACAAAATGAGATTCAGGAAAATAAAAATTTGATGTTCCTACCTAGGTTATAATACAATATAAAATTCTTCTGTAAGTTAAAATATAAATTTTAACAGTTCAGAATATTAAACAAATGAATTTGCTTTTTGTTACTGATAGCATATCTGGAATATGAAAAAACATGCTCAGTGAACCTTAAAAACAAAGGTTTCACTATTGAATTTTACAGTCTTTGTCTTCAAATTCACGTAGAAAAATGACACCAGGAAGGAAGGGTGTACTTTATCTATGCCTGCAGCAGGCATTACATGCCAGGAGTGTGTCAGAGGAGTGCTGGTCCCTTCAGCAATGCAGCCCTCAACCCAGGAGTGCTTACAGGGACAAGCATATGGGTCAGGGAAGGTGACTGATGCTGTTGACTATGAAGGTCTGTGGAAGGAAGGAGAGAGTCCTGATGAAATTGGCTTCACTCTTCTCTGCACTGTGTGGTCCTGGATGAAGTAAACACTGGCTACATCTGGCCAGGTCATCACTGCAGCCCAACTGACAGGTCACTATTCCAAGACATCAACTCCAGTGCCAGCTTTGCTGTTAGCTGATCACTGACTTTAGGCCTCCCATATAATAATCTGTGCTTTAATCTACTTGCTCTATTTACCTCCTAGTGTAATTGCCTGGGATAAATGTTAAAAATGCATTTGAATTTTGAAAATGAGTTAAAAGTTCAATACAAGTACTCTCCAAAGGTGACCTCTTCTAATCTAATCAGTCTTATTTCCTGTATTTGTAGAGAGTCCCCTGATTCTAGTGGATTTTGTCTCTTTGTTTTCTATCCAGCAGTATAGTATTCAGTAATGCTTAAGGGTAAGCACTGGGGGCTTTGGGATCAGAGTCTTAAATTTGTATCCTCACTTGGTCACTTGCAAGTTGAATATCCATTCAGTTCGCTTCAATTCAGTTGCTCAGTCGTGTCTGACTCTTTGCGACCCCATGGACTGCAGCATGTAAAGACACCCTGTCTATCACTAACTCCCGGAGTTCACTCAAACTCATGTCCATTGAGTTGATGATCCCATCCAACCATCTCATCCTCTATCGTCCCCTTCCCCTCCTGCCTTCACTCTTTCCCAACATCAGGGTCTTTTCAAATGAGACAGTTTTTCATATCAGGTGGCCAAAGTATTGGAGTTTCAGCTTCAATATCAGTCATTCCAATGAATATTCAGGACTGATTTCCTTTAGGATGGACTGGTTGGATCTCCTTGCAGTCCGAGAGACTGTCAAGAGTCTTTTCCAGCACCACAGTTCAAAAGCATCAATTCCTTAGTGCTCAGCTTTCATTATAGTCCAACTCTCACATCCATACATGACTACTGGAAAAACCATAGCCTTGACTAGATGGACCTTTGTTGGAAAAGTAATGTGTCTGCATTTTAAGATGCTGTCTAGATTGGTCATTAATTTCCTTCCAAGGAGCAAGTGTCTTTTAATTCCATGGCTGCAGTCACCATCTGCAGTGATTTTGAAGCCCAAAAAAATAAAACTTGTCACTGTTTCCCCATCTATTTGCCATGAAGTGATGGGACCAGATGCCATGATCTTAGTTTTCTGAATGTTGAGTTTTAAGCCATCTTTTTCACTCTCCTCTCTCACTTTCATCAAGAGGCTCTTTAGTTCTTCTTTACTTTCTGCCATAAGGGTGGTGTTATCTGCATATCTGAGGTTATTGATATTTCTCACAGCAATCTTGATTCCAGCTTGTGCTTCCTCCAGCCCAGCGTTTCTCATGATATACTCTGCATATAAGTTAAATAAGCAGGGTGACAATATACAGCCTTGATGTACTCCTTTCTTTATTTGGAACCCGTCTGTTGTTCCATGTCCAGTTCTAACTGTTGCTTCCTGACCTGCATACAGATTTCTCAAGAGGCAGGTAAGCTGGTCTGGTATTCCCATCTCTTTCAGAATTTTCCACAGTTTGTTGTGATCCACACAGTCAAAGGCTTTGGCATAGTCAATAAAGCAGAAGTAGATGTTTTTCTGGAACTCTCTTGCTTTTTCAGTTATCCGGCGGATGTTGGCAATTTGATCTCTGGTTCCTTTGCCTTTTCTAAATCCAGCTTGTACGTCTGGAAGTTCGTGGTTCACATACTGTTGAAGCCTGGCTTGGAGAATTTTGAGCATTACTTTACTAGCATGTGAGATAAGTGCAATTGTGCGGTAGTTTGAGCATTCTTTGGCATTGCCTTTCTTTGGGATCAGAATGAAAACTGACCTTTCCCAGTCCTGTGGCCACTGTGGAGTTTTCCAAATTTTCTGGCATATTGAGTGCAGCACTTTCACAGGATCATCTTTTAGGATTTGAAATAGCTCAACTGGAATTCCATCACCTCTACTAGCTTTGTTCATAGTAATGCTTTCTAAGGCCCACTTGACTTCGCATTCCAGGATGTCTGGCTCTAGGTGAGTGATCACACCATCATGATTATCTGGGTTGTGAAGATCTTTTTTGTATAGTTCTTCTATGTATTCTTGCCACCTCTTCTTAATATTTTCTGCTTCTGTGAGGTCCATATGATTTCTCTCCTTTATTGTGCCTATCCTTGCATGAAATGTTCCCTTTGTATTTCTAATTTGCTTGAAAAGATCTCTAGTCTTTCCCATTCTATTGTTTTCCTCTATTTCTTTGCACTGATCACTGAGGAAGGCTTTCTTATCTCTTTGCTAGTCTTTGGAACTGTGCATTCAAATGAGTATATCTTTCCTTTTCTCCTTTGCTTTTTGCTTCTCTTCTTTTCACAGCTATTTGTAAGGCCTCCTCAGACAGTCATTTTGCATTTGTGCATTTCTTTTTCTTGGGGATGGTCTTGATTCTTTTCTCCTATACAATGTCATGAACCTCCATCCATAGTTCTTCAGGCATTCTGTCTATCAGATATAATCCCTTGAATCTATTTGTCACTTCCACTGTATAATAGTAAGGGATTTGATTTAGGTCATATCTGAATGACCTAGTGGTTTCCCCTACTTTCTTCAATTAAAGTCTGAATTTGGCAATAAAGAGTTCATGATCTGAGCCACAGTCAGCTCCCGGTCTTGTTTGTGCTGACTGTATGTAGCTTCTCCATCTTTGGCTGCAAAGAATATAATCAATCTGAATTCAGTATTGATCATCTGGTGATGTCCACGTGTAGAGTCTTCTCTTGTGTTGTTGGAAGAGGGTGTTTGCTATGACCAGTGCGTTCTCTTGGCAAAACTCTGTTAGACTTTGCCCTGCTTCATTCTGTACTCCAAGGCCAAATCTGCCTATTACTCCAGGTATCTCATTACTTCCTACTTTTGCATTCCAGTCTCCTATCATGAAAAGCACATCTTTTTTGGGTGTTAGCTCTAGAAGGTCTTGTAGGTCTTCATAGAACCATTCAACTTCAGTTTCTTCAGCATTACTGGTTGGAGCATAGACTTGGATTACTGTGATATTGAATGGTTTGCCTTGGAAATGAACAGAGATCATTCTGCCGTTTTTGAGATTGCATCCAAGTACTGCATTTCAGACTCTTTTGTTGACTATGACGGCTACTCCATTTCTTTTAAGGGATTCTTGCCTACAGTAGTAGATATAGTGGGCATCTTATTTAAATTCACCCATCCAGTCCATCTTAGTTCAATGATTCCTAGAATGTCGATGTTTACTCTTGCCATCTCCTGTTTGACCACTTCTAATTTGGACCTAACATTCCAGGTTCCTATGCAATATTGCTCTTTACAGCATCAGCATCAGACTTTGCTTCTATCACCAGTCACACCCACCACAGGGTGTTGTTTTTGCTTTGGCTCCGTCTCTTCATTCTTTCAGGAGTTATTTTCCACTGATCTCTAATAGCATATTGGGTACCTACCGACCTGGGGAATTCATCTTTCAGTGTTCTAATTTTTTGCCTTTTCATACTGTTCACAGGGTTCTCAAGGCAAGAATACCAAAGTGGTTTGCCATTCTCTTCTCCAGTGGGCCTCATTTTGTCAGAACTCTCTACCATGACCTTTCCTTCTTGGGTGGCCCTACAAGGCATGGTCATAGTTTCACTGAGTTAGACAAGCCTGTGGTCCATGTGATCAGATTGATTAGTTTTCTGTGATTGTGGTTTTCAGTCTGTCTGACTTCTGATGGAGAAGGATAAGAGGCTTATGGAAGCTTCCTGATGGGAAAGACTGACTCAGGGGGAAATTGGGTCTTGTTCTGATGGGCAGGGCCATGCTCAGTAAATCTTTAATCCAATTTTCTGTTAATGGGTGGAGCTGTGTTCCCTCCCTGTTATTTACCTGGCGCCAAACTATGGTGGAAGTAATGAATATCTGTAGACAGTTTATTTAATCTCTCTGAGCCTCAGTTTCTTCATCTGTCAAATGGGGCAAACCACCTATCTCATAGAGTTGATATGAGGTTTATTTTCTTCTTTTCCATTCCCTACTTGCATTGTTTTGATATATTTAGTCCCTATCCTTCGTCATTAACCTCAGGGCTCCATTTTCCAATGACACTCTTTCCAATCACTTCAGTCCCCCTTGATTTCTTCAGTCCTAAGAAAGAATCCCTTAAATTTGTATAGTGACCTAAAGTTTTCATGGAGCTTCACATTTTGACATACCTTTTATCTTGTTTTAATCTCACAATAGCTCTATAAAGCAGGCAGAATAGAAACTAGTTTTGCTAGTACTCAGGCATTTTTACAGTTGAGGAAACTGAAAACTCAGAGAGGTTAAATTACACACCCATCATCACTCAAGACTAGATCTCTGGGCTTCTGATCTCACAAGAGTGCTTCCTTCCCTATCCTACTTATTTCCCAACAACTTACAACAGACCCTGATGCCGGGAAAGATCAAAGGCAGGAAGAGAAGGGGACAACAGAGGATGAGATGGTTGGATGGCATCACCGCCTTGAGGTACATGAGTATGAGCAAGCTCCAGGAGTTGGTGATGGACAGGGAAGCCTGGCGTGCTGCAGTCCGTGGGGTTGCAAAGAGTCAGAGACGACTGAGCAACTGAACTGAACTGAACTGATTACAACACAAAGTCAGCAGTACAAAATGTCAAAAAATTGCTAAAATTTCTGGTATTTTAGTCTTATTGCTCTATCTACATATATAAAATGTTTTCAAAGGAAAGAGATTGTGTTATCCACTAATCTGAATCTTCCATAGTATTTAATACAATGTGGGAACTTCAAGCAACAGCCGGTAAATACTTGCTGGTTGACCCCACCAATGGCACACCTTAGCCACTCCTATCTTTTAGTGATTCATTCGTTCTCAAAAAGATGTTTAGTGGCTAAACAACATCTAGTCACTAAATTGTGTCCAGTTCTTTCAGGACTCCCTGGACTGTAGCCTGCCAGGCTCCTCTGTCCATGGATTTTTCCAGGCAAAAATATTGGAGTGGATGGCTTCTCCAGGGTATCTTTCCACCCAAGGATCGAATCCACATCTCCTGCATTAGCAAGCAGATTCTTTACCACTGAGCCACCTGGGAAGCCCTTCTAATAAGATACAAAACACCTTTTAGTACTTTTTCACTCCCATTCATGTTCTCTTTCTGCACCATTTTCTTTCTGGGTTCCAAACTCCACCATATCATTTGAAAGAGTATTTGGAAGTTTATGGGAAAAGAGATCAATAAATTGAAGTTCAACATGTGATTCTTTCTTGTTAGAATTATTTGCTCTCTGTTACTAATAGAGAAGGCTTCCCTTGTGGCTCAGCTGGTAGAGAGTCCGCCTGCAATTCCGGAGACCCGGGTTCAATCCCTGCATCAGGAAGATCCCCTGGAGGAAGGCATGGCAATCCACTCCAGTATTCTTGCCTGGAGAACCCCATGGACAGAGAACTTTGGTGGGCTACAGTCCACACAGTCACATAGAGTCGGACATGACTTAATGACTAACACACACACACACACTAATAGAGAAATGAAGTTTTTACTACTTTAAGAAAATGTTTACATATAGAGAATCTTTGTAAAAATATAATCACTGCAGAAATGAATCATCTTATTAGAATTAGCAATTATCCTAGGATTCTGTTAACAATTTCTCTCCTAGTTTGAAACTCTAGATTACTGCCTCTAAAAATTTAGGAAACCACCCAATATTCAACAAAGTGTAATACATCTAAACAACGGAATACTACTCAGCAATAGAAAGGAATGAACTATGATAGATACAACAACACACATGATTCTCAATATCATTATGCCGAATGAAAGGACAGACACAAACACTACTTATGATTCCATTTATGTAAAATTCTAGGAAATTCAAATCATAGTGACAGAAATCGAATCAGTGGTTCCACAGGCATGGGGCAGGGAATAGAAGCAGGGAGAAGCAGGATCAGAAAGGAACCTGAGGAAACTCTAGGGGATGATGGATGTGTTCACTGTCTTTTGTTTTCATTTTCTTGAATTTCATGGGCATAGACATACATCAAAATGTATCAAAGTAGACATTTTATGTACCATTTATCATATCTCAAATATACCTTATTCAAGCTGTTTAAAAATTTAATGTTCATACGAATCATCTGGGGATCTTATAAAAATATATATTCTGATCTGGGCCTGAGATTCTGCTTTTCTAACAGTTCCAGGTAATGTTGGAACTTCCACTCTGTGGACCACATTTTGAGTAGCAAGGCTTTATGTGACCTAATTTTACATTAGCAGGTATTGTGTTCATTTACAGCATATGGTATACTTTTTCTGTTCTGAAAAACCATAAGAGAACAAATAAAAGACTTACGTTGACAGGAAACCACATGTAGGAACCCTCTTCAGGATATATGAACATTCCATATTCTTTCTTGGTCATAGATTCAAATATACAGTGAAAAAACTCAGACTTCACCCCTTCCCCCACAGAACGAATTTCTTTAATAAATTCAACCTGAGAAAAGAGAACATTGTCAGGTCCAGATTTAAAATATAATGCCTTGACCTTTACAGAAAAGTTTTAAGCCTCCTGCCATCACCAGAATTCCCAGAATCCACTCTCCTTATCTAACTGTACTGTGTTGTCCCTCACTTTGCTTCTGATCCGTGGGTGCCATGAACCTGTTTACTGTCAGATTACTGTATAGTGTACATAGGTTCCTCCCATGGCCACATGAGCCAAGTGAAGTGAGATTCTGGCAACACTCAACATTCACCAATTATGTTGACCAGCATCTTGAACCAAATTTTGATGTGCTTCAAACCCCTGAGCCACTAAATTCCTCAATTTTTCTCTCTCGTCTAGCTTCCTCTCATCAGTCAGGCTTTACAACTTAGGCTGCAGTCAACAAATATTTGGTTTCTCCTGCCTCTCCCCTCATTAGGACTTCAGATAAACAGCTCTCTCTGTCAGCCTGGACATGGCACCTTTGTTGGAAATTTCAGAGCTGACTGCCCAGAGCCCTCATGTGAGCATCAATAAGAACTGGTCCCTCTTTTCTAAAGTCTACCTCTGGGATTTGTAGTGTGAGTACTATCTTAGATTTCCTCCTATCTCTCTAACTACTCTTTGTTGTAAATGTTTATGTATTTATTTGGCTGTGTCAGGTCTTAATTGTGGTATGTGGTATCTTTAGTTGGGACATGCAAGATCTTTAGTTGCAGCATATGAACTCTTAGTTGTGGCATGCATAATCTAGTTACCTGACCAGGGATCGAACCCAGGCCTCCTGCATTGGGAGTGTAGAGTCTTATCCACTGGACCACTGGGGAAGTCCCACTAACTACTCCTTCTATACTTCCCTTCCTGTCTGTTTCTTTTTATCTTTTTAATGTAAGCATCACCGAGCTTCACCAAGAGTTCTCTTTCACGTCTCTTTACCTAGATTTAGCTTCTTGGCCTTGTCCATCATCACCAAGGGCCTGCCTCACATTCCATTAAGATACACCAATAATAAATTAAGCTTGCTTCTGATTTTCTTACTTCCACTCATTTATCCTAGCAAGATTGTCTTTGCTATGGTCAGGACGTGCTCATAAAGAGCCTTGTTGAGAGTCTATATTTTGATTGGATTTCTCTTGAAGTTTACCTTCTTACCTGTTTCTCATTTCCTGTAGGCCGAATCACTTTCTATTGATTTCCTCATAATCAAGATTTAGAGGAAAATAGGTACACAGGGAGACAAAAACTAGAAAGCCTAGCTTATAAAATCCTTTCCTCGTTTTCCATCAGAGTCCTGTGCTGGGGAACATATTTTTGCTCTCTGAGGCCCAACTCTCAGAGTCTGACTTCCTCTCTGAGAATCTAAGTTTTCCCTTCTTGGCTGATATCAGGAAAATGCCCTCCCTTCTGGACAGATGCCAGCTCTCACCTGCAAAGTTAATCTTTATTCTGTGGGCAAAGGATCTGAGGTACCACACAGTAAAAACCCTATAGATGCCCCCAAGGATGAAGTGAAGGGTGGCTAGGAAATGGAACCAACACAGTGGAAAGTCTGTGACTAAAACTAGAGCCAAAATGCAGTAAAAGTATCCATTCTAACCGCCGCTTGCTGAATGCATTCATTGCCCCAATTCTTCACTCCTCCTTGG
Organism: Giraffa tippelskirchi; assembly: GCF_054371585.1. Taxonomy (NCBI): domain Eukaryota; kingdom Metazoa; phylum Chordata; class Mammalia; order Artiodactyla; family Giraffidae; genus Giraffa; species Giraffa tippelskirchi. The sequence goes on along the minus strand of NC_137275.1, from coordinate 74,498,483 downwards.
CCCAGGTCTTTCGCATGTGGCTTTACAGTTCCTCTCATTAAAAAGGCTGAGCATATTTTGCCAGCCCTTGACTTGAATTCAGCCATGTGACTTGCTTTGACTAAAACAATGTTTGTTGTGTAACTGCGCTTGCTATCTTTTTTTTTTTTGGCAGTGGCTTGGCAGGGTGGGTGTGGAGGGGCCTTGCTATCTTGTACCTCTGACACTGATATGAAAACATGTTTGTGGGTCCTAAGAAGAAGATGGAAAACATAGGAGTCAGGGCCAGACTGCCTGAGCCAGGCCAATCCTAAGTAACCAATCCCTAGCCAACTCTCAAACATGTAAACAGGTACAGACAAACTCTGAAAAGCCACCCAGATGAGTTCAACTTAGAGAGTAGACTCTCTGCTGCACTGCAGATCTGTAAAATTACTATTTTAAGTCACTATGCTTTGGGATGGTTCATTATGAAGCATTTCTGTAGCCAAAGGTAACTAACTAGTAGTCAACCCATAGCTCCAATGGTCAATTAAACATCCTGTAGGTTTTCTCTGAAGGGTAAGCAAGGAATTCTGGAAACCATTAGGCTGATAACTATAGTTGCAAATACAGGTTCTCCTTGTACCACATTATATAAATGTTTTCCCCACACACATTAGTAAAAATATTATGGGGGTTTTTAGCATACCACTAATATTTTCTGGAGGTCAGTGTCTTCAGCTTGGCTTAACTGACACAGAGCATCCGCAACTAAGTGACTTCGTCTGACTCTAAGTGTAAATTGAGGGGATTCATCCCTTCTTTGCAGAATTTTTCCCCCCAAATCCATGTAGTTGGTCATTTCAGAATCCTAGAAAAAGAAATATTTTAGGAATCCTCATAGGAATACTAGGAATTGTTTAATATTTCAAATAAACATTTTCTATAGCATACATTTAAACCAACCATTGCTATATATACTCATATTGTAATTATTTAAGTAAAAGAGCATTGTATCTATAATTTGGAAGACAAAGAGATCATAAGATCTATGGCACCAAGGAATTGTGCAAAATAATGGAATACTGCTGCTGCTGCTGCTAAGTCGCTTTAGTCGTGTCCGACTCTGTGCGACCCCATAGACGGCAGCCCATCAGGCTCCCCCGTCCCTGGGATTCTCCAGGCAAGAATACTGGAGTGGGTTGCCATTTCCTTCTCCAGTGCATGAAAGGGAAAAGTGAAAGTGAAGTCGCTCAGTCGTGTCCAACTCTTAGCGACCCCATGGACTGTAGCCTACCAGGCTCCTCCGTCCATGGGATTTTCCAGGCAAGAGTACTGGAGTGGGGTGCCATTGCCTTCTCCGAATGGAATACTACACAGCCATAAAAAAAACCTAACAAAATTTTGCCTTTTGCAGCAACATGGACGGACTTGGAGGGCATTTTGCTAAGTGAAGTACAGCATATGGAAAAGGACAAATTCTGTATGATATCATTTACATGTGGAATCTAAAAACTACAACAAACTGGTGAATAAAACAAAAAAGAAGCAGACTTGCAGATACAGAGAAAAACTAGTGTTTACCAGTGGGGAGAGGGAAGCTGGGAGGGGCAATATAGGGATAGAGGGGAAGGGGTACAAATCATTAGATAGAAAATAAGCTACAAGTATATATTGTCCAACACAGGGAATATAGCCAATATTTTATAATAGCTATAAATGAAATATAACCTTTAAAAATTGTGAATCACTATATTGTATGTCTGTAATTTATATAATATTGTACACCAACTATGATTTACTTTTTTTTTTTTTAAAAAAAAGATTGATGGGAAATGTTGCAGTGGAAGAATGTGGTCACCATCTGAACCCACTGATGAATCTCAGCATGAACAAAAGTGAAACCACCAGAAATAATGTACTGAAATATGGAGAGGTGAAAAGAAATTGGGCCTGGAATTTGCTTTAAAATACTTAATAAAAATATGGGAATTCCCTAGTGGCCCAGAGGTTAGGACTTCGAGCTTTCACTGCTGAGGGTGAGGGATCAATCCCTGTCGGGAACTAAGATCCTACAAGCTGCATGCCACACCCAAAAAAAGAAACTTTGGAAAAATAATAACAACTAAAAATTTAAAAAATGAAGTATGGCAAAATGTTGATGACTGTTGAAAATTTGTGCTGGGGTTTAATACACCATTATCTTGTATATATTTGAAAATTTTACGTAATAAAAAATAAGACATACATACCAGCATTCTTATATGGGAATCAGCTTGCAATAATTTAATTTTGGATACCAAATTAAAGACAAATGGAAAATCACTGAAAATAATAGGACTGAAGTTTTCTGTAGGTGTCTAAAAATTAAAAAGAGAGAATAATTTTGATAATCAAAAGAAAAGGAAACCTTCATTCCTTTACCTCACTACCTTAAATTATTTACCTCCATACTTTATAGAATCTATTTTTAAGAATCTAAATTATCTAGAAACAAATTTCTAGGAAAATGCATTTGCTTTGTGGCTGAAAGATGTTTTAAATTATCCAAGAGCATCTACTTTAGCAAATTGAGCATTACAATGAGGACATTTTCAGATCTTAACTTACAAAGGAGCTACATAGCTATTAATGTGTTTCCTTTTTAAAGTACAAAGAATATTTAAAAAGTAAAATATTATTCTTACCTGGTTTTTTTCCCTATTGATCACTCTTATTCTGTCTTCATAAAAGTTCAACAAACAGGAGAATTCATTTATGTGGAACATATCCTCTGGTAATCGACAGTTAGTTTTGTTTACCTAAAAGAAAATACAACCTGTGATATTTATTTTCTATCAATCTATTTTTCTATATGCCTCAGTTCAGTTCAGTCACTCAGTTGTGTCCAGCTTTTTGCGATCCCATGGACCACAGCACGCCAAGCCTCCCTGTCCATCACTAACTCCTGGAGTTTACCCAAACCCATGTCCATCGAGGCGGTGATGCCATCCAACAATCTCATCCTCTATCATCCCCCTATTCTCCTGCCTTCAATCTTTCCCAGCATCAGGGTCTTTTCAAATGAGTCAGCTCTTCACATCAGGTGGCCAAAGTATTAGAGTTTCAGCTTCAATATCAGTCCTTCCAATAAACACTCAGGACTGATCTCCTTTACGATGGACTGGTTGGATATCCTTGCAGTCTAAGGGACTCTCAAGAGTCTTCTCCAACACCACAGTTCAAAAGCATCAATTCTTCAGCACTCAGCTTTCTTTATAGTCCAACTCTCACATCCATACATGACTACTGGAAAAACCATAGACTTGACTAGACGGACCTTTGTTGGCAAGGTAATGTCTCTGCTTTTTAATAAGCTGCCTAGGCTGGTCATAACTTTCCTTGCAAGGAGTAAGCATCTTTTAATTTCATGGCTGCAGTCACCATCTGCACTGATTTTGGAGCCACCGAAAATAAAGTCTGTCACTGTTTCCACTGTTTCCCTATCTATTTGCCATGAAGTGATGGGACCAGATGCCATGATCTTAGTTTTCTGAATGTTGAGCTTTAAGCTTTAACTTTTTCACTCTCCTCTTTCACTTTCATCAAGAGGCTCTTTAGTTCTTCTCCACTTTCTTCCATAAGGATGATGTCATCTGCATATCTGAGGTTATTGATATTTCTCACAGCAATCTTGATTCCAGCTGGTGCTTCATCCAGCCCAATGTTTCTCATGATGTAATCTGCATATAAGTTAAATAAGCAGGGTGACAATATACAGCCTTGACGTACTCCTTTCCCGATTTGAAACCAGTCTGTTGTTCCATGTCCAGTTCTAATGGTTGCTTCCTGACCTGCATACAGGTTTCTCAACAGGCAGGTCAGGTGGTCTGGTATTCCCATCTCTTTCAGGATTTTCCACAGTTTATTGTTATCCACACAGTCAAAGGCTTTGGCATAGTCAATAAAGCAGAAATAGATGTTTTTCTGGAACTCTCTTGCTTTTTCGATGATCCAATGGATGTCGGCAATTTGATCTCTGGTTCCTCTGCCTTTTCTAAAACCAGCTTGAACATCTGGAAGTTGATGGTTCACATATTGCTGAAGCCTGGCTTGGAGAATTTTTAGCATTACTTTACTAGCGTGTGCTGCTGCTGCTGCTGCTGCTGCTGCTAAGTCACTTCAGTCGTGTCCGACTCTGTGTGACCCCATAGATGGCAGCCCACCACGCTCCGCTATCCCTGGGATTCTCCAGGCAAGAACACTGGAGTGGGTAGTGTGTGAGATGAATGCAATTGTGCGGTAATTTGAGCATTCTCTGGCATTGCCTTTCTTTGGGACCAGAATGAAAACTGACCTTTTCCAGTCCTGTGGCCACTGCTGAATTTTCCAAATTTGGTGGCATATTGAGTGCAGCACTTTCACAGCATCATCTTTTAAGATCTGAAATAGCTCAACTGGAATTCCATCACTTCCACTAGCATGGTTCATAGTGATGTTTTCTAAGGCCCACTTGACTTCACATTCCAGGATGTCTGGCTCTAGGTGAATGATCACACCATCGTGATTATCTGGGTGGTGAAGATCTTTTTTGTATAGTTCTTCTGTGTATTCTTGCCAACTCTTCTTAATATCTTCTGCTTCTGTTAGGTCCATACCATTTCTGTCCTTTATTGAGCCCATCTTTGCATGAAGTGTTCCCTTGGTATCTCTAATTTTCTTGAAGAGATCTCTAGTCTTTCCCATTCTATTGTTTTCCTCTATTTCTTTGCACTGATCACTGAGGAAGGCTCTCTTATCTCTCGTTGCTATTCTTTGGAACTCTGCATTCAAATGGGTATATTTTTCCTTTTTTCCTTTGCTTTTTGCTTCTCTTCTTTTCACAGCTATTTGTAAGGCCTTCTCAGACAGCCATTTTGCCTTTTTGCATTTCTTTTTTGGGGGATGGTCTTGATTCCTGTCTCCTATACAATGTCATGAACCTCTGTCCATAGATCATCAGGCACTCTATCAGATCTAGTCCCTTCAATCTATTTCTCACTTCCATTGTATAATCATAAGGGATTTGATTTAGGTCATACCTGAATGGTTAGTGGTTTTCCCTACTTTCTTCAATTTCAGTCTGAATTTAGCAATAAGGAGTTCATGATCTGAGCCACAGTCAGCTCCTGATCTTGTTTATATTAATTGTATGGCACTTCCCCAACTTTGGCTACTATATATGCCTAGTGTATAGATAATTAGAATAGAGGTCTATAATCCCAATGCATTTGTCAACGATGAAGCAGAATTCTATAAAACTTTCATTTTTTTATCCATATTTTCTCCAAGTTTCATAAATATTATAAAAGATACAAAATATTGGCAGTAGAGATTAGTAAACCAATTCTTAGGGCACAGGTTCATTGGAAACAGTTTCTAGATCTTGAGGATAAAAGCACACAAAAAAATCTAATATACTTTTGAAAAATTCATTCCTTTCTCTATGAATACAGGAACAGTAATTTAGCACACACCATTTGTCAGGCATAAGGCAAAACGTAACGTAAAACTTGTCCTGGCTTACAAATCACTCACTGTCTAGTAGAGTAGGCAGCAAACTCTTTCTTAAATCCAGATAGTAAATATTTTGAGCATGAGATCATATAGTTCCTGGTGCAACTATTCAACCCTGCCATTTTGAAGCACAAAACACCATTAGACAATAAGTAAAGAGTGTGGATGTGTCCCAGTAAAACTTTATTTATTAAAAACAAAGGGGCCTTCCCTGGGGGCTTAGCGGTAAAAAATCCACCTGCCAATCCAGGAGATACCTTTTTGATCCCTGGGCCAGGAAGATCCCACATGCTCTGGAAAAACTGAGCCTGTGGACCACAACAAATGAACCTGTGCTCTAGAGTTCAGGAGCTGCAACCACTCTGCTGATGCACTGCAGCTTCTGAAGCCTGCACACCCTGGAGCCCATGCTCAGGAATAAGGAGAACCACTACGAACAGAAGCTCATATACTGCAACTGGAGAGTAGACTTTATTGGCCACAATTAGAGAAAAGAAAAGCCTGCCCAGAAAGGAAGACCCAGTACAGCCATAAATAAATAAATAAGTAAATTATCTCACATGCCAGCAAAGTATGCTCAAAATTTTCCGAGCCAGGCTTCAATAGTCCGTGAACCATGAAATTCCAAATGCTCAAGCTGGATTGAGAAAAGTTAGAGGAACCAGAGATTAAATTGCCAACATCCATTGGATCATTGAAAAAGCAAGAGAGTTTCAGAAAAACATCTACTTCTGCTTTATTGACTATGCCAAAGCCTTTGATTGTGTGGATCACAACAAACTGTGGAAAATTCTTAAAGAGATGGGAATACCTGACCACCTGACCTGCCTCCTAAGAATTCTGTATGCAGGTCAGGAAGCAACAGTTAGAACTGGACACGGAACAACAGACTGGTTCCAAATAGGGAAAAGAGTATGTCAAGGCTGCATATTGTCATCTTGCTTATTTAACTTATAGGCAGAGTACATCATGAGAATTGCTGGGCTGGATGAAGCACAAGCTGGAATCGAGATTGCTGGGAGAAATATCAACACCTCAGATATGCAGATGATACCACCCTTATGGCAGAAAGTGAAGAAGAACTAAAGAGCCTCTTGATAAAAGTGAAAGAAGAGAGCGAAAAAGCTGGCTTAAAATTCAACATTCAGAAAACTAAGATCATGGCATCTGGTCCCATCACTTCATGGCAAATAGATGGGGAAACAGTGACAGACTTTATTTTGGGGGGCTTCAAAATCACTGCAGATCGTAACTGCAGCCATGAAATTAAAAGACGCTTGTTCCTTAGAAGAACAGTTATGACCAACCTAGACAGCATATTAAAAAGGAGAAACATTACTTTGCCAACAAAGGTCTGTCTAGTCAAAGCTATGGTTTTTCCAGTAGTCATGTACGGATGTGAGAGTTGGACTATAAAGAAAGCTGAGTGCCGAAGAATTGATGCTTTTGAACTGTGGTGTTGGAGAAGACTTTTGAGAATCCCTTAGACTGCAAGGATATCTAACCAGTCCATCCTAAAGGAAATCAGTCCTGGATATTTATTGGAAGGACTGATGCTGAAGCTGAAGCTCCAATACTTTGGCCACCTGATACGAAAAACTGCCTCTTTGGAAAAGATCCTGATGCTGGGAAAGATTGAAGGCAGGAGGAGAAGTGGGTGACAGAGGATGAGATGGTTGGATGGCATCACTGACTCGATGGACGTGAGTTTGAGCAAGCTCCAGGAGTTGGTGAAGGACAGGGAAGTCCATGGGGCTGCAAAGAATTGGACATGACTGAGTGAGTGAACTGAACTGAACTATATATAAAAAAAAATACAGGAGGCTGCTGTTGAGCACAGGTTGTCAACCCGTGATCTAGTAAGAAAAAACAACAGTCAGGCACCTTTTGTTGTTGTTCAGTCGCTAAGTTATGTCTGACTCTTTGCGACTCCATGGACTGCAGCATGCCAGACTTCCCTGTCCTTCACTAGCTCCTGGAATTTGCTCAACCTCATGTCTATTGCGTTCGTGATGCCATCCAACCATCTCATCTTCTGTTGCCAACTTTGCCTATTGCCTTCAATATTCCCCGCAGCATCAGGGTCTTTTCACATGAGTTGGCTCTTTGCATCATGTGGCCAGAGTATTGGAGCTTCAGCTTCAGCATCAGTCCTTCCAATGAATATTCAGGACTGATTTCCTTTAGGATTGTTGGTTTGATCTTCTTGCTGCCCAAGGGACTCTCAAGAGTCTTCTCCAACACCACAGTTCAAAAGCATCAATTCTTTGGCATTCAGCCTTCTTTATGGTCCAACTCTCACATCTGTATATGACTACTGGAAAAACTGTAGCTTTGACTGTATGGACCTTTGTCGGCAAAGTAATGTCTCTGCTTTTTAATATGCTGCCTACGTGTGTCATAGTTTTTCTTCCAAGGAACAAGCGTCTTTTAATTACATGTCTACAGTCACCATCCACGGTGATAATCAAAACATCTGATTAACAAAAATGGGCAGACCAACTGAACAGATTTTTTTCAAAGACTTACAGATGGCCACAAGTACAAGCAAATGTGCTCAACATCATTAATCATTAGGGAAATGCAAATCAGAACCATAGTTCAATATTACCTTATGCCTCTTAGAATGGTTAGCATCAAAAAGACAAGAGAGAAGTGTTGGTGAGGATGCAAAGAAAAAGAAACTTTTGTACACCATTAGTGGGAATGTCAATTGGTGTGGGCAGTATGGAAAACAGTATGAAGGCTTCCTCACAAAATTAAAAATAGAACTACCACATGATCCAGCAATCCCACTTTTGGGTATAGAGCCAAAGGAAATGAAATCACCTGCTCAAAGAGATATCTACAGCCCCATGTTCATTTCAGCATTATTTAGAATAGCCAAGATAAAGAAACAAGCTAAGTGTCCATGGACAGACGAATGGATAAAGAAGATATGGTGTGTATATATGTGTACACATATACACTGATACATACATATATACACAATGGAATTTTATTCAGCCATGAGAAACAAGGAAATCCTGCCATTTGCAACAACATGGATGGATGGTGAGGACATTATGCTAAACAAAATACTTCGGAGAAAGACAAATTATAGTAAGATATCACTCATACATGAACTCTAAAAAAACCTAAACTCAGAAACAGAGTGGAGTGGTGGTTTATAGAGTTGGGGGTGGGAGAAAAGGAGAGATGTTGGTTGGTCAAACGGTACAAACTTCCAGTTATAAGATAAAGAAGTTCTGGGGATCTAATGCACAGCATGGTGATCATAGTTAACCATATTGTACTATATAGTTGAAAGTTGCTAAGACAGTAGATCTTAATGTTCTTACCACACTAAATAAACAGTAACTAGAAGTGTTTTGTAATATATATGTGTCTAGAAAGGGAAAAAGGGGAAGCAGTAACAGATTTTATTTTTTGGGGCTCCAAAATCACTGAGGATGGTGACTGTAGTCATGAAATTAAAAGAGGCTTGCTCATTGGAAGGAAAGTTATGACAAATCTAGACAGCATATTAAAAAACAGAGATACCACTTTGTTGACAAAGATCCATATAGTCAAAAGTATGGTTTTTCCAGTAATCATATACAGATGTGAGAGTTGGACCATAAAGAAGACTGAGCACCAAAGAATTGCTGCTTTCAAAATGTGGTGCTGGAGAAGACTCTTGAGAGTCCCTTGAACAGTGAGGAGATCAAACTAGTCAATCCTAAAGGAAATCAATCCTGAATATTCACTGGAAGGACTGATGCTGAAGCTGAAGCTCCAATACTTTGACCATCTGATGCGAAGAACCGACTCGTGAAAAGACACTGATGCTGGTGACTATTGAAGGCAAAATGAGAAGTGGGCAACAGAGGATGAGATGGAGGATGAGCATCACCAACTCAACAGACATGAAGTTGAGCAAACTCCAGGAGATAGTGAAGGACAGGGAAGACTGGTGTGCTGCAGTCCATAAGGTCACAAAGAGTCAGATAAGACTTAGCGACTGAACAACAACAACAACAAATTAAATTAACACACTGTACACCTTAAACTTACACAATGTTCTATTTCAGTTATATCTTAATAAAGATAGAGGAAATACACTACTTTAGAAAGATCAGTGCATTATTACTTCTGAAAAGTACTAACTTTTGCACATAATACTTTCTCCTATTGAGACTGATATTTTGTGGTGAAATAGTTCTCTTGCCTGGAAAATCCCATGGATGGAGGAACCTGGTAGGCTATAGTTCATGGGGTGGCAAAGATTTGGACATGACTGAGTGACTTCACTTTCACTTTCTTTTTGTTTTGATTACCGATTGAGCAATTTATATTTATAAAAGCATCTATTTTAGCTAATTATTTTTCAATTGAACAATACTAATTTAATTCTGCTCTTTTATTTAAAATGCTCGGCTCCTTCCTGTCCTCCAATAATTATTAGATTTATTAGTAGCCTAATCTTAGGTTACTTCTGGATTATGTTGTATATACTAATGAAAATGCTGAATCACTGTCATATCTGAGTATTTGTGCCTGTAATATATTATATATACTACATACATATTATATATACTATGTAGTATATTCCACCAGAGTCTATCCCGTTAGCAAAACAAGCAAAATCTTAATTATTAAGGTCTGAATCAAATATTTTCATTCTTGCTGTGGAAAATAAAATAAGACTTCAACTGGCTAAGAACTAAGGAAACTTGATTTAGTAAAATGGTGTATACATTCCTTTAAATGAACCCTTACCTTATACACGTCTTTCATCACTTCCAGAAGAGTTTTAACATTGTGGTTACTCTGAACAGTTTCAATCCAGCAAAATATTTGAGCAATGATGGCAGTTTTCAGCATCTGGACAAGTGAGTTGAGAGAAGATTCTTGCAAAGATGTCCAACACTGCTCTGAGGGGTGTAAAATCAGCCATGATAAATATACACCTCCAAAAAAATTCTCTCAGTTTTCTAAGTTCTTTAATGTAAGAAGTAGATCATATTTTCCATCTCTGATGGCATAACCCATAAATCATGAGATAACCTTTTTGAAGGATAACATCCTGGACAATATTTATTACTCACAGATGTGGAAAAAATTTTTGCTCCCCGATTAAGTATCTTTGGAATTAAAAGCTCAAATTCAGGTTTCTGAAAAAATGTGTTGATAGTTCATATTTATGCTTGATTACTTGATTGATTTCATGATTTTCAAACTGAAAATTCCATAGGGTATTTATAAGGTCTGAAAATATACACAGGTGAAAACACAGAATGCATATGCACACACACACACATATACACACAAGACACAAAATGTGATCAAGGACAATTTTAATCTGAAAAAAAAATTATCTGTTTTCAGACTTTATGAGCACCTATGATAGATGGATATATTTTTAAATTAGCTCAGTAACAATATTTTAGTACCACTGAGTTACAAACTGAATTTCTATACTTTTAAAAGAAAATTCTCTGAAAACAAACAAGTCAAACGTTAAAATGTATTTTCAAGTTAATGTAATTAAAATAGTATGACCCAGATGCATGAAAGGCAGACAATGTAGCAGACTTCACAAATGGAATCAAATATACCTGAGACATTGGTATATGATGAAAGAGGCATTGTGTGTTATTAGGGAATGAAACAGACCACTTAATAAATGTGTGACAAATGGAAACTGATCCAAAAAAATGAAGTGTAATCAAGATAAACTCCATATATTCAAAGATTTAAACATAAAAATGAAACAATGGGGGGATGGATATATTGGGAGATTGGATTGATATAAACACATTACTATATATAAAATAGATAACTGATAAGAACCTACTGTATAGCACAGGGAACTACTCAATACTCAGTAATGGCCTATATGGGAAAGGAATCTAAAAAAGAGTCGATTTTTATACATTACAACTGATTCACTTTGCTGCACAACAGAAACTAATACAACATTTTAAATCAACTATATTCCAATAAAATTAATTAAAAGAATGAAACAATAAATATTCTAATAGGAGCATGGGAAATCTTTAAATTTCATCATGAGATAAACTTTTTGAGAAAAGATCAGAAGCCATAAAAGAAAATGTTAATACAGTAGGCTGCATAAAAGTGTTTAAAAATAATTATGCATGGGAAAAATACCAAAATGTAAAAAAATTTCAGTAACCTAAAGAAAAAAAATTGCAACTCATATTATGGATAAAGAATTAATTGTTGGGACTTCCCTGGTGGCCCAGTAGTTAAGAATCCACCTGCCAATGCAGGGGATACAGATTTGATCTTTGGTCCGGGAAGATCCCAAATGCCAAGGAACAACTGAGCCTGAGAGACACAACTACTGAAACCCTCATGCCTAGAGCCCATACTCCACAACAAGAAGCCACCACAATGAGAAGTCCCTGCATTGCAACAAAGAGCAGCCCCCGCTTGCCTCAACTGGAGAAAGCCTGCACACAGCAACAAAGACTCAGTGCAGCCAAAAATAAATAAATCAAAAAAATTTTTAAAAAGAACTGTCTTAGTAGTTTAAAAAACTTCAAGTAGAAAAGAAAGATACTAACAACAAATGGAAAAATAGGTAAGAGGAGAGAACTGATGGTTTCTAGAATATGATATACAAATGTAACTGAATATAGGAAAACCAGCATAACTTCACTCACAATGAGACAATTTAAATTAAGATATTCTTAAAAATTCCCTGGAAGTCCAGTAGTTAGGACTTCACCTTCCCACTGCATGGGGCATGGGTTCCACAAGCAAGCCACGTGGCAGGGCCAAAAAAGAAAAAAAATAGATTCTTCTTTTCAGAGTGGTATAGATCAAAGTTTGGTTTACACTGTGGATAAATGTGTGGGCTGATGCTTTCATATTAACTGATGAAGTATAAACTGGTACATCTTCTGTCAGAGCTGCCATGTTGCCCAATTCCAAGGGTGATAATGTGAATGGTGACCACCTAAGTTGGGCAACATGGTGGCCCTGACTTCTGTGGAGGCTCATTTGCCAAAATCTCTCAAGATTTAAAATGCACATATAATCTGATTCAGTAATTTTGCTTTCTGAAAATTTCCCTCCTTGTGTATATATATATTTATATATATATTTATTTATATAAATATATTCATATATTTATATAAAATATATATTACATTATTATATTATATATTAAATATATATAATTATAATATAAGCAGGGAAATTCCAGAAAGCAAAATTATTGCATCTATATATATATACAAAGAAATGTATGTTAGAACTGTTATAAGAGCAAAAATTTAGAAACAACTATTCATGTACATGAATAGAATACTATTCAGCCATTAAATTGGAATAAAGCATTCATATAAGTCAGGTAATACAATGATTTCCATAATACAGTGCTTTGTGGAAAAAAGCAAGTTGCTGAAGAATGTATGCTACCATTTGAAAAAAAAGAATACATTTCTATATGTTTTTATAGAGTATCTTTCAAAGGTTATGTAAGAAACTCTACTCTGTAATTGTTTTGTGGGAGGGAAATTAGGTGGCTATTTCACCGTATATATCATCTTTGTATCTGTTAAGCTTTGGACCTTGAACATTAGCTCAAAGTCAAAAAAGGATATCCCAAAGCACTGAATAAAATAAAAAATAAGAACACAAAGATAAACATTTTTCCCCTCGTGTCTGATCAAATAACCTAAAGTTTTAAAACACCATAAACAAAAAATTTTTAAGTATGGTTTTATCTTGACTGGATTCTCTATGGTTGTGAAATTCTGAGGTCGAGTCCATGACCAAGTCTAGGAATTACACGTTTTGTAATAATAAGAGTAATGATTATCTACTCAATCGTGTCCGACTCTTTGAGACCCCGTGGACTGTAGCCCGCCAGGCTCCTCTGCCCATGGGATTTTCGAGGCAAGAGTACCGCAATGGGTTGCCATTTCCTTCTCCAGGGGATCTTCTCGACTCAGGATTTGAACCCATGTCTCTTGTGTCTCCTGCATTGCAGGAGGATTCACTGAGCCACAAAGGAAGCCCAATATAATAGTTTCGAAATCAAGCAGGATCCTGTGGGGCCCTCCTTAGTACAAGGGCCTTCCTGTGTCTCCTTTCTGTGTCTTCCCTGCTTCTTGTTTGCAGGGAAAAGGCTTCAGCCTCCTAGACCTTCCCTGAATTTCAAAGGGCAGATTCAAACTGTTACTCATTAGGAAAGTGAGGGAATGCAGAAACGAAGGAAAAGCAGTCAAGAAACAATAGTGGAGGGATGGGGCAGCGTCCTGGTTCCTCCTCAAAGGATATATAAGACAGTTTGACATATATCTCTGAGTTCTACAGGAACTAAGACTCTCACTCAGGTGGAGGATGGTAACTTCAGGCTGAGCACAAGCACTTGAACCCCAGACTGTTTACAACCAGAAGGCTGAAGATTGAGATTCCTGGAGCACCACCCTGTTACCTCACCACCAACCAATCAGAAGAATGTCACACACTCAGCAGCCCTCCCTGAAAATTTTTCTTTAAAAACTCTTTCCTGGAACCCATCAGGGGGTTTAGGTCTTTTGAGCACAAACTGCCCATTCTCCTTGCTTGGCACTTGAAATAGACCTATCTCTGCCCCAAACCCCAGTGCTTCTGTTTGTTTGGCCTCAATGCGTATCAGGCACACAAACTTGAATTTGACAATAGCTTTAGGTTAATCTTTTCAATGATACACATACCACATACTCAAACATTTGTATAGTATTTTCAAATCTATCTAAAATTTGTTACAAATTCTATTTCAGACAGTATTCTACTGAAAATACAGATAAAGTGACATAAAAGTAATCAAACTTACTCAGGACTTTTGAAGATTGATCGGTCATTTTATGAATAGCCTCTGCAAATGGAACCACCAGAGTTATCCAGTTCCTGGCATCAAGCATGACAGGACACTCTGGGAGCAGAAGGAAGACTGATAAAGCTTCTTGGTGTGGAGAATGACATGGAAGAGCCCCAAGCAGATTATCCTTGAGACATGTGGTTATCTGTGGTTGCAAAACAATCAGGGAAAGGCCCAGGATATATTAGACACAGTATCATAAGAAACAAGATATAAGAAGAGAGGTTTCACATCTACTATGCTCCTGGAATAATAATTTAGTTTTCCTAAAACCTACTATTCAAACTCCATCACTCTTTGATATCCCTGCTGCTGCTGCTAAGTCGCTTCAGTTGTGTCCGACCCTGTGCAACCCCATAGACGGGGGCCCACCAGGCTCCCCTGTCCCTGGGATTCTCCTGGCAAGAACACTAGAGTGGGTTGCCATTTCCTTCTCCAATGCATGACAGTGAAAAGTGAAAATGAAGTCGCTCAGTCGTGTCCAACTCTTAGCGACCCCATGGACTGCAGCCTACCAGGCTCCTCTGTCCATGGGATTTTCCAGGCAAGAATACTGGAGTGGGTTGTCATTGCCTTCTCCTCTTGATATCCCAAATTCCCCTAAAGTAGTAAATGAGAACCATCCTCCCTATTTTATGTTGGAGTCAATTAAAGAAATAAAAGTGAAATCACATGCCTGGACCTACTGAACAAACTGTGAAGATTGCTCAATTAGAAGGGATCCATACCTAAATCTATCTGACCGAAAATATACCATAGCAGAGAAAATGGCATATGTTCACCTCACCAATCCTGTTTCATCTTCCTTCAGGGCTCACAGGAAGATGGCATTGCCCGGCCTCCCTGCAGTTATGTGGAGCCATGTGACCAGGTTCCAACTAATGGAATGTGAGGGAAGGTGATATATGATACTTCCAGGCTTGACCTCTAAAGCCTTTCTGTGACCTTTCATACCCTTTTTCCTCATCTGCCAATCAACATGAAAGATCTACCAGAGAATTTTATGGCCCTAGGGCCTAGAATGCCACAGAGAAGGAGCCTGAGTCACCCCTGAATGAGCCTGGGCAGAGGGGGGGGAGAGTAACAGAATCTGCCATGCCCAAGTATGCCACTCTGACATGACAATTATTTTAAGCTGAAGGCAAGTGAGAAAAAGTGGACACAGAATGAGCTCTGTGGCCTCCCTCATCTTCCTAAAAACAGAACATAAATTCCCCTCATCAAGGTGTCCTCCTGTCCACAACTTCCTGTATCAGGAAGGGCATAACAGTCTCACTAGCAAAGCTGAGCTGGCCCTGACAAAGACGCCACACAGCAAACCTTACTACCTAGCCCTTATCTACCATTACTTTCTTCATATATCTGCCTTCCCACCATTTGCCATCCAAGAAGCTCTAAGTTCTTTTTCTTTGGCTTTTCACTACTCTACAAAATTATTGTTCTTCATTTGCTAAGTTGCTATAGAAGCCCCAATTCTAACCACTCCTTAAAGTTACTCATCACTGAGTATTTCCAAGTATATGCAGGATGCACATTGTTAATAAACTTGCTTTTCTCTTTTTTGCCTGTCTTTTCTCAGTGTAATTTGCAAGGTCCCAGCCAATGAAACTAAAATAAGGAGAGAAAAAATATTTTTTTCCTTCCCTACAGGTGCCTCCTACCTCAACACTCTTTGGACTTTGGTGTGAGAAAAAAATCTTTACTGTGTGAATAAGCCATTGAGATTTCGAAGTTGTTTGGAGGAGCTTATGTTTGGAAGAGGTAATCAAGACGATGTTGCCCCTTGAACTGGACCTGGGCAATCAAAGCTTCCTCACCCACTCCCACGTGTTTGGAATGTATGCTCTGCCCACTGTTCCCACAGTGGGTGTGTTCCAAAGACCCTGCCTTCAGAGAGAAAGGTATTCTGAGACCATCTGGATGGTATATGTGACTGAACCCAGCAGTTAATGCCTCTTATGAACTTGAAGATTCCAGCGGTTGGGTGTAGAGACCTACTCATCTTGGTGTCACCCAAGACAAACCTTGTAAGTTCCCTGGCTTATTAAACCTGCCACCTTCCAATCTGGAGTGGCTGCCTCTTGCTTCAGTCTTTCCTGGTCCTCTGATCACAGGAGCCAGTTTCTGAACCAATAGTTTATTTATTCTAACAGATCTTAGATACTCTTTAACTATAAATGTCTGCCTCTACATGTCATAAGGATTAAGTAAGATGATACATGATACAATAAACTGTGAAGTACTGTATAGTATTGTTATTATTACATTAATGTTCTTGCAATTTGTTTTTTCATATGTTCAGAAAAACATGACTTCTGTTGAATGCTATTAGGTATACATGGGAAAAGTGTACAAAGTCAAATAACATCAAAATAGGGTCAAAAAAGCTAGATTTCTTTTGGCGTATAACATCATAGAGTCTTTGATTTACTTGTGTGCATCATGACACCATAACAGTATGCAGTGTTCCCAAAGTTGCTTCACTAAGAGCCCCTTTTCATAGAGTGTTCTGCAAAACTAATGTTTCTTAGTACTTATATTGGGAATAGCACACCAAGTAATCTCCCACATCACCCAAATATTTAATTTAAAAACATACTTGATCACATTTACTATTCTTACGTTTTCACTTTGAAAATGAAAATAGTTTCTACCACATAGTAAGAAACACTCTCCTCCTTTTCCCTTCAAAATGTAGAGACCCACAACAGTATAAAGATTATTTTAAACTGAAGACGTCAGAGATACAGCTAACAGAAGAATGAACGGAAAGAGGCTTTCAGAGCTTTCCTCATCTGACTAAAGGCAGAGGCTTCAAGAATGAAGCAGCCATAAATCTCCTCCTGACTGGGCAGGCAAGTGAGCTACACTGCCAGGGAAAAGACCCTGCACTTGTGCTTGGATGAGAAACTGCATAAACAACATTATTGCAAGCTATCCTGTCTTCCATGTATCCCCCTAAAAGCCCCTCTGTTTCCCTCAAAAGTTTGTTTGCTTTCTCACAGAAGCCCTTTCTCCCCTTTCCCTAAAATTGGTTGTATAAACCCTTATTCCTAGCTGTTCTGTACAAGAGCAAAACTTTTCTTTTCTGTCAGTCCCTCTATTGTTAATTGGTAGGTCCCCAACCATATGAATTCCATAATGCTCTTTTCATAAGTTGTATTTCTTAAACATTGTTTTTCTCATATTGAAAATAAAAATACTGTATCTACTGTACATTTAAGCATTCAGTACCAAAGGTGCTTTGTTACAGCTATGGTTTTTCCAGTAGTCATGTGTGGATGTGAGAGTTGGACTATAAAGAAAGCTGAGTGCTGAAGAATTGATGCTTTTGAACTGTGGTGTTGGAGAAGACTCTTGAGAGTCACTTGGACTGCAAGGAGATCCAATCAGTCCATCCTAAAGGAAATCAGTTCTCAATATTCATTGGAAGGACTGATGCTGAAGCTGAAACTCCAATACTTTGGCCACCTGATGCAAAGAACTGACTCATTGGAAAAGACCCTTATGCTGGGAAAAATTGAAGGTGGGAGGAGGAGACAACAGAGGATGAGATGGTTAGATGGCATCACTGACTCAATGGACATGAGTTTGAGTAAACTCCAGGAGTGATGATGGACAGGGAGGTCTGATGTGCTGCAGTCCATGGGGTTGCAAAGAGTCAGACATGACTGAGCGACTGAACTGAACTGAAGAAAATACTGGAGTGGGTTGCCATTTCCTCCTCCAGGGGATCTCCCTGATCTCCCTAGGGATTGAACTGGCATCTCTTGTGTCTCCTGCATTGGCAGGTGGATTCTTTACCACTAGTGCCACCCGGGAAGCCCTAGAAAATAAAATGCCAGCACCTAAATCAGTAGTATTTCTCCTTGTGGCTCAGATGGTAAAGAACCTGCCTGCCATGTGGAAGACCTGGGTTTGATCCCTGGATTGGGAAGGTCCCCTGGAGAAGGAAATGGCAACATATTCCAGTATTAGTGCCTGGAGAATTCCATGGACAGAGGAGCCTGGTGGGCTACAGCCCATGGGGTCTCAAAGAGTCGAACACAACTGAGCGACTAACACACACACACAATACAGTAACTGCATAATAAACACTAGCCCCTCCTCTATAACACTTCTATCTCACTCAACTCCTACGAAAATTAACTGTAATCATATTGGTTCCTGTAAAGAAATTCTATTGCTCTATTTCTAAAGTGAATATTGGTTATTACCGTCGAAGAAATCCATTCTTTTTCTGTTAACTTCTTGAAGGTATCTCTTGCCATTTCTAAGTCCACATCAATGGACATCATTTCTCCAGATTCTCTTTGGATGCAAGATATGCAAAAATAAATAAACAGATTAAAAGTATATTTCTAACTTCATATATCATTATGTGTAATTTTATTTTTCCTACATATTAGATATAATCTTTTTTACTTAAAGTTTGCATTCTTTTGAAATCATTGATTTACTTGGCACCAAAAATTTTTTTATAAAATTTATGTTTTCCTAAAAGAAAATAGGTAACAATTTATTATCTCAAGTTTGGACAGTTAACAATAGCAAAAGTTTACATGCTGTGTCTGAGAACTGAAATCATTTACCCTTACACTCAGCCTGCACACTGGGAATTGAAACTCCCTAACCCCACCTATCTTACCATCTGTATTTACATTACTTTGGGATTCCACTGTTTCATTAGCATGACTTTACTATTCCAAGACACTCCTGCCCAGGCAAATGGCTTGACTGTCCACTTTAGGAACTTCCTGAAAAGACCCATTAACTCCTCTATGGAACACAATCAACAGTTTACGCCCTAAAATTCTTTGCATCTCTTGTCTCAAAATCCTTGCCTTGATGTTTCCATCTGTCCTGGATTGTGGTACCTTCCCTCAATCCTCATCAAATCTCCAACCCTCCCCTCCCACATCAAAAAGACCTGAGTTATTTCAAACTGCTAATTTTTAAAAATCCAAACCTGGCCATGCCCCTCAGAAATACTACCAAGGCTTTGTCTAGGTGTGGCATTTCCCTGTGTTGTGTTGATAATATTTGAGGAGCCTGCATTCTATATAACAATTTGTCTTTATAGTGTATTATTTTAAAATGTTTCATGTTTACTGGATTAACCAATCAATTGTAATACTAGGGCTAAAACATTAATGCAAGTACTAAAACAAAGTACTGTAAATTTCCCTTTAAAATAAATCTTCCTTTGCAAGCTTTGGCCTCTTAAGATCAAGCCTTGAGGTTTCTCACTCCTGGGAAGGGAGCACGGAAATTTTAGAAAGATAATATTCTTAGTGTAGAAAAGATTATTCTCTATATAGTGAGAACTAGCTTAAGGCTACAGTGGGGAAGAAAGAGAATGAGTTGCAAGGTAGAATCCCCTCCTTTGCTGCCTGGAAGGACGGAAAGAAGAGGAAGGCAAATGGGAGAGAAAGCGAGCAGAGAGAAGCTCTTAATTTCTCATCTCCTGCCTTTGGCTAAATATGTGGAGACAAACAGGGATGCCTTGTGGGACTCTCAAATGATAACTGCCTCATGAGCTGTGGAGGTTAGAAGAGGGGGTGAAGGAAGCCATGACATTCAGCTTCCCTGGGCTTCTCTGGTTCCCAGGTGAAGCCTCTGGATCCAGCAGTTCCTCCAGTCTCCCTGAGGAGTGGCTGAGAATGCAGCTGGGTTAAGAACCAAAGCTGAGAAATACTTGCAATAGGGATTAAGTGAATACAGAGTTCCGCCTAGTGGCAGTTGTGTACAGGTATCTTCTGAACCTGTGAGCCAATCTGAGGCCAAGTCAACAAGGGAGGGACAGGACATGACCTAGCAAAGGAGGACTGGGAGGAGTTTCCACCAGCTGCAAGCAGACCTGCAGGCATCAGCCTCCAGAGAGGACAGAGGGCAGCCTAATGTTAGTCGCTCAGTCATGTCTGACTCTGCGACCCCATGGACTATAGCCTTCCAGGCTCCTCCATCCATGGAATGTTCCAGGCAAGAATACTGGAGCGGGTTGCCATTTCCTTCTCCAGGGGATCTTCCCAACCCAGGAATCAAACCTGGGTCTCCCACATTGCAGGCAGACTTTTTACTGTCTGAGCCACCAGGTAACCCCGAGGGCAGCCTAAGGGCCCCTTTATGCTGCTACCGACCCCACTCCCTTGGTGTTGCTAAATTAATTATACAAGTAGGCCACCACACTGCAGTGGATCTCAGGCCACGGTGTCCTATAAAAGCAACCCAGAATCTAAGCCTGTAAATTCCTCAAAGTTATGAAATCAAAGCCTAAGGACAACCAATCAAAAAACAAACAAACAAAGCCAACTAGGCTTTAAGCTATAGCTAATCAAATACTTCCCTTTCTTTCTTCCTGTGCCTTCTCTGTATGTCTCTCCCTGAGCTCTTGCCACTGGAGCTGTCAACCAATTCCAAATTGGTGCTGTGTGATTCAAATCGATGTTCACTCTAATAAACTCTTTCAATTTTTAATCTGCCTCACTTTATCTTTCAGTCATTCCCAGGTATATTATTGGAGATCAAACAGGGAGGGGAAGGAACAGTAGACCAAGTGTTCAGCATTTAACAGAGGAAATATTTAAACTACTAAGATCAAGTGTCAAACCAAGTAGCAGAGAACTTGGACTCTCCTCTTTGGTAGTAAGACTGTTAAAGATAAAATAAATAGGATCTGTTTTCCTTACTGGGCTCACAATAAGACCTTCAAAGTGCAGCCCTGGCCCCGCAGTACAAAAGTGAAATTAGAATGAATCGATCACTCCTAGATACAAAGATTCTGACAAAAAACACCATTCCTGCCAATCAGATAACACAGGAGGGCAGGGCAGAGGAAAGAACAATGTAAATTAGAGAAGACAACTTGTGGTAGTCCAATGGGAAATTCCTTTATAAAACGGAAGAATTCTGTAACAATCCAAGGAGCTTTCTATGTTGGATTTTTGGTTCATAGATAACAAAATTCTCAAATTAAAATGACTGAGTCTAAATATTTCATTTAAAATATTCTCCAGTGTTTTAAATAAAGGTAAGTTTCATATAAATATTACCTCTTCTTTAAAAAACTTGCAGTCAGACAAGCAGGAGATGAAAATATCACTCTAATTTCACTGCAAACATAATAAAATAAGGTTAAGTCACAACATACTACAAGCATGTTCCTTTTATCTTACTGAGTATATAACTGGTGATATGGAATCATTAAAAATGATAATAACTGCTCTCTTAAGAGTCTTCCAAATTCCTGGTATACTTTGTGCACGGACTATTAGATCTCACCAAAATCCATCATAGCTGATTTGATCAAGTCATCTAGATTTAAATAAAATCCACCCTTTAGAAAACAGAAATTTGTGGAGCTGCAGAGAATAAACTATGAAGCTATAAAAAGAGTCAGTCTTTGGGAAGGCTTTGTGGAACAGACAAACCATTTTTGATTCACTCCTGCATTTCCCTCACATATCAGTGTACCTGGCACATTGTACATCTTCAACATAGCCCTGTTAAATGAAGAATCAGTGAATATGTCAATGACTTCTTCAAACTAAAGATGGTTTATATCAAGATTAAAATGCAAATAATTTCATGACAAAGCCAAACCCTCTCTCTTATGTCTAGGGTAAAAATGAACCAAGGCTTCAGAACCAAGTAAAAGTGGTTTCTACTTTATCAGACAGAGCCACCTCTTAGCCACTTCATCTTCTATACTTCCTCTTGCCACTGCTATCCATTTTTCTGTCAGAGCCTGGTTAATTCGGCTTATTTCTGGCAGGGTTTTCCTGGAAACACTGGTGGAACTAGTATCCTTCTAGGAAGAAAAAAAAAAAAGAATGATCAGGAAAATACACAAACACCAAGTAGGAAGTAAGACATGGGAGGGAGACAGATTGAACCTGCTCAGGCAGTGGGATTTGGTGGGAGGAGCCTTGGCATCAGACTGGCTGGCTCTTTCATTTCCCAGACTGGGCCCTTTGCTAGGTCTGAGCCTTAGTTTTACCATTTTAAAAATGAGATAACACAAAAGAAATGAAAACAGGGACTCAAACAGATATGTGTATGACAATGTTCATTGCAACATTATTTACAATAGCCAAAAAGATGGAAACAACCCATGTCCAGCAACAGCATCAATGGATTAATATGGAATATTGTGTACTCAGTTGCTCAGTCATGTCTGACTCTTTTGAGACCCCATAGACTACAGCCCACCAGGCTTCTCTGTCCATGGAATTCTCCAGGCAAGAACACTGGACGAGGTTGCCATTTTTCTCCTCCAGGGAACCTTCCCAACTCGGGGATTGAACTGGTATCTCTTACATCTCCTGTGTTGGCAAGCAGATTCTTTACCACTAGTGTCACCTGGGAAGCCCATATGGAATATGACTTAGCCACAAAAGGAAGGACATTCTGATACATACTGCAACATGGAAGAACTTTGAAAACATTATGCTACATGAAATAAGCCCAATATAAAAACATGATTCCACTTATATGAAACAGGCTAATTGATAGAAAGGATATTAGAAAGAACCTGGGGTTAGGGGTAGGGGAGAACTCAGAGTTATTATTTAATGGTTAAGAATTTCTGCTTGAGGGGGAACAAAGAATTTCTGCTTGGGGTGATGAAAAGTTTTAGAGATGGTTAGTGGCCATGGCTGGGCTTCTCAGGTGGCGCAGTGGTAAAGAATCTGCCTGCCAATGCAGGAGATGCAGGAGACACAGGTTCAATCCCTGGGTCAGGAAGATTCCCTGGAATAGGAAGTGGAAACCAGCTCCAATATTCTTGCCTAGAAAATTCCATGGACAGGGGAACCTGGTGGGCTAGAGTCCATGGGGTCACAAAGAGTCAGACATGACTAAGCGACTGAGCACAACAGTGCTGATGACCGCACAACGCTGTGAGTACAATTAATACCACTGAATTGTACATTTTAAAATGGTTAAAATAACAGATTTCATGTTATGTATGTTTTACCACAAATAAAAAATGAGTTAACAATAACCACCTCTCTGGGCTCCTATTAAGACTAAAATACATTAGGTATACAAAGCCTTTCAATTATAGGAAGTACTCAATAAAGACTAGCTTCTTTCTGCCCTTTAATCATCCACAGAGTTTTGCTTTTGTATCAGGGGTTTTCAAACTTATAACAGAATCATCTGGTGATCTTGTTAAAGCAGGGCCCATCCCCCCAGTTTCTGATTCAATGGTCAAGAGTGGAGCTCAAGAATTTATATAGAGCAAATTCCTGGGTGATGCTAATGCTGCCAATTTGGGAGCCACACTTTGAGAACTGTGGTGCTCTACAATATTTGTAGCCAAATGGTTCAGCCAGAGGTGTCAGAGAAATCACTGTCTGGAAAAAAAAATCTGTCCTTAACATATTATTTGAAAGACATCAGCGCTATGACTCCATATTATACCTCTGCTTTTGCTAAATTTATAAGAAATCAGAGAATTCTGCATCATTTTTGTTTAATGCTTAACTAAAGACCTCTTGAGAAAGATATATAACCATAACTCCCTTCACTTTCTTGATCTGAGTCCTGGATGTCCCCTGGAGTTCAGTCATAAGGAAGCTTTTTTCGTCCAACATCCTAGGAACCTCAGGAAAATGAGGTGCTCACAGTCCATTTCTTCTACTTGCTTCTTCAAAATCTCAGCTCTTCGTAAGTACATGACATCAGACTATATCACCTGCCTCCCTTTCTTCTATGATAATCACCTGCCAAAGTCCTAGGCACTACTTCTCAATAATTGAAAACTTTAGCATCTTCTTGACTGTCTTCCTCAGCACAACCATGCCTGTCACCATTCTTTCTGTCATTCTTGGCAACTTCAGAATTAATGAACACAATTTATTTCCCTCCATGATGTCTCAATTCTTGATCTTATCTGCACTTTTTTCCTCTGCTCCATCTTAGCTGCCCAGGCCCTGGATCAGGGTTTCTAAACTGACACAGGTGACATTTTGCATCAGATAACCCTTTTTGTGGCAACTGTCTTGTGCATTGTAGGATGTCTAGCAGCATCCCTGGCCTCTACCCATTAGACAGTAGTAGCAGCCAACCCAACACACATTGCCCTCCCTCAGTTAGGACAACCTAAACTGACGATAGACATTTCCAAATGTTTCCAGGGGTGCAAAATCACTCCTAGTGGATTGCCCCAGATACAGGTGATATTCTGTTCTTTGTAATTATCAATAATTGTTCTACCTTCTAAGTATCTATTGGAAACATACTCCTCTCTGATCATCATACACCGTTCTTCTACTTCACTGACTTCACAGTGGTACTCTCAGTCTAACATTCTTTGATACGGAAATGAGTTAAGACTTTCTGGCTGTTGGGTGGAAATGAATGTATTCTGCATGTAGAAAGGACATGAATTGACTGAGGGCAGTGGCAGAACGTTATAGACTGAGCGTTTCCCCCCTAAGTTCATATACTGGAATCCTAACCCCCAATGTGATGGTATTAGGAGGTAGGGCCTTTGGAAGGTGATTGGGTCATGATGGGGGAGCCCTCAAGAATGGGGCTTGTGTCCTTATGAATACCCCAGAGAGCTCTTTTGCCCTTGCCCCTTTTGCCATGTGAGGATACACAGAGAAGACAGTCATCTATAAACTGGAGGCAGGCCCTCACCAGACATCGAATATGCTGTCATCTTTTTTAAGTTGTACTGAATGGCTTGTGGGATGTTAGTTCCCTGACCAGGGATCAAACCTGAGCCACAGCAAGAAAAGCATGAAGTCCTAGCCACTGCACTGCTAGGGAATTCCCAGATGTACCATTATCTTAATCCTGGGCTTCCCAGCCTCCAAAACTGTGAGAAATAAATTTTTGCTTATAAATAGGCATTCAATCTATGGTGTTTTGTTAATAGCAGCTGGAACAGACTGAGACACTTACTTTAACAGTGGAATCCATTCCAACATTTTCTGAGACCATTGGGCACTTCACTCTGTCAACTCTATTGTTTGTTCATTATCCATCACCCTCCTCATGTCTTTCTTACCCAGCTTAGATTCTATGGTCAGCACTATAATCAGTCCTTTACAAATACCTCTAAGTCTTCTTTCTTCAGTCACCTAGGAAAAGTCCACCTGTAGTTAATCTCAACTTTGAATCACTCCAAAGGAATCCAAGCAGCTTAACATCAGTGGAAAAAAATAAACTGTGCTGAATGACTTCACCATAAGCCTATGACCACAGATTTCAAATGGACACTCTATACTGTCTAGTAATCTCCCACATGTTCACTTTCTCACTCTGAGACATGATTGCACACATTCCTTTGATTCCTAAACCTGTAGCAATCATCCTCTGCTTCTCGAAGTTTTAGATAAGGATTGTACATCACTAACACCCAAAAAAGATATTCTTTTCATTACCGCTACTGCTACTGCTAAGTCACCTCAGTAGTGTCCGACTCTGTGTGACCCCATAGATGGCAGCCCAGCAGGCTCTGCCGTCCCTGGGATTCTCCAGGCAAGAAAACTGGAGTGGGTTGCCATTTCCTTCTCCAATGCATGAAAGTGAAAAGTGAAAGTGAAGTCGCTCAGTCATGTCCAACTCTTAGCGACCCCATGGACTGCAGCCTACCAGGCTCCTCCGTCCATGGGATTTTCCAGGCAAGAGTACTAGAGTGGGGTGCCATTGCCTTCTCCGCTTTTCATTATAGGTGACTGGAATGCAACAGTAGGAAGTCAAGACATACCTGGAATAACAAGCAAATTTGGCCTTGGAGTAAAAAAAGAAGCAGGTCAAAGGCTAACAGAGTTTTGCCAAGAGAACACACTGGTCATAGCAAACACCCTCTTCCAACAACACAAGAGAAGACGTTATACATGGATATCACCAGATGGTCAATACCGAAATCGGATTGATTATATTCTTTGCAGCTGAAGATGGAGAAGCTGTATACAGTTGGCATAAACAAGACCGGGAGCTGACTGTGGCTCAGATCATGAACTCCTTATTGCCAAATTCAGACTGAAATTGAAGAAAGAATGGAAAACCACTAGGCCATTCAGGTATGACCTAAATCAAATCCCTTATGATTACCACTAGACAATTCAGGTATGATCTAAATCAAACACTTATGATTATACAGTGGAAGCGAAAAATAGATTCAAGGGATTTGATCTGATAGACAGAGTGCCTGAAGAACTATGGATGGAGGTTCATGACACTACAGGAGGCAGTGATCAAGACCATTCCCAGGAAAAAGAAATGCAAAAAGGCAAAATGGTTGTCTGAGGAGGCCTTATAAATAGTTGTGAAAAGAAGAGAAGCAAAAGGCAAAGAGGAAAAGGAAAGATATACCCATTCGAATGCAGAGTTCCAAAGAATAGCAACAAGAGATAAGAAAGCCTTCCTAAGTGATTGATGCAAAGAAATAGAGGAAAACAATAGAATGGGAAAGACTAGAGATCTCTTCAAGAAAATTAGACATAACAAGGGAACTTTTCATGCAAAGATGGGCTCAATAAAGGACAGAAATTGTATGGACCTAACAGAAGCAGAAGATATTAAGAAGAGGTGGCAAGAATAAATAGAAGAACTACACAAAAAAGATCTTAATGACCCAGATAACCATGATGGTGTGATCACTCAGCTAGAGCCCAGACATCATGGAATGCAAAGTCAAGTGGGCCTTAGGAAGCATCACCACAACAAAGCTAGTGGAAGTGATGGAATTCCAGTTGAGTTATTTCAAATCCTAAAAGATGATGCTGTGAAAGTGCTGCACTCAATATGACAGCAAATCTGGAAAATTCAGCAGTGGCCACACGACTGGAAAAAGTCAGTTTTCATTCCAATCCCAAAGAAAGGTAATGCCAAAGAATGCTCAAACTACTGCACAATTGCACTCATCTCACACGCTAGTAAAGTGATGCTCAAAATTCTCCAAGTCAGGCTTTAACAGTAGGTGAGCCATGAACTTCCAAATGTTCAAGCTGGATTTAGAAAAGGCAGAGGAACCAGATATCAAATTGCCAACATCCACTGGTTCATCGAACAAGATCCAAAGAGAGTTTCACAAAAACATATACTTCTGCTTTATTAACTACACCAAAGCCTTTGACTGTGTGGATCACAACAAACTGTGGAACATTCTTAAAGACATGGGAATACCAGACCACCTGACCTGCCTCCTGAGAAATCTGTATGCAGGTCAAGAAGAAACAGTTAGAACTGGACATGGAACAACAGACTGGTTCCAAATTGGGAAAGGAGTACATCAAGGCTGTATATTGTCACTCTGTTTATTTAACTTATATGCAGAGCACTTCATGCGAAATGCCAGGCTGGATGAAGCACAAGCTGGAATCAAGATTGCCAGGAGAAATAACAACACCCTCAGATATGCAGATGACACCACCCTTATGGCAGACAGCAAAGAAGAACTAAAGAGCCTCTTGATGAAAGTGAAAGAGGAGAGTGAAAAAGTTGGCTTAAAACTCAACATTCAGAAAACTAAGATCATGGCATCTAGTCCCATCACTTCATGGCAAACAAATGGGGAAACAATGGAAACAGTGACAGACTCTACTTTTGGGGCTCCAAAATCACTGCAGATGGTGATTGCAGCCGTAAAATTAAAAGACGTTTGCTCCTTAGAAGAAAAGCTATGACCAACCTAGACAGCATTTTATAAAGCAGAGACATCATTTTGCCAACAAAAGTCCATCTAGTCAAAGCTATGGTTTTACCAGTAGTCATGTATGGATGTGAGAATTGGACTATAAAGAAAGATGAGCGCTGAAGAATTGATGCTTTTGAATTGTGGTGTTGGAGAAGACTCTTGACAGTCCCTTGGACTGCAAGGAGATCCACCCAGTCCATCCTAAAGGAAATCAGTCCTGAATATTCACTGGAAGGACTGATGTTGAAGTTGAAGCCACAATACTTTGGCCACCTGATGCGAAGAACTGACTCATTTGAAAAGACCCTTATGCTGGGAAAGATTGAAGGTGGGAGAAGGGGACAATAGAGGATGAGATGGTTGGATGGCATCACTGATGCAATGGACATGAGTTTGAGTAAGCTCTGGGAGTTGGTGATGGACAGGAAGCCTGGCATCCTGCAGTCCATGGGGTCACAAAGTGTTGGACATGACTGAGCAACTGAACTGAACTGTACATCACTGAGAAAATGGAAACAGGCAAGAACTAACCTTGCCTTCCTACCTGCAGCCTACCTCACCTCTACTGTTCCTCATCAGAACAGAATAAAAATTTCTGCCCAAAGCCCTATATTCTACATTGGACCCTGGACCCCGCTTCCTCGCACCTATTCTAGGACATTAGCTCTGCAATTATTCTCTTTCTCAGGAATTATCACTTTTTCCTCCTGAACTGGATTATTCTCATTAGCACACAGACATACCTTAACATCACCACTCCTAACAACAATAAAAACCTTCCAAGATCCTCTACTCCCTTTCACAACAAAACTTCTCAGAACTGTCACAGTCATTGCCTCCACTTATTCCCCTCTATTCTCTGTCCATCCCACTCAGTCAGGTTTCACCTCTGTCCCCTGAGACGACTCAGTCTTGACAAAACAAAAACGAACTCTGTGCTCATCTTACTTGACCTCTCAGCAGTATGGGTCAGGTTTGTCCACCTCCTCCTTCCGGAAAGACTTTCTTCTCTTGTCTGATGAGCCACCCTCTTCTGGTTCTCTCCACCTCAGAAACTGGTCCTTCTCAGTCCTTCTGGCCCTGCCTCACTGCCTGACCTCCTCATGGAGAAGTCCCTCAAGGCTGGATTCTGTCCCCTGCTCTTCTCATTTCTACTCTCACTCCAGGTAACTTTTCATCCAAGCCTCTGGCTTAATAACTATCTGTAGTTTAACAACTATCATGTTTATTTTCCAGTGCTAGCATCCTCCTTGAGATCCAGAGTTGAACATGCAATTAAGACTTTAGATCTCCTCTCCAAGGACATTTCAAATGAACCTCATCTCCCATAACTGAGCCCATTTCCATAGGGCTCCAGCTCATATAACTCTTCACACTTTCCTACTATACTCTGTCTGACTGGTTTCCTTTTTGTCCCTCACACATGCTAAACTTATTCTTGCCCCAGGGCCTTTCTATGTACAGGTCCCTCTTTCTGGAACGCTCCTCGTGTGGATTTAAGCATGGCTAAGATCTCTGCTCAAATGTTACAGCCTCTGGGAGGCCTTTCCTGTCTGACATTTCTAAAGAAGCCCATCTCATCTCATCAGTCTCAAATGGCCCATTTTATTTTTTTTCAGAGCAATTGTCACTCTCTAACACAATTGTATTTATATGTTTCTTGTCTGTACTTCCTGGTAGAATTCAAATGCCATGAATGAGGACATACTTGTGTGTATTAATCACTGTACCCCAAGGACACTGAGCAGAGCCTGAGACAGGAGCCTGATCGAATGGCTATAACAAAGCAACCAAGCACAATCTCCTGACTATCCCCAGCAGCACAGACTTTTGCCTCTTAACAGTTTTCCGTCCCAGAGAATACAGTAAAAGTCTATATGAGTGTTGTTTAAAACAGCCCTAATAACAGAAAAAAAGTACAAATTATTAAAATAACTATGTATACCTTTTCTCTCTACAACATTTCAGAACTCGTTTAGAA
Source organism: Giraffa tippelskirchi (assembly GCF_054371585.1). Lineage (NCBI taxonomy): Eukaryota > Metazoa > Chordata > Mammalia > Artiodactyla > Giraffidae > Giraffa > Giraffa tippelskirchi. The sequence continues at coordinate 74,468,468 of NC_137275.1, read as the reverse complement.
ATATAATAATATAAACCTCTCTGTTAATAATTAGGAGGGCGCTAGAGCAGGGTGGGTAATGGTGGGGCTGGATTGCTTGGGTTTGAATCCAGCTCTGTCAGTTCTTAGTAGCATAACTTTGGGCAAGTCCATGTCTCTGAGACTCAGTTTTTTCATCTGTAAAATGGGAGTAATGATAACAACCAGAGTTGATTTGAGGATTAAATGTGTTGATCTATTTACACTATTTTGGTTGCTAACTCATGGGTGACAATTAGTATTAGTCATTGTCATCACCATTGGTATCTGTTGGGAGTCCAAATGAGGAAGTGAGAATTACATAATATTTTTAAAGAAGCATTCTAACAGAGGATCTTACTAGTTTAGTAAAAAACTTTAATATACACAAATGACACAATGGTTCAAATACCACCATGAAATCCAGAAGAAAAGATTTTTAAAAGTAACAGAAATTGTAATAGATACCTTGTAAGTTGTCACAAAGTTGGCATATGTTCCAGCAAAAATATGTTTGACTTGAACATCCGCAAGGTCTAGAAGAAAGTCATAAATCCATGCTTATTGTTTTTTAGATGTAAAAAGTATAAATCTTTTGTTATAAACCTAAAACTGCTTTTAAAAAGTCTTTTAAAAAAACTAATGTATTACCAAGCTAAATTTCCTTATTCATTGGCTTCTAAATAGATTTTGACTACAAACAGCATAAAAGATTAATATTGATCAGATTACACATTATATATTTCCTTATCTTAAAATTTAATTTTTCATGCATTTGCATAATGAAACCAGGCTGGTGTGCTTTAGTAGAGGTTTGATTAAATATATAAAAGTGTGCTGTTCTGTTGAGGTTTGACAGAAAACAACAAAATTCTGTAAAGCAATTATCCTTCAATTAAAAAATAAAATAAAATAAAAGTGTGTTATTCTAAAGCCTAAATAACTGATTCTTTTGTATTGCCTTAATCTTTAGAAAAAATTACCTAATATTCCAGGAAGCATTGCATAATAAAATACATATTCTACAAATCAAAGATAACAGTACCAAAAGAACCACAGTTCTATGCACTCTTTGAAAGGAAACTGAATAATATTTCTCCTTCAGTGACATCAATTAAAACAAAATCACAAATCACGGGACCACTCATACCATTAGCAGAAATCAGGCAGCTAATGTCAGAGCTCTCTGCCAGAGCCCCCAGATGTGGTGAGCTGCTTGTACAACCTGGTCCACGACCAAAAGACACCACCTGACCAGTGGTATAGACATATGCAAGGGTGTGATAACTGCAGAAGACAACATATTATGAAGACTTATTATAATGAGTCGTGCTTTTTGAGAAAGATGATGTCTCAACACAAAATAACAGATTTATCTTATACTAAGTACCCAGACCCCATTATCACAATGTCAGAGTTAGAGTACCAAGTCATATGGCTAAACAAATGGTGGGTGAATAGTGACTTATTACCAACCCTAAAGGCAGAATATTATTGATGAGTCTTTACTATGGTTTCTATCATTTGTGTTTTAAATGTAAGTTCTTTCTGTCTTTTGCTCTTTTTGCTAATTGGGTGGATAATAGCCAAAGTGTCCTCATAGGGAGGGATAAATTAGGAGATTGGGATTGATACATACACACTACTATATATAAAATAGATAGCTAAGGACTTACTGTATAGCACAGGAAATTCTACTCAATACTCTGTAATAACCTATATGGGAAAAGAATCTAAAAAAGAATGATATATGTATAACCAATTCACTTTGCTGTACAGCAGAAACTAACACATTTTAAATCAACTATACTCCAGTAAAAAAATTTTTTAAGTTCTCATAATTAGGTTATGCAAAACTCAGAATGCACATGCAAATATACATCATCTTCTACTTGCATGAGGTTAGTTTTGTCTAATGAACTCAAGAAGACAAGCACCACTATTTTTGTTATAACCCAACTCTCCTCACCCTAGAACCTAGTAAGGTGGTCTATGCCCAGTGCATTTCCAACAAATTCTTATGAAATAAAAGAAATGCCTAGAATAAAGAAGAAAAACAGAAAAATTAAACCATATTTGAAAGAAGTAAATTTTCAGAAAAGAAAATGATCTATAAAAAGAGTAATCACATATTTTAGGGTTTTAATGTTTCAAAACATTTCATATAAGTTATTTCTAAGTAATAAAATACACCACTTTCTACTCACACTTGAAAAAACCTATTACCTTCCACAATCTATCTGTGAAACGAGGCCTTCAATTCTTTCCACAAGTTGTGGACCCCTCTTCTCAGCAGTGGGATCGTGTCCCAGCTGTCCATAGCTGTTGTCTCCAAATGTGAACACTTTCCCATCCTGTTTAAAAAAGGAAGGATCAGACTAATTTCGGGCTAAAAGTGTCATTAAAAATTAAAAGGTTAAGTGCCATAAGAGAGTTTTTATGAGAGCACTACAGTAAATATAAGCTTTATATGAAGAAGAGTCTTATATTTATTATTTCTACTAGTGAATAAAGAGTTAACATATTAAACTTGAGAAATCACTGGCATTCCCTTCAGAACTAGGCACTTACTATGTGTTTGTAGAAAGAATTGATGGAGAAATTAACTGGTTCAAGAGTAACACTAACACTTAAATATAAGGTTGCTTTATTTATTTGAGCATTTCTCTGAAAATAAATCTCTTTTCAAAAGATGATTCTGGATTAAAACAATTCTAGCTCTCTCCTGCCAACTGATAATATAATCCAAGCATATTTTTAAAACAAACAAAATATAAATTATTTTAGATATTTTGCTTTAAATAAACTTTTCAACCACACAAATAGTCTTCAAGTCTATTCATTACAGCTATGGAGAGAATCCATCTTGTTGGAATGTATGGCATGGCCAGTATAAGAAGAGGAGGGAGATATTCAGGATACTGATTCATAATTGTGCCAAGTAAGAAATGGAACATAGCATGTTCTAGTCTGTAATGTAGGCCACTGAAACCTATAAAAATTACTTTGTTGCTTCTACAATATTTTTAATACTTAGAGCTACATTATGACAGAATAATTGCTAAAGGGATTAGCTCCTAATCTATAGGAGATTTTAAAATATTTCCTGAAGCTGAAATTAGCTTTTGTTATAGGATCTTAAAAATTCCATGGCTTGGCTAATTTCTCCTCGTTAGAGATTTGTGCACTGAATGGGTATCTTCAGATATTGATACACATATTGTTTTCCACAATAATTAGTACATGTACCTTATGGTAACATTTCTCTGGGGTTTGAAAAATAGCAAAATGGGAATTCCCTGATGGTCCAGTGGTTGGGACTCAGTGTTTTCATTGCCAGGGGCTCAGGTTTGATCCCTGATTGAGGAGTTAAGATCCCACAAGCCACAAGGTATGGCCAAAAAAAATATATCAAGATGTTTTGGTTTACCTGGGTAAGCACTGCAGTGTGCTCGTAACCACAGCTGATAAAAACCACACCAAGAGTCTTCAGTGCACCAACTGATACAGGCTTATACTTCTGAACTGTGGAAAGAAAGCAGAATCTCTTGAGTATAAGGAATACTCATATATCATGAGTTTTTATATATTTTAATATTTTTGTTATCTTATAGTTCATCAACATAATTTAAAATGTGAACAATCAGAAGTATTATAAAACAGAAAGAAAGTCCTGCACTGGAAAAGAAAAGCAGTCCTTTAGCATTTATTTTTGGAAAATATTTAATTTTCTGGAATGACTAAGGCTATTGGCCAAGAAAGCTAAGCTTTAAGACCCCACTTCCCAATAATATTTCCATTATGTTGCATTCATTTTTGTCACATTATAGGTGTTCTGCAAATATGCAATAATAATTGAGAAAATAAGAGGACCCACTTCATGTTGATGAAGTTAAATGAAATGAGATGTAAGAGATCAGCATGGTACAGGTACGGTGTCATCTAGTTGCTAAGTTGAGTCCAACTCTTTGCTGCCCCATGGACTGCAGCCTGCCAGGCTCCTCTGTCCATGTGATTTCCCTGGTAAGAATACTGGAGTGGGTTGCCATTTCCTTCTCCAGGAGATCTTCCCGACACAGGGATCGAACCAGCTTCTCCTGCATTGGCAGGTGGATTCTTTACCGCTGAGCTACCAGGGAAGCCCTGGTACTGGAATGTAACAGGAGCTAAATATACATGAGCTGCATGTAAAGAGTTGAACAGAGGGGCTCATCAGGAAGACATCACAGTGAGTTTTGTTGAAAGATTTTCAGAGGAACTTGTTGTTTCCCCTACTGCTAGCAATTGTCTGAAAAGAATTCCCAAACTTTGTTGTGCAAGGGCACTACCTGTGTGGTCTTTGGTAATGACTGATGCCTGGCTTTCCTCCCCAGACATTCTGATTTAATGGTCTGGGGTCCAACCTGAGCATTGGGATTTTTAAACATTCTTAGAGTAACAGAATAATGGCCTTCCAAAGATGTACAAGTGGTAAAGAGCTCAGTGGTAAAGAATCCATCTGCAATACAGGAGACACAGGAGACTCGGATTCCATCCCTGTGTCAGGAAGATCCTATGGAAGAGGAAATGGCAATCCGCTTCAGTATTCATGCTAGGATAATCCCACAGACAGAGGAGCCTGGTGGGCTACAGTCCATGGAGTCACAAAAAGAGTTGAACACGACTGAGCATGCAGAGGTGAATGTGTTAGAGGACGTGGCAAAGAGGAGTTAAGAAAGCATGTGAATTTAAGGTTTTGCTAATCAGTTGACCTTAAAATAGGAAGGTTAGCTTGGATTATCTAGCTGTGCCCAATACAGTTACAAGGGTCCTTTAACTGAGGTGGAGGGGGTCAGAAAAGTCAATGTCAGAGTGATGTGACTTGAAGAAGACTTCATCAGCCATTGCTGGCTTTGAAGAAGAAAGGGGGCTATAAGTCAAGAGTGTAGGTGCCTCTAGAAGCTGGAAAAGGCAAGAAAATGGTCTGTCTTCCTCCAGGAAGTCCCTGATGACACTTTCATTTTAGCCCAGTGAGACCTGCATCAGAACCACAAGATAATAAATTTATGTTGTTTGAAGCCACTAGATTTGTGGTGATTTGTTATAGCAGGAATCAAGAAAAAGTTAGTAGACCTACCTAAGTGATTCTAATGTGTCCCAAAGTTTGGGAACCACTGTTCTAACCTTTGAGAGTGCCTTTTGCAGAACTGGTCTTCCAAGTAGAAAGAAAGAAGGACTTACTACAAGATTAGCTCATTACCTGGGGCATTATTCCCGCTGAGGGCCAGCTGCCCTGCGTTGTTGCTTCCCCAGCCAAATGAAGTCCCAGAGAGTGACAGGGCAAAGCTGTGGGCCCCTCCTGCAGCCACCTGTGCCAGCGGGATCCCCTCCAGGGACCTCACCTTCTGTGGGCTGGCTTGGGAGGGGAAATTCTTCCCCAGGCCAAGCTGTCCATGGCTGTTCTTCCCCCATGAAAACACTTGGCCATCTGCAAAAGCAAAGAGGAGAAATTCAGAATTGCAAACATACTGTAATACTAAATTCAAGGAGAAACTACCACCTTAATTCTAAAAATCTTTAGAGAATAAAACAGGAGTAAAGGAGGTTAAAGTACCTTTACTAAAGGCAAAGTGAATGGTCAAGGTCACATTTAAAAATCTCTTCCAACAACCTCCACTCTTCTTTTCCCTCCCAGTTAAGAATAACCAAGATCTTTCTGCTGCTCAGGTTAAAAACCTTGGAGTCATCCTTGACTTCTCTTTTTCTACAGCCTTCAACCCAGCAAATACTAAAATCTCTGCTTCAAAATCTATCGAGGATCCAACTGCTTCTTACCACTTTACTGTTACCCCCTTAGCTGTCAAGTCAACATCACTTCTCTCCTGGAAAATGGCAACAGCATCTCACTGCACTCCCACATTGTATCCTTGCCCCCAGCAGTTCCTTCTCTACAGAGCAGCCAGAGTGTGCTTTTAAAAATATGTCTGACAAAACCCTTCAGGAGCTTGCTTTCTCACCCAATAAAAGGTCAGTTCTTACCACATCACCAGGATTCCCACAACTACTTCTTAGACTCCATCTCCCCTGGCTCCCTTTTCTCCCTCTCCAGATCTTCTGCTGCTCCTGAGCACCCTGCTGGTCACGGTCTTGTATCTGGATCATTCCATGGCCTTAGCATCATCTCTCTCTCTCCTTTCTTTTTGGTCTTCGTTCACATCTCACCTTATGAAGATAGCTTCCCTGATCTCCTTTATAAAGTAGAAAGACCCCTTCCCTCCACCTACCCCCTCGCTTTCTGTCCCCTCATGCTGACTCACTTCTCTCCACATCCTTATCCCTATTACACCACACAACTATTCATCTGTGTGTTTAAGGCTCACTTCCCCTGCATCTCCCCAGAATACAAGTTTCATGAAAGCAGTCTTGGGTTTGTTCACTGCTATATCCTCTTTGCTGGAAATACTGTAGGCACTCAATAAATATTTGTGGAATGACTGGTGGGGGCGGGGGTAAACAACATTTTATGTTGAATTTGACTAGAGATAGATCATTTACAAAGAAGGCAATGGCACCCCACTCCAGCACTCTTGCCTGGAAAATCCCATGGACAGAGGAGCCTGGTAGGCTGCAGTCCATGGGGTCGCTAAGAGTCGGACACGACTGAGCGACTTCACTTTCACTTTTCACTTTCATGCATTGGAGAAGGAAATGGCAACCCACTCCAGTGTTCTTGCCTGGAGAATCCCAGGGACGGGGGAGCCTGGTGGGCTGCCATCTATGGGGTCACACAGAGTCGGACACGAATGAAGCGATTTAGCAGCAGCAGCAGCAGCAGCAGCAGCAGATCATTCACAAGAGGTAAAAAATCAAGCTCTCCTAATGTTTAATTATCTACCCAAAGAAATGTTAACACATTTCAGATTTCTACAAGTTATTATATCTAAGTTTTCTTTTTAATTTTAAATGCATTAAAATGAACCCCAATGCATTAAAACTTAACAGGTATCATTTGTATTCAAAAAATTACTTCCTGATGACACTTACGAGATCCAAGAAGAGTTTTTTACCTTCTGATAGTGCCAGGGAGTGGTACTGTCCACAGGCAACTTGTATAATTTTTATACCAGCCAGAGTTTTTATCTTCCTATAATAATAATGATACAAAATTCATTAATCCTTCTTCAAATTGGGTCACCAAGTGGACTACAGATATTTAAAATTACTTTCTTGCATTTCTGTAATACATTTATCCCAAAGCCCTCAAACTGTTTTCAACATGACATCAACATGTATAAAGGTACAGGGCAGAAACCAAAATAATATATAAGGCAAAAGTTATTTTTATTGGGCTTTTAATGCATTGTATAAAGTTCTAACCTTTATACTATACTTACCAACCTAAAAGAAAAATAAATTTCTTCATTCACATATAGTATAGGGCTTTAGAATTTATGGAGCACTGTCACCTACACCACCTTAAGCCCTGTGAGATAAAGATATCATTAGGTTGATTCTTATTAAATTGCCATTTTTGTAGATTAGAACATAACTATTAGCAATTTTATATGGTTGAACCTAGGAGAACTCAAAGAAGTCAACTGGTATCAAGTTACAGAACAGATTCAAACCTTGGGCTTTTCTTCCCAAGTTCAATGCTCATTCCTCCTAGCCACAGCCATCTCTTATACAATTTAATGACCAGAGAAGGTAACAAGAGGTAACTTCCTAGCATTAAAAAACATGTTTTTGAAAATTCTCAGTGTATATAATTCATGAACACACAGTTCTGACTGCTTATCATATTATTTGGCCTAGGAAGCTGTGTGTGAGGATATGATTTTTCTCCAATCTTCCTAAGTAAAATATTAAGATCCAAGGGCTTATGCCAAGACAAAAGATTATGTTGGGAGTAACACCTTTCCTCTTTCAACTTGTGTTCTCTGCTTGGGGAATCTGCAAATTAACTGTCGATAGTTTAACAGGGAAAAAGACAAAAAGTTTATATGTGCAGACAGGAGCTCCCAAGTAATGGAAAATTTGTACAATAACCTGAGTAGAGGTTTATATATGTTAACTTAGCAAAAGGGTGAGCTTTTTTTAGGGCTTCAGTGGTACAGTATGGAAGGTTCTATTGGGTTTTTTGATGCTAACTGGGCATTTTATTTTCAAGACAGCTGAATTCATAGGAAACTCCCTCAAAGGAGGGTTAATGGCAGCTATATTTTCAGGAGGCCCTGTTTTAGTCAGATAAGATATCTCTGTGAATCTTCTGGAGCTCAAATATTTTCACTTTAACATAATCATTATAGTAGTTCTGGAGGTCCAAGTGTTATTCCCGTACATAAAATTAAGATCAAAGCATCACAGGTTCTCACATCATGCGGCCCTTCTCTTTCACAGACTCTAATTAAGTAATAACTGGTGTCATGTGCTATTTTCCCTGCGTCCTTTCCTCACAACACTGTAACCCTTCAGATTAGGTAGTGTGTTTTATAGTCATCTTTGGACCCTGGCAATCTTGCATGGTGTCTGGCACATGAAACTCAAAAACACTAAATGAATAAATGAACTAAAATTCGTACTTAGGTATAAAAGTTGTTTCCTTAAATTCTCCAATTCCCAGCTGTCCTTCAGAATCAGCTCCCCATGCAAAGACCCTTCCTTTGTGACAGACAGCCACGGAATGCTCCTTTCCACAGCTCACCAGAGCAACGTGCAGAGTTTCCAACGCCGGAATTCGTTCTTTAGGAACAAAAACAAAACAACCCACACCAAGATTGCTAATTTAAAACCAAGTTTAAGAAAGTACTTTTCTTCAAAAGGAAGAGTCACTGGGATGTCTCATCTCTTCCAGTGACTTTTAAATCAAGGCCTAAAGTCCACTTTAAAGGAGAGAAGAAAATAGGCTCATCGTGTGGCATGTCTTTATGGGAATATCACTACTATTTAAAAAGATGGGCATGTGGAGGAGCGGAACCTGTAAGCACTTGATGCTTGGCCTAACACTTCTCTGTGATGGTAGAGTAAAAAAGCTCAGCCAGATAAAGGGAGCCAGAGAAAGGATGGGCTCACCCCTACTCTACTCTCTGATTTCCCAGCCCTGAACAGTTAGAACAGTGAATCCTCTGCTCAGGAAGAGATGGGCAGGGAGCCTGCCTGAGTATGAGAGGCAGATGCCAGATGCCCTCACAAAGAAACTCTGGGCAAGTTACTTAATATGCCTCTGGATGGGTCAAATATGCCCACAATTGAAACCCTGAGCATTTTTCCTTACAAGACAATCTAAACTGTTTTCCCAAAGTGTTAATCTCTGAATTATTAGAGGTTTGGAGTTAAGCACATCACTACCAGTCAAGTTTTTGTTAATGCTTAAGTTTTCTTTTTTAGTCTTGTGATCTTATTCTTTTCAGTGATTTACTTTTCAAACTGTGCAACAATAAGGAAAATTTCCAAAGATGCATACACTCATAGAAGTAGAACCTGGTACCTCATTGCTGGAGAAGAATTTGGCTTTAAGGATCACATTGTCCCTTACTTCCACTTGAAGGGGATCAGGATATACCACCCCAAAGCATGCCACTTTGGCATAAGGATGATTTTGAGCTGAAGGCAACTAAGAATCAACAGATGCAGGAAGAGTTCTCTGCCTTTCCCTATCAACTGAAAAACATAATAAATGTGGCATGAATTTCTCCTGTGAAGGTGTATCCGCCTCCCCTTTTCATACCAGGAAGAGAAAAGTGACTCATCACCCGAGTTGGTACTGAGATAAGATTGCATAAACAGCCTTAAGTAAAATAACCCTTAAATTTCATTAGTTTCCCCCATATATTTCAAAATCATTTCTCCACAATTGATCATTCCTCAAAACCCAACCCCCTCCACTCTTTGTTAAATGGCATATAAGCTCCTAAGTCTAACCACTTCTTTTCTGTGAACTCCTGTGCACATATTAATAAAACTGTAAGGGTGTTTTCCTCCTTAATCTGCCTTTGTCAATTTAGTTCACAGGTCCTCATGACAGAGGCAGAGAAGGCAGTGGCACCCCACTCCAGTACTCTTGCCTGGAAAATCCCATGGACGGAGGAGCCTGGTAGGCTACAGCCCATGGGGTCGCTAAGAGTTGGACGTGACTGAGCGACTTCACTTTCACTTTTCCCTTTCATGCACTGGAGAAGGAAATGGCAACCCACTCCAGTATTCTTGCCTGGAGAATCCCAGGGACGGGGGAGCCTGGTGGGCTGCCATCTATGGGGTCGCACAGAGTCGTACACGACTGAAGCGACTTAGCTGCAGCAGCAGCATGACAGAACTAAAAGGGCAGAGGAAGAGTTTTTCCTCCCAGACATAATTCTTGGAATTTAAGTAAATAATCAGAAATGTGACATTACTTACAATAATGTCAATCATAGTATTATTTACAAAAGCCCCTGATGAGAAAAAACCAAATTTCCCCAAAAGGAGAATAGTTATAGTCAGAACCTAGAACATTATGCAACAATTCAAAATTTATTTAGAAAAATATATAATAAAAGGGCAATGTTTGTGATATTATGCTTGATGAAGAACACAACCTACAAAGTTATATAAATCTGCATATACAAAACTTATAAAGACATAATTTTATAAATATTAAATATGTAATAGGAAAAAAAGGCAAAAAAGAAATGCATCAAAATGTAAGGAGTTGTCTTTGGGTGTTAGACTAATAAGCGATTTCTTTTCCTGTGTTTCTACAATAATCAATAATAGCAAAATGCTAGTATACATTATTTTAAGGATACGTCGGAAGGAGTTACAGTGTTCAAACCACAAACCACGTTTGGAAGGTCACTCTGTTCCAGATAAGTTCGCATAGGTAAGGACTGGTCTCAAAAGGCATCTCTGTTCAGAGGAACGCGGTCCAGTTTAGTTCTGCTCTCAGTTTCCTTTTGAAGATAAAACTACTGGAAACCGAAACAAAACTGAGGCGCGAGGAGGAAACGAAAATGATGGACCTGCGCTCCGGCAGCGCGGAACCCCGTTCTCCTGTCGCCTGTGGTCCACGGCTCCAGCACCGCCACCCGCCTGACGCCTTGCCCCGCATCTGAGTCCAGGAGCTCACCTGGCTGCTCCCCGCGCGGCGTGCCTTTCCGGCCCAGCTGGCCTCGGCTGTTGTCCCCGCACGACCGGACAGTGCCGTCGCTCAGCAGCAGTAGCGAGTGCTGCTCCCCACTGGCCGCCTGCAATAGCGTGTTGCCGCCAGCACCCACCCGCCGCTCTCGCAGCGGCCTCCCGCGGCCACCAGCGCGCCAGCAGAAGTACATCGCGTTCCCGCGCCCCGGCCCCCTGCCTGAATCTGTGAGCTCTGCTAGCCCAGCACCCAAAGGCTAATGACGAGGGCGCGCTGATATTAAGAAAACAGGACGCTGGGTGAGCCGCGCCTTCGCTGTTATCTCCCTGCGGTCCCTCCCTCTTCCTCCCTCCCCCAGTCCTCCCCCTCCCTCCCGCCTTTCCTTCCTCCCACCAGCACTGACCTGACGTCTTCCTCGCTTCTGGCGAATGGCTTTCAAGAATTACACTTGAACGCCAAATTCAGAGGAGCAGATGAATGAAGCCTAAATTTGCATCCTAGCTAAACCACTTAAACGCTGTGTGACTCTGGGCAAGTTACTTAACTAATCTGCGTCTCAGCTATCACGTCTATGAAATGTAGACAATAATACAGCAGGTCTAATGTGTTAGGATAACGTAACAGATAACACAGCGTGTTAAAGTAATGTCTAGAATATCTTCGTGTCAATCCTCATCGAAACTGCTTTTGGCATTGGAAATGCAAAGTCCTCATGGTGCTTACATTCTTTTGTTTATAAACACAAATATTTTGTATAAAGTCAAGTGGCAACATGAAAAATAAAACAGGAATAGAGGGTGAGGACAGAAAGCACTAGCATTTTTTAAAATATCAGGGAAGACCTCTCTGATGAAGTGACATTTGAGCAGAATCAGGGGGATCTGGGAAATGAGGGCATGCTGCTGCTGCTGCTAAGTCACTTCAGTCGTGTCCGACTCTGTGCAGCCCCATAGATGGCAGCCCACCAGGCTCTGCCGTCCCTGGGATTCTCCAGGCAAGAACACTGGAGTGGGTTGCCATTTCCTTCTCCAGTGCATGAGAGGGAAAAGTGAAAGTGAAGTCGCTCATGAGTCATGCTTATATCTAAGGGTGGAGGGTGAAGTGGAGCATCTGGAGGCTTCTGAACAGAGAAATGATATGATCTGACTTTAGTATCAAAAGAATTATTCTGGCTACCATGTAGAAAATAATAGAACAGAAATGGGAACAGAAAAGCCAGCTGGGGGGGCGCGGCTACTGTCAGAGTCCACGATAGAAGGATGACGCTGAGTCCAAGACTAAGGTGACATCCAAGGGGGGAAAAAGAAGAAATGATCATATTCAAAATGGTTTAAAAGTCAGAGTCTACAGATTGGCTGATGAATTGGAAGAGGAAAGAAGAAAAGGGATTAGGATTACTTGAAGGTAGGCCTGAGCAACTGAGGTGAAAGGTTGTACGCTTTACTAGAGTGGGAATATCGAGAAAGGCACCAATTTGGGACTGATGGATCAGGAGTCCCGTCTGGTAATAACTGTGAGATACTTGTTATACAAGGAGGCAATAAGATCAATCATTCTGGAGTTGTGGAGAGAAGTTGAGGTGGTCATAAAACGGGGAGTCATCAGTGTACAAGTGACAGTTAAAGTCAGAAGACTGAATGAGATCACCCCGGGGAATCACAAGCAAGTGAAGAATCAGGGAATGATTAACTCTGTCAGTTGCTTTTTGAGCAAGGTTAAGTGTTGATCTTTAGATTTGGCAAAATGGAAGTCATTGGTGACCATCAGCATTAGCCATCATCTGCATTATTTTATTTTTATTACAGCGTCCATTTTATACTCTCAGCTCACATCTCTTTACTACTACATTTTAAGTTCTCTAAAGATGACAATAAATGTTATTTGTTTTTCTACCTCAATAATGTCTAGCTCATATTAAAGGCTAGTACATATGTATTAGACAAATGGATCAATGAGTGGTGATTTCATACTTTTGGTTCCATTTTATTGCATGCCATATACAACCTTTCTCTGAATAGTGATTTCCTAAATGTTTATCACTTTCCTCAGGCACAAGACACAAAGTCCTCATGTTATTTCTTTTTTAAAAAAAGAAATCTACTGGAGAACTAAACTGTAAATGTATCATTTTATGTCCCTACTACCTAGCACAGTGTGTGTCACTTAAAAAGAACTCAATAAATGTTAGTGAGATCGTGAATAAATTAACGAAATTGAGAACATTTGAGAAAGATATAATTCTCAATTAGTCTGTGTTTATGGACTTGAAAATAGTATTTAGCGCCTATTTACTGAATGTTTACCATGTGTTGGCTACTTTAAATAAAATATCTAATTTAACTCTTTCACCAGCTTTTCTCAGTTAAGGTTCTTCTGGCTGTAAGTGACAGAAAATATGACCTAAGCTTGCTTAAGCAAAAGGAAAATTTACTGGTAAATTGCATTGTTATTCAAAAACATTTGCTGTCCCTCTGGACACTATGGCATCAAGCTTGAGTATGTGAATTTGTTCTGGCCAATGACATGTAAGCAGGAAACATATGCCAGGCAGATGGTTTAAAAGCCAGTACTTATTTTCCCTACTCTCTTTTCCCTCTATTACAACAACTGGTGATTTTTCAAATAGAGATTCCTCCATCATCCTGAGTCCCAGATCAAAAATAATCTAGCAGAGTTGCAGCCATTCTATGGAGCATAAGTGAGAAATAAATCTTTGTTGTTTTAAGCCCCTAAGCTTTTTTTTGGGGGGGGGGAGCAGTGTTTATTATTGCACAGAGTACATAACTTAGCCTCTTCTGAAGTTCACATAATTGAAAAGTCCATCAGCATGCCTGATTTGGGGAAGTACTGTCAACAAGGGCTTATACAACGTTCAAGTGATTCCATTTCTCTGTATCTCTTGCTATGAAGGCTTCATCTTCGGGCTCCAAGCACTGTACTGCACAGTTCCAGAATCTCCTCTGAGGTGGCAAGAGGGTTATAGAAGCTCTAAACTTTGTATCAAACTCTCAGCTTCACAGCCTGTGGAGAATCTGCTCACAAACAAAAGCCTCGAAGTTTAGCCATAATACTCTCAATGGACCGATTTGGGTCACATGTCCATCCCTGAGCTGGTCAGATCTGCCTGTTAGAAGCTCATGCGTGCTCACAGTCTGAGAGTGAAGAGTAGGTGGATTCCAAAAGGAAAGCTGGGTGTGTTGCTGGAAGAAGTGGAGGATGAATGCCAAGGAGATTAAGCAACAGGGATTCTCTACATCAATCATGTAAACTAAGTAGTATTATTATTCCCATTTTTTAGGTAAGGAATCAAGTCTCAGAGAGTTTTGGTAACTTGTTTGTTGATAACATGCATATAAATGGCAGGATTTTAACACTGGCCAATTTGACTAGAAAGCCTATTTAATTTCTACTATAACATACTTGTTGCTGGTTTGCTGGTTTAGACGCTAAGTCATGTCCAACTCTTGCGACTTCATAGACTATAGCCCACCAGGCTCCTCTGTCCATGGGATTCTCCAGGCAAGAATACTGGAGTGGGTTGCCCTTTCCTTCTCCAGAGGATCTTCCCTACCCAGGGATCGAACCTGGGTCTCCTACATTGCAGGCAGATTCCTTACCAACTTAGCTATGAGGGAAGCCCATAACAACATACTTGTTGGCCTTTAACAAATCTACTGCCATATATTTCTCCAGCAAAGGTGGATTTGTTTGGAATCAGTGAAGAATTGCAATTCAGGGTCTGCAATCATGGTGCATCATGTGCAAATCCCTCCATGGCAAGAGAAGAACAGTTCCATTGGGGGGAAAAGGAAATTGGGAGGACTATATAGTCAGCTGGACTTCCCTGGTGGCTCAGAGGTTAAAGCGTCTGCCTCCAATGCGGGAGACCTGGGTTCGATCCCTGGGTCGGGAAGATCCCCTGGAGAAAGAAATGGCAAACCACTCCAGTATTCTTGCCTGGAGAATCCCATGGACGGAGGAGCCTGGTAGACTACAGTCCACGGGGTCGCAAAGAGTCGGACACGACTGAGCGACTTCCCTTCCCTTATATAGTCAGCTAAGAGCCCATGGCTTTTCATTGGCTGAATCCTTTTTCTTCCTGCTGGCCTCTGCTATGGTCCAGGGCCTGAGAGCTCCCCCTTCTGGTGTCCAAAGTCCATTTAATTGAGGTTTCTATTTATTAATTTTTACACTTTTGAGTCCCTGATCTTTGGGCTCTCTCCGGGCTGATGGCACATCCTCACAATCCTTCTATCTAGGTAATTTCAATTCATAGTATATTCTTTCTTCATTGCAAACTCCTCCCCTAATTAATAGTTGCTGAAGGATGTAGGCTTATATTAGCAACATCTCATTTCTATACACTTTGTATCTCCAGGATCCCACTCTAGTTCAGTTATTTTGCATATTTTGCGATAATATCTCACATTATGTTTTCCTAAGAGTTACATGCAAAAAACACATTTCTGATCATGCCATTTAACTGTTTTAATGGTTAGTGGCCTATTGCTCCAAAGATGTGCTTAGTTGCTCAGTCGTGTCAGACTTTCTGTGACCCCATGGACTGTAGCCCACCAGGCTTCTCTGTCCATGGGGATTCTCCAGGCAAGAATACTAGAGTGGGTTGCCATGCCCTCCTCCAGGGGATCTTCCTGACCTAAGAATTGAACCCAGGTTTCCCTCACTGCAAGCGGATTCTTTACCATCTAATCACCAGGGACACAAAATTCTTTGTGTATAATTTAAGGCCCTCCAAGATCTGCTTGTAACGGATATTTCCAGCTGCATTTTATCAGCAATTAAAGGTGTATCTCATTCTCTTTCTCACTTGTGTGTGCACACACACACATACACACACTCTCTCAGTCTGCTGTTTCAACAAACAACTTGCCTCTTTCTCCCAGATTTTTCCAAATCCATGTCTTTGTTCATTCTAAGAAGATGAGTTTTATTTTCTCCATTTCTGTTTATGAAAATATGTATGTCTTAAATGCCTCATCTCTGTAAAGTACTTCTTGGACTCAACAACATCAGTTACTCCCTTCTAGGCTCCTACCACAAATGATGACCTCGGTACACACACACTCTCCAACATGATACTGTTGCAGTGAAAAGGAGAAAAAAGAGGAATGACTTTTTTCCTTTCCCTTTCCTGAGAACAAAGATGAACAAAAATGGTAAAGAGAACAGTGAGCAGACCTGAACATCCCTAGTTCTTTTACTTTAACTCTGCATATCTGTAACTAAGTTTGCTTTTCTGCCCCCTAACTCTGCAGGAGCTACACGTCACACTTTTGTGTGATTTTCCTTTGACGCTATGCTAAATATATTCTCTGTTTGGTGTTTACCCTTACAATACCCTTCCCTTTGTAGTTACATATGAGAAAGAAGACCACAGAACCACTGAACTGCCAGACTGAATTACTGGGTTACTGATGTCAACCTATGACTGTCTTTGAAGCAAAGAAAGGAAAAGAAATCAAGATCCTAACACTTTTATTCCTCATCACTGACTCCTGACTGCGAACTTATATAAGTTATAAGTTATATAAGCCACTAGACACCTCAAGGTGGGGGGGGGCACAGCTCTTGAGGCATGAGCCTACTCTGTTCCCATCTCCGTCAGCTGAGAATTAAAGCCACCTTTCTATCTCCTCCAAACTCTGTCTTCATATTTTTCATTTGGCTTTGGTGGGCAGTCAAGTGGGCCTTAGAAAGCATCACTATGAACAAAGCTAGTGGAGGTGATGGAATTCCAGTTGAGCTATTTCAGAATCTAAAAAATGATGCTGTGAAAGTGCTGCACTCAATATGCCAGCAAATTTGGAAAACTCAGCAGTAGCCACAGGACTGGAAAAGGTCAGTTTTCATTCCAATCCCAAAGAAAGGTAATGCCAAAGAATGCTCAAACTACCACAATTGCACTCATCTCACATGCTAGTAAAGTAATGTTCAAAATTCTCCAAGCCAGGCTTCAACAGTACGTGAACGGTGAATTTCCAGATGTTCAAGCTGGAATCAGAAAAGGCAGAGATCAAACTGCCAACATCCGTTGGATTATCGAAAAAGCAAGAGAGTTCCAGAAAAACATCTATTTCTGCTTTATTGACTATGCCAAAGCCTTTGACTGTGTGAATCACTACAAACTGTGGAAAATTCTGAAAGAGATGGGACTACCAGACCACCTGGTCTGCCTCTTGAGAAATCTGTATGCAGGTCAGGAAGCAACAGTTAGAACTGGACATGGAACAACAGACTGGTTCCAAATAGGAAAAGGAATACATCAAGGCTGTATATTGTCACCCTGCTTATTTCACTTATATGCAGATTACATCACAAGAAACACTGGGTTGGATGAAGCACAAGCTGGAATCAAGATTGCCGGGAGAAATATCAATAACCTCAGATATGCAGATGACACCACCCTTATGGCAGAAAGTGAAGAAGAACTAAAGAGCCTCTTGATGAAAGTGAAAGAGGAGAGTGAAAAAGTTGGCTTAAAGCTTCAGAAAACTAAGATCATGGCATCCATTCCCATCACTTCATGGCAAATAGATGAGGAAACAGTGGAAACTGTGGCAGACTTTATTTCGGGGGGCTTGAAAATCACTACAGATGGTGACTGCAGCCATGAAATTAAAAGATGCTTACTCCTTGGAAGAAAAGTTATGACCAACCTAGACAGCATACTAAAAAGAAGAGACCTTTGCCAACAAAGGTCCATCTAACCAAGGCTATGGTTTTCCCAATAGTCATGTATGGATGTGAGAGTTGGGCTGTAAAGGTGAGCACCAAAGAATTGATGCTTTTGAACTGTGGTGTTGGAGAAGACTCTTGAGAGTCCCTTGGACAGCAAGGAGATCCAACCAGTCCATCCTAAAGGAAATCAGTCCTGAATATTCATTGGAAGGACTGATATTGAAGCTGAAACTACAATACTTTGGCCACCTGATTCGAAAAACTGACTCATTGGAAAAGACTCTTATGCTGGGAAAGATTGAAGTTGGGAGGAGAAACGGACGACAGAGGATAAGATGGTAGGATGGCATCACTGACTCAATGGACATGAGTTTGAGTAAGCTCTGGGTGTTGGTGATGGACAGAGAGGCCTGGCGTGCTACAGTCCATGAGGTCACAAAGAGTCAGACACGACTGAACGACTGAATTGAACTGAACTGAACTCGGCGGGCAGAAAAGGCCAAGATTTTGGCCAGCAACAATACTAATTTCACTCTGTATTGCTACATTATTTCACCGTTGCCCAACAGACCCCAGGGGGGACCTTAATCATCTTTGTGATCTCACCAAATCCTAGCAAAGTGCCTATTACACAATGCATGCTAAATATAGTGCCTAGCATTTAATAAGTTTTCAATGACTACTAGGTGAATTAATTAGGTAAAATTCATGGTTAATATTTTTCTAATAGTTACTGAATGCCCACTATGGGTATAACAAAGAGGAAACAAAATATAATAATTACTGTTTACATCAGCATTTACTATTTACATTAGTGTTGACGTTAGACTTTACAAAATCCCTCCAGCTATTTTACCTACTGTGTCCTCATAAGCACTGAGTAAGCAGGCATGAGAGGGAACGTTATCCCTGCTTCACAGGTGAAGAACTTAGGCTCAGAGAGGTCAAAGTGATTGGTCACAAATTACAGATCAGTAAGTGGAATAGCCCATGGTTTTCCCTTCCACTTTATGACCATGTCTGATGAACTTCCCTTTCTCAGAGAACACACAGGTTAAAAATACAGAAAAGTAATAGACACTGATTGTCATTGTATCTTTAAAATCACACTTTGAAGATAATTTATACCTAATACCTTATACCAACAGCCTATTTTTCTTTTTTACTAATTTTTCCTGACAGTGACTTATGGAGGACAAGAGAATGAGAAAAGGGAAAGAAAATAAAATTTCTTAACTACTCACCACATGTCAGTTTCTCTCACAATATATTTCCCCATTTTAGTTTGGTATCCAAACCGTAAGGTCCATGTACTGTACCCCCTGAGTGAGTGAGTGAGGTTGCTCAGTCGTGTCCGACTCATTGCGACCCTATGGGCTGTAGTCTGCCAGGCTCCTCCATGGGATTTTCCAGGCAAGAATAGTGGAGTGGGTTGTCATTTCCTTCCCCAGGGGATCTTCCGGACCCAGGGATCAAACTCAGGTTTCCTGCATTGCGGGCAGATTCTTTACCATCTGAGCCACCAGTGAATCCCACTCTACCCCATACAGATATGATTAACTGGAGTCTCAGGAAATTATAAGTGACTTGCTTGAGATAAATAGTAAGATAAATGGGGGACCAGATTCAAACCATGCCTTCTTCTCTACTGTCTTTCCAGCAAACAGCGCTGACCAAGGTGAGATGAGAAGGAGGTTAGAAAGGGGATAAGAGAGAGGAAGAGCTTACAAAAGGTCATCATGAAGCACATGAGGTTCAGGAAAGCAGAATAAACCAGGCAGAAGGAGGGGAAATGGGCCTGAGGTTAGTCCTTGAGGATCAGCTGGAAGGACATTCGAGAAGAGGTTGGGAGTTTGCACTTTCATTGCTTTCCCCTGTCATCCTCTTCCAAGATCTACTTCTGCTTAATCCTCATGCTTCTGAGTTCAAAGCGCACCTCCGTGCTCCTCAGCCAGGACAGCCCTTAGACAGGAATAATGGGAAATGTATGCACTCCATGTATCATTTAGCTTGATTTATGATCACAGCCCAGCTGCTACCCCAGCTACCTCCAGGATGCTCCCTGGAAAATGTTATCTTGTGACTCTTCATAAATGGGCAAGACAATTAGGATAGCTAGCACTAACTAGTCAGCGGGAGAAGAAACCACCTGCTCAAACCCCAGCATTTCAGGGTCCTTAGAGATAAGCAGGTTGTGCTAGTGGTAAAGAACCCCCAAGCCAATGAAGGAGACATAAGAGTTGCGGGTTTGACCCCTGGGTGGGGAAGGTCCCCTGGTGGAGGGTGTGGCAACCCACTTCAGTATTCCTGGCTGGAGAATCCCATGAACAGAGAATCCCAGGGGGGCTCCAGTCCAAGCATGCAGATAAGAAATGGTAGTTTTGAATCTTAACTCTAGGTGGCAGTATTAGTCAACCTGATTTCTTTACTCTTAGGCAACAACTTGGGCTTCCCCGATGCCGCAATGGTAAAGAATCCGCCTGCCAATGCAGGAGACACAAGCAATGTGGGTTCAATCCTTGGGTTGGGAAGATCCCTTGGAATACGAAATGGCAATTACTGCTCCAGCATTCTTCCCTGGAAAATTCTATGGACAGAGGAGTCTAGTGTGCCTGGTGCGCTAAAGTCCGTGGGGTTGCAGAGTTGGAGGCGACTGAGCACACACACAGATGTAACAACTTGATCTTTTTATGGTTGACATCGCTTTTCTATAGGTAATCTTATAATTATCAACAAGGATGTTTATGATTTTCTTTCCTATGCTCATTGTAAGATTGGTATTCAAATTATTAAATTCCCTTCTCCAGGGGATCTTCCCAACTGAGGGATCAAACCCAGGTCTCCCACATTGTAGGCGGATTCTTTACCAGCTGAGCCACAAGGGAAGCCCAAGAATACTGGAGTGGGTATCCTATCCCTTCTCCAGCAGATCTTCCCGACCCAGGAATCAAACCAGGGTCTCCTGCCTTGCAGGCAGATTCTTTACCAACTGAGCTATCAGGAACGCTCTAAATTATTAAATACCAATATTGGTATTTAAATTACTTAGAAAAATTACAAAATTCTACTCTCACATTATTAATTACTTTATCATTGCCATAATGCATTACTTCTATAACACTGTATTTAACTGGAGTCTATCTGCAATCTCAGAGCTCCAGAACAGAGGCCTGAACTGGGAAGAAAGAGGAAAAGTTCTTCTTGATCCTAGAAATGGGTGCCACTCAAGCTAGGGTATTCTAAATGTGTTACCCAGTAACAAATTGAGGACTGCCTGAAGTTTGTCTTTAAAACATTGCTTAAATTAATTTGTTAACCTATGTGAACTAGTGAATCTGTCCCTGTAAGTTGGACTTAATTTCATGTGCATATAATTAAAGCATCAAATAATAGTGATTAACAAGATACAAGTTTTTCTCTTACACATAAAAAGTCTTGCGGTGAGCAACCAAGGGCTCATGTGGCAGCTCCGTGGTCTTTTAGAGAATAAGACACCTTCTATGTATTTGGTTTGAGAACTTAACTTCCATCTTCAAGGTTGCCTCATATTCAAAGGTGACTGCTGAACTTATAGTTCTCATTCTACTCCAAGCAGCTGGAAAGGAGGTATGATGCTGCTGTTTCCTAAATCCCAGGCAATACTTCTGAATACATCTGGTTAACCAAATTTGTTCATAAGTAGCTGCATAAGACGGAGAAGGAAATGGCACCCCACTCCAGTACTCTTGCCTGGAAAATCCCATGGACAGAGGAGCCTGGTAGGCTGCAGTCCATGGGGTCGCGAAGAGTCGGACACGACTGAGCGACTTCACTTTCACTTTTCATTTTCATGCATTGGAGAAGGAAATGGCAACCCACTCCAGTGTTCTTGCCTGGAGAATCCCAGGGACGGTGGAGCCTAGTGGGCTGCCATCTACGGGGTCGCACAGAGTCGGACACGACTGAAGCGACTTAGCAGCAGCAGCAGCAGCAGCTGCATAAGATGTTAGAAAATGTCATTTTTAGCTGAGCATCTTGTATGTGTGCTTGCTCACTGAGTCATGTCCAACTCTTGGTGACCCCATGGACTGTAACCCACGAGGCTCCTCTGTCCATGGAATTTTCCAGGCAAGAATACTGGAGTGGGTTGGCTTTTCCTACTCCAGGGGAAAGGCAAAGGAGGAAAGGAAAGATATACCCATTTGAATGTAGAGTTCCAAAGAATAGCAAGGAGAGATAAGAAAGCCTTCTTCAGTGATCAGTGCAAAGAAATAGAGGAAAACAATAGAATGGGAAAGACTAGAGATCTCTTCAAGAAAATTAGAGATACCAAGGGAACTTTTCATGCAAAGATGGGCACAATAAAGGACAAAATAGTGTGGACCTAACAGAAGAAGACGATATTAAGAAGAGGTGGCAAGAATACACAGAAGAACTGTACAAAAAAGATCTTCATGACCCATATAATCACCATGGTGTGATCACTCACCTAGAGGCAGACATCCTGAAATGTGAAGTCAAGTGGGCTTTAGGAAGGAAGCATCACTACAAACAAAGCTATTGGAGATGATGGAATTCCAGTTGAGCTATTTCAGATCCTGAAAGATGATGCTGTGAAAGTGCTGCACTCAGTATGTCAGCAAATTTGGAGAATTCAGCAGTGGCCACAGGACTGGAAAAGTTCAGCTTTCATTCCAATCCCAAAGAAAGGCAATGGCAAAGAATGCTCAAACTACCACAATTGCACTCATCTCAAACACTAGTAAAGTAATACTCAAAATTCTCCAAGCCAGGCTTCAACTGTACGTGAACCGTGAACTTCCAGATGTTCAAGCTGGTTTTAGAAAAGGCAGAGGAACCAGAGATCAAATTGCCAACATCCACTGGATCATCAAAAAAGCAAGAGAGTTCCAAAAACACATCTATTTCTGCTTTATTGACAATGCCAAAGCCTTTGATTGTGTGGATCACAATAAACTGGAAAATTTTTAAAGAGATAGGAATACCAGACCTCCTTACCTGCCTCTTGAGAAATCTGTATGCAGGTCAGGAAGCAACAGTTAGAACTGGACATGGAACAACAGACTGGTTCCAAATAGGAAAAGGAGTACGTCAAGGCTGTATATTGTCACCCTGCTTATTTAACTTATATGCAGAGTACATCATGAGAAATGCTGGGCTGGATGAAGCACAAGCTGGAATCAAGATTGTGGGAGAAATATCAATAACCTTGGATATGCAGATGACACCACCCTTATGGGAGAAAGTGAAGAAGAACTAAAGAGCCTCTTGATGAAAGTGAAAGAGGAGAGTAAAAATGTTGGCTTAAAGATCAACATTCAGAAAACTAAGATCATGGCATCTGGTCACATCATTTCATGGCAAATAGATGGGGAAACAGTGGAAACAGTGGCAGACTTTATTTTTTTTGGCTCCAAATCACTACAGATGGTGACTGCAGCCATGAAATTAAAAGACGCTTACTCCTTGGAAGAAAAGTTATGACCAACCTAGACAGCTTAGTAAAAAGCAGACATTACTTTGCCAACAAAGGTCCATCTAGTCAAGGCTGTGGTTTTTCCAGTAGTCATGTATGGATGTGAGAGTTGGACTATAAAGAAAGGTGAGCACAGAAGAATTGATGCTTTTTGAACTGTGGTGTTAGAGAAGACTCTTGAGAATCCCTTGGACAGCAAGAAGATCCATTCAGTCCATCCTAAAGGAAATCAGTCCTGAATATTCATCGGAAGGACTGACATTGTAGCTGAAACTCCAATACTTTGGCCACCTGATGCAAAGAGCTGACTCTTTGGAAAAGACCCTGTTGCTGGGAAAGGTTGAAGGTGGGAGGAGAAGGGGACGACAGAGGATGAGATGGTTGGATGGCATCACTGACTCAATGGACATGAGTTTGAGTAAACTCTGGGAGTTGGTGATGGACAGGGAGACTTGGCATGCTGCAGTCCATGGTGTTGTAAAGAGTCAGAGACGACTGAGTGATTGAACTGAAATGAACTCCAATGGATCTTCTTGACCCAGGGATGGGACCTGTGTCTCTTGCATCTTCCTCACTGGCTGGCAGATTCTTACCACTAAGCCACCTGGGAAGCCCTGAGCATCTCAAAACTCCAAATAAAATTTGCATTCTGTTACCAAGGAGGAAGAAGAGGATTATTAGGTCACAATGAGCAGTCTTTCCACAACCAGCAAGAAATTTAAGATGTTTGGTTCAAGCATATACAGCAGATAAAGCAGCTTTATGGGTGTGTGACGAGTGTAGTCAGTTGCATGAGGTTCTGCTCTCAGAAGGCCCTGCACTTAGTTTAATGTCCCATCTTGAAATTCTTAATAACTTTATCTTTGAACTTGTGTTTTGTAAGTGAGGTCAGATTTAAAACTGGAGTATACATGTGAGCAGGGGAGATACATGCAATATGTATGCTATTTCTTGACACCCTATTCACATATAGTGTTTAAGATGCCCCATCAGCACAAAATCCCATTGGGTCCATAATTTTGATGATTTTTGCATACAAATTAAATGCTTATGTTTGCATTTAAAACTGGTATGCGCAATGTAAAGATGAATGGCAAAATTTATGCTAATAATTTATATATATATATGGAGAAGGAAATGGCAACCCACTGCAGTTTTCTTGCCTGGAGAATCCCATGGACAGAGGAGCTTTGGCAGGCTATAGTCCATTGGGGTTGCAAAGTGTCAGACATGACTTAGCTACTAAACAACAACAACTATATAGATATATACACACACATATATATATATATATTTACTTAGAATAACATTAGTAAATTAAAAAAACACAACAAATTGAAAAAGAGATTGTGGAAGATCACCTTACTGACACCAAAGAAACATCCAAGCAATAAAATGAGAAACTAATCACCAAAATGTGACTGTTACAATGTTTATTATTATTCTTTACATGACCAAAAATAAAATAAAAATAAAAGGATTACACACCTTGATCACATGGGATTTATTGTAGGGTACAACGATGGTTCAGTATCTGCTTATCACTCAATGTGATAACAAACTGAAGAATAAAAACCATATGATCATCTCCATAGATGGAGAAAAAACTTTTGACAAGCTTCAACATTCATTTATGATAAAAACTCTCACTCAAGTGGGTATAGAGCCATATATGATAAGCCCACAGCTAGCCTGGACTGCTGGAGTAGGAAATGGCAACCCACTGTAGTATTCTTACCTGGAAACTTCTGTGGACAGAGGAGCCTGGTGGGTTACAGTCCATGCAGTTGCAAAGTCAGACATGACTGAACACAATACAACATATTCAACAGTGAAAAGCTGAAAGTATTTCCTAAAGATCAGCAATCAGAGAAGAAAAAGAAGTAAAGACATCCAAAATGAAAAGAAAGAAGTAAAACTGTCACTGCTTGCAGATGATATGATTCTATAAATAGAAAATCCTAATGATACCACCAAAAAACTACTAGAGCTCATCAATGAATCTGGTAAAGTTGCAGGATATAAAATTAATATACAGAAATCTGTTCCATTTCTATACACTAACAATGAACTACAAGAAAGAGAAATTAAGAAATTAATCTCATTTACCACTGCATCAAAACAAGTAAAATACCTAAGAATAAATCTAACTAAAGAGACAAAAGACCTATTCTTATGAAACTATATGACACTGATGAAAGAAATTGAAGACATCACAAACAAGTGGAAAGATATACTGTGTATATGGATTGGAAGAGTTAATATTGCTAAAATTACATGAATCAGCCATGGGTTTACATGTGTTCCCCTTCCTGGACCCCCCACCCACCTCCCTCCCCATCCCATCCCTCTGGGTCATCCCATTGCCCCGGCCCTGAGCCCTTGTCTCACGCATCAAACAAGGAATGGTGTTCTGTTTCACATATGATAATATACATGTTTCAATGCTATTCTCCCAGAACGTCCCACCCTCACCTTCTCCCTCAGAGTCCATAAAATTGTTCTATGCATCTGTGTCTCTTATTCTGTCTCGCATATAGGGTTATCGTTACCATCTTTCAAATTCCATATATATGCATTAGTATACTGTATTGTTG
Source organism: Giraffa tippelskirchi (assembly GCF_054371585.1). NCBI lineage: Eukaryota > Metazoa > Chordata > Mammalia > Artiodactyla > Giraffidae > Giraffa > Giraffa tippelskirchi. Next base: position 74,442,607 of record NC_137275.1, on the reverse strand, counting down.
TTTTTCTTTCTGGCTTACTTCACTCTGTATAATGGGCTCCAGTTTCATCCATCTCAGTAGAAAAGCTTTTGCACAGCAAAGGAAACCATAAGCAAACAAAAAGACAATCTACTGAATGGAAGAAGATATTTGCAAATGATATATATGATAGATTTGTAAATGAAAATCTGATAATATTCAATATATACTCAACATCAAAAAAACCCAAACAACCCATTAAGAAATGGGCAGAGTATCTGAAAAGGTATTTTTTCCAAGGAAGATATAGAGATGGCTAACATACACAAAAAATGCACAAAATCCCAAATCATCAAGGAAGTGCATATCAAAACCACAATAAAATATCAACTCACACTTGCCAGAATGACTATTTTCCAAAAGACAACAAATAGCAAGTTTTGCCAAAAATGTGAAGAAAAGAGATGTCTTGTGCACTGTTGGTGGGAATGTAAATTGGTATAGCCACTATGGAAAACAGTATGGAGATACGTCAAGAAATTAAAAGTAAAACTACCATATGATCCAACAATTCCACTCCTGGGTATTTAACCAAACAAAACAAAACCACTAATTTGAAAAAATGTATGTACCCCTATGTTCACTGTGGGCTTCCCTGGAGACTCAGTGGTGAAGACTCCACCTGCCAATGCAGTAGCTATAGATTTAAAACCTTGGTTAGGAAGACCCCTTGGAGAAGGAAATGGCAACCCACTCCAGTATTCTTGCCTGGGAAATCTCATGGACAGAGGAGCCTGGTGGGCTACAGTCTATGGGATCACAAAAGAGTTGGACATGATTTAGTGACTAAGCAACACAAACGTTCACTGCAACAATATTTATAATAGCCAAAATATGGAATCATCCAAAGTGCCCATCAATAGAGGAAAGGATGAAGAGGATGTGGAACACTGGAATACAGTGGAATATTACTCAACCATAAGAAAGAATGAAATATTGCCATTTGTGACAAAATGAATAGACCTGGAGAGTATTGTACTATGTGAAATAAGACAGAGAAAGAAAAATGCTGTATGATTTCATTTATATGTGGAATCTAACAAAACAAAACAAATGCACAAACACAACAAAGCAGAAAAAGAGTTACCAATACAAAGAACAAACAGGTGGTTACTAGAGGGGAAGCTGGTTGGCGGAAGCAAAAATAGGTAAGGGAGATTAAGACGTAAAAACTTCTAGCTGCAAAATAAATGAGACATGGGTATGGAATGTGCAAGGGACTACAGTCAATAACTATGTAATATCTTAGTACAGAGACATATTCTAACTAATCTTATTGTGGTGATGAGGCTGAAATGTGTAGAAACATTGAATCACTGTGCTGTATAACAGTTACTAACATAATAGTGAAGTCAACTGTATTTCAAAAACAAACAAGGACTTCCCTGGCAGTCCAGGGGTTAAGACTTAACCTCCCAATGTTGTGGGTGCAGGTTTGATCCCTAGTCGAGGTGCTAAGGATGCACATACCTCCCGGCCAAAGCCAAAAAAAACATACAGAAGAAAAAAGGAAGCAATGCTGTAACAAATTCAACAAAGATTTTTAAAAAAATGGTCCACATTAAAAAAAAAAAAAAAAAACTTAAAAAATAAAACCACCCAAAAAAATAAACTCATAGTAAAAGAGATCATATTTGTGGTTACCAGAGTCAGGAAGTGGGCAGGAAAAATTGGATGAAGACAGTCAAAAGGTATGAATTTCCAGGTATAAGACAAATAAGTATTAGGCTTGTACTTACTTACCACATGTACAACTTGATAAATATACTTAACATTGCTGTATGTTATATATGAAAATCCTTAAGAGAAAAGAGTTCCTAGCACAAGAAAAACAATTTTTTAATTAAAAATTTTTTGTTTGTTTAATTTGTATCTATATGAGATAATGGATGTTCTCTAAACTTACTTGGATAATCATTTCATGATTTATGTAAATCGAATCATTATGCTGTACACCTTAAAGGTATGCAACACTGTATGTCAACTATATCTCAATAAAACTGGAAGAAAAAATGAATACATACATTTTTTCAAAGAAGTATGAACCCATCGTTGTCCACCTTGTAACCAGAGCTGTTTATTTAAAATATTTTTCTCCATGCCCTTGTCATCAGAAGTAGGTTTATATCTCCCTAGGTTGCTACATCAGAAGTTGAGGATTATTTCTTCAAAGATCCACAGGTTTGAAGCAGGAACCTCATTATTATTTATTCATCACTTTCTTCTCCTTTAGGAGTAGTGCTATAAATTAAAATATTCTCATGGTGTGTGAGCTGACAATACATAAACTTTGCTTTCTTATTGTAACACTTCCAATAATTAACATGTTGACACTTTTTCTCATTTTCTGAACTCAAGTAGAACTTTAAACTATTTCCTTCCAGGGACTTCCCTGGTGACGCAGTGTATAAGCATCCATCTGTCAACGTCAATGCAAGGGGCACTGGTTCAATCTTTGGTCCGGGAAGATCCCACATGCTGCGTGGCAGGTCAGTCCAGGCACAACTGCTGAGCCCACGCCTAGAGCCTGTGCTCCACAACAGGAGAAGTCACAGCAGTGAGAAGCCTGTACACCACAGTGAAGGGTAGCCCCCACTCACAACTAAGGAAAGTCTGAGCAAAGCAACAAAGACCCAGCACAGCCAAAAAAAGAAATGGAAGAAAAAAAATCTTTTTTTTAATTTCTTTTCAAATTTCACACTTCATCAAAAGAAACTGTTTCCTAGCCGATGGGGGGAAATACATCCACTCTCTAGTTAAGGAAGTGTTCATTATAAGGGGTCGATAGAGTAGTTTAAAGTCCTTTCCCTAAAAGGGGAGGAGACTGTGCGTCGTTTCTGTGGTCAGTTTCCATTTATTCAATTTCCATTTACTGAATACTCCACTTATACAAGGCACCATGTGAGAAATTTCATGGAATTTGTGCAAGATGATTAAATCTCACAGACCAGATGAGACATGTACATTAGTAATTATAGTAAAGAGTATATACAAAGAATATCATGGTTGGGAGCAAACAAAAAGGTATAGGCATTCAGAGGGAGAAAGGAGGTCAGTGTAAGTTTCATGGAGGATGTTGTCACTGAAAAAAACCATAAAGAATGTGGAGGGACTCCCTGGCAGTACAGTGGTTAATGTTTTGCAGTGCAGCCAAAAAAGAAAGAAAGAAAAAGAAAGAAAAGACATGGAGAATTTTAACTTATAGATATGGATGTAAAGGAATTTGAAATGGAGAATTGGCATAAGCAAAGAAACATAGGTGAGATACATAGTGCGGTTTCCTAAATAACAGTCAAAATTTAAAGTCAAAATGCCAAAGATCTTTAAACCCTTCTGTCTGAGGAGGCTGACTAGGCCCATTTGCCTGGGGCCTGAAATGGATATGGAAGGATCGATAACCAGGTGGAAAGAGAGGAGGCCACCGTAGGGCTTGGGAGGCCAGGCATTCAAAATAAATTCTATTATGCAACGGGGAATGATTGAAAGGGATGGAACACAGAAGCACCAAGATTTCAGCCAAATGTGAAACCTGATTATTTTGTATTTAAATCTAGAACAAATTTTCAAATGTCAATTTAGCTCAACGAGCAATTGCAGAGTACCGAGCACAAATACCAGTACCTAGGTTACATGCTCTAGACTCATACATTTAAATATTTACCTTTCTGACTCCCTACCTTAATGTAATTTGATAAATCATAATATGAATTACAATGTAGGCATAGATATAAAATAACCATTCAATTTTAAAGTGGTCTGCAGAGGTTGGGGGATAGAAATAGAAGAGATTTAAGAGAAAGAAAACAGGACACCTTTGGAGTGAGTGTCATGTGTCAGACTCTGCTATGAACTTTATCCATTATCTCATCAATGAATATTAGACAGTTGAGTAGCAGTGAGAGTGGGAAGGTGAGATACAGAGATGAGGCAAATAGAGATAAACCTGATGCCTCAGTCTTATCAGTGAAGTTAAACTTCCATACATTCCTTTACAGTTACCTCCTGTGTGTTTAATTTCATTTCCATCACTTAGGTTCACATGAGTTAGTGAACTTTTCTGAACCTCAGTCCTCTGATTTGACAACTAAGAAGAACATTCCTATCTTTTGTAAAATCCCTAGTACATGCTTGCTACCTCAGGAGGTGTTTAATCAGTGACTATTTCTTTTTCCTCTTCTATTAATTCAAAGCAGTCAAACACGTCTCTGTTTAAGCTCAGGGTTTCTTTTAGTAAACTGGTGAATCAGCAGCAAGTACGGGGTGTGACAGAAGTACATCTGAAGGCAATGGGATAACAATCTTAGCAATCACATGGAACAAAATTGTAGCTAATCACAGGGTAAAGGAGGCAAGAGAGCATAGATAATCTGTACATTGCATCTAAACAATCACCTCCCTCAGATTCAGAGGGGATGTCCTAAGAATGTCATCAGTCCCATGTGATTCTTTTAAGAGAAGACATCCTCATACTAGATAGAGTCAGTCAATTCCTGAGTGTCAAGCTTCCATCATATTCTCAGCTCTGGACTAGGCACTTGGAAGGATTTACAGAAGATAAGGAATCTCATCTGGAACAGAATACTTACACATACAAAACAGAGAAAAACAAAGAGAAGCTAGAATTAAAAACTAAAAGGGGTATTAGTGACACCTATGGTAGGAATTTCTGTGTATTCTTGCCACCTCTAGAATTTTCATTCCAATCCCAAAGAAAGGCAATGCCAAAGAATGTTCAAGTGAGTGAGTGAACTCGCTCAGTCGTGTCCGACTTTTTGCGATGACCCCATGAACTGTAGCCTACCAGGCTCCTCCGTCCATGGGATTTTCCAGGCAAGAAGACTGGAGTGGGTTGCCATTTCCTTCTCAAACTACTACACAGTTGCACTCATCTCACATGCTAGCAAAGTAATGCTCAAAATTCTCCAAGCCAGGCTTCAACAGTACGTGAACCTAGAAATTCCAGATGTTCAAGCTGGATTTAGAAAAGGCAGAGGAACCAAAGATCAAATTGCCAACATCCTACCCTTATGGCAGAAAGAGAAGAGGAACTAAAGAGCCTCTTGATGAAAGTGAGGAGAGTGAAAAAGCTGGCTTAAAACTCAACATTCAAATATCTAAGATCATGGTATCCAGTCCCAGATAGATGGGGAAACAATGGAAACAGTGACAGACTTTATTTTGGGGGGCTCCAAAATCATGGCAGATGGTGACTTCAGCCATGAAATTAAAAGATGCTTGCCCCTTGGAAGAAAAGCTATGACCAACCTAGACAGCATATTAAAAAGTAGAGTCATTACTTTGCCAACAAAGGTCTGTCTAGTTAAAGTTATGGTTTTTCCAGTAGTCATGTATGGATGTGAGAGTTGGACCATAAAGGAGGCTGAGTGCTGAAGAATTGATGCTTTTGAACTGTGGTGTTGAAGATTGTTGAGAGTCCTTTGGACTGCAAGGAGATCCAACCAGTCCATACTAAAGGAAATCAGTCCTGAATATTCATTGGAAGGACTGATGCTGAAGCTGGAGCTCCAATATTTTGGCCATTTGATGCAAAGAATGGACTCTTTGGAAAAGACTCTGATGCTGGGAAAGATTGAAGGCAGGAGAAGAAGGGGACGGCAGAGGGTGAGATGGTTGGATGACATCACCGACTTGATAGACATGAGTTTAAGCAAGTTGCAGAATTTGGTGATGGACAGGGAAGCCTGGCGTGCTGCAGTCCATGGGGTTGCAAAGAGTTGGACATGACTGAGCAACTGAACTGAACTGATGGTAGGAATTCAGAGGAAATGAAGAGGCCATGCCTGCTTGGTGGAGTTAGGAAACAAGAGTGACTTTGCAGGGATGCTGGAGAGAGACGGGAGAGTGGATTCCAGACAGAAAAAGAAACAAGGTCACAAGCAGGTAGCTAGTAATGAACCTGCTTTATTTAGGGTACTGTGAGTCTGTGCATATTTTTCGGGGGAGGGAAGAAAACCAAGTTTCAGTAGAAAGCAGAGCCTAACACAGAGGCCCTGAAAGTCTGCACTGACTGTAGTAAACTGGAGGTGTCTGAGCACCCACGAGAGGTAAGCAAACAGTACCATTAAAAGAGCCTCCTCAGGGCATCAACCCTTCAGTTCAAGGCTTTCCAGCCTGGTCTGCCAGCTGTTTTTGTATGGGGTATGAGCTGAGAATGATTTTTACATTTTTAAAATGACTGGGGGAAAATCTAAGGTAGAATAATATTTCACGACATATGAAAATTACATGAAAGTAAGTCAACTATATTTCAATTTAAACTTTTTGAAAATGGAAATTAAAAATAAAAAATAAGTAAAATAATAATTATAACTTAAGAAAATTTAACCTAAATCTGATCAAGCTTCTAGATTAAATAAAAATAAAAGGAAAATTAAATGAAATTCCAATTTCAGCATCTATTAATAAAGTTTTATCAGAACTCTCTCACTCTCACTTGTCTGCTGTCTTTAGTTGCTCTTGTGTTCCAGTGTGACAGAGATTGTATAGCTTGAAATAGCTGTCTGGCCATTACAGAAACTGTCTGCAAACCCCTGGTTTAGACTGTTGCTGTGGAAACAAGGGGAAGAGAGAGCCTCAGCTTGGGAACTGGGATGTGGTGATTTAGGCACTTCCTTTGGGCACAACATTTTAGGGGAAGGGGGTACCAAAAATGGTCAACCAAATAATATTTTAGTGTAGTATTTTAAAAAAATCAAAAACAATGTCAAAACCACAGGACGAACTGAAAAAACAAAATTTACATAAAGATAGGATCAGTAACAGTGCTGCCTTATCCCATATCAGAGAGTGAGGCAGAGGGAAAACCAGTGACTCCTGAGAGTGTTGGTGCCCCCTTAAACTTTACATGGGAGGCAAATGCTTCTCTCAACACTAAATCTTGGCCCTGGTGTTATGGTGATCTTCTGGAGCGGGTGGGAATGATTAAAGACAAAACAGAAGGTACGGAGATTTAGGAGAGGATTTCAGATCTTAGATCTCAGACCTCCCTTTAAAAAAGAGAATTTCACTCATTTCATCCACAGTAAAAGGCAAGGCCCACGAGACTCTACAATCTAGCCACCTGCCCCTCAACTCTCCAGCATTCCTAAATGCTTCCTTGCTTGCTTCCTTGAAACCATCAGGGTTCCTTACAGTCACTTCACAATGCCAAGCACATATCATCTCAAATACCCTTGCACCCTCGGGCCCTCTTCCTGAAGACTCACCCCTGACATGCTCAGGGCTCATGTTTCACTTGCTTCAAGTCTTTGTGTAAGTGTCACTTTCTTAGAGTGGCCTCTCCTGACCACATTTGTTTTAATGCTAGACCCACCCCTTCACAATTATCCTGCCCCTGCTTTATTTTTTTCATTGAGTCTCTCAGCTTCTAAATATTATAGAATATACTTGTTTACTGGGTTTAGGGTGTCCCTTTATGCCCAGTTGTATGCTCCATGAAGGCAAGACTTCTGTCTGCCTTGCTACTGAGGATGCTGAGTTCCTAGCTGAGAACGGCCCTCCACCCTTGCCTAAAGGCTGACTGAACAGACCCAGCAGAAAGCGTGGTGCAAAGGGGGATTGTTTTCCTTCAGGATCTACGGCATTATGGCTGCTAACAGTGAGCAATGAAGCTTCTCAATGAAACAAAAATGACATTGTCCAAAAGCTGAAAATTTTCACAGCTGCCCCCTTTGGCCTGTTGACTGGTCTTCCTGTACACTTAGTTTTCCTTCCTCTTGAAATTCTTAATTTCCTGGAAAATCCTAAGTTAATTGTTTTCTTTTCTCAAGGGTAACTTTAATCATAATGGCCAACTCTAGAGACACATCTACAGAAAAGGCAAATCAGTTATTTTTCTGTTGTGTAGCTGCAAAAGATATCTTTTTTTTTTTCCCTTGACATTTTCCTTGGCTCTATTATCACGCACATCTTTCTGTTCAGGGCTGAGACAATACATCTGCAATCCAGTATGCTCCTGCTGATTCTGCCAAGAATTTGTCATAAGTCAGTCAGCCTGTTCATTTACACTTGTTAACCTGTCTTCTCTCACTGATTCCCTGCTTATTTTAGCCTGGTGTGCAAAGTAGCAGCTGGTTGCCTGGCAATCACCAGGCAGCTGAAGGCGTTGTGCGTAGGGGAGACATGAAGAAGGAAGGAGTAAACTGAACTGAACTCCAAGGTTTCCGTTCCTTAGTCTTAAAGAAACAAGTCTTTTTTCCTAACTGCAACCTATTAAAAGAACCTATCTTCTCATCACACCACATATTATACTTATGCTAATAATTATTAAAAGTTGAGCATCAAATTTATTCTTATACAGAGGTAAAAATCAGTATATATACTTTTCTAATATGGCCTTAAATACACCACCAAATTTCTTGGCTATTGATTTTTTTTTTTCCTCTCCTACCCTAAAATATATGTATTTTCTAACAGTTAACCATCCATTTAATAGCAATAAGAAAAGTACATCAATTGCCTAGGTCAGGTGTCACTAAAAATCAGTTGTGTACTGATGGGACAGATATAGGGCCAGACAGTAGACGTTTTAGGCTTTGCAGGCCATACGGAGATTCTATGATGAAAGGAAATATGGTACCTTTGAGAAAAAACATTAAAGAGCCTGAAGAGAGCTAAAATGTGCTAATGAGAGCTAACATTTGTGGAGTACCTACTATTAAGATCTAAGCACTTTACAATGGTCCTCACAACCATTATGTGGAAGACACTACTATTATTCCCAATTTACAGACAAAAAAAATGAGGCACAGAGAAGTAACCAATCCACGATTATAGAGTTAGTAAGTGGTAGAGCAGAAATACGGAGAAGGCAATGGCACCCCACTCCAGTACTCTTGCCTGGAAAATCTCATGGACGGAGGAGCCTGGTGGGCTACAGTCCATGAGGTCGCTAAGAGTCGGACACGACTGAGCGACTTCACTTTCACTTTTCCCTTTCATGCACTGGAGAAGGAAATGGCAACCCACTCCAGTATTCTTGCCTGGAGAATCCCTGGGACGACGGAGCCTGGTGGGCTGCCGTCTATGGGGTCGCACAGAGTCGGACACGACTGAAGCGACTTAGCAGCAGCAGCAGTAGCAGAGCAGAAATAAGATTAGTTTGGAGAAGTAGGATAGGACCAGGACATGCAGTGATGCATAGGCCTTGATTTTTTATTTTCATGATGAGAAAAAGGAAGTCACTGAAGTGTTAAAGAAGAAGGAAAGCTCTGTGTGTGTATAGCATGAATATATTTGCACTTCAAAACAATCATGTGAGCTGTAGCATGAGAACTAGTTGAAAGGATGGGAAGAAGGGATACTGAGAAACCCAGTTAGGATGTAACCGCTGTTGTCTGGGCAGGAGCAAGAGGTGATGGAAAAGGACAAAGTAGATATGAATGAGATACATTCTGGAGAGAAAATGGGTGAGAAGTGGAGATAAGGAGAGTGAGGTATCAAGGATGATCCCTAGATGTCTGACTTGTGTAACTAGGTGGATAATGTTGTCATTCTCTGACATAGAGAACACAGGAAGAGGAGAACTCTTGGGCATGGAAAAGAAGGTCATGCATTTGAGACATCTCCACTTGGCGACATTCAAGAAGACAGTTGCATTTGTGGATCTGAAGTTCAGATAGGTCTCTGCTTGGGATTTGAATTTGGGAACCATCTGTGAAAAGTAATTAGAATCATAGAAATGGATGGGATTGAGTAAGGAATGTGAGGAGTGAGACTGCCCAACATGTAGTGAGGAAACCCAAGTTTTCCTTGGCCTTCATTCAATCCTTCACACCTTTTCCCCCTTTTTTCACTTCTTGATCCACACCTCCTCTTTTGTGAGCACAAAACAAGTTCAACTGGTAATCAGAAGAAACATTGTTGAATATGAGAGGGTAGCCGGATCAGTATTTCTGGACTGTTCAACCAGCAGTATCAACAGAGCAAATCATTGTAACTCTAGCTTTATGATAATCTGGTTGCGTCTATTAAGAGTGTATATAGAGTGAGTCAGACACATTCCAGCAGGAAACAGGAAACAGATGGCTTACTCAAATTAGGATAGTCCAAATAGGTTGATTAAAGGGACTCTTTAACAAAAGTGTGGGAAATATAGAGCAAAGTGTTGAGGACAGTGCAGTATCCTGAGGCCTGAAGGGATGTGTGAGAGAATGGTTAACAAAACCCAGCAAGAGGAACTCAAAGAAGTACTTTGGAGAAGGTCACCTTGAAAGGATCTCTGATCTTTGATGGAAGGACACAGTCAGCTTTAAGCTATCCTGCAAGGAGGAAAGCAGTAAAGTAAGTACCCTGAATGCTCTATCCTTGCTGGGTGCCCCATCAGCCAAGAGCTGATTCAGGCCACTCCTGGGTCAGAAGCAACGTGGAGAAGGGTAGGGGTGGGGAGTGATTGAAGAGAGAACAAAAGATAACAGTACAAAGAGGAAAACTGGCAAATAAATAGCTAAAATCAGTGGATAGAAATTATAGAGGTAGGGATGGAAGAGGGTGATGGTGGAAATGGTTTCATATAAAGGAAGTCCAAGAGACTAGTTCAAAATATCACATACTAGTTTTATGTGTCCATAATAATATGGCAATAGCAATTCTAAAACCAGTGAAAGTGATCAGACAAAAGGCAGATGACTATCTCTTGGAAATTTTATAGAAATTAGGCAGAACCAAATTACTTCTAAGGTTCTTTTTGGAATTGTACACTGTGATTCTATATTTGTTGAATAGAAAGTCAAGTAAAGTTAACATCATGGCAGAGGTACTAAAAGAAAGATGTGTGTTTTCTTTGTTTTTAGTGAAATGGATATTTGAAAACCCGTTACTAAACTGAAAAATTCCTACACACAAAAATATTCGTCACAGCAAAGAGCAAAATGCCACTTGTTGTTGTTCAGTTATTAAGTCCTGTCTGACTCTTTGTGACCCATGGACTGCAGTACTCCAGGCTCCTCTGTCCTCTACTCCTCCTGGAGTTTGCTCAAATTCATGTCCATTGAGTCACTGATGCTAATTAACCATATAATCCTCTGCTGCCCCCTTCTCCTTTTGCTTTCAACCTTTCCCAGCATCAGGGTCTTTTCCAATGAGTCAGCTCTTTGCATCAGGTGACCAAAGTACTGGAGCTTCAGCTTCAGCATCAGTCCTTCCAATGTTCCAATGAGTCAGCTCTTTGCATCAGGTGACCAAAGTACTGGAGCTTCAGCTTCAGCATCAGTCCTTCCAATGAATATTCAGGATTGATTTCCTTTAGGATTTACTGGCTTGAACTCCTTGCAATCCAAGGGACTCTCATGAGTCTTCTCCAATACCACAGTTTGAAAGCATCAGTTCTTCGGTGTTCAGCCTTCTTTATCGTTCAGCTTTCACATCCATACATGACTGCTGGAAAAACCATAGCTTTGACTAGATGGGCCTTTGTTGGCAAAGTGATCTCTCTGCTTTTTAATATGCTGTTAGGTTAAAAAAAAAATCAGGATTTGAGCAAGTGCTCTCTGGTCCCTCAGATGTCTCTTTTCAACAATGTTTGGATGGAACAGACTCAGAGATGCCCCTTGCTCTAGCCTCTGACCACCCTCCAACCTTTTTCCAGTCACAACCTTTGGAATCAGCCACTCAGCTATCCTCAGTCACCGGGATCAGCATCGCCCTTTTTTGACCTTAATGCCCTATTACTGATCAGCCATGAGCTCCCAGATTCATCAGAATTATTCAATCCAGGTGGAGGCCTCTGTCCACTGTCTGGTCAACCTGCATCGGCAGGCCTCGGATGTCCACCTCTCTCTGAGCTTCTATTTTGACCGGGAAAGATGTGACCTTGGAGGCCATCTGCCACTTTTTCCATGAATCAGCAGAAGAGAAGCAGGAGGATGCCCATCATCTCCTGGAGATACAAAACCCGTTTGGAGCCTGTGCCCTTTTCCAGGACATGAATGAGCCATCTCAAAATGAGTTGGGTAAAACCCAGGATGCTGTGGAAGCCGCCATTTCATGGAGAAGAACCTGAACCCTTTTGGATTTGCATGCCTGGGGTTCTGCCTGCACAGACTCTCACCTCTGTGACTTCCTGGAGAGCAGCTTCCTGGAAGAGCTGGTGAAAGTCCTCAAGAAGATGAGAACCCAACTAACTCCCACAGGCTGGCTGGTCCCCAGGCTGGACTGGGTGAGTATCAAAAGATTTACCTTCAAGCATGACTAGGAGCCTCTGGAGCCAAGAGAACTTTGACGAGCCCCCTAATGTCAGGGCTTCTAACTGAAGCCCCACTCTGCAGCCACTAGGCAGCTTTTTAACCACCTGTGAGCCCTCTGCCAAGCCTTGGACCAAATCGAAACTGCTAGCTAGTTAGAATAGGAAAAAGGGGTCCAGGATGGCGGTGGCTAAAAGACAAGGAAGGGAAAAGGACGCGAAAATAGAACAAAGGAAGGTCTGAGGACCGGAGTGAGGACCTCGGGTAGAACAAACAGCACTCCTGCCTAGCCCGGTTTACATAGGGCAGGAGCAGGGGGAGGGGGAAAACATATAAAAAGAGGAGCCAAAGGGCTGGGGGGTCTCTCTCCTGTGCGCTCTCTCTCTCTCTTGTCTCTTTGTGTCTTTTGTGTCGGCATGCCCTCACGCCTCGAGGATGTATTTTCCTTTATTTTCTAAATAAAACTGATCTGTCTGAGAGCTATAACACGGACTGTCTGAGAGCTGTGATGCACTGAGGGCTTTAACGTCTGTTGCTTCAAATTTTTTTTGTGACGAGACAGAACCAAGGAAACTACACACTCCCCAGACATCTATGGTGCCATGACTCAGATTTAACCTGGCTGAAACAACCTCGGCCCGGCCTCCACAAGGAGGAAGCCAAGCACAGCAGGAGCCCAACTTGGCAAAAGCTCCTGCCGTAGAAGTGGAATGCGAAGAAAACCCAGGGCAGGGGAAGTAACAGGAAGCCCAGAGGGCTGGAAACCAGGACAGCGAATAGTGAACTCAGCAGAAAACTCATGCGGCTCAGTCTCAGATTCGAGAAGATCTCTGGTTAAGGTAGGAGGTCCTCGCTACTATGGCTGGAAGGACATATGCCTAACAAAACCTTAATTCCTTTACAATCTTTTGTTTCTTGTTTCCTCGAACCCTCCTCAACCCCCACCCCCCCACCCTCCCACGAACAGGCGAGCGGTAGTGGGTGCAGTTGAGGGACTCTGGAGAGGCTACTCCTTGGTATGTCCCAAAGGCACTATCTGCTTAGCCCCAGTAGCTGTTACCCAAGCCGGTGGGGGTTCTTCTGTCCTTAATATTCTTTGTGCCAAGGATCAGGCCAATGAAAACTGTAAGCACAGGTCAGGTATTTAACAGATTTTCCGGCAGGCTATGAAGGGGAATCCTTGGCACGTTTTTCCCACTGCTTTTTCCTCCCGTTCTTCAGCTCCTCTTTCCTGGGACTCGAGCCCGGCCAAAACCCATGATGCCTGGCTTCAGGACCTAATGAAGCTCAGGCTCTGATGTCTCATTGAAAAAATTCAGTGAGAGACACAGCGATAGGTAAGAGGTAGATTTGTTAGGATTCAGAGAGAAGCACACTCTGCAGGGTGTGGGCCATTGCAGAGGGAAAGGGCTTAGGCTATGGAATGTGGTCTGGTTAGTTTTTGCTGGGTGAATTCAGAGGCTAATGATTGGGAGGATCATCCCAACCATTGGGGAACCACCCACTCCTCCATCTTTTGACATTGCCTTGGAGCCGTCCTGCCACGTCTGGGTGTGTCATTTAGCTTACAGATTGGGGATTAAGGTTTACTTGAATTTCACTTGTCATCTTGGACCCAATTGATTTTAATTGATTTAATTTATGTTATGCCCTTGTGCTATGTCATTCTTTCAAAAGTTGTGCCCTGCCCCCTTCTCTCCTGTTCCATGGTTTTTCCCTGAGCCCCATCCAGGCCCACAATGTGGCCTCTACAATCTTTTGGAGGGACAACTAGAAAATAGCTGGCCCTTGGGAAGGAAATACTGTATAATATCCAATCCCTCTAGATATCGAGGCCTTCATCTTCCATGTTTCCTAAAACATGTGCAACATCAGCATCTCTCAGTGAACCTGCTAGGGCGGGCGACAGGCACACAATGCCTGCTAGAAGTCCATCTGTTGGCATCCCTTCAAAGGCAATTGGGCCTCCAGGGATAATGTTTGCCACTTTGGGAGTTGGCTCTGCAGGCCGTTTGGGCCCAAACCTTTACCACCCTTCTCCTAAAGCTACAAACATACCCCTGGATCAAATCTCCACTCCACTTTTATATAATATCTGGTCTGTTGTCTCTTACCAATTTGTTCTTAAGCCAATTACTAACTTCTACAACCACGACCCTGCCCCCTTCTAGGCAACATTGCTCCACCTAGCCTATTATTAAAACACTTTAATGCCCCTAACAGGGCCAGATAACCCACTCCTTTGTCATTATTTCTGTTATTACCTAAAGTGAGTCTATGACAACGAAATATTTACCATTGAAGACACCTTAACCTATTCTTATGGAGGACTAGGGGAGGAAATCAGTGACTTACAATCCCTTAGAGCAGTAAGAGGATAAAGCTTATGACTATTTCACCAGATTCTCAGTCTCAGGGCACAGGCTTGGATTGTTTTACATCATGATATCTATTCCCATCTGTGGTGAACCAACTGGCAATGAGTTAAAATTACAACCCCTTTATCCTATATAGCACTGATCACGCTGGAGATCTTGGGAATGCCCAACTCCAGTCCGGGGGTCCCAGGAGGTCAACTTGCCTTGACCTGCCTAGGGATCTGGTCCACGAAACGTTGTCACGCCTCAACCTGCTCGGGGATCTGCCAGTCCAGGGGTCCCAGGAGGTCATCACGCCTCAACCTGCCCAGGGACCCAATTCTCGGGAGGCCGACCTTCCTTGACCTGCCTGGGGATTCAGTCTCCAGGAGGCTGTCATGCTTCAGCCTGCCTGGGGATCTGCAACCTGACCCAGGAACACCTGGCTCTCAGGTTGCAACAGTACTGGGTAGGATAAGCTTCAGAAAGACTCAACCCTAAGGAAGTCCACCCATGGAAATAGAAGGAAGCCTATTACTTGTGGGACTGTGCCCAGTCTCAGCAATAACTCAGGAGCCCAGCGAGAACCCCATTGCCTTCTGGAAAGGCTTAAAGAGGCCCTCCAGAAGTTTACCAATCTGTACTTAGACTCTTACAAGGGATAGGTGATTTTAAAGGACAAATTTCCTGTCTCAGTGTACATCAGATATCAGAATAAAGTTACAACAACCACAGCATCAGGACCCTGCTTCCTCTTTAGATGAGATGGTCCAGACCAGATGGTTTCTTTTATAACAGAGAACAGAAGGAGGCCAAGGCCCAGGAGAGGGAGAAAAGGAAAGAGACAAGGCATGCCCAGATGCTGGCCGCCCTCTAGGGAAGCCCTATGGAAAACTCCGAGTCCTTGAAGGACAAGGCATGAGGCAAATGCCTAATCTGTAGACAGGTGGGGTATTGGGCCAAAGAATATCCAAACCACGACAAGTCTCCTAAAAAGGCTTGCTATAAATGCCATCAACTGGGAGATTTGGCAACACTCTGCCCTGGGGACCCAAGAGCCTCAAGGTCAAGCACCAAGCCTTCCCTCACGATGGTTCAACAGGACTGAAGCAGCCCGCTCCAGCCAGCCCGCCTGTCACAGATCACCATCACAGAGCTGGAGCCAAGGGTGCAACTGGGTGTGGCAGGTAGGCCTGAGAATTTCTTGGCTGACACAGGGGCTACCTACTCTGTCCTGACCTCCTACTCCAGAGCCTTCTCCTCCCAAACCTGTACCATTTTGGGTGCTACAGGAAAAACAGTTACAAAAAGATTCACCTGAGCACTTTGTTGCTGGGATGGACAAATATTTCCCCACCAGTTTCTAGTGGTCCCTGACTGTCCTCCTCCTTTATTGGGAAGAAATCTCTCTCTGCCTTTGAAACCTTGCAGCTATTGCAGTCCTGATAGAAGATGCTTTAAAACTCTCTTTTGGGGGCAAACTAACTATTTTTACAAGCCACCAAGTGAAACAACTAAATGGGAGAGGCCATCTATGGATGTCTGATCAAAGAATCCTCAGATATCAAGTAGTACTGATGGAACATCCAGGCCTCACTATATCCCCTTGTGAGGTTCTTAACCCAGCCACCTTCCTGCCTACTCCTGAGGGCTCTCTCCCCTTTCACTCTTGCCTAGAAACCTTGGACCACTGGACAAAGCCCCGAGAGGGATTGTTGGAAGATCTTCTGACCAATCCTGAGGAAATCTGGTACACTGATGGAAGCAGCTTTGTCTTGGATAGAAAAAGAAGAGCTGGATATGCAGTAGTCTCCAATTTTGAGACCATAGAGGCTAAGCCTTTGCCACCAGGTTCTTCAGCCCAGTTAGCTGAGCTCATAGCCCTGACTCGAGCTTTAGAGCTGGGAAAAGGAAAAAGAGTAGCCATTTACACTGACTCCAAGTATGCCTTTCTGGTGCTACCTGCACATGCTGTTATTTGGAAAGAAAGAGGCCACTTGACCACCTGAGGGTTCCCAATCAAATATGGTGATCAAATTCTTAGAATCTTGGAGGCAGTCCATCTGCCCACTGAGGTTTCAGTCTCCCACTGTAAAGGACACCATAAAGGGAGCACGGAAGTGGCACAAGGGAACCAAGCAGCTGATCAGGCAGCTAAGAGAGCAGCATTACAGAACAATGACTTAATAGGAGTTGCCACCTGAGTTCCACAGACTAATTTGCCAGAAATTTCTTCATATACTGAAGGTGAGACTCTTAAAGCTAAGAGTAAGGGCTTTCAAGAACGTCATATGGGGTGGTTCCAAAAGGAGGAACTCCTTTATCTGCCTGGGAACCTCAGTGGAAGTTGGTTAACTCCTTACATGCCTCCACTCATTTAGGGGAAAAGGCCCTCCAAAGATGATCTTGTCCCATTTGCCAATTAAACAACCCCCAAGGAGCTAGAAGACCCCAGCTGGCCCAGCCTGTCCAACGATGTGGGACTTACCCAAGAGAGGACTGGCAGATGGACTTCCCTCAGATGCCAGTTTCTCAAGGGTATAAATACCTATCAGTCATGATAGATACATTCACAGGATGGATTGAAGGCTTTCCCACCCAGACTGAGAAGGCTGAGGAGGTGGTAAAAAACTGCTCCATGAAATCATTCCGAGATTTGGTCTGCCTAGATCATTACAAAGTGACAATGGGACATCATTTACTTCTAAGGTTATCCAAGGGGTCTCTAAAGCATTGGGCATTACTTATTATCTTCATTGTGCCTGGAGGCCTCAGTCTTCAGGAAAAGTAGAAAGAGACAACCAATTCTTAAAATCAGCAATTGAAAAAGATAACCCAGGAGACCTCCCTGGGATGGAAGGAGGCTTTACCAGTAGCTCTCCTCCACACTTGTATTGCCCCTAAGGAACAGGTTGGTCTTAGTCCTTATGAGATGCTATATGGGAGACCTTTTGTTTATGTCAATGACCTCTTCCTAGATCCAGAGGCTCAGATCCTCCAGTCTTATACCATGGCCATTGGGCAATTCCAACAGGATACACGCTTATGGGGTGTGAACCAGGAATCAAAAGAGTCACCACTATGTGCTCCAGGGACTCAAGTCCTAATTAAAGTCTGGAAAGATGGGTCTCCAAAGGCTCAACTCCAACCCACATGGAAGGGCCCCTACCCTGTAATACTTTCTACTCCCACAGCAGTCAAGGTACTAGGACATGACTCCTGCACTCACTACTCACAAGTCAAGCCATGGAAGAAAACAGAAGAGGACACTCAATACACTTGTGAGCCCCTGGGAGATCTCAGATACCTATTCAGAACCACAAATGAGTGCCATTCTAATGAACACCCCCAAAATCTAGTTTCTGGGGATAAGGTCAAATTTTGTCAGAAGTGGTGCTGGGAAAACAAGACAACTAAATTTTACAAATGAAACTAGAACATTCTCTAATACCATAAACAAAAATAAACTAAAAATGTATTAAAGACTTAAATGATACCACAAAACTCTTAGAGGGAAACAGGTAGAACACTCTTTGACATAAATCTCAGCAATACCTTCTTGGATCCACCTCCTATAGTAATTAAAATAAAAACAAAAACAAATAAATAAGACCTAATTAAACTTAAAAGCTTTTGCACAGCAAAGGAAACCATAAACAAAGTGAAAAAACAATCCACAGAATGGGAGAAAATATTTATAAATGAAGTGACTACAAGGGATTAATCTTCAAAATATATAAACAGCTCAAGCAGCTCAATATTAAAAAAAAAAACTGATAAAAAAATGGTCAGAAGATCTAAACAGATATTTCTCCAAAGACATACAGTTGGCCAAAAAGCATATGAAAAAATGCTCAACATCACTAATTATTAAACATATGCAAATCAAAACTACGATAAGGTATCACTTCACACCAGTCAGAATGGCCATCATCAAAAAGTCTACAAACAATAAATGCTGGAGTGGGTTTGGAGAAATGGGAACCCTCCTACATTGTTGGTGGGAATGAACATTGGTATAGTCACTATGGAAAAAAATATGGAGGTTCTTTAACAAACTAAAAATACCATATGATCAAGAAATTCCACTCCTAGGCAGGTATCTGGAGAACACCATAATTTGAAAAGATACATGTGCCCTAGAGTTCATTGCAGCAGTATTTACAAGAGCCAAGATATAGAAGCAACCTAAAGGTCCATCAACAGAGGAATGGATAAGGATGATGTGGTACACACATACAATGGAATATTACTCAGCCACAAAAAGAATGAAATAATACCATTTGTTGCAACATGGACAGACCTAGAGATTATTATACTAAGTAAATCAGAGAAAAACAAAGATCATATCACTTACATGTGGAATCTTAAAAGATGGTACAAATAAGCTTATTTATAAAACAGAAACAGACTCACAGACTTTGAAAACAGACTTGTGGTTGCCAAAGGGGAAAGGTGGGGGGATGGATAAATTAGGAGTTTAGAATTAACATACATTCACTACTATATAGGGCTTCTCAGGTGGCGCTAGTGGTAAAGCACCCGCCTGCCAACACAGGAGATGCAGGAGATGCAGGTTCAATCCCTGGGTTGGGAAGATCCCCTGGAGAGGAAAATGGCAACCCACTCAAGTATTCTTGCCTGGAGAATCCCATGGACAGAGGAGCCTGGCAGGTTGTGGCCCATAGGGTCACAAAGAGTCAGACACTACTGAAGCGACTTAGTAAACACAGAGACTCGGGTTCCACCCCTGGGTGGGGAAGATCCCTTGGAGGAGGAATTGGCAACTCACTCCAATACTCTTGACTGGGAAATCCCATGGACGGAGGAGCCTGGTGGGCTACAGTCCTTGTGGTCACAAGAGTCAGACACAACTTAGCGACTAAACCACCATCACCACCACCACCACTACTGTATATAAAATAATCAACAAGGACCTATTGTATAGCACAGGGAGCCCTAATCAACATTCTGTAATAATCTATATGGCAAAATAATCTGAAAAAGAATGGATATATGCACATGTATAACTGAATTACTTTGCAGCACACCTGAAAATAACATAACATTGTAAATCAACTATATTCTAATATAAAGTAAAAATTAAATTTAAAAAGTATTTGTTAGAAATCAGCAATCAGAGACAGAGTTAGACTGTGAGAGTTTTTCAAACACAGTCCTGAGATTCAGATGTGCTAGCTATGCTGTGCTCTTTTTTTTTAATTTATTTTTGGTTGTACTGGGTCTCCGTTGCTGCACCAGGGTTCCTCTAGTTGCAGTGAGCATGGGCTTCTCTTGGTTGTAGCGCACAGGCTTCTCATGGCAGTGGCTTCTCTTGTTGAGCACAGACTTCAGTAGTTGCAGCACAAGTGCTCATTAGTTATGGCTTGAGGACCCTAGAACACGAAGGCTCCAGTAGTTGTGGCACATGAGGCATATGGAATTTCCAAGACCAGGGATCAAACACGTGTCCCCTGCATTGGCAGGCAGATTCTTACCCACTGAGCCACCAGAGAAATCCCTATTCTGTGCTTCTTTGAAGGGCCAGGTCTCAAGACTATCAGTCTTCTCAATGGAAGTTGTCTTTTTATCAAAGTTGATGTCCATGTAAATGTAAATGTTTGAATTATTACCAGAAAGAGTATGTCTAATAATTCAGATTGTGGATAGCAATCACCCCTAAAACCACCTGACTGGAGATATTTCCTGATGAACGGGGATATTCTAATCAAACAAAATGTAAACTTCAGAATCGTTTTCATGTATAGCTTAGCTTACTCTCTATGACCTGAAACAGTGCCCATTTGGAGATGTCAGCATAAAATGAGAAGTG
Source organism: Giraffa tippelskirchi (assembly GCF_054371585.1). Taxonomy (NCBI): domain Eukaryota; kingdom Metazoa; phylum Chordata; class Mammalia; order Artiodactyla; family Giraffidae; genus Giraffa; species Giraffa tippelskirchi. The sequence goes on along the minus strand of NC_137275.1, from coordinate 74,422,199 downwards.
CTACATAACTTTCTACGGTACTTTTGGCTTGGTTTCCAGTGTAGGCATAAGACTTTTTCACTATGAGCTTGTAAAATAAGTCACTTACTTTCCCATGCTTCTCATTCTTCATGACTATCACATAAGATATTTGAAAATATTAATAATATTTGAAGACTTTAAATGTCAAGTGCCAAGTTTTTCCCCTTTCATTTTTTCCCAGCTTTACTGAGATATTATTGACATATAATATAAGTTTAAGATATATAACATGAAGATTTGATATCTGTGTAAATTGCAAAATGATTATCGCAATAAGATTAGCTAACACACACCCTTCCGTGTGTGTGTGTGCTCAGTCATTTCAGTTGTGTCTGACTCTTTGCCACCCCATGGACTGTAGCTACCAGCTCCTCTGACCATGGGATTTCCCAGTTAAGAATACTGGAGTGGGTTGCCATTTTCTTCTCCAGGGGATCTTCCTGACCCGGGAATAGAACCCATGTCTCCTGTATTGGCAGGTGGGTTTTTTACCCACCGAGCCACCTGGGAAGCCCCTAATACTTCCATGCTGCTGCTGCTAAGTCGCTTCAGTCGTGTCCGACTCTGTGCGATCCCATAGACGGCAGCCTACCAGGCTCCGCTGTCCCTGGGATTCTCCAGGCAAGAACACTGGAGTGGGTTGCCATTTCCTTCTCCAGTGCATGAAAGGGAAAAGTGAAAGTGAAGTCGCTCAGTCGTGTCCGACTCTTAGCAACCCCGTGGACTGCAGCCTACCAGGCTCCTCCGCCCATGGCATTTTTCAGGCAAGAGTACTGGAGTGGGGTGCCATTGCCTTCTCCAATATCCTTCCATAATTACCATTTTTGGTGTATAATCCCTGATTTTCTGTTTTTTTTTTTTAATTATTATTTTTAATTTAATTAATTAATTAATTTATTTTTTGCTAGCAGGGTTGCATTCCTTTTAGGAGGCTCTAGAGAAGAATCTGTTACTTTGTCTTCTCAGCTTCAGAAAAGAGCTTACCAGAATCAAGTGCTAGGATTGACTCCCCTGTCTCAGCCTGGGTTGTATGCATACCTCTGAACCAATCATTGTAGTGTAGCCAGGAGAATCTGTTACTCTTCAAAGGTTGGCCTGGCTAACATTCTGACTTCTGGGGCCAGTGAGTAGCTTTAACTCCATCTGAACTATACAATTCTTGGAGGGAGGAGTTCTCTAGAGCAAATAAGGAAAATAAGGTGCTTTTAGCAGTAGTAGGATTAAACACTGCTCATGCAAAAACTAGCAAAAACAAAAACCAGCTGTTGGACTCACAGAGATTAAGAGAAAATACCTTCACATTTTTGCTATACAGGCAGCCAGGCTGCTCAATGCAAGGGTTACTGAGTAGTGAGCACTTAGTGCTGCAAAAGATGCAAAGATAATAAGCAAGACAAACCCCTACTCTCTAGGAGCAATTGTTCAAAACTTTGGTTTCAAACTTTAGTGCATATAAATTTTCTTAGGGAACTTGTTTAAAAGAAAGACTCTGGGCCCTTTTCCAGACTTATTAAACAAATATTTGGCCCTGAGGTCTGAGAATCATCATTATTTTAAAGCAGGTGATTCTAATACAGGTGATCTCTGAGCAATACTTTGAAAAACACGTGTGCAGAAGGTGTTAGCACATAAGTATACACAGAAAAAAATCATGATGCAAGAGAGAAGTGAAAATACTCGACAATTTCAAATTGTGTGCTCCAAGAGTAGAGCAAGCAGGGCTTAGTCTCAGCTGTGACAGGTGAATGAAGATTTGGTGGCCATAAATGTATATATTTCAGTTTTTAACAGGCAGGTGAAAGAACAAAGCATTCTAAGTGAAGGAAGCGGTGTGAGCCAAAGCACAGAGCCCTAGGACCCTCAGGAATCCCTTTTAGAGTATGGTCTGAAGAGGATAAAAATTGCATTCTTGGCAATAAGGCTATAAAAAATAACTTAATTCCACTGAATTGTATACTTAAAAATGGTTACATGGTAAATTTTGTTATGTACATTCTATACATTTTTTTAAAGTAAGTTAAGACCTATTGGTAGAGCGATTCTATGTATACCGTAGAAATTTGGTTTGCATCTGGAAACCTTGATAGCTGGACTTCTCTCAACACCTAAAAATGGCAAATGATCCGAGTCACGGTCTTTATCAGAAGGAATGTTGTGCAAATATTTTCTCCTTGCTTAGGCACAGCCATCAGAAAGGATGTGGGGGGGGGCGGTCCTGGGGCAGGACTCTGAAGGGCAGGACTCCTGCTGTGCCAGCTGAGACCTTCTGGCAGAGGTCCTAGGGGAGGGACAGGACATCTAGGGCGGTAAAAAGGCACTTGGGGGTTCCTGGCAGCAATGCTTTACCAACTGAAATGGAAAAGTTTCAGTATTTTCAGAGCTGGTCTGCCTGTATCAGTGTAAACTGGATGAACATCAATAACATTCCTGGGTGTTCGGGGCATTGTGTTCTATTCCTGGCACCTATTTAGCTGCAGGAAAAAGCTTATAAAGAAGGCTGGATTTGTCTTTTCCTAGCATATCCTACAGAAATGCATCTTCTCCTCCACAGTATCACTTTTCCTTTCTCCAAACTTCCTACCTGCCAACAATCCCCAAACACACAACCCTAGATGCCCACTTTCCACAAGTATACCTCAACACCAACACCTGCCTGTGTTCCATGTTCTTCCCAACTCCCCAGATCAGTCCTTCAACATCTCCCTTAGACACCTACCCAAGCTTTTCCCTTATATCAACTTGCCTGGGAACCCACCGAAGAAACAGACCTGATAAATCAAGATGACGATTTGTACTTCTAACGAAGACATGTGAAGTCCTCTGTTACCCAGAGTGATAAACATATCCCTGTTCCTAAAATTTTCAGGAAAATGATTGGTGGGGTTAGGAGCTATTTTTGAAAAAAGAGTCATGTGTGACATTGCTCATCTTTTATATCACACCATAAGGATTTCCATTCTTGGATGACATTTGGTACAGCCATCCCTCAAATATTTTTGCCCAAAGGAGAAAGGATGACTAAGTAAAATAACGTTCACCAAGAATCCCAAAACTCCAGTGACCTGCTAACATGATCATCACATGTGTACATGTTCTGTCTCTACCCTCCTTCCCTTCTCACAATCTCTGTTAGGCAATGAAATAGGGAATTAAAAAAGTGAAGTAACTAGATATAATCAGGTATCCTGAACTGGAACCTGGAAGAGAAAAAGAGTATTAGTGGAAAAACTGATAAAATCCAAATAGAGTCTGCAGTTAAAAGTATTGTACCAATGTTAATTTCTTAGCTTTAACATAGCATGTTATATAAGATACTGACATTAAGGGGAAACTGGGTGGTATACATAGGAACTCTCTGTACAATCTTTGTAACTTTTTTGTCAGTCTAAAATTATTCCAAAATAAGATGTTTATTTTTAAGAAAGGTCAAGAAAGAAGAGAACCTAGTCCATAATTAGAAGCTATTCAAAGAATGACTGCATTCCAATGATACCACTAACACCCTCAGTGTAAAATCTTCCCTTCAGATCATTCAAAGCAAGGCAAACTGTCATCCTGGTGTTTTAGCAACTTTTCACAATTCATAATTGCTAAAAACATTGCACAAAAAAGCAGTCTGAAAAACCATTAAAAAAAAAAAACACTTTAAAGAAAATATGTTTATACTGATTTAGGTTATAACTATGAAGAGGAAAATTAAGCCCAATAATTACTTTATTTTTGGAAATTCTTGTGGACTTCATCAAACTGATGCTTGAAGTACCTCCAGGAATGAGACCAGGGAAAGGAGAAGAAATGTATGTTTCACTCTATATCCTTTTACATTGCATGACTTTTAATTTTAATTTTTTTACAATGAAAATGTAATATTTTTTATAGTTATTTAAACAAAAAAATATTTTTTCAGTAGCAGGTTTTGTACTATATGGAAGAGATGGCTATGTTTGAAATGAAACACCAGCAACAATTATAACTATAAAATGAAAGAAATGCAGTAATCAAAAAGAAAGGAAAAGAAGGGAGGAAGCTTGCTAGAGAACACATCCAAAATGTTCATGGTGCTTACTATATAGAAGATGAATTTTTTCACTTACTTCTTATTTTATGTTTTGTACATGTCTTAGCGACTAAACAACAACAATGATCAACATTGGTTTTTCATAATTAATGAAAATTTTCAAATTAAACTTATAACTTATATATACTTGTATTTATCAAATTTTGGATAGATATATAATGGTGCATGCTTCTATGTGGGTCTTTACACTTGAGTACATGGCAAATTTCAGAATATGGATCATAAACTAGTTCCAGAAAAAAATCTTACATATATAAAAAAAATAGGCCTCAACATATTGGTCACTGATGTCTAATTGGTTTAGTTTCCTTTCCAAAGTTATTTAGAAAAAAATATTTAGCTGTGTACAAGATCTGCTTTCCAAAATTCTAGAAGTAATGACCAGGGAGATACTGTTTGAATATTCCTGTGAAGTATCTGAAACCAAACATTGGGTCAGTATTTTCAAAAGAAGACTTCAAACTTCTGGTTTCCTCTCCTCTTGAGTATCCATGAGACACCACAAGCAAAACAAGCCCCAATCAAATCTAAACCCTTAGCTCCTTCCCATTCCCAGAATCCTCCTCCTTCTCCTACCTTGCCCTGCAATTAAAACAGGGCTTGATTTTCTCCAAAAATAACAGATCCAGAGGGGATTTTACTTGTCCTATGAAGGCACTGGAGCAAGAGGGTCACATTCTCAGAGGTAAGTGGCACATACACGCCAGGTGGTGCAGCAGCAATAGCCCCTAGAGCAGAGGAGAGAGAGATTGGCAGCTGGAGTGAGCGTAAACTTGGGGAGGATTTTTTTTCCCCTTGGCACTCTGGTATTTAACCTTTTTTTCTTTTTTTAAAAAAATTAATTAACTTAAATTGGAGGATAATTACAATATTGTGTTGGTTTTTGCCATTAGTTGAGTTCAGTTCAGTTGCTCAGTCATGACTGACTCTTTGCGATGTTATGAACTGCAGCAAGCCAGGCCTCCCTGTCCATCACCAACTCCCGGAGTCCACCCAAACCCATGTCCATCGAGTCGGTGATGCCATCCAACCATCTCATCCTCTATCACCCCCTTCTCCTCCTGCCCTCAATCTTTCCCAGCATCAGGGTCTTTTCAAATGAGTCAGCTCTTTGCATCAGGTGGCCAAAGTATTGGAGTCTCAGCTTCAGCATCAGTCCTTCCAATGAATATTCAGGACTGATCTCTTCTAGGATGGACTGGTTGGATCTCCTTGCAGTCCAAGGGACTCTCAAGAGTCTTCTCCAACACCACAATTCAAAAGCATCAATTCTTCAGCACTCAGCTTTCTTTATAGTCCAGCTCTCATATCCATACATGACTACTGGAAAAACCATAGCCTTGACTAGACCGACCTTCGTTGACAAAGTAATATCTCTGCTTTTCAATATTCTGTCTGGGTTGGTCATAACTTTCCTTCCAAGGAGTAAGCATCTTTTAATTTCATGGCTGCAATCACCATCTGCCGTGGTTTTGGAGCCCAGAAAAATAAAGTCAGCCACTGTTTCCCCATCTATTTGCCATGAAATGATGGGACCAGATGCCATGATCTTAGTTTTCTGAACGTTGAGCTTTAAGCCAACTTTTTCACTCTCCTCTTTCATCAAGAGGCTCTTTAGTTCTTCTTCACTTTCTGCCATAAGAGTGGTGTCATCTGCGTATCTGAGGTTATTGATATTTCTCCCGGCAATCTTGATTCCAACTTGTGCTTCTTCCAGCCCAGCGTTTCTCATGATGTACTCTGCATAGAAGTTAAATAACAGGGTGACAATATACAGCCTTGATGTACTCCTTTTCCTATTTGGAACCAGTCTGTTGTTCCATGTCCAGTTCTAACTGTTGCTTCCTGACCTGCATACAGGTTTCTCAAGAGGCAGGTCAAGTGGTCTGGTATTCCCATCTCTTTCAGAATTTTCCACAGTTTATTGTGATCCACACAGTCAAAGGCTTTGGCATAGTCAATAAAGCAGAAATTGATGTTTTTCTGGAACTCTCTTGCTTTTTAGATGATCCAGCGGATGTTGGCAATTTGATCTCTGGTTCCTCTGCCTTTTCTAAAACCAGCTTGAACATCTGGAAGTTCACGGTTCACGTATTGCTGGAGCCTGGCTTGGAGAATTTTAAGCATTACTTTCCTAGCATGTGAATTAAGTGCAATTGTGTGGTAGTTTGAGCATTCTTTGGCATTGCCTTTGAATCAGCAATGGGTGCACACGTGTCCCCCCATCCTGAACACCCTCTCCCACCTCCCTCCCCACCCCATCCCTCTGGGTTATCCCAGAGCCCCCGGCTTTGAGTGCCCTGCTTCATGCATCGAACTTGCACTGTTTATCTATTTTACATATGGTAATATACATGTTTCAATCCTATTCTCGCAAATCATCCCACCCTTGTCTTTCCCCCATAGCCCAAAAGTCTCTTCTTTACATCATGTCTCTTTTGCTGCTTTTCATATAGGATCATCATTACTGTCTTTGTAAATTCCATATATGTGTGTTAATATACTGTATTGGTGTTTCCCTTTTTGACTTAACTTCACTCTGTATAACAGGCTCCAGTTTCATCCACCTCATTAGAACTGACTCAAATGTATTCTGTTTTATAGCTGAGTAATATTCCACTGTGTATATGTACCACAACTTCCTTATCCATTTGTCTGTCAATGGACATCTAGGTTGTGTCCATGTCCTAGCTATTGTAAACAGTGCTACAGTGAACATTGGGGTATATGTGTCTCTTTCAGTTCTGGTTTCCTTGGTGTGTATGCCCAGCAGCAGGATTGCTGGGTTGTATGACAGTTTATTTCCAGGTTTTTAATGAATCTCCACACTGTTCTCCATAGTGACTGTACCAGTTTGTATTCCCACCAACAGTGTAAGAAGGTTCCCTTTTCTCCACACCCTCTCCAGCATTTATTGTTTGTGGAATTTTTGATGGCAGCCATTCTGATTTGCGTGAGATGATACCTCATTGTGGTTTTGATTTGTATTTCTCTAATAGTGAGTGATGTTGAGGATCTTTTCATGTGTTTATTAGCCATCTGTATATATTCTTCAGAGAAATGTCTGTTTAGTTCTTTGGCCCACTTTTTGAGTGGGTTTTTCATTTTTCTCGTATTGAGCTGCTTGTGTATTTTGGAGATGAATTCTTTGTCAGTTGTTTCATTTGCTATTATTTTCTCCCATTCTGAAGGCTGTCTTTTCACCTTGTTTATAGTTTCCCTCATTGTGCAAAAGCTTTTAAGTTTAATTAGGTCCCATTTGTTTATTTTTCTTTTTATTTCCATCACTCTGGGAGGTGGGTCATAGAGGATCTTGCTGTGATTTATGTCAGAGAGTGTTCTGCCTATATTTTCCTCTAAGAGCTTTACAGTTTCTGGTCTTACATTTAGATCTTTCATCCATTTTGAGCTTCTTTTTGTGTATGGTGTTAGAAAGTGTTCTAGTTTCATTCTTTTCCATTTGGTTGACCAGTTTTCCCAGCACCACTTGTTAAAGAGATTGTCTTTTCTCCATTGTATATTTTTGTCTCCTTTGTCAAAGATAAGATGTCCATAGGCACATGGATTTAATCTCTGGGCTTTCTATTTTGTTCCACTGATTTATATTTCTGTCTTTGTGCAGTACCATACTGTCTTGATGACTGTAGCTTTGTAGTATAGTCTGAAGTCAGGAGGAAGGTTGATTCCTCCAATTCCATTCTTCTTTCTCAAGATTGCTTTGGCTATTTGAGGTTTGTGTGTTTCCATACAAAATGTGAAATTATTTGTTCTAGTTCTTTGAAAAATATCACAGCATAGGGATTGCTTTGAATCTATAGATTGCTTTGGGTAGTTAAAGAAGATTTTTTTGGGAAATTTTGCCCTGTCATGTGCTGCATCCCCTAGACCCACCCCAGCAGATCACTCCACCCTCATTCCCAAAGTCTCTAAAACACCTGAGTCCTCCATTTATTGACTGTATGCCCTGGTCAAATCAGTGTACTTCTCTGTTTATTCATTTCCTCATCTGTAAAATGAGGCTATGACTGCACCTACTTTATAGGGGTTGTTGTTAAGATTAACTGAATTAATCCTCTTCTATAGCTCAAACAATGCCTGACTACATTGTAAGAGCTGCAAAGCAATGTATGAGTTAGCTACTGTTTTTCTGGGTCCTCATAGTTCAACTAAGCCTGATTTAAATGTACCCTGAGCAGACTGGCTAAAAAGTAACCCTGCAGAATTTGAACTACTATTTCCAGTTGGGTGATCACTGTCTACCCAGTTACCCAATCACTCCTTGCTCTGACCCTTAGGTGGTCACCCAGTTCTATTGTTTCATCTTTTGTTTGTTTTTTGGCTGTGGTGCATCTTTGTTATGGAGTGCCAGCTTTCTCTAATTGTGGAGACAGGCTCTAGAGCACAACGGTTCAATAGTTGCAGCACAGGTTTTGTTGCCCCACGGGATGTGGGATCTCAGTTCCCCATGCAGAGATTCAACCCACGTCCCATGCACTGGAAGGCATGTTCTTAACCGCTGGGTCACCAGGGAAGTCTCTGTTGCTCCATCTTTTAAAATGTCTCCATCCGCTCCTCTCCAATGCCTTAGCTGATTCACTGACTCTTGCTTAGATGGTTGCAATAGCTACTGACATATTCTTCCTTTCCTCAGGACCTTCTAGCCTGATGTCCTTCAAAGTAGTGCTAGAAGATTCTCTAAAATCCATACTTGTATGCTCACTCCTCTGAGTATATCAACAGTCACTGTTTTCAACACAACCTCTGATCCTTAAGTCCTGTTATTTTCCACTTATCTACATCGTTACTATCAGTAAACATTTTGCGCTAGCATGACCCCAGGCCTTTCCATGTTTTCTCTCCTACCTCTGGATTGATTTTTCTATTATTCTATAACTAATGAGTTGCTAATTACCTTTAAGACACTAATAAAAAATGTTCCTTCTGTGTACAACTCTAGGCAAAGTTTATCATTTCTTCCTCTTTGCTTCCATTTCACTTGTTACATAGCCCTGCCTTTGCACTTAACAGGTTAAGCTGGAATTATGGGTTCATGAGTCTTTCTCAGTAAACTATGATCCTCTCAATGACAAAGACTATAACTAATTCTTTGTTTACCAGAACCATGCCCACATGACTGGCACATCAAAGATGTTTAATAATAGTGTGATGAGTGGATAAATAACAGTGATGAGTAGATAAATGAATAAATGAGTGGATCTGAATAACACTCCAGGTGACATCTACATTGGAAGAAGAGTAAATACAGTTTTTTAAAAAGTAGCAAATAGTATACAGGATCCATCACCATAGTCTTGTGACTTGGCAAATTTCTTATTCTCAGTGTCTGTCTCCTCAACTATGAAATGGCAACAATAAACCCTTTAAATTCAGTAATAAATGTAAAATGCTTAGAAGAGTGTCTGCCATATAGTAAGCACTCTATGTGCATTAATTGTTATTGTTATTTATGGAGAGAAAGTCATTGTAAACTTTATGAGAGAGAGGGACTATGTCCTGACTTAGCATTTAATTTCTAACATCTGCTACAATGCTTCATATAGAAGAGGCACTCAATAAAGATTTTTGAATGAATATCAAAATAATAAAAATGAACAAAAGAGAAGGGAATGAAGTTGGGGGGAAAGTGGCAAATAGGAACACATTTGCCACAAAGTACAAGATGTCACTAAGTCACCTCAAGTCCTCACCACTGGGCTGGATGAAAAGTGTACTTTGAGTCCCAGAATCTTTCCTTTAACCCTCATTAGAACTTTGACTCTATCTACCTCAGTCAGAGTGGTGGTTTTTGTTTTTGTTTTTTTTAAAGACTGTGAGGGGTAAAGGGATGAGGCATACAGGAAGTGATTTAATGACAAGACATTAAGAGCCAGGACACCCTGTGAAATCATGACCTGCCAAAGCCACCTTTTCCAGTCTCAGCTTGATCTGTAAAAATCAAACTCTAAGTACTTGCATGCCTACCTGCAGCCAGATTGTATGATCATGACTTAAGAATCAACTGTCACCCACATTACAGGAACAGTCAAAATGAGATATTTAAGAGTGATGTTTATTTTACACTACTACACCAAATTGGGCTTCCCTAATGGCTCAGCAGTAAAGAAACTGCTTTCTAATGCAGAAAACACTGTGGGATTTCAGTTCCCCAACCAGAGATCCAAACCATGTACCCTGCATTGGAAGGCATGTTCTCAACCGCTGGGTCACCAGGGAAGTCTCTGTTGCTCCATCTTTTAAAATGTCTTCATCCGCTCCTATCCAATGCCTTAGCTGATTCACTGACTCTTGCTTGTTGCTGCTGCTAAGTCGCTTCAGTCGTGTCCGACTCTGTGTGACCCCATAGACGGCAGCTCACCAGGCTCCACCGTCCCTGGGATTCTCCAGGCAAGAACACTGGAGTGGGTTGCCATTTCCTTCTCCAGTGCAGAAAGGGAAAAGTGAAAGTGAAGTCGCTCAGTTGTGTCCGACTCTTCGTGACCCCATGGACTGTAGCCTACCAGGCTCCTCTGTCCATGGGATTTTCCAGGAAAGAGTACTGGAGTAGGGTGCCATCGCCTTCTCCACTGACTCTTGCTTAGATGGTTGCAATAGCTACTGACATGTTCTTCCCAGTGACTGAAGCGAGTTCAGTCCCTGGGTTGGGAAGTTCCCCAGCGGAGGGCATGGCAACTCACTCCAGTACTCTTGCAGGAAAATCCCATGGACAGAGGAGCCTGGTGGGTTACAGTCCCTGGGGTCGCAACGAGTCGGACACAACTGCAGTGACTGAGCATGCACACATACCAAATTACCATAGACTACCGTGGGTCATTTAACAACAGAGACTTATTTTTCACAGTTCTAGAGGCTAAAAGCCTGAGATGAGGCCAATGTGGTTAGGTTCTGATGAGAACCTTCTTCTGTTACAAATTGTTGACCTCTCAATGTATATTCATATGGCAGAAACAGAGGCGGTTCTCTGCCCTCTGCTTAAAAGGGCACTAATCTCATCAAAAGTGTTCCACTCTAATGAAGTAACTATGTCCCAAAGACCCCACTTCCAAATACTATCACACTGTGATTATGGTTTCAACTTATGAGTCTTTGGGGGTAGAGCAGGGGGAGGGGATACAAACATTCAGTGCATTGCCAGTGATTTGTTTCTTTATGTGTGAGGAAGAGGGGGCAAAACATATCTCCCCATCTTTGCTTTTTAGGTTTTCAGCTTGGGCTCTTTAACAAAAGATAGACTAATAAGAGAACAACAGTTTATTAATGTGTGTAGTGCACATCATGTGTGGAAAAACTTAAAATGAAGATTGATTCAAAGTGGTGGCTTAGAACTCTGGCCTATATAGCATATTCAACAAAGAACAATACATTTATAGGAAAGTCACAGGACAAAGGAAAATCGTTTTAGGCTTCCAAGTACAGCAAACTTTGGAAAGGTAAATATATGGGATGAAACCAATGAAGTAAGGTTTGTTTGTGGATTCTTCTGTTGCCATCTCTGGGCTCACACAGTTTATCTCCAGAAAAAGAAGAATTTATATCCTGCCTACAGGCAGAATAGGAGGCAAGTAGGGAAAGCCTCTCCTGTTCATTGCTTTTTAACTGCCATAAGCTCAAAATAATTTTTAGGTCAAAGAGGCATATTTTGTGGTGATGTATTTGGTCTCCTTCATTTACTATCCAAAAAGGCAAAGAGAAGAAGAAAAATGAATAGGAAGAATTGTTCTATCTCAGTCCACCAGTTTGAACCCCAAACTGGAAAAAGAAAGCAAAGAGAGAAAATATAACCGAATTTTAAACTCCATGAAGAGACTGTCAAGTATAAGTTTCAAAAAGTTAAAAATACCATTCTCATAAAAATATATAACAAGCACAAGTCAAAGATTTTATTCAACTAATTAATAGGGAGCCAACAAGGTGGTAAGACTGGTTCCTACTTAATGAAAGCTGTTAGAATAAGATAGCTACACTAGATATAAAACTGGTTAATGTTCTTCAAGGCAATTAACTGGCAATTAACCCCTTTGGGGTTTTCTTTTCTAATGGGCAATAATTATTTGCATCTTTATGGGAAAAAACCATGTAGCTTCACTATGATTTTGGCCTTTAATTAAGAGTAAAGTGTTTTGAACAGGGTATATTCCCCTAGATTATGACATATTCCTTGATTTGCCTGATAAACAATGCCCTCCCAATGACACTGAAAGTACACGCAACTCATGCTTTTGCTTTATTTCCAAGGTTTAAATAATGTTTCTTAATAGAAAGGATTTTATGCCATTTTCTTCACTGCTGTATTACTAGCACCTAGAAGTAATGCTTGAAACTAGAAAGCTAACAAAAACGAATGAAATAATGCCATTTGAAGCTATGCAGATAGACCTAGAAATTATCATACTAAGTGAAGTAAGTAAAAAAGAGAAAGACAAACATCAAATGATATCACTTACATGTGGAATCTAAAATATGACACAAATGAACTTATCTACAAAACAGGAACAGACTCACAACATAGAGAACAGATTTGTAGTTGCCAGGGGGGAGTGGGGGTGGGCGAAGGTTGGATCCTGAGTTCGGGACTAGCAGATACAAATTATTTTATATAGGATGAATAAACATCAAGGGCTTATTAGCACAGGAATTGTTTTCAATATCCTGTGATAAAACATAATGGAAAAGAATACAAAACATATGAAAAAGAATATATATACATATATAAAGGACTTCCTTGGTGGTGCAGATGGTAAACAATCCAACTGCAATGCAGGGGACTCAGGTTCGATCTCTGAGTTAGGAAGATCCCCTGGGGAAGAGAATGGCTACTCACTCCAATATTCTTGCCTGGAGAATTCCATGGACAGAAGAGCATAGCGGGCTACAGTCCATGGGGTTGCAAAGAATCAGACACAACTGAGTGACTAACACTTTTCACTTTCATACATATATAAAACTGAATTACTTTGCTGTTCACTGGAAACTAACACATCATTGTAAATCAACTATACTTCAATAAAAAACAAACAAAAAAGAAACTAGTAGGCTTTTGATAAATAGTTGTGGAATGAATGAAGTCATGTTCTAAGAAAGCCTTTGTTAGTTGATTGTTTATAACACAGAATGCGTTTTCCTCTAATATAATGTTAGAAGTTACGGTGGTTAGGTTTCTTGTCAGGCCACAAATCTTTCTATTGTCCAATGACACCAAGAGAGCCTAAAGTCAAGGGCAGGAATGTTTTCATGAGAAACACATTCATCTACTCAAAATGGAAAACCAGAGAGTTCTCTGGAGCTCCAGTGGTTAGGACTCCACACTTCCACTGCAGGGGGCACAGGTTGGATCCTTGGTTGGGGAACTAAGATCCACAAGCCATGCCACATGGCCAAAAAAAAAAAAAAGAAAAGAAGAAAAGCAGAACCAGGGCCACATCTCTGCCACCTCTGCACTTAACGTCTCCTCAACTCCACCTACCAACCTTTACCCCAGAGACATTTCTCCCTCAAGGTCTCTATAACTGGGCAGCAGTATCAGGAATTTCACCACAGCAATGCTGGCTGCTTTTTGTGTGGGCTGTAGTTGAAGGAAAAGAAGCAGGGAGCAGTTGGTCTTGCATTGAGGGTGAAGTGCTGGGGAGCCTAAAACTCTGATGTTATAACTCCAGTATTGCTCTCAGTCACAAGCTTTTAACTTTTATTTTCTTCTGTAGGTTCCAACATGGACTTGCCTGCTTCCCTTTTATTGTCACCATCTTAAGTTTAAACAGAGTCTGTCTCTACTGCAAACCACGGAAGGACAGAATGATGTCAGAAAGTGGGCCTGAAAGTTCCATCTCTCTAATCATGCCTTGGTCTTCATGGTGAACCACCCTCAACCTGAAGCCACCAAGAGTAGCCTCATTAGAACAAAAAGATGCTCCTATACTCAAGGGATTTAGAAGCTGTGTACCAGTAACCAAGGACAAAAGACAAGCATATATTTATCATACTCAGCTTCAACACACAAGAACTATTGCTTCACCTATACCTCTGCCCACTTTCCCCTAGCCCTCACCAGACTATTTTGAAGCAAACCACATTATAAAATTTAATTCATAACATTTCAACGTTTGTCTCTAGAAGAACTATAATAATAATACTATTCCACAAGATTTAAAAAGTCAAAAATAATCCAAAAGATCTGTGCAGTGTAACCATTGTTACATATTGCTAACTTGCCCTCTTAGAAGGGTACAAAGATTTACCCTTTCATCCCCAGTTTAGAGCAGCACCAGTCCCACAAATACATTATTCATCTCCACCAATCTATGTCTCTCAAAAATTATGCCTTTTTCTAAATCTCATTTCTTTGACTGTTAATAAGACTGAGCAACTTATCATTTTGTACTGTCCATTTTTATTTCTTCTTTTATAAAACGCCTCTTCATGTGCTCTGTTGATTTTTCTATGCATCAATCTTATATTTATTAAGGATTTTAACACACATTGCATCATCTATAGTGTATGTAGTAGAAAAATGTTTCAAACAAACTTTATTTTCAAATAATTACTTAAACTATTCATGGTGAGTCATATCATGGTACTCCATGAAGTCATTAAAAAATATATTTTTGTCAAAATCCATAGAAGTAACCCTAATGTAAGTCACGGACTTTGAGTGACAATGATGTGTCAAGTCGATTGTAGCAAATGTAACACTCTGGTGGGGGATGTTGATAGTGAAAGGGGCTGTACATATATGAGGGGGGAAGGGATACATGAGAACTTTTACTTCCCACTCAATGCTAAGAAACTGAAACTGCTCTGAAAAGTAAAGTCTGTTTTTTTAAAAGTATATATTGATATGGAGAGCTGTTATCTAAAATTTTCTATTAAATGTTCATATTGAGATCATTTCTTTCATTGAATACACTATTTAAATATGGAAATATTACATTGCAAATATAATCTAACATAGAACAATCCTAGATTCAACAACAATTATGATTTTATTTATTTATTTACCTATCTTTGACCACATCAAGTGGCATATTGGATCTTAGTTTTCTGACCATGGATCCAACCTGTGCTTCCTGCATTGGCAGCATAGAGTCTTAATCACTGGACTACCAGGGAATTAAATCATGAAATTCTATAAACATATTTTAAGTTTCTCAATCATATTTTTGAATCAACTATACATTTAAAAAAAATAAGCTATTATTAAAAGAAGATTTTGGTGCAGTACAAATTTCAGTGGAAGGTACAGAGATTTCCCTTTTACTCCATGCCCACAACATGCATGACAGTTATTATCTATTAATCTATCTATATTGGCATGGACAGCAATTCATTATGTGTGTGTGTTTAAATGGCAACCCACTCTAGTATTCTTGCCAGAAAAATCCTATGAACAGAGGAACCTGGTGGGCTACAGTCCAAAGGGTCACAAAGAGTGGGACATGACAGGGCAACTAAGCAATTTATATACAAGTAAAAACAAAATTAACAGAAGAAAATGCATAATGAATAGGACATAATTTGGGCTTTTCTCTCTATATTTGTATATACAGAAAACATTCAGAATAGCTGATATATTTTATTATCTCTGTTTAAAAATCCTAAAAGAAGATGCTGTTAAAGTGTTGCACTCAATACATTAGCAAATTTGGGAAACTCAGCAGTGGCCACAGGACTGGAAAAGGTCAGTTTTTATCCCAATCCCAAAGAAAAACAATGTCAAAGGAGAAGCCTCAATCTATCTTGGCTTCCTTTCTTTATTTTTCCTCTTTTTCCTCGTTTTGTCTCCTCCCCACTGAGCCTGCCCTATGGGCTAGCCAAGAAGGGGGTGTGTTTGTTTCACCTGAAATTCTCACTCCAGCCTGCGGATTTTCTTTTGTTCCATTTTCGCAGGCTTTTCCCTTTCTTTGTCTTTTAGCCACTGCCATTTTGGACTCCTTTTTCCTATTCTAACTATCTAACAATTGGAAGGACTGATGCTGAAGCTGAAACTCCAATACTTTGGCCACCTAATGTGAAGACTCAACTCACTGGAAAAGACCCTAATGCTGGGAAATATTAAGGGCAGGAGGAGAAGTGGATGACAGAGGAGAGGGTTGGATGGCGTCACTAACTCATTGGATATGATTTAAGCAAACTCCGGGAGACAGTAAAGGGCAGGGAAGCCTGGTGTACTACAGTTCATGGGGTCACAAAGAGTCGGACATGACTTAGACACTCAACAACAACAATGTAGAAAAACAGAGGCTCTGAGAAGTTAAATTCTGTTTTGGAGAAACCGCCTCTGGCTATTGACCTTTAAAACAGTGAAGAAATTAGGTCATTTCAGAACTGAAACATAATCTGGAAACTTCTCTTATCTTATTGATAGAATTGTTTTGGTTTATCTAGCTCTAGGCCATTTGATACATTTATTCAAGCCAGAAATCCCTCCTACAGACTTACTGATGAATATTTTTTCATCTTTACTAGCTCTATAAATTCAAACTTATTTTGGCTGCACCACAAGGCACACAGGATCTTAGTTCCCTGACCAGAGACTGAACCTCACCCCCTGAAGTGGAAGCACAGAATCCTAACCACTGAACCACCAGGGAATTCCCTGTATGCTCATTTTTAATGTATGAAAACAGTATTAAATATCTCCATCTGGTGTTTATATTCTTCCAATCAACAATATTTATTTAAGAATCATCCATGAAGCTTTGCCCACATGTAACCTGAGGTACGTGTTGTTAGAAGAGGGTGTTTGCCAAGACCAGTGTGTTCTCTTGACAAAACTCTGTTAGCCTTTGCCCTGTTTCATTTTGTACTCCAAGGGCAAACATGCCTGTTACTCCAAATATTTCTTAACTTCCTGATTTTGCATTCCAGACTCTATGACAAAAAGGACATATTTTTTTGGTGTAGTTGTAGAGGGGCTTATAAATCTTCATAGAACCATTCAACTTCAGCTTCTTTGGCATTAGTGGTTGGGATGTACACTTGGATTACTGTGATGTTGAACAGTTTGCCTTGGAAATGAACCAAGATCATTCTGTCAATATTAAAATTGCCCCCAAGTACTGCATTTTGGACTCTTTGGCTGCCAGTGAGGGCTACTGCATTTCTTCTAAGGGATTCTTGCCCACAGTAATAGATATTATGGTCATCTGAACTAAATTCACCCATTCCCATCCATTTTAGTTCACTGATTCCCAAAATGTCGATGTTCACTCTTGCCATCTCTTGCTTGACCACATCCATTTTTCCTTATTTCATGGACCTAACATTCCAGGTTGCTATGAAATATTATTCTTTACAGCGTCAGACTTTCATCACCAGACACATTCATAACTGCGTTTTGTTTCCACTTGGGCCCATCCACTTCAGTTAGCAAAAACAAGAGCTGGGGCTGACAGTGGCTCAGATCATGAGCTCCTTATTGCAAAATTCAGGCTTAAGTTGAAGGAAAGTAGGGGAAACCACTAGACCATTCAGGTATGACCTAAATCAAATCCCTTATGATTATACACTGGAGATGACGAAAAGATTCAAGGGGTTAGATCTGGTAGACAGAGGGCCTGAAGAACTATGGATAGAGGTTCGTAATGTTGTACAGGAGATAGTGACCAAAATCACCCTGAAGAAAAAGAAATGCAAGAAGGCCAAGTGGTTGTCTGAGCAGGTCTTACAAATAACTGAGAAAAGAAAAGAAGCGAAAGGAAAAGGAGAAAGGGAAAGATACACCCAACTGAATGCAGAGTTCCAGAGAATAGAAGAAATAAGAAAGCCTTCTTAAGTGAATAATGCAAAGAAATAGAGGAAAACAATAGAATAGGAAAAACTAGAGATCTCTTCAAGAAAATTGGAGATCCAAGGGAACACTTCATGCAAGGATGGGCACAATAAAAGACAGAAATGCCAAGGAACTAACAGAGGCAGAAGAGATTAAGAAAAGGTGGTAAGAATACAAAGAAGAACTATACAAAAAAGATCTTAATAATGCAGACAACCACAATGGTATGGTCACTCACCTAGAGCCAGACACCCTGGAGGTGAAGTCAAGTTCGCCTTAGGAAACATTACTATGAACAAAGCTAATGGAGGTGATGGGATTCCAGTTGAGCTATTTCAATTCCTAAAAGATGATGCTATGAAAGTGCTGCACACAATATGCCACAAATTTGGAAAACTCAGCATTGGTCACAATGGAAAAGGTCAATTTTCATTGCAATTTCAAAGACAAACAATGTCAAAGAATGTTCAAATTACCATAAAATTGAGCTCATTTCACAAGATAGCTAGGTAATGCTCAAAATGCTTCAAGCTAGGCTTCAGCAGTATGTGATCCGAGTTGTATACAAGCTGGCTTTAGAAAAGGCAGAGGAATGAGATCAAATTGCCAACATCTACTGGATCATAGAAAACCAAGGGAATTCCAGAAAAACATCTACTTCTCCTTTATTGACTATGCCTTTGACTGTATGGATTTCAACAAACTGTGGTAAATGCTTAAAGAGATGGGAATACCAGACCACCTAACCTGTCTCCTGAGAAATCTGTATGCGGGTCAAGAAGCAAGAGTTAGAACAACGGACTGGTTGAAAATTGAGAAAGGAGTACATCAAGGCTGTATATTGTCACCCTGCTGATTTAACTTCTATGCAGAGTGCATCATGTGAAATTCTGGGCTGGATGACTCACAAGGTGATTTAGATTACCAGGAGAAATATCAACAACGTCAGATATGCATGATATGCCCTCAGAAGGCAGACAGAATGAAAACCACAATCACAGAAAACTAATCAAACTGATCACATGGACCACAGCCTTGTCTAACTCAACGAAACCATGAGCCATGCCGTGTAGGGCCACCCAAGAAGGATGGGTCATGGTGGAGAGTTCTGACAAAACATGGTCCACTGGTGAAAGCAATGGCAAATCACTTCAGTATTCTTGCCTTGAGAACCCCATTAACAGTATGAAATGGCAAAAAGATAGAACACTGAAAGATGAACTCCCCAGGTCAGTAGGTGCCCAATATACTACTGGAGAAGAGTGGAGAAAGAATGAAGAGATGGAGCCAAAGTTAAAACAACATTCAGTTGTGGATGTGACTGGTGATGGAAGTAAAGTCCGATGCTGTAAAGAACAATATTGCATAGGAACCTGGAATGTTAGGTTCAAGAATCAAGGTAAATTTGAAGTGGTTAAACAGGAGATGGCAAGTGTGAACATCAACATTTTAGGAATCAGTGAACTAAAATGGACTGGAATGGGCAAATTTACCTCAGATCACTATTCTATCTACTACTGTGGGCAAGAACCCCTTAGAAGAAATGGAGTAGCCATCATAGTCAACAAAAGAGTCCAAAATGCAGTACTTGGGTGCAGTCTCAAAAACAACAGAATGATATCTGTTTGTTTCCAAGGTGAACTATTCAATATCACAGTAATCCAAATCTATGCCCCAATCAGTAACGTGGAAGAAGCTGAAGTTGAACATTTCTATGAAGACCTACAAGACCTTCTAGAACTAACACCACAAAAAGATGTCCTTTTCAATATAGGGGACTGGAATGCAAAAGTAGGAAGTCAAGAGATACCTGGAGTAACAGGCAAATTCGGACTTGGAGTACAAAATGAAGCAGGGCGAAGGCTAACAGTTTTGTCAAGAGAACACATTGATCATAGCAAACACCCTCTTCCAACAACACAAGAGAAGACTCTACACATGGATATCACCAGATGGTCAATACTGAAATCAGATTGATTATATTCTTTGCAGCCAAAGATGGAAAAGCTCTATACAGTTAGCAAAAATAAGACTGGTAGCTGACTGTGGCTCAGATCATGAACTCCTTATTGCCAATTTCAGACTTAAATTGAAGAAAGTAGGGAAAACCACTAGGCCATTCAGGTATGACCTAAATCAAATCCCTTATGATTGTACAGTGCAAGTGACAAATAGACTCAAGGGATTAGATCTGATAGAGTGCCTGAAGAACTATGAATGGATGTTGGTGACATTGTACAGGAGGCAGTGATCAAGACCATACCCAAGAAAAAGAAATGCAAAAAGGCAAAATGGTTGTCTGAGGAGACTTTACAAATAGCTGAGAAAAGAACAGAAGCCAAAGGCAAAGAAGAAAAGGAAAGATATACCTATTTGAATGCAGAGTTCCAAAGAATAGCAAGGAGAGATAATGCAAAGAAATCAATGCAATCAATGCGAAGACATAGAGGAAAACAATAAAATGGGAAAGACTAGAGATCTTTTCAAGAAAATTAGAGATATCAAGGGAACATTTCATGCAAAGATGGGCTCAATAAAGGACAGGAATAGTATGGACCTAACAGAAGAAGAAGATATTAAGAAGAAGTGGCAAGAATACACAGAAGAACTGTACAAAAAAGATCTTCACGACCCAGATAATCACGATGGTGTGATCACTTACCTAGAGCCAGACATCCTGGAATGTGAAGTCAAGTGGGCCTTAGGAAGCATTCCTATGAACAAAGCTAGTGGAGGTGATGGAATTCCAGTTGAGCTATTTCAAATCCTAAAATATGATCCTGTGAAAGTGCTTCACTCAATATGCCAGCAAATTTAGAAAACTCAAGCAGTGGCCACAGGACTGGAAAAGGTCAGCTTTCATTCCAATCCCAAAGAAAGGTGATGCCAAAGAATGTTTAAACTACTGCACAATTGCACTCATCTCACATACTAGCAAAGAAATGCCCAAAAATCTCCAAGTGAGGCTTCACCAGTATGTGAACTGTGAAATTCCAGGCTTTCAAGCTGGATTTAGAAAAGTCAGAGGAACCAGAGATCAAATTGCCAACAACTGTTAGATCATCTAAAAAGCAAGAGAGTTCCAGAAAAACATCTACTTCTGCTTTATTGACTACGCCAAAGCCTTTGATGGTGTGGATCACAACAAACTGTAGAAAATCCTGAAAGAGATGGGAATACCACACCACCTGACTTGCCTCCTGAGAAATCTGTATGCAGGTCAAGAAGAAACAGAACTGGACATGGAACAACAGACTGGTTCCAAATCAGGAAAGGAGTACATCAAGGCTGTATATTGTCACCCTGGCTTATCTAACTTACATGCAGAATACCTCATGGGAAATGCCAGGCTGGATGAAGTACAAGCTAGAAGCAAGATTGCCAGGAGAAATATCGATAACCTCAGATATGCAGATGACCCCACCCTTATGGCAGAAAGTGAAGAACTAAAGAGCCTCTTGATGAAAGTGAAAGAGAAGAGTGAAAAAGTTGGCTTAAAGGTCAACATTCAGAAAACTAAGATCATGGTACCTGATCCCATCACTTCATGGCAAATAGATGGAGAAACAATGGAAACTGTGAGCTCCAAAATCAGTGCAGATGGTGACTGCAGCCATGAAATTAAAAGATGCTTGCTCCTTGGAAGAAAACCTATGCCCAACCTAGACAGCATATTAAAAAGCAGAGACATTACTTTGCCGACAAAGGTCCATCTAGTCAAAGCTATGGTATTTCCAGTGGTCATGTATTGATGTGAGTTGGACTCTAAAGAAATATGAGCACCAAAGAATTGATGCTTTTGAACTGTGGTGTTGGAGGAGATTCTCAAAAGTCCCTTGGGCTGCAAGGAGATCCAAGCAGTCCATCCTAAAGGAAATCAGTTCTGAATATTCATTGAAGGACTGATGTTGCAGCTGAAACTCCAATACTCTAGCCATCTGATGTAAAGTACTGACTCACTGGAAAAGACTGATGCTGGGAAAGATTGAGGGCAAGAGGAAAAGTGGACGACAGAGGAATAAGATGGTTGGGTGGCATCACCGACTTGATGGACATGAGTTTGAGCAAGCTTCAGGAGTTGGTGATGGACAGGAAGCCTGGTGTGTTGCAGTTCATGGGGTCGCAAAGAGTCGGACACGACTGAGCAACTGAACTGAACAGATATGCATACGATACCAATCTAATGGCAAAATGTGAAGAGGAGCTAAAGAGCCTCTTGACAAGGCTGAAAGAGGATTGTGAAAAAGCAGGTGTAAAGCTCACCATTCAAAAAACAAACATCACAGCATCCAGTCTGATTACTTCATGGTGAATATAACGGGAAAAAATGGAAACAGTGACAGACTTTATTTTCTTGAGCTCCAAAATCATGGTGGAGGCATGAAATTAAAAGACACTCCTTGGAAGAAAACCTCTGACAAACGTAGACAGTGTATTAAAAAGTAGAGACATCACTTTGCTGACAAGGCCCATATAGTCAAAGCCCTGGTTTTTCCAGTAGCCATGTATGGATGTGAGAGGTGGACCATAAAGAAGGTTGGGTGTCGAAGTACTGTTGCTTTCATATTTTGGTGCTGGCGAAGACTGTTGAGAGTCCTGTGGACTGCAAGGAGATCAACCTAGTCAATCCTAAAGGAAATCAACCCTGAATATTCATTAGAAGGACTGATGCTGAAGATGAAGCTCCAATACTTTGGCCACTCTATGTGAAGAGCTGCCTTATTGGAAAAGACTCTGAAGCTGGGAAAGATTGAGGGCAAGAGGGGAAGGGGATGACAGAGATGAGAAGATTCGCTGGTGTCACCAACTCAATGGATATGAGTTTGAGCAAACTCTGGGAGACAGTGAAGGACAGGAAAGCCTAGTGTGCTGGAGTTCATGGGGCTGAAAGAGTCTGGCATGACATAGTCACTAGACAACAACAATGTGAGGCTACTCATGAAGCCATTAGATTCCTGCATGTGCATCATATATGACCTGTCTTCTCCCAGGATGAGCACTGAGATAGACTCCAACCCCTTTCACCTTGGGCTGTGATGCCATGAATATCTTTGAGCATGTTCCCACGTGTGTGTGTGTGTGTGTGTGTGTGTATGTGTGTGTGTGTTAGTTTCTCAGTCATGCTTGATTCTTTGTGACCCTATGGACGGTAGCCCTCCAGGCTCCTCTGTTGGTGATATTCTCCAGTCAAGAATACCGGAGTGAGTTGCCATTCTCTTCTCCAGGGATGTTTCAACATATACCCATGTAAAAATGTATTTGGAAAATATACCAGGAGTAGAATTACTAGATCATAGAAAATGTGCCTTCTTCATTAGACCAAGTTATGACAGATTATTTCTCCAGAATGGTTGCACCAGGTTAGATGCCCACTGGCAGTGGAGGAGAGTATGTTCCTCTTTTCCCACGTCTCTTTCAACCCTTGACAGGATCCACATTTATGATTTTTTGTCAGCCTTAAAGGTATGAAGTGATATCCTTGTGAATGTTTCACTTTGCATTTCTCTGAGTACTGTGATTCTTGCTTATATTAAGTGAATAATCCATGGTAAAGTCCATGAACTGAGAAGAGTCAGATTGAACCTGCCATTTTAGGCGCATTCCTTGCCCTGTTCCCTGAGAAGGCCGATACAACTTCTTAAACAGCCAGATGGATATATAATCCACAAACTATATAATTCACCCATTTAAAGTACACCGTTCAGCGGTTTTTAATGTATTCACAGAGTTGTGCAGCCATCACCACCATTACTTTAAGAATACTTTAATCACCACCCCCCAAAGAAACCCTTTATCCATCAACCCATCAGTATTCATTCTCCACTACTCCCCCAAACTCTGACACTCCTCAGTTTTCGGCAACCATGATGCTGCTTTCTGTCTCTATAGATTTGCCTATTCTGGACATTTCACATAAATGGAATCACACCATATGTGGTATTTTGAGACTGGCTTCTTTTACTTAGCATAATGTTTTCAAAATTCATCCATGTCATAGCATGTGTCAGTACTTCAATTCTTTTTATTCCTGAATAATACCCCACTGTATGGATGTACCACATTTTCTTTATCTACTCATCAGCTGATGGACACTTGGGTTATTTCTACTCTTTGGCTGTTATAAAGAATGCTGTTATGTACATGTATGTACATACTGTTGTGTGGATGTGTCTTAATTTCTCTTGAGTATACACTAGGAACTGCTGGGTCAAATGGTAACTCTATGCCCAACCTTAGCAATTGCCAAATTGTTTTCCATTGTAGTTGTACAATTTTATATTCTTACCAGCAATGTATGAAGGTTCAGATTCTTCCACATCCTTGTCTACACTTGCTATTGTCCATGTTTTTTATTATAACCATCCTAGCAGGTGGGAAGTGTTAGTTGCTCAGTCATGTCCGACTCTTTGCTACCCCATGGACTGTAGCCTGCCAGGTCCCTCTGTCCATGGGACTTTCCAGGGAAGGACACTAGAGTGGGTTGCCATTTCCTTCTCTAGCATGTGGGAAGTGGCATCTAATCCTGGCTTTAATTTGCATTTACCTAATGGTGTAAGAGGCAAATTTGGCCTTGGGGTACAGAATGAAGCAGGGCAAAGGCTAATAGTGTTTTGCCAAGAGAACGCACTGGTCATAGCAAACACCCTCTTCCAACAACACAAGACAAGACTCTACACATGGACATCACCAGATGGTCAACACCGAAATCAGACTGATTATATTTTTGCAGCCAAAGATGGAGAAGCTCTATACACTCAGCAAAAACAAGACTGGGAGCAGATTGTGGCTCAGATCATGAACTCTTTATTGTCAAATTCAGACTTAAATTGAAGAAAGTAGGGAAAACCACTAGACCATTCAGGTATGACCTAAATCAAATCCCTTATGATTATACAGTGGAAGTGACAAATAGATTTAAGGGACTAGACCTGATAGAGTGCCTGATGAACTATGGACAAAGGTTCATGACATTGTACAGAAGACAGGGATCAAGACCATCCCCATGGAAAAGAAATGGAAAAAAGCAAAATGGCTGTCTGAGGAGGCCTTACAGATAGCTGGGAAAAGAAGAGAAGCGAAAAGCAAAGGAGAAAAGGAAAGATATTCCCATCTGAATGCAGAGTTCCAGAGAATAGCAAGGAGAGATAAGAAAGCCTCCCTCAGCAATCAATGCAAAGAAATAGAGGAAAACAACAGAATGGGAAAGACTAGAGATCTCTTCAAGAAAATTAGAGATACCAAGGGAACATTTCATGCAAAGATGGGCTCGATAAAGGACAGAAATGGTATGGACTTAAACGAAGAAGAATATATTAAGAAGAGGTGGCTAGAATACACAGAAGAATTGTACAAAAAAGATCTTCAAGACCCAGATAATCACCATGGTGTGATCACTCACCTAGAGCCAGACATCCTGGAATGTGAAGTCAAGTGGGCCTTAGGAAGCATCACTACGAACAAAGCTAGTGGAGGTGATGGAATTCCAGTTGAGCTATT
The DNA here is from genome assembly GCF_054371585.1 of Giraffa tippelskirchi. Taxonomy (NCBI): domain Eukaryota; kingdom Metazoa; phylum Chordata; class Mammalia; order Artiodactyla; family Giraffidae; genus Giraffa; species Giraffa tippelskirchi. The sequence continues at coordinate 74,396,820 of NC_137275.1, read as the reverse complement.
TCAAATACTGAAAGATGATGCTGTGAAAGTGCTGCACTCGATATGCCAGCAAATCTGGAAAACTCAGCAGTGGCCACAGGACTGGAAGAGGTCAGTTTTCATTCCAATCCCAAAGAAAGGCAATGCCAAAGAATACTCAAACTACCACACAATTGCACTCATCTCACACACTAGTAAAGTAATGCTCAAAATTCTCCAAGCCAAGCTTCAGCAATACGTGAACCGTGAACTTCCAGATGTTCAAGCTGGTTTTAGAAAAGGCAGAGGAACCAGAGATAAAATTGCCAATATCCACTGGATCATCAAAAAAGCAAGAGAGTTCCAGAAAAACATCTATTTCTGCTGTATTGACTACGACAAAGCCTTTGACTGTGTGGATCACAATAAACTGTGGAAAATCCTGAAAGAGATGGGAATACCAGACCACCTGACCTGCCTCTTGAGAAACCTGTATGCAGGTCAGGAAGCAACAGTTAGAACTGGACATGGAACAACAGACTGGTTCCAAATAGGAAAAGGAGTATGTGAAGGCTGTATATTGTCACCCTGCTTATTTAACTTATATGTAGAGTACATCATGAGAAATGCTGGGCTGGAAGAAACAGAAGCTGAAATCAAGATTGCCGGGAAAAATATCAATAACCTCAGATATGCAGATGACACCACCCTTATGGCAGAAAGTGAAGAAGAACTAAAGAGCCTCTTGATGAAAGTGAAAGAGGAGAGTGAAAAAGTTGGCTTAAAGGTCAACATTCAGAAAACTAAGATCATGGCATCTGGGCCCATCACTTCATGGCAAATAGATGGGGAAACAGTGGAAACAGTATCAGACTTTATTTTTTTGGGCTCCAAAATCACTGCTGATGGTGATTGCAGCCATGAAATTAAAAGATGCTTACTCCTTGGAATGAAGGTTATGACCAACCTAGATAGCATATTTAAAAGCAGAGACATTACTTTTTAACAAAGGTCCATCTAGTCAAGGCTATGGTTTTTCCAGTGGTCATGTATGGATGTGAGAGTTGGACGGTGAAGAAAGCTGAGCGCCGAAGAATTGATGCTGTTGAACTGTGGTGCTGGAGAAGACTCTTGAGAGTCCCTTAGACTACAAGGATATCCAACCAATCCATCCTAAAGGAGATCAATCCTGGGTGTTCATTGGAAGGACTGATGTTGAAGCTGAAACTCCAATACTTTGGCCACCTCATGTGAAGAGTTGACTCATTGGAAAAGACCCTAATGCTAGGAAGGATTGAGGGCAGGAGGAGAAGGGGACGACAGAGGATGAGATGGTTGGATGGCATCACCGACTCGATGGACATGGGTTTGTGTAAACTCCGGGAGTTGGTGATGGATAGGGAGGCCTGGCGTGCTGCGATTCATGGGGTCGCAAAGAGTCAGACACGACTGAGCGACTGAACTGAACTGAACTGAATGACTAATGATGTCGGGCATCTTTTCATGTGCTTTAATGGACTATTTGTATATCTTCTTTGGAGAAATATCTATTCAGATCTTTTGCCCATTTTAAATTTGCTTGTCTTTTTATTATTGAATTGCAACAATTCTTTATATACTCTGAATGCAAATAATCCAGCAGTTACTAGGTATATACCCAAGAGTTTTTTCTCACAACCCTCTGACACCAAATGTGAGGTGTTTTTTTTTCCAACACCAACCAGTTCTCCAACTCTCTGGATACCAAATAGGTGTGCCACAATTCAATTCTATTCTTATACTAATTACCTGGATTTAGTGCAGTCTCCCAAGTCTGCTCCCCATTTCAAGTTGTCACTTGTACTTCTAAACAACTTCTACCATACCTGGGAGAGTGGTTCCCATGATCCACCCACCCCCCGCCAGGTTTGGTAATTTGCTAGAATGGCTCATGGAACCCAGGAAAATTGTTTAGTTATTGTTATTGATTTTCAGGGTACAATCCAGGAATGCCCAAATAGAAGAGATGCATAGAGCTAGGCAAGGGACAAGGGCTGCAGAGCTACCATGCCCTCTCTGGGACCACCCTCCCAGCACCTCCATGTATTCACCAACGTAGAAGCTCCCAGAATCTCATCATTTAGGGGGGTTCATGGAGGTTTCATTATGCAAGTATGACTGATCAAATCATGAGCACTGGTGATGAGCTCAATCTCCGAACCCTCTCCCCTCCCTGGGGGTTGAAAGTTGTAAACTTCTAAGCAAGTCTTGCTCTTTTGGCAACTAGTCCCCATCCTGAAGCTATCTAGAGGCCAAGCAAGTGTCATCTCATTAGAACAGAAGATGTTCCTCTCACTCAGGAAATTCTAAGGAATTTAGGAGCTCTGTGTTGGGATCTGGGGACAAAGACCAAATATGTATTTATGATTGTATCACAGGTAGACATAGATTAGACTGAAGAGGAGTAGAGGAAAGAAAACAAATTTTAGGTTGGTTACCAATTCAGTTTAATTTCTCAAACCAGTGAATACTTCCTGTGTGTAAGCTATTCTAAGTCCGTAGAGAAACCTTAAGAAGCTTACAATTCTGACACAAATGAATGGAATGGAGACTGCTAAAACTGCAAAATATTAGAAGCAGGAATTGCTTGATTATTTTAGAGTCCCCAAGGCCTAGCAAGTATCCAGCATAGTAGTTACTCCACAAACATTTGCTCAATATAAGTGAACTGAGGTAAGGAAGTAATTAAAAGATGTGGCATAAAACATAAAGTGACACAAAAGTACGGGCCTCTCCTGCTACAGCTGTCTACACTTGTCCTTGAGTTTAGATAGGGCCAAAGATGGAAAAAGTGGAGGCGAATGTGAAAGAAATGACAAGAGATGAAAACAAGGCCTTTTAAAGACAGATAAGGATGCCAGTGTTATATAAAGAAAACACGGAAGAGAAAGCCAGGTAGATATTTGCCTTCTGATTTAGACTTTTGAAAGGACTCTTGTAGAAATAATCAGGCTGAGCTCTTTCTGAACCAATAATTAAGGCTTCTTCAGACCTGAGGCTTTTTAACCAGCCCTACTATTCTGTGCCACACAAGGTGTGAGGTAAAGAACAGCAAACACTGAAGGGTATAAAAAGCCAAAACTGCTAAAGAGGGAAGCAGCAGAAACCATGTCATGAAGTAAGAAGAGAAGTATTTAGGTTGCTTTTAAATTCCGTTTTCTTTTCTGCTTCCATGGCTCAGAGGTGAACTGACTAACGTCCTTTGGCATTTTCTGACAGTGGCCAACTTCACATGGTATTTGCTTGATGCAGTTACCCATAGTGTAATCTTCGATGCAGCAAAGGCTTTGCAAGGAAAAGAAGGACTCCTCATTCATTCATTCATTCATTCACCCATTCAGTTAATAAATACACTTGAGCATTTGGCTCTGTTCTAGGTTTGAGGGATATTACAGTTTAAACAAAACTTCACCTTCCACAGAACTAACAGTCTGGGGGAATGACAAACATAAATCAATGAGTGAGAAAACATCTGAGGTGCTGATAAATGCTCTGGAGATGGGGTCTGGCAAGGAGATAGATGGTGGGGGACAGCTATTTTAGGCTGGTGATCAGGGAACATCCCTCTAACATACTGCTGGGTGATCAGAGATCTGAGGGGAGATAGTGGTCCCTTGAGCTGTCTCATGTGGAGGGCAAGGGGGCAGAGCAGAGCTGCCCTAGAGATAGGGGAAGACAGGGTCAGATGAGGATCCAGGAATAAGCACATGACATCATTTATATTAATAGACATACTATGGCTTCCTGTCTTCCTTTCTGGTTTGTTTTATGGTTTATATGATTGGATGGAAATTTTTAATCATGTTATACTATGGTTATACTATGTTTTAATCATGTTATACTATTAATAATTCCTCCAACACACCATATTTTAAAGAATGTCTTGCATTTTTCAAGGAATTCTGACCCTCTAAATTCCATCACAGATTCAGATTTTTTTAAAAAAAAAATGTATTCTTTTAGGAAAAGAAATCAAATTTTGTGTGTAGCAGTTACCATATGACCTAGCAATTCCACTCATAGGGGTGTTCCTCAAAATAATGAAAATATGTATCCACACAAAAACCTGCAGGTGAATGTTCACAGCAGCATTATTCATAATCCCCCTGGCATGGCTATCACCTGGTGAGTGAAAAAACAAAATATGGTGTCCATCATCTGAAAAAACTGAATGCAAACTACAACCTTATAAAACATATGTGTAACTGATCATTTGTCTTCAACAAATATCAGAAACTTGGTTTCTCACAGCACCTTACCTCTGTGGTTGTATTTCTTACAAGGTGGCAGGCTTCCAAAAGGCAGGACATGGAAGCTTCCAGGCTTCTAAAAGGTTAGGAGTTGAGACAATGTTGCTTCCCTGTATTTTATTGCTTAAAGCAGTTTCAGGCCAGCCCAGGATGAAGGGTGTGCAGAAATAGACCCCACCTTATGATAGGGCAACAGTATGTGAGGACAGAAATGGAAGAACTGAAGATAAACTATCATGAAGATAGAATGGGCTGGGGAGTAAGAAAACAAATTTAAAATGTCCAAAGCCACTAACAACTAAAGATCAATCTATATTTAAAATAATCGGAAGTCAGATATCATACACTAGAGTGGCTTGATTTGTTGGTCTCAATTCTTTACCCCTCTCTGTATTCACACGCTTACCTGTTGCAGAGTATACGTCCCTGTGCCTTGACTCTGTTCTTAGATATATGTATTATTTATCTATTGCTGCACACCAAATCAGTGACTTAAAATAGCTCTGTAACAATCCTATGGTTTGAATGGGAATTCTTTTGCTGCTCTGACTTGGGCTCATTCATAAAGTTACATTTAGCTAGATAGAGAGCCTGGGGCCTGAGCTTGGACAGTTGAGATGGTCAGGCTTTTCTCCATATGAGCTTTCATCCATGAAGAGGCTCAACTGAGTTGGGTTTCCTCATCCTCATGTAGTGGTTGTAGCATCCCAAGAGGGTGAGGTTGGAAATACAAGTCCATTTTAAGCTAGGGCTCACTGAGGGACAAGACTTCACTTCCAGACTTCCCCAGTGGTCCAGTGGTTAAAGATCTGCCTGCCAATGCAAGGGACATGAGTCTCATCCCTGGTCCGGGAAGCTTCCACATGCCACAGGGCAACTAAACTTGTGTACCACAAGTATAGAGCCTGCGAGTCACAACTACTGAAGCCCATATGCTGTAGAACCCATGCTCTGCAACAAGCGAAGCCACCACAATGAGAAGCCCATGCACCGCAACTAGTAGCCCCCACTTGCCACAACTAGAGAAAGACCATACGCAGCAATGAAGACCCAGCACAGCCAAATATGTATATATATATAACAAACTTAACTTCTATCAAATTCTATTGGTCAAAGCAAGTCACAAGCCCATCTTCAAGAGGTAAAAAATATCTGTGTAAAATAAACTACCTCTTGATGGGAGGAGTCAAAAGTACCTGATGGTCATACTGAACCTACTAGGCCATGTGACTTGCTTTGGCCAATGGTACGTAGACAACAGAGACTATGCACGAGTTCCAAGTCTAGGCCTAAACAATCCTTGAGTGCTTCCTCTTTTTGTGCTCTTATCATTATCATGAGAAGAAGGGCCACTTGCCCGAGAAGGTGAGATACTCTGAAGAGAGCTGATCCAGCTAACCTGCAGACCTGTAGTGAGATGCAGAGCTACCCAGCTGAACCAAACCTAGGTCGGCTGAACTTCAGCCAAGCTGCAAAAACTAGAACATAATAATAAATGACTGTTGTTTTAAGCTGATGATTATTTGGGTTACTTGTCACATGCCAATAACTGATACTGAAGGCAATTTTTAAGAGCAAATATTTTGCAAAGATTTGTGAATAAAATCTACATCCCGTCTTGTATTCACTTCTATATATGTCACTTTTGGGTTTCCCTGGTGGCTCAGATGGTAAAGAATCAGCCTGCAATGTAGGAGACCTGGGTTCGATCCCTGGGTCAGGAAGATCCCCTTGAGGAGGGCAGGGCAACCCACTCCAATTTCTTACCTGGAGAATCTCATGGACAGAGGAGCCTGGCAGGCTACAGTCCATGGGGTCACACAGAGTCAGACATGACTGAAGTGACTTAGCATGCACGTGTCATTTAGAGGCTCATCTAAAGGCAACAGAAAAAAAAAAAAAACAACCTGCTACATTTGGGGAAATACCATTCAAGTCTCCACTAAAACAGCACTTTCAGAAGCAAAACCCCCATCACAAATGGTACAATTTGGTACTTATTCACCAAATATTTACTGAGTGATTATTGTGTGTAAAATACTATGCTAGAGACTGTGGCATCTGCAATGATAAATGTATGTGCTTGTTGTGATCAGATTTTGCAGCTCTGACAGAAAGGGTTGTTATGGTTACTCCATAGATCAGTTCACCAAAGATCCAACCTCCTATCTTACTGCTCTGCCATCTCTATCTTGTCATACTATTATCCAGAATGATTCTTAAGTTCCAGCCATCATGTCCATAGTCCAGAAAAGGAGAATGACAGAAAGACATACCTCCTTCGTGTTGTGGCTTTCTGAAGGTCCATGTGCTTCTACTTGCATCTTATGGCATGAATTTAATAGCTAGACCAAACTAATTATAAGAGTGGCTAGGAAATAATGTTTTCTTTTTGCCACCAGTATGCCCAGATAAAAATCAGGGAGGGGTCTGTTACTAAGGAGAATGGATACTGAATTGGGTGTCTAGCTGTCTGTGCCACAATACATGGTGGATTTTATTTCCTGGAAGCAATGAAATTAGTTTCTCGGTAATGACTACACTAGTAAATCTATTTACTTAGGCCTGATCTATCCATTTCTATTGTCAGCACTTTTGTTAATATTTTTGGTATTCATTATTTATATATACCCTATAATTTTTCATGCTCAGTCCCCATACACCTAGGATTTATAAATTCTATCTATCTATAGAACTCACTGTGGCTGCTTAATGGTGACTGAAGTCAATTATTAAGATAGTCCACCTTCCCTCATGTTCCTTCTTGTGGAAAATATATTAACAAAGAAGTTAGTAACACAAATTCTAGTCCAGTATTCTTTGTATAATATGTCTTGATCTTTCAAGATCAAGTGAGTCTCTACTTCATCTTGCTAGACTTCTGGTTGATGAATAACTCCCTTTTAGTACAGAGAAAGCAACAAGTCACTGCATATTGAGGACCCCATGGAGCACTGTCAGCCTTATACTTATATCAAATGGGGATGTCCTTAAATTATATTATTGAGGCTCTTTCCTTCAATATTCTCCCATTGTCCTATCAAATACCTCTAGAATTTGCCCATTAGGGATTCATTTATTTGTGTTAAGAAACATCTTTCTTCTCATTAAATGCATACAAGGTTACTTTTATATGCTATTCACCAATCATTCACATTTTAGGGTATATTGAAAAAAAAAAGGACACTCTTCTAGGTTTGTACAACGGCCAGTATCCCCAATCGATTGACTCTGCCAGCTTTTTAATTTCCATGGCACCACTCATGCTCTCTCCTCTGTTTATCCAGCTTGGATTCCATGGCCCATTGTTATAGTTTCTCAATTCCCCACTTTGTTATATTCACATAGGTAATTCTTACCTATGTAAATCTTATGGGCTTCCCTGGTAGCTCAGTTGGTAAAGAATTTGCCTGGAATGCAGGAGACCCAGGTTCAACCCCTGACTCAGGAAGATCACCTGGAGAACGGAATGGCTACCCACTCCAGTATTCTTGCCTGGAGAATTCCATGGACAGAGGAGCCTGGTGGGCTACAGTCCATGGGGTTGCAAAGAGTCCAACACAACTGAGCGACTAACACTAAATCTTCACCTAGTCAAATTTAACTCTTCATCTGATCTGCCTCTGTACCCAAGTAGCGGAATACAGCTGGAGGAGGACATTAATACACTAGTCTCACACCAAATTCATGAACCTAACCTCAAGTGGGTCCTGAGAGCTGTCCAGCTACCCTGCTAACTCTTCTGGGTCCTCCAACTCCTCCCCCATCCTAGATGACTAATTTGCTCCTTTCCTTCTTTCGTTTTTTTACAAGTCAATCTTTGACTTCCTTCAAAATTGTTCTCATCAGCATGCATATGTGCTATATGTGTATATGTGTAATATTTTACATTAAAAAAAATTCCCCTCTGTTACTGCCTCATTCCAATGTCCCATATTAAAATAAAACTCATCAAGTACTTTTAGATTGTTTGCTCCCTTTCTACTCATTCTCTCTTTAACTCATGCAATCAGGTTTATGTGCCCCCACTGCACTGACACCGCTCTTGTCTGGGTCTTCAACCTCTATCTATATTTGATACCACTGCTTACACTTTCCCTCTTGAAATTTTCTTTATTGCTTTTCTCTCACTTTTTAAAAAAAATGGTTTTCCTCCTACCTCATGGCTATTCCTTCTTAGCCTCCTTTGCCTGGATTTCTTCCTTTTACCAACCTCTAAATTCTACAAAATCCCATGGCTATGATATCCAGCATCCTCTCTTCTCCATCCATCTTACTCCCTAGGTGATCTCAGTTTCATGGCTTTAAATTCCATCTGCAGGGGCTTCCTTGGTGGCCAAGTGGTTAAGAGTATGCCTACCAATTCGGGGACACAGGTTTAACCCCTGGTCTGGGAAGATCCCACATGCCTCAGAGCAACTAAGCCCACATGCTACAACTACTGAGCCAGCACCCTAGAGCCTCTGAGCCACAACCACTAAAGCCCTCATGCCAAAAGTACTGAAGCCCATGCTTCATAACAAGAGAAGCCACTGCAATGAGAAGCCACAATGAAGAGTAGCCCCTGCTTGCCACAACTAGAGAAAGCCTGCGCAGAGCAATAAAGAGCCAGCATAGCCAAATATAAATAAATAAACAAATAAATAAATCTTAAAAAAAATTTCATTTGCACACTGATGACTCCTCAGTATATGTCTTTCGCCTTGATTTCTCCCTGGAACTGAAACAGGAGGGAAGGGGGCTGGGCATGATCTTTGAAAGAATAACATAGCCAAAAGACATGACAAAGGCTGGTTAAAACCAGCTAGGTCCAAGATGGCAGAAGATTCGACTTCCAATGGACCTTGAGCCTCATTATATGCTCATTGTAACACATTAGTATCTAAATGACACACACACCAGCACCATGACAGTTCTGAGGCTGAACATAGAAGGTCAAAAAGTGGGCGGTGATCCAATTCCTAAATCTCTGCCCTTTCTCCAAAATAGTTGGAATAATCCTACCAATCATTAGCCTATGCAATTATCCAACCCATAAAATCTAACCACCCCATATTTTCAGGCCTCCAGGCTTTCTGAGATGGCCCACACTCTGTAGAGTGTTTCTCCCAAGGCCATTCTTGCCTTTTGAGATTGGTCATATTCTTTCTATGGAACGTGAAGTGAAAGTGTTAAGCTCTCAGTCGTGTCCAACTCTTTGTGACCCCATGGACCGTAGCCCACCAGGCTCCTCTATACATGGACTTCTCCAGGCAAGAATACTGGAATGAGTTGCCGTGCCTCCCTCCAGAGGATCTTCCCAACCCAGGGATCGAACCCATATCTCTTGTGTCCACCTGCATTGGCAAGAGGGTTCTTTATCACTAGCACCACCTGGGTTAGTGGTAAAGTGAAAGTGAAAGTTGCTCAGTTGTGTCTGACTCTTTACAACCCCATGAAATATACAGTCCATGGAATTCTCTACATCAGGATACTAGAGTGGGTATTCTTTCCCTTTCCCTTCTCCAGGGGATGTTCCCAACCCAGGGTTCAAACCCAGGTCTCCTGCATTGCAAGCAGATTCTTTACCAGCTGAGCCACACTCATTAAATATGTTCCCATCCTGCAAGCTTCTTTGCCATTCTGCTGCAGGGCCTTTGCGCTTGCCCTTTCCTCTGCCTGGAATATTTTTCCTTCAAATGTATGTATGCATCTGTTCTCTCCCTTCATTATGGCTTTTGCCCCCCAGTGCCAGGCTTTCCCTCACTTCCTCACCTCAAAGAGCACATATTCCTTTCTCTAGCCCATTAGTCATCATTTCTTTTTTTTAAATAGACCATTCACTGTTATAAATATTAAAGAACATATTTATCTTTTTTGTTTTCTATTTCTTTCTCTAGAGTGTATGTTTCACAAGGACAGAATTTTGTCTGTTTCAGTTCAGTTCAGTTCAGTCGTTCAGTTGTGTCCAACTCTGTGTGCCCCCATGAACCACAAAATGCCAGGCCTCCCTGTCCATCACCAACTCCTGGAGTTTACCCAAACTCATGTCCATTGAGTCGGTGATGCCATCCAACCATCTCATCCTCTGTTGTCCCCTTCTATTCCTGCCCTCAATCTTTCCCAGCATCACGGTCTTTTCCAATGAGTCAGCTCTTCACATCAGGTGGCCAAAGTATTGGAGTTTCAGCTTCAGCATCAGTCCTTCCAATGAACACCTAGGACTGATCTCCTTTAGGATGGAATGGTTGGTCTCCTTGAAGTCCAAGGGACTCTCAAGAGTCTTCTCCAACACCACAGTTCAAAAGCATCAATTCTTCGGCGCTCAGCTTTCTTTATAGTCCAACTCTCATATCCGTACATGACTACTGGAAAAACCATAGCCTTGACTGATGGATCTTTGTTGACAAAGTAATGTCTCTGTTTTTTAATATGCTGTCTAGGTTGGTCATAACTTTCCTTCCAAGGAGTAAGCATCTTTTAATTTCATGGCTGCAGTCACCATCTGCAGTGATTTTGGAGCCACCCAAAATAAAGTCAGCCACTGTTCCCACTGTTTCCCCATCTATTTGCCATGAAGTGATGAGACCAGATGCCATGATCTTAGTTTTCTGAATGTTTAGCTTTAAGCCAACTTTTTCACTCTCTTCTTTCATTTTCATCAAGAGGCTCTTTAGTTCTTCTTCACTTTCTGCCATAAGGGTGGTGTCATCTGCATATCTGAGGTTATTGATATTTCTCCCAGCAATCTTGATTCCAGCTTGTGCTTCATCCAGCCCAGTGTTTCTCATGATGTACTCTGCATATAAGTTAAATAAGCAGGGTGACAATATACAGCCTTGATGTACTTCTTTCCCTATTTGGAACCAGTCTGTTGTTCCATGTTCAGTTCTAACTATTGCTAGACAAGGACAGAGAATAATAAAAATCCCTAACATTTCCTATGCTGTCTAAAGTAAAAAACTACTCTGACTACATATGGTGTGAAGAGGTAGGATTAGTATTTGCCTGGAATATAGAAATTTGGCCTAGAGTTCCCGTCTGTAGTTACCAGCTCTGTGATGTTGGGCAAATCTCTTCACCTCTCAGAGTTGGCATTTTTCTGAAAAATGAAGGAGAGAACAGGAGGAATATAGTTCACAGAAACCTCCTGTCTCTAAATTTCTTTGATCATATTGACTTCTGGACAAGTCAGAAAACTTCTGGGATCTTTCCTCTCCCAGGCTACAAATGTAGTCAGTGAGTTAAGAAGACAGAGGTGAAAGGTCCTTGGTAGCAAACATTACTACGTTATGATCCTTATCAACAGTAAACAATATGCTCTGCCTTCTCACAGGCACCACTGAGAAACCAAGACTCCTGGAATAAAAATTTCTACATCAGTCCCTTAACAACAACTGCTGCTGCTGCTGCTAAGTTGCTTCAGTCATGTCCGACAATGTGAGACCCCATAGACGGCAGCCCACCAGGCTCCTCTATCCCTGGAATTCTCCAGGCAAGAATACTGGAGTGGGTTGCCATTTCCTTCTCCCTTTAACAACAAAGTAAATTCATAATTCCAGTGTGGCAAACCACACTGCAAAATGGGCACTTTTTGTTGTATGTTTTTCTGCCCACTGAAGCTCTTGCCACCAGGCTAGTCTTAGGCAAGTTTACTTCTCAGGCTCAATCTGTATTCCTCTCTAACTGCTGCTTTTCTCTCATTTCAGAGCTTCAGAGTGATGTATTCAACCCTGCACTTTCTCTAAACACAGCAGGCCCCCAGTAGATGATACTATCTAATCCCTACTTGGTAAAACAGGAAATGCTCTCTCTTTGTTTCTTCTTTCCATTTAGCTACAATCTATGTTCTTTTCTGGTGCATGAAGTAGTCAGAAATATAGGCTTCTATGAAGGCTACCCAACTGAGCGACTTCACTTTCACTTTTCCCTTTCATGCACTGGAGAAAGAAATGGCAACCCACTGCAGTATTCTTGCCTGGAGAATCCTAGGGACGGCGGAGCCTGCTGAGCTGCCGTCTATGGGGTCGCACAGAGTCGGACACGACTGAAGCGACTTAGCATAGCATAGCATATGAAGGCTACCCACTCCAGTATTCTGGCCTGGAGATGTCCATGGCCTGTACAGTCCATGGGGTCACAAAGAGTTGGACACTACTGAGTAACTTTCACTATAAAAAGTTGATTTCTAACAGATGTTAATGGCAGGCAAAGATATTTATGGGGGCAGCAAGCAGAACATATAAGGTATCAGTGAGTTAAATTTAACTTTCTTGAGAGATAACTAGCACAGTAGAAGAGCATGGAGGGCTACAGTCCATAGGGTCGCAAAGAGTTGGACACCAGAGTGACTGAGCACGCAGTTAAGAACATAAAACTCTGGGGGCAGGCAGCAAAAATTCAAGTCCCAGCAAGACATAATTTATAAGCTATATAACTTCAGGCAATTACTTAATCTATCTGGTCCTCATCTTTAAAATGGGAAAGATAATAACAACCCTATCTCATAGGATTATTAGGGTTAAATGAGTTAATACATGTAAAGAATTTAGAACAGTGCCTGGATAGAGTAAGCATTTGCATGGTTAGTGTGATAGTTAATTTTATTTGCCAATTTGACTAGGTCAAGGTACCAGATGTTTCTCTGTGAAGGTATTTTTATTTTTATTTTTATTTTTTTATTTTTATTTTTTTTTGCAAATAATAACATCACTTTATTTTAACTGAAGTTAAGGACAAAAGCTGGCCACATTCAGAGTTTAACAGACCTCCTCCAGATGGTTAAAACCTTCTTCTCTTTCTTGGCTAATCTCCTAATTTCAGTCGATTCCCACAAGTTCTCTGGAATCACCTGAAACTGTCCTTTAAGGAGACCTGCCACACCACCCTGTGGCGAAGCTTGACCAAATGCACCGCTGGACAGAGCTCACTGGACATCATCATCGTCAAAGAGATCTTCAAAATCGTTAAAAAAGTCTGCGTGAACCGCCTTCTCATTGGCTGCCAAGTCCATCAGGAGCCCGGTGCTGCCTCCTGCCTCGTCCAGGTCCACATACGGCCCGGCGCCCTCAGGAAACATCTCATCCACCGCCGGCTTCATCTCCTCACGCAGTCCCGGCGCCCCGGCTCACTTGTGAAGGTATTTTTAGATAGAATTAACATTTAAATCATTAAGTTGAATAAAGCAGATTCTACCCCCATAATGTGGATGGGCCTCATCAAGTCAGTCAAAGGCCTTAAGAGAAAGACTGATATCTCCCAAGGAAGAAGACTATATGCTTCCAGACTGTCTTCAGACATGAGCTGCCCCATCATCTCTTCCCTGGGTCTCCAGCCTTCCACTCTGCTACAGGGCCTCTGTGCTTGCCCTTTCCTTTGAGAATATATACATGGTCTGTTCTCTCCATTCAGATTTGGACTCGCCAGATTCCACATCACAAGAGTCAATTCCTTAAATCTCAGTCTCTCTCTCCACACACACACCCACACATCCTATTGCTTGTTTCTCTGGAGAACTCTAATACAGTTAGCAATTATTATTTCTGTTTGCAGCATGAAGTGATACTCGATTCTGGTTCTTCTCTAACAGCACAAGCTGTCATTAATCACAAGCCAAACTTTTACTTTGATCCTTCCATTTCTGAAAGTTTAAGAAAACTAAGAGGAGAAAATTAAGGTTTGCCTTGAGCAGAGGCTAGGGAGCAAGCGAGCCAGAACCCTCACAGCAAGTGTAGGCAATGACCTGTTTGGGTGGAGTGAGTGTCTGTTTAGGGAAGTAGTGGGTCAGAAGCTTGCTGAAGGGTAGGAGCAGCCCATGGAAAACTGTGAATACCAGCTGTAGAAGCTTAGTGTTTCTTTTATAAATTTAACACTATTGGAAATAAGGTGCTACTGAAGCTTTGTGAAACACTGCTATACGATGCAAAATAGTATCAGTGGGTGTAGGATGAAACAGGAGGAGGCGGAAGCCAGAGAATGAGAAAACATTTAGAAAATATCATGTAAGCTTGCATTATGCAGTTACATACAGTTCAAAGAGCACTAAGCTTCTGTTTCCATACTGTTTTCATTGGGTCACATTTCAGGCCATATGACTGTTCCTCATGTGGGCAGACTGATATCCCTCTCTTGGTCCCCTCCCCTTTGTTCCTGTGCTATAACTCTGCCCTCTTCCCAGTTTTCTGCCTATTCCTTGTGGTCTATGTAAAGGTGGGATGAGGATCAGGAACCCTATTTCTGTTGTCCTTTCAGACCTGGAGTTATTTTTCCTGGTTTCAATCTGGGAAGATAATTGTCAATTCTTATTTTCTGTATATAAAAGTATGCTCAAGAAAACCAATCTCTCTCTCTTACTAACTTCTCATAGCATAATCATTGTGTGCTATTAATTTATCTGAATTTTCAAAAGCTTTTCTGGAGTATTTTTGTACATAAAAATATAGAACACCCAAAGTTAAAGTAACTTTTAAATGATAAATGCTAAAGGCTGGTTTTCAAGACTATATTTAACACTGCCAGGGAAAGAAACACAGTCTTTCCCAGAATATGCTAATTAAATGGGAGAAAAATACTTTCTGTTCTGCCATTGGAAAGGAAACTAACCAATAGAAAAGCAGTTCTGCACCTACACCCACTCTGTGCACCTAATAAGGAGATGTGTTTGTACATGCCAATAACTCATGCTTTAGTTTGCCTGACAACCAGTGACAAATGTGCCTTTCATCATCTCTTACAACATTACCTCGAGATGAGATTCTGAACTCTAATCTAAATGAGACTTAGAAAAGAGGAATGAGTTTAGAATGCTAGGTATTTCCAACAAGTTATAAGTGTACACACTTTTGAAATTACAGATCTCACAGACAATGGCAGTTTTTAATGTTGCATGCATTTTTCTTTTGTTTATCCACTTGTATAAAACTAGATATTTGTACATTCATTTCATTCTACTGACAAGAAAAGTATTGAATATTTCTTGTGAAGATTACAAGGAGGTTTTTGGCATGTTTCAACCATATCCTAATAGCACTACATTAGCAGATATTACTTGGCAATGAACACTGAGTTTAGATTGTTGAAAGTGTAATTCTACCGTGTCATTCTGTAAAATTTCCCACAGCTGGAAGAGTACAATTTTAATTTGTTTATCTGTTGCTTTACAGGCAGACCAAATCTTTTTTTTTTTTTTAAATTGGTTCTTTATAGCCTCATCCAATGCATTTCAAGTAAAATCTTCAAAGAATAATAACACTGTTTCTTTTTTATGGGACACTTAATTCTCTGCTTAATTTAATTATTGTAGTAATTATGAAAGTCTGGCCAGGGGAGGTTATATTTAGTGCTGTTTTATATCTGATCAGAGACACAGCTAAGATTGCTACTTGTCTGAGGCTGCCCACTGTTCAAAAGCAATGTTGGAATCAAGGTTCCAGACCAGGTAAGGTACATTTCTATGATTCCAAGATACTTCTCAAGAGTTAGAAACTTGTTTTTTTCTTTCTCATTCTTTTCTAGGTAGCCTTGCATAATATTCAGCAACTGAATAATCTCTAATTTAAAAGAGAGACAGAAAGGGGAAAAGGAACCACAGCACTCTAAGAATAATACTTAGTGAAAGTCATACTTTTCCAATTACAGCATTCATCATACTTAGATATATGCCTAATGTCTCCTTTGCCCCCTCCCAATTTTCATGAGAACAGAGACATTTATACTGTTCATTCATTGCTGTAAACCCCATAGGAACTTCATGAAAAGTTACTGAAAAATTAAATGAAAATTTCTTTTTGACTAAAATTGCCCCAAGAAAAACTCAACCAAATGACATTAAGTTGGAGCTACTTGTATGAGTCAGGATAGGCTAGGTTAAGTTGGTTCAAGATGCAGTAACAAACAATATCAGTGGTTCAAAATGATAGGGACAGAATGAAGGGACAAACCCCTTCAGGTGATTATTAATCTCACTAGGGGATTGTAAGTAGAAAAAGTATGAGAGACCTCTGTAAATTAATGATTACTCAAGAAAATAGGTTTGCTTAACCACAAAACCAAGCAGTCTAGCTTAGCAACAAAATCATGCAATAGAAACATGAGACATGCCCCAAAACAATGAAACAATGGTGGCATGAGACCCATATCCCGCTCAATGAGCTCAGTAAGTTAATGATCCCTAGGACGTGCTTTTATGTGTGCTTCTGCACACATAAAAAATAGTAATTTGTGGACCTAGCTTGACCATGTAGGGACAAGAAAACTCCCCTGCTCAACCTGGAGGAGGAACTGATGACGGAAGCATGATGTCTACTCAAGAAAGACAAAGAAATTCTTCTCCCCCACCCCCACCCTACTGTTCCTTTGATTGTAAAACTGTAGCCCAGTAAGTTCTCTGGGCATGGTACCCCCTTGCCTGCCTGCTTGTTAGCCTCACAAGCATCCTATTCTAGTAAATCACTTCTTATCTATCACTTTGCCTCTCGCTAAATTCTTTTCTATGAGGAGACCTAAAGGTCTGTGGTACTGGACCTCTTGGGGAGCACCCAAAATGACACCCAATGGTTTCAAAAACAACCAAGATTTGTTTCTTGCTCAGGCTATCTGGCTATGATGGGTTGGCGGCAGGATTCTGTTCTTCATAGTTACTCAGGAACCCAAATTCAAGATGCAGACACGATCTGGAACTTTGTTGGTTGTAATGGCAGAGGGAAATAAGCCTTGAAGGGTCTTGCAGAGGGAGATTAAATGCTGCAGCCCTGTCGCCTCCACTCACAACTCATTGACCTAAACTAGTCACAGGTACCCCGTCTTCCCATAGCATCACCCACAAAGGGAATAGAAATTGCCTGGGAAGTGAAGAGCAGGAAATATTTGCAAATGTTGTTAATGACTATCACATTTCATTTCCTTGATTTTGAGCTTTTGCAATTTAAGTAACAAAGTGCAATTTTGTTTATAACCTTTTCTACATTTATAAAACGCAGTTTTCCTCACAACAGTTCTATATGAGAGTGATGTATATTGAGATTAAATATTTGAATAAGGTCAAGTAGAACCCCTTATTCAAATATTTAATTGGATATTTGAATATTTGCCTGGAGAATTCCATGGACAGAGGCTACATACAGTCTATGGGGCCGCAAAAAGTCAGACACAACTGAGTGATTAACATGCTTTTGAAAGGTCAAATAGAAAAGTCAGAGGTAGAAATGGAAAGATAATTTAGATCTCTGTAACACTGGTACTGAGTGAAGCTTACTTTTTCCCTATTTGTGGAAAAAGAGCAACAATTATATTCTAAAATAAAATCACCACTACAAGTTTTAATAGGGTCCAAAGACAAGATGTAAAACTTCTTTGAGTCAGTGCTTTGACAGTTATTCTGGTGACACACAGAAGGGACAGCTGGGCTAGCATTTCTGGATAGAACTGCCTGAACTGTGGGAAAATACAGCCTAATATCCCATGCTTTAAGCATGAGGCCAAAAGTAGCACATATTCTTACTTGGAGAATTGCCAATTCTAACGCAGCAAAAGAAAAAAAATGTTTCCCTTTACCTTCTTAGGTTCTCTGCCTAGGGGCCATGGAAATTAAACTGACAAAAACAAATCAGCAAGAGAAAAACAGTTTTAATTATGAAAGTATGTGTGGAAATTTCATAAAGAAATAAGACTCTAGGAGACCAAATGACTGAGGTTTATGTACTATTTTAGGCAAAACAAAGGAAAAGGGGTTTCTGAGTGGAGAAGACAAGTTACAGGAATATGAGAGTAGGAATGTACAGTAAATAGGGTTGTCTTGTTATGCAGATGAGTCTCTCAGCTGATAGTAGTTATCTCTGAGACTGGCTCTCTTTCCATGCTTCAGAGAGTCAAAAAGCAGAAATATATAATTCAAAAGAAGTAAATTGCTGGCTTTATTCCTAAACAACTGTGGTAGGATAAAGAATGGTATCATTTTCAAATACAAGGCCAAGGACTGTATTAGTAGCAAACATTTGCACATTCTTCAGGACAGCCTAACTGACCTTGCTTGTCATATGACTGTGGTTTACAGTCCATTACAGTAAAAAGATGTAGCAAAATCATGATGTTCTCAAATCGTGGACATGTAGTTTGTGACTGCTTAAAAAGAAGGTCAAAATGGCAAACGTAATTCCGAATGTTTTAGACTTCCAAACTTAAAATTTCTCACATCAACAGTTCTTGTTGCCAAAAGTTTTCACATTTGTGAGAGCAAGTCCTTCATGATCTGGTGTTTATATATTTGAGATATTGAAATATATAGTACTACATTACTGATGAACAGATTCAAAAATAACTTAATCGTATTTAAAACTCAGCCACCAAAATGTTCCATCAAAAGAAAAGGCCAAAAGACATGTACTAGTATGTTTATAGTAACACTATCTATAATAGCTCCAAACTGAAACCTACCCTAACATCCTTCAGAAAGGTAAATTCAAAGGTACACTTATAGAATGAAATAACATCAATAATCGACAACTATATGGAAGGATCTCAAAAGTATAAAGTTGAGTAAAGAAGTCAAGCACAAAAGAATGCATACTTTATGATTCTATATATACTTAGTCCAAAAAGAGGCAAAACTAATCTATGGTGTTGGAAGTCAGGATAGGCAATGACTGGGAGGCAGTATGACAGAGTTCCTTGATGGAAATAATGTTTTGTTTCTTGATCTGGGTAGTGGATACACAGGTGTGTTCAGATTGTGAAAATTCACTGAGCTGTATACACTTAGAGACTTCTCAGCTGGCACTAGTGGTAAAGAACCCACCTACCAATGCAGGAGATGTAAGAGATGAGACTTCAATCCCTGGGTCAGGAAGAGCCCCTGGAGAAGGGCATGGCAATTTACTCCAGTATTCTTGCCTGGGAAATCCCATGGACAGAGGAGACTGGCGGCCTAGGGCTACTGTTCATGGGGTCACAAAGAGTCGGACACAACTGAGCGACTTAGCACACATATACTTTTAAGATATACGTATGGATATATGTATATACACATACAAACATGGTGGGAGAGGGGCTTTCCGTAAATAAGATTGCCTTCTCTGATGGAAATAAAAGGTTTTAAAAAAGAAAACTGCACATAGCCCATGAAAACAGAATCACTCTCTAAAGAGAATACTCAATGAACTGGATTCAAAACAGTTGTCCTGGGACCAGGCTACCCAATACATTAAAACAATGCGACTGTGGTTTACAGTCTATTACAGTAAAAAGATGTAGCAAATAATAATAATTTATCTTTAAAATCTTCAGTCTCTAAGCTTTTCTTTACCTCCAATGGAATCACCATAGTTTAAACCAGGTCATCTCTCTCCTTGAAGCTCCTCTGATTTAGTCTCTTAACCAGTTTCCCAATACCCTATTCTGCCTGTTCTCTGCACATTAACCAAAGCGATTTATAGTCTAAACCAGATTCTTTTGCTTCTTTGCCTAAAATGCCTCAATAGAGTCTCATTAAATTTAAAATGTAAAGGAAATTCCAAGTCTTAGTTACATCAGCAGGACTCCGTCTGCCTTCTCTCCTTCCGTCATGCTGCTCTCGCTCTCCCTCTAAACTAGAGCCACACTGGCCTTCTTTCCGTTCCCCCAAAATGTCAAGCTGTCTCACCTCAGGACATTTGCTCTGCGTCTTCTCTGCCCAGAACAGTCATCTCTTTCCAGGTTCCATGGCTGATTGATCTTCTCATTCTTCCTTTAAATGTAATAAAGTTCTTACATAAGAACCCTCCCTATCTAACTTCAACCTCCAATTATTCTCTATACTCACACCTTGTCTATTTCATTTCCTGTCATGATTTGTTATTATTTTATTGGCTTGTTTACCTATTTGTCTTCTCCGTCTTCCTCCTCAATTAGACTGGCAGCTTTATGAAGGCAACTATCATGTCTATTTGCTTCAAGATTATATCCCAGTGCCAGGTATTCAAAAGGTCCTCCCTAAACAAATATCAATGCTTACACTTGTCAAATGAAAGAATCAACATCCTCAATGAGAACTTCCTGGCTGTTCAGTGGTTTGGACTCTCGCTCCACTACAGGGGGCAGGGGTTCCATCCCTGGTCAGGGAACTAAGATCTCACAACCTGTGGGGCGCAGCCAAAAAAAAGTTAAAAAACCCAAAAAACATTCTCAAGGGATCACGAGATGCCTGCTCAGTCAGGAAGAACGATGTACTGTGAATGTTTCAAAGAATAGCAATGAAACCTGATGTCTTTCAATACCTTTGCCCAGCAAAGTGCTAAGTGCTGGCATTCCGTTCTCCCTCCTAGTTGTCACAACTACCGCTTCATGGCCCCAAGCGACGCAACACCACCTCTCTTCAGTCCTCTGGTGAGGTACCAAATTTCTCGTCCACCGCCGAGGCGTTCCCTCGTTGGTTTGCGCGCCATGGCCTTCGGGAGGGCGGACATCCCCATAAGCCACGACTGGCCCAAGTCGACGTCGGTCTGCTGTGAGCTGCTGAAAGTCAGCCAAGTCAAACTGATCTCGCGGGGAGGCACGGTCCTGTCGGAACCTGTGATTGGCTGCGACTAAGGGCGGGCCGCGGGCGCGCCGCCTCGTGAAGCGTGGGTTGGTTGGAGCTGCCGTCAGTCAGCGGGAACAGACTTCCCCTCTCTATCTGGCCCACTGCGGGCGAAAAATTCTCAAGTATTTCCAGCAGATTGAGCCAGTGGCTGTTCTAACTGCTTGCTTCAGAGATTGAAAACATCGGAGAAGGCAATCTTATTTACAGAAAACCCCTCTCCCGTCCTCCTAATTGAACATTTTCCAGGGATATTGCAGTCACGAGGTAAGAGCTTGGGGAGTGCACTTCATTTATCTGTTAACCGTTTACAATATTATTTACAGGAGGGGGCACGTCCCATTGCTCCCCATCCGCGGAATGGAGAGTAAACGGGTTCCTCAGGGAAAGGAGGGGAAATGTCGGTTTAATTTCTCCAGGCCCTTCAGTGCATGCCCAGCGGTCAGTGTCTGGGTTCGCTGTGCGCAGCTTTCTTCCCGTTTCGAGGTCTGGAGCAGCGTGTCGGGGCGGGGCCCACCTCGGCTGAGCCACCCGCTGCTGGCATTTTCTGCGGAGACTTGACGTTCCGCCTGAACTTGGCCAGAAGACTGGAGGCTCCTGCCGACGAGTGTGCTGGACCGGGATGGAAGGAGGGAATGGAACTTGGAAGGAACGATGGCTGGCGTGCTGCAGTCCATAGGGTCGCAAAGAGTCTGACACGACTGAGCGACTGAACTGAACTGATGGACGGGCGGAAGGGGCTCGCAGCCCGCGCTTCCCTTCCTCGAAGCCTCGAGTCCCCCACTCTCAGCCTGCCGGCCGCAGGATGCTGCGAGAGTCAGCGCCTCCTCGCCGCTGCAGCTGCGGTCGGGCTGAGGCAGACGTGGCGACACCCAGAATCTGTACGCAGGGAGGGTGATTGAGAGGCGGAGACAGGGCGGCGGAAAGTGCTGGAGGGAACTCAGCCATCTGCAGTGCCCGCGGGCTGCGCCGGCGGGAGGGTGTGCTTCCTGCCGTGTTTCGCCCTGGTCATTCATCTGTCACGACCAGCCAGCCAAGCCCAGGATCCCGAACTGTCCAAGGGTGAGCTTTTCAGGGGATCGGAGCAGAGAAAGATTCAGAGCCCTGGTTGGTGTCGATCTGAGGACGTGGGTTTTGCTTTGCCAAAACAGCACTGTAATCTCAAGGCCTTCTGGCCCTTGATGTCTTTTTTAGCAGCCACTGTCTGTAGATTAGAGATTTCACGGAAGGTGACAAGGACGAGACTCCGGGTGGCAATAGCCAGGGAATTTGGAGTCTCTAAAGCTCCACTGGCCTTTCTGAGCTTCAGATTGGAAATGTGCAGCAAGGCCTCTTCAGTCTTTTGCACCCCTTTCGCCTGTGCGGAGGAACGAATGAGGCTGTCGGCGGTTTCAGAATGAGTAACTAAGGTGACAGATTATAATGGTCTTGAAAGATAACAGTGGTGTCTTAGCCTAGGAAAAAAATACTCCACTGTGTAATAAAATATATCAGTTATAATTTTTCAAGATCTTTTTTTCTTGCAACCTTAGTCACTTTCTATTGACCACCAACACAAGCACCTAGTTGACTAGAGTCTTAAGAGGAAGAAAGAGGGGAAAGATGTTAGTGATGTAGCATAGAATGTAAAGGAAAATTCTCCTTTTTTAAAAAAAATATTTAAATTTACTGAAATTTAATGTATAGATGTCAACATTGTATTAGGTACTATAGAGGAAATGAAAAATACACACTTTATACTTAGTTGTTCTGGAAAATTCTTCTTAAATGAAGGTTTGGAACATGGTTCAGTGAGTTGTATCCATGTTAACTGAAATGTTTTAAAAAATATTTATGAAATTAGAATAATGAATACTTTTCATTGCTCCCTTGTTCTTTTCTCTGTTTGCACATCTAAACATAAGTTCAGGTCAAACATAAGGGGAGTCATTCGGGGTTTCTCTTGTTGGTTTTGTTTTTTCCTTCATTTAGACTGTACATTTTCTTTCCCTTCCTCCTAGCAGGGTACTGATAAAGAGGATACTGGGGTCCGAATTTCCTGAGATACATTCTGGAGTTTTCCATAATATTTGAATTTATTGGGATAAATTGGTTGTTTTTTTGTGGAGTCATTAAAGAAACATTTTAAGAATATTAAAATTACCTGTGTTTCCACTGTGGAAGTTATTGATAATGAAGATAACTGAGTGCCACTTTATAATGGGCAGATATGAATACTTCCTTAAACATTTTTGCTAGAAATATAAAGCTAAGCAGGTTTGAGCAGTACTGATCCTTAGAACTCCTGAGTAATTTTGGGATGTGCTTAACATGACGTCCATGAACTGCCCTTTTGACCTGCTTTCAGCAGTCAAGAGATGTTTAACTCAGATCCCAAGTGCACCCTCCTGCCAGGGACCGTGAGTGCCTCCCTCTTCCAAAAATACATTTGGCCAGCTCTGAGGTGTTTAAATCATTGCGGGATTACAAAATTGGAATAAGATGAAAGTATAAAATTGGCATAGCAGTCTTGTCACGGTATATGTGGCTGTTCTTCACCACTACTGCTATTATTTTTAAACCAAGTGTATACCTCAGAAGTTTACCAAATGCATTTTTTCCTTTTCCTGATGCTTTTCACCTGAGATTTCCTACTCTCAGGCTGTGACTTTTTACCAGCACTCTTTTGTGGAATCTCAGTGCCTACTCTTGTGGACTCTCAATTTATTTCATTTAACCCTCTTTTCTGAGAATCCCCCCGCTAGTCAATATTATTAAATCAGGAGTCAACTTTGCTCAATAGAGTTCTGTGTCAGAATCTGATACTTTAATCAGGTTAACCAAAGCATTGAGTTGGAGGAAGATAAAGCCCTGGTCACACAAATGAATGTGAAAAAGGAAAGTATTTTTGCTAGTAGAATATGGTGTGCCGTGTAATGTGTTCTCGGGCTCTTAGTTCATTTGAATTTTGCTTTGACATTTTGTGTCTTCAAACAGCTTTCAAGCAGAATTACTTGTGCCCTTTGACACTTTTGGGTTACTTTGACTTTCAAAGATTGAATAAAACTGTTAAAAGGAAAATAAGCTAGCCTTGATCTCTGATTGAGAGACTGACTTAAAGGGTTCCTGAATAACTATTTTTGGCTTGCAGAATGATAAACACATGCCAGTTTTTAATTCCTCAACTGACAATAAAAATATTTTTTAGGTATTTATCAATTTGTTCTCAGCTCTTTCTGTTATAAAGAACACTGATGATTTTTTTTTTTTTAAGGCTTTGGTTTTTTCCCCCACATTATAAATTCTACCTGCTAATCAGGGTTTAATCATTTCCATTGGTATCTGGAGAGCTAGGGGAGGGGAGTGGCAATAGAAGCTGGTTGGTAGTTTGAAGCTCTGAAGGAAGCTTCTTGATGTGTAAGTTTAATTAAGAGTTATTAGTTAGCTTGGGAACAAAGTCCTCTTTGAACTATTTCCTTGGCAACGTGGAGATTAGTATGATTTCGTTATACTGCATTTGGCAAAGGAGATGGAACCACTTCTTTAGACACTCCTTTGCTTGCATAAGTGATGCTGACCTAGTTTTGTAAACTGGTGAGCTGGGTTATGCTTCATATATGCCAATAGCTGATAATATGCCTTAAAGTAAATATTTTCCTGTGACTATTCTGCTTACTTTCTGAGGTGATTGTGCAGATAAGGAATGAGGAAGGAGGCCAGGTTGAAGACTGATTTTTGTTTATGTAGGCTTAAAGAAACTGCTCAACCTGCATTTTTCATTCTTAAGTAATGTTTACAGTAGATGCATATTGCCTGATGTGAATGCAGCTCTGTTCATTTGGAGGAGAGAGTAAGAAATGACAAGAGTATCCTAGAAGAGCTGCAGGGAAACTATTCAGTATTTATTAGTTTGTAATTCTAGAACTCTTGTTTAAAGTACATGTGTAACTGCAAAATGACCCAAGGCTGAGTATGGTATTCATGCTTTCAGATTGAAGCCAAAAGAAAAATAGTACTTTGCTAATTTCTGGTGTACTCTTTGAATGTGAATGTTTTCTGATAAACATGTTTCATTTTTCCTATAATGCAAAGCTGCTTTGTGAATTATCTCCATCAAGAATTAGTACTTAGTTCTCTTACTTGCAAGATGGTATTACACTTTGAAAGTTCTCTACAAGTTCACCTTTATTTGACACAGTTTTTGTTTTTGAATAAAAATACAACCTTCAAACAGAACCAAAGGAATAAACTTCTCTTTTTATTTTGTTAATGGAATGCATTGTTTCTCTTTGATACTTGATAAAGAGGTATTGTGTCTCCTCCGCCCCCAATAATGTAAAAGAAGCAAGTTTCAGACTTTAATACATGATGTTAGCTAAAAGGCCAAGAAGGAGCAGTCTCCTAAGTCTTTCATGACCTATTAATTATTTGGGAGGCCATCTTCGTTCTAAATTCTGAGAAGGCTGCGCTCATATGTCTTCCATTGCTTAGATATACAAGGGTGTTCTTTGGAACCTCATCCTTTCCTTCTGTTTACTTACTGAAAGGACTAATGGCTCTTCCTATACATAACTAGACTGATTTCCAAAAATTTATCTGAAAACGATTGTTTAAAATCTGTAATACATTTTCTTATAGATGCACTCAAGCTGGGCTTTTTTTGTGTGTATGACTGTGCCATTTGGGGAGATACATTTTTTTCAAATTCATTTTTTATAGAGAAATAATTCAAACATACAATTAAGAATAATATAACACCTGTATACCCTCCACTGGCATTATCAAATCTTGATATTATGCTATTTTTTCAAGTTGGTTTTAAAGTAGCAGAATGAAATACTTTGGAGATGAATTTCTCCTTAAACCTTATTTGTATGGCAAATTGCCAGCAACACAGTCCTTCCTGCAGGGGTATAGGAATTCCCCCAGCCAACAGCCAGGGGAGGCATTCTGATGAGCCGCAGATGTTAATGTAAATGCATAGATCAGTGGCTCATAAAAAGACTGCTTGTCATAAATGCAGTTTCCCCTAATCCCTGAGATCACACACATCAGAACTACGTTTTCTTTGTGCCTCTGGTGGGTGTTTGCGTGAGCCAGTTTATATTAACCAGAGTAGTAGAGTATGTAAAGTTCAATAATTTGAGAAACGTTAAAACAAACAGAACTGATATCCTAGATTGTATCCATGCTAAAACTTGGGCACTCTCTGAGTACAGAACTATCATAATGTTAGGTAGTTAGAATAGGAAAAAGGAGTCCAGATTGGTGTGACTAAAAGACAAAGAAGGGAAAAGCCCGGAAAGTAGAACAAAGGAAGTTCCGAGGACCGGAGTGAGGACCTCAAGTAGAACAAACAGCACTCCTGGTTAGCCCAGTTTACACAGGGCAGGCCTGGCAGGAGGAGAAAAAAAACATATGAAAAGTGGAACCTAAAGGGCTGGGGGTCTCTCTCTCTTCTCTTTGTGTCTTTTGGGTCGGCATGTATTTTCTTTTATTTTCTAAATAAAACTGAGCTGTAACACTGATCTGTCTGAGAGTTGAGACAGTCTGTCCAAGGGCTTTAACATCCGTCACTTCAAATTTTTGTTGTGATGAGACAGAACCAAGGAAATTACACACTCCCACAACAATAAATATTCTATTAACCAGTTTTTTTTTCTAATTTCCACTCTTGTAAGAGACTTTGTTATTGTTAATATTTGCTCCGCCTTTTCTTCAGAGCAATGAAGTTGATGAAGGGAAGACTATTTATTTACACCTGTTTTGTATATTCTCCCTAATCAAAAGTGTGGGCCTGCCGGACTGCAGTTCAGCATCACCAGGGAGGTGGTCTGAAATACGGCATCTTCAGCACCACCTAGCAGACTGAATCAGAATCTACATTTTAACAAGATCCCCAGGTGATTGTAGGTTAAAGCTGGAGAAGCACTTGTTCTATGTGATCTGTGCACACTGTCAAATTTTTATAGAATTTAAACACTGTGAGTGGGTGGGGTAGGTAAATCGATTCATTTTTGTACCACTATTCTCAGGAGTAGGCTGTTAAGTGCCACTTTCTCTACAGACTTCATTCTTGGTAATATCTAATGATATATCAGTTGTATTTGAAATTACTGATGGAGTGTCTCTGTCTCTCTTTCTACTCAGTTGCATCATTTTTCTGGAAGGCATCCCATTATTGTTCCATTGACCTTTCTCTCATTCCTGAGCTCTCTGGAGTTATGTCAACAGCTGCCTTACTTACTTTGGTAAGAAGTGGTGGGAACCAGGTGAGGAGGCGAGTGCTGCTCAGAGCCCGAGGGCTGCAGGATGACAGGTGGGTGACGCCCACGTGCTACAGCTCCACTTCAGAGCCGAGATGGTCTCGCTTTGATCCTGATGGTAGCGGCCGACCAGCCACCTGGGATAATTTTGGCATCTGGGATAACCGCCTGGAGGAGCCAATTCTGCTGCCGCCCAGCATTAAGTATGGCAAGCCAATTCCCAAAGTCAGCTTGCAGAACGTGGGCAGCGCATCGCAGATTGGCAAACGGAAAGAGAATGAAGATCGGTTTGGGTTTGCTCAGCTGACCAATGAGGTCCTGTACTTTGCGGTGTATGATGGCCACGGCGGACCTGCAGCGGCCGATTTTTGTCACACCCACATGGAGAAATGCATCCTGTACGTACAATGATACAATGACTTTCACCCTTTGCAGTTTGCCTTATCCTTCCTGTTTAAACTTTCACCTTTTGGCTGAGACAGCCACTGTTAAGGTAGTTATTTGACTGCTTTCATACTATTGTTTTATGAACAAGCAGTAGCTCAAGCATGCCATTAATTGCTGATGAGTATTACCATTTCAGAAATGTGTATGTTTTAACCACTCTCTTGGTGAGAGCATTGACCAGAATCTACAGCACTTGTGATCATTTCAAGGGAATTCACATAATAAAGTACATGATCTCATATACTATGAGAATCTATGAGAAGCACTTACTCCTCTCAGTGCATGGCACTTAGTGCTTGAATAAATAGTAATTATTCTTTCAAATGGTATGAATAGCTTTAAATACTTGTTGAAAATAGCTTTAGATGATTGGCAAAAACATGGAGAAAATGCTTTTAATGAGGGTGTTTTGGAGCTGTTTAAAAAGTTTATTTACTGCAGTCAATATTAACGTATTTTTGAGGATCACACTGCTTCTAGAATTAAAAGAGGGGAAGAACATGTAACAGTTACGACCATGTGACTGTTGTTCCCAAGCATAATTATTCATACTGTTCATCAATTGATTTATGTATATCTTGCCTTACTCCACGAAAGAACTCAGCAGCTTAATTTAATACAAAGGAACTCTTGACCTCTCAGGATTGTGATGGTGAGGATTAATATCTTTAGACTGGAGACTTAGGCTTTTATTTTATTGTTTTTAGAACTTATCTCTGGGCCTGATTATTTCTCAATTTGATTTATTAATATGTGGATCTTAAGCATCTGAAAGGCTTCCCAGGTGGCTCTAGTGGTAAAGAACCCACCTGCCAATGCAGCAGACTTAAGAGATGTGGGTTGGATCCCTGGGTCACGAAGATTCCCTGGAGGAGGAAATGGCAACCCACTCCAGTATTTTTACTTGGAGAATCGTATGGACAGAGGAGCCTGGTGGGCTTTGGTCTATATAGTTGCAAAGACTCTGACACCTAAGCATCTGAAAGGCAAACCTTGGAGGTCCATTGTATGGAATGACTCTGCTAGCTGGAGGGACAAAGAGGAAGGTGGGAAACGTATTGTAAAGTGATTGGCCTCTTTTTTTCTCTCCCTGAAGGGATTTGCTTCCTAAGGAGGAGAACTTGGAAACTGTGTTGACCTTGGCTTTTCTTGAAATAGATAAAACCTTTGCAAGGCACGCCCACCTATCTGCTGATGGTAAGTAAAACAATCTCATTCCTTAAAGTCCTGGGGAATTTGGGGTAAGAAGGAAACAATTTAAGCCTTTCAGGGGTGGGAATTTTAATGTTTATTGTAAGGATGCTTACATTGAAAATGGCTTTTTAAATAATCCAAACTAGGGGTAGTATCTCACATTTAAATGAAACATATTAGAGGTTGTTTCAGAAATTGAAGCTCCAAAATAGATCTGATGTTGAATTTTGATTTTAAAAAGACTAAACATTAAAAAAAAATCTATTTGATTGTTCATTTTATGAACAAGAGGCCTGTACTATGAGAGGGTTTATTGCTTTTGTTTTTTAGAGGAATTTGATGAACGACTACTGAAATTTGCTACAGGGTAATCTCAGAGAGTAGTTGTCCAGACAAGGAAATTACTAGTTGGTCCTCAAAAGGACAATGGTTAATATGTACTACTTTGTGAAATTAGAAGGAAGATATTTTTTCTTCCACTTCCTAAAAAAGCTTGATCT
The DNA here is from genome assembly GCF_054371585.1 of Giraffa tippelskirchi. Lineage (NCBI taxonomy): Eukaryota > Metazoa > Chordata > Mammalia > Artiodactyla > Giraffidae > Giraffa > Giraffa tippelskirchi. The sequence goes on along the minus strand of NC_137275.1, from coordinate 74,367,659 downwards.
TGCAGCTTTCCTATGGTAACTAGTTGACATTTTTGTTTTTATTTGTTAAACACAAGGGTATGACAGCTGAATTTTAGAATTTGTGTACTGGATGTCCTTATATTTTGAAAGAAAAATGTCTCTGATTTTGAGTAAATTTATTAAAACCATTTCACAAAAATGTAGCTAATGTTTTCTAGTTAGCTGGCTCCCAAATTTATTGCTTATAATTTTTGAACGCTTCTACAGCAAACCATTAAAATGTGTGCATATAAACCTCATAACTGATTTTAAAATGAATCATGCAATAATATTCATCTGTCTTTTGTTCATCCTCTTGTTTAAAGGAGGTCAAAGCTCACCACAGCAATGTTAACTTTGTAATTTTCAGTTGGAGTGTGTAGGGCTGGAAATTCTCCCCAATTTACAGATAAGGAACTGAAACTCGGAGAGAGATAAAAGGTCAGTTGGAGAGTTAGGGCTGGGATTTTCCTGGCACTCACCGTGGCCTCTCTCATGGGCATATTTAATGATGAGTATTAGGATGACTCTAGCTAGGATGGCTTCATTTACCATCTTAAGACACTTTCCTCCTCTTTTTCAAGACCTTTATCACTGGCATACTTCTCCGAAAAGCTTTAGAGTCCACTCTCATTGTTCAAGGATTTATTTTCTCATTTGTAGATTACTTAGGTCCATTTTTTCTTTTTCATTCCTTTGGATGTTTTCCCCCTTCCAACTGGCTCCTGAGCTTGTGAAAATAAGAGTTGAGAGAGGGTAGATTTTAGCATAAGACTCTGTTCTTTTTCCTAGTGGGTAAAACATATGCAGGTGAAGAAGACATTAAAACACTTTCTTATAGTTTTCTTTTCATAACTCTGAATATTGGTATGCTCTTATTTCATTTATAAGCAGGTCGGCTGTATCTCACACCATGAAGTTTATCGGCCGTAGTGCAGGTGGTGTGCTCAGCTCTTGTGTAAACAGGTAGAGCTCATTGGGCAAGGTTTTCAGAAAGGAATGTTCAAGTATATCTTGTAAATGTGGCCAACAATAAAAAATCATTAACCTTTCATGGGTATAGTCAGCCCTTTTGTGCAGGATCTAATTGATAAAAATGCTTAAAACAGTGATAGATTTAGTTTAAAATGTGAGAGGACTCCTTTCATTTATGAAATAATAAATTACAGTTAAAGGGAATTTTGAATTTAGGGAGAGAATTGATCTAACTTGCTATCTGAAAAGAAATATTCTACAGGCACCTTTCTCACATCAGTTTAGCAAAGGAATGAATAAAATAGTTCTTCATTTCTAATAATTAAATGAAAATATGTTCATTTAAACTTAGTTCCTCTGTCATAATTTTTGAGTTAATGATCTCAGAACTTTCATAAGATATTCTAAAGTTTATTTTTCATTGAATGGCAATTTGCTTACAAGTATAATGGAGCATGACAGAATGATGGTTAGCATACTACTAAAAGAAAAAGAAAGGATCTATTATGACATTGTCCTTCTTGAATCTTATTTTGGATGTATTCTTATAGGTCAATTAGTCTCTGTGGTTTTTTTTTTTCTAAATAAGAATTTTGAGAACAATTTTGTAATTTATTCTTAATCAATTGCCAGGCTTTCAAAGATTTCAAAAATTGGCTTTTGATATTTGGGGCTTATTTTATCAAATATACTAAACTTTTCAATTTGTGGATTTAAAAAGAACATATACCACTTCAGATTTCAAAATCATTATTTAAATTAAAAATTTTTTTTTTCCTTTTTAGTAGAACTGAAGCAGTATCAGTATTATAAGAGTAGATAATATTCTTTTTGGCATTGCTGTGGGTAGGACCAGTGCTAGTTAAATAAAATTGTGAAGAAGTACAGTTTGCCCTCTCCAATTTCTTTCACCTTTTCTTTTAGCATCAGCTCCATTTGTCCTCACTGAACCCTTTCTGTGAGCTGCGTGAGGGTAGGGACCATGGCTTATTCATTTTTGAAAATTTCTAGTGTTCAGCATCCTGCATGGAGTCTGAAAAGTACTCAATAATTATCTGGACTAAACTGATCTCCATTGCTTACCCTTTATCACCAAAGTAATTATAACTTATAACTTGACTATCCTACAGCCAATTTAACTAAATTATTTAATGTATATATTTTAATGTGTTACCACTTCTGGGGGGATTTGAATTTTGAGTAAGGAAAGCTGAAAAGAGATTGGTTAAACCTCAGGAATGAATCACCAGTGGTGGAATTTCAGGTAGGGAGGAGTCCCCATGTCATGTCTCAAAAGAAAGTGAAAACAATAAGGCGAAAATAAAACATACTCATCTTTTTAAGACTCTCATCTAAAGCTGTCATATCTGCATAAAATACTTCAAGCTTTCTCAGTAGCATTTAAAATATTTATTATTTCAGTTTTAAATGAGGGTAGTTGGAGGAGAATAAAATCAGAATACCATTTATCAAGAAACAGCCCTTAAGAAATTGCTGGCTATCTTTATTGATTTGTTGTAGATGCATTTTGAATTTACCCTTATTTACAAATAGCTAATTTCATCATCATCTTTGAATATTTTGTATTCATTTTATACCAGTCATGTGTATTTTTATACTAATGAAATCAGCCAGTAAGTTCAAATGATGTCTGTCCCATTAGTTTATTGTTTAATGGACAAACTGTCACTTAAACCAGATGGTAGAAAACTTAGATGATATCCTATATATCCGATAAACTCTTTGAAGTGTTTCTAGATTACTTAAGATTTGAAAGCAACAAAGCTCCCCAAGAGACAAATGGATCAAAGAGAGAAGACGCTCTGACGTTCAGAGTGGGAGACGTTGGTGGCAGTATTGTGAGTCTTGTTGGAAACTTCCCTACTCTTCGTATTATTTGATCTCCTTATGGAAGAATTAAACTAAAAAATAACCAGTATGAGAAATGCAATGTGTTTGATTACCCTTGTTATGTTGGAGGCAGCCAAAAGCAAAAAAATAGGGACAGCATTGGAGAGATACTCTTATTGTGCTGTTACTGCTTCAACTCTTTCCTCTGATTTAGTGTTTATGATTCATACATATCTAGAACATCATTTTAGTAAATATTGAAACTGTATTTGTTTATCCATATTTTTGACACAGTTGAATATTTCTGGGTGGGGGAGGTTATACTTTGAAAAGTACAGCTTGATTCTTTATGTTGCCATTCAAATCTTGATCATTTTTTCTTTTGATACGTTGACCTGCAACACTAGGGGAAAGAGAGAGCTGCAGAAACTCCCATTTTATGAATTACATAAAATTGTAAACATTCTTCAGCACTCAAGAGCCTTACTAGCTTTTATTTAAACAATTAAATTGTTCATTCTATTCAGGAAATACTGTCTAGATCCTAAAATCCCTGCATTTACCATTAACAAATAAGCTACTCCTTGTATCTGGTATAGGAGGTGCTTTGATTCCTTTTGATCTATATTTTAATCCTAGCAATTTGGTAGTATACTGTAGTTTACATCCTCTCTAGTATGCTTGTCAGATATGAATTATTCAGTGCTCTACCCTTGAATTTCCCTTTTGTTACTGGGACAATTCTGATATTGATACCAAACAAATTTACAGTGTGTTTTTTTCAACTCAGTAAAGGTACTGATTGACTGTTCAAGACTAATTGGCTGAGTCTGTGTGTATGTCACCACATATGTGTCTTGGTACACATACATTTGTATATGGGTTTTCCTACCTTGGGAAGACACAAAACTAAGAAGTGTTCATCTGTGATGAAGAAAACAGACTCAACTACAAAATACCATCACCTTGGTCAAACTGAGTTTCAGAATCATTGACTTGGCATCTCCTGGAATATTATGTAGTTTGCTATTGAAAATTTTACCAAAATAAAACCCCTTCCCCTTATTTTGCAGCTCTTTCTCTACCCTCCCCTGTGTTGCAGGTTTGTAATGTTTGAGCACAATTCCTGGGTGAATTTCCTATTTGCCTCTGTGCGTGTTATTTGTGGCAGAGAACTGTGCCTGGTCAGCAGCTCTAGACCTGGAGCCCGTGGACACTATATGCTGGGCTTCAGTGGAAAGAGAGATCTGCTTAATTTTGTCCCAGGTGAAGGAGTCCAGCGGTTCCTAGCCTGGACTACTGGAAGGTTCCCACATCCTCTTTGTCCCATTAGTTGAGATGACTTGCAGTAGAAAATGTCCAGTGAGTGTTAAGAACTTATTGAAAGATGTCTTAGTTTTATAATTTTATTGTTAAGGAAGAAAGTGAGAATTTTTACTCCCATGTTAAATGTTAAATGAAACTAAATGCTGATTTAATATTTATATTCTTAGATGCTTAGCAAACCAGAATCAACTGTTTAGAAAACTTTCCCATAAATCCTGGGATTTTGGAACTGTGAAGTTGGGTTGGTTAAAAACTCAAACTCTTAAGTATCTAGGTGGCAGAGCCATGGATTATAATCCTAAATGGCTAAATCAGAAGTTTTTCATTTATAAAGTATTAACTCTTTTGAGGTAGCCAATTAAAAAACACTTGGGGAAAAAAAAAGCTGCCCCTTACATTTTAAACAAAGGAGAGGAACATTCAACTCCCTGGACAAGTAGCATCTGAGTAAATGCCTATGTTTCTTAACAGGCTCCTCTAATCGTTTGAAAAGATTACAGTGGTTCAACTGTAAAGATTCCCTTATATAATGTTTTATGAAACTCACAACTTAACATTTGTAATATAAACATCACTGATACTTACACTAAAACTTTTGTATTGTACAATGACAATATATAATCTACTTTAGTATTGCCACAATGATATTACTTTGGCACAGCAGTTCCAAAATCAAGAGATAAATGGGAAGATAGTGCAACTATAAATGCTACTTCTCAGTAAATTCAGCATGAATATAGGAGATTAAGCAGGGTTTATTCATTTTTTTCCCATTTTACTTTTCTGATTAAAGCAGGCATTTTAACACATTGTTTGGAAAATATATACATATATATATTTCCAAATGCGTTACTGTTGTTTTAAAAATTGTCTTAAAAAAATTGGAAAGACTGAGCCTCAGTCAATAGCATTTCATTTTTCTTAAATCTGCCTTTGAAGTCAAAATCATCTTTAGATGATCACCTGAATATTTTACTTAGATGCTTTAAAGAATTAACCATGTTACTGAAGATAATACCTGCTTTAATGGTTATCTTTTTAGATTTTTTCAATTTGCTTTACTTTTTAGTCTATTTTCACAGTATTCTCTCTTTGACAAGGCTCAATGCACCCTCAAAAATTTCAACAAGTAGTGAAGAACTTAGGTCAGACAATTTAGAATAAACTAAAGAAAGATGCAAAAATGCACTTTGAATTGGATGAAGGAAACAGCGATGACCTCAGGCCAAGCTACATATAATTTTGTTATTGGTCATGGGAAATTAACATTCTTGGAATGCTCTGGGCCCAGGCTGTGACCACAGGAGCAGCACTTGGCAGTACTTTCCTGCATTTGGGTATAGACTGATTGTTTCAGATCCTGCTGGAACCAAAAGTGTTAACTATACCAAGTTTATGGGAAACTAGAATGAATTTCATTCCCTGCCCTCCAGATTTTCTCCTAATATAATGATGGGGAGGACAAAGGTAATCAAGAAAAGAATGTGAACCTTTAACCATTTTAGGATTTCTTTTTTTTTTTTTTGGTGAACATTTGTAAAATTAAAGCAGGTACAGAAGGAAAGAATATAAAATTCGGTTCTTAAAGAGCCAATGAAACACTTGACATATCTTGCTTAGCCTATTAATTGATAATACTTTCATAGGATGGGGGTAAGAAATGGAAGAAAAAAGCTGAGTGCATAGATTACAGAAAAGTTGGCTTGCCTGAATGGGCTCTGTAGACCTGAATCACTCTCCCTTATTAGCCAATCTAATTAAAATGTAGTACTTTTAATCCTGACACCTGATGTACACACAAAGATGTCAGAATGATAAATTCAAGTGAGTTCTACTTTATATAAATAGAAGCCATTTGGAGATAGTGATGCATTTTTTACCAAATTAGGTTAGCAGCTTTTTCTGTTTGCATAGAGCCTTGTTACTGAATTAAATACTTCTTTTTCTGCATGTTCTTACTTCCATAGTTCATTTGCATTTTATTTGCATAGCTCTAGTTAAATTAGAATGATACATTTCAGCATTAGTTTAACATGCCTGTGTTTTATTTTGTAATAAACATTCCAGATCCAATCATTTGATTGTCACTGACTTGTACTCTTCTTCATCATTTGCAGCAACGCTTCTGACCTCTGGGACTACTGCAACGGTAGCCCTATTGAGAGATGGTATTGAACTGGTTATAGCTAGTGTTGGGGACAGCCGAGCTATTTTGTGTAGAAAAGGAAAACCCATTAAGCTGACCATTGACCACACTCCAGAAAGAAAAGACGAGAAAGAAAGGTACCACTTCCATTGATTGATCTATGAGGATGATATGTATATAGTTCAAAATAGAAATAAAACCTTGCATTTTAAACTGACTTCATGCTTAAGTTGAATCCTTGGTTTTCTGGATATCACATCATAGTCTTTTAACTTTTTTTGACCAGGATTAAGAAATGTGGGGGTTTTGTAGCTTGGAATAGTTTGGGACAGCCTCACGTGAACGGCAGGCTTGCAATGACAAGGAGTCTCGGAGATTTGGATCTTAAAACCAGTGGTGTGATAGCAGAACCTGAAACAAAGAGGATTAAGGTAAGAAACGACTTGCAAACGCTTGCTACACAGGCAAGGAATGAACCCAGGATTGTCTCCAGCTGCAGGCTTTCTTCGGAGAAGGCAATGGCACCCCACTCCAGTACTCTTGCCTGGAAAATCCCATGGACGGAGGAGCCTGGTAGGCTACAGTCTATGGGGTCGCTAAGAGTCGGACACGACTGAGCGACTTCACTTTCACTTTTCCCTTTCATGCACTGGAGAAGGAAATGGCAACCCACTCCAGTATTCTTGCCTGGAGAATCCCAGGGACGGCGGAGCCTGGTGGGCTGCCGTCTATGGGGTCACACAGAGTCGGACACGACTGAAGTGACTTAGCAGCAGCAGCAGGCTTTCTTGGAAGCCTTAATTGAAGCCTCTATGACTTCTAAAAAGAAGTGATTAATATTAGGAAGGAAAGATAAACTTTTCAGACTAAGTAAGCTACTACTTTCCTGGCCTTATGTATGATGAAATGTTGGTTTTGTTTCATCCTGCTATGGAATTTGCCTGGAAGCCTGGTTTTGCTGCTCTTCCTTACCTGCACCTCATCATTCAGCATCACCATCATTTGGAAGCTATCCTGACTTCCCTTCTCCACCAAGCCAGAGAATCACCCCACCTCTCTTTCAGGGACATCTTCTGCTTGCTACTAATCATTGTCCCCCTTACACTACACTTCCCCCAGCATACACCTAGTGGTGAACTGATACTTTATCTCTACAACTCCCAGCCTGCTCTAGTACCTCGCACATTATATATGGAGGTAGGCTCCCAATAATGGCAGCAAATGATTGTTAATTTATTGAACAGTTTTATGTCTTACAGATATCTCACTTATGTTCATTTCATCTAGCAAATACTTATATAGCAGTTCACAACGTCTTGGGCTCTGTTCAAAATAACCACTCCTACCCCCTTTTACAGAGAAAACAAATCTGGAGCATATACAGTTCAACTTACCTATGTTTTCCGAGCTGAAAAATAGAGGTGGGCTTCACACCCAGGAGGTCTGGCTTCAGAGACTCTTAGCCATTACATTAAGCTGCCTCTCAGCATTTAGCTATCTGGCTTCTTCCTCCATTGTGTTTCTAAGTAAATGTTAGGTTTGTCCTCCATGATTGATGCTAAATGTTGCTGTTTTTGCCCTAAATGCAGACCTGTTTTCACTCTGTTTGTCTAATAGTTCTGAAACACAGATGACTACTTTGTAAACAGATAAAATCACTGAATTATGAAGATTATTCTAAGGCCAAGTCTAGTTTGTAATTCTATATGTTTGGTTCTGATTGCAGCTACATCATGCTGATGACAGCTTCCTGGTCCTCACTACAGATGGAATTAACTTCATGGTGAACAGTCAAGAGATTTGTGACTTTGTCAATCAGTGCCATGATCCCAATGAAGCAGCCCATGCAGTGACTGAACAGGTAACACCGCAGAGCCTCTGCTAGAAAAAGCCCCAAGTGGGAAGGACAGGACAAAGCCAGGTGCAGGTCTTGGTGCAGCCAGGAGGGGGCGCCACTGTCTGGAGATTTCTTTGAAATCATGTGTTTTAGCTTTCAGTATTACAGTAAATTTTACACTTGACCCCATAGTATTAACAATTAAAAAATTTTTTTTGCCGGTTCTCCCAAGTAGTTAAGTAAAGTTAATCTATCAATTAAATGAGCTATGTTTATTTTTGGCTTTGTACCTATCTTGAAATGTTAGTAACATCAATAGTAAATTATAACAATAGCAAGTACTATGTGTCAAACACTTTTCTGTTCATATGTATTTAACTCATGTAATCATCACAGTAACCCTCTGAGGCTGGAGCTAGAACTAAGTCTTCTTTACAGAGGAGGAGAGCAGAGGCACTGTCACATTCCAGAACTGGGCTTCAGATAGCTGAGCTCTCAGTCCAACCACTAGATCATTTTATTTATTTATTTATTTATTTTTATTAATTTATTTATTTTAGTTGGAGGCTAATTACTTTACAATATTGTAGTGGCTTTTGCCATACATTGACATGAATCAGCCGTGGGTTTACATGTATTCCCCATCCTGAACCCCTCTCCCACCTCCCTTCCCATCCCATCCCTCTGGGTCATCCCATTACCCCAGCCCTGAGCATTTGTCTCATGCATTGAACCTGGAATGGTATTCTGTTTCACACATGATAATATACAAGTTTCAATGCTATTCTCTCAGAACATCCCACCCTCACCTTCTCCCTCAGAGTCCATAAGACTGTTCTTTGCATCTGTGTCTCTTTTTCTGTCTCGCATATAGGGTTATCGTTACCATCTTTCAAATTCCATATATATGCATTAGTATACTGTATTGGTGTTTTTCTTTCTGGCTTACTTCACTCTGTATAATGGGCTCCAGTTTCATCCATCTCAATAGAACTGATTCAAATGGCTGAGTAATATTCCATTGTGTATATGTACCACAGCTTCCTTATCCATTTGTCTGATGATGGACATCTAGGTTGCTTCCATGTCCTGGCTATTATAAACAGTGCTGCGATGAACACTGGGGTACATGTGTCTCTTTTAATTCTGATTTCCTTGGTGTGTATGCCCAGCAGTGGGATTGCTGGGTCATATGGCAGTTCTATTCCCAGTTTTTTAAGGAATCTCCACACTGTTCTCCATAGTGGCTGTACTAGTTTGCATTCCCACCACTAGATCGTTTTAAACTAGACTGCTCCATGTAAACATCCAATATGAAAATACGATGGTTAAAAAACATACACTGTGGCATAATCAACTTCTTGTTTTTAAAAATGGCTGCATGAAAACAAATACAAAAAGGTATATGGATGAGTGGTGTGTCAATGTGCCAATTAGAGCCAAAATTTGGAAGCTAGATAATATCCAGTGTAAAAAAAATGTAAAATTTCCATGTTTTAATATTCTATTTGGATAGATAGCTCTTCTAAGTTCTAGCCATCACTAATCATTAGAGGCACACTTTAACTCATACATACAGCTATTTTTGCATTCCCAATTTTTACATTTGCAATCGGGGAGCCAAATTTGGCCCAGACTTTTAAGTGCTAACATTTGGAATTAAGATATAAGATCTTACTTAAAAAGCATTATTTACTTGAAAATAGATGGATAAGCATGAGTTATTCACTTGGTAACTATATATGCTCATGAAATTAAGAAACAGCCCAATTCTTGTGTATGACCACTTCTTTCTTAATTTTAACCACTTGTCTTAGATATGTATTTTCTAACTTACCAGGGCATACTACCCCTCATCAGAGTACTATTATTTGTTTAATGCTTATCATAATCAACTAATTTAGTTTACATTTACTTTTCCATGTTTTAGAGGGAGCTCTGTAATAAACATTCTATATATATTTGTGCATATCTATTTCCTTCAGATATTACTTTCTTAGGTTAAATTCATCAAAGCAAAATTGTTAGGTAAAAGAATATACAGCATTCTGAAGCTTTTAATAAGCTTGTCAAATTTCCCTCCAGAAATACTATCCATGTTATACTTTTCACTAGCATGTTTTATAGTTTGTGTTTTTCCAAATTCTTATCATAGGTAATGTCTTGCCAATTTGATAGGTGGAAAAATCAAATTTTAGTGTTTTAAATTTGCACCTATTTTCTTTGTTAGTAAAGCTAGCCATTTGCACAGGTTTACTAGCCATTTGTATTTCTTGTCTGTGTATAGCTTTTTTCCCCATGATCTTATAGGCATGTTTGTGTTCATGGTTATTGTAAGAACTTCCTATATATTAAATATATTAGTACTTTGTCTAATATTGCAAATATATATTTTTTCATCTTCTAATTTGTTTGTAAAACTTAAAAAAAATTTTTAGAAGGTTTTTATATCACATATTTTTATCAGTCCTTTCCTTCTAGTTTTGACCTCAACCTGTGAGGTCTTTTGAAGTACATTTGCTGTTAAATATAATCCCAAGCACTCTTATCTTTTTTGATTATTTTTTTCTCTTTTTTGTTTTTTAAATTATAAAAGTGTGATAACACATTTACAGAAGACTTGGAAAATTCAGAACAAAGTTACATATATATATTATAATTATTTTCTCAATTAGATAAATTAAGATTTTTAGTTGGAGTTTCAGTATCAAAGTCTCAAAAAGTAATAGAATAAATAGACAGAAAAGTAGAAGGATATAACAGACCTGAAAAGCACCATGAACCAATTCAACATAATTAAGATTAATACAATTTTTACACAACAGCAGGATACAAATTCCATTCAAGTTCCCATAGGCCATAAACCAGGAGACACTGGATATATCCAGAGATGTAAAAACAAGGTGCAAAAATTTCATGGTCTAAAGGTATTAAAATCATATAGAGTCTGTTCTCTTATCACTGTGGAACTACAGACTATCATTTGCTGTTTGCATTTGTTCCTAAAGTTGACTTGTAATTCTACTGTAGGAAGTATAGTTTATGCCAATTTTCCATTTTGTATGGACCATAATAAACTATCTTATAGTTTTATATCTTTGTATACTTCCATTTCTTTTTAATTTTTAAAATTTGTTTATTTTTGGCTATATCGGGTCTTCATTGCTGCACACAGGCTTTCTCAGATTAAAAGTCTGATGCTCTACCGACTGAGCTATCCGGGCTCCCTTTACAGGCTTTCTCTAGTTGTGGTGAGCGGGGCCTATTTTTCATTGCGGTGCATGGGTTTCTCATTGGAGTGGCTTCTCTTGTTACCGAGCACAGACTCTAGGTATGCAGGCTTCAGTAGTTGCAGCATACAGGCTCAACAGTTGTGGCTCATGGGCTCTAGAACGTGAGCTTAGTAGTTGTGGCAGATGGACTTAGTTGCTCCGTGTTATGTGGAATCTTTCTGGACCAGGGATTGAACCCATGTTCCATGCACTGGCAGGTGAATTCTTATCCACTGTATCACCAGGGAAGTCATCCATTTCTTAGGTTATAATTTCTTTAAGCTAAGTTCCTAGAAGCAGAATTGCTAGGTAAGAGCTAACACTCTCTGAATCCTTAACCTTTCATTCAGTTCAGTTTAGTTCAGTCACTCAGTTGTATCCAACTCTTTGCAACCCCCTGGACTGCAGCATGCCATGCTTCCCTGTCCATCACCAACTCCCGGAGCTTGCTCAGACTCATGTCCACCGAGTCGGTGATGCCCTCCAACCATCTCATATGTGTGTAACCTTGCATTAGTCCCTATGCTAAATGCTTTATGTGTATTTTCTTCTTCAGGAGCTACATATCTCATACTTTATTAGTTCATTGGTACAATTTGCCAAAACTGCTACAATGGTATATACTTTGGGTCATTAGTTATCCTGTCACAATCTAAAAAACTGTGGGCATTGATACCTGGGGAAAGAATCACAAACCACTGTGAAATAACTTGTAACTGTGTGTTAAACCAGTTTGGCCTTCCAGGGAAAGGCTGATTTCTTTTTCTGTGGATCCTGATTTCCATTATTCATTTCTTCCTTCCTGCCATACCTTGCAGGCAATACAATATGGTACTGAAGATAACACTACTGCAGTAGTAGTGCCTTTTGGTGCCTGGGGAAAATACAAGAACTCTGAAATCACCTTCTCATTCAGCAGAAGCTTTGCCTCCAGTGGACGATGGGCCTGACTGCTTGCTGGGACTTGGAGTTTCTATGCAACAGTTTGTCACTGAGTGTATCAAGAAACTGATTGATTTAAAAAGTCAACTGTAAGTGGTGACCCTAGAACTCACTAGACCAGTACATAAATCAACATAAACTTAGTAACCATCTACATAGTAGTTTTTCGTGAGTACCTGTGATATTTATGTTCAGCTAACTGTATATATTCAGCATAAATATGTGGAATTCAGATACTGTGAGTGAGCCTCTGCATTGAGTGAGCAAATGATACATGGTTTTGGTACACTTGCTGAGTGATAAATTTCTAATTTTTAAAACTTTTAGGCAGCTGTGAGCTGCTTTTGATCATTTCTAATCTTTATTCATTTAACCAGGTTCTTGCCTTCAAGTTCTTCAAAACTAGTCAATATTTTGACGGCTACTCAATGTGTTATCTGCAAGTGTTTACTCTATTTTGTATCCTGCATCACTTACTGGTGAACTTAACAATACAAAAGAAATTAATTTGGCTAACATGACACTGTTAAACTGTATACATATGTACTACAGTGCACGTACATATTTCAGCTGTGTCACCACGTCTCTCCTATGTGTGGTGTACTAAGTTGCTTTAGTTATGTCTGACTCTTTGTGCCCCTGTGGACTGTAGCCCTCTAGTCTCCTCTGTCCATGGGATTCTCCAGGCAAGGATGCTTGAACACGTTGCGGTGCCCTCCTCCAGGGGATCTTCCCGACCTAGGGATCGAACCTGTGGCTCCTGCATTGCAGGCAGATTCTTTACCTCTGAGACACTGGGGAACCCCAGGTCTCTCTTGCCCCTACTCAATTCATTCCTGTTTTTCTGTTGTTAATATATAGCTGTGACTATTCATTCATATCAGAAAAGGATGTCCAATATAATAGTTCTTTGGTCAAAGCTATACAAAGTACATCTGATGGTATCAGATATTTTGTATGAAGTTTCTATTTGTTTAATCCTAAATTTTGTGTTTTGTATATAGCCTGTTTATATCACTTTTTGTATACAGTAAGCAAGTCGGATAATTTGTCCTTAAAGATAATCCCACATTGACTGATAATTGCTACAGACATAGCTTGAGGTTTATGTCTTCTTTTTCTAAGACTCATAAGAAAGAATAACTCTTAAAGCATCTATTTCAGCTTGCTATGTAATTTAGGGGTATAAAACTATATTTCCTTATATCTGTGTATAAGTTTACTGTTAAAATGTGAATCCCTACATACGTGTATGGAATTATATCAGCAGTTTATTTCTGCAGACAGTGTAAATTTGTTGTGTGTAGCTGTATGTACATATGTATATTTTGGACTAATGGAAAATGAAAGGGAACAATCTTTCATAGCTCCTTCACCAGTTAGCTGTAAATTACTGATACATTTATCTCTAAGAACTCTTGACAAACTGAGGGAAGTTTTGCAGTGGAGAACCAATGGTTACTGGCAGATAGGTTAAAAATTATTGCAGGAGATATTTTGTGGTAGGTAACTCACGTGGAAAAACCTAGGAACAGAACCAGCATGTTGAAGCTACATTGTTATATGGTAATTTGCATATAAAATAATAGGATGTGAGAAGAATGCTTAAATGTTAAGAAAGATGTGGAGTTTTGTTGTAGAAACAAAAGAAACACCAAAACTTTAAAGTTGATATAATTTAAACTCAGTTTTCCAGTTGATGTTTTTTTCTTCTTTAAGTGTTACTCAAGGCTTATTAGAAGGAAGAGGGCACAATATATTCACATCTTCTCACCTTTTGGGGAATGGAAGAAAATAAATCTTGAGCTTTCCTGTCTGTATTAGTTAGGAATTACCACTTTGGAAAAAAGTGGTATGGGAATATTTCAAGTTTTTTTTTTTTTTTCAAGGAAGTTTGGTAAAAGAAAGGAAAATATTACAAGAAAGAATATGGTCTTCTATCTGTTGCCTGGAAAGTGAGGAACCAAAGCGGTCTAAGAAAGCTGGAAAACTTTCTCGCTCTTTCTGTGTAGGGCCCTGGGACATAAACATGGAGGCTACATTTAGGAGTATGAAGGGTTTCCAAACTAGGAAGCTAACAGAAACTCTGAAGCACAAGATGACCTCCTAAAAATGTAGGTTTTATTTTTGTTTTGAATTCTTCATTTTGCTATTCCTCTCTTTTACTTTAAAAAAACAGAGATGGGAGTGATGTTGTCAAGTTCAGAGGTCTAAGAGTCACCCATCCATTGGGTGGATTGCCAACTGACAAAGAAGAATTTGTAGACTGCATAGGCCTTGGTCTGGGGTGGAGTTTGCTCTGATCCACCTGAAAAATTTTAAAACCTGAATCTAGTCAGCTTTGACTACAGCATAAAAACATACTGGTTTGTTTTTTAAGCCACAATGTTGAAATATAACTTTTAGATTATTACAACCCATAAAAGATAAGCATACATGTATTAGGCTTCTAAGTCTATTACTGAAAATTATGCAAATAATGGAACAAAAGGACTGTTCTAAATAGTTTTTTTAGTTATAACTGTGAATTTGCCATGTGGCTATTACCATGTGGTATAAATTATATTAATGTAATTAAACTTAAATCAATTGTATTTATGTTTGCCTTTCATTTATATGTAGTATATAAATCATCTTTCTAAAATGTGTTGCCAAACTTTATTTGCCATCATTGATTTGGCAAAATATTCTTAAAATCATTGTGATTTTTCACAAGTATAAATTAAGTACCTCATATATTCAAGTGTAAATGGAATCCTGTTTTCTATCAACCATTTGCTACAGACCCTTGGGTTAAGTGCTTCAAAGTTTTATACATTTTTTCTAGAGAAAAAAAGAGTTTCGGTGGAATCAGTTTTGAATTTCTATACTCTATGATGGGAACATTTCTCAAGTTCCATTTTAAAAATTACTTACTTTGAAGAATTGTTAGCATGTAATTTAAATAGAAATTATTTTTTCAAAGTTGAATTTTATTTTTTTAATGAATCTTGACAGAGAATGAGTAGGCCTATGTTAACTTTTCAGTATCAAACAGGACATTTAGTTTCCTTTCAAAGAATGGACAAGGATTAAATTTCATGGTAATATGATAGACAATAAGAAAATGCTTCAATGTGGGGTGGGGAAAAGGATAGTTAAAGTTCAGTATTGAACCCTTAAACACAAACACTTACTTGTATTTTCCTTTAGCACTTCAGTTGTTCATATACCTGCATCTGTGGAAAGTGACATAAAATCTTGGTTGGGTTACATTTTATTGTATTTATTAGGTTCACTTCTCTGGATGAGTTCAACAGAAATAAAAAGTCATCTCTTTAGAAGCCAAACTGTGATGGTCTGCCTGTTCCTTTTGGCATCTGGAATGAGACCGCCTGACTCTCTGGCAGCTCCCCTTGGTTGTTAGATTGTTGAAACGGCCCGCTGATGGTCCTATTGAGCGTTCCAGGCTGTGAAATCATCATGTTGTTCCATCTCCAAGAATGACTCATCCTTCACTGGATTCCTGTACAGAATTTAACAACTTGCTGTGTCCCAAGTTAAGTTCTGCCAAAGTGCTCTTGTGTACATTGGTTTTATAATTTACTAAAGTACTAATTGGGTGTATAGCACTTGTGTAGTGTGTTGATGTAATCGCTGCTTTGACCATTGTTTTGAAAGTATGAATTAGAGTGACTGTAAGCATACTAAAATCATATCACAGTGTTTAAAACATTTAAATAAAGTACATGCATTAAACACTTTCAAAATCCAACTGTGTTTGTTTGGCATCCACATCTCCAATATTTGTTATGTGGCCCTGTGAACACTGATATAAAGGAGTCAATGAATGACTGGAAATTTTTTAGCAGCCGAATTCTGCCTGTTTGCAAAATTAACATGAGAATCTTTGAAAATATTATATACACTTATATATTCAAATCTTTTTTATTTGATTTAAAATAAGATTTGTCTCTTGCATTTCCCTCATCCAAAATATTTGTTGGTACATCAGAAGAAAATGGCTGTGATGATTTCTACAGTATTTTGCCTGTGGTATATTTCACTGCAGCATCTCCATGTATTAAAAATGAGAAACAAATGTTCAGTGGAAATTCCACAAGTAAGCAAGTTTTAATGTCCTCATTGATTGAATAAAATGTCATGGTTGCAGTCTTTTGGCACAAGGATCTTTTCTAGAGTATCCTCTGAAGTTAACTTGGTAAACCCCATGATAGAGATCTATTTCATTTTGTTGAAACTCCTGACCAAGAACTTGTTATACTTTTAGCGATGAGGATAAAATGTTTGTTGAATCATTAATGTTTATTGAATAAGTGAATTCACTTCATTAATTAATGCATTGAATTACAGTTTCATTAATGGGGAAATGGGCATTAGCTATTTTAAATATTAAGCCATACATAGTATTTAATGGTGAAGGAATAGTATTTAACTACTTTCGTGTTTCCTTAGCCTGTGTCAGTTTTGCCTTGTAAAGGATGTTCGTATAAGTATGGTACAGAATTTTGTTCTGAACAAAACCTAGGGAGCAGTGCTGCATGGATGACTATAACCTTTCTTCTTTAAAAGGCTGAGAAAGGGAAATGATTATTAAGGATCTCTGTGCTATTTTCTTTTGCATATATTATCTCTCTTTTTTTATTTTCATTTTTTGCTGCAATGTGGTACATGCAGGATCTTAGTTCCCTGACCAGAGATTAAACCTGCACCCCTGCAGTGAAAGTGCAGAATCTTAACCTCTGGACTGCCAAGGAAATCCCTCTATTACCTCATTTAATCTTTTTTTTTTTTTGGTAGGGGGTGGAGTGGGGAGAATATATGTGAACAGTACAGTGTAGGTGTTAAGAATATGATCCCTAGAGTGAGAAAGACTTGGGTTTGATCATTTAATCTTAACAACTATTCAAGGAAGACTTTCTAATTATCATTTTTATAGATGAGGAAATGAAGCCTTTAAGTAGCTAGTAACAGCAAGATCTAATCCAGACACTTTGGACTTTGGAGTCTTTCTTCTATCTTACCATACCTCCCTAATAACAAAAGCAAAACTGATTCACTGCTATCAAACATATTAACATTCACCTGCAGAAGGCTTTCTGGTGGACGTGAAAAAGTCATCAGGACATGATCCAGAAACTGAAGTGGATGAATGAACATAATAGAGACAGTAACTGAGCATTTGTCACCTAAGAGTAGGGTAGAGAACTAAATTATGTCCAAGCCAAAGGAGTATAACTGGGGAGCAAATGAGTGAATGCACAGAATAATGCTTTAAACAGTGCAGGGTCTAGATGATCACTTATGGAAGTCCAATAAGTCGGTTTACCAATGACAAGCATTTTTTGAGAACCTACTACATGTGTCTGTAAATGACACTAGGGTAGTGTCACTAGCAGGGTTAGTGGTCGATCTCCCTAGAACTTGGTCAGGAGACCAGGAAGTGAGGAAAGTGTGTTATACTGTTGGGGCCAGTATGAGGAAAGCAGGAGAGACTCCATCTAGTGTCATCCACCTTAAAGACAGGATGTGAACCGGGCCTAAACCCTGCTCAAGAGTGAGGAAACAGTTGCTAATGAAAACCAGGTCTCCTGGAGATTTCCCTTCCTACAGGTGGCAAATGGAGATTGTAGTTGCGGTCAGGCTGCCCCTGTTAGATTAACCATGGAGACATCCCCCCTTGATGTATAATCATTGTTCCCCGCCTTTAACCTTAACTGTTTGTTCTCCTAGCACCTACTTGTTGTAAAACTCAATCATATACAACAAAGAGATTGTCAACATGTAACCAGTGGGGTGTGTGTGTGTGTGTGTGTGTGCTGATTCCCCTTGGACTTGGCTGGCATAATAAACCGTACTCCAGTCTTGAGTATCCCCTGAGGTGTGTTTTGCAACTCTGGATTCCACAACATTTCCAGGATATCAGTGTTCACCCAGACAGGTGAAGCAAAAATGTTTGGAGCCAAGAGAGATCTAACCAGTGAAGTCACTGAGCCTTGTTCACAAGTCAAGGGTAGATTCTTTCAAGGACCAAGTGACTTATGCCATAGGAGGCAAGCAACCAAAGGCAGGACTGGTTACATATTTCGTGACAAATGAAAATGCTAGGCCCTTAATCAAGACAGCAAGTGCAAAGCCCTAAAACGAGTATAGTGTTTATCGTGCTAGTCGCTCAGTCATGCCCGACTCTGTGCAACCCCATGGGCTGTAGCCTTCCATGCTCCTCTGACCAAGGGATTCTCCAAGCAAGAATACTGGAGTGGGTTGCCATGCCCTCCGCCAGGTAATCTTCCCCACCCAAAGACTGAACCTAGGTCTCTCACATTGTAGGCAGATTCTTTACCATCTGAGTCACCAGCTGGGTCCTATGCAGCTGTACAGGTCGTGCCCTCGTATCTGGAGGGGAAATACTCTCAAAGCAAACGCGACAAGTTAATGCAGAGCACGGGAAAAAGTAGGGCGCCCATTCACTGCACCCTTAAGGCCTTCCAGCACTGAACAGGCACCACTGTGGTGCTTGGCCCCAGGTGGTGACTAGGGCTGCTGCCTCGCATTCCCCAACCAGGTACACCCCAAGCAGCTCTCATCCTGGCTCCACAGGCAGAGACAAGAATAGCGGTGTGGGGCGCTCTCCTCACGCTCAGGAAGGGGGCGGAGGCTGCGTCCAGACCCTGTAACCCCCGCTCCGCGCCCCTCTACCCACCGCCCCGAACCCCTGTATCCCCCGCCTGCTCCACTGGTCTGGCGGCTGCGCCCCAGGAGGGCCTGGCGGAGACCCGGACGTGTGCCAGAAAACGGTCCGAACAGCTACTTGCCCTTCCGGTCCTCCTTTCCCGCGTTCTTTCTTCTTGGGCTCCATCCATCCTAAGTCCTTTTCTCTCCTCTCCCCGCCCCGCTGTGTCTGCGCCGGATTGACTTAGAACGTCGCCTAAATACCAAAGCTGAGAGAATCGCGCGCGGAGGCGCTCTCTGGTACCGCCTCCTGCCGGCTTTCTTTGCTCTGTGCGCCCCCGGTGGGCTTGGCGGAACTGGCCTCTACACCCCGACATCCTCCTGCGACTGCCCGGGAGCCGACTGTTTGGAAAGAGGATGGGACTGTTGGCGGGATCGACTTAGAACGTCGCCTAAATACCAAAGCTGAGAGAATCGCGCGCGGAGGCGCTCTCTGGTACCGCCTCCTGCCGGCTTTCTTTGCTCTGTGCGCCCCCGGTGGGCTTGGCGGAACTGGCCTCTACACCCCGACATCCTCCTGCGACTGCCCGGGAGCCGACTGTTTGGAAAGAGGATGGGACTGTTGGCGGCGGGGAGGAGCTCATCTGCCCGGGAAAATATCTAGAGAAGAGAGCGGGATGAGAGCTATCCCCCTGGCAGTGTCCCCGCAACCAGGGAGATCGTGTAGTCCCTCGGTCCTGGAGGTAGGTTCTGGGCAGCAAACACAGCAACTGCTATGTGTTAACTCCTCTTTGCAGATAATACTGAAGAGATGGAGGGACTTGTCTGAAGTTTAAAACCTCAGACAAATCCTCATCCCCAGGAACTGCCCTGTTCCTTGCTCTTGCTTAAATGGTGGGCCTGAGTGGCTGTGTGTGTCCCAGCTGACACATTTTTGCTGTTTGGATGGCAGGATCCTGAAGAGAGCCGTTCCTTAGCTAGTAAGCGACCAAAGTCAATACTAAAGGAAGGATCAGCTCTCTAGCTGTTTAATGGGAGGAGCTGGTTTTGAGAGATTGTGTCAGCTGGCATGGCCATTTCTAGATAATATACACAGTTTTGACTCTGGAGAGAGGAGATACTTCCCCAGAGAGCGACAGACAAATGCCTTCACCCTGTATATGTGTATGTGTGTGTGTGTGTGCGCGCGCGCACGTGTGTCCTCAGTTGTCTCTGACTCTACCACCCCATGGATTGTAGCCTGCCAGGCTTCTCTGTCCATGGAATTTTCCAGGCAAGAATACTGGAATGGGTTGCCATTTCCTTCTCCAGGAGATCTTCCAACCTAGGGATAGAACCCTCATCTCCTGTGTCTCCTGCACTGGCAGGTGGATTCTTTACCACTGCACCACCTGGGAAGCCCGCCTCCACCCTACCAGAGTCTCAGTTCCAACCCATGGCTAGTTTGATAGGACTTCTGTACAGGCCTAAACTCCTGCAGATAACAAAATACAAAAAGTTACTGCCTGAGGGTGTAGCTAGGGATTCAAACAAAGCCCTATTATTGCAAATTTTTCCACAACAGAAGTCAGGTAAGGTTAATAAGTACTTAAATATTAAAAATTAGGTAGAAAAAAATTTCAGAAGGAACTGAGAATGCTTCAGTTGTTCATTGAAAGCCAGGAGGAATAGAATAATCGGAAAATGTGTCAGGCTCCCTCTGTCCATTCTCCACATGCTGATCACCACACACTCATGTTTGCATTCTTTCGATCTCACCTCCCAGATAATTTAAAACACTTCAGCATTGCATTAAAATAAAAAGCCCTTCCTTCCTGGTCTATTCCCTGCCTCTACTCCCTTGTCATTTTTTTCTAACTTTCCTTCTTAAACTTTACCCCAGCCTATGTACATTTTTCTCTCTCCCTGTAACACAACCCCACTTCTTTCCCAGGTAAACTTCGAGTTCAGATGTCATTTCCCATGGGATGTTTTATTCTGCCATTCCTTCAGTCTAAATGTCCCTTCCATTTAGTCCTATGCCATCCAATATTTACTTCTATTCTAACACCTATTACCCTATATCAGAACTCTTTGTTTCCTTCCCTTTCTTCACCATTAGGCTGAATTCTCTGAGGGTAGGGGCTAGGGACTAGGTCTCTTTCCTAAATAATCCTAACAGCACAGTAGGCATTTGGTAAAGTTTGGAATGCATGAATGACATACTTAAAATAGAGAAGTTATTATCTCATTCCTGAACCTTATCTTAGTGCTTGAGTGTACACCCTTCCAAAATGATGAATCATGGAAGGAATAAAAATGCACTGTGTTACTAAGAGAAATGAAGCCTTCAGATTTCTAAAATTACAACCAAAGTGGGCAGGTGGGCCCAGCACCATTGTATGAAGATCTTATTCAGTCAGTTCTAGCAAGCTAGGATGGCACAGCCGAGAAAGTATGACAGTGGTACTTGAAGTAAGAAACAATGATAATGTAAGAATATCCAAGTCTAAGGGGTTTTGTAGGTCCTGCCAAGAATGTCTTTACACTGTGATAGTTCCCTGATGCTAAACATAGGAACTAAAGAGCCTCTTGATGAGGGTGAAAGAGAAGAGTGAAAAAGCTGGCCTAAAACTCAACATTCAGAAAACTAAGATCAAAAACAAACCAACAAAGATCTTAGAATCCGGTTCCATCACTTCATGGCAGATTGATGGGGAAAAAGTGGAAACAGCGGCAGATTTTATTTTCTTGGGCTCCAAAATCACTGCAAACGACGACTGCAGTCACGAAATTAAAAGACACTTGCTCCTTGGAAGGAAAGCAACGGCAAATCTAGACAGCATATTCAAAGGCAGAAACATCACTTTGATGGGGTAAGAGGAGAAGGGAGTGGCAGAGGATGAGATGGCTGGATGACATCGCTAACTCAATGGAGATGAGTTTGAGCAGACTCCGGGAGATAATGAAGGACAGAGAAGCCTGAAGTGCTGCAGTTAATGGGTCACAGAGTCAGACATGACTTAGCGACTGAATAACAACAAAACATAATGAGAAGCTTGTCTACTGCCAAAGCCTAAAACCAAGTTCATTGGAGAGAATCCCCGCCTCAAGGTTTCAATTTGGAAAGTCAGAGAATAGTAGAATTGGGTTTTCTAATAGTAAACCTTTTGTTTTCAAGGTCACACAGTTTATTAGGCGTTAATCTAGAAAATGTTCCAAGCTGTACCCCATGGGGCTTCCCCAGTGGCTCAGCGGGTAAAGAATCCTCCTGCAATGCAGGAGACACAAGAGAGCGGGGTTCGATCCCAGGGTTGGGAAGATCCCCTGGAGGAGGGCATGGCAACTCACTCCAGTATTCTTGCCTGGAGAATCCCATGGACAGAGGATCTTGGCGGGCTACGGTCCATATGGTCCCAAAAGAGTCAGACATGACTGAAGTGACTGAGCATATACCCCATAGGTCACTGTGCAGTTTTTGAGGACAGGGCCTAGGTGGTTTTACTCAGTCATGCACACACAGAGCACCTGTCACAATCCTGCCACAGTGGGCACTCGGCTTGCTGAATGAAGGGAGAAATGAATAAATGTGTTCTACCATAGAGGTGTAGATGAGAGGGAAAGGCACTGTCATTTCTACAAAGATGGAAAGCTTTAGAATCTGGGGGAAAATAAATATTTGCTTTGAAAATAAACTTATCAAAGTAAAGGCAAAAAGCTCTTTTAGATGTCACAAAGATCTATGTTAAGTTGCTGAATCAGTTGTTACTATTTCAGAGGATGATGGAAACTTATCTTCTGAAATGTTGGCTTGTCTGCGTAAGAGGGGTCAAAGCAAAATGGTCCAGTCTGGAGTTTCCTGAATCCTGGCCTCCTTACCTGAAAAACTGAGCAAGTTATTTGGCCCAGTTATTTAACAGATGACTCAGTTTTGTCATTTGTAAAATGGGGATGATTATACCACATGGGTTGTTGAGAGACATTAAATAGTTAATACACAATGTATGAAGTAATTTGTATTCCATTTTCTGCCACTATTTCCTATTTCTCTAGGTGTCATTTTGCCTTTTACTGTGGCATAAAGCATCTCTGTTTTTTCTCCATCTGCTTCTGTGCTTTTTTCCCTCTCACTACCTTTCTGCTTTTTTCTTTTTTTTATTATCTCTCTCCCTAAACAAATTCTTCTTATTCTTTTTTTTTTTTTTGCCCTATGTGGAATGTTAGTTCCCTGACCAGGGATGCATTCCTCTCCCTATACAGATGAAGCACGGGGTCTTAACCACCAGATGGCCAGGAAAGTGCCAATTTCTTCTTAACATTCTCATAGTTTTTCCTCACTCACCTAGAAAATGAATGATGGCTATGAACTTCAGTAAACTTACAGAATAAGAAAGTTAATAATGACTATTAAAACACTATTTTCTTTTCCCCAAACTAATTTCTCATCTCTGCTATGTTTGTGCATACTTTCTTTGTATTTGAAAATCAGTGAATACGTTCATGCTAATTTAGCTCTGATTTTCTTCACTTAATATAACTTTATACTGAAAGGGTCAGGATATGTCCTTCCCCAAAATGCCCCTTTGGCATGAGGATTCATTTGAGCTGAATGCAATTAAGAATCAACAGATGCAGAAAGAAGCCTTCTCAGCATTTCCCTTATCTGATTAAAAAGCAGAAACTTCTGAGAAATGAGGCTGTCATAAATTCCTTCAGGATGGGCTTCTTCCTAGAAGAGAGATAAAAGTAAATATACTGTAAATTTCTCTGGGAGTTTCATGGCCATGAAGACAGAAAAGACCACTTGCAGTTTTACAAACAAATTTTATATCAAACTTTGTCTTCAGTTTATTCTCCTAAAAATCCATTTGTCTTTCCTACAGAAACTTACTTGTTCTTTCCATAGAAGATTTTTCTGCATTTCCCTCCTTCCCCTACTAAGTTAGGTACATAAGCTTCTATCTTTAACCAGTTAGCTACTAGCTACTTCCTTTTTTTCTCCTTTTGTCTTTTGTCAGCTTAATTCAGAGGTCCCCAGGGACTAAACCTAAGAGGGCAGAGCAAACATTTTTCCTCCCATATGCCATGATCAGTTTAGACTGTACACTTATTAATTTTTATGACTATGGTTCATATACCACAGATTGTCACATTCCCCTCTCGTGGTGCACATTGATTGATTCTGATTTTTTACTCCTTAAATATATCCTTTCTTTATGACACTTTCCCTTGCCTTCTCTACTTCATAGATATATACAAACATACACATGTATAATTATGTAAATATATAAAATTTGCTGCATTTGTTGTCTAAATCTTCAATCTTTGAGTCATCAGGCAGTGCTTCCCTCTTGAGAGTCTCTCTTTATGAGGTGATCAAGACACCAGTCATAAACTATTGTACTGAGATTTCTTAAACTCTAAATTATTTATTAACGACCATACAAACATGGGAGGCAATAAAGAGAGGTGGGATTGGTTGGTACAGTAAAAATGATTGCTTTGATTTGGGTTTCCCTCTTCTCTCCTAGAGCTTCTTGTGCTTCCAGTTCAGTACATAAATAACATGTATGAAGAGTTTGCAAGAAAAATCTGTCAGGATTACTGCTTTTCTGCTGTGGTGTTTCGCTTTTAAAATTTAAAATTTTAAAAGCACCATGGAAGCAGATTTGGTGTTTCAAAGTTCTGTCACAAGAGTGATTTTAAGTAATGTTCATAGCCTCTGTTTATATTATCATATGGTTTATAATTATGATTATAAGTCTTGGTTAAATGATTACCATGTGAACAGCACCATACTATGGGACTCCTAAGAAGTGGCCTTTAACTCTGGAGGAGCTTATAATTGGCAAAGTGAGAAACACAAACTATGAGGTCTGAGGTACTTGTACATGGTCATTGAGAGTCTTGATAATAAAAGTATGCAGCAGATTGGTGATAGAAGCAAGGTCTGATGCTGTAAAGAGCAATATTGCATAGGAACCTGGAATGTTAGGCCCATGCATCAAGGCAAATTGGAAGTGGTCAAACAGGAGATGGCAAGAGTGAATGTCGACATTCTAGGAATCAGCGAACTAAGATGGACTGGAATGGGTGCATTTAAGTCAGATGACCATTATATCTACTACTGTGGGCAGGAATCCCTTAGAAGAAATGGAGTAGCCATCATGATCAACAAAAGAGTCTGAAATTCAGTACTTGGATGCCATCTGAAAAATGACAGAATGATCTCTGTTCGTTTCCAAGGCAAACCATTCAATATCACGGTAATCCAAGTCCATGCCCTGACCAGTAACACTGAAGAAGCTGAAGTTGGACGGTTCTATGAAGACCTACAAGACCTTTTAGAACTAACACCCAAAAAAAGATGTCCTTTTCATTATAGGGGACTGGAATGCAAAAGTAGGAAGTCAGGAAACACCTAGCGTAACAGGCAAATTTGGCCTTGGAGTACAGAATGAAGCAGGGCAAAGGCTAATAGAGTTTTGTCAAGAGAACGCCCTGGTCATAGCAAACACCCTCTTCCAACCACACAAGAGAAGACTCTACACATGAACATCACCAGATGGTCAACACTGAAATAAGATTGATTATATTCTTTGCAGCCAAAGATGGAGAAGCTCTATACAGTCAGCAAAAACAAGACCGGGAGCGGACTGTGGCTCAGACCATGAACTCCTTGTTGCCAACTTCAGACTTAAATTGAAGGAAGTAGGGAAAACCACTAGA
Organism: Giraffa tippelskirchi; assembly: GCF_054371585.1. NCBI lineage: Eukaryota > Metazoa > Chordata > Mammalia > Artiodactyla > Giraffidae > Giraffa > Giraffa tippelskirchi. Next base: position 74,341,930 of record NC_137275.1, on the reverse strand, counting down.
CCATTCAGGTATGACCTAAATCAAATCCCTTATGATTTTACAGTGGAAGTGACAAATAGATTTAAGGGACTAGATCTGATAGACAGAGTGCCTGATGAACTATGGACAGAGGTTTTGACATTGTACAGGAGACAGGAATCAAGACAATCCCCATGGAAAAGAAACACAAAAAAGCAAAATGGCTGTCTGAGGAGGCCTTACAAATAGCTGTGAAAAGAAGAGAAGTGAAAAGCAAAGGAGAAAAGGGAAGATATTCCCATCTGAATGCAGAGTTCCAAAGAATAGCAAGGAGAGATAAGAAAGCCTGCCTCAGTGATCAATGCAAAGAAATAGAGGAAAACAACAGAATGGGAAAGACTAGAGTCCTCTTCAAGAAAATTAGAGATACTAAGGGAACATTTCATGCAAAGATAGGCTCAATAAAGGACAGAAATGGTATGGACCTAACAGAAGCAGAAGATATTAAGAAGAGGTGGCAAAAATACACAGAAGAACTGTACAAAAGAGATCTTCATGACCCAGATAATCATGATGATGTGCTCACTCACCTAGAGCCAGACATCCTGGAAGGTGAAGTCCAGTGGGCCTTAGAAAGCATCACTATGAGCAAAGCTAATGGAGGTGATGGAATTCCAGTTGAGCTATTTCAAATCCTCAAATATGATATTGTGAAAGTGCTGCACTCAATATGCCAGCAAATTTGGAAAACTCAGCAGTGGCCACAGGACTGGAAAACGTCAGTTTTCATTCCAATCCCAAAGAAAGGCAATGCCAAAGAATGTTCAAACTACCGCACAATTGCACTCATCTCACACACTAGTAAAGTTATGCTCAAAATTCTCCAAGCCAGGCTTCAGCAATAAGTGAATGGTGAACTTCCAGATGTTCAAGCTGGTTTTAGAAAAGTCAGAGGAACCAGAGATCAAATTGCCAACATCTGCTGGATCATCGAAAAAGCAAGAGAGTTCCAGAAAAACATCTATTTCTGCTTTATTGACTATGCCAAAGCCTTTGACTGTGTGGATCACAATAATCTGTGGAACATTCTGAAAGAGATAGGAATACCAGACCATCTGACCTGTCTCTTGAGAAACCTGTACGCAGGTCAGGAAGCAACAGTTAGAACTGGACATGGAACAACAGACTGGTTCCAAATAGGAAAAGGAGTATGTCAAGGCTGTATATTGTCACCCTGCTTATTTAACTTATATGCATAGTACATCATGAGAAACACTGGGCTGGAGGAAGCACAAGCTGGAATCAAGATTGCTGGGAGAAATATCAATAACCTCAGATATGCAGATGACACCACCCTTATGGCAGAAGATGAAGAAGAACTAAAGAGCCTCTTGATGAAAGTGAAAGAGGAGAGTGAAAAAGTTGGCTTAAAGGTCAACATCAGAAAACTAAGATCATGGCATCTGGTCCCATCACTTCATGGCAAATAGATGGGGAAACAGTGTAAACAGTATCAGACTTTAATTTTTTGGGCTCCAAAATCACTACTGATGGTGCTTGCAGCCATGAAATTAAAAGATGCTTCCTCCTTGGAAGGAAGGTTATGACCAACCTAGATAGCATATTTAAAAGCAGAGATATTACTTTGCCAACAAAGGTCTGTCTAGTCAAAGCTTTCGTTTTTCCAGTGGTCATGTATGGATGTGAGAGTTGGACGGTGAAGAAAGCTGAGCACCGAAGAATTGATGCTTTTGAACTGTGGTGTTGGAGAAGACTCTTGAGAGTCCCTTGGACTGCAAGAAGATCCAACCATTCCATCCTAAAGGAGATCAGTCCTGGGTGTTCATTGGAAGGACTGATGTTGAAGCTGAAACTCCAATACTTTGGCCACCTCATGCGAAGAGTTGACTCATTGGAAAAGACCCTAATGCTGGGAAGGATTGGGGGCAGGAGGAGAAGAGGGGGACGACAGAGGAAGAGATGGCATCACCGACTCGATGGAGATGGGTTTGGGTATACTCCGGGAGTTGGTGTTGGACAGGGAGGCCTGGCGTGCTGTGATTCATGGGGTTGCAAAGAGTCGGACACGACTGAGCTACTGAACTGAACTGATAAACAATACTAGGTCTTGTGTTTGCTTCTAAACCTTAAAGAAAATTTGGAGCAACTTTTCCATACCCTGGAACATAGGAATGGATCATCATAAATTTGCATGGATACATTCTGGAGAATTCTGAAGACTCCATCATAAACCAATACAGGTTGGAAAACAAAACAAGTTTGGCATAATATCAAAGGTCCTTCCACCATTTTCAAATAACTGACCTAAGCACTGCTGTCTGTTACAGCCTCTTAGAGCACTGAGGAATGGTTAAAGTCAGGGGAAAAACAAAACTGGCAAAATATTTGCCTGGGGGCCATCTTGCCAACCTCCCCACCTTGATAATTTGGATTAGCTTCCTCCCTACTCCGTGCCATGGATTCTGATTTTAAAAAAGTCTTCTCTAACTGAAGGACTTCATTGTTCTTTGAGTTAGAGGATGAAGCTGGCTGTTTGAAACCTTTCTCACTTTCCCTTTTCGAAAGTGTTCAATATCTACTCAAACAAAATTGGGAATTAAACTGTGTGTACATTTAAGGGATATACATATTTTTGAAAGATAAAAGAGGCCTCCAAGAATTAGATATGATTTTTGCTACTACTCTTCACTTGGATGCAATGCTTCCTTTATAAGAAATAAGGGATCGTCACTGGTTCTTTGCCTTTGTAAAGCAATAGCTGGGGATTTCACAGAAGTTCCTAGGAATGATTAGCTTATTCCCAGTTGCTTGGAAAATAGGTGATCTGGGACAAGATAATATGCATTGTTAGACAGTGTGCCCAAGTCAATTGAAGGGGTTCCATTCAAAACGCTGCCTACCCATATATTTTATCTTATTTAATAACTTTAAACCAAAGGTGTTCAAATCTTACTTCACAGAACCCAGTGAATCCTTAAACATTTTGTTCTGACTTTGTGTTTGTGAGACTGGTGGATATCTTTGATTTTAAAAATACACAAATATATTTTTGTGACAATTTGTGAATTGAATAATATATTTTATCAAGTTCCTACTGGTATACTAGGTACAATCCTAGGGACTAAGGCTTTATCAATGAACAAAGCAAATAAAAATCCATACCCTCATAGAGCTTATATTCTAATGGATTCAGAAATACAGATATAATAAGTAAGGAAATTACATGATATGTTAGAAGGTAATAAGTGCCATTAACAAAAATAAGATATGGCAGATCAAGAATGCTAGTAGGAGGAACTGCAATTTTATTTGGTCAGGGTAGCTCATGAGAAGTTACCACTTGAGGAAAAACCTGAAGGAAGTGACAGAATGAGCTAAATAGATGACTAGGGGAAGGACTGCCCAGAGCAGCTAGGGCACTGGCCAGGAAGTGGGTTAGTGTGTGTATATTTGAGCTATAACAGAGAGATATGTCTCGCTATATTACAATTAGTAAAGGGGAACGTGAAGTCAGAGTAGGGGTGGAAGATACATATTGTAAAGGTGTTTGGCTTTTACTCTTAAGAAAAATAGGAAAATAGATGAATACATGGTAGGGAGTATTTAAACAATAGAGATATGTATTTTCGAAAGAGTATCCCCACTTCCTAATCCTGTACTTCCCAGACATTGCTGCCATTTGGGATCATATCTTTCTAAAGGTTTTTCTCCATGATTACATGCATAGATGGGTACAAATAGAAATACACAATTTTGTTTCGTGAGGGTATGTGTGTGTGTGTCTGTCTACATGTATGCATTTTAACATTAAAAAAAAAAGGTCACTCAGTTGTGTCTGACTCTTTGCAACCCCATGGAATTCCATAGTCCATGGAATTCTCTAGGCCAGAATACTGAAGGGGGTAGCCATTCCCTTCTCCAGGGGATCTTCCCAACCCAGGAACTGAACCCAGGTCTCCCACATTGCAGGCAGATTCTTTACCAGCTGAGCTGCCAGGGAAGCCCAGTGAACTTATATTCACTGGGGAGGTAGGAGACAGTGGACCCCCGGGTGGGACAGTTTCTCAGGTGGTGCAGTGGTAAAGAACCCACCTGCAGTGCAGGAGATGCAGGACATGTGGGTTCAATCCCTGGGTCAGGAAGATCTCCTGGAGAAGGAAATGGCAAATTCCAGTATTCTTGCCTAGGAAAGCCCATGGAAAGAGGAGCCTGGCAGGCTATAGTCCATGAGGTCAGAAAGAGTTAGCCACAACTGAGTGAGCACACACACATGGCTGGATGTCGGGTGTTTGTCAAGCAGAGTAAAATTCAAGCTTTGTTCTCACCCAGACACTCCAAGGACAAAGCTAGTGGCAAAAGCTGAGCTCTGCTAAAGTAAAGAGATAAGGTGCCCACTCCTGAGGTCAAGAAGGACTTCTCTGTCTACACATGCACAGGAAGGCTTCTTGGAGGTCTAAAAAGGGAGGGGTCCCCGCCCCATAAGTGTGGACATGCATCCATAGGCCTCTGCAGTGGGATCTATCTTAGAAAAATATTGTGCTTCCCAAGGACCCTCTTGGAGAGGGTCCTAGAACCAATCAGATGTGAAGAAAGAAGCAAGATGATTGGTCAAATATATACAAAGACCCAGAAGGACTGTCCTATATAAGGGATTTAAATCACCTTCTTACTGTGCTCCTCCTCACTCAGGATGCCTGCACACCCCTCCGGGTGTGTATCTCTGCCTAGTTTCTGATTTACTGCACTCCTCCTGAGAGCGGATGCCACACTCTTTCTCTCTAGATATGTATCTCTGCCCTGCTTTTGACATAAATTAACAAACAGTTTTTCAGTGTGCTCTCTCATACATTGTGTTGTATCTCTAATAATAAACTTTGTACGTGTTTTTACAGCTTTTGCCTTCTTGAAACATTCTTGCTTTCAAATCAGGGAAAACCAAAGGGCCATTTTGCTTCTAGCCTCCAGCCCCTGGCAGTCTAGTGGCTAGGATTCCTAATTTTCATCCAGGTTACTCAGGTTCAGTTCTTGGGCAGAGAACTAAGATTTCTTTTCAGGACCACTCACTGCTCTTCCTCCAAGGTCAATATTACTTGTGTTAATTAGCAGCTTGTTTTTTTATAATTGACGTGTCTTGGAGACCTTTCTTTGTTGTGATAGTACACATATTTCTATTTCATTCCTTTTTAACTATTACATAATATTCTGTTGTACACATATGCTACATTTTGTTTAACCATACCTTTATTGGTAAATGTGTGTGTGTGTGTGTGTATGCGCTCAGTTGCTTGGTCATGTCTGACTCTTCGTGACCTCATGGTCTGTGGCTCACCAGGCTCCTCTGTCCATGGCATTTTCCCAGCAAAAATTCTGAAATATTTAAGTTCTAATTTCCCTCGTTCCTTCTTTCCTTTCCATGTTGAATTACTATTGTCTTAATCTTACATTTAATAACATAAAATTAGTGTTGCATGAAACACGGGAGGAAACTTAAAAATTAAATTTGTGTTACCTTCTCTCTCAAAAAAGCCGTGTTTCCTAAATTAGAATCATTTAGACTTACCTTAATGGAAACAAAGGCTTCATTTACTTCTTCAGCAAGGACTTATGTAATGTATATTGTTCTGGAATAGATGGCAATTATGAGAGTTTGAGCCCAATTATTCTGAGCTTTGCCTCCCTGGTGGCTCAGGTGGTAAAGAATCCACCTACAATGTGGGAGACCCAGGTTCGATCCCTGGGTCAGGAAGATCCCCTGGAGAAGGGAATGGCAACCCACTGCAGTATCCTTGCCTAGGATATCCCATGGACAGAGGAGCCTGACAGGCTACAGTCCATGGGGTCGCAAAGAGTCGGACACAACTGAGCGACTAACACTTTGACACTTCGACTTGCTGTGAGTTCACTCAGTCACCTTAGCTAAGTCGACCATGGGTCTTTATCAGTAGGGAGTGAGGATCCATTATCCACAATCTGCATCTTCTTTGCTGGGCACTCTTTTTATTAACTACTTATGTGCAGCCTGCACCAGTATGATATTTAGCCAACTCTGTTGTTAGCTCATGTTGTGTAAGTCTCGATTACCCAGCCTTGATGTCAGCACCTGAAGGACAGGACCATATCTTACATTCATTCCCATGATGTTGAACTGATCTCTAGAATCATGGTTATTTAGTTTTAACATATGTTTTAATTATCCTTAAAATTATACTTACCAAGTAAGTTTTAATTGATTCAGAACAAATCTTGGGATAACATTTCTTCCATCTCTTTGGATGTGTTGGCATTTCTTTTAAGTTTATCGTGTCGCACTGGTCTGTTTTTTACCCCCAGACTTTGCTTATATACAGACAATTCCACTTGTTAGCATAATACACACATGCAGGATACAGGTACCTCTGCTTTGTCCATACTTAGGAAAAGTGTGAAAGTGTTAGGTGCTCAGCCGTGTCTGACTCTTTGCAAAACCATGGGCTGTAGCCCACCAGGCTCCTGTGTCCAGGGAATTCTCCAGGGAATGGGTTGCCATTCCCTTCTCCAGGAGATCTTCCCGACCCAGGAATTGAACCCAGGTCTTTTGCATTGCAGGCAGATTCTTTACCATCTGAGCCACCAGGGAAGCCCATGTTTACATCACAGCAAAAGGGTCAACTGTGCAATAACTAGAAAATTACCACATAGAATCACCATAATATCATATAAATAATTTTTCACATTTATGTTTATGATAAAGAATAGGATGAGAGTTGAATCCTCTCTGGTATGCAGTGGGTGTCAGTAAATGCTAGTTCCTTTCCTCTCCCTTCAACAGGAAATAATTAGCCTTATTTAAAAGGGAGAACACAGATAGAAGTTCAAATATATCCATATATGACAGAAATTTTATTCCAAGGTTTGTTCTAAACTTTTTACTTAGCTGGAATAAAGAGTAATCTCACACATATTTCACATGTGTGAAGATTTTGTGTGACTAAAATGCAAATAATTTAAAAGAGCTATCCGTGTTATTCTTGGTATTATGTATCTTCCATTGAGGGGAACTTAAAGTGCAACTACTACCACGAGGGAAGAGGGATCCCCTCATTAAAAAGGATCCTCATATTAAAGAAAAACCATGGAGGAGTTATTTCTTGATGATTAAAGTTTCTATTTGGGGTGATGACAAAGTTTCAGAAAGGGATAGTGGTGATAGTTACACAACACTGACAATGTAATTAATGCCACTATATCAAATACTTAAAAATGGCTAAAATGGCAAATTTTATGTTATATGTATTTAGCCACAATAAAAATGATAAAAAGAAATAGAATTTAACAATGTCCAGATTTCTTAAACTTTAATTTCATTTCAATAAATATTTATTGACTGCCTGACCTGTGCTTAGGTATGCACCGGAGAGAGGAAAATTAGAACTTGATTCCAAAGAGGACTTCTGGCAAGGCTGATTTAGTAATCAGCATTTCAGGTATCTCCTAATATTGTTATGTCAACTCCAAGGAAGGCATTATTGTTACTGCCAGTTTATGTTGAGAAGTCTTAGATAAAAAAAAAAAAAACTTGTCACGGCTGGTAAAGAATGGAGCCAGAAGCTCTTAGTATATATCATATTTTGTCACTTGACATGCTTCATGTTTTCAGAATATGAAATGCCTATTTAATACAGCCTTAACTTCCTATTAGACTTCTGGGTTAGGAAAGAGAACATTAGAAGGATGGCGTGTTCCAAATAAAACTCCTCTCTTCAAATCCCTCGTGGGCTTTTGCAATGAAACCTAACACTGTCTGTGCTTGGTTTCTTTCACTTCCTTTCCAAATTAGTGTTATGTTCCTGCTTGCACTCTTTTGCTAGAATACAGAGCTTGTAAAAGGAGACTGCATTATGTCAGACCTAGCAGAAGACAGGAAGTTTACACAGAGGGAAACTATTTGCTCAAATTGCTTTAGTCCTCAGTAAAGTGGCGTTAGTGTCGGAGATACTGTCGTCGGCATCCTATTGCACAAAACGAAGGATATCTCTGACACGTGAATTTTTCCTTTTCCCATCTCCTTGCCAGGAACACCAGAAAAGGATCCCAGGCTGGTTAGAAGCATTAGGTTTTCAGTTTGAATCCCAGTGATGGAGAAGGAACTGGTTAATAACCAGCTAACAGTGGAGAAAAAAAGAATTCAAGGAGATAAGAGAACTGGACATTTTCCCAAGACTAGCTTATTTGGAAAGCCTCAGTCTTTCTGGTAGTTGCGGGGGCTGATAAAGTTCCTCTCTGATACTTTCTCTTTCGTCTTGAGACCTGGCAGGAAGGGAAGCTCCTGGACTTTTAATACATGTGGCTCTTGCTTGAAGTTTCTATGAGAAGCCGACAAGAGTTGAAATCTTGGTATCCCCACTGCCTCTCTACCGAGGTTTGGGCTGTTTTCCTTTCAGCATCACAGATCATAACTGAGGTGAGTTGTCTGTTTTTGTTTTTGTTTTTCAAATGTTTGTACTGAGTGGAGAATCTTGCTTCTTTTTCGGTATGTGCTTTAACGAGTGTGTCATTTTAAACTGGTACTTCTCAAACTTGAATGTGCATATGAACCTGGAGACCTTGTTTAAAAGCAGCAGAATTCAGTGGATCTAGGGTGGCTTGAGATTCTGCATTTCTGAGAAGTGCCCAGATGACCTCAGTGCTGCTGGCCCATGAAACAGAGTAGTAACGGCTTAAAACCTTCTAGGTTTATTGCTTTGTGGGGCAAAGGGTTAGGAGATGTTGGCAGAATAAAGGTGTTTGGCTGAGCACATTATTTGTGTAGAGCGCCTGGAAGGAAAATCAGACACTGTCAGTGCCCATATTGACCTGCTTTGATGGACTAGCTCAGAGTTTTGGGGGTTGTGTTAAATAGTTCCTAGATGCGGTAAGCCATGTCACCCCAAGTGAGAGAGAATGTTGGCCTGTTCCTTAGATTGCATGGACCACTTTGAGCAGAGCCAGAAATATTTTTGCAGTTTGGGGAATAGTATTCATATCATGCCTTAACTGGGATAACTAGTGGTCACTTGAATATTTCAGCTTAGATTGAAAATTAAGCATCTAGAAAAATAACTGATGTCTTCCTCATCCCATTTGGAGGTTAAGGTTGTGAGGTATATGAATCTATGATATGATTTAAAGTCAATTTGAGTAAGGAATATAATGAATATGTTTTATCATCTTGTGAGAGTGTTCCTCTTTAAATTTAATAGCTTCCTGCCCTAAATGGTACATATTTATCTGAAAGTTGCTTTTAATCCAAAAGTGCCAAGCCAAGAGGGAAAAAAATAAATAACAAGAAGTGTGCCTTGCTGAGGGTAGAAAACAGTAATGGGAGAAAAACAGGGAAAGAAAGGAAAGTGATGGCCACGGAAGTCAAGTTTGCAAAATGAATAAAAGAAACCCCAGCCTGAAAATAGGATTCCTTTTCCCACATGCTTGGGAGTTTTTCTAGAGTGGTAGCTTGTGTCTTCCTCAGGTAGAGAAATGTGCTTAAGATAGAATAGGCAAATTAAAAATTGTGTTGTTTTAAAGTACATGCTGAAATGATCTGTCATCGAGTCAAGGATAGTCAGTGGAATCAAAGGTCAGTGGCATGAACAGACCTGGTGAGGCCCAGTATGAATCCATTTAAACCATCTCAGACAGAGGGGAATTGCTTCTGTTTGAAATAAGCTTCAAATAACTTTCCTTTCTATTATGGAGTATAACAGAGGTGTTACATAAAAGTTTAACAACCTATATGGCACAAACACTGACCAATCAGAACAGTAGCTATGGTAAATAGCCCATATAATGGCAAACCACTTGTAGGCAGTAAGAAGTACATGGGGTTGAACATCAGCCTAAGCTAGGTTTTCATGAGCTTTTATTGGGGGGAGAAATTGTAAAGCTACAAATGAGTTCAGAGACATATAACCTATAACATATATTCAGAGTTCAGAGACATATATTCCTACTAGCATCTGTCAGCACTTTAGCCCCATTCTCTCCGGTGAGGCCACTTCCCTGTCTTTCCAAGCCCAGAGCAACCTTTCATTCTGGCTGTGTATCTCCTGCAACCTTCACTAAAGAAAGTAGTGTTCTCTTAAGTCATTGTAGGTGACTCAAAAGTCCTATCCATTCCCCAAGTAGAGGGAAAATGCCTATACTCTTTTATAAAGAGATACTGCAGAAAATGAAATGATCAACACGCTATCCTCCCATACAAAGCATTGTCACATACTTTACCTTGCTTGAGTTTTCACAACTGTCATGGGGATATGTCATGTCAAGGGGATTTTTGTTTTTACCTGTCATGGGGGAAAATGAAGCCCTTGTTAAGCAATTTGTGAGGAGGCACACAGCTGGTTAGTGGGTGTATTGAAATTAAACTTACTTGTTTGCTCTAAGTTCAGATTTATCCTGTACTTTTGTTCATCTTCCCAAGCATCCTCTCAAGACCTATGACAGCCCTTATTGTTCTCTACTAGAGTTTGTTTGCTTTCCCTGTCAAAATTTGAAACCTTTGTGCATTAAAAAGAATCCTGTTTCTACTTGTTTTGTCAAAACTTTTAGTGTGTTTGTCACAACCTTTGTATCCATTAAAACCTTTAGTCCCCTGGGGTAAACATTTTAGAGGAGGGCCTCTAAATTTTATTTTGACTGAAAATTACCTGGGGAGTTTGCTAAAACTCAGATTTCTGGGTCCTAACTTGAGAGATCTGATTCAGTAGGTCAAGGACCAGGCCTAAGAATTCACATGCCTAATAGCTGCCAGGTGATTTTGATGCTACCATCCAGAGACCATGCTTTTAGACTACAGGCAGAGCTTTAGTCAGTATCTTAAAATAACATATTTATGATTTAGATTCCACATACGTGATATCATATGGTGTTTGTCTTTCTCTTTCTGACTTATTTCACTTAGTATAATAATCTCTAGGTTCATCTATGTAGCTGCAAATGACATTATTTCATTCTTTATTATGGTTGAGTAGTAGCCCCTTGTATATATGTACCACATCTTTATGTCTTCATCTGGACATTTAGGTTGTTTCCATGTCTTGGCTATTGCACATGTTTCTTTTTGGATTATAGTTTGTCTGGATATATGCCTAAGAGTGTCCAACTCTTTGTGACCCCATGAACTGTAGCCTGCCAGGATCTGCTCTCTATGGGATTTCCCAGACAAGAATACTGGAGTGGGTTACCATTTCCTTCTCCAGCAGATCTTCCTGACCCAGGGATCGAACCCTCACCTCTTACGTCTCTTGCATTGGCAAGCAGGTTCTTTCCCACTAGCGCCACCTGGGAAGCCCCAGTGGTGGGGGCTGTCAAAAAACATCAGATGATCAAGAGGCTATATTAGTAAATGTCAGGAAACCTCCTTCTCCAGGTATCCCATCAATGGGTCCATATACAAAGTAGCCATGGCAGCATAGAAGAAAGTGTGAGCTAATAATGAGGTTTTCACTTCCCTAAGTGGCTGCTGTTGTTGTTGTTCAGTTGCTAAGTTGTGTCCGTCTTTTTATGACCCCATGGACTGTAGCCCACCAGGCTTCTCTGTCCATGGGATTTTCCAGGCAAGAATACTGGAGTGGGTAGCCATTCCCTTCTCTAGGGATCTTCCCAACCTAGGGATCAAACCCAGTTCTTCCACATCGCAGGCAGATTCTTTACTGGCTGAGCCACCAGGGAAACCCACAGCATGGGTTACATGCCTTAAACCAGCAGCCAGTAGAGTATAGAGCCAGAATGTGTGGCTGTGAGCACCACTGAGAGGAATAATTCCTCCATCCACACTGGCTGCCAAGGTGCTTCTCTCACATGCTAGACATACCCCTGCCTCCATTTCCTTTGCGTAAATGCTTTCCTCTGCTCTATTTAAAATTGCAAAACCTTCCTTTGCCTTCTAGACTACCACTTCCTTTACCACATGCCTCTCTCCAGGACTTCTCACCTCTAACATACTATACTGTATAGATTGAGTTACTGTTTATTATCTGTCTTCTTCCAAGACCAGGGTTCTGTTTCATTCACTGTTCTATCCTCAGTATCTAAGATTGTGCCTGAAACATGTCGTTGTTGGTGTTTAGTTGCTAAGTCGTATCTGATTCTTTTGTGACTCCATGGACTATAGCCTGACAGGCTCCTCTGTCCATGGGATTTTGCAGGCAAGAATACTGGAGTGGATTACCAGTTCCTTCTCCAGGGGATCTTTCTGACCAGGGATTGAACCCTTGTCTCCTGCAATGGCAGGCAAATTCTTACCACTGAGCCAACTGGGAAGCCTGTGCCTGAAACATAGAGTAGGTGCTCAATACATATTTCTAGACCAACTACATGAATACCATTAACGTTCTTGGAGAAGAGTAACCAAATGTCTCTAGTGTCTCTAGAGAAGTTCAAGGTAGGCAGAGATCAGCATGCTGGAAAAATCACCCATGTGTATACTGAATTCACTGAGAGTTAAGATAGAAATACTGTTAGAGAGAGCAATAGTGTCTCAGTTACTGATAAATGGGAAAAGAGGTCAGAGTCCAAAGATAGCAGCAGCCATGGAAAGTAGCCAGTGATAAAGTCTGGTGACGTAAAACTCAAAGCTGAGATTTTGGAGAAGTGAGTAGCATCCACTCTGGGATGTTCACATTTTGCAGTGGTTTCTTCTCTCAAAATAAGCAAGATCAGAATGTGAAATTCCACATCGTAACCTCAAGGAAAGCACTTTTGCTTCTGTAATGACTTTTTATGCTTTAATCACAAGAGGGCACCAGAGTCTAGCAAAAGATCACTTTTTTTTTCTTCATCTAAAGCTGTGTGAGTGCTCTGTTGCTCAGTCTTGTCAGACACTTTGCAACCGCATGGACTGTAGCCCGCCAGGCTCCTGTCCATGGGGATTCTCCAGGCAAGAATACTGGAGTGGGCTGCCATTTCCTACTCCAGGGGATCTTCCCGATCCAGGGATAGAACCTGCATCTCCTGTGTCTCCTGCATTTGCAAGCGGATTCTTTACCACTGAGCCACCTGGGAATACCCTGCCTAAAGCTTTTTGTTGTTGTTCTGTTGCTAAGTCTGACTCTTTGCAACCCCACGGACTGCAGTAGGGCAGGCTCCTCCAACCTTCACTATCTTCTGGAGTTTGCTCGATTTCACGTCCATTGAGTTGGTGACGCTAACTATCTCAACCTCTGTCGCCGCCTTCTGCTTTTGCCTTTAGTCTTTCCCAGTATCAGGGTCTTTTTTAATGAAGTTGGCTCTTCACATTAGGTGGCCTTTAATGGAGCTTTAATTTCAGCATCAGTCCTTCCAATGAATATTCATTGAAGAAGGGGTGCAATTAATAATTACTTGGAGCCATATGTGTAAACAGGGACTTTTCCTATGCAAACTGGGACATAAGCCCTGCACAATATGAGCATGACCAATTTAATTATGAGCTAGCTCTACACTAAAGGCTCTAATTCCCAAAATCACTACAAATGCTTATGACACACTAATAGATTAGAAAGAAAAGTGACCAAACTTGCTTTTATCTTGAAGCAAAGATCAAGAAAGGCTTTCCGCTGTACCCTACTTCCCTAATTATCTTTATTGCCTATCCTATTTTTCTCCTTAGTGTGATCTTAGTTTGATTATACCCTCAAGTAAGAGAATTGTTTTATCCAAAATTATCTCGATCATTTGAAAGTGGTCTGAAGTTCTCACAGTTCTTTTCTGCATATCTCCTATACTATATATTAATTATTTATATACTTGTTTTATTTATTCTTTTGAACATGACTCACATGCTGATGATGTGAAAAAGTAGGTTTTGAAAATGGCTCTTTTTTTCCCATCTAGTTTTATTGAGATATAATTGGGGAACACATGTAAACCCATGGCTGATTCATGTCAATGTATGGCAAAAACTATTACAATATTGTAAAGTAATTAGCCCCCAACTAAAATAAATAAATTTATTAAAAAAAAAAAGAGATATAATTGATATAACTTAGCACTGTATAAGTTTGAAGTATACAGCATAATGATTTGGTTTACGTACATCATGAAGTGATTATCACAATAAGTTTAGCCAGTATCCATCATCTCACTTAAGTAGAAAATTAAAAGAGTCCTGTTATTAGCATAAATTCAAAGTATGGTTGAAAGGAGACTGTGGTGAATAACAAAAGATGCTCCTATGAGTCTTATCACTCAATAAATTACAAGAGTTTTAGGGGACTTCCCTGGTGGTGGTCCAGTGGTTAAGACTCAACACTTCTAATGCAGAGAACACTGGTCAGGGAATTAAGATCCCATGCCCCATGCAGTATAGCCAAAAACTTAAAAAAGTAAAGAGTTTTAGAAGTTGTGTTGGGAACCAAGGCAAAGACCAAATATGTATTTCTTATTGTATTTCTTATGTCGCTCTTGAAGACACACTGTCAGCTCCTACTAGGCAGCCACCAGAGAATTTGAGGATGGGGGTAGTTGCCTGAGAAACCAACCATGGGATTAGAGGGTTGAACTTTCAGCCTCAACCTCCAGGAGGATAGAAGGCTGAAAGTTGGGTTAATCAGTAACTGTTGACCATTGATTTAATCCATCATGCCTACGTAACAGAACTTCCCTAAAACTCCCTAATTTAAGGGAGAGTTCAGAGAGTTTCAGGGTTGGTGTATACATCGGGGTGCTGAGAGGTGGGGGTGCAGCCAGAGACTGCACGAAACTCTATGCTGTTTCTTCCATTTTGGCCCTGTGGATTTCTTCTATTTGGCTGTTCCTGAGTTGTATCCTTTATAATAAACCAGTAAGTAAACCGTTTTCCCAATTTCTGTGAGTTGTTCTAGCAAATTATCACGCTTGAGGGGGAATTGTGGGAACACCTGATTTGTAGCTGGAAACCTGGGACTTGCAACTGGTGAACTGGGGTAGTTTTGTAGGACTGATTCTTACTCTATATTCAGTTCAGTTCAATTCAGCTGCTCAGTCTTGTCCGACTCTTTGCAACCCCATGGACTGCAGCACACAGACCTCCCTGTCCATCACCAACTCCTGGAGTTTACTCATACTCATGTCCATTTAGTCAGTGATGCCATCCAACCATCTCATCCTCTGTCGTCCCCTTCTCCTCCCACCTTCAATCTTTTCCGGCATCGGGGTCTTTTCCAATGAGTCAGTTCTTCACATCAGGTGGCCAAAATATTGGAGCTTCAGCTTCAACATCAGTCCTTCTAATGAATATTCAGGACTGATCTCCTTTAGGATGGACTGGTTGGATCTCCTTACAGTCCAAGGGACTCTTACGAGTCTCCTCCAAAACCACAGTTCAAAAGCATCAATTGTTTGGCGCTCAGCTTTCTTTATAGTCCAACTCTCACGTCCATACATGACTACTGGAAAAACCAAAGCTTTGACTAGACAGATCTTTGTTGGCAAAGTAATGTCTCTGCTTTTTAATATGCTGTCTAGGTTGGTCATAACTTTCCTTCCAAGGAGTAAGCATCTTTTAATTTCATGGCTGCAGTCACCATCTGCAGTGATTTTCGAGCCCCCCAAAATAAAGTGTATTGTTTCATCTATCTGCCATGAAGTGATGGGACTGGATGCCATGACCTTAGTTTTTTGAATGTTGAGTTTTAGGCCAACCTTTTCCACTCTCCTCTTTCACTTTCATCAAGAGGCTCTTTAGTTCTTCTTCACTTTCTGCCATAAGGGTGGTGTCATCTGCATATCTGAGGTTATTGATATTTCTCCTGGCAATCTTGATTCCAGCTTATGCTTCATCCAGCTCAGTATTTCACTTGATGAACTCTGCATATAAGTTAAATAAGCCAGGGTGACAATATACAGCCTTGACGTACACCCTTACCAATTTGGAACCAGTCTGTTGTTCCATGCCCAGTTCTAACTGCTGCTTCCTGTCCTGCATACAGATTTCCCAGGAGGCAGGTGAGGTGATCTGGTATTCCCATCTCTTTAAGAATGTTCCACAGTTTATTGTGATCCATACAGTCAAAGGCTTTAGAATAGCCAATAAAGTAGAAGTAGATGTTTTTCTGGAACTGTCTTGATTTTTCTATGATCCAACAGATGTTGACAATTTTATCTCTGGTTCCTCTGCCTTTTCTAAATCCAGCTTGAACATCTGGAACTTCTCGGTTTATGTGCTGTTGAAGCCTGGCTTGGAGAATCTTGAGCATTACTGTGCTAGTGTATAAGATGAGTGCAATTGTGTGGTAGTTTGAGCATTCTTTGGCATTGCCTTTTTTTGGGATTGGAACGAAAACTGACCTTTTCCAGTCCTGTGGCCAATGCAGAGTTTCCCAAATTTGCTGGCATCTTGAGTGCAGCACTTTCACAGCATCAGCTTTTAGGATCTGAAATAGCTCAACTGGAATTCCATCACCCTCACTAGCTTTGTTCCTAGTGATGCTTCGTAAGGCCCACTTGACTTCACACTCCAGGATGTCTGGCTCTAGGTGAGTGATCACACCATCATGATTATCTGGGTCATGAAGATCTTTTTTGTACAGTTCTTCTGTGTATTTTTGCCACCTCTTCTTAATATCTTCTGCTTCTGTTAGGTCAATACCATTACTGTCCTTTATTTAGCCTATCTTTGCATGAAATATTCCCTTGGTATCTCTGATTTTCCTGAAGAGATCTGTAGTCTTACCCATTCTATTGTTTCCCTCGATTTCTTTGCATTGACTGCTTAGGAACGCTTTCTTATCTCTCCTTGCTACTCTTTGGAACTCTGCATTCAGATGAACATATCTTTCGTTTTCTCCTTTTCCTTTCACTTCTCTTCTTTTCACAGTGATTTGTAAGGCCTTGTCAGATTACCATTTTGCCTTTTTGCATTTGTTTTTCTTGGGGATAATCTTGATCACTGCCTCCTGTACAATGTCACAAACTCTGTCCATAGTTCTTCAGGCCTTCTGTCTACCAGATCTAATCCCTTGAATCTATTCGTCATCTCCACCGTATAATCATAAGGGATTTGATTTAGGTCATACCTGAATGGCCTAGTGGTTTTCCCTACTTTCTTCAATTTAAGTCTGAATTTTGCAATAAGTAGTTCATGACCTGAGCCACAGTCAGCTCCTGGTTTTTTTTGCTCACTGTATAGAGGTTCTCCATCTTCGGCTGCAAAGAATATGATCAGACTGATTTCGGTATTGACTGTCAGGTGATTTCCACGTGTAGAGTCATCTCTTGTGTTCTTGGAAGAGGGTGTTTACCATGACCAGTGCATTCTCTTGGGATTATTCATTCAAAATTGTACACAATATGGCCTCCATTTCAGGTATGCAGGGCTGGTTCAACATTTGAACTAAATTTTTGTAATCTGTAACATTGACAGGCCAAAGGAAAAAAAATATGTGATCATATCAAAAAATGATAAAAAAAATTGCTAAAATGCAGTATGGATTCATGATTAAGGACTCTTATAAAACCAGGAATAGAGGAGGACTCCCTCAACTTGGTAAAGAAATCTACAAAAAGCCTATAGTCAACTTCATACTTCTGGTAAGAAAAGAGCTTTCTCACCAAGATCAGGAACAAGGGAAGAATGATCTCTCTCAACACTTTCAAAATCACATTGGAAGTCCTAGCAATGCAATAAGACAAGAAATCATGGCATTTAAGAAGGGATAAAACTGTTTTGTGTGGCAAATCACATAATCGTCTATGTAGAAAATCCAAACAAATAACCAATAGCAACAACAACAACAACACAACAAAAATTCCTGGAACTAGTAAATGATATACCAAGGTTACAGGACAATGTTAATACCCAAAAGTCAACCACTTTCCTATATACTAGCAGTGAACATTAAAGACATAGTACCATTTACATTAGATCCCCAAAAGTGAAATTGTTGTTTTACTCTTAAAGTCATGTCCAACTCTTGCGACCCCTTGGACTGTAGCCCTCCAGGCTCCCCTGTCCATGGAATTTCCCAGGCAAGGATATTGAAGTAGGTTGCCATTTCCTTCTCCAGGGTACCTTCCTGACCCAGGGTTCGAGCCCACATCTCTTGCACCTCCTGCACTGGCAGGCAGATTCTTTACCATGGCACCACTTGGGAATCTTTATAGATTACCGAGAAATACTTTGTTTTTGCTCCAGAAAGCCATAAAGCAGCAGCTGGATCAAAAGTATTTCTGTTCCTGAAAACAGAATATAACTGAATAAAGATAATTACATATTTCCTTAATCACTTTGCAGAGCTTCTATTTTTCTATCGTTTTCTTCTCTTCAAGTAGGAAAGGATTGTTTGTTTCTGAAAGGGCCAACCTACTCTACCTAGAAAGAACTCAAGCAAGGCAGTCCCCTGCTGCAAGAATAACAGGCATTGATTATATTTTCTCAGTGTACCATTTGGGTGCAAAGGATGATTTTGCTATAGATGGTCAGTAATCAGCAGTGTGAGCATAAAGTTGTTCATCCACAGTTGCCACATGTATCATGCGTATGTAGTAGTTTTGTACATCTTCAGTACCTTTTAGGTTCTGGATCTGTTGGCCTCTTTGGCAGAACAAGAAAGTGACATTTTATTTTATTTGTTCTGTTGCCTACAAATAAAAGGGGTGATTGACAGTGTTTTGAAGGAATAGAGGACTTTGTTTGCTTTTGGTGAAAAATTTTTTATTCTCTCCATAATAGAATGAATAATTGCATGGTTTTAGAGGATTAGGATGCTGATAGGAATATTTGATTTCATAATTTTAAGAGTAGTTGGTTCTGCATGGAAATAAGCTTGAAATCCAGATCTTAAGCTGCTGTAATATTTGTCAGTCAAATACAGAATATGTTTGTGATTCCATGGAACAGGAAGGCCAGGCTGGCCTAAACAGTGCTACTCAGCTTCTTAAGAGTGCTGCCAGTTCTTTTTTTGGCTTTGTTTTCTTAAACCTGCTTCCTTCTTGGCCAGGGACTCTTCACCCTTTCCTGAAGCACGTCTACCATTGGGACACATTAGGAAATAGCCCCCACATCTATTTCCTTCAACTTGCATTGGCAGAGAACCAGACAGCCTGTCCTCTTTCCTGAAACACAATCACCAAAGTTGTTTGTGTCTTGGGCTCTTCTCTACAAAGTCTTGAAAAATCTTACCGAGACCTCAGCAGATTGCAATATACCAGTTTATCGCTGTGTGCATTATCCCTCTAGATATGAATTGCTTGACTCTCTCTGAGCTTTATTTGGTAAAAGCAAGATTCTAATATTAAAATACATAAACATTAAACCTTTTGGGCATGCATTCCAATTACATTTTGAGTTGCAAATGTTCTTTTCTCTCTTGGTAAAGTAGGGGTCTAAACATTTTTTTTCATACTACCTTCTGATATACATGCTAATTCCGGCTCATTTGGTGTAAAAAGAAAATATGAAAACATAAACAATGCACAGATACATACTTCATTCTGAAAATTTACTCTCCTCCTTCACTTTCACAAACATACTCTTATCTTTCCTTTGGATGTGGTAATCTATCCCATCACTTCTTCCTTTACAATGCTTAAGAAATATGACTTAGTTTAGCCCTTTATTACTTTATTTCTGGACTGTTTTCTAGCTACTGTATTCTCTGCTAACAATGCTCACTCCTTTAATCCAACCTAAACCCTCCTACACCTTATCCCTAGCATAATCTTTATTCTAGAGCTACCAAACTATTTCACCTATCATTACTGTTGAAAAACCATTCATTGTTCTCCCTATGGAAAGAATCAAGTCCAAATTTCTGAGCCTGAGAAATATGGCATCACAACCTGGGGCTTAGAGGCCATTCCCCACTCTTCTTTTTTTTAAATATTTATTTATTTGGCTGCAAGAGGTCTTAGTTGTGGCATGTGGGATTCAGTTCCCTGACCAGGGGTTGAACTCGAGCCACCTGCCTTGGGAGCATGGAGTCTTAGCCACTGGACCACCAGGGAAGTCCCTTCCCTCTCTTCTTTTTTAAAGAGCTGGGCTGCAATGCGACAGAGTTAACATGCATCTCACTATCATCTCTGTTATTTTCTCGCTTTCATCTTTTGGCACTCTCTTACTTCTCAGACCTTTCCCCATTCTTACATCTTCAAACCTAATGTATTTTTCAAGGCCAAGATTTTTTAAGACCAACTGCTTCTGTGAAGCTTTTCTGACCCCTGTAGCCTGCAGCCATCTCTTACTTTAAGATCTTAACGCTTAATCTCACTTCCATTAATTTGGCAACTTATCACTTACTTTCTCTTGTATGTCTTCAGAACCACTGTCTCATATTATCACTTCACTTTGGGATGCTTTTATCTTATCCCCTCAACTAAATCATTAGCTCCTTCATTCATTTATTAGTATTTACTGTGTTTACTGCTATGCTGTGCTTAGTCACTCAGTCGTGTCCGACTCTTTGCAACCCCATGGACTCTAGCAGTTTCAGACATGATACACTAGTGAAGACTCCTGCCACACTCTTCATCACCCAATGGGGAAATCTGTCAAAGGTTTTAAAGAATATTAAAAGAATAATTTTTATTAACTTATCCTGGGTCCTTAACACCATGGAGTTGCCAGCTATTACATGAGTCCAGTTGGACTCCCTACCTACTGATGCTTTTATAAAAGTTGTATTTTAATATCACCATTAGAAGGAGATTCTGTAAGTGAGGTGGTGTAATGTAGTTAACTATTAGGTGGCATAAACAAGGCTGGATCCTAGACTTATTTTTAACTGTAATCTAAGTGACATGAAACTGTGGTTGATTTGAACAAATGCCCTTCTTCCACTGAGACTAGGACAAGCAGCCTGCTATGGGCTGATGAGATATACTAAACATGAACTATTTTGATCCCCTCAAGGGACTTTTGAGGAGGCTGAAAGGCCTTTTCAAAAGTTTACTCAAGTTTTAGAAATTAATATTTGGTGATCTAAGTTGTAAATTTAAAGCTCTAGTTTCCCTTAAGTCTATAAATTCAGTTTACCAATGCTATTGCTCTATTTATAAGACTAGCATATTTTATTATTTACTTCTAATAGACCTTTCAATGGTGTTTGGTCTAATTTATAAACTTAGTTAATTTAACACTTCCAAACACTTTGTATGTGGAGGAAAAATATTCAATTTCTCTAGTGTGTTGGGAGACCCCTAGACTACCCTCACCTTCAGATTCACTGGAAAGATTTACAGAACTCAATGTAGAGGTCTACTCATAGCTAAGATTTATTACAGAAACATAGTAAAGATACACAGATAGTAAGGGAAATACAAAGGCAGAGTCTGGAGGATGCCATCTATAAGCTCTTTTATGCTTTTCCGCTCTCACAAGGGGTCACATAGTACATGCTGTTCCCCCAGCAATAGAAACTCTGCAACATGTGTGCAGTATTTTTTAAATGTTAATTTTATTTTGGAGTATAGTTAATTTACAATGTTTTGTTAGTTTTACGAGTATGGCAAAATGATTCAGTTATTCATATACATATAATCCATTCATTTTCAGATTTTTTCCCCAGGTAGATTATTTCAGAGTATTGAGTAGAGTTCCCCATGCTGTGCAGTAGTCCTTGTTCTTGTGTGCAGTATTCTGGCCCGGGGAAACCACTAGACCTAGAGCCCAAGGTTTTTATTGGGAGCTGAGTATGTAGGCATTCATGCTCTGCCTAGCATGCACCAGAATTCCAGACTCCCAGAAGGTGAGCAGGCATTCTGCATAAACCATATTGCTTGCACAAACAGTTTAGGCAAAGTGAACCATCCTTATCAGTTAACTGTTGCATGGGAATACTCTGTGACTTAACTTCCAAATCCCAACCAAGGGCCAATCTTGAGAGCAGGCATTTCTAGGGATAGCAGACTCTGGCCTGCTATGTTACTTCTATTTTCTACTTTAACAAACTAAGTTTTCCCAATTGCTCATATAATGCATATGGAGCAAATAACTGAAATTATAAATATGATAAACTGTAGTTCTTTTAAATATCTGATTATTTTCTACAGACTTAGTAGAATTTCAACTTTAAATCAGAAGCCTAAATTATTTATTTAATTACAACTTGAAATTGGACTGACAAGATTTATCTTATAGTCTAGCATAAGATTTACCTTATACTCTAATGGATCAGATTCTATTAAATAATGTAAATATATAACATTTCTTTTTTTAATGTATAAACAAGACATAAAAATTCTTTAATATCAAAGTATTAACATGGATCTGATTATCTTAAACATTTCTATGATTACTCCCAATCCTTCCTAGAATGAAAGATGCTTTAACACTAAGGAAACTGTGTCACCTTTAACACTAAGCTAGTAATGTAGCCTGACGTGAACTGGAGATTTCTGCAGAGGTTGACTTCTTGCCCTGACTATGAATTGTAGTTGATTAGATAACTTTAATATGAGTTATTATCGTGTCCCTGCATTTAGGTTACATATTAGCTAATTCTCCTGAGTGCTGACTGAAGTTGACAATTTACCTTAGGTTAAGCATTGACTGGAGAAGGCTTTTTTAAAAAAAAAAAAAATTGTGGGAGAGAGGGACCTTAATATAACTGTTATTTTGATCTAAAAGTAAAGCTTTTTGAACTTAATGGAATTCTTCATTCTTTCATATTGTTGCTATCTTTTAAGACCACACTTTTTTATAATATTTATTAGACTACTGAGAGAGTCAATTCCTAGGCAGGTTGATAAGAAGTCCAGGGTCCCTGAGGAGGAGAAAAGGGTCTGGGGCTCTCAAGGAGAAAAGGGCAAATGTTTTTTTCTATATGTCTTAGTCAGTATAACAATGTATCTTGCTCAAAGACATATTTCTCCTTAACAAGAACCTTCTGACTAATCTTGTTATCTTAAAATGTATATTATGGGAGTGGGTCTGGTAAGATCTTTCTATTGTTAATTCTAATCCTGTCATCCTAAAATGTAAATTGTGGGAGTGGGTCTAGTAAGATCTTTACAACCTTGAAACATTCTTTTGATTTATTGAAAAATTATATAACTCCCTTTTCTAAGACTAACGAGTGGGGCACACTCTGTCCCCCTTCTGATGTCTATGTCAGAAGCTTTCTTTGCCCTTTTCCACTTTAATAAAACTCTGCTACACAAACGCTCTTGAATGATCAAGCCCGGTCCCTGGTCCCGAAGCTAAATCTTCTTCTGAGATCATGAATCTGTCATCGTTCACCATAGCTATCAATACTGGATATGTGTTATGGTTTTACCTATGTGGTCACAACTTTCAAAGTAATTTTCCCCTAAGTTTTTAATACATTAAAAAAAAAAAAAAAACAATTGTAGATTCACAGCAGAATTGAATGGAAGATACACAGATTTTCCACATATCCTCTGCTCACTACCCCAAACACACTCTCCTCCATTATCAATATCCCCCACCAGAGTGGTGCATTTGTTCCAATCAGTGAACCTACGCTGACTCATCACCTCCCCAAGTCCCTCATTTACATTGGGGTTCACTCTTGGTGGTGTACATTTTATGTATCTGGGGACTCTGACAAATGCAGCCATCACTGTAGGGTCACACAGAAAGGTTGCCCTGCCCTAAAAATCCTCTGTGCTCCACATTCTTCCATGTCTCACCACCCCTGGCAACCACTGACTTTTTACTGTCTGCATACTTTTACCTTTCCCTGAATGTCATGTAGTTGGAATCATACAGTATGTAGCCTTTACATAGTGGCTTCTTTGACTTAGTAGTATACATTCAAGTTTCCTCCATGTCTTTTCATGGCTTGATAGCTCATTTCTTTTTGACACTCCAGTTTCATTGTCTGGTTGTACCACAATTTATTTATCCATTCACCAATTGAAGGATATCTTGGTTGCTTCCAGGTTTTGACAATTATGACTACAGCTGTTCTAATCATCTGTGTTCAAGTTTTGGTGAGGACTTAACTTTTCAGCTCATTTGGGTAAATACTGAGGAATGTGATTGCTAGATCTGGTGGTAAGGGTATGTTTAATTTTATAAGAAACTGTGACAGTCTTCCAAAGTGGCTGTATCAATTTGAATTTCCACCAGCAATGAATGAAAGTTCCTGTACAGCATTTGATATTGTCCATGTTTTAGAGTTTGACTTTTTTTTTTTTTTTTGGCCGCCTGATGTGGGCAGGATCTTAGTTCCCTGACCAGGGATTGAAACCAGCCCCTGGCAGTGAAAGAGCTGAGTCCCAACCACTGGACTGTTAAGAGAACGTGTTGGAGTTTGGCCTTTTTATTAGGTGTGTAGCGGTATCTCATTCTTGTTTTAATTTGCAATTCCATAATGACATGATGTGGAACATCTCTTCATATGTTTATTTGCTGCCTGTGTATATATCTTCTTTGGTGAGGTGTTTGTTCAGGTGTTTGGTCCATTTTTTTAATGTGGTTTGTTCTCTTTGTTGTTGTTTACTAGCTAAGTCATCTCTGACTCTTTTGCGACTCCATGGACTGAAGCCCGCCAGGCTCCTCTGTCCATGGGATTTCTCAGGCAAGAATACTGGAGTCGGTTGCCATGACCTTCTTCAGGGAATCTTCCTGACCCAGGGATCAAACCTACGTCTCCTGCATTACAAGTTTGTTCTTTTAGTACTGAGTTTTAAGAGTTCTTTAGTAAGATACTCTTTTCCTATGGCCTCTTCCAAGATTTTTTCTTTGTCTTTGATTTTCTGAAGTTTGAATATGACATGCCCAGGTGTAGTTTATTTGACATTTATTCTCCCTGGTGTTCTCTGAGCTTCTTGTGGTTTGTGATGTTACGGACTGAATGTTTTTATCTCTGCAAAATTCATATGTTGAAATCCTAACCCATTTGTGATAGTATTAACAGGTGGAGATTTTGAGAAGTAATTAGGTCATGAGGGTGGAGCCTTCATGAATAGGATTACTACTTTTATAAAAAGAACCATAAGCACTTGCTGTCACTCGCTTTACTGTCTGCCATGGGAGAATACAGCAAGAAATTGTCCACCTACAAACTAGGACACCAGGTCTCATTGGAACAGAATCTGCCAGCACCTTGATCTTATACTTCTTGGCCTCCAGAACTGTGAAAAATAAATGTTGTTTAAGTCATCCAGTCTGTAGTATCTTGTTATAGCAGCCCAGGCTGACTAAGATGTGTGGATTGGTTTCTGATCTTAATAGGGGGAAATTCTAAGTCTTTATTGCTTCAAATATTGCTTATTTTCCTTTCCCTCTTCTTTTGATATTCCCATTATGTGTATGTTACTATCTATAGTTCTGCTACAGTTCTTGGATATTCTACACCCTTAATTTTTTCAATCTTTTCTCTTTGCTTTAGTTTCTGTTTACATAGCCTCAGACTCAGAGATTCTTCTTCAGTTGTGTCAGTCTACTAATAAACCCATGAGAGGCACTCTTTATTTCTATTATAGTGTTTTTGTTTTCTAACACTTCTTTTTGACTCTGAGAATTTCTGTCTTTGTTTACATTGCACATTGGTTCTTGCATGTTGTCTACTATTTTTCTATTAGAGTCCTTAGCATATTAATCATAGTTGTTTTAAATTCATGGTCTAATAATTCCAACATCCCTGCCATATCTGAATCTGGTTCTGATGCCTTTTCTGTCTCTTAAACTTTTTTTTTTTTTTTTGCCTTTTTGTATGCCTTGAAATTTTTTGCTGAAAGCCAGGCATTTACTGGGTAACAGGAACTCTGATAAATAGGTCTTAAGTGACGTGGTGGTACAATAATGGAGAAGAGAAGCTTTCTGTAGTCCTATGATTAGGTCTCAGTTGTTTAGTGAACCTGTACCCTGGGCTATGAACTTTGTAAGTACTTCTCAGTCTCTCTCCATGCCCCCAAACATAGATAAGACACAATGGCTGGAGACGGCTAGATGAGGTTAGGTAGTTCCTTTTCCTCAGAGCAGTTAGACTTTGGTGAAATAATTTCTGTTGAGGGCAAGCTTTGTTAAGAACTGGATGCTCTGGTATATTTAAAAATGGTTACTTTTCCTGCAGGAAGCCCAGGGGGACTTTTCTCTGACCTTTTCTTTGGGAACCTGGGGGAACTCCAGGAGGTAAAACTCACAAGAGAAGGGACCCTTTGGAATTTTTAACTCACAGACTTGTCCTCTCTGAGTCTCTGACAATTCATCAGTTATGTTCAGGTTCTCCTACCCTAGCACTGCTTCTCACAGAGGTTTTGTTTGTGGATTTCTGCTCTAAGTTGTGATTTTCTCTATCCATCCAATTTTAGGGGAAACTTTGCCCCATGTACTCACTTCTCTGACAGATCTAAGAAAAATTAGTGATTTTTTAAATTTGTTGTTAGGAAAGAGTGATGTTTTCTAAGGTCCTTATGGATCTGAATGAAAATTGGGAGTCTGCTTGAATGGTTTTAAATGCCAATTTCTGTCCTCAACAGTGATGGCAAACACATTTTTTTGATGTGTTTCTATGTCTGAATTAGTTGCCAAATGATTAATTGATGCTCAAGCAGCAATAATTAGTACTTGGTAGTATTGAGGAAGGGGAAATTTCTTGAGTTCTTTTGACTGGTCTAATAACTGAATTGATATAAGACAGATTAACAAGAGAATAAAACAATTTAATTTGTGTGCATGAAGGTCTCTAGAAATGGGACCCCCTGAAGCAACTGAAGCAGCCTGTTGATATATCGTATTAAGACCAAGAAATAACTATTTGCAAAGATTTAACAAAACCATTGGGTTTATGCTTGGGGTATCAGATTAATGAAGAAGTAACAAAGTTTGCACAGCTTTCTTAGCCTCGAATTCCCTAACTCCCTTGACAAGACTGCTTTCTATTTTCCTGGTATAGGGAGGGAACTTTCATGGCTAAGATTCATTTCCCACTGAAGGGAGAAAGAAGAGGGTCTGAGGTTTTTTTAAATATTTTTTCCCACCAGCTGTTTTTCATGTAAGTTTAATTCAGAGTAATCATCATGCCATTGAAGCATATTCTGTGGTAGCCTGCCCTGGACCCCAATACTAAACTGTACTAAGGTAAGAACAACTTAGTTAAGATGCTGGCTTCACTTTGCAGGCTCAGAAATTGGATCTTTTCACTGTGTACTTGTGCTAGGTTAGAACTCATAGTTGCTGATTCATGACAGTTAAACTCAAGAAGCTGAGGTGATCAGCTTGAATCAGAATGATAACTAATTGATTTTCTTAAGGGACATTCCTTCCCATGACAGAATTACTCAGGTCACCTATGGGGTCACTTCTGGGTATGAGAGTAAAGATAAGTGTATACGCTTGAGAGATGTTTCATCCAAGTAATGGAAAATGCTTGCGTCAGCTGTCTCAACCTATGACAGAGGAAAACATCTTTAGGAACTGGGTGTTTCATGTTGCCTGGTCTAACGTTGAAAGTGTAGTTAAATATTCTCAAACTCTAATAATTGTGACTAGTAATGATAAAGATGTAGCTTATCATTTATCATAGAAGGTGATAAATCATAGAAGATGTGATTTATCATTTATCATAGAAGATGATTCTTCTATGCCAGAAAATTGGCTAAAAACTTCATCCTCACAAAATCTTCAGAGATAAAGATGATTACACTTTAGTAGATTAGGAAGGTTAAATGATTTATTCAAGCTCATCCACACAATTAATAAAATCCAGAGACAGGATTTGAACATAGTACTCTCTGAGCCCTCCATACACTATCTTAGACCAGTTCTAGTTTCTATTTATTAATAGAACAAACCCTTGTGTTAACACATTAGTTTTTCTGATAGGTTACTCTAAAACTAGTTATCAGTGGTTCCACTTTAGCTTGGGGAAGTTAATAAAGGTGACTGTGCGAAGCTTTCCATGAAATTGTATAACCTAGTATGAAAATTAATAAAGTGAAACTTCACTAAAATGAGGTTTTTCCAGTAGTCATGTATTGTTGCGAGAGTTGGACTATAAAGAAAGCTGAGCACTGAAGAACTGATGCTTTTGAACTGTGGTGTTGGAGGAGACTCTTGAGAGTCCCTTGGACTGCAAGGAGATCCAACCTGTCCATCCTAAAGGAAATAAATCCTGAATATTCATTGGAAGGGCTGATGCTGAAGCTGAAACTCCAATACTTTGGCCACCTGATGTGAAGAACTGACTCATTGGAAAAGACTCTGATGCTGGGAAAGAGTGAATGTGGGAGAAGAGGACGACATAGGATGAGATGGTTGGATGGCATCACCGACTCAATGGACATGAGTTTGAGTAAACTCCGGGAGTTGGTGATGGACAGGGAAGCCTGGCATGCTGCAGTCCATGGGGTTGCGAAGAGTCGGACATGACTGAGTGACTGAACTGACTGACACTAAAATGAAGCTGGGAGGCCAGAAGGGAGAATTTTCATGCAGGACAACTCCACATAAATTACAGGAAGAAATGCCAATGATAGAGCCCAAAAGAATCATCAACAAAGACTCAACATTTATAGTCTCCAAAAGGAAACAGTAGACATAGCATCTCCAGGAAAAGATGTGTATCATGCCTCCTAGAAGAAATCCACTTCCTAGCAACTCAGTCAGTGAGAAACCATCATCACTCTGAACTCTCACTTTTCTCCAAGGGACTTTGATTCAAAACAACCCCTCACAACATCCCCTCTTTTCTCCATAAAATAATGTTTCTTTTTTAAAATAATGTTTCTTTCCTTTGTTCATTGGGCTTGCCTATGGTTTCTGCCATGACTTGTTTGTCCAAAATTGTAATTTTCTGCTACTCCCAGATAAACCCCCCCTTTTTTTTTTTACCAGTAAAGTAGTTGACTTTTATTTTTAAAATCAGTACTAGAATATTTTAAACAAATAGAAATATAAAGTATATTGTAATCAATGGGCTTCCCTGGTGGTTCAGTGGTAAAGAATCCACCTGCAATGAAGGAGACAAGGAGGTGCTGGTTCAATCCCTGGGTTAGGAAGATCCCCTGGAGGAAGGCATGGCAACCCACTCCAGTATTCTCTCCTGGAGAATCCCACGGACAGAGGAGCCTGGTAGGCTGCAGTCCACAGGGTCACAAAGAGTCGGACACGACTGAAGTGACTGAGCACAGCACACATAAAAATATGAGCATATTGTAATAAATACTTATGTACCTACCATGAG
Organism: Giraffa tippelskirchi; assembly: GCF_054371585.1. Lineage (NCBI taxonomy): Eukaryota > Metazoa > Chordata > Mammalia > Artiodactyla > Giraffidae > Giraffa > Giraffa tippelskirchi. Next base: position 74,312,888 of record NC_137275.1, on the reverse strand, counting down.
GATTTTTATGCATTAACATCTGTCTATTTTCTACAAAGAAATTCTTTAAAAATATAAATCAATCAAGTCACTTTTCTTCTTGAAAACCCTCCACTGGTTTTCTACATTTAAATAAAAGCTCAAAGACCCAGTGAGCCACTAGGCCCTATGCCATCTGCCACCCCATCAGCCCTCACCCTGTCTCCTAACATTCTCCTTCCCATTACAGATACCCTGGCCAGTTTACCTTGCTGGTCCATGGAAATGCCAAGCACTTCCAATCTGAGAGCTTTGGGCCTACTGCTCCCTCTGTAGCACCATTCTGATCTCAGCGTGTTCTTTTGAGTTTAGTTGTATGACTGCGGTATAAAACAGTCATTATATTGTCTCATTCATCTTACAATTTTATGATTTTCTCTGTTTATGTAGATATTTATCTCTCATGTTCAAAAAATCCAGAGGTAAGCATTCCAGAGACAGTATAACAATTCCCTGGTTTCAAGAACTCACATTCCTTCTATCTTTTCGCTCTGCCATCTGTGGCTTCTATTCTGAGTCATCTCACTGTCCAAGATAGTGATAGCTATAGGAACACCAGTCCTGTTTGAATTCCAGCCCACAGGAAAGAGGAAGCAGGAAAGAGCATTCTAGTTTTCTAAGAAATGTTGGGTAAAGGAGGAAATGGAAACCTGAATTTTTAATTTTTTAATGTTTTTTGAAGTTAAAAATTTGATGTAAGAAAAAAAACCCCAAAACTTTGTTGTCTAAGTAAAATCCCATCTACCTTCATGGGAGCCTCAGAGGACAATAATAAAGTATTCTTTTAAACTGAACTTATTTCTAATCACCATACTAGTAAAAGTGTAGTTAAGCTTGATCTTTTTGTACCACCTGTGGCCCAGGAGAGTTTAGATCTTTTTTGTTTGTTTTAGCAATAGAAACATTTTTTAAAATTAAAAATAGATGTACAACTCCAATATTTTAAAAATGTATTTTTAAATGTTAAAATTTATATATTTACTTATTAGGAAGTTAGTAAAAGCAGTATTTTTGATAAGCACATAAATGTTGTGAAAAGTAATTTTTTTATAGTTGCAGAAAGTCTCTGAAATAAATTTGTTTCTAAATTTGGTTGTGTAGTATTGAGAAAAATCTGATTCAGAGACTAGTAGTCAGAGATAGCTTCAGGTTTTGAAGTTTTGTTCATCTTACAATTTTATGATTTTCTCTAATTAAACAGAGATGAAAAGAGAAGATTTATTCTGAGATACATATAAAAAGGACACAAGTTAACACATAGGCTTCCAGTGTGGTAGATAGTACATGAGAAGGCACAGGAAGTGTGTTTTTATACAATTTCTTAAATGTCTTAAATGAATAGATAAATACACATATATGCTTTCAAACTGTGGTGCTAGAGAAGACACTTGAGAGCCCCTTGGACTGCAAGGAGATCAAAACCAGTCCATCCTAAAGGAAATAAACCTTGAATATTCATTGGAAGGACTGATGCTGAAGCTGAAACTCCAGTACTTTGGCCATCTGATGCGAAGAGCTGACTCATTGGAAAAGACCCTGATGCTGAAAAGATTGAAGGCAGGAGGAAAAGGGGTGACAGAGGATGAGATGGTTAGATAGCATCACCAACCCAGTGGACATGAGTTTGAGCAAACTGTGGGAGATAGTGGAGGACAGAGGAGCTTAGGGTGCTGCGTCCATGGGGTCGCAGAGTCGGTGACTTAGTGACTGAAAAACAACATATATATATATATATATATATACACACACACACAAAAAATATATATATATAATATATATGTAATGTATATAATATACTATATATAAAAAATATATATATATATATAAAATGAACATATTGTTGTTGTTGACTGGCTTTAAACTGCTCTAAAACTGCTTTATTAAAATTTGGATACCACACATTTTAATTGTACAATTCAATGAATTTTCATAAATTTATAGAGTTGTGTAACCATTACTGATCTAATTTTAGAACTTTTCTATTACCTCAAGAAGCTCACAACAAACTTATGCTTACTGGTGCCAGTTGTACCCCCTCTGCTTCCTCCCCCTCTTTACCTGAGAGGAGTAGATGGTCTGAAAGCTGGTGTCTTAATGCCTGTGTAAAAATATCCATGATCTGTGTTCCTGTAAACAGTGTCTGAACATAACTGTAGAACTTGTAGTCAAAGATAAAAATTAAAAGTGATTTTGTCATTGAGAGGCCTGTGAGCTGATTCATTGTAAGTACTGTGTAATAATGCATAACTGGTACTGAATTGTGTTATATGTTGAACTGCAATGTTCATATGGTATCAGAGGACAATTCTTCTGATGTCCAAAGTTTTCACTACATAATGCTATGTTGTTGTTGTTGTTTTTTGGCTGTGTTGGGTCTTTATTGCTGCAAGGGCTTTTCTCAAGTTGTGGCAAGTAAGGGCTACTTTCTAGTTGCAGTGTGTGGGCTTCTCATTATGGTGGCTTTTCTTGTTGCAGAGCACAGGCTCTAGGCCCGCGGGCTTCAGTAGTTGTGGCACATGAGCTGTAGAGCACAAGCTCAGTAGCTGTGGTGCACGGACTTAGTTGCTCCGTGGCATGTGGGATCTTTTCGGACTAGGGATAGAACCTGTGTCTCCTGCATTGGCAGGCAGATTTTTTACCACGCCCAATGCTTTCCTGTTGACTGGCAAGTTGCAGATGACATTCTCTGTGGCTTTGGATGCGTGCCAGAAGAAGACTTAGAATTCCCAACAAAATTGAAGGCATACTTGCTAGATACGATACTTAACATTAAGTAAGTGGGTTCACTATACACAGTATGTAATCAAAGAACTGCTGTCTTTCACAAACTCTCATCTTTGCTTCTGAGAGAACACTTGCAGCTTCTACAAAACTGCTGTAAAAGTTGGCCTGTTTGTCTCTCAGTAAAAGTAGTAACACTGCACAGGACTTTCCCCCACCTGCTTTTGACAGATTGACTCCATGGGATTTAAAGCTTCTTTTTTTTCTGGAGTTGATAAGGTGACAATTCTCTTTTGAAACAGATACAGGTGAGATGTACCAGGTGGACTAAGCAGGTGTGAAACAGCCCCTGGGGTAGGGTAGCCGACCTTATTGATAAAGTGGTGACAAGGGACAGTCAGTTACATCATAATGTACTAAAGTATGTTACAGAAGGAAAGAAGTGATACAAAGGATGGGTTTGGGCAAAAGCCCACGAGACTATAGAGACTTCTTCCTTGACTAGCAAATGAAGTCACCCTGCCAGCTGCACGGGCAAGACAGGAGTGGAGCTCACACAGTTCTCTGGCTGACCCTGCTGCTGAAACAGCAACCTCAGAGGAACTAAGCCCACTCACCACAACTACTGAGCCTGTGCTCTAGACCCCAAGCGCCACAACTACTGCACCTAGAGAGTAGCCCCTTCTGTAGCACCAATCTGTGATGATCCTCTCAGTTGGTTGTTGTCAACTTCCAGTGGCTGGTCACTGTGCTCCTCATCTTCAAGCTCTCGTCTCCTTTACAAAACTTCTGAAACTACCCCTGCACTGTGCATTCCTTAGTAGTTTCTGGGCCAAATGCCTTGTTGGTGTTGCAAGTTGTCTTCGCTGCTTTACAACCCATTTTGAACTTGAATAAGAAAATTGCTTGAATTTACTTTTTGTCTAACATCTTTTCCCTAGTCCAAAATAAATATAAAATAAACAGCAAGTAATAAATCATTAGCAAAAAACATAAAGCGAGAAATGTGCATTAAAACAATGTATAACATAACCACATTTATTTAAGAATGTATTCCAATTTTAAACCGCAAATTTCAACAGTGGAAAACCACAGTTACTTTTGCACCAACCTAATGGTATTGAGTTGTAAGGATTCTTTATATATTTTGAATACAAGTTGTTCCTCTACTCCATACATTTTTTAAAAGGCACAGGTAATATTTATGTTTAATTTCATTTACAGAATAAATCAAAATGCATAAATATTATTTATGGTGCGAGGGGTGGGAATCATTGAGGATTAACAACCTCAATCATAGAGATTGTTATGAGATATACAGTTTGCAAATATTTTCTCTCAGTCTGTGATTCGTCTGTTCTTTATTTTTGTTTTGCTTTAATGGCTAAAATAGTTTAAAAACAATATTTAAATAAAAGGTTTGTGAAGTCCTGAGGCCTCTTCTTGGTATCCTAGGATTATTAGACCATAATTTGCAACCTACTGCTAGGAGGTGTTTGAGTGGCATTTAAACTCAGCAAACAGAGTATCTCATTTTTAGCAGAATCATGAACTGATGGAGTTGGAAAGGATCTAAAAATTAAGCAGAATTAACACTTCCAATTCTGTAAATAAACTCCTACATGTTTGAATGACTTAATTGCAATGCTGTATGAAAGGTTTTATGGAGCACTGGAGGCACAGCTGGTTTTGAGGACAAACAAAAACACCAGGAGTCGTAAGTTCAGTTAAGGCAGGAGTGCAAAAAAAATCAATGTTTCCTGATAAGACTAGGGATTTATTTGCTGGCTCATGATAAAAAACAATTTAAGCATCAAAGAAGAGCAAGGAAGAACTCTAAACTCTGTAGAAATCAGGCTTTAAAAATAGAAATCCACCTCAATGACTGTTGTAAATACTAACAAAGAAATAAAACTCATGCTGATAAGGGAATTGTATTGTGTTCAGTATTTTAAGGTTAACTTTGTACATTTACCTCAGACTACACCATGCCTCATTTGCATTTGTGATTTATGTATATTTCTTTTTGTCTACATCTTTAAACTTATTCATTCATATAACAATGAATTTATTGAGTACCTATTTAAAGCTAGAAACTAGCCTTAAAAATTAATTCTCACTTTTACAAAGAAAATACATAAGTAGCAGTTATAAAATTATGGAGTAAGTACTCTAACATATTTTATAAGTAGGTATATTTTTGAGTATAAAAATACTATGAAACAAAAAGTTGTTTTTTTGGAAAGATCAATAAAGCTTTAACTATATTGACTAAGGAAAAACAGAAATCACTAAAATCAGAAATGAAAATGGGGTCATTACTATAAATTTTATAGAACTAAAAATAATATGAGGATACTATGAAGATTTGTTTGTCAACAAATTGGGTAACCTAGGTAAGGTGGACACATTGCTAGAAAAATACAATCTGCCAAAACCAACTCATGAAGAAATAGAAAATCTGAATAGACCTATAACTAGGAAGGAGATTGAATCAGTAATTAAAAACCTCCCGAATAAAGAAAAGCAATGGACAAAATGGCTCGACAGGTAGATTCTACCAAATATTTAAATAACTAACTCTTCCCAAAATATTGAATCTTCCTAATTCATCTGTGAGATCAACAGCTCCCTGATACTAAAGCCACACAGAGACACTCTAAAGAAAACTAAACCACTATCCCTTGTGAATATAGATGCAAAAGTTCTCAATATAATACTCACAAATTGAATTGAGCACCATATTAAATGGATTATATGCCATGACCAGGTGGGATTTAACCCTGGAATATGAGGATGGTTCAACATAGGAAAATCAATGTAATACACCATATTAACATGTTATGGCCCTTTAAATGGGCCAGAACTTGGGGGTACAGAGTCGACTGATAAGAAAGTGAAAGAAGGAAGAAAAGAGGCTAATATTCCCTGGTTTACACAGTATGCCAATATAACTCTAGGACACAGAGCTAGCACCGTCTACATAGGCTCAGAGCGCCCTCTCGAAGAGGTCTTGAAAGCCCAGGCAAGTAAGTAGACACGGCGGACACCTGTGCCCTGTGGAAACAGCCTGAAAGGGAGAGGGGGGGAGAGAGGGAGAGAGAGAGAGAGAGAACGAAATGAGGAAAGACATGGGGACCAGAGTTCTGGTGGAACTAAGGCGTTTATTTAACATATTGTGGGCATATATATACTCTCTTACAAGATAGCCCTTTTTACAGAGACAGGGATCAAAAATGTAACAAGTCATCCAGAAAGCCAGAGGCTAGAATCATTCTCAAGAGAGGGGGTTGTAAAAGTTACTTTACATATCAGGAGGGAATAGAGTTGTAAATGGCTGCTGTTCACCGTATGGAATTTCCATACAAATGAGATACATGAATTTCTATTATCCCCGAAAGCTGGCTTGCCAGCTCTCTGGCACCTGTATTCAGGTGCTGTTGAGGAACATAGAATTCATGCAAGACTGAAAACAGCACACAGGAAGCCTCCTATTAAATGTATCCTGACATTAACATAATGAAGGGAAGAAATTACATGATCATTTTAATTGATGCAGAAAAAGCATTTGACAAAATTCAGTACCTTTCATGTTTAACAAAAAAAGAAATCTCAAACTTAGAAGTAGAAGGATACTTCCTTAACCTAAGGGCCATATATGAAAAACTCATAGCTAACATCTTACTCAGTGGTGAAAGACAAAGCCTTTTCCCTAAAATTAGGAATGAGACAAAGATGCCTGCTTTTGTCACTTCTATTCAACAAAGGCTTCCCAGGTGGCTCAATGATAAAGAATCTGCCTGCCAAGCAGGAGACGTGGGTTCAATCCCTGGGTCGGGAAGATCCCCCAGAGAAGGAAATGCAACCCGCTCCAGTCTTTTTGCCTGGGAAATCCCATGAACACATGCGAATTTTCATTTTTCACTCGTTTTTTAAAACTTCTGAACTGTTTGAATCAATTGAAACGTGATGCATAATTCTTATATTAAAAAAGAATTTTTAAATAAATGAAGTTCCCAAAGGGTCAGTTAGCCAGTTTAAATTTCTCTGTTAAGGATAGTTGTCAAAAAAGATACCCCACACTAGATGAAGTTTTCTCTCCCAACTCTGAAAATATGCTATTATCATCACACAAATCTTTTTTTCAGTCTTGCAGTGGTCTCAAGTGAGAGCAGTACATCCCCCCGCCCCTCTCTCAGACGATATTTAGAAATGTCTGGTACCCTTTTTGGTGGTCATAATGTCTGAGGGCTGCTATTGGCATGTAGTGGTCATAGGCCAAGGAGGGAAAGCATACTGTAAAGTAAGCAATAGTGTCATGTAGAAGAAATCATTGCCAAATCTATTCTTAGAATGATTTTCTCCTATGCTTCTTTCTAAAGTTTTATAGTTTTAGTTCTCAGGTTTAGTTTTTTATCCATCTTATTAGTTTTCTGTCTGTGGTATAAAGAAAGTTTCCATATTCATTCTTTTGCACATAGATTTAGCTTTCCCAACACTATTTTTTAAAATTGAAATATAATTGGTATACAGTATTATTTAGTTTTAGGTGTACTATATAGTGACTTGACATTTGCATATATTATGAAATGATTGCCATGATTAGTCTAATAACCATCTCTCATTCAAAATTATTACAATATTGTTAACCGTATATACTGTATATTACATCCCCATGGCTTATTTATTTTATAACCTGAGATTTGTACCTCTTAATCTCCTCCGTCTATTTCTTCCCCCACCCTCCATTCTGGCAACCACACTTTGTTCTCTGAGTCTATAAGTCTGTTTTCATTTTTGTGTTTGTTGTTTAGATTACACATATACATGAGAGCATACAGTATTTGTCTTTCTCCGTCAGATTTATTTCACTTAGCATAACACCCTATAGATCCACTCATGTTGTTACAAATGGCAAGATTATTTGTATGACTGTGTAGTTTTCCACTGAATAGGTATACCACATGTTCTTTATCCATTCATCTTTTGATGGACACTTAGGTTGCTTCCATATCTTGGCAATTGTAAGTATTGCTGCTGTGAACATTGAAGTTCATGTATTTTTTTGAATTAATGTTTGTGGTTTTATTGGGGGGGGGGAGTATATACCCAGGAGTGGAATTACTGGGTCATAAAATAGTTCTATTTTTAGTTTTTTGATAAATGTTTGTACTGTTTTCCACAGAAGCTGCACCAATTTACATTCCCACTAACAGTGTGCAAAGCAAAGCTTCCTTTTCTCCACATTAGGTGATATTTTTATCTTTCAATATTTTAGATACATCACTCCACCTTCTCTGGCTCTACCGAATTTCTGCTGAGAAATCTGCTGATAGCTTAATGGGGGTATCTTTGTAGGTTACTGTCTTTTGTCCCCTGTGTGTGTGTTAGTCACTCTGTCATGTCTGATTCTGCAACCCCATGGACAGTAGCCACCAGGTTCCTCTGTCCATGGAATTCTCTAGGCAAGAATACTGGAGTGGGTTGCCATTCACATTTCCAGAGGATCTTCCTGACTCCAGGGATTGAATCCAGGTCTCCTGCATTGCAGGCAGATTCTTCACCAACTGAGCCACCAGGGACTAGCTATCTTTAAAATTCTTTCTTTATTATTAACTTTTGACCGTTTTAATATAATCTGTCTTGGAAAAGATCCTTTTGCATCAAGATAGTTAATTAGGTATTCTGTTAACTTGGTAGAGTTGTATATCCAGTTCCTTCATCAGCTTTGGGACATTCTCAGCTACTTTTTCTTTAAATAAACTTTCTGCTCCATTTTCTCTCCCTTCTCCTGGGATACCCATTTTCTTTATGTTGCCTTCTCTAATGGAGTTAGATAGAGTTTCCTCAATTTCTTAAGATCTTGGTTCTTTCTCCTCTCCTGCCTTAATCACTTCTAGATTTCTATCTTTGAGCTCACTAATTTTCTCTTCTTTGTGAGAAAAGGGAATTTCTCGATACTTCTAATGCATTCTCCATCTCATCTATTGAGTTCTTTAGCTCCGCAGTTCCTTTGGTCCTTTTTTAAAGTTTCAATCTCTTTGGTAAAGTATTGGTCCCTTCGTTACTTTTATTCCTAGACTCACTAAACTGCCTTCTGAGCTTTCTCATGCCCCTTGTGTTTTTTCATGATGGCTATTTTTAATTCTCTATCATTTAGATCACAATCTTCCTTGACTTCAAGTTTGGTCATTTTCTTTTTGTGATACTGTGTGACTGTGGGTTTTTTCACAGTGTTTCATGAGTTATTTCTCTGCTGGTGCATTTGAAGTAGCAAATCCCTTTCTAATTTAGGTAAAGTTTTGTTTACTTAGATTCTAACAATTCAAGATTGGTAATTAGAGGTCTTTCTTCTGTTTGTTAGTAGATGGTGCTATAGCATAAGTTTTCGGTTTTTCTTGCTGAGTGGCCTCTGGCAAAATTTGAGAATTGGCACTTTCCACCCTTCACTGCCTTTGCCAGAGGTGTCACAGTGCCCTCTGTGGTCCCTGCTGTGCCTCTGGGCTCATTGGTGCCCTGCTGATATTGGTGCCATTGCTGTCACTGTCCTTGCTGCCAGGCACACTGGGATGATGGGTGCCCCACTGTGTCTGGGGTCACTTGGTTAGCCTCAGCAGGAGGGGTGGGTGGAAGAAGCTGGGGTCAGACAGGTGCCTCCACCACACCTGGGGTTGTCAGGTTTGTAGGCACCACCATGGGCAGGGGCATGAGGGTCACGGGCACCACCATAGCTTGAGGGACCGGAGTTGTGGGCCCTCCCACTACTGCTGCCTGGTTCTACCATGGCCAGGAAGCCATATGCACTGCCTCCACAGCTGCTACCTGGTTCTCTGGGACTGCAGGCTTAGCCATTTCAGAAGAGGAGCTGGGGTTGCAGGCACTGCCTCCACTGTTACCCTAGTTCCACCTCCTCTATGTATTCTAAACCACCCACCTTCAGATATACAGATGTGTGGATCTCTCCAGCATCCTGGTAGTTTGGGTAGAGGCAAGTTATGGATGTCTAACTAGTTGGAGATTGAGGGGAGAAATAAAGCATCTTACACTGCCATGATGCTGATGTTACTCTCCAGCAATTTTTGAAATCAGAAAGTGTGAGAACTCCACTTTGTTCTTCATTTTCAAGATTACTTTGGGTATTTGGGGTCCCTTGAGATTCAAGTGAATTTTAGGATGGGTTTTTCTATTTCTGCAAAAACACATTGGGATTTAGAGAGTAATAGGATTCAATCTGTGGATCATTTTGGGTAGTATTGTCATCTTAACAATCTTAAATCTCCAATCCATAAATACATGATGTCTTTCCATTCATTTATGTTTTCTTTAATTTATTATGGCAGTGTCTTATAGTTTACAGTGTACAAGTCTTTCACTTTGTTGGTTAAATTTATTTTATTCTTTTTGAAGCTATTATAAATGAAATTGTTTTCTTAATTTCCTTTTCATATTGTTCATTGCTAGAGTATAGAAAATCAACTGATTTTTATGTTTTGACATTGTATGCTGAAGCTTTGATGAATTTATTAGCTCTAACAGTTTTTTTGTGAAATTTTAGCATTTTCTTCATAAAAAATAATGTCACCTATTAACAGAAATCATTTTACTTCCTTCAAGTCTGGTTGCCTGTCTTTTCTTGCCTAATTTGCTTTAGCTACAACTTCCAATACCATGTTGAATAGTGTTGTTGTACTCGCTAAGTTTTTTCCAACTCTTTTGCAACCCCATGGACTATAGCCTGTCAGGATCAATTGGCAGCCCACCTGCCAATGCAGGGGACATGGGTTTGATCCCTGATCTGGGAAGATCCCACATGCCACAGAGCAACTAAGCCTATGCAGCACAACTATTGAGCCTGTGCTCTAGAGCCCGGGAGCTGCAACTACTGAGCTCAGGTGCTTCAGTTATAGAAGCCCATGTGCCATAGAGCCTGTGCTCTGTGACAAGAGAAGCTGCTGCAATGAGAAGTCCACATACTGCAGCTAGAGAGTAGCCCCTACTTGCTACAACTAGAGAAAAAGACCAGGCATCAACGAAGGCCCAGCACAGCCAAAAATAAATAAATACACAAATAAAATTATTTTTTAAAAAGTTGGTGAAAGATGAATATTTGAGATAAAATGAAAATTACTAAGATTCACATCTTCAGACATGAAAGAAAATATTAATGAAATAAAATTATTTGTTGTCTGAAATTTGTTTCAAAATAATCTGTGGGAAAGGGGAAGAAAAGAGGAGTATCAGTGAAATGAAAATTGACTACCAGTTGAGATCAGCACATAGTCATTCATCATACTGTTCTTTCTACTTGTGAAATGCTTGGAAATTTCCGTGTGTGTGTGTGTGTTAGTCGTTTCAGTCATGTCCTACTGTTTGAGACTGCAAACTGCCAGGCTTCTCTGTCCGTGGAATTCTCCAGGCAAGAATACCAGAATTGGTAGCCATTCCGTTCTGCAGGGGATCTTCCCGACACAGGGATTGAACCTGGGTCTCCGACATTGCAGGCAGATTCTTTACTGTCTGAGCCACCACAGTGGTAAGAAAAAGTGAAAAAGATGACAGATACATTTGAGAATTTCTAGTTTCAGCAATATTGCAGAGTTAAGAGGCCCTGAAACTACTCAGCTACATAATACCTAAAAATGCTTGATAAAATATTAAAACCACTCTTTTTTTTTAACTTAAACTTTTTATTTTCCATTGAGGTATAGCCAGTTAACAATATTGTGACAGCTTCAGGTGAACAGTGAAAGGACTCAGCCATATATATACATGTATCCATTCTCCCCCAAACTCCCCTCCCATCCAGGCTGCCACATAACACTGAGCAGAGTTCCATGTGCTATATAGTAGGTCCTTGTTGAAAATATTGAAACCACTCTTAATTGATTGGATGATTCCCACTAAGATCAGAATGGAGCACAGACTAGGCAGGTAAACTAAACTTCAGAGCCTTGGATACTCTGAGGCCTACAGTCGTCTTTATTAACACTCTGAACTGCATTGCACAGAGGGGACAGAATCAAAGCCTGAACTCACGTAGAACGGAAGCATAATACCTAGATCCAAGAGAGGTATACCCTCAGAAAGGGCGAACTAAAGGTGAACCACAAGAACACGTTTCTGTCTTGGACTAGGCTATGAATTAAAGTTAAAATTAAAAAACCAAAACCAACATTTTCTTTGGGAACTTTTCCCACTGGCCAGATGTCACATAGTTTGGGACTCAGTCCACATATTTTGCCTGATCCAAAAACAGAAGCCTATAATTTAAAGAGTATCGGGTTAGGTACTATCCCCAGGTACCTGAGAGAAGTAAAAACAGACTTTTCCAGATGAGCATACCCTCAAGCAGGCCTCAAAGAATTCCTGGAGACAGTCAACAAAAAGCTCATAGTAAAAAGTATAAGACAAAAATCAAGCAAGCCATAGATAGCAAACCCAGAACCACTGAGAGTTCAACTTTCATAATTAATTATCAGAATTAAACTAAAAAAATCAGTCTGCTTGCAATGCTTTTAGATTAAAAAAGGACATTGAAAACATGAGTGAAAATAGGAGACTAATGATTAGGTCAATTTGAAGAAGAAAAAAATATTACTTTTAGAAATTAAAAAAAAAATTACTGAAATTAAGGATTCAAATGGATAGACAGTTAAAAGAAAGATTAATGGAAAAAAAGAGCAACCCACCCCAGTATTCTTGCCTGGGAAAGCCCATGGACAGAGGAGCCTGGTGGGCTACAGTCCATGGGGTCTCAAAGAGTCGGACATGACTTAGCAACTGAACAACAACAAATAGAGAATTAGTGACTGGGAGGATATGTCTGCGGAAGTTATCCAAGGTATAGCCACAGGGAGGTAAGACGTAGAAATATGAAAGGGGGATTAAAAACAAGGAGGAGTAGGAAGAAGGCCTATCAGACTGTTGTGTGTCTTCCTGTTCCTACAATGGAGCAGCCCATTAGCTACACCCCTAGCCAGAGCCTAGCTGTACTTTTTTTTTTTAATTTTGGTATTAACATGATTTATTTCATTATCAGTCTTACAAATTACTGAGGTTGGGTAAGGGCTGGATTGTAGCTTGAATTTCACACTTTTGTTGAGGAACAGTCTGTTAGTGAATAGAAGGCCGTGGAGGCACCACAGTTCATCCAGCAGTGTTAGAGACCTTCTCAGAGGCAACAGGTGAGGCCAGGCACATCACAGTCAGAGGTCCACTCCAGTGGCTGTCAGTGTTCAGTGCCTCCGCCCACCCCACCCTGCTTTATGGAGGCACAAAGGCCCCTAGAGGCACCAGGGAGGCACAATGGGCTGAGGGGCTTCACCACCAGGTGCTGTGTCTGTGTCTCTCCATCCTCACCACGCATCCACAGGCACTTTCTCCCACTATCTACACTCTTTTATTTATTTTATTTTTTAAAATAATATATTTTTATTTATTTGGCTGCGACGGTCCTAGTTGCAGCACATGGGATCTTCATTCTTCATTGAGGCATGCCGGATCTTTAGTGGTGGCATGTGGGATCTAGTTCCCCAATCAGGGATCAAACCCGGACCCCCTGCATTGGGAGTGAGGAGTTTTTGCACCACCAGGGAAGTCCCACTCCACCCTTTTATAAGTAGGCAGCCTCATCCCTGCTTGGGCTTCAAGCAGAGAGCCTGGTTCTGGTCTCCAACTTTGTGTCAGCAGAGTTCCCTTTATTTAGTCTAACTCCTTACCACCATTACCTGTTTCTGGACTCAAGACCTTCAACCCACAATCTTGGTAGTTCTCACCACTTTGGGTTTTTTTTTCATGGTGATATTCATCTTGGTTTTGCAACTGCCTGAATTTTCTTGTTTTTCTTCTTTTATTTTGATCCATTGTGACTGATCGGGATTTTGAAGGGTGAACGAATTTATTTTACATTCTCTCTCCAAAGAAATCTTTTAGCAGTTTTTGCATAATCCCACTATGCTTCAGTTTCATCTTCAAGATAAAAATTTTAACAGAGCCCACCTAAGGGCATTGTTGTGAAGATTAAATGAGATTTAGAAAAAACTGCACAAAACCTAAAGGCACTTAGAACACTGCCTGGCGAGTACCAAGTACTCAATAAACATTAGCTACTATTATTGGTATTGGGGAAAGATTGAGGCTACCTTATGTTTTCCAAATATACATTATTTTATTGTCTTTATTCAACCTTGTGACATAGGTATTATCACCCTTAATTTGAGGTAAAGAAATTGAGGCACCCAAGGGTCAAATAGCAAAAGCTGTAGAGGTGAGATGAACCTTGGGTACATCTAGACTGGCTGTTGGCTTTGTTATAAAATAGAATAATTAATGCATATTTCTTGGTCTAATATGGGTGATGACATGGAGAAGACTAAAATCTCATTCTGGATGAGGTTATAAGCTTTGGCTCTGTTGACATCATCTGTTATAATAGATGGCATGACAACCAGAAGTGAAAAAAGTCTAAGCCATTATATAATGAATGATGTGTCATTTAATGCTCATTACACTTTAACTTCAGTTGTTCCCACGAATGAATTCTTATCTCTACAGGCAATAAAATGTTATAGTAGTCAGTAAGGAATCATATGAAAAAGGTCAGTCTCAATAAACCCTTCTCCACTTTTACAACATTCAGGTCAGGATGGATAAGCCCCTGAATTACATAAGATAAACTCACTTTTATTATTCAGTCAATAAATATTTATCAAGTATCTGTTGTGTTCAAGGCTCTGAGCAAGGCAACATTTACGAAATACACTGAGGTGGGAGACATACTTTCTACTCTCCTAATTCCCTTTAATGACCCACAAGACGTTCCAGCTTCTTTGTCTCTTCACATTCAATGTTTTATCCATTATCAGGACTGTAAATTCTTCCTTTATGATATTTCTTTCCTCACAAATATTTTTCCACCGTAAAACTCTAGTTCAGTCAATTGTTTTCATTTCCAGACTGATTACTGCTTTCCCACATCCACCATCCATCCTGTACGTAAACAGATTACTCTTCCTAAACACCACTTTGACAGTGTCATCCCTCTACACTAAAATTTCAATGGTTTCTCACTCTGAAGATAAATCTGCACTCTTGGTTTGGTCTTAGGGCCTCCACATTTGGCCTCAGAAGATTCTCTTACATTTCTGTTAGTATGTTTCTGAGAATACACCCATTGAGCTACTTTTTGGTGAAGAGCTTCCATGAACAAATGCTGTATACATGTTCTGCAATGATGAAACCTACTTAATCAACTTGTTTTAATCTAGCATCTCATCTTTCTTTTCCCCATATCACGTGTTCATAAAGTCTTTTGTTTAAGTAAACTTTTAAATTGCAGTATAACATACATACAGAAAAAGCAAAGAAAATCTTAAGTAAACAATTTGATGTATATTTAAAAAGTGAACATACCTGTATATCTGCCACCCTAACCTCTTTCTCTCTCTCTCTGTCTATATATATATGTATACATATTTTTATATTTATTATCAATATCCCAGAAGTTTCCATTATGTTCTACCCTAGTCATTGTCCCTTCCAAAGATAACTACTCATCTCACTTTTATCACTACACATGAGTTTTGTCTATTTGGGTTTGGGGGTTTTTTTGGCTTGTTTATTTTTATTGAAATATAATTGACATATAACAAATACACATACAAATATATATACGCATATATTTGATCTGAGTAACAGATATACAAGTATGTTTACTTTGTAAAGATACATCAAGCTGTTTACTTAGATTTTCTGTACATTTTCTATATGTGTATTATACTTCAATTAAAAAGTTTAAAGACTTTATACATATGTGAAATTTAGTTTGGTGAACTCTCAATGTTTAAACTTTCAGTCTATTTTTCAAGGACAAATGTTACATCTTCTGCCCCACTTTCTAACTCTGCAGGTTAATTATCTATACCTAATTACATACATTTTTCCCTCTACTATGCTTATTTTTTAGGGCTTGACTACCTCTGTGAACTTTACAACCAAATGAATTATTTGGTCTCTTGTCTGCTACATAAAGAAAATTATTAGAATCAAGGTGATCTGGCTTCACATCTGACCTCAACACCTCCACCACACCCTGCTTCCTCACCACTCCCCCCGCCACATTATGCTCTCTCTGTATTAATGCCATCTTCTTTTCTCCATACCCATAAAAGACATTGATAATCGGTTTTTGGTATTTCTCTTCTTTCCAAAATGGTCACTACCTTGGCAGAGTCTGTGTTTATTTAGATGACCAGTCCATCATCCTAGCTTTTGTGTTCTTTGATCTCAACTTAACCTTCAGTGTAGGCAGAATTCTAAAGATCCCCTTCTCCCCCCAGTGTCCAAGTTTCCACTGGTCACTTAACCAAGCATTAATCTAGGAACTGCTCTGAGGAATTCTGAAGTTGCGACTGAAGTTCCAACCGAGTTCATTCCAAAATAGTGAGATTATCTCGATGGGCCTGATGTAATCACATAGCCCTTTGAAAGAGGGAGATGAAATCTGAGAGAAGTTTGAGGACATGCTTTGAGATGGAGAGGAGTCACATGAGAAGAAACGTGGGCAGCCTGAAGAAGATGGTTTACTGTCAGCAAGGAAACAGGGTCCTCAATCCTAAAACTACAAAGAAATGGATTCTGCCAACAATTGGTCCTTAGCATATTCTTCAGATGGAAGTCTTCAGATAAGAATCCAGCTGACCGATACTTTGATTTGGATGCATGATAGCCTAAGTGGAGCCCAGCCTAGCCCACCTAGATTCCTGACCTTCAGAATTGTAAAATAATAAATGAGTATTGCTTTAAGATGCTAAACTGATGCCAAGTTCTTACTCAGCACTAGAAGACAGATATACCTTTCTTCCATTTCCGTAATTCTACTGTCATGTTCAAACCAAGGGACCTTGTCAAGCCTGGATTGCTAATATTATATGCCAGTTTCCTAGTCAGTGACTTCACCCTCTGGTTTCAGCTCTTCAGCCTCCAAGTGACCCTAATTTAGGTCCCCTTACCACCTCTCTCTTCCTGCCTTCACTTTTCTGTGATGAATCACTTAACCTGCTCAAACTCTTGCTCCATTTTTCTATTGCCTTACCCACCCAGAAAAACCACATCCTCAAATTTATTCAGCCTTCTAACCTGCTCTAGCTTTACTTCTCTGTGATTGGGAAAGCCATGTCCATTTGTAACTCTGATGTCACCACATTTATAGAATCCAGTCTTAGGGGTCTTGGTGCTCAGCAATCTCTCTTTAGGTCCCTTGGAAGAAAAACTTTTCGTCTACCAATTTAGGTCTAGTGGTGGTGGGGGAGGAGCTGAAAGTTAAATAACAACAGATTAAAGGAAAAAAGATAAAGTCCTGGGGTTTATAGACCAGTTTAATAGGGGAAAGTGGGGTCGGGAGAAAGGGATTCTTATTCCTTGGAAGGAAAGTTATGACCAACCTAGACAGCATATTAAAAAGCAGAGACATTGCTTTGCCAACAAAGGTCTGTCTAGTCAAGGCTATGGTTTTTACAGTAGTCATGTATGGATGTGAGAGTTGGACTATAAAGAAAGCTGAGTGCTGAAGAATTGATGCTTTTGAACTGTGGTGTTGGAGAAGACTCTTGAGAGTCCCTTGGACTTCAAGGAGATCCAACCAGTCCATCCTAAAGGAAATCAGTCCTGAGTGTTCACTGGAAGGACTGATGTTGAAGCTGAAACTCCAATACTTTGGCCACCTGATGCAAAGAACTGACTCATTGGAAAAGACCCTGATGCTGGGAAAGATTGAAGGTGGGAGGAGAAGGGGACAACAGAGGATGAGATGGTTGGATGGCATCACCAACTCAATGGACATGAATTTGAGTAAATTCCAGGAGTTGGTGGTAGACAGGGAGGCCTGGTGTGCTGCAGTCCATGGGGTCGCAAAGAGTCAGACACGACTGAGCGACTGAACTGAACTGACACGTGAATTTGCTAAGGGGGAACTGTGTTCACCACTTGGAGAATACACTAAGGAATGGACCAAGTCCTTACCACTTCCTTGCAATTGGTAGCCAGGCAAGCAGATAGAGAGAGCTCAAGGGGGCTGGGAGAGGTTTGGAGGATATTAAGAATTCTATGAGAAGGATGAAGAGAGCTTCTCATAGGTCCATATAAGAGCTTTGATAATAGGGTTGTCTGATTGATGGTGTTATAGGCCCAGGAAGCTTGTTCCTTTAATGAGAAGACTGTTTTTGATTTTTAGTTTCATTGCCATTCTGTATAATAAATCATACCCTTTATACTTTATCAACATTAAGTTAATTTGTGACCATCTGTTGCTGACATTCCATCAAGCACTGATACCCCTGTGAAAGCCTTACAAGCAAACACCCTTCACTGGTGTGATGTTTGGAAAGGAGTATTAGACTCCCTCCCTGCCCCCACTGCAAAATCTCCCGGTTATTTTTAGAGTTTTCAAAAGGGCGACTCAAGTGATTTTATGAATAAGACTATTGGCTTCCTTCCTGAAGGCATTTTGTCTGTATCATCTAGTTATGCCTATGTGCACTGCCTACAAAAACGCATGGTGACACCTTGGCCCCTCTAGTGCTCATTTAAGATCACCAATGATAACCACTCTAATGGCCAAAAGCAAAGAGGAATTAAAGAGCCTCTTGATGAGGGTGAAAGAGGAGAGTGAAAAATCTGGCTTAAAATTTAACATTCAAAAAACTAAGATCACGGTATCCAGTACCATCACTTCGTGGCAAATAGATCGGGAAAAAAATGTAAACAGTGACAGATTTTATTTTCTTGTGCTCCAAAATCATTGTGAATGGTGACTGCAGCCATGAAATTAAAAGGAGTGTGCTCCTTAGAAGAAAAGCTATGACAAACCTAGACAGCATATTAAAAAGCAGAGATATCACTTTGTGAACAAAGGTCCGTATAGTCAAAGCTATGGTTTTTCCAATAGTCTGATGCTGGGAAAGATTGAGGGCAGGAGGAGAAGGGGGAGACAGAGGATGAGATGGCTGGATGGCACCACTGACTGAGACATGAGTTTGGGCAAACTCTAGGAGATGGTGAAAGACTGGGAAGCCTGATGTGCTGTAGTTCATAGGGATGCAAGGAGTCAGATAACAGCTTAGCTACTGAACAACAACAATGATATGTGTGTCAAAGGTGTGGACTCCAGTTGGCCTCAGAGCTTTCAGTTGGGAAATCCTGACTTTGATAAGTCTATGATTTGACTGTAAGGCATGTAAAACATGACTGTGACTTCAAGGGAAGAGTCAAATGGGACTGAGCACAAAGCAATCTTAAATTGTTGGGAGATTGAATTAGGCACCAGCTTTTTGTGGGAAATTTAGCTATATGTATTAAAAACTTTTAAATGAGCATACCTTTTGCCTCAGCAATTCCCCATCTGGAAGTTACCTGAGTGTATAATGACAGAGCTTATAAAGATATTTTGTGAATAATAGGAAGATTGGTTAAAGTATGTAACAAACACTGAATACCATGTGCCCATTAAATATAAAGTTGTAGAAAGATTTTGAATGACAGGGAACCATGTTGCAAAATAGCAGTTTTACAAAATATTAACAGTAATAGCTACCATCTAGTGTGTGTGTGTGCGCTCAGTTGTGTCTGACTCTCCACAAAGCCCACCAGGCTTCTCTGTTCATAGAATTTTCCAGGCAATAGTACTGCCATGAGTTGCTGTTTCCTACTCCAGGGGAGCTTCCTGACCCAGGGATTGAACCTTGGTCTCTTGCCTCTCCTGCATTCAGTTCAGTTCCGTCGCTCAGTCATGTCTGACTCTTTGTGACGCCATGGACTGCAGCATACCAGGCCTCCCTGTCCATCACCAACTCCTGGAGTTTACTCAAACTCATGTCCATTGAGTTGGTGATGCCATCCAACCATCTCATCCTCTGTCGTCCCCTTTTCCTCCCACCTTCAATCTTACCCAGCATCAGGGTCTTTCCAAATGAGTCAGTTCTTTGCATCAGGTGGCCAAAGTATTGGAGTTTCAGCTTCAACATCAGTCCTTCCAGTGAACACTCAGGACTGATTTCCTTTAGGATGGACTCCTGCATTGGCCAGCGGATTCTTTATCACTGCGCTACCTAGGAAGCCCCAGCATCTATTGAGTGCTATTTAATGACATTACATACATTATCAGTGCTTTACACACATTATCTCATTTAATGTGACTATCCTGAGAGATCCTTTCCCCTGATTACCAATAACTACTTAAAGACTAAGGAACTAGTTCAAGTCTCCAGGGTTTGGGAGAGCCAGAATTCAGACACAGACTATCTGACTCCAGAGATGATGATGTTCATCCCTGTACTTTGTATACAACCCCATTTTTGTTTTTTAAGAAAATATGTATGCAGAGAAAAAGACTAAAAGCAGATGGTATATGGCTGATGGGTACAGATGATTTTCATCTATTTCTTGATATGTAATAAGAGAGGGACAAAAAGCTTAGTTAAATGGAAAGGAAAAAGAGATTAAGAACACATCTAGGGACTTCCCTGATGGTCTAGTGCTTAAGACTCCATGCTTCCACTGCAGGAAGCATTGGTTTGATCCCTGCCCGGAACTAAGATCTTCATTGGCTGAAACAGTGGGTGCTGTGGGGTCAAAAAAAAGAGAACACATGCAGTAGTTGTCCCAATAACCAAGCACTATAAATACTGGCCGGTTATTCTGTTCAGAGAGGGTGAGCAGAGCGCAGTGGTCTGCGAAACTGAGTCACCCATTTACCCTCCTAACTTTTGACCTTGTGCAAAATGGCCTCATTTGGGCCAGTTGGGTAGTCTTTAGGTTCCTCCCCCCCTAATATTCTGTTACCTAAAATACCCAAACACTAAATGAGAAAACAGGGTATTTGAAAATAGTTGGTTTTGTTCAGTCACTAAGTTGTGTCTGACTCTTTCTGACTCCATGGACTGTAGCCGGCCAGGCTCCTCTGTCCATGGGATTCTCCAGCAAGAAGACTGAGTGGGTTGCCATTTCCTTCTCCAGGGGCTCTTCCTGACCCAGGGATCAAATCTGTGTCTCCTGCTTGGCAGGTGGCTTCTTTACCACTAAGTAGGCAAATTGTTTACCACTGAGCCACCTGTGAAGCTTAGCCCAAAGTAAAATGTTAACTTAAAACGACTCATTTCTTTGCAATGCAATGCAATTATGAAATGCTGGCTTCAATCTGAAATTTTCGAACAGAATTTGATGGCCATGACCCGCTTGAGAAAGCGTTAGGAAGAGGTTATGAACCCTTTTCCTGACTCTGCACACTCTCGCAGCTTTTCTACACGATCGGAGTATTGAACAGATGCATGTATTACAGGATTGTGAGGAACACATGTAAACTATTTATTGTAATATTTTCATTCAAAAAGTTTTGTTTCCCCCTCCCGACACCCTTAGATTCAGTTCCTGATTTTATTGCCCCTGGGACTCAGGCACTTCATTTCTCAGAAGCTCATTCATTAGAGACCGCCTACTTGCCCCGGGGGTGGACAATGTGTGTGACAGGAAAAAACCTCGGTGCCAGGGTCCCCTGGTACTTAAGGGTGTGGGATACTGGCAGTGGCCAAATTCGCCCAGGTCAGACCAGGTACTGACCCGCCCGGGTAGCATTTTGTGGTCTCCAGGGGTACTCCCCACTGTCTATTTCATACCAGCCCCGGAAGCAGGAGTTGTAGTGTAGCTTTGTCCCCGCAAGCCCAGGGATAGTCATCTCCCTGACCCCTTCCCCGCGGCCGGGTGACGGTCAGGTCCAGTACCTGGCTGGGTCCACTAATGACACTTGCGTGCTCTCAGCCCAGACGCCGGGCGCTTATCGCAGCCAGGCAGCGCCACGCCTTTTACGGGCCCTCGGGCATCGACCTCGAGGGAGCTAGGGCGCGAGGGAGGGGCCGCAGCCGGGCGCTGTCCCGGTCAGCAGTCTAAAGCTTGCGAAGTGAAGCTGCAGTCGGTGCCGCCTGCGCTCGCTCGTCAGCCCCCGACCGCCGGGTCGCCGCCCGCTCTCTCCGACGTGACGGTAACCCGGGGCTAGTGCCTTCCCAGGTCAGCCGCTGCGCCGGTGAGTGCGGGGCGCTAGGGGGGCTCGCGGGCGCAGAGGGTGGGCTGCCGCCGGGGTCGTGGGCGTCGGTCGGGGAAAGTCGCCCCCGGCCGGGCTTTGCCGCCAGCGCGGCCTGTGTCCTGAATCCCGCCCCGTTACCGGGCGAGTCCCGAGCGCGCGAGACGCTAGAGGGAGTCCCCGGCGGTCAGACAGGGACTGGGGAGACGCTGGAAGGAGGAAAGGAGCCAGAGAGTTTTTCTAAAAGCTTTTCACCATTTAGGAAGCACTGTACGGATGCCTGATATCATTGTTAAGTAGGAGCTGCTTCCGTAGGGTATGTTTGGAAGGTCCGGCTGACTCAGCGTTTTATATAAATGATTGTTAGTACTCTGCCTCTGAGCACAACCGCTCCTGAGATTGAAGCCTTCGGTTAAAACTGAACCGCTAACTGAGTGAGTCAATTGTGAAAACCATTTGGAATATGTGGCATGAAAGGTCCGTGGCTATTGCGTGTGCATTTGGTAGGCAATAGAAAACGGTACAATTGAAATGACTGGGTTTTAATCATTCCCTCTCCCTTTCATTTCAAAGTGAGTATGAAACAGACTGAAAATTTAGACTCCCTCCCACCCCCCCGACCCCCCACCAGAAAACGCTCCTTGGTGCAACCGATTCCATGTCTGGTAGTGTGTGTTCGCCAGTTGGTAAAACTCTTACCTTTCCCCAAATGTATGATATTGGATAGATAAAAAGTTATTGAGTATGGAGGTAGCAGAGAAATTTGTTAATATTGGTAACTTTAAAGGGATTAACCGATATATTCTATGCCTATTTCTTCTCCCTAGGACATAAAGTTTGTCCCCAACTTTGGTTGGTGTGCTAAAGCATTATTGAGCTGCCTTTTGTAATTTTTCTGTGGATAGTTGACTCAATGATTAACTTCAAAAAATGAACCAACTTATTAAAAGTACTTATTAAAAATGCTACTGAAGTTAGAATACAGAAAAATACATAACCAAAAAAGTTAGATTGTAAATCTAGCAAACAGTTTAAAAAAATACCCATAATGTTGCTTCATTTCATTTTTTCACTCAGTGGTAGAAATATAAAAGCTCATACCACTTTCAGGAAAAAAAAAAGATTTATAGTAATGAATGTTTATTGGTCATCTTTGTTCTGGACCCTGGACGTTTAGCTAGAGCTCCCTTAGGTACTGTTGCATCAAAATGATATTCCCTGGTGGCTCAGAGGTTAAAGCGTCTACCTCCAGTGCGGGAGACCTGGGTTTGATCCCTGGGTCGGGAAGATCCCCTGGAGAAGGAAATGGCAAACCACTCCAGTATTCTTGCCTGGAGAATCCCATGGACGGAGGAGCCTGGTAGGCTACAGTCCGCGGGGTCGCAAAGAGTCGGACACGACTGAGCGACTTCCCTTTCCCTTTCCCTTACAGCCAAAATCAATTTCTACATTTATTTGTGTTAAGCGTTCATGAGCTTTTGAGGCAAGCCTAAGTATTACAAATGGAAAGTGAAATGCACCAAGAAAAGAGTCACTGTGGGGGGAGTACATTTGAATGTATGTGGACAGCGAATTAAAGTTACATCTTGGAAGCTAGAATATAAATGGACCAATCGGTCACACAATTCAGTGAGGACAAAGGCAGGAAATATACACAAGCTCCTTAGAGAAGCTTTTCCTGACATCTACTTCTGAGGGAAATGTCTTATATCACAGAAGGCTGCAGAGGAGACTGAAGTATAGTGGTGGAAGAGTCTCCTGAGTGCCCACCCATAGTTCATGCAATCGTGCATTTTCTAGGACTGTTTGCTGTAGTTGTCATTCTCCTTACCATAAGTATTATGAGAAACACTCGTAGGATGCTAACCCTCTATGGTCCCACATGCTCTGGTTTGATAGTTTGGGAATCAATCTGGATTTTATAGAGGGGTAGGTAGACCTCATGTCTTCAGATATTCTGTTTCTCTCAGGCATTTCTGACAGAAGTTTGGTATCAGTTGAAGTTATATAAAGTGAGAAGTTTTATTCTATGTTGCTTACTGGGGTTAGAGGTTAAGATTGAGCTCTTTTAGTGAAACTTAAAGAACCTGAATGACCATCCTTGATACAGGATATATAGGTCTGTGCTATGCTATGCGTAGTCGCTCAGTCGTGTCTGACTCTTTGTGACCTCATTGTAGCCTGCCAGGCTCTTCGGTCCTTGGGGATTCTTCAGGCAAGGATACTAGAGTGGGTTTCCATGCCCTCCTCCAGGGGGTCTTCCCAACCCAGGGATAGAACCCATGTCTCCCTCATTGCAGGCAGATTCTTTACCATCTAAACCACCAGGGAAGCGCAAGAATACTGGAGTGGGTATCCTATCCCTTCTCCGGGAACCCTATTCAGACTCAGGAATCAACCAGGGTCTCCTGCATTGCAGGTGGATTCTTTACCAGCTAAGCTACCAGGGAAGCACATATAGATCTACAGTAAGCTAAAGTTTATCCTTTTAAAAAATCAGTTCTGAGTTCAGGATGTGAACCAATAATGATGGAGTATGTAGATGAATTTGGCTTCATAGTTTTTTTTTCCCAACAGCAGTTTTATGAAATCTAATTCACATATCATACAGTTCATACCTATTTAAAGTGTACAGTCTCTGCAGTCTTCACATTTTCATCATTCTCTCCCCTAAAAATCTGTTAACACTCACTCCTTCTCACCATAATCCCCTTAACCCCTGTAGTTTTTTGGAAACCAGTGTTCTGCTTCACAAGGAGACTATTAGAAAGTGGACATCTAATTTTTGAGCCACATACTTACCTTGTTTATAGAAATAAGTAAAATATTCAGAGAATCGTAGCATTGAAATTTAGTGGTGTTCTGTTGTTTAAAATGAGGTGGGTGGGTGTGGGTGAAGCAGAAGTGCTGCCTGCATCCCAATTCCAGTGAAGAAGTTTTGTTTTTGGCAAGAAAGGGGGAATGAAATCTTAAAACTCCATTGAAAATGCTGATTACTATCTCAGTCCCTTTGCAACTGAAAAGACCTGTTACTCTTTAGAGCAATGGTTGGCTGGAAATTACTGCTTAGATGCAGGTAGCAGTAGGTAGTTCTCTGTCATTTCACAGTATTTAAGTTCTTACCTGGAAGCATAAAAACAGAAGTCTCTAGAAAGCAGCAAGCCCGGTTCGCTCCCTCTGAAGATACTTGAGCTGAGTGTCTTACAAGGAAAAGAGGAAAGATTGCCTGAGGGGTACCCAAACTTCAGATGTTTTGCACAGGAGACTTGTCTCTTCTCTTCTTGTCCTGCTGAGTGGGCAGTTCTACGCTGACCACACCCTGACTTCACCCTAGAGGAGTGAAAAGAAGGGATGCAAAAGGTAGAGGGACCACAGAATCCTTAGAAAGGGAGAATAAAGTATTTCATTTTACAATTTTTCCTCCACCATCCCTTATTAGTTTGGAATGCCATGTGAAAGTTCACCATAAAGAAGGCTGAGCCCTGAAGCGCTGATGCTTTCAAAACTCTTGAGAGTCCCTTGGACTGCAAGGAGATCAAATCAGTCAATCCTAAAGAAAATCAGCCCTGCATATTCATTGGAAGAACTGATGCTGAAGCTGAAGTTCCAATTCTTTGGCCACCTGATGTGAAGAGCTGACTCACTGGAAAAGACCCTGATGCTGGGAAAGATTGAAGGCATCAGGAGAAGGGGATGACAGAGGATGAGATGATGGTTGGATGGCATCACCATCTCGATGGACATGAGTTTGAGCAAGCTCTGGGAGTTGGTGATGGACAGGAAAGCCTGGTGTGCTGCAGTCCATTGGATCACAAAGAGTCAGACACGACTGAGCAACTGAACAGAACTGAAATTAAAAAAAATTTTGAGAAGTTGAAGCAGTGGCTATATTTCCCATCCACATTTTTTCCAATACTTTGGCCACATGATGGGAAGAACCAACTCACTGGAAAAGACCCTGATGCTGGGAAAGATTGAGGGCAGGAGGAGAAGGGGGCGACAGAAGATGAGATGGCTGGATGGCATCATTGATTCAATGAATGTGAGTTTGAGCAAATTCTGGGAGATAGTGAAGGACAGGGAAGCCTGGAGGGTTGCAGTCCATGGGGTTGCAAAGACTTGGATATGACTGTGACTGAGAGCTGGTGATGGACAGACAGGCCTGGCGTGCTGCAATTCATGGGGTCGCACAGAGTCAGACATGACTGAGCGACTGAACTGAACTGAACTGAACAGCAACAACAAAGATAAGATTACCAGGTCTTCAGAATTAATAAAAGGAAATGACCATTAATTGGTGAATGCTTGCTGTCTGCAGGTGGTTTTTATATTCATTCTCATTTTTTGGTCACACCAAGCCTTTCACGGAGGTATTGGAGTTTCATACTTACAGAGGAGGAGGCAGAGAATTCACAGGGTTATTTATTGCTGGGACAAAGTACTTTATTAAATTTCACCAACTCTTTTTTTTTTTTTAAACTTAGCCTGGTCATTTGTTTCACATCTTCTTTTCATGTTCACAGAGCAGCTGAGTTCATTGTAAAGGCATGCAGGGACAGTGAAAAGAGCCTGTGAGAACAGGGAGGCCCAGACCTACCTAACTTGGGTCTAGTCACTGTGTCATGAAATCTCTTCATCTCTCTGGACCAGTTTCTTCATGGGACTAGAGAATATAGGAATTAGAGCAAGAGAGTTCTGATTTTATTTAAGGAGACCAGAAGTGGAATATGAATTAGTAGAAATTGCCAGAATAGTAGTAAGTGTTAGGTATGCTGAGAATTCTTAGTATTCTTATCTGATCCGACAATAAAGGATTCTGCAAACCATCTACTTTGATTTAGAATCTTTCTGATCCATTTCTCCTTTTCATAACATAGGGAGACTGTTATATGTCTTTCTAGGATATCTCATATGATATTAATAGTTACCCCAAATAAACATATTTACTTCAGAAACCTAAAGTAGTAGGCTAACTGTAGTTAAAAACCTAATAGTATCATTTCAGTTATTGCTTCAATCTAATAGTACTGTTATTATCATGCCAAACCATTCACTGCTTCCACCTGGAATCTAAGCTATGAGTATAATCCATTTGACATGTGCAATATTGTTTTATACCCAGCTATTTCTAGCAACCTAGGGCCAGGTGACTCATTACGTTTGCTACAGTGTACACTAATATGTGCTATTTAGCTCTTTCCTGGGTCTACAAGCTATTCCTTGTGTTCTGATTTCATACTTAGATATATACCTTCCCTCTCCCCCAGTGAGATATGTTCTATCTAGCCTCCTAGAAGGTCACCCCTACCAGAAGTAAATTCAAGTGGTTTGAATTTTTCAACAAAAATAAAATTGTTATTCTCTCCCTCTGTAATATTAAAAACTAGGAAAAGAGATCTTTGGTGCATTATTCTTTATAAAACAATGCTTTTCCAAATATGTGCAGCTGTGGCTGGGTTGCAGAGGTCTTGATGAGGAAGTTTTAAAGAACAAAGATGGCAGTTAAGTCTAATATTACACTAGCTTATAAACATTGAAAAATATTGGGGTTATTATTTTTTTTAATTTTTAATTTTGAAATCATTTTTAGACTTACTTGGGCCACAGGACTGGAAAAGGTCAGTTTTCATTCCAATCACAAAGAAAGGCAATGCCAAAGAATGCTCAAACTACTGCACAATTGCACTCATCTCACACATTAGAAAAGTAATGCTTTAAGCATTGGAGAATTTTAATTCTCCAAGCCAGGCTTCAGCAATACATGAACCGTGAACTTCCAGATGTTCAAGCTGGTTTTAGAAAAGGCAGACGAGCCAGAGATCAAATTGCCAACATCGGCTGAATCATCGAAAAAGCAAGAGGGTTCCAGAAAAACATCTATTTCTGCTTTATTGACTATGCCAAAGCCTTTGACTGTGTGGATCACAATAAACTGTGGAAAATTCTGAAAGAGACGGGAATACCAAACCATCTCACCTGTCTCTTGAGAAACCTGTATGCAGGTCAGGAAGCAACAGTTAGAACTGGACATGGAACAACAGACTGGTTCCAAATAGGAAAAGGAGTACGTCAAGCCTGTATATTGTCACCCTGCTTATTTAACTTATATGCAGAGTACATCATGAGAAACACTGGGCTGGAGGAAGCACAAGCTAAAATCAAGATTGCTGGGAGAAATATCAATAACCTCAGATATGCAGATGACACCACCCTTATGGCAGAAAGTGAAGAAAAACTAAAGAGCCTCTTGATGAAAGTGAAAGAGGAGAGTGAAAAAGCTGGCTTAAAATTCAACATTCAGAAAACTAAGATCATGGCATCTGGTCCCATCACTTCATGGCAAATAGATGGACAGTGGAACAGTGGCAGACTTTATTTTTTGGCGCTCCAAAATCACTGCAGATGGTGACTGCAGCCATGAAATTAAAAGACACTTACTCCTTGGAAGAAAAGTTATGACCAACCTATTGGTCAGCATATTAAAAAGCAGAGACATTGCTTTGCCAACAAAGGTCCATCTAGTCAAGGCTATGGTTTTTCCAGTAGTCATGTATGGATGTGAGAGTTGGACTATAAAGAAAGCTGAGTGCAGAAGAATTGATGCTTTTGAACTGTATTGTTGGAGAAGACTCTTGAGAGTCCCATGGACAACACGGAGATCCAACCAGTCCATCCTAAAAGAGATCAGTCCTGAATGTTCATTGGAAGGACTGATGTTGAAGCTGAAACTCCAATACTTTGGCCACCTGATGCAAAGAACTGACTCATTGGAAAAGACCCTGATGCTGGGAAAGATTGAGGGCAGAAGGGGACAACAGAGGATGAGATGGTTGGATGGCATCACCGACTCGATGGAACTGAAATGTTGTAGAAAATGGTACAGAGAGTTCCTATAACATCTTATGTAACTATAGTACCATTGTTGAAACTAAACTATAAATTTATTTGGATTTCATCAGCTTTTCACTATCTTTTTTCTATTCAAGATCCAGCCTCACAGCTCACATTGCATTTGATTGTTGTATATCCTTAATTTCCTTCAAACTATGACAACTCCTCAACCTTATATTGTTTTTCCTGACCTTGACACTTACAATGAGTACTGTTCAGTTATTTTGTAGAATGTCTTGCAATTAATACTGGATATTTTCTCATGATTAGATTGAAGTTATGCATTTTAGGAAGAAAGTGGAGAAGGAAATGGCAACTCACTCTGGTATTCTTGCCTGGAAAATCCCACAGATGGAGAAGCCTGGCAAGCTATTGTCCATGGGGTGGCAAAGAGTCGGACATGACTGAGCAACTTCACTAGAAGTAATCCCAGTGCATCATATCAGGGTACATGATGTCTTATTACTGATGTAAACTTTGGCTAAGTGCTGTCTGTCAGGTCCCTGATGGTTATCATTTTCCCCTTTGTATTTAATATATATCATGGGAGAGAAACTTGGGCCTTGCAAATATCCTGTTTCTCCTTAAGTCTTTATTCACTAGTTTTAGTCCGTTGGTGGAACTGGATGTACATGGTTACATGTACAGTTCTAACAGTGTTGTTCTAACAGTGATTTACAGATTGTTTTTCTCATTACTTCCCTTTATTAATGAGAATTTTATAAGGAAGAGCTGTTCCTTCATTTATTTATTCACTGTATAAATATAGACCAATTGTATAGGTTATAGTTCAATACAGTCATTATTTAATTGCTGATCAAATGGTTCCACCATTGGCCACTGGGAGCTCTTCTTTCAGGTTGGCCCCTGTGCCCTTTTGACATACCACCTCCCCATCATGAAATGCTCCAGGCTCATTTTTCTATTTTCCATGCTCCGACCCTGTCATCAACCATTTTTCCAAGGCACTCTGGTTCCTTGTTTTGGAGGCTGTTATTATAAGAAACCAAGATCTGGTGTGTTACTGAGGTTGCTTTGAACTTTTTAAGTTTCATAGATTTGTGACTTAGCAAATGCATCTCTACAGGAGGAGTAATGCCTTAAATTTCAAAGACTCTAGAGACCATAGTTGCCAATTTGCATTCAGTCTCTTATGGGAAAGAAATAAAATTGGAAGGGCTAGAATTTTAAAATTCCCAGTTTTTCTCAGATGAAGACCTGTAAGTGTTTATAAAACAAATAGAATAAACACATTAATTTTTATTTACTCAGGCTCTGATAAGAAAGTAGCTTGTTATTTAAACTATGTCCTGACTAATGGCTGAATGTATGTGAAGGGGAGATATGCATAGATCATATCTTTCAGAAATGCAAAATGTCTTTAAATGAATTTTGAGATCCTGGCCCTCATTTCCCCACATGACAGACTTCCGGGTAAGTCTTTGAGCCTACTTACTCATTCTGAAAAGAAAGATTTTAGGCAAGATTTTCATTTCTCTTGTCTCTTAGTGGGCTCAGAGGACCCCTTAATATCCAGAAATTTTGGACCCTTTCTCTATATTTTAGTTATAATTTTAGTGTGTGTTTATTGGTTCACTGGTTTAAAAGATTCAGTTTAATTTCAGATCCGATTTATGTTAATCATGCCAGCTTACTTTTGATATTGAAATTTACTTGGTTAAACTTTATTTTAATCTAAGCCAGTCCGGACCATGTACAGAAGTCTTTTCTAAGGGTTCCATTTCCACAAACCTTCTTTTACTTTCTTTCTACTGTTAGGTTTTGTCCTATGCTTTTCCTTTCTCTCTCTCTAGGATAAAATTACTTTATTTTCCCTCAACAATTGTAT
The DNA here is from genome assembly GCF_054371585.1 of Giraffa tippelskirchi. Lineage (NCBI taxonomy): Eukaryota > Metazoa > Chordata > Mammalia > Artiodactyla > Giraffidae > Giraffa > Giraffa tippelskirchi. Next base: position 74,282,343 of record NC_137275.1, on the reverse strand, counting down.
TTTCATTTCTTACACCTTTTTTTCTTTCATACAAAGATGTTTTCCTTACCAATTTTAGTTGTCTCAATTATATGCATTAACCAGAATTCTAACTTTTTAAAAACCTTAATTTCTAGTGAAAACTAAGAAGTATGCAATTATAAACTGTTTTTCATATTATTATTCTGTAGATGGGCAAAATCACAAATACTGTTTATGATTTCTAAAAAATATGTGGTTTTTTAATAGAAAATTTTTCAATGTGATATTTTTATTAATAGACCTAAATATCTTCTCTGTAAAAAGGCAGCCTATGTTGAGTAATTAATGTTTCAGTATCTTATTTTATTTGGGAATGATCTATATATTTGGGAATGATCTAGATATTTAAATGGAGAAGGAAGAATATGGCAATCCACTCCAGTATTCTTGCCTAGAGAATCCCATGGACAGAGGAGCCTGGTGGGCTGCTGTCCATGGGGTTGCACAGAGTCGGACACAACCGAAGTAACTTAGCATGCATGAATGCATTGGAGAAGGAAATGGCAACCCACTCCAGTATTCTTGCCTGGAGAATCCCAGGGATGGAGGAGCCTGGTGGGCTGCTGTCTGTGGGGTCGCACAGAGTAGGACACGACTGAAGCGACTTGGCAGCAGCAGCAGCAGATATTTAATAATTTCCATCATTTCACTTAATTTAGCAAAACTATAAATATTAAGTCACCAAAAATCTGGAGAAACTGTCTTTAAGTAGACAAACCATAAAACATAATTATTCTTATAGAATTTACCTAAAAATTGTTACTCCATTTATATCTGTTGAATTATAGTTATATTTAGATTACTCATGAAAACTGAGACATTACACAAAATGAGCCATCATTTCAAGATATTTTTCTTGAGAATTTTATAAAAGAGATAGTATGACCTATTTAATTTTTGGTAAACCTAGGTGCAATAAAAGTAAGAACGATCTATATTCATTAAACCAACAAATTTAAACTTTAAAACTGATTATTAGTATAATATTGACTATTTCCCAGATCACAGGAACTTGAAATTTATTTGGGTTGGCTTTTTTTAAAGTAACTTAATTTAAAAAAAAAATTTTTTTTTAAGATTTTTTATTTTTAATTTTTTGGCCAAGGCCTGCAGCATGTGGAATCTTAGTTCAGTGACCAGGGATCATTCCCAGGCCCCTCGGCAGTGAGCATGCAGAGTCCTAACCACTGGACTGCCAGGGAATTTGCAGGCTAGTTTTTTATTATATTTAAAAAATATCAATTTGTAAGTGATTACTTTGTCAACAAAGGTCCATCTAGTCAAGGCTATGGTTTTTCCAGTAGTCATTAATGGATGTGAGAGTTAGACTATAAAGAAAGCTGATTGCAGAAGAATTGATGCTTTTGAACTGTGGTGTTGGAGAAGACTCTTGAGAGTCCCTTGGACTGCAAGCAGATCCAACCAGTCCATCCTAAAGGAGATTAGTCCTGGGTGTTCATTGGAAGGACTGATGTTGAAGCTGAAACTGGCCACCTGATGCGAAGAGCTGACTCATTGGAAAAGACCCGACTCATTGGAAAAGACCCTGATGCTGGGAAAGATTGAAGGTGGGAGGAGAAGGGGATGACAGAGGATGAGATGGTTGGATGGCATCACCGACTCAATGGACATGAGCTTGGGTTAATTCTGGGGGTTGGTGATGGACAGGGAGGCCTGGCGTGCTGCGGTCCATGGGGTCGCAAATAGTTGGACGCGACTGAGCGAGCGAATGAACTGAACTTTTACATCAATTAAATATAGCTTTTTTATATGTTTAATTTTGATAATATTATCTGGAGTTAGGAACATATCATATGTGTAATGTACACATAGAAATATAAAAAGGCATAACTAGAGACTTCATAGCTTCATTTGAAAACTTAGTCATGTATCAGTTATTGCATTATAAATTTACTAGTTTATAAATAACAATTTGAATAAGTTAAATATATTTGCTCGGATGACTAAAGCTTTTCAATATTTGTGGAGAATATTTTAAGGTTTGTATTTGTCCTTGATAAATCCTGAAGGAGGCTGTGAATTAGATTTGGTGAGGGAGGCTTTCCAGCAGTTTGAGTTCAGCAAAGCCTGTTTTTTTCTCTCTCCCTCTCGTTTTTTTTTTTGGTTCAGGTTCTACCAGATTGAGCTCAGTCTCAGGTCCCTGTAGGCTGTACTTACGTTTCTGATATGTAGAGATTTGTAAGACAAGACAGTTGCTTTTAATTCCTGAGAGAACTGGTCTGCCACCTATATGGTACTGAAAGATTGATTTGCCCAACTACATTTTCTTTATTTGCTTCTTTAGATCAGTAAAAAGATTTCCAACTACAGTGAAAATCAAGAGTTATATGTTCTAGAACTTTAGGGTTCAGTTTATTCTGCTTTCCAAGTTTTGCACAAGCCATTCAATAAAGGCCCTCTTTTTGAGTATACAAATTAAACCCAGAGCAGTTTACCCTAGGGACTAAAAATCTTCATTCTTTTTATTAATTCCTGAATATTAGCCCCCAGTTTTATTTCATATTGTGTGGGCTCAGGTAACCCTATTGATTTTCCTTTGTGAGTTTAATCAATGTTGCCTGAGGGGCAGATTTATAAGCCCTATCTTACACCAGGCAAGGGAGACCTAAGTTTATCCCATAATATAATTGGCAGAAGAGATTTAACCATCTTATATAAAGCCCGTTTAAACATACCAACTTTTATAAACTTTCATCTCAATTCTCTCAGCTCTTATATCTGTAATTTTAACCTCCATTAAGTCCCCATCAACCAGTCTTGGTCTTACACAGAGTCCCAGAAACGTTTCTTTTTATCTCCCTGACCACATTATCCATTTTTATATAAAATGCTTTGGGTTTCCCAGCTCAGGGGTTGAGCCAAGGGACTCAGGACCTTTCGCTGATATTTTAACTTGATTAATTGGCTTAACTGTTGCCCCAAGCAATTGAATTTTCTAGCAGCCTTTTAAATATGTATATGTTTTGCTGTGCTTAATAGCTCAGTGTGTCTGACTTTTTGCGACCCCATGGAGGAGCCTGGTAGTCCACCAGGCTCCTGTGGACATGGGGGATTCTCCAGGCCAGACTACTGGAGTGGGTTGCCAGGCCCTCCTCCAGGAGATCTTCCTAACCCAAGGATCGAACCCAAGTCTTCTGCATTGTAGGCAGATTCTTTACTGTCTGAGCCACCAGGGAAGCCCAAAATGGGGTAAACAGAGTGGACTTGTTTGGGGTTCTTTAATGATGGGGACCAATAGGGAGTCCCTTTGGCCATCCAACCTTAGCGTTGTATCAAAATGTTTGTCTTGATACATTTATTTATTGTTTTATTTATCCCATTTCTTAACCATCTAAAGATTTTTATTGTTTTGGAACAAGTCCCTTTAAAATTTCTACCTTGTTGGGAAGATGTCTCTAGACTTTCTCTGCAGTTTTTTCTTATTCCTGTTAATCAACCTAGTTAACAATCTAATGCTTTTATTAGCATCTGTAAGACCCGTTGAGGGGAAATTGACCATAGATTCAGCTTCCCAAACTTTTTTTGTTGTTGCTATTTGTTTGCCTTAAACTAAGGGAGTTAAGGTTAGCCATTATATTTTTTTGTATCCACTTTCTACTTTGGTCTTTTCATAGGTGCCAATAATACAGCTGTTAACAGTGAGAGTTCTTTAAAAATTTACCAGTTTAGAAGTTTCTTCAATTTTAATCTCCATTGTCTGGCCATTGTCAGAGCTCTCATAACACAGGGAGGAAAAAAAAGTCTTAAGAAGATCAGGTAAAACGTTTATATCTCAAAGACACAGGGGGAGAAATGCTAGTTCCTCCTTTGAAAAGTTTTTTGTTCTTTTAAGATCAGAATTCCGAGAAGATGTTTTATCAAGCTGGCTTTTTCTAGCTGCACACATGCACACAAAAATTAACTTCAGAGTGCTAAAAGAACCCATATTTTGTCCTTTTTAAGGTGAGATTTCCTTTAATTCCAAACAAAGCAGGTACTTGCAGGAATAAATTCTGTACATACATAATAAAGTCTTCTCAGAGTCTCTCAACGGTGGTAATCCAGTTTTCTTTTTCTTTTTAATTAGTTTATTTATCTATTTTTTAACTTTACAATATTATATTTGTTTTGCCATACATTGACATGAACCTACCATGGGTGTACATGTGTTCCCCTTCCAGAACCCCCCTCCCACCTCCCTCCCCACCCCATCCCTCCGGGTCATCCCAGTGCACCAGCCCCGAGCACCCTGTATCATGCATCAAACCTGGGCTGGTGATTCGTTTCACGTATGATAATTTACATGCTTCCATGCCATTCTCCCATATCATCCCTCCCTCGCCCTCTCCCACAGAGTCCATAATACTGTTCTATATATCTGTGTCTCTTTTGCTGTCTCACATACAGGGTTATCTTTACTGATTTACTAATTCAATATATATGTGTTAATATACTGTATTGATGTTTTTCTTTCTGGCTTACTTCACTCTGTATAATAGGCTCCAGTTTCATCCACCTCATTAGAACTGATTCGAACGTATTCTTTTTAATGGCTGAGTAATATTCCATTGTGTACATGTACCACAGCTTCCTTATCCATTCGTCTGCTGATGGACATCTAGGCTGCTTCCATGTCCTGGCTGTTATAAACAGTGCTGCAATGAACATTGGGGTACATGTGTCTCTTTCCATTCTGGTTTCCTCAGTGTGTATGCCCAGCAGTAGGATTGCTGGGTCATATGGTGGTTCTATTTCCAGTTTTTTTCAGGAATCTCCACACTGTTCTCTATAGTGGCTGTACTAGTTTGCATTCCCACTAACAGTGTAAGAGGGTTCCCTTTTCTCCACACCCTCTCCAGCATTTATTGCTTGTAGGCTTTTGGATAGCAGCCATTCTGACTGGTGTGAAATGGTACCTCATTGTGGTTTTGATTTGCATTTCTCTAATAATGAGTGATGTTGAGCATCTTTTCATGTGTTTGTTAGCCATCTGTATGTCTTCTTTGGAGAAATGTCTGTTTATTTCTTTGGCCCACTTTTTGATTGGGTCATTTATTTTTCTGGAATTGAGCTGCAGGAGTTGCTTGTATATTTTTGAGATTAATTGTTTGTCTGTTGCTTCGTTTGCTATTATTTTCTCCCATTCTGAAGGCTGTCTTTTCACCTTGCTTATAGTTTCCTTTGTTGTGCAAAAGCTTTTAATTTTAATTAGGTCCCATTTGTTTATTTTTGCTTTTATTTCCAATATTCTGGGAGGTGGGTTATGGAGGATCCTGCTGTGATTTATGTCAGAGAGTGTTTTGCCTATGTTTTCCTCTAGGAGTTTTATAGTTTCTGGTCTTACGTTTAGATCTTTAATCCATTTTGAGTTTATTTTTGTGTATGGTGTTAGAAAGTGTTCTAGTTTCATTCTTTTACAAGTGACTGACCAGTTTTCCCAGCACCACTTGTTAAAGAGATTGTCTTTTCTCCATTGTATATTCTTGCCTCCTTTGTCGAAGATAAGGTGTCCATAGATGCATGGATTTATCTCTGGGCTTTCTATTTTGTTCCATTGATCTATATTTCTATCTTTGTGCCAGTACCATACTGTCTTGATGACTGTGGCTTTGTAGTAGAGCCTGAAGTCAGGCAGGTTGAATCCTCCAGTTCCATTCTTCTTTCTCAAGATTGCTTTGGTTATTTGTATTTCCATACAAATTGTGAAATTATTTGTTCTAGTTCTCTGAAAAATACTGTTGGTAGCTTGATGAGGATTGCATTGAATCTATAGATTGCTTTGGGTATTATACTCATTTTCACTATATTGATTCTTCCAATCCATGAACACGGTATATTTCTCCATCTATTTGTGTCCTCTTTGATTTCTTTCACCAGTATTTTATAGTTTTCTGTATATAGGTCTTTTGTTTCTTTAGGTAGATATATTCCGAAGTATTTTATTCTTTTTGTTGTGATGGTGAATGGAATTGTTTCCTTAATTTCTCTGTTTTCTCCTTGTTAGTGTATAGGTATGCAAGGGATTTCTGTGTGTTAATTTTATATCCTGCAACTTTACTATATTCATTGATTAGCTCTAGTAATTTTCTGGTGGAGTCTTTAGGGTTTTCTATGTAGAGGATCATGTCATCTGCAAACAGTGAGAGTTTTACTTCTTCTTTTCCAATCTGGATTCCTTTTATTTCTTTTTCTGCTCTGATTGCTGTGGCCAAAACTTCCAAAACTATTTTGAATAGTAGTAGTGAGAGTAGGCACCCTTGTCTTGTTCCTGATTTTAGGGGAAATGCTTTCAGTTTTTCACCATTGGGGAAGCTTGTATCGGTGTTCTGGTGGTTGGAGCTGGATTTCTTCTCTCTGGAGTGCAATGAAGTGTCCAGTAATGAGTTTTGAGACGTCAGTGAGTTTGGTGTGACTTTGGGCAGCCTGTTTATTGAAGCTCAGGGCTATGTTCCTGTGTTGCTTGAGAATTTACATGGTATATCTTACTCTGGAACTTGTTGGCCATTGGGTGGTGCTTGGTTTCAGTGTAGGTATGGAGGCGTTTGATGAGCTCCTATCTTTTAATGCTTCCTGGATTCAGGAGTTCTCTGGTGTTTTCAGGATTTGGACTTAACTCTCCTGTCTCTCTGCATATAAGTTAAATAAGCAGGGTGACAATCTACAGCCTTGACGTACTCCTTTTCCTATTTGGAACCAGTCTGTTGTTCCATGTCCAGTTCTAACTGTTGCTTCCTGACCTGCATACAGGTTTATCAAGAGACAGGTCAGATGGTCTGGTATTCCCATCTCTTTCAGAATGTTCCACAGTTTATTGTGATCCACACAGTCAAAGGCTTTGGCATAGTCAACAAAGCAGAAATAGATGTTTTTCTGGAAGCTTCTTGCTTTTTTGATGATTCAGTGGATGTTGGCAATTTGATTTCTGGTTCCTCTGCCTTTTCTAAAACCAGCTTGAACATCTGGAAGTTCACGGTTCATGTATTGCTGAAGCCTGGCTTGGAGAATTTTGAGCATTACTTTACTGGCATGTGACATGAGTGCAATTGTGCAGTAGTTTGAGCATTCTTTGGCATTGCCTTTCTTTGGGATTGGAATGAAAACTGACCTTTTCCAGTCCTGTGGCCACTGCTGAGTCCTCCAAATTTGCTGGCATATCGAGTGCAGCATTTTCACAGCATCACCTTTGAGGATTTGAAATAGCGCGATTGGAATTCCATCACCTCCACTAGTTTTGTTCGTAGTGATGCTTCCTAAGGCCCACTTGACTTCACATTCCAGGATGTCTGGCTCTAGGTGAGTGATCACACCATCGTGATTATCTGGGTCGTGAAGATCTTTTTTGTACAGTTCTTCTGTGTATTCTTGCCATCTCTTCTTAATATCTTCTGATTCTGTTAGGTCCATACCATTTCTGTCCTTTATTGAGCCCATCTTTGCATGAAATGTTCCCTTGGTATCTCTAATTTTCTTGAAGAGAACTGTAGTCTTTCCCAATCTGTTGTTTTCCTCTATTTCTTTACAGTGATTACTGAGGAAGGCTTTCTTATCTCTCCTTGCTATTCTTTGGAACTCTGCATTCAGATGGGAATATCTTCCCTTTTCTCCTTTGCTTTTCGCTTCTCTTCTTTTCCTAGCTATTTGTAAGGTCTCCTCAGACAGCCATTTTTCTTTTTTGCATTTCTTTTCCACGGGGATGGTCTTGATCCCTGTCTCCTGTACAGTGTCATGAACCTCTGTCCATAGTTCCTCAGGCACTCTATCAGGTCTAGTCCCTTAAATCTATTTGTCACTTCCACTGTATACTCATAAGGGATTTGATCTAGGTCATATATGAATGGTCTAGTGGTTTTCCCTACTTTCTTCAATTTAAGTCTGAAGTTGGCAATAAGCAGTTCATGATCTGAGCCACAGTCTGCTCTCGGTCTTGTTTTTGCTGACTGTATAGAGCTTCTCCATCTTTGGCTGCAAAGAATGTAATCAATCTGATTTCGGTGTTGACCATCTGGTGATGTTCATGTGTAGAGTCTTCTCTTGTGTTGATGGAAGAGGGTGTTTGCTATGACCAGTGCATTCTCTTGGCAAAACTCTATTAGCCTTTGCCCTGCTTCATTCTGTACTCCAAGGCCAAATTTGCCTGTTATGCCAGGTGTTTCCTAACTTCCTACTTTTGCATTCCAGGTCCCCTATAATGAAAAGGACATCTTTTTTGGGTGATAGTTCTAAAAGGTCTTGTAGGTCTTCATAGAACCGTTCAACTTCAGCTTCTTCAGCGTTACTGGTCAGGGCATAGACCTGGATTACCATGATATTGAATGGTTTGTCTTGGAAATGAACAGAGATCATTCCGCTGTTTTTGAGATTGCATCCAAGTACTGCATTTTGGACTCTTTTGTTGACCATGATGGCTTCTCCATTTCTTCTAAGGGATTCCTGCCCACAGTAGTAGATATAATGGTCATCTGAGTTAAATTCACCCATTCCAGTCCATCTTAGTTCACTGATTCCTAGAATGTCGACGTTCACTCTTGCCATCTCCTGTTTGACCACTTCCAGTTTGCCTTGATTCATGGACCTAACATTCCAGGTTCCTATGCAGTATTGCTCTTACAGCATCGGACTTTGCTTCTATCACCAGTCACATCCACAGCTGGGTATAGTTTTTGCTTTGGCTCCATCCCATCATTCTTTCTGGAGTTATTTCTCCACTGATCTCCAGTAGCATATTGGGCACCTACCGACCTGCAAGTTTGGCCTTGGAGTACAGAATGAAGCAGGGCAAAGGCTAATAGAGTTTTGCCACGAGAACACATTGGTTATAGCAAACACCCTATTCCAACAACACAAGAGAAGACTCTACACATGGACATCATCAGACGGTCAACACTGAAATCAGATTGACTATACTCTTTGCAGCCAAAGATGGAGAAGCTGTATACAGTCAGCAAAAACAAGACCAGGAGCAGACTGTGGCTCAGATCATGAACTCCTTATTGCCAAATTCAGACTTAAATTGAAGAAAGTAGGGAAAACCACTAGTCCATTCAGGTATGACCTAGATCAAATCCCTTTGAGTATACAGTGGAAGTGACAAATAAATTTAAGGGACTAGACCTGATAGAGTGCCTGATGAACTATGGACGGAGGTTCGTGACACTGTACAGAAGACAGAGAGCAAGACCAACCCGAAGAAAAAGAAATGCAAAAAAGCAAAATGGCTGTCTGAGGAGGCCTTACAAATAGCTGTGAAAAGAAGAGAAGCGAAGAGAAAAGGAGAAAAGGAAAGATATACCCATTTGAATGCAGAGTTCCAAAGACTAGCAAGGAGAGATAAGAAAGCCTTCCTCAGCGATCAGTGCAAAGAAATAGAGGAAAACAATAGAATGAGAAAGACTAGAGATCTCTTCAAGAAAATTAGAGATACCAAAGGAACATTTCATGCAAAGATAGGCTCGATAAAGGTCAGAAATGGTATGGACCTAACAGAAGCAGAAGATATTAAGAAGAGGTGGCAAGAATACACAGAAGAACTGTACAAAAAAGATCTTCACGACCCAGATAATCACGATGGTGTGATCACTCACCTAGAGCCAGACATCCTGGAATGTGAAGTCAAGTGGGCCTTAGAAAGCATCACTACAAACAAAGCTAGTGGAGGTGATGGAATTCCAGTTGAGCTATGTCAAATCCTCAAAGGTGATGCTGTGAAAATGCTGCACTTGATATGCCAGCAAATTTGGAGGACTCAGCCTTGGCCAGAGGACTGGAAAAGGTCAATTTTCATTCCAATCCCAAAGAAAGGCATTGCCAAAGAATGCTCAGACTACCGCACAATTGCACTCATCTCACATGCTAGTAAAGTAATGCTCAAAATTCTCCAAACCAGGCTTCAGCAATACGTGAACCGTGAACTTCCAGATGTTCAAGCTGGTTTTAGTAAAGGCAGAGGAACCAAAGATCAAATTGCCAATATCCGCTGGATCATCGAAAAAGCAAGAAAGTTCCAGAAAATCATCTATTTCTGCTTTATTGACTATGCCAAAGCCTTTGATTGTGTGGATCACAGTAAACTGTGGAAAATTCTGAAAGAGATGGGAATACCAGACCATCTAACCTGTCTCTTGATAAACCTGTATGCAGGTCAGGAAGCAGCAGTATACAACTGGACATGGAACAACAGACTGGTTCCAAATAGGAAAAGGAGTCCGTCAAGGCTGTATATTGTCACCCTGCTTATTTAACTTATACGCAGAGTACATCATGAGAAACGCTGGGCTGGAGGAAGCACAAGCTGGAATCCAGATTGCCGGGAGAAATATCAATAACCTCAGATATGCGGATGACACCACCCTTTTGGCAGAAAGTGAAGAAGAACTAAAGAGCCTCTTGATGAAGGTGAAGGAGGAGAGTGAAAAAGTTGGCTTAAAGCTCAACGTTCAGAAAACTAAGATCATGGCATCTGGTCCCATCACTTCATGGCAAATAGATGGGGAAATAGTGGAAAGTGTATCAGACTTTATTTTGGGGGGCTCCAGAATCACTGCTGATGGTGACTGCAGCCATGAAATTAAAAGACGCTTACTCCTTGGAAGGAAGGTTATGGCCAACCTAGATAGCATATTTAAAAGCAGAGACATTACTTTGCCAACAAAAGTCCGTCTAGTCAAGGCTATGGTTTTTCCAGTGGTCATGTATGGATGTGAGAGTTGGACGGTGAAGAAAGCTGAGCACCTCAGAATTGATGCTTTTGAACTGTGGTGTTGGAGAAGACTCTTGAGAGTCCCTTGGACTGCAAGGAGATCCAATCAATCCATCCTAAAAGAGATTAATCCTGGGTGTTCATTGGAAGGACTGATGTTGAAGCTGAAACTCCAATTCTTTAGCCACCTCATGCGAAGGGTTCACTCATTAGAAAAGCCCCTGATGCTGGGTAGGATTGGGGGTGGGAGGAGAAGGGGATGACAGAGGATGAGATGGTTGGATGGCATCACCGACTCGATGGACATGGGTTTGGGTAGACTCCAGGAGTTGATGATGGACAGAGAGGCCTGGCGTGCTGCAGTTCATGGGGTCGCAAAGAGTCGGACACGACTGAGCAACTGAACTGAACTGAACTGAACTGAATAGACCTAGGGTGTTCATCTTTCAATGTCCTATCTTTTCACCTTTTCACACTGTTCATGGAGTTCTCAAGGCAAGAATACTGAAGTGATTTGCCATGCCCTTCTCCAGTGGACCACATTCTGTCAGACCTCTCCACCATGACCCATCGTCTTGGGTGGCCCCACACGACATGGCTTAGTTTCATTGAGATAGACAAGGCTGTGGTCTGTGTGATCAGATTAGCTAGTTTTCTGTAGTTATAGTTTCAGTGTGTCTGTCCTCTGATGCTGTCTCGCAACACCTACCATCTTACTTGGGTTTCTCTTACCTTGGACGTGGGGTATCTCTTCACAGCTGCTCCAGCAAAGTGCAGCCATTGCTCCTTAACTTGGACAAGGGGTATCTACTCACGACAGCCCCTCCTGACCTGAATGTGGAGTAACTCCTCTTGGCCCTCCTGTGCCCATGCAGCCGCCACTCCTTGGACCTGGGGTAACTCCTCTCGGCCGCCACCTCTGGCCTCATGCTCAGGGTAGCTCCTCTCGGCCGCCACCCCCAGCCTCCGGACCAGGCTAGCTCCTCTCAGCCACGCTTCTGCGCGGACCGTCGCAGCCGCCTCTCTTCTGCACAGACCATCACAGCTGCCTCACTTCTGCATGGACCGATGCAGCCGCGTCACTTCTGTGCAGACTGTCGCAGCCCCCTGGGTGTTCATTGGAAGGACTGATGTTGAAGCTGAAACTCCAGTACTCTGGCCACCTCATGCAAAGAGTTGACTCATTGGAAAAGACCCTAATGCTGGGAATGATTGGGGGTAGGATGAGAAGGGGACGACAGAGGATGAGATGGTTGGATGGCATCACTGACTCAATGGACATGGGTTTGGGTAAACTCCGGGAGTTGGTGATGGACAGGGAGGCCTGGCGTGCTGCAATTCATGAGGTCACAAAGAGTCGGACATGACTGAGCGACTGAACTGAACTGAACTGAACTCCTGTCTCTAGTTTTCAGTCTTATTCTTACAGTAGCCTCAAGACTTCTCCATCTATACAGCACCGATGATAAGACATCTAGGTTAATGATGAAAAGTTTATCCACAGTGAGGGACATCCGGAGAGGTTCACAGAGTTACATGGAGAAGAGAAAAGGGAGAAGGGAGATAGAGGTGACCAGGAGGAGAAGAGGGGAATCAAAAGGGGAGAGAGCAAGCTACCCAGTAATCACTTCCCTATGTGCTGTCCGCCGTCTAGATCTCTCAGAGATGTTTACGGAGTTACACAGGGAAGAGAAGAGGGAGGAAGGGGACAGAGGTGGCCAGGAGGAGAAAAGGGCGAATCAAAAGGGGAGAGACAGATCCAGCCAGTAATCAGTTCTCTAAGTGTTCTCCTCAGGCTGGAACACACAAAGAGAGTCACAAAGTTGGGTTGAGAAGAAGAGGGGGAGTGGGGAGATGGAGGCGACCTGGTGCAGAAAAAGGAGAGTTAAAAGGGGGAGAGAGCAATCAAGCCAGTGATCTCCCTCCCATGGAAAAAATGGGTACTGAAGATTGGGTTCTTGAAGATACAAAGTTGATAACAAATACTAAAAAGCAAAGATTAAAAATCTAGAGTAGAGGTTAGATTCTCAAAAATACAATATTAAAAAAGAGAAGAGAAAAAAAAAAGGAAAGAAAAGAAAAGAAAAAAGAAAATAAAAAACCCCACCAGAGTCCTCAAAATTATAAAATAACATATATGAAGTTTGCTTTAAAAAATAGGGTCTTTTTTTTTTGCAAGTTAATAGTAGGTTATAAAAATGAAAATTGAAGGAGTAATAGAGGGACTTAAAAATAAAAAATAAAATAGAAAATAAAATTTAAAAAAATTTAAAAATTAATAAAAAAAGTTTTAAAAATTAAAAAAATGATAATAGTAAAAATATATCTAGGACTTTCTCTGTAGCTGTTATGGACAGTGTGGGGTCAGTTCATTTTCAGATAGTTCCTTTGTCCAGCTTGTACTTCTCAAGGTCTATAGGCCCCTTCCTATGTGGTTGGTGCTATCTACAGGGTTTTAATCTATTGCACCTGTCAGTTCCAACGCGGTTCCCTCTGTTTCTTTTAGCTTCTTCTGTTTGCTGGTCTCTTCAGTGTCTAATTTCCACCCTGACACAAGGGGGGCGGTGGTGGTCACTTTTTTTTAGTCTCACTTGTTCAGTCGTGCTGTGGGGAGGGAGGAACACTGCAAACAAATCTCACTGGCGTGTGCTCACAATGATTCAGCCACACTGGGTTTGCCCCGCTCACGGTGTGTGTGCTTTCCCAGTCTACACTGCTCAGCCGCTAGGTTACACTGCCGGGGACTGTCTGAAGCAGGCCCCTGGGATTGCCTGTACTTCCCAGGTTTAAGCCGCTCAAGTTCAGGTTCCTGGGTAATTCACAAAGGCGCAGACTTGGTTGAGCCTGGGTTTTGTGCCCTTCCTAGGTCCCAGCAGCTCAGGTGACCAGGTTTTTGGCTAATGTGGTCAGGGGCTGAGACTTTTTCCCTTCCCCCATCCCAGCCGCTCAGTTTTCTGGGTGTACAATGGGCCCAGCTTCCCAGGTGTGCCGTGTGTCTCCCCTGGGGAGCTGATCTCTGGCTGTGACCCTTTCGGCGGGTGTCGACCCTCCAGAGTCCCAAGAAGTCCTGGTTAGCAACAAGGCCTGCTTGCAGTTCGGTATAGGATGCCTCTCTTGGGTCACGATTCCGCCCTTCCGGCTCTGGCTGCCCTAGCCTGCCCGTCTCCGGCGGGGGATGGGCCAGTCTGCAGCCGGCTTGCTTTGCTCAGTCCTTTGTTCTGTGAGCGGGCCTGGCGGTGTCTTAGGTTAAGGCTTTTCATGAGAAAGCTATCCTGCCATCTAGGTTGCTGTCTCAGGCTAGTTCCCTCAGATTGCCCTCGGGGCATTCAGGCCCAGTCCTTACCCAAAGCAGTGCAGCCAGCCCCTCCCTGCCCAGCCCCCGCTTGCTAGTTGGGGATGCGTGTGTCTGTGCTGCCGCTCTGCTGGGAGTTACTGTTAGGTACGTAAACCACGGGTTTTAATTATTTATTTATTTTTCTTCCCAGTTATTTTGCCTTCTGAGAGTCCAAGGCTCGCCACAGACCTGCCGGAGAGAGTGTTTCCTGGTATTTGGAAACTTCTCTCTTTTTTAAGACTCCCTTCCCGGGAGGGTCTCTGTCCCTACCTCTTTTGTCTCTCTTTTTATCTTTTATATTTTGTCCTACCTGGTATTGAAGACTATGGGCTGTCTTTCTGGATGCCTGATGTCCTCTGCCAGCATTCAGAAGTTGTTCTGTGGAATTTGCTCAGCGTCTAAATGTTCTTTTGGTGAATTTGTGGGGGAGAAAGTCGCCTCCCCATCCTATTCCTCCGCCATTTTAGGACCGCCTCCGCGTAATCCAGTTTTCAACTGAGCAAAATCTTTCCATTGTCAGTTCATCTGGGCTAACCCAGGTACCTCTTCTTGAAATTAAGTTCAAGGAAAATCTGCTCCTCCAGCGAGGATTTTATTCACCACCAAATAAAACTAAGGATAATCAGCCAGTAGTGGAGATCCAGGACCCAGAAGAGACTTACCTAAATTCATCTGGACTCTGAGGAGGTGGCCAGGCACAAGAGGTCTTTGCTGGTGCCAAGGCTCCAGATTCTTGTAGAGTTCAGGTGAGGGGAGAGAAATCTGCTCTGGGTCCCTTTGTCGCTAACTAAAGCAGTCAACTGAAGAAAAACGCACAACCTAAAAGTTGCAAGTTAAGTTTTATTTGAGGACCTTACTGAGGACTGTGGTTCAGGAGACAGCCTCCAGATCACTCTGAGGAACTGCTCCAAAGACATAAGAATAAGGGTGTAGCCAGGATATTTAGGAGATTTTGCTGAAACAAAAAACAACAACAGAAAAAACCAAACCATGTAGTCAAACATCAAAGATAACTGATAGTCACAAAAAATAGACATTACTAGTTAGTGATTTTAGTGCTTTTCTGTATGAGGAGATATAAGACTCTGGGCTCATTGTAATTATTCCTTATATATGCATCTTAACTATCTAGGGCCAGTGCCCAGAACACATAATGCTTCCTCTTTTCTCTATCCTAATTTCTCCTCAGCTGTAGCAGGAGGGTTTGGGGAATGTGGCTGCAGTGGCTAATGGCTTGATCCTTGTTTACCAGAGTAAGAGGCAACATTTTTTGTTTACTAGAATGGCAGGCAACATTCCTTGTCCACTCCTGTCAGTTTCCTCTTAAATGTAAATGAGTGTGAATGTAAATGTAAAATGAATATAAAGTGTAAATGAGTTTCCATGGACCTGAAGCTGGACCATTATCATACTTGCCCTTGTTTTTCCTTAATTGGGCAGTTTTGGGGAGGTAGAGAGTGGGGTTGCTTTGGAATGAGGCAAACAGTAGAGAGTCATTATGAAACTCCCATTGGCTGTGACCTTGCTGTGGGAATAGGTGCCTTTTGCTTGTTGGAATGCTGGATCTTCCTTGCTCTCCCAGCCCCACTCTCTCGTGTATAAAGGCTGCACACCAGGGGTACTTCTGGCATCCTAAGATATATATCTGAATACACTCTTCCTTAGAAACCAGATAATGTTTTTACATAACAGTTTCAGAGTGCTTGTTTTGTGTCTGGTATTGTATTTAAGAGGCTTCCCTGGTGGCTCAGATGGTAAAGAATGGGCCTGCAGTGCAGGACCTAGCTGTCACAGGCAGGACAGTGTCCCCATCTTGGCTCTTGAATGACTACAGTAACCTCTATGTGGTCTCCTTGCTCTGCTCCTCTCTCCAGCACCCCCACCTCCCACCACCCCCCAAGTCAGAGTGATCTTTTTAAACATAATTAGATTATGTTATTCCTCCACCCAGAAGCCAAAGCAAAGTTCTTACAGTGGCCTGAGGTATGGACACTGCCAGAGTTGACCTGAACCTCTGACTTCATATCCTACACTCTCCCTCCCTCTGCTTCAGTCCCACTGGCCGTGCTATTCCTTAGGCTAGCACTTGATCTTGGCATCACACCTCCAGAGAGCCACCCTCAGGTTTCTGCTCAAAGGCCTCATTGGGAAGGCCTTCCCTGACTTTGTTTCCTCCTTCACTTTTATTTTTTTCTCTTTAGCACTGCTGACTCTGACATTTTTCATAAAGAGGAAAAAGGAACCCTGTATGCGAGACATCAAAAGAGACACAGATAAATACAACAGTATTATGGACTCTATGGGAGAGGGCGAGGGCGGGATGATATGGGAGAATGGCATGGAAGCATGTAAATTATCATATGTGAAATGAATCGCCAGTCCAGGTTCAATGCATGATACAGGGTGCTCGGGGCTGGTGCACCGGGATGACCCGGAGGGATGGGATGGGGAGGGACATGGAAGGGGGGTTCTGGAAGGGGAAAACATGTACACCCATGGTGGATTTATGTCAATGTATAGCAAAACAAATACAATATTGTAAAGTTAAAAAATAGAAAATAAACTAATTTTAAAAAAAAGAGAGAAAGGAATAGGGGTTAAGGACACACCCCATACAGTCAAAAATCCATTATGACTTTTGACTCCTCCAAAACTTAACACATATTTTGTATGTTATATGCATATCTACATATATTTTATCATTCATGACATATCTAACTTTCTTGACTTTTTTCAGTATTTCAGGTTTTTTCAAATTGTTGCAATTCTTGAAAAAAAAAATCTTCCAATATATTTATTGAAAAGAAATCCACAATATAGGTGGACCTGCACAGTTCAAGGAAATGGCAACCCACTCCAGTGTTCTTGCCTGGAGAATCCCAGGGACAGGGGAGCCTGGTGGGCTGCCATCTATGGGGTCGCACAGAGTCGGACACGACTGAAGCGACTTAGCAGCAGCAGCACAGTTCAAATCTGTTTGTTCAAGGTATGGCCAAACGCAAGTTCATATGCTTGACACACAGTGAGGCCAAACTGAAACATTGGAGTTTGGAACAAAGAAAGGTTTATTGCAAAGACCAAGAAAGGAGAATGGGTGGCTGTACTCAAAAGATGTGAACTCTCTGATGGTTTTCAGGGAAGTGTTTTTATAGGCAAAATTTGGGGTCAGGGCTGCAGGGTGTGTGACTTCTGATTGGTTGGTGATGAGTTAACATGGTGGTGTTTCAGGGATCTTGTGCTCAGCCTGAAGTTACCATTGTCCATCTCGGTGGGGGCCTTAGTTCCTATAGAAAAACTCAATTATTGTAATGTATATCCCTTGAGGAGGGACCCTGCTCCGTGGCTGTCCTATTGTTGCTTGACTGCCTTTCCTTGGTTTCTGCATTCCTTCACTCTTCTAATTAGCAACCGTTTGAATCTGCCCTTTGAAACTCAGGGAAGGTCTGAGAAGCTGAAATTTTTTCCCTACAAACAAGAAACAGGGGATACAGAAAGACTTTTGTATGCAGGAAGGCCACACAGGGTCCTGCCAGGTTTCAAGGGTCAGTTTGTAGTTCCATTATGTACACTTTTATCTATTTAAAGAGAGGATTGGGATTAAATTGAGGAACTTCCCTAGTGGTCAAGTGATTAAAACTCTGCCTTCTAATGCAACGGGTGTGAGTTCAATCCCGGGTCAGGGAACTAAGAACCCAGATGTCTCAGGGTGTGGCCAAAAAGTAAAAAAATAGTAATAATAAAAAAAAATTTTTTTAAGTTTAAGTTAAAAAAGGGACAGGAAACAGATCTATGGTTGTCATGGGCTAGGGTGGGAGAGGGAATTTCTTTGGGGTGATAGAAACGGTCTCTGTCCTACTTTTCATAGCTACATGTCTGTATACATCTTCAAAGTCCAAAAACTGTACTTAAAGAGGATGTTTGACTGTCTACAACACTGTTTACTGTTGACATGTTTTGAATAAACATGACAAAAACCAAAGATTAGGCTGAACCATGAGTAGAGTTGGTGTTATGTTGGAAGGAATGTTATATGTACCAAAACATTCCCCCTCTTGTTTATCTATTCCTTTTTCCTTTGTGTGGTGTGCATTGTGTTTGTGTTAGTCACTCAGTTGTGCCTGACTCTTTGTGACCCCATGTACTGTAGCCCACCAGGCTCCTCTGTCCGTGGGATTCTCCAGGCAAGAATATCAGAGTGGGTTGTTGTTTCCTTCACTAGGGGATCTTCCTTACCCAGGGATCAAACCCGGATCTTTACCATCTGAGCCATAAGTCACCAATTTTCCGTGGATCCTTCACTGGCCTTACTGTGTATCTCCTCAGTGCAGGAAGGACAGGGAGCTGTAGAATGAGTGAGAAGATGGCTGAGGGGACCTGTGGAGCTTCCACAGTGAAGTCTTAGCTCCCTGCAGGGCATATGTCACCCTTTGATGGCCTTTGCTGCCTCTCCAGTCTAATTTTCTTACTGCCCTTTCCCCAAAGCTGAACTTTAATATAATGAACTTATCAAGTAAAAAAAAGTCACAATCTAAAAGTTGAGGGTTATGTATTTGGAGGGGATTTTTAGGACTTCAGGCCGAGGAGGCAGCATTTCAAGTAGCCTTGAGAGAACTGCTCTGAGGAGGCAGGGTGGAGGAGTCAGGTTATATAGACATTTGCAACAAAGGACAGGTAGTGTGAACATCAAAAGTATTTTTGTGAATTAAAGAAAACCAGCTATCTCAAGTTAAGGAATTTAGCACTTTTCTGTATATGGCAAGATGCAAGCCTCTGAGCTCACTGAATTCTTTCCTTATGTAAGTATCTCAGCTATCTGGGGCCACTCACTGTCTTGTGGTTTTTCACATCCTGAGTTCTTCTGTGCTCCCCATATGGAGTGGCTGCAGCCTGAGAGCTGCCAGATCTTGCTGGTGTTCTTCTTCCTGGATGCGCTGGAGAGCTGGGATCACTGGTGATTGTGACCTCATTGTTTACTGATATGGCAGGAAGTACTCCATTTCTCAAACTGCATGCATTTCCCAAAGCAATCTCTTTTCAGTTTAATGATTTTGCTTTCCTTTACTAGGACAACTTTCTTTTCTCTTCTCTCCTTTCCATATAACTGGTTAGTCTTCTTTAGGAGGCCACTTCTAGCCACAGTGACCACCCCACCCCACCCCGCCCCCGCCCCAAGCCATGTATTCCCTGAGAGATGAAACTGGTCTTAATCCCTCAAGTAATTTTGAAGCTCTAGGCAAAGGGGTAGGGAAGGACATTCCTGGCTGGAAATTCTGCTTTGAAACAGGATAATTATATTTTCTCTCAACTCCACCTGGATTAATATAGTGAGTTTTTACGGGGTATTCATTAAGTTTTGTCCTTAGCTTTCATAAACTCCAGGTGAAATATTTGGTGGTATTTGTGTCCTTTCTAATTTGTACATGTAGTTTGCTAACCCTGGCAGAATTTAACTTCTCTAGCTGAGAAGTTAAATTTAACCACCTCTAAACAGGGTGGTTAGTGACTTTTTCTTATTTGTGCTCAGAATATCTTTATGAAGCTACTTTGCTTAATACAGGGGTGTGGCATATTGTAATTTAGTCTTTCATTCAGTGGGAATAATTGAGAACATGATATAAGTGACTCCAAAGGATACAAAACTAATGGATATTAGGTCCCTGCTTTTACAACAGACATGTGGGCAAATTTTTAGTTTGCAAATGCATATATGGCGTTCTGAAATGGCAGGTTTGCAATCAAGTCCAAAGGAGATAACTTTAAAATATCATTATTTTACTTATAATTTGGGAGATGGCTGAAGGCCAAAAGGGCATGAGAAGAATGTTCCTGCACTGTGAGCTAGGGCTAGAAAAAACATTTTAATACTAATTTGCTTGATGAGCTGTGATCCAAATACTGGTCATACATTGTTAGAGAGAGCTTTGTGACTATTAATGGAAAGCTTTGGAGGGTGGCTGGAAGGTTTATAGTTTATTTAAATTAATTATTTTTCTTTCATCAGCCCACCTTCAGTATTTGAAATTCAGAATATAGTAATCTGAAATTTACCATGAAAATGCTATGAAATTTATGTTATTGTTAGGGAACTATTAACTGCCCACTTTGGCCAGGCATGATGATAATTGCTTGCCTGAGTTGTCTCACAATAGGAGGTCCTGGTAAACAAGGAGATACTTCCTCCAAAAAGTAACAGGAAAGAGTTCAGGAGGGGCCAAAAGGAGAAGGGAGGCGTCAATTTGTCCTACCAACCTCCCAGAATCCTTCTCGCTGAAATCCATCTTGGCCGAGAGATGCATGCACCCCCAAGGAGGACCCTGAGTCAGAATGATTGGCCAGAGACAACCTGGAAACCAACCCCATTACCATAAACGTGAAGACTGTGAGCCACATGGCGGAGCAGTTCTCCTGGGTTCCCATCCCTGCTGCTCTCCACTGGGGCACCCTTCTCTAATAAAGTCTTTTGCTTTGTCAGTTCGTGTATCTCCTTGGACCATTCATTTCTGAGCATTAGACAAGAGCTCACTCTTGGGCCCTGTAAGGGGGTCCCCTTCCTGCACTCAGTAGTCAAAAATGTTTTGGTAAAATGTGAATTCTGTTTGGGGATCAGACTTAATTGTTCAGGGATTCATCTCATTTGTTTTACTTGAGGAAAGTGATTTAATTCAATTTAGCTATTGTTCAAAAGACAGTTCTAAAATAATGAAAGCATTGCCTTTTTTCAGCCATTGTATATATGATCATTTTATAGGTTTGTTATTCTGAACCTAAAATATATAGCACTGTCCTATTTTTGAAATAAATATAGTATAGTTTTATGATATTTTGAAATCTGAGAATGAATTTGATAATAGCATATAGCAAGTATCTTTTTTTTTTTGATGCAGGATGAATATGGGAGTGCTTGGGGTGGCCTCATAGTGTTCAAGTATATGTGTCTTTTATGGGGTTATAAAATTGATTGTTTATAAAGTAACCCAAGAACGAGGAAATACATTTTTAAAAAGTAAGCGCTTTAGACCTGTGTTTCCTATATGTTAAGTATTAGCCACATGTGGCTATTTAAATATAAGTGAGTAAGTTAAATAACATAAAACATTCACCAGCTGTATTTCAAGTGTTGAGTAGTAGCCATATGTGTCTGGTGGACAGCACTATTTTATTATCCCTATGCATATTAATAAAGAACATGGAAAGAAGCACAAGCACTTTTCCATCTGACCTCCAATTATCTTGAACTCAAGAGAATCACTTCTTGGGCCTTATTTACAGCCTTTTTACACATAAGAAACCAGATTATGATCTATAAGATCAGTGGTTGTGTAATTTGTGAGAATGAAGGGAATTGGTAATTTTTTTGAGGGGGGGAGTGTGCTGTTAAGCATGTGGGATCTTAATTCCCCAACCAGGGATTGAATTCATGCCTCTTGCAGTGGAAGTGCAAAGTCCTAACCACTGTACCATCAGGGAATTCCAGGGAGTTGCTAATTTTTATCTTGTCAAGTTATATATCTCTTAGCTGGTGCTTCCTAATCTCCACTATTTTAAGCATATCCTCAGCATTCAGTCCTTGATAAATCCTTCTCTTAGCTACAGAGGAGGGGAGGAAAAAGTTTTCATTACCAGGCCCATTCCTTTGTCCTAGCATGTCTCACTGGTTTTCTGCAGTAGCCTCCTGACTGGCCCTTGCTTCCACACTTGTCTCACAGCAGCAGCTAGAGTGATTTTTAAAAAACACAGTTAAGATCATGAGCCTTTCCTGCTTGAAAGGCCTCAGTGGCTTCTCTTGGACAATACAGACCTTCCACAATGGTATTTCTTCCTGTCTGTCTGGCTGACCTCATTCTTTGTGCCGCCCTTCCCAGATCACTCTGCTGCAGTGCTGTGGGGGCCTTGAGTGCCAGATAGTTCCCTTGACCTGAAGACATCAGCCCTTTGACTCCAACTCTACAGCGCTGGTGTCAACACCGGATATTTGCTTCAGGGTGGAACTGTCAGATCAGAGACAATGTGAAAACCCATTGATGGATAGAGGACTCTTTAAATTTCAGGGATTAATTATGGAAGTTACAATTCAGATTCCGAGTTCCTTTTCTAACAATGTTCAAAACTATCCTGCTTCTATTTCTGTTTGTTCATAAGTTTTGTAGCGGTCACCTGACAGTGACCCACAAAGCCTAATTCCTCGTCAGGGTAGCGAGGTCTTGGCATCACAGTAAATAGCTGAAGAAGGTTTGCTTACCCAGCATGTCCTCTTGGCTATGAGGAAGAGTGTCACTTTTGCTATTATTATCCCTAGGGGAAAAAAAAGTAAGAAGAAGGCCTGAACTCTTGACCTGAGGCTGCTCTGGCTTCTACCAGCAGGTGCAATATTTACAGCTATGGACAGGTGTCTGGCTGAGGACTTTAGAATTGAACTCTGTACTTTTATTACCTGTGTTCAGTTTTTATTAACTTACGCACTCTGTTTATAGTAGACTGTCTGATTAAGAGTATGGTAAAGAGTAAGATAGAGAAAAGTGGTATTTTTTTTTTTTTTGAAAAGTGAGTTATATATTTGAAATAGGGAACAGAATTATATATGGTTGAGTGTGTGGGCTTCAGGGAGAAGGCAATGGCACCCCACTCCAGTACTCTTGCCTGGAAAATCCCATGGATGGAGGAGCCTGGTAGGCTTCAGTCCATGGGGTCGCTAAGAGTCGGACACGACTGAACGACTTCACTTTCACTTTTCACTAGCATTGGAGAAGGAAATGGCAACCCACTCCAGTGTTCTTGCCTGGAGAACCCCAGGGACAGCAGAGCCTGGTAGGCTGCCATCTATGCTGTCGCACAGAGTCGGACACGACTGAGGTGACTTAGCAGTAGCAGTAGTGGGCTTCAGAGGCAGCAGGCCTATTTTGGCTTCTTTTTTTCCCCCAATTAACTAATTTATTTTACTTGGAGTATAATTGCTTTATAGTATTACGATGGCTTTTTTCATATATCAACATGAATCAGCCATAGGTATATGTGTCCCCCCCAATCCTGAACCCTCCTCCCACCTCCTTCCCCATCCCCTCCCTCTGGGTTGTCCCAGAGCACTGGCTTTGGGTGCCTTGCTTCATGCATTGAACTACACTGGTCATCTGTTTTACGTATGGTAATGTACTTGTTTCAGTGCTGTTCTCTCAAATCATCCCACTCTTGCCTTCTCCCACTGAGTCCAAAAGGCCGTTCAAAAGTGGTATTTTTAATGCAGGTTATCATTCTTATAATAGATATACCAGTGTCTATGGAAGAAGACTTTTCAAAAAAGTAAAAATGTACCTCATTAGTTAGAAAACAAGAAGAAGAGAGGAAAGGTGACAAAGGTAGACATAAGTAGAAAAGAAACAGCTCGAAAGGGGGAAAGAATCTCATTATTCAAAGCCCCTCAGTCATGTATGGAAGGACTGTTCCAGCTGGTGAAAGATAATCAGGTCAGTTAACAGAGCAGGCTGGTTCAGGCGAGTTATATGAAGCCATTTGGATGCTTCTTTTATTTTTAAAGTCTTTGAAGTGGGTCTCAGATTCAGAAAGCGATTTAGCACATGCTCTGGAAGCAAGGAAGCAGCAACAAGGTGGGAAGTTGATTTTTGTCATAGGGAAATCTAGGTGTGGTTTCATACGTATATGTATGTATATATATATATATATATTTTTTTTTTTTTTTTTACATAAAGAGAAAATAATTCTAATCTGTAGGGAAAGATTAATGTCTACTTAGAGACAGTTACTTTCAGTGATTCCTCTAAAAACCCAGGATACTGGGATAAACCCAGTATCTGGATAAACCTGGCATACCATATATAGTATACCCAGGATACTGTATAAACTGGAGACTTGAGTACTTTGAGGTTAATATGGTGCTGAGATGTGTGTTTTTAAAATTTTGTAATCATTCCTATAAGTTTTTTGCTTCATCTTAGAGTAATATATTGTTTCATATTGGTGTTAGAAATAAGTTTGGTTTTTGGTATAATGTGCTTCAGCTGGATGGTGTACCTCAGTTATGCTTGCTAATCTCTTGATTTGTGACACATGAATTACTAAGACCCTGCTGTCTCTGAGGAAGGTTATTATTAATAAGATCCTAGTGAGGAATCCAGCACCTCCTAGCAATGTGAATTACTAACTTAATCCTATCACAGTAAAGACGAACTCAGTATGCACACACTTCTAAAATTGTGATTGTATCTATCAGTTCTCTATCTTGAATGGGTGGATGGGTATGGATGATCTTTCTTGGGTACTATAGTTCCAGTTGGTGCCTTTTATTAACAGAAAATCTCACAAAGATTTTGTACTAATGTCTATCTTGAGCCAATGGCCTATTTAAATTCAAGTGGGATGTTATTTGATTCTCTTAATGAGCCTTGTGGAGTAGGAAATGGCAACCCACTCTGGTATTCTTGACTGGAAAATTCCATGGGCAGAGGAGCCTGGCAGGCTACATTCCATGGGTCGCAAAGAGTTGTACAGACTGACCACACACACACACACACACACACACGCACACGCACACACGCACACTGAGCCTTGGGAGAGTGTTAGAAAGTGTCTTCGGTGCCTGAACAGCAAATGGGGAATGGCAAGAGAAGCAATTGTTCATGTCAGGCTAGTATAGTTTGGCTTTTGAAGACATGAGGGATGGCTTAAGTTTATAAAGTCAAGATGCAAGGTCTCTATAGTTATTTGTACCTTGAGCTTTCTCTTTCACTGCTTTCAGAGAGTAGGACTTTAGCTAATTATTACTATTCATTGTGCTCACAGATTAAAACTAAGCTCTTTTAATTTCCTGGGTGCCAGTCTAGAAGTGGTTTCCTACTTTTGCAGTTTCCAAAATGGAATATGTTTTTAATGTGATAACAGTAGAGCAGTTTCTGGCTATAGGAACAATTACAGATTATTTTGGTTTGGGGGAAGTTCTACCACGATATGCTCAGGTGTGTGTGGTTTTCTTATACATATCCTGTCTTGGTGTTCCTAGAGCTTCTTCAGTCTGTGGCTTGATACCTTCAGTTTTGGAAAATGCTTGGCCAATATTTCTTCAAATACTGATTCTGCTACATTTTTTTTTTTCTCTTTTTCAGGTCTCCAGTTACATGTATGCCAGATCTTTTTCATCACATCTCATATGTTTCTTAGCTCTTTTATGTAGTTAAAAAAAAGGCTACTTCTTCTTTCTCCTCAGTTTGAAGTTTTTTGTTTCTTTTCCATGGTGATAATTTTCATACACTCTTCAATCTGGATGCTTTCTACATGGCAGTCTATCAGTTCACTAATTCTTTCCCAGTCTGTATCTAAACTGCTATTAAACTCATCTATTGATTTTTAAAAAAATATTGATTAGTTCTTTGGTGATAGTCTATCTTTTCATTTATTTTCTTAGACATATTACTCAGTTATTTTAACGCAGATGTCTGATGACTCCAATCTACAATACTTATGGATCTACTTCTATTTTCTTGTTTTGGAACATTAGATCTTATTTTCTGGCATGTTTGGTAATTTTTGATTGAAAATTTGGCTGATGATGACTTTGGAATAGATTTAAATTTCTTTTAGCAAAATATGAGTGGATCACATTGCTTGAGTAAAGGCTGGTATAGGTTGCTCATATTTCCAGGTCAGAGCCCTATTGGTACGATCTCAAAAACTTGGAGTTTTCAACTGGTAGACTCACAGCTCCAAACTTTGTCTCCCTGTTAATGAGAGGCTACTTAAATATATTCATTCAGCTTTTGAGCAGCTTCTTTCTGCCTGGTTTTTCTGGGTTTTGCCCCATATATGTGTAATTTGCCTCAAGAATGCTGGGCATGGAATGCTTCATCTTTCCTCTTTTCCAGTGCTTTGGTTGCACCCATCAGAAAGCATTCTTCAAAGAGTTGCATCTTATATTTTGTCTACTTCTACAGTTGCCCTTAGGAGGATGATTGGTTTGGACCAGCTACTCTACCGTAGCCAGAGAGAAAGTTCTTCATTGATTACTTTGATTTTTAAAAATTAAAACTAAGTTTATGGAAGTTTCATTTTTCAAAGCTATTGCACAAGCTGTTAAGTTCACCTTAAGATCCTGCTCTAAATCCTTATAAAAGGGCCTTTTTTAACTTGTTAAATTAAATATTTTAAACTTCACTTGTAAATTTAATACTTACTTGTTTTAAATTCTTTAACTGCTTAACTATTGGTTTGATCTTCTCGATCATTTTTATACATAATTGTAAACCTCCCTAGAATTTAAATATGTTTGCCCATTAAGAAAATGAGCTTATCATTCCAAACAATTTTTGAATTTGTCTTCTTAGTTGATTAAAGGAACATAGCAATCGGAGATGTAAAGTCAGGAGCTTTAAATTCAAAGAAATCTCTCTTGTTCTTGACTGCTTGTCAAGCCCCCTTTTTGTAATATCTGTGTCAGACTCAAATAAGAATGGAGTGATGGTGATCATGTAGCCTGTCCCTGATCTTGAGTCATATTATATTTTTTAAGTCAGCTCTAACTCCCAGTCATCTTTTGCTGCTTCATGAGTTTTGAGTAATTTTCATACTCCCCCTGTTTACTTGTTAGATGTTTAATTGACATCTAATTGAAGTTTGTGTATTCAGAGTTGTGTCTGCCTCCCTAATGTAGGTTCCAAGCTGATTATTATTGTTGTGATATGGCCTGTTCATTGGAAATGGAGCTATTTATTGCATTGAAGTTTAAAATGGACTTGTTTTAAAATTTTAAAAATACAATTAATTGTACTGAATATAGCCAAAATATTTTTACTTAAACACGTTATCAATATAAAATGACCAATAAGGCATTTTACATTAAACTTTTTTTGATCTATAAAATTTTTAACAAATTGAGATAATTGACATAATAACATTAGTTTCAGGTGTACAACATAATGACATAATATTTGTATATATTGTGAAGTGATCACCAAAATAAAACTAATTATTATCCATCATACACAAAAATCACACATTTTCTTCTTCTTATGGTCAGGACTTTTAAGATCTCTCTTGGCAACTTTCAAATATACAACACAGTATTATTACCTATAGTCACCATGCCACACATTATATCCTCAGGTCTTATTTTATAACTGGAAGTTTATACCAAAGCAGTTTTGTTTTAAGTGTACTGTTAACTACTGTTTACAGTCTCGTTTACCTGGACTATCAACTTATTGTTGCTTTTCCCTCCACAGGAAGGCGGAAATGCTCAAAATGTCTTCCAATAGTTACAACGTTTCTATCCCAATGTCAAAAAAAACCAACGGCATTCCAGAGACAACCTCTAAGGACCTGCAGACATTGACTGAAGGAGCTGTGTTAAGTTTTCATAACATCTGCTATCGAGTAAAAGTGAAGACTGGATTTCTACTTTGTCGGAAAACAATTGAGAAAGAAATACTAGCAAATATCAAGTATGTGCTTGAACTTTTATTTAAGTAGGTTCATTGACATGCAGGTTTTGGCAGGTTTTGCTTATTGCACGTAAAGGTGTGCAAGTCTATACAGATATATAGACACATGCTTTCATTTCCTTTGACTAAACTAGCAGTGAAAGGGTTGGATCACATGTTAAATATATATAAATATAAGACAACTATAGCTTAGCTTAGGTTATGCAGTTGAAGTCCAAAGTGATAAGAAAATTTAGGATCCAAATTAATATTTAATTATATTTTAGAATCCAGGTCAATACAAAACTATGATTCTTCATTCTCTTCATCCAGCAACTAATGCATTAAATGGTGGTGAAGTGGGCAATAGAGTAGGGAGAAAATGAGCACTCAGTATCTACTGGATCCCAAGATATCTTTTTCATATATTATAGCCTTTAGGGTTTTACTATTTTTCTGAATTCTAGAAAATTGAGCTGGATTCTTCCTCTCTGTGGAGTGGGAAGTGCATCTGGGTTTGCTTAGATAGCACAGCCTATGTGTTTTGTTAATTTTTTTGTTTAATAGGGGAATAATTATTCCTAGATAAAGCAAACATCTTTTTCTGACTTTCCAAGACTGGGAAGGAAGGAAGGAAAGTCGCTCAGTCGTGTCCGACTCTTTGCGACCCCGTGGACTGTAGCCTGTCAGGCTCCTCCGTCCATGGGATTCTCCAGGCAAGAACACTGGAGTGGTTTGCCATTTCCTTCTCCAGGGGATCTTCCCGACCCAGGGATCGAACCCAGGTCTCCCGCATTGGAGGCAGACGCTTTAACCTCTGAGCCACCAGGGAAGTCCCATAACTGGAGGAATGGTTTATTAAGAAACCTTTGGCCAGGTACGGCTACAAACCTATATGGAATCAGATGCTTCTCACATTTTCTTAGTGCGTTATATGCGACCGTGGTCTTTTCTATTACTGGCAGCCAACTACTTCCAGAGGGCTAGGAGATGACTAATAGGGGAGAGAATTTTGGGATGTGGGTTGGGAAAAAACATCAAGGATCTAAAATTGATTAGGTTGCCAGAAGGCCAGGAGCAGTGTAGAATTAAATAAATTTTTCTCCATGCAATAACACAGATTGTACTACCTTCTTACGTTGAGAAACCCTGTATATCAGGAGAGGAATAGTTGATGAAAAGCTTTTATCTTTTGCTCCATATCTAGACTAGCATTGATGGACCTTTCTGTAAAGCTTACTTTTTTTTTTTTTTTTGGTGGAGCATAATAATCAAGAAAAATGCTGGTCACTTCAGATTTTGTGCTGATAAGTGGAAGGTAACAAATGATTTGAATATGTACAGGTTGGATAAATTTAAAATATGCACTGCTCTGGGGTACATTTACCTTGCTTATGCTTTAAAGGTAGTAAATTAGTAACTTGATACACTAAAAGCATCATCTGCTCAAGGCTTCATAATGTTTTTATGGTTCAGTGGTGTGCATTTTAGCAACAGATGAGTTCATCCTTACATGCATTCCTAGGTTCATAAAAACTCAGTCAAATCTTGTAATCATTTCAAGTTTTACAGTTAAAAGGATACAAGGTTTTGTTTTTCCCTTGCTTGCTCACACTACTGGTTTAGGCAGTAGTGTTTTTTATGTTCCCCCTATCTGCTGGCTTCAACTAAGTAGAGTTTCTGGGATGGGGAAAAGGGTGCTCTCATTTATCTCATTTTTGATTCGTGTTTGATAGCACCATCAGCATTCAAAGTAGTAACTGTGTTCCAGAAAAGCTGATGAGGATCTTGATTTTTTGTTTTTCCTTTGGACATTTTATAATCTCACCTGTAGAATCAGTGTAGACTCTCATTTCCCTCTGGGGGACAAGATGCTAAAATAAAATCTGACTATACGAATTCAAAAAGGTGAGATTTTACTTCCTTATAAAAGTCTTCCTGCTTAGTTTTTCTCCATACCCAGCAGCTGAACTTTTTTCTCACCAAAGCTGAAGATTTCTAGAAAAAGTGATCCATTGCAGTGGCTATGTGGCTATCATATCATCTTCAAGGAAATCCATTACACTATTTGGGAATTTTTTAAATTAATAATTTATTGTGAGATAATTTCAAGTTTAAACCTTGTGGGAATATAACTCTCTCACCCAGATTCCCATCTGTGAATATTTCACTGCATTTGTTCATCACTTTGTTTCTTTATCTACCCATTGTCATTAATATTTTCCTAAACCACTCTAGAGCAAGTGGTCTGTATGATGCTCCAGTATTCCTAACTCCTCCAGTGTATATTTTCTAGAAACAGTGACCCTCTCTTAGATAAACACAGGTCATTGTCTGGAATAAGCTCAGGGGAAGTGTAGCTTCATAATGAACGCAATGGTGGGTCTTATGGCTCCTTGGTCAACCATGCTCTTCACATGGTTGACTGACCACCACATCATGTCTCTTCAGCCTCATCCAAGCTGGTTTATTCCTGTCCTGCCCCTTAATCTTGGTCATATGGTCATGTTAATGTCTCCCAGCCTTCTTTACCATATGTCACCATTTTCCCCTTTGTAATTGACAGATTTTACGAGAGAGGTACTGTGACGTTATTCCAAAATTCTATTTCTCATTAAACGTCAACCCGCCAGCTCTACCCCCCATTGATGACCCCTGCCTGAATCAGCAGGAACAATCTGCTTTGGTAGTTAATTATTCTATATTTACCAAAATGTGACTTTCTGTTTTCATCCATCTCTTCTATATGTATTAGTTTGCATTCTAGTAAAAGGAAGGACTTAATTCACCATCTCTTATATTTGTATTTGTATAAATATAGACCCATAGATTTGTATTTTATTCAATAGCATTCAATAGTAGTGCATTATTGTCATTATTTGTCTTGATACTCTTATTGTCACTTATTTGGTCAGTGAGAAACTTTCATGGTAGGTTCTGTATTTTTTTTTGACTCATTCTTTTGACATATTCTCATTCTTTGAATGTTTTGTTGGTACAGCAAGAGGTTTCAGACTCATTGTGTGCTTAACCTGTGTCAGACCTGGAATCAGCTGATGTTCCTTTTTGTGGAGGATGGAAATAATTACAAACCAAGATCTGGGTGCTTGGGATGTTTATTGTTATTAGGGTATTATAGCTTTTAGACTTCTTAGTGGACAGACCTAGGGAACATATGTATGTTTCAGTATATGCACATGTGTACTTATACATATATCTAAAACTTTCTATATCTGTGTATGTAGATTAAAACCCATGACTTCTCATTATTACATTCTCCAATTTTTGTCTAATAGTCCAACATTCTTTCCACATATCCATGTTTGTGAAACATCATTTCAGAATGTGACATGCCTGGTTCTCATTGTCTTTGAGTTACCTATTGGTTTACTCAATCAATATTCTTATTCTTCAGTATAAGGAGACTCCTGCCCCTTCACCTATTGCCTCTCTTCCTCCCACCTCCTTTTGCAGCCTATGTTCTTGGATACTGGCATTGCTGTGCTTCTACCCACTTTCATCACCTTCCTACTGAGAAGGGAAGCGGAAGTCTAATAGAAATGATTGACATATTTGAACATCAAATAACAAATAGGGAATATAACTAAGTTTTTTCCCAATCAGACTATACCTATTTTTCATAAACTTTTCCTACTTGTTCTTTTTTAAAAAATATTTATTTATTTGACAGTATTGGGTCTTAGTTGTGTCATGCAGGATCTTTCATTGTAATGTGCAGGCTTCTGTAGTTGTGTGTGGGCTTAGTTGCTCTGCGGCATGTGGGATCTTAGTTCCTCTACCAGGGATTGAACCCACATCCCTTTCATTGCGAAGCAGATTCTTAACCACTGGACCATCAGGGAAGTCCCTTTCCTACTTCTTGACATTAGTTTTTATTGAAAATATTTCTTTTGATTTTCCTATAAGTAATTGTCATTTATGGAAATGTGGAGACTCATTTATTCAACAAATGTCCAATATCTACTAGGTACTTGACATTGTGCAAGATGCTAATGACAGATGTGTCCTCTCTCCTCAGAAACCTTCTATTCTGATGGGGGACTCAGACAACTAGCGTACCTCACTGTGTCATTCTACCGTAATAGAAGGGATAGAAGACACTGTGGATGTCGCTAACCCTAAATCAGAGGTTTGGAGGTGTGGGGAGAGAAAAGGTGAAGACTGTATATGTGCACACTTATGTGTGAGTGTGTGTGTGTGTGTGTGTGTGTGTGTGGGTAGAGGGTGGAGAAAGGTCATGTTCTAGGCAGTGGGAATGGCATTGACTACAATGCAAGACCAAAGCATTAACCCATTATCCACTAAAAAGTAATACATGTGATGTGAATCTTTTAGCTAGGTTTCATTTCATGTATTCAGTATTCAGGTGGTCTACCCATTGTAAACCACTGTGCTACATGCTTTGGGGGTGACAAGATGACATAATTCTTGTTGGCAAAGTTTTACAGTATAGAGAGGGGAGCTTTCCTGCATGTAAATACTGCAAAGCAGTACTTAAGGGTGGGGAATCAGTTTTGAGAAATGACAGTAGGGCAGAGGGTAGGGTGGGGAAACAAGGGAATTATAGACCATAGACTACTTTATGGGCCATCCATCTGTGTTGCAACTACTCATCTCTGTTGTAGCATGAAAGCAGCCGTAGATAATACGTACATGAATGAGTGTAACTCTGTTCCAGTAACACTTCATTTATGGAAGCAGAAGACAAGTGACCAGCTGTACTAGAATGTAAATTCCACTTGGGCTAGGACATTTATTCTCAGCTCTGTCCCGTGTCCTAGAAGAGTATCTTGTTATACACAGTAGACACTGGATAACTGTGTTGAGTGAATGAAGGGAGAATTAGCCACCGCTCCACACTGGAACTGTTGCAGTTGTGATTGTATGCTATTGTTTCCTGTAATTCTAGGGCTTAGTACCAAAGTAAGCCCAACTCAGGAACCTGTAAAATTCTCTCTTAGAATGTTTATATTCAGTTCAGAATTAATTATTTCAGATTGCTTGATCTTAATTTGAGGAGATATTTTTAAAACCCGGAAAGATTTTCTGACAATGAAACCTTTTTTTTTTAATTTATTTATTTGGCTTCACTGATCTTAGTTGCAGCATGTGGGATCTAGTTCCCTGATCAGGGATTGAACTGGCCCCTTGCATTGAGAGCACAGTCTTAGCCACTGGACCACCAGGGAAGTCCTAACAATGATGTCTTAATGAATAACAAGCTTATATCGGGTACATTAAGAGCTGTTGATAAATGCATCTTGAAAGTTCACCCAACCATTAGCATGTCTTTTTACATCTGTGGGGAAAGGTCACTGAAAAAATAAGAGATTTTTCTGTTTTACAGTTTGTTCCTGGTTTACCTAACTCATTTATTTGCCAGTGTTTCAGCTCATGAGCAAGGTGAAACATACATGTCATCCTAGTACCAGCCATTACACAGTTTTGACGATGCAAGCTCAAAAGTCAATAAATGCTGAGGTCCTCTTGATTGGAAGCACTGAAGCACATTGTAAAGTTTATTGGTCACAACACTTGTGTAATCAAAGAATTGGTTTCTGTGAAAATATCTTGGAGTGAAATACCCTTTGGTTTTGGACCTTCCACTTGGAATAGATGCCATTTTCTCTGTGGAATATATTTTGCCTTGCCTACCAGTTTCAAAGAGAGATTGGCCTTAGTCATCAGAGTTGTGAAAGGGCTTCACAGGCCTCTTATTTCATCATGCCTTTATAACTGTGGAGGCCTTGCCCTTAATTCTTCTTTCTCTCATTCATCCTCTTTAACCATTCTAATGGCTACCTATAGGATAAAATCCAAAATATTTCCCCTCTTCTTGTGACTCAGAACAGTCAACACTACTTTCATTTTTTCTTCCCTCCTGCTTTCTGTCTGAATATTGACTACCCTCAAACATCTGCCTGGTCTGTTTGGAACATGCTGTGTGTACACCACGTCTGTTTATCCTTAAAGGTTATCTACTATAGGAAGTGGCATCCACCATTTTTTAAAATTGGAGGATAGTTGCTTTACAATATTGTGGTGGTCTCTGCCATATATCAACACAAATCAGTATAGCACATACACATGCTGTGCTTAGCCACTCAGTTATGTCTGACTCTTTGCAACCCCATGGACTGTAGCTGCCATGCTACAGTGGGGCGTGGGGATGGGGGTTCTCCAGGCAAGAATACTGGAATGGGTTGCCATGCCCTCCTCCAGGGGATCTTGCCACTCCAGGGATCAAACCCAGATCTCCCACATTGCAGGCAGATTCTCTATCATCTGAGCCACCAGGAAAGCCCAAGAATACTAGAGTGGGTAGCCTATACCTTCTCCAGGGGATCTTCCCAACCCAGGGATCGAATCCAGGTCTCCTGCATTGCAGGCAGATTCTTTACCATTTGAGCCACCAAAGAATATATATATGTATCCCCTCCTACCACTTCTAAACTGAGAAATAAGTATAAATTTCTACTTACACTTTACAAGAAAGAAAATGATGTATCTTGAGGGTATATATTTTACTTTTCTAATTTGATTAAGAATTTTGTGAGGGTTTAGAACTGGTGCTATTTTCTTTTTAACCCCCTTGAGGTGCTTTATTCCAGCCACTGAATTTTCATTGCAGGTTTACTGCTTCTTTGTCTGACTGGATTTGAGCAATGAGAACACTACTACTGATGATTCTAGAAATCCACTGACATTAATTGTGTAGAACTTGACAAGGTAGCGAGTCACATGATGTGAAGATAATAATTGTCAAGCATCACTCAAGACTTATTAGGCACTTTATTTTACACTGTGAAAGGAGAGTAAGTGTAACAGAGATGCTTTACCAACATCTGTTACGTCAGGGAACTTTGAAAGTTCTTGTGTCCTTTTCTAAAAAAATTTAAATGGTGTAAAGAATAAGTGAAAGGAGTTTAGAGAAACCCAAGTCACTTTTATTCTAAGTCCTAACTAGTGACTAACATTCTTTGTAGTATGCTAGATTTTTATTACACAACAATTCAGTTTCTTTTTCCTTTAAGAGTTGATTAGTGCTTTTTTTCTCCTATCATTTTATCAACCTTCATTGAGTGTATTAAATACAAACCCTAAATTATAGAACTGGTTTTAAACTGAGTCAGTAACTGGATATATTTCTGCATTTACAGTGGAGTCATGAAACCTGGCCTCAATGCCATTCTGGGACCCACAGGTGGAGGCAAATCTTCGTGAGTATAACAGTATAAGTAAGATTTTTCTTTGTAGTTTTCAGGTGTGGTTTTTAAAAAACTGAATTATAGTCAACATAAATATTATGTTAGTTTCAGGTGTACTACATAGTGATTTGACATTTGCATTCATCAAATGATCACCATGATAAGTGATGCCATCTGTCCCTGTATAAAGTTATTACAGTATTATTGACCCTATTCCTTATACTGTGTGTTACATCCCTGTGGCTTATTTATTTTATGACTGGAGGTTTGTACCTCTCAAATCTCCTTCACCTATTCCCTACTCCTAGTTTTAAGGTGCTTTTAAAGAACACTTTCATATGAGTAGACGTTTGTTTGTTGAACATTTTCTACATGTCTAGTTTGGTACTGGTTGCTATGCATAAGGTGTAGTTGTGCTAGCTTGTGATTGTGTCCTGAGGAAGTCTTATTAGGTCAGCTTTACTAATAGAACACTAACAGGACCTGATGAGATGATTGGCATATGAAAAGGAAGGGGATAAAATTGAAAGTGGGGAGAGGAACCAACAGCATAGTGAAGGCTTATATCTTAAGCAAAGGAGCACATTGCCTGCCTGGAGACCCCCAGGGTCAGACACCCTAGGGGGAAGTTTGAGTGGTCTGTGCTGGATCAGGAAAGAGAGCTTTATTTTCATATTTTTGGGCTTTATTATAGCATATAATTTTTAAAAAGAAGGTAAGATTTAAAATATATGTATATAATTTTAGTTAAGCCATATAATTTCTTGATCTGTTAATTTGGATTCAAATTAGCTAAGAGGTAAAGCCTGATTTGGAGGGGAAAAGAAAAACAATAACGTATGTCTTTTATAGGTTGTTAGATGTCTTAGCTGCAAGGAAGGATCCACATGGATTATCTGGAGATGTTTTGATCAATGGAGCACCTCGACCTGCCAATTTTAAATGTAACTCAGGTTATGTGGTACAAGTAAGTATTTCTGACTTTACCTATTAGATTTCTTCTGATTTTTTGTATGGGCAAGTGCCTTGGCTGATAGTTGAGTGTGCTTCCAATTGACTACGTGACATAATCATAGAAACAACTTTTCTTTAAACCAGCTTTTCATAATCTGCTATAAGATTCAGAATAGTATTAAATGAAAAGA
Source organism: Giraffa tippelskirchi (assembly GCF_054371585.1). Classification (NCBI taxonomy): domain Eukaryota; kingdom Metazoa; phylum Chordata; class Mammalia; order Artiodactyla; family Giraffidae; genus Giraffa; species Giraffa tippelskirchi. The sequence goes on along the minus strand of NC_137275.1, from coordinate 74,246,497 downwards.
AAGTCTGGAATATGACCCTTGTAAGGGCAATAGTATCAACTCTTATTATCATATCATTTCTAAAACACATTACTAGTTTACTTTTTTTGCCTTACCCTCACCTCTCTCCTTCCCCTAGCTTAGAACAGTGTTATAGAATCCTTGTGTAAAGCATTCTATAAATGTCTGCCAGTAGTAATCATAATTACCTGTGTTCTCTCTGGGTATACAGGTTAGAAATGAAGATTAATTCATCAGGCTATGCAGCTGCCTGGACATGGAGTTATTGTAATTTGTTTAATTGCAAGTTCATTATTGGGGCGGGCTTCCCAGGTGGCACAGTGGTAAGCAATCCACCTGCCAATGCAGGAGATGCAAGAGATGTGGGTTCCATTCCTGGGTCAGGAAGATTCCCTGGAGAGGAGAATGGCAACCCACTCCAGTATTTTTGCCTGGAGTATCCCACGGACAGAGGACCCTGGCAGGCTACAGTCCATAGAATTGCCAAGAGTGGGCCATGACTGAGCACACAACACACACAAGTTCATTATTAGCTAGAACTTGGGTATCTTATTTTTGTGGATAAGTTACATATACTACAGAGTGATGGTATCAGAAAAGACCTGATATATCTTGTTAAAATGGCATTTTTCTTTAAGGATGATGTTGTGATGGGAACTCTGACAGTGAGAGAAAACTTACAGTTCTCAGCAGCCCTTCGGCTTCCAACAACTATGACAAATCACGAGAAAAATGAACGGATTAACATGGTTATTCAAGAGTTAGGTCTGGATAAAGTGGCAGATTCCAAGGTAATGTGGAAAAAAACTGATAATATCATAGTCAGCAAATAGGACCTTAGCTGTGTGGATAGTATAACTTACTCAGAGATTTTCTATAATATGTATGGTCAAGAGTGGCTGCTCTCTGAAGCCGTGAGAAAAGTGACTGGTTACCTAACATGAAGATGGAAGTTAACCAGGTTAAAAAAAACTAAAAGTGATTAACTCTTGGGAAGGAAGTGTGGCAATGTGTTCTAGTACATGGAAGTGTTCTTTGCTATGAACAGGTGACCCTTTCTGTGATTACAGCTCTTGATCCTCTCACACCTCTGGTTAGTTGGTTGTCGCGTCTCATTCAGTGTCTTCACGCTAACTTTCCTTCTTCCTGTTTTCTTTTCCCCTTGTAGTTGTTCTTCTTCTGTTCTTCCACGAGGCTTTCTTCCATTGCTTTTGAGAATTATATTTCTGGAATTCATAAATGATGAAAATTCAAGGATTCAGTATGTTTCACTTTGCTGTCAGTTGGCTTCCAAAATTACATTCAGTCAAACCAGGGGTTTATTTGTAGTTTGTGTAGCTTCCAACTTGTTTTTCTGAAGCCTTTCTTTTGACATTTTTGTCTCCCATCCCTCCCTCCCTCACTTCCCCTCTCCCTTTCTTCTACCAGTATCTGCTTACAGACTGTTACATGCTAGTCTATTTTAGGCTTTAGAGATAACAGTTGTAGGCAGGAGAGTAAAGTACCTCCTTTTGTGAGTTATGCAAGTTTAGAAAGAAAAATTGAGATAAATGAGTGACTTTTTCGGTTGATGACTAGGTATAAAAAGATTTTCTAGAAAACATCTGTATCTTTTGGTGAAGATGAGCTTTTCAGCTTGTGATGGCTCTAGTTTAGTCCCCTTGTGGTAGAGGTAACAAAGAATGGGGATATTTTGCTGGCTGCTGTTTCAGATAATACTTTCTGACATTATTTAATGTAAAGTATATTTTGCTATATTTTGTTTGGAAATATAACTCTGAGATACCACCAATTCCACTAAATTCATTTTGGGAGTAATTGGGTTTCCTTTGTATTAGCTCTATTTATTTGATATTGTCTTTCCAATAAGGTATTTACCATTCTTTACCTTTAAGTAAAAGTTCTCTACCAATAGGCAGTCATTACCCATTCCTTGCATGGATTTCCAGGGAAAATAAGCTGAAACAGTTTGTTGACTTAGAATTTATTTATCTAATTAATTGAAATACTTCACTTAATGTTTTTAGTTTTTATGAAATTTTAAGCATAACAAATGTAGAGAGAATAGTCTGATTACTTAGTTGTTACTGAGTCCAGGTTTGTACAGCTCACCATGTGACAGACCAGTAAATTGAGAGATGAATGTTGGGGCAAAGAAAAGTGACTTTATTTGAAAAGTCAGCAGACTGAGAAGATGGTGGATGAATGTCCCAAAGAGCTATCTTGCCCAAATTTTAATTAGACTTATTTTATACTAAAAGAGGAAGAGGGTATGATTGGTTGTTGCAAACTTCTTGATGTCAGAATCTGTTGTTCTTGCAGCTGTTCATGTGGATCTGGTCACAATGTTCCTATAAACCTCTAACAAGACAAATGTTATTCTCTGTTATGCAACTTTCTATCTCTGTATGAATGGAAAAGTCTAATCATTCTGACCTTTAAAGGTCAGACCCTTGAGAATGGGCTATCCTGTATGGACTATAAGCCATATTCATTCACATTTCCTCATTTGTCTCCAAAATGTCTGTTACAGGTCAGTTGTTAGAGGATCCAATCACGGGCATGAGTAGCACTTGATTATCTTTTTGAAGACTCATCATATAAGAATTGAAGTGATAATATGATTGAACCTGACTTCATATTGAATCTATTCCTTTGGATCTAACCTGTATACTCTGTTGCCTGTTTTTAGTCATGCTGGCTCTACATCTTTTACAAAAGGATATTGATAACTATTAATATAAGAATTATTTCCTACTTCCTTTCTCCCCCAAAACCTTCCTGGTCTCCCATCACACAGTAATGCTGACTGGTTGAAAAGACCCAGCCAGTTGCCTTGTAGAATAGTCTACCTTCCTATGTAGAATAGCCCTATAGAATAGTCTACTCATCCAGTTGCCCTGTAGAATGAGTCAGGACTTCTTTAGTAAGTTAAGGTACAGGAGGGCTCAATTTGGGAAGCCTTATGATGATTTAAGAGGTGCTAATGTGGTATAATAGAAGGTGAACTTTGCTAGCTACCAAGCCACACTGATGACTTTGTTGGGGATGGGGTGGGGGGGATCAGAAGGCTATAAGACTAACAATTATAGATGCTTTCAACTTCTCCGCTCCTATCTTCATCTCCCTTTTTGGTCTGTAATTTCAGACCAAATCTTTTAGTGTTCTAGCTTAGCTGTCTTAAAACTAAACGTTTGGGTTGATAAGAAACGTATAAAGCATAGATTTCATATCTTACCAGTTCTGACCTGAACCTCAGTTTACTCTTCAAGTTAAAGATAAGCCTACCTCTTCTTCCATATAGTCATTTATTTGCTATTCCGAATAAACAAGGATGATGTGATGAAGTACCTCTTATAGGGCTGGAACATTTTAGGAGCTCAACAAATGATAGTGACAGAGGATGTTATTTGTAATTATGATATTTGTGTTTTAGGTTGGAACTCAGTTTATCCGTGGTGTGTCTGGAGGAGAAAGAAAAAGGACTAGTATTGCAATGGAGCTTATTACTGATCCATCCATCTTGTTCCTGGATGAGCCCACAACTGGCTTAGATTCAAGCACAGCAAATGCTGTCCTTTTGCTCCTGAAGAGGTAAATGCCATGAGAACATTCTTTCACTCATCCACCATGTGGTCACCTGCTACGTACCAGGTATTATTCTTGGTGCAAGGGATTCATCAGTAAGCACAACAGACAGAAATGTCTTCCTTGGTTGTAGGGAAAGTCAGTTAACAAATGTAAGTGTTTCATGAAAAATGAGGCGGGCTGAGAGCATAGCAAAATATGACTATGGTGGAATAGAGATGCTGTGTTATATATAGAATGATCAGGGAAGACCTCAAAGAGGTCTTGAGCTGGGAGCAAGTGAACAAGACCTGGATATATAGGAGTAGAGAGTTCTAGTGGAAGGGACAGCCAGTGGCCCTGAGGCAGAGTGTGCCTCCTGTGTTTGGAACCCAGTAAGCTATGGAGGGAGATGGGTGTTACTTATTGATTACTTTGCTCAGGGTGCCTTAGTGTAGTATAACAGACTGGATGGCTTAATGCAGAAATTTAGTTCCTTATGTTTTTGGAGTCTAGATGTCCAAGATCAGGCATTCAGCAGAACTGTTTCTTCTGAGGTCCCTTTCCTCACCTTGTAGATAGCTGTCTTCTCTCTGTGTTTTTACTTCATCTTCCCTCTGTGTATCCATGTCCTAATCTCCTCTTCTTATAAGGACACTGGTCCTGATTGAATGATGACACTCACATGACCTTATTTATCATAATTGCTTGTTTATAGTAAAGAGCCTCTCTCCAAATACAGTTATATTCTGAGGTGCTAGGGGTCAGGACCTCAACATGAATTTGGAGGACACACAATTCAGTTCATAACAGTTAGACAAGGACATGAGATGGGATTGAGTGGTTGGCAGATTATATAGACTGTAGGCCACTCTAAGAACTATGGCTTTTAATGTCTGGATGATGTGGGAAGCTTTCAGATAGTTGTAGAACCGAGGACCGGCAGTTATGTAGAGAAAAGGCTGTATAATTGGTCAGGGGTGAGTGGGAGGAATCCAGTCAGGAGGCTGTTTGTATTAGCGCAGTTGAGGTATGATGCCACCTTTGACTAGGATGGTAGTGGTAAGAGGGGGAGAAGTGGGTGGGTTCTATCTGTTTTGCAAATAGAATCAACAGGATTAGCTTAGAACTGGATGTAGGGTGTGATTATTGAGAGAATAACTTCTGAGATTTGGGGCCTGAAAAATGGAAGAATGGAGTAAAGAATGTAATTTACAGAGGGAGAAGGAAGGAGAGGGTGGGATGTAGGAAGAGAATAACATGGAAACATATACCCTGCCATGTGTAAACTAGGTAGACAATGGGAATTTGCTATATGATTCAGGGAACTCAAACTGGGGCTCTGTAACAATCTAGAGGGGTGTGATGGGGAGGGAGGTTTAAAGGGAGGGGACATAGGTATACCTATGACTGATTCATGTTGATGTTTGGTAGAAACCAACACAATATTGTAAAGCAATTATACTTCAAGTAAAAATAAATTCATTAAAAAAAAAAAAGAATGTCATTTTCTTTTACAAAGATGATGGGAGGAGAATCATGGTTATAGGAGAAATTTCAAAAGTTTTGGACATCTTTTTTAAAATTAATTTTTAAAAAGTTTCAACCTCACAGAACAGTTACAAGAGTAGTACCAAGTACTATGTTATCACCTTACACACCTCCCAGCCACAGAGTCAACAGCACTGATGCTATTGTCACCATCAAGTCCATGAACTCCAGTCAGACTTCCCCAACTGGCCCAGAAGTGTCTTTTTTTTCCCTTTCTGGCTCAGGCTTATCTCAAGTAACCACCCCCCCCTTTTTTTTTGGTCTTTTCTAATCCTGAACAGTTCTTTTTTCTTTCCCTGCCTCTCACGTCCTCACACATATTCGAGAGTACAATTCATAGGGCGACCCTCAAGTTGTATCCATCCAGTGTTTCCTCATGACCAGACTCATGCCATGAATTCTTGGCAGGGATGCTGCAGAAATGATGCTGTATTCTCAGTGATAACATCAGGCTGTGTGATTTTGACTTCTCCCATCATGAATGATGTTAACCTTCATCAGCTGGTCATGTTGGTATCTTCTGGCTTTATCTGCTATGAAATAACTATTTTCCCTTTGTAATTGATTAGTATTTTAGGGGACATAATCAGATATTAGGCCAGTATCCTTCCTGTTCCTCATCAAATCTTCCATGCACCAGTTTTAGCCTATCTTCACAACTGCCTCTATCAGCTATGAGTATGAGGGTAACCAAGTGGTGATTTTCTTTTTACATCATTCATTCAACATGTATTCATTGGTCTTTTATTGTAAAGAAACTTTCTTCCTTCTCTGTTCATATGTTTACTCATTTTCTCCTTTTATTAAGTGGGTTATAATCTGTTATTCTTACTTATTTTCATGACAAAATTCACCCTGATTTGGCAAGTCTGCCTTTTGTGTCCTTTTACGTGTCCCTGTCATTCTTTAAACATTGCTTTACCTTATGGTCAGCAAGATGTTCCAGGCTCATCTTGTACTTTTCCTGTATCAGATGTTTCTTCATGGAGTACTGCTTCCTCCCAGTTTAGCTATGATTTAAAAACCAAGATCTGATTACGTGGTGTGCTCACTGCTATGGGAGTGTCATTGCTTCTAGACCCACTTAGCAGACAGACTTAGGAAATGTGTATGTGTATGTATGTGTATATAACATAGAAATACATATGTATATTTTATTTGGAAATATATTTACTGTAAATATGTTATATGTATGTGTGTAATAGTTTGAATAGGACTTACATGTATAAGCATATTTGTAACTATTGCACTATTAGTGTGTACATATTTTTTTAAAAAAGTGAATTTATATTATTTCCAATCCTGATCTAACACTTGAGTGCTCTTTTTAGCCTTCCGCCTTTCCGTGTTTTTAAATGACTTTTCAGACAGTGAGAAACTTGGCTCCCATTATCTCAGTATGTTTCCTTTCTTCCTCAGTAAACTAACTTAATTGTTCAATTTAATCAGTTTCCCAGTCACTTTGGCGGTTCCCTATGCTTACCACCTCTGGGACAATTAACGCTACTCCCCATTTTTAAAAAGCTGTTTTTTTAAAAGTTTTCTTTCTTTATTTTATATATATATATATATATATATATATATGTATATGTATATGTATATTTTGGTGGGGGCATGTTGGCCCTTTGTTCCTGTACATGGGGAACTTCTCTAGTTGCAGCAAGTGGTGGCTACTCTTTGTTGCAGTACACAGGCTTCTCACTGAGGTGGCTTCTCATTGTGGAGTATGGGCTCTAGAGCACCAGTTCAGTAATTATGGCACATGGGCTTAGGTGCCCCTCGGCATGTGGGGTCTTTCTGGAGCAGGGATCGAACTCAATGTCCCGTGCTTTGGCATGTGGATTCTTAACCACTGGACTACCAGGGAAAACCCTACCTTGCTTCTTCGGATGTCCATGCCCTTGTAAGCAAGCCCCTATGCGAGAATAAGAAAAAATGGGAAGATGGAAATGTCTAAGATTTTAGACGTTTTAAGTTTGAGATATCAATTGCACATGTAAGTGAAGATGTCAAGTAACAGGTCTGGGATTTAGGTTCAGTTAGAGAATATATCCATGATATTTTTATTATCTGTAATTAATTATGTTAACATTGTTCATTAGAGAATGATGACTTCAGTTCAGTTCAGTTGCTCAGTTGTGTCCAACTGTTTGCGACCTCATGGACTGCAGCTCGCCAGGCCTCCCTGTCCATCACCAACTCCTGGAGTTTACTCAAACTCATTCCCATTGAGTTGGTGATACCATCGACCATCTCATCCTCTGTCATCCCCTTCTCCTCCTGACCTCAATCTTTCCCAGCATCAGGGTCTTTTCAAATGAGTCAGCTCTTTGCATCAGGTGGCCAAAGTATTGGAGTTTCAGCTTCAACATCAGTCCTTCCAATGAACATTCAGGGCTGATTTCCTTTAGGATGGACTAGTTGGATCTCCTTGCAGTCCAAGGGACTCTCAACACTCTTCTCCAACACCACAATTCAAAAGCACCAATTCTTTGGCGCTCAGCTTTCTTCACCGTCCAACTCTCACATCCATACATGACTACTGGAAAAACCATAGCCTTGACTAGATGGACCTTTGTTGGCAAGGTAATGTCTCTGCTTTTTAATATGCTGACCAATAGGTTGGTCATAACTTTTCTTCCAAGGAGTAAGTATCTTAATTTCATGGCTGCAGTCACCATCTGAAGTGATTTTGGAGCCCCCCAAAATAAAGTCTTCCACTGTTTCCACTGTTTGTCCATCTGTTTTCCATGAAGTGATGGGACTGGATGCCATGATCTTAAGTTTTCTGAATGTTGAGTTTTAAGCCAACTTTTTCACTCTCCTCTTTCACTTTCATCAAGAGGCTCTTTAGTTCTTCTTCACTTTCTGCCATAAGGGTGGTGTCATCTGCCTATCTGAGATTATTGATATTTCTCCCAGCAATCTTGATTCCAGCTTGTGCTTCCTCCAGCCCAGCGTTTCTCATGATGTACTCTGCACATAAGTTAAATAAGCAGAGTGACAATATACAGCCTTGATGTACTCCTTTTCCTATTTGGAACCAGTCTGTTGTTCCATGTCCAGTTCTAACTGTTGATTCCTGACCTGCATACAGATTTCTCAGGAGCCAGGTCAGGTGGTCTAGTATACCATCTCTTTCAGAATTTTCCACAGTTTATTGTGATCCACACAGTCAAAGGCTTTGGCATAGTCAATAAAGCAGAAATAGATGTTTTTCTGGAACTCTCTTGCTTTTTTGATGATCCAGCGGACGTTGGCAATTTGATCTCTGGTTCCTCTGCCTTTTCTAAAACCAGATTGAACATCTGGAAGTTCATGTTTCAAGTATTGTTGAAGCCTGGCTTGGAGAATTTTGAGCATTACTTTGCTAGCGTGTAGATGAGTGCAATTGTGTGTGAGTTTGAGCATTCTTTGGCATTGCCTTTCTTTGTGATTGGAATGAAAACTGACCTTTTCCAGTCCTGTGGCCACTGCTGAGTTTTCCAAATTTGCTGGCATCTTGAGTGTAGCACTTTCACAGCATCATCTTTTAGGATTTGAAATAGCTCAACTGGAATTCCATCACCTCCACTAGCTTTGTTTGTAGTGATGCTTCCTAAGGCCAACTTGACTTCACATTCCAAGATGTCTGGCTCTAGGTGAGTGATCACACCATCATGTTTATCTGGGTCATGAAGATCTTTTTTGTACAGTTCTTCTGTGTATTCTTGCCACCTCTTCTTAATATCTTCTGCTTCTGTTAGGTCTATACTGTTTCTGTCCTTTATTAAGCCCATCTTTGCATGAAATGTTCCCTTGATATCTCTAATTTTCTTGAAGAGATCTCTAGTCTTTCCCATTCTATTGTTTTCCTCTATATCTTTGTGACCTTTCCTGATCACTGAGGAAGGCTTTCTTATCTCTCCTTGCTGTTCTTTGGAACTCTGCATTCAAATGGATATATCTTTCCTTTTCTCCTTTGCTTTTTCCTTCTCTTTTTTCACAGCTATTTGTAAGGCCTCCTCGACAGCCATTTTGCTTTTTTTTTTCCACAATGGTGACTTGACATAGAATATCATACCGTGTTATGCTTCATTATGTTTTGGACTAGTTAGCTCACAAGCATCTTTCCTCACATTGGAGAGCTTTAACCTAATTTGTCTAGAGTTCCACTGTGTATTCTGATCACTTGGGGTCTTATTAAAATGCAGATTCTTATTCTAGATCTCTGAATGGGAGGCCTAGGTTCTCCATTTCTAATAGGGGATACTGATACTGATACCTCAGTGGTCCTCAGACCACACATGGAGAACAGAGTTCTCACACCAGCCCACCTCCCTGCTGCCAGTCCTTTACTGGCTCCTTACTGTCTACTGAATAATGAGCCAACTCTGAGTGACAGGATTCATTATGGGCCTGTTGTTTGTTGCCGTCTGTTTTGCAGTCTGCAGCTCCTGCCTCTACACATATACCTCAGCTCTGCAATGACACTGAACTACTTGCAGTTTTTGGAGTAGATCTTGTTATGGAACATTTTGTTTGCTGTCTTCCTCCACCTTCTCTCCCTGTCAGTCCCTCTGATACACACTTACATCATCTTCAGATGGGTTATAGGCTTACAAGGCACCTTCAGCTACTTTTATTCCTCCTTGTATCAAAATGATTGGTCTTTTTGAGGTAGAACAAACTTGTATCCATGGCTAGCATATAGTACTGAGAAAATGTTTAAATTGATGTGATTCTTCTCATACTACTACTAATAATAGTAGTTTATTGTTTTCAATAATAGTTTTTGAGTGGTGATTTTGGCTTTTCTTCCTTCTATCTATAAGTAGTAGCTCCTGTATGAAGATAGGAGTTACTATCTTTTGGCCATGGTATTAGATCAGGGATCAAATCCCAGCCCTGCCCCTTCTAACTGTGATGCTTTGAGCCGTTGCTTAGTTCTCTGAGCCTTATCTGTTATATAGAGGTAAAATTATTGGTACTGTTTTGTAACAATATTGTGAGAATTTAGATGAGGTCATCTATAAAAACAAGGATATAGTCAGTACCCAGTAATGTTAATTCTATTATTAAGGCAGAGAATTGAAAACTAGTTCTGAAAGAGCCAGAAGACTTAAATAAATGATCAATAAGGATGGGGCATATGACCATTGTTTTAAGATTTAGTTCATAATAAGTTTTCAAACTTGAGTGTACTTACAAATTACCTGGGTGCTTGTTAAAATACGCTTCCCTGGACCCAGCAGGTCTGAGTAGACTGTCCAGGAATATACATTTTAAATTAATATTCTGATTGATTCTAGATTGCCCATGGAAAACACTTTAGAAACCCTAGTTTCATGAAAACATTGAGTTTAGGTTCCCTAAGTATCAGATAGATTATATGACATGAGAAGTTAGTAACAGAAAATCAAGTTGAATAAGGAATAAATGCTCTAAAGGCAGGGGTAATAAAGTATGTTACCAAGAAGTGTAAGTTTCAGATGTTTAATGACTCATTGTTGTCTTCTCATTATTAATTTAGGATGTCTAAACAAGGACGGACAATCATCTTCTCCATTCATCAGCCTCGTTATTCCATCTTCAAGTTGTTCGATAGCCTCACCTTGTTGGCCTCAGGAAGACTAATGTTCCATGGACCTGCTCAGGAGGCCTTGCATTACTTTGAATCCATTGGTATGGTTGCCTTTTTTGTGCTGTAAGATCCTTCATTAATACTATCCTAAAAGAAAACAAAGGGGTCACTTGGAGTGCTGTTTGATCTTTGAGTAGATATACATATATCACAGTTTCCACTGCTCCGAAACATCTTCAGTTAGTTTGGGGCTAGAGTTTTTCTTTACTTTGCAGTGCCCGTTTGTTATTTATGTCTCTTTTTTGTCCTATTTGAGTACATGCACATGCACACATGTGTTTTGTGTGTGTGTGTGTGTGTGTGTGTATTTCTAATGGGGCTATATCTGTTGTCCTCGGTTCTGGTGACCTTTCCCTAACAGTTCAGTAAATATATTGACCTCATGGCCAGTTATCTGTCAGATGGATATTTTTGGAAAGATCTAATGTCCCTAAGTTATTTGTCTTCTTAGCTAATACAGATTAAGGTTTATCATGTTCTTCCCTTACATGGGATATTGGTTTCCCTTGGTGAGGGTTCATGGAGATGCTATTATATTTAATTTTCTAGTGATATTAGGTTGTGGATTTAGCATGTATGCAACTTACCTGTCAATACAATGGCTAGTCATAAGTCTGACTTCAATGGGCCAACATGTCTGATGGTTCTGGACTGCCTGATTCTATTTAAAATGGAAATATATAATTTTTAAATGACTCATGCAGTCTACTTTGTTTTAGAGGTACTTGAATATGATTATAGGTGATGCTCCATGACCTCAAATATAGTTTAAAATATTTGCCAGCCATATTTTAAAATGTATTTGTTTAATCTCTATCATTTAAAATTAAGCCTACATGGGTCAAGAGTTCTGGGGAGATGAACCTAAGGGTCAGACTACAGGCAAAGCTGAGTTTAGATGATCATGTTGTTACTGAGTCTAAGCTCATGCTGCTTGCTGCACAACAGGCCAATAAATCAAGAGATAATTTGCTGGGTCAAGGATTAGCGACTTTATTTGGAAAGCTAGCAGATCAAGATGATGGGCTAGCATCCCAAAGAACCATCTTACCCATGTTATAAATCAGGCTTCTTTTATACTAAAAGGAAAGGGGGTGTGGTTGATTGCTGCAAACTTGTTGGTGTTGGAATCCTTTGTTCTTGCATCTGCCTGTGTGGGTCTGGTCATGATGTTCCTATAAACCTCCAGCAAGACAAATGTTATTCTTTGTTCTGCAACTTTTTATCTCTATATGAATGGAAAAGTGTTACACCTTTAGAGATCAGACCCTGGAGAATGAGCTATCCCATATATTTCAGGCTACAGGCAACATTCGTAACTTGTAGCAAAAGCAATAGAATAGGTTAAAGTAAATTATGGAATAGGTTAAAGTAAAAGAAACAGATCCAGTATGGGTCAGATTTGTTCTTCCCTGTTACAGTGCCACAAGAGGTCGAGGTGATCATTCAACTGTGCTGTGCCAGCTACATTCTCTTGAGAATGCTGTTCTGGTGATTTGTTCTCTATATTAGAATTATAATAGCATAATAAAGAACCATTTGGACCTAAATTTAGTATGAGCAGAAATAATCATTGCTGAAGTGGGTACTAGCATTCTAGAAGTCTCTTAGGGAACTTGAAGAGCAGAACATGCCCCAGGCCTCTCCCGAACACAGTCCTTCTGTGTCTTAGCTGGCTTTGCTTGTTGCCTTGCTTTAAAAAGCATTAGTCTTTCTATGGCTTTTTATTTCGATGTGTTTTTTTTTTTCTTAGACCCATGTCTAGATTTTTGAAGAAGTTCTGATAAGCACCAGAACATATTGCTAGCTATTTCAGCTCTCATGAATTATGATGGGTTAGGACCAAGCTCTAATGTAAGACATTCTAATAGTTTGGAGTATGTTGTTTTGTGAAGAGTCAGAAAATTGTTGAAATATTGTATGATTAAATATATAAAAGGAAAATGTAAATTAATGAGGGGAGAAGAGAGAAGGAAAACGAGGGTGAAATTATTAGATTCTGTCTTCCCTAGCAGCACCTCCCTCACCTCTAAAACAGTCTTTAGTTACCAGGACTATCAATTTTGTGTACCTGAGTTACCTTCTTTTGCAGGTTTCCACTGTGAGCCCTATAATAACCCTGCAGACTTCTTTCTGGACGTCATTAATGGAGACTCTTCTGCTGTGGTGTTAAATAGAGAAGACACAGGTGATGAAGGTAAGCAAATCTGTTGATAATCACAGATTATTTTCTAATTGAGTTGGCCGAAGTTTAGCAATGTGGTAGCTTATTAAACCATGGCTGTGTGAATTTATATTAGTGCTATCCTCTGATACTGGTTGTACTAGTTTGTTTGGCTGCTGCAACAAAAATACCATAGACCAAATGGTTTAAACAATAGACATTTTCTCCTTTCAATTCTGGAGACAGCAAGTCCAGGATCAAGGTGTCAGCAGATTCAGTGTCTGCTGAGGACCTACTTCCTGGTTCATAGATGGGAGACCATATTATAGCTTCTTCAGGTGGTGGGAGTAGGGAGGGAGCTCTCTGGGGCCTGTTGCATAAGGGCACTAATCCCACCTCTTGAGGGCTCCAGCCTCATGACCTAATCATCCCTCAAAGTCATTCCATTCAAATACCATCACACTGGGGATTGGGTTTCAGCATATGAATTTTGGGGACACACAAACGGTCAATCTAGTAGCAGCAGTCAACACAGATTTTTTTCATCTGTGAGAGTGCTATTTATTTAATCTGTAAATAAGCATTGATAGGACAATGTCAGTTCTAACAAGAGTTCCCATTTTAAAAGAAGTGCCCATTGTTTACAGATTGGTCCCTTGGTTTCCATGGAGGATTGGTTTCAGAACCCCCTCCCCCTGTGCCCTGTAGACACCAGAATCCAAGGATGCTCAAGTCCCTTACAATAGGCCCTCTGTATCCCTGGGTTCCATGTCTGCGGATTCAGAGGGCCAACTGTATAGTGTTTTGAAATAAGAAACTTGGCAATTTATGCATTTATTCATTGTAAAAAGCAAGGACCAGGTGTTTTGTTTTATTTTGTTTTGTTTAGGAATTATAACTTCGAATTGTGAGAAGTCTATTTTGAAAGATTTAGGGTCCAAATATTATAATTAGGAAAAGGTTAGTGAATTTGCTGTATCCGTAAGTTTATGGAGGGAGGCCAATTTCATCTGATTTCTTACCTTGTAAAGCAGTGACAGAACCTATAATTTTTTTATACTCAAGCTTTAGAATGAAGGTGCTAGAGTAGAATCTAAGAAAGGTGTTATAGAAAAATGGATTAAATCTGTTGTTATTTTTTTAATAATGTTTCCTTTTTATCTGCTTTTATTCCACAGCCAAAGAGACTGAAGAGCCTTCTAAGAAAGATACTCCGCTCGTAGAAAAATTAGCTGAGTTTTATGTCAACTCCTCCTTCTTCAAGGAAGCAAAAGTTGAATTAGATAAATTCTCAGAGGATCAGAAAAGGAAGAAGCTTTCATCCTACAAGGAGATCACTTATGCCACCTCCTTCTGTCATCAGCTCAAATGGATTTCCAGGCGTTCATTCAAAAATTTACTGGGTAATCCCCAGGCTTCTATAGCTCAGGTAACCTACCGGAGTCTTCTAATTATGCTGTAAAATACTCATTTGGGGGACAATATGCTTATCTTCTGCCCATGCTGTATTTATTTATCCCCATTCCATTTAGGGTATAGAAACAAGCAAAACCTAATTAGGTTTTTACTTTTAGAAAGATTTCTTTTTTAGTGGTTTTTTTTTTTTTTTGGATCATCCACTCAGAATTTTTTTGGTTCAAACAAGCTGTAATGGATAATCTTTGTAGAAAAAAAAATTTTTTTTCCAAAAATTGTGAAGTAAAAAAAATGTTTGACCACATTTGTGGTTTTCTGATGGCTGCACATGTTCGTTTCCTGATGCATTTAATAAGTTCTTATTGATTATGTGTTGCATTTTGGAGCTTGTATATAGCCATGAACAAAAATAAAATCACTGCTCTTGGGGAGCTTTCTTATGAGGAGAGACAGATGATAAATTCATATAGAAATAAATAGCATCTCAGATGGTAAAAGGGTCTGGGAAGAGAGTTTAAGGAGAGAAATGGAGAAAGGAAATGAGAAAGGAAAGGAAGAAGGGAAGAGGGAAAGAAAGGAAAGAGTTTGGTTGGTTTGCATCTTACATCAGGTGACCAGGGACACCTTCAGCTTGGTGTCACTGAATGCCCCCGAAAGCAGTAGTGCCGTTCACTGTTTTCTCAAAGAGCCTGTTTACAGATGCTGTCCCTTCTAATCAACCTTCCTCATTTAGGGGTTCTGATCTTAGGAGAGCACTAGATACCTAAAACAGTGTGCAGTTAACACAAAGGTAGTAAGCAGACTGGAATTCTGTTCAATAAGTCTCTTCACTATCAGACTGCTACTGCTGCTGCTGCTGCTGAGTCGCTTCAGTCGTGTCTGACTCTGTGCGACCCCATAGACGGCAGCCCACCAGGCTCCCCCGTCCCTGGGATTCTCCAGGCAAGAATACTGGAGTGGGTTGCCATTTCCTTCTCCAATGCATGAAAGGGAAAAGTGAAAGTGAAGTCGCTCAGTTGTGTCCGACTCTTAGCGACCCCATGGACTGCAGCCTACCAGGCTCCTCCGTCCATGGGGTTTTCCAGGCAAGAGTACTGGAGTGGGTTGCCAGTGCCTTCTCCACACTATCAGACTGACCTTCTCTTAATTAAGTTGAATTAATGTTCTTTTTTCTCTTTTGCCCAACTTCATTGATAGTTGCTGATGATTACTCCTTTATGATTTTTCTGTTATTCTTAAGCCCTCTGTCATCCAAAACCCTCATTTTTTCATCCTTTCTAAGGAAGTCAATTTAACCAGTCATTTTGGCAGTAGCTGATTTTATTTTCATTGAATTTCTACTGAGTACTGAAAGATGGCATATTGTTGGCTCTAATGAAATATCACTGATTGCTTACTATACATGCCATCATTTTCATACTGTGGTACTGTTGCCTTTTAAGTATTAATTTCAAGAGCCTATATCCATCGAGACATACTGTTCATTAATCCAGACACTTTTTACTTGTTATTTGGCGTTTGTCAGAACATGAACAGTTTTATGTACTTTCAGTCAAGGATACTTTTAAATTCTCTTAGTAGATTTGATGTCATTTGGGAACAACTTCTGTAAATAAAGTCAACCTCATTATCCATTGTTCAACAGTAAAATGATATAAGAGTGTTGATTCTTTAGTGTGATTTATGCATTAGATTTTTTTATTTGGAAAAGAAATTTCTCTTGCTTCTGAAAGTGGTTTCTAAATATCTTGTCCAAGTCACATATGATCAGCCCTCAGTATCCACAAGTTCTGCACCCACTGAGGTTGGAGGAGTTCACAGATGTGGAGGGCTGACTGTATGACTCCATTTTCTATAAGGGGCTTGAACATCTGTAGATTTTGATATCCAAAGGAATCCCCCTGCTAATACCAGGGAATGACTCTATGTGGTAGTTCTGGGCAGGGGTGATTAGAATGTGGGGCTGTTTTTAATAGTACACCAGGTTTCTGCATCTTTTGGTGCTAGGTTTTCTTCAGATTCCAGCTCCAGACAGGCCTAGTGTCTCCAGGTTGCATGTTCAGCCTACTTTCCTCCTCAGTGAACTCAACTCCGCCAAAGGAATCCCAACAATGTTCACAGCAGTGATAATCTCACAGAACAAGGACAGAATCTTGCATCTGCCTGTGGGGGGAAACTCTTCTTCAGATGAGTCAGTACTGGAAAGTTAGCTAAGCCAGAAGTAGGCAAACCTTTTTTGTAAAGGGTCAAAGAGTAAATACTGTAAGATTTGTGGGTCACATGGTCTTTGTCTCAGGTAGTCAACCCTGCCATTTTAGCAAGGAAGTAGCCATAAATGCATTTAAAAAATAAACATGACTGTGTTCCAATAAAGCTTTATTCATGGACACTGAAATATTAATTGTATATGAATTTCACATTACAAGAAATATTATTCTCTTTTTTTTTGGCCATTAAAAAAATGGTCAAAAAAACCCACAAACCTTTTTGAGCTCATGGGAACAGAAATAAGCCTAGGGGCCATAGCTTGCTGACTTCTGTTTAGGGTTTTTTAATCTTGAGAGTCTGTCTTTTGCTTCTCTAAGTGTTTGAAAGTGGAGCTATTAAAATGTTTTATGGCTTCCTGTTGATAAATCTTGTGTGGACAGTCTTATAGCCATAGTTAGTTTTGAACTAGTCATTTACATGAGCTAGACTTTGCTTTTGGTAATGCATTTAACCAAAGGTTGTCTTTGGAAGATCTTGGAATGAATGGATTTTCTATATAAGATTTAATATTCATTTAATGTCCCAAAGTTTTCCTGGTCAAATCAATTTGGAAAATACTATCATGTCTCTAGGAGAGTCATAGTTTCTATTAGCACATTTAACATTTGACTATGGATTAATTTTTTCAGCAACAGCCATAAACATCCCTTAGAATTCACCTTGAAAAATGTTGGTAAACACAATTGAACAAAATTAGAATTACATATTTAGGAAATGTCCTTTTTTTTCCCCTTCTTTCAAAAGACTCCAGCTGCACAGTACTCATAGGATAGAGTCTCTTTGCTCCAATGAGAAAAGTTTAGTCTTCCTGTTTGTTTTCTTTTCCTTAATGGAAAAAGGAATAATATAGACACACCTTGTAAAAGCATGCTAAAATTATGAGATTAATCACTTTGTCAGTGTTTGAAAACTTTCCTTGAAAATACTTTTAGCACTTTGAAACCTTTAGGAAACATCTTAATGATAAAACTGACAGTCTGTTAATATGTTATTAAGTTTGAATGCAAAAGAAGCAAAGCATGTAGAGTGTCCGCTTTTAAAAGTCTGAATATTCTTGGAGTTTTACAGTGTGAAAGTATAGATTTGTATACATGTGCATGCACACATGCTAATGGGGTCATCATTATTTATTTTGGGAGTTGGTCTGTTGACATGAAGTATAGTACATTTTGAAGTAATTAAGATAAGCCAGGGTAGTAAATTATTTTTTTTTCAAATTTCTGACTGTGTTTTTTTAGCAAGGCAATTTTTAAGTACATCTTAAATCATATTCTTTCCAGACTCTGGTCTTCACAAGCTAGTCTTCACAGATCATGATCTTGTTTTCCAATTTTGTTTGTCTCATGTCAAAAGTGTCTTGACAAGTTACCACAAGCCTTGATACCATTGCACTGTTGTAGTGCAGAGGTGTTTTTTTTTTAACTCTGAAGGTTCCAAGGTACATGGTAGGATATTTTGTTTTCTTTGGATGATCATATCTTATATCTTTATACATTTAATAAAATTTAATTAAAAGTATAATAAATATAATTTCCTTATATGTTATAACATAACCGTAAATCTTTGTTTATAAAAGTGTCTTTAAGAGACATTTTATCAACCTTAAAAATCTTAAAAACGAAATTGAGGTTTATCCAGTCTTCTTAGGAGTCATCAAACACTCTTAGGAGTCAGCAAAGGTGGGTAAGAATGGCACAGAATTGGCAGCTTAGTCCACCTGTTGGTGGTAGACCCTCTGGGCTGAGGTTGCTGGAGAAGCAGTGACAGGAGGGTGGGTAATGGAGGCACTTGGGTGCCCTCAGAGAGAGCTGGCCCGATGCTTTGGTGACGGTGACAGTGCACTTTTCCATTGCAGGCGTAGACTCCCCAGGTTGGATAGATGACCTCAGCTTACCCCTACTTCCTTATTCTTCCTTATTGTGTAAAGTTTCATAGTTGGAATTTTTTTAAGTGTACTTTAAATTTTCTATTTGTTTTTATTTGTTTTTTCATGTTAAGAGTAAGGATATCCTGTTTTTATTGGAACCTCTTGAAATATCACACTATGCATGTTCATTAGCACAAAGGTTGAGAGTTTAGGCCAAAACTCTTAGCCAGTTGGGCTTTATTTTGCCCCCCAAACTACTTTTCTGGGTGCTTGCATTGTTGTGCGTCACTGTATGTCATTCCCAGGCCCCATAGCCTGAACTGGACCGTGAACTGGCAGTGCCTGCTAAAACACTGGGAATCTTAGCTTTTCTACTTTGTCTTCCTGTCAGTCTCCTGAACACACGGATAAATTATTTTTACTTTAACTTAAAAAGCAGTCTAGTAACATGTACATTTTATATTTTCCTGAGGACTGTGTTCAAGCCATTTAAAATATCTGTATCAGGTGGAGAGGTTTGATTATGTAGCCAGATATATTTTAATAATGAAGGGTGTATTAAATTTTTACCTTTAATTGAAATTCTTTTTTCTTTTTGAAAAGTTAATTGTGACAGTCATCCTGGGACTGGTTATAGGTGCCATTTTCTATGATCTAAAAAATGATCCTTCAGGAATTCAGAACAGGTGAGTAAATCTGGGTCTTAATTTTGAGAGCGTGTGGTTACTTTTCTTTCAAGTTGATGAAATTACATTAAGAATTTGAATTTGAAACAAGCACAGGGTAAACTGAGGAGTAGGACAAGTCAGTGAATTGAAAGCTGAATGAGAGTTTTCATATTCATAAATAACATATATATATATATATATCGTGCTAAACTAGGCAGAACATAAAATTTACCCTGTTAACCAATTTTAAGTGTACGCTTCAGTGGCATTAATTACATTATTGTGCAACCATCCCCATCATCCAATGCTAGAACTTTTTCATTTTCCCAAACTGAATCTCTGTACTCATTGAACAACAACCCCCCACTCCCTATTTTTCCCCAGCCCCTGGAAACCACTGTTATACATTTTAGCATTCTAGGTACCTCATGTAATTGGAATCTTAGAGTATTTTCCCTTTGGTGACTGGCTTATTGTCTTTAGCATAGTATCTTCAAGGTTCATCCATGTTGTGGCATGTGTCAGAATTTCTTTCTAAAGACTGAATAATATCCATTGTATGGATATACCATATTTTGTGTGTTGATGTATCTGACCATGGGTACTGGTTGTTTCTGCCTTTTGGCTGTTGTGATTAATGCTGTTATGAATGTGGATATACAGGTAAATATCTGTTTGAGTCTCTGCTTTAAATTCTTTTGGATATACACCCAGAAGTGAAATTATTGGATCATTTGGTAATTCCATTAATTTTTTGAGGAGCTGCCATCCTCTCTTCTATAGTAGCTGTACCATTTTGCATTTCTACCAGTAGTGCACAGGCTTGTAGTTTTTTCTCAACCTCACCAACACTTATTTCTTTGTTTTGTTTTCATTAGTGGGAAATGGTATTTCATTGTGGTTTTGATTTGCATTTCCCTAATGATTATTGTATTGTTGAGCATCTTTTCACATGTGCCTTGACCATCTATGTATCCTCTTTGGAAGAATGTCTGTTGAAGTTCTTTTTTAAAATTGTGTTTATTTATTTATTTTTGGCTTTTCTGAGTCTTCGTTGCTGCACGAGTTTTCCTCTAGTTGCGGCAAGTGGGGGTTACTCTAGTTGCAATGTATGAGTTTCTTGGTGCAGTGGCTTCTCTTACTGTGGAGCATGGGCTTTAGGGCACTCGGGCTTCAGCAGTTGTGGCTCCTGGGCTCGAGAGCACAGATTCAGTAGTTGTGGTGCATGGGCTTAGTTGTTCCACAGCATGTTGGATCTTCCCAGACCAGGGATAGAACCTGTTTCTCCTGCATTAGCAGACCGATTCTTGACCACTGAGCCACCAGGGAAGCCCTATTGAAGTTCTTTAACCATCTTTTTAATTGAGCTTTTAAAAAATTGTTGAGCTGTGAAATTCTTTGTATATACTAGATATGAACCATTAACAGATATAAATTTGCACATATTTTCTGCCATTCTGTGGGTTGTCTTTTCTTTCAGTTGGTGTGTCCTTTGATGCACAAAAGTTTAAAATTTGACATAGTCCAGTTTATCTGTTTTTTTTTTTTTCTTTTGTTTCATGTGAGTTAATTTCTTTTTGATTTTTGATTTTTTTGACATGGGGTGGTGGTTGGGACTCAAATTTTTTCTGTTGTAGGGTTAATACTACCTTACCTGGTTTTGGTTACAGCATGCTGTTAAAGCTATATTTCCTGATGAAACTTTGTAATGGACTGCAGTATAGCCTGAATAAAGGAGCTGAGCAGAGTGGAAGACTGTTGAGTTCTCCTTGGCTTTGTGTTTTGAGAGCTGTTCTGGGCCAGGCACTGTACTCTGGGCTTTGCATCTGGGACCCTCAGGTTGCTCTTCCAGCCAGAAGGTTGGATGGTTTTATCCCCATTTCACTATTGGGCAAAGTTGCAGTAGCTTAAGTTGAATCTGTTTTGAAATCTGGAAAAGGGTGACTGTTAAGAAAGAACAAGCATAAAAGTCAGTGCCTCAGGTAAAGTAAAATATCTCCTATGTGGCAGCAGATCATGAGATAATTATTGGAGTTTCTTTTTCTTTTTTTCAGAGTTATTTCATGGCTCTTTTTTTCCAAGAGTTAAATCACTGTTTTTCTTTTTATCTTTCCTGAAGGATGTGCTCTTCTCTGACCTGTTTGGAAACTTGTTAGTAATAGGCAGTGTGTACCCTTTGTAGATGCTGTGTTTTTGTGAAGCACAGAGCACAGATTCCTGTAATCACAGGAATCTAGAGCCTGTGGGGCTTTTGTGTTGTGTAGCAGGAAGCATTTGGAAAAAAAATATTGGGAAACCTGTCCTCTAGTGGAATTTAAGAAATCTGGTTATTAAAGCTCTTGGTAAAAGGATCCAGAGAAATATAGAAGATCCTTAATTGTTTCTTCAAATGTTTTCTGGAAAAATAGAGCATTGGAGCTATTTTAATTTGTATTTTTGACCTAAGCTTACTGCCACTTTTTATCATTTGGAGTTGCCCTGGAGGCCACTGTGGTTTGGTTCTCCTTTTGGGGAGTGAATTATTCCAGAAAAATGCTCTCTGTGTTCTTTTTCTTAACCTGTATAATGATGTATAGAATGAGCTCTGTGACCTAACCACTACCTTACAGAGTTGTGGAGATAGCTAAACAAATCATAATTAATTAAGGGAAAAGTTACTTTAAGAATATTTGAATCAATAGATAGATATTACAGACATGAATTACCACCTTGGAAAGAACTGGAATACATTAAATTCTTTAACAATAAAATCTACTTAGTATAAAATAAATTTTCCTATGATTTAGAAGAAATTATGTGCTAGTTCAAAATCATTGTGAACATTATTGTACTATTAGATGTGACACTTAACAAATGAGCTGAACATTACCATGTCCGACTTTCTGAAATCAGCTTTCATGTTGATGTTAGGCTTATTTGTGTATAGCAAGTAGCATAGTTGCTTGTGTTGTAGGCCTGGCTATTTCCCATTTCTTTATTGTATAAACATTTACTTTTAAAACAACCTATTCCCTAAGTTCTTTATTTTGGGAGGAGGAAGTGTTAAAAACAATTACTGACTGTCTATGGACTGTTTTTTTAAGAAGGTTATATACTTGGGTTTACCTTTTTAAAAATTCTCTTGTATTATTTAAATGATGTGCCACCGCATCTCTTTTAGTTTCAACTCACATTCTCAATGTCAATTAAATCATTTGGTTAGGAAGGAAAGCTCAGCAATGTTTCAGGAGTATTGGCATGCTTTCATAAAATTCATATATCTATCCAAGCGTGGATTAACTGAATACTTTCTTTTTTAAACTTTGATTATTTTACTGAGAGAGAAGCATAGTCTTCTTTTTCTCACAGGTACACAAATTAATTTTTTCTTTATGAGCATTCTTTTTTGTTTTCTGTTTTGAGCTCATTAGAAAGAGACCCCATTAGCAGGGGGTGGTCAAGGAGAGTATCAAGGCTGTGTTGGTGGTTATGCAATGGTTGTATATGATCAGGTGTTGGTTAGTGTTTCCCTCTACTGGCTTTCACTTTGCCTTGTCTTAGATTTTTCTTTACTTGACTTTCAAAAAAGTGGCTGATAGAGGTTTTTAACCTTTGCAGGCTTTATTTGGCTCACTGTTTCTCTGTTCATACTTTAAGAACTATAATTGGCGTTTTGTTAGTTAAAATCCAAGATGATAGTATTTTTGTGGAATACGTAATCGTCAGCTCAACTGCCACAGACTGTGTGTTCTTGCTAAGTTGCTTGAGTTGTGTTTGATTCTGTGCAACCCTATGGACTCTAGTTGCCAGGCTCCTCTGTCCCAGGGATTCTCCAGGCATGAATACTGAAGTGGGTTGCCATGCCCTCCTCCAGGGTATCTTCCCAACCCAGGGATCAAACCTGTGTCTCTTATGTCTCCTGCGTTGGCAGGCAGGTTCTTTACCAATACCACCAGCTGGGAAGCCCTGGTGCAAAGACCCACAGACCCGATGGCTTAAACCATGGAAATTCATTTCTCGCAGTTCTGGAGATAAGGTTGCCAGTATGGTCGGGTTCTGAAGAGGATACTCTTCTTATTTGCTGCCTTCTTGCTGTGTTCCTGCATGGCAGAGGAGGAGAGCTCTGATGTCTCTCCCTTTTCTTCTAAGGGCACTAATCCATAACGAGGGCCCTACCCTCATGACCTCATCTAAACCTGACCAGCTCCCAGTGTCACCATCTGTAAATGCCATCACATTGAGGATTCCAGCTTCAGCACAGGAACTGGGGAGGATGCAGTTCAATCGACAGCAAACTTGGTCATGAATTTCAGACTGTGCTATGTGGAGTCCCAAGGGTACCACTGTGGAGACGCAGGGCTATGGGACGTGATCTGATGGGGCTCTTGCTTCCCTCTCTGTTTTAAATAGAACGGTTGTGTGTTTAATGTGTTAAGATATCATTCAAGGGAAGAATTTTGCAGGAAGAAAAACGACCTGAGAACGTTTAATTGACTGCAGTGCTTTGGCTCTTGTTCCCTTTCTCATATCACAGAGCCGGCGTGCTCTTCTTCCTGACAACCAACCAGTGTTTCACCAGCGTGTCAGCCGTGGAGCTCCTGGTGGTGGAGAAGAAGCTCTTCATGTGAGTAGGTCTCTGTTTCAGGAAGGGGGCTGCTGGCCAGACTGGTCACATCCAGAACTGGGTCATTGCTTGGTTCCTGGGGGTTACCAGTGTTGACTGAGAAAGAGCAGCCAGAGGCTGGGAGGAAAACCATGAGCACTTGGGGCCTGTTACAAAAGGGAGAAAAGAGTTTCAAGATTAGGGCGCTGTCCACAAATCTACATGCTGCAGAGAAAGCAAGCAATAAGAGGCTGAAAAGGATCTTTTGTTTTTAGCAAATAAGAAGTTGTGATGACTGTCACAAGAAAAGTTTGAGGGACTTGGTAGAGAGAAGGTAGTATGTTGAACAGTATATTCAAGGTGAGGAGGTAAAGATGACCAAGAATACAGACCAAGTCTTCAGTGGGAGGGGGAGTGAAGGAGCCAGAGAGCAGCCTTAAAAAATGTAAGCTGTTCTGTTTCTTCTGTTTTTCATAGTTGGAAGAGATTTGTGTATTTACATGTTGAGGAAAGGAATCATTAGAGAGGGAAAAAATGAAGATCTTGGTGGAATAGTGTGGAATTACAGGAGGAAGATCTCAGGAAAAGGAGGGATCTAGAACCTAAGAGGGGTGAAAAGAGAATTTAATCACTGACAGGGGTGTGTGGTTGGCAGGCATGATCATGGAAAGAAGTGCCATTTTCTCTTTTTATCATTAGGGTGGAAGAAGTAAAAGATATGAGTGACCCAAAGCTGCATTTGAGGCTTGGAGAACAACAATGGCACCTTCTTCATAGTTAGAAGCAAGGAGAAAGGAACCACTGAAATAAGCTCCTGACAGACTGGCCTTGAAAGAGAGCCAGTGTCAGGAGAAAGGGAGGCGATGTAGGACCTGTTCCCCCAGAGTGGGTGTTCAGAGCCAAACTGATCAGCATTTGGAGGGAGTTCTGCAATGACAAGAGGGGTCATTGCACAGAGCCCTGGGGGATGATATCCCAGGGGAGGCACACACGTGAGACGTGCCTGATGCTGACCGGGAAGAAGGGTGGTGGGCTAACCTTGATGATGGGGATACGGTAGTTGTTAGACCTCTGGTAGCAGTGGAAATATGTATGAAAGTGAAAGCCGCTCAGTCGTGTACGACTCTTTGCGACCCCATGGACTATACAGACCATGGAATTCTCCAGGCCAGAATACTGGAGTAGGTAGCCTTTCCCTTCTCCAGGGGATCTTCCCTACACTGGGATAGAACCCAGGTCTCCCGCATTGCAGGCAGATTCTTTACCAGCTGAGCCATAAGGGAAGCCTGAGAATACTGGAATGCACAGCCTATCCCTTCTCCAGCGGATCTTCCCGACCCAGGAATTGGACCTGGCCTCCTGCATTGCAGGCGGATTCTTTACCAATCCCATCTGTATAGCAGGGAGGACATCTGTATAGCAAATGGTTTAATCTCCTGGTCCTAAACTAATGTAGGATGTATGATGTGAATTTTTGTTTCTAGACATGAATATATCAGTGGATACTATAGAGTGTCATCTTACTTCTTTGGAAAACTGTTATCTGATTTACTCCCCATGAGGATGTTACCAAGTATTATATTTACTTGTATAACATACTTCATGTTAGGTAAGCAATAAGACAAAAGATGTGTGTCTTTAGTCTTGGATGGGAGGGGACTTTCTGTAAACATGCTTTGGTTCTCAAAACTATAAATCAAGTCCTGAGATTAGGAAGCATCTGTTCATTATGCATGCTCTGAAATAACTGTTCTCCAAGGAGATTTTTGTCAAGGCTTTCTCCAAAGTAACTTTTAAAACTGTTTATAAAACTATATATATAGACATACTGTGTGTTATATTCAAACATGGAAATAATTCCTAAAACTACTTTATACTATGTAGGAGGAGCTGGAGCTAGGATATTTATTACTTATCTATTTGTATTTTTATTTTTATGTATGAATATATAAAGATAATGAAGATAGTGACTTCTGGGGCTTACTGGTAATAAAATATTTGTTTGATAGATATAGAAAGATTGACTTGTGCATTTTGTTTAGACTATGCCCCAGGCTCATTGTATCAGAATTCTCTTTTATTTCTCACATACACAGATGCCCACACACACAGACATATATACATACTCCAGAAATATTTCTTTTTTGATAAGGCACTACTGATTGAGTTTAAACTTCCGTTTTACAAATAAGAGGGTGTGTCATAAAGAATCAGGCATAGAACCTAGATTCTTAAATTCCTATCTTATTCCTGTTCTTATGGCTGTTCTGAAGTCTTCAGATTCTTGTTTGACCCATACTATTAGCCCGTTTTAGTTTATAAAGCGGTTTTATGAAGCTTATTTAACCCCATCCTCAATCCCAGAGTTATAGGGTGATTTGTTTTGGGAGACTTGGATTGTGGACCCACTCCCCCAGATTTTAAAACCACTGAGTGGTCGTATAATCCTGACTTACCAGTTATCTTCACTAATGCTTTTATAGCAAAGAGTGAGTAATGTGATGTCTAGGTAAAATGAATGTGCTCTTGGCAAGTTTCCTTCTTAGAAGAGAAAGCAGTAGAATTCTGGCTAGTTGTCTACAGCTCTCCATCTCAGGCATTCAGAAATTGTTAATAATTACAAATCAAGAAGTAAAAGCATTACATGGAAAAGTGCTTATACAGTGAGCATAAAAAAGAAAACTGCATGTAACTTTGTACGGTTATATTGGGTGGTTGGATAAAGGATGAATTTTTTCACTGTGATAGTAGTTTCTCAAAGTATTACAATGTTTTTTGCATAATAAACAATCCCTGATACACAGTGTTAGATTAACCCCCTCTTTGTTCCCTAAGGACTGAAACCAAAGGTGGAGGCCTTCTTCATTATGATGTTTACCCTGATGATGGTGGCTTATTCAGCTAGTTCGATGGCACTGGCTATAGCAGCAGGTCAGAGTGTGGTATCCATAGCAACTCTGCTCATGACCATCTCTTTTGTGTTTATGATGGTAAGTACAAACTGTGCTTCCCTGAGGCATTATGATTTCCCCTTATTCCTCCCCCCAAACTTGCCTATCCTGTAAGATCTGCTTGAGGATTCTGTACATCAGGCTCTTTGCTTCAAGGAGGCTGTATATTGAAATACAGCTTATATTATTAGAGAATGTACCAGCTAGTCTTGCTACTGTTATAATACAGTTACTAGAACCTTAGTCAATGTATTGTTACTGATGAGCTTTAAAAAGAGGCCTCTTTGTGACATACCATGAAAGCTCAATAAATTGGAACTTTGAAAACCAGAAAAATTTTTATTTTTAAAATTTTAAAAAACTATTAAAATGACAGGTCCATTGTCTGACTTTCCTGCTGATGGGAGAGAACTGCTGGCTTGTTTAAGCAGCAGCTGAGATGGTTTGGTTGGATCTACTACTCTCTAAGAGAAAACCTAAGTTCCATGAAAATAGAGCAATATGTTCATGAGTCTGTCTTGGGCCCCTCCTATATTTTGAAAAGGAGTGTTTTAAAAATACTGAAAAATTCCAGTACTAGGACCTCTCCTTTCTGGGTTCCTGACATTTCTTTATATCAATATATTTCTCTTTACCTTTAAAAAATATTTACTTAATCCAAACCTTACATGGCCCTACATTTTGCACACACAAAGATGAATCAGTAGGTGAAGGGAACCAGTTATTACTTCCCCCCACAAACATCAACGTGTAGCCTTTTTACTTCATACACATGCCATTTCTGCTAAAGTAGCAGTACATGTCTTTAAAAGGTAGGTATTAGCACAAACTCTTGCCAAAGTTTAATTCTTCCATTACTGAGTTTGAAAACTACCAATCTAAACATTATTGAGAAAATGGCCAACGTTATTTATGTTTTCTATAGGGTCATATAATAAATAAGGTGTTCTTCAAAATTAAAATGTTTTATTTGATATATTAGATATTTTGATTTGTTATTATTTAAGGATTTGTATTATATATAAAACTTTGGAAACTAGTCATAAGACCGTATTTTACTCAGATATTGTGTGTTATGCATTAAGCACTTGGTTAGGTCAAGTTTAAAGCTATGTGTTCACACCAGGAACATTGTCATTGTTATGTCCATCCTAGCATACCTTGTGCCAGTTAGGAAGTGTTTTATGAGAACATTTTCTCATGTACCCATCTCTTGCTGGAGCGGTAATTTCTGGAATCTTCATTGAAATGGTCCTTTTTGCAGCTTTAAATGAAGGAATTGACCATATTTTATGCTGTGCCTTTACCACATTATGCTGTGTACCAGTTCCAGTCTTTGGGTTATTTTAAGCTTGCAAACTGAACCCCATATTATTCCTAAAGTCATACAGAGATAGAATGTAAACCCTTGTAAATAACAAATATTACTGTGTTACAGAAATCGGGGCGTGAGGTGCTCAGGATACATTTGGGTGTGTTTATTGGTGGGAATATATAGTTGGTTGTATCATTGCAAATCAGTACTAGTTACCTTCCATTGTGTGCAGTTACAGAGAAAGTAAAAGCCTCAACAATTAGAAATCTCCCAATTAAATAAAATGTATATTATAAGTATATTTAGATCCCTAAACAGCCTCAGCTCCAGAGAGATATACACATACAAAGAGGATAGGGTAAGTCTTCAGAGTAGTGGAAAGAATTTTAAAGAAGAGTTGGCCTTAGCAGAAGTATTCACGAGACTGTCAGGGACTTAAAGAGGGTATTTGCTAGAATTCTTCATGAAATCACGGCACCAGATCTGATTCTTGGTATTTGTGTTTTGTAGATATTTTCAGGGCTGTTGGTAAATCTCAAAACCGTTGTGTCTTGGTTGTCATGGCTTCAATACTTGAGCATTCCTCGATACGGCTATGCGGTACGTTCTCCTTGTCTGTCACTGTGTTGGTTCATTGTCCCCATGCTGGAAACAACCAGAATAAAGCCTCTCATGTCCCTGGCTATGAGCTTTGCAAGTTTTAGGACAATGAAGGAGAGTTTCCTATTAAGCCTTGGGTCAACTTGATCATTACCTGCGATTTCTCCAGTCACCTTGCTGTCTGAGGGAGCTGAAGGATTGGGAGATAACTCATAGTTAAGGACAAAGATGGAATAATGGATATAAAAAAATTTAGTGTTTCAGTTCATCAAAGAAATTAATGAGAAGATGAGGGCCTAGAATACATATTTTAAATTGAAAGGGAAATTAGAAGAAAACCATATCATACTCACAGCTACTATTGACTTTAGAAAGCTAATCAACTCCATAGAAAAATGTGCCTTAATGTAGTAAAATTAAATTTCTAACTTTTAAGAATTATAACTGACTTTGATGAGAACAAACAAGAAAAATACAAAGATTGTTACTATAAATTAACAATAGTCATTGAGTATCACTGTATCATTTTAATTATAGTACTATGGGGTTATAAAAATGGGGAGAGAAGAAGGAAAGAGCTATGGGATAATATAGCCAGAGATCTCTCTTCTTGGTTTTTGTGTTAGAGCCAAAGATCCCAACCCTAGGCCTCTTGATCGCCAGGAAAAGTAACTTTAATTGCTTTGATGTGACAAAGACTGTGAATGTGAAACTTTGTTTTTAGAGATAACAACAGAGATTAAACTTAGTGGACATAATTGTAATAATTCTTTGGAAACCTTTTGAAATTTAAAACTATTTTCTTTATCCTTCTCTCACTTATGTTATAGGCTTTGCAGCATAATGAATTTTTGGGACAAAACTTCTGCCCAGGACTCAATGTAACAACAAACGATACCTGTAGCTATGCAACGTAAGTTTGCTTTCAGTGTCATAATGGGTTTGCTTACTGTTGTGGTATGATACAGAAATACCACTGGGCTGAGGAGTCCTTCACAGACACTGACTTCTCTGCGTCTGAATATTCTCATTTATAAAGTGAGTTATACACTAATGCATGTGAAAGTGCTCTACAACTCCTGGGTATTCTGTTTAGGTCAAAATTGTATTTTACTTGGAGAACCATTTCTTATGTGTTACTTATTTGTTTGGGGTCTTTTAAAAGATCCTTTTGCAGTTTGGATTGTGGGTTTGGATTTCTATTTTTCAGAACATTTGAGTTTGAAATGAGAGCTGCTTTGGTATTTTTATCAAGGCTTAATAGTACTGGAACTGTATGGATTATATGAAGTGTATGGACCCATGAATTTAGGATTCCTGTGAGCTCAAGCCACGACCAGGGTGAAAGTGGTAATCGCTCAGTCGTTTCCGACTCTTTGCGATCCCATGGACTGTAGTCCGCCAGGTTTCTCTGTCCGTGGAATTCTCTAGGCAAGAATACTGGAGTGGGTAGCCATTCTCTTCTCCAGAGGATCTTTCTGACCCAGAGATCAAACCCGGGTTTCCTGCATTGCATGTGGATTCTTTACCATCTGAGCTACCAGGGAAGCCCAACCCATGGCTAGTATTAAGAGCTAAAAGGGCATTAGGAACGGGAGGGAACATTTTCCTGCCCCAGTCTGGCTCTTGCCTCTTCCTCCTGCATCCAGGAGACAACATGAAATCAAAGTCTGTACAACCTTTTTTTTTTCTGACTGACTTGGAATACTCCCTACTGAAGGATGTTTCCTCTAAAGAAAGGAACATGTATTTCAGTAAGCTTGAGAAGGAAATCGCATTTTTTTTTGGTATAATAAGCAAAAATAGATTTTAATAGAAATAAAGATATTGTTGTAAAGTTAAGTAACATTTCCTTTTTGATGATTGTTGTTAACGGTTTGATTTTGATATGTTAATTAATGAGAGAAAAGAGAATGCTGGTATCCTAAATCTCATGAATATTCAAATGGATTAGAAGTAATTCTTAATAATAGGACAAATTGCTATTTAGAAGTATTGCCAGAAAACCTCTATGAAGAGAAGCTTTCCTTATCCTGCGTACTCCCTTTCTTTTGATCTGAGTATGACATTTTTTTTTTTTCCAATCTGCTAAGTTCCAAGAGTAGCAGAAAAATGGAATCAGGTAATAATTATGGTTGTGCCAGATATTTTTAATATCAGGTGCTTTTCTAATCAGGGCTACTCCATCCTATTCTGCTCTGTTCCAGTTCCCACTAAGGCATACCTGATAATTTGACCTACTGGTAATGTCTTAGAGCCGAGCATCTATGATGCTCATTCCAGTCTTGACAGAGTGCCACCCTGGTAGGAAACCTCTATTCACCTATTGCCCTAGTTTTAGAACTCTCAGTCTGTGTTTTTTCTTTTTTTTTTTGCTATGGTTGATTTGTGAGTAATGAGCCCTATAAACAGCTTTGATCATCTTTGTAAGTGCCTTCAATATCATCTGCTAAAGCTGGGACTTTCCCCATCAGGCGTAAGTGAAAAATTACTTGATAAATGTTTCTGTTCTTCGAAGAGAGGCAGCATCATAGACTTGGAAACCAACCTATTTGGGGAGACTAGCAACTTGATTCAAAGTGTGAATCTGTGAAGTTGACCAAGTTCTTTAAGCTTTAGTCTCCTCATCTTTTAAATTTGGATTGTTTTAGGGATTAACTAAACTATTATATCGGAGCTTCCCAGGTGGCACAGTGGTAAAGAATTCGCCTGCCAATGCAGGAGACACAAGAGATGCGAGTTTTATCCTTGGGTCAGGAAGATCCCCTGGAGAAAGAAATGGCAACTCACTCCAGTATTCTTGCCTGGGAAGTCCCATGGATAGAGAAGCCTGGCAGGCTACAGTCCATGGGGTTGCAAAGAGTCAGACATGACTTAGCAACTAAACGCATACACACACAAACTATTATATGCAGGTTGCTTCATAGTATCTAACATAATTATTAGCACTCAATGACTGTTTTTTGTATGTTTTTATGATGCATATGACTGACCTATGAACCCCTGTCATATCCCAATAAAATAGAATGATAAAGCTAAAACCACATATACACATATACATACACACACTCACACCACAAAAACCCTGTAAAACTGTTTTCTATTATAAATGAAGGGATGGTTATTTAAGACTTGGTAACCTGTAGGCTTCTTTAAGGAACAGTGACTATATTGAGTAAAATTTGACAGATGCTAAAAATGAAGTCATGTTCTTTTTCTATTGAATTTCAGATGTACTGGCGAAGAATTTCTGACAAACCAGGGCATCGATGTTTCACCTTGGGGCCTGTGGAAGAATCACGTAGCCTTGGGATGCATGATTGTTATCTTCCTTACAATTGCCTACCTGAAATTGTTATTCCTTAAAAAGTTTTCTTAAATTCCTCGTTAATTTCAATGATTTACCCCCCATTAAAAGGGGACATCTTGATTTTTGTATCCAGTGAAGTTTTTTGGTTGTTTTCATCTTTTTATTTATTTATTTATATTATGCCAATGTGTTTTATTATTTTTGGTTGTCTTCTTTTCACTTGCCTCATACTGTTGTTCAGCAAGAATTATTTTCAACAGAAACATTTATAGAAATCACAATGAACTAAATTATACTTGAAAGAACCCAAGTCATTAAACTAGTGATATTATGTACTACATATTAGTTTATCTTGTCAGATGGTAACCACAGGGAGGAAATCTAGTTTAATTTATTGCCCTGAAAAAGAAATGAGTTCTAAAAACTTGTGTCAAGTTACTAATATATCTGGTATTGGTATCCTTCCCTTTAAAATGAATAGGCAGGTTAGTTGCCCTCCAGTTTCAATATTATATAAACCTATGTCCTCCATTATTTTATAAATAATAAATAACAAATATATTGATGCTGTAGTAGAAATATGAAATCCAAACCAAGCTGGAAACACACGGTGTCAAATATGGATAAAAAAGCCATTATAATAGAAAGCACTTTGATAAGCTTTTTAAAGTTATTAGAATTTACTGAGATTTCCTTCTAGTGGAATTAGAGTATCTCAAGAGACTTAGCTGGGTTTTGGACCCCAGGTGTAGAGGGCCAGGATTCTGGCAACTTACCCTTCTTGAGTAGTTCAGTAGTCTGTAATCCTGGTGTGCATCATACTCTCTTGAGGAATTTTGCTCCAACACAGATTTCTGGGCATTTTGAGCCCTACTGCATTGTAATCGCCAGGATTACCTGTGTAAAGAACTGTCCACGGCAGGATTTGGTAATTCCCATGATTTTTCCCAGCTCTGAAAATTTTAGACTTATGATACAAGAACTGTTATAACTGGCTCTATACAGGTTTTTTACTTTCCTACATATACACCTCATGTATTTACACAGCTTCTCTTTATTCTAACATTTACCAGTAACAGAGGAGTGTTTTTAAACATTTTTTTTTCTGAAAGGTAATATAAGGAAAGGTACTGTCCAGTGAATTATAAAAGGAGCACTCCTGTGCAACCATTAATCCATATCAAGAAATAGGACATTATCAGTGCACAGAAGCCCCCCTTGGGCTTCTCTCCCAAGACTACGTCTCCTTTCTCTCTGGATTATTTTTGAAATGACACTTGTGCACTCCCGTCTGTTGCTACTATCAGAATATCACTACAGCTCAGTTTTGTGTTTCTATGTATATAAATATATCCTTAATTAAGCCCCCCACTTCCTTTAATATAAGCTATTCATTTGTAATTATTTTAGTTTTATAGAAAAGTTGCAAAAATCATGCATAAATTTCCTGTATATACTTTGCCCCACTTCCTTTAATGTTAACATTTTGTGTACCATGATACATGTCAAAACTAAGAAATTAACATTGATACATTACTGTTAAACTATACACTTTATTCAGATTTCACTACTTTTCCATCAATATTTAATTGTTCTAGGATCAGTTCAGGATATTCTGTTTAATTTATTCCCTTTTTAAAGTAAATACTTTTCGGTATTATAGGAAGTGAGTGAAGCTGAGGAAACAGTGTGTAGACCTGCTATGACCGGTCATCTTGGAATATCATTTCGTGTCACTGGGTGCCCTGCCATGTTGTTGCAATATCAATCCAAGGACATAGCATTATAGTTTCATCTTTGGACTTTAAGGAACTTTTTTTCTTGTTTTATGACATTGGATTAATACATCATCTTGTAATACATCATCACACCCCCTTTTTGCCTGATTATTGTGTGACTATAGGACCACTGACAAAGATTCGTCTAGTCAAAGCCGTGGTTTTTCCAGTAGTCATATATAGATGTGAGTTGGACTATAAAAAAAAGTGCAGTGCCGAAGAATTGATGCTTTTGAACTGTGATGTTGGAGAATGTGGAGAGTCCCTTGGAGTGCAAGGAGATCAAACCAATCAATCCTAAAGAAAATCAGTCCTGAATATTCATTGGAAGGACTGATGCTGAAGCTGAAGCTCCAATACTCTGGCCACCTGATATGAAGAACTGACTCATTGGAAAAGACCCTGATGCTGGGAAAGATTGAAGTCAGGAAAAGAAAGGGACAACAGACATTGAGATGGTTGGATGGCATCACTGATGCCCTGGATATGAGTTTGAGCAAGCTCTGGGAGTTGGTGATGGACAGGGAAGCCTGGCGTGCTGCAGTCCATGGGGTCACAAAAGAGTCGGACACAACTGAGTGCCTGAACTGAACCGATAGGGTTAGTGAGTTTTTTCCTCTTCTTGGTATAATTCTTTTTGTATAACCCTGGCTTACTCACAGTTCTCTATACACACTCTTCCTTACACAGGAAGAAAATTACACAGTTCACTGTGTACAGACAGAAATACATATTTATACCTTATATATAAAATGTACTTAACAAAAGAGATAGTAAAGCCAAAATATTAATACCTACTTCTAAAAGTAGTAAGAATTTAAATAGATCTTGTCCTACTTACCCTCCCTTTGTATCACAATTATCTTTTTTCTTTTTTAAATTATTATGGTAAGAAACATATAAAATTTACCATCTTAACCATTTTTAAGTTGAGGAACATTTTTGAAAGTATAGGATCTCCCTGGTAGACCAGTGAGTAAGAATCCACCTTCCAATGAAGGGGACGTGGGTTCAACCCCTTGTCAGGGAACTAATATCCCACATACCCACAAGCTGCACACCATTAAAATCCCTCAGGCTGCAACTAAGACCCAATGCAGTCAAATAAATTCTTTTAAAAAATGTAAGTGAAAGGGTAAGTCTTATAAAGTAGAAAATAAAACTTTTTAAAGAGATTTATTTCAGACTATGTCTATATTCTTTTGAATTTTGATTTTATTTTCTTGCATGTCAGAAGAACTAGTTGATAATGAAAAGGATAAATAAATTACTTTCATTTAAAATAAAAGCCACCAGGCTGTTAAACCCATGAATAGCCTCCTTCCTTCCATCCTTTTTTATAACAACATCCAAGATGCCACAAAACCTTCCAGAGCAAGTCATCTTGCACTCTTCTTTGAAAGCTCCACAGAGCAACTGAAGGAGTTAAAAATAATAGCCAACATTCATTTATTCCTGAGGATTTAAGACTAACAACAACAAAAAAAGACTAATTGAAAGGGTATCTAGTCCATTCATAGGAATTCGTTAAGCTAACCTGAATAGTTGCAACAGCTTCCCTGGGAGCTCAGCTGGTAAAGAATCTGCCTGCAATGCAGGAGACCCCGATTTGATTCCTGGGTTGGGAAGATCTGCTGGAGAAGGAATAGGCTACCCAATCCAATATTCTTGGGCTTCCCTGGTGGCTCAGCTGGTAAAGAATCCACCTGCAATGTGGGAGACCAGGGTTCGATCCCTGGGTTGGGAAGATCTCCTGGAGAAGGGAACAGCTACCCACTCCAGTATTCTGTCCTGGAGAATTCCACGGACTGTACAGTCTATGGTATCGCAAAGAATCGGACACAACTGAGCATCTTTAAAAAAAAAAAAAAACAGTGCAGGAGAAAATCAGTATCCTCACCTCACTCTCAAAGGTATGTGTTTATCCTGAATGGACTAAACAGCCCAAAGGAAAAATACCTGGAACTCCGCCAAATGTGACTACCAACTTAATGTACCTCTTGGCCTTCTGTCTCTATATACACATTTTTGTAAAAGTGATTGACTCACATGGTGATTGTAACCTTTTGTCACCACTGAGCAATATGAACATAAAATACTTATGTTCTAAATCAAAGTAACTCATTTTCTAGACATTTTCTCCACTTTTTTTTTTTTGCTGTTACTTAGGGTAGGGTTCTCCAGTATTCTTGCCTAGAGAATCCTGTGGACAGAGGAGTCTGGTGGGCTGCCGTGTATGGGGTTGCACTGAGTCGGACACAACTGAAGCGACTTTGCAGGAGCAGCAGCAGGGTGGGGTTTCCCAAGCTTGCTGGATAAGAATCAAGATCATCTGAGATGCTTATGTAAGAAAGGAAAAAAGGAAGAACTATTGTTTTTTTCCCCTGTTGACTTAGAATCTCTGAGGAGTGGACCTGGAAATTCCAGGTGATTCTTTGGGAAATACTAAGGGTTATAATAAGGAGTTAAGACCATTTAACCTACATTTGTGAAGATTTGATCTTGATGCAAGAATCACTGTGTAATGTCTGTGTTCTAAGCCATCTATCTTGTATCCACCAAAGTATCAGAATCACATTTAGAACTAAGTGAGCTCACTACCATCACTGGATCTTGAAACCTTTTTAACCTGCAAAATCATTCTTTTATCTGGCAACCCCACAGAACAGCAGGCATGGGTTTCTGATCATGAGAGCTGAAAGGAGTGCTGCTCTGGTCCAGTGAGGATGTGGCCTCTCGGTTTGCCCCCCTTTCCAAGCAGTAAAGCTGAGGCATCATCTCAATGATTAAAGGGAATGATTAAGACTTTGGGCTTGGCCATACACTGTTTAGAAAATCTCAAGCTGTTCTGTCTTCATTGTGCAGATGAGGAAACTTGAGTTTCAGAAACTGTGACTAGTCCAATAATTTGTGACAGATGAGTAATATTTCCTTGCTGAGATTTGGAACATACTACAATAGTACCAGCATGCAATCTGTGGGGCGGAGTGTCACTTTTGCAAACACGTGCAGAAGCCAAACATGTGCAAAACTGTTTATCTTTACAGTTACTTATGCAACATTTTCTACCACTTCCCCTTTTGTCCTTTCTCCATTTATCAGGTCTGTGGACTTGATTAATTTAACTTAGTCTTTATCTTTCTTTTTTTTTATTTTTTTATTTTTTTTTTTTATTTTTTTTTTTTAGTCTTTATCTTTCTTATCCATGAAATAGGGATCCTCATAGCATCTACCTCCATAGAGGTGTGAAGATTAAATAAATATATGTAATGTGACTAGAAGTACCTGGCACATAGGATGTGCTCGATACATTTTAGTGATTACTATTATATTCCACAGGACATCACAGTGGTTATTGGCATCATGCTAGTGCCATATCATGCCTGACCTCTGTGGCAGGGACTGAAGCACTGCCATCCACCAGGATGTGTTCTGTGCATCAAATCAGGGCCAAATCCAGCCCATTGCCTATTTTTTGTAAATAAAATTTTACTGGAACATAGCTCTGCTCATTCATGTTTGTATTGTTTGTGATCACTTTCACACCATGACGGCAAAGCAGTTGTAATGGAGAGAACATTATGGCCTATAAAACCTAAAATGTTTATTATGTGGCCCTTTAAGAAAAGTTTGCAGACCCCTGCATTCAACTAAGAGTGCCTCAACTGTTCAACAAGTATGCTATATAAAAGATTAATTTGTAAAAAAGTAGCAATTTTCCTTTATCTCGTCAATAACAAACTTGAAAATTCAATGGAAAATAAGATACTGTTCACGGTAGCAATAACATCATTAAAGAATGCATAAAATCTTTAAGAAATTTAAAGAAACACTTAAAGGGTATTCAGGAAGTTCTGGATAAATGAAGAGTTACATCAGAGCTTGCCTGGTGGTCCAGTGGCTAAGACTCTGTGCTCCCATGCAGGGGACCCAAGCTCTATCCCTGGTCAGGGAACTAGATCCCACATGCTGCAAATGAGAGTTCACATGCCACATCTCAGACTTGGAACAGCCAAATAAATAAAAACAAAGAGTTATGTTTCTGATGCTATAAAGAGGCCAGTTCTCCCCAAACTAATCAATAAGTTCAATGCAATTCCAATTAAATTTAAGCAGGACTTTTTTCCCTCTCTTTCCTCCTCCCCCACTCACATGCCCAGAAAGCCATCAAACTTTGTCTAACATTTACATGGAAAAATAACTGTTAATGAAAATAGCCTAGTTGATAAAATGAGGGCCAAAGAGGAGACTATATATGAAAACCTTAGCACATATGAAGGAAGACACACTACAAACTCAATAATAAAAATTACTGTACAGGAGCATTCATAAATCAGTTTAAAGGATTAAAAAATAGACACATGTATATTAACATGACCTGAAATACATCAGTGATGCCATGAAATAATGAGGAAAATGACTTATTTAATAGAGTGTTGACAAATTGGCTCAATTATATGGTAAAAATTCCTATGGACCTTATGCAGTTACTCAAGATTTATTAAATGTGAAAATAAAACTATAAGTTTAATAAGTTTGTGACCTTACAAAGGTCTCTTTAAAATCCCCAAACACAATAAAGCAAAAAAAAATTTTTTTTGATGGATATCACTACATGTAGTGATAAGTAACTTCTCTGGTGGCTCAGAGGGTAAAGAATCTGCCTGCAGTGCAGGAGACCTGGGTTTGATCCCTGGGTTGGGAAGATCCCCTGGAGAAGGGGATCCCCACTCCAGTATTCTTCCCTGGAGAATTCCATGGACATAGGAGCCTGGTGGGCTACAGTCTATGGGAATACAAAGAGTTGGACACAACTGAGCAACTAACAATAAGTAACAAGTATCACTACATGAAAACTAAGGAAACCTCGAAACAATTATCTGTCAGATGAGACATATTAAGAGTCCAAAACCAATAAAGGATTAATAATTAAGCCACATGAGGACTTACTAATCAACAAAAAAGATCATGACTCAGTGGAAAAATGGGCACTGAACAAAAACACACCTGTTTCCTGTAAATCAAAGTGTACTATTTTAAAGATTTGAACAGGCAATTTACAAAAAGGGAAATCCAAATGTTGAACAACTATATAAGGCAGTGTTCAGTCTTACTAAGAATCAGAGAAATGCCAAATAGAATAAGACCTTATTTCAAAACCATTCCATTACAAAGACTTTGGGAAGCTGGATGGTATCAATGCTGGTAAGAGTGTGGGTAGAACTGGTACTTTCATGCATGTAGTGAAATTGTAGACTGCTGCAGTTATTCTGGAGAGCAATCTGACAGTCCTGGGTAAAATTAAATATGTGCCGGGGACTCAAAATTCCAACTCTTTTCATGTACCCACTGAGGAAAGAATGAAGTCAGCAAGGGAATTATGAACAAAGATTTTGAAATAGCAGAAATATTGGAGCCAATCGGAATGGTTAAGTACAATGTGGTGGCTGTACACTAGGAAATATTATGTAATCATTAGAATAATTTACAAGAGGTACATCCTACAGAAAAAGTAATGTGTCCATTGTTGTTTTTGAACATAAAAAGATACCTCTTTCAAAGTTTAAGCTTTTACTATTAGTCTCATGAGAGAAGATAAATTACCCAACTGCTTCTACTTAAGAAACAGACCAACTCTTATATCTGCTATTATATCAAGTCTTTATTAAGAAGTAAAGTGCTCAGTATTACAAATTAATGAAATTCCCAATTATTGAGACTTACATATGTAACAATTTCTTAATGGTACCAATATAAAGAGGAAGATGATAGGGGAGGGACGAGGTGGGAATTCTTCATGACTAAAGAAGAAAAAAATGTAACTTATGGGTAAAAAGAAAGAACTTTGCAAATTTTTACAGGTGAAATGAAAAAACAGAATAATAATAAGTATCATAAAAAGACTTTCTAGTGACCATAATTGGTATATGGCACATGGTCAATACACATGGATACCACATAATAGCTGCACTTCAAATTGAAGCTTGTTTACATGTAACAACATGGTACACATACATAAATACGTACACTCAATATCCCTGGAATGCAAATTTTAGTACCTAATAATAAAGAACTTTATTCAAAAAAAATATTCAAAAGAAAGCAAAGATGGAGATGAGCCATAAGAAATAACTGTTAAAGAAACGCAACCTGTATCACTTCTGTAGAAGACAGCTTAAAAAGGTTTTTTTGCTCATGTTTTCTTTGAAAATTTGACTGACAAAGTCTACCAGGTAAATAAGCAACTATGTGAATTTAAGCTATAGTATGAGAAACAGGTCTCTCTGCTATTCTCCAAGTGAGAATTATTCACCAGTGCATTCTCTCTTGCTTGTCTCATTAGCTCTCAAAAGGTCAGCTTACATAACAGTTTTGAAAAATAAGATTTTTAGTTTTTGTTAATAAATAGATTTCTTCCCCATAAATTTGATGAGCCCCTCTCCTAATGAAAAAAAGAAGGAAAAAAAACCCCTGCAAGTCAAACTTTGGCTGATACCTTCTGATGATGGTTGAACTTTCAATAACCAAAACTCCTTTTCATTAAAATGAATCCCACTTAGGTTATAAATTCTAATTTTGAAATGGAGGATCAAGAGTATTTGAGTTCTGTATTCTTAAATCAGTCTAAAACTCAAGTCTTCATATTTTATATGAATTTCAAAATTTCTTAATATTTTGTTTAAAATCAACATATTTGCTGAATCAAAACTTTTGATACATCCTAAAAATTTTAGTAAGTTGATCTTCCTAGATTAATTGCAAATAAGTTCAGCCACATGAGCAAAAGACTATACAGATAAATCTTTATACTAAGCTAATAATTAGGAAAACATCAAATTTAGTGATTTGGCTCCTTCCAATTCTATGTTATTGTCAGAAACGACACTTAACTCACAACTGATCTTTGATGGTTTCATGCAGCTCATTTCAAATGAGAGTGAAAACAGTGTAAAAATTAAGTGAAATGGTTAGTCCCACAGGTATTAGATATGATAAAATAACAAAAAAGCATAGTGTTCAACATTTATCATAAACCATTCATACAAATTCTAGCATAATGACTACATACCCATTCTATAGTTTGGGGTTCTTTTCCAATTTATCTTTTAGAAAAGTATACCCCAGGAAGGTAGTTAAAATAGAAGCCTCCTTTCTTAAAAGGAAGTTATGCATTAAGCCTATGAGCTAAGCCTGAGTGGAAAGGAATGCCCCTATTTTCCCTTCACACACTTAGCAAAAATGACAATACTGATTTTCGTGATTGGAAATAAAACTCAGAAGCCTTTGGACAGTTCTCTTCTAGCTTTAAAAGGCTACTTCATTGTCAACTGAGGGGACTCAGTCATGGTAACAAGTGGACACACCACTCAATATACTTTACAAAGAAATTTTTTTCCGTACTCAATATTTACACCTGGATTTCTTATATGAGAAAAAGAAACATCTTCTTTGATCATGGGCAAAGTTTATCTAAAATAAATTAAAGTGCAGAAGAATTAATGATTGGTCACAAAGACCAGCATCATATGGTGGTCAGGGCATATAAATAGTGTACTTGTTATGGCAACTCAGGACAGGCACCTTCTCACCTATTAAGAACACATGTCCTACACATGAATATTGGCACTCCCGTTTCCACCTCCACCTTCCATTCCTTCTGTAGACTGGGAGGAAGAAGGGCGAGAGCTCCTGGG
The DNA here is from genome assembly GCF_054371585.1 of Giraffa tippelskirchi. Classification (NCBI taxonomy): domain Eukaryota; kingdom Metazoa; phylum Chordata; class Mammalia; order Artiodactyla; family Giraffidae; genus Giraffa; species Giraffa tippelskirchi. The sequence goes on along the minus strand of NC_137275.1, from coordinate 74,205,143 downwards.
GCGTGGCTGACCATTTAGTCCTAAGGGTGTGCCTAAACCATGACTTATTTGGGAAGCTGCATCGTCGGATTCCCAGCGTTCCAACTCTTCTCGCACAAGCCGTTCCATCTGTTCCCTGTGGATTTCATTGTCACGACCCAGCCTTTCATCCTAATGAAGGAAAAAGAAAACAAGATGTTGAGGTGGACTGATGTATACTCTTGAATTTAGGAATTGCCTTCGGAAATCTGGGGCTCCAATAATCCCACTTAGGTAAGGCTAGAACAACACCAGTCTTAACAGCAATTCTCAGAATCACTGAAGCAATTTTTTTTTTTGAGGGGGAGGGTCCAGTGAGGGCAGTATCATCAGTGTGAAGAGTATTAGGAAAGCAACACCTCTGGATTATCATTTTATCTGCACTGATTTGCACATATGGAGAAAAACATCCTCTTAGATTAAGGGTTACTTAAACTATGACCTTGATATTTTCTGGAATCAGGGTGTTTCTGTTTCAGATGACCACTAACCTCAGCCACTCCATCCAGCAGCCTTCCCAGCACCTCCCTTCTCTTCAGTTTGGCACGCTCCATGATCTCAAGCTTCACTATCACAGCATCAATCTTGGACACAATGCTGCCGATGGAGTGCTCCATTCGGTCCACTCGTCTCACTAGGCTGCAGGAAACCACAGTTGAGAGGGACAAAAATATCTTGTGTTGTTGACTTCTCAGCCCAGTTGGCTTATCAAATGGAAATGCTAAGATTTTTTCCTTAAACAATATTATAATCTAAAACGCTTTCTAAATAGTCTAGAACTTTAGAGATTTTTCATACACTGCTGGTAGGAATGCCAATTGGCACAGTTCTTTCGCATGTCAAGATTTTATCAGAAGTATGTCTACCATAAAAGGTATGCCTATCCTTTCTTTCAGATATTCCATTTTTTTTTTGAAAAGTTTTTTTTTTTTTTAACTTTTTATTTTATATTGGGGGAATTGCCAATGCTGGAGAAAAGGGTTTGATCCCTGGGTCGGGAAGATCCCCTGGAGAAGGAAATGGCAACCCACTTCAGTATTCTTGCCTGGGAAATCCCACCAGGAGCCTGGTGGGTTATATAGTCCATGGGATCACAAAGTAAGTCCAATACGACTTAGCAACTAAACAATAGGCAATTAACAATGTTGTGATAGTTTCAGGTGAACAGTGAAGGGATTCAGCCATATATATACATGTATCTATTCTCCCTGAAACTCTCTTCCCATCCAGGCTGTCCTTTGAGAAGTTTTAAAGGAAATAAGTATATGTGTAATTTTTGACTACAAGGATATTCTCTAGGGTTCTGCTTATTAATAGTAGGTCATTAAAATGGTTAATAATTAATAGAAGATTGCTTAAATATATTGTTTCTTTACACAATAAAATTCAAAGACACCAGAAATTATATTGTGACAGAATGTTTCATGCAATAGAATGATGTTCACATTCTAATCATGAAATAGAATGACATTATTTATAATGTAAATAAAGCAGTTAGAAAATAGTATGCTCACTTATGATCCCATTTTTTTGAATAAACACCACGTTATATAAATACTTTTTAAAAAGGAGACAAAACTTTTGGAATGGTAGCATGAGGGCCCTGGAGGACCTCTCCCCATTGAAACAACTATAACTGTTGAAAATTACTAATTTTTAAAAAATCCTGGAAATTTTCTTAAGGGCATACAATAAGAAGCTTTTTTTTTTTTGAGTAATATTTGACCTACAATCGGCTCTCTCTCCTGCTCCCTGGTTCAGTGTGACAGAGCTCCTCTAGGGGCGTATGCATGCTCACTCAGTCGTGTCCAACTCTTTGGGACCCCCTGGACTGTAACCCACCAGGCTCCTCTGTCCATGGGATTCTCCAGGCAAGAATACTGGAGTGGGTTGCCATGCTCTCCTCCAGGGGATTTTCCTGACTCAGGGACTGAACTTGTGTCTTCTGCATCTCCTGAATCAGCAAGGAGATTCTTTACCACCTCCAGGGGTGGGTCAGCAAAGAACACCCAGCCCTCTCCTGGCAGCTCCTACTGGAGGGCTACATTCATTTCCCAGGAAGGGTCAGGCTGTCAGTGTTTCTCATCCCTGTACCTCCACCTTCAAATCCACACTGCAGAGACTCTAATTCAGACAAGAATGGCTGAAGAGATGGGATTCTTTTCTTCCACTCAACTTCCAGCTGGAGGGTAGATTTTTTCCATGCTGGAAAAGGCAAGCTGAGAACACCAAAGGCTCATGCCTTATTCATGAAGCAGGGGTGTCATTGTGAGAGAAATGGCCCACTAGCTCTGGAGCAGTGACACCAAGGTTTTGCCTGGAAGGAGAGTCAGGTCACAGAACAGAGCCCCAAAGCTTCCCCAAGTGAACTGGCTTTATTTGGAACAAACTTTGGGGAAATTCAAGCCTAAGAGTGCTCTTAAAAACAATGGAGACTGTGGTAATAAGCAGTTAAGAGGAGGCTGGTCACTTCATGAGATCATCAAGTTAAACCATTTACCAGCTAGTTTATCAGAAAGAACCAGGAAAGAGAAGTCAGCCAAAGACTGGCTTCAAAAACTCCCCCTGAGAAGGCACCTGAATTTCACTGGATCAGACTGTGGAGCAATTTGTATCCCAAGGCACTGATGAAAATCACAGACCAATCAGCCAACAATTATGAGAACTGAAGAGGCAGACGTAGTATCAACAGAGGCAGAAAGCTTAACAGAGAGACCAGGGGAAGACCTGTAAGTCCTGTCTCCCCAGGATAACTGTGTGCGTGGTCCGGGCTGTGACCTCTGAGAAGTGACACTTGGAGGTTCACAATGTAGGGGAAATAGATGTCACCAAAAAACAAATATACAAATGACAACAAAAACAAGCTCTGAGGGGAAGGGGAATTTATAAGTATTTATAATATTATTTAACATCTCCAGTTTTCAAAAAAAATTATGAGACACACAAAGAAACTTAAAAATGTCACCGAAAGACAGGGGGGGAAAAAAGCAGGCAACAGAAACTGCCTTTGAGAGGGCCCTGATAGACTCAGTAGACAAAGCAGCCCACATAGCTATTATAAATATATCCAAAGAACTAAACTAAGTCAGGTAGAAAAATAAAAAATAAAGGGCAGTGTGATGACACAGTCTCATCAAACAGAAAATATCAATAAAGGAAGAGAAATTGTTAAAAAGAACTAAATAGAAATTCTGGAGTTGAAAAGAATAAGAAATGAAATGAAAAATTCCTATAATAAACAAACTACTTTCATAAAGAGAAAAGAACACCAATAATATTTATTAAAAAGAACTGACAATTAGTCATGGAAAAGACAAAATGAGAGAGGTGGGAGAAGCTAGTTAGTGTCATTTTGACTCGTCAACTCAAGTGAATGAGTGAGTGAAAGTCGATCAGTTGTGTCTGACTCTTTGCGACCCCACAGACTATACAGTCCATGGGATTCTCCAGGCCAGAACACTGGAGTGAGTAGCCATGCCCTCCTCCAGAGCATCTTCCCAACCCAGGGATCGAACCCAGGTATCCCACATTGCAGGCGGGTTCTTTACCAGCTGAGCCACACGGGAAGCCTCTTGTCAACTCGAACTATCGTTTCCTCAATACTTACACTTGAAACTCTTCATAAGAAACCCCACTGGAGACGCTGCCCCTCCTTCTGGAGCTATGCCCGCTGTCGTCGTCATCCTCCTCCTCAGAGTCATCCAGGCTTCGAGGGAAACTTCGGCTGCTCATGGGACGTGGTAAAGAGCTGTGATCCAAGTCCAGGTCCTCCTGAAGAAAACAGGATCACTGAGTGACGGGCAGGAACCCCTCAGCCCCACAGAAGCTTCATGGAGGACTGGGGCAAACGGGAAATGGGTGTGTGCCATTTACGTAGGATTCCTGTGAGGTTAACACCAGACTGTGATCCTCACACTTTTCAATTTCACGTATTGGCAAATGTTCAAAATAGATTTTAATGACCAGCAAGAAGTTGGTAACTCCTTGTCTGGACAAGAAAGAACAGTAAAAATACAGAAAAGCAAAGAAAAAAGTAAATGAAGAAATATGTTTTCACCTTTTCATAAAAGTGAACACATGAAATAGCTATGAAGTAAGGAAGGATACCATCTCAGAGTAAGAATTTTGACTAAATACAGCCATGTGAAAATATTATTCATTGTCTTCTTGCTCATATTTCACTATGACTGGTGAAGTTTTCCCACTTACGGGCATTGTTTTGTGGAGCAGCATTTCGAAACCACTGTTCTATACTGTCTCCTCATAGGAACTCACTTTCGTGTAACATTCATTTGTATTCTCTGTATTTCAATTAGCATGGATTTTCTGGGGTTTGTTTAACCATTTATTTTTAAAGTTAATGTTAAAACTCTAAATTATTTTTTCTGATTATAAAAGCTCATGTAAGCTTATTTTCAACAGTTTCATAGTAAGTATTCAAATGGAAGGCAATGGTTAGTTTTATTTTATTATACATGATAATTTAAAGGACAACTAAATTTATCTCTTCCGAGAAATCTTTTTTCCCCATTCTCACACACACTGTCAAGTATGTAACTACTCAGTTTTCCTCAAGTGGGTTACTAGAAAGCTTAGGGCTAAATCTGCTGCTCAATCTTATTAGGCATGACAGGGAGCTCAACCTGGTGCTCTGTGACAGCCTAGAGGGGTGGGATGTGGATAGCAGGAGTGAGGTTAAGGAGGGAGGGGGGTATAGTTATACTTATGGCTGATTCATGTTTCTGTACAGCAGAAACCAATACAACATTATAAAGTAATTATCATCCAATTAGAAATAAATTAAAAAATAAAAATAAAAAAAGTATTTTTTTTGTAAAGTGCATTTTTTAGTTTCATTCAGGTTTGCTTTTATATCTCAGTTTTGTTCTGCTTCAATCTTTTTTTCTGCATTTATGCTAACTGAATGCATTTCAATATATTATGGTGTTATATGTCCTTTTTGGAGTAGACAGGGTACTACTACATCAATGGAGAGAGAGAGAGAAAGAGAGAGGGAAAGAGAGAGACACACACATATGCTCTCAATAACTCACTACTTAATAAGCTGTTTGAAATATTGCAGGTGCTGAACCAATCATGTTCTCCTAAACCAGACCCACCCTCTCTTTTTCCAAGTCGTCTCGCATCTGCTGGTGCTCATGTTCAGTCAGTTCCTGGTCTCCATCCTGGTCATATTTTGTGAATATTGCCTCAATCTCTGCATCAGTATGGCCCTTCCTGAAATTAGTGAGAGGTTACAGATGAACTCATCCATGCACACGATCCATGCCAAACACAGACACACTGACATGCAGCAGGAAAGGAGAAACTGCTGAGTCAGGCCCAGTCCTCCCCTTACAATACATTCCAGAAAGACAGCCACCTCTGAAACAAACGTGTCTCTATGAGCACCTGGGCTAGAAGGAGACTTAAAACTAAGGATTTATCTTTACATAAGGACTTTCCTAGCACTGGAAAATTGAGATTCTTACCCTTTGAGATCTTGCCGAAGTTCATCGAAGTTTAACTTGCCTCCCCCTTGCCGCAGACTCTCTGAAATGTCATCCACAGTATTTTTCTTCAGTTTTAGTTTGATCAAGGCTTTATGGTAACCCTGCCGGAAAGAAAGACTGTTTTAGTTTATCCTTTTTCATTTGTTTTGCCTTTCAATTACAGTGGTAACTACTGTAAACGCAGTGACCAGAAATGGACCACAAAACAGGTGTGGGTTGGATAAATGACAAACGCATCCTGAGTTTTCCATGAAGCTCATGTGGAAGAGTTATGTGGGACGAGTCAGGTCTTTCAGGAAATGAAGAAGAACTAGGGATCTTTTGGTTTGTATTCAAGTTTAGTGTACAGGATGAAAGTCAGTACATTTCACAGCTGTCTGCTTCAGAGTATATAGGAATGTGCAATATTTCTTAAGAAATCTAAGAAACCTGAGTCATACATTAATTATTTCCTATATTATCTTACAGTTGATAATTTCCTTTCATAAGTCATGTGACAAGGAGATGAGGATTTTTCACTAATACACTGCAGTCAGTCCTTGCTATACATGGCAGCACGGGGCTGTACAAAAGACAGTGCAACTGTATGAAGCAATGTTAATTAATCAATGGGAAAAATTATGACTGTTCTGTGACCTTTGAAACTTTTAAAACATTAAAAACTCCCTCAGTGTAGGCTACACATTTATGGGGAAATTTAAAAAAGAGTAAAATGATTATTTTAGTACACTGACATTTTAAACAGTAGAAACATTGAAAATTGAAGTTTTATTTCTTGGTAAAAAACTTATTCAGACTACTCCGAACAATAATTGCCTTCTTCTTGTTACTGTATAACATACACTATTAAGTGAGCATCTTTTCTACGTCTTGATGAGTTATAATCCTTAACCTGGATCACCTTCCAATATTTTATCCCTTGCACTTCCGAAGTTGTGAAGTATCTGCGAGTCCCTCTAATGTGAAAGTAGTTGCCAGCATCAAGACATCTTCATCGTATTTGCCACAATCTCTTTCCTCATTTATGGTGATAAACATGCCTTCACTAGTCCTTCTGGCTGCTCTCTCAAGCTCTTGAGAGGTAGCAATGTCAACACTCCCATGGCCGGCTACGTATTTCTTCTAAAAATCCAGTTTGTTTTTAATTTCACTTCCAGTGTTATCATTCTTTGTTTCTTTGCTATACTTTCTTCTTTGCTGGCCTATTCTCTCCTTTAATTATGCATATTTATAAAATGTCACATGGGTTTATCACTGGGAGATAAGGAGGCAATATGACTATAAATTTTGTGCATAAACTGAATAGCAGATGCTCAGGGACCAACCCTTGACTCTGAAAGAAGTGACATTATGAGTCACTGATGATGATGCACATTTGTAATTTATGTAATGACTTACAGAGCTGGTAGTGAAGTTTGTCCTTCCTGCTATTATTCACAGTTAATATGCTATGATAACTGAAACATACTGTTATAAATGAAAGTGAAGTTTGTACTGTATGCTAACTACTCAGTCAGTATACTGCAATAACTGAAATTTGAACTGTGTTGAAAGGCTGGTGTTATTTTACTGAAATCACTGAAACTGGGCACATCAGACCCAAAAAGCAAAGTAAAGACTGCTTGTAATTACTCTGGGGATTTGCTGGAATATAATCAACTGTTATGTAAAGTTCAGGATAACACAAATGTTAGGTCTTATCCAAGGGTCTTTGTTTTACAAAGCGGAAGTTCTCTGTTTCAACACGATTCACAGACAACATTGTCCTGTGGTTTGAACCAAACAGAAAAATATTATGGTCAAGGAGCCACTGTATCCAGCAGAATGATGACAGGCAACAAGCTGTGTACTTCAGATGTAGTTATTTGTTATTGCTGAAGTTTTACACTTTAAATCAAGTAAAGAAGTCACACGGAGAAGAACAAAGTTCCCCAGCTTTCCTGTCCTGCCCCTCCATTTAACAATTCAACACTTCCTGAGAAGGTGCGTAAGTGAAAGTTCTCAGGACCTTAGGCTGTGGAGTTGCTCCAAGGACTTCTTCCTTTGACTATTTTAAAACCTCCCCGGAAGGTCAAGGGTAAAGTGTGAACAACAAAATATTTGCCTCTAAAACTTCTTTTCTTTTTTTAAAAATCAAAGTTAAGATCGAAGAAGGGAAGATGTCTTTATATAATCTTCTCTTCCCGTTTATTCTGAACTCTGGATCTCAAAGTGAGAACTGACTAGAGAAGGTGTCAAAATAAATAAGGATGAACCCAGCAGCTAAGCTCTTAAGAGGCAAGAGATTATTGAGAATTCAATTCTAGGGCATTAAAGGATTCCCAGAATTTAAGTCCAAGATAGCAGTGTATCTATCTCTATTTCCAACGTAGAGAACATTTAACTTATTCCTGGAACATAGCAATCTATTCTTTATTTTAAATGGTGTCAGTGGATCATGTGGATCTGGCAATCTGGTTGAAACAATGTTTATTTCATGCAGAAAATAAAATGATTCTGAGAATTAGGGCTTGTCATACCTTTCTGATAAGATCCGAGAGTTCCATCTCAGCTTTCTGCTGGGCCAAATCAGATTTAACTTCAGAGTAAGTATCATTGATGATGGCCAAAAACATATTCTGTTTGTAAATCAAAGAAATGTAGAGATTAAAGAAGAAACCTAAATATATTTTGTAAACATCAATCTAAAATTTGACACATTTGGCCTTTTTTAAAAACAATCTGAGTGTTTCAAGAAGTCATCAATTAATAGTTTTGCTACCAAATTCTTTGGGAGAATTAGTTTTTCCTTTGTTATGGCAAATATAAATGCAATATATATTCTTACTTACAAATGCAATATTTTGCAAAAAGAGACAAGAATGAAATACAACAAAATATTAATGCATTTACCTAGGAATGATGGGGTTATTTTATTACTTTTGCTTATCTATGTTCTGTACATTTTTCACTTGACATAAGTTATTAGAGATGTAGAACTCTAAATAGGTTCTCAAATTTCAGTAGTCAAGCCAGACAAGTAGAGTCTATGCTTATTTCAAATACTGTTATAATAGTTGAAGTTCACAGAACATATTTTAAGTAGTTAAAAAGACCTCCACAAACAGAAACATGGTAGGCCTAGCAGAAAAGATAGTCAAGAAAAGCTCAGTGGAAAAGACATAGACTTTGAAGTTAAGCAAACTTGGGTTTCGGTTTCTACCTTGGCACTGCCAAGACTATATTCATTCTTCTAGTCTTGATTCTAAAATTTATTTGTTTTTGCATTTATAAAATTGGAGAAATAGTAGTATCTCCACTACAGATTTGTGGTAAGGATTAATGAGTTCATCTGTGTAAAGTACTTAGGACAGAATCTAACAGATGGCAGTGCTACATTATTTATAGCTATTATTATCCTTCAGTAGTGGTTAGTCCATTTTCCTGACTTTTCCCTCCCCCACTATAATGATTTGCATTTCCAATGCCTGTATCCAATGGATTTTCTCAAAGTATCACACCTAATTGATAAGGTCCTTCTTTAACATGCTCTTCCTTTGGTTTTCCTTTTTAGCATGTGACTATGGTTTGTTAACAGTTGTGTATCATGTCTGTTTTCTGTACAAGTCCACAGAATCTTCATGAGAAGAGAGTTGGTATCTATTTTCCTTACTACTTGAATTCCCAGTACACAGTATATTGCCTGAAATGTGGCAGCTCCATAAATATTTATTGATGACTGATGAATAAACAAATCAGAGCTCCATTATTTTAATGAGCTACTAAATCTCTATGAATTAAGGAGGAATATCATTTAGGATTCTGTATCAGAAATGAGAACAGAATATAAAATACACAGAAGTTTGTGGCTTAATGCTCAATAATAAGGGCAGACAGCTGCAGTCAGTGGACTGTAACCCACCTTCGTTCTTCCCACACAGGCATCTAATGTTTTATGTCTCTTTTCCAAATGATCAATAACTAATGCCTGCAAATGTCAGTTGAAATGGATTACAGTGTGTGTCCTCTGAAGAGATTTCAAAAAATGGAAAGTGGCTAGAATGGTTCTTGAAGGTGTGGGGAGAGGAAGTTCACGGCCTCTCCATTCTGTGTCATTTGATTGAGGGGCGGACTCTGAACAGGAGGTCTTTCCCTGTTGATGGAGGGGCTTTTGCTCCTGGCTAAGCCAAGCCAGTTCACACCTCTGTGGTTTCTTAAGTGGGGTCAATAGATTAACACTTGGCAGTCATCTCAGAACAGTGGCCAGCCCTGCCCTTGGCTTGCTATTTACAAGGAATAAAAAAAAAAAAAAGATTTGTATTGACAGTAGCCTCCCCTCTCTCTGGAGGGTACAGGGAGAACAATTCCTTTTTGTGAAGTAGTACAAATAAATATTTCAGTATAAAGACAAAAACTAAGAGCTTTTCATGTTCCAGCCACTGATCTGATAAAATGACTGAACAATTTAGGAGGCACTGCCTGTTAGAAGCCAACATTCAAATATGTCCTTGTTTGAGCATTTCCAATTGCCACGATCATGTCTCTCTCTGGCAGATTGATGTACAGAGAAAACTTAGCGGCCTGAAGTCAACTAATGGGTCTGCCGCAGAACTCTCAATTCCTGATTTCTGTTCTCTTAGTAAAGACTTTGGGATTCAGATGCTTCAGAATTCAAAATATTACTAATGTAAGAGAGTGACAAAGGCTTACTCTTCTATTTTTTTCTTTAATATATGACAAGAAACAGAAACTTTTAAGAGGCTTAAGTTTAAAACTAATCATGATGCATACAGACAGCAAGATATAAACGCTATTTCTGATTTTTTCAGTCCAATTAAAGTACATCTAATTCTCAATCAGTAAATACCATATACTTGACCACTAAATACCTGGACCAACTCTGGAGCTCCTACAACTGAATTAATGAACTTTATACAAAGGATCTTTACAAAATCAATTAAAAATGGAAACAACACTGGTTTTTCTTAAGATGTAGTTAATACAAGGAAAATCTTAAGTGACAGTGTTTAAAATGAAAAATACCCACTGCCCAGGTTAAGCTAACTTAATACTTAGTGGAGTGGACAAATAAATGTATGAATACTAAGATGAAGAACAAAATGCCTTTCAAAAAAACTTAAAGGCCAAAATGCTAAAAACCTGAATTTGTACCAAACCAAGAGAATAAGAGGAATATTTTTGAAAATAAAACTTAAAACAACTCCCATTCATTGTGATATTTCATTTTAAATTAAAATTTGAAATATTCTTTGCATGCAGTCTTTAGATATATGAAATATGAATAAGTTGAAACAACCTATCTTGACCTCGACAAGCAACAATTCACTCAAAGGTCACTCCTGGTACCCTGCATCTGGCTTGCTCTGTCATTTTCTATTTTTAAAAAAGAAAAGAAGAAGGAGAGAAATGAAAAGTCATGCAAGCAAGTGACCATGAAAGTGCTGACATTTGTGTTAAAAAAAAAAAGCGTGCAAGCATATTCTACTTCTTAGGCAAAGCACTACTTTAGGTAACTATAAATCTGCATTTGATTTACTTTTTTTTAATTGAGTACATATATATAGATGAAGATCACAGAAAAGATATTTGGTGAAGACTTAAAACTGTGAATGAATGAGAAATAAAACAAAACATGTTTTCTAATATCTACTTTTTCCTAATTCCCAGGTCTTTAAAAAACTGATAAAGAATAAAGTGTGAGAGAAAAGAAAAGATGATGATTTATGAAGTTTAAATCATCTCAATATAAACAAAAGTGTACATACCAAAAGAATGAAGAACATAAAGAACACAAATGTTGTGAAATAAATTGGTCCCAAAACTCGATTAGCTTCCTCAATCTCTGCGAAGTTGATATCACCCAAAATGATACGGAATTGAGTGAAGCTATAAAAACAAAACAAAACACAACACCACAATACAAAAACAAAGAGTGTCTAGCATTCTTTTGACATAACATTTCTCAAAAGATAATTTCGTACTTTTGGACCTTTTTTAAAGATCAATGTGGAAAGCTGCCAAATAACAGAAAATTGTCAAACCCTTGGGAAAACTCTTGCTACTTATATGAGCAATTAAAAGCCTTCTAGAATAAAAATAATATGCTTTCATACAAAATGTTATTTTCATTTCGTTAAAAAGAAAACATAATAATTATTATTAGATTACTTATAAAGCAATTGACTATAAGAATTTAATACATAATCTGGGTAAAAGATGATAACTATAAACCTTCACAACGGTCACCCTGCATATGAATTTAAAATCTCTTAAGAAAAAAAGATTTTTGAAGGATAGCCAAAATTGTACGTGTTTGAAGATCCAATATTCTCAATGCACTTAATGTGGGGTCAGAACTGCTGTGTGTTGCCAGATGCTGGGTCTTAATCAGTAAAATTATTTCCATTCCCAACTTTCATGAAACAGTAATATTATTTAGGCTTTCTTGTACACAAAGCCCTATTAACTTCTATTATCATGACCACCATCTTTCCTAACTAACTCCTTTCTACAGGCCATGGAAGTCTGATACTGGCTACTTTACCTGCTTCTAACATTATATTTATGAATTTTAGGATAAAACCTGAAAATTCCTGCATTGGTTTGTGCTTCTCCTCGAATATTAAAAATAGCTTTTTTTTTTTCCTTAGAAAATAAGCTGAAGTTTAAATGTATGGCAAAAATATTTGATAGGAATAAAAATAGAGGCAAATTGTGTCTTAAATGCTACCATCTGCATTTGGTGCTGAGAAGACCTCATTCTTTGGGACAGAGCTGGTTTATGATAACTGTTATTCTATATCTTACTATTGTACTGTTAGGCTCTATTTTAAACATCAGCATTTCAGAAATTATTGTCATAATCGCATTGGTGGGTTAATGTTTTTGGAAAGAGAATTAATTCTCATTTTAAACCACTACTTTTAAATATTTGGTAGTTACACAGCCACCATGAAGGTTTCTTTAACCTTGAGAAGGCAGTGTTTTCTCTGATTAAATTTGTCTTCTTAATTTCATATATACTTACATACACTCTTGGAAAGTACTGAAGTCATCAACTTGAGTGCCAAAGACAAGGTATGCCAACTGAGCATACGCTAAGAAAATAATGAAGAACATAATTGCAAAGCCAAAGAGGTCTTTGGCACACCGAGACATGGTTGTAGAGAGCTGACTCATGGTCCTGTTAAAGCTGATAAATTTGAAGAGCTGCAAAAGAGAGGGAAAATACACACAGATGAATGGGTAAACAAAACGTGGTATATACATACAATGGATCATTATTCGGCCCTAAAAAGGAATAAAATTTTGATGCATGCTACAACATGAATGAACTTTGAAAACACTGTGCTAAGTGAAATAAGCCAGACACAAAAAGACAAATATTGCATGATTCTACTTATATGAGGCACCTAGAGTAGGGAAATTCATAGAGACAAACAGGAGAATAGAGGTTACCAGGAGCTGCAGAAAGTGAGAAACAGGGAGTTAGTGTTGAGTGGATAGAGAGAAATGGGGAGTTAGTACTGAGTGGATAAAAAGGTTGCAGTGCGGATGATGAAAACGTTCTGGAGATGCAGAGTGGTGATGGTTCACAACACTGTGAAGGTATTTAATACCACTGAATTATACACTTAAAAGTAGTTAAAGTGGTAAACTTTTTACATATATTTTACAACAAAAAAGAGAGAGATATAAAAGATGTTTGGTTTTTTTTTTTTCAAATCCAGCAACTTATATTATCTCATTCACGAAGTATTTGTTGAGGGACTACCATATACCAGGCATTGTTCTTGGAGCTGGGAATACACCAGTGAACAGAGCAAAGCCCCTGCCCTCATGTCACTTATATTTCACACGTTGGTTAAAACACGGAGAAAACAAGTTTAATTATAATTAAAATGATCATTGATATTTTTCCCCTAGAAAGATGAAAATAAAAGAGAAAAAACACACAAATGAAAACTAGCTAGGTAAGGCACAGGGAGCGATACTCAGTATTTTGCAATGACCTACAATGGAAAAGTGGAAGTTGCTTGGTTGTGTCCGACTCTTTGCAACCTCATGGACTGAAGCCTGCAAGGCTTCTCTGCCCATTGAATTCTCCAGGCCAGAATACTGGAGTGGGTAGCTGTTCCCTTCTCTAGGAATAATGGAAAAGAATCTGAAAGTATATATATATATATAAAACTGAATCACTTTGCTACACACTTGAAACACAACATTGTAAATTAACTACAGTCCAACAAAAACAAAAAGAGTTAACCTAAAAAAACACTAGTTAAAAAAACTCCAGAAAATACTTATTGAATATTATTAATATTATTTACTGTGCATCAACTGTGTGCCACGCATTGGCCAGGGCTCAGAGTGAGGATCTGCACCAGGCTCTAACTGCACAGTGACATCATGCATTTTTGTAGACAAGGCATTGAGGATGCTGCCCAAATTGGGCAGCTCCAGCCCAGAGGGCATGAATCCCACACAGTTCTAGCTAGGAGCCCTGGTGGAAGGACGTGGAGAGATCCATCAGAAATAGAGTTCTGATCCCTGCCTTAAAGAACTTAATGTTTTCCATGGTCTTGGGAGTAAGATATTTACAGGTGAAGCACTAAATTAAACACTCAGCCTGAGGCACACACTGAAAGAAAATATCTAGCATTTTACTTCAAGACCTCTTATAAACTGTTTCTTGCCATAACAAGACACTTTTGATGGTTGTTGTGACATTACTTAATATAGCTTCCAGTACTATTTCTATGAGATCGTGATTATTATTACAGTTTGTGATAATGGTTTGGTATGTTAGTGATGGTTTCTCTTGAACAAATACGTAAATGAAAACATGGCATGAGAGACTCAGGACAAGGTGTAAACCCTCTGATATATCTCAGGCCTTCCAGCTATGAATACCATTCAGAAAAATAAGTAACTGTTGGAAAGTACCTTCTATAAAGGTGTTCTTCAATAGAACTTAAAAATTTAAATTAAAATCTAGTCACTTATGACTAATGGCAGCTACTATCTGGATGGTACAATCACAGAACTTAACTGGTGACAGTCTGGCAGCTGTCTCAGAACTAAAATTTCGTGCATCTCCAGAATTGAGGCTTATTGTATATGACCAGACTCACACTTTCACATACAAGGAAATGTACATGATGCTTTAGGAGAAGAAGGAAATGAGTCCTGAAGGCACTACTTGGAAGAGGTGTCTGTCCAATCTCAATTCTAGGTAAAGCTTCCCTAAGGCCTCTACCTGGAGAGGAGGCAATGTTTCCAGAGACCATTTCCAATGCAGTCTCTCTCCCTTCCATTTCCCCACCCTTCCCTCTTCTTAGTTCCTTTTCCTTCACCTGGTCACCCCACATCAGGTAAAATTCAAACCCATCTTTGTCTCCGTATAGCCAGGGGCCCTAGGCCAGCAGACACATTGAAAAGGGCTCTTAATGCATTTATTAAACAAAACCTACAAAAACAGTTCTTGCAAGAGTGCAAGCAACCAGGAGCCTCATTCAACAGTGTGATAAAAGATCATGAGAGTCTTGCTCGTTTGTTTTAGTCATAATACATGGAGCAGCTTTGGCTACTTCAATTTGGCCACAGAAGCAAATTCAGGGCCTTCAACATTTTCTGTGACTCACACTAACAAAAAGAAGTAAATTAAAAATCTGAACGTGAAATTAATAAATTACCTTAATCCAGACAAAAAACACTATAACAGCAGCTATGTTGTTGAACTGTATTTGCCAGTATGCCAGATTCTCAAAGTTAGGGAAAGTATTTTGATCTTCTAGAAACTGTAGCAGAACTTCCACATTTGATGTTATATATATGTTAATTCCTATAGCGACCACTGATAGCTGGAAAACAAAAGATTAAATAAAGATATTATTACCGTGTTCTAGAAATCTATAGCTCACCTTAAAATGACTAGTTTATTTTCCTTCACCAGTGTATTAGTTCTAGAGCTCACCACTCTGTTCACCCAATGGCATTCATAAAAGTCATTCATACACTCAGAGAGAAAACCTTAAGCACTGCCATAAAAAGTGAAACAATACACTGTTTGCACTTCCTTAGTTAGAAACAGAAATTCAGTGAGAGCATGTGTGTGTGCACACACCCGAGATGTCACTTTGTAACAAATCACACAGGAACGCCTTCTGTTTTTCCTGCCACCTTCCTTTAAATCACTTAACTCTTCTGCTTTCTCAGGCCTCATCTCACTCTCTGTTTTCATTTGGGGGGCTATTTCTTCACTCTAGCCATCCATCCTTTCCTTTATTCAACAAATACATAGATATCTGCACATACAGCACTGTAGTAGGGATCAAGAGGAACAAATGGAAGTAGGAAGTACAAACCTTGTCCTTGAGAAACTTATACTCTGGTTCAAGAGTAAATAAACATACAAAGACAAACAGTACACAAACCTTCGAAGAAGCTGACATCACACAACACAGGTGAAGGGTGAAACAAGACGTATTAAAGGAGTGCTCATGGAAGAAAGGAGGAGCTTGGTCTTAGATGGTGGGAATGATGGGCACAGAGGGCTTGAGAAGGCTTGCAGTGGGAAGATGTAGCCCAGAGGTCCCCCTTGCCTGTTTCTGTCCTTTAACTCACGACCATACAACTCTTCATATCCGCTTTGGTTCTGGGCTATAAAACCAGGTTTGAGGGGAATACTAGGCCCTACTTGCATCCATCACCACTGGATGAACGTGTATGTGTGGTAAGAGCTAAGGGTCAACCATAAATGTCTGGCCCTCACGTAGATCCTGAATCCATGGCAGCTGGGCTGTGGCAGGTGCCGTGACCTTTGCTGTTCATTCTCTTTCTCTTCTCATGATCACAGACCACTTCATCAGCCCTTCCTGGGATGGCTGTCCTGGTGATTATCAGAGTCAAGACCTGACTGGCTGCCAACCACAGATGAAAAAGACTACCTCACCACCTTCCTTTTCTTCTCTGTAAAGGAGTCCCAGTCTTAACCTAGTATTTTTGCACTGGTAGTAGGAATATTTCCTTTGAGCTTTTTGGAATACACTGATAAGTGTTTTCTGCATAGACTTAGCTGAAAGAAAATGGCTGACTGACTGAATCTAAAAATAACTTTTACCAACTCTCACTAGGTACCCTTTGTTTTAGCTCTGCCCAGGACAAATGTTTATAAAAACATGGAAGTAAAGTGAAGTGAAAGTCGCTAGTCATGTCCGACTCTTTGCGACCCCATGGACTATACAGTCCATGGAATTCTCCAGGCCAGAATACCGGAGTGGGTAGCCATTCCCTTCTCCAGGGGATCTTCCCAACCCAGGGATCGAACCCAGGTCTCCTGCATTGCAGGCAGATTATTAGCTGAGTTACCAGGGAAGCCCATCAATATCATATCATAGAAAGACATTGAACTTCCTTGAGACTCTTCCTTCAAAATAGAGAATGAGAGAGAAAAGAGAGGAAAGAGAATTTATGAGAGTTTGGGTCATTATGCAGCACTGAGAAATTGAGATTTTCATCTCTATCTACAGAAGAATTTTCTTTTTCTGATATAAGCTTCACAGAAAGCATGCCCTATTTCTACAGGGTCAGAAAAGGTTTCAAAGGAGAAGTAGGGTTCCAGTATCTGTTTCCTATTCTTATAAAAGCACACTGTCTGAATTGTTGTCTTGTCAGTACTAAGAGTTAAAAAAAATAACAACAATAGCATAGGGAAGCAAGTTTCCAAGGAAATACTTGCAAAATTCTGTGGCTGCTGAGCCAAAAAACTAGCCTCAACTTCCATGATATGAACAAGAAAGAAAATATTAAAACTTTTATGCAAAAGATAAGAAAGTGTTAGAATTCTGTTTGTATTTATTTTTATCCAGACATTTAAAATTCTATGATGTGTATGATTTTGCAAATGCACCTATTACACCACTACCAAAACAGAATAAACAAAACCTTGTTTTCTTTCCCACATCTCGTATGGCATGCCAAAACCAAATATGAATTTCTAAGCTATTCTTATTATTAGTGTGGCCAAACGACAGCCTATTGTAAATGCCTCTCCACTTCATATGCAGAAGGGTTTCTCATGCAAAATGAGACAATTAGGAACACTGAAGCTGTTATCACAGAGGATAACTTTAGATTCTCCTTCAGGAAGATAAAGACCCACAATAGTGAGAACAGCAAAGACTCAAACATGTTTCTATAACAGAGAGGAGATTTGGTGTTGTTCTCCAACCTACCACGATGATCACAACATCCAGACAATTCCAGAAACTCCTGAAATAGTGTAGCTTGTGAATGCGAATTTCCAATATCTCTTCCACCACATAGTAAAGGATAAAGAAACAAAAGATAATCTCACAGGCTGCCAGGAAGAAATCAAAAGTTGTAACATAGCGGATCAGCTTTACAGGCTGAAATTGCCAAGATGGAATCACACCTCCTGTTGCTGGGAATTCAATCAGTAACCTGCATTGTAATAAGAACAGTTAAAACAATAACATCAACAACACATGGATGCAGTCAGGGAAGAACATCATCTACTCTGTCCCTGCACTAGAAGGTAATAAAACTGCAACCACAAGTCACCCCAATTGTGTGTGTGTGCTCAATCGTGTCTCTTTGCAACCCCATGGACTGTTCCCCGCCAGGCTCCTTTGTCCATGGGATTTTCCAGGCAAGAACACTGGTGTGGGTTGCCATTTCCTACTCCAAGGGATCTTCCCAACCCAGGGATCAAACCTGCAACTCTTGCATCTCCTGGATAGGCAGGTGGGATCTCTACTACTAGCATCACCTGGGAAGCCCTAGTCACCTGGGAAGCCCTAGTCATCCTAGTTTGGGATGACCACCACAAGTCACTCCAAGCAAGTGACAAAATGTTCTTATAACAGCCAGTAACCCCCTCCTTGTAGAATTTTGTGTCACAAGAAGAACAAATCTTGTCTTCCCAAATCCTCCCAGACCAAAGAGATTATTTCTCTTCAGTCTCCCATTTACTTTTCTGGTATTCATACTACTCAAAATGCTGTATAATCGTTTTTTAAATGCAGAAATTAATCAAACAAGCCTTTTTCAGACTTCTATTAAATGTAAATCATTTGCAATGAAGAACATAAGAAGTTTATGTCATCTTTCAAAACACCTATGGCCCAGCTGAGAAGTAGGATGTCTATTTCATATACAGATAAAGATAGGGCCTGCGTTTCTCATTCATGCATTTGGTGAATCAGCATTGAATATTTGCCTAGGGAAACATTTCTGCTATTGGAACTTCCTAGAACCAATTCCTTATAGAGAATTGGTGCTTAGTAAATGTCTGATTGTCTGAAACTGTAACATATGTTTTTACATTCACACTGAAGGCACTGGTCTTTAGTGCTTTATCATAATTGAAATGAAGATGCTTCTTGCCAAATTCAGCTTTACAGGTGTCACAGTGAGAAGGTTAAATGATTCACTTAATGGTATAATTTCCCTTCACACTAGAAATAGACTCTCTAGTCTAGATCCTTTAAGATTTTTTAAAAGACCTCCAGTCAGCTATTAGGCATAACTATCTCTCCCATTACAAGATGGACAGGGCAGGACCTCTAGAACCTGAGTATCTAAGGCTCAAGCATGAGCAACACTCAAGTACACGCAGGGACTATAGCAAATCAGAATTAGTCAAAGAGACGTGAAACATTTCCCTTCCTTCAGAGTATCAGTATCCTGTTTCCTTCCTATTTGATATGCTAGAGAGTAGGAGTGAGAACCACAAACCAGAGAGCAATACTGAAATGCAGAGCCTTGTGACAGCCTCAGTATAAACTCCCAAGGGCAGGAAGTGGCCTCTGTGTGCTGAGTCACCACGCTCTGCCCATTCTGATTCTGCATGGTCAACCCCTCCACATACTGAGGCAACAATGCAAAGAAATGAAGCAACTGCCTTGACAATATTCACTCTTGAAGTATGGGGAGGAAGTGAGACATACTCATTTATACCTTCTATATATAATGTTACTTCCTTAAATGTCAGTCAGAGTTGCTTGCTTATGTTTATCCTCTTTCCGTTCGCACTAGAATCATTAAGAGATGTTCAATAATAATTGCAGCAAATTTTCATTCATTTCTAGTAATATCTATTACTTGATTTAATGTAAATCACAATGTGATTTAATGTGATAAAAGTTGTTAGATAAATAGACTGGGAAAATCCACTTGGCTATATAATGTAGAGTTTGAGTTTAGTCTCAAAAATAAAGCTACTACAACAATTTATCCTTATTATTTGGTGGGTAAACATGTGCAGGGCTTCCCAGATGGTGCAGTGGTAAAGAATCTGCCTCCCAAGGCAGGAGACTCGAGATGTGGGTCGATCGCTGGGTTGGGAAGATCTCCTGAAGTAGGAAATGGCAACCTGCTCCAGTATTCTTGCCTGGAAAATTCCAAGGACAGAGGAGCCTGGTGGGGTCGCAAGAGTTGGGCACAACTGAGCGATTTGAGCACACAACACAGACAACACAAACGTATGTGCAAGTAATTCATGTTGGCAGTGTTTGGATGTTGCCACCATATTCACAAGGAAGATTAAAGTGGGTGGAGGCCGAATCTCCAGAGTTCTGCTTTTTTATAGCACACTACCTTCGAACATGCTATTTGTTTCTTTTGTTTATTGTTTATCATTTATTATCTCCTCCTGATTGAATGTGAGTATTCTGTTCACTGATACATGCCAAAAGACTTGAACAGTGCCTGGCATATACTAAGTGTCTAATTAAGGTTTGTTGAATGAATGGATGAATGAGAGGCCCAAACAAGCCAGTGGGATTTTTTGTTAGTTTCCTCACTATCAGCAGAATGGTCATGATGGTAACGTCACAGAATCGGTAGAAGGAACCTTATGTGTCTTTTTAAGTGTGAGCAGATACCTAGGTGTCCTGCTCAACCCAGGCATAGCCCCTGACTGTGCTTGTGTTCTGGTAACAGGGGCATCGTGTGAGAGTGGGAAACTCAGGAAGGTGAGACAAGATTTGATGCCAGGGCTCCTTGGTAACAGAGCATCTTCATAATGGGAAAGGATAAATGCTAGCAAAACACAGTGCTTTATCTGAGCAAGTTCCAGCTTTGGGATGAACTTGGAGTAGAGTTAAGGTTCTTCTTAACTTGCAATATTCAGAGAACCTAACTCCTTTCCCCTAAATGTCCCCATCCCAATAAGCTTTTGGTTTTCATCCCTCCTTCTTATCAGTTCTGATCCTTGACACTCTCATGCAGACAACTGCAGGCAATGGTTTTCTGGCTTAAAATCCAGACTAGGATGTATTTACAAATATACAGAAGCGGAAGCAATGAGTGCCCTTCATACACACCTGATCACGCAGAACAGGTTAATGTTGGCGTTGTACACTGAAAAATCAATAAAAATCACCCTGGTTCCTCGGTCCAGCCAGACATTTTTCTTGAGGTTAGCAACCTGAGCGGCTGTTTCCTCTCTCGTTCTTGACAAATCCAGGTAATAACCAGCTCCACTATAAGTTGCAATCATTCCCCAGTGGCTACTCCCATTCAAGTCTTTTTCACTTGTGTAGATCCAACTAATTAACAAAACAAAATAAACAGGTAAAATCAATGGAACACTTGGAGCAGTTACAGAGACAACTGGTTCCTGGTAAGATAGAATAGGTATTGATAAAAAATAAATGCAAGTCTCATCAAGCTGGGTAATGTGCTTTCCACGGCGCTTTGTGTTTTCTTACATAATTCTCATATAGCTATTATCCTCCTTCTAGGAATAAGGGCCTTGAGACTTAGTGAGGTCAACTCTGTCTCAAATCTTTTTACAGTAAAGTCAGAAACCTACCCCAGAATTGTCTGTATTCAGAGGTCTATTCTATTAGTTCTCAGCTGATATGGTTGCCTTCCAGGGTAACTTTGGGACTAGATGATTTGAGGCCTCCCAAAAATTGCAGCCAAAACAGGTACAAATTCATCAAGTGCCACTGGCAGCAACTGAACTAAGTAAGACTCCGCAGAGCATTGGGAATTTAATCCACAGACATTTACAGAAGCTCTCAGGAGGCAGATGATCCTTTGGCATTAATGAGGATAGAAAGACGAACCAAGATTCTTTCTCTCCCAAATTTATAGTAAGCAGGGAGAGAAAAGTTGTAATTAAACCATGAAAATACAAGGTAGCAGATAATAAGAACCGAAGAAGCAGCATAGAGAGATTGCTTGGACCAATCTGAGGGAAGCTAGCCTTCTTTGAAGCTTCAGTGATGAAGAGAAATGTGAATCAGAGAAGGATTTGGGAGGAAAACATGTTGAACATAGGCTGTGGAAGGTAAGCAGGATTCAGACTTACCCAGGGAGATGGGGAGGATGTTTTTAAGCCCGAGCGTGGCAGAGTCAGGGAAGTACAAGGTATCTGCCAGTAGTTTGGTTTGGCTCCCATATGATGAAGAAGAGAAGGCTGAAAGATAGACTGTGGTCAGGTAGTGAGGGGCAGGCCTCACAGGGTCACCGAAGACAAGGTTTCTGGGAGGCATAGAACAGGGTTACTCTGGTGACTGCAGACAAGCCTGAAGTGGTGAGGAACAGAGAATTCATGGGCAGAAAAGAGTCAACATAGTGGGTCTTGGACCACCTTTTCTTAAAAAGCCCTGCTTGCAAGGTTGGTCCTCAGTTGGTATATGGAATTTAGGTGATAAACAGCTCCTTACACTGATAAAAAACTTTCTCTGACCAGAAACAGTGGCTTGAGGTACCTAGGCTTCTATACAAACAAGGTGGCTTATGCTGCATGCCTGCTTTCCTTCTGGGAGTCTGGGATTTGAGGATGTGCCAGGCAGAGCCTGCCTATGTGACCAGTACCCAGTAAAACAGGGCAGGCAGCAAGTCTCTGATGAGCATCTTGAACAGACAACGTTTTCTATGAGTTGTCACAGTGTGTTACTGGAGGAAGGAAGCTCCGCTGGGAGAGGACCTTCGCAAATTGCCCCTGGTTTCCTCCAGACTCTGCCCCATGCACCTGTCCCTTTCTCTGCTTTTGCATATCCTTTCACTGCAATAAACCTCAGCTGTGAATATATGCTGAATCCAGGGAGCTCTTCGAGCAACTTGTTGAACCTGGGAGTGGTTCCTGGGACCCCAACACAGCTGAGTTAGCTGTCCCTACAAGAACCAAGAGGTGACGAGGCCTGAACTAGGGCAGTGAGGTGGGAAGGAAAAGGGAGAGCTGATACCGGGCCATGGCAGTGACTGTCAGCAGAACCTGGCACTGATTTGGAAGTTGGGGCAAGTGAGAGGAGACCTCTGAAAAATGACTTGAGTCTCTTTTTGGGCAATTCAAAGATGGTGGTGCCATGTACAGGAGGGAGTTCAGATCCAACAAGAAAGTGATGAGTTCAGTTTGGGGCATTTTGAATTACGGGAGCTACAGATAGCATGCAGACTCATCTTCTATCACTTGAATATCAGCAGTGCCAAGACAGGGGTGTGCTTCTGTTCTGTTTACTGCTGCTTTTTCACTCCAGCCAGATGAGAATTCACTGGGAATATGCCTGGCACATGTTAACACTCAGTATATTTGTTGAAGGAACAATGAATCATCAAACAGAGAGGAGAATGGGAGCCATCTGAATATCAAAGGAGAGAGTATAAAGAAAGAAAAGATAGAGATCTGAATATAGAACCTGGAAATAAGAGAGAGGAAGGGGGTTGTAGAATTAAGAGAGACTCAATTTCACTATCACTCACCAAAGTCAGAACAAGCAATCAACAAGACCGTATCCCGCAGAGGTGTTGATGGGGATTATGCTGGTAATGGATCAGTGGATCAGCAAATGGAACAAACCCACTAGTAGCTTCTAAGAGAAATGTCAAAAGCAAAGGCTTAAGCTTTAAGATGTGAATCAATGGTAATGAAAAGGAGGAAGCAGTGAAGACTCTTCTTTCAAGAAGTATGGTGATGAAGGGAAGGAGAAATGGGAATAACTCAAATTCTGGCAGGACCAGGGATGGTTTAGAAATACACACAGGAAGGACCCCTTCATTAGCCCACCCTTCATGGAAAATCACTAATTCACTGTGTATCCAACAGGCATTTACTGAACATTTTGGATGTTCTAGGTACTGTTCAAAGCTTTGGAAATATACTGGTTGAACAAAACAGAGTCCCTGCTATCAAGAAGCTTGAATTCTGCTAGGAAGCTTAGGGCAACAAGCAGCCACCAGAGTAACATAATTAATATGGAAGAAGCAATGTGGTATCACAGAAGAAACATGGGCTTTGGAGTCAAGCTGGTTAAATCCTAGCATGGTTCCATTTACTAGCAGAAACGCTTTGGGTAAGTGAGCCTCGATCTTTTCATCTATAAAGTGGAGCTGACACCTATTTCAAAGTTGTTTTCTGTGAAAAGTAGAGGAGGTAATGCATGAATTCACTTTTTAAATAGCATCTGGCATGGACTAGAGGCTGCATACATCTCTCTTATCAATGACATGAAATAAAATACGAGATAAGAAAATAAATAAATAAATATGAGTTAAGGAGCCACAGTTAAACACATGCTTATGCTTTGCGGGGACTAGAAAATGGAGCATTAGAGAACAAAATCATTTGTCACAACCTGGAAAAATTGTGTTTTGAGGATTCAGTCCCTTTACTCTAAATCTGATGTGTATTAAGTTTGTTTCTTACAGGACGGGGCATTAAAGAGGGTGTGCACTGGATGACAAAGAACCTGGTTATCGAAAAGGTGTTTACTGTCATGAGTGTTAACTAGTATGGATTCTGGTGTCTTAGTTCCCAACAAAGGGATCTAGATAAACTGAAAGAGTTTAATAAAGCTTAGAAGAAAATTCTAACCATAGTGACTTACCCAGGGCCCATGACCCAAGAGATCCACCTTGGGACAGCCTGAGAGCTCTTCTCACTTTTTATAATAATTCTAGAAATAATGACTGCCCTCCCTTAATACACACAATGTTTTAAGTATGGTTATCAAAGAGCACTAAAAAATCCCTGCAAATACACACAAGGTAGACATGTACTCAAAATCATAAACACACATTTGAGGATAGGTTTTAAACCAGACAGAAAAACTGCCTCAAAAACTTACTATACACTTCAAATAATTGTACTCTTAACACAAATTTATTTCTAACAGCTAATAAAAAAGAATTTCTGTATCAAAACAATTTCCTAGTAACAACCTAGTGAACCATGGCACTGGATCTACAAACATAGGATCCAGGCATCTTAAAAGAAACCTCTGAAGGCCCAGGTAGCTTTGGGCCTGTGCGGATGTGGTCAATATTTAAGCCTTTTGAAAAATATATAAGTGGAAGCTGAAGCATGTAAAAAGTAGAGAAAACTTGAGAAGCCAGAGTTTGGCCACGGCCTTAAATATAAGCATTAAAGGCATATTCTCCTTGGTGATGGGGTCAGAGAATGACGGAATGAATGTCCATGAGAAGCCAGGGCCCAGGTCCACAAGCCAGACACTTACGCAGTTCCATTTCTAGGACCGAATGGAGCCCGGTCTTCACTGCTGATGGAGTAGACATCATAGCACTCTTTAATCTCATCTCTCAAGTCCAGGGGGATGGAACAGGATCCATTTCTGACTCTGAGTTGCCGTATACGTGGTACCCCTAACAGGAGGTTCTCATAGTAGATGAAGCTTCGGTTGTCGGCTTCCGTTCTGTTGCTGGCCTGCGTCTTCCAGTAGAGCCCATCCAACAAGGCGCCTTCTGCGAACTGAAAGAAAAGGCAACATTTTCAAAAAGCTCCAAGCTCAGAGGCTGCCTTGTTTCTTCCTGGAATGCTTGTGTGACCCACAGTTTGACAACTCTGTGAACAGGGTAGAGTGACAAGGGTGGGTCTTGCTATCAGAGAAACTGGATCTTGCTCCAATCATGTTCCACCATTTAATTGCTAGCTGCGAGGACTTGAGCGTCTGTAATATCTATCTTTTTTTTTTATTTTTTGGCCACATCACGTGGCATGTGGGATCTTAGTTCCTTGACCAGGGATCAGACTTGCGCACTCTGTAGTGGAAGTGTGGAGTCCCAACCACTGGACTACCAGGAAAGCCCCTGTAATATCTATCTTTTGTGTGGTTGCTATACCTGGCACAGAGTGGGCACTTCATAAACAGTAACTTGGATTTTTACCCTAGTTCTAAAGGCTGGGGGGGATGGTGCTATTTGCATAAATCCATAACCATGATCAATTTCACTTTCCCTTATTAAAATAGCATCCCACATAGTAATCATGGTTCGTTATCACTGCAGAGAAGAAAGACTATCACTTTGATTACCAGTCTGCTATCTGGTGGATCTTTAAATTGTCTGGAGTTTTCTGTCATATTGTGAACTCTCTAACCCCCCACTCCCTCTTCCTCCTCTCTGTTTTTAGAGTTTGGCATTCATCATCACAGAACTGTGTATGTGTGAGACATCTCTTACTAGCTTGCCTCTAGGGATGACAAACTCAGTTGTTTCTCAGTGTCTTATCTTTATCAGATGGTAAACTGAGAGGGAATGCTTTGCTTTCTTGAGATGGAGAAGATTTATATATGTGGTTTTTGATTCCAAGAATTTTTAGGCATTATTTAGTACACTCTGCTTCTCGTGATCCACTTCCTCTATCTTTAAAATCAACAGCTGTGATGCCAGAGTTTAAGAAGAATGTTAGAAAGTATTTCCCCAGGAGGAAACAAGCATTTTCTCTCCAAATTCCCTCCCCATATTCTTAGATTCTGTATACATCTTTGAGATCAGTTTAATATTTCTCCTGACATTGCTTAATGCTTATCCTCTAATGTTAATGTTGGAATTTGTGACAATTTGGGGAGGGGCTGGGTTGAATTTTACATTAGAAATCTTTGAAAGAACATGCCTGCCTTGTAGTAGGCACATGAATCCCTATTCTGGGGTACATGCCACCATCAACAAAAGAGACAAAAACAGAAGTAAAACAAGACAAAACAATCAAATTCTGCCCTCATGGGCCTTATATCCTAGGAGATACTCAACAGGTATTTACTGCATCATGAATGACTGAATGAATGACAACTCAGGGTGAGGCAGTCTCTGTCACACTATAGAGAAGTCCCTTCTTCTTACTTCTTAGCCACATGTAAGCACTCTGCATGTTAGTTTCTTCATTTACAACCTGGGACATGATTTTTGTACTTACGTTATTAGGTTACAATGGGGGTTAAATAAGGTAAGGTATGAGACAAGGTACATGCAAGGTTCTCAATGGAAGTGCTAACAACTCACCATAACTTATAGCATCTCACCCAGTGTTCAGTGCATAGCAGGATCTGTAGACGCCACTGAACTGAATTTATGAAGCCAAATGAACAATTTTCAATGATAAAGAGGTCATTTGCAAATACCTTCCAGAAGTCTTCCATCGAAGAAAGAGTTTTAAAGTTAGTTTTCTCCATTTTGGACACTGGGGTGTCCAGGAAGAGTTGTGACATGATCCGGGTATAGTAGTACACACTGGAGCTCATCATCCCATAGGTCACTGGAAGACAGAACGAGCCAAATGAACTGTGCAAAGGACCCAGCACACTCGCTCACACCGTCCCGGGGGACATGCAGATAGCCATCCTGCTATTCCTTCCCTTCATCATTCTTCCAAGGTTCCTCCCCAGTTCTCTGGCTTATAAAAGAAATAAATTAACACTGGCTTATGTGAAACAGAATTGGCTTACTACTGAACATCAGATTAAGATCAGGCATCTCTGATCTTGACGCTTGGGACTTCCAACGTGCCCTTCAACTTCACTTCCCACCACCTCCCAGAACACTCTCCACACCAGTGAGCCTGATGCCCCCAGCAGAGGCCACCTGGAGCTTCTCCTCCTCCTGCTGTGGGCTGCTGCTCACTCTCCCCACAATAGGATGGGCAGGCCATTCTCACTTTGTTCTCAGATCAATTTTCCATTCTTCTCTGCTCTACTCTGCGCCTCATGGCTGACCCCTACAGACCACACCACTGGGCTCCCCTGCATTCAGTCAACAGGAGGCAGGACAGGAGATCTGGGGGCCCAAGAGTCGGGTTTCCCCCTCCGCCCTCTCCCTCACTACCTGGATGCAGTTTGGCAGGACCCTCTAACTGGCCACAGCTGCTGGGGGCATCTGTTCTCCAGTCACACTGGCCTCACACCATGCCATTACCTCTCCTGTCCCTTCAGGCCTGGAGATAGGAATCCTTCCCGGCACCTCACGTCCCCTTGCTGACTCCTGTAAACTTGTCACACCTCTGTAAACAGCCCCTCTGTTAAACTTTCTTTAATTACCACTTGAGTCTCCCATATTTTTCCTTCTGGGATGCTAACACAGACACATCTGCCTCTCACCCACCCACCAGATCTTGTATGGCACACTCTAAATGCAAGCCACAGCCCTGCCGTGAAAACTTGCCAATCTTACCAGCCCATTCTGAATGGTCCTGGAGAAAGGTGGGGAGATCATACATAGTCTGAGTAGGTCACAGGAGATTAGGATTTGAATCTGATCTGTACAAATCAGGTCTGTGACCTGTACAAGTTGCTTGTGACCTGTACAAGTAGCTTAAACTTTCTAAGCCTCAGTTTCCTCTTCTATAAGATGGAGATAATGAGTTATCTCTTGGGAGTTTTTGGTACTTAAAAATTACTAAAATTTATCCAGTATAGCGGTTGACACCTAAATGTCTAATAATGGTGGCTCCTCCTCCCTAACCAAACCACTACAACAAATCTATTAAAAATCTCAACACTTTAATGGGTGCTGTCTTGTGCTGAACTCTAATGACTACAGGTATAATATGCTATAATAGCTAAGTATGCCTATATACTTCAAGAAGGAAGAAATTACTTCTTCTTATGTTTCTTTTGATCATAGAGGTTTTATACATCTTTTGGCCACAGTTCTCAACACTCAGGAAGTGATGAATACTAGTTGATTCTATAATAATCTTCAGGATAGCATAAAATGCATTTTAAAACCTCATAGTAAGTGATTTGGGGTTTAAATGGTATTTAGTAAAATCCTTCCCTCACCTAGTCCCCTTTCCCACCCAAGCATAACAGAGAATTAAAAAAGGAGTGGATAATAGTGATCCAAACATGTATGTGTCTGCAAGTCCAACTCGAGCAGTCAGTGGAGCAATAAACACACACAACCACATGGCTTGTGTGGTAGATCTAGAAGGGTAGGGACATCTTCCAGTCCCTTCCCTTAGTCTCCCTCTGTGTCATCCTATGACCCACTAATTAGGACAAGAATACTCCTCTTTCAGTGTTACATGGCTTGCCACCTCTTAAAACCACATTGGACCAGAGTTACGGGTTTGGACTTTTAATCCACTCACATTGATGGGACAAGATGTTGTACATGAAGATGAGCAACATGTGATCTCTGTCCTCAAGAAGAGGAGCTCACAGTGTCCCCAAGGGACGCGCTGCCTGCCAGCCCCCACACAGGGGTGGACAAAGTACAACGTACTCTACAAAGGCCTTCAGATCCAAAGCAGACACCACACTCAAGAGGAGGTGTGAAGGCTCCGCAAAGTCAACTAAACAATTATTAAACTGATTTTTTTCAGTTAACTTGAAATCACAATTTGCTTTGGATTGGCTGGTTAACATAGATCATGCTTAAATTTTTTACTTGTGGGTGTTTTGGGTTGTTGAAAAAGAATTACGACAAACTATTTAAATGTTTTTATTTATAAATATCGTGTGTGGATAAATATATGTGTGTGTATATAGATATGTATATATTTTAGCCATTGATTTTTAAATGTATCTCCTTTATTGGCCTCTATTTTTAATAGACTGCTTTTGAAATTCTCAGAAACTGTACGGAATCTAAAGGGAAGTGATACAGCCTCTTGGCTACGCAGCGCCACCTGCTGGACATCCAGAGGAACAAGGCCACTCAGCACTGAAGTGGATGATTATTCTAACACATTGAACTCAGTCCCTCCCTTGTGCCAGGCAGTGGGCTGGTCCCAGGGATATCCTCAAGTGACAGCTCCACACACTCCAGGGGTCAGCTGCACCAGAAGTCTACCTAGGCTGTAGCTAAAGGACATTTAGGATTTGGAGTTAGAATGATTTGGGTTTGACTTTCAGATTTGCTTCACCCTTAAGTCAGCCTCTATGTTCTTAATTGTGGGTTTCAGTATCTTGGGATCTTGGACAAGTATTAAACTTTACTGAGCTTGAGTTTTATTATCTAGAAAATAGGAATAATAACATCTAGGGCTTTTTGTGTAGTTTACCTGGAATAATGCATGTTAACACACATTTTGCATACTGTTAAATATAACAGAAATGTAAGACTGTTACATCATTTCTCCCTTCAATCTCTGATAGGGAAAGCCCACTTGGAAGGTAACATATGCTCTTGAAGTGAACTGAATTGTAAAGAAAAAGAGTTATAGCATGAAACAACCATAAATGAAGCTCAGAAGAGAGAGGAAAATACTTTAAAATATAAGGTAAAGAACACATATATACCCCATGTGTATGCATCTTTTTCTGCCATTTAGTCCTTAACTCTCAAATTCAATTTCTAAGAAATAAGCCAGAATAAAAAATACTATCACAATATCACCAAATAATCAGCATGTAAACTAACTGAAGCTCTCTTAAAACATGGCCGCATTTCAAAATAGGCTATAAATACCATTTTATTCTTAATATGGTTGAAACAATATTGGCTCAAATACTAAAAACTATATAAAGGGGACTGCACTGTATAAACTCCAAATCAGTGGAGAGAAAGCAAAGAGAAAATTTCCAATGTAACAACAACAACAAGAAAAGAAAATGAAAGGTAACAGGAAAGCATAAAAAGAGAGGAAAAAATAGGATGGCAGAAATATTGGACAAAAGCATGAAATGTGAAGAGGTTAAACTTACTAGATGACAAAGTCTTAAATATTAATTAAAAATTTAAAATATATCTTTAGAATTTTTATGAGACTCATTCAAAATGAATTAAAAAATAAAAGAGTGAGAAAATATACATTATATATACAAAAGGTGTGAAGTTGTACAATAATCTGATAAGGAGATTATAAGGTGAGTACTGAGTTAAAGTGAAAGATTATTTTATGTTGATAATTGATACTTTAGACAATAATTTAACTATAGTGAACTTTTATGTACTGAATAACAATATCAAGATACATAAGATACAACATCAAGATACACAGAAGGGAATTACCAAAACCACAATAGCAGTTGGAAACTTAAATTTATCTCTCTCAAACTTTGACGGAGAAAAAAAAGATAAAAATGATCGAGGGATAGTAGGGGTTTTAATAGAATAGATGACCTAATGTATGGGCTTCCCTGGAGCTCAGATGGTTAAAAATCCAGCTGCAATGTAGCCGAGACCTGGGTTTGATCCCTGGATTGGGCAGATCCCCTGGAGAAGGGAACGGCTACCCACTCCAGTATTCTTGCCTGCAGAATTCCGAATGTATGTATATCAAACTTAATACTGTGTCAAAGGAGATCACTCACGTCCTTTTTTGAATCTCCATGGAACATTTAAGAATAGTCTAGGCCACAAAGAAAACACCTGCAAATCCTTAAAATTAAAGATCAACCAGGCAGGTATCCTTATAAGGAGATGGCCATGTGAACAAAGAGGGACCAGGGAGAAGGCCTGTGAAGATGGAGGATTAGAATGATACGGCTATACGCCACAAATACCAGAGACTGCAGGCAAACCACCATAAGTGAGGAAGGGGCAAGGAAAACTCCCTGGAGGTTTCAGAGGGAGCATGGTTCTGCAGGCACCTTGATTTCAGACTTCTATCCTCCAGAGTGTTTTTTGTTGTTTAAAGCCAAAAAACTCAAAGCAAACAAAAATCTCTAAAATAAACAACCTCTACAAAAGAAACCTCCCCAAACCAATCAAACAATAGTTTTTAGACCATAAATGCAGAAATTTATTTTTAAAGGATGAACAAAGATACAGATAAAATCAAACCATGTAGAAATTAAAATGTTTTCTCTTAATAATTCTTGGGCCAACCAGAGAGGAAATAAAAAACTGTCACACAAATATAAATATACCAGATGTAAAGGCAATAGGACCAATGTGCCTAAGTCTCAGTATTCCAGATCATCTACCACAGAGGGAGTAATGCCACCACGATTAACAGAAAACGTGACTTCTCTGCTACCTCTGGTTGCACTGTATCCTCACAGGGATGTGGCGGAAATTAAACAGCAGCAGCTATTGGAAGGGACTCTACAAACTAAAAAGTGCTTACAAATGCAAAGTACCACACAGAAATCAAAGAAAGTTTAGGCTTGCACAGTTTCAGTTGTCATATTAGGAAAAGCTCTGTATTAGTAAAGGAAAGAGGCTTCGCAGGTGGCACTAGTGGTACAGAATCTGCCTGCCAATGCAGGAGACGTAAGAGATGTGGGTTTGATCTCTGGGTTGGGAAGATTCCCTGGAGTAGGAAATGGCAACCCGCTCCAGTATTCTTGCCTGAAGAATCCCAAGGACAAAGGAGCCTAGTGGGCTACAGTCCATGGGGTTGCAAAGTGTCAGACACGACTGAAGCGACTTAGCAGGCAGTGAAGGAAGAGAAATACTAATGAATGTGAGAGAAAATGAAAATGGGCAAAGTCATCCACACTGAATGGGAACATTGATGTGCCATCTCTGAGACGCACCTTCCCGCTGCCTTGCTGCCTCCTGGCAATGAGGGAGAGGTGTGTGAACTAGTCTGATAATCCAGCCTGAGGGGCACACACTTGGGGGAGGGGGCTGGTTGATAAAGGCTTCTCCAGAGATCTGGCTCTCAAGCTGATCCTGAAGGATGAAGAGGAACTAAACAGACCGACAGGAAGGGGACAGCAAGACCCTTTTGAGACTCGCAAGTAGTTTGATGTAGTTAAAGTACCAGAGAACCCCCACCTACCCACATCCAAGGTCAGGAGTAGGGGCTGTGCTTCGCTGGAATGGCCCTGTGGAGATACCCCATGTCCAAGGTCAGAAAAACCCCAGTAAGACCAGAGGCACTGGAACGTCTATGAGGAGATACCCCACGCCCAAGGGCAAAGGAGAAGCCCCAGCAAGATGGTAGGAGGGGCGAATTCGCGTTTAGAATCAAACCCCATTCCTGCCAGAGATGCCCAGAGGGCTCAAACAAACCTTGTGCACACCAAGACCCAGGGACCCTACAGAGACTGAGACAGAATTGTGTTTGAGCGTCTCCTGTGGAGGTACGGGTCAGCAGTGGTCTGCTGCAGGGACAGGGGCTCTGGGTGTGGGTATGGCATAAGCCAGCTTGGAGGAGGTCGCCATTAACCCCACTATAGAGCTGCCAGAACTTAAATAGGACTGGGAAATAGACTCTTGGAGGGCACAACAGAACCTTGTGCAGGAGAAAGGAACAGTGACCCCACAGGAGACTTAAGCTTGTGGGTGTCTGGGAGTCTCCGGCGAAGGCATGGGTCAGTGGTGGTCTGCTGCAGGGTTGGGGGCACAGACTGTAGCAGTATATGCCTGGGATCTTTTGAGGGAGGTCACCATTATCTTCATTACCTCCACCATAGTTTGGCCCCAGGTAAATAGCAGGGAGGGAACACGGCCCCACACATCAACAGAAAATTGGATTAAAGATTTACTGAGCATGGATGGCCCTGCCCATCAGAACAAGACCCAGTATCCCCCTCAGTCAGTCTATCCCATCTGGAAGCTTCCATAAGACTCTTATCCTTCTCCATCAGAGGGCAGACAGACTGAAAACAACAATCACAAAAAACTAACCAATCTAATCAGATGGACCACAGCCTTGTCTAACTCAATGAAACTATAAGCCATGCTGTGTAGGGCCACCCAAGATGGACAGGTCATGGTGGAGAGTTCTGACAAAATGTGGTCCGATGGAGAAGGGAATGGCAAACCACTTCAGTATTCCTGCCTTGAGAACTCCATGAACAGTATGAAAAGGCAAAAAGACACGACACTGAAAGATGAACCCCCTAGGTCGGGAGGTGCCCAATATGCTACTGGAGATCAGTAGAGAAATAACTCCAGAAAGAATGAAGGGATGGGCCAAAGCAAAAACAACACCCAGCTGTGGATGTGACTGGTGATGAAAGCAACGTCCGATGCTGTAAAGAGCAATATTGCATAGGAACCTGGAATGTTAGGTCCATGAATCAAGGCAAATTGGAAGTGATCACACAGGAGATGGCAAGACTGAACGTCGACATTTTAGGAATCAGCAAACTAAAATGGACTGGAATGGGTGAATTTAACTCAGATGACCATTATATCTACTACTGTGGGCAAGAATCTCTTAGAAGAAATGGAGGAGCTATCATAGCCAACAAAAGAGTCTGAAATGCAGTACTTGGATGCAGTCTCAAAAATGACAGAATGATCTTTGTTCATTTCCAAGGCAAACCATTCAATATCACAGTAATCCAAGTCTATGCCCCGACCAGTAATGCTGAAGAAGCTTAAGTCAAATGGTTCTATAAAGACCTATAAGACCTTCTAGAATTAACACCCAAAAAAGATGTCCTTTTCATTATAGGGGACTAGAATGCAAAAGTAGGAACTCAAGAAACATCTGGAGTACAAGGAAATTTGGCCTTGGAGTACAGAATGAAGCAGGGCAAAGGCTAATAAGAGTTTTGCCAAGAGAACGCACGGGTCATGGCAAACACCCTCTTCCAACAACACAAGAGAAGACTCTACACATGGACATCACCAGATGGTCAACACCGAAATCAGACTGATTATATTCTTTGCAGCAAAAGATGGAGAAGCTCTATATACTCAGCAAAAAAAAGACCAGGAGCTGACTGTGGCTCAGATTATGAACTCCTTATTGCCAACTTCAGACTTAAATTGAAGAAAGTAGGGAAAACCACTAGACCATTCAGGTATGACCTAAATCAAATCCATAACGACTATACAGTGGAAGTGAGAAATAGATTTAAGGGACTAGACCTGATAGAGTGCCTGATGAACTAGGGACGGAGGTTCGTGACACTGTACAGAAGACAGAGAGCAAGACCAACCCGAAGAAAAAGAAACGCAAAAAAGCAAAATGGCTGTCTGAGGAGGCCTTACAAATAGCTGTGAAAAGAAGAGAAGCGAAGAGAAAAGGAAAAAAGGAAAGATATACCCATTTGAATGCAGAGTTCCAAAGACTAGCAAGGAGAGATAAGAAAGCCTTCCTCAGTGATCAGTGCAAAGAAATAGAGGAAAACAATAGAATGAGAAAGACTAGAGATCTCTTCAAGAAAATTAGAGATATCAAGGGAACATTTCATGCAAAGATGGGCTCAATAAAGGACAGAAATGGTATGGACCTAACAGAAGCAGAAGATATTAAGAAGAGGTGGCAAGAATACACAGAAGAACTGTACAAAACAGATCTTCACGACCCAGATAATCACAATGATGTGATCACTCACTTAGAGCCAGACATCCTAGAATGTGAAGTCAAGTGGGCCTTAGGAAACATCACTATGAACAAAGCTAGTGGACGTGATGGAATTCCAGTTGAGCTATTTCAAATCCTGAAAGATGATGCTGTGAAAGTGCTGCACTCAATATGCCAGCAAATTTGGAAAACTCAACAGTGGCCACAGGACTGGGAAAGGTCAGCTTTCATTCCAATCCCAAAGAAAGGCAATGCCAAAGAATGCTCAAACTACTGCACAATTGTGCTCATCTCACACGCTAGCAAAGTAATGCTCAAAATTCTCCAAGCCAGGCTTCAACAATACGTGAACCATGAACTTCTAGATGTTCAAGCTGGATTTAGAAAAGGCAGAAGAACCAGAATCAAACTGTCAACATCTGCTGGATCATCAAAAAGGCAAGAGAGTTCCAGATAAACATCTATTTCTGCTTTACTGACTATGCCAAAGCCTTTGACTGTGTGGATCACAATAAACTGTGGGAAATCCTTCAAGAGATGGGAATACCAGACCACCTCACCTGCCTCTTGCGAAATCTGTATGTAGGTCAGGAAGCAACAGTTAGAACTGGACATGGACAACAGACTGGTTTCAACAGGAAAAGGAGTACGTCAAGGCTGTATATTGTCACCCTGCTTATTTAACTTACATGCAGAGTACATCATGAGAAATGCTGGGCTGGATAAAGCACAAGTTGGAATCAAGATTACTGGAAAAAATAACAATAACCTCAGATATGCAGATGACACCACCCTTATGGCAGAAAGATTAGAACTAAAGAGCCTCTTGATGAAAGCAAAAGTGGAGAGTGAAAAAGTTGACTTAAAGTTCAACATTCAGAAAACAAAGATCTTGGCATCTGGTCCCATCACTTCACGGCAAACAGATGGAGAAATAGTGGAAACAGTGTCAGACTTTATTTTTGGGGGCTCAAAAATCACTGTAGATGGTGACTGCAGCCATGAAATTAAAAGACGCTTACTCCTTAGAAGAAAAGTTATGACCAACTTAGACAGCATATTAAAAAGCAGAGACATTACCTTGCCAACAAAGGTCCATCTAGTCAAGGCTATGGTTTCTCCAGTAGTCATGTATGGATGTGAGAGTTGGACTTTTTAGAAAGCTGAGTGCTGAAGAAATGATGCTTTTGAACTGTGGTGTTGGAGAAGACTCTTGAGAGTCCCTTGGACTGCAAGGAGATCCAAGCAATCCATCCTAAAGAAGATCAGTCCTGAATGTTCATTGGAAGGACTGATGTTGAAGCTGAAACTCCAATACTTCGGCCACTTGATGTGAAGAGGTCACTCATTTGAAAAGACGCTGATGTTGGGAAAGATTGAAGGCAGGAGGAGAAGGGGATGACAGAGGATGAGATGGTTGGATGGCATCACCGACTCAATGGACATGAGTTTGGGTAAACTCCAGGAGTTGGTGATGGACAGTGAGGCCTGGTGTGCTGCGGTTCATGGGGTCACCAAGAGTCAAACACGACTGAGCGACTGAACTGAACCGAAAGTACCAGATATTCAAAAGGAATAGAAGGTTGGAAGAAATAAGCAAAGATCATACAGTGAAATCTATTACATAAAGATTTCAGACTTGATCTGGAAGGTGAGGTGATTATAGCATGTTTCAGGGAAGAATGATCTGGTTTAATCTCGGTCAGAGACAGCAGTCTGGAGGCACACCTGGGAGTTGAAAGTCCAGACATGGGGTGCTGTCCAGCCTGTGGTCCAATGGCGTTCAAGGCCATCTTCTTAAAATTAAATTATATCTTATCAGCCCCCTACTCAAAACCCTGGCTTCCCCTTACCAAATCCCACTGGACCCACAGAGCCTGATCTTTGACCACCTTTCCATCCTTATCTGATGGCACTCTCTCCAGTCACTGCACTCAGCTTCCAGAATGTTCTGGACCCTATCCTGC
Source organism: Giraffa tippelskirchi (assembly GCF_054371585.1). Classification (NCBI taxonomy): domain Eukaryota; kingdom Metazoa; phylum Chordata; class Mammalia; order Artiodactyla; family Giraffidae; genus Giraffa; species Giraffa tippelskirchi. The sequence continues at coordinate 74,168,217 of NC_137275.1, read as the reverse complement.
CTCATACTATTCACTCTTGCAGTCCCTTCTTCAACTGACCGGCTCCCATTCTTGCTTCAGGTCTGAGAGGCTTCCCTCTAGGGAAACGCTCTTCCCCAAATGTCTTTCTTATCACTTGCTACCACATCTAAAGCTAGGGCTATATATGTTTTTAATTAAATTACTAAACAGCCCATTGAATCAATAAATGAAAAAGCAAGGAAAGAGATGATTAAGGTTAAAAAGGATAACAGCAATGTATGAAAGAAGACAGATTTGAGACGCGACATAGAGGAAGAATTATGTGGAACAATCTCACGAGAAGAGTGAGGGAAAGCATCTAGGATGATGCCCATGTTTGGGCATTATTAATCCAATTAGATTAATATTAAGTAATCTAATGAAGCATGTTTGGAAGGGCAGGATGATGAGTCCAGGTTGAGGAATGTTAAGGATGAGATGCCTGTGAGATGCAGCAGGGGAGGGTCCAGTAAAAGTCGGCATGAGGTCTGTAGTTCACGAGAGAGGTTGAAAGGGACTTGGGAGCAGCAGCACACAGGACCAGCTGAAGCTGTGGAAAAGATCCCGTAAAGAGAAAGCCAAAGACTCAGTCACAGAAAATCCTCTGTCTAGACACATTCTGGAAAGAAAAAATTAAGAAAATGAATAGAGCAAGGAGGAACACAGAAAGAGAGGGAGTCACAGAAGCCAAAGAGGGAAGTTTCTAGAGTACCAAATACCACGAGACCAGATGTGAGAGAAAGGCTAAAAGCAGCCCATAAAGTTTGGCAATTAAGAGGTCCCTGGTGACCTGGGTGAGGGTCTTTCAGGAGGCAGAGTGAGGCTGTAGAAAAAGTTAGTAAAATGTAGTCACTAAAAAGTTAGTGAATTTAAGTTAGTAAAACTCCCAAATATTTTAATCCAGTTTTGATTAACATTCAAAGGAACTTGTACATAACAAGTTGTGATGGAAATCTCTGAGGGATGGAGGTTGTCAGTGCAAGTGCTTTACTGAATGCCTGTATTAAGTAGGGTAACTTTTAAAAAACAAACAAGAGAGAAGGATATGTAATATTTACAAAGAAGTTACCACGAAGAAATAAAGAGAAAGCTATGCATGCAAAGGCCATGCTTAAAGTAATATTTATACATGGATATACATTTCTTGCTGTTGTAGTTTTTATCTAGTTTACCAAAAAGGACAAACAGCTGTCCAGCCACAGTGGGTCTTAAGTAGTTACTTCCCACAGACTGGAGCCTGCGAACTTAAAACTGCACATGTTTGCTGTGGGGATCTCCATGGGGAGCTGAATGTTTGTCACCAGAAATGGAATTAGCTCCCGCCAGTGTGATGATTAACCCACTGACTTCCACTTCACTGACCTGGTTGTCAACAATTAATCTGCATGGGTTCTCTTACGAATTAAGAAACTTATCTGTGTACTATCATGCTTACAAGATTTTTACAAGTAAAATAAAATATCCGTTCCCTTTTTAATTGACACAATTAACAAATACTATAGTGTAAGTTTAAGGTATACAATGTGTGAATTTGATACTATTTATTTCTCTTTTTAGAATAAAAGGCAGTCTCCTTCTTTCAAAGATAAAGAAATGGAGGTTCCTAGGTTTCTTCTTAAAAGGGCCCTTCTTGTCCTAGGACATGTGTGTGTGCATGTTGTGGCTTCAGTTGAGTCCAAAGGTTCCTAGGTTTCTTCTTAAAAGGGCCCTTCTTGTCCTAGGACATGTGTGTGTGCATGTTGTGGCTTCAGTTGAGTCCAAAGGTTCCTAGGTTTCTTCTTAAAAGGGCCCTTCTTGTCCTAGGACATGTGTGTGTGCATGTTGTGGCTTCAGTTGAGTCCAACTCTTTGCGACCCTATGGACTGTAGCCAGCCAGGCTCCTCTGTCCATGGGGATTTTTCAGGCAAGAATACTGGAGTGGATTGCCATGTCATCCTCCAGGGGATCTTCCCAACCAAGGGATCAAACCGTGGCTCTTATGTTTCCTGCATTGGCAGGCAGCTTCTTTACCACTAGCGCCACCTGGGAAGCCCGTCCTAGGACATAGCATACTGGATTATGATTATGTTGTTTCTCTCTCCATTTTCATTACTTCTTTAGCTACTAGAGAGTTAAGATTAAAGACTTTCCCACACTAATTGTTTATACTTTCTACTCTGTGAAATAGGCTTTATTTTCTATTCTGTAAAATAGTGTAATCTTAGTGTTTTTCTCAGTGATTGATGGATAGTAAACATGTTAAAATGTTAACCTTTTGTCATATTTCTTGTAAGTATTCTCTACAACTGTTTTCTGCCTTTTAATTCTGTCTGTTCCTTTGATGTATAGAAATTATTAATTTCTATGATGTTGACTCAACTTATTGTGTGATTTCTATTATTATGTTTAAACATAGGAGATTTGAACAATTGGAAGGACTGATGCTAAAGTGAAGCTCCAATTCTTGGCCACCTTATGCAAAGACCAACTCTTGGAAAAGACCCTGATGATGGGAAAGATTGAAGGCAAAAGGAGAAGGCGGAGGCAGAGGATGAGGTGATTAGATTGTATCATTGACTGAGTGGACATGAGCTTGAGTAAACTCTGGGAAATAATGAAAGACAGGGAAGCCTGGCAGGCTGCAATCCATTGGGTCACAAAGAGTCAGACACAACTTAGGGACTGAACAACAGCATATATATAAGTAAGTACTTTGATGATCAATTCATAGGAGTCTTAGGTTTCAAGTAAGAATAAAATCTAAATTACAGGGAAAGTGGGATTACTTGGTTTCCATGGTACTCCTATCCTCTTGGTTAATCAGACTGATTTTAAAGCCATAGAGGCTAGAACCAACACTGCTAAGGTGGAAAATAAGCTCTTTATGGGCATTTAACTGTTCCAAATGAATGTTCAATCCATTAGAACCTACACTTCTATCGAACCTACTGATGAGAGAAGTCAGCCATTGTCAACAATCTTTGGGACAAATTTCGCTCTTATCTACTATTATTAATATAATAAATGACAGCATCCTAGATCTTTTTGTGTACTACTCCTAATTGCCACTTTTAAAATAAGAATCTTTCAAAATAAGTACTCTACAGATGAAAAACAAAGGCTCAGAAAGGTTAAATAACTTGCTCAGGTTTACCTAGTGTGTAAGTGGTGGGATTTGAACCTAGATCTCTGTGATGCCAAAGAATCACATTTCCTACTATTTAGGCTGCCTTCTCGAACCCTATCTACTTCATATAAAGGGTCACTAATATGCAAGGCACAAGGATAAGTACTTATCGTATTTACCCACAGAGTAATGAGATGGATATTATTATTAGTCTTTTGATATTGATATTGCTGGTAAGATTTTAAAACTGGTAATTAAAAAGATGATTTTGAACAAAAGGGAAAGGACTCAATCACCAGGAACCAGTAAGGCTCTGCTTGGAGTAAATCATGCCTACTTATCCTCACTTCCTTTTTAATTTGGTCAACAGCTGACAGACTAGCTGATTGATCAGAAGAATGGTGGAGTTACTCAGGTAAGCGTTTGAAAAAATCTTCCTTATCTTATTTCATGAGCAGTCTGAGCTAGAAGATAATATAATTCAGTGAACTCCACCCAAAGAGCTTTGACTAATGGACTGATATCCTTAGACAAAACCTTTTTGACTTATTAATTTACTAGGATAAGGACTTGGATAATACCAACTCTGCTGATGCTGTAAAGCTGAGAGGGCTAACTGATACATGAGATGGATGAATCTAGATCCAAGATAATTTCAACAGATTGGAATGAGCAGATTCCTAATGAGTTGAAATTGAACAGAGCTGAAAGGGAAGGCCTTCATTACATTCCAGGAAAAATACTCAAATACTAGCTGGGGGACAGAGTGCTTTATAGTTTGTGGTGAAGAGACTAAGGAATGATGTATCCGAGTCAGGCAATGGTAGGATGCACAGATCGCAGTGTAGTATCTGGATGAGAATGCCCATGGCCCTACGTCTCCACTCTTTCATGGTGAGGCTCCTGTTGTACATTCAAAGACTATGATAAACTGGAGGGAATTTCTATCACGTGGGTTGTTTAAAAGCATGTCTCCAATCACATGATCAATAGTTAACTGAACTGGAAAGGTTTAACTTAGAGCAGACTTGGAAGAGATCAAATGTCTGTCTCTAAACTTCTGATGGGCTGGAGGAGAGAAAAGGAAAAAGTCCTTGGTATTAAGTGGGCTTGGAGAGTAGAACCAAGAGGAGAAGTTAGATGAGGATGGACTTTGGCTTTGCATAAGGAAGAACTTTCCAACACAGCCATAGAAAAATGAAATGAACTATTTCAAAGGGGTCAATTCCTTAATCTGGAACTCTTGCTCAGTCAGAGGCAAGACAACTGACCTTCTGGGAAAGATGTTGCCAGGCAGAGGAGGGAATTTTACCATTCAGAGAAGGTTTGATCCATGACTGCCAAAATTCCCTCTTACCCAAAGATTCTACAATATAATGAAAATAAAACTTTGATGTAAAAAAAAGGTAGCTGATATAAGGAAAAAAAATGTGATGAGTATGAAAAAGAACAAAAACCATAAAAATTCTAAAATAAATAAGAAATGACAAGTTAGTTATACAACAAGCTTGTTTCCTAAAACTCTAGCTAGCTATTTCGTTTATTTATCTGGCCTAGTTCCCAAACCTTGTCAGTGTATCTGAAAACTTATTTCTCTGAGCCACAACTGAAAGGCTTTGACTTAGCAGATCTGGGTATGCTATAATTATAAAAAAAATTCTCTCAGTGATTCTGATGTTTGGGCAATTCTGGGGAACACTGAAATTTTAGACTTACTTATACAAATTTTTGAATTTTGCATAATATATGTGTATGAATATGTGTCATGCTTGAAAAAAATAGTAATAATAATGATTCTAATCTACCTGTTGAAATTTAAGGCCACTATAGTTTAGTATTTGGAATGCAACAGTAGGAAGTCAAGAGATACCTAAAGTAATGGACAAGTTTAGCCTTGGAGTACAAAATGAAGCAGGGTAAAGGCTAACAGAGTTTTGCCAAGAGAATGTACTGGTCACAGCAAATATCCACTTCCAACAACACAAGAGATGACTCTACACATGGACATCACCACACAGTCAATATCAAAATCAGATTGATTATATTCTTTGTAGCTGAAGATGGAGAAGCTCTACACAGTCAGCAAAAACAAGACCGGGGGAGCTGACTGTGGCTCAGACATGAACTACTTATTGCAAAATTCAGACTGAAATGAAGAAAGTAGGGAAAACCATTAGGCCATTTAGGTATGAGCTAATGCAAATCCCTTACGATTATACAGTGGAAGTGACACATAGATTCAAGGGATTAGATCTGATAGACAGAGTGCCTGAAGAAATATGGACGGAGGTTCATGACATTGTACAGGAGGTGGTGGTCAAAACCCCAAGGAAAAGAAATGCAAAAAGGCAAAATAGTTGCCTGAGGAGCCCTTACAAACAGCTGAGAAAAGAAGAGAAGCGAAAGGCAAAGGAGAAAAGGAAAGATATATCCATGTGAATGCAGAGTTCCAAAGACTAGCAAGAAGAGATAAGAAAGCCTTCCTTCCTCAGTGATCAGTGCAAAGAAACAGAGGAAAACAACAGAGTGGGAAAGAATAGAGATCCCTTCAAGAAAATTAGAGATACCAAGGGAACACTTCATGCAAAGATGGGCACAATAAAGGACAGAAATGGTATGGACCTAACAGATGCAGAAGTTATTAAGAAGAGGTGGCAAGAATACACAGAAGAATTATACAAAAAAGATCTTCACAACCCAGATAACCATGAACTGGGATCATTTACCTAGAGCCAGATATCTTGGAAGGCAAGGTCAAGTGGGCCTTAGGAAGCATCATGACGAACAAAGCTAGTGGAGATGAATTCCAGCTGAGCTATTTCAAATCTTAAAAGATGACGCTGTTGAAGTGCTGCACTCAATATGCCAACAAATTTGGAAAACTCAGCAGTGGCCACGGGACTGGAAAAGGTCTGTTTTCATTTCAATCCCAAAAAAGGGCAATGCCAAAGAATGTTCAAACTACCTCACAATTGCACTCATTTCACATGCTAGCAAAGTAATGCTCAAAATTATCCAAGCTAGGCTTCAACAGTACATGAACTGAGAACTCCCAGATGTTCAAGCTGGATTTTGAAAAGGCAGAGGAACCAGACATCAAACTGCCAATATATGTTGGATCATAGAAAAAAACAAGAGAATTCCAGAAAAACATCTACTTCTGCTTTATTGACTATGCTAAAGCCTTTGACGGTGTGGATCATAATAACTGTGGAAAACTCTTCAAGAGATGGGAATACCAGACCACCTGACCTGCCTCCGGAGAAACCTGTATGTAGGTCAAGAAGCAATAGTTAGAACCAGACATGAAACAACAGACTGGTTCAAAATTGGGAAAGGAGTACATCAAGGCTGTATATTGTCACTCTGCTTATTTAACTTATATGTAGAGTATATCATGCGAAATGCTGGGCTGGATGAAGCACAAGCTGGAATCAAGATTGCTGGGAGAAATATCAATAACCTCAGATATGCAGATGACACCATCCTAATGGCAGAAAGTGAAGAAGAACTAAAGAGCCTCTTGATGAAGGTGAAAGAGGAGAGTGAAAAGGCTGGCTTAAAACTCAACATTCAAAAAATGAAGATCATGGCATCCAGTCCCATCACTTCATGGCAAATAGATGGGGAAACAATGAAAACAGTGAGAGACTTTATTTTCTTGGGCTTCAAAATTACTGCAGATGGTGACTACAGCCATAAAATTAAAAGACACTTGCTCCTTGGGAGAAAAGTTATGACAGACCTAGACAGAATATTAAAAAGCAGAGACATTACTTTGTCAACAAAGGTCTGTCTAGCCAAAGCTATAGTTTTTCCAGTAGCAAGGTACGGATGTGAGAGTTGGACCATAAAGAAAGCTGAGCACCAAAGAATTAATGCCATTGAACTGTGGTATTGGAGAAGACTCTTGAGACTGCAAGATCAAACCAGTCAATCCTAAAGGAATCAGTCCTGAATATTCATTGGAAGGACTGATGCTGAAGCTGAAGCTCCAACACTTTGGCCACCTTATGCAAAGAGCCAGTACATTAGAAAAGACCTTGATGTTGGGAAAGGTTGAAGGCAGGAGGAGAAGGGGACAATAGAGGACAAGATGGTTGGATGGCATCACCGACTCAATGGACTTGAGTTTGAGCAAGCTCTGGGAGATGGTGAAGGACGGACAAGCCTGGCATGCTGCAACCCATGGGATTGCAAAGAGTTGGACATGACTAAGTGACTGGACAAAAACAACATAGTTTAATATTTAAGCACCATTTCTACAGTGGAAGCAAACTTGACTTTAGTATTTATTCTAAGTTCTAACAGCATAGAACATAAAAGTTCAAAATATCCCATCTCTTGCTTTATAACCTTTAAAGAACTGAATAGATCATTTCTAGATTTTCAGCACTGCCTAGATAACATGTTTTTAAAAGTAATGAAATATTTTTTCCTAAACAAATAACAGAAATTTTCAGATAATTAGGTAGAAAAAAGCAAGAAAATGGATGTTGTTCATACATGTATGCTGTTGTTTAGTTGCTAAGTTCTTGTGACCCCATGGACTATAGCCCACCAGACTCCTCTGTCCATGGGATATCCCAGGTGGGAATACTGGAGTGGGTTGCCATTTCCTTATCCAGGGGATCTTCTCGACCCAGGGATCAAACTTGTGTCTCCTGCATTTCAGGTGGATTCTTTACTACCTAACCACCAGGGAAGCCCCTCATACATGTACACTTTTTAGCTTAACTAACTTTTTTCCCCCCTTAAGTTCCCATTAGGATAGGCAAAGCGTATCTCAGAAAGTGTAAGAAGAAGTCATTAAAAGCTTACTAGTATTAATAAAAATCAGTGTGGGGATGTTAAATAAATCAATATTTAATTTCTTAAAATTAAAAATATCAAAACTTAAATGTTTCCTTAATCTTTTATGTTCAACTTACACATCTTTTTATAAATTTGGTAAAAACATTTTTAGGGAAGCTTTTAGCACTCAGTTAAATTCAAGGTGGTCAATTTTAATATAAGAATGGCATTATTAAAGTATTGATTAAATCCTAACTCTCTCCACTTACAAAGAAGGGCACACTTTCCAAGGGTGGTGTTGGTTTTTAAGCATTTCTTAGTGGACACTGTAAGAACAAACTCCTTTCCCAGAGGAATATGGTAAGAGGGCCTGTTGGGCATAAACTTGTTTCCTCTCTTTCTCATAAAGGGCTTTAGATGGAACAGGACAGCACGCTATCATCCAACATCCTTTGATTCAGAGGTAATCCACTGCCTGTGACTTTCTGGATTTTGAGGCACACGGTTTCAAAGACATGTTTCTAGCTAAGGCATCCCTCCCAGTTCTCAGAGGCTGCGGGTATGTATTGAAAGAAGAAGGAGATGAGTCTGCAGTAAGTTTCCTGTAGAGTGAAAATCCACAATTACTGAAGATTTGGAAGAAATAATGAGAACGAAGGCATTCACACAACACATCCAAATCCAGAAAAAGGGGACTTTTAAATATATAGAGCCATAAAAGCAATATTAGGTGAGACTATATGTATTTTCTGAAAGTTAAACTGCGTACTCTACATAATTCCTATATAGACTTTTCACTAATTGATGTAATGATACTGACACTATAAATTATGGCTAAAACATCTAATACAAAAGTCCTTTTACTTGGTTTCTTGATGTCTGGGAGTCTTGGTGTCTGCTCCGTGCATGTCATAGTGAAAATGGTCACAACTGATAATAAGGTGGCCAATCAGATAATGCCAAATTTTGATCAACGTTTATCTGAGGAGAGATGAGAACTTTACCAAATTCTAAACTAGAATTAATAACAGAGAAGAGAACTTCTGAAGTAACTGTTTAGGTGCATCCATAGTTTCTTTTAGTCATGATTTTGACAGGTCAAATATTTTCTAAACTTTTCCTCTATTGGAAGGAAATGTTCTACTTACAGATGCACAAGACTATGAGAAAAAGGAGGTATGTGGCCAGTTCCCGTAAAACACTTTTAAGGTATTTCTCTCGGTCAGTGCTGCTTTCCTCCATGAGTCTTGTTCCCCAGAGACCTTTAAAATAATAATAAAAGATGTCATTTTATTTTTCAAAAATCTCATGAATGGTGAAAGAAAAAAACACATAAAAAATAGTATACTTTAAGGGAAGTTCTCCTGGTTTTTTTTTTTTTTTAGCATGCTCTAAAAACAACTGAGAAATGGTTTTAGTAGAAGTACCTTTAATTTGGGAATACATCAGTCTCCACTGTCTCACCCCCACAAGATGTGCAAAACATAAGGCAACAATCTGATCACTGTCTCAGCTCTCAACCTCATTAGAAAATCTCTTAGTAAAAAATTAGAAAGAGAAGAGGAAATTTGGGCAGCCTACAAGAGGAGGTTAAATAATTGTGCATACATATCAGCTCTTCCTATATGCAGGAGGAATTATTGTACTACTAAATTAATCATCCTCTTAAGTAACTACATTGTAAATGATACCTTTTAGGTCACCTCTGATAAAAAGAAGTCCTGGTTGGAGCATCACTTCATTGTGGAAACATCTATCAATATTCCAACACACTGGTGTAAAATCTCTGCTCTGTACCCATTTTGCCTTTTAAGAAATTCAACGCTGACTAATTACACTAAACATGCTTAGCCGAGCAGATTTTTAAAATTTCAATTAGCATATGACTTTTAAATTAAAAGCAACAACTCATCTGCCTTCTCTCTCTCTTTGGAGAATGAGTAAAATCAGCAACCATGCTCCATATTTTAGCAGATGGAAAAAGTGTTGGGCCGGCTGAGCAAAGATGACATAAGCCTTGGTGAGCTGGCTGGAGAGAGATCCCACAATTTTGGACGCGGCCAGCAGACAGACATGGTGGCCGTCCAAACCCCCGCTAGTGAACAGTGTGGTCAAGTCACATTACTGGTTACTTGGAAGAGCCTTAGCATTTTCCAAAAAAGACAAACCTCTCAATCCTTTCTGTTAGATTAACTGGGCTGTTAATGGCAAATTGCCTCACACTTGATTCCACAGACTTTAACCCCTTCCTCATGGAAACTCACGCAGCCACTGACGCCACAATCAAGCCACAGAGAACGGGGGGAAATGGTATATGGTCTTGCATTTGGAAGAAATGACTTCATCTCTAGTGTTTATGTACTTTTTAAGTCTTATAATCATACATTAGTTCTACTCCTAAATTGGGGTATTTTATTTCCTTTTCTTTCTCTCTCCCAAATTTCTTTTGGAAAAATCAGCATCTGCCTTCAAAGACACTGTGTTACGCGTCCTAGGTTTCACCACGCCGAAAGTGGAGCATAACTTATGACCAGGTTTGCTTCTGCCAAGATCTGGTAGTTGTCAGGGAATTACTCACTCAGAAGAAATGCAGCAACTAGAATGTTTGTTCGCTGAAACTCTATCATATTAAAGAATTATTACAAATTTAGATGACATGGAAAATTACAACTCAGAATAACACAGAGGCAGCCAAATATTAGGCTCAGTAGCCCTGGACACAACCACACCATTTCTTTGGGTGTATTTCTTTTGGAGGCCAGGCCTAAAATATACACATGAACGGAAATTGCTAGTCCCTTGACCGTCGGGAGAGATGGCTGCCTTGCTTCACTTGGTCAGTGACTTCACTCTTTTCCATGGTTTATAAACAATTATGCACTAAGGAAAAGTCATAGTTCTTAATATTTACAAATGGTTTTGCTTGACCTATAAATAGAAAAAACAAACTCCTATCAAATTTTCATTAAGCTAAATTTGCAGTGGTCGATGGTAATTTAATTCTAGCCCTTGAAGGAGACATTTCAAACAAAAAGAAACAAGCCCTTTTATTTATATTTTATAAAAATGTATTTCTAGGCATTTACTTTTTCTAAATTACTCTAGCTACCTCCTCAAATATGTATTGCTATAAAAATTTCATACAGTTTCCCCACTGGGTGTATATGTAGGGTCAGTCTTTAGATACAGGGACCCCCCTCACATTCTGATGGGTGAGAAATGGCTGCAACTACAAATGGAAAAAATAGTTGTCCTATAGCCAACTACTTCTCATGTTTAGCAGGAATGATACAATAGGAATGGTTAAGGGTAGAGTTCAAGTCCAAAATGGCAGCATTCTTCAAAAGTAACTCTTGTCTTTTTCCACCATTGTCCCAGCTGTGGAGGGAGTACCTCCAGGCACTCACGTTCTGTAGATAACGTGTCTCCATCTGTTAGGAGAATGTGATCTGAGAGGACATGGGACAATATGCAATTTCCTTCCTGTGTAAGCAGGTGCTTAGTCAATGCCAGAGCCCAAAGTCAGAGCCCATTACCTAAATAGTGTTCCTTATTAATATGCAGATGGGGGAATTCTGAGATGGATAATCCAAAACACCAAAAATGTCTCCAACATAACTGACTTTGATGGGGCTTCCCTGGTGGTCCAGTGGTTGGGACTTTGCCTTTCAATGCAGGGGATGTGGGTTCGATCCCTGGTCGGGGAGCTATGATCCCACCTGCCTTGCAGTTAAAAAACATAAAACAGAAGCAATATTGTAACAAATTCAATAAAAAGACTTAAAAAAAACAAAAGGTCTACAAAAAAATCTTAAAAAAAACCAAACAAAACTACAGGCTTCCAATGCAAGGGTCATGGATTCGATCCCTGGTTGGAGAACTAAGATCCCAAAGGCTGTGTGGCACAGCCAAAAAAAAAAGATTTTGAAAAAAATGCCATTTTGCAACTTTTTATCCAAACACTTCTAAGTGAAAGTTGCTCAGTCGTATCCAACTCTTTGCGACCCCATGGACCGTACAGTCCATGGAATTCTCCAGGTCAGAATACTGGAGTGGGTAGCCTTTCCCTTTTCTAGGGGATCTTCCCAACCCAGGGGTCAAACCCAGGCCTTCCGCATTGCAGGTGGATTCTTTACAAGCTGAGCCCTAAGGGAAGCCCAAGAATACTGGAGAGGGTAGCCTGTCCCTTCTCCAGAGGATCTTCCTGACCCAGGAATCGAACCAGGGTCTCCTGCATTGCAGGCGGATTCTTTATCAACTGAACTATCAGGAAGCCCAAATGCTTCTAAGCCCTTTTTATTTTGCAATTCATAAAACTTATCACAGAGAGAACAATATAATGAACTCTCATGTATCCCTCACCCAGCTTTAACAACTACCATCAACTCAACACCAACCTTGATTCTTCAAAACCCTCACCGACTCCGCAATTTTTTTTTGCTTCTTTGCATTTTTTTTTTTTTTGGTCATGTCACAAGGCATGTGGGCTCTTAGTTCCCCGACTAGGGATTGAACCCATGCCCCTTTCATTGGAAGCACTGAGCCTTAACCACTGGGCTGCCAAGGAAGTCCTCCTCAATTATTTTGAAACTGGCTGCAGTGATCATATCATCTCATCTTGTTAACAGAATATCTCAGTTCTATGGCAAAAAGATTCAGTGTGGACCTTTTGCCTCCTCACATTAACCCTGCCTCATCTGAAATGCATTAACCCCTCAGGACTCCTTGATCATGACAAGGTGTAGTGGGGGGTCTGGAGTCTGAGCTGTGTTTAAATGAAGCATCAGCCCTTAGGAGCTATGAGACCTTACCTCAAACCATGAGCCTTCACTTCCTCATTTGGAAACGGGATAAGAGTACTTCTCTGTGAGGTTGCTCTGGGAATAAGAAATTTTATATATGTACAGCATTTAGAGTGGTTGGAAGAGGCCCATTTGTGGCTTCAGAAATAGGTTCAAATTTGTGAGACACCATACTTCTGATGCTAAGTTGGTGTGAAGACCCAAATCCATACAGACTTTGAAGTCACTGTGAATACCCCAACTGAATTCTCATTGGATTCATGTCATAAAAGAATCCTGTTTTTGTGCTTGGACACATGTAGACATTGCTTAGAAAGATGAATACAATCCTTCCTAATAGTCATTTAAATTGCTTGGACACCTTCAGAAAGGGAAGTGTCTTTTTATTATTGGTCCATTTTCTATAGAACAGTCAGTGCTACTTTAAATGATACTGACTTTTGAGTCTCAAATTCTTAGGCAGCCCCCTCCTGAAGTGAAGACAGGAATGTGTCACAGATTACATGCATATTCCACAGACAACTCACACGCACATGCCCCAAACTGAGATTTCTCTCTTTTTTCCTTTGTCTAGAAAACTGTTTTCCCTGTGGCTAAATAGGTGGGTTAACGGTACCAAGTCAGAAACATGGGTTTCTTTCTACAATAGACCCTTTTCAGAACCCTCACATGGGGCTAGTCCACAATTCTGATGGTTTCTGCCTCTCTTTAATCTAGCTTTCTTCCATCCCAGCTCACAATCCTTGGCTGCAGCCTTTGTCACTTTTTCCTAACCTGTTCTCCATCTCACCCCATTCTCTACATCCTTGCTAGAATCATCTTCAGATTGGCACGTGACTGTATCAGCCCCCTGCTTGAAGCCCTCACTGTCTCTGTCTATAGGAAAAAGTATTAATACCAATGAGGTACCAGCCATCTTGGTCTTACTTCTGCTATTCTTCCCTCCCACAACCTCCCCCACTGAATTCTTCAAAATGTAACTCAAGTTTTACTTCTAACCTCCCCAGATAGAACTGGTCCTCTCTTCTTTAGGTACCTGCCATATCTGGCACCTGGCACTGCAATTATTTACTTATACCTATGATCCCCCTACTAAACTCTAAACTCCTTGCGAGTTGGGATCTTATATTATTCATCTCTGTATCCCTAGTACCTACCACAAAGGAGATGCTCCATAAATGTTTGTTGCCTGCCAAATTCTGTTACTAGCAGAGTCTTATCATACCCCACAGAGGAACAGCCCTCCCTCAAACAAAATCCCCTCACAAGGAAAATACAAAGTCTCATTTGTTCACAATTATAGTGCAAATAAAAAGGGAAAAAGGAAGAAATTATGGAGTGAGGGTTGGATTAAAAATACAGGGAAAGTCGTAATAGCCAAAAGGTAGAAACAACCCAAATGTTCATCAACTGATGAATGGATAAACAAAATGTGTTATATACATACAAGAGGATACTATTCAGTTAGCAAAACAAATGAAGTTCAGATACATGCTACAACATTGGTAAACGTGAAAAACATGCTAAGTGAAATAAGCCAGATGTGAAAGGACAAATACTGCATGATTCCACTAATATGAGGTACCTAGAACAGGAAAATTCATCAAGACAGAGAGGCTGCAGGGCAGGGAAGAGGAGGGGATCTGGGAGTTAGTATTTAATGGGCAGACTTGTTTGGTATGATGAGAAAGTTTTGGACATGGACAGTGATGACATATGTCTGAAACAGTAAACAGAAAACGACTTTAATAAATTGATACATCCATAAAACACATTTGACTTTGGAAATCCAGAAAATCTGATAACTAGAGTCTCAAATTTTATCTCTGCATTAAAAAGTGTTTGCTAAGAAAAAAGTAAACAAGACCATTGGGTTGGAGATGTTTTTAAGCTTGGAGCAGTCTTTCAATCTTTTACCCTTCTTTTTTTGCCTCTGGTCCAGGTCTTCATCTCCCCTTCACTGGCTGCCCCCTACCTGGTCCTCCTGCCTCCCTATCTCCCTCTGTAAGCTCTCTTGCACAGCACAAGGCCTGATTCATATTCCCTTTCGGCATGTTCTGCTCCTGCTCAAAAACTTTCAACTGCTTCCTAATATTTAGGGATAATTTCTTAATTCCTTGGTTAGACACAATGCTTTCTATAATCAGGCCTCAAACTTCTTTGCCATCTTACTCCTGCTAAGAGAATAGATCTATTCAGTGTCCAAGGAGAAATGACCATTTGTTTTCCAACTCAGATTCGTGTCGTTAAACAACATGCTGAAGCTAGAAGGAACCTTGAAGATTAGGTTCAACTCTTCCATTTTATAAATGACAAACAAAGGCTAGGAAGTCTGATGTGAGACCTCCAGGGAAGCGCCTGAAAACACCAAACTTGAGTTTGGCTCCTATCTTTAGAAATTCCAAGTCACTCTCTCTTCTGACCCTGGGCACTACTTATATAATGCACTAAAGATTTCTGTCATTATATCCCAAGATGGGGGGTTTGATCCCTGATAGCTCAGTGGTAAAGAATCTGCCTGCCAATGCAAGAGACTCAGGTTTGATCCCTGGGTCGGGAAGATCCCCTGGAGAAGGAAATGACAACCCACTCTTGTATTCTTGCCTGGGAAAACCCATGGACAGAGGAGCCTGGCAGGCTAGTCCATGGGGTCACAAGAGTCAGACATGACTTAGCAACTAAACAACAATAACAATATCCCATGAGGGAAAAAAATATCACAATTCATTCACGGTTACTCATTTCACATTTCTGGGTTTCTGTCCATATGTAAATGGTGATGTGGTATTTTAGGTCTTTCTTTTTTTTTGGTGGCAACTAACAGTCTATTTTCACAGTAGGTGCTACTAATTATCAAACAAAGGTTATATAATAAGTGACAAGGATATCAATCATATTTCTTCACAAAGTAATAAAATTTATTTCTAAAATTTTCTATAAAAAAGATTCTCATGATTCTACTCTCCTAATTAATTAGGTTAGGAGATCTTACCAACCATTAATAAGGTTGGACCAGAAGTTTTAGTATTACTTTATTCACTGTAAATTTTCTGAAACTTTTCTTTAAAAGAAATAAACTTACATATGCACTCACATATTTCACTTAATTTTATTCCATTATTGAGCTTTTTCAGACAATACGAAATGTGTTATTAAATACTTAAGCTGAGTTAAAAGGATCATGACTTTCCATTACTTATTAACTTATAAGAAACCTCTCATTTCAGTGAATATTTTAAAAAGCACAATTAATACAAAGTAGAATAATATAAACTTTGAATACAATTTGGAACCTTAAAAAAAAAAAGTATTAATGAGTTTTTTTACTAATCTTCTCACACAGGTGAATAAAAAGGATCTTTTGACCCCCACCATGCTCTGAATCAATTAAACTAGCATAATCACTATGTAAGAGCACCAAAATGTACACTTTTAGAATCCATGATTTAATCTCTACTTATGAAGCACTCATGACATGGCAGACTTGCTACATATTTTACTCTCATCTCTTGTAATTCTCCCATGTCAAGAGCTAAGTATTATGATTATCTCTTTTTTAAAACAAAATTCAAAAATTGGAGATCAGAGCGGTTAAGGAGTTTGCTAGAGGTCATTCAGTCAAGGTGTGGTAGAACTGGGGTTCGGCTATAAGCCTGACTTGGTGTTAATCATGTTGCTGTGAAAATACCTGAATAGTTTTTTGTGCAAGATTTTCAAAACTGACAGGAAGGGAAGGGAGAATTTCAAAAGACTGAGAATGGAAAAACTCTTAAAAGCAGAGATTAAAATCATTTGGATGGTAAGAGCAAATGCAACTCTTTTCCAAGGATGCCTCTGACAAAACTTTGCAAAAACAGGATTCCATCTGCTCCTGGAAAATTTGTGTCCTCTTAAAAGGCACTGGCAATTTTTGAAAATTCCTTTCCTGCCTTTTGGAGAGCTGGGTGCACCGAACTCTGACATATTTCCACACAGCTGGTATCTGATGACTTCACTGTTTCATTGGAATGTCAAAGAACACTAATTTAGTTATTTTAAAACATACTTTCAAGTTTTTCAAACAATGTTAACATTTACTTTGCAACTGTTTAGGGGGAAAAAATGCCTAGAATTAGAAATGGCCAAATAACTGCTTTCCTAAGCATTTTACTCTATTCGTAGTGTTCTCAACAGCTCCCTCTCCCCTAAACAACCACAGACATCACCAAAACAACATCAGTGACTACCCAACGACACTCCTCCCACAACTGGGACACTGTGTTGCTTACCCTTTCCAGAACGGGATAAGGGGCAACAGGGCATCCAGGCCAGTGGAAGGCCATGGGTGCTAGCACAGAATTTTCGTTTTTATTTAGTGAAATTAGCAAATATACAGTTGCAACCACCATTAGCTGTCTTAGAATATTTTCCCCCCACAAGATAAAAAAAAAACTTCAGATGTACCCACTTCACTCTAATACGACTTTCACTTATCTCCAAAGGCAAACATAAGTTGACAGATTTTCTTTTAGAAGGAGGTATCCAATAAATTTGCACCAGCAAGGGCGCCGTGGAATTCCGCGCTAGGTACCGGAAATAGAGCAGAATTAGCAGAGGTGGGGAAGACGCTTCCAAGGGAGGCGGGGACGCAAAGGGGATCCGAGCCGGAGCCCGGGAGAGCTGCCCTCAGCGGGGATGGCTCCGACAGCGCCCGCAGTTCTGGTTTGTGCATCAGCCGCTGAGGGTCGCGCCCTTACCTCGCAGTCCGCGAACGAGTCTCTCGGCCCAGGCCACTCGGGGATGCTGCCCGTCCAGGGGGAGGTGGCGATGCAGTGGGTCCCCGCCGCCGGCCGGGCTGGGACTCGGCGGGCCCTGGTCCTCTCGCTGACGCCGCCTCCCGCTCGGATGGCCCGCACCGTGGTAGACCCCTAGCCCCCGGCCCCGGGCGCCCGCGGAGCTCACGGCCGAGGAGGAGGCCGACCGCCTGCTGCCGGGGCGCCACTCTACGTCCATCTCCACCACCATTCCCCCTTCTTCTCCCTCCACCTCCTCTTCCTCCTCTTCCTCCTCGGCCTCGAAGCCCGGGTTGTCGCGGCTCCACGCCTGCCGCGAGCACGACGAGAGCGGAGGAGAGGGGGAGGCCGAGGCTCCGGCCGGGGGGTCCCGCGCGGCCGCCTGCCGGATACGCTCCATCTCGATCTCCAGGCCCCTCTGCTCGCGGAGGCCGCTCGGGGCAGTCGCGCCGCCCGCCATCAGCCGCCCGGGGCCCGGCGCTCGAGGGGCCGGCGACCGCTTTGCGTCCCCGGGCTGCTGCGGCTGCACGCGGCTCGAGTTCACCATCACCGTCACTGGTGCCCGGGGCGCCCTCGCCGCGCGCCGTGCTCGGCGCCGCCTGCCGCAGGAGCCATGTTCCTTTCTTCCCCGGGCCCGCCGCCTCCTGCTCCCCGCCCCCGACCTCCCCGCAGTCCCGCGTTCCTCTCCCGCCCCCTCGGCCCGCCTCCCCTAGCCTCGCCTTGCCTCGCCTCGCCCAGCGGCCGCGGCGCGCTGCAGGGGGAGGCGCGAGGAAGCCGCCCCCGCAGCCGGCAAGCTCGGGGAGCGGCGTCCGGGCCGGAGTTCTAAGTGCAGCCGGAGCCCGGGCGCGGGCGCCCACATTCCATTCGGATGGAAGGGCGCGGGCGGGGTGGGAGTCGCGGACCCGCCCGCTCGCCTGCCCGCGGGGAAAGGGCTTCAGGAGCTGTCACTGCCTGCGTGACTTGAGATAATGCTTGGGTCCCGTTTCCCGCCAGCCACTTCTACCTCGATTGACCAGAGTGCGGGGAGAGAGGTAAACCAGCTTATGGGATAGTGAGAAAAAAAGAGATCCAGCCTGAACTGATGTCTGCAGCAGGGGCAAAATCTTTCCTTCATCTGAAAACTATCAATACCGACAAACTTCTAGCGCTGACTTCCTTGGCCTTTGGAGGGCGGCCCTCCTTGCCCCGATTCTGCTGCTTTTTGGATGGTCTCTTTGGTTGGCTTCTCTCTCCACACATTGTGGGGATCCCAAGGATATGGTCTTGGGGCTCCTGAATGGCTGGTGCTCCGTGTGAGGTCCGCCGACCCCTTCCCACCACCCCACCACCCGTGACTGGTGGAATCCTGCACATCCAGCTCGACGCTCTGCAGTTGTCTCAAACTTCATTCATCCCAAACGACATTTATTATCTTTTCACCTCTTTAAGCCTGCTTCACCTTCTGTATCCCCGGTTGAGATCTGAGTCATCCCTCAACTCCCCAAACTACACTTCTTCATGTTATCCTCATCTACCTACTCTTCTCCTACACTTCATTTTCCCCAAACTGTCTCACAAATATCTCTCTGATAGGACCTCTGATACTCATTCCCATTGTCAATGAGTTTTGTCCAGGGCCCTTAGAGCTTGTTTTATTCCTCATTGGAACAATGAATCTGCCAACTCCACCTTCCTTCTCCACTTCCTGATAGCCACTGTTTCCAAATCGTATTCTGGAACCAAACCTATTCATGTCAGATTGATTCTTAGACCTCTGTGGAGGCTTCTGACAGCTTAAAGGATAGCATTTAATTTCTGCAGTTTGACTTAGTAAATTTTCACGATCTGCTCGTATATTTTTTGCTAGGGTTGTCATAACAAAGTACCACAGACTGGGTGTCTCAAACAGCAGACATTTATTTTCTCACAATTCTAGAGGCTGGAAGTCTCAGATCAGGGTGTTGACAAGGTTGGTTTCTTCTGAGGCCTCTCTCCTTGGCTTGTAGGTGGCTATCTTCTCCCTGCATCTTCACATGCCCTTACCTCTGTGTGCATCTCTGTCCTAATTTCCTCTTCTTATGAGGATACCAGTCAGATTCCTGGATGAGGGCCCATTCTTATGATCTCATTTTTTACTTAATTACCTTTTCAAAAGACCCAGTTTCCAATACAGTCCCATTCTGAGGTGCTCTGGTGGGGGAGGGGAGGGTGTTTGACTTCAACATAGGAATTTCTGAGGGGGACGCAATTCAGCCCATTAAAGTTCCCAATCTGCTCTTCTAGCATGGTTTCCCATCCCATACAGCCACCTGTGCAGCACCTTTTGCTGCCCTCATCAAATGCTACTTGTATTTAGGTAATCACAGCCATTTTATCATCTAATTCTGCAGTTTATCTGCAGGTATCTGTATCCCTCACTTAACTATGATGTTCTCAAGGGCAGGGCTGGTGGATGTGAATCACTGGCCTGACTCATGCCACCTATCAATTCCTTTAGAAGACATTTCTTGCTGAATTAGGAGCTACCATGTAAAGCAGAGTATGACACAGCCCCTGCCCTCAAGAAAAGTGTGTTAGTCACTTAATTATGTCTGACTCTTTGTGACCCCATGGACTGTAGCCCACCAGGATCCTCTGTCCATGGAATTATTCAGGCAAGAATACTGGAGTGGGTAGCCATTACCTTCTCCAGGGGATCTTTCCTGACCTAGGCATTGAACCTGGGTCTCCTGCATTGCAGGCAGATTCTTCACCATCTGAGCCACGTCAAGAGAAGATAGATAAATAAACCAGAAATAATTGTCTTGGGTAAGGGTTGTGATGCCTGTCATCTGAGGAGCTTCTAAAGATGTCAGTGCCCCCAGCAGAGCATTATCAGATCAAGTAGTCAAAGAAATCCCAACAGACACCTGGCCAGAGAAGAGCTAGGCCTGAAAAAAGAGTGCAGCATCTCAACCAAAGGGTTCTACTGTAGAATAGGTCTTGTTGTTGAACCGCTAAATCATGTCCGAATAGGTCTAGTCTAGTATTTTTTAAAATATGATTATCAACATTGGTGTGATGCTTTGTTAAAAATACAGATTCTACGTCCCCACTGCAACCTTATTGATTCAGAAGCTCCAGAATTTCAGGCCTAAAATTCTGTATCTTCTTGAAGAATTCTGGAGCACCTCACATTTGAGAAGTCCCAATATGTTCCAAATGGATAGGGTTTCATGAAACATTTCCCCGGTATTTCTAGTGCTTTGTTATCACCAGTGGTATCATTATCTGAAATCCAGGTCTAGAAGAAACCTTCTTAAATGGTCCTGAAGTCTGACTAACTCTTTGTGCCTACAGTGTGCTAATTATGAACCCTGCTTCAGTTCCTGCTCTGCTGCATCCTAGCTGTGACCTTGGGCATGTGGCTTAACCTTATTGTGTCTGTGAATATGGAAATAATAATAATAATAATAATAATAATAATAGTATTCACCTCATAGGGTTGTTGCGAAGATTAGGTGAATTTATACAGGTAAGGGCATATGGAACACCGCCTGGCACACAGTAAATGCTCAAGTGTAAGCATTGTGCACTCTTATAGCTTATTCATGATACATATTTTCATCTGTGATAATTGCATATTTGGAAATCTTTGTCCTAACCAGACAGTGAACTTCTTGAGGATGGCCACTCCATGACCAGGACAGAGGATTCCATAACAAATACTAAGTGAGCACCTGCTAGGTGCCAGGCACAACACCAGGAGAGAGTGCAAGCAATGACACCAGTGAAAAGCCCCACCCTTAAAGAGCTTGTATTCCCTGCAGATTGGTTGGGGGAATGAATGAATCTAGTCAGATACAATCATTTAAACCACACAGCTAGACTGCTGACTCTGACAGGGAGTTCCTAATTCTCATGTAGATCTCTTTTTAACTTTTGCAGACCACCTTTTCTCCTCTGGGCTCCAAGGGCTCTTGGAATAGCTTATGCCCACGTGAAGCTATCATATTCCCAGCTCAAAATGCTGTTTTCAGTTTTGTGATCTTTTTTCCCCAAGGATATTTTGGTTTTCCAGAGTTCAAGGTTTAGAAGACAGTAAGTTTCTCCCTATTCATTTTTTTGTTTGTTCTTCCTGTTAATATTTTATGCTAGCAGGCCTAGAGTCCAGAGACATAAGGAAGAGAATATTTGTGGGTTCAAATTCTGTGCGTTAACTATACCTAGTAAGTAACATTATTATTTTAGTTAGAATATACGAAACAAAATATTATTTGGGCAGATCCTTCAGGGAGCTATAATCTCATTAGAGAGATATACACACCGAGTCTAAATAACAATAGACAAGAGAATATAATTTAGTATCAGGTCAGTAGTGAAGATTTTCAACATGGGAGGAATGAGAGGAGAAACTACTCAGGCTCTCATGGGAGGGACAGGTAGGCAAGCTGAATCATGGGAAGCCTTAGACACATGATAAGGAGTACAGACTTCTGTAATAAATAATAATAACATACACCCCCTTTTACAGTGTCAGTTATTTAAAACATAATCTGAAATATTCTAAGATGATACCCCTGTCCTCTAAAGAATGTAGATGGATTGAAAATGTGTCCACACATACATGATTCAAACTTAGATAGGTGTTTACTTGAAACTTGAAACACAAGTCATTGAAAAAAATGTGATTATTTAAAATGTACAGCAATATTTGTGTAATGTAACTTGGATAGTATTTGATCCATAGCATCTTTAAATCTTACATTCCAGGAATTTCAGTACTAATTTCTATCTTAGTCTTTATAAACCCTTCCCCAGCTGTCGAATACGTTTCCTGCTCAAATATTTATTCATTCTTTCCAGCTTACCAATATTCTCTTTCTGCTTTTACCTTGACATGTTTTGCCCCTTCAGAGCTCCCTAGCTTTTGCTCAAGCAGGCCTTGAGGTTGTAAATTTCTTTTCTCACAGAATTTCTTCCTTTAGTACCCACTGTAAAACTCTGTTTTTCTAAGAAGTTATCCCTTATTAAATTAAATGAGATGCACAACTCATATTTTTCTTCATCTGGTTGCTATCTTCTATTGCCATTTTACAAATTTCAGGCATCTATAGGACCTAAAACACTGTGTGGGATAGATAATATAGCCTGAGTGCAGTTTAATTTTATTTCATCTGTGTGGTTGATTCTTCTGGGGACACACTTATAAAACCTCACCTATTAATGTTAGTGCCACTGAGGACACTCAGAAGCCATTTGAAAGGCAACTTTCAAAATAGTCTAGCTTAATTTAATGCTTAGTAGTCTCCACACCTCTGACTTCAGTACTATTAGAATTGCTTGTTTGTTTCCTGTTTTGCTTTAATTTTCCAGTACGAACCAATGAAGCAGATGCAAGCCAAAGTACCATAGGTCCCACAGATTCCACCTTCAGAAGGAAATCCAAAAGGAGTCTCTGACATGTGTGGGGTTGCTTAGCAACTCACCCAAACAAACATATTTCCCTCTCAATTTTTTTCTCAGTCCTTATTTATTCAAGAACATTTTAAAATAAGTTTTTATCACTTGACATCGGAAATCATTAGAAGAAAATTTGGTGTTTGGGGCTTTATAAGAACTTCCAAGCATACTAAAATGTTTACTTTATTTAATTTCTCACTTTACTGCTCTGTTAATGCAAGGCTGGGATTTGTGGTATTCTTCTTCATGTCTGGAGTTTGGTTTGGATATGTCCCTGCCTCTGTAGGGGATTACCATGGAACCATTGTTGGTTGGCACTGTGATTTTGATGATCTAATCTCTCCCTCTATTTCTGACTTTGAATAATAAGATTAAATATCAACCTTACAGATTACTGCAGAGTTTTTGTTGAAGACATAATGAGGGAATGTTAATAAATTCATCAAACACAGACTAGTCGTAAGGCACCATGTGGAATTCTGGGGAGGCAAAGATAAGATATGATTCCTGCCTTCAAGGGGATCAAGTCTTCTCAGTCAAGGATGCCATTTATACCTGACACTAATATAATATTGTAAATCAACAATACCTCAATAAAAAGACAAACATTAAAAAATTGTTATTTTATTTTTAATTAGAGGATAATTACAAAATTGTGATGGTTTCTGCCATACATCATCATGAATCAGCCATAGGTATACATAAGTCCCCTCCCTCCTGAACCTCCCTCCTACCTCTCTCCCCCCCAAAACAAACATCTTTACATCATTCCCAAGCCCTCTTCTAACCTGGTAAAGACTTAAGAATCTAGAGTCAGGCATCATCTCCTTTTGGAAATTTCTTTAGCCACAATCCTGGCCTTGCTGTTTGAATTTACTTGTCCCTCTACCTTGCAAACCTGTATCACAACACTTACCACCTTATATTGAAACTCTCTGTTAACCCAGTAGTTTTTCTGAGTAGTAATGTAACCCCTGGGGAACAGAGATCCTGGCTCATTTGTAGTTTAGCAGCCCAACAGCCAGTTTCCTTTCTTATTATAGCAGTAATCAGATTTCCCTGGGGAGCCACCCTCTCTCCCATTCTGAGTCCACGAGCTCCTCAGATGTGGCTGACACCATCACTAAGCTCCCAAGTGGTGGGTGTGGGTCTCAGGCTTGGCCAACCAGACTATATCATCCCCTTGACACCTGTGAATGGTATTTAAGAACAGGCATGGGAGATGGTTCTGTCCAATGGAAATCAGGACATCATAATTTTTTTCCGAGCTCTTGGAAAAGAAAAGCTTTCCTTCCCACTAGATTTGGAGTTGTAAGGATGTAAGTCTAGACTAGTTGGCAGCCAAAATGTTTATGCCAGGGGAAAAATAGAAGCCAACAATATATATACATAAAAATATGTATAATGTGAAGACTGGAAGAATACCAAAATTGAACTGGTGATAATGTTTGGGTGGCCATGCTATTCAAGAACTTTGTAAAATGCATTTTTATAATTTACTATATTCCAGTTTTGTCAGATGCAGATATATATATATATATGACTTTATCTACAGTCAAAAGAATTTTGAATAATATAGGATCAATAATAGAGCTCTTTGGAATATTATGTGAAGCTTTTCTCTTTACCAGTTTAAA
The DNA here is from genome assembly GCF_054371585.1 of Giraffa tippelskirchi. Lineage (NCBI taxonomy): Eukaryota > Metazoa > Chordata > Mammalia > Artiodactyla > Giraffidae > Giraffa > Giraffa tippelskirchi. The sequence goes on along the minus strand of NC_137275.1, from coordinate 74,143,685 downwards.
CTTCTTCACTATTACAATTTGGGTGTAGTTGTTCAAAAATTTTGAATACAGCTCTGTTTTCACTAGTTTGATTTCCAAAAGGATGTCAGAATTTTTTCCAGAGCCTTTTGATGCCAACATGGATGATGTTTACAGCTTTCCCAGATTTATCAGACTTGCCAGAATATATGCTTTATATCCATCTAGCATAATTTTATATATCATTAGAGTGCGAAAGAAGTTGTCCTTGCCTACAACACTTGTAATTAGCTTGCAAGGACAAGCTATACACAGATAAAGCAATTATTCAGTGAGTGCTATATGGAAGGTTTTTGCTGTTATTGATGTTGTTTTTATTCTGGTTGCTATTTAAGCGTCTGGAGTCTAGCTCCTAGGGATTCTGATTGGTTGTGTGTTGGGTGGGTCCTAGGAGATGGAGAATTACCAGGTTCTCATGACATCTTTTGAGCCCCTGAAACCAGCACTGAAATTAGATCTATTCCTGGGCTTTAATAACCAATACTTTCTTTTTCGATTATTTTTAGTTGTAGAGTTTCTGTTCCTTGTACTTGAAATAGTACTAGTTAATAGATTTGAATAGAAGTAGATCATACAGACTGGTAAGAGTTGTGGTAATGATATACATAAGATGCTATATGAACAATTGATAATCTGAGCAAAGTCGGCTAAGTAGGGCATACAGGATGGCTAGTAGGCTAGGCCACTCTGCAAGGGTTAAGTGGTTAGAGATTTGAACGAATGCTGAACCCTACTTTTCTTTTTTAATATCTTTGAAATCTTTGCTGTAACTTCCAAAGGGCCTTTTAAAAATATCTTTCATTCTTACAGTATTTTTAATAGCATCGCTTCATAATTTTGTTAAAGTCCAGTTTATGACTTTTTTCTATGGATTGTGAAACTTTGATATTATATTTAAAAAATCTTTGCTTCACTTAAGGCCATGAACATTTTCTCCTATATTTTCAACTAGAAGTTTTATAATTTCATGTTTTACATTTCAGCATACGATCCATTTTGAGATAATTTTTGTATATGATGTAAGGTATGGAGGGTGGGTTTGTTTCTGTTTTTTGCATATGGATATCCAGTTGTTCCAGCACTGTTAGCAAAAAGACTATCCTTTCTCTATTAAATCACCTTTGCACCATTACTGAAAATCAGTGGGCTACATATGCGTGAGTTTATTTCTAGGTGATCTGTTCTGTTCCTTTGACTCAGTTGTTTAACCTTTCCTAATTCCTTCCTGGTTTGGTTATGGTAGCTACCCTCGCATTCTCCCTCACTGGCTATATAAGATCTTTTAAAGTTGTAAATTTTAATAGTTTAATTTTACTGAATGACACTCTCAGTCCCTACTTTGGTCTAACCCATAAAGGGCTGCTGCTCATCAGTTTATCACAGAGCATTAGTGATCTATGTTGGGTTTCTGTCTAAATGATATTTTAAAATTATTTATAAATTCTTGATGTCAATCACCTTTTTTAATGAAGCAAGCAATTATTTTTTAATTCATCAATTTTTCAGTAAGCTTTGACTAGCAAATGTATACTCTCCACAAACAAACACTTTTTAAAATGAATAGTAACTTTTATGTAGCCAGTCTATAAGCTTTCATTTTTTCCTTAAATAATAAATATAATATCTATTTTTTATATTTAGATATGCTCAGTACTCATTGCCAGTACTTTTAAAACATGAGTTACCCCTTTTTGGGTTACTTCTCTTAGTATTTAGTCCTTTAGGGATAGATTTTTTATTAAGTAGTTTCTTTTCTTTCTTTCTTTTTTTGTTTTTAAAAGAACTCATTAATGCTTCTTTGTTCCCAGAATCTGTACAAAATTGAGACTGCTTTTCTGTTGCCATAAACATAAAACAAATGGGCTGGGCACAATATTTTTGGCTCAATCTTTTTTTTTCTTGTTTTCAGGATTCTGGAAACATTCCTCCACCTTCCTCTGTCATTAAATGTTGCTATGGAGAAGTAGGAGGTCCGATTAAACCCACATTTTTCTGTTTCAACTCAACTTTCATACGAGTTGATTTTTCTGTCCAAAAGTTACCTGCTTAGTGAGTTTTTAAAATAATTCTGCTCCAAGAATATATATATGGGTTGATCATTCTGCATAATTGTTTTTCTGGAAAATACCGTACAATTTAATCAGTAAATCAAGATTTTCATGTAATTTAGAAAGGCTTTCTACTTTTATACTTTTGAAATATTCTGTTTCATTTCTTTTGTTCCATTAATCCAGGAATACCAGTTATGCATATGTTGAAACTATTATTTAATTTACATATTATCCTCTTTCCAATGGTTTCTCCTTTTGTCATTTTCTGGTTTTGTTTTCAATAGGATTCTTACATGTCCTGTTCCTCATTTTACTCTACCTTTCACATTTTTGTAGTTTTAAATGTTACTTAGCGATTTATTTTAAATCTTTAATTCTCTTCATGAATTATGCCAGCTCACTTTTCATTTCTTCATGGCCATATATTTTATTTGATCTTTTTTATTTCTTTTTAAGTTAATATTATTTTTAAAGGATTCTTGTTCCTGGACCTCATGGAGCAACAGAAGCATATTTACCCACTTCCCTTAAATAAGTAAATAACCAATTAAAACTTATGAAAAATGGTTTCAAACACTGGACAATAGACAGTGATGAACAGTAATCCTTGAAAGAAGAAAAACAAACAACATGAGTCCTACAGTTTCCCCAGTAATTCCCTAAAGCATGATCCTAGGCTACAGTACAGTCTTCCTTAGTTGAAAAGGCAGAGTAAGTTGAGAATCTGGGGAAGCCAAGGTTTATGGAAGTCACAGACAGAGTACCAGAGAGGAGGGAGCTGCACAAAGAGCTCCGGAGATGTCCAAGGTGTTGCCTTTGAGTCTTCAAAGCATTTGAAGAATCTGCCTGAGGAAAAAGGAAGAATTACCAGGATTTCCCTGGTGGTCCAGTGGTTAAGACTCCATGCTTACAATGCAGGGGATGCAGGTTTGATCCCTGGTCAGGGAACTAATATGCTACGTGGCCAAAAATATAAATTTAAAAATAAATAAAAATTTTGGGCTTCCCTTGTAGCTCAGTTGGTAGAGAATCTACCTACAATGCAGGAGACCAGGGTTTGATTCCTGGGTTGGGAAGATCCCCTGGAGAAGGACATGGCAACCCACTCCAATATTCTTGCCTGGAGAATCCGATGGACTGTAGCCTGCCAGGCTCCTCTATCCATGGAGTCACAAGAGTTGGACACAACTTAGTGACTAGACCACCAGCAGATAGAAAAATTCTCAGTGCTTTCATGGAATGGGGAAGTTTTTAAATTCTTCAAACGTCCAGAGTAGAGAAACTTGGTAATACGTGGGTGTTGAGTAGAAGCCTCACAGGGGTCATGCCTCAGTAATGGGGCTGGATTCATCGTTGTTCAGTCGCTCAGTCCTGTCTGACTCTTTGCAACCCTATGGACAGCAGCACACCAGTCTTTCCTGTCTTTCACCATCTCCCAGAACTTGCCCAAACTCATTAACGTACAAACTCATTAGCCTAGAATAAAAACTAGATTAGCCTATAGTAAAAGCTGATCTGTTCTATATAGCATCTAGTCAAAATATGTACTAGTCAACATCTAGTCTGTTGAGTTTGTCATCTGTTTTCTGAGTGAATCTAAGTGATACATTAAATTTTTTTTACTACTATTATGTTCTTTCCCTGTATTTAACAACTTTGTATTATTTAAGTCAGTGTAGTTTCACACAAAGTTGAGAAGAAAATACAGAGTTCCCATCTAACCCTTGCCTCCACATTTGCCTAGCTTTCCCAATTATAAACATACTGATCAGAATGATGCATGAATTAACAATTAATGAACGTATATTGGCACAATATTATCACTAGAAATCTAGAGTTTATATTAGGGTTCACTTTTGGTGTTGTACATTCTATGGTTTTGGGCAACTGTATAATAACATATGGACTTCCCTGGTAGCTCAGCTGGTAAAGAATCCACCTGCAATGCAGGAGACCTTGGTTCAATTCCTGGGTCAGGAAGACCCCCTGGAGAAGGGACAGGTTCTCATTCCAGTGTTCTTGGGCTTCCCTGTTGTCTCAGACAGTAAAGAATCCGCTTGCAATAAAGGAGACCTGGGTTCAATTCCTGGGTTGGGAAGATCCCCTGGAGAGGGCATGGCAACCCACTCCAGTGTTCTTGCCTGGAGAATCCCCACGGACAGAGGAGCCTGGTGGGCTACAGTCCATGGGGTCGCAAAGAGTCAGACACGATTTGGCAACTAAGCACAGCATAGCCCAGCACATAATGACATATATTATATCCCTTATTTTAGCATATATGGAATAGTTTCTCTGCTGTAAAAATCTTCGGAGCGGTACCTGTTCATCCTTTTTTACTGATCTTTTTACTGTGTCCATAGTTTTATCTTTTTAAGAATGTCATCTAGTTGAGTCATAAACTTTTCAGATTGACTTCTTCCACTTAGTACTATGCATTAAATTTTTCTCCATGTCTTTTAATGGCTTTAATAGCACATTCCTTTTCAGTGCTGAAAAAGTACAGTTTATTTAGCCATTCACTTACTGATTGATATTTTGGTTGTTTCCAAGTTTTGGCAGTTATGAATAAAGTTGCTATAAACATCCATGTGCAGGTTTTGTGGTTATGTTTTCAATTCATTTGGGTAAATACTGAAAAGTGCTATTGCTGTATCCTGGGGTAAGAACTGGGACTTCCCAGGTGGTGCAGTGGTAAAAGAATCCATCTGCCAATGCAGGAGATGCAGGAGATGTGGATTTGATCCCTGGGTCGGGAAGATACCCTGGAATAGGAAATGGCAACCCATTCCAAAATTCTTCCCTGAAAAATCCCAATGGACAGAGGATCCTGGTGGGCTGCAGTCCATGAGGTTGCAAAGAGTTGGACATGACTGAGCACAAACGCAGGTGGTAAGAGTATGTTTAGTTTTGTAAGAGACTACCAAACTGTCTTTCAAGGTAGCTGTACCATTCTGCAATCCTATCAACAGTGATCCTTGCCAGCATTTGATGTCATCTGTGTTCTGGATTTTGGCCATTCTAATAGATGTGTGGTGGTATCTCATTGTTTTAACTTGCATTTTCCTGATGGTGTTGGGGAAGACTCTTGAGAGTCTCTTGGATAGCAAGGAGATCAAACCAGTCAATCCTAAAGAAAATCAGTCCTGAATGTTCATTGGAAGGACTGATGCTGAAGCTGAAGCTCCAACACTTTGGCCACCTGATGCAAAGAACTGACTCCTTGGAAAAGAACCTGATTCTGGGAAAGATTGAAGGCAGGAGGAGAAGGGAAAGACAGAGGATGAGATAATGGATAGAATCACCAACTCAATGGACATGAGTTTGAGCAAGCTCCAGGAGTTGGTGATGGACAGGGAAGCCTGGCGTGCTGCGGTCCATGGGGTCACAAAGAGTCGGACATGACTGAGTGACTGAACTGAGCTCATGACATATGATATGGAGGTTTTTTATATTCTTATTTGGTAAGATGTCTGTTAAGGTCTTTGGTCCATATTTTAATCGTGTTGTTTATTTTCTTATTGTTGAGTTTCAAGAGTTCTTTTTATATGTTGGATAACAGTCTTCTGTCAAATGTGTCTTTTAAAAATATTTTCTCCTGATCTGTAGCTTGTCTTCTTATTCTTTTAACTTTATCATTTGCAGAGCAGAACTTCTAAGTTTTAATAAAGTCCAACTTACAAATCCTTTCTCTCATGGATCACACCTTTGGTATCTTATCTAAAAAATCATCATCATACCCAAGGTCATCTAGATTTTCCTATTATTATGTTTTCATCAATTATTTACTGTGATGGTAATAGTTTTTATTATATAACATTTTGTCTTTGTTATTTGGTGTGTAATGGTTCATAATAGTTTTATTTTTATTGGACCTTTAATAATACAGAATAAACTTATAGCTGCATTGCATGTTATTTGCTTTTTAATTCTACTTATTTTACAGTAATGTTGCAATCATTTTTAAAAAATGATTCTGTTTATAAGGAAAACACATAAAATGAAGAGAAACAAAAATGATGTAGCATTTTTTATGATTATTACTTTTTTCTCATTATATTGATCTGTCTTTGAACATAGGGGCTTCATCTATTAACATTTATTTTTTCTAGCATTATTGTGATTTGATTTAATTAAAAGTTGTATATAATTAGGTTGTATGATGTGATTTTTTTAAAGCTGTACAATATGATGATTTAATATACCTATTTATTGTGAAATTATTACTATAATCAAGTTAATTAGCAAACCCATTAGCTCACATAGTTACTTTGTGGGTAGGTGTGGGTGCCATGGTGAGAATACTAAAGATCTACTCTCTTAGCAAATTTCAACTAAATACAGTATTATTAATTATAATCACCTTGCCGTGCATCAAATTTCCAGAACTTATTCACCTTGTGACTGCAAGTTTGTACCACTGACCAACATCTCCTCATTTCAGTCAGACCTCAGCCCTGGCAATGTCTGGTTCTGTGAGTCTGGAGTTTTTAGATTCCATGTATAGGTGAGATCATATAGTATGTGTCTTTCTGTGTCTTGTCTTATTTCACTTAGCATAATGTCTTCTAGGTTCATCTGCATGCATACATGTGTGTTAAGTCACTTCAGTCGTGTCTGACTCTTTGCAACCCTATGGACTATAGCCTGCCAGGCTCCTCTGTCCATGGGATTCTCCAGGCAAGAATACTGGAGTGGGTTGCTATGCCCTCCTCCAGCTAGGTTCATCTGTGTTGTTGCAAACAGCAAGATTGCCTTGTTTTTTTTTTTTAATGACTGAATAATATTCCACTGTATATTTTTTCTTTATCCATTCATCTGTCAATAGACATGTTGTTTCCGTATCTTGGCAATTGTGAATAGTGCTGCTGTGAACCTGGAAATGCAGGTATCTCTCCGAGATCCTGATCTCATTTCCTTTCGATATGTATCCAGAAGTGGTATTGTTAGTTCATACAGCTCATTGTTAGTTCATTCTATTTTGAACTTTTTAGGAACCTCCTTTTTTTTTTCATAAGGGCTATGCCAATTTACATTTCCACCAGCACTATAATGCACTATATGATTTATTTTGAGTTAATTTTTGTGTTTGGTATAAGAATCTGATTTCATTCTTTTGCATGTGGACATCCAGCTTTCTTAGCATTGTTTTCTGAAGAGATTATCCTTTTCCCTTTGAGTATTCTTGGTGCCTTTGTCAAAGATTAGTTGACCATATATTTATTTCTCAGCTCCTAGTTCTGTTCCATTGGTCTGTGTCTTTTTATGCCAGTACCATAAAATAGTTTGAAATCAGGAAATGATGCCTCCAGCTTTGCTTTTTTTCCTCAAGATTGCTTTGAGAGGTTTTCCTAGATCTACCCCTAAATATTTCATTGTATATCTTTTAAGAATAAAGCCTGAACCACTTTCAAAAACATAATACAATGATCATACCTAAGAAAATTATTAATAATTCCACAAATCACCTAACATACTGTGTATATTCAAATTGCCGTAATTGTTCCTCAAATGTGCTTTGTAGATTTATTTCTTTTTTAATCCAAGAGTCAATCAAAATTCCTGTTTTGCCCTTGGCTATGCCTGTTTAAACTTTTAATCTAGTATCCTCTCTCATCTTCTCCCTCCTTTTTCTTTCATCACATTGACTTTTTTTTTTTGGTAGGATTGAAAGGTTCTACTGAGATGGATGAAACTGGAGCCCATTATACAGAGTGAAGTAAGCCAGAAAGAAAAACAACAATACAGTATACTAATGCATATATATGGAATTTGAAAGATGGTAACGATAACCCTATATGCGAGTCAGAATAAGAGACACAGATGCATGGAACAATTTTATGGACTCTGAGGGAGAAGGTGAGGGTGGGACGTTCTGGAAGAATAGCATTGAAACATGTATATTATCATATGTGAAACAGAACACCATTCCATGTTCGATGCATGTGACAAGGGCTCAGGGCCGGGGCAATGGGATGACCCAGAGGGATGGGATGGGGAGGGAGGTGGGTGGGGGGTCCAGGAAGGGGAACACATGTAAACCCATGGCTGATTCATGTCAATGTATGGCATAAACTATTACAATATTGTAAAGTAATTAGCCCCCAACTAAAATAAATAAATTTATAAAAAAAAAAAAAAAAGAATACACCCTAAAAAAAAAAAAAAAAAAAAGAAACTACTTTCCACTTATTATTCCCTGGAAAAAATGTATTTATGTATTTCCTGTGAGATACTGGTTAGTCACTGTACAATTATGTTCCAGTTGAACAACTGATGCCATATCTTGATTCTGCAGAAGGATACTCCTATATAGAGTATGCGTTAGCAACACGTCCTGTGGCCTCCAAAGTAAATTTTATGCTGCGGATCAAGCAGAGCTACAAATAATCACACTTCTTGTCACATGCTGTGGGATCACATCAAGCATTATAAATTATTAGAGAATTCACATGGACATCATGTAATACCACAGGAGTTCCATTTTGATTTACCGTTAATTAACATCCACTGACTATATTTCAAAGTGTTATTGCTCTGTCACACCACAGGCTGTTATACAAACCATAAATGCTATCAATATTCCTGCATTTATCTAAGCTCTGACTGATTAAAATGTGATTTGTCCCATAATACCTTCTTAGTTTGATATGTGACTTTGTTTGCTGACCTAACATTACTTCTATCTCAGGTTGTCACGCAGTCAATAAAAAAAAAAAAAAAAAAAAATGAAAGATTTTAGAAAATAAAAATATGCTCAGGATGCTCAGTTAATTTGAAAGTCAGAAAAGCAATGAATCATCTTTTATTATCATATGCCCTGTGCTTATACTAAAATATGATTTGTTGTTTGTCTGAAATTCAAATATAAGTGAGTGTCCTGTGTTTTATCTGGCAACTCTACTTTTTGAAAAGTTGGGCCTGTTGTATAACTGAGTAGCTCAGTTTCTAGATTTGTTCTGTTTTCTTCTGATTTGAATCAGTTAAACAGTTTTTGAAAAAATTTTTTTGATAGGTGATGCTATATCTTCTTATTGGATCACATTAGAAGGCACATATTTAGCAGTTCCATTAGTGAAGCTGTCTGATTACTGGATGAAGAGAGTGAGTAGTAAATCTTTCTAGTTAAAAGCATCTTCTTCCTTTGGAGTTAGTAATTAGTGGAGTAATGTTCTGAGACCAGTCGAATTTCCTGTTCCCAATAACCTTCTCTGCAATGATTTTTAACATTCATTAGTGATCATTTCCTGAATCAGTATTACACTGTGGGTTGCAAAATGAGTTTGTAATTTTCTCTTTCCTCTACATTTATTATTATTAACTGGCATTCATCTACAAAGAAGACCTTTCTTTTATGCTCTCTTACAGTCTCACTGTATACTAATGGAATTAAGAAATTCAATTTGTTATAATCTATTACTTCCATTATTCTTTTTATTCTCAAATTGCTCCAGTTTTGGCCAATGGAAGTCTCCTTGAAGTCTGCTCTTTGGTCCCTTGTATATGATTTTATTTTGTCTTTGAATGATTCCTTGCTTTTATCATGAAAGTGATTTTCCAGGCCTAGTTTTTAACTCATTTTACTTAAAAACAGGAATAAACCTTTCCTCCTCCCAATGGCCTGTGACAGCTCTCAGCTGACTGCTGTCCTTCTCAGAGTCCATTGCCTCTGCTCTGCTTTGTAATAATGGAGTTGGACCTTGTAAGCATGTTTCCTTTGCCAGCTGGCATGATGGCAGGCTTCGTCAGCAGAGGGCACTGGAAGGACACCGCAGGAACGGGCTGCTCCTGCTTGTGTAGGTCCCCTCTTTTTGTTCCTAAAGAACAGTTGCTGTAATGTGCTTGCAGAGCATTCAGTGCAGCTCACTCTCCAGCTGGTTTTGCTGTCATTCTGGCAGGCAGTTCCTATTCAGTCTCCTGCTCAGTCGTGGCCCATGGTTTCCTGAGTAGACCTAGGCACTCCAGTGGGAAGTGCCCTGTTTGACAACTTCAGCCTACCAGCTATGGACCAGGTCTGGCCCAGGGTAACGCCAGAGACTGCTCCATCATCCCCTGGGCTACAGCTACACTCTCTTTAATGAAGTCTGAATCTCAGCCTTGGGGAGAGGGCCCCTCTTTCCAAATTGTTCCTTGAGTACTCTCAGTCCTAGGGTGGACTTCCCAGGTGGTGAGTGGTAAACAAGTCTGCTTGCCAATGCGGGAGACACAAGAGACATGAGTTCAATCCCTGCGTCAGGAAGATCCCCTGAAGGAGGAAATGGCAACCCACTCCAGTATTCTTTTTTAATTTTAATTAAATTTTTTTAAAACTAGAAGATAATGACTTTACAATACTGTAATGGTTTTTGCCATACATCAACATGAATCGACATTAGGTATATATATATATATATATATATATATATATATATACACCTTCCTTCTTGAACTCCCCTTCCACCTCCCTCCCCATCCTACCCCTCTGTGTTTTCACAGAGCACTGGCTTTTTGTTCACTGCATCATACATTGTTCCACTGGCTGTTTATTTTATATATGATAATGTATATGTTTCAATGCTATTCTCCCAAATCATGCCACCTTCTCCTTCCCCTATGGTGCCCAAAATGTCTGTGTCTCCTTTGCTGCCCTGCAAGTAGGATTGTCAATACTATCTTTCTAGATTCCATATATATGCATTAATATATGATATTTGTCTTTCTCTTTCTGACTTATTTCACTCTGTATAATATAACAGTTCATCCACTTCATTAGAACTGACTCAAATGTGTTCCTTTTTATAGCTCCAGTATATTCTTCCTGGAAAATTCCATCTACTGAGGAGCCCAGCAGGCTACAGTCTATGGGGTTGCAAAGAGTTGGATATGACTGAGCAAGCAGATAATCCTATGGTATTGTTAAGGTGATTTTTTTTTAATGTCCTCTGGTTCATCCCCACTTCTTGTTAATAAGTCTTTATGTTAAATTTTGCCTTTTTAAATAACTGATGTGTTCCTTGTCTTCTCACTGAATCTTAACTGATACAGTGTAGAGGATGGTCTTTAATGGTACCACCATTCAAAACTGCAGTTTCAGGATTAACCTGGTCATGTCCTTGGATTTGAGTATAGTGCTAAACCACTTACCAATGGGAAATGGATTCTTGTCTTCTTTGGTACACCGTAACAATTAATAAAGATATTACCTACAGTTAATTGTGATGAACTGACAATTAAAGCAAGTATATTGGGAGTCCAATATACTTGACTAATGATGACAACAAGGATGGTGGTGTCTTGGTCTGTTTGGGCTGCTATGGACTGGTGCCTTACAAATACCAACAGTTATGGAGGCTGGAAAGTGCAAGATCAAAGCATCAGTAGATTTGGTGTAGCTTGCTTTTTGGTTCATTCTATCTATTTATTTCAGTCAAGAAGCAACAGAACCAGACATGGAACAACAGACTGGTTCCAAACTGGGAAAGGAGTACGTCAAGGCTGTATATTGTCACACTGCTTATTTAACTTTATGCAGAGTACGTTATGTGAAACGCAAGGTGGAATCAAGATTGCCAGGAGAAATATCAATAACCTCAGATATGCAGATGATACCACCCTTATGGCAGAAAGCAAAGGGGAACTAAAGAGCCTCTTAATGAAGGTAAAAAAGGAGAATGAAAAAACTGTCTTAGAACTCAACATTCAAAAAATGAAGATCATGGCATCTGGTCCCATCACTTCATGACAAATAGATGGGAAAACAATGGAAACAGTGACAGACTTTATTTTCTTATGCTCCAACATAACTGCAGATGGTGACTGCAGCCATGAAATTAAAAGATGCTTGCTCCTTGGAAGAAAAGCTATGACAAAACTAGACAGCATATTAAAAAGCAGAGGTCCATCTAGTCAAAGCTGTGGTTTTCCCAAGTCATGTATGGATGTGAGAGTTGGACCATAAAAAAGACTGAGTGCCGAAGAACTGATGCTTTTGAACTGTGGTGTTGGAGAAGACTCTTGAGAGTCCCTTGGACAGCAAGAATATCAAACCAGTTAATCCTAAAGGAAATCAGTCCTGAATATTCATTGGAAGGAGCTTAAGCCCCAATACTTTGGCCACCTGATGGGAAGAGCTGACTCATTAGAAAAGACCCTGATCCTGGGAAAGATTGAAGACAGGAGAAGGGGATGACAGAGGACAAGATGGTTGGATGGCATCACTGACTCAATGGACATGAGTTTGAGCAGGCTGCAGGAGATGATGATGGACAGGGAAGCCTGGCATGCTGCAGTCCATGGGGTTTCAAAGAGTTGGCCATAACTGAGCAACTGAACAACAACAAATATATTTATTTGCTGATACCATAGTGTTTTTATTAGGGAGGTTTTACGGTCTTAATATTTGTTAGGGCTAGTTCTCCCTTACTGCTTTTATTTTTCAGGATTTTCCTTCATATTGTTGTATGTTTACTTTTCCAGATGGATTATAGAATTAGCTTGCATAGCTCCAGGGAAAAAATGACTTTTATTTTATTTGAGATCACATTGCATTTATATATTATGAAAGGAGTATTGATATCTTAATGATGGATTTTCCTGTATGAGAATAAACAGAGCCTTTCCGTTTGTTTCAGGCCTCTTTTTTTGGTTTACAGGAGTGTTTCACAGTTTTCCAAAATAGTTTTAGCACATTTTCTGTTAAGGATTTTATCTTTGTTTCTATATTAGTAACATTATATCTTTTAAATGGTCACTTAATGTTTTTTGTAAATATGCTTTCAGCTAAATTTTATATCATGCTTCCTTACAGAACTTGTTAGTTGTTATTTTTAGTACTTATTCTGTTTTCTAGGTGTAGTATTAGTTTACATAAAAACATAAATTATTTCTCACTTCTTATGCATCTAAATGCTTATGATTGCTAGCTTATATTTTCAAAGCTATGTTATATAATAGCAGAGAGAAAGGAGAAGCTTACTTGGTCCTTGTTCTTAATGGAAATTCCTGTAATGCTTCTTCATTAATAACGATGCTAGTATTCGGACAGAGATCTAATCATATGACATCTTTCTGTCTAGATTTAATGATATGGTTCATTATAGGAATGAATTTACTAATACTGAAGCATCATTGTCTGGAAATAAATCCCCCTGATTATGATGCATTCTTTAAACTTGATTTTAGATTCTGTTTGCTGGCATTTTATTTAGGATTTTCCCATTGCCAGTCACAAGTGAGACTGACTTATAGTTGTGTGTGTGTGTTTGCAATCATTACCAGGTTTATGTCAAAGTAATACTTGTTTTATAAGGTCCATTTGAGAGTTTTCCTTTTCTGCTACAATTTAAATGGTATTGAGATTATCTAGTCTTTGAAGTTTTGATAAAATTCTACTGTAAAATCATTTGGGCCTAGTTTTTATAGATAGTTCTTTGATAACTTTTTCTTTTTCCACTATAGAAAATTTCCATTTGTGTTTTCTATGATCAGCAAAGTCAATTTTGGTAAATTGTATTTTCCTAGGAAATAATCCAATTCACCTAGATTTTCTGTTTGACTTGTGCAAAGTGAGTCACTTGATTTTTAAAATTTTGTCATGTCTTTGGTTATCTCCTTGTTTTTATTTCTTATTTGTGTTTTCTCCCTTTCTTCCTTTATTGGGTCAGCTAGTGGTTTATCTGTTGTGCTGATTTGTTTTTTTTAACAAAGAATCAGCATTTTGATTGATTAGTTTCTATTGCTTTTCTGTTCTCTACCTCATTACTTTTACTTTTAACTTTATTATTTCCTTCCTTATGTTTTCTTTTCTTTTGTTGTTCTTTTCTAGTTTTTAAGATGGGAACTCAATATATTTATATATTGATTCTCATTCTTTTATTTTGTTGATGCTGCCAAGAATTTAAGGCTATGGATTTTCTGTGATCACTGGTTTAACTGTACTCTATTGAGTTTACATTTCATTACAATACTTTTTAAGAAATTATGCAATTTAAAATTTTCCACTTTATCCCAAGAGTTGTTTAATAAAGAATTTAAAAATTTCCAATGGGATTTCTAGTTTTAGGAAGAGCAGAGGAGCAAAGCATGAAATAAAGGCACGTGCTCCACTTCAGGTTTCCAGAACTTTTAGTTTTGAATGAAGTTGAAAATTTTGAGTATTAGCTGAAACTGCATTTAGGTTTTTTCCAAAATCAAAATAGCTATGGGAACTACCAAGTTGTCATTCAAGGGCAAGAAAGCAATAAACTTATTGAGAGAATTAACGGAGAATGATAAGAAACAGTAAAATTGATTTGTTGTTGCATCTAGGCATTCATTAACTTTTCTTTTTTGAAAAAAGATTTATTTATTTATTTTTGGCTGCTGGGTCTTTGTTGTTGCACGCAGGCTATCTCTAGTTGTGGGGAGCGGGGGCTATTCTTGGTTGCAGTGGAGGAGCTTCTTGTTGTGGTGGCTTCTCTTGTTGTGGAGCATAGGCTCTAAGCACGTGGGCTCAGTAGTTGTGGTGCTCCGGCTGCATGTGGGATCTTCCTGGATCAGGAATTGAACCCATGTCCCCTGCATTGGCAGGAGGATTCTTAACCACTAAGCCACTAGGGAAGCCCTTATTAACTTTTGTATCAGCTTTGTGAAAATTAGAAAAAGGTTGCTTTCATTGAGTGGGAGTGACCCACGGACGCCTGCATGGTTGGAGAGTTCCTGATTGAATATCAACCCCTGCTTGACTCTTCTTTCCTCGACGGGAACTATAGCTCAGTCAGAGGCTGTATAATTGACCCAGCAAGTCTTAGATTGCTCTGTATTATGTCCAGCATGTTAATGTAATTAAAATGATTACATTTATAATTGCTAGGCAACTGTAGGAAACCAAATAAGAAACACAACTGATACCATCAGACTCTCATTACATTCAAGATAAAAGATTTATTCACACCAGCAAAAATAATCACAACAAAATATATACTAATTTAAAAAACAAAAGATCATAGTGACATGAAATTTTATATTCTTTCTTAAAAGTGTGTAACAGTATTTTGTTTGCTTCTACATAAATTTCTATTCATAAAAGGGTAGCAAACATTAAAATGCTGTGATGGTTTGCATTTTTTAGGTGGAAAGAACATAGACTAAATCCTGAAGCTTTTAGTTTATAAGGGTGTTACCATGAAGCCACACACTAATGATCAAAAACATGATCTGTTTCCAGATCTACACACATATACATTCACCAACTAAGCTGAGAAATACGCATTTCATATTGTCTCCCACCCTGCTTTAATGTATCCTTTTCTTTTTACTAAAAGCAAAGTAAGAAATTGTATTTTCTCCTTTCAATTGACCTCAGAAGAGGCACTATCTAATTCATGAGAAATGTGAATTTTCAGGTGTTTGTCTTCTTCCTCACTCTTATGATCTAGGCCTAGCTTGTCTTCAAGGCTATGGAATTCTTGGCTGAGTTTGGAATTTTCCTGACTCTCAATCACATCGGAATGCTTGCTGCTCTCATCCTTGGCCTTCGGCTTGAGTTCTTTGGAAAGCTCGCTACTGTTGGTTTCCTTGCTGTGGTCCTTCAGCTCACCCGTCTTCTTGGGTGCGTCATGCATCTCCTCGCTCTCCATGTGTGATGTGAAGTCCTCCTCTGTGACATCCGGACTCTGAATCACAGCACAAACAGGAGAAGAATTCAGTGAACAGCTAGAGAAGGAAGCACTGTAATTCTCTAATGCCTTCTAACTTCCACACCAAAGTATTCTATAAAAATGTCTAAATTTGGCTGAAGCAAAAAAAGAAAAGAAAAGAAAATACTAGCATGTTACTTTTTAAAAAACCAAGTCCTCTCATTATGTCATCTCCTTTAGTTTAATAAGTACATGAATTATGTATGTGAGGAAATCTATGAGGTAGGTCTCATTATCTGTTTTACATAAAGGGAAAATGAATCAAAAGTTAAAAGTAAAATCAATAGTAAGTGGCAAGGCTATGTGCCATATCCAGATCCTTTGATATAAAGTCAGTGTGATTTGCAACTCTCCAGTTCTTATGTGTTTAACTTCAAGATATGACCACTATATAATTACTCTTTTCCAAAGTCTTTTTTAATTTTAAAAAGTGAATACAATAAGTGCTTTATAAGCAGGATTTGGAAAAATTGCATTGTGATTGAGAGATAAAATTAAGGAGAAATTATGTGAACTTGAATGCAAAAACCAAGTGGGAAAAAGTTTTGTATTCAATGATCATAAAGTGATAATACTTGCTGAATGAATACATAAGTGAGCACGCAGACTCTAGTTTCCTAGAACTGGGCTCTAATCATAACCATCTGATGTGTCTATTCAAGATTTACCTGATCGCTAGATCGGCGGAACTTCTTAGATTTTGACTTCAGTCCATAGGCCACACTATCACCTCGGCCATCATTTGTGTTTTCTGTAGGGAAAGGTGGAGTGAAAACTGCGATTGTTGGAATGTCAGTGGGAAAATCAGCTTCATCAGATTCATCAGAATGGTGAGACTCGTTGGAATGGTCAGAGTCATCGGTGTGATCCGCATCGTCGGAGTCATTAGAGTTGAAGTCCTGGCTGTTTTCATCGTCATCATCATCCAGGTCGTCGGTTTGCTCAGGGCTTTCATTGGACTTACTTGGGAGGGTCTAGAAATCAAGATGGCCAGAAAAATGGGTGTCAGGGTTTTTATCGTCCTTTAGTCTTTATAGTGCATTAGTCTTTTACTATCTTTATTTAGTTTTAGAATCTTTGTATTCACAACAAAGCACTTAATGGTTTTTAAATGCTAAAGTGAGCTTATTCCAATTTCCCCTTTAACACAAGGGTAAATGGAATCCTATTCTAAGGCATTTTTCTTGCTTTCTCATAAAAACTATTTTCATAGATATTTTCAAGCCAAACGTATGAGTTATAATATTTGTATCAATGACAATGTTTTCCTTGTTCATATTAAACACTAATTTACCAAATTCAATGATGCAATAAATACAGATACATAATTGTGAGATTACCTTTTCTAATTGAAATGAGAATTTTCAGGGGATCAGAGAATCCATGTATTAATGCACACCCCTAAAACTAAAATCACCTCCCTATTAGCATGGACAATCAAAAGGTGACTCGGTTATCCATGTGTAGAAACTACAGCTCAGTTAACCAGTTAATGTCTATTACACTTCTGATTTGCAAATATCCTGAGTCATTTATCTAACTTCTCTTATAGATTCTTAGCATCTTCAAATAGAATCTTAAGGAAAGCAAATTTAACTTAGCCCTTTGCTCAGCAAATATATTAATAGACCCAATAAAAAGAGTTCCTGGAGGATTTGCTAATGGAGTTTTGCCAGAATTTGAACCTGGGCAATGTCATTAGGGGAAAGAGTGCCTTCCTGAGTCTAAGACACAACAGACATCAGAATCAAGGTGAAAACTCACATTTTGTTTGTTGTCATCAGTTTCCTCAGAGGACACAGTATTCTTAAGAAGAAAAGACACAAATCAGTGTACATCATACACACTTAAATTTTTATTCAAAAGTTAGCTCTTTCCATCCAAAGAAGGTCTTATTTTTCTAGCCTCATTGGTGGAAAGATTAAGCGGGAAGACAACCTGGCAGATCAATTGGTGTCCTAAGCTCACATTTATAAACAGGCAGGAAAGTGAAGTCGCTCAGTCGTGTCCGACTCTTTGCGACCCCGTGGACTGTAGCCTACCAGGCTCCTCAGTCCATGGAAATTTTCCAGGCAAGAGTACTGGAGTGGGGTGCCATTTCCTTCTCCAAGGGATCTTCCTGACCCACGGACTGAACCCAGGTCTCCCACGTTGCAGGCAGACGCTTTACCGTCTGAGCCACCAGGGAAGCCATTGCAGGCGGATTCTTTACTAACTGGGCTATCAGGGAAGCCCAACAGGCAGGAAAGATCCATTTAACCAGCCCAAATGCCCTGCTTGGTGGCTATTTTTTGTGGTGGTTGTTCTTTAATTGTGAGAATTTTAATATTTAGGGTTAATTAAAATGAAAAATACCTGTGGTGCTAGGAAAGTCTGCTTCTGAGATGGGTCAGGCTTTAGCCATGTGGCTACAGCATCTGGGTATTTGTTGTTAAGCTACAAAAGAGAGTTGCATATTTGTCATTATTATTATTTTTTTTAAAGAAACAAGGATCTCTAAGTGATAAGCTGAAATAACAACTATTCTTCCCCAATCTTGACAGATAAGCATAATATGCATTATTTAGTCAATTAGAACCTTAGCAATGTCTTTCATAAGTTATTCTTTCTGATAAATTCATTTAACAGACTTTTACATAGCACTTACTGTAAGCCAGGCACACTTTCAAAGTGACTTATAAATACTAATTCATTTAATTCTGAGATGAGTATCATCATCATTATTATTATTCCTTCAGCCTCTGTCCATGAAATTCTCCAGGCAAGAATATTGGAGTGGATAGCCATTCCTTTCTCCAGGGGATCTTCCTGACTGACCCAGGGATCAAGCCCGGGTCCGCTGCACTGCAGGCAGATTCTTTAGTATCTGAGCCACCAGATGGGAAGCCCACAATAAAGTTAAGTGATAGTAAGTAGCAGAGCCAGGGTTTAAATCCAGTGGCTCCTCACCCTGATGATACACTGCCTTCCTGTTATATGTCTGATAGCTGAAATTCCTCAGATGAAACACAACTAAAGCAGAGGTGCCCTTAATTAGCACTGGTCTTCCTTGTCTCCTTCCTCTATGGAAGAAGAAAAACTCTCTCAGGCTGTGCTGTCGTGAATGGTATCCTCTA
Source organism: Giraffa tippelskirchi (assembly GCF_054371585.1). NCBI lineage: Eukaryota > Metazoa > Chordata > Mammalia > Artiodactyla > Giraffidae > Giraffa > Giraffa tippelskirchi. Next base: position 74,124,848 of record NC_137275.1, on the reverse strand, counting down.
GCCATGAAACACATGGCAATTTAAGTTAATAAAGAAAACTGTCTTCTCTGGCACTAGCTACATTGTGAGTGTCCAATAGTCACATGTGTTTACGGCTACCTTAGTGGACAGTGCAGAAATATAATATCAACACCACTGCATAAAAGTTCTCTTGTTGTAAGGTGCCAAAGACATGAATGGAATGATCTTTCACTCAGCCAAATTATTTATCTGGGAAATGGCAATAAGATGCTAGTGCAGAGGAGTGGAAATTGCTCTGAATAAGTGTCATCTGGTGGGCTGCATGGCCCAGGGCAATCACTTCACATCTCTGTCACTGAGAAGAGTTACCCTAGGGGTTCCAAGAATTCTTTCACAGCCAAGGAGGGGAAGAAAGGAAGGAAACTAGTCAGTAGCACTTTGGGTTTCCCCATGTCTGGCTATAACCAGAGCAGTTTCATATTGGACTTCTATGAAGGTTTTTGCTGAAAGAAGGGTTTTCTTTAACTAAAAAATGTGAAAACTACTGCTGTAGATGAGTTCAAAGGTTCCCTATTTTTTCTTTAAAATATATATTTATATAAATAGATACATAATATTTACACAAATACGTTATAATTGATATATAATTAATATATTTTTCTGAGATACATGTAATCAGGCTTTATCTGTATTTATAAGATAAATTTATAATTTTTAAAAAGCAATATGAAGAACATACAGATAAAAACAAACTGAAATTGCTCAGTAATCATATCACTCATAGATAGCCAGTGTTTTCATCTTCAGGGGTGTCTCTTTATAGACTTTCCATACTTCCTACTAGCTCTACATTTCTAGGATTCTAGAAGGTTCTGCTTTCCACTTATCTCTTAAGTAACATTTAACCACTTACACTGCCATAGCTTCATGAATTATATTTTATTCTATTAAAAAGGCACTAATTCTTGCCTCAAAGAGTGTGACCTCTATTTTCTCTGGAAATGTTAACTTTCTGGCTTATTATTGTGATTCAATACTTGTGTTCTTATATCAGTTGGAAAACAGAAACACTTACATATACCTATTTGCATATCCAAACACCCACTGCAGTACTTCTCCTAACATCTTCATTGAGCAATCTAACTGCAGTGACCTCAGACAGCTCTATATTGGCCTTTATTCTGTTTATCTGGAATTGAACCCTGTGTGCCTTTTTGTCCAAGCTCCTTGGGACAATACCCATTTGTTGTTTGGCTGGCACAGTTTCACCTATTGTGGAGGGGCAGGTACATCTATGGTGCTGGGTAGAATAATTATGAAGAGTTTGATTTGGTCTTATGTTTGGTTAGAAAAATCTGAAGTCATCTGATAAGCACAATAGATACAAACAGCATAAATATACTTTTTTCTTTTTTAAGATAATGGGTTTCTTAGCAAATATCTTCAGAGATACTGTGAATATTATTGTTATGCCAACTCTCCAATACGTGAAGTGAATTTTAAACTTAGCTTGCCATTAAGTAAAGTGAAAGATGGAATTTTTTACTTCTAGAACTAGGTTGACTCATGAAAACAAAAGTCACACAACTTCACAGAACTCACTTTATAGAAATGATCGACCTAAAGCATCATTTTATTGTATTAAGAAATCTAGTTTAGTTTTAAGAGACTGTATTAATTAAAAGCAATTCTATGCTTGATACTGCACTAGAACCATAGCAAGCACCCAATAAATACTTATTGGTTATTTTGTTTGACTGTGCAAATAAGTAAAATTGTCATATGTTTGTAGTACATCTTGCAGCAGTTGCATAAATAACTATATAATAAACCAAAAAGATGCTTACCTGCTTCTCCTCAGAGCTGCCAGAATTGGTCTGTTTAACCTTTGAAATAGAAAGGTGAAGAAAGATTACAGTGTGAATGTGTTCCTAGCAACATTGAAACACACAATTCATTTATTTTAAGGACTTAAAAAAAAAAAAAAACACGATTCAGTTGTACTCACTGGAAGGGCGGAGGCAATGCCCAAGAGGCAGAAGCAAATCACTGCAATTCTCATGGTAATGATTTTTTCTGCAAAATATTTTGTAAGAAATATTTTATCTTTTCTAAGGTCAAAACAGTGATACTTTTTTTAGGCTACCACATTACAAAAATCATCACAAATAAATATGTATTTTGTGTGGAAATACTCAACAAATTTCTTTTGAATATTATGATCTTTTGAGTTAATATTTGTACTGCCACCTCTATTTTCCATCTCTCACTATTAGGCAAGGGAGAGAGGAATTTTACAAGTCTATATTTATTCAACTTTAACATTTAGAGTTTCAGAGATTACACAATTACTACCTGATATCTCCAGCCACCTAAACCTAAATACAGATCAGCAATAATTGAATTAAAATAATAAAGCAAGAATGAGAATATTTATTTTTCAGAGAAGAAAAACACGGAGAAAATAAAAATAAGAAAGAGAAACTTGCTGTCTCCATTTTCCAGCATGCATTTCAAATGTGATTTTCAACTTAAATTATTTAAAAGGTATCACTTAGGTGAAATGAAGCTGTCTCTAAAGTTGGTAAGTCAAGGTATTCTAGAAGTTTGAAATGAAAACGAAAACACTGAAGTCAACAGCTTTTCTATTTGTAAGTCTAAACAGTATCATATAGATATTTTGGTGAAAGTTTAATAGCTAAATATAGAGGTGAAAATATTCAGAAAGGGTTTTTTTTTTCCTTGAAAAAGGGATAAATCAAATCATTAAAAATTAGCATTAATATCAGCTTATATGAATACTAAAAAGCATTTTCCTTTTAAATGTCCCCACAGTCATCTATCCATTTAAAATGATGTATATACAATCATTCCAAAGGGGCATAGAATTTTGCTTTTATTTCCTGACTTCAAAAAGTAGTTTCAGTTCTTTTGAGGACTACATGGAAATATGTTTAAGTTTTATATTCAACTGTCTTTCAAAATAACCGGCCACCTTTCCTGAGGGACATCTGCCCTGGATCTGGCATGCATATTCAAAAGACAAGAACAACTTAAGTCTGATTAACAGCATTTGCCATTATACTCTTTTCCTTACAAATTGACCTTCCCAATGAAATGAGGCAGTGCACAGAGAGGACATGAGTCATGTAGCAAACTGCAGGCTTACCTTGGTCTGCGGCGGCAGAGAAGAGTCCAGTCCCCTGTGATGCTGATGCAGTGCTCAGTGCTGCCCTCCTGGCCTGCTCTCCCTGCTGCTGACAACCAGGATCTCCCAGAATTTAAAGGCTGCTCCAGATGCTCTCCACCTACACAGGGGGCGGAGAGATGTGTCATGAGGCATTTTGCCATTACCCAGCCCACTTGCTCCCACACTTCCCCCTCTGGTTTTGTGGTCACAGAACAAACACATGCATACACACATGCACACATGCACGCAAACACCCACTACCCGGCAGTTAAAACACTACTTATGTACAATATCATTAACTATCTTTTTCTTTCATAGCACTGACTCTCAGCATCCTTGAAGGGCATCTAGAAGGGCCATGAAAACATAGGGGGAGGGGAAAGAGTTTATTTCTGAGTTAGAAGAAAATATTATCTAAATCAGTCCTAGATAAAATTAAATAGAATGGATTTTTATTTCTTTTGTTTCTTAAATAAGTATAATTCCGTTGCATATATCACATAAATAACAGATTAATGTGATATATGCAACGGAATTATACTTATTTAAGAGGTACCAGGCTATTGTTCAGATACATACAAAGAGTTCAGATACCCTTCCTCTATTTTTACTTAAGCTTCATTTTCAGTTTCAAGTGTGCAGCAGCTTGTCATTTAGACAAACGGCATTAGAAACATGAAAATCCCCAGTCACGTTCATTAAATTGGATTCACAATGACTTTCAAGGACATGGATTTTTGTTGCACGGTTTGAATTATTTCAAGCTGATGTATCTGATAACTGCTATATAAAATAAAAGAATGGTAATTTATTCTCAGTGTAGCAGAAGTAAAGCAGTTTATGACCGAGAGCAGGGTTACTGCTTGAAAGTGCTGTTTCATGAGCCACCATGTGGCTTTGAATTCTACTCTGCACAAATTAGCTGGGTGACCTTGGGCAAATCATTTAGCCTATCTATACTTGTTTATTCATCTGTCAAATGCAGAGTTCGTGGGGTTTTTGAGAGATTTAAGAGAATTAGAATGTGTAAAACTAAAAATACCTCCCACATATTTGCAAATACCCTACATATTTTAACCACTGTATGCATGTTAACAATTATTAAGATTTTTAAGAGAAGGTTGTCATGATTTGTATTAACTCTAAATGCAGTGGTTTATTGGAATGAGATTGGATGTAAGATTTTTAAACTGTACGTCAACAGGATAATTTGCATGCCTCTGAAGGACTGGCTTAGATTTCTTTTTTTTTTTTTATAAATTTATTTATTTTAGTTGGGGGCTAATTACTTTACAATATTGTAATAGTTTATGCCATACATTGACATGAATCAGCCATGGGTTTACATGTGTTCCCCTTCCTGGACCCCCCACACACCTCCCTCCCCATCCCATCCCTCTGGGTCATCCCATTGCCCCGGCCCTGAGCCCTTGTCTCATGCATCGAACATGGAATGGTGTTCTGTTTCACATATGATAATATACATGTTTCAATGCTATTCTCCCAGAACGTCCCACCCTCACCTTCTCCCTCAGAGTCCATAAAATTGTTCTATGCATCTGTGTCTCTTATTCTGTCTCGCATATAGGGTTATCGTTACCATCTTTCAAATTCCATATATATGCATTAGTATACTGTATTGTTGTTTTTCTTTCTGGCTTACTTCACTCTGTATAATGGGCTCCAGTTTCATCCATCTCAGTAGAACCGATTCAAATGTATTTTTTTTTAATGGCTGAGTAATATTCCATTGTGTATATGTACCACAGCTTCCTTATCCATTCGTCTGCTGATGGACATCTAGGTTGCTTCCATGTCCTGGCTATTGTAAACAGTGCTGCGATGAACATTGGGGTACACGCGTCTCTTTCATTTCTGGTTTCCTCGGTGTATATGCCCAGCAGTGGGATTGCTGGGTCATATGGCAGTTCTATTCCCAGTTTTTTAAGGAATCTCCACACTGTTCTCCATAGTGGCTGCACTAGTTTGCATTCCCACCAACAGTGTAAGAGGGTTCCCTTTTCTCCACACCCTCTCCAGCATTTATTGCTTGTAGACTTTTGGATAGCTGGCTTAGATTTCTTAATCATCATTTTCTAATTTTTCTCTCAGGATATATAAAATTTGTTACTGAATAAGAAAATAAAAATTCTATGTTAAAAAAAACTTTACTGGGCACTTAAAAGGTGTGTGAAAGAAAATTACGGATGAAGGTTGAATGTTGGAACAGCAATTAGGGGTAGCAGAGCTCTGAGTTCATTTTAAACATTTAATATTGTTTCAAGATTACTTAACCTCTTCATCTACCTTTCTCAGCTGTGAAATGGAGATTGCACTATTCATTTATCTCACACTTCCATTGTAAGAATCATGTAAAAAGTGAGAGTAAAGATAAATGGCCCTATTTATTATAATGGCCTATTTATTATAAATGGCCCTATGTAAGATGTCAGCTCCTATTTACCAAAATTGCTTTTTAAAAAACTTTTATTTGGCAGCACCAGGTCCTAGGTGCATGTGCGATCTCTTAGCTATGGCATGTGGGATCTAGTTCTCTGATCAGGGATCAAACCCCGGCCCCCTGCATTGGGAGTGTGGAGTCTTAGATGCAGGGTCACCAGAGAAGTCCCCCCAGTTTTGCTTTAAATATAAATATTACAAAAACTATTACAATATTGTAAAGTAATTAGCCCCCAACTAAAATAAATAAATTTATTTTAAAAAGTGAATTAAAATTGAATATATATATTAAAAAATAATAATAAATATAAATATTAATTAAATAATTTTTTGATTATTTAATCAAACATAATTTTTAAAAAATCAAAATTTAATTGATTAAATCCATAGGTTTGTAGATATTTGGTGGCAGGCTGAGGGTGGGGAGCGGGCGGAATATGTCTCTTTTAAATTGGATGCATTTCAAATAAATTGATGTTTTTGATTTGCGGGTTCTAAGCACACATTTTAACAACTCAAATGGCAGCTATCTCTATAAAATATAAAACACATAGGTTATAAAGTTGCAAAAACAGATTTCTTATTTCTGCTCTTAAAAACTGTTGTTTCCCTTTAAACACATTACCCCCGTAACTGTCATATTGTCAATGTAGTGGAGGGAAGCTCACACATTCTAAAAAAAACCCCAAGATTTCCACAGGATTCACTATGGTTTACTCTGTGCCCACGGGAATGATTTAATAGGAAGTTAGAAAGTTATAGGAATAGATCCTGCTGGAACCCAGCCATTTTGAGATGAACCATATGACCTATACGGCTCTTCCGGTCATAGCTCCAAATTACCACACGGTGGCAGCGTTTCTGAGAAGGACTTCACAGTCCGGCTGCGTCAGTGATTTCCGGTAGGATGGAACGTTCATGCATTTAATGACTGAGCCATAAAACAACCCTGAGGCTGTCCATTTCTTGGAATGTCAGGTGAGGATATATTTCCCAACAATGACCCGCTACACATTAACAGGGGACACAGAGGCCAAGAGAAGAAAAACATTCTTTTCTGCTGTGTTGTCTTCGGCAACACCAGGTGTAAGCTGTGGACTCCTTCCCTGTTTTCCACACTCGCTCAAGAGGTTACTGATTGCAAGGCTCACTCAGAGTAAAGGCTTGTGAATTCATGGTTAAAGGACACGTCTGGCATGTTCAGAGATGAGAGGATAAAATGGTTTGTGGTAGAGACGGTTCTGTAAAGTATGAGGTGTATAGTGAGTCGTTGTAATTGTTTTGAATAGTTTTACTTATTTATTTTTGGCCGAGGTGCGCCTTTGCTGCTGCCGGGCTTTTCTCTAGTTTTCTCTGGGCTTCACATTGCAGAGGCGTCTCTTGTTGCGGGGCACAGGCTCTAGAGTTCTCAGGCTTCAGCAGTTGCAATTCCCCCGGCTCTAGAGCACAGGCTCAATAGTTCTGGCGCACAGGATTAGTTGCACCTGCGTCTCTTAGATTGGCAGGCGGGTTCTTGACCACTAAGACACTGAGGAATCCCCATTCTGAGTTTTGAAGAGACTCCTGCTTCCAGCTTTTCATAATCAAACGCCGCTGACACGTATTTTTTTTCTGAGTAAGATTTTCCAGCTGTCAGAATTAGCATGTTGAATGACTTGAATCAGAGAGGCTTGATCTGTAGCATTTCCACACTATTTCCATTCTTGAATTAGTTTAATCCTTGGTTGTTAGAATCAAAAGGTCAACATGATCAAATTCTTGTAAATCTTGCATCCAGAAAGGGAATAAGTTCAGTGTTAAACCGAAATGAAGAGTGAGTTGTGATCATAAAATATAAACACTGTAAGAGGATGTATGGAGGCATAAAGAACATTATGTTTTTTTCCCACAAATTACATGAAACTTTTCATATAATAAAATTTGTGTCCAACTGTTTTGGTGGAGTTTATTATATTTACTTCTAGTTTATTTGGATATTTGTAATTATATTTTACTAAGTATAATCAACAATTTTGACTTTTTCAGCTCCGTAAATATTTTTTCCCTTGAGTAAAGGTTCAGATAAAAAGCTGATCTTGTGCCATTGCTATCTGTCATTGAGAAGCTGGGAATTATATTTAATTGGAAGCCTACTATTCAATCATTTACTCATATGTAGTCTAGGGAAGAAGGGAATTATTTATTAGAGGGAGGGAAACAGGGTTGATGATAAGAGTTTTTTTTTTAATTTATTTTTAATTGAAGGATAATTGCTTTATGATATTTTGTTGGCTTCTGCCATACAACATGAATGAGCCATAAGTGTACATATATCCCCTCCCTCTTGAACCTTTCCCCCTCCCCCATCCTACCCCTCTAGGTTGTCACAGAGCACGGAGCAGAACTCCCTGTGTTACACAGCAACTTTCCATTAACTATCTACTTTACATATGGTCAGAGAAGGCAATGGCACCCCACTCCAGTATTCTTGCCTGGAAAATCCCATGGATGAAGGAGCCTGGTAGGCTGCAGTCCATGGGGTTGCGAAGAGCCAGACACGACTGAGCGACTTCACTTTCACGCATTGGAGAAGGAAATGGCAACCCACTCCAGTGTTCTTGCCTGGAGAATCCCAGGGACGGAGAAGCCTGGTGGGCTGCCATCTATGGAGTCGCACAGAGTCGGACACGACTCAGCAGCAGCAGCAGCAGTTACATATGGTAATGTATATGTTTCAGTGCTGCCCTCTCAATTTGTCCCACTCTCTTCTTCCCCCATTGTGTCCACAAGTCTGTTCTCTATGTCTGGATCTTTCCTATTCTGCAAATAGGTTCATCAGTACTATTTTTCTAGATTCCATATGTATACATTAATACATGATATTTGTTTTTCTCTTTTTTGACTTACTTTGCTCTGTATAACAGGCAATAGGTTCATCCACCTCACTACAACAGACTCAAAAGGGAACTCTCTGGCATTGTTGGTGGGAATGTAAATTGATACAGCCACTATGGAGAACAGTATGGATAATACTTTAAAAACTAGGAATAAAGCTACCATATGACCCAGCAGTCCCATTACTGGACATACACACTGAGAAAACTATAATTGAAAAAGACACATGTACTCCAATGTTCATTGCAGCACTGTATACAACAGCCAAGACATGGAAGCAACCTAGATGTCCATCAACAGATGAATGGATAAAGAAGTTGTGGTACATACATACAATGGGATATTACTCAGCCATAAAAAGGAACTCGTTTGAAGTTTTTTTAAAAGTTCAGACATGAAATTAGAATATTTCAGAAATACAAAAAAAAAAAATCCCCCAAACTTTGTATCCTATTCCTCAATAAATTAGGCAACAAAATTCAGCTCCTTAAAAAATAGTCTTACTATAGGTAAACATTAGTGTCACGTAAAAGAAAAAAGTTTCATTTTAGACCCATAGAATTGTTATAGAGTAAATAAATATTCAATAAATTGTTAATGAGTAAGCACTCAACTCTCCATCCATGGCAACTAATTCTGAGCATATAGTGCTTGTTTGGAGAAGGCAATGGCAACCCACTCCAGTACTCTTGCCTGGAAAATCCCATGGACGGAGGAGCCTGGTAGGCTGCCGTCCATGGGGTCGCTAAGAGTCGGACACGACGGAGCGACTTCACTTTCACTTTTCACTTTCATGCAATGGAGAAGGAAATGGCAACCCACTCCAGTATTCTTGCCTGGAGAATCCCAGGGACGGGGGAGCCTGGTGGGCTGCCATCTGTGGGGTTGCACAGAGTCGGACACGACTGAAGCGACTTAGCAGCAGCAGCAGCAGCAGTTCTTGTTTATCAATACAATTTGTGGGTGCTATGCTTGAGTCCATATGGGTCTTATTCATGTTTGCATCTGCATTTTCCTGTTAGGACTCAGTAAATGGGCAACAGTGAATGAAGGAACACTACTTTAATAATGCTTACACCTATGCAGGCTGCAACTAACACTTGCATTTACTATCAGCTCCAGGGAGCTGCACAACTGCTGGGTCCTCAGAACAACTTATATATACATTTAAAAATGGTATTGCAGACTTTGAAGAGCCAGCCTCCTCTTTCATTCTCTAAGAGGTTCTGGCCAAGCTCTTTAACTTGTCTGGGTCTCAGGTTTCTTGATAAAGTTAATTGAGATGATTTTTAATGTCAGTTTCAGCTCTAAAAGTTTGCAATTTTGTTTTTTTATAGACCCATGAGTAATAAAATATTGCCAAAACAATAGAAAAAACAAACAGGTTTTAAAAATAGAGATGATGTCAAGATTGTAAGAGAAGTTCAGGTTAAAAACCAGAAAAAGAAGATTTTTTTAAAATTTATTTTTAATTGGAGTATAATTACTTTACAATTCTGTGTGTTGGTTCCTGCCATATAACAATGTGAATCAGCCATTAGTATACATATATTGCTTCCCTCTTGAGCCTCCGTCCTACCCTGCCCCTCAACCCACCCCTCTAGGTCGTCACAGAGCACTGGGCTGAGCTCCCTGTGTTATACAGCAAACCTCTCACTGCTGCTGCTGCTGCTAAGTTGCTTCAGTCGTGTCCGACTCTATGTGACCCCATAGATAGCAGCCCACCAGGCTCCCCCGTCCCTGGGATTCTCCAGGCAAGAACACTGGAGTGGGTTGCCATTTCCTATTTGTTTTACCCACTGTAGTGTGTATATATCAATGCTACTCTCTCAATTCATTGCACTCTTTCCTTCCTCTGCTGTGTCCACAAGTCTGTTCTCTATGTCTACATCTCTATTCCTGCCCTGCAAATAGGTCCATCAGTAAAAAGGGAAGATTTAAACACAAAGAATCCCTAATGTGAAAACTTGAAGAGTCTTCAAGGTGTTTTTTAGTAAACTATCATGGTGTTTTTTGCTGTATTTTAAATCATGGATTAAAATTTATATATAATTTTATAATAATATTAATAAAAGTAAAACTTTTTTTTTTAAAGGGTAGAGAAATAACTCCTAACATATACCCTAATAAGTCAATCTTTGATGGTCTGAGAATTTTATATTTTTACCCCCCCCAAAATGAGTTTTCTAGAGGCATTTTTCGCAATATGGGTCATGTGAATTTCTTTCAGATTCTTTTACACCAAGAATAGGAGATCAAGGACAAAGTAACTGAAAAGGTTGTCTTGTTTCTTTCCTGGAAGATGCCCTCTGTGGTTTTAGGAGGCAATTTTGTTGCCAAACAGATCAGGAACATCAAGCTTCTGCATAATCTGGAGATGTTTTTAGATTTTCCTTTCCCACACTCATATCCTCTTGATTTTCAAGCATCTGTGGATGAGAATGGTTTAGAAACCTATTAATTTCACTTTGTACATGATGAAATTATTCAAGAATCAAAGTTTGTGACCTATTCCTCTCCTCTTTTCACCGATTTCATGCTTAGCAAATTTGTACTGCTTGTTTTTTCTGAGAAATACTTCCCTGTAATTTATCTTTTATATAGTAACAAAGAGTAACCTTAGAGTTTCTGCCTTTGTTCATTAAAAGGAGAGCTATTCAAAATAAGAATGGGAATTATATAGGTTTTCATGGAACACCTATAATGTACTAGATTTGAAAGTATATATTATGTCTAATATGCTTAACAATCTATGAATTCAGTATTATGACCTTAATTTTTCAGTTAATTATAATAGAAGACATCTGCTGTGCAGTCACTTCTGTATACATGATTATATTCACTCTTACAAAAACTTTGAATGTAATATGTTTAGGGTAAGTAAAGGCCCAGAGGAGGGAGTGGTTAGTTCTACCATTCCCGGTAGGAAGGCTTCCTAGAGGATTCTGGAATACAATATGGAGGAGGAATTGATGTTTAGCATCTTTTTATTTAAAAAAAAAAAACTATGGTTGATTTACAATGTTGTATTAATTTCTGTTGTACAGCAAATTGATTCAGTTATAAATACATTTATGCATTCTTTTTTAAAAATTCTTTTTCATCATGGTTTATTACAGAATATTGAATATTGTTCCCTGTGCTATACAGTAGGACCCTGTTTATCCATTCTATATATAATGGTTTTAATCTGCTAACCCAAACTCCTAATCACCCCTTCTTCCCTCCCCCTTGGCAACAACAAGCCTGTTCTCTGTGAGTCTGTTTCTGTTTCATAGGTGGGTTCATTTGTGTCATATTTTATATTCTACATATAAGTGATATCATATGGTATTTGTCTTTATCTTTCTAATTAGTGTGATAATCTCTAAGTCCATCCATGTTGCTTCAAATGGCATTATTCATCTTTTATGGCTGGGTAGTATTCCGTTGTATATATGTACCACATCTTTATCTACTCATCTACAGATGGACATTTAGGTTGTTTCCATGTTTTGGCTATTGTGAATAGTGTTGCTGTGAACATAGGTGTGTATGGATCTTTTTGAATTGTAGTTTTGAGAGACTACTAAGATGTGAATCAAAATTATAAGCATTCAACTTTGACCAATCTTTGTTGAAAAAAATAAAAAACAAATAAGCATACAGCAAAAGCTGTAAGTTACAATGATATTGATGAGAAATCCTTTAGAGGGTGAATAATATTTTTCTTAATAGGTTCAAATCTAATAAAAATGTAAAGCTTTATTTTTCCACATATGCTATGCAGCTAATGTCATGGTACAGTCATGAGCTGCACAGTGTGATAGAAGGTTAGTATGTCTCTCCTAATCTCATACTGTTGTGAATCAGCAATTCAGTGATTACTGATTGTGGGTTAATATCATTGCATGTGTGTGTGCTAAGTTGCTTCAGCTGTGTCTGATTCTTTTTGACCCTGTGGACTGTAGCCTGCCAGACTCTTCTATCCATGGGATTCTCCGGGGAAAGAATACTGGAGTGGGTTGCCATGCAACCCACTTCTCCAGGGGATCTTTCTGACCCAGGGATTGAACCTATGTCTCTTATGTCTCCTGTGTTGACAGGTGGGTTCTTTACCACCAGTGCCACCTGGGAGGCCCATACTTAATACATATGATGACCTTAAATATTAGTTGTTTTGATTAGCTAAATTTTGAGTGAATCACTTATATTTTGACAGGGACCAAAAATCTAGACAAAGGCATATTTCATAGTTAGCCTTATGTCTTACTACATTTAGTACTTTTATACTCAACATTCAAAAAACTGATATCATGGCATCCAGTCCCATCACTTCATGACAAACAGATGGGGAAACAATGGAAACAGTGACAGACTTTATTTTCTTGGGCTCCAAAATCTGCAGATGGTGACTGCAGCCATGAAATTAAAAGACACTTGCTTCTTGGAAGAAAAGCTATGACAAATCTAGACAGCATATTAAAAAGCAGAGACATTACTGACAAAGTCCATATTGTCAAAGTGATGGTTTTTCTAGTAGTCATGTATAGATGTGAGAGTTGGACCATAGAGAAAGCTGAGTGCTGAGGAATTGGTGGTCTAGAACTGTGGTGTTGGAGAAGACTCTTGAGAGTCCCTTGGACAGCAAGGAGATCAAACCACTCAATCCTAAAGGAAATCAGTCCTGAATATTCATTGGAAGGATTGATGCTGAAGCTGAAACTGCAATAATTTGGCCACCTGATGTGAAGAACTGACTAATTCTAAAAGGCCCTAATGCTGGGAAAGAGTGACAGCAGGAGGAGAAAGCGACGACAGAGGATGAGATGGTTGGATGGCATCACTGACTCAATGGACATGAGTTTGGGTGAACTCCAGGAGTTGGTGATGGACAGGGAAGCCTGGCGTGCTGCAGTCCATGGGGTCGCAAAGAGTTGGATATGACTGAGCAACTGAACTGGACTGATACCTGAGGAGAGCATGGCAACCCACTCCACTATTCTTGCCTGGAGAATCCTCATGAACAGAGGAACCTGGCAGGCTACAGTTGCAGAGTCCAACATGACTGAATGACTAAGCACTTATATACCTACCATAATAGTTGTGGTAAGTAACTGCTGGCTGTACACTGAAGATTCATAATATTCAAGTAGTTGCTGGGAAGCAGCTGCCCAGCTGAAACTATACTTCCCAGCCTTCCTTGCAGCTGGGTGTGGCTGAGTGACTAGCTGTTGCCAATGGAATGCGAAACAAAGTTGTATGTTTCACATTCAAGCTGAAGTGCCTCAAAACTAAGTATGTCTCCTCCATAGTCTTCTTCACGGTTTGGCTGAATGGAAAGAACTGTGAAGCATTTCTGGAGGGCAGAAATCCAAGGAGGAGATAGCTTGAACTGTCTGTTGACTAGGGACCCTGGTATTGGATACTGTATGAAGGAGAAACATGTTTCTGTTACCATATAGCCCTGTTACATGTTACAATAACAGGAGTAACAGATTAATTAATGCAACTCTGTACACATCATAATTCTCAATCCATAGTTTTTGAATGTTAGCATATGTGTGCCAGATCATTAGACACATGAGTTTGGATTTAAATTGTGGTACCATAACTCACATGTATATATTATACACATATATATGATTTCTATTTTATGATTTCTATTTATTTAAATTTCTGTTAATTTTTGATTCCCCATTTCTAAAACACTGAATTAGCCCTTGTGAAATTCTCATCTACTAAAATTGGAGTTAATTACTTTATACATTAAGTACATCAATTCTAAAAGGAGATGATGTGTAGTATCAGTAGGTATTTTAAGTGATTAGGTTAACAGTTTTCTCTTGATCGTCTATTTTTGTTTTTCCCACTTTTAACAGAAGAAGATTAGCCTTGGTACAGGTTTTAATGAATAGAGTCTGATGTTGGAAATCAGGGAACCTGAGGTCTTTATTGACTATACCGCAAGCTCTATTAAATATTCAGTTAGTTTGCCTGTGAAAAGAGAGAGGCTACAGTTATCTCCCAATAAATAATAAATTGATATTGGAACTTCTGACTATTCACACAGTATCATTTGCTTTTACTTCTTAATTAGATGACTAATTCGTGTTGTTTGGGTACCTTTTGCTTTTGGGCCTTGTGTTCATCAAGGGGTGGGTGGGCAAGTAGGGATGAAACTAAAATCAATTTACCTAGTTATATTTGAGGACTTGAAGTCATATCCTCTGAAGGTTTTGGATGACTTCTCTTCCCTGCTAGGAATGTATTTATAGATTAATTTTAGTTTTAGTTGCCTTTTACCAGATTGTGTAAGTGGTAAATTTGAGGAAACTTGAAGAGTTTTAAAACATTTTACCATGGTTCCCACTATAGAGATGACCATAATTAGAGGAAACGGTAGATTAAGTTAGAAACTGTCTATGGTTGGGAGCTGGAGTTTTGACACTTTCCTGTATATTTCACTGATATTCCCCAAACTCTAGTGGTCTTTTGGTCTGTGGATCATAGCTTGGCCAGGAGATGAGCCAGAGTCCTTAGTGAGGCAGTGAAAGAGGTAGCATATGGCATCTCAGCAGAGCTGGTACACCCACTCGTCTAGGTTGGGAGGAAGTGGAGGCTGGGGTCAGGAGAGCAGCCTTTTCCCGCTTTTAGACAGTGCCAGAATGTCTCAGGCTGGGGTTTCACTTTATTTTTGTTTATGTAGAGTTGGTTCAGACACAAGTAAAATTGTGGTGTCTTAACCTCTAGTAAGATTTAAGACTTATATCTTGCTTCATCAAGCTTGGTCACTTAAGGATCTAGTTTGTATTTTAGAGGTGATAGTATTCTGAATTTAGAAAGATGAAAGAGACACACTTTAATTTAAACCTCATAATCTTTGAATGCTTGGGGATGTAAATTAATGAAAGCATTTAACTTCTTTTTAAGGAAAAAGATAAGAATCGTACACACAGGAAGTCTATTTTCTTAAAATATATTTTACTTTCATAGTATTTTCATTAAATTGGGCAACTGATTTATTTATGGTGGTCCTATCTTCTTTCCTGAGTGTTAACCACATGAGCAAGAGAACTAGGTTTGGGAAATAAATTAAATTTTATTCCATTGTACCTGGTATGTTTGAACATAAAGCTATCTGTGTGTAGCTCTTTCATAGGAAGGATTGGAGTCTTTTTCCTTTTTTAAACAAAAATCCATGAAAGATAAAAGCATATAATAAATATTTGAGAGATCTGGGGAAAATGCTATGAAATTAATAAAACTTATAGATATTTGAGTAAATTTAGCAGAAAAATAGAAAATGAGAAAATGTCATTATATATGTGGGCTTATAAATATTAATTTTAGTTGCCTTGAAGCAACATAATTTAGTACCAAATGCTTAAAAACACTAATTTAGTCAATAGAATTTTAAAATGTGGATTGCATATACTGTTCAGCTAATAAAAATTTTTCTTTGAAAAAAAAATAGGTAGTAGGAATCCCAAAAGATAAAGAGGAGACCTCTATTAAAGACAGCGTTTCCCAATCTAACACTATTGTTATAGTCCTAGACTCTCCCAAGTACCTGGAAGAGGAATGATATAACAGGGCAGGGCTTTGAGAAAAGGAGTAGTAGTTCTTAACTTGTGGCTCTCTTCTAGTTCTAAGACTGCTTAGATTCTAGATGGGCAGAAAATCACTAAAAATGGAGATCAGAGCACCAGTCTCAGTTCAAATAAAAAGGTATCTTCTGTGGTACACACACACACACACATACACACACACACACAAATACTGCTCAGCCATATCTTCTGTGGTACACACACACACACACACACACACACGAATACTGCTCAGCCATGAAGAAGAGTGGAGGAATGCCATTTGCAGCAATAAGGATGGACTTACTTATCATAGACTAAGTGAAGTAAATCAAAGACAAATATCATTTAGTATCACTTATATGTAGAATCTAAAAAATGATACAAATGAACTTAATTACAAAATGGAAACAGACTCACAGACAGAAAAAATTTACAGTTACCGAAGGGAAAAAGGGAGGGGGATAAATTAGGAATTGGGGATTAACAGATACACATTACCATGTACAAAATAGATAAACAACAAGGACCTACTGAACAGCACAGGGAACTATATTCAATATCTTATAATAATGTATAAAGGGAAAAAAATCTGAAAAGGAATATATACACATAACTGAATCACTTTGCTGTGAACCAGAAACTAACACAACATTGTAAATCAACTATACTTCAATAAAAAATAAAAGAAAGGCATCTTCAAATATAGTCAAATCAGTGTATTCAGAAAGCATCATGAGAATTGGCATGAGCTGGGGGACTTCTTCTTGGTATCTGTTTTTAACTAGGTGTCAAACTGAAGGACTTCAACTGTATTTACCTTTTGTTTTACCTTTCTAGATATCTCTCAGCAAGCTCTTGGGCCAAATCCACTACTATTTTGGTAAATCAAATCCGCTACTATTTTGGTAAATCAAGTCTTATTGGAACACGGCCACGCCCATTTATTTATGTAGTGTCTATGGCTGCTTTTGGAGAAAGAAATGGCAACCTACTCCAGTGTTCTAGCCTGGAGAATTCCATGGACAGAGGAGCCTGGCGGGCTACAGTCCATGGGGTCGCAAGGAGTCGGACACGACTGAGCGACTTCACCTTCACTTTCACTTTCACTTTCCATGGCTGCTTTAGAGCTACGAGCGTAGTGTTGAGTAGTTGGAACACAGACCATCTGGCCTGCAAAGCTTAAAATATTTAATACCGTCTGTCCCTTTAAGGGCTCACTCCTGTTCCAGAGGAAAGACCTTCCTTTTTAAAATCTATTCTTTAACTCAAATATGTGAGTCAGTCTCTCACCCTAGTTCCAGCACTGTCATTTCTAGCTTCTTCAAGCCAATTTTGAGTTGTGAACAGTATTCCATGTGTGGTGTCCGATATAGGGACCTGGCTTTGAATCATGCAATACAATGCTTTCTATTTTGTTTTCTCCCATCCTCACATGGAGAAGGCAATGGCACCCCACTCCAGTACTCTTGCCTGGAGAATCCCAGGGACGGCGGAGCCTGGTGGGCTGCCGTCTATGGGGTCGCATAGAGACGGACATGACTGAACTGACTTAGCAGCAGCAGCATCCTCCTCCTAATGTCCTGCTTTACAGTGAGCACAGGACACTGAATCAGCTATATTAAAGATAAGCGTTTAACGATCCTTGGAACTCTTTCTAATTATAAGAAATAGTTCATTAGATACAATCTGGTAAATGTCCTTGAAATTTCTGTTGTGTGTAAATAGCCCTTCTTCCATGTGCTCATCTGATACCTATCTGTCACTTTTTCTGCCTTGTCCATATGATCCCTTGTGAGAAAATTGTATAATGACACCTGTTGTTCCTACTCTCCAGCAACTCAAAATCTTAGTCTCTCTTGTAAATCTGGGAATTTTAGTATGAATAATTTTAATACCTTTATTTATTGTCTTATAAACATTTAAAGTGCTTTCATATTGATGATGTGAACTGATCTTGCAGTGGTGTTTGTGGGAAAGGGATCTGATTGGCTAGAGACAAGGATGCAAAGAGACTTAAATTTTCACAGACCTAACTTGTATAGCTTTAAAACTTTGTATTGTATGTGTATTAGTTACCTATTACTGGATAGCAATATAACCACAAATTTAGAAGCTTAAAATCAGTCAGTTCAGTTCAGTCGCTCAGTCGTGTCCGACTCTTTGCAACCCCATGAATTGCAGCACGCCAGGCCTCTCTGTCCATCACCAACTCCCGCAGTCTACCCAAACCCATGTCCATCCAGTCGGTTATACCATCCAACCATCTCATCCTCTGTCGTCCCCTTCTCCTCCCCCCCCCAACCCTACCCAGCATTAGGGTCTTTTCCAATGAGTCAACCCTTCACATGAGGTGGCCAAAGTACTGGAGTTTCAGCTTCAACATCAGACGTTCCAATGAACACCCAGGATTGATCTCTTTTAGGATGGATTGATTGGATCTCCTTTCAGTCCAAGGGACTCTCAAGAGTCTTCTCCAACACCACAGTTCAAAAGCATCAATTCTTTGGTGCTCAGCTTTCTTCACCGTCCAACTCTCACACCCATACATGACCACTGGAAAAACCATAGCCTTGACTAGACGGACTTTTGTTGGCAAAGTAATGTCTCTGCTTTTAAATATGCTATCTAGGTTGGCCATAACCTTCCTTCCAAGGAGTAAGCGTCTTTTAATTTCATGGCTGCAATCACCATCTGCAGTGATTTTGGAGCCCCCAAAAATAAAGTCTGACACTGTTTCCACTGTTTCCCCATCTATTTCCCATGAAGTGATGGGACCAGATGCCATGACCTTAGTTTTCTGAACGTTGAGCTTTAAGCCAACTTTTTCACTCTCCTCTTTCACTTTCATCAAGAGGCTCTTTAGTTCTTCTTCACTTTCTGCCATAAGGGTGGTGTCATCCGCATATCTGAGGTTATTGATATTTCTCCCGGCAATCTTGATTCCAGCTTGTGTTTCTTCCAGCCCAGCGTTTCTCATGATGTACTCTGCATATAAGTTAAATAAGCAGGGTGACAATATACAGCCTTGACGTACTCCTTTTCCTATTTGGAACCAGTCTGTTGTTCCATGTCCAGTTCTAACTGTTGATTCCTGACCTGCATACAGGTTTCTCAAGAGACAGGTCAGATGGTCTGATATTCCCATCTCTTTCAGAATTTTCCACAGTTTATTGTGATCCACACAGTCAAAGGCTTTGGCATAGTCAATAAAGCAGAAATAGATGTTTTTCTGGAACTCTCTTGCTTTTTTGATGATCCAGCGGATATTGGCAATTTGATCTGTGGTTCCTCTGCCTTTTCTAAAACCAGCTTGAACATCTGGAAGTTCACGGTTCACGTATTGCTTAAAATAACACACATTTATTATCTCAGAGTTTCTGTAGGTCAGGAAGCTAGGTATGGCTTAGCAGGGTCCCTTGTATCAGGGCCCTCACAAGCTGTAAGTGAAGTGTTGGCTGAGGCTGAGTCTCGTTGGAAGACTTGATTGTGAAAGGATCTGCTTCCAGGCTTACATGATTATTGGCAGTACTCAGCTCCTTGAGGACTTTTGGATTGAGAGCCTCAGTTCATAGTTGATTGTTGGCTGGAGGCCTCTGTTCCTCTCCAACACGACAGCTTTCTTCATCAAAGCATGCAAGCTGAGAAGGCAATAGAAGGAGTCTGATAGCAACACAGAAGTCAAAATTTTACATCGTATACTTCTGTGGGACATCTTTGCCTGTTTCTGCTAAAGCAAGTCATTAGACCATCCCACACTCAAGGGTAGGGAATTACTTGAGGGCATGAATACCAGGAGTTGGGGATCCTAGAGAGGACATTTTAGAGTCTGCTTGTCACACCTGTGTGTATTATGTATAATACTCTATGTATTATTGAAATGAAATAAATAATTTTAGGCACTTAAGACAAATGAAAATGAAGTCTCAGAATAATGTGTGAAATATTTTTTATTTTTTTTAAATAAAAAATGACATGTGCATAACTACATGCATGTCTATAAATGTACACAAAATGTTGGGAATGATACAGATCAATGATTTGTCTTTGTTCAAGGTGCTATAACAATATTGTAGACAGGGTGGCATATAAACAACAAAGATTTATTTCTCACAGTTCTGGAGGCTGAAAAGTCCCAGACAAGACCCTGGCAGATTAGATGTCTGGTGAGAGCCCACTTCCTTGTTCATAGATGGACACCTTTTTGGTGTGTCTTCATATGGCAGAATTGATTAGGGAGCTCTCTGGGGTCTCTAGTACTATTCGTAAGCAATCCACCCTTATGACCCAAGAACCTCCCAAAGACCCTTCCTCCTAAAGTCTACATGCTGGGGATTAGGCTTCAATATAGAATTTTGAAAAGACAAAAATATTCATACTATAGCAGTGATTACTTCTATGAAAGGGAGTGTGAGAGGAATGAGTATAAAGGAAATTTAATAGTTTGATCTGTGTCTTTGTTTTCTTCCAAGAAAAATAAATTAGGATAATTTTATAAAGTTATAGAGGGTAAATGGCTTTCCAATGGCATATGTTCATTTAATCATAGGATCAGGACTCAAACATAATTTTCCTAAATGTCACAGATTTGTTTCCTATTTGTTTATTGGATTATTTATTTCTAAACTGAATTGTTTTATTCAGAAAACTTATTAAAATTATTTATAAGAATGATAGATATTAGTTTGTTTGCTGATGCCTGGATACTCTCATTAGGTGGCAATCTCTACTCAGTATGTTTGATAATTAAGCCATTTTTAAACCATGATAAAACAGAATATTTAATCCTAGGACAGTGTTGCCAGATTTAGCAAATGAAAATAAAAGAAGCCCTGTTAAATTTGAATTTAGTGTTTTGGGTGTTTTTTTTTAACCAAAATTGGAAAACTCAGCAGAGTCCATAGGACTGGAAAAGGTCAATTTTCATTTCAATCCCAAAGAAAGGCAATGCCAAAGAGCGTTCAAACTACCACCCAGTTGTGCTCATTTCACATGCTAGCAAGGTAATGCTCAAAATCCTTCAAGCTAGGCTTCAACAGTACATGAACTGAGAACTTCAGATGTGCAAGCTGGATTTAGAAAAGGCATAGGAACCAGAGATCAAATTGCCAATATCCATTAGATCATAGAAAAAGCAAGGGAATTCCAGAAAAAACATCTACTTCTGCTTCATTGACTACGGTAAAGACTTTGACTGTGTGTATCACAACAAACTGAAAAATTCTGAAAGAAATGGGAATACCAGACCACCTTACCTGCCTCCTGAGAAACCTGTATGCAGGTCAAGAAGCAATAGTTAGAACCGGACAGGGAACAACAGACTGGTTCAAAATTGGGAAAGGAGTTCATCAAGGCTTTATATTGTCATCCTATTTATTTAAATTATATGCAGAGTACATCATGCAAAATGCTGGACTGGATGACTCATGAGCTGGGATCAAGATTGCTGGGAGAAATATCAACAACTTCAGACATGCA
This sequence comes from Giraffa tippelskirchi, assembly GCF_054371585.1. Classification (NCBI taxonomy): domain Eukaryota; kingdom Metazoa; phylum Chordata; class Mammalia; order Artiodactyla; family Giraffidae; genus Giraffa; species Giraffa tippelskirchi. Next base: position 74,103,317 of record NC_137275.1, on the reverse strand, counting down.
TATGATACCACTCTAATGGCAGAAAGTGAAGAGGAACTGAAGAGCCTCTTGATGAAGGTGAAAGAAGAGAGTGAAAAAGCTGGCTTAACACTCAACATTCAAAAAACTAAGATCATGGCATCCAGTCCCATCACTTCATGGCAAATAGATGGGCAAAAAGTGGAAACAGTGACAGATTTTATTTTCTTGGATTCCAACATCACTGCAGACGGTGACTGCAGCCATGAAATTAAAAGATGCTTGCTCCTTGGAAGAAAAGCTATGACAATTCTAGACAGCACATTTAAAAGCAGAGACATTACTTTGCCGACTAAAGTCCACATAGTCAAAGCTAAGGTTTTTCCAGTAGTCATGTATGGATGTGAAAGTTGGACCGTAAAGAAAGCTGAGTGCTGAAGAATTGGTGCTTTTGAATTGTGGAGCCAGAGAAGGCTCCTGAGAGTCTCTTGAATAGCAAGGAGATCAAACCAGTTAATACTAAAGGAAATCAACCCTGAATATTCATTGGAAGGACTGATGCTGAAGCTGAAGCCCCAATACTTTGGCCACCTGATGCAAAGAGCTGATTCATTGGAAAAGACCCTGATTCTGGGAAACATTGAGGGCAGGAGAAGAAGGGGGCACCAGAGGGTGAGGTGGTTTGATGGCATCACTGACTCAATGGACATGGGTTTGAGCAAACTCTGGGAAATAGTGATGGAGAGGGAAGCCTGGCATGCTGCAGTCCATGGGATTGCAAAGAGTCAGACACAATTTAGTAACTGAACAACAAAGGTTTTTAAAAGGATGAATTTTAATTTATAATTAAATTATAGTTTAATTTAAAACTATAGTGAATGCTTAAGACTAGAATGTTTTTCTGAAAACTGAGAAATTTAAAAAAAGTTTAAAGAGTTCAAACATTGCATTATTTTCTTTGAGGCTTCATCAACTTTTCTACCCTTCTGAAATAATCACTGAAATCTCTCTGTGGAAGTATAAAAAAGAAATGTAATTTTGCAGAATATGATTTATCAGTATAAGTTTGCCAAATTTGACTTTATAGCTATATTCCAGGAAAATAGAAAAAAAAAAAAACTCAATAAGGAAATAGTCTGCAACTAAATTTCAATAAATGTCCCAGAGATGGAGCTTTGTGTCAAGGTCCTTTGTACATTGATTTAGGAGATTTTTTGCAGTTTTAAACACGTTATTCCTTGAAATTTATCTTGATGATGTAATGTGATTGGATGACTGACCAATTACCACATGAGTTCTAAAGTTCCACTTTTTTAGATTGATTAATAGCTCTCTGGTGGGGAAAAGATGACTATGTGTAGCCACAGAAAAGTGGAAGATAGAACGGGAGTGTGTGCCGTCCAGGACCTGATTGCTGTCAGCTCCAGTCCTCTCATTCTCTGGGCTCAGCTCTGAATCAGAGAGAATGGCCCCATGGGCTGCATTCTCAAGCACATCCCCCCAGCCCCTGCATCGTCCTGCCTTTGGCTAGTTTCAAAAGTCAAAGGATGGTGTTGACAGGAGATAGGCAGGCTGGAAGAAGGGAGCTGCCTGGGATTTCTCCTCTTTGTCTGCACTGGGCAGCATCTCTGACAGAACCCGTGCCTTCCTCCTAGCCTTAGCCTTCCCCTGGTGGCCCCAGGCCCTGGGCTCTCTTGCCATTCCCATCCTCTGCTCTAGTTTCAGGAGGGCAGTGGCCCCTGAGGGTTTGCCTCATGGAGCCTATTTGGCCTCTCAGATCTTCCATGTAGCCCTGTGTTAAAGTCTTTCTGTTATATGTACTGATTTCTAGTTTTCTGGATAGACCTAGCTCGATACAGGGAACATGGAAATTTTTAAGAGAATATGAGGCAATCAAAGATCCATGTTCTTTTCTCCTTGACACCATCTTCAGGGAGTTTCAAATAAATGAGTGAACAACTGTTCCTATAGCACCAATGATTTCTGTTTCAAGACTGCTCTGGCTCAGGATTTTCCAGAGTAAACAATTCCTAAGAATGTTTGGCTAGTAGAGCATGAACCTGCACTTGGCCTCAAACAAAGTCTTCCATTATTTTCTTAAGGAATACAGATAATTCCATTCTTTCTAGTGGAGGGGAGATGCTATCATTTCTAGATCAATAATTCTTAAAATGAATATGTAAGGGAGAAGAGAACAAAGAATGAAATGGAAGGGGAAAAGGAGTTCAGAGATAAGGGGAAAAATAGGAAGATGACATGGAATCAAATAATAAGCTATCCTCTTGGAGAGAAGGGCAATAGCTTTGATTAAAGGAGGATTAAAAAATCTATTTTCTCAGAAATGTTGCTCATAACCCTGTTGGTTCGGTAACATGTTTCAGTTATTTGCATGAAATCATAAGCCATAGACAATATAGGAAATGATATTTGTTATAGACATTGTAAATATTAATAATCACAACCTGTCAGTGAACTCTTTGCCCTCAAAGGATAGGAAGAATCTTTCATAGTGAAAGCAGTGACCTTGACAAATGGGCAGCAATGGCACAAACCAGATAGAGGGGTAGTACAAACATAGCCTTGGTTAGTGTAAGTGTAAAATGCCTTACTCCAGAAAATTTACCTTTCATCTTGTGAGCTAAGGGCCTTGTTAGTTGACCTGTTAGGCAAGGTCAAACCTTGAACTAGAATTTGTGTAAGTCACAGATCCACTCACTGCTTTCTGGCATCAAATATAAATGCCTTTCTTAAATGTCCCAAGGCATTATTGCTATACAGTGTACCATTTTCTGAAAGAGCTTTGCTGTTATGCTTCTTGCTCACTTCCTAACTGAGGCATCTTGAGCAAGTTAGTTAACTTCTCTGGGCCTCCTTTGTTAAATAGGGGCAGAAACAACACCTCTTCCGAACTCTGTTGTGAGGATTAAACGTGTGCCTACATATATAGCTTAGATCATCACCTTAATTCAGTAAACAATAATAGTTAAATATTATTATAGCTCAGAAGTGATACCTGTGATTTAGAGCTAGCTGTGTTAAATTCAAAGCATAGAAAATATATTTTAGATAAATGCATACATTTATATGTGATGTTAGATGTAAAAATTATGTTGGTTTATAACTTCCAGCTTACAAGCCCAAGGAGAAGAAAAAAAAAAAACCACTATATTGACAGCTGGGAGATTTGACAAATAGATAGTAGTAGAAAAACATTTAAAACACTAAAAAATGAAATTCCTTTCTACAGGCACATTCTGCACGTACATATTGAAGAAAAAAGTGACTCTATGTTACAGTAGCGAAGAAAGCAGAATAACTGGGATTGGGGAATCTGCAGCAAAATAAAGTCACCACATTTAGCTGGACATATATTAGATCTGAAACTGTGAATAATACTCATCTTAGGTTCCCTCTGTTTCTTGAGAATTTTTAGCCTACTTAAGTCAAATGACATTTTTTTTTTACCGATGGAAAATTATGAGCTATTTAGGAAAATAAGCACATGTCTTAACTGAGCAACATCACCTTTTCCATGAGAAGTGAAAATAAAAATTTTAAAAAGTGTTTAGATAGAAAACTATTGATAGACCCCCCCCTTCCCTCTTTCTAGCCCCACCTTCCTTCCTTCTGATGGGTGGTAGTCTCAGTCTTCATATTAACTAATATCAACCCAGCAATAAAGGCTGCCAGCTATATTTTGAGTGGACATGCATTCCATCACTGTCATCATTGAAACCATAAATTTTTAGCAGGTTTTGACCAAGTTTTGCTAGAATGAATTTAATGGTGGACCAGGTCCATGCAGGATTTCCTGTATGAGAACTGTGGAAATGAAAGACTTAATTAAAAATAGCTAAATGGCACTATTTGTAAATATATTCAAGTTTAGGAAAGTGTAAGTAACCGTGTACATACTGTCAGGGACCTTACAGTCATAATTTCCCCCTCTAGAACAAAGTTAGTACTTGGTGGCTCAAATAAGCTGGTGTTCCCATCTCTCACAACTCATCTGACTGGAACAAATTTCCAAGCCAGTGGGATAGTCCCATGAATCTAGGAAAATATAGGAAGTGATTTTGAGATCATTAAGTGCTGAGCAGTTCTTTACAGTGAACCCACTGATGTACCTGTGGCACTTAAGGTAGAACACAGGCCATATTTTGACACCAATACCTCCTCCTTAGAACTGGGAAACACCTATGACTTTTGAGTAGTTTAATGCCCTCACTTTCTCATGTGTGCAGTAGCACAGAACATTGATTAAAGATGACTGTAGAGCAGAATTTACAGAACAAGAAATGAGAGTACATGGTTGTGAGTAAAAGCGATGAGGGTGAACAGTCATTATGTGCCTGGGCCTGAGGGAGGATGGGTTGGGGGGGACTTAAAAAACTCATCTCACTGTCTTTCTCCTGGTTTTATTTACGCAGTCTGTGGAATTGTTACCATACCCACTGCTCCTGGACTCCCACCTCCCATGACACTCTGTACCATTTTTTAAAATTTATTTTTAATTGGAAGATAATTACTCTACAATATTGTGATGGTTTCCACCATACATCAACATGATTCAGCCATAGGTCCCCCATCTCGTAAACTGTGCTCCCACTTCCCTCCCCATCCCACCCCTCTAGGTCTTCACAGAGCACCAGCTTTGGGTTCCCTGCATCATACAGCAAGTTCCCATTGGCTGTCTACTTTATATATGTTAATTTATTTGTTTCAATACTACTCTCTCAGCCATCTCACTCTTTCTTCTGGCTTTATTTACATAGTCTGTGAAACTGTGACTGTGCCACTGCTCCTGGACTCCTGCTCCCGTGAGACTGTGCCATTTTGCAAACATTCAGAAGCATGAAGCCTAAGAACAGCTAAGGTAAATGTGATGAATCACAACTTTTTAGTCACTAGTTTATGAACAGAGGAAAGAAAAATTAACATAGTGAAGGTAGTGAGATTGACAACTAGGCAGCAACATTACAAAGCTAACAGAAGAGAGGAAGTTAGACTCATGTGGGATAACTCTTCCCTTTGTCCTGAATGTTCACACTGATTGCATGAGCCACCTGAACAAGAAGGAATGCCATCTCACCCACTGTGTGCAAGGAGCAGCATCTCTCCTACACAACTTTTCTAGGCCATCCTCAAAGTAGTAATATTTCTCTCTAAGTTATTGTAGAACTTAAAAATGCCCCCTTTTATGGTAACTCACATCTCTTCTCCCTCTCAGTTGGATGAGGGTGGGAGAAAATGAAAAAAAAAAAATAATACAGCGAGTGAATCTAAACAAACAGATTTGGTAATTACAAATAAGTTGTTTGGATAGTATGTTCAAGAAAGGCCTCTTTGAGGAGTAGATATATAAAGAATGGGCAGGAACTGGCTGTAAAAGCGGAGGAAAGAATGTTTGAGAGAGAGAGGACAGCATGCACAAAGGCCCCATGGAAAGAAAGGACCGTAGGTGTGTATGAGGAGCTGATTGCAGGCCAATCTGACTGGAACTCAGTGAACATTCACAGCAGAAGGGAGCCTTAGGGAAGGCTCCATTTGCTTGGAAACCTGCCTTTCTTCAAGATTCATGTCAGTCATTTTATGGTCCTAGACAACTCACCTTGTGCCAATGTTATCTCAAAATGCATGTTGTGGGTGAGGGGCCTGGTGCCAGTCTCTGAGTTTTGAGACATTTCCTTTCTCCAACTAGCAGACTGCTAGTAGCTGTATGCTGCTGCTAAGTCACTTCAGTCGTGTCCAACTCTGTGCGACCCCATAGACGGCAGCCCACCAGGCTCCCTCATCCCTGGGATTCTCCAGGCAAGAATACTGGAGTGGGTTGCCATTGCCTTCTCCAGTGCATGAAAGGGAAAAGTGAAAGTGAAGTCGCTCAGTCGTGTCCGACTCTTAGCGACCCCATGGACTGCAGCCTACCAGGCTCCTCCATCCATGGGATTTTCCAGGCAAGAGTACTGGAGTGGGGTGCCATTGCCTTCTCCAATAGCTGTATAACATCTGGCTAAAGACTAGCAGGCGGAATTCTTTCTGCCCCCTTCTGATGTCTGTGTCAGAAGATTTCTCTATCTCTTTTATACTTTAATAAAACTTTATTACACAAAAGTTCTGAGTGATCAAGCCTCATCAGTGGCCCCGGATTGAATTCTTCTCCTCTGGAGGCCAAGAATCCTGGCGTCTTTCACGGCTCAGCAACAACCTTTCACTTCCATAATGGAAATGTTCCAGTGTAATAAACTGGCTACTTGGGAGCTGGCTGATTGCCCTGGGGAGTGGCACCATAAGGGGGCTCAGCATTGGTCTCTGCTGCTGCAGATTGGGCACTCAGCAGTGGGCATAACAGGTGGGCCTTGGTGAATGGGAATCCATGCTGCTGAGTCCATGCATAACCTCCAGGCCTGCTCATGAGCCCACTGGATGATTACAGCGATGACTAGAGAACGTGGCTGACTGGTGTCAACAGAACACATCATCCTCTTCTACTGGTTATTACAATATGCCTCTGCTGGTGAGCATTCACATAGGACACAAATACATTCACAGTCTTTTGCTATTCTGGTAATTGATCCATATACCTCTTCCCCCAGTTTCTTTGCCCCCAGTTTCCCAATCATGTTTCTTCCAAGTCCCTGATCACCCAGCCAAACCATTGGCCACAGCATATCCCCTGATCTCCCCCAAAATAAAAGAAGAGAGCCTGACTATACCACATCTAATTTTGTTGGTCAAATGGTTTTTAAAAATCATTTTTTTCTGGACTATAGTGCTTGAAGGAGAAAACAATGGCACCCCACTCCAGTACTCTTGCCTGGAAAACCCCATGGATGGAGGAGCCGGTGGGCTGCAGTCCATGGGGTCTTGAAGAGTCGGACATGACTGAGAAACTTCACTTTCACTTTTCACTTTCATGCACTGGAGAAGGAAATGGCAACCCACTCCAGTGTTCTTGCCTGGAGAATCCCAGGGATGGGGGAGCCTGGTGAGCTGCCGTCTATGGTGTCGCACAGAGTCGGAAACGACTGAAGCGACTTAGCAGCAGCAGCAGACACAGTAGATTTATCCATATTATTTAGCATGCTCTGTATAATGCAGATAATGCAGAAATGATTTGTCAATTACTGGAAAGCTTGAAACAGAAAAGGATAATTGTCAATTGAAATTTCTACTTAAAGTTTAGTTTTGTTCATAATGTATATGGAATTTTTTGGATGCATTTCCATTTAAAAATATACTGAAAGTTCAAGACAAGATAATCACATTTTTGCAAAATGCATCCTTTTGTTATCTCATCATCTTGAGAGATATATGGTCTTACGAAGGATATTTATTACTATGTCGTCTACTTTTTGCCTATGTATTTGAACATAGAAAAGCAATACATGAGCAATGTACTACCCAAAGTGGTCACAAAATATCTTTTGATTAATTTTGTTAAGGTTTGTCTTCATGAAGTGACAGAAATATTTAATTTTGTAGCTTAATTTTATGGTGCAATTAATTTAATTATTTTTAGAACAAAAGGAATGTGATATACAAGCACGTACTAATAACTATCAGAAATTCATTCATTTCATTAACAAAACTGCAGTGAACCATACAAAGTCTGTGCCTTCAAAGAGTCTGAATTTTAGTGGCAAATCTAATTGCAACAAAGTTAACAAATAAATGTGCAATATAACATTGTATAATGATAAAAGTATTAAAGTAGTGATTGTGTTCATAGTGTTAATTATCAATGTGCTTTTTTCAAATTTGGTTAATTTAAAACTTCAATTTTTGTCTTGTTAGAAAATAATGGAAAGCATACTCCTTTGTAAAATGCAGTCAAATACCTTATAAGGTATAGAAATTTGGAAAGTAACTTGGAGCTAAATAAGCAGTTATTTTTGGTTTCTAGTTTAAACATTTTTTTCAAATAGTGAAGAAAGCTCTTGTCTCTTTAACTTCCTGTTTAAGTAGTTGAACAGAAGTCTAGGAAAGTCTACTATTGACCAAGCGATAATGACAGTTTATTTGTTGGCAAACTTTGTTTTTTTCCTGCCCATAAGCATAGCATTAAGAAGATGAAACCCTCACCACAGCATATATGTACATTTTGCTGAATTGACAAAACTTGTACTATCCACATTCCAATTTTAGAAGTTAGGAATTATACTGGAAAACCTAAACTGACAAAGATTACAATTATAACAAGAGCAGTTCTTGAGCACCCCAAAGTCAGTGTTTAGAATAGTAATTACTAGAGGCAAAATTCAATAATAAAAAAATTTTCTGCATCAAAAAGTGATCACTAGATGGAAAATTCTATTCCTTTTATATAGAAACACTTCTTTAGCTGACTGGAAAAATAAAGTAAAATGTAAAATTAAGTAGTCTGTTAAACAGTACTTTGTTTTATATGTTAGACAAGACAGTTATCTAATTGTGCTTTAGAGGTACTGAAGTATTTAGAATGTGAGAGAATCATTTCAGTCCATTTTCATTCTTTTCACCATCTTTTACATCAGTGTACTAGGATATTTATTCTTGGTTATGTACTAGGATATTTATTTATTAGTGACTATGTGGCAGTCTATCAAGACAAAGATGAGTGTTGAGACATTAGTCTAATCAAGGTTGTGTTTAGTCTCTCAGTTGTGTCTAACTCTTTGGGACCCTTTGGACCATAGTCCCTCAGGCTACTCTGTCCATGGGATTTTTCAGGTAAGAATACTGGAGTGGGTTGTCATTTCCTCCTCCAGGGGATCTTCCTAACCCAGGGATCGAACCTGCATCTACTGTGTCTCCTGCATTACAGGTGGTTTCTTTACCTGCTGAGCCATCAGGGAAGCCTGAGCAGAGAGGCAACACACGTTACCTAAGTGCCTATTTTCTGCTATTGCTATAGTAGCACAATGCTGACTATCTACTTCACTGGAGCTTTTCAGAAGGAATCTGAGCTTAGTCTCAGTGGATCTTGCATTAATGTGAAATTCAGTGTAAGGTAATATGCCAAGTGGTAACTACCTATTAAACATTTCTTTTTTTTTTTTCATATCTAAGAAAAGCAATACATGAGCTTAGATTCATAATCTACCTAAGATTCACTTTCTAGGCACTCTAAAATCCCTCTGGGCTCTTTAGAGTAGAAATGTACCTTCCCACAGGGTATTTGTTTAGTACTGTCTGGTTATACCAGCGACTCCAGGAGCAGCTGTTTGGATGTCATCAAATCTCCATTGTCTCCTCTTGCTCTGATACCTGAATCTGCTGCATTTTTAGTTTTTAACCGCTCTCTTGATTCTTGCAACTGCAGTCCTTTCTCTGAATCACTTTTCTCCATTTTGAACTCTGCTCCATTCCTTTATTGACTAAAATACCAATAACACAAAGTATTTATATTTAGCAGACCATGCTGGTTTCAAAGATTTACGGTGGAAATACATTATTGACTACAAGCCAAAAATTAAAATTTAACAGGAGTCATCATGGTCCTACTATGGCCTCTATTTGTCATCCATCCACCATTTTTTACTGGCTATGTCTCCTTAGGCTTGCTGCCTTCACTTCTGGTCAAGGCCTCACCCTCCATCTCCTGACCTTTCCCTGTTGTCTCTCATATTAGTTTGCTGAGGCTGCCAGAACAAAATATCACAGATCAGGTAGCTTAAAAACAGAAATTTATTGTCTCCGAGCTCTGGAAGTCAAGATCAAGGTGCTGGCAGATTTTATTTCTCCTGAGGTATCTCTCTTTGGCTTGCAGATGGCCTTTCCTCTGTGCATGCATCCCTGGGGACTCTCCTGTGTCTTAATCCCCTCTTCTTTTGTGGACACCAGTCAGAATGAAGCCTACCCTAACAGCTTCATTTGAACTGAATCATCTTTGTAAAGATCTGTCTTCAAATGCAGTCACATGCTGAGGGTTTAAGCCTTCAACATAAGAATTTGGATGGAAGGGAACACAATTAAGTCTACTATTTCCCAAGTCCTTTCTTTTATGTTCTATTGCCAGTTTCCAATCCCCAAATTTCAATTCCTTTTCTAAAGCAGAACAACTTTGTTTTCCATTAAAAAACCTCCATGTATGTTTGAAACAAAATGATGTCTATTTTCAGATTTCATTTTTTTTTAGCTCAGGTGAGAGTTTTAAAAGTATAATTTCTCCTCCAATATAAATAATTTCTGTAGCAGTACTCCATCAGCCTTTGTACATGTGAGGAACACATATGTTTATTCTCCTTGTCCCAGAGTTCCCTCAAGACCCAATGTATGGGATGGAGTTGGCTGAGATGCTTGGTTTTTCCTTCTTCTAACTCATGTATCTTCTCTTGAATTGATTCACTTAAGTTACAAAAAGAACTCATAAAAATTAACTCAGAGAGAAAAGGGAATACCTTGTCAGTTGCTAATACATGCATTTCAGGATTTTTTTAGAAAATTAAAGTTTATCCATTGCATAACTGTTACCCATCATCAGAAAGTCAAAGTAACACCTGACTCACCATGCCTCTCCATCCACAGTCTCTCCTGACCGCTCTTCCTTCAATTCCACTTGGAACTGAAGACTTCCTTTTCAATTCAAGGGTACTCTCGGCACTCATCACTCAAGAAGTCTTTATTGAACAATTGATCTATATTGTCTTTAATCTTTACAGCATTCCTGTAAAGTAGATATTATTAAACATGCAGATGAGAGTTAATTGGTCAGAGTCTCAGTCTTATACTATTTAGTGACAGAATCTGAATTTAATCTCAGTCTGCTAGGTCCTACTGTCTCCATTCTTTTTACTGCACAAGAACAGTAGAAATAAGAGACTTCCACTTTTCAAACTCTTACAAGAGTTTGGAATTCTCAGTACTCTTAAGTCTTGTCTTCAATATTTGGATACCGTAAGGTCTGTCCAAATTTATGTTCCTCTTGACCCTTTCTAAATATGAAAAAGAATATTTGGGGGATTATCCCTCAATCATAATCCTCTAAGATTACTGTTAGTAATTTTGCCTTTTACTTTCCCATCCTAGTTGACATCAGTTTACATATTGGCAATTGTGGCCAGCCCCTCCTGGTTTCAGCAGGGCGAAAAAAAGTCACGCCAGTCAGGGCCCTACACAGCAGGGGGAGGGGCACAGTGGTTGGTGGGAAGCCCTGAAGGGAAGAAGTCCTGGGTCAGTGCCAAAGGACAGTAAATAATGAGACACTATTCCAGGAAGCCACAAGTGAGTGAAAGTTTTGGGAAAGAAATGAAACATTCATGAACCAAGAGACAGTTCAAAAGGTGAATCAAGATGAAAAACCCAGTAGGAGAGACAAGAGAATGAAACATGATGGCTAGGGTCCAAAAGAAATAAACATAGGTTGAAGAGGGGTTTAAGAACAAAACCTTTGATTGTGCTGATATTGCCCTTCATGCATTTCTGTGTGTGTGTCATTAGGACCCAGTTAAAATGTCACCAGAACTGGAACTTTTGGACCTAAGCTGCCTATAATAAAGAATCATTGTGTTATAGGTATCTAAGTTAAATGCTTGATGAGCATTGTTAATATTTGGTTCTTCTGAATTCCTTTATTCCTAAGTCGTCATGGTGAGGAAGAGAGGCATAAACATAATCAATAGCTTATTTTTATTGAATCCTTAAATCCTACTAATAGCCCCATGTTGTTTAGTCATTAAGACTCTTGCAATCCCATGGACTGTAGCCCGATAGGCTTCTCTGTCCATGGGATTTCCCAGGCAAGAATGCTGGAATGGATTGCCATTTCCTTCAATAGGGGATCTTCCCAACCCAGAGTTGCACAAAGAGTAAGTGGCGTGGCAAGGGTCTGAACTGATTACTATGCAATGTGTTGAGAGATAAAATAATGATACAGTGTAAACAATCCAATGAATTCTGCTTGGATGAGGATGAAGGAGAGCTCTGCTAACGAGATGACGTATCTTCTATGTGTCATCCCACAACTTGCTGCCCATATATATATATATTACCTCTGATTGTCCTTTCACATAAATATTACCCATGAAACTGCTGTCATTACCCAGAAACTGAAAGTAATACATGAACAAGAATTCATTCCAATGTTTCTTTTACAAAATAACACTGTCTTAACAACATTCCCACTCTACAGGGCTGGGATGTTCCATTCAAGTTATGGTTTGTCTCAGAAATTCTAGATATCCAGTGCTACAGTGATTCATTGCTTAAACTGACATTTTTAAAGAACTAGTAGACTTGGGTAATATGTTAAAATCCACATGATGATCTTTGTACCTCAGACAGTGTGGATAAGAGGAGAGGGTACTTTCTGAACAAAATGTTTTCCTGCAAGTGGTTCTTCTTTTATGTATTATCCTTATGGCCAACCTAGATAGCATATTTAAAAGCAGAGACATTACTTTGCCAACAAAAGTCCGTCTAGTCAAGGCTATGGTTTCTCCAGTGGTCATGTATGGATGTGAGAGTTGGACGGTGAAGAAAGCTGAGTGCCGAAGAATTGATGCTTTTGAACTGTGGTGTTGGAGAAGACTCTTGAGAGTCCCTTGGACTGCAAGGAGATCCAATCAATCCATCCTAAAGGAGATCAATCCTGGGTGTTCATTGGAAGGACTGATGTTGAAGCTGAAACTCCAATACTTTGGCCACCTCATGTGAAGAATTGACTCATTGGAAAAGACCCTAATGCTGGATGGGATTGGGAGCAGGAGGAGAAGGGGACGACAGAGGATGAGATGGTTGGATGGCATCACCGACTCGATGGACATGGGTTTGGGTAGACTGCGGGAGTTGGCGATGGACAGAGTGGCCTGGCGTGCTGCAGTTCATGGGGTCGCAAAGAGTCGGACACGACTGAGTGACTGAACTGAACTGAAAGATAAGAGTAGATGAGACTAGAAATGTTAGTTCAACTATCTTTTCATTGGCATGATTCTTTAACAGAACTCCCCATGAGAAAATTTCAACAGAACAAGGAAGTATGATTCATTTCTTTCTCAAAACATTTATCAGTGAGTGTGTTTTTATACATGTTTGCTAACAACTGATTTTATACATGTTTGCTAATACATGTGGCAGAATTGTTGTGAACATTTCCAACATACCACTGCAGAGTGAAGCTATAGGAATGAGGATGCATAGATTGATTCCGCCTCTAAATGTATGTGATAAGCTGTGTGGAAAGCCAAAGAAGGAGGTTGAGCAGAGTGGTGACGTGCTCAGACATGCATTTTAAATTCTCCTTTAGTGTAACATTTATTAATTTTTGAAAATTTAAAAAATATTCAGCAACAATTAGCATACAGGCTTCAAACTCTTCATGTAAATAATCATCCTCTTCTAGGAGAAAACCTAACTGAAAAACAATACAGATTGCCTTGCTTCCATGGTTGCCTGGCTTTCCTCCACAGGCATTTCCCACCACAGTCTCCTCCCTCACATCCCCTTGATTCCTCTCTCCACAGTCAACAGCAGCCCTTGCCCGGTGATTGCTCCACAATTGCTAAACTCTAGCTCCTAGCCACTGCACCTTCCAGAGGATCTGCATCCCTGTCTGGGAGATCAAGCACTGAGACTTTGGAGTGGGAGCACTGACTCCAAGACCCTAGACTACCAGAGAATTAACCCTGCTGCTGCTGCTGCTGCTGCTGCTAAGTCGCTTCAGTTGTGTCCGACTCTGTGCGACCCCATAGATGGCAGCCCAACAGGCTCCTTCGTCCCTGGGATTCTCCAGAATTAACCCTAGGGAGTATCAAGTAGTGAGAACTCACAAAAACGAAACCACTTGAATACAAGAGCCAGATTCACCTAACCACCAGTAGCACCCTGGGCAGGACAACCCAGTCATCGGCAGACAGAATTACCACCTCACTCAGCCTTGCCATCAGAAGAAAAACAAACAAACAAACAAACAAAGAAAAACTCAGCACAAATCTCACTCTATACAATGCTTACACAAACCACTGGACCAACCTTAGGAGGACAGAAACCAAAAGGAAGAAAGAGTTCAAACTACTTTAGGAAAGAATTTAACTTTCCTTGAAGCCTGGGAAAACGAGACCTCAAACACAGTAAGTGAAAAAAAAATAATGAAAAGGCAGAGAAATACTACACAAATGAAGGAACAAACTAGGAATGAAGGAGTCCAAATAAATGAAGAGGAAATAGGCAAACTACCTGAAAAAGAATTCAGAATAAGGATAGTAAAGATGATTAAAAACCTTGAAAACAAAATGGAGAAAATGCAAGAATCAATTAACAAAGGCCTAGAAGAATTAAAGAATAAACATACAGAAACAAACAACACAATTACTGAAATTAAAAATACTACAGAAGGAATCAAGAGCAGAATATCTGAAGCAGAAGAACAAATCAGTGAGCTGGAAGAGAAAATGGTGGAAATAACTTCTGAAGAGCAGAATAAAGTAAAAAGAATGAAAAGAACTGAGGATCATCTCAGAGTCCTCTGGGACAATAGCAAACACACCAACATTTGAATTATAGGGGTCCCAGAAGAAGAAGAGAAAAAGAAAGGGTATGAGAAAAATTTTGAAGAGATTATAGTTGAAAATTTCCCCAACATGGAAAAGGAAATAGTCAATCAACTCCAAGAGGCACAAAGAGTCCCATACAGGATAAACCCAAGGAGAGACATGCCGAGACACATACTAATCAAACTAACAAAGACTAAGCACAAAAAAGAATATTAAAAGCAGCAAGGGAGAAGCAACAAGTAACATACAAAGGAAACACCATACGCTTAACAGCTGATCTTTCAGCAGAAACTCTGCAGGCCAGAAGGGAATGGCAGGATATATTTAAAGTATTAAAAGGGAAAACTCTACAACCAAGTTTACTGTACCCAGCAAGGACCTCATTCAGAATTGATGGAGAAATAAAAAGCTTTTCACACAAGCAAAAGTTAAGAGAATTCAGTACCACCAAACCTGCTTTACAACAATGTTAATAGGCTGTATATAGTCAAGAAATACAAGAAGAAAAAAAAAAAAGATCTTCAAAATCAACCCCAAACAATCAAGAAAATGGCAATAGGAACGTATATATCAATAATTATTTTAAATGTAAATGGATTCAATGCTCCAACCAAAAGACACAGACTGGCTGAATGGATACAGAAGCAAGACCCATATATGCTGTCTACAAGAAACCCACTTCAGACCTCAAGACACATAGAGACTGAAAGTGAGAGGATGGAAAACTATATTCCATGCAAATGGAAAACAAAAGAAAGCTGGAGTAGCAATCCTTATATCAGACAAAATAGACCTTAAAATAAAGATTTCAAGAGATAAGGAAAGACACTACGTAATGATCAAGGGATCAATCCAAGAGGAAGACATAACAATTGTAAATACCTATGCACCCAACATAGGAGCACCACAACACATAAGACAAACACTAACAGTTATAAAAGGAGAAATTGACAGTAACACAGTAATAGTAGGAGACCTTAACACCCCACTCACATCAATGGACAGATCATCAAAAGAGAAAATTGACAAGGAAACACAAGTCTTAAATGATACATTAGATGAGATGGATCGCATTGATTTCTTCAGGACATTCGATCCAAATGCAGAAGAATATACCTTCTTCTGAAGCACACATGGAACATTTTCCAGGATAGACCACATCTTGGGTCACAAATCAAACCTCAGTAAATTTAAGAAAATTGAAATCATATCAAGTATCTTCTCCTACCACAGTGCTGTGAGACTAGATATCAATTACAAGAAAAAAACTGTAAGAAACACAAATACATCAAGATTAAACAACACGTTTCTTAATAACCAACAGGTTACTGAAGAAATCAAAAAGGAAATCAAAAAATGTCTAGAAACAAATGACAATGAAAACATGACAACTCAAAACCTATGGGATGCAGCAAAAGCAGTTCTAAGAGGGAAGTTTATAGCAATACAATCCTACCTCAAGAAACAAGAAAAACATCGAATAGACAACCTAACTTTAAACCTAAAACAACTGGAAAAAGAGCAAAAAATCCCCAAAATTAGCAGAAGGAAGGAAATCATAAAGATCCGAGCAGAAATAAATGAAAAACAAATGAAAGAAACAGTAGTAAAGATTAATAAAACTAAAAGTTGATTATTTGAGAAGATAAACAAAATTGACAAGCCTTTAGCCAGACTCATCAAGAAAAAAAGAGAGAAAAATCAAATCAACAAAATTAGAAATGAAAAAGGAGAGGTTACAACAGACAATACAGAAATACTAAGGATTATAAGAGACTGTTATGAACAACTACATGGCAAAGGAGAAAAGAAAAGATATTCCCATCTGAATGCAGAGTTCCAAAGAATAGCAAGGAGAGATAAGAAAGCCTTCCTCAGCGATCAATGCAAAGAAATAGAGGAACACAACAGAATGGGAAAGACTAGAGATCTTATCAACAAAATTAGGGATACCAAGGGAAAATTTCATGCAAAGATGGACTTGATAAAGGACAGAAATGGTATGGACCTAACAGAAGCAGAAGATATTAAGAAGAGGTGGCAAGAATACACAGAACTGTACAAAAAAGATCTTCACAACCCAGATAATCACAATGGTGTGATCACTCACCTAGAGCCAGACATCCTGGAATGTGAAGTCAAGTGGGCCTTAGAAAGCATCACTACGAACAAAGCTAGTGGAGGTGAGGGAATTCCAGTTGAGCTATTTCAAATCCTGAAAGATGATGCTGTGAAAGTGCTACACTCAATATGCCAGCAAATCTGGAAAACTCAGCAGTGGCCACAGGACTGGAAAACGTCAGTTTTCATTCCAGTCCCAAAGAAAGACAATGCCAAAGAATGCTCAAACTACCGCACAATTGCACTCATCTCACATGCTAGTAAAGTAATGCTCAAAATTCTCCAAGCCAGCCTTCAGCAATACGTGAACCGTGAACTTCCAGATGTTCAAGCTGGTTTTAGAAAAGGCAGAGAAACCAGAGATCAAATTGCCAATATCTGCTGGATCATCGAAAAAGCAAAAGAGTTCCAGAAAAACATCTATTTCTGCTTTATTGACTATGCCAAAGCCTTTGTGTGTATCATGATAAACTGTGGAAAATTCTGAAAGAGATGGGAATACCAGACCATCTGACCTGTCTCTTGAGAAACCTGTATGCAGGTCAGGAAGCAACAGTTAGAACTGGACATGGAACAACAGACTGGTTCCAGATAGGAAAAGGAGTACATCAAGGCTGTATATTGTCACCCTGCTTATTTAACTTATATGCAGAGTACATCATGAGAAACGCTGGGCTGGAAGAAACACAAGCTGGAATCAAGATTGCCAGGAGAAATATCAATAACCTCAGATATGCAGATGACACCACCCGTATGGCAGAAAGTGAAGAAGAACTAAAGAGCCTCTTGATGAAAGTGAAACAGGAGAGTGAAAAAGTTGGCTTAAAGCTTAACGTTCAGAAAACTAAGGTCATGGCATCTGGTCCCATCACTTCATGGGAAATAGATGGGGAAACAGTGGAAACAGTGTCAAACTTTATTTTTTGGGGCTCCAGAATCACTGCTGATGGTGATTGCAGCCATGAAATTAAAAGACGCTTACTCCTTGGAAGGAAGGTTATGACCAACCTAGATAGCATATTGAAAAGCAGAGACATTACTTTGCCAACAAAGGTCCGTCTAGTCAAGGCTATGGTTTTTCCAGTGGTCATGTAAGGATGTGAGAGATGGACTGTGAAGAAAGCTGAGCGCCAAAGAATTGATGCTTTTGAGCTGTGGTATTGGAGAAGACTCTTGAGAGTCCCTTGGACTGCAAGGAGATCCAACCAGTCCATCCTAAAGGAGTTGAGTCCTGGGTGTTCATTGGAAGGACTGATGTTGAAGCTGAAACTCCGATACTTTGGCCACTTCATGCGAAGTGTTGACTCACTGGAAAAGCCCCTGATGCTGGGAAGGATTGGGGGCAGGAGGAGAAGGGGACGACAGAGGATGAGATGGTTGGATGGCATCACCGACTCGATGGACATGGGTTTGGGTAAACCCCGGGAGTTGGTGATGGACAGGGAGGCCTGGCATGCTGCGATTCATGGGGTCACAAAGAGTCAGATATGACTGAGCGACTGAACTGAACTGATATGGCAATAAAATAGATAACCTGGAAGAAATGGACAGATTCTTAGAAAAATTCAATCTTCCAAGACTGAACCAGGAAGAAATACAAATTATGAACAACCCAATCACAAGCATTGAAATTGAAGCTGTGATAAAAAATCTCCCAAAAAACAAAATCCTAAGACCAGATGACTTCACAGGAGAATTCTGTCAAACATTTAGAGAAGAGCTAATGCCTAGCTTTCTAAAACTCTTTCAAAAAATTGCAGAGGAAGGAACACTTCCAAACTCATTCTACGAGGACATCATAACCCTGTTACAAAAACCAGACAAAGATAACACACACACACACACACACACACACACACACACACACACACACATATGCAGGCCAATATCACTGATGAGCATAGATGCAAAAATCCTCAACAAAATATTAGAAAACAGAATTTTGCAGCACATCAAAAACCTCATACACCATGATCAAGTTGGGTTTATTCCAGGGAGGTAAGGATTCTTCACCATACACAAATCAACGTGATACACCATATTAACAAACTGAAAGATAAAAACCATATGATCATCTCAATAGATGCAAAAGAAGCCTTTGACAAAATTCAGCACCCATTTATGATTAAAACTCTTCAAAAAATGGGCACAGAAGGAACGTACCTCAACATAGTAAAGGCTGTATATGATAAGCCTATGGCAAACGTTATTCTCAATGGTGAAATATTGAAAGCATTCCCCCTAAGATCAGGAACAAGACAAGAGTGTCCACTTTCACCACTATTATTCAACATAGTTCTGGAAATCCTAGCTACAGCAATCAGAAGAAAAAGAAATAAATGAATCCAGATCAGAAAAGAAGAAGTAAAGCTCTCACTGTTTGCAGATGACATGATATTGTATGTGGAAAATCCTAAAGATAGTGTCAGAAAATTACTAGAGCTCATCTGTGAATTTAGCAAAGTTGCAGGATACAAAATCAACACAGATATCACTTGTATTTCTATATACTAACAATGAAAAATCAGAAAGAGAAATTAAGGAATCAATCCCCTTCACCATTGCAGCAAAAGGAATTAAATATCTAGGAATAAACTTACCTAAGGAGACAAAAGAACTGTACACAGAAAATTATAAGACACTAATGAAGAAAATCAAAGATGAAATAAACAGATGGAAAGATATTTCATGTTCTTGGGTGGGAAGAATCAATACTGTGAAAATGACTATACTACCAAATGCAATCTACAGATTCAATGTGATCCCTATCAAATTACCAATGACATTTTTCCCAGAACTAGAACAAAAAAATTTCACAATTCATATGGAAACACAAAAGACCCAGAATAGTCAAAGGTTTTGAGAAAGAAGAATAGAGCTGGAGGAATCAACCTTCCTGACTTCAGATTATACTACAAAGCTACAGTCATCAAGACAGTATGATACTAGCATAAAAACAGAAATATAGGCCAATGGAACAAGATAGAAAGCCAAGAATTAAACCCATACACCTAGGGACCTTATTTTTGACAAAGGAGGCAAAAATATACACTGGAGCAAAAACAGCCTCTTCAATAACTGGTGCTGGGAAAACTGGACAGCTACATGTAAAAGAATGAAATTAGAACACTTCCTAACACCATACACAAAGATAAACTCAAAATGGATTAAAGAAACTATAAAACTCTTAGAGGAAAATATAGGCAGAACACTTGATGACATAAATCAAAGAAAGATTTTCTATGACCCACCTCCTAGAGTAACAGAAATAAAAGCAAAAGTTAACAAGTGGGACCTGATTAAACTTAAAAGCTTTTGCACAGCAAAGAAAACTATAAGCAAGGTGAAAAGACAACTTTTAGGATGGGAAAAAATAATAGCAAATGAAACAACTGACAAAGGATTAATTTCTGAAATATACAAGCAGCTCATACAACTCAATACCAGATAGACAAACAACCCAATCAAAAAGTGGCAAAAAGACCTAAATAGACATTTCTCCAAAGAAGATGTACAGGTGACTAACAAACACATGAAAAGATGCTCAACATTGCTCATTATTAGAGAAATGCAAATCAAAACTACAATGAGATATCACCCCACACCAGTCAGAATGACCATCATTAAAAAGTCTAGAAACAATAAATGCTGGGGAGGGTGTGGAGAAAAGGGAACACTCTTGCACTGTTGGTGGGAAAGTAAATTGATACAGCTTCTCTAGAAGATGGTATGGAGGTTCCTTTAAAAACTAGGAATAAAACTACCATATGACCCACCAATTCCACTCCTAGGCATATACCCTGAGGAAACCTAAATTGAAAAAGACACGTGTATCCCATTGTCCATTGCAGCACTATTTACAATATCTATAAGATGGAAGCAACCTAGATGTCCACTGACAAATGAGTGGATAAAGAAGTTGTGGTATATATACACAATGAAATATTACTCAGCCATAAAAAGGAACACATTTGAGTCAGTTCTAATGAGGTGCATGAACCTAGAACCTATTATATAAAGTAAGTCAGAAAGAGAAAAATAAATGTTGTATTCTTAAGCATATATATGAAATTTAGAAAAATGGTATTGAAGAATTTATTTACAGGGCAACAATGGAGAAACAGACAGAGAATAAACTTATGCACATGGGGAGAAGAGAGGGTGAGAGGTATGGAAAGAGTAACATGGAAATTTACATTACCATGTGTAAAACAGATAGCCAGCGGGAATTTGCTGTATGGCACAGGGGGCTCTGTATCAACTGAGAGGAGTGGGATGGGGAGGAAGATGGGAGGGAGGTTCAAAAGGGAAGGGATATTTGTATACCTATGGCTGATTCATATTGACGTTTGACAGAAAACAACAAAATTCTTTAAAGCAATTATCCTTCAATAAAAAATAAATTAGTTAAAAAAAAAAACAATACCAAAGTATGAGTGATATGGTGATATGGATGATAGAATGTGACTGTATATGAAGACAACGTTTTTAAAAGAGGTAGCTAAGTTAAATGAGGGCGTTTGAGTTGGCCCTAATCTGATATGACTGGAGTCTTTATAAACAGAGGTGATTAGGACATGGACACAGATAGAGGCAAGACCATGTGAGGACTCAGAGAGAAGGTGGTCAACTACAAGTTAAGAAGAGAAGCCTCAGAGGCAATAACTCTGCCAAAAACTTGACCTTGGACTTCTGTTCTCCAGATCCATGAGACAATGCATTTCTGTTGTTTACGTCACCCTGTGTGGGTGGCTAACACCTATCTCAACAACAATAACCACGACAAAGAAATCATTATCATCCTCATTTCACACATGAAGAAACAGAGGCACAGGGAGATTAAATATTAGTCCAAGGCCATTAGAGGGATGGGATACTTGAATCTGAGTCCTTCACCAGCATTCTACTCCCTTTCTGATTGGACTTTCTTGTCTTTGGGCAAGACTTGTTTTCTAACATATTAGAGCTTGACTAGGGAGTTGAACTGCTCTTTTAAAATTGGAATACTCCTTAATGTCTTCAACTCTAGCTCTTTTCTTTGTGGCTAGTTAATTTCTCCAGAGAGGAATACTTCAGTCACCTACATGGTAGATACATGTCTGGCTCCCAGCATTTGAAACTAGGGCCAGGAATGGGGAGAAGGCAATGAAAACCTAAGCAGACTTCACTTAATCTCACTTTCAGCCCCAAGTCTCTGCATACTCAGTGAAGCCAATGTTTCCAATCTGAAGCCTTTCTGATTCAATGTCTTCAGGAAATTTACCTTTGGTCTACATGGTGCAGTGTAAGTGGTGGAGATAAGGAGGAATAGTTGCCCTGATCAACAAAGTGGAGGAAATTACCTGGCTTTCAACTGGTCTCCTGCTATCAACCTCACACCTTATCCCACCATCAATAACCAATGCCCTGGGCCCTTCTTATCCTGGCAGGACTGTCACACTTCCTCCTTCGGATGCCATCCTGTATCAGCCATTTCAGTTATCACCACTCCTTCTACTTCCCGTCTTCTAATGGGTCAGCATCTTTGGTCCAGCCTTATTTCATCTTCTATTTTCTCTCTCTGAATTTACAAGTTTTGGTATTTTCATAGTCATTGTAGTGAGTTTGGGAAGAGAAAGTTGTCTTTAATCTGATATATTTTACTAGATCTTCTGATACTGTTCTGTGAAGTTGTTCTAGTACCGGGTTTGGTTTCACTTGTACTTCCTTCTGCTCTTGACTGGATTAAATCGGTTATATTAGATAGGAGGTACCTACAAGTGGTCATCTTTTGCTTTAATTCAGACTTGCCTTGCTAGTGTGCAACTAGGATGGATCACATGTGTCTGTTCTTAGAACAACACAGACATGATCCTGAAGAAAGTAGCAAGCTCTTTCTTAAAGGAATGCTGTTCTGGTCAAGTACATTGCCTTGACCAGCCTTACCCAACTCATAACATTACTTGACTTCCTTTTAGTAAGTCTTTTCTAGTAAAACAAACAATCCAACTAATCAATCAACAGTCTTTTCAGGTTGATGACAGATGGGTAGGAAGAAGCAGTCTCAACTCATTTACTGTCCCTTCCCTTACCACACAGACACATGAGTTTGATTACATTTTTAATTTATATAACAACAGGAATCAGAAATTATGAGAGTAGTGTGGCTGTAGATGGAGAATGGGAGAAACAAGTTAGCACTTCTTGGTGCAGTAACTGTGAGCCTATGCAGTCCTTTTTGGGGAGATGATGAATTGCAGGCAATTGTCAGTGACAAAGCAGGATATGGTCCTGTGAAACTAGAAACTGAAATTTTGCTCCGTATTTTTTTTAATCTCAGAGGATTCCATCATCAATTCAGAAGTAAAATCTATGTGTTTTCATTTTAATCATAAAATATTTGCTAACATGGGGTTACTGTAGGTCTTACATCAAGCTTGAATTCACATTGCCATTCACGGAGAGAAAGCAGAACACCCCCTAAAAACTAATCAACTATGACTATTACCACTGAAGTCTTCTTTCTTTGCAAAGGAACTGTCCCCAAACCTGCAACACACTGTTCTTGCCAACGAGAGTACTACAGAGAAGATAAATTCTGAAAAGAAGGAAGTATCCTTTATCCATCTGTTGAAGATACATTTTGTATTGTTAGCACCAGCGTAAACTTTGAGGATCTCATTTCTTGGTCAGCAAGCTAAGAGTGAGGCATCTGGTGCTGATTCTAATATGTTTCACTAATTTTAGGTTCACTTAAGATACTACTTAATTAAAGCAATCATAGAAGAGCTCTCACAGGTCATATTTTATCTCTGTTTACTCAGTTCCCTTATTGATAGTAGATTTGAAAGCTCCTCTACCAATGCTTCCCATTGTGCTGTTTTTAGTGGTACTCTTTCATTTGCAACTTTTAAGGGCATATAAATTCTCTCAAATTTTGGCTGAAGGAAGGAAAGGAAGCTTTAAAACATTGACTGTGGATCCTGAGAGAAATCACCTTCTTATACTTGCTTATTACAGCTCGAAGGCTGTGGTGTCCCAGGAGGCAAATATGGACTACTCTTTGCAAAAGCTGTAAAGGTACATACTAGAAACAAACACCTCTTAGAGATATCCAGCACTGGACCTCTAACTTCTCTGGACAACATCCTAGAGAACAGTATTTCCAAGTGTTTTGAACATTCATGATCTAGAGAGACACCGCAGTATAGTATTTTAGTTAAATTAAAAAAAAAATTTGACCCTCATAGACCCAAAAAGCAGTGACCTCCTACCATATAACATGTACCATGTATGAGTTCATGTTGATGAAAAAACCTTTACCTGTTATTTTGATGAATGATGTTTCCAGATCCTATTACATCATTATTGGGCCACAAGTAGAAAAGTGAGAACAAATGGGAACAAATTTTAAAAATATGTATACAGAAGCTTCTGGGGGGCATATTGAGTCTTTTCCCTTTAAGCCCCTGAGCATCCCAGCTTGTACAATACAATAACCTAGATGCCAATTTTTCTTCTTTTTTCCTTTGTGTAATGTCATGGTTCTTGAGTCTATAATGGCCATGATTTAAATGTTCTTGGTTTCCATGAGTATCTTGCAGTAGGATTTACAAAATATTTTTTATAGAGTTATTTTGGGGATGATTCTGCATTTTTTTGTATGCTTAAGTATTCGTTGGATTGTAACAAAAAAAAAATTCTCTAGGGATTTGCATCATTTGAAACCCTAAGAAAAAGAGTATGAACAGACAGGTAGATTTCAAGTATAACATCTGTTGAGTTAAATAAGGTGCCATTAGTTTTGCCAACTAGAGAGGAACCATTGACTTTGTCAAAAAGATGTAATTCTTGGGTGTTTTTAAGGGTGTTTTTAAAATCCAATAAAACATAGCTTCCATCTTTGGGCTGAAAATTCTCATGTTAGTTTTTTAGCCATTATGCAACTGGCAAAAGGCAAGCAGAGAATGCTTTCTTTGTGCTGGAGTTAGAATAATGCAGAAAGCCACAGACCTTGGGCAAATTACTTCTCAAAGTGTGTAGAGAGGTCTGCCTTTAATTAAGTCTGTCCTGATGGAGTGAGCTACATTGTTTTTATAGCAAGGGTGATTTAAAAAATATTCCTTGTGAAAATATTATACGAAATATGTTAGTTTTAGTTCTTTTTAAAATAAGATTTTTTGATCCGAGGGATGTGAGCAGCAGGGGATCAACCTCTCCTTTGAATACAGTGTTCCAATAGTAGTGCTTCTTAAATGATATTTAAAATTGGTATGTTGACATGACTGTTAAGACTATTATGAAAAGACTTGAGAAGCAGCAGCATGAAAGCAAGAGTGACAGACACAGAGCAGAAAAACAAAGGGTCGTCCCATTGTCATTAGCTCACTTCTGCATTATCATCCGTGGGTTTACACACATTGTCAGAGTATGGTTAGGAGTCTGCTTTTGCTTTTTATATCAAGATGTCAACATGCTTTATACATTCAGACAGAATACCTGTAAGAATCTTAGTGAATATGTGCAATCTGTCTCAGCTGCAGGTTGCCAGAGTAATGTGATATCCAAATCCAAGAATTTTTCATGGACCTTTTTTCCTTGTCTCTTGGGATTACATAAGACCTGGCCTCTGGTTTGAGTCCATTCTAGTCACCATGGATGTGCTCTGTGTCTGAGCCTTTACCCTCATTCCCAGATGGGAAATTCCACTGGCTTGGCTGTCCACACCCTCACCGCATGATGTGCGGGGTGCTGAGTGACTTAATTCCAGATCCATGCTGCCACTCCATTCAGAGGTCTGGCAATTCCCAAGGGTGCTACCCTGGATAAAATACAGAATTCTGCTTCTTATGGAAACCACCACTTAACCATCCTTTTAAACTCAAGGAAACCAACTGTCTCCTGGAGTAAGATCAGACCTCCCTTTGACCTCAAAGTCCAAGATCTCCACCAACCACTAATAGGGCAATTTACTTTCTTACTACTCTAGGCCCGAACTCACAACACATTAACACCTACCTGGGCAAGAGATCTCAGCATTCATGAAAAAGAGGCCAGGTATTATTTCCATTTGAGGAAATGACCTTTTCATGCTTTTGCTAGTAAGTCCATTTAGCAGTGGGGGAAATTCATTCAGATTTTGTTTTGTATTTTACCCTTTATTAATGGCTGTAGATCATGACAGATATAAGAAGATGATAATGTGGTTGCAATTGCAATTCTGGACGGTATATCTTCACTCAAGCAAGAAATAAGCATAGTCCCCTGCCTGGTACATAGCTGTTGACCTAATAATGCTTTTTGGCATCTCTATCAGCTAAATTCATAAGGTATACTTTGCTTTCTAGTAGCAGGGATAGGAGAATCCTGACTTGCCTAAAGGCTAGCTAATCTCTGTCAAGCCCACTTCAGTCCTCTTACAATGTGGTTCAGGGGGAACTCAATCATCTTGATACTCTATAGCATATGATGCTAGTGCATTAAGTTGATGAAATTATGCTTATTGGACCTAGTGATCAGGAACTATGAAGCATCTACATGCCTTCTTAAAAGAGATATGTGTCAGAGGGAGAGTGAAAAACTGCTGATTTCAAGGACCTGTCACGTAGGTGGAGTTTCTTAGGTATCAGTCATCTTGGGTGTATTGGGATACCCCTTCTAAACTGAGATGTAAATCCTTGTGCCTTACATGGTTCACTCCAAAGAACAGGCACCTCTTTGTGAACCTCTTTGAATTTGGGAGACCACATATACCACATGTGGAGATGCTAGTCTTACCATTTATTGGAAAACGTGTAATGCTGCCAGTTTCGAGCAGAGCTTGGAGTAAAAAAAACAAAAAAGGCTATTTGGCAAGACTGTGTTGCTCACATTTGTGACCTGTTAGACCTGATGGTGTTAAGCATTTGTTTCAGGCAGAGGTGTATAGAGCTTCCTTCAGACTCACAGTGCAGACCCTTATGTGGTTGGAAAACTTGACCTCTTCTGACTATTCTCCACTTGAAAAATATCTTTTAACTTGCTACTGGGCATGGTAAGGACTGAACACCTGATCTTTGAATGTAAGTAAATATGTGACCCAAACTGCTCTTTGTGAACTGCGTGTTTAAATAACATTGCACCTAATCCATTGCACCATAATGTAGACATGTACATACCATCCAATGTAAAATGAAAATGGTATATGTGAGGCAGGGCCAAGGAGAGTCAGAAAGCATAAATAAATGGCATGAATGAGTAGCTTAGACTCCCATGGTCACTGCTCCTACCACTTCCCTGCCATCCCTCAGATGACACCTACAGTCTCATGGGGAACTCTCTATGACCAGCTGAAGGTAGATAAAGAGGATGGTTTGTGAATGCATAGTATGTGGGCATCAGACAGAAATAGATAGTCCCCATGTATAGCCTCACTTAGGAGTGGCACTGAAAGACAGCAATGAAAGACAATATTTTCAATGGGCAGAACTTTAAGCAGTCATCTGATTGTCCAGTTAATATGGAAGGAGAGATAGCCTACAGTATGAATTTATATAAACTAGATAGGCCAGCAGTTAGACTTTGAGAAGTAAAACATAGGAATGTTGGTGACAAGGTCTGGGGAGAGGTATGTGGATAGGCCTTTTAGCATAGCAGAGGTGGGGGGATATTTGTGTTCCATGTAAAGGTCCACTAGAGGGTATCATACTGGTGAATGAGCACTTTTGAAAATTAAGAGAATAAGATGATAATTCCTCAGGATGTCAGTCAGCCTCTTTCCCTTAACTTTTGTATGATTGGTCAATGGAGATATATTAAGTAGATATGATGGCAGGAATGGAGACTATGTGTAGGCTCACCAACAGGGGTACACTCAAATCAAGACTGACTTGTCGACAGCATCACTGTGTGTCCAGTTCACCTGTACCAAAGGCTATTGGCTTGCTCTCAATATGATACCATTCACGGTGTTCATGTTAGTCTCCTGGAATTGTGGTATCTGAAGGTATTGATGGTATCTGAAGGCTCATTTTTGGCGCCAACAGGAGTAAAGTCCTAAGAGGTGAGGATGCTGTGTGCAAGATTCAGTAAACACCTTAAACCAGGTCCAATATAAGGTACTATCTCCCATGTATCCATGTATCGGGGAGTTGGAGTTCAGAACGGACTTTCCAACTATTACACCAAATGTATAATTTGGGGAATTTTTTCTTCCCGTCTGTTCACCCTTGGTCTGAGTGGGTTTATAGTACTGGAGGGAGAGATGCATCCATGAAAGAATTCAATAATAATTCCATTGAATTAGAAATGAGTCTTCCCTCTGGCCATTTTAGACTACTAAAGCAATAGATAGAGAAGAGGTTATTGTACTCTCTGGGGTGATGATCCTGATTATCAAGGGGAAATTGAGTAATTGCTAGTCAGTTCAGGGTGATGAGAACTATTTCTGAAACCCAAGTGGACTCTTTGCTACTTAGGACTCTATTACACCATGGCCCTTGGCAATAGAAAACTGTGGCAATATGATAAAAGCAGGACTTCTAAAGGACCCAGGTCCTGTAGAACTAAAGATTTGACTCAAGTTATTAGGTTAAGAATCCATCCAACCAATGTGCTTTAAGAAGACAGGGAAAACATGGACTGGGGATTGGGAGAAAGTCACTGTGTTAACAGTTTAGATCTAGTGACTAGTTACAGAAGCAGAGATTGTAACATCTTTGCCTTGTAATAATTGTTTCTTTTCTGCATGTTTCCTCTCACTCATTTTATGAAGAACACTGTATGTGGTTACCATTTTTGGTTGCAGGTGGTGACATGGCTGAATTGACCTCGAAGGGATGGTAACTGATTGGGGACACAAGTTTTTCACCTGGGCAAAGGACAGGAGTGAATGCTGAGAGGCAAGAAGAAGTGGAGAGTGCTGGGTCCTTCCTGCTGCTTCTGCATCCTTATACATCGTTCTCTGTGTGGATCTTCATCAGTGGACTTCTTTACTTCTGACTCCTGAATGGCTTGAGCCAGTAAGATGCAGAGTAGCATGAGATGGTGGCTTCTTTCCTTTGTGATCTTGCACGTTGTCTGTGTCCATTTCTTGAAGCTCTTTTCAGTTGACATTCTCCACGTGACTACCTTCTCTGGGTTTGGATAGCCAGTCCTCTTAGACTTTGGGCTCCCTTGTTAATAGCCTCCAGGTACTGAACTAGAAATATTTCTGGGTTGTTCCCTAAAACCTACTCATGGCAAATGGTCTCTTTTAAAAATTCTCCTCAGCTTACCTGGTCTCAGTATGTCCTCTCAGAACCCTGATGATTCTTATACAATACTTCATCTAATCTTTATAAACATGCTGTGACATAGGTTGGATGCATCCTGTCACTTCTGTCTTTGGAACATTCCAGTGGCCTTTAGTTGTACTTGAAATAAAATCCAAATAGCATGACTTGCAAAGCCATCCCTGATCTGGTTTCTGCCTCCTTCTCCAAGACCGTTCACTGTTCTTTCTCCTGAGAGTCTCATCTCAAATATCTGCCTGCCTGTCATTCAAATTTCAGTTTAAATGTCATCTCCTCAGAGGGTCTTTCCCTAACCATTCAGTCAAAAGTAGTCATCCAGGTATTATCACATCATCCCATATTAACTCTTCTTACAGAACTTATCACTAGCTGATATTTTCTTATTTATTTTTGTATTTATAAAATCTGTTTATCCTCTCTCTCTTTCTCCCTCTTGTGGCCCCTCCTCCTTTCTAAAATGTAAATTTCCTGAGAACTGGCCTTTAATGTTTGCTGATATTGAGTAAAAAAGCAGAGATTAATTCTGTTCTATTGATAAATAACAGAAGTTCAGAGGTTTTAAATTCCTCAAGGATTCACAGTTACTGGTGGCAGAATCAGCACCTGTGACTTCTGATATCCATATGCCAGGGTCTGTTCCCCATTTGATTTACTGAAAACAACAATGCAATGAGCTACTCAACCATAAAAAAGAATGAAATAATGCCATTTGCAGCAACACGGATGCAAATACAGATTATCATACTAAGTGAAATAAGTCAGACAGAGAAAGACAAATACCACATGATATCACTTACGTGTAAAATCTAACATTTGACAAATGAACTTATCTATGAAACGGAAACAGAATCCGTAAGCTTTTATATATAGAATGGCTAAACAACAAGGCTCTACTGTATAGCACATATCAATATAATATGATAAAACATAATAGGAAAAATATGTTAAAAAGAATATATGTTTAACTGAATCACTTTGCTGTATGGCAGAATTAACACAACATTGTAAATCAATTATACTTCAGTAAAAAATACTGATGGGAAAAAAAGCCATGGAAGACAGAATGCCATGAGAGAGGGGCTGGTGAGCACACTCTCAACTAATCAGATCCAAAAATCCTAGAAAAATAACTCTGGGTCTCTTGTCTTCTTAGCCCAAAATGGGCTTGGAAATGAATTGCTTCTGGATATTGAATTACAGTTTCTCTCCAAACATTCTGCTGAGCAATTCAGTAAGATATTAGAAGTGATCCATAATTTAGTGGCCAAAATAACTTTGTTAAATGCTGAGTTAAGCCCATTTCTTTACTGTAGGAGTTCCTAGAGACTTTAATATGTACATTGTGAATTTCCAGGAGGTGGATGTACAGCTACCCAAATTGATCAGCATAGAAAATACTTTTATGAGGATCCTATCAACATCTTATAAAGCATGCATTTCCTGGAACACAGTGGGTAAATATGAAGTTAAATCTTCAGTGATAGAGATCGTGTTGGCAGAACAATTTCGTTATACAGATAAATTTATTAAAGAATTATTTTGTGTTTAGAGAAGAAAGAATATATTTGTATTGGCATCTTCTAAATTTTGTTCTGCTGTGTGGCTTATTCAGTTTCATGAAGGTTTTTTTTTTCCAAATAAGTGTCTGCCAAATTTTTATTTCTCTGGTCAGACCACATATTATTTATGATAGCCTAACTATTCTGGTAAAAGTGTTGAAACATTTTTAAGTCTATTATGGATGTCTTCTGTCCAGATCCAGACAATTTCTAAAGCAGTCTGTTAGTCAATTGTCTACCTCCAATACAGTCTGCATTGCTGTAGTTTGTAGTCTGTTCTGTAATATGAGTTATGTTTCTAGGAAGACTCAAGATATTTTAAAAAGTGAAAATGCAGACGTTTCAATGAGGAAAAGGGACATGGGACTAGAATACATAAGAATAGCAAGAATAAAGTTGTTTTTCCTCACAGAAATTTTAGTAATAAAGTGTTTTCCAAACTATAAAGAAAAAACTGTTATTGAATGCTAAATAAGTTGGCTTATCAAAATGGAAACAATATTGTAAAACAATTATCCTCCAGTTAAAAATGAATAAATTTAAAGAAAAACAGACAGAAACAGAAACCAGACTTAGAAACATCTTCCTTACCTTTTCATTTATCTAAGTAGCACCCCTCAGTTTCCTCTGTTACCTCTAACTTTGACTTGCTCTCATAATTGTATTTACAGCACAGTTTAAAATTACCACAAACAAAAGAATTTTTTTAATGCATGGATAAAGAACAGGTGAGGAACTGAATAACAAGTCACTTGCATGGTTCTTTATATTTGAACCCAAATGCCATCCAGAGGTTCATGTAGTGAGAGTATCCAAAGCTCTCGCCAACATTTCTGTGAATTCTCAGCAACTCTTCCATTTCCTGGGCTCCTGTTCTCATGCTCTTGAGAAATAAAATATTGCCTGCTATATCAGTAAACAAAGGATGTCACAGTCATTAGCAATTGCAACCACTGCCAACAGTGAGCTAGTGAGCCCTGAGGGCACTCAGAAAGGAAACAAATACCTGCCATCCAGCAATCATCACACTGCAGCCACTCCCCATGGTGAGCCCAGAGGAAACTCAGGATGAGAAAACACAGGATATTGGCCCAGAAAGCTGAGGTGCATATCAAAGGAATGACTTCACTGAGCCCAGACTCTTGCATCTTCCCACACATAGAAAAGCCACTAAATTCCTTCACTTGAGACATCTAGTTTTCTTTTATTAACAGTAATCTTTTGTTTCTACCTCCTGCCCTTTGTTGCAGAACTCCTATATATTCTAGTTTCCCTCTCACCTCCTCAGAGCAGTTTTCCCAGGGTTATTTGCACTGCTGCCTCTTGGGCTTGAGTCCTCAATATGCCTGCTGATTAAAACATAACTCTTAGCTTTTAGGTTGTAAATATCTTTTAATAAACACTCTGCAACATAACGACCCAGATGTGATATTTAATCCTTTTGCCAATTTATATTTCTTTCCTCCCTACACAACCACATTATTCAATGGCTATAGTAGACTATCAGAGGAGAAAGGAATCGCATACTGTTCCAAATAACAAACAGATTTGTATATTAGATACTTCTCTTTCTCCCTCCGTTTCTCTTTACCTCTCTGGAGTGGCCAGACAGACATC
This sequence comes from Giraffa tippelskirchi, assembly GCF_054371585.1. Taxonomy (NCBI): domain Eukaryota; kingdom Metazoa; phylum Chordata; class Mammalia; order Artiodactyla; family Giraffidae; genus Giraffa; species Giraffa tippelskirchi. The sequence continues at coordinate 74,071,343 of NC_137275.1, read as the reverse complement.
ATACATAGACAATGTACACACTGTACCTAGTGTACAGATGAAGAACTTCAAGTTTAGAAATGCCCAAATTTTGTAATAAGCTGTAAGCTAACTTGCCAGCCACAAACATGGAGGGAGACATTGTCATTATTGTAGTGGACACAAAGCATACCTGTGCTATCCTCTGGAAGGAGACACCATTTCAGTCCTCCAAATCTATACACTATAAAAACATCCATTCCAGTCCATCTTAGTTCGCTGATTCCTAGAATGTCAACGTTCACCCTTGCCATCTCCTATTTGACCACTTCCAATGTGCCTTGATTCATGGACCTAACGTTCCAGTTTCCTATACAATATTGCTCTTTACAACATCGGACTTTGCTTCTATCACCAGTCACATCCACAGCTGGCTCCATCCCATCATTCTTTCTGGAGTTATTTCTCCACTGATCTCCAGTAGCATATTGGGCACCTACTGACCTGGGGAGTTCATCTTTCAGTGTGCTATCTTTTTGCCTTTTCATACTGTTCATGGGGTTCTCAAGGCAAGAATACTGAAGTGGTTTGCCATGCCCTTCTCCAGTGGACCACATTCTGTCAGACCTCTCCACCATGACCCATCCATCTTGGGTGCCCCACATGGCATGGCTTAGTTTCATTGAGATAGACAAGGCTGTGGTCCGTGTGATCAGGTTAGCTAGTTTTCTGTGATTATAGTTTCAGTGTGTCTGCCCTCTGATGCCCTCTCGCAACACCTACCATCTTACTTGGGTTTCTCTTACCTTGGATGTGGGGTATCTCTTCATGGCTGCTCCAGCAAAGTGCAGCCATTGCTCCTTATCTTGGACAAGGGATAACTACTCATGACGGCCCCTCCTGACCTTGAATGTGGAGTAACTCCTCTCCGCCATCCTGTGCCCACGCAGCCGCCGCTCCTTGGACCTGGGGTAACTCCTCTCAGCCGCCGCCCCTGGCCTCCGGCCCGGGGTAACTCCTCTCAGCTGCCGCCTCCGGCCTCGGCCATGGGGTAGCTCCTCTTGGCCACGCTTCTGCATGGACTGTCGCAGCCACCACACTTCTCACTAAGATGGACTGGAATGGGTAAATTTAACTCAGATGACCATTATATCTACTACTGTGGGCAGGAATCCCTTAGAAGAAATGGAGTAGCCATCATGGTCAACAAAAGAGTCCGAAATGCAGTACTTGGATGCAATCTCAAAAATGACAGAATGATCTCTGTTCGTTTCCAATGCAAACCATTCAATATCACAGTAATCCAAGTCTATGCCCCGACCAGTAATGCTGAAGATACTGAAGTTGAACGGTTCTATGAAGACCTACAAGACCTTTTAGAACTAACACCCAAAAAAGATGTCCTTTTCATTGTAGGGGACTGGAATGCAAAAGTAGGAAGTCAGGAAACACCTGGCGTAACAGGCAAATTTGGCCTTGGAGTACAGAATGAAGCAAGGCAAAGGCTAATAGAGTTTTGCCAAGAGAACGCACTGGTCATAGCAAACACCCTCTTCCAACAACACAAGAGAAGACTCTACACATGGACATCACCAGATGGTCAACACCAAAATCAGATTGATTATATTCTTTGCAGCCAAAGATGGAGAAGCTCTATACAGTCAGCAAAAACAAGACCAGGAGCAGACTGTGGCTCAGATCATGAACTGCTTATTGCCAACTTCAGACTTAAATTGAAGAAAGTAGGGAAAACCACTAGACCATTCAGGTATGACCTAAATCAAATCCCTTATGATTATACAGTGAAAGTGACAAATAGATTTAAGGGACTAGATCTGATAGACAGAGTGCCTGGTGAACTATGGATGGAGGTTCGTGACATTGTACAGGAGACAGGGATCAAGACCATCCCCATGGAAAAGAAATGCAAAAAAGCAAAATGGCTGTCTGAGGAGGCCTTACAAATAGCTGGGAAAAGAAGAGAAGTGAAAAGCAAAGGAGAAAAGGAAAGATATTCCCATCTGAATGCAGAGTTCCAAAGAAGAGCAAGGAGAGATAAGAAAGCCTTCCTCAGCGATCAATGCAAAGAAAACAACAGAATGGGAAAGACTAGAGACCTCTTCAAGAAAATTAGAGATACCAAGGAAACATTTCATGCAAAGATGGACTTGATAAAGGACAGGAATGGTATGGACCTAAAAAAAGTAGACGATATTAAGAAGAGGTGGCAAGAATACACAGAAAAACTGTACAAAAACGATCTTCACGACTCAGATAATCACGATGGTGTGATCACTCACCTAGAGCCAGACATTCTGGAATTCGAAGTCAAGTGGGCCTTAGAAAGCATCACTACGAACAAAGCTAGTGGAGGTGATGGAATTCCAGTTCAGCTATTTCAAATTCTCAAAGATGATGCTGTGAAAGTGCTGCACTCAAGATGGAAAGTCTGGAAAACTCAGCAGTGGCCACAGGACTGGAAAAGGTCAGTTTTCATTCCAAACCCAAAGAAAGGCAATGCCAAAGAATGCTCAAACTACTGCACAATTGCACTCATCTCACACACTAGTAAAGTAATGCTCAAAATTCTCCAAGCCAGGCTTCAGCAATACATGAACCGTGAACTTCCAGATGTTCAAGCTGGTTTTAGAAAAGGCAGAGGAACCAGAGATCAAATTGCCAACATCCGCTGGATCATTGAAAAAGCAAGAGAGTTCCAGAAAAACATCTATTTCTGCTTTATTGACTATGCCAAAGCCTTTGACTGTGTGGATCACAATAAACTGTGGAAAATTCTGAAAGAGATGGGAATCCCAGACCATCTGACCTGTCTCTTGAGAAACCTGTATGCAGGTCAGGAAGCAACAGTTAGAACTGGACATGGAACAACAGACTGGTTCCAAATAGGAAAAGGAGTACATCAAGGCTGTATATTGTCACCCTGCTTATTTAACTTATACGTAGAGTACATCATGAGAAACGCTGGGCTGGAGGAAGCACAAGCTGGAATCAAGATTGCCAGGAGAAATATCAATAACCTCAGATATGCAGATGACACCACCCTTATGGCAGAAAGTGAAGAAGAACTAAAGAGCCTCTTGATGAAAGTGAAAGAGGAGAGTGAAAAAGTTGGCTTAAAGCTCAACATTCAGAAAACTAAGATCATGGCATCTGGTTCCATCACTTCATCGGAAATAGATGGGGAAACAGTGGAAACAGTGTCAGACTATTTTTTTGGGCTCCAAAATCACTGCAGATGGTGACTGCAGCCATGAAATTAAAAGACGCTTGCTCCTTGGAAGGAAGGTTATGACCAACCTAGATAGCATATTTGAAAGCAGAGACATTACTTTGCCAACAAAAGTCCATCTAGTCAAGGCTATGGTTTTTCCAGTGGTCATGTAAGGATGTGAGAGTTGGACAGTGAAGAAAGCTGAGTGCCGAAGAATTGATGCTTTTGAACTGTGGTGTTGGAGCAGACTCTTAAGAGTCCCTTGGACTGCAAGGAGATCCAACCAGTCCATTCTAAAGGATATGAGTCCTGGGTGTTCATTGGAAGGACTGATGTTGAAGCTGAAAGTCCAATACTTTGACCACCTCATGCGAAGAGTTGACTCATTGGAAAAGACCCTAATACTGGGTAGGATTGTGGGCAGGAGAAGGGGACAACAGAGGATGAGATGGTTGGATGGCAACACCTACTCGATGGACATGGGTTTGGATAGACTCCTGGAGTTGGTGATTGACGGGAGGCCTGGCGTGCTGCGATTCATGGGGTCGCAAAGAGTCGGACACGACTGAGCGACTGAACTGAATAAAAACATCCTTGAATATAGTATAGAACCAAAAACAGTTAATACCTCTGCTCATAAGACTTTCAGAAACACCTGTGGAGAACTTTTTCCAAAAACAATGTCTCAAGTATCTTTTACTATATAAATTCTCCTATCTATTTTGCTCCTGCCCCTTCCATACCCACACCTTATTTGTTGAAGAACTTGTACACTAGAATGTTAGCAAACTGGAATTTGTTAGTTGAATCTCTGTGGTGCCTTTTAACAGTTCTCCAATGTTTCCTATAAACTGATATAGTCTAGATCAGATTCACATTTCCTTTCATGAGACCACTTCATAGGTGGTGGTGTTCGAAGAGCCCCCACACCCAGATGTGTCCTTTTTGTGATGTTAAATGTCATTGAAGATCATTTATCCTTTAAGGGTTACAAAATGGTGATACTGTAATTCTTTGACGCTTCTTCCTTTATTAGCTGCAACGCTTCTATAAAAAACTTTCATGAACTCTTGGGTTACTTTGAGATACAGTTCACTTAGAAAAGGGTTGTTAAATGCCTGATTTTTTCCCTTAATTTAATAGCTTTCAAAATTATCGTCTGGTGCCCTAATTTCCTCCATAAATAACCAGTGAGTATCATTATATATTCATGAAATTAAACATAGTTGGGATTGCTGTTATTGGTCATATTATTGTTTCCCAGAGCTTATTTGGTAAAAGGTAAATCTAAGATGCAAATGGAAGCAATAAGATGCAGAGTATATACTATTGAACAAAAATGAGGTGAAAGGATTTGCTTTATTGGATAGAAAGATTTACTGTTAAGTGACAAAATTGAATGTTTTTTTTGGCGCAAGAACTGACAATAGACCGGTAGGATGATTACAGAGTCCCCAAACAGATGGGACTGTAAACTGGTACGGTCACTTTGGGCAACAGTTTGGCATTATCTGCCACAATTGAAGATAAGTATACTCAAGACTTTAGTGACCAGATAATTTTTTTCTCAAAACAGTGCATGTTGGTTCTATTATTTTCCTCAACTTAATCAACTCTTGTTGTTTTCTGATTTTCTTGATAGTGGCCATCCTAATGGATGTGAGCTGATATCATTGTGATTTTCATTTGCATTTCCCTGCTGATTAGTGATGCTCTCCCTGCTGATTAGTGATGTTGAGCATCTTTTCATATGCTTGTTGTCCACCTGTATATCTTCTTCAGAGAAATGTCTATTCAATGTCCTTTACACATTTCAAAATCAGGTTATGGTTTTGTTGTTGTTGAGATATCCCTCACCAGATAAATGGTTTTCAAATATTTTTTCCCATTCTGTAGGTTGCTTTTTCACTGTGTTGATAGTTTCCTTTTCCATGCAAAAGCTTTTTAGTTTGATGTAGTTCCATTTATCTCTGTTACTTTTGTTGCCTGTGTCTCCATGTCATAGCTAAGAATTGATTGCAAAGACCAATACCATCAAGTTTTTCTCCTGTGTTTTCTCCTAGGGTTTCTATACTTTCAAGTTTTTATTCCATTTTGAATTGATTTTTGTACACAATATACAGTAAAGATCCAGTTTCATTCTTTTGCATGTGGATATCTAGTTTGCCAACACATTTGTTAAAGAGACTATCCTTTTCTTATATTGTAGTTTTGGCACCCCTGTTGAATGTCATTTGAGTATATATGTGAAATTTATTTCTGCACTCTCTGTTACTTTTTCTTCCAGTTTTATTGAGATATAATTGAAACATAACACTGTATAAGTTAAAGATGTACAGCATAATTACTTGACTTACATATATTATGGAGTGATTAACCACAATAAATTTAGTTAACATTCATCATCTTAAACAGATTAAAAAAAGGAAAAAATGTATTTTTTCCTTCGTAATGAGACCTCTTAGGATTTAACAACTTTTAAATATACCATACCTGAACTCTCTATTCTGTTCCATTGGTCTATGTGTCTGTTTTTGTGCCAGTACCACACCGTTTTGATTATTGAAACTTTGTAAGATGTTGAAATCAAACAATGCAGGGCTCTAACTTTGTCTCTTTTGGGGATTATTTTGGTTATTTAGGGTTCTTTGAGATTCCGTATGAATTTTAGATTTTTCATCATATTTCTGCAAAAAATGTCATTAGCATTTTGGTAGGGATTGTATTGAGTCTGTAAATCAGTTTGAATACTATAACCATTTTTAACAATATTAAGTCTTCTGATCCATGAACTTAGAATGCCTTTCCATTGATTTGTGGGCTTCTTTAATTTCTTTCGGAAATATATTGTAGTTTTTATTATACATGACTTTCACCTTGTTAAATTTATTCTTAAATAGCTTTTTTAAAATGCTATTATAAATAGGATTGTCTTATTAATTTACTTTCAGATTGTATAGAAATGCAAGTAATTTTTGTGTTGATGTTTTATCCTAAAGCTTTGTTGAATTTGTTTATTAGTTTAACAGCTTTGTGTGTATGTAGTGTCTTTGGGCTTTTCTACAAACAAGATTGTGTCTTCTCTGAATGGAAATACTTTTACTTTTTCCTTGCCAATTTATTTGCCTTTAATATCTTTTTCTTGCCTAACTACTTTGGCTTCCAACACTGTGGTGAGTAAAAGTGGTGTTAGGAGGCATCTTGCCTAGTTCCTGATCTTAGAGGAAAAGCTCTCAGTTTTTCACCATTGAATATGATGTTAGTTGTGGGCTTATCATATATGACTACCATTATTTGAGGTAATCTCCTTTTGCTCTTATTTGTTGAATGTTTTTATCATGAAACCATGTTCATTTTGTCAAATGCTATTTTTATATCAGTTGAGATGATCATGGGATTTTTATCCTTTGTTCTATTAATCTAATGTATTACATTGATTATTTTTTGTAGGTTGAGCCATATTTGCATCCTAAGAATAACACCCACTTAATTATGGTACATAATCCTTTTAACGTGTTTGGTTTACTGAGTATTTTTTTGTTGAGAATTTTTGCATCTATGTGCATCAGGGATATTGATCTACAATTTTACTATCTTGTAATATCTTTGACTTTGGTATCAGGGTAATGCTGGCCTCATAGAATGGGTTTGTAAGTGTTCCCTCATTTTAAATTCTTTGGAAGAGTTTAACAAGGATTGGTATTAATTCTGCTTTAAATGTTTGGTAGAATTCTACAGTTGAGGCCTTTTGGTCCTGGATCTTTGTTTTTTGGGGAGTTTTGATTACTGGTTAAATCTTATTGGTTATAGGTCAGTTCAAATTTTTTTTATTTCTTTCTGATTCTAATAAATTATCCATTTATTTTAAGTTATCCAATTTGTTGGCACATAATTGTTCATAGTAGATACCTATAATCCTTTTTATTTTTGTAATTACTCTTTTTTTCTTTCTGATTTTTGTTGTTTGTGTCTTTTTTTGTTTTTTTAGTCTAGCTACAAGTTTGTCAATTTTGTCGATCTTTTCAAAAAATCAACTCTTGGTTTCATAATATTTTACTTCTTGGTTCAGGTGGTGGCTATATGGGAATTTATTTTGTGATAATTCGTTGAATTTTACATTTATATTTCATATACGTTGTGTGTGTTGAAGACACAATAAAAAGAAGAGGCTTAAAAAAAAAAATCAAGTCCCCACAAGCCTATCCCATTACCAGAGATTTGTTCATCCTAGTTGCCCCTCTTCTACCTCTCTTCTTTGATTCTCAAGTCCTCTCTTTCAGAGCCCTACAAATAAACATTGATCTTTCTTTATTATACTGAACAATTTACCTCTCTCCAGCCACTGCTAATCAAATATTGATAGCCAAACTCATCTAATCAGGTATTAAGGAATCAAAATCTTCTAGTTAACCAGTTTAATCACCTTTTTAGAAGACTATTTTATCCCTACACATATTAAACAAAGTATTTCTTGTCATATGAAAAGAAACTTTCTTTGCTTTTGAGTGATACTTCTGATCACAATTGTGTATAACTTAATACATGCCTAAAAATGTGGGCCTATTTTAACCAATTTGTCTAATGAGAACTTCTATCATTCAGGAACTGCTATACTTTAACTGCTTAGCCTTAGACAAGCAATCAAAATCAAGATGAGTAACATAAGCAGAACTTACTAATGTGAGTTTAATGTGAGCTTCACATTAATCAGAATTTGTGAGGGAGGGAGAGTTTTATTAATTAGTTACTTAATTAGTAGGCATCCAGAGTGATTTTTTTCTTTGCAGAATTTCAATGAGCAATGAATGGTTATTAGATGAACTGGAAAGATTGATTCTTTTATTTATTTGTGAGCAATCTCAGTAGCTCCTTAAGTGGCAGTAACTCGGAATGAGTCAGACATGAATTATTGAATTTATTGGATTCCATGTCCTAGTTATGTTAGATTCTGCTATCTCAGTTCACAGCATCAATTCATGCTATTTTAAAGAACTTTCTGAAATCTTTTCATATCATTCTTACTTCCTTGTTGGAATAACGCCCTAGGAGAGCTGGAATATTTTTCTGTTTGTTCACTGATGCATAACAACTGCCTAGGACAGTTCCCCACTCAAGGTGCTTGACAATGATTTTAGGGTAGGGGACAACAATGTGTGTCTCATAGTACATATGAATGTAATCAGCTTTACTGCCACAGGTTCAATATGTAACATGATGAGAACAGTTTAGTAAAAAGTAAAAATTGCTAAGTCAAATATGGAAACTGACAATAAAAGTGCATTGGTACTAAATTGTCTTTTAATTGCAACTATATTGTGACTAACAGATTTGTGTAAGAGGCTTGGGGATGCTCTGTGGTTCCTCCTTGGAATCACATGACATAAGCGAGGAGAGTAAGTCAACTGGGTAAACAAAACACCTTTGTTTATGGACAGCAAATCTGTGACCAGCCTTAAACCACAGAAGCTACTTGGAAATGTGGACACAGCTCTCCTTGTGTGCATGCATGCTAAGTCACTTCAATTGAATCTGACTCTTTGCTACCCCATGGTAGCCCACCAGGCTCCTCTGTCCATGAAATTTTCCAGGCAAGAACACTGGAGTTGGTTGCCATTTCCTCTTCCACGGGATCTTCCCAACCCAGGGATTGAACCCAGGTCTCTTATGTCTCCTGCTTTGGTAGGCAGATTATTTTTTCCACTAGGACCACATGGCTCTCCATTGGCTGTATTACCACCATTTTACAAATAAAGGACTGAGGCACAGGATGTTAAATAATTTGGTCAAAGTCAGATAGTTGTTTGAGTAGAATAGCTGGGATTTGAACCAGGACAGTCTGGTTCCAGAATCCATTATCTTACCTACATACTGTAGGTTCTACAGAGAGTGATACCTGTCATTGGTGATATTTAATAAGATTCTAGATAACTGCTAGTGAGGGAGATTTGGTATTTTGCTATTTAAAAGATGATTTATCATCTTTCTTTTTGTCTCCCGGTCGACCATATGTGGACAAGTGCTCTATGAAGAATTTGCTGTTATTCCTCTCTTGGGGTGTGTTTCTGGCTACAAGTTTCTCAAGCCTTTCTGATGATGTTGTGAGCTAGCTAAAATCCTTTATTAAAAATTTCTGCTTATACTAGCCATAATTTTTTTCTCTTGTTTTCAAATGAGAACTTTGAGTAACAATTTAAAAGAAAGAGACTCTATTCAGTGCTCTGTGGTGACCTATGGGAAGGAAATTCAAGGAAGAAGGGTTATATGTTTCATATTTCTGATTCACTTTGCTGTACAGCAGAAACTAACACAATGTTGTAAAGCAACTACACTCCAGCAAAAATAAAATAAAATAAAATGGAGGAAACCAGGTTCAGGAGATTAAGAGAGACCAGGTTTTCATGACATCATATATGTTCCCAAATCCAGCCACAGCTGAAGCCACTACTTCCCTTGATTTTTCAGATATATGAAGCAATAAATTCTCCCTTTCCTTAAACTAACTTGGGTTGAATTTTTGAAACTTGCAAAGCAAATAACCCCAACTGTTACTATATTGTACTCTTCCTTTCTATTCTTATGTACTTTTCTTTCTTTTTATAATTTTTGTGATAAAATTTAAAATAAATAATACTAAAAAGAAAACAAAAAACAACCCATTTAATCTTCATGGAGGCTATTCATTACTGTGATCCAAAGTTCTATTAACAGGACCAGGAATCTGTTTGCTCTTTAATATGAGATGAACTCAGGACAGAATTTGACACTGTTGATTCCATTTTTCTTTCCTAAAACTTTTTAGTTGTTTGAGCTTTTTATTCTTTTTAAAACTAACTCATGAGAAGTGAAATAAAATGCATGATTTTCTGTCTGACTTCTAAGTTCCATTAACTTAAAAACAAGCTTGATCTTTATTATTCATATTTAAATATTAAAAACTCACACAGTTGCATACACATTTATTATTTCATAATCTGCCTACATTGCATTGTGAAAACAGAAAATACACATCCACTCAAATTGATGGTCTCCTCCCCGTGGAAGTGTGTCTAGACTACAAAGTGTAATTGGCTGAAATGTTTGACGTCAGGTTCCTTTTTTTTTCATTAGAATTTCTGGCACATGCATTTTACACAAATGTTGATCAAGGAATGATCAACTTCCCAAACTCCCTCCTTCCCAAAGTTATTGCTCCTCAATGTTTGTGAAACACAATTATATAGTTAAAAATTTTTTTCAGAACAGGATCATGTGGGTCAGTGAGTTTGCTCACTGGCATGTGATTTGGACTTTCATCAAACCATTCAATTAAGATGAAACCAAAATGAAAATGTCAACTTATTTGAATGGACACATCTATGTTATTTAGAAAAAAATTTAAGAGCATGTTGGCATAACATACTGACACAAGCATAATGTTAGACTTATTTTTATTCTTTGGGTTTAAAAGTATAGTTGATTTTTATGATTACAAAAAGTGAATACATGAACATTGTTAAAGAGACTAAAAACTGTAAGAAAAGTATTAAAAGGAAAAATGTATCTATAATGTTATTATCAGATAGAACCATTATTATTTTAGAAAGTACATTATATCTTTCAGTCAGACATATTTTTATATATAATTTATTTTTTTGAGAGAAGTATGTCCATATAATTTTGCATAATGCTTTTAAAATAGCTTTATTATAAAAATAAAATAAATTTATCATAAAATATTTTAATTTTTGTATCACCTGTTATTTTGATAAGTTAGTTCACTGCCTGAAATTGTTACTTTTCTTTTGAATATGGGAATGTATTAAACTATGGCACTATAACTGTAACTTATAAATCATTACAGATCTAAGAATAAAGTCTTAGTTTTTATAATCTTATTAGGTTCTTGGTGTTATCAGGTTTAAAAAATATAAGCCATCTTGTTTAATTCTGTAAATGACTTTTAATGATATGTAAAAGAAGTAGCATTAGCATAAATGGAGTGGGGTTAGGTGGAGAAGGATAAAATACATACTAAAGGAAGTCAGGAGACTTGGTCACCCAAAACTAATCAAGTCTGTGACTGTTATGAGTACTTTCTTGTATCAACTTTGCTAGAGTATGGTGGCCGGTTGTTTGGTCAAACACAAGTCTAGATGTCACTGCAAAGTGATTGACTTTTATAACCAGTTGACTTTTAATAAATCAGATTGTCTGGGAAGATGAAGAAGTTCTGGAAATGGGTAGTAGTAATGGGTATAGGACAATGTGAATATTCCTAACACCACTGAACTGTACACATAAAAATGATTAAAATGGTAAGTTTTATGTTATGCATATTTTTCCACAATTAAAATAAAAAGTAAAGCAGAACTCTTCATAGTATAGGTGGATGTCATCTAATCAGCTGAAGGTCTTAAGAACAAAGGCTGAAGTTTCCTGCAAAAGGAGGAATTCTGCCTCAAGATGGCAACATAGAAATTCTGCCTGAGTTTTGAACATTTTGACTCACATCTGATGGCCTGGCCTTCAGAGTTTGGACTTGCCATTCTCTGCAATCACATAAGCCAATTCCTTAAGATAAATTTCCCTCTCTTTCTCTTTCTCTCTCTCCCCTAACTGTGATAAATACAGAGAACTTGGCTAAGTGACCCCAAGTTTTAATATCTTCAGCTGAAGGTTAGGAGATGAAATTAGATCACTGATTTTCAAACTGTAGTCTGTGGATCAGTGTTCATTTTGGACAAAATTCTACCCAGTCTGTGATAAAAAGAAAAAGCAAGTTGGTAAGTTTTTTAGATAACTAAATGTTTTCAAGCATATCTTTCTCTCTGTCCCACTCTCTTCCCTCAAGTTTATAGCCTTCTACTCTCTTTTGGAGTGGAAGTATTCTTTCTTTTATGAAGTGATACTGATGATAGTTGGTAGTTATTTGTTCTGCCTTGCTTTCTAATGTGCCAAGGCAAAAATACAAAGTTGGCAAGTTTAAATCAGTTACCAAATTTAGGAAATTTTTACTAGTTAATGTAATTTAAAAATCTGGGAGCCTCTTCCTTACATGATCCCTTCCAACTCTAAAATCCTAAAGCTCTAAGATAAGATGTTAGGGACTCAGAGCAGTAAAACGCTCACCTAGTTAGAGAATCAGAAGTCAAAAAAATAAAAACAAAACAAAAAATATTATGAAGATAAATTATTTGTAGATTTTTAGCCATTTTGGATTATTAATGCTACCCTGTATTCTGTAAACACAATAGAGGCCAGTAACTATGGGTTCACACAACGTAACTTCCCTGTTCTGGTAAAACTTTCAGCCTCAATTCCTGATAAAAGTTAACATTTAACATGTCCTTAGTTGAGCCTTCCAACTTATTTCATGGTTAGATGAAAGAGATTATCTAAACAAGCTTTACTAATCTCAGTTTTCAATTTTAATCTGATGGAGCAGAGTAACCAGAAAGCCAGACTATAGAAAAAGAGAGGAGGCATTTCCTTTTGAATAGCTTAATATCCTCATATATTAACAACAGAAACTGTAAAACATTTGGTTTTCTCTATAGAGCTGGTTTTAAAATTCAGCCTTGCAGGTCACTAGGTAGTAAAAACCAATTAGTAGTCTTTTGACAGATGACTCATCATTGGGTTTAGAGGTAAATTATAAGTGTGGTGACTTATTTGTGGGTAAATAATAGGTGAACTTAAAGAGCTGTCAACCAGGATTCAAATCAGGGCTTCAGTGGTTGCATTTGAGTAACTCCATCATAATTCCTTATGGATTATCACTATTCAGGGAAGAATTCAAATTAATTCACTTAACTATAATATTCTTAAGGAAAATCATTTAAAGCTTTCTTCCCTTATTGTATGCTGAAGACAAGATTTATAAGCCTTAAGCAGAGTTTAAGATATCTTTCCAAACTAAAATATATCTACTTTTAACTACATTATTATATTTGCGGGGCGGGGGGAGCTTTTCTAAATATTTCCCTCTAATTTATACTGAATTCTTTACTTTTGTTGATGTGATTCAATTCCATATAAAAAGCAGAGCTTATCATTGTAGATCTAGGTATATATTGATAAAATATGGTCAGTCTTCATTTAAAAGTTCCATTTTTTCATTCATCAAGAATATCTCTTCTTACACAGCTTTCTGTGCAACACAAATAGGTTTTGACTTTCTACTTTTTCTTTTTAAAAATATAGGCAAAAATGTATATTTAATTCTTTCTTGCCCCCTTTCTTATTCTGTCCAGGGTTTCCATTCATATGATTGGAATGGAAATCATTCCAATCATAGCTATGACTATCCGGATAGTCATAAATGATATCATGATATAAATATATTTACTATTCAGAAATAGAAATGATTTCTTCCTCAATAGACACTATAGAATTAATGGCTTTGGCTAAATTATGTCTTTGTCTGAATCTTACTTTCTAATATTTACTCAGTTACATTTCCGTTAACTCAGGCAAAGATGCAGGGCACCTTTCTCAAGGAATTTAAGTAAAGGTAAACAAAGTTGGATGTAGGTAATGAGAAGTGATATCACAATGAGTCACAGCTCTGGTTCTCCAGCTGACAACAAGGATGTAAATTCCCAGAATGGGTCAGTTTTATCAGTGTTTAAGAGAATAAAGAAATCTCATAGGATGCCCAGAAAATCTCTTTTTAAGTTGCTTTGTTTATGGCAAGGGAGCATTCAAGAAACAGGCAAGACCAGAAAGTGGCAAAGCAATCTTCTATAAATAGAGCCTGTGTTTATTTGAAGACAGTGTGTTCTGTAAAGTACTGTGAATATTTGGATTCTTGCAAAGAACTGTGTCAAGTTTAACTGAAATTTGCAAGTGCAGTTGAGAGAAGAAAACATATCCAAGAGAACATAGCACACCATATGGGTGTTTAGTGTCCTGTTCTGTTTTGTTTTTGTTCTAGTCACAGGATAAAAATTTCCATTTTGCCTAGATTGGCTGCCACTGCAGGGCTGAGCCACAAACTCCATTAACATTCATTTGCTTATCTGCTGTGTGCCAGAAACTGAGACATAAGGATCTGCAGGAAAGCAGCCTATTCCTGCCCATAGTCTAGCAAAAGAGTATGAAAGAGAACTGAGAATTGTAAATCATAATACAGGGTGATGAGTGCTAAAAAGAGTGTTATGTGGGAAGAAAAATGAGGACTTAGGGTAACTGACTCATCCCCATTTGCCTGGTAGTTTTCTGGGTTTAGCACTGAAAGCTCAGTCCTGGTTTTGACTGGGAAACCCCTCCATTCCAGCCAAACCCAGACAGTTGTGCACTTTAGTGAGAGAGACCCAGTTGTAAGTCACTGGAGATAGCAATGGAGAGTAGAATCTAAGAAAGTCTCCCAGAGGAGAGAAAAACATTTAAATTATGTCTAGAAAGGTGGAGGTAGAAAAATAGGCATTATAGGCTGACTCAGGTCCTATCACTGGAACCTGTGAATGTTACCTTCTATGGCAAAGGCTTTTGAACTGTGGTGTTGGAGAAGACTCTTGAGAGTCCCTTAGGCTGCAAGGAGATCCAACCAGTCCATCCTAAAGGAGATCAGTCCTGGGTGTTCACTGGAAGGACTGATGTTGAAGCTGAAACTCCAATACTTTGGCCACCTCATGCAAAGAGTTGACTCATTGGAAAAGACCCTAATGCTGGGAAGGATTGGGGGCAGGAGGAGAAGGGGACGACAGAGGATGAGATGGTTGGATGGCATTACTTACTCGATGGACATGGGTTTGGGTATACTCCGGGAGCTGGTGATGGACGGGAGGCCTGGCGTGCTGCAATTCATGGGGTCGCAAAGAGTCGGACATGACTGAGCGACTGAACTGAACTGATGGCAAAGGAATTTTGCAGATGGGATTAAATTAAGGATCTTGAGATGAAAATAGTATCCCAGATGATACAGGCAGTTCATAAATGTAATCCTAAGTGTCCTTATAAAAGGAAGGCAGAGTGAGATTTGACAACAGAAGAGGAGATGGAAACAAGAAGCTAGAGTAATGTGTAAGGAAGGGAACACCAGCCAAGGGCTGTTCATGGTCTCCAGAAACTGGAAAAGGAATGAAAATGGATTCTTCCCTGGAGCTCCTTGAAGGAACCAGATCTGTTGACACCTTGACTTTAGCCCAGTGAAACTGATTTTAGTTTTTGGTCTCCAGATTATGAGAGAAATGAAAGTAAGGTTTCTTTATACCACTAAGTTTGTGATAATTTGAGGTATCAGTGTACATTTCCAGCCACAGGAAATTTAATGCAGTGGGGAACCCAGAGAAGGACATTCTAGGCAAGGGAATAGCATGACAAAGGCTGTTACAGAGTAAGAGCTGTTCAGGATATTACAAGGCACCAGTTTGGCAGGTTGGCCTCTTAACACACATGGGAACACAGTGGGAGAGGAAGCTCTAGGCGTGAGCAGGGACTGGAACCTGGATGAACTTATACCTCACATTAAGGAGTTTTTCTTCCATCTTGAAGACAAATGAAAATATATTCAGTGATGTAAAGCAGAGCCCTAATGAAATCATATTTGCATTTAAGAAAAGTCTTTTTAGTAGCAGGATGGAAAGTGGATTATTGAGAGGAGGAAGAAGATACAAAGAAGCAGGGAAACCCATTTAGAATGATCATATTGTCCAGGCAAGAAAAGGCAAGAGTCTTGATTACCAGTGGGAATGGAAAACAAGAGTAATTTCTAGGGATTCTTGGAAGGTGAGTTATACTGGACTGAGTGACCAACTAGGAAAGGTTGAACTTTTCATTTGGGTGCTATGGAAGACAGAACTGTCATAGGGGAGATGGGGAATCCAGGAGGAATAGTGTGTGTATAGGCTGTGGGTGGGAATGATGGGTTAGCTTCTAGACGTGGAATTCGAGGAGCCAGTGATACATACAAGTAAAATTTTAAAAGGACAATTCAGTCAAGAATATTTTAAAATCTTTGAAAAAGAAAGGCTCTCTTTGTGACTTGGGAGCAGTGAAGTATGTAGAAATGGACCAAAGACAAGGTGGTTGGTAATGCAGACTTGACTCCATGCATGGCACAGTCTTTCTGAGTATTTCCAGCCATTGCTTGTGCATCACCATCCAGTACGTTACTGACTGTGATTCAGATAAAAGTCTCAGTGGACCTACTTCATTTGGTCTCTACATCTCTTACCTTGCCGCTCTCTTTTTTGTCTTCATGTCACTCCTTAAACTCTAATCATGCTCAGATTAGAATTCTTTTGTAGCTTCTACAATCAGGCATCCACCTACCTTTCAGCCTGGTTATTACCACTACTCTCACTCTACATCAGCAGATAAAAATTATTAAATATTGTCTAAAAAGCGAATGAAATAAAAATGAAACTAACAAAATGAAAATGAAGGAAATGAGTATGATTTAAAAGTGTTACAGTCTTTAACAATAAAATCCATTAATTGTACCAACATTGAGTTATTTTTGTAACCCTTCTGAGCTTGCCCTAGCAGGGAAATGGTAAAACTCTAATTATATGCTAACTCCAAACAGAAGTTGTCCATTAGCTCCATTTCTTGTTTAATAACTTTAAAGACATCTTTGTGAAAAACTTGAACATATTTAAGGGCATATGGCAGTGTGTATTTGAAGATGTTTCAATTGATAGTCAGCTCTAGTTTTTGTTTCAAATGAAGTATTCTGGGTCATCTTTATCTCTGTAATTCATTATTTATAGATAGAAATTCTGATTCTTAATTACTTACATAAATTTAAATACTACCATACTTCTGGTTCTTGAGATAGAGTAAAACTTATCTTGTTATAGAAGCTTGCTTTGTCCATTGTCATTTTCTTTGTCCTCGTGAGTACTATAAGGAAATGGAAATGCTTTTAAAAATGAATGCTTGGTTCAATTCAAAATTTTCATCATTTGGCTACTTCTCAAGACATGAAAGTTTAAGATTTCAGTTTAAAAAATCTAAGTTACAGTGTTCCACCACAAAAATACTATTATTTTAATACTTAAAAATACCATGGAATATCTAAAACAGATATTTTAATCACTATTATTCTATCTTTGACTGTTGGAAATATACTTCTGTTTAAAAGTTCTACTTTATTTTCTCTCATTTTCCATTGGAATCTCTTTGCCTCCTCTGTTTTTTAAAAATATTTTGTGTAATAGGTATCTTAACATTTATCTTATTTCTTCTTTTGGGGAGATAAATTCCTTAAAGGTAGGCCCATGTTGTAGTCAACTTTGCATCATCACACTGCCTAGTATAGCTACACACAATTGCACTTGATAAATGTTTTTTGAACTCAACTGTTTACCATTATTCTTCCTCATGGTAGAGCTAACTTAACATTTCCCAGTGCCTTAACTGTACCTTTCTCATCATAACCAGGTGCTGAAGTCATTTGGATATAAAGGAATAGGTCATGCTAAGAAAAAAAAAATCTAGTTCTGTGCTGTACTAATGTTCCTTTATTAATTTTCCGGTGTTGTCAAGTTCTTTTCAAAGTGATGGAAATTTCCACATTTAAAAAAATTGGACCTAAGAGTTTGTATTTAATTCATAACTCTCCTTCATGAACAATGAAGAAAAATTATAGTTGTAGAATTTTTAGATTGACTTACAAAAGTCTGTAAAACTTTATGCCAAAAAAGGCTGATTTACACAGTGCAGAGTAGAGTGGTTCAGTAAGCCCAGTTGTTTGACACAATGGTCAATAAAAATGTATCAGTTTGGTTGGGGGCCATTACGGATTGAATTGTTGTATTGAAGTTCAGTACCTCACAATGTGATTTTATTGGAGATAGGTTCTTTATAGAGGTAATCAAATTAAAAGGAGGTCATTAGGGTGGGCCTAATCCAATATGTAAGAAGAGGAAATTTGGACACAGAGACAAACCTGCCTAGAGGGAAAATGGCCACTTGATGATGGAGGATTGGAATGGTGCATCTCTAAGCCAAGGGACACTAATGATGGCCACCAAAGGCTCTAGAAAGAGGCCAAAAAGGATCCTTCTCTACAGATTTCAGAGGGAGGATGGCCTTGCCAACACTTTGATTTCAACTTCTTGTCTCTAAAACTGAGACAAGAAATTTCTGTTGTTCTAAGCCCCCTAATTTGTAGTACTTTGCTATGAAAGCCCTAGGAAAACACTACAGGGGTGATGAAATGTACACTGATACCTCATTCTATCAAATCTTTTTGACTTGAAATGTTTCAGAATGAAAGTATATGTTAACAGTTTCAAATTTAAAGTTAGAAAAATCTAAATGTTTCTAGTTTGGACAGAAAAAAGATCAGTTTGGCTTTTAAAAGAACGAAGATGCAAAAATAGTAAAAACTTCTACTAAACAAAATTAGCAGTCATGCTAGTAGTATCATTACTGGATTATATCTATGAGAAATTTTTTAAATGTGATTACTAGCAATTGATGCCATCTCAGAAGAAGAGATGGGATATTTTTAATGTAAGGTGCAGAGACTGAAAATCTTAACAGTCACTTAGACTAAGATTACTTTGTCATTTGAATGAAAAATAAAAATTGATTTCTTTTTCTTTTAATTATATCCTTCAAACTTGATTAATATATCTTCCCTGCGATGTTGAAGGTAGCAGATCAAGGACTATCTCTGACTTTTTCCAGGTGACCTGTTCCTGGCTGAATTCCAGTGCCAATGAATGTACTAGGCATCTAATGATTGTAGGAGAAAGGAACAGAGGCAAGGAACATGATGGGAGAAAGAGGAAGGAAGAACCGATAGACAATTTCCTTGTCATTCCACCATAATATATGAGCAGCATTTTAACTCTAATGCCTTTTAAAAGTTAATATTGAGTTATATTTAAAAGTTCTCTCTTACTTTTTGGAAATTAAGATATTTTTATCTTCTTTTTATTTTATGAAGTTGTGAGCCTGTGATGTGATCCTTCCATTAGAATTTTAGTTATTAATATTAATTATATTAGCCTTTTCATTTTATTTTCTGAACATCGCGTTCTCATCCTTATTTACTCTCCTGGATGACTATCTCGTATATGTTATCACAAAGGAGATATGATGGAAAAAATTCTGAACAAATTTGTGGATCAATAGGTTCTTTGTTGTATTTAAGAAACATATACAGAATACATTTCAATTTGAGAATCAGGAAATTTATTTGCATTCTGTCACTGACATGCTTTGACACTGAATAAAGCTCTTTATTGTTTTTTCTTTAAAACCAAACTCTCAAAAACTATTTTAAACTGATTACTTGATGACTGGTTTTTTTTTTTTTTGGCTGCATTTGGTCTTAGTTGCCACATGCAATATCCTCAGTCTTTGTTTCAGTGTGTGAGATCTTCAGTTGTGGCATGTAGGATCTAGTTCCCTGACCAGAATTGAACCTGGGCCTCCTGCATTGGGAGCACAGAGTCCTAGCCACTGGACCACAAGGGAAGTCCCTTGATGACTATTCTTAAATGTTGTGGAGATTTAGGAATAAAAGGTTGCCCGATTGCAAAATGCTTTATTACTTATAGTTCTATGTGAGAATTTACTCAAGAAATTGTTTCTTCTTGTCATTGAAAGACTAAAGTTGGTATCAACATTCTCAACTGAAGACTGTGATTTTAGGATAACAAAGGCCCACATATTTTATGGTTATATTTAAATAAAACGTCCAGATAGGGAAAAATCCATAGGAACAGAAAGCATCTTAGTGGTTACCAGGGCTGGAGTGAGGGGAAATGAGGAATGATTGCTAAGGGAATGGAGTTTCTTTTTAGGGTGATCTAAATGTTCTAAATGTTCTAAATGTACAAATCTGTGACTATACTAAAAATCGTACACTTTCAAGGAATTTTATGCTATGTGAATTATAGCTCAATGAAAATGTGTTAAAAAGTCTTCTCCCTTCCCAAAACATAGACTTTCTAAGTTATTATTTTCCCCGTTACAGTTGGTCTTCAGGAGGAGCCTAGCAGGCTACAGTCCATGGGGTCCCAAAGAGTTGGACACGGCTGAGCAACTAACACTTTCTCTTTCTTTACTTTTCACATTTAAATTAGGTTAGCAGTACTTGAAATGGGATTAAACTCTCCCTTTTTGCTTGACCCCTCAGCTGTTTCTCATTCTTTGAATATAGTCTTTGATGGCAAGTTTTCATACCCTGGGGATGAATGTGATACTGAAAATGACTAAAGCTCAGTGCAACCAAATACAATTAATGAGGTGTTAGTATAAAATGCCACTTTCTTGTGTGCTCATAAAATATCTCTGAATGTCACTTCCAAAAATTATTTCAGAAATAGTTGGAACAGGTCAGCATATTTGGATTCAACATAAAATTGTCGGTGGTGACCTTCTGGAAATAACACATTTACTTTCACTTATATTTTGATTAGTAAAAAAATAATGTTAGTATTTTATGGTTCTACCTCTTGGTCATGGTAGATATAACAGCCCAGGGTTATAATGAGACAAATGTGCCAAGTGAAAACTGTAAAGATGCCCTCCAACTCCTGGCATACTGAGTTCAAGAAGTAAATTTCTTTTTTTTCTTTTATGAGCTGAAGAGGTGGTTTGGGATAAGTGTGATGAGAGTCTTAGAAAAGCAGGCATGGGTGTAAACTGGATTTTCCCCCATTGAGGTTGACTGAACTTACCAAAGAAGGAAAGGAATTGACTTGATATCAATGATGCCATAGTTTCTTGTCCTTGGTCCTACCCTGGAAGCTTCCATGGACTTCAAAGCACCTATGCATAGGAGTTTGTTTGTGCCTATTCATAGTCAGCAGTCTGTTCTCATAGTCTAGGTAATGGGCACAGTGCCTATGTCCATGCCTGGCCAGCCACACCACCACTTGCCTTACTACCCTGTGAGAAAGCACATGTGGGTAGCTCATCATTTATAGGCCTTGAGTAATGTAGTGGTTGTATCTGTTTATGTCACCATGTGGTCAAGTCTCAGAGTGGCATTCTTTTCAAGGAGCACAGTTCTTACCCTAAAAAAATGTTCAATTTATTAACTGAACACCTTGAAGAGCATTAAAGTGTATAGAACTTAATGGTCTTTTGCACTCTTTCTTGGACCCTTATTCCTCCACATTTCATTCTCTTTGACATTCCAGATTCTCATTTGCCAGCTCCAATTGCCTCTCTCTTGCTAAGCCTTTTCCTTCCTCTTGGCTGTTGGGGTCTGTAGTGTTCTGTTTGCCAATTATACATTCCAAAAGGCTAGAAAAGAGTTTGGCAGAGATGGACTACTTCAGAGACATTGGATAAAAAATTGGCCTGATAAGTCAGGAATCAGTTAGTAATTTTTGCGGGGTGGGGAAGAGGGAGAATCTCCCTCGATAATACTCCCTTATCGATATTTTTTATTAATAATTTTTAATTGAAGTATATAGTTGAATTATAATGTGTTAATTCCTGCTGTAAAGCCAAGTAATGCAGTTATGCATACATACATATATATGCATTCTTTCTCATATTCTTTTCCATTTTGGTTTATCACAGGGTATTAAATATAGTTCCCTGTGCTAAATAGTAGGACCTTGTTGTTAATCCATGCTATACATACCAGTTTGCATCTGCTAATCCCAAACTCCCACTCCTATCCTCTCCCAGCCCTTTCCTCTTGGCAACAACCAGTCGATTCTTTATGTCCCTAATTCTGTTTCTTTCATAGATAAGTTCATTTGTGTCTTACTTTAGATTCCACATATAAGTGATATCATATGGTATTTGTCTTTCTGTTTCTGACTTACTTCACTTGGGTGTGATAAACTCTAGTTGCATCCATTCAATATTTTTTAATTGAAGTATAGTTAATTTACAATGTTGTATTAGTTTCAAATGTACAGCAAAGTGATTCAGTTATGCATACATATATGTATATTCTTTTTCAGATTTTTTTCCATTATATGTTATTACAAGATACTGAATATAGTTCCCTGTACTATGTAGTAGGCCCTTGTTGTTTACCTATTTTATATATAATAGTGTGTATATATGTATCTGTGCTGTTTCCCCTGTATTATGGCATATGTTCTATTCATTTCCCACTGCATTGTAGCTACTCATCCACTGCAAAAGGACTTTTTGGTTGTGGTTGTTGTTTTGATTACCCCTTTGAGTTCTCTCACATCTTTGACCTCTCTCTATTTGTCTTCTTCTTGTGTCATAATTTAGCACATCTCCCAGGTTCAAGCCATCTATCCTCTGCCCCTACCCTGCACTGCCTGAATGCTGGGATGGGAATGGAACTAATATACAAGAGCAGAGCAAAGGGAGATGTACCAGTTTGGCAGGGAAGGGTCAGCACACAAGACGTAGATGCAGAGGGCAGGAGGCAGGGGTGGAGGGTTTGCTCTGGGTACGAAGCTCATCTGAAGACTGTGCCTCAGGCTCCCAGAATAATTCAAAAAGAAGGGCTCTAAAATGACTTGAAAATGGAAGCCTCTTTGAATAGTCACACAGCCTTTCAATAGGATTGCTTTGAAAAGGACAAAACTGTTTGATGTTGCACATTATGCTACATTGAGGAAAGAATCACTTCCATGACTGTATCACCATGCCTCCTATATTCTGTGCTGCTTTCCTTCGTATCTGAAATAAAGGTTGAAAACTGTCACTAATTATACAAATGTGGCCATCTTGCCTCCCTTCCTTCCTTCCTTTCTCCTCCCTCCCTCCTTCTCTCTCTTTCAACAGAGTGCATCTGAAAAACTAGACAAGGGGCTAAGGCACTAACGCATTTCCAAAATGTCCATTGGCTGGTAGCTATCTAGGAAATCCAAATGCTCTGCTGTTTTACTTTCTCAGACAATTGAGAGTTGTTTTTTGCCCTAGGGAAAAGCCTAAGGGGTCCTCCAGCAGGAATCAAGAAGTGAAAATAGTCAACAAAAGAGCTTTCAGACATAAGGTTCTCAGAAACCTGAACAATAAAGCCCTTATCTCTTCAGCCCTGCCTCTCACTGTTTATCTGATACAAGTTCATTTCTTGCTGTTTGCTTTTACATCTAAAGCACTTGTCCTTCAACCTTCTTTTACCTTCCTAAATCATTCCATTCTTTATGGTCTCAATCAAGTCCCAACTCTCCCAAGACTCTCTCTGCCCTTGCTCACAATAATATTTATGTTTTCATAAATCCTATAGAAGATTTTGATTCTTGCATCATTTAGAACTTACACGGTATAAATGTGGGAAGACATAAATGGGGCAGAATTGAAGAATGAAAGGACCGAGAGAGGCTTTGCCAATCTGCATGGTCGACCTGCCATAATTTGACCCAATTTTTCTTACATTAAGTGGCAACTACTGCCTAGCTTTTAGATCCAGCCACAATTACCCTCTTTTCTTAAGCTGTAAAGACATTACTCAAAAAGTGATCAAATGGAGCATTAATCAGGTTAATGGGTGAGTGTGAAGTTAAATACAAAACAGACAAATCTAGAGTACAACAGGAACCATGATGGGGCAAGGAGGCAAAGAAACTAAGCTTGAATTGACTCCAAAATTAAACAACTGTATAAAGATGCCATAATTGGTTTATATAAAATGTTGACAATATTTTCTGAATTATCGGTTAAAAACACATCTGTATGGCAGATAGGCAAAAAGATTTGCTTCCTTTTTTCTTTCTTTAGATGTTAAAACTGGGCTGAAAGGGCAGCCTCTGAAGCATAGTGTTCATTTTTGTTTTGGTAGGTGGAGTTCACTAACCAAAATGACAACAAACACTCAAAAATGGGAACTTACTCTATGGCATCTGTTCAAACCTCTTAAAACCAGAGATGTTTTCCTGTCTGATGGATAAGCCACCCAAGCACAAATTAAAAGCATATGATTCATGGTTCTCTGAGAATATTTATAGCTCAGAATCTATATTTCCTGATCATCTTTACAGCAGAACCATCTGAATAGGTAGTGAACATTTTGCAATAATTCTAGCCCCATTCTAGCAAATTTCGACTTCCCTGTTTTGAAATTAAACTACACGTTTTCTTTCCTCAGCGGAAAAAATATCTGCAGAAGGAAGTTGAAATATTTTCCATACTACATATGACCTAGTTACATACTCACAAGGTTTGATATATTAACCAAAAACAAGGGCAATTTTAAGTGTATGTTCTTAACTACCTCCCTTGATAAATTCATATGTTTCAGTAATAATCTGTAGTTGAATTATAGTAGGTTGAATATGAAACACAGCAACATTCATAAATTTGAATGGAAAACATTAGGGTTTCCATTGAAGGATATAAATATGCCATTTTGAGTTTATAATTATATTCCACCAGTATTTATATTTAAGCAATATGCACAGAGCAGGTGTTATGGGACTTCAACAAAGAAGCACCATTTTTGCTATTTGGCTTCACTGAATTCGTACTGTCAAGAAGAGAGCACTTGAAAATGGAAGTTGATAGAAAATAATACAACACATGTTCCCTATATGTATACAGGAAATGGAAATTTGGGAGAGATTTTAATTTAGCTTGGTTTTTCCAGTAGTCATGTATGGATGTGAGAGTTGGACCATAAAGAAAGCTGAGCACCAAAGAATTGATGGTTTTGAACTGTGATGTTGGAGAAGACTCTTGAGAGTCCCTTGGACTGCAGGGAGATCCAACCAGTCCATCCTAAACTAACTCAGTCCTGAATATTCATTGAAAGGACTGACGCTGAAGCTGAAACCCCAATACTTTGGCCACCTGATGCGAAGAACTGACTCATTGGAAAAGACCCTGATGCTGGGAAAGATTTAAGGTGGGAGGAGAAGGGGACGACAGAAGATGAGATGGTTGGATGACATCACAGACTCTATGGACATGAGTTTGAGTAAACTCCGGGTGTTGGTGATGGACAGGGAAGCCTGGCGTGCTGCAGTCCATGAGGACACAGTCAGACATGACTGAGCGACTGAACTGAACTGAACTGTCATTATTTAATTTTAAACACAGTAATGGAAGTCTCATTTAGGAATGGGCAATGGAAATGACTAATTTACTCAGAAAAAGTCAATATCCTAAAAATGAGATAAAACTCTGGGCCAGGAGTAGTGAGCACAGAGAAATGAGATCCCATGGAGAGGTGATGTATCCACATAAAATTTGTCCAACTGCTTTGTTGTCTGAAGCAACCTTCGAGTTCCCTTTTTGCAAACTAATCATTGTCCTCTATCTCTTGAAACTTTTATTCTAAGTGACACTTCTTGAATAGGACTCTTCTAAATCTTCTTTTCCTTTCTTAAACCCCACCACCCTCCCTGAAGCATTTCCTACCAAACAAAAGAGGTAGTAGTAAGACCATTGCCTCTGCCACTCACAGGTAACTGATCAAAATAGGCTCATCCTCAATTTGTTTCACTGAACCACCACACAAAATGCCTTCATCACTTTTCCTGAATACAATACAGTTTGGGGAATATTTAGATTATGCAGTTTTTCTGTTTAGTTATCTTTCCCCCTTTTCTGTCTGTATTTGTGACTCTGTCCAAAATGATCATGAGCTCTAAGCAATATTTAACACAGAATCCATTAAAGCAGATTAATGCTTCAGTTAACGATTGAAAGTTATAAATACACATAGTGCTTTAGACATTTAAAAAGGAAGTTTCATTTTAACATTTGTAAGTCACAGCAGGGCTTATTGAGAAAGTTTCCAACCCTAAAGTAGAATACTGGTGTCATCTTTTTTAAAAAATGAGCATTTCAAATCTTTTGTTGATTGGTTGGTCAGTCACTAAGTCGTGTCTGACTCTTTGCAACCCCATGGAATATAGCCCACCAGGCTCCTCTGTCCATGGGATTCTCCAGGCAAGGATACTGGAGTAGGTTTCCATTTCCTTTTCCAGGAGATCTTCCCAAATCAGGGATCAAACCTGTGTCTCTTGCATCGGCAGGCAGATTCTGTTACCACTGAGCCACCAAAGAAGCCCTTCAAATCTTTTCTCTTTTAGTACATTAACAAGAAAATGATTCAGTAGAAGTGAAAAATCTGGTGAAGTCAGGGACATAAGGTGGGTGATGGGACCTAGAAAGATTCTAAGGGTACAGATGTGACAATAGGGCCCTCAAGCTACCTATGTTAGGGGAAACACAGACCGAAACCATCCACCCTGGCCAGGCACCATAGTAACCATGTGTGTGAGTTGTTTTATGACAGGAGGTACTACTAAGGAACATAGAACTATTAATAGTAAGCTACCACCAACCAGAAAAGCTCAAGAAAAGTCAAAAGGAGATACCATGTGTCCTACCACCTTCTAGAATCCTTCTTCTTGGAATCTATCTTGTCTGAGCAATGTGTGTGCCACTGGAAGGACTCTTGAGTCAGAGACAACCTGCAAACTAAATCAGTTCAGCCGCTCAGTCATGTCTGACTCTTTGGACAGCAGCACACCAGGCTTCCCTGTCTATCACCAACTCCTGAAGCTTGTTCAAACTCAGGTCCATTGAGTCGGTGATGCCATCCAACCATTTCATCCTCTGTTATCCCCTTCTCCTCATGCCTTCAATCTTTCCCAGCATCAGGCTCTTTTCTAGTGAGTCAGTTCTTTGCATCAGGTGGCCAAAGTATTGGAGTTTCAGCTTCAGCATCAGTCCTTCCAATGAATATTCAGGACTAATTTCCTTTAGGATTGGCTGGTTTGATCTCCTTGAAGTCCAAGGGACTCAAGAGTCTTCTGCAGCACTACAGCTCAAAAGCATCAATTCTTTGGCACTCAGCTTTCTTTATGGTCCAACTCTCACATCCATACATGACTACTGGAAAAACCATAGCTTTGACTAGACAGACCTTTGTTGCCAAAGTAAAGTCTCTGCTTTTTAATATGCTGTCTAGGTTGGTCATAGCTTTTCTTCCAAGGAGCAAGCATCTTTTAATTTCATGGCTGCAGTCACCATCTGCGGTGATTTTGGAGCCCAAGAAAATAAAGTCTCTCGCTGTTTCCATTGTTTCCCATCTATTTGCCATGAAGTGATGGGACCAGATGCTATGATCTTAGTTTTCTGAATGTTGAGCTTTAAGCCAACTTTTTCACTCTCCAGTTTCACTTTCATCAAGAGGCTCTTTAGGTCTTCTTCGCTTTCTGCCATAAGGATGGTGTCATCTGCATGTCTGAGGTTATTGATATTTCTCCCAGCAATTTTGATTCCAGCTTCTGCTTTATTCAGCCTGGCATTTCACATGATTTACTCTGCATATAAGTTAAATAAGCAGGGTGACAATATACAGCCTTGACGTACTCCTTTCCTGATTTGGAACCAGTCTGTTGTTCCATGTCCAGTTCTAACTGTTGCTTCTTGACCTGCATACAGATTTCTCAGGAGGCAGGTAAGGTGGTCTGGTATTCCCATTTCTTGAAGAATTTTCCACAGTTTGTTGTGATTCACACAGTGAAAGGCTTTGGCATAGTCAATGAAGCAGAAGTAGATGTTTTTCTGGAACTCTCTTGCTTTTTTGATGATCCAATGGGTGTTGGCAATTTGATCTCTGGTTCCTCTGCCTTTTCTAAATCCAGATTGAACATCTGGAAGTTCATAGTTCACGTACTGTTGAAGCCTGGCTTGGAGAATTTTGACCATTACTTTGCTAGCATGTGAGATGAGCGCAATTGTGCAGTAGTTTGAACATTCTTTGGCATTGCCTTTCTTTGGGATTGAAATGAAGACTGACCTTTTCCAGTCCTGTGGCCACTGCTGAGTTTTCCAAATTTGCTGGCATATTGCTGGCAGCACCTTAATAGCATCATCTTTCAGGATTTGAAATAGCTCAGCTGGAATTCCATCACTTCCACTTGTTCATAGTAATGCTTCCTGAGTCCCCCTTGTCTTTGCATTCCAGGATGTCTGGCTCTAGGTGAGTGTTCACATCATCATGGTTATCTGGGTCATGAAGTTTGTAAGTTCTGTGTATTCTTGCCACCTCTTCTTCACCATGAAACCCAAGACTGCGAGTCACCCAGCAGAGCAGTCCTCCAGGGTTTCCTTACCCTGATGCTCTCTGTCCGGGCACCCTTCCCAATAAACTCTTTTGCTTTGTCAGCATGTGTGTCAATTCATTTTTGAGTGTTAGACTGCTGCTGCTGCTGCTAAGTCACTTCAGTCGTGTCCAACTCTGTGCGACCCCATAGATGGCAGGCAGCCCACCAGGCTCCACTGTCCCTGGGATTCTCCAGGCAAGAACACTGGAGTGGGTTGCCATTTCCTTCTCCAATGCATGAAAGTGAAAAGTGAAAAGGAACTCTCTCAGTAGTGTCTGACTCTCAGCGACCCCACGGACTGCAGCCTACCAGGCTCCTCCGTCCATAGGATTTTCTAGGCAAGAGTACTGGAGTGGGGTGCCATTGCCTTCTCTGAGTGTTAAACTAGAGCCCCTGTTTGGGCCCTGAAAGGGATCCCTCTTCCTGTAACACACATGCATCCCCTAGAGATTTCAGAGACCATTGCTCAACTCTGAGATGTCCATCTGTTTCTTCTCATCAGAAAATTAGGTTGTTGTGGAAGGCAGGCCCAAGTTCACTCTTGTCTGGCCTCCTCCACTCTCCATTTCTTTTTAGCCAGCAAGCTATACTCCAGAGAAGTTCACAGAAAGAATAGACCCTGAAGTCGCCACTTCTTTTATTTCATTGACTCTAAATAAAAGTGAAAGAGGAGAGTGAAAAAGTTGGCAGAAAGCTCAACATTCAGAAAACTAAGATCATGGCATCTGGTCCCAGCACTTCATGGGAAATAGATGGGGAAACAGTGGAAACAGTGGCAGACTTTATTTTGGGGGGCTCCAAAATCACGGCAGATGGTGACTGCAGCCATGAAATTAAAAGACGCTTACTCCTTGGAAGGAAAGTTATGACCAACCTAGATAGCATATTAAAAAGCAGAGACACTACTTTGCCAACAAAGGTCCGTCTAGTCAAGACTATGGTTTTTCCAGTAGTCATATATGAATGTGAGAGTTGGACGGTGAAGAAAGCTGAGTGCCGTCAAGAATTGATGCTTTTGAACTGTGGTGTTGGAGAAGACTCTTGAGAGTCCCTTGGACTGCAAGGAGATCCAACCAGTCCATCCTAAAGGAGATGAGTCCTGGGTGTTCATTGGAAGGACTGATGTCGAAGCTGAAAGTCCAATACTTTGGCCACCTCATGCGAAGAGTTGACTCATTGGAAAAGACCCTAATACTGGGTAGGATTGTGGGCAGGAGAAGGGGACAACAGAGGATGAGATGGTTGGATGGCATCACTGACTCGAAGGACATGAGTTTGGGTAAACTCCAAGAGTTGGTGATGGACAGGGAGGCCTGGCGTGCTGCGATTCATGGGGTCGCAAAGAGTCGGACACAACTGAGTGGCTGATCTGAACTGAAATGAAAATGGAGGAATTTCTTATCTGAACTTATTTTTCCAAGAGGTTCTGTTGAGAGTTACTAATAAGAAATCCTTACCAACAGAAAAAATTTAAAGTTTGCTTTACGTGTTGGAATTGCATAGGCTTTGGATCAAGTTTGTGAATTTCTTGTCCGGTCTTTGTTCCTACTGAACTTTTGGTCATAGGCAATTTACTGAATTTGCTCTTATCTCAGTCTATTTATCTATGAAATTGTAATAAAATAATAAATAAGTAATCATTTTTTTCCACTATAGACACTGAACTCCAGTTTCCATCTCTTGTTAACTTGTTACTTGTCTTCAGAAAGTATGACTTACTCTGGAACAGTTTAGAAGCTACTGTTAGCCACTTTCCTGAGATAATAAAGCTTTAAAGGTGAAGCTGATATTGGGTCTCAAGATGCAGAGATGGCATCAGTGTGAATGATTTGGGATCACCTTCTGCCTGTTGCACATGGGCAGCGCTGCTCATCAGTGAGAACTGAAGACTCTCAGAGATGCCCATTTCAAATCATGAATTCACCTTGGACACTGACAGCTTTGTCATATGGCTTCCCACATCTCATTGGCTACACTCTGTTCAAACTATTGTTACTTTGGAGTTTACGATTCTGCTTCTACAGAATTTCTCTCATTTGGAATGACCCTTCTAAAACTATCTCTAGGTTAATCTCCTTTAGTGTTCTTCTTATCTATCAAGACTTCAAATTTACAAGAATGATAGTGTTCTGTTAATGATATTAGTTATGGCGGTGTTGATATATAATAATAGTAGCTCTGTGAGTGGCTGAGACTTGTGCTATGCTATGCTGTGCTGTGCTAAGTCGCTTCAGTTGTGTCCTACTCTTTGCAACCCTATGGACCTAGCCTGCAAGGCCCCTCTGTCCATGGGATTCTCCAGGCATGAATACTGGAGTGGTTTGCCATCTGTCCTCCTCCAGCAGACCTTCCTGACTCAGGGAATGAACCCGTGTCTCTTACATCTCCTGCATTGGCAGGTGGGTACTTTACCACTAGACTGCTGAGACTTATGTACCATTTACTGTGTGGCAGATGCGTTGAAAATATATGCATTTCCATATATTGAGTTTTTGAATCCTTCTGATAGCCTTTTTAAGAAGATACTACTGTAATTACCTTTTTACAGACAAGAAGACTGCCACAGTTTGTTAGCAATGTGTGCAAGTCTTATAACTAGTAAATGGTGAGGCTGGAATTTGAACCCAGGTAATCTGGTTCCCAGTGTCTTACTCTTAGCCTCTATGATGTACAGCTTCTTTATTAATAATGGCAAATACTATTTACTTTGTGTTTCCTTTGTGGCTGTCACCATTTTTAAAGTAGTTTTTATGCAATATTTCACTTATTCTTCAAAACAACCCTAAGAGGAAAGTTTTTGCTTCCAGTTTTCAGATGAGAAAACCAATTAATATTTTACCCAAGGTCACAAAGCTAGGAAATGGCAGAACTGGTATTCCCAAAACCGTAACCTGAACCTGAGTGTAAAATTGTCCCAGGTGTATGCTTCTAACTTCCTCCAGACTGAATGGAAAATTCCATTTGTTACTTTTTATAACCTCTCCATAATGTCATATCAGGAAGATGCCTTTAAAATAATCTGAGACCAACAGTTTTTTAAAATTTCAAATGTTTATTTTTAATTTATAAGTGGTGAGATAATACTTTCTGAATAGGGAGGGATTGGTATGCTCACAAATAATTTTGGGGTGTGTGTGGAGAAAGGTGAGTTATGTGTTTTGACTGGAGACTGGCAGGGTAATAAATCTTGAAACTATTCAGGAAATAAGCCTGAAGGTAGGACATGGGCAAATCACAGAGAGCCTGGAAGGCCTGGTTTGAGCTTTAACTAACTCTATAGACTGTGGGGATTCACTGAAGGCTCTGTAGGGATCCAGGGACTGAGCAGACTTGGGGAGATTCCTGGCATGGTGGGGGCTGAGGTAGAGAAGCATAAGTAGGAGATTAGGTAAAAGGCTAATGCATAGTTTTTGTATATCCACCAAAAGGTATACATTAGTGTTTATGGCACTACCTTCATAACAGCACCTTTATTCATAAAATCTATAGAGTAGATAATCAATAGCAATAAAAAATAACAAATTGCTGTTATACACTCTAATATGAAATGAATCTCATAGACAGACACAAGGCTGAGTGATAGAAACCAGACACAAAAGTGTATCCTGGATTTCAATAACAGGAAGTTCAAGAATAGGGAAAACAAATCTGTGGTGAAAGAAGTCAGAATAGTTACCTCTGTGGAGGCAAATGGTGTTTATTGACTGGGAAGGGATATGAGTCTTTTCGTGTGTTGGAAATATTTTATCTTTTATCTGGGCTGGGATTACATGGTTTTTACACACATGTACACACATATGTATGAACCGGTATCTTGCTAATGTGTAAAAATTCATTGAGTTGCCCACTTACCATTTGTGAACTTTATTGTACACGTTATAACCCAATAAGATTTTTAAGAAAAGATTATTGCATAGTCCAATCAACTCTTTTAATAATTGTAAGACACTTTCCAGTGGAGAGTTCCATTTATTTTTCTCTAATTATAAAAAAGAAAGTGTATTTCTTCTCTTACTTAAGATTTTCCTCCTGTGATTCACTGAATCAATGGCAAGAGTGGTGGGTTTCAGTGAGAGGTGGAGTAAGGGGAGAAGGCTTCCCAGGTGGTGACGGGGAGAAGAGGAAATGAGTCAGCTTCTCTGGGCGTGATGCAGGGCAGGCTGCTCTACTCTGAGATGGCTTCTCATTCTCTGACGGTGATTTCAACATAGCTTCCCTGTTTTTATTTCCCTCCACCAACCACTGTCTCCTGTGAATGAAAACGAAGCAGATCACTGTGATTAACCCATTTTCACATAAAATCACCAGGGACTATTTTTTTTTTTTCAACCTGAAAGCTAATTGGTAACTTGTATCTATAGCAAAGTGTTCCAGTTATACACATATATTTTATTTTTCATATTCTTTTCCATTATGATTTCTTACAGGATATTTTTTATAAGTAATTTTTATGTAAAAATACAAAGGGTTTCTAGTCATTAGACCATATGAATGCCCACAGTGTGTAAATGGAAAGCAAGATGATTTTCTTGCAGGATTACCTCTATGTAAATTTATGTTTCTGACATGAAAACATTATTTTGTAAACAAGCTGGTACAAACAGACTCAGATACATTTACATTTTCTTACAACCAGTGATTTTGAAAATTCTTTCAGGTACATGCATTTGCTGAGCAAATTCAATGTGTAAGATGAGACACTGTTTTTGTGGGGAGCCTGACATAAATGGGGTGTAGTTCCTGTCTACAAGGAGGATATAGTCCAGCAGAGAAGATTAGACTGGGGCCAAATAGTTGGTTGGCAAGAAAGTACATGATAACTACCGAGAGAGAAATACAGAGTTCTTGGGAGTTCAGAGACAGATGGTTGAGATTTCAACAAAAAAGGCGGTTAAGAATCTTTGGAGAGAGAAGGGAATGACGGTATCTGTAGCCTTATTTCTATGTTACACTTTATAGAATGCTGTCACATACTTTCTCACTGAGTCTTTAGGAAAACTCTGTAAGTAGCTATTGTTCACTTCACGTTCCTGATGAGTAAACTGAGTCATGGAGAAGCAGTGACTTTCCCGTATCAGAAGACCCGGGACCTAAACTCAGGTCTCTGACTCCATGGCCCTTCTTCATAAGAGTAGACAATATGCCCTAAAATTAAGAATATGGATACTTGAGCTAAACTAACAAGACTTGAATTGCAGTTCTCTTACTTCCTGGTTTGGAGACTTCTTGCAAATAATTTCATTTTTTAATGCATCTTTTTCTTCATCTGTGAACCAGGGTTAAAAATAAAAATGCACTTCAGGAAGATTAAATGAGTTTACCCATATGAACCATTTAGAACAGCTCCTGTATGTATTAGCAGTATGAGAGTGATTGCTACTATTATTTTTTTAGGTTTTATTATAAAAATAATGTATACTCTATAGAAAACTGGCAAGAGACTTATTAAAGAGTTTGGCACACTTGTTAGAGGCAAGACCAACATATAAAAATCAGTAATATTCTTTTACCCAGCAGTGAAGCTGAAACTCCAATACTTTGGCCACCTCATGCAGAGAGTTGACTCATTGGAAAAGACCCTAATGCTGGGAAGGATTGGGGGCAGGAGGAGAAGGGGATGACAGAGGATGAGATGGCTGGATGGCATCACCGACTCGATGGGCATGGGTTTGGGTAGACTCCAGGAGTTGGTGATGGACAGGGAGGCCTGGCGTGCTGCGGTTCATGGGGTCGCAAAGAGTCGGACACGACTGAGTGACTGAACTGAACTGAACTGATCTATTTGAAGACATATTAGAAAAAAAGATACAACTCAAAATAGCAACACAAGCTATAAAGTATTAAGGAATAGACTTAATTAAAGTGTGCAGAATGTTTCTGGAAAACATTTGGAAAATACAGAGAGAGGTCAAGAGGTCAACCCCCTTTCCAGGGGCTGGAGAGGAAAGACATTGTAGATAAAAGGAATATCATGAGTAAAGACAGTGAGTGGTCATTTTTAGGGAATAGTTTGGTACAGGGTGGGATACACACAACAGGGAGTGAGATTAAGGTAGAAAAATCCATTTTGAGTAAGGTCATGGATGGTTTGTTTTGAATTTTGCAATTAATTCAATGAGTAGCAGGAAACCTTCACAGACTTACAAATAGGGATTAGGACTGACCTCAGAAGAAATAGGACTGACTTCAGGAGAAAATAATTTAAACAAGAGGCTGGGAATTGCCTAGGGTTTGGGGAAATTTTGAAATGTAATGATTTTAGAATGTGTTAAAAAGGAAAAATGAGCCCTTTAAAAATAATTCTAAAGAATAAATCAATCTTAATTATAGATCCATATCTTTTTTTTTAGAAAGATGTTGAATCTGAGTAAATCAAGTAAGTTGTTACTTGGTTTACCATCTAAATATCTATTATGGTCAGTAGGTAATGGTAAACTTGGGAGTTTACATTTATCTTTGTTTTGGGAATATGGCAATGTGGTAGTTAAATATTAACATGCTCTATATGGGAATGTGAATAGTTCTACTAAAGAAATTGTTGGCAAAAGTTGGATCTTTTTGGAGGTAGTGCTACTAAGAAATAACATTAATAATTTTTTATTTAATTGGATCGAATGCAAAAGACAGGGTTGCATAATGGCAGAAAGGAGAGAAAAATGAAAACATAGTGACTGACTACTATATGCTCCATCAGCTAATTTAATCTTGACATCAGTGCTGTAGGGTAGATATTATCCCCGTTTCACAGATGAGAAGTTAAATAGACTTGTCAATTTTCCCTGCCACTATTTATTAACAATCCAGCTGAGTAAATTACTTAACCCTTTTAAACCTGTTCCCTCACTGATTAAAATGAGAGAATAATAATGTCCAAATACCAGGGCTAATGTCTGGATTAAATATAATAAACACACACTAAATCCTTAGTCTAATACTTGGCTCACAATAGCTAACATCCTGACTTACCACAGGCCAGGCACAGCACTAAGAAATTTAAATTCATCATCTCATTAAATATTCACACAAACTTTATTGTGGGTACTCAATTGATATTATAATTCTAAGAAATAATTAATTTTATTATTATTTTATTATGGTTCAGAGAGATTGTCAAGATCAAGAAATTAACAGGTGGCAAATTTAGCTTTGAGGGCAAAACCTAGAAACTTTTAAGAATACTCTGCATCAGAAAATAATAGAAATACTAATAAATTCCCAAATTTTTTCTCTATAGATCTGATTTGGATTCTGATGAGAGAATAAGACGTTTACTGGGGGTGCTTTGAACATGAAACAGACATCATATATTTTACTATTTTCCTAATTTATATTCTTTTACTAGGAAGGTCAGTTTCCTCCTGTCTCCCGTACACCATATACTTTCAAAGCCAAGAATAAGGCAGGACTAAGAAAGATAAAGGACTCCCTTGGTGGCTCAGTAGCAAAGAATCTGTCTGCCAAGCAGGAGACGTGGGTTCGATCCCTGGGTCACTGATATCCCCTGGAGAAGGAAATGGCAACACGCCCCAGTATTCTTGCTGGGAAAATCCCATGGACAGAGGAGCCTAGCAGGCTATAGCCCATGGGGTCACAAAGAGGTGGACACAACTTAGCGACTAAACACCACACCACGCCAAGAAAGATGAAGCAGGGAGACAAATGTGCAGTTATATACATGGCATACAGAGGAAGAGGGGTTGCCCCAGGTCAACACTCAGAAAAAAGAATGAAGGGGAGTAATACAATAGAAATATAAAATGTTTGGGGCAAATTGGAGGGGGAGATGTCCACTATGGTTGAAAGTGGGAGTGGGAAGTTTCCGCGGGGAGGAAGGAGAGGAAGCAGAGAGCAAACGGGATGAGGGAGAAAGCCAAGGCAGAAAGAAAGACTTGTGACAGCAAGGTAGGGCAGAACCATGCAGTGTGGTGGCCTGCAGTGTGCAATAATGTGCGGTAGGAGACAAGGCGAGAAGCCCATCTGATCCCAGGCTCACTGGGCCCTGTGTTGCATTTTCAGCAGAAGAGGAAAAGTTGGCCCATCTTTTCCTACCTGACTATACTTTCTCTACTGATCTTTTATCTCCTTTAAGTACACTCTGTTTACTTGTCTAATTAATTGGCACCCCAAACTTGCATAGCTGGATAGTTAGAACCGTTTTCTTCTGACTCATGAAGGAGTGAACATCATAAACTGGTTGACCTTTCTGGAGCTATTTGTGAGACTGTCTGGTCTGCCTGGAATACTGGCTCTTTTCTTTCTTTGTTTCTCACCAGCCAGTGTGGCTTGGGACTTAATAACCAGGCAGAGCACTGAAATTAATATTGGTCAATTTTTAAACTTGAAAGAGGAAAAAGGAGGTAGGAATTTTAAATTGTTAGTTTTTTGTGTGGGCAGCTTACCGTCTACTTTGGATACAGTTTAGACCAGGCAAGATCTTACCAACAGTTTTAAAACATTAACGTAAGAAGGAAAATGCTGCTGCTCTTATGTTATTTTCTCTTTGTACACAGTTCATTTCCTAGATGAGAAGACTTATTTTGCCACTTGTATCCTTTAAGATGTATTCAAAATGAAGTGATGGATTGTGATTCATTCACTTAAAAAACTCTTGGTTTCTTAATTTTTTTTTTTTTTTTTTGCTGAGTGATCTAAAGTTTTTCAAAATTGTATCACTGGAAGATAGGTTTCTTTTGTGTATATAGGTGGTGTTGGGGAGCTCAGGTAAGGAGACGAGTATGAAAAATAAGACAGATTTCTAAGCAAGCGTGCTAGACCAAAGTGAGATTCACAACCAACTCATATTCCCTTTTTCCTTAATGCCTTTGAAGAAAAGCTATGTTTTCCCTAAAAGAAAGCAATTCTTCCTCTTGCATTGGTAGACCAAGAGCAAAGGAACACTTGATTGTTCTTTATTTTGAGGACCATTCTTCATTTCCTTGTTTTTTTGTTTTTAGGAAAATGTTCATAGGATACAGAATACACACTTTTACAACAAAGAGAGACTGCATTAGAGAATTAGTGTTAAAGAAGATGGACATTTTCCGGTATTGTTTTTGTTGATATATGGTAAATACAACATTAGTGAACTTGCCATAGCACTGAATGAATGATCCTATGAACTCCCTCAGCTAACCCTTCCTTTTTAAACATTTAATTTTTTTGTATCTTGTTTAAGTTTTTTCATTTCTAATTAAAAAAAAATACTATCTGTCACTTAATATATATTGTTAATGCTTTATTTCACCACATAACCATGCTGCTGCTAAGTCACTTCAGTCGTGTCCGACTCTGTGTGACCCCATAGATGGCAGCCCACCAGGCTCCCCCGTCCCTGGGATTCTCCAGGCAAGAACACTGGAGTGGGTTGCCATTTCCTTCAGTGCATGAAAGTGAAAAGTGAAAGTGAAGCCGCTCAGTCGTGCCGACTCTTAGCAACCCCATAGACTGCAGCCTACCAGGGTCCTCTGTCCATGGGACTTTCCAGGCAAGAGTACTGGAGTGGGGTGCCATTGCCTTCTCCGCATATAACCATAAAACCATATAAATCTTGGTATGATTTTGGATGGCATCACCGACTCAGTGGACATGAGTTTGAGCAGACTCTGGGTGATAGTGAAGGATAGGGAAGTGTGGCATGCTACAGCCCATGGGGTTGCAGAGACTCAGATGTGACTTAGCAACTGAACAAAAACAACTTGATTGTTCATGTTATGTTAATATTGAAACTGAGGTTCTGAGAGAATTAAGGACAGAACTGGTATTTGAACCCTGGGCTTTCTAACCCTGTACCATATGCTGTTACTAGTATGCATACATGCATGCGTGCTAAGTCACTTCAGTCATGTCCAACTCTGTGTGATTCTATAGACTGTAGCCTGCCAGGCTCCTCTGTTCATGGGATTCTCCAGGCAAGAATACTGGGCTGAGTTTCCATGCCCTCCAACCAGGGATCTTCTGACTCAGGGATTGAACCGTTACTCGTATAGTAGAGCCATTAGTGAGTATTTGCTAATGATAAAAATAATTTAGAATCTTTTAAGATTAAAAACAATGTAAGTAAACCTATCCAAGATGCCTTCAGGCATCACCTGTTTAAAACTCAAATGGTTCCTACTCCCATCAGACATGGCCATAGGAATCCAGTCATTTTATCAGATTCTTTCTCTCTTACTCTATCTGTTCTGACTGTTGTTGGCCATTTATTTTCTAGGGAGATTCCACATGCTGAGGAACAGCTAAGTCCATGCACCACAGCTACTGAGCCTGAGTGCCCCAGAGCCCATGTGCTGCAGGAAGAGAAGCCAGTGCAATGAGAAGCCCACACACCACAACTAGAGAGTAGCCCCCACTTATTGTAACTAGATAAAGCCCACGCACAGCAACAAAGGCCCAGTGCAGCAAAAATAAATAAACAAACAAACAAATAAATAATTTTTTAAAATTGATAGTACTGAGGTTATACTTCTTGATTAAAACCAATTGTTTACTGTCTTCAGTTCATTTCAGTTCAGTTGCTCAGTCGTGTCTGACTCTTTGCAACCCATGGACTGCAACACGCTAGGCCTCCCTGTCCCTCACCAACTCCCGGAGTTTACCCAAACTCATGTCCATTTAGTCGGTGATGCCATCCAACCATCTTATCCTCTGTTGTCCCCTTCTCCTCCCCCCTTCCATCTTTCCCAGCATCAGGGTCTTTTCCAATGAGTCAGTTCTTTGCATCAAGTGGCCAAAGTGTTTGAGTTTCAGTTTCAGCATCAGTCCTTCTAGTGAATATTCAGGACTGATTTCCTTTAGGATGGACTGGTTGGATCTCCTTGCAGGCAACTATGCGTCAATAAATACTAATTTAAAATCTCCTTGCGGTCCAAGAGACTCTCAAAAGTCTTCTCCAACACCACAGTTCAAAATTCTTCAGCGCTCAGCTTTCTTTATAGTCCAACTCTTACATCCATACACAACTACTGGAAAAACCATAGCTTTGACTAGACGGACTTTTGTTGGCTGAGTGATGTCTCTGCTTTTTAATATGCTGTCTAGGTTGGTCATAACTTTCCTTCCAAGGAGTAAGCATCTTTTAATTTCATGGCTGCAGTCACCATCTGCAGTGATTTTGGAGCCCCCCAAAATAAAGTCTGCCACTGTTTCCACTGTTTCCCCATCTATTTTCCATGAAGTGATGGGCCCAGATGCCATGATCTTTGTTTTCTGAATGTTGAACTTTCAGCCAACATTTTCACTCTCTGATTTCATTTTCATCAAGAGGCTTCTTAGTTCTTCTTCACTTTCTGCAATAAGGATGGTGTCATCTGCATATCTGAGGTTATTGATATTTCTCCTGGCAATCTTGATTCCAGCTTGTGCTTCCTCCAGCCCAGCATTTCTCATGATGTACTCTGCATATAAGTTAAATAAGCAGGGTGACAAAATACAGCCTTGACATACTCCTTTTCCCATTTGGAACCAGTCTGTTGTTCCATGTCCAGTTCTAACTGTTGCTTCCTGACCTGCATACAGGTTTCTCAAGAGGCAGGTCAGGTGGTCTGATATTCCCATCTCTTTCAGAATTTTCCACAGTTTGTTGTGATCCACACAGTCAAAGGCTTTGTCATAGTCAATAAAGCAGAAATAGATGTTACTTAATGTCTCTTCATCTCAATTTTCCACTTTGCTCATTGACTGTAATAATAACACCTTCCTCAAAAATTACTACAAATATTAAATATAATAGCTGTAAGTACTTAGCAATGACAAGTACTCAAATAATATTGACTGTGATTATTGGTATTAATGATACTAGTAATAGTTTAGTAGCTTCATGGATGACAGTCTTGTCATGGAGAAGCGGCTTGCATAATTCAATGAAGCTATGAGTCATGGCATGCAGCACCACCCAAGATGGACGGGTCATAGCGAAGAGTTCTAACAAAATGTGGTCCACTGGAGGAGGAAATGGCAAGCCAAGTCAATGTTATTGCTGTGAGAACCACATGAACAGTATGAAAAGGCAAAATGATATGACACCAGAACATGAACCTCCCAGATTGGAAGGTGTCTAGTATGCTACTGGGGAAAAACAGACGGCAATTACTAATAGCTCTAGAAAGAATGAAGTGACTGGGCCAAAGTGGAAATCTGACACTCAGTTGTGGATATGTCTGGTGGTAAAAGTAAAGTCCAATGCTGTAAAGAATATTGCATAGGAACTTGGGATGTTAGGTCCATAAATCAAGGTAAATTAAATGTGGTCAAGCAGGAGATGAAAGAGGAAACATCTTAGCAATCAATAAACTAAAATGGACGGGAATGGGTGAATTTAATTCAGATAACCATTATATCTACTACTGTGGGCAAGAATCCCTTAGAAGAAAAGGAGTAGCCCACATAGTCAACAAAAGAGTCTGAAATCCAGTACCTGGGTGCAATCTCAAAAATGACAGCATGATCTCAGTTCATTTTCAAGGTAAACTGTTCAGTGTCAAAGTAATCCAAGTCTATGCCCGAACCACTAATGCCGAAGAAGCTGAAGTTGACCAGTTGTATGAAGACCTACAAGATCTTCTAGAACTACACCAAAAAAAGATGTCCTTTTCATCATAGGGGACTGGAATGCAAAAGGAAGAAGTCAAGAGATACCTGGACTAACCGGTAGTTTAGCTTTGGAGTAGAAAATGAAGCAGAGCAAAGGCAAACAGAGTTTTGTCAAGAGGATAC
Organism: Giraffa tippelskirchi; assembly: GCF_054371585.1. Lineage (NCBI taxonomy): Eukaryota > Metazoa > Chordata > Mammalia > Artiodactyla > Giraffidae > Giraffa > Giraffa tippelskirchi. The sequence continues at coordinate 74,030,492 of NC_137275.1, read as the reverse complement.
ACTGGTCATAGCAAACACCCTTTTCCAACAATACAAGAGACATTTCTAAATATGGACGTCACCAAATGATCAATACTGAAGTCAGATTGATTATATTCTTTGCAGGTAAAGATGGAGAAGTACTTTACAGTCAGCAAAATCAAGATGTGGAGCTGACTGTGGCTCAGATCATGAGCTCCTTATTGCCAAATTCACACTTACATCGAAGAAAGTATGGAAAACCACTAGGCCATTCAGGTATGACCTAAATCAAGTCCTTTTTGATTATACAGTGGAGGTGATTAATAGACTCAAGGGATTAGATCTGGTAGACAGAGTGCCTGAAGGACTATGGATGGAGGTTTCTAACATTGTACAGGAGGCAGCGACCAAAACCATTCCAAAGAAAAAGAAATGTAAGAAGGCAAAGTGGTTGTCTGAGGAGGATTTACAAATAGCTGAGGAAAGAAGAGAAGTGAAAGACAAAGGAGAATGGGAAGGATACACCCAACTGCATGCAGAGGTCCAAGGGATAGAAAGGAGAGATAAGAAGGCCTTCTTAAGTGAACAGTGAAAAGAAGTAGAGGAAAATAATAGAATGGGGAAGACTAGATATCTCTTCAAGAAAATTGGAGGTATCAAGGGAATATTTCATGTAAGAATGGGCAAAAGAAAGGACAGAAATGGTAAAGACCTAACAGAAGCAGAAGAGATTAATAAGAGGTGACAAGAATACACAGAAGAACTGTACAAAAAAGGTCTTAATGACCTAGATAACCATGATGGTGTGGTCACTCATCTAGAGCCAGACATCCTAGAGTGTGAAGTCAAATGGGCCTTAGGAAGCATTACTACAAACAAAGCTAGTGGAGGTGATGGAATTCCAGCTGAGCTATTTCAAATCCTAAAAGATGATGCTGTGAAAGTGCTGCACTCAATATGCCAACAAATTTTGAAAACTCAGCAGTGACTGTGGGGCTGGAAAAGGTCAGTTTTCATACCAATACCAAAGAAGTGCCAAGAATGTCCAAACTATCAGACAGTTGTGCTCATTTCACATGCTAGTAAGGTTATGCTCAAAATCCTTCAAGCTAGGCTTCAGTAGTACGTGAACCAAGAACTTCCAGATGTACAAACTGGGCTTAGAAAAGGTAGAGGGACCAGAGATCAAATTGCCAACATTCACTGGAGAATAGAAAAAGCAAGGGAATTCCAGAAAAACATTTACTTGTGCTTCATTGACTGCATGGAACCCTTTGACCGTGTGGATCACAAGAAACTGTGGAAAATTCTTCAAGAGATGGGAATTCCAGGCCACCTAACTTGTCTCTTGAGAACCATGTACGCAGGTCAAGTAACAGAACCTTACATGAAAGAACTGGTTCAAAATTGGGTTAGGAGTACGAGAAGGCTGTATATTGTCAGCCTGTTTATTTAACTTACATGCAGAGTACCTCATGCAAAAATGTCAGGCTGGATGAGTCACAAGCTGGAATCAAAATTGCTGGGAGAAATATCAGCAGCCTCAGATATGAAGATGATACCACTCTAATGGCAGAAAATAAATAAGAACTAAAGAGCCTCTTGATGAGGGTGAAAGAGGAGAATGAAAAAGCTTGTTTAAAACTCAACATTCAAAAAACAAAGATCATGGCATCCAGTCCCATCACTTAATGGCAAATAGATGGGGAAACAGTGAAAGCAGTGACAGGTTTTATTTTCTTGGGCTGCAAAATCACTGCAGACAGTGATTGCAACCATGAAATTAAAAGATACTTGCTCCTTTGAAGGAAAGCCATGACAAACCTAAACAGTATATTAAAAAGCAAAGACATCACTTTGCCAAAAAAGGTCTATATAGTCAAAGCTATGGTTTTTCCAGTAGTCATGTACAAATGTGAGAATTAGACCATAAAGAAGGCTGAGTGCTGAAGAATTTGATGGTTTCGAAGAGTGTTGCTGGAGAAAACTCACGAGAGTCCCTTGGACAGCAAGGAAATCAAACCAGTCAATCCTAAAGGAAATCAACCCTGAATATTCTTTGAAAGGACTGATGCTGAAGCTGAAGCTCTAGTACTTTGGCCACCTGATGCGGAGAGCTGACTCACTGGAAAAAAACCTTGATGCTGGAATAGACTGAAGGCAAAAGGAGAAGGGGATAGCAGAGGATGAGATAGTTAGATACCATCAGTGACTCAATGGTCATGAATTTGAGCAAACTCCAGGAGATAGTGAAAGACAGGAAAGCCTGTCATTCTGTAGTCCATGGGGTCGCAAAGATTTGGACATGACTTTTCGACTGAGCAACAAGTAGTAGTTTCAGCTTATAAGTAAGGGTCATTAATTGTTCAGTCTCTGGACAAGGATATAGAAGCTGGATGGTTAAATGATATCATATCTAGCAGAGTTAAGATTTTTGAGTCTCCTGGCTTCAAACCTTGGTTTTATCAAGCTGTGTGACTTTAGGCAAATTACACAGCCTATGAAATGATAATGGCACCTACCTCACAGTATGTTGTGAGGATTGAATGAGTTTATTCGTATAAAGAACTTGGCATGATGTCTGGCATAGACCAAGCCCTGAAACATTAGCTCCTTCTCTGTTCATCTTCTTCATTTTATATTTCTTATATTCTTCTTATTACCTGAACTTTACTACTGTGAATAGTGTGATTATCCTGAAAGGACTACCTTTTCCAGGGTAGAAAGTGTCATGTAAAACTGCACAGGGCTGAGGAACTCTTGCAGGTCAAGAAGTCAAGAAAAGGGTATCTAGTTAAAATTCTTGGAAAAGCATTTCTGTTCAACTGAAAGTAACAAGTTTAGGAAAAGAGCAGTGCTTGAGGAAGGTCCTAGGGGACCTCCTCTACCTCCCCACAGAAATAGTCAAGGATGTGGCTTATTGCTTCACCTGAAGGGTTGGTTTCCCTGCCCTCCTCGGATGTTGTTAGCTCTGAGTCATAGCTGTGTCACCCTCTCCTGCCAGCTCAATGCCACTTCCTGAGGCTGGTGAGGATTTTCCTCCCAACAGCTCCTAGGCCTGTCATGACCTTTGTATTTTAAAGGGGCACCAGAGGGGGTATGACATTGTGAAACATAGCTCCAGTCCAGGAAACTGGGAATTTGGCTTCTGGCCCTGACTTCAGCCCTGATTTGTCAGTTGACCTTGGGTAAGTCATTATCCTTTTTCCATGTCTGTTTCATTAATTGTCAAGTACATAGAATAACATCTACCCTCTGAACTCATGGGATCATTTTAAGATTCCATTACAGCATATTCAGATACTTTCACACATTTAAAACATTATTATTTGCCTGTATTATAATATAATTTAGTATGATGAAGAAAGCAGAGACTTGAAGATGAAAAGACCTGAAATCTAATTTCAGCTCTGTAATTTGCTAATTTTGTGACCTTAAGTCAATCCCTTACTTTCTTGGAGTCTCATTTCCTCACTGTTAAAATAAATATAATGATCTTCTCATGGGTGGTTGTGAGTTTTAAATGGAATGAAACTTTTGCAAAATGTTAGTTTTTCTTTTTCTAATGACTGTATCCAGGTTTGTTTTTTTTTTAGGTAAGCTTTCACCCTTTTTATTTGATTTACAAAATTTTTATAGGTATGATGTAGAGTTTTTTGGTTTTCCAGAATCATATGTTTATACATATATATACATGTTTATTTATTTATGTATACTATATAAAATATATTTATAAAATTATTTCAGCCTTCCTCAGATTTCTTAGGTATATATGTTATATGTTTGAAGTGAAGTGAAATGAAAGTTGCTCAATCGTGTCCCACTGTTTACGATCCAATGGACTGTAGTCTGCCAAGTTCCTCTGTCTATGTAATTCTCCAGGCCAGAATATGGGAGTGGGTAGCTGTTCCCTTCTCCAGGGGATCTTCCCAAACCAGGGATTGAAGCCAGGTCTTCCTCATTGCTTGTGGATTCTTTACCATCTGAGCCACCAGGGAATCAATAAAAATATATTATTATGTAAGTGTGTATGTGGTATGTTTTGTATATGTTGATTATGTATATATCTTGTTGTACATGTTGATTTTGTATATATCTGTTGATTAATAGATATAACACATCTAACACATTATGTAAAAAATGCATATAATGACACAACTCATAGACAGTTTCATAAATATATCTTTAGAAAACAATCTATTTAATGATTCATGGGTTGCCTGTAGATCCTAGTACAATGAGTGACATACACAAGGAACCGCTCAGTAAATGTGGGCTTAAGTAAGAAACTAGGATTCTATAAATACCTAATGTGTTTCTATTTAAAATGCAAATTTTATTGTTATTCATAATTCCTTACCCTAAATTGCCTACTCTAACCAAGTCAGCCTCCTTCATTTACTTTAAGAAATATTCTACTAATATAAATATTGACTTTATGTTCTTAAACATATTACTAGTAACTAGAATTTAATATCAGTGGAATGTACTATTTAATAGATTAAGAATTCATGGTTGTATTTTAACTCTTTCTCAAGGAACATGGAAAAACAGATCTTAAAAAATTGCTGCATTTTGTGTTATAGTTGATAGGGGCACAATTTCCTTGAATTAAAATCGCTTTTTCTTAGTTAATATTCACTGTCTCTAAGTCTCAAAATTATCTTTTTTCTTTTCTTTTTTTAAAATTTATTTTTTATATTTATTTATTTTTAATTGGAGGATAACTGCTTTACAATATTGTGTTGGTTTCTGCCATACATGAACACGAATTAGACATAGACATATGTAGGTACCCTCCCTCTTAAACCTCCTTCCTACCTCTCACTCCATCCTAACCCTTTAAGTTATCACAGAGCACTGGACTGAGCTCCCTGTGTTATACAGCAACTTCCCATTAGCTATATATTTTATATATAGTCAAAGCTGTGGTTTACCAGTAGTCATGTATGAATGTGAGTTGGACCATAAAGAAGGCTGAGCATCAAAGAATTGATGCCTTCAAACTATAGTGCTGGAGAAGACTCTTGAGAGTCCCTTGGACAGCAAGGAGATCAAACCAGTCAATCCTAAAAGAAATCAACCCTGAATATTCATTGGAGGGATTGATGCTGAAGCTGAAGCTCCAGTACTTTGGCCACCTGATGGGAAGAGATGACTCACTGGAAAAGACCCTGATGCTGGGAAAAATCAAGGGCAAGAGGAGAAAGGGGTGACAGAGGATAAGATGGTTGGATGGCATCACTGAGTCAATGGACATAAGTTGGAGCAAACTCAGGGAGATAATAAAGGACAGGAAAGCCTGGCATGCTACAGTTCATGGGGCTGTGAGTCGGACACAACTTAGTAACTCAACAACAACAACAACAATAGTGTGTATGTTTCAGTGCTACATCTCAATTCATCCCATCCTCTCCTTTTCCCACCGTGTCTGCAAGTCTGTTTCTATCTCTGCATCTCTATTCCTACCATGAAAATAAGTTCAACAGTACCATTTTTCTAGATTCCACATATATGTGTTAATATACGATATTGCTTTTCTCTTTTTGACTTACTTCACTCTGGATAACAGGCTCTAGGTTCATCTACCTCAGTTCAATGAACTCAAATTCATTCCTTTATATGGCTGAGTAATTTTCCATTGTATATATAACAACGTCTTCATTCATTCATCCGTTGATGGACATCTAGGCTGTTTCCATGTACTGGCTATTGTAAATAGTGATACAATGAATATTGGAGTACATGCTTCTTTTTGAATTATGATTTTCTCAGGGCCGTCTATGGGGTCGCACAGAGTCGGACATGACTGAAGTGACTTAGCAGCAGCAGCAGGTTATATGCCCAGTAGTGAGATTGCTGGGTCATATGATAGTTTTATTCCTAGTCTCTTAAAGAAACTCCATACTGTTCTCCATAGTGGCTGTATCAATTTACATTCCCACCAATTGTGCAAGACAATTCCCTTTTCTCCACATCCTCTTTAGTATTTATTGTTTGTAGATTTTTTTTTTTTTGATGATGGCCATACTAATCAGTGTGAGGTGATAACTCATTGTAGTTTTGATTTGCTTTTCTCTAATAATGAGACATGTTAAGCATCTTTTCATGTGTTTATTGGTCATCTGTATGTTTGGAGAAATGTCTGTTCAGGTCTTCTGCCCATTTTTTGATTGGGTTGTTTGCTTATCTGATATTGACATGTATGAACTACTTGTATATTTTGGAGATTAATCCTTTTCAGTTGCTTTGTTTGCAATTATTCTCTCCCACTCTGAGGGCTGTCTTTTTACCTTGTTTATAGTCTCCTTTGCTGTGCAAAAGCTTTACAGTTTAATTAGGTTCCATTTGTATATTTTTGTTTTTATTTTCACTACTCTAGTGGGTCAAAGGATCTTGCTGCAATTTATATCAAAGAGTGTCCAGCCCATGCTTTCTTCTAAGAATTTTATAGTCTCTGGCCTTACATTTAGGTCTTTAATCCTTTTTGAGTTCACTTTTGTGTATAATGTTAGATAATTTCACTCTTGTACATGTAGCTGTCCAGTTTTCCCAGCACCACTTATTGAAGAGGCTGTCTTTTTTTCATTGTATATTCTTGCCTCCTTTGTCAAAGATAAGGTGCCCATAGGTGTGTGGGTTTATCTCTGGGCTTTCTAGCTTGTTCCACTGATCTACATTATATTTCCGTTTTTGTGCCAGTGCCATACTGTCTTGGTTCAGTTTAGTTCAGTTCAGTTGCTCAATCATGTCCGACTCTTTGCGACCCCATGGACTGCAGCATACCAGGCTTCCCTGTCCATAACGGATTCCTGGAGCTTACTCAAACTCATGTCCATAGAGTCGGTGATGCCATTCAACCATCTCATCCTCTGTCATCCCGTTCTCCTCCTACCTTCAATCTTTCCCAGCATCAGGGTCTTTTTCAGTGAGTCAGTTCTTTGCATCAGGTGGCCAAAGTATTGGGGTTTCAGCTTCAGCATCAGTCCTTCCAATGAATATTCAGGACTGATTTCCTTTAGGATGGACTTGTTGGATCTCCCTGCAGTCCAAGGGACTCTCAAGAGTATGCTCAACACCAGTGTTCAGAAGCATCAATTCTTCGGCACTCAGCTTTCTTTATAGTACAACTATTACATCCATACATGACTACTGGAAAAACCATAGCTTTGACTAGACGGAACTTTGTTGGCAAAGTAATGTCTCTGCTTTTTAATATGCTGTCTAGGTTGGTCATATGTTTTCTTCCAAGGAGCAAGCATCTTTTAATTTCATGGCTGCAGTCACCATCTGCGGTGATTTTGGAGCCCAAGAAAAGAAAGTCTGTCACTGTTTCCATTGTTTCCCCATCTATTTGCCATGAAGTGATGGGACCAGATGCCATGATCTTAGTTTTCTGAATGTTGAGCTTTAAGCCAACTTTTTCACTCTCCACTTTCACTTTCATGAGGAGGCTCCTTAGTTCTTCTTCACTTTCTGCCATAAGGGTGGTGTCATCTGCATATCTGAGGTTATTGATATTTCTCCTGGCAATCTTGATTCCAGCTTCTTCTTCATCCAGCCCAGCATTTCTTATGGTGTACTCTGCATATAAGTTAAATAAGCAGGGTGACAATATACAGCCTTGATGTACTTCTTTTCCCGATTTGGAACCAGTCTGTTGTTCCATGTTCAGTTTAACTGTTGCTTCTTGACCTGCATACAGATTTCTCAAGAGGCAGGTCAGGTGGTCTGGTATTCCCATCTCTTGAAGGATTTTCCACAGTTTGTTTTGATCCACACAGTCAAAAGCTTTGGCATAGTCAATAAAGCAGAAATAGATGTTTTTCTAGAACTCTCTTGCTCTTTTGATGATCCAATGGATGTTGGCAATTCGATCTCTGGTTCCTCTGCCTTTTCTAAACCCAGCTTGAACATCTGGATGTTATCGGTTCACGTACTGTTGAAGCCTGGCTTGGAGAATTTTGAGCATTACTTTGCTAGCGTGTGAGATGAGTACAACTGTGCAGGAGTTTGAGCATTCTTTGGCATTGCCTTTCTTTGGGATTGGAATGAAAACTGACCTTTTCCAGTCCTGTGGCCACTGCTGAGTTTTCCAAATTTGTTGGCATAATGAGTGCAGCACTTTCACAGCATCATCTTTTAGGATTTGAAATAGCTCAACTGGAATTTCATCTCCTCCACTAGCTTTGTTCATAGTGATGCTTCCTAAGGCCCACTTGACTTTGAATTCCAGAATGTCTGGCTCTAGGTGAGTGATCACACAATCGTGGTTATCTGGGTCATGAAGATATCTTTTTTGTATAGTTCTTCTGTGTATTCTTGCCACCTCTTCTTAATATCTTCTGCTTCTGTTAGGTCCATACCATTTCTGTCCTTTATTGTGCCCATCTTTGCATGAAATATTCCCTTGGTATCTCTAATTTTCTTGAAGAGATCTCCAGTCTTTCCCATTCTATTGTTTTCCTCTATGTCTTTGCACTGATCACTGAGGAAGGCTCTCTTATCTCTCCTTGCTATTCTTTGGAACTCTGCATTCAAATAGATATATGTTTCCTTTTCTCCTTTGCCTTTTGCTTCTCTTCTTTTCACAGCTATTTGTAAGGCCTCACCAGATAACCATTTTGCCTTTTTACATTTCTTTTTCTTGGGGATGGTCTTGATCCCTGACTCCTGTACAATGTCATGAACCTCCATCCATAATTCTTCAGGCACTCTGTCTATCAGATCTAATCCCTTGAATCTATTTGTCACTTCCACTGTCTTGGTTACTGTAGCTTTGTAGTCAAAATTATCTCTAAATTCAGCTTCTTATGACTTTTTTAAAAATTACAAAAAAATTTCCCCTTTGCAACTTTATTCTTTCATTTGAAGTTATCTCCATTTTTCATGTTATGTATTTTAATTTTTGAAATTTTTATTGTTTTCTTTTAAATTCTACAAACAATACATGTTTATTGTAGACAACTAGAAATACATAAAAGCATAAAATAAAAATTAGTAATCACCCATAATCCCCAGCTCCCAGATATAACCATCATTAGTATTTTAATGCATTTTCTCCCAGTGACTACTTTTTTTTAAATTGAAGTATAATTGATCTATCACTCTGTATTAGTTCCATGTGCCCCATATTAGTGATTCAGTGTTTCTATGCATTATAAAATGATCATCACCAGATACATCTGTTGACCATTTGTCAGTATACAAAGATATTACATGATAATTGACTATATTCTCTATGCTGTACTTTTCATCCCCATGACTCATTTATTTTGTAACTGAAAGTTTGTGCTTTTTCATCTCTCTCACTTATTTCATGATCCACCAAACCCCCTTCCCTTTGGCAACCACCAGTTTTTTCTCTGCATATATATCTATTCTGTTTTACTATGTTTGTTCAAGTATAATCATACAGCATTTGTCTTTTTATGTCTGACTTATTTCACTTTGCTTAATACCCTGTAGATACATCCCTGTTGCAAATGGCAAGATTTCATTCTTTTTATGGCTGAGTAACTTCATATATAAATTATATACACATATTCACATATGATATATATAATATATGATATATATCTATATCTCACATCTTCTTTATCCTTTATCTACCAATAGAACTTTGGTTCCACATCTTGGCTATTGTAAGTAATGCTGCAATGAACATAGGGGTGAATATATCTTTCCAAAGTAGTATTTTTGTTTTCTTCAGAAAAATACACTGGGGTGGAGTTGATGTATCCTTTGGTAGTTAGGTTTTTAATTTTTTGAGCCTCCATACTGTTTTTCGTACTAGCTGTACCACTTAATGTTACCGCCAGTAGTGTACAAGGGTTCCCTTTTCTCAATATCCTCACCAACATTTGTTATTCATTCTCTTTGTGATAATAGCCATTCTGATAGGTATGAGGTGATATTCCATTGTGGATTTGATTTGCATTTCCCTGATAATTAATGATGTTGAGCATCTTTTCATGTGTCTGTTGGTCACCTGTATGTCTTCTTAGGAAAAATGTCTATTTTTAAATTTTTTTTTCTGTTGTATGAGTTATTTATATATTTTGGATATTAACATATCAGACCTATTGTTTGCAAATATCTTCTCCCATTCAACAGGCTACGCTTTTGTTTTTCTGATGGTTTCCTTCACTGTGCAAAACCTTTTTGATCTGATGTTGTCTCAGTTGTTTATTTTTGCTTTTGTTTCTCTTGTTTGAGAAACTATTTCTAAGATCAATGTCAAAGAATCTACTGCCTGTGTTTTCTTCTAGGAGTTTTATGGTTTCAGGTCTTAAATTTAAGTTTTTAATCTGTTTCAAGCATATTTTAGTATATGGTGTGCAAAAGTGAGTATGTTGAATGTAGCTGTTCAGTTTTCCCAGTAGTATTTATTGGAGAGGCTGTCTTTTCTCCATTGTATATTCTTGCCTCCTTTGTAGATTAGTTGATTGTGTAAGTGTGGGCTATTCTGGGTTTTCTATTCTGTTCCATTGTTCTATATGTTTGTTTTTGTGCCACTACCATATATACTTTTTAATACTACTGGAACTTTGTAGTATCTGGAAGTCATCTTTCTTGTTCTTTTTCTTTTCAAGACTGCTTTGTCTATTCTGGGTCTTTTGTGATTCCATACAAATTTAGAAGTATCTGTTTTAGTTGTGTGAAAAATGCCATTGGAATTTTGATAGGGATTTCATTGAATCTGTAGATTGTCTTTTTTAGTCTGGTCATTTTAAAAGTAATTCCTCCAATTCACAAGGTCAGTGTGTCTCTTTGTTTGTGTTGTCTTCAGTTTCTTTCGTTAGTGTTGTAGTTTTCCAAGTACAAGTCTTTTACATCCTTGATTAGATTTATTCTTAGATATTTTATTCTTTTTGATGCAACTGTAAATAAGATTGTTTTCTTAATTCCTCTTTCTGACAATTTGTTATTAGGATATAGAAATGCAACAGATTCTATATATTAATTTTGTATTCTGTGAGTCAGTTCAGTTCAGTTGCTCAGTTGTGTCCGACTCTTTGCAACCCCATGGACTGCAACACGCCAGGCCTCCCTGTCCATCACCAACTCCTGGAGTTTACCCAGACCCATGTCCATCGAGTCGGTGATGCCATCCAACCATCTCATCCTCTGTTGTCCTCTTCTCCTCCTGCCCTCAATCTTTCCCTGCATCAGGGTCTTTTCCAATGAGTCAACTCTTCACATGAGGTGGCCAAAGTATTGGACTTTCAGCTTCAACATCAGTCCTTCCAATGAACACCCAGGACTGATTTCCTTTAGGATGGACTGGTTTGATCTCCTTGCAGTCCAAGGGACTCTCAAGAGTCTTCTGCAACACCACAGTTCAAAAGCATCAATTGTTTGGTGCTCAGCTTTCTTTATAGTCCAGCTCTCACATCCATATATGACTACTGGAAAAACCATAGCTTTGACTAGATGGAACTTTGTTGCCAAAGTAATGTCTCTGCTTTTTAATATGCTGTCTACGTTTGTCATAACTTTCCTTCCAAAGAGTAAGTTTCTTTTAATTTCATGGCTGCAGTCACCATCTGCAGTGATTTTGGAGCCCAAGAAAATAAAGTCAGCCACTGTTTCCACTGTTTCCCCATCTATCTGCCATGAAGTGATGGGACCAGATGCCATGATCTTAGTTTTCTGAATGTTGAGCTTTAAGCCAACTTTTTCACTCTCCTCTTTCACTTTATCAAAAGGCTCTTTAGTTCTTCTTCACTTTCTGCCTTAAGGGTGGTGTCATCTGCATATCTGAGGTTACTGATATTTCTCCTGGCAATCTTGATTCCAGCTTGTGCTTCATCCAGCCCAGCATTTCTCATGATGTACTCTGCATATAAGTTAAATAAGCAGGGTGACATAATACAGCCCTGATGTACTCCTTTTCCTATTTGGAACTAGTCTGTTGTTTCATGTCCAGTTCTAACTGTTGCTTCCTGACCTGCATACAGGTATCTCAAGAGGCAGGTCAAGTGGTCTGGTATTCCCGTCTCTTTCAGAATTTTCCACAGTTTATTGTGATCCACACAGTCAAAGGCTTTGTCATAGTCAATAAAGCAGAAATAGATGTTTTTCTGGAACTCTCTTGCTTTTTCAATGATCCATTGGATGTTGGCAATTTGATCTTTGGTTCCTCTGCCTTTTCTAAATTCAGCTTGAACATCTGGAAGTTCACGGTTCATGTATTGCTGAAGCCTGGCTTGAAGAATTTTGTAACTTTACTTAATTCGTTGGTGAGATCTAGTAGTTTTTTGGTGGAATCTTTAGGATTATCTATTATTGACCTTTAGGTCAATCCTAAAGGAAATAAGTCTTGAATATTCATTGGAAGGACTGATGCTGAAGCTGAAGCTCCAATACTTTGGCCACCTGATGTGAAGAACTGACTCACTAGAAAAGACCCTGTTGCTGGGAAAGACTGAGGGCAGGAGGAGGAGGGGACAAAAGAGGATAAGATGGTTGGATGGCATCACTGACTCAATGGACATGAGTTTGAGCAAACACCGGAAGTCCGAGATGGACAGGGAAGCCTGGCATGCTGCAGTCCATTTGGCCACAAAGAGTCGGACATGACTGAGCAACTGAACTGAATTTAGGATTATCTACGTATAGTATCATGCCATCTATAAACACTGACAATCTGACTTCTTCCTTTCCAATTTGGTTTCCTCTTATTTCTTTTTAATGTCTGATTATTGTGGCTAATTCCAATACTATGTTGAATAAAAGCTGTGAAGGTAAGTTACCTTATCTTTTTCTTGATTTTGTAGGAAATGCTTTCAGCCTTTCTCGGTTGATTATGACATTAGGCTATGGGCTTCCCACATATGGCCTTTATCATGTTGAGGTATGTTCCCTCTATACCCACATTATTGAGAGTTTTTATGTTAAATGGATGTTAAATTTTGTCAAAAGCTTTGTCTACATCTGTTCAAGGGCTGTATGGTTTTTATTATTCAATTTGTTAATGTGGTGTATCACACTGACTGATTTGTGAAAAATAAACTTTTTTGTTTTGAGATAATTGTAGGCTCACATACCACTTTCTTTTGGCCCCATGAATTCTGATGAGAAATTATCTGCCATCAGACTTGTTTTTCTCATTCATAAAAAATTGTCTTTTCTCTCTGGCTACTTTCAAGGTTTTCTCTGTCTCTAGTTTCCAAAAGTTTAATTATGATGTACCTTGGCATTTATTCAGCCTCTTGAATCTGTAGGTTTTTATATTTTGCCAAATTTGGGAATTTTCAACCATTATTTCTACAAGTACTTTAAGAATTTGTCTTAAAATTTTTTTCCCTTCCTTCTGGAGCACTAATGACCCAAATGTTTGTTCCTTTGGTATAGTTCCACTGTTCCCTGAGGCTCTATTTATTTGTCTTTCCATTTTTTCTCTTTTGTTCAAAATGAATAATTTATATTGTTCAATGTTCCATATTCCAGTTCACTGATTCTTTTTTCTATCTTCTTCATTCTATTTTTGTACCCATTAACTGATGTTTTCGTCTGGATTATTGCACTTTTCATTTCTAAAATTAATTTTGTTCCTTTATAATTTCTTTACTAAGATTTTCTTTCTTTTTTTTTTTTTTCATTTGTTTCAAGTGTGTTGGTGATTGGTCATTGAAGCATTTGTATTATGGCTGCTTTAAAATCTCAGTCAGATAATTCTAATATCTCCCTCATCTTGGTGTTAGTATCTATGAATTTTCTTTTTACAGTCAGTTTGAGATCTTCCTATTTCTTGGTATAATGAGTGATTTTTTTTTTAGTTGAAAATTAGACATTTTCAGATTATGCTATGAGACTGTGTCTTTTTCAGACCTTCTCTTTCAATTGGCTTCTTTTTGGGACTGTTACCTTGCTTTTTTTCCAGCAAAGAAAACTTCTTCCCATTACTGTCTGGTAGAGATAGAAACCCAGATTTCCCATTGGAACAAACACACACACACACACACACAAATATATACTCTGAAAGGTACTAGAGGCTCCTTTTTGTCACTGGAAAGGCCTGTTTTCCCATGTGGTCTCCAGTGACACCATAGGTGGTGGCCTCATTATGCTGAACAGTGGTCAGAGTCTTGAATCTCCGCTAGGTTTTCTCTGGTGAAGGAGTAGTACTTCTTTACTTCTGGGTAGGGGTAGAAATCCAGATGCCTCACAGAGCCCCCACTGACACCATGGGAAGGGGGGTATGGAGCCTCTTTATAGATTAATGCAGATGAAAGCTCTGGCTTCCTAGTTGACATTCTCAGATGCCACCTTGGTGGAGGGATTAGTATGCCTTGTTACAGCCTCTCAAGGGTGGAAGCCTAGGCTTCTTACTGAGTCTTTGCTGGTGAAGGAAGTAGTGAGGCATCAGTTTTTCTGTGGCATTTGATTGGAGTAGAAAGGTTATTGGGCTTCCCGGGTATCTCAGCTGGTAAAGAATCCACCTTCAATGCAGGATAACTGGGTTTGATCCCTGGGTTGGGAAGATCCCCTGGAGGAGGGCATGGCAACCCAACCCAGTATTATTGCCTGGAGAATCCCCATGGACAGAGGAGCCTGGCGGGCTGCAGTCCATTGGGTCACAAAGAGTTGGACACGACTGAGCGACCCAGCACAACACAGCACAGCACACAGAGAGGTTATCGGCTGAAAGTTTTCTGTTTTGCTAGACTACCCCTGACTTCATTCTTTGGTTAGAGAGATAGGACTTTTGTTGGGGTTTATAGTCTGTTCCCACTGGCCTTTCTTGGTTGCTGGATTTTCAGCTTCATGTTTGGAATGTATGAGACAAAAAAAAAAAAAAAAAACACACTCTAGGGAACTTAACCACTGTGTTGTTTCTCAAGTGCCAAGGTCCCCAGCCAGTCTGCCTTGCAGTCTTCTTATGTTTGTTTTATATATAATGCCCAAAGTTTTTAGTTTCCCTTAGTGGGAAGAGTATGGAAAAGTATGACCATGCCATCTTCCCAGAAGAGAATATGCCATGTATTCATTTCTAAAATAAAAGTCCCATGAAAATGTTCAAAGAAACAACTTACTCATCTTTGCTGTCCCTTTCTTCTGGCTTTTCCTTAATCCAAAGTATTCCTAAAGTGATCAAGAGGGAGATTTGCAAGTCTAAAATGTATTTTTAGGATGTTAATAAATCTCACAAGTAAAAAGGTGAGTAAGTTTAGGAAAACTGTGCTAAACAGTTTCCTTTACTGCTGAATTTCTGAGGACTTCTAATGTTAGTGCATATTCCAACTTTCCCAGGTAATAAATTCCTGAATAGGGGAATAGACTGATAGATTCATTATTTCAAGGAACAGACAGGTAGTGATATACATAATTATATGGATAACCAAGTAAATTATAATTTTAAAATTTTGCAGTAAGATTTAGAATAATATTTTCATCCCACCCACCAACAGACAAAAGTACATATTAAAATGCATGAAAGTTTGAAAACAAAAAAGGCATACATGAATGTAGAGACTTTAAGTCACTTTGTGGGAAGATTCTTTCCTTAGACTAACATGTACCACTCCTGGTTTTATTCCCTTATACTATCTTTGGAATATCTTACTAGTTTTCAAAGATTTAGAATATACTTTCTGAGCTCTAGCTCCAAGATTCCTTAATGACCCCTACCCATAATTGGACTTCCCTAGTGGCTCAGTAGGTAAAGAATCTGCCTGCAATGCAGAAGACTAGAGTTCGATCTCTGTGTCAGGAAAGTCCCCTGGAAAAGGAAATGGGAATCCACTCCAGTATTCCTGCCTGGGAAATTCCAGGGACAGAGGAACCTGGCAGGCTAGGTTCATGGGGTTGCAAGAGTCGGACACTACTTAGTGACTAAAGCACCACCATCACATACAATTAATGAAATGGTGAAGTTGAAGGAGTAATATTATGACTGAATGGAAATTTAAGGCGCATTTCAAGGTCACTGTATGTTGAGTTTTAATTAAAAAAACAAACAAACAATGGAATACTCTGGTCGCCGCCGCCACTAAGTTGCTTCAGTCGTGTCTGACTCTTTGTGACCCCCATAGATGGCAGCCCACGAAGCTCCTCTGTCCCTGGGATTCTCCAGGCAAGAATACTGGAGTGGGTTGCCATTTCCTTCTCCAGGAATACTCTGGTAAACAACGGTAAACTTGTAGAGGGGCACTGTTTTCAGCCTTCTGATAAATCAGTCTGGGGCTTTGACTGCAGTAAAGAGTTGATTAATAAAGAAGACTGGGACTTCCCTGGTGGTCCATTTTAAGAATCTGAGACTCTGAGCTCCCAGTGCAGGGGGCTTGGCTTTGATCTTGGGTCAGGGAACTAGGTTCTGCATGCCACAACTAAGACAGGTGCAGCCAAATAAATAATAAAGAAATAAATAAACAAGACTGGTCAGAAGTAATCCAGTGTTTTATGAATTGAAAGGTAATTTCTCACACTGACATTTTTGTATAGCTGGGCAAAGAAAATAGTATGTTTTCCTTCCCTTGGTACAAGTTTGAAGGGGGAGGAGAACGTATAAAGTGGAAGAGGAAAAAGAGGACCCCTAAGGAAGGATGTGGTGAGACGGTGTAACCAAAGAAATTCCATGTGAAGGAAATGACAAATTCTACATTGTCATTGTCCACAAAAGCATCCATTTGTCTGCGCCAAAGATTACATGTTTGTGCTGGAGCACCATACATGCTCCTTTCTGAGTTCAAAAACATTTTGAAAGCTAAAGAGGATAGTCGGTTCCTTCCCTTAATTATAGTTTTCATTTGGCTTATGATCCAACTTGGTAGTATGTTTTCCATACCATCTGACTCCTGTTCTGCTCTTGCCTAAAATCATAGGCAAAGGGCTCGGAAAAGAGCCTCTGGGCATTTAGTGAAGCTTGTGGCAATCATGTGAGAGCATTCAAATTTCCTAAAGCCACCCTCTTTAAATGCATCCTAGTAGTTAGGAAGGAATATTCCAAAACATCTTAATGCAAACCTTGTCTGTTTTTAAATGTTTGATTGTAGAAAATTTCAAACCTGCAGAAAATACAGAGGATAGTAAAGCAAACTTCCATGTACCTCTCAACCAGCTTCAGCAATTAATAACTTTTAGCCAGTCTTATTTCTTCTGCACTTCTATTCCCATCCAGGGTATTTTGAGGCATATGCCAGGTATCATGTCATATTATTTATAAATATTTCACTATATACTTCTACAAGTACTTTCATCAGGAGGCACACATTTCCTGGCTGTCTCCATTTTTGTAAGGTTAACAAGTATTGATGACCATTGTCTGCTGCTACTGCTGCTGCTAAGTCGCTTCAGTCGTGTCCGACTCCGTGCGACCCCACAGACGGCAGCCCGCCAGGCTCCGCCGTCCCTAGGATTCTCCAGGCAAGAATACTGGAGTGGGCTGCCATTTCCTTCTCCAGTGCATGAAAGGGAAAAGTGAAAGTGAAGTCGCTCCGTCGTGTCCGACTCTTAGCGACCCCATAGACTGTAGCCTACCAGGCTCCTCCGTCCATGGGATTTTCCAGGTAAGAGTACTGGAGTAGACCTATTAATTCATTAGTGTTGAAGAATAATGGTATTATTTTACTAACTTTTAATCTCTGTTTAGTAATGGAATGACTTATGTCCTGTTCTTCCCTCTCCCAAAAAGAATCAGGACCTGTTCATATTTCTTTAATAACTAAAGAATTCTCAGTTTTTTACAAATGTTAAGGTACAGCTTAGAATTAATGTTTATAGACTTAAATTTTTAATCAACTATTTTATTGAAGTATAACAGCTTTACAATGTTGTGTTAGTTTCAGATATACAGCAAAGTTTTACATATATATCTATTTTTTCAGGTATTTTTAATTATAGGTTATTATAAAATATTGAATATAGTTCCCTGTTCTCTACAGTAGGTCCTGTTGATTATGTATTTTATATATAGTAGCTGTTGTTTAGTCGCTAAATTGTGTCTGACTCTTTTACAATCACATGAACTGTAGCCCACCAGGCTCCTCTGTCTGTGGGATTTTCCAGGCAAGAATACTGATGTAGGTTACCATTTCCTTCTCGAGGGGATCTTCCCGAACCAAGGATTGAACCTGTGTCTTCTGCTTGGCAGGTGGATTCTTTACCAGTGAGCCACCTGTAGTATGTATATGTTAAGCCCAAACTGCTAATTTATCCCACCCCTCCCCTTTCCTCTTTGGTAACCATAAATTTGTCGACTTTTATCAACAAGTTCTTGACACGTCTGCATGGGCTTGGAATTAAGGTCATGTGTTCCTGAAATACAAGAATCAAAGTAATGTATTTCTTCTTAATAATTTGGAACATTAATATCTTTAAGTCATAAGAAAAATTAATGAATTAATTAATTCAACTAATAAGCACCAAAACAACTTTTAAGTTTTTGGTTAGGGAGTTAGTTGGTATTTTTTAAATATAATTTGGCAAGATCTCTCAAAATCAAAAATGCAGAAAAACCTATGAACTAGAAATTCCACTTCTAAGAAACTTATCCTATAGATAGATTTCCAAGGATATACGAATAAATTATTAAAACACTATTTATAATAAAAAATAAGGGGAAAACCCCTCAATTTCCTTTAGGAGAAGACTGATCAGTTTTACATCCTAGTAGGTGAATTCCTGTGACATTTTTAGAAAGTATTAAGTAAATCTTTGTGTACTGATATGGAGAGTTTACAGTCTGTGAACTCAGTGTTTGTGACCCAGCAGGAAGTTGAAGTCTGTTTCTATGAACTGTGTACAATCCTACAGCTTTTTAAAAAATGAAAATACTTTTTAAAAGAAAAATAAAATCTAATAAGTAATCTATAGTTTTAGATAAGATGGGAAAAATAATTGATAGAAGTTCAGTATTTCTGTAAGGACATTTAGTGCACATGCAGAATCTTACAGTTGACAGTCGTTAAATCATGAGGGTCAGTCTCACTTTTAATCTTGAGCATTATTAACCAATGACAATGAGCAATAATTAGGAACTTTAGCTCTTCACATTGATGATTCATGTCAGTTGGAAGGAGGTCAGAACACTGGATTAGGGCATGATATTATGTAAGTGATAGAGGGACCAGTGAGTTCTAACTGGAGAAAGAATGATCAGAGATGAGATGAGGAGACTGAGCTTGACTTGGTACATTGGATAGACAGGACAGGTGTGATTGGCATTTCAGATAAAGATGTAATGATGTGCTTGGACAAAGGCGAGCAGACTTCTTTGGATGGCACTAAGGGTTCACTTAGAGAGGAAGTGCAGACAGGTATAGTTAGAAGGTATGTCTGGGCCTTGAAGCCTGTTTTAGAGGTGTGACCTTTATTCTGCAGTCAGTGAGAAGTCACTGAAAGCTTATAGGGTTAATTGGTGGATGAGAGACTCACTGAACTGCATTGAATTAGGGAAGAGTGATCACTAATCATATTTGATAAGGCTACAGGCATGAAATCACCCTTGAGGCTAGGTTTGAGCAAGAAGAGAAGACTATATTCTTTTGTGCTCTGAGCCAACAGGAGCTTTAACACCTGCTTGCCAAAAGAAAACAGTGACAAGAAGACTATCACCTTTTGCCTTTTGCTTATTGCACTAAGTGGCTATTTTAGTGAAACTGTCTCTCAGCACCTCTAGTCATTGTAAATTTTTCCACTGGAGCAAGGAGAGATATCAGCTGACCACTTTACTCATCGGAGTGACAGTGTTAGCTTTCCACCTTCCTAATGAAATTCTCCAGTTGGCTGTGAAAATAGCAGGAAGCTAGCTATATTTAGCAAAGGAAAGCAACAAGTCTAAGCAGTGTGCAGAGAAGGGGAAAAATAGAAGCACTAAGTCTTATGATTAGTGCAACCAACAGTAGTGCTTACAATTTTCCATATTTTGTAACTGGCAAAAGCAGAATGCTTTGTTTTGCTGTTTAAACCAAAGTCAAGCCTACACGTTCCCTCACTATTATGTCTAAATAACATATTTTATTTATTCAAGGGGAAGGGTATTTTTAGATTTCAAAAGAATAACAGAATAATATGCTTTTTGAAATAAATCAGCCAGTAAGTATGATCATGCTTATATTCAGTAACTTCTATTTGATTAAAAACATTTCAAATGGAGAAACTGGTATAATAGGTATTTTCAATCAATTTCGAGTAAGACTTCTACACTCCCATAGTCCTGTAATACATTTTCTACATTTCTGTGAGTTCTAGCAACTTCGCTTGGATTGAAAGTTTTAGATTGTGTTCATAAGACTTAGTGAGACATGGAATGTAAAATTTTTCATGCTTAGAATTTCAAATCCTTAACATCTCTATTGTAACTTTTCATCCCCTCTCTAACATTTCCTGAGAAGCATGCATTCTTTGTTTAAACCTGTAGAGAGAGGCGTGGAGGAATTTACTAATTTACAAGATCAACTCTATTTTAATTGAAAACTTCTTTTTATTGGGCTGAAATCTTTCTTCCAATTTTCACTTTAAGTGCTATCCTCTATGTAAAAATAGACAATATCTATTCCTAATACATGTTAGCTTTTCAAATTTTTCAAGTAGGTATAATCTGGCCAGAGTATCTGTTTGTGAGCTAAGTAATTCCTAGCTTTCTGACACATGTCCCACCTTTGATTTATATTGAGTTAATGGTCAGCTCGCTTTCCTGCATTTTAAATTAAAGGACAAATTGTTGATTACCTGTGTGGTCATTTAGAGGAACACATTCCTGACATTTTTCTAGGGCATTTGCTTTGTGAAACAAGACCCATAGCCCAGAACACCTGGTCAGTTCTAGCAGTGTGGACTCATATTAGGCAAACCCAGAAAATGTTTGCTTAAACCTTCAAACAGATAATGTTTCTTCTTCATCTGTGATTTTACTCTGCATTTCCAAAGTAAATAACTAAATTTAAAAAGAAAATGGAAAGGATCCATGTTTACTCCAAGGCCAACAAATTTTTATTTGATTAGTTTGTCTAGCTATTAATATTTTTTAAAGTATGGTTCAGAGTAATTTTAGATACATACTTATTATATTTAACTGCAAATTATCCTCCCAACTATTGGGTTTGTTATTGTTCCAACTCATTTCCTCTTTGGTGGGCCTCTGTGGTTGTCAACTTCAGGAAGTCCCTGAAGCCTTGATCAAAGAAGGATAAATTGAAAAGCCAATAAAATAATGCTCAATCAGTCCCATTGTCCTCATTATTCTTGCTAAGCCTCCAGATGCCACCAGGGGACAATTATTAATAGAAAATCATCTTCCTGGATAATATAAAACCCAAATCTTTCTTTAAGACATTTCTACTCTTTAAAAAGTCTAGTACAAAGTGAGAGCAAAATCTGGCAGAAACGATTGGAATACATCTTGGACTTTTTCTTAGAATAGATTCAAATTATATTTGCGTACCATTGGTAATGCTAGTGTTCATTTTAATATGTAAACCTCTCACTTCCTTTGTAACATTTTTCAATGTTTACATAATTATAACTGGGTGTTCTGAGCTATCCCTCAGGAAAGACTTGTGTCATATTTTAACATGTGTCTAACCCCAAATCCTAAGTACACAACTACTATATTTAAAAAGGGAGGGAATTGTGTGGATCCTCTACGGGTGCCAGAGTGGCATCCACAGACTATAAAGTATATCATTCTTTTCCAATTTGTAAACAACAGAAGTCATCAGAATTTTGGAAGCATTCTGTTGTCCTATTATGTCCTGGGTCCAGCCAAGGGTTGACTTCAGAATGAACTCAGTGTACTCAGTAACGCTTTAACTCGCTCCCCCTGGCAGGGGCTTCTCCTGGCATAGACAGAGTATACCAGTTCTTTCCCACAAGGGTGGCTGTGGAGGTTAGTTGGTGTCAAGTCTTCAATTTCACTCTAGAAAGTAGTCCCTCATCATCTGCACCTTCTGCAATCTTTGCTCCTCTTGAACAAGTGGCCATGCCTCGTTCAGTTAGCATCTATGCCTCTCTGCCAGCTCTCATGTTATCTCAACATATCATTTAATTCATTTTGCTAAGGAAGACTTTATATGTATTTGTCTTTGTTGCTCAAGCAGATGCTAACTTCTTGAGCATCTTAATTCTTTGGATTCCCCACAATATTTAGTTTAGGAATTCAGTGAATAATTATTCATTTTACTCTTTCTGGCGTAATTTGGACCAGCCTTATTTTATTATCAGTTTTAATACTATTGTTATATGTATAAAGTGCTTTCATAAAAACATACATTTTTGGTATAATACCAAAATGTCATAGTCTTCCTTTAGGGAGGAGCCTTGTTAGACTTCTGAGTATAGCAATATAGAATTTTGTGATCTTAAAAAACTGTTTTTCACTGTTTTTCTACATTGGTTTAGGATACCGCTTCCTGATTTATGAGGGCAAAACAAGTAAAGAGTGCTTGTTTTCATAAGACATTCTCGCTCTAAGTGGTACTTCTCAAAAACACCATGATTCTGTGATTTGGGGTTCTCATATTTATTTTAAGTTACTGTTTAGGAAAAGTTCCATATTATAGCAATGAAAACTAAGTGTTTTAAAATAAATGTTGGCCATTGCTGGAGGAATTAATACAAAGCTGCAAGTAATTTTCTTCTTTCCCTGTTCCCCAGTCTATTTTATGCTATTCTTTTCCTTTACATTTTATAAAAAGTCATTTGCAAAAAAAGTAGCTGGACGTGAACTTTATAGAACTTGAACCTCAGCTCTGGGCTCAGTGCTACATGTGGTAGAGGAAAAACTTCATGAGCAGCCTCAGAATAGAGAGTTAGAACACAGCCAAGAAGACAAGATTTACAGGCATATAAAATTATTGAATGAAATAAGGGCATAAAATTATAGAACATAATTAAGTGCAGAGTGACTAAAATACAAATATTATATTTTACTTTCACATGCTTCTTTCTCCAAGTTTCTCAAAGGAATTCAAGGTATAAATTGTAAGGGCTAACAACAGCTAACATTCTGTGCCATATGCTGAACAAAGGGCTGTGGATGCATTATTTATTTATTCCCCTACAACAATCTTTTGAGGTGAGTGCTGTTATTATTTCTGCCTTAAAGGCGAGCACACCAAAGCCCTCAGGGGCTAAATCGCTTATTCAGCAGCACATAGCTCTTAGAGCAAATTGCCCGAGTTTGGCCCCATCTCTGACTCTGATTCAAACCTCACAGCTGCTCTCAACCTCTATTCTTTGTTCTTCATACTGCAGATCCCAGTTCACTATTGTGTCATGAGAATAAATTAGCAGATGACAACTATAATTTTAAGAAATAAGATAAAAATGAGCAGAATACATCCCACGTTAATATTGTTTTGTGAGACTTCTTTATGTGTGTGTAAGAGGACTTAGTCTTGGTCATGATGTGAAATGTAATGCTTTCTATGTGTTGGAGCCAAAGAAGTTTGAAAAGTACAGCCTCTCAGGGAAATCTTAATCAGAATTAAGAAATTTATTACTCAAAACAGAGATTCATTTATTTATTTTTAGTTGATGGATGAAGAGGCTGAGGAAGTAAGGCAGGACTACCTTTTTTTTTTGGTTGTTCTGAGCAGTGTGTGGGATTTTAGCTCCCTGACTAGGGATCTAACCCGCATCCCTTGCAGTAGAAGTTTAGAGTCTTAACCACTGGACTTGGATTTCCCCCAGGACTACTGCTTAAAATGAGAAATATATGGAACTGGGAATTAATTTTGGCTTCAGTTTTGAAGCTAAACTCAGCCCATTCAGCAAAACTCAAAGTACCATACTAAAAGCCATGGTGAATATAAAGATATTAAAAAGTGCTCTCTCCCCTACTCCACCACTGGCTTCCAGTTCAGAGAAGCAGATAATGTTAGTGCGGAGAGAATGATGGGTAAGAGGGGCCTCTGAAGCATTATGAAGAGGCAGAGCGCGTGTCACCTGAGTGACTTACTCTTGTATGATTTAGGGTTTATTTAGAGAATGTTTTTTAAAATTTCATGGGAGAGGGGCTTCACTGATGGCTCAGTGGTAAAGAATCCACCTGCCAATACAGGGGGCACAGATTCGATTCCTTATCCAGGAAGATCCCACATGCTGGGGAGCAACTAAGCCTACGTGCCACAACTGTTGAGCCTGTGCTTTAGAGCCGGGGAGCTACAGCTACTCATCCCATGTACCAGAACTACTGAGTGCACCCCAGAGGCTGTGCTCTGCAACAAGAAAAGCAATGGCAATGAGAAGCCTGAACACCACAATTAGAGAGTAACCCACCCAGTCCCCCACCCCCAGCTCACTGCAACTAGAGGAAAGCCCTCACAGCAACAAAGACCCAGCACAGCCAATAATAAATAAAATAAATACATGGATAAAATTTTTTAAAAAATTTCATGAGAAGAAGCTAGGGAAAATATGTCTAAAATTTCTTCTTGGGGGATGCAGTAATAAAGGGAAAATATGTCTAAAATTTCTTCTTGGGGGGATGTAGTAATAAAGAGAAAACTGCAAAACAGATGTAGACTAGAGTAATTCAGAATGCAAAAACCTGGGAAGAAGTTATGGGTGGGGAGAGGTTGTGAATTAAAAATAATAATTAGTATGTACAGAGAAAATGAAAAGAGACAAAAAGAAAAATGCTAAGAAGTAAATTGGCTTCAGAGGAGACATTACGAGGGCAAGAAAGACCTGGGGGATCTGTTGGGAGAAAGGAAATGAATGCAAGAGAAATGGGGAAAGAGGATTAAAAAGTATTAATGTGAATTGTGAATAAAATCCCTTTGATGCTGGTCTAAAGAAGTAAGGATTTACACTTACTTTGAGCTTCAGTGGTGGCATCAAAAAGTCAATCTTATATCAGTGCTACAAAATGCCACTACCATAGGTTCTCTTGAACACTCCAACAATACAGCTCCCTAAGCCCATGTTATTTAGAAGCCACAACAATTGATTTTCTTTGAAAGCAGGCCCTGAAGAGACTGGGTCTCACGAACCCTGAAATTTATTTGGGTTATGTAGTTTATGTAATTATCCCAGAGTCATTTAGGCTGAATGGTCTATTGGGTGTGTGTTTCATTTCTTTAAAGCTGCCTCAAAAACATGATATACCTCAGACAAAATATACATTCAAGTATATTTTGTTCAACTTTGAACACCTATCTGTATTAATGCCACCAGTCCAGAGAAATCCAAAGATATAGTGTCAGGAAGGAGTCATGTCTTCTGATGATGTAGAGAAATGACCCTACAGAGATCTTACTGCAAAAATCAACGTCATTCTTGGGAAACGGGTTGAAGTCTACCTTGTTCTACTTACTAGCTTAAAATGATAGGATCCTCCTTCAGGTGAATGGTCCATTTCCCACTGTGAATGATGTATTCAGAATCATCAATTGTATTGCAAATAAAGTCTTTTTGTTATCAGGGAAGATTTACTTCACTGTACTAAAGTATGAGGATGTTTGTTAAGTGGATTTCAATACAAGTACCAAATTAGACTTCTCAGAAATAATGCCAGACCTCAAAGGTCAAAAAAGCATAGGTCTTTTGCCTTGTATTAGGAGCACAGATGTTCTAGTCCATTTAATAAGGAATGTCTTACCAATGATAAGTCCCTGAGCCACCTGAATCAATTATATGGACATATTATAAATTAAAGGAGCAAAGTACATCTAGAATTAAATACAACTGAGTGCTTTCTTACTACCTTTAAAAATGTAAGAATTTCTAACGTGAATCTAGCCTTTTAACAAATTAAGTGTATGATACAATGTTGATAACTAGAGGAGCAATGTTTATACCCATCTCTCATCTTGCATAACTGAAACATTGCACCCATCAAAAATCAACTCTCCATTTACCCTCTTCCCCCCAACCCCCAGCAACCACCAGTCTACTCTGCTTCTGTGGGTTTGAGGCTATTCTAGCTACCTCATGTATGTGGACTCCTTACTAGCTTTAGGTTGGCATATGTGTTGGTAGAGGAATAAGAGATAGAAGAGAGAAAAGGAGCAATATAATGGTCAAGGGCAAGCAGGGACTTCCCAGACAGTTTGGAAAGTTCCCAAGTTGTATAGTTAAAAATAAATAATGGGTTTTGTAAATTTCTTTTTCCCAGTTATGCATTGTCTGATGTGATCATGACCTTGTCAGCAAGTTCTATTTTCACTGTGACTGGAAAACCTTTTACCTCATGCTCACTTTGGGGAAATTTTAGTCCTTACTGTTAAAACGTCTTCCTTCTCTTTGCCTCTTCTCTGTCTGAGAAGAGTCATGGAAAATTCAACTCATTTCTCTAAGAGTTTTCCTCCTCAGGATCATTCTAAGATTTTATTTTATTATATAGATTATATTTTAATAATTACTATTTCCCTTACAACAAATATTGTTCATTATTGCTTAAACCTAAGTTGTGACGTAGTATAGTTATGTGAGGTAGTATAGTTGTGATACCAACCTTGATTCAGATGGTATCAATATGATTGAAGTGATAGAAGAATTATGTGGAAGTGGAAAAAAATACTTGATATTTTAAAATTGGATTTTATGATATCCCCAGTTTTTCCTATACTATTAGGTGGTTAATATTAATAGCAATTAAAGTTTGCTTTGTTTAGAAACTTTTTCAAGAATTTCAGAAAGTATTTTAAAATCATTTACAGAAATCTGTGCTGTACCACAAATGGGTCCAGAAATGAATGGGTTTGAAATATGGTAACCTCATGCTGATGCTCTCAACATATACATATAACAGATTTGAGTAACACTGTGAATTATCTTATACTAATTAGGAAAGTACATCAAAATCAAGATTTACATCTAAAATTGGCTTCATTTGGGGGGAAGATGGGGACATTTATTTATAACTTTTGCACATTATGATATATAGTTAAGCTCTATTAATATGTAATTAATTCCATGCTTAGTTGTTCAGTCGCTCAGTTGTGTCTAACCCTTTGTGACCCCGTGAATGGCAGCACGCTGGGCTTCCCTGTCCTTCTTTATCCCCAGGCTATGTGATTAGTCACTCAGTTGTGTCTGATTTTTTGAAACCCTGTGGATTGTAGCCCACAAGGCTCCTCTGTTCATGGGGATTCTCCAGTCAAGAATACTGGAGTGGGTTGCCATGCCCTCCTCCAGGGGAATCTTCCCCACCCAGGGATCAAACCCAGGTCTCCCTCATTGCTGGCAGATTCTTTACCATCTGAGCCACCAGGGAAGCCCAAGTATACTGGAGTGGGTAGCCTATCCCTTTTCCAGGGGATCTTCCCAACCCAGGAGTTGAACCAGGGCCTCCTGCATTGCAGGCAGATTCTTTACCAGTGGAGCCCTTATCTCCAGGAGTTTGCTCAAATTCATGTCTATTGAGTCGATGACGTCATCCAACCATCTCATCCTCTGTTGCCCACTTCTGCTTCTGCCCTCAGTCTTCCCCAGCATCAAGGTCTTAGTCCGCTCTTCACATCAGGTGGCCAAAGTATATAATAATATAAAGTATATAATAAAGAATATAAGACATACAATTAACTAAGTGGTTTTCTCCCAGGGAGAAAATTATCATTGAAAAGATAAGAAAGCACTCACAATGAAATGCTTCAGGGAATTAAAGGAACTTAGTTTCAGAGCTAGTATATCCCTTCAATTCACCCATGTGTATTTTGGCAAAAACCTAAAACATGAAGAAAAAATAAATTAACCTCAAGTTGTTTAATAGGCAGCATTTTTGTGACTGTCTACTGAATTAGACATGGCAGCCACAGGAAGCATAGGAAATGAGGTGGGATGGGATGGTGTGTTGGGAGAGAGTGGGTTGGGATGATGTTAGTTCTGTCTTACTGTGTTTCCATGAAGTTTTGTATAAAGTGGGCTTTATGATGTTTACTGAAACCCACCTACATGGGAAATGTTGTTTGGTTTGAACTTGAGGTAAAATAATCTGCCATGTCCTGGACTGACTGGCTGACCTCAGTAAACTAGCCAGAAAGACACTATCTCCAGGAGCCTTCCTGCCTCTCACCCCACTTAAAATGTCTTACTTTCATGCCCAACTAATACACCTCTTCTTGGCATCCTTGATCACGTCTTACTCTGTCTACAGCCATACCACCATGAATGCACCCAATCTCATCTAAATCTTCTTCTATTTTACTTCTTTATAGTTGTAAGAAAACAACTATTTAAAATATAAGAAGTTTTTCACCAATACAGTATATTAATGCATATATATGGAATTTAGAAAGATGGTAACGATGACCCTATATACGAGACAGCAAAAGAGACACAGATGTAAAGAACAGATTTTTGGACTCTGTGGGAGAAGCTAAGGTGGGATGATTTGAGAGAATAGCATTGAAACATGTATATTAACATATCTGAAATAAATCGCCAGTCCAGGTTCAATGCATGAGACAGAGTGCTCAGGGCTGTTGCACTGGTATAACCCTGAGGGATGGGATGGGGAGGGAGGTGGGAGGGGGGTTCAGGATGGGGAACACATGGACACCCATGGCTGAATCATGTCAATGTATGGCAAAAACCACTACAATATTGTAAAGTAATTAGCCTCCAATTAAAATTAATTAATTAATTAAAAAAACAAAACATAAGAAGTTTTTATAGAAAAAAAAAAGAAGAAATAAAGACAAAGTCTCTAGCTTTTATATGCATCAGTAGAACCTAGTAGTATCTGAATGGCAATGATCTCTTGCAGGGCTTTCTCCACAGACAGATGGGTGGGCTATGCTGTCACATAGACCCATACTTAAAAAGGACACACACTTGATTTAATGCACTGGTGTTGCCATCTTGAAATTGTTAATAATTATCTTTGAACTTGTGTTTTTAAAGTCAAGTCTGATGGGACAATGCAGCATGCTCTTGAGCAGATGATGTGTACGGGAGAAAAGAAGGTGTTTTCTAGTTTAGTACCTTTAATAGCCCTGCTTTCTGAATGAGAAGCCTTGTATTCATTTATACTGGGCCTCACAAATTATATAGCTGGTCTTGTCTCTGTAGATCTTTACAGTTTTTATTCTACTAATTATACCACATCTTTTGAGAGTTTTCTCCTGTAAGTGGTCATGTTTACCTATTAAACTTGTATCATAATGTTTTGTTGCAAACATCCTTGAGACTACTCTGTATGAGTGAGTTTATGATAGTCATTGTCTTAGTCTGTTTGAGCCACTATAAAAAAGTACCATAGACTAGGTAGCTTAAACAACAAACATTTATTTCTCACACTTCTAGAGGCTTGGAAGTCCAGGATCAAGGCACCTGCAGATTCAGTGCCTAGTAACGGCCCACTTCTGATTCATAGACAGCCATCTTCCTGTAACTTCACGTGGCGAAAGAGGCAAGGGAGCTCTCTGGGGTCTCATTTAAAAGGGCACTAAGTTCCATTCTTGAGGATACTTAATTGCCTTCTGAAGGTCCCACCTCCTAATATCATGACACTGGGGATTAAGTTTCAACATATGTGATAGTCTCACTGGTCTCTTAGACTCTTTCCACTTTTTTTCTATTTTCTCTCTGTATTCACTAATTGTTTCCTCTGTCCCCTCTATTCTTCTATTGAGCTCATCCACTGAGTTTTTTTACTTCAGTTATTATATTGTTTAGTTCTAAAAGTTCTATTTGGTTCTTTATATCTTCTATTTATTTTCTGATACTTTCTGTTTTTCATTTGTGCAAAGTGTTGACTAAATTGGTCATTGAAGCATTTTATGATGGTTGCTATAAAGTTATTTTTTAGGTAATTCTAACATCTCTGTCATCTCAGTGTGGCCATCTATTGTTTCATGGCATGTATTTTTTCATTCAGTTCAGGATCTTTTGGTTGAGTCCTAGATATTTTTATAATATATTATAGAACTCTAGATCTCATTTAATTTCTGTTTTAGCTGACCTTCTATGGCTCCACACCAGCCAGTGAGTGGTATGCCCTACCTCATCAGGGTCAGGTAGAGATGGAAGCCCAGTTTTCTCACATGGGCTCTGTTGACATTAAATGTTGTGTGTCTGTGGTTCAGCATTACTCCAGGCAGGAGTGAGATTTCTGGCTCCCCAAGTGGTCTCCACTGGCACCCTGGGTGGGTAGCATGATCACTACTGGGTGGTAGTGAATGTCTTAACCCTTTAGTAAGCCTCCCCTCTATCACCTCAGCAGGAAGGTGCTGGATGGGAGTGGACCCAGGCTTCCACTTGGTCTCCATTGACACCACAGGACCAGCTCCCCACAGGCTGGCTGAAATGAAAGTTTCAGCTCCCTTTCTAGATTTCTCTAACCCCATCCTGTGGTGGGGTTGGGGACTGGAGCACCTCATTATAGCCTCTTGAGAATAGAAGTCTGGGCTCCCCTTGGCTTGTATGTGTGGGACGTGGGGCAGAAGTATAGCCATTAAGAGTTCCCTGGTGACTCAGTGGTAAAGAATTCTCCTGCCAATGTGGAACACATGGGTTTGATCCCTGATCCGGGAAGATCCCACATTCCATGGGGCAACTAAGCCCATGCAACTGCTGAAGCCTAAGAGCCCTAGAGCCTGTACACAAGAGAGACAGTGTTAGTCACTCAGTCGTGTCTGACTCTTTGTGACCCCATGGACTGTAGCCCACCAGGCTACTTTGTCTATGGGATTTCCCAGGCAAGAATACCAGAATGGGTAGCCATTTCTGTCTCCAGAGGACCTTCCCGACCCAGGGACAGAACCCAGGTCTTCTGCTTTGCAAGCAGATTCTTTACCATGTGAGCCACCAGGAAAGGCACCGCAAACTGCAATGAGGAGTAGCCCATGTTCCTGACAACTAGAGAAAACCCACACAGCAGCAAAGACCCAGCACAACCAAAAATAATAAATAAATAAAGAAGTGTAGCCATTATTTTCTAAAATTTTCAGTCTTGCCAGGTGACCCCATTCCTGTTCCTTTGGCCAGAGAGTGTAGGCTTCAGTTGGGGCCTCTTTTTTTTTTGGCTACTCTGGTTGGCATTGCTAGATTGTCAATATCTTCAGCTCCAAGTCAGAGATATAGGAAGCAAAAAGAAAACCCAGGGAATTTAATAGCTTGTCATTCCTTGGGTCCCATGGTCCCTGACTAGTCTGCCTAATTCTCTCCACCTTTCAGCTTTTTCACTGGTTTGTTTTATATGTATGTCTATTATATTTGTAACATATGTCCATATATATTAGTTGTGCTTAGCAAGAGGAGTAGGGAAAAGTACCTCTAATCTATCTTCACTGAAGTGGAAGTCATCTATTATTGTTATTTTTAAAATAATTTTAAAAGAGCAACTTTAAGTTTACGACAAAATTGAGAGGAAAGTGCTGAGATTTCCCTTATACTCCTTCCACCTACATGCATAATTTCCCCCATTATCAACATCACTCACCAGATGGTACATTTGTTACCAAGGATCAACCTACATTGACACATCATTCAAAGTGTATGGTATTACCTTAGGTTTCAACCTTGGTGTTATATATTCTATGGGTTTGGACAATTGTATAATGATATGTTTTCATAATTATAACATTATACAAAATATTTACACCACTCTAAAAATCCTCTTTGCTCTGCCTATTCATTCTCTCCTCCCCAACTGATCTTGTTGTTCCCCAACTGATCTTTTTGTTGTTTCCATAGTTTTGCCTTTTCTAGAATGTCATATAGTTGGGGTCATACATAGGTAGCCTTTTCAGATTGGCTTCTTTCACTTAGTAATATGAACTTAAGTTTCCTTCACATATTTTTATGGCTTGAGAGCTCATTTCCTTTTAGTGCTAAATAATATTGCACTGTCTGGATATATTGCCTTTTATATATCCTTTCAAGCTGAAGGACATCTTGGTTGCTTCCCACTTCGGGCAATTATGAATAAAACTACTGTAAACATCCATGTGTGGGTTTTTGTGTGAACATATTTTCAGCTCCTTTGGGTAAATTTCAAGGAAGGTGATTGCTGGGTCATATAAGAATATGTTTGGTTGTAAGATTCTGCTAAGCTGTCTTCCAAAGTGGCTGTACCATATTGCATTCCCATCAGCAGTATATGAGTCCCTGTTGCTACACATCCTGGCTGGCTTGGTGTTGTCAGTGTTCTGGATTTTGGCCACTCTAATAGAAGAATGTGTACTGGTAATTCATGTTGCTTTATTTTGCATTTCCTGATGACATATGCTGTGGAGCACCTTTTCATATGTTTATTTGTCATTTGGATATCTTCTGTGATGGGGCATCTGTTAAGGTCTTTGACCAATTTTTTGATTAGGTTCGTGGTTTCTCATGTTGAATTTTAAGAGTTCTTTGTATATTTTGGATAATTGTCCTTTATCAGGCATATCTTTTGCAAATATTTTCTCCCAGTCTGTAGCTATTTTTTTAAGTCTCTTGACATTATCTTTCACATACCATAAGTTTTCAGTTTTAATAAAGTCCAGCTTATGAATTATTTCTTTCATGGACTATGTTCGATGTTGTATCTGAACAGCCATTGCCATCCCCAAGGTCCTCTTAGTTTTCTCCTTTGTGATCGTCTAGGAATTTTATAGTTTTGCATTTTACATTTAGGTTTATGATCCAATTTGAGTTAATTTTTGTGAACAGTGTAAAGTATGTGTCTAGATTCAATTTTTTGCATGTGGATGTTTCATTTTCCATCACCACTTGTTCAAGAGACTATTTTTGCTCTATTATTTTGTTTTTGCTCCTTTGTCAAAGATCAGTTGACTGTGTTTATGTGGGTCTATTTCTGGGCTCTATATTCTGTTCCATTGATCTATTTGTCTAGTTTTTCACCAGGACAATACTGTCTTGACTACTGTAGCTTTTTAGTAAGTCTTGAAGTCAGGTGAATGGGCTTTCTTCATGGTTCAGTGGAAAGAATCCATCTGCCAGTGCAGGAGATGCAGGAGACTCAGGCTCAATTCCGGGGCCAGGAAGATCCCCTAGAGTAGGAAATGGCAACCCACTCCAGTATTCTTGCCTGGGAAATCCCATGGACAGAGGAGGCTGGGGGTCCACAGTCCATGGCATTGCAAAAGAGTCAGACACGACTTAGAGACTAAACAACAACAATGTAAGTGGTATTGTGTTTTTAACTTCAAATTCTACTTGTTCATTACTGATATACAAGAAAGCAGTTGATTTTTGTATATTAACTTGTTTCCTGCAACCTCTCTATCATTACTTATTAGTTCTAGGAGTTTACTATTGTTGATTCTTTCAAGTTTTCTGTATAGACAATCATGTCACCTATGAACAAAAACAATCTTATGCCCTCCTTCCCAATATGTATACCTTTTCCCCCAACTTTTGTTGTCTTAGCAAGAACTTCCTATATGATGTTGAAAAGGAGTGGTGAAATAGGGTATTATTTCTTTTAAACTTACACTATCACATTTTTTTGTATGGTTTTTGTCATTGTTCTTATTTTAGTAGTGTTACTGGTGGAAGTAGTGACAGATTTCCTCTTCTTAAGCTCTAAAATCACTGTGGATGGTGACTGCAGCTATGAAATCAGATGATTGTTTCTTGGTAGGGAAGTTATGACAAACCTAGACAGTGTGTTGAAAAGCAGAGGTATTACTCTGCTGACAAAGGTCTGTATAGTCAAGGCTATCATCTTCCCAGTGATCACAAATGGTTGTAAGAGTTGGACCGTAAAGAAGGCTGGGCGCCAAAGAATTGATGACTTCGAACTGTGGTGTTGGAGAAGATGCCTTGAGAGTCCCTTGGACAGCAAGGAGATCAAACCAGTCAATCTTAAGAGAAATCAACCCTGAATACTCATTGGAAGGACTGATGTTGAATCTGAAGCTCTCGTATTTTGGTCACCTGATACAAGCAGCTGACTCATTGGGAAAGTCCCGGATAATGGGAAAGATTAAGGGCAGAAGGAGAAGAGGGCGTCAAAGGATGAGATGGCTGGATGGCATCACCAATGCCATAGACATGAACTTGGGCAAACTTCGGGAGGTGGTGAGGGACAGAGAGGCCTTGGGTGCTACAGTTCATGGGGTCACAAAGAGTTGAACATGACTGGGCAACTGAACATTAACACATCGACAACAACAGCAACAACTGGTTTTACAGGTTAGGACATACTAAAGAGCATAGGGGAGCCAACATCATTATGCACTGGGGCACTGTCCTACCCTCTACTCTGTTCGAAATTCTTGCAAATAGCTGAGATGAATGCCTAAAGGTAATGATATATTTGCATCTCAAAAAACTGGTAGGACCCATGAGCCATCTGGGAAGTCTCGATAGTTAATCTATAAGATCATAAAATCAAGGCCCCTCAAATATTGATAAAACAGTACAGCTCCTCTGTCCATGGTATTCTCCAGGCAAGAATACTGGAGTGGGTAGCCATTCCCTTCTCCAGGGGATCTTCCCAACCCAGGTCTCGCACATTACAGGTGGAGTCTTAACCATCCGAGACACCAGGGGAGCCCAAGAAAACTGGAGTGGGTAGCCTATCCCTTCTCCAGAAGATCTTCCTGACCCAGGAATTGAACCGGGGTCTCCTGCATTGCAGGCAAATTCTTTACCAGCCGAGTTACCTATGAAATATTACATTAGGCATTTTGTTTATGAAAATAAATTGTATAATATGGTATAAAGGACAGAGCTGGTCTGATATTGGTTCTAATGGAGCAAGCAACAAGCAAACAAAAAACAGAAAGAGGGTGGTATTTATATAATTAGAAATTAAACAAGAAGCAAAGGAAACTGATATTAATTCAGCCTGTTTGTTGGGCCAAGCACTGGCACAGGCATTTCTGTAGGTGTCAAGGAATCTAACACAATCCTAGACCATATTAACAGAAGTGAGTGTCCAGAGTAAGGGAGGTCACTATCACACTGTGTGCTGAGATGTGTAGGTGACTTATGGACATGGTGCCCGGGTAAATGGAAGTAATGAGCATGGTGACAGGTCATATGAAAGGTTATTGGAAAATTTGAAAGATGTCAAATGGAAAGAAAATGAACTATTCTGCCTAGAACCAGAAGTGCAAGGTAGTATGTTCCCTGTTGATGTAAGTATTTAAGCAATAGCAAAATGACCAGCTGTTAGGGATGAAAGAAAGTGATCTTTAGCTTTAGGTGAGCATTGGACTAGATGACCTATAGGTTCCTTAGGTTCCTCTGTAGGCCAAATTAGAGAAATAATGGCAGACTGTTCATGTCAGGGTGCTGGGGGTGAGTTCAATTCAGTTCAGTTAAGTCGCTCAGTCATGTCTGCCTCTTTGTGGCCCCATGGACTGCAGCATGCCAGGCTTCCCTGTCCATCAACAACTGTCAGCACTTACTCAAACTCATGTCCATCTAGTCAGTGATACCATCCAACCATCTCATCCTCTGTCGTCCCTTCTCCACATGCCTTCATTCTTTCTCAACCTCAGGGTCTTTTCAAATGAGTCAGTTCTTCACATCAGGTGGCCAAAGTATTGGAGTTTCAGCTTCAGCATCAGTCCTTCCAGTGAATATTCAGGACTGATTTCCTTTAGGATGGACTGGTTGGATCTCCTTGCAGTCCAAAGGACTCTCAAGAGTCTTCTCCAACAAAAGCATCAATTCTTCGGTGCTCAGCTTCCTTTATAGTCCAACTCTCACATCCATACATGACTACTGTAAAAACCATAGCTTTGACTAGACAGACATTTGTTGCCAAAGTAATGTCTCTGCTTTTTAATATGCTGCCTAGATTGGTCATAGCTTTTCTTCCAAGGAGCAAGCGTCTTTTAATTTCATGGCTGCAGTCACCATTTGCAGTGATTTTGGAGCCCAAGAAAATAAAGTCTGCCACTGTTTCCACTGTTTCCCCATCTATTTGCCATGAAGTGATGGGACCAGATGCCATGATCTTAGTTTTCTGAATGTTGAGCTTTAAGCCAACTTTTTCACTCTCCTCTTTCACTTTCATCAACAGGCTCTTTAGTTCTTCACTTTCTGCCATGAGGTTGGTGTTATCTGCATATCTGAGGTTATTGATGTTTCTCCTGGCAATCTAGAGTCCAACTTGTGCTTCATCCAGACCAGTATTTCTCATGATGTGCTCTGCATATAAGTTAAATAAGCAGGGTGACAATATACAGCCTTGATGTACTCCTTTCCCAATTTGGAACCAGTCTGTTATTCCATGTCCAGTTCTAACTGATGCTTCTTGACCTGCATACAGATGTCTCAGGAGGCAGGTGAGATGGTCTGGTATTCCCGTCTCTTGAAGAATTTTCCAGTTTGTTGTGATCCACACAGTCAAAGGCTTTGGCGTAGTCAATAAAGCAGAAGTAGATGTTTTTTTGGAACTCTCTTGCTTTTTCGATGATCCAACGGATGTTGGCAATTTGATCTCTGGTTCCTCTAGCTTTTCTAAATCCAGCTTGAACATCTGGAAGTTCATGGTTCACATACTGGTGAAGCCTGGCTTGGAGAATTTTGAGCATTACTTTGCTAGCGTGTGAGATGAGTGCAATTGCGGAGTAGCTTGAACATTCTTTGGCCTTGCCTTTCTTTAGGATTGGAATGAAATCTGACCTTTTCCAGTCCTGTGGCCGCTGTTGAGTTTTCCAAATTTGCTGGCATATTGAGTGCTGCACTTTCACAGCATCATCTTTCCGGATTTGAAATAGCTCAACTGGAATTTCATCACCTCCACTAGCTTTGTTCATAGTGATGCTTCCTAAGGCCCACTTGACTTTGAATTCTGGAGTGTGTTGACATTCCAGACATTCCTGGAATGTCTGGCTCTAGGTGAGTGATAACGCCATCACTATTATCTGGATCATGAAGATCTTTTTGTATAGTTCTGTGTATTCTTGCCACCTCTTCTTAATATCTTCTGCTTCTGTTAGGTCCATACCATTTCTGTCCTTTATTGTGCCCATCTTTTCATGAGATGTTCCCTTGGTATCTCTAATTTTCTTGAAGTGATCTCTAGTCTTTCCCATCTCTAGTTTTCCTCTATTTCTTTTCACTGATCACTGAGAAAGGCTTTCTTATCTCTCCTTGCTATTCTTTGAAACTCTGCATTCAAATAGGTTTATCTTTCCTTTTTTCCTTTGCCTTTCACTTCTTTTCTTTTCTCAGCTATCTGTAATATCTCCTCAGACTACCATCTTGCCTTTTTGCATTTCTTTTTCTTGGGGGTGGTCTTGTTCCCTGCCTCCTGTACAATGTCTTAAACCTCTGTCCATAGTTCTTCAGGTACTCTGTCTATCAGATTTAATCCCTTGAATCTCTTTGTCACTTCCACTGTATAATTGTAAGGGATTTGATTTCGGTCATACCTGAATGGTTTAGTGGTTTTCCCTACTTTCTTCAATTTAAGTCTGAATTTGGCAATAAGGAGTTCATGATCTGAGCCACAGTCAGTTCCTCGTCTTGGTTTTGCTGACTGTATAGAACTTCTCCATCTTTGGCTGAAAAGAATATAATCAATCTGATTTTGGTATTGACCATCTGGTGATGTCCATGTGTAGAGTCTTCTCTTGTGTTGTTGGAAGAGGGTGTTTGCTATGACCAGTGCGTTCTCTTGGCAAAACTCTATTAGCGTTTGCCCTGCTTCATTCTTTACTCCAAGGCCAAATTTGCCTGTTACTCCAGGTATCTCTTGACTTCCTACTTTTGTGTTCCAGTCCCCTGTAATGAAAAGGACTTCTTTTTTGGGTGTTAGTTCTAGGTCTTGTAGGTCTTCATAGAACCATTCAACTTCAGCTTCTTCAGCGTTACTGGTCAGGGCATAGGCTTGGATTACTGTGAAATTGAATGGTTTGCCTTGGAAACGAACAGAGATCATTCTGTCATTTTTGAGATTGCATCCAAGTACTGCATTTCAGACTCTTGGGTGGGTTAGCCTCACAAAACTGAGCACAGATGGTCTTCAGCTTTAATGAGATCCAGACATTAGTAAGAAAGAGAAGAGATATTTCCAGTTAAGATAAATTCCAGTTATTATCTTAGGAAACAGGAAATTCAGGATTTTATAGGAGAAATGTATGCAAACAAAAGCAGGAGGGACTGCTTTAGTTTCTGGAGGGACTATTCGAACAAAAGAGCTCTTGTTTTTGATTAAGGAGTTCAAAAGCAATGGGATGTGGGCATTATAAAAGACAGGCACCTGCTTGTGTATTAAAAAAAAAACCTCCTATAGGGAGATGTCCCTGAATTTAATCAGAGACAGAAAGCGACGAAAAAAAGATGCTCTCAAGGACTCTGCTAAATTTTGTGTGAAAAACTAAGAAAAAAAAAAAAAAGAGAGAGGTTGCCATCTAGTGACTGTTTTCTACTTTTCAATTTTGAAGTGAAGCGAAATGAAAGTCGCTTAGTCGTGTCCGACACTGCAACCCCATGGACTATACAGTCTATGGAATTCTCCAAGGTGGAATGGGTAGCCTTTCCCTTCTCCAGGGGATCTTCCCAACCCAGGGATCGAACCCTGCATTGCAGGCAGATTCTTTATCAGGTGAGCCATAAGGGAAGCCCAATCAATTTTGGAAACTCTTGAACATGGTCCCCTTGGCAGTGATTTTTTGAACCTTGCTGTGCATTAGTGTCACCTGGAAGTTTTCCTAGACTTTGGATTCCTGGGATCCACCTGAATCTGAAAGTAGATCTTTGAGATGAGGCTGCTCTTCTAAAGTTCTTCAGATGATGCTACTGGAGCTAGTCTACCACCTTGTTTGGAATCAACCATCCTGAGGGCATATTGTGTGTGGAATGAAGTGTCACAGAGCCAAATTTATTTAAAGTGCAGAAGTTACTTACTTGCTCTAACCACTTGGTTATAGGAACATGTAACTTGGTGCTGCCTCTGTGTACCTCTGAAACTTAAAATAGGCTTAGCATGGCTAGAGTGTACTCTACTACTAATTCCAAAGATACAGAACCAAAGATGTTTATTAACTAAAAACTACTTAAATGTGGAAAATTCTTCAAGAGACAGGAATATCAGACCACCTCACCTGCCTCTGGAGACATCTGTATGCAGGTCAGGAAGCAACAGTTAGAACTGGACATGGAACAACAGACTGGTTCCAAATTGGGAAAGGAGTATGTCAAGGCTGTATATCGTCACCCTGCTTATTTAACTTATATGCATAGTACATCATGAGAAATCCTGAGCTGGATGAATCACCAACTGGAATCGAGATTGCCAGGAGAAATATCAATAACCTCAGATATGCAGATCACACCACCTTTATGGCAGAAAGTGAAGAAGAACTAAAGAGCCTCTTGATGAAAGTGAAAGAGGAGAGTGAAAAAGTTGGCTTAAAACTCAACATTCAGAAAACTAAGATCATGGCATCTGGTCCCATCACTTCATGGCAAATAGATGGGGAAACAATGGAAACAGTGAGAGACTTTCTTTTCTTGGGCTCCAAAATCACTGCAGATGGTGATTGCAGCCATGAAATTAAAAGACGCTTGCTCCTTGGAAGAAAAGGTATGACCAACCTAGACAACATACTAAAAAGCAGAGACATTACTTTGGCAACAAAGGTCCATCTAGTCAAAGCTATGGACATGAGTTTGAGTAAGCGCCGGCTGTTGTTGATGGACAGGGAGGCCTGGCTTACTGCAGTCCATGGGGTCGCAAAGAGTCGGACACGACTGAGCGACTGATCTGAACTGAACTGAACTTAAATGTCCACCAATAGGCTTTGGTTAAAAATCACATAGATAAATAAACTAATTTAAAATTTTAAAAAAAATCACAGTAAATCCAAGCATTGAAATTCTATACAATCACTTAAAAAGAATGAGGTATTTCTCTATGTGCTGATACTCTAGATATATCATGTGCAGAAGGCAAGCTTACTTTTAGAAAAGAGCTGATTCTGATGCAGGTAGTCTGGAGTTGATCTCAGAGACACTGCATTAGTGAATCAATAGAGTAATAGTTGTGCTTCAAGGCTGTGAATTGGGTTCAGTGATTTTCATTTTTAAGAGGTTGCTCAGATAATTTTGGTACAAACCCAAAGTTTGAAATCACTAGCATGAGTATCTCCCCAGGAACCCTCAAATCAGTCTCCTAGTTCTCTTCTAGGTCTGTAGACAGTCCAGATCTCCCTTTGTGTTCACCTGGCCCTGTATGAATGCTTTCAGTCTATAATGGAGAGATAGTTGCCTTGTGGATTGTTTCTATCAACAAATGATGAAAATATGATTTAAAGTAAATTTACAAGACAGCCTTCAAACAGGGACCTTTAGACAGGCTCTTGCAAAACGTTTTCCCAGTATGTGGTGGGGCTTCCCCGATTTATCCCAGTGTGTACAGTAATCTGATGACTGTTGAGCTGTAGCGAGCCTCAGGTCACGTATAGATTGGTTGTCCTGGCAGCATGCGGACATGCATGTCTCTCTAAAACAGAACAGAAAGTGCAACAAGGAAACAAAGAAGGAACCGAGGGAGCAAGAGGTGAAAGCACAGAGAAGCAAAGCATCATAAAAGGCTGATTTGAGATGTGTGTGCTGCTTTAAAAATAGTCTTCCCTGGTGGCTCAGACAGTAAAGAATCTCAGATGGTAAAGGTTCTAACCCTGAGTTGGGAAGGTCCCCTGGAGAAGGGAATGGCTACTCACTCCAGTATTCTTGCCTGGAGAATTTCATGGACAGTAGAGACTGACTACATGGGTACAGTCTATGGGGTCGCAAAGAGTTGGACACGACTGAGTGACTAACACTTGCTGCTTTATGTTTCCCAAAGCCTTGGGTTCTGAGAGATTGTCCCTTGTTATTTAATTTTCAGTTAGTAGCGTCTGAAAGCAATAATCCATGAGTCCGCAGGGTTCTCCTATGAAGTTGCCTTTCTAACCTGTCCATTGTCAGGTTGGCGAAATGAAACAGCCCGTTACAGGGAAGGTACCTCACTTGGGCTCACATGTTTTATAACAAGAGGTGGGAGGTTGAAGGGATCGATGAAGATGAAGAATATGGTGTGAAAGCCTCCTTGGACCCCCAAGCCTCCCGGCAGCCAATGGAAATGAGCCTTTGTTCTGACCCTCCAACACATGGTCTTACAGGGATTGATATATAGTTTTAAAAAATATTTATTTGACTGCACTGGATTTTAGTTGCAGTATGTGGGATCTTTAGTTGCAGAATGCAAACTCTGAGTTGCAAAATGTGGGATCTAGTTCCATAGCTGGGGATTGAACCCATGCCTTCTGTCTTGGGAGTGAAGAATCTCAGCCAACTAGACCACCATGGACGTCCCATTATATAGTTTTGAATAAGTGAGGAGCCTCCATTATTTTAGTTCACTCTTGGCTGTTCACCTATCACCTACTCAAAGCGTGTGAGAATAAGCTGTGAATCAGTTTTTGCATGTATTTCTTTTTCAAAATAGTATTTATGGTCTTTCTGATGATAAAAGAAAATAATTCCAGACATAAATTTACAAAGAATACAGAAAAATGTAAAGAAAAAAATCACTTAGAGATGCATCACATTTTCCCTTCCAGTCCTTAGTTTCTAAATATCTATTTATATATATTTAAAGGAAACTAGTATTACATTCTGGAGAAGGTCATGGCAGCCCACTCCAGTATTCTTGCCTAGAGAATCCCATGGACAGAGGAGCCTGGTGAACTGAAGTCCATGGGGGTCACACAGAGTCGGACACAACTGAAGCAGCTTAGTGCTCATGCACGGTATTACATTTTATGTCCCGTTTAGTACCCTGTTCTATTAAACCAATATGTCATTTCACCACACTACTAAATATTTTGTGGTGGTGTGGTTTATTCACTAAGTCATATCCAACTCTGGTGACCCCATGGCTTCTCTGTCTTCATTATATATCTCTATCACAATTTGTTCAGTCTACTAGTGAATGATATTTAGTGTTTTCTCAGTTTTTCTCCATTATAAACTCTTGGTTATTTTTTAAAAATTAAATCTGAGTGCCACTGACATTTTGCCATTATTCATAATATTAGCTGTTTTGAAATATCTATTCTTTATCATAGTTAGGAGTATATTCTTTCCTG
Organism: Giraffa tippelskirchi; assembly: GCF_054371585.1. NCBI lineage: Eukaryota > Metazoa > Chordata > Mammalia > Artiodactyla > Giraffidae > Giraffa > Giraffa tippelskirchi. The sequence continues at coordinate 73,988,592 of NC_137275.1, read as the reverse complement.
ATATCCATGTTTACTAATAATTTGAAAATCAGAAGATGGATGTTGAGTATTCAAAGATGACAGTCTGTAGTCTTCCAGTGTCTCAGTCCAAATTTAAAGCCATTTGTTCCCCTTTTCTTTCTTTTAAAACCTCCTATCCAAATCATCAGTAAATCTCAGCTCAGGCAGCATCATACACACACAGGATCCGACCACTTCTCGCCATGCCCCTCATCTAGATTGTTACAACAGCCTCCAGACCTTACCCTGCTTCCACCTTTACTGAGCTATGTTCTGTTCTCTGCCACAGTAGCCAGAGTCATCCTTTAACGGTGTCAGGTCATGCACTTTTTGTTCACAATGATCAATTGGATTTCCATCTCACTCCTTAGTTTACAGACTTGGTCTTCTATTCCTCCAGTGCTTGGGCTTAATCTCCTACCATGCCCCCTTACACATCCACTCAAATCCCATTGGCTTTCCTGTTGTCCTCAGTACACCAGGCAGAATGCTGCCTCAGGGCCTTTATACTTGCTGTAAATTCTTCCCAGAACTCTTCTCTCCTTCAGGTCCACATGGCTAGCTCCCTTACCTTCTCCAGGACTCTGCCCAAATGTTATCTCCATGCAGCCTTCTCTGACTATCCTATTTAAAATAGCAATTTCTGTCACTTTTCCCTACTTAATTTTTTCCACAGCATTCATCACCAGGTAACATCATATTTTATTTTTCCTTTTTTGTTTACTGCCTCTCTTCCATTACATATAAGCTTGAGAAAGGCATCTCCAGCATTTTTAGCAGTATCTGGCACATAGTAAACAGTCAACTGAAGGGACTCAGCTCAACTAAATTATTTGTTGAATGAATAAAAAAAATTTTTAATAAGAGAGGAACTTCTGATGTGCTATGTTATAGGACCTGTGATGTTATAAGACTGGATTTGCTAATATTCTAGGATAAATTCTTTTGATCATACTGAATGACTCTTTAAAAGTACTTTTACAATGAAATTTGCTTTGCTTTTTTTCATTTTTGTTCATAAATGATGTTTGTCTTATGGTTTTCTTATTTTGCTCTGTATTTTTTAAGGGTTTGATATTAAGGCCATCTTAGCTTCATAGAATGAAAGGAACAGCTTTCCATCTTTCCCACTGTTTCCAAAACAGTGCATGTATCATGCCAATTATCTATTTGTTGAAAGTTTGAAAGGACATACCAGTAAAGCCATATGGCCCTGAGAATTTTTTGAGAGGTAATTGGAAAATAATATTTTCCAGTTTCTTTTATGGTTAGTGATGAATTCAAGTTTTAAGATTTTTCAGGAGTTGTATGTTTTCAGAAAAGACTACTTCATACAAGTGTTCTACTTTTATAATCCTGAAATAGTTTATCTTATATTTTAAATGTCTCTTTATGTGGTTATAATTATTTTCATTACCAGTTTACCTTAGATTTCTTATTCTTTCTTTGTCTCTGTGAGATCTTTTGGAGGCTTCTCTTATTATTTTAAATTAAAAAATTGTCAAATTAAACTTGTTTCAGGTCTATTACTAATTTATTAACCTAACAATGGTAACAATATACTCAAAAATAAAATACATTTTTTTCTTTTCTCTTTTTTATAATTTTAATTTTTTTTAACCTGTTATATTTTTTCTACATTTATTCCTTTGTTTGCCTTTCCTACTGTTCTTTTCCCCTTGCAATTAATCTTTAATGTATATAAATTCTCTTAATCTACCTCTATTTAACTTTACATATCTATTCTTCCTTTCTTTGCTTTCTTTCCTTTCCTCTCAACATTTTGTGAGTTTTATTTTCATTGCTTTATTCCCCAATTGGCACCCTGCTTTAGTTTTGTTTTCCAGTTTGTGCTGTAGTTAGTTTTGTTCTTAACTGGTAAATATAATTTTTGATTTCCTTTGTTCACCGGGTCAGTCTACTGTACTTTATTTTTGTCGGACTGTTTTGACTTTGCTCATGGGTGTATATATATATATATGTGTGTGTGTGTGTGTATTCCATTATTTTAATTATTATTTGCCTGATTTTGTAACTGCCATTTTTCTGGGGTTCATCTTTGGCTTCTCATTTTTGGATATTTGTTTTAATCTCACTTAATGCCATAACAAACCACTTGGGGAATGTTCGATCCTTACCAGAGATCAAGCCCTAGCCTTTGGAGTGGGAGCACTGACTCCAAGACCTTAGACTACCAGAGAGTTAACCCTAAGGAGTGTCAAATAGTGAGGACTCACACAAAGAAAACCACCTGAATACAAGACCTGGCATCACTCAACCACCAGTAACACCCTGTGCAGGATGCCTCACCTAAACAACAAACAAAACAAAAATACAATCCTAATCATCAGCAGACAGGATTACCACCTCACTCAGCCTTGCCCACCAGAGGAACTCAGCACAAATCTCACCCTATACAAAGCTTACACAAACCACTGGACCAACCTTAGGAGGGCAGAAACCAAAAGGAAGAAAGATTCGACCTTTAAGCCTGGGAAAAGGAGACCTCAAACACAGTAAGTTAAAAAAAAAAATGAAAAGGCAGAGAAATACTACACAAATGAAGGAACAAGCTAGAAACACAGAAGTCCAAATAAATGAAGAGAAAATAGGAAAACTACCTGAAAAAGAATTTGGAATAATGATAGTAAAGATGATCAAAAACCTTGAAAACAAAATGGAGAAAAATGCAAGAATCAATTAACAAAGACCTAGACGAATTAAAGAATAAACATACAGAAACAAACAACACAATTACTGAAATTAAAAATACTACAGAAGGAATCAAGAGCAGAATATCTGAAGCAGAAGAACAAATCAGTGAGCTGGAAGAGAAAATGGTGGAAATAACTTCTGAAGAGCATAATAAAGTGAAAAGAATGAAAAGAACTGAGGATCGTCTCAGAGACCTCTGGGACAATATCAAACACACCAACATTTGAATTATAGGGGTCCCAGAAGAAGAAGAGAAAAAGAAAGGGTATGAGAAAATTTTTGAAGAGATTATAGTTGAAAATTTCCCTGATAAGGAAAAGGAAATAGTCAATCAACTCCAAGAGGCACAAAGAGTCCCATACAGGATAAACCCAAGGAGAAACATGCCTAGACACATACTAATCAAACTAACAAAGACTAAGCACCAAAAAGAATATTAAAAGCAGCAAGGGAGAAGCAACAAGTAACATACAAGGGAAACACCATATGCTTAACAGCTGATCTTTCAGCAGAAACTCTGCAGGCCAGAAGGGAATGGCAGGATATATTTAAAGTATTGAAAGGGAAAACTCTACAACCAAGCTTACTGTACCCGGCAAGGATCTCCTTCAAAATTGAAGGAGAAATAAAAAGCTTTTCAGACAAGCAAAAGGTAAGAGAATTCATTACCACCAAACCAGCTTTACAACAAATGTTAAAGGGACTTATATAGTCAAGAAACACAAGAGAAGAAAAAAGATCTACAAAATCAATCCCATTTAAGAAAATGGCAATAGGAACATATATATCAATAATTATTTTAAGTGTAAATGGATTCAATGCTCCAACCAAAAGACACAGACTGGCTGAATGGATACAGAAGCAAGACCCATATATGCTTTCTACAAGAAACCCACTTCAGACCTCAAGACACATAGAGACTGAAAGTGAGAGGATGGAAAACTATATTCCATGCAAATGGGAAGCAAAAGAAAGCTGGAATAGCAATCTTCATATCAGACAAAATAGACCTTAAAATAAAGATTACAAGAGGTAAGGAAGTACACTACATAATGATCAAGGGATCAATCCAAGAGGAAGACATAACAATTGTAAATATCTATGTATTCAACAGAGGAGCACCTCAATACATAAGATAAACACCAACAGACATAAAAGGAGAAATTGACAGTAACACAATAATAGTAGGAGACTTTAACACCCTACTTACACCAATGGACAGATCATCAAAACAGAAAATTAATAAGGAAACACAAGTCTTAAACAATACAATAGATGAGATGGATCTCATTGATATCTTCAGGACATTCGATCCAAATGCAGAAGAATATACCTTCTTCTGAAGCACACATGGAACATTTTCCAGGATAGACCACATCTTGGGTCACAAATCAAACCTTAGTAAATTTAAGAAAATTGAAATCATATCAGACATCTTCTCTGACCACAATGCCATGAGACTAGATATCAGTTACAAGAAAAAAACTGTAATAAACACGAACACATGGCGATTAAACAACACGTTTCTTAATAACCAACAGGTTATTGAAGAAATGAAAAGGGAAATCAAAAAATTTCTGGAAACAAATGACAATGAAAACACGACAACTCAAAACCTATGGGATGCAGCAAAAGCAGTTCTAAGAGGGAAGTTTATAGCAATACAATCCTACCTCAAGAAGCAAGAAAAACATTGAATAGACAACCAACTTTAAACCTAAAACAACTGGAAAAAGAAGAATAAAAACTCCCCCAAAGTTAGCAGAAGGAAAGAAATCATAAAGATCCGAGTGGAAATAAATGAAAAAGAAATGAAAGAAACAATAGTGAAGATTAATAAAACTAAAAGTTAGTTGTTTGAGAAGATAAACAAAATTGACAAGCCTTTAGCCAGACTCATCAAGAAAAAAAGAGAAAAATCAAATCAACAAAATTAGAAATGAAAAAGGAGAGGTTACAACAGACAATGCAGAAATACTAAGACTTATAAGAGACTGTTAGGAACAACTATATGGCAATAAAATAGATAATGGAAGAAATGGACAGATTCTTAGAAAAGTTCAATCTCCCAAGACTGAACCAGGAAGAAATAGAAATTATGAACAACCCAATCACAAGCATTGAAACTGAAGCTGTGATCAAAAATCTCCCAAAAAAAACAAAGCCCAGGACCAGATGACTTCCTAGGAGAATCCAACCAAACATTTAGAGAAGAGCTAATGCCTATCTTTCTAAAACTCTTTCATAAAATTACAGAGGAAGGAACACTTCCAAACTCATCCTACGAGGCCACCGTCACCCTGCTACCAAAACCAGACAAAGACAACACAAAAAAAGAAACTATAGGCCAATATCACTGATGAGCATAGATGCAAAAATCTTTAACAAAATTTTAGTAAACAGAATTTTGCAACACATCAAAAAGTTCATACAAAGCCATGATCAAGTTGGCTTTTTTCCAGGGATGCAAGGGTTCTTCAGTATATGCAAATCAATCAATGTGATACACCATATTAACAAACTGAAAGATAAAAACCGTATGATCATCCCAATAGATGCAGAAAAAGCCTTTAACAAAATTCAGCACCCTTTTATGATTAAAACTCTTAAAAAAATGAGCATAGAAGGAACCTGCCTCAACATAGTAAAGGACATATATGATAAGCCTATGGCAAACATTATTCTCAATGGCGAAAAACTGAAAGCATCCCCCCTAAGATCAGTAAGAAGACAAGGGTGTCCACTTTCACCACTACTATTCAACATAGTTCTGGAAATCCTAACTACAACAATCAGAGAAGAAAAAGAAATAAGAGGTATCCATATCAGAAAAGAAGAAGTAAAGCTCACACTGTTTGCAGATGACATGATACTGTACGTAGAAAACCCTAAAGATAGTGTCAGAAAATTATTAGAGCTCATCTGTGAATTTAGCAAAATTGCAGGATACAAAATCAATACACATAAATCACTTGTATTTCTATATACTAACAATGAAAAATCAGAAAGAGAAATTAAGGAATCAATCCCCTTCACCATTGCAGCAAAAGGAGTTAAATATCTAGGAATAAACTTACCTAAGGAGACAAAAGAACTATACACAGAAAATTATAAAACACTAATGAAAAAAATCAAAGATGACATAAACAGATGGAAAGATATTCCATGTTCTTGAGTGGGAAGAATCAATACTGTGAAAATGACTATACCGCCAAATGCAATCTACAGATTCAGTGTGATCCCTATCAAATTACCAATGACATTTTTCGCAGAACTAGAACAAACAATTTCACAATTCATATGGAAACACAAAAGACCCCAAATAGCCAAAGCAGTCCTGAGAAAGAAGAATGGAGCTGGAGGAATCAACCTTTCTGACTTCAGATTATACTGCAAAGCTACAGTCATCAAGACAGTATGGTACTGGCACAAAAACAGAAACACAGACCAATGGAACAAGACAGAAAGCCCAAAAATAAACCCATGCACCCATAGGTTTCTGTAAGACCAGAAACTATAAAACTCTTAGAGGAAAACATAGGCAGAACACTCGATGACAAAAATCAAAGCAAGATCCTCTATGACCCACCTCCTGGAGTAACAGAAATAAAAACAAAAGTAAACAAGTGGGACCTGATTAAACTTACAAGCTTTTGCACAAAAAAGGAAACTATAAGCAAGGTTAAAAGACAACCCTCAGAATGGGAGAAAATAATAACAAATGAAACAACTGACAAAGAAGTAATTTCCAAAATATACAAGCATCTCATACAACTCTGTGCCAGATAAACAATCCAATCAAATAGTGGGAAAAAGACCTAAACAGACATTTCTCCAAAGAAGACATACAGGTGACTAACAAACACATGAAAAGATGTTCAACATCACTCATTATTAGAGCAATGCGAATCAAAACTGCAATGAGATATCACCTCACACCAGTCCGAATGGCCCTCATCAAAAAGTCTGCAAACAATAAGTGCTGGAGAGAGTATGGAGAAAAGGCAACGCTCTTGCACTGTTGGTGAGAATGTAAATTGATACAGCCACTGTGGAAGACTGTTTGGAGATTCCTTAAAAAACTAGGAATAAAACCACCATCAGTTCAGTTCAGTCGCTCAGTCATGTCCGACTCTTTGTGACCCCATGAATTGCAGCACGCCAGGCCTCCCTGTCCATCACCAACTCCTGGAGTCAACCCAAACCCATGTCCATCGAGTCGGTGATGCCATCCACCATCTCATCCTCTGTCGTCCCCTTCTCCTCCCACCCCCAATCCTACCCAGCATTAGGGTCTTTTCCAATGAGTCAACCCTTCGCATGAGGTGGCCAAAGTATTGGAGTTTCAGCTTCAACATCAGACCTTCCAATGAACACCCAGGATTGATCTCTTTTAGGATGGATTGATTGGATATCCTTGCAGTCCAAGGGACTCTCAAGAGTCTTCTCCAACACCACAGTTCAAAAGCATCAATTCTTCAGCGCTCAGCTTTCTTCACCGTCCAACTCTCACATCCATACATGACCATTGGAAAAACCATAGCCTTGACTAGACGGAATTTTGTTGGCAAAGTAATGTCTCTGCTTTTAAATATGCTGTCTAGGTTGGTCATAACCTTCCTTCCAAGGAGCAAGCGTTTTTTAATTTCATGGCTGCAGTCACCATCAGCAGTGATTCTGGAGCCCCCCAAAATAAAGTCTGACACTGTTTCCACTGTTTCCCCATCTATTTGCCATGAAGTGATGGGACCAGATGCCATGATCTTAGTTTTCTGAACGTTGAGCTTTAAGCCAACTTTTTCACTCTCCTCTTTCACCTTCATCAAGAGGCTCTTTAGTTCTTCACTTTCTGCCATAAGGGTGATGTCATCCGCATATCTGAGGTTATTGATATTTCTCCTGGCAATCTTGATTCCAGCTTGTGTTTCTTCCAGCCCAGCGTTTCTCATGATGTACTCTGCATATAAGTTAAATAAGCAGGGTGACAATATACAGCCTTGATGTACTCCTTTTCCTATTTGGAACCAGTCTGTTGTTCCATGTCCAGTTCTAACTGTTGCTTCCTGACCTGCATACAGGTTTCTCAAGAGACAGGTCAGATGGTCTGGTATTCCCATCTCTTTCAGAATTTTCCAGTTTATTGTGATCCACACAGTCAAAGTCCCAGCAATCCCACTGGCATATACCTTGAGGAAACCAAAATTGAAAAAGACGCATGTATCCCATTGTTCATTTTTCATTGCAGCACTATTTACAATAGCTAGAACATGGAAGCAACCTAGATGTCCATCAACAGATGAATGGATAGAGAAGTTGTGGTAGATATACACAATGGAATATTACTCAACCATAAAAAGGAATGCATTTGAGTCAGTTTTGATGATGTGGATGAACCTAGAACCTATTATACAGAGTGAAGTCAGAAAGGGAAAGATAAACATCGTATTCTAATGCATATATATGGAATCTAGAAAAATGATACTGAAGAATTTATTTACAGGGCAACAGTGGAGAGAAACAGACATAGAGAATAGACGTATGGACATGGGGAGAGGGAAGGAGAGGGTGAGAGGTATGGAAAGAGTAACATGGAAATTTACATTACCATATGTAAAATAGATAGCCAATGGGAATTTTCTGTATGGCTCAGGAAATTCAAACAGGGTCTCAGTATCAATCTAGTGGGGTGGGATGGAGAGGGAGATGAGAGGGAGGTTCAAAAGGGAGGGTATATATGTATACCTATGGCTGATTCATGTTGAGGTTTGACAGAAAACAGAAAAATTCTGTAAAGCAATTATCCTTCATAAAATAATAAATTAATTAAAAAAAATCAAATACAGTTGACCCTTAAACAATGCGGGGTTATGGGGAACTGACCTCCTTACAGTTGAAAATTCCTGTATAACTTTATGGTTGGCCCTTGGTATATGTGGTTCCTCATTCTCAAATTCAACCAACCCTGGGTCATGTAGAGTTATATTTATTGATAAAAATCCATGTATAACTGGACCTGCACAGTTCAAACCCGTGTTGCTCAAGAGTCACCTGGATAGCAGTAGCCATATTTCTAAACAGGGAGTGTATCTGCTATTCTAAACTCTCTCTATGACTTTACAAAGTATTATTCATTTAGTAAAACAGAATTACCTTTCAGCTCTTCTTGTCCTTACTAGCTAAAGTCTAAACCATATAAGTTATGGTAGATTTTCTTGCAGTTATTGGCTAAATCCGCTCACCATTTTACTTTGTCTTTATCTGGGTTTCTAGCCCTGAGATTTTATTGGAGTTTTGTTTTCCTTTCTTTCCAAATTGCCTCATTAAGTTTTTTTCTAAGCCTTTATTCCTCCCTCTTCTTTCTCTGTTCCTAATCCCCCTTTCCATGACTTTCATCCAGACCCATCTGTTTCTTCTCCTTTTCCTTTGGGCTGGCTAATACAATATCTTAACACCAATGATTCTAGGTATCAATATCTTGACCTGCAGAGTTCACCTTGTTACATGTTGTTTTTGAAATGCAGGCTTCATAGTGTCTTAAAAACTAATGCATCCTCAGTGCCTACTTGAGTGAATGTGTGTCCTAAAGACTGAATGAGGGGACCAGGTTGTTTCTTATAGATTACAGCTATCACTCTTCGGTTGTCCCTACAGCCTGTCTTCTGCCTTCCAACTCTCCCTACCCAGTCCCACCACCACTACTTCCCTGTCCTATTGTTGGAATGATCTTTCTTAAGCTCTAAAATATATATAGTATCATTTAGGGCCATCAACTGTCAAGCCCTCATTTGTCCATTGGAACTATCAACAGCCTCTCTGCATGTGTCATACCTCAAAGAGGATGGATTTTACTAATCTTTGCTCTTTCCTTCAGTGAGAGTTCATCTTTTTCCACAGAACTCCTTTGATTACTTTTTTTTTCTATGATTGAACTTACCACAGTCTACTTTATATCTTATATGCGTGTCTTCCTGACTAAATTACAATCTTGATAAGAGCCAGGAACATCTCTTCTTCTTTTGATCCCCATGGAGTTTTGTAAAATGTGGTCATTCAGTAAGTGTTCTTCAACTGAGCTGAATGTCATCCCAAACAGAATCAGGTATCTTGACTGGCTGTAGTTGCCAAGAGCAGTTTAATTAGGGCTAAAAAATCAAAGTAGATATTTACAAGCTGAGAAATCTGATGCAGTGAGGTTGGAGGGAGTAGCAGCTGTAAAAAATTCCAGACCCTGCAGCGATCTTTTCTTTTTGGGCACAAGGTGGCAGACGGTACCCATTTTAGTGGTTGCATGGAAAGCACCTTGATGAGGTTGAAATTTTCTGCCCTATTTTTGAAATCTATGTTTACTTAAAAATGAAAAAAAAAAAAGTGAAGCTAATGCAACTTGGTAGCTGAAACCTGGGTTTGGATGAAGCAGACAGCCACTGCCTGACTGCAGGCGGTTCTCCCAAAGCTCTGGTCCTTCTGTTTTGGACTCATCACTCCATGTCTGCATCATCTCTTAACAGTGCATCATGGATGCTGACACATTTAGTGTTTCCCTTAAATGGATGAGGAAAATCAAACATTGTCAGTGTTTTGAATAAATATGCATGAATACTGAGGCTGAGACAGAGGAACTAAAATCTGACCAGAGAATTGAAAAGCACAGTTTCCCCACTAGGTAGCAGACTAGGACAGACGACCTTTGGAAGAATTCACCTGTAATCACCCAAAGAAAACCTTTGTTCTCTCTGTTAGCTCATTGTTTTTCCTTTACAGCACCAAGTGTTTTTCATGTGATCAGACCATTCACATGTAAAGGTCTGATATAATCTGAGATAAAACTAGCTGGTCAATTTCAACTTACTTATCTGCAACTTAAATGCTAATATAGGTTTCTGTGTGCTTCCCTGGTGACTTAGTGGTAAAGAATCTGCCTGCCAATGTAGGTTCTATCCCTGGGGGAAGAAAGTGGCAGATGGAAATAGTTATAAAAGTAAAACTATTTTTCTATTTTCTCATGCCTTTCTTCTTGGCCACAAAATGGCTGCTGCACCTCCAGGCATCATGTTGATGTTAAACAAAGAAGAACAGGGTAAGAAAAGAGGAAGAGTGGTACTAACTGTATGCGCTCTTACCAAGAAGAGCAAAAGTCTTCCAGAATTCTGCTTCTCTCTCTGATCAGGAGGCTTAGGGCTAATTTCCAGAATGGTATCACAAGGCCATTAGCTGGGAAAGCATCTACACTAAAGGCCAGAAAAAAGAAACAGGCTTGATATGACTGGAATCAGCCAATGAATAATATCTGCCAAAGTAAGTTTTTATCTTGGTTTTTTCATTTGTGCATCTCCTTCTTAAATTCTCCCTCTTTCCCTCCTGCAAACCCATTCCCCTCTTTGTTTAGAAAGAGGTAAAACTGAGAAAAGTGATAACATGAAGAGTTGCATCAGGAAGTAAAATTTGTTCTAGAAGAAATTATAAACGTGCAACAGAGAAAAGAGCATAGAAGGACATGAAGCAGGATATCTTTATTAGAGCAGAGGAGGTCAGAGGAAAAAGGAAATACTGGCTTGAGCAGAGTGGGATGAAGGGAGGCTTTCAAGCTTTAGTCAGTGGATTAATTTGACAGCACTGCCTTTTCCAGAGGCAGAACTCATTTTGTTGAGTCTGAAAGGAAGCACCACAGACAATGCACTTTCTTATAGGTCATTTAATTACAGATTATCACATAAGAGTTATTGTTTTTCATGTCTACAGAGCAAACAACAAAGGAAGAGGTTTGTGATACTCACAACCTATTTTTAAATGATACCTATTCAAATATTACCTATTCCATGAATCCTTAATGAATTTTTTCCTTAAAAAAATCATAACTTTGAATAAAATTTCATAAAGCATCATGAGGATTTCATACTATGACCATTAAGATAGCAATAGTTCTCCCCAGGAGGCCAGGTCTCTTGGCTTATTCAGTTCCTGACTCTGTCCTTCATCTGATCCACTATCAAGTGGGCCCCCTTTATACCGTTAAGTCACTGATGACTAAGTGTTCAAATCTTTATCCTGCTGGGAATTTCTAGTCACCATCACTCTCACTGGAACTGCCACTGTCAGATGACTCACTACTGTCATGCTTTTTAGGGGGGCGAAACCTCCTATTGGAATGGGAGTTCCTGTAACCCCAAGTGCCTTTGCTTTGTGACCTACCCTTGTCCCGTGAGTAATTATTTTGTCTGTGGGGTACGTAATGATTTTTCCTGCTGTGTGTTATTATGGTTCCCTCATTATTGGGACCATTATGGGAACCTATTTCATTTTTAATTTCATTATCAAGACCATGAGAAGGAATGAGCTGGCCCTGACCTTTGCTTGTACTAGGAAATCTTTGTTTTTCCTTTGAGGTCTCTTGATTTCTATTAGAATGTTCTGTACCTTTTCTGCTGCTACCTTTGCCATTTTTTGGAATTTCATTATAATTAGTACTTTCAGCTCCATCACTACTGCCATCTTTTCTTTTGTCTTTTGAGGGTACATGAGGGTAATGAAACTCTATTTCCCCTTGATGAGCATTTTGGCTGCCGCCATCCACTCTATTTCCTTCTTTCCCAGGGAGTTTCTTAAAATCGGTGCTACCTATGATGTCATTGCTGCCCTCCACTAGGCTTACATCAGCAGTATTTGCCTCTTGGGCTGTTTTAACCCTGGTTCCAGTAGTTTTTCTGCCATTCCTTTCTTTCTCTGGGATCTCATTATAACCTGGCCCTCTTGCATCAGGACTAGTGGTCTCAGTTTCACTTGGAGTGGAAAGCTCTGTTTGAATATCTGTACCTTCTCGGTCAGGATCAATAGCATCTCCTTTACCAGAAATGTCCTTGAAAGGTGGACCATCTCCACTGAAAGGAGAGAGATCATTATCTCCTCTCCCTTGAAGATCAGGGTAACCACTGCCCTCAAAATCACTGGGGATTTTTTTTACTTTGGGGAGCTGTTTTAGATAGTCCATGTTGTGTTGGATGAGGTGGATTGTTTTTCTTTTTACCGGAATATTCTGGGCTGGGGAATCTCTTTGGCGATTCTTAAGTTGTGAGGGGGCTTTAGCATAGTTGGCATCTGCTGGAATTTTGCCTTGGACATTCCTGGGTTTGTTCTCTTTGTTTTCTTCCCCCAGGAGTTCAGTCACAGTCCTGGGCTCCATTCTGTGGTGCATGTTATTTCTGACGAGAGCTGCGCCGTATCCTTCTTGGTTGCGTAGTTTGCGGATTGCACTACCTCTGTCCTTAGCCCCGTGCTTCCCGGTCGATTCAGGATAAATGGACATCTTTAGGTCACTGTGGGCATTTTCTTTGTTACTGATACTGTAGTCTTCATTCATTGACTGTTTATTTCCCGGAAGATTTTGAGATTTTGTGCTTTTGTTATTTTCGTTGGTTCTAGGAAGGAGCAAGTCTTTCTCTTTTTTCTGGACGATGTTTTCTTTAGATGCTGGCTCTTGACTTCTCTTGCCAGAATGGGGAAGAGCAATACCTTTGTTTTTTTCTTCCTGCTAAAGTGTAATTTTCAATATAAAGTGATTATTTTATGTTAAATTTTTAAAATTTAATAATTCTTAGGCAATAATGTTTAAAATCCCACCAGAGATTTAATAAAAAGAGTCTTTTAACTCAAAAGAGATTTGTTGGTAGAGATAATTTTGAAGTGGCCAAGTTTCACAGAAAAAGAATGAACGAGGCTTTAAGAGTGGGTGAGATTCAAATACATGAAAGGAAAATGGTGACACTATCCTAAGAATAAGTAGCATATTCAAATGTTTGGAAACAGGAAACATTTGAAAGATAATATGAATAAAACTATAAGACTGGAGTAGAGAAAGCCAAAGAGAAAAAAGGAGAATCCTAAAGAAGATAAGTAAATTTGGAAATATAGATTAAGGCCTGATTTTAAAGGAGGATCTGAATTTAAGGAAGACAGACTGTGGTCCTCACCTTGTGACCAGTGAGGGATTTCAAGTGAAATGGAGTTCCTCTTTCAAACATGATTATTCTCTCTCTCTCTCCCTCCCCACACCCCTATCCTCTCTCTTTGTTTGGGCCCTGGTCTTCAACGGTATAAATATTTTCCTCTCTTCTTTTTCCTTTTTTTTTTTTTTTTAACAGAGGACATACAAATAGAAGAATGTAGGTAATACTAAGCTTCTGACATTCAAACAAAGGATTTTGCAACAACTGTTGGTGACCCTAGTTATTGCCTGAAAAGGTAATAATTATCTTTATTTTCTTCCTCTTCTGTCATGTAATAAACCAAATTAGATAGTCTAGATCAATAGTTTCCAAATTTAGCACTTATCAGAACTATTTGGAAGGCTTACTAAATAAAGATTGTTGGACCCAGTGGCCAGAGTTTGTGATCCTGTAGGCTTGGAGTGAGACTCTAGAATCTGCATTTATGACAAGTTCCCAGCTGATGTTGATGCTGCTGGCCTGTAACCACACTTTAAGAGCTACTCTTCTAGATCATAAGTTTAAGTAGTGAAGGCCCAGATAAGAAAAGCCCCTGAGAGAATAATGGGATGAAAAAGAGAGTGGGAAAGAAGAGTGTTTATGCTTGTATCTCAAGGTTTCCTTTCCGGGAAGGTCTGTAAGGATGCTGCTTCATAGACAGCACCTTACCAACTGAGGTACAGCCAAGGTGCAAGAAGGTTGAACAATGTGGTCAGGAAGAAGAGGGACTGAGATTGATTTTGCCCACTCCCTCTTTCTCTGTGGCACAGGCTAGATATGGAAGCATCTGAGAGTTTTCAGGAGATTTCCAGAGGGAGTGAAGTAGCTCTAAAAGGAGCAATGTATTTAGATGGAGCATATATACTAGGAATAATGTGAGACATATGCAGACAAAGAGGGAGCTACCTTGTTAATCAGATCCAGGAGAGGCTGAATCCCCACTGTCCCCTCCATCACCCTCCCTAAGACTGTACTGTTTGGTCCTAAGCTATTGTAGCCAATGACTTGGCAGGACAAGCAATATTGTCCCTTCCGTGTCTGAGGATGCCATGACTTCCTCTCCACTATTGTATAAGCCATGTTTGTACATGTGGTATATGGTATGTAGTGGATTAACAGAAGGAAATGGCAACCCACTCCAGTATTCTTTCCTGGAAAATCCTATGGTCTGTGGAGCCTGGAGGGCTACAGTCCATGGGGTCGCAAAGAATTGGACATGACTGAGTAACCTGGGCACATGTAGTGGATGGTGTTAAGCCTTACCTGACTCCCTCGTATGCATGCTTGCCATCTTAGGGGGAGATGGCAGAAGTGAGGATCCGAGCATTTTTATCCAAAAGAGACTGAAGACTTAAAGATTAGATAAACTTAATTTAAATAGGTTGAATTTAAATTAATTTCCGCATACTCCCTCCCTATTTATTAACACACGGGTAGGAACTCTTGAACAACAGAACAATTATAGACAGAATAAATAGCATACTTTCCCTCCACCTCAAGCTTGTAAGGTGAGCTAAAATTTACAACACTACTACATAAACCTTTGAACTGATGGGTAACATGAAATCAAAATAAGAGATATTTATTGATGGACTGAGACATATAAGAAGTTGGGCTGGTGTTTCATGTTCCAGGCAGTACCTGATGACTTATTAAATGGCAGAGGCAGTGGTCCTACAGGGTTTATGAAGTGTGGGGCAATGTGGTGGGGCAGAGACCTCGTATTCAGTCAGGGTTTACACAGACATACAGTGTCAGAACTTCAGGCAGAAGAATTTGGTTTTATTTTATAGAGGAGGGAGAGGCAGTGATGGTGTCTGAGCAAGAGAGTAACAAGGAGGAATCAAGCTAAGAAAGAACAGTTAGGAGTCTGCTGCAGTGTCTAGGAATGAGATGTGATCACTTGGATTAAGATTATGCCAAAGAAAAAAGTTACAAAGAAAAACCTTCTACTGGTGCCCAAATAGAAGAAGGGGAAATGGCAACCCACTCCAGTACTCTTGCCTGGAAAATCCCATGGATGGAGGAGTCTGATAAGCTACATTCCATGGGGTTGCAAAGAGTCGGACACAACTGAGTGACTTATCTTTCTTTTCTTTAATAACTAGAATGTTGACATGCAAAAGTGAAGGCAAGAAAAAAGATAACTTTTATATTAGACATATTGCTGTTGAGAGGCTATAGAATCTGAGCTCCAAATGCGATATTCAGTTAGAGACAGAGTTGGGTGTCTCAGCCTTCCAGCCCACATCCTTCACACATATGACCTATGGTCAGCTGGTCCATCCTGGAACATTTTATCAACTAATTGCTTGTTACTTTTCATGTCAGATCATGTCACTTAAGGATATTCTAAAATTTTTTTTCAATTTTTTTTTTAACCTGCAACCAGTAACTAGGATTCCTTTTTTCCTGATGGAACAGTCATTAAGGTTATTTCCTCTTTCATGTACAACCCTTCCAGGAAAGGAAAGGTTTCCTCCATATTCACAGAATGCTTTGTCTTCTCTAGGTTGACATGTGCAGGTCACTCTTATTAGGTCACTAGATTCAGATCTGTCCTCAAATAGGAGTACTGTTCTACTTGGAAGTCTGCCTGCTTTTATACATAAATCTTATCAACGTTGGAGGCAGAGGGTAATTGTCAAGATAAAAATGATTTATGGGGGTGTCTTCTGTTCTTACAAAGCTGGCTAATATGCAGTACACAGACATTCCAATATGTAGTGTTTTTAAGATACAATTTGAAATGACTTATTTTGGGGAGTTATTTTTTACTAATCTTTAAATAGTGGTAGGTATATTCTGAAAATAAGTAAGGTTTTCTCATGAGGGAAAATATAATGGAAAAACTTGATAGTGAGTTATTCGGAATAAAAAGTATTTTAAACATTTGACTTAAAACATTACATCCGGGAAAGTTTTACCTGGACCTCTATACTTTCCTTTGCAACCAAGTTCATCAGCTCACTGCTAATAGAAACTTTTGAGTTAAACAGGTACACTATAGTAATCCCTTCTTAATTTTTTCCCCTTCCTATTCTGAAGGGGGAAGTTTTGTTTTATATTTGATGCTTTTACTGCTTTTGAAACAGTAACATGTATACTAATGAACTGTGTAAATTTCTTTAAAGATCAAACAGCGTTCTTTTATAAAAAAGTTAAACAACTTCTAAATCATGGTATATGATGGTAAATCATTTTGCATTTGCTTATTTCAATTGACTTCTGATTGCACTGTTGATTGTATGATGGTTGAACAGTGAACACATCCATTGGCCAATCTGCTTTCCTATATCCTGCTTTCCTATCCATGCCTTGGCTCACATTATTCTTTTCATGGAGAATAGTCTATCCCACACAAATGTTTGCTCAAATCCTACTCATCCTCCAGCTCAATTATTTCCAATATATAGCTTTCTATGAGCATCAGTTTAGGAACTAATCTTTTCTGCTCCAAGCCCTAAAGCATGACTTTTGGGGGTACCACTCAGATAGCACTTTCTTTTTCAGGTTATAACCATTTTTGTAAGCACCTTTTACTCTTTTCTAACTCTAAAATCTTGGAGAGAGTTAAGTTTTCTCAATCATTTATCTCACATAATATCTTGCACAATAGGAAGCACTCAACATATATTTGTTACAACCAATAAGTTTAAAAGACACTGAGTCTTAGAGATGTTAAGTCTTAGAGATGCATTTAAAGAATACTGAGCAGAACAAAATAACATTCTGAAGGGAAACTGCTACTTTTATGGGGAATGAAGCCAGATTTGGGGAAAAAAGTAAATAGTCATTTTGCTGATGGCATTTTAAACTGTTTCTAGCTCTTTGGCCAATGAATTTACAAGAAGGGACTGAGTGAAAAGAAGTATTGTTTTATTCCAGTGACAGAGCGCTTATTCTTTCTCTTCCAAGCATCCTGACACAGATAGTGTCATCTGTAGAATGAATTTAAGGGACATTAAAATGTGTCACTTTTTCCTAAAAAGGTCAAAATTATTTCCTTCTAATCCCCCCCCCCCATAAGAGCATACGATACAGTATGTCCAGAAAACCTCCTTATAAAGGATCAAACTTTTCAGTGTGATGAAATGCAGAGACATTACACTGCTGACAAAGGTCTGTATAGTCAAGGCTGTATAGTATGTGTCTTCCCAGTGGTCACATTCAGTTGAGAGAGCTGGACCGTAAAGAAGGCAGAACGCAAAAGAATTGATGCCTTTGAATTGTGGTGCTGGAGAAACTTTACTTTACTCAGAAGCAATAACATGAAAAACTCATGGGTGTCTGGGGTCCACCAGCATCACATGTGCTGTGGCAAGTCTTGAAGCAGGGCAGGGTTTGGGCCAGGGCATTAGGTGGCCTGTCTGTGTCAGGAAGACTCTGGGACACAAAGGTCCATAGCAGAGATGCTCCAGGAGCCTGGGACCAGGGGAAAATGACAAAAGCACCAGCCACAGACAGAAACTCCAGATCAGACAAAAGTAAACTGTCTCCCTTACAGTTTCTCCTGGTGTTGATCTAGAGCTGGCTCAGGATAAGGATCACTGGGATTCGGCTTACCTTCACATCAGTTTGGTTTTTCCTTCCAGACGAGGTGGAAGCATACTTAAACATATAATACCCATGTTTCTCATGGTGACCCTTGTACGTTATCTACAAAAACACAACATTGTATTAATGTGGGTTTATCTCTTAGTTAGAAGTTTTCTGGCTCTCTTTTTAATAATACAAGATATGTTTAACTCCGGTGAAGTCTACTTATGCATCTAACAGATGGTAGTACTTCTGATAACCACAGGAGGGCGTATGTCAGCCAGCTCCCGAAGAGAGCAGCTTGTTTCTTTCTGTCTCTAAATCGGTTTTCCTTGACGATGAGTATCAAACAGCTCTCTCCCCCAGAGTGTATCAATTTTACTATCAAATTTCAATGCAAATGGAGAATTGGTAATATTTTCAGGTAGGAGAAGGCAGGGGGATGAAGAAAAAGGCAGATTTTACAGTATTCATGCTGATGTCAAATTGGCAAAACTCACAGCATAAACATTCAGGCTCTTAAGCTTGTAGTTTTTGCCTTTGTAATTTTAAGCTAAGATAGAGAACAGAAGATTGTTAGTTTTTAGAACAGAATTTTCTGAGACTGCCAGGAGAAACCCTGCTAGGCAGAAGTAAACTGCAGTTTGGTGACATGAAATGCTGAGAGGTCTTGTTTAACTTTCTGGTTGCATGTGAAAACTAACTCCATGTACACAGACTTCCTCATAAAGACTTGTTAACTCACTTCCCTTTGTTTTCTCCTTCATTTATTACTTTGTTCTCATGTACATGGTTCTAGCAACATCCTAGAATTTTATCCCTCTGAAGGAAGAAATCACATGATGAGAAACAAGTTCCCATTCAGAAGGCTTTTTTCTTTTATATCACACATTGTGTGAATTAAAGGGCCAAAATTATGTTGTGTAATTTTCCATTTCCATTCTAGGTACACAAGAATATTTTGACAGTTAAAAATTTCCCCATATTGACTTTTCTCTTTATAGAGTTGGAAGAGGTGTATTTGAGAATAATTCTGTTTACCCTCTGTTCTTCCACACAGTCTTGCTTCGTTTTCTCAGCCTGTGGTGGCAATGTCTGAAAGGAAACAAGAAATAAAATGTCACCAAATATTTCTTCTTTCATTCATTTCTTCAAACAATAAATGTCTCCTTTATTTTTCTCTCACTCAGTGTTCAGTTCTCAGTCACTCAGTCACATCCAACTCTTCGTGACCCCATGGACTGTAGCCCACCAGGTTCCTCTGTCCATGGAATTTTCCAGGCCAGAATACTAGAGTGGGTTGCTATTTCCTCCTCCAGGGGATCTTCCCAACCCAGGGACCAAACCCAAGTCTCCTGCATTGGCAGAAAGATTCTTCAATGTGCCATCTGAGAAACCTTTTTCTCTCACTGGGTTATTCAATGTAGAAAATCATTCTGACCAAAAGAAGATGGGCACATACATCACATTTGTTTCTGCATTGAAGGAGGGTGCTGACCTTCCTTCCCTAGAGGGAGACAGTGCTGTCTCTACTACAGAACCTCGTTCAGTGCGGGAGAATAGCTGAGTTGGGAGGGGTGGCCCTCCAAGTGAAAAAGCTTAGATGTCATTTGTATCCACTGAAAAATTTTCCCTGGCACACTGGGAGTATTTCGTATCAGTGAACTAAAATCAGAGTTGAGTGATGTGTGGATTGTATGTGCATTGATTGTATAAGTTCAGTCATTGCTATTAGAATTAGGATATGATGCTCCTGATGGTCCATCAAGAGTGAAACCATAGCCCTGCACGAAAGGGGAAGGAATACACTGGGGAAGGGACTTTATTGTTGCCAGTCATCTGGTCAGTTTTTTCTTTCAGGGAAAGGGAAAATGACATTTTGAAAGATTATATTTTACAGAATGTGAGTTATGGAATGACACTATGAACCATTAAGCTTTCCATGACTTCCACCATCAAAAACCCAGAATTTTACCTAACAAAAATACCAAGAAAATTACTTTTTTTCCAATTTCATAGTAATTTTTATCCCTTAAGGGCATATTTTATAATTCTACCCTTTATTGCTCCCTCCTTTTGTTGGTTCTTATACGATCATGTACATGTAAATTTAGAGCATTGTATCGTTCCTCAGAAATATCAAAAGAGCTTAAATAGTTCTGGAAATGGGGCTATAGGAAAGAAAAAATATTAAAAAATGCTATAGGTACCTATTAAGCAAAAGAAAGAAATGACAGTTTGGGGTATTCAGTATCTTCTTACAGAACACACATGTAATGTGTTAAAAACTTACATGATAGTATAGAGCACCTAAATGTAGTTCACAATAATAAATCATGAACTTATAACAAAGTAACCTGTAACAAAGTCTTTATGGTCTAATTGCATATTGATGATTATTAATTGAATTGCATGGCCCAACAATCATATTTTATTTTTTCCACTTAAAATTTGAAGGAAACAAGAATGTTACCCCTAAATGTGCCTTTTAAAAATGTGAACCATTTAAAAAGTCTTCATTGAAATTGTTACAATATTGTTTCTGCTTTATGTTTTAGTTTTTGGCCACAAAGCTTGTGGGATCTTAAATCCCTGACTAGTGATCGAACCTGTACCCCCTGCATTGGAAAACGAAGTCTTAACCACTGGACCACCAGGGAAGTCCCCTAAATATGCCTTTTTGACATAAAAATTATTTTCAGCTGAAGGCAATTAACAAGTAGAACATGTAGAAAAAGTTTCCCCTTTTCTGCCTAAAGGTAGGGAATAAATTCTCCTTTTACTAGAGACAATCTCTTATCAGTCTAGAGATGGCACAGAGGAATATGCAAACAAATCTTGTTAAACTAATCTTAATCTTCCTAATTAAGGAAGATAAGGATTAGCTAATCCTATCCTGTTTGTCCTGTCAGTTCTTCACAATATCTTATTACTTTGTCTAAATGGTATTAAAAACCTCCTGCCCTCATCATTTCTTTCAGTCCTCATTCTTTTGTGAAGGCTTCCATGTCCATATAAAATTATGAAAAAAATTTGTATGCTCTTCTCCTGTTAATCTGTCTTTGTTGGTTTCATTTTCAGACCCAGCCAGAGACCCAAAGAGGATTGAGGAAAATCTTTTCCTCTCCTAGAGTTTGAATTTGGATTATATTTCCAGAACATAGGTAAGTGGCTCAGTATACACTGATTTCTGATAGCACCAATCTGTAATTAAATAATTTAGATAATTACCCAAATAGAATCCATATCTGGAAGAAAACGTCACATATAGTTATTTGTAATTCCAAATTTGTCTCTGTATCCTTGCTGAACCTCTTTCACTTGAAATCTGCAGCTCTCCTCCTCCCACACCCCCTCCCCACCCACTTCGCAGTTCTGCCCTTGAACGTGGCTCTGAAATGGAGATGGCCTTGTTTCCTTCAGAGGAAGAAGACTGGCATCCTCTCTTGACCAGTGGTCAGTGGATTGGTGTTGACATAGCACATTTACCGGAAAATATTCAGAGATGCTTCTCCAGCTGTTGTTTGGAATGTATTGCTCAAAATAGACCCATCCTCAGCTGGTGGGATTGAGCTGGGTCAGCAGGACCCGCTCCATCCTCCTCGTGCCTAAGCACATGCCTCTGTGGCCCTGACTGAGCAAAGTCAGTTGTGTGTGTTGGGCCTGGAAGATGTCTATTTTAAGCTGTACGCACCCCCACAGGACTGTTAGAGCATGCATGCTGAGAGGGGACCTGTTTTCTCAACTCCCACTCTCCTCAGCGGTTGGCGTGGCTCATGCTTGTCAGTGGTTGCTTACCCACTCACTCAGGGCCTGTATGTAAGTTCTTCTCTGACAACAGAATGACCACTTGCTTCCACGCTTCTCCAACTGAAGAGGTCACCCTGAGAAGTTAGGATGTTTTTCAGACGTTATCTTATTAGCACTGTGTCTCCTTGGCAGAAAATATCTGTAACACTCAGCATTTTCACAAGACAAATTAGTCACATCCTGAGTGCTCATCTGGATGAATCAAGAAGAAAAGACACAGAAGGAAACTGGAGCTTGATTTGGGTTAAGCTGTGAGGAACTTCTTTCCATCTTTAGCCTCGCTGATGAAGAGAAAATCACTAGCAGAATCTCACAGCGTTGGAATGTTCCAAGAATTACAGAAACGCTCTGGTTCCTTTGTGTAGTCTTGCAGTTATACAGTCTAGTTGCTTAACTGTAGAGCGTCAAACTCTTTTGTATTTTGGTAAAATATTGAGAAGTTCTTTTGACATGTTACAATTTGAGTATATTTGCTCATTAGCATTAGCTGATTGAAACACTGTGGCTGGCTATTGGTTTTCTTAAAAATATTCTTTCTGGTGCTTCTCCAAAGGCAACATGTGGACATCTTGTAATTCTTCTTACATGTTCCTTGAGGGCCTCCTTGGTGACAGACATTTGTGCAAAATGTTGAATGCTTCATCTGTGTTTGGTATTTTATTGTAACTAAACTAGGTAAGTCCTACTTGTTTACAAAGATGTTGCTTAAAGGAAAAAAAATAGATAAAGAGAGCAAGAGATTATATGATGTGCAACTGAATTTGTAAATGCTTACTGGTGCTGCCAGGATCAGGCTGAAAAGGAGCAGTTCCAAACAGAAGATTCGCATCTTTGAGAATCTCTGTAAAAAGACAATAATATTTCACCCCAAAGTATTTCCAGTTGTAGCCATAAGAATAAATAAAACACAAAAGTCTATACAAACATCCATCCCCTTAGCAGTCCATTAGTCCATTTCCTTTTGTTTAAAAAAAAAATATATATGTATATATGTGTATAATTTAATATATATGTATATAATTTAAATCTAAGTGTAGAAACTTTAAGAGCTTTCATATGTCTAATCATTCCAATGTGAATGTGAAAATTGTCCAACATTATTAAAACAATATAGAAATGAATTTATAGATATTTATTTACTCTATTGTCAGCCCAAACTTTTCCCTTTTGTCTTTAGAGAGAATTTAATTGAATTATTTGTATAATTCAGAATAATATTAAGCAAAGAGTTAGTAAACTTGAAGGTAGTAATAGCAATATAATTTGAACAAGAGTGGGAAAAAAGATTTTTAAATGACCATTCTTTTCTTTTAGCCCTATGTAAGTGTATTCAACTTACTCAGGGACCTGTGTGATGATAGCAATGATCAACCCAGAATTCTATGTCTCAGAGAGGAAGTATAGCAAAAATAAGAACTAGGATTTTAAAGTGAGATTTGTGTTTGACTTCTTGGCTCTGTTATTTAATAGCCAAAGGACCCTGGGCAAGTCATTTAAACTGTCTAAACTTTGGTTACCTTATTTGTAAGATGTGAGTAATATTTGTAGCTATATCTGATGAAAACACTCTTAGATAGCTCTTTACACAAAGCCTGGCACATAGTAAGTGCTCAATAAAGGTTAGCTATTGTCATTGAAACAAATAAACAGTTGAAAAATAACATTAAGTTAGTATAGCAACTCATAACAGACTAAATGAATCTGCCAGGATAGCAAACTCCACTGTGAGGAATGAAATCTTGTTTGCTATCAGCCTGGTGCCCAAATATATAGCCTCATTCTCATTAGCAAAGTATATGAAGTGGGAGCCACCTGTGGTCTGGAGACCAAGACAATTTATATAATACCTAACATTTACTGAAAACTAAAATGAGCCAAACACTGTTCTAAAAATTTGACATGTATTCAATTATTGAAGCTAACAATAAGCCTGTGGAGTTGGGTGGCATTACCGGTCCTGTTTTATAGATTAGGAAATAGACACAAATTCAAATAATTTGTCCCAGGATTCCTAGGTGTTCAGAGGCAGAACCAGGATTAGCAGCCAGGCAATGTAGCTCTAGAGCCAGACTCTACACCACCTTGAATAAGTTTCTATTCTTTTATCTTATTGCAGAACAATCTACATGGAGTTGATGTAAAGGCTAATCATAGTATTATATTGGGCTCAACAAAATGATGGTTAAAAGACTAACATTTTATTATGGATAAAGGTACATGTTTATATTTTAGTAAACATGTTAAGAGAATCTAGTGAGTTTATTTAAGTCTAGAAAGCCAATAGATTGAAAAAGAAAGTTGACATAACTTTGGATGACTCATCTGTTGGTTTTGATACTAAGTATTTTACTAACTACTACACAGACATATTACAACCAATATGAAAATTAAAAATTTACACCACTCTTTGGTAGTACTTAAGAGAAAAATACTTTTAATAGGAAAAATAAGCTAAATACTGTTGTAATTTTCAGTCATTTCAAAGTAAAAACTTTGGTGAAATAAATAAAACTATTAAATATATTCTAAAATCCTGGGCTATTATCCTCTAAATTAATGCAATTTTAAGAACCTTAATCCTAATCATGATTTAGCTTCTAAGCGTTCTAGAGATCAGGGCAGTATAAGCCATGTATCTAATGACTTATGCTGATGAGTAGAAATATCAGCACGGATAAGGTTTGAGAGCATAAGGCTGATCATATTATCCTTATTCTGTCTTACAAGCAAAAGTATAGAGTAAAATTGAAGTCTTTGAGTTATTGTGGAGATTGATAATATTGGTAGTCAAACCAGAGAGAAAACTGCTACCAAGCCACAAATTTTAGTTGTTCATTTCTAGAGCTTAGTAACACACTTTCTTTTTATAAAACAAAGCACTAAATATTACACAGTTGTGCCCACTGGAGAATACTTTCAATATGCATTTATTTTCAAAAGTAATATTCCTACCTGAATGGCATGCATCTTAAAAATGTAAACTATGTTATAAGGCTATTTGCTATCAAGAGAGTCAAGTTACCTGGGGATCTTTGACCTTCAGAATACCTGGTTTCTTCTGCAGGATTAGCAGTCTTTGGGTATTTTGCTGAAATTTAAAGTTTGTTAGAGTACCCAATGGCCAATCAGCACTGGCTCACTTAGCACTAGAAAACAATTTGCTACCAGTGCCCACAGATAACCATAGGGGGCAGAGTAATTTTAATCTAAAAATGTTTTTGTGGTAAAAAGCTGCTATCAAATGTTCCAGAAAGTGGGATAAACAGAAAATATAAATACTTCAGCTTGGTATATTATGTTGTCAAATAATTAAAAGTGATTTCAGAACTATTAGTTCTGGCTGAGTAACTCGGAAGTTTACAAATAGAAAACATTGTAGCTATTCTTTTGTGTGGAAAGTTTGTAATTTCAATTGTGTGCCTGAATGAAATTCAGCAATATTTAAGAAAAATGTATTGAGTGCCTATTATGTGACAGGCATTAGGGAAACAACAGTGAACGAAACAGATAGGAAAAAGAATCCCGGTCTTCACAGAGTTTATATAAGCTGGTGGGGACACAAGCAATAAACAACATAAATAAGTAAAATACTTTATGTTGGGTAGTGACACAGACTCAGTCTAAGATGAAAAAGTGTTGCAGGGAGATGACAATAACAAGCACTGGGAGTGGGAACATTGGTGAGATTTTAGATTAAGAGGCCCAGGAAGGCCTAGTTGAGAGGGTGGCTTTCCAGTAAAGCCCAGTAGACATATGACTTTCTAATGGAAGAACATTCTAGGCAGAAGGAAGAGAAGAGGAGACTTCTCGGGAACAAGAGCCTGCTGGCTTGTTCCAAGACAGGAAAGAGGTCAGTTTGGCTGGATGGACTGCAAAGGGGAATAGCAGGAAATGAGGCCAGAGGGGTATTAGATGGCAGATGATGTAGTGCCCCTGGGTCATCATGAGGCTCCTGACTTCACTTGAGTGAGAAGGAAGCTTTTAGAAGTCTTGGGAAAAGGAGGAATTGAAGGAGGGACTGAGTAGGAAAAGGCAGAGTCTGGCAAGCAAGCTTTTGCAGTAATCCAGTCATGAGACATTTGGGACTTGAACCAGAAGAGATGGTGAGAAGTGGTCACGTTATAAATTTATTTTGAAAATAAAGCCAGTAGGAATGACTGATATACTGGATGTGGCTGTGAGAGAAAATCAAGAGTCAAGGATGGCACCAAGGTTTTCACTTTGAGCAACTGGAAGAATAAAGTTACACTATGGTATTGTTATGGGGGAAACTGTAGAAGTGGTTTAGAAGGAAACATTGAGAGTTTGGGTTTGTATGTGAATGTTATAAAATGGTCAATTTAGGACATTGACTTTTTCAGTGAAACAAGTAGCACATGCATATTGCAATAAGCATTTTTAGGACAGTTGTTTGGTCCAGCCTGCCTGCCAAAATCATGATTGCAAGAGTTCAGGAGGTTCCATTTAGTTCCATATTACACTACCCGGAGGGATAATTTATGTTAGAATTTTATGTAAAACATCAATAAAAGATAGTGTAAGAATTTTTTAACTCACGCCAAACAATAAGAATTACGTATGAAGTGGAGTGAAGTGACAGCCACTCAGTCGTGTCCGACTCTTTGCGACCCCATGGACTATACAGCTCATGGAATTCTCCAGGCCAGAATACTGGAGTGGGTAGCCTTTCCCTTCTCCAGGGGAATCTTCCCAACACAGGGATCAAACCCAGGTCTCCTGCATTGCAGGCAGATTCTTTACCAGCTGAGCCACATGGGAAGCCCAAGAACTACCTATAGCTTAACACTATTTAGCAGACTATAAATGATATGTAGTGAGATTTCAATGTAAGCTCCCAATTTCTTCTAACTTTCAAAACAGATAAAAACCAAAAGAAAACAAGCACAGCAGCCCTTGGGTGGCTTTAGCTGAGAGAATGATTTCTTTTCTAGTTCAGGCTGAATCCCTGTTTTTGCTTTCCCAAATTCTGCAGATCCTCTTCTGAGTGTCTGAAGCTGGTTCTTACAACACTTGCCAGGATTAGAATTTTAGCTCTTGAGCTGGGGCACCTGTTGATTCACAAGCATTTAACCATGAAGTTTAGAGTATTTGAACGTTGTCATTGACAGTGGAGATATTTAACTGGTAGCTTTGGAGTCAAACAGACCTGAGTTCAAATACTGACTCTTACCTCTCGTTTGCTGTGGTCAGTTTCTTAAGCAACTAAACTGAACTTCTGTAAGCCTCAATTTCTCCATCTGAGAATGGAGAGCTTGATAATAAGCTAAACTTTCATTGAGTGATTACTAAGATCCAGGTATTATTCTAAGTGTGGTCTTTAACTCACTTAATGTTTACAAAAACTCTGTATTGTAGATACTGTTACTATCATTCTGATTTCAGTGATAATACATAAGCAATTATGTGAAGTGACTTACTTAAGATCATATATCCAGCTAATATAAACAGCCAGAATTTACAATTTGGCAATCTGACTCCAAAGTGAGGTTTGAAAACCACTGCACTGTACTATCATCTCATAAAGTCAGCATAAACATTAAATTGACAAATGTTCTTAATTCTAAACTAAATGATAAATACATGATAGCTACTCATCCCACCCATTCTCCCATCATTATATAGTAATCCAGTATTCAGATGACATCCTTCTGTATCTCCTTTATGTCCTCTATTTTCCTACCATGCGTCCTTTTATGACTCATTTGATAAGGGAAAAAAATAATCAATGAAATAGTGAAAGAAATAATAGAGTTGAAGTTTAAGAGCATATGGTGGGCTATTTCCCTAGACATCGTAAATATTAATGACCAGAATTTCAGCAAAATGTAAAGGATTTGACTGATACAAAAAAAGGCTAACAAGAAAATGGAAGTAAAGGGAAGGAGAGGCCAACCAATAGTGTTCAGTCAACTGTAAGACTGAATAGAAGCATACAGCTACATAACACATTCACAAATTTCTATAACAATTAGAAAGTCAACAATGTTTTAAGGTTTTGTCCTCTTATTATTGTAGAAGAGGACTAGAAAAGAAATTTCCTGAACTAGAAAAGAAATCATTCTCTCTCCTTTGTTTTTCCTTCTTTTCAAAAAATTTTAGTGTATAAGAGATTTCCCCTTCATTTAAGTGATGAGAAAGTGTTTAATTCTGTCTAGATGAATCTATGTTCTATAAGAGAAAATTCATAGAATATTAAGAGAAAAGCTGACTTAGCTACCGGTCCTACCAAGGAGTAAACTGGGAGTAGCTAAATATATATGCACTCCCAAAGCTAAAATGAATTCAAAGCTCAAAAAATAAAAATGCAACTTGAGCTTTAAATTTAGAACCTACAATTGACTAAAGAAAAAAAAGAGAAAAAAAATTGAGCCTATTTTGGCTGAAAGTTTGCAGAGAAGAAACCATGGGGGAAAAACAGAGAATTTGCTGAAGTTCTGTGAAGTAGAGATGTTACATCTACTGTCTTAAAACTTGCCCCCTGATTGAGCTTGAGCTTCAAAAACTCAACATAAATTTCCGAAATGTTTTTCTGTAATAAACAGTTTTGCCATAACATTTCTTAGGAACCAAAGATACAGACCAGGGTTCAGTAAAAAATGTTATCTAGCCTCACACTATTTATATTTAATTGGACAACAAAGTAAAATAAAATTAGGAAAGAATAAAAAAGAACAGGAAATAGACATGAACCCTCTTCTGATTCTTGGTTCATGGCTCAAGATGATGCACCTTGCTTGGCTTTCCTGGGGCAGCCTGACACATGGAGTTGATCTTCAAAGAAATTTTTAGATAAAAATAGTCCACAAAACATATTTCATCTTGTGCTGATTTTTTTTATTTCTTATTCTTCACTTGATTGAGAACAATCATATAAAATATGAGCTGACTAGTAACCTACAGTCTATTCAGTTACTGGACCCTCATCTAGGAGTAAAGCTATGTGTTTTTGTTTTGTCTTGTTTTGTTTTTCCATCTATTTCTGGAACCTCCCACCTGTCTTCTCTATACTTGTGCTCTAGGTCCAATTATTTTGATATGCATTTCTAAAAACTTAAGATTGTAGGAACTCTTTTTATCTTGTGAGATGTTGGTTCCCAACACATTGTTAACACATTAGATAATACAGTTCTCTGTATCATTGCAGGCCTTTAGAGGTATGCATATACTATACATATTTCTGACTAACTAAAATAATGCTCTATTTTCTAATTTATGTACACAATAAATATAAAGAGTTTTCCCTCCTGAATCAGTGGGGGGTCTTTACAGTGTTGTGAATGGAGAAGGGGGGCCCTTGTTGAGCATCTCCTCTTTACCATATGGACCCTTAAAGACATGTCAAGGCTGAAGACTTGTCAAGGCTTTAGGCATTTCATAGAAGAATTATTCCCTATTGATTTCCAGAAGTGAGTCTGAAATGGGTCTGTTGATGCTTGCTGTGTTTTTAGCAGAAGGAAACATTTCTGTTTTAAATATGTTCATTCATGAGGATCAATATTCATCCTGAGTTTTAGAAAGTTCACTTTTTAAAACATCACTTAAAACTTTCTCATCTACCCCCAAATTATGTTTATTTTTGGTTTTATACTTTTTTTCTCTTGGTGTTTGGGAATTTCAACAGAAGTACATACAAATTTCAGCCAGATATGGAACCACAAAGAGTCACGGACAGCGTGAAGCTAGCTGTGTTCGTTGCTCTAGGCTATTTGTTTACAATTCAGCTATTACTAGCAAAGAAAGATATGTCAATATAATTTACTTTTATTTTTATATTAGAAAGATGTCTTATTACACCTTAAAGTGTAACTCAGAGGGTGTGGTTAAAATGTAATTACAATGACACCAGACTTTTCCTTCAGGACATGGTGACATTACTGGAAGTAGCTGTAAAATTTTGTTGTGTGACCTCAAGGGGGAAATATCTTTCATTCCCAAATAGTCCTTGCCATTTTGTTTTACAGGACCAAGTATCCTCTTAAGAGACAGAACATGATGACATATACCAGCTAGTTTTTCATTGTATTGGACATATGCTCTTTTCTTACCTAATTTGGGCATACCTAGTCTTCTCAGTTTTTAAACTTCATGTTTATCTGTATTGTGTTATCATTTTACTTTAGCTCTTTTCCTATGACTATCTTAATTTTCACGAACCCAGATTGTCTCTGTGCTTGTTTGTTCTTGTTTCAGTTATCTATTGCCATGTAACAAACTACCTCCAAACTTAGTGGTTTAAAACACCCATTGATTATTTTCTCTCAAGTGTCTATAGGGTGACTTGGCTCAGCTGTGTGGTCCTTACTAGATCTCTCATTTGGGACATTCAGACAGAGTGGGTGCAGGAATTCTCTGAAGACTTAATTAGGCTACACCATCTAAGATGGTGCTTTGGTGCTTCTCCATATGACTTTCTCCAGTAGAACCAATTGAACTTCTTATATGGTGGATCAGGACTTAAAATAACTCCATGGATTAAAAGCTCTTTAACTGGGGCTTCCCTGGTGGCTCAGTGGTAAAGAATCCACCTATCAGTGCAGGAGACACGGGTTTGATTTCTTATCCAGGAAGATCCCACATGCTTCTTGCTAACATGGGTCAGCAAACTTTCTCTGTAAAGGACCAGATAGTAAATATTTTGTTTTTGCAGACCATGTGGAGCTCGTGTACCACAACTATTGTGCCTGTGCTCTAGAGCCTGGGAATTACAAGTACTGAGCCCACATTCTGCAACCATATAATTAACCATAGTAGTGCTGATTTGATAATAACTCTTCCTATACAGCATAAGTAATGGTTTATGTTATGCTGTTGATTTTCTATAACTATCCTACAGCTAGAATCAAGATTAAGCTTTCCCTCAGCTCCCTAAGAGGTGAGACATACCTGAAAATCTGTCATGAAATTTCAAAAGATAATTAGGATAATAAAAATATTATCTTCAATATTGTTTATTAAAGATAAATCGCATTCTTGATGTGTTCAGATTGGGGAAGTATCAGAAGCATTTTATTAAGTGGCTGCAGAAAAGAAATAACTCACAGATTGCTATACCAAATACCAGAAATTTTACTACATGTTTTGTGAGTTCATTGATAGTTGGCTTGTATCCAAAGTGATTGCTGCTGCTGCTAAGTCGCTTCGGTCATGTCTGACTCTGTGAGATCCCATAGACGGCAGCCCACCAGGCTCCCCCGTCCCTGGGATTCTCCAGGCAAGAACACTGGAGTGGGTTGCCATTTCCTTCTCCAATGCATGAAAGTGAAAAGGGAAAGTGAAGTCACTCAGTCATGTCCGACTCTTAGCGATCCCATAGACTGTAGCCTACCAGGCTCCTCCATCCATGGGATTTTCCAGACAAGAGTACTAGAATGGGTTGCCATTGCCTTCTCCGATCCAAAGTGATTAACAACAGCTAAAATTTTAAATTGGGCTTCTCAGGTGGCCCAGTGATAATCTGCCTACCAATGCAGGAGACACGGATTCAGTCCCTGGGTTGGGAAGTCTCCTAGAGAAGGAAATAGTAACCCACTCCAGTATTCTTGCCTGGAAAATCCCATGGACAGAGGAGCCTACAGTCCATGCGGTCATAAAAGAGTCAGACACAAATTAGCAACTAAACAACAACAACAAAATTTTTAAATTAATCAATTCTTTATGGTTATGACTTTATATAGTCATCTAAAATGGGAGTTAGCAAACTATGACCTGTGGGCCAAATCTGGCCCAACATTTGTTTTTGTATATAGAGTTTTATTGAAACACAGCCATGCATATTTATTTACATTTTGTCTATGGCAGTTTTTGCTACAGTCACAGATTTAAAGAGTTGTGACAGAAGTTGTGACAGAAGCCATAGGCCTGCAAAGCCAGAAACATTCATTATCTGGTCCTTTACAGAGATAGTTTGCTGACCCATAACTAAAATAAAATAAAAAGGTTGAATTTGTATTTTTTAAAAAGATAAGACATAGCACAGTGAACTCTATTTAATACTCTGTAATGGCATATATGTGAAAATAATCTTTTAAAAAAAAGAGTGGATATATGTACATGTATAATTGCTTCACTTTGCTGTACACCTGAAACTAACAAAACATTGTGAATCAACTATACTCCAATAAAAAAAAATTAGAAAAAGAGATAAGACAAATTCTGTACACACTGATGGAGGGCTTATCTTCCTGGACCCTGGGAGTTATGAAATACAAGAAGGAAAGCCTCCTGAAAAAGAGCAGAATACGAAAGAATGAAATTTGTATGAAACTTTCATTCTTAGAACAACAAATCAAATTAATGAGTTTCTAACCCATTGAGTATTTTAAAGATCTAAGGGGAGAAAATATTTACAAGTACTTGTATTTGGATAAACAAAAGTGATTGCTTCATGGTTTCCTTTTAATAAACGTTGATTCTTTTTTTAAAGTGAATTTCACATTTCTCAACATTAGACTATCCTTTTCAGAAGAGTATATTTTTCTGCTTTTCTTATATCTTTATTATTTCTTCTCTTTATCATTCAGAGAGATTCACTTTACCTAGAGATGGACTGGGTTTTGTTTTGTTTTGTTTAATAAGAGGAATCCAAATGGAAAAAGTCAACATTTGGTTTTTCAGTTCTGAAGTAGGCTCTTGAAACTTTCAGCAGAAGGAGTCACTTGGAAAGCTAAAGCTTTAGTTTTGCAATGTGAAAATTTTTTTAAGAGCAGAAAGGGTGATAGAAAATCAACAGGGTCAACCACGAAAGAGGCTGGGTATAGACTTTATGTTTCAATAATAAATTGAAAAGTCGAAGAAGGATATTCAGTGCTCAGATTAAATATGGCTCATCCTGGCTGCCAGCTGGGGAGGATATTGGTTGAGGCATCATGATGGAGGAGGTAAGAACGACTTGAAGTGAGGAGATAGGCTCTAGAGGGACTACAGGGAGAGGGGCAAAGTCATCTCTTGGAAGCAGCTATCTTGTGGCTATGCTAATATCCAGACCAACCACCCCTGAAGTGTGGCATGTGCTGGGAGGCCAATTAGCATCTCATTGCCTGGTGAGGGCACACATGTCTCCATGAACTGTCTCGCAGAAGTAGCCCTCTTTCATGCCCTAGGGCCCTTCTTAGTCCATCCAAACTCCCTTTCCTTGTGTGGCCAACCTTCTTTAAATGCTCCAGGACACTCCTAAGCCTCTCAAACTTTAGTATTTAGAAGAGGCGTTTAGAGGAGCAGCTCTCTGACAACCTTGCACATCTCCATGTAAACCATATGGGCAAGAACTGACTGCAGTCTAGCATTAGTCTGGGCAAAGTGCCTTGTGATTTCTCCTGGAGCAAGAAAGGATGAGCAGCCAGCTGAGGAGATGGTCTAGGAAGACCTCCTCTCTGTCTTACAGGAAATAACCACATGGTTATTTCTCATCCACCTCCCTAGTTTCAGTTGAGTATCAGTTCAGTCGCTCAGTCATGTCCGAATCTTTGTGACCCCATGAACTGCAGCACACCAGGCCTCTCTGTCCATCATCAACTCCCGGAGTCTACCCAAACCCATGTTCATCGAGTCGGTGATGCCATCCAACCATCTCATCCTCTGTCATCCCCTTCTCCTCCCGCCCCCAATCCTACCCAGCATTAGGGTCTTTTCCAATGAGTCAACCCTTCGCATGAGTGGCCAAAGTATTGGAGTTTCAGCTTCAACATCAGACCTTCCAATGAACACCCAGGATTGATCTCTTTTAGGATGGATTGATTGGATCTCCTTGCAGTCCAAGAAACTCTCAAGAGTCTTCTCCAACACCACAGTTCAAAAGCATCAATTCTTCAGCGCTCAGCTTTCTTCACCATCCAACTCTCACATCCATACATGACCACTGGAAAAACCATAGCCTTGACTAGACGGACTTTTGTTGGCAAAGTAATGTCTCTGCTTTTAAACATGCTATCTAGGTTGGCCATAACCTTCCTTCCAAGGAGTAAGCGTCTTTTAATTTCATGGCTGCAGTCACCATCAGCAGTGATTCTGGAGCCCAAAAAAGTAAAGTCTGACACTGTTTCCACTGTTTCCCCATCTATTTCCCATGGAGTGATGGGACCAGATGCCATGATCTTAGTTTTCTGAACGTTGAGCTTTAAGCCAACTTTTTCACTCTCCTCTTTCACCTTCATCAAGAGGCTCTTTAGTTCTTCTTCACTCTCTGCCATAAGGGTGGTGTCATCCGCATATCTGAGGTTATTGATATTTCTCCCGGCAATCTTGATTCCAGCTTGTGTTTCTTCCAGCCCAGCGTTTCTCATGATGTACTCTGCATATAAGTTAAATAAGCAGGGTGACAATATACAGCCTTGACGGACTCCTTTTCCTATTTGGAACCAGTCTGTTGTTCCATGTCCAGTTCTAACTGTTGCTTCCTGACCTGCATACAGGTTTCTCAAGAGACAGGTCAGATGGTCTGGGATTCCCATCTCTTTCAGAATTTTCCACAGTTTATTGTGATCCACACAGTCAAAGGCTTTGGCATAGTCAATAAAGCAGAAATAGATGTTTTTCTGGAACTCTCTTGCTTTTTCGATGATCCAGCGGATATTGGCAATTTGATCTCTGGTTCCTCTGACTTTTCTAAAACCAGCTTGAACATCTGGAAGTTCACGGTTCAGGTATTGCTGAAGCCTGGCTTGGAGAATTTTGAGTATTACTTTACTAGCATGTGAGATGAGTGCAATTGTGCGGTAGTTTGAGCATTCTTTGGCATTGCCTTTCTTTGGGATTGGAACGAAGACTGACCTCTTCCAGTCCTGTGGCCACTGCTGAGTTTTCCAAATTTGCTGGCATATCGAGTGCAGCACTTTCACAGCATCACCTTTGAGGATTTGAAATAGCTCAACTGGAATTCCATCACCTCCACTAGCTTTGTTCGTAGTGATGCTTTCTAAGGCCCACTTGACTTCACATTCCAAGATGTCTGGCTCTAGGTGAGTGATCACACCATCGTGATTATCTGTGTCGTGAAGATCTTTTTTGTACAGTTCTTCTGTGTATTCTTGCCACCTCTTCTTAATATCTTCTGCTTCTGTTAGGTCCATACCATTTCTGTCCTTTATCGAGCCTATCTTTGCATGAAATATTCCCTTGGTATCTCTAATTTTCTTGAAGAGGTCTCTAGTCTTTCCCAATCTGTTGTTTTCCTCTATTTCTTTGCACTGATCACTGAGGAAGGCTTTCTTATCTCTCCTTGCTATTCTTTGGAACTCTGCATTCAGATGAGAATATCTTTCCTTTTCTCCTTTGCTTTTCACTTCTCTTCTCTTCCCAGCTATCTGTAAGGCCTCCTCAGACAGCCATTTTGCTTTTTTGCATTTCTTTTCCATGGGGATTTTCTTGATCCCTGTCTCCTGTACAATGTCACGAACCTCTGTCCATAGTTCATCAGGCATTCTGTCTATCAGGTCTAGTCCCTTAAATCTATTTGTCACTTCCACTGTATACTCATAAGGGATTTGATCTAGGTCATACCTGAATGGTCTAGTGGTTTTCCCTACTTTCTTCATTTTAAGTCTGAATTTGGCAATAAGCAATTAGCAAGTGTCTAATAAACATTACTTATTATATTAACGAAAATTGTGTTTCTGAAATCTTAAGGTGCAAGGGAATCACCTGCCCACCTCCACCACCCCAGTTTCTGATTTAATAGATCTTGAATGGAGTTCCAGACTTTGCACTTCTAACACGTTCTCTGGTGATACTGATACTGCTGTTCTAATGGCTACACTTTGAGAACTACTGGGTTAGGATGTAATTTTCAGAAAAAAAAAAATTATAGAAGCCTGTTAGCAAAGTGGCTTAAAAAAATGGAAGTTAATTTCTAGGAGTTGGGTGTCCAGGACTGGTATCATGCTCCTTAAAGCCAGACCTTTTCTACCTTGTGGCCTTGTCATCCAGAGACTGTCGCAGATGGCTCACCACCATGATTGAATTCCAGCCATAGGAGGGAGAAATGGGAGGAAGAGAAAGAGAATAATATCTATCTTGAGGGAGACAACCAAGAGCTTGTGCACATTTAATCACACCAGAACTTAAATAAAATGGACACATCTAGCTCCAAGGGAAGTGGAAGAAATTAGAATTTATTCTGTAGCCACCAGATTAGCTAAAAACCCCCAGGGTTCAGAGAAATAAGGGTGAACAGATACTGACTGGCACCTAGGATCTCAGTCACAGTTACAGACTGCTTTCTACAATTAAACAAGGATAAAAGAATTTTCTGTGTGTAGGAGAGTGTAACTGAGAAGGCAATGGCACCCCACTCCAGTACTTTTGCCTGGAAAATCCCATGGACGGAGGAGCCTGGTAGGCTGTAGTCCATAGGATCGCTATGAGTTGGATACGACTGAGTGAATTCACTTTCACTTTCCAGTTTCATGCATTGGAGGAGGAATCCACTCCAGTGTTCTTGCCTGGAGAATCCCAGGGACAGGGAAGCCTGGTGAGCTGCTGTCTATGGGGTCGCACGGAGTCGGACATGACCGAAGCGACTTAGCAGCAGCAGCAGCAGGAGAGTATAAATATCCAACTTCATTACCACCACCACCTCATATAAGCATAACTTATTTCACTTTTTATCTTTTCTCCATTCAAAGGAGTCATTTGATTCACCCTTGGAGGAAAGATTATCTTTCTCTTAGAAAAATTAAAATGTTCCTCTTCCTTTTTTAGTAATTTGGATCAAGTTTCTTCCAGATGAGCCTTCAATAGATACTATGAGGAATTACAGAAAATAGAGCTTCTGGTAGGGAAAATCAAAGGGAATTTGGAGCAAGAGGCCAGGGGGCCTTGCTAGCAGGAATGGCAGGAAGAGGTTAGAACTCTGACATGTAAGTAAGAAAAGTATTTCAAGAGGGTGCTTCCATGCAGAGGATATTGCATGATACAGAGGAGAGAGCGGCTGTGAAGGGCATCACTGAGGTTTGCCGTGGTGATTTAGTCACTAAGTCATGTCTGACTCTTTTGACTCCATGGACTGAATGTAGCCCACCAGGCTCCTCTGTCCATGGGATTTCCCAGGCAAGAACGTTGGAGTGGGTTGCCATTTCCTTCTCCAGGGGATCTTCCCAACCCAGGTCTCCTCCTGCATTGCAGGCAGATTCTTTACTGACTGAGCCACTAGAGAAGCCTACAAGGTGTACAGGGACTGTGTTAAATCATAGCCCTCACCAGCCCACCTCTTAGTCTTCATCCAAGAACTTCATTGTCTCCATAGATCCTGGGTAGTTGATGGTACACAGGCCTTACTATCTGATTACCCATTTGTGCTAGTTTCTGGACTCGGTTTTAATCTTTCATCTGCTACCACTCCATACACCAAGTGAAGGCTTGCCACAGTGCTCCTTTAAAAATTATGCTGCAAGTCTGAAGGAGATTCCTAGATGCTTGAGCAATGGTGGAGAACAGTCACCATTCTGTACTCAGGGACTGAAGTGTACTAATTTGAATCTCTGAGATAGAATAGTGGACACCCACATTACATGTCAAAAGCAAAGCAAACAAACAAACATAAAAGAAAAGATTAACTGATTTTTGTATATAACAATGGACTAGACTGTGTGGACTGTGTTAGTTGCTCAGTCATGTCGGACTCTTTGTGACCCCGTGGACTATAGCCCACCAGGCTTCTCTGTCCTTGGAATTCTCCAGGCAAGAATACTGGAGTGGATTGTCATTCCCTTCTCCAGAGGAACTTCCCAACCCAGGGATCAAGTCCCGGTCTCCTGCCTCGCAGGCAGATTCTTTACCATTTGAGCTACAGGGAAGTCTTATATAACAATGAATAACTTCAAAATATGAATAAAGTTCAGAGATTTCAGCAATCCTTTCCAAATCTAAGATTTGATGATTCTATGATATATTGAGTTAGTTTATGACAATGTCACAAATAAATAGAAAAGATTACCTAGTAAATATTTATCACACTATTCCCAAGGTGTCCATCTAATCAAAAGTTTTTGCTTAGAAAGATTCATTAGGACAAGAAAAAAAAGATCTATGAATTCTCCAAAGGCAATTTTTATGGTCAGGTAATTCTATTACAATCAGATACACCTAAGTGTTAAGATACAGAAAAGAAAGGACTGGAGAGGAGAGAGGTCATGATGATCTGGGTATCTCACAATGTATTGGATTCTGAACAGCAACCTGCTGACTACACTCCATATGTAGAAGGTGAGGGAACAAAGTCTAAGGAAGGAAGCTCTTGATATCACCATCATTCAAACCCACCTAATTCTAGGTTTCATGTATTTTGCACAATATCAAACAGCCTATATAGAAAGGTATACCAAAAATACCAGAGGATCCTTGCTTTGGAAATGTTCTTTAGGGCTCAAGTCATAAAATATAGCTGGTTCTAAGAAATTTGTGATAGAGAACAAGGCTTATTTGTTCAACAAGCCCTCATTATTAAAGATTTTCTGCCCACTCATGGCTTAACATCCATTCCTAATGAATCCATACTAATGAATATAGCATTCCTGATGAACATAGGCTAATGGTTAAGAAACAGATCCTAAAGCTAGGCTATCTATGTCTTAACTTCAGTTTTGCCATAATGATCTGGTGCAAGTTGCTTAACCTCTTTGTTCCTCAGCCCCTTTGTCAATAATATTGGCAATGACTATAAAACCTACCTGATAAAGTTTTGTGAGGATTTACTAAGTTAGCAATAAATGATATTATGGGAATAATTGGGAAAATTTGAATATGGACTGTGTATTAGAAAATATTAGCTTATCTATGTTAAATTTCTTAAGAATGAGAATGATGTGGCAGCTATATAGGAGAATTCCTTGTTCTAATACTAAATGCTGAAGTATTTAAGGGTGAAGCATTATGATTCCATGATGTCTACAATCACTCTTTAATGGTTTGGCAAAATATATATGTATGTGTATATATGTGTATATATATATATATATATGTGTGTATATGTGTATATATATATGTGTGTGTGTATATATATATGTGTGTATATATATCCTGGTGAAGGACAAGGAAGCCTGGCATGCTGCAATCCATGGGGTCGCAAATACTCAAACAACACTGAGTGACTGAACAACAACAAAGAGATACATATATATATATATATGTATATATATATATATATACACACACACACAGAGACATACACATACATATGAAGATAGTCACACAGAAATAGAGATAAATGTGGCAAAATGTTAACCATTGGTGAATCTAGGTGCTCATGTACTAGTCACCCAACCTTTCTGAAGGCTTGATTTTTTTCATAATAAAAAGTTAGGAGATGATGGGTTGACGTATGTATAAGAGTTTTCTACCTACTCCCACCCCTACCCTACCTAAAACCAAATCAAATAGGTATGGGGTTGCCAGATATAACACAGGACATTCAATTAAACTTAAAATTTCAAATAATAAATCATTCATTTAGTACAAATATGTCCCAAATAGTTCACAAAGGCCAAATATTCCATGGCACATACTTATACTAGTGAGTTATTCATTATTTATCTGAAATTCAAATTTAACTAGGCATCCTACTATTTATTCATAAAATCTGGAAGGTCTAATAAAAGCTGTTAATCTTGATATACATGGCTGACCCTGCCCACAAACATGTCAAAATCTTAGTCAAGTTAATTTATCCATGAGAAAATATCTATAGTTTTTCTGAGTTTTAAACCATAGTAGAAATAAACTTTTGTCCTTGAGCTGAATTGTCCTCCCTCCGGTCTCACCTTTTCCCATCCTGAATTTTTTCTTCATAATTAGAACACATCTGAAAGGTTGCATTTTTATTTGTGATAAAATCCATAGATACAATATACATACAGGTCACATAAAAATACATGACAGTGATAATTAAACCTAATATACAGTGACAGGTAGTGTGATTAAAGAACTGCACATTTATTGTATACAGTGTCACTAATGTTAGTGAATCTAATCTCTTCTAAGAAGCAGCTCTTGAACAGAATATGTTTTAGCAGTTAGTGGAAACATATTAAAATTACTAGCTATAGGACTACAACCTCAAAATACTCAATCACACACTATCTCATGCATTGGTTTACCACTTGATGAATGGCCCTGATTGATGACCTTTCAATAACATACTAGGGAAAAGCAATAAGAAGCCCATTACTTGCAGAAGCAATTTCAGAAAACCACTTTGGAACAGTAGCACCATTCCATATTATAAAATGCACATTTGTTATATTGCACCTTCCTGAGTTGAAGTTTGAAAACGGTAGCCACACAGAATCCCAGAATGGGTGAACTCATCCCAGTCTGGACCTTCACTGGTGGCTGTAGTAATCTTGACCATCATAGCTGTCATAGCCACGCCCTTTATAGTAGCTATACTCATCCTCATAGGCTCGATAATTGTCCCCACGAGGATCTCCATTCTCACTTTCATAGATTTCATACCCATTGTCATACTCATTGGTGCCTGTTTGTTCATACTCCCCAGGGGTGGTGGTTTTCCCAAACAGTGGTGGGGTGGTCCCATAGACCTCCTGGGGTGGGGTTGTAGATTTAAACCCATCATTTGGAGAAGTAGTGGTCTCTGCAGCCACTGTGGTTCCTTCTGTATTGGCTTCAGTGACACTTTCTTCTTCGCCTTCTTCCTCTCCATTATCCCCACCACTGCTGCCATGGCCATTGTCTACCTCTGTACTGTTGCTGCTGGTGCCATTTATGCCTTGCTCATTATCATCTACTTCTGCCTCATTTTCTTCCTCTTCTTCTTCCTCCTCTTCTTCATCACTCTCATCCTCTTTTGTAGCCTTCTTTCCTGTAGCCCCAACCTATAAGGAAAAGTTTGAAAGAATTCAAATCTAGGCGTGAAAAACATAAAACTTAAGGCTGTTGTTTCATCCAACACAAGCTTTCTGTGCTGACATTATTGTACTACATGTAATTTTGAATTGAAACTAGTTTAGCTTACAAAAGAACTGGTGGAGGTTTTAAATTCAGAATTAGTACCTCTGTCATTGGATGCCAGTGGAGAAAAAGCCACTTGATAAAAAAGTCTTTTCTGTGAAAGATGCTTTCTATAACTTTGCTACCTGCTTTCTCTGCCTTGGAAACCTCTTCCCAGAAATGCAATGGTATCTCTCAACACTTTCTATCCATTGCTAAGATGCTTGGCCTTAGTCTTCTATGATAATGTTGAAAAGTCAGTGTCAGAACATGGGAAGAGATCTTGCCTGGGAAAAGATCTCTCCTTATCTGTTTGTAAACAGGGATATTGTACCTGCTCTTACTTTTTCATCAAGTTAATGAAGATAATATAAAATACTGTATGTATAATGTCAGGATAACCTTAGACTTCAGTAAAGAAAGGAAAGCAGATTGAACATTTTGGAGGAATTGTTACCTTCTTGGGAAGCCGGATGGCAGCTAGACCTATGCTTCCAGTTCCAGGCGTAATCTCCTCTCCATAGCCAAGTGTGGTAGTGGAAAGGGTGGTGTTCTCAGCCTCTGATTCTTCGTCTTCATTTTCATCAGAATCTTCATTCCCTCCATTGTTTCCTTCTTCATTTGAAGTCTCCTGTTGAAAATGTCCAGAGCAAGAAAAAAGTATTTTGGCTGAAAGATAACTCAAGATTTGTTGGAGTCATGAACCATTATTGGGAAAATAACAATGGTTGATGGTTTCCCTCAGCCATCTTGTCGCCCAGTGTTGACAACTCTGCTTCCTCTTATGCCAGTTGCAGTTCTCACTTCTTGGAATTCAAAGTATTTTCACCCTGTTTACCTCACTATGGTGTGTTTTAGATATTTCTGTATTCTATTTAATCAATTCAAAAATATTTATGTAATAATTTCAGCACATCTGACTATATGGTATCATACCATATATAGCTTAGGCTCTTGAAGTCTTATTAATAACTACTCTGACATGATAGTACATTAATTATTGTATTTGCTGAAAAATAAGCTGAGAAATTTAGACTTATTTTCTTATTCCCTAGAGCAGCCTTGTAAGGTAAGATTATTACTTACACTCTTTAGAAAAGGAAACTGAGCTCAGATAAATTAAATAATTAACTAAAGTCTTATGGTGAGTGATGAAACTGTATCTTTCTAACTAAAAGATAAATTGAGCCTTTTTGTTGTACCATGATGATTTTTGATGAGGAGGAGGATTTATGTGAATTGCCTACACTACACCTAGGATGTTTTTATTTTAAGGAATTTTTTTTTTATAGAACCCCCTCTCTTCAAACAAGTTAATTGCATGTCTTATGCACTATAAAAACAAGACATGAATGTATTTCATTTACTTTCAAGAGTATTTAAAGAAAAAGAGATATATTAAATTCAAAATCCATCTGCTAACATATAAGCCAGTTCTGAGCTATGTGCAGTATTCAAGAGATTCCATGATTTTTCTGTGAAATAAAGAAACTGAACACTCCAATAAATTCTTACTGATATATTATGTTATTGTAGGAAGATGTTTTCTATAAATTACTACTCCTCTATGAATATTTTTATCATCTTCAATACTTTACTATTTTGTCTTTACTCTATGTTGGTAGGCAATAAACTGTTGACTGAGTTAATCTCCCAAAGTAATTCATAGCTAGTATTGAAAGTCAGGAATTCATACACAGAATTTATTTAGTTTAAATGAGCACTAGAAAAGTGAATTTATTTCAATGCATTTTTAAAGAGATTATATGTTAGGATAACTTTAAGTAGGCATCTTATATTTTAAGACTTCAAAACAAACACACAAAAGCCACATTTAGCTTTTCTTATTACTAAAACAAACTATGTCTGTTTCATCAGATTTGTAAATTTTACTGTTTCAATGAACGCTTGGAGAGTTCACTACTAGAGTCCACCTCAAAACAGTCTCCAAGCTAACTTTGTCAAATATTCCACAAACGTCATACTGTTTATTTACTTTTTCATGTTTATATGCCTTAGTCCAACAGACTAAACCTTTTAGGGGAGAAAGAGGAAAGCTCTTTCGGGTAGGAAAATATACAGATCATGTCCTTCACTCTTGTTTCACAAGTGAAAAAACTGAGGTCCAGTGGGGCAAATGACTAGTATGAGGTCAAAGACATGGCAGTTCATTAGCAGCAGGGTCGTGACCACAGACCCAGACTCCAAATTCGTAGGATTCCCTATTTTCTCCTACAACACCCTTTCTTTTTCTGGTACTTTATTTAAGGTTCTCCTGTTGCAATGACTTAAAAAGGAACCTAGGTCAAACTTTTGATGGATGTATGTGTGTTAGTCACTCTGCTATGTTCAGCTCTTTGCAACCATGGACTATAGCCTGCCAGGCTCCTTTGTCCATGGAATTCTCCAGGCAAGAATATTAGAGCAGATAGCCATTCCTTTCTCCAGGGGATCTTCCTGACCCAGGGATCAAACCCAGGTCTCCTGCATTGCAGGTGAATTCTTTACCATCGGAGCCACCAGGGAAGCCCTAGGCCTCAAATATCTTTTTGAATAGAGAAATTAGCAGTCACTTGTACTTGAGTGTATTATTAACCCACTAGAATGACTAAAATGACCGAAAGAAACGTGTTGATGAGAATGTAGAGCTGAGGGAATGCTCCTATAGGGATAGTGGGAGTTTACATTAGTATCTTGGCTGTGGGAAGCTGTTGGTGGCATCTCCTCAGGATGAATATATGCAGACCTTTCAACATAGACATTTCATGTCTAAGTAAAGTGGCCTCCAGAAATGAATGCATGTGTTCACCAGAAGGAGTACTAGAACATTCACAGCAGCACTCTTTGGTCACAGGCCAAATCTGAAAACTCCTTAACTGCCCATCAACAGAAGGTTAGCACATTGTGATACACAGACGTGATGAAATACTGATATTGAGAACAAATGATTTACAACTACAGAACCATATGGGTCAGTCTCTGAAGCTGAGAGTGAAAGGGGCTACAAGTAAAAGAGTATATGCTGCATGATTCCATATATATATATGTGTGTGTATGAATGAAACACAGAAAGAGCCAAAAGCAATCTTTCTGATAGGAGTCATCATAGCATTTGCCCTTAGTGGGGGTTGGTTAATGAATGGAATGGAGCACAAAACATGTGCTGCTTTTTCTATAGGTTCTGGGTAATACTTCGTGTTCGATTTCTGAAATTTCAGTCATCTACAAACTTATGATAATTGTGTTATGTATATTGAAAGTGAAAGTTGCTCAGTTGTGTCTGACTCTTTGCGACCCCATGGACTGTATAGTCCATGGAATTCTCCAGGCCAGAATACTGGAGTGGGTAGCCTTTCCCTTCTCCAGGGGATCCTCTCAACCCAGGGATCAAACCCAAGTCTCCCACATTGCAGGCCGATTTTTTACCAGCTGA
The DNA here is from genome assembly GCF_054371585.1 of Giraffa tippelskirchi. Taxonomy (NCBI): domain Eukaryota; kingdom Metazoa; phylum Chordata; class Mammalia; order Artiodactyla; family Giraffidae; genus Giraffa; species Giraffa tippelskirchi. The sequence continues at coordinate 73,944,156 of NC_137275.1, read as the reverse complement.
GCCACAATGGAAGCCAATGTGTCAATAAAACTTTAAAATGTGAGACTGGATAATTTAGGAGAGGGGAAAAAAACCGTATGATCATGAAGTAGAAAATATGCCTAAGCACCTGATCCTGGGAATACAATTCCTGGGGACTCTGTATTTAACCTAAATTGCCAATGAAATTTTAGAGAAGAGATGGGGAAAAAAGAAGTTCTAAATTCTCTTCAGGATGGAAGACTACAAGTTTTATTCACACAGTTTTCCATTATCACTTTGAATGAATGGTCTTTGGAGCATTTATTCCTCTGAAGTTCTAAAACCAAACCACCAAATACTGACTGGGCACTAAATATATATAAGAAACTGAGCTGGGCAGTGTGAAGAGTTGCAAAAGAGATTACAGCACTGTTCATCCTCAAAGCAGGGGTTGTAACCTGTGGTCTCAAGTGTCCTGGGTCACGGGGAGTTTGCAGATAAGTTCTGAGAGGACTAGAAATGTTCACAGACTGTTGGGAAAATATTGAATAGGTGAGATTTCATCAGAGTCCTGAAGGACTCTTAATCTTCCTCCATCCCCAACCACCATTACAACAAATGAAGAACCGTTGCCAAAAGGTATGCAATCCAATTGGGAAATCTAGCTGGTAAGGCAATTTTACAGTCACTGTACAGCAAACAGCTGTAGTTAAATGGATTACCCTAGCTTAGTTCTTGTGTAAGATTAGTATGTGGAACTCCAGGCAAAATTTTGTGGGATTTAATAGGTGGCATTTTTCCTGGTACTGGCTTGACATTCTTGTAAGGTCTTCCTTTAAAAGCTATTGGGTTAAATTATGGTACTGAAAATGTTATTTTATGGTTTAAAAAATTAATTATTTTTCACTTTTAAAGTTCCCACACCACTTTGTTTTCAAGATAGCAGACATTTATCCATGATCCATTTTGGACTGTCACTGTCCCTTCATAAATAGCACCTAAGAATACCTGAATTTAGAAGGTTCTCAAACCAGTGGATACCTATAATTGACTATCCAGGAAAATGTACCTAAATAGTAGTTTACATGGGCAAGGATATCAGCTGTAAACATGTTAGTACAATTTCTAGGTTATGTAGATGAATTTTAGCCATGAACTACACTAATTTGTAGTACTGTATAGGAAGATATTTCTACATCTTGAGTATTTGCATTTCTCCAAGGACATGAATTTTATTATTAGACAAAAAGACATATGAAATTCCAATTAAAAAGAACAACCCTACTGTGTGAGTCAAGAAGGGCAGATGAGGCACTTCCCTGGTGGTCAAGTGGTTAAGAATCTTCCTGCCAATTCAGGGGACACAGGTTCGATCCCTGGTATGGGAGGATTCCACATGCCACAGGGCAGCTAAGCCCATGGGCCACAACTACTGAGCCTGCTTGCTGCAACAAGAGAAGCCACCACAATGAGAAACCTGAGCACTGCAACTGGAGTAGCCCCATTTACAACTAGAGAAAGCCTGCACACAGCAACAAAGATCCAGCACAACCATAAATAAATAAACATTTAAAAAAAAAGGAAGGCAGATGAATCACAGTAACACTGTAGAGAATCTAAGACTAACTTTCTTATACTACCCACTCATCAAATTGAATTTTTAAAGTTCAGTCCTTATAAATTTAATGCAATACTTGTTTTATGTATTGCACTAAGTTTAGGATTATTATGTATTTATCTTTTACCATCACACTCTGTCCATCTATAAATGTAAATAATGCTTCCTTCCTTTTTTTCAGAATCAACATTTCTTCCACTTAAAATGAAGATACTTTTGTATTCATGTACCACTTACAGGTAACTTTAACCCCAAACTGTAATAGTGTTTTAAACAGGTCATTTTAGTTAATTCTAATTTAAATAATACCCCCCTTCTCCAAAATAGAAGACTGGGGGCAGTTGGTAAGCTGGCAATGGCTATTTGCTGAGTCTAGGCTACAGGAAACTAGTTTCCTATTTATTTATTTATTTTATGCTGCCTGGTTTGTTATGAAAAAAAAAAGTGCAGAAATTCCTTACCTCTTCTTCCTCCTCCTCTTCTGAGCTATCACCATTTCCATTTTCTTCAGATGAGTCACTGCTGCTCTAAAAAATATGTATACATGAATTCATACACATATGAATATACGTACATATATATTTATTTACTTAGACCAGTTCTCGACTACTGTGAGAAAGGTATGTGGAGACTAGACATATACAAACGAGGTTAGAGAAAAAGGTTATTTTACAGTGATCAAGATACACTTTGAAATACTCCATTTTTAACTTCAAAAGCATTGACAATATGTTGAAACATTTTATATGTAAAAACTAGAGCAATTAATGGCAGAATGACTTAGCTCTGAGAGAATGAGAGGATTATCTGGTCCAATTTTTTTATTTTACAGAGAAGGAATCTGAAGCTCACAATGGCTGAATTCTCCAACCAGTTCAAGACAAATCTTAAGCTAAAACATAGATATCATTGTTTCATTTTCTTTATAAAATATGAATGAAATGATAATTCGACTTATTACAAAATATAAGTTGTTGTGTGCTAAGTTGCTTCAGTTGTGTCCGTCTCTGTGAGACCCTATGGACTGTAGCCCACCAGGTTCCTCTGTCCACGGGATTCTCCAGACAAGAATACTGGAGTGGGTAGCCACGTCCTCCTCCGGGAGCTCTTCCCAACCTAGGTATCTAGCCTGTGTCTCCTTTTCTCTTGCACTGCAGGCAGGTTCTTGATCAGTAGCACCACCTGGATAATTTTCTTAAATGATGAGCTCTCCTGGTGAATTTAAATTAGACTTTGACTTGAAATTAAATTTCAAGTCAAAATTTCAAAATTAAAATTAATAATTTTAGTACATTTTAATCTAATTAAAGCCATTCCTAAATTGAAGTGTATGTGTGTCTACAAAACTTTATGAGAGAAAAATTCATACAAGAGATATAAGTTATATAAGAAGAGAAATTAATTTATCTATTTAGGAAATTTATGAGTACCATTTCTCTAAAAAGCACCATATTGAATGAGAATAATTTAAACCAAGGAGTCTATATAAAAATAAAAGTTAATGAGATTTGCTATGTTTTTTAAAATATTTATTTATGTATTTATGTATTCATAAATAAATATTTATGTATATTTACAGTTCTTAGTTGTGGCATGCAGGGCCTAGTTCCCTGACCAGGGATTGAACCCAGGCTTCCTGCATTGGGAGTCCAGAGTATTAGCCACTGGGCCACCAGAGAAGTCCCAACTTTGCTACTTTTTAAAAGGAAATGCTAATACCAATTGAATTTTCCTTTGTTTTCCGCAACCACTATTTACCCTTGGTATAATTAAAAACCCAACATAAGATTCTATCATTTTCTGCCCTGCAAATTTATCTTTGATTCTGGTGACTTGTGAAGTACTGTGGGTCTTAGAAAACATAGCTATAAAAGAACCTTAGGGTGAGAGATCAGTTGAGGGAATATTTATGTCCCAGTACTGCTCAGGTCTCTGCCTGTTGGGCTCGTTCTTCAGGTGGCCACTCCATACACCCAAGGAAAGGAATGCTTGTCCCCTTGAGCCAAGAATAACCTTGGGTGGAAAAGAGAACAATTAGACTGACTCTTCCACTGCCATGACCTTAATGGCTGTCCCTTCCCTAGCCCAGAGGTGAAAAAAGCATAAGGTTCTATTGAAACTATTTCTGTTTGTTAGTTAAATTATTTATAGAAAGGACAGCTTGTTTGTGTAGCATATTTTTTCTCAGCAGGAGTGGTTTTTTTTAACATAAATAAGATTTATTCTATTTTCATACAACAGCAGGATAAAAATTCTATTCAAGTTCCCATAGACTATAAACCAGGAAACTCTGGAACTTATCCAGGGACATAAAACAAGGTAGAAAAATTTCATGGTCTAAAGGTGTTGAAATCATACTCATTGGGAGTGTTTTAATCATTTTACAAGCTTCCTCACCCCATTCTACTTCAACCACATCACTCTTCAATTAGTATCTACGTAAGGACAATTTTAAAACGGCTTGAAATGCCTTGAAGCCTCAGCATTTTTTGTATTTTCCTTTCTTTCAGTTAGGCCTTATTACCAAGTTGTTACTAAGTCCTACAGCTCCTTCTCAAAGTCTTTCATATACTCCTTCCAACCTCTATCCTTACTGGATTTATTCAATTCCAGAAAACACATTCCAGGTGTTGTACTGATAATCAGAATCATAACAATAGAAGAAGTTGGTAATATGGGCAGTTTTTCCACGTCAAGTACTGTGATAACTGAGATGAGTCTGATTAAAGAAATATAAGATAAATTCCTTGCTAAGAGTTCACACACTAATCAAATGTTTTAATGATAAAAAAAAAGTTTCCTCAATTAAAAATGTTTAGGGTATTAACCTTATTTATACTTCCATTTCTATAGCCAAGCAGATAAACTGCAATAGGCTGACAGCCTGGCAATCAATATATTTCATGCATATTGGTATTTTGGAAATGATTATATATAAACAAAGATTCCATCTGAATATAACATGAATTTCAAAGCCAACGAAGCTTAATGATTTTGGGGGTGATAATCTGGGTACTAAATACTTAATAGACTTAAGAAAATGAATAATTAAGAGCTATGGAAGCATATAAATAGACATGCAAGGAGAAACATCTTGGAAATCAAACTTTGTAAAGTAGAACAGTAGATCATCAAAACTAGCTCAGACTGTTAGATTTCGAGATATATTTTATTGGATTCTATTTTATTTATTTAATTTAGTTTTTCTTTTTAAAAAATTTTTGTTAGCATATAGTTGATTTACAATGTTGTGTTATGAATTCTTTTTTAAAACAACCCTCTTATTTACAAATTCTACATTGCTTGAGATAGACCTATCTGCATACAATCTGTAGTAATTTTGAATATTAAAGATCTGCTTAAAAATCTATGAAGTTTGGGTCTATCAATAAGGAAAAATATAACCTTTCCTAGTATCTTTTCATTGTGGACATTTGAATTGGACCACATGTATATATCTGTAAAATTTTCTAGATAGGAATATCTCTAAGAAACTCCAATACTTTGGCCACCTCATGTGAAGAGTTGACTCATTGGAAAAGACCCTAATGCTGGGAAGGATTGGGGGCAGGAGGAGAAGGGGACAACAGAGGATGAGATGGTTGGATGGCATCACCGACTCGATGGACATGGGTTTGGGTAAACTCCGAGAGTTGGTGATGGACAGGGAGGCCTGGCGTGCTGCAATTCATGGGGTCGCAAAGAGTCAGACACGACTGAGCGACTGAACTGAACTGATATGATATTTTAGAAAAGTTGAGGAAGTAGTCCAAAATTTGAATGTATTATCATTTCTGTTTAGTTTAAGAAAGACAACGAAATTTCAAATGAGCACTGTTATTTATGGGCAAACCAAAGAATGGAAGGCAATTCTGAAAACCCACAATGCTTGTATCAACTGTGCTCATATTTCTGCGGCTACACACATTCCCCATAATTATTATGGTGCTAGAAATACTTTAAAATGATCATTTCCTATCATTGTATGAGTTAGAAATGGGTTAGCTCAACATATGGCAGGATGTTATGCCAAGCCACTGTGCTGAGGCATAGTTTTCGGCATCCTCACTGCTTTTAGTGTCTCAGAAGTCCTGGGTCAGATGGTGCATAATTGGTGCCCTGAACCCAAACTGTGTAGTAATAAAAATAGCGCAATGCTGGTTCGTTGTCTATTTAAAATCAGCACCACACCCTCTAGTTTTCAGAACCCTCTTCACAGGTAGTAACCCAGTATAAACAGAAACTCTTATTTTTAGTGGTTAGTTATTTTTTGTTTGTTTACAAATTTTAAGGATGTTTTGTTTTTCTCACAAGTTTTTTAGTTCGTTTCATGAATTTCTCTCTTTCCTTTGCGTTCTTGAGCCATTCTTATTCTAGTGAATTACACATGTCAAAGGTTAAGAAAATCTTCAGCAAACCATAGATTATCAGGAATTTTGTAATGGTCTGTTGTTTATGAATTCATTTCCCTCTAAATTAAAGGACTCTATGTTATTGGATGTAAAACAGCTATATGACAGTATTGAATCTACTATAATATGTCAGTTAGTGGCTGCATCACTGACTGAAATGTCAACAACTGATAAAATTGTCCACTTTGTCAGTGAATTAGTCAAAACACCTGAACTCAATCTTCCGTGGTGTTTGCTTTCATTATATCATTCTAGACTGGGCCCAAATGAGTTTATTCTGTGTGTGTGTATAGCTCTGCTTTATAAAGAAAACTTGGGAATAAACTTTGTTATATTAAAAACAGACTGCTTTAGCAAGAGGTCTTTCTGGCTGAATTTCAGTGAGAGTTGAATTTAGGTGTTTTGTAGTTAAATTCAATCCCCTTTCAATTATAAGGAGTGAGAAAAAATTAATTTTTATACTTACTTGAACTGCAAATTGTTTTAGAGCAGGATAAAAGTAGGCATGCTTATAAAGATATCGGGGCCTGTACTTAAATACCTGCATGAACACAATAAATGATATATTCATGTTTCATGTACAATAAATCTAGAGTAAATGTAGTCAAACCAAGGAATTATGCTAAAATGAATTACCCCATTTTCTTCAGAATCCTCTAATTTGGCTCTTCGATGCAAATTTTTCATCTGTTTAAAAGAGCAATCAATTACTATATATTCTCTCTTTAATATCAAAAGACAAAAAATGGGAATAACTATAGGTTTTTAGTAAAGAACTTACTGAAAGAGCACAGGCCATTCCCAAAATACTGAGCAAAATTAAAACCGTCTTCATTTTGGTGGTTGCTTCTGTAATTAATGAAGTGGTAAAGTTAATGAGTAAAACTAAGACTGTACCTTTTCTTCACATACTAGGAGATGTATTTAATTTGTTTTCATTTTTTGTTCAATTAAAGTTTTGACTAACTAGGACCAAATTTCTGCTTTTGTTTTAAAATTGTTCCTTCTATGTAAGTGGTAGAAGATAGACTATCCATCTATTTGAATAATCATGAGTTCCATATTTGGTTTTAACCTATCTAATCTGACTTGTAGATGAAAATCCATTTCATCACTGCCAGAGTTTGAATGCTTAGTATGTTTCACATTGGGGTGAGGAGGCCTTGTGACACCACTGACATAGAACACCAGTTGGTGTAGTTATGTGACCTGTTTGTTTGGTTTATAATTAAAAACTAAGGAAAAAATTGAATACATTTGAATGATTACTTTTATGCCAGTTATCCTACAGGCTTTTTCCAGCATCTATATAGCTTTTAAACTAAAAGTTTGTTTGTACTATGAAGACTAAGAGCCATTTTTCCATGGATATCTTAGAATACTTGAATTTTTATGTGTGTGAAAAATCCATGATATGTGAAATATTATTCTCACAATGTGTAGCAGCCCAACATCCATGTTTAAGGATGAATCTATGAGAAGAGTTCTCAGAGTTCATCTTGGGATATCAGAGGCAACTTTCCTCAAATTACATTGTTCTCCAGTTCCTTTTAAGCTTATAATCACTGGTGTGGAAAATTGTTATGGAATGGATGTGGGCCTTTCCAGGGTCAGGGTGATAGTCATGTCAATTCTGTGGAAGAATAGAAGATGCAACTCTCAGAATAGGAGTAGTTTGTGAGCAGTCATGGGGTTTGCAGCCTTGCAAAGATCTCAGTTCCACATAGATTTCTCACAGGCAAAGGAGAGCAATCATGAAATCCTATCCTAATTTTATTGTGTTCGATAAAATCCTAATTTAATAAAAGTTAAACAAACTTAGCTGAAAGCCACCAACACACTTAACTGAGAGTGTTCTCCTCCAGAGTGACAGCTTTGGCAATGTTTAAAAGCAGTATGTAATGGTGATCAGAATTTCCCCATAAATACACTGGGAGAAGTAATATTTAAAATGTATGAAATCCCATTAAACAGAGTGAAGTAAGCCAGAAAGAAAAACAACAATACAGTATACTAATGCATATATATGGAATTTGAAAGATGGTAACGATAACCCTATATGCGAGACAGAATAAGAGACACAGATGCATAGAACAATTTTATGGACTCTGAGGGAGAAGGTGAGGGTGGGATGTTCTGGGAGAATAGCATTGAAACATGTATATTATCGTATGTGAAACAGAACACCATTCCATGTTCGATGCATGAGACAAGGGCTCAGGGCTGGGGCAGTGGGATGACCCAGAGGGATGGGATGGGGAGGGAGGTGGGTGAGGGGTCCAGGAAGGGGAACACATGTAAACTCATGGCTGATTCATGTCAATGTATGGCAAAAACTATTACAATATTGTAAAGTAATTAGCCCCCAACTAAAATAAATAAATTTATTAAAAAAAATGTATGAAATCCATGTCATATACTACATCTGAAAGTAGATTCTGCATTTTATCATCACTGGTCATGATTTATCACATCCTTATTGAGTATCTGAAGCTAAAATAAACATTACACAGAGGAAGGTTAGAGGCCTGGAAAAGCTGTCTTGGGTCCTCTGTCACCTGTCTTTGTGGTGGAGTGGGTCTTTGATTTTGTTGCTTGTTAACTTGCTCACAGTCCTGTCTACTTTAGTTCTTGATGGCCACATGGGAATAAAGAGGCTTTCCCCTGAAGGGGACTTGTCTGTTTAAGAAGCTTGCATTGCTATTCAGATTCTCTGACTAATACTTTGAATTTGACCATTCATGATGGAGCCCACCAACAAACAGGAAGATTACTGCTCTGTAGCTTTATGAAAACAGTTGGAATAATTACAATATCTTAAAGAGCTAAAAATGTAAATATGTAGAACTGTAGAAAGATTTTGGAGTATAAAATTTCTCATAACAAACCTTAAAAACAACGAGATGAAAATATAACAGGAACAATATAAAAGAACCAAGTGACTCACCTAGGCAGCAATCGGCTGCCTACCTAAATCTCATTTTATTTACTTTGTGATTCATCAAGAGCAAAAGACCTCTATAATGCCCACTACTAACCCAGACAACAATTCAAAAATTTTTAAAGGATTGTTTTGAGAATCTAATTGCAAGTTTTTATTGGGAAGAGTATGATAAACTAACAGCATCATTTATTTCCCTAGTACTGTGCATTTTTCCATTCTGATTTTAGAGCTATAAGATACTAACACTTTGAAACCAAATATATATTTTGGAAAATATTGTTTATAACTGAAGTACAGATTAGGTATAATGGAGAAATCAACATACATTGAGGCACGTTTATAAATGCAAAATAGTATTCCAGTTAGGTTACCTTGAATGCATTAGAATGAGTAAAAACAGTTATCTGTGAGGTACAGAGATAGAAAGTAGAAAGCATAATTTTCTAGTTAATGTATATAATAATAAGAGCTTATTTACTGCATAGGTTAATAAACTTAGCCTTTTCAAAAGAATCTAAAACCTGAGGTACTAGTTTAATGATAAACAAGTGTTACATTACATAGCAATTCTCTACAATGTGTTAATATCTATATTTAAATAAAATGTTCAAAACCAAACCCAGAGATGTGAAATGCGGAGTGTCTGATTTATAAGATAATGAAGTTGTTATATTAAACCTTACCTTTGGCAGCCCTGTAGTGAGAAGGCAGGCTCCCAGGAGTGAGTGACACAGATTGAGTACTCTCTCTGCTCTCTCACTCACTCATTCACTTGCTCTTGTGGGCTATAAACTCTTTTTTGCCTTCCCACAGCCAATCACTGTCATGGCCAAAGTGATGTCAGAATGTGGATTCTCACCAGAAAACTCCCGAGCTTCCACACTTTTTCAAGACACAAGCTCAGTTGAATAAACATGAACTGTGGTTCTAGTGCCAAGAGGTTTGCATTGTGGAATTTAATTGAAGGTTAAGATGAAGATGAATAGTTTGAGTTCTGAATATATATAAAAATATACTGGATTTGAATTAAAATAAATAGTAAGAGATTTAACTATTTAAAATTTTCATAATTATACAAATTTTCACTGTGTTGAAAGGGAGGAAAACTTACTGTAATCAGATACAGTCCTACATTATTAGTTTAGTAAAAAAAGAAAAAGAAACTAAATAATAAAAGACAGGAGCTGATAAGAAATTAATACTTTAAAATCAATTATTTTATATTACTCAAATATGATTTAGTGACTCATAAATTTGGTATAATTAAATGTCAGAATTATAAAATATATTTCCTGAGATACATTTCTGAGTATAAAATTTATACTAAGTTTTTGAGAATCCTGCTACTGAGAAACAGGTTGCACTTTTTTCTTTGTAAAATAAACCTCTTTAGACTATCTACTTATATGGTCTTTTTCTGTTGTACAAGAAATGTCACCTCAGTGTATTTTCTTGGGCTTCCATATACCTCTTTTCTGTTCATTTTCACATTTAATTTTTTTCCCATGGGTATAGAAAACAATGATTAGAGCTGGCAAGGGTGAGCTGTTGTTATAGAAATGATTCATGGAAACCAGACAGACAAGAAACTGATTGATAAACTAAAGTACTGAATTTTTTAATTTGCAAAGAGAAACTTAGCTTAATAGCTTGCATATTCTGCTTGTCCAGTCATTAAACCTTCCTCTAACTGTGAAGTCTACCTGAGAAACCAAAAATTAATAAATAATAGTTTTAAGCATATGTGCCAGTCACCCTGTTAGATGCTTTGGATAAATTGTCTTTTGTTTCAGAAAAGTTGTTTAAAAGATATAGACTCGTAGTAAAGACAAATCAGTTCAGTTCAGTTCAGTCACTCAGTCGTGTCCGACTCTTTGTGACCCCATGAATCGCAGCACGCCAGTCCTCCCTGTCCATCACCAACTCCTGGAGTTTACCCAAAACCATGTCCATCGAGTTGGTGATTCCATCCAGCCATCTCATCCTCTGTCGTCCCCTTCTCCTCCTGCCCCCAATCCTTCCCAGCATCAGGGTCTTTTCCAATGAGTCAACTCTTTGCATGAGGTGGCCAAAGTATTGGAGTTTCAGCTTCAACATCAGTCCTTCCAAATTGGATAAGCTCTAAAAATTCAACTCAACCCCATCTTAGTTCAGTTTACCAAACTTTGAATTACTGAACTGTCCACTGACCCAGGACAATGGAAAGCAAATGTTCCAGGATGGAGAGCCAAAAAACAAGACAGATCCTGTCTTTGTCTTTAAAAATTTTAGAATCCGCCTCCTTTGCAGGAGACACAGATTCAATTCCTGGGTCAGGAAGATCCCCTGGAGGAGGAAGTTGCAACCCACTCCAGTATTCTTGCTTGGAAAATCCCATGGGCATAGGAGCCTGGTGGGCTACAGTCCACGGGGTCACAGAGTCGGACATGACTGAGCAACTGAGCATAGACGCACGTGTAGACAGATCTTGGGCCGAGCAGTCAAAATATATGCAAGGTTTAGAGGTGCTATGAATGTAGGGTGTTTTAATTCTAAATGACAAATGAGAAATGGAGCTGGGCTGTGACATCAGAATAGGAATTTGCTATCCATAGATAAGATGTTATCAAGAAGGAAGAGAAAAAACATTCTTGGGGATGAGTTTAAAGGATATGGAAACATATGAAAAACATACCAACGGCATCTAATATTCACTGAGTTCTGTCATGATAGTTCTTCATTTGTGCAATTTTACCTATCCTTCCCACACAGAAAACAATTCTATGAGATTATTCCCATCTACAGGTGAGGCAAGTGAGGCCCAGGGATGGTGAGTATACCCTGGGTTAGATGGCTAATAAATGGGGGAATCTTAGAACCAAAGTCAAGTCCAATTCTAGAGTCTACTTTTAATCGCTATGTATCCTTGCTGGCACACTGAAAAAACTTCAGTGATTCAATAGATTGGAATATAGTGAATGGATGTAGGGACAGATGAGGTTGGTCAGATAGGCAAAGGCCAGACGAGGGAGGGGGCTTAGGCTGCACTAAGGGATACAGACTCCACCATGGAAATGAGAGAATCCCAAAAGATTAAAGCAGAAAAACAATATATTTAGAATTGAAGTTTGGAAAAATCTTTTGTTGATAAGGCAGAGGTGGATTGAGGGAAACGAGATTGTTGTGGAGGGGGGAATTTCAAGAAGATATTTTAGTGGTCCAGAAAAGCAACAGAAAAGGTCTAAACTAAAGCAGTAGCAGTGGGGAATGGAAAGAATGGAGCAAAGAAAAGTGATGTTAAATAGATAAAAGTAATAGGACTCAGTAGAAGTAAGAGAGGTGGAGAAGATTAGGGTGATTTCTGGATTTAGGGCTTGGGTAACTTTGAGAATGGTGCAGTCACATCTCATGCAATTCCTAGCAGAGTAATTGGTACAATATAATCACTCAGTAAGTTGTTAATAGTATAAGATACAATAAAAGGGGTTGAGAACCGAGAATCAAAAGACTGAAAGTTTGTTCTACCAACATGTGAACCTCTTAACCTCAGGAAGACTTCAATTTAAGCCATCTTTTAAAAATAAGGGAATTTTCACACCAAAAAAGAACTGACCATCAGTCAGTTGGACCATCATTCCTCTGTCACCTGTGAAGCATTCTTCCCAGTCAACAGGACTTGAACCTGATGAAATCTCTATATCTAGAGAAATTATAGGAAACAGATGACTATTTAAAATGACATCATTGGGACTCATTCAGCAAAGTTCAGAAAGTGGGAAACTTTATCAGACATATTACCTGGCTTCTGTCTTATTAGCAGGAAAAATTTTAAAAAAAGAGAGAGAAGGGAAACTATAGATTAAAAAGATTTCAGAGACATTTCTAGAGAAATTATGAAGCAGAGAAATGTTGACTGCTAATTGCATATTTTATATATTAAGAAATTATTGTTAAGTTTTATGTATAATGATGTAAGGTTGCATGTAACAGAAGGCTTCCAGTATGCTGGTTTCGGTCTTGCATAAATCCTTTGTTCCTCATAGCACCTGAAAGCAGGCACTGGAGGAACTGCACAAAGTTCCTGGAATAATAGGAATTTATGCATCTCGTTCGTATGAAAAATAGCTTCTCCATACGGTGAATAGCAGCCATTTACTACTCTTTTCCCTTCTGGTATGGAAAGTAACTTTTACAATCCCCTCCCTTGAAAATGACTCTAGCCTCCAGCTTTCTGAATAACTTGTAAGATTTTTTATCCCTTTCTCTGCTAAAAAGGGCTATCTTGTAAGAGAGTATATATATGCCCACAATATGTTAAATAAACGCCTTTGTTCCACCAGAACTCTGGTCCCTGTGTCTTTCTTCATCTCTCTCTGTCTCTCTCTCTGTCCCCTTCAGGTTGCTCAGCCTCTTTTTTTCCTTCTCTCACTTTCTTATCAGTCAACTCTGTACCCCCAAGGTCCGGTCCATTAAAGGACCACAACATAATGATATTATTATCATGTTTTTAAAATAATTCTCATCTTTTAGAGATTCAATCTTAAAATATTTATGGATGAAACAGATATCATGGGGTGGGGAAAAAAGATGAAACAAGGTTGGCCATAAATTTATAATCATCAAATTGGTGATAAGTCAGTGGAGATTCATTATACTATGCTCTTCACTTTTGTATATGTTTGTAGAGGTCTGTACATAGTTATTTTTTTAATGGAAATGATTGAACTAAGTGATCTTTAAGACTTTTCCTGTTTCTAATATTCTGTAATCTCTTATTTTCTATAAATTATTTAAGTTTGATATGTCCTTTCCAGGAACCTCTAATCTAAATTGGCTGCATTTATTCGTGCTAATTGGAACATTCTGAGGAGTGGTGCTAGAAAAAAAATCACAGATCCTTACTCCTTTTTTTTTTTTTAAATCACGGTTGATCCAACAAAACTTTTTGTTGAAATCTCACTATCGTAATGGTCTTCTTTCTTTAAACAGGTTGTTATGAACTGATTCTCTTAGATGCCATATGAATATAGATTCATCTCATTGATGCCACAACTAAGTTGCACTGTGTGATGAGTCATTTCTGGAAAAACCCCACACTCGTTGTGATGTACACTTCTTTCTTACCTGCCGTGTTTACTCAGTTATCAAATATTATTAACACTTCCTCCACAGTTTCTTTGAAATCCATCCTGCCTCTTTTCCTGTTGCTTCTGCCTTTGTTCAAGTTCTCATTACTTCTTGCCAGGTTATAGTAGTAATATTCTAACTGTGGCATGTTGCCTCTTTCCCCATCCCCAGACTTCTGTGGCCACAGGATTTAGAATCAAAGATGGAGCTGAAGTCCTGGTGTTGTCTCTTGCTAGCTTTTAACCTTGGGTTAAACTCTCTCAGCCTAAAAACTCTGCCCCCAACTTTTATGTCCAACATCGTTTATTACTTCTTGCCTGCTAGAATATAGAGTTCAAGATGCTCTAAGTAGACTTATGAATAGCCAAGTCTAAGAAGTAGATGGCCACCTGATGCAAAGAGCTGACTCATTGGAAAAGTCCCTAATGCTGGAAAAGATTGAGGGCAGGAGGAGAAGGGGGCAACAGAGGATGAGATGGTTGGATGGCAACACTGACTCAATGGACATGAGTTTGAACACAGTCCAGGAGATAATGATGGACAGGGAAGCCTGGGGTCACAAAGAGTCGGACACAACATAGTGACTGAACAACAGCAACAACAAAGAAGTAGATAAATATTCTAAAACATAGTTTCATGTGAAGTCTCTTTGCAGCTCTTAATTGAAATCTTAATAACCTAGAATTTTCTAGAAGAAATGACAAAATTTTGTCTTCTCTATCAGAAAAATGCTAAAAATTCTGGGTGTGCCAAAATACTGGTTATTACTAAACCCTTATACTGTCTCTTCCATATCTCCCTCATCCACTCTTTCTCTCTGAAACCAAAAGTAGTATGTAGTTTGTACATCAACCCTCACATCTACAGTATTCTTCTACTGAGCTATCTCACCATCAGCCTGGTTGCTCTTTGATACTTCATCATTGAACCCTTTTCTACCCAATCTAAGGTGTCATACCCCTTTAACCTTTTTATTTCCAGTATGCATTTTTGCCTCCAGCCAGGCTTACCCGTTCAACCTTTGCCTAATTTTTCCATCAGTATTTCTCTGGACTTGTATGTAATTAATCAATTGCTACCGCTTATTGATGGTAGCTTGGGTGGTGGGAGCCACAAAAGATACATTTATTTCAATTAGAGTTTATAATCCAATCAAGTTCTCCCTCCCCTCTTCCCTCCCAGGCCTCTCCTGTTTATGTGAAAGTCAAGTAATGCTTTTCCTAACCACACTCAACTTCCCAGCAAAACTTTCACATATTCCATAGCCAGAAAAAACAAATACCAAACTGTACCTAATATAAATTCCTATTTAAGAACCATCATATTCTCTTGTGTGGTACTGGTGGTGGTGATGTGTGTCCATGTCATCTGTTTTTTATTGTGAGATTCTAGAGGGCAAGGACTGTATCTATTTAAATTGCTATTTACAGAGTCAGGAAAACCACATCTATGGTTATTTACATGAGACTGGACGTTCTCATATATTCTGACATCAGGTGAACAATAATGAGATGTATCAATGAATTCCTTGCCCTTTCTAAAGGAGAAGGCAAATATGTTAGCACACAGTGCTATTAGCAGACAGTTAACTAAGTAAACTAAGAGTACTTATAGACTGTTCTCTGTGTTGTGGTTCCTGTCTCCAAGGGAAAGGTTCTGAATTTGTCTCCTTCCAAATTTTGAATAAAAAATATTTGGAAAGAGATTAATGAATGAAAGTTAAATCTGGTTGGATCTCTCTATAGCCTTCCCTGGGAGTTTATCTGTCTAGTAGATAGTAACATCTGCTTCTCCCTATTTGGCTCTCTTTCACTGGAATTTAATTTTTGAGTTTCTTTCATAAAACAAAGAAACAAAACACCCTTCATCCATAATATTCCCACCTAGCTAGCTACTCATATATTTTTCTCTTCCTCTTCACAGCCAAGTTTCTTAAGAGGACCAGTATTTAATGATACAACTGCTTCACTTTAAGCTCATTTCTCAGCCCACAGCAGTGTGGCCTCTGTCCCCATAATTCTGTAGAAACTTAGCTTGTAAATATTACCAATGACTTTATTCTGGTTAACCAATGAGTTCTTGCTGGTTAATTGTAGTGAGCACTTTTCAGTCACTTTCCTAGGTAGTGTCTATAGCAGTTAATGCTGCTGTTTTCTCCTCTTTCAAAAGTTCTACCTCCCTCCCACATACATGGTACTGCATTCTCTGGTTTCCTCTTTCCTCCCCACCTGCTATTTGTCAACTTCTCTCGTGTGCTTCTCTTTCTCTAGCTGTCTTTTAAATGTTGATATTTCCAGCGTTCTGTTCTTGTCCATCTCCTCTTCACATTCTCCAGAGTCTTTCTGGTTGAGCTTTTTCATTCACCTTCTCCAGAGTCTTTCTGGTTGAGCTTTTTCATTCCCATAGTTTCACTTATCCATCTGCCAGGTTTTTTTTTTTAATTCAAATTTTCCTCTTGCCTTCAGGGTCATACATATCAAAGTTATAATGAAAATATCCCCTTGGAAGTTCCCGGATTATCTCAAATTCCCAGATGCCCTTCTATTTTTTTTTTTCCAATTGCTCATACTAGAAATTTGATATCATCCTTATCATGTCTGTCCTTTACCCCTCCCACCCCACTGTGGTCCTGTTAGTTCCACACCCCTTAAATCTTACTTCCATTCACCTTCACTGCAACTATTATCTTACTTGACCACTGTTGTCTCACCTGGGATACTACAAGAACCTCTTTATTTTTCAAACCGTGGCCAAAATAAACTTTCTAAAATGCATTTTCAGTAATATATTTTCAACATCTGCTTAAAATCCTCCATGACTCTAGGATCCTCCGGATAAAATTTAAACTTCTCAGAGTTGCATAGAAGACCCTTTGTGATTGATTCTTACCTATGACTCCAGTCCTGTTCCTTTAATTGCCTGTCTCACACTAAGCTCAAGCCATACACAGTATTTCATTTCCTTCTTTTTATATCATGTCTCTTTCTCTAGGCCCTTACACATGCTGTCTTTGTCTCTCAACTCTGACCAGTCATTCAGAGCTCAGTTCTGAAATCACATCCTTTAGGAAACCTGTCCTGGTTCCTACCCTCACTTTGGCTAGGTTGGTATCTCTAATATGTTTCCAAAGCATTCCTGTGATAGTAATGACCCTTCTCTATCGGGGCTGATTGCTTATCTCTCATGACCTCTGAATAGGTTAGGTGTTTTTTGAGGACGGGATCAAGGTCTTATTTACCATTATATCTCCAACCACTCATCACAGTGCCTGATGTAGGACATTTATTTAATAAATATTCTTGAAATAATAGCTGACTAACTAAGAATGAATCCTGAAAGGTCATCTATCACAATGTTTCTCAACCTATTTTTTCCATTATTGTCCAATAAGGAGAAAAAATTAATCTGATATAATATCTCCATAAATGTGTATGGTCAGTCACTGCAGCAAAGACTGACCCAGGCATCAAACCCGGGTCTCCTGCATCTCCTTCAATGCAGGCAGATTCTTTACCACTGAGCCAACAGGGAAGCCCATCTTCCTAAGGAGAGAAATTAAATACTAAGGAATAATACAATTGAACTTTGAAAGGCTGTGAACCATTGTAATATCTAAGAGAATGGGGAAGGAAACCAATAATGATTTCCAGAGTGCTGTCATGTCTATATCTATTTATATCAGCCATAGTAAGGAAAGAACACTTTTTTCTATATGTGAATAGACTGAAGGATTATTTTGATCTCACTTTTTAGTTAATAATTTTCTTATACCCTCTTTGTGTTTTGAGCTGGAGGCAAATTTTTACTTACCAATGATAAGGTTTTGTGCTATTACTTGATTATTCAATTACTTTGTGAAAAACCTGAATGTTTACTTTGTGACATTAAAACACCTAGTGTATTTATCAAATCAGCACATTCTTCAGTGAAAATACCAAAATACTAGAAATACCAAATACAAAAACACCAAAATACGAGAAATGTGTTCTCAGAAATCATCATTTCAGGGTTTGCACAATTGACAAATATAGTCTTTTAGTTACTAGCTAGGGTTATATTTTTGGTATTCCTTAGGTTTTCCACTGTCTTGGACCTTCTGAAATGACCTGCAATAATGACAGTTTGTGATTCCACAGAAAACAAATCACTGCCAGTCTTTAGTTGTGGTCTTGTGTTGTAATTTTGTATGATATGGCTCATTCCATTGCATCAGCCATAAAAGTTACAACACAGCTGAGGCCAGCTGTTCACATAGTGGACATTTATTGGATTTAGTTTGGTATGTTCTGCTTGAATGTGTCCAGTGCAGATTCCTCGGGATACCTGTGGTCCAGTGCATTCCAAGCAAGCTTCTCCCTTTTGGAAGAGTAATCTTTATGTGTATGTCTTATTTTCTTCCAGCTGATTTTTTATCCTCGTATCTGGGCTTTCATCTAGATTCTCTGCCCTAACATTTTTTTAATTTTAGGGTTTTTTCTTTTCCTTCTGGTATTTTCTAGTTAATTGACTGTTTTGCTCTGCTGCCAAATAACCCTCTGTGTTGCTGTCATGGTACTACGCCTATAGAGAGAGCTTATTAGATATAGGGTGACAAACTGAATGACTGATTTTCTCGTACTTATTACTATGGACAAAGTCTTCCTACTATAACAGAATTTGGTATGTAAGTTTTTCCTACTCTTAATCCTATGCACTACCCTAAAGAATAAATTATCAGTTATTTTTAATTAATTTATTTATTTTATCCCTTTATTATTACTATTATTTTGCTGCATCAAGTCTTAATTGTGGCATGTGGGCTCTTCGTTGTAGCACGTGGGCTTCTCTCTAGTTGTGGCCTACGGGCTTAGTTGCACGTGGGCTTCTCTCTGGTTGTGGCATAGGGGCTTAGTTGCCCAGTGGCACGTGGGATCTTAGTTCTCTGATCAGAGTTTGAACCATTTCCTGCATTAAAAGGCAGATTCTTAACCACTGGACCACCAAGGAAGTCCCACAAAATATTAATTATCTAGATTCAAAATTTTAATGCATAAGAAAAACACTTCTTAAAGAGATTTTAAACTCAAGATGGATATCTGTATCTTGTATTCTTCAGGCACAGCCATGCTCAGAGGCAAAGGATAAGATGACATGTCTCTCCTCAACTTTTAAAATCTAAAAAGAATTAAACAACTTATAATAAAATCAGATGGAATAAAGTGATGACAAGTTAACTAATAATAGACCAAGTCAGAAATAAAATCAATCAGATTAAGCAAGAAATTCAACAACTCTGGAAAACATGATTTTCTGCCACTGTCATCACTGTCACCACCAAAAATGTTGAAATGCCTATTCCACCTGATATCTGACAAAGTCTCTCTTTTGAAAGAATAACCTTTATATGCAAAAATGTGAAGGTTTTGGCATTTTTACATCAGGTATCTAAAAGCCTAGAAATAATTATTCTTTGATAGAAATATAAAATTAAATGTCTCCAAAAGGCTAAGTTAACTATTCCCAATAGTAAAAGGAAAATAGTATAATTATGGGATGGTGGACTGGAGAGCCCATTAAATTCAAGTTTTTGTGATATAAATCCACCAAGTTATAAAATCTTTTAAAACACGTGGAACTTATTTTTTTGAAATCTCATGAGCTGGCATCAGAAGATGATGTCCTCCCTTAGTCTTGTGGCTTTACGTGTAGGGTGGGGGTCAAGGGATTTGCCTACAATTTCAAGCTGATTCAAAACCAGAGTCAAGTCCTCCTTGTAATTATGTTTTCCTGTAATAGCTCAAGAGCTCCTACTCCACATTCAAGTTCATATTTTATTAAGGTAAATTGGCAGAGTCTTTCCTTCTGTTGGTATTACTGTGTCAGTGAGAAGCCGCCACCCGTGAGAGACCAGGAATGGTCTCTGTGGTAGAAGAAGTGTTGGCCACCATAAGAGACAGAAGTTCCCCAGGGATTTGGATATTTTAAGTTTGGTGGTAGATTCTGTTAAGGAATGGGGAGGTGGGGGTTGCCTCACGAAATAACATGTTATTTGAGAACAATCAAATCTAAAGGGCTGCAAAGAAGGAAACAGAGTGTATCAAATGAAACATTGGATTCTAAAGGACCTCTGGCCAGTTCAGGGGCCCATGGAGAAGTTACAACCATAATACCAATGAGAGCTGGGGTAGCAGGGGTGGGGGTAGGAGGTGGGAACAAAGATAGTGGCAGAAGAAAAGATGGATCTAATAGAGAAACTAAGCACTTCACTGTGCCTAATCATAAGAAAGGCACAGAAATTCAGAACTTCACAAAGCTCTTTCATGACACTGGTGGGAAAATCTTTTTTGTTTCATCTGTTTTCTAGAATAAAATTCATATTTCAAGAGAGAATTTGATTAACATAATCTAGACACTTGTCCAAAAATTTGAAGAAAGATTATGATTTTCTAAAACACACTGTTGCTAAGCAATACTATTCCATACACCCAAAGTCTATAGACCTATTTGTCCACTTAATGACCACAAAGGTACCCATGGAGGGAGGAGCCTCTCAATTTCAGTTTTTTCATGAGGTCCAAATTGGTATAGATAAGTCAGTAGTAATAGAAGCCGTTTTTCCTCTTGGTAAGTCTGTGATGTTGTAAGCCATAGACTCTCCAAAATTCTATCCATCCATCCATCAATTCATCTATCCATCATTTTCAATACCTGCTAGGTACTAGGCACAATGACAAATGAATACTAGGGATACAAAAATATCCCAATAAGAAGATACAAAGTTATCCCAATAAAATTAAAAAAAATTGTCCATAATTTCTTCATGAAGAGTCTAAGGTAAGCTCACTAGTGGCATTTTGATATCTAAGTGCCTTCTAAGATGACAAAAGAAGTCATCAGGCAAAGCCTTTTATAATATTTCTGCATTTGACTTTTTTTTTCCTTTCTCAAAGAACAGATAGCAAACTTAACAAAACTAAAGAAAATAAACACATTCTCAGGAAACTTTTTAAAGATTCCCATGTGGGTAAGTTTAAACTTAGTTAAAGTGAAAGATTTTTTTCATTGTTTTAAATATATGAAAAATACTTAATCAGCTCCAAAATACATAAATTAATTTCATTTCCAGAGGATTGGAAATCAATTTGCCTGCCTCTTACTACAAGGTTTCTTCTATTTCATTTTCACATTGACATTATTCTTTAGAACCATACCAAAGTTATAGGCTCTACAAATGGAATTACATTTTTAGCATACACACTAGAGAAGAAGCTTGCGGACCCACTTGAAACTTGCAAACAGCCTTATGTATATGGAGAACAGTAGTTACTGCAGTATCCAACTTGCTAGACAACACTGCAAAAACAACCATGGTGCTATTTTTGGTTTAACTCTTTAGACGATCTAACTCAGAATGCATTTTCATTTTCCTTGTTAATTGCGCCATGCTTTGGCCAGTGGTCCCGTGATTGTGTCCATGTAAGGCAGAGTTGATGCAGTGAATTAAGCATACTTGCTAGGATGAACTTAATATTGTTTCAAAGCTGTTAAGGCTTAAAATAGCAATAGACTCCAGTTCAACCTTGGGGCCTTTAACAAAGTTGGTATTTTAAAAAACTAAAGTATAAATACAAATAGTAAACTACATAGATCTTAAGTGAATAATTCATTGCTGCTGCTGCTAAGTCGCTTCAGTCGTGTCCGACTCTGTGCGACCCCATAGACGGCAGCCCACCAGGCTCCGCCGTCCCTGGGATTCTCCAGGCAAGAATACTGGAGTGGGTTGCCATTTCCTTCTCCAGTGCATGAAAGGGAAAAGTGAAAGTGAAGTCGCTCAGTCGTGTCCGACTCTTAGCGACCCCATGGACTGCAGCCTACCAGGCTCCTCTGTCCATGGGATTTTCCAGGCAAGGGTACTGGAGTGGGGTGCCATTGCCTTCTCCGAATAATTCATTAAGTTTTGATAATTGTTTATATCCAGATCAACACAGAGCATTTGCCTTACTCTAAAAGTTCTCTCATATTCTTTCCTAGTCTGTTCCCTCTGTCTGCCAGAGTCAACCACAAGTCTGCTTTTCATCCCATAGGTAAGTTTTGTTATCTCTTTTTAAAAAAATATTTATTTATTTGTCTGCACCAGGACTTAGCTGTGGAATGCAGGATCTTTAGTTGTGGCCTGTAGGTTTTATTAGTTGTGGCATGTGGGATCTAGTTCCCTGACCAGGGATTGAACCCAAGTCTTCTGCATTGGGATCGTGGAGTCTTAGCCACTAGACCACCAGGGAAGTCCCTGCTATCTCTTAAAGTTTATAGAAATGAAATTCTACAGTAAGTCTTCTTTCATGTCTGACTTCTTCCATTGAGCATCATACTTTTTATATCCATTCAGTTTGATTATGTATCAGTAGTTCACTGTTTTTATTGATGAGTAATATTCCATTATATAAATACACCACAATTTGATTATTCATACTCCAGTTAATAGATATTTAGTTTGTTTCCAATTTTTTTCTGGCATGAAAAAAGCTACAGTAAACATTAATGTACCTATCTTTTTATGGATATATGACATACTTAGTTTTAAATTTAAGCTATAATGACATCAGAGCATTGATACTTAAGCTTTAATTAAGTGGCTACCTTGAGTAAAATCAGAGTGTAAAAGGACAAGGGCCACCACAATGCATTTAGTAGGTCTATAACCAGGGACAGGGAGGGGAACAGCAGGACACACCAAGGGCTCCACACTGCACTGCTCTCACATCAGCTCTGAGCACTTCATCCTCACTGCACTGGGAGCTGTCATGGGAAAGTAGACTCAGTTAGAGTTATACCACGGAAAGACAAACTTAGAGACAAATCTACTTGGGTTAAGTTCTGACTCTGTAAGGTAAGACAAATTGATTGACCACTTTGAGCCTCAGTCATTCTCATCTTTAAGATAAAAAAATTCCTAGTGTGATGGGTAAAAAACTAGTTAAGGTCACAGCAAATTTAATTTGTACAAAATAATATCAGAGATAGCTTAATTTGTGTATCATAATGAGACAAGATTCTTTACCATCTGAGCCACCAGGGAAGCCCCAATGAGACAAAATATGTTAAGACTGTAATTTGAATCCTAGCTCATACCCTGGGATGATTTAAATTAAAACATTTTTGGGGAATTCCCTGGTAGTCCCATGGTTAGGACTCCACGCTTCCACGGCAAGGGGCACTGATTCTATCCCTGGTCAGGGAACTAGGGTTGCTCAAGCTGTGTGGCAAGGCCAAAAATACTTTTTGTTCTTGAATGTTGACTAGGCTTGTTGTGGTGATCATTTCACAATATATATAAATATCAAATCATTATGTTGTACACATGAAACTAATATAATGTGGTATATAAATTATACCTCAATACAAAAAGAGGAAGTTTTGTTTTAATCAAGTGATTCTCTGGTTGAACTTACATAGGGCAAATTGATGCAATAAATTCCACATACTTTGGTGGATAAACTCCCTAATGTTAGCAGCTTAATAAATAAAATGCCATTTAGGGATCCTTCCCTTAAACTTTGCAAAATGTTCACTGTTGGTATTCTCTATCATCAAAATTAATTCCAAAGGGACATCTGTTAATGAAATTTCACATACTTCATCTTTGAAAATGTCTTTCCATGCAGATAAATCCAGCCAAATACTGATATCAGTCCATAGCATGTGATTTTAGTTGAGCATGTTCATTACTGGGAAGGCATGGATAGAATTCTGTCAAGTTTGTCTCTTGATATTTGCCTTTTATCCTGTCATTACATTGTAATTAATCATCTTCAACTGAAGTTAAATGGCAACGCCTCAGTTTTATTAGTTAAATAAATTTTTGTTGTTAAATAAGTTTTAAAATATAAAATTTTGTTCATACCTCCATGGAAGCCTGAAAATGCCACTGGAACTACAGTTTGAAGTTGGAAAATATATCTGCTGCAAATTTTGTAAGAATGGAGAACTCACTTCTTGTTTGAACATTTGACAGCCTGGGAAATATAAAAAGCATTGCAGATATAACCAAGAATTACTAACCCCTATCATAGTGATTATTTTATAATGTGTGCAAATGTCAAATCATTGTATAATACACTTGAATTAACATAACATCATACACCAACTGTATTTCAATTAAAAAAATACTTGTTGGTCCCTAATAACTTACATTTTCATTTACTTAGGTGATAATTGGAATTTTGTATTAAATGTAGTAAAATACAATACTATTCTAAGCTTAAACTAATATTTGCATTTCATTACTTTAATCTACAACACAATTTAATGCATGACTCCCTGAAACATTTTTTCATATATTCAGTTCAGTTCAGTCACTCAGTCGTGTCCAACTCTTTGCGACCCCATGAACCGCAGCATGCCAGGCCTCCCTGTCCATCACCAACTCCCAGAGTCCACCCAAACCCATGTCCATTGAGTTGGTGATGCCATCTAACCATCTCATTCTCTGTCGTCCCCTTCTCCTCCTGCCCTCAATCTTTCCCAGCATCAGGGTCTTTTCCAGTGAGTCAGCTCTTCGTATCAGGTGGCCAAAGTTTTGCAGTTTCAGCTTCAGCATCAGTCCTACCAATGAATATTCAGAACTGATTTCCTTTAGGATGGACTGGTTGGATCTCCTTGCAGTCCAAGGGACTCTCAAGAGTCTTTTCCAACAACACAGTTCAAAAGCATCAGTTCTTCGGTGCTCAGCTTTCTTCATAGTCCAACTCTCACATCCATACATGACTACTGGAAAAACCATAGCCTTGACTAGACAGACCTTTGTTGACAAAGTAATATCTCTGCTTTTCAATATGCTATCTAAGTTGGTCATAACTTTCCTTCCAAGGAGTAAGCGTCTTTTAATTTCATGGCTGCAATCACCATCTGCAGTGATTCTGGAGCCCAGAAAAATAAAGTCAGCCACTGTTTCCCCATCTATTTGCCAATGAAGTGATGGGACCAGATGCCATGATCTTAGTTTTCTGAACGTTGAGCTTTAAGCCAACTTTTTCACTCTCCTCTTTCACTTTCATCAAGAGGCTCTTTAGTTCCTCTTCACTTTCTGCCATAAGGGTGGTGTCATCTGCATGTCTGAGGTTATTGATATTTCTCCCGGCAATCTTGATTCCAGCTTGTGCTTCCTCTAGCCCAGCGTTTCTCATGATGTACTCTGCATATAAGTTAAATAAGCAGGGTGACAATATACAGCCTTGACGGACTCCTTTTCCTATTTGGAACCAGTCTGTTGTTCCATGTCCAGTTCTAACTGTTGCTTCCTGACCTGCATACAAGTTTCCCAAGAAGCAGGTCAGGTGGTCTGGTATTCCCATCTCTTTTAGAATTTTCCAGTTTATTGTGTTCCAACAGTCAAAGGCTTTGGCATAGTCAATAAAGCAGAAATAGATGTTTTTCTGGCGCTCTCTTGCTTTTTTGATGATTCATCGGGTGTTGGCAATTTGATCTCTGGTTCCTCTGCCTTTTCTAAAACCAGCTTGAACATCTGGAAGTTCACAGTTCACGTATTGCTGAAGCCTGGCTTGGAGAATTTTGAGTATTACTTTACTAGCATGTGAGATGAGTGCAATTGTGTGGTAGTTTGAGCATTCTTTGGCATCGCCTTTCATTGGGATTGGAATGAAAACTGACCTTTTCCAGTCCTGTGGCCACTACTGAGTTTTCCAAATTTGCTGGCATATTAAGTGCAGAACTTTCACAGCATCATCTTTCATATATTATTTTGTTATAATAATTGTTTATTATGTTCTATAGTCCGTTAGAATTCATTGCTTTTTCTATTCTTTTCCTGACTCTTGTACCTTTTTTTTCAGTATCCATTACCTCCTGGTTTGGGCTTTTCTATTAAGTGTTTTGGAAACCAATATGGGCTAGAGAGCATTAGTTTTGTTGTTAAAATATTGCATCACCAAATTTTACTGTATTGTCATTTTTAAATAATGTTGTAAAAGTCAGTAGCAAATTTAGATTGTTGATATAACTGTTCATCTTTTATTAGAATTAAGAGTCATTTTAGCTTCTCAGCCTCAGTTTCTATATTTTTAAAATAATTTATTTATTTATTTATTTTTTGGTTGTTCTGGGTCTTCATTTCTGCACGCAGGCTTTCTCTAGTTACAGCAAGTGGGAGTTACTCCTCTTTGTTGGGTGCTTGGGCTTCTGTTTGTGGTGGTTTCTCTTGTTGTGGAGCACAGCCTCTAGGTGCACGGGCTGCAGAAGTTTTGGCCAGAGGACTCAGAAGTTGCAGCTTGTGGGCTTTAGAGCACTGGGTCAGTAGTTGTGGCTCACGAGTTGAGTTGCTCCACGGCATGTGGGATCTTCCTGGACCAGGGATCGAATCCTTGTCTCCTGCGTTGTCAGGCAGATTCTTATCCACTCCCACCAGGAAGTCTTTCAGTTTCCATGTTTTTAATATGAGGATCATGATACCTATTTTAAAGTCCTTATGAGCAATAAGATAGTACATATGGAATGTCTGCTTTTGTGAGTCTTCAATATAGTTCACGTCTTGGATGGTTAGAATTAAAGTTAGGGATAGAGTTAGGATTACATAAACGTAATATTAAACATTCCTTTTATAATTTTTGCATACATATATTCCTTTTATCTTGAAACATCTCAAAAAATTTATTGTTCATATGATAGTTCACTTTCATCATACTCTAGAGAAACACAGATGTATAATTTCCTAAATCTCATATGTATGAATGTTAAGTGTCCTTAATATATACCTTAATATATATATGTGTATGTGTGTGTATCTAAATATAATATGTTGTGCATATATTTAAAACAACCTTTCCTCTACTGTTTTATTATGTCTATAAATATGTTGCCTTTTCACTAATTAAACATTTTAGTGAGAAAATTAGGGAGGAAAATGAAAAAATATCAGCCACCATTCCTTGAGGCATATCATTCACAGACCATAGAAAAAGAACAAACAGTTTGTGGACCACTGTAGCCAGAAACCAACCATTAGCAAACCAATGCGTTTCAAATGCAGAGGGTCACAGGGAACCCGCTATGATCTGCTGACTCCAAGGACCTCAAGAGTGACACCCCTTGCAGCAATGTTTTCTTGGGTGGCATCTTGTTAACTCACGAACCGCAAAGTTTCATGCTTAAAATGTGGTTGAAAATTTAAGTAGAAACCTGTAAATGAGTAGCTTAGTGTCTTAAAACCATATCTTAAGCCAAATGGAGGTGTGGCTCCATGATGTTTCTCTTTAGATGCCTGAACTTTGAAGAGCAAAGGGTTAGATCACTTTGAGGCATTTCTTACATGTATATAGAGGCTTCTTTCTTCTTATTTTCTCCCCCAAATATTATTTTCATAGCTTGGTGAAATAAGAGTCACCTTTTATATTTGCCATGTTTGAACTGAAGACTGTGGTGGTGGTTTTAATAACTCAAGAGTATTCACATGTTTCCACCCTGGAGCTATTCTAAAGAGAAACCACAGTTCCAGAAATAAGCAAAGCAAACAAAACAGAAAACTCATGTGATGTCTTTTAGATTGCAGGTAGTAAGGTTACTGGTAAAACAATGTTTGGCTCTGCAAATATATTTTCCCCTGCTTTTAAGATGTAAATATAATTAGATATTTCTGCTCAGCTTTATTTTGGGGTCCTCTGAAAGTCAATGGCAGGTCAGAAGGGTCCTGAATAGGATGAGTCCTGGAGAGCTGGAAGACCTTGCCTGCTTGCCTGCTGTCCTGGTCTCAGGAGTGACATTCTGTTGGCCTATTCTCCTGGTCCTCCTTTGAATCTTGGTGAAAACAAGATTTCCTTCTCTGGGGCTTCCCCCTTTCTGATTTCTTGTCCTTTCTGAAGACCAAAGATTCTAGAGCTTCTTGCTGTTATCACCTTTCTGAAGACTAATAAAGAATGAGTTGTTTATTCATTCACCAAGTATCTAGAGATCATCTACTATGAATATGGTCATAGGATGCTAGGCTAGGCATTCAAGAGTATAAAAAGAAATGAAGAATACAATCTGCAGTCTGGTGAAAAATACTAAATAGAAAATTTATGTTACAGTGCAAGTCCATAAGTTAGCTGAGAAAGTGATGGTCAATGGAAGCCATATTGTCCAGCAGGGTGAACTTGGGCATGGTCTGTGTGGCAGGTGTAAAAACCAAAGTGTCTGGAAGGATAGGTGCTTATTTTGTGAATCATCATTTGTTTTCAAGAACAAGTTTTCTCACACTACCTCAAACGGGGAGTTGTAGAGCTACTCAGCAAACCTGGAATGTCAGGGTCAGCCTTTCTTCCCCTAACTTGGTCTATGTCTCACTTTCTTTGTGGTCTCTCCTCTCCTGTCTGTCCTGCATGATTCTTGGTTTCTGCTCTCCCTTAATCTCAGCTTGGATGTACTTTGAAAGAACTCAACTCCAATTTCAACACTGGAAATATGCCTAACATAGACTCAGGAGTTGTAATGACACCAATTCTATTGTATGATTTTGTGTAACTTCCAGAAGCACTCAAAACCCAGATGTAGGAATGGAGAATCTAGGCAGTAAACTGGATGTGGGACTGGCAGGATATACGATGAATGTGATAAAAGCAAATGGACGCAAGGACATTACAACTATGGAAAGAAAGAATTTTAACTAATGAGATCAAAACTGTATTAGGAAGTTGAAAGGGACAAAAACATTAGGAAAAAGAGGAAAGTTCAGGGACCTGGGTTGGAGATGTCAACTATAAATTGGAGCTTGCCAAGGGTATTTGCCAGCAACTGAGCTACAACAACAAGGACATGTATTTGCCATCGCCTCTGCAGAGGTTGAATCCTGTACTGCTGCAGCTGTTGACCCTTGACATGCCCTGATGGGAGTTCAGGGTGGAGAATGAGGCACCTTGTGCTCCAGGAAAACTGGTAGAACAGGTCTTTTAGATAGTTAGATATTTTCAGGAACTAATTTTATGATCCCAATCCATGCATCTCCTCATATCTAGAAAAGCACTAAATCCCTTCGTGATGACATCCACTCCTCATGACCAGCAGAAAACCTTTTTTAAAACAAGTGCTTGATTGCATTGAACTTCCCCTTCACCAAAATCACACCACTTTGGAGAAGTTTCTCAGAGCTATCTGAGGTGCTGCCCTTTGGGCTGCAGTCCTCATTTTGCCCCAAATAAAACTTAACTCACAATTCTCACATTGTGCATCATTTTTAGTTGACAGAGATATTGGATTAATAAGTGGTATTTAGTTTTCCATTTGCAGTAGATCTCCCCTCATGATTAATTTACAGAAGTTACTTTTTCTTGCAGAAAGAGTTACTGTAGTAAGCTGATGTGTAACAAAGACTATTCCAGGGAAATCATCTGCGTTTGAGACAATAGAGTAGAGTGGGAGTTAGGAAGTGTTACGATAGCTATTGTAGTGCCTGTGTGGGAGTAGATGATTTTATTTTAAGTTAATGCAGTGGTGGGAGGGAAAATATCCAGTTGGCTTGGAGGTGAGTACCACTGAAGGTTCTATTCTAAGAGGAGATTTTCCCTTTTCTTGGACTATTTAAGAATGGTGAACTAAGGACTTTGAATTTTAACTTAGTGGGTAGAAAAGAGCTTGTAAATTAAAATGTGGATTCTAGTCTGATATAAGATAGCTGAGGAGCCTATATAGCTGGAAGATGTCGATTCTGAGCATACGTTTCCACAGCTGCTGAGGGGAGTTTATTCCTTAGTAGAGTAAGAATGTGGTAAGTTTTGTTTATTTGTTTGTTTATTTGGCCACCCCACACAGCATGTAGGATTTTAATTTTCCAACCAGGGATTGAATCCACAGCCCCTGCAGTGGAAGTACAGAGTCTTAACCACTGAACTTCCAGGGGAAGTCCCAGAATGTGGTCATTTTTGAGCAAGCATCACTGGCTGTGGGTATGAGTTCTTTTTCTGACACACAAGCACGTGCGCACACACACACACCTCTGAAGTTTGTACTTATTCCCATAGGTCTTTCTGGATATATGATCATCAGGTGTGCTCAATTGCTTCAGTCGTGCCCAACTCTTTGCAACCCCATGAACTGAAGCCCACCAGACTCCTCTGTCCATGGAATTTTCCAGACAAGACTGCTGGAGTGCGTTGCCATTTCCTTCTCAAGGGGATCTTCCTGACCCAGGGATCGAATCTGTGTCTCTTGCTGTCTCTTGCCCTGACAGGCAGTATCATCAGGAGTGCCAGGATATAAGGCTTGAACTAGAGTACTCAAGGGCCAGGAGGCCTGCTTCTGGGTTTAGGGAAATTTGATACAGCATGGATTTTCAGAAAAAGATGGGTGAGGAGTTTACATCCCAGAAGGACACAGTCTCCTGGAGTACTTAGGACCTACCAGCTGAATACATAAACATTGCGGACATGACTGCATGTCTTTTAGCCTACAGTTTGTGTCAATGAGGGTAAGCTGTATCTTTGGAAAATCCAAAAATTGGATTTCAAAGGTAACCTAGGAATATAATTAAAGTAGATGATCTCACACCTGTCTCCACATGTTTAGAATAAGCTTCAAAGTGGCTGTGACTCTTGAGCTAAGCTTGGAAATAGCATGTAGAATATATTTGTCTGTAACATTCTTTATGCTTTTTTAAATTTAAGGTGAGGTTTACAATACGTAAAACTAGCCATTAAAATTTGACAATTCAGTAGCATCTCGTGTATTCACAATATTGTACAACCATCACCTTTATGTATTTCCAAAATATTTTCCTCACCACTGAAGGAAACCTGACACCATTAAGCACTTCATGGCTTTTCTGCATTCATACTATTTTCACCTTCCTAAAGGTGCTCCTGTCTCCTGGTCCTGTGTGGAAATTCAAACCAGTTTACGCTGGAAATGAAAAATCTAAAAAGGAAATGACACAGAAGGAAGGCTAGGTCTGGGGCCAGGAACTGGATTTAATGCCATATTCTGCCTTCAGTTAGAATTTTTCTTGGAAGACCTGCATGCTGGCCGTAGGCTCTGGTCCTCTGTTTTAAAAAAATTTTATTTTCTGTATGTGGGAATAATTTTACATGAATGCATAATGCAGATTGTATTATAGGTGCTGGTTATTTTAAGCTCAGTCTTGTATTTTGCATTTTGGGTTCTCATTTTTCCCTTCTATCATACATAACCTGCTCCTCTCCTACATAAACCATGTTCTCATTCATAACAACTTAGTATGTATCCTTACACTTCTTCATCATGCTCATAGAATCCTGTGGTTGTGATTTAGTCACTAAGTTGTGTCTGACTCTTGCGACTGCATGGACTGTGGCCTACCAGGTTCTTCTGTCCATGGGATTTCCCAGGCAAGAATACCAGAGTGAGCTGCCTTCTCTAGGGGATCCTCCCAACCCAGGGATTGAACCCGGATCTATGAATTGCAGGCAGTCTCCTGCATTTCAGGTGGATTCTTTACAGGTGGTTCTTTACTAACCACCAGGGAAGCCCATAGCATCCTATGTATGTTATTTGCTCAGTTGTGTCTGACTCTTTGCGACCCCTTGGACTGTAGCCCACCAGGCTCCTCTGTCCATGGGATTTCCCAGGCAATAATACTGGAGTGGATTCCAATTTTCAATATAGATTTTCAATTTTGTTGTTATGGACAACTTAATCTTTCCTGTATCCGTGGCTATGTGTGATTTCTCATTCTTAATGTCATGTATTTTTTTACCCTCAATTTTTCTAAATTATGCTCATCTGAGAGTGGGTTAGCTTTCTCACTTGTTTTAAAAAACCAATACTTTGCATGTATACTTCTTGTTTCTATTTAGTATTTTATTATGCTTTATTTGGGCTTCCCCTGTGGCTCAGCTGGTAAAGAATCCTCCTGTAATGAGGGAGACCTGGGTTCTATCCCTGGATTGGGAAGATCCTCTGGAGAAGGGAAAGGCTACCTAGTTCAGTATTCTGGCCTGGAGAATTCCAGGGACTGTATAGTCCATGGGGTCACAAAGAGTTGGACACGACTGAGCAACTTTCACTATGCTTTATTTGTTTCATCTTTTTATTTAAATAATTCCATCTGCCCAAAAACTTTGGATTATTTTATGCTTCTTTTTCTAATTTCTTAACATGAGTACTTTGCCCCTTTTTTTGGTTTTTCTTCTTTAAAAATGAAGTCAATCACAGCTACAGATCTTCATCTTAGTTCCATTGGTTTTCAGAATAAGAATTCCTCTTCATTGCTTTCTTGATATAATTTCAGTTTGATTTCCTGTTTATTTGAAGAATTTCCCAAGGTAATGATTCTTTATATTCACATCATTAAAATTTTGGTGATTTTTTTCATTATTTATTTCTAATTTTATTAGATTATGCTAATCAAATGTATTTCTTTTTCTTTGGGATGGTTTTGGTCACTGACTCCTGTACTATGTTATGACCTCCATTGATGGTTCTTCAGGCACTCTGTCTACCAGATCTAATCCCTTCAATCTATTTGGTACCTCCATTGTATAATCATAGATTTGATTTAGGTCATACCTAAATGGCCTAGTGGTTTTCCTACTTTCTTCAATTTAAGCCTAAATTTTGCAATATGAAGTTCATGATCTGAGCCAGTCAGCTCAGGTCTAGTTTTTGATGATCATATAGAGCTTCTACATTTTTGGCTACAAAGAATATAATCAATCTGAAATCAGTATTGACCATTTGGTGATGTCCATGTGTAAAGTCATCTCTTATGTTGTTGAAAAAGAGTGTTTGCTATGACCAGTATGTTCTCTTGACAAAACTCTATTAGACTTTACCCTGCTTCATTTTGTACTCCAATGCTAAACTTGCCTGTTACTCCAGGTATCTCTTGACTTCCTACTTTTGTATTCCCCTATGATGAAAAGGATATCTTTTGGGGTGTTAGTTCTAGAAGGTGCTATAGGTTTTCATAGAACCAGTCAACTTCAGCTTCTTCCTCATTAGTGGTTGGGGCATATACTTGGATTACTGTGATATTGAATGGTTTGCTTGGAAATGAACTAGACCATTCTGTTGTTTTTGAGATTGCACCCAAGTACTGCGTTTTGGACTCTTTTGTTGACATGAGGGCTACTCCATTTCTTCTAAGGGATTCCTGCCCACAGTAGTTCAGTTATACACAACTGAATGCAGAGTTTCAGAGAATAGCAAGGAGAGATAAGAAGGCCTTCTTAAAGGAACAAACAAAAAAAATAGAGAAAAAATAGAATTAGAAAGACTAAAGATCTCTTCAAGAGAATTGGAAATATTTTCATTACATGCAAGGGACTATTACAAGCAAGGATGGGTATGATAAAGGACAAAAACAGTAAGGACCTAACAGAAGCAGAAGATATTAAGAAGAGGTGGCAAGAATACACAGAAGAACTGTACAAAAAAGATCTTCACGACCCAGATAATCACCATGGTGTGATCACTCACCTAGAGCCAGACATCCTGGAGTGTGAAGTCAAGTGGGCCTTAGGAAGCATTACTACAAAGTTAGTGGAAGTGATGGAATTCCAGCTATTTCAAATTCTAAAAGATGATGTTTTAAAGTGCTGCACTCAACATGTCTCCAATTTGGAAAACTCAGTAGTGGCCCCAGGACTGGAAAAGGTCATTTTTAATTCCAATCCAAAGAAGGCCAATGCCAAAGAAAGTTCATAATTGTACTACAGTACAGTTATGCTCATTTCACATGCTAATAAGGTTATACTCAAAATCCTTCAAGCTAGGTAGGCTTCAGCAGTATAAACCAAGAACTTCAAGATTACAAATTGGGTTTAGAAAAGGGAGAGGAAATGGGAAACAAATTAACAGCATCTGTTGGATCATAGAGAAAGCAAGGGAACTCCATAAAAACATCTACTTCTGCTTTGACTACACTAAAGCTTTTGACTGTGTAGAGCACAACAAACTGTGGGAAATTCTTAAAGAGATGGGAATAGCAGACAACCTTAGCTGTCTCCCAAGAAACCATTTGTATTCAGGTCAAGAAGCAACAGTTAGAACCATACACGGAACAACAGACTGACTCCAAATTGGGAAAGAAGTGCAGCAAGGCTGTGTTTTGTTACCCTGCTTCTTTGACTTATATGCAGAACACCATGTGAAATGCTAGGCTGGATGAATCACAAGTTGGAATCAAGATTGCTGGGAGAAATATCAACAACCTCAGATATGCAGATGATACCGCTCTAATGGGAGAAAGTGAAAAAGAACTAAAGAGCCTCTTGATGAAAGTGAAAGAGGAGAGTGAAAAGGCTGGCTTAAAACTCAACATTCAAAAAACACTTGCTCCTTGGAAAAAGAGCTATGACAAACCTAAACAGAGTATTAAAAAAGCAAAGACATCACTTTGATGACAAAGGTCTGTATAGTCAAAGCTATGATTTTTCCAGTAGTCATGAATGGATGTGAGAGTTGGACCATAAAGAAGGCTGAGTGCTGAAGAATTGATGCTTTCAAATTGTGGTGCTGGAGAAGACTCTTGAGAGTCCCTTGGGCAGCAAGGAGATCAAACCAGTCCATCCTAAAGGAAATAAACCCTGAATATTCATTGGAAGGACTGTTGCTGAAGTTGAAACTCCAATACTTTGGTCATCTGATGTGACGGGCCAGCTAATTGGAAAAGACTCTGCTGCTGGGAAGGATTGAAGGCAAATGGAGAAGAGGGCAGCAGAGATGAGATGGTTAGGTAGCATCACCAATTCAATGAACATGAATTTGAGGAAACTCTGTTAAATAGTGAAGAACAGGAAAGCCTGACGTGCTGCAGTCCATGGGGTCGCAAAGAGTCGGACATGACTTAGCAACTGAAAACAACAACAAAATCAAATGTAAGGTATAAAATCCCTAAGTTTTAATTTTTAAAATTTTCTTTGAGTAAGCACACCATTAATTTTTGTAAATGTTTCATAGACAAAGAGAAAAATGTGAATCTCTACTATAGGGATACTCAATTTCTCCACATCTTTGTTAATGTTTCGACTGTACTGCCATCCTATTTCAGAGCCGTGTAATTAAAGTCTTTAACTATAAGCATATTTTTATGACAGTTTCCTTGTCTTTCAATACTTGAATTTATACATTTTGTTTCTATAGTGTGTGGTATAATCATGCAATTCCCTAAATTATGCTTTTACTTGTTAAATAATCTCCCTCTTTATATGATTTGATGTATTGGGATTTGGGGGAGCTGCTCAATAAATAGCATCCCTCTTCTTCACCTAAGCATAACAAAGTAACAAATAAAAATTAATGGATGGTATATGCAAAACGCCTTCCTCATTTGAGGGCTCAGTACAAAATGAAAATATGAATCTCTTTGTTTAATACTAATTTGAATTTCAAGACAGAGATAGCAGAGCATAAACCAAGCCCAGGGACCTGTAAGCACAGAGACCTTCCAAGTGTGCAACTGTTCAGGAGGCAAGCCATATATATGCAATCAGCCTTGGGTATATGGAAGTCTAAGTACCAATGTGGTTACAATCGAGCAGTGTAGGAGAATGTGTGAGAGTAAAAAGAGCCTGGTAACTCAGACTTATTCTGCTGGTGACCAATAACACATTTTCCTATCAATAGTCCAATTCTATCAATGTTCAAAAAGTTGATAACTTACAAATCTGGTAGTACGTAAAACTATGTTAAGTGATGGCATATCACAGGTAATTACGTATCATAAAAGAAAGTTCTGAGTAATGACATTTAGTCTCCTCTCACCTATTTTTTGCATATTCTACTTTCTCTTAACTCTTGCAAAAAGATTTGCTGCTGAGTCATGGCAGCTAGATGTCTCAGGAGATAATCTTGCCTTCCTTCTCCACACACTATGAATAGCACAGGCATTGGCCATGTGCACTGAGCTCACAGCGAGCGAGAGCTGGGCTTCAACCCTAGAGTAAAGAGGCCACCCCCAGCGATGAGAAGGAGCTTATCCTTCACAGCAATTGCATTCTTGGCTTTTCTTCTGAGAAGATACAAGTGAAGGACACAATTAGTGTCAACAATGGTGGGGTGTGTTTATTTTTCATGGTGTGGACACCCAACTTCTGGGACTAGTTCTGAGGTCAGTGCACAAGCGGCCACCCAATGGTTTCTTTCTTTTTGGTCTTTGTTGTCCTGGAGGAGTTAGGACTAAAAAAGTAAGGGTCATGAATTTCTGGAAATATGACATGTTACAAAGGGATTTAAATGCAGTTATGTGATATGCCAATTGTGCACATGAATTCCAAGTTCTCATATTGAACCAACTTCTAGTAGCAGTTATGCTGTGAATAGGTTCAGACACAGCTTTGAGATTTGCAGTATCTTCTGAGACATTCTAACACTATTGAGTTGTATGCTCTAGTAAGTCAGGAGAAAAGGAGGGAATAATGAGTTCTGTCAGTGAGTTTTAGCCAGTGGATAGGAAGACATTTTGGAGAAAGAAATGGCAACCCATTCCAGTATCCTTGTCTGGAAAATCCCATGGACAGAGGAGCCTGGTGGGTGCAGTCCATGGAGTTGCAAAGCGTCGGGCATGACTGAGAGACTAACACTTCACTTCAGGAAGATATTTACATATCTCAAGAGCCAATGAATTACAAGCTTCAGTTAAATGTGAGCTGCTAAATGAGGATTACAAACTAGCTTTACTTGAAAATTGGGAATAAAATAATTCAAATCCAAGAGAATAAGTATGTACCCAGCTTTTCCTTTATGTTCAGAGTCATTGATATAGCAACTATAAAACAGTTCACTGTGTCCCATCACTGTCTTAAACAAGGATCTAGAGGCACCCTGATTAATACCACTGATATTTAAAAACAGACTACAAATCAGCATGCTGAGAAAGAAGCCTAACAATATATGAACTCTTCAAGAAGACTTTAAAGCCTTCACCTTGAAGAATGTACTTCCTGAATTTTTGTATTTTCAAAATAGATTACCTCTTTTCTTTATACATGAAATATAGTTTGGCTTTGTAGGGAATCTTTGGGTCATATTTTCCTTCTTTAAGAATTTTATAGATTTTGCTACAATTTTGATGTGCAATTTTGTTGTCAAGA
Source organism: Giraffa tippelskirchi (assembly GCF_054371585.1). NCBI lineage: Eukaryota > Metazoa > Chordata > Mammalia > Artiodactyla > Giraffidae > Giraffa > Giraffa tippelskirchi. The sequence goes on along the minus strand of NC_137275.1, from coordinate 73,907,085 downwards.
AGTCCGAGAGTATTCTGACATTTTTTTTTCCCTTGTAAGTTAACTTGGGAGCTTACAATCTGATTTGCCTGGATACCCAAAGGATTCTCTATTTTTGAAGTCCAATAAACTTAATATTCTTCAGGGTTGACCATTTTTTATCAACTTGATAAAGCTCATGGGAGGTGGCTGCTGTGTTTTCATACAACCTCATCTTTTTAAAATTAAACTTTTATTTTATATAATTGGTTTACAGTGTTGTGTTAGTTTTAGGTATATAGCAAAGTGATTCAGTTATACACATATCCATTCTTTTTCAGATTCTTTTCCCATATAAGTTATTATAGAATATTGAGTAGAGTCCCCTGTGCTATACTGTAGATCCTTGTTGATTATCTATTTTATGTGTAGTAGTGTGTATTTGTTAATCCCAAACACCTAATTTATCCCTCCCCCCTCACCTTTCCCCTTTAATAACCGTAAGTTTGTGAGTTCTCTCACTTTCTGCACCCCAACCACACTGACTTCCTTTCTCTTTCTTAAACCCCCAAAGCCCTTACTGCCTCAGGGCCTTTGGACATCCACTCTTTCTGTCTGGAATACTGTTCTTCACATCTTCACCAGCCAACTTCCACAAACATCTCAGGTCTCAGTTCCTTATGCCTGACTTTGCCAGCCAGTTAAATCCTCCATTGTTGGTCTCAAAGTACCAGGCATTTCTCCTTCACAGAAATGATCACAATTGAATTGTTTATTTTGCAATTATTTTATTACCTCTGCCTTTCCCATTAGGCTCTCAGGTCAATGAGCAGTGAGAACAAATCTGTACCTTCATTTTATCCACAGTGATTCAGGCACATAGTGAGCCATCCAATACATGGTTAAATGACTTTAGAAGTCTTTCTTCCCTCCAGTAATAATGGTTGGTACTCTTTGAGCACGTACCCTATGCCAGGCACTATTAGAAGCATTTCTGACATGTGTTAGCCTATTTAACTCTCCCAACAACCCTGTGAGGTAGGCAGTGCTATTATCATCTCTGGTTTTCAGATTGGAAAATAGGCATAAATCTCACACAGTGTCAAAATGTTCAGAGTCTGTGTCTCCACAGCCAGCCTGGGAAGTCTGTTCCAGGTAAGCTGCTGCACCCGCTGAAGAAAAGCAGTGCTGACTGGTTTCATGACAAACTAGATTTAATTCATATTGAATATTAATTATAAAATAATGGAAAGCTTGCATACATACATTAATTCTCATTGAATGATGCACATTCTCCATTCTTTTTTTTTATAATATATCCATTCATTTATTTAATGAGTGTGTATTGAGCACTTATCATGTGCCAGAATGTGTGCTAGAAATTAAGAAATACAAAGGAGAATGAGAGAGTCTTTGCTCTTGAGATGTTCCCAGTCTGGTGGGATTAGTAGAAACATAAATCATTCAGGATAATTTTATAGGAACAATGATGAAGATGTTTACAGAGTGCTGGGAGCAAGGAGGGAAGACCAAAACTCAGTGTTCCCTAGCAAGGGGTGTGAATGGTCAGGAAAACAACTAGTCACCTCTTGGAGACTCTATATAAAAATGACTAGTGTAAGGTGTGTGCTCAGTCCCGTCTGACTCTTTGCAACGCTATGGGCTGACTGTAGCCCACCAGGCTCCTCTGTCCATGGGATTTCTCAGGCAAGAATACAGTAGTGGGTTGCCATTTCCTTCTCCAGGGGACCTTCCTGACCCAGGGATCAGAACTGCATCTCTTGTGTCTCCTGCATTGGCCCGCTGATTCTTTACCACTGAGCCACCAGGGAAGCCCTGTGTAAAGTAGGTCCCTGTTAAGGATTCTTAATACACTTTACTGTCTGTTTTTTTCTTAGCCCCAGTATATTTGCAGGGCTGCTAAAACAAAATACTTTAAACTGCATGTCGTAAACAACATAAAATTTTTCTTTCACCATGCTAGTGGCTGAAAGCCCAACATCAAGATGTCCTGGGGTTGGTTCCTTCTGAGGAAAATGAAGAAGAATCTGTTCCATGCCTTTCTGCTAGATTTGTATGGTTTGCTGGCAAACTTAAACTCTGCAAAGAATCAAAAACATCATTCTACTCCCTTCAAACCTGTCTTGTTTCAATGGTTACATTGTATTAAGCACAAATTTATTCATTCTCATTATAGTATTTCCATAATAATTGCTCTTCAGTGATAAATATGAATATGATTAAATATATCTAAATACATAGAATTCTGCTTTATGAAATCCCTCCCAGAAATATAGGCATTCTTGTCTAATTTCAAACACCTGGTTATTGTATACCAGAAAACACAACAGCAACAACAATTTTTAAATAGACAAAACTTACTGTGCTCTGTAGGGCTTCCCAAGTGGCTCAGTGGTAAAGAATCCGCCTGCCAAATGCAGGAAACACAGGAGATGTGGGTTTGATCCCTGGGTCAGGAGAGATTCCCTCTGGAGAAGGAAATGACAACCCACTTCAGTATCCATGCATAGAAAATTCCATAGGCAGAGGAGCCTGGCAGGCTATGTACATGGAGCTGCAAAGAGTCAGAGACAACTTAGCACATATGCACAACAAAGCACAACTGTACTTTGTATCCAAAGCATCACTTACTGTCTGGAAGAAAATAGCCAAACCTTCCTGGTCTTTGGGGACAGTCTACACAGTGTTTCTTTCCTGATGCTTATGTCCTTCTTTAGTTGATCGATGCCCTTATTCTCGAATTTACTTTCTTGGATTTTTCAGATATAAGTGTGTCAAAGAATCTTTTCCTTATACCCTCTCTTTCTCTGTGTCTCATTTCTTCCTCTTTTCAACCCATCCATAAACCCAAAACCCACCAAAATATGGCTGATCATGTTTCAACACACTGCTATAAAATATCTGTAAACAGCATGAAGGAGGTTGCCCAAGCATGTTTATTCTTAGCTCTGCGAAGCATGAGTAGCATAAGGAGCATTGAGCTCTTCACCATCCACTACCCATGGTCCTATGGGGCCTGGACTCCACCTCGCTGGGGCAGGCACATGCCTACAGTCCCCACCGGTGGAGCCTTGGCACTAGGATCCAAACTGCCAGGTCTCGGATCCTAGGCCTGAACAGTCAGCCTGTGCGGTGGTCTCTGGTGGTCCACACTCCACACTATGATTTTGAGCAGCCCTATATGCTTGTGCTTCAGTTGCTTCTCCTGGTCAACAGGCCCTGCTCAGGTGCATCAACTCCCGCACTTGGAGCTTCTTAAAATGTCAGGCTTATTAAGGTGCAACTTGCATATAATAACATACAGTTGGATAAGTTTTGACAAATGCATACAGTCCTGGAACCATCACAATTGATTAATAGATATGATATTTTCATCACCATGAAGTTTTATCAAGCCCCTTTGCACTCAATACCCTTTCCCATCCCCAGGCATATAGTAAGAAATGAATATTTGATGAACAAATTTTAGTTACCTTGTACACACAGTGAGTTCTAACATCCAATAACTGGAACTCAGTTTGAGTATCACAACAACAAGAAACCCATCATTTAATCCAGGAAGCACAATACATTGGGGAAAACAACAACAACAACAACAAAGGTAGCAAAATTCTCTGAGGAAACTTCAGTATACAATACATGATCAGATAAGAGAAATCCATAAAAAGAGAGAGGAAAAAAATCAAAGATTTTTGGAATATCATTATATTCTCAAAAGAAAAACAATTTAAAACATTTGAAGTAAATCTGACTCAAATGCCACATAAACCTGAGTGTGAAGGAGGTCATGGGACAAACTTTAACAAATCACTGCACACTACAGACTGTCAGTCTGCCAGCCAATGGCACCATTATCGACTGGGAAGCTTTTTAAAGATAAACATTCCAAGCCCCTTGCCTGTGTATTTTTATTTAGGGGTCTTGCATGAGGTTCAGGGCTCAGTATTTTTAAAAGCTTTCTCAGTCCATGATTCTACTAGCTGTGGAAACTTCTTCCTAACACCTTCACCCCTCACCACCTCAGTGCACACTTTTTTTCTTACAGAAGAAAATAAAGCTTGGTGTATTTCCTGAACTTGGAGATGCATGGCTGAAGACAGAAAGTACCTTCCATTTTCTTAGTTGTCACGAACTTTTGTGACTAAGAGAAACGGATAATTGCCAAGCTCAGAAACACCTGGAAATAAAAGAGGTGGTTATTATAAAAATAAGCACCTGCAGACAGTATTTATTTTATTGAAAAAGTAATGGTTTAGAGGAAAAATCCAAGCTATAATAAAATTAATTACTGTTCTACAAACCATCCTACAGGAGGGTTTTCTATGAAAGGGGGATTCATTGTCACCATTCAGCTGTGTGCATGGCAGGGAGCTAACAGCTGTGGCTGCTCTTAGAACCTGCATTATGTGATAACCTGCTGCTGCTGCTAAGTCACTTCAGTTGTGTCCGACTCTGTGCGACCCCATAGACGGCAGCCCACCAGGCTCCCCCGTCCCTGGGATTCTCCAGGCAAGAATACTGGAGTGGGTTGCCATTGCCTTTTCCAGTGCATGAAAGTGAAAAGTGAAAGTGAAGTCGCTCAGTCGTGTCCGACTCTTAGCGACCCCATGGACGGCAGCCTACCAGGCTCCTCTGTCCATGAGATTTTCCAGGCAAGAGTACTGGAGTGGGTTGCCATTGCCTTCTCTGTGTGATAACCTGGAAGGGTCCAAAAAGGTTTACCCACCCAGGAGTCACAGAACTCTGGTCTTCCTCAAAAGGTTACTAGATGGTCCACAAAGTAAATATTTATCATGTAATTTTTAAAGCTGCTATTTTCTCCTTTTTTGGCGTTTCACAAGGAATATTAGCAAACTAAAGGCCCTGAATGGTCCTGCAATCAAGAGCCCATTAATTTTGTCTGTTCTACTGGTACCCAAATTTATTTGACACAGTTTACTTTTTATATATATACAATCTTGGAAATGGTACTCCAGACATTATCATGGCAAATTTTGTAATTCCAATAAGATCAAGAAAAAGTAAATTGGTGATCATCTATGAACAAAGATGAGCAAAGCCTTAGGATAATTTGGAATAATAATATTTGATTGTTAACGTTGATAATAACACAGTTTCTGGGTCAAGATAGAGTATGTAAGCATATTAGTAACATAAGTGACAATTCAAAGGAAATATTTTAGAAATTTAAGACCATCTACTAGTTTAAAATATTTTAGCAATATTTGTATCCTTAAAGTTATCAGGATAATTTAAAATATTGTTACCTACTCATTGAAGTAATTCCTAGTGTAACTGAAAGTGAAGTCTCGCTGCTGGCCTCTCAAAAACTAATAAAGAAGCAAAGTTTGTGGAAAGGAAAGGTTGTCTTATTTTGGATGCCGACAATTGGGAGGGGGTGCTGTAGGCCTCACTCCTGTCCAAGGCTGATTATCCCTACTGACAAATCTGTGGGCAAAGCTATAGGCTGAGGGAGGGAGCTACATGCAGAAACAGCAGTCGGCTCTGACTAAGCATCTTGAAATTGATCATTATCTGATCAGTATCACCTTGATTGTTTTAAGTACAGTTCTACGGTTAGTTTGTTCCCATTTCCTTGAGGCCAATTCTTGGAATTGTGACAGCTTTTGTCATGGCTACAGTCTGGTCACCATGTAGTTAACTTTTTCCACCTGGTAGAGGTTTCAGTATCTATAAGAAAGCTCACAGGATATGGCTCAGAATATTATCTATAGCCCTTGAGAAGGAACTAAAGGTCCTTGACTGTGCTTAATGACTAAACCATTATTATGTGGTTTCCTTTGACTGTTTATCTTTGTTTCTGTATTTTCTCACTTCTCTGACTAAAATTATTCTTTGGCTAAAGTTTTTCCACAGATAAAAGGTAGGTGGAAGACATGGAGGGCATGAAGGCCTACTCTGTTTCACTAATGGCCTTTTCTCACTAATGCTAGTAGCATATGTGCACTTAAAAGCCTGAAGTCCATGTCATTCAACATCCAGTTTACCTTTCCAGATGCATCTCCCACTGTTTGTGTCTTGCTGTAGCTTGCTACACAATATTCCACAGCACTCTTAAATGTATAATGAAGTTTTAAAAATTCTGCATGACTGCTCACACCGTCATCTTGGCCTGGAATGTCCTCATCACTCATCCTCTCAAATCTCCCTCCAATACATCTTTCCTTCTGATCTTCTTAAGCCACTGTTGGCCCTTGTCACATCATATTAAGCTTTAATCTGTCTCTTCCACTAAATTGTCAATTCCAATAAGATAAGAACTAAGTCATGTTTACTTGGATAACATATAGGATTTTAGTAAGTTTTCTACTGCTATTTAAATTTAGAATACTCTATAACATAGTTCTTTCCCTAATTGAAATACATCCTCCAGTGGTCTGAATTAATGATATTTGGTGTGCTGTGTGCTCAGTCATGTCTGACTCTTCACAGTGCTATGGACTGTAGCCCGCCAGGCTCCTCTGTTCATGGGATTTTTCAGGCAAGAATACTGGAGTGGGTTCCCATTTCCTCCTCCAGTGGATCTTCCCAACCTAGGGATTGAACCCACATCTGCATCTCCTGCATTGCCAGGCGGGTTCTTTACCACTGAGCCACCTGGGAAACCCCCGATGAGATTTGGTAGAAGATATCAAACAAGTCTAGACCTCACAGTGTTTCTTTCTCTAATGTTTCAAACCATTTGGAGATCTAATTGATCACAGTTTGTCAAAACCTAGTCATGAAACATTGAGGAGGCTTCTTTAGACACAATTCAGTATTGTTATCCTTCTCACTTAAAGGAGGGGAAACTAAGGTACAGAGACATTAAGCAGTTTATCCACTGTTACACAACTTATGAGTGGTAGAACCAGAATTCATCTTCTAGATTCATCTTGATGGGCAAAACAGAATCAGTAAACGCCATGGGTGTGGGTTTTCTAGAACTAGTCCTACCTGTGTTCATAGCCCAATTCTAGTAGCTTTGTGACCTTGGGTAAGAAATTAACTTTGGTGATCTCATCTATAAAAATACCTTGTGGCAGTTTTAATCAGAGTGAGTTCTTTGCTGTGCCAGTCTGACTGCCTTAGGGTTTACCTGCTAGGGTGAGTTCCTTTGTCCAGTCTTCCAGGGCTATTTCTTTTCTTTTTTAAAATTTTATTTATTTTTAGATGCTCTGGGCCTTTGTTGCTGCAAGTGAACTTTCTCTAGTTGCGGTGAGCAGGGGCTACTCTTTGTTGCTGTGCAAGGACTTCTCATTGTGGTGGCTTCCCTTGTTGTGGAGCACAGGCTCTAGAGCTCTGGCTCAGTTGCTGTGATGCACGGGCTTTGTTGCTCTGCAGCAAGTGGAATCTTCCTGGACCAGGGATCGAACCCACGTACCCTGCATCGGCAGGCAGATTCTTAACCACTGGACCACGAGGGAAGTCCCAAGGGTCATTTTTGAGAGCAGAGAAGGATTTTTGGTGGGAGGATCATACCACCTTGACAGTCCGTGACCTATTGGCTCTTTTTTTTTTTTTTTTAGTTTAGAAAGTCTGTTTTTTGTAGAGAGGTTCTGTATATGTATTTCTTGAGGGGAATCAATGGTAGCCCAGTTAGGGAATTATGCAAATCTATCAAAGAACTAAATCACTTTTTTAAAAATAAATTTATTTATTTTAGTTGGGGGCTAATTACTTTACAATATTGTAGTGGTTTTTGCTATTGGCTCTTGAGATTGTTTTTGGGTTGAAAAATCCCAGTGTCCTATGAGCAAGGCATTTGTTTTTTTGCAACACAATTTCCTTAAAACTTGGAGAAGGGAACGGCAACCTACTCCAGTATTCTTGCCTGGAGAATTTCATGGACAGAGAAGCTGGGTGGGCTGCAGTTCATGGGGTTGCAAAGAGTCAGACAGGACTGAGTGACTTTCATACTTCGCTTAAAAATGTAGTCAGCTGATCGTTTATATTGTTTTCAAAACTTGTATCAATGACAGAAGGGTTTTCTATCACACTCTGAATCTCAGGTTGAAGCAGGGCCCCATACTCATGACTTCTTTACAATGTAAGTGAAAATTCTGTCCTTTCTCCTAGTTTTGAGGTTTACAGAATCAGCCTCAGGTTCTGTGATAGGCCAGGCAGTGGTGGTGAAATGGGGCGGATTTGTCCTGGATCTGGCCTCTCCTGGGCTATATTCCCACCCATATGCTGGTCAGTGAGAAGCATTGAGTCTTTGGACTAACCAGGGCTTTGAGGCAGAGGTTTTTTATTATTTATTTATTTTTTGGAAGAGGATCAGTGCTTCCTAACTCTTCTGCTATCCCCCAGATAGCTCCATTTCAAATACCCCACATCCCTCATTTTCTTCAACAATGCACTTATTTTTTGTAGGTCTCAGGTAATTTGGCAGTTGCCATACAGCTAGGCTTTGGTCATCATGAATTTCCTTAGCTAGCCTCAGGTGGAAAATGGCTTTTCTTCATGAGACTATGCACTTAACTGGTGTCCCTTATCTACTTTCCAATAGGCCTAACTGAAGGGAGCTCCTGTCTCTGTAGCCCTTGCTGGAGGCAATATTGCCTACAGCTTCTAAATATACAGGCATCCTGCCAAGTTGCCAACAAGTCTCAATGCTTCAGCATCAGTAGGCATGAAGTCTGAGTTACTAGAGGCAGCAGAATGGTTTAGCTGCCTGCTTTGCCATAGCAGGATACCTGTGGTTCCCCATTGTCCTGCATGAAGAGCAATGGAATCCTCAATTCTTCTCATCTGCACTCATCAAGCTCCACATGTTGGGGTCTGTCTTTTGCAGTACCCTATTTATTTTATATCAATTTCTAATTAGTACTTTTTGCTTACAAGAAAGTGAATCCTTGTAGCTAGCCTAAGAAAATAAGAAATTTATTAGAAGGATATTAGGATAATAGATAAAACTCAAAGACAGAAATGCAGCCAGGCTTTAGGAACAGACCAAAATCAGGAACTCAAAATTGTTAAAATTCTCTCCTCTCTTTTCTATCCATCTCTGCAGGTCAACTTCATCAGTCTTTTTCTCTGCATCCCAGCTCTCTGTTTCCTGATCTACATTTCAAAGGAGGAAAAAAAATGTAGCCAGTTACGGCTTTGAATTTTTTAAGTTTTAGGTCTAATCATCTTTTACTCTTTCAGCTGTTGATGAAGAATTTACTGCTGCTGATGCAGAGACAGAGAAGATGAGCTCAATAAACCAATGAGCTATGATGAAAGAGTCACAGTGCAGGGTCACAGTGCAGGAATGGGACAGTAATCATGTGACTGCAGAGAGGGATGTACAGGATGATTCTTAGAAAAAAGATGCTGAGTAGTCAAAGTAATATGTACCCTGTTGTTGAACTGTTGTAGTAACGTTGTAGGTAATGTTGTCAGAACAGGCAGAGGAATCTTAGACGGATTCACCCTCTGTTTAAGTGGTCCGTTCAATAGTGGTATAACTTGTTATAATGTATTTAGAATAGCGGTAGCAGGCAGACATGGCAATTCACAAATTCTTTTTTTGTGTGTGTGTGTGTGTGTGAGTGAATGGCTTATTTGTATTTCTCTTCCTTTTTTAAAAAAATTATTTTTCTTATTGATTTGTAAATTCTGGTATTCTGGAGCTTAATCTATTGTCTGTTCTGTATACTACAAATATTTTCCATTCAATTTTTTTTTTTTTTTTTTATAAATTTATTTATTTTAGTTGGGGGCTAATTACTTTACAATATTGTAATAGTTTTTGCCATACATTGACATGAATCAGCCATGGGTTTACATGTGTTCCCCTTCCCGGACCCCCCACCCACCTCCCTCCCCATCCCATCCTTCTGGATCATCCCATTGCCCCGGCCCTGAGCCCTTGTCACATGCATCGAACATGGAATGGTGCTCTGTTTCACATATGACAATACACATGTCTCAATGCCATTCTCCGAGAACGTCCCACCCTCCTCCCTCAGAGTCCATAAAATTGTTCCATGCATCTGTGTCTCTTATTCTGTCTCGCATATAGGGTTATCGTTACCATCTTTCAAATTCCATATATATGCATTAGTATACTGTATTGTTGTTTTTCTTTCTGGCTTACTTCACTCTGTATAATGGGCTCCAGTTTCATCCATCTCAGTAGAACCGATTCAAATGTATTTTTTTTAATGGCTGAGTAATATTCCATTGTGTATGTGTACCACAGCTTCCTTATCCATTCATCTGCTGATGGACATCTAGGTTGCTTCCATGTCCTGGCTATCGTAAACAGTGCTGCGATGAACATTGGGGTACACGCGTCTCTTTCAATTCTGGTTTCCTCGGTGTATATGCCCAGCAGTGGGATTGCTGGGTCATATGGCAGTTCTATTCCCAGTTTTTTAAGGAATCTCCACACTGTTCTCCATAGTGGCTGTACTAGTTTGCATTCCCACCAACAGTGTAAGAGGGTTCCCTTTTCTCCACACCCTCTCCAGCATTTATTGCTTGTAGACTTTTGGATAGCAGCCATTCTGACTGGTGTGAAATGATACCTCATTGTGGTTTTGATTTGCATTTCTCTAATAATGAGTGATGTTGAGCATCTTTTCATGTGTTTGTTAGCCATCTGTATGTCTTCTTTGGAGAAATGTCTGTTTAGTTCTTTGGCCCATTTTTTGATTGGGTCGTTTATTTTTCGGGAATTCAGCTGCAGAAGTTGCTTGTATATTTTTGAGATTAATTGTTTGTCTGTTGCTTCATTTGCTATTATTTTCTCCCATTCTGAAGGCTGTCTTTTCACCTTGTTTATAGTTTCCTTTGTTGTGCAAAAGCTTTTAATTTTAATTAGGTCCCATTTGTTTATTTTTGCTTTTATTTCCAATATTCTGGGAGGTGGGTCATGGAGGATCCTGCTGTGATTTATGTCGGAGAGTGTTTTGCCTATGTTTTCCTCTAGGAGTTTTATTGTTTCTGGTCTTACATTTAGATCTTTAATCCATTTTGAGTTTATTTTTGTGTACGGTGTTAGGAAGTGTTCTAGTTTCATTCTTTTACAAGTGGTTGACCAGTTTTCCCAGCACCACTTGTTAAAGAGATTGTCTTTTCTCCATTGTATATTCTTGCCTCCTTTGTTGAAGATAAGGTGTCCATATGTGCGTGGGTTTATCTCTGGGCTTTCTATTTTGTTCCATTGATCTATATTTCTATCTTTGTGCCAGTACCATACTGTCTTGATGACTGTGGCTTTGTAGTAGAGCCTGAAGTCAGGCAGGTTGATTCCTCCAGTTCCATTCTTCTTCCTCAAGATTGCTTTGGCTATTCGAGGTTTCTTATATTTCCATACAAATTGTGAGATGATTTGTTCTAGTTCTGTGAAAAATAGATAGGGATTGCATTGAATCTGTAGATTGCTTTGGGTAGAATACTCATTTTCACTATATTAATTCTTCCAATCCATGAACACGGTATATTTCTCCATCTGTTTGTGTCCTCTTTGATTTCTTTCATCAGTGTTTTATAGTTTTCTATATATAAGTCTTTTGTTTCTTTAGGTAGATATATTCCTAAGTATTTTATTCTTTTTGATGCAATGGTGAATGGTATTGTTTCCTTAATTTCTCTTTCTGTTTTCTCATTATTGGAGTATAGGAATGCAAGGGATTTCTGTGTGTTAATTTTATATCCTGCAACTTTACTATATTCATTGATCAACTCTAGTAATTTTCTAGTAGAGTCTTTAGGGTTTTCTATGTAGAGGATCATGTCATCTGCAAACAGTGAGAGTTTTACTTCTTCTTTTCCTATCTGGATTCCTTTTATTTCTTTTTCAGCTCTGATTGCTGTGGCCAAAACTTCCAAAACTATGTTGAATAGTAGTGGTGAAAGTGGGCATCCTTGCCTTGTTCCTGACTTTAGGGGAAATGCTTTCAATTTTTCACCATTGAGGATAATGTTTGCTGTGGGTTTGTCATATATAGCTTTTATTATGTTGAGATATGTTCCTTCTATTCCTGCTTTCTGGAGGGTTTTAATCATAAATGGATGCTGAATTTTGTCAAAGGCTTTTTCTGCATCTATTGAGATAACCATATGGTTTTTTTCTTTCAATTTGTTAATGTGGTGTATTACATTGATTGATTTGCAGATGTTAAAAAAACCTTGCATTCCTGGGATAAAGCCCACTTGGTCATGATGTATGATCTTTTTAATATGATGTTGGATTCTGTTTGCTAGAATTTTATTAAGGATTTTTGCATCTATGTTCATCAGTGATATTGGCCTGTAGTTTTCCTTTTTTGTGACATCTTTGTCTGGTTTTGGAATTAGGGTGATGGTGGCCTCATAGAATGAGTTTGGAAGTTTACCATCTTCTGCAATTTTCTGGAAGAGTTTGAGTAGGATAGGTGTTAGCTCTTCTCTAAATTTTTGGTAGAATTCCGCTGTGAAGCCGTCTGGTCCTGGGCTTTTGTTTGCTGGAAGATTTCTGATTACAGTTTCGATTTCCGTGCTTGTGATGGGTCTGTTAAGATCTTCTATTTCTTCCTGGTTCAGTTTTGGAAAGTTATACTTTTCTAAGAATTTGTCCATTTCTTCCAAGTTGTCCATTTTATTGGCATATAGCTGTTGGTAGTAGTCTCTTATGATCCTTTGTATTTCTGAATTCACAAATTCTTATCTAATGAATTGAAAAATTAACAAACAGAGGTCTCTATCAATTCAGTAGGAGAAGGTTTTCCATGTTTGCAACAAATTTGTGATCTGACAATTTGGTTATTACTCATTCATTCTTCAAGACTTTGCTTTTTCGCTATCTAAATGAAGGGGTAACTTCCTGTGAAATGAAGGGGTAACTTCCTGTGATACAAATCTCGTCACCCAAATGTACAGTCAAAAGAGATGAACAGGATAAACCAGCTATATTAAAATGTTCCCAGAATCCCTGCAGAAAATCAGGCCAACCTGTGGTAACACTGTTGAAACAAGGTACATCCTTGTCATCTGGTCAATCAGTTCCTTTATGTCAGAGTGTTATGGAAGTGCTTTCTTATTATGTTTCCATGGTAACTTATAGTTAGTCCCTGAATCTGACCAAAGCATCTTTTTCCCATCTGCCACAGCATACTTTTACCAGGAATTATCATTTTTACTGCATAAAAGTAAATAATACGGTGCATGGCATTTTTTGAAGAGAGGGCTGAAAATAATAATAATGTGCTTGTACTTGCTATTCTTAACCACCTCTCCCCAAAAAAACCACTTAGTACAAACAACTGCTAGACCAACTCCTTCTGGGAAGAACAGATTTAGAAAGAAGGGAGACATTATAGACAGTACCACATATGAGAAAGAAAATATAACGTCTCAGCCTGATACACTGTGGGATGCTGCAGGATGTTGACTCACTTTGCAACTATAGTCCTTTGTGAAAGTAGAAAGAAAACTAAATAGTCTTTTACACAATGAGTTCAGTTCAAACAAATCTCTCCTAACCCTGCATTGCTACAGGACTAGATGTCACCAATGTTAATATCTGTATTGGACAGTCAAAGAGCAGACCAAACAATTTCTCAAGTAGAGAAAACTCTCTGTACACACAGTCCTCTCCTGTGCAAGCAATAGGAATAGTTGGACAAATGAAAAAAAGCAAGAAATATTGATGACATTTTAAGAAAAAACACATAGTTCCTCCCTAAAAAAGAAGATATTTGCAAATAGCACAACCTGCTCACTGGCAGACCAATAAACTAGATCCAAACATCCCATCCATCTCTCCTGAGGGAACTTTGGGTTTTCCTGAAGAAAAGTTCCAGTTATAAATAAATGTTCCAAACATCTCTATAATTACTTGTTACTTTTAAAGAATTATCCGAGTGAAAATTCATTTTACCTAAAGCATATTTTACAACTGACCAGTAGTAACAAATTTGGTCCAAGAAGAGTATGTTTTTATTTTAGGTAGCAAAAGTTATATAAACATGTCTCCCCTTCTACAATGTGGGGTCATTTTCCTAAGTTCATTCTCTCACCAGAGCGATCAGAGGTTGACACATAGGAACAGAGATCAGGAAATGACCTCTACATCTTTCGCTTCACCATAAAATCTAAAATGAAAGGATCCTTTCCACTCAAAGAAAAGTGCTTTTCACAAAGAAACTTGTTTGAGAGAACTAATGCCCGACTCTTTTCTGTCTTTCGGCTCCTGATTTTTGGCCTCTGGAGGATGCATGTAGTTCCAATGAGGAAATCCTTGGAGAAGAGAGAAGAGGCACTTTTTATTTGTTTGTTTTATGGTCTTTGAACAGCCTGGATGCTTCTACAGTCATTTGCTCAGGAGTTCAAAGTGTGAATCATGGGTTTTCCTGGACTTTCTGGTCCTGTACAAACTGCCAGTTCTGATGATATGGCTTCATGAAAACATTCTCTCCTACTGATATCTTATTTCATAACATTAAAAAGGAGTGTGTGAAGTGATTGAATATTTTTTAAAGAAAAAATAGACAAATGCCTTTTTAAGATAACATAGAATAACTAACATCAAAAAAGGACGCAAATAACAAATGTTATTTTGCACAGGTGCAGAGAAAAGGATACCCTAGTACACTGTTGGTAGGAATGTAAATTGGTCTAGCTGCTATGGAAAACAGTATGGAAGTTTCTCAAAAAACTAAAAATAGAACTACCATATGACCCAGCAGTATTACTCCTGGATATATGTATATATATATAAGAAAGAAGCAAAAGCACTAATTCAAAAAGATACAAGTACAATGCTCATAGCAGCATTATTGCCAATATATGGAAACAACCTATGGGTCTATCAACAGATGAATAGATAAAGACAACGTGGTACATATATATACAATAAAATACCATTCAGCCATAAAAATGAATGAAATGTTGTCATTTTCAGCAACATTGATTGACTTGGAGGATATTATGCTAAGTAAATCAGATAGAGAAAGACAAATATTATATGATATCACTTGTATGTGGAATAACTAGTTTGTTATAGTATACAACAAACTAGTGACTATAACAAAAAGGAAGCAGATTCACAGATACAGAAAATAAACTAGTGGTTACCAATGGGAAGAGGGACAACATAGGCATGTGGAGTGGGAGGTACCAATTATTGGGTGTAAGTCTCAAGAACCTATTGTACAATACGTCCTTGGGAATATAGCCAATGTTTTGTAATAACTGTAAAGTAATCTCTCAAAATTGTATAAAAATAAATTAAAAAATAAGATAATATTTACCAAGTTCTTGTTCTAAATAAAATTTTAAAATTTATGATAGAAACAAATGAGGTTGATATAATAAATATTTGTCATGTTTTTATATGCAGCTAGTCTAGAGCTTCTCTTCTTATAACAATAAGTATTTTTGAAGATGAAATTAATACCTCTAGGGCTTCCCAGGTGGTGCAGTGGTAAAGAATCCATTTGACAATGCAGGAGCCACAAGAGACATGGGTTCGATCCCTGGGTCCAGAAAAATCTCCTGGAGTAGGAAGTGGCAACCCACTCCAGTATTCTTGCCTGAAAAATTCCATGGGCAGAGGAGACTTCCGGGCCACAATCCATGGGATCGCAAAGAATTGGACATAACTGAGCAACTGAGCACACACAAACAGTATTATCTTTAGATCAGTACTGATACAGAGGCAAAGGCCTTTTTTCCCATAAATATCATGACATCTAATTGGAAGCTAAACTTTTCAATTAAAAAAATTCTAATTCAAATAAACATGAAAGTTTATTTGTAGGAAAATATATAATAGAGCTATCATCATAATTTGTTTCTTTTCAGTCATCTGGCTATTTATTAAATACTCTTTTGTGTACAGGTTTTTGCTAAGTTCTGAAGAAATGTGAAAGACACAAAATCATGACTTAAACCTCAATGCACTTTCTGTATACTTGGGGGAAGGGATGCAAAACACAGTTCTTAATATATCATTTAAAAAACCTATGATCCTTCTTTTACCTGCCCAGTGACATCATTACATCCTCCCACAGTATTTAGGGGCCTCTACCATGTGCCTGATCCTCACAACTTTCTGGGATATATTCTAATGTCCAGGGAAACCATGGCTACTTGTTACTTTGTGACAGTCCCTTACCTAGCTCTGAGCTCCGTGCCTGTGTTCATGCAGTGCCTGTCAGTAAGAACACACTTTCTTTCAACACCTCCTGTCTTCTACTTCAGTTCAATGGAATCATTGTCTCCTCCTTACTCCCTTCTAGGTAGAAGTAATTCTTCCCTTGCCTGAATCCTTTTAGCTCTGTTTCTCATTGTGTTTTTCTTATTCAACACAATATTCTAGATATTAGTGTATATTTCTTATTCACCCCACTAAAATTATTCTAAGGCATTTCAAATAGTTGTTTATCTAAATACCTCTATATCCATTGTCTAATTCAGTGTCTGGTTTATAACATATACTCAAACATATGGTAGTTGAATAGATGAATGACTGAATAAATGAGTACTGGAAACAACCAGGGAATAATTAAGGACAATAATTGTGTAGCAATGGATGCAGAGTACTAGAAAGGTAAAGGAAATTGAAAGGAAAGAATGAAATAGCATAAATGTGGACTGGACTACTCTAAGAAAACCAAATGGAAAATTTAAACCTGATTTTGGCCTTTAAGGATGATCATGGTCAAACAGTAGAACCAAAGTAGCTAAGAATAATTGGGCCTAGGAGTCTGGCTAGAGAAGGAGAACAAAGGAATCAAAAGGTAGGTTGTCAGAGGAAAGTTTCAGGCCATACTTCATGTAAGGCTGAGCAGAAAACATACAAGCCATAAGATAAAACCTGATTATCTGAAATTCCAGAAATTAAGCTCTGCTTCTAGGACACAGGCTATTTGCAGAGAAATAACACATTCAATTGAGAAGGGCTGGGTCTGATTTTGTTTTCACTATCATTTTTATTGGGCATGGGATACTTCAACCCTCCATTTTCTCATCCATAAAATGGGAATTTTAATTCCCACCCAACTGGGTTTTGTGCAGATTAAGTAAAATGATATGTGGAAAGTGCTGGGAACACAGGAGATCAGTAAATGGCAAATCTTATTAATTTGCTCTGGTCTCCAGTTTGAATACTTGTTAAGATTGTCTCTAAGTCCATTTGTGGCCAACGCATCTTTGAGACTTGAAGCCTGTTCCTAATTGTTCTATAAGAAGTCTTTTTGGAGTTGAAGTGGAGACTCTAATAGAGGTAATAATGATTATGATGACAAAAGAACTTTTAGCAGCTTATATTTATTGAGAGCCTATTATGGACTAGCAACCATACTAAGAGTCTCATAAGAATTATTGCATTTTATTTCAACAAAACGTATGTGGCAAACAAAACAACACGTACTGGTATTTGAGCTTTTTCACAGGAATTTTCTCAGAAGAAAGTGTGTCAGGATCTCAGCAATCCCTGTCAATGGGAATATAGCAGAAACCAGAAGAGGGAGTCCAGGGGCAGTGAAAAGGCACACCAATTCAGAGGCTTACCCTGACAATGGAATCCAGGATATAGTAGTTAAAAGGTGTGGTAATCTCATATCTGATTCAAACACACCTCTATCCCAGGGACTCCAATCCTGCAAGCATCCAGGGTACAGGGAAAGCCAGGCAGACAGGAGGTGGCACTGTGATTCTTAGTGGGACCGTTGTGGTAGCAGGACAATACAAGAAGCAAGATACAGCCTCCTTGGGAAAGGAATTTGGCAAGAATTAGGTGGGCTAAATGGAGAAGGCAATGGCAACCCACTCCAGTACTCTTGCCTGGAAAATCCCATGGACAGAGGAGACTGGTGGGGTGCAGTCCATGGGGTCACTAAGAGTCGGACACAACTGAGCGACTTTGCTTTCACTTTTCACTTTCATGCATTGGAGAAGGAAATGGCAACCCACTCCAGTGTTCTTGCCTGGAGAATCCCAGGGACGGGGGAGCCTGGTGGACTGCCATCTATGGGGTCGTACAGAGTCAGACACGACTGAAGCGACTTAGCAGCAGCAGCAGCAGCAGCAGGTGGCTGAAAGGATCCCATCTCATGGATTAAAGCAAAAATGGCAAACTTTTTGTCTCTTGTACAATTTCTGAGCAAGCAAATGGTTATCTAAAGCTTTCTGTTTGAGACCAAATTTAGGCTAAGCAATAAAGAATATAAATAAAGAATATCATGATCTATTGGTGATGTCTGCCATGAGTAATAGCGGGAGAAGTGGCATCAGACCAGTTTTGACTCTTGGGTTTAGTAGAAGAATCAAGACAGACTTGAAGAAAAAGGAAGAAGGTGTATATAAAAAGGAACTGTTATAAAGGGATAACTTTTAGGAGATGCTAGGAAAGAGACACTTGGGGCCAATCCATCTAGTTCTGAACTGAATAGAGGGAATATGCCTAGGTCAATTAAGTACATCTCTTTTCCCCAATCTGTTGCCTTCTTAATAATTGACTGTAGAGTTCTAATGGCCTAGCTGTCCATGTACGCAAAGTAGAGGCTTGGAGTTAGGTGTCCCATGTTTCCAATTTGCTATTTATAAAGATCCATGAACTTCTCAGGAAGGAATTCAGTATGCATTCTCAGAAGATATGCTAAGTCGCTTCAGTTGTGTCCGACTCTTTGTGACCCCATGGACTGTATGTAGCCTGCCAGGCTCCTCTGTCCATGGAATTCTCCAGGCAAGAATATTGGAGTGGATTGCCATTTCCTTCTCCAGGGGATCTTCCTGACCCAGGAATCGAACCCTTGTCTCTTTTATCTCCTGCATTGGCAGGGAGGCTCTTTACCACTAGTGCCACGTGGGAGGTAATGATATTGAAAAAACAAATACATATATATATATATAGAGAGAGAGAGAGAGACAGAGAGATAAAAGGAAGATAAACATAAAGGAAGGTAAACATTTTTTTTTATTATTTTCATAACAAAATTTGGTAGTGCTTTTGTTTGAAATACATCAAAGTAATAATTGTATTTTGCTAAGAGGCCTTTTTCAAGAACTATATTTTTTAAATTTAAATATACTTGCATCTATTTATTTAAATAAGAAAGAACACAAATGCCAGCAAAAAGAAGAAAACATCTCAAAAGTCTTTCAATATATATTATAGCAAATTATTCTTTTTTTTCAAAGTGAGGAGCAGAGAGGTGGCTATTTGAACTATTTTTTTCTCCTTGAAACCACATTCCTGTGGCATTACTCAAATTAAATCCTGCAGTCATTGAAAGTGGAAAGAGAAAATGACTATATTAAAACCAAACAGAAAATGAATCTGGATCTTTTTATTATATTTTTCTAGGTCTGTAACTTCCCAACCTGTTCTGTTTGTGAAAATAGACAAATATAACTCTCCACAAGAAGAAACAGCTGTCAGTCTCTCAAGCCCTGTTTCTTAAAGCAGACTTGTTTTGAGGGACTAAGAGTAAGGTGACTATATGTAGAAATGCCTATTTGAAAGCTCTTGTTCTATTTGTGTGGTAACCTCCAAATTTATGTCTTACTCTATGAGAAAAAAACAAAGCCATGTATGAAACAGGTTTTTAAGCATTCTTTTTTAGAAAAGAAAAAGTCATGTCTGAAAAGAAGACAGTATACTTATAATGATTGCATAGTTTTTCTAATTGTGTCTTTTGATTTAACAACTTTTGAACAATTTTTTAAAATAACTGCTATATTATTTGACATAACAATTCTATCAACATGAATAGGGAACAAGCCTGATGTATTGTCTACAAAGTGAACTTATGGATAGAAGTTAACAAGTAAAAATGTAAAAACAAAGCAAGTGCAAGCAAATACATATATACATAGAGTACATTTTTTCCCTTTCATTCATTTACTCACTCATGAAGAAAGCATTTTTTTAGTGGATTGGATTTTGTCCTCTCTCCCAAAAGATAAATCCACCCAAAATTTGTTGAATATAGCCTTATTTGGAAAAAAGGTCTTTGTGATAAGCTAGGAATCTTGAGATGAAATCATCCCAGATTACCTGGGTAGACCCTAAATCCAATGACCCTAAATCCAAGACACACAAAGGAAAGAGACAGAAAGGAGAAGGCCACTGAGCAGAGATTGGAGTTATGCAAACGTAAGCCAAGGAACTCAAAGAACTACCAGAAGCTCGAAAAAACAAGCAAAGATTTCCCCCTAATGCCTTCAGGTAGAGTCCTTGATTTCAGACTTCTGGCCTCCAGAACTGCTAGCGAATGAATTTTTGTTGTACCCGAGCTTGCGCTAATTTTTTGGCAGCCCTAGAAATCTAACACAGTATCTCTGAACACATTTCATGTGCCATGTGTATTGTTAGGCAAGTATACATCTGTGAGTAAGATATTATCTTATCATCTTGCCCTGGAGGGAATCACAGTCTGGCACATGAAACAGACATTTAACAATGTATATTCTAAGTGAAGTTTAGACCAAAGGATGGTGGGGGTCTCAGTTCCTGAGAGCTTCCATTATCCATGAGTGCACTGTAGAGACTCAGGTACCTCAAGATGCCAGAGATGCAAGGGGAAGCTTCCTAGAGGAAATAGTATTTTAGCTAATCTTGAAGAGGTGGGTAGAAATTTTCATGATGAAAGGTTGGAAAGCAGGCTGTATTGGAGATAGAAAACTGAAGGAAAGGAAAGTCTGAAAGACACAAAAATGTGTCAACAAATAATAGAGACGTTTCAACCTTGTCATGAGCCTTCTCAGATGATGCCGATGAGCATAATCCAAAGGGTGGTAGATCCATAAGGACTCTAGAGCTCTGGCAACTTTGAAGAATGGAGTTCCCATGCAAACTAGGAATTTATATGAAACAAAAATAAACTTCTGTCTTGTAGATCATTGTTTTTCATATTCTGATCAAATTAGATGAACTTGTGTGTATGTTAGTCACTCAGTCATGTCTGACTCTTTGTGACCTCATGGACTACAGCCCACCAGACTCCTCTGTCCATGGAATTCTCCAGGTAAGAATACTGGAGTGGGTAGCCATTCCCTTCTCCAGGGGTTCCTCCTGACCCAGGGATCCAACCCAGATCTCCTGTACTGCAGGCAGATTCTTTACCACCTGAGCCACCAGGGAAGCCCAAGATGAACTTACATTCTCACTATCATCAATCAGGAAGAGGAACTGGAATGGGGGGTATTGCTGGTGGGAGAAAGGGTTAATTGGTTATTAGGTGGTGAGAATGTAGTTAAAGTAGTATGAGAGGGAGAAAGAGAGCTGGATTGAAGACAAAATCCAGAGGACATGGTAATCAATTATATACAGAGGGCAAAAAAGAGAAAGAAATAAAATGTGATTTTAGTTGCAAAATGAGGCATTGGGGTTAATGGTAATAAGGATAGAGAATAATTGGAGTAAGGTCATCCCCTTCATGTATCACAGCCTTGTCATGGCTAAGGGGCTTGTATAACTCAGTGAAGCTATGAGCCGTGCTGGCAGGGCCACCCAAGATGGAAAGGTCATAGTGAAGAGTTCTGACAAAACGTGGTCCACTGGAGGAGGAAATGGCAAACCACTCCAGTATTCTTACTGTGAGAACCCCATAATTGGGTCACAAAGAGTTGGACATGACTTAGAGACTGAACAACAAAGCCTTAGGAAGAAGAGGCATAAAATAATCAGACAAAACAAGCCCTTGGGCGCAGCAATGAAGAAAGCCTATTTTTGGCTGGTTTCCTTGTCTGTCATTGACAACTTGTTCAGTATTCGGTGAGTGTTTTCACACAATTTCCTCAGTTTCATGCAGCCTCTGTCAAAGACTGCAGTCACCTTTACTGTTTGTTTCCACAAAGCTCTCAGTGTAAGGTAAAAGTGAACCTCCGATGGGCTTTGGCACTGAGCTACTTGTTTTTATTTTTTACTGGTTTAGGAAATCATGATACTATAATAATAGGTATATGTAATTATATATATTTGTCAAAACTCATAGACTGTACAATACAGAGAGTAAACCCAAATGCCAGTTTTGGACTTTGCATGACAGTGATGTATCAAGGTTGGTTCATTGATTGTAACAAATGTACCACCGTGGTACAAGATGTTGGTGGTGGAGGGGCATTGCTTGTGTTGGGGAACTGTTGACAGAAACCACCCACCTTGCCCACTTGCTTGAGTTGTCTCACAATAAGGAACATGATGCTGTGCTGAAAACTAACTGGGAGAATTCAGGAGGGGCCACAAGAGGGAGGAGATGATAAACCTCTCATTAACCCCCACACTGGAATCCATCTTAGCTAAAAGATGCACACCACCAGGAAGGACCCTGAGTCACCAAATAGGGACCAACCAATTTGGTTAGTAGACGAGAGACAAGCTGGTATCCCCATTACCATGAAAACCTGAGACTGCAGGCCATGTGGCAGAGCAGTTTTTCTGGGCTCCTTTATCCTGCTATTCTCTGCTTGAGTGCCTCTTCCCAATAAAGTCTCTTGCTTTGTTAGTATGTGTGTCCCCTTGGACAATTCATTTCCAAATGTTAGATGAGAGCCCACGCCTGGGCCCTGGAAGAGATCCCCCTTTCTGCCACACACGTACGTGGAGATGTGGGAACTCTTTTTTATGCTCAATTTTTCTGTGAACCTAAAACTTCTTTAAAAAATAAAATATTAATTTTAAAAATACATATGTGTGCCTTTTTTGAAAAACAGTAAGTTGCTCTGCACTTTTTATTCCAGTTCAAGGAAATCAATTATTTTCTTTTAGAAAAAAAATCAAATGCAGGAATTTCAGTTTCCACGTTCTCAGGTATTTGGAGTTATAATAAAGATATTTTGGTAACTATTATAAACATCCATTAGGCATTTCAAAGGTAGTAAGCCCATAGAGATTGCTGTATTTTTCTTTGTGGAAAGTAAATAAACAACTTTCATTGAGAGAACAGCTTTGGTTATATAAGTTTGTTTAGAAATAGAATAATCAAGTTAATATGGTTTTTAAGAGTCTGGCCCTGGAGTTACTGCAAGGAGATCAAACCAGTCAATCATAAAGGAAATCAGTCCTGAATATTCATTGGAAGGACTGATGCTGAAGCTGAAACTCCAATACTTTGGCCACCTGATGCGAAGAACTAATTCATTGGAAAAGACCCTGATGCTGGGAAAGATTGAGGGCAGGAGGAGAAGAGGATGACAGAGGATGAGATGGTTGGATGGCATCACCGACTCAGTGAACGTGAGTTTGGGCAAGCTCTGGGAGTTGGTGATGGACAGGGAAGCCTGGTGTGCTGCAGTCCATGGGGTCGCAAAGAATCGGACACAACTGAGTGACTGAACTGAACATGGAGTTACTAACCTAGTCAATTCCTGGCTCCAACACAGATATGGGTTCTTGTTTTTTTTTTTGGGGGGGGGCAATTCTTTGATACATTCTAAATCTTATTTTCTTCATCTCTAAAATGAAGTTAATAGGAATACCCGCAGTTCATTGATTTATTGACAAGATTGAATAAGAAAATGTATGTAAAGTATTTAGCATAAGGCCTGACAAAAGAGACTGCTCAATAAATATGTGTTTTTGTGATTAGAGGATATTTTCCAGTCAGCAAATAACTAATGTCTTGGAGGACATTCAATCATTTACTGAGCAAGAAATGAACTGAGTTCTGAAAATCCTGACTTCTGGTTTTAGTTATGATTGAAGGAATAGATATTAGACTTACTCTCCTGCAATTAACAACTTTGAAACTGGGAAGGGAAAAAAAACACATAAAGTAGCTCTTCTCAGGCTTTAGTTAACAGACAGCTCAGGGCTGTGATCCTTGAGATACACGAAGCCCAAGTGAACACCAAGTTCATTCTGATTCATGGAATGCAATTTCCAAATTGTGGTCCAGGGAAATGGAGCTCGAACAGAGAGCAGCAGTCTTGCCAACCATAGACACAGAGATTAAAGTTTGGGACTACTAAAGTAGCTGGGATTTACATCTCAGGGCACCAAAAATAAGGGTGCTTAGAAGAGAAGCACCCCAGAAATCTGCACTACCGTTCTCTTGAATCTTTGAGTACTCGTGTGTACATGTGATCAAATTCAGAGAGGCCTAGTAAGGAGTAGCTACTTTGGGGCTGTGAGCTGAATAGAAATCCAAGAGAATACATAGTGCTGGGAGACAATGGAATGAATGCCAACAAGCCAGGGCTAAGGCCCCAGAAGAATCATAGTTTCAAAAGGAGGACTCCTCCAGCCCTAGTGTTAGGGATAATCTGGCCCCACTCTAACAAAACTTAAACCCAAACCTCAGGTAAAACATGCTGAGCCACCAGTAAATTATTTGCCAGAATAAGATCCAACATTCTTTACAGGAAGGCAAATCTAGAATCTCAAAAATATAACGTTCCATTGTCTAGCATGAAAATTTAAAAATTACTACACATGTGAAGAATCAGAAAAATATAACCAAAATAGGAGAAGAAGAAGGCTGTAGAAACAAATCCAGAGATGACAGACATGTCAGAATTCTCAGACAATGATTTCAGGCAACTATTATAAAAGTGGCCAAAAATCTAAAGACAAGGATAAATAGATGAGTAAACAGCTGTGGGATCTCAGTAAATAAATAAATGAAAAATAAAAGAGAGACAAGAAATCAAATGAAAAGTGCAGAACTAAAAACTAAATCTGAAATTTAGAGATTTGTGATATCTTAACAGCAGTTTGGATACTACAAAAGAAAAGATTTTGAAGACAGATAAATAAAAACTTTGCAAACTGAAATATACACAATAAAGAAAAATAGGCTGAACAAAAAAATGAACAGAGTTTCAATGGCCTACAGGGTATTGTAGAGTCATCTAACATTTGTGGAATAGAAATCTCAGAGGCAGAAGAGAACTTTTAGCAGGAAAAAAAAGTGTTAAGAAAAATAATAGTAAAAGAAATCCCAAAATTTAATTAAGTAAAAATAAAAACACAGAGAACATTGTCCATCTCCAAATAACTAATGTCCCTTAGGACAACCATTCATCTCTTCAGTAATAACTGAACATTTTAAAGCTTAGTTTTGAAAATCCCCAATTCTTGTTTTGGCCATGATGAAGGAATGAGCCACAAACAGGATAAACACAAGGAAAACCACATCTAAGCATACTGTAGTACAACTGCTTTAAACCAGATTAAAAATAAAAATTTCAAAGCATTCAGAAGAAAAAGACATAATACACACAGGAAAGTAACAATAGAATAACCACTACATTCTCATCAGAAACAGTACAAGCCAGAAAACATTGGAATGGCAGTTTTTAACATGCTAAATAAGGAATAAATTATGAATTTAAAATTGAAATCAAGCAAAATTTTCCATCAAAATTTTAATCCAATGAATATATTTTCAGATAATCTAAGTGATGACCTGTACTACAAGATGTGTTAAATAAACTCATTCAGGTTAGAGGGAATTATGCAAAAATTAGAAACTCAAATCTACATGAATAAATAAAGAACACTAAACATTTTTACTTCCTTAACTTTTTAAAAAAGAAACGAATTATTTGAAATATGAGTAATACTATGTTGTGGAGTTTGTAATGTATAGAAGTGAGATATACAACAAATAGTGCAAAGAAGGGCGGAGGGAAATGGAAGTACATTTATGTATGATTTTTATGTTATGTGTGAAGTGTTATCCTATCAGTGCAATGTGTAGGCTAAGGATGCAAAATGTAATCCCTAAAGGATGCATTAAAGAAATAAAACAGTGAAATGCCATAGGCCAAAACAGGAGCTTAAAATGTCATATTAGGAAATGTTCAATTAAAAAGAGAGGAAAAGATGAAAATAGAAAAAAGATATATGGGGCAATAGAAAACAAATAGTAATATGGTAGAGTTAAACCTACCCATGTCAATCATTATGTCAAATGTAGAGGTACTAGACAACCAGTTAAAAAGCAGAGAAGTAATATCCAACTACAGGCTGTTTTCAAGAGATTCTCTTCAAATATAGAGACATAGATTAAAAAAGTAAAAGGATGGAAAACAAGATATACCATGAAACACTAAGCATAAGAAAGCTGGAATGGCTATATTAATATCAGACAAAGTATATCATTTATAATAGCATCAAAAATAATAAAAACTTGGGAATAAATTTAACCAAGGAGGTGAAAGACCTGTACACTGAAAATGATAAAACATTGATGAGAGAGAGTGAAGAAGACACCAATAAATAGAAAAATATTCTGTGCCCATGGATTCAAAGAATTAACATTATTAAAAATGTCCATACTACCTAAAGCAGTCTACAGATTTAAGGAAATCTCTATCAGAGTCCCAAGGGCATTTTTTTCACAAAAATATAACAAACAATCTTAAAATTTGTATTGGACCACAAAAGATTCCAAATAGCCAAAGCACTCTTGAAAAGGAAAAGCAAAGCTGGAAGCATTATACTTCCTAATTTCAAACTATATTACAAAGCTATAGCAATCAAAATTGCTATAGGTTTGGCATAGAAAAAACAGGCACATGACCAGTGGAACAGAACAAAGAGCCCAGAAATAAATCCATGGATATATGGGCAACTAATTTTTGGCAAGGGCAACAAGAACACACAATGGGGAGACAATAGTCTCTTCAATAAATTATGCTAGGAAAACTGGATATTCACATGCAAAAGATTGAAACTAGACCCCTGTTTACACAGCTCAGAAAAGTTAACTCAAAATAGATGAAAGACTTAAGTATAAGATCTGAAACAATAAAACTCCTGGAAGAAATGATAGGGAGTAATCTCTTTGACATTGGTCTTGACAATGTCTTGGATAAGACCTTAAAAATGCAGGCAACAAAAGCTAAAATGAACAAGTGGGAAACTAGAGAGCTTCTGCACAGCAAAGGAAACAATCAAAAAATTGAAAAGTCAACATACAGAATGAGGGAAAATATTTGCAAACCATATATCTAATAAGGAGTTAACATCCAAAACATATATAAAACTTAAAGACTCAATATTAAAATGAGATTAAGTTTTCCAGAGCTTCTATTGTATACTTTTTATGCTCAGTGTTTTTGTATTATGACTTGATAGGATAATATCAGTGTTTTAAGTAGTGTCACAGATATTGAAGAAATTGCCTGATAAAACAAAATGCAATTCATGAATTTCCCAATTGATCTATTAACTGGGATCTATTGAAAGGATCTATTCCCAATTGATCCTTTCACAGCTATCACTTCCTTTTGTTATAGGTGTAAAGTAATCTTTATATTTATAAAGTAGAAGTGTTCAATACGAGGTGGAAATATGAAAGAAAAGTGCCTGTTTTCATTTGTCTGAGACCCCTGGCTACCCCCAGATATACATTTTCTCTTTAATCTTTTCCAAAGTAATCTTTCTCTCTACCTCATCAAAATGTATCAGTCAAGGTTAAAGGAAAACTATGGGTCTATATTTAGATGAGAGACTTAAAGAGGTACTTGCAATAAGCTATTATAACTACTATTGTTACAAGTGGTTTTGTTGGATTACAGAGGGAGTCCTTGAAGTGTTTTCTAAACATAAATCAACTTCAAAACAGGTTTTCCCTCAGCTAGTATATCTTACCTCTTTTAAACACTAGAGCATTTCTAGTGCAATATTAAAACTTTCAAGTTGCTTTATATACACTTATGCTTGTCAAAACATTATTTTCAACTAATTACTTATAGGCAAGTGTTCTCCTGAGCTTTTCCGCTTAAAGGAAGTTAAAGTAAAAAGGTCAAATTGTAGTCAGACTATTTCGTTAAGAGTGGTGATTTGATCAGATCTCATCTTAAATTATATTTTTCTCTAGAACTTTAGTCATTTCTCCCACCTCTTCATTCTGCATCATCCTTTGCAACTGTATTAATCTGCCAATATTGCAAAGTTTTAATCAAAAATTTTTAATAAAATTGATGAAAATATAAACAGGTTTAGAAATTTGAGAGTAGGCCTGAAATATTATTCACATCGTATTTATATATAAAACATATATAATAGGTGTATATATTGAAAGTTTTTGCCTTAGCATAATATTTCAGGTTGCCATAGTCTCCATTTCCTTTTACTTGGAAATGGAAGAGAGGTGAGTTGCCTATAACTGATAGTCTCCACACCATCCTTGTTCCCTTACCATCTGGTTTTGACCAGTGGGAAGCAACATACCAGGAAATCAGCTGGTGGGATTGGAGAGAGGTCAGGGTATTAGTCTGCCACTCCTTCCCTGTCTGACTGTGGTTTAGACAGTGGTTGCCAAAACCTATCAGGCAGCCTGTGTCTGACAGCCTCTCTTCCCAGAGCTTAACCTCTTTCCAGGCTTGGCAAGACTATTTCATCCTCTTGAGCCTTCAGATCCATGAGTGGTAACAATTTCTCATAGTTGCTGAAACCTAACTCCCTCACCATCCCTTGTTGTATTTTACCCCTGCCCCTACCCTTGTAAACAATCCTTTCATTAAGTGCTCTCTAAGGATGCCATCCATTTACTCCTTGAACATAGACTGTGTGCTCCCAACGTGACCTCAGGAAATAGACCCTCAATGTAGATTATGAATTGGTTGCCATGAGCTCCAATCTCTTTAACAAGAGGAAAATGTGCGCTAGGTAAACTATAGCATGCAAAGTCATTGTGTTAACCCGAATTATTACCAACAGTAGTATAGGGTAGAGCAACCATCCCTAACCACAAGGCCACTGATTGGTAGAGATCCATGGCCTGTTAGGAATCAGGCCACACAGCAGAAAGTGAGTGAGTGGCAGGTGAGCCAGCAAAGCTTCATCTGTATTTACAGCTGCTCCGCATCACTCATATTACTGCCTGAGCGCTTCCTCCTATCAGATCAGTGGTGGCTTTAGATGCTCATAGGAGCATGAACCCTACTGTGAATGCTACATGTGAAGGTTCTAGGTTCCACACTGCTTATGAGAATCTAATGCCTGATCTGAGGTGGAGCTGAGGTGGTAATATTAGTACTGGAGAGTGGGTGCAAATACAGATTATCATTAGCAGAGAGGTTTGACTGCACAGAGACCATAACTCTATCAATGTGTGGCAAGTGACAATTAAGCTGCATTTGGTGGCAGGCTTTATAGTGGCAAGTGAGTTGATGTACTTCAGTTGTACCTACATCTGCAGGCTTTAAGTCAGAAGTGCATTTTAGTCTGCATGGGGCCCTCCTATTATTTTATTTACCGCTTCCACCCATGCCTCTTTCCCACACTGTGCACTTGTCTCACTCACATTTTGGTAAGCCGACAAGCTAACCCTAGCCAAAATGAGTAGGAAAAAAACGCCACTGGGGAGCTTCTTTGAAAAGGGGAAAAGACGCTAAGAGTGCCAACAAAAAGAAAACTGCATTTGAAAGAAAACACCAAGTCCTACTGAAGTTCCAGGTTCATTGCAACAGGTGATTCACATTCCCCAAGCCTGCTTTATATAACATGTGGAGACTAGCTATCCAACAAGACACGACTGAAGCAACTTGGCAGCAGGAGCTATCCAACAAAACCATAAAACCTTCACAACTGCTTTACCACATGGAGACCAAACACCCTGCCTTAAAAGACAAGCCCTTGGAGTTTTTCAAAAGAAAAATGTGAACATGAAGAACAGAAGCAATGTTGAAGGCCATCATTTCATCACATCAGTCTGCACTGAAAGCATCATTCTTATCATCGGCTAACCACACTGCTAAAGCTAATAAGCCTTTTACTACTGGTGAAGAGTTAATCCTGAGGAGATTTGTCATGAGCTTTTAAGAGAGGATACATTTCAAAAGGTAGTAAATGTTCCTCTATCAGCTAGCACCAAAGCTAGATGAATTGGTAAAATAGCAGAGAATGTTGAGGCACAACTGTTAGCAAGGATTAATTAATGTATCACCATGGCACACGATCCAGGTTGACGAGTCTACCAATGCTGACAAGGCAACAATGCTTGTTTCAGTATGATTTATTTTCAGGAGGATGTGCGTGAGGATGTTATGTGCACTTTTTGTTGCCAACCAACACCACATCCGCAGAACTATTTAAGTCTTTGAATGATTACATATCAGGAAAACTGAATGGGTCATTTTGTGTTGGTATAATGTACAGACGGAGTGGCTGCCATGACTGGACAGCTTTCTGGTTTCACTACTTGGGTCAAAGAAGTTGCTTCTGAATGTGAGTCTACTTAATGCGTGATCCATAGACAAACACTGGCTTGCCAAAAAATGTCCATTTTTTGGACAAAAAACTTAACGTTTTGCAGGGTGCGTTGCAAAACTTTGCAAAGTTTTGCAGCTCTGTGAGGAGATGGACACAGAGCGCACACATCTGCTCTTATACACAGAAATGAGATGGCTTTCTAAAGGTAGATCACTGGCCAGAGTTTCTGAGTTATGAGAGCTGCTCCAGAGATTTCTTTCAGAAAAACAGTCACCACTGGCAGCATACTTCAGGGACACAGAATGGGTTGCAAAACCTGCTGAATTGTATTACATATACCCTGCTCAATGAACTCAATCTGTCACTTCAGAGGAGAACAACCGTTCAAGTCAGCAGATAAAGTGGCTGTATTCAAAGCTAAACTGGAATTATGGAAGCAACAAATGAACATTGGGATTTTTGACATGTTTCAAACATTAGCAGTGATTTGAAAGAGACCGAGCCAAGGCCTTCTTTCTCTGAGCTGGTGCATGATCACCTATCTCAGCTTTCAAAAGAATTTGAACATTACTTCCCAATCACAAAATACCTTTGAACTGGGAAGGAATGGAACTGTGACCCATTTGTGAATAAACCAGGCAAATTGGGGCTTCCCAGGTGGTGCAGTGGTAAAGAATCTGCGTGGCAATGCAAGAGACGCAGGTTCAATCCCTGGGTAAGGAAAATCCCCTGGAGGAGGAAATGACATATCCCATTCTAGTATTCTCGCCTGGAAAATTCCATGGACAGAGGAGCCTGACGGGCTACAGTTCATGGGGTCACAGAGTTGGACACGACTGAGCCACTGAGGACACAGGCATAGGTAACTGACTTTGTGCTAGGAGAGGATCAGCTACCTGAGATCACACATAACAGTGGTCTTAAAAGTATGTTTGAGACAACTTCAAATCTCCATACATTCTGAATTAAAGTTAAGGCAGAATATCCTGAGACTGCCACAAAAGCACTAAAAAAGCTGCTTCCGTTTCCAACATCCTATCCTATGTGGAATACAAAAAATACAACAAATGAGTGAATATAACAAAAAAAGAAGAAAACTCACAGATACAGAGAACAAACTAGTGGTTAGCACTGGGGAGGTGGGAGGTACAAACCATTGGGTGTAATATAGACTCAAGAATGTAAAATATTGTACGACATGGGGAAAATAGCCAATATTTTATAACAACTGTAAATGGAAATACAATAAATTAATACAATAAAAATTTTAAGAGTCAATATTCTCAAAGAATATTTGAAAAATAGATATGATTTTCTCTAATTTTTACCTAAATTAATGTGCTTTAAAGATCTGGAGTAATATAAATATGTAAAGGGGGTGGGGACAACAAATTGTGGCACCACAATTTATAACACAAACATGTAGACACACAACGTAGACACACAATAAACAAAAAATCCTGATCTGTTGATTCAGTTGTAATGTGCTTTTTTAACAGAGATCACAACCTCCTTTGTGAATCATCAAATATACATTCATGGCATCATTTTCAAAGGCTTCTGTTCATTCCTAGCACAAAATGTTAATCCACCCTCCATTGCGGCCTTTTGTTTATGTTCAGACAAATCTGTGATGCAAACAACTATGAAGTTGTTTAGGGGTATGGAGTCTCAGCTCACCTGAGGACAGGTGGTCATGCCTCACTCCCCAGTAGTCCTGTGGGTCAAGTGGGTCCTGAGAGGAGAGGGGGCTAAAGGATGTAAGGACTAAGGGTGCTTTGGAATAGATTTCTATGGGAGACCCCTCACATACCCTAAACCCATCATGTTATTTCCACCAACCTGGGAACATCCCCCCGTTCCAAGCAACAACAAGGCCACACTTATTCCAGGAGGGGCTCAGCCGCTAGGAATCAGGCTCAGGGAACCTGCGCTTCTGGAAGTTCTTACCCCAAACCTTCAGGCTATTCAGTGGTCTCAGGTGTGCTGTGCCTGATAGCTCCAGCTCAGTGCTACTGAATACGGGTCTGAGGGAATCACATCAGCACCAACAAAACACTTGTTAAAGATGCCATTTCATGAACCCCACAGGAGAATCATACTTAGACTGGGGCCCTGATTTCTGCAAAATTTGTGTGCACTTCAAAGCTTTGAAAGGAATGTTTGCTGTGTGGTTCCCGTGCAGTTTCACGTTAGTATTTCATGGTAAGTGTTTAGCAATAACACCTGTGCCCTTCCCACAGAGTCCATTGATCTGAGTGAGAGCATCTGCATTGTTTCAACACCAGGTGATTCTAAGTTAGGCCTGGTTTAAGCACGAGGCCTGCAGGGTACATGGGTGAGAGTTGCTTCCAGTCTTCAGTCCTTTTCTGTTTGGGGAGGCATCGATGTTTGCTCTCCATGGGATGAGACGTGCAGGGCAGTGTAGCCCACTTACTCTATGCTGTAGCAGAGTCTGGGGGCGTCTGTGTGAGGGGAGAGAACATGAAGACAGGAAAGAAAAACCTCACAGTTTTTCTGTGAGAAAAAAACCTCCAGAAATGAGCTCCATGCAGGAGCTCACTGTTTCTGAATCTCTCTTTTTCAAAAAGTCAGACTTTCAGGGTTCTTTTGCCTATGGGTGTGGTAGGAAGAGATGAAAGAGCTGTGTGGATGCCACTGAAGTCATTTTCAAGATACTGATGTGGTTCTCAACATGACATCAATGAGAAAACAGCATGGAGCAGGAGGAAGAAAAGGAGAGAATGGCATCATCTCAGGTAAATGTCCTGTCCTGGGTCAGAGGCTGTGTCTGCTTTTCCTCCTGAAATGTCATGGATTGAGAACCTGTAAACCTTTCATTTTCTACTTCTGATGTTTCTGTCTAGCAAGGCTATTTTCCACTACTTTTTTCCCCCTTCCTACGATAGTCAAAGTCAGCTCTTTACTTCTCCCCTGTGTGCCAGAGTCTCTCCCCATTGTCTGCATCCAGGCTTCCCACAGAGCATGCAGCATTCTCACCATGAAGTAGTGACCTACAACTATCAAAATTATTCCTTTTGTGAAAGAGAAACATGAGAACGCATTAATATCCAAAATTCCCTATGGGATAGTTTCAGATGTTGAGATACTAGTGAAGAAGGGAAAGTGGAATGTCTACTGTACATCTGAATGCAATGTCAACGTACCACAACAGGATTAAGAAAATGCACTTTTAAATGGGATGGCATTAGTGGTCCAGATAAATCAAATTTCTGGGGAAGAAAAGTAGTTAGGAGGGATTTGCTCTGCATGTTGATAAGAAAGATTATTTAAATACAGTATTAGAGTCAGAGAACGTGGGAGGTGTATGTAGACTGAAATTTGTAAAACTGACATTTTTTTTTTCATGGTAGTTTCAGATTATGATTTTCTTATGTATTTTCACCCAGAATACCACAGCAGTGATAATGTGTCTTGGGTCATTCAGTCCTGTGATTATCATTTGTCCTATTACACTTGAGGTTCACCAGTTCAGGTGCTTTCTGCAAGATTCCTTTGCTATGAAGTTCGTATATTTTACCTTTGGTAAAGGTTTGGTGTGATTCACTGAGAAATGTGTATAAACCATCATGATACATCTGGAAACTCCAATTTTGTCCCCTAGTTTTCTTTTGCCTGTAGTTTGCTTTGGAAAATGAACACCTTCACATTTATTTAATAAAGATACTAGCTTTTCAAGTTGTTGTAATCCATCAAAACTTGTTCTTGTAAGTTTCTATTATAGTCTACACTCATGCAACAGACATACTCTTCTTTATCACTTCTTCATATTTTCAAAACAGTTTATAAGAATCATTAATGTATGCTCAGTTGTATTGTTTCTGAAATATAGCTCAACTCGAATGGTAAATATTTTCAGACATCAAAGATTCAGAACCAATAATAGTTCTAGCTTATTTTATATCATTGTATTTATAAAATGTAAAGTGTATCATCCAAAAAATAGATTATAAGATTTATCCAATTTAAAATAAATAGTATTCTTCTTTTAACATTTGGTAGAATTTACCACTGAAGCCATCTAGTTCTGATATTTTTTTTTTTTTATTTTAGTTGGGGGCTAATTACTTTACAATATTGTAATAGTTTTTGCCATACATTGACATGAATCAGCCATGGGTTTACATGTGTTCCCCTTCCTGGACCCCCCACCCACCTCCCTCCCCATCCCATCCCTCTGGGTCATCCCATTGCCCCGGCCCTGAGCCCTTGTCTCATGCATCGAACAAGGAATTGTGTTCTGTTTCACATATGATAATATACATGTTTCAATGCTATTCTCCCAGAACGTCCCACCCTCACCTTCTCCCTCAGAGTCCATAAAATTGTTCTATGCATCTGTGTCTCTTATTCTGTCTCGCATATAGGGTTATCGTTACCATCTTTCAAATTCCATATATATGCATTAGTATACTGCATTGTTGCTTTTCTTTCTGGCTTACTTCACTCTGTATAATGGGCTCCAGTTTCATCCATCTCAGTAGAACCGATTCAAATGTATTTTTTTAATGGCTGAGTAATATTCCATTGTGTATACGTACCACAGCTTCCCCATCCATTCGTCTGCTGATGGACATCTAGGTTGCTTCCATGTCCTGGCTATCGTAAACAGTGCTGCGATGAACACTGGGGTACACGCGTCTCCCTCAATTCTGGTTTCCTCGGTGTATATGCCCAGCAGTGGGATCGCTGGGTCATATGGCAGTTCTATTCCCAGTCCTTTAAGGAATCTCCACACTGTTCTCCATAGTGGCCGCACCAGTTTGCATTCCCACCAAGAGTGTAAGAGTGTTCCCTTTTCTGCACACCCTCTCCAGCATTCATTGCTTGTAGACTTTTGGATAGCAGCCATTCTGACTGGTGTGAAATGATACCTCATTGTGGTTTTGATTTGCATTTCTCTAATAATGAGTGATGTTGAGCATCTTTTCATGTGTTTGTTAGCCATCTGTATTTCTTCTTTGGAGAAATGTCTGTTTAGTTCTTTGGTCCATTTTTTGATTGGGTTGTTTATTTTTCTGGAATTCAGCTGCAGAAGTTGCTTGTATATTTTTGAGATTAATTGTTTGTTGCTTCGTTTGCTGTTATTTTCTCCCATTCTGAAGGCTGTCTTTTCACCTTGCTTAGAGTTTCCTTTGTTGTGCAAAAGCTTTTAATTTTAATTAGGTCCCATTTGTTTATTTTTGCTTTTATTTCCAATATTCTGGGAGGTGGGTCATGGAGGATCCTGCTGTGATTTATGTCGGAGAGTGTTTTGCCTATGTTTTCCTCTAGGAGTTTTATAGTTTCTGGTCTTACGTTTAGATCTTTAATCCATTTTGAGTTTATTTTTGTGTATGGTGTTAGGAAGTGTTCTAGTTTCATTCTTTTACAAGTGGTTGACCAGTTTTCCCAGCACCACTTGTTAAAGAGATTGTCTTTTCTCCATTGTATATTCTTGCCTCCTTTGTCGAAGATAAGGTGTCCATATGTGCGTGGGTTTACCTCTGGGCTTTCTATTTTGTTCCATTGATCTATATTTCTATCTTTGTGCCAGTACCTTACTGTCTTGATGACTGTGGCTTTGTAGTAGAGCCTGAAGTCAGGCAGGTTGATTCTTCCAGTTCCATTCTTCTTCCTCAAGATTGCTTTGGCTATTCGAGGTTTCTTGTATTTCCATACAAATTGTGAGATGATTTGTTCTAGTTCTGTGAAAAATACCATTGGTAGCTTGATAGGGATTGCATTGAATCTATAGATTTCTTTGGGTAGTATACTTAGTTCTGATGTTTTTTTGTTGGGAGGTTTTTGAGAACTGATTCAATCTCCTTAATACTTTGGTATGCTTAGATTGTTTTAAATATTTTCTTCATGATTCATGTTTTTACTTTTATTTTTAATTTTTTCTTTGGCTTGTTGATTATTTAGAAATTGTGTTGCTTAATTTCCACATACGTGTAAAATTTCCAAACTCTGTTCTCTTGTTCATTTCTGGTTTCTTACCATTGTGATTGAAACAATATTTAGTATATAAGTGATGTAAATAGAAAGCGAAAGACAAATAACTTATATTAGCTCTTTGTGCAGAATCTAAAATGTGACACGAATTAACCTAAAATGAACCTATCTATGAAACAGAAACAGAATCACAGACATAGAGAACTGACTGGATGTCAAGGGAGAGAAGTTGAGGGAGAGATGGAGTGGGAGGCTGGGGTTAGCAGATGTAAGATTCTATATATAAAATGGATAAACAGCAAGGTCCAACTGTAGACCACAGGGAACTATATTCAATATCCTATGATAGGAGCGTCCCTGCTGGTGTAGTGACTAAGACTCCATGCTCCCAATGCAGGGGGCCCAGGTTCGATACCTGGTATGGGAACTAGATCCTACCTGCTGCAACTGAGAGTTCATGTGGCACAGCTAAAGATTCCACATGCTGTAACCAAGAATAAGTGAATTAAAATAAACATTTTTTCAAAATCCCATGACAAACCATAATATAAAAGAATATTAAAAAAGAATGTATGTACATATATATGTGTGTAACTGAATCACTAAAAATAGTATGATATCAGTCTTCTTAAATTTGCTGAGATTTGTATAGTGACCCATCATATAATCTGTCCTGGAAAATGTCCAGTGGGCAGTTGAGAAGAATATGTATTCTGCTGCTATTGGATAGACTGTTCTGTTTTTGTCTGTTAAGCCCATTTGGTCTAATTCACGTTCAGTACTCCCTTATTGATTTTCTTTCTGGATGGTCTATTCATTGTTGAAAGTTAGTATTAAAGATTGCGAAGTGACAAATTTAAGGGACTAGACCTGATAGACAGAATGCCTGATGAACTATGGACAGAGGTTCGTGACATTGTACAGGAGACAGGGATCAAGAAAATCCCCATGGAAAAGAAATGCAAAAAAGCAAAATGGCTGTCTGAGGAGGCCTTACAGATAGCTGGGAAGAGAAGAGAAGCGAAAAGCAAAGGAGAAAAGGAAAGATATTCTCATCTGAATGCAGAGTTCCAAAGAATAGCAAGGAGAGATAAGAAAGCCTTCCTCAGCGATCAGTGCAAACAAATAGAGGAAAACAACAGATTGGGAAAGACTAGAGACCTCTTCAAGAAAATTAGAGATACCAAGGGAACATTTCACGCAAAGATAGGCTCAATAAAGGACAGAAATGGCATGGACCTAACAGAAGCAGAAGATATTAAGAAGAGGTGGCAAGAATACACAGAAGAACTGTACAAAAAAGATCTTCACGACACAGATAATCACGATGGTGTGATCACTCACCTAGAGCCAGACATCTTGGAATGTGAAGTCAAGTGGGCCTTAGAAAGCATCACTACGAACAAAGCTAGTGGAGATGATGGAATTCCAATTGAGTTATTTCAAATCCTCAAAGGTGATGCTGTGAAAGTGCTGCACTCGATATGCCAGCAAATTTGGAAAACTCAGCAGTGGCCACAGGACTGGAAGAGGTCAGTGTTCATTCCAATCCCAAAGAAAGGCAATGCCGAAGAATGCTCAAACTACCGCACAATTGCACTCATCTCACATGCTAGTAAAGTAATGCTCAAAATTCTCCAAGCCAGGCTTCAGCAATACGTGAACCGTGAACTTCCAGATGTTCAAGCTGGTTTTAGAAAAGGCAGAGGAACCAGAGATCAAATTGCCAATATCCGCTGGATCATCGAAAAAGCAAGAGAGTTCCAGAAAAACATCTATTTCTGCTTTATTGACTATGCCAAAGCCTTTGACTGTGTGGATCACAATAAACTGTGGAAAATTCTGAAAGAGATGAGAATACCAGACCATCTGACCTGTCTCTTGAGAAACCTGTATGCAGGTCAGGAAGCAACAGTCAGAACTGGACATGGAACAACAGACTGGTTCCAAATAAGAAAAGGAGTCCGTCAAGGCTGTATATTGTCACCCTGCTTATTTAACTTATATGTAGAGTACTTCATGACAAACGCTGGGCTGGAAGAAACACAAGCTGGAATGAAGATTGCCGGAAGAAATATCAATAACCTCAGATATGCGGATGACACCACCCTTATGGCAGAGAGTGAAGAAGAACTAAAGAGCCTCTTGATGAAGGTGAAGGAGGAGAGTGAAAAAGTTGGCTTAAAGCTCAACGTTCAGAAAACTAAGATCATGGCATCTGGTCCCATCACTTCATGGGAAATGGATGGGGAAACAGTGGAAACAGTGTCAGACTTTATTTTTTTGGGCTCCAGAATCACTGCTGATGGTGACTGCAGCCATGAAATTAAAAGACGCTTACTCCTTGGAAGGAAGGTTATGGCCAACCTAGACAGCATGTTTAAAAGCAGAGACATTACTTTGCCAACAAAAGTCCGTCTAGTCAAGGCTATGGTTTTTCCAGTGGTCATGTATGGATGTGAGAGTTGGATGGTGAAGAAAGCTGAGCGCCGCAGAATTGATGCTTTTGAACTGTGGTGTTGGAGAAGACTCTTGAGAGTCCCTTGGACTGCAAGGAGATCCAATCAATCCATCCTAAAAGAGATCAATCCTGGGTCTTCATTGGAAGGTCTGATGTTGAAGCTGAAGCTCCAATACTTTGGCCACCTCATGCGAAGGGTTGACTCATTGGAAAAGACCCTAATGCTGGGTAGGATTGGGGGCGGGAGGAGAAGGGGACGACAGAGGATGAGATGGTTGGATGGCATCACCGACTCGATGAACACGGGTTTGGGTAGACTCCGGGAGTTGGTGATGGACAGAGAGGCCTGGCGTGCTGCAATTCATGGGGTCGCAGAGAGTCGGACACGACTGAGCGACTGAACTGAACTGAACACTTATTTTTTTCTATTGTCTATTTTTCTATTCAAATCTGTTAGCATTTGCGTAACACTTCAAGGACTTCCACTGTTGGTACATATTTATTTATGATTGTTTCCTTGATGAATTGACAATATTATCATTATATAATGACCTTATTTTTTTTCTTGTTGCAGCTTTTGTCTTAAAATCTGTTTTGTCTGATCTAATTCTAGCTACCACTGCTTTCTTTTGGTTTCCATGTGTTTGGAATATTTTGTTCTGAAGATTCACTTTGAGCCTATTTGTGTTTTTAACACTGAAGTGAGTCTCTGAAAGGCAGCGTGTAGTTTGATCTTGTATTTTTATGTATCCAGCCACTCTATGACTTTTGACTAGAGAATTTAGTCAAAATATAATATATTTATGTTTACAGTAATTTACCAATTGATATGCCATCTTATTGTTTCCTGGATGTTTTGCTGTTTCTTGTTTCCCTATTCCTCTTTTGTTACCTTTGTGAGTTTGTGATATTTTGTAGTGGTATGTTAGGATTTCTTTCCCTTTACATTTTCTGAATATACTATAGGTTTTTGCTTTGTGGTCCCATTAGGTTTATGGAAAATGTCTTACAGATATAACAATATTTTATGTTGATAACATTTTAACTTCCATCACATGCAAAAAACTCTACTCTTTTATTCCCCTCCATGAATTTTTGTATATGGTGTTACAGTTTACCTCCTTGTGTATTGTTTATACATTGAAATTATTATAGCTGCAGTTATCTCAATAATTTCTTAATGATCTAAATAACTGATTAACACACTACCATAGGACAATTTTAAAGCACTCGTACTTGAACTATATACTTAAGTTGCAACTTTATTGTGTATTCTCATATGTTTTCATGGTACTGCTAAGTTTCCTTCCATTCTAGCTTGAGGAACTCTTAGAATTTCTCTGAAGACTGATCTAGTGATGATGAACTCCCTCACCTTTTCTTTTTGGAAAAGAGTTTTTAATCTCTTCACTTAAGAAGGACAATTATGATGGATAGGATATTCTTGGTTGGCAGACTTTGGGTTTTATTTTGTTTTTTTTGAGCAATTTGAATATATCATCC
This sequence comes from Giraffa tippelskirchi, assembly GCF_054371585.1. Taxonomy (NCBI): domain Eukaryota; kingdom Metazoa; phylum Chordata; class Mammalia; order Artiodactyla; family Giraffidae; genus Giraffa; species Giraffa tippelskirchi. Next base: position 73,867,096 of record NC_137275.1, on the reverse strand, counting down.
CACCCTCTCCTGGCTTGTGAGATTTCTGCTGAGAAAGCAACTTTTAATCCTATGAAGATTCTTTTGTAAGTTATAAGCTTCTCTCCTCTTGTTGCTTTTAAAATTCTTTGCTTTTGATAGTTGACAGTTTTACTGTAATGTATTTTAGAGAATTTTTTTTGAGTTAAGTTTGTCTGGTGCCCTATGAGCTTCATGCACTTGGATATCCAAATCCCTCCTCTGACTTGGAAAATTCAAAGCCACTATTTATTTAAATAAGTCTTCTGTCTCTATCCTTTCCTTCTAAGACTACATAATTCATAAAATGTTTCTTTTGATGGTATTTTTAGATCACATAGTATTTCTTCACTTTGTCTTTATTCTCCTCTGAGTGGATTATTTTCAGTTTACTGTCTTCTAACTTGGAAAAAAGAACTAAAGAGCCTGATGGTGAAAGTCAAAGTGGAGAGTGAAAAAAATGGCTTAAAACTCAACATTCAGAAAGCTAAGATCATGGCATCTTGTCCCATCACTTTACGGGAAATAGATGGGGAAACAGTGGAAACAGTGACAGACTTTATTTTGGGGGGCTCCAAAATCACTGCAGATGGTGACTGCAGCCATGAAATTAACAGACTTTTGCTCCTTGGAAGAAAAGTTATGACCAACCTAGACAGCATATTAAAAAGCAGAGACATTACTTTGCCAACAAAGGTTCATCTAGTCAAGGCTATGGTTTTTCTGGTAGTCATGTATGGATGTGAGAGTTGGACTATAAAGAAAGCTGAGCACCGAAGAATTAATGCTTTTGAACTGCGGTGCTGGAGAAGACTCTTGAGAGTCCCTTGGACAGCTAGGAGATCCAACCAGTCCATCCTAGAGGAAATCAGTCCTGAATATTCATTGGAAGGACTGATGTTGAAGCTGAAACTGCAATACCTGGCCACCTGATGCGAAGAATTGACTCATTGGAAAAGACCCTGATGCTGAGAAAGATTGAGGGCAGGAGGAGAAGGGGACGACAGAGGATGAGATGGTTGAATGGCATCACTGACTCAATGGACGTGAGTTTGAGTAAACTCTGGGAGTTGGTGATGGACAGGGAGGCCTGGCGTGCTGCAGTCCATGGGGTCACAAAGAGTCAGACACAACTGAGCAACTTAACTGAACTTGGAAAATTTGTTCTCCTTGAACTGTTTTGATATTGATGATGGTTATTGTTTTTTTTTCCTTGTAATTTTTTAAAGTATAATATTATTTGAATTTAAGATGTATAGCATGGTGATTTGACACACGTACATATTATACTATGCCATTGTAGCAGTAGTTATCACCTCTATTATACCATGTAATCATTATTTCTTTACTGTGGTTAGAAAAATTAAGATATAATCAAACTTGATAAGAGACTATAACACAAAATCATTGTTTATATTAAGTATACTGTATATCAGACCTTAGGAATTATTTACTGTAAATTAAGTTTGTACCCTTAAACGATATCTCTCCTATTTCCCACACCTCGGCCCCTGGAAGTGAAAGTGTTAGTTGCTCAGTCCTGTCTGACTCTGAAACCCCATGGACTGTAGCCCTCCTGGCTCCTCTGTCCACGGAATTCTCCAGGCAAGAATACTGAAGTGGGTTGCAATTCCCTTCTCCAGGGGGATCTTCCCAACCCACGGATGGAACCTGGGTCTCCTGCACTGCAGGTGGACACTTTTCTGTCTGAGCCATCAGAGGAGCCCCTGGTAACCAACATTTTACTCTTTGTTTTTATGAGTTGATCTTTTTTTTGTTTTACATATAAATGATAATCACATATCATGCTCTTTTTGACTTCAGTTCACTCACTCAGTCATGTCCAACTCTTTGCAACCCTACCAGGCCTCCCTGTCCTTCACCAACTCCCAGAGTTTACTCAAACTCATGTTCATTGAGTCAATGATACCATCCAACAGTCTCATCCTCTGTTGTCCCCTTCTCCTCCTGCCTTCAATCTTTCCCAGCATCAGGGTCTTTTCAAATGAGTCAGCTCTTTGCATCAGGTGGCCAAAGTATTGGAGTTTCAGCTTCAACATCAGTCCTTCCAATGAATATTCAGGACTGATTTCCTCTAGGATGGACTGGTTGGATCTCCTAGCTGTCCAAGGGACTCTCAAGTATCTTCTCCAATGCCTCAGGTCAAAAGCATCAATTCTTCAGCACTCAGCTTTCCTTATAGTCCAACTCTCACATCCTTACATGACCACTGGAAAAACCATAGCCTTGACTAGACGGACCTTTGTTGGCAAAGTAATGTCTCTGCTTTTTAATATGCTGTCTAGGTTGGTCATAACTTTTCTTCCAAGGAGCAAGTGTCTTTTAATTTCACGGCTGCAGTCACCATCTTCTGTGATTTTGGAGCCCAGAAAAATAAAGTCTGTCACTGTTTCCCCATCTATTTTCCATAAAGTAATGGGACCAGATGCCATGATCTTAGTTTTCTGAATGTTGAGTTTTAAGCTAACTTTTTCACTCTCCTCTTTCACTTTCATCAAGAGGCTCTTTGGTTCTTCGCTTTCTGCCATAAGGGTGGTGTCATCTGCATATCTGAGATCATTGATATTTCTCCCTGCAATCTTAATTCCAGCTTGTGCTTCACCCAGCCCAGCATTTCTCATGATGTACTCTGCATATAAGTTAAATAAGCAGGGTGACAATATACAGCCTTGACATACTCAGGAAATGATTTGGAACCAGTCTGTTTTCCATGTCCAGTTCTAACTGTTGCTTCCTGACCTGCATACACATTTCTCACGAGGCAGGTCAGGTGGTCTGGTATTCCCATGTCTTGAAGAATTTTCCACAGTTTGTTGTGATCCACACAGTCAAAGGCTTTGACAGAGTTAGTAAAGCAAAGGTAGATGTTTTTCTGGAATTTTCGTGCTTTTTCAATGATCCAGCAGATGTTGGCAATTTGATCTCTGGTTCCTCTGCCTTTTCTAAATCCAGCTTGAACATTTGGAAGTTCATGGTTCATGTACTGTTGAACCCTGGCTTGGAGAACTTTGAGCATTGCTTTGCTAGCATGTGAGATGAGTGCAATTTTGCAGTGGTTTGAGCATTCTTTGGCATTGCCTTTCTTTGGGATTGGAACGAAAACTGACTTTTCCAGTCCTGTGGCCACCGGTGAGTTTTCCAAATTTGCTGGCATATTGAGTGTAGCACTTTCACAGCAGCATCTTTCAGGATTTGAAATAGCTCGACTGGAATTTCATCACCTCCATTAGTTTTGTTCATAGTGATGCTTCCTAAGGCCCACTTGACTTCACATTCCAGGATGTCTGGCTCTAGGTGAGTGATCACACCATTGTGATTATCTGGGTCGTGAAGATCTTTTTTGCATAGTTCTTTTGTGTATTCTTGCCACCCCTTCTTAATATCTTCTGCTTCTGTTAGGTCTATACTGTTTCTGTCCTTTATTAAGCCCATCTTTGCATGAAATGTTCCCTTGGTATCTCTAATTTTCTTGAAGAGATCTCTAGTCTTTCCCATTCTATTGTTTTCCTCTATTTCTTTGCACTGATCGCTGAGGAAGGCTTTCTTATCTCTCCTTGCTATTCTTTGGAACTCTGCATTCAAATGGGAATATCTTTCCTTTTCTCCTTTGCCTTTCACTTCTCTTCTTTTCACAGCTGTTTTAAGGCTTCCTCAGATAGCTATTTTGCCTTTTTGCATTTCTTTTTCTTAGGGATGGGCTTGATCCCTTCCTCCTGTAAAATGTCACAAACCGCTGTCCATAATTCTTCAGGCACTCTGTCTATCAGATGTAAACCCTTGAATCTATTTGTCATTTCCACTGTATAGTCGTAATGGATTTGATATAGGTCATACCTGAATGGTCTAGTGGTTTTCCCTACTTTCTTCAATTTAAGTCTGAATTTGACAATTATCTCAGCATAATTTAGCCAAGGTATATGAACATTGAAATGGTAGAATTTCCTTCTTTCTAATGGCTGAATAATACTCATTGTGTGTGTGTATTCAATATATATGGATAAATGTGTAGGTACAGATAATCACATATTTCTTATCTATTCACTTGTTGATAAGAACCTAGGTGGATTCCTTAACTTGGCTGTTGTGAAGAACTTAGGTCGCTTCCATAGCTTGGCTATTGTGAATAATGCTGCAGTAAATATAGGGGTGCATATATCTTTTCAAGTTAGTGCTTTTATTTTCTTTGGATAAATATCTATAAGTGGAATTGCTGAATCATAATAGATCTACTTTTACCTTTTTTTGAGAAACCTTCATATTATTTTCCATAGTGGCTACAAAAATTATATCCCCACTAACAGTTCACTTGTTCCCTTTTGTCCACGTCGTCATCAATGCTTATCTCTTGGTTTTTTGACGACAGCTATTCTAACAATTGAAGATAATATCATCAATGTATTATTATTGTGGTTTTGATTTGTTTTGTACTGATGTTTAGTCATGTTGAACACATTTTCATATGTGTATTGGCCATCTGTAGATTGTTTTTGGGGAAAAATCTATTTCCTTTACCCATCTGTGCATTGGATTGTTTGGTTTCTCATGGCATTTTTTGAGGTTTTTCAAATGTATTTTGATTGTATGCCCCTGAATGAATATATGGTTTGCATTTTTTTTTTTCCCATTTAGTAGGTTGACTTTTCATTTTATTGTTTATTTTGTCATATAGAAGCTTTTAACTTTGGTTTACTCTAGGTTGTTGATTTTTTTCTTTTGTATTTTTTTATGCTTTTAGTGTTATATCCAAAAGAATAATCATCAAAACCAATGTGAAGAAGTTTATTACATTTTCTTTTAAAACTTTTATGGTGTCAAGTCTTAGATTCAATCTTTCACATTCTTGGTTAATTTTATTCCTAAGTGTTATATGCTTTTCGGTGCTATTGTAAACTGGACCTTTTTAACCTTTCCTGATAGTTTCTGTTGTTAGTATGTCAAAACACAAGTGATTTTTATATGTTGATTTTATATCCCTTTGCTTACTCTATTTAATAATTAGGTTGAACAGGTTTTTGGAGGTGGCATATATAGGGTTTTGTAGATACAGAAACATGTCATCTGCAGAGAAAATTTAGCTCTATCTTTATGATTTGGATTTATTTTATTGCTTACTTGCTCAGATTAGGAATTCCAGTACTGTATTACATAGAAGGCGCAAGATTCAGTAACCTTATCTTGAGCCAAAGCTCAGAAGAAATGCTTTCATGATTCATAATTCAATATACTGTTAGCTTTGGGTTTATCATGTGACTTTTAATGTGTTGAGTTATATTCCTTCTATAACTAATTTATTTTAAAAAATTTCTTTTATTTAGTTAGTTATTTTTGGCTGTGCTGGGTCTTCATTGCTGTGTGGGCTTCTCTCTAGTTGCAAAAAGTGGGGTCTACTCTCGTTGTGGTATGCAGGCTTGTTCTGGAGCACAGGCCATAGGGCACAAGGGCTTCGGTAGCTGTGGCTCCCAGGCTCTGGAGCACAGGTTCAATAGCTGTAGTGCACAGGCTTAGTTGCTCCGCAGCATGTAGGATCTTCCCTGACCAGGAATTAAACCCGTGTCTCCTGCATTAGCAGGGGGATTCTTTACCACTGAGCCATAAGGGAAGCCCCTATAACTAATTTCTTGACAGTCTTCATCATAAAAGGAATTTGGATTTTGTCAAATAATTTTTCTGTATCTATTAGTATGATCATTTTCCCCTTCATCCTCTTAATATGATGTATCACATTTATTGATTCACATACGTTGAGCCAACCTTGGATCCAGACATAATTCCCACTGAATCATGGTGAATGATCCCTTCAATGTGCTGTTGAATTTGGTTTGTCGGTATTTTGAGTATATGTCATCTATATCTTTCAGGGATATTGATCTGTGTTTTGCTCATAGTGCCCTTGTCTGGTTTTAATGTTGGGGTAATTAATGCCTCATAAGATGGTTTGAAAGTGTTCCTGTTTCTGAAAGTATTTGAAAAGTCTTGGCTTTAATTTCTCTTTAAATATTTGATATAATTCACCAATAAAACCATCTGATCCTGGGATTTCATTTATTGAAACATTTCTCAGTACTGTTTCATTCTTTTTACTCATTACTGGTCTGTTCAAGTGTTCTATTTCTTAACTATTTTGTCTTGGTAGATTGCATGTTTCTAGGAGTTGGTCCATTTTTTTTCTAGGTAATCCAAGTTGCTTTCATATGATAATAGTGCATATGTGCTTATGATAATAGTCTGATTTCCCTTTGCATTTCTGTGGCATCATTGTAATGCTATATATATGTATATATATATACTTTTTCTTAGTTATTCTAGCTAACAGTTTGTCAATTTTGTTCGTCTTTTCCAAAGAAAACTCAATAATATTTCTTCTATTTTTGTAGTTATTTGTACCATTATTTATATATCCATTATTTTTTAGATTCTTTTCCATATGCATCATTACAGAGTTTTAAGTAGAGTTTCCTGTGCTATAGAGTAGGTTCTTCTATTACTTTTACAACTGTTCTAATCCTTATTGGTTCATTCTGACAACACTGGGGTTAGTTTGTTCTTTTTCTAGTTTATTTCGTTGTAAAATTAGATTCTTTACCTGAGTTTTTTCCAGAGAAAAAAGATTTTATTACTTACATCACAACAAGCATGAGCATAATATTGCATTGGTTCTCCCATCCCAGTTCTTCCTGGCATGACAGAGGGAACCAGTTGGGTGCTATGCATATACTCAGTTGTGTTACTCTGAAGAATACTGAGTTTGGGGACTCTTCTGCTTTTAAAATGAGCAGTTAGTAAGCTTCCTGTTTGTCTGAGGGAAAGACATTACCTCATTCCTCGAGGCTGTTCATTACAAACACACTCCCAAGAAATGGCTCAGGTGAAATGCTGTTAGGGAATGCATTCTTTTTCTTTTTTATAATTGAAGAATAGTTGACATACAATATCATGTTAGTTTCAGATTTACCACAGAATAATTCAGCTTTTAAGTATATTACAAAATGATTACCATGTGAGTCTAGTAACCATCTGTCCCTATCCACAGTTATTGCAATATCATAAACCATATTCTGTATATTAAATTCTTGCCAAATTTTATTTTATAAATAGAATCTTGTGCTTCCTATTCCCCTTCAACTATCTTGTCCAACACCTACTCAACTCTTCTCCCTCAACCACCAATTTGTTCACTGTGTCTGTAAGACTGGATTTGTTGCTGTTTGTTTCGTTTTTGGATTACACATATAAGTGAGATCATGCATTTCTTTTTCTATATGACTGACTTCACTTAGCATCATACTCTCTAAGTCCATCCATGTTATCAAAAATGGCAAGACTTCATCTTTTTATGCCTGAGTAATATATATAACTATATATGTATAAACATATCTGTACATATTTATGTGTCTATGTGTATATATAGATCTATCTGTATGTATATGTATCTATTAATATATGTGCATGTATGTGTGTTACATGTATTTTCATATGTGTGTGTGTATATATGTGTATATATATATATAGTCACTTTTTATGTATTTATCTATCATTGAACATTTAGGTTGCTATCATATATTGGCTATTGTAAGTTATGTTGCAATGAACACACAGTGCATATTATCTCTTTAAATTAGATTTTTGCTTTATTTTGTTTTCTTTGGATAAATAACTAAAAGTGGAATTGCTAACTCACATGACAGTTTTATTTTTGTGTTTTTTCTCAATAGCGGCTGCACTGGTTTATATCTTTAGCAACAGGGTATGTGAGTTTTCTCTTCTCCACATTCTCAGCAATATATCTTAAATGCTGTCATTTTCATTGTAGCCATCTGACAACTGTAGGGTGGTATATTTTTGTGTGGTTTTTGTTGGCATTCCCTGATGATTAGTGATGTTGGGCATGTTTCCACATGCCTTTTAGCTACCTGTATTTTCTTTCTTTTTTTTTTTTGGCAAAATATGTATTCAGCTCCTCTCCCCAATTATTATTATTTGTTTTTCAATTATAGTTTATCTACTACATTATGTTTGTTTTGCCTAGAGCATAGCAATTATTTTTTACAGATTTAACGTGATTAAAAATTATTAAAAGATAACAGCTATAATTCCATGTCCTATACAATATATTGTATAGGACAATACAATGTATTGTATTGTATGGAATATCTGTTGATATTTTATACATAGTAGCTTGTACTTCTTAATCCTATACCCTTAATCTGGCCCTCACTCCTTAACTGTCCTCATTAGTAACCATTAGTTTGTTTATATCTCTGTGAGTCTGTTTCTGTTTTACATACACATTTGGAATTTTAGATTCCACATATAAATAATACCACGAAAAGTGTTTTTGTCTGTCTTCATTAAGCATAATATTCTGGAGGTCCATCCACATTGCTGCAAATAATGGCAGAACTTTACTTTTTATGGCTGTGTAATATTCCACTGTACATATACACAATATTGTCTTTATCCATTTGTTCATGAACATTTGGTTTGCTTTCATATCTTAACCATTGTCAATAGTGCTGCTCTGAACTTTGGGGCTTATGTATCTTTTTGAATTAGTGTTTTTATTTTTTTCCTAGATATGTACCCAGGAGAGTTATTGATGGATCATATGGTAGTTCTATTTTTAGCTTTCTAAGAAACCTCCATACTATTTTCCATAGTGTCTGCAACAATTCTCAATCCTACCAACAGTGTACAAGGGATCACTTTTCTCCACATCCTCTCTTAGATTTGTATTTGTAGAAAAATTGATGATAGCTAATTTGACAGGAGAGATATTGATATTTCATTGAATTGAACTTCTCTAATGATTAATGTTCCAAAGAATAGCAAGGAGAGATAAGACAGCCTGCCTCAGTGATCAATGCAAAGAAATAGAGGAAAACAACAGAATGGGAAAGACTAGAGATCTCTTCAAGAAAATTAGAGATACCAAGGGAACATTTTATGCAAAGCTGGGCTCGATAAAGGACAGAAATGGTATGGACCTAACAGAAGCAGAAGATATTAAGGAGAGGTGGCAAGAATACACAGAAGAAATGGACAAAAAAGATCTTCACGACCCAGATAATCACAATGGTGTGATCACTCACCTAGAGCCAGACATCCTGGAATGTGAAGTCAAGTGGGCCTTAGGAAGCATCACTACGAACAAAGCTAGTGGAGGTGATGGAATTCCAGTTAAGCTATTTCAAATCTTGAAAGATGATGCTGTGAAAATGCTACATTCAATATGCCAGCAAATTTGGAAAACTCAGCAGTGGCTACAGGACTGGAAAAGGTCCATTTTCATTCCAATCCCAAAGAAAGGCAATGCCAAAGAATGCTCAAACTACTGCACAACTGCACTCATCGCATACCCTAGTAAAGTAATGCTCAAAATTCTCCAAGCCAGACTTCAGCAATATGTGAACCATGAACTTCCAGATGTTCAAGCCAGATTTAGAAAAGGCAGAGGAACCAGAGATCAAGTTGCCAACATCCGATGGATCATCAAAAAAAGCAAGAGAATTCCAGAAAAACATCTATTTCTGCTTTAGTGACTATGCCAAAGCCTTTGGCTGTGTGGATCACAATAAACTGTGGAAAATTCTGAAAGAGATGGGACTACCAGACCACCTGACCTGCCTCTTGAGAAACCTGTATGCAGGTCAGGAAGCAACAGTTAGAACTGGACATGGAACAACAGACTGGTTCCAAATAGGAAAAGGAGTACATCAAGGCTGTATATTGTCACCCTGCTTATTTAACTTATATGTAGAGTACTTCATGACAAACGCTGGGCTGGGTGAAGCACAAGCTGGAATCAAGATTGCTGGGAGAAATATCAATAACTTCAGATATGCAGATGACACCACCCTTATGGCAGAAAGTGAAGAGGAACTAAAAAGCCTCCTGATAAAAGTGAGAGAGGAGAGTGAAAAAGTTGGCTTAAAGCTCAACATTCAGAAAACTAAGATCATGGCATCTGGTCCCATCACTTCAGGGAAATGGATGGGGAAACAGTGGAAACAGTGTCAGACTTTATTTTTCTGGGCTCCAAAATCACTGCTGATAGTGATTGCAGCCATGAAATTAAAAGACGCTTACTCCTTGAAAGGAAAGTTATGACCAACCTAGATAGCATATTTAAAAGCAGAGACATTCTTTTGTCAACAAAGGTCCACCTAGTCAAGGCTAGGAGAAGGCAATGGCACCCCACTCCAGTACTCTTGCCTAGAAAATCCCATGGATGGAGGAGCCTGGTAGGCTACAGTCCATGGGGTCGCTACGAGTCGGACACGACTGAACAACTTCACTTTCACTTTTCCCTTTCATGCACTGGAGAAGGAAATGGCAACCCACTCCAGTATTCTTGCCTGGAGAATCCTAGGGACGGCGGAGCCTGGTGAGCTGCTGTCCATGGGGTCGCACAGAGTCGGACACGACTGAAGCGACTTAGCAGCAGCAGCAGCAGTCAAGGCTATGGTTTTTCCAGTAGTCATGTATGGATGTGAGAGTTGGACTCTGAAGAAAGCTGAACATCGAAGAATTAATGCTTTTGAACTGTGGTATTGGAGAAGACTCTTGAGAGTCCCTTGGACTGCAAGGAGATCCAACCAGTCCATCCTAAAGGAGATCAGTCATGGGTGTTCATTGGAAGGACTGATGCTGAAGCTGAAACTCCAATACTTTGGCCCCCTCATGCAAAGTTTTGACTCATTGGAAAAGCCCCTGATGCTGGGAAGGATTGGGGACAGGAGGAGAAGGGGATGACAGATGGCTGAATGGCATCACCGACTCGATGGACATGAGTTTGGGTAAACTCTGGGAGTTGGTGATGGACAGGGAGGCCTGGCATGCTGTGATTCATGGGGTTGAAAAGAGTCGAACAGGACTGAGCGACTGAACTGAACTTAATGATTAGTGATGTTGAGCATATTTTCATATGTCTTTAGCCATCTGTATGTCTTCTTTGGAAAGATGTCTATTCATTTCTTATGACTATTATCAATTGTGTTGTTTTCTTTGTGTGTGTGTGTGATACTGAGTCATAGGAGCTAGTTTTTCATTTTGGATATTAACCCTTTGTCATATCATTTGCAAATATTTTCTTCCAGTTTGCCCTTTGAATTTTTATAGTGTTGATTGTTTACATTGCTGTGCAAAACTTAAGTTTATTTAGATCCCATTTGCTCTTGTTTGCTTATTTTTTGCCTTAGAGGCAGGATACAAAAATATACATATATATTACTACAATTTCTGTCCGAGTGTTCTACCTGTGTTATTTTCTGTGAATTTTATGGTTTTGTGTATTATATTTAGGTCCTTAATCCATTTTGAATTTATATTTGTGTGTGGTATGAGGAAATGTTTTAATTTCATTGTTTACATGTAGTTCTTCAGTTTTCTCAGTACCATTTATTAAAGAGACTGCCTTTTCTCCATGTGTATTCTTGCCTCCTTCTTACTGACTAACTGTAAGTGTGTGGATTCCTTTCTGGGCTCATTCTATTCTATTCCATTGATCTATGTGTCTGTTTTTGTGATTATTATAGCTTTGTAGTCAGGAAGTATGCTATCTCCACCTTTGGTCTTTTTTTTCTCAGGATTGCTTTGGCAATACAGGTATTTTGTGGTTCTACATTTATTTTAGGATTATTTATTCTAGTTCTGTGAAAATTGTCATGAGTATTTCGATAGGGATTGCTTTAAATCTGTAGGTTGCTTTGAGTAATAGGGCTATTTTAAAAATATTAATTCTTCCCCATCCAAGAGCATGGGATATCTTTTCATTTATTTGTGTCACCTTCAGTGTCCTTGGGATTCCCTTATAGCTCAGTGAGTAAAGAATCTGCCTGCAGTGCAGGAGACCTGGGTTCAATCCCTGGGTTGGGAAGATCCCCTGGAGAAGGAAATGGCAACCCACTCCAGTATCCTTGCCTGGAAAATCTCATGGACAGAGGAGCCTGTTGGGCTGCAGTCCATGGGGTCACGAAGAGTCAAGCATGACTGAGAGACTAATACTTAGTGTCCTTCATCAATGTCATATACTTTTCAATACAAAAATCTTTCATCTCCATGGTTAAATTTATTTCTAGATATTTTATTATTTTTGGTACAACCTTAAATGTTTTTTCTTAATTTCTAAAGTTGTTTGTTATTAATGCATAGAAAAATAACAGATTTCAATATATTATGTATACTTCAAATTTACTGAATTTATTTATGGTAATAATTTGCTGAAATCTTTGGGGTTTTCTCTACATATTATCACGTTATCTGCAAATAGTGACAGTTTTTCTTCCTTTACAAATTATATTCCATTTTTTAACTTTTATTTTTATTTTTTTGCTGTGGCTAGGACTATTAATACTGTGTTGAGTAAATACAGTGAGAGTAGGCATCCTTGTCTTGCTCCTGTTGTTAGAGAAAATGCTTTCAGCTTTTCATCATTAAGCATGATGTTAGCTCTCATTCTGTCATATATGCTCTGTATTTATTTATTTATTACATTTATTTTATTTTATTTTATTTTTTTGCAGGATCCTAGTTTCCAGACCAGGGATCTATCCTGAGCCCCATGCAGTGGAATCATGAATTCTCCACCACTGGACCACCAGGGAAGTTCATGTCCTTTATTATATAAAGGTATGTTGCCTCTGTATCAACTTTGTTGAGAGTTCTTATAATAAATCAAATTTTGTTAAATTTTCCCAAATGCTTTTACTAGAGGCATGAAGATAAACATGTGATTTTATCCTTTGTTGAGCTAATCTGGTGTGTCACTTAATAGATTTGCATATATGGAATCATTCCTGCATTGCCGAGATGAATCCCACTTGATCATGGTGTATGGTTGTTTTAATGTTTTGTTGAATTTAGTTTACTAATATTTTGTTGAGGATTTTTGCTTCTATGTTCATAAAACTACTTGCCTGTAATTTACCTTTTTTGGTAGCATGATGTTAAACCCTGTCTTAATCCCTGGGTCGGAAAGATCCCCTGGAGAAGGAAATGGCAACCCAGTCCAGTATTCATGCCTGGAAAATCCCGTGGACCAAGGAGCCTGGTGGGCTACAGTCCATGGGGATGCAAAGAGTCAGACATGACTGAGCGACTTCACTGACTGACTGACTAATCTGGTTTTCATATATGGGGGATGCTGGCCTCAGAAAATAAGGAAGCACTCCTTCAATTTTTTGAGCTAGTTTGAAAAAAATAGGTGTTAATTTTGCTTTAAATGCTTGGTAAAATTGATCAGGAAAACTGCCTGGCCCTGGACTTCTGGGTATTGGGAGTTTTTTTTAATTACTGATTCAGTTTTATTTGTAGTAATTGATCTGTTTAAATTTTTTATTTATTCCTAATTCCTTCTTGGAAGATTTATGTTTCAAGTAATTTATCCACTTCTAGGTTGTCCAACTTATTGGTGTATAATTGTAGTAATTTCATGATACTTTATTTCTGTAGTATCTGTTATAACTTCATCTTTTCCATTTCTGATTTATGTGCACCCTCTCTTTTTAAAAGATATGACTTTTGTCTTTTATTCTTATAGAAGCTTACTAAGGGTTTGATCTACTCCCCTTACTCTATATATACTTTTTCAAGTGAGATTTTTACTTTTTTGTATTTTCTTGTTCCTAATTAGTGACAATTCTTTTAAGGTTAGGTAAATTCCTTCAACATTTCTTATACTGTTGCTTTGTTATCAGTGATGAACTCATTTAGCTTTTACTAGCCTGGGAAACTCTTGATCTCTCCTTCAGTTCTGAATCACAATCTTGCTGGTAGAATATTCTTGTTGTGGGCATTTTCCTTTCAGCACGTTGAATACATCCTGTCATTCCTTCCTGGTCTGCAAAGTCTGCTAAAGAGTCAGCTGACAATCTTCTGGGAATACCCTGCCCATAACTAATTGCTTTTATTTCACTGCTTCTACGATCTCTCTTTATCTTTAAGTTTCGACATGTTAACTATAACGTGTCTTGGTGTGGACCTGTTTGTCTTCATCTTTTGTTTGGTACTCTGTGTTTCCTGGACCTGGATGTCTGTTTCCTTCCCCAGGTTAGGAAAATTATCAGTTATTATATCCTCTAATAAGTCCTCTGCTCATTTTTCTCCTTTCCTCTTTCTGTGCCCCCTATAATGCTCATGTTAATATTTTCTATGTTGCCTCAGAGGTCTCTTTATCTATTGTCTTAATTCACTTTTTTCTTTCTTGGGTTATTTTCACTACTGTGTTTTCCAGATGAGTGATCTCTACTTTTGTATCGTATAATCTAATACTGTTTCCCTCTGGTGTGTGTGTATGTATGTGTGTGTTTGTCAGCTACTGTATTTTTCAGGTGTTTGGTTCTTAGTTATATTTTTTTTTACTCTTTGTTGAAGTTCTCACTATGTCCATCTATTCTTCTCCTGATTTGGGTGAGCATTTATAATCATTACCTTGCACACTTTTCTAAAGGTAGAATGCTTATTTCTGTTTCATCTAGTTCTTTTTCTGATGTCATATCTTTTTACTTCATTTGAAACATCCTCATCTTTTTCCCTATGTTTCCTATTTCTCTGTGCATTTCTATTCACTAGGTTCAGTTCGTTACATTTCCTGGTCTTGGAGACATGGCCTTATATAGCAGGTTGCCTGTAGGGCCCAGCACACCTCCCCTCTGGCCAGCAGAGCCAGATGCTCCAGGGGTGTCTCCTCTGTGGGCTGCACGCACCTTTCTGTTATGACCGGGCCAACTACTGTAGGCTAGTTAGAAGGCTGTGTTGGATGCTGGCCTAAACTGATGTGAAGGCCCTGCATTATGTGATTGTGATGGGTGTGCTGGAAGGCAACGCAATCCTCCATTATGGGTGGCTGTGAGGAGCTCCAGGTGCACAGGTGGACAGGGTAGACCCCCAGCGTGTCTGGTTGTGGGGCCTTGTGGTGCAGGAGTGCTGTAGGCATAGCAGTTGATGTTGCAGGCCCTTGACACTGATCAACTACAGGGAAGACTCTAAAATGTTGCCTGCCAGTGTCCTTCCCTAACCAGAGTCTCGGCTGCCTCTTGCCTTTCTAAGAAGCTCTCTGAGATGCACAAGTAAGTTTGACCCAGGTGTAGTTCAAACTATTGGGTCTGCACAGGGACTGAGAACAAGAGAGATTTTGTGTGTGTCCTATTTTGAGCCTAAGATGGCGGAGTAGAAGGACTTGCGCTCATCTCCTACGAGAACTCCAAAATGACAACTCACTGCTAAACAACCATCCACAGGAGAATGTTGGATCCCACCAAAAAAAGACACCCCACATCCAAGGGCAAAGGAGAAGCCCCAGCAAGACAGTAGGAGGGGCAAAATCATGTTTAGAATCAAACCCTATACCCGCCAGAGACACTCAGGGGGCTCCAACAAAACCTTGTGCGCACCAGGACCCAGTGACCCTACAGAGACTGAGCCAGAACTGTGTTTGAGTGTCTCCTGTGGAGGTACAGATCAGCAGTGGCCTGCCACGGGGGCAGGGGCTCTGGCTGCAGCAGACCTGGTCACACAGCCTGTGGCATAAGCCCTCTTGGAAGAGGTCACCATTAACCCCGCCATAGAGCCACCGAGCAGATGACCCACAAACTGCAGAACAATTATACCAAAGAAATTCTCGCACTGTTAAGAAATTTCTGGGATCCACAACAGATTTCCCAACCTGGGGATCTGGCAAAGGGACTGAGAACCCCCAGGGAATTTGACTTTGGAAGCCAGTGGGATTTGATTACAGAACTTACACAGGACTGGGGAAACGGATTCTTGGAGGGCACAAAAAAAAACCTTGTGCATCAGGACCCAGAATAAAGGAGCAGTGACCCCAACAAGAGATGGCCTAGACTTGCCTGTGAGTGTCCAGGATTCTCTGGCAGAGGCGCGGGTCGGTGGTGGCCTGCTTCAGGGTCGGAGGCACTGAGTGCCGCAGTGTGTGCATGGGACCTTTTGAAGGAGGTCGCCATTATCTCCATTACCTCCACCATAGTTTGGTCTCTGGTCAAGCAACAGGGAGGGAACACAGCCCTGCCCATCAACAGAAAATTGGATTAAAGATTTACTGAGCATGTCCCCACCCATCAGAACAAGAACCTGTTATCCCCACAGCCAGTCTCTCCCAGCAGGAAGCTTCCATAAGCCTCTTATCCTTATCCCTCAGAGGGGAGACAGAGTGAAAACCACAATCACAGAAAACTAAACAAACTGATCACGTGGACCACAGCCTTGTCTCACCCAAGGAAACTATGAGCCATGCCATGTAGGGCCACCCAAGAAGGATGGGTCATTGTGGAGAGTTCTGACAAAACATGGTCCACTGGAGAAGGGAATGGCAAACCACTTCAGTATTCTTGCCTTGAGAACCCCATGAACAGTATGAAAAGATAAAAAGATATGACACTGAAAGAACTCCCCAGGTTGATAGGTGCCCAGTATGCTACTGAAGAAGAGTAGAGAAATAACTCCAGAAAGAATGAAGAGACGGAGTCAAAGCAAAAGCAACACCCAGTTGTGGATATGACAAGTGATGGAAGTAAAGTCTGATGCTGTAAAGAACAGTATTGCATAGGAACCTGGAATATTAGATCCATAAATCAAGGTAAATTAGAAGTGGTCAAACAGGAGATGGCAAGAGTGAATGCAGACATTTTAGGAATCAGTGAATTAAAATGGACTGGAATGGCAAATTTAATTCAGATGACGAATATATATACTACTGTGGGCAAAAATCCCTTAGAAAGATGGAGTAGCCGTCATAGTCAAAAAAAATGACCATAATGCAGTACTTGTGTGTAATCTCAAAAATAACAGAATGATCTCTGTTTTTTTCAAGACAAGCCATTTAATATTACAGTAATCCAAGTCTATGCCCCAACCAGTAATGCTGAAGAAGCTGAAAAGTTCTATGAAGACCAAAAGACCTTCTAGAACACCCCCAAAAAATGTCCTTTTCATCATAGGGGACTGGAATGCAAAAGTAGAAAGTCAAGACATACCTGGAGTAACAGGCAAGTTTGGCCTTGGAGTACAGAATGAAGCAGGGCAAAGGCTAACAGAGTTTTGCCAAGAGAACATACTGGGCATAGCAAACACCCTCTTCCAACAACACAAGAGAAGGCGCTACATGTGGACATCCCCAGATGGTCAATATCGAAATCAGATTGATTATATTCTTTGCAGCCAAAGATGGAAAAGCTCTATACAGTCAGCAAAAACAAGACCAGGAGCAGACTGTGGCTCAGATCATGAACTCCTCATTGCAAAATTCAGACTTAAATTGAAGAAAGTAGGGAAAACCACTAGACCATTCAGGTATGACCTAAATCAAATCCCTTATGATTATACAGTGGAAGTGACAAATAGATTCAAGGGGTTAGATCTGATAGACAGAATGCCTGAAGAACTATGGACAGAGATTTGTGACATTGTAGAGGAGGCAGTGATTAAGACCATCCCCAAGAAAAATGCTTAAAGGGAAAATGGTTGTCTGAGGAGGCCTTACAAACAGCTATGAAAAGAAGAGAAGCAAAAGGCAAAGGAGAAAAGGAAAGATACACCCATTTGAATGCAAAGTTCCAAAGAACAGCAAGGAGAGATAAGAAAGCCTTCCTCAGTGATTAATGCAAAGAAATAGAGGAAAACAAGAAATGGGAAAGGCTACAGATCTCTTCAAGAAGATTAGAGATACCAAGGGAACATTTCATGCAAAGATGGGCACAATAAAGGACAGAAATGGTATAGACCTAACAGAAGCAGAAGTTATTAAGAAGAGGTGGCAAGAATACACAGAAGAACTATACAAAAAAGATCTTCATGACCCAGATAACTATGATGGTGTGATCACTCACCTAGAGCCAGACATCCTGGAATGTGAAGTCAAGTGGGCCTTAGGAAGCATCACTACGAACAAAGCTAGTGGAGGTGATGGAATTCCAGTTGAGCTATTTCAAATCCTGAAAGATGATGCTGTGAAAGTACTTCACTCAATATGCCAGCCAATTTGGAAAACTCAGCAGTGGCCACCAGACTGGAAAAGGTCAGTTTTCATTCCAATCCCAAAGAAAGGCAATGCCAAAGAATCCTCAAACTACCACACAGTTGCACTCATTTCACACGCTAGAAAAGTAATGCTAAAATTCTCCAAGCCAGGGTTCAACAGTATGTGAACCATGAATTTCCAGATGTTCAAGCTGGATTTAGAAAAGGCAGAGGAACCAGAGATCAAATTGCCAACATCTGTTGGATCATTGAAAAAGCAAGAAAGTTCCAGAAAAACATCTACTTGTGCTTTATTGACTATGCCAAAGCCTATGACTGTGTGGATCACAACAAACTGTGGAAAATTCTTCAAGACATGGGAATACCAGACCACCTGACCTGCCTACTGAGAAATCTGTTTGTAGGACAAGAAGCAACAGTTAGAACCACGCATGGAACAACAGACTGGTCCCAAATTGGGAAAGGAATATGTCAAGGCTGTATACTGTCACCCTGCTTATTTAACTTATATGCAGAGTACATCATGCAAAATGCTGGGCTGGATGAAGCACAAGCTGGAATCAAGATTGCTGGGTGATATATCAATAACCTCAGGTACGCAAATGACACTAGTCTTATGGCAGAAAACAAAGAAGAACTAAAAAGCCTCTTGATGAAAGTGAAAGAGGAGAGTGAAAAAGTTGGCTTAAAACTCAACATTCAAAAATCATGACATTTGGTCCCATCACTTCAGGGCAAATAGATGGGGAAAAATGGAAACAGTTACAGACAGTATTTTCTTTGGCTCCAAAATCACTGCAGATGGTGACTGCAGCCATCAAATTAAAAGACGCTTGCTCCTTGGAAAAAAGAAACTATGACCAATCTAGACATCACATTAAAAAGCAGAGACATTACTTTGCTGACAAAGTTCCATCTAATCAAAGCTATGGTTTTCTCAGTAGTCATGTATGGATGTGAGAGTTGGACCATAAAGAGGGCTGAGTGGCAAAGAATTGATGCTTTTGAATTGCAGTTTTAGAGAAGATGCTTGAGAGTCCCTTGGACTGCAAGGAGATCAAACCAGTCAATCCTAAAGCAAATCAACCCTGAATATTCACTGGAGGGACTGCTGCTGAAGCTGAAGCTCTAATACTTTGGCCACCTAATGCGAAGAGTTGACTTATTGGAAAAGACCCAGATGCTTGGAAAAATTGAGGGCAGAAGGAGAAGTGGGCAACAGAGGATGAGATGGTTGAATGGCATCACCAACTCAGTGGACATGAGTTTGAGCAAGCTCCGGGCGTTGGTGATGGACAGGGAATCCTGGGGTCCTGGATGATGTGACTGAGGTGAGGGACATGGAAGTCCATGGAGTCGCAAAGGGTTGGACTCAACTGAGTGACTGAACTGTACTGAATGAGAGCAAAGTCTGTTTCCTGTAACCTCCAGCTCTCTTGAAAGAAAGCCCTGTGAGTTTTCAAAGCCACACCTCCTGTGTTCATTTCTCCCCAGTGCAGGAACCCTGGACTGAACAGCCTGACGGAGGGCTCAGGCTTTGCCCTCCTTGTGGAGGACCTATGCAGTTGTGATACCTTCCAGTTGTGAGTGACTGTGCTGGAGTTGTGAGTTTTAACTAAACTTTCCAATCCTCCTCCTACCTGTGGTTTCTCCTTCATATTTTTAGTTGTGGGAAATTTTCTCTGCTAGTCTTCAGATCATTCTCAGAGATAGTTCCTGTTTCAGTTGTTTTAATTTGAGTGTGTCATGAAAGGAGGTGAGCTCAGTATCTTTCTACTGAATCATCTTGATCCCTCTCAAGAACTTTTTTTTTAAATATATGCTTTTATCACTGTAAGCACAAGTCTTTGAATTGAATTTTTCCTGTCTTCTATAAGTTTAGGTACTTTGTATTTCCAGGTTTTTTTTACTTTAAGATGTTTTTTACGTTCCCTTCTGATTTATTCTTGCACACATTGGCTGTTCAGAAGCTTGTTCAATTTTTAAGTGTTCCTGAATTTTCAAATATTCTTAATACTGATTTTCAGTTTCATACAATTGTGGTTAGAAATGATACTTGATATGATTTCAATCTTCCTTGATTTGTGAAGACTTTTGTGGCTTAACATTCCATCTATCCTAGGAAATATTCTATGTGTACTTAAAAAGAACAGAAATGTTGCTGCTGTTGAGTGAAACATACTATATATGTGGGTTAGATTCACTTGATATCAAGTGCGTGCTCAAGTTCAGTGTTTCCTGATTGATATTCTATCTGGATGATCTATATCAGCGGTCCCCAACCTTCTTGGGACCAAGGATCAGTTTCATGGAAGACAGTTTTCCCATGGACGCAGGAGTAGAGGGTCTTTTCAGGATAATTCAAGTGCATTATGTTGATTATACCACCACTGATCTGGCAGGAGGTGGAATTCAGGTGACAAAGCAAGCCATGTGGAGTGGCTGTAAATACAGACGAAGCTTCTCTCCCTCACGCACCACTCACCTCCTACTGTGCGGCCTGGTTCCTTCACAGCAGGTGCTGGGGACCCCTGATCCATACATTGTTGAAAGTGGGATATGACCTTTCTTACCATTATTTCTGTACATTTTCCTCACCATATGTGTTACTATTTTCTTTATATATTTAGAGGCTCCAATGATGGATACATATATATTCATAGTTGTCATAATTTCTTGATAAATTTATCACCTTTGTTTCTTTGAGAGGTTTGACTTAAAGTCTTCCTGTGCCTTATAATAGACTAGTTAGGCAAGTAATTTTGCATGGACTATCTTTTATCCGATCATTCAATTTTGTCCTATAGCCTGAAAGTTAACACAAATCTCATACACAAAGTATATAATCAAACTATTAAAAATCCATTATATATATATTTTTAAATAGAAGTATAGTTGAATTACAATATTACATTAATCTCAGGGGTAATTTAATATTTGTATAGATTATGTTCCACTTAAAGTTATTACAAAACAGGGAATTCTGTGATGGTCTGCTGGATAAGACCCAATGCTTTAAATGCAGGAAGTTAGAGTTTGATCCCTGGTTGGGAAACTAAGATCCCATGTGCTCTGTGGCATGGCCAAAGGAAAAAACAACCAAAGAAAAAAATAATAGATGTATTTCCCTGTGTTGTACAAGATATCCTTATTTGTTTATTTTATACATAGGGGCATTATACTGAGAGAGACAAAAAACAACCTCTGCCTCCTCACTTCACTGTCCCCACTGGTAATCAATAGTATGTTTTCTGTGAGTCTATTGCTGTTTTGATATATATTCCTTTCTTGCGTTTTTTAGGTTCCACACATAAGTGATAACATGGAGTATTTGTCTTTCTCTAAATTATTTTACTAGAAATAATACATTCTAGGTCAATCCATGTTGTTGCAAGTGGCAGTATTTGATTCTTTCTAATGACTGAGTAATAGTCTATTGTGCATACATGCCATGTCTTCTTAATTCATTCAATTGTCAATAGACATTTACTTTACTTCCATATCTAGGCATTATAAACAATGCTGCTACGAACAGTGGGGAGTATGTATCTTATCAAAATAGTGTTTTCATTTTCTTTGGATATGTACCCAGAAGTGGAATTGTTGGCTAACATAATAGCTCTAATTTAGTATTTTCAGGACCTCCATGTTATTCTTATGGTGAGTATACCAATTTACAATCCCACTAAGAGTACTGTGGCTCCCTTTTCTCCATATCCTCAATAACGTTTGTTTTTTCCCTTGTTTTTCTTATCTTTGGTTGTTTTTTTTAATCTTAGTTTGGCCATGCCTTGAAGCATGGAGGATAATGATTCCCCAACCAGGGATAGAATCCACACCCTCTGCACTGGAAGTGCAGGGTCTTAACCACTAGACCACCAGGGAAGTCATGTTTTTTATAGACTTCATGATAGCCATTTTGACAGGTGTGATGTCTTATTAGGGGTTTATTTCTTGTCATTCAATCAAATTTGATTTCAAAGCAAGGTGTTGGGCTGTATATGATCTGCAGGTTTGATTTGCTAATGCCAAATTGTAGGGAAATAAACCTGGTAAAAAGTAAGTGTTTCTTAATTTTTTCAGCTTGATATATAATGATCTGTAATATATTTTAAAATTTTCTCCACAAAGATTATCTGAAGTCTGTGAGTCTGCTTCTGTATTTTAAAGAATTTCATTTGTAACACTTTTTTAGATTCCACATATAATTACGATATTCCACATGTAATTATGATCACATGAGTGTGATCACTCACCTAGAGCCAGACATCTTGGAGTGTGAAATCAAGTGGGCCTCAGGAAGCATCACTACAAGCAAGCTAGTGGAGGTGATGGAATTCCAGCTGAGTTTTTTCAAATTCTAAAAGATGCTGCTGCTAAAGTGCTGCACTCAATATGCCAACCAATTTGGAAAACTCAGCAGTGGCCGCAGAACTGGAAAAGGTCAGTTTTCATTCCAATCCCAAAGAAGGGCAATGCCAAAGAATGTTCAAACTACCACACAATTGCACCCATTTCACATGATAACAAAGTAATGCTCAAAATTCTCCAAGCTAGGCTTCAACAGTACATGAACTGAGAACTTCCAGATGTTCAAGCTGGATTTAGAAAAGGCAGAGAAAGCAGAGATCAAATTGCCAACATCTGGTGGATCATAGAAAAAGCAAGAGAATTCCAGAAGAAATCTACTTCTGCTTCATTGACAACACTAAAGCCTTTGAATGTGTGGATCACAAAAAAGTGTGGAAGATTCTTAAAGAGATGGGAATACCAGACCACCTCACCTGCCTCCTGAGAAATCTGTATGCAGGTCAAGAAGCAACAGTTAGAACCAGACATAAAACAATTGGTTGGTTCCAAATTGGGAAAGGAGTACATCAAGGCTGTATGTTTTCACCCTACTTATTTAATTTGTATACAGAGTACATCATGCAAAATGCCAGACTGGATGAAGCACAAACTGGAATCAAGATTGCCAAGAGAAATATCAATAACCTCAGATATGTAGATGACACCACCCATACAGCAGAAAGCAAAGAGGAACTAAAGAGTCTTTTGATGAAGGTAAAAGAGGAGAATGAAAAAGCTGGCTTAAAACTCAACATTCAAAAAACTAAGATCATGTCATCCTGTCCCATCACTTCATGGCATATAGACAGGGAAACAATGGAAATAGTGACAGACTTTATTTTCCTGGGCTCCAAGATCACTGCAGATGGTGACTGCAACCATGAAATTAAAAGATGCTTGCTCCTTGGAAGAAAAGCTATGACAAACCTAGACAGTGTATTAGAAAGCAGTGACGTTACTTTACTGACAAAGGTCCATATAGTCAAAGCTATGGTTTTTCCAGTAGTTATGTATGAATATGAGAGTTGGACCATAAAGAAGGCTTAGCAGTGCTGAAAATGGATGCTTTTGAATTGTGGTGTTGGAGAAGACTCTTGAGAGTCCCTTGGACTGCAAGGAGATCAAACCAGTCAATCCTAAAGGAAATCGGTCCTGAATATCCATTGGAAGGACTGATGCTGAAGCTGCAATACTTTGGCCACCTGATGTGAAGAACTGACTCACTGGAAAAGACCCTGATGCTGGGAAAAATTGAAGGCAGGAGAAGAAGGGGATGACAGAGGAAGAGATGGTTGGATGTCATCATTAACTCAATGCACATTGGTTTGAGTAAACTCCGGGAGACGGTGAAAGACAGGGAAGCCTGGCATGCTGCAGTCCATGGGATCGAAGAGAATTGGACATGACTGAGTAACTGAACAACAAATAATTGTATTTGTCTTCCTCTCTCTGATTTATTCACTTAGCATGATCATCTCCAGATTTATCCATGTTGCTATGAATAAGTTTATTTTTTAAGGCTAAGTAATATGCTACTGTCTCAGTATGCCACATCTTCTTTACTCATTCACCTGTCATTAAACATTTTCCTTGTTACCACATCTTATCTGTTATAAACAGTGCTGCAGGAATGTTGGGTATATGTGGCATTTTGAATTATGGTTTTCTCAGATTATATGCCCTGGTGTGAAAATGCTTGATCATCTGCTTGCTCGATTTTTACTTTACTTAAAAAAACATATTTACTGTTCTCATGTAGCTCTTTACACTTTGTATTCTCACCAATCGCATAGGAAGCTTCCTCTTCTCATGCCCGCTCCAGCGTTTATTGTTCATAGATGTTCTAATGGTAATCAGTCTCACTGGAGTGAGGTGATGTGCTAGTTCGCTCAGTCATGACTGACTTCTTTGCGACCCCATGGACTGTAGTTCACAAGGCTCCTCTGTCCATGGGACTTTTCAGGCCAGAATATTAGAGTGGGTAGCCATTTCCTTCTCCAGGGGCTCTTCCCAAGCCAGGGATTGAACCTGTGTCTCCTGCATTACAGGCAGATTCTTTACCTGTTGAGCCATTAAGGAAGTTCCTGGTGTGAGGCGATACTTCATTGCAATTTTGAGTCACCGTCTCTAATCATTAACAATGTTGACCATTGTTTCCGGTGGTTTTTCTTTTAATTTTTTCAATATAGTGTGACTAATATTTACCCTTAAAATTGGCCTCTGGAAAGTTGTCCTGATGTGAATACTTTTTCACTTACCTCCCCCAGGATATTTCTTGAGGGCCTGTTACAGTATTCTGTCCTGGAGAATTCCAAGGACTGTATAGTCCATGGGGTTGCGAACAGTCGGACACTACCGAGCGACTTTCACTTTCACTATGTCATTCTAGCACCACAGTCCTTGTGAATACTCAGTGCCCAGCAGCAGTTTTAGAGTTGCTGTTACAGGGAGCATCCACAAAGTGGCAGCACTTCTTCATGCCCAAATCTGGCTTATGGGGCAACAGGAGCCTTGGAGAAACTTGGATTCCTGCTTTATAAATTGGTATGTCATGTGCCAGAAAAAGCCTGAGGGGCTCTGTCTTTGTACTTTTACCCCCTTACCCTTCATCCCAGGATGAATTTGAGCCCCTATAAAATCACTTTATTGAGTTGGCTGTCATCCTTAGGGGAGGCCTTTTAAAGAAGGAGGCTGGAGTAGGGATCCACATCACCTAGAGGCCCGCTGGCTTTTCAGAGCTCTTGCAGCCCAGGGGCTACACCTTACTCAGGGCTCGGTTTAGCTCTTCAAGGGCACATCTGGGGATGGAAACTGTCCTTCCTACAGAGGGGACACGGCAACTCAGTAGAAAGGGAGCTGATGTGCTAGGACAACCACCCCTGCTCCCACAACTTGACGACATTCCAGCCTTGAAATACATGCCTATTCAGGCTGCAGTTATGTGACACTAGCCTTGGAAAAAAGGCGAGAGACAAGTAGAGTAGGCAGTTCTCTTTTTATTTTCTTTAATTTCTTAAGTTTTTTTTTATCAATTTCTGGAAGTATTGATGATTTACACTGTTTTGCTGTTTTCAGGTGTACAAAAGAGGATTCAGATATATATCTACACATGCACATGTTCTTCAGCTTCTGTTCCCATAAAAGTTACTAAACTGTGTTGACCAAAACACAATATAAAATAGGTCTATCATGTAGAGTAGGTCTCCATGGATGAGATCTGTTTTCTAAATATATATTAGTGTGTATAGGTTTCTAAAAACTCCTAATTTATCCTCTCCTCTCACTTTTCCCATAAGTAAGCCTAAGTTTCTTTTCTCATTATGAGTCTACTTCTCTTTTGTAAATTAGTTCATTGGTATGAGTTTTCGATTCCACCTGCAAGAAATGTCACAAGATGGTTGTCTTTCTATAAATTATATAATTAGAATGACATCTCAGAGTTCCTCCACATTGCTGAGAAAGGCTTTGTTTTATTCTTCTTTTTGGCTAAATATCCTTTGTCTCTCTGGGGTAGTCTTTTATCCATTCATCTGTTCACAGCATTTCAGCTGCTTCAATGTCTTCAGTTCAGTTCAGTTCAGTCGCTCAGTCGTGTCCGACTCTCTGCGACCCCATGAACTAACTGCAGCACACCAGGCCTCCCTGTCCATCACCAACTCCCGGAGTCTACCCAAACCCATGTTCATCGAGTCGGTGATGCCATCCAACCATCTCATCCTCTGTCGTCCCCTTCTCCTCCCGCCCCCAATCCTACCCAGCATTAGGGTCTTTTCCAATGAGTCAACCCTTCGCATGAGGTGGCCAAAGTATTGGAGTTTCAGCTTCAACATCAGACCTTCCAATGAACACCCAGGATTGATCTCTTTTAGGTTGGATTGATTGGATCTCCTTGCAGTCCAAGGGACTCTCAAGAGTCTTCTCCAACACCACAGTTCAAAAGCATCAATTCTGCGGCGCTCAGCTTTCTTCACCATCCAACTCTCACATCCATACATGACCACTGGAAAAACCATAGCCTTGACTAGACGGACTTTTGTTGGCAAAGTAATGTCTCTGCTTTTAAACATGCTGTCTAGGTTGGCCATAACCTTCCTTCCAAGGAGTAAGCGTCTTTTAATTTCATGGCTGCAGTCACCATCAGCAGTGATTCTGGAGCCCAAAAAAATAAAGTCTGACACTGTTTCCACTGTTTCCCCATCCATTTCCCATGAAGTGATGGGACCAGATGCCATGATCTTAGTTTTCTGAACGTTGAGCTTTAAGCCAACTTTTTCACTCTCCTCCTTCACCTTCATCAAGAGGCTCTTTAGTTCTTCTTCACTCTCTGCCATAAGGGTGGTGTCATCCGCATATCTGAGGTTATTGATATTTCTTCCGGCAATCTTCATTCCAGCTTGTGTTTCTTCCAGCCCAGCGTTTCTCATGATGTACTCTGCATATAAGTTAAATAAGCAGGGTGACAATATACAGCCTTGACGGACTCCTTTTCCTATTTGGAACCAGTCTGTTTTTCCATGTCCAGTTCTAACTGTTGCTTCCTGACCTGCATACAGGTTTCTCAAGAGACAGGTCAGATGGTCTGGTATTCCCATCTCTTTCAGAATTTCCACAGTTTATTGTGATCCACACAGTCAAAGGCTTTGGCATAGTCAATAAAGCAGAAATAGATGTTTTTCTGGAACTCTCTTGCTTTTTCGATGATCCAGTGGATGTTGGCAATTTGATCTCTGGTTCCTCTGCCTTTTCTAAAACCAGCTTGAACATCTGGAAGTTCACGGTTCACGTATTGCTGAAGCCTGGCTTGGAGAATTTTGAGCATTTCTTTACTAGCATGTGAGATGAGTGCAATTGTGTGGTAGTTTGAGCATTCTTTGGCATTGCCTTTCTTTGGGATTGGAAGGAAAACTGACCTTTTCCAGTCTTGTGGCCACTGCTGAGTTTTCCAAATTTGCTGGCATATCGAGTGCAGCACTTTCACAGCATCACCTTTGAGGATTTGAAATAGCTCAACTGGAATTCCATCACCTCCACTAGCTTTGTTCGTAGTGATGCTTTCTAAGGCCCACTTCACTTCACATTCCAGGATGTCTGGCTCTAGGTGAGTGATCACACCGTCATGATTATCTGGGTCATGAAGATCTTTTTTGTACAGTTCTGTGTATTCTTGCCACCTCTTCTTAATATCTTCTGCCTCTGTTAGGTCCATACCATTTCTGTCCTTTATCGAGCCCATCTTTGCATGAAATGTTCCTTTGGTATCTCTAATTTTCTTGAAGAGATCTCTAGTCTTTCCCAATCTGTTGTTTTCCTCTATTTCTTTGCACTGATCGCTGAGGAAGGCTTTCTTATCTCTCCTTGCTATTCTTTGGAACTCTGCATTCAGATGGGAATATCTTTCCTTTTCTCCTTTGCTTTTCGCTTCTCTTCTCTTCCCAGCTATCTGTAAGGCCTCCTCAGACAGCCATTTTGCTTTTTTGCATTTCTTTTCCATGGGGATTTTCTTGATCCCTGTCTCTTGTACAATGTCACGAACCTCTGTCCATAGTTCATCAGGCACTCTGTCTATCAGATCTAGTCCCTTAAATCTATTTCTCACTTCCACTGTATACTCATAAGGGATCTGATCTAGGTCATACCTGAATGGTCTAGTGGTTTTCCCTACTTTCTTCAATTTAAGTCTGAAGTTGGCAATAAGCAGTTCATGATCTGAGCCTCAGTCTGCTCCTGGTCTTGTTTTTGCTGACTGTATAGAGCTTCTCCATCTTTGGCTGCAAAGAATATAATCAATCTGATTTCGGTGTTGACCATCTGGTGATGTCCACGTGTAGAGTCTTCTCTTGTGTTGTTGGAATAGGGTGTTTGCTATTACCAGTGCGTTCTCGTGGCAAAACTCTGTTAGCCTTTGCCCTGCTTCATTCTGTATTCCAAGGCCAAACTTGCCTGTTACGCCAGGTGTTTCTTGACTTTCTACTTTTGCATTCCAGTCCCCTATAATGAAAAGGACATCTTTTCTGGGTGTTAGTTCTAGAAGGTCTCGTAGGTCTTCATAGAACCGTTCAACTTCAGCTTCTTTGGCGTTACTGGTCGGGGCATAGACTTGGATTACCGTGATTTTGAATGGTTTGCCTTGGAAACGAACAGAGATCATTCTGTCGTTTTTGAGATTGCATCCAAGTATTGCATTTTGGACTCTTTTGTTGACCATGATGGCTACTCCATTTCTTCTAAGGGATTCTTGCCCACAGTAGTAGATATAATGGTCATCTGAGTTAAATTCACCCATTCCAGTCCATCTTAGTTCGCTGATTCCTAGAATGTCGACGTTCACTCTTGCCATCTCCTGTTTGACCACTTCCGGTTTGCCTTGATTCATGGACCTAACATTCCAGGTTCCTATGCAATATTGCTCTTTACAGCATCGGACTTTGCGTCTATCACCAGTCACATCCACAGTTGGGTATCGTTTTTGCTTTGGCTCCATCCCATCATTCTTTCTGGAGTTATTTCTCCACTGATCTCCATTAGCATATTGGGCACCTACTGACCTGGGGAGTTCATCTTTCAGTGTCCTATCCTTTTGTCTTTTCATACTGTTCATGGGGTTCTCAAGGCAAGAATACTGAAGTGGTTTGCCATGCTCTTCTCCAGTGGACCACAATCTGTCAAACCTCTCCACCATGACCCATCTGTCCTGGGTGGCCCCACACGGCATGGCTTAGTTTCATTGAGATAGACAAGGGTGTGGTCCGTGTGATCAGATTAGCTAATTTTCTGTAATTTTAGTTTTAGAGTATCTGCCCTCTGATGCCCTTTCGCAACACTTACCGTCTTACTTGGGTTTCTCTTACCTTGGGCCTTGGGTAATTCCTCTCGCCGCCGCCGCCGCCGCCGCCGGCCCCAGCCCTCCGCCCCCTCCGCCGGGCCTAGCCCCTCTCGGCCGCCGCCCCCGGCCCCCGGCCCCTGGCCCCTGGCCTGGCCTAGCTCCTCTCGGCCACGCTTCAATGTCTTAGCTATCGTAAATAGTGAGGGCTCTGGGGAATGGTAGGGTGTAGTGTCTTTTCAAAGAGAAGTTTTCTCGAAGTGTATGCCTAGGCATGAGAATGCCTGAAGAATGGAATGCTCTGCTTTTAGTTTCCTAAGGAAACTGTACAACTCTCCATTGAAGTCTTTACACTTCGCATTTCAACTAACAGCACAGGAGTCCTCTGTCTTCTTAACACCCAATCTGGTGTTTATTGTTCGTAAATATTTTAAGGATAACCACTTTGTGTGGTATGAGGTGATACTTCCTTGCAATTTTAAGTCACTTGTCTCTAATCACTAGCAAAGTAGACTATTGTTTACTAGGCTATACCTTTCTATTTTAAATAAATTTCAATTCTGTAATACTGACCTCTTGAAATTGGCCTCTGAAAACTCATCCTGATTTAAATTTCTTCTGATTGCTCTCCCACCCAGGATATTTTTTGATGGCAAGTGTTATTTACAATCTCTAGGTCTTGGGAATATTGTGTGCCCAGAAGCTAAGATGTCAGTGTTTCTGAAGCCAGTATCACTGCTTCTGTGGAATTCTGATTAATGGGCCAACTAGAGTCTTAATGAAACTTGGGGTGATGGGTTGTCATTTGGAATGTCATGTGTCAACAAAAAACCCTACAGCTTCTGTCTTCAGATTTCTTCCCCCGACTGTTCACCCAGCACAGATCTTTTCCCTAAAAAATCACTATATTGAATGCTGTTGTTTTCAGGAGAGATCTTTTAAAGGAGGAGGCTGGAATAGGAATCTGCATGATCTGAAACCAGGAAAACAGCTGGCTTTCTAAGCTCTTCCAGCAAGGGGGCTATACCATATACTTGTGGTGTACCACACTTGCTTTAGCTTCCGGAGGGTCCTCCTGACTCTAGAGATTGGGGTTTCACGCTAGGAAACCAGGCACCACCATTCCACGTGGGCATCATGTGCTGGGGCAAACGCCTCTTCCTCCCAAGCCCCACATATTCCAGCTTTGACCCCAAGCTTGCTCATGCTGCATGGATATGACACTAGCAAAAGACAAGGAAGAAAGAGAATACTAGATTAAACTTTTTATTTCTAAATTTTATTTTTCTTTCTCTAGGGGTAACATTAACTTACAATGTATTGTCTGTTTCAGATGAACAGAAAGAGGATTTATATCTGCACATTAATTTCAGCTTCTGTTTCCATAGATGTTAGTGAAGCATGTTGAGTAGAATTTCCTGTGATATAGAGTATATCTGTGTTGGTGACTGATCTGTGTGTGTGTACATGTGTATGCAAGTGTGCGTGAATATACAGTTCTCAGCCACCTTGAAATTTATCATTTCCTCCCATTTTGCACTTAAATAAGACTACATTTGTTTCTAATGTCTCTGAATCTATCTCACATCTGTAAATTGGTACGTAAATCCCACTTCTAAATAATACCATGACACTTGCCTTTCTCTGTCGATGTGCTTTACTTACTTCCATCCATGTTACAAAGAAAGGTGTTTTATTTATTATTCCTAATGGTTAAGTTTACCTTGTCTCTCTGGAGCGGTACTTTTCCCAGCCTATTTCCTGAGTGCTGGTGTCATGGACAGCCGCCAAGCCTTCTAAACATTCCTTGCCCTGCAGCAGAGGTTTCAGTGTTGCTGTTATGAGATGTGTCCACAAGGCGGCAGCACTTCCGCATTCCCCACTCTTTAATGGGGCCAAAGGAGCCTTACTGAAACTGGCCTTGCTGAGTTGTCATTTGGAATGCCATGTGCCAGAGGAACGCCCAAGGGCTTCTTTCCCCCTGACACTTCCCTTGTGACAAATGTTGACCCCTGAAAAATCACTGTCTTTGAGGCTGAGGTGGCTGTCGTTTTTAGGGGAGGGTTTTGAAAAAGGCAACTGGAATAGGGATCCGCATCAGCTGGAAACTTGGAGACCAGCTGGATTTTCAAAGCTCTTCCAGCACAGAGGCTTTACCATACCTGGGATGCACTAGGCTTGAATTTGCTCTTGGGGGACGGCATGCATGTTGAGACTGTAGTCCCAGGCAGATTCGACTGGGCAGCACAGGTGCAAAGGGGGTTTGTGTTCTGGAGACACCTCCCTGGCTCCCTGAGCCCCAGCACATCCCGGCCTTGAGACCAAGCCTAGTCAGCCTGCAGAGATTGATGTTAGCTCAGGAAAAAGAGACTAGAAAGCAGTAGAGTAGGCAATGGTTGTTGTCTTTTTTTTTTCTTGTAAACTTTGCATTTAATTTTTCTAGAAATATCCTTGGTTTACAATGCTTGTTTCTTTCAGATGTACAGTAAGGAGTTTTGTTATGCCTCTAAACATATCCATT
Source organism: Giraffa tippelskirchi (assembly GCF_054371585.1). Lineage (NCBI taxonomy): Eukaryota > Metazoa > Chordata > Mammalia > Artiodactyla > Giraffidae > Giraffa > Giraffa tippelskirchi. The sequence continues at coordinate 73,835,396 of NC_137275.1, read as the reverse complement.
ATTTTTAGCTTCTATACCCCTAGATGTTATTAAAGCCAGCTGAGTCAGATTTCCCATGATAATTCAGTGGTCTTCTTGATGATCTATTTTACACACACACAGAAGTATCTATTAGTGTGTATAGGATTCAACCACCTTCTAATTTATCTTTCTTTACACCTTTCTTCTTTGGAAACCCTGGCTTCATTTTTTAATGTCTCTGGGTCGATTTCTCTGTTCTAAATTCATTCATAAGATGAGTTTTCCCATTCCATCTCTAAATGATATCACAGGCTGATTGCCCCTCTGTCTCACTTATTTTACTGACTTCCATCCATAGTGGTGAGAAAGGCCTTATTTTCTCCTCCTTTGTGGCTAAGATTTGATTGTCTATCTGTGGCACTACATCTTTATCCATCCATCTGTCCATGGAAATTTGGGCCACATCTGTATCCCGGCTGTTGTCAAACCTAAGTGCTGTGGGAAACGTTCAGGTGCCTGCGTCCCTTCCAGTGAAGGAGTTCATGGGAGAGGGGTCCAGATGTGCGAATGCTGAAGATGTGATTGCCGTTTATCTTGTTTCCTAAGGATCTTCCGTACTCTTCTCCATGTGGTCCTTTACAATTTGCGTTTCCATTTATGACAGGAGACTCCTTTTTTCCCCCATGCCCACTCTGGCATTTATTGTTTGTAAATATTTGAAGGAGAACCAATTTGTGTAGCGTGAGGGGATACTTCCTTGCCATTTTAAGTGTCTTGCCTCTAATCATTAGCAATGTAGACCACCGTGTCCTAGGTTTTATCTTGCCAATGTTTTATAATTTGCTACAATGTGAGCAGTATTTACCTCTTGAAATTGGCCCCCAAAACTCATCCTGATTTCAATTATTTTCGATGGCTCCCCCAGGACATTTTAGGACGGTGAGTGTAGGTTGCATCCCCTAGGCCTTAGGAATATTTTCTGCCCAGATGCTGAGACGTCAGTGTTTCTGTTACCCAAAGTGTCTGAAGGCGATATGGCTGCTTCCTTTGGAACTCTGGTTGAGGGGCCAATCACAACCTCAGTGACACTGGGCCCCCTGTGATTTGGAATTTGATTGTTTCTCTGTGGCACTACATCCTTATCCATCCATCTGTCCATGGAAATTTGGGCCACTTCCGTATTCCAGCTGCTGTCAAAACTAAGTGCTGTGGGAAACGTTCAGGTGCCTGTGCCCTTTCCAGTGAAGGAGTTCAGGAGAGAGGAGTCCCGTGTGTTGAGATTTGGAATGCCACGTACCATCAAAAGGCCCAAGGGTTTCTGTCTTCATCCTTCTTGGCTGTGCTCATCACGCAGGACCAATTTTAACCTGTTGCAAAATCTCTTTCTTGAGAGTTCTGATGTTTTTAGGTGAGACTTTTTAAAGGAGGAGGCTGGAGCAGGAATCCACATCACTTGGAAAGCGGGACAACAGCTGGCTCTCTAAGCTCCTCCAGAGAAGGGGTTTTATCGTTCTTGGGATACACTAGGCTTGCTTTGCTTCTGGTGGGCCAGCCTGCCTCTGGAGACAGCTTTAGTTTTCATAGACTTTCTGGAACCAAGTTGAGTATAATTTCCTGTGATACAGAGTTGGGCTATTTTGGTGTGACCTATTCTATTTATATGTGTGTCTGTGTGTTTAAGTTTCAGCCACTCGGACTTTACCTTCTCCCACCTTTTCTCTTTAATGAGTGTGTCTTCTGAAGTCTCAGTCTTTCTCAGTTGTGAATTGCTACATAAAAGCCACCTCCAAGAAAAGGGAACCCTCTTACACTGTTGGTGGGAATGCAAACTAGTACAGCCACTATGGAGAACAGTGTAGAGATTCCTTAAAAAACTGGGAATAGAACTGCCATATGACCCAGCAATCCCACTGCTGGGCGTATACACCGAGGAAACCAGAATTGAAAGAGACGCGTGTACCCCAATGTTCATCGCAGCACTGTTTACAATAGCCAGGACATGGAAGCAACCTAGATGTCCATCAGCAGACGAATGGATAAGGAAGCTGTGGTACATATACACAATGGAATATTACTCAGCCATTAAAAAAAATACATTTGAATCGGTTCTACTGAGATGGATGAAACTGGAGCCCATTATACAGAGTGAAGTAAGCCAGAAAGAAAAACAACAATACAGTATACTAATGCATATATATGGAATTTGAAAGATGGTAACGATAACCCTATATGCGAGACAGAATAAGAGACACAGATGCATAGAACAATTTTATGGACTCTGAGGGAGAAGGTGAGGGTGGGACGTTCTGGGAGAATAGCATTGAAACATGTATATTATCATATGTGAAACAGAACACCATTCCATATTCGATACATGAGACAAATGCTCAGGGCTGGGGCAATGGGATGACCCAGAGGGATGGGATGGGGAGGGAGGTGGGTGGGGGGTCCAGGAAGGGGAACACATGTAAACCCATGGCTGATTCATGTCAATGTATGGCAAAAACTATTACAATATTGTAAAGTAATTAGCCCCCAACTAAAATAAATAAATTTATAAAAAAAAAAAAGCCACCTCCAAGTCATATCACATGACACTTGCCTTTATCTGTCCATTGAACGTGCTTTCCTTCCTTCCTTCCATTCATGTTGCTGAGAAACATTTTTTGGTTATGCTTCTTTATGGCTAAGTTTACCTTGTCTCTCTGGAGTAGGTCTTCCTTATCCATTCATTGGTCCATGGATGTGTTGGCCTCTTCACTGTCTTGACTTTTGTCAGTATTGGGTGCTGTGGGGAAAGTTGGGGTGCCTCTGTCTTCTCCACTGAAGGTTTCCTCTGCATAGAGGGCCTGGCATGGGTGTGCCTGATGATCTGACTGCCTTATTTTTATTCATAGTTTCCAAGGAAACTCGGCACTTTTGTCCAGGTAGTTCTTTACATTTTTCATAACCACTGACAGCTTACGAGCTTTTCCTTTACCCAGCACCCACTCCGGCAGTTTTGGTTCATAAAAGTGATATTGATACACCCTCCCTCTGACTGGCGTGAGGTGATACTTCCTTGCCGTTTGAGTCTCTTGTCTCTGATCATTAACGATATAGACCAGACTCCGGGAGATGTCTTTATGTCCTGTTTGATTGTAAACGGTGTGTATCATGTTTCCCTGTTGAAACTGGCCTCTGAAAACTCATCTTGATTTCAGGTCTCCTTGGAGTACATTTCCCAGCCTATTTCCTGAGGGCTGGTGTCACTGACAGCCCCTGGGCCTTCTGCATATTCTTTGCCCAAATCTGGTGGCTGGGGAAAGCTGAGCCTTAGTGCCCGCTTCCAGGCTGTCATTTGGCCTGTTCTGGGCCAGAAAAAGCCTGAAGGCTTCTGTCTTCCTAGGGCTTCCCTCTCAGGCCTCACCACAGTAACAAGTCTGAGGCCCTGCGTGGAGGCTCACTGGAGGCCATTGTTCTCCCTCGGGAAGGACATTGTAACAAGGAAGCTGCAATCAGGATCTCCATCACCTGGAGAGGAAGAGAGCAGCTGGGTTTTCCAAACTCCTCCTGCCCAGGGCCTCCATCATTATTTGGGTGCACTAAGATTGGGTTGGGTCCTAAGTTCATTTTTCTAAGTTTTCCATTCCACCGCTAAGTAGTAACACGGGATGTTTGTGTTTCTATGTCAAATTTATTTTATTTAGTCTTTTCATATATGGGTCCATTCCTGTTGCTGAGATCGATATCAGTTCATTCCTATTTATGGCCAAGTCAGATTATATTGTCTCTCTGTGCAACTTTTTCTCATACTTCCATCTTTTCCTGGATATGTTCCTCACTTCCTTGAGTTGGGTGTTTGAATAGTGAATGCCATAGTGAAGGTTGCAGTGCCTGCCTCTTTTGGAATTAAGATTTGCTCTGCCTATATACCCAGGCATAGAATTGCCTGATCATCTGATATCTTGATTTTCATTGTCATCCTTCCTAGGGTAGACCTTCGGAACCAGGAGATGGAGTAAAGGATGGGCATCACCTGCAGACCTGGACAGCATCTGGGTTTTCCAAGTTTTTGTGTCCATGGGTACCACCATGACTTGGGTCTACTAAGATTGGGTTGGCTCCTGGCTGGCCCATCTGCATGGGAAAATGTGTTCCCACCCAGAGGGGAGCAAGAAATAATAGCCTGAAAGAGGGCTCAGATGCTAGAATACCCACCGCTCCTCCTTAAACCCACCATGTTTCAGTCTTGGGATTCAAGCCTGGTCTGGTTGCTGGGATGGGACCCCAACTGAGCTGAAGGAGTTGAGAGAAAAGTAGGGAGTGTGGCTCTTTTTTTTTTTTAATTGTGTTTTGATTTTATAGGAATAGCACCGATTTACAGTGTGTTGTTTCTTGTACAGTTACAGGGGATTCATTGACACATCTGCAAGTGTCAAGTTTTTGAAACTTTGTTCTAATACAGGTTATTAAAGTGTTTAGACTAGCATTTTGTTGATGACCTATTTTAATATGTATTAGCATCTATAGCTTTCTCCCAACTCCTAATTTCAGGTTTTTGGGGGTTTTTTGTTTTTCCCACCTTTTACCTTTGGTAAGCTATGTTTGTTTTTTAAGTTTCTGTGTGTATTTCTTCCTGTAATGTAGTTCCCTTTGTTGAGTTTTCCATTCCACTACTATGTGATAACACTTCATGTTTGTCTTTCTATATGTACTATATTTTATTCAGTATCATCAAACTTAGGTGCATTCATGTTGCTGAGGTACACATTACTGTGTTCTTTTTTATGGCTTAGTCATATGCCAGTATTTCTCTGTATCACTTTTTGCTCACACTTTCATTTTTCCATTGCCATGTTCGTACATCAGCTCTTTGAAGGAATGCATGCTGAGGTGAACTTGAGGGACCTGGGTCTTTTTGAAAGAAGGCTTTTTCCACCTATATGCCCAAGCATAGAATTGCTTGATCATCAGGTGGCTTGGTTTTCAGTGTCTTAAGGGATACTCCATAGTGTTTTGCTTCTGGCTCTATGCAATTTTCATTTTCTCCAACAGCTTAGGAGGCCTCCCACCTACCCCAAACCTTCCCCAGCATTTATTGTTCCTGGATGTTTAAACGATAAGCACTCTGACTGGTGGGTAACGATACCCTGATGCAAGATTCAATCACTTTTCCTTAATCTTTATGGATGTGGATGTTCTTTTCCTGGGCGATGTTAATTATTTTTTCATTTTCTTTTGTTTACTTGGTGTGAGTCATACTTAACTGCTGAGATTGGCCTCTGGAAAGATGTCCTGATTTGCATTGTTTTTGTCACTGCTCTTTCCTCCCAATTGTCTCCTGTGGGCCGGGGTCCTTCCCAGCCCTTCAGGGTTTGTGAACTTTCAGTGCCCAGAAGCACTGATATGACCGTTGTGTTAATGTCCACAAGGCGGCAGCACTTTTTCATGCCCGATTCTGGTTCTGGGGAAAGCAGAACCTAGTGGATCTGGGCTTCCACGGTTGTCATTGGGAATGTCCTGGGCCAGAATAATGCCTGAGGTCTTCTGTCTTCCTAGGGCTTCCCTCTCAGCCTTCATTTCAGGAACAAGTCTGAAGCCCTGCATGGAGGTCCCCTGGAGGTGGTTGTCCTGGCTAGGGGAGGCCTTTGAAACAAGAAAGTTGCATTAAAGATCTCATTACCTGGAGAAGAGAAGAGCAGCTGGGTTTTCCAAACTCCTTCTGCCCAGGACCTCCCTCATTATATGCGTGCACTCAGATTGGGTTGAGTCCTGGCTGGTCTGTCTGAATCGGAGAATATGTGTTCCCATACAGAGAGGAACAAGGAGTACAGGTCTGAAAGGGGCTCAGATGCTGAGACACTGTCCCTTCCTCTCTGAACCCCACCATATTTCAGCCTTAGGATCTCAGCTTACTTAGGCTGCAGGGACCTGGCATCAACCAGGCTAAAGAAGTTTAGAGAGGAATAGAGTTCAGTTCTTTTTTTTTTTTTCCTTCTCTTTGTTTCATTTAAATTTTTACAGGAATATCATTGTTTTACAGTGTATTTTTTATTGTATGTGTCAGTTCAGTTCAGTCGCTCAATCATGTCCAACTCTTTGTGACCCCATGGACTGCAGCACACCAGGCCTCCCTGTCCAACTCCTGGAGTTTACTCAAACTCATGTCCATTGAGTCAGTGATGCCATCCAACCATCTCATCCTCTGTCGTCCCCTTCTCCTCCAGCCTTCAATCTTTCCCAGCATCAGAGTCTTTTCCAATGAGTCAGTTCTTCACATCAGGTAGCCAAAGTATTGGAGTTTCAGCTTCAGCATCAGTCCTTCCAATGAATATTCAGGACTGATTTCCTTTAGGATGGACTGGTTGGATCTCCTTGCAGTCCAAGGGACTCTCAAGAGTCTTCTCCAACACCACAGTTCAAAATTCTTCAGCGCTCAGCTTTCTTTATAGTCCAACTCTCACATCTATACATGACTACTGGAAAAACCATAGCTTTCACTAGACGAACTGTTGTCAGCAAAGTAATGTCTCTGCTTTTTAATATGCTGTCTAGGTTTGTCATAGCTTTTCTTCCAAGGAGCAAGTGTCTTTTAATTTCATGGCTTCAGTCACCATCTGCAGTGATTTTGGAGCCCCCAGAAATAAAGTCTGTCACTGTTTCCACTGTTTCCCCATCTATTTGCCATAAAGTGATGGAACCAGATGCCATGATCTTGTGTAGAGACAGGCAATTCATTGATACATCTACAGTTTCCATATTTTTGGAGCTTTCGTTCTAATTCAAGTTATTAAAGCATTATGACCAGCTTTCCTTTTACCCTCAATTACATTTAGTTGATGTTGTCTTTTATACATGTATTAGTGTGTGTAGATTATTCATGCCTTCAAATTTCTAGTTTTTTCCCTCCCTTTCCCTTTGTTGAGCATAAGATAAATAAGCCAGTTTCTCTTTTCTAATGTAGTTCATTTGGCTGAGTTTTCCATTCCATCACTAATAATTACCACACAATGCTTGTGTCTCTATATCTCATTAATTTTATTTAGTGTTTTTATATATGTGTCCATTCCTGTTGCTGGGTGGATGTTCATTCATTCTTCGTCATGGTTCTGTCAGATTGCATTGTCTCTCTGTGCAACTTTTTTCCTAGTTTCTTCTCTCTCTGGATACATTCCCTGCTTGCTTGACTTGTGTTCTTGAAGAGTGAGTGCATAGTGAAGGTTGCAGTACCTGCCTCTTTGGGATTAAGACTGGCTCTGCCTATATACCCAGGCATGGAATTGCCTGATCATCTGATATCTTGATTTTTCAGTGTTGTCATTCCTATGGTAGGCCTTTGAAACAAGGAGTTGGAGTAAAGGATGGGCATCACCTGCAGACCTGGACAGCAGTTGGGTTTTCCAAGTTTTTGTGTCCATGGGTGCCACCATGACGTGGGTCCACTAAGATTGGGTCGGCTCCTGGCTGGCCCGTCTGCATCAGGAAAATGTGTTCCTACCCAGAGGGGAGCAAGAAATATAGGTCCAAAAGAGGGCTCAAATGCTAGAACATCATCTACTCCTCCTGAAATCCCACCATACTTCGGCCTTGGGATCCAAGCCTGGTCCGGCTGCAGGGACTGGACCCCAACGGGGCTGAAGGAGTCTAGAGAGGAGTGGGGAGTGCAGCTCTTTTTCTTTATTGCATTTTGAATTTTATAGGAATATCATTGATTTAGAGCGCGGTGTTTGTTTTACAATACAGGTACAGACAGGGGATTCATCAATACATCTACAAATGCCAACTTTTTGGAACGATTGTTTCAATATAGGTTATTAAAGCATTTGGATGAGCATTTTGTTGATGACTTATTTTAATAGCTATGGGCATGTATAGCTTACTCCCACCTCCTAAATCCGTTTTTTTTTTTTTTTTCCCCTGCACTTTTTCCCTTTGGTGAGTTTGTTTCAATTTCTCCGTGTATTTCTCCCTTTAATGTAATTCCTTTCTTTGAGATGTCCATTTCACTGCTATGCAATAATAACATTCACGTTTGCCTTTCTCTGTGAAATATATTTTATTTGGTATGGTCATACCGAGGCCCATGCATGTTGCTGAGGTACATGTTATTGCATTCTTCTCCATGGCTTGGTCATATCCCACTATTCCTCTGTATCACGTTTTCTTCATGCTTTCATTTTTCCGTTGCCATGTTCCCACCTTGGCTCTTTGAAAGGATGTGTGCTGAGGTGAACTTGCGGTGCCTGGGTCCTTTGGGGAGAAGGCCTTCTCCACCTATACATCCAGGCACAGAATTGCCTGATCATCTGATAGCTTGGCTTCAGTGTCTTAAGGACACTCTGGAGTGTTCTGCATGTGACTCTGTACACTTTCCCTTTTCTGCAACAGATTCAGAGGCTTCCCGCCTCCCCCAGACCTTCCGCAGTATTTATTGTCCCTGGATGTTTACATGATAAGCACTCTGATCCGCTGGCTAATGATACCCTGGTGTAAGACTCAATCACTTCTCCTCAGTCGTTATCTATGTGGATGTTTGTTTCCGGGACGATTTTAAATGTTTTTCCTCTTCTTTCATTTACGCGGTGTGAGACATACTTACCCGCTGAGATTGGCCTCTGGAAAGTTGTCCTGATTTTCATTTTTTTCCCCTCCTGCTCCTTCCTCCTGACTGTTTCTCGTGGGCCCAGGGTCCTTCTCAGCCCTTCGGGCTTTGGGAAGATCCAGTGCCCAGAAGCAGTGGCGTGACAGTTGTAGTTACACAATGTGTCCACAAGGCGGCAGCACTTTCCACGCCTAACTCCCATTGCTGGGGAAAGCTGAACCCTAGTGGATCTGGGGAGAAGGCAATGGCATCCCACCCCAGTATTCTTGCCTGGAAAATCCCATGGACGGAGGAGCCTGGTAGGCTGCAGTCCATGGGGTCTCCAAGAGTCGGATATGACTGAGCGACTTCACTTTCACATTTCCCTTTCATGCATTGGAGAAGGAAATGGAAACCCACTCCAGTATTATGCCTGAAGAATCCCAGGGACGGCGGAGCTTGGTGGGCTGCCATTTATGGGGTCGCACAGAGTCGGACACCACTGAAGCGACTTAGCAGCAGTGGATCTGGGCTTCCAGGGCTGTCATTTGGAATGTCCTGGGCCAGAAAAACGCCTGAGGGCTTCTGTCTTCCTAGGGCTTCCTTGTCAGCCCTCACAACGAAAACAAGTCTGAAGGCCTGCATGGAGGTTCCCTGGAGGGTGTGGTCCTGCCTAGGGGAGACCCTTGAAACAAGGACGCTGTATCCAGGATCTCCATCACCTGGAGAGGAGGAGAGCAGCTGGGTTTTCCAAACTCCTTCTGCCAGGAGGCTCCATCATTATTTGGGTGCACTAAGATTGGTTTTGGTGCTGGCTGGTCGGTCTGCATTGGGAAATTTGTGTCCCCGTGCAGAGAGGAGCAAGGAATACAGGTCTGAAAGGGGTCATATGCTGGCACACCCTCTTTTCCTCCCTGAATTCCACTATATTTCAGCCTTAGGATCCAAGCCTGCCCAGGCTGCAGGGCACTGCAGGGCTCAAGGCCTTTAGAGAGGAGTAGAGAGTGCTGTTCTTTTTTGCTTTGTTTTTTGTCTTGGCCTTCTCTGTTTCATTTTAAAAGCCCTAGAAATATTACTGATTTACTGTGTGTTGTTTCATGTGTGTGTGCAGACAGGCAATTCATTGATATATCTACACGTGTCATGTTTTTGGAGCTTTCGTTCTAATTCAGATTATGAAAGCGTTATGACAAGCCTTCCTTTTACTCTCACTTACATTTAGTTGACATTGTCTTTATATATGTATTAGTCTGCGTATATTATTCACGCCTTCAAATTTCTAGTTTTTCCCCCACCTTTTCCCTCTGTTGAGCCTAAATTAACATAGACGAGTCAATTTCTCTTTTGTAATGTAGTTCATTTAGCCGAGTTTTCCATTCGACCACTAGGTGGTAACACAGGTTGTCTGTCTTTCTGTGTCTAATTTAATTCATTGAGTAGCTTCCTATATGGGCCAATCCCTGTTGCTGAGGTGGATATTAGTTGATTCTTCTTTATGGCCCAGTGAGATTGCATTGTCTCTCTGTAGGACATTCTGTCATAGTTTCATCTCTCCCTGGATACATTCCCCACTTGCTTGACCTGTGTGCTTGAATAGGGAGTGCCGTAGTGAAGGTTGTAATGTCTGCCTCTTTTGGAATTAAGATCGGCTCTGCCTACATACCCAGGCATGGAGTTGCCAGATCATCTGATATCTTGATTTTTCGGTGTTGTCATTCCTAGGGTAGGCCTTTGACACAAGGAGTAAAGGATGGGCATCACCTGCAGATCTGGACAGCAGCTGGGTTTTCCACGTTTTTGTGTCCATGGGTACCACCATGACTTGGTCCACTAAGATTGGGCTGGCTCTTGACTGGCCCATCTGCATCAGAAACATATGTTCCTACCCAGTGGGGAGCAAGAAATACAAGCCCCAAAGAGGGCTCAATGCTAGAACATCGTCTACTCCTCCCGAAATCTCACCATACCTCGGCCTTGGGATCCAAGCCTGGTCCGCCTGCGGGGACTGGACTCCAATGGGGCTGAAGCAGTTTAGAGAGGAGTAGGGAGTACAGGTATTTCTTTATTGCATTTTGAAATTTATATGAATATCATTGATTTACAGGGTGTTGTCTGTTGTACAGGTATAGAGGGAGGATGTATCAATACATCTACACATGCCAAGTTTTGGGAACTATCATTCCAATACAGGTTATTAAAGCATTTGGACTAGCATTTGGTTGATGACCTATTTTAATAGGTAGGATTGTGTATAGTTCACTCCCACCTCCTAAACCCATTCCCTGCCTCCCCCCCCCCACTTTTTCCCTTTGATAAGCAGAAGCTTTTTTCAATTTCTCAGTGTATTTCTCCCTTTAATGTAATCTCTGTTATTGCGTTTAACATTCCACTACTGACTGATAACATTTTGTTTGTCTTTCTCTGTGTAATATATTTTATTTAGTATGGTTATGCATAGGTCCGTTCATGTTGCCGAGGTTCACGTTATCGCCTTCTTCTTGGCAGCCGAGCCATATCCCACTAGTCGTCTGTATCACGTGTTGCTCGCGCTTCCGTTTTTCCGTTGCCATGTTCCTACCTTGGCTCTGTGAAGGAGTGCGTGCCGAGGTGAACTTGCGGTGCCCGCGTCCTTCGGAAAGCAGGCTTTCTCCACCTCGCCATCCAGGCACAGCATTGCCTGGTCATCTGATAGCTTGGCTTCAGTGTCTTAAGGACCCTCCGGAGTGTTCTGCGTGAGACTCTGTGCACTCTTCAATTTCTCCAATAGCTTCAGAGGCCTCCCACCTCCCCCAGTCCTTCCCCAGCATTGATCGTTCCTGGATGTTGAAACGGTAAGCACTCCGACTGGTGGGTAATGATACCCTGGTGCAAGATTCAATCACTTCTCCTTAATCTTTCTCCATGTGGACATTCTTTTCCTGGGCGATTTTATTTTTTGAATTATTTTAATTGGAGGCTAATTACTCGACAGTATTGTGGTGGTTTGTGCCACACATCGACACGAATCAGCCACAGGTGCACATGTGTCCCCCATGCTGAACTCCCCTCCCAGCGCCCTCCCCACCCCCTCCCTCTGGGTTGTCCCCGAGACCCAGCTTTGAGTGTCCTGTTTCATGCACCAAACTTGCACTGGTCATCTATTTTACATATGGTAACATACATGTTGCAGAGCTATTCTCTCATATTGTCACACCCTCACCTTCTCCCACATAGTCCAAAAGTCTGTTCTTTACATCTGTGTCTCTTTTGCCGTCTTGCTTATAGAGTCGTCATTCCTATCTTTCTAAATTCGATATATATGCATTAATATACTGTATTGTGTTTCTCTTTCTGACTTACTTCACTCTGTATAACAGGCTCTAGTTTCGTCTACCTCATTAGAACTGACTCAAATGCGTTCATTTTCATATCTGAGTAATATTCCATTGTGTATGTACCACAACTTCCTTTTTTTGAACTTAATAAGTTTATTTTTAATTGAAGAATAATTGCTTTACAGTACTGTGTTCGTTTCTAATAAATAGCAACATGAATTGGTCATAGGTTTACCCATGCAAAAATTTTCTTTGCAAATATTTTCTTTCTTACAGCCTGTGGTTTGATTTTTTATTTCCTTTTCTTTTTTAAAAAATTATTTTAATTGGAGGCTAATTACTTTAGACTATGTGGTGGCTTTTGCCATTCATTGACATGAATCAGCCAAGGGTGTACATCTGTCCCCGCAGTTCCAAACGCCCCTCCCACCTCCCTCCCCATCCCATCCCTCGGGGTTGTCCCAGTGCATCGGCTTTGATTACCCTGTTTTTTTCATGTATCGAACTTGGACTGGTCATCTATTTCACATATGGCATCATGTTTCAACACTATTCTCTCAAATCATCCCACCCTTGCCTTCTCCCCCAGAGTCCAAAAGTCTGTTCTTTATATCTGTGTCTCTTTTGCTATCTCGCATTAAAGCTTCATCATTACCATCTTTCTAAATTCCATATATATGTGTTCAGTTCAGTCGCTCAGTCGTGTGCAACTCTTTGGGACCCCATGACTCGCCAGGCCTCCCTGTCCATCACCAACTCCCGGAGTTTACCCAAACCCATATCCATCGAGTCAGTGATGCCATCTAGCCATCTCATCCTCTGCCGTCCCCTTCTCCTCCTGCCCCCAATCCTTCCCAGCATTAGGCTCTTTTACAGTGAGTCAACCCTTCGCATCAGGTGGCCAAAACATTGGAGTTTCCCCTTCAACATCAGTCCTTCCAACGAACAACCAGGACTGATCTCCTTTAGGATGGACTGGTTGGATCTCCTTGCAGTCCAAGGGACTCTCAAGAGTCTTCTCCAACACCACAGTTCAAAAGCATCAATTCTTTGGCGCTCAGCTGTCTTCACTGTCAAACTCTCACATCCATACATGACTACTGGAAAAACCATAGCGTTGACTAGATGGACCTTTGTTGGCAAAGTAATGTTTCTGCTTTTAAATATGCTGTCTAGGTTGGTCACAACCTTCCTTCCAAGGAGTAAGAGTCTTTTAATTTCATGGCTGCAATCACCATCAGCAGTGATTTTGGAGCCCCCAAAAAATAAAGTCTGACACTGTTGCCACTGTTTCCCCACCTATTTCCCAGGAAGTGATGGGACCAGATGCCATGATCTTAGTTTTCTGGATGTTGAGCTTTATGCCAACTTTTTCACTCTCCTCTTTCACTTTCATCAAGAGGCTCTTTAGTTCTTCACTTTCTGCCATAAGGGTGGTGTCATCCGCATATCTGAGGTTATTGATATTTCTCCCAGCAATCTTGATTCCTGCTTGTGTTTCTGCCAGCCCAGCGTTTCTCATGATGTACTCTGCATGTAAGTTAAATAAGCAGGGTGACAATATACAGCCTTGATGTACTCCTTATCCTATTTGGAACCAGTCTGTTGTTCCATGTCCAGTTCTAACTGTTGCTTCCTGACCTGCATACAGGTTTCTCAAGAGGCAGGTCAGGTGATCTGCTATTCCAATCTCTTGAAGAATTTTCCACAGTTTATTGTGATCCACACAGTCAAAGGCTTTGGCATAGTCAATAAAGCAGAAATAGATGTTTTCTGGAACTCTCCTGCTTTTTCGATGATCCAGTGGATATTGGCAATTTGATCTCTGGTTCCTCTGCCTTTTCTAAAACCAACTTGAACATCTGGATGTTCATGGTTCACGTACTGCTGAAGCCTGGCTTGGAGAATATTGAGCATTACTTTACTAGCGTGTGAGATGAGTTAGTACACTCTATTGGTGTTTTTCTTTCTGACTTACTTCATTCTGTATCATAGGCTCCAGTTTCATCCACCTCATTAGAACTGATTTAAATGAGTTCTTTTTCATAGCTGAGTAATATTCCATTGTGTACAGGTACCACAACTTTCTTATCCATTCATCTACTGATGGACGTCTAGGTTGCTTCCCTGTCCTAGCTATTGTAAACAGTGCTAATGAACATTGGGGTACACGTGTCTGTTTCAGTTCTGGTTTCCTCGGTGTGTATGCCCAGCAGTGGGATTGCTGGGTCATATGGCAGTTCTGCTTCCAGTTTTTTAAGGAATCCCCACATTGTTCTCCATGGTGGATGTACTAGTTTGCATTCCCACCAACAGTGTAAGAGGGTTCCCTTTTCTCCACACCCTCTCCAGCATTTATTGGAGACTTTTTGATGTCAGTCATTCTGCCCAGCGTGAGATGGGTCCTCATTGCGGTTTTGATTTTCAGTTCTCTGATAATGAGTGATGTTGAGCATCTTTTCATGTGTGTGTTAGCCATCTGTATGTCTTCTTTGGAGAAATGTCTGTTTAGTTCTTTGGCCCATTTTTTGTTTGGGTTGTTTATTTTTCTGGTATTGAGCTGCACCAGCTGCTTGTATATTTTAGAGATGAATTCTTTGTCAGTTGTTTTGTTTGCTGTTATTTTCTCCCGTTCTGAAGGCTGCCTTTTCACCTTGCTTATAGTTTCCTTCTTTGTGCAAACGCTTAAGTTTAATCAGGTCCCATTTGTTTCTTTTTGCTTTTATTTCCATTACTCTGGGAGGTGGAGCATAGAGGATCTTGCTATGGTTTATGTCAGAGAGTGTTCTGCCTATGTTTTCCTCTAAAAGCTTTATAGTTTCTGGTCTTACATTTAGATCTTTAATCCATTTTGAGTTTATGTTTGTGTACAGTGTTAGAAAGTGTTCTAGTTTCATTCTTTTACAGGTTCCTAGGCAATTTTAAATGTTTTTCCTTCTCTTTCATTTACACGGTGTGAGACATACTTACCCGCTGAGATTGGCCTCTGGAAAGTCGTCCTGATTTTGATTTTGTTCCCCTCCTGCTCCTTCCTCCTGACTGTTTCTCGTGGGCCCGGGGTCCTTCTCAGCCCTTCGGGCTTTGGGAAGATCGAGTGCCCAGAAGCAGTGGCGTGATAGCTGTAGTTTCAGAAAGTGTCCACAAGGCGGCAGCACTCTCCACGCCTAACTCCCATTGCTGGGCAAAGCTGAGCCCTAGTGGATCTGGGCTTCCAGGGCTGTCATTTGGAACGTCCTGTACCAGAAGAACGCCTGAGGTCTTCTGTCTTCCTAGGGCTTCCTTCCCAGACCTCACTGCGAAAACAAGTCTGAAGGCTTGCATCGAGGTTCCCTGGAGGGTTTGGTCCTGCCTAGGGGAGGCCCTTGAAACAAGGAAGCTGCATTCAGGATCTCCATCACCTGGAGAGGAGGAGAGCAGCTGGGTTTTCCAAACTCCTTCTGCCCAGGGGCTCCATTATTATTTGGGAACAGTAAGATTGGGTTTGGTGCTGGCTGATCCGTCTGCATGGGAAACTTGTGTCCCCATGCCGAGAGGAACAAGGAATACAGGTGTGAAAGGGGCTCAGATGCTGAGACACCCTCTTTTCCTCCCTGAATCCCACTATTTCAGCCTTAGGATTGCAGCCTGCTCAGGCTGCAGGGACGTGGCACCATCCGGGCTAAAGGAGTTTAGAGAGGAGTAGAGTGTGCAGGGTTTGTTTTTTCCTCTATTTTATTTTAAATTTTTATAGTAATATCATTGATTTACAGTCTATTTTTTTTTACGGACAGACAATTCACTGGTATATCTACACATACCAAGTTTTTGGAGCTTTTGTTTTAACGCAGGTTATTAAAGCTTTGTCCCCAGCCTTCCTTTTACTCTCAATTACATTTAATTGATAGTGTATTTATATGTGTTTTGTGTGTAGATTATTCACATCTCCAAATTTCTAATCTTTTCCAACTTTTTCTCTTTGTTAAGCATAAATTAACAGAAATAAGTTTATTCTTCTTTTAATGCAATTCATTTTTTGAGTTTTCCATTGTGCCACTGAATATTAACATTTAATATTTTCAAATATGGGTTGATTCCTGTTGCTGAGGTGGATATTACTTCATTCTTCTTCATGACTCAGTCAGCTTCCAGTTCTCTACCACTTGTTTTCATACATTCATCTTTCCTTGGATATGTTCATCAATCTGTGACTTGAGCATTTTAAATAGCGAGTGCCATACTGAAGGTTACATTGCCTGTCTCTTTTGGAATTAAGATTTGCCCCACCTAGATATCCAGATGATCAGGCATAGAATTGCCTGATCATCTGATATCTTGATTTTTAGTGTTGTCCTTCCTAAAGTAGGACTTTTTAAAAAGGGTTAGAATAAGGATCAGCATTGGCTACATACCTGGACAGCATTTTGGTTTTCCAAGTTTTTGTGTCCATGGGCACCACCACTATTTGAGTACACAAGGGCTGATTTGGCTCTAAAGCTGGCATGTCTGCATCAGGAAATTGTGTTCCCATGCAGTGCTGAACAGACAGTACAGGCCTGAAAGAGGGCTCAAATGCTAGGGCATCCTCCCCTCATCCTGGAACCCCACTGTATTTCAGCCTTGGCACCCAAGCCTGGTCATGCTGCTGGGATGTCAATGTGGACATTCTTTTCCTGGGCACTTGTAAATTTTCTTCTCTTCTTTTTTTCAAATGGTGCGAGTCATATCTACATGCTGAGATTGGCCTCTGGAAAGCCATCCTAGTTTGCATTTTGTTTTCTGGCCTCCTTCCTCCTGATTGTTTCTTGAGAACCAGTGTCCTTGGATGTCCTCCAGGCTTTATGAATATTCAGTGCCCAGAAGCAGATTTGACTGTTGTAGTTACAAAAATCATCCACAAGGCGGCAGTCCTTTTTCATGCCCATTTCTGGTTGCTTGGGAAACCAGAACTCGAGGGAATTTGAGCTTCCAGGGTTGTCGTTGGAATGTCCTGTTCCAGAAAATCACCTGAGGGCTTCTGTCTTCCTATTTCTTCCCCCCTTTCCCTCCCATAAATGTACAAATATGGACTCCCACGAAGTCGTTTGATTCAGGTTGTTGTCCTTCATTTGGGAAGCCTTTTAAACAGGATCAAATAAGGATGCAGGTCATCAGAAATTTTGGAGAGCAGCTTGCTTTTCCATGCTTTTCTCCTCAGAGACTCTACTGTTCTTTGTGTGCACTGGAACTGGCTTGGTCCTTGAAATGACCCTTTGGAACAGAAAAGTGTGTTCCTGTTCAGAATGGAACATGTAGTATATATCAGAAAGGTGCCTCCTGCTGGGACATCCTCATTTCCTCTCTGAAGTGTGAAGTGTTACTCGCTCAGTCGTGCCTGACTCTTTGCTACCCCATGGACTGCAGCCCACCAGGCTCCTCTGTCCATGGGATTTTCTAGGCAGGAATACTGGAGTGGGTTGCCATTCCCTTCTCCAGGGGATCTTCCCAACCCAGGGATTGAACCCAGGTCTGCTGCACTGCAGGCAGATTCTTCCTTTCTGAAGCCCACAACTTTTTAGCTTTGGGATCCAAGCCTGCTGAGGGCGCAGGAACGTGACACCAGCCAAGGAAATTGCAGCTGAAGAGGGGTAGTGTAGGAAATCTTTTTGTGATCCCCCCACCCCCCACGCTTTGGTTAATTTAATTTTCAATTTTTATTGAACTATCATTGATTTCCTCTTTTTTTTTAAGGTGTGCAGTAAAGGTATTCAGTGATACATCTACACATGCCAGTTGTTTTGACCTTCTGCTCCCATATAGGTTATTAAAGCATGTTGAGTAGAATTCTTTGTGCTGTAGGTTAGGTTTTTATTGATCATCTATTTTATATACTAGTTTGTATAGGTTTTTCCCATCTCCTAATTTCTCTTTACTTCCAACTTTTCCCTTTGGTAAGCAGTATTTGCCTTCTAAGTCTCTGAGTCTGTTTCTTTTTTGGCTACCTGATGGGAAGAGCCGACTCATTGGAAAAGACCCTGAGACTGGGAAAGATTCAAGGCAGGAGGAGAACAGGCCAATAGAGGATGAGATGGTTGGATGACATCACTGACTCCGTGGACACGAGTGTTAGCAAACTCTGGGAGATAGTGAAGGACAGGGAAGCCTGGTATGTTAAAGCCCACGGGGTCGCAAAGAGTCGGACACGGCTGAGCAACTAACACACATGGGAATCCTATAAAACCTTGGCTGAGAGTGAACCTCTTCAAAGAGGATTGGCATTTGTGCCCAAAACTTGTTATGAGTCAGGGACAACTGTTTATTTTAAAAAATATCATTTATTTATTGGGCTGCACCCAGTCTTAGTTGTGGCATATGGATCCTTTTGAAAATTGAGGCACGTGGGATCTAGTTCGCTGACCAGGGATCGAACCCAGGCCCCCTGCATTGGGAGCACAGGGTCTAAGCCATTGGACCACTAGGGAAGTCCCAGGACAACAGTTTATTTTACTTTCTCAGTTTGATGTGGTCCCGGATCTCTGTAGAATGGGTGCTGCCCAAAATCCTTACCAACTAGTATGGGTTCTTTTGAGGCTCCAGCTCCCATGAGTGGAACTGTGAGATGAGTCTCTAGGAGGGCCTGCTGGCACTGGTAGTGGCAGTCTTGGGTGGCTACAGGGACACCAGAGGGCATATGCTTGTTCTCATGGCTGTGATTTACTGTGATGAAAGGATGCAAAGAGAAGTCAGCCAAGGGGAAAGCACACGGGG
This sequence comes from Giraffa tippelskirchi, assembly GCF_054371585.1. Classification (NCBI taxonomy): domain Eukaryota; kingdom Metazoa; phylum Chordata; class Mammalia; order Artiodactyla; family Giraffidae; genus Giraffa; species Giraffa tippelskirchi. The sequence goes on along the minus strand of NC_137275.1, from coordinate 73,816,835 downwards.
TGAAGTCCCTGGGAAATCAGGCACCAACTGCAAGGACCTCTTCCAGGGGAGTCACGCAGGAAGTGCCCAACTCCTCCAGCCCTTAGTTGTGACAACACATGTGAAATATCACCTGTCAGGAAGCTTGTTAGTGACTTTGTGCCCAGAGTTTTTATTGGGAGCTGCTCATAAAGTAGCCCCTGTGCCTGAAACAGATCAACATTCCAGACTTCTGGAAGGAAAGCAGGTGTTTAGCATAAATGATGTTTGTACACACAGTTTAAGCACTCTTATCACTTAGAGGTGTGGGAATCCTCCCAAATTCTAGGTTCCCAGATGGCAACCAGAGACCAACCTAGCAAGCAGCCTTTCTAAGGATCGCAGTCTGAGACCTACTATTTTCAATCTTTTCTGCATAGTTTGCTCCCTTGGCCTTGGACCAAGGCATCATGAAAGCAAAATTATCATCAGTAGGACCCTAGGCACAGGATGAGAACAATGTAGATGTTGATCTCAGTGATGACATTTAGGGGTTAACATTATCAGTCCTAAGGCTCCAGGAGGCCTGGGGGCTGTGTGCTCAAGGTCATCATGTAGTTAACATCTCCTACTTGGTGAGGGGTTTTCACATCTGGAAAACAACTGAGGAAATGTGCATCAGATACTGTTATCTAGGTACTTCAGAGAGGAGCTAAAGCAGAGAATATGGGGGAAGACCCCATAAGCTCCTGCTCAGTTACAATATAATGTCTTTTACTTGGTGATTCTTGTATTCCACTAGGGCTTCCCAGGTGGTACTAGTGGTAAAGAATGCACCTGCCAATGCAGGAGACAAAAGAGACACGGGTTCGATCCCTGGGCTGGGAATATCCCCTGCAGGAGTGCACAGCAGCCCACTCCAGTGTTCTTGCCTGGAGAATCCCATGGATGGAGGAGCCTGGCAGGTTAATGTCCATGGAGTCGCACAGAGTCACACACGACTGAAGCGACTAAGCACGCTTGTATTCCGCAACATAATGCTTTCAAGGTTTATTTACTATGTGCCATGTGACAAGATTCAGCATTTTCAATCCCTCATATGTATATACTACATTTTCCTTATGCTTTGTTTTTGTCCAATTGCTAAATCATGACCGACTCTTTGCGAGCCCATGGGCTGCAGCCCAGCAGGCTTCCCTGTCCTTCACTGTCTCCCTGAGTTTGCTCAAACTCATGTCCAGTGAGTCGGTGATGCCATCCATCCATCTCATCCTCTGTCACCCCCTCTTCTCCTGCCTTCAAACTTTCCCAGCATCAGGGTCTTTGTCGACATGTGATATCCCTGCTTTTTAATACACTAAGTTTCTCATAGCTTTACTTCCAAGGAGTAAGCAAGCGTCTTTTAATTTCGTGGCGGCAGTCACCATCTGCAGGGATTTTGGAGTGCAAGAAAATAAAACCTGTCACTGTTTCCACTTTTTTCCCATCTATTTGCCATGAAGTGATGGGACCGGATGTCATGATCTTGGTTTTTTGAATGCTGGATTTTAGGGCCAGCTTTTTCACTCTCCTCTTTCACCTTCATCGAGAGGCCCTTTAGTTCCCGGTCGCTTTCTGCTATTAGAGTGATATCATCTGCATATCTGAGGTTGTTCATATTTCTCCCAGAAATCTTGATTCCAGATTATGAGTCATTCAGCCCTGCATTTTGCATGATGTGCTCTGCACGGAAGTTAAATAAGCAGGGTTACAGCTTTGATGTACTCCTTTCCCAATTTTGAACCAGTCTGTTGATCCCTGTCCAGTTCTAACTGTTGCTTCTTGACCTGCAAACAGGTTTCTCAGGAGGCAGGTAAGGTGGTCAGGTATTCCCATCTCTTTAAGAATTTTCCATGCTTTGTTGTGATCCACACAGTCAAAGGTTTTAGCACAGTCAATGAAACAGAAGTAGATGTTTTCCTGGAATTCCCTTGTTTTTTCTCTGATCCAACAGATGTTGGCAATTTGATCTCTGGTTTTCTGCCTTTTCTAAATCCAGCTTGAACATCTGCAGTTTCTCAGTTCACGTACTGTTGAAGCCTAGTTTGAAGGATTTTGAGCACTGCCTTGCTAGCATGTGAAATGAGCACAATTGTGCACTGATTTGAACATTCTTTGGCATTGGCTTTCTTTAAAAGTGAAATGAAAACTGATCTTTGCCAGTCCTGTGGCCACTGCTGAGTTTTCCAAATTGGCTGGCATATTGAGTGTAGCACTTTAACATTATCTTTTAGAATTTAAAATTGCTCATCTGGAGGTCAAATACCTCCAGTAGCTTTGTTCATAGTAAAGCTTCCTAAGGCCCACTTGAATTTACACTCCAGGATGTCTGGCTCTAGGTGAGTGATCACACCGTCATGGCTATCTGGATCATTAAGACTTTTTTGTATAGTTCTTCTGTGTATTCTTGCCACTTCTTAATCTCTTCTGCTTCTGTTAGGTCCTTTCTGTTTCTGTTCTTTATTGTGCTGAACTTCGCATGAAATGTTCCCTTAGTTATCTCCAGTTTTCTTGAGGAGATCTCTAGTCTTTCCCATTCTATTGTTTTCCTCTATTTCCTTGCATCCATCACTTAAGATGGCTTTCTCATCTCTCCTTGCTATTCTCTGGAACTCTGCATTCACTTGGATATCTCTTTCCCTTTCTCCTTTGCCTTTTGCTTCTCTTCTTTTCTTAGCTATTTATAAGGCCTCCTCAGACAACCATTTTGCCTTGTTGCATTTCTTTTCCTTGGGGATCATTTTGGTTATTTCCTCCTCTAGATTGTTATTATCATCCACCATAGTTCTTCAGGCACTCTGTCTACCAGATCTAATCCCTTGAATCTATTTTCACTTCCACTGTATAATCAGAAGGGAGTTGACTAGGGTCATACCTGAATGGTCTAGTGGCTGTCCCTACTTTCTTCAATTTAAGCCTGAATTTTCCAATCAGGAACTGATTACCTGAGCAATAGTCAGCTCCAGGTCTTGTTTTTGCTGACTTTCTAGAGTTTCTCCATCTTTGGCTGCAAAGAATGTAATCAATTTAATTTCAGCATTGACCATTTGGTGATGTCCAAGTGTAGAGTCACCTCTTGTGTTGTTGGAAGAGGGTGTTTGCTATGACCAGTGCATTCTCTTAGCAAAACTGTTAGCCTTTGCCCTGCTTCATTCTGTACTCCAAGGCCAAATTTGCCTGTTACTCCAGGTATCTCTTGACTTCCTACTTTTTCATTCTGACCCCCTATGATGAAAATGATATCTTTTTTGGGTGTTAGTTCTAGAAGGTCTTGTAGGCCTTCATAGACAACCATTCAGCTTCAGCTTCTTTGGCATTAGTGGTTGGGGCATAGACTTGAATTACCGTGATATTGAATGGTTTGCCTTGGAAACGAACAGAGATCATTCTGTCATTTTTGAGATTGAACCCAAGTACTGCATTTTGGACCCTTGTTAACTATGAGGGCAATTCCATTTCTTCTAAGGGATTCTTGCCCACAGTAGTAGATACAATGGTCATCTGAATTAAATTTGCCCATTCCGGTCCATTTTAGTTCACTGATTCCTAAAATGGCAATTTTCGCCTTGCCATCTCCTGGACCTTGGACCTTGTCCAATTTACCTTGATTCGTGGACCTAATGTTCCAGGTTCCTATGCAATATTGTTCTTTATTGCATTGGACTTTACTTTCACCACCAGACACATCCATAACTGAGTGCCGTTTCTACTTTGGCCCAGCCTCTTCAGTCTTTTTGGAGCTATTTCTTTGCTCTTCCCCAATAGCATATTCGACCCCTACTGACCTGGGGGCTAATCTTCCCATGTTGTATCTTTTTACCTTTTCATACTGTTCTTTATGTCTTCATGTATTCATAAACATTGGGCTGCTTCTGTCTGTTGGTGATGTTGTGATGCACCTGGGTGTACAAATATCTCCTGCAGATCCTCCTTTGAAGTCTTTTATATACATAGCCAGTTATGGGATGGTAAGATCATGTGTTATCACCAAATCTTGGCTTCCTCTGCCCACCGAAGCCGAATTTAAAAAATTAGAGACAGAATATGGAGGAAATAGAAAGACGACTTTAATCTTTAGCCAGTCAAGGGGGAAATGGAGCAGGTTAGTGCCTCAAAAACTGTGCCAAGATCCTGGGGATCCAAGAGACTTTATGTGGCCTGGTCTCAGAGTCTTAGGGTAAATGATAAGGCTCAAAGTAATGAAGGTCTTGCATCTCCTTCTTGCTTTGTTTCAAAAGTCATAGCTGGAGTCAGGTATACAGGCATTTGAGTCTGTTTGTCTCTCCTGGCTTATTGTAATGCGGCCTTCTTTCTGAAATGTAAAAAGAAAGAAAACTAAAAGGGGTGGACTGCAATAAAGGCAAGCACCAGGTACAGGATGTAATTAGCATAGAGTTAAAGGTACAGAATATAGCTCATGCAGAGTTAGGGGGCAATATTACAGGATTTAAATTACAGGGTGTCAGGTTAGTTTTGACAAAAGCAACTTTAATTACAGACTAAAGATTAGGAAAAGTTAAAGTAAAATCTAGGAATGATCAGGCCTGCTCACTCTTCTCTTTATCTTCTTTGTTCTCAGGAAAGGAAAAGAAAAGCTCATTCTTCTTTCTTCCTTTCCACTGCAACAGTATCATAATTTTATTTTTAATTTTTGAGAAACCTCCATAGTGGTTGCACCACTGTATATTTCCTTTAACACCACATAAAGATTCCCAAGGTCTACATCCTTGCCAGCACTTGAGATCTGTCTGTCTCTAGTGGCCATCTGAATGGATGTGAGGTGATACCTCACTGTGGTTTTTTCAATCATTACTGATTTTGGGTACCTTTCACATTTTTTGTCCATTTTTATATCTTACATGGATTAATGTCTATGAATTCCTTTGCTCATATACTGTGGTGTTTGTTTTATGATGTTGTTTTGTTGTTTGAGCTCCTTATTTACCCTGGACCTTAGCTCCCTATCAGATATGTGCTTTGCAAAAATTTTCTCTCATCCCACAGGTAGCATTTTTCACCTCATTGATTGTTTCCTCTAAGGGGACAATATTTTACGTATGATGTCATCCTATTTGACTTCATTTGCTTTTGTTGACTGAGCTTTTGATTTCATATCCAAGAAACCATTGGTAAATCAAATGTCACAAAACTTCCTCTCTGTCTTTTCTTCCAGAAGATATATATTTATAGGTTTATGCATAAAAATCTTTGATCCCTTTTGAGTTAAAATTTGTATGTGGTGTTATGTAAGGGTCCAACTTCATTCTTTGGCATGTAAATATCTACTGTTTTTGGACACATAAATTCTGCACGAGAGGATACCGGTTTTCTGGTTGCAAAACTGACACACTGAACTTAGGAGAAAAATCTACTTGTTTTATTTCCTAACTATTTCCAGTTCTTTGATGTGACCTCATAGTCATATCTGCTACCTATGAATCACAGCCATTTTCTTACTTTGACTTTGTTATGCACAAAGTTGTCCACTGGAAAAAAATTCACATGCTGTTAAGTTTAGTTTGGGGCGATATGAGGACTGCAGCCCGGGAGATATCAGCTCAGATAGCTTTGAGAAACTGTTCCAAAGAAGTAAGGGGAAGGATAGTATATGATTTCGGTAAATGGGGAGTACATGCAATCAAGCACTGTTTTTTGCAGAAAGTTTCTGGTGGTCTCGTGAAACTTCCGCTAGTCACAAGAAACAATCATCACCATGAAGGATTTTAGTGCTTTTTTAGATATGAGGACGTAAAAGAATTAGGCTCATAAAATTAGCTCCTGATAATTTCTAACTGAGAACCTGTCATGCCAGTTTTCCAAGAGCATAGAGTGCCTCATTTCTGCTCTCCAACCTAAACTCCTTCAGGGGGTGTTGAAAGTAAGCAGCAGCAGCAGCTCATGATTTAATCCTCATAGAGGCAGACGGCCAGTGCCAATTGCAGTTAGGTTCTCACTTCTCTCTTCGCCCCTAGTCATGCATGCAGGCCCTGGTAGCTTCTGACATGTCAGTCAGTTCAGTCGCCTAGTTGTGTCTGACTCTTTGCGACCCCATGGACTACAGCAAGCCAGGCCTCCCTGTCCATCACCAACTCCCAGAGCTTGCTCAAACTCATGTCCATAGAGTCGGTGATGCCATCCAACTATCTCATCCTCTGTCGTCCCCTTCTCCTCCCGCCTTCAATCTTCCCCAGCATCAGGGTCTTCTCCATGAGTCAGCTCTTCGCATCAGGTGGCCAAAAAATTAGAGTTTCAGCTTCAGTATCAGTCCTTTCAATGAATATTCAGGACTGATTTCCTTTAGGATGGACTGGTTGGATCTCCTTTCAGTGCAAGAGACTTTCAAAAGTCTTCTCCAACATAACAGTTCAAAAGCATCAGTTCTTTGGGGCTCAGCTTTCTTTATAGTCCAGCTCTCACATCCATACATGACTACTAGAAAAACCATAGCTTTGGGAAACTAATATCTCTGGTTTTTAATATGCTGTCTAGGCTGTAGCTTTTCTTTCCAGGAGCAAGCGTCTTTTAATTTCATGGCTGCAGTCACCAACTGCAGTGATTTTGGAGACCAAGAAAACACTGTTTCCATTGTTTCCCCATTTATTTGCCATGAAGTGATGGGACCCTATGCCATGATCGTAGTTTTCTGAATGTTGAGTTTTAAGCCAGCTTTTTCATTTTCCTCTTTCACTTTCTTCAAGAGGCTCTTCAGTTCTTCTTTGCTTTCTGCCATAAGGGTGTCATCTGCATATCTGAGGTTATTGATATTTCTCCAAGCGATCTTGATTCCAGCTTGTGCTTCAACCAGCCTGGTATTTCACATGATGGACTCTACACATAAGTTAAATAAGCAGGGTGACAATATACAGCCTTGACGGACTCCTTTACCAATTTGGAACCTGTCTGTTGTTCCATGTCTGGTTCTAACTGTTACTTCTTGACCAGCATACAGATTTCTCGGGAAGCAGGTCGGGTGGTCTGCTATTCCCATCTCTTGAAGAATTTTCCACAGTTTGTTGTGATCCACACAGTCAAAGGCTTTGGCATAGTTGATAAAGCACAAGTAGATGTTTTTCTGGAACTCTCTTGCTTTTTTGATGATCCAATGGATGTTGCCAATTTGATCTCTGGTTCCTCTGCCTTTTCTAAATCCAGTTTGAACATCTGGAAATTCACGGTTCACATACTACTGTAGCCTGGCTTGGAGAATTTTGAGCATTACTTTGCTAGCGTGTGAGAGCAATTGTGCAGTATTTTGAGCATTCTTTGGCATTGTCTTTCTTTGGGATTGAATGAAAACTGACCTTTTCCAGTCCTGTGGCCACTGCTGTTTTCCAAATTTGCTGGCATATTGAGTGCAGCACTTTCACAGCATCATCTTTCAGGATTTGAAATAGCTCAACTGGAATTCCATCACCTCCACTAGCTTTGTTTGTAGTGATGCTTCCTAAGGCCCACTTGACTTCGCATTCCAGGATGTCTGGCTCTAGGTGAGTGATCACACGATTGTGATTATCTGGGTCATGAAGATCTTTTTTGTATAGTTCTTCTGTGTATTCTTGTCACCTCTTCTTAATATCTTCTGCTTCTGTTAGGTCCATACCATTTCTGTCCTTTATTGTCCCCATCTTCACATGAAATGTTCCCTTGGTGACACTAATTTCTTGAAGATATCTCTAGTCTTTCTCATTCTATTCTTTTCCTCTCTTTCTTTGCTCTGATCAGTGAGGAAGGCTTTCTTATCTCTCCTTGCGATTCATTGGAACTCTGCATTCAAATATCTTTCCTTTTCTCCTTCCCCTTTAGCTTCTCTTGTTTTCTCAGCTATTTGTAAGGCCTCCTCAGACAACCATTTGATCTTTTTGCATTTCTTTTTCTTGGGGATGGTCTTGATCACTGCCTCTCCTACAATGTCATGAACCTGCATCCATAGTTCAAGCACTCTGTCTATCAGATCTAATCCCTTGAATCTATTGTCACTTCCACTGTATAATCTGACGTATACTTTGATTTTTTCCTGAAACAATGAGAAATTTAAGCGATGAATTTAACTTATGAGATTCAAGTGCAGCCCTGTGATCACTTAATTGTGGTAAGAATGGCACAGCTTCAATGGGCTAGAGTTTTAAGACAAGCAGTTAGTTAGCACTAGGAGATGTATGAAAACTGACAAAATAGGATGATGGTGTTTTTTTAGACACATATAAGACTTATTGAAAGTAAATGTAGAGAGTTCTTCGGAAATGGAGGGAGAAAACTGCAAGGAAGCTCCTTTTAATCACTCCAAGGTCCTAGGCGCCTAGTGGTAGTATATTCTGATGTACAAATGATGATATTGGAGACTGGGCAAATGCACTGGGGTTCGGAGAATCGGGGACATCAGATTCTGTCCTTCTGATGTAAACAGATTTCTGGGAAGTACTGAAGACTTGATGCTGTTAGCATACAGAGATGTTTACATTTCCCCCGACTTAGATCAGTGGCAGTTTGATGGACAGTGGTGTTGATTGAAACAAACTTTGTGAATATACCTTTAAAATATCACATGGTGAACTAGATGTTGGAGATGAAAAAGCATTTTGGACATGATAGTAGGCAGGTCAGCAAGGCATGTGCTGTGGTTTCACAGAGAACAGGATACTAGATATATAACTGCAATATCAATTATATCCCCTTTAGGGACTTCACTGGTGGTTCAGAGGGTAAGACTCTGTGCGCCCAGTGGGGGTGATGGTGGGGGTGGTGCCCAGGTTCAATCCCTCATCAGGGATCTAGATCCTGCCAGCCACAACTAAGACCCAGTGCAGCCTCTATAAATAAATCAATAGTTTTAAAAAATACCTCCTTTACATGAGTGACCTTCCAGGAAAGATGACCCACCTGTGGCAGGGACCTTTCTCACATTCTCCTTAAAAGAGTGATAATCTTGTCAAAAGTTCTGGATTCCATAGCAGGTGTCACTTAGTTGTGTGAGAAGTCCACCAGTCAGAGGCAGTGAGCATTTGTTTTTCAAACAGTTTGTTTTGTTTCTAGGCTAGAAGTTCTCACGTTTTTCACAGCCCAGGTTGTCATTTTATGCATCTTGACTGGAGTGAAAGGAGGGGTTTTGTTTCAGTTGTGGTAATTGATACAATGGAATTGGGTAGCAGGTTATGCTCACATTTAACATTGGTATGAATGAGATATAATGTCATTTTCTATAGCTGGTAGCTTGTTCTCAACTGTGCTAAAAATGACTAATGCATCTGCATAGAAAAGAAGATGTTCGTTTGATGCTGTGTGCACAAGGAATAGGTAGATGCTTAGGCTGATAAATGGTTATGAAGACTCATAAAGTACTTTTTTTTTTTTTTTACTTCTCTCTGGCATTGTCTACATGCAGTCATTGTGCACATTTTTTTTATTCTCTCATAATTTCAGTATGGTCATCCCACTGTCAAGCATCAAACCATGTTCCATGCAGCAAGAAGGAGGATGTGTGAGTCTGACAGGACTTAGCGGTTTTCATTTGAAGCCCCTCCTCCTTCCTTTGGGGAATGTTATCCTCACTTGCCCTTCTCTGGCCGTGTCACATGGCCACTGTAAGGAAATACATGTTCTGTGTAGCAGAGGCAAACACGTTAGAAGATTTCTCTGAGTGGCTGAATTCACCTGAACTCTTTCACAGAGCCTGACCCAAAGGATATTACAAATAAATGTTTGAGTTGAGGGTTGTGTGGCTGGTGCACAGAGGAGTGCTTTGTCGAGGACCTCGGCCACCTTTGGGCCCGTTCCCTTTCTCTGTTGTGTGAGACTAGTGGTGTCACCCCTTGAAGGGTCATCAAGTGACTGGAGTGGTTATGATGATATTGATGATGACAGTGACCTGCATTTCTTTGAAATTATAAAGAATAAAATAGTTCCTAGTATAATTGTCCCAGAAAATTGTGCTTATGTTATAGTACTTTTGCTTTATAAATTAGTTAGGGAAGTGACTGAGTTAAAAGAATAGGAGCTGTTGGGCAGGCTATGGAGAGACAGTGGGGGAAGTGCCCCGGAGACGGGAGAGCAGTGCAGAACAGCTCCCTCCCAGCCCTGCCCAGACGCTCCCCACCGGCTGTGTGCAGGTCTGTCCCCTGGGCTCTCCCCTCGCCGCACAGGTTACACTGCTTCGTTGGCTCTTCCTCCCACATCTCCGTGGCAGGTGCTCACAGCTGGCTGAAACTAAAAGCAGATATGTGGGAACAAAGACCTGTGTGTTTTGGAGACCTTTTTTTACTGAATATAATTGGTTTTACAATGTCCTATTCATTTCTACTTGGAGTCTTGTTAAATCCTGGAGTCTTGTTAAATCCTGCACTTCATGAGCCATCCCATCCAGTACCCTGCTTTCCATTCCCAGAGATCCAGTATTTGTTCAAGTTCCAAAAATGTAAATAAATATGCATGTGAAACGATAAACCACATTCAAGATACTTAATATATCTGTCATCTTACTTCATTGCATTTTTTTCTGGTGAGAACACTTCAAGTACATTCTTAGCAAATCTCAATTATAATATGCCCTATGTTAACTGTTTCACCAGGCTGAGCTTAGATTTCTGGAATTCATTCATCCTGTATGACTGAATTTTTATACCATCTGACCAACATCTATTGTCCCCTCAGCAAGTCCCAGACAATGATATTCTGCTCTGTTTTATGAGTTGGGCTTTAGCAGATTCCACATACAATTGAGTTAATACAGCCTTTTCCTTTGTGTTGCCTTATTCCACTCAACATGATGTCCTTCAGGTTCATTCTTGTTATCTCACATGGAAGGATGTCCTTTGTTGAAGGATGAATAATATTCGTTTGCATATGTTACATTTTCTTTACTTATGGTGTGTATTAGAGAAATAAGAGTGAGATGCCACCTCGAATTTCTAGCTGCATAAATTAAAGAGACAAAATCCAGCAAAAAATTGGTAGTACTAAGTTTTATTGAGAAAGGGGAGGAATTTAAAGTACCATGTACTGCTGATGGGAGCATAAAAAATACATCTAGTTAGGAGAACTGATTGGCTTTTACTTATACATTTAAGTTTATCTAACATATTAGAAAAAAAGTGAAAGTATACATGAACATTGAAAACTCTCTGAACTTATCTGAACTTCTAAGATACCCTTGCTTTCTGTATTCCTCATGCAGTTAGTTCCTACTGTATGCAAACATTTCTTTAAAAATCAGCGACAGGGAAACAGAAGAGAGAGAAAGGTCGGTCCCAGCATCTGCATCCTCTTGGTCACTATGAAACTCCTAGTGCCAAAATCCTGGGTGTGATGAGTATTGACTCCGCCACAGCTGGGAGGTCCCCGAAGCAGCGCTGTGACCTGCCTGTGGGCCCAGGAGGCGCTCGGTGGTCACCGCGCTAGTGACTCGGCGCTTGTCATTCCCCAGAGAGACTTAACTCGGACGTTACAGCCTTTATCAGCCTCTGCGAACTGTAAAGTCGCAGCCAGACGTGTGATCCTTTAAGACCACGATGGAAGGGGAAATCTACTTCCAGGACCATTCAGGTACTGGGCAGAATCCATTTCATTCCGGTGGTTTTTTCCACGTGAACTCTCCCTGGTCACAGTTGGCATCGGGTGTCCCTAAAGGAGAGAAGAAATATGGGTCATGGCTAATTCATTCATTCCTCTAATTGTTCACTGTGTATTCGGTTGAAGGGATCATCGCAAGTATTTTATATAAGTGAGGTTATTAACGTCAAGGTCTCAAACTAGAAACTATTCACAATTAGGCTATGATTTGAATGTAAGTCATGGGATTAATGAGGAGAAGGAACAAGTAGTGACCCCTCAATCCACCCGCTGCATCTACCATCAATCACCCCTCCACCATCCCTCTACTCCTTCATTCTCTATTCTTTGTGACCTAAATATCTCTGCCCCTGTGACCTCTGGATATCTCCAGAACTAATTCCTCCCCTTCCAGGCTCCTTTATTGCTCTCCCACTTCCATCCTGTGCATTTTAGACATCCATCCCCGTGGACCCTCCAGCCACTGGATTCCTGAGCTCTCAACCCAGCCCTCCTCCCCTCCTACTGCTTCCAAACCTTTGACGCGTCATATCCTCCTCCTCCCTGCCCTTTATCCTGCTCTCATTCTAATGACTTCAGCCATTTCTCATTGCCTGTTATGTCTAATGCCCTCAAATATTCAGTCATCAGTTATCAAGTGTCCTTAGTTTGCTCATGATCTTGTATGCGTTTTCCCCAACCCCATAGTTCCCAACTCTGCAATTTTTTGGAATAGTTTGAGAAGAATAGGTGTTAACTTTTCTCTAAATGTTTGGTAAAATTCACTTATGAAGCCATCTGCTACTGGACTTTCGTTTGTTGGAAGTTTTTTTTTTTAGATAATTGATTCAATTTTCTTACTGATAGTTCATTTGATAATATATCCTCTTCCTTTCTCATTCAGTCTTAGACGATTGTACGTTTCTAGGAATTTGTCCATTTCTTCTAGACTGATTGTCCAGTTCATTAGCATATGATTCTTCAGAGCAGCGTCATGCTTGCTGGTATTTCTGCTGTGTCAGTTGTACCTTCCCCTTTTTCATATCTGATTTTATTGATTTGGGCCCCCTCTTTTTTTTTTCATTCATGAATCTGGCTAAATTTTGTTTAACTTTTCAAAGAACCAGCTCTGAGTCTCATTGACCTTTTCTATTGATTTGTAGTCTCTATTTCTGCTCTAATCTCTTTGGTTTTTAAAAATTTGACTCACTTTGAATTTTGTTCTTATTTTTGCTCCTTTGAGTGTCAGGTTAGATTGTACATTTGAGGTATTTCTTGTTTGCTATGGTAAGCATGTATCACGGTACTTCCCTTTTAGAACTAATTTTGCTGTGTCCCATAGGTTTGAATTATTGTTTTCTTTTTCGTCTCTAGATATCTATCTCCTCTTTGATTTCTTCAGTGATCCATCAGTTGTTTAGTAATGTGTTGTTTAGACTTCTCATGTTTGTATTTTTTGCAGTTATATTCTTGTAGCCAATTTGTAGTCTCAGAGCATTGTGTTTGGAAAACAATACTCAAAATGATTTCAGTTTTCTTAAATTTAGTGAGGGTTGTTTTGAAGCCTCTTATGTGATTTATCCTGGAGAAATTTCCATGTGCACTTGAAAAGGAAGTGTATTCTGTTTGTATATTCTGGTATACATTACTTCCCTTTATCCATTAATTGATTGATGGCCACTTGCGTTGCCCTGTGGCTGTGGGCTCACAGGGTCTAAAGTCAATCATTCTGCCAGTGGATGAGCTGTGTCCTTGCTGTGTTAGCTTGTCCAGAAGTGTCCCAGCACTGGCACTTGTAGGCCCTTTGTTCTGGGGAAGGCTGGGTATTGGGTGTATAACCTAGAAGGAGGATTCCAAAGTAGCATTTGCCAGCACTGTTTCTGTGTGTTAGAAAAAGTTTCCAAAAATGTCTGCCACCAGTGTGCATGTCCCCAGGGTGAGCTGCACTTGCCTCCTGCCTTCCCAGGAGACTCTCCAAGGTCATCAGGTAGGTCTGACCCAGGCTCCTGTCATATTACTACTTCTCCCCTGGGTCCCAGAGTATGTAAGACTTTTGTGTGTTCCCATTAAGAGTGAAGTCTCTATTTCCCCCTTCCCTCTGGGACTCCTGAAATAGAGTCTCACTGGCCTTCAATCCCAAATTCTCTGAGGGCTTGTTTTCCCAGTGCAGGACCCCCCAGGCTGGGGAGGCCAATGTGGGGCTTGAATCTCTCTCTCCATTGAGAGAACTTCTGCAATTTTAATTATTTCCCCATTTGGGAGTTGTCAGTCTAGAGGTATGGGACCTGAGTATATCACAACTCCATCCCTACCACACATCTCATCAATCCTTCTTTATATCTTTAGTTGTAGAGGCCTTTTCTGATAGGTTCCAGGTCTCTTTCATTGATGATCACTCTGCAAAAAGTTGTGCTCTTGGTTTGCCTGTGAGAGGAGGTGAGCTCCAGGTCTTCCAGTTCCACCGTCTTCTCCCAGCTCTCCAATGTGTTGTAGTTTTAATGTTTTTTTCCTACATATTTAATCTTTGTACATTTGACTTTTCTCTGTAATTACTTAACAGAAGGTAATTTATATCTATTTGTGTGGCATCACTGTTTTGGCATGTTATAGTTTTATTTATTGAAATTTAATTGACATATAAAATCACATTAATTATAGGGATACAATGCAATGATTCAACATTTGTATACATTGCAAAATGATCAACATAATTAGTCTAGTTACTACTTACCATAACACGTTAAAAAATTAACTTTTTTCCATTGAGAACTGAATAGTTACTTTCTTAGTCAAAATGATTGTACTATCAGTTTGAAAGTAGCTAAATCACCATGCTATACATTATATGTTCATTATTACATAACTGGAAATTTGTAGGTCTTGAACCCCCTTCACCCATTTGTGCAACCCTCTACTGCACTTCCCTTCTAGCACCATCAATCTATGTATTTGAGTTTTGTGTTTTTGGTTCCATATAAATGTGAAATCATACAGTATTTGTCTTTATCTGATGTACTTCACTTAAACTGATAATCCCAAGATCTATCCAGGTGTCACAAATGGCTATATTTCATCCTGTTATGGCTGAATAATATTCCAGTGTATGTACAGAAATATACAGACATATGCACATACATTATTATACATATATGTATGTGTATATGTATGTATACATATACATATCACATCTATATATTCATTTATATATAGATATTTATGTATCCTATGTATGTATATGTGTGCATAAATATTCAGAAACACATGCATATATATTCTCATATATATGTGTCTGTATATATATATGTGTGTCTGTATATATATATTTATATACATGTATACACACACACATATATCACATCTTTTTTAATTCACCTGTCAGTGGTTCTTAGGTTGTTTTCATATCTTGACTATAGGAAATAATGCTGTAATGAACATAGTGGTACATACATATTTTCCAATTAGCGTTTCCTTTTTTTCCAAATATTCAAAAGTGACACTACATTATTGTACAGTAGTTATATTTTTAATTTTTTGAGGACTTTCCATACTGTTTTCCATAGTGACTGAACCAATTTACATTCCTGCCAGCAGTATGCTAGAACTCCCTTTTATCCACATTTTCATCACCACTTGTTTTTTTTGTCTTTTTGATAATAGCCAGGTGTGAGGTTATATGTCATTGTGGTTTTGATTTGCATTTTCCCAATTTAAGTGACGTTGAGCATCCTTTCATGTGTCTGTTGGCCTTCCATATGGCTATCTACTTTGGAAAAAAATGTATATTTACATTTTCTGGCCAGTCCAGATTTTAAGCAGGATTGCTTGTATTTTTTGGCTGTTTTTGTTTTTTCCTTAATGAACTGTATGAATTTTAATATTTTGGATATTAGCCCCTCATTTGTATATGATCTGAAAATATCTTCTCTCATTTAGTAGGTTGCCTTCCTATTTTTTGATGGTTCCTCTGTGCATAAGCTTTTTCATTTGATGTCCTACTATTTGCTTCTATTGTTTTCACTTTTTTTGTCAGATTCAAAAAATCATCTCCAAGACCTATGTCAAGGAACTTACCACATTTACCTTTTCTTCTATGAGTTTTATGGTTTTACATCTTCCATTCAAGTCTTTAACCCATTTTATTTTGTGTGTGTGGTGTAAGATAGTGGTCCAGTTTCATTTTTTCGCATGTGGCTGCCAGTTTTCCCAACAGTGTTTATTAAGGAGATTATTGTATTTCTTCATTGTGTGTTCTTGGCTTCTTTGTCATATATTAATTGGCCATATATGCTTAGGTTTATTTCTTTGCTCTGTGTTTGTTATTATGCCAATACTAAGCTGTCTTTATTATCATAGCTTTGTAATAGAATTTCAAATCTTGAAACACACAGCCTTTAGTTTAGTTTTGTTTTTTTTTTCTTTCTCATGATTGCTTTCACTGTTTGAATTCTTTTGTAGTTCCATGCAAATTTTAGAATTTTTTGTTCTATTTCTGTAAAAAATGCTACTGACAGTTTGATAGGGATTGCACTGAACTTGCATATTGCTTTGGGAAGCATGATCATTTTAACAATATTAATTCTTTTAATTCATGGGCAAAGATTATCTTAACATTTATTTGTGTTGTCTTCAATTTCTTTCCTTCATGTCATAGTTTTCAGTACAGAAGTCTTTCAACACTCTCTTGGATAAACTTATTCTTACAGATTTTTCTCATGTAATTGTAAATGGAATTATTTTCTTTATGTCTTTCAGATATTGTTGTTAGTGTATAGATTTACAACTGATTTTTATATGTTGATTCTGTATCCTGCAACTTGATTGAATTTATTAGTTCTACCATTTTGTGGAGGAGTCATACAAGATCGTGTTTCCTGAAAATAGAGACAGATTTGCTTCTTCCTCTCCATTTTGGAGGCTTTATATTTCTTATTTTTGTGTCAGATTGCTTTTGTTAGGACTACAGTTCTATCTTTAATAAGACTAGTGAATGTGGATACGCTTGTTCCCGATTTTTACAGAAAAGCTTTCAGTTTTTCACCATTAGGGACAAGGTTAGTTGTGGGTCTATACTGTATGGCCTTGTATTGAGATATGCTCCTTCTGTTCCCAGTTTGAGAGATTTTGTCAAAAAGGATATTGAATTTTGTCAAAGTTTTTCCGATTCTACTGAAAAGATCATATATCAATATTTATTCATTATATAAACATTGCATATCACACTTACTGATTTACATATAGTTTATATATATCTTATATATGTCATATATAATAAGGTTGTGCCAACCTTCCATGCCAGGGGGTAGATTCCACCTGATAATAGTGTATAACATTTTAAATTTGCGGTTGAATTTGGTTATACTTCTGCTGAGAATTTTTGCATTTGTATTGTTTTAAAAAATTAATTTATTTATTTTAATTGGAGGCTACTTTACAATATTGTGGTGGTGTTTGCCACACATTGACATGAATCACCACGGGTGTACATGTGTCCCCCATCCTGAAACCCACTCCCACCTCCCTCCCCATCCCATCCCTCTGGGTTGTCCCCAGTGCAGCAGCTTTGGGTGCTCTGTTTCATGCATCAAACTTGGACTGGCCATCTATTTCACATACAGTAATATAAATGTTTCATTCCTATTCTCTCAAATTATCTCACCCTCACCTTCTCCCACAGAATCCAAAAGTCTGTTCTTTATATCTGTGTCTCTTTTGCTGTCTCGCATATAGGGTCATCATTACCATCTTTCTAAATTCCATATACATGCATCAATTTACTATATTGGTGTTTTTCTTTCTGACTGACTTCACTCCGTATAATAGGCTCCAGTTTCATCTACTCCATAAGAACTGACTCAAATGTGTTGTTTTTTTAATTTATTTTTTTATTGAAGGATAATTGCTTTACAGAATTTTGCTGTTTTCTGTCAAACCTCAACAGAAATCAGCCGTAGGTACTCATACATCCCCTCCCTTTTGAACCTCCCTCCCATCTCACTCCCCATCCCACCCCTCTAGGTTGATTCAGATCCCTGTTTGAGTTTCCTGAGCCATACAGCAAATTCCCGTTGGCTATTTTACATATGGTAATATGTTTCCATGTTACTCTTTCCATACCTCTCACCCTCCCGTCCCCCTCCCCATGTCCATAAGTCATTTCTCTATGTCTGTTTCTCCATTGCTGCCCTGTAAATAAATTCTTCAGTACCATTTTTCTAGATTCTGCATATATGTGTTAGAATATGGTATTTATCTTTCTCTTTCTGACTCACTTCACTCTGTATAATAGATTCTAGGTTCATCTACCTCATCAGAACTGACTCAAATGCGTTCCTTTTTATGGCTGAGTAATATTCAATTGTGTATACGTACAACAACTTCTTTATCCATTCATCTGTCGATGGACATCTAGATTGCTTTCGTGTTCTAGCTATTGTAAATAGCGCTGCAATGAACAGTGGGATACATGTATCTTTTTCAATTTTGGGTTCCTCAGGGAATATGCCTAGGAGGGGGATTGCTGGGTCATATGGTGGTTTTATTTCTTTTTAAGGAATCTCCATACCGTCTTCCATAGTGGCTGTATCAATTTTCATTCCCACCAACAGCAGAAGAACATTGCCTTTTCTCCACACCCTCTCCAGCATTTATTGTTTGTAGACTTTTTGATGATGGCCATTCCGACCAGTGTGAGGTGATATCTCATTGTAATCTTGATTTGTATTTCTCTAATAATGAGTGATGTCGAGCATCTTTTCATGTGATTGTTATTTCTCCAGAGAAGACATACAGATGGATGTCTGTTTAAGTCTCTTTCCCACTTTTTGATTTGGTGGTTTGTTTTTCTGGCATTGAGTTATATGAGCTGCTTATATATTTTGGAAATTATTCATTTGTCAGTTGTTTCATTTGCTGTTATTTTCTCCCATTTTGAGGATTGTCTTTTCACCTTGCTAATAGTTTCCTTTTTTGTGCAAAAGCTTTTAAGTTTAATCAGGTCCCATTTGTTTACTTTTGTTTTTATTTCTGTTACTCTAGGAGGTGAGTCATAGAGGATCTTGCTTTGATTTATGTCATTGAGTGTTCTGCCTATGTCTTCCTCTAAGAATTTTATAGTTTCAGGTCTTACATTTAGGTCTTAAATCCATTTTGAGTTTATCTTTGTGTTTGGTGTTAGGAAGTGTTCTAATTTCATTCTTTTACATGTAGCTGTCTAGCTTTCCCAGCACCATTTATTGAAGAGGCTGTATTTGCCCCATTGTATGTTCTTGCCTCCTTTGTCAAAAACAAGATACCCATAGGTGCATAGGTTTATTTCTGGGCTATCTTGTTCCATTGGTCTGTATTTCTGTTTTTGTGCCAGTACCACACTGTCTTGATGACTGTAGCTTTGTAGTATAATCTGAAGTCAGGAAGGTTGATTCCTCCAGCTCCATTCTTTCTCAGGACTGCTTTGGCTATTTGGAGTCTTTTGTGTTTCCATATGAATTGTGAAATTTTTTGTTCTAGTTCTGTGAAAAATGCCATTGGTAATTTGATAGGGATCACATTGAATCTGGAGATTGCATTTGGTAGTATAGTCATTTTCACAATATTGATCTTCCTACCCAGGAACATGGAGTATTTCTCCATCTGTTTATGTCATCTTTGATTTCTTTCACTAGTGTCTTATAATTTTCTGTGTACAGTAATTTTGTCTCCTTAGGTAAGCTTATTCCTAGATATTTAATTCTTTTTCTTGAAATGGTGGATGGAACTGATTCCTTAATGTCTCTTTCTGATTTTTCATTGTTAGTATATAGAAATGCAAGTGACTTCTGTGTATTGATTTTGTATCCTGCAATTTTTCTAAATTCACTAATTAGCTCTAGTAATTTTCTGATACTGTCTTTAGGGTTTTCTATGTACAGTATCATGTCATCTGCAAAGAGTGACAGCTTTACTTCTTCTTTTCCGATCTGGATTCCTTGTATTTCTTTTTCTTCTCTGACTGCTGTAGCTAGGACTTCCAGAACTATGTTGAATAATTGTGGTGAAAGTGGACACCCTTGTCTTGTTCCTGATCTTAGGGGGAATGCCTTCAATTTTTCACCATTGAGAATAATGTCTGCTGTAGGCTTATCATATACAGCCTTTACTATGTTGAGGTAGTAAACATAGAGCATAGGGCATAGAGGTTCCTTCTATGCCCATTTTTTGAAGAGCTTTAATCATAAATGGGTATTAAATTTTGTCAAAGGCTTTTTCTGCATCTATTGAGATGATCATATGGTTTTTATCTTTCAATTTGTTAATATAGTGTATCACACTGATTGATTTGCGTATATAGAAGAATCCTTGCATTCCTGGAATAAACCCAACTTAATCATGGTGTATGAGCTTTTTTATGTGTTGCAGAATTCTGTTTGCTAAAATTTTCTTAAGGATTTTTGCATCTATGCTCATCAGTGATATTGGCCTGTAGATTTTGTGTGTTGTCTTTGTCTGGTTTTGATATCAGGGTGATGGTGGCCTTGTAGAATGAGTTTGGAAGTGTTCCTTCCTAAGCAATTTTTTGAAAGAGTTTTAGAAGAATAGACATTAGCTCATCTTTAAATGTTTGATAGAATTCTCCTGTGAAGCCACCTGGTCCTGGGCTTTTGTTATTGGGGAGATTTTTGATCACAGCTTCAATTTCAGTGCTTGTAATTGGGTTGTTCGGAGAAGGCAATGGCACCCCACTCCAGTACTCTTGCCTGGAAAATCCCATGGACGAAGGAGCCTGGTAGGCTGTAGTCCATGGGGTCGCTAAGAGTCAGACATGACTGAGAGACTTCACTTTCACTTTTCCCTTTCATGCACTGGAGAAGGAAATGGCAACCCACTCCAGTATTCTTGCCTGGAGAATCCCAGGGGTGGCAGAGCCTGGTGGGCTGCCGTCTATGGGGTCGCACAGAGTCGGACACGACTGAAGCGACTTAGCAGCAGCAATTGGGTTGTTCATAATTTCTATTTCTTCCTGGTTCAGTCTTGGAAGATTGAACTTTTCTAAGAATCTGTGCATTTCTTCAAGGTTATCTATTTTATTGCCATATAGTTGTTCATAATAGTCTCTTATAATCCTTTGTATTTCTGCATTGTCTGTTGTAACCTCTCCTTTTTCATTTCTAATTTTGTTGATTTGATTCTTTTTATTTCTTGATGAGTCTGGCTAAAGGCTTGTCAATTTTGTTTATCTGCTCAAAGAACCAGCTTTTAGTTTTATTAACCTTTACTTTTGTTTCTTTCATTGCTTTTTCCTTTATTTCTGCTCGGATCTTTATCATTTCTTTCCTTCTATTAATTTTGGGGTGTTTTGTTCTCCTTTTTCCATTGTTTTAGGTGTAAAGTTAGTCTATTCAATGTTTTTCTTGCTTCTCGAGGTAGGATTGTATTGCTATAAACGTCCCTCTTAGAACTGCTTTTGCTGCATCTCACAGGTTTTGAATTGTTGTGTTTTCATTGTCATTTGTTTCTAGAAATTTTTTGATTTCTCTTTTGATTTCTTCAGTAATTTGTTGGTTATTTAGAAACATGTCATTTAATCTCCATGTGTTTGTGTTTATTACAGTTTTTTTTCTTGTATTTGATATATAGTCTCATAGCTTTGTGGTCAGAGAAGATGCCTGATATGATTTCAATTTTCTTAAATTTACTGAGGTTTGATTTGTGACCCAGGATGTGGTCTATCCTGGAGAATGTTCCATGTCCACTTGAGAAGAAGGTGTATTCTTCTGCATTTGGATCGAATGTCCTGAAGATACCAATGAGCTCCATCTCATCTAATGTATCATTTAAGACTTGTGTTTCCTTATTAATTTTCTGTTTTGATGATCTGTCCATTGGTATGAATGTGTTCTTTTTAATACCTAATATTCCATTGTATTTATATACCACAACTTTCTTACCCATTCATCTGCCAATGGACGTCTAGGTTGCTTCCATGTCCTAGCTATTGTAAACAGTGCTGCGATGAATATTGGGGTATATATGTCTCTTTCAATTCTGGTTTCCTTGGTGTGTATGCCCAGAAGTGGGATTGTTGGGTCATATGTCAGTTCTATTTCCAGTTTTTTAAGGAATGTCCACACTGTTCTCCATAGTGGCTATACTAGTTTGCATTCCCACTAACAGTATAAGAGGGCTCCCTTTTCTTCACACCCTCTCCAGCATTTATTGTTTGTAGAGTCTTTTTGATCGCAGCCATTCTGACAAGTATGAGATGGTATCTCATTGTGGTTTTGATTTGCATTTCTCTGATAATGAGTGATGTTGAACAACGTTTCATGTTTTATTAGCCATCTGTATGTCTTCTTTGGAGAAATGTCTGTTTAGTTCTTTGGCCCATTTTTTGACTGGGTCGTTTATTTTTCTGGTATTGAGATGCATGACCTGTTTGTATATTTAAATTTGCATTTGTGTATTAATAGGTGCATTAGAAGCTTTGGGCAAAATTCAATGCCTATTCATGATAAAAACTCTAAATCAATTACATATAGAAGGAAATGTACCTCAACATAAAAATGGCCACATAACAAACCCATGATCAACATAATACTCATTATGGTATTACGGGGAAAAGCTGAAAGCTTTTGTTCTGGGATCAGAACAAGACAATGATACCCACTCTATAACATTTATTTAACATAGCACAAGATGTCTTGCTCAAAACAATTAGGCAAGAAAAGAAGGAAAAGGCATCCAAGAAGGAAAGTGAGAATGAAAATTGTCTTCATTTTAGTCGCATATTATATTGGAAACCTTTAAAGAATGCTTCCCCCCCACCAATTTTGCTAGAACTACTAAATAGGAAATTTGCAGGATACAAAATTAATATGCAAAACGCAGTTGTTTTTCTACATAAGGACAACAGACTATCAGAAATAGAATTGGAAGCAATCCCACCTTCAATTACATCAAAAACAAATACACAGGAATAAATTTGAAAAAGGAGGTAAAAACCATCTATATACTAAAAACTATAAAATATTAATGAAAGAAATTAAAGACCTATAATGGAAATATGTTCCATGCTCATGGATTGAAAGAATTATTATTGATAAATTATTCATACTACCCCAAAAGATCTATAGATTCAATGCCATTTATATCAAAATTATAATGGCAATTTTCAAAAAAAAACAGAAAACAAATCCTAAAATTGTATGAATCTACAAAACATCTTACATACTAAAGCAATCTTGGCAAGATAAACAAAGCTGGAGTATCACATGTCTTTATTTTATTTTACTATTTTTGTCCATACCATGCAGCATGTCGGGGTCTCAATTCCCTGACTGGGGATAAAACTCATGCCCTCTGAAGTGGAAGCATTAAGTCTTAACCACTGGACCAATAGGGAACTCCCTCACTCACCCTAATTTTCAACTAAACTACAAAAATTTGATAAATCAGTATGGTATTGTTATAAGAACAGACCCTGTATGTTTGTTTAATTTATGACAAAGGACAAAGGAGGGTACAGTAGTGAAGAGATAGTCTCTTCAACACTTGGTGTTTGGAAAACAATAGCAATATGCAAAAAAAGAAAAAGAAACTGGACCCTTCTTATACCATACATAAAAGCCAACTATTAATAAAAACAGATTAAAGACCTAAACTTAAGACCTGAAATAAAACTCAGAAAGGGAAGACTCCTTGACATTGGTCTTGGCAGTGACTTTTTGCTGTTGTTGAATTTGACACCAAAAGCAAAAATATTTAAGACTTCAATTTTTAACATATTTCAGTTGATTTTTGTATATGGTAGAAATTAAGGGTCCACTTTAATTTTTTACAAGTAACTATCCAGTTTCACCAGAAAATGCAAAAGAGACTATCTCCTCCATTCCCTGGGTATCCTTGTCTCCTCTATAAAAAGTTAATGAAATATTTGAGTTTATTTCTGGGCAAAACAGTTTCAGAACCTATGTGGCAAGAAGTATAAACAGAGCAAAAAGCAAAATCAAAAAGACAGCATACAAACAAAATGAGAAGTTCAAAAAGAAGATGAAAGGAAAAAAGATACTGGCAGGGAAAAATAAAACAATTGAACTGAAAAAGGCAGATTGAAAAACCACATTTGACGAAAGACCAGTATTTCCTCAAGGAAGCTACGTGAATGAAAAAGTGTCAATAAACCATAAAGGAGGTAGAACTTCCACGGAGGAAAACTATGTATATAACAAATGAATGTTGGAAGGTGTGGAGAAAATGAAAGCCTATGTTATCCATGGGAAAAAAAATAATAGAGCCACTACAAAGGATGCTACAGTTATCCCTTAACTAAAAAATGAAGTTGGCAGATCAGGCAATATTACTGCTCACCAAATATCCAGAGAAAATTTTAATTTGAAAGGCACATGGATCCGTACAATCCCCAAGAACACAATATTTATAATACTCAAGACATGGAAACAGAAAATATCCATGGAGAGATGAACATATGAAGAGAAAGTGACAGAGAACTGGAATCCTACCCAGCCAAAAGGAATGCAATAGTGACTATCAAAGCAAAAAGGAAGAACCAGGAATTACCAACTAAGTGAACTAAGTTATACAGAGAAAACCGTCATGTGATACCACTGAGAGGTGGAATTGAAAAATTCATGCAGCTTAATGAATTTCTAAAAGAATTAAATTCAAAGGATTAACAAAAAAAGGCCAAACAGAAAAAAATGTGGAAAGAGGAAAAATTAAAAGGTGGGGACCACATATATGTAAAATAGATAATCAATGAAGACGCAGTGTGTAGCACAGGGAATTTTACAAACAGGCTTTAATAATCTCCAAGAGAACAAAAGATGAAACACAATTATGTGTAGGTATATAACAGAACCAAATACTAAAGAATGGAAAAAAAAAAACAGAAATAATATAGCAAGAAAAATTAAGGAACACAAAGAACAATAAAAAACAGTACCTACACTATCCGCACTTCTTTTCCCAGGCTAGTTTCACATACCTGCAGGCAGACCAAGCCTGGACTCAAGGCTGTATTGTCCTCGGACTCAGGAGCCAGGGAGGTGTCCCCAGAACACGACCACCTTTGGACCTGTACTGCCCAGTCCAGTTGTCAGGGACCACTATGACGGATCCTTAGGAAACAAACCATAGGGCACTCACATCTTCAGGCATTCGCACATTCAGACCACCATCAAGGAAAAACCATTCACTGGAAAGGACACAGGCACCTGAACGTTTTCCACAGCATTTACTATTTACAACAGACAGGGCACTGAAGTGGCCCAAACATTTGTCACGAGTGAAGTGTCAGGGGGAAAAAGTCAGACTCCAGAAGCCCTTGGGCTTTTTTCTGTCGCATGGTATTCCAAATTATATCTCAGAAAGGCAAGTTTCATTCAGCTCCTTTGGCCCCTTCAAAGAAGGGGGGGGGGGGGGGAAATGCAGCACTGCTGCCGCCTTGTGGACGCATCTCATAATAGCAACACTGAAACCTCTGCTGCAGGGCAAGGAACATTCAGAAGCCTGGGGGCTGTCAGTGACACCAGCCCTCAGGAAATAGGCTTGGAAACCTAATGCCAAGAGAGCCGAAATCAAGACAAGTTTTCAGAGGTCAATTTCAAGAGGTAAACATGACTCACACTGCTTACAATCAAAGAGGCAAGAAAAACAACCCCTATCCCCAGATCCTGGTCTACATCATTAATGATAAGAGAGAGTCAAGGGACTGAAATGGCAAGGAGGTCTCACCTCACACCAGTCAGAGGGAGGAGCTATCGGTATCACTTTCATGAACCATAACTGCCAGAGTGGGTGCCGGGTAAAGGGAAAGTTCCTAAGCTGTCCATGGCAATGAAAAATGTTAAGAACTATCTCGACAAAGGTACCAAGGCTCCTTGGGAAACTATGAATAAAAATAGAGCATTCAGATCATCAGGAAACCCATGCCAGGCCCTCTATGCAGAGGAAACCTCCATTTGAAAAGACACAGGCACCTCAACATTCCCCAGAGCACCCAATATTGACCAATAGTCCAGACAATGAGGAGGCCAAATTGTCCACGGACAGATGAATGGATAAGGAAGACCTGCTATAGAGAGACAGCTAAAATTTAGCAATAAAGAATTAAAATGAGGACTTTCTCAGCACCATGGATGGAAGTCAGGAAAGTAAATGAGACAGAGAACGGCAATCAGCCTGTGATATCACTTAGAGGTGAAATTGGAAAAATTCATCTTATGAATGAATTTAGAACAGAGAAATCAACTCAGAGACATTAGAAAACAAAGCCAGGGTTTCCAAAGGAGAAAGGTACGAAGGAAAGAAAAATTAGAAGGTGGTTGAAACCTACACACACTAACAGATACCTAAATGTGAGTGTGTGTATATAAAATAGATCATCAACAAGACGTACTGAATTATCACGGGGAACTTGACTCAGCCGGCGTTAATAACGTCTACGGGTACTGAAATTGAAAATAATGGGTATGTTTAAAGGCATAACAAAACTCCTTATTGTACATCTGAAAGAAACAAGCATTGTAAAAAAAAAAAAAATATTTCTAGAAAAATTAAATGTAAAGCTATTGGGGGGAAAAAAAAGACAACAATCACTGCCTACCCTACTTCTTTCTAGCCACCATTTCCCAGGCTAATATCTCATTTCTGCGGGCTGACCAGGCTTGGTCTCTAGACTGGGATGTCCTGAGGCTCAGGGAGGTGTCCCCAGAACACAGGACCCCTTTGCACCTGTTCTGCCCAGTCCAATCTGCCTGGGACCACAGTCTCCACATGCAGACCATCCCCCAAGAGCAAATTCAAGCCTAGTGCATCCCACGTATGGTCAAGCCCCTGTGCTTGAAGAGCTTTGAAAAGCCAGCAGGTCTCCAGCTGATGCGGATCCCCACGCCAGCTGTCTGTTTCAAAGCCCTCCCCTAAAAACGACAGCTGCCTCAAACACAGAGATTTTGCAGGGGCCAACATTTGTTGTGAGTGAAGTATCAGGGGAATGAAGTCAGACAACGGAAGCCACTGGGCAGGCAAATTTCACTAAGGCTCCTTCGGCCCCATTGAAGAGAGTGGGGAATGTGGAAGTGCTGCCGCCTTGTGGACACATCTCATAACAGCAACGCTGAAACCTCTGCTGCAGGGCAAGGAATATTCAGAAGGCTTAGGGCTGTCTATGACAACACTCAGGAAATAGGCTGGGGAAGTTTCTACAAAGAGATCTAAAATCCAAACGAGTTTTCAAAGGCCAGTTTCAAGAGGGAAACATGACACACACCGTTAAAAATCAAAAAGGAAAAAAAGAAAAAAGACACCCCCCAGAGCCTGGTCTACATTGTTAACGATCAGAGACAAGGGACTGAAGCGACGAGGAGGTGTCACCTCACACCAGTCAGAAGGAGGAGTTATCAATATCACTTTTATGAACCATAACTGCTGGAGTGGGTCCCGGGTAAAGGGAAAGTTCCTAAGCTGTCCATGGCAATGAAAAATGTAAAGAACTACCTGGACAAATATGCGAAGGTTCCTTGGGAAACTATGAAGAAAAATGAAGCATTCATATCATCAGGCCCACCTATGGCAGGCCCTCTATGCAAAGGAAACCTCCTCCATTGCACCCCAACATTCTCCACATCAGCCAATGTTGACAAAGTCAAGACCGTGACGAGGCCAAAAGGTCCATGGACCGATGAAAGGATAAGGAAGATCTGCTGCAGAGAGACAAGGTAAACTTAGCCATAAAGAAGCATAGCCAAGAAAACTTTCTCAGCGACATGGACGGAGGGAAGGAATGCACATTTGACGGTCGGATAAAGGCAACTGTCATGTGATATCACTTGCAGGTGGATTTTATGTGGCAATTCACAACTGAGAAACAGACTCAGACTTTAGAAGACATACTCTGTCTTATTAAAGAGGAAAGGTGGGAGGAGAAGGTAAATTCCGAGTGGCTGGCTGAAACTTGTACACACACACATATATAAATAGACTAGGTCACCAACACAGTCAGACTCTGTATCACAGGAAATTATATGCAACTTGCTTGATAAAGTCTATAAAAACTGGAGATGAAAATAATGGATATGTGGAGATGAATAACAGAATCACTTTTGAGATGACCTGAAATCAACAAAACCTTGGAAATCAGCGATATTCCTAGAGAAGGAGACAGTAAAATACAGAGGGGAAAATTTGCATACTGCAGTCTTCTCTGGTTTCCTTTTCCCAGGCTGGTGTCACATCCCTGCAGCCTGAAACATTTTAGGCTCAGTGCTGGAATATATTGGGGCTCGGGAGGGAGGGGAGGTTGTCCAGGCACGTGAGCCCAATTTGCAATGGTAATGCCTGGTCCCCTAGGATGGAACCACAGCCTCCAGAGGCAGGACGGCCCACCAGAAGCAAAAGGAAGCCTAGTGCATCCCAAGTGTGGTACAACCTCTGTGCTGGAAGAACTTAGAGAACCAGCTGTTGTCCTGGTTTCCAAGTGATGTGGATTCCTGCTCCAGCATCCTCTTTAAAAGGCCTCGCCTAAAAACAACAGAACCCTCGCGGAAGCGATTTTGCAACAGTTAAATTTGTCTTGCATGAAGAGTCACAGCCAAAAAGGATGAAGACAGAAGCCCTAGGGCCTTTTGGTGATGCGTGGCATTCCAAATCACAATCCAGAAGGCCCAGTTTCACTGAGGCTGTGGTAGCCCCTCAACCAGAGTTCCGAAGGAAGCAGCCATAAGGCCTTGAGACACCTGAGTCACAGAAACACTGACATCTCAGCATCTGGGCACAAAACAGTCCTATGCCTAGGGAATGCAATCAACACTTCACATCCAAAAATGTCCTGGGGAGCCATCAATAATATTTGTAATCAGGATGAGTTTTGGGGGCCAATTTCTGGAGGGAAATATCACTCACAGTGTAACACATTATAAACCATTGACAAGATAAACCTAGGACACGGTGGCCAACATTGCTAATGATTAGAGGCAAGACACTGAAAATGGCAAGGGGGTATCCCCTCACACCACACAATGTTTTTGTCCTTAAATGTTTACGAAAAATAAACGCCAGAGTGGGCGTCAGGGAAAAAAGAATCCTCCGAAGCTGTCATACGTGGAAATGCAAAGTGTAAAGGATCACGTGGAGAAGAGTATGGAAGATCCTTAGGAAACAAAATATACAGCAATCACATCTTCAGGCATTCTCACATCTGGACCCCTATCCCGAAACCTCCTTCACTGGAAAGGACAC
The DNA here is from genome assembly GCF_054371585.1 of Giraffa tippelskirchi. Classification (NCBI taxonomy): domain Eukaryota; kingdom Metazoa; phylum Chordata; class Mammalia; order Artiodactyla; family Giraffidae; genus Giraffa; species Giraffa tippelskirchi. The sequence continues at coordinate 73,788,068 of NC_137275.1, read as the reverse complement.
AGACACCCTGCGCCACAGCACTTACTACTGACAACAGCCAGGACATGGATGTGGCCCAGACGTCCATGGACAGACAAACGGATGAGGAAGTGCCACAGAGAAACCCCAGAGAAAGCTGTGACATAGAAGATAACAAGGCCTTTCCCAGCACTGTGGACGGAAGTCAATAAAGTAAATGAGACCGAGAATGGGAATCAGCCTGTGATATATCACTTAGAGGTGGAATCGGAAAACTCATCTTATGAATGAATTTAAAACAGAGAAATCAACTCAGATGTTAAAAAAAAGCCAGGGTTTCCAAACAAGAAAGGTGTGAAGGAAAGATAAATTAGAAAGTGGTTGAAACTTATACACACTAATAGTCACCTGTGTGTGTGTGTGTGTGTATGTATAAAATAGATCAACAAGAAGACCTACTGAATTATCACGGGGAATTAAATCAGCAGGCTTTAATAATGTCTACGGGTACAGAAGCTGAGAATAATAGGTACATTTAGAGGCATAACGAAACTCATTACTATACATCTGAAAGAGACAAGCATTGTAAACCAAGGATATTCCTTAAAAAATGAAATTAACATTGACTGAACAAAACAAAACGACCACTGCCTTCTCTTCTGCTTTCTAGCCTCCTTTTCCTGGGCTAACATCATATCTCTGCTAGCTGACCAGTTTTGGTCTCAAGGCTGGGATGTCCTGGGGTTCAGGGAGCCAGAAGGTGTCCCCAGAACACGAGTTCCCTTTGCACCTGTGTTGCACAGTCCAATCTGCCTGGGACCACAGTCTCTACATGGATGCCATCCTCCAAGAGCAAATTCAAGCCTAGAGCATCTCAAGTATCGTCAAGCCGCTGTGCAGGAAGAGCTTTGAAAATCCAACTGGTCTCCAGGTCTCTAGCTGATGCGGATCCCTATGCCAGATGTCTGTTTCAAAGTCCTCCCCTAAAAACGACAGCTGCCTCAAAGACAGTGGTTTTTCAGGGGTCAACATTTGTCGCGAGTGAAGTGTTGGGGAGAAGAAGTCAGACGACAGAAGCCCCTGGGCTTTCCTCTGGCACTCGGCATTCCAAATGACAACTCAGGAAGACCAGTTTCACGAAGGCTCCTGCGGCTCCATTAGAAAGATGGGGAATGTGGAGTGCTGCCACCTTGTGGACACACCTCGTAACAGCAACACTGAAACCTCGGCTGCAGGGCAAAGTATGTTCAGAAGGCCTGTTCAGAAGGCCTGCTGCTCGCGCCAAGTGGCTTCAGTCGTGTCCGACTCTGCGCGACCCCATAGACGGCAGCCCACCAGGCTCCGCCGTCCCTGGGATTCTCCAGGCAAGAACACAGAGGGCCTGGGGGCTGTCAATGACACCAGCGCTCAGGAAATAGGTTGGGGAAGGTACTCCAAAGAGAATTGAAATCAAAACAAGTTTTCAGAGGCCAATTTCAAGAGGGAAACCTGACACAAACCGTTTACAATCAAACAGGAAAGATAGTGAGAGAGTCAATTCTTTGGTAGGCTGATAAGAAGTACAGGGTCCCCAAGGAGGAGAAAGGGGTCTGGGGCCCTCAAGAAGGAGAAAAGGACAAACTTTTTTTTCTACATTCCTTCATCTTAATCACAAGAAATCACATTTTTTAAATTCCAGAGCTGATGATTACACTACAAACAGCACTTACTGTTAACAACAGCCGTGATATGGATGTGGCGCAAATTTTCATGGACAGATGAATGTCTAAGAAGTGCCACAGAGAGACAGCCGAATCTTAGCCATGAAGAAGAATTTAAAAAGGCCTTTCTCAGCATCCTGGATGGAAATCAGTAAAGTAAATGAGACAGAGACTAGCAATCAGTCTGTGATATCACTTAAAGGTGGAACCAGAAAACATATCAATGAATTTAGAACATAGAAACCAATGCAGAGAGGTGAGAAAATGAAGCTAGGTTTTCCCAAGAAGGAAGAAGTGAGGGAAAGATAAATTAGAAGGTGGTTGAAACCTGTACACTAATAGATACCTCTGTGTGTGTGTGTGTGTGTGTGTGTGTGTAAAATAGATCATCAAGAAGAAATTCGACTCAGCTGGCTTTAATAACATATATGGGTACAGAAGCTGAAAAGACTAGGTATGCTTAGAGGCATGACGAAACTCCTTACTGTACATCTGAAAGAAAGAAGCATTGTAAACCAAGGCTATTCCTAGAAAAATTAAAGGTAATGTTAACAGGGGGAAAAAAATAGGAAACCACCACTGCCTACCCTACTTCTTTCTAGCCATCTTATCCAGGGCTAATATCCAATCTCTGCAGGCTGACTAGGCTTGGTTTCAATGCTGGGATGCCCAGGGGCTCAGGGAGCCAGGGAGGTGTCCCCAGAAGAGGAGCCCCCTTTGCACCTGTTCTGCCCAGTCCAGTCTGCCTGGGACCACAATCTCTACATGCCGGCCGTCCCCCAAGAGCAAATTCCAGCCTAGTGCATCCCAAGTTTGGTCAAGGTCCTGTGCTTGAAGAGCTTTGAAAAGCCAGCTGCTCTGCAGCTAACGTGGATCTCTACTGCAGTTACCTTCTCAAAGGCCTGCCTTTCTCAAAGTGAAAGTGAAGTCGCTGAGTCCTGTCTGACTCTTTGTGACCCCATGGACTGTAGCCTGCCAGGCTCCTCTGTCCATGGGATTTTCCAGTCTCGAAGCCCTACCCTAAAAATGACAGCTGCCTCAAACACAGCAATTTGGCAGTGGTCAACATTTGTCGCGAGTGAAGTGTTGGGGGGAAGAAGTCAGACGACAGAAGCACTTGGGCGTTCCTCTGGCGCTTGGCATTCCAAATGACAACTCAGGAAGGCCAGTTTCAGTAAGGCTCCTTCGGCTGCATTAGAGTGGGGAAATGTGGAGTGCTGCCACCTTGTGGACACATCTCATAACAGCAACACTGAAACCTCTGCTGCAGGGCAAGGAAGGTTCAGAAGGCCTAGGGGCTGTCAATGACACCAGCGCTCAGGAAATAGGCTGGGGAAGGTACTCCAAAGAGAACTGAAATCGATTCGAGTTTTCAGATGCCAATTTAGGCCAATTTCAAGAGGGAAACCTGAGTCACATGGTTTACAATCCAGCAGGAAAGAAAAACACCCCCAGAGCCTGGTCTACATCGTTTATGATTTTTGAGACAAGGGACTCAAACGGCGAGGAGGTATCACCTCACGCCAGTCAGAGGGAGGGCTTCTCATGTTACTTATATGAACCATAGCTGCCGGAGTGGGTGCCGGGTAAAGGAAAAGCTCCTGAGGTGTTCGTGGCAATGAAAAATGTAAAGAACTACCTGGACATAGGTACCGAGGTTACTTGGGAAACTATGAATAAAAATAAAGCAATCAGATCATCAGGCACACCCATGCCAGGCCCTATATGCAGAGGAAACGTCCTCCCTTGGAGAAGACACAGGCATCTCGACATTCCCCAGAGCACCTAATACTGACAAAAGTCAAGACACTGAAGAGGCCAAAATGTTCATGGAGTGATGAAAGGATAAGGAAGACCTGCTTCAGGGAGAGAAGATAAACTTATCATAAAGAAGCATAACCAAGAAACCTTTCTCAGCAACATGGACGTAAGGAAGGAATGCATGTTCGATGGACGGATAAAGGCAACTGTCATGTGATATCACTTGCAGGTGGATTTTACGTAGCAATTCACAACTGAGAAACAGACTCAGACTTTAGAAGACATACTCTGTCTTATTAAAGAGGAAAGGTGGGAGGAGAAGGTAAATTCCGAGTGGCTGAAACTTGTACACACACACATATGTAAATAGACTAGGTCACCAACACAGTCAGACTCTATATCACAGGAAGTTATACGCAACTTGCTTGATAAAGTCTATAAAAACAGAAGCTGAAAATAATGGCTATGTGGAGATGAATAACAGAATCACTTTTGAGATCATCTGAAACCAACAAAACCTTGGAAATCAGCGATATTCCTAGAGAAGGAGACAGTAAAATACAGAGGGGAAAATTTGCATACTGCAGTCTTCTCTGGTTTCCTTTTCCCAGGCTCATGTCACATCTCTGCAGCCTGAAACGTTTTAGTCTCAGTGCTGGAATATATTGGGGCTCAGGAGGGAGGGGAGGTTGTCCAGGCACATGAGCCCCATTTGCAATGGTAATGCCTGGTCCCTAGGGTGGAACCACAGCCTCCAGAGGCAGGACGGCCCACCAGAAGCAAAAGGAAGCCTAGTGCATCCCAAGTATGGTACAACCTCTGTGCTGGAAGAACTTAGAGAACCAGCTGTTGTCCTGGTTTCCAAGTGATGCGGATTCCTGCTCCAGCATCCTCTTTAAAAGGCCTCGCCTAAAAACAACAGAACCCTCGCGGAAGCGATTTTGCAACAGTTAAATTTGTCTTGCATGAAGAGTCACAGCCAAAAAGGATGAAGACAGAAGCCCTAGGGCGTTCCTCTGGCACTTGGCATTCCAAATGACAACTCAGGAAGGCCAGTTTCACTAAGGCTCCTTCGGCTGCATTAGGGAGTGGGGAAATGTGGAGTGCTGCCACCTTGTGGACACATCTCATAACAGCAACGCTGAAACCTCTGCTGCAGGGCAAGGAATATCCAGAAGGCCTAGGGGATGTCAATGACAGCAGCGCTCAGGAAATAGGCTGAGGAAGGTACTCCAAAGAGATCTGAAATCGATTCGAGTTTTCAGATGCCAATTTAGGCCAATTTCAAGAGGGAAACCTGAGTCACATGGATTACAACCAAGCAGGAAAGAAAAACACCCTGAGAGCCTGGTCTACATCGTTTATGATTTGAGACAAAGGACTCAAACGGCGAGGTGGTATCACCTCACGCCAGTCAGAGGGAGGGCTTATCGATATTACTTTTATGAACCATAACGGCCGGAGTGGGTGCCGGGTAAAGGAAAAGCTCCTGAGGTGTTCGTGGCAATAAAAAATGTAAAGAACTACCTGACATAGGTGTCGAGGTTACTTGGGATACTATGAATAAAAATAAAGCAATCAGATCATCAGGCACACCCATGCCAGGCCCTATATGCAGAGGAAACCTCCTCCATTGGAGGAGACACAGGCATCTTGACATTCCCCCGAGCACCTAATACTGATAAAAGTCAAGACAATGAAGAGGCCAAAATGTTCATGGACCGATGAAAGGATAAGGAAGACCTGCTTCAGAGAGAGAAGGTAAACTTATCATAAAGAAGCATAATGAAAAAACCTTTCTCAGCAATATGGACAGAAGTAAGTGAAGTACATACATCAGATAAAGGCAAGTATCACGTGATATCTCTTGGAGGTAGATTTTATGTAGCAATTCACAAATGAGAAATAGACTGAGACTTTAGAAGGCATACTTAGTGTTATTAAAAAAGAAGGGAGGGAGGAGAAGATAAATTCTGAGTGGCTGAAATCTATACACAGACACATATAAATAGTATAGATGACCAACATAACCCTACTCTGTATCAGAAGAAATTATATTCAACTTGCTTCCATAAAGTCTATGAAAACCAAAGCTGAAAATAATGGGTATGTGTAGATGTATAACTGAATCACTTTTGAGATCATCTGAAAACAACAAAATGTTGGAAGTCAGTGACACTCCTAGAGAAAGAGACAGTAAAATATAGAGGGGAAAAATTGCCCATTGTATTCTTCTCTGGCTTCCTTTCCCTGGCCTAGTGTCACATCCTTGCAGCCTTAGCACGCTTGAGCCTCGAGGCTGGAATATCCTGGGGCTCAGGAGGCCAGGGAGGTGGTTCAGGCACACACGCTCCATTTGCAACAGTGGTGCCTTGTCTGCTAATGTAGAACCACAGTCTCCAGAACCAGGCTGGCCCAAGAAGCAAAAACAAGCCTAGTGTGGGAACCATATTTTATTGCTTTCTCAGAAATGACTCCTGGAATTTAATCTTACTCATTCCATCTTCTTGCTTGCTCTCCCCTACCCTCAAGTTAGACATTCTGGCTGACACGTCAGCATTAGTTAGATGCTGTTCTGCATGCAGAACAAACCCCTTTTTCTTCAAAGACCTTTCTTACAACTCTCATGTGGTTACCTCCGGACCTCCGGAAGGAAGCCTCCTTAATCCCTGAATTTTGGTCTCTGTCTTGTTTTACTGCTCTTAAAGATAAATTACCAATAAAATATGCACTTAGCATGTTCTCGGGGAGCTCTCCCTGTGCTGTTTCTCATACTCCTGTATGTTTCGAGAATTATCCAGTGTGAAACTGCGGCAATTGGCACCGGAACAGTTTGGCTCCTGAAAGTTTGCTTCACATCCCTTCCTCAAGCCTGAGCAAGGGAAAAGGATGTCCACTCATCCAGGTAGGAACTATGGCCTTTGAGGCTAGCGATGGAGCGAACGAAGTCTTCTAGTCAGGCAGTGCTTCCACTTTCTCTTTCTGTTATGGGTAACTCTTTCTCCTCAACAGCTTGCACATAAGGGTCAGCTTTCTTTTCTGCTTGGGCCGCTGAGTGTAAGGTTCCTGATTTGGGCTTTACTTCTTACGGTGATTTATACTCATTCTCCTCGGTATCCACGAGAAGGGTCTTTGAAAGTGTCTGACTGGTAACAAGTAAGTCGTTGGTTAAGAAATGGTGTAGGTATTGTTAATGTATGACATCTAAATACTTGGAATTTATGTCGTATTGTCGTTTCTGCCAAGGAAGAGCGAGAAACTCCTTGGGCTGATCTTATTCCTCCGCTGGAGGCACCTCCCCAGCCTCCTCCTGTTATGTCTAAACTCAGGAGCATAAAATCAACAAAGAATACTTTACCAGCTCATGAATTTGCTCAAGGACTTGTTCACTCACTTCCTAACATTTTCAATGTCCTAAGGTAAAAAGCATGGTTAGAGAAGGTGTAGAGAAAGAAGTTTTGTTCCTAGCAATGCTTCCTAAGGCCCACCTAACTTTGTATTCCAGGATGTCTGGCTCTAAGTAAGTGAGCACACCATCGTGATTATCTGGGTCATGAAGATCTTTTTTGTACAGCTCTTCTGTGTATTCTTACCACCTCTTCTTAATATCTTCTGGTTCTGTTAGGTCCATACCATTTCTGTCGTTTATCGAGCACATCTTTGCATGCAAAGTTCCCTCGGTATCTCTAATTTTCTTGAAGAGATCTCTAGTCTTTCCCATTCTATTGTTTTCCTCTATTTCTTTGCACTGATCACTGAGGAAGGCTTCCTTGCTATTCTTTGGAACTCTGCATTCGAATGGGTATATCTTTCCTTTTCTCCTTTGCCTTTCGTGTCTCTTCTTTTCATAGCTATTTGTAAGGCCTCCTCAGACAACCATTTTGCCTTTTTTTTTCTTGGGGATGGTCTTGATCCCTGCCTCCTGTACAATGTCATGAACCTCCATCCATAGTTCTTCAGGCACTCTATCAGATCTCATCCCTTGAATATACTTCTCACTTCCACTGTATAATTATCAGGGATTTGATTTAGGTCATACCTGAATGGTCTAGTGGTTTTCCATAGTTTCTTCAATTTAAGTCTGTATTTGGCAATAAGGAGTTCATGATCTGAGCCACAGTCAGCTCCCAGTCTTGTTTTGCCTGACTGTATAGAGCTTCTCCATCTTTGGCTTTCAAATCCTAAAAGATGATACTGTGAAAGTGCTGCACTCAATATGCCAGCAAATTTGGAAAATTCAGCAGTGGCCATAGGACTAGAAAAGTTCAGTTTTAATTCCAATCCCAAAAAAAGACAATGCCAAAGAATGCTCAAAATATTGCACAATTGCACTCATCTCACACACTAGCAAAGTAATGATCAAAATTCTCCAAGCCAGGCTTCAACAGTATGTGAACCGTGAAGTTCCAGATGTTCAAACTAGATTTAGAAAAGGCAGAGGAACCCGAGATAAAATTGCCAACATCCGTTAGATCATCAAAAGAGCAAGAGAGTTCCAGAAAAACATCTACTTCTGCTTTACTGACTATGCCAAAGCCTTTGACTGTGTGGATCACAACAAACTGTGGAAAATTCTTCAAGAGATGGGAATACCAGACCACCTGACCTGCCTCCTGAGACATCTGTATGCAGGTCAAGAAGCAACAGTTAGAACCGGACATGGAGCAATGGACTGGTTCCAAACTGGGAAAGCAGTATGTCAAGGTTGTATATTGTCACCCTGCTTATTTAACTCTTATGCAGAGTACATTATGTGAAATGCCAGGCTGGATGAAACACAAGCTGGAATCAAGATTGCTGGGAGAAATATCAATAACCTCAGATATGCAGATGATACCACCCTTATGGCAGAAAGTGAAGAGGAACTAAAAAGCCTCTTGATGAAAGTGAACGAGGAGAGTGAAAAAGTTGGCTTAAAGCTCAACATTCAGAAAACTAAGATCATGACATCCAGTTCCATCACTTCATGGCAAATATATGGGGAAACAATGGAAATAGTGAGAGACTTTATTTTCTTGGGCTCCAAAATCACTGCAGACGGTCACTGCAGCCATGAAATTAAAAGACACTTGCTCCTTGGAAGAAAAGCTATGACACACCTAGACAGCATATTGAAAAGCAGAGACATTACTTTGGCAACAAAGGTCTGTCTAGTCAAAGCTATGGTTTTTCCAGTAGTCATATATGAATGTGAGAGTTGGACCATAAAGAAAGCTGAGTGCCCAAGAATTGATGCTTTTGAACTATGGTTTTGGAGAAGACTCTTGAGAGTCCCTTGGACAGCAAGGAGATCAACCAGTCCATCCTAAAGGAAATCAGTCCTGAATATTCATTGGAAGGACTGATGCTGAAGCTGAAGCTCCAATACTTTGGCCACCTGATGCGAAGAACTGACCCATTGGAAAAGACCCTGATGCTAGGAAAGATTGAAGGTGGGAGGAGAAGGGGACGACAGAGGATGAGATAGTTGGACGGCATCACCAACTCAATGGACATGTGTTTGAGTAAGTTCTGGGAGTCAGTGATGGACAGGGAAGCCTGGTGTGCTACATACAGTCCATGGGGTCACAAAGAGTCGGACACAATGAGCAACTGAACCAAACTGTAACTGTAATATTTGGATGCAACTGATGGGTTCATCACAACCAGGTATTCCAAGCCCCTCTCTAATTCCAGACGACACACTATAACAATTATAGATCTTAAGGATTGCTTTTTTTACCATCCCTTACATCCTGAAGATAAACAGAAATTTGCATTTTCAGCTCCTGAGATAAATAATTATCATCCTTTACAACAATATCAATGGAAATACTTGCCTCAAGGTATGAATAGCGCCACCATGTGTCAAAGATTTGTAGATCTAACTCAGCAGCCATTATAACAACAATTTCCTGATGCCTATATTTATCATATGGATGACATTCTTTTGGCTCACTCTTAACCACAGAAATTCTCTCTTCATTACAGACTTATTTGAATTCACAGGGGTTAATAATAACTGCAGAAAAAATCCAACATATGTCCCCATGGAAATACTTTGGCTTTCAAATTTCACAAAAAACAATTACTCCTTTACAATTTTCTTTCAAGGTTCCAGAACCATTAACACTTCATTCTTCACAGCAATTCTTGGATCACTTAAATTGCATACGACCTAGTTTAGACATCCCAACATATGCAATGCTTCCTTTTTTTCAATTATTACAGGGAAATGAAACCCTGTAATAAAACCCTCCCTGCTGTTTTTCTTCTCAACATTATGCTTTATTACAACAAATCAGCACTGCTTATGCTAAACATTTTCTTGACAGGTGTGTTCCTGCACATTTATTTTCACTGCTCCTTCTTTCTACGGAACATACTCCTACAGCAATACTTGCCCAAATTTCACCTAAAGAGATAAAAGTCACTGAATTGCAACATTATTCTAATCAACCAAAATACCGCATTCTTCCTTATCTGCAGGTGAGACGACATCTGTTACAGCAAGGACACTTACGTCTCCATTGCTTTACTGTCTCAGAGCCACAAACAATTTATATGGGATTATGTAAAGAAAATGTGGAATCATATCAAACTAATGAACAATTTCAAATTGCCATATCACATATTACAAGGGAATTTATTTACAACTTGCCGATGGATAAAAGAATTTCTATTTTACAATTAGTGCCCTTTTCTTTACATCCTATTATATCTAGACATCCTGTTCCTAACATGCTTACCCTCTATGCAGATGGCAATCAAACTCAAGGAATAGCAACCTTGAAGGAAACCTCAGGATGGAAAAAGATCTTCACCAGCCCCCAGGCTTCCCCACGACATTCTGAATTAGCTCTTCTTGCTAGCTTTACAAACCTTCTTGCAACCTTCTTTTAATCTCTTAACAGATTCCTTTTATGTTGTTAATATGATTCAACAATTGCCTGATTCTATTTTAAATGCTTCAGTAGATAAACCATTACTCTCCCTCTTTGTTTCTGTTCAAACTCTTTAAACGACAACATCCTTTTTTATAGCTCCTATTCAAGTTCAGTTCAGTTCAGTCGATCAGTCGTGTCCGACTCTTTGCGACCCCATGAATTGCAGCACGCCAGGCCTCCCTGTCCATCACCAACTCCCGGAATTTACCCAAACCCATGTCCATCGAGTCAGTGATGCCATCCAACCATCTCATCCTCTGTCGTCCCCTTCTCCTCCTGCCCTCAATCTTTCCCAGCATCAGGGTCTTTTCCAATGAGTCAACTCTTCGCATCAGGTGGCCAAAGTATTGGAGCTTCAGTTTCAACATTAGTCCTTCCAATGAACACCCAGGAATGATCTCCTTTAGGATGGACTGGTTGGATTTCCTTGCAGTCCAAGGGACTCTCAAGAGTCTTCTCCAACACCACAGTTCAAAGGCATCAATTCTTCGGCGCTCAGCTTTCTTCACCGTCCAACTCTCACATCCATCTCTTATTCAAGGACATCCACAATTTCTTACTTTTGGGAATCAACAAGCTGATTCATCTCTTTGCTTTATAGGATCATTGTTTACTGAAGCCTTTCAATCACACCAAATCTTCCACCAGGGGGGCCAAGGCACTGTGTTAACAATCTGCTCTAACCCTACAGGAAGCCAAAGAGATTGTTTGTACCTGACCCACATGTCAGTTATTAACTCCTCCTCTCCCTGTAGCTGGCGTGAACCCTCACAGTCTTCTTCCAATGAGTTATGGCAAATGGATGTGACTCATTATCCTCCATTTAAACCATTTCACTTTGTACATGTAACTACTGATACTTTTTCAGCCTTCTTATGGGCTACCGCACAACAAGGAGAACAAGCACGTCCTGTGTGAGCTCACCTTCTTGAATGTTTTGCTATTCAAGGACATCCTCAAACCATTAAAACTGATAATGCTCCAGCATGTGCATCTCACAAACTTTGCGATTTCTTTGTCTATGGGATATTAAACACATCATAGGTATTCCTCACAATCCTACTGGACAAGCCATTATTGCACGTGCAAATAGGCTACTGAAATTATTTTTAAATTAACAGAAAAGGAAAGAATTAACCCCTCCTAGGGGACAATTATATATTGCTTATTCACTCTTAATCACTTGTCAATTCCCAATACTTCTTCACAAGCAGCCGCTGCTAGACATTTTGCTCCTCCACATTCACAAGAATACCCTCTGGTACTTTTTAAACAACCACCCTCTCCTATTTGGCAAAAACCTGTGAAATTACTAACATGGGGAAGGGGATATGCTGCCGTTTTGTTGTCATCAGGTCCACTCTGGATCCCTGCCCGTTGTGTGAAACCTTATCATGAGTTAGCACCAAGGACTTCAGGATACATTACTGGAGTTTCGTCTGTTGACCACCCAGATGACTCCTCCTGGCTTGCCTCTTCCGAAAGACTGAGGAATATTCATCCACCAGCTGCTGACATTACATGGGATGATGTTAAATGTCTTACTTCAAGAGCCGAAATAGTTCTTGTTAATACTGGCACACCTATTACTCCTGAAAATAATGTTGCTTTCCCTTCCAGCCACTATAACTGCTAACTCTGCCCACAAGGTGTGGCTGTTTTGGGTTAGTTTTTTACTTCTGTTTTTCACTAGGGTTCCAGCTCATACACTGCCTAACAATAACTATACATACTGGGCTCAGTTAGTGAACCCCTCTTTGTTCTCTGTTGTCACGTGGGAAGATCCAGAGATTCCTATTTCTAACAATGACTCCACCATTACTGGGGGAAAATGGCTTTCTCCTCCATCTCTTTTACCTATGTACACATTAGACTCTCCTTGGACCATTAATGGTTCACATCTACCCTTCTGCATAACTAATTCAACGAATGCACATCTATGTACTTATACCAGCGCTCAGTGGTATATGAATAATACAATAAGACCCCCCAAAACAGGATCTCAAATCCTTACCATTACATTAAACATCAGATCTTTGTGTTTACTGCTGGTTTCCCAGGAAACTTAGCATCTGGAATGTCTCACCCTAAAGCATCAGTCCCATTATGTACTCAAGCCTGGATTGATATGGGACAGTTTGATGGATTTAGTTGGCACACCTGCCGATCTAGCAATTTTTCCATACAGCTCCTCCTGATTAATAATTATACTGTAGAAGATTGGGGTCCACAAGGATTATTAGTTCAAGACTGTAACAAAACTTGGCATGATCTGGAATTGGTCTCTTTCCTCGTACTATAACAAATCTGATCCTTTATGGAATCCCAGATTTGCAGGACCTGTACTTTGATTAAAATATGCACCATTACAATACTCTCCTACTAAGATCCTCATTTGGCTTCTTGCGTTTCCTTTTTTCTCATGGGTTTTACAAGGCCCTGCAACCTTTAACAATAGCCATTTCATTTGGCACTTTACAGACATAAATGCCCATGTTAATATCTGCACCACCAGAGACCATACATCTTTGCACTTGCTTATAATTTTACCCTTTCTAATTTTTCCTTAACTCCACCTTCTGGAACCATTCTCAATCCATGTTATAACTATTCCCTCTTAGTTAATCACTCATGTATTTTCATTCTGAAACACAAGCTCAAACTTGGATACCATTACTTTAGATCGACCCTGGTGTGGTGATTCTCCCCTAGCTCAAATTGTTCAACTCTTTCCAATCTAGTATGGTGTAAAAAACATTTCTTAGGTCCTCTAATAGTTTCCATAACAGCTGTTACCACACCAGCTGTTATTGCGGCAACTGCTGCCACTGCCTATTTCCTTAAAAACCACCAACCAATTACAGACTCTTATGACTAATATAACTTCTGACTTTACTAAACAAGTAGAAATTGAACAAATGATTTTATCTCGATGTGCAGCTTTGGTAGCTGCAGTTTTATGTCTCGGTGGGCATCAGCGTGCCCTTTGGACTCCATCACAGTTAGACTGTGACAGCATGTTTTTCCACGTGTGCGTAACACCTTATTGTGCTCATAATTATTCTGAAACCTGGAACAATTTGCATCAACGACTAGATCCAAAATTAGATTCTATACTTAATGACTCTGTCCTACATTTACAACACATCCTTCAACAGATTTAATCCCTTCAAAAACAACACTCTTTAGGTGTTACTATTCAAAACCTCTCAAATATAGCTACATGGCTCAACTCAAAGAACTGGCTCTCCTCCCTAAATCTAAAATCTTGTTTTTTCTCTTTCTTCTTAGTCATAATCTGCTTTGTGTTTTATTTCTCGGTAGAACATTTATTGCCTCATTTTATCGGCTCACCTGCACCGGGGCGATGCTAATGCTGTTCCTCCGACAAGAAGATCAGAAACATTCACTCAAGAAAACAAGGGGAGGAGACGTGTGGGAACCATGATTTACTGCTTCTCAGGAATGCCTTCTGGAATTTAATCTTACTCATTCCCTGTTTCTTGCTTGCCCTCCCCTACCCTGAAGTTAGAGTTCTTGCTGACACATCAGCATTAGTTAGATGTTGTTTTGCACGCAGAACCAACCCCTTTATCTTCAAAGACCTTTCTTTACAACTCTCATGCGGTTACGTCTGGACCTCCAAGAGGAAGCCTCCTTAATCCCCGAGTTCTCCTCTCTACCATGCTTTACTGCTCTTAGTTAATGATTAAAGATAAGTTACCGATAAATGGGCACTCAGTGTGTTCTCGGGGAGTTGCTTCTCCGCGATCTCTCCCTGCACGGTCTCATAATTCAGTGTTTGTGAGAATATTCAGTGCGAAAGCACCACAGCCTAGTTCATGCCAAGTATGGTAAAAGCTCTGCACTGCGAGAGCTTACAGAGCCAGCTCTTCTCCTGGTTTCCAAACGATGCAGATTCCTGCTCCAGCCTCCTCCTTTAAAAGTCCCCATCTAAAAATGACAGAACCCTCAAGCAATTTTGCAACAGTTAAGATTAGTCCCGTGTGAAGGGTCAGGGCCAAGAAGGATGAAGACAGGAGCCCTAGGGCCTTTTGGTGGTACGTGGCATCACAAACCAGGAGGCCCAGTTTCACCGAGGCTATGGTTCACTCTTCAACCAGAGTTCCGAAGAAAGCAGCCATATCGCCTTCAGACGCTACAGGTAACAGAAACACTGACATCTCAGCATCTGAGCACACAATATATCCAAGCCCTACAGTATGAACTGACAGTTGCCATTCAAAAACGTCCTGGGGAACAATCAAAAATAATTGAAATTAGGATGAATTTTGGGGGCCAATTTCAAGAGATAAATATCACTCACAGTGTAGCAAATTATAAAACATTGGCAAGATAAACCTAGGACATATGACAGCCAAGACACTTAAAATGGCAAGGAAGTATCCCCTGACATCACACAAAGTGGTTCTCCTTTAAATATTTACAAACAACAAATGCCAGGGTGAGCACTGGGGAAAAAAGAAGTCTCCTAAGCTATCACAAATGGAAATGCAAATTGTAAAGGACCGCATGGAGAAGAGTGTGGAAGATCCTTAGGAAAAAAATATACAGCAATCACATCTTCAGGCATTCGCACATCTGGACCCCTATCCCCAAAACTGGAAAGGACACAGCCACCCAAACATTTCCCACAACACTTAGTATTAACAACAGCCATGATTCGGAAGTGGCCCAAAGTTCCATGAACAGACGAATGGATAAGAGAGAAGTGCCACAGAGAAACAACTGAATCTTAGGCATGAAGAAGAAGCTAATAAGGCCTTTCTCAGCACCATGGATGGAAGTCAGTAACATAAATGAGACAGAGAATGGCAATCAGCCTGTGGTATCGCTTCGAGGTGCAATAAAAAACCTATCTATGAATGAATTTAGAACCGAGAAATCGATACAGAGATGTTAGAAAACGATGCCAGAGTTTCCAAACAGGAAAAGTGTGAAGGAAAGAAAAATTAGAAGGGGTTGATACCTATACACACTAATAGATATCTCTGTGTGTGTGTATAAAATAGATCATTAGAAAATCTTCTAAATTATCACCAGGGATTCGACTCAGCTAGATGCATAATGAAACTCCTTGCTATACATCTGAAAGAAACAAGCATTGTAAACCAAGGATATTCCTAGAAAGATTAAATGTAAAGCTGACGGGAATGAGAAAAAAAAAGACAAGAACCGATGCCTACCCTACTTCTTTCTAGCCACCATTTCCTGGGCTAATGTCTCATCTCTGCAGGCTGACCAGGCTCCGTCTCAGCCTGAATGTCCTGGGACTCAAGGAGGTGTACCCAGAACACGAACCCCCTTTGCACCTGTGCTGCCCAGTCCATCTGCCTGGGACCACAGTCTCCACATGCAGGCCATCCCCCAAGAGCAAATTCAAGCCTAGAGCATCCCAAGTATGGTCAAGCCCTTGTGCTGAAAAGCTTTAAACAGCCAGCTGGTCTCCAGGTCTTCAGCTGATGAGGATCCCTAGGCCAGTTGCTATTTTCAAAGTCATCCCCTAAAATTGACCGCCGCCTCAAACACAGTGATTTGGTAGCGGTCAACATTTTTCGCGAGTCAAGTGTCGAGGGTAAGAAGTCAGACGGGCTTTCCTTTGGCACTGCTGCTGCTAAGTCGCTTCCGTCATGTCCGACTCTGCGACCCCATGGACAGCAGCCCACCAGGCTTCTTTGTCCACGGGATTCTCTAGGCAAGAATACTGGAGTGGGTTGCCATTTCCTTCTCCATCCTCTGGCACATGGCATTCCAAATGACAACTCAGGAAGGCCGGGGTCCGTAAGGCTCCTTTGGCCCCATTAAAGAGAGTGGGGAATGCGGAAGTGCTGCCGCCTTGTGGACACATCTCATAACAGCAACAGTGAAACCTCGGCTGCAGGGCAAGGAATGTTCAGAAGGCCTGGGGGCTGTCAACGACACCAGCACTCAGGAAATAGGCTGGGAAAGGTTCTGCAAAAACTGAAATCCAAACGAGTTTTCAGAGGCCAATTTCAAGAGGGAAACATGCCACACACCATTTACAATCAAACAGGAAAGAAAGACACCTCCCCCCCCCCTTGAGCCTAGTCTACATCATTCATGATCAGAGACAAGGGACTGAAATGGCAAGGAGGTATCAACTCACACCAGTCAGAGGGAGGGGTTATCAATATCACTTTTATGAACCATAACTGCCGGAGTGGGTGCCGGGTAAAGGGAAAGTTCCTAAGCTGTCCCTGGCAATGAAAAATGTAAAGAGCTACCTGGACAAATGTGCTGAGGTTCCTTGGGAAACTATGAAAAAAAAAAAAAGCAATCATATCATCAGGCACACCCATGCCAGGCCCTCTATGCAGAGGAAACCTCCTCTGTTGGAAAAGACTCAAGGACCCCAATATTCTCCACATCACCCAATACTGACAAAAGTCAAGACAACTAAGAGGCCAAAATGTCCATGGACCAATGAATGGATAAGGAAGACCTACTCCAGAAAGACAAGGTAAACTTAGCCATAAAGAAGCATAACCAAAAAAAATTTCTTGGCAACATGAATGGAAGGAAGGAAGGAAAGCATGTACAGCAGAGAAAGGCAAATGTCATGTGATAACACTTGGAGGTGGATTTTATGTAGCAATTCCCAAATGACAAATAGACTCAGACTTTAGAAGACATAGTCTTATTAAAGAAGAAAGTTGGAAGGAGAAGATAAATTCTGATTGGCTGAAACTCATACACACACACACGTAAATAGAACAGGTCACCAACTTAGCCTGACTCTGTACCATAGGAAATTGTACTCAACTTGTTTCCATAAAGTCTATGAAAACCGAAGCTGAAAATAATGTGTATGTGTAGATGCATAACTGAATGATTTTTGCGTTCATCTGAAACCAACAGAAACAGAAGATATTAAAAAGAGGTGGCAAGAATACATAGCAGAACTATACAAAAAAGATCTTAATGACCCAGATAACCATGGTGGTGTGATCACTCACCTAGAGCCAGATATTCAGAGTGGGAAGTCAAGTGGGCCTCAGGAAACATCACTATGAACAAAGCTAGTGGAGGTGATGGAATTCCAGCTGAGCTACTTCAAATCCTAAAACATGATGCTGTGAAAGTGTTGCAATCAGTATGCCAGCAAATTTGAAAAACTCAGCAGTGGCCACAGGGCTGGAAAAAGTCAGTTTTGATTTTGGAATGTTTAAAGTACTGCACAATTGCACTCATCTCACACTAGCACAGTAATACTCAAAATTCTCCAAGCTAGGCTTCAACAGTACGTGAACTGAGAACTTTCAGGTGTTCAAGCTGGATTTAAAAAAGGCAGAGGAACCAGATGTCAAATTGCCAACACCGTTGGAAAATAGAAAAAGCAAGAGAATTCCAGAAAAACATCTACTTCTCTTTCATTGACTATGCTAAAGCTTTTGACTGTGTGCATCACAAAAAACTGGAAGATGGGAATACCTGACCACCCGACCTGCCTCTTAAGAAATCTGTATGTAGGTCAAGAAGCAACAGTTAGAACCAGCCATGGAACAATGGACTGGTTCCAAATTGGGAAAGGAGTACATCAGGCTGTATATTGTCACCTTGCTTATTTAACTTATAGGCATAGTACATCATGAGAAACGCTGGGCTGGGTGAAGCACAAGCTGGCATCAAAACCAGACAGAAATATCAATAACCTCAGATATGCAGATGACACTACCCTTATGGCAGAAAGTGAAGAGGAACTAAATAGCCACTTGATGAAAGTGAAAGAAGAGAGTGAAAATGCTGGCTTAAAACTCAGCATTCATGAAACTAAAATCATGGTATCTGGTCCCATCACTTCATGGCACATAGATGGGAAAACAATGGTAACAGGATAGACTTTATGTTCTTGGGCTCCAAAATCACTGCAGATGGTGATAGCAGCTATGAAATTAAAAGATGCTTGCTCCTTGGAAGAAAAGCTATGACAAACCTAGACAGCATATTAAAAAGCAGAGACATTACTGACAAAGGTCCATACAGTCAAAGCTAAGGTTTTTCCAGTAGTCATCTAGGGATATGAGAGTTGTTCCATAAAGAAGGCTGAGTGCCGAAGAACTGATGTTTTTTGAACTGTGGTGTTGGAGAAGACTCATGAGAGTCCCTTGGACACCAAGGTGATCCAATCAGTCAATCCTAAAGGAAATCAGTCCTGAATAGTCATTGAAAGGACAGATGCTGAAGCTAAAGCTCCAATACTTTGGTCACCTGATGGGAACAACTGACTCATTGGAAAAGACCCTGATGTTCAGAAAGATTGAAGGCAAGAGGAGAAGGGGACAACAGAGGATGAGATGGTTTGATGGCATCACTGACTCTATGGACATGAGTTTGAGCATACTCTGGGAGTTGGTGATGGACAGGAAAACCTGGTGTGCTGCAGTCCATGAAGCTGGAAGAGTTGGATAGGACTGAGTGACTGAACTGAACCAAACCACTAGACTGCCAGGAAATTCCTAAGTTGTAAGTTCTTTATGTGCTCTATAAATTATGTCAGTAAGGGGTTAATGGCCAAGTCTTTTTTTTTTCCCCCAAATGTAAAGGTTGTCTTTTAATCTCTTTTTATGGTTTCCTTTGTAGCAAAGAAGATTACAAATTGAAATCGTCTCTCTGTGTATTTTTGCTTTTGGTGTCAAATTTGACAACAGCAGAAAGTCATTGCCAAGACCAACGTTAAGGAGTCTTCCCTTTCTGAGTTTTATTTCATGTCTTAAATTTAGGTCTTTAATCCCTTTTATTAATAGTTGGCTTTTATGTATGGTATAAGAAGTGTCCAGTTTTTGTTTTGGGGGTTTTTACTTGCATATTGCTATTGTTTTCCAAAGACCAGGTATTGAAGAGACTATCTCTTCACCATTGTATCCTCCTTGGTACTTTGTCATAAATTAATTAAACATACATGTCTGAGTTTCTTTTCTTTTCCACTGATGAATGTGTCTGTTTTTATACCAATACCTTACTGATTTATTACATCTTTAACAATAAGGATGTGCCAACCTTCCATGCCAGGGGTAGATTCCACTTGATAATGGTGTAGACTTTTGCTGAGAATTTTTGCATTTGTATCTTAATAGGTGCATTAGAAGCTTTTGGGAAAATTCAATACCCATTCATGATAAAAACTCTAAACCAATTGGATATGAAGGAAATGTACCTCAACATAAATATGGCCATGTAACAAACCCATGAAAATTGAAAATTAGTTGAAAATTAGGTGAGTGAGGGAGTTTCCTGTCAGTCCAGTGGTTAAGACTTCATGGTTCCACTTCAGAGAGCATGGGTTTTACCCCTGGTCAGGGAACTGAGACCCCACGTGCTGCATGGTGTGGACAAAAATAAATAATAAAATAACATGACAACATGTGATGTTCCAGCTTTGTTTATCTTGCCAAGTTGCTTTAGCTGTGTAAGATCTTTAGTAGTTTCATACAATTTTAGGATTTGTTTTGTTTTGTTGAAAATTGCCATTATAATTTTAATATAAATGGCATTGAATCTATAGATCTTTGGAGGTTGTATGAATAATTTATCAATATAAATTCTTCCAATCCATGAGCATGGAACATATTTCCATTATAGGTCTTTCATTTCTTTCATTAATATTTTATAGTTTTTAGTATATAGATGTTTCAGCTCCTTTTTCAAATTATTTCTATGTATTTGTTTTCGATGTAATTGAAAATGGAATTGTTTCAAATTATATTTCTGATAGTACATTATCTCTATGTAGAAGAAAAACTGCTTTTTTATATTGATTTTGTATCCTGCAAATTTCCTAAATCTGTTTAGTAGTTCCAGCAAAATTGGGAGGGGGTGGGTTCTTGAGGGGTTTCTGATATAATATCCCACTGAAAATGAAGACAATTTTCCTTCTCACTTTCCTTCTTGGATACCTTTTACTTCTTTTCTTGCCTAATTGTTTTGGCCAGGATATCTAGTGCTATGTTAAATAAGTGTTATAGAGTAATATCATTGTCTTGTTCTGATCATAGAACAAAAGCTTTCAGCTTTTCCCCACAATGCCATAATGAGTATTATGTTGATCATGGGTTTGTTATGTGGCCATTTTTATGTTGAGGTACATTTCCTTCTATATCCAACTGGTTTAGAGTTTTTATCATGAATGAATACTGAATTTTGCCCAAAGCTTCTAATGCACCATTAAGAAACAAATGCAAAAATTCTCAGCAAAAGTATAACCAAATTCAACAGAAAATTTGAAAAGCTATACACTATTGACAAGTGGAATCTACTCCTGGCATGGAAGGTTGGCACAACCTTATTGTTACATATAACATATATAAGATATATATAAATTATATATATATATAAATCAATAAGGGTGATATGCAATGTTAATATAATGAAGAATAAATATTGATATATGATCCTTTCAGTAGATTTAGAAAAACTATTTGACAAAATTCAATGCCCTTTTTGACAAAAGCTCTCAAACTGGGAACAGAAGTAGCGTATCTCAAAACAAGGCCATACAGTATAGACCCACAACTAACCTTATACCTAATGGTGAAAAACTGAAAGCTTTTCTTTAAAAATCAGGAACAAGCATATCCACATTCACTACTCTTATTAAAGACAGTACTCTAGTCCTAACAGGGCTTCCCTGGTGGCTCAGCTGGTAAAGAACGTGCCTGCAGTGCAGGAGACCTGGGTTCAATCCCGGGGTTGGGAAGATCCCTTGGAGAAGGGAACACTACCCAGTTTAGGATTCTGGCCTGGAGAATTCCAAGAGCAATCTGACACAAAAATAAGAAATATAAAGGCCTCCAAAATGGAGAGGAAGAAACAAAGCTTTCTCTATTTTCAGAAAACATAATCTTATATAGGACTCCTCCCAAAATGGATGATCTTGTATATGACTCCCCCCCAAAATGGTAGAACTAATAAATTCAATCAAGTTGCAGGATACAGAATCAACATATAAAATCAGTTGTAAATCTACACACTAACAACAAAATATCTGAAATACATAAAGAAAATAATCCTATTTACAATTACATGAGAAAAATACCTAAGACTAAATTTATCCAAGAGTGAAAGACCTCTGTACTAAAAACTACAAGACATGAAGGAAAGAAATTGAAGACAACACAAATAAATGCTAAGATAGTCTTTGCCCGTGAATTAAAAGAATTTATATTGTTAAAATGATAATGCTTCCCAAAGCAATACGCAAGTTCAGTGCAATCCCTGTCAAAACGTCAGTAGCATTTTTCACAGAAATAGAACATAAAATTCTAAAATTTTCATGGAACTACAAAAGAATTCAAACAGTGAAAGCAATCTTGAGAAAAAAAAAAAAACAACTAGAGGCTGTGTGCTTCAAGATATGAAATTCTATTACAAAGCTATGGCAATGAGGACAGAATAGTATTGGCATAACAAACAGAGAAAAGAAATAAACCTAAGCATATATGGTCAATTAACATATGACAAAGAAGCAAAGAATACACAATGAAGAAATACAATAATCTCTTTAATAAACATTGTTGGGGAAACTGGCAGCCACATGCAAAAAAATGAAACTGGACCACTAACACCATACACAAAAATAAAATGGGTTAAAGACTCGAATGGAAGATGTAAAACCATATAACTCTTAGAAGAAAATGTAAATGTGGTAAGTTTCTTGACATAGGTCTTGGAGATGATTTTTTTAATCTGACCAAAAAAAAAGTGAAAGCAATAAAAGCAAATGGTAGGACATCAAACTAAAAAGCTTATGCACAAAGGAATCATCAACAAAATAAAAACAGAACCTACTGAATGACAGAAGATATTTGCAGGTCATATACAAATGAGGTGCTTATATCCAAAATATTAAAATTCATACAGCTCTATAATGAAAGAAAAACAGCAAAAAAAAAAAAATACAAACAATCCTGCTAAAAACTGGACTGGGCAGAAAATGTAAATACACATTTTTTCCAAAGTAGGTATCTATATAGATGTCCAACAGACACGTGAAAAATGCTCAACATCACTTAAATTGGGAAAATGCAAATGAAAACCACAATGACATATAACCTCACACTGGCTATTATCAAAAAGACAAAAAAGTGGTAATGAGAATGTGGATAAAAGGGAATTCTAGCATACTGTTGGTGGGAATGTAAATAGGTTCAGTCACTATGGAAAACAGTATGGGAATTCCTCAAAAAATTAAAAATATACTATACAATAATGCAGTGCCACTTTTGGATATTTATCTGGAAAAAAAAAGGAAACATTAACTGGAAAATACATATGTACCCCCATGTTCATTACAGCATTATTTCCAACCAAGATATGGGAACAACCCAAGAGCCACTGACAGGTGAATTGAAAAAGATGTGATATATGTGCGTGTGTGTGTGTACATATACACACACATATATACAGACACATAAATGTGAGAATATATGTGCATGTGTGTCTGAATATTTCTGTACACATATACATAGATTGGATACATAAATATCTATAAATGAATATATAGATGTGATATGTGTGTATGTATACATACATACATACATATATATGCATATGTCTGAATATTTCTATACATACATGAAAATATTATTCAGCCATAAAAAAGAATGAAATATTACCATTTATGACAACCTGGATAAATCTTGGGATTATCAGTTTCAGTATGATCACTATTATACGGGACCTAAAACACAAAACCCATAAATACATAGATTGATGGTGCCAGAAGGGAAGTGCGATAAAGGGTTGCACAAATGGGTGAAGGGGATCAAGAGCTACAAATTCCAGTTATGTAAAAATGTACATAAAAGATATAGCATGGTGACTTAGCTACTTCCAAATCAGTAGTACAATAATTTTGACTAAGAAAGTAACTAACTGTTCAGTTCTCAATGGAAAAAAGTTAATTTTGTAACTTGTTATGGTGATAAGTAGTAACTAGACTAATTATGTTGATCATTTTGCAATGTATACAGATGTTGAATTATTGTGTTGTATCCCTGTAATTAACATTTTATATATGGAATTTCAATAAAAAACTCGATAACATGCCAAAACAGTGATGCTACACAATTAGATATAAACTACCTTCTGTTAAGTAATTACAGAGAAAAGTCAAATGTTCAAAGATTAAATTGCAGGGAAAAAAAATCAAAACTACAACACATTGGAGAGCTGGGAGAAGACGGTGGAACTGGAAGATCCAGAACTCACCTCTTCTCATAGGCAAACAAAAAGTACGAATATTTGCAGAATAATCATGAAAAAGACCTGGAACCTAGAAAAGGTAGAAAAGGTCTTCTACAACTAAAGATATAAAGAAGGATTGATGAGATGTGTAGTAGGGATGGAGTTGCGATATAGCCAGGTCCATACTGCTACACTGGCAGCTCCCAAATGGGGAAATAATTAAAACTGAAGAGGTTCTCTCAATGGAGAGAGAGATTCAAGCCCCACATTGGCCTCCCCAGCCTGGGGTCCTGCACTGGAAAAACAAGCCCTCAGAGAATTTGGATTTGAAGGCCAGTGAGACTATTTTAGGAGTCCCAGAGGGAAGGGGAAAATAGAGACTTCACTCTTAATGGGCACACACAAAAGTCTTACATACTCTGGGACCCAGGGAAGAAGTAGTAATATGATAGGAGCCTGGGTCAGACCTACCTGATGACCTTGGAGAGTCTCCTGGGAAGGCAGGAGGCAACTGCAGCTCACCCTGGGGACATGGACACTGGTGGCAGACATTTTTAGATGTTCTTTCTAACACATAGAAACAGTGCTGGCAAATGCTATTTTGGAATCCTCCTTCCAGGTTATACACCCAACACCCAGCCTTACCCAGAACAAACGGCCTACAAGTGCCAGTGCCAGGACATTTCTGGACAAGCTAACACAGCAAGGACACAGCTTATCCACTGGCAAAAAGACTGCCTTAAGACCCTGTGAGCCCACAGCCACAGGGCAATGCAAGTGGCCATCAATCAACCAATGGATAAAGGGAAGTGATATATATCAGAATATACAAACAGAATACACTCCCTTTTCAAGTGCACATGGAAATTTCTCCAGGATAGATCACGTGAGAGGCTTCAAAAGAACCCTCACTAAATTTAAGAAAATTGAAATCATATCGAGTATTTGTTTTCCAAACGCAATACTCTGGGACTACAAATTGAATATAAGAATATAACTGCAAAAAGCCCAAACATGAGGAGTCTAAACAACATGTTACTAAACAACCAATGGATCACTGAAGAAATTGAAGAGGAAATAGATACCTAGAGACAAATGAAAATAAAAATTCAAACCTCTGAGACACAGCAAAACCAGTTCTAAAAGGGAAGTTTACAGCGTGATACATGCTTACTAGAGAAAACAAGAAACATTTCAAATGTACAACCTAACCTTATACTCAAAGGAGCAAGAACAAAATTCAAAGTCAGTAAAATCTTTGAAACTAAGAGATTAGAGCAGAAATAAGAGTGAAAATCAATAGAAAAGATCAATGAAATTGAGAGCTGGTTCTTTGAAAACTTAAAACAAAATTTAGCCAGACAGAAGAAAAAAAAGAAAAAGAGCAGGGCAAAAATCAATCAAATCAGATATGAAAAAGGGGAAGGTACAACTGACACAACAGAAATACTAACAAGCATGAGACTATCATGAGAATCATATGCTAATGAATTGGACAATCAATCTAGAAGAAATGGACAAATTCCTAGAAACGTACAATCACCCAAGACTGAATGAGGAAGAAATGGGAAATACTATTAAATGAATTACCTGTAATAAAATTGAATCAGTTATTAAAAAAAACAACTTCCAGCAAACAAAAGTCCGGGAGAAGACGGCTTCACAAGTGAATTCTACCAAACATTTAAAGAAGAGTTAACACCTATTCTTCTCAAACTGTTTCAAAAAATTGCCGAGTCAGGAATTACGGGGATGGGGGAAAAGAGTACAAGATCATTAAGAAACTAAGGACACTTGATAATTGAATATTTGAGGGCATTAAACATAACAGGAAATGAGAAATGGCTGAAGTCATTAGGATGAGAGGAGGATAAAGGGCAGGGAGGAGGAGGATGTGACGCCTCAAAGGTTTGGAAGCAGTAGGAGGGGAGGGGGGCTGGGTTGAGAGCTCAGGAATCCGGGGGCTGGAGGGTCCACGGGGATGGATGCCTAAAATGCACAGGATAGAAGTGGGAGAGCAATAAAGCAGCCTGGAAGGGGAGGATATCTCTTCTGGAGATATCCAGAGGTCACAGGGGCAGAGATATTGAAGTCACAAAGAACAAAGGAGAATGATGGAGTAGGAGGGTGGAGGAGGGGTGAAGGTAGGTGCAGCGGGTAGATTGAGGGGTCACTAATTTTTCCTTCCAGAGAAGGCAATGGCATCCCACTCTGGTACTCTTGCCTGGAAAATCCCGTGGATGGAGGAGCCTGGTGTAGGCTCCATGGGGTCGCTGCGAGTCGGACACGACTGAGCGACTTCACTTTTACTTTTCCCTTTCATGCACTGGAGAAGGAAATGGCAACCCACTCCAGTATTCTTGCCTGGAGAATCCTAGGGACGGCAGAGCCTGGTGGGCTGCCGTCTATGGGGTCGCAAAGAGTCGGACACGACTGAAGCGACTTAGCAGCAGCAGCAATTTTTCCTTCTCCTCACTAATTCCATGACATGTATTCAAATCTTAGCCTAATTATGAAAAGCTTCTAGTTTGAGACCTTGAAGTAATAACCTCACTTATATAAAATACTTGCGATGATCCCTTCAACCGAATACACGGTAAACAATTAGAGGAATGAATGAATTAGCCATGACCCATATTTCTTCTCTCCTTTAGGGACACCCGATGCCAACTGTGACCAGGGAGAGTTCACGTGGAAAAAACCACCGGAATGAAATGGATTCTGCCCAGTACCTGAATGGTCCTGGAAGTAGATTTCCCCTTCCATCGTGGTCTTAAAGGATCACACGTCTGGCTGCGACTTTACAGTTCGCAGAGGCTGATAAAGGCTGTAACGTCCGAGTTAAGTCTCTCTGGGGAATGACAAGCGCCGAGTCACTAGCGCGGTGACCACTGAGCGCCTCCTGGGCCCACAGGCAGGTCACAGCGCTGCTTCGGGGACCTCCCAGCTGTGGCGGAGTCAATATTCATCACACCCTGGGGTTTTGGCACTAGGAGTTTCATAGTGACCAAGAGGATGCAGATGCCGGGGACCGACCTTTCTCTCTCTTCTGTTTCCCTGTCGCTGATTTTAAAAGAAATGTTTGCATACAGTAGGAACTAACTGCATGAGGAATACAGAAAGCAAGGGTATCTTAGAAGTTCAGATAAGTTCAGAGAGTTTTCAATGTTCATGTATACTTTCACTTTTTTTCTAATATGTTAGATAAACTTAAATGTATAAGTGAAAGCCAATCAGTTCTCCTAACTAGATGTATTTTTTATGCTTCCACCAGTAGTACATGGTACTTTTAATTCCTCCCCATTCTCAACAAAACTTAGTACTACCAATTTTTTGCTGGATTTTGTCTCTTTAATTTATGCAGCTAGAAATTCGAGGTGGCATCTCACTCTTATTTCTCTAATACACACCATAAGTAAAGAAAATGTAACATATGCAAACGAATATTATTCATCCTTCAACAAAGGACATCCTTCCACGTGAGATAACAAGAATGAACCTGAAGGACATCATGCTGAGTGGAATAAGGTAACACAGAAAGGAAAATACTGTATTAACTCAATTTGTATGTGGAATCTGCTAAAGCCCAACTCATAAAACAGAGCAGAATATCATTGTCTGGGACTTGCTGAGGGGACAATAGATGGTGGTCAGATGGTACAAAAATTCAGTCATACAGGATGAATGAATTCCAGAAATCTAAGCTCAGCCTGGTGAAACAGTTAACATAGGGCATATTACACTTGAGATTTGCTAAGAATGTACTTGAAGTGTTCTCACCAGAAAAAAATGCAAAGAAGTCAGATGACAGATATGTTAAGTAGCTTGAATGTGGTTTATCATTTCACATCATGCATATTTATTTACTTTTTGAACTTGAACAAATACTGGATCTCTGGGAATGGAAACCAGGGTACTGGATGGGATGGCTCATGAAGTGCAGGATTTAACAAGACTCCAAGTAGAAATGAATAGGACACTGTATAGTCAGTTACATTCAATAAAAAGCTCTCCAAAACACATAGGTCTTTGTTCCCACATATCTGCTTTTAGTTTCAGCCAGCTGTGAGCACCTGCCACTGAGATGTGGGAGGAACAGCCAACGAAGCAGTGTAACCTGTGCGGCGAGGGGAGAGCCCAGGGGACAGACCTGCACACAGCCGGTGGGGAGCGTCTGGGCAGGGCTGGGAGGGAGCTGTTCTGCACTGCTCTCCCGTCTCCGGGGCACTTCCCCCACTGTCTCTCCTTAGCCTGCCCAACAGCTCCTATTCTTTTAACTCAGTCACTTCCCTGACTAGTTTATAAAAGTGCTATAACATAAGCACAATTTTCTGGGACAATTATACTAGGAACTATTTTATTCTTTAAAATTTCAAAGAAATAGAAGTCACTGTCATCATCAATATCATCAAAACCACTCCAGGCACTTGATGACCCTTCAAGGGGTGACACCACTAGTCTCACACAACAGAGAAAGGGAACGGGCCCAAACGTAGCCGAGGTCCTCCACACAGAACTCCTCTGTGCACCAGCCACACAACCCTCTACTCAAACATCTAACTATTTGTAATATCCTTTGTGTCAGGCTCTGTGAAAGAGTTCAGGTGACTTCAGCCACTCACAGAAATCTTCTCACGTGTTTGCCTCTGCTACACAGAACATGTATTTCCTTACAGTGGCCATGTGACATGGCCAGAGAAGGGCAAGTGAAGATAACATTCCCCAAAGGAAGGAGGGACTTCAAATCAAAACCGCTAAGTCCTGTCAGACTCACACATCCTCCTTGCTGCATGGAACATGGTTTGATGCTTGACAGTGGGATGACCATACTGAAATTATGAGAGAATAAAAAAATGTGCACAATGACTGCATGTAGACAATGCCAGAGAGAAGAAGTAAAAAAAAAAAAAAAAAAAGTACTTTATAAGTCTTCATAACCATTTATCAGCCTGAGCATCTACCTATTCCCTGTGCACACAGCATCAAACATACATCTTCTTTTTTATGCAGATGTATTAGTCCATTCTTATTACACCTGAAAACAAACTACTAGCTATAGAAAAATTACATTATATTTCATTCATACCAATGTTAAATGTGAGCATAACCTGCTACCCAATTCCATTGTATCAATTACCACAACTGAAACAAAACCCCTCCTTCCACTCCAGTCAAGATGCATAAAATGACAACCTGGGCTGTGAAAAATGTGAGAACTTCTAGCCTAGAAACAAAACAAACTGTTTGAAAAACAAATGCTCACTGCCTCTGACTGGTGGACTTCTCACACAACTAAGTGACACCTGCTATGGAATCCAGAACTTTTGACAAGACTATCACTCTTTTAAGAGAATGTGAGAAAGGTCCCTGCCACAGGTGGGTCATCTTTCCTGGAAGGTCACTCATGTAAAGGAGGTATTTTTTAAAACTATTGATTTATTTATAGAGGCTGCACTGGGTCTTAGTTGTGGCTGGCAGGATCTAGATCCCTGATGAGGGATTGAACCTGGGCACCCCCTGCCCCCCACCACACTGGATCACAGAGTCTTACCTGCTGAACCACCAGTGAAGTCCCTAAAGGAGATATAATTGATGTTGCAGTTATATATCTAGTATCCTGTTCTCTGTGAAACCACAGCACATGCCTTGCTGACCTGCCTACTATCATGTCCAAAATGCTTTTTCATCTCCAACATCTAGTTCAGCATGTGATATTTTAAAGCTATACTCACAAAGTTTGTTTCAATCAACACCAACTGTCCCTCAAACTGCCACTGATCTAGGTCGGGGGAAATGTAAACATGTCTGTATACTAACAGCATCAAGTCTTCAGTACTTCCCAGAAACCTGTTTACATCACAAGGACAGAATCTGATGTCCCAGATTCTCAGAACCCCAGTGCATTTGCCCAGTCTCCAATATCATCATTTGTACATCAGAATACACCACCACTAGGCACCTAGGACCTTGGAGTGATTAAAAGGAGCTTCCTTGCAGTTTTCTTCCTCCATTTCCAAAGAACTCTCCATATTTACGTTCAATAAGTCTTCAGTTCAGTTGCTCTGTCATGTCCGACTCTTTGCAGCCCCATGGACTGCAGCACACCAGGCCTCCCTGTCCATCACCAACTCCAAGAGTTTACTCAAGCTCATGTCCGTTGAGTCGGTGATGTCATCCAACCATCTCATCCTCTATCGTCCCCTTCTCCTCCCACCTTCAATCTTTCCCAGGATCAGGGTCATTTCCAATGAGTCAGTTCTTCACATCAGGTGGTCAAAGTATTGGAGTTTCAGCTTCAGCATCTGTCCTTCCAATAAATTTACAGGACTGATTTCCTTTAGGATTGACTGGTTTGGTCTCCTTGCTGTCCAAGGGACTCTCAAGAGTCTTCTCCAACACCACAGTTCAAAAGCATCAATTCTTTGGTGCTCAGCTTTACTTTATAGTCCAACTCTCACATCCATACATGACTACTGGGAAAACCATGAAAGGTAGAATGGTTGTCTGAGGATGCCTTACAAATAGCTATGACAAAGCTAGACAGCATATTAAAAAGGAGAGACATTACTTTACTGACAAAGGTCCATACAGTCAAAGCTAAAGTTTTTCCAGTAGTCATCTATGGATATGAGAGTTTTTCCATAAAGAAGGCTGAGCACTGAAGAACTGATGCTTTTGAATGTGGTGTTGGAGAAGACTCTTGAGAATGCTTTGGACTGCAAGGAAATCAAACCAGTCAATCCTAAAGGAAATCAGTCCTGAATATTCATTGGAAGCACTGATGCTGAAGTTAAGCTCCAATACTTTGGCCACCTGATGCAAAGAACTGACTCATTGGAAGAGACCCTGATACTGGGAAAGATTGAAGGTGGGAGGAGAAGGGGACAACAGGGGATGAGACGGTTTGATGGCATCACCGACTCAATGGACATGAGCTTGAGTAAACTCTTGGAGTTGGTGATGGACAGGGCAGCCTGGAGTGCTGCAGTCCATGGGGTCGCAAAGAGTTGGACACGACTGAGCGACTGAACTGACTGACACATCAGAAGCTACCAGGGCCTGCATGGAAGACTGGGGGTGAAGAGAGCAGTGAGAACCCCATATCAACTGCTGATTGGCACTTGCCGTCTACCTCTACAAGGATTAAATCATGAGCTGCTGCAGCTGCTGACCTTCAACACCCCCTGAAGGAGTTCAGGGTGGAGAGCAGAAATGAGGAACTCTGTGCTCTGGGGAAACTGACAGGACAGGTTCTCAGATAGTAGAAATTATCAGGAGCTAATTTTATGAGCCAATTCTCATACCTCCTCATATCTAGAAAAGCACTAAAATCCATGGTGACGATTGTTTCTTGAGACTAGCATAAGTTTCACAAGACCAGCAGAAACTTTCTACAAAAAATAGTGCTTGATTGCATGTATTTCCGCCCCCCCCTTTACCAAAATCATATATATACTATCCTTCCCCCTTTCTTTGTAACAGTTTCTCAAAGCTATCTGAACTGATGTCTCCTGGGCTGCAGTCCTCATATTGCCGCAGATAAAACTTAACAGCTTGTGAATTTTTATTCAGTCAACATCTTTGTGCATAACAACATCAAAGTAAGAAAATGGCTGTGATTCATAGGTTGCAGAGATGACAATGAGGTCACATAAAAGAACTGGAAATAGTTAGGAAATGAAACAAGTAGATTTTTCTCCTAAATTCAGTGTGTCAGGTGTGCAGCCAGAGAACAGGTATCCTCTCATGAAGAATTTATGCATCCAAAAACAGTGGATGTTTACATGTCAAAGAATGAAGTTGGACCCTTACATAACACTACACACAAATTTTAACTCAAAAGGGATAGAAGATTTTATAGATAAACCTATAAATACAAATCTCCTGGAAGAGAAGACAGGAAGGAAATTTTATGACATTTCATGTAACAATGATTTCTTGGATATGAAACCAAAAGCTCAGTCAACAAAAGCAAATGAAGTCAAATAGGATTGTTATCATATGTAAAAAAAAAAAAAAAAACTGTCACCTTAGAGGAAACAATCAGTGAGGTGAAAAGGCTACCTGTGGGATGAGAAGAAATTTTTGCAAAGCATGTATTTGATAAGGAGCTAAGGTCCAGGGTAAATAAAGAGCTCATACAACAAAACAACATTATAAAACAATAGCACAGTGTATGAGCAAAGGAATTCATAGATATTAATCCATGTAAGATATAAAAATGGACCAAAAATGTGAAAGGTACTCAAAATCAGTAATGAATTCAAAAACCACAGTGAAGTATCATTTCACATTCATTCAGATGGCCACTAGAGATAGATAGATCTCAAATGTTGGTAAGGATGGAGAGAAATTGGAATCTTTATGTGGTGTTAAAGGAAATATACAGTGGTGCAACCATTATGGAGGTTTCTCAAAAATTAAAAATAAAATTATGATACCGTTGCAGTGAAAAGGAAGAAAGAGGAATGAGTTTTTCTTTCCCTTTCCTGAGAACAAAGAAGATACAGAGAAGAGTGAGCAGGCCTGATCATTCCTAGATTTTACTTCAACTGTTCCTAATCTGAAGTCTGTAATTAAGATTGCTTTTCTCAAAACTAACCAGACACCATGTAATTTAAATCCTGTACCTATTGCCCCCTAACTCTGCATAAGCTACATTCTGCACCTATTATCCTTTAACTCTATGTTAATTACATCTTGCCTTTACTGCAGATCACCCCTTGTAGTTTTCTTTCTTTTTCCATTTCAGAAAGAAGTTCAGCTCAGTTACATCACTCCATTGTGTCTGACTCTTTGTGACCCCATGGACTGCAGCACGCCGGGCTGCCCTGTCCATCACCAACTTCCGGAGTTTACTCAAACTCATGTCCATTGAGTCAGTGATGCCATCCAACTATCTCATCCTCTGTCATCCCCTTCTCCTCCCACCTTCATCTTTCCCAGCATCAGGGTCTTTTCAAATGAGTCAGTTCTTCCTATCAGGTGCCCAAAGTATTGGAGTTTCAGCTTCAGCATCAGTCCTTCCAATGAATATTCAGGACTGATTTCCTTTAAGATGTACTGGTTGGATCCCCTATTTCAGAAAGAAGGCCGCACTACAATAAACCAGTAGAGACAGACTCAAATGCCTGTATACTTGACTCCAGCTATGACTTTTGAAACAAAGCAAGAAGAAGAAGATGCAAGACCTTCATTAATTTGAGTCTTACCCTAAGACTATGAGATCAGGCCACATAAAGTCTCTCCTGTTCACCTAGGCTCTGGGCACAGTTCTTGAGGTACTATCCTGCTCCATTTCCCCCTTCATTGGTTAACAATTAAAGCCATCTTCTATTTCCTCCAAATTCTCTCTCTAATTTATTAAATTCAGCTTCATTGGGCAGAGAAAGCCAAGATTTTGGTGATAACACATGATCCTACCATCCCATATCTGGGTATGTATATAAAAGACTTCAAAGCAGAATCTGCAGGAGATATTTTTACACCCAGGTGCATGGTAGCTTTATTCATAACATCACCAACAGACAGAAGCAGCCCAATGTTTATGAATACATGAAAGCATAAAGAACACTATGAAAGGCAAAAAAACATGACATGGGAAGATGAGTCCCCAGGTCAGTATGTGTCCAATATGCTACTGGGGAAGAGCAAAGAAATAGCTCCAGAAAGAATAAAGAGGCTGGGCCAAAGTAGAAACAACACTCAGTTCTGGATGTGCCTGAAAGTGAAAGTAAAGTCCGATGCTATAAAGAACAGTATTGCATAGGAACCTGGAACATTAGGTCCATGAGTCAAGGTAAATTGAACGTGGTCAAGCAGGAGATAGCAAGAGTGAATACCGCCATTTTAGGAAACAGTGAACTAAAATGGACAGGAATGGGCAAATTTAGTAGTAGATGACCATTATATCTAATACTGTGGGCAAGAATCCCTTAGAAGAAATGGGGTACCCTCATAGTTAACAAGAGTCAAAAATGCAGTATTCAGGTGCAATCTCAAAAATGACAGAATGATCTCTATTTGTTTCCAATGCAAACCATTCAATATCACAGTAATTCAAGTCTATGCCCCAACCACTGTTTGACTCGGAAGAAGCTGAAGCTGAATGGTTGCCTATGAAGGCGTACAAGACCTTCTAAAACTAACACCCCAAAAAGATGTCCTTTTCATCATAGGGGAACAGAATGCAAAAGTAGGAAGTCAATGGACACCTGGAATAATAGGCATATTTGGCCTTGGAGTACAAAATAAAGCAGAGCAAAGGCTAGCAATTTTGCTAAGAGAATGCACTGGTCATAGCAAACACCCTCTTCCAACAACACAAGAGGTGACTCTACACTTGGATCACCAAATGGTCAATGCTGAAATTAAATTGATTGCATTCTTTGCAGCCAAAGATGGAGAAACTCTAGAAAGTCAGCAAAAACAAGACCTGGAGCTAACTGTGGCTCAGATAATCAGCTCCTGATTGGAAAATTCAGGCTTAAATTGAAGAAAGTAGGGAAAGGCACTAGACCATTCAGACATGACCTAAATCAAATCCCATATGATTATATATTGGAGGTGAAAACAGATTCAAGGGATTAGATCTGGTAGACATAGTACCTGAAGAACTATGGACAAAGGATAGTAACACTGTACAGGAGGAAATAACCAAAATGATCCCCAAGAAAAAGAAATGCAACAAGGCAAAATGGTTGTCTGAGGACGCCTTACAAACAGCTAAGAAAAGAAGAGAAGCAAAAGGCAAAGGAGAAAGGGAAAGAGCCATCTAACTGAATGCAGAATTCCAGAGAATAGCAAGGAGAGATGAAAAAGCCTTCTTAAGTGATGGATGCAAGGAAATAGAAAACAATAGAATGGGAAAGACTAGAGATCTCCTCAAGAAAATTGGAGAGATACCAAGGGAAATGTTCATGCGAAGTTTGGCACGACTAAAGGAAAGAAACAGCAAGGACCTAATAGAAGCAGAAGAGATTAAGAAGAGGTGGCAAGAATACACAGAAGAACTATAGAAAAAAGGTCTTAATGATCCAGATAGCCACAACGGTCTGGTCACTTACCTAGAGCCAGAAATCCAGGTGTATAAAGTCAAGTAGGCTTTAGGAAGCTTTACTATGAACAAAGCTGGTGGAGGTATTGGACCTCCAGATGAACAATTTTAAATTCTAAAAGTGCTGCTGTTAAAGTGCTACACTCAATATGACAGCAAATTTGGAAAACTCAGCCATGGCCACAGGACTGGAAAAGGTGAGTTTTCATTCCAATCCTAAAGAAGAGCAATGCCAAAGAACGTTCAAATTAGTGCACAATTGTGCTCATTTCACATGCTAGCAAGGCAGTGCTCAAAATCCTTCAAACTAGGCTTCAACAGTACATTAACTGATAACTTACAGATGTTCAAGCTGGATTTAGGAAAGGCAGAGGAACCAGAGATCAAATGGTCAACATCTGTTGGATCATAGAAAAAAACAAGGGAATTCCAGGAAACATCTACTTCTGTTTCATTGACTTGCTAAAACCTTTGACTGTGTGGATCACAACCAAGTGTGGAAAATTCTTAAAGAGATGGGAATACCTGACCACCTTACCTGCCTCCTGAGAAACCTGTTTGCTGATCAAGAAGCAACAGTTAGAACTGGACAGGGATCAACAGACTGGTTCAAAATTGGGAAGGAGTACGTCATAGCTGTAACCCTGCTTATTTAACTTCCATGCAGAGCACATCATGCAAAATGCAGGGCTGAATGACTCATAATCTGGAATCAAGATTTCTGGGAGAAATATGAACAACCTCAGATATGCAGATGATACCACTCTAATAGCAGAAAGCGACCAGGAACTAAAGGGCCTCTCGATGAAGGTGAAAGAGGAGAGTGAAAAAGCTGGCCCTAAAATCCAGCATCCAAAAAACCAAGATCATGACATCCGGTCCCATCACTTCATGGCAAATAGATGGGAAAAAAGTGGAAACAGTGACAGATTTTATTTTCTTGGGCTCCAAAATCCCTGCAGATGGTGACTGCAGCCATGAAATTAAAAGATGCTTGCTCCTTGGAAGAAAAGCTATGACAAACTTAGACAGTGTATTAAAAAGCAGGGATATCACATGTCGACAAAGACCCTGATGCTGGGAAAGTTTGAAGGCAGGAGAAGAGGGGACGACAGAGGATGAGATGGATGGATGGCATCACCGACTCACTGGACATGAGTTTGAGCAAACTCAGGGAGACAGTGAAGGACAGGGAAGCCTGCTGGGCTGCAGCCCATGGGCTGGCAAAGAGTTGGTCATGACTTAGCAATTGGACAAAAACAAAGCATAAGGAAAATGTAGTATATACATATGAGGGATTGAAAATGCTGAATCTTGTCACATGGCACATAGTAAATAAACCTTGAAAGCATTATGTTGCGGAATACAAGCGTGTTTAGTCGCTTCAGTCGTGTGTGACTCTGTGCGACTCCATGGACATTAACCTGCCAGGCTCCTCCATCCATGGGATTCTCCAGGCAAGAACACTGGAGTGGGTTGCCGTGCCCTCCTGCAGGGCATCTTCCCAGCCCAGGGATCGAACCCGTGTCTCTTTTGTCTCCTGCATTGGCAGGCACGTTCTTTACCACTAGTGCCACCTGGGAAGCCCCAGTGGAATACAAGAATCACCAAGTAAAAGACATTATATTGTAACTGAGCAGGAGCTTATGGGGTCTTCCCCCGTATTCTCTCCTTTAGCTCCTCTCTGAAGTACCTAGATAACAGTATCTGATGCACATTTCCTGAGTTGTTTTCCAGATGTGAAAACCCCTCACCAAGTGGGAGATGTTAACTACTTGATGACCTTGAGCACACAGCCCCCAGGCCTCCTGGAGCCTTAGGACTGATAATGTTAACCCCTAAATGTCATCACTGAGATCAACACCTAACGTTGTTCTCATCCTGTCCTACTGATGAAAACTTTGCTTTCAAGATGCCTTGGCCCAGGGCCAAGGGAGCAAACTATGCAGAAAAGATTGAAGATAGTAGGTCTCAGACTGCGATCCTTGGCTGCCATCTGCAAACCTGGAATTTGGGAGGATTCCCACCACTCTAACTGATAAGAGTGCTTAAATTGTGTGTACAAACATAGTTTATGCTGAACACTTGCCTTCCTTCCAGGAGTCTGGAATTTTGGTCTGTTCGAGGCACAGGGGCTACTTTATGAGCAGCCCCCAATAAAAACTCCGGGCACAAAGTCACTAACAAGCTTCCTGACAGGTGATCTTTCACATGTGTTGTCACAACTAAGGACTGGAGGAGTTGGGCACTTCCTGCGTGACTCCCCTGGAAGAGGTCCTTGCAGCTGGTGCCTGATTTCCCAGGGACCTCACCCCGTGTGCTTTCCCCTTGGCTGACTTCTCTTTGCATCCTTTCATCACAGTAAATCACAGCCATGAGAACAAGCATATGCCCTCTGGTGTCCCTGTAGCCACCCAAGGCTGCCACTACCAGTGCCAGCAGACCCTCCTGGAGACTCATCTCACAGTTTCACTCATGGGAGCTGGAGCCTCAACAGAACACATACTAGTTGGTAAGGATTTGGGGCAGCACCCATTCTATAGAGATCTGGGACCACATCAAACTGAGAAAGTAAAATAAACTGTTGTCCTTGGACTTCCCTAGTGGTCCAGTGGCTTAGACCCTGTGTTCCCAATGCAGGAGGCCTGGGTTCGATCCCTGGTCAGGGAACTAGATCCCACGTGCCTCAATTTAAAAAAAGATCCATATGCCACAACTAAGACTGGGTGCAGCCCAATAAATAAATGATATTTTTTAAAATAAATAAACAGTTGTCTTTGACTCATAACAAGTTTTGGGCACAAATGCCAATCCTCTTTGAAGAGGTTCACTCTCAGCCAAGGTTTTATAGGATTCCCATGTGTGTTAATTGCTCAGCAGTGTCTGACTCTTTGTGATCCCATGGGCTTTAACAAACCAGGCTCCTCTGTCCATGGAATTCTCCAGGCAAGAATACTGGATCGGGTAGCCATTCCCTTCTCCAGGGGTTCTTCCCAACCCAGGGATTCAACCCACGTCTCCTGCATTGCAGGCAGATTCTTTACCAACTGAGCCACCAGGCCAAATATTTAAAACATAAGAAAACGCTGCACCATTTCAGCAGAAACTATAAATATTCTCCATGAAATCAGATAATACAATACACAGACTGTAAAATAATATACTGAGTATAAAATATAATATAGACTGTCAACTGAAAAAATGCACAACCTGAAAGTTGAGAATTATGTTTTATTCAGGGCATTATTGAGGACTACAGCCCAGGAACCAGCCTCTCAGGCAGCTCTGAGGAGCTGCTCCTAAGAGGTAAGGGAGGAGCCAGGACGTATAGGACTTTTTGCTGGAAAACAATGACAAACAAGAACTACCAGCACCATGTGATGGGACAACAAAAGATGATTGCTAATCATAAAAACAAGCCTCTCGAGTTAATAATTCAGTGCTTTTCTATGTATAGGACTATGGAAGAGTCTGGCCTTACTGAAGTTATTCCGTTGATACGCACCTGAACTATCTAAGGTCAACCACTTGTTTTTCTTCAACCTGAATTCCTCTCAGGGTGCACCACGAGAGGGAAGGCCGCAGAGGCTGTCAGTTTGATGGCCACAACATCCTTGGTTTACTGCGATGTCAGGCTACATTCTTTGTCCCCAAGACCATGAAATAGCAAAATCAGAAAAGACTAGTAACATAAGGGAAGAAATCGAACAGATGGCAAAGGAATAAAAAATTGTTAAGATAGATAGTTTTTAAATAATTGCAGAAATAAAATATGGTTCTTGAAATTCAAGAAACTCAATGAACAGATTAAGTAGAATATAAACATAATTGAAAGAGAATTAGTGAAGATTGGAAGCAAGTAACAATAATGTAGTCTAGAGAAATAGGAAGTTAAATGTGAAAGAGCAGTTGAGAGATGTGGAGGCCGGGATGAGAAAGTCCAAAATACACAGGATAAGAGTTCAGTAAATGGAACTCCCTGATGGTCCAGTAGTTAAGACTGCACCTTGAAATGCAGGGGACTGAGGTTTGGCCCCTGTCGGGGAACTGAGATCCCACATGCTGTGGAGCAACTAAGCCCGTGCATTCCAGAACTCCTGTGTTACTAGACAGCCTACATGCCACAACTAATGAAGCCTGTGTGTTCTGGAGCCCGTGCACTGCAGCTACTGAGCTCAAGCAGCACAGCTAGAGAGTCTACGCACTACAGTGAAAGATCCCGTGTGATCACACAACGAAGATCCCACATGCCACAGCTTAAACCTGACGCAGTCAAATAAACAAATAAGAGTTCTGTAAGGAGTAGATCAAGGATGGGGGAGCAACTGCAAAGTGATAATGACTGAGAATTTCCTGACTAGAAGACAGACACTGAACCTTCTTATTTAGGAACCATAAAGAATACCAAACAGGACAGAAAGTGAGAAATGCCCACTGCAAAAGTAAAATATCTGTCCCCTTCCTGACCTCCAGATCCTGTCTCCATAGGCAATTGCTATGAAGTGTCCGAGTATCTTTCCAGTTTTCTCTGCCATAAAAAAATACTTATTTACTCAAGTGTGAGCTTTCTCAACATACCTTTCTGTATCTTGCTTTGTCTTTTCTTTTTTCTCTAAAATCTGTCTTGGAATTTATTTCCTAACCACTTTTGTAGAACTCATTCTTTTTGGTAGCTACTATTGCCTCTGGGTGGACATTTAGACGGTTTCAACTTTCATGTACGCTATAACTTCCTTGGAATGTGTCTTTGCACTTATGTGTGACAATATTTCTAACAAATCTTCCAAAGTGGAATAGCTGTGTCCCGGGACATGTGCATTTTTAATCTCAGTAAATGTTGCCAAAGAGCCTTCCAGAGACTGCATCAGTGACACTCCCATAAAAAGATGGGAATATGCCTTTAAAAACCCTAATGTTTCCTACTAACCTTTTAATCTTGGCCAATTTGAAGGGTGGGGAAAAGAAATCTCATTGCTGTTTCAATTTATTAATAGTTTCATGACTACCCTCATTACTAGTCAGGTTAAGTACCTTTTCATATGATACTTTGAAGTATCTAGTATTCTTTTTTGAAATGTTTGTCATTTAACTTTTGAAATGTTGGCCATTTTAAAAATAGATCTATAAGAGCTCTTTTTATACTACAGAATAGCTTTTGCTCATTGCAAGTACTGACAGTACTTTTCACAATTGCATTACCTTCTGACTCTGACTCTGTAAGCTATACCACATGTACGTTTCAACTTCTATGTTGTTGTTGTCCAGTTGCTCAGTCATGTCCTACTCATTGTGACCCCATGGACTATAGCACGCCAGGCTTCCCTGTCCCTCACCATCTCCTGGAGCTTGCTCAACTCATGTCCATTGAGTCGGTGATGCCATTCCCTTCTCCTCCTGCCTTCAATCTTCTTTATAGTCAGGTTTATCTTTTCCTTTCTTTTTCTACATTTGCTATTTCCTGTGAAACATCCTCACTCCAAGATAATTTTTCACATTACCTTCATTTTCTAATTCTTTTACTGCTTCATTTTTGACATTTCTGGAATTTATTGTGGTATAAGGAACAAAGTCGCAGTTGAGCTTTATTTTTTCTCTAAATACTAGCCAATTGTGCTAACATCATGAACTATACACTCTCTCTTTTGTGAGATGCAACTAAACAACAAGAAACCTTTATCCCTGACCAACCACCATCTATCTTCTAGGTCCCTGGAATGTCCTGACCTCCAGAGCTCTTAGAAGAACAAATTAAATGTTCTTCATGAAAACACTGTGTAAGTATCAGAACCCACAGCCTCTGCATGGAGAACTGTAATCACTACATGTGAAAGACCAGAAGAAAGGATGTCTCAAGAAGCATCAGACCCTCCCACCAACACCCCAACACTGAGCCACAGGCTACTGTCTTTTGTCATTTTGACTTTGAGTGTAAAGTCAAAGTGTACCCAGTGAGAGAGGCAATGTGAGGTAGCTTTAAGTGGACCCAGGTCTGCCGCTCATAGCTGAAACTTCAGGCAAGTCCTCCATCCTCCTTGAAAAGCAAGTTCCCCCTTGATAGTGACCACATGCCCAGGGAATACTACCTTTCTTTCAAGGAGTCCTCAGCAATCTACAAAGCACTTTCACAGATTTGATGTTTTACACCTAAACCAAGTCGAGTGCACCCAAAGGATAGTGGATACTCTGGGCTGTAAAAGCTTTGAAAAGTTGCCTGGTCTCCAAATGTCCTAGTGGTGGAGTTCCTACCTCCAGCCTCCTTTCTTTAAGTTGCCTCACCTACAGAATACAGCATCCTCAGCACAACAGTTTTTCAGAGACAGGCATTTGTTGGGACAGGAGGAGGAGGTGATGGGTAAGGAAGAAGAAATAATGACAAAGAAGCCCTTGGGTGTTGGTTCTGAGACATTCAACTCCAATTTACAAACCAGCAACACCACTATTGACTGAACGAGGCTCTAGTTGCCGGAGCAACCGGATTGGGGCATGAGGAAAACCTGCCACCTTGTGGCCATTTCCTGTAACAACAACTTTAAAACCCGTTGGAGTCCAGTCCCCGCAGCCGGACCAGGCTTGGATCCCAAGGCTGAAGTAGGGTGGGATTTAGGGAGGAGTAGAGGTGGTTCTAGCATTTAAGCCCTCTTTTGCGCCTATATTTCTTGCTCCCCTCTGGGTGGGAACACATTTTCCTATGCAGATGGGCCAGCCAGGAGCCAACCCAATTTTAGTGGACCCATGTCACGGTGGTACCCGTGGACACAAGAACTTGGAAAACCCAGCTGCTTTACAGGTCTGCAGGTGATGCCCATCCTTTACTCCAACTTCTTGTGTCAAAGGCCTACCCTAGGAAGGAAGACACTAAAAAATCAAGATATCAGAGAATTGGGCAATTCTATGCCTGGATAGGCAGAGCAAATCTTAATCCCAAAAAAGGCAGGCACTGCAACCTTAACTACGGCACTCACTGTTCAAGCACACAAGTCAAGGAAGCGGGGAACAGATCCAGGGAGAGACAAAACTATGGGAAAAACTTGTCCGGAGAAACAATGCAATCTTACTGGGCTACAAGGAAGAATAAACTAATATCCACCTCAGCAACAGGGACTGACCCATATATGAAACTACAAAATAAAATAAATGAGACAAAGACAGATATCCTGTGTTACTCCTTAGTGGTTGAATGGAAAACTCAGCTAAATGAACTAGACTACAAAAGAGAAATTGATTTATTTACGTTAACTTATAGCTCAACAAAGAGAAAATGTGGGGGAAAACATAGAAATTTGAAGGTGTGAATAATCTACACACACTAATGCACATAAAAAAGACAACATCAACTAAATGTAATTGAGAGTAAAAAGAAGGCTAGTCATAATGCTTTCATAATTGCATAAGAGCGAAAGCTCCAAAAACATGGCATGTATAGAAGTATCGATGAATTGCCTGTCTGCACACATACTACAAACAACACACTGTACATCAATGATATTTCTACAACTTTTAAAATGGAACAGAGAAGAAACAAGAAAAAAAAAAAAAAGAACTGCACTCTCTTCTCCTCTCTAAAGGCCTTTAGCCTGGTTGGTGTCATGCCCCAGTGGCCTCAGCAGGCTGGGATCCTAAGGCTAAAATATAGTGGGATTCAGGGAGGAAGGGAGGATGTGCCAGCATTTGAGTCCCTTTCAGACCTGTATTCCTTGCTCCTCTCTGCACGGGGACACAAATTTCCCAATGCAGACAGACCAGCCAGGACCCAACCCAATCTTAGTGCACCCAAATAATGATGGAGGCCCTGGGCAGAAGGAGTTTGGAAAACCCAGCTGCTCTCCTCCTCTCCAGGTGATAGAGATCCTTAACGCAGCTTCCTTGTTTCAAGGGCCTCCCCTAGGTAGGACAACATCCTCCAGGGGGTCTTGATGCAGGCCTTCAGACTTGCTCCCACGGTGAGGGCTGAGAGGGAAGCCCTAGGAAAACAGAAGCCCTCACGTGTTTTTCTGGCCCAGGACACTCCCAATGACAACCCTGGAAGCCCAGATAAACTTCAGTTCAGTCGCTCAGTCGTGTCCAACTCTTTGCGACCCCATGGACTGCAGCGTGCCAGGCCTCCCTGTCCATCACCAACTCCCAGAGTTTACCCAAACTCGTGTCCACTGAGTCGGTGATGCCATCCAACCATCTCATCCTCTGTCACTACACTAGGGCTCGGCTTTCCCCAGCAACCAGAGTTGGGCATGAAAAAGTGCTGCCACCTTGTGGATATTTTTCTAACTGCTAGTGTCAATCTCCTGCTGCTGGGGTCTGAATAGTCACAAGCCTGCTTGGAAAAGTCACTGGCTCTCAAGAGATATTCAAGGGGGGGCAATCATGGGAAAAATTATGCAAATCAGGACAGCCTTCCTGAAGTCAATCACAACAGATAAATATAATTCACAGTATTTAAAAGTAACAGAAGTTTAAGGAAACAGAAGTTTAAGAAAGACTTGAATAAAATTATCTCCGATAAAGGCTAAGGAGACATGATTGAATATTGCAGCAGGATATCATTTCCTTCCAGTCAGAGTAATCATCATTTTAATGTTTACAAACAACAAATGCTCGAAAAATTCTTGGGGAACAGTACTCCTACACTCTCATAAAATCCAGTGTATAGAGCCGAAACAGGAACACTATGGGTGTTCCTTAGGAGACTAGAAATACAGCTGTCAGTTGATCAGGTATTTCTAAGCTTGGAATATATCTGGAGAAG
Organism: Giraffa tippelskirchi; assembly: GCF_054371585.1. Taxonomy (NCBI): domain Eukaryota; kingdom Metazoa; phylum Chordata; class Mammalia; order Artiodactyla; family Giraffidae; genus Giraffa; species Giraffa tippelskirchi. Next base: position 73,744,700 of record NC_137275.1, on the reverse strand, counting down.
CCTTAATTCCAAAAGATGCAGGTATGCCAGCATTCATCAAAGCACTCACTATCTGCATTAGCCAAGACATCGAAGTGAGCAAAATGTCCTTGGGAAGATGAAAGGAATAGGAGGAAGCGGTACAGGGAGAAATGAAACTTGTTCAGCCCTAAAGAGAAATGAAATATTGTCCTTCTCAGCAACATCAATTTTCCCAGAGATGATCATACTAAATAAAATAAATTAGAGAAAGACAAGCATCAGGTGATATAATTTAGAGGTACAATCGAAACACTCATAGCAATGAGCTACTTTAGAAAAGAAAGAGACTCAAACTTAAAACAGAAACTTATGCTTACCAAAGGGAAATAGTATGAGGAAAAAAATTTGCAGGTGGGAGGAAACTTATACTGACTAAAATATACATAAAATGAATCATCAACAAAATCCCAATCTATAGCAATGAATTCTTCTCAACATGCTTTAATAACCTGTGTGGGTCAGAAGCTCTGAAAAATTCCATGTGTAGATGTATCAATGAATCCCTTTACTGTAGACCTAAAACAAACAAAGCATAAATCAAGGATACTGCTATAAAAAATTAAAAGTAACAGAAAAGACAACTGCACTCTCTACTCCTCCCTAACCTTGCTTTCTCTCACTGGTGTCACATCCCTGCAGCCTGAGCAGGTTTGGATCCCAAGGCTGCAATGTCCTGGGCTTCAGGGAGGAGAGAAGGACGTCCAGCACATGAGACCCCTTTCAGGCCTGTAATGCTTTTTCCCTTCTGTGTGGGAACACAATTTCAGATGCAACTGGGGCTTCCAAGAGACAAACCAAGCTCATGCATCCAAAGCCTGGTGGAGCCCCTGGGCTCTAAGAGCTTTGAAAAGCTAGCTGTTCTCCAGGTCTCCCAGAGATGTAGATCCCTACCACAGATTCCTTCTTTTAAAAGCCTCTTCGATTTAGGACAGTGGGCTTCCCAGGTGGCTCAGTGGGAAAGAATCCACCTGCCAAACAAGATGCAGTTTCTATCCTTGGGTTGGGAAGATCCCCTGGAGAAGGGAATGGCTACCCACTCTAGTTTTTGCCTGGGAAATCTCATGCGTAGAGGACCCTGGTGGGCTACAGTCCATGCAGTTGCAATGAGCCTGACACAACCTAGCAGCTAAACCACTACCACCATTTAAGACAGCAATCTCAAGCCAGCAATTATCCAGGTGTCCAGATTTGTCCCAGAGGTAAAGGGTAAGGGGGAAGAAATAAAAAAACAAAGCTCTTGAGCCTTTTTCTGGCAAAAGGCTTTCCAAATGAAAACCCAGGAAGCACAGTTTCACTAAGTCTCTGGTTGTCCCATTAACCAAAGTTGGGCATGAAAAAGTGCTGCCTCCTTGTCGATGTTTCCCGTAACAGCAAGTCTAAAACCATTGCTTCTGAGCCCTGAATAGTCAGAAGTCATACATGACTGTAAATGACATTGTCCCTCATGAAATATTCTGGGTGAGGTATGGAAAAAAAATTCATCAGGACAACATTCCAGAGGTTAATTTCAAAGGGTAAGTTTAAGTAAGAGGGTTGAGATTTTAAAAACCACCTCAAAAGATGCTAAACACCACTAATTATTAGAGATAGGCAAAGCAAAAGTACAAGCAGGTTTCACCTCTCATCAGTTAGAATAACCATGACTAAAAAGCATACAAACCGTAAATGCTTGAGAAGCAAAGATAAAAGAGAACCCTCCTTTTCTGTTGCTGTGAAAGTAAATTGGTAACGACCACCTTGGTTTACTATGGTGAGCCGTATGGAGATTTGTAAAGAAACCAAGACTAGATCTACCAACTTATCTGGCAGTCCCACCTTTGGGCATACAGCTGGTGAAAGCCAGAATTTGAAAACACACACACACACTCAACGTTCAGTGAAGTTCTATTTACAATATCTGAACCATGGAGACAGCAAAAATATCCATTAACAGATGAAGGGATGAAGAAGTTGTATATACAGACAGTGGAATATTACTCAGCCATAAAAATATGAAATAATGCCTTTTGCAGGAACATGGATGGAACTAGAGATGATTATACTTAGTGGAGAAAGATAAAGACACATATATGATATCGCTTACAGGTGGAATCTAAACATTGATACCCCTGAACTCATGTATAAGGGATAAACAGACTCAAACACTAAGAAACTAACCGATGGTTATTGAGGGGAAAAGCAAGGGGGGAAAAAGAGGTGGGTATTTATAGATGTGTATTTATAGATGTACACTAGCACATATAAAATACATAATCAACAAAGACCTACTATTTAGCACAGGAAACTCTACTCAGCACTCTGTAATAACCTATATGAGAACAAAATCTGAAATAGAATATGTATATGTTCCTGAAACAGCTTGCTGTATACCTACAACAAAATTAACTGTAAATCATATTTACTACAATAGGCGAGATGTATGGAGAGAGTAACATAGAAATTTATAATACCATCTGTAAAATAGGTAGGCAAGGGGAATTTGCTGTATGACTCAGGGAACTCAAACAGGGCGCTATGACAAGCTGAAAGGTAGGATGGGGAGAGAGATGGGAGGGAGGCCCAGGAGGGAGGGTCATGAGTGTACCTATGGGTGATTCTTGTTGATGTGTGACAGGAAACCACAAAATTCTGTAAAGCAATTATCTTTCAATTAAAATTTAAAAAAAATTATTACAATAAAAACTAAAAATTAAACTGAAAAGAAACAAAATGTTATGAGACACATGTTGTCCTCTAATTTAAACCCAAGAATGCGATTTCCACTATAGCTGTGTTTTTCCAGTAACCACAGGTAGGGATGAAGAAATCCTGCTGCCCTGTAAATCCTGCTGTTTATGAAGCAGCAGATTTAAAGTCAGTTCTTTCGGGCACTTCATATTCACAAGGCCCACAAGGCTGTAAATGACACCTACCCTCAGGTAATATCCTGAGGTTGGTAATTTGAAAAAAAGTTCAAAAGATTTTCAAAAAGCCAACTTCAAGAGGTAAATTTTATTTATAGTGCATAAAATAAAAAAAACACCCAAAAAGATGCTCAATATCACTAATTATTAGAGACATGCAAATCAAAACTAAAACAAGATATCACCTCACACTGGATAGAATAGTACAGTTAAAATGTCTGTAAACAGTAAATGCTGGAGAAGGTGAAGAAAAAAGGGAATCTTGCTATGCTCTTGGTGGGAATATAAACTGGTATCAGCCACTATGGTAAGCCGTGGTGAACAATATGCTGCTGCTGCTGCTAAGTCGCTTCAGTCATGTCCACCTCTGTGCGACCCCATAGACGGCAGCCCACCAGGCTCCCCCGTCCCTGGGATTCTCCAGGCAAGAACACTGGAGTGGGTTGCCATTTCCTTCTCCAATACATGAAAGTGAAAAGTGAAAGTAAAGGCGCTCAGTTGTGTCTGACTCTTCGCGACCCCATGGACTGCAGCCTACCAGGCTCCTCTGTCCATGTGATTTTCCAGGCAAGAGTACTGGAGTGGGGTGCCATTGCCTTCTCTGGATGAATAATATGGAAATCTTTAAAAAAAAAAAAAAAACTAACTAAAACTAGAGCCACCATATGATCTGGCAGTCCCACTTCTGGGCCTGTATCCAGTGAAATCTAGAATTGGAAAAGACATGTGCAGTTCTATTTACAATAGCCAAAACATGGAAACAACAAAATGTCCATTGACAGATGAATGGTTAAAGAAGCTGTACGTATAAAAAATGGAATATTACTCAGCCATAAAAATATGAAAGAATGCCTTTTGCAGCACCATGGATGGAACTATAAGTTAGTCATGCTTAACGAAGATAAAGACCCATATCATATGATACCACTTATAGTTAGAATCTATAAATTGATACCCCTGAACTAATGTACAAAGAGAAACATACAAATTTAGAAGACAAACCACTGGTTACCAAAGGGGAAAGGTGAAGGGGAATGATAAAACAAGAGGTGGGGATTAACACATGCACACTAACACATTTAAAATAGATAATCAACAAGGGCCTTCTATATAGCACGTGGAACTCTACCCAACACTCTGTGATAATCTATATGGAAACAGAATCTGAAAAAGAACACACACATATATATAAGCACAACTGTACAAGCTCCTGTACACCTACAACAAGCATTGTAAATCAACTTCACACCAATAAATACTAAAAATTAACTCAAATAAAAAAAAAAAACAAGCAGTAATGAGACACAAGCTTTTGCTTATTTGTTCTGGCACATCCCACTCTATAACCCAGGACATGACTTCCACTCTGGCTCTTTTGGCCCAAGCATCCAGAGGTGGGCAGGAAGAAATCCTGCTGCCTTCTCCCAGTTTCTGTAACAGCAAGTTTAACGCTGGTGCTTTGGGGCATTTACTAGGCATTTACAAGGACTTCAGAGCTGTAAATAATACCCGCCACCCAGAAATATCCTGCAATAGGTAATAGCAAGAGAAATCCAAACAGGGGAGACTTTCAATAAGCCAATTACAAGAGACAAATTTTACTCACTCTGTTAAAACACACACACACACACAAAATGTTGATCAGTATCACTAATTATTAGAGACATTCAAATCAAGACTACAATAAAGTATCACCTTGCCACAGTCAGAATGGTCATCATTAAAAAACCTATAAACAATTAATGTTGGAGAGGGCATGGAGAAAAGAGAACCTTCCTTTCTTGTTGTTGGGAATGTAAACTGATAACAGCCACTATGGAGAACAGTATGGAAGTTCTTTAAGAAGCTAAAATTTAGAGCTATTGAATGATTTAACAGTCCCACTCCTGGTCGTGTGTCTGGAGAAAATCATATTAAAAAAAAAAAAAACCCAACTTTCACTACAGTTCTATTTACAATAGCCAAGACATGGAAGCAATCACAATGTTCATCAAGAGATGAACAGATAAAGAAATGGTATATATAGAGAATGAAATTTCACTCAGCTATAAAAAAGAATGAAATAATGCCATTTGCAGCAACATGGGTGAACCTAGAGATGATCAGGCTTAGAGAAGGCAGTCAGATAAAGAATGACCAATAGCATATAGTATCACTTATAGGTGGAATCTAAAGATTGATACCCCTGAACTAATGTACAGAGTGAAACCTTCTCACATACTTAGAAAACAAACTTACCACAGCAGAAAGGTGGGTGGAAGGGATGAATTAAGAAGTTGGGATTAACAGGTACACACTAGTACTTAAAAAATAGTCCACAAGGACCTATGATACAGCATAGGGAACTCTACCCAACACTCTGTAATAGCCTATATGAGGACAGAATCTAAGAAGGGCTTCCCTGGTGGCTCAGATGGTAAAGAATCTGCCTGCAATGTGGGAGACCTGGGTTCAATCCCTGGGTCAGGAAGATCCCCTGGAGAAGTGAATGACAACCCATTGTAGTATTCTTGCTTTGGGAATTACATGAACAAAGGAGCCTGGCAGGTTACAGGGGACTTGTCTCTAATGCATGCATGTCTCTAATAATTAGCAATGTTTTGCATCTTTTCAAGTACCCTTTTTTAAGCCATGTCAGTAAAATTTACTTCTTGAAATTGGCATTTTGAAAGTCTGCCCTGTTTTGAATTCTTCAATAATCTACCCCAGAGCATTTCTTGAGGGCAAATGTCATTTACAGCCTTGCAGGCTTGTGACTATTATGTGCTTATAAGAAACATGCAAGGGGCTTCCCCAATGGCTCAGATGGTAAAGAGTCTGCCTGTAACACAGAAAATCCAGTTTCAATCCTTGGGTTGGGAAGATCCCCTGGAGAAGGGAATGGCTACTCGATCCAGTATTCTTGCCTGGAGAATTCCATGGACAGAGGAGCCCGGAGGGCTACAGTCCATGGGGTTGCAAAGAGTCGGATGTGACTGAGCAACTAATGTACATACAGAGACCAGCGAATCAAAACTACATGAGGTATCGGCTTGCACCTGTCAGAATGGTCGTTATTAAAAAGTCTACCAACAATAAATGCTGGAGAGAATGAGGAGAAAAGGGAGGCCTGCTATGCCATTGGTGGGATGTAAACTGTTAACGGCTACTATAGAAAACAGTATGGAAGTGTCCATCAACAGATCAATGTATAAAGAAGATGTGATGTGTAGACTATTACTCAGTCATTGCAAATTCTGCCACTTGCAACAAGATGACTGGGCCTAGAGTGTATTATACCTGCTGAAATAAGCTAGTGAAAGCTCTATGTTCTTAATTATATGTGGAATCTAAAAAATGCAAGAAAGGAATATATATATTAATAACAAAATACTAGTAGAGTTACAGAGAGCAGAGTAGTGGTTACTGGTTGGAACTGTGAAGCAGGGAGGGAAAGACAGTCATTTCTCTTAATCGAATACTCCTTCGTAGAAAATAAATAGGGATATATTGTACAAAACAGGGAAATACAGCCATTATTTTGTAATAACTTTAAGTAGAGCATAATCTATATATGTTGTACTGCTGAGATTAATGTAAAATTGTAAATCAATTATACTTCAATTGTAAAAATCCATAGTGTGACTGAATGGATTAAAAAATTATATACTGTATACAAGAGACTTTGTGAATCTTAAGGCCATATAGAGGATCAAGTTGAGAAATTGGAAAAAAAAAGATATTCCATGCAAATGATATTTATCTGACTTGTCTACTATCAGGCAAAAAAGATTTTAAGTCAAACCTCTCAAAGAAACAAAGGCTGTATAATAATAAAGGGATTAATTTATCAAGAAATTATGACAATTATAAATATGTATGTATTCAGCATTGGAGCCGCTAAACATATTATATAAAGAAAATGTTAACACCCGTGAAGGAGAAATGTGCAGAAATAAAATGATGGTAAGAAATATCGACACACAGCTGTCACCACTGTATAGATCATCCAGACAGAATATCAAAAAGGAAACACTGAATTTGAATGCACACTTGATAGCAAGAGAACCAGGTAGGCATATATGTACATTCCAAACAACAACAGGAAAATTTCCATTCTTTTGAAGTATACATATTAATAGAACATTTCCTAGGGTAGATCAAATGCCTAGCCACAAAACAAGTCTTCAGAAACCCAAGAAGATTGAAATCATATCAAATATCTTTTCCAACCACAATGGTATGAAAATGAAATTCAGTATTAAGAGGAATAATGGAAAATTCAAGAACACTTAGAAATTGAATAACAAGCTCCTGAACAACCAATGCATACAAAAATAAATCTACAGGGAAATTTAAAAAGTCTTGAAGGAAACAAAACTGGAAACCTGAAGTACCTAAACTTATGGAATACTACAAAAACAATTCAATTTGAAGAGTTATGTTTACAGTGATAAATGCCTAAATTTTTTAAAAAGTTCTTGAGAGGGGATCAAGATGATAGAGCTCACCTCCTCCCATGGACACACGCAAATTACATCTTACACAGAAATTATCTATGAGAATGACCTGAAGATTAGCAGAGAAAATTTTCCACAACTAAACGTATGAAGGAGAAACCACAAGGTGAGTAGGAGGACTGGAAACAGTCTAGTTAGAACCTACAGCTCCAGAACAGTGACTCACAGCTGGAAGATATCACAACTGCATAGGTCCCCCACAGGTAGGGCAAGGTCTGAGCCCTCGGTCAGGCTGCTCAGCCAGGTTGCCTGTGCTGGAAAGAAAAGAACACAGCAGGTCTGGCTTTGAAAACCCACAGGGCTTACTTTTAGGAGAGCTGGAGGCTGCAAGAAACAGACCCTGCCCTCCTAGGAAACACACAAAATCTCTCATGTTCTCAGTCCCTGTGCAGAGTCAGTAGTTTGAAAGACACCTGGGTCAGACCTACTTGTGCATCTCAGAGAGCTTCTTAGAAAAGCAAGAGGCAGCTGGGACTCCAGCTAGGGACGGACACTGGCAGACAACATTTAGAGTCTTCCCTTTAGCTGATGAGTATCAAGGGCCTGCCCCATCGACCACCATGCCTACAGCACTCCTGCACCACAAGGCCTCACAACCAGACACGCTGGGGGTCTACCCTGTCCACCTGTGCACCTGGAGCTCCTCACAGCCACCCATAAATGGAGGGCTGCCTTGCCTTCCAGCACACCCATCACAATCACATAATGCAGGGCCTTCACGTCAGTTTAGGCCAGCATCCAACACAGCCTTCTAACTAGCCTACAGTAGTTGGCCCGGTCATAACAGAAAGGTGCGTGCAGCCCACAGAGGAGACACCCCTGGAGCATCTGGCTCTGCTGGCCAGAGGGGAGGTGTGCTGGGCCCTACAGGCAATCTGCTATATAAGGCCATGTCTCCAAGACCAGGAAATGTAATGAACTGAACCTAGTGAATAGAAATGCACAGAGAAATAGGAAACATAAGGAAACAGATAAATATGTTACAAATGAAGTAACAAGACACATCAGAAAAAGAACTAGATAAAATAGAAATAAGCATTCTACCTGGAAAAAAAGTGTTCAAAGTAATGATTATAAAGATGCTCACCCACGTCAGGAGAAGAATAGATGGATATAGTGAGAACTTCAACAAAGAGAAAAAAATATGTAAAAACAGAGCCAAACAGCTGAAAAATACAGTATACAATAACTGAGATTAAAAAGAGAGGGCCTGGGACTTCCCAGGTGGTCCAGTGGTTAAGACTCTGTGCTCCCAGTGAAGGGCGCAGGGGGTCGATCCCTGATTTGGAAACTAAGATCCCACACAGCCTTAAGAAAAAAAGAAAAAGAAGAAATAAAAAGAGAGAGCCCAAATAAATCAGAAATGAAAGAGATGGAATTAAAACAGACACCACAGAAATATAAAGTATCATAAGAGTTCACTATTAATACAATTAATTATATGCCAACAAATTATATTATCTAAAAGTAGATAAATTTCTAGAAATATAAATCTTCCAAGATTGAATTAGGAATAAATTTAAAAATCTAAACAGATTACTAGAAATGAAATTGAATCAGTAATAAAAAAAGTTCCCAATAAACAAAAGCCCAGGGACAAGTGGCTTCACTGATAAATTCTACCAAACATTTAGAGGAAAGTTATTAACAACATATATCCTTTTCAAACTATACTAAAAAATTGAAGAAAGACTCTTTCCAAACTTATTCTGAGGCCAGCATCACCCATATATGAAAACCAGGTAAAGACATTAGCGAAAAAGATAAATTACAGGCCAACATTTCTGATGCAAAAATCCTCAGCCAGATATTACTAAACTGAATTTAAAGATACATTAAAAGAATCGTACACCATGATCAAATGGGATTTATCTCAGCAATGCAGGAATGATTCCATATATGCAAATCAATTAAATGACATACCAGATTAGCACAACAAAGGATAAAATCACGTGATCATTTTCATGCCTCAAGCAAAAGCATTTGGCAAAATTCAACAAAATTCTAAATTTGATTAATTACAAAAACTCTCAACAAAATTAATATAGAGACAACATACCTTTTTATAATAAAGGGAATGAACTCCCCAGTGGTTAAGTGGTTGGGAAACTGTGATTCCACTGCAGGGGGTATTGTTTCCATCCCTGGTCTGAGAACTAGGATCCTGCATGCTGTGTAGTGAGGCAATAAATAGATAAATAAATAAAAGGGCATATATAACAAAATCAGAGTTAAAATCATACTTAATGGTGAAAAGCTGAAAGCATTTCCTCTAAGAACAGGAGCAAGGATTCCTACTGCCACCACTTTTATTCAACACAGTATTAATTATTTTAACTACAGCAAAAAGATAAGAACAGAAGTAAAAAATGGGATTTGTGAAGGAAGTAAAACTGTCACCATTTGCAAATGACATGATAATATATAGAAAAAACCCTAAAGATTTCACCAATGAATTATCATAAGTAAATTCAGTAAACTTGAAGTATACATAATATACAGAAATTTGTTATTTTTCTCTGTACAAATAACAAACTATCAGAGAAATTAAGAAATAAAACATTTAGGATTGTACCAAAATTAATACAATGCCTAGGAATAAATTTAACCACAGAAGTGAAAGATTTATGTACTGAAAAGTGTAAGACATTGATGAAGGAAATTGAAGCTGACACAAGTAAGAAGATATTCTGTGCTCTTGGTGGAGATGAATTAATCTTTTTAAAAATGGCCATTTTACTTGAAGAAACCTACAGATTTAAAGCAATCCCTGTCAAAATAACCATAACATTTTTCACAGAACTAGAACAAACCATTCTAAAATAAACATAGAACCACAGAACACCCACATTGCAAAGCAATTCTAAGAAAAATAGACCAAAGCTGGAGATAGCATGCTCCCTGACTACAAAGCTATAATAATCACAAAAGCAGACATATAGATCAATGGAATATAGACCCCAAAAAGGAATGCATATAGTTATGGTGAATAAATCTGCTACAAAGGAGGCAAGAATATACAAAGGAAAAAAGACAGTCTCTTTAATAAGTGGTACTGGGATAACTGGAGAACTACACGTAAAATAATGAAATTAGAGCATTTCCTCACACCATACACAGGTATAAATTCAACATGGATTAAGGACCTAAATGTCACACACCAAACCATAAACTTCCTAGAAGGGAACACAGGCAGAAAACCCTGACATAAATTGCAGCAATTTTTTTTTAATCTGGTCTCTAAGGCAAAAGAAATAAAAATAAATAAATGGGACCTAAATAAACTTATGGAGAAGGCAATGGCACCCCACTCCAGTACTCTTGCCTGGAAAATCCCATGGACGGAGGAGCCTGGTAGGCTACAGTCCGTGGGGTCGCTAAGAGTCGGACACAACTGAGCGATTTTTAAGAACTTTTTCACAGCAATGAAAACCATCAACAAAATAAAAATTCAAAGTGCAAAATGGAAGAACATATTTGCAAATGATATGACTGATAAAGGGTTAATATCCAAGATATATAAGCAGCCTATACAAGTCAATGTCACACATACAAAAGAAGAACAAACAACACAATCAATAGTAGTCAGAAGACATGAATAGACATTTTTCTAACACAGACATACAGATGGCTAAAAGGCTCATGAAAAGTTGCTCAACATCACTAGTTATTGGAGAAGTTCAATTCAAAACAACAGTGAGATGTCAACCTCACACTTGTCAAAATAATCATCATCAAAATGCCTACAAATAACAAATTTTAGAGAGGAAGCAGAGAAAAGTGAACCCTTGTACACTGTTGGTAGGATTGAAAATTATTGCAGGCACTGTGGGAAATAGGATGAAAGTGCCTCAAAAAACTAAAAATAGAACTACCATATGATCCATCAATAATTCTCCTGGGTACACATCTAGGAAAAAATAAAAACATTAATTCAAAAAGTTGCATAAACCTTAATATTCATAGCAGCACTATTGAAAATGGCCAAGATATAAAAGCAATCCAGATGCCCATGAACTGACAAATGGACAAAGAAGATATGGCATGTATGTCCAGTGGAATATTACACAGCCACAGAAAGAGTAACATTCTCCCATTTGCAGAAATGTGGATGGGCCTCGAGAATCTTATTCTTAGTGAAGTAAGTCAGAGAAAGACAAAAACAGTGTGACATCATTTATATGTGGAATCTAAAAATAATACAAATATGCAAAGAGAAACAGACTCACATATGTATAAACAAACTAGTGGTGACCAATGGGAACAGATAAGTGGGGAAGGGTAAGTTAGGGATATAGGATTAAGAGGTACAAACTACTATCTATAAAATATTAATAAGTAAGCAACAAATTACTGTATAGAAGAGGGAATCATAGCCATTATCTTATACTAACTATTAATCAAGTATAACCTGTAAAAATTACTGGATCACTATGCTGTACATATGAAACAAATATTGTAAATAAACTAATTTTTTAAAAAATAAAAAATAATTGGGTAGAAGAGTCCAATAAACATTTTGCCAAAAAAAATACACATGGCTAAAGGGACCATGGAAACATGCTCAACATCAATAATCATCAGGGAAATGTAAATCAGAAAATGACACAAAGTTATCACCTTACAGTTGTCAGAATGGCTATCATCAAAATGACAACACTTAAAAAGGGTTGCCTAGGATGTAGAGAAAAGAGAACTCACCTGTGCTGTTGCTAAGAATGTAATTCAGTGCAGCCACTATTGAAAACATTACAGAGGGTTCTGAAAACATAAAAAAATAAAAACATGATTTAGCAATTCTGGTTTTGGTTATTTATCCAAAGAGATATATGCACACCCCTTATGTTTATTGCAGCATAACTTACAATACCCAACATATGGTAGGAAGCTAAATGTTCACAATAAATAGGTAAAAACTGATACACGCATATATACAAAAATACATATGAAAATACACATAAAACATTATACATACATATACACATATAGATACATACATAAATATATATATACCATAGATACACATATACATGCAAATAGATACATAAATATATACAGATATGTTTATACATATATAGTTCTAAATATTGCTGCTGCTGCTAAGTCACTTCAGTCATGTCTGACTCTGTGCGTACCCCATAGACGGCAGCCTCCAGGCTCCTCTGTCCTGGGATTCTCCAGGCAAGAGCACTGGAGTGGGTATAGATATATAGTTATAAATATTACTCAGCCATAAAATGATGAACTCTTGTCACTTTTGATGACTTGGATGGACCTACAGAGTATGATGCTAAGTGAAGTAAGTCATAGGAAAAGGTAAATACTACATGATCTCACTTATATATGTAATCTAAAAACAAAATAAATACAACAAAAACAGTCTTACAGACACAGTGAACAAATTGGTGATTGCAAAAGGGGAGGTGAGTGGGTACTGAACAAAATAGTTGAAGGGGCATAAGAATTACAAAATTCTAGTTATAAAACAAAAATTGACAAGAATTTAATATAAAGAATATGGTTCATGATATTGAAATAACTGTGGGTGGGAACAAATGGTTACTAGACTTATGGTGATCATTTTGTAATATGTATGTGTGTGCTAAGTCGCTTCAGTTGTGCCTGACTCTTTGAGACCCTATGGACCATAGACCACCAGGCTTCTCCGTCCATGGGATTCTCCAGGTGAAAATACTGGAGTGGGTTGCCATTTGCTCCTCCAGGGTATCTTCCTGAACTGAATGATTATGTTGTACATCTGAAAGAAACTAACGTTAATACTGTTACTGTATCTCAACTATCTTCAATTTAAAAAAAAAGGAAAAGAATGCATGCCCTGACAGCATTTCACCTGAGCCATTTCTTAGGGGTGTGTTTCTAATGAACAGCCTTGAGAAATGAGATAGTGTCTCTCCCTCAAACAGGAAGCTCGCTAACCTCTCATTTTAAAGGTAGTGGTGTCCTCAAACCCAGCGTTCCTCCACATAACATAACTGAGTGCATGCATAGCATCAAGCTGGACCCCTCTGTGTCATCCCAGTGGGGACTAACGGGAAGGGAACATCAATACAATACTATGCTCCTGCTTGTTGTGCTATAAGTAATAAAAATCTTTTATCTCTGAAAAAAAAAACCCGAGTTAAAGAACCTAATTTCACAAAGGAACCAGAAAAAGAACAGACTTAGCCCAATGTTTGCAGAATGGAATAAATAACAAGGATTAGAGCAGTTATAAAAGTAATAGAAGGACTTGCACTAAAGCACAGGGAACTCTACTTAATATTCTGTAATGATCTATATGGGAAAACAATCCAAAAAACAGTGAATATATGTATAACAGATTCATTCTACTGTACACATGAAACTAACAACATTATAAATCAACTATACTACAGTAAAAGTAAAGTAATAAAGATTACAAAAAAAGTAGAAAGAGAAATAATATTGAGGAGTTTGGCTTGGAAAAAAACATAACTGCTCAGTCAACAAACTGCTAACTAATATAACTAAGAAAAAAAAAATAATAATATAACTAAGAAAAAGAGAATGTGTATATACGTATATGCCGGGAGCCAGCCCACGAGATCCCACCCGTGACAGAGTCATGAGGAAGAGGACTGATTTGAGCACAGCTTCTCAGCCCTCAGGGATTCTCAGAAGGCTGCCTCAGCGCTCACCTTGAAGCTGATATCTGTCTTTCTGATGTTTCCTATAATAAACCTCTTCTTATTTTCTGTGACTTAGGCAAAAGGCTTTTCCTGATTCTCTTCTAAAACAGATCATTCTGAAACCTCAATCGACAAGGCCCCTGAACAGTAGCACCCTAATAAAATTATCTGGGATATAGAGTATGCTAATCTAAATTCCTCTTGCTAACATATTTGTTTGTTTAATAAATGTACCTGTGCCTTTGGAGCTAATGTGCATGACAGCTCCTTAACTATAAACAATACTGAAAGCCTCCACACAGAAAGCCCCAATGGGCACAGAGCCCTTCGTAAGAAAAAGGGCTCATTAGAAAATATAAGAAGCATTACTTTATAAAACTGTTACATAGTCTACATTTACTCACTGTGTTTTTGCTCTTAACGTATTTAGCCTATATAATGAAAGCATAATAGTTAGAGATTGATATAAATAGAAGTTTAGCTTTAATACAAATAATAAGACGATTGTTAATTCAGCTGGTGATTTTGCTAAGCACCGACCTTGGCGCTACATTGTTTTCAGCTTGCTGTGCCATGACTTTATGGGACCACATTCTTCTCTGTTAGGCTCAAGGTATAAGAGAGAGTACAGAAAACAGGTTTTACCTTGAAACTCTGAGTTTGTGAATTCTTTCTTTGTCATAATCTGCTGTGCCTGTAGTCTTTAAAAAAAATAGATAGCCCTGGTACTTTCTGTGCCTGATGCAAAAATGTCCTGGCTGATCAACCCTTATCAATAAAGGAGTCACTGAATGTTAGCAGGCCTCCAGGCCAGAAGATGATGTAAACAACTTTAAACTTTTTGTAACTAAAAACACAAACAGTGTCCTGGTTCCGATAAGGGTCAAAAACTGCTGACCCATTGATTTGATTTGGCCTGACTTTACACTTTACATTTGTCTCTATGTACAACTAAAAATATAAAAGCTGCCTTGAGAATAATAAAGTCAGAAGACACTTGGAAACACCAAGACTTGCTGTGTCTTCTCATTCTCATTCGCCGACACTGTCCATCCTGAGGGAACCCCTGGACCAGCTGGAGCAGGACTCCGGCACGTGTATATATATGAATGTGTGCATATATATACACATACCCACACATACATATAAAGGCATTACAATGATACAAACTACAAAAGTACAGAGGAAATCAGAAATTATTAATAATCAGATGCGAACAAGTTGGATTATTTAGGAAAAAACAGACAAACTCCTAGAAACATACAAACTAATAAGACTAAATAGTTGAGAAATAGAATACCTGAACAGACGAGTAGCGAGTAGAGAGAATGAAACAGTATTGAAAAATCTCTCAATAAACAAAATTCCAATAAATAAAATTCAAATGGTTTTATTGGTGAATTATAACAAATGTTTAAAGAGAAGTTAAAGCTAAGACTTCTCAAATAATTCCAAAAAGAGAAGCTAACACTTTCAAACCACCTTCTGAGGCATTCATTACCCCAATATCAAAATCAGACCCGGGCACTGTGAGAAAAGTACAGATCAGTATCCCTGAAAAACATAGATGACATACACTCAAAATACTGGCAAACCAAATTCAACAGCACATTAAAGAGATCATTTACCATGATCAAGTAGGATTTATGCCTGGATGCAAGGATGGCTCAACATATGCAAATCAATAAATGTGATACATTACATTGAGATAAAGGGAAAACATGATTTACTAATCATTAATCTACTAGTAATAGTAATGATCTACTAGTCATTACTGATAGATACAGAAAAATATGACAAAATTTGACATCTTTCAACTTCCTTTCATGATAAAGACTCAACACATTAAAAGTCATACAAGCCCAAAGCTAACAGTATATTGAATTATGAATCCACAAAACATTTCTTCTGAGGTTTGGACCAAGACAAGTTTACCTATTCTTGCCTCTTTGATGCAACAGAGTACTGGAATTCCTACCCAGAGCAAGTAAGCAAGAAAAATAAATCCAAATCATAAAGATAAAGCTAGATTTTCTCTGCAGAAGACATTTTTCTATATCTAACAAAACCTTAAACATATCACCTCTCAAACACTGTTCAACCTAGCAAATATAGTAAGCTGCAGGATACGAAACCAGCATACAAAAATCATTTGTGATTTTACACACTAACAACAGAATGATCAGAAAAGGTTTAAAAGGTCCTATTTACAATAGCACCAAAAAGAAAATACTTAGTAATACAGTCAACAAGAATGTGAAAGACTGAACCTAAGACTTGATACCATAAAAGTTTTAAAAGAAAATGTAAGAAACTCCTCCACATTGGTTTTGATGGTTATTTTCCTGGATACAAGACTAAAAGCACAAAAACAAAGCAAAAATTAACAACCAAAATTAAATCAAGCTTCTCTACAACAAAATGAAAAGTCAACATACCAAATGGGGAAAAAACGCAAACATACATGCAATAAAGGATATACAATCAAAATACATTTTAAAAAACTCATAAAATGC
Organism: Giraffa tippelskirchi; assembly: GCF_054371585.1. Lineage (NCBI taxonomy): Eukaryota > Metazoa > Chordata > Mammalia > Artiodactyla > Giraffidae > Giraffa > Giraffa tippelskirchi. Next base: position 73,728,093 of record NC_137275.1, on the reverse strand, counting down.
CACAAGAAACCAAACAATCCAATATGGATAGGTAAGTGAGTGAGTGAGTGATAGTTGCTCAGTCGTGTCCAACTCTTTGTGACCCCATGGACTGTAGCCTGCCAGGCTCCTCTGTCCATGGAATTCTCCAGGCAAGAATACTGGAGTGGTTTACCATGCCCTTCTCCAATGGAGAGATAAAGGAAATAGATTTTTTTCCCCAGAAAAACATACAGGTGGCCAATATGCATATGAAAATATGCTCGACATGACTCATCATCAGTGCGATCCAAATCAAAACCACAATCAGATACTATCTCATGCCTCTTAGAATGGCTATCACCAAAAAGAGGATATTTTCAACTTACTGTCTTCTTGAGGATGTAGACAAAAGGGAACGTGTGACCTGTTAGTGGGGATACAATTTTCATAGCCGCTATGGAAAACAATACTCAAAAAATAAAAATTGATCCATTGTATGATTCATCAATTCCACTTTTGAGTATTTATCCAAAGAAAATAAAAGCACTAACTTGAAAAGATATATGCACCTCTATATTTACTGCACCATTATCCACAATAACCAAGATATGGACTCAACCTAAGGTCTTTTCAACAAATGAATGGATAAGATGTAACATCTGCATCTATATGTTTGCTGCTGCTGCTGCTAAGTTGCTTCAGTCATGTCCGACTCTATGCAACCCCATAGATGGCAGCCCACCAGGTTCCGCCGTCCCTGGGATTCTCCAGGCAAGAATACTGGAGTGGGTTGCCATTTCCCTCTCCAGTGCATGAAAGGGAAAAGTGAAAGTGAAATCGCTCAGTCATATTTGACTCTTAGCGACCCCATGGACTGTAGCCTACCAGGCTCCTCCGTCCATGGGATTTTCTAGGCAAGGGTACTGGAGTGGGATGCCATTGCCTTCTCCAATCTATATGTTTAGCTATACATATATATTGATATATACCCCCTTCAAGGGTCACTGCCTTGTCTTGGCAAAGGGGTTTATGTAACTCAATGAAGCTATGAACCATGCCATGCAGTGCTACCCAAGACAAACAGGTCATAGTAGAGAGTTCTGACAAAATGTGATCCACTGGAGGAGGGAATGGCAAACCACCCCAGTATACTTGCCGTGGGAACCTCATGAACTGTATAAAAGGCCAAAAAAATATAACACCAAAAGATGAGTCCCCCAGGTCTGAAGGTGTTCAATATGTTAATGGAGACGAGCAGAGGAGAACTACCAATAGACCCCAGAATGAATGAAGTGGCTGGGCCAAAGCAGATACGATACTCAGTTGTGGATGTGTCTGGTGATGAAAGTAAAATCTGATGCTGCAAGGAACAGTATTGCACAGGAACCTAGAATGTTAGGTCCATGAATCAAGGAAAATTGGATGTGGTCAAGCAGGAGATGGTAAGAATAAACACTGACATCTTAGGAATCAATGAACTAAAATGGACGGGAATGGGCAAATTTAATTCAGAAAACCGTTATATCTACTACTGTGGGCAAGAATCCCATAGAAGAAATGGAGTAGCCATCATAGTCAATAAAAGAGTCCAAAATGCAGTACTTGGGCACAACCTCAAAAATGACAGAATGATCTCAGTTCATCTCCAAGAAAGGACATTCAAGATCACAGAATCCAAGTGTATGCCCCTACCACCAATGCTGAAGAAGGGGAAGTTGATAAATTCTATGAAGAACTAGAAGACCTCCTAGAACTAACACCTAAAAAAGGTGTTCTATTTATTATCAGGGATTTACGTTTTATAAATACACTTGGGGAGACATGCACACAATTATATAAAATAAATTAGAGCTATTGGTTCTGAATATTTGATGTCTTTGAAAGTGTTTATCATTTGAGTTGAGCCAGAAACTTAACACAACTAAGTATACATTAATAATATGATTCTTGTAAACTTTTTTTGAAAATACAAAGAAATGATAAAGGAGAGTATGTCCATTGCATGAAGTGTGGAGTATGATGGAAACTTACAAGAGCAAGCTTTAACTGATTACAATCTCCATTTGAAAAGCTAGTATCTTTAATAAAAAAAGGTGACCATGTTCATTTTCCAAAGCAAACTACAAGCAAAGGAAAACTAAGATTGGCATTTCCAGATTTACCATAGTGGTTTATGCACACATTTCTCAGCTAATCACACCAAACTCTTACTAAAGATAAACTATACGAACTTCATAGCAGAGGAATCTTGCAGAAAGCACCAGAACCAGTGAACCTCAGGTTTAATGGGACAAATGATAATCACAGGACTGAAAGACACAAGACACGTAATCACTGATGTGGTACGTTGTGTCGAAATACATAAGAAAATCATAATCTGAAACTACCATAAAAAAATGTCAGTTTTGTGCAAATTTCAGTCCACATATACCTCCCATGTTCTCTGACTTGAATACTGTATTTAAATAGTCTTTCTTATCAATATACAGATCTAATTCCTCCTAATTACTTTTCTTCCCCAGAACTTTGATTTAAATGGGCCACTAACGCCATCCCAATTAAAACTGTTTTCTTAATCCTGTTGTGATAAGTTGATGTTGCATTCAGGTGTAGAGTAATCATTCCACTTTCCCCTTCACTAGTATCTCAACATCTGAAATTATCCCATAGGGAATTTTGGATATTAATGCCTTCCCATGTTGCTCTTTCACAAAAGGGATAATTTTAATAACTGAAGGTCATTAATTCATGCTGAGAGTTCTCCATGCTCTGTGGCGAACCTGGGTGCAAACAATGGGCAAGGAGTCCAGAACACAGGAGAGAAGTAAAGAGCTGACTTTGACTATCTACGAAGAAAAAAAAAGTAGTGGAAAACAGCCTCGCTAGACAGAAATATCAGCAGTAGAAAATGAAAAGCTTACAGGTTCTCAATCCATGACGTTTCAGGAGGAAAAGCAGACACAGCCTCTGACCCAGGACAGGACATTTACCTGAGATGATGCCATTCTCTCCTTTTCTTCCTCCTGCTCCGTGTTGTTTTCTCATTGATGTCATGTTGAGAACCTCATCAGTATCTTGAAAATGATTTCAGTGGCATCAGCACAGCTCCTGCATCTGTTCCTACCTCACCCTCAGGCAAAAGAATCCTGAAACGCTGACCTTTTGAAAAAGAGAGATTCAGGAACAGTGAGCTCCTGCATGGAGCTCATTTCTGGAGGTTTTTTTTCTCACAGAAAAACTGTGAGATTTTTCTTTCCTGTCTCCATGTGCTCTCCCCTCACACAGATGCCCCCAGACTCTGCTACAGCATAGAGTAAGTGGGCTACACCGCCCTGCACGTCTCATCCCATGGAGAGCAAACATCGATGGCTCCCCAAACGCAAAAGGATTGAAGACTGGAAGCAACTCTCACCCATGTACCCCACAGGCCTCGTGCTTAAATAGGGCCTAACTTAGAATCACCTGGTGTTGAAACAATGCAGATGCTCCCATCCTGATCAATAGACATTGTGGGAAGGGCACAGGTGTTATTGCTAAACCCTCATCATGGAATACTAACGTGAAACTGCGTGGGAACCACACAGCAAACATTTCTTCCAAAGCTTTAAAGTGCACACAAATTTAGGGGGAATGAGGGCCCCATTCTAACTGTGATTCTCCTGTGGGGTTCATGAAATGGCATCTTTAACAAGTTTTTTGTTGGTGCTGCTGTGATTCCCTCAGACCCATATTCAGCAGCACTGAGCTGGAGCTATCAGGCACAGCACACCTGAGACCACTGAGTAGCCTGAAGGTTTGGGGTAAGAACTTCCAGAAGCTCAGGTTCCCTGAGCCTGATTCCTAGGGGCTGAGCCCCTCCTGGAATAAGTGTGGCCTTGTTGTTGCCTGGAGGGGGATGTTCCCAGGTTGGTGGAAATAACATGATGGGTTTAGGGTATGTGAGGGGTCGTCCATAGAAATCTATTCCAAAGCACCCTTAGTCCTTACATCCTTTAGCCCCCTCTCCTCTCAGGGCCCACTTGACCCAAAGGACTACTGAGGAGTGAGGCATGACCACCTGTCCTCAGGTGAGCTGAGACTCTATACCCCTAAACAACTTCATAGTTGTTTGCATCACAGATTTGTCTGAAAATAAACAAAAGGCAGCAATGGAGAATTAACATTTTGTGCTGGGAATGGTCAGAAGTCTTTGAAAATGATGCCATGAATGCATATTTGATGATTCACAAAGGAAATTGTGATCTATGCTAATAAAGCACGTTACAACTGAACCAACAGGTCAGAAATTGTTGTTTATTGTGTGTCTATGTGTTTGTGTTATAAATTGTGGTGCCACAGTTTGTTCTCCCCACCCCCCTTAAGTATTTATACTTCCTCACATCTTTAAAGTGCATTTATTAAGGTCAAAATTAGAGAAAAGCATATCCACTTTTTCAAATATTCTGAGAATCTAGTATCTTTTATATTTTTATTTCAATTTTTAATGCAATTTTTAAAGGTTACTTTCCATTTACAGTTATCATAAAATATTGGCTATTTTCCTCATGTTGTACAATATATCCTTGAGCCTTATATGACACCCAGTGGTTTGTGCCTCCCACTCCCCAGCCCCTATATTACCTCTCCCACCTCCCCACTGGTAACCACTAATTTGTTCCCTGTATCTGTGAGTTTCTTTCTTTTTTGGTATATTCACTCATTTCTTATATTTTTTAGATTCCACATGTAAGTGATATCATACAGTATTTGCCTTTCTCTGTGTGACATTTCATTTTGCATAATGCCTTCCAAATATATCCATGTTGGTGCAAATGGCAAATTTGCAAACGGTAGTATATATGCCTTGTATATGTGTACTACATCTTCCTTATCCATTTATCTGTGGATGGACATTTAGGTTGCTCCTGTATTTTGACAATTATAAACAATGCTGCTATGAACACTAGGGTGGATGTTTCTTTTTGAATCGTTTAATGTATCCCAATAAGTGTTCCATGCTCCACATACTAGTGTATTTAAAATTTTAAGTGATTTTTAAAAAGTCTTTTTTTTTTTTTGCTGAGAGGCTTGTGGGATTTTAGTTCCCCACAACCACGGACTGAACCCAGGTCATGGCAGTGAAAGCACTGAGTCCTAACCACTGGACTGCCAGGGAACTCCCAGACAAATTAGACTTTAAAATAAGGACTATTAAAAGAGAAAAAGAAGGGCAATACACTGTGATCAAGGGATTAATCCAAGAAGAACTACAAACTTAAGTATTTATGCACCCAACAAGGAGCACCTAAATACATAAAGGAAATATAACTGACTTAAAGGGAGAAATTGACAGTAACAGTAAAAGCAGGGAAATTTAAAACCCCACTTAAGACAATGGACAGGTCATCCAGACAGAAAATCAGTAAGGAAACACTGGCCTTAAATGACACATTAAACCAGAGGGATACATATATAAATATATATATACACATACATAGCACATCCATCCAAAAGCAACAGAATAAACTTCCTTTTCAGGTGCATATGGAACTTTCTCCAGGATAGATCACATGCAGGGCCTCAAAATGACAATCAGTAAATTTAAAATTGAAATTACATAAAGCATTTTTTTTCCAAACACAATGCTATGAAATGCACAATGCAAGAAAATAACTGCAAAAAACACAAACACGTGGAGGTTAAACAATACACTACTAAACAGCCAATGGATTAGTGAAGAAATCAAAGAGGAAATTAAAAAAACACACCTAGAAACAAATGAAAACAAAAAAACAATCCAAATCTACGGGACACAGCAAAAGCAATTCTAAAAGCAAAGTTTACAGTAATATCTTCCTGACCCAGGGATCGAAACTGCACTGCCTGCATCTCCTGCATTACAGGCAGATTCTTTATCCACTGAGCCACTGGGAAGCCCAAGCTTATAGAAAACAAGAAATAGCTTAAATGTACAACCAAACCTTACACCCAAGGGAATGAGAAGTCGTTGGAATGAGAGGAGGAAAATAGGGCAGGGAGAATGAGGATATGAATGATCGAAGGTTTGGAAGCAATAGAAGGGGAGGAGGGCTGGGTTGAGAGCTCTGGAATCCAGGGGCTAGAGGGTCCATGGGGATGGACATCTAAAATGCACAGAAGTGGGAGAGCAATAAAGTCTAGAAGGGGAAGAATTAGTTCTGGAGATACCCAGAGGTCACAGGGGCAGAGATATTGAGGTCACAAAGAACAATAGAGAATGAAGGAGTAGAGGGATGGAGGAGGGGTGATGATGCTAGATGCAGTGGGTGGATTGAGGGTCACTAATTTTTCCTCCTACTCGCTAATTCCATGACTTGCATTCAAATCATAGGCTAATTGTCAATAGTTTCTGATTTGAGACCTTGAGATAATAACCTCACTTACATAAAATACTTGTGATGATCCCTTCAACTGAACACACAGTAAAGGTTTAGAGAAACAAATGGGTAAACAATGACACAATAATTCTTCTCTTCTTTAGGGTCACTGGGTGCCAGGCATGATCATGGAAACCACCAGAATGAAATGGATTCTGCCTAGAACCTGAATAGTCCTAAAGCAGGTTCTCCCAGGGAAGCTGCAAATAAGAACCTACGCCTCATGACACCCTGATTTCTGACCTTGTAAGACCCTAACCAGAAAGCCTGGCCAAGGCCACTGGCTTTCTAACTTATGAACTGTAGAATGTTTTTTAAACTGCTAAATGTGAGGTCATACATTATGGCAGTGATAAAAAAAAAAAAACAACTATGAAGTATAGGAACAAATTTAATTGTAAAATATGAGATTATCAAATATTTAAACAGTAAATCCAAGTAAAGGGAATTCCTTGCTGGTTAAGTGGTTAGGACTCTGCTGTCTCAATGCCAAGGGCCTGAGTTTGGTTCCTGATCAGGTAACTAAGATCCAGCAAGCTGCATGAGCAAAATAGAAAGTATCTCACCTATGGCGTTTCCAGTGTTGAAGTAATTAAATAAGGAGACCATTAGGTTGAGGTGACTCTCATTCTTAAGCAAACAAAACTTAATGCAGAGTCAAGGCACTTTAAATCTGAGAAGATAAATTAAAAATAACCAATCACACAAAGCCAACTAGGTTTTCCAAGACCAAGGTGACTGGTTAAGATACAGTCAAATATTATCCTTGTTTTGATTTGGTGTCTTCTCTACAAAAACCTTTCCCTAGTTCCTGCAGATAAAGTGCTCCTAACCATCTTTGCTTTGAGGCTGTTAGAAAGGAATACAGGTAGGCTCAAATTAACTCTTTAAAATTTGATTATGCATAAATTAATATTTCAACACACAGTGCCATATTTCATTTTGAGCACTCTCCTCATCTAGCCCCTCAAGACCCCATTCAGCTGCAGCCTCTCCCCACATCTCCCTGCCCCTATTCACTCATGCCAACAATACACCAGCATAGCTATACCCTCAGTTGACCAAACATCACCCTGGATAGTAACACCATACTGCCCACACTATCAGAGTCTCCCACTACATGCTGAGCAATGCACAGAGAAATTCTGGAACACACCAGCCCCTCCCAGGGCCCAAACATCCAGTCATATGCTCCTCCCTTCACCATCCTGAAACTCAAGATCACCAGTCTTGAATCCCATTTTAATGAAGCGCACACACCTGAATTCACAGTTCAAGCAAGTTGGTACCAAAATCTGTAGCACAGACCATTCTCCCTCCAACCTGTGTTGTTATTCCTAGGGGTTTTGACAGTTTTTCCATTTTTTGCCTTTTCTTTAGCCCAGAGCTTCACACAGGCACAAATAGGAAATGCAGGTGAAACTCATGAGGACTTGAATCTAGTACCACTAACAATGCATACAATGCATACCACTAACAATGCATATGGACCTAACAGAAGCAGAAAATATTAAGAAGAGGTGGCAAGAATACACAGAACTGTACAAAAATGATCTTCATGACCCAGATAATCACGATGGTTTAATCACTCACTTAGAGCCAGACATCCTGGAATGTGAAGTCAAGTGGGCCTTAGGAAGCATCACTACGAATAAAGCTAGTGGAGGTGATGGGATTCCAGTTGAGCTACTTCAAATCCTAAAAGATGATGCTGTGAAAGTGCTGCACTCAATATGCCAGCAAATTTGGAAAACTCAGCAGTGGTCACAGGACTGGAAAAGGTCAGTTTTCATTCCAATTCCAAAGAAAGGCAATGCCAAAGAATGCTCAAAATACCGCACAAGTGCACTCATCTCACACACTAGTAGAGTAATGCTCAAAATTCTCCAAGCCAGGCTTCAGCAATACATGAACCGTGAACTTCCAGATGTTCAAGCTGGTTTTAGAAAAGGCAGAGGAACCAGAGATCAAATCACCAACATCCGCTGGATCATCGAAAAAGCAAGAGAGTTCCAGAAAAACATCTATTTCTGCTTCATTGACTATGCCAAAGCCTTTGACTGTGTGGATCACAATAAACTCTGGAAAATTCTGAAAAAGATGGGAATACCAGACCACCTGACCTGCCTCTTGAGAAACCTGTATGCAGGTCAGGAAGAAACAGTTAGAACTAGACATGGAAAAACAGACTGGTCTCAAATAGGAGAAGGAGTACGTCAAGGCTGTATATTGTCACCCTGCTTATTTAACTTCTATGCAGAGTACATCATGAGAAACGCTGGGCTGGAAGAAACACAAACTGGAATCAAGATTGCCGGGAGAAATATGCAGATGACACCACCCTTATGGCAGAAAGTGACGAAGAACTAAAGAGCCTCTTGATGAAAGTGAAAGAGGAGAGTGAAAAAGTTGGCTTAAAGCTCAACATTAGAAAACTAAGATCATGGCATCTGGTTCCATCACTTTATGGCAAATAGATCAGGAAACAGTAGAAACAGTGGCTATTTTTGGGGGCTCCAAACTCATTGCAGATGGTGATTGCAGCAATGAAATTAAAAGATGCTTACTCCTTGGAAGGAAAGTGATGACCAACCTGGACAGCATATTAAAAAGAGACATTACTTTGTCGTCAAAGTCCGTCTAGTCAATGCTATGGTTTTTCCAGTAGTCAGGTATGGATGTGAGTGTTGGACTATAAAGAAAGCTGAGCACTGAAGAATTGATGGTTTTGAACTGTGGTATTGGAGAAGACTCTTGAGAGTACTTTGGACTTAAAGGAGATCCAACCAGTCCATCCTAAAGGAGATCAGTCCTGGGTGTTCATTGGAAGGACTGATGGTGAAGCTGAAACTCTAACACTTTGGCCACCTGATGTGAAGAGCTGACTCCTCTGAAAAGACCCTGATGCTGGGAAAGATTGAGGGCAGGAGGAGAAGGGGATGACAGAGGATGAGATGGTTGGATGGCATCACCGACTCAATGGACATGAGTTTGGGTAGACTCTGGGAGTTGGTGATGGACAGGGAGGCCTGGCATGCTGTGGTTTACAGGGTTGCAAAGAGTCAGACACAACTGAGAGACTGGACTGAACTGAACAATGCATACAAGCCAAGGACAGACTGGAATCAGGGACTGGCTGGCTGGCTGGCTGGCTAAGTCGCTACAGTCGTCTCCGACTCTGTGCGACCCCATAGACGGCAGCCCACCAGGCACCCCCGTCCCTGGGATTCTCCAGGCAAGAATACTGGAGTCGGTTGCCATTGCCTTCTCTAGGAATCAGGGACTAGCCATCCAGAATCACCCCGAATAATATAAATACATAAGGCGCTGGTCAATCCCACTTCTAGTGCAGTCCATCAGATGCCACAGATTCCTGTTTCGTACTTCAGGATTAACATTGCAGACACAGCTCTGCTGCTCTAGAATTTCCACCCAGAATATAGTCCCTCTTCCAAAATCAAACTTGCACAGTCTAATTGGGGATATCAATTCAGATTATTTTTAAAATGACCACTTACACAACCAAAAAAAAAAGTCTTACCACAACTCTGCTCCCATTTCACAGTCATTGTTCTCAGAGTAGCTCAGAGACCAGAGTTCCTGAAAACACTACCACCTTTGTGAATGGATCTAGCATTCACAATTTCTGATGCTCTGACTCAGAAAAAGGGGAGCAAAGGATTTGAAATTCGTGGGTGGATTTTATCTTTACCATCAGTGATAAGCAAAGAGAAGGGACAAAGATAATCTCTACTCCCAGGAAGGCAAGCCAGACATCTAAATCCCCCTGGGAAAGATGAACATAAAAACACCCAGTTCCCAACATAGAATACGCGAGAGATTATGACAATCAATTCCGAGGATCTTAGCACAGTGTCTTGAACACCGCGCATCCTCACATACCTGTGAGCATGCAGTAGATCCTCATGAAACACTCCTTTCATGAATGATTAAAGGTTTCCCCATAATGGTCTTGCTCAGACCTCACTGTTTTCTCTAGTCCCCACTTAATTCAAAAGTGATGAGCCAAGAATGTCACCTTTTCAGAAGTTGTTAGTGATCTTCACTGGGAACAAGTAGTATTGTGTTCAGATAGGATGGTTGTGTGTAAGGAACTCAGAGACTATTCCTGATTTCCCTAGATTAATGCTGCAGAAAATGACGTTTGGGGGAAGCAACTTCAGTGGCTGCTCAAAGTGGAAATTAAAGACCTTCATTCCAGACTTGCAGAGTCATAACACCTGAGTGTGAGACCCCTGTATCAGTTTTTAATGGGATTCATAAGTGATTTGTACAGACATGAAATTCTGGTGAGCAAAGTTCACCAAAGGCATTTTCAGCCTTGACTTCCCATTAGGATCATTTGTGTATTTTTCAGAACTACCACACCTTGTGTCCCTCCCCTATATATTCTGTCAGTTAGTCTTTGGCAGGGCCCAGGATCAATGAGATCTTAACAAAGTGGCCCAGGTGATTCTATTGTAAGGCCAGGGTAAATAAACCTGGGTTCCCAGGTTCATTTTTGGACCTAATACAGGGTCTGTTCCATAGGGAAGCCTGCTCTACATAGACTTGAATGGGGAACAGTCTGTCTCACGTTCTAGTGTTGTAATAGAACGTAGGTGCCTCTAGGAGACAAATGCCTCCAAAGATAAGGGAGGAGAAACCTAACGTAAACTTCATAAAAGAACTTTGTGTATACACAGATTTTTTTCAGGCCCCTAAAAGCAATAGAAAAAGAGTCGGAATATGCAGACCCACACGAGCCATGGGGAAGCCTTTACTTCTCACTCTGATTGCCATAGACGATCACTGGAGCAAAAGGAAAATTCCCCTTAGATAATTTAGGAGCGTAATATGAGTGGAGCAGGAGATGTGCCCCTGTGACAGCAACAGACATAAATCTAGGCTTCTTAATATAATTTCCACTGATTCAGAACTTCCCTAACATTTTATATCCTAGCTCTCCTTCACCTTTAGACATCATCCCTGTGCTATCTGCTTTATTCATTCCCTCCTACCTTGGTAAATGACTGTTGTCTCCCTTTCCTCACCTCCAAGAGCTCTTTCCTTTGCCTAAAAAATAGGTGACCGGGCTCAGCTTAGAGAGAGCAAAACCTGCTTATTAAAAACAAAAAGGAACATGTTACTTATCCTAGGGATTCAACACTAGCTTTTCAGTTGAGGAATCTGGCAGAACCCTTGAATCAGGTGAACAAAATTAACATTAGCTATAATGTGACAGATTGATATCTACTGACCAATGTGCACATCATCACTGCTGGGATAGTTTTGCAAAAAAAAAGAGCCAACCGAAAAATACTCCTCTAATCATGAGAACAGGGTTAAACACATTTAAACCACATATAACTCTCATGTCCTGTAGTCGTGTGTATTTTAAATAGGAAGTCTTTCCTTAATGCAATTGGGAGCTCTCTTTTTCAGAACTTTGGGTTATTCTAGCCATAGAGCAATCAGCTCTATTGGTTCATTTTCATTACCTTTATCTATGTAGACTGATACTGCACCCAGACAGGACCTAAATATTACATATTTTCCTTCCTCACTGCTTCCCAGGACCCAATCTCACATTCAGTGGGAATCTTGTGTTATCAACATATCCCCAAATCCATAAACAAAAAGGGAACATTTTCAATATTTGCACATAGTAATTCATGGTGGGAATTCTTTATGCTGTAAAGCAGTGGTCCTCAACCTTTTTGGTACAAGGGACCAGTTTCATGGAAAAATTTTTCCACGGACCATGTCAGGAGGGAAATGGTTTCAGGATAATTCAAGCTTATTACATTCGTTATGCACTTTATTTCTATTATTATTACATCAGCTCCACCTCAGATCATCAGATATTAGATCCTGGAGGTTGGGGACCCCTGCTGTAAAGGAAGCCTGGATGGAGAAATTGGAGAGAAAGCAATGGGATATAAAAGAGAAATATCCTAGAGATCTAACTTTGGCTACCATTAGGAGAAAAGGAAAAGTATTAAAAACAAATGTGTTAGGGAGGCCCACCAGAGGTATAGAAGTAAATGTAAGTAAGTTCTAAACACATGGGATTTCAGCAAGAAAAAAGGACACAGCCGCTGATCCAGATCACAAATTTTACCTGAGAACCTGCCATTTCTTCCTCTTCCTCCTCCATTTCTAGGTTTCTTTCTCAGGTGATAGTATGAAGAGAAATCACACCTGTACATCTTTGAAGGTATCAGCATAGAACTTTCACCTGCTACCTGCACGCTCAGGGGCAGGAGGCCCTTAAAATGCAGAAAGTCCACACTCCCCTATCCTTTGTCACCTGACAGATTCAGAAAAAAAATAAGCTCCCACCTGGAGGCCAAAACATGATATTCTCCTCCTCTGTTTTCATATACCCTTCTGTCTCCCAGTTAGCCACTAACGCAGTGACAGCAATGGGGCATGTGGTTTGCATCGACCTGACCCACCCACACAGACTCTATTACCCTTCCTCGAGCCAAAAGCTGGACTCAAGTCTCATACCACAAAAATATCTGCGAGCCCTCTTGCATAACCCTGTATTCACCTTGGAATTGCCAAAATAATGTAATTAAAACAAATTCATTTGTAATCTCTATAAATTATGTTGTTCACCAGAAACTATGTTACACTTGAATCAATACAATACTGTGTGTCAACTATACTTCATTTTTTAAAAATGCACTCTCCCAGACCAACAGAATCTGTAAAGGAGGTCACAGGTGATAGCAGTAATTAAAACTTGCCATGCCATCTTTATTGTAAGCCCAGAGTGAAAAGCATCTTGCCTCTCAAACTTTAATAGGCGTACAATGCATTCTAGTACCCATGGAAGAAACCGTGATTCTGCAGGTTGGAATGGGGCCCACAAATTGGCATCTTTATCAAGTTTTTTCCTGTGTCTATACTGCTCCCCAGACCTATTTTTTTTTTGCAGCACTAGAGAAAGAAGGCACACCTCACCTCAGCCCCTTACACCAACCACCTTATCTCAAAACAACTACTGTTGGTTCCACTAAAGACCACCATCATGGTCTTGAAGAATCACATGTTTGGCTGGCACTTTAAAGTTTACAGAAGGCTAATAAAGACTGTAACATCTGAGTAAGTCTCTTTGGAAAACAACATATTGGAGAAGACCCTTGAGAGTCCCTTGGACTGCAAGGAGATCAAACCAGTCAATCCTGAAGAAAATCAACCCCGAATATTTATTGCAAGGACTGATGCTGAAGCTGAAGCTCCAACACTTTGGTCATCTGATGCGAAGAGCCAACTTGTTGGAAAAGACCCTGATGCTGGGAAAGACTGAAGGCAGGAGGAGAAGGGGACAACAGGCGATGAGATGGTTGGATGGCATCACTGACTCAATGGACATGAATGTGAGCAAGTTCTGGGAGTTGGTGATGGATAGCGAAGCCTGGTGTGCTGCAATCCATGGGGTTGCAAAGAGTTAGACACAACTGAGTGACTGAACAACAACAATATAACATATACTATATATATTATATTATAATGTTGTAATTCTATTATTTATATAATATATATTATATATAATTATATATTTAATATTATAATGTATATTAATGTAATATAGTCATTAGTACAATGACTACTGAGCATCTACCATGTGATTACAAGTGTTTACAAGTAGGTTACAGTGCATTGTTTTGGAAACTTCACAGCTGTTATTGAAGTTAATCTTCACAATGCCCTGGGATTTGGGCACTAGGAGTTTCGTAATAACCAGGAGGATGTAGATACGGGGACTCACCTTTCTCTTCTTCTATTTCTCTATCATTGATTTTTGTTTTTTACTGTTTGCATACAAGAGAAGCTACCCATAGACAGCTGGAGGAATATGGAAAGTAAAAGACTATTCTAGAAGTTCAGAGAGTTGTTTCTAGAAGTTAATTGCTTTGCGTTTACTTGTACTTTTTCTAATAGGGTACATAAAGATCTGGTGCTTCCCAGGTGGCTCAGTCAGTAAAGAATCTGCCTGCAATGCAGGAGATCTGAGTTAAATCCCTGAGTGGGGAAGATACCCCGGAAAAGGGAATGGCAAACCACTCCAGTATTCTCGCCTGGGAAATCTCATGGACAGAGGAGCCTGGCAGGCTACAGTCCAGGGATTGAAAAGAGTCAGATATGACTTAGTGAGTAAACAACAACAACATAAAGATTAAAGTTTATAAGTAAAAGCCAATCAGTTTCCCTAACTGGATGTATTTTTTTATACTCCCATAATCTATACAGGGTAATTTTTATTCCTCTCCCTTGTCACTAAAATTTGATGTTATCAATTTTTGTTTTACTTTTTATTTAAGCATCTAGAAATTTGAGGTGCCATCCTATTATGGTTTCCCTGGTGTCTAGCATAAATAAATAAATGTGATGTATAAGAATAAATATTCTTCAGCCTTAAAGAAAAATGGAGTGGAAAGTGAGAGAGAGGTTCAAGAGAAAGGGAACATATGTTTACTTATGGCTGATGCATGTTGATGTATGGCAAAAATCAACAATATTGTAAAGCAATCATCCTTCAAGTAAAAACAAATAATTTTTTAAAAAGAAAAAACAAAACAACAAAAAAGGACATTCTTCCATTTGGGACAACATGAGTGAACTGGAAAGGCATACTAACTGGAAAAATCAACATCAAAAGGAGAATAGTATATTATCTCAATTATGTGTGAAAAGTGAAAGTGAAATTGGCTCAGTTGTGTCCAACTTTTTGTGACCCCAGGGAATCCCCCAGGCTAGAATACTGGAGTGGGTAGCCTTAATCTTTCTCCAGGGGATCTTCCCAACCCAAGGAATGAACCCAGGTCTCCTGCATTGCAGGTGGACTCTTTACCAGCTGAGTCACCAGGGAAGCCCAAGAATACTGGAGTGGATAGCCTACCTCTTCTCCAGGAGATTGTCCTGACCCAGGAATCAAACCTGGGTCTCCTGCATTGCAGGCAGATTCTTTACCAGCTGAGCTACCAAGGAAGCTCATACTATTATGTGTGGAATCTACTAAAGTCCAGCTCACAAAACACAAGAAAATACTCATAGATAGGAACTTGCTTGGGGAGATGGGAGATGCTGGACACAAGTTACAAAAATTAGGTTATGCAGAATGAATGAACTCTGGAGATCTAAGTACAACCTGCTGAAGCAGTAAATTGTATAAGTATTGTATTTGAGTGTTGCTAAGATCCACCAGGTAGGGGTGTGGGGACAGGAGAAAGAGACTCAGATGGAAAAGGAAGAAGGAAGTTTGGGGAGAACTCTCCAGAGAAAGAAAGGGCAAAAAAGCACAGCCCGCCCACCTAAATACCAAGGCTTTTACAAGCTCCACATTCACAACTACCAGCCCGTTTGTTTTTCAGACACCAACATCACTTAGGCAAGCCCGAGTCAAGCCAGGTATTTGTGGGTCCCGAATCCTGCCTCTAGAGAAACAAAGTGCATCAGTCCGCAGTCTGCCAGCCTCTTAGGCAACTGGGCAACCCGATTAAACTGGAAGGGTCCCCATCACATGCCAAGGCAGATTTCTGCCCGCTCTGTGAGGCGAGGCAATTTGAGCCAGAGTTAGTGGCTCCGGATAACCAACCCCTCCTCTTTGGGCTCGTCCTTGGGTTTTGCTAACCCCTGTGTCGGAGCCTGGAGATGTAACGGGGAGCCTCAGGTAAACTCCGTCAGTGCTCTGCCGCCCTCTAGCGGCTGCCGGCTCTAACGTCAACTCGCATCCCTTCCTCCGGCCTCCCTCCCTTTCTCCCCAGCCTGGCCGCTACACTGGTTCATCCTCAATACACCTTAAGATTTTTCTTTTTTAAAAAATTCAGAAATATTGGACTTGACCAAAGGCCACTTGACAAAGACTATTTCTAATCATAGACAGAAGAAGTAAATGACAAGAGGGAAAATGTTCTTCTAAGGTGGTTGAAGAGATGAAAGTGTTAGTCACTCAGATGTGTCAGCTCTTAGGGACCACGTGGACTGTATCCACCAGGCCCCTCTGTCCAGTGGGATTCTCCAGGCAAGAATAATAGAGTGTGTTTCCATTCCCTTCTCCAGGAGATCTTCCTGACCCAGGGATAGAACCCAGGTCTCTTGCATTACAGGCAGATGCTTTACCATCTGAGCCACCAGTTCATCTCTTGAACATGGGCTGGGTATAATTACTCCTGGGGTTACTGGCTAGTTCTACCCTCACTTTGGTGGCAGGGCACCTGTCTACATGTTCACACTTTCTTAATGTGTCAAAAAGAAAGATTTATAATAGGATAGGTTTGCATTTGAATTCTAGCTTTCCCTCTTCTGGCTGTTGTGATCTTCAGGGAGTTTATTCTCCTCTTAAGCACTGTTTTTGGAAAATGGAGATAGTAAAATCCACTTTGCATAACTTTTAGAGGAAGATCCCCTGGAGGAAGGCTTGGCAACCAACTCCAGTATTCTTGCCTGGAGAATTCCATGGACAGAGGAGCCTGGAGGGCTATAGCCCATAGTGTTGCAGAGTCAGTCACAACTTAGCATATGCACATTCTTTTTAGGCTCCTCCCATGAACTCTTTAAGTCATCTTATGAAGGCTTTACAACTGTTCATATCCTTACCTGAGTACGTGGGAAGATTGCATTTTCCCCTCTCCTAAATGTACTCCGGGGCTTTCCAGGTGGCTCAGTGCAAAGAATACACCTATTAATGCAGGAGACATGGGTTTGACCCTGGGATCAGGAAGATCCTCTAGAGAAGGAATGGCAACCCACTCCAGAGGGGCCTGGTGGGCTCCAGTCATGGGGTCGAAAAAGAGTCAGACACGACTTAGCAACTAAACAACAACCAAGTTACTCCATATGTTAGCAATCACAGATCCTGTTTATTCTACTATCTAAACTTAAAAAAAAAAAAAAAAAATACAACAATTTTCCTTTCAATTCCCAGTGAACCTCCTAGTCAACCACTCTCATCTGCACCCCTGTGACATTGTGCCAGGTGATCTCTTTATACCAACTCGGCCCTTCCCGGATTCTATTTTCCCCATCACAGCCATAATTCCCCCACTTAGAATCATTCCCCATTGCCCTTCCAGTGAAATCCTTAACACCACGCAGAGACCCTGGACTGATCTCAGTTTGCTCTCCTCTCTCTCACCCTCGTGTTCTCTGCTGCACCCCTCTGATTTTTCTTATCTCCTTCCAAATATAGTACTTCTTTTGTGTCCCTTCCCACTAGCTCTTTGGCGGCATGACATGTATGTGATTTACTCTCATGTGCTCAGGGCCTAGAACAGCACTTGGAATAAAGCAAGTTGTTGATGAATGAAATCTCCTATGTTCAGGACCTCTTACTATGTAAAGAGATGAACACACACTTAGCACAGAATAATTATCGTCTTACTGTTCAACCCAGAAAGAAAATGATGATGGTTTTAAGAAGCTCATTGCATCTTGCATGTATTTTTATGTTGCTGTTTTTAAAGGGCCTTGTAGTTTACAAAATTTAAAAAATATTGGTAATATTGCAAGTATAGTACCAAGATTCTATCATTTCAATTATCACTTTGATGATTCCACCTGTAAAGACTTACTAAATGTTTATTTTTTGAAGCTCAATCAATTGTAGAATTATCTGGTGGAATACTTATATTTCAAATAAATATTTTAGAGAAATTATTGATAATGAGACAAACAGAGGTTTGTTGGAAACTAAATGAAGAAAGGGTTAAGGTATATTCTTAGCACAATATCATGAACTTCTGCAGACTGCTAGGCCCTATTGTATTAAGAATTTAAGATTCATCAGTAAACAAAATTAATTTAAAAATTTATCTGATATGTGGAAGTTTATAGTCTTTGAGGAAGGTTGGAGAGGGAGGAAGACAATAGAAAAATAAAAATAGCAAGCAAGTCAATTATACTATGTACAATTATATACTATATATATACTTATATACATAAGCTATACATATGAGCTATGGGTATAGACAAGGTAAGGGACAGAATGAGTCATAAGTTTAAATAAGATAGACTTGGCAGACCTCAATGAGAACGTGCCATTTGAATCAAGACTAAAGGGAGGTGAGAGAGTTAGCCTTGAGACCATCTAGGCCATGCAAAGGCCTTAAAACATGAGTACCTGGCATATTCAAAGCACAGGTAGGTCAGTGTGGTAAATATCCAAACTAATTTTTTTAAACAAGTCTGTGCAATATGTTTTAAGGTATTTTTATTGTCTTTTTTTGTTTGTTTTTTGTAAACCCCAGCTCAAAGATGATCCCCTTAGAAAGCCCTTATGTTACTTGGAACCTACAGGAAATTGAATGGTGTTGCACTGAATCAACTCGGCATGCTTTATAAGGAGTTTTCTTAGAATAAATGATGCCTCTACTAGCACTCGAGTTGAGAATCTCAGAGCCACTTCGTCTGTAAAGCAGACCCGGCTACTCCCTATCTTTGCTCCAGTCCGATAGTCGCGTGTCTGGTGCCCAGATACACTGCAAGCTCCTTGAGGGCAAGGCCACATTTCTCTCTTCTCTAGGCCCCCAGAGCCCAGAGCAGGGCCTTGTTCTGGTGATGATGGCTGAATTGATATTATCTTTGGACACTGCTGGGAAGTCATTTCTGTCTCTGGACAAAGTTCTTTTGTGCATATATGTCACCTGCTAGCAATCTTGTTAAAATGAAGATTCTGATTTAGGTCTTGAGCTGGGTGAGGTTCTGCATTTCTAACAGGCTCCCAGACAGTGCTAATGATGCAGGTGAGGTGGAAGGGTGTAGGGGTGAGGGGGTAGGGACCACACCAAATAGCAAGATTGTAACTGACCATTGCCCTCAGGGCACTCACGCTCCTTGCAACATACTTGCCTCCCTAACTGGGCTCCATTGGGCAGATGCCATGCACGTTTTCTCTTTGTTCCTGCCACAGTGACCAATACTGTGACCAGCTTATGTCCTTGCTACAAATTTGGAGTGAACAGCCTATGATTTGATTACAAAAGATAAATAAAATTTTAAAAACTTACTAACAGCATCATGGTGTAAACTAGAACATGCTGAACTAGGAGTGCTGGGGCAGAAAGAATACCTCATCCTGCATTTATTTAAAAAGCAATGAAAACAAAGCTCAAAGATGGCTTATGGGCAAAAGATGACCTATTGAGTTCTGGGAGACCCATTCAAACTCTCCCTCACTTTTAGGGGTTAAAGTCACAAATTTAAGAGGTTTCAGGGTCAAGGAGGGAATTTAAATATGAGAACCATCCCCCTCACCCCCTTGTGAGACAGGAGAGTTGGTCGTGGCCTCTGAAGACCTAGGGAGTGAATGTCTCCAAGCTTATCTCAGTCCTTTTCTCTCTCTTCTCTTTTCACTTTGTGTCCATTTATTTCTCTATCCAGTTAAATAAATGAGCACATGTATACTCTGGGCTAAGATTATTCCAGGCAGCAGAGTTGCCAAAATGCCTAAGATCCCTGCACCCCTTGGGTTTTCAGGTTTTGCAAGACATTCGGTTCTAACTCCCTATCCTGAACTGGTTTAAGGCTTTATCTCCTTTTCCCTGCCGTGAGTGATATTATGGCTGAATCATGCCCTCTAAAAAGATATATTGGGAATTCCCTGGCAGTCCAGTGGTTAGGACTCTGCACTGTCACTGTTGAGGGTGCAGGTTCAGTCCTTGGTGTGGGAACTAAGATCTACAAGCCGTGCAGCAGGACAAGGTAATTAATTAATTTGAAAAGATATATTGAAGTCCTATTCCCCGGTACCTGTGAATATGAACTTATTTGTACATAGTCAATTGCAGATGTAATAAAATAAAGATGAGGTCATTAGATACAAATCTGATTAGTATCCTTAGAAGAAGAGACAGAGACATGGGAGAATGCCCAAGGGGAGGCCTGGGCACCCACCTGTGGTACTTAGTTGTGTATATGCACTGTGTGCACAAAGTTGCTCTGTGGACACATAATATTATGTGTCCACAGTTGTGTATACACATTGCATACCCAAAGTTTCTTTGTGGACACCATATATACGCTGTTGTATATATGATTGAGTACCCAAAGTACTTCTGTGGGCACATATTACATATACAGTTATTATTATGTACACAGGAACTTTGTGTACCCATATTCTATATACAGTTGCATACATACTCACTGTCCCTGTTGCGGGGGAGGTGCTGGCACTAATTCAATGAGTATCTTGGGTAATGTGACTCCTTTTGTTAAATCAGTCCCTGTAAATCAGGTGATTCCCGGTAATTCAATCAGCACCTTTTGTCACAAGGGGTACAGCCAGGGACGGGTACCATTCTCCTTAGAGATATGTGTGTCCATTGTGTGCAAGCATAAATTTTTGCTGAATCAACTGAGAGTGTGTTGCAGTCATCTTACCTCTTTACCTCTTTAATGTGTATTTCCTTTAAAAAAAATGTTAAGGCATTCTCTTGGTGGTTGTGTCTGACTAAATTGTGTCTGACCCTTGTGACTCCATGGAGTATGTATAGCCTGCCAGGTTCCTCTGTCCATGGGATTTTCCAGGCGAGAATACTGGAGTGGGCTGCCATTCCCTTCTCCAGGGGATCTTCTTGACCCGGGGATCAAACCCGTGTCTTCTGAATTGCAAGCAGATTCTCTACTGACTGAGCCACCAAGCTTTCTACTATATAACTACAATTCAATGATCAAATCAAGAAATTGACACCATTCTATCATCTAGACTACAACAGAACAGCAATAACAATAATGACTGGGCTGTCATGGTGATTTGGGGAGAATGACGATGCCTATTTGGGATGAAGGACTGATCCCCCACCCTAGAGGACTGGCTAACTTGAGAACTCGACTTGTCAATCTCTTCCCTGATGAAGCAACAGAGGAAAAAGAAGGTGGCAGCAGACCATGAAGCATCTGCTAGAAAACCAAACACACCCCACACCATTAGGTGCTTAACTGTCAAGCGCTTAATGAAAAACTGATTGAACTTAATTTCAAGAGTCTTCAATTTGGGAGTATCAGAAACACATTCTCTGGGATTTTCTTTTAGTAAAAATGTGTTATCATTAGTGAATGTGATATATCCTTGCTGGATTTTAACTTTTAGTCACAATACATTGTGTATTGTCTCTGGAAAAGATAATGCAAGTACATGATGACACGATAAGACAATTTTTTAAAGTTCTCTTATCCCCAAACCCCAACATTTTTTCATGGCTTTATTGAGAATTATTTACACACCATAAACTTCAGTAATTTGAAGTGTATGACTCAATGGTTTTTAGTGAATTTACAGAATTGTGCAAATATCACCACAATTTTAGAACAAGTTCATTACCCTGAAAGGAAACCTCCTACCTATTAGCAGTCTCTTCCCAGCCTAATCCTAGGCAACCATTAATCTACTTTCTGTCTTATGGATTTGCCTATTCTGCACTTTTTATAAATGGAACTATACTATTTGTGGGTTTTGTGACTGATTTCTTTCACTTATCCCAATACTTTCAAGTTCATTGATGTTGTAGCATAATGTCCAACCTTGTAATTTTTGGATGCCATCTTCATGTCCCAAGTAGTATACATCATTTACTGATTTTCATCCCTTCTCTTCACATAAAATACCAAATCCATTCTTTTATTTCTATTTCACTGTCTTCTTTGTAACTTCTAATGAATATACCAGTGTTGAATCTCATGGCATCCCCCTGCAATAGTCAATTCCAGTCCTGACATTTCAGACAATCCCACCAGTTCCTGTAATCCTCCACTCACACAATCATTAAAAATGAAGCTGCTTACAAAAGCTGAGCCAATAACAACTATCACTTTATTACTCAACCCTTCCCTCCTACAACCAAATGAAGGTTTTATTCTCAGGAAACAGTGACGCCACCTCAAGGGCTGACTAGCCACACCAGTGACGTCCTTATCTGGGCTTCTCCCAGGAGAGATGGTAGTCACTGCCTTGTTCCTCAACTAAGGGCCATTATGACAAATCCAAAAATGAAAAAGAAAAATGCTGTCTTTCTTGTGCTTATTTATAAACAAATGGATCTTTTTTTTGGTGGGTATTTTTTTAGGGAAAATTTCAAATATATTCAAAAGCAGAGAGAGAGTACTATAATGCAGTCCCATTACTTAGTTTCAGTGACTACCAAACCCTGGCTAATCTTGTTCCATCTGACCTTCATCTCCAGCCCACACCTCCTTTACCAGAGGCTTATCTCTAAAACTCTTTCCAAATATTTACTTGGACACTCCTCTCCTGTTGTTCTATAGAGCTGGTTATTTTAACTTTATTTGCGGTAGATGTTTGGGGAGCACAGAGCACATTACTCTTGTGTCCAGCACTGGATCCTGAGGATACAAAGATGAATAGGACATTGTCTGGACAGTTTACACACCAGGAGCATGAAACACAAATATTTCATTTGATTATAATAGGAGGCTGGGGGATGGGCAAAGTTGGTTCCTGACACAGCTTCACACGGGCTACAGTGGGGTTTGTAAATAAAATCATTACTAGCAATCACATGCCAGAGTGGGGGTAACATTTCCAATAAAGTTGCTGGCATAGAAGTGCTTACATGGTATTATTTTAAAAAGGTTGCTGCTGCTAAGTCACTTCAGTCGTATCCGACTCTGTGCAACCCCATAGACGGCAGCCCACCAGGCTCCCCCGTCCCTGGGATTCTCCAGGCAAGAACACTGGAGTGGGTTGCCATTTCCTTCTCTAATGCATGAAAGTGAAAGTGAAGTCGTTCAGTCGTGTCCGACCCTTAGCTGACCCCATGGACTGCCCCCTACCAGGTTCCTCTGTCCATAGGATTTTCCAGGCAAGGGTTAAATGAGCTGCTACAATAAGGTGGGAGTTGGTTAAAATGTGAAAGCAGAGCCATTTCTCTGATTGATCAGGTATATTGGGCATGATTTACAGCCTGGGAAATCACCGGACAGTAAAGCCACCGTGATCGCCCTCCAGTGTTCCACGTTGTCTGGATCCCCCACTGAAGCCTCGAGATGTGGAGCCTGAGATCATCTGGAACGGGCAAAGAGGAAGAGTTGGGGAAAAGGAAATATAAGTTAGGAGACCCAGGTCTCCTGCTGTCTGAGCCACCAGAGAAGCCCAAACAGAACTACATGGAGATGCCGGGGATCGAACCCGGGGCCTCATACATGCGAAGCATGCGCTCTACCACTGAGCTACATCCCCTGGTAATATAAATTGATATCTCCACAAATGAGTACCAACCTCACAGGTATGAGTCTAAGTTAAAATGTGCATAAAACAGAAATACATATGTAAACAACCATAAATGGGAAGAACCTGGGGTGTCTGTGTAAACCCATGAAGAAGCTTCACTTGCCCAGGGGCTCACACAAGCCACCCAGTCCAGGGCCACTGTGCCAGGGAGAGCTCCTTGGAGAGGTGAGTTCCAGGCGTCAGACCTGGATCCTCATTTCCTGAACAAACTGTCCCCACAGTGAACGACAGGGATCTTCCCTTACTCAGTCACTCATAAAGCACCAAGATGTGCTCATGCCTGCAGGTCACTCAGAGGGCCAGAGCTTTGATCAGCCGGCAGGAACCAGGAGAGGCTCCCATTTTCTGTACATTTTGAAGAATGAGGAAGAGGCAGGCAGATGAAGAAAAAGGTCTCGGGTGAGGGCATAAATATAAGCCAAGGCATTGAGGCATGAAGCAACATGGCCTGGTCATGACGCATTTTAACATCAGTGGAGGTTGAGTGTCAGACAAGAGGTGTGGAGAGAAGAGGCAGGTGAGAAAGGCAGGGCCAGGTCTTCCCTTGTCTTGTCAAAGAATGGGAGCTCGGGTGAAGGGTTAGAAGCAAAGGAACTTACACAATCAGACTTGTATATTGGATTGCTCTCTGTGGACGGTGAATTGGAGCAGAGCGTCCAGGTGGGAATGTGTTGTACAGTGTCGGGCTGAAGGGAGGCGCCCCTCAGCCAGTTCAGAACAGTAACAGAGTTGTTAGGGTCTGAATTGCACCCCCTCCCAAATTTCTTAGGTTAAAGTCCTGACCCTCAGGATCTCAGAATGTGACTGCATATGGAAACAGGTCTTTAAGGAGGTGATTAAGTTAAAATGAGGTCATTAGGGTGGCCCCTAATCTTCATTGGGCTTCCCAGGTGCCTGCAATGCAGAAGACACGGATTTGATCCCTGGGTCGGGAAGATCCCCTGGAGGAGGGCCTGGCACTCCAGTATTGTTGCCTGGAGAATCCCATGACCAGAGGAGCCTGGCAGGCTACAGTCCATAGAGGCACAGAGTCTGACATGGCTGAAGTAACTTCCTTAGCACACACACATGCACTAATCCAATACACCTGATGTCCTTAAAAGAAGAAGAGATTAGGACAGAAACACACAGAGGGAAGACCAAGTGGAGAAACAGAAAAGATGGTGGTCCACAAGCCAAGGAGAAGAAACTAACCCCGCTGACACATTGATCTCAGACGTCTAGCCCCTAGAACTGTGAGAAATAGATTTCTGGTGTCTAAGCCAAGCAGTCTGTGGAACTTTGCTATGGCAACTCTAGGACAGTAATACAAAGGGGTAATAGGATGTGGATGATGGTCAGAAAACTCAGTAAGACTCAGTAAGACTCAGCAAAACTCAGCAAGATGACAAGTGGGGACAGAGAAGGAAGACGGCTGGAAGGCCTGCTAGATTTCTCATTTGATGAGATTACTGGGGACAGTTCAGTTCAGTCTCTCAGTCGTGTCCGACTCTTTGCAACCCCATGGACTGCAGCAAGCAAGGCTTCCCTGTCCATCACCAACTCCCGGAACCTACTCAAACTCATGTCCATCACATCGGTGATGCCATCCAACCATCTCATCCTCTGTTGTCCCCTTTAGTGGGGCCAGTTCAGTTCAGTCGCTCAATCATATCCGACTCTTTGCGACACCATGAACTGCAGCACACCAGGCCTCGCTGTCCATCACCAACTCCCGGAGTCAACCCAAACCCATGTCCATCGAATTGACAATGCCATCCAACCATCTCATCCTCTGTCGTCCCCTTCTCCTCCTGCCCTCAATCTTTCCCAGCATCAGGGTCTTTTCAAATGAGTCAGTTCTTTGCATCAGGTGGCCAAAGTATTGGAGTTTCAGCTTCAACATCAGTCTTTCCAATGAACACCCAGGACTGATCTCCTTTAGGATGGACTGATGGATCTCCTTGTAGTCCAAGGGACTCTCAAGAGTCTTCTCCAACACCACAGTTCAAAAGCATCAATTCTTCGGCGCTCAGCTTTCTTTATAGTCCAACTCTCACATCCATACCTGACTACTGGAAAAACCATAGCCTTCACTAGACGGACCCTTGTTGGCAAAGTAATGTCTCTGCTTTTTAATATGCTGTCTAAGTTGGTCATAGCTTTCCTTCCAAGGAGTAAGTGTCTTTTAATTTCATGGCTGCAATCACCATCTGCCGTGATTTTGGAGCCCAGAAAAATAAAGTCAGCCACTCTTTGCACTGTTTTCCCATCTATTTGCCATGAAGTGATGGGACTAGATGCCATGATCTTAGTTTTCTGAATGTTGAGCTTTAAGCCAACTTTTTCACTCTCCTCTTTCACTTTCATCAAGAGGCTCTTTAGCTCTTCTTCACTTTCTGCCATAAGGGTGGTGTCATCTGCATATCTGAGGTTATTGATATTTCTTCCGGCAATCTTCATTCCAGCTTGTGTTTCTTCCAGCCCAGCGTTTCTCATGATGTACTCTGCATATAAGTTAAATAAGCAGAGTGGCAATATACAGCCTTGACGTACTCCTTTTCCTATTTGGAATCAGTCTGTTGTTCCATGTCCAGTTCTGTTACTTCCTAACCTGCATACAGGTTTCTCAAGAGGCAGGTCAGATGGTCTGGTATTCCCATTTCTTTCAGAATTTTCCACAGTTTATTGTGATCCACACAGTCAAAGGCTTTGGCAGAGTCAATAAAGCAGAGGTAGATGTTTTTCTGGAACTCTCTTGCTTTTTCAATGATCCAGTGGATGTTGGCAGTTTCATCTCTGGTTCCTCTGCCTTTTCTGAATCCATATTGAACATCTGGAAGTTCACGGTTCACATATTGCTGAAGCCTGGCTTGGAGAATTTTAAGCATTACTTTACTAGCATGTGAGATGAGTGCAATTGTGCGGTAGTTTGAGCATTCTTTGGCATTGCCTTTCTTTGGGATTGGAATGAAAACTGACCTTTTCCAGTCCTGTGGCCACTGCTGAGTTTTCCATATTTGCTGGCATATTGAGTGCAGCACTTTCACAGCGTCATCTTTCAGGATTTGAAATAGCTCAACTGGAATTCCATCACCTCCACTAGCTTTGTTCGTAGAGATGCTTCCTAAGGCCCACTTGACTTCACATTCCAGGATGTCTGGCTCTAGGTGAGTGATCACATCATCGTGATTATCTGGGTCGTGAAGACCTTTTTTGTACAGTTCTTCTGTGTATTCTTGCCACCTCTTCTTTATATTTTCTGCTTCTCTTAGGTCCCTACCATTTCTGTCCTTTATTGAGCCCATCTTTGCATGAAATGTTCCCTTGGTATCTCTAATTTTCTCGAAGAGATCTCTATTCTTTCCCATTCCATTGTTTTCCTCTATCTCTTTGCATTAATCACTGAGGAGGGCTTTCTTATCTCTCCTTGCTATTCTTTGGAACTCTGCATTAGTGGGGCAAGGGCACTCAAATGTGACAGAGATCCTGAAGAAGGAGCCATTCAGGCTGAGTTGCATCTGAGAGCCCATGTGTGGAAAATGCACGGTTGAACATTGAATATTGAGTCTGAAACATTTCAGAGTGGGAACCACGATTCTTGACCCATTTCTGAGACTCATATCTTGTGTGCTCTCGGAGCTTTTTTCCTCAACCTTTAAAGAAAAAAAATAAAAGATGGGATAATGATGCTTTCCCTTCTATCTTGGAAAGTTGTTGAGAGTTCAAATGAAAGGAACATCAAAGGATGATTTAGAAACTTAACTGAGTTCACTTAGTAAAGTTTACTGAGTTTCCTAAGAGCAATTTGCCTCAAAATGACAAAGTGTTTTGTAGGCATGAATTATTTATCAAATCCTGAATCTGGTGGTAAACTGTCCAAATCCTTCTTTTGTTTTGCTCTGTTTATCACCAAAGGCTATAACCACATGGTGGCAATTTGTGTTGTTATAGCCACGCGTTCCGGGAAACAAGCTCACTCAGAAGGACGATGCAGATAGTGAAGTGCAGTTTATTACACCGGCGGGCCCAAGGCAGAGTATCCTCCTAGCCAAGGACCCCGACCAGCATTTGTGAAAATCTTTTATACCCCATGTATACGTGTCTGAACCCACCACCCAACTTCCTTGTGACTTACATAAACAAAGGAAAGGTAAATACAATCATAATAACTCCATCATTCATGTGTTATGTGTTCAAACAGTCAATAATCAATAAGCCTGAGGTTACAGATAAGAATTTATGACCTGTCCGGAGAGAGTCTTATCCTTCTATTGTCATTTCCACAGGCACTAAGCACAGAGTTCAGAGTCCATTAGAGAGGTGGCCGAGCATAATCAGCAGGAACAGGCCTAAGGTGGAGTCCAGGCCCTATGAATTCCTTCTTCAGTGTTTCTAAAAACTTAAT
This sequence comes from Giraffa tippelskirchi, assembly GCF_054371585.1. NCBI lineage: Eukaryota > Metazoa > Chordata > Mammalia > Artiodactyla > Giraffidae > Giraffa > Giraffa tippelskirchi. The sequence goes on along the minus strand of NC_137275.1, from coordinate 73,700,093 downwards.
CATACTGATATATAATGCTATCTAGTGATAAGGGCTGACATAACAATTACATGCATTTCTGCAAGATTTTAATAATAGAAATATTATAAATCAGAAATAAATTGTTTCATTTGAAACATTTAGTGAGTCAGAAAGAAATCAGAGAAGTAATGAGCTATCACTTCTTAGATGTTATTGCTTTGATTGTTAAAATAATGAGCTAATGGTTTTGGCATCAATATCATGTGATATTATCACAAAAGCATAGTTTGTAATAATCGTAATCAAAGCAAACCATGGTGTGAAATAATTTGTAAATTATTTGAGACTAAGAACCTAAACACTAAAAATGAAGTGGTATGACTACTTTTCACCATTAGAGGGAAGCAATCCACGGCAATAAATAAATTTCTCTCTTGGGTGCCTCAGACGGCAAAGAATCTGCCTGCAATTCAGGAGACCTGGGTTCGATCCCTGGGTCAGGAAGATCCCCTGAAGGAGGAAATGGCTACCCACTCTAATATTCTTGCCTGGAGAATTCCATGGACAGGGGAGCATGGGGGGCTACAGTCCATGGGATCGCAAAGAGTTGGACACTACTGAGTGACTAGCATACTTGGGGTGTTACTGCTGATTGGGCAGGGAGCCTTAAATGATTATCTAACACAGATTCTAACATGCTAGATTACAATTTCAAATTCCAATCAAAGAAGGAAAGCCCTTTTTATGTTTTATATAACATTGTTGGCTATAAAGACAATATGCATCATTCCTCCAGAGGCTGTTGCAGAACCCCAAAGAACAGAAACAGAATTTCAGAGGTCTTCCGTCTTACCAGAAATCTATAAAGTAATAGGTGTGAAAGTTTTCCTTTCTAGTCCTCTGGGAGAACAGACAATCCTAAAAATAATAATACTTTGTTAACTGATAACTCACATAAGTATGAAATAGTACATAAGCAGGGCAACCCTCATAAGTAACTCCATCAAATTTTTTGATCCATAAAAAATTCAGTCTTTTTAAAAATTATAATTATACTAATACATGGCAAGAAATTTTGTAAAACATAAAACTATGAGAAAGAAGATAAAGATTAACTATTACATTATTGATCTTTTTATCTATTTTCTTAAATGGTTACTTTCCTAAGTGACTATATTTAATTAAGACAGTACCTTAAATCTTTTTTAGAGTAAGGAAAAGAAGACAATGGACAGATAAGTTAGGTATATAGATGGACAAGAAACCGTCTCAATAGTTTCTAAAGCTGGCTGATAGTCAAAATTACCAAATCGGAATTTATTGATGGAGAAAGAGAAGAAGATGGATTCCTGAGTGTGTGTGTGTGTGTGTGTCTGTCTGTCTGTGTGTGTGCACACATGTGCATGTTTGTTCTCAGTTCCCTAGTTGATAGTTTAGAATCAACTTGTGGAGCCCACAGAAAACATAGAGTGTTTGAATGGTAAAGAACTTTAATCCAAATTGTGGAAACAAAATTGGAATTAAACTGCTTTTCAAAAAAATCATTTTGCAATTGGAAAAATTGTGAAAGGTATACAGTTGACACATTGACAACTTTAATAATACACTTAGACCTGTGATATTTTATTAGAGAAAAAAAGTTCATTTGAAACTATTCAACTACTGAGAACAATTTGTCTCTGGAAGTATATAAAGATGAACAGACTATTGAACAAAGAAATGAGAGTTCTTATTCACTAAAGACCCTCACAATAAAAACAAACAAAAAAATGCACCTCACAGCATTTCTCAGGCCTGTCACTTATATTACAAAGGAAGATTATTCTCCAAGAAGATAAAATTGAAACTTAAAAACATTTTTTAAAAAGAGCAATGAATCTAAGAATTAGTTCTTTGAAAAGATTGACAAAACTGACAAACCTTTAGCCAGACTCACTGAGGAAAGAGAAGGACCACTATGATATTGTCAGTCAATTATACTTTAATTTTTTTAAAAAATGGAAAATAAAGAAAAGCAACTACTGTGAGATTCAGACACCACTGAGCCATTGAAGATTTAAAAGATGTTTAAAGGTAGTCATGGTTGTTATTAACAGTTTAGGAGATGTATGGGGGCAGACAGGCCAGAATTCCAAATTTATTCTCCCAGAGAAAGAACTATCTGGTTGGAGAGATTCATAGTTTAGACCTGGATTAAGTATGAAACGGAGAGGATCTTTATCATTCACAAGCAGCCAACACAGCATTCATGTCAGGAACTTCTGAGAACGAAGTCCAATACTGCATTGTCAGTATGGAATCTTCACCTGCCTCTACCAGTAGTACTGGTCAGATATATCCAGAGACCAGAGAGTCTAGAAAACTCTTTTGGAGGCCAAAAAGAAATCAGGGCTTCTTAAACAAGCAATGCTGTTATCAATGTTATCCACGGACCAGCATCATCAGCATCACTAAGAACGTGTTAGAAATGCAGAATTTTGGGTCTCACCCAAGAACCATTGAATCACATACTGCATTTTACATTTACCTCCCCAGCCCTGGCAATTCTATGTATTTGAAGTCAGGTCTTCTAGAGCATCTAACCCATAGTTAGATGAGTGAGTGGTGAGTGAATGGCAAAAAGAATTACCAAGATGAAGTGAAGTGAAAGTCGCTCAGTCGTGTCCGACTCTTTGTGACCCCATGGACTATAGAGTCCATGGAATTCTCCAGGCCAGAATACTGGAGTGGGTAGCCTTTCCCTTCTCCAGGGGACCTTCCCAACCCAGGGATCGAACCCAGGTCTCCGTCATTGCAGGCGGATTCTTTACCAACTGAGGTATCAGGAAAGCCCATGACCAAGATAGACTTTTTAACTAATAAGCTAGAAGGACCTTCAGCCTGGGGCTTCAGATGCAAGCACAGAATTGCCTGAATCTATAGATTTACCAAACATTGCCAAAAGATAAGAAGAGTACCCATATCTTAAATAGTGCTTGAGATACAGAAACAGTTATATTTTTATTCTTTGTTTGAATTGATAACAATGGAATAAATCTATTTTTTTGAGTAACTCACTTCTCAGAAAAAAAGGTAAAAAGCTCACTCAGCTCTAAGAAAAGCATGTCCACAAGTGCAGGGCTCACAGTGTTTTGGACATTCCTCCACCCTCTTCACATATCCTTTCTTCCTTGAATTTAATCCTTACCTGGATTCAGCCAGCCTCCATTTTCATAACTTGTATTTTGATGTATCCTACTCAAGCTGTTGGGTGTTAATTTTCTAATTTTAGAACCAGATTCTATGGGACTCAGTGAAATATATTTTTATAGTTCTCAAATTTTAGACTCACTTAGAAAGCTTCTTTTAAAAAACATAAACTTTTGATTGTTATTCCCAGAGCCTCTGATTCTGAGGGTCTGGGATGGGACTTGGAAATCTATGTTTTTAGCAAGTACCCCAGGTGAATTTTCCAAACATGAACCACAATCACACTTTGAGAATGGTGGGCCTCGTTGTTAATGATCACTTCATACTCATACACAGACTGAGACAGGCTGGGGCCTGGGACCCTTTGCTGCAATGCTTGCACCTGGACAAATCTCTCTTCCAGCAACAAAATACAAAGAAACTATAAGGAATAAAATAATTGCATGCCTAAATAGTTGGGGCAAATTATGGACAGAAAGATACAAATGACCAAAATACCTAACCACCACTTCTGAAGAGCCAGGAGCAAAAGCAGGGTACTGTACATGCTCCCTGCACACAACACCATCTAAGGGGTGGCAAACCACTTAAGCCATCCCTCCAGCCCAACTCCTGGACATACCCCTACCCTCACCCCATATAAAGAACAAGCTCGCCCCCACCCTGGCCCCCAGGGAATGAGCATGTCCCTTGTTCCTTCTTTTTGCTCCCTCCTGGGGCAGCAGGGCCCCCCATAAAGCCTTGACTGAATTTCTTTTCTGGCCTCTAGTCAATTTCTTTTATTGAAATCAAAGTGTTAGTTACTCAGTCATATCTGACTCTGTGTGACCCCATGGACTGCAGCCCGCCAGGTTCCTCTGTCCATGGCATTCTATTGACTGAGGAAGGCCAAGAACCCTGGTCAGTATCAAGACCGCCTTCCAAGGGTGATGATGGGTTAATTAGAACAGTTCCAGAGATGTGCTGGCTTTATAAGCGCTTCTGATGCCAATGAAACCCAGGTGAGCTAGGGCACAACTTAGAGAAAATTGCCTAGTGAATCAGAGCCAGCAAAGATGTTTCTCTGGCAGGAGGTGTCTTGAAATTGAGTCCCTACCACCCAGAGAGGAGAACAGTGACTCACAGTACCACCCATTTGGAAATGATAAAATTGAGGAAAGCATTTTATTTAAGACAGAGAAACATCTATACAAATGTAAACGCTTAACAAGGTAAGGTTAGGCCTCAAATGTAAGAGATTTTATATTCTCCAGTAATTATGTATGAATATGTAAGAAAACTGTCCAAATGTAATATTGGTAGAAGCAGTGAGTCAGTACAATTATGCAGCTGATGCTGTGATTTTATTTAAGGATATTACAAAGCTGTCACAATTATTAGGTGAAGGAGAACGCAACCAAGTTCATCGCAGGTGCTTGGTGGTTAAGCCAGAATGCCTCCCAGTTACTATGGAAGGGCTGGGTGACATTTAATGGCATTACACCTCACTTGTGTGCACATGCACACACACACACACTGCTGTGTAATAAGAAATGTGATGGCTCAGCATGTCAGGTACATCACTGACACTCACTCTAATAATGAAAGCACATTAAACTCTAAATTCTCTGCATCAAGCTTTCACCTTTATTTGAAAACACAGGGGACACATGATAATTGCTAACTTCAGTTGGGCTCTTTTAATGTGCAAAACTTTTCTCAAAGTGTTTTATCTATATTGATTAATTTAACTCTCAAAACAACTGTAGAGGGGTATACTCTTACTCCCATTTAGTGAGGAAATGGAAGGCAGAAAAGCATTGAATGGCATGTCTGAAGTCACACCAGGAAGTAGCTACAGGCAGTCTGGTTCTAGAGGCGTTTTCATTTTGCACTGTCTACAACTGGTTTATAAAACAGTATTTATTCTAGATACAAATCCTTTGCTGATTACATGGATAGGAAATGCCTTTTCCTATACTATGGTTTGCCTTTTCATTCTCTTAATGTCCTTTTGTTGAACAGGATTTCTTAATTTTACTGTAATTGAATTCGTCAACCATTCCCTTTATTGTTAGAGCTCTTTGGACTCTAAGAAATCTTTGCCTACCATCAAATTCATGAAATAGTCTATGTTATCTCCTACAAGTTCTATTGTTTTACCTTTCAAATTTACTTAGAAATGATTTTTGTGTTTGACATGAGGTATATGTCAAAACTCACTTTTTCCCATACAGATATTCAGTTTATTAAAAAAAGGACTTTGTTTATTAAAAAGACTATACTGTCTCCATTGTTTCACAGTTCTTTTATAATAAATCAAGTGTTCATCTAAGAATTTTAACTCATTTTAAAATATCAGATTGGCATAATTAGTGCATAAACTGAATTATACTGGAATATTGTTTATACATTAGAAGACTACTAAAACTCTGATCATGATTTTCTGATCTCACAAATATTTAAATTTGGATGTATCCCTCTAGTGGAGAGGGTGAAACTCCATGTATTGTGTGGGATACATGCAATGTCCCATTGTAGCTATATTCTATTACAGACTTTTCCAAATTGGTGTGAAGAGAAAGTTGTTCTTTGGGGGTCAGGGTGGACAAAATGAGAGGAGGGTTTAGAAATATATGTGGAAAGAAAATCAATCCTTTACCACATAAATTCATATGTTCATGCCACAGAGTGTGACTGGTCTCTTTTCTACCCTAGGATTTTTCTAAACTTTCAGTGTGCTAATAACTAGGGTGTGACACATTAATAAGCATTTCCCAAACTTGTGTGACCACAAAGCCCTTTGATGTCAAAGCACTTCACTCTCCGCCCGGCCTTCATTCACTGTTTAGTCAAGAGAAGAGAAATCATTAAGTTCCAGCCATCAAACCCATAAAGCCACCTGCATCCAACCTCACACCTTCTTCTTCAGGTAACTAGGACACACCCTCCAGTGGAAGGAGCATCTCTTTACCTTGCTCCATTTTCACTTGCTTCCTCTGGACTCAGCTCTGTCCTCTGCATCCTTCCCCTTCCTGGTGGCTGGTTCCTCCTCAAGAAAACCTAAACAGACTTTACATTGTCCCACTCTTTAAAAAAAGGACATGCGGAATTTAAGACAGTACAGCTTCTCTGGAAAATAGTTTGACATTTCTTAAAAAACAAAATATACATGTATCACTGTTGTTGTTAATGACTAAGTTGTGTCTGACTCTTTGTGACTCCATGGACTGCAGCACATCAGGCATCCCCTTCACTATCTCCCAGACTTTGCTCAGACTCATGTCCATTGAGTCAATAATGCCGTCCAACCATTTCATCCCCCTTCCCCTCCAGCCCTCAATCTTTCCCAGGATCAGGGTCTTTTCCAATGAGTTGGCTCATCCCTTCAGGTGGCCAAAGTATTGGAGCTTCAGCTTCAGCATTAGTCCTTCCAATGAATATTCAGGGTTGATTTCCTTTAGGATTGACTGGTTTGATCTCCTTGCAGTCCACAGGCCACCCCAGAGTCTTTTCCAGCACAACAATTCAAAAGCATCAATTCTTTGGCACTCAGCCTTCTTTATGGTCCAACTCTCACACCCATACACAATTGCTAGAAAAACCATAGCTTTGACTATATGGACCTTTGTTAACAAAGTGATGTCTCTGCTTTTTAACACACTGTCTAGTTTTATTTCAAGGAGAAAGCATCTTTTAATTTCATGTATCATATAATGTGTATCATACATGTATCATATAACCAGCAATCATACTCCTGGGCATTTATTCCAGAGAAGTGAAACTTATGTTCACATAAAAATCCATACACAAATGTTCATAGAAGTTTTATTTGGAACAGACAAAAACTGGAAACAATGAAAACATCCTTCAACAGGTGAATGGCTAAAAACTCCCATGGTACATCCATACCATGGAGTACTATTCAGTAACAAAAAGGAATGAACTATTGGTAAGCAAACTGTGGATGAATCTCAATAGAATAGGATAAGTGAAAGAAAACAATCTTAAAAAATCAAGTATTACTACCATATGATATCATTTATACCAGTTCAGTCAGTCAGTTCAGTCACTCAGTTGTGTCTGACTCTTTGCAACCCCATGAATCGCAGCATGCCAGGCCTCCCTGTCCATCACCAACTCCCGGAGTCTACCCAAACCCTTGTCCAACGAGTCGGTGATGCCATCCAGCCATCTCATCCTCTGTCGTCCCCTTCTCCTCCAGCCCCCAATCCTTCCCAGCATCAGGGTCTTTTCCAATGAGTCAGCTCTTCGCATGAGGTGGCCAAACTATTGGAGCTTCAGCTTCAACATCAGTCCTTCCAATGAACACCCAGGATTGATTTCCTTTAGGATGGACTGGTCAGATCTCCTTACAGTCCAAGAGACTCTCAAGAGTCTTCTCCAATATCACAGTTCAAAAGCATCAATTCTGTGGCACTCAGCTTTCTTCACAGTCCAACTCTCACATCCATACATGACCACTGGAAAAACCATAGCCTTGACAAGATGGACCCTTGTTGGCAAAGTAATATCTCTGCTTTTTAATATGCTATCTAGGTTGGTCATAACTTTCCTTCCAAGGAGTAAGCGTCTTTTAATTTCATGGCTGCAATCACCATCTGCAGTGATTTTGGAGCCCAGAAAAATAAAGTCAGCCACTTTTTCCCCATATATTTCCCATAAAGTGATGGCACTGGATGCCACGATCTTAGTTTTCTGAACATTGAGCTTTAAGCCAACTTTTTCAGTCTCCTCTTTCACTTTCATCAAGAGGCTTTTTAGTTCCTCTTCACTTGCTGCCATAAGGGTGGTGTCATCTGCGTATCTGAGGTTATTGATATTTCTCCCGGCAATCTTGATTCCAGCTTGTGCTTCCTCCAGCCCAGCGTTTCTCATGATGTACTCTGCATATAAGTTAAATAAGCAGGGTGACAATACACAGCCTTGACGTACTCCTTTTCCTATTTGGAACCAGTCTGTTGTTCCATGTCCAGTTCTGTTGCTTCCTGACCTGCATACAGGTTTCTCAAGAGGCAGGTCAGGTAGTCTGGTATTCCCATCTCTTTAAGAATTTATATAATGTTCTAGAAATGACAAAATTTCACAGATGGAGAACAAAGTCATGCTTGTCAAGAGCTAGGATGTGGGAGGGGTGGCATGAGGGAAATCTTTGTTGTTCTGAAATAGTTTTGTATCTTGAGTGCAGTAGGTGGTTACACGAATATGCACGTGATCAAGTAGCATAGACTTATATGCACAATATACCAATGTTATCTCCCTTGTTTTGATATTGTACTATAGTTATCTAGCTGGAGAAGTAAAACCATTGGCAAAACTGGGTGAAGGGGTAAATGGAATCACTCTGTACTTTCCTTCCAATCTTCCATGAATCAATATCTTTTCAAAAGAAAAAAATCAGTGTAAACAAATAAAAAACATATGAGCTTCCCTACACCCCATGTTACCCTTTAAGTACAATATCTTTTTCTCCACTTCTTTACAGCCAAATTTACTGAAAGATGTTTAACTTATATTCTCCATATCTACCTTTTTTTGCATTATTACTCGATTCACTGATTTTTTGATCAACTATTTGTTAAGTGCGTATTATGTTGTATGTACTGTTCTAAGTTCTTGGGACATGTGAATGAACAAAATCTCTTCCCTCATCTAGCTTATGTTTGAGGGAAGGTGGGGGAGACAGACACTAAATAAAGTGAGTAAAACAGTATGTACAATAGTGATAAATGTTATGAAGAAAAACAAAGTTGGGAAGAGAGATAGTGCTTGAGTGGAAATAAATGTAATTTAAATAGAGTGTTGAGTAAGGCCTCAAAAAAGGCAACATTTGAGCAAAGATCTGAAGGAAGCAAGGGAGTGAGTTTGGAAGAAGTCTGGGAGCATCACTCCTGGAAAAGCAAACAACAAATGCAAAGGCCTATCCTGAACAGCAAGAGCAATCCTGGATTTTTCAAGAAAGAGCAAGGAAGCAAGCCTGATAGAGTAGAGAAAGTTGAAGGAGATGAGGCCCAGGAGAAAACTGGCTGGAAGTGGAGAGACCAACCACTTGTCCAACAATGTAGTCTGTAAGGTAAGAGATCGTGGAGACCTTGGTGAGTTTTGAACAGTCTGATATGATCTAACCTACCCTTTCACAGGATCTGCTGAGGATGGAAGAATTTTGAAACTGCTCTGGCCAGGATAAATCATCACCTCCACTTTGCACGATCATTGGGCTCTTCTCAGTCCTTATTCTACTGAGTGACCTTTTAGCAGCATTTGACCTGCTGACCACTTTCATCATCTAATCAGTATCTTTATCTCCTTCCTCTCAGGCTACTCCTTTTCAGTCACTTTTCCTCTACCTGTCTCATAAGCACTGGATTTTCTAAAGATTGTATATGTGGCCTGAGTAATAAATTATTCAGTCTGTGATACAGTTACATCGAGAACCATCCTCTTAATTCTTAATTGACAGAGCAATCATAAGACCACATTACACAGAAATGAAGAGAATTTAATCTGAAGTCTTCAATAATATCTCAATAGATCTTTACATATTATATTCATCCTCCTCCACATAAATGCATCTTCTCCAACTGAGCAGAAAACTGTATTTTCCCCTCTCCTGGGCATATATCCAGAGAAAAACCATGATCCAAAAGGATATGTGCACACTGTTTATTGAAGCACTGTTTACAACAACCAAGACATGAAGCAACCTAAATCTCCATGGACAGAGGAATAGCTAAAGAAGATGTGGTAGTAAATATATACAATGGAATATTACTCAACCATTAAAAAGAATGAAATAATGCCATTTGTAGCAACATGGATAGACCTAGAAAGTGTCATATTGAATGAAATAAATCAGACAGAGGAGGAGAAATCATTGTATGACATCCCTTATATGTGGAATCTAAAAGGAAATGATACAAATGAACTCACTTGTAAAACAGAAAAATACTGACTTTGAGAACTACATTGTGATTGCTGGGGATAAGGGATAGTTGGGGAGTTTGGGATAGACATATATACACTGCTATATTTAAAATGGATCATCAACAAGGACCTAGTGTACAGCACATGGAACTTTGCTCAATGTTATGCGGCAGCCTGGATGGGAACAGGGTTTGGGGGAGAATGGATCCATGTATATGTATGGCTGAGTCCCTTCACTGTTTACCTGAAATTATCACAACATTGTTAATCGACTATATCCCAATACAAGATAAAAAGTTAAAAAAAAAAAGAAAGAAAACTGGATTTTCTCTTTAAAGGGGTTGAGTCAGAGATGCTCCAGATTTGGGGGTCACATGTCCAACTGGGGGAAGGAGGCATCTAAATAAAAATAAACGAAGTCAAAATCCGTGAATTGAATTATATTTGTCAAGACATTCCTCCTTCTGACTTGCTTCCAAAACACTATCAGTTAGGCTACTGAAGGACAGACAATGCAACTGCATTGATTTCAACAACATAAACAAGTATATAAGCTCTCAGTCCTAACTACTTTGGGTTTTCATTTTTCTTGTGAAGGCTCCATCACATGTAAATAACAACAAAATAAAATTTGTATGCTTTCCTCCTGTTAGTCATGTCAGCTTAAGTTTTAGGTCTAGCCAGAGACCCTAAGAGTTTCCCTTGTGGCATAGTGGTAAAGAATCTGCCTGCCTTGCAGGGTATGTGGGTTCAATCCCTGGTCTAGGAAGATCCCCTAAACAAGGAAATGGCAACCCACTCCAGTATTCTTGCCGGGAGAACCCCATGGAGACTGGTGTGCCACAGTCCATGGGGTCCCAAAGAGTTGGACACAACTTAGTGACCAAACAGCAGAACATAGATGCTAAAAAAACAGGAAAAAATTTATCTTCTCTACAGTGTTAAAGAGCATAGACTAAGAGAACCTGATCTAAGTAGAGGCATCAAGAAAGACTCTCTTTTGGGACTTGGCTGATGGTCCAGTGGTTAGGACTTCATGCTTCCACTGCAGGAGGTATGGATTCCATTCCTGGTCAGGGAACTAAGATCCTATATACCTCATTGCCAAAAAAAAAAAAAAAAGTCTTCTCAAGAAATGAAAGTCTGAACTGGGATCTGAGGGATAGCAATTAGTATGTGGGCAGATGTTATCTAAACAATGTCCAGGCTCCCTTTCTTTGTTAGTTTTAGAACTCAGATCTTATCCTAGGTAGCAGCCCTTCTTATAGATAGGCATGGCCACTGGAACTAAGCAAAACTTGTTGAGTGGAGCTTCCCAAGCATTCTTTAAAGGGAATGACTCAGCTGGAAGGGGGTGGTTTGCCTTTTGTCTTTACCCTTCCTCTTGACTGGAAGGGAGAGGTGATAGCTGACATTTCAGCAGCAGATGACCCCGAGGATGAAAACTCTGCACTAAATGTTGCAAAACGCAATCTTGGACATCCAGTTTTTCCAAGCTTCACCACATAAGAATGGGCCTTGCACTTAGAACACTTCCCTACCTAGAGACAAAGATTCCACATGGGTCTGTGCTGAATTTATTACCATCTGTGGAAATATTTTTCTGTCTCGGGCTCAGCATGTGCTCCTTTGTTTTGCTGAAGCATGTGTATCAATGGTCCTCAGGCTTGTTTCCTGCTTTCAGTATTTCAGACCCCACTCTGGAAGGGGAGGTGCTGAATGACTGTTACTCATGAATGTTGATGTGATGAATCTCTTCTTGCCTCTCCCTAAACACTTCCTACTTTTTCCTCTGTCTAGGGTTCTTGCATATCCTGATGGATGGTGTCTTCCACAGGCTCTGTCCTTTCCCTTTGCTTGTTTCCCTCTGTGAGGGCTCTTTCAGGGAAATCTCCAGACTGCTGCTGTTCAGCTGTAGGAGTCTGCATTGTCATCTCAAGATCCCACTGGACTTTCTTCCACCTACTTTCTTCTCCAGAGTCCCATTGTTACTTGAGAGTCAGCATTTATAATTAAACTCCCCATCACTTTCACAGCCTCTCTCTTTCTAAGCAAGTGGGAAGTGTGAGGCCCTAAACAGGCTAGTGGTGTATATTCTGCCACTTTCACAAACTGTATCTAGCTGATTCTGTGATCCATTTCCCAAATGGAGTTATCTGGCAAGCTCCATTAAAAATTCATGCCTCTGGCCAATTTACCTGTTAAAAGATAATTTTGAAAAAAAGTTAAAATCGTGACTTATACAGATATAAAAATGCATACATGTTAAAGATTTTCTTTAATTCATGGAGGAAACAATTGGTATAACTGGTCCAAGTGAAAATTCTGAGGACAGACACTTTTACGGATCAGGAATATTGAAATGAATGTGGAAATGGAGACAAGACTGGTTTCCACACCACCCCTCCCCCCAATCCCTCCCTTCCCCGCCCCCACCCAGCAACTTCTACTAGACAGGACATAATCTCCATATCTACAGACAAGGCTCATATTGCAATACATAACAATTTACAGAGCTGTGAAAGAACTTTGCATAATCTTAATCAGATAATCCACAGGAATCTTCTCAAGTCCCACTGGACAGTACATAGTTTTTCACCAAAGCACAATTTCTACACTGCTTAGTCTTTCTCCACTCTTGACTCTAATCTCTATCAACTGTACTAATTCATAACTTCCCCTCCCCCAGCTTCCACAAAGAACATTGTTGAGTCCATGTTGACTCCCACATCAATAATAAACTCTTCTAGCCTTTTAAGATCCTCTTTAATCCAGCATCACTCTCTTTTATCTTTTATTCTAGGCAAGCTTGATCCCTACACCCTAAGCCAAGCCAATGACCTCCCACACACTCCTTCATATCCTAATGTCCTCCTCAATCATCTACATCCTTCTCATTCTACTGGCTCCTTTCAAGCATTTCCTGTTTTGGCATTTATTATTTGAAGGCCATAAATGGGACTTGTCCTGTTCTTTAATAAACAATGCTGCATGCAGTAGACCTTGATCACACATTCACTCAAACATTTTATGAACACCTTATATATGTGGCAACCAGTCTGAATTCTAGATCTAGGCACTTGAAGTTCACAGATAAAAGCCATGGCTCCCAAGATGCCTAGGGGAAACAGACGAGAATACAGGTATCAATCAATACTTTGAGACAGCTGTTTTGGGAGCAAAGGGAGAGCACATAACCCAAGTGTGGAACGTCAGCGAAGGTTTCCTGGAAGTCATGGCACCAAACCAAAGTCTTGGTGAAGCAAAGAAAAGGACAGAAGGAAATATATGTGCTTATAAACTGTATGGAACAGTGTCTATTTGTATCTCTTTACAGTCATGATAAATCTTGCCTCTACTAGGTAATAAAGTCCTTCGGGCTAGGGACTCTTTTACATTCTGTTTTACCCCATGGCTTCTAAAAGAAAAACATAGTAAACACCTTGTGAACTTAGGGTTTGATGGATGACTAAACATTGCATCCCAAAGTGGCCAATAATACTGTTCAGGACAAAAATTATTTGAGGCCTGTGACATTTGTTCTCCCTCATTCTATCATGCACGTGAAAATGTAAACAGTATGGTAAGGACCAAGCAAAGAGGAAAGTAAGTGAGGCTATGCCAGGAAACAAATTCTCTCTGGTAGGAACAGCAAACAAAATGAAGGGGACAGAATTTGCTGAAAAGGAAATATAACTTACGGCTCTGCAGCAACCATCACCTCCGAACTCACAGAGCCCTCCTCTCCACTCACACAGAAGGCCGAGGAGCAGGTTTTAACAAATTTCTGGCTGTGGAAACTGCAGCTTGAGTTCACTAGAACAGCAAAACAGCTATAATGTGAATACAAAATTTCTCTTTTAAAAGAACATAGGTGAATTTTGCTGAGTTTACCGCGTTTGTGATGCAACTCCTCTTTATCTAAAGGAAGTGAAAGTCAAAGAGGACCTACTATGCCCAACTTGTCCAACCTTTTCAAAAATAGTCAAATCTCTGTTGTGTCCGGCCCTTGTACAATGAAATAGACATTCTCTCCTTCCCAGCACTGAGGCCAGGACTTTACTCACTTCTAGTTCGTGGACCCCGCCCATCTTGCGCCAGAGGTAAAAAGATGCAGCTAAAATTGGGTTCAGACACTGGTGTAACAGTAAGGATATTTTTTGTATCCCTCTTTGTGCTTCGTCATGTTCTCCTAATTCCATTCAATCGTATTTTATTCATACAATAAAAAATGTAAGACTTCTTTTAAAAATATGTTAAAATACTGAGCGCTTTTCGCAAAGCTTCTTTTCTCAAAAATCAGTATTTGGGCTAACTGCCTTACAACGTTGAACCCTTGGACCAGATGAACTTCAGAAAAAAAGTTCAAAAAAAGCAAAGTAGTACAATTAACTCGGTAGGAAGGCCCTCACTACGCAGTTTCAATTCTGCTCTAAAGCTACGTCTAACCTTTCTGCTCGCTGCCCCGCCGCCGCCCCCACCCCGCCCCCACCCCGCCCCCGCCCCGCCCCCACCCCGCCCCCGCCCCGCCCCCACCCCGCCCCCATCCCCGCCCCCATCCCCGCCCCTTGCTGTACAGCACAACTGTGACTCCGCCCCTCTCTTGCGCGCTTCCCCAAGAGCCCCGCCTCTTCGTCTCAGTCCGCAAGGGCTGGCCCCGAGCGCTCGCTACCGTCTCGCTTCTATCTCAGCACCACCCAGTCTACCCGGCCCGCCCCGCCCCTTGGGCGCACGCGTACTCGTCCGGGTCCGAGTTCGTCCGCTAGCGCATTGGCCCTCACCCGACAGCCCCGCCCACTGACGCCCTCCCGCCGCGCCCCTGGCGTACGCAGCCACGCCCCTTGGCACCTGCCCCACCCCTAGGCGCGCGCAGGCCGTCCCCCAAAGCCCGGCTTCTAGGTGCGCGCCCGCCTTCCCGGCGCCACGTGCTCGGTGGAGGGCGGTACTGGGGGCCGAGCTGAAAAGATGTTCTTGCTGCCTCTTCCGGCTGCCGCGCGAGTCGCCGTCAGACATCTGAGCGTGAAGCGTTTGTGGGCACCCGGTCCAGCCGCTGCAGACATGACGAAGGTGAGAGGCCGCGGCTCGTCCCGGGGCCGCCGCGAGAGTCCTGCCCACAGGCGACGAGGACTTCGGGGCGGGGCGAGGCCGCGGTGTCCCGGGCTTCTGAGCCAAGTCGCAGACATCGACTAAAGAGAAAAGTACCTTGCTTTTGCGGAGCTCGGCTTTGGCAGCCGGCTGCGCGGGGCTGCAGATCCCCCAGTATTCTCCTAGGCTAGTGCGGAGGATGCGCTCTTCCTTCTCTTGCTTCAAAGTGCTAGGATCCGAACTCTGAGCGCGAGAGATTGATAGCCATGGATAGATAGCTACCGTTACCTGAGCTCCAACTCTGTACCGTGCCCTTATTTTGCTATTTTGTTCAGTTCTCCCAGTAACCCGGGGAGCGACGGCGCCAGGATTGTTCCCACCTCAGGTAGGAGGATGCCCAAGTATTGGTGAGATGAAATGTCCTCGAGTCGGATGGTCACTGGCTCCCGGTTCCATACCAGGACCTCCCTCCTCTACTGAAGTTGAAGGCCAGGAAAACACAGGTCCTCTGGGAGTAAACTGCCTGGAAGGGTTTCTAGAGAAAAATAACGTCTCTGTAGGGAAAAGGGCTTTTCAGGGAGATCCATCTGTTCGTGAGATTAAAAGAAGTGTCCTGCAGAAGAAACCCCTCTTCCACCTAATTGAGCTCCAAAACATTGTGAAGGTCACTAAAATTTGGTCGTGAGGGGATCTGGAAAGGGGGGACGGCTCGGTAGGAGGAGCACACGCGTGGGAGTCAGGCTTGAGGGCCAATAGGACTGTCCCTGGCTAGGAGTATTCTGGATGGGCCTTGAGCTCAGAGTGGCCAAGGGACCAGAGGTCTGTCCCCTGTTCTTTCCAGTACTATGGAAATACATCCTGCTCAGGTAACATCTGTGTTCTGTCTGATCAGTTCCCTACTTGGTTCCCTGCAACCCCAGGCAGTGGGCAGCCTTAGGAAAGTTAGAACCTGGGAAGGTTACCAACGCAGAGGAAACCTTTTTTTTTTTTTTGATAGAAAAGACAAGACATGGTTTTGTCTAAGTACCAGTGTGATTTTTTAGAAAGCACAGAGGACAGTGAGGGAAGGCATTTGGATTCTTGCCCAGTTCTGTTGACCCCAGGCTAGTATGTCAGACCAGGTTTTGGTTTCCTTATCTGTCAAGTGGGAAGACTACATGTTCTTTCCACCTTACAGAGGTGCCTTAAGTCAGAGCACATTTTTAAAGTCATAAATTGCTATGCAGAGGTAATCAGTGACTCCTAGGTTTACTTCCTTGTTTCAGGTGTTTGGAGCCTGGGGCTCAAGGAGATGAAAGGATAAGCCACTAAGTGCTGACAGAATGCTGTCTGTCCCTGTCCCTCCCTGTGAAGGGGTATCCTTTCCCTCTCTTCCAGCCTATGAGTTGGCCAGAGAACTTGTTAGTATCAGCAAGTGCAGCCCTTGGCTTTGTCGAGATGGCATCCCAGAATATTGCACATTTGAAGGTTGTATTTGCATTTGAAGGTTGTAAGGGAGGGAAAACTTACTTCTACTCACCTAGATTATAGGGCTGAGCTTAAGAATGAAATGGACCTAAAACAGATTATATTAACAAGAGAAAGGCATACAAGTTTTACTTCATATTTTTACGTGTCCGGTCTTCAAAAGGGAGAAGACCCGAAGAAGCCTATAGGCCCCAAAGCATATATACCTTTTTAAACAGAGAATGAGAAATTGTGGGAATGTGATTAGGCAAAGGAGCCTAGGGGCAGTCAGTTGAGAGACAGGGATTAGGAAATATGTGGGGGAAACTAAGGGAGGATGAGTGTTATTTTAGTAGGTTTGTTTGTACAGGTCCATTTTGGTATTGACTCACAAATCTTATCATCAGTCTCTGATGATAAGAATGTTCTCTTGCTGTACAAGGAAAGAAACTTTCTCATGGGAAATTTTATGACCAGCTTTTGGATAGAAAGGGGGAGAGATCAGAGAACCTTTCCTGCATCTGCTGTTTCTTAGCTGCTTGCACCTCAAAGTAATCAATATGCCAGACTGGCATATTTTAGGGTGGCATGTTCTGAATCCCTTCCAGTTCTGACTTGGTTACAAAAGGGAATTGTTTTCTTAAAATACCTTTCTATTCTTCTTAATTTAAAAGTGAAGGAAAAGCCCTCTGTGTTGTGACAGCTCTGGAGAGGGACCATTAAGACCAGGACAGGTAGTAATTTGGCTCTTGTATTGGCAGGAGTTTGAAACATATAGGCAGGGTATGAGTATAGTTGACTGCCCAGCACCTGCTGCTTTTTTGGCCTTGTTCTTTTGTCCTTGAGGGGGACACGGTTTGGTTGAAATGATTAGCTTTTTCTGGAATTTGGGATCCCTTGAGTACCTCTTTGGGATCTACTCTACTTATATACACATTTTTTCTCTTTTTCTCAGGGCCTTGTTTTAGGAATCTATAGCAAAGAAAAAGAAGAAGATGTGCCTCAGTTTACAAGTGCAGGAGAGAATTTTAATAAATTGGTGTCTGGAAAGCTGAGAGAAATTTTGAACATGTACGTATTCATCTTTGCATTTCAGTTTTTTAAATGCCTGAAAGTGAAAGAGAATGTCTTTTCTGTGCTGGTGGAGGAAATGCACATAAATACACTGGCCAGGATGTTCTTGGTGGAAGTGAAAGTAAGTGTCTGTGGATTGCATATTGGTACTTTGTGGTGAGTTCACAGTTCTGGGAAATCAGGCTGCTTCAACCAAATCACCAGGGTATTGTGAGAGGCTGACCCAGAAGGATCTGGAAAGTACCAGATTTCCTCAGCCTACCTTCCTGGCTTCAGTTCATTTCTCCCCACCTAACCTCCCACTTGCTTCCTACCAATCTCTCTACCTCTTTAACTCCTCTTCACTTGGGGAGGGGAACAGCCTGTTCTGGGCTAGATCAGATAGCCTCAGGAGGCTGCATCATCGCAATCTTTGAATTGCAAGGGCTTCTCAGATCTTAAAGGACACGTGAATCGTGAATTGCCTGGGGGTGTAGTTAGAATGCACATTCCAGTTCAGTAAATCTGGTGGGGGCCTGAGATTCTAACCACTCTTGGATTAGTCAGGAAATGGGGAAGGTAGGAGAAGGTTTGCATTTCAAGTCCTTCTCAGCTATGGGCCGCAATTCAGAAACGGTTGTCAACATAGGCCACTGCAACTGCATATTATTTGAATTACAGATAACCTATTAGTAGCTGATAGATGTAGCCTAATAATTAGAATAATTGTCTAACTATCGGATGACAGAATTTGCATCCCCTGTCAATTACCAATCCTTTACCCTTCGACAGCTCCCTGAAGTGCTTTGATTAATTCATTAATCCAAAAGCTAACCTATACGAGTACAGAACAGCCTGGCCTTCCTGACTGCATGGTACCAGGGTATCCAGTTCTCAGGCTATAATTGTGTACTGCCAGCTGCTTTGTTTGGAAATTGCCTGGTATCCCATCTGTAGATAACTCACAAAAATCCTCCAAGCTAAACACAGTGCAGTCAAGTCAGCCACTTAGGTTGGTGTCTTACATCTTTTATTAGATTTAAGATTGAGGTCAGCCTCCATCCAGTGCTCAGTCTTCTCTGCATTACCCACCCACGGCACTGCTTTCTATCACTGTTTTAAAATAAGTGCATTAACTGTCTATAATAGCCAGGACATGGAAGCAACCTAGATGCCCATCAGCAGACGAATGGATAAGAAAGCTGTGGTACATATACACAATGGAATATTACTCAGCCATTAAAAAGAATACATTTGAATCAGTTCTAATGAGGTGGATGAAACTGGAGCCTATTATACAGAGTGAAGTAAGCCAGAAAGAAAAACACCAATATAGTATACTAACACATATATATGGAATTTAGAAAGATGGTAACGATAACCCTATATGCGAGACAGAAAAAGAGACACAGATGTATAGAACAGTCTTTTGGACTCTGTGGGAGAAGGCGAGGGTGGAATGATCTGAGAGAATAGCATTGAAACATGTATATTATCATATGTGAAACAGATCACCAGTCCAGGTTCAATACATGAGACAGGGTGCTCAGGACTGGTGCACTGGGATGACCCAGAGGGATGGGATGGGGAGGGAGGTGGGAGGGAGGTTCAGGATGGGGAACACATGTAAACCCATGGCTGATTCATGTCAATGTATGGCAGAAACCACTACAATATTGTAAAGTAATTAGCCTCCCAACTAAAATAAATTTTAAAAAAATAATAAAATAAGTGCATTAAATCTAATCTGGAAGTTTTTGAGCTAGAATTAGAAGTGCTGCATCTGAGAAATCTGAGAGATTTCTGAGAGAGTTCTGCTTTTAATAACATAAGTAGCAAATTTGCAGAAGCATCAGACCACTGTAATGATACAGTTGGTTTATGTCACTTCTCAAAAGAGGACAGAGCAAACTATAATTTTTAACACAACTATTTCTTTTTGTTTCAGATCTGGACCACCCCTGAAAGCAGGCAAAACCCGAACCTTTTATGGTCTACATGAGGTATGAGATGATGATAAGGTTTATTTGGCAAACCCTCAGTGAGCACCTATATGTGCCAAGTACTTTGGCTGTACCATTATACAGAAAATTGTGTGTGGGATTATGAATTAGTTTTATCCCAGTATTAAGCCACAAGCATTAGTTAAATTGTAAAGAGGCAAATTGCTGTCGGAAAGTACTACAGCTCATATTCCTCAATCTATAGGCTTTCTTGGTTCAGTAGCTCTGTCTTACAGAAGCAAACATTTGCAGGATTGTCGTCACTCAGCCTTTTCAACACACAGTTATAAAATTTTACCAAGATGTCAGGGCTTAAAAAAATTAAAACAACCAAATTTCTTGGTGAGTTTTGTCCTGTGCGGAGGTTAAGGTTGTTGTGTGAAAGGTCATATACCATTTCCTGCTAGAAATGGATGCTTTAAAGATTAAAGTGGCTGACTTTTTGTATTTTTTGGAACAGGACTTCCCCAGTGTGGTGGTGGTCGGCCTCGGCAAAAAGACGGCTGGAGTTGATGACCAGGAGAACTGGCATGAAGGCAAAGAAAACATCAGAGCCGCTGTTGCAGGTTCTTTAACTTTTGAAGTTTACTGTTGGTAAAGATTCCTAAGGGTCACTCTGTAAGATTATCAATCTCAGCTCTTTTTGTCCTCTTACCATCACTATCCTTCCCACATTCATACAAATAACTCTCAACAAATACTCAGTTTTCCTTACCCAGCATGCTTGGCCTTGCTTTAGATATAGAAGGTTAGGTTATGGAATTTCATTTTTATATTTCTTTAGCTTGTGTCTGGGGTTTCAGCACCATTTGTTCCCTCTTGCAGTATTGGCCTTAGAACACTTTTTTGCCAAAAAGTCCTGGTGGGTAAATTGTTTTTTTTCTTTTTTCTTTTTTAATGTATCCATGGTGTTGCCCCACTTTTAAATCACATGGAGTCATAAATATTTACAAATCAGAGAAAATGGATGCAAAGTACAAGGTGCTTATTTATCACTAGTTACCAGAGGTGTGTGCCTGTCCCAGTTTGTCACATGGACAGTTTGAAAAGTTGGAGTAGGTGCCTTTGGGTCCTATCAGAGCTGCGTGGCAGGATGAGGCCTTCATCGAGGAGACTGTGGCTAAAGATGCTTTGAACACCATCGCTGAGGCAGGGGTCATTAGCTGGATTGTGCTGCGACCCCACATATATCATACGTGCTTGTTAAATTTACTTTCAAAGTTCATGTTGGGTGATTATTTCATAACTTTTATTTGGGGGATTTTGTTGACCTCATCTTAATAAACGCTGTGTTAATAATGGACTTTGCTCAGTTCCTTGGTTATAATTTCAGTGTGATCACTGCTCTCTCATTTTTAATCTGGCAAGCTTCTAGTGACTGGGACGCTTCCTCAGGGAACCCTAGTGTTTCAGAAGTGGTACTAGTAATAGCAGTCACTTCCTTGTGAGGTGGACCAATCATTTTATCCATCATTCTGTCCTCCCACTATCATGTGAGGTGTGTGCATGTCCTCACTGTACGGAAAGGGAAGAAGTGAAAGCCCAGAAAGATCAATGTCAGGGCTGGGATTTGAACCCCAATCTTGATGTTTTCTCAGGACCCCACCCTAAGTCTCTGCCTTCTGCCCTCTGAGGGGTCCCTAACTGACTCCGGTTTTCTGGTTCCTCTGCCCTGTGAAGCGGGGTGCAGACAGATTCAGGACCTGGAGATCCCGTCCGTGGAGGTGGACCCCTGCGGAGATGCCCAGGCGGCTGCAGAAGGAGCGGTGCTCGGGCTGTATGAGTATGATGAACTGAAGCAGAAAAAGAAGGTGGTGGTGTCGGCCAAGCTCCATGGAAGGTGATGGCATGAAACGAGGACCAGGTCCATTCCCTGTGTGCTGATGGCATGGCCTCCTGGACATGAGCTGCCTGCCTTTCAGGGTCAGGCACTGCATTGTGGCTTGTCTGTGGCTCTCTCATGCCCTTAGCTAGTTTAGGAGTGTGATGACTCTGCCTCTTTTCTGCTCCTGGCTGCTCCTGTGTGTGTTTCCCTCCAACTCTCTAGATCCCTTCTCTGTGCTTTCTGGTTCCTAGTAAACTATTCCTGGTTGGCCCCCTGAGGAGGGATAGAACAAGACGACAGAAGGGTCCCAGAAGGTTTTGATGCAGATTGTTTCCATCTACCTAGCACCTACGGGCTCTGTGCTAAAGGCCAGAGATAAGCAGGTGCAGGGATCTGGTCCCTGCCCTCCTAGTCTAGTGGGGAGACTCAGCTTTGGGCACATGTTTTGAGCACCACTTATACTCCAGCCTTGTTCTGGGTTCAGGAGCAGACAGTGTGAGACCCTCAGAAGACGTGGTGGGGGACAACGGGGGTCTTGTTGGCACAGGTGATATAGTGGGTGAAAATGAGGGCCCTGCGACCCATCAGCTTGGCTTTGAAGCTGGCTCTCACTTTCTGTTTGGGTGACCTCAATGAAGTGACAGAAATCATTTTCCTCTTTGGTTAAGTAGAGTTGCAAATCAGATCTCATGGGACTTTTATGATCAAAAGGCAAAATCCATCCAGTGTGTGGCACATGGTGAACACTATAAACAATGAGTGTTGTTTTGTCCGTCCCCACACCACGTGTGTTAATTCCTGTGGTGCACAAGAAGAGCCAGGGTCCTGGAAAGTTGGCCCATGTCCTTTGTTTTCTGAAGCCAACCCTGATTTCTGACAGGTTGGAGTTCAGGGTCCTGAGCCAGGCAGGGAGAAGGCAGGAAGCTGGCAATTCTCCGGCAGGACTGAGCAGGGGGAGCTTGTTCTGCATTCCCTCAGGCCTTTCTGCGAACACATCTGCTGTCAGATTGGGGGGCAGACTTAGGGCTTCAGAGGTCCATCAGGCCAACCCCTTTTTCATACAGAAGAGGATTCTAGGTCTTCTCTCACTCAGCTCAGTGGGGGTCGTGTTTTCTTTTATTTTTGTTTTTGGCCATGCCATGAAGCATGCAGGGTCTTAGTTCCCTGACCAGGGATCAAACCTGCGCCCCCTGCAGTGGAGACTCATAGTCTCAACCTCTGGACCCACCAGGAAAGTCTCTCCAGCTCTTTATAAACCATAACAGTTGCCTCCCTGGTTCAGATTACAAAGAATAAATTTGGGCCCCTCTTTCCATCACTTTTCGCTTGTCTTCAGTAAGAGCCCTCCTCGCCGGCCTGTGGTCAGTGTTCTGGAGAGGCTGTCTGACGGTGACCTTGTGCTTTCTTCTGCCAGCGAGGACCAGGAGGCCTGGCAGAGGGGCGTCCTGTTTGCTTCTGGGCAGAACCTGGCACGCCGCTTGATGGAGACGCCTGCCAACGTCATGACGCCAACCAAATTTGCTGAAATTATTGAGGAGAATCTCAAAAGTGCTAGTAGTAAAACAGACGTCTTCATCAGGTAATTCAGGATTATACCATAGACTCATATGATGCTAGAGCCAGATGGAGCTTCAGAGATCCTAAAATCCAGCTCTCTCACCATTCAGAGAATTAACTTGAGACCAGAGGTAAAGTGACCCTCTGGCAGCCACACACAAGTAGGGGTAAGGGTTCAGTTTGAGATTTATTTCTGTCATATCTTGCCTTGCTTTTGACAGTGTTGTGACTTCACACTGCATTTTGTATGTGTTTTGTAGCAGCTTTATTGAAATATAATTCATATAACATGCAATTCACTCATGTAAAATATACAATTCAGTAATTTCTAGTATATTTACAGGGTTGTGCTGCCGTCACCACAATCAGTTTTAGAACATTTTCATTACTCTGTAAAAGGAATCTTGTACCCACTCCTCATTTCCCTTTTCCCCAGCCATCAGTTCATAGACATTTGGGTTGTTGATACTTTTTGGATGGACTTCCCTGGTGGCCCAGATGGTAAAGAATCTGCCCGCAATGCGGGAGACCTGGGTTTGATCCCTGGGTTGTGAAGATTCCCTGGGGGAGGGCCTGGCAACCCACTCCAGTATTTTTGCCTGGAGAATCCCCACGGACAGAGGAGCCTGACGAGCTACAGTCCAGGGGGTTGCAAAAGAGTTGAGTGACTAAGCACAGCACATACTTTTTGGACTGAAAATAATGCTGCTGTGAGCATTTGTGTACAAGGTTTTGTGTGGACATGTATTTTCATATCTATTGGGCATGTACCTAGGAATTGAATTATTGGATCAAATGGTAACTCTATTACCTTTTGAGGAGTGTACATATTGTGTTTTGTTTTGGTGAATTCTTTCTGTCTTGTCTTTTTTTTGACAGAAGTGAATAACTTAGCATACCCTCCTTGGCATGGAATGAGAATCTGCCTGGTAGATTCCCTTAGCTAGATCAGATACCAGAGCTGGTGTTCCCTGGTTGTCCTGAGGTTTGTTGTCAGCAGCCTTGCTGTTGAACCTAAAAGGCTGCACCTCTAGGCTTTCTGCCCTCCTTGGGAACTCCTCCTAATCTTAAGCAAACCAAGTCTGAGTATTTGGGGATTTACAATGAAAGTAACTTGACAGATAGTTGCTTCACCTAAAGAATCCTTTACTATCAAAGTTGCTAATCAAGGGTGCTTCCGTTTAAAAGGATTCTTTACTATTTAATTGTGATTAGAATTCACATTTTTCAGGGGAACTCCTGTGATCTATATAAAGAAAACGTGCAGCCTATAGAAAATGCAGTATTGGAGCTTGATAAGATATCTGGGATGGTTGCTGTGTATTCTCTGGCAATGTTTAGTCTCTAAAAAAGTGTCTTGGTGAAGACTGTTCCTTGTTATATTTAAGGAGACACCAGAGCTATGTTTTGTCAGCAGATCGTGGCTGTGTGGCCACATGTCTTCAGTAACGGCACCTCCTATATGCCTGGAACTTGGCATACAAAGATGGGTGGTGGTGGTTCTTGTCCTCAGACAACTGAGGGCTTTGCAGGAAGGAATAGGAAGGGAAATGGCTGTATAGGGGGTGCTGCAAGAGCAGAGAACTGGGGAGAATTGTGGAAAAATGAAAAGGTTTGCCAACAGAAATGGTGCCTACGCAGTCAGGGAGGTGAACAGACGAGAGAGCAGGGCAGAAGCACGTATGCAGTGGCCTTGGGAAACCACAAGGCTTGAGGTAGAGCAAAGGGAACTCAGCCAGAGATGGGGCAGGTCAGGTGGGCAGAATATAGCCTATTAAATTGAGGCAGCTGTATCAAACTCACTCTAGCGTAGGTGGGTGTAAATCAAAGAAGTACAGACTGTGCTTCCAGAAGGGCAGGACTTTAATAATACTAGGTTTGTGATTAAAAATGCCCACATTATACAGCCTTGCTTCTTTTGAAGTGAGTTTCTTTTAATTGTCATACCTTCCATTTTTATATTCTTTTCCCTCTGAAGTTGGGTGGCCATCTCTCTATGATGAAGTCCTAGTTTAATAGTTTTAACAAATTTCACCTGCTTAGCTCCTCTGGCTAGGCAGGTGCCAGAGGAGCATTCCTTGAATGATGTTGTTTCTGGTCTGTCTGTAGGAGGGTAGGAGTCCTCCCTTGGCATAATTACTGTGGCCAGAAATCAATGCAAAGCCCTTTTGTGCCCCTAGCCTTTGACTATGCACTGTTACCTGACGTCATATTACATACCATACATGAACTCTTTTGTAATTCTACAGGTATCTTTTGATGGAGGTATCTTTTCTACAGCAAATCTTTTGAAGGAGGTGTCATTAATCTTATTTTGTAGGTGAGGAAACAGATTCAGAATCAAGTGACTGACCTAGGAATATACAGAAAGCAGATAGAAGGTGATAATTGAAGCATTAACATGTATATATTTTCAGAACTTAACATGTATGTATTTTAAGAGCTTGTATGTTATACTGTTTTTTACACACAGATGAGTTTATTCTAAGTTATTGAAATAGAGAGAGCAATGTGTATTTACATTTTTCCTTTTCTGCCTTGCAGACCCAAGTCTTGGATTGAGGAACAGGAAATGGGATCATTTCTAAGTGTGGCCAAAGGGTCCGAAGAGCCTCCAGTCTTCCTGGAAATTCACTACAAAGGCAGTCCCAATGCAAGTGAACCTCCCTTGGTGTTTGTTGGGAAGGGGATTACCTTTGACAGGTACTTATTTATTGTATCCATGCTTTGTATTTTGGTGAATGCTTTGTATGCAGTTGTATTATTTGGTGTGTAATTTGCTTCAGAAGTACGATGTTTGGTCAGATCTTTTGTGTTACTTTAAATGTATTAGGTCACCACTTATAAAATGCCCACTGTGTGTCAGAGGCTGTATTAGGGCATTTTACATATATTAGCCCTGATCTTACTCCAGGAGCTAGGCGTTGTGGACGTTCTACAGGTGAGGCAATCATGACTCAGAGAGGTTAAATAATTTTTTGAAAGCTCCATAACTAATAGAGTCAGAAATCAAACTTAGCAGTGTGTTTAAAATGCCTTCAAATATTTCCACCATACACTTGATTCTCCTATGGGGATGTTAAGATTTCCCGCTGGATAAGGTGAGGCAGCTGTGTGGATCATGCTGTCTTCCCTTTGCTTACTTCAGCTCACATTTTTTGCTGACCAGTCTAGCTTTCAATAATCTCCTTAAGCCAGCAGTCCCCAACCTTTTTGGCACCAGGGACCAATTTCATGGAAGACACAGATTAGGGGACTGGAGAGTGGGAGATGGTTTTGGGATGATTCAAGCGCATTACCTCTATTGCTGCTGCTGCTGCTAAGTCGCTTCAGTCGTGTCCAACTCTGTGCAACCCCATGGACTGCAGCCCACCAGGCTCCTCCATCCATGGGATTTTCCAGGCAAGAGTACTGGAGTGGGGTGCCATTGCCTTCTCCATACATTTATTGAGTATTTTATTATTACATCAGCTCTGCCTCAGCTTATCAAGCATTAGATCCCTGAGGTTGGGGATCCCTGCCTTAAACCATAAGTGTTCCTTAGAAATGGAAGCTCACTCTGGGTATTTGAACCCGGGAGAAACTGAGTTGGAAAAGATGGTCTGAGTCAGTATTTCCCATGGAAAGCATTTGCTACTGAATACTGGTTTCTGGGATGCTAATTAAATGTGAGACTTGAAAAAGATTACTTGATTAAAAGTCTAGGTTAGATAAAATGAAAGTTTTTTATTTTGTTTTGTTTCAACTATAGTAATTCTTAGGGGTACAGAACACAGTGTTTGCTAAATCTTTTTTGTTTTTAATTGAAATATAGTTAACATCTAAATTTCCTTTTGAAGAGAACTTGTATCTCAGGAAATCATGGTCCATAGAAACTGCTTTGGAAAACGCTGCTAGAAATCTATAAAATTTTGATGTCCCCTGGTACGTTTTTGTACCCTTTCAAGAACTCCATCTGAAATGTGAATGAATCCTGCCCTTACAAGAGTGTTTCCAGATACTGGGATGCCTCTGTCCTGGGCAAATCTGATGGCCAGAGTGGTCTTTATACTAGCAGACTGTAGTGCCTCCTGTGTTTTCCTTTCAGTGGTTCACATTCTCTCATTTAAAGCGTTGGTCTGCAAATGATCTTCATTATGTGGCCCATCATTAAAAGATTTGAGCTCCTACCATTGAAAAATATGCATATTTATTTATATCATATGCATATACTGTTGTATTAAAGTGTGTTTTATAAAACACTACAGCAGAGAATTCCCTGGTGGTCCAGTGGTTAGAACTCAGTGCTTTCACTGCTAGGACCCAGATTCAGCCCCTGGTCAGGGAACTAAGATCCCGCAAACCCCACGGCACAGCCAAAAATAAAAATAGATAAAACATTACAGTAAATAAAAATTAGAGAATGAAAGTTGTTCTTAAATGTCTTGCTAATTGTGACGGTTTTATACTATCATGGGGTAACGTCAATGCAAAACTTTTATGCTCAGGTTGAAGTTGTTTATTCATTTAAATCTGTATTTCAACTTTTTGTTATGGGGATATTTAGCAAGGATGCTCGGCCTAGTCTTTTTGGTTTAGAGAAGCTTCCTAGAAGGAGGGACACTTTTAGCTTAAGATGTGAAGGATAAGGGAGTTAGTTCTGTGGGAAGTAGGTCAGGAAAAGAGCCAAGTGAAGGCTGAAGATGTGAAGAAAGACGGGAAATTCCTAGTACTGAAAAAAATGCCAGGGTGGCCACGACAGCACATGACTGGGGCAGGGGTCAAGGCACAGCTGGAGAGGTTGGCAGAAACTGGGTTGTTCTGGGCCTGGTTAGATTTTGGACTTTGAACAGTTGGAAACTGAAGGGTGTCTAGCAGAGGGAAAGAATGACATTAGATATATAAATATACAGTAAAGTCCACCCATTGAGTGTTCAGTTTTCACCCAATAAATGTTCAGTACAGCGAGCTTAACAAATGTGTGCACCCCTGCAACAACCACCTCTATCATGAAAATAAAACATTTCCCCAATGCTCCAAAAACTCCCTTGGTAATTTTAGAGAGTGCTCCTTTGCACTCATCCCCTTTCTCACCCCCACCTCAGATGACTGGTCATCTTTCTGTTATTGTAGGTTACTTCTGCCTCTTCCAGAAATTCATTTACATGGACTCTTTTAATAAAAAGTCTAGCCTCTTTCTCAGTGTATTGTCTTTGAGATTTAACCATGTTGTCGGTCATATTCCATTGTAGGGAAATACCAGCATTTGTTTATCCAATCGTTGTTGAGGGAAATTTGGATTGTCCCAGTTTTGAGTTATTAATTATAGAAGCCAGCGTCATCTGTACGCCTTTGTGTGGATATATGTTTATCTTCCTCTTAGTTAAATACCTAGGAGAGGAGGGCTGAGTTGTATAATAACTACATGTTTAACTTTACAAGAAACTACCAGACTTTTCCAAGGTGGTTATACGATTTCCATTCCCCCCACCAGAGTACAAGGTTCTAGTTGTTCCCCATTCTCCCCAGCACTTCATGGTGTCTGTCTTTCTAGTTCTAGTCACTCAGGGAGTGTGTAGTAGTATTTCTTTGAGGTTTATTTTGCATTTCTCTAACTAATGATGTTTAGCATTTTTAAAATGTGCTTATTAGCCATTGGTACATCTTCTTTAGTAAAGTATCTCTTCAAGTCTTTTGCCCTTGGCAAAACACTTATAGGAGTGTTTGTCTTAGTGAGTTATAAGTTTTTTAAAAATATATTCCAGATATATATCCTTTAAAGTGGTATCTTTTGAAGAGCAGTTTTTATTTGCAGTGAGGTATAGTTAGCAATTTTTAATTTTATAGTTTATACTTTTTTCTGCCCTGTTTAAGAAATTATTACCTATGCCAAGTCTTTGTGTTCTTCAGGAAGTCTTAAGGTTTTAGGTTTCAAGGCTGTGATCTAGTTTGTATTTTTGTATATACTTCTAAAAAGCATTTGAGGTTCTGCTTATCTTTTTTTTCCATCTATTTGTAAACATTTCATAGTTGTATGGGTAATGAAGTGAAGGGGTAAGACTGCTGTAGGACACCTGGATATATAGGAGCTAGGCAAACATCTGAATGATCGATGGTGGTAGCCTCAACTAGGATGGATGCAGGAGAAAAGAAATGGATGGATTGGAGGGGAATATAAAAAGTAAGCAAAGATAACTGGTGGTTATTGGGAATGATTGTCCTCTGTAAGAGTGGAATCCCCTGAGTGGAAGCAGCCTAACAATAGAAGGACCAGTGTGTCCCCCTTGCCCCCATGGGGTTATCTCTGGACTTCATGGACCAGGAATGTACTTTTGTTATTCTGAGCCAATGGATAATCTTTAATTTTAGGTGTGTAAATGACAACCATCTAACTATCACCTGCTTTGGAGGTGAGTGAGAATTAGAGCCTAATTTCTAAGGTGAGCAGATGTCAGAGCAAGGAGTTGACTCTCTCTCACCAGGGCAAGTCAGCAGCAGAATCCAATTAGAGCTCAAAGTCAGAGCCCCTGCCTCCTTGCCCAGCCTGTGAAGCAAGTCACCCTGGGTTCTTATAAACCAGAAGCAGAGAAGTCACTTGTTAGTTCCAGAAGTCTATTGGGGCAGTGGCCTGGGTTTCTTGTGGATTGAAACCTTTCTCCGCCCTTGTGTTTGGGCACTGTCTCAAGGCTTTGGGCTAGCTTCTTCCTTGTGCCTGTGGGTTGTATTTTACTATCTGCAAGATCTGGTGTACCTTGGGACTGTCAGAACGAGTTTTCCCCTGTCTTCCTAGGAGTTGAAAGGGGATCCTCCCAGTCTTCTGTGAACTTGTCTGTTTTCCCCAACAGTTTGTGACCTTCAGGTTCAATAAGTTGGTCAATTCATAAAATTTGCTGAAAAGACAAATCTACATGAGTGTCCAGAGCTCAGGTGGGATTTAAGCAGCATTGACTGTACGATGTAGTAATGTTTCCAGTGGCAATGCTAACATTTCATTCAGACAGAAATAAAATGAACCAAGATACTCCCCACCCCACCGTATTTCTGGAATTATTTCCTATCTTTTATAAAAACCACAGTATTATCTTTTTAAATGGTGAAATCATTCAGATTCTCAATTTGGAAATTTCTTGGTGCTTGTATGTGGTAGTTCACCTCACACTTTTTAAGAGAGTGCTTCTAGCCCCCTCGTTTGCTCTTAATATGGTACATTGTCCTTTTCCCCCAGTGGTGGCATCTCCATCAAGGCAGCTGCAAACATGGACCTCATGAGGGCCGACATGGGAGGAGCTGCCACTATCTGTTCAGCCATCGTGTCTGCAGCCAAGCTCGACCTGCCCATCAACATCGTAGGTGCGTGGGCGGCTGTCTTGGAGAGCTTCTAGAATCCAGTCAAGTGGTAGAATGGAGACAACAAACATGGTTTCCTTTAATCTGAAAAGATCAAGAAATGGTTTTTAAATGGTTTTCATCAGGCAGAAGCTCTTTGTTTAGCTAAGTGTTGTCTTAACTGGCAGAGTTAAATGTATTCTGCATTATGGGCAGTAACTAGAATCGATTGTTTTACTTCTGCAAAGTGTGGTTAGCAGTCAGGGGCACATAATATCAAGTTTGCAGTTTACTCCAACAGAAAATGCCCAATAAGTAGGGTAGTGATTATCTCATAGGGTTGCAGCTGATTAAACGCCTTGACATGCAGAAAAAGTGCTTGGGATGGAAAAAGTCCTCCATTTGCGGCAGCAGTTTTTGCAGTGCAGGATGCTAGACACAATGCTGGAAGTTTGTCATGTGTCAGAGGGGGACCTGGAGGTTGGGACTAAGATTGAATTGGCTTGCCCGGTGTCACCTCCATTGCATGAAAAAGTAGGACTGTGGTCCAGGTCTGTCTGACAAGTGAATCACAGACATCATGATACTGCATACTTCTGCTTGTATTTCCTAAGAACAGAGACATTCTGTGTAATGATAATACTGTTATCATTCCCAGGGATTGATACAGTAACCAAATTCAAACTGCCCAGTTGTCCAGAAAATTTTAGTTTTTTGTGTGTGTCTATATACACAAGCATTTATTTCTATTTGTTTTTGAAATCTTGGAGCCACTCAAGGATCACCCCTTGCATGTAGTCATCATGTCCCTTTAATTTTCTCTACTCCAGAACCTATTCCTGCCCGCCCCCTCCTTTTGCCCCTTTCTTGGAAGTTTTTAAAGGTTCAAGCTTATCTTGTGATGGTCCATGATTCGGATTTGCTTGGTTATTTCTTCATGATAGAATTAGACTTCTTTGGAAAGAGTGATGCGTGCTTCCTGTCACTGGTGCACATAATGCCACCTGGGTCACTGGTGATGCTAAACTCAAATACTTAGTCAAGGTGATATCTGTGACTGGCATCTGTTGAGGGCCCGCTGTGACCTCGGTCCTATGAGTGGCATATTTGGACATAGCACACTCCATGTTCCTTCATGTATTCTTTTTTTTTTTTTTTTTAAAAAAAAAAAACAGGTTTGGCTCCTCTTTGTGAAAATATGCCCAGTGGGAAGGCCAACAAGCCTGGGGATGTTGTTAGAGCCAAGAACGGGAAGACCATACAGGTTTGTAGGTGGAAGACACAGCCTCCGAGTTCTGCTATTCCTTGCCTTGAATGGGTGCAGAGTGCGGGCCCCATTTAGGGAAGGGCAGTACCTTTATTATGAGTAGCTTTTCGTGCAGTCAAAGGTATTTCTTTATGGGAATTTTAAGATTGTTTTCCCTACCTTACTGTTCTTATTACTTTCTGTATGCTATACACACAGCTTATGAATTTGCAGCCAGCCCTGCAGAGCAGGGCAAAGCGGGAAAAGTACAGGCTGTTTTCCAGATACACCTTTGATGTGGTAACTTTTTCCATTTAGCAAAGTGTTTGAGAGGAAAACAGGTCCTGCATCGTGGGCACTGCATCTGGGGATGTGGCAGCAGGTCCTCAGCTGGGCACATGCACGCATACACGGCACATAATGACTAAGCCTATTTAAAAGAAGAAATATATTATATCTAATATAGCTGAAGTTGCTGCAGTTGCAAGAGTTCTCCAGTCTGGAGATGCAGGCTGCTGCTTTAGTGTATCTTTCTTCAACTCTTTCACCTTTTTGTTTTTGAAAATCTTGACATTTTCCCCACTTCTGTTATAAACTTAATGGTAATATGAACTAGACACTTCTCTTTATTTCAGCCTCCAAAGTCATCAGCATTTGGTCATCAGCTCTGATACAGGGATTATTAAATTATATTTGCTCTTCAGAGTAAATATATTCCTATTTTAATGGTAGTATATTTTTTCTAATTGATGACAAACATCACAGCAGCCTTTTTGTACTTTTAAATTGAACACTGCTCGGAGTGTCTACATTTTGTATTCATTGTTTGTGTCATCTCATCCTTTTAGTCTTTTGACCTTCCTCTTTGCAGGTGGATAACACTGATGCCGAGGGGAGACTCATCCTGGCTGATGCGCTCTGCTACGCTCACACTTTTAACCCAAAGGTCATCATTAATGCCGCCACCCTGACAGGTCAGACAGTGCTTTTCCTGCTTTTGTTTGAAGAAAGTCTCATTTGTTGCCATCGAGTGCACACATTGTACTCAGGACATTATTTTGCTGAAATCTGGTGAGCTCCATTTGTATTCAAAGATCTTTCACCAAAAGAATTATTCTGCAGTTGTAAACTGCTTCGAATCTTAGGTTTGTGGTTTTGAAACATCCCAGGCTATACTTGAAAAAAAAGAAATAACAAGTGGATCAGGTCAGCCCATCCACAGTGACAGCTAAAAATGATGCAAAGCAATGTTTTCTGTTACGGTTGCCATTTGATACAGCTCGGGAAAGATTAGTGATAAATTCCCAAATCAGTAGTTGCTTTTATTAATCATGATGGGCTACCCAAGTAGCTCAGTGGTAAAGAATCACTTGCCAAAGCAGGAGACTCAGGTTCTATCCCTGGGTCAGGAAGATCCCCTGGGAGAAGGAAATGGTAACCCACTCCAGTGTTCTTGCCTGGGAAATGCCATGGACCAAGGAACCTGGCAGGCTACAGTCCATGAGGTGCAAAAGATGTATCTGATGCCCCCGAGTGTTTTCTGAACTTTTGTATTTGAGTTTATACAGAAATAAAAACATTGGGGTGAGGGGTGGAAGTAGCAGGGTCATGTGTCAGAGACGGGGCCATGTAATGTGTTTGTTGTGTGAAGCATGTTGACTTTAAGGCCAACACGGGGGTGGCTCCCAGATGTGTTACTTCCTAGTCCACCAACCTTGGGCTGGTTCTCTGACACCCTCAAGCATCAGTACATGGGGACAAGTCTGTTTATCTCGCAGAGTTTTGAAGATTGGAAGGAGTTTCTGAAAAGCCTCTTGTAATGCAGTGCTGGCATGCGACAGGCTAGACCACCGGCTCTATGGGGTAGTAATAAATGCCTAAAGGGATGACAGTGGTCATTACCTTATTGCAAAAGCTCAGTGTTCATAATCTTTTATCCAACAGTTCACTTTAGGGATTCATTGTGTCTCTAGCTCTTTTAAGATTAAAACTCAGATCACTTTCATCTTTTGATTTTAATTCTTCTGGTCATGTGAGCCTTTGACAGAAAATCAGTTCATGTTTCTTTTTTATGTGATTCTAACAATAGTCCATAGATTCATCTGCTAAAGACTCCTTTTTTTTAAGCTGGTGTTACAGTGTTTTTATGGTCTTCTGTCTCTGTTCAGTTTAGCAAACACTTTAAGCTGAAAACAGAGGTTCTAGGGCTGGTGTTTGAGGTGCAGTGCTGAGGTGGGTGGTAGTACTCCCTTTCTGTAAATGAGGAGTCACAGTGCCTCCCTGCCCGCCCCCATCCTTTTTTTTGTTCAAGCTTGGGGGTATGAGAGGGTGTGAAAGTTGGATCTAGCTTACTAAGGGCAGCCTGATAGGTGAGCCTTCAGGTCACCCCAGCCGTTGTCCTCACTGAAGGCTCTTGATAATTCACTTTAGTTCCCCAAATACTGACTGAGCCCCTTTTGAGTTTCAGGAGCTGGGATTCAAAGGGGAGGATGAGAACGTTTCCAACCCGGAGTTCCTAGCAGGAAAAAGAACATAAATTTTCAGAGGGGAAAGACCTCATTTTAAGATTTGCGGTGCCTCTTAAGAGCATGTGACTTAGATAGTGTCTCAGCTGTCTGATCTGTAAAAGTGGTATAATAGCACCTCATTGGCAGGGCCGGGGGGCTTCCTGTGAAAATTAAATGAGATGATACAGGTGGTTGTGCCTGGCTTGGCACACACCAGACTGATGTTATTGACTTTAAAGAGCAGGCCTGTAGCAGACTGTAGGAGCAGTGGCTGCTCAGTGGGTGCCATTCAGTCATGGTACCTCTCATTTTCTTAATGCCTGTGCTTAGGATGGAATGAGAGTGGTAACTTCAGCACTTTCCTTGGAGCTTTGATGTTTCTTCCATACTCTGAGAAATTCTGGTAACACGGATGAGTTAGCATTTAATACAGCTTCAAAAGTGCCTTGTAAAAGAAAATGGGAAGTATGCCCCCAATAATGGTACTTCTGAAATTGGTGGTGGTACTAGTTCTGTGATTGTGTAGAAAATAATTATTTTCTGAAATATGTAATAAATTATCTCTAGCGCCATGGTCCCTGTTGGATCACATTAAATATTTATGTCTCCCATTTTCTCTTCCTTTAAGAGAGGATGTCACATCACATTATTGTTTGTGGCCAGTGCTTATCTTCTCTCTGAGAAATTCAGACACTGATGCAAGGTTCTTGTGGGGTTGATAGGAACATTTTAAGGACAAGTGAATAAATACGGAAGAGGCCACTAACTTGAAAAGTAAAGCATTCATGAGTGTGTATGTGTAACTGAAGATGTATCCCACCCAGTTATACAGACAGACTATAGGCAGTGTGTAACCAGCACCCACCATAGTATCTGGGATATGGTAGGTGTCATGAATAGTTGTTGACTCACTTGGCCCCTATTTAATTCCTGTGAATGGCTGGGAATGTGGAGGTGGGACATACAGAGGTGAGGCCCACATCCCTTGGGCAGTGGCAGTCAGCAGACCATCACACTGACCAGCACAGAGGATCCGAGTTAAAAGCAGTTCGTGAGAGCCTGTGTATCTGGGCATTTGACTGGTACAGAAGTCAGGCACTGTGAGAAGTGCTGCTTGAGCTGGAATCTGAAGGAGGAGGCATCACTGGGTGGAGGAAGGAAGGAAGAGCATCCCACAGAAGGCACCCCTCAAGGTTGGGGTGTGGGGGCAGTGATGAACAGGACAGAGAGGAACAGAGTGTGGCGAGGTCAAGACACTTGGGACCCACGTGCTGGTAGGCACCAGTCCCCTGCTGGCCTTGGCATGTTGCAGGATTTAGTCTGGAGCCAAGTGCAGCAGGAAGCTATGAGTGGGGACTGTGAGATAGTTTGCCCTGTGAAAGGGTCCTTGGCAAACAGTGTGCCAACTGCAAGGGAGAGGGACCGAGGAGAGGTTGGCAGGCCAGGTGGGCTGGTGAGCAATATGTGGTTATTGATTCCATTTGTGTAAGTGTGTGTGTTAAGAGTGAGTGAGTGTGTTTGACTTCAGTATTATGTTGGGTCTAGGAGTGCAGGTGAAACAAGTTTGCCTATGACTTGATAATCGTTGATGATGGTTAGCACCGAAGAATTGATGCTTTTGAACTGTGGTGTTGGAGAAGACTCTTGAGAGTCCCTTGGACTGCAAGGAGATCCAACCAGTCCATCCTAAAGGTGATCAGTCTTGGGTGTTCATTGGAAGGACTGATATTGAAGCTAAAACTCCAATACTTAGGCCACCTGATGCGAAGAGCTGACTCATTGGAAAAGACCCTGATGCTGGGAAAGATTGAGGGCGGGAGGAGAAGGGGACGACAGAGGATGAGATGGCTTGATGGCATCATCGACTCGATGGACATGGGTTTGGGTAGACTCGGGGAGTTGATGATGGACAGGGAGGCCTGGCGTGCTGCGGTTCATGGGGTCGCAAAGAGTCGGACACAACTGAGTGACTGAACTGAACTGAACTGAACTGAACTGAACTGATGATGGTTAATGGGTACTTGTATGTCCATTATATTTTTCTCTTTGCTTTGTGTATATTTGAAGTTTTTGACAGTACGTTTTTTTTTTTTAAACTATTACCATAGTCCAGTGATAGATGATGGTGGTAGCCATGGGGAAGGGAAATGGATGGGTGTGAGAGAGAATTGGGAGGTAGAGTAACAAAAGCCCAAGGAACAAATGACCCAAACAGAGTTGCCCGAATGTCATGCAGAATCACGGGCTTTTACATACGGGTCACTGTTACGTTTGCAGTAGCATTATGTCTAAAAATACAATGTACATATCTTAATTCAAAAATACTTTATTGCTGAAAAGTGCTAATTAACCATCTTTTAAACCTTCTGTGAGTCACAGTGGTAACATCAAAGAACACTGATCACAGATCACAGTAACAAATAAATGAAAAAGTTCCAAATATTGCACAAATTACCAAAATGTGACAGAGACACAAAGTGAACAAATGCTTTAGGAAAATGGCTCTGAAAGGCTTACTTGACATAGGATTGCCACAAACCTTCCATGTGTGAAAAATGCAGTGTCTTCAAATTGCAGTAAAACAAAGTAGTAAAATGAGGTAGGCCAGTACCTCTACCCAGTGGACTTATAAAATCATTAAGAATACGTCTAATGAATTTGTTTATAAAAGAAGGATAAACATTTAAAGTATAAGAGGAAGAACATGTACTTGGACATGTACAGTGTGGTCTTAGTTATGGGGTTTTTTTTTTTAGTTTAGAAAATTTGGAAAGAAATATTAAAAATATGTAATGGTTATCCCTGGGATGAGATAATTGGTGATATTTTATGTTTGCTTTTTTGCATTTTCCTTAATAATTGAAAGTGAATCCTAACTTGAGAAACTAAAAAGCTATTAAATATATATGGTAAGGGTTTCCCAACACCATCTTTTTTGAAAATGAGGGAGACATTAAGATAGGGTTAAAGGCTAAAGTTTTGGCCTGCACAGCAGTAGAGAAACCCATCTCACCAGAAGAGACCGGATGCTGACCTGAAGGCCTGTGTCTTGCAGGTGCCATGGACATAGCTTTGGGATCTGGTGCCACTGGCGTCTTTACCAACTCTTCTTGGCTGTGGAACAAACTATTTGAGGTAAGAATAACACAGAAACACCTAAATTATGGAGGTGATTTCATTCCTTTACCCTTAGAATGCTGTATTTCTTCAACCCTGAGTTACAAGAATTTTTATGTTGTAGAATTGTCTTTGAAGTGATTCCATAAACGCAATTCAATGTGCTTTTCTATAAATATTTAAAAATGATAAATATGATGCCACGTTTCTTCTCAGAATGAAGTGAAAATGACTTAAAAATATCCCTGATGTAGAAAAGGGTATGAGGACAGCTTTGTAAAAGAAGGAATGGGCTTTTAATGAACATATGTCATGAGTCAAATAGGAGAGTATGTAAATAGGGCTTGCTCAGGTTCCTTAGCGGACAGTGAGGAGTACAATTTCTACTGCTGTGCTCTGCATCTCCTCCCAGCCCTTTCATAGCAGCCTCTTCCAAACAGCAGTTTCCCATCACCACCACCCCCACACTCTCACTGCCATCAGCTTTCCCCCGTGACACCACTCTGTTAGCCAGAGGCAGCGTGTACCTCTGGCCTCTTCGTGACACCCTGCTCTTGGCTTCCGCAGTAGTCTTCTCTTCTGGTTTCCTTTCTTGATGAATTCTGTTTCAGCCTCCTTGGCCAGCTTTTTCCTTTGTCTGCCCCTTTGGTTGACTTCAGTCCTGGACCTTGTGCACATTGTTCACTGTGAATCCCGTCTATTCCCATGGCTTCAACTGGTACCTCTCTGGCTTCTGTCTATCCTGAGCCCCAGACCCTGCACATCCACTTGGCTATGAAACAGCTCCATCTGGCACCTCATTCTTCAACAAGTAATTATTGGGAGCTTACTGTGTACCAGCAGGGACAAATACAAAATGTTCCTGAATACATTCTTGATGTGGTTTAAGGTCCTAAACTTCTCTTCCACTCTAAACTGCTTCCCTTTCACTTCTGTCATCTCGCCATTTGTGAAGCCCCTCTCTACCATCTCCAGCTCTGGGAGAAACTCAGCCCTGTTGTCTCCTTCCAGGTAGTATGTGGGGAGGTTCTCCCCTCCTTTGTACCAGGCACACATTGTCCCTCTCTATCATGAACAATGAAATAACAGTCAGCAATTTATACAGCCTACACCCTCTCTTTCTGGAGGTAGTCACTTTCAACCCTTGATGGATTCTTCTGTTAGTTATTCTTCTGGAGTCTCAAAATAACAGCTTACATTGATACTTTCTGACTTTTTACTTTTGGTTCTTACCTTTGACCACAGTGTATCAAAACAACCTTTACCCAGTTCTCCTACTAGCCTGTGGGCCCTTTGATGACTCAGATATTAAGTATCTTTATATCCCCAACCCCTGTTGGTATTTAGCAGTTCAGTATTCTTGCCTGGAGAATCCCGGGGACGGGGGAGCCTGGTGGGCTGCCATCTATGGGGTCGCACAGAGTCGGACATGACTGAAGTGACTTAGCAGCAGCAGATGATGGATGGGTGAATGAATGAATGAGTGTGTAAATGATGACATGAATTAATGAGGTCACCTTATCTTAGTATCTGGCCTTCAGTAGCATAGTTCTAGGCACACCAAGGCCACAAACATCATGACTAGTTCACCCTAATCAAATCATCAAAGCCCGTCTGCACTACAGGATACCAGCTTATTCATTTAAACTGAGACCCATAATATTAGTTTGGTAATTTCGGCAAATGCCCTACAAGTTTGTAGGACTGTTCTACAGCATTCCTGGCTTCTTTTATAATTTTTAAGCTTTTTAATTAATTAAAATAATTCTGGAATCTGTTGTATTTGTCATGTTTTAGAGTAACAGGTCAGTACCTGCTTCATCTATTCTGCCAACTGTCATACCTATTTGTTCTCTAGGCCAGCATTGAAACGGGAGACCGTGTCTGGAGGATGCCTCTCTTTGAACATTACACAAGACAGGTTATAGATTGCCAACTTGCTGATGTCAATAACATTGGAAAATATAGGTATGTAAAATAAGCTATAAAAGTACATTTTTACAATCATCGTTTGCCAAAATGAGCATTTTCAGTTTTAATCTCCTTTAACAAAGGTTTAGGTATACAGTTTCTTTTCAGTGTAGTGCTCATAAGCACTAATTTCTTTTATTTTCAAGGTGTTTCCCAACTGGTTCTCAGTTTTTGCATTTTCAAATCTAAAGGTCATTTTAAGCAAATGGTAAGGGAAGGAGATGGACAATATGGCCATTACCACAGGAAAAAGAATTTATCCTTTATGCTTAAAGCTGTGTCTAAAGATAGGTATCGATTTCTGGGTTAACTTCTTTAAAGGTCTCATTGGCTTGACTTTGCTTTCTAGTCATAGAAGCCACTTAGCAAGAATGGAGGATCTTAATAGAACATTCAGTGTACATTTAATGGGGTTAGATGTTGATTTTTGTCTTTCTCTTCAGATCTGCAGGAGCATGTACAGCTGCAGCATTCCTGAAAGAATTTGTGACTCATCCTAAGTGGGCACATTTAGACATAGCAGGTGTGATGACCAACAAAGATGAGGTTCCTTATCTTCGCAAAGGCATGGCTGGGAGGCCCACGAGGACCCTGATCGAATTCCTGTTTCAGTTCAGTCAAGACAGTGCTTAGTTCAGATGCTCTAAAATGCCTTCATTCTGTCTTAAATGGGCAGTGGAACTTTAGAATACTTTCGAATGAATAGATAAAAATCTTTTAAGGGAAACAAAAGATGGTATTTAAAAACAGAATGAAATGAAATTTGTATGCCTTGATTTTTCATTTTATGCAGAGATTTATAAAGGTAAAGCTAGTATCTTAACTTGGCAAAGATTTTTAAGATAGTCTATAAAATGATGATTTTTAAAAGCTATCTAATCACTTTTCAGAGTATATGTTTTTAATTGAGAAGCAAAACTGTATGATGCTGAGATTTGTGATTGTGATGCTGAGAATATGAACAAACTAAAAGTTGCTGTGCAATTGTCAGAAACAATAAATCCAACTTTTGCTGCTCTCTTGTGTGGCTCTCATTCACTTTTATTACTATAAAACCCAGTGATGCTATTAATATAATTTGTCTCTTCTGTCTGTGTTACATGAACTAAGTAATTAAATTGGGATATGGTGAAAAATGTATTTTCTCAATGTTAATAACTTTGGGGCACTTAGTGATGAATTTGTGAAGCAGGTACCATTATCCCCACATTACAGATGAGGAAACTGTGACACGAGAGGGTTAGTAACATGTCAGTGATGTCACCAAGGTAATAAGTGGGACAGCAGAAATTTAAGCCCAGACAGCCTGCCTCCAGAGCTGGCATTCTTAATTGTTTCACTGTAATGCTTGCTTTCACTTCCGGGACTTGACTGGATGTGGAATTTATTTGAAATAACTGAAATAAGAGGGCCATAAAAGGGACTGACAATGGGTAAACTACTTCCACCACCTGGAACTTCAACCAATCAAAATTCTATTTGTGCAGATTTAGAAGAAAGCTCTCTCTTCTACATTTGTATTGAGTGAATCAAGTTATCCAAAAATAGTATCTTTCTTTGACTTTGAAAATATTTGAGTTTTTTTTTAATTGGAGTCATTTTGAGTATTTTAAAAACTTGATATGTAAATGGGTGGTGGTTGTTATTCAGTCAGAATTTGCTCAAATTCATGTCTGTTGAGTCAATGATGCCATCCAACCATCTCACCCTCTGTTACCCTTCTGCCCTCAATCTTCCCCAGCACTGGGGTCTTTTCTAATGAGTTGGCTCTTCGCATCAGGTGGCCAAGTATTGGAGCTTCAGCATCAGTTCTTCCAGTGAATATTCAGGGTTAATTTCCTTTAGGATTGACTGGTTTGATCTTGCTGTCCAAGGGAGCATCACAGTTCAAATGCATCAGTTCTTCAGTGCTGTGCCTTCTTTATGGGTATAATGTGTCTAAACTGGCTTATAGAAAGGGATATGCATATCCATGTTAATAAATAACATGAATTTAAATTTGATTAAAATTAGGAATAGTGTGTAAACAGGTTTCCCTGGGTATCCATGTCCAGAAGCTACTTCAGCAGGAAAAATGGAAATGATGAGGGGGAACTACTGGCTTGTGAAAGGAAAAACATTTAGATTTCTTCTATGTGACTCAGAAGACCAAGTCGGGATTTGATAGAAGCCTATCAAAGGCTTTTTATAAATAAAAGAATATAAATAAATGAATTTTGTTAATAAAACTTTTTATAAATAAAAAAACAGAACTCTTGTGTTTACTAGTGTGTGGGATACAAACAGAATGACCGTATGCCTGGATTCCTGTGCTTACCTAATCTGGCTGAGATGAAATTTAGTTCTCATTGCTGGTGCATCTGGCTACCAAGTATTCAGAAAACCTTGGCAGATCCTTAAAACTTCAGAGACAGGTGGAATAATCTGCATCTGAATCACTAAGGACAAGGCATGGCTTGCAGAGAGGCATGGATGGCTTCAGTTCAGTTCAGTCGCTCAGTCGTGTCCGACTCTGCGACCCCATGAATTGCAGCACGCCAGGCCTCCCTGTCCATCACCAACTCCTGGAGTCTACCCAAACCCATGTTCATCGAGTCGGTGATGCCATCCAACCATCTCATCCTCTGTCGTCCCCTTCTCCTCCCGCCCTCAATCTTTCCCAGCATCAGGGTCTTTTCCAGTGAGTCAGCTCTTTGCATCAGGTGGCCTAAGTATATCAGTCCTTCCAATGAACACCCAAGACTGATCACCTTTAGGATGGACTGGTTGGATCTCCTTGCAGTCCAAGGGACTCTCAAGAGTCTTCTCCAACACCACAGTTCAAAAGCATCAATTCTGCGGTGCTCAGCTTTCTTCACCGTCCAACTCTCACATCCATACATGACCACTGGAAAAACCATAGCCTTGACTAGACGGACTTTTGTTGGCAAAGTCATGTCTCTGCTTTTAAATATGCTATCTAGGTTGGCCATAATCTTCCTTCCAAGGAGTAAGCGTCTTTATTTTTCATGGCTGCAGTCACCATCAGCAGTCATTCTGGAGTCCAAAAAAATAAAGTTTGACGCTGTTTCCACTGTTTCCCCATCTATTTCCCATGGAGTGATGGGACCAGATGCCATGATCTTAGTTTTCTGAACGTTGAGCTTTCAGACAGCAGCAAATCCAAGAGAGTAGTGGTTTAGAACACAATAGTGTTCATAGATCGCTGAAGTTAAGAAATCTAGACTTCAAGTAGCCCTATGGCCACTGGAAACCCAAGAGTAAAATACAAAATGTTTCCACTCTATTTTTGGTTTTATAGTTACATTTTTAATTAAAACATTTGTTATCATATAATAGGCTTATTTTTACACCAATATATATTTTTAAAGTCTCAGTTTTATGTTTACCTTTTTAATAGGTAAATATTGCCCAACATACCTCACATAAATAAAAAAATTTGGAGTCCTCAAAAATGTTTTAGGAGTGTGCCTTGCCATGTCAAGCCGCTTTAGTCGTGTACCACTGACTCTTTGCGACCCCATGCACTGTAGCCCGCCAGGCGTGTCTATCCATGGGGATTCTCCAGGTAAGAATACTGAATGGGTTGCCATGCCCTCCTCCAGGGGGTCAACACCTTACTGGGCTTTAGTTTCCTTCTTGACAATTATCGCTACATTATGTCACTCTATATATCTACATGCTTATCTCTCTCCCACAACACAACGGTAAACTCTCCGAAAGGAGAAACTT
The DNA here is from genome assembly GCF_054371585.1 of Giraffa tippelskirchi. Lineage (NCBI taxonomy): Eukaryota > Metazoa > Chordata > Mammalia > Artiodactyla > Giraffidae > Giraffa > Giraffa tippelskirchi. Next base: position 73,657,172 of record NC_137275.1, on the reverse strand, counting down.
GGGGTGATTACTGTAACCCCCAGATCATTAAATAGAACCTGGGACACAGATGACTCAACAAATGAACTGGATAACTATAAAGTTAAATATAGTGAAAAAGTATTTAGCTTCTGAAAAGATGAATAAGCAAATGTTTTTAAAAGCTAGCATAGTGACTTTATTTACTGTAACCATAAATATCTAAAGCAAATAGCGCCCAGCACATAGACGGGGGGCCTCAACAATGTTAAGTCGTTTCTGTTACCTGTATCTCCCCAGAAGGAATTCAGGGGACATTTTTCCAGTTTATTCCCGCTACATCCCCAGTGACTGGATTAGTAAGTGGCACACAGTGAAACTCTCAATAAATGTCTGCGGGATGAATGCGCACCTCCCTTCTATCAGTGGGTACAACAGCCCAGAAAAAGCGCCAGGGCCAAAGCAATTTCAGGATTGAGAGCGAAGGCGGGACTGGTACAGGAATACCTGACTCCGTATGAAGACTCGCTCCACTGTACTTATTGATTCTCCTCTCCACACAACTGTGTTAAATCCTAGCTTTCAATTCTCAAGGTTAAAAAAAACAAAAGTAAAAGGCAACTTGCCTGTGAAGGTAGAAACAAAGCACCAAACGAACGGTGTCCCGGGCATCCCACAGACGGGAACCCGCCCCCGGAACTGTCACATGACCAGTTACATCACGTGACCTGCGGACCGCGGCTCCAGGCACCCGCCATTTTTAAAATGGCGGCTCCACTGGGAGGCATGTTCTCTGGACAGCCACCCGGACCTCCGCAACCTCCGCCGGGGCTCTTGGGCCAGGCTTCGCTTCTTCAGGCCACGCCAGGCGTTCCGAGAACTTCTAACAGTACCTTGGTGGACGAGTTGGAGTCATCTTTCGAGGTAAGATGTGACGTGGGCGTCTGTGTTCACAGCCTTCCGCTCCCCCAAAGCATGCTGCCCGTGCGCAGGTTATCTCTTTCAGCGATACCTCCACCCGCTTACAAATAGGGAACACCGGGTTTAGAGAGCGTAAGTCGCTTGCTTTAGTCTCCACATCGAGTCGTGGCTGGAATTCTCTAGTAGGCTGCCTAGAGAATCCCATGGACAGAGGAGCCTGGCAGGCTACGAGTCCATAGGGTCGCACAGGTCAGATAAGAGTGAACCGACTTAGAACGCAAGCACAGGCTGGCGAATATGCGTCAACTTGACGTTTCTGGAGGCACGCGAACTGGAAGTTTGTCTATACTAAGTCTGGGGACCCTTCTTGGTTCTCAATAGGTTGGCCCTGTCTCACTCCATCCTTTGTCCCATCGTTGAGTATTCTTTCCTGCGTTCCTGCGTGTTACGTGCTCATCCTCTCTAGACTTCAGTGTCCATCATTATGTCCTGCATCCTTGCCATTGGGCTCCACCTTTAAAGGGTCCTGACCTAGTGGGTCTCTTGCAGCTGAAATAGAGATATTTAAAAGTTACTGTAGGGGAAGTTGGTACTAAGGACTGAGGGAGGAGGAGGAAAGCTGAGGGGTGGGGGTGGGTAAAGAGAGAGGCAGAGGTGACCCAGACTCTGAGTTTTGCTGAAACTCATTTTCACTTTGGTTGCATATGACAAGTTTTAAGTCAGAATAGTAATAGTCAGAAGGTGTGTCATCCAAATATTGCCCCAAATGGTAATTATATAAATATGTAATGTTTCCTCCCTCCCACATTCATATTCAACTACAACTTGGATATAATTGGGGTCATCAGTGCCTCACCAGTCTGGGATATTTTTCTTTTTCTTTTTTTAAATTGAAGTATGATCGACATATACTAGTTTCAGGTGTGCAACACAATTTGATATTTGTATATATTGCAGTGATCACCACTGTTAAGTCTAGTTAATATCTGTCACCATACATAGTTACAAAATTTTTTAAAAAATTTCTCTACATTCCATACCCATGACTTATCTATTTTTAAAGATTTATTTGTTTGTTTATGACTTCAGAGGGTTTCCTCAGGTTTTCATTGCTTCACAGGGGTCTTTTCCGGTTTTGGAAGCAGGGGCTGCTCTCTAGTTGGGGTGTGCAAGTTTCTCATTGCAGTGGTTTCTCTTATTGTGGAGCACCAGTTCTAGGCCTTGAGTAGTAGGGGTGCATGGGCTCAGTAGTTGTGGCGCACAGGCTTAGTTGTCCCATGGCATGTGGGACCTTCCCAGACCAGAGCTCAGACCCATGTCCCCAACATTGGCAGGTGAATTCTTTACCTTTCCTTTCTTTACTTTTCCCGAGCCAGGAGGGAAATCCCCATGACTTATATTTATAACTGGAAGTTCCTGCCTTTTAGCTTTCACCCATTTCACTCACCTCATCATCTGTCTCTGGCAACCACCAATCTGTTCTGTGTATCTACGAGCTTGGTTTTATTGGTAGTGGTGGTTTTTTAAGGTCCATATATAAGTAAGATCATATAGTATTTGTTTTTCTCTGGCTGACTTACACCCTAAAGGTCCATCCATGTCACAAATGGCAAGATTTTGTTCTTTTTTATGACTGAATAATATTTCAGTGTGTATGTGTGTATGCCATAACTTTTTTATTCATTCATCCATTGATGGACACTTAGGTTATTTCCATATATCTTGGCTATTGTGAATAAATACTTCAATGAACATGGGGTACAGATACCTTTTTGAGCTGGTGTTTTTATTTTCATCAGCTAAATGTTCATGTGTGTATTATGTCTTATTTATCTACTTATTTTTTTTTAAGGGGAAAGAGGAAACTAAAATTCCCGAGATAAGTTTTCCTCCCATTCTCTCTGGTGGCTCTGCTGACTCTGAAGGAGCAGCCCCAGCTTTCTTTGCCAGCTTGTGACTGGCTGTCTTCCTGGATGAGATGTTTTCCTGTAGCCACAGGTTTCACAAAGCAGGTGCACGCCCCCTGCATCCCAAATCCAGCAAGGGTCACCTTTCAAAGTAATACACAGAATGGGCAGTCTGTTTTTCCAATTTCTTGTTTGTTACAGGATTTTCCCTGGAGAAATCCTTTGATTTTTCTGAAGGGTAACTGCAGGCAGGAGAAAGGCTCTCACATCTGGTTGTTGGCCTAAATTTGAACCTAGACTTGCCTGCCTCACACCTAGTGTAGTTTGCTTACTAGCAAACTAAGTCCATGCTTTCCTGAGGTTTGAGATTTCCCTTCCTCATGCCCCCAACCCCCACCCCAGGTCCCACCTGGTTTTCTTTTTGGCCTTTCTGTTCTGTGATAGCCCTTCTTCGTGCATTTCCTGAGAGTTACCCTTGCACAGAACTCCTGTGCGTCTAGATCCATGTTCCTGTATAGAGAATCCTTCATTGGGACTTGTTTGTTCATGTACCACCCCTTTGTCTTAGTCTGTCCAGTCAGTCAGTAACCTGTATTTATTGAGCATCCACATTGTGCCAAACAGTAAGACAGGCAAAATTACCAGCTGCTAGTAAGGCACAGCTCATAATGAACTGAGAGAATGGCACAATATCAGTTAACCAAGTTAAAAACAATAAAACAGGGCTTGAGATTAGAGCATGAGCAGGAGGGACACCATTTTGAAAGAGTAGACAGGGATAGCCTCTGAGGAGGTGACAGTTGACCTGATTCCTGAATGTGTGATGATACGTGTCATGTAAGCATCAGAGGGAGGGGCTACAGATGGGACTGGAATAGGGATCCAGGCCCTGGTGTGGAATGAGATAGCTCGAAAAGGGACAGCAGTGGGAGAGAGACCAGATAGGGGTGCCTGCAAATACCGGCTTCCTCTGTGGGCCTAATGGGCTCAGTTTACCAAGTTTCTTCATTGACACAATGTCTTGTCATTTGGTATGCAAACCCAGAAGCTGTCAACTAATTAAATCATATCAGGAGAAGTTATTTCTTACTCTAAAGTAAGATTCTTGATGTGTGAATGACATTTTTTCTTTTGTGATATTTTGATCACACAGGCTTGCTTTGCTTCTCTGGTGAGTCAAGATTATGTCAATGGTACCGATCAGGAAGAAATTCGAACTGGTAAGAATTCCCTCATTGCTGATTTTACATTTGGTATGTTTCAATCCTGCTTGTATCCTGAGAGAACTTTTCCAGGAATAAGATTTGTGTAGTCAATCTATGTACTGCTGGTTTTTGTTCAGTTTATTGACATCTCACGTCACTCATAATGAACCACTTAAAATGAATGAGCTTTTCATGTTGGTACCAAGGCAGAGAAGGCCAGTAGTGTGTACTGCTTTTTAAAGCACTAAGTTTTGTGCTTCCTCCTCCTTGTCCAAGTTCTGTCCCCAGAGAGATACTTGTGATTTCTTTGTACTGTGTTTTAAATGTTTAATTTCAAGTGGAAATTGTGATGTTAACACATTACTGACCAGGGGATTTTCACAGAAATGAATGCCTGTGGCTGGTGTTTTGTTATGTAAGTGAATGTTGAAACATCTCTTGTCAATAACGTTTGGGTAACGAGAGACATTTATATGTCCCTGGTCAGTGGGTTGTTAATTGCTGGATCTCTGCATTGTCTTTCTTTGGAAGAACTTTGCACTGTCGGTAGGTCTCTTATTCATTTGATAAACGCATGGATTATCTACTATTTAATGTTGGTTAATACATAGGAGATTGGGGGTCAATATTATTGCTGTGGGCAGGATTAGAACCCCTGATCCCATCTGATATTCTGACTGTTCATTTATGAGAGAGATATGTGTGTCTAGTGTTTTTCTTAATTTAATATTTTGGTCTTTTTTTTTTTTTTTTTAAGGTGTTGACCAGTGTATCCAGAAATTCCTGGATATTGCAAGACAGACAGAATGTTTTTTCCTACAAAAAAGATTGCAGTTATCTGTCCAGAAACCAGAGCAAGTTATCAAAGAGGTACAAGCTCAGCTTGCTTCCCAAGTTTAAGGAAGAACAAATGTTGTCAAAATTCCATTTATACTTTAACTGAGGTGCTCCATTTGCCCACTAGTTATAGTGGGGCTTCATAGCTTGAGTGTAAAATGTTGGTTGTCAGTTTTCATGACAACCTGGACCTTAGGGGTAGGGGTGGAAAGCAGAGCTTCGAACAGAGCAGCCTTTACTTGTTTCGTACATTAGTTTCTGTGGAAGATTTTTCTTTTTTTTAAAAGAAAGGTTCTACTGCTTGAAAATGTTGAAAAGCCATTAGTGTAGATGATTAACTCATTTTGGACAGAAACTAGTCTGCGTGTCCCTGGTGCCTTACACGCAGGAAGGATTCTAGGCAATTTTGTTCAAGGAATCAAAAAGTCAGTGTTCTGTTCCAGGCTCCTTGAAACTCAAGATTTAATTTATCTCAGTTGTTTGAAACCAGAATTTTGGAAATATATTGAGGTTGTCATTAATAGCATTTTGTGGGTTGGGCCAGGGTCTGCTCCCTGCAGTGTGGAAGAGAGAAGAATCTTCCTGCCCAAAACACAGCAATTCCTTCAATGGGAAAAACTAAATTAGAATGATTTTTTTTTAATAATTTTTAAAATAACTTCTCCCACAAGCTGAGCAATCAGTCAAAATGTTTTTATTCTTTGATACCAGCTATTAAGAAGGTGAATGGTAAGAAGATAATATTCCTACAATTCACCGTATCAAATCATTTCCTGATTTGAATACCTGAGTGATCGTCTAGGTATGTTCAAGGTCAGGTCTTAATACAGAATTTTAATACTGGTATTCATTAAAACTCTTAAAAATGAGGGTTTACTACTTCATAATCTGAAATGATAGAATGGTACCTGTAGATTCTTTTAAAACAGTTAATACGTGTTTCAGATTCTCAAGTGTTGAGATTCTTCTCACAGTAGGCTTTGGATATAGAAATCCTGGGTGCCCAGAGACCAGGATGAAAAAGAGACTGATGTCTTTTTGGCTGCCCTTTGGTACTTTGGAATTTTGTGACTTGTGTATTACTTATTAAAAGAACATGAGTTAAAAATAACTCCGTGTTAAGCAAGCATCTTTCATGGAAAGAATTGCTTTGGGTTATTCAAATTATGCAGCTAAGCAGAGTAATTGGCCTAGTATGGCTTAGTTGATTCTGTTTTGAATTTTCTTCGTAGTGCTCTTACCTACGGAGAAGGCAATGGCACCCCACTCCAGTACTCTTGCCTGGGAAACCCCATGGATGGAGGAGCCTGGTAGGCTACAGCCCATGGGGTCGCGAAGAGTCAGACACGACTGAGCAACTTCACTTTCACTTTTCACTTGCATGCACTGGAGAAGGATATGGCAACCCACTCCAATATTCTTGCCTGGAGAATCCCAGGGACGAAGGAGCCTGGTGGGCTGCCATCTATGGGGTCGCACAGAGTCGGACACGACTGAAGCGACTTAGCAGCAGCAGCAGCAGCTCTTAACTAATCAAGAATTATGTTCATTTTTCATGAGTTTGCTCTGACTTCATTGCTTTGATTGTTTTCATTTGTAGGATGTCTCAGAACTGAGGAATGAATTACAGCGAAAGGATGCTTTGGTCCAGAAGCACTTAACAAAACTGAGACATTGGCAGCAGGTGCTGGAGGACATCAACATGCAGCACAAAAAGCCAGCTGACATCCCTCAGGGCTCCCTGGCCTACCTTGAGCAGGCATCTGCAAATATCCCTGCACCGATGAAGCAAACCTGAGGAAGAGCCACCTGAACACTAGCTGGTGCCTGAGTCGGCCCAAACACTGTTTTGTTAAACATCACTTCTTGTAGACTTGACATTTTGGGAGAACTCTTTGCCAGAGAATGAGATGATTTTAGTTTTGTGCTCTCACCTAAAATTTTCCCCCTATTTTTGTAAGTGTTATTTCTTGAGTACTTTATAAAATGCTTATTGCTGTGGTAAACCAAGTATATTGTCTTTAGCAAAGTTTAAGACTGTTAGTGTGATGCTATTTACAGATTCCTTTTATTTTTTTTTATGCTTGCTTTTCTATTGTTTTTATTTTTGTATGACTCAGTCTCTCTGTATTTCCAGTTTTAGATTAGTTTGTATGATATGAGGGGGAAAGCTTGTATGATCTGAGCTGCATATCAGAGGATGAGGATTTTGGTTGTAGGCTTTCATGATAATTTACTGTTCAATGGCAATATATAAAAATATGCAACTTTTCTGTTTTTCAAGACTTTGAACTACCTCAAGAAGAGGAGTCTAATGCACAGTGTAAAACTTCCAGAGCCTCACAGTGAGAATATTTTATAAATAGATCAGAAGAGGAAGAGGATTATAATATCGTAGGTTAGTTTAGTGACTGTTACTGTACTGCAGTAACCTAGTGCTTTAGAAATCCAGTAGTATCCTTAAATTAATGTCGACTTTTATTTGGGGTAAGTTTATCTTTTGTGTAGTGTTTATTTACTTTTGGGGTGCAGTGGTGGGAGCAGTGGTAATACTAGTGATGTTCACTTCTGCAGTAATGAATCAGCTTAACACAGTGGACCCTGCTCTCAACAGAGGCATTGGTGAATATGAACGTGCTGTGGTGATCTCTTGAGTTTTAAGTTTTGTGTGTGTGTTCTGCTATTTTGGAGCAGATTTTTCTATTAACAAAAGTTCTTGCTAATGGTGTTGATTCCAAGGGACTGGGACCTTGAAGTGAGAGGCGGGCTGCAGGGTGCATGGGAGACTCAAGTGTTGGGAAGATATCTAAGCCTCTGGTGGCCACAAAGGCCATCTCAGTTTCTCTGTTGAACTGTTGTTGAGAAATACAAAACGGCATTGTGCCCTGTCTCCTTAGATAAGGCTTTCGTTTCTCTGTTGTTTACAGTCCCTCATTAGATTACACCCCATCACCTTCAACCAGTGCTTCATTGTCTTCTGAACAGGCACTACTTCTGTGACTCAGTGTCTTGGCTGACTTTGTTTTCTCTGGTCTTGAAGGCCTCGCCCCACCCACCTTGACATCCACTCAAGTTTCCATCTGGCCTGGATGCCACCTGGTTTCCACAGCCTCTGAAGGCCCTCTCGATCACATCCCCTGGACACAGGACCTCTTGTTTCTTCTGCCAGCGTTGCTTGGTTCTCCCTCTGGGGTTAGTGATCTGTCTCTTTGTTCTCATGAAAAGTAGACATTATTCCCCTCTGAATACAGAGGGACCATGTGTTATTTTTTATACATAGTACTTGTTTCTGTGTGCTTACGTGTATGGTACATAGCCTGAAGCCAATGAATTCCTTCAGTCAGAGTGTGTAGGTAAAGCTTTTAAAAGTTGTTTTTAATCACATTATATGATTTCAAGGTTGTTAACCTGGTCATCTTATGCCAATCAGAAACTTTGATTGGCAGCTTTAGATTTCTTGATTAAAAACCTAACCGATAACATTTTAGACATTCTTTCAGTAATGAAGAGGTTCTTAGTGAAAAGTTCAGAAACTGTTCTATTTGGTGCTTACTAAAAATATTTTGAATTAATGTATGTACCAGGTTTTACCATTTCTTAACTAAATTCAAAAGTTTTCTGTCAAATAACATTTCACTAAATATCTTCTTCATTTTTCGTGATGTGTTTTGCTGGTCAACAAACACAGAAAACCCTCTAAGATGCCGCCTCCTTCAAGGAGAAAATAATGAGATATCAGCTGGGATTTCTCTAACCTTCTCTCAAGGGATGACAGACCCACCCACATTTTGAGGGCATCTTTATTCCCTTCCTGTTCCATCTGCTGAAGTGTTTACACTGTGTAAGACAAGCCTTTCCTCAAGTGATGTGAGGCCAGGCCAGTTGCCTTCTGCTGGGTTTAACCCGTTGGGGGCTCTCGTCTACAGGTCACTCCCTGCAGCTCAGTGTTCTTGGTCTCCCGTCTTCAGCATTCCCTTCGTGATACCTGAGCACCACTCCATTGCCCGGCCCCTCATTCAGTCTCCAGCTCCTCCACCTACTCTCACCTGCTTCACTTTGACACTTCATCAACTTTTTTTGAACTCATTCTCTTTAACACATCTTAACTTTTCTCTTTCCTCTTCTGCCCAACTTATAAATGTTTACGTTCCTAAGGGTTTGGTCGTGGGCCTCTGGAGGCCACGAAGGAGCTCTGCTTGGTGTTCTCAAGGGCCATGCTCTTCCTGGATATGACAAGCACAGTGGGGATAGTGGAGCTGCGTTATTTCTGCCCAACACAGACTTCTTTAATGGGCAGTCAGTCCTTGCTCTGAAGCTCCTCAGCCTGACCAAGGCTTTTCTTCCTAACTCTGCTGCTATCTAAGCTTCTTGCCCAAATCTTCCTTGGCTCTCTCTACAGGTGTCAACTCTGTATCAAAATATGAAGGCTCTTCCTTCCTCATGCCTCCTCCCCTTAATTCAACACAGGTGTTTATCCTGAGGGGTGGGGACACCTGCCCCTGACATCAGACACTGATCAGCACTGCTGGGCTGTGTTATTCTCCTGTGAGACAGAAGCAGTCTAAGGATACCAGCCTCCTAGACAGAGCTGCTCTGAGACCATGATAGAGGAAAACAAACCACTTCACAACTCTGTATAAGCACAGGAAAAAATAAAGGTCACGCTGCCCCACCTCAAATACCAAACATTGTCCTGGCTAAAAAATAAGTGACTGCAACTTTTTTTTTTTAACCATTTGCATCTTTATCTCTAGTCTGCCCTCTCTGTTGTTGTTGTTCAGTCACTAAGTCACGTCCAGCTCTTTGTGACCCCATGGATTGCAGCATACCAGGCTTGCCTGTCCTTCACTATCTCCCGGAGTTTGCTCAAACTCCTGTCCATTGAGTTGGTGATGCCATCCAACCGTTTCATCCTCTGTCATCTCCTTCTCCTACCTTCAGTCTTTCCCAGCATCAGGGTCTTTTCCAGTGAGTCAGGTCTTCGCATCAGGTGGCCAAAGTATTGGAGCTTCAGCTTCAGCATCAGTCCTTCCAATGAATATTCAGGGTTGGTTTCCTTTAGGATTGATTGGTTTGATCTCCTTGCTGTTGAAGGGACTCTCAAAAGTCTTCTCCAGCACCAAAATTTGAAAGCATCAATTCTTGGGCACTCAGCCTTCTGTATGGTCCGGCTCTCACATCTGTGTATGACTACTGGAGTAAGATAAGATCCAGTCATAGAGTTTCCTCTGCTTTCTGACAGCATCCAATTTGAAATGAAGCCCTGCTCTTTTAGAACCTCCTTGAAATTATCCAATGCCAAAATCTTACAATAGGATCTTTCTAAAACACTTTCTAGAAGCCCCACGATTCTTCATGATGGACATTCTTCCTCTGTTCCAACAAATAATAAACCCAACTCATTCAACTATAGCTAGGTTTCTGGTGGTCTTTGCTCCCCAGCTGTCTCAGTGTACACCTCCTGGAGGGCCTGACTGACATGCTGCTGTGAGCACAGTCTGAGAGAATTGATAGGAGGGTGAGGTTGGAGACTGGCTCACTCACTGTCCAACTGGCAGGAAGATCTATCCTGAGTGGGATGTGAGGTCCAGTCACCAGCACAAGAGAGTGGCCTTGTTGAGGATTTTACCAGTGCTGCCCTGGACAAGTGTCCCAGTGGAAGGGAACTTTTTTCAATGCACAGATTGACAATGCACAGATTCAATGTTGCATATAAGAACGGTGGAATTGGCTGGTTAACACTCCACTGTCTTGACTCTCCGCCAAGGGACGATGACGGAATAACTGTTTAATGCTCAAAGGCCTCTATGAGTTCCTGGAGCATCTTTGGTTATCCCCTAAAGAGGGAGAACAGACAGCTGAGGAACCAGTAGGAGGCAGCAGATCAAAACCAATGTTGCACCTTGGGGATGATAGTAGAGATTAGTGCTCTTCGTAGAAACCTGAAGGATGCTAGGAAACTGGTCCCAACCATAGCTCCGTTTACTTGCCCAGACTTGCTCTTACAGAATCCAGGTAGAGCCTGGAGACTGAGTATATAGCAAGTAGCCTCAGTTGCACCTGCTGTGTTAGATGTTGCACTGATACTAGAGCAGTAATAAGGGCTCAGGTATGCAGTGTGCGACTACTGATTGGACAACTTCATTCTTTTCTCCCCCAGTTAAGAAACAGTTGGCAATTGGAAAATGTTCCTTTCCATTTTTGTTCCAGGAATACGTTAATTTCTCCTCTCTGTTATAGCCTAAAGAGATACCCTGTTTTTCCTCCTAAATCAATTCTGAATCAGTTCATTTCTCTTCATGTCTGCTGTTTACCTCCAAGCCATTCCCGTCATCTCTAGAACACTCTACTCTTGAGAGATGAATGGAACCAGATTATGCGAAAGAAAACAAGAATGTTTTCTCTGTCAAATTCCTTATCAATATTATCTGGGATTCTCCAGGCAAGAACACTGGAGTGGGCTGCCATTTCCTTCTCCAATGTGTGCAAGTGAAAAGTGAAAGTGAAGTCGCTCAGATGTGTCCGGCCCTTCGCAACCCCATGGACTGCAGCTCACCAGGCTCCTCCGTCCATGGGATTTTCCAGGCAAGAGTAGGAGTGGGTTGCCATTGCCTTCTCCAGGGTACAAAGAGGTAGAATTTCATTCCCTGCTGGTGAAGGTGTAAATTGCTAGAAACTTTTTGGTAATTTGGTAATATTACACAAAAAGCCTAGGCATATCCTTTGATGCTTTATTTCAATACTCAAGGAATATGTCCTAAAGAAAAAATGATAGATGCATGTCAAGATGTACTCAGCAAAGATAATTATTTGTGTATAATCTCGAAATTGAGCATGATCTTTTAGTCACATGCAACAAGGAGTTAAAACTGATGCGGGGTCTCAGTAAAATTCTATCTCTGTAGCATGTGTTATACTGAGTTAAACAGCCTCCTTTATTAGTTATCAGGAGTTGCACAGTGGTGGGAAAATATTTCAACAAAAATAGAACTACCTGTATGTACTCTTTTTAAAACACAAAACACTATGCTATAATGTTCACCTTAAGCAGGAAATAAAACTAAAAAATACTTGATACTGAAAAGTAACAGGGCATGCTACACAGACGGTAACAAGTATTTGCATTTAAAAAAAGTATGTTATTGGGCTACATGTTTTAATTAGGTAGTAAATTTACTTTCAAATTGTGAGTCTGAGTTGTAATTGCATTTCTCTCAAAATGACCCAAGTGCATGAGCAGCTACATTTTATTGAAGATGATCTGACTGAGGTTAATGTGAACTCCGTGTTTCCAAGTTCAGCCTTTTTATAATTTCACCTCTGAAAAATCAATACAAGTCACAACCATTTTTATTGCCCAGTTGTTTAAAGTTTTATTCAAAGAGCAAAGATTTGACAGTGCATGGAATAGACAACAGTTTATAGGCCACCTGCTGGGCCAGCACCAAAGGATTGAGAATATATTTTTCCCACTGAAAGTTGTATTGAGTTTAAATTGCAGTGTTCCATCAGAGGATCAGACAACTCAGCATGGACTGACAGCAAGGTCAGCACTGAACGGCCATTCCCAGTTCCCTTTAATCCACTGAGCATCCATGCGATGGGGAACCAATGCACCACGAGGCAAGACTAGAGAGGTTCAGTAGGTCTTTGACTTCAAAGAACAGATAATCTAGAAACCGTCACAAGCAATCGAACTGATGCTACAGTCATTGAGGTTGAGATGTATGACAGGGTTGCTGCTCCTGCTGCTAAGTCACTTCATTTGTGTCTGACTCTGTGCGACCCCATAGATGGCAGCCCACCAGGCTCCCCCGTCCCTGGGATTCTCCAGGCAAGAACACTGGAGTGGGTTGCCATTGCCTTCTCCAATGCGTGCAAGTGAAAAGTGAAAGTGAAGTCGCTCAGTCGTGTCCGACTTTTAGCGACCCCATGGCCTGCAGCCTACCAGGCTCCTCCGTCCATGGGATTTCCCAGGCAAGAGTACTGAAGTGGGTTGCCATTGCCTTCTCCAGGTATGACAGGGTGAGGCTCCATTATTCACAGAAAAATCCTGGCAAGGCTTAATTCCAATTCATGATTAGAATTATTACCCATATTTTGTTTAAACCTCAAAAAGCCCCTTTGAGGTAGGTGTTACACCCTCTGTAATCTTCATGTCTTGGACCTAGGAAGTCAAAATATTTGATTCAACTATGCCAATGTCTGCTATAGTCCATTCCTAGTAGTTTGGCTTGGTTTTTAAAAACTGGCTTTCCTGGTTATTCTGAGCTTTGTTTTATTCCGCTTCCTATTGAGGTTACATGTACATTTTGGAGTTATTTACATAGAAACACTTTAAAGTGAAGATGATCAGCATCCTAGGAAAAATGAAACCACTTTCAAAGTAGACCATGGAAATCACAAAGTCTGATATTCCACAAGGTGGTGTGCAATCTTATGGACACTAGAAATATCATGTATAGGTCATCAGTAACATTAATAATATTTCCCTATGGGTGCTTTCTGACAACACTGGCTTGTTTCATCTTAACATCACAATGAAACAGTACGAAATGTTAATGTAAGAATTTGTTTTAGCTATATATGTAAATCATACTACAAGCAAGTTATTTGGTTGGTTGGCTTTTTAGTTCATTCCTTCAATCAGGTGTTTCAAAAGAAATGTTTTTCAGATATCCTCTTTATGCTGTCCCAAGGATCAGTTTAGAAAGAAAAATATTTGGTAAACCATTCCTGGTGGGCTGAACCTTGCTTCTGTTGGACTTCTTTGGGTTGGGCTGTATCATCATCTTGGGTCCTAAAAACAAACAAGTTTTCTTAGATGGTTTTGAAAATTATTCAGTAAACAACTTAATATGCCATCATCTTTTCAGTGAAAGATAACTACTACTTTACTCTTAAAAAGATACTAGAATGTGATGGGTCAGTAGCTAGAAAAAGTTGTGAAGGATGAGGATGAGGAGAGAGCATCTAATTCCATTGTGGTAACAATGCTCTCCATTATTTCACTTAAAATGAATGAGGCATATTTTGCAACATTTACTATTTAAAAGAAAAAAGTATATATATTATATATATATATATATATATATAGCTGAGCTATATATATGTCCTGAAGCTATATATATGTCCTAAATATATATATATATATATATATATATATATATATAGGCTGAGCTGGGTCTTGGTTGCTGCACGGGAGCCTTCTTTAGTTGTGGCAAGCAGGGGCTACTCTCTAGTTGCAGTGTGTGGGCTTCTCATTGCAGTGGTTTCTCTTGTTGTACACGGGCTTAGTTATCCCATGGTATGTGGAATCTTCCCAGACTAGGAACTGAACTGCACTGGCAGGTGGACTCAACCTCTGGCTCCCAGAGAAGTCTGCAACATTTACTATTTATTTCAGGCACAAATTAAACAATAAACCCCTTTCAAAAAAAAAGAAGAAATGGTTAATGAATACAAAATTACACTTTATGACCTCTTCAAAAGTTACCTAATGTGCTCTGGCCTTTCAATGAGGCTGTGAAATTAGTCTAATAAACTGAAAAGAAGAGATGATAAGTAAGTACAGCATATACCTATCTGAACAGTCTCTATCTGTACTTGTGAAGCTTCTTATAAAACAGTGGGGGGACTTCCCTGGTGGTCCAGTGGCTAAGGCTCCATGCTCCCAATGCAGGGGGCGCGGGGTTCGATCCCTGGTCAGGGAAATAGATCCCACATGCTGCAACTAAGACCCTGCCCAGTCAAATAAATAAATAAACATAAATATTATTAAAAAAAAAAAAAAACCAAAAAACAGTGGGAACACAGCTTTAAAAAGGTGTGTGATAATGAGATGAACAATGGCCAGGATCAGGCCGGCTCTGGCTCTGGCAGTTAATAGACCATGTGCTTGGGGCTCTGGGGCTCTAGGCCTCAGTGTCCTCAGCTGCAAAACAAAGGGCTGGACTTGCTCAATGATTGGCAGGGGTTCCTTCCAGCTCTGCATTCATTTTTGTCCAAGTAGCCTTGGGCAGGCAGGGCCTTTGGAAAAGGAACATTTCAGAAGAGGCCTCTTCTGAAAAGCAAACTCCAAAGTCCATAATTAAAGATTTAGCTCTGAACAAAAATTGCACAAGAAGGAAAATCAGTAACAGGAAATCACACATTTCTGGAAGAGAAGCATGCTGCAAGGATTTCTGGAAAACAAAGCAGTATCAGAGAGCACCATACGTGATCAACCAAACCCACAGATTAAAAGTACAAGATTATATAATGAATCTTGAGAAATAACCTTTTAATAATAGGGGGAAATTGCTGAATGCTTCTAAGCCAGGTCTTGTGCTAAGCATGTCCTATGGATTAATTCCTTTAGTTTCATATGAGTCTGAAGAGGTAGGTGGTATATTATCTTCATTTTAGAGGTGAGAAAACAGAGATGTCAAGTGAGCTGCCCAAAACCACACAAGCTAAGAATGAAGAGGACCAGAATTTGAATCCAGACTCAAGGCCAGATGATGACAGCCCATCTTTCGTGTGAACCACTCTGAAGTGATCGGCTAAGTGATTCAGTGTTCCCTGTCTACTCATCCATGGAGAAGGAAAAAAAAAAAGAGGCTTTCTGGAATTTGGTGTCAGGAATAGTACCTCTTCTAAAGAATGACCTGTTTCCCTTCTCATAGATAATCTTTCTTTTTGGCTGGGTTGTGATTTATCCAAGGCAAGGCTTGTTTTGTTATTCTTTGTATCGGCCCAAATGCTGGGTATTTAACAGGTGCCAGAAAGGAATTCTAATTTCCCTCATGTCTACAGAAAAATGGAATCATAGCTTTGGCCCTCTGTGTGCATGCTGAGTCACTTCAGTAGTGTCTGACTCTTTGCAACCCTATGTATCATAATCCGCCAGCCTCCTCTGTCCATGGGATTCTCCAGGCAAGACTGCTGGAGTGGGTTGCCATGCCCTTCTCCAGGAGATCTTCCCCAACCCAAGGATCAACCCTGGCTCTCTTAGATCTCCTGCATTGGCAGGAAGGTTCTTTACCACTAGCGCCACCTAGGAAGCCCAGCTTTGGCCCCCTACCTTGTGGCAGTTTTCACATCTAGAGATGGGGTGGGTTTGTAGGGCCGACCACAGCTGGGACCTGGGTCCAAGCTGGGTGACTTAGTTATCGGAGGGGCATTGATCCTGGAGCTCAAGTCACCACTCAGAAAGTTCTTAGCATAGGAAGCAAGGTTTGGCACACTGACCACTCGGCTGGGCACTTCTTCCATCTTCTTTTTCTGTTGGTATTGAAAGAAAGGCCTGTTAGTGCCACCTAAAAGAAGCATTATTGTAAAAGTTGATAAGCCTGTCATGCCAGAATTGTGTGAGCAAGAGACAATACTTTTATTTATATATTGCGTGTTCTTTTTTAAAGCATTTAGTTGTGCTTTAAAAAAGGCTCACAATCTCTATCCAAAACTTCTGGCAGCAAATGTATTTTTTAATTTAAAGTCTTTAGATTTTAAAAGGCACCCTCAGCAGAAGCTGGCCCACACTGTCCTCAAATACATTAATATTTCTGGAGTGAAACTTACATTTTGTCACATGAAGAGGCATATATAAAAATTATAAATAAGCTCACATGAATTCAGCTGGAGTTAATGAACTACCAAAAAATATAAACTTTTTAGTGCTTTAGGATTTTATGATAGCAGATGAGAAATTTGGATGTGAATATTTTCACTGGAATACATTCCAAAAATATAAAAGGGAAGAAAAAGGTGAAGTGAAGGATTCTTGCCCTTCTCCTCCTTCCTATCACCAAGATATAGCCACTATTAGTAGTGACACATATATAAAAAGTTTGGAAAATTAAAAAAACTAATAAAAATAAAAAATATACATAATCTGCCTAGTCAGATATAAACAGTTTGCTAGTAATTTGGACTGTTTCCTGGGGAGTCTTATTTTCAATGAATATTTCTCTAAATGAATGCCAGACTGTTGATAAATAAGCTACCATTATCTTTGGGGAAAATGAAGCCAGCAGAATTATGTAATGCACTGAAACCAGTAGGACCAATTTACCTTCATGGAAGGGGTCAAATACCCTGGGTGAGGATTGAAAGAGAAGGATCGATTCCGATGGGACATTGTGCTGGGGAATGCTGCATAATGAAATCTTCTCTCCTCCTGGAAAAACAATACGACTGAGTCTAAATGAGCCTAACTACACAGCACACTGAGTTTGATTTGAAGTAAGATGGCTGTGTGAGGGCAGATTACAGAGAAGAGGAAAGACCAAGGAAAGGAGGGGAAGTCAGTGGGAATCAAATTACAGTCCAGTGAGGCTTTAAGGAAGCTCCTTTATTTCTGGAGCCTTTGGGTCCTCAGCCCCTCTTGTAAAAGAAAGAGCAAGCTTATTTGGAATGCCTTAGGGAAATCAGAGATCCAGGTACTCTTAGCATCTGAGAAGAGTCTACTGCAGAAAGTTAATTAGCTAAGGCAAAATAAAAAAACACCCAGGTACAATCGCTATATGGGTTTTCTTGGTGGATCAGTGGTAAAGAATCTGCCTACCAATGCCAAACATGTGGATTTGATCCCTGAGTCAGGAAGATCTCCTGAGAAGGAAATGCAACCGACTCCATTATTCTTGCCTGGGAAATTCCATGGACAGAGGAGCCTGGTGGGCTACAGTCCATGGGGTTGGACAGTCCAAAAGAGTTGGACATGACTTAGTGACTAAACAACAGCACATTCGCTATGTGGTCACTCTTCTTTATCTGTGTCATTTTCCACTTTTTTTCTTTCCTGATGTCTTGTTTTTAAAATAAGTTCCAGTTGTATAATTTCATCTGTAAAAACATTGATAAATATTTCTAAGAGATAAGGACTCTTTACAAAGCATAACCACAATACTTTTGTCACACTTAGCAAAACAAGCAATTCCTTATTGTGTGTTAGTCACTTAGTCAAGTCCGACTCTTTGCGACCCCATGGACTGTAGCCTGCCAAGCTCTATTGTCCCTGGAATTCTCCAGGCAAGAATACTGGAGTGGGTTGCCATTTCCTTCTCCAATTCCTTATTAGTATCATCTAATTTTCAGTTAGTGGTTAAGTTTTCCTCGTCATCTTGACATGAAGCAGTGTGCCTGGGAAGCAGGAGGGTGCGAGGATGGGTTTGAGATACAAGTGTATGTGTGTGTTGTGGGAGGATGTATAGCTGTGTAAGCCACTATAAGACCATGGATTTTACTCTGAGAAGGACAGGGAGCCATAGGTAGTACTGAACAGAGCTGTGCTGTGATCTGTCTTACATTTTAATAAGATTACCCTGGTTGCTATGAGGTCAACAGAGTAGGGTGAGGCTGGAGTGAGTGGGGAGACCAAAGGACTCTCCACCATTCATAAGAGGCAGTGGAGCCTGGACCAAGGTAGTGAAGGGAGAGACACAGGGAAGTGGCTAGACTTCTCATGTGGCTAACTAGCTGACCCATATGGGCCACGCTGATAGGAGTGAGTGTTATCACCCAACGTCCCCAGAGCTGAATGTAAACCACTGGGAGCTGGCTTATAGAGAACTTTCAACCAAAGCGTGGAGCACAGGAAGGCTGGACAAAAGCCTAAAGCAATGGTCAAAGTGTGAGGAGACACAGATGTGAGGTCCAAGTCATTCTAGATTTTCCCAAATTCTATAGGTTAGCAAAACACAAACCAATACCAACATCAGGCAGATGGTGTAGGACTTGGGAGCGGAGTGATTATTTTTTGCCTTCTACTTTCCTGTGTTAATTTTTTCAAGTGAACATGTATTATTTCATATGACAGGGAAACAATAACCAAGAACCTTTTGTAAGGTGGTTTTCAGGTTATCAGGAATACAGTTTTAGGCCCCCAGGGAAGTGCCAGGCTAAAGCGAACACCCATGAAGCCTCACCGTGAGCTGCTTGATGATCTCCTCCCTCTCCTTCAAGCGGGTCTGCAGACGGCCTATGAGCTGAACGTCCTCCGGCCTGGATGTCCCCTTCCCTGGCTTCTCTGCGGAATCTTTCAGTCTGTTTCAAGCAGGCATGCAGTTAGCTCCCATGCCGCAACGACTCAACCACGAGGAGGGAGATGTGGACGTGATGGGGATGATGCCGTGTGCTTGGCCCGGCTGGCCACTCTCTGTTCACCAAAGGGGAAACTGAGGCCCAGAGTCAGCCCAGGGTCAGCCAGTGAGTTGGCTGTAGAGCTCCAGGTGGATGGAGCCCAGGACCCCAACTCCCATTCTGATATGTGTCATTCCTGGGCTGCAGGGCCTAGGAATCAAAGATCTGTGCAGATAGATGGCACATTCACCGGGGCTTCAAGAACCAGGGAAGTTTGAGGAAAGTGGCCTCGGCTGGCAAATGTCCCCACTGCTACCAAGGACAGCAGGTTGTGCTAATACAGATATGGTTCCATCGCCATCTGCTGGCGGCCAGAGAGCATGGCATGAGCTGGTTCTGCAAAATAGAGGGGTAGCAGGTACCCACAGCCCTTTCAGTGTGAAGCTGGAGAGAAATAACCTCCAGATGGTGGTGGAGGGAGGGGGGCTGCAGGTGATCCACTGACTAGTTGATAAGAGGCCAGGGCTTTGGGGTGAGAGGACCTGGGCTCTTAACCCAGCTCTGCTTTTTTCTAGCTATGTAATGGGTATTTTGCCCATAACCCTCAGTTCCTTCTTTAAAATGGGCATAAAACTGGGTGGTTGTGAGGATTCAATGAGATAATGTATGCCTGGCACATGGTAAGAACCCATTAGATGGTAGATGGTAAAACCTACTCCAGATTTTGGATGATTTGCTTTATATTGGAGACAGTTGGGGACAGTTTTTAAAAGCACAAGTTAAGGATAGGAGAGGTGACATGTAAAGTTACTTAATGCTGCTTGACCTGGTCACCTTGTCACTAACCCTGATCCCCCAGTCTCTTCTCTTCTCAGTGGCCAGAAATGACCCTGTTAAAAGGTGAATCAGAACCCCTTGCTTCTGAAGCAGGGGCTTCCCCATGCACTCCACACAAATACACCCAAACCCCTTTTCACTCAATGGAGCATCTTCTCTATCCCTCCCAGCTATTCTGCCAACCTTAGTTCCTACCATCACTCTCTCATTCATTCCACTTAAGCCTTCTGGCTGTTTGGTCTTGGGAGGCAGGCCCCAGGGCCTTTGCACTTGCTGTTCTGATTGGAAAGCTCTTTGTCCAAATGTCACTCTCATTTCCACGCCTCCTTATGCTTAAATGTCACCTCCTTGCCCACTCTTGGCACTCCAGATACTGATCCTGTTTTCCTTATAGCATTTTCACTATCAGTTATGAGGTTTAATATTTGCTTACTCTTTGTCAGAATCTCGATCTAGAATTTGTGAGTGCTATGAGAGCACAGCTTTTGTTTTATTCCCACTATAACTCCAGAACCTAAAACAGTGCAAGGCACACAGAAGGCTCTTAACAAATATTTGTTGAATGAATAAATGAATGCTTGCAAGAGGGGCTCTTGGTTTCTTAATCTGCCCATGGGAATAAGCTTCTACCTTTAAGAACTGCTATGAGAGCAAAAGAGACACAGATGTAAAGAACAGACTTTTGGCCTTTGTGGGAGAAGGCAAGGGTGGGATGATTGAGAGAATAGCACTGAAACATGTATATTACCATATGTGAAATAGATCACTAGCCCAGGTTCAATGCATGAGACAGGGTGCTCAGGGCCGGTGCACTAGGATGATCCTGAGGGATGGGATGGGGATGGAGGTGGGAGGGGGGTTCAGGATGGGGAACACATGTACACCCATGGCTGATTCATGTCAATGTATGGCAAAAAACCACTACAATATTGTAAAATAATTAGCCTCCAATTAAGATAAATTAATTTTTTAAAAAAGAACTGCTGTGAGGATTGAGTGAGATGATGCATATTAGAGGGGGAAATGCTCATAAAAAAAGCAGACTTAATCCTTCTGATTTCTTCCAAGTGTGAGGGTTAAACCGTGCTCATTCCTCACAGATTAACAGTGCCCTGCATGAGACAGGAATGTTGTCTCTCATAAAAGGACTGGTGACCAACCTTCCCAGTTTGCCTGGAACTGAGGCGCTTCTGGAACTCAGGACTTCTAGTTTTAAAACTAGGAGAGTCCTGGGGACACTGAGATGAGTTGGTCCCCCTAACAAAATGGTACATCTACAAGTCCCTCCCAGCCTGAGGCCAAAGCCTCACTTACTTGGTTTCCAGGGCAGCCAGCCGGGCCTGGAGCCGGGCTTGAGCACTGCTGAAATCAGCCACCATGGCCTGCATCTCCTTCTGGTGTTCCTGGCGCAGCATCTCCACCTCCCGGGCCCGCTGGGCTTGCTGATCCTCCTCCAGCAGCCTGGAGGGGTGGGGGTGGAGGGGTGGGAGAAGAAGCACAGCTGGGCTTGCCCAGGCTCTAGCAACTGAACTTCTAGGGGACTGGAGTTTCTCCCCACTCTGCTGGGTAGCCTGCAGAATCTGAAGTCAGGACATGGTGGGAAGGAGACCTGGGTTCTCTGAGTTGTGGGGACCAGGATAAACCCCTCTTGTGGGACACCTTCTCAGCACCTTCCACCCAAGCATTCCATGAAGGACCTGAGCACCAAGGGCAGCCTTCAAGGGGAAAGGTGGGAGGACAGCTCAGGAAATGAGTGCCAGAAAACACTCCTTTCACTTGGAGCAGGTGGGGAGGCCTGGAGGCTGAGATTCTTTATCAGAATTGCCAACTGTTGGGAATCTGAGAGCTGGAAGACCTGCAGTCCAGTCTGGAAAGGCAGGGTGTGAGAGGGGCTAAGAGAACAGCAT
This sequence comes from Giraffa tippelskirchi, assembly GCF_054371585.1. NCBI lineage: Eukaryota > Metazoa > Chordata > Mammalia > Artiodactyla > Giraffidae > Giraffa > Giraffa tippelskirchi. The sequence goes on along the minus strand of NC_137275.1, from coordinate 73,635,539 downwards.
TTAGGCTACCAGTGTCCATCCATGACCTCCCCCATCACTTCCTAGTTGTGTGACCTTGGGCAAGCTAGGCTTGGTTCAGTTTCTCCATGTGACTGACAATAGGGGCTACCTTGTAGGGTTATTGCAAGGATGAACCATGTTAATCCATGTCCAGGACAGCCCATGGCACAAAGTATATATTCGACCATCAGCTATTAATATCACTTTTCTTAACCTTGGGGTGGGGCACTAAGGGATCCACAGACCAGCTTGAAGGGCCTGACACCCTCCAAAAGTACATGCATATTTTTGTGTGATGATACCCTTCTCCAGGAGAGGAACTGTTGCTTTCCTCATTTGGAGGAAGCTGTAACCAGAAATGATTAGGAACCCTTACTCTGGTCCAGTGTCCTTATTCCAGTGTTACATGGTGAGTCCCTAACTGAATTTAAGGTGCTCTACCTTGGCCAGGTGGGTTCATCGGTGTTCCTCAGATGAGCTCAGGCCTACTTTTACTTGAACTTTATGCTGGGAACTGGGACATTCAAACACTGGGATGAAATGGATAAGTGCCTTCAAGGATACAAATTACCAAAGCTTGCTCAGGAAGAAACAGATAACCTGAAAAGTCCTATATCCATTAACAAAATTAAAGTTGTAGTTATAAACTTTCCATCGAGGTGAAAAAAGGCTGTGAATTCAGGATGGAAAAATGGCTATCCAACCTAGATAAGAAAATCATAGCTATCACTACAATTTACCAAGAACCAGGGTCAGTCTGTGGTAAGCATCTTCCTATATGTTTCACTGCGTCTACAATAGCCCCAAGAGAGGTAGTGTTTCCTATAGTTTACAGGTAGGAAAGGTTAGCTGACTTGCCCAAGGTCACACAGCTATTAACAGGAGCACACAGCACTGTCTTTTAAACTACGCCACTGCACCATCTCCCTAAGGCTGGTTTTAAGGATACTTTTGGTATTATTAAGTTTGATTCCATAAATTTCCTGATCTGTAGGGAAATAGGGTAAACCCAGCATTGACCCCTCCCTCTACTTCAGGGCTTATCCTCTACAGTTTTGAGATCTAGAATTCCTAGACCACTGATACCTTCCATGGGTCCAAGGAGTAACACCTGGCGTACTAGGGAGTCTTTTCTTTGGGAAGATGTCAAAGGTGTCACCGAATCTTAAACCCCAGAGGCTCACTAAGGGGCAGAGGAGGGAGAGAGGGAGGGAGGGAAGCTGGGAGCCTCAGACCCACCTGCGCTGGTCGCGGAGCTGCAGCGCTTCCTGCTGGTGCTGTTCCACCTCAGCCTGCAGCCGCCTCACTGCCTCCTTGAGCTGCGAGTTCTCCTCCCGGAGGCCGCATCCCTCGCTGGGCTGCAGCTTCACTGTGCTCTTGTCTTTGGGGGAGCCTGCCTGGCCCGGGCCGCCCTCCTGGGGAGAAAGCAACCAGAAGAACCTTTTGCAAGAGGCTCAATGGCAGACAAGGGCCACAGATGTACCACGGCAAAGACCCAGCCTGGAGCCCAAATTCCGCACTTGATTCAGGAGCTCATGGCTAGTCTCTTGAAGTTTGCAGCTTTGAGAGTTGGCCAAATTTGGCTCTTGAAAAGTTGAATGATGCTGGTGTGCCAAGAATGTGGCTTAAATCAAAACAAGCCCAACACTCCACCTCTGTGGAGTCTATGTGTGTGTGTGTCGGGGAATGTCTCGTGTCTCTTCTTGTAAGGACACTAATTCACTAGTTATCTCCCAAGGTTTCATTTCCAAATTCCATCATATTGGTGATTAGGGCTTCAACATGTAAATTTGGGGCAACACCACAGAGGGCAGAGGAAGGAGAGAGTGAATATTTGCTGAACGATAACGATCTATCACACCTTCTCCCAAGATTCTGGAAGAGTGAATCTGGATACATCTCAGCCCCGTGTCTTCTGAGAAAGTTTCCGAGGTGATTCTGAGGCCACCACAGTTATAATCCACTGCCCCACACTTGCCCTCACCCATCTCTTTACCTAGGGTGCCCTCCACACCCAATCATTCCTGCCTTGGTGATACCTTCTCATCTCCTTGGGGGAGAGGCAACGAGCTTTCTTTTCTCTGAGAGCCAGAGCCCATCTGTGTAGAGGTTACACAGAAGTGCACTGGTTTGCTGAAGTGCTGTTTTTCTCTATCAGACCAGCAGGTGGAGAAAAGGAAGGAGCCATCTCCACTTCAGTCTTCCCAATTCTATACCACCCAGCACAGTGTCTGGGATTCAGTAGGTGCCAAATGAATGCCTGCTGTGAAATGATGCTTGAAATGCCAAGGTTCAGACAGAAATATAAAGATTTATGTCCAACATTAAATGGGGGCACAGTTAATCCCCAATTGGTGAATGTAGCAGTTTTCAAGGCCATACAAACGTGCCTGAAGGTTTGTGCACCTGTTCCTTCCACAAGAAGACCGAACAGCATTGCAGAGGGGGCATGTGTGGCCCAGGCTCCATACTTCTTGCTTCCAGCCCTGGGGTGCACATGGTGTGGGACACTCTTGGGCACCACCTGGCACTCACATCTGCGTGACCCAGAAGAGCTTGGTTACGGTTCTGTGGGGCCACCCTTGACTAGAGGGAGAGAGAAGCTGATGGGTAAGTCCATCCCTCTCTGTCCTTGGCTGGGACAGATTTGAGAATTATTTCGTGGGGCTCTCAGAAGATCCCAGTGGATAGAACACCACTTACCTGCAGTGGTGGCCACCTTGAGACTGCATCCTTATTTTCTGCCCATCCCCCCAACGCCGCTCCTTCTTTCCTGCTGCCTGGAGTTGTTCCTTCTTATGAATACATTTCTTCTCTGTGTGGGAGATCACCCAGGGTCTGCTGTTTCTCCCTGAGTGTTCAGGGCTCCCCTCCAGTGAGATGTAGGTGAGGCTGGCACATTGATGACCAGGTACTGTCTCATCCACCCAGCTTGAGTCTCTATCCATAGCCCTCAGGTGAGCCTGTCATTCACTGCAGTGGGCCTATCACTGAACCCTCCCCCCACCAGCTGTCACCATCCCACACATCCCCTGTCCCCAACCATAGGTCCAGGTGGCTCCCACCAATCTAGAACATTTAATGGACCATGTTCTGTTTTCCCTCTGCTAGACTTTACCAACTGAGCTGAACTCACTGTAATATATCAGTTGTTAATAATTCCCATTCAACACAGAAATTGTGTTCAGGTTCTCAGTATCAGCAAAATCTGGAATGAATGATCCCCAGGTTCCTCTGATCTTCAGCAGGGCTGGGACACGAACTATGGCCATTTGCGTACCCTGGTGGAGACTCTACTGTGTGCAGAACTGTGTGCCAAGTGCTGGGGCTGGGGTGGACTGAGATGGAGCAGACATGGCTTGTTCTAAATGGACTCGTAGTCCGGTTGAAGAAACAAGGACATGCATGTAGTGATATGTCCCTAACAGGACAGGCAGTAGATGCGGGTGCCAGCTGAGCTGTAGTAACAGAAGTGCTGCAGGCACTCAGAGGGTGGAGAGAAGTCATGGGTGTGGATGGGAGACCCCTAGCCTGGAAGGATCAGCTGGGCACTGAAAAGGGAGGAAGAGTCCCAGGCAGGGGGCAGGGCACATGCAAAGGCACTGAGGCAGGAGGCAGAGGCCACGTTTAGAACAGAGAGGGAAATGCAGCCAGTGGGTGAAGGTTTTTCAACATCAGACTGGGCACTAGAAGCTTATTCTGGTAGCAGCAGGGAGCCACTGAAGGCTGTACACAGAGGTGCCTTAGATGGATACCTGAGGCCCAATGTGGTGGGCTGGGGAGAGATGTCTGGGTTGTTAGGTGGTCCCTGTGCTACCTACCCAGCAGGTAGGAATTATGGATGGGCAAGGAGGAAAATGATGGGCCAAGTCTGACCAGAAAGTTCAGAGCTTTGGTGACAGAAAGGCATCCCCCACTCATGGGAACAGGGGGCACCTAGGCAGGAGTCTGTTTGGGGAGGTGTTCTGAGAAATTCTGTGCAGGTCCATAGAGTGATCCAGATGGGCTGTCTCTAAGGGCCTGTCTGTCACCAACACCCTGAGATGCTATTTCATCTGAATTTAAAATAACAGGCTGTACTTAAAACTTGTTTTTGCTTTCCAGAGATGGGAGCCTGCAGGCTTATCAAGTATCCCCCAGGCCTGTGGAAGGAGAGGGGGTTAAAGAGCACTTGGAACCTCCCCTTGATGCTGCTTCAAGCAGGGTGTGGGCAGGGCAGGGGTGCTGACCTCTGAAGTCCCAGCATGGTCCTCGCTGTCCCCCGGACACTGGGTGATGGCTTGCCGTCTGCCCATGCTGTCCAGGGCCCTCAGCTTAGTCTGCAGCACCTCCAAGTCCTTCTGGTGCTCAGAGCAGGCAGCCCGCTGCTCTGCCAGCTCCTGCCTCAGGGACTCTGCAAAAGGAAGAGCAGTGGAAAGTCAGGGGTGTGCTGAGGCCAAAGTCTGGGGTGGGCTTGGGTGGGGAGCAGCTGTAGGTGTTGGTTCAAGTTCCCCAAACTTACCTATTTCAAGAGAACAGCAACAATAATACCATTTATAGAGTACTAAATGTGTTAAGCCCTTAAAAAGTGTTTTCAGTGAAACCCTACAACCATCCTATCCAATATTATCCCTCCCACTTTATGACGAAGGAATAGAGCCTCAGAAAGGCTGAGCAGCCCAGAGCTATACTGCTAATAAGTCATAATGTCAGGATTCAATACTTTCCATGGTTCTTCTTCCCTCAGAATCACCTGCTTAACCATTGCTGGTTGGTTAGAATGGGGGGTGGGACAGCCTGAATCCAGAGCTGAACCCAGAGGCAACACTTGGCCTCAGCACCAAGACAGAAAATAAGAACAGGGAATTAGCACATGACCCAGTGGTCTCTTCTTGAAGTACAGGTCTCAAATTGGAAATGTTGACATGCATTTATGCTAATTCTCAAGGAGACAAACAATCACAGGTTCTACTTCTCATGGATATAAGTTCCTAGCTGGATTGTGGACAGCAGGGAGGGGATGGTATATCATCGCATCAGAGTCATTATGAAAACCAGAATCATCCAGGAGAAATGTACATGCCCTCCTTAACTCAGGGACCAGTACAACCAGGAAGTACAATTTCTCCTCTGAGGATTGTGGGTGATTTCTGATAGTGTGACACTTCCCAGCATGATCAAAAGGCAAATAAAATAATCATTTCAAAAAGAACATTTTCTGATGGAGTAGACAGTATTCAGTGAGCTATTAATTTTTAAAGAGAATGTGATTTTCAAGTGCTAGTAAATTTGATACTTTATTTTCCATTATGGACTTTTGAGACTTTATATTTTAGTTATTGCAAAATTACTTTTGAAACATTGTTCCAATAATCCCAGAGGCCATAAGATACATAGTACAGGACTTAATATAGAGCAAGTGCTCAACATATATTTGTAAAATAAATAAAAGATGTTTAGAGTGAAAATTAATGATATTATGAAAGTGTCCCAGTTGTAAAAGATTTCTCACAAGTTTACTATGCTTTCCTGAAAGGACAATATTTAAACACATATAAAAGTTTAATTATTCTGATGCTATTATGTTGAAAAATTTATTTCATCATCTTCCTTCTCCTCTAGGATTTTAATAGAGTGATTTCTATAGCTTAAACACAACCCAATTTCTGAAATCCTTTATCACAAAAATATGTATAATAAAAACCTTTAGCAGAGCATGAACTACAGAGGGTTCATTCATTACCTGCCCCTCTTCTCTCATATTTTCTCACCATCCATTCATTTACCCATCCACACCCCCATCCATCCACCTGCCCATCCACGTATTCATCCAGCATGTCTAGGTACCCACCCCAATGTGTCAGGTAATCTTGTGGACACTCACCCTTCCTGCTCCTCGCACAGTGACCTATACTGCATGTCAGGTGTGTCTCACACAGATGATGGAAGAGGAGTAACTTAGATCAGGAAGTCCTAGTATCACCCTGTGGTGGTCTGTGCTCCTACCCACCCAATGCCACCCACAAAGCCCACGATTTGCTATCATCATTACAGAGTCCACAAAGCCCCTTCTTCCTGGGACTTGTGCTGAGCTCACCAGTCTGTCCCCAGGGTCTCTCTGGAATCTTTCATCTAGGTAAGGACCAGGCTGCTGTGGGGTCAGAGGGGCCAGGGATGGGGCAGCAAGGATGGTTGCTGTGGGGTGTTGGACTCATCAGGGGTGTCCAGCCTGATCTCAATCTGGGGAGTCTGTTTTCTGAGAAGTGTGGTACAACCTGGGTTTTATCTTGTATATGTCTTCTTAAGATGCTGCAAACTTTGGCATTTCCCACGTGGCCACCTCCATTCCAGGGTAGCTGCTAACTGGGAACTCTGTGGGACTCTTTCTCTCCTTCATCTGGAAACATGCAGGGCTGATGTGCTGACATGCAGTGAGCAGGTCATATTGTCTGATGAAATCAAGCAGCAAGTAGATGTTATTCATTTATGGAGGTAAAGAAAATACTCTTCCAAAAATTCTCTTAAGGAGAGCGCTGTCTGGGTTTGAAGAAATATTTTAAAAGGTCTATATGGTCTTCAATGCTAGACATGAAATAAGGAGAACATTTGTCTGGCTCTTAAGAGTGAGAAAGAAGATAAGAGTAAAGGAGAAAATGAGGGAGAAAGATGATCTACAAAAACAGACCGACCCCCTTAGAATCAGCCATGCAAAGGTGGAATATTCAACAGTAATGACAGTGAACATTTACACAGCATTTACCAGGCGCTATTCTAAGCACTTCCCATGTATATACTCATGTAATTCTAATAACAGCCCAATGAAGGGGATATTGTTATTATTCCCATTTTACAGATGAGCAACTGAGTCACAGAGCAGTTAAGCAACTCGCCTGAGGTCACACAGTTAGTGCACATTGAACGGAGCCAGGCTTCAAGCCCAGGCAATTTGACTTTGGAGATCTTTACTGCCTCTGGAAACTTCCAGAATGCTTTGTGTGACAAGCTTTTGCTGTGAAAACTGAAGAGGAAGTGAGCTTCCTGCTGTGAATGTGAAGGCAGGGTGTGAAGGCAGGGAAAGAAGCAGAAGAACACCCAGAATCCTGGGGGCTTAAGTCCCCAGATTTACAGAAATCTTTAGAAATGAGAGTTTGAGGCCATCTCATGAAACTCTCACGAAGGCTGAGATCTGGCTAATGCTCAGTAGTGATGACGAACATAATGATGATAATACTATCTGTACTAACTGGGCTCATTTATATGCTAAGCATTTTATATTTAATACCTCATCAAATCCATACAACACTTCTATGATGGAGAGACAGGTGCAACTTCACTTCATAGAAAAGGAAAATGAGGCTGTTTGCAACGTGATGCACATCTCCCAGCTGGTTGGTGGCAGAGCCAGGAGAGTCACCCTGGTCCTTGCCACCCCCCACCCTGCTGCCCCAGGTTTCTGTGTGTGAACCCTGATGGGCGCACAGCCGGCTGCATACCTAACAGCAGCGCCTGCTGAGCCTGCATCCTCTCCAACTCCCCTTGGAGCTCTTGCCGGGCCTTTTCCTCCAAGGCCTGCAGCTCCAGCCGGTGCGCCTGGTGCTGGATCTGGAGGCTGTGGCTGGATTCCTTCTTCAAGCGTTCTTCTGTGGCCTGTGGGCACAAGTGGGAGGAAGGAGGCATGAAAGTGGGCAGAGGGGAGACCTGTCCCCTTTGCCTAGTTCTTCCTCATTGTCGGTGGCTCCCTGAGCACTTGCCACTCCCCAGTGGAGGGCTTATCAGGCTACAGTGAATGTTCCCCTACTCATCTGGAATGACAGTAATGATCTGGCCACAGCAGCCATTTTGTGCTGTGTGAACCTAACTGGTTCACAGCTGACTGGACCAGAGTGGACAGCTGTTCCAAACTGGAGCAATCATTGGAAATTTGGTGTTAGGAGGTGGGGGAGAGAGCAGAAAGAGACAGACACTAACTAGGAAAAGCAAGAAAACAGGTTCTTTTCTAGGGCCTTTAGAAGGGACACAGCCCTGTCAACACCTTGATTTTAGGACTTCTGACTTCCAGCACTGTCAGATAATAAATCTGTGTTGTGCTCAGCCACCAAGTTTGTGGTAATTTTGCTACAGTAGCAATAAGAAACTTTTGCAACAAAGAGTTCCAGTTAACACATCCCACTTTTCAGGTGAGCAAATTGAGGCTGAGAGAGATGAATTAGCTTTCCCAAGGTCACACAGAAAAGATACAGGATTAGGAGGAAACAAGCTCAGAAAAGTAAAGTGCCCTAACTGAAAACCAGTAATGGTGGGTGCAGGATTATAACTCGTGGGTGATGGTATCCAGGGCCCAAGCCCTTCCACTCCCTCAGGCAACCTCCAGGAACAATGAGAAATTGGACTGCATCAAATGCATGAGGCTCCCATTAGGGAAGAGCAGACGAGGCAGCTACCAGAAGGCAGCAGCATCTTTGCTTTGCTGCTGCTGCTGCTGCTAAGTCGCTTTAGTCGTGTCCGACTCTGTGCCACCCCATAGACTGCAGCCCACCAGGCTCCCCCGTTCCTGGGATTCTCCAGGCAAGAACATTGGAGTGGGTTGCCATTTCCTTCTCCAATGTGTGAAAGTGAAAAGTGAAAGTGAAGTCGCTCAGTTGTGCCCGACTCTTAGCGACCCCATGGACTGTAGCCTACCAGGCTCCTCCGTCCATGGGATTTTCCAGGCAAGAGTACTGGAGTGGGGTGCCATTGCCTTCTCCGCTTTGCTTTGCTACTCCCCAGCAAATGGGGAGAAGCAATCTTCTTCCTCTCATGGGAAACTCAGTCATGCCCTGGTGAGTTTATCTAGACAGAAAAGTCTTGTACTTTTCAAACTCTCTGATACTTTCTTCTTCTTGCACTTGCTGCAAGACTCAGAGCACTCCAACTGGTGACATTTTAATCCCAAGGAAATGTGAATGGAGAGATTGAAGCAAAGGTTTGCCAAAGATGGAACCAATCTCTTTTTAGGTCAACCTTGCCTGCCTTCTGGCTCAGAAGTCCTTGGCAGTGAGGATCATGCAAGGTTTAGTGGCCAGATTTTATATAAAGCCAGACACTCATCCCTGGCAAATTGCTCTAGCTTTTTGTTTGCCTTGGGGCTTCTCTGATGGTTCAGACAGTAAAGAATCTGCCTGCAATGCAGGAGACCCAGGTTCAATCCCTGTGTCAGGAAGATCCCCTGGAGAAGGGAATGGCTTACCCATTCCAGTATTCTTGCCTGGAGAATCCCATGGACAGAGGAACCTGGTGGGCTACAGTCTATGGGGTCGCAAAGTCAGACACAGCTGAGTGACTAACACATTCACTTTTTCTTGTTTGTCTTGCTCTTGTGACTGGTTTGGGGCCTCCTAAGGGACCCAACTTCACCCCCCAAATCTCCATGGCTCCACCCTATATAGAGTCTTCTTTCTCTGTGTTCCCAAAATACTGTGGGTGATTATCTCATGGCTCCAACTTACTGAATTAGAGCAACCTGTTCAAGTGGCTGCCTTTCCCCCTAGAGGTGAGCTCCATGAAGGTAGACTGTGCTAATCATCTTGGAATCTCCAAAGCTCAGCACGATGGTACCTCAAGATAAATGCTCAATAAATACCTGCAGAATCAATGAGTGAGTAAGAAGAGTGGATCTTCTTAAAACTGAGCTCTTCTATGGACAGAATGTTTGTATCCCTCCACTGTCAAAATTCATATGTTGAAACCTATTCCCCAATATGATGGAATTAGGAGGTGGGGCCCCTGGGAGGCACTTAAGTTGTGATGGTGGAGTTCTCATGAATGGGATTAGTGCCCTTATACAAGAGACCCCAGAAAGAGCTCCCTTCCTCTTCAGCCATGTAAGGTTAGAGTGAGAAGATGGCCATCTATGAGCCAGGAAGTGGCCTCAACAGACCCCAAATCTGTCCAAGTCTTAGACGTGGACTTCCAGCCTCTAGAACTATGGGAAATAAATTTCTGTTGTTAATAAGCCACTCAGCCTGTGTTACTCTGTTAAAGAAGCCTGAATGGACTAAGACAAGCTGTTAGTCATGTATTGCATTAAGCACTTCTTGTGAATTCTCTTTTTTGATGCTCTCAGTGGCTCTGTACGGTACATATTACAAGCCTCATTTTATGAATGGGGAACATGAGGCACAAGGAAGCCTAAGCTCCCTTTCCTTGTAGGTGGCAGACCCAGGATTTGAACCCAGGCATGTCACTCTCAATCACTGTCCTGTATTAGGAATGATCATATGACTACCATCTCCACTGAGAATTGCAAACACTTTGGTCTCATTCTGGAACCACCCCAAGTAGACTGGAGCCAATAATGAAGACCCCATGAATCTGGTTCCATAGCTGCTAGGGACTGGGACTTAGAAATGTGGGTCATCCCAGTGGGCAGAACACACTCCCCACTCTACCACCACCCACCTCTATGCTTCCTCTGCCTCCTGCAAGGGATTGAGGCCTATAGCCTGGAGGGGTAAAGCTCAAGCCAACACAAAGGCCAGCATGACCCAGCATGACCCAGCAATGAATAACCTGGGGAACTTGGCAGTCTTAGCTCTTGTAGACTGAAAGCAAAGCTGGAAAAAGATTTAAGAGAATAAAAGAAGAAAAGGAATTCACAAATTCTGAACATCTACTAACTGTCAAGCAGTCCACATGCATTATCTCATTTCTTTTCTCTCTTTTTGCTAAAAGCTTATTTTATATTTTTATCTGGGCAATGCATGAACACAATATAAAGAGCCAAATACTGCTTTTTAAAATGAAAACCAGCACCTCCCAGCCCTCTTTCTTCTTCTCTCTGCATCCTGTCTACTGGAGGCAGCCACTGGAACTCTTTTAGTTCTTTCTTCTGACAATTACCACCAATAACAAGACAGTATCTCCATTCTGCTTTTACTTGATCATTTTAGAAATTATGAATTGTCTTTCTATTATGGTAGATGAGGATTTTGGTCTCATACATTCTTTCTCTTCCATCCCTCAAATATTGTTATATTTGTTTTTTAAATACAGTGAAATATATTTAATATTTCCTTCTTGTGAGTAAATGCCATTTACTGCTGAGCTAAATAAATTATAATTATTTAAAATCTACCTTGGATTTCCCTGGTGGTCCAGTGGTTGGGAATCCACCTGCCAATGCAGGGGATCTGGGCTCAATCCCTGGTCCGGGAAGGGATTCCACATGCCTCAGGGCAACTAATCACGTGTGCCACAACTACTGAAGCCTGTGTACTCTAGAGACTGTGCTTGGCAACAAGAGAAGCCACTGCAATGAGAAGTCTGTGCACCACAACTAGAGAGTAGCCCCCACTGCAACTAGAGAAGGCCCACATGCACCAACCAAGACCCAGCACAGCCAAAAATAAACAAATTAAAAAAAAATCTACCTTATACAGTTTTGTTTTTCCTTGCATTAATAACTACTGTATTTTATTTTATTTTATTTTGGATTTTTCGCCAAGTCTTCCTACAACCTCTAAAAGCTTTGTAAAATACATTCATTACAATTTTTCACAAGGCCAAATAGCTCAGAGAAGCCATCAAGCCTATTTTTCCATGGAGGCCTCTCTTTTGGAGCCCTCTGTCCTCATGCTCCAGTCTAGATTCCAGTCTAGGTTCTGTTAGTGGCACAGCTAGGCTCCTGAAACCTTTCTCCTGTGATAGATTCCCTGTATGCTAGACCTCTTTTATTCCCTCTTTTTTGGTTTGTTCCTTTGTTTTGGTGGGATATTCCTCAAGGAACTTCCTGAGGAAAAGTGTATGGAAGATGCAAAAAGAACTCTGAAGCGTGTTCTGAGGCTGAGTGAGACCATCCAAGAAAGGGAAAGCTTGGAATGGGGAGCCCTTCCCCAGCCTGGGATCCAGACCTTGTTGGAGAAGGTTGGTGGTGGTTCACCGATGGAGATGGCTGGATTGCCCAGGCCAGAGTCAAGCAGGAGCAACCCTTCACCTGTGCAGGTGAACCAAGGTGGGCAGGTGCAAAGAGGGAATGGGGGCACCAGGGCAGGTGTGAGAGCTGCCGGAGCAGACAGTGTTTGCTTTGTGAGGGTTGCAAGAAACAAACTTCTGGGGTACAGGCAACAGCAGTCAATGGACAGGAACTCAGAGAGAGGCAGGGTCAGCAAGTGTGAGGATGGAGTCTGTGGTGTCCACATCACAAGGCCACAGGAAGGTAGTCACTGGGTCTGGACCAGAGCTGTGAGATTACTGTGAGGTCACTGAGGCAGAGTATCATTCAAAGTCCTCATACACCCAGGACACTGTTCAGGTGTGCAGTGGAAGCCAGAAACAGAGCAAACATGCACCTTCCAGAACCAGGAAGGGAAGCCTCCTTCCTCCTGCAAGGTGCCTCCAGCGCCCTCTATTGACAAAGCTTAACACTGTGCTCTGTAAAGGAGGAGAAATGCTTAAAGAATACAGATCATTATCACAAGCAGGTACTGAAGGGTAAATTGAGAACTGAGAGGCATAAACTGATAACAGAGGGTAATTTTCTGAATATTTCATGTGTCTGATATTTTTATTCAGTTCTCACCCTTATTAATGGTTTTAATTGAATTTCTCAGAATTGCTTCATTATCTTCTAGCTTCCCTGATGCTGCTGAGATGTCTGATTACATTTGAATTCAAGTACTTTGAGTCTGGTATCAATTTTCCCCTTTGGGAGCTCTTAGAATTTCTTCTGCAGGATATCGCCCAAGTCATGAAAGCGAAGTTGTTCTTATGATATAAAAGTCATGTGCAGATGAACAGACCTGAGTCTGTCTGAATTCTTGTCTTGCCTCTTACTAGCTGTGTGACCCTGAGAAAGTTGTCAAACCTCTCTGAGCCTCTTTCCTTGTCCAGAAAAAGGGAATATGATAATAATGACCTTGTAAGATGAATATGGGGACTGGAGATATTGTACAACAGGCTCCCCCCAAAGTGCCAAGCAGGTGCTTGCACAGCAAGAGCTCAGTAGTAGTTAGTGGATGTCATCATTAACACCTTTACCTTGACTTCCTGGTTTTTAGCCTTCTCAAGCATGCAGAGAGCTCGCTTGTGGGCAGCCTCAAGCTGGGCTTTTGTTGCCTGATTCTGCTCGATGGTCTCCTGGAGCTCATGCTGCAGCTGCTCCCTCTCGCGGTCCGAAAGCTGCTTGAGTTCCCGCAGGTCCTCCCTGTAGTTTGTGGCACACTGCTCCAGGGCCTGCTGCATCTGTGAGACCTGCCCACCAGGGCATCCAACCTCAGGCTGGGACCTTCACCCTGCCTGGGATTTTCTTTAAACATCAAAGCTTTCTGAATGTCTCCACAGCCCACTTGAGCCTCCTCTATCTACGGGAATGCTGAGGTGGGTAGAAGCTGTAAGCTTGAGGGACCTGGGGACAGCTGGCCCTCCTAGGGGCTCCTCAGCTAGAGCCATGGATACCAGGGAATGGAAAAGAAGGGCTGGGATGTGTACCATCCAAGAGAAATCAAGAGGGGACCAGAAAACCCTCCAGAGATCTATACAGCTGCCTCCCTTGCATGCCCCACATGCTCAAATCTCCCTTTCTTATGGAAGCTTTCCCTGACAATCCTATGGTATCATACCCACCCCTCATCACCGGACAGCCACTCAATCTTCTTTATCCTGCTCAGTCTTTTCATTTTACTGACGCCCTTAACATTTTCTAATATTATAAGTGCTTATTTTTTATGTCTAGTGTTTATTGTTGGTGTCTACCTCCTCTGCTAAAATAAAAGCCCTGTAATGCAGGACTTTTGTCTGGTTTGTTCACTGATAATATACAAGCACTTAGAAGGGTTCCTGGCTCATAGCAGGTGCTCATGAGCCACAGCAGGTGTTAAATGAATAAATGAACAGAACCAAGAAGCCCACCTTGCCCTGGACCTGGACTGCCCTCCCCAGCTTGGACAAGACTTGGGCCCCGCATGCATTTCCAAGATCGTCTGCAAGAATAAGGGAGAGGCAGGGTCTCACTCAGCATGAGGGTGCATCCCCACCAAGGCCATCCTTCTACCTGGGCTTGCAATCTGGCCTTCTGGCTCTGCCACTTCTCCTGCAGATGCTGGATTTCTGGTGCCTTCTCCTTTGGCAAAGAGCCCAATGGAGGCTGCAGGTCACCTCCCTCCTTGATGGGTGCTTCGATCCTTTGAAGATATGGAGGCCAAAATCACAAAAGATCCCAGCTTGGAAATGATATGGTCACCCTGCTAACATTCCAGCCACTCGGGCTGGGAGGAGGGAGCTCCGATGACACTAACAGAATGACAGACATCTCTCCTGGATTTGAAAAAGCTATTTGACATACAATTCTAAGTGCTGTTGCACTTGGGAGACTGTCAATATTCAGCTGGAATCACTGGATATCTGTTTCAGTGGGTACTTAATAAATGATGATCAATTATCAGAATGACTGAGAGCTTAGAGTTACTTATATGGAGTCTCTGGAAGCTTCAAAAGAAGAGGTCTCTGCAGTCTAATTTCACAGCTTTTCATGAATGTGGGAAAAAATAACAAAAAATGATGTTCTACTTGAATATAGTACTTTACACTTATCAAAGCACACATGGCTTTAACTGGCTGTTCCTAGGTATACACAGGAGGATTATAAATAGCCTTTCTGTGTATGTAGCAGGTACAAGACAATGCTGGTTTAAAGCTGCAGTAGTTTCTGCATTCTAGAACAGATGCTGACAAATATTTTCGGAGGAGACTTTTCTGTACTCAGTTCCGAGCCTTTAAACCAGCTGAGAAATTCAAATGTGATGGGCTGAGATTGTAAAGTTAAGTATTTATCCTGTTTAACAGTGTAAAAGGATGCCGCACTGTGGGCGTCTCTGCAGAGATTGCTGGGAGGTCAATGACATTTTGCTTCCTCTGGCAAACACATCAGGCCAGAGGACCAGAGGTTAGGGAGTTAGAGCCCTGGACCGTGAAGAAAGACCATGATAAGAAGGACTCTGACTTGGCAGAGCGGAAAAGGCCCAGCAACATAGACAGAGGGGACCCTGAAAGGAAGGGCAGGATGTTAAGAGAGGTGAAGCAAAGTTGTTAAGATCATGGACACTAGAGCCAGTTTGCCCAGATTCAAATTCTAGCTCTACTACTGGTAAATGGTTATGTTACCTTGTCTGAGCTCTTTAAACTGTTTCCTCTTCTAAAACATGGAGTTAATATCAGTGCTTTTCACATGGATTGTTATAAAGATTAATAGAGTAAATATCTTAAAAAATGCTTAACTCTATGTCTGGCACATTATATTAATTGTATATTAATACAAATAAAAAATTAGTCAAGTATTTAATAAAGTGAAAAGGTTTCTTTCTTTGCATCCTAATTCTCTTAGGTTATCTTCAAACTTCTGGAAGCTATGCTAAATATAACCATGTTCAGAACAGTTTGTTTATTCCTACAAACAGGGCTTTTGGGATTTTACATGGGATTGAACTGAATCTATAGCTCAATTCAGAGTAAATTAAGTTCTTAACAACACTGAGTATTCAATTCTGTCTGTAAATAAAGACATTTTTACTCTTCCTTTCTAATTTGTAGCTCTTTTTTTTGGCTTTATAGGACTTGCTAGGACCTTCAGGACAATGATAGGTAGTGAGAGCAGAATTTTTGCTTTGTTCTGAGTTTTTGCAGGAACGTGTCCAATATTTTACCATTAAGCATGTTTATCATACATGATCTTTTTCCAGTTGAAGAAATTCTATTCATGAAGAGTTTTTATCATAAAAAGATGTTAACTTTTGTCTAATGCTTTTGTGCATCTATTGATATGATTATTTATTTTTGCTTTATTTTTTAATATGATGAATTACATTATTGCCATTCAAATATTCAATCAACCACACATTCTTGGGATAAACTTTACTTGGTCATGATGTATTATTCTTTTTATTTTCTGCTTGACTTTATTTTCAAACATTTCGTTGAGGATTTTGCATTCATGAAGAATATTAGTTTGTCTATATTGACAAATGTTTTAAGTGCCTTGAAAAAAATTTATTCTGTAGTTTTTCAGCATATTGTCTACAGGTATAAAATAGATTAAGTTAGTTAATAGTGTAGTTCAAATCTTCTATGTCCTTACTGATATTAGTTTAGTCATTCAATCAAATATTCAAAAAAGGGTGTCAGAATCTCAGATGTGATTGTAAATTTCTTCCTTTAGTTCTCATAGTATTTGCTTCATTATTTAAAGCTCTGTTATTAGGTAATACACATTTAGGAGTGTGATGTCTTCCAGATGAATTGACCACTTCACTGTTGTGAAACATCCCTTTTTAATCACTGGTAATACTTCTTGTTCTGAAGTCTACATTGATATGAATATAGCCACATTAGCTTCCTTATATTTTGTATTTGCATGGTATATCTATTTTTATCCTTTTACCTTCCAACCTATCTGTGCCTGTATAAGGTGTGTCATACAAAATACCACCAACTGAAAGGCTTAAAAAGCAGAAATTAATTTTCTCATAATTCTGAAAGCTAGAAGTCCATGATCATGGAGTCAGCAGGTTTGGTTTCTTCTAAGGCTTCTCTTCTGAAGCTTGCAGATAGCCAGCTTCCATCACCCTGTGTCCTCATGTGATTGTCCCTTTGTCTGCTTTACCAGTGCACTAATCTCCTCTTCTTACAAGGAAATATCGGGTGAGGGCCACCCTAATAACCCTATTTAAATCAATCATCTATTTAAAGCTTTATCTCTGCATGCATTCATATTGGGGATTAGGGCCTTAACATATGAATTTGAGGGGGGCATGGGGCAGCACAATTCAGCCCATAACAGTGTCTTTATACTTGAATCTGCAGATAGCATATAGTAAATGTCCTGCCTTTTGATCCTCTCTGGCAATCTCTTTCTTTTAAATGATGTCTCTGTTTCATTTACATTATCAGTATTGAAATGACTGGGCTTAAATCCACATCTTATTTGTTTTCTAATTGCCCAATTCCTTTTCTTATCGTTCTTCTGTTCTTTTTCTATCTTCCTACCTGACATTTTATGATTCCATTTTAGTTCTTTTATTGGATTTTTTAAGCTTTTCTTTGTATTAATGTTTAATGTTGCTCTATGGATTACAACTTGTATCCTTAACTTATCACAATCTACTTAGAGTTAACATTGTACCTCTTCATATAAAATAGAAGTCCTTTACAATACTATAATTCCATTAATCCCTGTTCTTTGTGCTAGTGGTCATATATTATTCAACTATATGCATTGTGAACTTCATAATATACTGCTTAATTATTAAACAGTTATATGTCTTTTAAAGAAATTAAAGAGAAAGAAAAGCAGTAGTTTTTTATATTTACCTATACATTTACCATTTCTGATGCTCTTCATTTTCTCCTGTAGATCCAACTTTAAACTTGCTGTAATTTCCTTTCAGCTTTAACAAATTCCATTGCTGTTTATCATACTGCAGCTTAACTGGTGAAAAGTCCTCTTAGCTTTTATATACCTGAAAATGTTCTATTTTACTCTCATTTTTGAAGGATATTTTCACTGGATTTAAAATTAGGATTGTACAGGGTTTTTTTTTTTTCCATTTATAACCTTAATGATATTGCTTCATAGTTTTCTGGCTTTCATCAGAAAATGAGCCTAGAAGGTTGATGAGAAGTCAGTTGTCATTAGTATTCATGAAAAGCCACCTGTCTCCTGTATGTAATTTGTCTTTTTGAAAACCTGACTGCTTGTAAGATTTGGGGGGATATATTTCGTTTTCAACAGATTTTCTATGATGTATCTAGGCATTGTTATCTTAAGATTTATTCTGTGGGGAGTTCACCGAGCTTCTAGAATATGTAAATTGGTGTCCCACATCAAATTGGGGGAATTTTTGGTCATTTTTTCCAAATATTTTTTCCTGCTCCATTTTCTTTCCCTTTTTACATGTGAGCTCCAAATACATGCATGTTAGACTATTTGATATTGTCCCACAAGTCACTAAGAATCTCATTTAAAAAAAATTCCCTCCCTCATTCTTTGGATAAGACAGTTTCTACTGATCTATCTTCAAGCGACAAACTTTTCTTCTGTGATTTTAATTTGCTGTTAAGTACATTAATGATGTTTTCATTGTGGATATTGTACTTTACAGCTTTAGAATTTCCATTTACTTCAAGGTTTTCAGTTCTCTGCAGAAATTCCCTATTTGTTCACTCATAACAATCCTCCCCTGAACATAGCTCATATAATTGTTTTCAAGTCTTTGTCTGCTAATTCCAATATCTAGGTCATTTTAGGCTTTATTAGCTGATTTTTTTCTTGATTATAAGTCATACTGTTCTGCTTCCTTGCATGTCTTATAATGTTTTCATCAAATGCTCAATACTGTGATAATACAACACTGGAAGTCTGTACTATGAATTCCTTTCAAAAGTGTTTAGTTTTGTTATGACAGCCAGTTAAATTACTCAAGGCTCTTTCTGATCTTTTTATGCCTGGATTTGTCTTTTGTTAGAGCATGTATATTTCGACATTGTCCTTTGTTCTAGGGTGTGGCCCTTATCCTACAGGTGAGTTTCTTACTCCTAATGTGTTATGTTTCTGAGGTCTCAACTCAACACTCAAAGAGCTCAGAAAGGCTTTTTTTATTGTGGCTGATCTTGGAATCCAATGTCTCCTAGCACCTCATCTCTAGTACCTTCATTTTTCTCAGCACCATGGCAGCAGCATACTCCTAGGCCTCATGAGTCTCACTCAAGCTCCCGGCAAGGACCTATGGAAAATTCTTATAGATTTCTGCCCCCTGTACTCCCACTTAGTATCTTCTCTTCTGGTACCCTACCTTACAAATTCCAGCTGCTCTAGCAGCCCTGAGCCCTGATGTCTGCTTCCACAGCTCAACTTACCTCCACTTCTCTGCACTGTGGTTGGCACTGTCCCCAGACAGAGAGGCAGGAGAAAATGTGGAGTGATTATGGGATTCAGTTCATGTTTCTCTTCTAAAGAACATGGTCCTTCTCTGCATATTGTCCTGTTACTAAAAGAGTTGGCATTTATTTTGCTCACTTTTAAAGTTGTCTACAGAAAAAGGGCAAGTCTAGTACCAATTATCCTGCCACAGCTGGAAGTACAATTTCAGTCATTTTACTGAGTATTAAAGGAAAGAGTGACCTTAGAAAAACAGAAAAACTGTGGAACTTCGTATGGCATAAGAACAGCTGCCCTAAGTTGAGATGTAGTAAAAACATTAGTTCTGGAGCCAGAGAGGCTATCATCTGGATCCTACTATCCACTGGCAGAATAAGTAGAAAGGGAAGTCACGTAACCTCTCTGTTCTCCAGTTTCCCTCATCTTTAAAATGAAGTACTTCAATAATGTTATCTGTCTAATGAAAATTAAATGAGTTAATCCAGCATTCAGTAAATATTTACTATTATTATATTTATCATCATAATCATCATGCCTGGGAACACCATGAATGAGAATTTCCCTCTCTTACTCTAGTCTCTTGTGTCAAATTCCCTTGTTATCCTCGTATCCTAAAAAGCTGATGCGATCCTACCATCTCTTACAAGCAAGCCATAGCAGACTCTTCTGCTCCCACTGAAGTTGATTCTGACCTGCTGCTGCTGCTGTTTAATTGCTGCAGTCGTGTCCAACTTTGGGTGACCCTATGAAATGTAGCCCACCAGGCTCCTCTGTCTATGGGATTCTCTAAGCAGGAGTACTAGAGTGGGTTGCCATGCCCTCCTCCAGGGTTTTCCTGACCCAGGGATTGAACCAAGGTCTCCTGCACTGCAGGCAGATTCTTTACCACTGAGCCACCAGGGAAGCCCATCTGACCTGCTCCCCCCACCTTAAATTAACAGCCAATGGAAAACCCACTATGCCAAAAGTTCTCTGACAACCCACAACCTTCAAGGGGTTAACTACTGAATATGCAACCTCATCCCCTAAAGAACCAATGTGTCTGTTCTGTTTTGCAGCCTCTGATTGTAGATCTTTCTATTCCTTTCTCAGTACTTCTCAGTTCTTATACTCTCACTAAAACCCCTATGAAAGAAGCCTACAGACCCCACACCTCCTCGTTTCTTCTGTAGTTGAGTAACTCCCATACCAACAAAGCTACACAGGAGAAAAGACAAGGTTGCTGTGATCACCTACTGTTGGTCTGCCCAGCATCCTCTCCTTGGGGAAGCCTTTTCTCTTTCCATAGTGATCCTGTTTAGTCCACAAGGTTCAGATGTAGCTAGCTCTGCCCTCATCCTTAACTGGCCCATGGGAAGGGCATGTGACACATGCCTGGTCCATCAGAGCCAGACATCTCCTTGGCCAGAATGACTGGCTCAGGGATGGACAAATGACCCAAGCTGGGCCCCTTAGAAACCTCTTGAAATCCCTGCCAGTATTTTCACAGTAAAGATTATTTCTTTCCCTTTGTTAGTTTTGAACAGAATAAGATTTGTAGCTTCCAGGGGTAAGTGACAGCACCAGCATTTAGTCTGGAGGCCCGACTCCAGAGTCTGTGCTCTTTAACTGCTATGGTTACACATCTCATAGATCCCAAGACAGAATTTGGAGGGAGCCGGGCAAGTATTATTAGCTAGAGAGTTCACAAGACTATATGGTACCTGACACCGCCATTGATATGATTTAGGAGTGTAGGCTTTGCTTCCTCAATGCTAGCTTATAAATGTTTCTGTCCCCTCAAAATTCCTATTTTGAAGCCTACTGCCCAATATAATGGTATTAAGAAATGAGGCCTTTGGAAGGTGATTAGGACCTGAAGGTGAGAACCTCATGAATGGGATTAGTGCCTTTATAAAAGAGGCCCTTGCCCTTCTACCTTGTGAAGACACAATGAAAAGACGCCTTCTATAAGCCAGAAAGTGAGTCCTCATCAGACCCAGAAACTGCCATCACCTTGACCTTGGACTTTATAGCCTCTATAACTGTGAGAAATAAATTTCTGTTGTTCATAAACCACCCAATCTATGGGATTTTGCTAAGCAGTCCAAATAGACTATGACAACTAATCTCCCTCATGGTGAAATTAGTGTCTTTATAAGAAAAGACACAAGAGAGACCTCTTCCCACACTGTCTGCTGCTTCTCTCTTCTCCATGAGAGGACATGAGAAGATGGCCATGTGCAAACCAGGAAGAGAGTTCTCACCAGGACTATTTGAAGAGCTACCAGATGGTAGCATGGACTCCAAGTCATCTGTCAGGATCCCACACAGCTGTTCATTAGTGTGGGGAAGTGAAGTGTAACTGTGGTAGCCTCAGAATCACCTGGGAAGCTTTCTGAAAAGACACAGGGTGGGATATACCCAGACCTACTATATAAGAAACTTGTGAGGTGGTGTGACAGATCTTTATTGCTCAGCAAATACCAACTGCCTTGTGTGATGCCGTGGATTGAATTGTGTCTCCCCAAATTCATATGCTGAAGCTTCAATCACCAATATGATGGTATTTGGAAATGAGGCCATTGGGAGGTAATTAGGTCATGAGAGAGTAGCCCTCGTGATGAGATTAGTGCTTTTGTAAGAAAAGACACAAGAGAGACCTCCTCCCACACTGTCTGCTGCCTCTTTCTTCTCCATGAGAGGACACAAGAAGATGGCCATGTGCAAACTAGGAAGAGTCCTCACCAGGAACTGAATGGGCCAGCACTTTGATCCCCAGCATCCAGAACTGTGAGAATAACCTTCTGTTGTATGGTATTTTGTTATAGCAGCCCAAACTAACTAAGACCTGTGGAGAGTATATTTCCTTCTGCTCAAGGTATTAGTTTAGGTCACATGACTTGCTTTGACCAATGGAATGTGGATAAAAACGAGACATGCAATTCTGAGTGTAGGCTTTAAAAGGCACTACATGTTTTCATCAGCTTTTTTGAGCTTTTTCCCTTTACCATGACAGCAACATGCCCTGGATAGAGGCTAATCAATCAGTCTTGGTCCCAGAATGGAAAGGCATCTGAGCAGACTTAAACTCTATCCGTGGTTCGGGGCAGAGCAATAACATCAGACTCTTAGTCAGGAGCCAAGCTCATATAAAACCAGAAGAGCTTGGCAGAGCCAAGAATAAAGATAGCTGACTGACGAGCTAAAATCATTGATGTTTTGAGAATGTTTGTTAGAGCAGCAAAAGCTAATACAGGTGATAAAGGAGAGAGAGTTCCTCTCTGTGACAAGGCTCCCTCATGTCCCTTACTTAGTAAAAGAACACTTGGAAGAACAGGAGGCAGAGGTTTGGGCCAGTCCAGGCCTGTCTGAATTTGGGGAAGTTTATTAACATTTTTGAGTTTTAGGTTCTTAATCTATAAAATGGTCTCTCTGAGTTGGTGTGACAATTAAATACTTCAGGTAAAGTCTTTAGATGTGCTGGAAGCTCACAAGACATTTCTGTTCCCTCCCTAAGCATCATGCATGGGGCAGTGATAAATATGTGAGGACAGAATGAATGAATGAATGAATGAATGAATGAATCCTTCAAGTGTGAGTCATTCACTGGCACCCTCGGAAGCCTGCCTGTCCTCCTGTACCTTTCCTCTTCTTCGCTGCTGGTTCCTTCTTCAGCTGCTAACTTATCTTGATATTCCTCTCCTCTGGGCAGAGTCTGAGAAGGTTCATTCGGTCTCAAGCATGGATCCTAAGGGAAAAACAGTTGTAAGATGAGACTAAAGTAAAGTTCCTGGAGCCAAACTGTGGTTTACCAAACCAGAGAGCGGAGGAGAAAGAGCCTCCAGCAATCCCCACAGCTCTCAGGCCTGTGATGATTCAGTGCTGAGCCCAGTGCCTGGCTCAGGAGCAGTGTCAGCCCTGATCCCTGTATCCTGCTTTTCAGTCTAGCAAGCATGTCATGCAGCTGATGAAACTAAAGCACAGAGAAACTAAAGCATGTAGCTTGTCCAGGGTTTCTATCAGAGAGGAATGGAAATGAAATGCAACCCTGGGGCTGTTGTGGGGATCAGAGAACAGTGCCAGCAACAGCCACTGGTCTATAAGTGTGAGCAACTGGTATTATTATTATACTCATATTACAGGTGGCAGTTTGCTACATCCTATAATACAGGATCAGAAAACATGGAACTTGATCAGAAGCCTTGAGAAGTGGGGTATGGTGGGAGGACAATATGGAAACCATGAGTTAATAATGAGGTTTCAGAATTTTCTATCAATAAAATTTGTTCATGGTATCGTTTCCTCTTTCAGCAGAGATAGAAAGGTGAAGAAGGCTTTCTTATTTTGATTCTTCTGCTTGTTACAATAACCACTGTCCACGGAAAACAGGCTAGGATAGATCCCTTTGTTGAGAAATCTCATTAAATAATAATAAATTTCTACCTGGGCTTTCTGCTAATTATGTGTCTCTGCCACTCTTGTGTTTTTCTGGCCCTGAGCTTCATCAGCTGTAAAACAAAGTGGTTTGTTACATCTCTGGCTTTCAAACCGTGCTCCAGGGACCATGAGAGA
Source organism: Giraffa tippelskirchi (assembly GCF_054371585.1). Lineage (NCBI taxonomy): Eukaryota > Metazoa > Chordata > Mammalia > Artiodactyla > Giraffidae > Giraffa > Giraffa tippelskirchi. Next base: position 73,612,102 of record NC_137275.1, on the reverse strand, counting down.
TGCCCGTGCTGATGAGAGAGGCAAAGCTGAGACTGGAAGATGGGTCCTTGGTCTCCCCTCCCTCCTTGACACAGAATGAAACTGCTCTGGTTGCCTTCTATGTACTCTAATGTCTATGAAAGGTCACCAACGTCAAGGCCAATGAGGACCTCCGTTTCCAAATCCAATGGTCACCCCTTGGGCTTTAGTTAATTGAACTTTTCTGCAGAACTGGAATATCTGTTCCTTCCCTCCTCCAAGCAGCCCCCTTTCCTGGGTTTCCTCCTCTCTTTCAGCTACTCCTTCTCTGTCTCCTCTGCTAAAGCCTCCTCCTTTCCTGTCCTAAACCTCAGTCCTTGGACTTCTCTTTTCTGTCTTACTCCCTAGTGTCTCATCTAGTTCCATGGCTACTAATGACAAACAGTTTATCTCCATTTCCAAGTTTCCCCCTAAACTCTGGACTTGTATATCCAACTGCCCTCCAGACATCACTCAGATGCTTAATAAGCTTCTCAAACTGTAACATGTCCAGAACTGAACTCTTGGTCTTACCTCCTCCAAACAACAAGCATGTACTTGCCTCGGGGCCTTTGCACTGGTTGTTCTGGCCACCTGCAATGCTCTACCCTATGATATTTACATGTCTAGCTGCCTCACTTTACTCACCACAACCAAGAGACCTTCCCTTGTTTAAAACTTGGGCTCTGGCAGCAAACTGCCTATGTTTAAATCCCATCTCTTCCTATTTATGATGTAACAATCCTAATGGTACCAATAATCACAATAAATAAGAATTGTCTTAGTTCAACATGAATATCTCTACCCTAGTGAAATGAATCTTTGTGACCCCATGGACTATACAGTCGATGGAATTCTCTCTCGGCCAGAATACTGAAGTGGGTAGCCTTTCCCTTCTCCAGAGGATCTTCCCAACCCAGGAATTGAACCCAGGTCTCCTGCATTACGGGAGGATTCTTTACCAGCTGAGCCACAAGGGAAGCCCAAGAATACTGGAGTGGGTAGCCTATCCCTTCCCCAGTGGATCTTTCCAACCCAGGAATTGAACCCAAGTCTCCTACATGCAAGCTGATTTTTTTACCAACTGAGCTATCAGGGAAGCCTAGTAAAATGAATCATTCACTACAAAGCTCAAATAATGAACTTGTAGGGACCTAGCAACAGAGCCTGAAAACATTAGGCAAAATGTTCAGAAATGTAGGGAGGAACAGGCAAATTTACAATGGGAGATTTTAATACACACTTCTCAGAGACTCATATATCAGGTACACAAAATAAGCTAGCAAATGGAAGATTTGAACAAGATTAATAAGCTGAATCTAGTAACTAAAAAAGAACAATAATCACTGTTAATGTTTATATAATGCTTAGTGTGCGCCCTCCACTCTATGAGGCGAGAATCGTACCATTTTAAAGGTGGTGAACCTTGCCCAGGGTCATTTGGTGAACACCACGGAACTAGAGTTTAAATATATAAGCTTTAACCATGGGGGTCACAAAGAGTCAGATACGAGTTAGTAACTGAACAACAACAACAAACCTTAAACAACCAAACAGAATATATACTTTTTGGCTATCACATAGGAAATATTTTTAAAAAACTGACTCCATAGCAGGCTACAAAGCAAATTTCAGCATAGCTAGAGTGTTGACATTTTATAGCCCACATTATCTAATGACAATGCAAAAAATTTAGAAGACAGTAAGAAAGTAGGTTTAAAAAATGAGATAAACTTCAAAACTCTGGGATACAGCTAAAGACATACACTGAGAGGGAAATTTATAGCCTTAAATGTATTTATTATAGAACATTTAAGAAGTTAGAAAAAGGATAGCATAATAAACCCAAAGTAAGTAGAAGGAAAGAAGTATGAAAGACAAAATTAATGGCATGGAAAAAGACAGATCTGACCAGCACATCTGAAAGCTGGCTTTTTGAAAAGACACATCAAACTACTGCTAAGACTGATCAAGGAAAAAGGGAGAAGGAACTTAAAGCACCATGAATAATGGACAAAGATCTCATGACAGTTATGAAGATGAAAAAGAATTTCAAATGTACTCTGAGCCACTGTGAAGACTGTGAAAGAGAATGTGCAGGATGTAATTTCTGGGCCACCTTATCGACCACTGATATATTTAAAGGCATCCTGGGCAGGAGTCCAGAAACAGGAGAGGATGGAAAATGCTTAAAAAGGCTGACGATGCGTTCAGATGACTACACCAGCTCCCCACTGCATAGCATCCACCCATTTCCATGCAGTTACTCATGGACGCCTGCAACTCAGGGAGGTGGGCAGGAAAGACAACCCTGTCCTTGTGTTGCAGAGGGGGATCTAAAGTCAGAAAAGTCCAGACTTCCATGTGATTGCACTGGCACTCTGTTGTGTTAGCATGATCACCAGCTGCCAGTATCAGGGCCTAACTGGGTGAGTTCAAACTGCGGTATGAACATATTACTGAAAAGTATCTGCAAATCAGACATTTAAAATCAACCTGATAGATGAAGGCTGCTTCCCAAATCAACGGGGAGATAAACTCAGTAATCTTTTCTGTTTCTGTTTACTTGTTTCCAGCCCCGAGAAAACCAAAGACAAGGATATCCTTCCCCCAAAAAGGAGATGGGTCCTCCCCCTCCCTGCAAGTAATTAAAGGACCCCAGTGTTCCTTTAAATCATCCTCTGGACAAGGGTAATTTTTGAAGGTGTTCCTAATCCAGCTTGAAACAGTACCCTCAGCTCCATTCATTCAGTTGCCATGTCATGGATCAGTTAATATACAAGGAGGTGCAAACATCTGCCACATGTGGGTATGTTAGGTGCTGGAAGGACAGAGATTAATAAGATATAATTCTTGATCTCAACAAACTAATGGTTCAGCAGAGGGGGCCAACAGACCATATAAATGGCAAGCATTCATCTCCTTCACCACCCTACCTTCTGTACCTGGTATTTTGGGTCAGAGTGTATCATTCCAAAGGAACTGGGGTGCCATCTGAATATTTCTCAAATGAACCTGATCATGGAAATGAACAGTAGGCTGAAAGAGCACTTTCAAGCTCACCAATACTCATTTCTCTGAATTTCAAATGGGGCAGCCTCTCCAGCATCCCTTTTCTGGTTGTCTGCTTGGGATCCCAGTGAGTGTCTCCCAGGACCAACACTGAGCCACTCTGGGTGTATCCTGAGTTAATTGCCCCTAATTCACACTCTTGCATTCCCCATCAGGCATTTCTCAGGTTCTGTCTAGCACTCTCTCCATCACTAAAGTATGCACAGAAAATAAATAGCTCTGCTTCTCCCCTAACCATCCACTGCAAAAGCCTCCTCCCAACTCCTCCCAAGCAAATGGCTGGTTATTTTAAACCCACAGTCACATTAGGTCTTCATCTTTCATTTTCTAGGCAGTGAACCTCATCTGGGTTGTTTCTATTTTAAAGGAACACCCACACCCAGGAAATCTTCAGGAAGGAAATATTGAAAGTCTTTCTCAAGTTCATTTGACAATCTTTCAAAGGCAGCATTATGTACATCTTAAAAATAGAACACCTAATGCAATGGGGTTTTGCAGAAATGATTACAGGGACTGTAATAGATACTACAAAGTCACTTACATTATAGACTCTTTTAACAGTTTTGAAAAGTGACTTCATGTGCTTTCTTGTGTTTATTACAAGTCTCGGGTGGAGGGCAGGAATCATGTCTGCCACTTTACTAATGAAAAGCAGTACAGAACTGCAGTTTGGACACTGGTGTTCCTCTTTGGGCCTCAGTTTTCCTATCTGTAAAGCGAGGATAATAACAATTGCCTCATAGGGTTGTTGTGTGGGACTGTGTACAGCACTGTATTTTTGGCACTTGATCTGTTTGCCACTAGGAACAGTGAGTAAACTGATGCCAGAGAGGTAATTATATAATATTTACTTCCTGCATTTGAAATGGAGCTCTCTGAGGACCACCCTCACTCATCCAGCCCTGGGCTTCTCTTAACGACAGCCCTCATAAATACTTGTTGAGGCGAAATGACTTGAATAATAATGACCACAAATGACTTTCCTTTTTCTTCTGGAGAAGGTGCAGGCAAGGATCTATGAAAACTTCACCCCTTCTCTGTCCCCAGCTCACTGAGACCCAGACACCAGAATCTTCCACAAAAAAAGTTTCTGTGAAAATTACCAAGACTCACATGACTTTCTGGAAACTAATGAAGAACACTGTGAACCTAAGAGAATCAAGGAGACCAGACATGAGAGGCCAGGATAAAAGGCTCAATGGAGTCTCAGCTGTCTATGGTGCAGACAGAGCCACACCCAGGGTTGGCAGCCCTCCCTCTGTGTATTCTGGGAATGGAGCGAAAAGTCTCGACCTTATTATTTATATCTCTCTTGACTCACTGAAATGCTTTGGCAGAACAGCTAAGAACAACCTTTGTTGTGTCCTGTGTGAGTGCAGGGTTCACTGCACTGTAGTACACTGCTCACACACCATCCACACATTGACTTGCTTGGTTGGCATAGATTTTGCTGGACAAAAATATCTGAACTAAATTATAAATTTTCTCTGATATAGCTTGACCACGCTCAGAAAGTTGTGTAACTGGTTGTGTCGGTAAGGTTGTGGGGAAACAGGCACTTGCATGTGCTGCTGTGGGGGTACATTGACAACCTTGATGGAGTGCAATGCAGCAAATCTCTTAATGTTCAAGCTTCTCACACCACTGGACCTAGCAAATCCTACAACGGTAAGAGTTAGCACCTACTGAGCATTTACATGTACTGTTTATGTCATTGTTTCACAGATGACTGTGGAATGAATGAATAACATACATGTTGAGTTGAATCAAGCAGAATTGATACTCATGAAGGTTCTTCCTTCTTTACTTCTGTCTAGAACTGAGTTCTTGGAGGGATCGTTGTCTAGACCCAGAAGGGTCAGATGAGAGCTGAGTTTCATGATGAACCAACCCAAGGTTTTCAATGTGCACTTGTATTTAAACTTCTATGTGTATAGTTGCTCAGTCGTGTCTGATTCTTTGCGACCCCATGGACTGTAGCCCTTAAACTTCTCTAGGACTTGCCTTTCTAGCTACAGCAGTGGTTCTCAGGTGGATGACTATGGGCCCAAGGAAACATTTGTCAATGTCTGGAGAAGTTTTTGGTTGAGACATTTTGATTGCAGAGGGAGTGCTACTGGCATTTGGTGGGTAGAAGACAAGGATGCTACAAAACATCCCACAATGCACAGGGAAGTCCCTTAACAAAAAATCACCCAGTCCAAAAGTCAAGTGCCAAGGCTGAGAGAACTTGAGCTGCAATGAAAGCTCTGGCCCTTGTACATCAGTCCTGGAACATACCTAGAATTTGTGTGTGTGTGTGTGTGTGTGTGTGTGTGTGTGTGTTCCCTCCTGAAAATACAGCCTGCTGTGTAATCTTCTGGAGCTTCATTATTATTTATTTCTAGCTTATTAACCTTCCTTTAATTTGAATCTCATCACTCAAGATCCCAGCCAATTCTGTCCCATCTCCCTACCACAGTCACTTTGAGGATCTGAGAAATTCTCCAATATTTGAGGAAGAATCTTTCTGGGAAATCCCACAGGGAACTGGTGAAAAGTTCAGCTGTCCCCAGGGCCAGGAGTTCTTCTTGTTGAATGATAGCTCATGAGGCTGTTTCTTGAGAAACTCACAGAGAATGAAAATACCTGTATGTTCTGCAAGCAGACATTTTCAGAAAGGATGGGATGGCCTCAGTCAGGAAGGGCCAGCCCTGCTGATAAATGTATCTGTGTTCTTTTATTTCTCCTCCAAGCTTATGCAGGGGCAATGAGGGTTGCTCAAGAATTTCTCCCACGTCTGGGTGTCAGAGGAGAAAATGTGGGGAGTCCTGGCCACTCTCCTTAATCCCAAGACATACAACTATAGCTTATTTTATCTGGAAGGCATCCTGGACATGTGCTGATACTGTTACAGGAAGAGTCGGGGATCAGAGCCACAGACCTAGCTCCATCCTGTCTCGGCTGCTTATCTGCCTGTGACCAGGAGTGAGTCACCTACCTTCTCTGTCCTTCATTTACCTCTTTTGTAAATTGGTTACACTACAGGGTTACACAAATTCCAATGAGGTCATGAATGGAGACAGTGCTGTATAACTGACCAATATTGTTATTCAAATCCATAGCCACTAGATTTTTGACTCACTTCTATCCTGGTGAATATGTGGTTAAGGTTAAGTATGGGTTATCCCAGTAGGGATGTTTGCAAAACAGGACTGGAATCAACAAAGAGAACCTATAGTTTCTGAAGACATGCAGGCACAGGGAAATGGGTGGATTACATGGATGAGGACAAAGCAGTGAGATTCAGACTCACCTACATAGTGTTTTCCCACCTGGAGTCTGAAGTATACTGAAAATTTGAGGCAGCAATAAAATATATGAAATTTAGGCAATGGATTTTTGATGGGCCCAGCTGTAAAGATTAAGAGGTAAGCTGAAATAGGAACCAAAAGGGTCCTTCAGGCCAAGGTGCTCAAACATGAACTTCACAGGAAGAATTTATGTTCTGACATTATGCAAGGAATGTTAACTGAGTGCCTATATTTTAGGTTAAATTGTGCCCCCCAAGAAGAGACACTGAAGTCCTAACTCCAGCACCTAGAGAAGTGACTTTACTTGCAAGCTGGGCTTTTGCAGATGTAATTAGTTAAAATAAGGTCATACTGGATTAGGGTTAGCCCTAAATCCAATGACTAGTGTCCCTATGGAGAAGGCAATGGCACCCCACTCCAGTGCTCTTGCCTGGAAAGTCCCATGGACCGAGGAGCCTGGTAGGCTGCAGTCCATGGGGTCGCTAGGAGTCGGACACGACTGAGCGACTTCACTTTCACTTTTCCCTTTCATGCACTGGAGAAGGAAACGGCAACCCACTCCAGTATTCTTGCCTGGAGAATCCCGGGGACGGGCGAGCCCGGTGGGCCCCCGTCTATGGGGTCACACAGAGTTGGACACGACTGAAGCGACTTAGCAGCAGCAGCAGCAGCAGTGTCCCTATAAGAAGGCCATATGAGGACCCAGAGACACACCATGAAGGTGGCCGTGTGATGATAGAGGCAGAGACTGGAGTGATGTGGTGACAAGCCAAGGAATGCCAAGGAGTGCCACCAACTGCCAGAAGCTGGAGAGAGGCATGGAACAGACTCTACCCAGAGCTACCTGAAGAAGCCAACCCTGCTCACACTGTGATTTTGGACTTTCAGTCTTCAAAACTGTGAGACAATACATTTTTGTCGTTTAAGCCCCAAGGGTGTGGTAATTCATTATGGCAACCCTAGGGAAAGAACACAGCCCAGCATGAGCCTGACAGAGACAAACAGAAACTAGATTCTATCCTGAAGCACCATCCCTTAAAAAAGGGCAGCATCATGTGGGAGGGCTACCATGAGAGTAACAGATATCATGGATATGGATGTAGATGCGGAGGGATGCAAGGGGGCATTGTGATTACTGTTAGGCTTCATGCTCCAGGCAGAACTAAAGACCCTATTCTAGTCTAGTGCCCCTTTGTCTGCCAGCCAGGTTGCTCTCAGAGAGAGAGGGAAGATTTATCTGACAAGCCTTGTTCTTTTTCAAACCATGCAGATAATTACTCAGAACTCTATTTTCTTCATGGTTGTTGCAAATTGATTTTGTAATGATTTTTTTTCCCAGGCATTTTGGCAGCTCTGAGAGGGGAAATAAAAGGGCCCATTAATGCCAGCATGCGTCACTGGGGACACCGAAGTGCTGAAAAGGAGAAGAAAAATATCCTTAATTAAAGTAGAAAAAGCTAGAGGTTACCTGGGTCTCTAAAATGTTGCAGTGCTGGCAGTCCAATTCCTGGGGCCTTTCATTGCCTCTTGGGGGACATGCCTTATTCTGTTGGATAAATTCTTCCAGCCTTAAAACCTGAAATAGAAGAATAGAAATATTCAGCGATGAAGCAAAGTCCTACCACCTGGCTGTGGACATTAATCTGGGAGCCTATTCCTTTGAGTTAATCACTTCTGAGGACAGTATCTCACTAGACAAATCCCAGACATGCTTCTTGAGGGGCCATTTCTAGTTAGCTAGTTGCTTAGTTTCTCCAGAAGACAATGAACCTGGCATGTTTACAATATCCAACACTCCCCTTTAAATTATTCATGTCCATATAACTATACCAAAGCTATAGCATGGTTTCCACTGGTTTTCATACCACTCCTGGAAGGCCACCCTATTTCTTTTTTTACAAAGTTAGTTGGTAAAGAAAAGGAACAATGTTCAAGAATTGTACAGATAATATGAGACACGGGTGGCTACAGGATGCTATTACATTGTAAGGCCTTAATTATTTTGATTATTATTAACCAACTAAATGTAGAGTGTGAATTAAACAGATTGGTTTCCCAGCTCTATACTTTGAGAAGAACAAGGTTAATAACCATAAAGGAAACTCAGATGTTGCTGAAACTAATGCTGCTCAGGTACCATGGTAGGCATAAGGTGGGAAGGAGAAGAAAAAGCCTGAGAGCAAGATGGTGAGGTGAAATGTCATCCCTGCATTCAAAGAGCTGTCATCTAATGGAGGAGACAGATGCACACTTAACAATCACAACAACATTCAGTAGACATATGTCAAATATAAAAAGAGCATCATTAACGATGTGCTTGCTCTGTGTCAGGCACAGACCTAAGCATTTTACAGTATTAACTCTTAATTCTCCTAACAATCACTATGAGGTAGGTACTACTGCAGAGAACTTACAGCAAAAAACCGTCCAGGAGTTCTGGCACAGTGTTAATAGTGTTGAAGGATGAATAGAGTCCAGTGGCAAGTTTTTGCCCCAGTAATACTATCCACAGTGCTTTTAAACTTTGAACTTGGTCCCTGGGTGGTTTGGACAGATGGGCCCAAGAAGAAAACCCCATAGTTCAGCTGGTTCACATTCATTTCATAGCCCACTCTTCTGCCTGGGCTCCAGGATGGAGGCCTGATAGTTAAATCCTTGCTTTCCCAGGCTAGCCATGTGGCACAGATGTCACCAATGGGAGTAGGAGTCAGCTAGGGGCTTTGGTACACCCTTTTGTTTTCCTAATGAAGTGGGCAGGCCTGGTCACCCCCGCCCCTACTCATTTCCTGTTTTAAATTTGGACATGACAACTGGTCAGCGACAGTCATTCTCACAACCAAGGGGAATCTGAGCCAACTTCTCCTACGTGCAGTGTCAGGGACCTATGATACATTTAGGGACCATGAAAATGTTTTCATTCAAAATTTGAAGGAAAAAATGCAGCCTTGCTGTATTCACCTTCATGGCAATGAAGTTACAAATTAAAATTTTTAATTCTTTTTGATGAAGAAAAGAGTCCACAAAAGCAGAAGTATCTAATGCCCAGAAAACTGATAACAGCCGGGAGGTAGGGAGATGGCGGGACCAAGAGGTTTGCAGATTTTCCAGACCTGATATTATTTAGCCACAGAATCAACGCCAGCACCCTCCAGCCTCCTTCTTTTATATATGACATTAAGTGCCTCTTTGTTAAGCCTCTATAAATCTCTGTTACTTGCAGCTGAATTTATGCCCCTGAGCTCATCTTCCTGTCAGGCTAAAGTCTTTTTTTCCTTGCAAGGATGCTGAATGTACGAAAGTCAGGGCGACTTCCTGAGATTCCTGCACCTTAGTTAATCAAAAACTTGAGTTCAGAACCATCACTCCCAAGCACAGTGTTTATTCAGGACTTACCTCAAGCAGTGAATTCTGAAGCTTCACACTTAGGGCCGCTTTCTCTTCTTCCAGCTGCTTTATTTCATTTTCTGATTTCTTCTTCACTTCTTCCAATTGTGCTTCTACTTCCTAAATGATAAATAGAAGAGTTAACCACACAAGTCATAAAAACATGAACAGGACACGGCCTGCCTTATTCCCAAAGGGGTTCAAAGAAGCTCACAAGAGTCATAAACTCCATAAAAAATATAAATTAGAAATATATGAGAAAGTTAAAAAAAAAAAAACAGGTGCTAAATTCACACCACAAAGACTAATATATATTGGAGGAGGGCAGGGTAAACCCCTGGCTTTAAGTTTTGTGGTGTCAAGTAAGAAAAGAGAATGTTCATTATTGACACAATTCTCACAGTTCCATGGATCAAAAAGCCAAATACATCCTCAGATGCAAGGAAATATCAAAAGCAAGATGAAATTTCCTCTTTGGTCTTCTCAAAAGCAACCTTACTTTAGTCAAAACAATGGGATTCACCGAGTATTTTTTCCACAGTCCCTCCCCACAGCCTCACAGTCTTAGTGCAAAGCAGACCCAGGTAAAAAAACATTCTGGAGCTCATGTGGGTGGTGCAGCTGCATTTTAGCACAGTGATCTTGAGCAAATTTCCTAACTTCTCTGTGACTCAATGCATTACTTATTAATACAAGCTTAGCATAGCTCTAGGTAGGTATTAATAGTAAGAGATAAATGAATTAAAAGTAGGGCAATTCTTGTAGATTCCTACTTTTTTTGATCTAGCTTAATATGCGGGGAAATTTTGCAAGTGTCTAGAGCAGTAGATGAAATATTCTTTTCCTCTTAGCTGAACTTTCAGTTCAGTCAGTTCAGTCGCTCAGTCGTGTCCAACTCTTTGTGACCCCATGGACTGCAGCATGCCAGGCTTCCCTGTCCATCACCAACTACCAGAGCTTCCTCAGACTCATGTCCATTGAGTTGGTGATGCCATCCAACTATCTCATCCTTTGTCATACCCTCTCCTCCTGCCTTCAATCTTTCCCAGCATCATGGTCTCTTCTAATGAGTTGGCTCTTCACATCAGGTGGCCAAAGTATTGGAGCTTCAGCTTCAGCATCAGTCCTTCCAATGAGTATTCAGGACTGATTTCATTTAGGATTGACTGGCTTGGTCTCCTTGCAGTCCGAGGGACTTTCAAGATTCTCCTCCACCACCACAGTTCAAAAGCATCAATCTTTGGTGCTCAGCTTTCTTTATACTCAAACTCTCACATCTATACGTGACTACTGGAAAAACCATAGCTGTGAGTAGATGGACCTTTGTTGGCAAAGTAATGTCTCTGCTTTTTAATATACTGTCTAGGTTGGTCATAGCTTTTCTTCCAAGGAGTAAGTGTCTTTTACTTTCATGGCTGCAGTCACCATCTGCAGTGATTTTGGAGCCCAAGGAAGTAAAGTTTCCATTGTTTCCCCATCTATTTGCCATGAAGTGATGGGACTGGATGCCATGACCTTAGTTTTTTGAATGTTGAGTTTTTTTTTTTTTTTTTTATATTGAAATACTTTATTTGTTAGCCCTCTAAAATTTAGTACACTTGCATTATAAAAACTATATTAGATACAGAAAAAATAGTATTAAAACTTTACCTATAACCCTACCCATTCAAGCCAAAAAACTTTTCTTTTTTTTTTTTTTTTTTGCAGCTAAATATAGTACTTTTTATTTATTTTTATTTTATTTTATTTTATTTTTTTATAAATTTATTTATTTTAGTTGGGGGCTAATTACTTTACAATATTGTAATAGTTTTTGCCATACATTGACATGAATCAGCCAAGGGTTTACATGTGTTCCCCTTCCCGGACCCCCCACCCACCTCCCTCCCCATCCCATCCTTCTGGATCATCCCATTGCCCCGGCCCTGAGCCCTTGTCACATGCATCGAACATGGAATGGTGCTCTGTTTCACATATGACAATACACATGTCTCAATGCCATTCTCCCAGAACGTCCCACCCTCACCTTCTCCCTCAGAGTCCATAAAATTGTTCCATGCATCTGTGTCTCTTATTCTGTCTCGCATATAGGTTTATCGTTACCATCTTTCAAATTCCATATATATGCATTAGTATACTGTATTGTTGTTTTTCTTTCTGGCTTACTTCACTCTGTATAATGGGCTCCAGTTTCATCCATCTCAGTAGAACCGATTCAAATGTATTTTTTTTAATGGCTGAGTAATATTCCATTGTGTATATGTACCACAGCTTCCTTATCCATTCGTCTGCTGATGGACATCTAGGTTGCTTCCATGTCCTGGCTATTGTAAACAGTGCTGCGATGAACATTGGGGTACACGCGTCTCTTTCAATTCTGGTTTCCTTGGTGTATATGCCCAGCAGTGGGATTGCTGGGTCATATGGCAGTTCTATTCCCAGTTTTTTAAGGAATCTCCACACTGTTCTCCATAGTGGCTGTACTAGTTTGCATTCCCACCAACAGTGTAAGAGGGTTCCCTTTTCTCCACACCCTCTCCAGCATTTATTGCTTGTAGACTTTTGGATAGCAGCCATTCTGACTGGTGTGAAATGATACCTCATTGTGGTTTTGATTTGCATTTCTCTAATAATGAGTGATGTTGAGCATCTTTTCATGTGTTTGTTAGCCATCTGTATGTCTTCTTTGGAGAAATGTCTGTTTAGTTCTTTGGCCCATTTTTTGATCGGGTCGTTTATTTTTCGGGAATACAGCTGCAGAAGTTGCTTGTATATTTTTGAGATTAATTGTTTGTCTGTTGCTTCATTTGCTATTATTTTCTCCCATTCTGAAGGCTGTCTTTTCACCTTGTTTATAGTTTCCTTTGTTGTGCAAAAGCTTTTAATTTTAATTAGGTCCCATTTGTTTATTTTTGCTTTTCTTTCCAATATTCTGGGAGGTGGGTCATGGAGGATCCTGCTGTGATTTATGTCGGAGAGTGTTTTGCCTGTTTTCCTCTAGGAGTTTTATTGTTTCTGGTCTTACGTTTAGATCTTTAATCCATTTTGAGTTTATTTTTGTGTACGGTGTTAGGAAGTGTTCTAGTTTCATTCTTTTACAAGTGGTTGACCAGTTTTCCCAGCACCACTTGTTAAAGAGATTGTCTTTTCTCCATTGTATATTCTTGCCTCCTTTGTCGAAGATAAGGTGTCCATATGTGCGTGGGTTTATCTCTGGGCTTTCTATTTTGTTCCATTGATCTATATTTCTATCTTTGTGCCAATACCATACTGTCTTGATGACTGTGGCTTTGTAGTAGAGCCTGAAGTCAGGCAGGTTGATTCCTCCAGTTCCATTCTTCTTCCTCAAGATTGCTTTGGCTATTCGAGGTTTCTTGTATTTCCATACAAATTGTGAGATGATTTGTTCTAGTTCTGTGAAAAATACCATTGGTAGCTTGATAGGGATTGCATTGAATCTGTAGATTGCTTTGGGTAGAATACTCATTTTCACTATATTAATTCTTCCAATCCATGAACACGGTATATTTCTCCATCTGTTTGTGTCCTCTTTGATTTCTTTCATCAGTGTTTTATAGTTTTCTATATATAAGTCTTTTGTTTCTTTAGGTAGATATATTCCTAAGTATTTTATTCTTTTTGATGCAGTGGTGAATGGTATTGTTTCCTTAATTTCTCTTTCTGTTTTCTCAATATTGGAGTATAGGAATGCAAGGGATTTCTGTGTGTTAATTTTATATCCTGCAACTTTACTATATTCATTGATCAACTCTAGTAATTTTCTAGTAGAGTCTTTAGGGTTTTCTATGTAGAGGATCATGTCATCTGCAAACAGTGAGAGTTTTACTTCTTCTTTTCCTATCTGTATTCCTTTTATTTCTTTTTCAGCTCTGATTGCTGTGGCCAAAACTTCCAAAACTATGTTGAATAGTAGTGGTGAAAGTGGGCATCCTTGCCTTGTTCCTGACTTTAGGGGAAATGCTTTCAATTTTTCACCATTGAGGATAATGTTTGCTGTGGGTTTGTCATATATAGCTTTTATTATGTTGAGATATGTTCCTTCTATTCCTGCTTTCTGGAGGGTTTTAATCATAAATGGATGCTGAATTTTGTCAAAGGCTTTTTCTGCATCTATTGAGATAACCATATGGTTTTTTTCTTTCAATTTGTTAATGTGGTGTATTACATTGATTGATTTGCGGATGTTAAAAAACCCTTGCATTCCTGGGATAAAGCCCACTTGGTCATGATGTATGATCTTTTTAATATGATGTTGGATTCTGTTTTCTAGAATTTTATTAAGGATTTTTGCATCTATGTTCATCAGTGATATTGGCCTGTAGTTTTCCTTTTTTGTGACATCTTTGTCTGGTTTTGGAATTAGGGTGATGGTGGCCTCATAGAATGAGTTTGGAAGTTTACCATCTTCTGCAATTTTCTGGAAGAGTTTGAGTAGGATAGGTGTTAGCTCTTCTCTAAATTTTTGGTAGAATTCCGCTGTGAAGCCGTCTGGTCCTGGGCTTTTGTTTGCTGGAAGATTTCTGATTACAGTTTCGATTTCCGTGCTTGTGATGGGTCTGTTAAGATCTTCTATTTCTTCCTGGTTCAGTTTTGGAAAGTTATACTTTTCTAAGAATTTGTCCATTTCTTCCAAGTTGTCCATTTTATTGGCATATAGCTGTTGGTAGTAGTCTCTTATGATCCTTTGTATTTCTGTGGAGTCTGTTGTGATCTCTCCATTTTCATTTCTAATTTTGTTGATCTGATTCTTCTCCCTTTGTTTCTTGATGAGTCTGGCTAATGGCTTATCAATTTTGTTTATCTTCTCGAAAAACCAGCTTTTAGTTTTGTTGATTTTTGCTATGGTCTCTTTTGTTTCTTTTGCATTTATTTCTGCCCTAATTTTTAAGATTTCTTTCCTTCTACTGACCCTGGGGTTTTTCATTTCTTCCTTCTCTAGTTGCTTTAGGTGTAGAGTTAGTTGATTTATTTGATTTTTTTCTTGTTTCTTGAGGTACGCCTGTATTGCTATGAACCTTCCCCTTAGTATTGCTTTTACAGTGTCCCATAGGTTTTGGGTTGTTGTGCTTTCATTTTCATTCGTTTCTATGCATAATTTTATTTCTTTTTTGATTTCTTCTGTGATTTGTTGGTTATTCAGAAGCGTGTTGTTTAGCCTCCATATGTTGGAACTTTTAATAGTTTTTTTCCTGTAATTGAGGTCTAATCTTACTGCATTGTGGTCAGAGAAGATGGCTGGGATGATTTCAATTTTTTTGAATTTACCAAGGCTAGATTTATGGCCCAGGATGTGATCTATCCTGGAGAAAGTTCCATGTGCACTTGAGAAAAAGGTAAAATTGATTGTTTTGGGGTGGAAAGTCCTGTAAATATCAATTAAATCTAATTTGTCTATTGTATCATTTAAAGTTTGTGTTTCCTTGTTAATTTTCTGTTTAGTTGATCTATCCATATGCGTGAGTGGAGTATTAAAGTCTCCCACTATTATTGTGTTATTGTTAATTTCCCCTTTCATACTTGTTAGTATTTGCCTTATATATTGTGGTGCTCCTATGTTGGGTGCATATATATTTATGATTGTTACGTCTTCTTCTTGAATTGATCCTTTGATCTTTATGTAGTGTCCTTCTTTGTCCCTTTTCACATCCTTTATTTTAAAGTCTATTTTATCTGAAATGAGTATTGCGACTCCTGCTTTCTTTTGGTCTCCGTTTGCATGGAATATGTTTTTCCATCCTTTCACTTTCAGCCTGTGTGTGTCCCTAGTTTTGAGGTGGGTTTCTTGTAGACAGCATATATAGGGGTCTTGTTTTTGTATCCATTCAGCAACCCTTTGTCTTTTGGTTGGGGCATTCAACCCATTTACATTTAAGGTAATTATTGATAAGTATGATCCCGTTGCCATTTACTTTGTTGTTTTGAGTTCGTGTTGAAACATCCTTTCTGTGTTTCCTGTTTAGAGAAGATCCTTTAGCATTTGCTGGAGAGCTGGTTTGGTGGTGCTGAATTCCCTCAGCTCTTGCTTGTCTGTAAAGCTTTTGAATTCTCCTTCATATCTGAATGAGATCCTTGCTGGGTACAGTAATCTGGGTTGTAGATTATTCTCTTTCATTACTTTAAGTATGTCCTGCCATTCCCTTCTAGCCTGAAGGGTTTCTATTGAAAGATCAGCTGTTATCCTTATGGGGATCCCCTTGTGTGTTATTTGTTGTTTTTCCCTTGCTGCTTTTAATATTTGTTCTTTGTGTTTGATCTTTGTTAATTTGATTAATATGTGTCTTGGGGTGTTTCGCCTTGGGTTTATCCTGTTTGGAACTCTCTGGGTTTCTTGGACTTCTGTGACTATTTCTTTCCTCAATTTAGGGAAATTCTCAACTATTATCTCCTCGAGTATTTTTTCATGGCCTTTCCTTTTATCTTCTTCTTCTGGGACTCCTATGATTCGAATGTTGGGGCGTTTCATATTGTCCCAGAGGTCCCGGAGGTTTTCCTCATTTCTTTTGATTCTTTTTTCTTTTTTCCTCTCTGCTTCGTTTATTTCCATCATTCTATCTTCTACCTCACTTATCCTATCTTCTGCCTCCGTTATTCTACTGTTGGTTCCCTCCAGAGTGTCTTTTATCTCCTTTATTTCATTATTCATTCTATATTGATTCCTTTTTATTTCTTCTAAGTCCTTGATAAACATTTCTTGCATCTTCTCAATCTTTGTCTCCAGGCTATTTATCTGTAACTCCATTTTGCTTTCAAGATTTTGGATCATTTTTATTATCCTTATTCTAAATTCTTTTTCAGATAGATTCCCTATCTCCTCCTCTTTTGTTTGGCTTTGTGGGCATTTCTCATTTTCCTTTACTTGCTGAGTATTTCTCTGCCTTTTCATCTTGTTTAGATTGCTGTGTTAGGCGTGGCCCTTCTGTATTCTGGTAGTATGAAGTTCCTCTTTGTTGTGGAGGTTTCTCACTGCGGTTGGGGTTGGACAGGTGGCTTGTCAAGGTTTCCTGGTTGGGGGAGCTTGTGTCGGTGTTCTGGTGGGTGGAGCTGGATTTCTGCTCTCTAGAGTGTAATGGAGTGACCAGTATTAATTTTTGAGATGTCTATGGATTTGGTGTGCCTCTGGGCAGCCTGTATATTGATGCTCAGGTCTATGTTCCTGCGTTGCTGGAGAATTTGTGTGGTATGTCTTGCTCTGGAACTTATTGTCTCTTGGGTGGAGCTTGGTTTCAGTGAATTTATGGAAGCTATTGGATGGTCTCTTATTAATTAATGTTTCCCCTGGCTTTCAGTCTTATTCTTGCAGTAGCCTCAAGACTTCTCCTTCCATACAGCCTCAATAATAAAACTTTTAGGTTAATGGTGAAAAGATTCTCCACAGTGAGGGATACCCAGAAAGGTTCACTGAGTTACATGGAGAGATGAGGTGGGGGGGGTGGGTTGAGGTGACCAGGAGGGGAAGAGGGGAATTCAAATGTGGAGAGAACAATCTAGCCAGTAAGCACTTCCCTCTGTGCTTTCCACAGTTTGGAACCCTCAGAGTGATTCACAGAGATACATAGAGAGGGGGGAGGAAGGTAATAGAGGTGAGCATGAGTAGAAAGGGAGGAATTAAGAGGGGAGAGAGAGATCTGGGCAGTATCCTGTTCCTGAAGTGTTGTCCGGTACCCAGAACACCCTCAGAGATTCACAGAGTTGGGTTGAGAAGAGAAGGAGGAGGGTGGGAGATAGAGGTTCCCTGGGGGAGAAGAAAGAGCATCAATAGGGGGAGAGAGTGATCAGGCCAGTGATCACACTCCTGAGTAAAAATGGGTCCTAAAGATTGGGTTCTTAAATGTACAAAGTTGATATCAAATATGTAAAACAAAGATTAAAAATCTAGAGTAGAGGTTAGACTCTTATAAAACTTACAATCTAAAAAAAAAAGAAAAAAGGAAACAGTGTAAAAAGAAAAAAAACAGTAAAACAGTAAAAAAAGAAACAGTAAAAAAATGTAGAACAGAAAAAAAACATTAAAAAAAAGAAAACACAAAAGGTATAAGATATATGTATGTAGTTTGCTTCAAAAATAGGGTTTTTTTTTTTGCAAGTTAATAGTGGGTTATGAAAATGAAAGTTAAAGGTGTAATAGAGGACTTGAAGAAAAAGGAAAGAAGAGAAAAAAAAATTTTTTTTAATTAAAAAAAATTAAAAAAAAAAATTAAAAAAAAAAAAATAATAATAGTAAAAAATATATATATCCCGGACTTTCTCTGGAGCTGTTGTGAGCAGTGTGGGATCTGCTCAGTTTTAGATAGATCCTTATTCCTGCTTATACTTTTCAAGATCTATAGGTCCTTTTTAATGCAGTCGGTATTAACTACAGGGATCTTAATCTGTTGGCCTGTCCCTTCCAAAGCGCTTCCCTCTGTTTATTTGGCTTCTGTTTGGAGATCTCTTCAGTATCTAATTTCCGCCCTGCAACAAAGCGGTGGAGGTGATCTCTTTAGGTTCGCTTGTTCAATCGTGCTGTGGGGAGGAAGGAACACTGCAATTCTGGCGTGTGTGTGGTAAGCTCGCAGTGTCTCGGCCGCACTGGGTTCGCCCCCGCTCACGGCGTGTGTGCTTTCCCCGTCTACCCTGCTCAGGCTTCAGGTTACTCGGCCGGGGAGCGGGCCCTGAGCTGCGTGCACTTCCCAGGTCTAAGCCGCTCAGGTTCAGGCTCCCGGTTACTCCACAAAGGCGCAGACTCGGTTTCGCCCGCGGCTTGTGCCGTTCCCGGTCGGAGCTGCCCAGGCGGCCAGAAGTTTGGCGAGGGCGCTGTCCCCTGTTGGGGCGGTGCGGCTTATCACCACCCTGGTCCCCGCCTCGGTTTACGGGCGCGCCCGGCTCCGGTGTGCTTTGTGTCGGTTCTGGGGAGCTGGTCTCTGGCTGCGACCCTCCCGGCGGCTGTCGACCCTCCGGGATCTCAGGCAGTCTTTGCTTAGAAACTGGGAGCCTGTTTGCAGTTTGGTAGGGGGTGCCCTCTCTGGAGCCGAGTTTGCCCCTTTCCGGCTCTGGCGGGCCCCGCCTGCCCGCTGTGTCCGGCGGGGGATGGGGCGGTCCGCAGCCGGCTAGCTCTCCTCTGGTATCGCTCAGTCCTTTGTTCTGTGAGCGGGCCGGCAGTGCCTTAGAGTTGGGCTTTTCGCGGGATAGTTCTCTCTCTCTCGCTGTCCCACAGTTTAGGTTACTATCTCACGTTAGCTCCCTCAGATCGCCCTCGGGGCACTCGGGCCCGGTCCTTACCCTAGGCAATGCCGCCCGCTCCTCTCCGTTCAGCCCCCACTTGCTGGTGGCGGATGATGCGAGCGTCTGGGGTTCTTTGCTGGGAGTTGCTTTAGGCACGTAATCTGTGGATTTTATTTATTTTTTCCTCCCAGTTACGTTGCCCTCCGAGATAAAAAATCCTCCCCCACACCCGCCGGTGAGAGGGTTTCCTGGTGCTTGGAAATTCCTCCTCTTTTACGACTCCCTCCCCGGGACGGGTCTCCGTCCCTAACTCTTTTGTCTCTCTTTTTATCTTTTATAATTTCTCCTACCTCTTTTGAAGATAATGCGCAGTTTTTGTGAAAGCCTGACGTCCTCAGCCAGCCTTCAGAAGTAGTTTTGTGAAGTTTGGTCAGCGTTCAGATGTTCTTTCGATAAATTTGTAGAGGAGAGAGTGGTCTCTCCGTCCTATTCCTCCGCCATCTTAGCCCCGCCTCGAATGTTGAGTTTTAAGTCAGCCTTTTCACTCTCTCACTTTCATCAAGAGGCTCTTTAGTTCCTCTTTGCTTTTTGCCATAATGGTGGAATCATCTGCATATCTGAGGCTATTGATATTTCTCCTGGCAATCTTGATTCCAAGCTTGAGCTTCATTCAGCCTGGCATTCACATGATGTACTCTGATATAAGAAATAAGCAGGGTGACAACATACAGCCTTGACATACTCCTTTCCCAATTTGGAACCAGTCCATTGTTCCATGTCTGGTTGTAACTGTTGCTTCTTGACCTGCATACAGGTTTCTCAGGAGGCAGGTAAGGTGGTCTGGTATTCCCATCTCTTGAAGAACTTTCCACAGTTTGTTGTGATCCACACAGTCAAAGGCTTTGCCATATTCATAAAGCAGAAGTAGATGTTTTTCTGGAATTCTCTTGCTTTTTCTATGATCCAATGGATGTTGGCAATTTGATCTCTGCTTCCTCTGCTTTTTCTAAATCTAGCTTGAATATCTGGAAGTTCTTGATTCATGTACTGTTGAAGCCTAACTTGGACAATTTTGAGAACTATTTTGCTACTGTGTGAGATGAATGCAATTATGCGGTAGTTTGAATATTCTTTGGCATTGCCTTTCTTTGGGATTGGAATGAAAACTGACCTTTTCAAGTCCTGTGGCCACTGCTGAGTTTTCCAAATTTGCTGGCATATTGAGCATAGCACCTTAACAGCATCATCTTTTAGGATTTGAAATAGCTCAACTATTTGAAATAGCTCACCTCTACTAGCTTTGTTTGCAGTGATGCTTCCTAAGGCCCACTTGACTTCACATTCCAGGATGTCTGGCTCTAGGTGAGTGATACACAGAAAAACTATACAGAAAGCTCTTAATGACCCAGATAAGCACGATGGTGTGATCACTCACCTAGAGCCAGACAGCTGAACTTTAGGTAGACATTAAGTCATTTATTCATTCACCAAATATTTATTGAGACCTACCAAGTGTTTGGCACTGTTCCTGAAGCTGGGGATAAAAAAGACACTATGCCTACTCACCAGGAGCTCACAATTGTGTGGAAAAGACAGGCAGCAAAGTCAACAGCTATAATGCAGGAAATGTCATGTTGGATGGTGACAATTGATTACAGACCTTTATGCTCTAATTGTGAGTAGACGGACATATTAGCAACTGACATCTACTGAGTGTGTATCATTTTCTGAGCACTTTTCACAGATCATCTCGTTGATCCTTATGAAATCTGTATGAGCTAGGTAGTATTGTTAAAGCTCATTATACAAATAAAGAAATGAAGCTTGAAGAAGTTAAAACAACTTGCCAAGGGTCATGCAGCCAGTATGTGGAAGAGTCAAGATATGAACTCAGGAAAGGATGATTGCTTTGCTGTGTTTCTTCCCTGCCTGTGTGGGTTCAGTTATACATGGACATTTTTCAACGGTAACTACTACAGCACTATATAGTCTGTGGTCAGAGGATGTGGAGGAACTGGAGACATGAACAACCTACTATAAATTATACTTGGATTAATTCTCACATTGTTCAAGGATCAACTACAGAATGAATAGACATTATGGCTGATTGAGCATGAATAATGAGACAGAAGTCATGGATTTCTAAATTTCTGACTCCTGGATTTCTAACCTGACCATCTAAAAAGATGCTGCTACTGATCATCTACATGACATATTTACACTTCCTATGGGACCAATCACAGGCCAGTCTAGTGGCCTTGGGGTGGCACTTAGCATTGTCCTTGGGGTCAGTCATATAAGAGAGAAAAAAAGGGATGTGATTAGATTGTAAGGGCCGCATGATGTGGACACTTAGCCCATGTACAAGGTCTTCAGTAAACCCATCATCTCCTTTTGCAGGGCTTGCTGTTTCAGAAAGTTCATTTTCTAAAGACAATAGATAAATTATCTTTTTGTTTGAAACAAGTTGAGATAACGTATACAACCATCAGAAATAAGGCCATCCTCTCTGCAAAAAGTCTGATTTTTGACTTCATTATTTAGCCCTCATTCACAGAATCTTTTATTGAACAAAAGTTTTGCTTAATGTGTTTATTGGTGCAGACACTTGCTAACTCTGCCAAAGCATGTTCGCAGTAACAGCACAGTGAAAGCCCCTGAGAGAAAGACTCTTAGCATAAAGCAGTGGCTATTTCTAATTTTATACAGCCTAATTTTCTGGGGTACATGTAATCAACCACAGCTTCAGCTGTTGCCTTGACAAATGGACCTAAAGGGAAAAAAATTTCCCCACAGATGGGAATAACTGATTTCTGCAGCAGTTTTTGTCATTAGTAAGCCACATTTTAGGTGCAGAATAGTATGTGGTTTATTTTCAGAAAACAAAGAGCTCTGGGTCACATGGAAAACACAGATTAAAAGGAAGCATGACCATGTCCAGCTCATTCCAAAGTGACCTTAAGGACTTTAACAGGAATCATTAACAGTCTCTTCTTAACTTAAGTAAAGAGAAAAAACAGCTACAAAGACAAGAACATGAGGAAAAAGGAGACAGTTGCTTTCAAATATATAAATTGTTGCATCCCACCCCAGCAAGAAGACTCCATGAGCTATTAACTCACAGGATTCACAGAGTACTTCATAAGCTCTATTCTCATTTAACTCTCAAAATACTCATGGACAATGGCTTTATTGCATCCATTTCACACAGAGCAGACCCAGTGGCTGATAAGAGACAAAAGCAGGGCTCCCAGTTTTTCTACTTTTCTTGTCTAGATTGTCCACAATTACTAGCAATTTAAGAAAAGGCACATAAAGGAGCCACTGTGATGGGAACAACAAATATGCAACCACAGAAAATTACCAAGCAGAGATTTCAGTTCGCATTTTAAAGGAAAACATGTTAACGTTTTTCAAGAAGAAAAATTACTATTTGGTATGTATATATAGTAAAGTTCAGCTGAAAGAGTAAACCAGTACAAAGCCTGAAATGTCACTCAGAGTGGGGAGGCGTCATTCAGAGCAGGGAGGCAGAAGAGATGATGATCTTATAATTTCCAAACTGTATAAAAACTATAACCCACAGGACAATATTGTAATAAACTATACTTCAATTAAAAATATGAATACAGAAGAAACTATAACCCATAGATTCAAGATTCCAGTGAACCTCAAACAGAAAAACACAAAGTATATCATACCATGACATACTATAATCAAATTATAGAAACCAATGATAGAGAAAAAAAAAATCTTATAAGTGGTCACAAAACAAAAGACACACTATGCTCTGGGGAGAACAGGTAAGAGTGGATACCAACTTTTCATTTGACGAAAATACAAACAAACAAAAAAACCAAAAAATTGAACAGCATCTTTCAAGTGCTCAAAGAACGAAACTGTTAAGCTAGAATTCTATATCCAGCAAATAACCTTCAAAAATTAAGGCAGGAGAATAAGATGGCGGAGGAGTAGGTAGACGTGGAGTACATCTCTCTTCATGGATACATCAGGAATACACCTTCAGACACAGAAATGCATGCAGAACACCAGCTGAGAGCAGACAGGAATACCTGACCAGGGGAAAAGAATGTATAGAACCACGCAAAATTCAGTAGGATGAAGGAACTGGGGGAAAAACAGGAGTGTTAGTAGGACTGGATCGCCCTCGGCAGGTGGGGGAACTGAAGTACGGGTCCAATCCCCACATTGGGGCAATTGTCTGAGTCAGAGGAGAACCATTTAAGGCTGAGAGTGAAACAGCTGATCTGTGGAAGCCTAAATGGAGTGAGAATCAGACAGTACTTGCCACAGCCATTCATACCCAAGACAGGGACGCAGGTCCCCTGGAAGGCGCAGCAGCTTGGAGCTGGAGTTTAGGGATTGTGGAGCAATCTCAAGGCGAGGGGTGCTGTTGACTGCAGAGAGACAGATCGAGGGGATGTGAGGGAGGAGATTGTGGTGCGAAATGCCTGTAGAGGAAAGCTGGGCAGCCATGGAAGCAAGGCAATACTGCTGAGTCATGCATAGGGGGTGGAGCCATCACCATTGCCTCTCTCTCCCCACATGCCAGCATTGGTATATGAACGATAGAGAGGCTGGCCCATCAAACACCTGATGCACTGAACTACAGAGTAGGACCCCTTCAAGTGCCTGAGGCACTGCACTGATCTATACAGTAGGATCCCAGCCAGGGGAGCCCCTCTATGTGCCTGACACATGGAAAAACAGAAAAGGACCCCAGGCAAGGGAGCCCTCTAAGTGCCTGAATGGGCGGAGCTACAAAGAAAGACTGGCCAAAGAGGCCTTCTGATCGCCAGCTACAAGATGCTCAGAAAAAAGACTCTGATAGGGCCATAACTCCTGCAGCAGAGGCAGTCTGTGTCCCTGCACACTTGGCGCCACCAGGGTCCCTGCAAGCCAAGCAACTGTGCCACCTTCACGCACAACTCTCACTGGGGCAAAGCTGCCACAGGCAAAAAAAGTCTTGTGTCTATGCGCTCAGGGTCATTTCAGTCATGTCCAGACTCTTTGCAACCCTGTAGACTGTGGCCTGCCAGACTTCTCTGTCAGTGAGGGGGGTTTTCAAGGCAGAATATGGAAGTGTATTGGCCAATACCGGTTGCCATACCCTTCTAGAGCACTATATTCCTGCTACCGTAGCCGCCAACTCCCCTGTGTACCTGGTGCTTCCAGAACCCCTGCAACCCAAGCAGCTGCACCACCTCCACACCCCTCCCTCACAGGGCAAACCCAAGTCCTCCAGGGCAGCCTCAGAAGCAAACCCCAGTGGACGACCCACATGTAGAGATGGAAATCAAACCACAATTGAAACCTAACGGCAGTGTGGCTAAGGAATAAGACCCAAAACCTTCCCACCAGTTGTACAAGCTTCAGATTAAATCCACATGATCAACTAGGCAGACTCTGTATCTATGGAATATATAAAAGGTCATTGAGAGCTCCCACAAATGCATGATACAGGGTGCTTGGGGCTGGTGCACTGGGATGACCAAGAGGGATGGGATGGGGAGGGAGGAGGGAGGGGGGTTCTGGAAGGGGAACACATGTACACCCATGGCAGATTCATGTCAATGTATGGCAAAACCGATACAATATTGTAAAGTAAAAAAAAAAGATAAATAAATTAAAAAAAAGAGAAAATGCACTAGTTCTGATAGCTAGAGACACTGGAGGCAAGAACACACAGGAGCAGGACCAGATTAGAATCTGAGCTGCCCCCACAGCAGGAACAGAGATTAGCAGTGTTGGAGGGCATGCTAGGGAGGTGAGGTCGACTGTGACCCCAGCGAGGGAAAGGACTCTGACAGCAGTGACTCAAGAAAAACATTCATTATTCTCATGTTTTGACTTGTTCTGTAGATTCCTTTGGATTTTTTTCTCTTTTTTTCCTTCCCCCCCGCCCCCCACCTCTGTTTTAGTTGTCAATTTTTTTTTTTTTTTGCACTATGAAATCTAATTAAGCTTTTGAGCTTTTTTTTTTTCTCACTCACATTATTTATTGTTGTTATAAACCTCTGCCTCTACTTTGGGCTTTTGCAGTTCTGTGGAGTTCCCCCCCCTTTTTTTCTTTTCTCTTTATAATTTTAATTTTTAATTTTTTTAAACCTATTATATTTTTTCCACATTTATTCCTTTGTTTGCCTTTCCTAGTTCTTTTCCCCTTGCAGTTAATCTTTAATGTATATAAATCTTCTTCATCTACTTCTATTTAACTTTGCATATCTATTCCTTCTTTTCTTTCCTCTCTACATATTTATTAGTTTTGTTTTCATTGCTTCATTCCCCACTTGGCACCTTGCTTTAGTTTTGTTTTCCAGTTTGTGCTTTAGTTAATTTTGTTCTTAACTGGTAAATAGAATTTTTTATTTCCTTTGTTTTCTGGGTCAATCTACTGTACTTTATTTTTGTCGGACTGTGTTGACTTTGCTCTTCAGTGTGTATATATACGTGTGTGTGTGTATTCCATTATTTTAATTATTATTTGCCTGATTTTGTAACTGCCATTTGTTTGGGGTTCATCTTTGGCTCCTCGTTTTTGGATATTGTTTTAATCTCACTTAATGCCACAACAAACCACTTGTGGAATCTTTGTTCCCAACCAGAGATCAAGCCCTGAGCCCTTGGAGTGGGAGCACTGACTCCAAGACCCCAGACTACCAGAGAGAGAGAGTCAGAAAGAGAACAATAAATATCATATTCTAATACATATATACGGAATCTAGAAAAATGGTACTGAAGAATTTATTTACAGGGCAGCAATGGAGAAACAGACATAGAGAATAGACTTATGGACGTGGGAAGAGGGGAGGAGAGGGTGAGATGTATGGAAAGAGTAACATGGAAACCTACATTCCATATGTAAAATAGATAGCCAACAGGAATTTGCTGTATGGCTCAGGTAACTCAAACAGGGGCTCTGTATCAACCTAGAGGGGTGGGATGGGGAGGGAGATGGGAGGGAGGTTCAAAAGGGAGGGGATATATGAATACCTATGGCTGATTCAAGTAGAGGGAGATATCTGGTATGGTTCTAAATATTTGGAAATTAAGTAACCTATTTTTAAATAACAGAGTATATGGGGAGTCGGTAGAAATAAAAAGTTGAAAAAATTTGAGAAAATCATTCACATTCATATTTATTATTGAAATTAGAAAGCAGAGGCCTAGAATGGTTTGGGTTAA
This sequence comes from Giraffa tippelskirchi, assembly GCF_054371585.1. Taxonomy (NCBI): domain Eukaryota; kingdom Metazoa; phylum Chordata; class Mammalia; order Artiodactyla; family Giraffidae; genus Giraffa; species Giraffa tippelskirchi. The sequence continues at coordinate 73,585,928 of NC_137275.1, read as the reverse complement.
CTTATTCAAGATTTGACAATGAGGCTCTTTCCCCAGGCACAGCACTTCTTACACTCTGACTTGACTGATGTTTGAGTGCATGTCTTGTTTCTCCTACTAGACGGTGAGCTCTTTGAAGGCATGGCTGATTCCTATATCCCTGCATTGCTCAAAACATCAAGTATGCATTCAATGAATGATAAATAAACCAGAAAGGGATGCTGGCAGGGTGAAGACCTAAAGGCTACACTCCAAGGCCCAGGGCAATGTTTATTCTGCCTTACTACATAGACAGAGAGCAAAGGTTATGCTGCCATGATTCACATCCAATTCATGTGATATTCAAGCGACTTTATTTCTCAGGTTCTTCATCTGCGAAATGGGAAAGCAACCCCTGCCTACAGGGCTAAGGTAAGAAATAAATCGTGGACTGGAGAGCTGTCATTCCTTTTAGCTGCACAGCATCTGATCCTTCTCGGAATGTTTGAGAGATTCTCCATCTGATACATCAGAGCCATCCTCCCACCACAAAACCAGAAAATGTCAGACTTACCTTCCCAAACCCACTTCCAAAGGGGACTGAGGGCATGTGACCAATCAGACACACTCACTCTGGATTTCAAATCGGAAGCCATCAATATGTACAAGCTGGAGTCACTGAAACAAAAAGGATCTGGCAACTGCATTTCCCAGGGGCAGCAGCACCAGCCATTCTATAGCAGCTCTGACTGACAGACATTTCCGGGATGATGGAAATATTCTAAAATACAGTGCAGCTTATGTGTAGAAGTCCTTCAGCACTGTGCTATCCATTCTGGGAGCCATTAGCCACATATGGCAATTAAGCACTTGGGATATGGTTAGCTCACCTGAGGAACTGAATTTAAAATATTATTTAGTTGTTTTTAATTTAAATGTAAATAACCACAAGGGGCTACCAAATTGGACAGTGCAGTTCTGTAGGCAATGTCCAGGGCCCGTTGTTGCTGGTTGTCAGCTGTGTACATGGCAGGTCTGGTCTCAGAGGTGGTGGCAGGCATGTCCTCATCACTGAATGAATAGCTGCCAAGCCCGGTTCCCTGGTTTTCCAGAAAGCTTCTCATTGCCCTTTACTACATCACTTTCTTGCCTAAAGTGCCCAGGGTGGGTTTGTGATGCCTGACACCCATAATCATAAGTGACACAAATGAGGTATAGAATGCAGCAGTGTCTAGCACAGCTCAGTAGGGACTCAAAAGAGTCCCTACTGCTCTAAGAATGTGTGGGCAAATGCTAATTATAGGACATGTACTCTGCTCTGTCCGTGAAGATTAAGTAATATTATCCTCTAATCCCACGATAGGGAAGGCAGATAGGCCTTCTGGGTCAACTCCAGCCCTTCTCCTGTAGCATCTTTTTCAGGTTAAGGTAGTATTCAGGATACATAACACACTTATACTCAAGGGCCCAAAGAAACAGTGCCCTCTTAACTCTACAGGAGAAACAGGTATCTATTTTTAGTCCATGAACACCTGATTTGGGGCCTCTTCAAGGTTTTACCTTCCTCTAGTCTGCATGGCCTAATTTATATAATTTATGTCCTCAGATTGTAGAAATGATAATAATTTTTTTTTAAAAAGGAGGAAATGTAATTTATTTCTACATGATTAATTTCCCAAATGGATCCATGCCCCTGATTAGAGCTGAAATGGAATTTCTACACTCAGAGTCAGGCTTGGCTGACAGGTTACCAGGGCAACCTGTAGCTCCAAGAGAGTAACCATCCCTCCCACTGACTGTGGCTCAGGATAGAAAGAGGGTTCAGCTACATGAGGGCTGGATTTGTGTAACCAGTTACTGCTCATCGGGAGGAAAGTGCTTTCAATACAGCTGCTTCGCATCCTGTGCAGGGATGGGAAATCATGGGCTCTGGAGTCAGGCTGTTGGGTTTTAACGTGGCTACACCATTCACTGTCTGTGTGAGCAGATATATAACATCTTTGAGCCTCAGTTTTCTCATCTCTGAAATGGGGGTATGAACCCTCATTTTGCAACCCTGTTAGAAGGATTAAATGTGTTCATAAGAATAAGTGCTTTATAAAGTATAGTGGGCACTAAATAATATTATCACACATGACGTCATCTAATGCGCATGGTAACTAACCACAACCACTGTTCATCAAACTTTGAGTACATGTTTATGCACTGAGCTAAGAGTTTATATACAAAACCATATTTAATGGACATAACAAGCCCCCAAAGTAATTACCTTTATTTTTGGAAAGGTTAAGTGACTAGTTCATGGTCATAAAGCCAATCAAAGAGTCAGGACTTGGACCCAATACTAGTCTTTCATGAGTTCATTTATTTATCCAACACATATTTATTGAGTATCTACTACTTTTCACCACCACACACTGCATTCCTCAGTGATATATGATTCTCTTTCAGTGAAAACTCAGAGCTGTTAATGCAAGTTCTTAGATTACAAAGAAGCCTTCTTATAATAATTAAAGCACCACCTATGCTCACAATAATGCTGATTCACTTCACTCTTTTCCTAAAACATTCAAATACATATGTTATTTGCTTTCCTCAGCAAACACAAGGGATGAGGCTTTGCGTTCCTTCTCAGCAGAAAGCACCTCCTTTTGTGGGAACTTGGAGCAGTATTCAGAGGCTGAGAAACTTCTCTCCCACTGCCAACCCACTGATTAATCAATTACCTGCATTCACCTAGTGCCTATTACACCCCAGGCACTACGATCTGCTTTGTTTTTTCACATGGATAACTTCATGTAATCCTCACAGCTACTCTGTTAGGTGCTATTATCAACATCTGTTTTATAAATGAGGAACCTGTGGCCCACAGAGATTTTCTGTGAGGGACCCAATTGTCCACAGCTGGAGGGTGGCAGAGCTGGGATTTGAATCCAGGCAGTCTGCCAGGTCCATGTGTTCACTTCATGTTATTTCTCTCTGCTTTTGTAGAATAGAGGATTTGAATTTCCCTAAGTTAAACACTCATATGACACAATTCCACCCCATGCTAATGACTCTAAGCCCTACTGTCTCATGGTCTTGGGGTGCTCTGTCTCCTCCAAAAGACACTGAAATTCGTTTGGTCAGAGAACTAGCTGAGATCTGTACACAATAGGAGATCAATAAATGTTTGAGGAAGGAAAGAAGAAACAAACAGAAAAGGAAGGAGGCAGAGGCAAGGAACAACAAAAGCAACGGTATCTCTGGAATGGAGTCTCACCTTCTGCAGCCTTTTCCTTTCAGCCTCCACCGACGAGCGAACTGACTTGATTTCCACCGTGTGCTTCTTTACCACGTCTTCTAGGCGCTTCATCAGCTGGTCTTTGAGATGTTTCTTCTCCTCTTCTGTCTGATGTTTGATTTTGCGAACATCTTCTTCATATTTTTGCTTCATATATTCTGTCTCAATACATGCTTCTTTCCTGGTCTATGAAAAGAAAAAGGGCTTGTAAAACTGCCAGGGTGTAGAGAACAGGAAATCACCATTTGTCTTTTGTGCAACTTCTACAATGTTGATTACTGATTTTAAAGCACGTATAACAAGGTAGAGTAAAATTTGTAAGAGGACATGTTTGAAATTTGTAAGAAACTTCACTTTATCCACCATCGGAAAAGGACTTTTTGGAGTGCTGCATCTATTGTCATAGGATCAGGTATTCCAGCCCACACTACAGTGCTTTCTAAGAAAAAAAAACAAAACAGCTTTGTTTTGACTGGGAACATATAGCAGGAATCTTAAGCAAGTTTCCAGTTTCCCAGGAGCTGGTGGTAAGGTGTTGGGAGAATTCTGCTACATTCTCAGTCTCCTAGTTTCAAATGACATGCAGTTGGCAGGACATTGGCTGGAACTTCACACCTATACATTCACCCCTGAAATTATGGGACCTGTTGCTTCCAAGTACACCTATCATGGTTCAGGGCTGGCCTCCCTCTGAAGCTTGCTCCAGCAGAGCCCCCTGTGACTGCTCCATTCCCAGGGCTTTGTCAGACACTACCTGTGTATCTGTGCCTCCTTTTGTGCAGGGACACTCCTTGGCAAAGTTCTGGTCCTGCTGAGGATGGAGACTGCAGGCTTCCAAATCATTCTCTTTCCCTAGCACTTCATTCTCTGAAACTCTCTCTGTCTTCATGTCATCTGTAAGCACAGGTTACAACATCATTGGGAATGCCCTCAGCCTGGGCCTTGTGCCCGAGGCCTCTGCAGGTTACCATTCTGCTATTCAACTCCCATATGCTCCATGGCCTTCTGGCATCAAGTATGGTCAGACGGTGATTGTCGTCTTTGCCCAAGTAGCATCTTGAGTTCATATAGTTGCCCTGCTCTCCTTTCTTAAACTAGTCATCTTTTACATAGGTTAAAAAATTGAGGATGTTCCTGAACAAAGAAAGCACTTTGGAGTCAGATAACCTATGTATCTTACTCTATCACCAGCCAGCTGGCTGGCCTTAAGCTAGCCACATAACTTTTCTCCGGTTAATTTCTGTGACATGGAATACTGACAATACTAACTCACAAAACTATTGGGAACACCCAATAACATCACTGTGTGAAAGATGTTAGAGTATAAAGTGTTGTCTAAGTCTAGGGATCACTCACCTAGAGCCAGACATCCTGGAATGTGAAGTCAAATGGGCCTTAGGAAGCATCACTACAAACAAAGCTAGTGGAGGTGATGGAATTCCAGTTGAGCTATTTCAAATCCTCAAAGGTGATGCTGTGAAAGTGCTGCACCTAATATGTCAGCAAATTTGGAGAACTCAGCAGTGGCCACAGGACTGGAAAAGGTCAGTTTCCATTCCAATCCCAAAGAAAGGCAATGCCAAAGAATGTTCAAACAACCACACAATTGCACGCATCTCACACGCTAGTAAAAGTAACACTCAAAATTCTCCAAGCCAGGCTTCAGCAATACACGAACCACGAACTTCCAGGTGTTCAAGCTGGTTTTAGAAAAGGCAGAGGAACCAGAGATCAAATTGCCAACATCCGCTGGATCATCAAAAAACCAAGAGAGTTCCAGAAAAACATCTATTTCTGCTTTCTTGACTATGCCAAAGCCTTTGACTGTGTGGATCACAATAAACTGTGGAAAATTCTGAAAGAGGTGGGAATGCCAGATCACCTGACCTGCCTCTTGAGAAACCTGTATGCAGGTCAGGAAGCAACAGTTAGAACTGGACATGGAACAACAGACTGGTTCCAATTAGGAAAAGGAGGACGTCAAGGCTGTATATTGTCACCCTGCTTATTTAACTTATATGCAAAGTGCATCATGAGAAATGCTGGGCTGGAGGAAGCACAAGCTGGAATCAAGATTGCTGGGAGAAATATCAATAGGCTCAGATATGCAGATGACACCACCCTTATGGCAGAAAGTGAAGAAGAACTAAAGAGCCTCTTGATGAAAGTGAAAGAGGAGAGTGAAAAAGTTGGCTTAAAGCTCAACATTCAGAAAACTAAGATCATGGCATCTGGTCCCATCACTTCATGGCAAATAGATGGGGAAACAGTGGAAACAGTGGCTGACTTTATTTTGGGGGGCTACAAAATCACTGCAGATGGTGACTGCAGCCATGAAATTAAAAGACGCTTACTCCTTGGAACACCCTATTCCACCCTATTCCAACACCCTATTCCAAACACCCTATTCCAACAACACAAGAGAAGACTCTACACGTGGACATCACCAGATGGTCAACACCGAAATCAGATTGATTATATTCTTTGCAGCCAAAGATGGAGAAGCTCTATACAGTCAGCAAAAACAAGACCAGGAGCAGACTGAGGCTCAGATCATGAACTGCTTATTGCCAAATTCAGACTTAAATTGAAGAAAGTAGGGAAAACCACTAGACCATTCAGGTATGACCTAGATCAAATCCCTTATGAATATACAGTGGAAGTGACAAATAGATTTAAGGGACTAGACCTGATAGACAGAATGCCTGATGAACTATGGACAGAGGTTCGTGACATTGTACAGGAGACAGGGATCAAGAAAATCCCCATGGAAAAGAAATGCAAAAAAGCAAAATGGCTGTCTGAGGAGGCCTTACAGATAGCTGGGAAGAGAAGAGAAGTGAAAAGCAAAGGAGAAAAGGAAAGATATTCTCATCTGAATGCAGAGTTCCAAAGAATAGCAAGGAGAGATAAGAAAGCCTTCCTCAGCGATCAGTGCAAACAAATAGAGGAAAACAACAGATTGGGAAAGACTAGAGACCTCTTCAAGAAAATTAGAGATACCAAGGGAACATTTCATGCAAAGATAGGCTCGATAAAGGACAGAAATGGTATGGACCTAACAGAAGCAGAAGATATTAAGAAGAGGTGGCAAGAATACACAGAAGAACTGTACAAAAAAGATCTTCACAACACAGATAATCACGATGGTGTGATCACTCACCTAGAGCCAGACATCCTGGAATGTGAAGTCAAGTGGGCCTTAGAAAGCATCACTACGAACAAAGCTAGTGGAGGTGATGGAATTCCAGTTGAGCTATTTCAAATCCTCAAAGGTGATGCTGTGAAAGTGCTGCACTCGATATGCCAGCAAATTTGGAAAACTCAGCAGTGGCCACAGGACTGGAAGAGGTCAGTCTTCGTTCCAATCCCAAAGAAAGGCAATGCCAAAGAATGCTCAAACTACTGCACAATTGCACTCATCTCACATGCTAGTAAAGTAATGCTCAAAATTCTCCAAGCCAGGCTTCAGCAATACGTGAACCGTGAACTTCCAGATGTTCAAGCTGGTTTTAGAAAAGGCAGAGGAACCAGAGATCAAATTGCCAATATCCGCTGGATCATCGAAAAAGCAAGAGAGTTCCAGAAAAACATCTATTTCTGCTTTATTGACTATGCCAAAGCCTTTGACTGTGTGGATCACAATAAACTGTGGAAAATTCTGAAAGAGATGGGAATACCAGACCATCTGACCTGTCTCTTGAGAAACCTGTATGCAGGTCAGGAAGCAACAGTTAGAACTGGACATGGAACAACAGACTGGTTCCAAATAGGAAAAGGAGTACGTCAAGGCTGTATATTGTCACCCTGCTTATTTAACTTATATGCAGAGTACATCATGAGAAACGCTGGGCTGGAAGAAGCACAAGCTGGAATCAAGATTGCCGGGAGAAATATCAATAACCTCAGATATGCGGATGACACCACCCTTATGGCAGAAAGTGAAGAAGAACTAAAGAGCCTCTTGATGAAGGTGAAGGAGGAGAGTGAAAAAGTTGGCTTAAAGCTCAACGTTCAGAAAACTAAGATCATGGCATCTGGTCCCATCACTCCATGGGAAATAGATGGGGAAACAGTGGAAACAGTGTCAGACTTTACTTTTTTGGGCTCCAGAATCACTGCTGATGGTGACTGCAGCCATGAAATTAAAAGACGCTTACTACTTGGAAGGAAGGTTATGGCCAACCTAGATAGCATGTTTAAAAGCAGAGACATTACTTTGCCAACAAAAGTCCGTCTAGTCAAGACTATGGTTTTTCCAGTGGTCATGTATGGATGTGAGAGCTGGACGGTGAAGAAAGCTGAGTGCCGCCAAATTGATGCTTTTGAACTGTGGTGTTGGAGAAGACTCTTGAGAGTTTCTTGGACTGCAAGGAGATCCAATCAATCCATCCTAAAAGAGATCAATCCTGGGTGTTCATTGGAAGGTCTGATGTTGAAGCTGAAGCTCCAATACTTTGGCCACCTCATGCGAAGGGTTGACTCATTGGAAAAGACCCTAATGCTGGGTAGTATTGGGGGCGGGAGGAGAAGGGGACGACAGAGGATGAGATGGTTGGATGGCATCACCGACTCGATGAACATGGGTTTGGGTAGACTCCGGGAGTTGGTGATGGACAGAGAGGCCTGGCGTGCTGCAATTCATGGGGTCGCAGAGAGTCGGACACGACTGAGCGACTGAACTGAACTGAACTCCTTGGAAGTAAAGTTATGACCAACCTAGATAGCATATTAAAAAGCAGAGACGTTACTTTGTCAACAAAGGTCCGTCTCGTCAAGACTATGGTTTTTCCAGTAGTCATGTTTGGATGTGAGATTTGGAGTATAAGGAAAGCTGAGTGCTGAAGAATTGATGCTTTTGAACTGTGGTGTTGGAGAAGACTCTTGAGAGTCCCTTGGACTGCAAGGAGATCCAACCAGTCCATCCTAAAAGAGATCAGTCCTGACTGTTCATTGGAAGGACTGATGTTGAGGCTGAAACTCCAATACTTTGGCCACCTCATGCGAAGAGCTGACTCATTTGAAAAGACCCTGATGCTGGGAAAGATTGAGGGAGGGAGGAGAAGGGGACAACAGAGGATGAGATGGTTGGATGGCATCACTGACTCAATGGACATGAGTTTGGGTAAACTCCAGGAGTTGGTGATGGACAGGGAGGCCTGGCGTGCTGCGATTCATGGGATCGCAAAGAGTCAGACACAAGTGAGTGACTGAACTGAACTGAACTGAAGTCTAGGGAAAAGCCAGAGCTGAGAAGTTCAGGCACTATGGTGGACTGGATGGAGAACTATCTGGGAGCCAGAGATCCTTCTGCATCATGCCTTTTAGATATCTGACCTGTGGCAGCTCTGGGTGTTGGCTTGCTTGTGTCCTGCATGATGGGACCCACCACCAGGCAGGTCAGATCAAGGAGCCCTGCCCTCCATTCTGCTCCTTAACAGTCTCAAGGCTGCAAGCAGTGCCAAGTCAAACTGGTGGCCAACCTTTGCTCTGTAAGGAAATCAACTGGGTTATCTCACCAGTTTTCTGTGTCACATGATACTCCTGCAACATCAGCTTATCTTTGGCAATGGCCAGCTTCTCCCCAAGTTTTTTTGCCGTGCTTTTCAACTCTGAATTCTCCTGTCGAGCCTCCTTGAGCTGCACATCCAGGTCCTAAACAGAGAGACAGGGTGTCATTTCTCTAGTTCTGTGCAGACACATCCTGTGTACATCAGCTCTGAAAAGCAGGTAAATGCACAGCATGTGCCATTAATCTCTGGAATTCAGTGGCTCAGTGTTCATTAAATCCTAATTCATCCTCTGATTGGCTATGTGACCTTCAGCAATTTATTTAATCTTTCTGTGCTGTGCTAAGTCGCTTCGGTCATGTCTGACTCTTTGTGACCCTATAGATTGCAGCCCACCAGACTCTTCTGTCTCTGGGATTCTCCAGGCAAGAATACTGGAGTGGGTTGCCATGCTCTCCTCCAGGGGATCTTCTGTACCCAGGGATTGAACTCGTGTCTCTTATATCTGCTACATTAGCAGGTGGGTTCTTTACCACTAGCGCCACCTGGGAAACCTCAACCTTTCTGTAGTGAGGATTAAATGAGATAAAGTGTGACAGAAAACAATGCTCAGGAAGTATGAAAGATACTAGCTGCTGTTACTTTTAGAGATGGGGCTCTGTGAGACTGTGGGCCTCACATAACTAACTTGTCACTGGTCTAGTTTTCCACAAATATAAAGCCTCAAGGACGTTAGGACAGGCAAGTTGTCATGCAGTGAACAGGGGCTTTAGAATTAGGCTGAACTGAATTCAAACACTTTTCAGCTGTGTGCCCAGCTACGCTTCTCCTTAAGCTTCTCAATTTCAGTTTTATCTTCTCATCTGTAAATTGTAAGTCTCTCAGCTCTCAAAGGACAGGGATCAAGTCCAGCTTACCATGTGTCTCCTGAACACAGCCCTGGCCTGGCACATAGTAGGTGTTCAATAAATATTTCCTTAATGAATGTGGTTGAACTCAGTGGAGGTAATAATGCTCACTTTAGCAGAAGTCACAGTGCCTGATGTGTGGTAGGTGTTCATACTACCAGCCATGGTTACTCTCACACTTGGGAGGTAGGAAAAGCCCCTGCTTTACCTGAATGCGGTCCTTCAGCTTTTGGGCATACTTCTTCAGGTCACTAATCTTGCGGCCTCTGTGCTCCAGATCCCCTTCCAGCTTGCGGACCTGGGCCTGGAGGGCTGCCTCCTGGGCCTGGAAGTTCTTCCGGAGGTCGGTCTCCTTCTCCTGCCACTGCCACAGGGCCTCGCTCACAGACTGCTGCATCGCCTGCCGGACCGCCTCGTTCTCCCGCTCGTACGTGGCCTGCAGCTCCTCAGCCTTCCGCGCGTAGTCCTTGCTCAGCTGCTGGTTCTCCGCTCGCAGCCGCTCCACTTCCAGCAGGACCTCCCGCATCTCGGGGCCGCAGCCCGGCTCGGCCTTGGGCTCAGGACCCTCCTGGGCGAGCCGGCCCCACCGGGGCGCCTCGTGGCCACTCAGGTGCCGGAGCCTCTTCTCATAGTCGGCCTTGAGCTCCAGCATCTCCTTGGAGAGGGTGAGCACCCGCTCGGCGTGCTCGGCCTCCACCCTCAGCTCCCTCTCCTGGGTCTCCAGCCTGCACGAGGCTGACTGGGCCAGTGCCTCCTGTGTCAGCCGCTTCTGCAGCTCCAGGGCGCTCTCCAGGGCCTGGATGCGCTGCCGCAGGACCTCCTCCTCTCCCGCGCGGCCCTGCGCCTGCAGGAGCCTGGCCTCGGTCTCGGCCACCGCCTGCTGCAGCTCCTCCTGGTGGGCCTCGCGCAGCGCCTCCATGCCCGCCTCGGTCTCATCCTGGCGGGTGTTCAGGGCGTAGATCACCTGCGTGAAAAGTCACAGAGCTGAGTTAGCCGGGGGTGTGTGGGTGTGGGGGTGTGTGGGTGTGGGGGTGTATGGGTGTGGGGGTGTGTGAAGGGCCACAGTGACCAGAGAGGGCCTTGACCCTGGCAGTGACTCAGGCTGATCCCCACGAGCTGCACCTGAGAACAGGATTTGACTGGAAGTGATTTATTAGAAATTGTCCCCAGGAGAAGCCAATAAGTTCCACAGGGGCCTCTGGGGAGTGCCATGGGAATCAAGCAAAGGGTCTGAAACACTTTGGGACACAGAAAGCACCCCTGAAAACCAAACCAAAACAAAATACAACAAAACACTGGAAAACAGAATTCAGCAATATATAAAAAGGTTTATATACCATGACCAAGTGGGATTTATCCCAGAAGTGCAAAATTGATTTAACATCTGAAAATCAGTTAATGTGAGATATCACATGAATAGCATAAAGGTAAAACCCACAAGATTGTCTCAACAGACAGAAGAAAACCATTTGACAAAATCCAATACCTCCTCTTGACAAAAACACTGACCAAACAAGAAAGAGAAGGGAACTCCCTCAACCCAGTAAAGAGCATCTATGAAAAACCCACAGCTAACATCGTACTCCCTGGTGAAAAACTGTTCTCTGTAACTTCAGGAACAAGACAGAGACAGGGCTAGGTGCTGAATACACATTTAGGATCTCAGAAAATCCTCATGGCCACCCTGCAAAGTTGGTATCTTTGTCCCCATTCTAAGAATGAGCCATTGAGGTTCAGAGAAATTAAGCAATTTTTGCAAGGTCACGAGGGATAAGAAGATTTGACTAACTCGTGCTCACAGCACAGTACTGCACTGCATCTCACTATTCTACTTGAGCTTTCATTCATATACGCATTTACCCAATATCTCAGATGTGCCATGTTCTGTGCTGAGTACTAGAAATACATGCTGATCAATAAGGGAACTGAAGTTGTGATCTCAAAAATATAATTCAGTAGGAGAGTCAGATAAGATTATGGTTGGTTTTAGTGCACTAAGTGCTATGAAAGTGATCAGCACCAGTTACTAGGGAAGCACAGAGGAATGGTGTAGTAGACGACTTCCCAGAAAAGGGGAACCTTGCCTCCTCATCCTTGGGGGTGACCAGTTCCCGTTAACATGTCAACCTCTGTATAGGCATGAACAATTGACTTCTTCATGTTGCCTCAGAGCATTTGGTATGAAGTTGAGCACAGGGTAGGTTCATAATAAGTATCTATTATGGTACTGTTGCTGGTCATCAAAGATTCATGCTTTCTTTCCACGGAGTTGATACAGAGAAACAGCCACCAAGCCAAGATCCATTGCCTAGTCCCCGTGCATCTATATGGGACCACATGACTAGTGATTACAAGTGGAATGTGGCCTGAGGTGGATGTATGGCATCTCAGGTCCAATGTTGGGGTTAAGGTTAAGAGGAGGGTTAAGCAGGGGGCATGTCCTTTCCACAGTCTCTTTTTCCATCTGCAGACTTATTGTGGAGTGCAAGATGGAAACTGCCTGGGTCCTCAGTGCCTGAGTAGAAGGCCACCCGCTCACTAGGAGTGCTGGTCTTGATTTCTGCACTAACAAGAAATAAACTATTGTGTTGAGCCTCTAAAGTCTTGACGTTTATTTGTTACAACAGCTATGATCACTGTGGGAGAACTCACAGGACTCAACATATAGTCATACTTATGGCTATGATTAATTATAGAGAAAGGATACAAAGCAAAATCAGCAAGTAGAAAACAAACTTGGCAGTGGTGGGGGTGGTAGGGAGTCTGGAGAAAAATGAGATGAAAGCTTGTAAGAATCCGTCCCAAATGGAGTCACACAGGATTTACTTAATTTCCCTGGCAAGGGGTTGTGACAACACATGTGAAATACCACCTACTAAGAAGCTCACTGAAGACTTAGCAAGGTTTTTATTCAGGGCTAGTCAGGTAGACAGGCTTCTCTGGTGGCTCAGCTGGTAAAGAATCCACCTGCAATGCAGGAGACCCCAGTTTGATTCCTGGGTGGGGAAGATCCACTGGATAAGGGATAGACTACCCACTCCAGTATTCTTAGGCTTCCCTGGTGGCTCAGACGGTAAGAATCTGCCCACAATGCTGGAGACATAGGTTCGATCCCTGGGTTGGGGAGATGCCCTGGAGGAGGGCATGGCAACCCACTCCAGTATTCTTGCCTGAAGAATCCCCATGGACAGAGGAGACTGGCGGGCTACAACAATCCATGAGATCGCAGAGCTGGACACATCTGAGCGACCAAGCACAGCACAGTCATGTAGACAACTTCTGGGCATTACCAAAATTCCAGACTCCCAGAAGGAAAATAAGTGGTCACGTAAGTCATATTGTTTGCAGACAGTTAAGGCCTGCTGAGATATTCTTATCAGCATCGGTAGTGGAAACCCTCTGGAAATCCAAGTTCCCAGATGGCAGCCAAGAGCAACTTTGCAAACAGGCCAGCTAAGAAGAAGCAGTGTCAGATGCACTATGTTAACTTTTCTGCATACCTGACACTCCAACTGATTAAAAAAAAAAAAAAGACTGATTTTTCTCTTCAATGGAGTCAGGCTGTGCTAAGTCAAATCTTAACATAAATGGGGTTTTCTCATGTTAAGAACAAAGCATCCTTGAAAAGGTTATTCCATGAAATTTGGCATTGTGACTACACTGAGGAATAGGATTCCAAAGAGAGACTTGCAGAAGCAGACGCCCTGAATGAGAACACACATGAAACAGACAAGCACAACAAGTAAAAGACTAGGCTTTGGCGTCTACGCTGCCTGAATGTAGATCCTATTTGCCATTGTGTGGATGCCATACAACGTATGGATCCAGAAGCTGTCTGCTTTCTGTGTGAGCTTGGGTATGCTATATACTCTCGCTGGCTTCCGTTTCCTCATTTGTACAATGGGGAGAATGAAGTACCTGCTTTATGAGTTTAAGTCAGTCAGTCGCTCAGCCGCTCAGTCATGTCAGACTTTTTGTGACACCACGGACTGTAACCCGCCAAGCTCCTCTGTTCATGGAATTTCCCAGGCAAGAATACTGGAGTGGGTTGCTAATTCCTGCTTTAGGGGATCTTCCCAACCCATGGATCAAACCCGTGTCTCCTGCATCTCCTGCATTGACAAGCAGGTTCATTACCACTGTACCACCTGGGAAACCCCTTAATAAGGTTACTGAAGGATTAAATGAGGCAGTGCTATACTGCATATTGCATAGTGCCTGGCTCACAAAAAGAACCTATGGGACCTGACTGTTCCTATCATGGTTGCCTGCAGGACACTGTTAGCCTGATGGAGATTTCTGTGGCAATGGCACTTCTCTTAAGGAAGGCAGTATAGTAGAACTGGTGGAGTAGGGGTCCTCTGGAGTGAAAGAGACCTAGATTTAACTACCTAGGAGCAGAGATTACTGGTGGATCCTGTATCTGTTTTCCTCCTTTGTCCTTAGAAATAGAACCCTTACCTTTCCTATGGGCACATTGCCACATTTCTCAGCCTCCCTTCTAACTCAGAGCAGCTAAGTGACCAAGATTTGCCCAGTTGAATATAAGCAGAGGTATCATTATTTCTTCTGGGGTGAACCTCCTATTATCAAGTGGTCATTTTGGATGCTGAAGGGGACACCACAGGCTAAGGTTGGCAAGACAATAAGAGGAGCCAGGGTCTCTAACACAGTGGAAAGCCATGCCAGCCCTGCAGTGATTCCACACGGATTGCACTGGGTTTTCTGTCATTCACAAACTAATTCTGTTTGGTAGACATACTTCTCAACTCTTTTTAAAATTGCTTATGTTATTTCACTTCTTGAAGCCTCAGTTTCTTACCTGTAAGAGGGAGATAACCCGGACCTAGTTTGTTTTTTTTTGAGGATCAAGTAGTATTACATCTAAATATGTGTTGGCACAAAATAGGTACTTATTAAATGTTTTTTCTTCTTCTTTTTTCTCACACTATGTCCTCAGAAAGAAACATCCCTTGTTTTTGGAAACATAATCTGGTCCACCCTCCCACCCCACCCCACCCCACCCTCAGCATTTGAAATTGTTGAGTGGATTTTGAATATACCCACCCTTCTGCTCCTGGTGCCTCACAGGCCACTTGGCAACACTTCCTCTGCCACCTGCTCGCTTTCTTTCACTCACCACCTTCTTACTCAACTGAAACTTCAAGTGGCTGGCCCAAATCTCATTTGGGAATCCTTATCAGGAGGAAGTCAACTTCAGAATCCATCAAGGGACATGAATAATTCAGCAGTCAAGAGCAAGTTGCAATGTCTTCCCAAGGGTTTTAGAAATTCACCGCTAATGGTTTGATTTCAGAGACAATGTCTGCAGTGGACCTATTAAGGTCTTAAAGGTTGAAAATTCTATGGCCAGAGAAGCCTGGTGGGTTACAGTTCATGGGGTCACAAAGAGTCAGACATAACTGAGCGACTGAGCATGCACGCATGCACGCACTGTAGGTTTAACAAAGCTATAATTAATGGATTCTGAGCATCAGATCCTAAGGAAAGTTTCCATTGAGTCTGGCAGCAGGAGTCAGAAGTGAAATGGAAAAGGAAAACAGGAAATAATACTTATCAAGTGCCCCCAGAATATAACCTTCTCTGGGTCAGGTAATACAAAGTGGACATTCTCATACTTCTTATTTTACAGATGAGGAAACTGACATTGGGTGGGGTTAACATCTAGGGGTTATAAAGCATGGTGCTTAAAAGGAGGCTTTGGATCCTGCTGGACCTGTAGCTCTACCTCTCTCTAACTCTGTGACCTTGAGGGCATTATTGAACTTCTCTGATTCTCTGTCACTTCATCTAGCACAGGGGAGAGAAATGCCTATTTCACAGACTTATTAGGAGATTAAAATGACACACCGAACCTAATACCCTTAGCAGCATTCCTAGCACAAAGTAAACATCAAGAAATTCTGCCATTATTTTTACTATTATTGTGAAGTGTACTCACTCAGTCATGTGCAACTCTTTGCAACCCTATGAACTGTAGCCCTCCAAGTGCCTCTGTCCTTGAAATTCTCCAGGCGAGAATACTGGAGTGGATGGTCATTCCCTTCTCCAGAGGATCTTCCCAACCCAGGGATCAAACCCAGGTCTCCTACATTGCAGGCAGACTCTTTACTGTCTGAGCCACTGGGGAAGCCTATTATGATTGCTGAGACAGTGCTAAAAATAAATAATAAAATAATGCTTAAAAATGCAGATGCTGGGATTGAAACCCAAATCCTTTTGGATTCCAAAATTAAAAGAAACAGAACAATATGCTTGTTTAGAAAGAAGCTGGTGATATTCTTTCATTAAGTATTTTTACAGCATTTACTACATGCTCAGCATGGTGCTTCTCATCTGATTGGCAAATTCTTCCTCATCTCCCATCCTTCAGATAAAAGGGCCTCAGAGCTTAAGCCTCAGGCTTTCTCTTCTCTACAAACATTTTCTTGAGATCTCATTCAGTCTCACGATTTTATGTATGCTTTTTTGGTTAGTGACTGTCAAATTTATATGTCTAGGCTGTATCTGTCACCTGAATGTCAGATTCATGTCCTGTTGCTTATCAATATCCCCATTATCTAATATGTACTTCAAATTTAATTCTGGAGATTTTTCCTTTAAAACCTGCTTTTTGTACATTATTCCTCATCTTGCTCCATGGCAAGCTGCTTCTTTCAGTTGCTTAGGTCAAATTTTGGAGTCTATTAATAAACAGATGAAAAGATGCTGAACATTACTAATTATTTGGAAAGTACAAATCAAAACTGCAATGAAATACCACTTCATGCCCATTAGGATGATCATCATCAAAAGACAAAAAATAAGTGATGAGGATGTGGAGAAATTGCAACTATATTGCTAGTGGGAACGTAAAATGGTGTAACTGCTATGGAAAATGGTGTGGTGGTTGCTCAAAGAATTAAACACAGAATCACCACGTGATCCAGCTATTCCATTTTGGGATTTCAATTTCAAAATAATTGAAAACAGGAGCTTGAATAGATACTTGTACACCCACGTTCACAGCATTTCTTACACTAGCCAAAAGGTGGAAACCCAACTGTCCATTGATAGGTAAATGGATAAACAAAATGTGATATACACCTACAATAATATATTACTCAGCTTTAAAAAGAAAAAAATTCTGACACAGGCAACCACATGGATGAACCTTGAAGATATTAAGCTAAGTGAAATAAGCCAGTCACAAATGGAAAATATGGTATATGATTCCACCTATATGAGGTACCTAGAGTAGTAAAATTCACAGAGATAGAAAGTAGAAAGGTTTCCAGGGGCTGCAAGTAGGGGGTACTAGGGAGCGAGTGTTTAATGAGTACAGAGTTTTCACTTGGGAAGATGAAAAAGTTCTCGAGACAGATGGTGGTGATGGCTGCACAACAATGTGAATGTATTTAGCATCACTGAACTTTAACTTAAAAATGGTAAATTCTATGTTATTTATATTTTACCAGAATAAAAAATGTTTACAGCTATCTGTATCTCAAATCTGTCTCTGACATTCCAAATCCATTCCAACATCTAATCCTGAATCTTGCCATTTCTCACCATCCCATCCTGCCCTTAATCTGAGTCATGAATACCTCTCACTTGAACCATTACGATGACCTCGACCCTTGTTTCTACTTTGCCATCTAAGGTCTGTTAAAAGTCAGTCAAATCATGTCTCCCCACTGCTCCAAACCTTCTGATGATTAACCACACAGGACAAGTCAGAGCCTTACAACAGGCAAAGGAAGGTTACATGTTCTGGCTTCTTGTGACCTTTCTGAGCTCATGTCATCCTCTTCTCTTTCTCACTCCCTTCACTGCAACCGCATGGACATCCTTGCCACGCCTCAATCATGCAATCACACTCACTCACTGCATCTCCGTGGATATTGTTGCTTCTTCTGGGGCGACCATCCTCTCGGTTTCTGCTCATTTGCCACCTCATCAGTGAGACCTGCCTTGATTACTCCCCAAATCAATGCTCTCCCCATACCTCATCCTGCTTTATTTTTCTTCATGTCACCTTTATCTGACATATCATATATTTTACATGTTTTCTTTAATTTGCTTATTGGTCTTCCTCTTGAGAATATGTGTTATGTGCAGTTATGTTCTTTTGTCTGTTGTGTCCACTACTAGATCCCAGAATAGTGCCTGGCATGTGGAAAGGCCTCTGTAACTATTTGTGGAATGAATGAAATATTTCTTTATCCTAGCACAGAGGTATCAGATGCAGAGGCTTCTTGAGTTGGGTTTGAAAATATGAGCAAATATCAGCCAAATGAAGAGAAAGAGGAAGAACATACAAGTGGGGGGAGTGTCAGGACCAAGAAGTAGCACAAAGACATGAAATGGGGGGACTGGGAGGAGGTATGCAATGGGAGTCCTCCTGGCCAGAGCCTGGTGAGGGACATTGGCAGGAAAGGGGGAACACCATGACCCAGTGCTAGAGAGGTGGGCAGAGGTCAGACACTCAAGAGTCCACCATCCATGTGAAGGAGTTTGGACTTTATCCTGTTTACATAGCATGCATCATGTAGTACATAGAATACATAGCATGTAGTCTGCATGTGGTCATGCAGGCTCCCATACCTTGCCCAGGGATGTGGCAGGTCTGGGGCAGGGAGAAGTCACGACCTGAATTTTTAACATCTGGTTGCTCAGGGCCTTGGGCTCTAAAAGCAAATAGGTGCATACTTGGAGGAACTGTGGTTTCTGTGCCATATAGGATGCTTTTCTTACAAGATTCTGCCTCTGAAACTACAGGGAATAAAATTCTCTGTAACGGTTACTTTTACATGTCAGCCTGACTGGGCCACCACGAGGGGCTGAGATATCTGGTTAAATATTATTCTGGGTGTGTCTGTGTTTCTAGATAAGGTTAACATTTGAATCTGTCGACTGAGTAAGGCAGATTGCCCTCCCCAGGGTGGGTGGGCCTTATTCAATACCCAGCGGAGGCTTGGATAGAACAAAGCCTGGGTTAGGGAAAATTCACTCTCTGACAGCTTGAGATGGAATTCGAGTCTTATCTTGTCCTTAGATTAGGATTTACACCATTGGTTTTCCTGGTTCTCAAGGCCTTTAGATTCAGACTGGGATTTGCACTGCCAACACCCAAGGATCTCCAACTTGCAAATGGTATATTTGGGACTTTTCAGTTTCCATAATCATGTGAGACAATTTCTCATAAGAAGTCTCTTTCTCTCTCTATATATATCCTATTGGTTTTGTCCCTCTGGAGAAGCTTGACTAAGACATTCCCTATTTCATATGTTTCGGGACCACTGCCTTGGCTTCAGTTTGGGGTCCAGATGTGATTGGGGGCAGGGAGAACAGGGGAATGAGTTGGGGTAAAGGCTGGAATTAGAGCAGGGGAAAGGGGTGTGGATCAAGAGGTGCCAATGAGGAACAGTGGCAGGGCCATTGACTCACTAAGTGTGGGATGGGAGAGAGGAAAGAGTCCAGAGGATTCTCCAGCTGGCATGACTGGGGGTGTGTCCACGCCATCCCACCTCAGAAACACAGCATCCTGGGATGCCAGAACATGGACAGGGCAAGATCATTGCTCTTGACTCATGTCCCTGCACACAAAGAAGCCCCAACTTCCCTGACACCAAGTCAGAAAGAGGACTAGCTAAATCTTAAGAAGGAAGTCCTGTGTGTGGGTGCTGAAACTCCTGAGAAGAGCAGAGGTCATGTGGTTGATATTCCTTCCTTTATGGAAATGGATTAAAACAGGTCCCAAACAAGGCTGGGCTCCTGCAGGCAAATAGACTTGGAATGCATTTCTAGATGGAAATCTCACCATTACTGATCAGAGAGCTGTGGGCAACTGGCTGCACATGGCATTGAGCTGTGAGGCATAAGCTTTTGAATAATGGAAGCTCAACTGTCTCCCAAGCCAATTTAGACTGAGACTTAGCTGAAAGGTAAGGGCAATCTCTCCAGGATGCTCTTACTGAGAGACCCTCCCTTAATAAGAGCCCCTGCTCTTACTGACAGAGGCCAACACTCACAGATACAAGCCTGTCTGCCTTCCAGGGAGTTTCACCACCTGCATAAGATGAGGGACCTGAATAAGAAAAGAATTAAAAAAAAGAGTGGATACATGTATAACCAATTCACTTTGCTCTATACCTGAAACTAATACAACACTGTGAATCAACTATACTCCAATAAAAATTTTTTTAAAAGAAAAGCTTAAAAAAACAAACAAAAAGATGAGGGACTTGGAAAGGGACCATCTTTTGAAGCTTGAACGATTTGTTTACAGTTTCTTAGAATGCAAAGACTAGGGTTAGTGCCCTTGGTTAGTCAACCTAGTCAATAGTTACACATATGTGTTGCAATACTTCTTTTGTGAACAAAATCAATACAAAAAAGTATTTAAAAATCAATACAAAGCAATCTTAATACCTCTCACAGGAAATATTTTAACAGAGAGGTAATCCAAGTAGCAGCATCAAAATCTATAGCCACAGAAAGAAACAAAATCGTGTGAACTTTATAGCAGACAAAGCAGCTCTTCAAGTTTGTCTGCTTTAGATTACATATTATAAATGTAAAATTATAATAATTTATGAATTATTATAATAATTTATAAACTCTGAAAGCAGGTCTTCTGTGCGCATCTATATGGACACACATATCCATTTGTTCCATACAGATGATAGCACACTGAGTGCTAATGTTATTTTACACAGCACTTTACAGTTCACAAAGCATCTTTACAAGGTAAATCCCACAGAATGAAAGATAAATATACTGAATGTGCATTCTAAAGGGATTCTTATTTTCTCCACTGTTCTCTGTGTGTGTGGGGGGATAATCTCTTTAAACATTTTCCAATCCATTTATTGTACCATCTACATAATCCTCAGACAAACAATATGTTTCAAGTGACATAGTCTTGTCCAAATATCATACCAAAACCCACAGATTCATTTATTACATGTGGGTCAGCTTTGCAAATTGTCCTTGCAGTCATGGCTGAGTTTCTGTGTTCTGGCAGCGAGTGGCTTTGAGTACAGTGATGAGGAGTTTTATTCTCAATTTATGGGTGATGGGTGCATGCTGCACACTTAAACTGCACACCAGAAATGGAAGGGCCACCTTGGGTCAAGTTCATAGACTAGAGCATCTTTTGTCTCTGACTTGTACTATGGAGAGTATTTACAGGAGAACAGAGCCCTTGCCAGCCTCCCATGTCAGGGACCCCCCAATGTCAGGACTAGATTACTCTAAATTAAAATAAAAAGGATGTAAAAGTGAGGATGCAACATGGTTCCAAAATTAAACACACACATCAACAAAGAAAAAGGTCAAGAATGTATTAAAAACATGACCAAGGTTATCTCTGAATGGTAATAGTGAAGGGTATCCATTTTTCTCCTTCTTTTAAAATTTTTTTAGTGAAACAAGTTAAGTGTTTATTAGAAGGAAACAAGAGTACAGTGTATGTGGATAGACACACAGGTAGACTCAGACAGAAAGAGTTGTACCCTTGTGGTAGTTTGAGTGACTTTTTAAAAAACTTTTTATTTTATATTGGGATATAGCTGATTAACAATGTTGTGATAGTTTTAGGTTTGTGTATTCCCCCATTTTCTGTTTGAGTGTGTACTTCAATTATTAACATAATCAGAATTTTTTTTTGGGGGGGGATAGGGCTAAACCATCAAACTGTTCTGCATCAGTTAATCCACATGTGTCTAAACCTGAGACATAAGCCCTGGGAGGAGAAACGTTCCAACAAGGAAGTGGAAGTGCCGAGGCCTCCCTCCTGGGGATCTGAGTTTTGGTGGCGCTGCCTCCTCCTGGCTGGCCTATTTTGGTCTGAGCAGCTCGGCTGTGATAAATGTGTTGTCTTTTCCATTAAGGACCTTGGTTCGTGAGGGGGAAGTTTAAGGCAGTCTTGTTGCTGCTGTGGGTGTAATGAAGTGTGCCCAGTGCTGCCTGAGGCTTCGATCCGGGAGACAGGGAGCCACAGGCCACAGGCCATGCTGGGTGCAGCCACTCTCTGCTTTCAGAAATGAGCTCTTGAACTCAACCTTGACTAAACCTCTCCTGGAAATAAACACGTGACAACAGTAGTAAGAGTATCTGCCTTTTGTCAAGCTGAAGGCATCCCTGCTCTCCATACTGCATAAAAATTTCTGGAATAATTTCCTCCAAATCACCTTTATGCGATTACTCTACTTTAGGGCCCTTTCATCCCTTGCCTCACTAAAGCGTTCTTTCCCAGTCCAAGAACTAACTATATTCCTGCTTAATACTCCCCAGAGGCTTCTCATCACCTACCACAGTGGCTCTCATCCTTTTCCTGCCCCACTGTTCCTGAGGGTAGGTCATAGGCTGTGGGGGACTCTCCACTGTGGAGCCTGCTGGCTTTGTAGGTACAGAGTTATGACTTACTCTCAACTTTGTGTCCAGATGCCAAACACTGGACCAGGCAACCAGCAGGCACACTGTGGGTCCTCTGTGAAAGACTGTTGAAATAAACTAACAGGGACTGTTATACACCACTGTATCCTCACCACCTTGCAGAATCCCTGGTCTAGAGTTCAACAGAGGGTAAATGAATGAATAAGTGATGGGAAAAATGAATGAAAAAGTCCATATGACAAAGGGGGTACACCATTCAGATGTGTTATGTGCTACGGAAATTAAACAGGGCTGTCTTGGAAGAAAGCAAGCAATTAACATTCCCATCTAACTGATAAAAAATGCAATTTTGTGATTTTTACTGCCCCTAAGTGATAAAGTCAGAAAATAGCAAAAATAATACATATTTAGTGAGCACCTAATATGTGTTAGACCATGAGTCCAGAGTTCTTTTCACTAAGTTCAAATCCAATAACTGTCTGTGCAGTTATACAAACTCCTACTAGCATATTCTGGAGGTATCTAAGAATTTGCCAGGTTGGGTTGTGGTAATAAAATTAAATATATAATCATCTCTGTTTTCACTAATGGTGACAGTCTTCTTTCTCTTAGCTGAGTCCCCTTAGCCAGTCTTATAAAGTCTGCCAGTTCTCGGGGGTAGAAAATGTATGTAACACATACTCCTGAACACTCCTTCTTTGCTTTTAGAAAGGAAAGAAACGTCCAGGGGTTATGGAATAATCCCTTTCAGTATGTCTTGGCTTTATGCTTCTTGTCCAGTAAAAACATGTGAAATTCCCTTTAAAATCTTTATGTTTTAGCAACCAAATTCTAGAAATGTCCTGATTTACTAATAAGGACTCTTCTAGATACAAAAACAGAAACCCAGATCCATTAGACTGGGAAAAAGGCAACTTTTGGCTCAGGTACCTGAAAAACCCAGAGCTACTGCTAGCCTCAGGTACAGATAGCTTCAGGCTCTTAAATAATGTCATTGAGGCTATCTTTTTCTTTTTCTTTAAATTAGTTTATTTATCTATTTTTTAACTTTACAATATTGTATTTGTTTTGCCATACATTGCCATAACAGGTACACCCATGGTGGATTCATGGCAATGTGAGGCTATCTTTTTCCATCTCACAGTTTTGCTTTTCTCTAAGTTGGCTTTATTCTTTGGCAAGTTCTTTGCAAAGTAGCTACAGGTAGCATCAAGATAACATTTTGCCAGCTTAGGACACTCTCAGAAAGAGAGTCCTTTTTGTCAACAGTTCCAACAAGAGTCTCGAGTTGACTCTATTCACCTGGGCAGGGTCATGGGTCTAACACTAATTCCTGTGGGCAAAGGAATAGAATATACTAACTGACTAATTTCAGGTCATATGGGATTCAAGAGAATGGTGCTTATCTGCCTCAACCACATGGATGGAGAATTGAAGTAGGGTACATGGTCAGTATCCCAAGGAAAATGGAAATATGTTACCAAAAAGAATGGATGCTGTATCAGCAAGACCAGATGTCCACTACAGCTGATATTTCTGACTCTTCCAAGGAAACTCAATATGGTTCACTGAGCATCAACCTCAGAACTGGAGAAGAAAGAACAAAACATTAGGACTTGGTCCCTAATCTCATAGAGGAAACAAGAGGCAGGTACACACACACCAGTGTATGCAAAACATCTGGATGGAAAGACGGTGCAGAACAGTCTTTGTTCTGTGGGACCTTGGAGGAAGCACAGGGCCTTCTGCCAATAGATCTGAGTTCCAAGGCTGAATTCTGTTCCTCTCAAGCAGTGTGACATTAGGCAAGTCCTCTAATCTCTCTGAGAAAACTGTTTCCTCTCCTAATAAATGAAATAGACAAACTAAACTGATATTTCTCAAAGGGAATGGACGTGAACAAGGGAGTCCAAGGTTGAATAAGCTTGAAGTGTGTGCAGCTCTGGTATACATTTAGCTGTCTTTGCCCCAGCAGTTGGTCATCAAGTTTTTTTAAAATTATAATTCCAATTGATGTCCCTCATTATATATTTTGGAGAAGGAAATGGCAACCCACTCCAGTACTCTTGCCTGGAAAATCCCATGGACAGAGAAGCCTGGTAGGCTACAATCCATGGCGTCACAAAGAGTCGGACACAACTGAGCAACCTTGTGGGACATGCTGGACCAGGAAATTTTTTAAAAAATATTTAATTATGAATATAAATAAATAAATAAATTATTGGGTCTTAGTTGTGGCACTCAGAATCTTTGTTGTGGTGGGCGTTCTCAGTAGTTGCAGCGCATGGGCTCAGTTGCCCTGCAGCGTGTGGGATCTTCCCAGACCAGAGATGGAACCCATATTCCCTGCACTGGCAGGTGGATTCTTAACCACTGGACTACCAGTGAAGTCCTTGGGTCAGGAGTTCTTTAGGTTTTGACACTGTGAGTTCAGTGTCAAAAGCACAGGAGAATAAATGCTTGGAGGGCTCAGGGCTTGGAGCTCCTTTTATCTCACAGTCAGTGCACATAGGTTTTGCTGGGTAGGAGGACAGGGGATGGTGACAGAGTGAGGAAGAATTTTGGGGTGAGAATTTGGGCCAGATGTGTAGGCATAGGGGGTGAATACTGTCCTGGACAGCTGGGAGAAAATGCTGATTTATGACTAGAAAAAATCTCAGCATTCTAGTATAGTTACTTCTAGGTGGTGGAACTTTAGGGGATTTTAATTATTAAAAATTTTGCTTATTTTCATTTCCTAATTTCCTACAAAGTTTGTATTATTTGGTTAATTAAAATGATCAAAGAAAAGGAGCGCCAAAGAATTGATGCTTTTGAACTGTGGTACTGGAGAAGACTCTTGACAGTCCCTTGGACAGCAAGGAGATCAAATCAGTCAATCCCAGGAAATCAGTCCTGAATGTTCATTGAAAGGACTGATGCTGAAGCTGAAGCTCCAATACTTTGGATACCTGATGCGAAGAACTGACTCATTGGAAAAGACCCTGATGCTGGGAAAGATTGAAGGTGGGAGGAGAAGTGGACAATAGAGGATGAGATGGTTGGATGGCATCACCGACTCGATGGACATGAGTTTGAGCAAGCTCTGAGAGTTGGTGATGGACAGGGAAGCCTGGCATGCTGCAGTTCATGAGGTTGCAAAGAGCCAGATACAACTGAATGACTGAACTGAATTGAAAAGGAAATTTTTAAAATATTTTTTAAAATCCCCAAACTATATGAACCAATTAACCATGTGGCTTTTCTATATCCCATATCATATTTGATTAAGAAGAAAATATTTTCACGTGAGCAGTAATGTTTAAAGCTTCTTCCTTAGATCCTTGTCATTGGCATTTTTTAATAATCCAAAAAACACATGTAAGGATGACAAGAAAAAGAAACCACCCTCTACTCACCTCTCATTTATCTCACTTCAGGTGCTCTGGCTACTGAGCGGATGCTGAACACGCAAAACCACGGGTGTGGCAAACACCACGCTCACCCTGCAGTTGACACTACAAGCAGACTACATGCAAAGGCAGCAGGTGTCTTTAGGACACACACTCGTGCATGGTACTAAATTCATCCTGTGTCAAACAGATATACAGAGTCCTAGAGTGCTCAATTCAGGTTGGGTGACTGTTCTTACTGGGTTTCCAAAGTCTAGGATGTTCAGAGAGCCAGTTTTAAAAACATATAAATACATGATGATGGTGATAACAGTAAGGATGATCCAGATAATACTGATAATTTTAATAGGAACGAATATTTTTTGAAGGCTTACAGGATGCCAACACTGAGATCATGGCTTTCTATACCTTCCTCTCATCTGATCTTCACAATAATCCCAGCAGGTAAGTTTCAATGTTGCCTGATTACACAGATTGTCAAACGAAGGCATGAAATATTAGGGAACACTCTTGAGGTTCTGGGGTTGAAGAACAATCAAACCAAGATTGATTCTGTTCCATTCTTATTCTAGAGCCTATGTTCTCAACCACTATGTAAGCCATTTAAAGAAAATCATAGTGCCAACTAAGTAAAAGGCAAGCATAGTTCTGTGATTGATAAGGTGCAGGCTAAGCTGCTATAAAAGACTCCCTAAAACACAGAGGATTAAATAAAATGGAAATTTAGTTTTCTCTTTCTCAAAACAGTCCCTAGGCCAGTGGTGGTTAGAATTGGGGGGGAAGGTTCTGGTTTATTACCTCTCAGCTCTGCCATCCTCCACCTGCATCAACCTGTAGCTTCCATTATCTGGGCTCAATTTTGGGCCCAGATAGAAGAGGTCCAGGGTGAGCAAACTGTGCTTAGGTTGGGGATAAACTGGAAGATGTACATAACACTTCTCTCAGCACCCATAGGCCTACTCTTTATCTCAGAGCCACAAGGAAGGCAGGGAGATGCAGTCTCTGGCTGGGCTGCCATGTGCTTAGCTAAAGCATAGATGGTTGTCTTGCTAACAGGAAAAAAGAGACACAGGCTGTTTCCCCTGTGCCAGTACCTTAGAAAGTTAAAGTCCAATCTTGCCTTTTACCAAATCTACACCGGCTGTGTTACATACAAATGAGGAGGACAGGGCTCAAAGATTTTAAGCAGTTTTGCCAATATCCTTCATCCCATTAGGGCAGAATGGAAACTAGAGCTTGTGTCTGATTTTCAGTCCAATGCTCTTTTGTCTAAATTGAGTCTTCCCTCAGTTTAAATTGAAAAGGTTACTGTTGAATTTTTAAGTGGTGCAAGATAAATACAATGACCTTTAAAAATGATACCAGATTGTGACACTACTCAAATGTTGAACAGAGATTCAAAGGAATCAATAAAATGTCAAAAAGCAAGATGAGTATATTCACAGAATTTTAAGACTGTAAACAAGATACCACCAAGACCATCTTTCTCATTTTATAAATAAGACAACATTGGCCCCAGGAGTCTGCTGATTTCTACATGGTCACACAGCTTGTGTAGAAGAGTTACAAGTGGGCTTTGATCTCTTGATTTTCAGTGTTCCTTTCACTGAATCTCAAAGTCCCTCATGAGAAAGATAATGAGTCTCCAAAGACCCTAAAGTTGGAGCCCATGAGACTCCCAGGAAACTCCACTTCTGTCTCCTTGGGTGTTATCTACAGACTCTGTTACTCTCTGATCTAGCTCACATTCAGCTTCAATTCAACAACTTCCATTTACAGAAACCCTTCCCTTCATCAGGCATCAAGAAGGAGCAGAGGGACCATACTGAAGTCATGGTCCCTGCCCCAAGAAACTCACAATTTAGCAACAAGTACATAAAAAAACAACCATGAAGTGATGAAAAATGACATGTTGACAGGATATGACTACTTTACTTTTACAGAAAAATGTAATATCCAACCTACAATCTGTGAGAGACTCTCACCCCTGACCAAAAGTGGTGAGTAGGTATCCTTGGCTGGCTGTTGATAGAACCCCATTCTTCTGACCAAGGGATTAGGACAGGCTGGTCACAGGACCCAAGCCAGGCCAAGCAGGGTCCTTCCGAGGGCTTTATTCAATTGGGGTAGGAGAGAATCTCTCTTGCCTGTCTGAGGTTGGAAGGATGTTAATTCAGAGTGACCTACGCCCTTGTTTTCCATCACATGGAAAAAGCCAGTTAAGTACTAGAAAAGAATGATTTAGCCACCGAGACAAATGCAGAGACATGAGTAGGAGAAAGAGTCAAATGTACCTGTCTGGCAACAACAAATATCTAGGTCCTTGTATTGTCATCATCATCATCAACATCCTTAGAATTAACATTTTAAGTGCTGCTTGATGCCAGGAATGGTGCCTATATAAAATGTGGGCACTTGATAACCTCCTTGAATAATGATAATAATAGTAGCATTAATAAGGCTATAAAGGCATTATTATTCTCCTTTCATAGAAAAGTAAACTGAGAAACAAAGAGGTCAAAGAATTTGTCCCACAGCTAATGGGCCATGAACTCAAATTTGTTTGACTCAATCCTAATTCCTTCCACAGCAACATATAGCCCTAAGCTGGAAAAGCACTGTGCTCTAAATGAAGGCAGGGAGCCTGAATTTCCCGTGCAGAACTAGTATTCAAGTACTCACACCATTTGGCCCCCAGGCTGGACTGACTCTGGGGATGGCTTCTTGACTCCTGGGGGGTCTCTCCCCAAATTGACATCCCTTCCTTGACACCTTGAGTGGAAGTCCTCTTTCCAGACAGAGAAATCTCAAATCCTCTCCACCAGCACCCCCAGGGTGAATATCAGATTCTGTCTCCAGAGTCCCCCCTCTGTTCAGAGTAGAAAACCACCATTTCTGACACCAACACATTTCCACAGTGTTCATAAATCTGACAGGTTCTCCTTACTGAGATCTCATTATGTGCCAGGCACACTTCAAAGTTCTTGGGATGTATCAGGGGACATGACATATAGAGATCACTGCCTTCATGGAGTTAGATTCTAGTGGCAGGGCGAGGGAGGAGGGGGCAGAGAGATCGACAATAAACAATAGATATAATAAATGAGTTCATTATGGTTAGTTAGAAGGTTGTAAGTACAATGGAAAATGAAAAAGCAGACCAGGAAAGGAAGATGAGGAGTATGGGGAGAGAGGGTACCATTGTTTGAAACAGGACAGTTCAGGTTGGCTTAATTGAGAAGGTAGCATTTGGGCAAAGACAAAAAGGAGGTGGGAGGTTAGCCAGGCAGACATCGGGGTGAAGGGTTCTAGACCAAAGCAAGGGTCCTGAGGCCAGTGGGGTTGAGTGGAGTGAGCAAGGGGCAGTAACAGAAGTTAGTCTGGGGAGGTCATGGGGTGCCTGGGTTGTAGAGTCAAGGACTTTGGCTTTTACCCAGGGATGAGAGCCACTGTGAGTAGGAAAGAAGCCCAACTTAAAAGAGGATCATTCTGGCTTTTGGATTGTGAATAAACTATAGGGGGAGCAGGGAGACAATTAGGAGGTAGTCATCTCGGGAAGCTAATGCAGGCATCTCAACATGGTGTGTCCCACAGCGAACTCATCCCCTTCCCCTTGCTACCTCCCATCCAGACCTGCCCCTGGGTGCCACAATGCAGTGTTCTTCAGGTGGGAACCCAAGAGTCCTCTTTGGCCCTTTTCTCTTCCCTCAGGACATGAAGACTGCATAGCCTGACTGCCAGGAAGTCTCCATGTCCATCCCTCCTCGTGCTGCGCCTCCTCCTACTCTCACCTGCCAGGTCATCATTATCCCAGCCTTTTCTCCCTGCTGCCCAGCTCCCTGCCCTCCAAGAGTCAATAAACTGAATACAGCTTCTCCCCACACTACCCAATGGGGCTCCTCACAGCCCCCTGGATAAAATGATGCCCCTTGGCATGACATTCAAGGCTCGGAACAATCCAGTATCAAATCCTGCCACCACCCCTGAGGACCACAAGCTCCAGTGACAACTGGGTTACACACTGTTTCCTGCACAAGCCACACACCTGCAAAACTTTCTGGTTTTGCTCAAGCTCCTCCATGTCTGGCATGCCTTTCTTGCCATGTTCTCCTGGTGAAATTCTCCTCAACATGAAGCTCTAGATCCAATGTCATCTGCCTTCCAAGATCTCCTCCAGGGCCACCGTGGGGAATTCACTAATTCAAGAAATATGTACTGAGTCCCGAGGCACTAAGCTGATGCTGTGAGTTATCCTCACCTAATAGTTCTTTTCTGGTATGAAGAGTGAAAAAAGATATAGATTCTAAAATTTACATTCCTTTCTTTTCCTTCCTTTTCTGCTCCCCCATAAGATCTGTCCATGTGGCTGGGGAGTCCCTTAGCATTGAGCCCTTTCCTATAGAGCACAGGAGTTAAGTATGTGGACACCAGGGCCAAACTACCCAAGTTCATGACCTGGATCCACTACCTAAAAGCTGTGTGACTTTGGAGAAGTAACTCAACCTTAGCGTTCCACACTACATTCAGTATCAGAGACCACTATTTATGCTGGGAAAGGCAGTCTCCTGCAAGTAGTCTTTCAGTCCCTGCTAGGCCACATAAGAATGGGCCTCTTGGCCTGGAACCCTTCCTTACCTAGAGATAAAGAATCCACACAGCCTGCATGGGCTTATCAGCTTGTGCAGGAATATCTTGAACTGTCTCAGGCTCAGCATGTACTCCTTTGTTCTGCTGAAGCATGTAGGTCAATGGCCCTGAGGCATGACCTGGATTTCAGTATTTCAGACTCCTGAAGCAGGTAGGAGGGGTCCTTCTGCTACAGCACAATCATCCTGTGTCGGTGCCCGGGCATCTGCTAGCAGAGAAACGAGTACGCACCACTGGCGCTGATCTTTCTCTTTCTTCTCAATGTGAGTAAAGGGTTGATTCATTCAATGCTTGACAATGTTGTGTCTTCCTTGGCAACTCAGACACCAAGATGCTATGGGAAGAAGCATTTGGACTTCTACTCCTGGTGGGTGGCACAGAGATGATCTTTGCTATTCCTCCATGTAGTAATAATCGGGGTCCTCCCTGAGCATTGATAACCAGTGCATGGTGTCCTGCTTGACAATTTGTTGATCCCAAGAATTTCAATTTTTAGCTGATACCCTGCTAATTTACTCTATTTTCCAGACCCTTGTGCAGTTGTTTGTGGCCACATGGCTAAGTACTACTTAATAAAACGTTAGAAAGAGTATTATGCAGGTTTCCAGAAAGCCTCCTTAAATGTGAGGGGCTGCACATATCTTTGTCCTTCTCCTCCCAGCAGCGTGGAAAAGGATTGTCATGGCTGGAGCTCCAGTAGTCATCTTGGACCAGAAGTTGATGTTGAGGAAGAAACTGTGCAGCTGGCAAGGCAGAACAGAAAGATACAACAGCCTGACTTGTGACAGCATGCTCTTCCATCCCAACCTGTGATTTTGTACCTCTAGTTCTCTTTTATGTAAGGGAGGGGAAAACTTTTCATTTGTTTGGATTTTTCTGTTATATGTAGCTGAAACTAATCCTAACTAATTAAAAGTCTGTCGCCCACAAGCCACAACTAGAGACCGTCGGCTGCAATGAAATATCCTTCAGAAGGCAACGAGGATCCCACATGCCACAGCTAAGACCCAAGGTAGCCAAATGAATAAATTAACTAATAAATAACCCAGTATCTTGCTCACTTTTGTATTTCCTGTACCTTGCATTGTGTCCTGCACAAAGTCTGTGTCCATGAGAAAGGTCTGATGAATCATAAACAAATGGGTTTGTATTAAACGGCTCACATCACAAACACAATAAAAAAAGGAACATTATGCATATGTACATAAAACATATGTAGCTATTTATAGTTCAGGGCATATTTTAGGATTAGCTAGGGATTTTCCACTGTAGCTTTTAAGACCCAGTAGGGCTGTTGTTTACACCCCTCACTTCTTGAAATAACACAAACAATTTTGCTTTGGGGAGAGTTCTGATGTCAGGTTGGCCTCATCGCTCAGGTGACAATAAACAGACAAGGAAGAGTGGCAGCTGCCCAGCTGGAAGTTGGCTGGGAGCAATGAGTGTTTTCATGATTATATTTATTTAATATTTATAAATGATAACTGTCATCAGGAGCCAACCTCCAGGCTCCCAGGTGCTTTGTATCATAAAGCCTCATGGGGGGTTTATGTTTTATATCATTTATTTCTTTTTCATCACAGCGGTCTTCACTGTCTGCTCTGCATGCAAAGTAAACTGCAAAGCCATATGGTCCATTGTCTTGGATTTTTGTAGCTAAAGAGAACAAATGGCCAGCTCACTATTTTTCTTATACAATATATCCTCCACAAATTTCTTCCTATTTTTAAAATTGAAGTATAGTTGATCTATAATATTGTGTTAGTTTCAGGTATATAGTAAAATGATTTGGTTATATATCTATATTCTTTTAAAAATTACTTTTCATTACAGTTTTATTGGGCTTCCCTCATAGCTCAGTTGGTAAAGAATCCGCCTGCAATGCAGGAGATCCCGGTTTGATTCCTGGGTTGGGAAGATCCACTGGAAAAGGGATAGGCTACCCACTCCAGTATTCTTGGGCTTCCCTTGTGGCTCAGCTGGTAAAGAATCTGCCCACAATGAGGGAGACCTGGGTTCAATCCCTGGGTTGGGAAGATCCCCTGGAGAAGGGAAAGGCTACCCACTCCAGTATTCTGGCCTGGAAAATTCCATGGACTCTGCAATCCATGGGGTTGCAAAGAGTCAGACATGACTGAGTGACTTTCGTTTTCACAGTTTTATTACAAGACATTGAATATAACCCCTTGTGCTATACAGTAAGTCCTCGTTGGTTATTTGGTATTACGCATATGGTATTACGCATATGTTAATCTCATCTCCCAAATTATCCCCTTCGGTAACCATAAGTTTGTTTTCTATGACTATGAGTCTGTTTTTGTTTTGTAGGTCCATCTATATTTTAGATTTCACATATCATATGGATATCATTTATGATATCATATAAGTGATATCACATGGTGTTTTTTCTCTGACTTACTTCACCTTCATCTCTAGGTTCATCTGTGTTGCTGCAAATGGCATTATTTCATTCTTTTTTATGGCTGGGTATATGTACCACATCTTCTTTATCCATTCCTCTGTTGATGGACATTTAGGTTCCTTCCATGTCTTGGCTACTGTAAATAGTGCTGCTATGAACACTGGAATGCATGTATCTATTCGAATTAGAGTTTTTGTCTTTTCTGGATACACGTCTAGGTGTGAGATTGCTGGATCACATTACCTACCACCAATTTCTTTTAAAGAGAAAGAAATCACCCTTACAAAGTAAAATATATCTCTCCTTATGCACACACCCCCTTTTTGGTCATAGTTTTCATTATGGGGGATACAGCATGCTCAAAGCAAATCTAAATCCTTGTGTGCTTGAAGCTGACATTCAAGTAAGAGAGTCAGACAACAAACATGTGAAATAAGTGGAATAAACAATCTGGTAGGAAGTAATGAATGAAAAGAAAAAGTATAAAGCAAGGAAGGAATACTTAGGGGGTGGAGTTAAAATTATACACAGCAGTGAAGGAAGGCTTCACTGAGGAAGTAACATTTGAGTAGAGAGCAGATGGACACAAAAAAGTAAAGAATGAAGGGTGTTGGGGAAGAGCACACCTGCAAGAGGTTTAACAGCAGAGTCCCAGAGGCACAAGGATGTGCGTTGGGCTGATGTAGTAGCAAGGAGGCCAGTGTGGCTGGGGCAGAGTGAGCAGTGAGGGCAAAGAGTAGGCAGGAGAGGTGAAGGGCTGGGTTGTGAAGGTCCCACAGCTTCTTGAAGAACTCTGGGTTTTACCCCATGTGAGATGGGAAGCCTTGGAGAGGTCAGAGTGTGATCTGATCCACATTTTATAAAGATCACTCTGGCTGCTGTTGAGAATGGTGGAAGCAGGGAGATTCATTAGGAGACATGTCTCTTCCAGGTCCCACCAGTCTTTTCCCCCATCTTCATTCCCTCGGTAATCTTCCCTAGCCCACTTTAGAACCAAGAGCCATGTCGTGCTCCCTTTGTCCCTATCAAAATGTATTTTTGAATTCTTCCATCACACTAGTCAATAGCAGCTGCCATTTTGAGTAGATTCATACCCAAGAAAAGCAGAGTGAAGAACAACAGTTTGTACAGGGTCCACAGAGTGAAGGCGGTCTATGTTCTCCCCACTCTTCAGTCGGGACTTCTTCAGTTGTAAGCGAAATGGATCCAGTGTGCTCATTTTCTACCGTTGATAAAGAAATGACAAGTTGATAAAGAAATTACCACAAACAGACAAGTATGATGTGGCTAGGTTCTTGCTCAAGGGCTGAATGAAACTGAGGTGTTGCCTGCTGAGTTCTCATCTGGAGCCTCTGGGAAGAAATTTGTCTCTCATCTAATTCAGGCTTCTGGCATAATTCACCTCCTTATGGCTATGAAACTGTTCTCTGGGACTGCTCTCAGCTCCTAGAGAGCACCTGCATTCTTTAGTACATGGTGCCTCCATCTCCCTCACTGAGTTTTTCTCATACTTCACATCTCTCTGCTTTCTCCAACTGTAATCTCTAGACTGGGCTTTCAGGGTTCATGTGATTAGGTCAGATTCACCTATTCTTTCTATCTTAAGGTCAACTTACTTGAAACCTTACTTACAACTGCTAAATCCCTTCCAGAGAAACCTAGATTGGTGTTTGATTGACTAAAACAAGATGTGTATATACCAGGGGTTGGGAATTGGGGGCCATGTTAGAATCTGCCTAGTATAGTCAGGTAAAAGGGAGCACAGTGGCCCACATATCTGGGAAGGACCTCCCAGAATAGAGGGGAGAGGTACAGGAGCTGGGTAAGGCCTCAATGTGCCCATGACTAACGTACATTCTCTTTCTACTCACCTCTCATCTCTGCTCACTTCTGCCTGTCTCCATTCTCCAGAGTTCCTCTCCCCAAAGAATAAGAAAGACCATCATCAGTTGCCCTATTTCCTGCAATCAGAGTTTTGTTATTCCAGCAGAAAGAGAATTTCTTTCTCCCAAAGTCTGAATATCAATCACAAGGATTCCAGCCGCCTAGGTCATGTGCTCCTGGCTGGGATGGGAAGTAGAGCACCAAGACTGAGAGCCCTCTGAGAATCATGTGGAGAGTGGGAGGGGTTCTCCAAATGGAAACGGAAAGCTTGCTGTATAGACAAACTGACCAAATCTGACCCTAGTCGCTGTCTCACTCTTTCCCCCAAAGACCTTCAATCCCCTCTGCATCCCACCCTTTCCTTTTCTGACTTGACCAGCCTTGCCTTCTTTACCTCTCATGAGATCTAGTTCTAGAATCCACAAGATTAAGTTCAAACCTACATGGGACTTCCCTGGTGGTCCAGTGGTTAAGACTCTGGGCTTCCAATGCAGGGAGCCCAGGTTCAATCCCTGGTCAGGGAACTAGATCCCACATGCCACAACTAAAGACTGAACATCCCAAGTGCCACATAAGATCCGGAGCAGCCAAATAAATAAATACAAATAAATATTTTTTAAAAAAATTTAAAAAATATCGATTCAAGCTTATAATATTTGGGGGTGTGGGATGTGGTTAGACATTAAAGTAATAATGCTTTGCAGAATAAAAGAATCCTGGACTAAAGTTTAGTCCTTACTCTAAACTAACTCAGACAGCCATTTTTTTGCTTTTTTGCATTTGTTTTTCTTGGGGATGGTCTTGATCCCTGTCTCTTGTACAATGTCACGAACCTCCGTCCATAGTTCATCAGTCACTCTGTCTATCAGATTTAGTCCCTTAAATATATTTGCCACTTTCACTGTATAATCATAAGGAATTTGATCTAGGTCATACCTGAATCATAGGCCTTACAAATAGCTGTGAAAAGAAGAGAAGCAAAAAGGAAAGATATACCCATTTGAATGCAGAGTTCCAAAGAATAGCAAGGAGAGATAAGAAAGACTTCCTCAGTGACCAGTGCAAAGAAATAGAGGAAAATAACAGAATGGGAAAGACTAGAGATCTCTTTAAGAAAATTAGAGATACCAAGGGAAAATTTCATGCAAAGATGGGCTCAATAAAGGACAGAAATGGTACGGACCTCACAGAAGCAGAAGATATTAAGAGGTGGCAAGAATACACAGAAGAACTGTACAAAAAAGATCTTCACGACCCAGATAATCACAATGGTGTGATCACTCACCTAGAGCCAGACACCCTGGAATGTGAAGTCAAGTGGGCCTTAGGAAGCATCACTACGAACAAAGCTAGTGGAGGTGATGGAATTCCAGTTGAACTATTTCAAATCCTGAAAGATGATGCTGTGAAAGTGCTGCACTCAATATGTCAGCAAATTTGGAGAACTCAGCAGTGGCCACAGGACTGGAAAAGGTCGGTATTCATTCCCATCCCAAAGAAAGGCAATGCCAAAGAATGCTCGAACTACCGCACAATTGCACTCATCTCACACGCTAGTAAAGTAATGCTCAAAATTTTCCAAGCCAGGCTTCAGCAATACATGAACCGTGAACTTCCAGATGTTCAAGCTGGTTTTAGAAAAGGCAGAGGAACCAGAGATCAAATTGCCAACATCTGCTGGATCATCGAAAAAGCAAGAGAGTTCCAGAAAAACATCTATTTCTGCTTTATTGACTATGCCAAAGCCTGTGACTGTGTGGATCACAATAAACTGGACAATTCTGAAAGAGATGGGAATACCAGACCATCTGACCTGCCTCTTGAGAAACCTGTATGCAGGTCAGGAAGCAACACTTAGAACTGGACATGGAACAACAGACTGGTTCCAGATAGGGAAAGGAGTATGTCAAGGCTGTATATTGTCACCCTGCTTATTTAACTTATATGTAGAGTACACCATGATAAACACTGGGCTGGATGAAGCACAAGCTGGAATCAAGATTTCCGGGAGAAATATCAATAACCTCAGATATGCAGATGACACCACCCTTATGGCAGAAAGTGAAGAAGAACTAAAGAGCCTCTTGATGAAAGTGAAAGAGGAGAGTGAAAAAGTTGGCTTAAAGCTCAACATTCAGAAAACTAAGATCATGGCATCTGGTCTATTTGTCATCACTTCATGGCAAATAGATGGGGAAACAGTGGAAACAGTGGCTGACTTTATTTTGGGGGGCTCCAAAATCACTGCAGATGGTGACTGCAGCCATGAAATTAAAAGATGCTTACTCCTTGGAAAGAAAGTTATGACCAACCTAGATAGCGTATTAAAAAGCAGAGACACAACTTTGCCAACAAAGGTCCATCTTGTCAAGGCTATGGTTTTTCCAGTAGTCATGTTTGGATGTGAGAGTTGGACTATAAAAAAAGCTGAGCGCCAGAGAATTGATACTTTTGAACTGTGGTGTTGGAGAAGACTCTTGAGAGTCCCTTGGACTGCAAGGAGATCCAACCAGTCCATTCTAAAGATCAGTCCTGACTGTTCATTGGAAGGACTGATGTTGAAACTGAAACTCCAGTACTTTGGCCACCTGATGCAAAGAGGTGAATCATTTGAAAAGACCCTGATGCTGGGAAACATTGAGGGCAGGAGAAGGGGACGACAGAGGATGAGAGGTTTGGATGGCATCATCGACTCAATGGAC
This sequence comes from Giraffa tippelskirchi, assembly GCF_054371585.1. Classification (NCBI taxonomy): domain Eukaryota; kingdom Metazoa; phylum Chordata; class Mammalia; order Artiodactyla; family Giraffidae; genus Giraffa; species Giraffa tippelskirchi. The sequence continues at coordinate 73,548,820 of NC_137275.1, read as the reverse complement.
ATGAGTTTGGGTAAACTCTGGAAGTTGGTGATGGACGGGGAGGCCTGGGGTACTGCAGTCCATGGGGTCCCAAAGAGTAGGACATGACTGAGGGACTGAACTGAACTGAACTATATTAACTGTGATAGGGAGCACATGGCAGGGGTCCACTGTAAAATTCTCTCGTTCCAAGAACTTGATGTGTGGAGTATAGTCAGTTGGTACCTTTAGATTCACTGTGACAGTCCCACCAAGGCAATGATTCTTTCCCACCCCCCACCCTCACAAAGCTGCTTCTAACTAACAACTAAGCCCAGAGGGATGAACAAGACTGGGCTATTTCTAACCAACACAAGACTCCTCTAATGTGCCCTCTCTGCTCAGGAGCCCCTCATCAGCCTGACCAAGACCCTTTCTTAGCTAGATTGAAGCCTGTGGATTTTTCTACCCAATTGTTCCTTCCCTCTTGCCTCTATAGGTGTCAGACCTGCAGCACAGTCAGTAGGTGCTCCCTGTCTAGTCCTGTTCCCTCTCCCATACTTCAGACACTTCTCCCAATAAATCTCCTCCATGTCAAAATTTGTCTCGGTGTTCATGTTTTGGAAGATCCAATATAACATCAAGGGAATTGGACTGGATTTCTGGACTGGATCCAATATAACATCAAGGGAGTTGGACTGGATTTATTGCAGCTCTAAAACTCTATCTGTTTGAGGGATACTACAAGCTTACACCTGTTTCATGAGAGAAGATAAAAATGGCTGAGCATTTAGGTCTCTAATCCACAACTATTTGGAGCCTATGTTCATTGCTTCTTTTGATTTTTACCCATCCCCTCCCCCTTTTGGTAATGCCTTATCAAGCAAAGTAAATAATTCTGAGCAAAGTTTCAGATGGCTATAGACATTTCAGAGACTGGCTGAAAGCTGGCCTGAAGCTTCATTTTACCTTAGCCAATGCTTATTATACTTCAGTGTGCAGATAAGTCCCCTGGGTGTATCTTATAAAAGGCAGCTTCCTGGACCCAACCCAAAGACAGCTTCACTCAAGAGAAGGGTAGGAGACCCTGGGAATCTGCCTTTTCATTAAACTCCCTTATGACTGATGCTGTTAGTTCACGGAATAACTGAGAAATGAGAACTTATTATGAAGAAAATCTACATTCTTTCTTAAGTTTTACAATGATTATTTACTGAGAACCTACAGTGTGCTGTGAGAAGCTATACAGAGTCATTAACTTTGCATGCATGATGGAGGCCAGGGTGGGCCAAGATGATTTCTCAAAAGTGGTGATTTCCTGCAGTGGGCCATAAAAAATATGAAGGAATTTGTCCCCCAGCTAGTAACATGGAGAAGACACTCTCAGTATATGTAGATCACATTAGACTGGGGAACGGAGGAGTCCTGGAGTTGGTTGGCAATGGAAGAGAAGACCAAGGGAAGGAATGCGGACCATCTAGATTATCTCAGTTACCACCTTGGACTTCACTTTCAACACCTGTGATATCAACAGAGAACATCACCACAGAAGTTTAGGGAACAGCCTTCTTATCTTGAGAAAACACAAGGTCAACAGAAAGTTGAGAGTCAGAAGTAGTAAATGCTACTTGCTTTTTCTTTCGTGGCATAACAGGGGCCTGGATTTAGAATGGCACTAGACTGGAAGCTCTCTGTGATGCCTCGGGATCTCTGCTCTGGCTCCCTGAGGTGCATGCTGTATTCTGAGGCTTCTCACAGCCCCAGGAATGAGCATCTAATTGGTTCGGGATTGTCTCTCAATAGGGATTCCCTCTATTGTCTCTCAAGGTTAGCCAGATACAAAGGACCCATCTATCAGTGAGGGCATTTGAGCTCCTTGGTCCCAGTTCAGAAGTGAGGACCAAGATCCTCTGGCCCACTGATAGTCCCTAACATTGGTCCATAGTTGTCCTTGAATTTGACATATGGTTTTGCTCCTTGCGCTTCAATCCTCTGTAAAACTTTTTAAAATGATTTTCTTTCTCATTATCAAAACAGTATAGGATTAAGGTAGAAATAAATCAAAATAATCATTATTTTAAAAAATTACTCCTAGTTAAAAGACTCTTTTCAAAAAAAGAGTACATATATCTTACAATTTTAGAGGTTTAAGGGTGCTCTGAAGTACATCTATAAATTTCTTACTGCCAATGTACCTTGTTCAGGAAAACTTTTGAAATGAGGAAAAAGGAAGACAGAAGGTATTAGAAAAAAAAAAAGAAACAGAAACAGATCTAAATATTGAGTTGTTGTACAACCTATACATTTAGTATCTGTTGCCTTGAACAAAATAAGTTTAAATAAACATAGTTGCATTACCTTAAGAAAGACAAACAAAGAATAAAAATCACCTGTATCCCCACTGGTACAAAGAAATAGTTTGGCTAACATTTGGATGTGTTTCCTGTCAGGTTGCCTTTTTAAAAAATATTTTATTTATTTAACTGTGCCAAGTCTTAGCTGTAGCATGTGGGATCTTTAGTTGCAGCTGTGGAATCTAGTTCCCTGACTAGGGGCTGAACATGGAGAACATGGAGTCTAAGACACAAGACTACCAGGGAAGTCCCAAGGTTGCTTTCATATGTATATGTTTTAGGATATTTATTTCATAACTATGATCATGGTATGCAATCAATTTCATTTCCTCACTTTTGCATTTACCATTATGTGATTTTTTGTTCATATACATCATGCTTAATGTGGACATAAAATTCCACCATGTACCTCTATCATATTTTACTGCTATATACACCTATTGTTGGAAATTAAAGCCATTTTCAATGTTTCATTATAAATAATGGTGCTTAGAATACAGAATTGCATTAAAGCTTTTTTTCACACTTTGGATTTTCCCCTTAGGATGAATTCTCTGAAGGAGAATTTGAGGATGAAAGAATAAGAAAGTTTTTAAGAGTTATTAACACATTGTCAAACTGCTTTTGAGAACAATGAGAACATTTCATACTGTTACCAGCCTAAACAAATGTCTACATCACCACACTCTCACCATTGTTGTGTGTTTCCTGTTCTTTAACCTTTACAAGTCTGTTGGCAAAAATTGCTGATTTACTTCCCATGGTTGTCTTTTCATCCCATGGCCCTTGATTCCCAGAGATGCCACTAAGACATTACAAATAAGTATCACAGATGTGTAGAAAAATGTGTAAAAATCATTTTAACCTTCATAAAAGCAGTTTTATTCTTTCAGTTCATCATGCTTCCTTCTCATATTTTTAATGGAAGATTTCTGTCTTGGCACTTTGACACTGCAGCATCCCAGATGCCAATAGCTCCTCTCTACTCTACCGTGAGAACCAAAAATGGCTTCAGACATCACCAGGTGTCCCCCCCCCCCCGCCCCCAGCAGCCCCAAGGGATAGGGAGTAGCCTCTGATAACCCAGTGTCCCCTGGGAAGAAAATAGCCCCTGACTAATGAAAAACACAGAGCTGTAAGTCCAAGTTTCAATAGTGCCTATACGACATCCTTTTCTGCCTCTTTTCTTGTCAACAAAAACCCAGTTTCATTCAGCTGTCCCCTCCCATGTGTTCAGGAGGTGAATTATGGCAAATTATGCCTGGTCTAAGTCAGGTCTTCCTTATAGTTTTATCTCATTTATCAATGACTCATTTTGGTTTGGGCATGGAATGCGGTCCTGGCCAAGAGGACCCAAGGAGGCATCTGAAGGACTTCTGGGAAAGATTTCCTTACAAATAAAAAGAAGCACAAAGGAGAAAATGTCCTTCTTCAGGAGATGTCATGTCTCTGTGTGTTGCCTGGAACAGCCAGTGTGGAACTCTGGGGGAGGAAAACATTGACATGCATAAGATGAAGATGGCAAGCACATGACCTGTGGTGACATCCTTGAGACACTGAATTACCAGCTATGCAGAGGCTCTACCTCCTGACTTCTTGTTATGTGAGATAACACACCTTTAGATGTTGAAGACTGTAGTGTTTTCCACAATTGCATCCAACTGGCTTTCCGGGAGCCCCAGACAGAGTCCCGAAGAGATGTAGTGAAATCAGGGAGTCTGGATAGGTGATTCGGACCCTCCAGATCCAGACAAGCAGGTCCAGAAAGGTAGAGGAACAGTGGGATAGAAGCTGTTCCTTGGGGGAGTCAGGAGCTCAGAGAAGCAGATGACTTCCAAGCCCACCATAAATAGTAACGGAAGTTCTTAATACACAATGACTGGCTCTGTGTTCATTGGGTCAGAGTGGGCAGGACTGAGCCTGGAGGTGTCCAGTACCAGTAACTGCAGGGAGCTAGGAGAGGCAGGGCCTCTTGGAACTAGTGTCACCGTACCCTGCTGGGAGGAGAGTTCCATAATACAAGAGAAAGAACAAGAGTTTGGGAACTGAAGTTTCAAGAGGGATTTCAAACCAATGTCTGACATGGGTGGATGGGTGAGTAAATGGATTGGAAGGTGGAGGGTAGGGCAGATGGGTGGAGGAGGGGCTGGTCAGAAGCTGCATGGGTGAAGACGTGACGAAGAGGATGGATGGGAGGTGGGGTGAGTGAGTGAATGGGACAGGTGAATAGAGGGGCAGCCGATAACTAGATGGATGAATAAACAAATAATAAGAACTCTTTTGGGTTTTGTTTTGCTCACAGACAGCCACCTTCTTAAGGTGGGAAGAAACTTCTGGGGATCTCAGTAGGCCACATTCCCATTTTTAAGAGTGGCTCCACTTCATAAGTGAAAAAGTGAAAGTGTTAGCCCCTTGGTTGTGTCTGACTCTTTGTGACCCCATGAACTGCAGCCTGCCAAGCTCCTCTGTCCGTGGAATTCTCCAGCCAAGAATACTGGAGTGGGTAGCCATCTTCAGGGAATCTTCCTGACCCAGTGATCGAACCTGGGTCTCCTGCACTGCAGGTAGATTCTTTACTGTCTAGGCCAACAGGGAAGCCCTTTGTGTGCATCCTCAAGAGGATGCCCAGGTTATCCCAAATGTCTACTATTTAAAACTTGCACATGTTATAAAAATAAAAAGAAATAAAGACACTTTCTACAAGTCAGGCATGTAAACGAGAATTGCAAATGAATTTTCAGGCTGATATAGGGCTACAATCATAAATCTAATATCATTGCAAATAAGCTTTGGCCTATACTGAATCCAATATAGCTGCACTTGTTAAAATTAAAAGAACAGTGAAGATGAAAGCAATGCACGTCTTTTTCACTGGCAGGCAGTGTGACTGACTCCTGAGTTCCTCTCTTAACCTCAGAGATTTGCCCTTGAAGGCAGCTGCTGCTGCTAAGTCGCGTCAGTCGTGTCTGACTCTGTGTGACCCCATAGACAGCAGCCCACCAGGCTCCCCCATCCCTGGGATTCTCCAGGCAAGAACACTGGAGTGGGTTGCCATTTCCTCCTCCAGTGCATGAAAGTGAAAAGTGAAAGTGAAGTCGCTCAGTCATGTCCGACTCTTCGAGACCCCATGGGCTGCAGCCTACCAGGCTCCTCCGTCCATGGGGTTTCCCAGGCAAGAGTACTGGAGTGGGGTGCCATTGCCTTCTCCGTTGAAGGGAGCAACTACTACTAATTTGCTTGCAGGCTTTTTAAATTTGTTTGTTCGTCCTTCAGTTAGCAAAACCAAAATGTCCTTTCAACGTTGGTAGCTGGGCTTTGGTGCAGTTTCCTCTCACATCTGTTTGACCTCTACCCTGATGTTTTGTCCCCCCTACCCCACAGAGGTCCCTCCTGTGGGTTACACTGCACCCCTTGCAGGCCTCCAATGCCTCCTCCGTTATGCCACACTCAATAGAACCTGTCTCCTCATTGTTATCAGGGGTTCCTTCAGGTAAAGAATCCGCCTGCAATGCAGGAGACCCCGATTCGATTCCTGAGTTGGGAAGATCCACTGGAGAAGGGAAAAGCTACCCACTCCAGTATTTTGGCCTGGAGAATTCCATGGACTATAAAGTCCATGGGGTCGCAAAGAGTCGGACACAACTGATCGACTTTCACTTTCAGGTTATTCCTAACCTAGCACAAAAGTCTTAGGAATAAATGAATCAGCTTGAATTTTTTAAGACCAAGTTTTATTAAAACAGGCTTTTAAAACTGCTCTGTATGTATATTTTATTCAAATAAAATATCTAAAATGTATTTAAATGGAACACAGCATTATTTTTTAAATAAGGCAATTTTCCCACTTACTAAAATCTGCTCTTTTGTTGTCAATAATTTCTACGATTGTGTAATTCAGAGGTTATTAAATGCTGGGATTGGTTGCCTAAAGAGCTTTTCGGCTGTTCCTGTCTGGAGGCCTTTAAAAATTGACTAGGATTAAAATATATGATCCAATAGTTTTCCCAATTATAAAAAATAACCAGCAGAGAAAGGTTAAGGGAGGAAATATTCTATTTACAATAGCCCCAAATATACACAACACACAGGGGAACAAATTGAAGAAATGAGTAGAATTTAGATCTAGAAAACTTGAAAGCTGTGAGACATAAGAGTAAATGAGAAGACCTACTGTGTTTTTGAATAGGAATACTTAATACTATAATATGTAAATTCTCTCTAAACTAATGCATATGCAGTCCTACATAAGCAATCCTACACAAATATCAACAGGATTTTGGGTAGAGCCAGACACGCTGATTCTAATATCCACATCAAAAATTTAAAAAGTGAAAATCCAGGAACTATTTTGTAAAGTAAGTGTAGCAAGAGTGGACTAGCCCTATCAGTAGTTTTTATAATACAGCCCAAAGCTTATTATAAAATTATAATAATTAAATAGCTTTATCCTAAATATGAAATGGATAGATGATTAGAACAGAGGAGAGTCCTGATTGCTAAGTTAATGGTAAAGATGGCATTTCAAGTCAATGGGGAATGGCAGAATTACTCAATAAATGTACAGAGCAATTGGCTAACCATTTGGAAAGAAATAAACTGGAATCCCCACTTCACTCTTCATATCAAAACTAAACTCAGATAGAGTAACAATTTAAAATAAAAATAAAACCATAAAAATATTAGAAGAAACCATGGATTAATTTAGTTATATTTATTTCATATATTATATTAATTTATAATTTTGGAGACGGGTAAAAGCCTTTCTGGGCTTCCCAGGTGGTGCTAACCGTAAATAACCTGCCTGCCAATGCAGGAGAAATAAGAGACGTGGGTTCTATCCCTGGGTTGGGAAGATCCCCTGGAGAAGGACATGGCAATCCACTCCAGTATTCCTGCCTGGAGAATCCCATGGATAGAGGAGCCTGGCGGGCTACAGTCCATAGGGTCACAAAGAGTTGGACATGACTGAGTGGCTAAGCTGTTATTTACCTACTCTATTAGTTTCCTATTGTTGCTGTAATAAATTACCACAAGTTTAGTGGCTTAAAACAACACAAATTTATTATCTCGCACTCTGGGACTCAGAAGACTTAAAAGCAAGGTGTCAGCAGGACTGCATTCCTTCCTTCCAGAGGCTCCAGAAAAGAATCTGTTTCTTTGCCTTTTCCAGCTTCTAGAGGCCACTATGAAGTTTCTGTAGTATGTAGACGCTTCCTCGAGTCCCCTGAATCTCTACTTCCATAACCACATCTCCTACTCTGCCTCTGACCCTTCTGCCTCCCTTTGAAGGATTTCTGTGAAGTTCACAGCACTATGAAGTTTTCTTACCAAAAAAATTGAACCTGAATCTAATCAGTCTTGTAAACGGAACCACCATTTTTAAAGGAAATGTAAGTGACAGAAAAACACGTAAAAAGGCATCAAGGGTGCAACTGGCAAAATCCAAACTTTTGGAAACTCTAGAATAACCCAGTTTTTTTACAAGTAAAGGAGGGGAATATGTTTCTGTGTGTGTGTGTGTGTGTGTATGTGAAACTATTGATTAAGAGAAACCTAAAAGACTTATCAACTGAGTTGCAATATATAAGTCCTCATTGGAATCCTGATCTGAAAAGAAAATGGTGAGAATTTTATGAGACAACACTATGAAACAATACAACTACTACGAGAAAGATTTACTGTTAATTTTTTCAGTGTGATAATGGTATTGAATATTAAGGATATGCTACAAAAGGGATACTTATCTTCCAAAGATACATACCTAAATTTTTATGGATGAAATACTTCTGAGATTGCTTTAAAATAATACAGAAGCAGGGAGTAGATGTGGGTTTAAATGAAGCAAACAGCAGAAGTTACTAATCATTGTTAAAGCTGGGCAACAGGGAAACAGTGTACTGAAATGTTGTAAATATGCTTGAAACTTTCATGGTAGAAGTTATATAAAAATGACAACAAATGTCTTGTTGGGGAGCACATGATTGGTATCACCAGAATCACATCAAGAAATCCAGCTGTAAGGGATTCTGAGAAATAACGATTCTAAGCTTTCCAGCCTCTGTAGCACTTGGCAGAATCAGGGTTGAAATATGTGGGAGTGAAATGTTTAACACTGTTCACCCTCAAATCTGTAACTCAAACCCTGACCTCTCTCCTATAGGACCATAAAAAATATCCAACTGCCTCCTTGACACCTGACTTGAATGTCTCACAGGACCTCCAAATCTACACCAAAACCAAAGCTAAAGATTAACCCTCTCCTGCTACTTACCAGCTGTGTGACCTCAGAGAAGCCCCTTAGCTTCCCAACTCTCCAGTGTGTGAACTGGGAAAATCAACTAAATCATCTCCAGGTCATCAACAGCTCTGGGAATGGATGGGACTAAAACCTACCCCCTTTAGACAGTACTAATTTAACTCTGTGCTATATTTAGATAACAAGTCATCTTAAAAGGGACTTAGCCTATATGTTTTTAGAAGCAGCACTATCTCACGATAAATTTAGCATCAATTTAGCCATCAGTAATCATTTATTCAATATCAGTGACTGCAATATATTTAGCTGAAATTTCAAACAGCCCACAATTGCTTTCAGTATGGGCGCATGCGTTCTAGAACCAACTCAGCCAGAAAGCTGCCTCTCTATAGCCAAGGAGCTGTCTGTTGTTGTAAAGATAATTTTGATGACTGGCTTTCTTTTTTTTTTTTTCTGTATCTGTTTCAGAAATGTGACAGGTGCAATTTTTTCCAAAGCAAGAGGAAGAGATGGCTTTGACCCCTGGTGCCTGTTGAAGCATCTGCAGGAGGGTGAATTGTCATTTTTATTGCATAAGTGAGGGTGCTCCCACAGTGAAGTGAAGGGGGTGATAAATAAGATTCTTGGAGGCCGTTAAATGGCACTTAGTGGGAGGAGGCCTGAGTGACAGCTGCGAATGGTGCAGGGATCACAACCACATGCTTTTCTTCCTGTGGCTCCCTACGCTACACACTGGTGCTGCTGCTGGACTTCATTTTCTCTCCACTGGAATGACTTGCCTGATTTAAGGGAGTAAAATGTCAAGTAAGCTTAATACAAATAGGACTAAAAGATAATTTGAAAAACGTGAAGAAAAAGTGGTTCAGCCTCTTTTGGTCAGTTCAGAACTACTCACAGGTGTAACAATAATGCATTTTAAACTCAGCTTTGTTGTTATTGTGTAGCTAAGTAGTGTTCGACTCTTTTGTGACCCCCGTGGACTATAGCCTGCCAAGTTTCTCTATCCATGGGATTTCCCAGGCAAGAACACTGGAGTGGGTTGCCATTTTCTTCTCCAGGGGATCTTTCTGACCCACGCATTGAACCCTCATCTCCTACATTGGCAGGTGGATTCTTTACCACTGAGCCACCAGGGAAGCCCTAAATTCAGTTTATCTGTGTTTAAAAATGAAACTCTCAATAATAAGTAGTAATACAAGTTCAAGAAGAACATACCATTTATATAAAAATTTTTTAAAAACCCAAATATTGTTTATTAGTGTGTAGAGAAATGTAGCAAACCCTAAAGAGAAGAAAGAAAATGACAAATAAAAAATTTTGATCAGAGGTTACCTCTGGGGAGAAGGGGAAGAAATACAACTAGGGAGGGACACACATTTATAATGTCTTGATGCTTTAGCTGAATAGTAAATACATGTGCTCATTTTATCCTTATTTTTTGTACTTTGCATAAACGTACAATGTGCTTTTTTTTATGTGTGAAATATTTCACGAAACTGCCAAGTTCCACACCAAGCTCTGTTTTCAAAAACACTGCCACGAAACAGGTCAATGCTGTTCTGTAGTATAGAGAGGAGATTTTTAGACACATTGGGAATATGGGAAGGAATTAATGGATTTTGCTGAATTCTAATGCCTTCTGGGGTGAATGTACTTTACATGTGCAGATGACACAAATCTTCTGCAGCAGTATGAACAGTACATACCACAACCACCACAGCTCTGGAGCTGATTTACAGAGCAAACTTCTGAAGCTGTGACTAAACTCAGCTTATCTTTCCTCAGAGGCAGTATAAGCCTGGGCACGATCAGCTTGGGCATCCTATCCTATCCTTTTTTTATTGAAGTATAGTTGATTTACAGTATTACATTAGTTTCAGGTGTACAAATAGTATATTTTAATAGATTATACCCCATTTAAAGTTATTATTGTAAACTAATTAGCCCCCAACTAAAATAAATAAATTTATTAAAAATAAAAAAATAAAAAAATAAAGTTATTATAAGATATTGACTATATTCCCTGTGCTGTACAATATATCCTTGTAGTTTATATATTTTATATATAGTAGATTTGTGTCTCTCAGGTTCCTATCCCTATCTTGTCCCTCCTCCCTTTCCTCTGCCCACTGGCAATACTAGTTTGTTCTCTATATCCATGAGTCAGATTCTGTTTTGTTATATTCATTTATTTGTTTTATTTTTCAGATTTTGCATATAAGTGTTAATATAAAGCCTTTTTCTTTGTCTATTTCACTAAGCATGATACCGTCTAGGTCCATCTATATTGTTGCAAATGGCAGAATTTCATTCTTTTTATGATTGAGTAAAATTCCCATTGTGTGTGTATGTATGTATATTTATATACATACACACATACACACATATTTCTTTATCCATTCATCTGTTGATAGACACTTAGGTGGCTTCCATCCTATCCAGTCCCTGAGATTCAAAGGAAATGAGACTTGAACCTCCAGTAAACATACAGTGGGAATCCCAGCATCATCCACCTTTTGGGTTTCCAGGGGGCTGGCTTCTGTTTCTCTAAGACCCCTCTAGCTCCACATCCATGCTTCCACTGGACTCATTCCCTTAAGGGATCAGCTCAAGGCCCTGATGTGCTTTCCTGCCTCTGGAGACATTGCCAAGTGGTGGACAATGCCAGATCACCTTTACTTTCCCAAGGACCATCTCTACAGCAGTTGGGGCAGCAGGCCAGATGCAACGTTGGGAGGGGTGTCACACTGCAGAGCATCATAGCTCAGCAAGTAGCTCAAAGCTGGATACCAGGCATCCAGGTTCTTAAAGTTAAGTCAAGGAAATTTTCAGCCATTCACTGTTGTGTTTTATATCCATTTGCTATGTCTTTTAGTTGCCATCTCTACACAGCTGGGTTTCCCTGGTGGCTGGAACAGAGAGAATCTGCCTGCAATGCAGGAGACCTGGGTTAGATTCCTGGGTCGGGAAGATCCCCTGGAGAAAGGCTACCCACTCCAGTATTCTTGCCTGAATAATTCCATGGACAGAGGAGCCTGGCGGGCTGAAGTCCATAGGGTCACAAACAGTCAGACACAACTGAGTGATTAACACTTTCCACACTTTCTACACTTCACTTTCCACACAACTAGGTGGTACTGCTTTCAATATTTGTCAGGTGAGGAATCAAAGTAATTTGTTAGGTAACTTTCTAAGGCTCTTGACAGTCTGTGGTTGACCCATGATATGAATCCAGGCCTGGCTGACTGCATAGCTAGGGCTTTTTCCCTACATCACACTGTGACCTCTAAACATCTCAGAATATCATGACATGCATGGTTTATAAAGAATTCACATACAAATTCTAAGGTGCCCCTCTTCCAAAGGAGGACACATGGAGAAGGCAAGCAGAAACAGCAGGGAAGAGGCATGAAAAACCAACATGAAAACAGATGCCCATCTAGGACCCACAGGGAAAGAGGGCAGAATTTGGTAAAGGTGGTTATCCAGGATCCCCTTCGCAATTAAGGAAACCTTGACTGTACCCCTGATGTGCCCCGGAGATAGAGATACAAGGAATTGTATCTCCTTGTATTTTACTTTCTCCTTGCAGCAATCCTGAGGCAGGTAGATGAGGTGGGCACTGTGCCTTTTAGATCAAGATAGGGAGTCCTGGGGAAAGTTCAAGGGGGTGGTCTAAGCAGTGGTAAGGATGGAACCAGAACAAAGTCTCCTGACACTATTAAGGACTGAATTAGGTTCCCTTCAAAATTCCTGTGTTGAACCTCTAACCCCCAGTGTGACTGTGTTTGGAAAGAGGGCCATTTAGGAGGTAATTAAGGTTAAATTAGGTCATAAGGGTGGTGTCCTAATCTGACAGGACTTGTGTCTTATACAAACAGGAAGAGACACCAGAGATGTCTTTCCTTCCATGTGGGGACAGAATAAGAGGGTGCTGTCTACAAGCTAGGAAGAGATCCCTCATAAAAAACCCACACTAACAGCACCCTGATCTTGAACTCTGAGCCTCCAGAACTGTGAGAAGATAAATTTCTGATGTTCAAGCCACAGCGTCTGTGGCATTTGGTTATGTCAGCCCAAGCTGACTAATGCAGAAGTAAACACATGACTGTCAGAACCCAACCCTGGCCCATCATTCTAATGACCCTCAGGCCATCAAAGAGCACTTATAATGACTTTTTTTAGACCCCAACCCACCTTCTGTCTTTGCACCAACCACCAGTTAACACTCCCATCTGAAGGCCTCTTCTCCCTGATGAAATACCACCTTCACCTGTGTCTCCTGGTACATTCAGAAGAATTTGTCAGAGTCTCTTTTATGGGCTAGCAATCCCTAAGGCTCTGTTTTTGAGAGCACTTTCTTGCTCTGCAAATTCTCCCTGGGAAAGTTGCCAAGAGACCTATTTCCATGAGGATCTTGGACAGTCTCCTCCATACCAATGAATAAAAACCCAGTCTAGAATCAACCTTTACTAAATATTTGCTGAATGAATAAGTAAATAAACAGACTATCCTCTAAGAGTTGATAATTTCTAAAACTGAATCTCGAGTTGAGATATCTTTTCTGAATTCCAGCCCTACAGTCTCAGTCAGGGACTGCCCACAATTATGCTGCATAACAAACTACCACCCAAACTCAATGACTTACACCAAGAAGCATTCGTTCTCATGTAGGGAAACTGTGGTCGGGCATGGCTGAGTGCATCTACCTTGCGTTTCAGGTCCTGTATGGTCTGGGCTTGGCTTGAGTTGTGAGCTGGATTAAGGTCTGCTCACTAGCACTAGGCTGTAGGGGCAGAGGCCAGTCAGCACATGCTTTTCTCATGGTGATCATCAAACTGCACAAGCACATTTAAAGCCTCTGCCTGTGTATACACTTTAACGTTCCATGTGTGTGTATGTGTGTTAGTCACTCAGTCATGTTCGACTCTTTGTGACCCCATGGGCTGTAGCCCACCAGGCTCCTCTGTCCATGGAATTCTCTAGGCAAGAATGCTGCAGTGGGTTGCTGTTTCCTTCTCCACTAACATTCCACAGACCAAAGCAAATCTAAGAAGCGCATCATCAATGGGAAGAGGACAGAATCTCTGCTCATAGGGTACAGGAGGGCATTAGGGATAAGTGAATATTTACTGAACAATAATGCAAAATCCAATCTAGCACAACTAGACATCCACTGTAGAGCAAGACCTCTCCTCCTTGAATGTCTTACAAGCTCCTTAAATTCTCTGTCATTTGCCAAGAATCTAGCCCTCTGCCAATTTCTTCCTTCTGGAGAATTGAGTCCTCATGTCTATCATCAACTAGCTGGGCATCTTGCTGAATTTGGGCAGAACATCCAATTCTTTCTGACAGCTCTCTTGAATTCTGAATCATTCACCTTCTGGAACCCCTCATTGCCCTGGTCCACACAGCTGACCAGCTCTCCTACTGCAGACATGTGCCTGATTCACACCTATGTTTTCTAAGCTTTCTGGATTTTGTGTCCCCAGATACTCTCAATAGGATGCTTATTTCCCAACTCCCACTTGCTCAGCGCTAGTCAACCTCAGCTACCAAGAGCCCACCCAGCCCTGTGTATCAATTTGCCAGGAGGATACTGGACACTGGATGGTCCTTTCAAGCACTCACCTCTTACACTTTCTGAAGCAAGCTTCTTTTATCAGCCCTTCTATGGGGACAGCACCACATGGACTTGGCTAGAAGCCACCTCCTGTGGAACTGACATTAGGATCCAACAAAGGGGAAAGAGATCAGTGAAAGAGTGACTGATTAACTTTTGTTTTCCTGGTTTAGATTATATTCAGGATGCGTGAACGTGCGCACACGCGCGCACACACACACACACACCCCCTCTACTCAGTTCTAATCTCCTTGCTCATGTTTATTTAGGCTGTCGCCAGACAATTTGATAGGCTTCTTCGGGACAAATGGGCCCTGCCCCAGGGGCCTGAGGACAGGAATAGCAAGTCTGGACAGATGCACTTGGCAGCGTGAAGAGGAAAAGCTGTGCAGGATGAATGTCACAGTATTGCTGGCTCTTGCTTGCTGTATTAATTTCTCCCTTAAAAGAAAACTGACCCATTTTTTCCAGCTCACAGCCCTAATGAACTCCTATTCAGAGGCCATCCTTCCCCCACATAAAGAGCTGTATTGTACTTAATAATAAGCCTTTTAGTGGAATTTGCTATTTCTGGTCTCTCTCTGGGAAATGCCCATTAACGAGCCTGCAAGTGCAGGGAAAAGCAGATGTTTGGGGGTGGGTATGCTTCAAGGGCAGCCCACCCTGGAAAGAAAATGGACAAAAACTAGTAACAGGTTCTTTTTCATGTCCTTGAAACTCATTTGATTTACCCCAAACTATGATTTAAATAAACTTTGTCTCCAAAATATAAAGCTATCACTACTCATGCTACCCACCCCCCATATCCTATCTGCATAAATCCTTACTCTACCCACAAATGCTTCTGTAATTCTAATCATAACAAAATCATCAGCAGACCTCAAAGCTAGACCAAGACACGTGGATGACCTAGCAGGTTAACATCGGTCACTCCTTCAAACCTGTAACTGGTCAATGCCTATTTAAGAGACTGAATGCAACATGAGGAGAAAGATGGAGCAGAACTGCTGAGAGAAGATTAATCTTTCTTTTACTGTCTGGAGCAATTCAGCTCTGGCCCCAAACCTGCGTATTTACTCAGCAAAACCAAAGCCTTGACATTAACCAGTGGTGCCCTCCTTCACAAAGCAGTTTATTGTTCATTCACTATTTCACAACCCCTTCCAAGTCACACCTGCAACTGGAAACAGCCAGTAAGGATTGTGCAATACCTCCCTTAAGGGTGGGGGTGGGGGCATTCTACCATTTTGGCATCCTTCTGCATTTCCTGTGATATGCTGGCACCCAGTGATGCATTTGTATCACTTATGGATGAGAATTTTGCTGGCACACCCACCCTTTAATATGTCACCTACTGGCACCCCCTCTGTCTTGGCATTAATGGAGGTGCTAAAGATATATTTAAAAAGTATAAGGCGAGGTCCTTGTCATCAAGGGTTTAACAGTTCAAAGTAACTCAACTCATATTATTAATATTGAGAGCAGGGCACTATGCTAGAAGCTGCTGGAAGTTCAAACGGGGGGAAGGTAAAAGAGAGAGCCCTAAGAATACTAAAGGCTATCTCAAATTGGAGTCTGCAGCATCACCAGAATTTGGTTAAAAATGCTAATTCTATGATCATCTGAACAAGATGTGCTGTAGGTAGGCCTAGCCATTTGTGTTTAATATTAACATTTGAACAGTACTGGCCTAAAGACCTCCTAGAGAAGTAGGAGAAATAAGAATCTCTCATTCAATCTTCTGCTACCAGACAGAGCAAGTTCAGGACCAGGCAACGGACATGGACCTATTAGATAGACCAAAGGCCAAGGGCCTAGTGTGGTGATATCAGAGTCAGGTTAAAGTCATAGTCATCAGTGGAGTTTTTAAAATGCATAATTGCCTGAACCTCACCCAAAGGTTTTAATTCATTGGTCTAATTTTTTGTTAAAAATGCTGCCTGGTTGATTCTGACAATTATCAGAGGCAAGAACCTCATTAGCGGTCTGAGAAGGAAGAAGCCTTTGATGATGAAGAGGATATTCTGAAAGTTAGCCAGTGGCCTCACTTCCCATGGCTGCTATAACAAATCACTACAAACTCATAGCTTAAAACAACAGAACTTTATCAATGGTGAAAAGCTTTTAGCTTTTTGCCTATGATCAGGAACAAGACAAGGAGGTCCACTCTTGCCACTTTTATTCAACACAATATTGGAAGTCCTAGTCATCAGCAATTAGGCAAGTCAAAAAGGGAGAAAAACTATTATTATTCACAGATGACATGATACTATATGCAGAAAAGCCTAAAGACTCCACCAAAACCCATTAGAACTAATAAATGAATTCGGTATAGTCAGAGGATGCAAAAACAATATACAGAAATCTGTGGCCTTTCTGTACACTAACAATGAACTAACAAAAAGAGAAATAAAGAAAATAATCCCATTCACAATTGCATCAAAAAGAACAAAATACCTAAGGATAAATTTATCCATGGAGGTGGAAGATTTGTACACTGAAAACTGTAAGACACTGATGAAAGATACTGAAGAACACATAAATAAATGGAAAAATGTTGCATGTACATGGCTTGGAAGAATTAACATTGTTAAAATGTCCATAGTATCCAAAATAAACTATAGAGTCAATACAACCCCTGTCAAAATTCCAATGGCATATTGCATGGAACTATAAAAAATAATTCTAAAAATTGTAGGAAACACAAAAGATTCCAAAGAGCAAAACAACCTTGAGAAACAAGAACACAGCTGGAGGTATCACACTCCCTGATTTCAAATTATACTACAAAGCTATAGTAATCAAAACATATGGTACTGGCACAAATCAATGGAACCACAGATCAATGGAACAGAATTGAGAGCCCATAAATAAACCCACACATAAATGGACAATTAATTCATGACAAAGGAGCAAGGAACACAGTTTTATTTATTTTTAAAAATTTATTTACATGGCTGTACTGTGCAGCATGCTGGATCCTAGTTTCCTGACCAAAGATCAAACCTGTGCCCCCTGCATTAGGAGTGTGGTGTCTTTATCACTAGAAGTGATTAAGCAAAGTCCTGACATATAGTTGAGAAATGACAGTTTCTTCAGTAAATCGTGTTGGGAAAACTGGACAGCCACATGCAAAAGATTGAAATTAGACACTGTCTTATAACAGACACAAAAATTAAGTCAAAATAGATTAAAGTCATGAATGTAGGGCCTGAAATCATAAAATTCCTAGAAGAAATCATGGGTGGTAACCTCAGTGACATGGACCTTAGTGATATTTTTGTGGATGTGACTCTAAAGGCAAGGGAAACAAAAGCAAAAATAAGCAAATGGAACTACATCAAACTAAAAAGACTCTGTACAGCAAAGGAACCATCATCAAAGTGGAAAGGCAACCTACTGAATGGGAGAAGATCATTTCAAATCATACATCTGATAAGGGATTAACATACAAAATGTGTAACATCTCACACAACTCAACAACAAAAAGACAAACAATCTGATCTAAAAAATGAGCAGAGGCACTGAATAGATATTTTTCTAAAGAAGATATACAGGTGGCCAATAGGTACATAGGATGTTCAACATCACTAATTACTAGGGAAATGCAAATAAAAATCACAATGAGATATCATCTCACACCTATTAGAATGGATATTACTAAAAAAGGCAAGAAATAAATACTGTTGAGGATGTGAAGAAAAGGGAGCCCACTGCTGGTAAAACTGTAAACTGGTGTAGCTGCTGCATAAAACAATATGAGATGCCACAAAAAATTGAGAATAGAACTACCATATGACTCAGATATTCCACTTCTGGATTTTTATCTGAAGAATATGAAAACATTAATCTGAAAAGACATATGCATCCCTATGTTCACTGCAGCATTGTTTACAATAGCCAAGACACAGAAACAGTCTAAGTGTCCATAAATGAATGAATAAAGATGCACAGAGTGGAATACTACTTCCCAATGAGAAAGAATGAAATTCTTCCATCTGGAACAACATAAATGGACCTTAGCAGAGACATTAGTTTGCTGACAAAGGTCCGTATATTCAAAGCTATGGTTTTTCCACTAGTCATGTATGGATATGAGAGTTGAACTATATAGAAGGCTGAGCACCAAAGAGTTGATGATTTTGAATTGTGGTGTTGGAGAAGACTCTTGAGAGGCCCTTGGACTGCAAGGAGATAAAACCAGTCAGTTCTAAAGGAAATCAGTCTTGAATATTCATTGGAAGGACTGATGCTAAAGCTGAAGCTCCAATACTTTGGCCGCCTCATGCGAAGAGACGACTCATTAGAAAAGACCCTGATGCTGGGAAAGATTGAGGGCAGGAGGAGAAGGGGGTGACAGAGGACAAGATGGTTGGATGGCATCACCGACTCAATGGATGTGAGTTTGAGCAAGCTCCTGGAGATGGTAAAGGTGTGCTGCAGTCCACTGGGCTGCAAAGAGTCGGACATGACTGAGCGACTGAACAATAACAACAAATGGACCTTGAAGCTATTATGTTAAAAGAAATGTTAATGGAGAAGGAGGTGGCAACCCACTCCAGTGTTCTTGCCTGGGGAGTCCCAGGGACGGCGGAGCCTGGTGGGCTGCCGTCTGTGGGGTTGCACGGAGTCAGACACGGCTGAAGCGACTTAGCAGCAGCAGCAGCAGCAATGGAACTACAACAATGCTAATTACTTGGTTGGATATCTGTACCTTGGTTGTATAAAATTTTAACATACTTGGGATACTGTATATTGCTTTATAACTTTCTTGTCTCAATGTATTTTCAAATAAAAAGATGAAAAAAAAAAGAAATGTTAAGATGGAGAAAGACAAATACTGTACGATTTCACTCACATGTGGAATCTAAAACAAAACAAATGAACAAACAAAATAAAACCAAACCAAACTCATAGGCACAGAGGATGGATTAGTAGTTACCACAGGGGAAAGGGGTTAGAGAGGGTGGGTGCGATGGGTGCATGCTATCTATTACCACACACCAAATATATGGTGATGGATGACAACTACACTTGTGGTGTGATCACGTGGTAGTGTACACACAGGTGTTGAATTATAATGTTGTACACCTGAAATCTATTTAAAAAAAACAAACAGAACTTTTTCTTTCACAGTAGGTCAGAAGTCAAAATCAAGGTGACTGCAAGGCCATACTCTCTCCTGTCGCTTCTAGCTTTTGGTGGCTCCAGGTGTTCCTTGGCCTGTGGCTGCATAACTCCAAGCCCTTCTTTCATCTTCACGTGACCTTCCTCTTTTCTGCATCTTCTTCTCTTCTGTCTCAAACCCCGCTCTGCCTTTCTCTTCAAGGGACACTTGTCATTGGATTTGGGGCCCATCCAGATAATCTAAGATTATCTCATCTCAATACACTTAATCTGCAGAGATCCTTTTTCCAAATAAAGTATTATAGCATCACAGGTTCCAGGGATCTGACACCTATTGGAAGGCTATTTTTGGTCTACCATGGCTTTTATAAAGTGAAGACAGCAACTGCCAAGTGTACAATTACACAAGCTGTAAAAGACTGAATAATCTCTTGGACTTGCATTTTTAACAAAACAAGAGCATGAAGTTTAAGGGGGTAAAGCTATATGCTAGCTGGTCAAGATTCAGCAGCTTTTCAGGAAATTTTTCTCTGACACCCTGCCTCACAAGACTTGGAACAACATTATTCCTGATAAGGACATCAAAGACTCACAAGAAGGTCTTTCTGCTTCATGTTCTGAAGGTTCCACAACTAAGAGAAAGGCTTCCCGTGAGATTAGGGACAGACCAGGGAGAACTGCTGGTGTGCTTATTGGTGCTACTGGCCTGTGAGCTGTGAGAGAGCTGCTTGTTTCTCTAATGCCTCGAGGAACCTGGGAGCCTTTTCCAGGTGTATCCTCTTACCCCGGAGGCTCAGAATATAGCAAGTAACTTCAAATAGGTCCATTCAAGTTATAATGTGAGCTGACAGCCTGGGCCTGTTATTATGCCACTATGGTTTGAAAGTAATTACGCCATTGTCTCTATGAGACAATGAGAGCAACTATGAGAGTTGCTCACTTGAAACTGTTCCAGTGTTCAGATTATAGAAGAGAGTTGTAGTAAATGCCTTTTAAAATGGCAAGCTTTGTAGTTAACAAGTTAGGACCTCCATATATCTTGTTTATTAGGTTGTTTTTAACTAATTGATAAATATTCTCCAGGTCTCTTTCTTTCAATTTTCCTAATATTTTTTATGGGAATCTACCTGTAACAAACATGAGTTCTGCTCATGGAAATCTATCTCAAAGAAATAATCTAGTAAAAGTGCAGGGATAGAATCTCAAGAATATCCATCACAATATTTTAACAACAAATCACATCACAATGATTTTAACAATGAGAAACCAGAATCAACCAAAATATACATGAATCACAGTCCCTATGTACCTCAGGAAACTTTTCTTGATCCCTCAGATTGTTTAGTGTTTTCATACTTCTTGCTTGGTAGCATATCAAAACTGTATTTCAATTTTTTAATAAAAACAGAAGAAGCTGTTTTAACCAGTCTTCATTCAATCAACATGTGGATAACTTAATACTCTTCATTCTTCCTCTGGAAGGCCACCAGACTTCTGCTCTCACTGTCACTTGTTTATGCCAGTTGTATTTGCTATTGTAATTATGTGATTTAACACTGCACTAAGCCTGACGCTGGAAAGGACTGGGGGCGGGAGGAGAAGGTGACGACAGAGGATGAGATGGCTGGATGGCATCACTGACTCGATGGACTTGATTTGGGTAAACTCAGGGAGCTGGTGATGGCCAGGGAGGCCTGGTGTGCTGCGATTCATGGGGTCTCAAAGAGTTGGACACGACTGAGTGACTAAACTAACTGACTGAAGCCAGTTATATATGAATATGAAGAGTAAGTTGTTGTTCTGATGAAAACTGGGCTGAATAATTTGAAAAGATGAAGCATTTATTGATAAAGGTGAGTTGCTAGAGAAAAAAAATGGTATTCAGTTAGGTATGATGAAGAAGTGAAAAGTTTTAAAGGTTTAAAAGGATTCTGAACCCATATTGTTTAACAAGTGTTCTAGATTCTCCTTCTCCACCTTAAAGATGCCAAAATGATTAAAAAAAAAAAATACTGATGCCTTATGGTCAGGCCAGGACAGTCCCTGTTTATACCTTTAATTTCAGTGCCCTATCTGATTCAGTGGCCCTTTCATTCTCAGAAGTGTCCCAGTTTGTATGACAAATTAAAATGTCACTCTAGCTATGGTAAACTATGGATATAGTTTATACAAATAAGGTGAAATGGCAGACAGCAGGCCATCCTAAAGAACTGAAACTGAGTCTCACATGAAAGAATTAGTGAATGAGTATCCATCTATGTGTTTTAAATTAGGGGTCCTCAAATTTTTTCTGTAAAGGACCAGTAGTAATTATTTGAGGCTTTAGCAAGTCTCTGTCCCAATGATTCAAATCTGCCATTTCAGCACAAAAGCTACCCTAGACCATCTCTAAATGAATGTGCATCACTACGTTCCAATAAAACTTTAGTTTGGACATTAAATTTGAATTTCATATACTTTTCATGTGTCACCAAATATTGCTCTTATTTTGTATTTTTTTCCAAGTTTTTAAAAATGTAAAAAGCATCCTTGAATCACAAGCCATACAAAAATGGGCAGCAGGCTGATCTGGCCTGCAACATAGTTTGCTGACCCCTGTTTTAAGTTTAAAAAAATGTTACGTATGTGCTAGGCTTTTCTTTTATAGTTTTCACTTTTATTTATTCAAAATGTTCACATGACATTGGATATGAGGGCTTCTATTGTATTTGAGGGTTTCTTTCTACTTCTCTTGCCTGTAAGGTGCATGAGATAAGGGATTTTACTTGGCACTTTTAAAAACAGTAAAAAGTATCTTAAATGAAAGAAGTTAAATTATACAACATTTATACAATGGAATATTTTTAACACAACCATTAAAATATGTTGGAGAGTTCTAGATTTAATTCTAAATAGGGAAAAACCCCAGATAACACAATAACTATGAATGATATAACTCTATTTTTAAAAATTACATGTCTATATATGTATGCGAAATCATAGAATATGCTATACAAAATGGTATTAGTATCATTGCAGTTACTATAGATTTGGGGATACTTTAAAATCTTTTTCTTCTTGTTTCTCTGTAATTTTTTATTTTTCTCAAATGGGTATTCTATGTATGATTGGTCACTGAGGTTTCTTTTTTTATTTTGCCCCATAATTCCGGTGTCCTGAAGGAATATGGATCTGACCAAATGGAGAGCTTGGTCTGATCCTGTGTCTATGATCAGGGGCTAGAAGTGACTAAGTCAGAAGTTGGCCTGGGAGGGGATGGGGAAAGTCCATTTATTTATCAGATATGCCAGTTTTCCATTGCCTTTATGAAACTAGAAATTAGATGCTAGTACCTCCTGAGTTCTGTCCTTGAAAAATAAACCTCCCCACTGTTCCATGAGATGGCTGTATGTAAGCTATGGTTGAAATGTGATATTTTTTCCTAAGAGCTGTGGGAGGTCCAGGAAGAGTTTTGTTCACTTAGCCCACCAACAAACACTTGATGGGCACCAATCACTAACCAGGTGCTATTCTAGGCACTGGGGTGTATAGGAGAGAACAGGACAGACAGAAATTCCTGCCTTCAAGGGATGACTTCCTTGGCAGGGAAGAGAAGGCAATAAACAAATGAACAGATGGACGGAAGAAATGGAAACAGCTGACGGAGCTGAGGGAATTTCATGGTATAGGTGAGGAAGGAGGCCCTCCCTTAAGAGACATATGAGCCAAGCCAGGAGTAGGCAGAAGAAGCCACAAGGACAAAGGCTCCAAGTGGCACTAGCGTCTGAAGGTTTTGAAAGAAGGCCAGTGTGACAGAGGAGATGATGCTGAGAGTGGACAGCAGACACTTCAGGTGACCATACTGAAGAATTTACTTAGGTGAACAAACTTTATCCCAAGTGAAATGAGAAGCCATTTGTGGGTTCTAAATGGAAGAATGCCATGCTCTGGTTTATACCGTATGATTATTACCGCTGTGAGGGGCGCGAGGGTAGACCATGAGAAGCCCCAGAAAGGTTGAAGGAAGGAGGTGAAGGTGGCTCAGACTAGGGTGGAGGCAAAAATGCAGAACTGATCTTTTACATTTATGGGGTAAAGTCATCAGGACTTGCTTCAGAACTGGATTCAAAAGGGAGAAAATTCAGGGTTTTTTTTTGTTGGTTTTAATGTTCACAGCTCAACTGAGTTATAATTATTGAGACCACACAATCCACCCATTTAAACTGTATAATTCAATGGCTTTCAGTACATGCGTAGAATTGTGTAACTATCACTACAGTCAACCTAAGAATATTCTCATTGCACCAAAATGAAACCTTGCAGCCCTCAGTCACTGCCCCTGATTGTACTTTGTACCATATTTTATTCATACCATTTTTCAGTTGATAGACATTTAGTTTATTTCCGTTTTTGGATACTACAAATAATGTTGCTCTGAATATTAAGTTAGTTTCTCTTGGGTATATACATAGGCATAGAATTGCTGGTTCATTATGATAAATTTCTTAATTATTTGAGGAACTGCCAGACTGCTTTCCAAAGAGGCTACAACATTCTACAGCAATGTAGGAGGGTGTTATTCAGTTTTAGCATCACTCTGGCTACTGTGCTGAGAAAGAATTGGAGCAAGGTTTGGGGTGGGAACTGTAGAGATCCGAATGTTATGCAAAAGTGAAGGCATCTTAGTAGAGTTCAAAGACACCCAATTTTAAGTGTCCTTCATCCTATTTTCTGGCAAAAAGTTTTCTGTGAGATAGGAGTCTGTACACCACAAATCACTTCATTAAATTAAAAGATTCCAACAGAGAGGGCTTGTTAACACAGATCTGCAGTTTTCAAATCTAGAATCCTAAAGCAAACTGGTATGGAACTGTTTAAACATCTGTCCCCACACAAGCTCCTTCAGGCAGGAGGGTATTAGCAGAGAAGCTAAGGGAGTCAGCAGTGCAATAAAACTTCCACAGCTTCAAGCCACAAAAACCCAGGGCTCAAGTGGCAACCTGTTGCCGAGGACTCATGTGGCAGCAGGCATCACTTCTACTGCGGGGGCCACTGCCCTGGTCTCTCAGTCCAGGAAAGGGCTGGCTTTGTTCCTAGCTGCTGGTTTTGACAACTGAGCAGTGGTCCTATCCCTCTGCAATTCTTCTAGCTCAGGAAAGGAAGGGAAACCAACATCTATCAGGCTTATGATAGTCCGTCCCCCTGGGGTGAGACGCTCTCCTTACATTCCTTAAGTTAGTGAACCCTCACAGCAAGTCACCAAGGAAGAAAGGACTACTTTTCTCATTTACAGATAAGGCAGGTTGGCCCCTTTGGATGGGAAAGTCAGAAAAGGTATGGTGTGATCACTCACCTAGAGCTAGACATCCTGGAATGTGAAGTCAAGTGGGCCTTAGAAAGCATCACTACGAACAAAGCTAGTGGAGGTGATGGAATTCCAGTTGAACTATTTCAAATCCTGAAAGATGACGCTGTGAAAGTGCTGCACTCAATATGTCAGCAAATTTGGAGAACTCAGCAGTGGCCACAGGACTGGAAAAGGTCAGTTTTCATTCCCATCCCAAAGAAAGGCAATGCCAAAGAATGCTCGAACTACCGCACAATTGCACTCATCTCACATGCTAGTAAAGTAATGCTCAAAATTCTCCAAGCCAGGCTTCAGCAATACATGAACCGTGAACTTCCAGATGTTCAAGCTGGTTTTAGAAAAGGCAGAGGAACCAGAGATCAAATTGCCAATATCCGCTGGATCATCGAAAAAGCAAGAAAGTTCCAGAAAAACATCTATTTCTGCTTTCTTGACTATGCCAAAGCCTTTGCCAATAATCTGTGGAACATTCTGAAAGAGATGGGAATACCAGACCATCTGACCTGTCTCTTGAGAAACCTGTATGCAGGTCAGGAAGCAACAGTTAGAACTGGACATGGAACAACAGACTGGTTCCAAATAGGAAAAGGAGTACGTCAAGGCTGTATATTGTCACCCTGCTTATTTAACTTATATGCAGAGTACATCATGAGAAACGCTGGGCTGGAAGAAACACAAGCTGGAATCAAGATTGCCGGGAGAAATATCAATAACCTCAGATATGCAGATGACACCACCCTTATGGCAGAAAGTGAAGAAGAACTAAAGAGCCTCTTGATGAAGGTGAAAGAGGAGAGTGAAAAAGTTGGCTTAAAGCTCAACGTTCAGAAAACTAAGATCATGGCATCTGGTCCCATCACTTCATGGCAAATAGATGGGGAAACAGTGGAAACAGTGTCAGACTTTATTTTTTTGGGCTCCAAAATCACTGCAGATGGTGACTGCAGCCATGAAATTAAAAGACGCTTACTCCTTGGAAGGAAGGTTATGGCCAACCTAGATAGCATATTTAAAAGCAGAGACATTACTTTGCCAACAAAAGTCCGTCTAGTCAAGACTATGGTTTTTCCAGTGGTCATGTATGGATGTGAGAGTTGGATGGTGAAGAAAGCTGAGCACCGCAGAATTGATGCTTTTGAACTGTGGTGTTGGAGAAGACTCTTAAGAGTCCCTTGGACTGCAAGGAGATCCAATCAATCCATCCTAAAGGAAATCAATCCTGGGTGTTCATTGGAAGGACTGATGTTGAAGCTGAAACTCGAATACTTTGGCCACCTCATGTGAAGGGTTGACTCATTGGAAAAGACCCTAATGCTGGGTAGGATTGGGGGCGGGAGGAGAAGGGGACAACAGAGGATGAGATGGTTGGATGGCATCACTGACTCGATGGACATGGGTTTGGGTAGACTCCCGGAGTTGGTGATGGACAGAGAGGCCTGGCGTGCTGCAATTCATGGGGTCGCAAAGAGTCGGACACGACTGAGCAACTGAACTGAACTGAAGAGATAGCATTTTCGCTGGTAACAGCCATGCAAGGATCATTCTAAGAGTAAACCCCAAATTGTTAGCTCTCCAGGTGTCCTCGTTTTTATTCACATTTAATTTTTATTTATATTTATTATATAAATAAGAGTAAGAAGCACCCCTCTAGAAATAAATCCAACTTAAATTCATTTAAAAGATAACCTGGAGTAGAAATTATAATCCTTTTTCCTTAATATTTTTGACTTTTTATTCAGGGACTATTCTCCATAACAGTATCTCCTGACCCTATCCCTAAATAATCCACTATTTTCCCCCAACATCCAATATGACTGTCTCCGCTCATGTGTCTCCACAGACTTCAGTAAGGTTCTAGGATGTAGGGAGACACAGTTCCCTTGATTTGGTCATGCTACTGTGCTGGGAGTGCTGACTCTACCTCCAGACCTTCCCACAGCAGGAAGGAAGGATCTACAGATAAGAACTACACTGTCACTGAAAGGGCCCCTGCTCTCAAGTTAGGATGCTTTCTTGAATGACAGAATTCATTCTTACTACAACACTTTATCACAGTCCTGAACTCATCCTAAGATCTGTGTGGAGGGTCTTTAGGAAAGCCCAATAAAAAAAAAAATCATTCTTCCCCAGTGAACTAACTAAAACATAAGACTAAAGCATAAGGCTGTTTTGAGATCAAAATATACTGTGTGTATGCTCACTCATGTCTGACTCTTTGTGACCACATGGACGGTAGCTTGCCAGGCTCTTTTGTCCAGGGTATTTCCTAGGCAAGAATACTGGAGTGGGTTGCCATCTCCTCCTCCAGGGGATTTTCCTGACCCAAGGATCAAATGTGTGTCTTCTGCATCTCCTGCATTGGCAGGTGGATTCCTTACCACTGAGCCACCTGGGAAGAGTAATATTAGAGAATGTGGCTTATATCCATGGGAAAGCTGGATGCCTGATATTTACTCACCTATTCACCAGCTGGGCCAGGGCAGTTCCTCCCCCTCCCAGACTGTACCTATTCTTGTAAATAGACAGAGACTGAACATGCTCATCTCCTTGCCATGCAGAAATGCTGTGCTCCCAGAGGATGAGTAAGTATGTTAAGGGCTTTGCAAAGAATGCAAACACTAGGGAATCATAAGGCATCACTAATGTCCAGAAGTTGCAGCCACTTGATTTCACTGTAGCCCTTATAGGGTCTTCTGAGACCTGGGAAGACATCATTTTGGAAGGGTGACTGACAGGTTCTCTTGGGGTTATCTTACTCCTTATCCTTTTAGCTTGGCAGCTTCTGGCACTAAGAGGACTGCTTATTGCCTCCTGGATACTTTTCTTCTCATAACTCCCAATGAGAGGTGGTCTCGTGGGTGTATGGAGTCATGTTTATGGGCTAGGTTCTTAAGATTCAGCCTTCAGTTCGAGGGATGATTGATGGAGAGGGAGCATATGCTTTCCCCCTCATTTTTGTGTTCTAATACAAAAGGATCTTTGTTAAACTTGTTTTGAGGGCAAGACACTCCATCCCACCTTGAAAGTAGGAATTGGGAAATCTCTAGGTATGAGGGATGCCAACACTTCTGGGTAAGAGGATGTGGAGAAAGTTACAAAAGGAAAAATCAGCTGCAGATTTCTGAACAGGTGAAAAGCAGAGACTGACTGAATGGACAGGGCTAGGCAAACCTGCCTGATGCTTTCAAGACCAAAGTATCCCACAGGCTATAATGGGAAAGGGATGTGAAACCTCCTGCTC
Source organism: Giraffa tippelskirchi (assembly GCF_054371585.1). NCBI lineage: Eukaryota > Metazoa > Chordata > Mammalia > Artiodactyla > Giraffidae > Giraffa > Giraffa tippelskirchi. Next base: position 73,520,914 of record NC_137275.1, on the reverse strand, counting down.
TCCCAATTAACTCCTCTGTGTCCGCTCTACTATTTAAACCTTTGGCTATTCTGAACCAGTGATTCTCAACCCTGTGTGAATGGTACAGGTCTTGAGGAGCTTTAGAAAACAGCAATGCCTGTCACCTCTCCTTACTTTCTAAGACAGGGTCTGGGATCCTCTATGCTTTTTGTTTGTTTTAAACTTTTATTTAGAAAGAATTTCAAACTTAGGGGAAAACTGCCAGAAAAAAACAGTACAAAGAACGTCACACCTACCCTTTACTCAGATTCTCTTATTCTTAACCATTTGTCCCATTTGTTTTATTATTTGCTCTCTTGCTATTTTCTCTATCTTATTTATAAAATAAAGTAATGAAGATATGTGTGTAGGAATGTAATGTTTGTAGCAGCATTATTCATAGTAGATCCAGAGTGGAAACAACCCAAATGCCTGTTAATTGATGAATATGATCATTAGTATCCATACAATGGGATACTAGTGCATAATAAAAGGGAATGAATGAATGACATACGCCACACCAATTAATGAACCTTAAAACATGATGCTAAGATTTAGCATCTAAGTGAAAAAACCAGATGGAAATACATGTTGCATTGTTTCACTGACAGGAAAAGTCTGACAAAGACAAATTTATAGAGACAGAAAGAAGATTAATTGTTCCTTGGCATGGGGTTGGGAACAGGGATTGACTACAAATGGGTACAAAGGACAATGATAGAAATGTCCTAAAACTAGATTATGGTTATGGTGCAACAACTCTGTAAGTTTACTAAAATGTGTTGAATTGTATGCTTAGATGAATTTTATGATATGTAAATTATACTTCAATAAAGCTATACAAATTAAGAAGTTACCAAAATCAGACAGAAAGGAAGCAAGAACAGCAATCTTAGAAATGAAAATATAATTATACAACTTAATAGATGGGAAAACTCTGGATTGGACAAACTATTTAGTGGATTGGAAAACAAGAAAACATGATTAAGGAATTCACCAGGATACAGAGACAAAAAAATTTTAATAACATTTCAGAATATGGAGAGGCTTCCTTAATTCACCTAATAGCAGTTCCAGAAAAGTGAAAGGAGATAATGGCAGAAAAACAATATTTGAACAGAAAATCATTGATAATTTTCCAGAATTAAAAGAGCATATGAGTCTTCAATAGAAAGTACACTCAATACCAATTAGAGAGTTATAATGAAACTGCTAAACATCAAAATAAACACATGCAAATGCCATCAAGAGAAAAGGCAGATTATCTACAAATAAATGAAAATTTTATGGGCAGTAGGATTTTTAACAGCAGCAATTAGTACCTATGGTAATAGAACACTACCAACACTGTGCCTTGGAGAAATAAGTGTTCAGAAGGATTTTATGGGCAAATAAACAACAGTGAGGACAAAATAAAGACATTTTCAAATGCACAAAGGATTTTTTCGCCCACCAGGACCCCTAGAGAAAGAACTATTAACAGATGAACTTCAGACGGAAGAAAACTGAACCAAAAAAGAAGGCCATGGATTCAAGAAAAAAAAAAAATCATAGAAGAATCAGCAAAATATCAATACAATTATTTTTTTCGTGGTGTTTAAAATTATTATTAAATACTTTCAAATTTACAGAATGATTTTGAAAACAGCATAAAGAACTCCCACATGTCCTTCACTGTATTTCACAGATTTAACATTTTGCATTAGCTTTCTCATTCTCTCTTCCTATCAGTAAATTTAATTAACTATAAAAATAATTCTAAAATTTAAAAGGTAAAAAAATCTAGACAACAATGACAAGATGGGAAAGGGAAAGGCTATTAAATGGGTGAAGTATGCAAAGCTCTTTTTCAGGAAGAAAGAATTACATGATAACTTTATTCAGTTCAGTTCAGTTCAGTCGCTCAGTTGTGTCTGACTCTTTGCGACCCCATGGACTGCAGCACACCAGGCCTCCCTGTTCATCACCAACTCTCGGAGTTTACCCAAACTCATGTCCATTGAGTCAGTGATGCCATCCAACCATCTCATCCTCTGTCGTCCCCTTCTCCTCCTGCCCTCAATCTTTCCTAGCATCAGGGTCTTTTCCAATGAGCCAGCTCTTTGCATCAGATGGCTAAAGTATTGGAGTTTCAGCTTCAACATCAGTCCTTTATGATGGACTGGTTGGATCTCCTTGCAGCCCAAGGGACTCTCAAGAGTCTTCTCCAACACCACAGTTCAGTTCAAAAGCATCAATTGTTAGGCGCTCAGCTTTCTTTGTAGTCCATCTCTCACATCCATACATGACTACTGGAAAAACCATAGCCTTGACTAGACAGACCTTTGTTGGCAAAGTAATGTCTCTGCTTTTTAATATGCTGTCTAGGTTGGTCATATTAGAAAAACTTAGTGAAATATGTATGTGGAAAACTAAATACAATGTTGATAAGTATAGGAATAATGCCTAAAGCCCTCAAACCAACAGTGGAAAATGAGGGAATATAAATCGTTTAACTAATCCCATAGAGAGCAGAGATGGAGAAAAAGGATGGTAAATGAAAACCACAAAATATGATGGAAGAATAAGCCCCAATATATTAGTAATCCCAGTAAATGCACATGGATTAAATTCACCTATCAGAGATACAACAAAATAAAACTTATAGAAAGATTAAATATAAAGAGATGGAAAATACAACGTACAAACAACCAAAAGGAAGGTAGCATATCAACATCAATATTGAAAGGGTCTAAATTCAAGCAACTAGTATGCAAAATGATAAAGAGAGCACGACATAATAAAAATCAACTGTGATTTCTAATGCAGTATATACTTTGAGAAACACTGCCTACTATACCGTAAGGATTGTGGATGCTTTCTTCACTGCTTTCTTCACAGTGCTTGGCAAATAATAATCATGCCAAAATATTAATGGGTGGAGTGACTACCATTACCATATTAAATTCAGATGATCTGTTTATACATTTGTCACACCACAAGGGCAGGTCCCTATCTTTTTCAGTTGTATGCCACTAATATTGAACACAGTGCCTGTTGCATAGCTGTTGTTGCTCAGTCACTAAGTCACATCCAACTTTTTGGACATGTCAGACTCTACAGCACATCAGACTTCTCTGTCCTCCACTATCTCCTGGACTTTGCTCAAATTCATGTCCACTGAGTCAGCGATGCTATCTATCTCATCCTCTGCTGCTCCCTTCTCCTTTTGCCCTCAATCTTTCCCAGCATCAGGGTCTTTTCCAGTGAGTTGGCCCTTCGCATCAGGTGGCCAAAGTATTTGAGCTTCAGCATCAGTCCTTCCAATGAATATTCAGGGTTGATTTCCTTTAGTATTGACTGGTTTGATCTCCTTGCTGTCCAAGGGACTCTGAAGAATCTTCTCCAGCACCACAATTCGAAAGCATCAGTTTTTCAGCGCTCAGCCTTCTTGATGGTCCAACTCAGTAGGCACTCCATAAATTCAAACTAAGTTCAAGGTTCATCTTTTCCATAAAACCTCTCTTAACTGTTGTTGCCTATAATGACTTAACCTTTGTTTCTACCTCTAGAGCGCTCACAACTTGAAATATCCAATTTAGCAACTGATTACAGAGTAGAGTCTTTGGAAAAGACTCGCTCCAAAACTGTTTCTCCAAAAATATTTTAGTTTCTTTGAAGACAGATAAGATGCTTTATTCTGTGCCTAACACCCCAAATCAATACCTCTTGGGTTGACGTTACTATCTGGATGACCGCAAACTAGATCGGTGGTGCCAAGCAGCATGTGCCAAGGCCTCCAAGGAGTATCTCCATTTCCCCTTTTTCACCCTTGACTCAAGAGATCACTGTTTGGATACAGGCTCATTTGCAAAAAATGTGGAGAAGTTAAGGGAAGGGCCTGAGAAGGCAGCTAGTGCCCAATTTCAGATCTCCGTGTTCTCTTCCTGCTGGTGAGATAGGGAGGAAAATGCCTGTGATCCCACAAAAAAGTGGGTGTTGGAAGCAGGAGGGAGATAGTTGGGGAAGAGAGCATGTCCCATACACAGAACATGGACCCAATGTTCTACTAGCAAGCATGTTATCAGGAATAATTATGAGATCAAAAGGAAATTCCAAGGCAACCAGCTAAATTCAGGCACTGGGGTACCTTGTATAAAAGACAGAGAGGGATGTTTTCCATCTACATGCCAGGCACAGAAGGGGTGCCTGTCACAAGCAACTCGTAATTATGAAGCTGCAGGGGGCTAACAAAGGACAGGGTGACATCTTTTGCTGGTCTTTATAAGGAAGGCAGCATGGTCTCGAGAGGTTCAATCAGGGCCCTGGGATGAGGTAGGAGAATGGGCTGGCTGACCTCCCAAGGTCTTTTGTAATCCCGTAATTAAATGGTGAATCGTTCACTTCCCCATTTACGCTCTGCACACGTCTGCAGCCAGTTTGATAGTAAGTCCCCTGGGCAGCCTTCCAGGTTTAGCACGGTGCCACGCAAGCTGCTGGCACTCAACAAATGACTCGAATATTTGCTGAATGAAGGAATAAATGAATCAAATATTTAAATAGCCTACATGACCTCCTCCCCGCCGGTAAAGTACTGTGATGAATGAAATCACAACATTTCAGGCACGATCATTTGAGCAGAGCCTGCAAAGAAACACACATACACACCCCAGCACTGATTCAACTCGATTCACATTGCCACCCTGGGAGCACTGACCACCTGCTCGGCGTGCAAGCTGTAGTTGTTTTTTGGCAAGGATCCTTTCTCTCAACTGCTCTAGGACGGTGCCTCCAGAAGGTCACCAAGATTTAAGGCCGCTTTCCTTCCGCTTGGCATCAGAGACAAAGTTTCAGCTGGGGTTTTGCCTGGGCCTCCCTTGGGTGCGTCCGCACTCCCTTCTCTGCTCCTGGCGCCCCGGGAGCATATCTCGCCAGCTCGCAGCGCCTCACCTTACCTTGGTGAGCTGGGCGATCTTCTTGCACATTTTCACGTGCATCTCAGGATCACAGTCCATTCTCCAGCCGGCGCCACCGCGGGCATCGGCTTTGGAGCCCGGGCAATTCCCGGGAGCGTGAATTTTGCTGTTCAGGGCAGAAGCCATCGCTGAAACGCGCCCGGCACTCAAAAGGCTCTAGCTGGCTCGGGTTCTCGCAGCCCACGTTGTGCACGTGCTTGCGCGCGCGGGCGTGTGAGCTTGTGGGCTTTCTCCGGAGAGGTGGCACTGCAGTCCCACCGCCTGCACCGCCACCTGGCTCTTGCTCCTCCTGGGTGTCCTCCTCCCGGCTGCCCGCGCGTTCACCCTGTCTGCCCCCGCGCTCTCGCTCGCTCGCTGGCTCTGCGGGCACCCGCACCCTGCGGAGATGCGCCGAGGACCAGAACGTGCGGCTTGTGATTCGCGCGCCGCTCCCGGGCCGGAGCGGGTCTCTTCTGCAATAAGCTTCCGAGATGAGGAGTTGCTGGCCTTGAAGAGGTTTTCGCTGGCTGGGCGCCGCGCTCTGGGACACGTGGGTGCAGCCGGGCTCCGGACTTAGCGGCAACGGCCCCCGCCCATGGTAGGCATCCCAGGCCAAACAAGAAGAGCCGGCTTCAGCCTCGGGCACCTTGGGGGCGTTTGATCTGGGGAGGGGGACCCTGGCGAAGTGCTGTGGGCGAACGGGTGGCGAGGGACAGGGCACCTTGACGGGTGCCCTCAGCCAGCTACTCCGGAGCCTCCGAGCTCGGCGCTGAGGGCGGAGGTTGCGGGTGGGGGTGGGCGGGGGCAGGATGCCGAGAGAGGGGCGGGGTGGGGAAAGCAAATTGCGGGGACGCAAGGAGATGGCGGGGACCGGGGCAAACGATTTGGGCCCCTGTCTAGGCTGAGGGTGGGAGCCTCCCTTCTCTCATTTTAAGGAGGAGCGAGGATGTTGCGGGAGAATTGCCGGAGATTTACCAAAGGGAAGAAGCCAAAGGGGCTGCGGAGAAGCTGGTGACCGAAATCTGGGACGAGAAAGAGCAGGGTATGTAGCGAGGGACTGGGTAGTGTAGGGGCGTAGAGGAAAAGTCAAAGACAGGGGTAGAAAGGATGATAGCAGGTGTGGGAAAGGAAGCAAAGAGGAATGGAGTTGTAATTGGTTAACAGATGGAGCTGAAAGTCTAAATAAACAGTTCCCAGGGAAAGTGAAATGATTCATCCACACACGTGGCCACCCGCCTCCCGGAACCAGAATCCTGTCGTCTTTCGCTTACCCTACAAGTGTGTTGTATCAGCAACCAAATATAACGAGTCACAAAGCCACTGATGATGTAATTTTCCACAGAAGTAAACAACTTTTGATAAAGTTCTGGTCAAAAAGGCTATTTAGACCACCCCCTCCCCAATTCAATTAGAAAACAGAATGCCTGAAAATCAGAATCTCTACCAGGAAGCTGATGTAGACTCTTAGTCCTATCTTAGATTCCAGAGTCAAAATCTCTGGAGATGAGGGTCCAGAGCCCACATTTTAAGTGACCTTCCTACCTAATTCTGTATTTAGAGTATTTTCTGCAGGGTTTTAATACATACTGAAATTTACAGGAATTCAACCACTTTGTTATTTCTAAGACACATCTTAGAAATATTCTAAAGTGTGTCTGTTTCAGACACTTAGAATATTTCTATTCTAACTTCCTTACTCTCACCCCATTATGTTACAGTACATAGGCATGGCCAACCTGGGTTTTGGTTCCTAGTTTATCATCTTAGGTTCCCTCTGCAGGACAACCACCCCTTCCCCAATTCAGTTAGAAAACAGAATGCCTGAATCAGAATCTCTACCAGGAGGCTGATGTAGACTCTTAGATTACAGAGTCAGTATCTCTGAAGATGAGGCTCCAGAATCCACATTTTAAGCGAGCTTCCTACCTAATTCCATATTTAGAGTATTTTCTGCAGGGTTTTAATACATACTAAAATTTACAGGAATTCAACCACTTTGTAAACTAGAGGAAAAATAGCCATTTTGATCAGAACTTTATTAAAAGTTATTTATCTCTTTGGAAAATTACATGATCAATGGCTTTGTGGCTCATGATAGTTGGTTGTTGATACAACACACTTGTAGGGTTTCCCAGGTGGCTCAGTGGTAAAGAATCCACCTGCCAATGCAGGAGATGCAAGAGACACAGGTTCGATCCCTGGGTCGGGAAGATCCCCTGGAATAGGAAATGGCAACCCACTCCAGTATTCTTGCATGGAGAATTCCATAGACAGAGAGGCCTGGTGGGCTATAGTCCATGGCATCACAAAGAGTCAGACACAACTGCACAAATGAGCATGCACACACAACACACTTGTAATGTAACTGCCACATTCATGATGAATTAGCCAATATGTGCAAGCATCTGAGTACTACATTATGTTGTACAGTTCATCAAGCCAGAGCATTTCTATATTGAAATACATATTAACTATATTGTTTTCTTTTTATTAAAATATAATATTTAAAATGTGTTTACTAATTTGAAAAATTGTCCATGAATTTAAGATAATAACATGAATGTTACAGAAAAGATGATACTGGGTGTGAAGAGGATTGAGAAACACTGCTCTTGATGATCTTATACAGACTACAGTTTAGTAATACTCCTTTCTAACTCCTTTCTAATTCTAATAACTAAGTTTTAGTTATTTAATAATGATCTTATTAAGTCTGGGGTATCTTATACTTTCAACTTTATAGTGGAAGATGGTGGGAAAAGCAGATTCCCTTATCAGGCTTTGTTGGATTGCAATTAAGGTACCATGAGCTCGTCTGTCTTGGAAGGAGTCCTTTGCAGTTTGCTGAGGTTTTCTAGCACCGTGACTAGTAGTTCTTTTCACACTATCAAGAATGACATAGAGGGCAGAAGAGGGTTAAGTGCTTTGTCTAATACAAGCCATTTATTAGTCCACTAATGTGATCTTGGCATTGCGTTATGCTCTTTGCACATGTTCTCCCCCCTACGAAGGCACTTATTATCCATATTCTACAGTCTAGAAAATTGAAGCTAAGGGAGGCTAAGTACCCAATTTTATACAGCTAGTAAATGGATCTGGGCTTCCCTGGTGGCTCAGACAGTAAAGACTCTGTCTGCAATACAGGAAACCTGGGTTCGACACCTGGGTTGGGAAGATCCCCTGGAGAAGGAAATGGCAATCCACTCCAGCATTTTTGCCTGGAAAATCTCATGGACGGGGAGCCTGGTGGGCTGCAGTCCGTGGGGTCACAAAGAGTCGGACCCCAGTGAATATTCCACCCTAGAAACACAGATAAAGAACATAGCTCTTAGCAAGCCGTTAACCAGACATACTTGCTTTACACCTTTTTAACAGAGCAAGCACATATTGATTCTAGGAATCCCCCATTCTGCTGAGCCCCTCCTTCAACTTTAACTGTGGTTCTCATAACTGCATGTTCAGAAGTCAAGGCTGCTGCAGCAGACAGGACAACAAGACTGCATAACCCAGGATTCAGGTGGTGTGGTCCTCCTACCTCCCTGGCACTGTATTCTAAATGTCTTAATCTTCACAAATTGACTTCTGTTTAAAAGTGGTTCAATAAATTATGGGATTTGAGCATCTTAATTTGAGTTGTAAGGATTTTCTGTCCATGACATCTAGGATAGAGTGCCTGAATGGTAATTTAGTGTCTGAAGAGAGTGCCAAAATGGTAATTTGGAGGTTACCATTGCATCAGGAAAACTTTCTACACAACAGTGTACACGGATCTTTGCACAGATGTGCAAGTAATTCCATAGGAGTAATTCCTGGAAAAACCTGACTTTAAGTAGTAAGCAAATTTTAAGTCTTGATATATTTTCTTATACTGTTCTTCAGAATAGTTATTCCAAATTACACTCATTAATAGTGCACAAAAATGTGTGTTTCCCATACCCTTACCAACACTGTTACTAGTGATTTTGAAATATCTTCCAATTTAAAAGGTGAAGAGTGTCTCCCCTCACCATTTGTTTGATTACTTGTATTTTACTAGTAAAATCAAATCAAAATTAGGGTTGTTAAAACACATTTCCACAGATTGATCGGTTGTTGGAATTTAACATTGTTATTTTTTGAATTAAACTTTTTGTGTACTTGCTTTTGTCTGGCTTTCTTCCACATATTGAAGTAACTTTCTAGACCAAGATGGAGTTGCTACTGTGCAGGGTACCACATCAGCAAACCAAAACTTAAATAACTTCTGCGTCTCTGTAATGCTCTGCATGATCAGAAACACAGTATATGTAACTCAGGGCACTATACTTAATTCCTCGTTCCTTCTTATGCCAAACAAGTTTGACAGGGTGGCCCCAGCCAACTGGATATTTTCTACTTTTCTCTTCTGTGTTCTTTATTCTTCATCCTTTAAAAGCTCCCTGCCTTTTACATCATTTTATTCCACTTTATAAAGTGCTAAATTGCTTTCTTTAGTCATTTTTAACACTTATTACAACATCTTTCTTTGTAGGGGCTTCTACCACTTCGCTTACCATACATAAGGCAAACATTTTCCCCAGTTAGTAGTTTATTTTAGCTTTCTTATGCTTCTCAAATATTTTGAATTTTTATGTAGTAAATCTGCTGATCTTTTCTCTTACATTTTCTGGCTTTTGCATCATGCTTAGAAAGGCCTTCCTCATCCAAGAGTAGGTTTTCCTAGCACTTTTATGGTTTCACTTTTTTTTTTAATGTTTACATTTTTAAATCTAGCTGGGATTATGTTGATACATGTAGTGAGGTTGGAATCCAAGCTTATGTTTTTCCAGGTGGCTAAGCAGTTGTCTCAATAGGTATTGAATAATTCATCTTTACCACATTGATCATCTAAGTGCCACCTTAGGTGATTTCTTCAGTAGAAATTTACTAAGGTAATGTTTTATCCTTTGCTTTGGAATTTTCTTCCTAATCAGTTAAGCAACATGGGTAACTCTATTGTCACTATTATTACTACTCATCTAAAAATAAAATCAGGCTTCCCTGGTGCCTCAGTGGTAAAGAATCTGCCTGCCAATGAAGGATACTCAGGTTCAATCCCTGGGTCGGGAAGATCCCCTGGAGAAGGAAATGGAAACCCACTTCAGTATTCTTGCCTGGGAAATCCCATGGACAGAGAAGCCTAGCAGGCTATGGTCCATGGAGTCCTAAAAGAGTCAGACATGACTGACCTACTAAACAACAAAAACAAAAAAAAAATAAGATCACATTCTTGAATATTTCACTTAACTTCTTTACCTACAAGGCTACTTTACTTACCCTGTCTTATTCCTACTGATCTTTCAGACTAGTTTCCATGTCCCTAAAATATGCTCTCAGGGCTTCACATTTCTGTTGTAGCCCTTATGCCATATTTTATTTTTAAAAGCTAAAGTTTGTTTTTCTTTAAAATATTCCCTCCGCCTTTTGAGGGGGGAATGCAAGAAACGAACATAGCTTAAATTGGCACTATGCTTGTATCCTGACACATATTAACTAGTAGTAGGGTTTCATTAAAATTAACTTCATAATATGTTTTCCATCTAATCTCCACAGGAGAGGAAAATAAAAACAACCCCCCCTTATCACAAAATGGCAACATTTGCACTGAGATTACAGTATCAAACAATACTATGGAATACATTTGGAATAAAATGTTTTGTGGCAGAATTTTAGCCAGATTATGTTGGTGGCTCAGATGGTAAAGAATTTGCCTGCAGTGCAGGAGACACAGGTTTGATCCTGGGTTGGAAAAATCCCCTGGATAAGGGAATGGCTTACCAACCAGTATTCTTGCCTGGAGAATTCCATGGACAAAGGAGCCTGGCAGGCTGTAGTCCATGGGGTTGCAAAGAGTTGGACACGACAGTGTGACTAATACACAGACGTTAAATATTAATATGATCACTCTGAGTGCCACAAATTGTTTTGGAAACAGCTTATAGGCAATATAAGTCTAGGAATTCTAGCACTGGTAGTTATTTTTTCCATCTTCATACCTTAGTGTTAACAGAGGTGTGAAAGACAGGGATAGAAGAGCTGAGTACATGGGCTAAGAGTAGTTAATCACACAAGTAGTCTTTCCAGTACCTGAAAAATTTAACAGCCAATTTACAAAGTACATTTGACTTCACCTTAAACAGGCAGAAGGTGAATCTGACAGCTCAGTACTCTTGCCTTTCTCATCTTTTTCTGGAGTTCAAAGGTAACTGAACAACAGAATTCTCCAACACTTGAAAAACAAATGGAACTGATGCTTTTAAACTCTATTACATAGCAGCAGAGTGCTCTCTACTTGTGTGTGTTAGTCACTCAGTCATGTCTGATGCTTTGCGACCCTATGGACTGTAGCCTGCCAGGCTTCTCTGTCCATGGAGTTCTCCAGGCAAGAATAGTGGAGTGGGTAGCCATTCTCTTCTCCAGGGGATTTTCCCGACCCAGGGTCTCCTGCATTGCAGGCAGATTCTTTACCATCTGAGCCACCAAGGAAGCCTGCTCTCCACTTACTGGAAACAAAAAAAAATTTTTTTTTAATGAATTAATTGTTGGTAATAGGGATAACCTATGGTTGAATTTTTCAACCTAACCAAGTCATTTTTCAATTTCCCTTTCTGGAATTGACCACTGTTTTTGTTTGTTTTGTTTTTTGTTTATTCTTTAAGGTCATCTTTGGTGTCTCTGCAATACAAATCCAAGTATCACTAGAATATGCACATGGGATTTAGAACTTTTCCAATTTTGGTAAACATAAAAATCATCTTGATTTTGATAAAAATGAGTAATTCTGACTCCCTACATTAGACATTTTCATTCAGGTTTGAGTAAGGCATCTTAAACAATCATTTCAGTGATGCTGGCATGGATGGTACCTGACCCCACTTTGAGAATTGCTTTAATGTCCTAAACAAGCCTTAACAGTTCCATCTACATCATCTTGCTTTACTATGTCCTCCACATCCTTTTTCCTATTCACATCCTATCAGCCTTCAAGTCTCAGCTCAGGCAGTACTCTGAGGGAGCCCTGACCAGGTGACTCCAGTCAGAGATGCTCTTTCAGAGCTCCCATGGCAGTTAGTACACAGCAAATGTCTCTAAAGTTTGATTCAGCAGCCTATCAGCAGAAATTTTTTGAGCATGCATTCCTATTAATGTATTTCTTAACCTATGATTCAGTATTGTATTGTACTAATATTTTATATATGCTATTAAAATACACACAAAAGAAACTAATGGATGAATTAAATAAAATATGACAAATTATTATTAGACAAAAATTTTGGTATATTTTATTAATATATTGTGATATAATATTACAGTATTTTAGATGAAGCAGTTGAATTGAATATGCTTCAACATTTTACAAAATTTTGATTTTACCATTTTGTTTAGTTGCTAAATTGTGTTCGACTCTTTTTTGACCCCAGGGACTGTAGCCTACTAGGATCCTCTGTCCATGGGATTTCCCAGGCAAGAATACTGGAGTGGGTTGCCATTTCCTTCTCCATTATCATTTTGAAGTGAAAGTGAAGTCGTTCAGTCATGTCCGACTCTTTGCGACTCCATGGACTGTCACCTACCAGGCTCCTCAGGTGAGAATCCATGGAGTTTTTCAGGCAAGAGTACTTGAGTGGGTTGCCATTTCCTTCTCCAAGGGATCTTCCCGACCCAGGGATCTGGGTCTGCTGCACTGTTGGCAGACACTTTACCATCTGAACCACAGGGAAGGCTATTGTAATTCTGATGTAATTCTAAGTTCAGTTTCAACATTGATTTTAATAGTTGCTATAACTGAAAACATATGAAACTTCACAGGTTCAGTGGAAGGATATCATTAAAGGTATTTACTAAATTATGGTTATCAATTTTTCAATCCCACATACCACTATTCATAAAGGATTTTGCTGAAATTTTGTTAAAATTTAGTAAAGTTATATATTCTCTGATCAATTATCACAAGCTAATCATAAAATTTTGCATTTATTAAAAATGTATTTTTAAATAGGTAATGTATCCATATGGTATGATATTCAAGAGTGAAAGATGAAAAGCCTTCCTTCCACCTCTGTTTCTAGTGACTGGTTCCAATCCTGGAGAAGCAACAAATTCAATTCCTATATGAGCATAAAAAGCATGTATGTATTTGATTTCCTGACACCTTTTACACTTACTATCATATTGAATGAGGAATTCCTACATCATATCCCTTCCACATTCCTTAGTCTTATTTTATCAGAATTTGAATAGTATTCGCTTAATATAATTACATAAATATGATTCATGGACTAAAGTGTACTCAAACTTATTCCTACTTTTCTTATACAGTCATTCTTTTTTGTCTTCTTATCTTCCTTTTTTATTCACCAACTGTTAGGGATAGATTTAAGTTTGTGTTGGTCTCAATATTCAGCCAAATTTGCTCTTGGGCATTCGCCTTGCCCTTTGGGAGACTGAAAAGCTCACAACTTCTTTCAATATGATTTTTGGCAACTCTGAAATTGTACCAGGTCAATGATAAGGGTTCTTTTTCCAGATGAACATCAACCTATTGAGATTAACAACATCTGCATTATTAACAAGGCAAGTATATTAGTTATGGTAATATTAATTGCTAAAATAAACAAACCCCACATTTCAGTAGCTTAACCCAGCAAAGTTTGTTTTTGGCTCACATGAAAGTCTGAGTTACTTGTCTTTGGACCCTCTTCCTATCTAAAGTGAATCAGAGGTTGGCTCTGTTTGTGTTCCAAGATCCTCCAGAACCCAGGACCACATAGTCATCTGCATCTAGCCAGTAAAACGCAAAAAGAACAGAGAAGGTATATCAACTACTAAAATACCTTTGGATCCTAGAATTGACACGCCAACTCTGCTGTCATTCTATTGGCAAAAACTAATTATAGGCAAGAACTGAATAAGATATAAAGGGGGCTGGAAATACAACTTCTGCCTGGGTAGCAATTTTTCATGAGAACTCTACACTATGAAAAGTGGAACATACAACATGATGGACATAGAATCATCTATTACAAATAATTCAGATTTACTGTTAATATCTGAATATTCACTTTCTAGTACAGGTAAACATCTGGGATATAAATTGAAGTGAAAAATCACACTTAAATATAAACTGCATGAAGGCAGAAATTCTTGACTGCTAAAGAGAAGAGAAGCGAAAAGCAAAGGAGAAAAGGAAAGATATTCCCATCTGAATGCAGAGTTCCAAAGAATAGCAAGGGGAGATAAGAAAGCCTTCCTCAGCGATCAGTGCAAAGAAATAGAGGAAAACAACAAATTGGGAAAGACTAGAGATCTCTTCAAGAAAATTAGAGATACCAAAGGAACATTTCATGCAAGGATGGGCTCGATAAAGGACAGAAATGGTATGGACCTAACAGAAGCAGAAGATATTAAGAAGAGGTGGCAAGAATACACAGAAGAGCTGTACAAAAAAGATCTTCATGACCCAGATAATCACGATGGTGTGATCACTCACCTAGAGCCAGACATCCTGGAATGTCAAGTCAAGTGGGCCTTAGAAAGCATCACTACGAACAAAGCCAGTGGAGGTGATGGAATTCCAGTTGAGCTATTTCAAATCCTCAAAGGTGATGCTGTGAAAGTGCTGCACTCGATATGCCAGCAAATTTGTAGAACTCAGCAGTGGCCACAGGACTGGAAAAGGTCAGTTTTCATTCCAATCCCAAAGAAAGGCAATGCCAAAGAATGCTCAAACTACCGCACAATTGCACTCATCTCACATGCTAGTAAAGTAATGCTCAAAATTCTCCAAGCCAGGCTTCAGCAATACATGAACTGTGAACTTCCAGATGTTCAAGCTGGTTTTAGAAAAGGCAGAGGAACCAGAGATCAAATTGCCAATATCCGCTGGATCATCGAAAAAGCAAGAGAATTCCAGAAAAACATCTATTTCTGCTTTCTTGACTATGCCAAAGCCTTTGCCAATAATCTGTGGAACATTCTGAAAGAGATGGGAATACCAGACCATCTGACCTGTCTCTTGAGAAACCTGTATGCAGGTCAGGAAGCAACAGTTAGAACTGGACATGGAACAACAGACTGGTTCCAAATAGGAAAAGGAGTACGTCAAGGCTGTATATTGTCACCCTGCTTATTTAACTTATATGCAGAGTACATCATGAGAAACGCTGGGCTGGAAGAAACACAAGCTGGAATCAAGATTGCTGGGAGAAATATCAATAACCTCAGATATGCGGATGACACCACCCTTATGGCAGAAAGTGAAGAAGAACTAAAGAGCCTCTTGATGAAGGTGAAAGAGGAGAGTGAAAAAGTTGGCTTAAAGCTCAACGTTCAGAAAACTAAGATCATGGCATCTGGTCCCATCACTTCATGGCAAATAGATGGGGAAACAGTGGAAACAGTGTCAGACTTTATTTTTTTGGGCTCCAGAATCACTGCTGATGGTGACTGCAGCCATGAAATTAAAGGATGCTTACTCCTTGGAAGGAAGGTTATGGCCAACCTAGATAGCATATTTAAAAGCAGAGACATTACTTTGTCAACAAAAGTCCATCTAGTCAAGGCTATGGTTTTTCCAGTGGTCATGTATGGATGTGAGAGTTGGACGGTGAAGAAAGCTGAGCGCCGCAGAATTGATGCTTTTGAACTGCGGTGTTGGAGAAGACTCTTGAGAGTCCCTTGGACTGCAAGGAGATCCAATCAATCCATCCTAAAGGAGATCAATCCTGGGTGTTCATTGGAAGGTCTGATGTTGAAGCTGAAACTCCAATACTTTGGCCACCTCATGTGAAGGGTTGACTCATTGGAAAAGACCCTAATGCTGGGTAGGATTGGGGACGGGAGGAGAAGGGGACGACAGAGGATGAGATGGTTGGATGGCATCACCAACTCGATGGACATGGGTTTGGGTGGACTCCGGGAGTTGGTGATGGACAGAGAGGCCTGGCGTGCTGCAATTCATGGGGTCGCAAAGAGTCGGACACGACTGAGCGACTGAACTGAACTGAACTGAAAACCCTAGTGATTAGAATAATACTTGGCACTTCATAGGTGCTCAAAAAATATTTGAATGACCAACTGAATGAATGTGTTTTATGGACTGAAATTCTGTTAATCTGCTAAGATATTAATGTGTATATATTGCAAAAGTAAAGTTATGAAAGTAATTGATTTGAAAACTATTAATTTTATTTACAGAAACAGATATTGAGAACTTTCTGGTAGTTGAATAATAGGGAAACATGTGAACATGAATATTAGACTAGATAATGTCTGGAAGATTACCTTAAATGTATAAAATGCATGTGTCCTGTGCTGTGCTTAGTTGCTCAGTCATGTTAGACTCTTTGTGACCCCATGGACTGTAGCCTGCTGGACTCTCTGTCCATGGGGGATTCTCCAGGCAAGAATACTGAAGTGGGTTGCCATATCCTCTTCCAGGGGGTCTTCCCAACTCAAGATGAACCCAGGTCTCCCACATAAGACATTTGAAAACATTTAAATAACAGTACATGGCAGAATGGGCTTCCTAGGTGGCACGAGTGGTAAAGAACCTGTCTGCTGACATAAGAGACAAGGTTTCAATCCCTGGGTGGGGAAGGTCCCCGGAGGAGGGCATGCGGTCCATTCCAGTACTCTTGCCTGGAAAATCCCATGGACAGAAGAGCCTGGCGGGCTACAGTCCATAGGGTTGCAAAGAGTTAGACACGGATGAAGCAACTTGGCAAACATGCACACACAGGGCAGAATAATAGACTCAGCTGTTAATAATTCCAATAACTGTAGAATTGGTGTACTAAAATTCACAATTTTAAACAAAGAAGTGTTACTAGATTTTAGTGATTTATACCATTTTAGATAATTAATTTTCAAGAAAAAGTCCAATTTCGGAATTCTTCAGTCTTTTGAGGATAACTGAAAAACAGAATGTCAACTCTCCTACCTCAAATTTCATGAAAAGGACAAATTCCAAAGATATATAAACTACATCTGTGATAAATGACCATAATCTGGATTTCTGCTTGCTAAGTCACTTCAGTCATGTCTGAGTCTTTGCGACCCTATGGACTGTAGCCTGCCAGGCTCCTCTGTCCATGGGATTCTCCGGGCAAGAATAGTACTGCAGTGGGTTGCCACGCCCTCCTCCAGGAGATCTTCTCAACTCAGGGATGGAACCCACTTCTCTTATGTCTCCTGCATTGCACATTGGTGAGCAGGTTCCTTACCAGTAGCGCCACCTGGGAGGTAATCTGGATTAAAAAAATATAAAGAATATGAAAAAAGGAAGAAAGTGATAGAAAAAAATAAGATACTTAAAATATTATTCCAAGTAATTAAATTTCAAAATAGTTGTAATAGGAATATTTTAATAAAGACAATTCCTTTTCTACCTCAGATCATACGAAAAACTAACTTGAGATGGATCACAGACTTAGTGAAAGCTAAAACTGTAAGTCTTCAAAAAAACCACAGAATATCTTCAGAACATTCAGGTTAGCAAAGGTTTGTTAAAAGCACTCACAATAATAGAAAAACAACCTGATAAACTGGATTTTATAAAAGTTAAAAATTTCCATTCTTAATATACCACAAGAAATTAAAAAGAAAAGGCATAGACTGGCAAAAGCTATCTGTAACACACACACACATATACAGCTGACAGACAAACTTGTGTACAAAATATATAAAGAACATATCCCTAAGAAAAAGATAACTGTAGTATAATTTAGAAATGGGCAAAGACTTGAATAAGTATTTTCAAAAGTGGTATCTGAATGGCTGATAAGCATATGAAAAGGTACTCAATACTGCAAATCATGGAAATGTAAATTAAAGTCACAGTGAGATACTACTATACAATACCAGAATCGGTAAAATTAAGGATAGACAATAACAAATGTTTGTAAGGATGTGAAGTAATTGGAACTTTCATATATTGCTAATGACAGCATGAAATGATACAATCACTTTGGAAAGTATTTGACAGTTTTATTCTATGACACAGCAGTTTGGCTCCTAGGACCCAAGAGGAATGAGTGCATATACTCACAAAAAACACAGAAATATATTTATTTCAGCTTTATCTGTAATAGCCACAAATTGGAAAGTACTCAAATCTCACCTAACAGATAATTGCATATGAATACAATGGGACAGTCTACAACAATTAAAAAAAAATGAACAGTGGATACATGCAAACACCTGGATGAATCGCTGATATTACATTGATGAAAGCATCCAAGTGTAAAACAGCACATACTGGTTGAGTCCACTCACATAAAGTTGAGAAAAAGCAAAACAAATTGATCTTTAGAAGACTTTCTGGGGCAGGTATAAATAGGGAAAAGGACACTAGGTAATCAGAAACTTTTTGGACTTTAATCTGAGTGTACACATCTTAATATGAGAGTATACACTATGTGAAAAATCAAGTACACTTGTGATTATTGCACTTCATGTCCTTTACTGTAGTTATGATTATCCCTTACTTAAAAAATAGAAAAGGCACATGAACAAATTGTCCTGGCATGGTTTACTCAATAGATTTGATGACAGAGAAAAAACACATCACCACAGATAATCATTTGCAATTAGATCAAAATTTATTCTTAGGCTATATAATACTAATATAAACAAAGTACAGGAAAAAACCTTAATCATAAACATAGGAAAAAAATCTAAAGCATTATATGGGAATAACTATATCTTGACAGCAAAAATAGTACAGAAGATCAAAAATAGTATGTAATTTCAAAATATTTTTAAAGAAGTAAATCATTCCTTATGCTTTTGAGTCTACAGAGGCTAAAATTTAAACAAAAAGCTTGTTGAAATTATTGCTATGTATTATGCATTATTTCTTTAAATAAAAAATTTGAGATTTGTCTAAGCAAGGGGCATAGTTCCTTTTACAAGACAAGTTATTGAAAACAATTTTTTCTTTCTGAAAAAATCTTCTGCAGGGCACATCTTTTTGAAGGTGAACACCTATTGCAATTGTGGAGTATGATGCCTGAAGGAGCAATCTAATCACTGACAATGCTACAATTCTCCTTTATCTTTAATGTCAAACTTCTAAAATCTGACTATCAAAATTGTAATGATTACATTTTGAGAAATAAAATTTCAATTTATTTTTGTGATACAGAAACATTTATTCAAAAATGTGTATTTGGTGTACTTCTAATTGCCTCATTTTATCATTATTCTCAGTACCCTTGTGCTTATCTTTTTATATTTTCTCTTAACATCTTTTTATACTTTCCATGTACTCAAACACTTTGTTCCAAGTTTCCTAGGGACCTACTTCCTGAAACCCTCATCCTACTTACTTGACACAGTAGTCATCATGGGAGTTTCATTGTATTCCTTTGTCAGATCTTATATTTTCAGGATCCCATGCTTTTTTACCTAGATTACTCCTTTGTTCTGATGAAGCACATCCTCCAGTAGCCTCCTAAGAAAGGGTACATGGTAAGATACAATTTTGAGACCATGCCAGTCTAACCTTTATTTTAGCCCCATACTTGATTGGACTGTCTATAATTTTAGACAGAATATTAGACTGGAAATAATTTTTTCTCTTAGATTTGAAGACCTTGCATTTATAGTCTTCTAGCATCTTCTAGTGTTGCTACCAAAAAGTCAAAATGCCATTCTGAAAACATCCTTTTATGTAACTCTTATTATCCCCCTGTGGAAACTTTAAGGATCTTCTTTAATAACTGGCATCCTGAAATATCATCATATGCCTTTGCATGTATGTGTGGGTGATTCATTGTACCATGCACTCAGTGGATCGTCTTATTAATAAGAGCCACATGTCCTACATGTTGGGGAGATGTCTTTTTTTATTATCACCTCCTTTCTCTGTTCTCTCCTTTCAGAGATCTTATTAATCAGATGTTGTGTCCCATTCTGATCTAATTTTTTGGTTCTTTGCTATTTTCACCTCTGCTTTTTTGTTCTATTTTCTGAAATTTCTTCAATTTATCCCCCAACACAACTATTTCACATTTAATTTTGGCTCTCCTATTTTTCTAATACTTTTTTCTGATTGTTCATCTTTTATAGCACTGTGTTCTTAATTTTCATGGATGCAATGTATGCTATATTTCTGATAATATTATAGCATCTTTGGGAACTTTATGTTTTCTGCTTTCGTTTTTTTTTTCCAGGCACTTTTGTTTTGGTCTTCATCTTTCATTGTTGAAGTTATTTCCATATGTACAGTGATTTTTGGCAATCAGCTTAGCATTATTTCAAGGGGCTGAAAGTCATGTATGTATGAGCAGGGTTGTGAACTCTGAGTTTCACTGTAACAAATAATCAAGTGGCAAGCTGTTTTCTAAAATTGTTCATCTTTCCAGAAGGGCTGGGATGGGCTGGGTGTAAGCCCAGCTGCCACATCTTGTAGCAAGGTGGTGAAAGGCCACTGAAGGCTTATAATGTTCAGAACACTGATCTTCTCTCAGTCATCCTGTTTTCACTGTAGTACCTCACTACCACCACCATTCTCCCCCCAGGTCCCAGCTCTAATCTGTTTGGTTTAATTTCTCCAGAGAATAAGTCTCCAGCCTTCTGCTAGAAAAAGGGAAAGCTGCTTGGCTACAAAGGGAGAACAAAAATAGACTTTCAAATAATCCCCTTGTTTTCAACTTTGCTCCTCAACCTCACCTTTCAGGGCACCTAGTGCCTCCAAATCCTTGACTCTGGGGGGTTCTGGAAGAAAAAGATAGGTGTTCCATATTGTGGACCTTTTCTGAGATGAAGAGTGGCTGTGAGAATTGTGCTACCTATCAAGTATTAAAAAAAAAAAAAAGTAGTGCACTTAATCTTTCCCTTCACGGTAAAGAGAATGAGAAAGTAACTGTTTAAAAGTCACACAAACAAAAAACAACAGACAACCCCTAAACTACCAATTATCTATACATTATTTTGAAACTTTGTACATCTGGAAATGTTTTAATGGCTATGTGAGAATTTTAGCCAAAGACAACGTGTCTCCTACTAAAAACTCTCATATCTGCAATTAGGCTTCCTCTTTTATCTCTTTAACAATAAACTTTGGGTCAACTATGTGTTAGCCTCCCTCTTCCCGTATCAAGTATTAGCAGGTAAAAAGCCAGTACATAATGGAAAGAGCCGGTGTGTTTCCTGGGAACAAATACATGACTACAATCCAAATTTAACCAGTGTTACTAACACATTTATAAGGTTGCCAGATCAAATATGGGATGCCACATAAATGTGAATTTCAGATAACTAATTTTTTTTCTAAAGTAAGTATGACCTCTATTTCTTTTTTCTGAAATTCAAATTTATTTGGGAATCCTGTATTTTTATTTGCCGATTGGCAATCCAACATATTTAAAGAAAGAATATATCATAAGTAGAAAATGACCACCACAGAAAAGCTGGATATAAAGAAGGAAACTGGGGATCTGGACCAAAGCTGTTCAAGCCACCAGGAAAAATCTACATTACTGGGACTTCCCTGCTGGTCCAGTGGTTAAGAATCTGCCTTGCAATGCAGGGGACGAAGGTTCAACCCCTGGTGGGGGAAGATCCCACATGCCACGGAGAAACTAAGCCTGTGCACTGTAATTACTGAGCCTGCACGCCACAAGGAAAGATCCCACATGACACACTAAAGATCCTGAATGCAGCAACTAAGACCTGATGTGGGCAAACAATATTTTAAAAATCTACATTACTACCAAGCTGGTAGCCATGGGCAACTCCATACATACCCACTTTGCAATATAGACTGCCTTGGCTGTGACAAAAATTAATGCTTTCAATTACTATAGGAAGTCGGATTATCTAGGTAGCATGGTTAGCCCCTTAATTGTGTCACTAGAGCTCTGCCTTCTATCAAGCCAGTCTGGTTCCTCAGGTTATCATCACAAAGCCAATCAAGGGTCTTTTCTGATGGAAGATGGCCATACTCATGGACTGTTTCAATTATTTGTGTATCTCCCAAATGAAGTTCCCCCAACCAGACCACTGCCTAGATGCTACATAGCAAAACATTAACTGATATACTGGAATGTCAGGTCTTCTTATAAGCTGACACCATGGTGGAAAAGTAGCATGAAACATGGGTTTAGTAGTTAACCCAAATATAATAACTTCCCCCTAACTAAAATGTTATCAGCTCTTTGATTTATAAGCTGCAACTCATTTTAAGGTGTCATCTGGTTTCTGTTGATACCTACTTTGATACCACACCAGCTTACTTTCTGTGTATACTAGGAACTCAGTTAACAATCTTGTTAGGCTGACTGGGATCCTATCTCCTTGATGAATACTGGTTATGTCCTACTCTAGGAAACAGAGCATAACTTTCCAAATATTTTCAAGAATTTTCGTATCATGTTTCAGGTGCATATATTTTTTCCCAAATAAACTTCCTGAATTCCAGACAACTTACTGCTTTATGGTCCAACATTAAGCTGTTGTTAACATTTTTTTTTGAGAGTTTGAATTGTTTATTGTGCAATTTTATACACACTGTGTTTTAAGTGCATTATTACATATTTAAATATTTTATACGGAATTGGACAAGTCACTTAATTTTTCTCATCTTCAGATTTCTCATCTCTGGAAATTATCTCAAAGTACCTTTCGATAGTGTCATTTCAATGGGTGCTATAGGATTAAAAAAGAAGAAAATAAACATTTTATTAACATTCAAAATCATAAAGTTATGAATTTGGTAAATATTGCCTGCCTGTTGAAGGTCACTTCCAGGTTTATAAGCTGGTGTCGATGAGAAGTAAGCAATGATCAACCACAGGCAGAAGCTGCAGGTGATGTGGGGAGAGGTTCCTCACAGTGGTCTATGCTCAACATGTAGGAAACAAAAAAGGCAAAAGCCAGTCTTTAGGTTTTAGAGAAGGTAGAGGACTGGTTTTATCAACGCCCTTCTGCCTCTGTTCTGATGCTCGTTGCTATAACCCTGTTATAATTCAACCAAAGCCCCGAACACGGTTGATGAGATAGGGTAAGGTGTCACTTTTGTATTTATGCATAATATTAAGGGGTTTTTACTTTAGTGAAGATGTGAGTAGAAAGGGAGGATTTTTATACTATGCCACAAAAGTTCATTTTTGAATATTTTAGAATAACAAAATTCTCTTGTAACTAAATGGATTATTTCATGTCACGTGTGGGCTGGAAAAAAGTGATTACGTTCAGAATTGACATTTAAAAGGAAACGTTTATTTCTAGTCCATCCGAGAGTGGGTCTTCACTGGGGAGGTTAACATTTTAAACTGACTCCATAGTTTAGAAGCAGCAAATCTAGTACTGTCTGTCTGCTACACTGTTATTTTAAATTATCATTATTATTTTTTATCTTGGCTACTACACCCTGAAGCTTGTGGGATCTCAGTTCTCCAGGGATTGAACTTGGGTCACATCAGTGAAAGCGCCAAATTCTAACCACCAGATTACCAGGAAACTCTACTATTATTTTTAAATCAAGTCTTCCTTTTCCATACCTTATTGAAAATTCAGGGCTTGTCATAGCTCTTACAGCCAAGAAGAGCTGGGAAGATCACATCACTGTGATATTCCTTCCTTAGTCTCATTTCCAAAAATTTTATAGTACATAATCCCACTGCTGCCACCAATAGAAACAGATTAGAAGACTGTATACAAGGATCAGACTCAAACATGTAGCCATTAACTAAACTTGTTTCAAAACTGGCAAAGATACACCATACTTTCCTTTGATAACAGCCAAGTAGACACAATACCTGGTGGTTGGTGTCAGTTAGTGTAGCTCCTTCGATTTCCCTCAGTACAATGGATACTGCTCATTTGTAGACTTATATTAAGGCAGCGGCCTGTACAAATTTGTCTCATGAAGTCTGAGCAAAGTCCAGACTTTCTGGGCCTTTATATATACCTCAGTCATATGAGTAAAACACTTCAGGTCTTGATTTTTGTGTGCCACTGCCTTGTGAATTTAGTATCTACAATTTAAATCTGTGTGTAAGATACCTATTTATGTATTCCCTTATCTGACTACCTCTTGTGGGGTTTAGTTGTTACGGTGTGCTCTCCATGTGAATTTCCACTGTGCTTGGATGGCTGTCCCATTTTCAAATAATTACTGGCCAGTGTAAGGAGTAAGCTTATTTACTGTGAGCCTGACCCTAGCTCACAGTAAATAAGCACTAATAGCCAAAAGCCTTGGGGTAATTCACATTGGTTCAATACATTTTGAAACTAACTTCTTATATATCTTAATTTTGTACTCCCAGTGAGTATCTTGAATTATAGTAGGCACTCCATAATGTTATTAGATGAACAACTATATCTCTATTTAAAACTAATGGGCTGCTGCAAAAGATGCTGAGTTCTCTAACAATGGAGCCAAAAGAAGAAAAGCATTTGTTAGACATGTAAGAGAATTTATGTTATCAGTAGCAAACAAGCCAAGTGACTAGAACTAAAGTCCTAATTGCTTTAGGAATCTACTCTAGTATCAAAACATTATTTTCATCATAGAGAAAAAATTTTAGATGGATAGTTGTGATAGGAGTCCCAACAAGATAATTCCCTAAAGGTGACCTAACATCTACCCTCTTCCTGCCATGTCTAGATTTCTTCCTTCAGTTA
The DNA here is from genome assembly GCF_054371585.1 of Giraffa tippelskirchi. Lineage (NCBI taxonomy): Eukaryota > Metazoa > Chordata > Mammalia > Artiodactyla > Giraffidae > Giraffa > Giraffa tippelskirchi. The sequence goes on along the minus strand of NC_137275.1, from coordinate 73,496,330 downwards.
GGAAGCTGACTGGCTTAAAAAAACATGGTTATGGTCTTCTGGGCTCAAGTTTTCTGGACTGCTTCAACAAAAAGAGACTATTTGCACCAAGAAAGAATAATACCTTTAAATAACACTGATGTCTGTTGGTTTAGAAATCCCTTTTCCTACCTCTTTGATAAATATTTCGATAGAGAATAAACTCATCCTTCTTAATTCTAATTATGGTGACTGAATTTAACCAAGGCCCATGGAGAAAGAGAGTGTGAAAGTAGTAAATTGACCCCTAGCCCCACACTCATGACACACAAAAAGAAGTAAAGTCTTAAGGCTTATTCGGGTACCTATCCTTTTGTGCAACCTGAAACTACTTAATATATACAAACAAATGGGTTCAAACCTAGGTTTGGACTGAATACCTAACACTTTCTTCAATTATGTTTCTTTCCTAGGGCAGCCAAGTCACCTCCTATGAGATCCACTGTATCTCTATGGACTCTATTTAGCACTTAGTGAATGCTGAATATGCCTTAAGCAAAGAAGAATCCATTTCATTTTGTTAGGAACAAATAACCATACTCTGTTCAGCATGGACAAAGCTATTGCTTTATTCAGCTGGGAAGCTGGGAAAAGGCTTCCTTCTGGAATGAACAGCAAAGATGTGTTCATGAACAAGGCACTTTTACACATGCACACACACACGCATGCACACACACAGAAAAAGGAACATATTATGGTTACATAAACATCAACATATTTTAATTTTCAGATCTCCCTACTTCTTCCCACCTCCCCCTTTGAAAAAAAGGAAACGTTTTTGTAACATTAAAAAAAAAAACAATTTCACAGAACATCTACATAGGAGCAGTTACTGTTACATTCAGTTACACTAACATTATATGTTCAGTAATTTTCCATTAACAAATTTTTTTTTTCTACCCACTATAATTCCCTCCTTTTCCTTAAGATGAAACAACTAAGGCTCAGTAGAAATTTCTAATTAGGTTAGTAACATTCTTTCTCAAAGTTGCTATACATTTATAGAATTTGTGATTCCATTAATGCTTCCATTTTTTGATGCCACATTGTATACAGCACTTAATAATGGAGAACAGGAAAAAGCAAAACTAAAATAAGGAAGGATATATATATATATCTTTAACAATCTATTTTCTGATTCCCTTTAGATGCCCAGCCAACCAGGATCACAAACAGATTTCTTCTTTATTGTAGGTGTATGAAAAGACTTACTGGCCTCATACATTTTATGTATGTTGATTTCTATGTTTTGACACAGCAAGACTCATTTGCAAGGGTATATATGCTTTCTATTCAACCAGAAAAAAATCTAAAGTTAGACACAGAAACACTTCAGATTGTATTAGGCTGAGATTTTCTGCAGTAAAGTTCTTTAAAGTTAGAAGTGTTCCTAAAAAGTTTGCAATAGATGTGGAAAGTGCATGAATACTGCTCCAAGAAACATATAGATAAAATACTTTCATCCACTAGCATAAATGCTTTTAATTCTTTCCCATTGGTCTTTTGGAATGTGTTTTATTTGCTACCAACTAAAGTCTAGATGCCAGGATGCAGGAAGTATATTCCCTACAGAACAAGTGTCTGTTTAAACTCCATGTATGATCTTACAAGGTTTCTCACATGACGCAGTGGTAAAGAATCTACCTGCCAATGCAGGAGACACAAGAGATGCAGGTTAATCTCTGGGTCAGAAAGATTCCCTGGAGTAGGAAATGGCAACCCACTCCAGTATTCTTGCCTGGAAATTCCATGGATAGAAGAACGTTGCAGGCTACAGTCCATGCGGTTGCAGAGTCAAACAAGACTGAGCACACACACACACATGATCTTGCAAGCCAGTTTATCTAGAGACAGCCTGGTGGGAGCCTATAAAATGTGTATGCTGTAACTGCAGGTCCCATAATATGTCTGAAGTAGTGTAGGCTACTACTACATTGGCGGGTTATGGTCCATGGGGTTGCAAAGAGTCGGACACAACTAAGTGACTAAGCGCTGCTGTACTGAACTCCCTCCCCCCAAAACAGGAACCCCTAAAGGGTGCCCTATGTAGGACTATCAATATAACACTGGGAGGTAAATCCATATTCCTACCATTTTCTTTTGTCCAGTTATTCAATTTAATTCAAGAACCTCTCTGAAAATGAGTATTAGAGAAAAGTATGCTCAGAAAGGTGTTATTAGCAGTAGCTAACTTACCAGTTTCCACAATGGCTATTCTGAAGGTTGGGTAACAAATGGGATAGTGGCCTACTTTTCCTTCCTATTAATAATTAGGTATCTAGTTAAGTCCATTAGACAGGCAGAGTAAGTTGTGGGGAGGACTGAGTGTGGAGAATAGTCAACTAATTTTTTTATAAAAAGGTCCCTTTTAACTAATTCTTTATTGAAGTTCTCATCTCATCCAAGGGTCTTTCTAAGGGAATGCCTGCACTGCACATCTTCCGTAGTTGAGTTACAGGACTCTTAGGGTATGTACTTAGTACCTGATGGTACTTTGGCTTCTGAAGACAGGGCATAGTTTGGCTGAGAAGACATTTGTTTCTCAACTGTGGGCTGTGTAACTGTGTTCATTTCTCAGCTGGGAACAGGAGATGAGATTGAATGGTGGGCTTTTCACAGTGATGCAGTTAGGAGTTTGTTAACTGCCTTTTGGAAGTCAGTGTAGGAATAAGTAGTGTTGATGGGTTCGGTGCGGGTTGTCTCCTTAACTGTTTTAGTTAACCAGCCACAGCAACAACCAGAAACACAGGAATTAGGAATCTGTTTTAGGTATTCAGGTATGGGGGTGGCTCTGCTCAATGTTCGGCTTAACTGTTTGGTGGCAAACTGCAGCGCTCCATTTAGAGTGGCGTGGTCTCTAGAAAGCCGGCTGGGACTTATAAGGGGCTTTTGAAAAGGTGGTACTCCACAAGAAGCCAGAGGAGGCCATTCAGGAATTGGTTCCAGTTTGGGTACACAATGGGAGCAATGAGAGAGTCTCAGACCTATCTCTCGAAGTATATGGACTGGTGTGCTAGCATCCAGGAGTTTAGCATGATATAACCAGGAATTAGGATTTAAAGGTTTCCAAGTTGTAGAATATTTTAAAAGGCACTTAACCTGCCAGGCAAGACTCTCAAGAGGTGTTAGGTTGGGCACCACAGGGTCCTCTTCTTCAGAGGAATCCCACTCTTCCCCAGAACTCTCATTTAGGTAGTTAGTGTTTTCTTCTTCCTCACTTTCTGATTCTGATAAGGGATCAGGAGAGGGATTTCTAGGACCCATTAAAATAGACTAACAGTATAGGAAAAAAGATACCAGAAAAAGGTAACAATCTAAGTCAGCAAAACACTAACACTGGCAAATAAAGCAAAAGATGAGAATTGTTTCAGTAAGATTCACTTGTTTCTCAGTCTGTCATACACACATAGTATGCCTCTGGCTTGCAACACTGTATAGTTCTTCAAGATTATGTTGTATATTCTTCACTTACAAAGAAGACAGCTCAGTTCTCAGCACCACTTCAGTGTGTAAAAGTTAGTCACTTACCAGTGGCACAGGTCAGAGTCTCTCCTTCAAATACTGGCTACTGAAGAAAAGAAGAGGTCATCGTATAGACAAGCTGATTTGCTTAGCATGGTCTCAACTGGTTGAGATTTCATGAAGAGACACTTTGTGTACCCTCTTTTGTTGGCAGAGATATTGTATCTATTTGGTAATGAAAAGAAACTCAGTGGTTGCCTTCTTTGTCAGCTGGTGCAGTAACTTTTGTGCAGGGGGACGGTGGGATGAGTTGCCAAGGATCTGTCTGGTGTGCAATGATCCGATGTTTTCCATAGATGGTGCAAATGCCCTTGGAAACTGGCGACTTAGTTGCTGGACCATCTGCAAAGGTAGCCTTAACCTGTGAATGAGAAGACTGGAGACATGATATTAAAGCTTGAAAGCACTGGGTAACATTATTATCCATCTAACTTCATAGAGTATCCAAGCACACTGATGCTAAGCAAGAAGCCTTATTGGCTTTCCCATCTCCAGCACATAAACTTAGGCAGATTCTCCAACTGGGACTGGCTCCTACCATGACAAAATTGGGAAGGAGAGCCTGGGGCCACTTTAATCCTTTGTTGGTACATACCTGGGCCAGTTTGTTTTTTATTATGCAGTTCTAGACCAGCTAATTATCTGCCAAAGCAGATCCCGTATGCTCCAAACTCCAAATAGGGAGCTGTAAAAGGTACCTTTTTATCTTTAGAGGTGCTTCTTGGCATTAGTTTTAGGAGACCTGTCCTCACTGTAGTTTCTAGATGTTAGAACTCTTGCTGGGACCCAGAGGTTGTTGTCCTATGACTATACTCTACAGATCATGGCAGGCATAAATCTTAATATAGCAGGAATTACAATGACTATGAACAGCTTAAATTCACAATTAAAAGACAGACACACAAAATGAATTAACAAAACAAAATAAGATTCAGTAACATACTTTAAAGCAAAAAGACCCAAAAAGGTCAAAACTAAAAATATGAAAAAAGATGTTATCAGGTAACTGTGGACCAGAATAAAGCTCAGATAGCAATCTTAATACCCAACAAAAAAGATTTCAAACCAGAAAATATAAGGACCAAAGATGGATGTTATAATACAGGTAAAAGTGAAAGAATAAAAGTGATATACTCATCATAAATGTCTATGAACCTACAAGCACGTCCTTAAAGTTTCTCAGGTAACGACTAATAGAACTGAGGGGGGAATATAACCAGAGATACAAGCATTCTGAAACAGTTAAAAATATTAATATGCCCTAGGAACTATAGAACACAAACAGAAATATTTCATGCATTAAGTTATAAAGCATAACTAGATTCCAAGGGGTCAATTTCATTTAGACTAAATTTTCTGACCATAATGCAATAAAAGTAGATGTTAAAAATAATTATAGGTTACGAAACTAAATAACTCATGGATTAGTAAAATGGATATCATAAAATATACAAAATATAAGATTGAATGGTTATATAACCATACAAGGCAAAATTTGTGGGGCATGGCCGAACCAGTACCTAGAAGAAATTCATAGCTTTGAATACACTTGTGAGGAAATAAGGAAGTTTAAATACCTACAAGTTAGGCATTCAAGATAACAGAAAAAAGCAACAGCAAAATAAGCAGAAAAGAAATAATCAAGGCAGAAATTAAATAGTATATAACAGAAAAATAGATTGATAAAACTGAAAAACAGTTTTCTGAAAATATGAATAAGAAAAACAAAACTGGTGAGACTTATCAAGAAAGAGATTTAAAAATACTCCAAAAAAGAATCAAAGTAAAAACATAATAAATGCTAACATGTGAAAACCTAGATAAACTGGCTAAATTCTAGAAGAATATAAAATATTAAAATTCATACAGGAAGAAATAGATAACTTGAATAAAACAGACCAGTATTAAAGAAAGTGGAAAGGTAATAACCACCTATTAAAAACACCACTCTCATAAGAGAGTTCCATTAAACTTCCAAGAAAATTAATACATATTTTATATTAACTGTTCCAGAAAAAAGCAAAAAAGCATAAGACTGATTAGCTTCTTTCATGAGGATAATAAAACATTAATTAAATCTAGAGATGACGCATATAAGAAAGATACAGGCTCATTTTACTTGCAAAAATTTCAAATACTACCTAACGAAATGTAATAGTGTAATAAAGAAAAAAAGAATGTCATAATCATGTAGAGCTTGAAAGCAAGAACATGTCAGTTTCATAAATTTATAAATATAAATCACTATAGTAATAAAACAGAAAAAATCAGATAATCTTATCAACTGTGGAAATTTAACTCTTCTTAGTTTTTGACCAACACCTATTTATGACTTAAAAAAACAAAACACTTTTACCAAATTGGAAGAGAAAGCTATTTTCTCATCATGGTAAAACTTATCTACCAAAAACTTTCAGAAAATATTATCCTAAATGAGAAATTTAGATATATTCTCTTTAAAAATGAATTACATAAGGCTGATCCTGATGACTGATACTGTGTAACAAAGTACCAAAGTCCTAGTCAACATTATTATTATTTTTTTTAAAAGGGTGAGAACTGTAAAGAGATAAAACTACTATTTTACAGATGATATGGTCATCCAAATTTAAAAAAAAAACCTAAAATATAAACTATTAGAGCTACCCAAAAAGCTCAACAAGGTTCTTGAATCTTTTTTCTAATTCACAAATTAACCTATGAATATTCATTAACTTATTTATATAGCACTTACTATTTGCCAAATACTATTCTAGGAATTGCACAAACACTACTCATTGAAATTCTAACAATCATGTAAGATAGGTACTTTTATTGTCCCCATTTTATACATGAGGTTTAAGCGACCTGTCCAGGGTCCTTTATCTACTAAACGATAGGATTTGACCACAGGCACTCTTAACTTCTATACCAGCAATATGGACCATAAAATATATTACATCAACACTTCCACAATAAAGAAAAAAAAACAACTCAGACCAAACCTATGAAGGATTTAAGAACTAATCAATATGCAAGACCTCTACAAAGAAGACTAAAATTCTAATCAAGGACACAGATAATTTAAAATAAACAGACATTCCATGCTCTTGAATGGAAAAAATGAATAAAGATAACTTTTTTCCAAATTAATTCATACAATCTTCATATGTTAAGAATAAAATTCCATATATAGCTAAACCAACTATTTAAACAGAAGAGTAAAGGAGGTTCTTGGCCTACAGGATATTAACACATATTAGAGAAGCTACAGAAATTAAAATAAGGTAGTTAGTATAAGAACAGGGCTTCTCTGGTGGAGTATAAGAACAAATAGTCCAATGGAGCAAAGCTCAGAAATTGAGCCACATAAAATTTTAGAATGTAATATAAAGTTAGCACATAAATCAAGGGGGAATGAATCTATCTAGCACATAATATTGGTAAATCTGGCTCATTATATGAAGAAAAATAAAAGTTACCTATATAATGCCATATACAAAGGAGGACTCATGATAGATTAAAGATCTAAGTGAGAAGTATAAGACTATATAGTCACTAGAAAATAATGCAGGAGAATATCTTTGTGATTTAGGAGCAGAGGACTTCTTAAATAAAAACAACCCATTAACCACAAGACCAAACTATGATGAGTTCAATCATGTCAAAATTAATCCTTTTTGGACTGAAGTAAAGACATCAAGAAAAAAGTTAATTACAAATCAACAACAAAGGTAGCAACCTCAATAGAGAAATGGGCAAAGGACAAAAATACCCAGTTTACAGAAGAAAAAATCTACAGGCCATTAACTCTACGTGAATAAAGAGATATCACATTATTCTATTATTTTGGTAAACATTAGGAAGATGGATAATGCCAGGTGTTAGTGAGAGGACTAAAGGAATTCCTTTAGAAACCAGCACTATTGGTGGGATTATAGACTGGGCTAACCTTTCTGAAGAGCAAACTGGCAGCACTACTTAGCTAGACTATCTGCACATCTCAGGATCCAGCAATTCTACTCTCGGGTTTATATAACAGAGAAAATCTCTGGAAAACCAACATGTATTCTGAAGCTTCATCTTTGATGGTAAAGAATTAGAAGCAAAGTTTCCATCCCTAGAGGAAATGGATAGGTAACACGTGATGAAAGCACATTAGAAGTATACATAGCAACACAGATGGACTAAAAGCATAGGTCTAAATTGCAGAGTTGGCCATGACTTAGCAACTGAACAACAACAAATGAAACAAGCAAAACCAAAGTATCAACATCCCACTTATGCCATTCTGTAAGAATGATTTTCAAAATGAAAGTCTGTAACATCTTTAGAGTCAAATACATAGAGGTGAAAAGGGCTGGCTTCGTGTCAGTAATGTCATCTAAAGAACATTTCTCTGGGACTTCCTGGTGGTTCAGTGGTAAAGATGCCATGCTCCCAATACAGGGGACACAGGTTAGACCCCTGCTCTGGGAACTAAGACTCCACATGCTGTGCAGCATGGCCAAATAAAATAAAAGAATATTTCTCTGGCTTCTACTCATTCTTTTATCTAATTTAGTTCTCAGCAGTGGCACATTTTAGGGGCTTAGCAAGTTTTTTATAAAAATTAATGAGAGAATGATAGAGGCCTGTTATAAGTTAACTACACAGCATGTTTTACTTTTATTCTAGGGAGACAAAAATATGAAAATTTTAATATACATGTATGAGAAAGATATATAGACATATGAAATAATATTTAAAAACAGGATAACAAAGATACTACTAAAGCCATACAAAGGGAACTGCTTGTAACTGAAACTTCATCTTTAAGAATCCTTTAAAGTTTATAATATTACCTACTTCAATCTGAAAAAAAAGAAAATTATAAATGTATTATAAGTATTTTATTGATAGGAGGTTTTAGCTTTTAATTCTTCTGTCCTCATAGTTTTACTATTTTCATTCAACCAGATTCCATCTGCAAGACTATTAATTGACTATACTTTAGTTATTGTGTTAGTTCAAAGCATTCTTTAAGAGGCTCCTTCTACTATAGCAGAAGTAAGACAAAGTTTCTTTGAAGGCATCTGTAAATTCTAGAGTGAACCCATCCTGTTAACTTCTTACATTCCACAGGCACTATAGTGTGTTAGTTGTTCAGTCATGTCCAACTCTCTGCAACCGCATGGACTGTAGCCTGCCAGGCTCCTCTGTCCATGGGATTTTCCAGGCAAGAACACTGGAGTGGGTTGCCATTTCCTTCTCTAGGGGATCTTCCCAACTCAGGGATCAAACCCAGGTCTCCTGTATTGCAGGCAGATTCTTTACTCTCTCAGCCATTGCAGAAGCAGTTATAGACATTATAACTCCATACCAAAACTGAATTACTGGGAAATCCCATGGACAGAGAGCCAGGCAGGCTACACTCCATGGGTTTGCAGAGTTGGACAAGACTTAGCAACATGTATATATATATATATATATATATATATATGTATATATATGTATATATATATATATATGATGATAAAGTAACTGAACAAAAAACAAAAACTGAATTAATCACTCTATATACTCCCATGTAAAATTTACCTTAAAAGAATGATTTTTCTGTAATTTTAGAAATAGCCTTACTATACAAATTCTTTAGTTTGCTTAGTTTAATTGCTACAATTTCTTTTCCCCAATCGGGGAAGGCAATGGCACCCCACTCCAGTACTCTTGCCTGGAAAATCCCATGGACAGAGGAGCCTGGTAGGCTGCAGTCCATAGGGTCGCAAAGTCGGACACGACTGAGCGACTTCACTTTCACTTTTCACTTTCATGCATTGGAGAAGGAAATGGCAACCCACTCCAGTATTCTTGCCTGGAGAATCCCAGGGACGGGGCAGCCTGGTGGGCTACTGTCTATGGGGTCACACAGAGTCGGACACGACTGAAGCGACTTAGCTTGGCTTAGCTTTTCCCCAATAGCATTAAAAGTCAAGACATAGATAAGTGAAAGGCAGTTGAGTTTAACATAGCATCTTTTTAAAAATAAAGCCAGTTTTATTGAGGTATGATTGACAAATTGTATATATTTAACATGTACATGTGATATCTTGAGATGTGTATTCACTGTGAAATGATTACCACAATCAAGCTAATGAACATATCCATCACCTCACAGGTTTTTTTTTTTTTTTGCATGTGATGTGATGAGAACACTTACGATCTACTCTCAGTAAATTTCAAGTATACATAATTAACTATCATCACCACAACGTACATTAGGCCTCCAGAAAGTTTGTATGCTTTGGCATCTTCCTATTTCCTTTACCTGCTAGCCACTGATAACTCCCTTTCTATTCTATTATTGTGAGTTCAACTTTTTGAGATTCCACATGTAAATAGGATCACACAGGATTTGTCTTTCTGTGTTTGGTTTATTTCATATGGCAGAATGTCCTCCAGGTTGATCTATGTTGCTGTAAATTGTAGAATTTCCTTCTTTTTAAAGATTGAATCATGTCTGTATATAAATGTTACATCTTCTTTATCCATTCACTCATTGATGGACACTTATTTCCACATCTTGGCTACTGTGAATAATGCTGCAATAAACATGGGAGTGCAGATACATCTTTGAGATAGTAATTTTATTTCCTTTGAATATATACCAAGAAGGGGGATTCCTGGACCACATGACAGTTCTATTTTTACTTTTTGAGGAACTTCCATATTGTTGCCCACCAATATGTATCAATGTCCCTTTTTCTGTACATCCTCATCAACACTTGTTATCTTTAGATTTTTTAATAGTCATTCTGACAGATGTGAAGTGATACTTGACTGTGGTTTTCATTTGCATTTCCCTGATGATTCATGATGTTGATCACCTTTTCATATACTGGTTGGCCATTTGCATGTGTTCTTTGGAAAATTTATCTATTCAGGTCCTTTGCTCATTTTTAATTAGGTTATTATTATTAATTTGCTATTGAACTGTATGAGTTCTTGTACATTTTTGATATGAGATATACGGTTTGCAACTATCTTCTACCATTCCAAAGACTGACATTTTTGTAATCCAGTATCTTTTTTAAAAAAGTTTTCAGATTATAATGTTAAAAAATACTGAACAAAGACTTATTATTAAACCTCACCTCCACAGAGCTAATCAAGATAGTTAGGCTGACCTCTGGTGGCCAATGCCTCACCCTTCAATAACTGACAAAATGGTATGAATTTGTAGTGAGATAATCCAATAAAATATGGTAAAGGAAATAACAGTTAGAACTGCACAGTTAAAAAAGCAACAAAGGTAGCAGACACCCAAAGCACAAGGAAGCCTGAGCAATAAAAGGCTACAAAATAAGAAAAATGCCTCCAAATATTAGTTTGTTCTAACTTTTAGTTCACCAGTTGATTATAGATGAAAAACAAATGGTAAGTTCAGTGGTTCCCAAAGAATAGTTCTACACTAATACGGCAGCCACTAGCTCCATTTAGCACTTGAAACGTGGCTAGTGTAAAATAATTCTCAATTTATGCTGAATACATGTTAAAATGCTATTTTGGATATACTTGATTAAAAAAAATAATGCCCTTTCTATGTTTCTTTCACCACAGCTATCTAGACATTCTACATTTTAATCTACAGTGAGATTATGATTGTTATCAAGCATATTCCATGCACTCTTAAACCTCTATGATTTTCCTGCAGCTGATTAACCTAAAGTACCCACACATCTTGCCTTTTCAGAAATTAGACATTTTAATAATTTTGAAATTATGAGGACTCCAACTGCTACCATATTTATTATTTTAACTAGCATTTGAATACCTATAATGTTTTAGGAATTAGGACTATAAAGCAAGAGAATGGATGAACAAATTATGGCACACTCAAACAACAGAATATTAGAGAAACCTATCTGTACCTCAGTTTCCTCTTCTTAAAAAGGAGAAAGTAGTTTCAAGGGTTGTATCGGAGGATTAAATGAAGTGCTTAAAATAGTGTCTTGGCATAAAAGGTAATGAAATAAAATACAATTTTATGGCAAGAAAAGAAAAATTAAAACATAAAATTTTTCTCTATTTGGGCCTCCTCCCTCCCCTTTAGTGTGTCTTGTGTAGCTGCACTAATCAGACCTCCTAGGAGATAACCTTCCTTCTTAATCTTGTAAGGGGTCTCGTATGACCTACTACTCTCTTCACATCCATAGATCTGGATTGTGTAAACTGTCAATAATGCGTTGAAAGTCACCCTTCGTCTCAAAAACATATAATCGTGCTTAGACCTCTAAAAGGCAGAACAGTCCTCAGAGCTTTCTGGAAGACTACCTCATGGATTATAATCCTCAGGTTGGCTTGAGTAAAATTTTCCTTTTCCTTCCTAGATCAACCTGATTACTTTTTCCTAGACAAAGGGTCCATAAGGTGTTCAGCTGCTGTTATGAAAGTATCAGTATGAATAAACTTCAAAAGTAACAGTTATGGGAAAAAGCAGGTTCCATATGATTACTCATATAACGTTAGAACATGAAAACAATACAGTATACTTATTCATAGATTTATTCATATGTCATTAACACACAAAAGTTAACAGTAAATTAAGAAAATCTCCCCCTCCCCCAAAAAGAAGAAAATCCATTACTGCCGGGGAGGGAAGATAGTTCGATAGGAAAAAGGCGTACATGAAGCACTGTAATCTAATTCTTTAGTTGGCTGTAAGTATGGAGATGTTGATTTCTACCTGAAATAACTCTATTAATAAAAATTCGGAAGGCAATTTATCTTAATCTCTATACCCTTTTCCAATCTGCGTTCTCCTTTGTTGAAAACGTTGCCCTTAGGTACTTTTGTGGGGCTTCCCTGGTGGCTTCCCAGGAGATGCGGGTTGGAAATCAGGGTGGGGAAGATCCCGTGGAGGAAATGGCAACCCACTCCAGTATTCTTGCCTGGGAAATCCCACGGACAGAGCAGCCTGGCGGGCTACAGTCCCTGGGATCGCAAAGAGTTGGACACGACTTAGCGACTAAACAACATGCACGTTTGTAAACTAGGCCTTCAAAGCCTGTACATCTACAACAAGCTGTATCTAAATTAACTCGTGCCTTTCTTCCCCAATTGCCTCCCACGTTTGCAGACTCTCCACCAGCAATTTCACTGTGGGGCGAGGTTTAAGTAATTAGATGTGGGCATTGACCAGAAGGACAACAACCGCTCAGAATTAAAAAGCGGCTCGTCTCCATCAGAACACCTCGGAACATCTCCCTTCCCAGTAGAAGCAAGGGCGCTGCGCAGCACAACCAGACGCCCTAGCCTTCCCTCCTCCCCTTCAGGGGGAGCAGGGATTCTTCCCCTCAGCAGAGTCCCTGTTCTCACCCATGGAGGATCCTTTCTTCTTCCTCGCCGCACCCCCAGCCGCAAGACCCGATTAGGCCTAGCGCCACCAGCTCGGTTCCAACAGTCGAATCTCCACAAGGTTCGCACTCCCAGCGGAGATCTCTTCCGGGGGAGCCGATGACCCTTTCTCTTGGAAACGCCAAGTCCCCTCAGAAAACGGCTTAAAAGACCCTCAGCGCATGCGCCCACATCGCGATGTTGAAGGCGGTGGATTCACCTCTTCCAGCTCTCGCCGCTCTACGCACTCGCGGTAGTCTCGCGGTATTTCCTTCTCCCGCGGGAGTTGTTTGAAAGCTTTGGCGGTAACCACGCCCTCGACTGTCTGCTTCCCAGTGGAGACTCGGACCTTGGTCCGTCGGGCCAGCTGTAGGCGAACGCGAACCGGCTTTGTCTTGGCCGGGTACTGGCGCCATGGGGAAGGAGAAGAGACTGCTGCCGATTAAAGAGGCCTTCCAGCTGGCGCAGCAGCCTCACCAGAACCAGGCGAAGCTGGTGGTGGCTCTGAACCGCACCTACGGCTCGGTAAGCGCGGCCGCCCGCGGTCCGGGGCCCCCGCCTCTCCCCTCCCCGACCTCTCTCCCAGGGGCTTCCCGCTACCCTCCCGGCTAATCTCACCACGACCCCAGCCTTCTCAACCTTCCAGACCCGGTGCGGAGAGGCCTGCGGCGTCGACCGTTAATTCTCTGGCGGTGAATCTAAGAAAAATGTTTTGCGCGCACCGGGGCGACCTAGTGTAGGGCCGCAGCCTGGGTCCTGAACGCGGTGGCTCATCGGTTGTTGTCCTTCTGGTCACCGCCCACATTTAATTACTTAAACCTCGCGCCTCAGTGAAATTGCATCAAATCACCAATTAGCAAATTAATTGTTAGCACCAGACTCTTCCTAGTCACGTAAATACGGTTTGCTTCCTTTTGAATGAAGCCTTGAGACGGATAGGACAATGGATTTCAGGAAAATAAATTATCTTGAGGTGCTAGAAAAATTCCAAATCAGTATAATAGGGCTTGAGGATATGAGACAGGATGTGAAAGGTGTTATCGGAAAGGAATTGTCGTGTGATATTAAGGGTAGAGGGCTTCCCCGCTGGCTCAGCGGTAAAGAATCCTCCTGCAGTTCAGGAGCCGCAAGAGACGCGGGTTCGATCCCTGAATTGGGAAGATCCCGTGGAGGAGGGCATGGCAACTCACTCCAGTATTCTTGCCTGGAGAATTCCATGGTCAGAGGAACCTGGCAGGCTACAGTCCATAGGGTCGCAAAGAGTCAGACGCAACTGCAGCGACTACTCGCCCGCACACATTAAAGGTAACTCGATGAAATGCAGACGCTGTTGTTGATTTTGGATTGTTCATAAAGAAGCAAATTTTTACTGAACTGGTACCAAGGCATCATATGGAGAATTAAGGAGTGTTGAAAAAAATATCGGAGGAATTCTTTTCACTGTCAAAATTCACGTTTGTTTTCTTCCTGGGAGAAGTAAATTTCTCTAGAGAGAGATTTGTGCAGATTTATTTCCCCTTTGGTGGTTTGGATAATTGAGAGTTTACTAAATAATGATTTTAGTTTGTGGTGGGGCTGGTGTTTTCAGCGTTTTAGAGTAATGTTGAGAAAAAAGGATTTAATCCATGAAGTTTTTGAAGGATTTCTTTTCTCTTTCAGGTGGATGACAAAACAGGTTTTCATGAGGAGTTTGTTCATTACCTTAAATACGCTATGGTGGTCTATAAACGAGAACCAGCTGTGGAAAGAGTAATAGACTTTGCCGCAAAGTTTGTTACTTCATTTCACCAGTCAGATATGGAAAATGATGAAAAGGAGGAGGAGGATGGTGGCATTTTAAATTATTTGCTTACTTTTCTATTAAAGGTATAGGAAAACTAGAATTTCAGGAAATAGTATAGAAAATTTTGCTATTTTAAAAGGGCCATAGGAGTTTGTGCATCTTAGAGAATGAAATATCTGATAATTGAGAAAATGTAAAGGAAATATTGGAACTGTCCTTAAGATTAAAATGTGAACTTTTAAAAATAACTGAATTTAATTTTTGATGACCATTCTAAGTCATTTCTCATAAACATTTGTTTTAATTGGGTTCTCTATTTTTGAAGTAAGAGTTCCTACAAAGAGGAATATGCTTTTGTAATTTAGTGAATACTTGATGTATATTTTGAGTCTTTGTGATATGTAATGTATATTTAGTATGCGTATGGATCAAGGTTTTTCTGCAAGTTATGAGTTATTGTTATAAATTCTTGAATTCTAAACATATAGAATTCAAATGGTATGTTATTATTTAATAATGGTATGTGACTTGGAATAAATTTTGATTTGTTTCTGTTTTAGTCTCATGAAGCAAACAGCAATGCAGTTAGATTTAGAGCATGCCAGCTCATAAACAAGCTCTTGGGAAATATGCCAGAAAATGCCCAGATTGATGATGATTTGTTTGATAAAATTAATGAAGCTATGCTTATTAGATTGAAAGATAAAATTCCAAATGTAAGGATACAGGCAGTTCTTGCTCTTTCACGCCTTCAGGATCCCAAAGATGATGAATGCCCAGTGGTTAATGGTATGTATAGCTCCCTAAATCCTTTTTCAGTTTCGTGATTTTGTTAAATTCTCAGCAGATGAATCTTCTTATTATGACATATTATGGAAGAGTATAGTTCATATGTATGTACAGGTATATAATATGATTTTGAAACTTAAATTAAGAAAAATCTTATACTCAAGTAGCCACCGTCCAACTTAAAAAAAAAAAGAATATCATCAGTATCTTTGAAGCCTATCTTAGGTCCCACTCCAGTTCTATCACTCTCCCTCTGAATTAATGATTATCTTGAATTTTGGTTTAATTATTCTCTTGCCTTTTGTTTGTTTGAACAGTTAAGCACATGTGTGTGCGTGCTCAGTCACTCAGTCGTGTCTGACTCTTTGTGACCCTATGGACTGTAGCCCACCAGGCTCCTCTGTCCATGGGATTTTTCAGGCAAGAATTCTGGAGTGGGTTGCCATTTCCTCCTCCAGGTGATCTCCTGACCCAGGGATCATGTCCTGCATTGGCAGACGGATTCTTTACTACCACCTGGGAGGCCCAACCACATGTATATACCTCTAAATAACGTTAAGTTTTGTCTATCATTTTATATGTCTTGTGAATCATACTATATTTTTCTATGCTCTCAACATTATTTCTAATTGTAGCATTCATCCATGTTGATATATTTATTTGCTGATTTATAACATTCTGCTGTATAAGACAATTTTATTGTTTCTGATATTGGTGGACCTTCTAGTTGTTTGGATTTTTTTCCCTGTTAAAATACAGTGTTGTTGCTATGAATGTTCTTTTACATGGGTTCTGGTGCACAATTTTTCTGGGATGTATACCTAAGGGTTGGCTTGTTGGTATATGCCATCAGCTTTATTAGGTAAGGTGCAGGTGATCTACAAAACAGTTTATCAACTTATATTTCCAATAACTGTATAAAAGTGTTCATTGAGCCCTATCCTTTCCAATGTCTGGTACTGTCATATTTTTAAATTTCTGTGAATCTGGTTATATGTATCATATGTTATTGTTATGCATCTTTTCAAATATTTAGCAACCAATTTTATTTCTTCTGTGTAATGCCTGTTAATGTGTTCTGCTTATTTTTCTATTGACTTGTCTTATTAATTGGAGTTCTTTATATATTCTGAAAGGAAACCATTGTGTTATATGGATTGTAGATTATCCTACTTTAGATGGATTATTTCACTCTCTTCACTATGTCTTTTGTTGGACAAATTCCTAATGTCAAAATTACCAATCTCTTCTTTTATGATTTGTGCTTTCTATCTTTTATTTAAGAAATCTCTCTCTACCTCGGCTTGTAAAGAGTCTTATTCCACTTTTCTGTGTATGCCTAGGCTTCTTTTGGGAACTCTTCTGATTTGTTTTTCTCTTTGTCTCTATTACTAGCTTTATAATTTTGATAACTCATGGTAGTTGGTATTTTTTGGCATTGAATGAAGGACATAATAATGTGTAAAATATGTATGTTTAATAGTTAACATATACTTGATTATAAACCTGAGGAAAACCTGAGAAATAGAGGTAAGTATTTAAATATAGGAAATGAATTTTGTTCAGCAGACAGAGTGCTCAGGGCTGGTGCACTGGGATGACCCAGAGGTATGGGATGGGGACGGGGGTTCGGGATGGGGAACATGTGTGTACCCATGGCTGATTCATGTCAATGTATGGCAAAACCACTGCAATATTGTATAATTTAAAAAAAAATAATGACCTCTTTATAAAAGCCATATTAGTTTAAGATAAACTAATATGCCTTCCACCTTAGACTTTTTTCTAAATTTTGAGTAGCAAAGACATAATCTGAATGATGGATTTTTCATGATTTTTAGGGTTATTTGTTTTCAGTTTTAGCCTTTATGCCCAGTCCATTGACTGCTTTCTCATTCTGTCCTTTTCAAGGGATGTTGGCAGAAAAGAATCTTCGGCTAAAATTAAGTGTGTAAGACTAAAATATGGTATTTTTATCATTATAAAGATTATGAAATATGGGCTATCTTATGACTATGGCTAAATAAATATTTTGTTGCTGTACTAAAATGTATTACTCTATTTTTAGCATATGCTACTTTGATTGAAAATGATTCAAATCCAGAAGTTAGGCGGGCAGTGTTATCGTGTATTGCGCCATCAGCAAAGACTTTGCCAAAAATTGTTGAGCGCACCAAGGATGTGAAAGAAACTGTAAGAAAGCTGGCTTATCAGGTAAATAAGTCCAGTGTCTTGTGTAGACCTGTTCTTAAAAAGACAAGAAGCCATATTCTTAAAATACCTTTGAAAAATATTTGGCATGTAGCAATTTCTTCAATTGAGATTTTTATGGACAGAGTATAAATAATTTAGGTAGAATCCTATTGCATTAATATGTTGCCAGGTATTAATTTTTTTTGGAGAGTGTAGATAATTTTCTTAGGTGAAGGAGATATTACTAGTTATAAAATGCATAAATTATATTGAGTTTAATGGCCATTTTTTGTTATCTCTTAAAGGTTTTAGCTGAAAAGGTTCACATGAGAGCTCTGTCCATTGCTCAGAGAGTAATGCTCCTTCAACAAGGTCTCAATGACCGATCAGGTAATTTAGACATCTTTATACATAAAACTTTAGTAGATTTTGAGGTCAAACTAAAAGGTTTAGGAAGGAGTGTCCTATTAATAAATTAGATCAGGTAAATCTATCACTTCCACATCCTGACAAAGTTTATCTAGGTGTATTGTATAGAAGACATTTTTTAAGATCTTGGTACTTAGAAGCAGCACAGTTTGTTTTTTTCTGTGTTTGGTGTATGGAGAAACTAGAGTTTAAGGCTGTAAAAATAACTTACGTCAGCAGTAGGGCAGAATCTCTTTTTCAGCCCTCTCTCTTTAAAAAAAAATGCTATCTTATCCCTTTTGTGTATATCCTGCTATGAATGTGTTCTGTGCATCTAAAACAAGTAGAAATGGTCAGACCAGGTTATTTTCCCTGTTTCCCACCTTTTCTCTTTTACATCTGGACAATTGACTTATAGCAGTGATATGAGAAATGATATATTTTAAATTTCCAAACCCCGTGAGAAGTCTCCAATGGCTTTAATGTTGCCACAGCAAGAAAACCTGAGTTTGAAGGACTAATAACTAGGATGACTTTAAAAACTAAGAATAAGGTTTTTCAGTGATATTGTTTGTATGATTCACCACTGCAAATATCAGTCATATAATAAATACATGAAGTCAGGCAGCAAGTGAAATAATAGGTATTACATATAGTCTAGACTAACATCTGAAGCCCAGTGAACTCAATGAGAGAAGGCATGCACAGATATCAGGCTGTGGTAGTGGTTATGTATTTGGTTCTGACCTTTTCCATTTTCACTTAAAAGTGAAGATCTAGTGACTTTTGTAATATCACTGTTCTTTTAATTTTTTCTTTAGTATGCTTTGTTTTGTCTGTGTCTGGTTTCATTTTTGTAGTAAATGTCGACTTAATGTTAACATTGATCTGATAAAAGTTAATTAAAGCACAAAAAATGTAGGAGATGGAAGCTAGAGGGGGACTTTGTTCACCTATGTTTCCAATGACTTAACAGATGTTGTGAAACAAGCAATGCAGAAGCATCTTTTCCAAGGCTGGTTACGTTTCACTGAAGGAAATATATTAGAGTTGCTTCATCGATTGGATGTGGAAAATTCTTCCGAAGTAGCAGTCTCTGTTCTCAATGCCTGGTTTTCAGTGACTCCTCTTAATGAACTGGCAGAAATCTGTAAAAATAATGATGGCAGGTATATAAAGTGCTCATTATTTGAAATATGATAATTGATGAACTTCTGTATTTAAAAGTAGTCCCTTTTGCCATTACTTAAGATTGTATCGGTATCTTTTACCCACACCTCTTAGGTTTTCTTTACTCTGGTGAATGTCTTTTTTCCCTTTTTTCCTCCTTATATAAGAACTCACCACTTAGACTACTTTGCATTTTTGGTTTTGTTTTATTACTTTTATATTTGCATTAAACCTACCATGAAAAGTCCAACAGCATGCATTCCTATTACGTTTGCATATTTGATTCTTTCTTTTTCCTTTTTGTCTAAATATTTTCACTCTTTTTTGTGAGGATAAATTAATGACTTTGCAATTAAAGAGGTGGTGGTTATAAATCAAGGCTGCTTAGTCCCAATTTTCTACTCGGTTCAAATTTTTTGTGTGTTCAAATTTTTACTGGGTATTAAGATATCTTTTATTCTTTCCTTTTTAAATGAAGGAAATTGATTCCAGCGGATACATTAACTCCTGAAATTGCTTTGTATTGGCGTGTCCTTTGTGAACATTTGAAATCAAAAGGGGAAGAAGGTGAAGAATTTTTAGAGCAGATTTTGCCAGAGCCTGTAGTATATGCAGAATATTTACTGAGGTAAAATTTTTTCCTTTGGTTTGGACTGTGCTTATGTTGTACTTGTGTTGTTGTGTGTTAACTTGCCAGTCCCCTCCCTCAGAGCCATGCTTGATTAAGAATAAGTTAAAATCCAGTTTTTTGGACAGACAAGGAAAAATAGGTATGCACCTTGAGACTTTCTAGAGAATATCCTGTGCTGCTCAGTATACTAAAAGACCAAAGTCAGTATGTTTTGAGACGTTTTCTTAAAATTGTTCAGATGTGATGGTGAACATTTTTCGTAAGGTTGACAGTGGTGTGCTACCTTTTGAAATTTGTTGGCAAACCTTTTCTAAGTGCCAGGTAGTAAATATATTTAGCAAATATTTCTGTGGGCCATACTGTCTCTCCTGCAGTGACTCATTCTACTGTGGCTCTGCAAAAGCAGCCACAAAATATGTTACGAATAGGTCTGGCTGTTTTCTGATAAAACTTTCATTAACTTTTATGGACACTAAAATTTGAATTTCATGTAATTTTCACATGTACATATTTTTACTTATGTATTTATATGTATGTCATTTAAAGATGTAAAAATCTTAGCTTTCATGCTGTACAAAAACAGGAACAGGCTGGATCTGGTGCATGGGCAAGCAATAGTTTTCCAATTGACCGGGTGGATCCCTGTTTTAGTATTTATTAAAACTGTTACTGTTTGGCTTTTTGTCTTTTAAAAAGTTTTTTCAAAGTATCTTTTAATTTATTTGAATTACTCTCATTTCTACTTAGTTCACTTTAGAGTTATAAAACATGAATGCATTGTCAAAAATTCAAATACAGAAATACATAGAATAAAAATATTTCCTCTTATCTCCTAATTCCTCAATCTCCATAGAGTTAATATCTAAACAGTTTGGGGCATACAATTCCAAACTCTCTTTATCTGCATTTGGAGATATACATTAAATGCATAATTTTAAAACTATAACACAGACTATACATACCTTTGCTTTTTTTTCAACTACTGATACATGAGCTCATTATATATTGGTACATACAAATCTATCACAGTTTTAACAGCATATCACTTCACAGTATGGTGGTAATATTTAATTTGCTCTTTTGATGGTTGATGGACATTTAGGATGTTTTCAGTTTTCAGTGATATAGGTGTCTTAAACTTTCTTTACATTTTTACGTTTGTTTGGGATTTTGTAGAGTTGATTCCAAGAGGTGGAATTGCTGGGCCAAAGGTTATATATGTATTTTTTTTTTATGGATATTGGTGTGTAGATTTTTTAACTTCATGATTTTAGTGCCTCTTTTTTTTTTGACTGCACCTTGTGGGGATCTTAGTTCCCCAACCAGGGAGTGAACCTGTGCCCCCTTCAGTGGAAGTGGAGAGTCTTAACCACTGGACCACCAGGAAGTCCTGGTTTTGATGCATTTTTTAAAAAAGCTTTTCATACAATATGAATTATGGGCATGAATTCTTCTTTTTTTGGAAATACAGAATTATGCTTTTGCTTATGAAAGTGAAAGTGTTAGTCATTCAGTCCTGTCTGACTCTTTGCAACCCCAAGAACTGGAGCCCGCCAGGCTCCTCTGTCCATGGAATTCTGCAGGCCAGAATACTGGAGTAGGTAGCCATCCCCTTTCCAGGGGATCTTCAAGACCCAGGGATTGAACCCAGGTCTTCCACATTGCAGGCAGATTCTTTACCATTTGAGCCACCAGGAAAGCTTTTACTTATAATGGCTCCACATATAAGTTAGAGAGCAAAGCTAAGAATGTGTTTGAATTGAGTTTTGTATGCAAAACATTGAACTTAAAAATATCTTAAATGTGAGCCAATATGGAAACTTAGAGCTTGAGCTCATAGTAACATGAGAAACGTGGGAATCTACTTAAGAGTTTTAATGGTAATTACTTCAGGCTTTAATTGGAATATTCATTATAATGCAATTTGGGCCATGTTGAAATGTTCCAAAAAGAAATGATTTTTTTTTTAACTTTTTATTTTGTATTGAGGTATGGATGTTGAAGGACAGGGGAAGCCTGTCCATGCTGCAGTCCATGGGGTTGCAAAGAGTTGGACACAACTGAACAACCGAACAACAACAAATAGCCAATTAACAAGGTTGTGATAACTCAGGTGAACAGCAAAGGGCCAAAAGGAATAAGTTTTTGATGCAGTGTTTAATAACATATGTTTATATAAAAGTTATAAGTGCTCATAGATTGAGAAAATACAAGAAAGTATGAGGATATGTTAAATATTTAAATAACAGAAAACATCTCCTCAAAGACTGCTTCACAGATTAATTCTTAGATTACATGAAAATTGACATGTGAAGAGCTCGGTTCCTTTCACTTTGAGAGAAAATGATTTTGAGAGAAAATGTAAAAATCACTGATTTTTACATATCCTTTGTTGCTTTATAAGTTTTTAATTAATTTACTTGAATCAACTTGTTTTTTTCACTTACAAAAAGATTTAAAGATTATATTTAATTATTGAAATAATACTTAAATAGGATGATTTTCTTTTTGGAGCAATGTCATTATACAGGAATAGTTTTTTTCAGGAACAGAAGCAAAAATGGAAAAATTGTTTCTTGATAATCTCAAATTTTCAGGCATTTTGTAACATTTTGTAACAGGAAGAGTCAGTGACTCTGAATGCTAATACGAAACAATTTCCTGTTAATTGAGGTGTTCATGTAAAGAGAGAAATTGGAGATGTTAAATGAGGCTTATTAAATTTGAGTAAGGAAAAGGGACACTAATACAATTTTTAGAAAGCTCAAATATAAATTCTTAGTTTAAAAAAAGACTTTCTTGAGTGATCTCTTTATTATAATGATTACCTGTAAAAATGGTTGAGAATAGAAGATTTCATGGTAATTAAAATTGCTGGGTCCATTTTAAGTTCTATTTATGCAGTTCAGGATTTGTAATTACTAATGAGATAACTACTACTCTGAATTTATTTTTGAAAATACCCAAAGTCTTAATGCTATGCATTGTGCTGAAGCTGGGATGGAAAAGTAGGGAGGGATCCAAAGTTGAGTGAAGGTTTTCTAGCTTGTCAGAAATCAGCAACTCTACTGATTTATAGATTTTGATAATTATCAGTTTTGTAGCTTTTGTTTAGTTTCCTGCCACATTCCAAAAGGTAGCTGGTACGTTTGAAGTTCCTAATATCATTGCCATAGAATGATGAGCTTTTATTTACTCTTGGCTGTCATTTTATGAGTCATTTCATTTATTCGTCATATAGAATTCTGCAGTATCTATAACTTGATTTTTGTTGGCAGTTTAAAATAACACATTTTTCATCTACATTATTGTTGTTCAGTTGTTTCTGACTCTTTGCGGTCCCATGAACTGCAGCCCACCAGGCTTCCCGTCCTTCACCATCTTCTGGTGCTTGCTCAAACTCATGTCCATTGAGTCCGTGATGCCATCCAACTATATTTTCCTCTGTTGTCCCCTTCTCCTGCTTTCAGTCTTTCCCAGCATCAGGGTCTTTTCTAATGAGTCATTTCATCTATTCCAACCTAATGGCACCTAGATGTGTAAGTTTAAACTCATAATCTATTTAAACTCTTTCTTTATTTTGCTTTTAAATAGCTTTTTTTGTTCCACAGAGAAAAAGGAGAACTTCTGGTAGGCTCTTGAATGTTATCTAGGTGAGGGTTGTAAATGACTAATTTAGGCAGTGGTAGTAAAAAATTAAAGGGATTCCCTGGTGGCTCAGTGGTTAAGAATCTGCCTGCCAATGCATAAGCCGCAGATGCAGATTTAATCCCTGGGTCAGAAAGTCCCTGGAGGAGGAAATGGCAACCCACTCCAGTATTCTTGCTAGGATAATCCCGTGGACAGAGGAACCTGGCAGGCTACAGTTCGTAGGGTCACAAAGAGTTGGAGACTACTGAGCAACTGAGCACACACACACACAGTAAAAATGAAAGTGTGGTTGACAGTGCTTGCTTGGTAGCAGTTATACCAGAATAAGAACAGTATAGCGATTAATAGGACCCTAAGCAAGGACTGTAGCCCACCAGGCTCCTCTGTCCATGGAATTCTCCAGTTAAGAATACTGGATAGCCATTTCCCTCTCTAGGGGATATTCCTGACCTAGGGATCTAACCCAGGTCTCCTGCATTATAGGCAGATTCTTTACCATCTGAGCCACCAGGAAAGCCCTCAAGCAAGGATAATACAAATTCATGAAGCTATGTATTTTTTTCTAATTTTTTTAAAAGGTCGTTGTGTTCATGGGTAACAACGTAATTTTTCTTTATACTAATATTCTTTTAAACAAAATAATGATTAAGGATGATGAGGGAAAACTGGCTCTTTCTGAATAATTGTATTTTTGGAGAAGAGATTTAGAACTTTGTAATTGAAAATACTAGTGATATTGAAATAATTAGTTATATTAAGAGACATAAATATGTACCTTTTGAAAATTTCCCATAGGAAATGTGTATTTTTAATGAAAATATATTTCCAAGTTCTTTTGAATCAAGCCAGTAAGTTCACGAAAGTTCATGACAATAACACAGAGTTTAGTTTCTGAATCACATTAGTATCACATGGTATAAATGTCCACATATTGATCTTGGGACTGATAAGGCGTAAAATGACCCTTTTCTGACTTAATGGGGAGCTGTTCAATGTTTTGTAACAAATTCTACTTTTTATTTATTGTGCTTGTTTTAGTTATATTCAAAGCATTCCAGTTGTAAATGAAGAACAGAGAGGTGATTTTTCCTATATTGGCAATTTGATGACAAAAGAATTCATAGGTCAACAATTGATTCTAATTATCAAGTCTTTGGATACCAATGAAGAAGGAGGAAGGTACATTTAAATGTTAACTCTTGTTCTAATTTGCTCTCCTAATAGTCTTTGTTAAAATACAGTCATATTACCATATGATTAAATGTATTTAACCTAGCTCTCTAAAGTATTATATGAAGTTTTTTCTTTCCTCTTATATATATATATAATACATATATGGAGTATATAAGTGAAAATACATACTGTTTCTGTTTCTCTTCCCTGTTATGTGCATACGGAAATATGAGCTTCTAATTCAATTTCATCATAATAAACAATAAAGTTGCAGGTTTTTGCTTAAAATTATTTGTTAGTATTACTAGTCCTCTCTATAATAAATGCGGTATAAATTATTTGAATCACGTATGGTATTTTGTCATTTCATCATGTTGATCTGTGAAAGATTATAGGGTCATTTATAAATATTTTTTTCAGAATGTGAATTTTTGGCCTAAAGTCTGTACATATATTTTTGTACCTATAGAGATAAATATAAAAAAGAATTAAGACAAATTAAGTCTGCAGAATAGGTGAAATATAATGTGTTTCTATTTTTGTATTGAAATTAAAATAGTTCTTCTTGAATTTAGGAAACGACTGCTGGCTATCTTACAGGAGATTCTTACTCTACCTACCACCCCAATATCCCTAATTTCTTTTCTTGTTGAGAGACTGCTCCACATCATTATAGATGATAATAAGAGAATACAAATTGTAAGTAATTTTCTTCACTGTTGATAGAAATAAAAGGTTTTGGTCAATAACACTGAATGTCAATTGTGTTTTCAGTGCTTTTGGCTTTATTTGTCTTTAATTGCTTTTGTTTTAGTTTTGTCTCTTTGTGAAGCTTTTAAACTTCTTAAAACCCAGTCCCTCTCACACATGTTTTAAAAAATATTTCTTTTCTTCTCTTACTGTACCTATCATTGTGTTGATTCAGATTGAAATGGAGCAGTTTAGGGAAGAGGTGGCATAGGCATTGGTTGCTAGGTTTGAGAGATGGCTGAATTTATACATTTGTTGTTGTTCAGTCGCCAAGTTGTTTCTGACTCTTCGTGACCCCATGGACCCCATGGACCCCCTGTCCCTCACCATCTCCCAGAGTCTGCCCAAGTTCATGTCCATTGAATTGGTGATGCCATCCAACCATCTCATCCTCTGTCGCCCTCTTCTTCTGTCTTCAATCTTTCCTAGCATCAGGGTCTTTTCCAGTGAATTGGCTGTTTGCATCAGGTGGCCAAGGTTTTGGAGCTTCTGCTTCAGCATCAGTCCTTCCAAAGAATATTCAGGGTTGATTTCCTTTAAGATGGACTGGTTTGATCTCCTTGCTTTCCAAGGGACTCTCAAGAGTCTTCTCCAGCACCACAGTTTGAAAGCATCAATTCTTCAGCTCTCTGCCATCTTAATTGTCCTGCTCTTATATCTGTACATGACTACTGGAAAAACCATAGCCTCAACTATATGCAGGAGAAGACAATGGCAGCCCACTCCAGTACTCTTGCCTGGAAAATGCCATGGATAGAAGAGGCTGGTAGGCTGCAGTCCATGGGGTTGCTAAGAGTCGGACACGACTGAGCGACTTCACTTTCACTTTTCACTTTCATGCATTGGAGAAGGAAATGGCAACCCACTCCAGTCCACTCCAGTGTTCTTGCCTGGAGAATCCCAGGGACGGTGGAGCCTGGTGGGCTGCCGTCTATGGGGTAGCACAGAGTCGGACATGACTGAAGTGACTTAGCAGCAGCAGCAGCAACTATATGGACATTTGTTGGCAAAGTGATGTCTTTGGTTTTTAACATACTGCCTAGGTTTGTCATGGCTTTCCTGCCAAGTAGTTGTCTTCTAATTTCATGGCTATAGTCATCATCCCCTGTGATTTTAGAGACCAAGAAAAGGAAACCTGTCACTGCTTCCACCTTTCCCCGTCTATTTGTCATGAAGCGATGGGACCAGATGCCATGATCTTATTTTTCTTAATATTGAGTTTTAAGCCAGCTTTTCACTCTCCTCTTTCACCCTCATTAAGAGGCTCTAGTTCCTCTTCACTTTGGTTTCCTTTCCCACTGGACACTTTCTGGATTTGTGACTTTACCCAAATTATTTAATTTAGAATTTTTATTTGTTTGCAAAATAAGAATAACAGTATTTATCTTTTATTGTTCCATGAAATAATTTTCATAAAGTGCTTGGTAAATACAAAAATAAATATCTTTATTTTTTTTTAGATAAATAAAATATTTTTAAAAAATTATATTACTATTTTCAAGTATTGTTATTTTTCTCTGGGGTAGCCTATAAAACAGACTTGTATCATTGATTTTCATAAAATTGTAAATCACAAGTTAATTCAAAGGTTGTCTTTTCCAGCCCTTCCTTATACAGATAATATATAAATTCCTTCTACAACACTGCCAATTAGTGGTTATACAGCAGCTGTTTAATGTACCTTCATTAGGGATGCAACTTTTTAATCTACTGTCTCCAATGCCTAGTGTCTCTGAAAGGGAAGTGTTTAGTTTGCTGTCATTATGCCTTGTACACCCAAAGGAAGAATTAAAGAGTATTCTTATTTTTGTGTTCCACTCCCATTGAAGCTTAACAAGAGAGGGAGTTGAGGATTAGAGGTAGAAAATTTTAGTTTTATTGTACCTAAGATTAGAGGCTTTTTTCTTTTTTTTTCTGTTTCTAAGCACTGTATGAAAGAGAATTTATCTTCAGTGTTTATATGCCTATTTACCTTTCCAAAATATTAAGAGTTTTTAGTCAGATGTGTTGTTTGGTCATTTTTTTCTAAAATTGTCTAGGAAATAGAATGTGTGCCATTTTTGCTTATGTTTTGCTCTATTTTTGAAAAGATTGTGGATACTGTTTGGAGTTTTGTATAACAGTTGAATGTCATTTTCTGTTGTATAATATATATTAAAGCATTTATTCTGAATTATAATTTATCAGGTTACAGAAATTATCTCAGAGATTCGGGCACCAATTGTTACTGTTGGTGTTAATAATGATCCAGCTGATGTAAGAAAGAAAGAGCTTAAGGTAACTCTCTTCTAAATTAAAGAAATGCTTGACTAGAATGTAGTTGTGCAAGTCTTTTATTTCTTGTACATTTTCAAAATTTCTCTCACAAAGTTAAATTATAGATTAACTATTAAACTATAAGAGTATCAAAATGTCATCAGATTATGTGAGATTTTCCAGTCTGTTTCAGGAAGACTACAACTTTTTCTATATGTGCCTGACTGATTAACTTGTAGATGGTTGAGATGTTAATAATACTGTTTAGTTTGCTACAGATTTTGTATTAATGGTTTTTGTTTGGTGTTTATACAATTTATATCTTTTCTTAGATGGCCGAAATAAAAGTTAAACTTATTGAGGCAAAAGACTCTTTGGAAAATTGCATTACCGTACAGGATTTTCATCGAGCATCAGAATTAAAAGAAGAAATAAAAGCATTAGAGGATGCCAAAATAAACCTATTGAAAGAGACAGAGCAACTTGAAATTAAAGAAGTCCACATAGAGAAGGTATAGATAACTTTTTTACAGTAAATTTCAGCCACTATTAATCATCATAATTAAACCTTGTTTGCTTAATTTAGCTGCCAGAGTATATTCCCTTTGGAGGGATTTTTTAACAGTACCATGATATAATATGAAAATTATATTTTTCTGCCAGTTCCTTTCTATTTTGGACTTCAAAAAGCTTTAATGAACTTTAATTGTTGTAGCTAGGACTTTATTTGATTTGCTCCCTTGTCATGCTAATCCCTAGGATCTAAAGTCTTTCTTCCTTGCCAAGGAAAATTGCCTTCCAGTGTTTTCCTTCTCTTTGTTTTTTGTTTTAGTTTTTCTTGAATGATTTAGAAAAGGAAAATGCATCTTTCCCTTATTTGTGGAAGACTCATGATCTTTCCTGGAGAAGGAAATGGCAACCCACTCCAGTATTCTTGCCTAGAGAATCCTGTGGACAGTGGAGCCTGGTGGGCTGCCATCTATGGAGTCTCGCAGAGTCGGACATGACTGACGCGACTTAGCATGCGTGCATTGGAGAAGGAAATGGCAACCTACTCCAGTATTCTTGCCTGGAGAATCCCAGGGACAGAGGAGCTTGGTGGGCTGCCATCTATGGGTTCACACAGAGTCGGACACGACTGAAGTGACTTAGCAGCAGCGTGATCTTTCCATCGCTAGGAGAAGAATTTCTATAGTAACAATACTGTTACACATATATTTTTTAAAGTTTAATTACTCTTTTGTTTTAGAAAAAGCTAAGAAACTTTGTTATTTTAAATGAAATACTATATAAACTAGGTAACTAATAAAAACCTTCTGTGTATCGTGGGGAACTCTTCTCAGTACTCTGTAATGAAGAGAAAGCTGGATAGGGAAGAGTTTACTGTACAGGGGAGTTTTGTGAGTTGTGTCATTGAGTTCTGTAGCCATAGACTTCCCTGCTCTAACACGCCACCTTCCCAATGGATATGCCTGAATTTTATTTTCATAGTTAGTAGCTATTTCTTTTGTTTGACTAATTCAGTGGGCTTTTAAATTTGAGGAGGAAATTTAAAGCAAAAATTGAAAATGGAAACTGAAAAATGATATAAACTGCAGATCTGAATTAGAAAAATTTTAACTAAGGTGATGTGTCATGATTAATATTATCTGTTTAACTTTACTTGCTTTGACCTTTTATGTGTTCATTTGTCCTGTTTAAGGGTTATAAATCTGTTACAGTATAATCACAGTATAGTGTAATAAATGCTATAGTCAGGCAAGTGTAGGAGAGGCATCTAAACCACATAGTGTGGTGTTGACTTCTCCAGAAGAATAAATGTTTAAACTTGAGATTTGAAAAATAGTTTTTAAGCTAGTAGTTACAGGATGCTTTTGTATGTGTGTGTGTGGGGGATATTCATGAGTGTGAATTCATTTGATTCTCAATATGACCTAATGAAATTGGTACAGTTATCCTCATTTTATAGAAGGCAAGTAACTTGCCTGAAGTTATATAGATAGTAAATGGTGGAGGCAGGATTCAGACCCAGGCATGTGGCTTTCATTGTGCTTTTACTGCATTCTGTGTTATCTCTCTGCAGTGAGTTGTTAGAGGAATGTTATAGGCAGATGGAGCGACATGTGTGAAAGCCCAGAAGTTAAAGAGTGCCTGTTATGTTAAAAAACTTAAGGTCCATGTGACTATAGAATTGACTGGAAGAGGCAAGAGATAAACCTGGGGGAAAAAATTAAGGGCCAATTCATGTAAGGCCTTGTAAAAGCAATCTTTTAAAAATTGTGCCTTACCCAAAGATCATGTTGTTGTTGTTCAGTCGCTAAATTGTGTTCAACTCTTTGCAGCCCCATGGATTGCAGCGTGCCAGGCTTCCCTGTCCTTCACTATCTCCTGGAGTTTGCTCAAACTCAGTCCATTGAGTTGGTGATGCCATCCAACCATCTCATCATCTGTCATCCCCTTCTCTTCCTGCCTTCAATCTTTCCCAGCATCAGAGTCTTTTCCAGTGAGTCGGCTCTTCACATCAGGTGGCCAAATATTGGATCTTCAGCTTCAGCATCAATCCTTCCAAAGAATATTCAGGGTTGATTTCCTTTATGATTGACTGGTTGGATCTCCTTGCAGTCCAAGGGACTCTTAAGAGTCTTCTCCAGCAACACAGTTTGAAAGCATCAGTTCTTCAGTGCTCTGCCTTCTTTATGGTCCAACTCTCACCTCCATACATGACTATTGGAAAAACCATAGCTTTGACTAGATGGACCTTTGTTGGCGAAGTGATGTGTGCTTTTTATACACTGTCTAGGTTGGTCATAGCTTTTCTTCCAAGGAGCAAATGTCTTTTAATTTCATGACTGCAGTCACTATTTGCAGTGATTTTGGAGTCCAAGAAAATAGAAGTCTGTCACTGTTTCCATTTTTTTCCCTGTCTATTTGCCATGAAGTGATGAGATGATCTTTGTTGTTTGAATATTGAGTTTTAAGCCAGCTATTTCTATTTCATTCTCCTCTTTCCCCTTCATCAAGAGGCTTTTGAGTTCCTCTTCGCTTTCTGCCATTAGGGTGGTATCATATGTATATCTGAGGTTGTTGATATTTCTCCTGGCAGTCTTGATTCCAGCTTGTGCTTCATCTGGCCCGGCATTTTGAAGTATGTACTCTGCATAGAAGTTAAATAAGCAGGGTGACAATATACAGCCTTGATGTACTCCTTTCCCAGTTTTGAGTCAGTTCGTTGTTCCATGTCTGGTTGTAACTATTGCTTCATGACCTTCATACAGGTTTCTCAGGAGGTAGGTAAGGTGGTCTAGTATTCCCATCTCTCTAAGAATTTTCCAGAGTTTGTTATACTCCACACAGTAAAAGGCTTCAGCGTAGTCAAATAAGCAGAAGTAGATGTTTTTCAGGAATTCTCTTGCTTTTTCTATGATCCAATGGATATTGGCCATTTGATCTCTGATTCCTCTGCCTTTTCTAGATCCAGCTTGTACATATGGAAGTTCTTGGTTCATGTACTGTTGAAGGCTATCTTGAAGGATTTTGAGCATTACCTTGCTACCTTGTGAAATGAGCACAATTGTGTGGTAGTTTGAACATTCTTTGGCATTGCCTTTCTTTGGGATTGGAATGAAAACTGACCTTTTCCAGTTCTGTGGCCACTGCTGAATTTTCCAGATTTGCTGACATTGGTGCAGCACTTTAACAGCGTTTTCTTTTAGGATTTTAAATAGCTCAGCTGAAATTCCATCACCTCCACTAGCTTTGCTCATAGTAATGCTTCCTAAGGCCCACTTGACTTCACACTCCAGGATGTTTGGCTCTAGGTGAATGACCTCACCACTGTGGTTATCCCAGTCATTAAGACCTTTTTTGTATAGTTCTGTTTATTCTTGCCACCTTTTCTTATTCTCTTCTGCTTCTGTTATGTCCTTGCCAATTCTGTCCTTTATTGTACCCATCTTTGCATGAAATGTTCCCTTGGTGTCTCCAATTTTCTTGAAGAGATCTCTAGTGTTTTTCGTCCTTTTGTTCTGTTTCTATGCATTGTTCACTGAACAAGGCTCTTTCAGTTGGGTATGTCTTTCCCTTTCTTCTTTGCCTTTCGCTTGTCTTTTCTCAGCTATTTGTAAGCCCACCTCAGACAACCATTTTGCTTTGTTGCATTTCTTTTTCTTTGGGATGATTTTCGTCACTGCCGTCTGTACAGTGTTATAAACCTCCATCTATAGTTCTTTAGACACTCTGTATCAGATCTAATCCCTTGAATCTACTTGTCACTTCCACTGTATAATCATAAGGAATTTGATTTAGGTCATTCCTGAATGGCCTAGTGGTTTCCCTTACTTTCTTCAATTTAAGTCTGAATTTTGCAATAAGGATCTCATTATCTGAGCTACAGTCAGCTCCCCTGGTCTTGTTTTTGCTGACTGTGTAGAGCTTCTCCATCTTCAGCTGCAAAGAATATAGTCAATCTGATTTTGGTATCAACCATCTGGTGATGTCAGTGTGTAGAGTTGTCTCTTGTGTTTTTGAAAGAGGGTGTTTGCTATGATAGTGCGTTCTCTTGGAAAAACTCTCTTAGCCTTTGCCCTGCTTCATTTTCTAGTCAAAGACCAAACTTGCCTGTTACTCCAGGTATGTCTCGACTTCCTACTTTTGCATTCCAGCCCCCTATGATGAAAAGGACATCTTTTTTTGGTGTTCATTCTAGAACATCTTGTAGGTCTTCATAGAACCATTTGACTTCAGCTTCTTCAGCGTTAGTGGTTAGGGCATAGACTTGGATTACTATGATTTTGAATGGTTTGCCTTGGAAACGAACCAAGATCATTCTGTCATTTTTGAGATTGCACCCAAGTACTGCATTTCAGATTCTTTTTTTTTGACTATGAGGGCTTCTCCATTTCTTCTAAGGGAGTCTTGTCCACAGTAGTAGATATAATGGTCATCTGAATTAAATTCACTCATTCCTGTCCGTTTTAGTTCAGTTCAGTTCAGTCGCTCAGTCGTGTCCGACTCTTAGCGACTCCATGAACCGCAGCTCGCCAGGCCTCCCCATCCATCACCAACTCCCGGAGTCCACCCAAACCTATGTCCATTGAGTCGGTGATACCACCCAACCATCTCATCCTCTGTTCGCTTCTCCTCCTGCCCTCAATCTTTCCCAGCATCAGGGTCTTTTCAAATTTTAGTTCAGTGATTCTTAAAATGTCGATGTTTACTCTTGGCATCTGTTTGACCACGCTGACCTGTTTAAAGATCATGGTGTAGAACTAAAAATGAGATTTATGTCTTATGAAGATCACTATTACTCAGGAAATTAATTTCACTCAGACATACTAGTTTGAAGACTTAGAATAATGTAGGCTTGAGATGATTGTGGTCTGAATATGATGATAGTGGATATGGAAAGAAGTCATGGTTTTGAAACATATTTTGGAATTAGTAACAGGGAGAGCAGTGAGTCAGTAGTGTATCCTAGGTCTTTCGGTTTGGATGGCTGGGTAGATGGCAGCAGTATTTATGGATGTTGCACAGGAGGAGGGATTTGGGTAATAATAAGTACCCTTTTGGCCATTTTGAGTTTAAAAAGCCTGTTGGACGTACAAGAGGAAATATCTTATGGCAGTTTTCTATATGAATATGAAACTTTAGAAAATAGTTGAACTAGCTCATAAATGGTAAATTATGTGAATGGTTAAAGTTGTTCAGGGAATGTATATAGAGACAACATGTCTTAGACAAACTACTCAAATATTTGAGGGGTGGGCAGAATATATTCCTACTAATGCAAAATATCTTGTGTTTTGTTTTAGAACGATGCTGAAACCCTACAGAAGTGTCTTCTTTTGTGCTATGAACTATTGAAGCAGATGTCCACTTCAACAGGTATAGGTGCAACCATGGATGGCATCATTGAATCTTTGGTATGTTGAAAGAAATAATGTAGTGGCTGCTTCATATTGTGAGAATTAAATTAAGATAATGCATGTAGAAGACCTGGTATATAAGTTATAATTATTCTTTTAGAAAGTTTGAAAAAATTATACTGGCAAGAGATGCAGAGTATCTTTATTTTTTGAATAGTTAGAGAAATACTGAGGTACAATAGTAATATTTAAAGTACCAGAATCTTACTGTGTAGAAAGACTGAGAACGTTACATTGTAAGCCTTGTGAAAGGAATTTGTTTATTACTGCATATTTAAGGGACTTTTTACTAAAGTAACCCTTTATAGGTGATCTCCATTTTACTCAGGAGAGGGATATAAATTCTGCAAGCCTTAGAACAACATCGTCTGATAGAAATATAATGCAAACCACCTGTTAACTTTAAATTTTCTGGTAGCTGCATTTAAAAATTAAAAAGAAACATGTGAAATTAATTTTAATATATTTAACTCAATATACCCCAGATATTATAATTTCATCAGTTAGTCAATATAAAAATTATATTCTTTTCTTCATACTAAGTCTTAAAGCACATCTCAATCTGGAGAAATCAAATTTCAAGTATTCAGTAGCCACATGTGGTTAGTGGTGACGGTATTAGACATGCAGCTTTAGAGTATTTTTGTAATGTTGCTACTTATCCAAAGCAAATTTTAAATGTATCCAAGCTCTTCCAGGATTCTCCCCAAGGTTTTTTCACTTGGGATTAGTGAAAAACAGCCAACAATTGTGATCTAAAATCTAGTTCCTTGGATTGTCATGAGTTAGTCAATATAGTAAAGAAATCCGATTATTATTTACAACAGTCCAGAGCTGATTAAAACTAGATCTATTAAATCTCTAGAATTTAGTTTTAATTTTAAGGAAGAAGATGTCTCTAGTGAAAAGTGATATTTTAAAATTCTGCTGTGTGCTTCATGTCTGGTTCTGTTGCAGGAGAATGATAAATTATGGTATAATTAACTACACAATTGAAACAGTAATTACAAAGACATATATCCATATATGTGGGAAAACATACAATATTGAGGAAACAAAGAATACAAAATTGAATGGTCACAATGATTTTAAATGTATAAAAGTAATCTGCCTAAAGATTGAAAGAGTAAGGTATTTAGATATAGAAGTAATAATATTTTAATGGAATTACTGTGCTTTAAAAATGAAAGTGAATAAATATTAATGATTTTATAATAAATATAAATAATATTTATTATGGTGTATTATGTAGTATACATTCAGTATTGGGGATAGAGTGTACATGATTTACAAAACACATGTAGACTGCCCTTGGTAGATCTTTTGGTCAAGTGAGAGGGGACATCAATCAAATAAACAAGTGAAAGCTTATGCCATTGATAATTTCTATGAAGAAAAGCTTTATTGTCATATGTTAACTTAAGATAATGAGTTTCATCTGTTCATGGAGGGTGACCTTGAGATTACATTTGAGTGGGCATATTAAGTAGGTGCGGAGAAGCTGATGGCATCCCACTCCAGTACTCTTGCCTGGAGAATCCCATGGACGGAGGAGCCTGGTAGGCTGCAGTCCATGGGGTCGCTAAGAGTCGGACACGACCGAGCGACTTCACTTTCGCTTTTCACTTTCATGCATTGGAGAAGGAAATGGCAACCCACTCCAGTGTTCTTGCCTGGAGAATCCCAGGGACGGAGGAGCCTGGTGGGCTGCCGTCTATGGGGTCGCATAGAGTTGGACATGACTGAAACGACTTAGCATAGCATAGCATAGCATAGCATTAAATATGTGAAAAAGGAAGGGAAGAATGGTATAGATTTACTCTTGTGAATACTGTGATATTAAAAACCTGTGACTATTAAAAACTATTCTAAATATATATATGTAGTTATAAATGTAAAAATACATTGGGTTTCAAAGACTTAGTACAAGCAACATAAGTTATCTCACTTTTCTATAAAATTTTTTAATACCACAGCTAAAAATATTATCTCAATTTTTAATATTGATACATATTGATTACATATGTTGATAATGTTTTATTTATTTTGGAATAAAATGTATTAAAATTAACTTCATCTGCTTCATTTTACTATAATGTGGCTATTAGAAAATTTAAAATGACATATGTGACTTGCATTATGTTCCTAGTGGATAGCACCAATTGGGAGACATTGAAATCAGATCAATTGAATAAACAAAGAGCAAGGGATAGTGCGGTATGAGATGGTACTGGGAGAGACTACACAATAGGGAGTTTTATCTTCTCTTTGAGCACTGGGAAGCCATTAAGTCGGTTTTGGCAGGTGGAGGGAATATAAGGACTATATTTTGCTCTGACTGTTCTTCTGTTTTAGCAATTTACTATTTACTTTTTTGAGTTAATAGACTATATATGGAAATGAAGTAGATCTATGAGGTCTTACAGAAATTTTCATTTTGACCAGCTTTTTAATATACTGTTTTAAATTTCTTGTTCTAGTCAAAATTATTTGAATTTCTAATTCATTTTAGATTCTTCCTGGAATAGTAAATGTTCATCCTATAGTAAGAAATTTGGCTGTATTGTGTTTGGGATGCTGTGGACTGCAGAATCAGGATTTTGCAAGTAAACATTTTGTATTACTATTGCAGGTAGGATTTATCACGTGATTAAAATCTGGATTATACTTCCTGAAATAAATACTCAATCTGTCTGAATGTGCTAGTATTATAAGTTTAATCTATTCCAGAGCTTATTGATGTTGATGATGATGGATGACTTTTAGGAACTCAATTTTTAATCTTTTGATTTTTCTGTTTTTAAAAAGTTTTTGTAGATGAAATGTCAATTATTTAAGGTATTTTAAAATTGATCATATAGCAAATTATATTGAGTGCATATAATATGTCCTGCATTATTCTAACTTAGGAAAAAATAAAATAGGTAATGAAAAACACAAGATAAAAGTTGCAGAGGAAATACACAGTGAAAAATAAACAGTAAATAGTATGTCAGATGGAAAAAAAGCAGAGGAAGGAAATGAAAACTGGGAATAGGGAGTGGGAGCAGTTTGATCAAGAAAGACCTCACTAATAAGTCGAAATTTGGGCCATTACCCAAATGAAACTTCCTTTAATGTTGCATATGATATTGCCAAGAAAAAGAAAGCATACAGTTAGGGAGGACGTGGGTAAGTCATGTGTTCTGGAAATGGTCAAACTGTTTGTGACTTGTATCAAAGGAAAAAAATTTAAAACCATACTTTTTTTTTTTAAGATAGTTCTCAGAAATTTCAGTGTTTGGATATAATTTCCTTTTTTGGAGTACTTTGCATCTAATCAGTTCATTTAATATGCAAGGATTAAATTCCTAATGTTGCTTTGTTTATATTTATCATCCCATGCTCATTATCAGAGTAAAATTTCTATTAAGTGAGATTCTTTTGGAAACTTGGAATGTCAGGTATTATCTTTAAAATGATGTACAATTTTTTTCAAACTGGGAGAAAGATTTTGTACTTTGTCCAGGTGAATCATTTATAGCACTTGGCCATATATCTGGTTTTGCTCTAAGATGTAGAGTAAATCTCCCATTACTATTTAAATCAGTAGGTATTGGCATCAGTGATTCTGCTAGTAATTCTAAAAAGAGTCCCATCTTCTATTACGAATTTTATTGCTTTATAGATGCCCAGGAAATAAAATCCTACATTTTCAAAGAGATTTTGCTAAGAAATTGAACAAGTAAGTTCTCAACTTCAGTTTCCTGGCTTTCTAGAGGAAGGGTAGTGAAGTGTAGATTGACCCCTAGTCATTACTTTTTTTTTTAAGTGGAAGAAAAAATCTTACTAGAACATTTGACAGTGAAGGGTTCATTTATGTCTAGCTTACTCAGTACAGTGCTTTCTGACTCTAAAAATGAGGTAAAACATTCATTAAGATGCCCTATATACCATTATGAGTACTGAAAATTTACAAGTTGTTTTCAAATTGGAATGCTGATAGAGGAAATTAAAGTTAGACAATTATATAAAATTTCTAGTACTGCTGCAAAAAAAACCAGCCTAGAACTCTTTCCAAAGGTACAGTAATGCACTTGACTTTTAAATTTGAAATGTGAATTTTGATCTTTTTAATTTTTGTTGATATAACATGAATAATATGGAGAAGGAAATGGAAACCGAACTCTAGTATTCTTGCCTGGAGAATGCCATGGACAGAGGAGCCTAAGGGACTACAGTCCATGGGGTCACAAAGAGTAGGACACAACTGAGTGACTAACACAATGTGACAACAACATGAATAATAAGTGTTTTGGTCATTTTAGAAGAAATGTAATATGGATTTAATGCTTAAGAGTGTCCTGTAGCATTAGGAAGTTATTTAATACTAAACTCATCCCCCATTTGACAGAGCTATAGGAGCATTGTTTTCTCCTATATAATTTTCTGTAGTGAAAAGGAATTGCCAAAATCAAGTTCATGTGAAAAATAAAAATGTTCCCTATCAAGACTATTTCATAATTTTACCTTCATTTCAAATCAAAATAGTTAATAGTAGCTTTGTCGTGGAATTAAAATTTTTTTTAATTAAAATTGACCTTTTTTTAACTTTTAACTTTGATCTCTGAACTTTTTTCAGGGACTGGATATTAATGTTTGTCTGAAAAATAATAGTATAATTTTTTGTACATTAAAAATGTGAGTGATACCAGATACAAATGCAGTAAAATAAACTGTATGTGGAATTTTGCCTATGTTTTGAATGTTATTCTGGGGTGGACTTTTATTAGATCTTCAAAGGGATTTGCAATCAAAAGAATTTAACCACAGCAGATTCAGTTGTTTATAAAGGTATTTTCAGAGCTATCATTGGAAGATTTTAGATTAAGGGAAAAGAGCTGTATTTTGGGAAAGTAAGAAATCAGTTTTTTTTTTTTTTTAAATCAAGTTTGATTAGCAGAAACTGATTTAAGAAATATATCCACACTTGTTAGAAAGGCAGAAGAGGAAAATTATTTAATTTTAAAATCTTTATTTAAAAAATATCCAATATTGAGAGCTATTGCTAGCCAGTAAAGGACTGAAAAGGGCAAAGATGCTGCTGAGACAGTTCAGTTCAGTCGCTCAGTCATGTCTGACTCTTTGCGACCCAATGAACCGCAGCACTCCAGGTCTCCCTGTCCATCACCAACTCCCAGAGTGCACCCAACCCATGTCCATCAAGTCAGTGATGCCATGTAACCATCTCATCCTCTGTCGTCCCCTTCTCCTGCCCTCAATCTTTCCCAGCATCAGGGTCTTTTCAAACATGTCAGCTCTTCACATCAGGTGGCCAAAGTATTGGAGTTTCAGCTTCAGCATCAGTCCTTCCAATGAACACCCAGGACTGATTTCCTTTAGGATGGACTGGTTGGATCTCCTTGCAGTCCAAGGGACTCTCAAGAATCTTCTCCAACACCACAGTTCGAAAGCATCAATTCTTTGACGCTCAGCTTTCTTTATAGTCCAGCTCTCACATCCATACATGACCACTGGAAAAACCATAGCCTTGACTAGACGGACCTTTGTTGGCAAACTAATGTCTCTGCTTTTAAATATGCTGTCTAGGTTGGTCATAACTTTCCTTCCAAGGAGTAAGTGTCTTTTAATTTCATGGCTGCAGTCACCATCTGCAGTGATTTTGGAGCCCAAAAAAATAAAGTCAGCCACTGTTTCCACTGTTTCCCCATCTATCTGCCATGAAGTGATGGGACAGGATGCCATAATCTAAGTTTTCTAAATGTTGAGCTTTAAGCCAACTTTTTCACTCTCCTCTTTCACTTTCATCAAGAGAC
This sequence comes from Giraffa tippelskirchi, assembly GCF_054371585.1. Classification (NCBI taxonomy): domain Eukaryota; kingdom Metazoa; phylum Chordata; class Mammalia; order Artiodactyla; family Giraffidae; genus Giraffa; species Giraffa tippelskirchi. The sequence continues at coordinate 73,456,892 of NC_137275.1, read as the reverse complement.
TCTTTAGTTCTTCTTCACTTTCTGCTATAAGGGTGCTGTCATCTGCATATCTGAGGTTATTGATATTTCTCCTGGCAATTTTGATTCCAGCTTGTGCTTCCTCCAGCCCAGCGTTTCTCATGATATACTCTGCATATAAGTTGAGAGAGTATTGTGTTTAAAATTTGTAGAGAATGGTCACGACAGTACATTCTTAGAAATAAATTTGGATTTGCGAGGCTTGCCATAAGAAAATGTAATAGGTGTGTCTTAAAATTAAGTATTGTAATTTTGAGCCATTTTTCTCAATTCATTTATTTGACAGACTTGCTGGTGATTTTTTTTTTTTTCATTCTATGAGCTAAGCTGTATAGCTTATCAATCAGTCAAGCTTGTCAATGACCAAAATTTAAGTACATTAGAGAACATACTAATAGTAAATTTCTTCATAGTAGAAACATTCAACTCTATTTTTTTTCATGGCTTTGAAATTTGGTTTATAGGAATTCAGTTTTCTTAACTTAGGATACTCATACATACTGCTGGGTTTTGTGATTTACTCCCTTTTATAAAGGAGTCCAGTTCAGTGAAAACTGATTTGATGATTAATGAAATCTGAATTTATCGGACTAATCAGAAAAAAATTTGTCTTTAATGGAGCTTGATAGCCTAGAGGAATACTGATGTTCTAGTAAATGCTTTTCATTAGTTAGAATGTAATATTTTTGTCTTTATAGATGGCCCTAAACAATTGCAATGTAATGAAACAGTTTTTCTAGATCTTAAAAACATAATAAAATCATAGTTGAACATATACTCATTGAACATGTACTCATACACATTTTTATATATAAAAGGAAAAATGATATAATTCCGCTTGACTCTAGTTCAGAAAATTTTTACTGACGAACTTTTTCTGAAAGAAATGTAACTCTTTAAAGTGTCATGGTATAAATAACAATAACTTTAGAATAAATTTTAATTAAGGTTTTAAAAATATTATATGTAGACTTGACACTGTTGAAATTAGACTAAGATATATGTTAATTTTATGTTGTGTGAACAGAATGAAAGTGTACCTAATTTACTTTTGGTGGGGGATGTTGTTTCAATTTAGGTTTTGCAAATTGATGATGTGACAATAAAAATAAGTGCTTTAAAGGCAATCTTTGACCAACTGATGACATTTGGATTTGAACCATTTAAAACTAAAAAAATCAAAGATACTCAAAAGGAAGGTGCAGAAATAAACACCAATGAAGAGCAAGAGTCAAAAGAATCTGAAGAAGAGACTGCTATAGCCAAGAATGTTCTGAAACTACTTTCTGATTTCTTAGATAGCGAGGTAAGAAATAATCATGGCCCTATTAGTGTGCAAGGTCATTTTTAGCATATATATGTTTATGCCCTTTTTAGTTTTTTAAGCTGAAGTTTAAACTTGGCCAGCATTTTTTAAATTTTTGCCTGTTGAATATCATAATTAAATTCTTTCACTTGTAATATACCTAATTTCCCACTATCAAATTACATGTTTAGAGAATTGAAGTGTAAACAAAAATAAAATGACTACTGAGAGGTTGTTTTTTCATCTTTTTTCTCTGTCTTATGATTTATGACTTACAAATTTCTTCCCCAGGAGTTTTTTTTTGTTTTTTTTTTTTTTCTTTTTTGGCATGGGGATTTTAGTTCCTCAACCAGGGATTGAACTCCCACCCCCTGCATTGAAAGCACAGCATCTTAACCACTGGACTGCCAGGGAAGTCCTCCCAAAGAGTCTTAAGAAATAATTTAAAATAATCTTATGTTGAGTGGGTGCAAGTTCTAAGATATGGTATGTATGGGCTTAGATCTCTTTCCTTAAGGTACTCATTAACTACATTTTTAAAGCATCTAAAAACATTTAAATTATTAAATTTTTAATTTTTATTGAGATGAAATTGACATAACATAAAGTAACAATTTTAGAGTGAACAGCTCATTGACATTTAGTGTAGTGCAACCACTACCTCTAATTTTTAAAACATTTTTATTATCCCAAAGGAAACTACTCATTAAGTAGTTGCTCCCAGTGTCTCCTCCTACCAGCCTGTAACAACCATCAATTTGCATTTTGTCTCTATGGATATAACTCTTCTGGATATTTCCTGTAAATGGAATCATAAAATATGTGACTTCCTGTCTGTTTTCTTTCACTTAGCTTTTTTCAAGGTTTATCTATGTTGTGACTTGTGTTACAAGCCTTCTTATGGCAGAATAATATTCTGTTCTATGTATATACCACAATTTATTTAGCCATTCATCCACTGAAGGATATTTGGACTGTTTCCACCTTTGGGTGTTGTGAATAGTGCTGGTCTGAAGATATGTATGGCCGAGTAGCTGTTTTCAGTTCTTTTGAGAATATTTCTAGAAGTAGGGTTACCAGGTCATATATTAATTCTTCTTTGCTGTTCTGCTCCTCATCCCAACTAGTTGCTTAATATATCCTCAGCCTTACTTTCTTTTTAAAGTTAGAACATTAATGTTCTCTCAGCAGATTTTAGTAATATTATAGTGTTACCATCTAGCCACCATATTTTATATTTGGTCTCTAGAACTTATTCATCTTTTTTTTAAAGGTATAATAGAACTTATTCATCTTATAACTGAAAATACACCCTTTGACCAACCTCTTTATATTTGCCCCCACCTACCAATCTGTGGTAACCACTATTCTACTGTTTCTCTGAGTTTAACTTTTTGAGAGATTTCTACATATAAGTGATAGAAAAAAAGTATTTGTCGGGCTGTTTCACTTAGTATATTGTCCTCAGGGTCTAGTCCTGTTGTTGCAAATGGCAGGATTTCCTTCCTTTTTTATGCCTGAATAATATTGCACTATATATCTCACATCTTCTCTATTCATTCACTAATGGACACATACGTTGTTTCCATATCTTAGCTCTTGTAAATAATGCTACAGTGAACATGGGAATGTAGATATGTCTTCAAGATTCTCTTTTCATTTCCTTTGGATATATACCCAAAAATGGGATTGCTGAATCATATAGTATTTGTGTTTTTACTGTTTTGAAGAATTTCATCCTACTTTTCATAATGACTACACCAGTTTACATTCCCACCAAGACTGCACTTAGGTTCTTTTTTCTTTACATCCTTGCCAAATGTCTTTTTGATAAAACCATTTTAACATTGTGAGGTGATATCTCATTGTGATTTTTTTTTTCCCTTAAATTCTTTTTAGGTTTTTCCATTTTGGTTTTTATCCATTTTTGAGGTAATCTTTTGTATATGGTACAAGGTATGATCAGTTGTTGCTGGGTTGTTTTTTTTTTTTGCACCATATAGCATGTGGGATCTTAGTTCCCCTAACCAGGGATCAAATCCATGCCCCCCTGAGTTGGAAGGTGGAGTCTTAACCACTGGACCACCAGGGAAGTCCCTCATTTTAGCTTTGTTTTGTGTTTTCCTGGTGATTAGTGATATTGAGCACCTTTTCATGTACCTGTCAGCCATTTGTATATCTTCTTTCAAAAAATGTTTATCAATTCCTCTGCCCATTTTTTAAAAAACTTAGTTTTAATTGAAGAATAATTGCTTTACAGTATTGCATTGGTTTCTACCAAACATCAACGTGAATCTGCCATAGATATACCCATGTCCCATCCCACTTGAATTTCCCTCCCACCTCCCTCCCTATCCCACCCTTCTAGGTTGTTACTAAACCCTGCTTTGAGTTACCTGAGTCATACAGCAAATTCCCATTGACTGTCTATTTGACATACGGTAATGTATGTTTCCATGTTACTCTCACCATATTTCCTACCCTCCCCTTCTCCCCACCTAGCCGTGTCCATAAGTCTGTTCTTAATGTCTGTGTTTCCACTGCTGCTCTGCAAATAGGTACATCAGTGCCCTCTTTCTAGATTCCATATATATGCATTAGTATACGATAATTGTTTTTCTCTTTTTGACTTACTTCACTCTGTATAACAGTCTCTAGGTTCATCCACCTCATTAGGACTGAAGTATGTTCCTTTTTTATGGCTGAGTAATATTCCATTATATATATATATATATATATATATATATATATATATATATATATATATATAGAGAGAGAGAGAGAGAGAGAGAGAGAGAGAGAGAGAGAGAGCGCGCACGCGTGTGTGCGCGAGAGCACAGCTTCTTTATCCATTCATCTGTCAATGGACATCTAGGTTTCTTCCATGTCCTAACTATTGTAAATAGAGCTGCAGTAAACATTGGGTTACATGTGTCTTTTTCAGTTTTAATTTCTTCAGGGTATATGCCTAGTAATGGGATTGCTGAGTCATATGGTGGTTTTATTCCTAGTTTTTTAAGGAGTCGCCATACTTTTCTCCATAGTGGCTGTATCAATTTGCATTCCCACCAACAGTGCAAGAGGGTTCCCTTTTCTCCACACCCTCTCTAGCATTTATTGTTTGTAGATTTTTTGACGATGGCCATTCTGACCACTATGAGATAATATCTCATTGTAGTTTTGATTCGCATTTCTCTTTAATGAACGAAGTTAAACATCTTTTCATGTATTTGTTAGACATCTGCATGTCTTCTTTGGAGAAATGTCTGTTTAGGTCTTTTGCCCATTTTTTGATTGTTTTTGTTGTTATTGATTTGTATGAGCTGCTTGTGTATTTTTGAGATTAATCCTTTGTCAGTTGTTTGATTTACTGTTATTTATTCCCATTCTCAGGGTTGTCTTTTCACTTTGTTTATAGTTTCCTTTGCTGTGCAGAAGCTTTTAAATTTAATTAGGTCCTATGTGTTTGTTTATTTATTTATTTTTCCATTACTCTAGTTGGTGGGTCATAGAGGATCTTGCTGTGATTTATGTCATAGAGTGTTCTGCCTGTGTTTTCCTCTAGGAGTTTTATAGTTTCTGGTCTTACATTTAGGTCTTTAATCCATTTTGAGTCTTATCTTTGTGTATGGTATTAGGAAGTGTTCTAATTTTATTTTTTTACACGTAGCTGTCCAGTTTTCCCAGCAGCACTTACTGAAGAGACTATCTTTGCCCCATTGTATATTCTTTCCTCCTTTGTCAAAAATAAGGCATCCATATGTGCATGGGATTACCTCTGGGCTCTCCATCTAGTTCCATTTGTCTGTATTTATTCTTTTGTGCCAGTATGATCTTGACTATAGCTTTGTAGTATAATCTGAAGTCAGGAAGGTTGAACCCACGCCCCCTGCAGTGGAAGGTGGAGTCTTAACAACTGGACTTAACTGCCTGGAAGGCAGATGACCAGGGAACAGCAGTTAATCAAATTGTTGGTTTTGCTATTGAGTTGTAGTAGAGTTCTTTATATATAATTTTGGATATTAATCCTTTATCAGATATATAATTTGCAAATACTTTCTCCCATTCCATAGGCTGTCTTTTCATTTTGTTGATGATTTCCTTTGCTGTGAGATGATTTTCAGTTTGATACAGTCCCACTTGTTTATTTTTGCTTTTATTGCCTATGTTAAGGAGCTTACTACCCTCTGTTTTTTCTGTAGGAATTTCATGGTTTCATATGGTAATTTCTTTAAGTTTTTGAGGACCTGCCAAACTGTTTTTCATAGCAGCTGAACTACTTTACATTCCTAGTGTACCAACAATGAACAGGGGTTCCATCCTTATCAACACTTGTTATTTTAAACAATTTTATTGTTTGTTATTAAAATTAATACGAGAAAATTGTTATTGAAATTTTTAGCCATTTTAGTAGATTGGATTGGCACCTCACTGTAGTTTTGAATTAAATTACTCTAATGACTAGTGATGAGTATCTCCCTGTGCCATTTGGCTATTTGTATGCCTTGTTTAGAGAAATATCTATTCAAATCCTTTGCTCATTTTTAAATTGGGCTTTTTACTTTTTTAATAATGTTCTTAGATTTTTATGAAGTTTTAGGTTTTGATGAAGACTAATTTATCTTTTGTTGCTTGTGCTTCTGGTGTTTTGTCTAAGACAACACTGTCTAATCAGAAGTCATGAAAGTTTATCCTTTTATTTTCTTCTAAAAGTTTTACTCCTTTAGCTTTTGATTTAGATGTATTAGTGCGTTTTCATCTAATATCTCAGTAAATGGTGTGAGGTAGAAGTCCAATTTCATTGGTTTAACTGTGGACGTCCAGTTGTCTCAGCACCATTTGTTGAAGAGATTATTCTTTTCCTACTGAATTGTTTTAGCACCATTGTGGAGGATCAGAGAGTCAATTGATCATCAGTATATGGATTTATTTCTGGATTCTCAATTCTTTTTCATTGTCTGTGTCCATCCTGGGCCAGTACCAAACTGTCTTGATTCATGTAACTTCATAGTAATGTTTGAAACCAGGGAATTGAGTTTTCCAATTTCGGCTCATTATTTTCAGTATTGTTTTGGCTATTTGAAGTACCTTGAAGTTCTTATGAATTTGAGGATTGACTTGTCCATTTCTGCAAAAAAGTCTGTTGGAATTTTGATAGGGATTGCATTGAATATATGTAGATTGCATTGGGGCAGTATTGCCATCTTAATGTTTTCCAATCCATTAACTCAAATGTCTTTACTTGTATTTAGGTCGTCTTTGATTTCTTTCAAAAATGTTATATAGGTGTCTGGGTTCATGTTTTTTACTTCCTTGGTTAAATTTATTCCATATATTTTATTTTGGATGCCATTATAAATGGAATTATTTTCTTAATTTCTTTTTTGGATTGTTCATTCATGTTGTATAGAAACTCAGCTGTATTTTTGTGTATGGATTGATTTAATTTTGTACCATGCAACTTTGCTGCATTCATTTGCTAACTCGTGTAGTTTCTGTATGTGTATTCTTTGGCATTTTCTCTCGAAGATCAAGTTATCTGTGAAGAGACAGTTTTAATTCTTCCTTTTCAATTTGAATATCTTTTATTTCTTTTTCTGGTCTAATTGTTCTGGCTAGAACTTGCTGTACAGTCTTGAATAGCAGTGGTTAAAAAAGGCATCCTTGTCCTGTTTCTGATCTTAGGGAAAAGTTTTCAGTCTTTGTTGACTATAATGTGGATTCTTAATAAATGCCCTTTATCGTTTTGAAGAAATTCTATTTTTATTTCTCTGAGGTTTTTCCCCCTAATCATAAAAGCTTGTCTTAATTTTGTCAAATGGTTTTTCTGTATGAGTTGAAACGATCATGTGATTTTTTTTTTTTAATTGCTATGGTACATTATAATGCTTCATTTTCTTATATTGAACCACCCTTGCATTCTTTGGATAAATCCCACTGAGTTATGTTGTATAATCTTTTTAATATGTTGTTGGATTTGGTTTGCTAGTAATTTGGTAAAGATTTTTTACATTGGTATTCATAAGGGAAATTAATCTGTAGTTTCCTTGCATTGTCTTTGTCTGCCTTTGGTGTCAGGGTAATACTGACCTCATAAATTGAAGTAGGAATTGTTTTCTCCTCTTCTGTTTTTTAGGAAGACTTTGAGAAAGATTGCTGTCAGTTCTTTAAATATTTGGTAGAATTTATCAGTGAACGCGTCTAGTCTTAGACTTTTCTTTTGGAGAAGGTTCTGATTTACTTATTCAATCTATGTATTTTTTATTGGTGTATTCAGATTTTCTATTTCTTCTTAAGGCCCTTTTGGCAATTTGTGTGTTTCTAGGATGTGGTTCATTTCATCTAGGTTGTTTAATTTGTTGATATTCAGTTCTTAGTATTATGTTTATAATCCTTTTTATTTCTGTAAGGTCAGTTGTAATGTTCCTGCTTTCATTTCTGATTTTAGTTATTTGCATCTTTTTTTTTGTCAATATAAGGAAAGGTTTTTCAAGTGTGTTGATCTTTTCAAAGAACCAACTTCTGGTTTGAGTTTGTTTTTTCCTCTAATTTTGTTTCCTTTTTTAGTTCTTTAAGATGTAAAGTTAGCTTATTGGTTTTAGATTTTTTTTAATGTAGACATTTACTGCTATAAATTTTCCTCTGTACACTTTGGTGTGTATCAAAAGTTTTTGTATTTTTTATTTTTATTCATCTAATTAAGTAGTTTCTAATTTTCATTTTGATGACTACTTTGACCTGTTGGTGTGTAGGAAGAGTATATTGTTTAATTTACATACTTGTGAATTTTACAGTTTCCTTCTGTTACGCTTTTCAGGTGTTTTCCACTGTAGTTGGAGAAGATACTTTGTATGATGTGATTCTTTATGAATTTATTGAGGCTTGTTTTGGGTCTAATACAGGCTCTATTCTTGAGAATGTTCAATGTGCACTTGAGAAGACTATGTAGTCTACTGTTGTTGGGGGGAGTGTTTTGTATGTTTGGTAGGTGTATGGTGTTAAGTCCTCTACTTCCTTATTGGTCTGTCCAGCTGTTCTGTTCATTATGGAAAGCAGCATATTAACGTCTTCAGTTACTATTTCGGGCTGCCTTCTCCCTACAGTTCCATCAGTATAGTCCAGATGTTTTGGGGCTCTGTTGTTTGTTTTATGTTTATAAGTATCTTTTTGATGAGTTGACCTTTTTTAAATTAATATTTAATGTCTTTCCTACTGTAACACTTTGACACCACATTTTGACTATAAATTGGTGGAAATAAGTCCTTAGTATTTTCTTAAATTTTAAGTTACTAGCCAAGTGATAAGACTGACTTCTTGTTGGGAATTATCTGGTGCTGTGGGTTTGCTGACATTGCGTAGGCGGAAAACTATTGAACAGGAAAACTTTGACTGTAGATGAATGAGTTTTGTTTTTTGGTTTTTTTTTTTTTTTTTTTTTTTTTAGTAGTGCAGGTTCATTAATCTCTTTCTGGCTTCACTAGATTCTGTGACTTTGATTTTATTTTTGTCATAACCACTAAAAAAATCTTGACTTTCTTAATTGTCCCCTGGGCCATATACAAGTTTTTTTTTACATGCTTTAAAGACCTGCAGTCCTGTCCCAATTCAAATTCCTATGTTAGAAATTTTAAAAAGATAAAAGGCATGCAGCCTTTGGAATTGGAGACTTACAAACTTGTGTTCTGATAACATCTTTGAATCTTCAATAAGGTATTTACTGTCTCTGGCCTGTTCCTTTATCTTTGAAATGGGAAAAATGATGCTTATTCAGTGGGCTGGTTCTTTAATTTAGTCAACGAGTGTTTGACAGCTATTTATGTGCCAGTCACTATATGCTCTTGAGAGTACAGTGCTGGGTGGAACAAAGTCTCTGCCCTCATGGTTGTTTTGAGCCCTAAATGAGTTTGTGTGTGGAAAGAACCTGCTGATACTCTGGCACTTATTAATCTTATCAACCTCTATATTTTTCTTTTTCTTTTTGAGTTTTGAAAAAATTACTGAAATAGTTTTTGTATTTCCTCATTCCACTGTTTTCCCTTCTGTCCCCTCTAGTTTAGACTTGTCTTTCATTCCCAGATCATGACCTGTCAACACTGTTGTTGTTCAGTTGCTCTGTCGTGTCTGACTCTTTGCAGCCCTATGGACTGCAGCACACCAGGCTTCCCTGTCCATCACCAACTCCCAGAGCTTGCTCAAGCTCATGTCCGTTGAATCGGTGATGCCATCCAACCATCTCATCCTTTGTCATCCCCTTCTCCTGCTTTCAATCTTTCCCAGCATCTGGGTCTTTTCCAGTGAGGCAGGTCTTTGCATCAGGTGGCCAAACTATTGGAGCTTCAGCTTCAGCCCTTCCAGTGAATATTCAGGATTGAATTCCATTAGGATTGACTGGTTTGATCTTCTTACAGTCCAAGGGACTCTCAAGAGTCTTCTCCAACACCACAGCTCAAAAGCGTCAATTCTTCAGTGCTCAGCTTTCTTTATGGTCCTACTCTTACATCCACACGACTACTGGAAAAACCATAGCTTTGACTATATGGACCTTTGTCGGCAAAGTAACGTGTCTGCTTTTTAATATGCTCTCTAGGTTGGTCATAGCTTTTCTTCCAAGGAGCAAGTGTCTTTTTAATATCATGGCTGTAGTCACCATCTGCAGTGATTTTGAAGAAGATAAAGTCTGTCACTGTTCCCATTGTTTCTCCATCTATTTGCCATGAAGTGTTGGGATTGGATGCCATGATCTTCATTTTTTGAATGTTGAGTTTTAAGTCAGCTTTTTCACTGTCCTCTTTCTCTTTCATCAAGCGGCTCTTTAGTTCCTCTGTTTTTTTTGCCATAAAGGTAGTGTCATCTGCCTATCTGAGGTTATTGATATTTTTCCCGGCAGTCTTGATTCCAGCTTGTGCTTCATCCAGCCCGACTTTCGGATGATGTAGTCTGCATATACATCACAGAATCTAGTTAAATAATCTATGACCTGTCAATATAATTTTCCTGAAATCTCATTAGTCTAAGTACTCTTTCAAAAATCTTCAACTATATCCTACCTCATTGAGGGTGAATTTCTTTCCCTAACTTTCAAGGTCTCTAATCTGATTGCTAAGAAAACTTACTTTCTATCTTTAATAAAAATAATCACTGACATTTGTTAAGAGTTTACTGTGTGGATGGCGCTTCTGAGAGTTTTACATATATTCTTTTCTTTTGTGATAAGTACTGCTGTTATCCCATTTTTTATATATGAAAAAAATGAGGCACAAAGAAATTAAGTAATATGCACAGGGTCAGATCATGCAGCTAGGAAGTGTCAGAGGCTTGAATTTAATTCAGGCTCAATAGTCAGTATTTTTAACTACTACTCTTTTATACCTGTATCTCTGTTTGAATACCACTACCTCTCTTTTCATTTTTTTCTCTAGTTTTGTTTTGGTTACCCTTTTTTAGGAATCCCTTTTTCTTCTTGTGCACCTTCTATTCACGTTTTACCTGTTATTCACACATATTGCCACTCCTGCCTATGGAACTTTCATTTATAGACACCTTCTCTGATGGTAGAGACTGTTATTGAAAGTTTTCTATATCTTAGGACCATGATAAGTGTTTAATACATATGGTTTTGGTTTCTGATTTCACAGTATTACCTTTTGGTTCTTCTTGTTCTTCTGAAGAGTTGAAAGGGAATTTATAGCTAGACTAATAGTTTGTCACATAGCCTTAACCTAAAAAGAAGAAATAAAATCCTCTTATGTGCCTTTAAATAATCATAATAACATGAATGATTTTGGATAAATTTATATAAAAGTACTGTAGGATGGGCTACAATGTAAGGCCTAAAAGGGAAGTATTAATACAAATAAAAATTTTCTTTTAATGAAAGTCATTTTTAATAGGTGTCTGAACTCAGGACAGGAGCTGCAGAAGGACTAGCCAAGCTGATGTTCTCTGGACTTTTGGTCAGCAGCAGGATTCTTTCTCATCTTGTCTTGTTATGGTACAATCCTGTGACTGAAGAGGATGTTCGACTTCGACATTGCCTAGGCGTGTTCTTCCCCATGTTTGCTTATGCAAGCAGGTATTTAGTCATATTGATAAACCAAAGTCTATCTTGAAAGTGAATCCAGGCTCCTCATGAGTCATAGTATTTTGTTGTTAGTTTTCTTTTTCTTCAGTGGTAAATGAGAAGAATTTACCTAGATTCTATCTACCTGAATTGTTTAGCTCTTTCCTAGATAAACTTGTACTATATCTTGATAGGGTGAATTTTACATATAATGTTGTTTTTAAAGAATCATATGCTTATCTATAGATTCAATGCAATCCCTATCAAGCTACAAACGGTATTTTTCACAGAACTAGAACAAATCATTTCACAATTTGTATGGAAATATAAGAAACCTCGAATAGCCAAAGCAATCTTGAGAAAGAAGAATGGAACTGGAGGAATCAACCTGCCTGACTTCAGGCTCTACTACAAAGCCACAGTCATCAAGACAGTATGGTACTGGCACAAAGATAGAAATATAGATCAATGGAACAAAATAGAAAGCCCAGAGATAAATCCACGCACCTATGGACACCTTATCTTCGACACAGGAGGCAAGAATATACAATGGAGAAAAGACAATCTCTTTAACAAGTGGTGCTGGGAAAACTGGTCAACCACGTGTAAAAGAATGAAACTAGAACACTTTCTAACACCATACACAAAAATAAACTCAAAATGGATTAAAGATCTAAACGTAAGACCAGAAACTAAAACTCCTAGAGGAAAACATAGGCAAAACACTCTCTGACATAAATCACAGCAGGATCCTCCATGACACACCTCCCAGAATATTGGAAATAAAAGCAAAAATAAACAAATGGGACCTAATTAAAATTAAAAGCTTTTGCACAACAAAGGAAACTATAAGCAAGGTGAAAAGACAGCCTTCAGAATGGGAGAAAATAATAGCAAATGAAGCAACAGACAATTAATCTCAAAAATATACAAGCAACTCCTGCAGCTGAATTCCCGAAAAATAAACGACCCAATCAAAAAATGGGCCAAGGAACTAAACAGACACTTCTCCAAAGAAGACATACAGATGGCTAACAAACACATGAAAAGATGCTCAACATCACTCATTATTAGAGAAATGTAAATCAAAACCACAGTGAGGTACCATTTCACGCCAGTCAGAATGGCTGCTATCCAAAAGTCTACAAGCAATAAATGCTGGAGAGGGTGTGGAGAAAAGGGAACCCTCTTACACTGTTGGTGGGAATGCAAACTAGTACAGCCACTATGGAGAACAGTGTGGAGATTCCTTAAAAAACTGGGAATAGAACTGCCATATGACCCAGCAATCCCACTGCTGGGCATACACACCAAGGAAACCAGAATTGAAAGAGACGCGTGTACCCCAATGTTCATCGCAGCACTGTTTACAATAGCCAGGACATGGAAGCAACCTAGATGTCCATCAGCAGACGAATGGATAAGGAAGCTGTGGTACATATACACAATGGAATATTACTCAGCCATTGAAAAGAATACATTTGAATCAGTTCTATTGAGATGGATAAAACTGGAGCCCATTATACAGAGTGAAGTAAGCCAGAAAGAAAAACACCAATACAGAATACTAATGCATATATATGGAATTTGAAAGATGGTAACGATAACCCTATATGCGAGACATAATAAGAGACACAGATGCATAGAACAGTCTTATGGACTCTGAGGGAGAAGGTGAGGGTGGGATGTTCTGGGAGAATAGCATTGAAACGTATATTATCATATGTGAAACAGAACACCATTCCAGGTTCGATGCATGAGACAAATGCTCCGGGCTGGGGCAATGGGATGACCCAGAGGGATGGGATGGGGAGGGAGGTGGGAGGGGGGTTCAGGGTGGGGATCACATGTAAACCCATGGCTGATTCATGTCAATGTATGGCAAAAACCACTACAATATTGTAAAGTAATTAGCCCCCAACTAAAATAAATAAATTTATTAAAAAAAAATCATATGCTTTTTCTTTGCTAACATACCTTGAATTGTTTTTCAATAGGACTAACCAGGAATGTTTTGAAGAAGCCTTTCTTCCAACTCTGCAAACACTGGCCAATGCCCCTGCGTCTTCTCCTCTAGCTGAAATAGATATCACTAATGTTGCTGAGTTACTTGTAGATTTGACAAGACCAAGTGGGTTAAATCCTCAGGCCAAGAATTCCCAAGATTATCAGGTGGGTTAGTATATTAGCCTATGGATGGTAAGGGTAGTAACTAGCATGCAGGTCACTGTTGTTTTGGTAAAATAGTCCTTCTGATAGTTTCTTTAACATAGAGAGGCTGCATATTGGTCTTGAGATTTCTGGTGTATATGGTAGTACATAACACTAAGAAAAGAAAAAGGTCTTGTGCAACTATGTTGGTGGACCTAGAGGGTATTATCCTTTGTGAAATAATTCAGACAAAGACAAATACTCCGTTAATTACTTATTTGTGGAATCTAAAAAATATAAAGAATGAATATGACAAAACAAACGGATATGAAGTAGAGATTAGTGGTTATCAGAGAGGAGAGGGGAGGGATAAGACAGACAAGGGATTAAGAGACAGAGACTACTATTTATAAAATAAACTACAAGGATATACTGTAAGCATAGGGAAATGTAGCCATTATTTTAAAATAATTTGAAATGGAGTATGATCTATAAAAATACTGAATAACTATTATGCACCTAAAACTAATATAAGGTTGTAAATTAACTACATTTTAATTTTAAAAAGCCTTTTGGGAAATGGGGAGATAACCATATAAAAATAAAAGTGCTAACATTTTTGCTACTGAACGGAAATTACCAAAAATTGATCATTTTTACCATCCCCTCCCCACCTTGTGCTGGTTGTAACTCATTCTGAATAATGGCCTGTTATGTAGGGCTCATTGAGTGCTCAATTATTGACTTACCTGCTATGTTTTCTGATACAAGGAAGGGGAATTCAAAGGATGAAACTCACCTGAAGCTTAGTTTTGTTTTTAATTTAGAGAAGATACAGTTAGTGCATACTCTCCCACAAATTAAATGTAAGCTGGTTTTTAACTCTTTAATATCATTTGATCAAACATTCACCATATTGAAAATTAATGTGTTATGAATTATTTCAGATGTCAGCTTATTAAGTTGAAGGTATTGGTCTTCTGTTTTAATTGATATTTAGTGACTGCATACCTCATTTGAGTTACTAAGTTACATCTTACTGGAAAGAAGATTACAAAAATTAAGAAAATAGAGTAAGGGTCAGTGATATAGCTAAGTGCTTTAACAAGTCATGTTGGGGAACTATGGAGAAATCATTACAGCTAAGGATCCTGAATAGGCCTGTTAGGGCAGAACATTAGGATAGGGACTTTGCAGTTGACTGTCTTTGCAGGGAGTATAATGAAAGGCTTAATGGGATAACAGTCATTATTGGGAAGATTAATTTGATTGTCAGTTTCATTAGGTGTGGTGAATTGGTAAGAGGAATAGAAAATATTAATAAAGAGAGCAGTTAAAAATTGGTTTTAGGAGATAAATGCTTGTAGAAAGAGAATAGAAAGTAGTAGTAAAAAGTAGTAGAAATTGACATAGAAAAAAAGTTGCTGGTACAGAAACCTAGCAGAAAGAGCTTTGTTTGAGGCGAGGGAATTGGAGGAATCCAAGATAACTGAGGTTCTAGGTGTGGGTGACAGAAGACCTCAAGGACCTGTTGCCATGAGGGTGTACTCTGATGAGCAGTGTCTTGGAGGAGTGAAGAAAATAGATTGGGCAGAGGAAGAAGTTGAACTGTCACGCAGTCTTAAGGCCTCAGCTGATCTCACAGGAAGTTCCAGAATTGGGATTGTTCTTTGCTTTGTCCAATATTGAGATAAGGCTGGACTGTTGTACCTGTATATCTACCAGTTACTGAATGTGGATTAACCCTTGGGGAGGAAGTGTGACCTTAAGCAAAGCCCATTGTCTTCAGCCTGGTTCAGTCTACACCTGGGAACTTTTAGCCTCTAAAACTCACGGTAGCCTGGAGAGTGAAGGGTTCAGTACACATTGTACCACAGAATCTACTATAAGAAGGGGAGCTCACATGGGGAGGACTATGTTAATTTTGTTTTAGACATTTTGGGATCATGTCAGGATCATTAGTTGGAAATGATATGTAGGACTGTATTATAAAGATACCATTTCAATTTACCAGTATTTTTCTCTTGATTTGCCAGGCCTTAACAGTTCATGACAATCTGGCTATGAAAATTTGCAGTGAGATCCTAACATGTCCACATTCACCAGAAGTTCGGGTCTATACGAAAGCTTTGAATTCTTTAGAACTCAGTAGCAATTTTGCTAAAGATCTTCTGGTTGTGTTGAATGAGATTCTGGAGGTAAGTAGTTTCTAGTCACTCTTAATGTGTATTTATTTTTTTATCAAAGTAGAATTTACATTCTGTTGAATTTATATGTACATTAGTATTTGGTGCTCATTTCTTGAGGTAAATATTTCCTTCATAAATTTAATAGAATTTTTAGAATGCTTTATTAATTTTATCATTATATAGTTTTTTGAGAAGTTTAGAAAATGCTGCATTAAAAAATATGCTGCATAAAAAAATGCTGCATAAAAATTTTTTTTTTCTATTACAGCAAGTAAAAGATAGAACATGTCTAAGAGCTTTGGAGAAAATCAAGATTCAGTTAGAAAAAGGAATGAAAGAACATAGTGACCAAGCTGTAGCAGCACAGGATGATATCACAACTATGATTGTTCCTCAGAGTGAAGATGGTAACGATATAGTAACCTGAGTATTTATAAGATTCTCCTCCTCTAACATATAAATGATAGATGTCAGAAATGGAAGAAAAGTTTTTTTAATTAAATTCACTTGGGAAAGTGCATTAATATTACTGATAAGTATTTATTGTACTTGTATAGATTTTTTTGTGTACATTTCTTACCATAATACCATGCCTACTATGTTCCTAAGAGTTTTGCTTGCTTATTTTCCAGTGTTCACACTTGGAACATTTATTTATGGTACATTTTCAGTAGCTGCTGTTGGGACTGGTTGTCACTGACTTGCTCATATTTTATGAGGCTATTTTTAATAACTGTATTATTTCCTTTAATAGAAAAGAATAAAGACGTATACATAACTCCTGTCAAGGAAGTAAAAGCAACTCGAACGAAATCCACTCAGCAAAAGACCAACAGAGGTAATAACATGGATTGTCTAACTACAACTTTTCACTTTTGTTATCCAATGAAATACTTTGTTTCCTTTGTTAAGTGTAAAGATTTTTCATTGTGTTACATATCCTTAAATTTCTTTTTGATTTGTTTCAGCTTATATTAGGTTTTACTTTGTGTCTAAAAAAGGTAATATCTGTTGCTTCAAGTGCTTTTGATTGAAAGAAGTATGATGCAAAAGATCTATTGCAAAGGACTGTTTGGGTTAAACCAAGATTTATTTATATTATCAGTTGTTTGTTGTCTGTCCTTTATATGATTAAGCATTTTTGTCCCTTTTATCCTCCTAGTATTTTTCTGGGCTTCTGTTTTCCTTTTATTTCATATTTTCCCAACGTAATTTATTTTCCAAGGTATATCCAACAATAAGGGATTTGTTGGAATAAAGTAAATGTTGACTGTTTAGGGGTCACTTAGAAAAAAAAATCTGAAAATCAAGGTCTTTTTAATCTTTTATTATTTTCTTATTACAAAAGCAATGCATGCTGTTACAGAAGAATCAGAAAACACATCCAAGCAAACTAAAGAATGCTAATAATTCCACTCATGAGTCAACCATTTAAAAAAAAATTTTTTTTTTGAAGCACTTTTCTATGAAGATTTAATTATTTCTAAATGGCATCTGGCCATGATATTATTTTGGAGCCAGTTATTTGAATGCTAATTGCTAGATATTGTTCCACATTAGTCCCAGATTGTTGGATGTTTTTTGGGGGATAACTGCATTAGAAGTTTACAAGCAAATATGTAATGTTGGAAAAAAACAAAAGCAAAGTCTCACTTGAATAAGTATGGTATCAACCAAATGACCATACTGAATAATTTGGCTTTGATCAGATTGCTTTTAGTCAGAATATAAGAATTCCACCTCTAATTTTTTTTTATAGCTCAAATTTCATTTATGTATGATGTTTTATTATCATAAATGAGGATCATCACAGGCCACTTTACTTTGTAACTTTGTAAATTTCTATCAGGTAGAATTTTTGTAACCCCCTCCAGCATATAAAGGCTTTAATTTTATTCCGAAATGTTTAGGACACACATTTGAATTGACCTTGTAATTTGAATATTTAAATTGGAATATTTTGAATATTTTCTTGTAAAATTTGAATATTTTCAAGAAACCATACCTTACTGATTAAAGTTCTGTTTCTTTAGGACTGTTTTATGGGCTTAATCTATCTTTCTAACCTTATCATTAGGTCTACATATACCTTGTGCCATAAGGGTTACACTCTATGTAGTATTTTTCACATGCTGCTTTTCCCCAAATAAATTTAACAAAATTTGCCTCCGTATAACTCCGTTTCCATCTTTTCCTTTGCCTATTGTCAGAGCTTACATAAGAAATTAGTAAAATTTTAATCTTACTTGGGTTCCATTTCTCTGTGGTATTGGTACTTTGTATCAAGGTGTCTGGGGACCAGGAGGCAAGGGTGTTGAAGAGGGGAAAATAAAGGATGGGTAGTTGAGAAAATAGGTTTAAAATGAGCAATTGATAATGAGTTACATACTGTTTTTAAGGACGGAGAAAAGTGATAGCTTCAGCTAGAACAAACAGGAGACGTCAGACTGTTGAGGCTGAGACTAACTCTGAAAGGTATGCCACATACATCTAGAATATGTAAAGAAGCCTATCTTTTTTAAAAATTATCTAGAAGGTAAAAAAATTGTAGTTTGCTTATACTGTGAATATATAACAAGATAATCTGAAAATGTATAGCTTTTTAGATTATCCAGGAGTATTTGACTTCCTCTGGTTTGTGTGCTTTTCCTATTGGTTGACATGACTTTTAGTACTATGTAATTATTTTTATGTTCAAATTATATTTCCATTTATTCATCTAATTAAAAGATCACATATGTATGACATCTCTGAATTTGAATTGGTAAACTACTGAGATTTAGATTTGGGTTCTCGACATTTATAATGGTAGAATAATTCTGCCTGTCATTTGGATGGTGTTAGTGGTATAGTTTACTTTTGATTTCTGCCAATAAGCCACTGTTGGAAGCTGAATGTCGACAGCTGTCTTGTGTTCATTCATTCATTCATAGGTAAAATGTATATATTTTCAGTGTATAACTTTAAAGGTTTGATTAAATTGAAAATATCTTTTAGGGATACTTGCTGTTTAGTGTTTTAGGAATTTATTTGCCTAAATAAATAGAACTTATTTTTTTCACTACTTGAGTATCCCATAAAATTCTTGGGCAGTTGCTATGGTTCCTATTTAATTACAAGCTTCATTATAGAAATTTTAAGATTTTGTTTTTTGCTTTATTGTGTATAATACCAGGTTCCATGTAGATATAAAAAGAAATTAGTTAGGTTTTCCATGGTTCACTTAGCTGGATAGTCAATCAGTGTTTCTTGGTTTTGAGATTTTAGTTTTAAGCTCAATGGAATCAGGATATCAAATCACACACTAGAATGACAGAAACAAAGTTTTATTTATAAATAAACTGGTTTTAAAGCTTATATTTAAATTGGTGTATTTCAACATCTGTTTAGTGATCATGAAGTTCCAGAGCCAGAATCAGAAATGAAGATGAGATTACCAAGACGAGCCAAAACAGCAGCACTAGAAAAAAGTAAACTTAACCTTGCACAATTTCTCAATGAAGATAAAAGTTAGAAGAAATGATGGAGGTGGAGTCCTTTGAAAAATGGCCTTTAAAATTATGTTCAGTTCTTTGCTTTAATAAAGTTACCCTTGTATGAAAATTAAAGTCTGATTCTTGTAGAAATTTCTGGTGTGCGATTCTACATTGTTTTATCTTGTATTGAACCTATAAGTGTGCTTACTGCTCCATCTGCTATCAATCATGGGTTTAATAAGAATCTAAGGTGCACCTGCCTTTTAACAGGTCTCCCAGGCGATCCTTATGAATTTTCATGTTTAAAATCATGGCATATGGGCAACATCTAAGTGTAACTAGCTGGCTGCTTGCTTTGAGAAACTTGACTTAGCTGTGGCATATCCAACATAGATAATAACACCTCAGAACACATTTTAAAAATGACATCTTAAGGACAAATGAATACCACACTTACTTCCAGGGAAGACTAGTATGCTGAACCAGAGTCCCCAGCATCCAAGTTCAACAGTTATCATTTTGATAACTTTGTGATCCTTACACTTTGAAATATTTTGATAATGCTACTTGTATGGGTGATTTTTTTTTCCCCAAAGTGTTTCCATATGAGAGCCCAAGTTTGCTTATGTTATGATGGTTCCTAGGTTAGCAAGATGTTCACATATACATGTTAATGATGGGGTTTTCTATGTTTGGGATATAACAAAATATTTATTGTGATTAAAAAATACTAGTAGGTAAAGAATGTGACAGGAAGGTAACTACATACTAATTTATGAGCACTATTTCTTCAACTGTAAATTTTCTGAATAAAATTGGCACTTGCCTGACTTAAGAAACTTACTCTGTCAAGTCAGTCCTCTTTCCTTGTGTTAATACCCAACAAAACATCTCTTACCCTCTGATAATCCTATTATTCAGAATAGAAATACCCTAACATTGGATCTGTTTTAATAATTGTGCTTTTTTAAAGGTTTATTTCTGAAAGGCCATTTCTTTAAGGTGATGTTCTCTGATGGAGCCAAAGTTAAGACTGCTGTGCTTTTCTGGGCCAGATTACTACGTTACATATGTATATATGCTTTATGCAACTTAGAAATATAAAAGGAGCCCAGAAGTTACAAAGAATGCTTATTAAGCTAAAAGGAAAATGAAGATATGGTGGTGATATAAAAGTGAAAAACATGAGTGTTTTTCATTGTTGGCTGTCTTTTCCTGTGCTTCATATTCTTTATGTAAGCCTTTTTGTTAAATCCCTGTCATTTAAAAAATTATTTGGGGGGTGGGGTAGGTAGGGATAAATAAGGTCTTAAAAGGTATGCCATAAGTAAAAGTCTTTAGAATCTCCATAAACTAAATCCCTTTTAATCCATAGCTATCCAAAGGGAAGCAGCTGTGTTCTTACATACTTACATGGACCACCATACCACAGCTTGCTTTCTCTGGCATGGGAAAAATAACTTTAAGCACCAAACTTTGAGTATTCTTACTATTCAAATTTTAGACACAACCACATAAGCCAATAATGAAGCTATGCTTTTGCACTACTAAAGGAATATTATCCTCATTTTAGGAAATCTCTTTACACTTTGAAATAAATGGCTAGAATACAATAAAATCAATAGATATAAATCCATTTACCATTTTTCATTCAAAACTGATAACTTCCAAAAAACCAAACAGTATTCTTATCTGCAAGAGGCACAGATATGCTGAAGAGTAAACATGCAGTTGTGCCATTGCTCTTAAAGCCCACAGACTTCATAGGTTTAAAGGTACAGAGAAATAACTGATCAGTTCAGATTCTCTCTATGAATGAAACACTTGATGATAAACTATGATCAATTTTCTATACATATATAACTTTGAAAGAGATACTTCTAAGAGATACCTTTGCCTTTTACCAATTTGCTTCGAGGTAGTTGGTATCCACCTGTTAGACAACCGTTCATGGGTCAGGTCATCAGAAATCTTCACAACACTAGCCTTCTAAATTTCACAATGCATTATATATTAAGACTTTGTGTACAGAAATAAAACTGGGGACAATTATATATTTAGGGTGTAAAAAATTCACAATATACCATTAAAAAGAGAAACATCAAAATTCATTTGTACTGCAAAATTCCACAATGGTCTGGCATAAAACATGTAAAAAATACAAAGAATATAATCAAAATGATTAATGCTAATGATTTTATAGACAAATCACAAGACCAGAAATATTTCAAAATCAATAAATGCTATTGGCAGAATGTTGATGTACAAAATAAGGATAGGGCAAGAAGAACTGCAATCTATTTCTCTTCACTTTTGAGATTTTGGTTATGAACTGTACAGCTTGCTAGAGATGCTGCTGTCAACTTCAGATTCCATTCAATGGGATGATTAAGGCACATCTTAATGGGGCTCAGAGGGCAACTTGCTGTATTCCCATCAGACAAATTCAGTTTCTCATCAGTTTTCATTTGTAGCATGCTGGAAAAGAAAAGTGTAAAGCACTTTAGTTTTGCTGTCATTTCAAAGAAACGATCAACCTTAGAAAACTCAGTAGTTTGACTGTTTGGACCTCTAAACAGCATTTGTTGTTTTTTTTTAGCTCCTGCTGCCTTAATGAACTGAATGCAACATAAGTAATTGAGAGCTGACTCAGATACCCCTGGACAAAAAACAGCATATATGGATTTCATCAGTATCCCTCAGGATATTTGACCTACTGAGCTTGGCCGAATTCAACCCTTTTAACTTTTCCTTTAATCTACCAAGGATCACAAACACTTTGACACAAGGAATTAACCTCTGTTGAATGCCTACCATATTCTAGGCACATTCACATGCATTATCTCACATTTCATTAACAACCAAGCAAGGCTGGTATACTGTAAGCCCGTAAGAGACGATAAAAGTGAGTCACAGACAGTTACAGTACAAATAAAATCGAGTCGCAGGGCTGGAGCTGGAATACAGTCCTTGCTCTTTATGTCCGTCTACTAGCTCTCTGATGAGAATCTTCTCGAAAATCACAGGCTTAACAGTCCAAAGGTAGCTAGCCACTCCACATGTGACGCACATGTAATCCCAAGTCTTAAGTAATATTAACGAAAGTCAATTCCCCTCTGCAGATGAGTCCTTATGTTTAGAAACAGCTTGATATACATTAGCTCATTTGACACAACTGATGAGTTCAATTACGCTACATCATTCCTAAGCTTTCTCTAACTGCATATCAATGATTCTGCCCATTAGTAAAGAGGAAGCTGAGCTGTGTAGTATAGTGGCTTATTAGAATTGGTAAATGGCAGCAGCATCCAGACTTCGCTAGCAATTTCCTGATTCCTCCTTGCAACTTCAAACAACTGACTCATTTGTCATTCCATAAACCAGAGATTTAACCTGTTAAACCATATTTTAACAATTATCATATTTTCACTGAGTTTTCCCCACACTGTTCGTTTCACTGACATGATTTCAATTTTTATAAATAGATATGAAACAAAATGACAGCCTAAAAGACTACCAATCAAAAACAGTAAATCACTTAAAAAAAAAGCCAAAACTTAGAGATATGATTAATGATAGTAATGTTTTTCCTTCCTCCAAGGACTGCCAGTCTTCATATTTATTTGTATTTTCAAAACAAAGTTTGATGTATGCTTCTTTGAGAAACTCTAAAGGAAGCCATACAAACACAATGATATTAATTGAGGTACCTTGGTAGGTGTGTATATCAGGTATCAAACTCCTCAATAAGAAAACAGTGGTATGGAGCAACAAATCGTGGTCATAAAAATTTCTTTTCTGTTTTCTTTTTGCTATTTAACAAAGTATTCATCACAGAGTGATACTCAATAACTATATTATTGTTCTTTTCAATACTTAAAGACAATTTTTTAAAGTTACTTTTTTAGAGAGTAAACTCCAAATTTGGGAACACAAACTCCAGAGGTGCACAAAACTATACAAATGCATGGGAAGAAAATATCAGTCAAGAATAAGAACTAAATGTTAGTACCCATATACAGATTGACATGTTTAATTAATACATACCTACCAAAAAAGTAACTGGTGTTCAAAATTTGGGCTCTTGTGATCTACAGAATACTAAGAACAGAATATAGCCCTTATTCAGGCCTTACGTACCATCTGGGTTCCTAATTTGATATAGCCAGGGCCTTACTTTGGATAAGTACCTCTCTTCTAGCTTCCTCCCCCTTTCACCAAAGTGTCTAGTGTTAAACTAAACCTTTAGATTTGTCTATAGCTCCATATGGTTTTTAAGGCATGTTAACTGACTCTCACTAGATCATCAGAAACAGGCCCGAATAAGGGCAAAGGCTGCCTGCAATGATGATGTAGACAGCTCAGCCTATTTTCAATACTTCAGTAATTTCACTCACCCTAAGACAGAGCCCCTCTCCACTATCTAAAGGTTTACAGAACATGTGCATTTGGAAAGTATAAAAGGTAAAAACAATTTTTTAAGTCATGGAAATCCAAATAGTTATCATTTGTGTTTAATGATTAATGATTACTGATAATTCTAAAATATTTTTTCATATATACAACTCTAATAATTTTAACTTGTTTTACTTATTACTGGAGGTATGTGATGGTTCGTTCTGTCATACAGACAATAAACTAAGCCAGTCACATTGCAGAAAAAATTTTAGTGTAATCAAGACAAGTCTAAAAGTATCACTTATAAAGCAGTTGCTATATGCCAGGCATTATGCTACAAGCCTTTCTTACACTGACCGCATTCAGTTCTAACAATCATCCACTGAGGATCAAAGAAGTAAAATGACTGACCAAGGTCACAAAACTGAGAGAGTCTTCAGGGCCCATGATCTGTTTATGCTATCCTGCATGCTGACTCTTGGGTTGTGACTGTCATGATTCTCCCTTCATGTTACTACCTACTTATCTATTTCTTTAGAATACTTAATTTCCATGTCAGGTCTATAGCCATAACCTTATCCAAGAGACGTATATGTTTACAGCATGAATTTTCTTTAAAGAGGGAGCTGCTAGTCATATCTTTTACTTTCTCAGTGTGAGAAGAAAATGTCAGGGCACAGACTGACATGAGCGCTACCATGAGTGTCTTTTAGGTTAAGAGTTTCAGAGAACATAAGTTAGCTTTTCAAAGGGAGAAAGAAGTCAAGCTATATGATTGGATAGGCAACTCTGACATAGGATTTGTAATTTGAATGTCCTGGAAACCATCAAATTTGAACTTATTTAATGCCAGTGGGTGACTGGTTTATTTTCGTCTGGAAATTGTGTCTTCCTATTGTTAATTCAGTAAAAAAAAATTCACTGATAGTTGTTACAGCTCAGCACTATCTTTGAGTCTGATCTCTCCACAAATCTGTCCAAACAACATGAAAGGGCTGTCAATGTGCAAAACTAGAGCAGAGAACCTTCATGAAGTAGACAAGTGTATTTTCATGTTTTTGAGTAGTAAGTTACAAAAATGAAGTCACTGGTCTACTGGAATCTAAATTTGATGGTTCTTAGGCTCTAGGAGGCCAATATAGGACCCTGCCACAAAGAAAAATGTTTCAGTTCTATATGGAGCTGGCATGTGTTCATCCAGCTCTGCTGGTAAGTAAACTTAAATCCTTAACAATATCCACCTAATACATTAAGAATATAAAAGTGTGTGCTGGTATCTGTTTTAAAGGGTTTTGCAGCTTGGTAAGGCGGTGGTGGGTGGGTGAGGCAGGTAGGAGGGAGTATTCATAAATTACCAGAATTAAAAGCAGTAAAAGGAGTAACTAAGGACAAAGGGATTACAGAGAAGGGAAAGATTAATCCTAGAAATGGATTAACATTTGAAATAGGTCTTTAGGGATGAGAATTTTAGGAAATTGGGACAGGAGATTTTAGTTCCTGAGTTCTGATCCTAAATTAAAACACTCACCTGCTGAGTGTACACTCTTTAGCCTCTAAGCTTCAATTTAGCTGGATAATGAAGACAGAATACCACATCTTAAGGGTAATGTGATTATTAAATGAGTTTATGTAAATAAAGCACCTGATATAGGGAATGCATGTAATATGCCCGATTGGACACACAGTAAGGAGTCAATAAATGTGAATATTAGTACTAACAAAATCAAAATAAAAAATTGCATGTGTGGGGATAAACTATGGCAGATACATGTATAATCTGTTTTTACAATTTTTACCATATTAGTTTTCCCAGTGATTCAGCAGTAAAGAATCTGCCTGCAATGCGGGAGACTTGGGTTCAGTCCCTGGGTCAGGAAGACCCCCTGGAGAAGGAAATGACAATCCACTTCAGTATTCTTTCCTAGAAAATCCATGGACAGAGGAGCCTGATGGGCTACAGTCCATGGGGCAGCAGAAGAGTCAGACATGACTTAGTGACTAAACAAGTAATGTGTATACAACAGGTTAATTTTGAATCTCTGGGCTTAAAAAGGATCAAATGTAAAAAAGCCATAGAATGTAGCCAGGTAAACATGGTGCACTACTGAACCATGAGGCTTAATAAATCCTTTCTCTTGTTGGAAAACTCTCTTGAGTGTTAGGTTGTACAGCTGTTGTACTTGTTTGTTTTTAAAATATGTAATTTATTTGAAGAGTAAAATTTCCTTTTGGTAAGATACTGATGAATTTAAAAGCTTTGGCAGATTGTTAAAGTGGGAAATTTTAAGTCAGCCATTTTTCTGGATTTGCTTTTGGTTATTTGATATGGTTATCTGGAGGAGCAGAAGAACCAGGTGTTTAGGAGCAAGACCTTGAAAGCCAATAGTCTTAGAAAAGAATCCTAGAGTTGCAACTTACTGCTACCAATTTTAGAAAAAATACATTTTCAATGTAAGATCAACACATGGTACACGCAGGATGTGCTTCCTTAGTGCTACCATGATGATTAAAGAGCAAACTGAAATAATCAAAAATTGAAAAGAAGACATTTAGAATTTAATCATTTCACTAAGAAGTGAGATATCTACCTGAATTTTTAGCTAAATGGAATGAAGGAAACTATAGTCAGATCAAAGGTACAAAACAAATTCTCTTCAGAATTCAATGAACAGTTAGCATTGCTATGTGATTTAGAAGTGATTCTCAGTCTTGTAGGGATCCCTGAATTTCTTAGTGAACTTGCATTAGTACAACTGTGCCTAAAGCAGTATATTAAATAGGCATTCAAATATCCAGAAACTACATGATTCAGATACCTTTCTAAATAAAGTAGAAAATTTCAGTACTAAATTA
The DNA here is from genome assembly GCF_054371585.1 of Giraffa tippelskirchi. Taxonomy (NCBI): domain Eukaryota; kingdom Metazoa; phylum Chordata; class Mammalia; order Artiodactyla; family Giraffidae; genus Giraffa; species Giraffa tippelskirchi. The sequence continues at coordinate 73,430,441 of NC_137275.1, read as the reverse complement.
ATATGAAAGTAAAAGCAATTAGGAAGCTGTTTGTCTAAAATAATGCCAATTAACTGTAGAAGATCACAGAATCTGGCATGATGTAAATGTTTTTTGACCCTGTTCCCATAGGCCTTCTCAGGAACTTATCAATGATCATCATCAATGGTTCCAACCCTTTTTCTTAAACATACCATCTGTGGCAGATTAATTACATTAACGACTTCAGTTCTTCATCCATCACTGTATCTATTTGACCATGCCCTCCCACCTATGTGATGTGCCCTGGCTTAATGCTGCTGCTGCTGCTAAGTCGCTTCAGTCGTGTCCGACTCTGTGCGACCCCATAGATGGCAGCCCACCAGGCTCCCCCGTCCCTGGGATTCTCCAGGCAAGAACACTGGAGTGGGTTGGCATTTCCTTCTCCAATGCATGAGAGTGAAAAGTGAAAGTGAAGTCGTTCAGTCATGTCTGACTCATAGTGACCCCATGGACTGCAGGCTACCAGGCTCCTCCGTCCATGGGAGTTTCCAGGCAAGAGTACTGGAGTGGGTTGCCATTGCCTTCTACACTGGCTTAATGAGAGAATAGCAAACATGCTATTTATAAACAGCAAACATGATGCTAGCTGAAGGTGAGAAACCGGACATTTACATTCACTTTTACACCTCTGCTTCTAAGAACATGCCTGGCTGGCTTGCTGGATGGCTATGAGACACAAGGAGCAGGGCTAAGCTGTTCCACTCGATCGCCAGCTAACCCCAAGACACTGGAGGCAGCTCAGCCAATATCCAAAGAACCTCCAGTCATACTTGCCAATCACTGACTCATGAGTGAAATAAATACTTAATTACTTTGAGCTAATGAGTTTTAGTGTGGCTTGTAAAATGTAGCATGGTTGTGGCAATAGATAAATAATAGACCATCTCTTCTCTTTTGGATCCTCACCATCATGTTGAAACAAGTGCAAGGTCCCTTATTCCTTAAAAAAAAAAAAAAAAAATGGCTTCACTCAATCTTTTGACCAAACTAGACAGCATATTAAAAATCAGAGACATTACTTTGCCAACATAGTCAAAGCTATGGTTTTCCCAGCAGTCATGTGTGGATGTGAGAGCTGGACTATAAAGAAAGCTGAACACGGAAGAATTGATGCTCTTGAACTGTGGTGTTGGAGAAGACTCTTGAGAGTCCCTTGGACTGCAAGGAGATCCAATCAGTCCATCCTAAAGGAAATCAGTCCTGAATATTCATTGGAAGGACTGATGCTGAAGCTGAAACTCCAATACTTTGGCCACCTCATGTGAAGAACTGACTCATTTGAAAAGACCCTGATGCTGGAAAAGACTGAAGGCGGGAGAAGGGGACAACAGAAGATAAGATGGTTGGATGGCATCACCGACTCGATGGACATTAGCTTGAGTAAACTCCAGGAGTTGGTGATGGGCAGGGAGGCCTGGCATGCTGCAGTCCATGGGGTTGCAAAGAGTTGGACACGACTGAGTGACTGAATTAAACTGAATATTTTTAGTCAGATTAATGAGCTGTCCTATACATGCTATCACCATTTTCTATACCTCTTATTCTTTAACCTTTTCTAACCTAGCTTCTAAGTCTTTTACTCCATGAAAACAGCATTTACTAAAGTCATCAATGAAATAAGTCTAACGAAGGATCTTTAGTTTTCGACCTCTTGGCTTCCTAACAACATTCAACACTTTTGGCTGTTTCTTCTGCTAGGGACTGGATTGTGCCCCCCTCCCTTCCCTCCAATCCCCCATCCTCAGATTTATATATTAAGAGATATGGGGCCTTTAGGAGTAATTAAGGTAAAATGAAGTAATAAGGTAGGGCCATAATCCAATAATCCCTTATAAGAAATGGAGTAGCCCTCACAGTCAACAAGAGGCCTAAATGCATTACTTGGGTGAAATCTCAGAAACAACAGAATGACCTCTGTTCATTTCCAAGGCAAACCATTCAAATCACAGTAATCCAAGTCTATGCCCCAACCATTAATGCCAAAGAAGCTGAAGTTGAATGGTTCTAAGAGGACCTATGAGACCTTCTGGAACAAACATCAAAAAAAGATGTCCTTTTCATCATAGGGGACTAGAATGCAAAATTAGGAAGCCAAGACATACCTGGAGTAACAGGCAAGTTTGGCCTTGGACTAGAAAATGAAGCAGGGCAAAGGCTAGGAGAGTTTTTCCAAGAGAATGCATTGGTCATAGCAAGCACCTCTTCCAAAAACACAAGAGATGACTTTACACATGGACATCATCAGATGGTCAATACTGAAATCAGATTGATTATATTCTTTGCAGCCAAAGATGAAGAAGCTCTATACAGTCTGTAAAAACAAGACCAGGGGAGTTAACTGTAGCTCAAATCAAGAACTCCTTATTGCCAAATTCAGAGTTAAATTGAAGAAAGTAGGGAAAATCACTAGGCCATTCAGGTATGACCTAAATCAAATTCCTTATGATTATACAGTGGAAGTGACACGTAGATTCAAGGGATTAGATCTGATAGAGTGCCTGAAGAACTATGGACGGAGGTTCGTGACATTTTACAGGAGGTGGTGATCAACATCATTCCAAAGAAAAAGAAATGCAACAATGCAATATGGTTGTCTGAGGAGGACTTACAAATAGCTGAGAAAAGAAGTGAAAAGCAAAGGAGAAAAAGAAAGATATATCCATCTGAATGCAGAGTTCCAAAGATACGAAAGGAGAGATAAGAAAGCCTTTCTAAGTAAACAGTGCAAAGAAATAGAGGAAAACAATAGAATGGGAAAGACTAGAGATCTCTTCAAGAAAATCAGATACCAAAGGAACATTTCATGCAAAGATAGGCACAATAAAGGACAGAAACGGTATGGACTTAACAGAAGCAGAAGATATTAAGAAGAGGTGGCAAGAATACACAGAAGAATTGTACAAAAAAGTTCTTCATGACCCAGATAATCACGATGGTGTGATCACTCACCTGGAGCCAGACATCCTGGAATGCCAAGTCAAGTGGGCCTTAGGAAGCATCACTATGAACAAAGCTAGTGGAGGTGATGGAATTCCAGCTGAGCTATTTCAAATCCTAAAAGATGATGCTGTGAAAGTGCTGCACTCAATATGCCAGCAAATCTGGAAAACTCAGCAGTGGCCACAGGGCTGGAAAAGGTCAGTTTCCATTCCAATCCCAAAGGAGGGCAATGCCAAAGAATGTTCAAAGCTACTGCAAAATTGCACTCATTTCACATGCTAGCAAAGTAATGCTCAAAATTCACCAAGTGAGGCTTCAACAGTATGTGAACCGTGAACTTCCAGATGTTCAAGCTGGATTTAGAAAAGTCACAGGAACCAAAGATCAAATTGCCAACATCCGCTGGATCACTGAAAAAGTAAGAGAATTCCTGAAAAATATCTGCTTCACTGACTATGCTAAAATTTTTGACTGTGTGAATCACAACAAACTGGAAAATTCCAAAGAGATGGGAATACCAGACCACCTGACCTGCCTCCTGAGACATCTGTATGCAGGTCAAGAAGCAACAGTTAGAACTGGACATGGAACATCAGACTGGTTCCAAATAGGGAAAGGAGTACTTCAAGGCTGTATACTGTCACCCTGCTTATTTAACTTATATGCAGAGTACATCATGAGAAATGCTGGGCTGGATGAAGCACAAGCTGGAATAAAGACTGCTGGGAAAAATATCAATAACCTCAGATATGCATATGATACCACCCTTACAGCAGAAAGCGAAGAAGAACTAAAGAGCCTCTTGATGAAAGTGAAAGAGGAGACTGAAAAAGTTGGCTTAAAACTCAACATTCAGAAAACTAAGATCTGGTCCCATAACTTCATGGGAAATAGATGGGGAAACAATGGAAACAGTGACAGACTTTATTTTCTTGGGCTTCAAATTCACTGCAGATGGTGATGCAGCCATGAAGTTAAAAGACGCGTGCTCCTGGAAAGAAAGCTATGGCCAACTTAGGCAGCATATTAAAAAGCAGAGACATTACTTTGCCGGCAAACGTTTGTCTAATCAAAGCTATGGTTTTTCCAGTAGTCATGTATGGCTGTGAGAGTTGGATCATAAAGAAGGCTGAGTGTTGAAGTATTGATGCTTTTGAACTGTGGTGTTGGAGAAGACTCTTGAGAGTCCTTTGGACTGCAAGAAGATCAAACCAGTCAATCCTAAAGGAAATAAATCCTGAATATCCATTGGAATGACTGATGCTGAAGCTGAAGCTCCAATACTTTGGCCACCAGAGCCAACACATTAGAACAGACCCTGACGCTGGGAAAGATAGAAGGCAGGAAGAGAAGGGGATGACAGAAGATGAGATGGTTGGATGGCATCACTGACTCATGGAGATGGGTTTGAGCAAGCTCTGGGAGATGGTGAAGAACAGGGAAGCCTGGTGTGCTGCAGTCCACAGGGTTTGCAAAGAGTCAGACATGACTGAACAACAACAACAATAATAATAATCCAATAGGACTGACATTCCTATAGAGATGGAGACACCAGAGAACGGGAAAGTGTCCTGCAAGCCAGGAAGAGAGCTCTCACCAGAAGCAGCACCTTCCAGATCTTAGACTTTCCAGTCTCCAGAACTGTGAAACAATAAATCTCTATCGTTTAAGTCATGTGCTGCTGCTGCTAAGTCGCTTCAGTCGTGTCCGACTCTGTGCGACCCCATAGACGGCAGCCCACCGGGCTCCGCCGTCCCTCGGATTCTCCAGGCAAGAACACTGGAGTGCGTTGCCGTTTCCTTCTCCAGTGCATGAAACGGAAAAGTCAAAGTGAAGTCGCCCAGTTGCGTCCGACTCCTAGCGACCCCATGGACTGCAGCCCACCAGGCTCCCCCGTCCATGGGAGTCTCCAGGCAAGAGTACTGGAGTGGGGTGCCACTGCCCTCTCCGTTAAGTCAAGTAGTCCATGTTATTTTGTTATGGCAGCCTGAATAGAGTAACATACTCTCTTTTTTTTTTGAGACTCAGCACTGGTTTTCCTCTGCCTCTTCCAGTCAATTCAAGTCATCCCACTCTACCTGGCTAACGCATGCTGCCATTTCTCGTTTGCGTCCCAGGCTTTCTTTCCTTTTTTTATACTGTCAGCTCTCATCCATACTCAGTTTCAGTTATCAGTGATATTCTAGCTATCTCAATTTTTCTGAGTACTCAACCTAAAGCTTTACCAAAAATCTCCTTGTATCACCTAATTTCATTAACACAGATTTTACCATTGCCTTGTGCTTTCTATTTTTCCCCCTCCCAATAAAATACAAGCTTGATGAAAGTATAAATCTGTTGGTCTTGCTCAGTGTATTATTTTCATCACCTAGCATATTGCAGCTGGATAAATATTTGTTAAAAAATTAATCTGGGATATTTTTTTCTGACCATGATGAGGTAACAAGATGAATCTGCCCTCTCAGTTTATGAACAGCACACTAAATCCATGAAATAATGTTTCTAAGATAAAGGATGACAGGAAGTACAGATGACAGTGATTCCTGAAAAAAAGGAAATAAAAGGTGTTAAGTCCTAAAATTTGCTATGGTTTACTGCTTAGAGAGTTTCCAGACTGCAATATAGGAGGAACCCAAACAGAGCTTGGGAATCTTCCTGAAAAGGGAAGACAGAGTTTAGACGTAGAGGAGTCCAAGGTGACTAGAATGTGTGGAGTACAGGAAAGAGAGGGGCAGAGAGAGCTGGCTCCAGAGCTCCCTGCGAGTCTGCAGATCAATACTGATCAGACATAAACGTTTCCCAAGCCTGTGAAAAAGACCACTGAGAAGGACCAGATGGAAAATACCTAGAGGCCATACAGGACTGGATATAACTGGTGGTGCCACCAAGAAATGGAACGTCCTCCTAGAACCTGGGTAAGTAGAGTCCCCAGAGAGGTACTGGTGTTGCCTGACTATTGGGGTAAAACCAGCCACTGAAAGGACATAAACATGGCTTCTGAAAACCTGCGTGGTCTACACTTGACTTACTCTTCAAGGCTCACCACATGTGACATCATGCTCCTCCTTCTCTCTTGACTCAAGACACACTAGTCACGTCTTATCTAACTCCACGAGGAATACCAAGCCTCATGTTTTTTTCACATTCACTTCTTTCTTCCTGGAAAGTCATTCCTCCCCTCCTCATTCTCTGCCACTTGGGCTAGTCGATGTCTACTCATTCTTCACAGCTCAGTTCAATGGTTATTTCCTCAGAGAAGTCTTCCTTCACTTTGCTGACTTGATAAGATCTCCCTATAAGGAATTCTCATAGTACCACCAACGAATTAAGAACTTGTAAGATTTGTGTAACTTTTCTCAAATGTCTCCCTCTCCAAACAAAGCTGATCATGAATGGAGTGACATCTGGTTTTTTCCCCCATCATATTCCATATGACTACCATATTGCCTGGAACACAGGAGACAAAAATTTTTGAAAGAATAAATTAATGGGCTCTATAGATACTGGCTTCTAAAATCTATCATTCTATACATTTATGTAACACACAAAGAAGCAAACAAATGAATTTTCCAGGTTGCCTAGAAATGGAATTGGAGGGGAAAAATTGAAGTCAAAGTCTTGCTCAAAATTAACAAAAACAAGGAGGAAAAAACATGGCAGGATACCTGCTCTGCCTTTTTTGTTGTTGTTGTTTGTAATTAAACAATAGGTGAATTCAGTAGGCTGTTTATTATGATAATCACAGAATACTCAGCTCACTACAGGAAAAACGAGGAGAAAAATATGGTAGCCATGAGGGCTGAACTAAAAATTTTGAATTACTAAATAGAGAAGATAAGAGGGGAGAAGAGAACATCTGAGGCAGGAATTTAAGGTGTGAAGCACTGAAATAAATCTCTAACAGGTGGTAGCAGCTGGTTAAGGAAGAGAAGGGTGACCCTTGAACCACTTACCTCAGATAGACAAAGCAGGTCTGGAGGCTGCAGGGAGAGAATAAAGATTTACAAAACAGAACAAAACTGGCATTGATGGCTCCCCCAGCACCACTGTGCTGGATACAGATAGGTCTTGTCCCAGGGAGATAAAACAAAATAAAACAACTACATGTCAGAAATGTACTGGATTGTGTGGGAAGAGGGAGTGGACAACAGGGAGGGGGTGGATGGGTCTTGGGAATGAACTGGATATAATAATCTCAATTTACTTAAAAAAAAAGAATAATTTTTTTCTAATCATATCATATCAAAATTCTACCAATAATAATGGGTCAGCAAACTTTTTCTGCAAAGGGTCATATTTTAGGCTTTGTGGGCTTTAGGATCTCTGGTGCAACTACTCAATTCAGCTTCTGCAGCATAAAACAGCAACAGACAAAACACGTAAGTGAATGATCATGGCAATGTTCCAATAAAACTATTTACAAGGCAGGCTGGGGGCCAGACGCCTTAATTTGGCAAGTTAATCTTGTTTGAAAATAGTGCTGTACTTCATATCCATTAATAGGGTGAATCAACCAAATTATCTTTCTTCAAGATTTACTAATTATGTTGTCAAACTGAAAAAACAACTTGAAATATTTTTTGCTAAGTTTCCTGAGTTACTTTGTAACTCTAACGTCTAACAATGCCCAGTAGATCAAAAGAAAAATATACAATATTTGTTGAATAAATGGAATAGTTTCCCATGAAAGATATGGGGCAATTAGTAAAGCAGAATATTCTGTAATAGTTGACAAAGCAATGAGATATGATAGGTGAGAAAAATTCTAGGAAAAAAAAGATAAGGAATTACCAAAGTAGCTGTTTCATATAGCAATAATACTATACTAAAATTCTTTAAAACCTAACTCTTCTCTTTAGTCAGTTTCTATGAAAATTACAATAATGGGGAAAATATCTAATTGTAAACAGAATGCATTTTATTAAAGCTTTTTTATTTCATTAGAATGCTTTAAATTACTGGGTCACAGTTTTAATATTTTTACTGATGGCACTGGCAAGTAACAAGACAGTAACATAAAGCCCATGTAAAAAAGAACAGGTCAATATATTTATTATTTTTTACATTAAAATATGTTTTTATCCAGTTCTGACCAAATTAAGAGTGTGGTTTACTTAAGACTCAGGGAGACTCTGATCTCGTACGTTTTCCTAAACTTGTAAGGTATCTTCTCATGGTTTTTAATACAGAGAGGAAAGCCACCTGAACTGACTGCTACTTCCTTTCTTGATTCATTATGAAATAAAATCTATATAAAAATGAAACTTATAAATCAGACTTATCAAAATGTGATTATTTTGGCCTGAATGTATTTACTAGAGTCGTCTTTTCATGGTGAATCTTAGTAAAGCACTTACAATTTAATTTTGATTACTCTAACAATTTATGTACAAGAGCAAGTCTAGTACATAAATTAACTTATATATTTATAGTCACTGCATTCTTTCTGGTAACATCACAGTAAGTACAGAGAAAGCCTAGCAGGAAACTATGTAGAGCAGTGTTTCCTAATTATGTTGCCAAAACTATGTTCTGGGGCTTCCCAGGTGGCGCTAGTGGCGCCTGCCAATGCAGGAGATTTAAGAGATACTGGTTTGATCCTTGGGTCAGGAAAATCCCCTGGAGAAGGAAATGGCAATCCATGCCAGTATTCATGCCTGGAGAATCCCATGGACAGATGAGCCATGGGGTCACAAAGAGTTGAACACGACTGAAGTGACTTAGCATGCAAACTATGTTTTATGGGACATAAAATTTGGAGAAAGTTTTTAACATACTAATGGGACACTGTGATTCAGTAAGCACAAATAAGAGAACTGAGCATTTTGCAATGTTACTGGACTATGGATCATTTTGTGCACAGAACATCTTGGTGGACCAGTTTTTCCTGGAATATAACTTTGGAATGCTTGTGTAGCAAACCAGATTAAAGTGACTGAATCATCTGGAAACATTTTTCTATCAAAATAAAATTTAGAAAATCATCTACTCTAGTGCTTCATAATTTCCATTAGGTAATATGATGCTGAATGTTACATGAAGTAACTCTAAATTTTTTTTTAACTGTTAAAGGATATTCTGTGCTGAGGTTGCCTCAACCATACAAATTTAAAAGAATATCTTGAGTTAGGACTCAGAAAAATATGGTAAAACGTTCATTAGCAGGACCAGAGAAGGATGCATGGTTAGTTTCAGTTTTAGGTAATCAAAAGAGTATATCATTAATTTCAAATCACCCATCAGTTACATGTCTCAGAAAAACCAGAATTCTGAGTGGAAATATATATATATATACATATAGTCATTTTTGAGGACAGATGACAAAACCAGAGAAACTGACAAATTGAACTTTTTTCAGTCATCTCAGAATCCAATTGAAAGTGTAAACTTGAGTTTTGAATTTTTATGGAAAAATTTAACATTTTAGGAAAAATAATATGAGGATAGTAGCTTTACGTACATACTAGGTTATTCTGGCCTGAAACTTCAGAGGTGTCCAAAGTCCATTTATTATATCCAGCTGTATATCAACTAGGAAAAGGCACACATTTGCTTTAGGAACTCAAACAACACTGACATTAAAGAGGTCTATATTATTATTTTCAATAGTCACATATAATTCTAGACCATTATGATGACAAAAATCGTCTCTTACAACTGGTCCTTCACACACCCCATTCTGCCCTCCCTTCTAATCTATATTGTGTACAGTTATTAGAAAAAGACTTCTTAGAAGTAGTTTGATCATGCAGTTTATCACAATTCAAAGAATAAATTCTTAGTTTGATCTCTTTTCCTTCTGTTACACCCACTTGGTGAACACAGTTACTATTAAGTATAATGGCCCATCTTTCTCCCAAGCTTTCATTCTGGCAACTGAGATGAAATCACAAGCTGTTCAATCCTGTTACTTATTGAGACACTATTTCAAACATTATCCAGAGCTCAATACTCACCATAAAACTCTTAGATTACCTCTTGATTCATAGAAAATAGTCTACTATCCTAAACATTCTTCCCATAAATTATAAACTGATTTGCATCCTCCTAAAAATCATTCCCACTATTCTCATGTTTTTGGCTTCCCAGGTGGCACTAGTGGTAAAAGAACCTGCCTGCAATGCAGGAGACAAGAGATGAGGCTTTTATCCCTGGGTGGGGAAGATCCCCTGGAGGAGGGCATGGCAATCCACTCCAGTATTCTCGCCTGGAAAATTCCATGGACAGAGGAGCCTGGCGGGCTGTGGTCCATAGTGTCGCAGAGTTGGACATGGCTGAAGCAACTTTAGCATGCACACATGCACTCTCATGTCTTAGAAGCGAAAAGACTCTTCTGGCCAAAACCAATCTCTCTAACGATTCTCCTGATACCCTACTATCAAGTCAGGGGCTTCACTCCATTTCCCCTACTTGCCATCTCATTTTTCTACTTCAGTCTTTCATTTCCAAGTGGCTTCTTCCCATTGGCATCTAAACATCCTTCAACTGGGCTTCCTCTCACTACTTCCCTATTTCCTCACCAATCTGCCATTTACATTTTTCTGTGCTAATTTTCTTCATTTCTTCTTCCTGCATTTACTCAAATCTACGAGTTCTGACTCTAAAATAACCTCTTGTGCTACACAGAAGATTTCAAGACCTACCTGACCTCTATTAACACTTTACACTGTTGTTTTTTTCCCTTCTTAAAACATATTTCCTGTCACCATTCTCTGCTGGCTTTCCTCTATCTCCTGGCTACTCTCACTAGTCTCCTTTTGTATACATCTTTTCTTTTCTCCATATCTTTGGGGCTCTGAGACCCTATGTTCTTCACATTCTACACTGAACAGTCTCTTCCACTCTCATGGCTTCAATTATTTGCTGGCTCCCAAATCTCTCTCTAGCTGAGACCTCTCTCCTGAGCAAAAACTCGTAACTAGTTGCATCCTAAATGTCTTTTCTTGGATACCCCACTAGATATCTCAACTTTATATGCCTAAAACTGAACACCTAGAGTGAATACTACAATCACCTACCCAGATGTCCAAGCCAAAAACCTGATGTTAAACTTTATTCTTCTATTCTCTGAGACCGATTCTACTTCATGGATGTCTCTCAAATATATCTATTCTTTCCTAATACTGACACTATTAGGGATCCAGATTTTTTTTTTTTTCATTAACTGATGACCTCACAATCTGTGCTATGCCTCCATCAGTAGCTTTATCTTTTGCCGTTTTTTCAACTACCCTCTGCCCCTTCCTAAATTCCTATTCTGTGTCTTAGCTATATGAACTAAATTAATCAGTGTTCTAGACAACCCTGCTCTCTTCAGTCAACCACATTTTCCCCATGCAATTTGCTTCTGCCTGAAATAACTCCAATATTTTGGCCACCTCATGCGAAGGGTTGACTCATTGGAAAAGACCCTAATGCTGGGTAGGATTGGGGGCGGGAGAAGGGGACGACAGAGGATGAGATGGTTGGATGGCATCACCGACTCGATGGACATGGGTTTGGGTAGACTCCGGGAGTTGGTGATGGACAGAGAGGCCTGGCGTGCTGCAGTTCATGGGGTCGCAAAGAGTCGGACACGACTGAGCGACTGAACTGAACTGAAATACTCTCTGGACTTCTAATACTTTGTCATTCTTCAAATTCCAGCTTAGAAGCAAGAATCCTTGCGTAATTCTCTGACCCTGGGTTCAATTTCCCTATGTGCTCCTATAGTCCATCTCTCTCTCCCATCATAGCACTCATCTTTCTACCGGAATTGCCTATTCACTATCCTGAATAAGATGGTAAGCTCCTCGAGAGTACAAATCATGACTTTTACCATTCTGTCCCCTTAAAACATATAATATTGCACTTAAAACATAAAATACACTCTATATATTGAATAAATAAGCAATATAGATCTTGTTTTCTTACTTAGATGGAAAAAAAGCTTTTTGAACCTTCTATCGTGCCTAAGAGGATATTGCAGGCATTCATTAAGTATTTGTTAAAACAAGAATACAATAGAATTGCACTTCTTCTTCTTCCTTTCCATGTTTACAGCTGATATAAGCAGTACAAATGTCCTCAAGTATAACTTTTAAAATTTCTGTGTACTAAACTATATCTGGATGGTTAATCTTGAAAAGTTTAAAAACAAGACATTTGTAAGTAAAAGCAAAACTCTTCATCAACAGAAATATTCCATTAATTCATTATTACATTGCCGAAGGAATTTTCCTAGAAAAGTCCTATTGTTAAAAGTCTCAAATTTCCAGTCACTATGTATTCAATGAAGAAGAAAAACACATATAAAATAATGAATTTTAGTGTCATTTCCAAAAAGGCAAAAAGAAGTATGGAATATCAAGAATAATGATAAAAAAACACACCTTAAGAAACATTTAAAAATCAGATAATATAACAAATATTGCTATAAATACAACTTGATAAAAATAATGTCCTTGTTGACTGAGTGGGAAAAAAAAGAATGTTAAAACAAAGAAGGAAAGTTATCAGTAAAAGATAAATAAAACTTAGAGCAGAACAGGAACAATTACTATGAATTTTTAAAGTGAGAAAAGGTGAAAAACAACTAATATGATACTAAAGTTTTTTTAAATGTCACAAAATGATTTGAAATTAATTTGAAAAAGTAACAATTAGGCATCTTCCATCTTATTTTTCTAGGGTGATATCACATTTAGTGAGATGAAGAATATTAAAATACATTTACATTTATACCTTAGAAAGATACAAAGGTTAAGCTGGAAGTAACAAAATACAGTTCTGTTGAGAAATGACAATACAAACTATCTTTAGTATGAAATGAGAATGGTGTAAAGAAGTAAAAATGAAACATTACACTTTATTCTCCATTCATGGAAATCTTTTACAAATAAATGAAAGTATTTTTAGGTGAACTATAAGCTCTTTTGAAAAAAATAACTATTAGACTTCTTCCCTCTTTTTTCCTGACATACTATTTGTTATTTTTAGTTATCCTTAGGCCAAGGAACAAAGGGCGTTACTTTTAGATTTGATTCATCTTTAATAATGGAGACTCTAATTTGACCATCTTTAAAATTTTAATCATTTATGTTAAAAATTTTAGTCACTGCATGTGAGATATACTGAAATAGGTATTATAAAAGTTATTCAGTTAAGTAATTGAATTTTGGGGTTCATAATACTCTTCTAACCTATTAAAACTTGAGTTTAATTACTGCTTTTAATGTTTCAATTTAAGACCTGAAAGTGTTTATTTAGCTTTTAAAAAAGTTTTTAAAAAACATAACAAAAATTAAGCCACTAATACCTCTTGGGCCACACAAAAGACTCCCCTAAAATATACAATGTAACAATGCAACCATATGATAAAATATCCTTAAATATACAAATGTAACCCAGTAACCCTGCATTCATTCACTCTTTCATGTCAGGGAAGAAATCAACAAACACTACCACACTCTTACATATCCTAAATTGTCTAGCACCTATCAAGCAGCAGAATTGGAACTGGTTATGATGGCAACTAGTGTTTACATCCCATTTTTGCTAGGTTCAAGGGGTAACAGTCTCCCTGAGGCACCAATGTCAGGTTAGTATAACTGAGTAAAGCTCATAATTACTTGCTAAAGTAATTTCAGTTTGCATTCTGAATTTAGCATTACCTTAAAATTACCTGTATATGATTTTCTCCCTTGGTAGGTGATGTATTATCTCCATAAAGAAATCCCCATCTTTATATCCATGGACTCAATGTCAGATATGAAAAAACTATTTAATAAGTTGCTGACATATTGGAAAAATATCTTGACACTTTTAAATAAATAGCATCTAAAAGTGGTTCCCAAAGCAGTATCAAAGGGCCTAACAACTTAATGGTGAATGTGAGATTGATACCCTAGGATTATTATGTATGTTATAGTCTTCATCAAGTTAACCATGAGATAGTTTTTACTTTCCAGATGGTCTCAAAGTTACTAATTTATCATTAGACAATAAATATATATTAGCTTGTAGTGTAGTAGTAAATTTTTAGACAGCTACTTGGGCATATTTATTTGCCAAACTGTTTCCTATATTTTATATTAGATCAGATGCAAAAGAAGATAGTATTTACATTAATATTTTAGAAGCTTTCTATGTCTCAAATATACTTTTCTTGAAATCCTGGACACATTTAGATGTGGGGAAGTGCACTGGGACATTTAGCAGCACATAATTTCATGAGTTTCATACTAGGTGCCAAGAAATTAGATTGTCCAAATATTTTGGAAATAAAACTAAATCAACCGTTCCTTTTCTATCCATCATCTGATATTTCACTCAAGGCACCTACAATGAAACTAAAATTAAGTAGAGAAAAACTTACCTAGTTGGTATTTTGAATAATAGTTTGCCATTTGTCCACTGTTGCAAGACTGTCGTTTATGTCTTTTTGTTGACATTTCTGTGGTCTTCCATGGTGGTCTTTTTCTTTTGTTCAATTTGCTAAGAACGTCACAATTATCAGAAGGATTCTTGTCATAGTTAACACATTTATTTAATTTACTATTTTCAAGTTGGGCAGGAAATTTATCGCTTGAAGGACTATTTGCTTTAGCATTTTCTATTTCTTTAGATTGCTTTTTAAAAGAATTTTGCCTAGCAGACTGGGATCTTAAGGTAAAGTGCTTTGATTCTTCTATGTGAGTTTGATGATTACTTCCACAGTTAACAGATTCAGGAGAGTAAATGATGGTATTTAACTTAAAAGTATTTCTGTGTTCGAGATAGTTGATCTTCCTCAAAAATATTCTACAGTCTTTTAAGGTTTTTGACCTCCAATTATTTGAACACGTATTTCCTAGTCTTGGTCCCTTTTCAAAATCTTTTTGGCTGCAGTTTGTTCCATTCTCCTTTGCTTCTGAGTTAAATTTATTCTCTAAACTAGCATGTGTTTTGAAATCAGACATGGCCAACCTCTGCTGCAAAAAGTTATCCCTGATCTCAGGTGGGAAAATAAACTGATTATCTACTGTGTTTTTTCCTTGGAGTGGGACGTCAGCATTTGTTACTCCCTCAGTCTTACTCAAAAGTTGGTTCTGGCAAAAAAATCTTAAGTTCCTCCTTTTAGATATCCAAGCACCTGTCCCATGGCTCTGCAGCTTTCCCTCTCTTCTCCACCTTTCATGATGCAACCTCTTAAACTCAGTTCTTTTTAATCTAGTTAGTGTTAAATTACTTTTCACATTTAAGAGCGGGGAGCTAACCATTTTATGCAGTATATGCAACTTCCCTGCTGACTTTGAAGGCGAAGATAGTGCAAATTTTTTAAAGTGCTTTCTGAAAGGGCTGGTATTAAAATCAGAATATTTGGTCCCTAATTTAATTCCTCTGGTGTTTATTACTTCCAAAGGGTTTCGTGCATTTGCTTTTCTAACTAGTGAGAGAGACTGTGTTTCTGTTGTTTGCATAAACCAGGTACAGAGTTCATTCAAATCATACTTTTTCTGAAAAAGCATTTTTACGGGTGAAACCTCAAGTTCTAAAAGACAGGTCTTCAAAGGGCTTGCTATTTTGAAGTTATCATTTTCAATGGGTTCTCTTTTTTTATGAACACAATTTTCAGCTTCATCTCCACTCACAGGCACCCAAGCATTTGTTATTTGTTCAAATCTATTGTTTAATTCCTCTAACAAGGAATCGTTTGAAGTAGAAGCAGCCCACCACCTGAGCAAAGGGTTTGATGAAATTATAGGGTCCAAGGATACTTCAGAAATGGGTATTAACTTATCTTCCAAATGCTTTTTTGCATTCCTTGAATTTCTAGCTCCTGGTATACCTTTGGAAGCTATTTTAATCCTTGATTGCTTATGTTTGTCCTCCTGACTTTTACCTTTCTGCAAATGGAGCTTATATGACTTATGGAGCAGGGAATTTCTATAAATAAGTGAACTAGAAGATGCTAATGAATGTAAGAAATGCAGAGATGGTTTTCGATCCCTAATAGAATGTCTCAAAGGTATAGCAGCAACCATACTTTTCGATTCATTCTTGAATTTGTCAGCTTCATTGTGCCTTGTATCCATGGTGCACTGGTGCTTTTCTTCAGGCAGATTTTTCTGGAATATATTCTCTTGTTCTAAAGGAGGTAAGCAGCTGCTAATACTCACTTCTCTCTCCTGAGGTGAAATTCTATTGATAGTCACAGATATGCCAGAGATTTTCACTTTTGCAGGCCTACCAGGCTTCCTAATTATTGCCAAAGGCTTCTGATTTGGTCGAATAATGTTCTTGGAAGGTTGAGGTATCACAGACTTGTTCTTGAAAGGTCTAACATATTCAAAGCCAGACCCCAAGATTTCACTTTCAGTAGTCAAACTTGAAATAGCACTTATTCTTTCACCCAAGTCAGTGTCATATTCTCTAATGTTTCTGAGGCTATTATATTCTGTTGGAAAATCAGTAACATTATTTTTTAAAGACATACCGTTGCTTTTGTTTACACTTCCTTCAGAAACATGCCTTTTAGTTCTTCTTGACCTTCCATAAATAACAGTTACTCTAATACTCTTCTGATATATACCTTCTTTTACTTCTGATATGAGAGACTCTGGGCTTTTCTTTTCAGCACTAATGGACTCATTTTGGCAAATGGTGATGTCTGTTTGGTCAGTTTTAGGTTTCGGTGGTCTTCCAATTGGTCGCTTTATCTGTTTCACAACCTGGGGACCTATTTTTTTAGGTCTACCTGGTTTTCTTTTAAAAGATGAATCAATTGTACTGCTTGAATATTCTTTAGGTAACTCTTGTGGCTTATCATTCTTCATATCATCTGTAAACACTGCAGAGGGTTCTGCAGTTTCTTTTGCACAATTAAATTTGTTTAGCTCTTTTTGGAAAGTGTCACTATCATTAAGACTAGAACTATAATTTGCAGAGTTAGCATTTGGGATAGCCTCATTTGTTTCTTTTCTATTTTCAGTTACTTGATGAGTTGGTTGCTTTTCAGAAGAAAAATCACGATTTGATTCGGAATTACCGACTGAAGTTAAAGTATATTTGACTCCTTCACTGCTTTTAACCTCAGATAAAAACATGAGTTTGATAGGACTAGAATAGGTGGCAAAAGAAGAGCTTTCAATGGCTTCATATTTTGTTGGTACATTTTCAACACTGGAAATCAAGCTACTTGTGTTTAAAACAGATGACTTTTTCTGGTTATTGTGTCGTTTGCTATTCAAATCTATTGTAGGTATATGATTGGTTTTAATATTGGTGGATGCTACTATGGATTTTGATAAACTTTGCTCTTTGCATGTCATTCTACTTACAGTTAGAGTCACATTTCTACCAGCAGGTTGATCTTTACCATCAACTTCTATCAATTTCTTGGATGCTTTATACCCTTCTGATAATGACTGATTATCCCAAGACTTTTTGGCCATATTTATTGTATCTTCCAAACGTTCCACAACAACTTGTAAATTAGAATTCATTGCAATTTTGTTTAAATCTATACTATGTGAGCTTTCAACCTGAATATTTTTTACTGCATCTTTTCTTTTGGTAGAGTCAGAAACTTTTTTGGCCTTAGGGGATTTTTTGAAAACATAATTATTTGTTACATATATAGAATACCACCCTGGAGGTACAATATTTCGTTTGGTTCTGCTCAAAAGTCCAGGGACATCACTTTTCAAAGGAGTTTGAGTATTCTCTAATTTTGGATTCTCTTTATGATTTTGCAAAAACTTTTTCCTAGCCACAGATTTCTCCTGTGATCTCCTTATGCTCATTTTCTCAGGAGAAGCTGTTTTAAAGCTTTCTGAAAATGCATCAAAAGCCAAGTTAGTTTCTAAATTATTTAGAGGTAGTTGCAATGACTGTAATCCATAATCTGGTAAAAATGATGTTTCCACATTATTATTATCTTGCAGGCTTTTAGAATTTTGTAAAGAAGGTCCTTGGCAATGATAGAATTGCTCTTTGTCTGCTGAAAAGAGTTCATCATTGCGCAAAAACTTCCTTGGATTTTTTTCAGTATATTTTTTTCTCATAAAGTTTTCATCAAGACTAGCAAGTTCTCTTTTTATCTGTAAAGACTGCCTTCTGAATATGGGTGAGTCAGGAGAGCTGTGCATTGCAAATAAAGTTTCTTGACGCTTGCGAAATCTTGTCTGAATAATTTTATTTTCTATCTTTTTATCATGTTGACTCAGTAATTCCATAAAACTGTAATCACTGGCCTTTGCATTATGCAAAAGAGAGGTTATTAAATCTCTCAATTTTAAATCATTATCTGTATTGCAATCACTGCTAGATAATTTTATAAGGTTTGTCATATCTATTGTTTCTATTGATTTTAATTTTTCATTAATACGATCCATTAAATCTTGAAAAATTATAGTAGTTTCACCCTTTTCATGATTTGTAGTACAATTATTGCTGTCTTCTAAGAGCAAAGAATCAGTGTTACTGGATTTTTTAGTTTTAGGCATTTTACCTTCATGATCATCTTCATCACTGCATATTTCTGCTGGTGTCAGAGATGGAGGCTGGTTAATGTTTGTTTCAAGTCTATTATTTTCTAAGGCTGAACACTCTGAGATGACATCTTTCAATTTTTCAAATCCTTCAGACTGCACAGGTGATAATAGTGGGGGTGAGGGACTTCGAGATCTACAAACATCTTGAAGACTTACTGAAACATCACATATTTCCCTTGATGAAAGAGGACTCTGAAAGCCTGATTTTGTGGAATGAATGTCTGCTAACAGTCCAGAACAGCACCTGTGAGAATTGTAACTGTTTGCAATTCCTCTATTCACTATGGTCTTAATGCGTTCAATAGTTAGAGTTTGGCAAGATAAACAATGTAAATCTTTAATACAGACTGGCAGAGGCACAAAACCAGGGCTTTGTCTTTCATTGTGTAAATACCCTCTTTCTGCCAGCCTATATTCACAACTACAGAACAGACCATCTAAATCATCTTCAATTAGGGGATTCTGAGACTCTGAAGACACAGTATAGGATGAATTACAACAGCAAAGAGAAGCAGCATTCTGCTCTTGGACTAGAAATTTCAACATAGCCAAAACTTGTTCCTGGTGATGTATGCACAAAGATTCCAAAACTTTGCTTAATGCTGATTTTCCTTTTTCCATTTTAGTAGCTTCCTCTGATTTTGCATCAACAGTTGAACTAAAAATAAAAATCAAACAAAAAATGAATTACAGCAAAAATACTAATATAATAAGGAATTTTAACAGAGCTTGAAATAGATATTTTGATATTGCTGGACTCCTAATTCCTATGGAGAGCTGTGAAAGTGACATCTTGATTATTGTTTACCAAAAATATAATGAAGCACTTATGACAATTTCCTATGACAAAATATGAGTCAAAGCAAAACCCTATTTTTTGTGTAATATAAAGGCTGCTACTGATAGATATGGTTATATTTACAGATTGCTAATGTTTAGTGCTTTGGCTATATTAAGAATATTTAATGGAAAGTGCTTCAGAAGGAGTTAAAATTTTTGTAAAGTAGACATTTTATAAGTTATTTGGTAGTTATCAGTCCATATTAGTACAAATAAATAAGATGTAGGAGAAAAATCTTTCTTATCTTTATTTAAAATAGATATTTTTCAAAGGTAGTGAAAATAAAATTATTAATAAAAAATTTTGTATAGTTAAAAGGAAAATTAAGGGATTTAGATTTCATATAAATAATAGGCATTTTAACCTAGTAATAAAATAAAAATTTAAGCTATTTAAAAATGTAATCTATTTTTAATTTTTTTAAATACTAAATTAATTACATCAAAACTAAAGGCATTACTTACCTAATTATTTAATTTCAAATGCTGGAAAATATCCCACTGCAGAAACTAACATAAATCTAATGGAAACTAAAACCCAGGATTACTTAGCAACCAATGTATAAGTCTAGATAAAAAAAAAATCTTTCTAATCCAATACCAGCAGCAAGAAGAATAAAATATATTAAAAGAATTCTGTTTCAGAAAAGTATCTATTTAAATTAAACATATCACCAAACTCTGTACATGAAAATAGCCTCCCACTTGTGACTTCTTATATTTGTTGTTGTTAGTTACTGTTTGTATAAATTTTATTTAGGGTTGGAACTGAAATATGCTGCCTATGAACTGTGATAGAAGACTTCATTTTGTTTAAATAAAGGGTTATTATGTTCACCAATATTAAAAATTAAATAATTTTTTCTTTAAAATGAAAGTGAAACTGATTTTAAAAAGTTCCTCCCTAAAATCGGTTTAAATTGTTTCACAGATAAGTATGCAATATGTTATCTACATTTTATAAAATTTCTGTTGAGTAGTAAAAACACCAAAGCAAATGTTTCAGATTAGATAAAAATTTTTCTAAAAAAAGATAATTTTACTAGATTCAACCAGTGTTTCACTACTAAAACTAGCAAGGGATTTAACATAAAGCAATTATCAAACAGAAGAGATGAAATTGCAATAAAAATTTTTAAGTCCACTGTCATCTCTAGACAGATGAAGACAGGACATGACCTCGGTATCCCTTCCCTTTGGAAAATAATTTTTTGTAAATTTTTTCATGGTTGGAGTATAAAATGATTGAACTGACTCCAAAGATTCACTACTGTATAACTCAGAAAACATATGTAGAGAATAAAGGCACAAGTAAGTGTTAACTATCAATAAGAGGGTGTAAGTGGTATTATATTCTTTCCCAGGAAATTAAAAACTATAATTTTCACATAAGCAAAAGAGAACACCCAAAGTTCTGACAGATCCATTTCCAACATGTTTGTTTAAAAGTTATGTATGGCCTATTAAATGTATCTGTGACCAAAGAGAGATTTTACATGCTTCTCATAAAGATACCTCCCCTAAAACTGGTTTAACCTGTTTCACAGATAAGTAGGCAATGTTGTATCTACATTTTATAAAACTTTGCTGTTTGAGTAGCAGCAAAAGCACCAAAGCAAATTTTGCAAATCAGATAAAACTTTTTTAGAAAAAGACCATCTATTTTTTAAACACTACTATGCTTTCGTAACAGTTCCTGAAATGCTCAAATGATTTTTTCTGTTAGCAGTCTAGAGCAGAACTAATCAAAATTAATGACTAGTGTTATTTTAAAAATCATTGAAAGATTTTTATAGCTCTCTTTTGACATTCCAAGAAGTCTATACTTAAAGAATTTCTTATTTAGGTGATTATTTTTAATAGTGGAACTTCAAAAATCTCAACAATATCATAGGGGCCAATAATTCCAATCAAATGTCATATGAAGAACAGCTTTAAAAAGTTACTAATTAGATATTCAGATATTAAGATTTTATACATCTTTCTCAGATATTAGATAACTAAGTTCTCAAATTAGAAAATTTCACAATATTCTTATTTGGCTAAAGTTATTTTCATTTCTGTACTTTTTGTATGTTAGAATCTCAAAGAAAAACCGAATGTATGAGTAAATAGTTGAATACACATAAGCCTCCAATCTAGAATTTATTCTCACTTAACTACATAAAGATTCTACAAGTGTATGTTTCACAGCTCCGTTGCTTTTTCGTGCTAAAATTTTTTCTAATCTTTTCCTGTTTGATTTATAAACAAACATATCCTGCTTACTTTTTGGTAAGTTTCTATCCATTTTTCCCATTATAAGCTTTGTTGCTGAGAGTTGTCTTTAGAAAAAGTCAATTTCTATTATTAATATTAATAAAACTGCTTCCTAGAGTGAATCAAAGAAGCCAGTGTAGTCAAGTTTTTTCTTTTCTTTTCTTTTTTCTTTTACTGAATGAATAAGTAAATCAATCACACACCAACAGTGTTGTAAATTTAAGTGCAAAAGCATTGAAGTGCTTTACTACAAATTACAACCTAGAAACACGTTAACTGAACAATTAAAATTCATACAATCAGATTTAGATATATAACAACACAAAGTAGAAACAGAATTACAGTACATTTACAACACAAGACAGATACATGAATTCATTAGAAAATATTGTAATAAATAATTCATGAATTATAGTGCAATTGATTTATGCATAAATATAACTAATTGCCTAACAATCAGTTTATATTAACAAAATCTGTCAAAATCAAGGCAGCCACAGAGTTTTACTAAATTACTGCGACAATGAAAATACTGTAATTAAAGAACAAATACAAGTATTTGTACTGTAAACAACTAAAAAAATCAGTCTCACTAAGGTTAGTATACAATTTAATATAAAATTGTCATTAGCTACCAGAAATGGTTTAAACAACTTTACTGAGCAGTAGTTTTCTAAAAACAGAGGCACTGTTTTTTCTTTTCCTTCTTTTTTTTTTAATATAAAATACTTGAGGAACATTCAAATAAGTAGAAAGCACATAAGGATTGCTTTCACCTTCACTAAAAGTCTGCTGAAACTGGATTTTTCAGAAAATTGTCAATTAACAAGTAGTAACTGGTAACTAAATTTATAAAGTACTTTGAAAGTTAAACATAAAGAACACCTTAATAGAACCACTGGGGAGAAGGGGAACCCATAAATTTCCCTGCCTTTCCTAGTTTGTATAATCAAAAGTTAACTCAATAATTAGAAACATTTTGTTTCTTTTAAAAGTTATGGGTTTATCATTACCTATAAACTATCAAAAAATATTTAATTTACTATTTCTGACCAAAAATAAATAATACGAGTACTAAAATGCTGCAAATTAACTATAATATTACCTATAAAACTACCGATCACTGTGAAGTCAATAGCAAAATGATCCCTGATTTTATGAATCCTGTAAAGTTTTTGGTCAGGTCATCTTTTAAATGATATAAAAGTGTTCTGTAAGTATCCCTTTACTATAAACTTCTCAATCAATTTATTAATGTAAATATAGTGTGAGGAATAAAAAAGCTCAATACAATATAAATATTATGTAATGCATTCAAACCCCCCAATTTTTGCAGGTAAAATTCTGTATAAAGAGATCAATAAAATTGTGTTGAAACATTTACTTTAACTTTGTTTTTCAATGGGGGGAGGGGAAATATATTAAATAATCCAAGTTCTGGCCCTCACAAAATATGGCTTAATTCTTTAAAAAGAAAGATGACCCTGACATCTGCTGTTTTGCAATCTATTATGTATACTTTCTTGGGGGAAAAAAAAGAGCAAGAGGATTCATATCCTAGTATGCAAGTAACTTTAATAGCTGAAGAGGGTTCAGTATAGATCTGAGAGACCAAATAACTACTTGGTTGTGTAGTTTCCTACTCTTCAGTTTCTTTAAACATATGTAAGCAGTTTTTAAATGTAATAGCTGAAAATCTCTTTAGTATTATATGTAAATGTGATTATTAGATACACACAAACACAAGTGTAAAAACACATGTATTTGACAAGGTGCACTTATTTTTTAAATTCAGTTTTAAATATTCCTTTTGGACTCAGGAAAACTGGCTTAGAAAAAATGATCAGAACCTGAATCTTAACAGAGAAAAGGGGCACTCGAAGAATTTTGTATTTATGAAGCAAATCCCCATTCTTTCTATGGAGGCACATGCTTTATAACATTTTACCACTAAAACTGCATACTCCATAAATCCAACATGGATACTCTGAAACACATTTTAAAACTGCTATACAAAATTACTGGTCTTTCTTATGAGTCTAGTAAAAGTTAAAATGCACTGCCCAGCTTCTAACTACCTAATTAGTAGAGAGTTTACATTACTGAAAGTTCAAAACAGCTTCAGTGTTAAATATTTGTAAATCTATTCAAGACCCTGAACAAACTGCAAATTTGGTTATTAGCAAAATAATAATGTATCGCCCACCAAAATGAAATCTGTAATTCATTTTGATAAACTGAAAATGTTTTGAAATGTCACAGCAGCAAATATATTAAAGTTACACTGAGGTTTTTCAATAGTAGGAGTGTGTCACAATCCTTAAAATTTAAAGTAGTCATAACATCAACTAACCAGCACATTTAAACCAAAATTATCATTCTCAAGCTTTTTCTGTGCACATTATAAACATGCTCTAAGTTGCATTCCAACTTTCTTTTCTAATCTTACACATTAGCTTATTTTTCAAATGAAAAAATTAAATTATTTTAATAATTAAATTTAAATTACCTTTTGTTCTTAGTATTCCATCTTACATTAAAGGATTCTATAGCTGCTGGGGTTAACTATGCGTCAGTTTTTTTTAAAGTATATACCTTATAAACCCCAACTTCCTGCTAAATCAACTATTAAATGATAAATATTAAATTTCATTATACATATCATTTAAGGTTTTCTATTTCTGGTGGATGTACTTGAGTGCATTTCATATTTCATAGAATGCACTGTAGTGTACTAATACTGTATATATTAATTTTTATTAGTGTGGAGATAGCTGTCTGTTTAAACTTTGATTGGTTGTTTCATATACTTACAATAAATGTAAGTATGTTATGCAAAAATGCTTACAAACTAGTAATATCATATTTCCATTAGAAGATGGTTCAACTGAATGGCTGGAGTGGTCTTTCACCAATAAAAATATTTCACTTGACAGTTACTTGTTTTCCCACAATGCTTTATGCTATTGACTACTAAAGAAAACCTGAATCTTTTTCACCTATTTATACAAGGATTAAATACAAACTATCAGAATTAAGTAAGCAACTATATAATTCTGTCCACAGTGAAAACCCTGAATAAAACTTTTTCAAAAGGCATGTAAGTGGTTTTTGAACTGTAAAATTTCATGTCTCCTGTCAGAGTGAGCATCTGTAATTCCCACATGTGTGTATACAGACACACAAAAACACACTTGTGCACTTACACACGCAAACACACATACACGCACGCACGCACGCACATACGCACATACAAACGTTTTCCTAACAAGTAATCTACACAGGCTTGCTGCTGTTTTTGCAGCTGCCAGTCCCTGAATCTGTCATATTATATAACCCAGTGTCTGGTAATCGGAGTTTCTTCTTCGGAGGAGTCTTCAGTGTTCCAGATCTTTCTTTTACCTTGTATTCTAAAGTGCTGTGAGGTACCCCATAAATTCCTTGTGCTTTGGAAACACTCATTTTTCCGCTCATTACCATTGCAATAGCCTCTTCCATTATTTCATGATCGTATTGCCGATAACGGCCACGTTTTTTCCTGGGCTGCTTATTATCTTTTCGATCCAATCCATCTTCAGTATTTTCAGAGGTTCCATCAACTGTTCCATTTTTAGAATTAAGACACAAAGGAGAGAGGTCCCCGTGTAGAAAATAAGAGTCAACACTTGAGTGAGTTACAGGCCCAGAATATTCTATTTTGTTCTGTTTAGGGAGTATATTTTTCAGTTTTTGGAGGGCTGATCCTTCAAAGACTGGAGAGGTTTTGGAAACTTGATACATAACATCCAGCACACCAGGACCATCAGGTTGTGGTTTTGAAATAGAACTTACTCGTAGCTGAGGAATTTTTAACTGTACAGTAGGATGTGTTTCATATTGTAGGCTTTCATTTTTTTCTTTAAATTGAGTAACCATTTTCTGTAGAGTTAACTGATGGAGGTAACTGGAAGCTGTTGGGAATTTTAATTCTGAGGTTTCAAGTAGATTGAGTTTACTTTTTTCTGTGCGCTCTGCTTGAGCTCTTGCCCACAAGGCTACTTTTTGCAGCACTGCACAAGTTTCTTTACTGTCTTTATATGAGTAACTATCATTGAAATCTCGAGTTTTGTTTTTAAAAGATGCAGGCTTCCCTGCTGGTAAGGCTTCTAAGTGGAGAAGTAAAGTTTTTTGAGGTATGCCATAAAGTATGCCTGCTTTATTTATGTCCAGTGCTCCAGACTGAATGTCTTTCAAAGCTTTTGAGAGCAAACCATCTGCAAACTCAGCACTTCTTTCCACATAGTCCTCTCTGTTTCTGTGTAGTCTCCTGGATGGATGGAATGAAACGATGGTAAACTGATGCATGAGAGACTCTCACACAGCTATGGAAGGGGAGGGTCCACTCCTTTATTATACTCCTTGCTTAGGTAACATCACTTTTTAAGTCTGTGAGATGTAGTAGTTACTCCTTATCAAAGCAAACGCTACAGTCCTGGTAGGACAATGTGTCAATCATACGGTGGCCTCAACGGGCAGACCTTCCAAGAACATAAAATCCTAACTCAGTATTTGTAAAAATATTCTCATGATGTTGCTATTCCTCTGACAGATGCTTGTAGAGCAACACTTATAATTTTTTTACAATCAGAGTTCCAGTATATAAAATACCCAAATCCTAAAGGAGTTTTTGTTAGTAGAAACGTGACGTTACCGCTAAACAAGTAATAAAAGAGTCAACCCCTTTAAAGGAAATTTGTAGCAGTAAGAATATTTCCAAACACAAACACCCCATATTTTTCTCTAGGTAAAAACTTAAAATTTGAAACAAGTAGATATGTTATATTGGGTAAAATTCTTTCAGATTTTATACATGTTATTTCTATTTTGAATCTATCGTTATAACTTTCAAAGTTTCTTTACCAGAAAGTTCTTTATACCTTATGACTCAAAAAGCTCTTCACAGCCTTAGTTGAAACAAATTACACTCTGTATCTGAGATTTAAATGTTACTAAAAAGCTTCCTATGCAAATTGTTAATGGAAGATGCAAAAGTTATCCCCCCCCCAAATTCCAACAGAACAGCACTTCACTATTAATGATTTAATTACTTAAACAACAGCTTTCAAAGCATGAAAGGACTTTCTGTGGTGATTACTAGGTATATTAAGTCTGCCACCACACCTAAAACACAATGAAAAAACTCTAAGCACTGTAAGTTAGTTATAAGAATTAGTAAGTATAGTACTTTTAAAACTAGTTGATTGTTTAAAAAATTAAATAGTGAAATTACATATTTTCCTTAAAACTGCCTCCTAAATACTGAATTTAAAATTCTCTACTCATCCTGCTTCTTAGTTTGTATTCTATGATTAAGTTGGTAGTTCATTTTAGTAACATGAACTAAAGTTTGGTGATTGTTCTGATAACTTTTCTTTAACAGAAAGAATAAAAAAGAAAGAGAAAGGACAAATGAAAGGTATGAAAGACACACATTTATGAGTGACAAAAATTCTGGAAACAAAACTATATATGTCAGTCTATTCAGAGTAGTATGAAGAATTCTCTGCATAATTTTATATTAATATTAAATTATATTTCCTAGATATTGCTTACCCAGCCACTGAATTTTCAGAAGAAGGATCACATATGGATGACTCTTCAGATTTTATGCTGGTTTTCTTTGTAGAGAGATCTAACACTCCATCCCCTATAATTTTTGCAAGAGAGAAAACTTTATATTTGTGACAGATAGGTAATCCTTACATCATAACATTTCATATTTTGATGATCTACTAATTAATGACCTAAAAATTAACACTGGTATTTGATATGTGGCCATTACCAACTCATCTTGTGGTTTTCGCAACAGAACATGACTGGGAAGGCACTACATAGGAAAAGAGAACAGAGGAAGAGCTGGCATTGCTGTGATATGAAGAAATTAGATAAAAATTTTTAAAATCCACCCTTGTTCACCTTTCTCACTGTTCTGCAGTGAAGAGTCACTCGATTGCTTACTCAATAAAAAACATGACTGTTTTCTATTCAAGGCTGCCCAGATGATGCTTTGGGAAAGCAGGAATAATGTACGTTTAACAAAACCGAGAGCATAGAAAATATGAGGATGAATAAGAGAACGATAATTAGCATTTACTAGGACTATTAATATGTGGAAAACATACTTTAGGTAATCTATGACTCTATGCTCAACCAATGTATTTTTCACAGTATTAAAGTTTACTGTTTTAAATAACTGAAATGTACAACAGTTGAATCACTGCCTACGTAACATATTGTGGTTGTATCTGTGATTAGATGATGACACAATAAAATAACATTTTAGGAAAAAGTAGCTTGTTAGAAAACAACTGCCTATGTGTTTCTTACTAAAATGTAGTTACTTTATTATTATTATAATACTGAATTTACACAGACAAAACTTCAAGTGACTCAGATATGCTGTTAATCTGATAAACTTCAAAATCAAGAATAAAAATAAACTGAATTTAAAATATAGCAATACATATGGTGAATATGTTTCTACTGATACCTAAAAAATTGAAAAAACTGTAAGAAATCATTTTGAGAGAAGTCCATGTTTTAGGAACATACCAAAAAATTCAACTAGGTTTAAAAATAATTCAATTATGTGCAAAGCACTGTTGGAATTTGAAAAGCGGTAGTTAAAAATGCATAAAGTACCTCCTCATGGTTCTTAACAATCTAGTTACATAATTCATACACCACCACCACCACCATAACCATATTTCAGGCTGATGATATGTGCTACTTAGGGAAAATAAAGCAGAGTGGGCTGATAAGAGTAATGAGAGTAGGCCTAAGGCAGCTGCTGTTTTATTGAGTATTATCAATTCAGGCCTCTTTTGACTTGAACACAGTCCTGAACAAAGTGAAGGTAACAACCAAGCAGATTATCTGGGGGGAAGCTTATAAAAGGATCAGTTTGTGCAAAGGCTATGATATGGAATCATATCTGGAATATGAGGAATAGCAAAGAGGCCAGGGTGACTGGGATGGAGTAAGCCAGACTGAGTGAGCTGAGATCAGAAATCAGGCAAATCATATAGGGCTTTGCAGGCAATGGCAAGAAATTTGAATTTTATTTTGAAAGACACAATAAACCACTGGAGGATTCTAAACATAAGACTGACAATTTTAATTTTTTTAAAGGATTAATCTGCTGTGGGGGGAATAGAGAAACCTGTTGGGAAATTGCTATGCTATTTCTCACCTTTGGGCTTTCACACTTTCAATTAGTTTCCTCTGCCTAGAAGTCTCCTAATCCTCTCCTCCTTCTATCCTCACATTCATCCTGTGTGTGCGGGCTAAGCCACTTTAGTCATGTCCAACTCTGTGCGACCCTATGGACTGCAGCCCACCAGGTTCTTCTGTCCGTGGGATTCTCCAGGCAAGAATTCTGGAGTTGGGTTGTCATTTCCTTCTCCAGGAAGGATCGAATCAGATCTTCCTGACCCAGGATCAAACCAGGTCTTTTACATTGGCAGGCAAGTTTTTTTTTAATCACTAGTGCCACCCGGGAAGCACCAAATCTTACTCATCATTCAAGACACAACTTGAGCTTCATTGTCATTATTGTAGGTTCCTATACTTGTGACACTTACCTATATTATTTAGCAGTTAGCAGGCCATAATCTAGTTGTTTATTTACTTACTATTGTTAGCCACCAGACAATATGCTACATGAAGGGACAAAATATGTCTATCTACTGATGTAGCCCCATTCCCTACAACAGTGGCTGATATACAGTAAGTGTTCAGTTAAGTATTTGCTGAAAAGAATTTAGAAGTAGAAATTCAGTTATTGCTAGAGGTTAAAAGCCTAGATTGAAAGGATAAAGAGACTGGGCAGACAAGTATATGGTACATGCTACCTTAAAATATTATTAAATGAAGTATCTTTTGATCTCTTTACCTAATAAATGCCCCAGTTTATCCACTCAGCTCAATCTTATGCTTAGTCAACAACTCATCTCAATGCTCACACTTCCTGAGCAATTACTGCTAAGTCACCTCAGTCGTGTTCGACTCTGCACGACCCGAGAGATGGCAGCCCAGCAGGCTCCACCGTCCCTGGGATTCTCCAGGCAAGAACACTGGAGTGGGTTGCCATTTCCTTCTCCAATGCATGAAAGTGAAAAGTGAAAGTGAAGTTGCTCAGTCGTGTCCGACTCTTAGCAACCCCATGGACTGCAGCCTACCAGGCTCCTCCATCCATGGGATTTTCCAGGCAAGAGCACTGGAGTGGGGTGCCATTGCCTTCTCCCCTGAGCAATTAAGCCATGTGCAATTCATCAAATATGCTATGTGGTGTTGGGTCTCTAAAACTCCAGTGCATGGTTCCTTCTGCCTAGAATGCTCTGTCCACTTTTCAACCTGCCAAACACCTCATCTTTAAAGATTCAGACCCACCCCTGCCCCACCCAAGTAGAAGCTTAATGTCACTCTTGTCAACAGCATCCTATAAAACTTAATGACACACTCATGCAATGTTTGAGTTATGGATCTTTTTTTCCCAGAAGACTGGAATTCTGACATATTTCATAAACAAAAATAGAGTTATGTAGGTTACAGCATATAAAACACTCTTCATAAGTGTTATTCCTTGTCAATGTTCCAGAATAAATTAATGAATTTCTCTAATTATAAGTTCTAGACTTTTGATATGGTTAAGGTCAATTACTCCACTAACTGTAAATAAGAAAAGGAGGTGCTGAGAACTCCTCCTCTCTCTCCTTTACATTAACTGTGCTAACGAGGCTGTAGCTCCCTGTAACTGAAACTGTTAGCCACTCAGGCGTGTCTGACTCTCTGCGACCCCATGGACTATATATAGCCCACTAAGTTCCTCCGTCCATAGGATTTTTCCAGGCAAGAATACTGGAGTGGGCTGTCATTTCCTTCTCTGGGGGTATCTTTCTGATCCAGGGATTGAACCGGGGTCTCTTGCACTGCAGGCTGAATCTTAACTGCCTGAGTCACAGGGTAGCTCCCAAGCTAGGGCAAAAAGGTATTCTTGTCCTTTTTGGACCGCCCCTCGACTGCTGGTGTGGTAGCTGATTTCAGTCTTGAGGAGGAACTCGATTTAATATCTGTTTCATCTTTAAGAGAAACTACTCAAATCAGGCCTATATATCTGATTCACTTTGTTTAGGAACTCTAAAC
This sequence comes from Giraffa tippelskirchi, assembly GCF_054371585.1. NCBI lineage: Eukaryota > Metazoa > Chordata > Mammalia > Artiodactyla > Giraffidae > Giraffa > Giraffa tippelskirchi. The sequence goes on along the minus strand of NC_137275.1, from coordinate 73,399,683 downwards.
AGTGACACAGGTAAGAAACGCTCTTTTTTCCATAACCCCTTCTCCATAACTAGGCTGCCCATGTTACCTATAAAAAAGATCTCACTTTTTATTAGCAGTTTTGTCACCTAAAGTATTTTGCTGGTATCAATTCCTTTTTCCATCATAAAGATGGTAGATCAAGAGCTAGAAAAACGATAAATACCCCTAGGATTGTTCAAGAAACAAAAAGAGAAGGGGAGAAACAGCTTGGGAACCAGGACTCAGGAAAAAAAAAAAAATCAGGAATGGCAAAAAGGGTATTTTCTTGCTCCTGCTGCTGATTTACATTTATCAGTATCACTCCTTCACAATGGAGATGTCACGTCATAACTAGATTGTTTTGTGTGTACACATTCAAAGTACTAATAATTAACTTGATGGATAAAAACTAAACATCTATTATGCTAAATGCTGCAGGGCAATATACAGTAAGTAGAGAACACAAAGAGACTGAAGTTTATTTAACCATTCACCTATTGGTAGGTTCTTAGGTTGCTTCAGTTTTTCACTGTTACAAACAATTCTGAAGTGAAAATCCTTCTAAATGTTTTCTAGTATTCATGTGGAAGAATTTTTCTAAGATGAACACCTAGGAATGCCAGTGCTGGACAGTATACATTTTGAACCTTTGTAGATATGACTAAATTTTTTTTCCACAACCTTGACAACACTTGGTGTTGAGATTTTTAATTTTTGCTAATCTGGTAAGAAGAGCAAGTTGCAGGAGTAAATTAATAAGACTATATTTGATATGCGTTTATGTGGCGTTCTAAAGCACACAGAACTGTTTTGCTTATAGATGCACAAATACATATTATCAGAGGTTGTTTTCAAGGATAAACAAAAGGATGGACAGTTCCTTAAGAGAAAACATACTAGAAATAAATATGGCCAAGTAACACATTCATTAGTTCTGGATGACACGAACATGATTATTACATTGCATTTTGCTCTATGTATGAAAATTTTCCAAATAATAAACAAATTATTTCCATTCACTGGTTGTAGTCTGAGCATTAACATGATTAATTATTTCTCATCAAACATTAATGCTAAAGATACAGAATTAGAGAGAGGCTGGTGTAATCTATCAACAAGGTCAGGTAATTGTTAAATACGTGACACTACCAGATAACTTTAAAAATAAACTGGTGTTTGAAAAATTGAAACCATGAACAAATTAAGCAACTTCTTGAGTATTAACATTTTATTGGGTTAATTTTTTTAGAGTTCACATTCCAAAACCAAAGTTTGGATTTCTGTTTACAAACTGATCTCAGTTCTGTATGCCCCTGCAAATGCCTGATGAAGAATCTATAAAAAGAAGATAAATATGATCCACATGATACAGATCTTTCACTCCTCCAAGGGCACTATTCTTTCTCATCCCTTACCTGGCCTCTGTCCATTCTTCTAAGTACACTCTATGCTCTCTTGGCCAGGCTACGTATCACTTCAGTATCATCCCCTCAAAGAAGATTTTCCTAATTTACCCCCAGCCTTCTTTCATATTCCCATAGTACTCTTTGTATGCTTCTATATTGTATTTATGATGTGTTACTATAATTTGCCAAGTTTAGCACCTGAACTCCACTAGTACTGTGGGGAATTAGTAACTACTTTTAGGATCTATTTACAATTTATATCTAATTAAGTATACTTACTTGGCTGATTTTCTCACCAGACTCACTTCTAAGCAAGGCCTGAAATGAATAGTACCTCAGTAAAGACCAATTCACTGAATCAGCAATGGCTTGCCCAGTTCTGTCACATCAATCCTGCATATAGCAGACCCTGATTGACAAAATTATCATGAAATCAAAGAACTTTGTTCAGCCAGTCACAAAATGACAGCACAGTCAAGGAGTTGATATCTTATATGGGAGAGAAGCTAGTTTCACACACAGAGAAACTCCATTCAGTTAGAGGTTCAGAATGATTTTTAATAATCAATTTCTAATTCGTTAAGTTCTAACAGTAACAGATTTTTCTTCAGAAATCTTAGGACTGTTGATCATTAACCACTTAATGTGAATATTAAGTATGTTAAAAAGGTATTTATCAACTCCTCACAATACTATTGATCTCCAGCTGCCATACTGAGAATGAACATGAGTTTAAAAGACCTTCAAAAATACATTATGTATCATCAATATTAAAGATATAAGTATGAATAAAATTCGGTATATGAAGGCAAGTGAATTTTAATGACAAACTATCATGTACATTTTATGCTGTTTGGACAAGGGAAAAATATTCCAAATTAAATTTCATAATAACACTAATCACCAGCACAAAACTTTCTTCCAAATCAATGCTCTTTAATATTTTATGATGTTTGATGCAAATCTGTGCTAATAGTTTTAATAAATATCTGAACACTATTTCTACTTTGTCTTTGCTCCCTTATCTCTCCTTAAATGGGTCATCCTTTTAGCCCCTCGATGTACTGTTATAGTCAAGCCTTCAGATCTTTCTTTTTTTTCCCTACTGCACTCTCTAGAAGATTCCCTGGATTTCAAATATAAATCATTTATATTTAACTGGTTTCTAGAAAACAGAACTTACAAAAATCTACATATATAAAGCTATAATATTTTTCGAGTGTACAGAACACTACTCGAAGAGCATTATATGTCTTAACCCCACTTAATATAAAAATAAGTTTTTTTTAATTTGCAATTTTTAATGATAAAACTGAAAGTGAAATAGAGGTTAATTATCTTGCCCAGGGTCACACAGTTACAATTACTGTCATTCAAACTGAGGCAGTTACTCCAGACTCTGATTACTCTATTAAACTAGAATATCTAATCTGTGTAATGTTTCAAAAAGTCAAGTTACAATGGTAATGATGTAATAAATTTGCTACCATCACAGATAATCAGTTGAGAAACACAATACTTTTGGAAATAATCTAGTAATATGCTATCAAAAATCTTAAAAATGTTCACACTCCTCTAGACATCTATCTTAAGAAAACACAGCATTTAACAAGAAAATGCTTTTACGTACAAAGGTATACCAAAAATCTCAAATATATGTAAGCAAAAATATATATAAATATTTGCACTATATATATATATATATAAATATTCACACAATATAATTTTGCTAATTTTCTCCTTTCCCCAAGTTTGCCATAATGAGCATATATATTAATGAAGAAACCCCACAAACTTATCAGTAAAATACCAAACTATAAAAGCAATCACTTGGGTTTATCCAAATTTTATTTTAAAATTGTTTTTGTTACTTGTTTAACCATTGAGTTAAAGATTGAGTCATGGGGGAAATAATCAATATAGCATCAGAGCAGGACATCAATTAAACTTTAATATTGGTTTTTCCATCCTTCCTTTGCCTTCTTCTGCACATCACACTTTTTAAAAGGGAAGAGTTACTGCTTTCTCAATGTGTTTTATTTAGTGCATACATAGCTGAAATCTCATAGAATTCATTCACCTACTATTTACTAATAATGACAAGGGACAAAATAAATCAGAAAAATGTGCTTGTAATAAATTTAGGATGTAAAAAATAATAATACTAACTTTAATTAGGAAATATTACTGGTAAAATTAAACAAGGTTTCAGCACTTCCACCCTATGCCATTTTAGAAATTCATTGCAGTTATTTTTTCTTTCTTCACTTATTCCTTTAAGCACCAAACTAAAGTCAAAAGGCCTCAAGTCAACACCTTGAAAAATATTTTGTAAAACACACTCTTTGTTTATACCAAGTATTTATTATACTGTGTATCTGTAAGTTTAACCTTCAACCAAACTTAAAAAATGTGGGATGTATACTTATTACAACAATACTGTATTAGAAAACTTTAGATTTGCTAGTCCTTATCATGCTCATCCAAAGGTGATCTAGGAGTTTAAAAAAATCTTTTTACTGAAACATGACATTCACAAGAACAAAGAATGAACATAAGTACACAGTCTAATGAATTTTCAACATTTCGCTGTAAATAGCAACTAGGTCACCACCGTCAACCTGAGGCCCTCCTCATTGTATCTCTTCTGGTTACTAACTTACACCTACCTTCACTATCTTGACTTCTAACAGCTTTATGCATGCTCCTTTTTTAAGTAGCAATTTCACTTCTAGGAGTATGTCCTAAGTAAAAATTAAGATTCAATGCACAATTTCAGCTTGAGCATGTATATCTGAAGATAAGTATAATGTAATCCTTCCATGAAACAGAATACTATTCAGCTAAAACATGTTGATGTTTTAAATTATTTTAAAAATACAAGTTACAGAGGATTATATAATAAGTGATTTGTGGGAATAAGCTCTGGGAGGAGATAGTGAGAGTAAGAGTATGTAAATATGAGTATTTTTTTTCCAGAAAATGATTTGAAAGGACTGAAAATCACAGCAGTTAATTCTGACTGGATGAATAAAAGATCAATGCATAGCTTTACAATTATTCATTTTATTAATATTTATTGAAGAGTTATAATATGCCAGTCAGTTTTCTAAATGGCACAAAGGAAACAGTAGGGAGTAAAACAGAAAATGTTCCTGTTCTCACAGGATTTACATTCTAGTAGAGCAGACAAAGAAAAGATAAATCAATAAAATAATATTTTAATTATCCTCCAATTAAATTAATTAAAAAATAATTTCACAAGATGAGAAGGCCTATAACGAAAACAAAACACAGTAATAGGAAAGAACAACAATGGCAGGTGGGAAGAGGCTACCATGTTGGAATAAATGATTAGGCAAAGTCTAGAGAAGATTGGCTCTTTTTCAAAAAAGAAATTTCATTGATACACTTTAACCATGCAAAACACAGAATGATTCCTTCTATCCACTCCTTAGTTTATACAATTACCTAGATTTTTGCTATGCTTGCTCTATTTATACTATCTACTTAAGTATTTTAAAGTTAATTCCAGTTGTCACATCATTTCTATATTCTTAAGCATCTTTAAACATGAACATTTTCATACATAACAATTCCTTACTATCACCTTATACTTAGTTTGTACTGAATATCCTCTAGGCTATCCAAAGTGTCTTTTTATAATTGGTATGTTCAAAGTAGGAGCTGTGTTATGCTTGACACAATGTCTCTTAAAATTTATAGCAGCCCTTTCCCTCCTTTTTAAAAATAACGATACTGACTTTTAGAAGCCAGGTTATCAGTTCTACTAGGGAATATCTTCCATTATGGTTTATTCTTTCTCCTTTTCTATATTGTCATTTGTTTTCACTTTATTTCCTAATAATTCTGACAAACTTGAAGTTAATTCTAAAGCAAACGGTTCTCCAACTTTTGGATCTCACAGTCTCTTTAGTGTTAAAAATTACTGTGGATCTCAAAGAACCTTTGTTTCGGTTAAGAAACTTTTTATTTCTTAACATTTATAAGTCAAACTGAGATGTTTTAAAATATTTGTAATTGACAACCATAAATGCTAATATTTTTAATAACATTTTAATGAAAAAACATTTTTAGACATAAAGTGAGAAGTTTAAAAAAATAATTTTGTAAATCTTTTAAATGTCTAGCTTCATAGAATTCAGTTGGATTCTCATATATACTTCTGTATTCAATGTGTTCAGAAATCATACATCAATCAGCCTCTGACTCTGCTGCTGCTGCTGCTGCTGCTAAGTCGCTTAAGTCGTGTCCGACTCTGTGCGACCCTACAGACGGCAGCCCACCAGGCTCCGCCGTCCCTAGGATTCTCCAGGCAAGAATACTGGAGTGGGTTGCCATTTTCTTCTCCAGTGCATGAAAGGGAAAAGTTAAAGTGAAGTCGCTCAGTCGTGTCCGACTCTTAGCGACCCCATGGACTGTAGCCTACCAGGCTCCTCCGTCCGTGGGATTTTCCAGGCAAGAGTACTGGAGTGGGGTGCCATTGCCTTCTCCGCTAACTGACTCTAGTACCTACTCTACTACATACTAAGAGAAAATGAGAGTGAAAAGGGCAAATAATAATATATTATTATTAGTTTTGACCTGCTGTATTCTAGAAAGAGTTTCATTGAGAACCACTGACCTAAAAAATTGTTTATAGAGTCATGTTTGACCCTTCTGTCAAGAATACTTCACAAGTGATGTATTAAGTCTATTTCCAATGATGCTTAAGTGATCAGTGTATTCTGATGACAACAGCTTGACCCCTCCTCTGTAAAGTTCCCCAATTAATCTTTCCTCTAATAGTTTTATCTTCTGATGATATTTTTGATTCAGTTTTCTTAATAGGAGTTGTGAAATAATAATATTTTAAGCCTATCATGTCTTCATATTTATTAACTGAAATTCTTAAGAATCTTTCTCAAAAGAAGGCAGTTTGGTTGTTCTGAAATACAATTTGTAGAAGAAAAGCAAAATGAATGCTAAACTCTTTCCTGTAACTGCTCTTTTTCAAAGTAATAAGCTGGTATGCTATGTTCCTCTGTGTAGACTAATGACTTTGAGGAATCATTGTCATTATAAAGATCTAATGGATTTTAAAACATTCAACATGTTTTAGTTGAAAATGTTTTTCCTCTTGAGGCTTAAATGTTCTCATATTTGGCCAATGGGGAACCCTTAACATTGCCTCCTGTATTTGGTTGACAAATTGGTCTTTGGCACATTCTTGTCTGTTGGCACAAAATGTTCCAGGACCATCTTATACATTTTCTGATCCAGACCTGGATTCCAAGGAGGTCTACTTTCCTTTAAAGGAAAATAATGTTTAGAGACCAGATTCTAGGCCTAACTTCAGTGTCACTGAACTATCATGAAATTATTTCAGTATTGAAATATTCATAAATATACATAAAAAAGTGTAGATTTTTGAAATGAAAAAAAAAAATCACGAGTTTGCAATGACATTTCCAATCTGTGTAATTAGTCCAATCTGTGTGTATTAGTCACTCAGTCATGTCTCATTCTATGCGACCCCATGAACTGTAGCCCACCAGGCTCCTCTGTCCATGGAATTCTCCAAGCAAGAATATTAGAGTGAGTTGCCATGTCCTTCTCCAGGTGATCTTCCCGACCCAAGACTCAAACCTGGGTCTCCTGCATTGCAGGTGGACTCTTTACTCTCTGAACCACCAGGGAAGCCCTTTTCAATCTACATGTATGCAATGTACAGGGTTTTTAGTTCTTTGATTTTTAAATTTGTTTGTTTCTACTCTTACCCTGAAAATCTTGGCTTCCTAAAACAATGTTAACATAATTGTATATTTGATTTATCCTACAGATCCAAAATGACACACAATGGCAATATCATTACTAACATTACTAAAAGAAGTTTAGGACTTCTTTTGTGTTTAAAATATATATTCCACCAAAAATGTACAGTCAAAATACTGAGTAAAGTCACCTGACAGAATCCTTTTCTCAGTGTTAATACATTACTGTTAAAAACGTGATGCAATTATGCTCATTTGTTACTTTGTTTTTCATATTTTAGGGATTGCTTTAACTTTTAAAAATTAAAAATCTTTGGGATTTGTTGAGCATTTATATAAAGCTATAGAGGTCCATCCACAACACTTCTATTCAGCCCTCTCCATCTCATTTACTTCATTCCCTTATAGGTTTTATCTTTCCTGCTTGGTTTATACAAAACAATACATGTATATATATATATATTATATATATGTGTGTATATAAAAAAAATATATATATACACACACACAGTTCTGTATCGTGCTCTTACCTCCTAACAATAAAATGTGTAAATGTCACTATAAAGGGATCTTTCTCACACCCTTTTTCCAAATACTCAAGTTTTCCACTGTATGGATGTACAATAATTTAGTTATCCATTTGGGCTACTTCTAATTCCTTGCTATTATAAATAATATACCCCTGATGAATTAACTTTGAATATGTATAATTATAAGCTCAATTCTTTGAAATGAGATTGCTGGGTCAAAGAGTTAAATGCATTGCCAATTCCCCTCCACAAGGATTCTACTAGTTTATATTCCCTTAGGTATGCGAGTGCCTGTTTCTTACAGCCTCATGAGAAAGATTAGCTGTTCAACTTGAATTCTTATTAGTCTGATAGGTGTGAACCATATATGACTGTATTTCTTATGAGTTTATAAGTGTGTTTTCCTATGTTCAAAAACTTTTAAAGCTTCTTATACGAACTGACAGTAAAACAATGCTCATTTACCTGTCAGGTGGTTTTTGGTTTCAGTACTCAGTTTTTTAGATTAGTAGCCCTTTAATTTATAATATAAATTATAAATATTTTTTCACAGACTACTACTTCTCTTTGGATTTTTCTAACAGTGCTTTCTTCTTTATCACCCAAAGTTATTTTTATACACTGGAATTTATCCCTCTCTTATTGTTAAGGTGAGTTCCAGTTGAGATACAAATGACGAGGAGAACAAGCCAGAGAAACAAGAAGATTTAAAGGCAGAATAATCCAGGAAAACAAACTGGCAAAAGTGAAGGTTCAGAAGTGAAATGAGCTTAGCATGTGTCAGTACACAGATAGTGTGAAGTGCACATACTAAGCTAGGAAGAGAGGAAAAGGAGTAAGTCCAGAGGGGTAGACAGGGACAAGATCTTAGCAAAACCATGTAAACCATGAGAAGAAAACAAATTTTATTCTTCCGGTAATAGAAAGGAAGATTTAATTCTGGTAATAACAGGAAGATTTAAATATAGAAGTAATACCAGCTTTACTTTATTCAAGTGGATATTTTGAACCTTATTTTGGCACACTGATAACTTCTGAGTTATGTTAAGGTACATCTTATGAAAGCTGTATTTCGAGGGAAAATACAAGAAAAAATTATAAAGGAAACAAAAACTCAATGAATTGTCACTTGGAAACCACGTGGTGATAGTGACCAACTTCATACCAAATTTAAAAAATATTCAGGAAAAATTTAACAGCTATTGAAAAACTGACTTCTTTTTCTTTCTTTTTATACTTCATGTAGCTAATTAGGTTAGTCAAGTGATGGTTACATGGTAACATTTGTTTATGGAAGTTCTAAATTTAAAGGGCATGATTTTAAGTGATATTCTTTACAAAATAGAAAAAAAGAAAAATCCAGTTTAAATATACTGTTGTCCTTCAGTCACCCAGTCATCTCCGACTCTTTGCAACCCCATGGAGTGTAGCACGCCAGGCTTCCCTGCCTCACCATCTCTTGGAGTTTGCCCAAGTTAAATATATAGTAACAATTATATTTCTTGACACTATAATCTGACTTTACAGAAAAAGCCTTGACTAGTCTCCTTTTAAGTGACTGAGATAATCTTCATATAATTCCTCAAACATACCTGATGTGCTCCTGCCTTCTTTGATTTCTGATATTTTTGTCTCTGTTTTTGATACTTCTTCTGTCTGGAATGCCCTGCCCTCAGATCTTCATGTGGAGAACTTATTATTCAATTCTCTGTTCTAACTCACTTCTTCAGGGAAGCTGTCCTGACCACCTTACCTAAAATAATCCTCTCAAGTCACTCTTGATATCTTGCTTATTCTTTTTGTAAAATTAGGGGCACGCTGACAGGCATATTTCAAAAAAAGTAACAAATAACTTCTGGAAATGAAAAAATAATAACAAATTAGAAACTCAAACAAAGGTTTAAACAGTGATTAGAAGAGCTCAAGAGAGAATCAGTGAATCTAGAGACAGTTCTAAATTAACTAAATTAACACAAAGAGACAAAGAGGTGGAAGATACAAAAGAGAAGAGATGAAAAAGATAGAAGGAGAGGATATCCAAAATATGCCTCAAAATTTTTTGACAAGAGATAAAATGGGAAATGCAATGTACTGAAAAAGATAATGGCTGGAAAACCACAATTGATAAAAGAAATTTGTCCTCAGTTTTAAAAACGATATGACTTCCAAGCAGAATGAATAAAAGAAATCTATACCCAAACATATCCAGGACAACCTGCAAAACAGCATAAACAAAACAGAAAGTGAGAGATAGGTGCTAAAAGGTGATACAGTGTATGAAGATTACCTACAAAGAAAAGACTATTTGTTGTGAAATTATACAAAAATAGAAGCCAAGACATAGATGTAGCAGCTGTGCTAAGAAAATAGTAATTGTCAGCCTAGACTTGTGTACCCAGAAGAAGAAAATCTCTTTTAAGAACAAGGTTATTTAAAAAAAAGAGTGACACACTAAAAAAAGAGAAAAATCCAAAAGAGTTTACTACCAGTAGAACTTTATTAAAAGACTCTCTGATTCCAGAAGAAAATTCAAGCTACAAGAATGTATAATACACAAAGGAAAAAGATAATCATGTTTGTAAATCTAAACAAAAATTGATTATATAAAAACAAATAGTTACAATGTTTTCATTGGGATATCTTTAAAAGAGAACTAAAGAACTGATGAAATGGCTATTGGGTCAGGACAGGTAACAAGTTAAAATATTCCTTAAAAACTGCTGAGTTAACTAAACATTAAAAAATTTCTAGGAAGATCCCCTGGAGAAGGGAATGGCTACCCACTCCAATATTCTTGCCTGGAGAATTCCATGTACAGAGGAGCCTGCCGGCAGGCTACATTCCATGGAGCTGGAAAGAGTCAGACACGACTGAGCAACGAACACAACAACAAGGGCAACCACTAACAGAACAGCAGTAGAGTATATTACTTCAAAATTAGCAAAGGGAGAAGAGTCAAATAAGAAAAAAATACAATCTAAAAGAAAATAACAAAGGAACAAAAAAAACTTAAATGGGACAAACAGAAAGTACAAAATAAGATAGTGCTATTTTGTGTTAGACAAGTTAATTTAGTTGATGAGGCTATAGAATACAGGATGCTATGGGAAAATATAATAAGATACCCAACCTCAGTTTCAGTGATAATTAATAAGAACACATGTGTATGTCTGTGTACATCCAATTTAGGAGGTGCAGAGGAAGTTTTTCTTAGAGAAGTGATATTTAAAAGGAGACCTGAAGAAAAACCAAGTAAAATTTATTTAGAAAAAATTGGTGGAAGTAGGGAGTGGCTTCTACTGAGAGGCAAGAGCATGTACAAATGTTTTAAGGCTAGAGTATATGACATTTAAGAAACAGAGAATTTCAGTATGAAGACTAAAGAAAGGTGCAAGATGAGAGTGATAGGTAGGCAGGGTCTGGATCTTGGTGAGTTCAGGATTTTAGACCTTGTCCTAAGAACAGTTCAAAGCCATTAAAGAGTTTTAAGCAAATGAGTGGTATGATTTGATTCAGAATTTTTAAATATCACCTGTTTGCTATATCCCTAGAGTCAGAGAAGGTGAGATCAGAAGAGACATGGATCATCTAGGTATGTTTTATTCTTCAGGTTTACTAAAATATGGTATCTTCTCAAGCATGGAACATAACATTCTCTTCCATGTCTTTAGCCTTGGAAAACAAAAGTTTATTACAGAAAAACAAGATGGATATTTTATTGCCTTCATTAGTACATACAGAAATATCTTCTGAACTGAACTTAAAAACTATTCAGTATTTTCCTAACAGAGTAACAACAGATTTCATTTATAAAGAGAGCAATTTAAAATACATAGTATCATAAAATGATACACTGCCCTTTTAATTATAATTTAACATCTCAGCTGACAATGTCACCTACCTTAATCTATCCAAGAAACCAGAATAGAAGGCAGCACCACCAACAAAGGATACTTAATGACAATTAAACATAGCACTGAAATTTATATATCTCATTCGATGCAATCTCTCAAATGTTCACTTGAAGCCTAGTTTATATTAATCTCATTTATACTTTATTAAAAAAATCTTATTTAACTAGGAGATATTTCCAAAGTTTAGCCTACTAATAGCAATAATAACTTCTTTAAATTATTTTTAACTTAATCTGTTGGCAGTTAGCTGTAGGGAAAATAATTAGAAAAATGTCCAGTCATTATAGGTTACTGCAATAATTAATGTTCATCATGACACAAAGTTCCATATGTTGTTTAAGTATAAAGATACTGCATGATAATTTCCATCCAATAAGTTTAAAATAAGAAATTTCACTGTTAAAATATCATAAATCCAACGAGCAAGTATCAATTCTTAGTTTATCTGTCAATAGTATTTGAAAATAGTGAAGATTTTTAATCTGGTAAATCCAGTATGTCATATACACGCACTGGGGATGCAGAAGTGAATAGACAGGTTCCTGCTCCCAAAGTGGGGAGATACACACAGAAACAATTGCAATGAAGTGAGAAATTTACTATAATGAAAATTCTACAGAATATTCACTCAAGCCTCAAGGTAGAAAACAACACCAACAAGATCAACAAAACACTGCTGGTTCATCTCTGCCCACATTTGATCTTGTTTTGTATATATATAGAACTGGTAAATTCTTCCAGGTTGTCACGATAATGATAAAGGTTCGTAAGTTGCAAATTTCTTCCTGTCCTTTGGAATTCAAAGAAGCTTTTACTTTGGGTCCAGATTAGAATAGAAAAAAATTTTTTTTTGGTTATGCTAATGTTATTTCTTATCCATTTTTAAATTTATTGCTCCGGGAAAAAAAATGCATAACTTACTTTGTCCCAGTGTCTGAGGCTCAAAGTATTTATACAAATCTGCGGAAATGAAAGTGCACAAAAAATATCTCTAATATTTGAAATACTTGGTTAGAAAGTACAGTGGAGGAGGTAAATAGGAATGTTTCTCTCATGGTAACAATATTTTAAGTCAGTCTAGGATTTTTCAAAGAGAAGACAAGGAAAATGTAAAGTACAAAAACTGATTTATGAAGAACAATTAGAGAACCTATAAAGATTTGCTTGGTAAATAAGAGGTTTAGACAGACAAAATAGTTTCAACAAATATTTGCAGCACTAATAAAAAGTAAAAGGAATAAATTCTGTCATATTGCTGCAGATGGAAAAGAAAACCCAACACCCTAAAGGTTAGTATAGAAAAGAGAAGTACTGGAGATACAATGTTTTCTACCAATATTTATAGAACTATTGAGCATAATGCTGTTGCAGATGGAAAAAAATGCAAAATGAAGGGTGGATATTTCAGAGATATGAGCTTAACTGTAGGAGCTGTCAAAGATTTTTTGCAAGTACTTATTGTTAGTCAGAGGTTGAATTATCATTGAAAGATGAGCAGGATACTCTTGTGTGCATCTTTTACTTTATTTGGCTATTCTGTTATCTTCTGATAACTACTTTGTCTATTTTTCTATGGTGTCATGTTTTCTTCATTGGCTATAGATTTGTTTAATTGAATGGTTGTTAGTTACATCAGTTGTAAATACTGTCTCCAAATTTGAGATTTGAATTTCCACTATTCATAATGACTTTTACAATACTTAAGTTTTACATTTTAGTGCAGTCAAATTTACACAATTATTTTATGGATTGTTATTTCTGCATCTTAGGAAATTCTCCCTTATTTTAAGTTCATTAAGATATAATCTTTTATCTTTCCTTTTAATTTTGCTTTTAACATTTAGCCCTTTAAACCAAATGAAATTACTTTTGTGAGTGATATTAAGGTAGGGATCCGTTTTTCCCTCCCTCCATGCAGATAACCAGTTGCCTTGGAACTATTTAATGACATCTCTTGCTCTTGTACCAAGATTCCACTAATGTTTGGAGAATTTCTGGGCTTGCTAATCAGTCCCAGTGACTTGTATAAGGGCTACAGGACCCTGCTTGAATTATTTTACTAAGTCTTGATATGTTTTAGAGAAGTCCCTCACCATATTGTCTTGGTAATTCTTGGCTCTTTTAAGTTTTGCACATAAATTTTATGATTGGAAAGTCATTTTCACAATAAATCCTATCAGAATTTTGACTGGACTGATGCTGAATTTTTAAAAAATTTTTTATTTATTTATTTTTGGATGTGCTGGGTCTTTGTTGCTTCACGTTGGCTGTTCTCTAGTTGCAGCAACTGGGAGCTATCTTCCTTGCAGTGAGCAGGCTTCTCATTGTGGTGGCTTCTCTTGTTGTAGAGCACAGCTCTAGGGCACATGGGCTTCAGTAGTTGTGGCACATGGGCTCAATAGTTGTGGTCCCACGCTCTAGACCACAGACTCAATAGTTGTAGCACATGGGCTTAGTTGCTCCTCACCATGTGGGATCTTCCCAGACTAGGGATTGAACCTGCATCTCTAGCATTGGCAGGTGGATTCTTTACCACTGAGCCACCAGGGAAGATCTGAAGCTCAATTTTTAAGTATATTAAAGATGAACTGCTATTTTCAGAGTCTTCCCATTCATTTAAAATATAATACTCATTTTGGGAGTCTTCTTTTATATCCTTCAATAAAATTTTATAATGTTCTCCATGTATTAGTTTCATTCTTAGGTGTTTTAATGTTTTTCCTGCTTTTGCTGCTACTGTAGAAGAGATTTTTTAAAAGCTGGATTTTCTAATTGGATATTATAATACATACTAATCTTGTGAATAGTACATTTTCCAAACTTTTTCACCAGTTTGAAAACTTTACATAGATGTTCTTTCATATTTTCTATATACACAATCATACTGTTTGTAAGCAATCACAATTCTGCTCATTCTTTCCTTATAACCTATTACTTATTATTGCTTACTTTCGTATTTCGTTTTTTCTCTTCACGTTATGAGTCGAGACCTCTCATAAAATGTTGAAAATTGGTGATAGTATGCATTTTTGTCATGTCTGTACTTTAAATCATTTCATTATGATGTCCCTGGTAGGAGATGTACTCATCTATTCTTGGTGTTATAAGAAATTTTTATAATAAATGTCAGATTTTGTAAATGGTTTCTGTATTTATTAGGATGACATAGTTTTCTCTTCATTTTTTTGTAATGTGGAAAACAAAAAAGTGTTTCAAATGCAGAATTATTTGTGCTTGCCTGGTCATTATTTATAATGTTTTTATACTTCACTATATTCAATTTGCTAATGTTTGTTTAGAATTTTTGTACTTAGGTTTGTAAATAAGACTAGTTGGCAATTTTTCTTTCTTTTGCTATCTGTGCCTCATTTTGATATCAAGATGATAGTAATATTTCTCTTTTCTTTTTTTAAAAATAGTCTTTAAAAGATAAGAATTATCTATTGCTTTAAGTTACCTATAAAATCATTTGAGATAATAATTTTACAGATGTATAGGTCAGACAATCCACAAATTATCCACATTATTTATGGCTACATTATTACTGGATTTACAGATTACAGCACCTAATTTGAATAAAATAACTCACAAAATGAGCAAATGACTTAAATGTGTATTGTTGCAAAATTACAGAGTAAGAATAATATAAAAAAAGTAAGTACTAGCAAATAATGGACAAACAAAGGCAGAACTAATCCTGCTACTACTAATATGACCATTTTATTAATTATATCATAAGGTATGGACAGTGAAGTCAGTCCAAACATTTTTTTAGGTCTTAAGAAATCATATGAAGTAAGAATTTATACCTTGTATTATTACTAATGAAACACTCCAAAGTCTACACTGTGTGACACTGGGGGTGAAGTTGCCATGATTAGCAAGACATTTAAAAATTGTTTATAATATCTTTATTTCAACCTTAAAAAATTTTAATTTGTGAAAATATTAGTACATATAAAGTACTGGTGTGTATACATACACACACACATGCATGCACACACAAATGCATCAGAGGTTACGTGCTCTATTAAAAAATCTGGTATGCAAGTAGGCAAAGTTAGAGCTTACCAAACTCTACCACAGCAGAATAGTTTTATAAAGGAGGATCTAATTTTATTACTCTGCTTAAAGAAATGTAGCAGCTTTCCATGGTTGTAAGAAAAGTCAAAACCCTTAATATTTCCTATGTGTCTTTCTCATAATCTTATCCTTATATTTTTTCAGTCTCACCTGCTACTATTCTCTCCCTTGCTCTCTACACTATAAGCCACACTAAACTATGTGATTTTGTCCTCAAGTAAGAACACTGAAATCTCATATCACAAGTCATCCCTCAAAATTATAATCAAGAAGACTATCTGCAGATTTATATCCATCATTAATCCTTTCAACCTCAGAATGTTCAAATAATTAGAATATCAAAAAAGTTCACTAGTAACTACCTTAATTATTTTCTATACATACTTGGACCTGCCTTATCACTTGAATTCATAGAATCACAGAATATAAGAACTAGAAATTTACTTTTAAATGGTCATCTATTCCAACCAGTCAGCTGATGCTTCTGAATGCCTCTAATGATAAGGCAAACAGGGAATCATTTTTCTCATTCCCCTTTAAAAAGAAAAGTCTGATCCTTAGAAATATTCTTTCTTATATGGATCTAAAATCTATCTCCACCTATTTTCTAGGTACTGATCCTAATTCTACTCATTGGGCCATTCAGAGAAAGGTCAGTCCTACTTTAGTGGAATAATGATATAAATTTTAAAGACTTCCAGGGCTTCTCTTCTGCGGTAGTATGGAACAAGAAATAGAGTACGGAGGGACTAATGTTTTGAGTATCTTTTATGAGGTGGTTATTTTATATTTAACTTTCATATTGCCCCAATGAGTTTGTTATATTATTGCCAAGTAACAAATGAGGAACCTGACAGAAAGTTAACACTTCGTGTAATTTAAGTAGCACAGCAGGGATTTCAACCACAAGTCTGTCACAGACACCAAAGCCCATGTTTAAGTCTGTTTAGAACACTGAACTGCTTCCCACGAAGGAGAAAGATTTAAGAGAAGGTGAAACATGGAAATGTAACACAAATAAGCAGCAATACTAAAATTCCCATACTTTCTAACTTTCAAAATTCAATGTATTGATATATTTTGCCCTTAAGCCTTCTATTAAAATCATCTTCAACATTTCTCTGTCTTGTAACAAACCTGTCTTATTATCTCAAATTTCTCATATCTTTCTACATAAATAAACTCACACAACCTAAAACTAAGGAAGCAAAAAGAAAAAAAGTATTTCCATATTTCAGCCTCTCTCAATTTTAATCTGTTTTACACACTGAAAAGATGATCTTCTTTAAACACTGAGTAGTGTACTCTTCTCTAGAGCCTCAAACACCATATTGCCTTCTGCAATCAAACTTAATGCTAACATTTTTCTGGTTCTGAGGCCTGACAACACTATCCCTAATTTGCATTAACAAAAGCTACTTGTTCTCTCTTCTCTAGGCAAACACTTATTTGGCATCCTCCACAAGCACTTTAAGGCTCTTCCTTCTTTTCCTCTGAGAATCACAATTCTTCCTTCAAATTATGATCAGATAAGATCAGCACAGCTTTGTCATTCATGCTTATGAAAAATGTGTCTCTCTACATAATTATTTACATTATGTTTATCAAGGTATTAACTTTTCTCTTTCCCTAGTGACATCATAAACAATTGACTATTATCCATCAATTTTTTATTTTTGACCTAAGTGTGAAAAACTGAACAGCAAAAGTGTTTAATGAATATTCTCAGCTGTACATTATAAAAATACATTTTTATCATATACATCTTTTTATTTGTATACTTGCCTTTTAGGTTGCTTGTTAGGATTCTCTCACCATACACTTTATTGTGAAAAGAGGGTAGAGAAACTTTCATTTCTCCTTTTATAAACAAAGTCAAATGTAATACAAAAGTTCTAATTTAGCACTTCTCTCTAGTCCATGTTACAGACTAATTTCAAGTAATATTACTTTAAAATTTCTCTGTGAATATATGGTTTTATATGTATACATACATATATATATACACTTAAGAATATTAAAACATAAAATCATACATCACATACACACACACAAATCTTACCTTGCTGAGTATTTTGTTCTTGCATTCGATTCACAGTGAGGTCTAAGGGGCCTTCCTGCTCTTCCTGAAGGGAGTTTTCTGCTTGATTCATTTGGATACTTTTACATATCAGACTTGGTCCAACTGAACCATTTCTATTCTCTTGAATTTTACCACTTTTTGAAATATACTCAATTGCAAACTGACGTATCATCTTTTTCATTAATTCCTGAGCAACTAGGGGAATGTTAGGATCACAGTTCTGAGGAAGATCTAGGGAAAAAATAAATACAGTAAGAATTAAAAAGAGAATACAAAATACCGATGTTTAAATTTATCTTAACTACAAATTAATGATTTCAGAAGTCTCAGAGTCAGTCCATAATTGCAAATGGCTTCTGGAACTTAGCAACAAAAACCTTGTAAATTTAATTAGTATTATGAGAATATATCAACCCCAAACTTGGCTCATTTAATTACTTCTTGAAAATAAACATTTTTGGTCCCAAATTAAAATATAAAGAACTAGACATAAAAGGAGACAGCTTATTTTCAGAGTTTTAATTCAAATGAATTCTAAAAGATATTAAAACTTACTATGTGAACATAAATTGTATATATAAGTAACCAAGCAATTTTTAATGTAGTAGAGTAGGTACACACATTAACTATTAAAGAAAATATCTAAACTCTGTTAACTGTTTATTACCATTAATTCTGTCAAATATGCACTTCGTTTAGAGCCTGAATGTCATCAAGGATTTTTTTCTTTATCAACTTTTCATATCAAGAAATTTCAATAATAAAGAAAAAATTAACACTATAATGACAGACAGCCTCAACCAAGATTCAAGAATTGTCAGTATACTTCCATATTCACCTTCTTTTTACTTTCTGGTTTGTAGAACTACTGAAAAGTAAATCACAAAATTACGGCATTTCACTCCTAAATATTTCAGCACTCATCTACTAAGATTCCCCTATAGAAACAGCAATACCATTACTGAGAGTCTTAATCAGTCCTTGATCCCAAAACATGTTGGTCAGCTATAACCAAAATAAAGGTAAGCAGTCATATACAATTCTGCTTGAAACCTGTACAAGAGGTAAAAACAACTGAATGATTTTATAGTAAGAAGTGTGGAATAAATAAACTTATAAACACAGTATATAATAAGTAAAAAAGAGTTCTGATATTGGGTGGTAGTGGTTTTTCCAGACACACTACTGGTTTCACTCCAATCCTTTTATTTACCCTGCTCCTTCAGAGGCAGAATGACTACTGAAATGGGAAAGATGACTAAGCGTATCTGGTTAGGCTCTGTACTTCCTCTTTGGAAGTGGGCCTACTTCTAGAGATATTAATTCTCTGCTCTTTACCACCTCAACTCTTACCCAGACAAATCAGTGTTGTGTGGGCAGACCTGCCTTGATCCCGAGCTGTCCGAGACTGAAGGCTTATGTTGTCTTAGTTGGAGTGCCTAAGAATCTGAAGGCAAATCCTCTAACAAGCAACTATTTTTATAAAGGTGAGGAAAGGCAACAAACTCCTCCACAATGACCACCATCATATCTGATTAGCAAAATGCGATCTAAACCGACATCAATCTGTTTATGGCTTTGCAGAAGTATCAATATATTTGATCACAGGGTGCTTTTATGGATCTGCTAGAGATGCTGCACAATAAACATCTCCTTAATATTAGCTCTTTCAAAACAATTTTGAATTTTGAAAAAAACATCTGAGGAAGGATTATGGACCTATAAAAAAAAGTAATATTTAATCCTCATATTTATTCTTTGTTTAGAACCCATAGGGGAAGATAAGCACTAGTTGTTCTAGTGTACTAAAAAGAAAGACTTGCTTATACACTTGACCCTTGAACAACATGAGTTTGAACTGTAGAAGTGCACATAGATATGAATTTTTTTCCAATAAATATGCACTATAGTACTACACAATCCATAGTTGGCTCAATCTGTAGATGTGGAACCCCAAATACGAAGGGCCCACTATAAAGTTCGAGTTTTGACTATGCAGAGGGTCAGTGCTCCGAACCCCCATGTTGTTCAAGGGTCAATTGTAGATATTATATCCCCATGGCTTATTTATTTTAAAACTGGAGGTCTGTACTTTGTAATTTTCCCCTCTACACTTACTCATCCCCCAACACCTCTCTCCCCTCTGGCAACCACTTGTTTGTTCTCTGTAACTATGAGTCTGTTTTACTTTGTTTTGTTTCTTAGGTTCCACATGTAAGTGAGAATATATAATACAAGGTATATGGCCCGTGATATTGAAATAACTTTGTATGGGGACAGACTGTTACTGAATTTATTGTGGTGATCATTTCATCATGTATGTCAAATCATCCTATAGTATACCTGAAACTGAAATAATATTGTACATCAACTAAATTTTAATGAAAAAAGACTGACAGATTGAAATCTTAGCCATCTTTATAAATTTAGGCTAGTTACACACCCCTCCATATTTTAGTTTCTCTGTTCATAAAATGGAAATAACAGAACTTTGGAAATCATAATAGGGCTTGCTCACAGGATATTTTAAGATTGTGTGATATTGTAGATAAAATACTGAGTTCTTATATTTGGCATTTTAATAACTGACATTAACTACACTGTTATCTTAGTTTGCAGTGAATATAACAAGAGAAACAAAAAGATTCAGGCTGAGCAGTTATTTTTATTTAAATCATAAAATGTCAACTAAGTAGAAATATTAACTGGGTTAATACATAAATTATTAACTAGCTTGGAAAATACAAAGGACATAATTTCTAAGCCCATGTGATATATTCTGAGCCAGAATAGATAGTATTAGCATATGTAACCTAACTAAAGTGATTTATATCAAAGCAAGAGATTTCTACGTTACACAGAAGGATTCCTAATTAATACTATTTCTTGATGATTTCCTTCAGGAATCCTTGGTGTTCGGCAAACCGTTTCTCCATCCTTTTTCAAACCTAATCTTGCTTTGCATTATGTGTTAAAAGGAGATACTGGATTTACTTCTATGTATTTCGGTTAACTGACCTGTAATTTACTGGCTAACGTCACTTTGTAAATTCAAAATGATTAAATTTATAAAAAAAGGACAGAAATATGATCACATTCATATCGTATGACTAGAGCTACACTTCAGAGTTGAGTTTAGAGCTCAGTTATTCATCTACTCAGTTTTTGCTTGTTTATATTGGGAAGACATCTATGTGTAAGACCAAAAGACTTGGCAAACAGCAAAAAAAAAAAAAAAAAGATTTAAAAAGATAAAGAGATAAAGAAAATGCTGCTCAGTTGCTAATTAGTTAGTGAGCCTTCTAGATTCTTGCACAAGTGGTCACAATTACACAAAAATGAATTAACTAAAGATCTTGGTCAGGGATATAGGCTCAAATGGTTTCAAAAGTCAGGTAACTAATAAACACGGGGCTAGAAGAGAAAATATGTTGCCACACGGAAATGGTATGCCCCTAAGAAGATAGAAATAATTTATTTTTGCCCCATCTCTTTATTTTTTAAATTAACAAATTTAAGAATTTAATAAGTTTTTTGTGGTAGCCAGTTTCAAGATGGTCCTTAATGATTCCCACCTTCCACCTCCTGGTTGCATCTCCAGTGTTGCATAGTCCCTTCCACATTGTATGAAGGGTAAAATGTGAGATTAAAATAACATACTGCAAAAGTGTATGTCACTTCCACGATTAGGTTATAAGAGAATATGGCTTCTACCCTGGATACTCAGAACATTGATGTTCACTATCACCCCCTTCTATTCTGCCCTCTTGCTCTCTCATCACTCACTCTGGAGAAAGTTGTACTGTGAGTGGCACTGAGGAGGCTCACAAGGAGAGGAACTGAAGTATCCTGAAAACAGCAGAATGACCGAACGTGGAAAAAGATGCTCAACACCAATCAACTCCCAAATGACTGAAAAGGAAAACAACATACCAAAAAGTATGTGATGTTCAGGATGGGGAACACATGTAAACCCATGGCTGATTCATGTCAATGTATGGCAAAAACCACTACAATATTGTAAAGTAATTAGCCCTCAACTAAAATAAATAAATTTATTTAAAAACAAACAAACAAACAAACAAAAGGTATGTGATGAAGCTAAAACAGTGATTAGAGACCAACTTACAGCAATAAACATAGATATTAAAAAATTCAACTCAACCTAGCCCTCCTAAAGAGAAAATGATTTGAAAATTAAACCCAAAGCAAGCATAGAGGTAGAAATAAAAAAAAAAGTTAGAGCAGAAAAAATAAATAGGAGAAGGAAAGGCAAGACAGGTAAGATAAAGAAAAGATCAATAAAACCAAAAATTGATTCTTTGAAAAGATAAAAAAGTTGTCCAAGAATAAAAATAAAGATTTAAGGTTGCAAAATTAGAAATGAAGGAAGAGATATCACCATTAACATTAAAGAAACACAAAAAATAATAAAGAATTACTATAGAAAAAAAAGCTACACATCAACAAATTAGATATCCTAGATGAAAAGGCCAAATTCCTAGAAAAACAAGAACTATCAAACTCACTCAAGAAGTAATAAAAAACTTGAACAGACATACAAGTAAAGAGACTGAATTAGTAGCCAAAACTCTTGTCACAAAGAAAAGCCCATGAACAGATAGATTTACTGGTGAATTCTATTAGACATTTAAAGAATTAAAACTAATCCTTCACAAACTCCAAAAAAAGAGATGAGGAAAGAATACTTCCCAACCCATCCTATGAGGGCAGTGTTAGCCTGATACCAAAACCAGACAAAGAAACCACACAAAAAGAAAAGTGCCAAATCTAATGAAAACTATCTATTATGAATAGACAAAAAATCCAGTTGACCCTGAAGCAACATGGTTTTGAGCCATGTTGTTGTTGGGGCTTTTCTCGTGGTTCAGCTGGTAAAGAATCCATATATGTGGATTTTTTTAAACAGCAAATACTACAGTACTACACAATTTGTGGTTGGTTGAATTTTAGTGGGTGCGGAACTGCAAATTCAGAGGGCTGACAGTAAGTCATACATGAATTTTTGGCTGTACAAAAGGTCAGACTCTATCTACCACATGTTTGAGGGTCAACTCTATCAAACAGAACCTAGCAACACACAATAAAAAGTACATCAACACCAAGTGGGATTTATCCCCAAGATGCAAGGTTAGTTTAACATATAAAAACCAGTCAAGCAATGTAATGTAACATATTAAGAAAGGACAAAAGCCACATAATAATCTCCACAGATGTAGAAAAGCACTTTATACCCTTTTCATGATAAAAACACTGAACAAACTAGGAATAGAAGGAAATTACCTCAATCTAAAAAAGAGGATCTATGAAAAATCTACAGATAACATCATACTTAATGGTGAAAGTGATTGAAAGTTTCCCCAAAAATATCAGAACAAGAAAAGGACATATGCTCTCACCATTTCTATTCAACATGTACTGGAGGTTCTAGCCAGAACAATTAGGCAAGAAAAAGAGGTAAAGGCCATTTGGATTGAAAAATTAGAAGTAAAACTCTCTTTATAGATAATGTAATGTTGTATATGGGAATTTCTAAGGAATCCACACACACAAAATTTTAGAACTAGTTAAGCTCAGCAAGGTTACAGGATGCCATGTCAATATACAAAAATCAATTTTACTTCTATACAATGGCAGTAAGCAATTCCCAAATGAAATAATTAGGAAAATAATTTCATTTATAACATATTACAAAGAATAAAAATAAGTCTGACAAAGCATAAAGAGAACCTAAATAAACAGAAATACATCCTGTGTTCATGAACTGGAGGATTTAATATTGTTAACATGATAAGACTCCCCAAATTGATCAACAAATTTAACACAATCTCTATCAGAGCCTTAGCTGGCATTTTTGTAGAAACTGACAAGTTGATTCTAAAACTCATATCGAAATGCAAGGAATCCAGAATAGCCAAAACAATCTTGAAAAAGAACTAAATTGGAAGATTAGCAATTCCTGATATCAAAACTTATTAAAAAATGTAATAATCAAACCTAGGTGTTAATGGCATAAGGATAGACATATAGATCAACAGAGCAGAACTGAGCTCCAAGATTGACCCTTAATTTATTTAAAAAAAAAAATCTTTTTTCCCCCTCCCTTCATTCCTTCCTCCCAGGCTTGCCTTCTTCCAAGCTATTTTCCTACAAGAACCGAAGGAGATCTACAACAATAATTCACTGAACAAAATCCTTGAGAACTTATTATATGCCAGGAACTAAGCTATTTTCCAGGTATTCAAAATGAACAAAATAGACACAATCTCAGCGCTCATGAGAAGAACACATATCTTAATCTATTTTTGTTAAGAGTACCAAGAAAATTCAACGAAGAAAATAATTGTCTTTTCAATAAATTTTGCTTAGGACAACTGGAAATTTATATGCAAAATAATGAAGCTGGACCTCTACCTCATACCATACCATATAGAATAATTAACCCAAAAATGGATGAATGACCTAAATACAGGACCTAAAACTATAAATACCTGAAAGAAAACATAAGTATAAATTTACTTATAAACATAAGTATAAAGTATAAAGACCTTAAATTATATCAGTAATTCCTTAGATCTGATACTAAAACACAAGCAATGAAAGGAAAAACAGGTATGAACAACTTGATTAAAATTTAAAACTTTTGTACTTCAAAGGAAATTAACAATAAGTGAATACAGTCCACAGAACAGGAGTAAATATCTACAAATCACATGTCTGTTAAGGGTCTACTCTCCAAGTATATAAAGAACTTTTATAACCCAACAATAAAGAAACAAATGCCCAATTAAAGAGAAAATGATTTGAGCAGGCATTTCTTCAAATAAGATATTACTAATGACCAGTAAGCACATGACAAGATGCATTTCCCTAAAGCACATTAGTCTTTCAGTTCACTTCAGTCACTCAGTCGTGTCCGACTCTTTACGACCCCATGAATTGTAGCATGCCAGGCCTCCCTGTCCATCACCAACTCCCGGAGTCCAACCAAACCCATGTCCATTTAGTCGGTGATGCCATCCAACCATCTCATCCTCGTCGTCCCCTTCTCCTGCCGCCCCCAATCCTTCCCAGCATTAGGATCTTTTCCAGTGAGTCAACTCTTCGCATGAGGTAGCCACAGTATTGGAGTTTCAGCTTCAACATCAGTCCTTCCAATGAACACCCAGGACTGATCTCCTTTAGGATGGACTGGTTGGATCTTCCTGCAGTCCAAGGGACTCTCAAGAGTCTTCTCCAACACCACAGTTCAAAAGCATCAATTCTTCGGGGCTCAGCTTTCTTCACCGTCCAACTCTCACATCCATACATGACCACTGGAAAAACCACAGGCTTGACTAGACGGACCTTTGTTGGCAAAGTAATGTCTCTGCTTTTAAATATGCTATCTAGTTTGGTCATAACTTTCCTTCCAAGGAGTAAGCGTCTTTTAATTTCATGGCTGCAATCACCATCAGCAGTGATTTTGGAGCCCCAAAAAATAAAGTCGGACACTGTTTCCACTGTTTCCCCATCTATTTCCCATGGAGTGATGGGACCAGATGCCATGATCTTAAGTTTTCTGAATATTGAGCTTTAAGCCAATCTTTTCACTCTCCTCTTTCACTTTCATCAAGAGGCTCTTTAGTTCTTCTTCACTTTCTGCCATAAGGGTGGTGTCATCTGCATATCTGAGGTTATTGATATTTCTCCTGGCAATCTTGATTCCAGCTTGTGTTTCTTCCAGCCCAGCGTTTCTCATGATGTACTCTGCATATAAGTTAAATAAGCAGGGTGACAATATATAGCCCTGACGTACTCCTTTTCCTATTTGGAACCAGTCTGTTGTTCCATGTCCAGTTCTAACTGTTGCTTCCTGACCTGCATACAGGTTTCTCAAGAGACAGGTCAGATGGTCTGGTATTCCCATCTCTTTCAGAATGTTCCACAGTTTATTGTGATCCACACAGTCAAAGGCTTTGGCATAGTCAATAAAGCAGAAATAGATGTTTTTCTGGAACTCTGTTGCTTTTTTCGATGATCCAGCAGATGTCGGCAATTTGATCTCTGGTTCCTCTGCCTTTTCTAAAACCAACTTGAACATCTGGAAGTTCACGGTTCACGTTTTGCTGAAGCCTGGCTTGGAGAATTTTGAGCATTACTTTACTTGCATATGAGATGAGTGCAATTGTGTGGTAGTTTGAGCATTCTTTGGCATTGCCTTTCTTTGGGATTGGAATGAAAACTGACCTTTTCCAGTTCTGTGCTGTGGCCACTGCTGAGTTTTCCAGATTTGCTGGCATATTGAGTGCAGCACTTTCACAGCATCATCTTTCAGGATTTGAAATAGCTCAACTGGAATTCCATCACCTCCACTAGCTTTGTTCGTAGTGATGCTTCCTAAGGCCCACCTGACTTCACATTCCAGGATGTCTGGCTCTAGGTGAGTGATCACACCATCGTGATTATCTGGGTCGTGAAGATCTTTTTTATACAGTTCTTCTGTGTATTCTTGCCACCTCTTCTTAATATCTTCTGCTTCTGTTAGGTCTATACCATTTCTGTCCTTTACCGAGCCCATCCTTGCATGAAATGTTCCCTTGGTATCTCTAATTTTCTTGAAGAGATCTCTAGTCTTTCCCATTCTGTTGTTTTCCTCTATTTCTTTGCATTGATCACTGAGGAAGGCTTTCTTCTCTCTCCTTGCTATTCTTTGGAACTCTGCATTCAGATGGGAATATCTTTCCTTAGGGAAATGCAAATCAAAACTAGAATGAGACATTACTTCACACCTAGAAGGAGAATTATAATAAATGCAGATAACAAGAGCAACTGAGGATGTGAAGAAATTTGATTCGTCATACACCGTGGGTGGGAATGCAAAATGGTGCAGTGTTTTTGAAAATAAACTTTGATAACACATTGGTGGTGGTGGTTTAGTCATTAAGTCATGCTGCGATCTCGTGGACTGGAGCCCGCCAGGTCCTCTATCCATGGGATTTTCCTGGCAAGAATACTGGAGTGGGTTGCCATTTCCTTCTCCAGGGGATCTTCCTGACCCAGGGATCAAACCCAGGTCTCCTGCATTGCAGGCAGATTCTTACCAACTGAGCTACGAGGGAAGCCCTACATTAAAAAATGTAAACAGGATTACCATGTGACCCAGAAAATTCCAGCCCCAGGTATATAACCAAGAAAACTGAAAACATATTCAGTCAAAAATGTGTATGAATGTTCACAGCAGCATTATTCGTAACAACCAAAAAGTAGAAACAACGCAAATGAACATCAACTGGTAAATATACAAATAAAAGGCAGTATATTTATACAATAGAGTATTATTCAGTCATAAAAGGAAACAAAGAACTGACACGTTACCAGAAGAATGAACCTCAAAAGGATGCTAAGTGAAGGTTGTGCATAGTACAACTGCATTTATATGAAATGTTTAAAACAGGCAAATCTAGAGAGATAGAAATCTTATTAGATTAGTAATTGCCAGAGCCTGGAGAAGAGTAGGAGAATGATGAGGAATGAGTGCTAATAATGGGTTTTTTAAGGATGAAGAATATATTCTACAATCACATAGTGGTAACGGTCACAAAACTTTGTGAATGAGTATATTAAAAACCACTGAATTTTATACTTTAAAAAATAAATTTTATAGAATGAAAATTATATCTGAATTAAAAAAAAAAAGAAAACTAGGAAAAAAGGATAAATTAGAGTGGAAGTTCGAGCCTAAAGGGCAGATTCAAGAGCCATAAAGAATTATTCCTTAAGATCTAATCAAATAACTTCCAACATTTGCCCAGCTGGATTTCAGAATTGCTATGGAACAGTGATCCCTGTGTGTACCCGATTTCCCCAATTCAAACAGGAGTGTTTACAGTGGTTATCCTATGCCTGTCCTAACACTGTATGTTAGGTGTGTATGGGCAAGTAATTCGTCTTTTAACTTTTAAAGGTCTACAGATCAAGAGAAACTATACCAAAGGAACTATACCCAAGGAACTTCATTTGTATCTAAACTGAGTTAGAAAACAAGAGCATGATTTTTGAGATGATACTATAGTAAGACTTTTGGAAGTCTTGGTCAGGGGTGAGTATATTTTATATATGGGAAACACGTGAAACACCAGAACCAACTGATTCCAGCTTCCTTGTATTCACTCCTTTGTTAAGTATTCTTCTACACTGATAGGTAGCATACAATGCTATTATTTACCAAGAGAGACAGCTGCTCTTAGGATTAATCTAAGAATATCTGTGTAGGTTGTCTCAATTATGAGACTGTCAACGTGGAAAATGTTGGTCACTAATTCAACAAAAATTTTAAAGGCCAGGATGATGGTTTTTGTTATCTTCTCTTTCTCCATCTCCATTTCCCTTCTCTCTATGTTTCATATGTATTAACAACAATTAACACTGATATAGCACTTTATATAATACCAAGAGCTCTAACATACATTGATATCACTTAATGACAAATATCATATTAGATCAGAAAATGATATAATGAAAGGTAAGAAGGAAAGGGAAGAATTACGGCACTACTGACGGTGTACGATTCTTGCCCCTGCCTTTTATTCTTCCCCAGTTATTTTATTTTTAAAAATTTCAACCTATAGAAAAGTTGAATGAAGAATACGATGTACTTCCACAAAATTTTACCTCTATAGATTCAACTACTGACATTTTGTTTCATTTGATTTACATATACACTCACACACACAAGTTATTTATGGGTGAAGAATTTCAAATCTGTAGATACCATGAAGCTTTAACTCTAATTGAGTAATAAACAACAACATTATGATACATAACTATAATGCCATCATCCCCTTCAAAAAAATTAACAAAAACAACATTGTCCCCAACTCTCCCCCTTATCTCCTTTATAGCTATATCTTCCCCAACCTCAGGTTGCAATCTAGGGTTCCATATTGTATTTGACTGCCATGTCTCCCTTGTCTTTTTTCCTGTTTTTTTTTTTTTTAAAGAAAAAAAAAAAAAACCTTAAGACACCATTTATCTTGTAGTATTGCCCTAAAGTTTGGATTAGCTCCAGTAAGATTTCATTTCAGGTTAATCATTTTTGACAGGAACAGTACACAGATGGTATGCCTCCTTAATGTATCATACCAGTTCATCCCAGCATTAGTAATGTTGATCACTAGCTTTAAGGTGGTTATCCACCAAATATTTCCATTGTAGAGTTATTTTTTCTCCTTTGTAATTAGTAATCTATGGAGTAATACTTTAATGTACTGATAATTATCCTCTTCCCCAACAATCTTGTATTTGCTTAACGGTTTTTGTATCAATGGTAATCTCTGCCAGAACCAACCAGTATACTAGTGGTTACAAACCAGTAATTTTTTTGTTTTAATTAGTTTGTTTTCTATTTTTTAACTTTACAATATTGTATTTGTTTTGCCATACATTGACATGAATCCACCATGGGTGTACATGTTTTCCCCTTCCAGAACCCCCTTTCCACCTCCCTTCCCATCCCATCCCTCCGGGTCATCCCAGTGCACCAGCCCCGAGCACCCTGTATCACGCACTGAACCTAGACTGGCGATTTGTTTCACATATGATAATTTACATGCTTCCATGCCATTCTCCCATATCATCCCACCCTCGCCCTCTCCCATAGAGTCCATAATACTGTTCTATTTATCTGTATCTCTTTTGATGTCTCGCATATAGGGTTATCCTTACCAATTGACTAAATACCATATATATGTGTTATATACTGTATTGGTGTTTTTCTTTCTGGCTTACTTCACTCTGTATAATAGGCTCCAGTTTCATCCACCTCATTAGAACTGATTCGAATGTATTCTTTTTAATGGCTGAGTAATATTCCATTGTGTATATGTACCACAGCTTCCTTATCCATTCGTCTGCTGATGGGCATCTAGGCTGCTTCCATGTCCTGGCTGTTATAAACACTGCTGCGATGAACATTGGGGTACACGGGTCACTTCCAAGTCTGGTTTCCTCAGTGTGTATGCCCAGCAGTGGGATTGCTGGGTCATATGGCAGTTCTATTCCCAGTTTTTTGAGGAATCTCCACACTGTTCTGCATAGTGGCTGTACTAGTTTGCATTCCCATTAACAGTGTAAGAGGGTTCCCTTTTCTCCACACCCTCTCCAGCATTTATTGCTTGTAGTCTTTTGGATAGCAGCCATTCTGACGGGTGTGAAATGGTACCTCATTGTGGTTTTGATTTGCATTTCTCTGATAATGAGTGATGTTGAGCATCTTTTCATGTGTTTGTTAGCCATCTGTATGTCTTCTTTGGAGAAGTGTCTGTTTAGTTCTTTGGCCCACTTTTTGATTGGGTCACTTATTTTTCTGGAATTGAGCTGCAGGAGTTGCTTGTATATTTTTGAGATTAATTGTTTGTCCGTTGCTTCATTTGCTATTATTTTCTCCCATTCTGAAGGCTGTCTTTTCACCTTGCTTATAGTTTCCTTTGTTGTGCAAAAGCTTTTTAAGTTTAATTAGGTCCCATTTGTTTATTTTTGCTTTTATTTCCAACATTCTGGGAGGTGGGTCATAGAGGATCCTGCTGTGGTTTATGTCGGAGAGTGTTTTGTCTGTTTTCCTCTAGGAGTTTTATAGTTTCCGGTCTTATGTTTAGATCTTTAATCCATTTTGAGTTTATTTTTGTGTATGGTGTTAGAAAGTGTTCTAGTTTCATTCTTTTACAAGTGGTTGACCAGTTTTCCCAGCACCACTTGTTAAAGAGACTGTCTTTTCTCCATTGTATAGTCTTGCCTCCTTTGTCAAAGATAAGGTGTCCACAGGTGTGTGGTTTATCTCTGGGCTTTCTATTTTGTTCCATTGATCTATATTTCTGTCCTTGTGCCAGTACCATACTGTCTTGATGACTGTGGCTTTGTAGTAGAGCCTGAAGTCAGGCAGGTTGATTCCTCCAGTTCCATTCTTCTTTCTCAAGATTGCTTTGGCTATTTGAAGTTTTTTGTATTTCCATACAAACTGTGAAATTATTTGTTCTAGTTCTCCGAAGAATACCGTTGGAAGCTTGATAGGGATTGCATTGAATCTATAGATAGCTTTGGGTAGTATACTCATTTTCACTGTATTGATTCTTCCAATCCATGAACACAGTATATTTCTCCATCTATTTGTGTCCTCTTTGATTTCTTTCACCAGTGTTTTATAGTTTTCTATATATAGGTCTTTTGTTTCTTTAGGTAGATATATTCCTAAGTATTTTATTCTTTTCGTTGTGATGGTGAATGGAATTGTTTCCTTAATTTCCCTTTCTGTTTTCTTGTTGTTGGTGTATAGGAATGCAAGGGATTTCTGTGCGTTAATTTTATATCCTGCAACTTTACTATATTCGTTGATTAGCTCTAGTAATTTTCTGGTGGAATCTTTAGGGTTTTCTATGTAGAGGATCATGTCATCTGCAAACAGTGAGAGTTTTACTTCTTCTTTTCCAATCTGGATTCCTTTTATGTCTTTTTCTGCTCTGATTGCTGTGGCCAAAACTTCCAAAACTATGTTGAATAGTAGTGGTGAGAGTGGGCACCCTTGTCTTGTTCCTGATTTTAGGGGAAATGCTTTCAGTTTTTCACCATTTAGGATAATGTTTGCTGTGGGTTTGTCATATATAGCTTTTATTATGTTGAGCTATGTTCCTTCTATTCCTGCTTTTTGGAGGGTTTTTATCATAAATGGATGTTGAATTTTGTCAGAGGCTTTCTCTGCATCTATTGAGATAATCATATGGTTTTTATTTTTCAATTTGTTAATGTGGTGTATTACATTGATTGATTTGCGGATATTGAAGAATCCTTGCATCCCTGGGATAAAGCCCACTTGGTCATGATGTATGATCTTTTTAATATGTTGTTGGATTCTGTTTGCTAGGATTTTGTTAAGGATTTTTGCATCTATGTTCATCAGTGATATTGGCCTGTAGTTTTCTTTTTTTGTAGCATCTTTGTCAGGTTTTGGTATTAGAGTGATGGTGGCCTCATAGAATGAGTTTGGAAGTTTACCTTCCTCTGCAATTTTCTGGAAGAGTTTGAGTAGGATAGGTGTTAGCTCTTCTCTAAATTTTTGGTAGAATTCAGCTGTGAAGCCATCTGGTCCTGGGCTTTTGTTTGCTGGAAGATTTCTGATTACAGTTTCAATTTCCGTGCTTGTGATGGGTCTGTTGAGATTTTCTATTTCTTCCTGGTTTAGTTTTGGGACGTTGTACTTTTCTAAGAATTTATCCATTTCTTCCTAGTTGTCCATTTTATTTGCATATAGTTGCTGATAATAGTCTCTTATGATCCTTTGTATTTCTGTGTTGTCTGTTGTGATCTCTCTGTTTTCATTTCTAATTTTGTTGATTTGATTCTTCTCCCTTTGTTTTGATGAGTCTGGCTAATGGCTTGTCAATTTTATTTATCTTCTCAAAGAACCAGCTTTTGGCTTTGTTGATTTTTGCTATGGTCTCTTTTGCTTCTTTTGCATTAATCTCTGCCCTAATTTTTAAGATTTCTTTCCTTCTACTAACCCTGGGGTTCTTCATTTCTTCCTTTTCTAGTTGCTTTAGGTGTAGAGTTAGGTTATTTATTTGACTTTTTTCTTGTTTCTTGAGGTGAGCCTGTATTGCTATGAATCTTCCCCTTAGCACTGCTTTTACAGTGTCCCATAGGTTCTGGGTTGTTGTCAAACCAGTAATTTTTTTAAGTCAACTATTCATTCTCTATTTTTCCGTAGCATTCTTTAAAAAAAAAAAAAAAAGAAATGCCTTCTCTTCTGTGACCCCCACAACTTTTTTGGTTTTGTTTCTTTTTATCATTATCAAAAAGAAACATAGATTGTTTCTTATTATCTAATATGTTATCTAGGATTTCATTACTCATTTTAATGCACAAATGATTCCAAATCTGGCCAGTGGAAAGCCCTTCAGACTGGTCCTTATATATTTTCAATGTATCTTGAGGACTTCCTTTTTTTAGCATATAAAAATGTTCCTTGTCCGCTTTCTACTTTTCCTGTCCCTGACTTGGAATCAATCAATATGCCAAATGTCCTATTACTGCTACTTGTGGTGAAAGTGAAAGTCGTTTAGTTGTGCCTGACTCTTTGAGACCCCATGGACTATACAGTCCATGGAATTCTCCAGGCCAGAATACTGGAGTGGGTAGCCCTTCCCTTCTCCAGGGTATCTTCCCAACCCAGGGATCAAACCCAGGTCTCCCACATTGCAGGCGGATTCTTTACCAGCTGAGCCACAAGGAAAGTCCAAGAATACTGGACTGGGTAGCCTGTCTCTTCTCCAGTGGATCTTCCCAACCCAGGACCGAACCACGGTCTCCTGCATTGCAGGTGGATTCTTAACCAACTGAGCTAGCAAGGAAGCCTACTTGTGGTAGGGACTGGCATAAGTGTGGTCACTGCTACTGTAGTGTCACTGCTTCTAGAATTTTATAGTAGGCAAAGTTAATAAATGCTAAAATATATATATATTTAAATCATTAGTTCATATTGTTACCTCTATAACCATGGAGCTCTTCTGTTTCCCCATTCCATATTTTTATTCCCTTAACAGTAAAAACCCACAAAATTACCACACCAATAGAACGACTGAAAAATGTTTATCCTTAAAATATATCCCACTGAGAACACAGAGTACTACATTAGTTCTCTGAGTTAATTTTTCCTGTATTATCAATTAGAAAAACAGTTAGGTTCATTTGCTTTTTTGTTTTACCCAATCACATCCTTGTTAATTTTATTTTTAAGAAAGGCACAAAATTAACACGTCTCAAAACTCAAAACTATACAAGTCTCAAAAAAGGTTCACTTATTTTCCACCACTCCCAAAGTAACCAAATTTCTTCAATTTCTATTTTATCCTTTTGTGTTTCTTGTATAAAAATAAGAAAATACTCATATATTCTTTCCTCTTCTGTCTAAAAGATTATTAATCAGTTCAGTTTAATTCACTCGGTCAGTCATGTCTGACTCTCTGGGACCCCACGGACTGCAGCATGCCAGGCTTCCCTATCCATCATCAACTCTCAGAGCTTGCTCTAATCCATGTCCATCAGGTCAGTGATGCCATCCAACCATCTCATCCTCTGTCATCCCCTTCTCCTCCAGCCTTCAATCTTGCCCAGCATCTGGGTCTTTTCCAATGGGTCAGTTCTTCGTATCAGCTGGCCAAAGGATTGGAGTTTCAGCTTCAGCATCAGTCCTTCCAATGAATATTCAGGACTCATTTCCTTTAGGATGGACTGGTTGGATCTCCTTGCAGTCCAAGGGACTCTCAAGAGTCTTCTCCAACACAACAGTTTAAAAGCATCAGTTCTTTGGCGCTCAGCCTTCTTAATGGTCCAACTGTCACATCCATCCATGACTACTGGAAAAACCATAGCTTTGACTAGATGGGGTTTGTCAGCAAGGTAATGTCTCTGTTTTTTAATATGCTGTCTAGGTTGGTCATAGCTTTTCTTCCAAGGAGCAAATGTCTTTTAATTTCATGGCTGTGGTCACCATCTGCAGTGATTGGGAGCCCCCCAAAATAAAATCTGCCACTGTTTCCATTGTTTCCCCATCTATTTGCCATGAAGTGAGAGGACTGGATGCCATGATCTTAGTTTTTTGAATGTTGATTTTTTTTTTTAATTGAAGGATAATTGCTTTACAGAATTTTGCTGTTTTCTGTCAAAGCTCAACATCAATCAGCCATAAGTATACATACATCCCCTCTCTTTTGAACCTCCCTCCCTGAATGTGGAGTTTTAAGCCAGTTTTTCACTCTCCTTTCACTTTCATCAAGAAACTCCTCAGTTCCTCTTTGCTTTCTGCCATAAGAGTGGTGTCATCTGCATATCTGAGGTTATTGATATTTCTTCTGGCAATCTTGATTCCAGCTTGTGCTTCATCCAGCCCAGCACTTCCCATGATGTACTCTGCATTAATAACATACTATATTTGCCCTTTTTCCTTTTGTTTTTTAACTTAAAAATACATACCAAGTTAATTCTTATCAGTTCATATAGTCTAAAAACTTTTACTGAAGTATAATTCATATACAATATTAAATAAGTTTCAGATGTGCAACAAAGTGATTCACAATTTTTAAA
Organism: Giraffa tippelskirchi; assembly: GCF_054371585.1. Classification (NCBI taxonomy): domain Eukaryota; kingdom Metazoa; phylum Chordata; class Mammalia; order Artiodactyla; family Giraffidae; genus Giraffa; species Giraffa tippelskirchi. The sequence continues at coordinate 73,364,760 of NC_137275.1, read as the reverse complement.
AATTATATTCCATTTATAGTTACTACAAAACACTCGCATATTCCCTGTATTGTACCATACATCTGTGTAGCTTTTTTATTTTCCACAATAGTCCATGTAAAAGCTATTTTAAACTATTTTCCATAATAGTTTGTATCTCTAAATCTATCTTGCTCCTCCCCTTCCCTCTCCCCACTGATAATTACTAATTTTGTCTCTGTGAGATCATTTCTTTTGTTATATTTAGTAGTTTTATATTTTTAAGAAGCCACATGATATGCACTATTTGTCTTTCTCTTATTTTAAAAGCATAATACCCTCTAAGGTTCATCCATGTTGGTGCATTTTTCATTTTTATGGCTTAGTATTCTGTTGCATACAGGAGGAGCCTGGTAGGCTGCAGTCCATGGGGTCTCGAAGAGTCGGACACGACTGAGCGACTGAGCGATTTCACTTTTCACTTTCATGCATTGGAGAAAGAAATGGCAACCCACTCCAGTGTTCTTGCCTGGAGAATCCCAGGGACGGTGGAGCCTGGTGGGCTGCCATCTATGGGGTCGCACAGAGTCAGACACGACTGAAGCGACTTAGCAGCAGCATTCTGTTGCATATATATGCCATATCTTCTTTATCCATTCATCTGTTGATGAACATTTAGGTCATTTTATTCTACTCTACTACTGTTGCTGCTCAGTAGCTTCACTTGCATCCAACTGTTTGTGACCGTATGTACTATAGCCCACCAGGCTCCCTGTCCATGGGATTCTCCAGGCAAAAATACTGGAATGGAGAGTCATGCCCTCCTCCAGGGGATCTTCCCAATCCAAGGACTGAACCCACATCTCTTACGTCTCCTGCATTGGCAGGCAGGTTCTTTACCACTAGTGCCACCTGGGAAGCCCATTCTATCCTACAGCTCCATGGTAATCTACTGTTTCTATCACATGGTCAACTTGTTCTTAGAGTGAGTGAGTGAGTGAGTGAGTGAAAGTTGCTCAGTCGTGTCTGACTCTTGGCAATCTCATGGACTATACAATCCATGGAATTCTCCAGGCCAGAATACTAGAGTGGGTAGCCTTTCCCAACCAGGAATCGAACCAGGGTCTCCTGCATTGCAGGCAGATTCTTTACCAACTGAGCTATGAGGGAAGCCCTGTTTCTGAGGTATACGCACTTAAGTGATTTCTAATATTTTGCTGTTCTAAACAATGCTGCAATAAATAATTTTGTGCATTTCTAGTTTCATTATGTTAAACAAGTACCATTGGGAAAATTATAAGTGGGATTACTGAATCAAAGGGTAAATTCATATGTACTTTTAATAGATATTGCCTAATACCTCTTTGGGAAAACCACTAGACCATTCAGGTATGACCTAGATCAAATCCCTTATGAGTATACAGTGGAAGTGACAAATAGATTTAAGGGACTAGACCTGATAGACAGAGTGCCTGATGAACTATGGACAGAGGTTAGTGACATTGTACAGGAGACAGGGATCAAGAAAATCCCCATGGAAAAGAAATGCAAAAAAGCAAAATGGCAATATGAGGAGGCCTTACAGATAGCTGGGAAGGGAAGAGAAGCGAAAAGCAAAGGAGAAAAGGAAAGATATTCCCATCTCAATGCAGAGTACCAAAGAATAGCAAGGAGAGATAAGAAAGCATTCCTCAGCGATCAGTGCAAACAAATAGAGGAAAACAACAGATTGGGAAAGACTAGAGATCTCTTCAAGAAAATTAGAGATACCAAAGGAATATTTCATGCAAAGATAGGCTCGATAAAGGACAGAAATGGTATGGACCTAACAGAAGCAGAAGATATTAAGAAGAGGTGGCAAGAATACACAGAAGAACTGTACAAAAAAGATCTTCACAACCCAGATAATCACGATGGTGTGATCACTCACCTAGAGCCAGACATCCTGGAATGTGAAGTCAAGTGGGCCTTAGAAAGCATCACTATGAACAAAGCTAGTGGAGGTGATGGAATTCCAGTTGAGCTATTTCAAATCCTCAAAGGTGATGCTGTGAAAGTGTTGCACTCGATATGCCAGCAAATCTGGAAAACTCAGCAGTGGCCACAGGACTGGAAGAGGTCAGTTTTCGTTCCAATCCCAAAGAAAGGCAATGCCAAAGAATGCTCAAACTACCGCACAATTGCACTCATCTCACATGCTAGTAAAGTAATGCTCAAAATTCTCCAAGCCAGGCTTCAGCAATACATGAACCGTGAACTTCCAGATGTTCAAGTTGGTTTTAGAAAAGGCAGAGGAACCAGAGATCAAATTGCCAATATCCACTGGATCATCGAAAAAGCAAGAGAGTTCCAGAAAAACATCTATTTCTGCTTTATTGACTATGCCAAAACCTTTGACTGTGTGGATCACAATAAACTGTGGAAAATTCTTAAAGAGATGGGAATATCAGACCATCTGACCTGTCTCTTGAGAAACCTGTATGCAGGTCAGGAAGCAACAGTTAGAACTGGACATGGAACAACAGACTGGTTCCAAATAGGAAAAGGAGTACGTCAAGGCTGTATATTGTCACCCTGCTTATTTAACTTACATGCATAGTACATCATGAGAAACGCTGGGCTGGAAGAAACACAAGCTGGAATCAAGATTGCCGGGAGAAATATCAATAACCTCAGATATGTGGATAACACCACCCTTATGGCAGAGAGTGAAGAAGAACTAAAGAGCCTCTTGATGAAGGTGAAGGAGGAGAGTGAAAAAGTTGGCTTAAAGCTCAACGTTCAGAAAACTAAGATCATGGCATCTGGTCCCATCACTCCATGGGAAATAGATGGGGAAACAGTGTCAGACTATTTTTTTGGGTTCCAGAATCACTGCTGATAGTGATTGCAGCCATGAAATTAAAAGACGCTTACTCCTTGGAAGGAAGGTTATGGCCAACCTAGATAGCATATTTAAAAGCAGAGACATTACCTGCCAACAAAAGTCCGTCTAGTCAAGGCTATGGTTTTTCCAGTGGTCATGTATGGATGTGAGAGTTGGATGATGAAGAAAGCTGAGCGCCGCAGAATTGATGCTTTTGAACTGTGGTGTTGGAGAAGACTCTTGAGAGTCCCTTGGACTGCAAGGAGATCCAATCAATCCATCCTAAAGGAGATCAATCCTGGGTGTTCATTGGAATGTCTGATGTTGAAGCTGAAACTCCAACACTTTGGCCACCTCATGCGAAGGGTTGACTCATTGGAAAAGATCCCAATGCTGGGTAGGATTGGGGGCGGCAGGAGAAGGGGACGACAGAAGATGAGATGGTTGGATGGCATCACCGACTCGATGGACATAGGTTTGGGTAAACTCCGGGAGTTGGTGATGGACAGAGAGGCCTGGCGTGCTGCAAGTCATGGGGTCGAAAAGAGTCAGACATGACTGAGCGACTGAACTGAACTGAATACCTCTTTGTGGGGACTAAATCGTTTTGTACTTGCCACTGCAACTAATGAGTGACTGTTTCCTCATGGGTTCCTTAACAGAGTGCTCTCAGGGTTTTGAATTTTTGCTAATCTCACAAGAGAAATAGTAACTCAGTATTGTTTTACCTTGTAGTTCTAGTACAAATTTAAGGCCATTTAAATGTCTTATAACACTCTGCTCATGCCTTTTGTCAATTTTTCTATTAAATCAACTTTGGTGATCTACAATGTTGTGTTGGTTTCAGGTGTACAGCAAAAGAAATCAGTTACACATATTTATACACCCACTCTTTTTTTTTTTTTTTAAAGATTCTTTTCCCATATAGGCCATTACAGAGTACTGAGTAGAGTTCCCTATGCTATACAACAGGTTCTTATTAGTTATCTATTTTATATCTAATAGTGTGTATGAAAAAGTGAAAGTGACAGTCAGTCCTGTCCAACTCTTTGTGGCCTCATGAACTGCAGCCTGCCAGACTCCTCTGTCGATGGAACTCTCTAGGCAAGAATACTAGATAGGGTAGTCTTTCCCTTTTCCAGGGGGTCTTCTTGACCCAGGAACTGGACCTGGGTCTCTGTGCTGCAGGCAGATTCTTTACCATCTGAGCCACCAGGGGAAGTCCAGCAGTGTATATGTCAGTCTTAATCTCCCAATTTATCCCTCCCCCTCCCTTATCCCCTGGTAACCATAAATTTGTTTCTACATCTGTGACTCTACTTCTGTTTTGTAAATAAATTCATTTGTACCTTTTAAATTTAGATTCCACATATAACCAATATTATATATTTGTTTTTCTGTGTCTTCACTCAGTATGACAATCCATGTTTCTGCAAATGGCATTATTCCATTCTTTTTTTATTGTTGAGTAGTTATTTCATTGCATATATGTACTACATCTTTCCTGGATTCTCTGGTGGCTCAGATGATAAAGAATCGGCCTGTAATGCAGGACACCCATGTTCAGTTCCTGGTTGGGAAGATGCCCTGGAGAAGGGAATGGCAACCCACTCCGGTATTCTTGCCTGGAGAATTCCATGGACAGAGGAACCTGGCAGGCTACAGACTATGGGGTCACAAAGAGTTGGACATGACTGAGTGACTAACACTTTCACTTAAACTAAATCTTTATCCATCCCTTTGCTGATGGACATTTAGGTTGCTTCCATATCCTGGCTATTGTAAATAGTGCTGCAATGAACATCAGTGTGGTGCATGGATCTTTTTGAATTATAGTTTTCTCTGGGTATATGCCCAGGAGAAATTCCTGGTTGGAATTCTTGTGTCATATGCTAATTCTATTTTTAGTTTTTTAAGGAACCTCCATACTGTTCTCCATAGTGGTTGTGCCAATTTACATCCCCAACAACAGTGTATGAGAGTTCCCTTGGGATCTTAAATTTTTATTGTCTGAAAAATTTCATGAAACATAGAGATTAGCTGATCTTAGAAAATTTGGTAAACTATAACTTGTAAATTTTCTGGGTTAGTGCTTTTGTTGAGAGTTCTTGATACTTTTTCTTATTTCTTAGAAAAAAAAAAAAGCCTTGTTTAAGTCTTGTAGTTTTTCAGAGACAATTTTGGTAAAGTGGATTTTCCTATTAATTAACCATCTCACCTAAGTTATACAGAACAGAATCTATGACTTTTTAAACTTTCTGCTTAAATGATTATTTCTCCCTTGTCATGTCTTCTGTATCTCTGTACTAACCTCTCTCCTGTTACTACCCTGTTAAAATTTACCAAATTTTCTAAGATCAGCTAAATTCTATGTTTCATAACTAGTACTTTTCTATTCTGTGGCCTTTTCTAAAGAACAAACTTTTTTTCTATTTATTTTTTACTCAATGTTTTTCTGTCCTCTACCTTAACAATTTTTGCTTTCATCTTTATTATGTCCTTCCTTGTTCATTATTCTGATTTACTTCGTGATTTTTTTTGGGGTGGGGGATGCACCACGCAGCTTGCGGGATCTTAGTTCCCTGCAGTAAAAGCATGGAGACTAACCACTGGACTGTCAAGGAATTCCCACTTTGTGATTTTTTTCCTAGCTTTTTTGATGGGAATTCAACTTCTCATTCTTTCATCTTTATTGATAAAAATACCCAAGGCCAAATGTTTTTAAAGTCACTATTTTAATTATATCCCCTAGATTCCTACATGTAGCTTTTTCATCATCAGTGTATTTTAAAGAGATCCTATACTTTTTTCTTCCCTCTCACATTAAAGTTTTTGTTTAAAAATAATTTTTATTTATGTTTGGCTGTGCTGGGTCTTTGTTGCTGTGCAAACTTTTTTCTAGTTGAGGTAAGCGGGCTTCTCACCGTGGTGGCTTCTCTTGTTGTACAGCATGGGCTCTAGGGCATTCAGGCTTCAGCAGTTGTGGCACACAAGCTCAGCAGTTGCGGCTTGCAGGCTCCAGAGCACAGGCTCAACAGCTGTGGCACACGGGCCTAGCTGCTCCATGGCATGTTGGATCCTCCCAGATCAGGGATTGAACCTGTGTCTCCTGCATTGTCAGGCGGATTCTTTACCTTGAAAAATGAAAGTCTCCATCGTTCAGTCCTGACTCTTTGCAAAGCCATGGACTGTAGCCCACCAGGCTCCTCTGTCCATGGAATTCTCCAAGCAAGAATACTGGAGCGGGCAGCCATTCCCTTCTCCAGGTCTTGCTGATCCAGGGATAGAACCCAGGTCTCCAGCACTGCAGGTAGATTCTTACTGTCTCAGCTACCAGGGATGCCCCTTCTTTATCCTAAAGCTCCTTAAAACAATATTTACATTGTAGGTGAACATGACTGGTTTTTGCTGCTATTATTCATTTCTGTCTTTACTGCATTATGATGAAAAATAATTTTTGTAATGTTTCTACTTTATGAACTCACTCAGAATTTCTTTATGACATAGTATATAAATTTTCTGTGAATGTTCCAGATACACTTAAGAAGAAACAATATTATCTCAGAACAGAGTTCAAATTATATCCATAAACTATTATTTACTACTTACTATTTAATATATAACAACTATTATTTACTATTATTTTAGGTCTTTTACATCCTTACTTATTTTAGATCCACTTTACCAATTAAAAGTGATATGATAAACTCTTTGAGTGTTTGTCCTTTACCCTGAATACTTTCAAGTTTCTGCTTTATGAAGGTGGTTGCTATATCATTTGGTATATAGACATTCATAAATGCTATGTCAACATTATGATTTAAGGCCCTTAACCAAGCCTTTTGTCCTCAAGACAATCAATGTAATTTGGTATGCAAGAGAAATATTTGAGTACTTCACCTTTAACTGTACAGAATAATTTTTTAAATGTCTAACCCAAGGGTTAAATTTTCATAAATTAAAAAAATTTTATTCCTCATCAAGGGCATTCTTAATAGCCTTTTTTTTTTTTTAACACAATGTGTGTGATATTGAAAAACACAAGGACTACTAGGTATAGTTTATTGTCCCTGGCTTGACTTATGCTAGAGTACCAGTAATTTTCCCCAACATTGCTTTTGTACCATTACTGTAAATGTCAACACAGCAAAAGTGGCATATAACATCTCAGAATTTTTTTTTTTAAGTTCTGACCTTGCAGATTCCATGAATGAGTCTTAGAGACCCAAGAGTTCCACGTATCACACTTGGAGAACCACCAAACCTAATATATTTTTATCCCATAAAAACAGTAGTTTTAGTTTAGTTGCTAAGTCATGTCTGACTCTTTGCAACCCCAAGGACTACAGCCTGCCAGGCTCCTCCGTCATGGGATTTCCCAGGCAAGAATACTGGAGTGGGTTGCCATTTGCTGGAAGGCCACATAGAAGAATCATTGGAAGTACATCACTGTAGTAAGATATGCCTGGAATCAAACTCAAGCTCTGCTGAATACAGGCTATATAGCATTGCATAAGTTACTTTGTAAACCGTAATTTCTTTCTCTGTAAAGTGATTCTACCACATACTCTCTAAAGGAATTGCTTCCAGGATTAAATGAACTAATACATAGATAGCACTTACCCAATGCTTATTACATAGTCCTCAAAGAGTAATGGCCTAATTATGTAAATTTTATATAATGTAGCTATTTGCTAACAATCCCTATCAGGAGAAAAATATCAAAGACAATAAATAATCTGAGAGATTTTTTTAGAACAAAATCTCTAAAAATGAGCAGTATCCTTAAAGCACAAATTCCTAGAATTTTAGAATGTGTAATTTCAGATACCAGCATATTGTGACATTTTAATTTTAGTAGTTTTTTTTTTTTTTACAAATCAGACCTTTTAACTTTGTCTATCTTCTCTATTGCATTTTACTTCACAAGTTTTATTCAATCTTCTTTGTTTGCCTTTCTCCTACTTATTTAGAGTAACTTAAAAAAAAAAAAAACTCCTTCAGTTAAGATGCTTTGCTCACTTATTAAAATTCCAATCCTTTTCTTAAGTAAAATAAAAACTTAAGGCTATAAATTACCTTCTACTAAATCCTATAAGCCTTATAAGTTTTAAAATGTATTTTTAACACAATTTAGTGCCAAATATATTCTGACAATTATTAGCATTTCTTCTTTATCCCATAAATTTCTTAGAAATGTTGAAAATTTCCATACACATAAACTTCTTCATTTAAAATATCTTTTTGTTATTGATTACTATCTTAACTGAACTGTATCAAGAAATATGGTCTGTATGATACCAGTTTTTACTTGCTGATAAGTTCTTAATGGTACAGAATTCAGTCAGTTTTTGAGTATACTTAACAACATGTTTACAACATTTATAAATTTGTAATGGTTGAGTTCAGGGTTCTAAGTATGTCCTTTATCTCACACTTATTAACTAAGTTGTTCAAATCTTCTTCCTTCTCATTAACTTTAGGTCTGTTTGACTTAACTAAGATCTTAAATTCTCTACGATATTCTCCTTGTACTTTTGATAATTCTGTATCATATTTTCAGGTTATTTGAAGACATAGTATCTAAAAAATTCCCTAACCTGGGAAAGGTCCAAGAAGCAGAAGAGAGACCCATATAAGATCAACCCAAAGAGGACCACACCAAGACACACTGTAATTAAAATGGCAAAAATTAGAAATAAAGAGAGAATATTAAAAGCAGCAAGGGCAAAGCAACAAATTGCATATAAGGGAACACACATTCAGCAACCAGCTGACTTTTCGGTAGAAATTCTGTTGGCCAAAAGACGATGGCATGATATAACTATTTAGAGTAATGAAAGGGAAAAACCTAGAGCCAAGAGTACTCTACCCACCAAGGCTTTCATTCAGATTTGATGGGAAGATCAAAAATTTTACAGACAAGCAAAAGCTACGCATTCAGCTTCATCAAACCAGCATTATAAGAAATGTTTAAGGTACTCTCTAAGTAAAAAAGAAGAGGCCACAACTGGAAACATGAAAACTATAAAAGGAAAATCTCACTGGTAAAGGCAAATATACAGTAAAGAAATTAACCACATACAGAGCTAGAAGGAAGGTTAAAAGATAAAAGTAGTCAAATCATCTATATCCCTAATAAGTAATTACGGTACACAAAACAAAATGATGCAAAATACGATTCAAAACCAGTAACTGTGGGGGTAGGGAAGCAAAAATGCTGGGGTATTAAAAATGAATTTGAAGTTAAGAGATCAGCAACTTAAAATAACCAGGCATACATAAACACACCTCATGATAATCACATATCAAAAGATACATAAACAAAAAAGAGAAAAGAATCCAAACATAAAGGTAGTCATTACAAAGAGAAACAAAGAAGGTTAACAGTAAAAAACTATAAAAACAACTCCAAACAACTAACAAAATGGCAATAAATTCATTTCTATCAAAAATTAGTTGATACACACTGAGTCAAAGTGAGAGGATGAAAAAGGTACTTCATGCAAATAGAAACCAAAAGAAAGCTGGAGTAGCAATACTTGTATCAGACAAAATAAATTTTAAAACAAAGACTGTAGCAAGAGACAAAGAAGGACATCACACAATAATCAAGGGATCAATCCAAGAAGATATTAGAACAACTGAACAACCATATGCAAAGAAAGAATCTAGAAACAGACCTTTCATTTTTCACAAAAATGAACTCAAAATAGGCATGTAACTTCACATTTCTTACTTTAAAAATCTATTCAGTAGATGGCACCAGACACCCTTTAGAATAAAGAATTACAGATGTACTACTCTTAATGCTTAGTTCTGATGTTAATACATGCTTTGAGATTGCATTTATTTATTAATGAATATTATGACTTATACTTTTGAAAAACATGTTACAGACAACTAAATTTAGATGCAAATTATATTATTCCATAAGTATGTAAGTAATCATGAAAATCCAGGAATGCAGATCTGACAAATTAAGGAACAACAGTAGTCCTACACTACAGGTAGATTTTTAAAAGTGCTACATTAAGCCATTTAAAAACCAAATTCAAATTCACATTTTGACAACTACATAGCACATTCATTTGACACTTCTTGACTACTAAGAGCAAGTGTCTCATTGGGAAATTGTTTTTCTCTGTAGACTAAAAGCTGTCACTAAACATCCATCAAGGCATTTAAAAATTCATTTTCTCCTCAACCTGGGACAGAGAAAACTATTTTATTATGTCTTCCTAAAATGCAGAGGATGAAAACATGTTAACTACCCACCAAGGAACTATTGCTGTCCACCCCTCTGGGATTCAACCTGACATACTCAAATTGCAGTTTTACAGAGAACAAATGATATAGCCCTGACTACTAAAAAATCATCTCTTCCCTTATCTTCTTAATTTATATCACATTAAAGTGATCCTATACAGGTGCTAGGGAATTATGTATTTTACCTATTGCTGCTTAGTGGCTCAGTCATGTCCGACTCTTTGCGACCTCATGGACTGTAGCCCACCAGGCTCCTTTGTCTATGGGGATTCTCCAGGCAAGAATACTGGAGTGGATTGCCATGCCCTCCTACAGGAGATCTTCCTAATCCAGGGATCCAAACCAGGTCTCCCACATTGCAGACGGATTCTTTACCATCTGAGCCACCAGGGAAGCCTTATTAATGGAGACCAAATACCATATACTGCCACTTTGGTGGAGATAGGAGAGAAGGGGTAGAAAAAAGGAGGAAATCAAAGAGGTATCTGGAAAGAAGAGTACAATGCATTATTTTTCCAAATTTAGAACTCAATTCTCAGAAAACAAATTATCAACTAGGCAGCATGTGGCTGAAATAGTAATAAAAACAAATATATTAACCTTTAATTATCATTATAGAGTTCTGCACAACAGAGAATTGTTATTTAACATTTATTTCCAATAAAAAAAAAAATCTACTCAGCGTCCTGAACAAATTAATCAAAATTTTAGAACGTAACTGTAGTTGCAGAACAATACAAATGGAATGAAATTAAGTCTAGGTATACACACACACACACACAGACACACAAACACACATACACAGAATAAATGAAAACCAATCTTGGAAGTGAATCCCCTGAAAGTCCACTGTATACTACTAGGTAATATAAAAGAATGGCCACTGATGGACCTCTGATTTGTCCATAAAACATATGTGTTAATCTCCTGGGAAACATTGGACAATATGTAGCATAGTGATTTCCATTTCCAATCTTTCATATTGTAATTACGTATTTATTTAAAAGATATGCCAATAAGAGGTAAGTTGCTCTGCCAAATTTTATGAAGAAAAAGTAGTATCAATTTGAACCAAATACAAAGGAATTTTTTCTTTAGTTTACAGTCTGATTTCAAGTAAATATATGAGTTTTCTGACTTTTTTAAATATCAAAAACAGCTTTTGTATATTTTGCCAACTTTCAGGACTACTAGACTTCAGGATCTGTTAACATCAGATGAGACAAAATCTAATCCAACCTCATAATTTTACAGAGAAGAGAGCAAAATTTTTACATCATTTTTAATCATTTTATAATTCATCATATAAATTTTATAATAGTTCATAATTTATATATAGGGTTAAGAATTTATAAAATGACACATTCTGTACACCTTTGAATCCCACTGAACAATTCAGAGTATTCATCCTCTTTTTATGCTGGGTATCCAATTTCTTGCACATATTCCTTAGTACCAAACAAACATTGTTCTGGGATAACATTCTAACCATTTTAAAGTTTCCAGAGAAATTCTGCCAACACTCTATTGCAACTTTTCATCACAGGCTGTTAACGTTGCCACTGTTAGATATATTTCAACAAAACAAGTTCTAGCATCCATACTATACAAACAACTGGAAAAAAACATTTTAGAAAGGGGTCTGTTAATAAAGAAATGTTATCTTCTGCAATCACTGAACTATTAACATATTATTAGGAAAGATAATTCCTTAATATAAAAAGTAGTATTAACATATCTAACTTTTTAAAGCATTTGTAAGAAAAGAATGTAAGAAGAACATGGGCTAACAGAATAGATCAATTTTTTAAAAAAACACCTGATTTTCATTAATAATTTAATCCTTACTTCACTGAAAATCTATCACAAGAGGCAATAAATGGAATTACATTACAGACTTAGATTTCTCCTTTTCCTCATCACTCTCCGGTTATCACACTTAGCAAGTATGATACCTAGAACACTAGTAGAAAAACAGCAGCACATACACTCATCTCCAAAGAAGTACAGTTAAAAATTATAAAGAAGAAAATTCCTAAGTCGTTATAACAATTATTAATTGATAAAACTAGTTACACTTTTTTAAATAAAGAGAGGAACTAAAGAGTGTAAAAGTAGAACAAAGTCGCAGTTCAGTTCAGTCAGTTGTGTCCAACTCTTGGTGACCTCATGGACTGCAGCATGCCAGGCTTCCCTGTCCAGCAACAATTCCTGGAGCCTGCTCAAACTCATATCCAATGAGTCGGTGATGCCATCCAACCATCTCATCCTCTGTCGTCCCCTTCTCCTCCTGCCTTCAATCTTTCCCAGCATCTGGGTCTTTTCCAATGAGTCAGTTCTTCGCATCAGGTGGCTAAGTACTGGAGCTTCAGCATCAATCTTTCCAACGACTATTCAGGACTGATTCCCTTTAGGATTGACTGGTTTGATCTCTTTGCAGTCCAAGGGACTCTCAAGAGGCTTCTCCAACACCACAGTTCAGAAGCATCAATTCTTCAGGGCTCAGCTTTCTTTAGAGTCCAATTCTCACATCCATACATGACTACTGGAAAAACCATAGGCTTGACTAGACAGACCTTTGTCAGCAAAGTAATGTCTCTGCTTTTTAATATGCTGTTTAGGTTGGTCATAAGTTCTGTTCCAAGGAGCAAATGTCTTTTAATTTCATGGCTGCAGTCACCATCTGCAGTAATTTTGAAGCCCCCCCAAAATAAAGTCTGTCACTGTTTCCACTGTTTCCCCATCTATTTGCCGTGAAGTGATGGAACCCTATGCCATGATCTTTGTTTTCTGAATATAGAGTTTTAAGCCAGCTTTTTCACTCTCCTCTTTCACTTTCATCAAGAGGCTCTTTAGTTCGTCTTTGCTTTCTGCCATAAGGGTGGTGTCTTCTGCACATCTGAGGTTATTGTTATTTCTCCCAGCAATCTTGATTCCAGCTTGTGCACCATCCAGTCCAGCATTTCGCATGATGTAATCTGCATAGAAGTTAAATAAGCAGAGTGACAATATACAGCCTGATGTACCCCTTGCTCAATTTGGAACCAGTCTGTTGTTCCATGTCCAGTTCTAACTGTTGCTTCTTGATCTACATACAGATTTCTCAAGAGGCAGGTAAGGTGGTCTGGTATTCCTATCTCTTGAAGAATTTTCCACAGTTTGTTGTGATCTACATTGTCAAAGGCTTTGGCATAATCAATAAAGCAGAAGTAGATGTTTCTCCAGAATTCTCTTGCTTTTTTGATGATCCAACAGATGTTGGCAATTTGATCTCTAGTTCCTCTGCCTTTTCTAAAACCAGCTTGAACATCTGGAATTTCACAGTTCATGTACTGGTGGAAGCCTGGCTTGGAGAATTTTGAGCAGTACTTTGCTAGCGTGTGTGGTAAGTGCTATTCTGCAGTAGTTTGAACATTCTTCAGCATTGCCCTTCTTTGGAACTGGAAGAAACTGACCTTTTCCAGTCCTGTGGCCACTGCTGAGTTTTCCAAATTTGCTGGAATATTGAGCACAGCATTTTCACAGCATCATCTTTTAGGATTTGAAATAGCTCAACTGGAATTCCATCACCTCCTCTAGCTTTGTTCGTAGTGATGCTTCCTAAGGCCCACTTGACTTCACATTCCAGGATTTCTGGCTCTAGGTGAGTAATCACACCATTGTGATTATCTGGGTCGTAAAGATATTTTTTGTAGTTCTTCTGTGTATTCTTGCCAACTCTTCTGAATCTGGTCCAGTTTTATAGCCAACATAGAAGGAGCCAGGAGAGTCACTTGACCTGGGCCTCACATTTGCAAATTTCCTACGTATTTATGATTTTAGCATCATCTTCAAATGAGGTTATATATTCATATGTGACAGAATTTAAAAAAATAAAAGTCCTACAACTTCAAATTTCCATTGCTCTACTAGACTTCCTGGATATCACATATTAATACCTTTCGTATATCTAATAATGATCTGGTGAATACAACTTTATTTCATTTTGTAAATGCATTTAGAGCTTAATTTGTTATACAAAACATTTAAAGGATACAACGGTTTGTAAAGCCCACTTCAAAAAAGTAAATTGCCAATCTTAAGTTTTCAGAGATCCTCTTTTATTATTCATAGTTTTCTTAGTCTTAATGTAGTTTCACCTATGTGTCTAGTTAATTTAGCGATCACATGGAGGATGGGCTTTCCATGTGGTGCTAGTGGTAAAGAACCCGCCTGGCAATGCAGGAGACATAAGAGACACAGGTTCAATCCCTGGGTCAGGAAGATTCCCTGGAGAAGGAAATGGCAACCCACTCCAGTATTCTTGGAGAATCACATGGATGGAGGAGCCTGGCAGGCTGCAGTCCATAGGGTCACAAACAGTTGGACACGACTGAAGCGACTTAGCATACACACATGGAGGATATCAAAACTATGTCTTCTTCCTCACATGGCTGAACAAATTAGGAGGCATAAACGCACTTCAACAAGGTGAAAGTCCTATTAAACAAACACAAAACATTACTAATGGTCTTATAAAAGGCTTGTATACAGAATTTATAAAGAATACGTACAAATCAGTACTAGAAAGCAAACAACCCAACTAAAAACAGGCAAAAATTGAACAGATCTCTAAAAAAGATCTACCAACTGCCTATAAGAACTTGAAAAAGCACTCAACATTATTAATTATTAGGAAAATGCAATTTATAGGAAAATGAGATACCATTTCACACCTACTAGATTAGCTAGTAACAAAGACAGGTAACAGTAAGTTGCTGACAGAGATTTGGAGCAACTAGAACTCCCATGCATTTCTAATGAGTTTGCAAAATGACAAGTTTGGGAGAATGATTTGTCACTTTCTAATATATTTTAAATACATATTGATGCTATGACCCAGCAATTTTACACTTATGGATTTTCCCAAGAGAAATGAAACAGATGTCCAAAAAGTATAAATGTTCACAGCAGTCTTATTAATAATTCCTAGTGATTTATTAATAACTGATTTCAGAGGAGGTCATAGGAAAGAACAAAGAATCAAAAATGATTCCTGTATTTTAATCCAGAGTGAGTGGGAAGGTTTAAATGGCACTAATTAATGGAGCACATAAGAAAATAAGCAAACTTACAAAGAAAAATAAGTTTAGATCTACTAAACTTAAAATTCTTCCCATAATAAACATGTGGAGGTGTCTAGAAAACAGCACGAACCTTGGAGGCTGTGGCTCACATAAACAGAAGTTAAGAGTTGAAGCCAGGAGAGTAGATGAGTTATTTTGGGGGTCAGGGGGTAGCCAGGGAAATACACGTATATACATAAATACACATATGTATGTATATATGAACTCTAAGGACATAGTACTTAAGGTATAACCTTCTGGGGGCTTCAAGAAGATCAAACAGTAAAGAGGTAGATAGAATTCTTAACTCTTTTTGTGTAAGAACTCCTTTGGCAATGCGGTGAAGACTATGGTTTCCTTCTCAGAATCATGTCTTTTATTTTATTTATTTTTTTTTAAATTGTATCATGGCCTTTATTTTATTTTATTATTATTTATTATTTTTTTTAACTTGCCTAATTTCTTTTTTTTAATAAATTTATTTATTTTAGTTGGGGGCTAATTACTTTACAATATTGTAATAGTTTTTGCCATACATTGACATGAATCAGCCATGGGTTTACATGTGTCTTTTAAAACATTTTTTGGAATTTTTTTTATTGTGATCATTTTTTCCCCTCACTTAATCACAGAATCATATCTTAAAAGCACAAATTTGTAGGATTACAAAAGAAACCAACTATACTAAATACAATTTAGAAAATTTTTAAGTTGAGATACAGTAATATATTTACCCCTTCTTAATGCATTAAAATGGGCTTCCCTGGTGGCTCATTGGTAAAGAATCCTCCTGCCAATGCAGGAGACACAAGTTCGATCCCTGGGTCAGGAAGATCCCCTGGAGAAGGAAATGGCAACCCAATCCAATATTCTTGCCTGCAAAATCCCATGGACCAAGGAGCCTGGTAGGCTATAGTCCATGCGGTCTCAAAAGAGTCGAACATGACTTAGTGACCAGACAACAACAATGCATTAAAATATAAGATCTAGTTCAGTTCAGTTCAGTCGCTCAGTCGTGTCCGACTCTTTGTGACCCCATGAACTGCAGCATGCCGGGCCTCTCTGTCCATCACCAACTCCCGAAGTCTACCCAAACTCATGTCCATTGAGTCGGTGATGCCATCCAACCAACTCATCCTCTGTCGTCTCCTTCTCCTCCTGCCTCCAATTCTACCCAGCATTAGGGTCTTAAGACTACATGAGGCATTAGTAAAAGTCATGGCCTACCACAGCTTAATGTAGACATTTAATCCTTTTGCCCCTCCTTATTCTTCCTGCCCCTTCTATTTTTTGCCTCTTTAAAGCCATGATCTGACCACAGTATCTGTGAATCTCCTAGCCTCGTTAAAGTGAAAGTCCAACTCACCTGTGACTACAACTTTACCTATGAGACTTTTCAGCAATTAAATATTCTCTGTTATGTTCAGCTCACCACTTTTGGACTTTGGAAGAATCAGTCAACCTCTAAAATGTACCATTAGAGCAGAGGTCTTCACATTTTATTGGATACTCACTCATCAATTAACTAAATTGAGAATGCACCTTAAAATATGTATATTATTTATAAATCACATTGTCATATTATTATGTGCCAAACAGCTCAAAGCACAGCAAATACTTAGAGGAGGGTTCATCAATGACAGAATCTTTAAACGCCACTATTCTATTTTTCAGAGTTAATTCAGATAAAATTACACAGTAGAATATGTACATCCATTTAACTGGGCCATATAAACTACAATATATCACAACACTCAGAATGAAAAACCGAAGAATAAGGGCTCCATTATCATCTCTCCTTGTCTGAAGGACTCACTCCTCTCCCAAACCACTAGGTCCCCTTTATATGGCAAGGGACTTCTGATACAAAGCTCAAATAAGAGTGTCACTGTTAGTCTATCCATCAAAAATTAGTAAAGGTCAACTTACTTATTTTTATTAGGCTTTTTAAAAATATTTTAAATTTTTAAAATAGTTTCAGACTACAAAAAAGCTTCAAAAGCAGTACAAAATGCCCTGTAAATTCTTTTCCCAGTTTTTTCTTAATGTTAACTTCTTACATAACCAATTATCAAAACGCAGAAGTTAGTATCAGTACAACATTATCAACTAAACTGTAGATTTTATTTGGAATTCATCAGTTTTCCCATTAGAGTCTCCTTTCTATTCCCAAATCCAATCCAGGATTCCACAATGCATTTAATTATTGTGTTACCTTAGTCTCCCCTAATCAGTGAAAGTTTTGCACTTTGCTTGTCTTTCATGATATTAGACATTTGGGATGAGTACTGGTTAGTTATTTGGGAGAATGTTCCTCAATACAGCTGATGCTTTCTCAGGTTCAGTTCAGTTATGCATCTTTGGCAAGAATACTACAGAAAGGATGCGCATTTCTCAGTGCCTTGTATCAGTGCACCAATAAGACTGGATGTGTTTTAAGACTGGTGATGCTACCCTGGAAGTCTGCCGGGTTTCTGCATTGCAATGCTTTTCCTTCTCTCTTCATAATTAATACACTGAGGGAGATACTGTTAGAATGATACTCTGTTTTGCATCAAACTTGTGCCCACTGATTTTAGCACTCATTGCTGGATGCAATGATTGTCACCATGGTGTTATAAGGGTGATTTTAATTTCCTTGCATTCCTTACATTTTAAAATTGGAATTATTTTGTAAGATAGAGCTGTCCCTTCTTCATCTGTATCAATATGAAAAAACGAATATTGATTTTACTCTGTGGATTATACTGTTATTTTTTTCTCTCAAGTTGTTTCAGTTTTGACCATTAGCAGCTCTTTCAGGTTGGCTGGCACCTGTGTCCTACCAACCTACCTTTTATTGAGACTTCCTTATTTTCTGGCTTCTCTTGTGGCTCAGATGGTAAAGAATCTGCCTGCAATGCAGGAGACTCAGGTTCAATCGCTGGGTCAAGATGATCCCCCAGAAAAGGGAAAGGCTACTCACTCCAGTATTCTGGCCTGGAGAATTCCACGGACAGAGGAGCCTGGTAGGCTATAGTTCATGGCGTCACAAAGAGTCAGACATAACTCAGCAACTAAACACACTTTTACTTTCTGGTACCGCAGTTCAGTTCAATTCAGTCGCTAAGTCGTGTCTGACTCTTTGCGACCCCATGGACTGCAGCACGCCAGGCCTCCCTGTCCATCACCAACTCCCGGAGTTTACTCAAACTCATGTCCATTGAGTCAGTGATGCCATCCAACCAGCTCATCCTCTGTCATCCCCTTCTCCTCCTGCCTTCAGTCTTTCCCAGCATCAGGGTCTTTTCAAATGAGTCAGCTCTTTGCATCAGGTGGCCAAAGTATTGGAGTTTCAGCTTCAACATCAGTCCTTCCAATGAACCCTCAGGACTGAACTCCTTTAGGATGGACTGGTTGGATCTCCTTGCAGTCCAAGGGACTCTCAAGAGTCTTCTCCAACACCACAGTTCAAAAGCATCAATTCTTCGGCACTCAGCTTTCTTTATAGTCTAACTCTCACATCCATACATGACTACTGGAAAAACCATAGCCTTGACTAGATGGACCTTTGTTGGCAAAGTAATGTCTCTGCTTTTTAATATGCTGTCTAGGTTGGTCATAGTTTTTCTTCTGAGGAGTAAGTGTCTTTTTATTTCACGGCTGCAGTCATCATCGGCAGTGATTTTGGAGCACAAAAAAATAGTCAGCCACTGTTTCCACTGTTTCTCCATCTATATGCCATGAAGTGATGGGACTGGATGCCATGATCTTAGTTTTCTGAATGTTGAGCTTTAAGCCAACTTTTTCACTCTCCTCTTTCACTTTCATCAAGAGGCTCTTTAGTTCCTCTGTGCTTTCTCCCATAAGGGTGGTGTCATCTGCATATCTGAGGCTATTGATACTTCTCCCAGCAATCTTGATTCCAGCTTGTACTTACATCCAGACCAGCGTTTCTCATGATGCACTCTGCATATAAGTTAAATAAGCAGGGTGACAATATGCAGCCTTGACGGACTCCTTTTCCTATTTGGAACCAGTCTGTTGTTCCATGTCCAGTTCTAACTGTTGCTTCTTGACCTGCATATAGATTTCTCAAGAGGCAGATCAGATGGTCTGGTTCCCATCTCTTTCAGAATGTTCCACAGTTTATTGTGATCCACACAGTCAAAGGCTTTGGCATATCAGTAAAGCAGAAATAGATGTTTTTCTGGAACTCTCTTGCTTTTTCGATGATCCAGCGGATGTTGGCAATTTGATTTCTGGTTCCTCTGCCTTTTCTTTTCTTTTTTTCCTCTGCCTTTTCTAAATCCAGTTTGAACATCTGGAAGTTCACGGTTCACATACTATTGAAGCCTGGCTTGGAGAATTTTGAGCATTACTTTGCTAGCGTGTGAGATGAATACAATTGTGAGGTAGTTTGAGCATTCTTTGGCATTGCCTTTCTTTGGGATTGGAATGAAAATTGACCTTTTCCAGTCCTGTGGCCACTGTTGATTTTTCCAAATTTGCTGCCATATTGAGTGCAGCATTTTCATAGCATCATCTTTTAGGATTTGAAATAGCTCAACTGGAATTCCATCACCTCCACTAGCTTTGTTCGTAGTGACGCTTCCTAAGGCCCACTTGACTTCACATTCCAGGATGTCTGGAATTCTGGTACCACAAGATGCTCCAAATTCATTTTATATTTTCCCAGCCCCAGCCATGGAAGCAACCACTTCTCCAAGGAGCCTTGGTTCCCTCGACTGAAAAAGTCTTTTTTATTAAGGACTTATATCAATGTAAACAAATTCCTGCACTTCAGGGGATCACCCTACCTAATCCCTGACTACTTGCACAGATGATTTTGGACAGCATCATTTTACAGCACTGCTCCAATATGTTTTTGTTGTTGTTGTTCTAACAAAATATTCAACAATAATAAAAGAATGCTCTCTACTAATAGTCTAAAACATTCCCAGGGTTAACAAGGATTGAGTCAAAGAAATGGATGCAACAGCAAAAATCACAGACTTGTCATAGTTTTATTTCTATAACCTTCTAGACACATATAAGGCCTGCAACCCTGGAACCTCAGTAACTCCAACAAATGACAATGCCAGAGGTACATAAATATACCCTAATCTAGGTAGGCACTGATTACTCCACCAAAGAGTGAGTGGTTCTTTTACAAATAAACCTCAGCAACAACAACCACTACTGCCAGAACAATAAGTATGCTTTTTAGAAAAACAAAAATAGATAAAGTAAAAAAATAGCCAGTATTTAATATAGGCTCACAGATGGTTTTGTAGAACTTTAGAGTATTTTAAATTGAAAAGTGAAATATGTACAAAGTAAACCAGGAGCCACTAGGCCATAACATGCCCAAATAATACCAGAAGTTCCAATAATACCAGACTATTAGAGCATATGATCAGACTCACAAGCATATTTGGCTAGTATCATTGTTCCAGTTGCTCATCAGAAACACTGGTAGCATAACTTAGTGTGTATGTTTAAGACAGGAGCAACCCTAAGAGGGTCCACTTTAACATGCTGCTGGCTTAAATATAAAATAAATTTTCTTAAATACACATAAAAGTATTTTAACATTTCTAGTTACTATAATGTATACTCTTGATTGTGTAGGCTAAGTCGTTTCAGTCGTGTCTGACTCTTTGCAACCCTATGGACTGTAGCCCACAATAATAAAAGAATGCTCTCTACTAATAGTCTAAAACATTTCCAGGGTTAACAAGGATTGAGTCAAAGAAATGGATGCAACAGCAAAAAGGCTCCTCTGTCTGTGGGATTCTCCAGGCAATAATATTCGAGTGGGTTGCCATATCCATATGGATCTAAAGTAAAAAGTGACCTAAAATAATAAGTAGTTCCCAAATAATTTATATTTTGCTTTAGAAAATGTGACCTACCATTACACAAATATATTCATACAAGATTTTCACTGTTATTAGTTAATATTTTAAAATCAGCTTTGATCCTCTAACCAATCAGAACATGGAGGGAGTAAGAAAAATGGCTAATAGGAATAGCCAACTTTTCAAACTATCCAGACTGAAATTTTACTTCAAAGTGTCTCAAATGATTATTAAGACTGGTTGGTGTATATGCCCGTAAAATAATTTCTTTCAAATATTCCTTTAACTTTGTTTTACTTCCTTAATGCTACATAGGCTAACAAAATATATCAACACATTTTAGCAAAAACGTTCCATTTTATCAAATAAGAAATTGAAGCACAAAAGTGACTTTTTTTTGTATAAAATAAACACGTTATAATTTGTATTTTATTTACTTAACCATTCTACTCCCCTAAAGTATCCAAAGAGTACTACATTTACTGCTGACAGTTATTAAGTATTACCACTCACTTTTGAGACTGTATGATTACCTTATACTTTGATGTTAAGGTATTAATTCATGGGCTCCTAAGGACAATTTTCTTCATGATTACAAAACTTGAGAACTAAATCCTTTGTGATCTTCCTTTTTTGACTTAGTGTAGTTCCAAGTAATTGATGATATTGATAATAAATAATACTGAACAGCAGCAGTAGTTTTAGATTATTGAGTCCTTACATTAATTTTTCCTCCCACTCCTCCCCAAATTTGTTGCGGTATATCTGGTATACAAGAAAAACTACACATAAATAACGTCTAAAATTTGGTGAGTTTGGGATGTCTTAGCTCTTCAAATCATCACAATAACCCTCTTAAGAATGCTAGAATTATTCCCATTATATAGAAATGGGGGCTTTCCTGGTGGCTCAGCTGGTTAAGAACCTGCCTGCAATGTGGGAGACCTGGGTTCAATCCTGGGTTGGGAAAATCCCCTGGAGAAGGGAACAGCTACCCACTCCAGTATTCGGGCCTGGAGAATTCCATGGAATGTAAAGTCCATGGGGTCGCAGAGTCAGACTCAACTGAGCGACTTTCACTAGAGAAATGGAAACTAGTCTTAAGGAGGTTAAAAAGTTTGCCTGAGGTCACACAAGGCTGAATAAGTAGTAGAACCAACTCTAGAATCCAGGTCTAACCCAATATTTGACCTCAACTACTGTGCCATAGTATGATTAGAGAAAGTCATTTAGATGCCAGTGCCTCGTTTTCTTATACACTTAAACAAACAAAAATAGTGCAATCTGCCATAGGGCTAACTCTTCCCTGGATGGCTATTATAAACATGGCACTAAGCTGATGCTTCATTTACATTATGTTAATTTGCACAATCCTAAAGGAAATCAGTCCTGAATACTCACTGGAAGGACTGATGCTGAAGCTGAAGCTCCAATACTTTGGCCACCTGATGTGAAGAGCTGACTCACTGGAAAAGACCCTGATGCTGGGAAAGATTGAGGGCAGGAGAAGAAGGGGGTGACAGAGAATGAGATGGCTGGATGGCATCACTGACTCAATGGACATGAGTCTGAGCAAACTCTAGGAGATAGTGAAGGACACGGAAGCCTGGTGTGCTGCACTTCATGGAGCCGCAAAGAGTTGGACATGACTTAGCAACTGAAAAACAACAACAAATCTGCACAGTGATGTAGTATCACCAAGTTAAGTAACTGGCCCAATATCACAGTTATTTAATGAAAAAGAAACAAAACAAACAGGAAGCAACCCATCTAGGTTTGACTCCATAGTCCATGTTCTTTTTTCTACCAGAAGCTACTATTGAACACACACCATACCTATCAATGCTAACACACTAAAATCTAAACTAATATCTTTAACAAAACTATTTTTTGGTGGGTGAGGGCAGGCAACAGAATACAAGCATTCACAATTATTATGCATCTTGTGCACAAGAGGAAACTAAGTCACATAAAATGGTAAGCAGTTTATCATAACTATATAAAGAATAAATATTATAGGGCAAGATAAATATTGTAGGGCAAGATTTGAATCCATGTTTGATGGTAGAACTTATGTTTCACCCTTTCCACTGAAGATAGAAACATTTTAAAGACTTCATTCAAAACACTTAAGGGAGAACACACACACACAAACAAATCCATATGGAGAAAGGCAGGGGATGATTGCTATGTAGTAATAACAAATCAGTAAGTTCTAATCAATAGAACAGTCTGAGCAGACTGTCAATATAATGTACAACTAGCCAATAGCAAATGGTAAACTATAACTGACAGTTCACAATTACCTATAAATTAAAAATGATGAAATAGTAATTTATAAAACTAATTCATCACATTTCACAAGTACAGTATTTGATCAAACCTTCTGCTAGTCCTAGACTCCTTATATCTCAGTAAGAGAAATTCAGAAAGAATTAATCAGCCACTGAAGTGCCGAGAATAAGTAATTATTAAAAGAGAGTTGTAACTATATCATATTAAATGAGATAGAGAGGAAAGCTCATGTTAGAGGATATTTACGAAGTGCTATTTCTACAAAAATTGCATCAAAAAAAGACCTTTATGTGAGAGTAAAAAACTGAAAATATCAGACTTAAAATTATGGCAAGATGGAACTTCAACCCTTTATAAAACAGTTAAGGTGATAAGATTGATTCACTGTCTGCCTGATAACTCAGGTGATTTTTTACATTAGATTTTATCATCCGTAAAACTACAGTATATGAAAAAAATTATCTAACAACAACAACAAAAGTCCAGCTGACTAAAATACCCCTCCTCTTCCTTTTTATTTCAACTCAGAACATATGAACTATTTCAGTCTTTAGCTAAATTACCTTGGCTATTAAGTTTTCTTTTTTTCCTTAAAAAGTCCTGATCTTGAGATTCTAATACCACCCAATTCAGTACTATGTGCTGTCTAAAATTTGGAGGCAGACCACAACCAGGTTTAACTAAGTCTTACAGCTAAAATACCAAGAGGAAAACATATTTTTAAGAATTGTGGATTAGAGTTTTAGATGTATTATTTACAAGGACAATGAAAACGTTCTACACATATGTGTTAAGGTATATCTTGAAAAGAAAACAAGCAAAAGAATTATCATAGTAGTTTTTACTCTAAAGTCATCTAACCATCTGCTGTTTTTAGGTATATAATAACAGAGATAAGCACTGTTTTAAAAGCATATTTAATAAATGGTGTGGTTTAACTAAAAAAATTTAAAATAACATGAAGAAGCTGAAACTTAGAGAGACAAAATTTAAAAAGGAAAAAAAAAAACTCAGAGAAAATCAGACCTCTAAGAAATGTAGATTTTCCAAGAAGTTAAAAAAAAACCAAACCCTTATTTTCACAGCATCGAACAAACACACACAACATGTGACAGGGGGATTGAATAAAACCTGTAAACATCAGTTCCCATAAAAAAACAAAAAACAAACAAGAAACCCTCTCATCTTAGAAACATACTATTTCATAGAGAAAAACTTTAAGACACCTGAATATATAGTGACTGAAAGGAGGAAACTGCTTTTGCATAATCTTTTGAGAAGGCTTCTCCTGTATTTGCTTGGTCACCTGCCAATACTCCTGAACCATATTGCTGTATGGTATCCTAAAATCTGTTTGGCAGCTGAGCCATGTTATTCTACCACACACGTATGTATATTCAGGAAAATTCACCTTTAAATGATTTTTCATCACTTTATCCCAAAAATGCATAATTATACATAAATTCAGCAGCAAACACATATTACATGTTGAAGAGTATCTTCTATATTTATGATTTATGTCTTTGACCAGAACTCTATTTAAGAAACTAAGAAATGTTTATAATGAATTGGAAAGACAAAAATTATTAAAATATTCTTTGCCTCCAAGAAGTTCAAAATCTACTAAATACTATTAGCGGTATTAGGGGGATATAACAGAATAATATTTAAAATTGACAAAGAAGGTAGAAATCATTTTATAGAATCAAAATTATCCTTTAAAGTCTCTTAAATACATCCATACAGTATATACATCACTTAAGGTCTACAATCTCATACATTATTATGTATTATGAAACACACATCTTTTAAATATGAGACTCACACTCTATTTGCAGAGATGCTTTAAAGTACAGGAGGTGTGTGGAAACTAAGACCTTTTAAAAGAAGTAAATTTACTTATCTCCCATCTCATGGTCCCTAAAGGGGACCATGGATTTATGAAAGTGTTTTGATAAAAAGATACTCTCCGTCAATCAGGCTTGGGGAAAAGTATCTCAATAAACAATGACTGGAGTATGAGCAATCCTAGCATATTAGGTGTTAAAAGAAATGTTGACTGTAAAGCAAAATGTCTTACAACTTGCTAAGGAGGCTAGATTTAATGAAGTGGACCATGAAAATGGTAACTGTTAACATTACACAGTGAAGAGTTTATGACTGAGAAAAATCTTTCAACTTGATGCTCATCATTAGTCACGCAAAGTTGAAAGAGTCACAAATACTTGACACCGAATCTTCAAAAGAAATTTCAGATCATGCAGATAAAGTTTTGGTTGATACAAGTGAGTTTGATCATGATATGAGAAGACTCCACACATTAATGGGTGACCAGGGGCTGAAAAACTACAAGTGAAGTGAATAGTTCATCCATGTTTAGTTTCTTAAAAATCCCACTGCCTTTCCTCTGACTTCAGCTGATGGTTCAGAGCTAGTTCCATGGATTCAGACATTCATCTGTTCACTACTTTCCCAGCTCACTCTGGGTTAATATTACTCATCACCAAACAGCAACAAAAACTAAGCCTTCATCTCTTTTATTACCACCAAACTTCATGTAAGCAACTCTTTATTAAACATTTTTTAAAATGGCTTGATTATTTTACTAAGTATTATTGACAATCACTAACTATCTTATATTATTTACTACATGTTAAATAATATATGTTCCTTGGTCAAGTTACTTAACTTATTTCTTTTTTTTTTTTTTTTTCATTTTATTTTATTATTATTTTTTTTTTTATAAATTTATTTATTTTAGTTGGGGGCTAATTACTTTACAATATTGTAATAGTTTTTGCCATACATTGACATGAATCAGCCATGGGTTTACATGTGTTCCCCTTCCCGGATCCCCCACCCACCTCCCTCCCCATCCCATCCTTCTGGATCATCCCATTGCCCCGGCCCTGAGCCCTTGTCACATGCATCGAACATGGAATGGTGCTCTGTTTCACATATGACAATACACATGTCTCAATGCCATTCTCCCAGAACGTCCCACCCTCACCTTCTCCCTCAGAGTCCATATAATTGTTCCATGCATCTGTGTCTCTTATTCTGTCTCGCATATAGGGTTATCGTTACCATCTTTCAAATTCCATATATATGCATTAGTATACTGTATTGTTGTTTTTCTTTCTGGCTTACTTCACTCTGTATAATGGGCTCCAGTTTCATCCATCTCAGTAGAACCGATTCAAATGTATTTTTTTTAATGGCTGAGTAATATTCCATTGTGTATATGTACCACAGCTTCCTTATCCATTCGTCTGCTGACGGACATCTAGGTTGCTTCCATGTCCTGGCTATTGTAAACAGTGCTGCGATGAACATTGGGGTACACGCGTCTCTTTCAATTCTGGTTTCCTCGGTGTATATGCCCAGCAGTGGGATTGCTGGGTCATATGGCAGTTCTATTCCCAGTTTTTTAAGGAATCTCCACACTGTTCTCCATAGTGGCTGTACTAGTTTGCATTCCCACCAACAGTGTAAGAGGGTTCCCTTTTCTCCACACCCTCTCCAGCATTTATTGCTTGTAGACTTTTGGATAGCAGCCATTCTGACTGGTGTGAAATGATACCTCATTGTGGTTTTGATTTGCATTTCTCTAATAATGAGTGATGTTGAGCATCTTTTCATGTGTTGGTTAGCCATCTGTATGTCTTCTTTGGAGAAATGTCTGTTTAGTTCTTTGGCCCATTTTTTGATCGGGTCGTTTATTTTTCGGGAATACAGCTGCAGAAGTTGCTTGTATATTTTTGAGATTAATTGTTTGTCTGTTGCTTCATTTGCTATTATTTTCTCCCATTCTGAAGGCTGTCTTTTCACCTTGCTTATAGTTTCCTTTGTTGTGCAAAAGCTTTTAATTTTAATTAGGTCCCATTTGTTTATTTTTGCTTTTATTTCCAATATTCTAGGAGGTGGGTCATGGAGGATCCTGCTGTGATTTATGTCGGAGAGTGTTTTGCCTATGTTTTCCTCTAGGAGTTTTATTGTTTCTGGTCTTACGTTTAGATCTTTAATCCATTTTGAGTTTATTTTTGTGTACGGTGTTAGGAAGTGTTCTAGTTTCATTCTTTTACAAGTGGTTGACCAGTTTTCCCAGCACCACTTGTTAAAGAGATTGTCTTTTCTCCATTGTATATTCTTGCCTCCTTTGTCGAAGATAAGGTGTCCATATGTGCGTGGGTTTATCTCTGGGCTTTCTATTTTGTTCCATTGATCTATATTTCTATCTTTGTGCCAATACCATACTGTCTTGATGACTGTGGCTTTGTAGTAGAGCCTGAAGTCAGGCAGGTTGATTCCTCCAGTTCCATTCTTCTTCCTCAAGATTGCTTTGGCTATTCGAGGTTTCTTATATTTCCATACAAATTGTGAGATGATTTGTTCTAGTTCTGTGAAAAATACCATTGGTAGCTTGATAGGGATTGCATTGAATCTGTAGATTGCTTTGGGTAGAATACTCATTTTCACTATATTAATTCTTCCAATCCATGAACACGGTATATTTCTCCATCTGTTTGTGTCCTCTTTGATTTCTTTCATCAGTGTTTTATAGTTTTCTATATATAAGTCTTTTGTTTCTTTAGGTAGATATATTCCTAAGTATTTTATTCTTTTTGATGCAGTGGTGAATGGTATTGTTTCCTTAATTTCTCTTTCTGTTTTCTCAATATTGGAGTATAGGAATGCAAGGGATTTCTGTGTGTTAATTTTATATCCTGCAACTTTACTATATTCATTGATCAACTCTAGTAATTTTCTAGTAGAGTCTTTAGGGTTTTCTATGTAGAGGATCATGTCATCTGCAAACAGTGAGAGTTTTACTTCTTCTTTTCCTATCTGTATTCCTTAACTTATTTCTTTGTATGTAAGTAAAGGAACAGTAGAATCAAATAATCTCTAAATCCCCTATCTGATTTAAAATGCTGTAATTTTAGCTTGGTCTTAAAAGGAAAATAAGTAGTCTGTAAAACTGAGGAATGAGGGTGGATATCATCTCCCACATGCCTGATATATAATTTTTCAAAATCAATATTCTCTTTAACCCTTGAATGTATTTCCCCCAGGTTCTCTGTAGTTTGATACCCCCCCCCTTTTTTTTTTAAATATTTGCTCAAATGTTACTTGAATACCACCTCTGCCCTGGTATTCCCTATGCTCCTCTTCCTCCTTTGTCTCCAACACTTAAATATATATTTATATCCAGCATGTGTGTAAGGCAGGGGACTGTATGTGTGTGTATGCATATGCAGACATGCACACTGAACCACAAACAGAATTTACTTGTTTATTGCTTGCTTTCCCTTACTAGCACACAAAAGTTCATGCAGACAGAGATGTTTTTTGACTTTTTTTTTTCACTAATATGGTACCTAGCATATAGAAGGCAGATTAGTGGAACTTTCTTGAATGAATTAACTTCTCTAATCATGGACAGGAGATATGTTTTATAAAGGCCAACTTGCTAGTCTTGCTTTGGGGGGAAGTCACACTGAAGGAAAGAAAGAATTAAATTAGTAGCATTTTACGAAAGAACACATGGGTGATGATATAGCTGGTGAATTTATGAGTTACTCAAGAAAATCAGAAAAATATTCTAAGATTTTTAAATGATATTAGTAAGTTAATACATAACAGCTAAACAGTACATAGTAATTATAGTAACTGTTACTTTTACATAAAAGTGCTTTTTCCAATTCAGAACTCTGATTATTTTGAATAGCATATATAGATTGCTACATTTATTTATACACAGGCCAATTCCATTATCTGCCATACTAGCGACAAAGTATAGGGGAGAAATATTACCCAGGGACAGACGGTGATACAAAAAAAAAGGGGCCCCAAACAGAATTATACTCTTCTGAGAATTAGCTCTTCCCTCTCACCTAACAGACTACATTTTTTAAACTTAATTAAAATATGCAAAGAAATAATTTAGACAGAACTCCTTATATAAAGAGAAATGGAAGAACCATTGCTTCCCCCAAATTTAAATTATGTCCTTAAAAGGTTATTAGGGTTGTGTAAAACCACTGAAAAGAATAATTCAATGACCAAACATTTCTGAAAGAAATTCGGAATCACTTTTATTTTCATTATTTAGGCTGATTCCTAGAACGTTTTCTTATCACATACAAGGACTCATTAAAGACTTTGCTAAAAGTTCTAGTATACTATAAGTCATGCTTTTAAAAAAACATGATCTTTTAAGTCATGATTTCAAAGCATTACTGTTGAGCTTTAAAATATTCCTTTTCTCTATGCACTCAATCAAGTTATTGAGTTTTGACTGTATCAGATACAATTCTAAGTGGTAGGGATACAGCATAATAAACAAAAATCTTGTCTTACTGTTCTTATATTCTAGAAGTGGCAGAGACAACAAACACATTAATAGAGGAGTCAGTTAGAAAAACAAACAAACAAAAAGCAGAATGATAGGAAAGACTGTCTGAAAGAATTATCATAAACAGGGTGGTTGGGGCAACAAGTGATCAGGGCCAGGGGTAATGTTTGGTAATACAACGGAGTGCAATGCTCAGGTGCAAACAAGGATTCTAGACAGAGGTAATAACAACAGCAAGTGAGAAGACCTTGAGATGGCAATAAGGTTAGCACATCAGAGGATGAACAAAAAGCCAGAGTCTGCAAAAGAATGAGCAATAAGATAGGATATTTGGCTGAAAAGGAGGCTAAACTAGGCCATGTAGATCAAACCTTTGATAGATTTTACTCTAAGTGACATGCAAAGCCACTGGAAACTTTTGGGCAGAGGAATAATGTACTGGTTTAGGCTTCAGAAATATCATTTTGTGTAGAAAAATGAATTGGTAGGAAAGAGAAAAGTAGAAAGAGAAACAGTTTGGAGGCTCTTTAACACATATTGACAGGGGATTTTTGCAGAAACTAATGCTTGCAGGGTCAATATGTCTCTGGTTAATATTAAGTAGTACATGCCAGAGATGAAGTATCTTGGATTAGAGTGGAAGCAATGGAAACGGTAAGACACGGTCAGATTTAGAATAGATTTTGAAGGTAAAACAACAAATGGGAGTTGATGATAGGTTGCATGTGTGTATAGAAGATACTGAGAAATCAAGAAAAGTTTCTTGTTTTGGGGACTAGCAACCAACTAGGGTCAAGAGTGATACTTTTCACTAAGACAGGAAAGGGTGGGACAGGAGAAGTTTAGGGAAAGTAAAATCAAGAATTCTGTTTTAGAGAGGTCATGTGAAGTGCCCATTAGATATTCTAATGAAGAATACCAAGTAGACAGATATAAGAGAGAAAAGCTAGAGAAAAGATTAGGATTAGATATAATTCTACAATATTCAGATGTCACCAACACATACATTGTAATTAAACTGACTGGATGAAACGAAGCTATCAAGTAAGAGAAGCCATTTGAGAAGAAAAGGCACTGAGGACCAACTCTTGGGCTCTTCAATATTTACAGGTAAAGAAAACAAAGACCAGCAAGGAGCATGTGAAAGAAGTAATTTGCAAGAGAGGGGGGAAAATTAAAAGAATACAATATCCTAGAAACCAGGATTAAGGAAGTGATCAACCCTATCACTGATGAATGGTGAAAATCTGAATAAGGTGAAAACTGATTAACTTTCCTCTAAAGAGTACAAAATGGAATTACCAATGAAACTGATAAAACAGTTTCAGCAGGGTAGTAGAAAAGAAAGTCTAATTGAGATGAGTTGAAAAGAAAAGGAGAACAGAGTGAAGATGGTAAAAGTACAGAAAATAAGTATCTACTATGTGTTAGA
Source organism: Giraffa tippelskirchi (assembly GCF_054371585.1). Taxonomy (NCBI): domain Eukaryota; kingdom Metazoa; phylum Chordata; class Mammalia; order Artiodactyla; family Giraffidae; genus Giraffa; species Giraffa tippelskirchi. The sequence continues at coordinate 73,333,634 of NC_137275.1, read as the reverse complement.
TGCTTGAGATATCTAAGTAGGAAACAATACAAAAATCCAATTCTTCATGGTGTTTATATACTAGCAGATGGAAAAAGACAATGAATACATTTAAAAAAATAAGCAAATTATATAATGTTAGAAAGTGACTGCACTACAAAAAGGAAAGGTGGTTTTTAGTTGTGAAGAATTTGAGGAGAGGGATATAAAATAACTACCTAGGTGTTTAACTTTAGTCAAGTTCAGCTGTCCCAAGGCAAGTGTATAATATATGGGGTATAGAGTTAACATCCAGATGAGGTTCTGACATGCAAATATGAGAAAGGAAAAGAGAAGCAAGGAAGTTAAGATTTTACAGAAAGATGATTACAGCAATAAAGCACAGTATCTGAAATGAGTAAGGAGAAATGTGAAATCATGAGACAATGAATAGTAAGAAGTGGTATGGTCAATAGATTGGGGGTTGCAAGAAGGTTAAAAAAATATTGGGATGATTATTAAAATAAAATGCTAGTCAGAAATAGAGATGGTTGAAATTATATTTGGGAGGTGGCAGAGGTCTAGGGATGATCATCAGAAAGGTGGCTGGAGTGGAATGGAGGAAAAGATCATTAGAAATGGAGAGGTCAAATAACTGAAAAGCCAGAATGTTGAATGAATCAGCTGCATAGTACTTGAAGTCACCAAGAACTAAAATGGGAGGAAGAAAGTGAAAAAAGTTAGTAGAGGTGTGTAACATGATGATGTGGATGGAACAGGTATATGTCAGGTGCTTCAGACAAACTCAGGGTTTTGAGTGAGGACAGTAAATAAATGATTGGAAAGCAGCTATAAAGATCTCAGAACTTGTCAATTTTATCACTCCCGTATTACATAAAGCAAGCAATTAAAAATATTTAGCAAGAGAAGGGGCTACAAAAGTATCTTTTATGAATATACAGATTTCACCTAAAGCAATAAAGTACAGGGAACATTAAGAGAAAAGACTGAGGACATAGAGATTGTTGATGAAAGATCACAAGTTTCAGAAGACACAGTGGAAAAAAATATGGGTGCTTATAAAGGTGTAACTGACTAGGTCAAATTAGAGATTAAAGAAGACAAAAGGAGATAAAAGAATCCAGGTAATGGTAAATGAATAATCCAATAGTCTGTCTTTAATTCCTATTATGGATGGTGTTACAGGCAGAAAGGTGACTTTAAAAGAAATGCCTAAGATCTTAAATCCAGTTATAACTTTAAGTGTGTTCTTAGAATTTCATTCATATCATCTATGTATATGGCAAAAAAAAACTTTTCATGAACACCTCTGGATTATGACTCATAATGGTATGTAGATTATTTTACACACTAACATACAGTTCCCTGAGAGTTCCAAAAAGGCAACCCACATACAAAGAGAAAGCCAAGGGGCCTTCCCTGGTGGTTCAGATGGTAAAGAATCTGACTGCAATGTGGGAGACCTGGTTTTGATCCCTGGGTCAGGAAGATCCCCTGGAGAAGGGGATGGCTACCCACTCCAGTAGTCTTGCCTGGAGAATTCCATGGACAGAGGAGTCTGGCGGGCTACAGTCTATGGGGTTGCAAAGAATCTAACACTTTAAATTCACTTTTTCAGTGTATGACCACATGGTATCAAAAAGGTGCATTTGTATAAGAAATACTTAGGGCATGAATGAAATCAGGCCAATTTACATAGCCATTCAAAGATACCTGCATTTAGAGAAAAGCAATCTAAAAGATTTAATACTCCTGTTTCTAAGAAGTCAAATGTTTTAGTATCAGTCATAATCCAATTAATTAATGAGAAGCATTAATATTTATTTCATGCAATATTATAAAGCTTAAAAATTAAAAGTTTAAAGGGAAAAAGATCTGTGTTCAGAAAAGACATGAAAAAATTTATATAAAACCTGGCTATCAATTAATTTAAGGGGAAAAGATTGGTTAACAGCAGCTTTCAACTATATATCAAGGTCTTCGAAAAGAAATGGCCAGAATAATAGTTAAATGAATGTTAAATATGTGTTGCGGGGGGTGGGGGGTGGGGGGGGTGAGGTGGAGAATAAGGTAGGAAAAACATCATATTTTGATGAAGGAAAGCTTTATTTTATTATGTACTTAGCAGTATGATTCATTCAGCTACAATGTGAATACTATCTGTCCAATTTAGTTAAGTAGCCTTCTTTAACTGAAAAATAAAAGATGAGATATCTTCTTGAATTGTAAGCTAGTGCTTTACACTGCTTCAGGTGATCAGAGAATATGAAGCCTAAAGTCAAAATAACTTAGTTTACATCCTATGAGGACAGCTTCAGAAAAGACCTTTTATATTTACATGCCTACGTTTATCCACATTTCAAAACAAATAAACTGATATTCATGCTAAAAAGAGTAATAAATTTAAGTACAAAGTAGAAGATAAACTATATACACATGCAAAACAATTTTGTTCTTCAAATGGAATAAGTATAATACCATAAGTATGTGGAAAAACTGGAAGATATCTTAGTTTATCTTAGTGCTCAGTTTATCTTAGTGCTCATTCATCCACTCAAAAAATATTTATTGAAGATATAAGATGTGACAAGTACTATTCCATATACTGAGGATTCTGCAATTAACAAAACAAAATCCCTGCTATCATGGAGGTTTCATTCTACTCTAGCACTCTACGTAAGTGTGTAAGTTAACCTCTACAAGGAACTCAATTCAGGAACATTTCTAAAAAATATACAAAATTAGTTAAAAATTCACTTCTACACTAAAATAGTCCCTCTCCGTGACTATACTTATTCAACCCACAAAGAGTATTTTTGACTAGCTTCTAATATAAGGGATTGTCCAAACTGTATTTAGATTAAGTAATAAGCTTTTCCAATTATTAAATACTGTAAGGGAACTAATCACTAAAGCTGTTCATAGTTCATATGAAGGAAAGATGGAATGCTCTGTATTTCTCATAGGTCCTCTCTAGCCTTCCCAATTAAAATAATCCTAATTCTAGGCTGCTAAGTAGTAGAAAACAGGAAGGTTTTTCTACTTAATACTTAGAATCTAAGTGTTCTTCACATAAAATATCTTTGACCTTTTAAAAATTTCTTCCCAGGGTTCAAATGTTCACAACACAAACCTTAACTTCTCTGAGCTTCATTATCTTTATCTGTTAAAATGATAACAAGAGTATCTATCTCTCAACAATGTTTTGGGATTAAATGAGGTAAGGCACAAAATGGGCTGAGTGTTCAATCATAATTGGTGACATCAACCATAATAATTATCCTAAGTGTGAGTTCTCAATATCATCAAAGCCCATAAAACTATAGTTAAGATAATAAACAAGCAAAAATAAGAATATTAAAAGATTTCTCTGTGTTTTGGCAAGATGATCTCATGCTTATGTTCCTCAAACTCAGCAACAGATTCAAAGTATCAGTAATACTAATGTTACTAATATCCAGAATTCCTAAAAATGACTGATTTTGTGAAATTTTCAGGAATCAAATAAAAACTTCACAAACAAGAGGCTTCTATTAGCATTTTATTTGCTTCCAAAGACTCAGAAGTATTTCCTATCTTTAAAAACACATTTTTTTTTTTTTGCCTTTTGTTTCAAAGTTAAAGAACTTACTAAAGAAATAAATGCATAAAGGAATTAAGACCATTTAAAAGATACTGTAAGTTACTATCTTCTAGCCACATCCTGGTCAGACCATATTGGAAATCTTGAAAACTATTTCATTCAAAGAAATTAAAAACAAACAACAGAAACAAAGCCAAGTAAACAAGTCGAAAAGTCCTTAAGTTTAATTAAATCTGGAAGGTGATGATGGACCACAAATAAAGAAATTAACAAAGATAAAAATACTAAAGACCTAAAGTAAGGCAAAAATACTACCAATAAGAATCTTTATTTAAAAACTCTGTGATCCTTCAAAGATTTCGAAGAAAAACAAAAAATCCCCAAATGGAGAGGTCACTAAATATCCATGAACACTCACCCAACCACTGGTAGGAGACCTCTTGAAGACCCAGATGCTTGAATCAGCTGAAATAGTACCAATTTTTTACTGATTACTCTTAATAGGGCAATGGAGCACAGGTTAACTCCATACTATCAAATATTAAAAGTTACTATCATTAATTTCTACCTACTACCATTACAAATTACTCAAAGGAGGAGACTGAGTAATGAGTTCTAAGATGAGTGAAACTTACTGCATGCATGTGTGTAAATGAACACATTTCCTCCAGCTCTCTGTGATGTAAATCTGAGAACGTAATTCTTCTTATAGTGTAAATATACAGGCAGAATAAAATTTTCTAAATTAATACAAAATTCTTAAAGCATGTAAAATACTTTTATATTGGTTCATGTAGAAAATTTTTTTTAAATTTTGTTTTTTTAAAGACAATGACAATTTCTCAATACGAGTTACTTTAATTACACACAGGGAAAGATTTTCAGTCCTCTACACTTAAAAATATATATAGTTTTTAACTTTAGGCCTTTTAATATGCTAATGATTCTTCTAATCAGAGGATTTTCATATTTCAACACATAAAAGAACTCATAACACTAAGACTGAACAAAAGCCTCCTTTCTCAAAGGTAAGGACAATATTCAACATTACAGATTAAAACTTGAAAGTTACCTATTTAACAGAAAATATCTGATGTTTCCTAATTCAAAAGAGTATCAAAAGCACTATCAATACTTAGATGAAAATACAGTACCATTTTCTTCATCTCTGGAAGTTGGGAGGTACGATGATCTTCCTACTACCACCCTGCATTCCCTCTAAACCATCACTTATTCCCAAGGTCTACATGGTAAAAATTAAGACATTCTACTATTGCAGAAATGGCCAAGAAAAAAAATGGAAGGGTCTATATTTCTCTAGTTTTCTCAAGTAGCTTAAGATATAAAAACAAATTCTGCCTGATACATATGTATCAAGCAAGGAAACACATGAAAACAACCCTCATTTGGATTAAATGTTTAGATAGACAGGAAGCAAGGAAGAACAGTGACATTGTAATAGTACATTCAAGCTATCAGAGAAACACTGAAATCTCAAGCCAGCAAATATACTACCAACCTGGCTGATAAACGATTTAACTGTTACATTTCTATAAACAGTTTTGCAATATATTATCACTTATTGAACACAAAAGAACTTTTGCAGTCTTGAGAAAAGCAACAAAATAAGGAAGACCAAAAGCATACAAAATTTTCTTCTGCCTACAGTAATTAACAAAATAAAGTCAAGGAGAGATTTGAGAATAGAATGGTGAAAAGGAAAGCCTAGCAGAAGGCTAGCTCTGTGACTGCAAATCCTAATGTCCCTAAAAATATGGAGAAAAACTAAGGACAAAGAAGGAGATAATCAAGAATGGAGTAGAGACTGACATATTAAAAACTCGTATGTGAGAAAAATTCATACATTTTTAGGTCTCTATTACAAATTTTAAATGACAAAGTATATCAATATTACCTTTCTTTCGAAAGAGTGCATTTAGGTAATTTTCTGCTTGGCATTCAATCTTTTCAGTGTTGGACTGGCCCTGAGATGATAGCTCCTCTGTTGGTGTTGACTGTGAAGAATCAAGAGATGGTATACAATCCTAAAATTAGAAGAAAACATCATAAAAAAAAAATCACTTTTTATTTAAACGTGGGACTCCATTAAAACGGCAAAAAGAAATTCTCTAAATGTTCACTTGTTCTGTCTTTTAAATACATCAAATTATATACAGAACATAAAATTTAGGGAAGGAGTCAGGAAAAAAGAAATTTATCTTTGATAGAGGGCCAAACTAGCCTTATTTCTTAACAAAACTACTGTCAAAAAAGAGGAAGGGGGAGCAAAGATAAAATATATTGTTAAATAAATTCACTATATAGCATGCCAGTAATGAGAGTTTTAAGAACAAAGCAGATGTTTACCCACTAACATGACCAAAATGGGTGCAAGTTCTCAAAGTTCCCATTTCTTCTCAGCCATTCTCACATCAGTGTTAAAAGAATTAGGACTTCCTATCATACAAGAAGATTGTACTTGTCTAGTTTATGCCCTGTTTACAGAGAAACTAATAATTATTTCACAGGAGATAATTATGATATCCAAAAGAGTTCATGAAAAAGTAAAAATCTAAAAAGTAGTACTACATTATCTTCCAACCACTGATTCCTAAGAAATCAGACTGTAAGGTAGTGTCAGATCAAACTAGGCTCACCTTTGTCGACCTAAATACAAAACAGAACTGAACTGAACTTTATGCGTCAGGGAGTTTTAAGAAAGAAATGTGAAACAAGCAAAAAAGATGAGTATATTGGAATTTTCACCTGCAAGTTAAGCTAAATGTTAGACTTCTAACATAAGACTTCAAAATATTCTTCTCATTACCAAAATCAAGTATTTAAATTTCACTGTAAGTCACAAATTCTCAGAACAAATTAAGTTTTAAAAAATTGCATTACAACTGTGCAATTAGTTTAGAAATAATTTCATAGCACTAAAACTTACACTGACTGCTTCTCTTTGTAGGTTACAAAATGAACATTTTTCATCCATAGACCAGTCAGTCAGCTCTTCTGGTTCACAGTCTTCAAAAGAGGGAAAAATATTGATTAAATACACTAACTTTATATAAAACAAATAAAATTACCACTCTCCACAGCAATGGGTCATATAAAAAAGCTAACTACTAAAAGTAAGGGGGAAAGGCCTTAAAAAAAATTAAACTAGTGACATTTAAAAAGAAATATGGAGAGTAATTTTGCACTATTATTGGACAAATTAGCAAGAACAATGAGCTGGCTATAAATTCATTATCCAACAAGAGTTTTAACACATTATTCGACCAGGTGATTTCTGTAGAAACTAACACCTGTAGCATTAATATGTTGCTGGTTAATAATGTGTTAAGTATCATTTAACCTTCTGAAATACTTTATTTATTATTGTCTACTAATTTCTATTTTCACTATTAAAGAAATCAGAACAGGGAGATACGGGATAAGGGAATAAATTTGGCACAAATGACAATATAAAACAGACAAATGGAATAAAGCACCAGAAAACCCTACAAATTTGAGAACATGGAATGCTGTCCAAGAAAATTTAATAGAAATCCACTACTAAAACGTCAGATCAGATTTTTTTATTCCATTGCTAAAGGCTTTGTTGTAAAACTTAGGGCAAAAAACAAGTTACATTATTCAATACGAAACATGGATTTTTTCACAAGAATGTTCCTTATAATCCAACTACTGGAATATATTAGAGAGTTCATGGAAGACATTTTCAAATGAAGGAATTTTATGAAGAAATAATAACACTGCCATCCTAACTATAGTTGGTATAGACAGAGATTTTTCAAACTTACTCCTTGCAACAGAAACTCCCTCCAATTTCTTTTCCCAAATAAGTTCATACACAGAACCTCAAATACAGAAACCATCATCATCTGAGGCAGCTACATTAGAACTAATTTGAAAAGCACTGGTGTACCACAGTAATTTCTCTTATACTTTTGAAATATTTAATGAAATTAAATACTTGTTTTCTGCTAAACTACAAAGGAAATAAACTCATCTTTCTGGAATGATAATGAATAAATACTAGATAGGTTCAGCCCCTGTGATACTCTTGCATTAATTCAGATACATAGGTCAGAATAGAAGATATATAATTTGTTGGAATATAAAGAGTACAGTGATAGATTCCTTTCATTCCTGGCAGTGGTCCAGAAATATTCCCATTACTTATTTAAACTTGGAAAGAATAGGGAATGGGAACATAAGATCCAGTATGGAGTAATGGAAAGATGACTGGATTTGAAGTCTCCAAAAATCTGGGATGGAACCTACTAGTTATAGCCTTGCCAAGCCAGGCTTTTAAATTTCCACATCTGTAAAATAAGGATTTTGTCACCTAACTTATTTGTGATCAAATTTTTAAAATATTAAAATATTTTATAAACTACAAAACATCATGCTAAGGCTAATTATTAATCAGGTAGAGTCACTAGCCATTATTTTTTAAATTCTGTACTATGACACATGTATTTAATAAAGTTAGTTTGCAGAAGACAAATAACTTTAATTGAATATCTGCTTAAGAAAACTGATCACTTTGTGCAAACAATCTAACAAATCAAAAGGTTTACATAATCTATACAATTAAAAACCCAGAACTGTAGTTATGCAGGTTCATAATTTTTTCCAACTTTTTACCCAGTCATTATATCAGAATCACAGACTCACACTCTTGAATGTAAGACTATGCAGTGTCCCTTACAGAGAGTGAGGCACAGCTCTCCGACCAATGAAATGAATGTATAAGAAGTGACAGTATACCACTCTAAACAGAGGCTTTAAAAGACATGGCAAATTCCCCATGGCAATTCTCTTGAACTTTCACCATCCAACATCAGAAGAACTTGCCCCATAAAGCCATTATCCCTTCAGTCTGGAACGTGGAGTCATGAGGAGATGTAAACCCCATCCACAGCCTAGACTCCAATGAATAGTCACCCATAAGCATGAAATAGATTTTGAAGCTGTTTGTTATGCAGCATTACTGTACTAAAACTTGACTCACATGCCAAGCATAATTTTGACAGATCAAGGAAATCTTACTGCTTTTAAAAATTACGGCCTCAAGAACAGGAAATATGAAAGGACTCCAGCACTGGGATTTTTTTTTAATACTTATTTGGCTGTGCCAGTCTTAGTTGCAGTATTCAGGATCTTTAGTTGCAGCATTTGGGCTCTTAGTTTTGGCGTGTGGGATCTAGTTCCCTGATCAGGGATAGAACCTGGGCCCCCTGCATTGGGAGTGCAAAGTCTTAGCCACTGGACACCAGGGAAATCCCAATTAGGATTTCTGAAAAACAGCTAGTAGGTCTGGAAAAGGTATTTTTGAAAAATCATTGAAAGGTTTCATAAAGCTTAAGTAAAAAATACGTTGACTCAAGGGACAACTTTGGGTTAATTCAGACAATTACCAGTTGTAAAATAAAATTGGGCATGCTGAGATAATCCTTATTTATTTTAGTCACTTTAGGTGAAGTTCTTCAAGGAAATTTAATTAAAATAAGTGCCTACATAGTTAAATAAATGGCACTGAATAATCAATGATGACATAAATGCCATTAAATGTTACTATGTTTGGAAATCTATGAATTTACTTTAAAATATTTACTCTTTATATAGCAACTTTTAATTTTCAATTCAAATAAATGATGGTGGTATACATTTTTTATATATAGGAAAAGCGATTTTGAAAAATCACCTGGAGGCCAGACTTCTCCCTCTGTCCAGGTTGTCCTTTCAGGTCATAAAAATTAAATAAGCACTACAACAAAACACATTCATTTTATCTCTCAAACAAAATTTGACAATGAATCAGATAGTCATCTCTAAAATAAGCTGTCTCTCATTTTGAAATTTTAATACATGAAGTTATAAGCTCAAAAAGGTCAAATTATGTACCTTATACAACTAGCCTTATTAACAAAGGCAATGTCACATATGAAAACTGATAGTAAATGAATGATAAAAGTCAACCTTTCCACCATGTATACATATTCTTGTGGTCAAAGTCTGGCTCCAATCATTTACCTAATCTATCTGGGAAAGATAACAGACTTTGAAATTAAGAGAGCCTTGTACTGAATCATGGTCTTTCCACATACCAGATGTGGTCTTGGGTAAATTACCTTCTCTGAACATCAATTTCCTCATCTGTAAAATGAGGGTAATAATGGCATCTTAAGGCTGTAGTAAAAATTAAATAAGAACATATGCAAAACACATTAAGTCCAGAAAATACTACTTTCATTTTCTTTTAACTAATCACATTTCTTTTGAATGTTTTTATTCTCTTCAGTACCCTCTAGCCACAAAAAATACATCTGGAGTTCCTAAAAACAAAGCTCAATGAAAAGTGATTAAAGAGAATACTGAAACTAAATTTTTCATTAAGATCACAAAATAGTGATTATAACCTTGTTAATTTTGATAAAAGATACTGAACAGTAGGCAATATAATTAAAAGATAATCTTTAATTATGAACTATATATTAACTAAACTGAAATTACAGAGAAGAGAAAAACTATGATCTCATCATCTAGAGAATAATGATTAACACTTTGCAATATATCCTTCCAGTTTATATTTTATGCCTTTAAAAAAATTACGATCAATTGATTTTTTAAAAGATCAATAAAATGGTAAACCTCTAGCCAAGTTAAATGAGGAAAAAAAGAGAAAACAGAAATGAAAGATGGGCCATCACTATTGATCCTATGAACATTAAAAGAATAACAAAAGAATATTTTGGACAACATTATTTTCCCACCAATTTGGATAAAATGGACAAATTTCTTGAAAGACACAATCTATCAAATCTCACAAAAAAATACAAAACCTCAAAAGGCACTTATCAATTAAAGGAACTAGATCAATAATTAATAGCCTCCCAAACAGAAAGCACCAGCCCAAATAAATGGTTACTCCATAATCCGTTCCATGAAACAGAAGCAGAGGAAATATTTCCTAACTCATTCTTGACTTCAAAACCTGTCTGGACACCTCACTCAAGAAGATATGCAGATAGCAAAAGAGCATTGGAAATGCCATTAAAGAAATGCAAATTACGTCAAGATACCACCACACACCTATTAAAATAGTTAAGTCCAAAACACTGACGACACGAAATTCTGGTCAGGAATGTAGAGCAAAAGGAACCTACGTTCACTGCTGGTGGGAACACACAACAGTACAGCCACTCTTGAAGATAGTCTGACATACTCTGTCCAAAGGATCTAGCGATCATGCTCCTAGGTATTTGTCCAAATGAGTTGAAAATGTACGTCCACACAAAAACTTGCACATACATGTTGAGAGCAGGCTTAATCATGATTGCCAAACCTAGGAAGTGATAAGGAAGTCTTTCAAATAGGTGAATGGATAAGCAAACTGTGGCACATCTGGACAAGGCAGTTTTCTTATTTTGTTCTACTTTGTTTTATTGTACTTCACAGATACTACACTTTTTTTTTTTTTTTTTTTTAACAAACTGAAGGTTTGTGGCAACACTGTGCTGAGCAAGTCTATCAGCGCCATTTTTTCCAAGAGCATTTATTCACTTTGAGCCTCTGTGTCACACATTTTCGTAATTCTCACATTTCAAACTTTTTCATTATTATATTTGCTATGATCATCTGTGATCAGTGATCTTTTAACTATTATAATTGCTTTGGGGTGCCAAGAACTGAGCTAATATAAGATGACAAATTTAATCAATAAATGTTCTATGTATGTTCTTTATTTCATTAAAGTATAGTTAACTTACAATGTTCTGTTAATTTCTGTTGTACAACAAAGTTATTCAGTTACATATATACATATATTGTTTATATTATTTTCCATTATGATTTAATCACAAGATATTTTATATCTTGTGCTATACAGTAAGATCTTGCTGTTCATCCATTCTATACATAGTAGTTTGTACCTAACCTCAAACTCCCAATCTATCCCTCCCCACCCACTTCCTCTTGGCAACCACAAGTCTGTTCCCTATGTCTGTGAGTCTGTTTCTGTTTCATATATGAGTTCATTTGTATCATATTTTAGATTTCACATATAAATGATATCACGTTGTATTTGTTTTTTCTCTTTCTGATTTACTTCACTTAACATGATAATCTCTAAGTACATCCATGTTGTTGCAACAGCATTATTTCATTCTTTTTATGATTTAAGTACTATTCCATAGTGTATACATACCACATGTTCTTTATGCATTCATCTGTCAATGGACACTTACGTTGCTTCCGTGTTTTGGCTATTGTGAATAGTGCCGCTATGAACACACAGTTGCGTGTATCCTTTTGAATTATAGTTTTGTCTAGATGTATGCTCAGGAGTAGGATTACAGGCTCATATGGTAACTTTACTTTTAGTTTTTTGAGGAATCTCCATACTGTTCTTCATAGTGGTTGTATCAACTTATATTCCCACCAATAGTGGAACAAGGTTCTCTTTTCTCCACTCCCTCTCCAGCATTTGTTATTTGCAGACTTTTTAATGATGGTCATTCTGACAGGTCTGAAGTGGTCAATAATTATAGGTTTGATTTGCATTTCTCTAATAATTAGTGATGCTGAGCATCTTCTCATGTGCCTTTTGGCCATCTGCATGTCTTCTTTGTAGAAATGTCTATTTAGGTCTGCTGCTGCTGCTAAGTCGCTTCAGTCGTGTCCGACTCTGTGTGACCCCATAGATGGCAGCCCACCAGGCTCCCCCGTCCCTGGGATTCTCCAGGCAAGAACACTGGAGTGGGTTGCCATTTCCTTCTCCAATGCATGCAAGTTAAAAGTGAAAGTGAAGTCGCTCAGTTGTGTCCGACTTTTAGCGACCCCATGGACTGCAGCCTACCAGGCTCCTCCGTCCATGGGATCTTCCAGGCAAGAGTACTGGAGTGGGTTGCCATTGCCTTCTCCCCATTTAGGTCTACTACCCATTTTTCAGTTGGGTCATCTGTTTTTTTGTTGTTGTTGAGTTGTATGAGATGTGTGTATATTTTGGAAATTAAACCCTTGTCGGTCACATAATTTGCAAATATTTTCTCCCACTCTGTAGGGTGTCTTTTCGTTTTGCTTATGGTTTCTTTTGCTGTACAAAAGTTTTTAAGTTTGATTAGCCCCCGTTTGTTTATTTTTGCTTTTATTTCTATTGCCTTGGGAGACTGGCCTAAGAAAACATTAGTACACTTTATGGCAGAGAATGTTTTGTGTATGTTATTTTCCAGGAGTTTTATGGTGTCATTTCTCATATTTAAGTATTTAAGCCAAGTTGACTTTATTTTTGTGTATGGTGTGGGGATGTGTTCTAACTTCACTGATTTACATGCAGCTGTCCAACTTTCCCAATACCACTTGCGGAAGGGATTGTCTTTTTTTCCCACTGTATATTCTTCGTGTGTGTGTGTTCTGACTATACCACCAAATGGCCTGTCCCCAATCTGTCTCCCTCTCATTGGGCCTCCTTATTCCCTGAAACACAATAATATTGAAATCAGGCCAGTTAATAACACTACAGTGACCTCTAAAAGTTCAAGTGAATCAAGGAGTAGCAAGTCTCTCGCTTTAAAATCAAGACCTAGAAATGATTAAGTTTAGTGAGGAAAGCATAAAGTTGAGATAGGCTGAAGGCTAGGCCATGTATGCCAAACAGTCAATTTGTAAATGCAAAGAAAAAGTTCTGAATGGAAAATAAAAATAAACACATAAATGATAAGAAACAACAACAGTCTTATTTCTGATATGAAGAAAATTTTAGTGGTCTGGATAGCCTGCCACAACATTCCGTTAGAGAAGTAAAGTCACTCCGTTGTGTCCGACTCTTTGCGACCCCATGGACTGTATAGTCCATGGAATTCTCCAGGCCAGAATAATGGAGTGGGTAGCCTTTCCCTTCTCCAGGGGCTCTTCCCAACCCAGGGATCGAATCCAGGTCTCCCACATTGCAGGCGTATTCTTTAGCAGCTCAGCCACAAGGGAAGGCCAAGAATACTGAAGTGGGTATTCTTAAGCCAAAACCAAAGACATTCCCTTAACTCAAAGCCTAATCCAGAGCAAGGCCCTAATTCCCTTCAATTCAATGAAGATTGAGAGTGGTGAAGAAGACACATAAGTCTGAAGCAGCAGAGATTGGTTCACGACGTTTAAGGAAGGCAGCCATCTGCATAATATCAAAGTGCAAGGTGAAGCAACAGTGCTGATGTAGAAGCTGCAGCAAGCTTACCAGAAAATCTACCTAAGACAATCAATGAAGATGGTCACAGTAAACAATAGATTTTAAATATAGACGAAACAGCCTCATATTGGAAGAAGATGCCACCTAGGACTTTCATAGCTGAAGAGGGAAGTCAACGTATGGCTTTAAAGCTTCAAAGGACAGACTGACTCTTTTGTTAGGGGCTAATGATGCTGATAACTTGAAGCTGAAGCCAATGCTCATTTACCATCCCCCAAATACTAAGTACACTAAACCCAAACTGTGCTCTATAAATGAGACAACAAAGCTTGGATGACAGCACATCTGTTGACAACATGGTTTACCGAATATTTTAAGCTCACTGTTGAGATCTACTACTCAGAATAAAAATGCTCATTGACAATGCGCCTGATCACCCAAGAGCTCCGATGGAGGTGTACAACGAGAGTTACGTTGTTTTTGTCTGCTAATACAATAGCCATTCTGCAGCCCATGGATCAGGAATCATTTCCACTTTCAATTGTTATTATTTAAGAAAAACATTTCATAAAGTTATAGTTGCCATAGACAGTGATTCTTCTGATGGATCTGGGCAAAGTAAACTGAAAATTTTTGAAAAGGATTCACCATTAGCCATGAAAAATATCAGTGATTCAAGGGGAGAGGTCAAAATATCAACATTAACAGGAGTTTTGAAGCAGCTGATTCCAACCCTCATGGATGACTTTGAAGGGTTCCAGACTTCAGTGAAGAAAGTAGCTGCAGTTGTGGTGGAAACAGCAAGAGAACTGGAATTAGAAGTGAAATGTGAAAATGTGACTGAATCATTACAAACTCATGATAAAACTTCTTTTATCACAAGAAGAAGGTGTTTCTTATGAATGAGCAAAGAAAGCGGTTTCCTGAGATGGCATATACTGGTGAAGATGTTCAGAGGACTGTTGAAATGACAACAAAGGATTTAGAATATCATATAAATTTAGCTGATAAAGCAATGGCAGGTTTTGAGAGGACTGACTCCAATTTTGAAAGAAGTTCTATTGTGAGTAACAGGCTATTAAATAGCAATGAATGATACCAATTGTTTGGGAAAGGAAGAGATAATCAATATGGCAGACTTCATTGTTGTCTTATTTTAAGAAATCACCATAGCAACCCTAACCTTCAGCAACCACCACCTTGATCAGTCAACAGCCATAAATATCAATGCAAGACCCTCTACCAGCAAAACAATTATGACTTGCAAAAGGTTCAAGAGATGGTTAGCATATTTTAGCAATAAAGTATTTTTTTAACAAAGTCACACTGTCTTTTTAGACATAATGTTATTGTACACAATAGACTACGGTGTATAGTGTAAACACAACTGTAAAAACCAAAAAGTTTACATGCACTGGGAAACCAAAATTTCATGAGACTCACTCTATTGTTACTCTCGTTATTGCAGTGGTCTGGAACTGAACTGCCAATACCTCTGAGGTATGCCTGTACACTTGGATAAGTCTTTGTGAACACGCTGAGAAAAGCTACTCTAGCTTATATAACTAACTATAAAATAGTATTAGGTTCTCTGGTTTAATATAAATAATCATCAATTCATATTATAAAACTACTCATTTTTTAGTTAATACTAGGCTATGAGTTCCTAGTAGGCAGAGATCCTATGTATTCATTTTTCTTTCCTCACTGCTCATCACGGTTTCTAACACAAAATAAGCATTCAAAATATGTTATGCAACAAATCTAAAAGGTAGTTTTGTTTGCTCAGTCATCATAGTGCTAATAGTTAGGGGCAGAAAAGGATATTAAGCCAAAAATATTAAATGCTGGTCAGTGTTATAGTCATGGATTAGCAAACCTTTACTATAAACAGCCAGAGAATATATATTTTAGGTTGTGGAGGTCATATGGTCTCGGTCACAACCATTCAACTCTACTGTTGAAGTACAAA
Organism: Giraffa tippelskirchi; assembly: GCF_054371585.1. Taxonomy (NCBI): domain Eukaryota; kingdom Metazoa; phylum Chordata; class Mammalia; order Artiodactyla; family Giraffidae; genus Giraffa; species Giraffa tippelskirchi. The sequence continues at coordinate 73,317,908 of NC_137275.1, read as the reverse complement.
AGTAGTCATAGACAATATGTCAACAAATGAGAGGGGCTGTTTCCAATAAAACTGTACTAACTGGACGTTCAATTTGAACTTCATATAGCTCCCACATGTCACAAAATATTAAATCTTCTTTTGATTTTTTTCAACTATTTAGAAACATAAAAACCATTTTAAGCTCACAGGCCATTCAAAAATAGTCAATAAGCTGGAACCGGCCAACATGCAATCACTTGCATACCTCTGATACAATTTCTCTTTGAAATGTGGGCACAGCAAGAGAAAAACCAATGGGATCAATCAGCCACTTTACACATGCCTACTGTACTCTTCTATTAGTAAATGTCCATAGTCAGGGCAAGTAAATCAGACAATCTTACATATGAAAGAAACTAGTTTCCTGGTAAGACATGAGAAAGGACTGACTAAGGCAGAAAACAAGGGTGAATTTCTGCTTAGAAGTCATGTGACGGCAGAACAAGTGAGTTTTGGGTTGGTAAAAGAGAGGCATAGAATATAGGGAACTTTTCAGGGGGTTCATAAAAATTCACAATGTTCAAAGTTTCTTTGGAGACTTGACTCCAAAAAGCAGTAACAGTTATGTTTTCCTCAAAAGGACAAAAAGTTGTGAGAAGAAATAAAAGAAGACAAAGTTAGAACTTCTGTTTTCAATAAATTAAAAATTAGGAACACTTAAAAGCTTCTTTCAAAACCATTCAATTTGGAAGCAACTCTCAACAGATTTCAAGAATTAAAATATGAACTCCTCAAAATATGAATATATATGATAAAAACTTTTAAATTAAAAACACACTGTATACCAGAGCTGACTTTTAAGTTAGCAGAATGAAATTTAGAACACATTTTTCCACAAAATAGTAGCAAATTGGCAATGCAGTCTATTTAACTTAAATGTATTAACAAACTAAAAATACTATGCATTTAATTTTATAATAAAAAATAATTTAGAGTAATATATAAGGATCCCATGCTAACCAATAAATCTGATAACTGTGTTTTGGACAGTGAGTAACAAAGGTTCAGATTTCCAATGGTTTAGATAAAAACATACACTCATCTAATATGTCTCCTGAATATAGATTTATATAACGAGAAATATCTACACTTGGCTTGGTAATCCTAACATCTAAATATTAAGCCATTTTAAACAATGATAATAACAAAGAAAGCAAACATTTAAGAAGAGGATAAGAGAAAAGCTGGAGATGTCTATAGTGGATAGCTTCCACAAACCTTTTCAAAGGCTCTTCTACACTTTGATAGCATGTTGTAACTTTCCTTCAAGATATAATATGGCTGTCTTTCTTTACCCTTGCACACATATAGATTTATTACTATAATTAGTATCATCCCTCTTAAGTGTGCAACTTTGATTACAAGCCTTTTAAAAAAAAATTTCAAACATGCAAAGAAAAGAAGGAAGATTTTACCTAAGAAACTTGAAAGAAAGAACACTTAGGATGAAAAAGGGCAACTTCAATATGTGCCTGTGTTTGAGAAAAAGACTGAGTTCCACAGCTTAGTTAATTTTATAAATCCTGCCATCAAAAAAAGCACAAAAGAGGATATAAAGTACAAGATCAACCAGAATTAAAAGAAAAAATGGGATGAATACAAGCAACAGGTATAATTCACTAAATTAATTATCACAGATATACGATATAATATTTTTCTGCCATTAAGAATGATGATACAGAACTTCATATATCTAAATGATATATTAGTGAACAAAATCAGTAAACACAAAAACCTATACACACTGTACACACAATATGTACTACTTTAATAGAAGAATAATTACATCTAAACATATATTTTAAATTTATATAAAAATGTTAAAGTTTATCTATGGGGTTGTGGAACTAAGTAATATTTTATTTCAGAACAAAATCAGTAAACACAAAAACCTATACACACTGTACACACAATATGTACTACTTTAATAGAAGAATAATTACATCTAAACATATATTTTAAATTTATATAAAAATGTTAAAGTTTATCTATGGGGTTGTGGAACTAAGTAATATTTTATTTCAGATTTATTTGTATTTTCTAGTTTGTAAAAATGAACATGTGTTACTTGTACACAAAGGAAATACTAGTTTAAAAACAAAATACAAGACTTTTATTTCATTAGGACATTCTGCCCTTTATATACTAAACAACTAATTTCTGAAGGAACATAAATATATGCCTATATAATTATATAAAGATAAATGAAATTTGGGGAAGCAAGATACTTAAGAGTTACAAGTTGCATCTTGGGTTATCAGTAGGCAATTAAGAATAATGGTGTTTCTGATCTGAATGAGGACAGCAGGTTTAAAAAGAAAGGTTGAAGAAATACCAAGCATATGTTAAATACTTGTTTTTTTTAGATTTTTTTCCTTTCTTCATTTATATGCTCAGAAAAATAAGTGAAAATAAAGCCAGTTTTGCTTATAAATATATCAGGTAAAAATATTTAATGCAGTATTAAACTATGATAAATGAAATAAGAAATGAAAAAAGATAGAAAAAGATTTTAGCCATAAGAACGATAAAACACTAGAACAATAACAAAAAACACTAGAACAGGCACCTTTTCGAGTCTTCATCCTAAAAGTCATGTTCTGCATGGATATCATTCATCTGACTGAACATGGGTGGTTGGCACAAATGGTCTTTGATATAGATTTCAGCTCTATGATTCATAACTCAATTATTCTGCTCAACATTAATAAATGAGAGAGAGAGAGACAATGAGTGGAAACTTTTGATTGCTCCTAACATCACTATCTCTGCTGCTGCTGCTAAGTCGCTTCAGTCGTGTCCGATTCTGTGCGACCCCATAGACAGCAGCCCACCAGGCTCCGCCATCCCTGAGATTCTCCAGGCAAGAATACTGGAGTGGGTTGCCATTTCCTTCTCCAGTGCATGAAAGGGAAAGGTGAAAGTGAAGTCGCTCAGTTGTGTCCGACTCTTAGCGACCCCATGGACTGTAGCCTACCAGGCTCCTTCGTCCATGGGGTTTTCCAAGCAAGAGTACTGGAGTGGGGTGCCATTGCCTTCTCCGATCACTATCTCTACCTCAACTCAAAAGATTTATTTGGACAAAATACCTTGGGTCTTTGTAGAATGGGAAGTACCAGGAGAATAGAAGGTAACAGAGTTAGCATATACAACTGAACAGGTAAGAGATTGAGAAAGAATTGTATCAAAACCAAAGAAGAAAGTCTACACTAACATTGCCCATTTTGTGAATGAGCTATACTATAAAATTTCAATGTCTACAAAAATGTCCTCTCCTAATGCTCTGTTTCCAAGCAAGAAATAAAAAAAACTAAACTATATCACAGCAGTTATAGCATAGATCAACATTTTCTACCAGGATTTATGCTAAAGTGTTTGGAAGAGGAGGCTGTAATAAACAACAAATAGTATTAAAACTCTGGATACACACAGCAGGATATCTCAGAGTGACAATATGAGTTCTAGGCTGCCTATATTGTAAGTAATAAGAGATATTTATTTAACTGAACCCCTTTGAGTCCTCTTTAAGAATAAGTCAGGGAATATAATGTTTAAAATAACAAAAGTTAAATTTTATCATTAAGCTAAAAACCAAGCTTTGCTTTCTATTTTGTACTAAAATAGTGTACTAAAGTTATAATATTAATAATATTATGTAATAACAGAAATAATATTTGGATCATTTATTTTTAAACTATTTTCTAATTAAACAAGATCACAAATTCATTTTAATAAAAAGCTAGTATAAAACAACTATTTTTCACTTGTAAAATGAACTGAAGATTAAAATTTTTAAATAGAATTTAAGAAGTATTACCTTCAAATAAACTGAGGTCTCTTCGTAGCCGTGGTCCATAAAGCCCTTCTAAAATACTCTCAAAACCTGTGTTATTAAAGAGAGAAGAGTATATTAGCTACTAAAAAAGCTTACCCATACACTCTACGTGAGAGTGAGTGTGTGTGTGTGTGTGTGTGTGTGTGTGTGTGTGTGTGTGAACGCGCACATGCTCAGTTGCATCTGATTCTGTGACCCCATGGACAGTAGCCTGCCAGACTCCTCTGTCCATGGAATTTTCCAGGCAAGAATACTAGAGTGAGTTGCCATTTCCTACTCCAGGGGATCTTTATGACCTAGGGATCAAACCCATGTCTCTTGTGTCTCCTGCACTGGCAGGTGGATTCTTTACCACTGTGCCACCTGGGAAGCCACACTCTATATGAATCTGATAATTTTAATACACTATGAGGTGTCATTTTCCCTTTAGATGAATTAAGCTGAACTGGGAATATACAAAACATAGTAAAAAGTCACACAAGGACTACCAGGAATTATGATTGTAAAAAATATATATATATAAATATTCAAATGTAAATATTCACTTCTAAAACAAGTAAACTTCTTTGTCATTTTGAAACATTCCCAGGTTAAAATAATGGGCAGGTTTGTTTTACAATGACTTGGTAGAGAGGAAAAGAATAATTGGAAAAGACATGTATTACAATCCTGTTTATATTGGTTACAAAAAAAGTTAACTTTTTAAATAGTATCTTTAACTTCAATTTTAAAAATGAGTAAATGAGGGTCAACAGGGAGAAATTCTTGCAATTTCTAACAATTTAAACCTACTTACAAAAAATAAAACAATTCTGCCTTGTTTTAAGGAAAAAGTTTAAACCTACAATTTAAATTCTTACAATTTAAACCTACTTGCAAAAATTAAAAAACAATTTTTCCTTGTTTTAAGGGAAAAAATTACTGAAAATCTTATTAACAAAACTCTAGTTCATGAATCCACAGAGTATACTACTTTCTGGATATACTAATGTTAAGGTTTTATAATTTTCTTTTTGAAGTCTGTATCATATTCAGTATTAAGAAGGTTACTGACAAACTATAAAACATCCAGAGGAAAATGGCAAGGATGGCAAAGTAACTGGGAAAACAAGAAAAGGAACTACTTTAAGGATGCTTAAATTATGAAGGAAAAAAACTAAACGCAGCAGTATAGACCTGAAAAATGAACTATAAAGTAGATTTTCTATGCAGTTACTTTTAAACTATAAAAACAGTAGAAATATTTCTATAGGAATGTTTCATAAATCATAAAATGCTTTTAAAAAACAAAAACCTCTATAATCAAGATGCATGTTAAAATCAATGTTAGTCAAAAAGTGACAACATTGTTTAATTTAGTAGACTATGAAGAAACGATGCATCTTAGAACTAATCTCTTAAATTTTACCAAGTAAGGTAGCTACCATGATACTTGGTAAATACATACTTCAGTAAAATTTCTGTGAAATGATTCAGAGCTAGTTCCCACAGTGGAAACTTCAGGTAGAAAAGTTAATGAACTCCCAGCAGAGAATGCTTTCAAGAATGCTTACAGAAAAGACTTATTATTAGACAAAGATTCAGATGAAACAAGCCCCTAATCTCTATTAACAAGATATTCATTTTCTGTGATCAATTTACTCCAAAAGTAATACTGCAAACAACTACTTTAGGATACTATTCTGTGGTATTTTGGATAAACCATATAGGCCCTCCCTAGATAAGCATACTAAATTTAAACAATGAATATTTCCTAGATTTAAGTCTGAAAAGAAAGCAAACAGGGACTTACATTCTTGTTCTACTGGGTTTCTCATCTCTTCAATAAATAAGACCAAGGTCTTACATACAGCCTGCTAAGATTTATTCATGCTGCATAGCATTGGTACTAAATTAAATGATTCCTTTAGTTAAAAAGTTTTGTTTTTCGTGGGCTTATAGAAACACAAATGATGTTTGTATATTGACTTTGAATCTGAAGACATTGCTAAACTCTAATTATAATAATTTATCTGGAAATGTTCTTCAGTTCAGTTGCTCAGCCGTGTCTGACTCTTTGTGACCCCATGGACTGCAGCACGCCAGGCCTCCCTGTCCATCACCAACTCCCGGAGTTTACTCAAACTCATGTCCATTGAGTCGGTGATGCCATCCAACCAGCTCATCCTCTGTCGTCCCCTTCTCCTCCTGCCTTCAATCCTTCCCAGCATCAGAGTCTTTTCAAATGAGTCAGTTCTTCACATCAGGTAGCCAAAGTATTGGAGTTTCAGCTTCAACATCAGCCCTTCCGATGAACATTCAGGACTGATTTCCTTTAGGATGGGCTGGTTTGGTCTCCTTGCAGTCCAAGGGACTCTCAAGAGTCTTCTCCAACACCACAGTTTAAAAGCATCAATTCTTCGGCTCTCAGCTTTCTTTACAGTCCAGCTCTCACATCCATACATGACTACTGCTCTATATACACAAATATATCATCTATAGATAACAGTAGGTTTTATTTTCCTTTTTAATCCTTATAGGTTTCTTGTTTCTGGCTCTTGCTTCACTGTCTTATCTAGGACCTCAATATGATGTTGAAAACTGGTGGTGGCAGTGAGCATTGTTGACTTACACCCATCCTAAATGGGAAAGCATTCCAAGTTTTATTATTAATAAGTATGTTTGCTGTTTTAAGAGAAATACTGCTTATCACACTAAGGAAGTTCATTCTATGTCTAGCTTGCTAGGAGGGTTTTCCTGCCATGCAATGATACTGAATTTTATCAAATCAATCAATTAGTTTATATCTGATTTACAATATTGTATTCCAGGTATACAACACAGTAATTCAATATTTTTATAGGCTACACTCCTTACAAAGCTATTATAAAATACTGACTATATTCCTTGTGCCGTAGATTACAATCCTGTAACTTATTTATTTCATACCTAGTAGTTTGTACCTCTCAATCTCTTTTACATACTTTGCCCATTCTTTCACTCCTCTTACCTCTGGTAACTAGTAGTTTGTCCTATCTGTAAGTCTGTTTCTGTTTTGCTATATCTATCAATTTGTTTTAGTTTTTAGATTTCATTTATAAGTGAAAAGATACAGTATTTGTCTTGCTCAGTCTGATTCATTTCACAAACCACAATACCTTCTAAGTCCATCCACCTTGTCACAAATGACAAAATTTCTTTCTTTCTCATTTTTTACAGGTGAGTACCAAATTTGACTTTACCTATAGATGGTAAAGAATCTGCCTACAATGCGGGAGACCCACGTTCGATCCCTGGGTCAGGAAGATCCCCTGTAGAAGGGAATGGCAACTCACTCCAGTATTCTTGCCTGAAGAATTTGATGAACAGAGGAGCCTGGCGGGCTAGTCCATAGGGTTGCGAAGAGTTGGACACAACTGAGAAACTAACACTTTCACTTTCCATATTAAATTCTTAAAATCTATGACTTCCATGGTAGCTCAGACAGTAAAGAATCTGCCTGCAATGTATGCGATTTGGGTTTGATTCCTGGGTCAGGAAGATCCCCTGGAGAAGCGAATAGCAACCCACTCCAGTATTCTTGCCTGAAGAATTTCATGGACAAAGGAGCCTTGTAGGCTACAGTCCATGGGGTGGCAGAGAGTTGGACACAACTGAGTAAATAACACTTTCACTTTTCACCAAATTTATTTTTAATTTATTGAAATAATCATGACATTCTTCTTTCTTAAATCTCTTAGTAATATAGTGATACAGTGAATTACATTGAATAAAACTCCCATTCCTGGGAAAATCCAACATTATCATGAGATATATTTGCTGGGTTTCTTGATTAGCCTTTTCAAATTTTGGCATCTATGGTCACTAATGAGACTTGTCTGTAAATTTCCTTTGTACTTGTTCAAGTATTTATATCAATGTTATGCTACCCTCATAAAATGAGTGGCAATGTCCTTTCTTTTCCTCTTCTCTGGGAAAATATTAAGAAATACAGGATGCCTTGCTTGAACATTTAAAACAATATACCAGGGATGCCAACTGGGAATAAAGTCTTTCTGAAGCACTTACCACTGATCAAATTTATTTCAACCTTAAAGCTGGGGTCCCCAAACCCTGGGCAATGGACCTCTACCAGTTCATGGCCTGTTAGGAACCAGGCCACACAGCAGGAGGTGAGTGGTCGGGTGGGTGAGTGAGCAAACCCTCATCTGTATTTATAGCTGTTATCCATCACTCACATTATCAACTGAGCTCAGGAAAACAAGCTCAGGGCTCCCACTGATTCTGCATTATGGTGAGCTGTATAATTATTTCATTATATAGCACAATGCAACAACAGAAATAAAGTGCACAATAAATGTAATTCACTTAATCATTCTGAAACCATTCACTCCACCCCAGCCCTATCCATGGAAAAATTGTCTTCCATGAAATGGGTCCCTGGTGCCAGAAAGGCTGGGGACAGCTGTGTTAAAGGACTAGTCACAAATTCTATTTCTTACATTAGTCATAGTTTTCTGGGAACTTGCCTATTTCAACTATATTTTCCAATTTATTTGCGTAAGATATTTCCTCATATGTTTCTATCTTAATGTCAACAGTATTGGCAGTCATGTTCTTTTTGCTTCTCATTCCACATGTTGGTTACTTATTTTTCTTTTTCTTCAGCTGAGCTCATTAAAAGTTTCTTTTTAATATTTAAAAAGAATTCTTTTTTGATTCCTTGATCTTCTCTATTGCACGTTTGTTTTCTTACCCATTAATTCCTGTCTCTGTTTTTATTTCCTTCTCCCCTTTATTTTATTTTGCTCTTATTTTTTCTTCTTGAAATGGATTTTAGCTAATAACTTTCAGCCTTTTTCTCTAACATATGCATTTAAAGTTGTTGATTTCCATCTAATAAGCTGCATTCTGCAACTTTTAGTATGTCATACTTTTTCATCATTCAATCTAAATATTTCCTAATGTCCATTATGACTTTCTTTTAGATTTCCAAATATACAGTGTACCATTTTTATAGATATCTAACTTAATTATACTGTAGTAAAAGAAAATCTCCAACATGATTTCCATCCTTTGAAATTTTCTAAGACTGTTTTTATGGTCAACACGTAATTTTTGAAAATTCTCTACATATGCTTGAAAAGAATGTATATTCTAAAACTGTTGGATGCAGCATTGTGCTCTTTAATCAACCTTATCCAGTTTTGGGTTTTCACGCCTGTTTTTTTCTATCAATTGTTGAGAAAAGTAAGTACAATCTTCTATGAAATTGTGGCTTTGTCTATTTCTTTTGTATTTTTTCAAAATTCTGCTTTACAAGTTTTTGAGGCTATGTTATAAAGTGCTTATAATTTTATAATTGTTATATCATCCTGGTGAACAGAACTTTATATAATTATGAAGCAAACCTTTTTATTTCTAGTAATGATTTTTGCATTTGACTACACGGCCTTTTTATACACTTATAAAACATTTTTGTCTCCCTAATGTCTTTTTCAATTATTTCTTTACAACGTTTCTGTATCATTAAATAACATGTAATTTCTGTTTTTTTAAAATACTATGACATTTTGCCAAAATTCAGTAATTTAAAAAGTTTATATCTGAGTTTAAATTCCTTATCTGTTTTTGTTCTATTGTATCAAGCTTCTATTTTTCACCTTTCTTGCAAACTTTGGAATTTACTGAATATTTATCACTTAATTTTCTTTTTCCTCTATCAGTATGAAAATTATGCCTTCTATTTTTATTCATTTTTATGTTATCCCAGAAATTAGGATATAGATCTAACATTAATCAGATCCTTACTCACCCTTCCATGACTTAGACCTCCTTCCAATTTATGCTATTGCTCTATATATTTCACTAAACATTATGTTCTTTTATGTTTGCACACACATTTACCACTGTCCCTGCTCTTCATTACTTATCATATCTCAGAGTACTGATCTAGGAATATTTTCCCTCTGCCTTAAGTACCTCCTTTACTGAATACCTGTTGTTAATACCTTTCCTAAGACTCCCATTAAAAGTATCTAAGTTGTTCTCACAATATACTTCAATATACTTTCATGCTGCTCTCTCTCCCTCCTATATTTTACTTTTCTTTCTCTTTTCTTAACTGCATTTGGTTAATTTCTTCTACTATGTATATATATTCCACTTCACAAATTCCATCTATTGCACAATCAACTGACAAACACATCTTCTGATTTTTTTACAGTCAATTTTATAGAGATAAAATTGTCATACAATACTATGCACTAATTTTTAAAACTAAAGTTCAATAAATTTTGATAAATGTATACTCTCATTTAACTAAAAACATAACTAAGCACAGAATATTTCTATCAACTCAAATAGTATCTTTGTGCCATCTGAGTAAATTTTCTGGAACAACCTAAAGCCCAAAGAAACACTAACCTATTTTCTGTCATTATACATTAGACCTGTCTTTTCTATAGCTGTATATAAATGGAATCAGAGCATATAGTGTTTTGGGTCTAGCTTCTTTTGCTCAGCAACGTGTTAATGAGATTTATCCATGCTGCTGCATATATTAACAGTACTTTTACTTTCTATGGATATAGGACAACTTGTTTATTAAGTCTCATGTTGATGGACATTTGAGTGTTTGAAACTCTTTGTGAATAAACATTATCATTTCTCTTGAATAAAATGTTATTTCTGGGCTGAGTGGTAAGATTGTTTTGGTTGTTAATACTTTAAGGAACTGAACAGCTGTTTTGCAAAACAGCTGTATTCTTTGACATTCCCACCAGTAATATGTGAGAGATTCAGTTGCACCACATCCTTATCAACATATAGCACTGTCAATCTTTCTAACTTTAGCCACTTTAATAAATATGTATGGGTGTATAATTGTGGTTGTAATTTGCAATTTCTTGATGAATAATGATGTTAAGCATTCTTTCTATAGAAATGTCTTTATTTTGTTATGGCAACAGAGTTATACTTGCTTCATAAAGCAAGCTGGGAAATGAGCCACCCTTTTCTATTTTCTGAGTTTGTATAGAGTAGTATCTATTCACCAACCGGAAACCAGACCTGGAGTTTCTTTTCAGCAAAGTTTTACATTATGAATGCTGTTTTCTAATTCAACAGAAACCTCTTCAAGTTATGTATTTCTTAATTGATCAGTTTTGGCTGTTTGTATCTTACAAGTTATAATATTTGTCTAAAACTGTTCAAAAGATTTTTATACTACTCTTTTAGTGTCTGTACAATCTGCAGTGATATCCTGCTTTCATTCTCCGTATCAGTTTAATTACCTGCTCTGCTTTTTTATTGATCACTCTGGCCAAAATTTTAGCAATTTTACTGATTTCTTCAAAATACCACTTGTGGTTTCAATAATTTTATTGTCCATCTTTCTCTATATCATTTTATTCTGCCCTACCTTTATTATATTCTTCCCTATAATTATTTTTTGCTTCATTAACTTTGCACTTATCTTTCTAGGTTATTAAGGTAAAAGCTTAAAACACTGATAAGTGACTTTTATCCTTTTCTAATAAAAGCATCTGAAACTATACATTTCTCCTTACTCACTACTTTAAATCAATCTCATAAACTCTGATAAATTATCTTTTCATTTTCATTCAGTTAAAAATGTTTGTAATTTCGTTTATGGTGCCTTATGTGCACAGGTTATATCATGTGTTGTTTAATTTCTAAATATTCGGGAATTTTCCAGAAATCTGTTACTGAATCCAAACTGAATTCCTTGTGTTCATGAAAGATGCTTTGTTAGGTAACAATCACTTTAAACTTATTGAGACTTGATTTCCAGGTAGCATATGATATACTATGTTGGTGAATATTCCATGAACACTTGAAAAGAATGTGTATTTGTCGTTGTTGGGGGGAATGTACTATAAATGTCATTTAGGCCCAGCTGACAAAATGTTCTTTAAGTTTTCTATATTTCTATCGGTTTTCTGTCTAATCTTTCTCCTTTAAGTTCTATCAGTTTTTATGTCATATATTTTGAATCTCTGATATTAGATGCATATTTTTTTAACATTACGTCTCCTTTGTGAATTGACTTCATCATTATTATAAAATGCTCCTCTTTATCCTTGTTCTAAACTCCTGTAAGAGCTTTTGCACACCAAAGAAAACCATAAAGCGGACTAAAAGACAACCCTCAAAATGGGAGAAAATATTTGCAAACAAGGCAACTGACAAAGGATTAATCTCCAAAGTATACAAACAGCTCATGCAACTCAATATAAAAAAGAAAAACAACCAATCAAAAAACGGGTTCAGTTCAGTTCAGTTCAGTCGCTCAGTCATGTCCGACTCTTTGCGACCCCATGAATCGCAGCACGCCAGGCCTCCCAGTCCATCACCAACTCCTGGAGTTTACCCAAACTCATGTCCATCAAGTCAGTGATGCCACCCAGCCATCTCATCCTCTGTTGTCCCCTTCTCCTCCTGCCCCCAAACCTTCCCAGCATCAGGGTCTTTTCCAATGAGTCAACTCTTCACATGAGGTGGCCAAAGTATTGGAGTTTCAGCTTCAACATCAGTCCTTCCAATGAACACCCAGGACTGACTCCCTTTAGGATGGACTGGTTGGATCTCCTTGCAGTTCAAGGAACTCTCAAGAGTCTTCTCCAACACCACAGTTCAAAAGCATCAATTCTTCGGCGCTCAGCTTTCTTCATAAGTCCAATTCTCACATCCATACATGACTACTGGAAAAACCATAGCCTTGACTAGACGGACCTTTGTTAGCAAAGTAATATCTCTGCTTTTTAATATGCTATCTACATTGGTCATAACTTTCCTTCCAAGGAGTAAGCGTCTTTTAATTTCATGGCTGCAATCACCATCTGCGGTGATTTTGGAGCCCAGAAAAATAAAATCTGACACTGTTTCTGCTGTTTTCCCATCTATTTCACATGAAGTGATGGGACCAGATGCCATGATCTTAGTTTTCTGAATGTTGAGCTTTAAGCCAACTTTTTCACTCTCCTCTTTCACTTTCATCAAGAGGCTCTTTAGTTCTTCTTCACTTTCTGCCATAAGGGTGGTGTCATCTGCATATCTGAGGTTATTGATATTTCTCCTGGCAATCTTGATTCCAGCTTGTGCTTCTTGGGTAGAAGACCTAAATAGACATTTCTTCAAAGCAGACATATAGATGGTCAACAAACACATGAAACAATGTTCAACATAGCTCATTATTAGAGAAATGCAAACCAAAACTACCATCAGGTATCATCTCAGTGTCTGTGATGTTTATTTATGTTGTAGCACGTATTATTACTTCACACCACATTTGTACATCCATGTGATAGCTGATGGACTGTTTTCACTTTTTTGGCTTATTGTCAGTAATGCTGCTATGTACATTTGTGGACAAATATTTTCATTTCTATTGGGTAGGTACACAGAGAAATGAAATTTCTAGGCTATATGGTATTTTTATGTTTAACATTTTAGGAAACTACCAAACTGTTTTGCAAAGTACCTAGACCATGTTACACTCCCACTAGTAATTTATCGAGTCTTACCACTTGTCTTTTCAATTATAGCCATTTTGGTTGAGTATGAAGTAGTATCTCATTTTCCTAGTGACTAATGTTATTGAACATCTTATTATGTGCTTATTGGAGTAGAAAATGGTGACCCACTCCAGTATTTTTGCCTGAAAAATTCCATGGACAGAGGAGCCTGGTGGGCTACAGTCCACAGGGTCACAAAGAGGGAGACACGACTGAGCATGCACACTGTATTATTGGTAATTCACATATGTTTTTCAGTAAACTGTGTATTCAAATCCTTTGCTTGTTTTTTTTTTAAGTATTTATTTGGCTGCACATTCTAGTACCCAGACCAGGTATCGAATCTATGTCCCCTGAATTTGAAGTATAGAATCTCAACCACTGGATCAGAGAAGTATCTGCTTAGTTTTTAGTTGGGGTCATTTGCCTTTTCATTATTGAGCTACAAAAGCTCATATGGATATAGGGTCCTTATCAGATATATGATCTATCTGCAAATATTTTCTACAAGTCAGTGGGTTGTCTTTTCCCTTTCATAATGATGTCTTCTGAAGCACAAAGGTTTGCAACTTTGAGTCCAATTTGTCAATCTTTTCTGTGTGTATCTGTTTTTTGGCTCCCCATTATTTGTCTACTCCTAATACCACAATGTGTTAAGGATTACTATTTGATGATTTTAAAAAATATTCTTAATATCACTCAATGACTTTCTTAACGAAGGTTCAACATATTGGCGCTACTCTTGTTTATAGTTTCTATGGTCAACTAAAAATGTCAACTCAAAAAAAAAAACAACAAACTTGTTTCTTTTTGGTATATGGATATAGCCAAATTATATCCAGTAAACTTATTATACTCTTCTGATAGTTTTAATAATATACCTATGGATTCTCTTATATTATTAGATACAAATGCCTATAGAAAACTACAACTGTAAGTTCTTTCAAATCACTGTGCTTCCCCACTCTTTAATTTTATTATTTGCCTGAGGCCTCCACTTAACGTTAAACAGAACTGGAAACACCCTACATACACAGGAAGAAAGATGAGAATTACAGCATGCTTCACATCCAAAACTCTGCAACACAGAAGACAATGGAATGACACCTTTAAAGTGCTGAAACTATCAACCCAGAATTTGGTACTTAACAAAAATATCCTTCAAAAATAAAGGTGAAATAAAAACCTTTCAGACAGACAAAAACTGAGAGATTACCAGAAGACCTGCACTACAAGAAATGTGAAAGAAAATTCTTCAGGCAGAAGAATATGTTACAATCCAGACATTTGGATCTACAGAAAGAAATGAAGATTCCCCCAAAAGGATAAAGATGAAAAGAAATGTAAAAGAAAATTTTCCATTTGGGAGGACCAAGTCAAACTTGAAAGCTTTTGCCTAGCAAATCACAAACAAAATGCAAAGACAACTTATAGAGTGAAAGAAAATATTTGCAAATGATGTGACTGACAAGGGCTTAATTTCCGAAATATAAAAACAACTCATACAACTTAACAACAAAAGAACTAAAACCCTATCAAAAAATGAGCAGGAGACCTAAACTGACAATTCTTCAAAGAAGACATACAAATGGCCAACACAACCCGGAAAGTTGTGTATGCTGCATCTTGGCAGGTGCTTTAGCATCTTCAAAAGTCAGTTTTTCTAGGCTGATTCAGTGAGGTTCATAAATGTATTGTTTGGTTTATAGTTCCAAGTCAACTGATTTTCCTGATTAGTGGTAACATAGAGCAATGCTAAAAAGAAACTTTGCTAAGAAAGAGATCTAGTAAAGGAACTAATATTTCCATAATCCAAACTCTTAACTACTTACATTTTTGGGAGGAAAAAACAAAAACTAAGTGGCCATTTTAATTACTTAAACCATGTTTCCCCTTTGGGGCTAAACCTTATATGGTGTTCTATCAGAATTTCTCCTTTTTTTCAATATCAGTTCAGTTCAGTCACTCAGTCGTGTCCGACTCTTTGCGACCCCATGAACCACAGCATGCCAGGCCTCCCTGTCCATCACCAATCCTGGAGTCTACCCAAACCCATGTCCATTGAGTCGATGATGCCATCCAACCATCTCATCCTCTGTCGTCCCCTTCTCCTCCTGCCCTCAATCTTTCCCAGTGTCAGGGTCTTTTCAAATGAGTCAGCTCTTCACATCAGGTGGCCAAAGTATTGGAGTTTCAGCTTCAACATCAGTCCTTCCAATGAATATTCAGGACTGATTTTCTTGAGGATGGAATGGTTGGATCTCCTTGCAGTCCAAGGGACTGTCAAGAGTGTTCTCCAACACCACAATTCAAAAGCATCAATTCTTCTGCGCTCAGCTTTCTTTATTGTCCAACTCTCACATCCATATATGAGCACTGGAAAAAACCATAGCCCTGACTTTTTCAATATATAAACATCATTTTTCATCCTATAATACAGGTTGCCTTAACAAATGCATATTAGCTGAAAGAATTTCAGTTTAAAAAAAAAAGAAAAAAAACATGAAAGACAGTATGGAGATTCCTTAAAAAACTACAAGTTGAGCAACCATATGATCCAGCAATCCTACTCCTGGACATATATCTGAGCAAGTTGAGAATGCAGTTTGAAAAGATACATGCACCCCGATGTTCACAGCAGTACTATTTAAAACATCCAAGACATGGCAAGCAACTTATGTGTATCAACAGATGAATGGGTAAAGATGTGGTATACACACACACAGGAATAAACAATAAAATATTGCCATTTGCAGTACATGGATGGACCTCGAGACAATCATAAGCAAGTCCGATGAGAAAGATAAATACCACATGGTATCACTTAAATATGGTATCTTAAAAATAATACAAATAAGTTTATTTACAAAACAGAAACAGACTCAAAGACATAGAAAACAAACTTATGGTAAGGGGAAAGGGGGAGGGATATATTAGGAGTATGAGATAAAGAGAAACATACTACTATGTATAAAATAAACAGTGAGGATTTACTGTATAGTACAGGGAACCATATTCAATATCTTGGAATAATCTATAATGGAAAAGAATCTGAATATATACATAAACACACACACATATACACACATCTGAATCACTTTGCTGTACACTTGAAATTAGCACAATAATGTAAATCAACTATACTTTAATCTTTAAAAAGATAGTTTCCCAGTTTTAATTGCTCTAAAAGATAACTGACCAAAGTGAAAATAGTAGCAATACTGGTTAACAACATATGTAAAATTTTTGCAAATAACATATTTGATAAAGAATATATATATAGAAAATATAAAGAACTCTTGAGAAAACCCCTCAAATATTTTTTAAAAAGGGTAACAGACACATCACCAAAGAAGACAAAGGGATGGCAAATTAGCATATGAAAGGTACGTATTTATCATTGATATGCAAATTAAAAACCTAACAAATCATCAGTACATACCTACCAGAATGTAGGTATCATGTGGCTAATATCACATGCTAGTAAGGATGCACAGCAACTGGATTTCTTATAAACTACAGGATGGAATGCCAAGTGGCACAACTACTTTGGAAAACAATTTGACAGTTTCTAGTAAGCTAAACACATACTACCACATGATCCAACAATCTCACTGCTAGATATTTAACCAACAGAAATGAAAACTATGTTCATACAAAAACCTGTACACAAGTTTTATAGAGTTTCATTCACAGCTACCCAGTGTGCTTCCACTGCTGAATGGATAAACTGATATAAGAGAACACTATGAAGCAAAAGGAATAAACTATTGATACATGCAACAACATGAATGTATCTCAAATGCATATCATTATGTGAAGGAAGCCAGAATCAAAAGTAAATACTGTATGATTCCATTTATATAACACACTGGAAATAGCAAAACTATAGGGTCAAAATCAGATCAATGGTTCCTAGTGCCTGGGAGTGGGTAAGTAGATGACTATTCCATTTATATAACACACTGAAATAGCAAAACTATAGGGTCAAAATCAGATCAATGGTTCCTAGTGCCTGGGAGTGGGTAAGGAGATGACTATCAGAGGGCATAAAAGAACTTTTGAGTATGGTGGAACTGTTGTATATATTGAATGCTGAGGAGTTGGTTAGCCAATTCTTAGTGTGTCAGAACTATACTCGGTAAATCATACCTTAATAAACCTGGCCAATGGGACTTCCCTGGCAGTCCAATGGTTAGGACTCTGCACTTTCACTGCAGGGGGCATGGGTTCAATTCTCTATCAGGGAATTAATATTCTGCAAGCCGCTTAGCACAGGGCTTCCCAGATGGCACAGTAGTAAAGAATGTTCTTGCCAAAGCAGAAGACGCTGGAGACTCGGGTTCAATCCCTGGGTCAGGAAGATCCCCTAGAGGAGGAAATGGGAACCCACTCCAGTATTCTTGCCTGGAAAACCCCACGGACAGAAGAGCCTGGTGGGCTACAGTCCATGAGGTCACAAAGAGTCAGACATGACTGAGTGAGCATTTATGCAAGCTGTCTGGGGCAGCCAGAAAAAGAAACCTCACCAAAAAAGGTTAAATATGCTATAGATGATTTCTGAAGCAGAGAAAGGTGGGAGTCATTATTAAGAACTAGATGAACTGTGAGGTTATACAGGTTGATAAGTTATCCTCATCAAAAAAAAAGTCAACATGAATGATGTCAGGGTTTAGAGCAAATACAGAAGACTGAAAATCAGATGTCACAGTAATCAATGGATGTGGAAAGATAACAGCTTTCTGCATGCCGGTGGAATACTAAAATCTGATACATGAATTTCAAAAATAAAAACCCTTTTGAACAGAAATAGAACAAAGATTTGAAAACAAAAGTATGATACAAATACATACAGAAAAAACTATTTTCAAAAAAAAGTTTTTGAGACTAAAAGTATGAGAAGTCAAATATTAATATAAGTAAGGATAATGTGGTATGTTCGTATGAATGAGATTTTATAGGAGAGTTCATCACATGATCTTAATCCCTTCCCTGATAGGTGAAATCACTATCTATATATATATTCAATCCTCATCTTCTATTCTGGTCAGGTGTTCTTACCCTGTCTCAGCACTATTTCACAAACAATGTTCACTCCTTTTTCTTTTCCTCTAAAGACCTCTACTTTTTGTTTTCCATTCCTTCTTTTGTCTACTAAAGCCTAGGTTGTCTAAGAAAGTATCCCTAATCAAACCATTCCTCATTAATAATCTGTTCATCTTTAAATGTTTGTTTTACTTATTTGTGCCACACAATTTAAAGACCTAAGTTTTATCAATGAAGCCTTTCCAGACTCAAGTGTAACTAAACTGAGTTCAGGTAACCGGGGTTTGCATAGTTTGATCTTTTAAATTCGAATATTTGAATTCAAAAATATCTTGAGAAATCCATTGTCTCCATAAGCCATATAGTGGCATTCTAATATTTGGCATCCAAACTTATTCCATGATGGTCTCATATTTCTGAATAGATTAACAAAACCTCAAGCAAACAGAAACCAAAACAAAAAACCCATCTCTTTAGAAGATCCTTTCAGATTTCTGGTTTGGAAAATACAGTCACCGAATCTATTACAAATAAGCAAGAAGAATGAGTATTTTGTCCCACTCCTAGAACAAAAGATAAGCCCTGGGCAAAAATCTGAAGTCTCCCCACAAAAGGTCACATTTTCCTTTCTTATATTCTCTTTGGCTCACTAATACCATTTCTGAAGGTCTAAAACTATGCTGAAACTAATCCTTCCTCATCCTGGTCAAATAGAGGTATACCTGAACTTATGATTACAGAAAGAACATATCAAGTGATGGTGAGTAGTAGTGGGTAACTAAAGTAGAGTGGCGATACAACTTGCTGATAAGTAACAATATTGTAAACCTGAGTGAGGGTAGGTACCCATACTGATGCTTTTTGCGTTCCTGACTCTGCTTATCATAATGCTAATTATTAAAGTTGACCTGATTACCTAAAAATTTAATACTGTATTTCTATAATGAAATACATCTGATACAATGCTTTTCTATTTGTAAATACATCTTCAAATTCTTGAGTTGCTAGATTCAATTCTATGTTTTAAAAATCTAATTAAATGTATGGAATTCTCATTCAAGTAGAGAAAACTCTGACCTATGTAACATGCCAACTGACTATCTTTTCCTAAGGCCACAATTATTTAATGAAGTGCGTCTTCAGTAAGTACTGGGATGATAAATCTATTTAAGTGTATCTTTACTTCCATGGTGGTAAATCCATGCACTACATTCAGTATAAAACTATACTGACTAAAACTAGTTTATACAAAATTTCAATACTTGGTATCTGCTAGAATCCTGTTTTCAAATACTGACTCCTGAATTTAAATGTAATAAACATTAAAGCAAAAGGCAAGAATTCAGACTTTGGAGGTGAAAGAGACAGGAAAAGGTCAGCAGAGAAGGCTTTCCAGAAATGAGAACATCCAAACTGAGTCTTAATGGAAGAATGGGAATTAGCTAGGCAAAACAAGGAAAGGCATATCACACATTTAGCAAAGGAGAGCAGCATGCATAGATAGGGAAAAGAAAGCTTCACACTGTATGCTTGAATACAGCACTACCCAACGAAACTTTGTATAATGACTGAAAATGTTCTGTGTTTGTGCTATCCAAACAGGTGATGAAAAACTGATTTTTAAATTTTATTAAGTTTCAATTAATTCAAACAGCATATCTAGAAGTTAAAAAGGTATGATAAAAATAAAGAATGTGCTTTGAAAGAAGGGTAATATAAAAAGCCTGGAGAGATGCACGTGACATGGATACTGAAGGGCCTACCACATTTTGCCAAGTAGTTAGTTTTTATCCTGAAAGCCAAATGAGCCACGGCAGGCATTTAAGTAGTCAAGGGACAGGATTAGCTTTGCATTCAGAAAAGATCACTCAAGCAGCAAGTGACACACAGACTAACATGAGGAAAAATGAATAAGGCTTAGAATGGTCAGAAAACCAGCAAAAATATAGCAGAGAAGACGAGAATGCAAGTTTAGAGAGAAGTATATCCAAGAAGAAAAAAAAAGAATGTCTTTGAGTCGTATGATACAATTAAATGGAAAAAAATAATTAAAGGTGACAGAGTTTCATCATTTTAAGGTGCGACTTCTGGCTTGAGAAATTGAGTGAACAAACATTCACTGAGACAGAAAATCCATGAAGTGTTTTTTTATTTTTCAATTTTGTCTTATATGATTGGTAACTATAAAAGGAGTTCACTTTTGGATATGCTAACTTGAATATGTGGGCATAAATTAAAACAAAAACATCTGGAGGTAGAAACACAGAGAATATCAGTACATAGATGGAAGATGGAGTTTCATTTTCTAATTAATTGAAACAACTTTTCATCAAGTATCAGAAACAAAATATTTTAAAATTACCACTTAAAAGTTTTTCTATTGTAGTTGCTAATATTATAATGATATTATTGTTTTTACTACAAATGTTCAGTATTCCAGTACATAATTGAAGAAAAGTTAGTATATCATCTGGTACCATGCTACCCACAAGTCCCCCTCCAAGCCTGCCAACACTCAAACCCTAAAAAAAGGCATACTGTATCCCAACTCAGGAATTCAGCCTACAATACATTCCAACCCCCCATTCTTGCCTCCAAAACATGTCTAGGTAACTCCTACATATTCTTAAAATCTTGGTTTAAAAAAAAAAAATCACTGAAACCCTAAATCTCCTAGAAGAAAACATAGCGGAAAAGCTCCTTGACAATGGTGTTGGCAACAATTTTTTTTTAGATATAATACCAAAAGCACAGGAAAACAAATGTAAAAATAAACAAGTAGGACTACATCAAACTAACAAGCCTCTGTACAGCAATGAAAACCAAAAATGACCAAGCAATCTATAAAAATATTCACAAACCATGTATCTGAGAAGAGGTTAATATCCAAAATACATAGAGAACTCACATAATTGCAAAAAACAATCTGATTAAAAAGTGGACAGAAGAACTGAATAGACATTCCTCCAAAGAAGATATACACAAATGACTACAGGGCCATGAAAGGTACTAAACATCAATAATCATCAGGGAAATGTAAATCAAAACAACGAGATATCACCTCACACGTGTTAGCATGTGCTAAGACACTTCAGTCATGTCTGACTCTGTGCGACACCATGGACTGTAGCCCACCAGGCTCCTGTGTTCATGGGATTCTCTAGGAAAAATACTGGAGTGGGCTACCATGCTCTCCTCCAGGGGATCTTCCTGACCCAGGGATTGAATCTATGTCTCTTGCGTCCCCTGCATTGGCAGGCAGGTTCTTTAGCACTAGCACCACCTGAGAAGCCTCCTGTTAGGATGGCTATCATCAAAAAGACAAAATATGTGTTGGGAAGGGTGTAGAAAAAAGGGAACCCCTGTGTACTGCTGGTGGGAATGTAAATTGGTGCAGCCACTATGGAAAACAGTATGGTGGGACCTCAAAAAATTAAAAATAGAACATATGAGCCAGCAGTTCCACTTCTGGGTATATATATAAAGAAAAAAAAAATCACTATCTCAAGAAAATACATGAACACGTGTGTTCATTGCAGCATTGTTTATGGTGGCCAAATGTACTAAGGAAACAATCTACATGTCCATCAGTGGACGAATGGATAAAGAAGATGTGACATGACATGGATTGACAATGGAATATTATTCAGTCATGAAAAGAAGGAAATTCTGCAATGACATGGATGAATCTAAGGACATTATGCTAAGTAAAATTAGCTAGACAAAAACAAACTGGATGATCTCCCTTACATGGGGAATCTGAAAAAAAAAAGAAAGTCAAACTCAGAGAAACAGAGGGTGGAACGGGAGTGTAAGTGGAGATGGAGCACTGTTAATCAAAGAGTATATGCATTCCATTACAAGATGAATAAGTTCTGGGGATCTAATGTACAGCATCATGACTATAGTTGGTAATATTGTGTTGCATACTTGAAATTTGCTAAGAAAGTAGATTTTAAGCTTTCTCATCACACACATCAAAAAAGTTAACTATGTGAGGTGACAGATGTGTTAATTAAGCTGATTGTGGTAATCACTGCACAAAGTATACATATGTCCAATCATCACACTGGATACTTTAAATATATATATTTGTCAATTATACCACAATAAAGCTGGGGGGAGGGGGGAAGAATCACTGCCTCAGATTTAAAGTTCATATAATCTAATCTGACTTTAGCTTAGACCAGACCCGTTGTTACATGCTTTATATTATACAGTACTTTCCTTGGAGCACTATCACAATTCTAATCAATCATGTATAATTTTTAATGTATCTTCCCAGCTAATCAATTATTCATTTAACAAATGTTTGCATGTCTACCAGGTGTTCTACAAGGTGACATCAGTGAGTAAAAAGAGATAAGAATTCTGCTCTAAGCGCAAACCTGTGGAAGAAGACTGATAGGAAAAAAAAAAAAAAACACAAATAAGTCTTGATGTTTTTATTTGACAAATGCCACAAAATTGTATAAGCTCCAAAAAGGAAGGGACCATGTCATTTTGCTTGCTATGACAGCGCTAGAATGTGGCCCATGTAAGGCATTCATATATTTGTTGAATACATGTTTGAGAGAAAAATTACACTCTGAGACCAAAGGCATTTATTCTCAAACAATTTTTAAAACAGAGCCCAACCTGTAAGTTAAAAACTTAGTAATAATTATCTTTGTCCCATTAAGTATCTTTCTGAAATTCACAACCATTTATTTACATCTATCTTGTTCTAAGAGGAACCCATATTTGTGTCTTGTTTAACTTAGTGCTTTTTCTATTTCTTGGACTCTAAGACACTTTAGCTTCAATGTAATTACTGCTTCTTTGCTAGTGTCTGCCCTGGTGGCTCAGATGGAAAAGAATC
The DNA here is from genome assembly GCF_054371585.1 of Giraffa tippelskirchi. Classification (NCBI taxonomy): domain Eukaryota; kingdom Metazoa; phylum Chordata; class Mammalia; order Artiodactyla; family Giraffidae; genus Giraffa; species Giraffa tippelskirchi. The sequence goes on along the minus strand of NC_137275.1, from coordinate 73,294,627 downwards.
TGCCTGTAATGCAGGAGACCTGGGCTCCATCCCTGCGTCAGGAAGATCTCCTGGAGGAGGGAATGGCTCCCAGTATTCTTGTCTGGAGAATTCCATGAACAGAGGAGCATGGCGGACTACAGTCCATGGTGTCTCAAAGAGTCAGGCGTGACTAACACTTTCACTTCTTTCTTAAGCACTTTCTTACTATTCTGTTCTTTCTGTAAGCATATGCCAAATATAGTTTCTTCTCCGACTTAAGGACTGTGGTAACTCGAGTAATAAAAGTGTCTCTATTACAAGGTCCTAAAGTCTCCCTAATCCCCCAAACATGCAAATAAATGGAACTACTGGTATCTACTGGTATTAAGGATGCTGCTAAACACCCTACAATACACAGGATACCTCCACACAGTAAAGAACCATCTAGTCCAAAAATAGTGCCAAGGTTGGTTTGAAACTCTGCATTAAGGGAACTAGGTTCAACATGTCTGAATAGACACTAGAAGAGAAAAATCTGAGTGAGTGAAAAGTTGTTCACTCCTGTCTGACTCTTTGCGACCCCATGGACTGTAGCCTGCCAGGCTCCTCTGTCCATGAAATTCTCCAGGCAAGAACACTGGAGTGCGTAGCTGTTCCCCTCTCCAGGGGATCTTCCAAATCCAGGGATGGAACCCAGGTCTCCCGCATTGCAGACAAATTCTTTACTGTCTGAGCCACGACTAGAAGAGAAAAATTCAAAGAATGTCTTAATTATTCTCTAATTTACATTTATGCAACAAATGGAAAAAAACCAGTCAAATGGAATTACTGAAGAATAAGCACATGTATAAGATAAATAGCTACGCTGTTCGAGACTTAAACATAACTGATTTGACATGAGAATTTTTACTGTATCTAAATGCTTCTTAGTCATTGATGGAAAAAAAGGTCTCATCCTCTCATTAAAAGCTATTAGCGTTCCCTGATTTTTATATCTGAGTCTGTTTTGCCCTCTCATAAAATATAGAATGATAATGGAGTTAAGATTCACACTGGAGTCTTAAATTTGCCACCATACCAGCCATGTGATCTTGGACGTATGATATAACCTCTCTGAGTCACTAATCCTTCTTCTCTAAGTTGATTTGGAATGTCATCAACACTTTAAATGTTGAAGATTTAATTATTGTTTTCAACATTTAATAAAACAATACATTTTAGGTACAGAGTTAATTTGTACAGAATTTCTTAATATGTTGAGTTCAGTTGCTAAGCCGTGTGCTACTCTTTGCAGCTTCATGGACTGCAACATGCCTGTCCTTCACCATCTCCCACAGTTTGCTCACACTCATGTCCATTGGGTCTGTGATGTGATCCAGCATTAATTGAATTTCTTAATAAAATGCAACAAATCAATAAATAAATGCTAAACATATCAGAAACTAGAAATATACAATTCAGTTACCTGAAATAGATTTTACTCTTACCTGAGTACACAGGCACAAATCAGGAAACATTCTGACCAGGGTGTATTCATATTATTTCCCTTTATCTTTTACTAAGTTTGTAAGTTACTCTTATTAGTTATAATAAGAAAATATTCATATTTTATAGCACCGATAATGTCTCATTTCAAGCAAACCTCATAGGTAAAACGACTTAAGTTCATATACAAATGAAAATATGGGATAACAATATGCTTTAGGAAGAAACAATAATTTTAAATAGAAGGTTTGCTGAGCATTTAAAACAAACACACAAAAACTCAAGGTGCAACTTTTATGAAAGACACCTGACTCAGAAGGCACATCTTACTCTTACACTGAAATAACTTATAGAAAGTAGACTATGAAGGCTTTATAGAAAACTGACAGCAAAAGAAAAATACATACCTCCAGAATGGAGGAAAGGGAATGGGATGGGTAAAAGACAGATAAGAAATTCAACTTCATCTGCCATGTTTTATTTCTTAAGATAGAAGGTGTGTGGTGCGTGCAGGCACTGTCACATCTGATTCTGTGACCCCATGGACTGTAGCCCACTAGGCTTCCCTGTCCATGGGATTCTCCAGGCAAGAATACTGGAGTGGGTTGCCATTTCCTCCTCCAGGGGATCTTCCCAACCCAGGCCTCCTGCGTTTCCTGCACTGGCATAAGGATCCTTTTATCACTTAGCCACCTGGAAACTCCAACATAGAAGGAAGGTACATGAATATATATTATATTACTCTGTAAGTTTTTGAAGCCCTGATACAGTTTATAAATTGAAAAAAGTTTTATGGTTTCAAACAGTAAATGTGTTAAAGATTCATCTCTACTGAACATTACTCTAAGCAGTACAGAAAATGTGAAGTTTATTGGAGTATCTCTGATTACCAAGGCTATTATATGGACACAGAAGTCACTGTTCTAATCAACTTTCACCATTTAAAAGAAAAGACAACTATACTAATTCTGCTTAAAATTTTTCAGGGGGTCTCTACTGCTTCCAGAATGAATTCTAACTATTCTAGGATAAATTATTGGCCTTCCCTGATCTGCCCCTGCCGATTAGCTAACCCCATTTCGTACAACTCCATTATAATTAACATGCCACTTATAAGAAACAACTAATCTATTAGTTATTTACAAATCTGAGCTTCTGCTTGTCTTTCCGAAATGCTTTTCCCCCAACTTTGTGTATCTGTCAAGTATTCTCCCAAACTAACCTAAAACATTTTCTTCCAATTTTATAACTAACTGAATAATTAACAACATTAAGCAGCAGTTTGTACATGTGCAAAAGATCTGGCATACAAGAAATACTGTCCAAACGGTATCATAAAGACTTTTCCAATCTTACTTGTCAGAATTCACTGTTACCAGCACCACATTCTCCCAAGTATGTTCACATACTAACTTGAGACTTCTCTTTTTTCTTCTTGATTGAGAATGGTTAGCAACTTGACAAGAGACACAACATTACTGCCTTTTTATTAACCCTAGGATCTATCATAGTGATTCACCTTATAAATGTAGTTGAATTCACCTAAAATGCAGCTGACAGAGAATTTGACTGAAGGGCGAGAAGGACCATCTACACTGTGTTACACAAAGGTTTTTCAGTAAGAAGAGAGTTTTAAATAGTAAGAAAGATTACAAATGTAAAAATGAGCATTTGTAGCAAATACAGTGTTTTAGAGAAGACTAAAACACATGACCAAGTCTTCATAGAGTCAGTATTTTTGTTACACTCCTAACAAAAACACCTGCCTTAAGGTCATAGTTTAATGGGGAAGAAAAACAAAAAGTAGACAAGCTCAATAAACATTATATAGAATCCCTGAGATGGGCAAGAAAAGAGTGCTAACGCTAAAGAGAACTTGAGAGAAATAAGATGGTAGAAGGCACATTATCTTTAAACTTGGGGGGTTACGTGTTAATGGCATGGTGGTTAAACAAAAAGATAAAAATGTTAATTTCTGAAGCAACAAATTCAAGATGAAAAAGGCTAAAAATGAAAAATAAAATAGTTACAAATTAAGGAAATAATGTTCAAGTATAAATTAAGTACAAGATAAGTAACTTGCAAAAGTAACCAGCTTTTAAGGCACAAGAAACTCAAAAGCAAAATATACTATAAACTCTGGCTTATTTCAATGACTTAACTTTACCTGAATTCAGTGACTTAATTATGTAAAAAGAAACAGTTTTCAAAGCCACAAGAGGATAGGTGCAGTGGAGAGTCTAAGTTCCTTGCAGTCTCAACTCACTTTTGATAGAGCACATTATTTGTAAAATTACTGTCTTGGTTCCATTTGTCTTTGGCTATGTCCAAAACAACACCACTTTCAAAAAGTAAATAATTTCATTCACCACAAATAAGATTATCAAATGTGCCACAAATTATAAGAAAATTTCCAAAGGTATTTTGCAGGATAGGTGTATGGTAGAAAAATTACAAAAGGGACAACAAATTACAATAGATGCCTGACAAATGAAAAAGTGAAAAAGTTTCAACACAACTTGATAATAATCAATTTTAAGGTAAATCTGTACATCAAATTGGGCTTCCCTGGTGGCTCAGTAGTAAAGAATCTGCTTGCAACGCAGGAGACATGGGTTCACTCCCTGGGTCCAGAAGATCCCCTTGAGAAGGAAATGGCAACCCCCTCTAGTACTCTTGCCTGGGAAATCCCATGGACAGAAGAACCTGGCAGGTTGCAGCCCATGGGGTCACAAAAGAGTCGAACATGACTTAGTGACTAAACCACAAGTATGTTACTCAATTTCCATTAAATTTGTGTTTATTTTTTAGCAATGAAAGGGTGAATGTATTGAAAAAACTCACTCACTCTACAATTATTTATGTACTTAGTGGGTGCCAAGAAAGCAGGGAGGAGAAAACTTGTTTTTTCCTTTACGCATAGACACACATACACAAACACTTTTTACTTGCTGGGAAATACAGCATAAACGTTTATATGGCAGAGAAAGGAGAGAGTGATTATCAATGCATACAAAACGGTCCCTAATACAAACTTGGAAAGAATAAGAAACGTTTCCTGGAAAAAATGAAGTCTAATTAGCTAAAATGTAACACAAATAATCCAGGAGTAGAATCAAAATTAAAAATGCATAATGTTTAAGAATGTCAACCATATTGTTTACAATAATGTAAACTGAAAATAGTCCAAATTCTTCAAAACATGATACATGAATAAGTTATCATAGATTTACACATTAGAATATTACAGAGCAAAGAAAATGAATATATCTATAGGAGGCCACAAGAATGAATCTGACAACCATAGTAAGTTAAAGAAGCTATACACAAAGAATAAATACTATATAATTCCATTTGAGCAAGTGAAAGTGAAAGTCACTCAGTCGTGTCCAACTCTTTGTGACCCCCATGAACTATATAGTCCATGGAATTCTCCAGGCCAGAATACTAGAGTGGGTGGCCTTTCCCTTCTCCAGGGGATCTTCCCAACCCAGGGATTGTACCCAGGTCTCCTGCATTGCAGGCAGAGTTTCCCAAAATAGGCAAATATAATTTATGGCATTAAGAAGTCAGACTACTATTCATGTTTGAGGGTGGAGAGATTAATGATTGGGAGGGAATATCAGGCAACTTTCACGGTATTTATTTCTTAATCTGGTGGTTGGTTACAAGAGTACATTCACTTTGTTCACTGAAGTGTAAATTTATAATCCATATACTTTTCTCTATATAGTTATACTTTTAAAAGTTTACAGAAAGAAAAAACAGCAGTTATTGGTAATCCAGAAGGAAAAATGCTAAAGCCTAAAGGCACAGTGCTTGATCCAAAAAGGGTTCAGCATCGCCCCTCTGTAAAATTCTAAGTATGAAACTTATACTCAGGATTACTGTCGGATTAAAGGACAGAATATGTGTAAAGCACATATCTGGCACAAATATTTATAGGTGTTTAATAAATGTTAACTATTACTATACTACTGTAACTGTGCTACTGATGCAGTTCCTTGACTGTAGTGATAAAGATGGAATGACAAAAAGGCTAAAGAAAAGAGATAGCAGGTTATGATAGGGTTTTCTAAAATATTTTACTTTATCCTAAGGTGGTGGGGAACCAACGAAGAATTTTACACAGAGGGTAAAATGATCACATTTTGAGTTTAGGAAAATTGTCTAAGGAAAGAAGATGTGAAGCTTAAAATAGGATGTTAAGAAGAGGCTATCAACAAATCATACAGAGAGGTCCAGTAAAGAGAAAGGAAGAAAAAAGCACTGACTTGAAAATCAATACACACAAGCTATTTTGAAAAGAATAGCTTATAACTTTATAAATGTTACAAAATTAGTAAGTGACACCTAGAATAAAAGACACCCTAAATTCATAATTTACTACAAAAATCTCAATTTAATATTTTTCATATATTCTAATTTTAAGCACGGGGCTTCCCAGGTGACTCAGTGATAAAGAATCTGTCTGACAGTGCAGGAGAGGAGGAGACCCCTGAGGATTCAACACGGATTTGATCCCTGGGTCAGGAAGATCCCCTGGAGTAGCAAATGGCAACCTGCTCCAGTATTCTTGCCTGGAAGATTCCATGGACAGAGTATCCTGGAGGGCTACTGTCTACAGGGTCACAAAAAGTCAGATACAACTGAGCAACTGAGCACACACAGCGCAACTTCAAGCAGACAAATGTCAACAGGACATTCTTTTCAACTATTCATTAAAATTAAACTAAAAATAATTTTTTAAAAGTCTCCTGGAATCATCACAATTGTTATTACTAATGACAAATCATACATATATGTGGATAGATACTTGTACATCTATGCCCCTGTAGCTCCCTGGTGGTTCACACGGTAAAGAATCTGCTTGCAATGCAGGGGACCTGGGTTTGATCCCTGGGTTGGGAAAATTCCCTGGAGGAAGAAATGGCAACCCAGTCGAGTACTCTTGCCTGGAGAATTTCATGGACAGAGGAGCCTGGCGGGCTACTGTCAATGGGGTAGCAAAGAACAGGACGTGACTGAGCGACTAACACTTCATGCCTCTATATGTCCCTACTTATACACAGCTCCTAAAATTCAGATTTTCCAAGTCATAAATTAATTTGATATGGATCTGAATAAACACTTGAGACCAAATTTTAAGTATCAAATTATCACCAGTGTTAACAAATTTGCAACACTAATGTGAAAACACTTTTAGTAAGTTATTGTCATTTCAGCAACAATCAAATAAGATGAATGCTCTGAGATTCTTTGACACATTACCTATATCGCTGTTAATTCAGTGCTTCTACAAGATGAAAAACAATGAACTGCTCTTCAACATATGCAATAAATCTGTTAATAAACAGAACCTTCTTTGATTTGCTTGATGAAAATAAAATGCCAGGTACGTCCAAGACATAAGCAACAATGCTTTACTGGTTTTACGGTCATTTAAAAGTAAACAAAAAGATAGGAGGGGAGGGAAGAGGAAGAGGAGAGGAGACAAGAGGAAAGAGAAGAAATGAGAAAATTTCCAGGATCTAGAAGTCACCTTTTCTGGCTCATAACAAAATCAAAAGGAATCAAACATAGTTTATATTAAGCCTAAAAGCAAGCAGTTCAGTTCAGCTCAGTTCAGTCGCTCAGTCGTGTCCGACTCTTTGCGACCCCATGAACCACAGCACACCAGGCCCCTCTGTCCATCACCAACTCCCGGAGTTTACCCAAACCTATGTCCACTGAATTGCTGATGCCATCCAACCATCTCATCCTCTGTCGTCCCCTTCTCTTCCTGCCCTCAATCTTTCCCAGCATCAGGGTCTTTTCCAATAAGTCAGCTCTTTGCATCAGGTGGCCAAAGGATTGGAGTTTCAGCTTCAATATCAGTCCTTCCGATGAACACCCAGAACTGATCTCCTTTAGGATGGACTGGTTGGATCTCCTTGCAGTCCAAGGGACTCTCAAGAGTCTTCTCCAACACCACAGTTCAAAAGTATCAATTCTTCTGCGCTCAGCTTTCTTTATTGTCCAACTCTCACATCCATACATGACCACTGGAAAAACCATAGCCTTGACTAGAGGGACCTTTGTTGGCAAAGTAATGTCTCTGCTTTTTAATATGCTGTCTGCTGCTGCTGCTGCTAAGTCGCTTCAGTAGTGTCCGACTCTGTGCAACCCCATAGATGACAGCCCACCAGGCTCCGCCGTCCCTGGGATTCTCCAGGCAAGAACACTGGAGTGGGTTGCCATTTCCTTCTCCAGTGCATGAAGTGAAAAGTGAAAGTGAAGTCGTTCAGTCGTGTCCTACTCTTTAGCGACCCCATGGACTGCAGCCTACCAGGCTCCTCCATCCATGGGATTTTCCAGGCAAGAGTACTGGAGTGGGGTGCTATTGCCTTCTCCAAATATGCTGTCTAGGTTGGTCATAACTTTCCTTCCAAGGAGTAAGTGTCTTTTAATTTCATGGCTGCAATCACCATCTGCAGTGATTTTGGAGCCCAGAAAAATAAAGTCAGCCACTGTTTCCACTGTTTCCCCGTCTATTTGCCATGAAATGATGGGACTGGATGCCATGATCTTAGTTTTCTGAATGTTGAGCTTTAAGCCAACTTTTTCACTCTCCTCTTTCACTTTCATCAAGAGGCTCTAGTTCTTCTTCACTTTCTGCCATAAGGGTGGTGTCATCTGCATATATAAGGTTATTGATATTTCTCCCAGCAATCTTGGTTCCAGCTTGTGCTTCCTCAAGCCCAGCATTTCTCATGATGTACTCTGCATATAAGTAAAATAAGTAGGGTGACAATATACAGCCTTGACGTACTCCTTTTCCTATTTGGAACCAGTCTGTTGTTCCATGTCCAGTTCTAACGGTTGCTCCCTGACCTGCATACAGATTTCTCGAGGCAAGATATCATAAATGTCATGTCATTTTTAACAACTCTGGCATAAATCCACAGGTGCCACAAAGAAATGTGTAATCTGGCTTTGTTCACATTAGAACATGGAATGGACTGATTGCTGCATTCACAAAACCAACATACAAAATGTTTTGTCCTAATGAAAATTTTAACAATTCTATTGTTAAAGCTGGGTCACAGCAATATGGGGATTCATTATGCTTTCTTTTCTATATATTTAAAATTTCCCATAATGATTCTTATAAATTATACCCAAGATTTCAAATATTCTCCTGGGAAAGCTCCTTTTATTTCCCCAAAGAAAGAGTAATCAGTGTTTGCACAGGTCTGGTATAAAACAGAGATCTGCAACAGTGCTACTGTGCTGTGCTTACTTGCTCAGTCGTGTCCAACTCTTTGTGATCCCATGACTGTAGCCCACCAGGCACCTCTGTCCATGGGGATTCTCCAGGCAAGAATACTGGGTTGCCATGCCCTCCTCCAGGGGATCTTCCCAACCCAGGGATCAAACCCAGGTCTCCCACACTGCAGAAGGATTCTTAACTGTCTGAGCCACCAGGGAAGCCCAAGAATACTGGAGTGGGTAGCCCATTCCTTCTCCAGGGGATCTTCCCAATCCAGGAATTGAACTGGGGTCTCCTGCATTGCTGGGGGATTCCTTACCAGCGGAGCTACCAAGGAAGCCTGGATGGAATGTGCAAAGTGGCATTCCTGTGAACTTCATCACTTAAAAGCTAACTAACAAAAATGTCAATTAACACCCAATTAAATATCAGAATAAGGACTAAATCCTTGGGGAGAAAAACATTCACAATCCAGCTTCAAGTCAATTTTTATACTCTCATGGTTTCTGCCAAACTGGAACTTTTGTGCATGCTACAATAATTTAAAAAAAAAACACAGAATAGGACTTCCCTGGTGGTCTAGTGGCCAAGACTCTGTGGTCCCAATGTAGGGGGGACCGGGTTCAATCCCTGCTCAGGGAGCTGGATCCCATATGCTGCAACTAAGAGTTTCCAAGCTGCAACTAAAGATCCCACGTACAATAACTAAGAGCTGGCACAACCAAATAAATAAATATTAAAAAAAAAAAAAGAAAAACAGTATATATCAAACTTCCATAAAAGCAAAAGCAAACCTTTTTGCTTTTGCCTCTGGCGCAAAAGGAAGGCATCATTGGGTTGAAAATAGAGCAAATATTTCATCAGATTGTTGTTTGTAGCGTAGAAGGTTACACTAAAAAGAAGCAGAACAGAAGAGGGGAAACTAAGACTTTGTGCAATAGTCCAGGCAAACAAAAGCAAGGATGACTTAGACTGGAATGGAAAGAGAGGGAAACGAATGGACTTAAAGATATATTTGGAAGCATAATAAACAAAAACTGGGTACAGGAGTGGAGATGCAAATTAGGTGAAAGATGACTTTCTGACTTGTGAAACTAGGTACAATCAGAAAAAAAAAAAACAAAGAAACAGCTTTGGTATTTGGTAGAGGGAGATCAATAGTTCAGTTTTAGACTGTGTCTTATTTATGATACCTGAAAGACATCAAAGTGGAGAAAGAAATCAAATATTGTGACAGGCGAGTAACTGGGAAGAGAGAAAGTGAGGGTCACAAGAAAATGTTTAGGATTTTGTTTAAAGAAGTAATCATTATATATTTCAGCTATGGAAGTCTAAAACCTACAGTGAACCATGTTACATTTACTCTGCTATATCTGACACAATTGGTGAAAACTGACTTGAGGTAGTCTTTCTAAATTACTTGTATTTATTATAAAGATACATGCCAAACAAAAAATAAATAAATAAAACATAAAATTAGTAAGTCTATCTAGGTTAAGTCTATTCCTTATTTTCCTGACACATAATAAGGGATAAAGTTGCAGGGGGTGGGGAACAAAACACCATACCCAATAATAATCAAGGTCCAAAGCCACCAGTGGACCTACAATTAGAACAGAAGAATGCAGAGGTGCCACATCATTCATGCAGCAAAAGTTCTCAGCTAAGAAAGATCAGAATTTATACTCTACTATATTCCATTGTATGACTGGTTTCGTTAGAGTTCTTGTTGTACATACTTTTGCAACAACTGGCTTAAGGCAAACTAGTACATTCTAATGGTTGATCCTAGATACTGATACACCTATATACTGACTCTACTATCTCAAACATGAAAACTGCTCTATGTTCCATCTGGATAATGGTCTTACAATCCAATTAAACCTCTTAAACATAAGCCTGGAAACGATTCCTTAATCTTCCTCCTTTTTCTATATGCCCACAGTGACTAAAATCTACTGATTTTAACACCTCATATCTTTTGAATTCTTCCTCCTCCTCCATTTCTACCACTACTCTTATTTCAGACCCTCACAATTTCTTGGTTGGGCTATCCTGACATTCCCCTGATTGATCTGCCTGTCCTATTCTTCTACTGGCAGCTGTGCTGTGCTGAGTCACTCAGTTGTGTCCAACTCTTTGCGACCCCATGGACTGTAGCCCACCAGGCTTCTCTGCCCATGGGGATTCTCCAGGCAAGAATACTGGAGTAGGTTGCCATGCCCTCCTCCAGGGGATCTTCCCAAACCAGGGATTGAACCCAGGTCTCCCTCATTGCAGGCATATTCTTTACCGTCTGAGCCACCAAAACCACAAATTAAACTATGTCACTCCCATGCTTTAAAATCTTGCAGTGGTTTTCTACTACCTATACTTAACTTCTTTATCTGTAAAGTGGGGATGATAAAAATAGTTCCTACTTATGTTGTGAAAATCAAATGAATTGTAGTGTAATTAAGCATTTAATGCCTAATGAACAGTAAAATAATATAATTTAAAATAACAATAATTACTGTCATATACTGCTTAGATATTTCTCCATGATTTAACTCCTAGTTCCCTTCTCAAGTCCCACAATCATTCCTGGACCCATACAAAGAAATTTAATCACTCTTCTCCTCTACACCACAACTTTAATATTGTATATGCTTCTATTATAGTATTTACCATACTTTAGAGTAGGAGAGACTTGTTTTCACTGCAAGACTATGTGAAGACAATCTAACATATCTGAGACATCGAGCACAATGTCTGGCCCATAAATATTTACTGAAAAAAGTTATGAAGAGAAAGGAATGTATGAAAGGATTATAGTTATGGCCGTGCTTCCTTCAACACTGAAAATCTAGTTACTCTTGATAAAAAATAAAAGAACAATTTTAGAACAGGTCTAAAGAATGAGAAGAGTCACCAAAAACTCACTCTGTGACAGAAGATGAAAGCACCTGTGAGTTCTGACTGAGGAGAAGAAAGATTAGTTCAGTAAGATAAGTAAAGTAAGCAAGCTAATCTGTAGTCATAGGGAAATATATAACTTATATCTGTGCTAGAAATGTTAAAAGGTTAAATAATAGGGCAAAGGAAAAAATAGGTAAAGACCAGACTGATGCCATAATATGAGTGTTTAAAAAAAAACAAACCCAAACATATATTTTACCAGGGAATGACTTTTCTATACTCTAAAGGGGTATAGGGGAACACAGGTAAAGTTAAAATGAAACTTAAATTGTCATCAGCTATTTCTATTTGTTCATTTGCCATTCTTGGGAAAAGTTCAAAAGAGATGGAAAGGGGATGGCCATCATTCTTGGAATGGGGATAGAGGGTTAACTGTTTTACATCAAGACTAAAATTTATATATTGACAATCTATGCTGGGGAAAACCCTTGTCTCACTAACTCCATGCTCTTATCTCTCTCCCCTATTCCCAATGTTAAATCCAAGAAAGAAATCTGGGGATATTAAAGCTAACCCATCCTAAGGGAACACTTAATCTGATATGTACATTCAAATACAGAAGCTCCTGGTTCTCTCTTATTCCAAGGCCAAGAACAAACAGACAAGAATGTCTAAACCCAGAATGTTTCTCCCTACTTCTGAATTCAAAGTTTTGAAATAAAGAATAGTTCTAGTGCTAATGTTTTAAATGCATCAGGAAGCAGGAAGAATTAGATTTGCTAATTTTAAAACCAGGTTTTACCAGAAGAGTAATATAGACTTAAAAATGAATTCTATCTTCATTATTTTCTAGATGAAAAGTCTTAGACAAGTTTCAAACACTAGAAGTGATTTATTCAAGAGAATGTAGTATTTAGATGAATAGCATTGCTTTTAACTATTTTTACTTGTAGCAATCAAATGTTTGAAGTATGGTAAAAACTGTTACTTTTCTAACTATTTGAGAGTAAATGGCCCACATGATAACCCACCACTCTTAAATTCTTTAATAACTATTTCCTAGGAAGGCATTTTCTTACAAATGCCTTTCTTACAAATAACCATTTGTTATAAAATCAGGAAATTAACAATGAAGCATCATGCTCATTGCTACTGAGGTGTCACTGCTCCTAGGCCCCTTCTCAGAGAACAATTTAGGGCGTAAGTATATATTTCTATATTCTATATCTATATATAACAAAAACCATGAATTCACACCAACATCTCTTTTCCAATTCAACAATACGGAAAGTATTCTAGTATTTTCCAACTTCCGTAACAGTAACTCCGTTCTCAGACACTGATATGCCTGGCTCCCATTATGCTTAATGTTACTTATTGGACCAGTCTCCCTATGTTACCAGTTTCCCATTGTAGCTGCTTCTTCATCCCCACACGGATGCTCTCTTTACCCCTTTTTGCCACAACACCCGCACACCTCCCCCATGAGTAAAACCTCTCCACCTTGCTCAGGCTGCTATTCCTCGTGCCTGGCACTTCTAAAAGAATATCCTCATCTTGCTTAGCTACTAACATCCCATACACAGCTGACCCTCCACTGGGATGTCTTCCCCTTCCCACCCTCAGGCTCTGATCTTACACTGGGATGCCTGCAAACATGGACTCCCACCTCACCCAACTTGAGGCACAATACACCCATACTAGGCTACCCTCCTACACAGATGCCTGTGTGCTGCCCCCACTGGCCCTCATCACCTCCAAGTAGATGCCCTCCTCATCCTCTTACCCTGTACCAGGCTACTCTCCTTCACAAATACCAATCTGACCCTGCTTGAGCTCCAAAACCTTACAATGGTGTGCCCTCCTATGCAGACTGCTCCTCATGCCTCCAGCTTCATTATCGCACATGGGGACCCTTGTTATCCCTGCCAGGCTCTGACATCCCACTTTTCAAGAGGAGATGCCCCCCCCACCCCGCCCTAGACATATCCTAACCAGTGTGGACACCTACCTTTGTTTGGTTCCACCTGATGGTTTCAGTACTAAAATGTTCAGAAAAGGAAGAAGAGGGGAACAAGGAAGAATAACTGATGACATTTTAAAAACAAAAAGTGATACCAGTAAATAAACTGCATAAGCACTCATAATCCAACCTAAATAAAAGGATAATCTATTTGTCAAAGTATCCACATTTTCGTAAAGAAACAATGGTCTATTCTTTTATATTAATTCCTTCAAGTGAAAGAGGAGAGTGAAAAAGTTGGCTTAAAGCTCAACTTCAGAAAATTAAGATCATGGCATCTGGTCCCATAACTTCAGGGCAAATAGATGGGGAAACAGTGGCTGACTTAATTTTTCTGGGCTCCAAAATCACTGCCGATGGTGACTGCAGCCATGAAATTAAAAGATGCTTACTCCTTGGAAGGAAAGTTATGACCAACCTAGACAGCATACTAAAAAGCAGAGACATTACTTTGCCAACAAAGGTCCGTCTAGTCAAGGCTATGGTTTTTCCAGTAGTCGTGTATGGATGTGAGAGTTGGACTATAAAGAAAGCTGAGTGCCGAAGAATTGATGCTTTTGAACTGTGGTGTTGGAGAAGACTCTTGAGAGTCCCTTGGACTGCAAGGAGATCCAACCAGTCCATCCTAAAGGAGATCAGTCCTGGGTGTGCCTTGGAAGGACTGACGTTGAAGCTGAAACTCCAATACTTTGGCCACCTAATGCAAAGAGCTGACTCATTGAAAAAGACCCTGATGCTGGGAAGGATTGAGGGCAGGAGGAGAAGGGGACGACAGAGGATGAGATGGCTTGATGGCATCATCGACTCGATGGACATGGGTTTGGGTGGACTCTGGGAGTTGGTGATGGACAGAGAGGCCTGGCGTGCTGCAGTTCATGGGGTTGCAAAGTGTCAGACATGACTGAGCGACTGAACTGAACTGAAATTTGAAAAGTCAATTGAAAATTGATAAATAAGACAGTATTGTTTTTCTAGACAAATATGCATTCTATTTGAATATCTCAAAAAAGCTTGCAGCAAAAGCTAGTTCATTTAAAAAAAAAAACCTCTACCAACTTTGAAAGTTTAAAAAATGAGAATTTCAAACACTAGAATATTAAAAAAAAACATTTTGAATATATAAGTTTGATGTGTTTACAGTAGAATGACAACTGTACTGCTTTCAGTACACTTATGCCCAGATACAACTCTGCAAAAACCAGCCTCGATAGTTAGAGGAGTAATACCCTTTCCTTGTTCCCTGTCTCTATGAGGAAGGATGCGTCATATGCACAATCTGAGCCTCTCTTTACTCCTAGGGAAATAAAGTGACTAATCTCATTGGTAATTTTGTAAAGAATAACTGAGTAGATCCTTGGGTGTAGCTATTGAGATAACATACCTGCAAAGAGCTCATATTCTATCTGCATCCTTGGTATGCCTAGGACTCAGTAGATAAATAGGCCTATTTGTCTGTTAGCTGCTCAGTTGTGCCCGACTCTTTGCTAACCCCATGGTCTGTCCATGGAATTCTCTAGGCAAGAATACTGGAGTGAGTCACCATTCCCTTCCCCAGGGGATCTTCCTGACCCAGGAATCGAACCTGGGTCACCTGCACTGCAGGCAGATTCTTAGCCGGCTGAGTTACAAGGAAAGCCCTATGCCAAAACCCGAATTTTCCCACCAAGTTACTTCTCTTATCTGCCCTCTATCAGTAATAAAAATGATATTCTGCTTCCATCTTTCTCCTTGTTTTAATTTTCAAGTTGTTCAGAACCCAGGCAAAAAAAGAGGGGTGCTATTTGAGAGTATTTCAGCAACCCAATATCTTAATTAATTTATTGAAATGGAAATTGCTCATTTTCCCAGCTTTGACTTAAATGAGCTGCTTCGATTTGAGCTTCTTAAAACTATTACAAACAAAAAACCCTCAAAC
This sequence comes from Giraffa tippelskirchi, assembly GCF_054371585.1. Classification (NCBI taxonomy): domain Eukaryota; kingdom Metazoa; phylum Chordata; class Mammalia; order Artiodactyla; family Giraffidae; genus Giraffa; species Giraffa tippelskirchi. The sequence goes on along the minus strand of NC_137275.1, from coordinate 73,279,093 downwards.
CTGAACCAACAGCAGACATTCAAAATGAAAATAAGCTGATTTATATGATCATGCTTATTACCCATTTAAAAAAAAAAACCCTCAAACGCTCATAATTTCCTCCTTATAGACACCATAATTTATACTTTCAATCCTACTTCCTGCTTCCATCCTGTACTCCAATGACACTAGAGTGCTGAATATTTTCAGAATATACACTATTTAGATTTCTATATCTTTGCTTACACTATCCCTCAACCTGTTTCTTCCACTCTACTTTCCTGCTGTATCATTTAACTTAGGGATCAGCAAACTATGGCCAGTAGTCAAACCTGCCTATTTTTCTAAATAATTTTGTTTTTGGACAACCATGCTCATTTATTTATACATTGCTTTTGCACTAGAAGAGATATCCCATGTTCAAGGTAAGAGAAACCCCAGTAAGACAGTAGGCGCTGAGACGGGATCAGAGGGCAGACAGACTGAAACCACAATCACAGAAAACTAACCAATCTAATCACATGGACCACAGCCTTGACTAACTCAATGAAACTAAGCCATGCCGTGTAGGGGTACCCAAGACAGACGGGTCATGGTGGAGAGTTCTGACAAAATGTGGTCCACTGGAGAAGGGAATGGTAAACCACTTCAGTATTCTTGCCTTGAGAACCCCATGAACAGTGTGAAAAGGCAAAAAGATAGGACACTGAAAGATGAACTGCCCAGGTCGGTAGGTGCCCAATATGCTACTGGAGATCAGTGGAGAAATAACTCCAGAAAGAATGAAGAGATGGAGCCAAAGCAAAAACAACACCCAGCTGTGGATGTGACTGGTGATAGAAGCAACGTCCAATGCTGTAAAGAGCAATACTGCATAGGAACCTGGAATGTTAGTCCATGAATCAAGGCAAATTGGAAGTGGTCAAACGAGATGGCAAAAGTGAATATCGACATTTTAGAATCAGCGAACTAAAATGGATTGGAATAGATGAATTTAACTCAGATGACCATTATATCTACTACTGTGGGCAAGAATCCCTTAGAAGAAATGGAATAGCCATCATAGTCAACAAAAGAATCCAAAAAGCAGTGAAAAGTGAAATCGCTTAGTCGTGTCCAACTCTTTGCGACCCCATGGACTGTAGCCTACCAGACTCCACTGTCCATGGGATTTTCCAAGCAATAGTACTGGAGTGGGGTGTCATTTCCTTCTCCAGGGGATCTTCCCGACCCAGGGATCGAAGCCGGGTCTCCTGCATTGTAGACAGACGCTTTACCGTCTGAGCCACCAGGGAAGAAATGCAGTACTTGGATGCAATCTCAAAAACGAAAGAACGATCTCTGTCCATTTACAGGGCCAACCATTCAATATCACAGTAATCCAAGTCTATGCCGCGAGCAGCAACGCTGAAGAAGCTCAAGTTGAACGGTTCTATGAAGACCTACAAGACCTTTTAAAACTAACATCTAAAACAGATGTCCTTTTCATTATAGGGGACTGGAATGCAAAGGTAGGAAGTCAAGAAACACCTGGAATAACAGGCAAATTTGGCCTTAGAGTACAGAATGAAGCCGGGCAAAGGCTAATACAGTTTTGCCAAGAGTTTTGCCAAGAAATCACACTGATCATAGCAAACACCGTCTTCCAACAACACAAGAGAAAACTCTACACATGGACATCACCAGATGGCCAACACTGAAATCAGATTGATTATATTCTTTGCAACCAAAGATGAAGAAGCTCTGTACAGTCAGTAAAAACAAGACCGGGAGCTGACTGTGGCTCAGATCTTGAGCTCCTTGTTGCCAAATTCAGACTTAAATTGAAGAAAGTAGGGAAAACCACTAGATCATTCAGGTATGACCTAAATCAAATCCCTTACGATTACACAGTGAAAGTGAGAAATAGATTTAAGGGACTAGATCTGATAGAGTGCCTGATGAACCACGGATGGAGGTTCGTACCATTGTACAGGAGACAGGGATCAAGACCATCCCCAAGAAAAAGAAATGCAAAAATGCAACATGGTTGTCTGAGGAGACCTTACAAACAGCTATGAAAAGAAGAGAACCAAAAAGTCAAGGTGAAAAGGAAAGATATACCCATTTGAATGTGGACTTCCAAAGAATATCAAGGAGAGATAAAGTCTTCCCCAGGGATCAGTGCAAAGAAATAGAGGAAAACAATAGCATGGGGGAAGACTAGAAATCTCTTCAAGAAAATTAGAGATACCAAGGGAACATTTCATGCAAGGATGGGCTCAATAAAGGACAGAAATGGTACGGACCTCACAGAAGCAGAAGATATTAAGAGGTGGCAAGAATACACAGAAGAACTGTACAAAAAAGATCTTCACGACCCAGATAATCATGATGGTGTGATCACTTACCTAGAGCCAGACATCCTGGAATATGAAGTCAAGTGGGCCTTAGCAAGTATCACTATGAACAAAGCTAGTGAAAGTGATGGAATCCCAGTTGAGCTATTTCAAATCCTGAAAGATGATGCTGTGAAAGTGCTACACTCAATATGCCAGCAAATTTGGAAAGCTCAGCAGTGGCCACAGGACTGGAAAAGGTCAGTTTTCATTCTAATCCCAAGGAAAGGCAATGCCAAAGAATGCTCAAACTACTGCACAATTGTACTCATCTCACATGCCAGTAAAATAATGCTCAAAATTCTCCAAGCCAGGCTTCAGCAATATGTGAACCGTGAACTTCCAGATGTTCAAGCTGGTTTTAGAAAAGGCAGAGGAACCAGATATCAAATTGCCAACATCCGCTGGATCATCGAAAAAGCAAGGGAGTTCCAGAAAAACATCTATTTCTACTTTATTGACTATGCTAAAGGCTTTGATTCTGTTGATCACAAGAAACTGTGGAAAATACTGAGAGAGATGGGAATACCAGACCGCCTGACCTGCCTCTTGAGAAATCTGTATGCAGTTCAGGAAGCAATAGTTAGAACTGGACATGGAACAACAGACTGGTTTCAAATAGGAAAAGGAGTACGTCAAGGCTGTATATTGTCACCCTGCTTATTTAACTTCTATGCAGAGTACATCATGAGAAACGTGGGGCTTGAGGAAGCACAAGCTGGAATCAAGATTGCAGGGAGAAATATCAATAACCTCAGATATGCAGATGACACCATCCTTATGGCAGAAAGCAAAGAAGAACTAAAGAGCTTCTTGATGAAAGTGAAAGAGGAGAGTGAAAAAGTTGGCTTAAAGCTCAACATTCAGAAAACTAAGGTCATGGCATCCAGTCCCATCACTTCATGGCAAATAGATAAGGAAACAGTGAGAGACTTGATTTTTTGGGGCTCCAAAATAACTGCAGATTTTGACTGCAGCCATGAAATTAAGACGCTTACTCCTTGGAAGGAAAGTTATGACCAACCTAGATAGCATATTAAAAAGCAGACACATTACTTTGTCAACAAAGGTCTGTCTAGTCAAGGCTATGGTTTTTCCAATAGTTATGTACGGATGTGAGAGTTGGAGTATAAGCTTTTGAACTGTGGTGTTGGAGAAGACTCTTGAGAGTCCATTGGATTGCAAGGAGATCCAACCAGTCCATCCTAAAGGAGATCAGTCCTGAGTGTTCACTGGAAGGACTGATGTTGAAGCTGAAACTCCAATACTTTGGCCACCTGCTGTGAAAAGCTGACTCATTTGAAAAGACCTTGATGCTAGGAAAGATTGAAGGCAGGAGAAGGGGATGACAGAGGATGAGATGGTTGGATGGTATCACCAACTCAGTGGACATGAGTTTGAGTAAACTCCAGGAGTTGGTGATGGTCAGGGAGGCCTGGCATGCTGCAGTCCACGGGGCTGCAGAGTCAGATACGACTGAGTGACTGAACTGAACTTTGCACTAGAACAGCAGAGTTGAGTAGTTGCAATAAAGACCGTATGGCCCACAAGGCCTATAATGTTTGCATCTAGCCCTTTACAAAAAAAGTCTGCAATTCCTACTGTCACTCAATCCTTTTAAGTCTAGTCATTTCAGATTCTTCAAATCAAAATTAATTGCTCTCTACTCTGTCCTTCCATTATATTATGTCAACTCTAATATTTCACATCCCTCATAACTGTGAGTTCTTTAAAAGCAAATAACTCCTAGTGTAGAAATTAGTCTTTTTACCCAAGTCACAATTCCCACCTCTCCCAATACTTTAGGGGAAGTATTCTTGAAGGAGCTTTTGTGCTTTTTTCTACCCCTTATTCATCCTACCAAAGGTAAGAAGAATGACTAATATTGGCAGCATCCTGATAGCTGTTCCTAGAAGAATGGATTAATGTCTTAAAGGTCATTTTTCATGCATGTTCAAGCCTACCACTCAACCTGCCTAGATGGTCTAACATATCAATAAACAAACCAAAGGTAACAGGTAGAAAAGCTTCCTTGTTTATTAGAAGAGGCCTGCAGCTCCAGCTGCTTTGTCTTTGATAGGTTGGCAAGTTCAATTCAGAGTGATACCGTCTTAATTTTGGCCTCAGTTACAAGCCAGGTTCTTCAATACAACCTTACCATCTAAAAAGCTAACATTTTGATTCCTGATTCTTGAGTCTATTTCCAATTCAGAACCTAGTTTAGGAAGAATCATAGAATTACACTCCAATTAACTGACACACAGTAGGACTCAAGATATTCGATGACTGACAACAGTAAATTAACTGGAAAAAAATCTTTCTTTTAAAATGTGTAACACGCTAGTACTACATATATTGTTGAGGAACTTACTTAGGAAAATATGTTTTGAAGGAAAAATGAGAGTTCACATTCAATGATTCAAACCAAGTCTATTATATTTATTTAATTATCTCTCAATATTTTGTAGCTATCAAGTCTCAGCTTAACATATAAAGCAATCATGGATATCATCAATTCAGAAAAGTATTCTCCATCTTATTATCCATCTATGAAACAAACATCCCCAAAGCCCAGTTCAGTTCAGTAGCTCAGTCGTGTCTGACTCTTTGCAACCCCACAGAATGCAACACACCATGTTTCCCTGTCCATCAGCAACTCCCTTCCAATTACTGCTCCATTCATATGTTCTTCCTCAAAATGTACCTTCTCAAACGTTTTCTCTTCTTATATACATCTTAAATACATTCTAACCTATTACAATACAGCTTCCATTCCCACCACTCTGCTTAAATTTATCCAGTCCAGGTCACCAAGAACTTCAATGCTGCCAAAAACAATGTACACTTCCTTGTTTAATGGTACTTGACATCTCATCAACATATAACAATCTCTGCTTATTGTAACACTCTTCTCTCCTCTTAGATTTGGTAATACCATCTCTCCTGGTTTTTGTCCTCAGCCAACAGTCTTACTTTACAGTGTAAAAGTCTAGTGGTCTTACTTTGAGACTCCTCTTCCTCCATCCAAAGACTGTTAAGATTCCTTAAGATGTGGTACCAAGTACTCTACTCCCCTCTAGTAATACTATCCCTTGCCCTTAGGTGGTCTCATTCATTTCCTCAGATTTAAATGTCATCTTTATGCTAATTCCTTAATTTATATCAATTAGTCCAGAAACCACTACTACATAAGTATTACAGCACTTTTCATAAAAAACAAAAATTATGAACCTTTAAGGACAGATACTATCCTAGTTTCACAGATTTCTATCTGTGAAAAGTAAAATGACTTGTGCCTAAGGTTATAAGTTGTTCAGTCACTCAGTCGCATCCAACTCTTTGCGACCCCATGACTACAGTACGCCAGGCTTCCCTGTCCTTCACTATCTCCTGGAATTTGCTCAAACTCATGTTCATTTAGTTGATGATGCCATCCAACCATCTCATCCACTGTCGCCCTCATCTTCTCCTGCCCTCAATCTTCCCCAATGAATTGGCTCTTCCCATCAGGTGGCCAAAGTATTGGAGCTTCAGCTTCAACATCAGTCCTTCCAATGAACACCCAGGACTGACCTCCTTTAGGATGGACTGGTTGGATCTCCTTGCAGTCCAACGGACTCTCAAGAGTCTTCTCCAACACCACAGTTCAACAGCATCAATTCTTCAGCGCTCAGCTTTCTTTATAGTCCAACTCTCACATCCATACATGACTATTGGAAAAACCTTAGCCTTGACTAGACGGACCTTTGTTGACAAAGTAATGTCTCTGCTTTTTAATATGCTGTCTAGGTTGGTCATAACTTTCCTTCCAAGGAGTAAGCGTCTTTTAATGTCATGGCCGCAATCACCATCTGCAGTGATTTTGGAGCCCCAAAAAATAAAGTCAGCCACTGTTTCCACTGTTTCCTATCTATTTGCCATGAAGTGATGGGATCGGATGCCGTGATTTAGTTTTCTGAATGTTGAGCTTTAAGCCAACTCTTTCATTCTCCTCTTTCACTTTCATCAAGAGGCTCTTTAGTTCTTCACTTTCTGCCATAAGGGTGGTGTCATCTGCATATCTAAGGTTATTGATATTTCTCCCTGCAATCTTGATTCCAGCTTGTGCTTCATCCAGCCCAGCGTTTCTCATGATGTACTCTGCATATAAGTTTAACAAGCAGGGTGACAATATACAGCCTTGATGTACTCCTTTTCCTATCTGGAACCAGTGGTAGAGGCCAAAAAGGAATTGTGTTTTTTGAATTTTTAATCCTTTTTACCATTTGCAGACTTAGCCCTTTGTCCCTAAACTGTTTCCTAGTTTACTATTTAAATATGAAGACTACTGGACAAAGTTATTTCCCTACATATAAACCTTACATATAGCCATCAGAAAAGAACTAGCCAGTTTGAAATTAACAGAGAAAGGTCTCAAACTTGTTTTTCAATAAGTGCTTTAGAAAAGACTCTAGGATACAATTGAATTTTGAAGGTGACTGAGGATGCAGGTGGCTGTTATGATTAACAAGATACTCAAGAATTTGGGGCACTATGTACAAAACCAAAGTAAAAATCGATGCAAGTGGCTGGGCTGTCTAAAGAAGAAGTGAGCCAAACAGGAAAGTCTGATGCGCTATGATCAACTAGCTTGTATTTCATGAAAAAAGACATATGGGAGATACCACTGCTTTGTAAACTACAAAAATCAGAGTAGTTACTCCAAATAATGATTTAGTATAGGCTGTAAGCTAAGGTGAAGGACAGTAAATCAGCTATGCAGCTACCAGCATAAACTAGACTTTCATCTGAACTTGCCCAAGTGTTTGACTTCATCAGAAAAAACAAAATCCAAAAGGATATTGTAAAGACAACAGTAATAACTTAGTAATAGATTAAGGTAAAGAACAAGGAAAAAACAAAGAAGCAAATATAAGTAATCAGAACAGGATTGTTGCCAATGAGTGGGAAAACTATATGAAAGGCAAGAAGATATAGAAAAGTAAGTAAGTTGTAAGTTGTTTTCTAGAAAACATAAAAAGTCTCAAAACAAATTTTTATTTAGCTTTAATTAAGAGCAAAGCAGCATTCTTCAAATACAAATATGGCATTATTTTGTTACCTTAATTAGTTTCCTAATGGCAGGAGTAGGTTGGTCTGGGCCTATTCACATTGTGTTCCCTATATTCTGTGGTGAGTAAAACACACATACACACAAACACACACACAGAAAAAGAAGGAATATTAGCCAAAGAAAAAAGGAACTCTAAACCTCAATAACATATATTATAATTGGAAAAACTGGAATAACCAAAAAGAAAGAAAAAACTGTATATCCAAAAACCTACATGCCTTTGTTGCTCCTCCCAAGACTGCACTGTGGTAGAAGAAATAAAGACCAGGATTGAAAGACAAGTCAGAGGAGCATGGAGAACACATAATAGCTACTTACGATGACATAATAGGAACTTACCACAGTACCTAGCCAAACAGGGAGGCGGGTGCACACATGTAGCCAGCTAAGGGAAGTAGTATGGACAGGAAGAGACAGCAAGCCCCACACAGAAAGGATATGTACAGTATGCTCACACCGGCACACAGCCTGTTTCTAACATCTGCAAATATATAAAATTCATATATTGCTTGAACCCAAGGATGGCAGAACTTCGGGGATACAATCATCAAAGAGTATATAAATTTCAAATTTGACATGCAAAATTCACAGTAAGCCTATTTTCAGAGAAATTTGGATATGTGTCTTTACCACCCAACTACTCATGATCATCACAGATTCCGCTTGCCTGTACATATTAGATAATGGTATAATTCACAACTTTTTTTAATGAATAAAATAAATGCTATTTGAAAAAAATAGATTTAGGGTCAAAGTTTTTGGGTAGTTGACCCATTCATATCAGTTCTCATCAAATCCAGATTTCTACATAAATATTCTCTTCTGGGATTTACATAGCAATAGTGACAAGATGAAGCAGAAGTTAGTGGAAAAATAAAGAAGTAGGAGACAAGAAGCACCCAGAAAGAAGTGTCAAGTTGATTATGTAGAACTGTATTTCCCTGGACTATCCCATCTTTAAGTGTTACAGCTCTATGAAGAGCTCCGGTAACTTCTTCATAGGTTAAAAATAGAGGAAGATAATATCTTCTGACCCTGATTATGGCTGGGAGCAGGTAGTCTGGAAGAAAGTTTACTCTGCAAACACTTACCGAGTGCAGAGCTTTAAGACAGTGACATGGTTAACAGGAAGAGTACAGAGAGTAGGTATCAACAAAGAGTAAGTTCAAGATGATTTAGTATGACAGCCAAGTGACTATACTGTGATTCTTAAACTCTATGACTATGGCTCAAGAATATCCTGGAATATAGACCTTTTAAGCCCTTACTATCTTCTTCTTTAACATGACTCAGGATCTTTTCATTGTTCATCAGCATCCCCGCCAGAAAGAATCTATTGGCAAATACATAAAGCTCAAAGCTGCTAATAACCTGTATAATTCAATAACAATAATAGACAGTTTAGGGCATGCTTTCTATGGCAGACATATTAACAGATATCAACACAATTAATTTTCAAACAACTTTTATTATCTTCAATTTATAGGTAAGGGACTGAAGTACAGAGAGATTAAGTAACTTGTAGGTGGTAACTGGTAGATGGTTAACAGTTAGAATTCAAACACAGATAGTCTAGCTCCAGAGTCTATATTCCCATTTGCTATATTACAGTATTCAAACAAAAGACATGGGGAATAAAAGATTTGGGGAAAGCTATCAGTTTGGTTAGTATCAACAGAAGTGAATAAGTGTCGTACCCAGGTAATCAAGACTTTGCTGGAGTCACTCATTATAAAACTGCACTGTCCAATGTGGTAGCCATTTGCCGCAAAAGGCTACTAAGCATCTGAAATGTAGCCAGTCCAACTTGAGATATAATAACTGATTTCAAAGACTTAATATTTTAAAAAGAATGTAAACTAATTCAACAATTTTATATGGGTTAATTTAAAATATGTTTAATATACTGGGCTAAATCAAACATGCCTTTTAAATGTGGCTACTAGAAAACTATTTCTACTGGGACAACGATGCTATGTTGGAAATACGCTGGAGTTTATAGAATAATTCTAATCAAATCGTCATTGTTTTACTGTTGTAACCTTAAGGAAATCAGTTACACTGATCATTAACTTCTGTATCATAAACTAGGGCTTAACAACAGTCCTGACACCTCCTGTTCACATTTTGGTATCTAAATCTATTTTCCACTAAAAAGAATCTAAGACTCCTTGGAAAAATGGCTGATGTCAGGGCTGGGACAGGTTAAGTACAAGATAAACCTGGAATATTTTGTCTGGGAAGAAAGAAGTACTCAAAAATAATCATTGGGCAGGGAAGGATTGGGGAAAGATGTGGTTTGTCAAAAAACACTGGAACCAGCTTGATGAGGCTCCCGCTGGCCAAACCTAGGACAACCTGGAAATTAAAATATATAATGACAGCAATGGATTTAACTACTGAATAAAGTAAGAATCAATGAGTTCATTTTGATGAAAATAACAAAATAAAGGAAGAGAGAGGAAAGACCGCTTTATGACAGAGTATCAACTACTAGCCACAGAAGAAAAAATCATGAATGGATGTTAAAACTTGTGGGTAAGTTTTATGAGACTATGTAAATATCCTATTCTTCAAAGTACGTTCCCATCGATTACATATTAAGTTCCCATTGATTACATATTAATTACAAAAGGACAAACAGTAACTTTTAGGGAGAAATACAGAGAATACCACATTAACCAAACTTTCAAAGGTACCATCACCAACATTGGGACAAACCAACATCATGAACTTTAATATACGAAGTATTAAGCACAGAAGATATTCCTGCCAAAAATGCATAACCAATCTAATCATGAGGAAACAACAGACAAATTCAAATTGAGGGACATTCAACAAAACAACTGTCCTGTACTTTTCAAAAATGTCAAGGTCAAGAAATACAAGAAAGGCTGAGGAAATGTTCCAGATTTAAAGAGACTAAAGAAATATGACAACCAAATGCAATGTATGATCCTGGCTGAGGGGAAAAGCTATAAAATAAAATTGATAAAATATGAACATGAATTATGAATTCAGTAATAGTATTATTAAAGTATGTCAATGTTATATTTTCTGGTTTTAATAACTATACTATGGGTTAGGCAAGACAATGTCCTTGGTTTTAGGACATAAAACTGAAGAATTTAGGGATAAAGAGGCATCATGTCTCCAAATCACCTTTGAATGGTCCAGAAAAAAAAAAAAAGATATAGACAGATACAGAGCAAGAATGATAAAGCAAATACTGCAAAATTTAATACAATTGCTGAATGTGGGGAAGGATATAGAGTCCTTTGTACTATTCTTCTAACTTTTTCTTGTAAATTTGAGATTATATCAAAATTAAAAGTTAAAACAAAAAATTTCCCAGATCAAATATCCTAATAGACTATACAAATCCTGATAATGCTTAAAAATATACTAATGCATTTCTTTTATCCTAGACTTGACTTTGCTTTAAATTTTATGACTTATCAGATATTAGTTATGTATCTCATACAATCCAGGACTGTATCTATTATCACTCAATATCATGCTGAGTACCAATATACTACTAATTATATCCAATAAGCACTCAAACATTTATTAGATGAACCTACTCAAAAGTGAGCACAGTATAGGATGATTGCAGAAAAAAATAATCGTAAAAACCACCACATTGTAAATGATAATGTGACACAGAGCTTACAGAACTCAATTCTAAATAAACAAAAACTAGGATTAAATCACAGAGTAGCCATAAATCTAACATAGAGATGAGTTCCACAAATAGAGAAAGGTAAACAATATTTTCCATATCAAGAATTAAACATCTTAGCTAACTACAAGCAGTTATGACAAGTAAAATGGACTTTTTGCCCATAAAATTAGAACATTAATATATGTTATTTAAAAAATGAAAAAGATTATTTTAAAGATTTAGGCTAAGAACTAAGATTTTAAAATTTCACTATTAATTCAATACTAATTTGCTGTACAGCCTTGAGACACTGCTTACAATTTCCATACCTCATTTAAAAATAAGACTTGTAGATCATTTTCTTCCCCAAAAGCAGACAGAATATTTTATAAAATGTCAATAAGAGCACTAAATATTCAATATGGAAGTACACATATATTCACACACATACACAGAGGCAAAGTAAAAAGAATACAGTTTCTTTGCAAACATGTTTACAAATAGCAAAACCCAACTTAAACGTTACACAAATACATTCAATCTCAATTCATACTATGAATAGGTGCTTCACACACAGACTACTGAAACAACCCAATCAACCAGTGTTTATCCTGCTTAAGAGTTCTCTCGTTTATTTAAAAAACAACCATGATAAACACAAAGTAGAAGATGGATCTTCCTAGGTCTCCTGAGTAGGACTGGGGCTGTGGGAAGTAATTCTCAAACATAGTTAGAGCTTAGGGGAAAAAAAAAATTCCTTTCAAATATCGTACAAGTGAATATAGTGACTGCACAATTAAACACACAGCATTAACTCAATTTTCAACGTCTTATAATCCTACTAGAGTATCCCAGTAGGTAAGACAGAAAGATATCCTGTTTCCCTTTTCCATCAAATCCAATTAATTTTGCGTTTAACAAAAATTCGACTATTTTTCAAAAACATATTTTTGTGAGACAAAGTGATACTTAATGCAACTAAACAAGCAAGATGAGAAAAAACAAAAAGCCAAAGTATTCTAAAATATAAAAATTGTCCAAAGACATAGTCAAATAACTATGTTCCTCGGCAAAACTTAACACAGTATCTCAAGCCAGTATTACAATGCTATCATCCTGCCTGACTCTAACTGAACAACTCAACAGTTTTCAAACAGGTTGTCAATGGAAGAGATCTTTACATAAGAAATTATAAAAACAGGGTCCATTTTGTATTCGGGAGGCATCAGCAACACTTCGCTTAAAATTTTATATAAAAATACGATGAGGTTCTTTTTCACATTTTTTAAAGTAAAATCACTTATGACTACTTGACTAAAGCTATTTCCTAGAACGTTTCCTTAGATAAGAATAAAACATATAAAGGGTAAAACTGTGACTTGCTTAAACATAACTTAAATGTCCCTAATCAGAGCAACCTTCCTTCTCGTATGTTTTCCTATACCCACTGTACTCTGCAGTGCACATTTCTGAGTTAAGTTGTACTAGTTTCTTACCACAATCTCCTTTCCACAACTGAAAATCAAGAAAGATCTTCAAGCGCTAACTAAACAAATCTGAGGGGAGTGGGGGAGGGAAAGGGGCGCGAGGTGGCGCAAGAACAGATGGAAACAAGGTAGTTGTTTTCTTAGGGCACTAAGGTTTCTTACTCAACTCCCAAAGCCAAGGTTTAATCGCCAGTCGAGCAAGCTGCTGCCACTATCCACTCCTTAGACAATGCAACCTTCCCTTTACCTCTTCTCACACTCTGCTACCCATCAACCCCTTCCAAAACAAACACAACACACCCCATCCCACAACCCGCGTTATCCCATCGGTGCCCACTCAACCAACCTGCTGGATAACAGCTCCACATACACGTCTCACTCAGACAAAAAAGCAACGGCGGCAAGGCGGCGAGATCCCACCACCTCACACCACCCCGGAGGAACCCGCAGAATGACAGTACGGAGCCCAGAAGTTTGAAGCAAAACGATTCCCACCCAACCAAAAGGGAAGACGAAATTGCAGAAGGGGTTGCGAGGTGGGGAAAGCGATGTGCATGTCTGTGCAGGGAAGGGTCCATCACATGACAGTAAAAGAGGACCCGAGTCGTCCGGGCGTCCGTGAGAAGGGGAGGGGGTTGCCGTCGCCATGGCAACACCCCCTCTCACTCCAGACTTCCAAAGAGGGAGGAAGAACTTCAAATCCCAACCGTCAGCGCTCGAGCGGCTCCTTCTTAAAGGGGTACACACCGCGCCGCCGCCGCCGCCGCCGAGCACGAGAGGGCAGAGTTGGGCGCCCCCGCCCCTCGGGCGACGCCCCCGCCGCCCCTCGCCCCGAGCGGGCCCACCCTAGACACCAGCCCCGCGAGCGCCCCAGGGTCGCTCAGGTCCCCGTCCCCGGAGCACGACCGCGTCCGCCCGCCCGGCCCCCGGCGGCAGAAGGGGGTGTGTATGCGCCCGGCGGGGGCGCGGACCATCCCGCCTTCCTCCCGTCGGCTCTGCCCGCCGGCTCCCCTCCGCCCGGGCGCCGACCCGCCGGCCCGCTTCCTCCCTATTGACAGGGCTGACGGTGAGCGGCGAGGGGCGCCGACGAGTTTCGGGGCGAGCGCAAGCGAGCCGTTTCCTCGGGGGCTCGGCGAGCGGGTCCGAACTAACAGTTCCAGGGGAGCCCAAGAGCTAAGAAGGAGAATGAGCGCGGACCGCGCCGGGCGAGGAGCCCCCAGACAAAAGGCGAGCGCCGGAGCCGCCGCGCCGCCGCCGCTCCCTTGTCGCTCCCCCATTGAACTAACCCGAACGGAAGATTCAACTAAACCCCTCAGCCACAAACTCCTCGGGCTGCGGCAGTCGTCGCCGCGCGGAGCCGGGGCTCCGGCCCGTGTCTCTCTTACCTACACAGTGCATGAGACGGTGGCGCCAAGAGTCGAGTTCCCGCCGGAATCCTCTCCTCTCCGCCGCGCACCGAGGGCTCCGGCACTGAGCGGCGGCGGCGGCGGCGGCGGCAGCAGCGGCGGCGGCAGCGGCCATTCTCTCTCTTCCCTTGTCCATCTGCGTCCCGCGTCACGCGCCCTCATTTACATACGAGCGGCGCAGGCACGAGGCAGGGGCGCGAGCCCTCGGCGCGAGCCTCGGAGCGCGCGCCCCCCGGAGGGGAGTTGATTGACACGTGTCACACTACCTTCCCTCTGCCCTTCCCTCCCCCTCCCATCGCTCCCTCTGGGAGAGGCGGGGAGGGAGCGTGAGGAGAAGGAAGCAACCTGCCGCTTCCGCTGACCCCGCCTCCCCATCTACTCCCCTTTTTCCCCTCCCCCCGGAGTTTACTCAAGCAAGCCATACTGCTCCCGCCGCCCGCGAAAACCCTGAGCCGCAGCGAGAGACTCGGAGCCTGGCCAGGAACCGGCGCGCTAATGGAGCGGACTAGCAACGCCTTCCTTCTGCCTTCGCACCGCGACTCCGGACGCCCGGAGACTTCACTTCCCAGGCCCCTTTGCGCTGGGGTTCCGAAGCGGAGATTGCCGTCTCGGCGCGATGCATGCCGGTTCTTGCAGTCCAGTAGAGATGGGCACTTTTCGGTGTTTGCACACTTGGAATAGCTTGCCGGGCCTTAGACTTCTCAGCTCTGCGCGGATTGTGGGTTTAGCGCCCAGAACAATGCGCTGCGAGCGTTGCAGGGTCTGACCCAACCGGCTTAACTTCCTTAGGATCCGTGATAAAAGGGCAATGGAAGCCGCTAGAGTTGTGTGTCCCTTGAAGGTTCGGGCTGCTTTAAGTTTATGCTGTAAGTGCTGAAAACTTTTGGGGTCACTGTCATCTCGCCACTGTAGGGAAAGAACAAGCCGGTGATTGAGCTGCATCCGAGATCTGCCAAAAGTCCAAAGAGAGAGCCCACAGTGACTTCAGTTTCCAGGGCGATGACATCTCAGAAAGCGAGAATATTTGTAAAATTGGGGAAAAGATGTGGGACTTCACCGGAAATCGTTTACGGGGCAGGCGATTGGATGTGGCTGGGTTAAAACTCCAAAAGGAGAAACTTATGCAGGGCAAAATGTACACTCCTGGACAGCAACCCATTGAGTCTTGTGTTCCGTGTCATCTTTCACTTGCCTAATCCTGGTACAGTGCGCGGTACGGGATTTAGCACTTAAACGTTTGGAATAAATTCTGCTTTACTCTAGAGAAAATATTTCTTCACACAGAGAGAAAGCTTTTGATTAAATATGAACTCCAATGACAGTTTTTACTTTTGCACCACAGTGATTGTGCATGTGTTTCTGTGTATGTGCAGGGTGCTGAATCGAAACTAAGACCCCGTACTGTGTATTACTGGAAATTTATGCACAAGTCTGTGGAAAACACGTTTTAATTCTTATTGGAAACGCCTGTGAGTTCTGAATTCAGTTCCACCCTCGCTATTTTGTGGGTTATCCTTCCTTATCTACCTCTCGCCCCAACCCTGCCCCCAGGAGAAAGTAGTCATGCTCATCACTTCTTCCTCAGTAGTGAAGATGCAGTTTCAAATTTTCAAAATTTAAAAAAAAAAAAAAAGTGAAGTTCAAAATCTCATAATCATCTTTTTTTAGAATGAACACAATTGAAGAAGCAAGTGAAATCATGAAGGAAGATGCTTTTGGAGTTATCTGTGGATGGTGTCAGTTATGGATTCTACTGGAACTGTAACCGCCAAAATTATCAACCTCTGTAGCTTTCCTGATCTCTTTCACAATACTCTACATTGGTTAGGATAGGCTAGGTAAGGTAACTAGGGCTTCCCTGGTGGCTCAGCGGTAAAGAATCTGCCTGCAATACAGGAGACCCAGGTTCAATCCCTCCTGGGTCAGGAAGATCCTGTGGAGGGCATGGCAACCCACTAGTTCTGTCGCCTAGACAATCCCAAGGACAGAGGAGCCTGGTAAGGCTGCAGTCTTAGGGTCGCACAGAGTCAGACAAGACTGAAACGACTAAGCAGTAGCAGCAGATTACTGGTGCAGTAACAAAGGATCCAAAAGTTTTAGTGGCTTAAAAATAACAAGAAAACGGTTATTTCCTGTTCATTTGTAGGTTCATTTCTGATAGAAGGAAGGGAGGGGGTGGGGAGAACTTCACTGAAAGAGATTGTCACCAAGCAACCAGTTGGCTTAAAGAGGCTCCAGCCAATCTCTGGAGCTTCCCTGCTTGCATGATAGGCTCAAGGAAGATGAATGGCAAATAGGCTCTTTCTAAAAGTGATCCAAGTAAATTTCACTCATATTTCACCGACAAAAGCAAATCATGTGTGCATGCTACCTTGAAGGAAGCAGGAAAGTGTAATTCTATCATTTGCCCAGAAGGAAAATGAACCAAAATTTACTAGTGAACAGTACCAGTGATTACTGCAATCCATTCTTCTAATCACCAATTTACATATCACTCTGCTTATGCTGCAAAATATATTCATTCCTATCACAAGTGAAACAATCCAAAAGTTCTATTCAGTACTGGCATTAATCTCAAAGTCCAGCATCTCTGGGTGATGCTTGGTATTTCCTGTATTAGAACAGGAAAAAAAAATTTCTCTTGTTATAGAGTCCTGAAATGACAAAGTGTCTATCTTCCCTGCTTACACACACACACGTGCAATTAACATACAGTGGTGGGACAGGAACAGAATAACTGTTTAGAAAGGGGACGAATGGGTGGCATGCATGAATAATATTAGCAAAATATTTTACCACAGCTAACATGGATTGCCTACTTTCCAGCCTCTAACAGCAGTTTCCTCGCCACTACTCACTGAGCTTTTAAGTCATAGAATATATTTTAGATTTTCTATCATAACTGTACTTCCTTATGGGCACCAAATTCTATGTCAGATGGGCTGGGTAATGCTCCAATAATAGAAACCCAAAATCTCAGAGTTTTAATATAAAAATTTATTTCTTACTTAAACTATATGTTCTCCAAAAATCGGTATTGGAGAGGGTAGAGGGAACTGTTCTGTGTCCACTCAGGGACCCCTGTTTATGGGACCCCCCCTAATCTGAAAGTCCCTCAGTCAGCATGACAAGAGAAAAAAGATAACCAAAGCATAGTCCAGCTTTTAAAGACTTCTACGAGAAGTAAAATATTTCATTGAGTGAAGCAAATTGTGTGGCAATGCCTAACTTCAGAGGAGTGATATATCAGATAGGGCATAACAAACCACCTCAAAACTTAAAAGTATGTAACGTCAACTTTGTTTAGTTCATGATTCTATAGAATAGCAATTTTCATTAGGCTCAGCCCGACAGTTCTGCTTGCCCAGCCTGGGCTCACTCAGGTGTTTGTGAAAAGCTACCTGTCAACAAGGCAGCTCTGTTTCTGAGGGTGAACTGTCAGCTGGGACAACAGAGCAATCAGTTCAGGTGTCCCTCATCGTCAGGAGGCTAGCCTTGGCTTGTTCTCTTGGTGGTAGTCACAGGGTTCTAAGAGCAGCAAGAGAGCAAGCCTCAATGCATAAGCACTTTTTAAGTTTCACCTTTGGTCACATTTGCTCCAGGTCCATTGGCTAAAGCAAATCATATGGCCAAGCCCAGTGTCAAAATGGGGACATAGATCCTACCTCTTAACAGGAAGACATGTTGGAAAAGGGCATGGAAAGAGGGAAGGAAACAGTCTGTGCCCACTTTTCAGTCTACTGCCTAAGGGAATGTGCCATGTTCCTCCAAAGTAGGGGAAATAAGTATTAATGAACAGAACTAATGAATATCATATCTATAGAACTTCTGGGAGAAGAGGAAGATAATGGCCATATACAATGAAATACACAAATTGAGTTAACTTTTGTTGTTGTTTACTTGCTAAGTAGTGTCCGACTATTTTGTGACCCCATGGACTAGAATTCAGCTTGACTTTGAAGAGCAAAGGTTTTTCCATGGCAAGTATCACAGAGTATGTTATAACAATCCAATAACTTGATTTTTGTGTGAGTTCAATGAACATAATGATAGAAGTCTAATTGATTCGCCTTTGTATTTTCAGGCTTCCCTATAGCTTAGACGGTAAAGAATCTGCCTGTACTGCAAGAGACCTGGGTTCAATCCCTGGGTTGGGAAGATCCCCTGGAGAAGGGCATGGCAACCCACTCCAGTATTCTTGCCTGGAAAATCCCATGGACAGAGGAGCCTGGCGGGCTACAGTCCACGGGGTCACAAAGAGTCGGACACCACTGAGTGACTAATACTTAGTGCTGTTCTAGGCACTTGGTTGATGCCCATTGTTTATTGATTGATTTGGCAATTGTTAGGGATATCTATAGAGCCAAGGACAGAGAAGGAGTCATATCCAAGATTGTCTCCTACTCTGAAAATCTAGCTACTCACAAAGGATTTTTAATATAGCAAAATTATATTAATAATATAATATTATAACTATATTAATGTTATTTTAATTACCAAAATGTTAATGGTCTTTAGAAAGATTTTTTGTTCTGCTGTCTATTTCCAGTACATATTTTATCATTGTTTATTGCTGTGTAACAAACCAACCTGTAACTTAGTAGCTAAAGAGAACAACCATTTGTTATCACTCGAAAAGTCTACAGATTAAATGGGCAGTTCTGCTTACTGGTGAGCACTGCTGGTTTTGACCCGGATTGCTAATGCTGGAAGCTGCTTGATCTACAGTGGCCTCTCTCTGGTCTGGAGTTTGGCTCCCCATTTGCTGCAGTAAAAGGAATGACTGAGCCAAGCATCTCATTATCGAGAGACTAGCTAGAGCTACAATACTTTGGCCACCTGATGGAAAGAACTGTCTCATTGGAAAAGACCCTGATGCTGGGAAAGATTGAAGGCAGGAGGAGAAGGGGACAACGGAGGATGAGATGGTTGGATGGCATCACCGACTCAATGGACATGAGTTAGAGTAAACTCCGGGAGCTGGCTATGGATAGCGAGGCCTGGTGTGCTGCAGTCCATGGGGTTGCAAAGCGTCAGACACGACTGAGAGACTGAACTGAACTGAGCTAAAGCTTATTTATTTAGTTGCCGGATATAAAGCACAATAAGAGGGTAAGCACTGTAAGTGCTTTTCAAGTTTTTGCTTGCATCATATTTGCTTGCTATTCTCCTATTAAACAAGGCAAATTGTATGACCAAGCTCAACATCTGAGAGCAAGAGAACTAACAAATGGCATGGATACAGAAAAGATCACCAAATTAGGGTTATTACTTCAATCAAACCACCATAAATATTCATCCAATCTCATTATTATCCACCTAAAACTTATAAACAATCTATAGAGTATCAAGTATACATATGAACTGCTGGAAAAATTGCATTTCTTGATTTATGTGATCATTTGCTTGTCAATTCTTAAGCTGGGGTAAATTTTAGAATATTACTTAAACATACAAATAAATTGGAGTGGTTTGAAATACCCGTTTCTATAGAAGAGAAATATGAAATTACAGAGGTACATGATAAGAGATGTTTTTTGAGATACTAACCAAAAATGAAAGCTATTCTTTTATTTTGCAACAAAAATGAACAACCCAGTATACAAATAGATTATAAAATGCCTATTTAATTATGAATTATCAACATGAAATATAAAATAACATACATTTTATAATTTAATAAAATATAAGCATTTTTGTGTGAATTAGATTTCAAAAGTATAAGGCATAGCTATTAGATGCCTTAATTAACTATAAAATTGCTCATAATTCTGAGAAGCCATTTTTTAAGTAAATTTTATTAACTGCTTAAAAAATATCATACTTTACTATATTTCCTTTAGTTCTGAGCTATAATGCACTGATCAGAGAGAGAAAAATCAAAGACAAATTTGATCAATGAATTATTAGGACATGGAACACAGCCCCTTACAAAATATTTCTAATTAGCCACACAACCATGTTATGCTAAATGTTATACAAGCATCTTGGATTCATCCAGGTTTATGAGGCAAATATTTTCAGTATTTTTTTTTATTGTGGGAGTTTGGACTCTAAGGACACTTGCTTCAGATATGCATGCTAATGCATTTAATTTCAATACTGTAGTTAAATAGATAACTAATTTTATCTTCTTGATATATTTCCAAACATTGTCAACATCTTTTTTTGTACATAGGGAATAATGATAAGATTTCAAAGGATGGAATAAAAATTGAAGAAACAGAAATATAATGATCATGGATTTCCTTTCTTACACTACAATGTCTATTTCCTATTCCAAAACTGTCAGTGTACATAAAAATGGGCATCGTCACTCATCTCAGGGGCATATCTCAGATTTTTGTTCTCCATGTTCTTTGTTTAGTTCAACCATTGGGTATTTAAAAATACATTTTTAAAAGATGCTGTTACACCCTGTAACCTCTTCATATTAAATATCTTATAGTTAGATACAAGTTTTGCTGTATTAGGAGGATTTCAGGCCCTAAACTAGAAGGATAACCAATAGTGAAATTAGGGTGAGCATGTTTTCTTTTCTTGTTCTCTTTTTGTTTCCTTTTTACAAAATCACACAACTTTTAGCATGGCATCTGAATTGAATAAATTTACCATCTATTTTCTCTTACATCCAGATAGATGTTAATAGGATCTGATCTATCACTACTCTTTTTGTGTGCACTTGAAATTACTTCCCCAGCCTAACTCATTATTATCACTTTCATTTTCAGCCTTTTAATAAAATTTCAATGTATTATAACTTAATGATGGCAATTTGATCCAATTTAATCCAATTGCATAGTTCAGTATCAAAGTCAAATAAAAATGTCATCTATAGCACCTAGACTATTACAGTTTAGCGAGAGTACAGGTTGTCTAGGTCAATCCCTCACTTTTTCAGATGGGCATATTGAGACCCAGAGAGAATAAGCAATTTATGTAGATTACACAGCTTATAAGCAGTAGTATACAAGCTAAAGATCAGATTTCCTGTTTCCTAATCTTGACTTTCTTTACTTTAATAATAGCCATGATTTGTTGAACATGTATCAGTTCAGTTCAGTTCAGTCGCTCAGTCATGTCCGACTCTTTGGGACCCCATGGACTGCAGCACACCAGGCCTCCCTGTCCATCACCAATTCCTGGAGTTTACTCTAACTCATGTCCATTGAGTCGGTGATGCCATCCAACCATCTCATCCTCCGTCGTTCCCTTGTCATCCCACCTTCAATCTTTCCCAGCATCAGGGTCTTTTCAAATGAGTCAGCTTTTTGCATCAGGGGGCCAAAGTATTAGATTTTCAGCCTCAGCATCAGTCCTTTCAATGAATATTCAGGACTGATCTTTAGGATGGACTGGTTGGATCTCCTTGCAGTCCAAGGGACTCTCAAGAGTCTTCTCCAACACCACGGTTCCAAAAGCATCAAATCAGTTTTCTTTATAGTCCAACTCTCACATCCATACATAACTGCTGGAAAAACCTTAGCCTTGACTAGACAGACCTTTGTTAGCAAAGTAATGTCTCTGCTTTTTAATATGCTGTCTAGGTTGGTCATAACTTTCCTTCCAAGGAGCAAGCATCTTTTAATTTCATGGCTGCAATCACCATCTACAGTGATTTTGGAGCCCCCCAAAATAAAGTCTGCCACTGTTTCCACTGTTTCCCCATCTATTTGCCATGAAGTGATGGGATGATCTTAGTTTTCTGAATGTTGAACTTTAAGCCAACTTCTTCACTCTCCTCTTTCACTTTCATCAAGAGGCTCTTTAGTTCTTCACTTTCTGCCGTAAGGGTGTATGTCATGTATATACATTATTAATTCATTTAATCTTTCCCATAACCCTAGGCAATAAGTTCTGTTAGTAATATATGTATATCACAGAGAAGGAATTATAAATTGGTCCGGAGAAGTTAACTTGTTCAACATCACTCAACTAGTTACTGATGTTACTGGAATCTGAGTCTCTTTTTCAAAATTTAATGACTGCTTTACAGTAGGAAGCAGAAAAAAAGGTGATAATGTTGCTTTTTAAAAAAGTCAGAAATTGAGGAGCCTGGACTTTATATGATTTTCATGAGGGGTTCCTGATTATTTGACGGATATCTTCCCTCAAACACAAACACAAAATTATGGTCCCCAGTATTTAATATATCATTCAGCCAAACTGGGTTTTTTGCTGCCTACCTTCTGATGTTTCCATGCTGTCTACTCTCATGGAGCTTGTATAATACTCCTTTCTGTGCTCTTAAAACACATTATTTACATGTTTTCTCCTGAGTTTTTATCATATTTTTTCATATATTATAATTATTTGTGAGGTATCTTATCACCACTCTATCACCTTGTTGATTATGAAGTCAAAGCCTGGGTATTCATCATTTCTTTATATCTGTATTCAACACTTAGTTGATACCAAAGAAACTTTTGTTAAGTTGAAGCAAAAAGGTAACAAATGGAGATTTTTAAAAGAAAACATGAAAGATATAGGGCTTCTTTCACTCCAACCCCCACCAATGTTCTCATGACCTACTCATAAATCCAAACTTATTTTTCATCCTTGATGTCATGACAGTGCCAAAAGGAAGTGGCATGTTTGCATTTTACAGAGGTTATATTTCAAACCAAGAAATAGTCATTTGGCCTTTCAGCATGTTGAAATTCCTCATACAAAAGAAACCACAATGTCTTGTATGAATAAAGCAAAGCTCTTTCCCTACTAAAATGACTTGGGGAACAGAAATAGGAACAATTTATGAATTTGAATTTTATTTTCCATGCTGTCGACAACAGCTAGGATTGGGTCCTCAGTTTCAACATATAGAATATATTTATGTATTTTAATGCACCCCACTCCAGTACTCTTGCCTCGAAAATCCCATGGACGGAGGAGCCTGGTAGGCTGCAGTCCACGGGGTCGTGAAGGGTCGGACACGACTGAGTGACTTCACTTTCACTTTTCTCTTTCAGGCATTGGAGAAGGAAATGGCAACCCACTCCAGTGTTCTTGCCTGGAGAATCCCAGGGACGGCAGAGCCTAGTGGGCTGCGGTCTATGGGGTCACACAGAGTCAGACACGACTGAAGCGTCTTAGCAGCAGCAGCAGCATGTATTTTAATACAAAATAGTACAAAATACTAATATTTCATGATAAACAGGCTCAGCAATAAAGCTCTGAAGTAAAATATAGTGGAATGAATGTTTATTTTAAAATATTGCTATAAAAAATGTTTATTTAACCAGTAAAATATGATAGTGGTACGTATTAACACCATCTAGAGAATACATGTAAAATACAGAAAAGAAAAAAGCAATTAAGTTTTACTATTATTTACCTGTATAAAGAATACATATGAATTAAAATAAACTTGATAAAACTTTAGTACCTTTTAAGTTAGTAGTCAATATCTCAAAGTTATATAACATCTGAGAATTTAAATTATAATAAGATTTGAATTATAATTAATAATCACTAACGTAAAGTAAAAGGTAAAGAATAGTATATTATTCTATTGCAGATTTTCAAATTTAATAGGTGAAATCACATAATCTTATTAATATGCTCTAAAATCATTAAGCTCTTAAGCTCTAAACCAGAAACTTGAAAGAAAAAGAAATTGAAATGTAAAACTCAGCAACTCTTTTGAATATTGTTGCTCTCCCTGAATCTGTTTCTCCATTGTTCTCAGGAAATACAAAAATCCTAAGACAGAAGGTAGAAGTGAGAAGTTTAAAGGGTGTATATGAAGAGCTGAGAATCACCTCCTCCTCTAGACTCCTTCTCGACTATGTATATACAGACAGGCGTTTTTATCCTGACTCCTACAAGAGACTGGATATTCACTCTTTGGAGATATTGAACTGGAGAGATTATAAATTTGAGGACACCAAGTATTGCATGGGGAGTGGCTAAAGTTGCGGACTGAACACAGATTATTAAATAAAAGTTTGCTAAATTTCCCCCAACTTGCGCCTAGAACACACATAACCAGAGTTATATCTCATACATTCCTCCAATTCAACAGGAAATTGGAGATCTTTCTCAAGAGAAACTCATAAGTCTCACAGAAAAGACTTACAGAGTTAATTTCTCAGTCATGTCTGACTCTTTGCAACCCCATAGATTATAGCCTGCCAGGCTCCTCTGTCCATGGGATTTCCCAGGCAAGAATACTAGAGTGGGTTGCAATTTCCTTCTCCAGGGGATCTTCCTGACCCAGGGATTGAACCTGGATCTCCTGCATTGCAGGCAGATTCTTTACCATTTGAGCTACAGGGAAGACCTATAGATGCTATAGAAAAGACTTATAGATGCTGATATTTGAATTTCTCCTTAATGAAAAGCTTGTTTTCTGCTTGTTCACACTTCAGTAAAGCCTACCAGTCATAAGGCCCACCATTTACACAGAGCATCCAAACAATATTTAAGGGTTTCACTCATAAATGTGTGCTGGCTTCTAAGAGACCTTAGACATATGAGTAAAATATCCAACTTGAAAGACAGAAACAAAAACAAACAGATAAATGTAATCCAAATTAAAACAGAGACAATGCAGGGAATACAAGAAAGCTTCCAAGTAATTATAATTAGAATCTTCAGAGAGATAAAAGAAGATATTGCATCATTAAAACAAAAATTACTTTGAAACAAGATGCTGTGAGAGCAGAGAACAACAAGGAAGCAAGAAAGATCTCTTGGAAATTAAAAATATTTCCGATGAAATTAAGACAAAATTCCATAGAAATGTTGAGAGATTAAGACAGAAAATTTCTTTGAAGTAGCATCAAAAAACCGAAAAGATGTAGAGACAGACAATTGAAGATGTGAAAATTGCAAGATCAATCTGGGGAGTCCAATATCTGACCAACCTGAGTTTCAAAAAGAGCTTACAGACAAACTGAGGGGAAGATAATTTTAAAGAAATAATATAAGTTCCCAGAACAGGGGGAAATGAGCCTCTAGATTAAGTGGCTTCCCTCCAAGTCATACAATCATGAAATTTCACAATCCCAGGAATAATGAGACAATTCTAAAAACTTCTAGACAGAAAAGGTAGACCATGTATACAGTGAATAGAGTCGGAATAGTATCAGATTTCTCAGCAGAGGACAATGGAAAACATCTTCAGAATTAAAAGTAAAAATGACTTCTAATGTATCATTCAATTATGGGAACAGAGTAGATATTTTCAGGCTTGCAAAGTCTCAAAACATTTACTTTCCATGTATTTTTTTTTTCAGATGCTACTGGAGGATGTGCTTTTCTTATACCTAAGGAGATAAGTAACCAGGGAAACAGGGAATCCACCATAAGAAAGAGATCAAAGGAATTCCTAAGGTGAGGAAGCAGAGGACAGTTATAAAAGAGATTTAGCAGAAGATTTCAAAAGCAAGCCCAAATGCATACAGAACAGTGGAAGGATCCAAGAAAGAATTTCTTGGGCCAAAATGAAACAGAAATTATACACGGGTTTGACTTGTGTTTTCCTCTGTTTCTTTGAATTGATCACTGGGGAAGGCTCTCTTATCTCTTCTTGATATTCTTTGGAACTCTGCATTCAGATGGGTAATAGAATGGGAGAGACTAGAGATCTCTTCAAGAAAATTAGAAATACTGAGGGAACAATTCATGCAACAATGGGCACAATAAAGGACAGAAACAGTATAGACCTAAGAGAAGCAGAAGACATTAAGAAAAGGTGGCAAGAGTACACAGAAGAACTATATAAAAAAGATCTTCATGACCCAGATAACCATGATGGTGTGATCACTCACCTAGACCCAGACATCCTGGAATCCAAAGTCAAGTGGGCCTTAGGAAGAATCACTACGAACAAAGCTAGTCTAGGTGATGGAATTCTAGCTGAGCTATTTCAAGTCCTAAAAGATGATGCTGTGAAAGTGCTGCACTCAATATGCCAGCAAATTTGGAAAACTCAGCAGTGGCCACAGGACTGGAAAAAGTCAGGTTTCATTCTGATCCCAAAGAAGGACAATGCCAAAGAATGCTCAAACTACTGCACAATTGCATTCATCTCACACACGGGCAAAGTAATGCTCAAAATTCTCCAAGCACGGCTTCAACAGTACATACACTGAGAAATTCCAGATGTTCAAGCTGGTTTTAGAAAAGGCAGAGGAACCAGAGATCAAATTGCCAACATCTTTTGGATCATAGAAAAAGCAAGAGAGTTCCAGAGAATCATCTACTTCTGCTTTATTGACTATGCCAAAGCCTTTGACTGTGTGAATCACAACAAACTGTGGAAAATTCTTAGAGATGGGAATACCAGACCACCTTACCTGCCTCCTGAGAAATCTGTATGCAGTTCAAGAAGTAACATTTAGAACCGGACATGGAACAACAGACTGGTTCCAAACTGGGAAAGGAATACGTCAAGGCTGAATATTTAACTTAACAAGGCTGTTTATTTAACTTCTACGCAGAGTACATCATATGAAATGCTGGGTTGGATGAAGCACAAGCTGAAATCAAGATTGCCAGGAGAAATATCAATAACCTCAGATATGCAGATGACACCACCCTTATGGAAGAAAGTGAAGAAGAACTAAAGAGCCTCTTGATAAAAGTCAAAGAGGAGAGTGAAAAAGCTGGCTTAAAGCTCAACATTCAGAAAACTAAGACCATGGCAACTGGTCCCATCACTTCATGGCAAATAGATGGGAAACAGTGGCAGACTTTATTTTTGGAGGCTCCAAAATCCCTGCAGATTGTGACTGCAGCCATGAAGTTAAAAGATGCTTGCTCCTTGGAAGAAAAGTTGTGACCAACCTAGACAGCATATTAAAAAGCAGAGACATTACTTTACCAACAAAGGTCTGTCTAGTCAAGGCTATGGTTTTTCCAGTAGTTATGTATGGATGTGAGAGTTGGACCATAAAGAAAGCTGAGCACTGAAGAACTGATGCTTTTGAACTGTGGTGTTGGAGAAGACTCTTGAGAATCCCTTGGACTGCAAGGAGATCCAACCAGTCCATCCTAAAGGAAATCAGTCCTGGGTGTTCATTGGAAGGACTGATGTTGAAGCTGAAACTCCAGTACTTTGGCCACCTCATGCGAAGCGTTGAGTCATTTGAAAAGATCCTGATGCTGGGAAAGAGTGAAGGCAAGAGGAGAAGGGGACAATGGAGGATAAGATGGTTGGATAGTATCACCAACTCTATGGACATGAGTTTGCGCATGCTCCAGGAGCTGGTGATGGACAGGGAAGCCTGGTGTGCTGCAGTCCATGAGGTCCCAAAGAGTTGGACATGACTGAACAACTGAATAGAACTGAACTTGACCTGTGTAAAACTGAAAATTTAAAGAATGTTGGGGAGAGCAAAAAGAACTAGTAATAGGTACATAAATAACCTAGAAAATGAATGATCCTTCAATATACATGACTTTGAGTTTTTATCTTTGTTCCTCCAGTATCTATGATAGTGCCTGGCATGGAAGAGGATCTCAGTGAGTGCTTACTATATGAATAAATGGATAGATAAATGAATGGATGAATTAATAATGTAATAATAATAATAATGACTTTGTGCCTTCGTCCACCTGACAGTTTCTTGAACATAGACAAAGCTCTGTGAATGTTTATTGAATTTCATGAATGCGTATTGTTTACTTAATCATTTGTTAATCCCTTTTTATTAGTCAGATTTCTTAGTTTTGAAAAACTAAGAATTCAATTTAAATTTGTTGAAAGTAGGGAATTTATTAAGATTCTGAAAAACTCCAGTTGGTAACTTTCAGTCATTGAATGAATCCAGGTACTCAAAAGTAATCTATTTGTCTGTCTCCTACCATTGCTTTCCTCTTGGTTGTTTCTAAGAGCTTGATTCTTAGGTCAAATCTCCGCAAGTGCTTGACCAAAGTAACCATTAGTAGTTACAGACTTAATCCTTTATTTTAAATTAAATTTATTTATTTTTTAGTTGAAGGGTAATTGCTTTATTTAGAATTTTGTTGGTTTCTGCCAAACATCAACATGAGTTAGTCATAGATATACATATGTCCCATCTCCTCCCCATCCCACACCCTTAGGTTGTTACAGAGTCCCTCCCCAAGATTAACAACACCTCTTTTTTATTATCTGTTTCAACATATACAGCTTATTAAAAGTTGCTCAACTTTTATCGACTTCTTGAGCTAATTATTTTGGCCAGGGGAATAGAATATTCTGATTAGGTAGGCCTGGGTCACATGACCAACCCTAGAACCATGGGTCAGCCTCATCCAAACCAGATGAATTCAAAATCAGAGAGTTCCTCAAAGGGCACTCTTACCAGAAAAAGTAAATGTAGCTATCTAGACAGGCAAAACCAAATAGCACTTTATTGAAAAAAATTCACCTAGTTTACCCTGACCTCTATTAGAGACATGTATATTCCTCCAAATAAGCCTTTCAAAACAGAAAATACCATTTGAGATTTCTTGTTAAATATGACTTCGTATATCTTCTTATATCTCATCTCCAGTCTTTCTGACTTCTCGACATGTAGATGGTAGACCAGCTCTGTTCAATAAAAGTATAATGTGAGACATAAATGTAAACCACATTTCCAATTTTAAATTTTCTAGCAGTCATATTTAAAAAGTAAAAGTGAAATTCATTTTTAAAGTATATTTTATTTAATCCAATACATCTAAACTTATTACCACTTCAACATATAATCAATATAAAAGTTTTAATGAGCTATTTTATATTATTTTTTCTATATTCTTTGAAATTCCATGTGTATTTTACACTTGCAGCACATTTCAATTCAGATTAGCCACATATGGATGAAGGCTACCATATTGGATGAAGCATTTATAGGCTGTGAAAGCTTTTATATTCTATTAAGTGAAGGCTTTATTCTTCTCCCCCTCCCAAACAATTTCCTCTTAAATACTTCTATTTCCATTCTAATCATCTTTATCCCTCCAATCAAATAGGACAATGTTAATTAATTCACAGTCTTATGATTTTGAAAAGGGAATAAAAAGAAGTGTTCACATATTTTCTACTTTTCAGGAATGAGAGCTGAAATAAAATGGCAAATCACTCTGGTGGTTTTATTCAGCATGAGTTAAAGCAATGTGAAACAGATGATCGCATCTCGATGACAGTTATGGTACTACTTGGCAGGAAGAAATGAAGGAATTTGGCCTGGTACTATTAAATAGCTGCCCAGATAGGTTCTACAAGGAATAGAAAGAGTGAGAAGAATCAAATTACCTACATACAGCTAATGAAATAATTGCATCATGTTGTTGGGGGAATTTCAATTGCTAAGGTAGAATATCTGCTAGTGCATCTTTATTCCTTAAAGAAGTCTGATTTGCTCATGCTTTTGAGGATAAATCTTCAGATGTACTTTTTTGTGCGTTTAAAAAGCAGGCTCTTTTTCTATTATGAATCTCTTGATCCAAGGGTTTATTTTGGCACCTTGAGGATTATGTAAAACTTATTGCTGAAGCAGCATTTTCTTTTAAAGCATTGGTTTTTAAAGACTCTTTAAGAAAGATAAAAAATAAAATAAAAAGCTCTCCAAAATGTCAACTACCTTGAGATAGATTTTATATTATTTTCTCAATTCAAACAAAACTGCAGTATATATAAAAATGTGACAGAATTTTATTCTGCAAATTTAGTATGATTAGAATTTATATGCTGCTATAAAATACTGTTCATTTTCACAGAAATATCTTAAACAACTTGTGTTTGTATATGAGTGAGTTAATTTTAAAATGTCATTACTTAAGATATATACTTTATCATAAAAATCTATCTTTTAGCCAGAAACAATACCCTGCACAGTAAAATTCAATAAACATTTTGGCATTTAGTGTTTTTCAAGTGCAACACTGGACATGAAGGGTAAGTTTCACAAAATTTACTCTCTTGATCATGATATTTGCCTTTAGTGTTTTTTACACACTGTTTATAGACCTTCTTTTTAGAAATTAGATCTTAGTTTTCCCCTAAGGACCATGCCCTCTTCTTTTCTCTGTTTATCTGCTTCCTGTAGAATTGACTACATCTCACGGAAGGAGGAGCCTGGTAGGCTGCAGTCCATGGGGTCGCTAAGAGTTGGACACGACTGAGTGACTTCACTTTCACTTTTCACTTTCACGCACTGGAGAAGGAAATGGCAACCCACTCCAGTGTTCTTGCCTGGAGAATCCCAGGGACGGGGAAGCCTGGTGGGCTGCCGTCTATGGGGTCGCACGGAGTCGGACACGACTGAAGCGACTTAGCAGCAGCAGCAGCAGCCTGACTGCAGACTTGAGCAGGTGAGTCAGGACTGGCCAATCAGAACATTGGATTCCTTAGTATAGTGACTGGCACAAGAATGGACACATAGCTAGCCAGGGCTAATGAGACACGGTGAAATTTGGGAGAGACCTTTGTTCTTTTCCACTAAATGTGCTGCGACTATTTGCAACTAAATACCTGGTGTTTGAGAATGAAACCACTGCCAAGGAATGGCTCTCACATAAGGAGAGAGGAAAATCAAGTCCCGCAATGAGCTTTGTCTAAAGCCAGAAACCTTTGGACAAAAAGAAGAAAAGTAGAGAATAAGACCAACGAGAGCAGTGATTTGGAGGGGAGGGGGGATATCAGATTTTAGGACAACAAGCCTTCCAGCCAGATAATACAAGATTAAAGGCAGCAACAGCAGGATAAAAGGAGGAAAACCTCAGTTAGTTTTGAGAAAATATAAAATGACAATAATAGAGTGATCAGAGAAAAGACTAGAGGAAGAGACAAGGAACTAATCAAAGATCTTGTCCTCTAGGTTAAGGACCATCACACAGAGGATGGTAGGATCACTAACATATTTTAAGCAGAGTGACATGGTCGTATTGGTTTTGTAAAAATCATTTAAAAAGTGCTTTATTTAAGCAGGCACTCAGTGAATTAGAACAAAAGCTGCAATAAGAAATCGAATATGCGGGGACACATTTTAACAAGTATTAGATTGTGAACTTGGGCTTCCCAGGTGGTGCTTATGGTAAAGAACCTGCCTGCCAGTGCAGGAGACATAAGAGACACAGGTTCTGTCCGTGAGTCAGGAAGATTCCTTGGAGGAGGGCATGGCAACCCACTTCAGTATTCTTGCCTGGAGAATCCCATGGACAGAGGAGCCTGGTGGGCTACAGTTCATAGGGTTGCAAAGAGTTGGACATGACTGAAGTGACTTAGCACACACATACACATATTGTGAACTCATGGAAGACAGTCACTTGCATCATATCAAGTTCAGTCTCTGATCTATTATTGAACTATACAAAATTGCTGATATTTGAGTGTGTTTGACCTATAAAAATTTACATATGGTTCAATCCACTAGAAGTATATTCTTATATGACAATGGCAACAAGAACATTTCTAGAATTTTTTCCCATATAGTTTCCTTGATTTAGAATCAATTTTTTTAAGGTAGCATAGTCATATTTTTATTTGAGACAGAACCCTCTAGAGGCATTGCAGAAGGGGTTGGAGGGTACTAAAGGCAAGGAAATCATTTAGAGGACTTTACCATAGTCCATTCAAGAGTTAATAAGGTTTGGAAATAGGGCAGTGGTAGAGAGAAGGCAAAGAAGAAATGAAATATTAGTTCATTAATTTATTAATTTTATTAGAGTTAAAATTTTAAATCAAACTAATGTGTACACATGATTTAAGAATAAACTAGTACTGATTGATTTTTAATGAAAACACATGTCTGCCTTGCCCTTCCTCCATCCAGTCCTGTTCTCCACAGCTAACTATTTTAACTTCTTAATTGTTTATGTTGAAACTTATTCTTGTGGTTGCTCAGAGCCTCCATATTCAGTTGTACAACTGTGGCAGCCCTAAAATTGCTCCATATCTCTGAATAGTATGTGTTTACAGCTAGTTCTTGACTTCAATTTTTGACCTTATTAATCTATTTTCCTTTCTTCCTACCTTTCAATATAGTTGAATCATTATTTGAATATATTTTAATGACAGTTTTAGTATTTTAATTGGAGTATTTAGCCCTTCGCATTTTTTAAAATTAATTTTGTTTATTTTTGGCTGTACTGGGTCTTCATCCTTGTGTGGGCTTTCTCTTGTTATGGCAAGTGGGGGCTATTCTTTCTTGTGGTGAGCAGGCTTCTCATTGTGGTAGCTTCTGTTGTTGTGGAGCACATGCTCTAGGCACATGAGCTTCAGTAGTTGCAGCATGTGGGGCTCAGTAGTTGTGGCACACAGTCTTAGTTACTCTGAGGCATGTGGGATCTTCCAGACCAGGGATCGAACCCGCATCCCTTTCATTGACAGTCAGATTCTTAACCACTGGACCACCAGGGAAGTCTTGAATACACATTTTTAAACACATGGGTGCTTGCTATATGCTTAGATATGTTGTCTGAAAATTCATATATTGAAACCCTACCCACACTACTTCAGACAGTGACAGCATTTGGAGACAGGGCTCTGAAAAAGGTGATTAAGTTAAAATGAGACCATAAGGTCAGGCACTAATTCATTCTGACTGGCATGCTTATAACAAGAGGAAATTTGGACACAAAGAGACACAAGGAATGTGTGCACAGAGAAATGATCATGTGAGGACACGAGAAGGCAGCCATTTGTAAGCCACCTTGATCTCAGACTTCCAACCTCCGGAAATATAAGAAAATAAATATGTTGCTAAGCCACACAGTCTATTGTATTGTTCTAGGGCAGCCATTGCAAACTAATAATGAATAAAATAAAAAATTTAAATTATTTAATATACTTTTATTGCTTGTTTCATCAACAGTAGCCAATGTATTTGATTCTCCACTTTTCCAGATGAAGGTTTTTAGCACCCTTACTTTTCCATTTGCTCTTTCTTTCCCTTTCAGTTTTCACTTTTCATCATCTGCATTTTCGCATCAAGTTTGATAATATTTACAGTCTACTCTGCAACCATATTTAAGTGTTATATACTTTGTCTCTGGGTTGATCCTAAAAATTGATCATCAGTAAATGTCTTTCCAAGTGGCTCAGTAGTAAAGAATTTGCCTGCCAATGCAGGAGATAAAAGGGACCCAGGTTTGATCCTAGGGTCACGAAGGTCCCCTGGAGTAGGATATGGCAACACATTCCAGTATTCTTGCCTGGAAAATCCCATGGACTGAAGAGCCTAGTGGGCTACAGTCCATGGGGTCACAGAGTTGGACACGACTGAGCAGGTGTGCATGCAAATGTTGTCCACATGCTGTGGCTGTTTCCTCAACAATCAAGCAATTTGATTTTCATTTTCTAAAGTTTTTATTTTCACTCTCCCCCCTCAATTTGATGAGTTTCTGGGCTATCTGGATTTGGGTAGATTTAGTTCCAGGTTGTGGATCAGATTCTTACGCACATGCCTTATTCTGGGATCTGGCTACTCAGGGCATGCTCTTATCATAAGATGACAGATAGGCATGAGGGCAAGCAAGACAACATGAAACATTTAAAGCCTTTCCTCATATCACATTAGTTGCCATTCCATTGGCTAAATCGAGTCACACAGTTAAGTCCAATGTCAATGGAAAGGATGTATATTTTGCATACAATGAACCATGACAAGACTGTGGGGAAGGGGGCGAATGAATTGTGAGCCAGTCATAGTATCTACCACAGGTTCCAATGGCTACTGAAAACCACTGTTAGTTTCCCTAAATTACTTGCTTTTGTTTGTTTTTCAGGCAAATACCTGACTTTTGTTAAGATCACATACATTTAAGAAAAAAGTCCCTGTAATAGAATAGTAAAGCGATAGTATTTAGCAGGACCTTATACAAAGCAAACACTCAGTAAATATTTGATAGACTAGGTAAATGAATGTGTGAATAAAAAGAAACTAGTTTTTCAAAATGGATTATTCAGATCAGAAAGTTTCAAAAATATTTATTTTTATTCCAGATAATTGAGACAGTTTCAGGGTTATACATGAAAATGTACCTTATCTGTCCTGGGTTTGTTCTCCTGTTAACTGAAGTGGTTCAGTGACTATATTTAATTTTCATCCTTAAAATATATACAAGGCTAATTTAAAATTTTTGTTGCATTAAAAATATCTACCCCGAGGGATAATTTACTCAAAAAATTTAGGATTTCATAGTCTAGCTGCTTTAGAATTAAATGGAAAATATTTCATATTGTTAAGTTTCTAAAAAATTTTTATCAACTACCTCACTTTAAAAATAAAAGAACTGGCCTGAAATATATGAAAACCTTCAACCACAGAGGTGACTTTTTCCTGTTTTGTGGGACTACATTTAGCTTCAATTTAAGCCTGCATTTGCAAACATTCATGAATTAGAAAGTATTCTCAGAATGATTTTCCTCTCTAAAAAGTTTTAAAATAATTATTACTAACTAGTAAGTTTTGTTGAAAATATCTAATCAAGCTCTTCAGCAAAGATAAAAACTAAAAAAGCTATTTGGATCAACACCATGGATTCTATTCATGAAATGAGGCCAATTGAATGGCTTCTCTGGTAATCTAGGTCTGATTTCTTTTGAAAGTAGAGAATCTGGTAATTTAGTAATCTCTGTAATGTTAATGGAATGCAAGTTTGTATTGGTGGTAGCATATCTATTCTAAAGTGCACAGTTTGACTTTACCATATTGTTTATTTACTTAAAAACTTTGCTCTACCTGTAGATGAGAGACTATTATTGGAGACTATTAATGAGATCTATACTCACATCTTGGTCTGAATATACCTCATTGTCCCCTTGACCATTAATATCTTTGTATTTCAACCAGGTATTTTTCCTCCCAGAGCACCTATGATAGAGATGTAGAAAGATCATACAGTTGTGTGAAGAAAGTTTTTGTTGTCATGGAACGTTTCAGGTTTAGGAAGCTTCTGTTCTTGAGAGTTTAAATCTCAGGAACAAGCTTGGTGTTCACAGCTTGCGAATCATGTTTGTGACAGCTATTAGTGTCTAATCTCTGAATTTATTTTGAAAAGACAAGTTTCAAAATAAATAGGAATAGATCGTAAGGAAACTTTGCATGAAGTCAAATTTCTAAGCTTAAAGAAATGTTTCCTCAATCTATGATTTTTTTGTGCAAATTTAGGTGCCAAGTCAGCTATTGCTGGTTGTGTGAAGAGGATCTCCTTAAATTCACTACAGCTTCTGCCTCAGTCTAATAGGCTTCTATCCAGCTAGGGTTCAAAAAGAATGAAACAGGGGGTAAAGAACCTGCTAAAGTCCTCAGTAAGCAGGATATTTATTTTGTGTGTGTGTGTGTGTGTGTGTGTGTGTGTGTTGGGGGGTGTGTGTCTATGTTTAATCAGCCTAACGAAGTGAAAAGATATAGGGATGTATATCAGTTTCCTAGGGCTGTTGTAAAAAACACCACAAACTGGGTGGCTTAAAACAAACTAAGTGTATTATCACACAGTTCTGGAGGCCAAGAGTCAGAAATCAAGGTGTTGATAAGGCCACTTTTCCCTGAAACCTGTAGGAGAATTCTCCTTTGCCTCTTCCTAGCTCCTGGTGACTTGTTGGAAATCTTTGGAGATTCTTGCTTGCAGCTGCATTGCTCCAATCTCTGCCATTATTGTCACTTGATGTTCTCCCTGTGTGTCTCTGTCTTCACATGTCTGCCTTATAAGGACACCAGTCATTCTGGATTATAGGCCCACCCTACTGCAGTATGACTTCACTTTAAGTCAACTATTCACATCTGCAATGACCCTAGTTCCAAATACAATCACATTCTGGAGTAGCTGGGGGTTAGGACTTCAATATATTTTTTGGTTTGCTTGTTTTTGTAGAGGGCATAAATCAACCCATCACAGAATATAAAGCAGAGAGAGCACTCAAACTCTGAAGTGAGTCTAGTCAGAAAGGGATCTCTGTTAGCCTGTAATGGAGACTGTGCAAATTAGGAAAGATGGTCCCTCAGGGTGGATGCAGTCACCACGCCAGGGCTCACAGCTGGTGAGAGAGCACAAGCTGGATTTCAGCCCCCCTTACCCCCTCAGCATAGTGTCTTTATAGAGTACCAACAGCCCAAACTAACAGTGATCCTGAGACTGGAAGCAGATGATGATAATGTGTCGACAGTAAGAATGTTGACAAGAACAAGTTGATGAAAATGGAATATTTTGATGGAGATGGAGCAAAGTAGGGAGGGTGGATGGCATTCAATGTCTTACCTCACCAGTGTTTATGGAGTATCTATTTCATGCTAGGTGCTCTGGTGGTGTCTGATATATAGCACAGAACAGAATGGAGGAGTCCTCTTCTCTGCCCTTAAGAACTTACATTATCTATCTAATGTAAGCAAATAATGAATAAGTAAACAGCAAGCACATTATCATAAATATGGAAAGTGTTCGGAAAGAAATAAAGAGCATATAATGAGAGAAGAAAATAGAGGAATAGAGTAGATAAACTTTTTCGGATAGAGTGATCAGAAAACAACACCTTAAAAAGATATTTAGATACAGACCTAACGGATAAAACTTAGGGGTGACATTGTTAAAGCTGGATCTAGTGGGATGGGACATAAAAGTTACCTAACCTAAAAATTCTTGGTCTCATTGATTTTAGATCTTTGTATCTTTCTCAATTTAGCCTTTTTAGTTCTCTTTTCTATCATTGATAGAGTTCATTATTTTGTTGAGAGATTTCAGTACTGTCCCATTGGAAATAATTTTGTAAATACAACTCAATTTTATCAGTTGTTCAAAATTTGCAGCAATTGTGAAATGTATGCGTTATTATCCAAGAATTTTATTTCCTCACAAAACTGGAGCCATCCAGGTTTCCTATGAGGCCCAACGATTCTCCCAGAATTGAGATCAGCTGCCAAAATCTCTAAAAGCAAAACTGAAGATGGATTTGTGCTTGAAATGTTCACACAAAGTTCCCTACATCTTGGGCATCCAGACAGGTCTAGTCGTTCTAGGAAAGATACTGGGTATTGAAATAGTTTAAATGAAATTTGCATTTTATGATCACCATTTCATTCCAGTTCTGTATCATTACATGTGAGGTTTAAAATGCACCAAGGAAAATAGACTTCTTTTAAAATAGTCAGGTTAAACTAGTCACAAGCTTTACATATTCAGATTTTTTTTCTGTGCTCAAAAAAATTGGATCTAAAGTATCAGCAATACAAAAATAAAGAATTAAACATAAACTTCAGTCGTTTATGGCCAAAAGGAATTTCATGGGTGAGAAATGCATATGGTACTCTAGGTGGGTCTGTCTCTAGGTGGGTACTCTAGCTGTATAGGCTTCACTTGATGTCACTTCCCCAGAGACCTGGAACTCACCAAGTACTATGTCATCCCAATCACTCTCCTGTTTCCTTTCCTTCACAGCATTTATCAATATCTAAAGTCACTACTATGCCAACAAAAGTCCGTCTAGTCAAAGCTATGGTTTTTCCAGTGGTCATGTATGGATGTGAGAGTTGGACGGTGAAGAAAGCTGAGCGCCGAAGAATTGATGCTTTTGAACTGTGGTGTTGGAGAAGACTCTTGAGAATCCCTTGGACTGCAAGGAGATCCAATCAATCCATCCTAAAGGATATCAATCCTGGGTGTTCATTGGAAGGACTGATGTTGAAGCTGAAACTCCAATACTTTGGCTACCTCATGTGAAGGGTTGACTCATTGGAAAAGACCCTAATGCTGGGTAGGATTGGGGGCAGGAGGAGAAGGGGACGGCAGAGGATGAGATGGTTGGATGGCATCACCGACTCGATGGACATGGGTTTGGATAGACTCCAGGAGTTGGTGATGGACAGAGAGGCCTGGCGTGCTGCAGTTCATGGGGTCACAAAGAGTCGGACACGACTGAGCGACTGAACTGAACTGAACTGAAAGTCACTACATTAATTATTTGCTTATTGCCTGATTTCATACAGCAAAACTCCAGCTAGATCTTGTCTTCTTCATAGCTGTATCCGTAGCACTTAAAACATAGCATACAGTAAATACATAATAAATATTTGAGAATGTGTAGGAATGAATGAAATTCAGGTATAGAGAAACATTCCTACTGACAAAAGCACTAAAAACTTATTTACTCAAAGGTGGTCAAATGTTTTTAACATTAAATGCTTCTTCTATGAAAGCTATTACATTATGTATGTAATTTATATTTAACTAATTCATTTAAAACATTGTTGTGTACAAATTCACACAACTAAACCATTAAGGATACTATAGCTCTAGTTCTCTTGAGTTCAAACTATTATTTATAGATTGTTTATTCATGAGGGTAGAAATTCCTTCTAATATTCAGTTTGCATTCCTCTGTAGTATGTATTACATTGCTTTGCATATTGCACATAATAAGAATAGTAGTAATAGTAGCTAATATTTATTGAACACTTACTAAATGACACTGTTTTATGTGTTTTATGGATGTCTTATGTGTATCTCATTGTAACCCTGTAACTTTCTCAGTTACACAGTTAATAAGTGACAGAGCCAGAATTTGAACCAAGGACATCTAATTCCTGAACCTATCATTTTAGCTTCAATCACATTCTAATTCTGCAGGAAAAATTTGTTACTGTAAAACAATTAGGCCAATTATTTAAAACATGAATTTTCAGTGAGTGTTCTTCACATTTTTAAGTTCTGTGTCTTTGAAAGACTTTTGGTTGTTAAAATTTTTTTTAAAGATTAAGATATGTCATCAAATGAAAGATAATGATCCAGGTTCAGCAGGCAATTCTAGAGTAATGTTTCAAAAGTGCCTTGCATTTCAAAGAATAATGAGAAAGGGATATAGTAACTTTTCTATATAGTAACTTTTCTTAATTGGAGTTTCTTTTTTTGCAAGTTGCAGAAGTCCACACAAAACAGCTTAACATAAGGGGCAACTTACTTGAAGAAAGGCTATCCTAGAGAAATCCAAATACAAGAAATAGTACTGTTTTATAAAGCTAAAAGTGGGATTTGGCAAGTAATCAAAATCTACTTTTTCTTTATCTCTTTCTCCCTCTAAAGCCACAAGGACCATTAAAATTTGCATATCTGTATAATTAATTATCACTCCTCCTCCTTCTTTAGTTTTTCCACTTTTCTGTGCACGTGGCGACAGGGAGGAGGGCAGAAGATGACTGATCCCTTATACACAAGCTTACCGTTTGTGTAAGGTTATTGTATCTCAAGTTCTCATTTACAAATTCCCAGTAGAGAGAGCTCAGTAGTCCAAGTTGTCTCAGTGCCTATGTGACTGTGGTTGGGCAACAGAACTGACCCAATACAAAGGCTCAAGACCTTGGGAGAAGTGACATGGGCTTGGGAGAAGTCCTCAGAGAAAGTGTTAGTTGCTTAGTCGTGTCTGACTCTGTGACCCCATGGACTGTAGCCCACCAGGCTCCTCTGTCCATGGGATTCTCCAGGCAAAAATACTGGAATGGGTCACCATTTCCTTCTCCAGGGGATCTTCCTGTGCCCAGGGATCAAATCCAGATCTCCCACATTGCAGGCAGATTCTTTACCATTTGATCTACCTTGGGAAGTCCTCAGATAAGGGAAGCAGAAATTGAGAACATGTCCGAGAGGTGTTTTCTATAAATTTCAAGGTTACAACCTTGAGGGAAATAATCAGTTATTTAAAGTGTTAGTTCTTGAATGTTTGCTTTAGAAAGTAAGTTTAATTTCTTTACAGTCACCTGACCTTTACAATTTGCAAAATTTTAACGGATGGAATGGAAAATGGTGGAAGGACTACTTTAGTTTGGAATACCAGGAAAGGCCTTTCTGATGAGAAAATATTTAAGCTGAAGGCAAAATAATAGTTTGTTTATGTATTAAACTGACACTTTGACTTTACGTCCGATCCTATTTAATGTGATTTACAAATATTAACAATTTACACTGACTTTCTTTTACCAGCAATGGGAAGAGTTCAGATTACTACAAATGCCAATTGTTCTCAAATACAGTTCCAATCAAATTTCCAGTTTTGTCAGATTTAAGTCCCAAAGTCTATAAAATATTTAACTATGATAAAATTTCCAAAGGAATTATTTATTTCACTTTATTTTTAACTTTTAAAAATTTGGGGTAACATGCAATATAGAACCAGACCAAAATATGGAGAAGAACAAGTAATGGGAGAAAACCTGTCACGTAAAATATTAAAATACTTTATAAATATTGTAATTAAAGAGTATTGCAGGGAAACACTATCAGAATAGATGAACTAATCAATATTAAAATATAGATAACCTGGAAACAGGATCTTGGCTAATATATACTACAAACATTTATAATATGATAAAGGTGGCATAAAAGAACTAACTGGCAATGGGAGAAATTATGAACTCAAGCTTGATAATTAGCTAACAGTAGTGATTGTAATTCTAAAATGACCCTGAAGATTTATGGCTCCTGGTGCAGACACATATACTCCTAGCTATTCAGTCAAGTAGTAATCTAGATATTTCTGTGAAGGAATTTTGTAGATGTAATTAAGGTCCCAGATCACTTGTCCTTAAAAATACAGAGAAGATCCAGACGGATCCTCTTTTCAGATGGACCGTTAAAAAGGATAAGCTCTTTCTGGAAGGAGATGTGAAATGTGAGGAGGATTCCATATGAGAGAGTCTCCTTTACTGACTTTGAATATGTGGGAAGTCTCTGGAAGAGCTTAGTCACCCTGAGTTAATGTGCACCTCAGTTCCACAGTCACAAGGGCTGCAATTCAGCCAATAATTGGAATCAACTTGGAAGCAGTTTCTTCCCCATACTTTCCAGAGAGAGCTCAGCAAATACCTGGATTTCAGCTCCATGAGACCCTGAGCAGAGACCTCAGTCATATTGTAATTGAACTTCTGGCCTACAGGACTACGAGCTAATAAACTGACGTTGTTTTAGGCTGCTAAGTTTGTTGTAAAGTGTTATACTTCGATAGAAAACTCATTATTTGCCTCATTGGGATGAGGTAAATAAACATAGAGAATCACCTCTTCATAATACATCACAATAAACCCTGTAAGTATTAATGCTTTCAATGAAAGGAAGGAAACAACGAAACATAATACAAACCTATCTCACTCACAGTGTGACATATTCCTTTATTTTTAATTATGTAATATTAGGTACAGAAAAGGATACAGGCACTATATATATGAGATTTGATGCATAATTCTAGAATGGACATCTTTGAGCCCACCATTCAATTTAAGAAATAGAATATTACCAACGCTGATGAAGCTATCGGTGTTATGTTAGGATCCTTCCCTTCTTTTTCTGGGTCTCCCCTTCTCTATTCCAACCAGAAAAACTCTATCTTGAAATTTATATTTATCCTTCCTTTGCTTGTATTTGAATTAGCAATAAATTCAATGTATGTATGTATCTTTAGACAATGTATTATACAGTTTTGTTTGTTTATGAGCTTTATAAAATATCATACTCAATGTAGTCCTCTATGGCCTATATTTTTTCTGCTCATGGTTATATTATTAACATTTATTCCTACTGTTGCATATGGTTATGGTTCATTCAGTAATAACCCAATGTATCAACATATTATAATTTATCCAACCAACTGTTATTGGACATTTTGGTTATATTTATTATTTTTGCTATTAGAATCATAACTATTCTTTAGCATGTTTCTTGGTTTCTGTGGGATGTATACTTAGGAGTTAAATTGCTGAATTGTAAGTGTGTACATTTTCAACTTTAGAAGATAGTGCCAAATTCTTTTCTAAAGTAATTGTATCAACCTATAATCTTACTAGCAGTGGTCTTGTCAATATTTATTATTGTTATATTTCCTAATCTCTGCCAATCTAGTGGCTATATCATGTGCCTGGTTTACATTTCTATGTTATTAATGGAACTGAGGGCATTTTCATGTTTATTGGGCTGTTTGCTTTCTTTTTAATGCAGTTATTGTCCACATCTTTTGGGCATTTTCCTACTGAGTTATTTGACTTTTTATTACTGATTCACAGAAGTTCTTAGTGTATTCTGGAAACTAATTCTTTGTCACTTGTTTGTGTTGCAGTTTTTCTCAATAGTTCCTGGCTTGTCTTTTCACTTTCATTATGGTGTCTTTTGATGAAAAGAAGTCTTTAATCTTATTATAGTAGAATTTATGTCTTTTCTGTAATAGATCTCTTTTAAGAAATACTTTGCTATCCCAAGGCCATAGGATACTCTTTTAGATTTTGTTCTGAAAATTTTACAGTTTTACTATCACATTTTGTTTTGTAATC
Organism: Giraffa tippelskirchi; assembly: GCF_054371585.1. Lineage (NCBI taxonomy): Eukaryota > Metazoa > Chordata > Mammalia > Artiodactyla > Giraffidae > Giraffa > Giraffa tippelskirchi. The sequence goes on along the minus strand of NC_137275.1, from coordinate 73,236,849 downwards.
CATTAGAATTTAATTTTTATGTATGACATAAGTTGTGATTTCAATATACTTTTATTTTTTTTCCATATGGATAGTTGGTTGTTTCAGCCTCATTTAAATAAGTTGTTTTTCTTCTAGTTACCTATAGAGTTGTCTCTGCTAGGTATCAAGATGTTGTAATATGTAACTCTTTTTTTTGGCACTGTAATTGGTCAATTTCTTTATCTCTGTGTTTAGAAAATGCTATATTAATTAAAATAAATTCATAGTAAGTCTGATATCTGATAGGGTGATTTCCTACATTTTATTTTATTTTCCAGGCAGTTTAGATTTTTGTTTGTCCATGTAAATTTGGAATCAGTTTGTTGTTCCTAGAAGAAATCTGTTGGGATTTAGAAAAAAAGCTTTTTGTCACAAGAATTTCAAGTGTATATAAAAATAAGGAGAATGGTATAATGATTCATCATTTCATGTGAGAAAACTATTTTTGTAAGGTAGTATGACAGTTAAATCCAGAAAGATGGTGTATTAAATTACTAAGGCTGCTGAAACAAAGTACCAAAAACTTGGGTGGCTTAAGCAACAGAAATAAATTGCCTCGAAGATCTGGAGGCTAGGTGTCTGAGATCAAGGTGTTTGTAGGGTTGTCCTTCTGAAGGAAGTTGTTCCATGCCTTTCTCCTAGATTCTGTTTGCTGGCAATCTTTTGCACTCATTGTGGATGGCATTCTCCCTGTGCCCTCATATCATCTATGCATGTCTTTCTTCACATGATATTCTTTCTTAAGGACAATATTAGAGGCCAAGACTCTACACGTGGACATCACCAGATGGTCAACACTGAAATCAGATTGATTATATTCTTTGCAGCCAAAGATGGAGAAGCTCTATACAGTCAGCAAAAACAAGACCAGGACCAGACTGTGGCTCAGATCATGAACTGCTTATTGCCAAATTCAGACTTAAATTGAAGAAAGTAGGGAAAACCACTAGACCATTCAGGTATGACCTAGATCAAATCCCTTATGAGTATACAGTGGAAGAGACAAATAGATTTAAGGGACTAGACCTGATAGACAGAATGCCTGATGAACTATGGACAGAGGTTCGTGACATTGTACAGGAGACAGGGATCAAGAAAATCCCCATGGAAAAGAAATACAAAAAAGCAAAATGGCTGTCTGAGGAGGCCTTACAGATAGCTGGGAAGAGAAGAGAAGCGAAAAGCAAAGGAGAAAAGGAAAGATATTCTCATCTGAATGCAGAGTTCCAAAAAATAGCAAGGAGAGATAAGAAAGCCTTCCTCAGCGATCAGTGCAAACAAATAGAGGAAAACAACAGATTGGGAAAGACTAGAGACCTCTTCAAGAAAATTAGAGATACCAAGGGAACATTTCACGCAAAGATAGGCTTGATAAAGGACAGAAATGGTATGGACCTAACAGAAGCAGAAGATATTAAGAAGAGGTGGCAAGAATACACAGAAGAACTGTACAAAAAAGATCTTCACGACACAGATAATCACGATGGTGTGATCACTCACCTAGAGCCAGACATCCTGGAATGTGAAGTCAAGTGGGCCTTAGAAAGCATCACTACGAACAAAGCTAATGGAGGTGATGGAATTCCAGTTGAGCTATTTCAAATCCTCAAAGGTGATGCTGTGAAAGTGCTGCACTCAATATGCCAGCAAATTTGGACAACTCAGCAGTGGCCACAGGACTGGAAAAGGTCAGTTTTTGTTCCAATCCCAAAGAAAGGCAATGCCAAAGAATGCTCAAACTACCGCACAATTGCACTCATCTCACATGCTAGTAAAGTAATGCTCAAAATTCTCCAAGCCAGGCTTCAGCAATACTGAACCATGAACTTCCAGATGTTCAAGCTGGTTTTAGAAAAGGCAGAGGAACCAGAGATCAAATTGCCAATATCCGCTGGATCATCGAAAAAGCAAGAAAGTTCCAGAAAAACATCTATTTCTGCTTTATTGACTATGCCAAAGCCTTTGACTGTGTGGATCACAATAAACTGTGGAAAATTCTGAAAGAGATGGGAATACCAGACCATCTGACCTGTCTCTTGAGAAACCTGTATGCAGGTCAGGAAGCAACAGTTAGAACTGGACATGGAACAACAGACTGGTTCCAAATAGGAAAAGGAGTACGTCAAGGCTGTATATTGTCACCCTGCTTATTTAATTTATATGCAGAGTACATCATGAGAAACGCTGGGCTGGAAGAAACACAAGCTGGAATCAAGATTGCCGGGAGAAATATCAATAACCTCAGATATGTGGATAACACCACCCTTATGGCAGAGAGTGAAGAAGAACTAAAGAGCCTCTTGATGAAGGTGAAGGAGGAGAGTGCAAAAGTTGGCTTAAAGCTCAACATTCAGAAAACTAAGATCATGGCATCTGGTCCCATCACTCCATGGGAAATAGATGGGGAAACAGTGGAAACAGTGTCAGACTATTTTTTTGGGTTCCAGTATCACTGCTGATAGTGATTGCAGCCATGAAATTAAAAGACACTTACTCCTTGGAAGGAAGGTTATGGCCAACCTAGATAGCATGTTTAAAAGCAGAGACATTACTTTGTCAACAAAAGTCCGTCTAGTCAAGGTTATGGTTTTTCCAGTGGTCATGTATGGATGTGAGAGTTGGATGGTGAAGAAAGCTGAGCGCCGAAGAATTGATGCTTTTGAATTGTGGTGTTGGAGAAGACTCTTGAGAGTCCCTTGGACTGCAAGGAGATCCAATCAATCCATCCTAAAGGAGATCAATCCTGGGTGTTCATTGGAATGTCTGATGTTGAAGCTGAAACTCCAATACTTTGTGCACCTCATGCGAAGGGTTGAGTCATCGGAAAAGACCCTAATGCTGGGTAGGATTGGGGGCGGGAGGAGAAGGGGACGACAGAGGATGAGATGGTTGGATGGCATCACCGACTCGATGAACATGGGTTTGGGTAGACTCCGGGAGTTGGTGATGGACAGAGAGGCCTGACGTGCTGCAATTCATGGGGTCGCAGAGAGTCGGACACGACTGAGCGACTGAACTGAACTGAACTGACCCTGCTCCAGTATAACCTCATCTTAACTAATGACATCACAATGACCCTATTTCTGAATAAGGTCACATTCTGAGGTCCTAGGTGGGAGACTGGTTAGGACTTCAATGTGTGAATTTTGAAGGGGAACATAATTCAACCTAAAGCAGATAGCTTGAAACCACCATGTGAAAGGTCTTGGAGAGCATTTGAAAAGGCTTCGCATTCATCCTGTGGGAAGCTTTTGAAGTTTCTGAACAGAGCAGTACTATGATCACAGAGATACTTCTGAGAAACTGATTTGACTGCAATGTTTTAACAGAGTTATGGTTGAAAAGCAACTTAAGTTCAAAAAATCATTTTATGGATGGGACACTGTATGGGAACTCACAGATGGGAACCGTAGAGAATTAGACTTGAAAAAACATAGGACCAAGTTTACTTCAAGGGTCAGCTTAGAAGGAACTCTTCTATGGAACTGTCATGATGCCTTGACTGAAATAAATTAGGTCTGACCATTTTCAGTCTTTGTATTATATCAGGTCAATATTTGTATTCATGGTCTACCTTGCGTCACAGATCTGCTATTAGGAGTTGTACATCAAGTCACCTTGATTAACAGTCCCAGATACAATGAAAGAGAGGTGATTAGCCAAAAGAAAACTGGAGCACTGCTACTAAAGAACAAATGTCCACAGCAAATATGTAAGGAAAGAAGCTAGAGGCAGGGATCCAATGAGAAGATCATTTCAAAAGCACCATATGAAGTGATGAAATAATGGACTGGGGTGAAGGAGTACTATGAAGAAAGTTTAGTGTTACCCCCAAACTGATTGATGATCAGGTGGGGTATGCTCATAATGATTTGAAGGTGATGACAAAAGCAGTGTGATCAGGAGGGAAAGCTGGTTTTATAGGAAGGTATAGAAACACTTGTACTTTTTTTGTTGCCCAGTATCTAAACATTCTTCATATTTTGGAAGGATTGCAAAATAAGAAGGCAGAGTCCTGCCTTCTATCATGGGAGCCAAAAGTTTATGTGCAGGAGCAGATAATCTCCCTCCAAGCTTCTTCGTACAGTAGCTTAAGTGTAGGTACATTATCTAGGCTGGAATCTGGCTCCAGATATACCCATCTGTAGCTTTAGTTCCTGAGGGAGTAATGAAATAAGGCAGTGGATGGTCAGAGATTTTTTTTTTTTTCTTGTGTCAGAATTGTGAGTCCAGTAGCACAAAATAATTTTTAAGCGGTCATGACATAAGGGCAGTATCCTCAGCAGACTGCATATATGGTGGGGTGTGGCTGTGTCTTGGTTTCTGCTTATTTTTGAGGCTGGTTCTCCAGCCCTTCCATCGATCTTGTGAGACAGTCTTTATAGACTACCAAACAATTCATTTTCTGCTTAAGTGGAGAGTTTTTTCCTTTTGCTTAGAAAGATGGATGATGATGTACAGAGGCCACAGCAGGCATGACAGTGACTGGCATGTTAGTCATGATGAGTGAAAGCAAATAGCATGACAATCACACAGAAATGTTTGGCCTCAGCTGGATAAGGGCAAGGAGTGCGTGCAAGGAGTCAGTAGTGGAGTAGAGTTGATTGTTTTCTACCCAGATGTAGTTAAGGCAGTTATGACAATGGACGGATTTGTTGGGGAGAGAAAGTATGAAGAGAGAAAAGAATGTCAAGGGCAAATCTTTGGACTATATCACAGTGAGAGAATAAGTGAAGAAAGAAATAAACGGCAGCAATTGGAGAGTTGGACGGAAAGACAACACAGTTCAATCATACAGGTCAAGGAAGGAGAGAAGTTCAAGGGGAAGTTATCAACATTTTTGAAAAAATAAAATTCATTTAAAATATTTTTTCAGAAAGCTCTCAAAAATATGAAACTCAGACTTTTGAATTCAACATTCTTTGGGAACTCTTATTTCTTTCTGTGCTTGTAGAACTAGATCAATTAATACGTAAGATTTCTTTTTGCTCTTAACCTTTAAGAAAGTATGTTGACATTGGGATAAAGAGTTGTATTTTTATCTCAAAAATCTGATAAGGATGGTAAACTGGTATTTACACAGTTTGAGGAAAACAAACCATTAGAGAATCCAGCACTAGCCCATCTCCTACAACTGAACTGTTCAATTTTCCCATAATGATAGGAAACTAAGGAAATTTAGAAAAATTCTAAGTTCTCTACTTCCTTCTTGAACTCTACTCTCTAATGGGAATTATTCAGACCACTGGATAAGAGTATGAGTGTTTTTAGGGCTAGTCAAGATTCTAGAGAATTAGAAGAAAGTATTCTCTAACCTTTAGAGCAAAATAGGTTTTCTTTGGCTTGATTTACCGCGCCCATAAACTATTCCTACAATGTGGTCCACCATTTCTTTGAGAAAAGGATGCTTTGTTCAGATGTATTTTGGGTAACTCTGGGTGAAACAAAACTAAAAAAAAATGCTTTAAATTGTAATTCTAAATACTAAAGAGTATTTAGTATTGGAAATACATTTAATTTTTTGATTGACAAATACTTGTTAAACACCTTCCAGGGCCAGACACGTTAAGCACTGGGGGCATAGTAGAGGCCTGCCTTTAGTAAAGTAAGGGCTGGTGAGAATTTCCTGTCATTCTGCAAGCAAATGTACGGTATGCAGTTTCCCTTTTACTTTTTTTAACCAGGGGAATCTTCTTTCCTTTTTTTTTGGTGGAGCATCTTGGGACTCTCTTTCTGAGGAACATGCTTTGAGAAAATGTAGAGCTGCATTTACTATTAGATTGCCTTGATATGACTTTTCCCTAAGAGGTCCAGAAGCTGGAGAACAAGACCAGGAGGGGCAAGCAATGAAGTAGACCTAACTGAAGACTTTACACACTTAGGTTCCCTAAGTGCACCCAGCCACTGAGATCAGCACTGGGAACATGGGGACAAGATAGGACTCAAGTACTTTGAAGTAGTGAAGTTTTTCAATGGTTTAATATCAAGAGGGATGCTGATAGACATTTATTTTGGAATTTTTCAAAACATCAATTTGAATTCTAATCAGAGGGTATATTATTATCCTCTTTCCTGCCTAGTGGTGGGGAGATGCCTCCAAGAGGTTACCTTGTGCTCAGAGAATTAAAGAACTCTGGATACCTTTTCTTTGTGGAAAAGAACCAAGGAGGTAAAAATTTGAGATGGTGAGAGCAAAGGTGAGGAATGGATAAGAACATGAATCAGGAGCACAGCTTGGGGACCTCAAGTCATTTCTAATTAGTACTATAAACTAGTCACATTGCAAAAGTGTTGAGGGTTCCATGGACAGCAGATCTTACACTTACATATATGATTTTACACATAAATATGTAAGACCTGCTGTCCATGGAACTCTCAACATTGTTTTACAAAATAACTAGTTTATAGCACTGAGATGCTATCTGGAAAGGAGAAGGCTTTCAATGTTAGAAAGACCTGGATTCGAAACTGAGCTTCTTCATTTCTTATTAGGTGCCTGTGACATGATTATTATGCTCTCAATTATGTGCAAAGGCTCTGCGAAGGTAACAAAGATGAAACAAACAGGAATTTTATCCTCAAAGACCTTATGATTTGAATGGGAGATAAGGCATGTACTTTTACCTGTGACATAAGGTAGGAAATGAATAAGAATCATGAGAGGTTATACAGCACTATTCACCTCTATATTTTCAGTTTACAATTTCTTCCCTTGGAAATAATAAGGGGCTCTGATTTGCATCTGAGGACTGTATCATAGTGAATCTAAGTTTTAAGAAAGAATACTTTGTTGCCAGACACATAAAAATCACACATATTTCTACTTTGCCTGTTTCTAGCAAGTTTTGCTTTTATTTGTTAAAATTAGGCATTAGTTAAACAGATAGTGCTATTTCTACTCGTAAACAATTTGAATAATTTGTATAGTAGTTTCTAAGCGTCAGCCTCTTTACCTCTATTATCTCATGTGTTCCTTATAACAATTAGATGTGGTATGAAAGATACTAGCACTTATTTTTCTAAATTAAAAGTTAAAAAATTTTTTTCAAACTTTTTATTTTATACTGGAGTATAGCAAATTAACAGAGTTGGGATAGTTTCAGGTGGACAGCAAAGGGGCTCATCCATACAGGTACATGTAACCATTCTTCCCCAAACTCCCCTCCTATCCAGGCTGCCACATAACATTAAGCAGTGTTCCCTGGTACTAGGACTTCCTTTTGTCAGGTGAGGAAACTGAAGTTCAAAACCATTCAGTGATTTACCTAAGTCTAGCAAATGAGGTAGAGTTGGAAATAAAACCACAGTTAATTGGTTCCAATTTCTACATTCCTTCTTGCAGACCATGGTTTCCCAGCCTTCAGGCTTCCGAGTCTTAGAAAAGCTTCAAATTTATCCAAGAGATTAGTGAATCCAAATATATACCAAAAATTAACTATAGTCTAAAGACTATATTCTCCAGTTAATTAAGATGATCGGTTGAGTTCAGTTCAGTCGCTCAGTCATGTCTGACTCTTTGTGACTCCATGGACTGCAGCACGCCAGGCTTCCCTATCCATCACCAACTCCCAGAGATGATAAGATGATAGTATGACAAATATACTTAAAATTAAGATGATAGTATGACAAACATAATGTAATTTCAGTTAAGAATGTAATTAATTCATACTTTATGCATTTTCTTCAACTATCACAATGTGTGCGTTTATTATTATTACCAATAACATAGAAAAGGAATCCCTGATGCCTAGTCCTCTAGAAGGAAAATTATCAACTATTTTAAATAAAATGCAAATCAATCAATTGAAAACAACATTGCAGAGAAAGCTTTTTCTTCCTTTCCTCTTCTTTTCTTCCTTCCTTTTCTTTTTTTGAAAAAAAATTTCCTACTGGTCAATGCTTTGGAAGCCTGTGGTTTCTTTGTAGTCCAAAGTGCTAATTTTAGTCTGTACCCAAAGGCCTGGAATTCTCATATTGACCCAGATGGTCAAATATTCCCCTTGACCAAACTATTGATGAGATAGGATACAGAAGCCTGTTTCTAACTTTAGTTTAGCAATTCCTCTTAAAATCTCATGAGATATTCTTAAAATATTTATAACTAGGTGGCCCAGAAAACAAAAAAAAAATTGTCTTCTGATTTTATATCATATTATAAACAAAATAAAAAACTGGTTCTGCTATTGTTATGTGAAATGATAAAATCTTTCCAATTAAGTCCTCAATTAAAAGAAGGAGCTTTTAACTTGGAATTTAAAAAAAAAAATGTGTTTTCTTAGGCCTGGAAAAGGACAATGGCAGACCACAGAAAAGAATTGCCTGAGAGTATAATGAAATAGGAAAGAGAATCATGTAAGCTCCCTCTTTCAATCCCCTTCTCCATATGTCCCTCATTGCTAGAACACTTTTGATGGTAGAAGGAAATGATATTAATAATCATGCTGTTAAGTATTGGACAGTCTGCCCCTAGCAAACTGGGAATCAGGGTCTGTTTGCTTATCACAATGGAGCCAAAAAAGTAGGAATCAGCTTTAGAAAGGTGTGTTTTAAAACATTTGAAAAATTTTAGAATTTCCACTCTCTCACACTTGATCTTCGACTCCCTGTTCAGCAAAGTGGTATGCAAGCTTAGTTGCTTTATTATTCAAAGACAGAAAGAATAAATTTCTCTTCGAAGTGTGTTCAAGTGATACTCCCATTAATCTTGTGTTTTAGTTCTTTCATAAATCTTAGTACTACTAAGTGGTTGATAGAAGCAAGTCTTGCCAAATATGCAAATAAAGGAGAGTAATTTCAATATTTCTACTTAAAAATGAATGTGTTCTATTTAAAAGAGAAAGTCAATCCAAAAAGATGTTTTTTTCTGAGAATTAATATGAATATAAAATTTCAAAGTGTTTAACATCTTTGCCCATTTTGTCTTCATTCAGTTCACCATTTCCTGTATTCTACGTTTTGTTCCATTAATTTGATTTGTTTGTGTGTTGCCACTTCCTACTGATTAATTGGCTAATTTATTTTAGAAAAGATGATACTAGTTGACTATTTTAAAGGTTAAAAAGCAGATTTCTCCCCCTCCTAATGTGGATGATGTGCTTAGACTCCTGCAGAAATTCCAAAAGAAAATATTTCCAAGAAATTCAAGAAAATAATTCATGATTATTTTTAAATAAATAAAAAAAAACACACAATGTGCTTTAATACCCAGAAAAGATGACTGATGTAATCATATAAATATTCTTATCATCTTTTCAGGAATTTAAGGAGACTAGTACTGGAAGATGATGTTTAGAACCTTTTTGATATTACAAGGAGAGGGAAGGCAGCTCATAAATTTTAAAGAATATAGTTGGAATTTTTTTTCAGGCTTTCGATGGTTTAAGTTGTTTTTATTTACGCAAAATTACATATTTTTAAAAATTTTGTGCTCTACTTGCAATTTTTTAGCCAACTCCCATTATTCATGTTGATTATTTCTATCAAGTCACTGTGATAGAAATACTGAATTAATGAATTAGTGCTGAATATTGATAATGAATTAATGCTGAATATTGAATCTCTACTCCCAGGGGAAATATAGAGTTAAGCTCCTGTGAACCTCTGGTCACAACATTTTTATCAACTGATTAGTATACAATCTTGTTTTTATTCATGTTTCTATTTAAATACACCTTATTTAATATATGCTGTTGATTCATTAACATTGAACTCATGTCCAGCGGTACTATAACTCATGGCTGAACCAAGTTTATCTAACACACATATTTTCTCCACAAGGCCTTCTTGTACCTAGACAGCACTACTCCATTATACTTGGGGATCACTTTAAACAGCAAAATCTCCTTTCCAAAAAAGGGCAGAAACATGAGAAAAATGTGATACTAAATAGATCGTGAAACATTGACACTTGTTTACAGTATGAGAGCTGACATAAGAAGGCAGAGCTTCTCCTTGTTTGACCTCAGTAGGAATGTGCACGCAGGGCAACTCAATTTTTTCCAATCTGTGCAAGCCTACAAAAGAGCAGTGAGTAAAAGTTAGTAAGGAGGCAAATACAGGACACACGAATGATGAGAAGGTACTGTATACTGTTCACCTTTATGTCACGGCTAACTACAATGCTGCCTGGCATGAGGAGCTCAATATATGTGGTGAACAAATGGTTTCCCTTAATTTTTAAATGAATCCCACTTATTATCTTACTCTGATTTGTAAATACTAATTTTGTAAAGGTGAACATTTTAGAGTAATATGATTGCATGCTTGAATAGACTCATAATTGTTTCCCTCTGGAACTTGGAAAATATTCCTCTATTATCTCTGACATCTAAAACTGATAAAAGTTGTGATGCCAACCTAAATCTCAGTTTTCTGTAGTGTACCTGTTAACTCCTCCCCTCTGTGCCTTCTTTGAAAGCTTTTAGAATTTTTTTCTTTTCCTTGGAAAAATGAAAATTCATATACATTTGAACTTTTTAAATGGAAACATTTATATCTTTCTACAGTTCTGAGAAATTTTCTTTATTGGTTATTTCATTGGTTACGTCTTTTCCTCCATTCTCTCTATTACTACAGAAATCTTATTGAGTTCTAAATATCTGAATATAGATGACGTATTTCTTTAAGTTGCTTTTACACGTTTAACACATTGTCCTTTCATACTGTGTCCTGGGAGCATAGGCTGGCTTAGATTTCTAACTCAAACTTTTATCTGCTGTCATGTCCATTACACAGTTCAGTACATGTGTCAAATTTTAGAGAAAAACTTACAAATATATTCATTTTGAGTTAATTTTTATATACAATATGAGGGATAGGGTATAAACTCATTCTTTTGCATGTGGGTATCAAGTTGTTCAAGCACCGTTTGTTAGAAGGATTATTGTTTCCCCCTTGGATTGTCTTGTCTTGTAGAAAATCAGTTCACTATAAATGCAAGGGTTTCTTTCTGGACTGTACATTTTATTCCACTGATATATATGTCTAGTTTTATGCCAATATCACACAGCCTTGATTATTGTAGCTTTATATTAAATTTTTAAATCAGCAAGGTCTCCAACTTTGTTCTTTTTCAAGATTAATTTGACTTTTCTGGGTCCCTTGCATTTCCCTATGAATTTAGAATCAACTTGTCAATTTCTGCAAAAATGGTTGGTGGGATTTTGACAGAAATTGTATTGAATCTGTAGATCAACGTAAGGTGTATTGCAATGTTAGCTTCTAGGTCCATGAATCTGGGATGTCTTTCCATTTGTTTAGATCTTCTTTAATTGCTTTCAATGATATTTTATGGTCTTAAGTATATAAATTTTACACTATTTTTGTTAAATTTAAGTATTCTACTTGTTTGAATTCTTTTATAAATGGGATTATTTTCTTAATTTCATTTTTGAATTGTTCATTGCTGGTTGTGGTTTAGTCACTAAGTCGTGTCTGACCCTTTTGTGACCCCATGGACCCACCAGGCTTGAGACCATGTCATCTACCAATGGAGATAAGCTCACTTCTTTTTTTCCAACCTGGGTATCTTTTATTTATTTTTGTTTTCCCATTTCATCTTTCTCTTCTTCTTCATCTCCACCTTCTTATCTTCCTTTTCCTCTCTACTTGTTATATATTTCTTCTGTCATTTCTAGAGATTGTAGCAGATAGGAGAAGAAATTGGCCTGGTCCCCTGTCTTAATTCAAGTCTGAGCACTATGTATAATAGTGGAATGTAAGAAATAACTAAAATGAGAATTGTTAATTAATCTGCAGTTCACCAACATAATGATACATCATACAACCATTAAATACATATGCTCAAAGGATGCTGAAGTCTATGCAAAGCGTGTGTGATGCATTAAGTATAAAAGGCAAGATTTAAGACTGATCATAAAATGTACAAAAAAAGCATTACTAAATTCTTAGGAAAAAACTTGATGGAATATGCCAAAATATTTATTTATCAAACATTAATCATGTAATTTAAAAATACATGTCCTATTATTTGAAGATTAGTGGCTATGGTTAAGCCAGTGCCTGTAACTTCTTAGATGCTATGGTCCCTAGGTAATCTGTTACTACATTTCAGACTATTTTCTTCCTTGCTCTGTCAGCTACAGCCAAACTGGCCTCTTTTTTTGTTCTTTGAGCACATCAAACTTCAGGGCCTTTTTTTTTCTCTCTCTTTTCTTTTATACTTATGGAACATTATCTTCCCAGATATTCCCATGGCTTTATCCATGATTTCATTCAGGCTTGTGATCTAATTTTACTTTATCAGTCTATCCTGTAAAAAATAGCAACCCTCTCTGGTCCTTTATACTGCTTTTTCTTTGTAAATAATTACTATCTTAAGGTATTCATTCATTTCTTTCTCCACTACAATATGAATACCATGAAAGCAGAAACTTTATCTTGTTCACTGCCCTATCTTCAGAGCCTAGAACAGTGTTTGGCACATAGTGGGTACTTAATAAATGTTTGTTAAATAAATAATTTTGTGAATGCATATCTGAAATAAAACAGGCAATCTGTCATTTTATTCTGTCATCTAACTTGACAAAACATATCTGAACCCTAAATTCCTACTGAAGTTTGAGGAGTTAATATGGAGTATGGAAATAATAATGCTTCGAAATGTAGATGTTTAAACTTGGTTTTTACAAATCATATTTTGTCTAAGAACTGCTGGCAGTGGATGAAACTCGCATTTTATTACAGGATTGACTTTTTTATTTGCCAGAAACATTAAATAAGATAAATGAGTATATAATCATTTGTTGAGTGCCCACTGTATCATGTTTTATAATCCTAGTTAATCATTGCTACATGTTAAACAGAGATTACGATCCTCAATTTTCAAAGGAGGAAGCTGAGGCCAAAGAAGATAAATCATTTGACCAAAGGTACAAAGAAATAAGTCACAGTCTGAATTCAAACCCAAGTCTTCAAACTCTAAGTGCAGTGCTTTTTCCATAGATTGATTAATTAACTTTAAAATGTTTATTGAGTAGTTGCTGTGTGTCAGGCTTTTTTTTTTTTTTTTGGCAGTAGGTTATACAATGTTGAATAAAACAAAAAAAAGTCCTCATGCTTTGTCATATTCTAGGGATGGTGGCAAGAGAGAAAACAACAAATTGACAAATAAAAAGTATATGAGATGCCTGATTAGATGGTGACTGGTACTAAGGAGAAAATGAAGCAGAGAAGGAGATATGACATTCTGGAAGAGGTGTTGACAGTGGTGGAGTTAATATCTTAAATACGGTGCTTAAGGAAGATTTAATGGAGAAAGTGACATGCAATCTACAATAATCTGGGGGAAGAGCATCCTCAGCAGGGGGAAGAAGTGTAAAGGCTCTGAGGCACCTGTGTTCTTGTGTATATGAGGAAAAGGAAGAAGCTAGTGTGGCTGGCATGGAGTGACCATGGTGGAGAGTGGTAGAAGATCAATGTCAGACAGGCAAAGGGGAGGGAATTCAATAGTTGGGATTTTGTAGGACTTCGGTTTTTACTGTGAAGGAAACAAGGAGGTGTTGGACAATTTTGAGCAGTGAAGTGAGGTGATAATTTATGTTTTAAAATAATCTTGTGATTTATGTTTATTGAACAGATTTGGCTTGAAAGACCAAAAGTTTAGTTTTCTCCATCTGAAGTTTGAGATGCCTGACATATCGAGTAGAAATATTGAGCAGGCAATCGAATATAGAGTTTGGAATTCAAAGGAGAGGTCTGAGCTGATGATATAAATTTGGAAATTGTCAGCACATTGATCATATTTGAAGTAATACATTTGCATGAAAGGACCTAGGGAGTGAGGGAAGATGAGGGACACATCCAAAGACTGAAATCTGGGTCTCCCACATTAGGAACCAGTAAAGGAGACTGAGAAGGAGCAACCTGTGAGGTAGAAAGACAACCAGTAGAATGAGTTTGTCATAGAAGCCAAGAGAAGCAAGTGCTGAAAGGAGGAGGGAATACTCAAGTGTGTAAAATGGTTCAGAACCGGGATCTGCAAAAGGGAGAGAAGAGAGAAAAATATCTGTGGCTATGTCCTTTGGTTTCAACTAAGAAAGTTTTCTTCCTCCCCAAATCCTCTGTAAGTCCAGCCATGTGGTGATGTAAGGCAATGGACTGGGTTGGGCGCCATGGTTGACTTGTTTTTGGTGTGTGTAATCCCCCTGTCCCTTCTCTGCCCAGATTACTGATGATCCTGGCGAGGAACATTTCCATGGGGATGTGTGCATTTGCTATGTCTGGCTTGCAGACAAGTAAATACAAATGCTGCTTTATCAATTTGCAGTACAATTGCTCTGTGTCCAAAAGCAGAATTGGAAGTCTGCCTCCCACTGCCTTCAGGATAGAGGCCAAACTCCTTAGCATGCCATATCAGCCTTCATCAGATGTCTTTATTCCTTGCCATCCTCCTACCCTCCACTTCCTCCATCTTATCCCACCCTCTCCCCCTACCACACAGTACCTATGCTCCATTCACGCTGGACTTCAGCTCTCCTCTAGACACATTATGCTCTTTTATGCCTCTGCATTGACACATGCTGTTCCTCAGGCTTGTAATGCCCTTCGCTATTTTTGTGCTCAGGAAGGCACTGCTGGTCCTTGGAAGCTCAATTCATGTGGAATTTCCACTGTGAAGTCTTCCTGATCCCTAGGCTGGGATACTTACATTCCTTTATGGGCTTCTCCCTCTCCTGTTGAATTTATGTGTTGTATTGAAATGTCTGACATTTCTCAATAGATTTGCAAGCTTCTCACTTATCTCACTATCCCTTACTTTGCCTGGCACATAGTAGGTACTTACTGATAATATTCCCTAGTGGCTCCACGGTAAAGTATCTGCCTGTCAGTGCAGGAGACGGGTTTTATCCCTAGGTTGGGAAGATTCCCTGGAGAAGGAAATGGCAACCTGCTCCAATAGTCTTGCTTGGGAAACCCCATGGAGAGGGGAACCTGGCTGGCTACAGTCCATGGGGTTGCAAAGAAGTCAGACACGACTTAGCGACTAAACAACAAACAGCAAAATGATAATAATAGCTACTTTTATACCTCTATAGGATTCTTGTCTTTGTGTTAAGTGTTTTTTAATGTATTTTCTCATTTCATCCTCATAACAACTTGCTGAAGTAAGGTTTATTATTTTCCCATGCTAAAGATGAAGAAACTGAGGTTCACAGTGGTTATGAAACTTCCACTAGATTTCAAATAGGTTATATAATGTAGATTTCAAATCCAGTTGATTTGGGGGCTTGAGTACTTAATTTCTGTTTTGTACACTTAAAGGAGAAAGGAAGGCAGGTTTAGGAATAGAAGTTTTTTTCCTAGGGTCCCAAACTCTCATATTTTCAATTTTCATTAATTTCTAAATGATTGTGCCTTACATACCATTTTTATAAACAGTTATGTAGCATCCTTTCCCCTTTCACCTGTATTGCAATAGTCCTGTTTGTTTATCCAGGAAATGTTCAGTATGATCTGTGCATTGGGCACACCCAGACACGCACCTATAGCCAGGCCCGAGTCCAGGCAAAGGTTCCGAGCAGTCAGGTGTCATGGGACAGGAGACAGGGAGAATCAGTGAAGAAGCAGGGCTACTACGCGTTGTACAAGTCCTGGAAGAATTAATCTCATTGTGATCTCACGTGAATGGTGCGCTGAGGGCAGATGGTAGAAAGAGATGGGTGAGTATGGTGGTCAGTTGTATGTGTCCACTTGGTTAGTCTGTAATCCCCCAGTTAATCAATCAGATATTCATCTGGGTATTGCTGTGAAGGTGTTTTATAGATCTGTTTAACAACTACCATTTCTAGTAAGAGGAGATTACCCTGAAAAATCTGGGTGGGCCAGATCCAATCAGTTGAAAGGCTTTGAGAACAGAACTGAAGTCTCCCTGAGGAAGAAGAAATTCCACCTGTGGACTGTAGTGTCAGCTCCTGTGGGAGAGTTTCCAGCCTGCCCTTCCTGACAGCCTGCCCTTAGGATTTCAGACCTGCCTAGCCACCTCCTACAATTGTGTAAGCCAATTCCTTGCAGTCAGTCTCTGTCTCTCTCTTTCTTTTTATCTATATATATCTATATATAATTATATATACATAAATAATAATAATTAATTTACATAATAAATACGTATTATATATATATATATATATATATATCCTTTTGGTCCCATTTTGCTTGTGCAACATTGACTGATAACACTGAGAATCAAAAAGGTGTCTTTAAGAGAAGTTAGAAAAAGCAAGAGAATTATATGATAATATTATAATAGATAATATGAAGAATGGTCAACGAGTGGAATTGGAGGATTAATT
Source organism: Giraffa tippelskirchi (assembly GCF_054371585.1). Classification (NCBI taxonomy): domain Eukaryota; kingdom Metazoa; phylum Chordata; class Mammalia; order Artiodactyla; family Giraffidae; genus Giraffa; species Giraffa tippelskirchi. Next base: position 73,220,518 of record NC_137275.1, on the reverse strand, counting down.
GTCATCCTTTAAGACTGCTTAGATGCTTCCTCACACACTCTGCCATCTTTACCTCCTAGCCTGTGTAGTTTGTTCTTATTCTGTCTTGTCTATTGCCTTCTGTTATGGATTGTAATTACATACTGATATGTTTGTGATTACCCCAGTCTCCTCCATTTCTTGGTATGTGAGTTGTGAGACAGGGTAAAATTTATCTCTTCATTCCTGGCAGACAGGTTAGTTCCTGACTCATATTAGGGGCTGAATAAACATTTGTTGAGAAATCAATGAGAGTCCACAGCTTTAAGGGCTCAAAGATGCCCCGTCCGGCCATTCTATGGATCAAGGAGGGCTTTCTGGAGGAAACAGCCTCTGAGAACTATCAAAAGGAAAACTCCAGCCAGTTTTTCTGGATCTGATTTCCTCTATCCATTTGTTGGTGCCTTCAGGAGCACACAATTTGCCAGGCCCCCTTCTCTGTAACATGGTCCCATCAACATACTTCTTGTGTCTCTAAGAAATGGAAGTCAGTGCCTTTTACTTGATACTGCTTCACTGAAAGATCTACTGGCCACTTCACATACACTGGAACCTCTCACAAGGGTATTTTGATATTTTGAGGAGCTGGTGGATAATTCCGTCTTCAGACACCTTCCTTGGGCTCTTTTCATTCTTCTCCTTGTTAGCACCAGAATCTGAACCATTTCCAGACAGGTATGTGCTGGATAGTGTCCTCTCTTTGCAATACTAGAAGCAGTGTTTTTCCCTGCAAGAAAAAGAGGGCAGAGTTTCTTCTGGAAGGAGAGTACTCACTCTAGGGATGCTCTGGAGTGGTCCAGGTGGTAAGTTTCTCCTGCAGATGGATTTCCCCCTCTAACAGTGCAGAAGTGTGACTCACCTCCTGGAAACTTCAGGGAAAGGAAGATGTGCAACACTTTCTTCCTTCCTTCTCTCAAGAATCTGTATCTTCTAAACTTTTTTTCTTTCTATGTGCTTCTCATCTCTTCTTTGTTAGAAACAGGAAAGTTATGGTTATTTATTGTATAAAAATTGTTGAAAAAACTGAAATTGTTAATAAAGATGAAAATGTAATTGGAGAAATGGCTAATTCTAGGACTGGGGCAGGAGATAATACAAGATGAGCCCGGTATATCTTGTAGCACCTCTAAATAAGTAAGGTCTAAACAAACAAACTAAAAAACAAAACTTCATTGATTTATATTATGTCAAAGGGGCATGAGAGTCAATTGAAAGCTATGCCAATAGGCAAAGCTGGACATATTTGAGCAAGAAAATAAGCAAAGTAGCACTGGATTATAACCCAAAGTGTAAAATAAATATTCATGTGTCCACACTGATAGAGATAAGTGACTGAATAAATAGATAAATGGGGGAGAAGAGACAAACCTCCCATACAGAGGATGTCCAATTAAGTTGTGTAGATACTCCATCCTAAAGGAGGGAGCATAACTCCTCCCTTCTCAAGTGTGGACTGTATAAATTGGCTTCCTTGCAAAATGTATACAGTATAGAAAGGGGAAAAAAGAGTAACTTTCTAGTAGATAAACCTGAAAAACACTATATTAGCCAGGGAACCAAGATCGGCTTCAACAATAATTAGTCACGCTGATTGTATGACCCATCCGTCTTGGGTGGCCCGACACAGCATGGCTCATAGTTTCATTGAGTTAGACAAGGCTGTGGTCCATGTGATCAGATTGGTTAGTTTTCTGTGACTGTGGTTTTTATTCTGCCTGCCCTCTGATGGAAAAGGGTAAGAGGCTTATGGAAGCTTCCTGATGGGAGAGACTGACTGAGGGGGAAACCAAATCTTGTTCTGATAGGCAGTTCAGTTCAGTTCAGTTCAGTTCAGTTGCTCAGTCATGTCTGACTCTTTGAGATCCCATGAATCGCAGCATGCCAGGCCTCCCTGTCCATCACCAACTCCCGGAGTTTACCCAAACCCATGTCCATCGAGTCGGTGATGCCATCCAACCATCTCATCCTCTGTCATCCCCTTCTCCTCCTGCACCCAATCCTTCCCAGCATTAGGGTCTTTTCCAATGAGTCAACTCTTTGCATGAGGTGGCCAAAGAATTGGAGTTTCAGCTTCAACATCAGTCCTTCCAATGAACACCCAGGACTGATCTCCCTTAGGATGGACTGGTTGGATCTTCTTGCAGTCCAAGGCACACTCAAGAGTCTTCTCCAACACCACAGTTCAAAAACATCAATTCTTTGGTGCTCAGCTTTCTTCACTGTCCAACTCTCACATCCAGACATGACCACTGGAAAAACCATAGCCTTGACTAGATGGACCTTTGTTGGCAAAGTAATGTCTCTGCTTTTAAATATGCTATCTAGGTTGGCCATAACCTTCCTTCCAAGGAGCAAGTGTCTTTTAATTTCATGGCTGCAATCACCATCAGCAGTGATTTGGAGCACCCCCCCAAAAGTCTGACACTGTTTCCCCATCTATTTCCCATGGAGTGATGGGACCAGATGCCATGATCTTAGTTTTCTGAATGTTGAGCTTTAAGCCAACTTTTTCATTCTCCGCTTTCACTTTCATCAAGAGGCTCTTTAGTTCTTCTTCACTTTCTTCCATAAGGATGGTGTCATCTGCATATCTGAGGTTATTGATATTTCTCCTGGCAATCTTGATTCCAGCTTGTGTTTCTTCCAGCCCAGCGTTTCTCATGATGTACTCTGCATATAAGTTAAATAAGCACCGTGACAATATACAGCCTTGACGGACTCCTTTTCCTATTTGGAACCAGTCTGTTGTTCCATGTCCAGTTCTAACTGTTGCTTCCTGACCCGCATACAGGTTTCTCAAGAGACAGGTCAGATGGTTTGGTATTCCCATCTCTTTCAGAATTTTCCACAGTTTATTGTGATCCACACAGTCAAAGGCTTTGACATAATCAATAAAGCAAAAATAGATGTTTTACTGGAACTCTCTTCCTTTTTTGATGATCCAGCAGATGTTGGCAATTTGATCTCTGGTTCCTCTGCCTTTTCTAAAACCAGCTTGAACATCTGGAAGTTCATGGTTCATGTATTGCTGAAGCCTGGCTTGGAGAATTTTGAGCATTACTTTACTAGCGTGTGAGATGAGTGCAAATGTGCGGTAGCTTGAGCATTGTTTGGCATTGCCTTTCTTTGGGATTGGAATGAAAACTGACATTTTCCAGTCCTGTGGCCACTGCTGAGTTTTTCAAATTTGCTGACATATTGAGTGTAGCACTTTCACAGCATCATCTTTCAGGATTTGAAATAGCTCAACTGTCATTCCATCACCTCCACTAGCTTTGTTCATTGTGATGCTTTCTAAGGACCACATGACTTCACATTCCAGGATGTCTGGCTCTGGGTGAGTGATCACACCATCGTGATTATCTGGGTTGTGAAGATCTTTTTTGTACAGTTCTTCTGTGTATTCTTGCCACCTCTTCTTAATATCTTCTGCTTCTGTTAGGTCCATACCATTTCTATCCTTTATCGAGCCCATCTTTGCATGAAATGTTCCCTTGGTATCTCTAATTTTCTTGAAGAGATCTCTAGTCTTTCACATTCTGTTGTTTTCCTCTATTTCTTTGCATTGATCACTGAGGAAGGCTTTCTTATCTCTCCTTGCTATTCTTTGGAACTCTGCATTCAGATGGGAATATCTTTCCTTTTCTCCTTTGCTTTTTGCTTCTCTTCTTTTCCCAGCTATTTGTAAGGCCTCCTCAGACAGCCATTTTGCTTTTTTGCATTTCTTTTCCATGGAGATGGTCTTGATCCTTGTCTCCTGTACAATGTCACGAACCTCTGTCCATAGTTCATCAGGCACTCTGTCTATCAGATCTAGTCCCTTAAATCTATTCCTCACTTCCACTGTATAATCATAAGGGATTTGATTTAGGTCATATCTGAATGGTCTAGTGGTAATAAATCTTTAATCCAATTTTCTGTTGGTGGGTGGGACTGTGTTCCCTCCCTGTTATTTGACCTGAGGCCAAACAATGGTGGAATTAATGAAGAAAATGGCAACCTCCTTCAGAAGATCCCATGCACTCAGTGCCCCCAACACTGCCGCACGCCATCACTGACCCGCGCCTCTGCCAGAGACTCCTAGACACTCACGGGCAAGTCTGGCTCAGTCTCTTGTGGGGTCACTGCTCCTTTCTCCTGGGTCCTGGTACACACAAGGTTTTGTTTGTGCCCTCAAAGAGTCCATTTCCCAGTCCTATGTAAGTTCTGGCCGCTCTGTGGTGGGGTTAATGGTGACCTCCTCCAAGAGGTCTTATTCCATACCCAGGTCTACTGTACCGAGAGCCCCTGCCCCTGCAGCAGTCCACTGTTGACCCATGAAGATCCCTTGGAGAAGGAAATGGCAACCCACTCCAGTATGCTTGTCTGGAGACTCCCATAGACAGAGGAGCCTGGTGGGCTACAGTCGATGGGGTCGCAAAGGATCAGACATGACTTAGTGACTAGAACAACAACAATGACGAGATAAACTGGGCAACACAGAGCATTAGCACCATATCAGGAAGCTCCAACGCACAGCATTTTTTCTAAACCAAACTTTTCCAGTTCTCTCAATTGTTTCTTATTTCACACACTGATTTAACGTCACACTACATTATCATATTGTTTTAATAGCTCTGGTAAAATATTATACTGGCAATTGAACATTATATTCTCCAAATAAAATCTGATCATCTCAGGATATAGGGGAATTACCATCCCTTAAGCTGGATATGATTGAAATGGATCCCTAAGCTATCCATATCTAGGTAGTCAGGCTTGTTTTCCTATCTACATTGGTTCCGTGTAACTCTGTAGCCTACCAGTAAATAATTTTACTGTGTAAATAAAACTAATTAATAGAGAGGAGATGGGGGAGGGAGAATGTAATCTCAAGAGCTGCAATGCTGAGATATTTGCATTGGAAAGATTCAGATTTACTCATAAACAGAATATAATAATAGTAAGAAAGCAGAGAGAGAATTAAAGGACACGTGGAGGACTACGGAGCAGAAAATAGGGAAGAGATTAAGGGTGAGAGATGGGAGAGGTGAATCCTCCAAGCACGTGAAGACTCTAAGAAGGTTGGAGAGAGAGAGGAGGGATAGATGACTTTAAAAGGTGGTGGTTGCTCTTTGAAATAAATCTTCTTTAATGTTTCCTCCACAGGAGACACTCACACACAGTTCTGTCTCAGTGTCTGTGGGGTCTCTGGGTCCTGGTGTACTCAAGGTTTGTTTGAGCTGTCTGAGCATTTCTGGTGGGTATGGGGCTTGATTCTAAATGCAATTTTGCCTCTCCTATCAACTTCATGGGGATCCTCCTTTGCCCTTGGATGTGGGGTGTCTCCTCACAGCCGCCCCAGCACCACACAGCTGCTGCTTCAGTGCCACACAGGCTTCAACAGCGTGTGAAACGTGAACTTTCAGGTGTCTAAGCTGGATTTAGAAAAGGCAGAGGAACCAGAGATCAAATTGCAAACATCCGATGGATCATTGAAAAAGCAAGAGAATTCCAGAAGAACATCTATTTCTGCTTTATTGACTATGCCAAAACCTTTGACTGTGTGGATCACAACAAACTGGAAAATTCTGAAAGAGATGGGAATACCAGACCACCTGACCTGCCTCTTGAGAAATCCGTAGGCAGGTCAACAAGCAACAGTTAGAACTGGACATGGAACAACAGACTGGTTCCAAATTGGGAAAGGAGTACATCAATGCTGTATATTGTCACCCTGCTTATTTAACTTATATGCAGAGTACATTATGAGAAATGCTGGACTGGATGAAGCACAATCTGGAATCAAGTTTGCCAGGAGAAATATCAATAACCTGAGATATGCAGATAGCACCACACTTATGGCAGAAAGTGAAGAAGAACTAAAAAGCCTCTTGGTGAAAGTGAAAGAGGAGAGTGAAAAATTTGACTTAAAATTCAACATTCAAAAAACTAAGATCATGGCATCTGGTTCCATCACTTCATGGTAAATAGATGGGGAAAAAATGGAAACAGTGAGAGACTTTATTTTGGGGGGCTTGAAAATCACTGCAGATGGTGACTGCAGCCATGAAATTAAAAGACACTTGCTCCTTGGAAGAAAAGCTATGACCAACCTAGACAGCATATTAAAGAACAGAGACATTACTTTGCCAACAAGAGTCCATCTAGTCAAGGCTGTGGTTTTTCCAGTAGGTATGTATGGATGTGAGAGTTGGAGTATAAAGAAAGCTGAGCACCGAAGAATTGATGCTTTTGAACTGTGGTGTTGAGGAGACTCTTGAGAGTCCCTTGGACTGCAAAGTGATTCAACCTGTCCATCCTAAAGGAAATCAGTCCTGAATATTCATTGGAAGGACTGATGTTGAAGTTGAAACTCCAATACTTTGGCCACCTAATGTGAAGAGCTGACTCAGTTGAAAAGACCCTGTTGCTGGGAAAGATTGAAAGTGGTAGTAGAAGGGGACAACAGAGGATGAGATGGTTGGATGGCATCACTGACTCACTGGACATGTTTCGGTATGCTCCAGGAGTTGGTGATGGACAGGGAAGCCTGGAGTGCTGCAGTCCGTGGGGTTGCAACGAGTCAGACATGACTGAGTGACTGAACTGAACTGAACTGATTGGACGTACCTCTGTTAAGATTGTGATAGAGTGACCCTTTACCTCTGTGATTTTTCTCTCCCAAATGCATAACCCCCAACTAGACAAGAGAAAAACATCAAATTCCAATAGAGGGCGTCTTACAACACACCTGAGCAGCACTCCTTAAAACTGTTAAGATCCTTAAAACAAGGAAAATAGATAACTAATAAAACCTACTCTGTAGCATAGGGAACCCTACTCAGTACTCTATAGTGACCTAAATCGGAAAAGAATCTCAAAAAGAGTGATGTATGTATATGTATATATATACGTATAACTGATTCACTTTGCTGTACAGCAGAAACTAACACAATATTGTAAATCAGCTATTCTCCAATAAGATATTTAAAAAAAACAAAAACAAGGAAAGTCAGAGAAACTGTCACAGCCAAGAAGAGTCTAAGGAAATATGATGACTAAATGCAATAGATGTGGTATCCCTGTGGGATTCTCTAGCAGAAAAAGGACATTAGATAAAAGCTAAGTAAATATGAATAAACTATGGACTTTATTTGGGCTTCCCTGGTGACTCAGTGGTAAAGAATCTACCTGCCAATGCAGGAGATGCAGGAGACATGGGTTTGATCCCTAGGTCAGGAAGATCCACTGTAGGAAGAAATGGCAACCCACTCCAATATTCTTGGCTGGGAAAACCCATGGACAAGGGAGCCTGGCAGGCTACAGTCCAGGGCACCACAGAGTCAGACATGACTTAGCAAGTAAATAACAACAACAACAAATGGACTTTATTTAATAATAATGTATCAATATTGATTCATTAACTGTAACAAATGTACCATTCTATGTAAGATGTAAATAATGGGGTATACTTCCTGAGGGGAGGGTATATGGTAACACTGTGTGCTATTTACTTTATTTTGCTACAAATTTAAAACCTTTCTAAAAAATTTGTTAAAAAACACTTAGGATGAAAAAGGGAAGAAGACATAAGGGCTTGTTCTGGCAGTATATGGCTGTAGAGTTAAGTACATGCACACACGCACATACATAGATCGACACCTTATAACAATCTGTTAAAACAAAGGCTAAGATATTGCATAGTAATTATGAGCTGTCACCTACCTCTTACCTGACAGACCTTTCTATTAAGTCATTGGCTACTGGAGCTTGGTTATTGATTCTCATGCCTATGGTCTCTTGGAGAGAGAGGGAGAAGGAGAGAAAAGGAGATCCTGGGTACTGTGCCCACTTGGAATGCTTTCCTGTGTCCTTGAAATCTTCCTATTGTTTAAGGTTCTACTTACTATCATTGAGATAGTATGAAGAAAGTGTGATGGAGAAAGTAAGTACTCACAGGCTGAAGGCTCAGGACCTCCTAACCCTTAATCTTCAAATTCACAATCACTGTGGATGAAAGGTAGATACTCTGTTGAAGGAAGGTATTATTCCACATGAAGTTTAATATGCTCTCTTGACATATTCTATTCAGTTTATCTAGCAATGGTTCCAAACTCTAAGAATCTTGAGTTACTGAAAACAACAGAAGTTTGAAAAAATGATGAAAAGAAAAAAGGAGACATTTTGGGACTTCAGGTTCAGAGTCAGCTGTGCATAAATTGAGAATTAAGAGAAACTGAAGGGCTATTGAAGAATACACTAGAAAACAAGTAAATAGTTTATATGGACACATATTTTCCAAGCCAAAATCAAAGCATGAGGCTGGTGAGCATGAGAAAATTTAAGGAACAAAGGGATGAACATTTTCACCTGAGGCTGCCTTGGGAAATCTGGGACAGAGTCAACGAATGAAGGAAGTAGAAAAAAGCAAAGACAGATGAATTAAGTAAAGGGGAAATAAGCTGTCAATCTTACAAGTCCTGCTTATCTTTTGTGATTGATATGCATAATTTCCAAACCAATATGCTGTGTTCTTTTCAAGCTAACTGAACCCCTTTGCCACGTGACACAGTTCTGGACAAGCAGATGTAAGCAGAAGTTCCTGGGAGAGGCTTCTCAAAAGAATTAGCTGTTCTTTGTCCTTCTCTTTTCAACTTAAACAGGAACTCAACATTTGATATGAAGGAACAGTCTTTGCACAAGGAGGCAGCACAAGAGGGGAAGATACCGTCAAAGAAATAATAAACAGTGAAAAATTAGAAAGTATCTAGATCCTTGAGGACATCAGAGTGTTATCATACCATTCTTGGAAGGCCCAACTCTGGACTCATTTTATATGACAAAAATGAAGCCCCTGAATTATTTAGGTTGCTATTTTTATGGTTTTGTTTCCAGTTGTTCCTGACTTTCACACACCTCTTAAGAAGAGCATCTTTTGCATATTACCAAAAGTTTCCTATGCAATGACTGAGAGCAGGAACTGTCAGAACTAATAGGATCTCTGCTACATCCTGTTAAGAATAGAAATCTGTCTGAATTGACCTCAAATGAAGTTTGCTATCATTTTGGTTTATTTCTTAACTGAAAATGATAGCCCTGTGGCTAAGAGACAGCACGGTGGACTTTTGTGAAACAACCATTTAGTTGCCATCAGCTTGTGTAATCTCAGGCAACTGTCAGTTTTTGTACTCAGTTTCAATGAATGAGGTTAACAATACCTATCTCATAAAAGCGTTCTAAAAATTGAATGAAGTATGTTGTGTATAAAATTTAGCATGGTTCTTGGCTCATAAATACTTAGCAGTAAATGGTGGTTATCATGTTAAATGCATTTTTTAAAAAAGTTTTGCAAATTATAAAGAGCTATACAAATATAATATTCTTCTGATTATAACTGGGCCTGTTATTAAGCTATTATTGCCTTTCAGCTCCAAACCATTGTTTCTAGATTCAGAGCAGTAGTCCTGGGGCTGGGACTCTGCAAATCACATCCAGCTTTGGCCTGCGTTTCCTGTTCCTCTTCCATCAGGGAGCATTAGAAGGAGATGGCAAGGCTGGAGGAGAAAGCCATGTTCCTTCCTGACTGCTTCCAGGTCTCTTCCTATACCTGTGAGCTGTGCTCTACCAGTACTTTTCTACCCAATGCGGCAGTTCCTTGCCTAAGTCAGAATTGAATCCAGTTCGCAGTTACTCTGATGCTTTCAAATATTGTGGATTTCAGAGTCACCAGCACTAGTCACACCTTCTTTATGTCTATGTATTTATGTATGAAGGCATTTATTTACGTTTCATATTTCTCCATCAGATGTTTTTAAAAGAGTGGATTTTGTCCAGAAAAACATGGGGAATGGGAAAAAAATACAAGTGGAAGCTGTTTTGCTATTTGTTTTATAATGCAAGAAATGTCAGAGTGTCCTGTTCAAAACAACACAATAAAAGTTCAAAGATTAAGATTAAGGTGTTCCCTTAGGCAAGACTGAAGATTTCAGCCTTTGGTATTTGGAATTTAGGCTGAAGTCCCTGTTTTTGGCTGGATCACTGGGTGCGTGGCACAGTCCATGTTTCCAAACCAGAACTGAACAGAAGAATAGCCACCTGGCACAGGTAGAAGTAGATCAAGTATTTAGTTATAGACATCACATAAGTACCAAGTTCCTTCCATGATGCTGTGCCAAGTGGGCTTGTACTTGTCAAATACCCTTCTCAGTGTTATATTTCTCCAAGTCCTGAATAGCCCACTCCACCAAGCCCTATTGCATCTCCTCCAATATATTTGCATTTTTGATTGAGGCTGTTCAGGTACACAAGGTTACCTTGGGTGCAGAGGCTGCCCCACCCTGCAGAGTCCTTCCTCCAGGCTTCTAAATTTCAATAATTTCAACCTCTTTGTTCCTCAGCCGTACGGGTGTTAGTGGTTTCCTGCAGTTGCTACCTCTGTGCGGGAGCCAGCCCATATGGGCTTGCAGAATCTGTTGTTAAATTTTCAGGAATTTTGCAAGTGAGATGTTAAACTGTTGGTAGCTGGAGCGACTTCACTTTCATTTTTCACTTTCATACACTGGAGAAGAAAATGGCAACCCACTCCAGTGTTCTTGCCTGGAGAATCCCAGGGACGGGGGAGCCTGGTGGGCTGCCGTCTATGGGGTTGCACAGAGTCGGACATGACTGAAGCGACTGAGCAGCAGCAGAAGCAGCTGGAAATCTGCCACCATGGAAGTATTTACACCATGGAAATTGGCAAATGCTACAAATGAGATTTCCCCAACCAGAGATCTAGTTGTAAACATTTAGCAGCCCACTACTAACTAGAGTTCCTCTTTTACTCCTTCAGTTACCTAGTCAATTACTTTGTATATGGTTGGTTGTTCAGATGGTAGAGAATGTACCTGTAATGCAGGAGACCTGGTTTCGTTTGCTGGGTTGGGAAAACCTCCTGAGAAGGGAATGGCTATACACTCCAGTATTCTTGCCTGGAGAATTCTATGGATAGAGGAACCTGGCAGGCTATATATAGTCCATTGGTTGCAAAGAGTCAGATATGACTGAGTGACTTTCACTACTTTTCAAGAATGCTTTACATTGACTCCTCTCTGTTCAATTAACTAGTGTGGTTTCTGTATTCTAGAAGGACCCTGGATGATATGTTACCTTGTAGAGTTGTGCCTCTATCAATCCTAGTTGTCCTCCAGGAAAACTGGTAACTGTGTGTAGCTTTGTTTTGACAAATATCTTCTGTAAAAAGTGCCTAACACCTAGAATTTTATAAATAGTCAATAACATGAGTTGTGTTACTAACATTAGTTAACACCAATAACATGAGTTAATGTTGGTTCAGAGGCTCCAGTAGTCATGTGGAAGGCTACCTTGTGTATTTTAGGGTACAGTTTGTAATTTTATTTTCTGTATAGAAGGGAAAGAGATATAGCCAATATCCACACTTTTTTTCTTTTTTTTTTTTTGCTGAGCAAAGAGGATAGCATGTTTCTTGAAAAACAAAACAAAACAAAACAAATAAAATCCTGTTCTCAATATGTTAGGCTAAAAGAAATGACATTTCCTATTTTGGCACTTGTGTAGATTGGGTCAAGTTTCTAAAAACAAGCTATATTCAATATCTCTGATTCCTTAAGATGAATCCTTTGGCTCTTGATAACTATATACTTACTACTATAGTTTTCAAGTTCCATTTTAACTGCATAATTTTGCTTATTAGACTTGAAGCAACCTTCGGTTGGTGCTCCAAAGCTTTGATCTTTCTCAACATGTGTATGAGACTCCACAAAGTTATATTCTGAAAAAAGATGCCAACATTCCAACATAATCATCAAAATAACTTGTAAGAAAAAGCAAACTTTTCACACAAATCCTATATTTAAAGATGCCTTCCTTCCAATAACATTCGTTAAGCGACCATCTGTTTGCCTTTGATTATCATCTGGACCACTAATAAGCAAGTTTAATCTGAGCAGTGTTATTTGCACGCTATTTCTAAATTTAGTGCCTTTCAAAGAAGTCAGCAAGGCTGGCCTCCAGGAAATATTGCCTTTGATGTAACATCTGGTTTTCAGGGAATCTCTGTATAGTGCCCAATCAGAGGGTGGACTAAAGGGCAAAGAGAAACCAAGTGACTTGCCCAGAGTCATGTAATTAGTTAATGACTTAACCTGGATTACCTGTAGTTTCTATCTGTTGCTTAAAGTCCTAGCCTGCTTATTTCCATTCTGTAAGTTGTATAGAGACTGTACACATAGACATGGTCATTCCCCTCCCTTCATGAATAGATGTGTGTGGATCTTTACGACTAATTACAAATTTATTTATTTGCATCTTTCTTTTTGATGTTTCCTCTCTGTAACTTGAGAAGAAAGGAAAATTTCCTGTTATCCTCCACTTTGTTAAAAAAATGATTCGAAGTAACAGTGAGTTGTTATTGACTGCAAAATCTTTTCTAAAAGTGAACTGATCTTTTTCCTTGAAAGGAAAATGGAGGGTTAAATTCTATGGACAACTCACTTGATTTGAGGGCAACTGGAAGGCATCATCACTGGCATCATCAACATTCAACCTTTCCCCCTTGTCTTGGCTTCTCCGTTTTTCCCTCCTTTCTCCTTCCCTGGGCTGGAGATCACAAAGCTGTCAACACCTCAAATGCAAGATTATAACGAAAGTTCAAGGTTATGATGCTTTATTATAAAAGCAATTCTTTTTGTTACTTTACTGAGTCAATACATTTTATAATCATTATATGATTTTAATAGCCTCGTACCAATTATAAAAATATATTCAATCTAATTAGTTCTTTTAGCTTTAAAGGTATTTTCACACTTATGATTTATTTTTAATCTTCTTAGGTTTCTGTTATAAAATAACTTATGTTTTATGTATGCTTAGAATTGTTTTTTCATCACCTAAAGATCATTCAAATTTTTGTACAGGGAAGCATAACTTAATATCTTATGAATTAAAAAATTAAAATTTTAATCTGACAAATTGGGGTTTAAGTCTCAGCTCTACTGGCTACATGACCTTGGGCAAATCACTAGATCTTTCTAAACTTCAATGTCATTTAAAATACCTATCTCATAACACTGAAAGAATGAAATGAGATTATATGCAAAATTGTTAGCACAGTGCTCTGATACACATTAAAAGGTCAGGAAATAGTCCTCAATTTTCTATCTTTTTTTTTCCTACAAAGTACATTAGTGTCCTGTGCTTGTTGTTGCCTAACTATTAGAGATTTTATGAAAATCACAACCACATGTGATTGGGAGTGAGTGGGATCTTGAAAACTTGAGAAACTGTGATTAGAAGATTAAATGAAATGGTGTGCTAGAGACTTCTGTGTTTCTTTTGCTTTGGGTGATGGTGCCCTCATTCCCTTTAAGGGAGTTCCTTTTGGCCTCTTCTGAGTAGTCTTCAGAGTACAGTCAGGCAAGTGACAGGCCTTCCCTTAGCCAAGGGCTGAGCGTGAGATTCAAACCATTGCAATTCTGCCACCTCTTTTTTTAGGACTTTGAATCCTGGTGAAATAACACAAATGCAGGAAAATTGTTAAATCACTTGGGGCCCTGAAGTGACTATAAGAGGTCAGAGTATACTGAGTGGCTAAGAGCAGAGACTCAGAAGCCAGATAGCCTGAGTTCATACCCCTTACTAGCTAAATGACAGTAACTAGGACAAGTTCTTAACCTCTTTAGGTTTCCTTATCTCTGCAATGGAGTCATTAATAGTACCTAACTCATAGGGTTGTTATGAGAATTAAATAAGTTAGAATATCTAAAGGATTTAGGATGTGCCTGATACACCTTAAATACAGTATATATTATCATTGCTGCTGTTAACACTTGGGAGTAGTATTATTCTATTCTTGCCTTGAGACATCCAGACCTACCTTACTTCCTGCTCTTCCCTCTTCCTGGTTCTCCAGCCTTCCCTTTGATTCTGAGAGAGCTTCCCAAAATTCTTTTTATAAACTTCTTTACTGCCTAAGGTAGTAGCCAGAGTTGGTCTCTTCCTTGCAACCATGTGATCTTAACCAATAAGAATGGTCTTGAGAAGCAATGACATCCCATCCCCTATTTTTACTGATTTTTAATATAGATTAGGAAACTAAGCAAAATCCCTTGGGTGAGCTCACTCAGCATGTAAATGGCAGTATTTGGATTAGTGTCTGATTATCCTGATGATTGGTGCTATTCATTTCCTAAGTTGTGTTCGACTCTTTGCGACCCTGTGGACTGTAGCCCACCAGACTCCTCTGCCCATGGGATTTTCCAGGCAAGACTACTGGAGTGGGTTGCCATATCCTTCTCCAGGGGATCTTGCTTACTCAGGGATTGAACCCATGTCTCCTGCTTCGCAGGCAGATTCTTTACCACTGAGCCACCTGGGAAGCCCATCCCGATGACTACTCATGGACTTTCTCTACTGGACCAAGATTATGTTTAATGTGTCCTTACTCTTTCTTTCTTTATAACAACCCCTCCCCAGATTCTCTTATTTGTTGCTGAAGCTTGCCTAATTTGTTTTACACATAATTTTTGCTTTCATTTCATCGCCTCTGTCATTTAATTAGTTTTTACTCTCCACTTGACACAGACCAAGGCGTATAAAACTTGGATTTCACTGATAGTTCAGGACTCAGGACTCAAAAGACACTTGGTCCTTATACTCCTCTCCATTAGTCATATTCCTATCTTTTTGTTTTGAAAAATCTTATTTGTTGACTTATCCATTGGTTGTTTCATTTATTTATATATTCATTTACTCAGTAGACATTTATTGAGCATCTATAATTTGCTACAAACTGTTCTAGATCCTGAGGATATGGCAATGAACAAGGTGATTGTCATTCACTGCAAGGAGTTTATAACCCCAGTGGATTTATGGGTATATAAATATAATAGTATGTTACACAGTGATTAAAAACTATCAAGGGTAAGGGGATGGAGAGGGGAGGTTCTTATTTCATATAGGGTATTAAGGAAGGAACATTTTAACTCAGAATTGAATGAAGTGAAGATGAGAGCCCTGTGAATATCTGTGGGAGGAACATTCACTGAGATGGACATATGTTTGGAATGTTGGAGGAATAACAAAGAGGCAAATATGGCTACAGGAGAGCAAATAAGAAGAATGGTAAGATCTGAGGGGTAGCAGGGGCAGCTTATGTAGTGCTTCGAATTCATAGCAAGAACTCTGGAGATTTTTCTAAGTGTGGAGGGAGCAGTGATATCATAGAGACCATTTACAATATGCAGGTGATCAGACTGTTAGCATCTCTTCCCAACCTTGTGTTTGGTGATTTCACACAGGTTATTAAACATTGACAAGTGTTAAACTGGATGAGAGCTTTCTGATTGTTAAAAGAGGAGGGTGTGGCACAATCCCATTTATCTTTTAGAAGGATGACTTAGGCTGCTCTATGGAGAGCAGTGTGTTTGAGGCCAGGAGTGGCAGTAAGATCAGTTAGGAGTTTATTGCCACAGCCCTGGGAGTGCTGATGCTGGCTCAGAGTTTGGGAAAAGTGGTATGTTATGTAGGAAATTTCAGAATATGGGATATATTTAGGACAGTAGATGCTTAATAATTAAAAAGGGTGTGAGGGAAAGTGAGGATTCAAAAGTGACTCTGAATTTGTGTTCTAAGCATCTGGCTTAATGGAGATACTGATTGCTCAGATGGGGAAGACTTGGGAAATGGCAGATTAGAGTAGGAAATTATATCCAAAAGTTTCAGTTTCAATCTCTGTTTCCAGCGTAGAGAAACCTGAGGGACAAAGAACAGTAACTACTGGGAAGGATAAGCATTGTTAAAAGGCCAAACAAAGAGGTGGTTGAATCTAGAAGTTGTCAGCTGTCCAGCTTATTTTTGGGAATAAAGAATTGTAATTGAAATCCTTGAGGGCAGGTATTAGCCTATTAGACAAAGAGTTGGTCACTTTGTTCTCAAATATAAATAGGTTTCTACCTAATATTAAAAATATACCTCTTGTATAAAGATCTTGAGCAAACGTATATACAGAAAAACATTTAATTAATAATTACCTTTATAAACTACAGTCAAGTTCTCTCAATGCCTAAATGAATTACTAATTATAAAGTTTTTATTGAACAATTCACCCTTGACTCTTTTGGGCCACACACTTACAGTGGTAAAAGTTTCCTGGAATAATCGTTAAGAAAACGGGTGCTGGAACTCAATGCCTGGGTTCATATCTCAGCTTTGTTCATTTCCAACTGTGACTTTGGATAAACTGATGGAACAGTCTCTATCTGCAACTTTCAGATTTTGTGACAGAGGGGAAATTCCCATGGCTTACCATATGTTAATTTTTAAAACTTCTTTTAGAAGCTGACAAATGTGACTTTTGCCTACATTCCACTGGCCAAAGGCAGTTATATGGTCCAACCTGACCTCAATAGGCTAGGAATATTTAATCTTCTTACAGGAATTTCAGTCTCCTCCAGAGAGTAACAGCAAATACTTCAAACAGTGAATGATACAGACTACTTGTGAGTAGTATAGGCATAGGGTAATATAACACATGGATCTCATCTTAAGTATCTAATGACTTATGATTTTAAAGCTCTGGTTACATGTTTATTATTACTGATGACATCAAGATTCTTTTCACAAATAAAAAATTCTCGTTAACACCTAGAAGGAAAAGACCAGAGAATCATATTCCTGGCAGCTAATTAGAAGAGAATGACTTCCCAAACTTAGGACTTTAGATTGTGCTATGACAGTAAATGTCTTTGGGGAGGCCTATGTTTCTGTGGGTTTAGTGGCTGGATTTTAGAATGGCAGTACTCTTGCCTGGAAAATCCCGTGAACAGAGGAGCCTGCTAGGCTACAGTCCATGGGGTCGCTAAGAGTCGGACACAACTGAGCGACTTCACTTCCACTTTTCCCTTTCATGCACTGGAGAAGGAAATGGCAACCCACTCCAGTATTCTTGCCTGGAGAATCCCAGGTACGGCGGAGCCTGGTGGGCTGCCGTCTATGGGGTCGCACAGAGTCGGACACGAATGACGTGACTTAGCAGCAGCAGTTACTTGCTTGAATGTCTTCCCTGGTGGACCCACAGGCATGGTGTAGCAGTTCTACCACTCATCCCATTCCCTAGGTCTCATCATTTTTCTGTGAAACAAGGTGGACCAGCTGTCATCCTCTAGACTCACAGTCATGTTTTGAAGATTAATGAGTTAAAGGTTGTAAAATGCCTTCAGCTACTGAAAGGTGATAAATAGAAGGCATAATTACTGGTATTTCCCCATCTTTATTTAGACTTGCAAGGCCTTTCTTGCCACCTTTGAGATTTGGACATAATTCAGCTACTGTGGTGAATTTCATTTGTTTTACCTCCTTTCTGTTTGACATTTTCCTACTCTCATCTCGTCACAGTGACTTTAAAGAATGAATGCCAACCTTAACCTTTTATGTCTCCATCTGTTGAGATTTTTGAATTGTCTTATTGTTATTTTGTGTATTTTATTCAATCATTTACAAGACTGTGCTCTCAGACCTATGCTATTAGTTAGATAACACAGAGGCATGAAGGGCAAACTGTAGTCACATGTTTATTGTATATAGTACCTGATAAGTTCATAGGGTGACTCAGTGATTAACCAACAATATTCACAAACACAGGCTTCCAGTGAGTGAGCTCTCAATCTGAGAGTCTCATTACTAATTCAAGATATAATTAAAAACAAACATTTATTATTAATATAGTCAACACATTACCATATAGGTACTCTCCATCCCTGGCTTTGAGCAGATATCATAGAGGGAGAGAGAGAGAGAGAGTTAAGAGAAATATTCTGTGTTGAGGTTGTCATTACAGGGGTGTCATTTAGGTTTGCACTATTGTGTCCACTGTGACTTTGCCTGTGGGATACAGAAATTAACTGTGATGCTTCTCTAACCAGGCAAATATGGCTTCTTTCAAGAACATGCATATATATGGCTTCTATTTTCACTTTTTTTTTTTTGCTTATTGGTAACGTAAGGGAGAAATATCAATAACCTTAGATATGCAGACAACACCACCCTTATGGCAGAAAGTGAAGAGGAACTAAAAAGCCTCTTGATGAAAGTGAAAGAGGAGAGTAAAAAAGTTGGCTTAAAGCTCAACATTCAGAAAACTAAGATCATGGCACCTGGTCCCATCACTTCATGGCAAATAGATGGGGAAACAGTGGAAACAGTGGCTGACTTTATTTTTGGGGGCTCCAAAATCACTGCAGAATGTGACTGCAGCCATGAAATTAAAAGACGCTTACTTCTTGGAAGGAAAGTTATGACCAACCTAGATAGCATATTAAAAAGCAGAGACATTACTTTGCCAACAAAGATCCGTCTCATCAAGGCTATGGTTTTTCCAGTAGTCATGTATGGATGTGAAAGTTGGATTGTGAAGAAAGCTGAGTGCCAAAGAATTGATGCTTTTGAACTGTGGTGGAGAAGACTCTTGAGAGTCCCTTGGACTGCAAGGAGATCCAACCAGTCCATCCTAAATGAGGTCAGTCCTGGGTGTTCATTGGAAGGACTGATGTTGAAGCTGAAACTCCAGTACTTTGGCCACCTCATGCTAAGAGTTGACTCATTTGAAAAGACCCTGATCCTGGGAAGGATTGGGGGCAGGAGGAGAAGGGGACGACTGAGGATGAGATGGCTGGATGGCATCACTGGCTCGATGGACATGAGTTTGGGTAAACTCTGGGTGTTGGTGATGGACAGGGAGACCTGGCGTGCTGCGATTCATGGGGTTGCAAAGAGTTGGACATGACTGAGCGACTGAACTGAAATGAATGTAAGGGAAGACTTCTCTGTGGGTTCATGTTTCACTTTTAAAACTTCTTTCTGCAAAACTGACTTGCATTAGACTAACTCCAATCATGAGTTATTTGACTTACCTTTAGCACTAATGGAAGCAGGATGGTATGGTAGATAATACAATTAAAGAGCTAGTTTATGTAAAATGCTATTACAGTAAAGCCCAAGAGTTACAGGCAAAATATGAATCAGAAAAGTAAGTGTTCAAGTTTTGGTTTGTTCCTGGATCCAGTCAACAGGCATTTATAAAGTGCTTTTCAGAAGTCAGACATTATGTTTGGTTCTGGGTGCATCTTGCTCCTTGATCAGAGTTCTCCATCTGGCAAATCACTGAGGCTTTGAAACCTCAGTTTCCTATCTGTAAAATGGGAATAACACATTTTATCTTGTTAAGAGGACCCATTTTAGTTTTCTTTTGGTTGCAAGTTCCAGACTCCCTTTATTCTTATGCCTTTAACCCAGCCAGCCATTTACTAACTCAGTGCTAATAGGAAGAGGCTTCAACATTATATCCTTGAAATCTTTTGCTGCTTACTTACTTTGATTTTTGATGCAAACTGTTCTCCTGCATTTACTGTGGTCCTGATCTTTGTGTATCATCTAATGTTGTTGGTTGTAAGTAACATCCTTGGCCTAGGTTTAAGATTTGGCTTCTTGGGCTGACACTTGGTTTTTGCTCTCCATCACTTCTGATAAACCTGGTGTACCACAGAGGCTGATCAAATCTTGTCTGGTCCTGATACCCAATCTTGCAGTTGACCTGCTGATCTTTTGCCTTGGTTTGTCCTACTCTGGTCATCTTTAAGGAGAAACTTCATAGATATGGTCTCGGCCTCATTAAGAGGGGACCAGCAAGTGTTAGTGTGTTCATCGGGTTTCTGTTTGAATGGGGTTTAGGCAGAACCCAGGTCTAGTGGAAGAACTGGAGTCTTATTTAGAACTCGTGGCAGAACCAGTTATATCCCAAAGTGTTAAGAAAATGCCATGGCTTGGTGGGCTTATGAAAGTTCAGGGCTTATCTTCGTATGCTGGATACATAACTCATAACTAATCTACTTTTCTGTTTGTGCTGGCATGTTAGAGGGGATAGATCAAAAAGTAAGTTACTATTAGACCACAGGTTGCAGTATTCAAGTTCACTGTAGAAAGGGAGGAAAGGCAGGTATTAACATTTTATAAACTATACAAATGTGGGTCATCATTATCAACACTATGTGGCAAAGGCAGATACTCAACAGGTATTTGCTAAATAATATCCATTGCTTTTATTGCTTAGGTTTTTTGTTTTGTTTTCTAATTGATCAGTTGGTTAGTGGCTTTTATGTTTATTACAAAAAGTTCTTGTGTCTGCTATACATTCTTATTTCAAAGCCTCATTTTTTCTCTCCAGAGAGTTCTGGCAAAGTTGTCTAGTGCTGGTGGGGTGGTAGTTAGTACCATGAAAGGGCTAGTTCATGTAAAGCCTTAGGAACAGGGAGGCTCAAGAAGTTCCATCTAAATTTTTTTGATTGAGGTATAAGTTACCTTTAAAATTTGAATCAGGAAGTTGAGGGTTCAAGCTTTGGCTCATTTCTATTCATCAACATTTCTATATCCAATCAACAAACATTTATAAAGTGTTTATTACTATCTACCATACCACCCAGTACTATCTAGGTTCCTTGATTCATAGCAGTTTATTCACTATGTGGTGACTGAGTATAGGAGTGGGAGAAACCACAGATTGTTTTCATCAATCATCTTTATACGGTGTGTACAAATAATAGACTGGCCATGGGTTAGGCCTTCCTGGGAGAAAGTAATTTAATATATGTTAATTTCTACTTCAAAAGCTTTTTTTGAGAGTTAGAGATTAAATGTGTAGGTGTAACTCTGTTTCCTAAGGCTGACTAACTGCTTTGGTTCCTTGGCTGGAAGATTTGTTTAAAAGCTGAACAATATTAATGACAATGTGTATCATTTATCATTACTCTAGCTTTGATTAAGCAAGTATTCTGAGATGATCAATGTGTTATTCTATTTATGCTTCTATTAATAAAGTCCTCTGTGATTGATCTTGGGCAAGTTAACTGCATTCTCTGAATCATAATTTCTTTACCTATCCCATATAAATGGTCTTAGCTAACTCTCAGGATTATTATGAGGACTAAATGAAACCATGCTGTCCTTGGACAGGTATTTGCTGAGTGCCTCCTATGTGTCAGGCACCAAGCCAGCTCCCAAGCATACAATAATGAAGCAAATTTGACATTGTCGCTGCCCTCATGAAGATAACAGTCTAGAGAGGGAAACAGACATTAAACAATATAGACTGTTATTTAATTACAGTTGTGATCAGTCCTACCAAGGACCAGGGTACTATGAGAGAGTATTTTACTGAAACTGACCAAGAATCTAGAGTCAGGGAAGAAAGTTTCTCTTGGGAAGATGTGGAACACTTGAGAATGAGTAAGAGTGAGATGTGGGGAGACCCATGCAAGAACATTTCAGGATGAGGAAGTAACGTACAGTGAGAGGAGAGTTTGGTACGTTAAGGCTGTGGTGGAATTTTAGTAGGCAAGAATGAAAGGAAAGCCTGTGGGCCTGGGGGATTGTTAGGGATCTGATGGTAAAGGGCTATGTAGGCTATGGTGAAGAATTCTGAATTTATCATAAAGGTTATAGAAACCACTGAAACATTTAAAGTAGATTTGAATTATATTTACTTTTTATTTGACTCTGACAGCACTGTGGATAAAAGTGTAGAAGGGGTCCAGAGTGGATGCAGAGAAACCATTAGGAGGTCACAGTAGTTGTCCAAGCAAGAAATGCTGTTGCTCTGGGCCTAGGGAAGTGTGCATGGAGATGGGGAGAAGGGATGCTCTGGGTATGGTAGGATAGGGAGAGAGAGGTTAAGGATAGTACACAAGTTTTCTGGTACAGGCCACTGAGTGAAAGATGTTAGTGATGTCTTTATTGAGAGAAGAGACATTGGAGGAGGAAAAGTTTTGGGGTACGAAGAGAATGGGCTTCTCAGATAGCTCAGTGTGTAAAGAATCCACCTACAATGCAGGAGACAGAGGAGAAGAGAGTTCAGTCCCGGGGTCAGGAAGATCCCCTGGAGGAGGGCATGGCAACCCACTGCAGTGATCTCGCCTAGAGAATCCCATGGACAGAGGAGCCCGGTGGGCTACAGTTGATTGGGTCTCAAAGAGTTGGACATAGCTGAAGTGACTGAGCATGCATGCAGGCAGACAGAGGATACTAAAGTTCTTTTCATGTTAAGTTGAAGGTGGTACACAGATAATATATAAATGTTTAGAGCCCAGAAGAGAGGTCTGAGTGGAGAGTAGATTTTTAAAATTAAAATATAGTTGATTTGTAATGTTGTGTTTGTTTCAAGTATAAGAATAGATTTTGGTGTAGGTGGGATGGTAATTAAAGTCATGGAATGGACAAGGTGGCTTAAGGAAAGCATGTAGAGTAAGAAAAGAAGCCCAGGGCCTAGGCTGTAAGGGCCTACGGCTAGGTTGTAAGGAATATTAATATTTAAAGGTTATGTAGAGTAGGAGGGACAGACCAAGGAGGATGGGCTAGAATAGGAAAAAAGACAACAGGGAAATTAAGATTGTGCTGTCACTGGACCAAAGCAAAGGCAATTTTTAAGGAAAAAATGCATAAGTGGGCCATTGGTATTTTTGGAGTGCTTGAAAATGTTTTAAAACTGGACTGTTGCAGTGATTGCATGATTCTGTAAATTTACTAAAAAGAATTGAATTTTTCACTTAAAATGGATAGATTTTATGATAAGTAAATTATACCTCAATATGTTGTGAAGAAAAAAGCAGAAAGAAGGCATGGTAACCATGTCGATAGTCAAAGAGGGATTGAGACAGATGAAGACTAAGAAGTATCTTTTTTGTTTTTAACAAAAGGAAGCCTTCATTAGAAAGATAGAAGAAAGATGGAAGGATGTTTGGAAGAAGTTGAGAACTGAATGGATGGTGAGCAGTGGAGTTCATGAGTGCTGACAACCTTGTAGATACTAAAGTCCTTTGAAAACTATAAATCACATTATGTCATATTGAGATTTTTTTTTTCTAAAATGTAGCAAGCTCTTTCCCTGTAACAGTGATTTCTAAAGTGGAGTGCAAGAGGAAATATCAGAAGTTGTGGATATCAATTTCATCTAATAATAAGAGAAATGAGCTTTACCAAGTTTTAACATGCTGATTGACAGAAGTGTCTCCCTTGGTCCACATGGACTTTTTCATAAACAAGATGTGTAGTGTTGGGAGAAAATGCGAGGGCTTCACAAAGCCAATACAGGGCAGCGGTACTGCCCTTGTACTATCTTGTTTACTTCCAGTGAAATAGGCTATATTCCAGTTCACGTCTGGGTAAGAAGTTTTACACTGTCAGGCTGAAATGAAGCAAACTTCCAAAAAAATGGACAAGTTTCTTAAACACATACCTATAAGTAAACCGCATTGTCAAGGAGAATTTTAATAATTTATAAAGAACAAGAGAACCTTCCCTTCCTTTCTACTGAAAGTTGTCACTTTGAAATAACAAAACAATGATTTAACCCTACTAGAACTGGGACAAAAGGCTTGAAACAGTTACAATGAATTGAAATATGAATCTCATCCATTGTTGTTACTAAACTTTGTCCTGTTTGCTTTCTATTGTGTGTATTGTGTCTTTGCATGCTTGTATTTTCCAGCTGTAAAAACAGCTATAAATTCACTAAAGCCAAATATTGAAATAAATTGAATTTAGAGGCAACTTTTAAATTGCTGTGTCACAGAGTGTGAAGCCAACATTTTTAGAAAAACCAGGCATAATCAATGCAGAGCTTGCACCAAAAGTATTATTTATTTCTTTGTTGTAACTAAGAAAATACTTAGCATTTATTTATGTTGCTCCTGGTATACTACAGTTTTCCATCTTGGTCAGTCCAGGCAGAGATTGTGAAGAAGGTAAAGTCTCTTTTTAATATTACCCTCCCCAGTTCCTATCAGTGCTCTTTTCCACTAATCTTACTCCCTTACTTATGCACCTCCTAACCCATCCCTGAGGTTATTCTGTTTATTTCACTGCATAGCTATAGTTGCTGTAGGTAACATCAGTGATTGTCAGGCACCTCTAAAGCAAGCATTCTCTTGCCTTACCTTGGAGAGTTTAAATTGACAGTATGTATGAAAATCTTAAAAACTCAGCTATTTTAATAGGCATACAATGGTATATTACTCAGCCTTAAAAAAGAAAAGCAAAATTTGATACATGCTACAACATGGATAAGCCTTTAAAAATGCTAAGTGAAATGAGCCAAACACAAAAGGACAAATATTACATGATTTCACTTATATGAAATATCTGCCAGAATTAGATTCATAGAGAAATGGAGTGGAGTTATCAGGCACTGGTGGAGGGAGATGGGAAATGGGTAGTTACTCTTTCATAGGTTTGGGATGATGAAAAAGTTCTGGAAATGGATAGTGGTGATAGTTGCACAACATTGTGAATGTACTTAATTCCATGGCGTGTGCTAGTGATTCAGCTGTGTCCAACTCTTTGCGACCCCATCGACTGCAACCTCCCAGGCTCCTCTGTCCGTGGAATTCTCCAGGAAAGAATACTAGAGTGGGTAGCCATTCCCTCAAGGGGATCTTCACAACCCAGGGGTTGATCCGAGTCTCCTGCATTGCAAGTGGATTCTTTACTGTCTGAACCACCAAGGAAGCCGTGGAATATATGCTTTGAAATAGTTAGCATGGCAAATTTTATGTCTTTTTTTTTTTTCCAGCTGTGCCTCATGACATGTGGCATCTTAGTTCCGTGACCAGGGATCAAATGTGCACTCTGTGCACTGGGGACATGGAGTCTTGACCCCGGACTACCGAGGAAGGCCCTTTTTTATGTCTATTTTACCAAATTAAAAAAGGTGATAGTGGCTTGAACTAAGAAGCAGAGGAAGAGGTGGTAGGAAGCGTTGGATTTTGAATTTTAGCCAATAGGATTCTTTGATGTTTTGCATTTTGATGTGTGAGAGCAAGAAAAGAATCAGCGATAATACTGGGATAATACAGGGATAATAAGTTGGTGAACCTGAGCAGCTGGAAACATAGAGTTGCCTTTTCCTCAGATTGGGGAGACTATGGGCAGAGAAGGTAAGGGAATTAAGATTTCAGATGTGCTAATTCTGAGATGTTTGAAGGACATCCAAGTGAAGATGGTGAGCTATCCCTGTGCTAATCACTGGTCAACCCAGCTAGGCTTTCCCTTTGGAAATCCATCAGGACCTTGTCACATTGAGTACAGCATAGGGTCTATTATTTAAAATATATCAATTATCTAACAGTGGAATACTAGGACTTCCCTGGTAGCTTAGTGATAAAGAATCCACCTACCAATCCACCAGATTCAGGTTTGATCCCTGGGTCAGGAAGATCCCCTGGAGAAGGAAATGGCAACCCACTCCAGTATTCTTGCCTTCGGAAATCCCATGGACAGAAGAACCTGGTGGGCTACAGTGCAATAATACTCAGTCACAACAAAGAATGAAAATATGCTATTTGTGTTAACATGGACAGACTTGGAGGGCATTACACTAAGTGAAATAAGTCAGATAGAAAAAGATAAATATTGTATACTGTCACTTATGTGTGGAATTTAATAAATGCAACAAATTAGTGAGCATAACAAAAAAGAGCTCACAAGGTGTAACAAGGCAGACTTACAGATATAGAGAATAATCTAGTGATTATGGGTGGGCTAGGGGGAGAGGCAACATAGGGGTAGGGGAGTGTGAGGCACAAACCATTGGGTGTAAGATAGGCTCCAGGATGCATTGTACAACATAGGCTACATAGCCAACATTTTGTAATAACTGCAAATGGAGTGTTGCCTTTAAAAATTTTATAAAAATTTGAAAAATAAATTATCTAAATTATCTGTAAGATTTTATTTGAATATATCATATGAAGCAAATAAATAAACAGATTGATGGATAGATAAATAAATACCTGAATAAAATAGAACCAGCCAGCTTTCCAGGACAATTGAAAAAGAGATGTGGTGTTCTGGTGATTATCCTTAATGCAGAATTTGTGGCTGTGTAATCTGGGGCTAATTGCACTGTTGAAATCAGTACATTTTGTTCATTATCTTTTATCATGAGGTGGCCTTAATTCACTTGGTGCTTCAGATAAAGTTTAATGGAAGAATCTCAGAGTCACCTTGATCTTCCTTACCTGCCAAATTAGGGTAATATATAGCTCAAATCTAACCTGAGCTCAAAGTTGTTAAATACTTTAATTTTCATCTGTGTTTTGTGTTGGAAAATAATTTTAATATTAAAGGACAGCTGTAGACTGCTAATGACTTGAATACAGTTTGACTGTTTTCATGAAGTGCTCTGTGGGATGTCAGAATATTTAATTCAGGATGTTAAAAACATCCCAAAATGTCACAATAATTATATCACAGCAGGCAATTAAAACACTGGAAAATGCCAACTGACTAAGAGTGTTCCTTGTTATTTAGGAAACTACTAAGAACCTGACATATAAAGTAAAAAATGCTGGTTATAACTTTTTATTTCAATAGACAATTTCATCATCACATATGAAATTGACCACTTGATATAGTCAGGGTCAGGTTAAAAATGCAACCCAAGGTAGAGCTAAGGAAGAGATCGCTACTTGATCTTTAACTTTATATTATCTATATTCACACATTATAAAAAAAACGTTGCTTGGTTTTACATATCATACCATATGTGCTGCAATACCTTCCATACAATGGTTGGGTTAATTAAATCATATGTTGGCAGCCTTAATTGATCTGATTTTGTCATCCTAAATTATGGGCAATAGAACTATTTCCTTGTTTTTCAAATTGTACTTTTGTAAATCCTAATGGATTAACAATGTAATGCTGAAGACTAGGGGCAGTGTTTGCTTAATCCCCCAGTATTAGAGTGTCATTCTCAGTGGGGTGTTAAGCACTGACTACTATGAGCTAGAAGGGAATATGCTCAGGCAGGGTGAGGTACAGAAAACAATGTGCATTCAAGTCCTTAAGTGAACAGTTTGCCCATGCAACCTTAACATTTGGAAGGACAGTGTTTATGAACAAAGAACTCACAGTTAACCCAAAGCTGCATTTTGGGGGGCTATGTTCAAATTTAAAATGGGTCACCTGAAGTGTTATATGTTATCTTTAATCAACACACTTATGAAGGACTTGTTAAGATATGCAGTTGGCAAGGTAGCATTCATAGAGAGCAGGCCTTATTGCAACCAGCATTTATTTTTGATTTGGGGAAATATTATGGAAAACAATTGCCCTACCTTCAAGACATGTATATGATTAAAAGAGGTAATGTCATAAAGCACCTAATATGATGTTCAGTAGAGAACAGTTGTTACAAACATTTTAGTCCCTCCTTCCTTTGTGAAAACAGACATTAACACAAAGAAATATGGTGTAGAGGTGACATCTGGGCAGAGCACAAAATAGACTGGATAGAAGAGGAAGACAAAACCCTGGAATAATGTCCAAGCTCAGAGGCAGATTTCAGTGTTTATACAATTTGGGGGCCCTCTTTAGGGAAAACAACACAAGATTATCAATACAAAAATTAGGAACAAAGTGAATGTTTGAGAATGAGCAAATGCCACTAATATTTTAAAATTGAGTGAAATAATATTTTATTTTTATTAATTATCTGACTACCATACCACTGTAATACTTTCTTAATTTTTTAGATGCATGTGTTTTGATCATGTTTTCATATGACAGTAGTTTTGTAAAATCTTCTATAAAGAGAATAGGTTGATAATTCAATCTTTTCTTTAAAATGGTGATCAAAATTTGATGTTTTCAAATTGACTTTTGATTCTTTATTTTTTTAGAATAGTTTTCTTTTTAGAAAAGCTTCACAATTCATTATTGATATGCCTTGTAACTGTGTAAGTTTATTGTCAAATTTGGGGAATCATCTATTAAATTTCTTCCAAGTATGAGTTGTAAGATTTTAGGATGTTTCAAATTTTCTTGTTCAGTGACTAATCTTCAGGACCAATAAAGCTCATGATACACATTAAGCAACTGGTTGTTGATGTCCCCCCTGCAGTGGAGTATTAAGAGTTAAGTGTCATCTTTGTTGATGCAAGTATTTTATTTCAAATTAGCAAGAATTTTAAATGTAAAGTAATTAGCCCCCAACTAAAATAAATAAATTTATAAAAAAAATAAAAAAAAGAAAGAAATAAGTCTGGAATATTGAAATCAATATAAGCAAAGAAAAGGGATTATTCATTTCAATTAGCATAACATATTCAAAAAAAAAAATAAATCCTTTCCCAATGTGTTCATATGACTCACTTCTCTGTATTAATTGGATTATCAAAATATTCAGGTGTCTACTTATTACTTCTATTCCAAAGTAATTATTATTTCCTCCTCTTAATTAATCATTTGGTATGATCTGATTTGTAAAAATTTGCTTTTCAATTTTAGAATAATTCTTATTGATTTCATTTCTAATCTCTATTGCATCTATTTCATATTCCATTATTTTAATCTGTAGTTTATCAGCTATTTTTTTAAAAAATTGAAAGTAATAAAAGAAGATACCTGTCATAGACACTCATGTTATAAGTCTTTAATTCCCAACTTGTTTTATGGATATGTCTTCCAAATGGCAATAAAAGCTGTGTATTTGAATTTTATCAAATATACCATTCTGATCAAAAAAAAAAAAAAAAGGAAAAAAGGCTTTCTTAACACTGAAATGGCTTTCAGTAAGTTCCCCATATCTGGAAATGATTGTGAATAGTAAACCCAACTAATATCTAGTCAACCCTACTTTCCATAACTGGATTCCCCCAAGTGCCATAGCCACTTCAATGCCAACTGACATCACAGGATGTTTAATGAAATAGGCAGCTATCTCTGCCAATTTCAGTGAAAAGTACCTTTCTTCTGCAAAATTTTCAAAAACTGTGACTATATGAGCCGCTTGCCAAGGACTTTCATGGGAGTGGAGCACTTCATTAGCTTTAAGGTAATTCTGCCTTTGTCCAAATGTCTTATTATAGCTATTTATGATTTAGCTTCTGCAAATGTGTCCAATTCATTTTCTCACCACTTTTCCCCTTGCTTTCTCTGCCTGAGCCTTATTCATTTTCTTTCAGTTCCTTAACCCTCACTGTGTGTGTGTGTGTGTGTTAGTCACTCAGTTGTGTCTGAGTCTTTTCAAACCCATGGACTGTAGCCCACCAGGCTCCTCTGTCCATGGGATTTCACAGGCAAGAACACTGGAGTGGGTTGCCATTTCCTTCTCCACTGGACCAAGATTCTGGTGTTTAAGTCCCAGGCCATCATCTGCATGACTATGGGCATGCTTTGTAACATTTCTGTGCCTCAGTTTCCTTACCTGTGATGTAAGGCTAGCAGTAGGACCTACCTTAAATGACTTCTGAAGTTAATTTTATTCATTTATTTACTTATTTTTGGCTGTGCTGAGTCTTTGTTGTTGAGTGTGGGTTTTCTCTAGTTGTGGCAAATAGGGGCTACTCTCTAGTTGCAGAGCACGGGCTTCTCATTGTGGTGGCTTTTCTTGTTGTAGAGTGCAGGCTCTAGGGCACGTGGGCTCAGTAGTTGCGACTCCAGGGCTCTAGAGCACAGGCTCAATAGTTGTGGCACATGGATTTAGTTGATCCATGGCAGGTGGGATCTTCCTGGATCAGGTATCAAACCGTGTCTCCTGCATTGGCAGGAGGATTCTTTACCACTGAGCCACCAGGGAAGATCAATTTCTGAAAATTTAATAGTTCAAAACATGTGAAATGTTTAGAACACTGTCTGATACATAATAAGCCCCTAATAAGAGTTAGTTGCTATTGAAATTTGTAGTTTAATCCCAGTCAAAAAGTTGACTTATTTTAGACTAATCACCCTTCAGCTTTCTCATCGACATGATGTTTATAAGACATGAGGTCAGTTTTGAGCTAGTCAACCTTAGAGATCATGTATGTAAAATCCTCATTTTACAGAGTAGGACGTTAGTGCACAAAAGTCAGCTAGGCAGTGCCAGGATTAGAACCCAGAAGCTGCCAGATCAAGCTGATGACAGTGGTGAGTTTAAAACCAGAAGCTTGGTGATGCATGACTTAAAGATATATGGAGGTAAAGGTAGTTGAGCTGCTTTCTGAAGGTGGTGGTTGTGTTTTGCTGCTGCAGGAGCCGTGTCCACTTCAAGGGTTCCATACTACTCATTACAGTTACTGTTCTGGGTATTAAGGCTCTGGAAGAGCCACAAAACAGGTCACAATAGACTTCTGACTTGTAATCCAGTCCATACTGGCTTTATTTGAATAACAGAGAGGCTGGTGCAATGGATGGAAAGCCTGCAAGATGATTCTGGATTTGGGCTCTTAGGCTCCAGGTCCAAAAGCTGCATTAATATACCTTCCTTAAGTGTTGCTTCACTTTATTTTCACATGCTGAGACCATCCTAAAAGGGCAAGGCACTTTCTCTGTGGAATTTTGAACAGAGGCATAAGGAATTCTAGGGGACTAAGTATCTCAGACTTTAGAGCTGTTTGCTTAGAGGGACATTACATGCACAGAGTTAGAAAGTAGCAAGTTTTCCCCCCTAAATCTCTGAGTTAAGTGGCTAGTTTAAAATGCATCCTAATGTTCTGTGACTATTTCACATGTCCTGTAAGATGTTGCTTCAGCCAGAATTATTTGTAAATAATTCTGCTAGAAAGACTGTTTATCACTTTACTCAAGGTAAGTAACAAGTAAGTAACTACAAACATAGATTTGGCACAATGTATTCTGCTATTTTTCTTTACCAATAACTTTAAAGGGCAACCTTTAACTCAGGTCTCTGAAAGACAAAAGATTGGTTGAGAAACGGACAGTAAGGAATAATCTATGCTTATTGCACTAAGCTCATAAGTATAGGCAATGGCACCCCACTCCAGTACTCTTGCCTGGAAAATCCCATGGACGGAGGAGCCTGGTAGGCTACAGTCCATGGGGTCGCTAAGAGTCAGACACGACTGAGCGACTTCACTTTCACTTTTCCCTTTCATGCACTGGAGAAGGAAATGGCAACCCACTCCGGTATTCTTGCCTGGAGAATCCCAGGGACGGCGGAGCCTGGTGGGGTCGCACAGAGTCAGACATGACTGAGGCGACTTAGCAGCAGTAGCAGCAACATAAATATACACAGAACACTTCAAATAGTACAAAGATAAGATAGATATAGATAGATTGGTAGATTGATCGGTTAGAGCATATGGATCTGGGTCTAGTTTTAACTTATTTCAGAGTACTTGCTGCAGTCAATGCCTTTGTTAGAAGGGATAACACAGGGTCTTTTACTTCATTTCAACTCTGTTCATTGAAGTCAAGTATATTTTAAAAAATAACAAATGCTTACTATCTGATGGAAGCTGTGCTATGCTAATTACTGTGTAGGTAAGGATAACTAAGGTGTGGTTCTCATCTCAAAGCAGCTTTATTTTGAAGGGGTTTATGGAAGTCCTGTGACCTCACCCAGACAGGAATTATTTCTTAGAGTTATTTTGTGTGTGTTGTGTTGTTCTGCTTGGAACTGTTCTTTTATCTTCATGTTGGTTTCTCCACTAGACTGATTGCCTTTGGTATCAGAACATTTTTCCCCAGTATAGAGCAATGCCAGTTGGTTAGAGTTCAATTTTTCATCATCAATTAGAATTCAACTACTACACATTTATTGGATTAGCTATTTTTGTTCTGACTTGCTATTGTACAAATCTAAGCAAAGCCAGAAATGACAGAGTGGAGAGATGCTCTGAATAATGCCTTTTGCTTGCAATTGCTAAAGTGGGAATAGGATTATAGTCCACTTTGGTTTGGAGCAGGAAAAAACCCCCAACAAAGTCAAGACCGGCCGTTGCCTAGATGACTACTCCCTGGCACTCTCAAGTCCTTTCCTTTGGGAATATTTCCTGACTCCTACAAAAAGTTACATTCCTTCTGAAATAGACAACATTTAGAATTAAGGGCTGTACCTTGTGAGAAAGTGCAATGCTGTTGGGCTTTTCCTGTTTAAAATCTCAAGTATTCTCTACATGAGTATACCTAAGTGAAAGTGCGTGAAGGCTGATTTATGACTGTAAAGATTAGGAAATTAATTTGATTTGTTTACAATATACAGTATCTTTGCAAAATTCCCACATTTATACTATAGGCCTGTGTGTGTACACATGTTCAGATTTAAATCTTATGTTTTTCTTTTATGTTAATATTTTTTATCATATACAGAAAGAGATTTTATATCTTTTTCTCCTGATCTTCAAATATGCCCAGTGATGTAGCTGAAGTGTGTGAGATGACTACTGAATTACAGACTAGGAAACTAAAATTTAAGTAATTGACTTTCCCTAGGTAGCATGAAGTAAAGAGCAGAAATAGGATTAACTAGGTGTTTACCTCTCTAGAATCCCTTCCTCTGCCTTTCAGCAATAATTTTCAGGTTTCACTGGGGAGCCATACGTTCCCCATCTTCTGTCTGTGTGAACTAGGTGGGACTCCAGTTTCAGGGCTGTATCTTTTCCTAAAGAATGGCATTTCTGTGATCTGGCCCCAGTAATGAGATTAATTCAGAGGAGGCAAGGGACAGAACTGGGTTCAGGAGGAATCCTAGACTTTGGGGAGAGCTGTGGGAAATGGATCTTCTTTTCCTCTTGGCTTGGTGTTGGGAGAGGGTGGAGCTGGAATCACTTATTACTACATGGAGTCTTGGATGAAAGCCAACAGAGCAGAAGGCAGTGATAGATAAACAGGAAAAAGAAACTCTGTGCTGGTAACATCCTTGTCGTAGGTAAAGCACCTACCCTGGGCCGCGCCTCAAAATTTGCCTCACCTTTGGACTTTTAGTTCAATCGGAAACCTTTTTCTACTCAAGCTGGTTTGGGTTGGGTGTGTAGTCCTAACTGATGTAACTTTGTAGGTCAGTAAGCCACAGTTCCAGTTTTCAAGGATCACAGTTTCCCAATGTAGAAAATGAAGGTGTTTTTCTAGCCTGTTATGGCTCTGAATAATGATTCCATCTTGATTCCCTAAGGGTCATCTCAACAGCATGCTGAGAGTGATGCATGTTCTTTGGTGTCTGACAATTCGAGTTTGCTCCTGGGTGTGATGTTTTTTTCCCTTTGGCAAATAGTTGATTATCCCAAGACTGATAAAGTCTAGGAAAGATTTACTGTAACTAAATATTTTGATTCAGAAATGGCTCAGGTGTTATGCTTTAAAATATTAATAAAAACATTGAAGAACTCAGTCAAAAATTGACACAATCTAAACTATATTTGGTCTGACAGAAATCTATGTGCTAAATCCACGTGTTATTTTGGCATTAGTGTTCTTAGTATATAAACAGAGCAAATTCCTTCCACAATGTTAAATGTAGTCCCAAAAGTTTAGTCATGAATATTGTAGTGCTTTATTGTTACAGTGTTAAACAAAAGCAATATACATTTAAAAATTATTCCAGTTATTGTGTATAGAAGGATATAAAAACATGTTTTTCACTTATTAGATGTATAGGAAATAGATCAGTTATTACAGTCAAAATGTGCATCATTCACTAAGCTGAAAAATGCCTGAATGTTGGGGGAAGAGTCACTTTTAACACCACCCCTCTATTCACTGAAGAGAACTAACCCTTCAAAATTGCCAAAATTGCCTGGTGACAATGCTAAATGTAGGATAGGGGCAAATTGTCAATTGCATTATGGCCATATATATATGTTGCATGGCCATATTTGTTGCAAATACAGTTTTACTGTTTTGGATAAAATGGCATGAATGGCCTATTTAAATTCTCATGACAAATTAAATGTTTGAGGGTTTCCAGAAAGTGATTACTTAAGGTTCCCTGAATGCACCAGGGGTTTTCATATTTTCATGCTGTTGTATATGCAAGTCCCCCAGACTGAAATGCCATTTCTTTCCTTCTCCGCTGAAAGTGTTCCTGTATGCCTTTCAAGACAGTCCAAACACTTGGTTTTTCCTGGGCTTCTCCTCTACGCATTTGATTGCTCTGTACCTGGGTCCATGATTCCAAAACTGTACCTTATTTATGCTTTTAAATTGTAGAATCAGTTAAAATCTATTAGACTATTTCTCTACCACTGAACTTTGAGCACCTTGGATTCAAAGACTTGTGTGACCTTGCAAGTGCCTAATAACATATTTGCCAAATGAGTAAAAAAACATTAGTGGTCCCCATTTGAGTAAACCTTCTGTCATTGTGATGGCTATTCATTTTGAATACCTAATAAGGGCCAGGCAACTTATATACATTGTAATTTGTTGTAGTTTAACCTTGCAAAGGGTGTATTGTTCTCTCCCCATTTTATAGATGAGAAAACTGAGGCTCAGAGAGTTTGAGAGGACTGCTCAAGATATCACCAGTAAGTAGTAGTGAAGGGATTTACAGCCTGTGCCCTTTACTCCACATAATATCTCCAACTCTGTTTGAAATAGTTATTTAAAAAATTTTCTAAAATGCTTCCTTTTAAACATTCTCTGACTATTCCCTTGAGGGCTCTGTTTCCTGCTAGATTCGTGCTACCTGCTTCCGTCTGCAAAATCAAATAAACCACTTTATGCAGCTCCTTCCTCAGGAAATCTGGAAAACGGAGCTGTTCTTTCTAGGAACACTAACAATTCATCTCCATTTACTGGCCTGGCTTATGATTTTCAGTTTAACCCATTGTGGCTCCTGTTCCCTGGGCTGGGATTGTTGGCATGATCAGTCTGAAAAAGTTGTTATTCTCAGCAAACAGAATCAGGAAACGGAAGCAGATTTTAGGAAAGAAGTTATTTCAGTAACTGAAGCCAAACAAACATTTTGATTAAAATGATCTAATTCCAATTCTTTGCTTTGCTCTGCCAGTATAGATCTGGTCCGCACCTGTTACACTCTGAAGTTCACTTTACCCCAGTGATTGACAAAAGCTGGTTTGTGAATTCGACCTGCTTAAGGTTGTGATGAGGTTTACATCAGCCTGAAGAGAAATCAGCAACAAAGAGACACTATTGTAGTGCCTCTGAATATAATATGTACATATACATATGCACAACACACATGCATACACTCAATCAACCTTTCCTTTTTTGGTAATGATTGTTTTTCATTCTGAGGTTATTTCTTCCTACTGATTTCTGGAATTAAATGTCCTTCTCTTGAGAACCTAGGATATGAACAGGGGGTAGATGACTTTCTTAATGCTTCAACCTTCAAGATAAAATAAAAATGGATTAAAGAGTCCTATTTCCCTTGATTTTTAAACTAATATTATAGGACCATGAAATTTCAGTCTTGGAACCAGGTCTCATTTCTTTTTCTTTTTTTGGCCGTAAATAACAAATCTGCTCCCCCAAATGAAAGGTTACTGCTTTCAAAATGGTTTCTTCCTCTGGACTCTGGTCCCACCTGTTGTCTTTACCCTTCATTGACAGTTATATTATGATGCTTTGCATTGTAAGTATAGATTTATATCCTAGCTAGTAAAATAGATTGTAACCACACCCAGGAAGTGCCACTTTCTTTCCACGTATTGCCATAATCTACACATAACAGATGTCCAGATGTCTTAAAATAAGTTTAATGTCAGAACCTTGGGGGAAGCTGCTGGAAATTAATAAGATAACAGTGACAATAGATTAAAGACTGACAATAGATTTGCACTTATTAAGTGCTTTCTATAAATTAGGCACTATTGTAAGTATTCCAAGTGTGCACTTTGTTTAATCCTCCCAAAAGCCAAAAGAGTTAGGTTCATTATCATTGCCTTCATTTTAAAGGAAATGGAGATAACAAAATGTTATTATTATTAAGTAAGCTGCTTAGAGTCATATGGCCTTTAGTTAGCAGTGGTAGGTTTTGAACCCAGATGGGTTTAGCTTGAGAGGTCAACATTCCTAGCCACCACAACATGCTGCCTTCTACAAGAATCGTCCTAGTGGCTGCATTTAGAGATGATTGACAGCAACAGCAGCAGCAATTACAACAAATAGGAACAACCGGATGATCTCAGGGCTGCGAGTGTGCTAAGGGATTTGTACGTAGTACTTTGTGCTCATAACAAGCGTATGCTATCTAGGCTCCTGTTATCCCATTTTACAAATGAGGAAGCTGAGACACAGAGGTCTTGAGTGACTTGTCCAAAACTAGGAAGTGGCAGAAACTGTGACAACTAAGCATAGGTTTGTCTGACTCTAAATGCCATGGGCTACGGTGGTGCACTTGGAAGAGCTTAAGATTTGGGGCAGGAAGATTTCATCTCCAGCCTCTTCAGTAGCTGTGGCCATGGCCATGACCTTGGGCTTTCTGAGATTGTCCTATCATCCAGAGGGAGGAGGATATGTGTATAAGATGCTTAAGAAAGAGTAACTTGCTGCTCAAATGTGATTTATTTACATAAGTGGCAGATGCTTGTTACATTTCCTGGAGATGTAACATTTGGAGATTCAGAAAGCTCACTGCCTTTTCTCTTTATTTCACTTGCTAACTCCCTATACTAGCAGGTACCTCAGAAAACTTTGGGCCCTTGTTGCTGAATAGCTCTAGGAAATGTATTTGGAGTTGCCTATCTCCTCTAGCCACAGAAAGAAAATCAAGGCTGATGAGCATCATGCTCATTAAGCAGACGCTTAGTTTTACCCAGTCACAAAGATATTAGGAAAAGATATTTATAGTTGACCTTTCAAGATTAATAATTCCTGTGAAAGAGAAACTGTGGTATTCAACACAAATGAAAAAAGAGAATCCTGAGTGTTGAAGGAAATAATTATTTTACTGCTTGTAGTGTAGTTTGTTACATTTATTAAAAATTTAATAAAACATATATGCATATCTATCACACTTAAAAGACGGTAATAATGTAAAGTCAGTTCAGTTTCCTTCTTTAAAATTGGATGTGTGACATTCTTAAGACTGTTAAT
This sequence comes from Giraffa tippelskirchi, assembly GCF_054371585.1. NCBI lineage: Eukaryota > Metazoa > Chordata > Mammalia > Artiodactyla > Giraffidae > Giraffa > Giraffa tippelskirchi. The sequence goes on along the minus strand of NC_137275.1, from coordinate 73,183,672 downwards.
TATTTTGATATTTTCTTAAAAATATGTTCATTAATCTTGTAATTTGAGAAAGTAAAATTCCATAACAATTAGTTAATAAGAACTCAAGAATGGATCTTTCAGGCACATTAAAAATCAAATGCTAAAGCATTCATGATTTTAAATGTTAGGAAATAGAAAAATTATTAGGAGTTAGCATGTTCCTTTTTCTTAACTTTTGATCTTCCCTTATTCTTTCTTCTGACTCCACATTAGACTGACAACTGATTTCATGTTTAGGCATCATGTGTCTGGTGAAGGTTTTCCTGTTTTATCTTACTGTTTGGAAAAGGCAAGAATTAGGAGAATCCGTTTGGTCACCAAATAAATGTGTTCTTGTTGAGGCAACTTCAGTTGAAAATCCTTATACCGTAGGTAATTAAATGCTCTGTGCTTTGAATATTAAAAATGCTCTTCACTGAGTGAAAAAAACCCTACAATCTTTCTAAATGGGAGTGATTTGAGTTTTGGAGATAGGGAGGGACAAGGTGGAAGCTCCCAGAATGCAGTGGAAGTTAACATTGTGGGAATATTTACTTTAGTGAATACTTGATGCTTCTGGTTTGTTGTTTTTAGTGCAAGTAAAAAATTGTTATAAGTTAATCTGAAAAATATTTTAAAATAATTTTGTAAACATAAAAGCATTTCCTGAATAGTAACACCTCATCTTTTCTTTTTGAAATTGTACACTATAAGAGGATTTCAAAAAGATTTTTACAAAATAATGACCACTGCCACATCAAATAACAGCCATGTTTTTCTTAAGCATTTTCCTTTGAAGTCTTTGGTCACATATTATAAGAAATTTCAATTTTAGATTATTTAAAAAATTTGAAATGCTATTACATTTATTCCATTATTATCATTATTAAAGTCTACATAGTACCTTGATTCGGTTAGTCACTACTTATTTAACCATTTCCTTATTTTTTTATAATTAGGTTTTTGTTCATTCATTTTACTTTCCTAGAAATGACAACTACACATTTAGGTTTTCTAAATGTTTTCTTCCATTATCCCTATAATTTTCTTTGTATTTAGGTATCCTGTTTGTTGCTTTAAAAAATATGGTCTTGATAATCACCATTAATAATACAATAAGCCACAATATGCCTACAGGATTTTTTCCTATAGTGAGCTATTTCTTCAGGACGAATTTTCTTTTCTCTGCTTGAGCAACTTTTTGGCCATATTCTATGAAGTTTTATTAATTATTTATAACCCAGCTTAAATATCTTTTTGCTGAGGTTTTCACTCATATTCTGTAGCAGTGTCTGTCACCCTGTCCTTTATACACCACTTCTTTGTAGCAGAGACTACCTTGTAGTACAATTATGTTTAATTAAAACAATTTACTGCCTATTATACACTGTGCATTTGTTGAAAACAAGCCCCTGAGTGTATTTTGTACATCATCCCAAATTCATAGAACAGTTTTAGACAAATTCAATGTTGATTAAATAACTGATTAAATTAAATAAAAGAGCTTGCCAGGGCCTAGACAAATGGAAGAAGAAATAAAACACTATATTAGAAGAGTCAGGGAGAAGAGAGGCCACTGAGGGCTGGAGGAGGAGAAGGCAGGAAGCCTGTTTCTATTGAGCATTGTTATATACCAGGCACTGTGCCAGGTGCTTTACATACCTTATGCCATTTTACCCTGAGAACAATGCTGAAGTAGGTTCTGTTGCTCTCATATTGAGGATACAAAAATTAATGTTGAGAGGGGAGGTGCAAGATGATGGAATAGGAGGATGCAGAATTCCTCTCTCCTCACAAGCACATCCAGAATAACAAATGGGACAGTTGTCACAGAGCACCTGTTGAACATTCGTGGAAGACTTCAGACAACTTAGAGGACAAGAAAAATTCCCTTGCGACCAGGTAGAATGAAAGAAAGAAAAATAAAGGAAGAAAAGAGGAATCAAAAAAGGGACCAGAAACCCTGGTGGGAAGTTGAAGGTGAAGAGAGTTTCCTGTACTCAGAAAACCACCCCTTCACAGTGGGGAAGTCAGCTGGGACAGAAGTGAAACTTTAGGAGATCAAACGAGAATATAGTGGGCAGTTCGTGGAAGGCAGGACAAAGTAAGAACTATACCCTTGGTCTGTACTGAAGCCCTGCATGCCCCAGCCTGAGTGTGTCTCTTGTTGTGGAGGAGAATAAAAATCATGTGGTCACCTCAATAGATGCACAATAAGCTTTTGACAAAATTCAACACCCATTTATGATAAAAACTCTGAAGAAAGTGAGCATAGAAGGAAACTACCATTACATAATAAAGACAAATATGACAAATATTTGATATATATGACAAATCCGCAGCAAACATCATGGTCAGTGGTGAAATGCTGAAGGCATTTCCTCTAAGATCAGGAACAAGACAAGGGTGTGCACTCTTGCAACTATTATTCAACATGGTTTTGAAAGTCCTAGCCATGTCAATCAGAGAAGAAAATGAAATAAAGGGGATACAAATTAGAAAAGGAGAAGTAAAACTGTCACATTGCAGATGACATGATACCATACATAGAAATCCTAAAGATACCACTAGAAAACTACTAGAGCTAATCAATGAGTTTAGTAAAGTTACAGGATACAAATTAATACACAGAAATCTCTTGTATTCCTATATACTAACAACAAAAGATAAGAAAGAGAAATTAAGGAAACAATCCCGTCTACTATTGCAACAAAAAGTATAAAATACCTAGGGATAAGCCTATCTAAGGAGACAAAAGACCTGTATGCAGAAAACTCTAAGATATTGATGAAAAAAATCCTTGATGACACAAATAGATGGAGAGATACACCAGGTTCTTGGATTGGAAGAATTAATATTGTGAAAATGACTTTACTACCCAAAGCAATCTATGGATTCAAAACAACCCCTATCAAATTACCAATGGCATTTTTCACAGGATTAGAACAAATTATTTTACAATTTGTATGGAAACACAAAAGATCCTGAATAGCTAAAGCAATCTTGAGAAAGAAAAATGGAGCTGGAGAAATCAGGCTCCTGACTTCAGACTACACTACAAAGCTATAGATTCAACAGTATGGTTCTGGCACAAAAATAGAAATATAGATCAATGGAAGAGAATAGAAACCTCAGAGATAAACACACCCACCTATGGTCACCTAATTTATGACAAAAGAGGCAAGAATATACAATGAAGAAAAGACATTCTATTCAATAAGCGGTGCTGAGAAAACTGGACAGCTACATGTAAAAGAATGAAACTAGACCACGGTCTAACCCCATACAGGATAATAAACTGAAAATGGATTAAAGACCTAAATGTAAGGCCAGATGCTATAAAACTCCTAGAGGAAAACATAGGTAGAATGCTCTTTGACATAAATCAAGATCTTTTTTGACCCCTCCCAGAGTAATAAAAATAAGAACAAAAATAAACAAATGGGACATAATTAAACTTAAGGGCTTTTGCACAGGAAATGAAACCATAAACAAGATGAAAAGATTATCCTCAGAATGGGAGAAAATATTTGTAAATGAAGTAACTGACAAAGGATCACTCTCCAAAATATACAAACAGCTCATGAAGTGCAATAAAACAAAACAAAACACGACCCAATAAAAAAAATAGGTGGAAGACCCAAATAGACATTTCTCCAGAGAAGATATACAGATGGTCAACAAACACATGAAGAGATGCTGGAGATCAGTAATTATTAGAAGAATGCAAATCAAAGCTACAATGAGTTATCACCTCACAATGGTCAGAATTGTCATCATCAAAAAATCTACAAACAATAAATGATGGAGACGGTGTGGAGAAAAGGGAACCCTCTCACACTGTTGGTGGGAATGTAAATTGATACAGTCACTATGGGGAACAGTATGGAGGTTCCATAAAAAGCTAAAAATTGAACTACCATATGACTCAGCAATCCCACTATTGTGCATGTACCCAGAGAAAACCGTAATTCAAAAAGATACATACACCCCAATGTTCACTGCAGCACTATTTACAATAGCCAAGATGTGGAAGCAACCTGAATGTTTATCAACAGAGAAAAGAATAAAGAAGATGTGGTACATATATACCACAGAATATTACTCAGCTATAAAAAGTAACAAAGTTGTGTCTTTGGCAGAGACATGGAGGGACCTAAAGACTATCATACAGAGGCGGAGCTAAGATGGCGGAGGAATAGGACGGGGAGACCACTCTCTCCTCCACAAATTTATCGAAAGAACATCTGAATGCTGAGCAAACTTCACAAAACTACTTCTGAACGCTGGCAGAGGACGTCAGGCATCCACAAAGACAGCGCATTATCTTTGAAATCAGGTAGGAGAAATTATAAAAGATAAAAAGAGAGACTAAAGAGTTAGGGACGGAGACCCGTCCCGGGGAGGGAGTCCTAAAAGAGGAGAAATTTCCAAGCACCAGGAAACCCTCTCACCAGCGGGTTTGGGGGAAGATTTCGAATCTCGGAGGGCAACATAACTGGGAGAAAAAATAAATAAAACCCACAGATTACGTGCCTAAAGGCAACTCCCAGCAAAGAAGCCCAGACGCTCGCATCTGCCACCAGCAAGTGGGGGCTGAATGGCGAGGAGCAGGCGGCACTGCTTAGGGTAAGGACCGGGCCGAACGCCCTGAGGGTAATCTGAGGGAGCTAACATGAGCTAGTAACCTAAACTGTGGGACAGCCAGAGAGAGAAAACTATCCCGCGAAAAGCTCAAATCTAAAGCACTGCCGGCCCGCTCACAGAACAAAGGACTGAGCGATACCAGAGGAGAGCTAGCCGGCTGCGGACCGCCCCATCCCCCGCCGGACACAGCAGGCAGGCGGGGCCCGCCAGAGCCAGAAAGGGGCGAACTCGGCCTCAGAGAGGGCACCCCCTACCAAACTGCAAACAGGCTCCCAGTTTCTAAGCAAAGACTGCCTGAGATCCCAGAGGGTCGACAGCCGCCAGGAGGGTCGCAGCCAGAGACCAGCTCCGCAGAACAGACACAAAGCACACCGGAGCCAGGCGCGCCCGTAAACCGAGGCGGGGACCAGGGAGGTGATAAGCCGCACCGCCCCAACGGGGGAGAGTGCGCTCGCCAAACTCCTGGCTGCCTGAGCTGCTCCAACCGGGAACGGCACAAACCGCGGGCGAAACCGAGCGGGCGTAACCTGAAGCCTGAGCAGGGTAGACGGGGAAAGCACACATGCCGTGAGCAGGGGTGAACCCAGTGCGGCCGAGACATTGCGAGCTCACCACGCATACGCCAGTGATATAGGTTTGCAGTGTTCCTCCCTCCCCACAGCACGACTGAACAAGTGAACCTAAAGAGACCGCCTCCGCCCCTTTGTGGTAGGGCGGAAATTAGATACTGAAGAGACCTCCAAACTGAAGCCAAATAAACAGAGGGAAGCGCCTTGGAAGTGACAGGCCAACAGATTAAAATCCCTGTAGTTAACACTGACTACATTGAAAGGGGCCTATAGATCTTGAAAAGTATAAGCAGGAACAAGGATCTATCTGAAACTGAACAGACCCCACACTGCTCACAACAGCTCCAGAGAAAGTCCAGGATATATATTTTTACTATTATCACTTTTTTTTAAAATTTTTTGAAATTTTTTTTCTTTCTTTTTTCTTTAAGTCCTCTATTACACCTTTAACTCTCATTCTCATAACCCACTATTACCTTGCAAAAAAAAAAACCCTATTTTTAAAGCAAACTGCATACATATATCTTATACCTTTTGTGTTTTCTTTTTTTTTTTTACTGTTTTTTGCCTGTTTTACTTTTTTTACTGTTTCTTTTTTTTACTGTTTTACTGTTTTTTTTTCTTTTTACACTATTTCCTTTTTTCTTTTTTTTATATTGTATGTTTTATAAGAGTCTAACCTCTACTCTAGATTTTTAATCTTTGTTTTATGTATTTGATATCAATTTTGCACATTTAAGAACCCAATCTTTAGTACCCATTTTTACTCAGGAGTGTGATTACTGGCTCAATTACTCTCTCCCGCTATTGACGCTCTTTCTTCTCCCCCAGGGAACCTCTATCTCCCACCTTCCTCCTTCTCTTCTCAACCCAATTCTGTGAATCTCTGAGGGTGTTCTGAATACTGGAGAACACTTCGGGAACAGAATACTGCCCAGATCTCTCTCTCCCCTCTTGATTCCTCCCTTTCTACTCATGTTCACCTCTATTACCTTCTTCCCCACTCTCTATGTATCTCTGTGAACCGCTTTGAGGGTTCCAGACTGTGGAGAGCACAGAGGGAAGTGCTTACTGGCTAGATTGCTCTCTCCACGTTTGAGTCCCCCTCTACCCCTCCTGGTCACCTCAACCCCCCCCCCCTTCACCTCTCCATGTAACTCAGTGAACCTTTCTGGGTATCCCTCACTGTGGAGAATCTTTTCACCATTAACCTAAAAGTTTTATTATTGATGCTGTATGGATGGAGAAGTCTTGAGGCTACTGCAAGAATAAGACTGAAAGCCAGGGGAAACATTAATTAATAAGAGATCATCCAATAGCCTCCACATATACACTGAAACCAAGCTCCACCCAAGAGCCAATAAGTTCCAGAGCAAGACATACCACGCAAATTCTCCAGCAACGCAGGAACATAGCCCTGAGCATCAATATACAGGCTGCCCAGAGGCACACCAAATCCATAGACATCTCAAAACTCAATACTGGACACTCCATTCCACTCTAGAGAGACGAAATCCAGCTCCACCCACCAGAACACCGACACAAGCTCCCCCAACCAGGAAACCTTGACAAGCCACCCGTCCAACCCCACCCACAGTGAGGAACCTCCACAATAAAGAGGAACTTCAAACTACCAGAATACAGAAAGGCCACGCCTAACACAGCAATCTAAACAAGATGAAAAGGCAGAGAAATACTCAGCAAGCAAAGGAAAATGAGAAATGCCCACCAAACCAAACAAAAGAGGAGGAGATAGGGAATCTATCTGAAAAATAATTTAGAATAATGATAATAAAAATGATCCAAAATCTTGAAAGCAAAATGGAGTTACAGATAAATAGCCTGGAGACAAGGATTGAGAAGATGCAAGAAATGTTTATCAAGGACCTAGAAGAAATAAAAAGAAGTCAATATATAATGAATAATGAAATAAAGGAGATAAAAGACACTCTGGAGGGAACCAACAGTAGAATAACGGAGGCAGAAGATAGGATAAGTGAGGTAGAAGATAGAATGGTGGAAATAAACGAAGCAGAGAGGAAAAAAGAAAAAAGAATCAAAAGAAATGAGGAAAACCTCAGGGACCTCTGGGACAATATGAAACGCCCCAACATTCGAATCACAGGAGTCCCAGAAGAAGAAGATAAAAGGAAAGGCCATGAAAAAATACTCAAGGAGATAGTAGTTGAAAATTTCCCTAAAATGAGAAAGGAAATAGTCACAGAAGTCCAAGAAACCCAGAAAGTCCCAAACAGGATAAACCCAAGGTGAAACATCCCAAGACATATTAATCAAATTAACAAAGATCAAACACAAAGAACAAACATTAAAAGCAGCAAGGGAAAAACAACAAATAACACACAAGGGGATCCCCATAAGGATAACAGCTGATCTTTCAATAGAAACTCTTCAGGCTAGAAGGGAATGGCAGGACATACTCAAAGTAATGAAAGAGAATAATCTACAACCCAGATTACTGTACCCAGCAAGGATCTCATTCAGATATGAAGGAGAATTCAAAAGCTTTACAGACAAGCAAGAGCTGAGGGAATTCAGCACCACCAAACCAGCTCTCCAACAAATGCTAAAGGTTCTTCTCTAAGCAGGAAACACAGAAAGGATGTTTAAACACAAACTCAAAACAACAAAGTAAATGGCAACGGGATCATACTTATCAATAATTACCTTAAATGTAAATGGGTTGAATGCCCCAACCAAAAGACAAAGGCTGGCTGAATGGATACAAAAACAAGCCCCCTATATATGCTGTCTACAAGAGACCCACCTCAAAACTAGGGACACATACAGACTGAAAGTGAAGGGATGGAAAAACATATTTCATGCAAACGGAGACCAAAAGAAAGCAGGAGTCGCAATACTCATTTCAGATAAAATAGACTTTAAAATAAAGGCTGTGAAAAGAGACAAAGAAGGACACTACATAATGATCAAAGGATCAATCCAAGAAGAAGATGTAACAATTATAAATATATATGCACCCAACATAGGAGCACTACAATATATAAGGCAAATACTAACAAGTATGAAAGGGGAAATTAACAATAACACAATAATAGTGGGAGACTTTAATACTCCACTCACACACATGGATAGATCAACTAAACAGAAAATTAACAAGGAAACACAAACTTTAAATGATACAATAGACAAATTAGATTTAATTGATATTTACAGGACTTTCCACCCCAAAACAATCAATTTCACCTTTTTCTCAAGTGCACATGGAACTTTCTCCAGGATAGATCACATCCTGGGCCATAAATCTAGCCTTGGTAAATTCAAAAAAATTGAAATCATCCCAGCCATCTTCTCTGACCACAATGCAGTAAGATTAGACCTCAATTACAGGAAAAAAAACTATTAAAAATTCCAACATATGGAGGCTAAACAACATGCTTCTGAATAACCAACAAATCACAGAAGAAATCAAAAAGAAATCAAATTATGCATAGAAATGAATGAAAATGAAAACACAACAACCCAAAACCTATGGGACACTGTAAAAGCAGTGCTAAGGGGAAGGTTCATAGCAATACAGGTGTACCTCAAGAAACAAAAAAAAAATCAAGTAAATCAACTAACTCTACACCTAAAGTAACTAGAGAAGGAAGAAATGAATAACCTCAGGGTCGGTAGAAGGAAAGAAATCTTAAAAATTAGGGCAGAAATGAATGCAAAAGAAACAAAAGAGACCATAGCAAAAATCAACAAAACTAAAAGCTGGTTTTTCGAGAAGATAAACAAAATTGACAAGCCATTAGCCAGACTCATCAAGAAACAACAGGAGAAGAATCAGATCAACAAAATTAGAAATGAAAATGGAGAGATCACAACAGACTCCACAGAAATACAAAGGATCATAAGAGACTACTACCAACAGCTATATGCCAATAAAATGGACAACTTGGAAGAAATGGATAAATTCTTAGAAAAGTATAACTTTCCAAAAATGAACCAGGAAGAAATAGAAGATCTTAACAGACCCATCACAAGCACGGAAATCGAAACTGTAATCAGAAATCTTCCAGCAAACAAAAGCCCAGGACCAGACGGCTTCACAGTGGAATTCTACCAAAAATTTAGAAAAGAGCTAACACCTATCCTACTCAAACTCTTCCAGAAAATTGCAGAAGATGGTAAACTTCCAAACTCATTCTATGAGGCCACCATCACCCTAATTCCAAAACCAGATAAAGATGCCACAAAAAAAGAAAACTACAGGCCAATATCACTGATGAACATAGATGCAACAATCCTTAATAAAATTCTAGAAAACAGAATCCAACATCATATTAAAAAGATCATACATCATGACCAGGTGGGCTTTATCCCAGGAATGCAAGGTTTCTTTAACATCCGCAAATCAATCAATGTAACACATCACATTAACAAATTGAAAGATAAAAACCATATGGTTATCTCAATAGATGCAGAAAAAGCCTTTGACAAAATTCAGCATCCATTTATGATAAAAACCCTCCAGAAAGCAGGAATAGAAGGAACATACCTCAACATAATCAAAGCTATATATGACAAACCCACAGCAAACATTATCCTCAATGGTGAAAAATTGAAAGCATTTCCTCTAAAGTCAGGAACAAGGCAAGGATGCCCACTTTCACCACTACTATTCAACATAGTTTTGGAAGTTTTGGCCATAGCAATCAGAGCTGAAAAAGAAATAAAAGGAATACAGATAGGAAAAGAAGAAGTAAAACTCTCACTGTTTGCAGATGACATGATCCTCTACATAGAAAACCCTAAAGATTCTACCAGAAAATTACTAGAGCTAATCAATGAATATAGTAAAGTTGCAGGATATAAAATTAACACACAGAAATCCCTTGCATTCCTATACTCCAATAATGAGAAAACAGAAAGAGAAATTAAGGAAACAATACCATTCACCATTGCAACAAAAAGAATAAAATACTTAGGAATGTATCTACCTAAAGAAACAAAAGACTTATATATAGAAAACTACAAAACACTGATGAAAGAAATCAAAGAGGACACAAACAGATGGAGAAATATACCATGTTCATGGATTGGAAGAATTAATATAGTGAAAATGAGTATACTATCCAAAGCAATCTATAGATTCAATGCAATCCCTATCAAGCTACCAATGGTATTTTTCACAGAACTAGAACAAATCATTTCACAATTTGTATGGAAATATAAGAAACCTCGAATAGCCAAAGCAATCTTGAGAAAGAAGAATGGAACTGGAGGAATCAACCTGCCTGACTTCAGGCTCTACTACAAAGCCACAGTCATCAGGACAGTATGGTACTGGCACAAAGATAGAAATATAGATCAGTGGAACAAAATAGAAAGCCCAGAGATAAACCCACGCACCTTTGGACACCTTATCTTCCACAAAGGAGGCAAGAATATACAATGGAGAAAAGACAATCTCTTTAACAAGTGGTGCTGGGTAAACTGATCAACCATTTGTAAAAGAATGAAACTAGAACACTTCCTAACACCATACACAAAAATAAACTCAAAATGGATTAAAGATCTAAATGTAAGACCAGAAACTATAAAACTCCTAGAGGAAAACATAGGCAAAACACTCTCCGACATAAATCACAGCAGGATCCTCCATGACCCACCTCCCAGAATATTGGAAATAAAAGCAAAGATTAACAAATGGGACCTAATTCAAATTAAAAGCTTTTGCACAACAAAGGAAACTATAAGCAAGGTGAAAAGACAGCCTTCAGAATGGGAGAAAATAATAGCAAATGAAGCAACAGACAAACAATTAATCTCAAAAATAGACAACCAACTCCTGCAGCTGAATTCCAGAAAAATAAACGACCCAATCAAAAAATGGGCCAAAGAACTAAACAGACATTTCTCCAAAGAAGACATACAGATGGCTATCAAACACATGAAAAGATGCTCAACATCACTCATTATTAGAGAAATGCAAATCAAAACCACAATGAGGTACCATTTCACACCAGTCAGAATGGCTGCTATCCAAAAGTCTACAAGCAATAAATGCTGGAGAGGGTGTGGAGAAAAGGGAACCCTCTTACACTGTTGGTGAGAATGCAAACTAGTACAGCCACTATGGAGAACAGTGTGGAGATTCCTTAAAAAACTGGGAATAGAACTGCCATATGACCCAGCAATCCCACTGCTGGTCATACACACCGAGGAGAGCAGAATTGAAAGAGACGCGTGTACCCCAATGTTCATCGCAGCACTGTTTACAATAGCCAGGACATGGAAGCAACCTAGATGTCCATCAGCAGACGAATGGATAAGGAAGCTGTGGTACATATACACAATGGAATATTACTCAGCCATTAAAAAAAATACACTTGAATCGGTTCTATTGAGATGGATGAAACTGGAGCCCATTATACAGAGTGAAGTAAGCCAGAAAGAAAAACACCAATACAGTATACTAATGCATATATATGGAATTTGAAAGATGGTAACGATAACCATATATGCGAGACAGAATAAGAGACACAGATGCATAGAACAATTTTATGGACTCTGAGGGAGAAGGTGAGGGTGGGATGTTCTGAGAGAATAGCATTGAAACATGTATATTGTCATATGTGAAACCGAACACCATTCCATGTTCGATACATGGGACAGGTCCTCAGGGCTGGGGCAATGGGATGACCTAGAGGGATGGGATGGGGGGGAGGTGGGAGGGGGGTCCAGTAGGGGGAGCACATATAAGCCCATGGCTGATTCATGTCAATGTATGGCAGAAACTACTACAATATTGTAGAGTAATTGACCCCCAACTAAAATAAATAAATTTATTAAAAAATAAAAGACTATCATACAGAATGAAGTGGAGAAAAACAAATATAATATATTACTGTATATATGTGGGATCTAGAAAGAGGATATAGATAATATTTTTTGAAAAGCAGAAATAGAGACATATACAAGGGAACAAATGTATGGAGAGTATGGGGGAAAGGTGGTGGGTGGGCTGATTTGAGAGACTGAGATTGGCATATGTATATAAAACAGATAATTAAGGAGAACATACTGTAGAGCATAGGGAATTCAGTGTTCTGTGGTGACCTAAATGGGAAGGAGGAGAAGGCAATGGCACCCCACTCCAGTACTCTTGCCTGGAAAATCCCATGGACGGAGGAGCCTGGTAGGCTGCAGTCCATGGGGTCGCTAAGAGTCGGACACGACTGAGGGACTTCATTTTCACTTTTCACTTTCATGCGTTGGAGAAGGAAATGGCAACCCACTCCGGTATTCTTGCCTGGAGAATCCCATGGACGGCGGAGCCTGGTGGGCTGCCGTCTATGGGGTCGCACAGAGTCGGACACGACTGACGCGACTCAGCAGCAGCAGCAGCAAATGGGAAGGAAACCCAAAAGAGAGGACATACATGTATACACATGGCTGATTTGCTTTGCAGTACAGCAGAAACTGACACAACAGTGTAAAGCAACTATACTCCAATTAAAAAAAATTCATTGCAGCACTATTGACAATAGCCACGACATAAAGGCAACCTAAATGTCCATCAGCAGATGAATGGATAAAGATGTGGTATATCAACCTGGATGGACCTAGAGATGATCATACTAAGTGAAGTAAATCAGACAAAGACAAATATCATATAATATCACTTACATGTGAAATCTAAAAAATGATACAAATGAACTTATTTACAAAATAGAAGAAGACACAAACTTTGCCAAGGTATTTATGGTTACCAAAGGGGAAAGGTGGGGGAGGGGGGATAAATTAGGAGCTTGGGATTAATGTAAACTCACCACTATATAAAATAGATAATCAACAAGGATCTCCTGTATAGCACTGGTTGCTGCTGCTAAGTTGCTTCAGTCGTGTCCGACTCTGTGCGACCCCATAGACGGCAGCCACCAGGCTCCGCCATCCCTGGGATTCTCCAGGCAAGAACACTGGAGTGGGTTGCCATTTCCTTCTCCAATGCATGAAAGTGAAAAGTGAAGGTGATGTCGCTTAGTCGTGTCCTACTCTTCCTGACCCCATGGACTGCAGCCTACCAGGCTCCTCCGTCCATGGGATTTTCCAGGCAAGAGTACTGGAGTGGGGTGCCATTGCCTTCTCCTTAGCACTGGTAACTCTACTCAATACTCTATAATTACCTATATGGGAAAAGAATCTGAAAAAGAATGGATATATATATATATGTGTGTGTGTGTGTATGTGTGTTAATTCGCTTCAGTCATGTCCAACTCTTCATGACACTATGGGCTATATATAGTCTGCCAGGCTCCTCTGTCCATGGTATTTTCCAGGCAAAAATACTAGAGTGGGTTGCCATGCCCTCCTCCAGGGGATCTTCCCAACTCAGGGATCAAACCTGCGTCTCTTTCATCTCCTGCTTTGGCAGGCAGGTTGTTACCACTAGTGCCACCTGGGAAGCTGTCACAACCAGCAGGATGCAGAAAATGCTTTCCAAGAGTTCACTGAATCCTGAAGCATGGAGTTTTATGCTACAGGAATAAACAAACTTATTTCTTCTTGGCCAAATTGTTGATTGTAATGGTTCCTATTTTGATTAATAAAGATGTGTTTGAGCCTAGTTATTAATATAATGATTTAAAATTCATGGTTTGAAAAAACAATTATATTTGTACCAACCTAATAGTTAGACTTAGAATGAATATAGAATGTTAGTAATTACTCAGTGAATGTTAATATTTTTCTTAAATTTAATTTTTATTTAAATTAAATATACAGATAACAATAGATATACAGATGACACCACCCTTATAGCAGAAAGCAAAGAGGAACTAAAGAGCCTCTGGATGAATATGAAAGAGGAAAGTGAAAAAGTTGGCTTAAAACTCAACATTCAAAAAATGAAGATCATGATATCTGGTCCCATCACTTCAGGGCAAATAGATGGGAAAAAAATGAAACAATGATAGACTTTATTTGCTCGGGCTCCAAAATCCCTGTGGGTGGTGACTGTAGCCATGAAATTAAAAGACACTTGCTCCTGGGAAGAAAAGCTATGACAAACCTAGACAACATATTAAAAAGCAGAGACATTACTTTGCTGTTGGAGGTCCATATAGTCAAAGCTATGTTTTCTTCCAGGATTCATGTATGGATGTGAGACTTGGACCATAAAGAAGGCTGAGTGTCAAAGAATTGATGCTTTTGAACTGTGGTGTTGGAGAGGACTCTTGAAAGTCTCTTGGGCAGCAAAGAGATCAAACCAGTCAATCCTATTAAGAAATCAACCCTGGATATTCACTGGGAGGACTCATGCTGAAACTGAAGCTCCAATACGTTGGCCACCTGATGCGAAGGGCTGACTCAATGGAAAAGACCCTGATGCTGGCATAGACTGAAGGCAGGAGGATAAGGGGACAACAGAGGGTGAGGTGGTTGGATGGCATCACTGATTCAATGGACATGAGTTTGAACAAGCTCTGGGAAATGGTGAAGGACAAGGAAGCCTGGCATGCTGCAGTCCATGGGGTTGCAAAGAGTTGGACATGACTGAACAACAATTTTTATTTTACCTTGGAATGTAGTTGATTTACAATATTGTGTTAGTTTCAGTTGTACATGAAAATGATTCAGTTTTATATATATATATATATATTCAGTATTATATATATATATACACTCATACTGCATTAGTTTCAGGTGTGCAGCAAAGTGATTCAGTTATATATATATATATATATATATATATATATATATATATATATACTGAATATAACTATTCTGGTAGCTCAGATAGTAAAGAATCTGATCACAATATGAGAGACCTGGGTTCAATTCCTGGGTCGGGAAGATCTCCTGGAGAAAGAAGTGGCAATCAGCTCCAATATTCTTGCCTGGAGAATTCCATGGGCAGAGGAGCCTGGTAGGCTACAGTTCATGGGGTCACAAAGAGTTGGACATGACTGAGCGACTAAAACATTCACTTATATATATATATATGAAACTGAATCACTTTGCTGTACACCTGAAACTAACACAATATTGTAAATCAGTTATATTCCAAGATAAAATAAAAATTAAATTTAAGAAAAAAATTAATACTCATTGAATAATTACTAACATTTACTCTGGAGCTGGAGGAGAGGCAGAAGGGGCATTTCACTGAAGTTCAAAAGAAGAGATGGATGGGAAGATTCTGTGGAGGCAGATGCATAAACACAGACAGGAGTGGTCAGCTAGTGTTACAGGAGATGGTGAAGACCAACCTGGCTAACCTGGAGAGCTTGAACAGGCTTGGGAGATGGGTAATCTGTGTTCATAGTATCACCCGCTTTAAGGATCATTAAGCCATTAAAGTTGCTGACAGAGTAGAAGGGGTTAAGGTTCTTGTGAAGGGCGTGTCTGTGTAAATAATGGTTATCACTAGGCAGCCTGGGCAACTCCTGATACCCAAGGCAGGTCATATTCTCACTACTGCTCTGTTACCAGATGATTAAGGCTGAGCCCCTAGGAATTAATTTACATTGCCCAGAGCCTTTGGGAATGCTCAGTTGAGAGTTTTAATAAAACAAAAGAGATAGTTGAACAAAGAAAAATAGTTCAAGATAGAAAGAAGGCTCTGATACTTGAAGGATTATATGAAAAAACAAAATGCATTATTTAAAAGGGAAAAGATAATTAGCAAAAGTTGGTATTTAATTTTCTTTGTTTCTTTTCCATAGGACACTTATAAAATGAAATATAGCATTTAGGAATGGGTGGTGTCTTAGTCTGTTTAGGCTACTATAACTGAAATATCATAGATGGGGTGTCTTTTAAACAAGTTTCTTTCTCACGGCTCTGGAGGCTGGAAGTCTAGGATTATGGCACTGGCAGATTTGTATCTGATGAGGCCTACTTCCTGGTTCAGAGACAGTCACCTTCTGATTGTAACCTCACATGACAAGAAGGGGCATGAAAACTCTCTGGGGCCTCTTTTATAAGGGCACTAATCCTGATAATGAGGTCTCTGTCCTCATGACCTCTTCACTTTCCACAAGCCCTTCCTTCAAATACCAACACTTTGGGGGGGGATATTAATTTTGAAGGAACACAAATATTTGCCTATAACAAGTAGTTATTTGTAGTTGTGTTTTGCAGCCAAAGATGGAGAAGCTCTATACAGTCAGCAAAAACAAGACTGGGAGCAGACTGTGGCTCAGATCATGAACTGCTTATTGCCAAATTCAGACTTAAATTGAAGAAAGTAGGGAAAACCCCTAGTCCATTCAGGTATGACCTAAATCAAATCCCTTATGAGTATACAGTAGAAGTGACAAATAGATTTAAGGGACTATATCTGATAGACAGAGTGCCTGATGAACTATGGACAGAGGTTCGTGACATTGTACAGGAGACAGGGATCAAGACCATCCCCATGGAAAAGAAATGCAAAGAAGCAAAATGGCTGTCTGAGGAGGCCTTACAGATAGCTGGGAAGCGAAGAGAAGCAAAAAGCAAAGGAGAAAAGGAAAGATATTCCCATTTGAATGCAGAGTTCCAAAGAATAGCAAGGAGAGATAAGAAAGCCTTCCTCAGTGATCAATGCAAAGAAATAGAGGAAAACAACAGATTGGGAAAGACTAGAGATCTCTTCAAGAAAATTAGAGATACCAAAGGAACATTTCATGCAAAGATAGGTTCGATAAAGGACAGAAATGGTATGGACCTAACAGAAGCAGAAGATATTAAGAAGAGGTGGCAAGAATACACAGAAGAACTGTACAAAAAAGATCTTCATGACCCAGATAATCACGATTGTGTGATCACTCACCTAGAGCCAGACATCCTGGAATGTGAAGTCAAGTGGGCCTTAGAAAGCATCACTATGAACAAAGCTAGTGGAGGTGATGGAATTCCAGTTGAGCTATTTCAAATCCTGAAAGATGATGCTGTGAAAGTGCTACACTCAATATGCCAGCAAATTTGGACAACTCAGCAGTGGCCACAGGACTGGAAAAGGTCAGTTTTTGTTCCAATCCCAAAGAAAGGCAATGCCAAAGAACGCTCAAACTACCGCACAATTGCACTCATCTCACATGCTAGTAAAGTAATGCTCAAAATTCTCCAAGCCAGGCTTCAGCAATACGTGAACCGTGAACTTCCAGATGTTCAAGCTGGTTTTAGAAAAGGCAGAGGAACCAGAGATCAAATTGCCAACATCTGCTGGATCATCAAAAAAGCAAGAGAGTTCCAGAAAAACATCTATTTCTGCTTTCTTGACTATGCCAAAGCCTTTGACTGTGTGGATCACAATAAACTGTGGAACATTCTGAAAGAGATGGGAATACCAGACCATCTGACCTGCCTCTTGAGAAACCTGTATGCAGGTCAGGAAGCAACAGTTAGAACTGGACATGGAACAACAGACTGGTTCCAAATAGGAAAAGGAGTATGTCAAGGCTGTAGATTGTCACCCTGCTTATTTAACTTATATGCAGAGTACATCATGAGAAACGCTGGGCTGGAAGAAACACAAGCTGGAATCAAGATTGCCGGGAGAAATATCAATAACCTCAGATATGCAGATGACACCACCCTTATGGCAGAAAGTGAAGAAGAACTAAAGAGCCTCTTGATGAATGTGAAAGAGGAGAGTGAAAAAGTTGGCTTAAAGCTCAACATTCAGAAAACTAAGATCATGGCATCTGGTCCCATCATTTCATGGGAAATAGATGGGGAAACAGTGGATACAGTGTTAGACTTTATTTTTTTGGGCTCCAAAATCACTACTGATGGTGATTGCAGCCATGAAATTAAAAGATGCTTACTCCTTGGAAGGAAGGTTATGGCCAACCTAGATAGCATATTTAAAAGCAGAGACATTACTTTGCCAACAAATGTCCGTCTAGTCAAGGCTATGGTTTTTCCAGTGGTCATGTATGGATGTGAGAGTTGGACGGTGAAGAAAGCTGAGCGCTGCTGAATCGATGCTTTTGTACTGTGGTGTTGGAGAAGACTCTTGAGAGTCCCTTGGACTGCAAGGAGATCCAATCAATCCATCCTAAAGGATATCAATCCTGGGTGTTCATTGGAAGGACTGATGTTGAAGCTGAAACTCCAATACTTTGGCTACCTCATGTGAAGGGTTGACTCATTGGAAAAGACCCTAATGCTGGGTAGGATTGGGGGCAGGAGGAGAAGGGGACGATAGAGGATGAGATGGTTAGATGGCATCACTGACTCGATGGACATGGGTTTGGATAGACTCCAAGAGTTGGTGATGGACAGAGAGGCCTGGCGTGCTGCGATTCATGGGGTCGCAAAGAGTCGGACACAACTGAGCGACTGAACTGAACTGAACTGAGGAAGGTTTTTCCTCAAGGGGACCTATTCTCCTCTTTAGCCAAGAGGTTCTAAGTCTGTAAGCTGGGAGGGCCTTGACTCAGTTTTGTTAATTCAACTTAGTCTTGTATTCACTTGACCTAGAACTCTTTTGCCCATATACATCAAATAAGAATTTGAGAGTCAGACACGGCTGAGTGACTGAACTGAACTGAACTTTCGGTCCTCACCACCACCATCATCACCAAGTCAACATGTTGTACAACTCCTGACATACAACGCTGGATGCTTTGGGTACAGTAGTAGGTATAAGGCTCAGTTCCTGTTCTTGAAGAGGAAGTAGGATGTGTAGGGAAGACAGTAAGGGAACTAGCATTTATTGAGCACTTTCTATGTGCCATCCACTTATATCAAGTATATACCTTGAGGAGATACTGAAAAATATTTCTATCTTGACAGCTGGCATTGCCAAGTTATTTTAGGAAGAGAAGAGTTATTTAGAAAACTTTGTTAAACTATTGTGATGGTGGAAAGTGAAGATTGGTGACCCAGTATGAAGACCATGCTGTAAGGAGATGGCAAAAGTAAAAATTAAACATTTTAAGAGGATGTAAACAGTGAAAGTCAGGTATGGTGCCCCACGTTTACTACTTCTGGAATGAAATACAGATGAGCTTGATTGGCTTAATTCATGCCCCATGATTATATATACTTGTATTCAAACGTCCTAAGCAAGGAAAAGGGGTTTTGAGTTCTACCTTTAGAGATAAGAGTCATAATTTAGGGCATTCTTGGTGGCTCAGACGGTAACGCATCTGTCTACAATGTGGAAGACCCAGCTTCGATCCCTGGGTCGGGAAGATCCCCTGGAGAAGGAAATGGCAGCCCACTCCAGGAAAATCCCATGGATGGAGGAGGCTGGTAGACTACAGTCCATGGGGTCGCTAAGAGTCAGACACGACTGAGCGACTCTACCACCACTTAAACATGTGAAAGTGGTTCTGAAGATGCTAGGAGAGCCAAAATATTATGGGCCCACTATAAATAAAGATTCTCTTTTAAATCTATTGCCATCTCTCCTTTCTTAATTACAGAGATCTGTGAAAAATAATGCCAAGGATTACCATGTACAGAAACACTAGCTGTTTAATGCATAACTCCTAAGGGTGTGCCATTCATGTAGACTCAGATGTGAATGGTTTCTCTAGAGTCATGCAAGTTAGAAGCCCTAAAAGTGCCCCTTGCATTTGCAATACTAATTAATAAGAAAAAGCATTAGAGAATGCCTACTGTAATTAAGGTACAGTCTTGCTGCAGGACAGTGGAGTGGTCCAGAACAAGGACTTTGAAACCTTAGTTTTGAATTTCACCCTTGCCACTTATCAGTTTTGAGGCCATGGACAAATTATCTAAACTCTCAGAAGCTTCCTTTCTTCGTCAGCAAAATGAAGGTGCCCATATTTACCTCATCGTTATTTTCTTGGGCTCCAAAATCATTGCAGATGGTGACTGCAGCCATGAAATTAAAAGATGCTTGCTCCTTGGAAGAAAAGCTATGACAAACCTAGATAGTATATTAAAAAGCAGAGACATTACTTTGCTGACAAAGGTCCATCAAGTCAAAGCTATCGTTTTTCCAGTATTCATGTATGAATGTGAGAGTTGGACCATAAAGAAGGCTGAGTGCTGAAAAATTGATGCTTTTGAACCGTGGTGTTGGAAAAGACTCTTGAGAGTCCCTTGGATTGCAAAGAGATCAAACCAATCAATCCTAAAGGAAATAAGTTCTGATTATTCATTGGAAGCACTAATGCTGAAGCTGAAGCTCCAATACTTTGGCCACCTGATGCGAAGAACCGACTCATTGGAAAAGATTCTGATGCTGGTAAAGATTGAAGGCAGAAGAAGGGGACGACAGAGGATGAGATGGTTGGATGGCATTGCTGACTCGATGGACATGAGTTTGAGCAAGCTCTGGGAGTTGGTGATGGACAGGAAACCCTAGCGTGTTGCAGTTCATGGGGTTGTCAAAAGTCGGACACGATTGAGCAACTGAACTGAACTGACTAATTGTTATGTATGTCTAATCCTGGTTGAGACTTCCCTGGTATCTCAGACAGTAAAGAGTCTGCCTGCAATGCAGGAGACCTAGGTTCGATCCCTGTGTTCGGAAGATCCCCTGGAGAAGGGAATGGCTACCCACTCCCGTATTCTTGCTTGGAGAATCCCATGGACAGAAGAGCCTGGTGGGATACAGTCCATGAGATCTCAAAGAGTCACACACAACTGAGCAACTAAGCATGAATCCAGGGGAAGCATGTGGAAAATGGTAGCTATAATTATGATTTACAAGCATTAGCTCACTTAATTTCCATTGCAGTCTTATAATTTAGTTCTAATTTCATGGGGAAACTGAGGTTTAGAGAACATAAGCCTTATGCAAGATAATATATCTGTTTAGGGTGGCAGAGCATGGATTCATGCTCATATTTGGGAACCTGTGGTCATTCTACACTGACAACTTGATTTTTACCTATTTCCAAGGATAAATCTTCAATATAAACTCCTTTTCCTCTGAGCCTCTCTTGCCATGTCC
Organism: Giraffa tippelskirchi; assembly: GCF_054371585.1. Classification (NCBI taxonomy): domain Eukaryota; kingdom Metazoa; phylum Chordata; class Mammalia; order Artiodactyla; family Giraffidae; genus Giraffa; species Giraffa tippelskirchi. The sequence goes on along the minus strand of NC_137275.1, from coordinate 73,162,558 downwards.
AACATAAATATTAATGCAGCTACCATCTGCCATCATGCAAAAACACTTGGTCAAATCTATTTTAGCAAATGAAGTAAAATTGCCTTTTGTTTGGTTTAGTGTATGTGTGTATATTATGCTTACTTGTGACAATCCAGTCCGTTTTTGAAATGAAGTCTTGGTTACCTAGGGAACTGGAATACAGTACTGGTAAATGTTTTTATTTTTAATGAGACGCAAGTTCAAAGTGATTAGAATTGTTGGCTGAATTTCAATTGCTAACCTCTGTATTGACTGGAAAGTACCATAACTTTAGTTTTTTACGTAAAAATAAAATTAAAGGTGGGAGAAAATTAAAGGAGTTGATGAGAGTTGGTAAAAAAAATAAGAATCTTTAAGTTGCAGATTTGCTTGCAGTTCAAAGCTAGTTAATTAATATCTTTATTTCAGACTGCATAATTTACACACAATTTTTTCCACTTTGGGACAAGTTTTATATATTTTAAATAGGAATAAGTTTCACATGCCATGTTAATAGGAGATTTGCAGGCATTAATGGTTTTAAGTTCTTTCCTGGAATGGTAGTGTATAATGTCTGTGGGATCTGCCTCTTAATGGGCTTATTTTTCTTTTTGAAGAAACCCGAACTTAGTTCACAAAACTCTTAGAGCGTACCAACTATCATTATAGAAATGAATGATTTAAAAATGAAATAAAAATTACCTAGTGTCCCTTTCTCTGACCCTGGGACTACAACTTGTAAACAAGGCCATGACAGAGAGATCCAACCTAAAGTCACAGGATTTGGGGAACTAAAGCATAAGTCAAAGCAAATTTTGCTGAAGAAATCTGAGGCTCCTCTGCCAAGGAGAATACCACAAGTGCCAGCCTGGAGGTCTGGAGGGATGGAAATATAAGGACTCAGAAGGAAAATTTTGGAGCCAGGTAAAGACTCAAAAGTCATGAACCTGAATTGCAACTGAATGAGGGGAAAGTCAGATGATGGTATTTGTGTTTTACTTTAATGGTGACAGGTGATCAAATCTTGCATTGGTCAGCTTATGTTAAGAGGCCAGTGTTGGGGCAAACATGTTCTCACCGAGTGTGTGTTTTAATTTTTCCATGTTTTCTTTTCATCTTTTAGATTAATCAGAATTAAGTTTGGCCATGACGGATTGTCTGCAGTCTGGTTTCCTAAAAACAGAGCCTGAGAATATGGAGCCAAGGGGAGGTATGTACAACAGTCCAGGGCTGAGGTTGGAATTGAGAACCAAGCGTATAACTATCAAAGTGTTAATTTAATGGGTCTGGGCAGAGAGATAGTCCGTTATGTGGTAGGAATCAGAGACTCCCCAATAGAGCAAGCAGTATGGGAAAAAGAGGCAGGGTTTGCCCTGAGGTTCTGGATGTAACCACAGAGACATTTCCTAAAGTGCTTGCTGCTTATCTGTTTGAACTAGAAAGGACATTCTTACAGTTGCTCATTCATTTAGACTAATCAGAACTTGAAGGATGGATATGAGCTGATGGAAGGATATAAGGGAGGGTATTTCAGTGGAAGTGTGCTCAAGATGAGTCAATATGGGAGGAGTGGTTGAAATTTTTCATAAATCCTGTGAATCCATTCTCCTCAGCTGTGTGACACCAACATTAAGCCATTTAAGACTTACTTCTAGGATACATCCAGGTTCTTCCAGTTGAGCCCTTACCTTAGCAAATAGTGAGATAATAAAGCCAGCTATTGGTGATGCTATGAGTTAGTTGGGTACTCATTTTCTGAAGAGCCTCCTTTACACTCGTAATAATATTCTATAACTGGTGTTGAGACAGCAAAACAAAGTGGCTTTGGCCTATCCTATAAAGGCATTCAGATGGAAAAGATGAAAAACTTTCCAGGAAGTTCACTGAAAGGCAAAATAGTTTCAACCTGAAGTAGGCAGTGGCAGCTCACCACCTGAGAAAATGCATAAGAGAGACAAACTGTGCAATGGTCAGCAATTCGAGAAGAGCAAGGTGACCTTCTAAAAACTAGTCATCAGAGCAGGAAAGTCTGAGCAATGCAATAAAGAGGCACAATATAACCATAATGGGGTTGTGTGAGTGTGGCACAACACATAGGAGAGGACGAGGGGAAGAGGACAGAAAAGAGATGGAGAAGTCAGACACTGACCAGACACGCCCAGAGGGAGCACGTGGACAGACCAGCCCTGGTGGGAGTGGGAATTGGTGGTCAAAACAAAGGACACGGATGGTTCCTGCCTATATAATAAGTATTTTATCTTGCTTGAGGTTAACAAAATCATTTAGTATGTATTAAATATAACATGTTCTTCTCAAGCACATTTCCATTTTAAAAATTACTAGCTCCCGTAGAGAATAGCAATAGGTTAGTGAAATACTTCAATCTGGGTGAATTTTACCAGCCACCTGTTCCCCAAGACTGGACAGTTTCTCCTAATTCAAGCCTACCTATATCCTTATTTCGGAGAAGGCAATGGCACCCCACTCCAGTACTCTTGCCTGGAAAATCCCATGGACGGAGGAGCCTGGTAGGCTACAGTCCATGGGGTCGCTAAGAGTCGGACACAACTGAGTGACTTCACTTTCACTTTTCCCTTTCATGCACTGGAGAAAGAAATGGCAACGCACTCCAGTATTCTTGCCTGGTCGCACAGAGTTGGACACGACTGAAGCGACTTAGCATAGCATAGCATAGCACATCCTTATTTTCTGATAGGAACAAAAAGTTTTGGGCACTTACTTGTATATTTGAAATAAAGGATCTTAGATATAAAGTTGTTATGTACAAGTGTGGACAAGCTGCCTGCTCTCAGAAACACTTCCTTTCCCACGTGCAGAAAGGTGTAAATTTAATGACAAATTTCTACGAAGAAATCACTTCATATAAACTTGCTGATCTGTGAATTACAATGCTTTCAGGAACAAACAGAAATGGACTGAAATGTTTATATGGACATGTAAATTCTTCACATTTGAAAAATATGACCAAAGACATTTAAATATTCTTAGAGGCTGCTTTTCAAGAGAACTGACTTAAGATTTTTTCTGTCCTCAACTACCTGTATTTAATTGTTATGAGAAGAACTAGAAAAATCGATGTGTTTGCCCCTCATAACAGGTGTGAAGACTAATGCTCTGCTGGGGGGCAACACACTTTTAAATCTGTTTTGAGTGAATTACTAGTACATTATAAATCTTCTGGAAGTGCTGAATTATTAGATTTTAAAGAGCAGGCATGCATGGCAGTCAAGTAAATTGTTTATAATATATATTAATAGTTACATATAATGCTATTTGATAATCTGAATAGGATGGCATGGGAGCATAAAATGCACCTTTGAATAAGATTCCAAGGAGAGAAAACCTTGACATTACTGGCTTTAACATTTGTGTTTTCTTTTTCGCTATTTCTGACCGACCCTGAAAATCCATAGAATGTAATCCTTTGCCATTCAACTAAGGCATATGTAGCATGGAGTTTATTTTAGTCACAAAATTTATGTTTATGACTTTGTAAGTTCTTTTGTTTCTGTCCCTATAAAATCTTTATAGATCATTAAAAGTTTTCACTAATAATTAATGCATTTTTTAAAGGAGAAACTGTGTATTGTAATGACATGTTAAAACACTTCTCATGAATGTTAATGGTCTGTCATATGAATAAAGGTAGTGTTAGAAACATATTTCCATGTATAATAAGAATTCTGAGAAGGAACAGAACCTGGTAACTATGAAATTAGTGCATATATATGGGAGATCGAGGAGAGGTAAAAAAGAGGTTATGTACAGCTATAGCATTCTTTACTATTTCTTCTATGTTTAATTCCTAAAGAAGAAAAATTATTTCAAGGATATAGGAAGGCCAAAACTGTAGATCAAGTTTAAAGAGCTAGGCAAGAATTGAGGGCAGTTAGCAGCCCACAGAGTAAGAGCATGGAGGGTAAGGATTGAAGAATGGGCAGAAGTTCGCAGTAGCAAATGCAAGTAGTGTAAAAGAAGGAGGAAGACTGCAGGTTGATCGTATTGCCTGGAATCAAAATCTCTAGCTTTCTTAAAAAAAAAAAAATCTCTAGCTTTCTTAATAGGTATTTGTATAATCTCTTTTTTTGAATACTGCCTCAGAGAAGGGACACTGTATTTCAGGGTTGTTCTAATTTTCTGAAAGTTATCTATTGTATATCAAATACAGTTATTGGTGCTGGATATACAGTGTTAAGAAAGACAAGGTCTGAAAATGTGGAACTTACATTTTGGTGAGGGCAGACAAAAATATGCTAGTAAATAGTGAACACAAACAAAAAATCAAAGTGACGATTATTGTGCAGAGGATTAAATTGGGTGACATCGTATGGTGTGACTGTGAGGCCAAAGGAGACTTTCCTGACAAGGTAGCTAGCAAACTATGCAAAGATTGGAGGGGTTGGGGCTGGCAGAGGAGTACTTAACTCTAGGGAACAGCTTACAAGAGACAAAAGGTTCTCAAGAACTTCATTGTGTGTTAGAGGAGCTTAAGCAAGGCTTTTGTGATAGAGTGCAGTGTATGAGGAAGAGAGTAGCCCAAGATGTGGGTGGAAAGGGAAGCAAGGGCAGATCATCTAGGGCTTTGTGAGCTAGGAAAGAAGTTGATTTTTATTTTAATTGTGATTGGAAAGTCGCTAGAAGTTTTAAATAAGAGAAAGGGACTGTGTTATGTAAATGATAAAATCAGCACTCTGGCTGCTGGGTTGAGAATGGATGGTGGAGAGGTCATGGGGAAGAAAGGTGACACCAGGCGCGTTATAGTGATAGTTCTAATGGAAGATGATGGTGGCTTGGATTGAGATGGTAGTGATGGGGAGGGGGAGAACTGAACATATTAGGGATATGTTTTGGAGAACTTGATGGATAGATTGGATACTGAATGTAAGGACGGAGAGTCATGGAACACACTTAAATCTATGGCTTGCAGGATGACTGGTATTTCTGTTCCTTAAAGGGGCACATGTATTTTCACTTCTTCCCTGTATTAAGATACTACAAGCAAAATGGTTTACAGATGTATTTGACATAGGCAAAGGCTAATAAGAAGGGAAGATGTTTACCATTATACAGTTTATCCTATTTTTGCTAGAGTCCAAAAACATACAACTATTCTAAATTTATGAAATTAAAATTTTAAACGCATTTGAGAATCTAAAGTAGCTGTTAGTGACAAGATGTTTATAGAATGCATAAGCATTTTCTTGATAGGATGAGACTTCGTGTGTGTGTGTGTGTGTGTGTGTGTGTTTAGTCACTCAGTCTTGTCAGACTCTTTGCAACCCCATGGACTGTAACCTGCCAGGCTCCTCTGTCCATGGAATTCTCCAGGCAAGAATACTGGAGTGGGTAGCCTCTCTGTTCTCCAGGGGATCTTCCTGACCCAGGAATTGAACCAGATCTCCTGCATTGCAGGTGGATTCTTTACCAGCTGAGCTACCAGGGAAACCTTGTGAGACTTCACTGGCCGTATTTAACGAAGAAAATGATTACACATATTAAAAGTTATAGAATAATGTGAAAGATTATGAAAAAATAGATGGCAAAAGAAAAGTATCTCGGGAGAATACTTTGATAGATAAAACTGATAAAAGATCAATATCCTTATTTTCTACTGATACTTGTTCAGTCAATAAATCGCGTCTGACTCTTTGCTACCCCATGGACTATAGCACACTAGGCTTCTCTGTCCTCCGCTATCTCCCCGAGTTTGCTCACATTCACATCCATTGAGTCCATGATGTTACTTACTTACAAGTCAACTAAATTGACTTCCTTACAAGTCAATTAAGTAATCCAAGTTAATTAAAAACCCCTGACGTGTCTCCTTGGGCGCATGAGCGCCCAAACGGCATACAGGTAAAACGCCGCACCACAGCCGTTTTAGTCTTATTTCCTGTTCAAACAAGGCTTTTTAACCCCTGTGACAGTGTAAAGGGTTGGTGATGATGTTGGTGTTTTCCCTGGCCAGTGCTAGGGCTCGTGGGAGCAGCCGCCCCAGAAAGGAACCATGATTTTAACAGCACAATTTTTGAATGAGTTAATGGGCCCGACGGAAACCTCTCCCCAGCAAGAAGCACAGCATCCAGCCGGTGGGACCACAAGAGGGTTTGTAAGTATTTTTGTTGTTGTTTAGTCGCTAAGTTGTGTCTGCCTCTTTGTGACTGCTTTGTGATTATTGTCCTGTGCAATTGTTCTTTTAAAAACCAAAGAAACCCTGACAAACTCGCCGTTAGGAATATGAACACGGACCGTGAAAAGGCAGTTCTTTATTGCTGGTTAGTGTTTCACGTTCTGAATATACTAGAATTTATTTCCCTATTGATGATGTTTTTGTTGTTTTTGATTATCTTGAATAATGTTATGAACACTTTTGTGCAAGACCTCTTGTGGTCATGGTTTTCACTTCTCTTGGGTAAATTCTTAGGAATTATATTGCCGGGTCATGGCGTAAGTGTATGTTTAATGTGACAAGCTGCTCAACAGTTTGATAAAGTGATTGTAAAGTGGCTCAGACGGTAGAGAATCTGACTGCACTGCGGCAAACCCTGGTTCAATCCCTTGGTTGGAAAGATCCCTTGGAGAAGAAAATGGCTACCCACTCCAGTATTCTTGCCTGGAGAATTCCATGGACAGAGGAGCCTGGCGGTCTACAGTCCATGGGGGTTGCAAAGAGTCGGACAAGGCTGAGCGACTAACACACACACACACAAAGTGATTGTATGATTTTTACTTTCACCAGCATGTATGCTGTCTTAACGTATATTGCTACATTTCTTTGCTAACATTTGGCATTATCATTTTTAAAATTTAAGTTATTCCATTAGGTGTGAAGTGGTAGCTAACTAGTTGCATTTTGCATTAGTGTGCTGACTAGTGATGCTGAGTACCTTTTCATGCACTAATTGGCCATTCACACATCTTCTTTAGTGAAGTATCTATTCAGGACTTTTGCCCAAGGTTGTAGAGATACTCTCCTGAATGAATTTTCTTCTGGTAAGCCTTGCGGTTTTAGTGTACAGATATACCTTATTTTGTTGCATTTCAATTTGTTGCAATTTGCAGATTTTGCTTCTTGTTTTTTGTTTAGTTGAAGACTTGTGGCAACATTGATTTGATTAAGGCTATTAGCATCATTTTTCCAACAGCATTTGCTCATTTCATTTCTGTGTCACATTTTGGCAGTTCTCACAATATTTCAAACTTTTTAAATTATTGTTATATTTGTTATAGTGATCTGTGATCAGTGATCTTCAATGTGACTATTATGATCATTTTGAGGCATCGTAAACTGCACCCATATGAGATGGCAAACTTAATAGTTAAATGTTGTGTGTGTTCTGTTAGCTCCACTGACTGGCCGTTCCCTTGTCTCTCCACTTCTCCTTGGGCATCTCCTGTGGTGACCTGGAACCAAACCTGCAATATGGCTGAGGTGTGTCTGTGTACACTTAGGTTTATGATCTGTTTCAAATTAATTTTTGTGTATGGTATGAGATAGAGGTTAAAGTTCATATTTTCCACAGTTTTTTTTTCTAGTTGTTTCAGTTCAATTTGTTGAGAAGATTTTTCTTTCCCCATTGTTATTTTAGTATCTTTGTTGAAATTCAGTTAAATGTGCATGTACAGTTTTTTTCCTGAACTTTACATCATGTTACATTGATCTCTTCACCCATTCCTATACTAAAGCTACAGTCCTGATTACTCCAACTTTATAATGTCTTGAAATCTGTTTTGTGAATGGTTCACAGTTTCTTCTGTAAAATTGTGTTGACTGTTCTAGATCTTTTGAATTTCTGTTTAAATTTCAGAATCAGCTTTTCAGTTGCTTCCTGAAAGCCTAGAGATATATTTGCATGCAGCACAAAAACACTTGACACACGTCTAGGGATATTCATTGCTTAGTTTGATTTAGCAACTGATTGTAAACGTCCTAAATGTTGACCAGTGAAGAAATAGAACAATATACCATGTCACACCCAAATGATGGAGTTTTATCCAGCTATTAAAGAATGATAAAGTAGATCTGTAAGTGCTGATATGAGCAGTCTACAAATGTGTTGTTAAGTGAAAAAAATCAGTATGTGGAGCAGTGTATAGAGTATATTGCCATTTGTTTTAGAAATAAGGATATAGAGGTAATATATGCTTTTTATTTATGTGTGAAATTAATTGGTTCATTTAACTGAAAAGTATAGTTCAGTTGTCCTCAAATAAGACTGAATTCTGGAGCTCACAGGCCATTCTGCATACTGTCTCTTGCTCTGTAGCTTGGCTCCACTTTTCTCTCTTAGGCTTCATTGTCAGGCATCTTCTATGCCATTGGCAGTTCCAGGCTTCCATGGTTCTCACAGAAGTGCATGGGGAACATTATCCATCTCAGTGTTCTTTTATTAAGTCTAGTAGATATGGTCTGGTTTGTGTTATATGCCCATTCTGTGGCTCCATCACTGTGAATAGAGGAATGAACCACTTTGGCCAAGTAAATCATGTGTTCATGCTTCTAACTATCAAATAGGAAAAGTCTCCATGGGGAAGAAGCAGTTCAATGTAAGGGCTAATTTGAAAATTAAATCACATATGCCTGTTCAGTTCAGTTCAGTTGCTCAGTCGTGTCCGACTCTTTGTGACCCCATGGACTGCAGCACATCAGGCCTCCCTGTCCATCATCAACTGCTAGAGTCTACTCAAACTCATGTCCATTGAGTTGGTGATGCCATCCAACCATTTCATCCTCTGTTTTCCACTCCTCCTCCTGCCCTCAATCTTTCCCAGCATCAGGGTCTTTTCAAATGAGTCAGCTCTTCGCATCAGGTGGCCAAAGTATTGGAGTTTCAGCTTCACCATCAGTCCTTCCAATGAACACCCAGGACTGATCTCTTTTAGGATGGACTGGTTGGATCTCCTTGCAGTCCAAGGGACTCTTAAGAGTCTTCTCCAACACCACAGTTCAAAAGCATCAATTCTTCAGTGCTCAGCTTTCTTTATGGTCCAACTCTCACATCCATACATGACTACTGGAAAAACCATAGCCTTGACGAGACGGACATTTGTTGGTAAAGTAATGTCTCTGTTTTTTAATATGCTGTCTAGGCTGGTCATAACTTTCCTTCCAAGGAGTAAGCATCTTTTAATTTCATGGCTGCAGTCACATTCTGCAGTGATTTTGGAGCCCAGAAAAATAAAGTCAGCCACTGTTTCCCCATCTATTTGCCATGAAATGATGGGACCGGATGCCATGGTCTTAGTTTTCTGAATGTTGAGCTTTAAGCCAACTTTTTCACTCTCTCCTTTCACTTTCATCAAGAGGCTCTTTAGTTCTTCTTCACTTTCTGCCATAGGCTGGTGTCATCTGCATATCTGAGGTTATTGATATTTCTCCGGGCAATCTTGATTCCAGATTGTGCTTCATCCGGCCCAGTGTTTCTCATGATGTACTCTGCATATAAGTTAAATAAGCACAGTGACAATATACCACCTTGACGTACTCCTTTTCGTATTTGGAACCAGTCTGTTGTTCCATGTCCAGTTCTAACTGTTGCTTCCTGACCTGCACACGGATTTCTCAGGAGGCAGGTCAGATGGTCTGGTATTCCCATCACTTTCAGATTTTCCAAAGTTTATTGTGATCCACACAGTCAAAGGCTTTGGCATAGGCAATAAAGCAGAAATAGATGTTTTTCTGGAATTCTCTTTTTTGATGATCCAGTGGATGTTGGCAATTTGATTTCTGGTTCCTCTGCCTTTTCTAAAAGCAGCTTGAACATCTGGAAGTTCACAGTGCATGCATTTCTGAAGCCTGGCTTGGAGAATTTTGAGCATTACTTTACTAGTGTGTGACATGAGTGCAATTGTGAGGTAGTTTGAGCATTCTTTGGCATTACCTTTCTTTGGGATTGGAATGAAAACTGACCTTTTCCAGTCCTGTGGCCACTGCTGAGTTTTCCAAATTTGCTGGCATATCGAGTGCAGCACTTTCACAGCATCATCTTTTAGGATTTGAAATAGCTCAACTGGCATTCCATCACCTCCACTAGCTTTGTTCGTAGTGATGCTTCCTAAGGCCCACTTGACTTCACATTCCAGGATATCTGGGTCTAGGTGAGTGATCACACCATTGTGCTTATCTGGGTCATGAAGATCTTTTTTGAAGATCTTTTTTGTACAGTTCTTCTGTGTATTCTTGCCACCTCTTCTTAATATCTTCTGCTTCTGTTAATTCCATACAATTTCTGTCCTTTATTGAGCCCATCTTTGCATGACATGGCTGTATACTGACCTTAATAGCACATTTTCAGTTCATGCACAGTATCGTGATTTTTCTATAAAAAGTTGCTAAAATTGTGCTCCTGCATCTCAAGAAATTCTTTCATGCTCTGCTTCTCACTCTCCAGTTTGGACACTCTCACCCTTTACTGGTTTCCATGGTTTCTGGCTTGTGGGCTCTTTTCTGTTTCTCTCCTTTAGCCGACCCCATTTAGACTGATAATCTGCTTGTGATATCTGCCAAAGATTGTTTTTGGTGTCCATCTTTGACCTTCACCCTCAGATCACGAAGGTTGGTTTAATGCACTGCAACCCCTGGGAAAACCTTTACTGCCTATAATCAGTCTTAGTTCAGTCTGTGGGCTCTCTCGCATGTCTGGGAAAGGGGATCACACAAAGTTATCTGCACTGTTATTCTGGTTGTTTTTATTAGTCCTTAATCGATTCATTGATATTTCTATGTTTCTATCTTATCTGTCTATTTCATGGATTTGCCAAAATGACTACTTTCATGCCTGTACTTCCTTGCCAGGTACTCTTGATTCATAAAGGTTGCTTGAGTGGAAACTAAGCTGGATAACAGTACCTGATCTCCTGCTTGATTCTAGTTAGGAATCAGGTAATACTGATGTGTGATCATAGATTATAAACAATTAAATTATTCTGTAAGCTTTTGCTATTTTATAGTCAAAATAAATCCATAAAATAGTTTCTTTGTTGTAGAATAGTTTATTAATCTGGAATTTGTTCAGATTAAAACTATTCTAATGTGATTATTACTGTCTAGGGAAGAGGGTAAGATAGTGAGATAAGGATGAGTGAGTGAGTAAGTAAGAGTTGCTCAGTCATGTCCAACTCTCTGCAACCCCATGGACTGTAGCCTGTCAGGCCCCTCTGTCCATGAAATTCTCCAGGCCAGAACACTGAAGTGAGTAGCCATTCCCTCGTCCAGGGGATCTTCCCAATCCAGGGCTCAAACCCAGGTCTCCTGCACTGCAGGCTGATTCTTTACCGTCTGAGCCACCAGGGAAGCCCAAAAATACTGGAGTGGATAGTCTATCCCTTCTCCAGAGGGGTCTTCCAGACCCAGGAATCAAACTGCGGTCTCCGGCACTGCAGGTGGATTCTTCACCAGCTGAGCTACCATGATAAGTTGATATAAAAATAAGTTTAAGCATGATATAATAGTAGGAAATGAAAAGGATAAAATCGGACACATTGTTATATTTTGAAAACACGTTAAATGACTTGAGCCATTACTCAGATTAAGAAAGTCAGGTAGGCATAAGCAGCTCAGAGAGCAAAAGCTTCTTATTACAGAGATGCATCTACTTAAATAATGCTAATTTTTAAGTAAGTTAGGGTGCAGAGAAAGGGACTGCCTTGGTTTTAGCTTTACAGATAAATTATCAGATATAGTAGTTGATTAGCTTGACACTTATTCACTCTTTCTTAACCAATCAGGTTGACATATTCTTTAGTCATATTTATGTTTAGATTTTAAATGGAAATAACCTAGTCATCATACAACTGAGCCATGTAAATATCTGGGATCTGCAAGTATCCTCCTCCCCTCCCATCTTTCAGACTCATTCATGACACTCTCTTGCTTTGCCTGGTTCTTTAATATTTGAATTAATGTACTCAGGCTATCCTTTTTAAAAAAACTTTTTATTTTGTATCAGAGTATAGTCGATAAACAATGTTGTGATAGTTTCAGGTGAACAGTGAAGGGACTCAGCCATACATATATATGCATCCTTTCTCCCCCAAACCCCACTCCCATCCAGGCTACCACCTAACATTGATCAGAGTTCCATATGTTATACAGTAAGTCCTTGTTGGTTATCCATTTAAAATACAACAGTGTGTACATACCCATTCCAAATTCCCTGACTATCCTTTTCCCCCATCCTTCCTCCTAGCAACTATAAGCTCATTCTCGAAGTCTGTGAGTCTGTTTCTGTTTTGTAAGTAAATTCATTTGTATTAATTCTGTTTAGATTCCACATATAAGGGATGTCATATGATATTTCTTCTTCTCTGTCTGAGTTACTTCACTCAGTATAACACTCTCTAAGTTCATCTGTGTTGCTTCAAGTGTCATTATTTCATTCTTTTTTATGGCTGAGTACTATTCCATTGTGTATATATATATATATATATATATATATATACCACATCTTCTTTATTCAAGCTATTCTTTTTTGATATTTTGTTTAGTCTTCCTACCATATGAGGCTGCCCCCACTGGGCCATTTGAAATATGTGTTATTCATCTAATTTTATTTATTGCAAAAAAAAGAGAAAATAAATAGAAGTATAAAGAATAATATAAAGACCAACTGTAATCCATCTATGTAAAATAATTACCAATGTCAAATAATTGCTAATAGTTTTTACTGTATTTCATCAAATTTAAAACACTATTGGCTAGAACTTCTACTATTTTACCACTATGAAGGGAGAAATGCAGTCAAGCTATGATACACTACTTTCTTTTCTATTAAAAAGTTTATGCTAATTGGAAAAGGTCTTTTAGACTTGTTTAGATATAGATATATTATGGATGGCTTTAGAACACATGTCAAAAAGAAAATATAAGAAAAACAAGTTGGTTAAAGGAGCCCTAAAACCTCTTCACATTCAGAGTCCAACAGTTCCATGTCATTTTTTGATTCAGAGTTGTTTATATCTGTGTTGTTCCTAATGGTTTCATTCTCTGTGCTATCAAAAGCATTGATGATATAGTTTTCTTAAAAGAGTTCCGGAATTGTCTCCAAGATTTGCATTTAAGCTCATCTGTTTTCCCTTTTTTCCTTTAAGCATTGAAACTGTCCTGTCACCAGTTTTGGGTGGGCACATGGTGGGCCAATTAGAGACATTTCTGAGTGTCCCTGGTAGTGTAGGGCTATGGTCTGAATGCTTGTGTCCCTCCAAAATTCACGTTGAAATCCTAACCCCCCAAAGTAATGGTTATTAGAAGGTGAGGCCTTTGATAGGTAATTAGATCATGAGAGTGGAACTCTCTTGAATGAGATAAAAATGAAAAGTGTTAGTTGCTTAGTTGTGAGCAGTTCTTTGTGACCCCATGGACTATAGCCCACCAGGCTCCTCTGTCTATGGAATTCTCCAGGCAAGAGTACTGGAGTGGATTGCCATTCCCTTCTCCAGGGGATTTTCCCAACCCAGGGATCAAACCCAGGTTTCCTGCGTTGCAAGTGAATTCTTTACCATTTGAGCCACCAGGAATGGGATTAATGCCCTTATAAAAGAGATCCCCACAGACGTCCCTAACCCTTCTGCCATGTGAGGATACAAGGAGAATTCTCTGCAAACAAGAAGAGCTTCCACTCAACCATGTGTGCCACCATCTTGGACTTTCAGCATCCAGAACTGTGATAAATGAATTTCTACTGTTTTTAAGTCACCTACTCTGTGCTATTTTGTTATAGCATCCTGAGCTACTAAAAAAGTTGTTATGACCATGTTCTTACTAGCAAGATAGGAGAAGCGTGTGCATGCAGCTTCTAGTTCAGATCCTTAAAGAAAGCTGCTTATCTTCCCCTTTTTCTTTCACTCTTTGCGATGAAAAGCAGACATGGTGTTAGTGAGCCACTTTTAATCTTGTAGAAGATACTCCAGGGGTTGTGGAACAACTAAACAGAAAGATTTGGATCTTCAGATTACTGTGTAGAGCAGAGCTGCCTACCTGCCAAGAGTGAATAGCAGCTCTCATAGAAGGAAAAAAATAAAACTTCCATCTTGTTTAAACCACTGCTATTGTCAAAGCAGCCAAGTTAATATTCATGTTGTATATACTGTTTTTAAAATTCCTTTTTAAATTTACTATCATTGAAAAATACTTTTATTTACCATTAAAATTTTTAATGGTCAAGAAATATTCAAGGTTGGAGAAGGAAATGGCAATCCACTTCAGTGTTCTTGGCTGGGAAATCCCACAGACAGAGGAACCTGGAGGGCTACAGTCAGTCCGTGGAGTCGCAAAGAGTTGGATACAACTTAGTGACTAAACAGCAGCATCAGTATTCAAGGTACAGATATGTTATTAATTATTTAACTAAACCCCTGTCATTGAGAATTTAGGTTGTGCCAGTTTTTCTATATTGCTAATAATACTGGAAATAGGAAAAGGAGTATGTCAAGGCTGTATGTTGTCACCCTGCTTATTTAACTTATATGCAGAGTACATCATGAGAAACGCTGGGCTGGAGGAAGCACAAGCTGGAATCAAGATTGCTGGGAGAAATATTAATAACCTCAGATATGCAGATGACACCAGCCTATGGCAGAAAGTGAAGAAGAACTGAAGAGCCTCTTGATGAAAGTGAAAGAGGAGAGTGAAAAAGTTGGCTTAAAGCTCAACATTCAGAAAACTAAGACCATGGCATCCAGTCTCATTACTTCATGGCAAATAGATGGAGAAACAGTGGAAACAGTGGCTGACTTTATTTTTCTGGGCTCCAAAATCACTGCAGAATGTGACTGCAGCCATGAAATTAAAAGATGCTTACTCCTTGGAAGGAAAGTTATGACCAGCCTAGACAGCATATTAAAAAACAGAGACATTACTTTACCAACAAAGGTCCGTCTCGTCAAGGCTATGGTTTTTCCAGTAGTCATGTATGGATGTGAGAGTTGGACCATAAAGAAAGCTGAGCACTGAAGAATTGATGCTTTTGAACTGTGGTGTTGGAGAAGACTCTTAAGAGTCCCTTGGACTGCAAGGAGATCCAACCAGTCCATCCTAAAAGAGATCAGTCCTGGGTGTTCATTGGAAGGACTGATGGTGAAGCTGAAACTCCAATACTTTGGCCACCTGATGCGAAGAGCTGACTCATTTGAAAAGACCCTGATGCTGGGAAAGATTGAGTGCAGGAGGAGAAGGGGACGACAGAGGATGAGATGGTTGGATGGCATCACCGACTCAATGGACATGGGTTTGGGTAAACTCCGGGAGTTGGTGATGGACAGGGAGGCCTGGCATGGTGCAGTCCATGGGATCGCAAAGAGTCAACACAACTGAGTGACTGAACTGAACCGAGTAATTCTGGAATGAAAATTCTACTGCTATAAATCTTATACACAGTAAACATGCACTTGTGTATATATGTGTGGATATGTGCACATATAGAGATCTCTAATCATTTCCCCAAAATAAATTCCTATAAATAGAATTACTTGGTCAAAGGCCTTTCACATTTTTAAGATTCATTATCAAATTTACTGCCAGTATTTCTGCATTAGTTTACCCTACCACTAGGAATACACACACACACACACACACACACACACACACACATATATATTGCTATACGGTGTTACATTTGTAAAAATGTTTTTGAGGTAATTTGCACGGAATAAGTCCATAGGACTTAAGTACTCAGTTCCTTAAATTTTTGTATATGCTTATGTAACTGTCATACACAAAAAAATGTATAGAATATTTCCTTCACTTAGAAAGTTAAATTGTGACCCTTTGCTTAATCCCCATCCCACAAAAGCAAATGTTGTCTTGAGTTCTAATTTTGCCTATTTTTGAACTTCATATAGATAAAATAATATAGGAGGTATTTCCTTTCTAGCTTCTTTGCTTTCATTTTTTTAGATTCATCCTTGTTGTTGCAAATATCAGTGATGTTCTGTTGTATGATGTTACTACAGTGAGAAAAAAATCTCTCTGGTTGATAAATACTTCTGTTATTTCCAGGTTTGGGCTATAAAGAATATGACTTTTTGTGAACATATGTTTTTCATTTAATTTGTCTTGAAAATATCTAAGGTGGGATTGCTGGGTCGTAAGGTAGATGCCGATTTAGCTTTTAAGGAAACTGACATGTATCTCTGAGAAGTGGTTGTACAACTTTATGCTTCCTCCAGCAGGAATATGTGAGAGTTCTAGATGCTTCTTATCCCAGCAAACAATTGTATTATTGGTCTTAGATTTTAGCCATTCAAGTGGCTATGAGAATGTAAATTTGTGTTTTCCTTTTGACTAAGGATGTTAAGCTCCTTTTAATGTTTACTGGCTGTTCCTGTATCTTCTGTAAAGGATTTGTTCAGGTCTTTTGTCCATTTTTGCAAATTTAGTTTTCTTTTTATTGTTTTTTTGTAGGATTTCTTTATATATTTTGAACACAAGTTCATCAGATACGTCTGTTGTGAATTTCATTTTCTAGAGTGTAGCTTTTATAAGCAGAAATTATAGTTAGGATAAAGTACAATATGTCATTTTTTTCTTTTATATTTAGCTGTTTCTTGTGCATTTTATGAACTTTTTACCTACCCCAAGGTTACAAAGACATTCTCTTATGTTTTCTTCTAGGCTCTCTGGTTCTAATTTTTCCAATACAGGGTATGATCTGTCTCAAATTAACTCTAATTTTCTATTTTTGTGTCATTTTCCAGTACATTGGTTAAATAACTTTTTGTTTTTTCCAATATGGTAAGTATATATGGTACTTTATTGTTTTATCTTGATTAACTCCTGACATTGAATATTTTCCCATTTCCATCTTCCTGAAACTTTGAGTCAGAGCTATTCAAAGGGCTAACTTTTTTATTTTAGTGAAAAATCTCATTTTCTTTTTCAGATATGTGAAATTACCTTAGCGTGACTGATCTAGTAATGCCTATGTCAGTAAAGATTAGAAAATACTCAGAAGAAGTATTGGCAGCTATCAATCTACTTTAAATT
This sequence comes from Giraffa tippelskirchi, assembly GCF_054371585.1. Lineage (NCBI taxonomy): Eukaryota > Metazoa > Chordata > Mammalia > Artiodactyla > Giraffidae > Giraffa > Giraffa tippelskirchi. The sequence goes on along the minus strand of NC_137275.1, from coordinate 73,145,556 downwards.
AGTTAGGATTTTGACTGACTTATGAAATATTAAGATGGCCATTTTTCTATGATATTGCTCAACTGGAAGAGGTTAAATTGTTGAACATGGGTTAACACATAGGAAAAGACTAATTATGCCAAATGCTTAGAATAGTATAATAACTGTAACATCTGTAAAGCGTGAGCTATGCTTCTTAGGGAAATAAAAGAAATTTGTTTTAAATATGCTTGGTATAAAAGAGAACAGAGGATATATTTCAAGGAAGCAGCTTATGATGACAGGTTAAGCCAAATTACCTTGGTAATTTTTCCCTTAAATTTCAGTGACCTACAGAAAATAGAAGCCATCTACCTGATGTCAAAATCTGAGTTTCTGAGAAAAAGATAAGTCTCAGCCCCACTGCATTTTTCAGGGATTATACTGCACATAGATGAGCTAGAGCTCTAAGGAGAGTAGAACATTCACATTCATCTTGGAGGGTTAATGTCTGAGAAAATTGACTATCTAAGCAGCTATAATAATTCCAAAAGAGAGTACATTTACATTTTCTAATAATACAATTCATGTATTAATAATTCTTTATGCCACATAAATCTTTTGTTCATACTTCCACATATTTGGCTTCCACACACTCTATTACAACTAAAGAATGAGCTCAAATCTTCCTTTTCACTGCTATTTTTCCATCAGTTAACTTCTTCCCATGACCTCTAGTAGTGATGCTGTGTCATTTGGACTTAGAATCCTAAATAATTTTTACTCCATTCTATCAACTTTTTTGACAAATGATAAGGCTTATTATTTAATTATCTAAAAATATTTCTCACACGTATTCTGTTGTAGTTTGTATTTTATAACTCAGCACATCTTAATTTCTTATTTTCTATTTGGTGACTAAAAAAAGAAGGCCAGACTTAATACAAAGGCTAGTAATTGCCACAAGGAGAGCATTGTCATAATTTCCTTCAAGGAATTTCATCTTGTTAACTGTCTAAAAATTGCTGAGAACATTTTTCTTAAGATATTTAGTATTCGTTTCTTCCAGTACTTTTATGCTGCTAGAAAACTCTTTTATGTATTGAGTAGAGTTCTAGTAATATCTGCAACAGCAGTTCTGTCAAAATACTTGTAAAGTATGCTCACTCATCATGGAAATTTTGAAAGCCTCTGACCCTTCAAAAATGTATGTTTTGCTTGGAAGGTACCCAAAAGAGCTTAAATTTTGAAACAGAATTGGGAGCAATCCTCAGAGAAACTATTTTAGTTTTCTAATTAGAGAATCCAAGACAGTATTACAGGAACCAGTCTAGACAACATGACTTTATCTAAGACACCTTCTGAAAGGTGTCTATAGATTCTAATAACACCTTCTGAAAGGTTCTCTGCAACAGCAAAGTTTTTATTTTTCAGCATTGCCCTGACAATGTATCAGCAGCTTAAAGAATTGAAAAGCCTTAAATGCAAGGCATTGAAGATCCAAATCCTCTGAGCTTATCCTTTCTGACAGAGGAGAGAGGCCAATAAGCTAACCCTAAATGGTGTAATTAGAAGCAATGCATAATTAAAAGCCATCTGCATGTCTTGTGTGCCCCTTTCTGTCTGTGAAATAGGGCCAGCACTATGTGAGTACTTAAAAGCTCCTTTCAAAAAATTTAAAATCCTTATTGAGACATTATCCTACAGTGCAGATAATAAGACAAACCAGTGTATTCATGATCAGCCCCAACATTTCTTATTATTTTACAATATGTGTGAGTGATTTACAGCCAAATTAACATAATGTCATACCACCAACACTAGAAATGTTTATTGTAGATTTAAAAATATTCTATGGTTCATGAAAAGAAGTTAAGTCCTAGGAGCTAAGAGAATAATGTTGTTGTGTGTCTCCATCAAGATTTTAGTCTAAAGTTCATTCTGAATTCCAACGGAGGCTGTGCTCTCCTCCCACAAACAAATGCTAGTTAGTGAGCTCTCAGATTCAGTAGTTTTATTTTTTCTTCTTTAGAGATGAACTTGACTTCTAAGCAATATTTAATATGTTTTCTTTAGTGGGAATTAATTGGTAAGGAAGCCTATTCAAGAGTTCTTATAAGAGGATTGAGTCATAACTAGGTGATGCTCCTTTTAATCCCATTAAATGTTAAAAGATTGATTTGTCTTACTCAGATCATCAATACCATCCACAAACACAGTTCCTTGTTGTGGTTCTGTGGTTTGGGACATTATATAAGGGAATCTGAATTATTATAGAGGGGAAATTGGTCCTGATGCCCTCATATATGCTTTTGATCCCTGAGTCAGGAAGATCCCTTGGAGAAGGGAATGGGATCCCACTCCAGTATTCTTGCCCGGAGAATTTCATGGACAGAGGAGCCTGGCAGGCTACAGTTGTTGGGATCCCAAGGAGTCAGACATGACTAACACCTTCACAACTCTTAGATTCCATGAGTTTATGAGTTTTAGTTTTAAAATGCTATATTTCAATAGTCAGTGAAAGTATGTGTGATTATTATGTAAATTGATATAAGAATATTCAAAGATCAGAATTTTTTAAATGTTTATATTTTAAAAATTGTTTTAAAAGATTTTGCTTCCTACATATCATACCCTTAGAACTTATATCACTACAGTCTGTTTTTCTCATGACACAAAATTCTTGCTTTTGAGATTTCAAACCTAATTTCTTCTCAGAGGTTCGGTTTAATACTTCTTTCCAAATGTAACTGGTATATTCAGTTTGGAATACAGTGATTGATATTTCCAGGTGCAGCAATTCTGAATTCCCGTGGGTTTATGTATTAGCAGGCCTTCTATCCAGTCTGTCCTTAGAGACTCTCTTATCGATATGCTCTTTAATCCTCAGGGGCTTAGTGGGGCCTAACTGGTCATTTTTTTTTAATTAATTTTTATTGGAGTATAGTTTATTTACAATGTTGTGTTAGTTTCTGCTGTACAGCAAAGTAAATCAGTTATACATATACATATATCGACTCTTTCTTAGATTCTATTCCCATATAGGTCCCATTATGACCCTATTTAGATTCTGTTCCCATATAGGTCCCATTGTGACCCCATGGACTATACAGTCCATGGAATTCTCCAGGCCAGAATACTGGAGTGGGTAGCTTTTCCCTTCTCCAGGGGATCTTCCCAATGCAGGGATTGAACCCAGGTCTTCCACATTGCAGGTAGATTCTTTACCAGCTGAGCCAAAAGGGAAGCCCATACATATACATATATCCACTCTTTTTAGATTCTATTCCCATATAGGTCATTACAGAGTGTTGAGTAGAGTTCCCCGTACTATGGGTTCCTATTAGTTATTTATTTTGTATATAGTAGTGTGTATGGGCTTCCCGGGTAGTTCATCTGATAAATAATCAGTCTCCAATACAGGAGATCCCCATTCAATTCCTGGGTCGGGAAGTTCCCCTGGAGAAGGAATAGGCTACCCACTCCAGTGTTCTTGAGCTTCCCTGGTAGCTCAGACAGTAAAGAATCTGCCTGCAATGAGGGAGACCTGGGTTTGATGCCTGGGTTGGGAGGATCCTGTGCAGGAGGGCATGGCAACCCACTCCAGTATACTTGCCTGGAGAATCCCCATGGACAGAGGAGTCTGGCCAGCTAGTCCACGGGATCCCAAAGAGTTGGACATGACTGAGTGACTAAGCGCAGCACGTACAGTAGAGTGTGTGTATGTCAATCCCAATCTCCCAAATTATCTCTCTGCCACTTCCCTTCTTGGTAACCATACATTTGTTTTCTGTATCTGTGACTCGGTTTCTTTCTTGTAAATAGGTTGATTTTTACCCTATTTTTGGATTCCACATATAAGCAATATCATATAATGTTTTTTGTTGTCTGACTTACGTCGCTAAATATGACAATCTCTAGGTCCATCCATGTCACTGCAAATGACATTATTTAATTATTTTTATGGCTGAATAATATTCCATTGTATATATATGCCACATCTTCTATATCCCTTCTTCCATCAGTGGACGTGTAGGTTCCTTCCTTTTCTGGGCTATTGTAAATAGTGCTGCAGTGAACATTGGGGTTTATGTATCTCTTTGAATTATGATTTTCTCCAGATACATGTCCAAGAGTGGAATTGCTGGATCATAAGGTAATTCTAGTTCTGTTTTTCTAAGGAACCTCTATACTGTTCTCCATTGTGGCTGTACCAGTTTACATTCCCACCAATGGTGTAGGAGGGTTCCCTTTCCTCCACACCCTGCAGAATTTACTCTTTGAGATTTTTTTTGATGGTGGCTGTTCTGACTGGTGTGAGGTGATAACTTCATTGTAGTTTTGATTTGTATCTCTCTGATAATGTTGATTTGAACATCTTTCATGTGTTTGTTAGCTATCTGTATGTCTTCTTTGGAGAAATGTCTGTTTTGGTCTTCTGCCCATTTTTTTGTTGGGCATTTGTTTTCTTCTGCCCATTTGTTTTTTTGATATTGATTTGCATGAGCTGTTTGTATATTTTGGAGATGAATCTTGTGTCTGGTTGTGTTTTAATCATTCACAAATGCATCCAGAACTCAGTCTCTGATTATTTTGAGGTCAGAGGACTTGGTAATCTCAGAATGTCATCCCTTGTCTGTATGATTCTTATTGTTACCACAAAACCCCCAAACTTCACAGAACCACCTGGTTTCTGTATGGTTTTATGTGGCGAAGAGAATCTGTGTTCAGAATGTGCTGAGCCTCTCTGGCGCACTCAGATTCTTTGTCCAGATGGCTTTAGCTCTAGACATAAATAGATATCTTTCTATCTTCCAGTCTTTAGATTCTGTTTTCTGATCGGATTAATATTTTCATGGGATGATAGAAAGGAAAAGCGCATTCCCTTCAGGGAAGCTCTCATCTCCTACCTTTGTAATATAAGTGTGGTCTGGCTGGACCTCACAAGACAATTTAGTAACTTACCTGATGTGAATATCAGCGTTGTATGATCATTTTCACTGTCAACTTCTTTTTATTTTCCTTCAGAATTTTTTTAATTGAGGTATAGTGGATGTATAGTATTATATAATTTACAGGTGTACAATGTAGTGACTCCCAATTTTTAAAGGTTATACTGCATTTATAGCTACTACAAAATATTGGCTATATTCCTGTGTTGTACAGTATATCCTTATAGCTTATTTTATACCTAATAATTTGTACCTCTTAATCCCCTACGCCTGTCTCACTCCTCTCCCCTCCATTTCCCTCCCTTCTCCCCACTGGTAACCACTCATTTGTTCTCTATATCTGTGAATTTGCTGCTTCTTTTTTTTTGTTATGTTCACTAGTTTGTTGTATTTTTTAGATTCCACATGTAAGTGATATCATACAGTGTTTATCTTTCTCTGTATGACTTGTTTCGGGCTTCCCTGATAGCTCAGTTGGTAAAGAATCCACCTGCAATGCAGGAGACTCCGGTTCCATTCCTAGGTTGGGAAGATCCCCTGGAGAAGGGATAGGCTACCCACTCCAGTATTCTTGGGCTTCCCTTGTGGCTCAGCTAGTAAAGAATCCACCTGAACTTCAGGAGACCTGGGTTTGATACCTGGATTGGGAAGATCCACTGGAGAAGGGAAAGGTTTCATTAGTGTAATGCCCTCTAGGCTTCCCTGGTGGCTCAGGTGGTAAAGAATCCGAGTGCAATGCAGGAGACCTGGGTTTGATCCCTTGGTTGGGAAGATCCCCTGGAGAAGGGAATGGCAACCCATTCCAGTATTCTTGCCTGGGAAATCCTGTGGACAGGGGAGCCTGGAAGACTATGGTCCATAGGGCAGCAGAGTCGGACACGACTGAAGCAACTTAGCACACAGCACATGCCCTCCAAGTCCATCCATGTTGCTGCAAGTGGCATAATTTCATTCTTTTTAATGGCTGAATAGTATTCCATTGTATATATTTATACTGCTTCTTTATCCATTCATCTTCTGGTGGTCACTTAAGTTGCTTTCATATCTTGGTAGTTGTAAACAACACTGCTGTGAACGTTGGGGTGCATGTATCTTTTTAAATTTCATTGTCATCTTCTTAAGCCTGGACAGTCTAATCAAGGGACTTACTAAGTTTACTGAGTTGACATTTACATGGAATTTATGGGGAAGGAAATGCAAAAAAAATGCAAACAAAAATTCTCTCCCCCCTAATTCAAGACTACACTTTTTAATTTTTAAAAATCCCAGTTCCCCCAATTTTTATGCCTGCATTATGACTCCCAATTTTAGCATAGTCTCCTATTTAACACTGATTAAATAAGTGGTTAAATGACACTTAGGAGAGAACAAGCATAGGCTTCAAACTTATTCAGCAGCAGTTTTGTGGTTCTGTTTACCAAAATGATACATACTTGGTATCACACACGTTTCATTAATTCCATAAATATTCATTTCATGTCTACAATGTTTCATCACAATTATAGATTCTCTGGAGACTGTGAAGCAAAGCATATGAGACAACCCTGAATAAAATTATTTATATTTGAAACCCTGGGTGTAAAGTGGGTGTAATAATTAATCATAATAAAAAAATCAAGTTATAATAATAATATAAACCAAATGGTTTATTAAAGAAATTGTTTTCAAAGAAATAGGATCATATTCCAAGGAAATATATACAATATTCACAATTATTTCAAAAGCTCTGAAAAATGTATGACAAAGAGTTTGAACACTCTTGCTTATTCAAGTAAATTTGAAATGTAAATTTCTTAGAGAATTTCTGCTTTCTCCTTGACTGTGGAAATACATTGCTGCCATGCCTTATTTACTTATTTTTCCCAAAAGGTAGGATAAAAATAAGCCTTTTTATCAAAAGAACTAGAAATGTTTAGATTCAGTGGTTCAAAGTGATGAAGTGAGGTCTGTGGATTCACTGTGGTATTTTACATAATTGGAAGCTATGGTTTCAAGGTTGTTGATACTGAAGTAAAACTTAATTGCTAATTTCATTCACATTTGTAACTATAGACACTGAAGGATTAACTCTTATTTCAAAAGTGGATATTTGTTGCTTTTTAAAATCATGTTTTGAAGCATATAATAAATTAGAGAATTTTCACTTAATATTGTCACCAAAAATGACAGGAAACTATTTTTTTAAGTCCTGTACTGCTTTATGCTGACACTTTCCATGTATTCTTTCATTTAAGTTTACAACTCGAGGAGGAAGGTGCTCTGTATTCATCTACCCATCCATCCATATATCCAACAAAAATTTATATAATCTTTACTATGTGCTAATGATGGCAATAATAATAACAAAGTGTGCCTTGTGAGTCAAGGGAGAAGTATGTGCACATGATTTGAGTAACTGGAGGGAGAGGGCTGGTTTTGGACTTAACACATCACTGATACTAAAATCCTTCCACGTCCCATTCTCCTGGGGAACTGTTGTAGGAGGCAGCAGTGAAGACAATTATCAGGAATTCGGTTGATATTTCCCAGGATTCCCAGGTTTAATGTATGAAGAGCCAGCATCAGGGAAGAGATCTCTTTGCATGGGCTGATGGTATTCTGTGACAATTTTAAATAGAATTTTTGCTATGGACAGAGTAAGCAGCACTTGCAACGGAGGGAATGGTTAGAAGGAGTATGAACTGGGATTCGCGGAGTGGGATTTGAGATGTACTAATTTGGATATTAAAAGAGTGACTTTGCTGTGTATCCCAAAGTAATATGGGTCGGACGAATGAGTTATGTAAATATGAAGAAAGTGAAGCTTTGAAAGTCAAATAGATAACAAGCAAAGACCCTGAGATTCAAGCCCAGGTTCGTACAACTTCCTTGGACAACTTTTTAAACCACTTGCAGACGCTTACTTGAAATGCTTTCCTTGAAATTTGTCTTTTCAATACATTGAAAAGACATTTGTATGAAATGTAAAAAATTTGCATGAAATGGAACACTTTCTGTAGTAGCAAAATGCTTCAGTAAATAGAAAGTCATTCCAAGTTGTATTCTGACTCTCTGTCCTTTGTTCAAATGTACGGTTCACATATTCAGAGACAGAGTGTCTCTATGACTTAATTATGATGAGTATAATAATTGAAAGTAGGTGATTATTTTATGCCAGAAAAGATAATTAAATGGGGAATTGCACTATTAGCTGGCCTTTTAGTACTGTGCATTATCCTTATGACAGGTGATATTGTGATTCCTCTGTACATTGCTCAGACAAAAAATATTTACGGAGTCAACACTTCAGATCAGAGGGCATTAAGAAGTACATTAGACACAAGAAGGCATCCTGGAGAGATAATTAAAATACTTTGGAAATTTTATAAGCATAAATATAGGGCATTGACTTCCTTTTTGACCATTGGTTTTATTGTCAGTAGGACTGGCAATTTTTCTTGCACCTATAGTTTCAGTGGAAATAAATTAATCATCAGAATGGATATAATAGGGGCATAGACAGCTTAGTTGTAAATCTTACAATTTTTTTTTCTTGGAAATCATAAAGAGAATATAAATAATTTTTTTTCTCTAGAAAACAGAGAATTCACAAACTCTAGGTTACCTTTAACTGTACCCAGGCAAATGAAATCAACATCAGCTTTATGGGAATGATGGGGCTTTGGGTGCTGAAGATAGGATGAAGAATTTAGGAACATAGAAAGGATTAGCAGTGGTGGATATTAGAAATCAGAAGCAAACATTTACTCCTGGAAGGAGCAGACCCATGTCTGAATGGGAAGTGCTGTGAACTGGACTGAGACAGAACAGGGTGTAATTACTAAGGAAGGTGGGTAAAGAAGTTGCAGAAAGTATCTGAGGAAGTCAAGAGGTCACTGACATGCCTCAGAAAACTCCATGTTCCAAAAGAGAGTGAACAGTTTGGAAATCAAGAGGTATATCCCCTTGGTATCAGTGATAAGCAAAGGATCCAAGGGAAATTAGAGTTGGGGGTAGAAGCTCTTCTGAACCAGGCTAGGTTTTAAGTGGCAAAGGAGCTGTGGATTATATTTTCAATAGTCTACTATTTTAGCAATACCAGAGAGAACTTTTGAATAAAGAAACCTAGAAAACTATTCACAGGGTCTCTTATTAATAACTGGTCTAGGAAAATTCAACTCATTTAAACATGCATAACAAAAATGAATTAAATACAGTATCCAAACACAAAAACAATAAGAAAAATGTGCAAAAGAGCACCAAAATCCCCTATATAGAAAGAAATCTCATTGGAAAATATTGCACAAAGCAAATGAAAATTAAAATCCTACATTTCAGTGTAAATTAAAAACTTTAATGTAGCAGTTACAACTCCCAAGTAATAGCATATATATATATTATATATATATATAATATATATATATATATCAGAAATATAATAAACCACAGAAAAGCTGAACAGTCAACAACAAATATCAGCTAGATTGTTGCAGGAGTTGAAGCATAAAGTGGTAGCTTTCAGAAAAGAGAAAGAAAAAAAAAAAAGAAAAGAGAAAGAAGAAAAAGAAAATAATTTAGAAGTGAAGACTAAATTTCAAAGCATAAAACAGAGAACAGATATGTTAGGAAGCACAGTAAGGGACATAGAAGAAAAAAATGAGGAAAAATAAGCAAATGAAGTACAATAAGGGGATACAATGATTAGAGAGAAAAAGCTATTCGATCCCTGGGTTAGGAAGTTCCTCTGAAGAAGGAAATGGCAACCCACTCCAGTACTCTTGCCTGGAGAATTCCATGGACAGAGAAGCCTGGCAGACTGCAGTCCATGGGGTCACAAAGAGTCAGACACAACTGAGCGACTAACACTTTCACTTTCACTTTATAATAAAGACAAAGGAAATCCAATATATTTATAATTGGAGCTTCCAAGGTGGCAGGGTGAGGTAGGGGAAACCAAAAGTGGTATAATAGAGCAATTATATAAAAATGTAGTTTATAAAATCTCTCCTGAAGAAAAGAAAATCTAAGTTACATATTGAAAAGCATTTTAGTAAGTTTTGGCTGCTATAACAAATTATCATAGACTAAGTGGCAGAGGCGCCCAAGGACCCGACCTGGCCCTGTTCACGTTCCACCCCAGGAAGCCGGACTCTATGGGGCGGGACCCTGGGGGGAGACTGAGCAGAACCTAGAGCCGGCGCTGAACCTCTGAACCCCGAGCCAGGGGCGCCCCGGGAGCACCTAGCCCGTGGGCGCTCTGCCTGCCCGCCGAGCAGCCATGAGCGAGACGGTTGTGTGTACCAGCCGGGCCACGGTGATGTTCTACGATGACAGCAACAAGTGCTGGCTGCCCGCCGGCATGAGCCCCCAGGCCTTCAGCTGCGTCCAGATCTATCACAACCCCACCGCCAACTCCTTCCGGGTGGTTGGCCGGAAGATGCAGCCGGACCAGCAGGTGGTCATCAACTGTGCCATCGTCCGGGGTGTCAAGTATAACCAGGCCACCCCCAACTTCCACCAGTGGCGCGACGCCCGGCAGGTCTGGGGCCTCAACTTTGGCAGCAAGGAGGAGGCCACGCAGTTTGCCAATGGCATGGCCAGTGCCCTAGAGGCCTTGGAAGGAGGTGGGCCCCCGCCCCCACCACCACCTACAGTGCCTCCCACCTGGTCTGCCCAGAATGGCCCCTCCCCAGAGGAGATGGAGCAGCAGAAAAGGCAGCAGCAGTCAGAGCTCATGGAGCGGGAGCGCAGAGCCTCCAACGCAGGAGGCCCGCCTGCTCCCCCAGCTGGGAGACCACCACCGCCCCCGGGACCTCCCCCTCCTCCGGGTCCACCCCCATCCCCTGGTCTCTCCTCCTCAGGGGTCTCGGTCACCCCGCAGGGAGCAGGGGGAGGCCCACCCCCGGCACCCCCTCTCCCCACAGCACAAGGCCCCAGTGGTGGAGGGACCGTGGCCCCCAGCCTCACCTCAGCCATTGCCGGTGCCAAACTCAGGAAAGTTAGCAAGCAGGAAGAGGTTTCAGCGGGGCCCGTGGCCCCCAAAGCTGAGAGTAGTCGAAGCACAGGCGGGGGCCTCATGGAAGAGATGAACGCCATGCTGGCCCGGAGAAGGAAAGCCACGCAAGTTGGGGAGAAACCTGCCAAGGGTGAATCTGCCAATCAGGAGGAGTCAGACGCCAGAGTCCCAGCCCACAGTGAATCTGTGCGGAGACCCTGGGAGAAGAACAGCACAACCTTGCCAAGGATGAAGTCGTCTTCTTCAGCGACCACTTCCGAGCCGCCCCCCCGCCCCCCCACGCCTAGCTCCAGTGATGAATCAGACCTGGAGAGGGTGAAACAGGAGCTTCTGGAAGAGGTGAGGAAGGAACTGCAGAAAGTGAAAGAGGAAATAATTGAAGCCTTTGTCCAGGAGCTGAGGAAGCGGGGTGCCGCCTGACCACAGAGCCCCAGAAAATCCAGTTTCTCCTTTCCGCACACCCCCTCCGCCTGTCACCCTGCTTTCCCTGCCTCGACTTGACTTGGAATTGGCTGAAGACTACACAGGAGAAGGAAATGGCAACCCACTCCAGTGTTCTTGCCTGGAGAATCCCAGGGACGGCAGAGCCTGGTGGGCTGCCGTCTACGGGGTCGCACAAGTCAGACACGACTGCAGCAACTTAGCAGCAAGTGGCTTAAACAACATTTCTCTTGGTTCTGGAGGCTAGGAACCTCAAAATCAAGGTGCTTGCTGATCTGACATTTTCTTGGTTTGAAGGTGGCTTTCTTCTCCTAGTATTCTCACATGGTGGAGAGCAGAGAGAACTTTCTGGGGTTCCTTTTATAAAGACACTAATCCCATGGCTCGGTGGAGCTATCATGATCTAATTACCTTCCAAAAGTCCTTCTTCCTAATACCATCACATTGAGGGTTAAGCAATGAATTTGGGGTGGGGGTACAAACATTGATGGAGAAGTAAATGGCAACTCACACTAGTGTTCTTGGCCTGGGAAATCCCATGGACAGAAGAGCTTGGCGGGCTACAGTCCATAGGGTTGCATATCCATAGAGTCGGATATGATTGAGTGAATGAGTGCACAAACATTGAGCTCATAGCAAAAGGATACATCACATTTCACAGAAAAATGACCCAGAATATAGAAAATTAGGCTGTTAAACTATAAAGACAGTATGTATTGGACAAACAGATAAAAAGGTTATGTCACCTGTAAGGGAGAGAAAATCAGGCAGTTATCAGGCTTTTCCACTGCAATATTGAATTTCAGATGATAATAGAATGTTTATAACTTATTCAAGGAAAAATGTGTGTCAAGAATTTTCTATTTATTCAAGTTGTCATCCAAGTATATAGTATTGAACATGCAAAAGCTAAGGGTATATTGTTCACATAAGCCATTCTTAGGAGTATATACTAGTGGACTAACTCCAATCTACTAAGAGATGGTAGAGGAAATTTCAGCAAAATAGTGAGCAGTGAATACATTTAACTACAGTTCTAGGACAAGATCATAGGTAAGATAACAGTGTCAGTGTGGCATGTTAATATTATGTGTTCTGACAATGTAAAAATATAGCTACAAAAATGGTTCAATAAGAACTGAGGCTGCTGTCCTTTAAAAGCCTCTCCAGATGACTAGTCTTTGGCTGGTGCCTAGGAACTTGGATTTCAGGAGGGTTCCTACCTTTCAGATCATAACAGTGGTTTACTGTGCCTATACTGTTTATGCAAACATTATGGTTTTGCTAAACACCTGCTTTCCTTTTGGGAGTCTAGAATTTTGCTGCATGCTAAACAGAGGGTGCCTGCGTGACTCACTCCCAATAAAATTCTTGAGTCTCTAGTGAGCTTTCCTAGTAGACAGAATTTCATATGTGACCTCATGATCTGTGGCTGGGGGAATTGAGCATATCTTACGTGATGTCACTGGGAGAGGACTCTTTTAAGGTTGTGTCTGGTTTTCTCAAGACTGTGCCTCATGTGCTTTTGCTCTTTGCTGATCTTGTTTGCTGATCTTTCACTGTAATAGATCATAGCTTGAGTGCAAGTCCATTTGTCCTGTGAGTCTCCTGTGTAATCACTGAAACTGGGGTGATATTAGGAATTCTCAACTCTGACTAAGGGTAACCACTGGAACAAAATTGAAGCCTTCCAGAATATCAGAACCATAAAAAGAAAATGAACGAGACCACATAGTGAGAGCATCTCTCTGTTCCCCATCCAGCCTTCCTCCTATAATATGACAGAACTAAACCAAAAACTGTTTTTTTGCAATAATTATGAATGGGCTTAATTCATCCATTGAAACAAAAAAGATCTTTAGATTGGACACTGAACAAAAGCCAATTCTGTGCTGAATCTAAAAGATATACTTAACATAAAATAAAATGAAAAGTTAAAAATAAAAGGGTAAACAAATATATAAATGAAAGCCAAAAATAAAAATCAAGGATTGCAGTTCAAAATATTTTGTTCCAAAGTCATTAAAGTAGAAAAAAAATCAATATGTGTTTAAAACAGTTATATAATGTTGAAGGACACAATTTGCAACAAAGATGTAATTGTCATAATTATATTTTTATCTAGTAACTTCATAAAGGAGAAAATAGAGGCAATTATTAAAGAATAGGCAAAAACACACTGCTAGTAGAAAGCTTTCAATCATCTCTTTACTGTAAGATCAGTGGGACTGAAATAGGTATAGGTAAGTAACCTATACATTATAATCAGTAAGGTACCCCTGGTGGGATATATGTCAAACTCTGTATCCTGATAATAGAGGATATATATTTTTTCAAATATCTTTGAAACTGTCATAAAATTGATTATATATTAGGCCACAATTACAAAATGAAGACAGACCATGGACAACTATCACAATGCAGTAAAACTAGAAATTAATGACAAAAGCACAAAATGAAAAAGATTTTCCTCTTTGAAAAAGTAATTTAAAGCTATATTAAAGGACTCTTTAGGAAAAAGAAGAATTGAGCAGAAAGTGTGAAATTTATTGAAAATAGTGAAAACACTGCATATCAGAATTCTGAGCTGTGCTCAGAAGAAAATTTATCTCCTTAAATACTTAGAACAATAAAAAGAAACCATAAAAACATGATACAAAAGATAAAAAAGGAACAGAATAAACCAAAAGAAAGTCAAAGGAAAGAATTAACAAAGAAAAAGGCAGAAGGGAAGGAGTTAGAGAACATAACAACAACAAAAATCTAGTGATTTGAAAAAAAAAAAAGATAAATGATGAGAATCTAATTAAGAGAAAAGGAAAAAAGTACATATATAAGAAATGGGAAAATGAAACAAAAATAGGAAATTAAAACATAAGAGAGTAGTTTGTGTAACTCTATAAAATTACATTTTAAAACCTGAATAATTTTCTCAGAAAATATGACTTAAACATATGAGATATGCCAATTATGACAAAAGTACCCAGGAGAGAAAGAAAATCCCAACAAACCAATAACCAAGGGGGAAAAATAGAGAGATTCTGGCTTCTCCATCCACTGCCCTTGAGCTCTGAAATCCATCTTAAAATGTTCTCAGATGCTGGGCCTTTGCAAACTTCAGTTCACACGTTCCTTTGCCTTCTGCCTTCTGTAGATAGGGAGCACTGAGAAAGGTGAAAGACAGGTGCTATAGAAAATGGACTTTCTTTTGACTTGTTGCTGTTTCTGTTTGTCACACATCCTTCTGCTTCTAAGGACATCCCCAGAAACAGCTTCATCACGCCCCTGAGATCAGAGCCTCCATTGTGCTGGGCCCTACCTCCAAGCTCCCATGTGCTAAGTTGCTTCAGTTGTGTCCAACTCTATGTGATCCTATGGACTGTAGCCCGCCAGGCTCCTCTGTCCATGGGATTCTCCAGGCAAGAATACTGGAGTGGATTGCCATGCCCTCCTCCAGGGGATCTTCCTGATGCAGGGATCGAACCCATGTTTCTTATGTCTCCTGCATTGACAGGGGATTCTTTACCACTAGCACCACCTGGAAATCCCCAAGCTCCTAGGTTCTTGTTGTTCTTTTTTCCCCTTTGTTGCTACACCGCTAAGAGTGGTACCAGCCTTTGTTTTGCTTTGCCTTAATACTCCTTTCTTACTCCTTCAGCTTTTCAATACTTATGTAATCAATTTCCTACATTGAATTCCATCTGTTAAAATATACAGTGTCCACCTGCCATCCCCATTTAATCTGTCTTGCTTCAGTTTCCTCAAATGTGAAATGGAGATGGTGATGATGATGATAATGATGATAATAATACTTTGCTCATTAGGTTGTTGTGAAGATTAAATGAATTATTATGTGTAGGTTCTTAGGAAAAGGTTTGGCAAAGAGTAAACCCTATGTTAAATTATTGCTGTTATCAAAAAGATTTACAAAGCCTTTGGCCTAGACTGTTTTGTAGAAAACTTCTATGAAAACTTTCAAGTGCAAATACTTTTGTTGCTATTTTATATATTCTAGAGCATGGAGAAAGAAGAAAAACTTCCACATCGATTCTTGTTATGTAAGTACAACATTGATAACAAAGCTTAAGAAAAATTTTACAGAAAAGGAAACTAAAACTATCTCACTTTACAAATAAAAATGAAAAATACTAAAAAAAAGGCATTAGCAAAGAAAACTGTAGCACATTAAAGAATAATATAACATGACTAATTCAGAAATGGAAAAGCTTAATATTAGGAAATTTAGTGATGTAATTTATCATAATAATAGGTTTAATAGGTGTAACAATGTTGGAGACCCTGGGGTTCAATCTGTGGTTCTATTTCCTCTCTGTCTGCATTCACTCCCTTGGTGATCCCAAATTCTCCTGACTTCAAATGTTGCCCATGACCTGTTTTTGTACAACTCTTAAGTGAAGAATGATATTTCATTTTAAAGAGTTATAAAAAGCCAACCAACCAACCAAACCCTCTAACCCAAAAGATAGAAATGGTGTCTCATAAAGCCTAAAATGTTCACTATCTGGTTTTTTAAAGAAAAAATTTGACTGCACAACAGAAAAGACAAACAGCTTTTGGAACAGACCACTTCTAAAGGATTTTAAATTTTAGTACAGTACACATTCAGAAAAGTGCACATGCCCTAAGTGTACTAACTCCACGAATATCATAAACTGACCATACTTGTGAAATCAGCACCCAGATCAAGAAACAGAATATTTCTTGGTTCCGAGAAATCATCTTGTAACGGGAATGGCCTGGCTTCTGTTCTTGCAAATGCGTAGCCTCATTTTCAGTCCAATCTTAAGAGTACACTTTTATATTTGTCTCCAATATTTTTACTTCTCCCACTGTTTTAAAATTTTCCTTCTCACCAGAAAGGAAAATATATTAATTTTATTGTGAACTTGCCCTATTTCTTTTTAACAACTTGGAAACTTTAACAAAAGAGAACTCAAATCTACATTAAGCTAAACAATGTGAAGCTAACACAACAGTGCTGTGTACAGTGGCAGTATATTTTTTTCTCTAAACAGAACATAACACTGAGAAATAACATAGTACTTCACTTTAAATAGAGAGAATGGTGCTTTGTGTCTTCAAGGTAACATATACACAATTTAATGCCAGAGTTGCTATGGAAACTATTGAATGACAGAAGAAACAGTTGCATAAAATCTGTATAATTCATGGATTTCTGAGAATTTTCAAATCTAAGTTTATAACACACAGAACTTCTTACCCAATGTGTCCTTTACCTGTTCAGTAAACATCTTTTTTTTTTTTTGTCTCTATGTGATGAAATACTTCTGCTATTGATTGAATTACTCTGAAAAACCTACTGGATTATCAAGATTCTGTTTTGAAGTCTTAAATTTGTGAAATATGCTTGTTTTTTTTATAAAGAAAAGTATACATGCATATACATTCTTCACTTATTTAAAGAATCAATCAAGTACCATAAATGATTTAAGTTACTATACAAAGGCACTGTTCAGCCATTTAGAAAGTTAACAGGGATGAGTGATCTGTGGGAAAAACAAAACTAATAATCTGGAAGTCAATACATTACAAAGACTACTTTTTGACTCCAAAGTGGATATTAATAAGTTGAGTAAAGATGGTGGGAATCTATGTCATCAGCTCAGTTCAGTCGCTCAGTTGTGTCTGACTCTTTGTGATCCCATGGACTGCAGCACACCAGGCCTCGCTGTCCATCACTAACTCCTGGAATTTACTCAAACTCAGGTCCACTGTGTTGGTGATGCCATCCAACCATCTCATCCTCTGTTGTCCCCTTCTCTTCCCGCCTTCAATCTTTCCCAGCATCAGGGTCTTTTCAAATGAGTCAGCTCTTCGCATCAAGTGGCTGAAGTATTGGAGTTTCAGCTTCAACATCAGTCCTTCCAATGAACACCCAGGACTGATCTCCTTTAGGATGGACTGGTTTGATCTCCTTGCAGTCCAAGAGACTCTCAAGAGTCTTCTCCAACACCACAGTTCAAAAGCATCAATTCTTCAGTGCTCAGCTTTCCTTATAGTCCAACTTTCACATCCATACATGACTACTGGAAAAACCATAGCCTTGACGAGACGGACCTTTGTTGACAAAGTAATGTCCCTGCTTTTTAATATGCTGTCTAGGTTGGTCATAACTTTCCTTCCAAGGAGTAAGCATCTTTTAATTTCATGGCTGCAATCACCATCTGCAGTGATTTTGGAGCCCAAGAAAATAAAGTCTGACACTGTTTCCACTGTTTCCCCATCTATTTGCCATGAAGTGATGGGACTGGATGCCATGATCTTAGTTTTCTGAATGTTGAGCTTTAAGCCAACTTTTTCACTCTCCTCTTTCACTTTCATCAAGAGACTCTTTAGTTATTCTTCACTCTGTGCCATAAGGATGGTGTCATCTGTGTATCTGAGGTTATTGATATTTCTCCTGGCAATCTTGATTCCAGCTTGTGCTTCATCCACATGATGAAGCACATCCATGAAGTACATCCATTCTCATGATGTATTCTGCATATAAGTCAAATAAGCAGTGTGACAATATACAGCCTTGACCTACTCCTTTCCCTATTTGGATCCAATCTGTTGTTCCATGCCACAGATATTTTCACCCTTCTTTTCCAAAAAAAATAAAGTAACAGAAATTGATTACATCAACAAGCAACTACTTAAGCCTTCTTTGTTGCAGCATTCTTACAGGTACTGGGGATACAGCAGAGAATGAGACCTTAAAGCTACAAATCCTATTCCCAGGAGGCTTACATTCTAGCAGTGGTAGATGCTAAACAAACAAAAATATTAGCTAGTGTTGAGTGCTATAATGACAATCAGTTAGAGGGACTCTTTATTTTACTAGTGGGTGGTTAAAGATGTTCTCGTCAAGGGAATTACCTTTAATCCAAAACCTAAATGGCAAGGAGGCAGGCAGGTGGAGATCTGGGGAGACAACATCCAAGTAGAGGAAAAGCTGAGGCAGACATTAGGACATAGATGAGTTTATTTCTCTCTCTAGAGAACTGCAAGCTACTTTTATTAATATTATCTAGTACCCACGTCCAAGTGAAATTCAGAGACCACTATATTGTTTGACATTGGAGTGACATTGGAAGGGAAGAAAAGTTTGCCTTTTTTGTTGACTACATTCTCTGCAGTCTTGACCTTGATGCTTCAAACTGATCTCCTCTTGCTATCAGAAACAGAAGATTCAACAGCAGTGTGCTAGCTCAGCATGCACTCTTTTCCTTGTGTATATGTCATTTCTTTTTCCTTTCCTGCCTGCTTCTTGCTAGTTTGTCTCCCCTTCTTTCTACCCTCCCTTTCTCCTTCCTTCCCTACCTGCCTTTCTTCCTTTATTCCACAAACATCTGTGAAATTCCCAGGGTGTGTGTACATGACAAGGGCACAACAAAGAAGTTTCACGGGAACAGATTCATCAGTTGGAGTTCATCGAGAACAGGTGGTCCCCATCTAAGGAATTCAAACGCACAGCTTGCTTTAGCTTTGGCTGATTTTCTGAGGCAGAATTCAGAAGTTCCAGATTCCCAAATTTCAAAACACAGTAACCTCTTCTGTTTGTTTCACTTATTATAGCAAATGTCTGTCATATGTGAGATCAACATTTTTGGTGTGAGCATTTTGAGGTGGGAGTGTGGGGGAAAGTGTTATGCCAACAGTCAGGGGGAAAGGAAACTTTGTTCTCTATGCATGAAAATAATGACTGATTCCTTTACATGAGACTCGGCCTTTGGGATATTAGTTTTGAAAACTTAACTCATTGGTAGAGGGAAAAAGGACAGACATGCAAATGAAGTCATAAAGTAGTACAAAGTGGACTGTGTGCTAAGGGCTAAAGTTAATATAATAGAACTATTCTGTTGTAGCATGTAGCATACCCAGACATGAATGTATATTTTGGAGCATTATGCTGCTGCTGCTGCTGCTGCTGCTGCTGCTAAGTCTCTTCAGTCGTGTCCGACTCTGTGCGACCCCATAGACGGCAGCCCACCAGGCTCCGCCATCCCTGGGATTCTCCAGGCAAGAATACTGGAGTGGGTTGCCATTTCCTTCTCCAGTGCATGAACAGGAAAAGTGAAAGTGAAGTCGCTCAGTCATGTCTGACTCTTAGCGACCCCATGGACTGTAGCCTAGCAGGCTCCTCCGTCCATGGGATTTTCCAGGCAAGAGTACTGGAGTGGGGTGCCATTGCCTTCTCCGCATTATATACCATTTTAATAAGTGTATTAGGAAGAATTATATACCAGTTTTACCCACACTGGATTTGAACATCTTGAATGCAATTGTTAATGGAGTCAACATCATCTGGATATTGTTATTACTATTATTATTGTTTTAATTAGCACTGAGGAAGTTCTTTTGCTAGAAAGTTTATATAAAGTTATATAAGGTGTTGCTAATGAATTCCCAACTAGCAAATGAGAACTATGTACAGTTTTGTTTTTTTTTACTAAACATGTAGGAACAAACCACATTACATTTTAAGTGCATTATAAATAATAATTAGGTAGAACCTCCTGGCTCTTCTCACTAAGAGCTAGCGCTGCTCTTGGCTTTACATTGCCATGGGAAAGACTCTGGGATTCTCCCTTTCTTTAGTCTCCATTGATCTATTTCCCAGTTAGTCGTGGAAAAGTCATCCATGCTTCATTGGATGTGATGGGTAATGTTATGCGTCAGCTTGACTGAGCTAAAGGATTTCCAGATAGCTGGTAAAACATCATTTCTGAGTGTTTCAGTAGGTTGTTTCCAGAAGAGATCAGCATTTGATTCAGAAGATAGGCCACTTTCACAAATGCGGATGGGCATCATCCAATCTGTTGGTGGCCTGAGTGGAATACAAAAGTGAAGAAGGGTGAGGTCTCTCTCTCTTTGAGCTGAGAAGTCCATATTTTCCTACCCTTAGACAACAGAGCTCTGATTCTTAAGCCTTGGGACTCCAGGACTTATGCCATTGGCTCCTCTGGTTCTCTTCCGAATTAAATGGAATTATACCACCAGACTTTGGGACTTCTCATTTTCTGCTTCCATGATTGTTTGGTGCTTATATTCTTCTATAGTCTGAATGTTTCTGTTACCCCAAAATCTGTGAATTGAAATTCTAATCTCCAAGGTAATTGTATTAGGAATGGGGCCTTTGAAGTTGATCTTAGAGCATGAGCAGAGCCTTCCTGAAAGGGATAGTGCCCATATAAAAGGGACTCAAAGTGCTCTCTTACCCTCTTTCCATGGTGTGAGGATGGGGTGAGAAGTCTGCAAACTATGAAGAAAGTTCTCACCAGAATCCGACCATCTTGGTCTTGGACTTCCAACCTCCAGAACTGAGAAATGAATTTCTGTTTTTTGTAAGTCATTCAGTCTGTGGTATTTTGTTATAGCAGCCTGAACAAACTAAGACATCTTCTAACCACAGTTTTTTTTTTTTTTAATTACTTTTCTTCAATATTCTTTTCAAAGCATTGGCTGCTCAAGGCTGCTTTTGTGTGGCTCTGTGTTTTTAGCAGCATCTCTTTTCTTTCCTCTAGGTTCCTCTAGACTTGGGCAGTGGGCAGCAGAGACAGGAAGCTGTTAATCAATCCTGACTTTCTTTATGTGTGAAATAACTTTTTGACTAGATCAGAAACAA
The DNA here is from genome assembly GCF_054371585.1 of Giraffa tippelskirchi. NCBI lineage: Eukaryota > Metazoa > Chordata > Mammalia > Artiodactyla > Giraffidae > Giraffa > Giraffa tippelskirchi. Next base: position 73,124,558 of record NC_137275.1, on the reverse strand, counting down.
TAAACAATTACCCTTTTCCATGAATGTCTGTGAACATTTTTGTCTTCCCTAAAGCTAATGACAAACACCCATCTGGCTCAAGTTCTCAACTAGAGGCTCTGATCCCTGTCGACCAACTTACCTACCTGTTTACCTCTATCATCCCACTCTCCATGCTCCAGATACACTGGAGTTTTTTTTTTTTTAGTTTCTGGAACCACCATATTCTCTTCTGTCTCAGGACTGTCTTAGATATTATTCCTTCTGCTTTTTTGCTGTGATCAACTCTTTGCCCTGTCCCAACACCCTCTCTCTCCTTTTGTTAGATGATTCCTACTCATTTCTCAGATCTCTGTTAAATGCCTTACTGCAGAGATAATGTCTTTGACAACATAGTCTACATTGCACTGCGTTAGTTGTTGGTTAGTCACTAAGTAGTCTTTGACTCTTCTGCAGATGCCACAGGCTGGCTACAGCCCACCAGGCTTCTCCATCCATGGGATTTTCCAGGCAAGAATACTGGAGTGAGTTGCCATTTGCTTCTCCAGGGGATTTTTCCAACCCAAGGATCAAACCTGCATCTCTTGCATTGCAGGGAGGTTCTTTACCACTGAGCCACTAGGGAAGCCTCCGCATTAGTTAGGGTGATGCTAACTAATTTAACTTCCTAATTTCAGTGGTTTTACACAGTTTATTTCTTATTCATTTTATTAACTTCCTAGGGCTGATGTAATAATGTATCAAAAGCAGGACTGCTTAAAACAACAGAAAATTATTTGGAGCCTAGAAATCTGAAATCAAGATGTCAGATATTCTTTCTGATGACTCTCAGGGAGAATTCTTTGTCTTTTCTAGCCTCAGGTATTTGCTAGTAATCCTTTGTGTTCCTTGACTTGTAGAGTCATCACTCCAGTTACGTGGCCGTTTTCTTCCTGTGTGTCTTCACAGTGTCTGTCCTCTGTGTGTGTGTGTATCTCTGTGACCATTTCTTCCTTTTTTAAGGACACCATCATGTTGAATTAGGGCTCACTCTGATGACCACATTTAAAATTGTTTACTTCTCTAAAGACTCTATTTCCAAATAAGGCCATATTCTGAGATATCGGGAGATATGACTTCAGTATAATTCAACCTATAATACTCACATAATACAGGTGGTTTTGGTCAATGAGCAGCTTTCATATGATGATTGAGGAAATTAGCCTCTTGTTTATAGCTCTACTGCCTTTCAGACTTTGGCATCATCTGTGTGCAGCTGATGAAAGGAGGAAGAGAGTGGAGAAGGCATAACACCTCATTCTGATGTTGGTGCAGAGGTGGTGCACATCCCTTAACATCCCTTCTCACACACCATTGAGGGGGTGGGGGTGTGGGGGCTTTGTCCCAAGGCTCTGCCTTGACACAAGAAGACAATGGAAAATGTAGTCTGCTGCATGTGTTTTCTTGATTCATCTGTGGTGAAGAGCTGGTACTTCTATTAACAATCCATCATAGACTGATGTTTTATGAAGTATAATAAAATGTATTCTATTTAAAAATGAATTTAAAAACAATAGACATTTATTTTTCACAGTCCTGGAGGCTGGGAAGTTCAAGATCAAGGTGCTGGCAGGTTTGGCTTGGTGAGGGCTCTCTTCCTGTCCTGTAGACAGTCACCTTCTCACTATAACCTCATCAGGCTGAAAAGAAACTGAGCTCTGGTCTCTTCCTCTTCTTGTACAGACACTGACATGAACTTGGGGGCCCACTCTCATAACCTCATGTAAACCTGATTACCTCCCAGTTCTCCACCTCCGAACACATCCCTTTGGGAATTAGGGCTTCAATATGAATTTTGGGAGGACAGAAGTCGTGATTACTTTTTGTATAGATGATTTTCTCTGTCTCACTCGATAACTCCTAGTACTTACCTCACCCCTGCCTTCATCCATTATTATACTATAATTATTTGGCATTTGTGTTTTCTGCTTACCCCCTGTACTCCATGCTCTGTGGGGGCAGAGACCGCATTTGTCTTGTTTACAGCTGGGCTCTCAGCACTTATTTGGGTGCTTGTCATAATGCAGGAGATTAATAAAAACTTATCAAAATTCTGTTTCTGGTCTGCACCTGGAATAATCCCTAAAAATATATTTACCTTAAATTTATGACATTAATTCACTTAAAAGAAGCTCTGTTATTTTCTTCTGCCTCTTAAGTGTTTTCATTATGCCTTGTTTATCTAACATTCATGCTCTAAGTCCATATATAGTGCAGGAAAGAAAGATTTCCTTGAAATAGTGGGACTAACAAAGTAATTAGCAAGCGGGCATACTGGAGGGCTGGCCTGGATTAGGGCAAGAAGAGTGTCAATAGTTGAAAGAGCTCTGACTGCACATAGGGAGAATAATTTGTAAGCAAAATAAGAATATTTTGCTAAAGAAGTAATTATAGAGGAAAGAAGGCCCATCTAGTAACCATCACCAATAAGAACACTTCTAGGAAGACAGAAAAAGAAAATTATAGATAATGGGTCCTGAAGAGATGTAGCCATGGAGAATGGAATGTTGCTGAGTTCTGTAAAGAATAAATTTAGCCAGCATTCTAAATACCAAATTCAGAAGTGGCCCTAATAGTCAAGCAAGAATCTAATAAAAGGCTTGAGCAGGATTATATGCAATATTTTCCTCCCGCAGCCAGAAATATTATTGTTATTTAGGAAGGAACTTGGGTGGACTTTTTCCTAATTTTGTATCTGAGTCTTTCTCAAGAGTCTAGTTGCTACATATGGAAAGACATGAATGCTTAGTGCCTATACGTTAAAATAAAAATAGCTAACATTTGTTGAGCTATTTTGTATGTAGCTAACTACATACATTATACACATTGTTCATTTAACCTTCACAACAGCTCTACTTGGTAGATTCTGTTATTTTCTTCATTCCATAGGCAAGAGAATGGAATCTGTAAAAAGTTAAGTGATTTTCCAGAGTCCCAGAGCTTCTAAGTGGAGGGATATGTATCCAGTTCTTAATAACTTCTTATTTTAATACCAGATTCAATCATCCAAAAGTCAGTCTTTTCCCCAAGGACAAATCACCATAGATATCTTTTAGTTTGTGGAAGAATGACTTCTGTAAGCATAGTTTTTCTTATGGGGACTCTTTGTTATGTTCTATTATGTTGTGTTGTGATACCAAATGGTGTTACTAATTTCTATTGACAAAATTTGAATATGGCATCACAACAAATTTTCAGAGCTAATATAGTTCAGAGTCAGATAAAGAATATATGGGCATTTAGATGAACAATTCTAGGATTTCATAGGCAACCTGCTGCTTTCATATATTATTCTCTGGAGAAGCTCTTGAGGTGTGGTGGTGGTGGTGGTTTAGTTGCTAAGTCATGTCTGACTCTTGCGACCCCATGGACTGTAGCCCCCTAGACTCCTCTGTTGCGACCCCATGGACTGTAGCCCCCTAGACTCCTCTGTTGCGACCCCATGGACTGTAGCCCCCTAGACTCCTCTGTTGCGACCCCATGGACTGTAGCCCCCTAGACTCCTCTGTCAATGGGGTTTCCCAGGCAAGGCTACAGGAGTGGGTTGCCGTTTCCTTCTCCAGGGACTTTTACCAACCCAAGGATTGAACCCAAGTCTCTTGTGTTGCAGGTGGATTCTTTACCGCTGAGCCATGAATATTAAGCTAGTGACATATTAAGCTATTTCACAGTAAACCAGTGAAATAATATGTTAAAAGAATGTTTGTTAAAGGTGCCATTCTGATGGAATAAAAATTATTGCTGTGAGAAAGGAGATGATGGCAAATTTCAGTGACTCAATTTCTTTCTGGTAGTTAAAATGTGTTTTAAACTCCTAAGTTTCTGTATTACTCAAGTTTCCTGCTTAGCAATCTCTAATTTAGTATGATATGGCCTCCCTTTCTTTTTCTTTAAAACTGACAATCAACTCAGATTGTAAGTTCCCTCCTTTCCTTTCCTTTGTATCTTCTGGTTTGTGACATATATGTGTCCCATTAGCATGGCAGGCATCCTGGGAAGGGAGCCTGGAAGGCACCTTGCTTGGCTTATTATCTGGGATACACTTGAGTATAGATGAGTCCAGGGAATATTAGGTTACTGATCAGTTGACTTTGAGTTAATCAAAGGGGATTATCCTGGATGGGAAAGACCTAATCTGATGAAGATTAGAAGAAGTGGTGGCCCGGAAGAAAGCAAATTTGACTATATTGTGACCTGAATATAAGACATAAGGTAAGAACTGTGGGTAACTTCTGGACACTGAGCATGGTCCCTAGTTACCAACAGCTAGCAAGAAAATATGTACTTTTTCAGTCCTACAACCACAAGGAATTGAATTCAGGCAATATGGAATGTGTGAATGTGCTTGGAAAAGAACCATTCTCCAAATGAGTACTGTAGCACAGTCAGTGCATTGACTGTAACTTTGTGAGATGCTGAACAGAAGGTCCAGATAAGGTGTGTCTAGATTTTTGATCCAAGGGAACTGTGAGATAACAAATTTGTGTTGTTTTTAAGTCTCTAAGGCTATTCGTTAGTCATGTGTTAATAGAAAAACTAATAATACTGTTTTTTAGAATTCATTAGAATCTCCTTTCTCTTCCCTGCTCTTCTCTCATCTCCCTAGGCTCACTCAACTCATTCTTCAGTTCTCTAAATATTTCTTCCTATTAATCAAGTCCAGACTTATTAGCTTTATTATCCTTCTAGCTCCCATTTTATTAGGAAAATCAGCTTAGATTTCCTTTTAGCAGAAGAGAATCTTTCCTTTCTAAAAGAATTGAGGAGGAGGTCTAGGGAGGCAATTTCAGGGAACTCTTGCACTTGGAGGGGGAGTGGAGAGCTTGTGAACATGATTTTATTACCGTTTTTGTGCCTACATGCACACATTTAATCAGACACACACATATGAGAAGCTTAACCACTTGCTTTTTGATTCTTGAGTGAAAACAGATTTCACTGTTAAAACAGATTTTAACCCACCAGGTTTTTTTCCCCCAGACACCCGGTTATGGCTTATCTTACTGTTGGTTTCTTGGCACAAATTGAATTGTCTTCCAACATCTGTTCATTTTCTTCCTTGGTGATAGAAGTTTTACCATTGGGCACATACTCAGCGAATTAATGGAGTCCATTTCCTGGCCTCTCTTGCAGCTAGGTTCAGGTTCAATGATATAAGAGAAGGTGAAAGATGCAATTTCCAGGGAATGCTCTTAAAAGGAAGGCATATGCCGTACCACTTTTCCCATTTCCTGTTGACTGGAAAATGACCGTAACGGCAGGGAACTGCTAAATTTATTGAGTGATGAGATGGGAGTCACATGAAATCTGGATTCCAGGGAAATTAATGGTAGTTTTTTGTGACAGAAACTTCACAGTTGTACTCAATATTTAATTCTCCATTTATTCTACTTTTTGGCATTGGACTTCACGTTCCCACACTTATCTAGACACATAAGCAACTAGCTAGATAACTCATTTCCTAGCCTTTTTTTGTAGCTAGCATGGCCGTATGACCAAGTTCTCACCAGTGAAATATAAGCAGAAATGCTGAGATTATAGCTTTTGCTAATTAAAATGTGCTCACAATTGGAGAAGATGCTTGAGAGTCCCTTGGAGAGCAAGGAGATCAAACTGGTCAATCCTAAAGGAAATCAACCCTGAATATTCATTAGAAGGACCGATGCTGAAGTTCCAATACACCTGATGTGAAGAACCGACTCATTGGAAAAGACCCTGATGCTGGGGAAGATTGAATGCTGGAGGAGAAGGGGGCAACAGAGGTTGAGATGGTTGGATGACATCACCAAATCAATGGACATGAGTTTGAGTGAACTCCAGGAGATGGTGACAGACAGAGAAGCCCAGCGTGCTGCAGTCCATGGGGTCGCAAAGGGTTGTACATGACTGAGTGACTGAACAACAATCACACAATCTTTTTGGTATCTTTGGGATAGAAATTGGGTCAGTCTAATCCTGGAGATAGCCAAGGTAGATTACTTGAAATTTTTATATCAATTGTACAAATCACCTAGCATCTTTGACCTAGCAGTAGGTAGTATAACAGCAAGAAGACTATTTGATTTATGTGCCCTTCCTTCAGGGTTACTTAGCTGTCTGTCAGAACTTTATGAAAATTCTTGTGTTTTGTGTCAGTCTCAACCTATTGATGGTGATGTTGTCAGTTAGGTATGCCTGAGGCACTCTCTGGGCCCTCACAGACATTTCCCAGACCAGAGCCGATGTTGTGGCTGGATTGGACCCTGTGATTCTTACTATGACTGCAAGATGCACCTTAGCAATAACCATCAGGGACTTAAAAAAAGTTTATTACAGGACCAGGAGGGTACAGGGCATGCCCAAGATCACACAGGGAGATCACAGCTAGAGAGAGAGAAAAAGAAAGGGAAAGAGAGAGGGAGTGGATCTGAGGCTCTGCTTTTTTTGGGGAGGGGGGGTCAAGTGTGGAGTGCCTACAGTTTTGCAGATTTATTGTTAATTTTGGCGAATTTAAGTACAGAAGTAAGAGTTAAAGTGCAGGAAGGGAAAAGGAGGGTTACTCCAGTGGTCAGTTATCTAAGTCACCCAAGGTTTCCAAAAGGGGAATTTCATGCATGGGATGGCCTGGCTTTTTATCTAGTTGTGTAGTTGGCACTGTGTTTATTAGAGATGAATGTCTTTGAAATGGATGTCTTGGCAATCAAAAGCTTAATGTCTGGTGCTTAGATTACAATCAAAAGAGCTAATCGTTAGGCACTTATACTACAAATAGTTATTGGCATTGTTGCTTTAGCTGTCTATTTTATCCACTAAATTGTGATTTCTTAAAGATGAAGATTGGCTTAATATTTCTCTGAATTCTTAGTTCCTGGAGTAGGTCCTAATATACAAAAGGCAACCAGTTGACGTTTGCTGAAGAAATGAAGATGATATCTGACGGTTGTGAGAACTTGGAAGGGCATGATGGGAATGCAGTCTAAACACAGAACTGGGAATTAAGAGTTGGAAAGAAACTTGAAGAGATTATTTCCAGAGCTCTCATTGGTTACACTGTTGATTAGTGACTTATCCAGAATATGAATATGTTGGCTGACTCCTAGTCTCTGCTTCTTTTTCTTTCTTTCTTTTTTTTTTTTTTTTTACTATATTAATGTAGCTGCAACTATATGTAAGTCAGGAGATGTTTAGGAAAAACATCCTAAGAAGAGGCAATGGGTGAGCAGGAGACAACAGAATAAGAGTGTGTTTGAAGACTCTACACATGGACATCACCAGATGGGCAACATCAAAATCAGATTGATTATATTCTTTGCAGCCAAAGATGGAGAAGCTCTGTACAGTCACCAAAAAAAAAAGATTGGGAGCTGACTGTGGATCAGATCATGAACTTCTTATTGCCAAATTCAGACTGAAATTGAAGAAAGTGGAGAAAACCACTAGACCATTCAGGTATGACCTAAATCAAATCCCTTATGACTACACAGTGGAAGTGAGAAATAGATTTAAAGGACTACATCTAATAGCCAGAGTGCCTGATGAACTATGGATGGAGGTTCGTGACATTGTACAGCAGACAGGAATCAAGATCATCCCCAAGAAAAAGAAATGCAAAAAAGCAAAATGGCTGTCTGAGGAGGCTGTACAAATAGCTGTGAAAAGACGGGAAGCGAAAAGCAAAGGAGCAAAGGAAAGATATTCCCATTTGAATGCAGAGTTCCAAAGAATAGCAAGGAGAGATAAGAAAGCCTTCCTCAGCAATCAGTGCAAAGAAATAGAGGAAAACAATAGAATGGGAAAGACTGGAGATCTTTTCAAGCAAATTAGAGATACCAAGGGAACATTTCATGCAAAGATGGGCTCAATAAAGGACAGAAATGGTATGGACCTAACAAAAGCAGAAGATAGTAAGAAGAGGTGGCAAGAATACACAGAAGAATTGTACAAAAAAGTTCTTTACGACCCAGACCATCACGATAGTGTGATCACTCACCTAGAGCCAGACATCCTGGTATGTGAAGTCAAATGGGCCTTAGGAAGCATCACTACGAACAAAGCTAGTGGAGGTGATGGAGTTCCAGTTGAGCTATTTCAAATCCTGAAAGATGATGCTGTGAAAGTGCTGCACTCAATATGCCAGCAAATCTGGAAAACTCAACAGTGGCCACAGGACTGGAAAAGGTCAGTTTTCATTCCAATCCCAAAGAAAGGCAATGCCAAAGAATGCTCAAACTACCGCACAATTGCACTCATCTCACATGCTAGTAAAGTAATGCTCAAGATTCTCCAAACCAGGCTTCAACAATATGTGAACCATGAACTTCCAGATGTTCAAGCTGGTTTTAGAAAAGGCAGAGGAACCAGATATCAAATTGCCAACATCCATTGGATGACTGAAAAAGCAAGAGAGTTCCAGAAAAACATCTATTTCTGCTTCATTGACTATGCCAAAGCCTTTGACTGTGTGGATCACAAGAAACTGTGGAAAATTCTGAAAGAGATGGGAATACCAGACCACCTGACCTACCTCTTGAGAAACCTGTACGCAGGTCAGGAAGCAACAGCTAGAACTGGACATGGAACAACAGACTGGTTCCAAATAGGAAAAGGAGTACGTCAAGGCTGTATATTGTCACCCTGCTTATTTAACTTCTATGCAGAGTACATCATGAGAAACGCTGGGCTGGAGGAAGCATAAGATGGACTCAAGATTGCTGGGAGAAATATCAATAACCTCAGATATGCAGATGACACCACCCTTATGGCAGAAAGTGAAGAGAAACTAAAGAGCCTCTTGATGAAAGTGAAAGAGGAGAGTGAAAAAGTTGGATTAAAGCTCAAAATTCAGAAAACTAAGATCATGGCATCTGGTCCCATCACTTCATGGCAGATAGATGGGGAAACAGTGGAAAGAGTGGCTGACTTTATTTTCTGGGCTCCAAAATCACTGCAGATGGTGACTGCAGCCATGAAATTAAAAGACGCTTACTCCTTGGAAGGAAAGTTATGACTAACCTAGATAGCATATTAAAAAGCAGAGACATTACTTTGCCAACAAAGGTCCCTCTAGTCAAGGCGATGGTTTTTCCAGTGCTCATGTATGGATGTGAGAGTTGGACTATAAAGAAGCTGAGCGCAGAAGATTTGATGCTTATGAACTGTGGTGTTGGAGAAGACTCTTGAGAGTCCCTTGGACTGCAAGGAGATCCAACCAGTCCATCCTAAAAGAGATCAGTCCTGGGTGTTCATTGGAAGGACTGATGTTGAAGCTGAAATTCCAATACTTTGGCCACCTGATGCAAAGGGCTGACTCTTTTGAAAAGACCCTGATGCCGGGAAAGATTGAGGGCAGGAGGAGAAGGGGACGACAGAGGATTAGATAGTTGGGTGGCATCACTGACTCGATGGACATGGGTTTGGGTGGACTTAGGGAGTTAGTGATGGACAGGGAGGCCTGGCATGCTGCATTTCATGGGGTCGCAAAGAGTCAGACACGACTAAACTGAACTGAACTGTATGTACGAGGATTTGTGTATATACTTGTGATTTATAATGATATACATTTGATTTTTCTCTTGATTCCTGGCACAGAGCTTTTAAAACTCTTGAAATTTCCCATAAGAGCAATAAAGAATCTTTTTTTGGTCATAATAACCCGATTTCAGCCACGTGTGTGCTGGATGACATGATTAAGTCATTTCAGTCATGTCCAACTCTTTGTGAACCTATGGACTCACCACCAGGCTTCTCTGTCCATGGGGTTCTCTAGGCAGGCATACTGGAATGGGTTGCCATGCCCTCCTTCAGGAGATCTGACCAACCTAGGGATTGAACCCATGTCTCTTATGTCTCCTGCATTGGCAGCCAGGTTCTTTACTGCTAGTGCCATCTGGGAAGCCCATATCATTTTGTTTTCCTCTTGGTTCCTAGCACAGAAGTTTTAAAACTCTTGGAAATTCCTATAAGAGCAATAGTCTTTTGTTGGTCATCACAAGCCCATTTTGGCCACACCTAAATTTATATTAATGAGGTGACTTTTGGAAAGGCCTTAAGGATAGAAGCTGGTTGCTAGGGGAACCAACCTTGTGATTGGAGAGTTGAAACTTTCAGCTCCATTTCTTGACTTCAGGGGAGGGTAAAGAGGTTGGAAGTTGATTTAATCACAGAATGATGAATGATTTCATTAATCACAACTATATAATGAAGTTTCTATAAAAATCCCTGAAGTATGGGATTCAGAGAGCTTTTGGATTGGTGCTGGGAGGATGGTACAGGAAGAAAGGGATGGAGGCTCTGTACCACTTCCCTGTACCTTGCCCTACCCATCTATGTATCATTTTTTAAACTGTTTTTTAGTTGAAGCCTAGTTAATGTACAATGTTGTATCACTTTCAGGTATAGAGCAAACGTATGCAGCAAACTTATACAGCAAAGTTATTCAGTTATACAGGTATTCTCAACACTAGGGTAATAATACTCAATCATGTAGTATGATTACAGTGGCTGTAGATTTGGACTGAGGCTTGAATTATCTCCCTATAATAATTAATGTGATAAATTTCATCAGTTCAGTTCAGTCGCTCAGTTGTGTCCAACTCTTTGTGACACCATGGACTGCAGCGTGCCGGCTTCCCTGTCCATCACCAACTCCCAGAGTCTACTCAAACTCATCTCCATTGAGTCGGTGATACCATCCAACCATCTCATCCTCTGTTGTCTCCTTCTCCTCCCACCTTCAATCTTTCCCAGCATCAGGAGCTTTTCAAATGAGTCAGCTCTTCACATCAGGTGGCCAAAGTATTGGAGCTTCAGCTTCAGCATCAGCCCTTCCAATGAATATTCAGGACTGATTTCCTTTAGGATTGGCTGGTTTTATCTCCTTGCAGTCCAAGGGACTCTCAAGAGTCTTCTCCACCACCACAGTTCAAAAGCATCAGTTCTTCGGCACTCAGCTTTCTTTATAGTCCAACTTTCACATCCATACATGACTACTAGAAAAAATAAATTCTGTAACATTCTTGAGAAAAGATTTTTTTCAGATTAATTTTAATTTTTCATATTATTTTCCATTAAAGGTTATTATAAGATACTGAATATAGTTCCCTGTACTATACAGTAGGTCCTTGTTTATCTGTTTTATATATAGTAGTGTGTATGTGTTAATCCCAAATTCTTTATTTCTCTGCCTACTCCCCCCATTTGTTTTGATAACCAATTTTATTTCCTATGTCTGTGAGTCTGTTTTTGTTTTGTAAATAAGTTCATTTGCATCATTCTTAATGATTCCACATGTAAGTGATGTATAGATCTTTCTCTGTCTTTCTCTGACTTATTTCAGTTAATATGATAATCTCTAAGTCCATCCATGTTGCTGCAAATGGCATTATTTCTTTCTTTTTTATGATAGAGTAATATTCCATTGTATATATGCACCAGTTCTTTATCCATTCATCTGTTGATGGAAATTTAGGTTGCTTCCATGTCTTGATGATTGTAAATAGTGCTGTGGTGAATATTGGGGTGCATGTATCTTTTTGAATTATGTTTTCTTTGGGTATATGCCCTGGAGTGGGATTGCAAGATCATCATAATTTTTTAAGGAACCACTATACAGTTCTCCATAGTGGTTGTTCCAATTTACATTCCCACCAACAGTGCAGGAATGATATTTCCTTCCAATGAAATATCAGAAATAGAAATTAAGAAAACATTTCCATTTACCCTTGCATCAAATGTAAAATATCTAAGAATAAAGCTACCTAAGGAGGCAAAAGACCTGTACTCCAAAAACTATAAGATACTAGTGAAAGAAATTGAATATGATATAAACAGATGGAAAAAATAGTGTTCTTGGATTAGAAGAATCAATATTGTCAAAATGACCATACTCTCCAAGGCAATATACAGATTCAGTGCAATCCCTATCAAGTTATCATTGGCACTTTTTACAGAACTAGAAAAAATAATTTTAAAACTTGTATGGAAGCAACAAAAAGCCCTAAATAGCCTAAGCAATCTTGAGAAAGAAGATCCTCAAGCTGGAGTAATCAGGCTTCCTGACTACAGACTATACTACAAAGCTACAGTCATCAAAATAGTATCATACTGGCATGAAACCAGGTGGCAGGTCAATGGAACAGGATAAAGATCCCAGAAATAAACCCATCCACTTATAGTCAATTAATCTACTTTTAAAAAGGAGGCAAGAATATACAATGAAGAAAAGACAGCTTTTTCAATAAGTGATGCTGGGAAAACTGGACAGCTACTTGCAAAAGAATGAAATTAGAACATTCTCCAATAGCATATACAAAAATAAACTCAAAGTGGCTTAAAGACATAAATGTAAGACTGGATACTACAAAACTCCTAAAGGAAAACATAGGCAGAAAACTCTTTGACATAAATTGCAGTAAAAATTTTTTTTGGATCTGTCTCTTAGAAAATTGGAAATCAAAACAAAAGTAAACAAATGAGACCTAATAAAACTTGAAAACTTTTGCACAACAAAGGAAGCTGCAAATAAATGAACCTATGGAATGGGAGAAAATATTTGCAAATGAAGCAACTGACATGGGATTAATTTCCAAAATATAAAACCAGCTCATACAGCTTAATATAAAAAAACAATTTAAAAAAATGTGCAGAAGACCTAAATGGACAGTTCTCCAAAGAAGATATCCAGATGGCCAACAGGAACACTGAAAATATACTGAATGTCGCTAACTATGAGAGAAATGCATATCAAAATACAATGAGGTACATCTCACATCAGTCAGAATGGCCATCATTAAAACATCTACAAATAACGAATGCCAGAGAGGGTGTGGAGAAAAAGAAATCCTCTTGTATATGCTTTTATAGGAAATCAGTAAGTGTAAGCAAAGGTTAGTTGCTCAGTCGTGTCTGACTCTTTGCTATCCTGTGGACTGTGGCCCACCAGGCTCCTCTGTTCATGAAATTCTCCAGGCAAAAATACTGGAGTGGGTTGCCATTCCCTTCCCCAGGGTTGCTGTAGGGGAAATTAAAATTGGACACCTCAAATCCAGGGGAGCCCCCTGGGCATGTTCATTATCAGAGTGTTCCTCTCCTTTGTAAAGCTCTTCTGACTGCCAGATTGTGAGTCATTCAGGGGTCATTGCTCTTCTGATTTTAACATATCCAATATGTACCCCAAAGATCTTTCCTTCAGGATAGATGACATATTTCCCATTTTTATAAGCTTTATTAACATCAAAGCAAAAGAAAAATTGCTACACAAATGGCACAGACTCCACTAATCAGTAATCTATTAAGTAAACTCTTTTCCTGAGTTCTGTGAGCCATTCTAGTAAATTATGAAACCTAATAATTATGAAACCTGAGGATCAGGAGATTGTGAGAACCTCTAATTTATAGCTTGTTGGTTGTAAGCCCAGGTGACAACTTGGGCTTGCTACTGGTTCTGAAGCACCCGTTGGGGTCCAACATTATCTCCAGGTAGGGTCAGAATTGAATTGAATTATAGGACACCCATCTGGTGTCCCAGCTTGGGATGGGAAAATCCCCCAGACATCTGGTGTTGTAAGTATTGGAAGCAGAGTGTGCAAAAAGAAGTTTTCCTTCCAGTGCCCATACAATAGATTTTGGTAGGACTCATTAATGGTCCTAATTCTTCCCTTCTCCATATATACATGTGCATTGTTATATGGCTTTTCAGTTTATTCCACTAAAGAGGCAGAGTCTATATCCCTACTCTTTTATTTGGGGTTCAGACATATGATTTTGCCAATGGAATGTTAACAGGCATGCTGCTACTGCTGCTGCTAAGTCGCTTCAGTCGTGTCCAACTCTGTGCGACCCCATAGACGGCAGCCCACCAGGCTCCACTGTCCCTGGGATTCTCCAGGCAAGAATGCTGGAGTGGGTTGCCATTTCCTTCTCCAGTGCATGAAAGTGAAAGTGAAAGTGAAGTCGCTCTGTCGTATCTGACTCTTAGCGACCCCATGGGCTGCAGCCTACCAGGCTTCTCTGTCCATGGGATTTTCCAGGCAAGAGTACTGCAGTGGGATGCCATTGCCTTCTCTGTAACAGGCATGACGTGACCACAGACTTGAAAAAGTCCTGCATGATTGAGCTTGCTTCTATTTCCAGGAGCAAGATGATAGACAAATGAAACAGCAACAATTTGCTAGAGTTGATCCCAGTCTAGAATCTGCTGGCCGCCTGACAACCTTCAGATGTATAAATGAGCACAGGTGAGAACTAACCATTGCCCAGCTGAGCCCAGTGTGAATCAATTTACCCACATCCATGAGATAAGTAAAACCTTATTATTGTATGCTGCAGAAATTGTTATACAGTACTAATGTAACTATAATTAACTGATAGGGGATTATTGCTAGAAATAGGTAATATAGATGATGGAGTGATGTCAGTAAGGTTTTCTCTAGAAGGAACTGTGGGAATTCAGGATTGCATTTCAGTGGGAGGGCAAAGCCAGTGAAATGCCACAGTTACCTGTTAGACTTGTGGTGTCCTTATGACACACATTTAGGTTTTAGATGGCAATATTTCATTCTAAGAGTGATTATTTTCATTTTATAAAGACCAAAGAGTCATGAAACAGCACATTTCTTGAACTTGTTATGAAAACTAGATAGGGATAAAAGAGAAATAAGATGAATACATATCTAACTCTTAATTATTGCTGTACAGTTGAAAGACTGGGATAAGTCAATGGCAACCCACTCCAGTACTCTTGCCCGGAAAATCCCGTGGACGGAGGAGCCTGGTAGGCTGTAGTCCATAGGGTCGTGAAGAGTCGGACATGACTGAGCGACTTCACTTTCACTTTTCACTTTCATGCATTGGAGAAGGAAATGGCAACCCACTCCAGTGTTCTTGCCTTCAGAATCCCAGGGACGGGGGAGCCTGGTGGGCTGCCGTCTATGTGGTCGCACAGAGTCGGACACGACTGAAGCAACTTAGCAGCAGCCTCAGCAGTTGAAAGATTAGAAGAAAATCCACTTTATTAGAAGATGGAGAATTCAAAGTTATTTGTACATTTGCATAATAAAGGGCTTTTGCTTAATAGGGAGAGATACCACTTTATTTCATCGACACATTTGCCTGTGTGATTAGAGAACTCACCATTGCTAAAAACACACTATTAACTTTAAATTATGGCAGAAAAGTGAAATGGTCTTGGCTAGGAATTTTTCAAATTCCTCTTGATTCAAAATAAGAGGTTTAGTACTAGGAAGACTCCCTTTTCTTCCTTCTTTCCTTCTTCAGATGAGTTCTTTGCCTCTGTCATCCTTAAATTTCTACTTTTTCTTTCATTTCTTTGTCTCTGGTTAGTAATTTCCTTCATTCAGCTTTACTATTATCACATTTTTATGCCTCTTATTCATAACTCTTCCCACATCTCCTTTGTTTCAAGAAACATACCAAGTTTAGGTAGGTAAGGGCAAAGATCCCCGATTATCTGAGAAGACACTATGCTGCTCTAGCAAGGAAATTTCTATCTACAAAGGCCTGACTAACAGACAAACTTATTTCTCTCTCACTCAGTGTTCTAGAGGGAGGGAGTAATCCTACACAGGAAAATGACTCTGACTCACAAGGTCAGTCAGGAATTCAGTTACTTTAATCAAGTTGCCCTGCTGTTGACTAGGGTGTGGTCCACATCTGCATTTTTGATGCTTGTATTTTATGGCCACGTTTATGTTCTACTCTTCAGGAAGAGGAAAAGAGAGAAGTAGAAGGCAAATGATTCCCATTTAAAGGCAGTGATGTAAAAACTGCACCCATTACCCCTGTTTACATCCCACTGGTGAGAACTTAAGTCACTTGGCCATATTTATTTATTTTTAACTAAATTTTAAAAAATTTTATATTGGAGTACAGTTGATTTGCAGTGATGTGTTAGTTTCAGGTGTATAGCAAAATGATTCATTTATACATGTGAATATATCTATTCTTTTTCAGAATCTTTAACCACATAGGTTATTATGTAGAGTTCCCTGTGCTATACAGTAGGTTTTTGTTGATTATTTGCTTTATATGTAGTAGTGTTTATATGTTACTCCCAGACTCCTAATTCTTCCCCCCTCTTTCCCTTTTGGTAACCGTAAGTTTGTTTTTGCAGTCTGTGAGTCTGTTTCAGCTTTGTAAATAAGTCCATTTGTGTTATTTCTTTTTTTTGATTCTACGTATAAATGATATCACATAGTATTTGTCTTTATCAGACTTACTTCATTTAATATGATAATTTCTAGGTCCATCCATGTTGCTGCAAATGATGTTATTTCATTCTTTTTTTTTGGATGAATAATATTCCATTGTATATATGCACCATATCTTCTTCATCCATTCATCTGTCAATGGACATATAGGTTGCTTCCATGTCTTGGCTATTGTAAATAGTGCTGCAGTGAACATTGGATCTTTTTGATTTATAGTTTTCTCTAGATACATGCACAGAAGTGGGATTGCTGGATCATTAGGTAGATCTATTTTCAGTTTTTTAAGAAACCTCCATACTGTTCTCCTGTAAACTGTACCAATTTACATTTCCACCATGTAAGTGTAATGGTATAGGAGGGCTCCTTTTCCTACACAGCTTCTCCAGCATTTATTGTCCATTCTGACCAGTGTGATATGATATCTCATGTAGTTTTGATTTGCATTTCTCTAATAATTAGAAATGTTGAGCATTTTTTCATGTGCTTTTTGGCCATCTATGTGTCTTCTTTGGAGAAATGTCTATTTAGTTCTTCTGTCTATTTTTCAATTGGGTTTGTTTATTGGTTTGTTTGTTCTGATACTAAGCCACATATACTGTTTGTAATTTTGGAGATAAATCACTTGTTGGTTGCATCTTTTGCAGATATTTTCTCCCATTCTGTGGGGTTGTCTTTTCTTTTATTTATGGTTTCCTTTGCTTATTTTCATTACTTTAGGAGATGAATCCAAAAAAGATTGCTGCAATTTATGTCAAGCAGTGTTCTACCTATGTTTTCCTTTAAGAGTTTTATAGTATCTGGTCTTATATTTAGGTCTTTAATCCATTTCGAGTTTATTTTTGTGTATGGTGTTAGTGAATGTTATAATTTCATTCTTTTGCAAGTAGCTGTCCAGTTTTCTTATCACTGCTGACTGAAGAGACTGTCTTTTCTCCATTGTGTAGTCTTGCCTCCTTTGTGGTAGATTAATCAACCATAAGCACATGGGTTGATTTCTGGGCTTTCTGTCCTGTCCCATTGATCCATATATCTGATTTTGTGCTAGTGCTGTACTGTGTTGATTACTGTAGCTATATTTAGATGCATAGGAATCTGGAAAATCTATTAGGCCATTGGTTGGCTATATTTCATGGTCAACCTTTTTTTGGGGGATAAAATATTAAAAGGAAGAAGCAGAGACTAGACATTAGGGTCATTTAGCAGGTTCCATCATAAGGAGCTACTCTTAATTTTCCTAGAATTGCACACATTTATTGAATGAGTAGCTTTTTTTGTTAGTAATAGTAAAATTCCTTAGTGGAGCTGAGAATAAAATTCCTTGGTAGCTTGAAACAATAGCTTCTCCCATCCTATGGGTAATGGGAAATGCTGTAGAGATTTTCCAATATGGATTTTATGCCCTTCTGGTGCTGTCCCCATGAACTAGGCAGTAAACTTTCCCCTGAAGAACTGTAGGGTTCTTTATCTGAATCCATCAACTCACTACTTAAAAAAAAAAAAAAAAAAGAAGACATTGCTATACTTATAAAATATACAGGACGAAATTAGGGAATGTAGTTTTCTTTTTTCAGAAAAACTGTTTTGAACAGAAAGTTTAAGTAAAAGTTTGTCAAAACATAACTCATCTATAATCCTATGCCATGAAATACTAAAGCATCCTGAAGATATTCTCTCCTTAAATAATTATGCAACAATAAGACCCCAAATCATTTTCTGGCTTATCTGGAAGGGCCTTTTTTGGAGATTTCAGTAAGAGATGGACCTTTCCATTTCATTCCATTCGTTCCTTTCCTTTCCCATGCTGTTTAATTCCATTCTACAGAGTTTCTTTCTTGCCTCTCTCCCTTTGTTTCATTCTAACAATCAAGGTCCAGTCAGGAAACAGAAATCGTTAAACAAATTTATCGAAATATTATTGATTCAGAGAAAACTGTGCATGTTTAATGTGTAAAATTTGATGTTTTGTCATATGCATACACCTGCAAAGTCATCTTCACAGTCAAGATAATGAACAATTTCATCACCTCCAGTAATTTCCTGTGCCCTTTAATAGTTTCTTTCACTACCCCCACCTACCCCCTGCCTCATCCTTAGGCAACTGAGGTCTGCTTTGTCATTGTAAATTAGTTTGCATTTCCTAAGACTTTATATAAATGAAACAATGCAGTGTGAATTTCTTTTTTTCTGTTTTATTTCATTCATCATAATTATTCTGAGAGTCATCCATATTGTAGCATGTATCAGTCATCCATTCCTTTCTATTGGTGAATGTTATTTCACATGTAGATTAAAGAATCCTCCTGCAAAGCAGGAGATGTGGGTTCAGTCCTTGGGTTGGGAAGATCCCTTGGAGAAGGAAATGGCAAACCACTCCAGTATTCTTGCCTGGAAAATTCCGTGGACAGAGGAGCCTGGTGGGCTATATTCCATGGGGTCACAAAAGAGTAAGACATGACTTAGCGACTGAACAACAACTTACCACAGTTTATTCAGTCACCTTTTCATGGACATTTGGGTTGTTTTTAGTTTTTAGCTATTATAAACAAATTTCTATGAGCATTTCTGTATAGGTCTTTGAGTGAATATATGCTTTCATTCCTTTTGAGTAAGTATCTAGACTGTAAAGACTGAATTATATGATAGGCAAACATTTAACTTTTTGAGAAACAGCCAAATGGTTTTCCAAAGTGACTGTGCCATTTTACATTTCCAGCAGCTGTGTGAGAGGTCCAGTTCCTTTACCTTCTTACCAGTGCTTGACACTATCAGTTGTTTAAGTTTTCTCCTCTTTAGGAGGTATCTAAAAAAAGAGTTGGCTTAAAGCTCAACATTCAGAAAACTAAGATCGTGGCATCCAGTCCCATCACTTCATGGCAAATAGATGGGGAAACAGTGGCTGACTTTATTTTGGGGGGCTCCAAAATCACTGCAGATGGTGATTGAAGCTATGAAATTAAAAGATGCTTACTCCTTGGAAGGAAAGTTATATCAACCTAGACAGCACGTTAAAAAGCAGAGACATTACTTTGTCAACAAAGGTCCATCTAGTCAAGGCTATGGTTTTTCCAGTAGTCATGTATGGATGTGAGATTTGGACTGCAAAGAAAGCTGAGCGCCGAAGAATTGATGCTTTTGAACTGTGGTGTTGGAGAAGACTCTTGAGAGTCCCTTGGACTACGAGGAGATCCAACCAGTCCATCCTAAAGGAGATCAGTCCTGGGTGTTCATTGTAAGGACTGATGTTGAAGCTGAAACTCCAATACTTTGGCCACCTCATGCGAAGAGCTGACTCATTTGAAAAGACCCTGATGCTGGGAAAGATTGAAGGTAGGAGGAGGAGGGGACGACAGAGGATGAGATGGTTGGATGGCATCACTGACTCAATGGATATGAGTTTGAGGAGGCTCTGGGAGTTTGTGATGGACAGGGAAGCCTGGCGTGCTGCAGTTCATGGGGTCACAAAGAGTCGGACATGACTGAGCGACTGAACTGAACTGAGGAGGTATCTAATGGTATCTCATTGTGAACATAATAACTAATGTTGTTGCACAGTCATTGGCTTGTTTGCCATCTATATTTCTTTATATAGTCTAGATACAATTCCTTTATCAGATCCATGGTTTGAAAATATTTTCTGCCATTATGTTGTTTTTCTTATCATTCTCTTTACACTGTCATGCAAAGAACAGTTTTAATTTCTTCACTTCAGTTCAGTTGCTCAGTCATGTCCGACTCTTTACGACCCCATAGACTGCAACACGCCAGACTTCCCTGTCTATTACCAACTCCTGGAGCTGGCTCAAACTCACATCCATTGAGCAGTGAGGCCATCCAACCATCTCATCCTCTGTCATCCCCTTCTCCAACCTTCAGTCTTTCCCAGCATCAGGGTCTTTTCCAATGAGTCAGTTCTTCGCATCAGGTGGCCAAACTATTGGAGCTTCAGCTTCAGCATCAGTCCTTCCAATGAATATTCAGGACTGATTTCCTTTAGGATTGACTGGTTTGATGTTGCAAGGGACTCTCAAGAGTCTTCTCCAGCACCACAGTTTAAAAGCATCAATTCTTCAGCACTCAGCTTTTTTTATGGTCCCACTCTCACATCCATACATGACTACTGGAAAATTCTCCACCTTTGTGTTTTTTTGGTCAAAGTTGTTTTAACTATTGTAGATCATTTGCATTTTTATAAGAGTTTTAGAATTAGCTTGTCAAATTTCTACAAAGCAGAAGTCTGTTCGGATTTTGATTGTGATTGCATTGAACCTATACATCAGTTTAGGAAAAATTATCATGTTAACAAAATAGAGTCTTCTGTTCCATGAACACAATGTCTTTCCATTTATTTATACTTTATTCAATTTCTATAAGCAATGTTTTGTAATTTCTAGTGCACAGCTTTTTATGCATTTTGTCACATTTATCTCTAAATATTTTACATATTTTGATGTTGCTGTAAATTGTTTTACAATTGTTTTAATCTATTTATCTTGTATCCTACAACCTTGCTAAACTCACTGACTTATTATAGTAACTTTTGGTTGATTTTATTGGACGGACCCTATACATAAATGATTATGTTGCCTTCAAATAAAAGCATTTTAATTTTCTCTTTCTATTCTACATGTTTTAAATTTTACAATACTGCTTTATTTCACTGGCTGGAAACTTGAGTGAAAGGTTAAATAGAAGTGGGGAGATCAGACACCTTGCTTTGTTACTGATCTTACAGAGGAAGTATTCAATCTTTCCCCATTAGGTATGATGTTAGTTGGAGGATTTTTGTGGATGTTCTTTATCTGGTTGAGGAAGCTCCCTTTCATTCCTAGTTTTCTGATAGGTTTTATTAGAAATGGATATTGAATTTGGTCAGGTGCTTTTTTTTTCTAGAATGATAGTGTAACTTTTACCTTTTAGTTTGCTTGTATGTTTAGTTTGTTTACAAGCCTTGTATTTCTTGGATAATTCCCACTTATGTTTTTTACATATAAAATATATATTTTGTATATTTATTGATGTATAATGGGCTTCCCTGGTGGCTCAGTGGTAAAGAATCTACATGCCAATGCAGGAGACACAGTCTCGATCTCTGGGTCTGGAAGATACCCTGGAGAAGGAAATGGCAACCCACTCCAGTATTCTTGCCTGGGAAATCCTATGGACAGAGGAGCCCAGTGGACTACAGGCTATGGGGTCACAAAAGAGTTGGACACAACTTAAGTGACTAAACAACAACAATGATATATTACCCTTTTCATATATTGTTGGGTTTCAGTTTCTAATTTACTCAATAGCCTTATTGAAATATAACCATAAAGCTTGCTTATGTAAAGTATAAAATTTAATGGTTTTAATTATAGTAAAGATTTGTACAATTATCATAATCTAATTTTAGAACATTTCTCTCGATCCTCCAAGGAAACCTTGGTTCCATTGGTCTCCCCTAGGGAACCCTCCCATCCACTATTAGAGCATCACTAACCTATTTATGTCTTATAGATTTGCCTACTCTGAACATTTTATATATGAAATCACATAATCTGTAGTTTTTTTGTGTCTGACTCCTTGCACTTTTTATATTTTTTAAAGCTCACCTGTTTTGTAGCATGTATCAGTAATATACTCCTTTTTATTTCCAAATAGTCTATTGTGTACATATACCACATTTGTTTATCTAGACAAGTAATGAGAATTTGGGTTTCCATTTTTTGGTTTTTATGATTAATGATGCTGTAAACATCTATGTATACATTTTTGTATGGACACGTGCTTTGTTTTATTTCTTTCGGATAGATAGCTGGGAGTAGAATTGTTGTGTCATGTGGTAACTCTGTGTTTAACATTTTGGAGAACTACAAACTGTTTTCCAAAGTGGCTCCCGCATTTTAAATTCCCACTAGTAATGTACAAATGTTTGATTTGATAAAATTTGTTCACAATGTATTCATCTATGTTCATTAGAGGTTATCGATAAGTTGTTTTCTTTCAGTGTCCTCTGGTCTTGTTATCAGGGCAATGATCGTCTTATTGATTTAGGAAGTAGTCTCATCTCAGTTTTCTGGAAGAATTTGTGTAAGTTGGTATAATTTGTTCCTTAAATGCTTGGTAGAATTCTTCAAGAAAGTCATTTAGACCTGCACTTTTTCCTTCTGAGTAGAACTTTAATTATAAATTCATTTTCTTTAATAGATATATGGTGATTCATTTTATCTATTTCTTCTTATGTGAATGTTATTAATTTATATCTTTCAAAGGATTTGTGTATTTCATGTAATTTGAATTCATTGGCATATATTTGTTCCATCTCAAAGAACAAGGTTTTGGTGTCACTAATTATCTCTTATTTTTTAGCATTTCATTGATTTCTACTCTTGTCTTTATTACTATAATTTTTCTTCTACTAACTTTGAGTTTAATTTGTTCCTGTTTTTCTAGTTTGTTAAATTGCAAAGCTTTTTAAAAAAATAATTTGAGACATTTCCTCTTTTTTCAAGATAGGCATTTAATGCTCTGTATCTCTTCCTACATATTTAGTTGCATCCCATAAACTTTAATGTGTTCTCATTTTTATTCAGTTCATTTCAAACCCTTTCTAATCCCTCTTTTGAAATCATCTTTGATCCATGGATTATTCAGTTGTTTACATTTCAAATATTTAGACATTTTCTAGAAATGTTTTTGTTCTTGAGTTCTTACAAAATTCCACTGTGGTCAGAGGGTATTGAAATATTTGATCAAAATTAATTTAAAATCATTGAAAACATTTTAATGACCCAGAATATGACATGCAGGTAAGTGTTCTGTGTGCATTAGGGGAAAAATGTTTATTTTTCTGTTGTCATGTGGAGTGTTCTTTCATTGTGTTCAGTCTCTCTGTTGTGTTTGACTCTTTGCCACAGCATGGACTGCAGCATGCCAGGTATCCCAGTCCTCCACTATCTTGCAGAGTTTGCACAGATTCACGTCCATTGAATCAGTGATGCCATCCAACCATCTCGTCTTCTGTCATTCTCTTCTCTTCCTGCCTTCAGTCTTTCCCAGCATCAGGGTCTTTTCCAGTGAGTCAGTTCTTCACCTCAGGTGGCCAAAGTATTGGAGCTTCAGCTTCAGCATCAGTCCTTCCAATGAATATTCAGGGTTGATTTCCTTCAGGATTGACTGGTTTGATCTCCTTGCAGTCCAAGGGACTCTCAAGAGTCTTCTCCAACACCATAGTTCAAAGCATCAATTTTTTGGTGCTCAGCCTTCTTAATGGTCCAACTCTCACATCCATGCATGACTACTGGAAAAACCATAACTTTGACTGTATGGACCTTTGTTGACAAAGTAATGTCTTTGCTTTTTAATGTGCTATCTGGATTGGTCATAGCTTTTCTTCCAAGGAGCAAGCATCTTTTAATTTCATGGCTGCAGTCACCATCTGCAGTGATTTTGGAGCCAAAGAAAGTAAAGACTGTCACTATTTCCATTGTTTTCCCACCTGTTTACCTTGAAGGGATGGTACTGGGTGTCGTGATCTTAGTTTTTTCAATGTTGAGTTTTAAGCTAGCTTTTTCACTCTCCTCTTTCACCTTCATCAAGAGGCTCTTTAGTTCCTCTTTTTTCTGCCATAAGGGTGGTATTATCTGCATATCTGAGATTATTGATATTTCTCCCAGCAATCTTGATTTCTGCTTGAGCTTCATCCAGCCCAGCATTTCACATGATGTACTCCACATGTAAGTTAAATAAGTAGGGTGCCAAAATATAGCCTTGACATATTCCTTTCCCAATTTGAAACCAGTCCATTGATCCATGTCTTGTTCTAACTGTTGCTTCTTGACGTGCATACAGGTTTCTTAGGAGGCAGTTAAGGTGGTCTGGTATTACCAACTCCTTAAGAATTTTCCACAGTTTGTTGTGATCTACACAATCAAAGCCTTTAGCTGAGTCAATGAAACAGATGTTTTTCTGAAATTCCCTTGCCTTTTCTATGCTAGTGGATGTTGACAATTTGATCTCTGGTTCCTCTTGCGTTTTCTAAATCCAGCTTGTACATGTACTATTGAAACCTGGCTTGAAGGATTTTGAGCATTACCTTGCAGCCTGTGAGATCTTCGTTTCCCCACTAGGGATTGAACCCAGCTCCCCTCCATTGGGAGCATGGAATCTTAGCCAATGGACCACCAGGGAAGTCTCTTTAAGTGTTCCACAAGTGTCAATTAAATCAAGTTTGTTAAATACATTGCTCACATCTTCTGTGCTTTATTGATTTTCTGTTTAGTCATTCTGCTGATTGTTTCTGTGGATTGAATTGTGTCCTCTCTAGCCCCCAGTGTGATGGTATTTGGAGATGGGGCTTTGGGAAGTAATTAGGTTTAGACAGCATCATGAGAGTGGAGCCCTCAAGATGAAATCAGCATCCTTTTAACAAGAGACACTAGACAACTTTCTCTCTCTCTCTGCCATGTAAGGACATAGCCAGAAGGGAGCCATCTGCAAATTAGGAAGATAGCTCGCACCAGATTCTGACCTTGCTGACACTTTAATCTCAGACTTCCAGCTTCCCGAACTGTGAGAAAATAATCTCTGTTCTATAAGCCATCTAGTTTATAATACTCAGTTATGGGATCTCAATCTGATGAAGATAATTATTGAGAGGGGTATTTAAATATTTGATCAAAATTAATTTATTTCTATCTTCAGTTCTGTCAACATTTGTTTCTCATGTTTTAAGCTCTATCATTGGATGAATATATCTAAATATAAAAGCTGAAATTTTAAAACTTCTAGAACAAGGCATAGAAATAATTCTTTGTGATCTTGGGCAGGCAAAGATTACTCAGGCCGCAATAGTTGAATTAGAAAGGAAAAAATTGATAATTTGGAATTCATCAAAAATTGACATTTGTTCTTTGAAAGACACTTAGAGGAAATAAAATGGGAAGCCACAGACTGGGAGAAAATATTCCAACATATAAACCTGATCAAGAACATGCACCCATAATATATGAAGAACCAAATAGAAGACAAATTATCCAACTAATAAGGTGACAAAGTACATGAACAGACACTTTACAAAAGAAGGTATGTGACTAGTTAATGAACAATGAAGGTATGCTGAAAGTCCTTAGTCTTTAGGAAATGCAAATTAAACCACAATTGAATACCCTTGCACAACCAAGGGAATGACTAAAATTAGAAGACTGACCACAGCAAATGGTGATGAGAATGTGGAGGAACTGGAACTTGCAGACACTGCTGATGGGAATATAATGCGGTACAACCTCTTTTAAAAACAGTTTGACATCTTATAAAGCTAAACATACAATTACTATACGACTTACCAATCCCACTACTAGATATTTACCTGAGAGAAGTGAAAGCATATCTCCATTCCATGACTTGTACATCAGTGACATAGTAGTTTCCCAACACTGGAAAAATCCACCTGTCCAGCAACAGGTGAGTAGATACATAAACTGTGGTACAAATATACTGAGAAGTAGTTATCAGCAATAAAAAGAAAAAAAATGACTGATTCTCATAACTGCAGATGAATCTTGAAATTATGCTGAATAAATAAAGCCATACATAACGTGTGCATATTGCATGGTATCAGTGTTATGAAATCCTAGTAAAAGCAAAAAATAGGAAATAGAAAACACATCATGTTTTCTGAGACTGTGTGGGGAGAGATACTGACTGTAGAGGAGCACAAAGGTGCTTTTTTGAGTGATGGAAATTATTTGTATTTTAATTGAAATAATTATATTCATATATGTCAAACTCATCAGTTCATTTCAGTCTCTCAGTTGTGTCTGACTCTTTGTGACCCCATGGACTGCAGCATGCCAGGCTTCCCTGTCCATCACCAACTCCCAGAGCTTTTTCAAACTCATGTCCATTGAGTCAGTGATGCCATCCAACCACCTCATCCTCTGTTGTCCCCTTCTCCTCCTGCCCTCAATCTTTCCCAGCATCAGGGTCTTTTCAAATGAGTCAGTTCTTCACATCCAGTGGCCAAAGTATTGGAGTTTCAGCTTCAGCATCAGTCCTTTCAATGAATATTCAGGACTGATTTCTGTTAGGATTGACTGGTTTGATCTCCTTGCAGTCCAAGGGACTCTCAAGAGTCTTCTCCACCACTACAGTTCAAAAGCATCAATTTATCGGCACTCAGCCTTCTTAATGGTCCAACTCTCACATCCGTACATGACTACTGAAAAAACCATAGCTTTGACTATACAAACCTTTGTTGGCAAAGTAATGTCTCTGCTTTTTAATATGCTACCTAGGTTGGTCATAGTTTTTCTTCCAAGGAGCAAGTGTCTTAATTTTATGACTGCATTCACCATCTGTAGTGATTTTGGAGCCCAAGAAAATAAAGGCTGTCACTATTTCCATTGTTTCTCCATCTATTTGCCATGAAGTGATGGGACTGGATGCCATGATCTTAGTTTTCTGAATGTTGAGCTTTAAGCCAACTTTTTCACTCTCTTCTTTCACTTTCATCAAGAGACTCTTTAGCTCCTCTTCACTTTCTGCCACAAGGGTGGTGTCATCTGCATACCTGAGGTTATTGATATTTCTCCTGGCAATCTCGATTCCAGCTTGTGCTTCATCCAGCCTGGCATTTCACATGTTGTACTCTGCATATAGTTAAATAAGCAGGGTGACAATATATAGCCTTGACATGCTCCTTTCCTAATTTGGAACCAGTCTGTTGTTCCATGTCTGGTTGTAATTGTTGCTTCTTGACCTGCATACAGATTTCTCAGGAGGCAAGTAAGGTGGTCTGGTAATCCCATCTCTTTAAGAATTTTCCACAGTTTGTAAAACTGTATAATTAAGATGGTAACATTTTGTTTTATATGAATTAAAGCTCAACAAAGTTGGTTAGAAGGAAAAATTAGAGGAGGATTTTGAAATGGGCTTGAAACTCTGACCTCAGTGGCAGGGTACCAGTAATGGTACTGGTGTCCCTGAGGTGGCAGGATAAGGCTGGTTCTACCAGAGTGGGGGAGAACCCCAAAGTGGTTTCAGCTGCCACTCCAGGAAGGCATAGCCAGGGGTGAAGAAGCATTTCTAAGGTGCAGTTCATCTAGGAATAGGGAACAGACAGGATGTCAACAGGAAGGAAATAATGAGCAATTGCCACCTCCCTCCTTCAGTCTTTCATTGTCCCTGTAGTGTACCCCAGAGCAGAATGTTTGTTGTAATTCCAATCCCAGCATCATGGAGTAAGTATAGCAGGGTGGTTTTGGAGCTGAGAAACAACAGCTTAATAATTGGCACAGATGGACAAGGGCGGAGAGGCTTGTGTTTGCCTTCCAGGAGCTTTCAGTTTCATAGGGCAGATAAAGCGTATGTAACAAGAAAAAAATTGAGATATCACTGTTCCAGGAGTATGAAAACAAAATGCCGTGGGTGGTCAGAAGGAGGATGAATCACTTATAGATGGAGTTTGAAGAAACTTCTTTAGGAGAAGTTGTATTTCACCTAGTGATCACTTATTCTTTAGTCCTCTGAAAGGTGTCTTCTTTTCGGGACTTCCTCAATTCCCAAAACAAATGGATATTTTTTCCATATTGCGTTTCCATAAAAGTCATACCTAACACCTTTTGAACACTTATGGACCAGACACGCACAGGCCTAAGCTCCAAGAAGATATTATTGCTTTTGGTCTTTATAGTATCCCTCTGAAATTGATCCTATTATGCCTCTTTGGATCAAGGAAGAAACAGAGTATAAATAACTTGCTTTATTGGTCATAAAAGTGCCACAGATTCTGATAGTAAAAGTGTCCTAGATTCTGGTCTAGGTGATTTGACTCCAGAACTTGTGCACAGACCTATCACACCTGACTGCTTTTCTAATAAAGTCTATTTACACGTTCATTAAAGAACTTGACTATATGGTTATTGTTTGTACATAGATCTATCTCCTTTGGGTTAGTTTTATAAGGTATTATCCAACTTTGCAAGCAGTCTTTGGCCCAGTGTTTGGTCCTAGTAGTTTCTTAGTGAATGTTTTCTGAGTGAATGAATATGGTTGCTTTCATAGCGCATGGCATTGTAGGAGGGAAATTACATAGTGGTTCCCGCTGCTGCTGCTGCTAAGTCGCTTCAGTCGTGTCTGACTCTGTGCGACCCCATAGACGGCAGCCCACTAGGCTCCCCCATCCCTGGGATTCTCCGGGCAAGAACACTGGAGCGGGTTGCCATTTCCTTCTGCAGTGCGTGAAAGGGAAAAGTGGAAGTGCAGTCGCTCAGTCGTGTCCGACTCTTCGTGACCCCAGGGACTGTAGCCCACCAGGCTCCTCCGTCCATGGGATTTTCTAGGCAAGAGAACTGGAGTGGGGTGCCATTGCCTTCTCCGAGTGGTTCCCGCTAGGAGACTCAAAAATCAGGGGAGTGTGTGTAGCATACACGTTCAACCAGAACAACAGAAATCATTAAATATTTAGAACAGAGGGAATTTAATGCCAAGGCTTGGTTACATAGGTTTTGGAGGGGCTAGGAAGTCAAAGGATAATGTGGCAGCCTTGAGATTAGCAATGGCAGGAAACCCTTCCTGGGAAGAAAGGCCACATGGAGGAGGCAGAGTCTGAAACCATGGCAGACCTGTGTGGAGGGGCCTCCCTGCTGGACATGCAGCCTGAGGCAGAGAGAGAGGGTGATGTCTACTCTGCTTTTCTTTTTTCTTACCTTCTAATCTATTTCCATTACCTTGTGCTGCCTTTCACAGGTGTCTGGAAACAGCCTGTATGAATCAGTGTGCATGTTATACAGAGCAGAGCAGATGGGAGGTTAGGACTAGATCTGAGGCCAGACAAATCCCGGAGTGGCACACAGAGTGGGTTTTGGCATCAGCAAAATGTGGGTTGAAACTGTGGTTGACCGTAAAAATGATCTCTCTAGAGGTACAGTCACAGTCTTTCTTTCTCTCCTCTGAACTTGAACCGGGCCGGTTTTGAGCCTGGATTTAATCAGTGGAGAGTAGGAAATGGAATGTAAGCAGAGGATTGAAAAGGTTACACACCTTCAGACTTGCCTTTTCTTGCAGTTTGTAGAGCTCTGGGGCTGTCATGTGAATGAACCTGAAGTAGCCTTTGGATAATGGGAAGCTGCATGAATGAGAGCCCAGGTCCTCCAACCAGCTCCCAGCTGACCCAACAGCTGACCCAGCAGCCAGCTGCAGACACCTCAGTGAGGCCCAGCTGAAATCTCTTGAGCTCAGTCCAAAATTTTATGAACTAAATGAATGATTGTTGTTTTGAGTCACTAAGTTTTGGAGTAGTTTGTTATGCAGCAAAGCTAACTGGTAGATATTCCCAGTTCTTCTACTTACTTGCTATGTGACTGTGTGCAGATTGCTTCATCTTAGAGCCTTACTTTCTTTCTTTGTTACATGGTGATAATAATAACACTTATATCACAGGACAGCTGGGAAGATTTAATGAAAAAAATGCATGTAAAATGGAGGCACAATGCTGGGCACACTGTGAGTGCTCAATAAACTAATTTTTATGAGGAAGACTTCAGGTCTTTGTAGCCTATCTGCTTTATCTAATTGTTGACTCTATGTGGGAAAACGATGAGGTTATTGCTTAACATGACATGGCTCGATACAAATGTTTTATTAAGAAGCTGCCTTAATTTCCTGCTGGCATGAGGCAAATGAAGAGGGCATGTATTTTGTTAATTAAAAATTTAAAAGTACATAATTTCTCTCTTTGGCATAAATGTATATATGTAAGTCTCCAAAGCTAAACCTCTGAAATGGAATATTCACCAAGGTGTGGCTTCAATAACAATTGTGATTCACACAAAATGTACATTTGTGTTAGAGATGTTGTGGATAAGATTATATCAAAAATTTCAGGGTAATAAATTGCTGAAACTCATTAATTCACATAAAATCGGCGTGCATTGCCATATTCCAGATGCTTGATTGCAATTCTTTAATATAATAAGTTGCCAATTCCTTTCTCTAGAGAAGGATTGACAGATTGTAATGCAATCTGTTGGTATTCTTTGACGGCGATTCTCAGTTGCTGCCACCACTGCTAAGGAGTTGGAATCCTAACACAGAGGCTTTTTGAGGAAACTGTATGTCAGTGCTGGGTATCACAGCCATTCCCATTGATATTAGGAAATATAGACTATCAGCTAGATTGAGGAGCTTCAAAAAAGGAGCAGAAGCTGGCTAAGAATATCACACAGAGGAGCCAACAATTAAATTACAGTGCGTGCTTTACAGAACAAGATGTCTTCACAGGAGACAAAGGAAAGCTGATAAAAATGAATTATAGGGAGATTAAAAGACCATAAAACCTCTAAGTTTTTGAAGCTTGCATCTTTGAGTCTTTGGACAGAGATGAGGCTGGGGAGAAGAGGTTTGGTGTGGCTAGGAAGGAAGATTGCCTTTGAGATGTGTAAGAAAGCTTGCAAAGGGAGGAATAAGCTCACAGGTCATAATGCTATTGATTTCTGGTTAGTAAATATAGATGCTTTCAGTTGATTTTTAGATCTTATTTTATTTACTCAAGTTATAAAAATAGTACATGTTTATAGCCAGAAGTATGGTACAGTGGTTAAGATTTGAAATCAGCTTGCCTGTGTTCAAATCCTTCATAGCTGTGGAATTTGGAGAAAATTAGTTTACCTTTTTAAGCCTTATGTATATAACAGGGATAATGGTAATATTTCTTTCATATGCTTCTTTTGAGGATAAAATGAGATAAAGCACAGAAAATGCTTAGGATAGTGCCTGCCAAATAGCACCCCAACAAATATTAGTTATTAGAGAAAATTTGGAAAAGACAGGAAAGAAAATAAATAAGGAAAATATTGCCTATCACCAGGAAGAAATTACCATTAATATTTTGATGTATTTTATTTTGCATTCCAGTGTTCTTGCCTGGAAAATTCATGGACAGAGGAGCCTGATAGGCTACAGTCCATGGGGGTTGCAAGGAGTCCAACAAGACAGAGTGACAAACACTTTCACTTTCATTTGGAACTCATATCTTTTTTATTGAGGGCATTGGTAGCTCATCCAAACTCAGAGGACTGGCATCTCTATTATTTAGGAGAATTTCTTAAGAGAGAAAATGGAAAATGAGATCAGTTAAATTCAAATGAAATTAATTTGTATATATAGCAGGTAGGGTTTTAAAACTGTGGCATTGGAGAAGACTCTTGAGAGTCCCTTGGACTGCAAGAAGATCCAACCAGTCCATCCTAAAGGAGATCAGTTCTGGGTGTTCATTGGAAGGACTGATGTTGAAGCTGAAACTCCAATACTTTGGCCACCTCATGCGAAGAGTTGACTCATTGGAAAAGACCCTAATGCTGGGAAGGATTGGGGGCAGGAGGAGAAGGGGACGACAGAGGATGAGATGGCTGGATGGCATCACTGAATCGATGGACGTGGGTTTGGGTAGACTCTGGGAATTGGTGATGGACAGGAAGGCCTGGCGTGCTTCAGTTCATGGGGTTGCAAAGAATCGGACATGACTGAGCGACTGAACTGAACTGAGGGTTTTAAAAAAAGTCTATATTCAGAAGATTCATTGGGAATGAAGAATAGTTTTTTAAGTTCATGTAAAAACTGGTTTCGGATGTCTGTCATATTGTAAAATGTGAAGAGTTTGATAATATCCAGTGTGGGTGAGAATGTGGGGAAAAGTTTGTATTTAAACACTGCTTTTGAGAGTGCAAATTGATGTAGCTTTTTGGGAGAACTCTTTGGCAATGTCTAATAACATTTTTAAAGGTATTAATAGATACTCATAAGACCTAGCAATATCGTGCTTGAATCTCTTCAAAATGGGGCATGTTCAAAAATATTCATAAAAATTAGAAATAGTATAACTGTCAATGAAAAATGAGTAGAAATGATAAATAATGAATTTCTGTATTATGGAGAATAGCCATATATGCAGATGATACCACCTTTATGGCAGAAAGTGAAGAGGAACTAAAGAGCCTCTTAATGAAAGTGAAAGAGGAGAGTGAAAAAGCTGGCTTAAAACTCAACATTCAAAAAAAACGAAGATCATGGCATCTGGTCCCATCACTTCGGGCAAATAGATGGGGAAACAGAGGAAACAGTGAGAGCCTTTATTTTCTTGGGTTCTAAATCACTGCAGATGGAAACTGCAGCCATGAAATTAAAAGATGCTTGCTTCTTGGAAGAAAAGCTATGACCAAACTAGATAGCATATTAAAAAACAGAGACGTTACTTTGCTGACAAAGGTCCATCTAGTCAAAGCTAAGGTTTTCCAGTAGTCGTATATGGATGTGAGAGTTGAACCATAAAGAAGGCTGAGCACTGAAGAATTGATGCTTTTGAACTGTGGTATTGGAGAAGACTGTTGAGAGTCCTTTGGACTGCAAGAAGATCCAACCAGTCAATCCTAAAGGAAGTCAGTCCTGAATGTTCATTGGAAGGACTGATGCTGAAGCTGAAACTCCAATACTTTGGCCACCTAATGCGAAGAACTGACTCATCTGAAAAGACCCTGATGCTGGGAAAGATTGAAGGCAGGAGAAGTAGACGACAGAGGATGAGACGGTTGGATGGCATCACCTACTCGATGGACATGAGTTTGAGCAAGCTCTGGGAGTTGGTGATGGACAGGGAAGCCTGGTGTGCTACAGTCCATGGGGTTGTAAAGAGTTGGACATGACTGAGGACTGAACTGAACTGTGCAGAAATTAGAAGTTGTGAGGTATATCTACATATAATGACTTCATAAGAATACCATAACGTATTAAAGGGCAAAGGCCAATTGCAGAAGAATACATTTGTTATTAACATATATTTATGTTAGAAATAAAAGCAAAATTATAAATTTCTGTGAGTAGATGATATGAAATTGATTAGAAAATACAACGACCACCACTGACAACTGAAAAAGGATTTACCTAAAAACAAACTGAGTATCCTTGCCTTCAAGTCAGGGAGGGGCAGATGTGGGGAACAGGAACTCAGAGAGGGCTTCACATTGTCTATATTATTTGAATTATTTACAAGGAGAAGGCAGTCAAGTATTTCATCTTGGTATCATTAATAAATTGGAAATGTTAAAACTTAAACAGGCAGTGCAAATTTTTAGGATTTTTAAATAAATAGCACATTGAATTGTTAGGACATATTTTCAGATAAAAGTCTTACATTGTAAAAAGCATTATAAAACATATTCAATAGAATTTGGCAAGTTTATTTATGAATGAACAGAAAAGAACCCATATATAAGATAGATTTTTTTCAGTTATTTTTCAGATCTTATATCTTCATTAAAATGTTTATTTAAAAGTTTTTTTAAAGGGTCAGAATTCCTGACTTACTTAAATTTTTGCAGGCAGAAGATTATTAAGATCTTAATCACACTTATTTGGAGGTTGAGTATGTGGTAAGATCTTTCTTGAGAAGTAGTACAAGGGACACATGGTAACTTTCCAGCTGGGTGCTTGCCTTGCTCATCTGGATTGCCAATTTCTTTAAGGAATTTCTAGAAAGCCACTAGGATACACACATATATTGCAGAATGATTATCACTATACCATTACCTAATACCTGTAATCATGTCACATAATTACCATTTCTATTTGGTGGTGAGGAATTTAAGATCTGCTCTCAGCAATTTTCAAATATGTTGTACAGTATTTGAACTATAATCACTATGTTCTACACTATATCCCCAGAACTTGATCTTCCTATAACTGAAAGTTTATACTATGACCGACATCTCCCTTTCCCCCCCTACCCCACAGCTCCAGGGTAACCACCATTCCAGTCTGTTTCTGTGAGTTAGGCATTTTTAGATTCCACATATGATTGTTGTCATATAGTATTTTTCTTTCTTTGCTTGACATTTCACATAGCATAGCATCCTCAAGTTTCATCCATATTGTGGCAAATAATAGGATGTCCCTCTTTCTCATGGCTGAAAAATATTCCATTTTGGTGTATATATATATATATATATATATATATGTATATGTATATATATATATATATATGAATGTGTGTGTGTATACACACATATGTGTATGTGTGCGCGCACGTGCATACATATGCACACCACATCTTCTTTATCCTTTTATTGGTTGATGGACGTTGAGATTGTTTCCATATCTTGGCTATTTTGAGTAATGCTGCAAAAAACCATGGGAACAGATTTTTTTGATATCATGATTTCATTTCTTTTGTATATATGCCCAGAACTACCTCAGGGTCATATAGTAGTTCTATTTTTAAATTTTCGAAGAATGTATGGCCAGTGGTTCTTAAAGTATGGTTCCCAAAAGAATATCTACGCCACTTGGAACTGTATGAGAAATGCAGATTCTCAGTGGCCTCCTTAAAGCTGATTTAAATGCACACTAATATATGAAAACCATCGCCATAGATAGTAAACCCTTTGAAGGTAGGAGCCATTGCATTGCCTTGACACTTGCTTAGGGCCTCAGAATATGATAAGTGCTGCATTTATTCAGTGAAGGAGTAAGTTTGGGAGGTATAGGTGTAGCTGGATAGGTATTTATAAATTATGGATGTCAATATGATGAACACCAAACCATGAGGGTACTCATGAGCACCTACTATATTGGGAGGTAAGCAAAAAGCAAAACAATAAGATCTCTGTTTTCATTAAATCTACCTATAGGGGAAAAATAAATATTTGTGGAATATTCAAAGGCCAATAAAGGTACTGATTTTCTTGTTTCGATGTTTAGAAAAATAGGAGTTTTTGATCAGCTCAATCTGGATCATTCATTCCTTGGTCTATTTACTGAATTATAGATTTGTATATCATTATATATTGCTTCTAAGAAGCCAATAAAGGTTAAATAAAATTAACATATTTTAAAACACCAATTTAACTATTTTTATTGTGCTTCAAGTTTTTTGGAGCTATGTGCCCATTTTAACGGTGATTTTGAGCATTAGAATTTAAAATTACAAACTTTCCTTCCATTTTTAATTTGTTCATTTTTTCACAAGTATATTTGAGAATTTCCCATGTGTCAGGGAAATAATAATTTTCCAAATGTGAATAATAGTCTTCAGAGTGCTGAATTTAAGAAATGTAAACGCTATGTAGTAAAATCCTTCTTTGTCTCAAGTGAAATTGCCCACTCATATAATCAGTCCCATTATGTAGTGAAGATTCGGTGGTTATTTAATAAATTTCAATCATAAGGTCAAGTGGGATAGCTGATGCTGCAGAGTTGGTTTCTTGGATCAAAGGATCTGATTTTGCTATCCGCAAAAATAAAATAAATGAAAAACTACCACATAACTATTTCATTTTATATTGTGTGGACGATGCCAGAGATGGACAAGAAAGCTGAGTTTTAAAAGGCAGGGTGATTTCAAAGACAGGAATAATACTAGAGAAATGAATGCAGTATCCTGTGGAGAAGCACTGATTATACAAGGCCAGAAGGAACTGGGGAGACCAACTATCTGCGACTTTGAGATGGTTGAGGGGGCCTGGTGGAAACTGGCATGGCGGACACCTACCAAATGGATAGACTTTGTGAAAAAGTCCTTCATCATAAAAAGTCTGCAGTATACTGCTGAAACCTGCATATTCAGTATAAGATGAGGTTAGTAGATTTAAGTGACTCTGTGACTTCTGTGATCTCAGCTTTGACACTTTTTAATTGTTATCTAGTTAGCGTTGGGAATCCTTGCCTGGGATTTTACTAGGGATGGATAATCCAGGACCATTTTTAGGAGGAGAGATGGGACTGAAATCTCAGATTATTCAGGATTCCAGACTGTGATCCCCTTCACAGTCCTTCACATAGGGTTATGTCCAGTTTCTCTTTGCCCTGAACCCAGCTTGGTAAGGGTTACTAAATTTGTTGGATGCCTGTATCTCTTGTTTCATTGTTAGTCTTCAGATAAAGACTCTTCCTGAGTGAACTCTCCCCAGAGCTGGAGAGACCAAGATAATCTCAGAAACGGCACTTGTTTCTGCAGAGATATTTTTATCCTGAAATTTCATCTTTAAAATTTAGTAACACCCACCTGACCACTGGAGCAATAGGTTTTAAAGACTTTTAAAGAGTTCCTTATTTGTTTTTCACAAATAGACCTTATTGCAAGGTGCACAT
This sequence comes from Giraffa tippelskirchi, assembly GCF_054371585.1. Classification (NCBI taxonomy): domain Eukaryota; kingdom Metazoa; phylum Chordata; class Mammalia; order Artiodactyla; family Giraffidae; genus Giraffa; species Giraffa tippelskirchi. Next base: position 73,088,214 of record NC_137275.1, on the reverse strand, counting down.
TGATTTATTTAATGTCTATTAAAGTCATGAGAGATGTTTTTTAATTTTAAGAAAAATTGGGAAAATATATGATTAGATCATGTAAGCACCACTCCATTTACCCTCTTCAAATACCCTGATGCCAAGTTGGAGTGTGGCATTGTGGGAGAAAGTCTGAAAGACTGGAAGTTGTTTTGACTCATCCAAGAAGACACTAAGCTATCCAAAGAAAATATCAAACACAGATCTCTTTCTCTCTTACACACACACACACATGCACACATGCACACACACAGGCACAGACACACTATCTTCCAATGGTAGGCTGGGGAAACCTGGTTTGTGCTCCTTGGATGGGCTTGAGTTGGTTAAGTAGGAAGTTTTTCTTTGGCTTTTCAGCTTTAACTCGTCTTTCTCTCTGCCCTTCTCCCCATCAGAAAGACTAGACTAATGAGACATGAGGCTGTAGAAGGGACTTAATCTTCCCACAATAGACTATACTGTGCCATCTCAGTATATATATCTAAAAGAGTTGCCTGTTCATTCTCTTATCCTTCCGCTGCATGTCCTTCTTTAAGACTCTTAAAACTCTTATGTCATTGCCCCTGGAAATCTTTACTCCTTCAGGCACAATTTTTCCTCTGGGAACATTGTATTATAATGATGTGTCTTTGTGTCTATCTTTATGACTCATTACTGCTGCTGCTGCTAAGTCACTTCAGTCGTGTCCGACTCTGTGCGACCCCATAGACGGCAGCCCACCAGACTCTGCCTTCCCTGTAATTCTCCAGGCGAGAATACTGGAATGGGTTGCCATTGCCTTCTCCAATGCATGAAAAGGAAAAGTGAAAGTGAAGTCACTCAGTCATGTCCGACTCTTAGCGATCCCATGGACTGTAGCCTACTAGGCTCCTCTGTCCATGGGATTTTCCAGGCAAGAGTACTGGAGTGGGGTGCCATTGCCTTCTCCTCATGACTCAATATAAGTCTGTAAAGATGTTAACTTTTTGATTTACTGTTTTATCTCCAGTGACAAGAAAGTGTCTGACCTATAGAAAGTGTTTAATATACTCAGTGACTAAATTAGTCATACCTTAAAGTATCTGCATTGGGAACTGTGACTCTTTGAACTTTGACTTTGAAAGGGGCATTCCAACCACAGGATGAGAGATCCATGGCATGTTAAGATCTTCCCATTATTTTTGGAATATATCTTGAGCCCAGCAGTGGAATGGAGCTCAGAAGAGTTTGAACAACTGTTCCAAAAGAGACAAATACAAGTAATTCTAACATACTGTGTGCAGTGGAGACATTGCTTCTGGCTATTTCTCCGTTATCTTGAGATCATTGAAAGTGAAAGTGAAAGTCGCTTAGTTGTGTCTGACTCTTTGCGACCCCATGGACTATACAGTCCATGGAATTCTCCAGGCCAGAATATTGCAGTGAGTAGCCTTCCACTTCTCCAGGGAATCTTCCCTACCCAGGGATGGAACCCAGGTCTCCTGCATTGCAGGCAGATTGTACCAGCTGAGTCACCAGGGAAGCCCTGAGAGAGTTAAGTGAGTAACAAATCAAATGACATATTTATACAGTGCTTTGTGAAGCACTTATATTTATACAGTGCTCATAAAACACTGTGAAGTAGGTATAGATTTTTATTCCCAGTTTAGTGATGTAAAAAATTAAGGTCAGAGGGAGTAAATTACTTGCCTAAGTCACACAATCCAGTGCTTTCTTCATTCCACTTTAGCTCTGAAGAGATGCCATCTCATTATCTATCTGAGCAGAGCCACCATATTGCTCCTATGGTGAATAATAAGAACTAACAGTGACCAAGTTGCTATTTTGTGTCAGATGTTGGGTTAAGCACTGTGCATTGATTTACTTAAGACTTATAAAATGCATTATTACTATTCCCATTTCATGGATGTGGAAACCAAGGCATAAAGATGTTAACTCCATAAACTCACATAGCTGCTGAATAGCAGTGCTGGGTTTAGAATTCAGGCAGTCAGAGAATACATCCTTAACCACTAATACACTGTTTTACAGTAATGCAGGTTCTGAAATTAGACCACCAAGGCCAAAATAATGGCTGTGACTCTTGTTAACTGGGTATCCTTGGCCAAGAAATATAGCATCTCCAAGTATCAGTTTTCTGATTTATAAAATGAGATGAAAAATAAAGACAGGAATAAACAAAATATTCCACAGTGCCTGGTACATAACTGTTCCACGAACGTTAGTTGTTATTTTGGTAGTAGTAGACAACAGAATATCTATCCCTGGATGACTTGATGGTTGGCAGTCATAGGAAGTCATTGCTAGAACTTTGTAATGAAGTCCACATAACTGATGAGAAAAGTTATGAAATTTACTCAAAAGAGAAGTGACACCCAGGCTACCAAAACCCGATCACAGCTTAACCAGTAGGATGCCAGAGTATGAGGATGGAAGAGCAAAAGTCGTCAAGGAAAGACCAATAAAAAAGTTCTGAGATACAACATTTGTGTGTATGGATCCAATACTATTTCCAAGGGGAGAGAATGACCTTGCCTGGCTTTACTCCTATCTGATTGCTTGGATGGTATATCAATTCAAGATTAAATATGATTGTATAAAATAGGAATCTGACTCCTATGGATTAACCTGATGGAGGATCTATTTTTCTCTCATGTTCAGTACAGTTCAGTCAGTCAATCATGTCTGACTCTTTGCGACCCCTTGGACTACAGCACACCAGGCTTCCCTGTCCATCACCAACTCCCAGAGCTTGCTCAAACTCATGTCCATCGAGTTGGTGATGCCATCCAACCATCTCATCCTCTGTCGTCCCCTTCTCCTCCTGCCTTCAATCTTTCCCAGCATCAGGATCTTTTCCAGTGAGTCAGTTCTTCGCATCAGGTGGCCAAAATATTGGAGTATCAGCTTCAACATCAGTCCTTCCAATGAATATTCAGGAATGATTTCCTTTAGGATGGACTGGTTGGATCTCTTTGCAGTCCAAGGGACTCTCAAGAGTCTTCTCCAACACCACAGTTCAAAAGCATCAGTTCTTCGGTGCTCAGCTTTCTTTATAGTCCAACTCTCACATCCATACATGACTACTGGAAAAACCATAGCTTTGACTAGACGGACCTTTGTTGGCAAAGTAGTGTCTCTGCTTTTTAATATGCTGTCTAGGTTGATCATAGCTTTTCTCTCATGTTGTTTGTTAATAGATCATCTTGGGCTGCTACTGCCAGAGACCCTTCTTAAGAGATCACCTAGAAGCAGTTGTGTCCTTGACCAGATGTCACAGCTCCTCTAAAATTGTCCTCTGTACAAGCTCATTTTTTGGATCCTAGTGACCAGTCTCTCTCTCTTGTATGTAGGATTATTGGGTTGCAACAACCCCAGGATCATGCCCTTTTCCTACATCATGTCCACATGTTTGCAAATAGTGCTTTTATTAAATCCTCTTTAAATCATCCTAATTTGCATGGATGCCATTAGCTTCCTGAAGGAAACTGATGAGAATAATCATCAGTGTCTGCTCCCCACTTCCCAGGACACACTAGTATGGTGGGAAGGAGTGCATTGAAGTGTTATGATGAATGCCATCATTTATTTAACCAACCGATATTTATTGAGCATCAGTATACCAAAACAAGATGCTAGATAAAAATTGAATTCCTTGTCCTCAAGTAACTCACAGTTTACATCACCCAACTCACTCCCCTTGCTTAGTCTCCAGGCTTGTCAAGTCACCTCTAAATTGCATTTTGGCTTTCTGTGCAGCATTCCCTCAGGGGTCAAATTCACTTTTCAAACTATTTCAAGATCCAGTTGACTAACAGTGCTATTCTTAGTGAAAATGAAGACATATAGAATAATACCAGATAAGAAGGATGTTGGAATCAGAGAGATGAGCATTCAAAACTCATCAGACGTCTAACTTTGGACAAGTTATATAATCTCCATGAACCTAAGTCGTTTTTCTCATGCATGGGGCTAAAGTGCATTTATGTCTTCTGACTGCTGTAAAGGCAGAAGGAGATCATGTCCACAAAGCTCTTAGCTCAGTGTCTTGTTCAATAAAGAAATGGCAACTATTCTAGTTTATACATTACTTTCTTGTGAGTATGTTTGGTATAAGCTATTCTTAAATGAATGGTTATTTCTTGAGAGGATGATTGTTGAGTTTCTTACATGCAAAACTTAGGAACAAATTCTAGTCTGTGGTGACTTCACCCAGAAAATACTACCAAGGAAGTCTCTCTCTGGGCAGCCTGAAAGTTAGTCTCAGTCCTCTGCTTTGCTTAAGGATGTGATCCACATTGACAAAAAAGTCCCAGTCCTTGAGAGTCTAGAGTCTAGAGACTAGGTCAGGCGCTCTGGTGAGTTTCAGCAGGTAAGAAGTAGAATATCCAGGTTGGCAGAACCAGGCAGAAAGTCTAGGGTTAGACAGGCTACAGTCAGGGAGCTATTTGAGCTCAGGTGAGGCAGGAAATGAGGACATGAGCTCTATCAGGGCAAGGGAACTCAAAAGCTTAGGAAAAATGTAGCCGGGCAGAAGACACCAAAGTGGAATCCTAACTATCAGCTCTCTTTTATGTTTCCTGTGCTGGCATAGGCGGTCATGTTTAACGATATGTGATTTTTAGCCAGAGGAGCAGAATTGAGACAGTATGGTTAGAGTCTGATCAAAGAAGGGAGAGATGGTTTGGGCATTCCAAAATTTCTCCCACTAAGACCTTGATTGGTTAAGACTGTTTTGAAAGAAACTAGGAAGAGTTTTTCCTGTTTGGCTATTGAATTCATGTAATAACAAAGCTGAGATAATTCTAAGTGTCTCTCATTATTAAGAATCAGAATAAATAGCATTATACTACTACTCTCTTATGTGGTTCTGATTATACCTTGTTTTTAACTTAATAATACCTTATGATTCCATAGCACATTATAGTTTTCAAAATATTTTTACTTAGATTATCTAATTTAATGCTTATAGTAACAATGTAAGGTAGTTATTATTATCTGTTGTTATCGTTCTATTGTAGATTCAGCTCAGTTTAATTCCACTGTACATTTATTGAGCACCTATTGTGTGCCTAGAATTCTGCTAGGTGTTGGGGGATAATGTCCTTCATACTTAAGTGAAGACTACCTAGATGAGAACAAGCAAAACTTATTTATTCAGAGCTCTCTATAGGGAAGGAGTCAGCACCATTGCTTGCATTTGGCAGAACTAAAAGGCAAGCACAGGAGGGGAAAGTTTTAAAGTGAAAACAGAGGGAGATTTCATCTCTGCCCTGATTGGAGGCTCCTGTCATGAGGAGGCTGAAGGTGAGCTGTTTACACGCAGGGCAACCTGTGTTCTTGATTGGTGGAGCATAATCGGCTTATTCTGGTTGGTCCTAAGTTGAAAGCTGGGCCAAAACTTAGGGAAGCTGTCAGTTATTGATCAAATGCTAACTGTTGTGGGCAGATTGCTACAGAGGTTGTGGTTTAATTTCTGGGACTGGTTGCTGTGGAACTTGTCATTCATTGTACTATTTCTACTGGTGGTCTGTTTGTATACTCAGTCTCTCTTAGGTGATGAGCACTTAACAGCATGGGAGTATGAATTTTAGAGTCAGAGAGATGAACATTCAAATAAATCTCCAGATGTGTAATCTGGAGCTGCTGCTGCTAAGTCACTTCAGTCATGTCCGACTCTGTGCGACCCCATAGACGGCAGCCCACCAGGCTCTGCCGTCCCTGGGATTCTCCAGGCAAGAACACTGGAGTGGGTTGCCATTTCCTTCTCCAATGCATGAAAGTGAAAAGTGAAAGTGAAGTCACTCAGTCGTGTCCAACTCTTGGCGACCCCATGGACTACAGCCCACCAGGTTCCTCCGTCCATGGGATTTTCCAGGCAAGAGTACTGGAGTGGGGTGCCATTGCCTTCTCTGTAATCTGGAGCAAATTGCATCATCTCTGTGGACCTGAGTAGCCTTATCTGAGGCTACTTATCTTTTGGAGGTGATGAAGAAACTGGGGTGACCAGATCTTTAACCAGCTCTCCTGGAGTCATGAAGGGGTGAAGAACTTGAGTTTAATCTGTGTCTGTCAACCCTGTTCAGTGGTCTTTCTGGTCATGACTTTCAGAGTTTATCATTGACTTTAGGAAAGGGGTGAGCATAGATCTTTCTTTTAATATAGTAGCAATGTACTTCTGAGCAAGAACAAACATTTCCTCTTGCCTCTTTTATCTGTGTAGCTGTAGACGGTAATCAGTGAACACCTTCTTTATTTGGACTAAAAGTTTCACAAGAGAAGCTTGGTACACAGCTGTAGAGTCCAGAATCAGGTCTCCAGTTTACCAGTCCCAGGTTTCCATCTGGGGCTATGTGACTGCTTTCTGTTTTTCTGGGGATTATCACCTTTATATGCTAACCTCCCAGACAGACTCTCATTTCCTCTTTGATTTTAATGTCTGCTTCCCATCTTATTCCTTACTCCTGCTCCCTCAGCCATCCTTGGAAAGTTTGTGCTAACCACGCTTCCAGTTATGGTTTCACACTTTCTATCATCTTTCTTTTTTCATTATGCAAAATTTACTAGGCAATGACTAGATGCTGGGGATGTTCTAGGTGTGGGGAATACAGAGGGGAAAAGATAGTAAAAGTTCCTGCCCTTGTAGTGCTAACACTCTAGTAGGAAGTAGACAAGACACATATAAGAAAACAAATAAATATGTCAGATAGTGATAAGTTCTAAAGCAGATCAAAGGAGGTACAGTATGGTGTGTGTGCACGTAATGGCCGCACCTGCTTAGGTAAGGTGGTCAAAGAAGATCTCTCTAAGGAGGTGACTTTCAAGCCAAAGCTAGAATGGAGAGAGTGCGTGAGCTATGGAAGTTCTGGAGGAATATCATTCCAGGTAGCGAGAATAGCAAGTGCAATATCCTGGAGGCATTTGTGTGTTTGAGGAATAGCAAGAAGTCCTGTCATGCCAGACTGGGGTTAGTGAAGAAACTAGTGCAGCTGTCGTTTGATAACTAAATTTTTAACTTGAGAAAGAAATGTTAGTAAAAGCAGAAGAGGAAAAATTCATTTGCTAATTCCATTGGTTAAAGGAAGCATACAAAACTGATGCCCATTATCTTGTTTAGTAACAAGACCGTGGCATTCCAGCCCATTGCTGTCTCTTTCTGTCAAGGGTATCATGATGTGTTTTTGCCTTCACATGCTTGTTATCTTTTATTTTTGTTTTATTGTATTGTGATTTTCTGTCTAATCCTTGGCCTTGCCTCAAACTTGCGTAGGTTCATATACTTGCAGTTATATATTCAATAGAGAAAGAGTGAGGGGCACAGGGAGGAGCATGACATGAGTGTGGCACATGTGATAGACGCTATTGGATTGCTTGCCCACCACTACTTCTTCCTTCTCTTTCTAATAGCACTATCCTCCCAATTCACCTGAGAAATGTACTTTATTCTACATTAACTATGGGGTTTGAATAAGAACTGCCATCTTTGTATGGAAGTTCCCCGCCCCCACCCTCACCCTCAATTTCCCAGTGCTACACAGACTTTTCAGCACAGCTGATGATCCAGGATGGACAGTTGAGGTGAGCCAAAGGAGAATTTTCATAGTTTTTTTTTGGGGGGGGGCGGCTAGAGTTTAAGAGAAGGATTTATATCCTGTTGGATGTCAAAAACCTACAGATGGGTGGGGAGTTGGCGCTGAGATCTATTGGTAGCTATATCCTTTGATTTGTAGTGGTTCCTTGTGAGAGAGAATGAAGTAGACACATCAACACAATAGCAAATATGAGTGAGTGTGGTGGCCATTTTTATCTCTGAGCCAATTCTAGATTCTCTCTCCTGGCTGAGTGCTAATTCTTTTAGTTATCTGAAACTTCAATTACATTTTTCTTTTAAATTTAAGCAGGTTTGAGTTGCTACTTTCAATAGAAAGAGTTGTGACAAATGCAAAATACATTAAAAAATATACCATTTTGAGCTTGGATGCATTATACTTTACATAAAAAAGTGTGGTTATAAGTGATTTTATAAATATCTGATATAATTCTTAGAGTCAAGTAGAGCAGTGCTTCTCAAACTTGAAAGTCTACACAACTCACCAGGGAGTCTGGTGAAAATGTGAATTCAGATCTGGTAGGTCAGAGTGTGTGTAGGAGTCTGCTTTTCCAGTAGCTCTTAGGGGATGCTGCAGGTTTGAAGACCACAATTGGAGAAGCATGGGACTAGACAGCATATGTAAAGCATCCAGCACATCGGGTTGGTGGTCACAGATGTCAGCTGTTAAATATATACATACCTATTGAGCTGAGTGAAAACTTTGGAATCCACATTGGTCTATTGAGTTTGGAAAATTAAATGATGCTGAGAATTGGGAAAGCAGTTTAATTCAAGGCATTATGAGGTTTACTCACCAGAAAAACACACTCTTATTTTTTTTTAAGATTTGAAAATGTGAATATTTAAAAAATCCTCTGACTGACAGAGACCAGTCTTTTAAATAGATTCCTTGGTCGAGTGGAAAGAATTTTTCCTGAAGCCATACAGCCTGGGGCTGGAAGTATATTTTATTCCTTTCCAATTTTGTGTACCAAGAAAGTCCTAGATCTTTCATTCATATGTAGTGGGTAATTCTGTGGTCAAATGTGCAAATGAGAAATTTTCTGTTTCTCTAATAACTGAACTAAGTGTATCTTTTCAGCTTCTCTGTTTTCTCTTAGAGCAGAAAGTTCAGTCTTACCAAATCTTGGTAAACTCAAGCACGTTTCCCTTAGCCCTTTCAGATAAAATCTACTTAGTTTAAGATTTCTCCACCTCATTTACTTTCCTGTTTTCTTCAGGGATGTCTCAGTTCTAGCAGGCTCATGTGTGGTCCAGATGTTGGTGGGAGGCAGCCTTTACTTCTCATCCTTCGTCTTTCTCATTTATGTATTTGTGTTTGATGCTCCTGTAGTTATATTGTTTCTTGTCAGTCTCCTTCTAGGCCTTATCTGCTACTAAATCATCTATAGCTCCCTATATTTCTGGGCTCCAGGTTCTTGCAGACCATTTTGCATCCTTAGCCACCTCCCTAGGTCAACTGACCAATTCTCAGTCACTTCTGAATCCTTCTTGGGGTCATGGGAAACACAGAAACTCTCAGGTTTCTCAAGGATGCATCTTATCTATCTTTAATCAATTATTCAACAAAAACAGGTGTTTCCTATGTAACAAGCACAGTTCTGAACACTGGCACCAATATTCTTTACGCTAACATAGTGCTTAGCTTACGATAGATGCTTAGATACATGTTGCTGTATGGCAGAAGCCAACACAATATTGTAAAGCAATTGTCCTTCAATTATTAAAGTTTAAAAAAGTTTTTTTTAACACGTGGGTATTTCTTAAAATGAAAAACTTTCTAAGAAGAAATGGAAATATTTGAATAGATAAATATTTCTCAAAATAACAAGTCATTCATGAAAATAAGTGGAAATGTTTCAGACTATTTTATTTGATACAATTTAATCTCTCCAAAGGCTTCCCAGGTGGCTCAGTGGTAGAGAATCTGCCTGCCAAGCAGGAGACATGAGTTCAATCCTGTGTCAGAAAGATCCTCTGGAGAAGGAAATGGAACCCACTTCAGTATTCTTGCCTGGGAAATCCCATGAACAGAGGAACCTGATGGGCCATATTACATGAGATCACAAAAGAAGTTGGACACGATTTAACAACTAAACAGTAGCCAACAACAACAAATCTCTCCACTGATGGAGTGAAAATACCCCTTAATATCATAGCAGGACACTGAGACACACCTTTTGAATATATTTGATGTTCTAAAGATGTGAAGTGCTGTCCTGTGCTTAGTTGCTCAGTTGTGGCTGACTCTTTGCCACCCCATGGACTGTGGCCTGCCAGGCTCCTCTGTCCATGGGGATTCTCCAGGCAAGAATACTGGAGTGGCTTGCCATGCCCTCCTCCAGGGGCTCTTCCTAACCCAGCAATCAAACCTAGGTCACCCACATTGCAGGCAGATTCTTTACCATCTGAGCCATCAGGGAAGCCCTGGTGTGAGATTATAGGCAAAATGTACTCAATTGTGGCCATCACTGATTTATCTAATTGGATTCTTGAGTTACTTAAACCTTAACTTGTTTTTTAAAGTGTCACTGATTCTATTACCTGGTCGTTCAAGACTGTAGTTCCTTACTATAGCTCATTTCCTGTCTCCTCTCCCATACCTGGGTTGTTCAATTTCTGTGTGTGTGTTTTGTGATTTAGCAGCATTAGTAAATGGACAGCATGCTGGGGGAGATTATACACATTTATAAACAGGGAGCATGTCTAATTGTGTTGTTTTGATGTTTCTGTCCTATAGTGTTTTGGGGTCTTAGAGGCTTTCGCATCAGGAAAGCAGGAACTGCTTAAATTCTCTTTTCCTAAACATAGCTTCTCAACTCTACTTTGGATTGATTAATAGATCCTTGTTGGAATTTGTGAGAATTTAGGAAGAGGGCTTCATTTGGAAGGGACTTACAGATTTCCTCTGCTCAGCAAACACCTAAACCTACAAGGGGTTTTATCTGCTTTCTTTGGGCCTTGGCTGGAGGTGAGCAGAAGAATTCATTAGGTAACCACTACCTACAATCAAGTCTTATTCCTCCTATTTTTCTTCCCTCCACTAGCTTTTTGTAATTTAATGTCTTTTTATTGAGGGGGAAAAAGAATCACACAATGTAATTTATTCTTTTCTGAGGTTGATGTTATAAACTTTCTTCTCTAAATTTCCTAATCCATTAGCTTTTTAAAGTTCAAACCCCATTTTCTTCCTTTAAAGTCTACCTTAGATAACTTTGGGCTTCCCTGGTGGCTCAGATGGTAAAGAATCTGCCTGTAGTGCAGGAGCCCTGGGTGGGAAGATCCTCTGAAGATGAGAATGGCTACCCACTCCAGTATTCTTGCCTGGAGAATCCCCATGGACAGAGGAGCCTGGTGGGCCACAGTCCATGGAGTTTCAAAGAATTGACACAACTGAATGATTAACACACTTAGACAACTTTAACTTTCTAAACTATTTTCTAAGTTTCGAATTAAAAAAAAAAATCCATTCAGAGACTCATTTGCCTTCCTGGCTTTTATTTGTATTTTTTCTCCCTGCGTAGTAATGAAATCTCTCTTTCAAAAGCTGGTGGATCACAGGAAAACAGGAATCCTGAGGGAAAGAGAAACGTCATTCACTCTCAGGATTTTATCCCTTTACCTATAAAAGGGGGAGAGGATCATGAGATAGCCAGACGTGGAACAAGGATGACTCTTCAACAGAACTGTTGGTACCTCTTGTGCTCCCAGAGATGTACCACACAGTATGGAGAGCAGAAGGGTAAAGGCAGCAAATAGAGACATACACGGATTACCAATTTTACTTGTATTTTTATTTACCTGTAGAGGACTACTTATGCCTCTTTTCATAGCCATTGAGGGTACTTTTTGGTGCTTTTCTGCCATTAGATGTGGGCAGGGAATGCCTACCCAAAGTGCTGGGTTTAGGGAATTGTTTTAAAATGCTTACTTGTGTATTAGACTTAATTCTCCCCTTCTTCTCAAATGATATCTTCAATCTTTATCAAATCACTAAAGCCCAATCTGTCTGGGAGAGGGAGCTGGCTGTGCTACAAGAATTCATGTTTCCACCCTCCCAAGTCCCATCTGTGCCCCGGATGTCACCTGGAGAGATGGTTTTTTCTGAAGAACAGACCAGGGACAGGCCAAGGACAAAACATGGATTAGTCAGTCAGAAGCCTTCAGTAGGGGACAAGGCTTCTTCTTTGCCTTCTTGCATTGTTCCCTATAATAGGGGTTGTTTATTTTAATGCCCCTTTGCTGTACTCTTAAAGGCTGCTTTCTGAGTTTGCAAAAGGTTCCTTAGACCTTTAGAAATTCTGTATGGTTATCTGTCTCTGAGCCCTTTTGAGGTAGAATACTGAGACATTTGCTTCTCTCCCCAGGATTATGTTTTTAATTTTCAGGTTATTTCTAATGAACCAAGGCTGAGAAGAAACAGCGAAAAAAATTTTCATGGAGTTCCCCTCCCCTACTCAACATACCCGTTCCCCCAATATATACACATGTACATACATGCGCATACATGCTGCAAATGGAAAAAGTGTTCAAAATAGAGGCAGACTAATTATCCAGGTTGGAATAGGGCCAGGATATTGGTCATAAGATTCTCTCTCTTCCCTCCACAGTCTCTTTTCCTCTCCCTTCTGTTATCTTTCCTCAACCATCAGGTGGGTGGGTGGGTTGCTGGCTGGCTGCTGGTTGGCAAACAGAAATAGTTTAGGAGCAAGTGTTCTTGGGGTATATTCACTAAAGGATGAACCAGAGCAACAAAGAGTGATTTTTCTCTTCACATCCAGCAAATTTACATGCACGGAGAGCAGGAGGGGAGAAGGAGTTCATGAAAGACTGTAGATACAGAGATGTAAATCTGAGTATGTTATAGTAAGATTGTTCAAAGTGAAAAGATGGCATGTGGAAATTAAATCATCTTGAACAGATAGAAATAGGATGGGAAGTGTTTTACCCAAAGAGTAGTAAATAAGGGATGTACATATCCATCAGAGCAGATAAGTCATTCCGTTCTGAGGGGTGCATGGATGCCTCTAAAGAGAATGGATTCCATTGTGAATTGGGAAAGAGGGTAATTAAAACCCCTGATGACATCAGGAGCTGAGCAACTTAAATGGGCCAGGTATGTTTAATCAACTGGCCTTTTCCTGGTTTGTGATGTGTCCTTAAGTTTGCAACATCGTATTGTTTGTACAAGGAAACTGTGCTCACTGATTAATTCAGTCATCAAAGATACGCCCAAGAGTGCTGCAGTTTGTAATCTGGATTTCAAAGCTGCAGACTGTTGATGTTCAGACAGTTTAAGAGGATTTGTTCAATAAGCAGAGATTTGTCTTGCAACAAGTCTGTCTGGGCCACCTACGGAAGAAAGCAAGCAGAACTCCCCAGACTTGCCTTTGAAACACTCTAGCAACTCCTTTTAGGCTACATGATCTTTTTGTTCTGACCAGGCTGGTCTCCTCACCACCCAAATCACCTGTCTACTTGATTCTGGGCAGTGTGTCTTGGCTGATGCTCTTTCTTTCATCTAAAAAGTCTTTTTCTTGTCCTTGATCCATCTAGGTACATAATTTTTCTTTGAGTCTCTCCCTTTGGATGCAAATCCTACCAAAAACAATTTCATTCTACGTTGACAGAACCTCCTAGTTGGAAGGGAGGAATCTCAAGGATTATCTACTGGAATTAGTATTCATTGTACAACGAACGTGGTGGGAAGGACACAGCCTTTAGCTCAACTTGGTAACAGTTGCTATACACTTTAGGCCCCGCGTTATCATATTTATTTCTCATAGAAATCCAATAGGAGAAAAATGAAGCACAGAAAGATTAAATAACTTGTCAGGGCTGAAAAATTAGTTAATTTGTAATTATAACCAATATCTCTCTAACACCCATGCCCAGTGCACACTTCTACTATAATCTCCCTGGCTTGGGCAAATAATTTGCATTTCTTTTGCCTTCCAGGTCACATCTATCATTTGTGGATAAGTACTAGAGATTATGTACATTCAATACCTATTACAATGCCTGACAATATTAAATGGTAATGAGGTTATTATTAATAATCATGTGATTGTTGTGCCTCTTGATATTTAGAGTTTGATCTGTGGATTAGAGCATGGCTCTACATGGGAGCTAGTTAGAAATTCAGAATCTCGGACTTCAGACCTCTTGAATCAGAATCTGCATTTTAGCACGATCCCCAGATGATCTGTATGCAATTTAAAGTTTGAGAGACACTCGACTACCCCCATGCTTGTATACCCACTAGGAATGAAACTTGTTACCTTTTTTCTTTGCTCTTTATTTAGAAATATTCCACACTTCCAGAAATATGACAAGAATAGTACAAAGAACTTGTTCCTTTAGTGGAGATTGGTATTTTGAAAGATCCATGTGCCATGTGTGCTTGGAACCAAGGGATTCCTTCCAGCTTTTACCACTTTTCACATTTGTAACTCCTTTTTCTGATGGTGAAAAACATGGGATATCTATTACCCCCAGTATGTTTATGTATAATATTTGCTTGTTCCCTTCCTTTGTAACCAAAACCAATTTCTAATCTGCCCATCTTCCCATTTGACAAGTCTTCCTTGTATAGGCTGGGATCCCCACCATCTTACCACTAGTCCTGGTGGCCTATTTTTTTTTTTTTCCTGAGGCAGCTTCTTCTAGCCCAGAATAGCTCCTACCAAGAGAAGTTTCTTTATTATATTGAACTAAAGTCATATTCTTGTAGCTTCCTCTCCTCTCTTTTTATGTTTGGGAATACGAAGTTTAAGTGTGCTCAGATCTAGTGTGATGTGGTTGGAAAAGACATGACCTGAAGTATGACACATTCTGCATATACATCTTGTCAGAACTGTTCATATTATGTGATCTCTCCTTGCCTCAGTTTTTTTCACTTGCAAAACTAGAGACAACACACCTACTTATAGGTAATTGAGGCCCAAGTGAGACAAGATATAAATGGCTTAGCAGAGTGCCTGGCTCATATTAAGGCAAGTGACATGAAGCTCCTCCCTCCATTCATATGCTTCCGTGGTGGCTCAGATGGTAAAGAATCTGCCTGAATGTGGGAGACCCAGGTTCCATCCTTCAGATGTGAAGATCCCCTGGAGAAGGGAATGGCAACCCACTCCAGTATTCTTGCCTGGAAAATTCCATGGACAGTAGAGCCTGGCAGGTTACAGTCCATGGGGTCACAAAGAGTCGAACATGACTGAGCTACTTTCACTTCACTTCACTTTCCATTCATTCCCTCTTTCCTTTCCTTCCATCCTTCCTTCTACAAAACATTTGCTAAGTCTGTAATCTGTGTTGCATAGTATTAATAGTAAACAAAATAGACATTGTTTCTTTTCCCACAGAGCTTGCAGGTAAATGGGTATATTTTAAAAATAACTCAAATATGCAATTAGAGGTTGTACTGAGTATTCTCTTGGTACTGGGATATAGGAGTAAGCTAGATAGAGAAAGGCCTCCTCTTTATGGAGGTTTTACTCTAGGGGACAAGAGAAAACATAAACAAGAAACAAGTAAATGCAAAAGATAATATCAGATAATGATGACTGCTGTAAAGGAACACAACCCGAATGATGTAATTATGATGGAACAAATGAAGCCTCTTTGGACTGTGTGACTGTAGAGGCTTCTCTGAGGAGGTGGCCTTTGGATTGAGCCCCAAGAGGCAAAGAGTCAGCCACACGAAGATATGAAGAAGAATGTCCTAGGAAAATGGAACAGCTGGACAGAAGGAAATCATGTGTTTGAGGAGCAGAAGGAAAGCCTTTGTGACTGGGGCTCAGTGAGCGAGAGGTGGGTGGTGTGAGATGGGGCTAGAAATGGAGGGCCAGTGGGTCACAGAGAGCTTCAGAGTCCACAGTGGGCTGTTGTATACCATGTCACTCTAGATAAGTAGTTGACTCTTTTGAGGGCCCTCTGTGTAAAAGAGGGTTGCTAATATTCTCTAGACTGACTTCATGAGGTTTGTTGTAAATACAGAAAGTGAAAGTGGTAGTCACTCAATTCTGTCCAACTCTTTGTGACCCCGTGGGCTGTAGCCCACCAGGCTCCACAGGCCATGAAATTCTCCAGGCAAGAATACTGGACTGGGTAGCCATTCCCTTCTCCAGGGGATCTTCCCAACCCAGGGATTGAACCTTGGTCTCCCCTCAAAGAATCCCCTCCGCAGGCAGATTCTTTACTGTCTTTACAAGCCACCAGGGTTGTAAATCAAGGTGCAATATAAGAATTTTTTAAAGCTCAATGTGATTGTTGTTGTCTGGTAGGCATTTGATGGAATTCTTGGTGCATGGAGAAGCAAACAAAAGAATAAGATAACAAAGATGCAAAAGATGACCAACTATGCTGTCTTTGTCATTCCTAAAAGGGAGGATCAAGAGGCACTTGGAAAAGGGCTGCAAATTTGGGATCACAATAGAAGAAGCTTGTTTAGTGGAGACATGATGAATTTTTAGAATGTATTTTCAGGGAGGCAGGTAGATAGCATGCAATGGCCTAACAAAAGCACTTTCTTTAAAATGCACAAGTAAAAAGGTTAACAATTTGAATCCATCTTGACATTTCCGAGTGTCAGCCCCAGGGCTATTTTCTTCCTTGCTTAGGATCATCATTTTCATGTATACTTGAGACTGCGATTTCCTGGGCTGGACCACCCACCATGGAGTGGAGGCTGAGCATGAATGTAAATAGGAGAAGTTATTGGGCAGCATCTGCACTCGCTATGCATTTCTTTTCTTTACTGTTTATTGCTTTATTCCGTGTTGTTGTAACCTGGTCATAATGTGGATCATGGTGGTCTGGTGGTCATACAGACCACTGTGGTCTTGGACTGAAGTCCATCCTTAATATGCCATAAAAACACTTGCTAAATTGAATAGATCCTATGTTCGATAGGCAACTGTATTGCTCTTTAGTGAGCTTGGAAACCAGCATATCCAGTGATCTTGATGAGTTGAATGGTTTTAGGGAAAACCAGGAAGAAGGCAAGGGATGTCTTTTATGATTTTGTCCCTTTCCCCTCACCCACCTTTTTTAAACCAGTGCGATGCTGGATATCTTCCTCATGAGGGAATTAACCCCGGAGCTAACCTTACATGACTTCCTCCTTCTGAAGATTCTGGTGGTTATCCCCTCTCCTGGTCTCCTGGTGCGTAGGGGTGCTAATAGCTCAGTTGCCATGATAAGCTCCAGGTTCTGCATTATTCTTTGTGGTTACCATACACCCACCCTTTGTAAATAAACCACTTTGTTAAGTAAATCTTTTTCAAATTATCCTATCTGGAGAGTCCTCTGTGTGAGATCCAAACTAGTTCAGGTACTGTAACTGTTGGCTGACAAACCCTGTAAGCATGGCCTGTGCTTAGAGGCAACATTGTATAGTAGAAAGAGCTTGAGTTCAACTGGATAGTGTTTAAGTTCAGTTTTTGTACTTCCACATTTATTACTGTGGGCTAAGTCTATAATGTCTTTGGTCCTCAATTATAAAAATAAGATAACAATATCTTATTATTATCGTTTTGGTGCTTATATAAAATGTCTGCACATAGTAGAGTCTCAATCTTTGTTTTCACAAATATTACTGTAAGAATAAAAGGCCAAATGAGATTAGAAGAGGCACCGGCAAGCTGGTAAAAAGTTGAGTTAAGGCCAGGCCCTGAAACTCTCTTCATCCAGTCCCAGCATTTGTTTCTGTCTTCCTAGCAGGCCCCTCAGGAGAAAGGGGAATGTGAAAGATAGTGAGTTTCTCTCCAGGTCAGTGAAACTCTGGTTCTCACTGGAGAAATCCTTCTCAGACAGTTGAGTGGTGCAGAGCTCAGCCAGCCCAGCTGATGTCACCCAGGTAGGGAGAGCCCGAGGCTCCCGGTGCTCAGCAAGGGTAAAAATGGCAGGACAATGATCGGGTCCAAATGATCGGCCATGTAGGTCCAGAGTCTTTTTCACTACTCCGTGCTTTTAAGATGTTGAGTTGAGCATTAGCTCAGTTAAGATAGGCTTTGAATTATTTGTACCTTTTTCTTTTTCAATCAGCAAACACCAGAAGGCAAATTCATGAGCATGGCCTTAACATTTTTCATTTTGACTTCCCTATGACCTTCCCATTTTTCTTCTAGAGCAGACATATTGGGACCTCTGCTGAGGGGTTCAAAGGCTCTGGGATCCATATTGAGTAGAGAAATAAAATTGGACTGACTCAAATGTATGTGCACAGCACATGCATCTGGTTTTTCTATGTTATATTTCCCTCTGGGATAATTTCAGTCTTTGTCTTGGTATCTCTTCATCATTAGTGTGAATTTGTGAGGTTTGGGGTATGTAGTTCTGTCCCTCTCTTATAAAAGCCAATTTCATCTCATATTGTGAGGACAGTGTCCTTATTCCTGCTGCATTCACAGGCCTTCAATAATCTTGTTGCCCTTCAATGGACCTTTGCATTTCCTGTTACCTCCAAAAATATCTGTCCTTGGATGCAAAGTGACATAGCTGAATGCATTATACATAAAAGTGTGAATGTCCCATTGGCTTATGTTACAGCTTTATGGCATTTTTCATATTAGCTGTTCACTTCTTAAAGTAGTCTAATTTGTACACTTTCTGACTGCTGCTGTGGTTTCTGCAAGTGTCTTTATTGGGCTGTCCTTAGCTATGCCTGGATCTGCTTTCTGTGAGGTGGCAATTAATTTAGATTTATCAGTATATGGGAGCATTCTACAGTCTCCTCCCCAAAGTTCTCCTATTAAAATAGGAATGTGGAAGATTAACACATTTAACTAATAGACAAGATATTCATTTGTTCCTAAGGCCATCTACTCAAAAGGGTGATAAGTGATAAGCATTTTATAAGATATAATTCTAATTATGGGATAAGTTTTAGTGGTATTTCTCTATAATATATATAGAGACATGGTGTGACTATTTGATATGGTATTATTCCATCAAGCAATTCCATAAGGATGTGTTATGAATGAATCAAACAGTGTCTTTCTCTTGGCCTCTCAATCGCACATATAATGCATATACATAAGGTCAGACGTACCATAAGTTATAATACATAAGAGTACCTATATGTGTACCCATACATGCACTTGTAGAATGCTACTGACCCAAACTCTCTAGGGTGGGTGAGTTTTCTAATCCCTGCTGTTAGATCTTTACTGATTTAGCCATGCCATTGTCCCCAGCAGCTGTGATCACCTTTCTCTGTACTGTCTTTCCTTTTTCTCTCTTTTGAGATCTTTTCCTTTCTAAAGCCCAGATCAAATCCCATCTTTTCCACAAAGCCTGCCCTGATTGGTCCAGCCCACTTTGCTTTCGACTTTGTTTCTATTCAGGTAGGATTCATGGCCAGTAACATATGATCTGAGATTACAGTTACTATCTAATTTCTTCAGGTGATTAGTGTTGCTTCAGTAAGATTAGAGACCCTTGAGGAACCCTGATGAGAGGTCTCCAACAGTGCCTGGAATAGTGTAGGTTTTCAAAAATTTTAATTGCTTCCAATATGAAACATTAAAGTCTTTTGTATTCTTCATAAACATGTAATATTATATTGGAGCAGTAATTGATGTCAGTAAATACCTTTGTGTAATGCGTATGTAAGTAATAGCCTGTGGTAAAACAGCAAGCTTAAAAAAATCAGAGCATGTTTAGTATGAGATAATTGTTTTATCCTAGAACAGGAAGTTTTTCATCAATGTAGTTTTTGTGATGCTACATGTGCAGGAGTAGCCTACGGGGGTGTTTAGAATAAATTTGTCTCTGAGGAGCTCTTAGAAAGTTGGCTTGAAGTCAGCATTGCCTCTGGGTTATCCTCAGCGGGGAGAAACATGAATACAAAGGGCTGGATGACTCAAAGGCTGGGAAGCCATGGAGAGCATGTGCTTTCTGCCTTGCTGGTCCTCCTCAGTGGCTAGAGCCCAGTAGGGTAGGGACTCAATAAATATTCTTTGAATTAATTTAGGTATATTTTATGAATGCTGATGTCAAGCAAGTTTTGTGATTTCTTAGTCTCTTGATCACAAATATTGATGCCAGACAGTATTTCTGGAAGGAATTACATCAGCATAACACAAAGTCCAAGGCAGTCTTTGGATAACCTACTGGCTACATTTTTTGTGTTAAGCACTAACATACCCTATAGATTATTTTGGGGGGGGGCAAATGATTTACTTTTCCCAGTTAGGAACTTGATTAAAATGTGCCAGAATCAGGACCTTTCTCTCGCTATCAGTTGGCGATTCCCATTTATTGCTGACATAATTTATCATTTTGCCTAGAGAAAAGACTTTGAATGCAGGGAAGCTTGTAACAGGTGTAGTGTATGTTCTTGTTTTTCCTAGTAGCAGATGGTGCTGAAAGAAGATCATCTCTGTGGGGCTATTACAGGATAATGCACAGGAATAAATAAGCACAACGATAGGTCTCAGCAAAGCCAGCGAGGTCTCAGAGTTGGTCCCACATTTGGAAATGGTGCATGTACAATGAACAGGTTTATCGGCAAGCTTAGAAAGGCTTATTTAAAACTCTAGTTCTTTCCTTTTTATTTTCCTCCATATAAAATTTCCTCCCACAGATCAAACCACTGTGCTTCTCACTTGAATTACAGGTAGTGTATTAAAAAAGATCTAAATAAAGTGAAGTTCTTTGCAGCAGTGCTTTGTACTACAAAGGAAGAGGTAATTTTCCTTGGAGTTCCTCCCCAGCCCCCAACAACTTCTGTTTTTATTTTAATGGATTTGATGGGACCTGGTCTTTGATCTTGGCCTCTTAAAAACCAAAGGAGCAAAGAAAGGTTAATTCCCGCAATTCTCTCATAATGTATCTCTGCTATTCTGCTTGATGGACACTACATGAATATAATTTAACCTGTAGTGAACTGAGGATATAATTATTTTGTCTTGTACAAACATATTTTTTATCTTTCCTGAAAAAAAGGGCCCCGTGGATACCAATTATATGTATGTAATATATATATGTAAATATATACACACATACGTCTTTTCAGTAGATACATCCCTATATTTCTCATATTTAAAAGCACATTTAAATTTGACAATGCCAGAGTGGTATTTCAGCAGGACCTAGGCTCATCTTTTCCCTTTCCTTGTTTAAATTTTATTTCTTAATATCCCAGCCTCAGCAGTATTTGAGGAATATTGTTCCCTTGGTCTAATGCAATTTTTTCCACATGATGTATTCTTAGCCTGTCCCTTATCTTTCCTTCACTTGCTGACACCACTGTTTAATCCATTTGGGGCTAAAATGTACTGAAAGCAAATATGTACTATTTTAACATTCTGCCTGATTCTTGTTCATTAGTAAGAGATTCTCTAGCAGATTGGTTAAATGGCCTTTACTCCTTTTAAGAAAAAAGAGCAGAGATTTCTGTTATGTCTTTGAAGGAAAAGGTAGTGCACAGATACCAGCTTATCAGAAATAATAACACCTCCCAAAGCATCTGAGTGTGTATATGTGTGCATGCATGTGGGTTTATACATATAATCATGTATTCACAACTAGATTCATTTTTCTTATTTCTCAGTAGCATTATTATTTCTGCTTTCTGAAATCTCATTATATATCCAGATCAAGGACTTACTGAAGTGCTTCCTTTCCTATATTAAGAAACATATTTAATGTAAGTATTTAAAATGTGGCTTTTATATGGCTAACATCTACGTGAGAACAGGCATTTGAACTATGGTTAACCTCTGCCGTGCAAATGTCTGTGGGACAGAGTGGGTTAATTTTTGATTGTCTTTGATTCTACCTGCATCCTCTGAACTGCAAGAAGCATGCATGAGAAAGAACAAAAACAGACTGGCTTTGTGATGTCACATGCATCTGCCTCTAAATTTTAGTAAGGAACATAAATGGCAACAAGAAGTGAAAGAGAAAACAGAAGAAAGATTGCTGTTAACTAGAATTATTCAATTTGAAAGCTCTAAATTAATTATCTCTTCAGTTTTCATGATTTCTCAAACCTGGAGTGCATGTATATGAGTGGTGATGGGATGTGCATAATAAAAGGGGTCTCTTAAAAATTGGCTACAGCTGAAGTAATCCTTTGTCATACCCCTAACCACGACTCCCATTCGGCTAAATTGCCAAGTAACAATAAGTAGGATATAAACAAAGTTAAGAGAATGATCTTTTTTAGTCAGGACCTTGTGTTTAATAATGAATACATAGAGAAGGTAAAATTATAGTAATGCTGATCATGTAGACCAAGCTTGTTAAATGAAAACAATACCTTCTACAACTGAGAATCACACAAAGGAAAATCTCTGCTTTAGTTGGACAACTTAGTATTAATTCCTTTTATTGTTTACCATGTCTAATTTGCCTTAGCTCCATCTTATAGGCAATATTTAATTACTAGTATTTTTAATTTGTCTTTTTTAAATATTATCATCTTACCTCAAGTGCAATTATCCCTTCCAATCTAGTAGGAATAAATTTGCTCAGGAGTTACTGCAAGAAAAACACTGCTTAGAAACCATAACTTTTCTATTGTATTTGTCTAGTTAATAAAGGGAGGCATTTTATTTTCCCCCAGTGACCACTTGTACTTTGTTCAGTAATTAAGGAAGTAAGTTGATGCTCCTACATTTTAGCCTTTCTATAACCTCTGCAGGTCTGTCCGGGATGCTAGAGCCGGTTGTATTCCGGTGTTGGGTAGTTAAGGAAAAGACTGGGATGAAACCAGAGAGGATTCTAATAGTAATACCTTAAATTAATAATTTGATCAGTATCAAATATATCAAATATGTTCTGCCTGAGAATAATCTACAGGCTTATTTTAAGCACCTATGTTCAGGGTTTTCAAAAACAACTCTTCAGCCACAATGGAATGCTTTAAAAACACCCATGTCATATCTATATATTTTTATGCGTACATTTGTTCATAGGAGAAACTGCATTTTGCTGTCAGATGAGGTTTGAATCCTGGTTCTACTAATTAGTTGCATGATTTTAGACAAATTACATAGCCTCTTTACAACTTTGCTTTCCTGTCTATAGAAGGAAAATAGCAATATTGCTTACTTCATAGTATTAATGTGAGGGTGAGGTGAGGTGATGCATATGAGGCATTATATGGTGCCAAACACATAATAAGAGTTCAATAAAATTTTAATTATTACTATTGTTAAAATATATTTATATGTAGACTGTGTGTTGGACTATAAAGTTGTTATGCTGATTTTTGGATGAAGTTCATGAAATCATTCTGCTTTCTTTTAATTATCAATACAAAGCAGTTACAAGCAGTGCTCGTCAAGTACACTTTCTTGTTTTGTTCTACCCATGTTTCAAGTCTTCACCCAGATGTTTCCTCTTGGTGGAAATTGCTCCTCACTCCACTCCCTCCAGCTGAGACCTTTCATTTTGTGTGGCACAGCACTCTGAACCTATCTCCATGACTGATTGGTCATTATATGTGCATTATAATCATTGCTTTCCAAGTCTTCTTCTCCAGAAGGTAAACTTCATATCCTGTTTATCTTGGCAGCCAAGCTGCCTTGTTCATATGTGGTCCTAGCAAGAAATCAACAAAGATTTCTTGAATAAATAAATGAAATAGAAAATACTGTTGCCTATGTATGCAAACAAATAGTGTTCTTTTTTCAATGATATCCTTCCTTATATTATTTTGCCCTTATATTATCTTTAACCATGTTTTTCTGTTTTTATTTAAGTCATCTTTAGAACTTGGGACACATCATGCAGCATTTAGGAGAATTATGTGTTATTTCACTTAATCCCCCACAATTTCATGACATAGTTATTTAACTGGGTGGGGAAGCAAACTTTTCTGAAATTATTACATTTTTAACTGTTTTATGTATGTTGACATGCCAGTTGTTAAGGCTAAAATGAAAAGAGACTAGAGAAAATGATGTGAAAGAAAAATCGTCATCCAGAAAAAGATTGTTTATGGGGTTCGATTTGCTGTTTACCAATAGCACAGGTGCCAGAACTCCAGATCAGACCCATGAACACATTTGCTACCTCAGGGTGAAATCCAGCTACATCCCTTCCTGGGGCTAGGGCTAGGTTTGGTTAGTTGGCCTATCAACATCTGAGGCTCTGAGTGATCGTGTACTTTCTCAGGATTGCACACATAGCATGGGATACTTGTGGTTCAAGCCAAGACCTTTCTGACTAATCAGAATGCAAGCTTTCCCTGCACAACATCTTCAGGGTTGAAGTTACCCCATCACTTGTTGGTATGGTCAGTTTGACCACTCCCTCAATGTGCTTGACTAGCCACTGTCTGCAGAACCCATACAATGCTGATGCATCACCAAGCCTAGCCCCAGAGGATACAGCCCTACAGAAGAAGCTCTGCTATCTTGAGTGGGAAGGTCAGCAGGGGGCAGAAGCAGGGTTGGATAAAGGGACAGCAGTTGTGGAGCTACCAGAGGTACTAACCTAAAAAGGGGCAAACATGTTGAATAAATAAGCAAAATATAATATTTCCCCTCTTGTCAAGATATACAATAAACTGTGTGTGTGTTTATTTGTGTATATATATATATGTGTGTGTGTTTATCATGATCTGTCTTCTCAGATGCATATACAATAGTGATGACTTAAAGTCTAGAGACTTCAAAATTCTGAAACTAAAAAGGCACGCTTAATGCTGTTTATCGGGATCAGAGTTTTACGTTATTGTCTAAATTTCAAACCCTTAAATATATATCCATAGAAGTTTCCTAATTTTTACCTTCCAAACAAATTAAAAAGATGGAAAGAGAACAAGAATTACACAAAAATGAGAAATGTTTCCTGCCCCAGCTCTGTTTCTTCCTGGCTATGGCTGCTTTGGCTATGGTGGTAAATACATTTCTTCATATAATTTAATTAAAATAAGTTTCTCCTGCTTCCACCAAATAATTAAATAATTGGCTGCTTGGCACTTTATCCCTGGCATGTATGTCATTGGTGGTGGTGAACATGATGGGTTGGCTGGCATTAAGACTTGAGGATCAGGTTGATAACTTTTGTCAGTGCTATGGGCACACTATTTTTTTCTGCTCACCCCCTCCACCTCTATGGTCTATCATACACTGCCCCCCTTCCTGATCCTTAATTTCTTATGAGCAACTCTACTCTTGCCTGATTGGGAGGACTCATCACAGGCATGAAGACAAGGGAACACCCTGTGTCACTATATTGTCCCTGTATAAACTTAGAGTTCTTTGGTACTGTTATTTTACCAAATTCTGCATATACCTTCAAACTTAATACGATACTTTTTTTTTTTTGGCTAGAATTTGAAGCTTATTCTTTATCTTAAAAAAGACCCTACATGCCACTTACAAGTAATTAAACATAGAATGTTTTATCTTAAAAGACCTGCAGGGTCTTTCCCCCAATATAAATGTCAGCATGCTGTTGATGCTGAAGTCTCTGGAAAGCCTAGAGTCTCATAAAATGCGGCCCAAATTAGGTAATTACTTAAGTCCTCTCTGTTCCAAACAATACACGAAACCAAGAAAAAGAAATGATTTGTTTTAACCAGAGGTAAGCTGTTAATGCGTGTACACATTAAGATTTGAGAGATTAACCTCTCTGAAAGTTCAAAAAAGAAAAAAAAAACCTGATGGTAACTGATTAGATACCTCAACTGCAAGGAGAAAAACAAATGCTTATGGGTAGATTTTATGTAACTTAACTTTGATTGTTTGTACTTTAGATTTCCTTAAATAACTCACCAAGAACTGTTGAAAACACCCTCTGTCTTCCAGAGAAGATTTCTTAGTTTGTGGAAGGGCTTGATAGATCCCTAACATATTGTAAGTGATATTTTGTGTGATAGCAAAAATATGTGAAACTCTTATTAAGTACATTATATTTTGAAAATTAGCTGTAAATAATGAATGTTGATTCCTCAACTGCTATTTTACTTTTATAGAGATGATAGTAATGACTATCATATTAAGAGCTAAAGTGCAATACTTTGGACTTAGCAATAAGGTTACTTTTTTGCTTTTATTTAGTGTGCCCTCATTTAACATTCATTCACCTCTGCTATGGACAAGGCATATGGAACACAGAGATGATTGGGGCATGACCATATGCCCAGATTGCTTATGAATCCAGCTCAGGAGAGACGAAAAATATCCAAATAACTAGAACAGGGGGCAGTGCTTCATAAGCATACAGGAGAGGTACTGGGGTTGTGGGAAAGTTTGGAGCTCTAAGAGACCTTAATTGTTTGGGAGGATTTCAGAAGACTTCTTGGAGATGGTGGACTTAGAACAAGGTAACAAAATAAGGGCAGGTCCTTGCCAGAGGCAGAAGAACAGAAAGAGATGGGAGGGTATCTCATGCAGGGGAAATGGTAAAAACCAAAGAAAGACTTTGTGGGGTAGTGTCTGAAGCCCCAGAACGTCTACATTTGACTAGCATAAGAGACATGTGGAGAAGCTTGGGAGAAACGTCTGAAAGTATAGATTAGTTCCTGATCATGAAG
The DNA here is from genome assembly GCF_054371585.1 of Giraffa tippelskirchi. NCBI lineage: Eukaryota > Metazoa > Chordata > Mammalia > Artiodactyla > Giraffidae > Giraffa > Giraffa tippelskirchi. Next base: position 73,062,103 of record NC_137275.1, on the reverse strand, counting down.
GAACTTGACCACATGGATAAGGGGTTTGGAATTTGTTCTGAGGGTATAATCACAGGAAGGGCCTACTCAGAAGAGGTACAGGATCAGCCATGCCTCAGGAAAATTCCTCTAGTAGTATGTGCAGACCTCCCATTGATGTTGGGATAAAGTTTCAAATCCTTAGTGTAGTCTATGAGCCCCTGCTTAATCCAGCCCCGTCTGCCTCTCCAGCCTGTTCTTTCCAGGCGAGTACCAGACCCGCTCGGGTTCTCTTAGCCTGTGGGTGGGTGGGTACCAAGCTGTTTCCTGTTTCTCCCACATCTCCTCCATAATCAGTCAGCACTTCTTTCACAACTGCGTTAAAAGTCATATCGTCAGGGAAAACATCGCTGACCACCAAGCATCTTTCCTTTTTCTTTGTATTTATCACTTATCCTAGTGTTAAAATTAATAATTACTGTGTCTCTTTGCCTATTACAGATGAGAAATTTAAGCTCAGAAAGGTTTTCTTCCCCTCCCCACAACAGAAGAGCAAAGAAGGAGGAGAGCAGACAAGGGCTCTAAGAAGTATTTACCCCAGAATAAAGAGAAACATTTCTAGTATTTAGTTGATTTTATGCAATGACTTCCTGCTTGTAATCCTTGGATAACTAAATATATATTTGTCCTCTTCCATAATAACTGTGTATTGTCACCCTGATTATTTAACTTCTATGCACAGTATGTCATGTGAAATGCCAGGTTGGATGAATCACAAACTGGCATCAAGTTTGCCAGGAGAAATATCAACCTCAGATATGCAGATGATACCACTCTAATAGCAGAAAGTGAAGAGGAACTAAAGAGCCTCTTGATGAGGGTGAAAGAGGAGAGTGAAAAAGCTGACTTAAAACTCAACATTCAAAAAACCAAGATCATGGCATCCAGTCCCATCACTTCATGTCAAACAGATGGAGAAAAAGTGGAAACAGTGACAGATTTTCTTTTCTTGCACTCCAAAATCACTGTGGATGGTGACTGCAGTCATGAAATTAAAAGACTCTTGCTCCTTGGAAGGAAAGATATGACCAACCTAAACAACATATTAAAAAACAGAGATATCATTTTGCTGACAAAGGTCCATATAGTCAAGGCTATGGTTTTTCCAGTAGTCATGTATGGTTATGAGAGTTGGACCATAAAGAAGGCTGAGTGCTGAAAAATTAATGCTTTTGAGCCATGGTGCTGGAGAAGACTCTTTAGAGTCCTTAGGACAGCAAGTGATCAAACCAGTCAATCCTAAAGGAAATCAACCCTAACTATTCATTGGAAAGACTAATGCCAAAGCTCCAGTACTTCGGCCACCTGATTCAAAGAGCCAGCTCATCAGAAAAGACCCTGATGCTGGGAAAGATTGAGGGTAGAAGAAGAAAGGGGTGACATAAGATGAGATGGTTGGATGGTATCATGGACACAATGAACAGGATTTTGAGCAAGCTCAGGGAGACAGTGAAGGACACGGAAGCCTGGCATGCTACAGTCCATGAGGTGGCAGAGAGTTGGACAAACTTAGTGACTGAACAATAACAACAACATAATAACTAACTGTTATGGGAGTTTATAATTTTTATATCCACATAAATGTGATCTTTGTATCTCACTTGACCTCATAACAATCCTGGGAAGTGTGAAGAACTGATGTTACCCAGTTCTAAAGATAGTGCAGTCCAGGGCAGATAGGTGATTGGCCCGTGGGCATGGCTATTAAATGACAAACTGGGACTTTGTCCCCTTTAACTTTGAATTCTGGTCTTTTTGATTGAGTTATTTTCCCTCTCAAATAGAATATTATGAAGAGATGTTAATATAAGTACAAAAATACTGTGTAATATGTAGCATAAATATGCATTAATGTATGGAGAAACGGCGGGAGAGCAGAGAGCTGACTAAAAGAATGAAGTGAAGTCAGATTAGGGCATTGACATATTTCCAACTTGTTAGAGAGCAACACTTCTTTAAGTCAATTTGAAAAATTGGCTAGGAAAAAGGTATTTAAATCCTGCCTAAATGACCTCAATTTCTGTTCCAATAAATTACTGGTCTTCTTTGCAATTAGTCATCCAGCTTGTCAACCATATGAGCAGAGGATTTATTTTCCGTTCAGGCAGTTCTGTTGAGCAGATGGGCAGGCTGCCATATTAGACCCTGGCTGTGCTTCCAGGTAATATGGGGGGTGGATGCGCGTAGAGGGGGGGGAGGCAGAAGCTAGGATTATCATCTGGAGAAATTTTCTTATTGTTCAGTCAGCTCTGAGATGATATCCAGGCTTTGTTCTAAAAGCCTAGTTTTAGATGTGTTGTTTGGAAGTTAAGAGATTTTTTTCCTATTGTTATGCTGACTCAAGGCCAGCTGGGCAGAGGGGAAACCAGAATGTGTGCGGGTTTAGTCCTCGAAAACATCGACGGAGTGTTGCTTCATTCGTCATCTGCAAGGTAGGATCTTGAGTGGCAGCCAGATTCAATTCCTTGGAGGTCACTGGAAGGTGCTGTGATCTGAAGCTGGAGAGGAGCTACAGATCAGTGCCTGGGGGAACAGAGAAACAGGAGACCAAACTGTAGGAGGAAGTGGACATGGGTAAAGACTGATCCCGCCAGAGGATGTTGCTTTTGCCCCAGGTTATGTCACTGGATTGTTGCAGAGATGTGCCCTCTTGCCCACTGGACAAGTGTCTATGCTGCCCTCTGGACAGCAACACAGTCAAGATTTCAATTTGGCCTTTCCTTTTAGATCAACACAATAAAGTCCTAACAGGTCTGCCTGTTTCTACCCTTGCTTTGCTTCAGAGATATCTCAATATGAATTTCTTTGTTCAGAACACTTAGATGACTTCTTTTTTCACTCAGAGTAATAGCCAAAGTCCTTAAGATATTTACCTTCCTGGCCCTTACTTATAGGCTCTAATCATCCATTGTTTCTCTTACTTGCCTCACTGGCCCTGGTGCTACTGGCATCTTTGTAGCTTCTCAAATACACCAGGCATATTCCCACTCCAGGGCCTTTGCACTTACTCTTCTCTGGTCTTAGATCCTCTTCTGCCCTGCATGAGTCTCTTCTTTTATTACCTTCACACCTTTGTGAGCAATTGCCTTATCAGAGAGTCCTTTCCTGACTACCCTACATAAAAGTGCACCTCTTGCCTCACCGTCCTTCTTCTGTGCTTTATTTTCTAACATCCTTTATTTAACAAGTTTATTACCTGCTCTTCACTAATACAAAGTTCCATCAGGAAAAGGATTTTTGTCTGTTTTTAAAATTTTTAATTTGTTAACTCTTGTATCCCCAGTGCCTAGAACTATGCGAGACCTATGCTGCTGCTAAGTCGCATCAATCCAATCCGACTCTGTGCGACCCCGTAGACGGCAGCTCACCAGGCTCCACCGTCCCTGGGATTCTCCAGGCAAGAATACTGGGGTGGGTTGCCATTTCTTCCTCCAGTGCATGAAAGTGAAAAGTGAAAGTGAAGTCGCTCAGTCGTGTCCGACTCTTCGCGACCCCATGGGCTGCAGCCTACCAGGCTCCTCCGTCCGTGGGGTTTCCCAGGCAAGTGTACTGGCGTATGCATTTAATTGCTATTCAATAAGTAAATAACTATATTGGGCTGGGTTCTCTCTTTTTTTTTGTTTTCACCCATCCAGCCACCCATTCAATCATTTCTGACCCAGTCACTTATCACTTCCTCTGATATTACTTTCCCCTTTGTTCATTATTGTCCAATTTCACTTACATTCTTTTTGCTTCCTAATCTGTCCATATTGGTTCCCTCCTGAAAGCTTTTGTACATGCCCTTTCTTTTGCCCGGAAAGTTTTTCCTCCAAATCATCTCACGTCACTCAGCTCAAATGTCACCTCCGTAAAGAAGTCTTCCCTGTCCTCCATCCCAATGACCTTGTTCGCTATCTTGTTACCCTATTTTGGTATCATGTTTGGGATTAAATATGACGACTTAAAATTATCTTGCTTATGTATTTGTTTGTTTACTCCTTCTGTCTTGCCCCCTGCTAGAATGTAAGTTCTGTTAGAGCAGAGATCCTGGTGGTTTTGTTTCTCATTGTATACACAGTACCTAGACCAAAGCCTGAAACATGTTGGGGTACTTAATAAATATTTGTTGGTTGTATAATTAAGATTACATTTCCTGGAATTAAACTATCTGTATTGAAACCTCTGAATGTGTGCATGTGTGCACAGACACACACACACACACACACACACACACACATTGAACCTCAGCTTCATCATTGACTGTCCCTATGATTACCTTTCTGTGTCTAAGTTTCTTACCTGTATGTGGGTATTGTAATAGTCAATCTCTCATGTGGATAATGATAGTAATACTAATAGTGATAACTACCATTATTGAGCAGTAACTACAGACCAAGCACTGTTTTAAACTCTACCTATGTTTAATTATTTAATTATCATTGCGACTCTGAAGTGGGCACTATTTTAATTCACATATTTCACATGACCCAACTATTGGAAAAGCAAATAACATGTAGTTACAAATAGGTTGAAAGGGATTGAAGCCAAGGAAGTTTGACTCAGAACTTGTGCTTTTACATTTACTATTATCATGTATGGAACATAATAATCACTTAATAAACATCAACCATTATATCTATATAGCATTCGTAAATGAATACACAGTGAATTTTGTTATTTCCCAAAGATATCAGCTGTAAAATCAGCAGCTTCATGTTATATTCCAGAAAAAGCATGGGGAAATTCACACTGATGTTAGAATATAATTCAAAAATATGAATCCTTTGTTACATAGGGAGTAATTAAAATACATATAAAGGACTATATTTTATTTAATTTGACCATAAAATTTATTGAAGATATAACATGTGCTGTATTATACTGGCAACTGACATCTGTTAAAACAAGCTTCCAGAATGCCAGTTTGGCTTAGGTAATTTTGTGAAAGAGGTTTGATATCTGTGTTCTGGATAATTCCCCAATAAAAATATCTTGGCAAACTATAGCACACAGGATTTCAAATTTGCTTTTGAATAGTTAAAATTGAACTCCAAACCTCAAATGTCAAAGGAATACTGTGTATTTTTTTGTTCTCTATTGTTCTGTAATTTTCATTATGGATATTTGTATACTTGTCAGTATTTACTAAGCTGCAATATTTTTTGAGAAAAGTTGTTATATGTTCTTATGTTTCATGCTGTATTTATGTCAGAGCCTTACATCTTGTGTAGGGAGTTAAAAACTTTTACCACTCATAGATAGCCATTGTTACCTTGTGCATATTTGGGTTTTATAATTCATATTCAGGGAAATTGTTTTTCCTGGAATTAGAGGATGACATTGAATGATTAAGTATATATACATGTCACCTCTGACTTATAGGAGACAGAGTATCTCTGTTCAAATGGAAGATTTGTGTTTAGACCTTCTATAAGGGCAGTCAGTGTACCCAGTGAAGGCATTTAGATAATAACAGGATATTAGAGCTGGAAAGAACATTGGGACCCTACAATCTAATTTTTTCCTTTTATAGATATGAAAACTGAAAACCAGTGACATCTCTAAAATAACACAGGTAGTTAGTACCAGAACTGGAGTTAGGACACCAGGACTAGAGCTAGAATTAGGTGTTTTAATTCTTGTTTTAAAGATTTGTCAGAAGGAAGAGAGAATATGCTGGAGGAATTTTGCTTTCCTATTGTAGACAGCACAACTTAGAAAATCTAGATGAATGAATAGTTAATGCATCCATTAGATTATCTATGTGAAAAACAAATGCTATTAACAAAATTTTCATCAGACTTTGAATCTGTTAAGGGTCTGTAGTGAGTAGAGATGTATATATATATATATATATACATATCTTAATTTCACTAAAATAATAAATTTCTCTGATTGAAATAGTACCCATTCATTTAGAAATTAATAATATACCAAAAAGCATGAGCACAAAATGAGTTACCCACCATTTTATGACTCTTAGACAGCCATTGTTAATTTATGGATATTTGGTTTTTGTAATTCATGTCATGTGTATGTGTACACATATGTGTGTATAAAATATATAATTATACATAGTATAGGTTATATATAAACAAATTACATATTAATATATATCAATACAAGTATTATATATAATAAATAATATTCTATTGTTTTATATATATAATTAATATTTGCTTAGTTAGGACATATGAAACATTATTTCAAAATTTAAAAATGTGCTGGAGAATTTTCTCTCTTTTCTTATCTTTGAGGTAGTTTTTTTTTTTTTTTTGGCTGCACCCAAACAGGAATCAAACCCATGCCCCCAGCATTGGAAGTCTGGAGTTTTTACACTGGACCTCCAGGGAAATCTTTCTCTTTGAGTTTCTTTAAACTTTATAATTACTTCACTGATAAAACTACCTGTCTAAGCATAATGATTGAGGGGAGGGGGCATAGATTTTAAACTACTGACTTACCTTCTTAAAAATAGAGGTTTATTTAGTATTTCTGTTTCTTCTTGAATCATTTTTGGTATGTCACAGTTTTCAAATATATTGGCATAGATTTGTTCATAATATTCTAGTTTTCAAAAATTTTGTCTCTAGTTTCACCCCATTTTCTTTCTTAATATCTGTTTTTTGTCTGCTTTATGTTTAGTTTTTGATCAAGCTTATCAGATGAAGTCCAGTTTTATCAGATATCTCAAAGCCTTGTGCCACCCAGACCCTTTTTTAGGATGTCCTTATTGCCCCAGCTGCTGGAAGTAACTTCAGCTACAGCTACCTAGCCCAAGGCCACACACTTATCCTGGGGCAGCTCACTTACAAAATCTGATTGAGGAGTAGGAGGCCAGTTGTTTTGGTCCAGTGGGACAATTTTAATGGGTCATTTTAGCCTCAGAGCCCCTCATAGGGTCTAGTGATGTTCTCTAGCTTGTATTGCAAACCATCTTCCCCCTCTGTCCCCTCTCCCTCTCTTCCATAGTTGTTAATCACAAGAACACTTCCTAATAAACATCCTGAACGCTAAACTCTATCTTAGAATCAGCTTCTGGAAGAGTGTAAACTTTAGTGTTTGGTACCAGGAGTAGACCAAGAAACTGACAATAAGATGGAGCTTTGTAGTTGTTTCATTCACTGCCCATTGGGCAGTGAGGATCCCATCACTTGGTGGCAAGAAGAACACAGCAAGCCCCTGGCAAAAGTTATGGTCCAGTCATGAAAACTTACATTGCTGGTGATCCAGGATATTTTCTAGAAGGCAGTGCCCTAACTAGTGTGAAGTTTTAGCCATTTGTATACTGTGATGGAAATCGTCAGTAAAAAGACAGTGGGATTGGATGGCTATTTCTATGCTCTATTGAAGTTCTAGAAAAAGATAATGAAAGATCGAAAATGAGTAACAGGCCATTAAAAGTGAAATGTGAAAGACTGAGGGCCTCTTTGGGAAACTTTGAAGAGGATTGTATCTCTTGTAATGGGAAGGGAGAGAAAGCTGAAGAACAGGGACTCCATCAAAGAATATTTGAGCTCCAAGGAGTGGTTATACTTCCCACCAAGGCATATCTGCCACACCAAGGTCAGGGCCCTAGCTGGGGAAGAATGAGTAAAAGTAAGACAATATTAAAAGAAAAAGGGCAAGAACCACAGTAAAGGATAGACTGAACAAACAGGGAGTCAGTTGTAGGGGAAGTGTTATTTGATGTGTAGCCAGTTAATCAATCAAAATATGTTAGTTTTGTAGCTTTTGTAAGGTTTATAATTTGTTGTGATTTCTTTTCTCCACCTAAATAAATATATTCACTTTATACTGAAAAAAGAAAAGAAAAAGCAAGAGACTGAATGTATAATTTCATAGAACAGGAAACAAGAACAACTCTTAAATATGTGTAAAACTCACTGGTAATCAGAGAAATGCAAATTAGAAACAAAACTAGATGACATATTTTATATTTTAAATCTAAGAGTTGACAATAAAAAATGTGTGACAGTAATTATTGACAAGAATATTAAAGGCCAGGCACTTTTAGTTATGGTAGGTAGGAATATAAATTGATACAACTTCAGAAAGCAATTTGGGATTATTTACTTCAAGATGAATATGGTGCAGATTCTATGGTGGCCTCCCTTCCCTGGAGTGTGAGCAGGACCTGCTTCAATAGAATATGGCAAGTGATAGGATGTCACTCTTGTGAACATAAAATTCTGACTCATGTTATCAGATGCTGAGTATTGCTGGCTTTGGTGATGCAAGCTACATTGTGAGGTGCCTTATGTTGAAGCCCACATAACAAGCAGCTAAGGGTGGACAGACAGAAAAGTGAAGCCAACACTTTGGTCCCACAGCTCGCAAAGAATAGAATCCTACCAAAACCACATGACCTTGAAAGCAGCTTCTTCCTCAGTTGAACAGTCTAATGAAACCTCTACTCTGGCTGGCATCTTAATTGTATTCTTGTGAAAAGTCCTTGAAGTTGAAGATCTAGCTAAGCTGTATTGGGATTCCTGACCCAATAATCTGTGAGATAATAAATGTGTATTTTTATGTTGTTAACATTCTGGTAACATTGTTATACAGCAATAGGTAACTAATATAACAAATTTCTTATGATTCAGAAGTTATACTCTTGATTTTAAAAGTTTAAGAAATGCTTGTGCTTATACTTGCTCTCTAGGAGACATGTACAAGAATAGGCATGGCAGTATTATTTGTAAAACTACAACTATAAACAGTTATATAAGAGTTCATAAATAGAATAATGGATATATACATTTTAATACACTCAAGCAACAGAATAATAAAAAGCAGCAAAATATACTACAACTACAGATATGAACCTGAAGAAATTCACAAACACAATGCTTAGCAAGGCAGGCAAGACTATGAAGAGTAAAAACAGAATGGTTCCATTTATAGTTCAAACAGTGCAAAGGTAACAATGTATGGTTGGGGATGTACACTTTTGTGAAAGAGATTTAAAAGGATAAGGTTGAGATGTTTTTTTTGGAGGGGTGTTATAGGAATTAGGATTTCTATAGCAGTTAGACTTGGGAAGGGCACAGAGTCAACCTAAAAGCTGTTGGCAGCATTCTAATTCTTAAACAGGATTGTAGATACCCTGATAATTTTTATAATTATAGTTTATATATTAATGTGTATTTTATATCTATTCCTTCATCTTTATGAAATAGTCCACAATAAATTGGTCCAATAATTTCTCTCCTAAACTTTTTATAGAGAACTATGTCATGATGAGCCTTTCATTTGACTTAATTGAAAAATGTATTCTAAACTTTGGTACTTTCTTGACTGTCCTATACATCACTGGTAGTAGATAGATACTTTTATTTTCTAGTCTAGAGGTTGATCATGGAAACGCAGCATCTCCAAGACTTTTCTGGAGTTGTGTTTTCCTGAAACTATTACCAAAATGAGAAAATGAGAGAATGCATCATATATCTAATAGAAGTTCAAGGTAGAGAGAACTGGGAAAAGGTCATATAGAAGAGATAATGGTTGGGAATTTTCCCTACTTGAAATATGTGCATTCTCAGATTTGGGAAATATAAAAATAGCCCAGTCATGTTAAATGAAACTCGATCTTTCATAATGAAATTTTAGAACATCAGAGAAAAAAAGATCTGAAACGTAACTAAAGAGAAAAGTCAGATTACTTATAGAGGAAATATTATTAGGAGAGCTCTTTATTGGCAGCAACAGTAGAAACTGGAAGACAACAGAATATATTCTCAAAGAATAGTCTACAAGATTCCTAGAGAAGAAGACATTACATACCATTAATTTTATAATAAACATAAGTCAAGAAAATTCTGGTGAAAAACTCCGGAATGAGTAAGACTCAGAGTATTTGTTTGACATTTATGATTTGTTAGTTAAGATTATTAGAGCAATGTATCAGGTTAACACAAGCTTATTATCTCACAGTCCTTGGGGACAGAAGTCTAAAATGAGTTTTACTGGGTTAAATTCAGGGTCGTGGCAGGCCTTCTGGAGAAAAGTGAAAAGAAAGTGAAGTTGCTCAGTCATGTCCGACTCTTTGTGACCTCATGAACTGTAGCCTACCAGGCTTCTCTGTCCATGGGATTTTCCAGGCAAGAGTACCAGAGTGGGTTGCCATTTCCTTCTCCAGGGGATCTTCCCGACCAAGGATAGAACCCAGGTTTCCCACATTGCAGGCAGACGCTTTACCCTCTGAGCTACCAGGGAAGCCCTACTCTCTGAGACAATTTGTTTCCTTGCCATCCAGCTTCTAGAAGCTGCCTACATTCCATGAGCTGTGACCTCTTCTTTTTTTTAAATTAATTCATTTTTTATGGATAATTTTTAAGGATAATTGCTTTACAGAATTTTGCTGTTTTCTGTCAAACCTCAACATGAATCAGGCATAGGTATACATATATCCCCTCCCTTTTGGAACTCCCTCCCATTACCCTCCCCATCCCACCCTTCTAGGTTGATCCAGAGCCCCTATTTGAGTTTCCTGAGCCACACAGCAAGTTCCCTTTGGCTATCTATTTTACATATGGTAATGTAATTTTCCATGTTACTCTTTGCATACATCTCACCCTCTCCTCCCCTCTCCCCATGTCCATAAGTCTATTCTCTATGTCTGATTCTCCATTGTTGCCCTGTAAATAAATTCTTCAGTACCATTTTTATAGATTCCGGATATATGTGTTAGAATATGGTATTTATCTTTCTCTTTTTGACTCACTTCACTCTGTATAATAGGTTCTAGGTTCATCCATCTCATTAGAACTGACTCAAATGCATCCTTTTTATGGCTGAGTAACATTCCATTGTGTATATGTACCACAACTTCTTTATCCATTCATCTGTTGATGGAAATCTAAGTTGCTTCCATGTTCTAGCTATTGTAAATAGTGGTGCAATAAACAATGGGATACATGTGTCTCTTTCAAGTTTGGCTGAAACTTGAAACTAGGAGTGGGATTGCTGGGTCGTATGGTGGTTTTATTCCTAGTTTTTTAAGGAATCTTCATACCGTCTTCCACAGTGGCTGTATCAATTTACCTTCCCACCAAAAGTGCAAGAGTGTTCCCTTTTCTCCACACCCTCTCCAGCATTTATTGTTTGTAGACTTTTTGATGATGGCCATTCTGACTGGTGTGAGGTGATACCTCGTTGTAGTTTTGATTTGCATTTCTCTAATAGTGAGTGATGTTGAGCATTTTTTCATGTGTTTGTTAGCCATCTGTATGTCTTCTTTGGAGAAATGTCTGTTTAAGTGTTTTCCCACCTTTTGATTGGATTGTTTGACAAAATTCAGCACCTTTATGATTAAAACTCTTCACAAAATGGGCATAGAAGGAACCTACCTCAACATAGAAAAGGCCATATATGATAAGCCTACAGCAACATTATTCTCAATGGTGAAAAACTGAAAGCATTCCCCTAAGTTCAGGAACAAGACAAGGGTGTCCACTTTTGCCACTATTATTCAACATAATTCTGGAAGTCCTAGCTTCAGCAATCAGAGAAGAAAAAGAAATAAAAGGAATCCAGATTGGAAAAGAAGAAGTAAAGCTCTCACTGTTTGCAGATGCCATGATACTGTACATAGAAAACCCTAAAGACAGTATCAGAAAATTACTAGAGCTAATCAGTGAATCTGGCAAAGTTGCAGGATACAAAATCAATACACAGAAATCACTTGCATTTCTATGTACTAACAATAAAAAAATCAGAAAGAGAAATTAATGAATCAATCCCATTCACCATTGCAACAAAAAGAATTAAATATCTAGGAATAAACTTACCTAGGAGACAAAAGAACTGTACACAGAAAATTATCAGACACTAATGAAAGAAATCAAAGATGACATAAAGAGATGGAGAGACAGTCCACGTTCCTGGGTGGGAAGAATCAATATCGTAAAAATGGCTATACTACCAAATACAATCTACAGATTCAGTGTGATCCCTATCAAATTACCAATGGTATTTTAAACAGAACTAGACCAAAAAATTTCACAATTCATATGGAAACACAAAAGACCCCGAATAGCCAAAGCAGTCTTGAGAAGGAAGAATGGAGCGAGGGGAATCCAGCTTCCTGACTTTAGGTTATACTACAAAGCTACAGTCATCAAGACAGTATAGTACTGGCACAAAAACAGAAATATAGACCAATGGAACAAGACAGAAAGCCCAGAAATAAACCCATGCACCAATGGGTACCTTATTTTTACAAAGGAGGCAATAATACACAATGGGGCAAAGACAGCTTCTTCAACAAATGGTGCTGGGAAAACTGGACAGCTACATGTAAAAGAATGAAATTAGAACACTTCCTAACACCATACAAGGAGATCCAACCAGTCCATCTTAAAGGAAATCGGTCCTGGGTGTTCACGGGAAGGACTGATGTTAAACCTGAAACTCCAGTATTTTGGCCACCTTATATGAAGAGCTGACTCATTGGAAAAGACTCTGATGTTGGGAAAGATTGAAGACAGGAGAAGGGGACGACAGAGGATGAGATGGTTAGATGGCATCACCGACTCAATGGACACGAGTTTGTGTAAACTCCGGGAGTTGGTAATGGACAGGGAGGCCTGGTGTGCTGTGGTTCATGGTGTCGCAAAGATTCGGACATGACTGAGCAACTGAACTGAACTAACACCATACACAAAGGTAAACTCAAAATGGATTAAAGACCTAAATGTAAGACCAGAAACTATAAAACTCTTAGAGGAAAACATAGGCAGAACACTCTATGACATAAATCAAAGGAAGATCCTCTATGACCCACCTCCTAGAGTTCTGGAAATGAAAACAAAAGTAAACAAATGGGACCTGATTAAACTTAAAAACTTTTGCAGAGCAAAGGAAACTATAAGCAAGGTGAAAAGACAACCCTTAGAATGGGAGAAAGTAATAGCAAATGAAACAACTGACAAAGGATTAATTTCCAAAATATATAAGCAGCTCATACAACTCAATGCCTCTTCATCTTTAAAGCCAGCAATGGCTGGTTGAGATCTGCTTGTGCTGTATCATTTTGACACTCTTTTTCTGAGGTCAGTTCTCATTCTGTCTCCCTCTTAAAAGAAAGAAGAGTGTCAGTTGCTCAGTTGTATCCGATTCTTTGCGACCCTGTGGACTGTAGCCCACCAGACTTCTTTGTCCATGGGATTTCCCAGGCAAGAATTCTGGAGTGGGTTGCCATTTCCTTCTCCAGGGTATCTTCCTGACCCAGGGATGGAACCCAGGTCTCCTTCACTGCAGGCAGACTCTTTGCTGTCTGAGCCACCAATGAAGGCCCATTTTATTTCCCAAATACTTGTTTTTATATTGTGCTTTCCTGGGTAATTCAGGATAATCGCTCATCTCAAAATATTTAATATAGTCACTTCTGCAGAGCCTCCTTTACCATTTAAACTAACATGTTCACAGTTCCCAGGATTCAGATGTTGACCTTTAGGGGACCATTATTCTGCCTATACAAAGTGGAAAGGAACCTCCAAGACTATGTCAAATGCAGTTATATTATGTGAAGAATGCTAGATTGGGAGAGAATCTGGAAACATTTGTTTTGCCTTGTCACTAACAACTAGAATGACTTTAAGCAGCTCCCTTCATCTGTGTGGTTCTCAGACTCCTCCTTCTTTCCTTCATATATTAACTCAAGAAATATTTTAAAATATTTCCTTTATACTAGGTGCTATTGTAGGTTCTGTAAAATGGAGCTTTTTCTTACTCCAACAGAATAAGAAATAAAATAATTAAAACATCTAGTAAGATACCTGGCTTATAGTGAGAATTTAATAAATGAAAACCATTATTATTAATAACACTGTGGATTGAAATAGAAAACTAATATATTTAAATTGCAATTATGTCTTCAAAAGTTGAGTCCAAGAAATCAAATGTTCAGTCACCTAGTGTTTGTGTAATGCCTACACAAATGTGCATGTGCTGGGTGTTGGCAATTCAAAGATGAGTAAAGCCTGCTTCCTGCTCCTGAAGAGCATGTATGAACCCGAGTAGTGCTATACAAGGTAGAGGGCCATCAATCCTGTGATGAAAGCACAGAGTAGGGGTCCTAGAAACATAGATATGGAATTAAAGAAACACCTTCTTTGACTGATACTGATATGATTCTCAGAGGTGTAATTCTTGTCCTTACAAAATTAGGAAAGACCAGTCAAACAGGGGGCTCCACATTCTCCTTGTCTTTTTTGCTCTTGCCATTCCTAAGTCTCATCTTCTTTGGCTTCCCTCTTACCACCATGTTCCTGAGTGTGGATTTACACGTTTGTGCTTTTCTGTGATCAGGGAGGTCACTCTGCCCTTTGAGATTAAGAGCCAGTTGACCACAGCTCTGACTTTTTTTGTTCCCTGGGAAGTCCAGTTCTCTCCCCATGAGCTATTTCTTTGTAGTGTCTCTGGCTTCAAACTCTTCTCATCTAAACTCTATATTATTTTTGTTTCGCATTACATAGTGGTCTTTCTCCTCTTCTCTGTGACACACTCTGTGTGAATTTGTTTTTGTTCTTTTTCTATGGATTTTCTTCAAACTCCATACTTTTTGTGTTTTCTTCAAACAGAAGACTTTTGTGTATGAAAGGGTAAAGAGACTTTCGTCTGTAGCAATGCAAACAAATCAAAATGAACTATTACTTATTTCTGAGTTTGAGTCCGTTGGCACATCTAGCATATGGATTTTCATTGACTCACTTCGCAAGGTCTGGTTGCTGTTTGTGTTGTTCTGCTTTCTCCTCTATGCTTTTTACTACCACTTACATTTCTGTTTATTTCTAAGGCAGAGAAGATGAGAAATTCTCAATATTATTTTCCAGCTCTTCCTCTCAAGTTATATTCTTCTTTGGGCAAGCTTTACAGAATAATTTCCTAATTATAAATAGTTCTCTTCTTAAAAGAAAGCTAGTATTAACCACTCATTCATCACTACTAACTCAAATATCACCTCTTTTGGTAAGTCTTCTTGTATCTTCTTAGGCAATTTGTATTTCATTCCACTTTGTGCCCATAGCTTATAGCACGTTTTATACCATTATTATTTCCTTTTGTTTCTGTCTTTCTCATTTAACTTGTGAGCAATGCTAGGGAGGAAGCAAATCTTATTTTTTGTAAAAACCAATGTGTTATTTGTGTCAACTGATGATTACTAATGAATGCAAGCCTGCAGGATCAAAGCAGTACCTTAAAACAATTAGACCACAGAATTGGCCTGATTGGTTTCTGGTTTGATGGATCATAAATTCAATTTAATTCAACAAGTGCTTGTTGAGCACATGTTATATATTAGAAATTGTGAGACCTGCCCTCAAACATCTTAAATGTATTAATATAGATTATAAATAAAATAGTAGGTTATGTAGTATATCTATAGGCTAATTAGTAGGTTATATATAAAATGGTGAAACAGGTTTACTTGAATTGTGAGAATTGGGGAAAAGTTTTATGAAACTGTTGGCAGTTGAGATGGGTTTGACAAATGGATGTAGTTTTTAACAGGTGGTGATAGGAGAGGAGAGAGAAGGTATTCTAGATTGTATGGGGAATATAATAGATTGTATGGAGGTAAAATATGTGTTAAATTTGGAGTAATGGAGTCCATAGAAGATAAAACTGGAATCTGGGCTTTAGCCATATTTGTAGGGTGGGGAATTTTATTTCACTTAGTAATAGTCATTGAAGAGTTTCATGCTAAATGACATAAATTTTTATTTTAGGAAATTAGAATCTGATTCACATGAAGTGATATGCTGTTGGAAAAAGAATATTGAACCTGAGAGGTGGCATACCTGAGTCCTTGAGCTAACTATTTTATTCATTAATTGATCTGCCTTAGATTGGTCACTTAATCTTTCTGAATTAAGATTTCTTCATGAACAAGGGCAGAAAATAATCTCTGAATTCCTCAAATATTGCTGTCAGCACTGAATGAGAAGTGGTGAAAAGATTTAATAATCAAATAATAATCAGATTATATTTAAAGATGGGAACAGGGTTATGAGTTCAGAGCATAGGTCCTCAACCTCTAGGATCTAATGCCTGATGATCTGAGGTGGAGCTGATATAACAATAATAGAAATCAAGTGCAGAATAAATGTAATACACTTGAATCATCCCCAAACCATCCCTCCTCTCCCCAGTCCATGGAAAAATTGTCTTCTGTGAAATTGGTCCCTAGTGCCAACCAAATAGGTTGGGATCTCTGGTTTAGAGAATATGATCACTGTTTGAGGTGATAAAGAAATAAAGAATATCAACTGAAGTGAAAGTGGAGTAAATGGAAGCAGACAATTTAAAAATAATAAGTAACAGCTTCAGAGTACTTACTAAAAGATGTTCTTCCAAGCACTTTGTATACATTGACCCAGAAATAGGTAGGAAATATTATTATCTTTACAGCAAGGTTAAAAATCTTGCTCAAGTTTGTTCCATTGAAAATGGCTGAGATTTGAACCCAGGCAGGTTAACTCCAGAACTTCTGTTTTCAGTGTTATAATACTAACTTTCAATGTTGTAGAGGAAGGTTTGGTTAGCTTAGAGTTTCTGTATTAGTTTTGCTGCTAATACTTGTGTGGTAGGAAGATAATAATGATTCAGTGTTTTTAGGTCTGGAATCAGACAGTTTAGGTTTACATACTAGCTTGACTAGCTCTCTGGTCCTTGGTTTTTTTCACCTATAAAGTGGAGATTCATTTAATACTTCTAGGGTTGTGAAGGCTTTCTTATCTCTCCTTGCTATTCTTTGGAACTCTGCATTCAAATGGTATATCTTTCCTTTTCTTCTTTGCCTTTAGCTTCTCTTTTTTTCTCAGCTATTTGTAAGGCTTCCTCACACAACCATTTTGCCTTTTTGCATTTCTTTTTCTTGGGGATGGTCTTGATCACCATCTCCTCACTGATCAATGCAGAGAAATAGAGGAAAACAATAGAATGAGAAGACTAGAGATCTCTTCAAGAAAATTAGAGATACCAAGGGAACATTTCATGCAAAGATGGGCACAATAAAGGACAAAAATGATATGGACCTAACAGAAGCAGAAGATATTAAGAAGAGGTGGCAAGAACACACAGAACTATACAAAAACAATCTTCATGACCCAGATAACCACGATGGTGTGATCACTCATCTAGAGCCAGACATCCTGGAATGTGAAGTCAAGTGGGCCTTAGGAATCATGACTACCAACAAAGCTAGTGGAGGTGATGGAATTCCAGTTGAGCTACTTCAAATCCTAAAAGATGATGCTGTGAAAGTGCTGCACTCAATATGCCAGCAAATTTGGAAATCTCAGCAGTGGCCACACGACAGGAAAAGGTCAGTTTTCATTTCAATCCCAAAGAAAGGCAATGCCAAAAAATGCTCAAACTACCGCACAATTGTACTCATCTCATATGCTAGTAAAGTATGCTCAAAATTCTCCAAGCCAGGCTTCAGAAATGCATGAACCGTGAACTTCCACATGTTCAAGCTGGTTTCAGAAAAGGCAGAGGAACCAGAGATCAAATTGCCAACATCTGCTGGATCATTGAAAAAGCAAGAGAATTCCAGAAAAACATTTACTTCTGCTTTATTGACTATGCCAAAGCCTTTAACTGTGTAGATCACAGCAAACTGTGGAAAATTCTTCAAGAGATGGGAATACTAGACCACCTGACCTGCCTCCTGAGAAATCTGTATGCAGGTCAAGAAGCAACAGTTAGAACTGGACATGGAACAACAGACTGCTTCCAAATAGGAAAAGAAGTACGTCAAAGCTGTATATTGTCACCCTGCTTATTTAACTTATATGCAGAGTACATCATGTGAAACGCTGAGCTGGAGGAAGCACAAACTGGAATCAAGATTGCTGGGAGAAATATCAATAATGTCAAATAGGCAGGTGACACCACCCTTATGGTGGAAAATGAAGAAGAACTAAAGAGCCTCTTGATGAAAGTGAAAGAGGAGAGTGAAAAATTTAGCTTAAAACTCAACATTCAGGAAACTAAGATCATGGCATCCAGTCCCACCACTTCATGGCAAATAGATGAGGAAACAATGGAAACAGTGAGAGATTTTATATTGAGGGGCTTGAAAATCACTGCAGGTGGTGATTGCAGCCATGCAATTAAAAGACACCTTCTCCTTGGAAGAAAAGCTATGGGCAACCTAGAGAGCATATTAAAAAGCAGAGCCATTACTTTGCCAACAAAGTCCATCCAGTCAAAGCTACGGTTTTTCCAGTAGTCATGTATGGATGTGCGAGTTGGTCTATAAAGAAAGCTGAGTGCCAAAGAATTGATGCTTTTGAACTGTGGTGTTGGAGAAGACTCTCGAGAGTCCCTTGGACTGCAAGGACATTAAACCAGTCAACCCTAAAGGAAATCAGCCCTGAATATTCATTGGAAGGACTGATGTTGAGGCTGAAACTCCAATACTTTGGCCACCTGATGTGAAAACCTGACTCATTTGAAAAGACCTGATGCTGGGAAAGACTGAAGGCAGGAGGAGAAGGGGATGACAGAGGATGAGCTGGTTGGATGGCATCACCGACTCAATGGACATGAGTTTGAGCAAGCTTTGGGAGTATGTGATCGACAGGGAAGCCTGATGTGCTGAAGTCCATGGGGTCACAAAGAGTCGGAGACAATTGAGTGACTGAACTGACGTGAACTGAGGATTGTGAAAATGATTACAAATAATTTGGTGAAGCACTTGGAGTCAATGTTAGCCATAATTATTTTTTATTCTGAACATGTTTTTCTTTCTTTCTTTTTTTTAAATAAATTTATTTATTTTAGTTGGGGGCTAATTGCTTTACAATATTGTAGTGATTTTTGCCATACATTGACATGAATCAGCCATGGGTTTACTTGTGTTCCCCACCCTGAACCCCCCTCCCACCTCCCTCCCCATCCCATCCCTCTGGGTCATCCCATTGCCCCAGCCCTGAGCATTTGTCTCATGCATCGAACATGGAATGGTGTTCTGTTTCACATATGATAATATACATATTTCAATGCTATTCTCTCAGAACGTCCCACCCTCACCTTCTCCCTCAGAGTCCATAAGACTGTTCTATGCATCTGTGTCTCTTATTCTGTCTCGCATATAGGGTTATCGTTACCATCTTTCAAATTCCATATATATGCATTAGTATACTGTATTGGTGTTTTTCTTTCTGGCTTCCTTCACTCTGTATAATGGGCTCCAGTTTCATCCATCTCAATAGAACTGATTCAAATGTATTCTTTTCAATGGCTGAGTAATATTCCATTGTGTATATGTACCACTGGTTCCTTATCCATTCGTCTGCTGATGGACATCTAGGTTGCTTCCATGTCCTGGCTATTGTAAACAGTGCTGCGATGAACACTGGGGTACACGCATCTCTTTCAATTCTGGTTTCCTCGGTATGTATGCCCAGCAGTGGGATTGCTGGGTCATATGGCAGTTCTTATTCCCAGTTTTTTAAGGAATCTCCACACTGTTCTCCATAGTGGCTGTACTAGTTTGCATTCCCACCAACAGTGTAAGAGGGCTCCCTTTTCTCCACACCCTCCCCAGCATTTATTGCTTGTAGACTTTTGGATAGCAGCCATTCTGACTGGTGTGAAATGGTACCTCATTGTGGTTTTGATTTGCATTTCTCTAATAATGAGTGATGTTGAGCATCTTTTCATGCGTTTGTTAGCCATCTGTATGTCTTCTTTGGAGAAATGTCTGTTTAGTTCTTTAGCCCATTTTTTGATTGGGTCGTTTATTTTTCTGGAATTCAGCTGCAGGAGTTGGTTGTCTATTTTTGAGATTAATTGTTTGTCTGTTGCTTTGTTTGCTATTATTTTCTCCCATTCTGAAGGCTGTCTTTTCACCTTGCTTATAGTTTCCTTTGTTGTGCAAAAGCTTTTAATTTTAATTAGGTCCCATTTGTTTATCTTTGCTTTTATTTCCAATATTCTGGGAGGTGGGTCATGGAGGATCCTGCTGTGATTTATGTCGGAGAGTGTTTTGCCTATGTTTTCCTCTAGGAGTTTTATAGTTTCTGGTCTTCCGTTTAGATCTTTAATCCATTTTGAGTTTTGAACCTGTTTTTCAAAAGCACCACTCCACTCAGAATTTTGCTCCCTGATTGGTCTTTTGGTATCTTTTTGTATTCCAATTGCACAGCATTCCTAGCCCCAGATTTTCATTGAGAGCTCCATTTTTCAGTACAAACCCTCCACTTCTTTTGAAGGTCCGTTGTCTTTGATTTATTGTGTGACTTTCAGTTGTGCACTCAATCTTTGTGAGTTTCAGCTGATCCCTCTAGGAAACATTGCTTACTTTTCCAGAGAAAACTCAGTTTGATGAAACAGAGTCTTTGATTCCAGCCAAGAGGGAATGACAGATAGATTGGTCTCTCTCATTTGTGGTTTCTGGAGGAGGACATGGCTACCCACGCCAGTATTCTTGCCTGGAAAATCCCATGGACAGAGAGGAGCCTGGTGGGCTACTCAAAGAGTCAGACATGACTGAAGCAGTGTAACATTTAGGGTTTCAGGCCTATAGGAGAAAAGACAGTGGTTATGAGGTAAATGAACACTGGATATGGTTATGAGCTTTGAATAGTATAGAGAGGCTTCTTGGCTTTGTGCTTGCTCTGTGACCCTGTGACTTGATATCTCTGATATCTTGATATCTCTGACCCTCAGTTTCCTTTTTTTAAAAATCATAAGACTAGTTATAGCCTCATGAGGTTATTGTGAGGATTAAATGAGATTAAGTATATTGGGTTATAGCTACAAAACAGAGTAGATACTTAATAAATGCTATAATTGATTTCCATGTGTCAATTAAAAAAAGATGCATAATGTGAGTGTTGTGAGTTAAGTATTATTTAAGGGAAAAATGAGGACTGAAGCCTGGGAGACAGTGCCTCAGGTAGCTCTGAGAAACTGTTCCAAATTAGTAGTGGGGGAAAGCCAACATAAATGATTTTGGTGAAGGAGAAATTTAGTGCAACCAAGCACTTAGTTTACAAAAGGTTTTCTGCTAAGCATGAGAAGCTGATATCACCATGGAAGGATTTAGTGCTTTCTCAATATGTGGAGATGAAAGGATTGGGATCGTGAAATCAGTTCCCCCATATACCTAACTATCTAAAGACCTGTTCCACCAGTTTCCCTGGAGCCCAGAGTGCCTCATTCTCTACCCTGAACTCCTTTCAGGGCATATTGAAGGTCAGCAGTTGTAGTAGCACAGGATTCAGTCTCCGCAGAGGCAGATGGCAAATGCCATTGGCAAGTGCCAATTTATAGCTGACACATGTCAGGCTCTTGAATGAGGAAGAATCATCCTATTCCTACAGTCCAAAAGCCATAACTTTGTCCACTGAAATGAGAGACAAGTTTGAGAGTCCTTCCTGTTCAAAGGCACCTAGAATCTAGAATCACTAAGGCCATTCATCTTAATTTCAATTAAGAAAAAGTTATCCTGCAGAGATGGTTGCTAGATGGCAGTTAATTTTTCCTCCTGATTTCCTTCAGGGCTCACCATCTCACCTTCGGTGGTGGTGGCTACAATTGCTGGTGACAGTGATGTCCTTTGTCTATGGATATAGGAAATATATATTCTGTCACATCATGAGTCTCCTGATATGATGCAATAGTTCACAGAATTGCCTAGGAAGTGTTCTTACTTCAAAAGCTTTAACCTGAATCTAATCAAATCTGTATACCTAACTTCTATTTACATGAAATTTAGAGGATAGAGGACCAAAATGTATGATATTGTAAGGAAACAGTCCAGAACCTGGGACATTCTATAAGACACTGGTCTGGACTCTTTGAAAAGTCATTGTCATGAGAAAAGGCAGAGAGAATATTTTAGGTTAAAAAAGATCACAGGTTACCATTTAAATGCAAGGTATGGACTGAAACTGGGTTCTCAGGTGGAAAATAAAGGAAAACAGGAATAAAATACATTTTGGGACAATTGGTGAAATTTGAATAATTAACAAATTGAATATTGAAAAAAATGCTTGACATTCCACTTTCCCATGCCCCTCCCATCCCTCATTTTCCTCATTTCCCTCACTTTTGCCCATATTTTGAATCAGTCATGTAGCTGGTCTGTGATGGGAACAGGGCATCAGTAGCTAGTGAAGATTCTGCTGGTGATTTTAATGAGAACCACAGCCTAAAATAACTCTTACACCTGTGTACCAGGAGACACAAATTAGTTTAGAGCAGTGGTGCTTCTAATATCACAGAATAGAAACCACCCATATGGCCATCAACAGGAGAATGGATAAATTGTGTTGTTTATAACAAAAGAATATGATTGTTTTAATGCCTATGAATACCTCATAATCAAATTTTTGGTCTCCTCAAGTTGAATTCTCAGTTTCCATTTTAATCTACCCTCTTTTCCCCCAGCTTTAGTTGTATGTTTTAATAAAGACATTCCTAGACATTGCCTTAGGATCTGTCTTTACCCTTAGTTTATGCATATTTCATTCACTGGTTATCAACTTCTCTAAGGTGAATTTTGCTATTCTGCTGAGATATACAATTCCAAGATTTCAGTTTGTGGTTTTTGGAGAACAGGAACTGGCTGGCTTCTTTAAAAGTCATTTGCAGCAGTCTGCCTGGAATTTAAAATTTTATGTCTTATTCCATCAGTCTGTGTGATCTTACCCCATCTGAGTTTAGCTAACTGAGCTAATGCATAATTAGTGTTTCTCTCCACTCATACCTTTGCCTCTCTAATGAACTGGGAATTATGTTTTCACAGTGTGTACTGGAAAGGAGGACATGTCTGGAATGACTTTCTGAGCTGGTATTTTCCCTCTTCCCCATAAACTCCCACTTCGCTATTTTGGTTACCATTTCAATTTTTTTTTATAGCTGATGGAAGTATTATTATTTAATAAACTTATCAGGCTTGTGGTTTCTCATAAACCCAAGTTCCTGTCATTCTGACCTTTGCTATTAACTTAATTAACTGGGCCTCTCCTAGTGAAAGTAACTATTTTATTTCGTACTGTTGAGATGTGTTAATGACTCATCAGCAGGGTATTAATATTCATTTTCATCCAACAAGGACTAAAGATACACCTTTCACAGTTTATTAATTTTAAGGTTCCCTGAATTAAAATCATCTGTGAAGGGTTAGAAGCCTCTTAAAAATTGTAATGTACTTATTTGGTTTATGATAATTAGAGCCTATGTTTGTTTTGACAAAAGGAGGTATATTAGTTCATGAAGGGATGTTGGTGTGTGATCAAGGTAAACACCTTTGCAAACTTCCAAGAAAATTCCAGAAGCTGTCACTAATTATAAATCTAAGATTCAGGTGCACTTACCTCCATGGGAAAGGGATCTGTGGTAAGAATCTTTGGATTTCATTTTTAAAAATCACAGATGATAATATTGTGGCCTAAAAGAGCATTAAATTTAGAAACTGAGGTTTTCATTTTCCTTAAGGTTTTTTTCAGAGCACAACACCCAAACCATTCCATTAGTTGATGTTTCAGTTAGTTTTTACTTTGTGATAAATCACCCTTGAGGCTTCCCTGGTGGCTCAGTGGTAAAGAATCCACCTGCCAGTGCAGGAGATGCAGGTTCAATCCCTGGCTCAGGAAGATCCCCTGGAGAAGGAAATGGCAACCCACTCCAGTATTCTTGCCTGGGAAATCTCATGGACAGAGGAGCTTGGTGGTCTACAGTCCATGGGGTTACAAAAGAGTCGAACACAACCCAGTGACTAACCAACAACAAAACCACCCTGATATTTAGTGGCTTAGAATGACAATCCTGTCTTTCCTTCACAGTTCTGTGTTTGGCAGTTTTGTTGGGCTGAGCCGGATGGTTCTTTTGCTGGTCTCAAATGGAATTCGCTCACATGTCATGGGTCAGTTACCAGGTTGGCTTGGGGCCAGTTGGTCTAGGAGAGATCTCAGGTGGGATGGTTTGTCTCTGCTCCATGTTCTCTCACATGGTCCAGGAGTCTAGCTTGGGCTTCTTTTCATGGTGGTTATCAAAAGGGACACCAGGGCATCAAGAGAAGGCCAGCTTGGGGACACATGTACTTTACAAGTCTCCTTCTGCATCATGTATTTGATGTTGTCTTGTTGCAAGTCCTACAGCCAAGTTCAGAATGTGTGTGTGTGTGTGTGTGTGCACACATGCATGCACGGGAGGGAGGTACCAAGGGCAGGAATACAGTGAAGTGTGAACAGATTAGTGCCACCACTACTATAATCCTCCAGAGTGAGGTAGAAGAAAGATTATTTGTCTAACTTAACTGTCAATCAACATTTTCCAAGTGAACTCCAAGGAATATTGGTTCAGGGAATATGTATACATGGTATCGAAAGAGGAGTTTGGGAGTTAAATAAGTTTAGGTAATTTTGGATTAAGCAAAGTGAAAGAGATTTCCTTAGTGCAAGACTTTTAATAGCTATTGATACCCTAAGGTTCATTGTGAATCCTTCTAAGAGTAGGTACATAATTTCCCAAACTTTAGTTGACTATAGAGCTTTCTATTTCCCCCTCACCTGCCATTGGTGTCCTTTCAAGATATGTATTCTTTGAAATATATTACAATACCTTGGTGTATTTTTTTAACCTATTTCCCTAGTGTTAAAATGGAAGAGAACAAAGTTTGCTATCAATTTTCTCAGGAAGAAAACTAAACAAAATAGTGAGGGTTGCTGAAGAACCAGTAGTTTTGTGATGTCTGGTTGCATTCCATTAGTGTCTCAGTAATCCATTTGCATGCAATTTTACTATTATTAGATTTTTGAATACAGAGACTTTTCCTATAGTTTGAATATTTATTCTAACACTGTTTTCCTGATATCAACTAGGAGTGAAGACTCAGGTGTAAATAATCTCCATATTTAATGTTTGGGAGGAAGTACCAGTATGTTTTCCATCATTTAATCCAGTATATTGACAGTTTATCCCACTAGTAATAAAACAGGGAGAAAAGTATGGATGTTGAGGTCTCCATATAAATCTTGGTCTATTACCTCTCCAGCTGTATGACTCTCAACTGCTTTGAGGTTCAGTTTTCTTAGATTATAAAATGACTATGACAGTATTTAACTTTTTGAGGATTCAGTGAGATAATACACATACATTTTTATCACAATCTGTGGAACATAGCAGATACTTAATATATGGTAGAGATTGCTTTTACAGAAGGAATCTTGCTTTTTGGAGGGGACTGTGCCCTACAGCCTATGGGGATCTTAGTTGCCAGATCAGGGGCTGAATCTGTGTCCCCTGCATTGAAAGTATGGAGTTTTAACCAATGAACTGCAAGGGAAGTCCCAAGGAATCTTGCTTTTGAGGAAAGGATGGCAAAAGCTTGGGACCTTATTATGGGTTGGGGTCCAACCTAAAGCTCTGATTTTGCAGGGTTATGATAGAGAATTTCTCTTTATAGAACTCAGACAGGCCAAAGCTTGCTCTCACCCCAGGACTTTTGGAATTTGTGCACTTTCTGCCTGAGATGATGCTTTTTCAAAGACCTGTATCATTTTGAGAGTTGGATCTTGAGCCCTTTTCTAATGCTGACTAAAATAGCTCTTTCCTTCACTTAATTGCTCCCTCCTCAGTCTGAATCCCATTACACAGCTGCTTTATCTTATAAAACTTAGCACATTCTGATATTGAGGCAGGAGGTAGATGGCACACCCCTACTCCAGGGTAAAGCAGTTGGAGATTCATTTCCTATGGACTGAAACTCTAAGATGAGAATAGCAGGACAGTTAAGGGGCAAGGCTGGGCCTGCCCAGACCACATGTTTCTCATTCTTGAAGTCAGGAGACCTCCCTGATTCCATGTGTTCAGAAAGGCTCCTTGGAGGTCAAAGGGGAGTGATGCTAAAGAAAACCCATAGGCTTTTGCAGTAGGATCCATATTTGCTGAGAGATGCATGCACACACATGGAAGGATCCTGAGATATACCAGATATGGACTGTGAACCAGGCAAATCAAAATAATTGGCCAAAGGAAAACCAGAAGAAATGCCCCATAAAAGTAATTCAAATTGCCACAAGGGTGAGACTCAGGGACTCTCCCTCTGAGTCTGCCCATGTGTCTATCCACACGTACTGTACTCTTTTTCCTCTTAATAAACATTTGCTTCACTAATTTCCATCTTTGTGGAAATTATTTTCTGCAAAGCCAAAGGGCCAGGGCCCTTGTCCCTGACCGCTGGTCTTGTGGCCAGGATCTGGTGCTTTTCCCACCTCAACTTGACCTTAATCTCTGGCTGGAAACCTAAGCCCCACTCCAAGCTGTTGCAGGCCAAAGTCACCCAAAATCAATATGAATCTATGCATTGATTTATTTGTTTGCCCTGTCCTGCTGGAGATTAACCTCCATGAGAGCAGATACCTCATATACCCAGTGCCTAGAAGGTGATCTGGTCCAGAGCAGCAGCTTGATAACTATCTGTAATTGGACATGGAATAAGAAACCAGACAGAAATTTCATCTCTTGGATTTGGCATTGAAGGCATCACAAGGGGCAGCACAGGACAGGGAGGGCAGCCTCCCTATGGCTTTGGATTTTAATGCTAGAAGCTTGACCACATTCAGCCTCTACAGCTGAGGGAGACAAGATCTTTGATATACATCACTTTTCTCTGAGTGTCAGCTCAGGAGCTGGAGCAGGTGGGGAGACCTCCAGGTAGAGGTGGAATGTGAAGACAGCAGAGATGGGGGGAGACAAAATGGAGGAATTTCCTACATCCCCCCGAGCAGGCTGGGCTGTTTCATGGTTCCAGTACTTTTGTTCAGGGAAGCAAACTTCCTTGCAGGGTGGAGCAAGCACTTACTTACCTTTTAAGGGTCAGCTCAAACATAAAGGAGCCTTTCCTGATTTTCCCTCCGATAGACAGAGTTAGCTGCTCTCTTCCTCTGTGTCCCCCCATGTTCTTCTGCTCTTACTTCCCTGATCTATAATACCTTTTGCACACTGGTGTATGCACAGCTACAGAGGATGTGTACAGTTTCTATCTGGACAGCATCCATTTCCCTTTTGTTTGGTAAGAGCACTTTTATTTTTTGATTCATCTTCTCAGTTCATGTGGTTTAAGTGACCTGACCGCTCTCCCTGCTTGGTGAGGAGTGGGTCTACTGGCAATGCCATCTTCTTGACCGCAGTGAATGATTCAGAAAAAGATGCATATCACAAGCCTGATGAGTCAAGCTCAGCACTTTTGCGGAAATTATTGGAAAAGGGACTCTCCCTTTCCATGGGTTTTTCAAAACTAGTTGGACATAAGGCTAGAATGGCTGAAGGTGATTGTGCCACCAGAAGTGTAGAAACTGACAGTAACATAAATTAACATGGAAGAAGACAAGAGTTTTTGATGACGCACAACAAAATTCTATTGGATGTTTGAATATCTGAATCCAGAAGAGCCTGAAGCCATTGGAAAATCCATTTCTTTTTGTTTGCTCATTTAGGTCACTTTGGGTTTGAAATTAGCCCTCTTTGAACTAAACAGACATTTCTCCAAAGAAGACATACAGATGGCTAACAAACACATGAAAAGATGCTCAACATCACTCATTATTAGAGAAATGCAAATCAAAACCACAATGAGGTATCATTTCACACCAGTCAGAATGGCTGCTATCCAAAAGTCTACAAGCAATAAATGCTGGAGAGGGTGTGGAGAAAAGGGAACCCTCTTACACTGTTGGTGGGAATGCAAACTAGTACAGCCACTATGGAGAAGAGTGTGGAGATTCCTTAAAAAACTGGGAATAGAACTGCCATATGACCCAGCAATCCCACTGCTGGGCATATACACCGAGGAAACCAGAATTGAAAGAGACGCGTGTACCCCAATGTTCATCGCAGCACTGTTTACAATAGCCAGGACATGGAAGCAACCTAGATGTCCATCAGCAGATGAATGGATAAGGAACCAGAGGTACATATACACAATGGAATATTACTCAGCCATTAAAAAAAATACATTTGAACCGGTTCTACTGAGATGGATGAAACTGGAGCCCATTATACAGAGTGAAGTAAGCCAGAAAGAAAAACAACAATACAGTATACTAATGCATATATATGGAATCTGAAAGATGGTAACGATAACCCTATATGCGAGACAGAATAAGAGACACAGATGCATGGAACAATTTTATGGACTCTGAGGGAGAAGGTGAGGGTGGGACGTTCTGGGAGAATGGCATTGAGACATGTGTATTGTCATATGTGAAACAGAGCACCATTCCATGTTCGATGCATGTGACAAGGGCTCAGGGCCGGGGCAATGGGATGATCCAGAAGGATGAGAGGGGGAGGGAGGTGGGTGGGGGGTTCGGGAAGGGGAACACATGTAAACCCATGGCTGATTCTTGTCAATGTATGGCAAAAACTATTACAATATTGTAAAGTAATTAGCCCCCAACTAAAATAAATAAATTTATAAAAAAATAAATAAATAAAAAAAAAATAAAAAAAAAAAAAAGAAATTAGCCCTCTTTGTAGTCAGCGTCTGGCTAGTGCAATACTTTTTTTCCCCAGCCACCAAAATCGGAGCTCCTTAAGACCTGGGATGATCTCTTTATCATCTTGGCATCCTGTTCTCTGCTCAGTGTCTGTATCCTGTCTCGGCTTGAGTGATTTAATGAATTAGTGAATGAGCTTTGACTGTGTGGATCACAATAAACTGTGGAAAATTCTGAAGGAGATGGGAATACCAGACCACCTGACCTGCCTCTTGAGAAACCTGTATGCAGGTCAGGAAGCAACAGGTAGAACTGGACATGGAACAACAGACTGCTTCAAATAGGAAAAGGAGTATGTCAAGGCTGTATATTGTCATCCAGCTTATTTAACTTATATGCAGAGTACCTCATGAGAAACGCTGGGCTGGAAGAAGCACAGGCTGGAATCAAGATTGCCAGGAGAAATATCAATAACCTCAGATATGCAGATGACACCACCCTTATGGCAGGAAGTGACGAAGAACTAAAGAGCCTCTTGATGAAAGTGAAAGAGGAGAGTGAAAAAGTTGGCTTAAAGCTCAACATTCAGAAAACTAAGATCATGGCATCCAGTCCCATTACTTCATGGCAAATAGATGGGGAAACAGTGGGAACAGTGTCAGACTTTATTTTTTTGGGCTCCAAAATCACTGCAGATGGTGATTGCAGCCATGAAATTAAAAGACACTCCTTGGAAGGAAGGTTATGACCAACCTAGACAGCATATTAAAAAACAGAGACATTATTTTGTCAACAAAGGTCTTTCTAGTCAAGGCTATGGTTTTTCCAGTAGTCATGTATGGACGTGAGAGTGGGACTATAACGAAAGCTGAGCGCCGAAGAATTGATGCTTTTGAACTGTGGTGTTGGAGAAGACTCTTGAGAGTCCCTTGGACTGCAAGGAGATCCAACCAGTCCATCCTAAAGGAGATCAGTCCTGGGTGTTCATTGGAAGGACTGATGTTGAAGCTGAAACTCCAATACTTTGGCCACCTGATGCGAAGAGCTGACTCGTTGGAAAAGACCCTGATGCTGGGAAAGATTGAAGGCAGGAGGAGAAGGGGACAACAGAGGATGAGCTGATTGGATGGCATCACCAACTCAATGGACATGGGTTTGGGTAAACTCCAGCAGTTGGTGATGGACAGAGAGGCCTGGCGTGCTGCGGTTCATGGGGTCGCAAAGAGTCGGACATGACTGAGTGACTGAACTGAACTGAATGAGCTTAGTAGACAAGTGGTCACATCCTTAATGGCAAACTCAGGATTTGGGAGTTTTTGTTATTCTTGGTTTTCTCAAATAAATTTCTGGGTCCTGATCCCATGTCAGCAGCTGAAAGTATTTTTTTTTTTTTTTTTGCTTGTTCGGAATGGCCATTAGCTTATTTCACTGTCATTTGATTCTTTCTCTTTATGCTGAGTTGCAGGGGAAACAAATTTGCTTTAGTTGAGGGTTCTTATTATGAGGATTTACATTATTGGTTCTTTCTTACAAACAGGATATTTCAGAAACTGGTGATTAATGTGATGGGAAGGGGTGTACATGCTATGTGAGTCATTACGTTATACCCAACATGTTTAATGGTCTGTTATGCTGAGCATAGAGCAGCAAGGAGCCTGCTGGGGAAAAGACAAGCCAAAAAGCTCAGAGACTCATTGTGTTTTTGAAACTAATTTACAAGCAGAGAGTTGTCACCATTCTCTGAGCTGCAGATGAAACAGTAATTCTGAAGACTTTCTTTTCTTTCTTTGACCAATGAATGTGGAATGTGAGTTGAGTCTTGTTGTTGAAGGAATGTCCTGAAATAATATGGTGAGAATAGTGATGGTCAACTCTGTGACCAGATAAATTCAGTGATGCAATGACATCTGCTTTCATATCTAGACAGTGGAAAAGTAAGAGAGTCCTGATCAAAATGAAAACCCACTGGACTTGTTAAAAGGTTTATTCTTAGATGGGGAAACATGCTAATTAAAGTGAAAAAGCACTGGACTGGGAATAAAGAATCTTGGTTCTAATTTTGGCTCAACTTCTCTTTGGATGAACTGTTTTGGGCAACAGAATTAACATTTTCAGCCCTAGTCTTCTCATCTGCCTAAAAGACAGTAATTTCTCTATCATAAGGTGATGGTGAGCATTGATAAAGGCTTGTGAAGTGCATGCAATGGCAAATGTAAGGAAATTTGATTATCGAGTAGTATGTTATTAATAACAATACTGCACATAAGATGCCTAGAATGATTAAAGTATGTTTTCAGATGTTTTTCAGAAACGTAAATGAACCATAAGATGTTGCTATTCTGCCTTGAGCTGCTCAGTCCTCTACTAGAGTATTATATTCAGTTCTGGATGCCACAAATGAACATGGATTATCTTGAGAATATTTACAGGAGAGTAGGAAGGATGGTGAAGCCCTTTGTAACCACTGATGGAGAGAGATTTTTCGAGGAATTGGGATGTTTGCTGAAAAGACAAACTTGGTTTATATTTGTCAGGATATGGGGAAGATGCATACGTTTACAAAGGCTGTCATTTGAAAGACGGATTAATCTTAGTGTGTGTTATCCAAGGAATAGAAGTGGAATTAATGGAAGAAGTTGAAGTAGTCAAGGGGTTAAAAAGATTTGTCTTGAATAGATTTTTGTGGAAGTTTTGAAATAAGTATTGAATAGAGTGGCAGAGTTCCATTGCACGTTAAGGAAGACCACCAATGAAATAATTAGTTTTTACAAGGGAGAAAGAGGTTGCCTTAATTCAGTACCCCTGGAGGCTCATAAATTGAAGTTCATGTTCAGTATCCAAAGGATCATTGGACTAAATGACTTGTGTGTGTGTGTGTGTGTGTGTGTGTGTGTGTGTGTGTGTGTGTGTGTGTGTTAGTCACTCAGTCGTGTCTGATTCTTTGTGACCCCATGGACTGTAACTTGCCAGGCTACTCTGTCCATGGAATTCTCCAGGCAAGAATACTGGAATAGATTGCCATTCCCTTTTCCAGGGGATCTTTCCAACCCAGGGATTGAACTTGGGTCTCCTGCATTGCAGACAGATTGTTTACAGTCTGAGAAACCAGGAAAGCCAAAATGATGTGATCTCTCTCTTCTATCCCTGAAGGCCAAAAGTTATGTTGAGGATGAGGGTCTGGAAAAATCAGTCTTCTCTGCTGGGGTTCTCAGGACTGAGGGTAGAGGTGAGGGCATAGTGAAGGCTCCAACTCCACGTATTCACAACTCTTGTCTTTATTAGAAGCCAAAGGGGAGTGGAGGATGGGAGTGTCCATGGCAAGATGTCTCTGCTTGCCATCTGTAGCTGAGTTGAGTGAGCTATGACCACGTGTGAGTATTAATAGCTATGTGGGAGGAAGAAAGAGGTGTGGTGCTTGAGGTAGACTAACCCTGGGGTTGATCCTGACTGAGCCCTCTCATCATTTAAAAAAAATTGGAGAATCCTGGAATCTTAATGATGGACAGTACCTTGTAGGTCAGCTTCCCAGGTGACTTCTGATTCAGACTCTGCTGTGAATGACAGTGGCTTCCCAGAGGTAGGAGTTCCTGAAATGACTCAGTATGACTGACAAGTCTTAAATTTTAAAAATAATGTTATGTTTTGGATAAAATGTCAGTATGTACACGATTATTTTAAAGTCAATCAGGAAATACTGTTTTGTGGACTATATGACACACATATAGACATAGCCCACGAGTGCTTAGTAATACAAAAATATTTGCATCTTTAGATGTATTTCCTTGATTTGTATGAAATTTCCTTGGCTTCTGGCATTTCCTAAAATAGTGTTTTACCAGGAGAAACTGGGGTACAAATGTAAAGATTTTTCTCCCCCCAGATCGTGGAAACAATGCATTATATGCACAAAAGCAAACTTGACTTTATTGTCTGTTGCTGAGGGATCAGCCATTTCTTCCTAAGAGCTGCCATGGTGACATATTTCCCCTCATTTATACTGGAAAGTGGGGCATTTGCCTGTAAGACAGGTTGAAAACAATTTATCTGGCATTTTGAAAAAGGTGGAAAATGAACCAGCCTCTCTCCTCCCTCCTTTTCCCTTGCCCTCTTTTCATCCTGCATTTTGACAGTTTGTATGTAGGTAAAGAATATTGTGGCATTAGGGAGGCTAATTAAAACCAATTATAGCCTGACCAGCCTGTCACTACAATCAAATTACCAAAAGAACAGTGGAACATATTTGGAAACAGTTTCTTCTATAGCACATAAGGCTGATTTGTTTTATTTTAGGGATCTCAGTATAATAATCACTCTACAGAAACATCACGTAGTTGTACCTTGTCTCTTAATATATTTATTTTTCTGCAGTAGGCTCCTCCTCTTATAAAATTTAAAACGAAGTGAGGAAAGCTTAAGGAAAAAATGGGAAAGTAAGATCCCATTAATCTAAGATGCCTTAGATTAACTGCGATTGCATAGGTTTTTATAGGGCTTATCTTTCATTGTTATTATTCTTTTTGTTGTGTGGTTTGCAGTCTTCAAATTTATTTGCATGAAATAAGGAGCACTTTTTGTCTCATTGTCTCATGTTTCTCCAGCCTCATTTCTCAGTATCACACAGTTCAATCCAGCCACACCAATATTATTTCATAAAAATTCTCCAAACCAACTGCTATAGGTTTTTTCCTCTATTTTTCTTGATTGCTGCGTAATACTCTATGATGTGAATGCACCATAATTTATTCAATTATTCCCTTATTAACGTGCAGTTGATTTCAGCTTTTGTCATTACAAACAAAGCTGCAGAAAGTATCCTTCTACATATATAGTTATACATTTCTGGGCATAGGATGTGTGAATTTTAAATCTTAACAGATATTGTCAGCTTGCTTTCCAAAAAATGGTAACATTTCGTGAAACAACACTTTTAATAAAGCATGATCTCCTTCATGTTATCACCAAAAGTAATTATTGTAGCTCTTAATAGTTTTTGGAGTACAGGTCTTTTGTCTCCTTAAGTAAGTTTATTCCCAGGTGTTTTATTCTATTTTATGCAGTGGTAAATGAGATTGTTTCCTTAATTTCTCTTTCTGATCTTTCATTGTTAGTGTATAAAAATGCAACAGATTTCTGTGTATTTATTTTATATCCTGTGACTTTACCAAATTCATTGATGACCTCTAATAGTTTTCTAGTAGCATCTTTAGTATTTTCTATGTATACATGTCATCTGCAAACAGTGATAATATTAATTCTTTCTAGTTTGGATTCCTTTTATTTCTTTTCCTTCTCTGATTGCTGTGACTAGGACTTCCAAAACCATGTTGAATAAAAGTGGTGAGAGTGGACATCTTTGTCATTTTCCTGATCTTAGAGGAAATGCTTTCAGCATTTCACTGTTGTGTATGATGTTAGCTGTGGACTTGTCATATATGGCTTTTATTATGTTGATGTAAGTTCTCTCTTTGCCCACTCTCTAGATAGTTTTTGTTTTATCATGAGTAAATGTTCAATTTTGTCAAAATGTTTTTCTGTATTTATTGAGATTGTCATATGATTTTTATTCTTTGTTTTGTTCATGTGGTGTTTTATATTGATTGATTTGCAGGTATAGAACCATCCTTGCATTCCTGGCATGAATCTCACTTGGTCATGGTATATTTAATTTATTGTTGAATTTGTTTGCTAATATTGTGTTGAGGATTTTTGCATGTATGTTCATCAGTGACATTATCCTGTAATTTTCTTATTTTGTAGTGTCTTTATCTGGTTTTGGCATTAAGGTAATTCTGGCCTTGTAGAATGAGTTTGGGAGTATTCCTTCAACTTCAGTTTCTTTTTTGAAATAGTTTGAGAATGATAGGTGTTAATTCTTCTTTAAATGTTTGATATAATTCACCTGTAAAGTCATATGGTCCTGGACTTTTGTTTATTGGAGTTTTTTGATTACTGATTCAATTTCATTACTAGAAATGTCTGTTCATATTTTCTGTTTCTTCCTGATTCAGTCTTGAGAGATTACATGTTTCCAGGAATTTATCCAGTTTTTTCAAAGTTGTCTCGTATATTGGTACATAATTGTTTGTCTTACCTGTCTCCTGAGAAACCTGTATGCGAATCAAGAAGCAACAGTTAGAACCCTGTATGGAAAAACTGATTGGTTCAAGATTGAGAAAGGAGTACAACAGGGCTGTCTGCTGTCACCCTGTTTGTTTAACCTATATGCTGAGCACATCAGGAGAAATGCCAGGCTGGATGAGTTATAAGCTGGAATCTAGATAGGTGGGAGAAACATCAACAACTTCAGATATGTGGATGATACCACCATAAGGGCAGAAAGCGAAGAGGAACTAAAGAGCCTCTTGATGAGGGTGAAGGAGGAGAGTCAAAGAGCCAGCTTAAAACTAAATAGTAAAAAAAACTAAGATCATGGCATCCAGTTGCATTACTGCATGGAAATAGAAGGGGAGAAGGTGCAAGTGGTGACAGATTTCCTCTTCTTGGGCTCTAAAATCACTGTGGCTGCAGCCATGAAATCAGAAGATGATTGCTTCTTGGCAGGAAAGTGATGACAAACCTAGACAGTGTGTTGAAAAGCAGAGATGTTACCCTGCCAACAAAGGTCCATATAGTCAAGGCTATGGTCTTCCCAGTGGTCATATATGGTTGTGAGAGCTAGATGGACCGTAAAGAAGGCAGAACACTAAAGAATTGATGCTTTCAAACCATGGTACTGGAGAAGACTCCTGAAAGTCCCTTGGACAGCAAGGAG
This sequence comes from Giraffa tippelskirchi, assembly GCF_054371585.1. Taxonomy (NCBI): domain Eukaryota; kingdom Metazoa; phylum Chordata; class Mammalia; order Artiodactyla; family Giraffidae; genus Giraffa; species Giraffa tippelskirchi. The sequence continues at coordinate 73,026,868 of NC_137275.1, read as the reverse complement.
ATCAAACCAGTCAGTCTTAAGGGAGATCAACCCTGAGTGTTCACTTGAAGGACTAATGCTGAAACTTCAGTATTTTGGTCATCTGATGCAAACAGCTGACTCATTGGAAAAGTCCTTGATGCTGGCAAAGATAGAGGGCAGAAGGAGAGGAGGGTGTTAGAGGATGAGATGACTGGATGGCATCACTGATGCAACGGACATGAACTTGGGCAAACTCTGGGAGATGTTGAGGGACAGAGAGGCCTGGTGTGCTGCAGTCCATGGAGTTGCAAAGAGTCGGACACAACTGGGCAACTGAACAACAACAACAAATGATTTGTATTATCTCTTATTATACTTTATATTTCTGTGTTGGCATTTGTAACTTCTCTTTAATTTCTGATTTTATTTATTTGGCCCTCTCTCTTTTTTTCTTAATGAATTTGACTAAAATAGATTTGTTCATCTTTTTAAGGAAACTGCTTTCAGTTTCATTGATCTTTTAGTTTTTATGGCTTTTAGTTTTTATGTAATTTCTACTCTGCTCTTTATTATTTCTTTTCTTCTATTAACTTGGGATGTTGTTACTTCTTCTTTTTCTAGTTTTTTTCAATTTAAGGTTAGGTTGCTTATTTGAGTTGTTACTGTTTTGTGAGATAGGTCTGTATTGCTATAAAATTTCCTCTTAGTTCCTTTTCTATGTTCCTTAGATTTTGGAGCTTTATGTTTCCATTTCCATTTATCTCAAGACTTTTTTCATTTTCTCTTTGTTTTCTTTGTTGACCCATTAGTTGGTTAATAGCATGCTGTTTGCCAACATATGTTTGTGTTCTTTTGCATTTTTTTTCCTTGTAGCTGATTTTGAGTCTTCTGTCCTGCTGTTTATCCCCTCTAGTGTTGTTTTCATTCACTTATTGTATTATTCAATTCTGATTCAGTCTTTTTTACATTTTCTATCTCTTTGTTGAAGTTTGTTGAAGTTCTCACTGAGTTCATTCTTTTCCCAAGTTCGACAGGCTTATTTATGACTATTATTTTGAGCTCTATATCAGGTAAACTGCTTATTTCCATTTCATGTAGTTCTTTTATGAGGCTTTTGTCTTGTTTGTTCATTTGGAAGGTATTTCTTTATCTCCTTATTTTCCCTGTCTATGCTTGTTTCTGTGAAGTAGATATATCAGCTTTGTCTCATGATCTTAAAAGACTGGCCTTATATAGGTGTCCTGCAGAACCCATGGGTGCAATTGCCCTGGTCACCAGAGCCAGATGCTCCAGGGATATGGTCTGTGGACTGTGTGTACCCTCCTATTGTTGTTGGGCACTGATTGCTACAGATGTGCTGGCGGACAGGCTTGGTCCCAGGCTGGCTACTGTTGGAAGAATGGCTGTGACTACTGCAGATGCCCTAATGGACAGGATTTGTTGCTTGCCTGGCTGCCTATGAGGCCTAACTGTGACTGCTATGGACACACTGGTGGGCAGAGTTGACTCCTGCCCTGGCTGGCTAGGGAGTCTGGCAGTGACTGCTATGGGCATGGTGATGTGCTTTGGAGGGGCACTGGTGCCTGCTAAGGCCTGCTTGGTGGGGTGGAGTTGGCCCCCTAGGGTGGGAGAAGCTTTGGGAGGGCATTGGTACCAGTTACCTCTGTCTCCTTTTTCTTTTAAAACTTATGTTATTGCTTTTAAATCTTGATTAAGAGTTTTCCATTGCTCTTAATTTGACCATGCAGTTTTCTAGATATTCTTGCAATATTTTTGACCTATTTTCTTTGCTAGTTTGTTAGACAAACTACATTATCTCCATTGAATTAAAATCTGTATTTGTCATATATTTAATTTTTATGTATCCTGGACTTATTCTCCATTCCTATGCTAGTGTCATTCTGATTTGATTAAAGTTTTGGGCTTTTTATGGTATTTTCTGATATCTGGTTGGATCAGTCTTCTCTCAAAGTTAATCATATTAAATTTGTATGTTAATTTTAAGATACTTAATGGTTTTATGTTAACTCTTCTCATCCAAGAGTGATGGTGTGTTTTTAAAATATATTCAGATATTGTTTTACATACTTTAGTAATATTTTATCATTTTATTCATATGGATCCTGTCTTTCTTGATAATTGTGTTCCTATACATTTTAAAGTTAATGGAATATTTTTGTTTTTATTTTCATTTATTGGCAATAAGATCATTTTCTGAAAAATATAAATTTTTATTATACTCACACATAAAATTAAAAAAGAATTCTAGGAATTTTAAAAAATTAGAATATCTTATTTTTGTCCTTGACTGACAATTTGACCTGTTACAGAATTTTAGATTGGAATTAATACTCTTTGTAACTTTGGTGATCTCTGTTCTTTCATCTTCAAGCACTCAGTGTTGCTGATAAATCCGATTATCAGCTAAATTCTCATTTCTTCACAAGGAAATTGTTTTTTCCCCTCTGAGAAAACATTTAGAGTATTTCTCTTTATTCTGTAGTGTTCAAGAATTTTGTAGGTTTTAATGGGTCATTTTGATCATTTATTTTGCTGGAAATGGTTCATTTTAATTTAGAATTTCTCTTTTTCTTTAGCTCTATAGATTTTCTTTTAAAAAATGTATTTTGCCCTAACTCCATTCTTTTTACTTTTTACTCCATCTTATAAATAAGAAAGTAGTTCTTATTTGTTTGAACTACTCTTAGTCTAACTTTAAGTTTCCTGAGTTGATTTCCTTTATGTCTCTGTTGTTTTCTTTCTATTTTTTAGAAACATGAATGTGGGCATAGCCACCCGAGTGGAAGACTTGCTTAGCCATGCTGCATCCCTCGTGTAACATAAGCAAGAGTACATGTTTGTTGTAAATCACTGAGGTTTAGGAGTTGTTTGTTGCATAGCAAAAGATAAATAAGATAATCTACACATTTTTTTGGTCTTTTTACAATATATACTGGTAGACTCATTGCCTTTAAGTTTTTTAATATATTTTCTATTTTTTGAATTCCTTCTCTTTTTAATAATAGTCTTTTTATTTTTGTGTGTCTCTTAGTTTATCTGAGAACACTAATTAGATTTTTAAGTTCATCTTGTTTTGAATTATCTCTATTCGTCTTGTGATCTTTAATTCTGACAATTTATAAATATATAAATACAGTTCAAAGTAAAAGGATTTAAAAAGATAGAGCATGAAAACTGTAAGCATAAGAAAATGAATGTGGCCATATCAATATCAGACAAAGTAGATTTCAACCTCACAGTATTACCAGAGATAAAGGGGACATTTCATCATGATAAAAGATCCACCTGAAGATATGATAGTGAGATATTTTCTTCCCCTCCTTCTGGCAAGAGATGGCAATTTTGTTTTCCTAACCTGACCTTTCTACTAAGGATGATGCCCCTTCACAGTCATCACAAGTCTTGCTTTGGGTTTATTCATAGGCATAAGGTCCCTTCTCTGTGTGACCATTAGTCCTGGTTTTACTAGGTCCCCTCTGTTACCTTTGCCAGTCAGAAGGCCCAACTTTTGCATTTGCTTACCACTCCTTTTGGCTTCCCTGATGGCTCAGTGGTAAAGAATCTGCCTGCAATACGGGAGATCTGGGTTTGATCCCTGGGTCCTGAAGATCCTCAGGAGGAGTAAATGGTAACCTACTCTAGTGTTCTTGCCTGGAAAATCCCATGGACAGAGGAGTCTGGCAGGCTGTAGTCCATAGGGTCACAAAGAGTCAGCCACAACTGAACACCCACACAGTACCACCCCTTTTACAGTATAGGGATAAATTTTTTGGTCTTTGTGGAATTGCCTTGTTTTCTTTTGAGACCATATTTGCTGTAATTCATCTAATAACGATATAGTTTTTGGTGGGAAGGGTTTTCAGAATATTTAGTTTAGTATACTGCCTGAAGGGAAAGTCCTATCTTGCCTTTTAAACACCAGTTTCACTGTTTACCTGTGGCCTTGAACAAATTCATCTCAATGATTTTTAATTTCTTCACTTATAAAAGGAGACAGTACTATCTACCTCTCACTTTTGTGTTAGAGGTACTAGCATATGTATTAAGCATGTTTAGCAAAGTGTCTGAAATATAACAAGTACCCTGTAAGTGGTTGTTATTCTTTTTTTCCTCTTTGGTTTACATTAGCAGTAAAAATGAGGGGTTCAGTAAATCTATATTGAATAAAGTGGAATCATAAAACATTCTGCTACAGGGTTGGTAAATGACTGCTTGCAGACTGGACACCTGTGTGTTAAAGTGAAGTTTTATTGGAATATAGCCATGCCTGTTTGTGTACTGTCATCACTGCTATTGCATTACAGTGGCAGATTGGATAGTTGAAACAGAGACCAATGCAGGCTTAAAAATATTTACTATCTGCATTTGAAAAATTAGTTTGTCCCTATTGTAGTATTTAGAAGCAATAACTTTTCAAGATTGAGTTCACTGCTAAGCCTACTAAAGATTTATATATAAATCAGCATTAGATCTTCTATTATACTATCTGGAATTTACTTTTTAAAGTAATTACCTTAATTACTTTCCCTTCATTCTCTCATTAACCTCCAGGCTTTCAGTTGTCCTAAACCCTCTATATCCCACTGACTCCTCAAATGGAACACTTCTCAACCATCCTTTTATGTCCTCCAAGATTAACCCCCTTTTTGCTAGATCTCTTATTTTTAATTATCATATTATCTTTATGTCTTTTATTTCAACTTTTTTCTTCAAACAAAACAAAACAAAATTCCCCCAATAAAATAATACACATGCGTCCAGCTAGTTTCCTAATGGTGTCATGTCTTTTCTAAGTTGGCTGTCATTCTTAAATCTGTTGACCTCCTTTTCATTTTAACTGCTGCCCTAGCTTATATCTTTGTTCTTTGTGTCTGGATGTTTTTCCTAATCTGGGCTCACATTTCCATTCCATTCTTGTTTCCCACTATACTGTTCATACACTTTAAGTTCTATATTATTGAGTCTCTAAACACACTTCACACCCTTCATACCTCCTTGCCTTTGTTTGTATCATTTATGATTGGACCTGGAGATCTGTCAGTGTTTCATTCCTCTATTCATCCCTTCTCATTTCTCAAGGCTTAATTAAAACTCTCTCTCTTATCAGATTTGTTTCACTAACTCTCCAAGCAGCATTTCCTTTCTGCTTTCAATAACCAGTGCTCCTGTAGTACGTTAGAATGCTGACCTGATTCTTAATAAGTTGAATTCTTCGTTTTTGAAATGTATGTCTCTGCCACTGATTATAATACACTTGAGGATAAATATGACATCTCACTTATCTTTTGTGCTTAGTGTGGCCCCTGGCACAGAGCCTATCCAATAAAACTTTGTTAAATGAAGGAGCAAATTTAAATAGATTCTAAGTAAGTTTAATCAAATTGTGAATAATTGTTCAGGCATACTTTTTTGAGTTTGATGACAGTGTAAAACAACCACAGTCACCCACACAAACATTCTGGACTCTTAGAGCTATTGCTGACCTCAGATGGCAAATTTTTATATCCATAAATAACCCTGAGCAAGCTGCTCTGTGAAGATTCCTTTCTCCTTCAAGGAGTGAGTAAGCCAAAGACATTAATTGTGAAAATGCAGAGAAAAGTCATAATCTGTAGGATGATGGTTTAAAAATCTTGAACTTTGCCAAACTGAAGTACTTTACTCAGAAACAGTTTTCCTCTATTCATCTTGAATTGTGTAAAAATCTTATGATCAAGGAGTCAGCCCATTATTGTCCCCTGAAGAGTACATGGTGTTTGGTTATATATCACGTATCATCTTTAAAAAGAAAGTGTCTATGAACACCATTTCACAGATGGGTCAATCTGATATCCATAAACATTGGGAAAAAAGTCTAGATCTTATAGGAAGTCTGTAGGAATGAAGGTCACACAAAATTCATTTCCTGTGTCGGCTACTCTGACTGTAAAAATAACTTCATGAGCTCTCACTGGAGAGCTGGAAAACAAACACAGGGGGCTTGGGAAGTGGTGGGCATGAGAAACAATAGCATACTTATGCTTTGGGCTACCAGACACCTAAAAGCCCCAGCCAGGACGCTATGCCCAGGAGAGATTGTGACTTTGGGTATGCTTCTTGAGGAAGTTGGGCATAGTCTGGGGTGGTCTGAGAGAGTCTACCATAAAGCTTAGGTTTTTGGCATGCATGGATGACCTTATGATTGCTCTTTGGTTTGAGGCTACTGGAACTGATCTGACCTCAGAGTGTATTATAGTCAGTAACTACAATAAAGTATGATTAAGAATAAAAGTAGAGTCATATGTCAAATGCAATGAGAATGCTAAACTCTTTTTTCAGTTGAGAAAATCAAGGCTGAGTATCTTTCCGAGGTCATCTAGCTTATAAATGTCACAGCCAGGATTTGAATGTAGTTCTGTTTTACTTATACATGTATTTTTAATCAGTACGTGATTCCACATTTCTGAGACGTCTATCTACATATATGTATATGTATGTATACTGCTACTGCTAAGTCACTGCAGTCGTGTCCGACTCTGTGTGACCCCATGGACGGCAGCCCACGAGGCTCCCCCATCCCTGGGATTCTCCAGGCAAGAATACTGGAGTGGGCTGCACACATATGTGTATATAGATGTATATCTACACACACACATGACACACTCACACACACATATATATTATTTGCAATATGTGGTAAAAATTTAAGGGGCTCAGCACACATGAGGAATTCAGGAATCTTTGATCTGTATTTACAGTTAAGGAGTCTGTATTGTTTGACTGTTGCCATGTAAAAAATTACCCCAAAACTTTAATGGCTTAAAATAGCAACCATTTATTATTTCATTGTTTCTTCAGGTCAGAAATCTGGGAAAGGTTTATCGCATACTTCTGGCTCAAAATTTCTCATGAGATTGCCGTTAAGTTTTTGATTGGGGTTGTGCTCTCATCTAGGGTATAGACTGGGAGGAGATTCTGCTTCCAGCTCACTTGTGTGGGTGTTGGCAACCTGCCGTCTTTCACCACATGGCTCTCTTCACAGAGTTGCTTCACAACATGACAGTCTGGCAAGCAATTTAAGAGCAAGCAAATGAGAGCACCCCAAGACAATTTCTGCTATAGTCTATTCATTAGAAGTGAGTTATTAAGTTGAACCCTCCCTCAAGTGGAGGAGAATTACTTAAGAGCAGCATATCAGGAGATGTGGTTTATTGGACCATCTTAGGTGCTTACCATCGGAGATGTTTCTTAGTCTTTTTATCATCAATCTTTTAAAGACCATGTTCAGTTTCCTAGGCTCAGTGATACCCATGTTTAGATTATTGAGGAATCAGTACTGCAGGCATCAGACATAAATCAATGCAATATGACATTTCATCTTATCATTCTAGGCAATCCTCACAGCTCTTATTTGTTTCCGATGACAGATCTGTAAGTGTAAAACATTCCATTAGGATCAGTAAATTAGGTCATAGTTATTACAATTGTCTCTGGCAGAGGCAGAGGCACAATAATATTTACCTATTCATTGCACTCAATGAGGTGTTAAATAGTATGTATCCATATGTCCTATAGATATTGTTAAGGGTAAAATTTGCAATAAGAAAATAGGTAATCTAGCATGGATTAGAAGACTGGGACCTAGATATTGTCTTTGTGTGGACATATTATTCAATCTCTTTGGTTCCCATTTTCCTTATCTGTATAGTGAGGTAATTGAGCAAGAACAGGAGTGGGCAACTCAGAAGCCTTCAGGGATCAGGAAAACAGTAAGAGAGTGAAGTGACTAGGTATAAGACAGAACAAGCAATGGGACTATGACCACTGGAGAAGGCACAGACTATCTCTAAGAAGGGACTCTACTGCCGTGGGAAGGTAAAGGCACAGTGTTGCCAGATCTTTTGACTTTTCAGAAGAAGTTAGAAATCAAGGCTTTTTGTAACAACTTGTATTTTTAAAACTCTGTATAGGCCAAGCTAGGGGACTGCTTCCCTTGTGGCTCAGACATAAATGCGTCTGCCTACAATGCAGGAGACCCGGGTTTCATCCCTGGGTCTGGAAGATCCTCTGGAGAAGGCAATGGCAACCCACTCCAGTACTCTTGCCTGGAAAATCCCATGGACTGAGGAGCCGGGTAGGCTACAGTCCACGGTGTCGCAGAGAGTTGGACACGACTGAGCGACTTCACTTTGCTTCACTTCATAGGCCAAGCTATTTATCCTGTGAGTGGTCAGTTTGAAAACCTTGAATGAGTATGTTATTAAGAACTCTCTAATTTAAAAAATTGTGTTTCTATTGTTCATATTAAAATGTCAATTTAGGAATACTGTGATGTAGGACATATTTATTGCAAAAATTGGAAAAAATATCTCTTTCATGTACAATTGTTGTAGGTACACATAAAAATATTCTTTGTCTTCCTTTAGGTGTTTTGTTTTTCCAACACTTCAGTTGCTTTAGAAAGATCTACATTTCTGCTCCAAGGAATCAATAAAGAACAGTTAATGTCAAAGACACTTCTCATTTCACTTATATTTGACCCTTAGTGCTTCTGGAAAAATAGAACAGGAATTAAAAATGAGAAATTTAAATGAATCTTGATGCTATCTGATAAGAATCTTTGCTACCTCAGGTCATGGACTCAGTGATAACATCTATCTAATGCTTGTTAAAATTAAGTCATAAATTGTATTCATAAAGATTTTTATAAATAACCTCACACAGGGTCAGTGTCAACAGAAGAAATTAAAAAAGCAATTGAGGAGTCCTGATGCATTAGCTTGTGGGCCCTGGAATTGACTGTGTGATTGTCAGGACCCAATTTTTACCTAATAAACACGCAAATGCCATCGTTAATATTGACACAGGGAAACTAAATGGAGATAGTCTTCATAATAAAATGTCATTTTGGAAGAATTAATATGAAGATCATGAGTTTAAATACACAGACGAGACATGAAATGGAAGCTTCTGGGCCCTGTGAGTTGTGGAACTGATAACTGGGAGGAGGCCATTTCTAGAAGACTCTACAATTTCTTTTTAATTGGTTAGATGAGAGGGACTGCTATTGTATTAATACTAATTCAGGGAAACTATTTCCTTCACTGATTTAAGGCTTCAGAGAAAGCACACCCAGGGTCAGTGAAATACTTTACCATCTTTGCTTTTCCATTAGCAGCAGACCCCTGACTTGTGGCCCTGCAGAGAGGCTAGTACCCAACACATACCTTGTGATCTGTGCTCCAGGGTCAGAGTTTACTAATTGTCCTCCTGGACTCTGGCTCCTGCCAAACTGACTAGAGAGCACTGTTGGTTTTGAGGTATTAAACAAAGAGATGTTCAGCATGGACTTTTCACCGAGACCTTCTGGGTTTGCCTCCCATTGAAATCAACTATTTTTTAGCTCTGTGACCTTGGGCAAGTTGGTTAACATCTCTCTGCCTTGGATTTCTCATCTGTTAAGTGGGGATAATCCTAGTACATGGGACTGAGGATTAAATTAGTTGATTCATATAAAAATAGGAAATTCTCATAACACACAGTATGCATTAGATCAGTTTTAGCTATTACTGTTATTATTGTTATTATTGTTTCTCCCCAAGGCTTTTGCCAGCCTCATAGACCTTTTCCCCTTGTTTGCCACACCTGTTATATCTGCCAATTTCTGGTGCCAAACTTACTTGAAGATTGGGCGATTAGGAGACCTTCTGACCAGTCATTCTTTTCACAATTATTAATGGGTCAGAATTTCTTACAGATGATGGGTACCTGAGTATTACTTAATAGAAAGAAGGGTTCCTAGGTGTGTTTTCAGGGAAATCACCTACTGCAGAGCTCTGTATTTTGGCCTCAAGTTTCTGGTAACAGGTACCTCTGCTAATGTGGACCTTAGTATTAAACATTCTATAGTAAACTTTCAGTCTGCTCTACCCATTTTGTTTTTCGGTAGGGAAGCAATACTCACTTCTCTTTCTAGATTTAGCTCATTTATCACAAACTTTCCAAATGTTTTGAGAGCCATTATTCCCTATGTAGAATAGGCCACTTCCTCCTTGGGGCTACAGGCTTCCTTTGTGGCTCAGCTGGTAAATAATCCACCTGCAATATGGGAGACCTGGGTTCGATCCTTGGGCTGGGAAGATCCCCTGGAGAAGGGAAAGGCTACCCTTCTCCAGTATTCTCCAGAATACCCACTCCAGTATTCTGGCCTGGAGAATTCCATGGACTGTATAGTCTATGGGCTTAGAAAGAGTTGGACATGATGGAGCAACTTTCACTTCCTTTGGGTTACAACTGTATACTGCACTAACTTTTATCCTGGGAACCATGCCATTTTAGTGAAACTTTGGTGTCCATGTCTGATCTCTACTTGTGAGTCCCTTGAAGGTATCTCAAGTACTAAAAACAGGCTTGGCATAGAATGTGTGTGTACGTGTGTGCTCAGTCACGTCCAACTCTTTGTCCAACTCATGGACTGTAGCCTGCCAGACTCCTGTCTGAATGGAATTTTCCAGGCAAGAATACTAGAGTGGGTTGCCATTTCCTTCTCCAGGGGATCTTCCTGATCCAGGGATCAAGGCTGGGTCTCCTGTATTTCCAGCATTGGCAGGTGGATTCTTTGCCATTGCACCATCTGGGAAGCCCTGGCATAGAATAGACACTTTAAAAAATGCTTCTTGATTGAGGATGAGGAGAAAGTTGGCTGTCAGGAAGATGGCTCTATTGGTGAAGACTTTTGAGGAAGGAACATTTTTTTTTTTTTTCATTCAGACTGGATCAGGCTTTGTTTGGACATTTTCTAAGGAGAGACAGGTGACTTGAACCATATGTCTAAACACAGAAAGAGTGATTCCCAAGAAGATTACTGATCCTGAACTTGGTATAGATACTTTTAGCAATGCTTGAGTAGGATTATATAACTTAATACTTTGTAAAGTCAATGAAAGGAATTTTTTTTGAGAATGGAGCCTAAATTTGGAATGAACTTGTGCTGCTATTAATATTCACTGTGAGCATAAAATCACACACACACACACAATACTGCACAGGTACACCTAATGTAGAAGAGTATTGGTGTATGGTGTTAAACTAGCAAATTCTTTTGCTGTCGTATATTGAACTCTTTAACCAGGATGGTAGTATTTCTTCTGGCCTTAGTAAAGTCTTCTCATCTTTGGAGCCCTTTGTTTTGGGTCTCTAACTCACTTGATCCCCTTTTTGCATCTCATGTTGGTCCTCTGATCTAGGATCTTCCTTGTGTCCAAACTAATATATTTAATGTGGACAGAGCTCAACCACTTCTCAATAATGCTTGGATTTATATTCTTCTCGGTTTTCTGATTTGATTATATTGAGTATAGCAACCACATTCCAATGATCATTGCTATTTCTATATCCAGTAGGTATTACACAAACAAGTTTAAATAATTAAGAAACAATGACTCTTTCTAAAGTCTTTAAATGACCTAGAATGTCTTCGGCATAAATATACCTTTTGATTTCAGTTAGGAATGAAGAATATTGTTTCCATTACTCAAGTAACCTTCTTTCCACCCTGTTTTCTGTCTATCACTACAAATGGCTCCTGATGACAGTAGCTAAGGTCAAAGCAATCTGCAAAAGTGTCTGTTATTAACACAATATCCTGATTGCAGACGATGTGTTCGGACCTTTGTGAGTTAGCAGTTTCATGCTGGCCACGTGTGGTAACACAGTTTTGGTCTAGACTTGGCAGGCAGATTTAGGCAGGCAGTTGTCCAGTGAGAGTTTTCACTATTTGGGTGGAGTAAGGAAATTAAGAGAAGAAAGTGGAAAGGAAGCATGGTGCCATAGAAGGAGTGAATTTGAAATCAGACAAACCTGGCTTTCAGTTCTGGGCCTACCATTTAGAAACCATGTTATATTGGGCAAATTATTTAACCTGTATTGGCCTTAGGGTTCTTATCAAAGATGAATGATTACTAAATAGTGCCTAGATATGGCACTGGGTTGTTGTATTAAACGAGATTACATGAAATCTCAATAAATGTTGGCTTAAAAAATAAAACCCAGTCAATTATTGAGGTCTTTGTTTGAATTAAATGATCAGATCCTTTCTTTTCTGTGAGCAAGTTTGACGTAGCTTTGAATACAGAGGCAAGTGAGAGAAAGGTCTAGAGACTATAGTGAGATTCAAAGGCAGAGGAGACTTTAAGATAGTGCCATGAAAGAAAGAGAAAATAACAGAGCATTGCCAATCTGTAACAGACCTGAAGCTAGGCTGTTTACCCACATTGTGTAACTGCATTTGTATAACATTTTGAGTTATACATTCAGAACATTGTAAAAATGAAAAAACTGGAGCTCTGTCAGAGAGAAGAAAGGACTTGGGGAATGTGTAGTAGGGGATGACAGAGTTTGGTTGACAGATTAGAGATTGATCTGAAGTTCATGGTCTGGGCCATAGTCTGCAGAGAAAGTAATGAGGGGAGGTCTATGCTGGGGTTACAGGATTGGTCCATTACAGCTTAATGCTTATTGTCCATATGCAGTGATGTGATAGTATTTGTCCCCTTCTTAGGGAAGCCAGAGAAAAATTTCCACAATCTTTCTAAATGTTTTGCAAAACAGATGATTTCTTGGATGATTTAAGAGAGAACATTCTATTGGTTTCTAGTGTTTTTTGTTTTTTTTTTATTTTCCAAAATTGGTCAAAAGAAAAATGTCAGGCTAAGATGTACTCAGGCCCTACCACTCACCAGAAAGCCATTCAAATTAATGAGTTCGTACTATGTGCCAAGCATTGTGTTAGGCCCTGGAAATATACACATGAAGAAGTCAGCATGGTCTTTGCCTTCATAGAACTTTCATTCTACATGGGAATACAGGCACTAAATAATTACACAGAAAAGTCTTTAATTACAATAAAGAGAAGAACTTTGGGAGAAGAATAAAAGTCATTAAGTTGTTTTAAGAGGACAAATAACTACATGGAGGTGAGGAGAGGATTGTCATCCAAACCTATCCTAAGGCTGTGATATTTCAGCTGAACCCTGCAAGATAAATAGAATTTATCCAGCTAAAAAGGAAGGAACTCTCTAGGCAGAGCATTTACTTGTCTGTTTGGCATGTCTGTTTCTGATCTCTTTTTTGAACATCTGCTCATACTTTGATCTTGGTACCAATCTCATTCCACTCTGGGCATATTTCACTTTGGATAGGAGGTAATTGACTTGGGCTTCAACCAGTCACTCTCACTTGCCTATCTCACTGGCTTTGGAACTTTTTCACAGCTTCTTCTCTACTACCTTCTCTATGCCTCTTGGTTTTTGCTTTCTTTTGCTTGCTTTCTGGTTACATGTCAAAATCGAAGGGAAGAAATTTTACAAAAATGACATTTTTCATTTTAGATAATGCTAGTTGTATTAAAGAGTGGTTCCCTGAGATGCAGAGCAAATTTAAATTGCATCTCTTGTTTGATACGACTGCTGGTGAACATAAGAAAATAGCATCCATTTATTAAGGAAGCCATGTGCAAATGCAGGGCATGTTTGCAAAGGCTTATTATAGTAGAAGAGGCAATTGCTGCTTTGTTTATTTGGTTTGTGGTGAAGTTATTACAATGCTCTTCTTCTAAGAAGGAAAATGCACATAGACTCAGATGTCTCTGGCAGCACAATTGCTTCCATTTTATTTGAAGATAACCCCAAATTTAAAAACCATTGTTGCAGTGGACATTGCTTAGTTTGGGCTGTCCTACACCCATTTGACCCACTCTTAGAAACGCCACTCTAGTATTCTTTTTAGTATCACAGTTAAAGTAATGCTTACTGTTGCAGTAAATAAATGGTAAAATTTCAGTGCCTAAATATTATAAAATATGCTTCCCATTCATTTCACTGTGTGATGCAGGCGGTCCTAATAAAGTGGATTCTATTTCCTCATTTGGAAATCTCCACTCCTTCCATCTTTTTGACTCTGCCCTCCTCTAAATGTTTAGAGTTATGTTTTTAACAGTTAAGTAGGAAAAGAGAGAATCTCATATGTGGAAGGGTGTCATGGGCAAAGCTTTCATACCATTGGCTACAGTTCAGTCACATGATCACAGTTCAGTCACATGATCACATATGCTGCTGCTGCTGCTGCTGCTAAGTTGCTTCAGTCGTTTCTGACTCTGTGCGACCCCCATAGACGGCAGCCCACCAGGCTCCTCTGTCCCTGGGATTCTCCAGGCAAGAACACTGGAGTGGGTTGCCATTTCCTTCTCCAGTGCATAAAAGCGAAAAGTGAAAGTGAAGTCGCTCAGTCGTGTCCAGCTCTTCGCGACCCCATGGACTGCAGCCCACCAGGCTCCTCCGTCCATGGGATTTTCCAGGCAAGTGTACTGGAGTGGGTTGCCATTGCCTTCTCCAATGATCACATATAGCGGCAAGAAAAGTCAGAAATGCATTCTAGTTGCTTGTGTGGAAGGAAAAGGAACTAGCAGTTTATGCTGCAGATATCTCTCACTTCAGAAACACTTCATGTTTAGAAGATATTGACTCCACCCAAAAAAGATACAGCGTGTATCTCAGCTCTCGTCTGTTCTGCTCAGGGACGGACATATGACCGATACTAGTTCAGGCACACTGGGATTCCTGATTTTTGTTGTGATTGGGTGGCATACTCTTTCTTAATGGAGACAAACAAAGGGACATGTAGTCCTATGGGAACCATCCCAAGATGGGAGGTGGGATGGGGGTACTGCCTTAGAGATTGTAGCCAACACATGAAAGTGCATCCAGAAATGGAGACAGAGAAACCAGTGTTTGGTCATAGTCTTGGCTGTTGGAGCAAGCTTTTCCTAAAGCCTTATCTAGTTTTCCAGAGGAGAGAGTTATTTTTCTTTGTTTGTTTAATTCAATTTGTGTTGTGATTTCTTTTCTTGAAAAGTTGCAGTCTTCCTGATGCCCTCCTAAGTGATACAATTACACAAGGACTTTGCAAGTGTATACTGTTTAAGTGACTTTGTTTGGGAAATTATTTAATTGCAGAAATGGGCTGTTTCTTAATTTAAGACATTGTAATTACATCTGATTGCACGCTTGCTAGTTCCACAAAGGCTTTACAACATGTATCTCTTGCTTTTTAACCTCACCTGGGGCAATTTTCATTATAAACACTGAGTTCCCTGCTGGCCAGCTTTGGACTTCCTCCTTATTGGCAATATTGGTCATTTCAGTGGTTACATTGTTTAAACTCATAGCTCTAAATACATTGGATTTCCAACAGAAGCCAAGGTAAGGTAGGGATCAAACTTGCCCTGTGGTTATATAAATGTGGGTAATAATATTCATCATTTTTATTTTACATTTCCTGAGAGCTAATAATTAGTGCAGTGGTGTGTCCAAATCTGTTTGTAAATACATGGTAAAACACAGAACTTCAAAATTTCCAATGTTATAGTAACAAAGGGGGTTTTCCAGATTTCTTTGAGATGGAAGAGTAAGCTACTGGCTAGAGGAGGCATGGGTTAGGCTATATATTTAGCTATAACAAAACATGTTTTAAACAAGAGAGAATTTTATTTTTCTTTCATAGAAAAATTTGAGCTGATATTACAGCCCTGCCCTGAGAATTCTTGAGACAGAGATTTCTTTCATTTTGTTGCTCTTGTATGATCTTGTTCACATGATCCAAGGTGGCTCACCATTATGTCTGGGTTTCAACTAGGATGAAGATGGAGAGTGAAAGAGGAGGGAGCTTAGTTGGATTAGGTTAGATTGTTCTATGGTAATAATTATCTTCAAAATATTAGTGGCATAATTTTTGCTTATGTGATATGTTGATTAGGGATTCTGCCTCATGTTACTCTCACTCAAGGACAACAAAGGATGGATCTGCACTGTTTGGAGCATTGCTCTGGCCTGTAGGAAGAGAAAGGCAAGCTGGATAGTCTTGCATCAGCAGCTAAAAGATTTTTCTCCTTACCTACTGGCCAGAACTGATGACATGACCACACCTAACATCAACGAGTACAGAAGTACAATCTTACAGCAGAATATAAGTGAACAATCTTAATGATTATTACAGACAGTATGTCTTTTCAAAGCCTAACCTGAAAGTTTCACATATCAGTTATTCTCATATTCTATTTGTCAGAACACTGGCATATGGCTACACCTAGCTAAAAAGGAAGCTAGTAAATGTTCATCTTCCTTTGTTACACTGGTTGTGATTTCTAGCATTTCATTTTTTCTTCATAGAATTTCCATCTCTGTGCTTATGTTACATCTGTTCTTCCATTTTGTCTACTTTTTCCACTAGAGGCTTAAGATATAAATCATGGTTATTTTGGCTAGTCTGATAATTCCAAAATATCTGTACTTTGGTTTTCTTGCTTGCTTTGTATCTTAAGATTGTGTTTCTCCTTGCCTATAAGACATTAGTATACTTTGTAATTTTTGTTGAAAGCCAGCATGGTGTGCTGGGTAATAGGAACTGAGACAAATAGTGCTTTAGTGTGATGTTTTATGTTCATCTTACTATTAATAGTAGATGTGCTCTGTTTACCAGCTGTAGGGGTCTGAAGCCTCGGTTTTTCTTAGCATCCTTATTTTTGTATTCAGGGTTGTTTTTGGATTTCCCTGGAAACTCTTTCTTAAACAGTCTTAACCTTGAAGTTCTTCAGTTGAAAATTTCTGTTAATATTAGTACCCAAGAACTCTGTAGATGTGTGGTAAGCTGTGAGAAGAGAAGGGAAAGCGTTGACTATGACTCACTCAGACTTTTAGAGAGAGTCATTGGGCTGTGACCTTCATAAGTGCATCAACTTTTAATTTTTATTATTTATGTGAGACAGGAAGGTTGGGACAGAGGCTGAAGTTGGGTATTTTCTTTCTCCCACATGTGTTAGGCTCTATAAAGTGGTTTCCCTTAAGGGCGAGGAAGAGAAACCTCTGTGTGTTCTCTATTGTGGTTTTCTGTTTGCCTATTTGTCTTTCCAGTTTCTAGGACATTGGTTTGCCCGATGACCTCATTTCTGAAATGAACCTAAGCAAAGTTGTTTATTTTCCTCTTGTTCAGATTTTCTTTTGTTGTGAGGGAGGTAGTATGACTTGCAAGTTCTTTATGTATCCAAGCCGGCTGTAAAAAAGTTTTTCATCATTAAAGTACTGTCATCTGGTGAGTGTAGTCCTTATGCCTGGAGGTCACGTGTCCGTTTAATAACTGGAATTCCATCACTACATAATAAGCAGGGGGAATGCCGGTCTCTGACACACCCACAATAATGGAACTGCAGATGAGAACACTACAGGGCTTAGATGTCTCTGAAGAAACCACAAAACACCGTTAGAGAACAAATCGGCATTGGAATCTGTTAAGCACAAAGAATTCCAATGCTAGATTTGTAGCTGTGCCAGTGAAGCTGGAACTTTCTGTCTTCCATTTGTCTTCGTCTCCAGCTGTGACACTGGAGAGCCATTGGTGGTCTAATGAAAGGACGAGAGGAATGGAGGTGGGGCAGTACAGAAGCTAACCTTGGCCTACTCTCTAGTACATGTGGGGAAGTTTTTAATTGGATGAGTGTTTCGAGTTTTAATATTATAATGGACAAAGCCTTTTATTCCCTGATTGTGACCAGAGGACAGCTGAATTACTGGAAGAGCTAAGGATGCTGTGGCGGAGACGGCCAGTTGCCTGTCCCTTCTCTCCTCCTTACTTTATATAATAAACCTGGATTTTCAACTAGGCAGGTTGTGCCCTACCTAAAAAACTACCTTAAACAGCCTTCTGCACAACGAACTGGAAACACAAGTGTTGTGTGGTACCTATATTAAGTTTCATTAAGCATTCCTATCCTTTTTTTCCTCTTTATCCCACTCGTTGGAATGTGGATCTCCAGCAGCCATTTTGGACCATGAAGATGGGGGTGGGGTTTCACCCTTTAGGTTTAGAGGAACAGTGAGCTGGGAGGAACCTGACTCCCTGAGGAACTTGAACTGCAACACCAGTCCTGCACATTTCACCCCCAAACTAAGTTTATATGAGATATTTATAAATATGTTTCTATCTTATTATCTCCATTTTCAGGGTTATATTTCTCCTAATAAAACCTATTTCTAACTGATATAAAACCTAACCCAGATTTTATGAATGGGGAGAGAAATGAGACCATGGGGTAAGTATGCAGGGCTACAGTAGTGAGAAAAATAAACTTGATTTCTCTAGAGTCTAGCTCATTCAATAAACCAGTTAGGAAATAAAAAATTCACAGCTCAGCAAAGTCTTCTACCCAAACCAAGAAAGAGGAGGAGAACTGTGTAAGCTCAGCTTCTTCAAAAAGCAGACATTAACACTAGATTAAATACACAAGAATTTTATTAGGAAAAACAGCTGAATGAGAGAAAGATGAGGGAGCTGGGTATGGTTGGGAGAGCCATCAGAGTGCTATGCAAGTATGACCCTGTGTGAAAAGAGAGAGGGAGAATGTAGCATGGAAGCATGGCAGACTGTCATGCAGTTGAAGGAGGGTTGTGCAAAATGATCAGGAAGATGAGCCCAAGCTCACTCTTGGAGGAAACCTGTATCTCCTAGAGATGGGTCTGTCTTAATATGCCTGCAACACCCCATCTGTGGTTGGTGGCAATCCATGTGAGAAATGGCCTCACACAAACCCTGCTGAGAATTTCAGAGCTCAGTAGCTGGAACCCTTATCATTTACACTCCCCAAGCTGGGAGATCTGCAAAGTGCCTTCTCACGGCTATGACAAAGTGAGTAGGCAGCTCTGGACAGTGGGTGTCCCCAGTGACCTCTGTGCAAGGCAATAGACTAATGGCAGAGGCACTGGATCACCTGCATTCAACAGGATCAGGTGCCACAACAGGGTTACCTGTGAAAGATGAGAAGAACTTCAGTAATGTCAACTCAATGCCCCTTTGACATAAGTCTAAAAAGACCTTGGTGTTGGTGGCCCTGGTCAGATGCCAGACTGCACTCAACGGCAGCTGCAGTCCAAGGCTCACTGCAGATTCAGTTCCATATAAGACATCCAAACCATCACTGCATTTGCCATGATGTTAAAACTGCAGGGGAGAGTTCCACTATCATAAAGGTGAAAAGTGAAAGCGTTAGCCACTCAGTTGTGTCTGACGCTTTGTGACTCCACAGACTGTAGCCCCCAAGGCTCCTCTGTTCATGGAATTCTCCAGGCAAGAATGCTGGAGTGGGTTGCCATTTCCTTCTCCAGGGGATTTCCCGACCCAGGGATTGAACCTGGGTCTCCTGCATTGCGGTCAGACTCTTTACCGATTGAGCCACCAGGGAAGACCCCATCATAAAGGTGAGATGACTTTAAAAGTCATTTGAGAGGTTTCTGAAAGTGTTGTGTGTGTAACAGTGGTAATATATAATAATTAAGAGATTCATAGATAAAATTAATTTGATAGTTGTAACTTTACTTTTAGGGTTCATGGATAGTGATACATTTCCAATTACATGGTGATTTAAAGTTTTTAGTTAAAATTTATTAACCTTAAATTTTATTTAAATTTTAAAGAAAAATGTGAAATATAGCCCAATAACTTATGGATATGGCAAAAAATTATCAAGTGAGGAAGTTATCTGCTAGGCTGACATAGCTGGCAAATGATGGGGCCATGGCAAGAAGGAAGACCTTTCAATTCTTTCTAAGACATTTTGTTTTCTCTCCAAGAGTGACTGGCTTTTAGAAAAGGAAAGCTAGCTAATCATGATCTGGGTGACATGGCTTTTAAAGAGATAGGCCCACTGTGGAGTGAAATCAAAGGTTTATTGAGTGTCCCAACTGCCAGTTCTGTGTGCATATTCAGGAAAATCAAATGTGAGGAGGGAAAATGTTATTCAAACAATATCCAAGAGAAAGTTGAGTTTGCCATTTATACAGGTTGTGAAAAGAAGTGGAAAGCACTCTCTACAAAGCAGGAAAGAGTCTGGAGACATTGGGACAGAGCTAAGTGGACATGAGAAGACAAAGTAGGAGAGAACCAGCATTGGCTGGAATCCTGTCATGACCACTTTCTGTAGGACATCTTTAACTTGTCAGTGGCTAGGAGAGGGAGCTATTTAGGGGAACAGGCCATTTCTGATAGGGACAATCACATTGAAGGTAGGTTTTAAAGGTTTACTTTCTGCTTCTACTTTGAACTTGGAGGAAGTTCATTGAAAAATTTAAGCTATATTTTAAGCATGATCCTTACTAGTGGATAGGGGTTGTGTCTTCTTGAACTTGCTGTGTACATAGTAGGTGTAGAACAAACTTTTAAGAAATGATGGAATGTTTGGTGTCATTCCTCATCAGAAAGCAGAAATAAATACTCTGGGAAAATCCTTTGTCATAGCATCTCTTCCCTCCTTTTGTTTTTAAAGCTCTCCTATAATGGCGGCATGAACTAGAAGGACCTCCCTGTCTAGAGAGATGCCTGGATTGAATGTCTTGAGAATCAGCAGAGAGTGCCTGATTGAGAAGAGAATAAGAAGGTAAGCAGGTCTAGCATTGTCAGATTTGCTCTTTATTTAGGATTGTCCAATAATATAGAACCTTGTCCTATTACTGAGTGCATGCTGCCTGATGGTTCTTGCCCTGTAAAGGAATGTAAGGAATGGGATATCTATGACTTGTATAGTGTCTTTATGTTTTGGTTTTGCCAGGACAAGAGATTTGATAGGCTTGCTTTCAGGGAGCTTGTTGGGCCACTGGTGTGCATATAGCACCAATTCTAACTCCCCTGCCACATCCCTCTCAGTTAGGATATGTTGTCTATCTTCTCCAAATATTCTGACAGCTGCATTGTATCAACTATCATTAAACGATGGAAAATTCTATCACACAAATTCTGTTTTGTCTTTATGATAGCTACTAAAAAATATTTGGCTCATTGTAATATCTAATAAGTATCTATTAATTAAATGAATAAGAGAATGTTTCTTACTCTAATTATTATAAATTGATTTTTATATGTATTTTCAATTATGATACTCATGTAATATCCCCCTATAGTTTATTAATTTTTTTGAAGGAAAAGGCTGGGCACAGTTAGTACAATAAATTCAAAGAAGTACTATACTCCAAGGGTTAAGAAAAACACAGTAGATGAGACATTATGAATTCTGAGTTTCTTGGCTCTAGCAAGAGTAGTTATTATAACTAGCATTTATTGAATACTTATAATATGCTAGGCACTTTACACATCCTATCTTATTTAATTGTCACGATAAAGCTCTGTAAAAGATTCAGCAGGGTTGCCTTGTTTTCCATCAGGATTCGCTACTGTGTTTTATCCTTCTTTGGCACACCTCTAGACCATATTTCCCAGCTCTCCTGCTTGTGGGAGTGGGTGACTGATGTGAGTCAACTCTGTGCTGAGGTGAAAAGAGCTGATGTGTTTTCTCCACACACACTCTTCCACTCCACACCCACTGTTCGAAGCAGAGTTGGAGTCCTAAACAGTAGCAGAACCATATGATGAAGGTTATCATTATTAACTCCATTTCACAAAAGAGGAAATCAAGGCTAGAGAGATCAAGTAACTTACACATACTAGGCAAATGTAAAGTGGGGATTTGATTAAGTAGTTTAACTCAATACATCTTCATCACAACTGAGTGTACAGCCAGTCTTGTAAACTCAAGCCCTGGCATCTCTTCCAGGTGTCAATTTCTTTAGCTATAAACAGAATTATTAAGAATGTCTTATAGACATTCTATAGACATGTCTATAGACATGTTATTGGGATTAATGAGTTAACACATTAAAAAGCTAGTAAGAATATATACAAAATAACTAAAAACAGGATTCTCTGTGTGTGTATATGTACATGTGCATATGTGTACATGCTTGAAACTTGGTCACATCAAGGTTACCTTTTAATAAATAGTCCAGAGTTGAAGCCTGAGAATCTCTTTATCACTTGAGGATTTATGTTCAGTGACATTTGTTGGATAGGATTTGACCTGTTGTATGAATTATGCTTTCCATCTAAGGAGACTGTTTGGATACTAATTTGCTTTCTTGCTTCTAAGCAACCATGGACAGGGAGAGGGTCAGGCAGCTCCTCAAGCTGTTTCAGGGCAGCATCTGTCACTGAGTCCTAGAGGAAGCTATGTTCATCCTTCCTGAGAAGAAAAGGCACCCAGGTTTAGGATGACAACACAAATGTACAGCAGTGTGGGCTCTCCTGAGCTTTAGGAAAATGAAATCAGGGTCAAATTCAGAGATTAAGATTGTTTTTTTTTTTAATTGAAAAATAAAAACCATTTTGAGGCAACATAGTGAGAGGATTGAGTCAGAAAAGTAGGATTTGAGCCTTTAACTAATTTTTCAACTTGAATGTACTTAATAATTTCTTGAAGTCTCAGTTTTTATCAATGGAATGAGGATGACATTGACTACCTTTCTAGAATTGTTCTGAAGACAGAATGCAGTTTTGCCTAAGAGGTGATATGCAAATGCTAAACAATTGTCGCTGTGACATTTTTATGATTCAGTTGTATTTGTAGCTTATAGCATCTGAAAGAAAAAAAAAACAAACTTGTTTTCAATATGGAAAAAATGATGTGTCTGTTCACC
Source organism: Giraffa tippelskirchi (assembly GCF_054371585.1). Classification (NCBI taxonomy): domain Eukaryota; kingdom Metazoa; phylum Chordata; class Mammalia; order Artiodactyla; family Giraffidae; genus Giraffa; species Giraffa tippelskirchi. Next base: position 73,004,342 of record NC_137275.1, on the reverse strand, counting down.
AGTCCTGCCTAATTCTTTGATCACTGCATGTCTTTGTTTTAGCTCTCTTCATTGTTAATGGTTCTGCTCCCAGCGTAGACCCATTCAAGGTACAGGTGTTAACATGTGAACTTCACTAAAAAGATCAGGAAAGATCCATTGTTTAATTAATTAATTAGCTTGCTTGTTTGTTAATTCAACATTTTTTTTTTTTTTTTATAAATTTATTTATTTTAGTTGGGGACTAATTACTTTACAATATTGTAATAGTTTTTGCCATACATTGACAAGAATCAGCCATGGGTTTACATGTGTTCCCCTTCCCGAACCCCCCACCCACCTCCCTCCCCCTCTCATCCTTCTGGATCATCCCATTGCCCCGGCCCTGAGCCCTTGTCACACGCATCGAACATGGAATGGTGCTCTGTTTCACATATGACAATACACATGTCTCAATGCCATTCTCCCAGAACGTCCCACCCTCACCTTCTCCCTCAGAGTCCATAAAATTGTTCCATGCATCTGTGTCTCTTATTCTGTCTCGCATATAGGGTTATCGTTACCATCTTTCAGATTCCATATATATGCATTAGTATACTGTATTGTTGTTTTTCTTTCTGGCTTACTTCACTCTGTATAATGGGCTCCAGTTTTTAAAGAACCTGCTAAATATGTTGTGTATTGGGGATACAAAAGTGGAATGAGACAGAGTCTTGATCCTGCTTCCAAGTTATAGCACAACAACCCCCCCCCCCAAAAAAAAAACCCAGCATACACCTTAATGGATATCACACTGTGATGCAGTAGGTGCACTAAGGGAGTTAAGTACAGGGTACAATGGAAGAACAGAGAGGTGTACTTAATGTATCCTGTAAGTTGGATGTGGAGATCAGGGAAAGCTTCCTACAAGGTGACTTCTCTAGTCGTGGAGTATGAACAGAAAATACTTAAGCAGAGTGATCTGGTGAAGGTGGAGAAAGAAGGCATATGGGAAGAGAGGTTACCATGGTGAAAGTTATAAAAACAAGAAATAACACAGTGTAGTATAAGCAGTTTAGTGTTCCTGTGTGTTTGTATGTGTAAGGATGAGAGAAACATGTTAAAATTTCATCCTGAATGGAAATATCAAAGGGTTTTAAGCCAGTGGTGGTTGAGGATGGGATGAGGTTTTTGGTACCTACATCAGGAGAAATACCATTATGGTAATTTATGTGATAGGTGATAAGAATCTGAGCTATGGCTGTGGTAGTTGAGATTGAAGTAAAAAAAAAGATAATAACCTGGGTGGAAAACTCAGCAGCCCTGCAAGAGGGAAGAGTTTTGGTTAAATTCCAGGTTTCTAGCTTGCATTATGAGTTGATGGTTTTACCACCAACTGAAATGGAGAATGCAGGAAAAAATTCAGATTTAGAAGACAGCAAATTCGATATTGCACTTGTTGAGTGTGAAAGGATTTCAGGCCACCCAGCTGGGACGATAGCAGGCATTTGGAAGACTGACAGTACCCAGTCAGAGAGAGCTTGTGACTTCCTGGACATGCGTGGGGTAGAGTCTAATCGACTCATTTAGGGACAGGTTAGTGGTAACTAAATGAGACAATTTCACTCTTTGAAGAAGACACTGCTCCTTGCTCCCCTTGGGAGCTGTAATAGAAATGTCTTCTCTTGAAGGCTCCACTCTTAATTTCAAGTAGTGGCCCTTGGGCTCTCCTGACCAAGAAGTGACAAAACAAATGCATCTCATGGTGGCCAAGAGCTCTGGGAAGGGAGTTGGGAGTTTTGAAGTTTTGAGTTTGAGTTCCTATTTTGTCTCTAGGTAAGTCAGTTCACTTCCTGAGACTCTCCTTCCTTATCTTTTAAAGGATGAAATAGGGAGTTGTTGGCTTCCATATTTCAGTCAAGTCTTGAGGCTCTGTGAACTACCTTTACTGTTTTTCTGTTTTATAATGCTGACTTTTAATTCTGAAAGTAGTAAAATATTAAGCAATAGACTATGTTAAAAAAAGTAAATGTGCAAAATCTTCTAAATTACTGAGTTCCTGGAAATGGGTCATAAATCTGTACACAGTACCTCTCTGCTACCTGGATTCCCATTAATCCAGGGCTCTATTAACCAGTTCTGCACACGCAGTGTAATCTCAAAGTGGGTCTCTAAGTTTATGCCCTCGGTATGCTGATGATTGATGTTCATTGTGGTTGCCTTGAGGCAATGTGAAAATCCAAAGTCATCAAAGACAGAGGAAATTATGTCCAGCCTAGTTTCAAAGGTGAACTGTATTGCTTTCGCATGATTTGAAAGTCATTAATCTATGTGTGGTGTATATCAAGGCTCTCTGACCTTTTTGTGGGTAGAATTTTTTAATTTCCGTGAGATAGATTCTTTGATTAACCAGAATTTCCTCTTTCCCTGAATACATTAGATAAGAGGGTTTCATATTTACTTATGAGATCCATTGCTATATTCCTCTTAATTTTATGCTCATTTGATGTTAAACAAAAGTGAGGATGAATCTAATCTTTGAGGTAAGGTAGAAAGACCTCTGGATTAAAAGTCAGGAGCCCCAAGTTGAAGTCCTAGCTGTGTCACTAATGAGCTGTGTGACTTTAGACAAATCACTGCATTCTCTGGGCTTCAGTTTCACCATCTGTAAAATTAGTAAGTGGTAGTAGGTAATCTTTAAGGTCCCTGAGGTTCTAAATTGACATGCATATCTGTCTTCTAAATGCTTCATTAATGCAATGTTAATTGACTATATGACAGTACTTTTCTAGTCAGGATAATGTTAGCTTAATTTTATAACAAAGGAAACTGGGATATAGACAGACTAAATACCTTGATAAGGGCAGAACCAGAGTATGAGTTGCAGTTTTGGTTTTCAAGCCCAGTGTTCTATCCTACACACACTGCTGTGGCTCTCATGAGAGCAGAGTCAGGTGGTAGCTGTGAAAACAAACTGGGGACTTTGAGGGGGAGAGGCTTTGCCTGCCATTGTCTCTAGAGAGGATGATATATATTTCACTGTCTTTCTCAGTTTAAGAAATGCTCTGCATTGCTTTTTGTGGCTTCTGATTGTTGCTTTCAATCTTTCTTGGATCAAATCATGTCTCTTGGCAGCTGCAATACTGTAATGTGAAGATCAGATCTGCCTGCCTGTCTCAATAGCTGTCAGTTTATCTCTGGATATTTTTAGGTGCCTCAGATAAAGGTAATATAAATATGGTGAAAGAATGAATTTCTTTCTGATACTTTGTGCCATTTGTACAAAAGAAAGGAAGTCTCCTTTAAAAATACTTTTTCTCAAAATGAGTTCCTTGCATGTAACTTGGTGTTACAAAACCATAAGAACATTTTAGTGGGCACATGGATTTAGGAAACCTTTTTTTTAAATTCATTTTTTATTGAAGGATAATTGCCTTACAGAATTTTGCTCTTTTCTGTCAAACCTCAACATGAATCAGCCATAAGTATATATATATCCCCTGCCTTTGAAACTCCCTCCCATCTTCCTCCCCATCCCACCCCTCTAGATGGATACAGAGCCCCTGTTTGAGTTTCCTGAGCCATACAGCAAATTCCTGTTGGCTATCTATTTTATATATGGTAATGTAAGTTTCCATGTTACTCTTTCCATATATCTCACCCTCTCCTCCCCTTCCCCCATGTCCATAAGTCTATTCTCTATGTCTGTTTCTCCTTTGCTGCCCCGTAAATAAATTCTTCAGTACCATTTTTCTAGATTCCGGATATATGTGTTAGAATATGGTATTTATCTTTCTCTGACTCACTATACTCTGTATAAATAGTTCTAGGCTCATCCACCTCGTTAGAACTGACTCAAATGCATTCCTTTTTATGGCTGAGTACTATTTCATTGTGTATATGTACCACAACTTCTTGATCCATTCATCTGTCGATGAACATCTAAGTTGCTTTCATGTCCTAGCTATTTTAAATAGTGCTGCAATGAACAATGGGATACATGTGTCTCTTTCCATTTTGTTTTCCTCAGGGTATATGGAGGAGTGGGATTGCTGGGTCATATGGTGGTTTTATTCCTATTTTTTTAATGGAATCTCCATACTGTCTTCCATAGTGGCTGTATCAATTTACATTCCCACCAAGAGTGCAAGAGTGTTCACTTTTCTCCACACCCTCTCCAGCATTTATTGTTTGTGGACTTTTTGATGATGGCCATTCTGACTGGTGTGAGGTGGTATCCCACTGTAGTTTTGATTTGCATTTCTCTAATAATGAGTGATGTTGAGCATCTTTTCATGTGTTTGTTAGCCATCTGTATGTCTTTTTTGGAGAAATGTCCATTTAGATCTTTTCCCTACTTTTTGAGTTTTTGTTTTTCTGGTATTGAGTTGTATGAACTGCTTGTATATTTTGGAAATTAATCCTTTGTCAGTTATTTCATTTGCTATTATTTTCTTCCATTCTGAGGGTTGTCTTTTCACCTTGCTTATGTTTTTTTTTTTGCTGTGCAAAAGCTTTTAACTTTAATCAAGTCCCACTTGTATACTTGTGTTTTTATTTCTGTTACTGTAGAAGGTTGGTCATAGAGGATCTTGCTTTGATTTATGTCATCGAGTGTTCTGCCTATGTTTTCCACTAAGAGTTTTATAGTTTCTGGTCTTACATTTAGGTCTTTAATACATTTTTAGTTTATCTTTGTGTATGGTGTTAGGAAGTGTTCTAATTTCATTCTCTTACACGTAGCTGTCCAGTTTTCCCAGCACCATTTGTTGAAGAGGCTATCTTTGCCCCATTGTATAATCTTGCCTCCTTTGTCAAAAAATAAGGTACCCATTGGTGCATGGGTTTATTTCTGGGCTTTCTGTCTTGTTCTATTGGTCTATATTTCTGTTTTTGTGCCAGTACCATACTGTCTTGATGACTATAGCTTTGTAGTATAACCTGAAGTCAGGAAGCTTGATTCTTCCAGCTCCATTCTTCTTTCTCAAGACTGCTTTGGCTATTTGGGATATTTTGTGTTTCCATACGAATTGTGAAATTTTTTGGTCTAGTTCTGTTAAAAATGCCATTGGTAATTTGACAGGGATCGCATTGAATCTGTAGATTGCGTTTGGTAGTATAGTCATTTTTACGATATTGATTCTTCTTACCCAGGAACATGGACTATCTCTCCATCTCTTTATGTCATCTTTGATTCCTTTCATTAGTGTCTGATAATTTTCTGTGTACAGTTCTTCTGTCTCCTAGGTAAGTTTATTCCTAGATATTTAATTCTTTTTGTTGCAATAGTGAATAGGATTGATTCCTTAATTTCTCTTTCTGAGTTTTCATTGTTAATACATAGAAATGCAAGTGATTTCTGTGTATTGATTTTGTATCCTGCAACTTTGCTAGATTCTCTGATTAGCTCTAGTAATTTTCTGATACTATTTTTAGGGTTTTCTATGTACAGTATCATGTCATCTGCAAACAGTGAGAGCTTTACTTCTTCTTTTCTGATCTGGATTTCTTTTATTTCTTTTTCTTCTCTGAATGCAGTAGCTAGGACTTCCAGAACTATGTTGAATAATAGTGGCAAAAGAAAGTGGATCCCCTTGTCTTGTTCCTGATCTTAGGGGTATGCTTTCAATTTTTCACCATTGAGAATGTTTGCTGTAGGCTTATCATATATGGCCTTTTCTATGTTGAGGTAGGTTCCTTCTATGCCCATTTTTTGAAGAGTTTTAATCATAAATGGGTGTGAAACATTTCTTAATATGGTGAGAATTCTATGAGCCTTTAAAACAGTAATGCTCATAGTGGATATAAAGGAGGGAGAAAGCACACACTCTTCCTCAACCACAGTTAACTACTAATTTTCCTCCAGCCTCTCTCCCCTCTCCAACAGCAGGATGTTTCAGGGCACATTTTCTGGAACTGACTTTGTATAGGGAGTTGTACACATTCCCTGTGTACCAAAAGGGAAGGTAACTATCATTTATTAAACACCTCCTATGTGCCAAGTATTTTCATGAAAGTTATTTCATTTCCTTTTTTCAACTCTATTTGATGGTCTTTTGATCCATATTCATACAGTGAAGAACTTGAGGCTCAGATAGGTTAAGGAACAGTTTGTAAGAACAGAGCCTGGGTTCAAAGCTACATCTCACTGTCAAGTCCTGGTTGTTTACAGCACTTCACCGCATGTCTTAGGGCTGGGGAGCTCCAGTCCAAACCCCTCGGCTGAGGGAGCCATGCTTTCACTGAGAAATCACTCTCGCTGCACTCAGACCTGTGAAAAGCCAGTCGGAGGCAACATGAGGCTTATCTTCAGTGAGAGCTTTCCTATCCTTGGCCTTTTCCCTCCCTCTGGGTAAAGGGTAATATTCTGGGTAAAGGGTTATTTCTGGGTATATTAACAGACTTTATGGAGTTAATATTTTGGGGGAGGCTTGATTCAGAACACAATATCTTCCAATATTTGGTGCCACTTTTGGAATGGGAAATTTCCCAGCAGAGAGAAGAAGCCTAACTGTATGGCAGGTTTGACAGGAAGTTGCTATTATCCACATCATGGATGCATTTCAATGACATCTGATTGATGTGGAGTGTTTTGTCTATGCTGTTCATTTTGTGCCAGAGTCAATGGGGTCATCTGGAAAGAACTGAGGACATTGGAATCTGGCAGTCCTCGGGGTGAATTTCAGCTCTAGCACCTATTTTCTGCAGGCCTTGTATATGTTATTTTATGTTCCTAAACCTCACATATCTTGCAGGGTGCTTGGAGGATTCAATTAGGCAGTGGATGCATGATTAATGGCACATGGTAGAAGTTCAATGGATGGCAACAATTACCACTACTACTTTTGATGTAATTTGTGTACTTGAGTCCTTTCTTTATACCTCAGAGTAGCTGTTCTTTGCTGTCCTTGCTAAAATGGAGATCAAAAGAATATTTCTCATGATTACTTATAGAAGGGAGAGTCGGCTGGTAGTCTGTAATCTCTGGACCATATCTCTCCACAGGGAAGGGCAGGTACTTAACCAGGTGATACAGAGACACTCCTGACCCTATTCTTCCATGCACTAAGCATAACTGGAGTATGGTGTAGATTTAAGTTCTTTTCCTACGAAAGGATGCATGTGAGTAAACATCAATCAATTTCAGGAACCAGGAATTATGGCTTTACCTAGCTAATCTGTTTCTTGTATTTTAGTAGAGGCGGGTAATATCATTGGGTATTAAGAAAAGATCTCACGGTTTAGGATATCCCATGGGGACCATTATCTTTTACCAACAACACCCCACACCCAGCCAAAGCAACAATAAAACTCCCATGATATCCTTTGCAAACAGTTCTTTAGAAGAATTGAAGGGGGAGATTATTACTGTTGAGACAATATTTATAAGTGCAAGAATTATTTCAAAGCACAAAATTAAAATATAAAAAGCAGGACAAGAGAGAAAGGATAAGGGACTTAAGAATAAGGGATTTTCCTTTGTTTAGTCATCTGTTTTCTCCAGAATGATGATAGCATAACTGTAGTCCTGGTGGGAGGCAGCGAGAACAGAGTGTTTTAGCTCAAGTTTCACTGTTTTTCAACAAAGGCAGCTATATCTACATTTGCCCAAATTACCCCAAGATGAAAATAAAATGAACTTCTCTGGAGAGAGGCATTCTAAGAATCCAGCAGTCGCAAAAAAAGACCAGTGAGATATGCAAACAGAACATGTGTTTGAAAAAAATCTGGATGGTAATATAAATTAAAAAATAATAATATAGTAAATGAGATTCAAATGTAGTACATACAAATTTTTTGTCACGGAATAACACCATCACCACCAATAACACCCCTCCCCAAGCAAAGCAACAGTAAAACTCCATGATTTCCTATGCAAACAATTCTTTAGAAGAATTGAAGCAGATTGTTACCATTGAGACAATATTTGTAAATGTAAGAATTATTTCAAATCACAAAATTAAAATATAAAAAGCAAAACAAGAGAGAAAAGATAAGGGACTTAAGAATAATCTATGAGACTTGGGTAGACATTTCAGAAGAGAAGCAGTAAAACAAATCTACACCTAAAAGGGATCACTGGGTTTTAGGTTGAGTTGATGAGAAAATAACCAATACCTAAAGGCAAGTGATGTTAAGGAGAGGAGCAAGGGTGCAGAGTCAATATGCTTCTCTTTCTCTCTAAAAATTAGGTTGAAGAGGATAAAAACAGATTGAGAATATGTGATGTAAGTGCTAAATTAAAGAGTCTTAGAAGAAACATACTGATTTACTGTAAGGAAAAATCAAATAATAGAACTAAAAGCGATAATCTATTTTAGCAAAACTAGGATCCTGGGATGGAGGACAGGGAAGAAAGAGCTTTTCTTATTGGAGTGGAGCAAAGGGAGGAAACAAATCATCTTGGTGGAAGAAATAGTTGGTATCTTGTTTTCTTATAAGAGTAGAGGATTCTGTGATTATGAGAATAGGAACAAAGAAGGTAGTCACTATGAAATGCAAAATATTAGAACTTCCGAATTAACAAGGGGAAAAATAGAGTAGTACTATTTTTGACCAAATATATATACTATTTTTGACCAAAAATATATTTGACCAAATCATCAAACACAAAGGAAAATGAGGAAATAATAATGTAAAGTAAACATAAAACTAAATTATCATGAAAAGAAGAAATTAGATCATATAGAGTATGAGCATACTGACTTTTCCCCTTTAAAGGACAAACATTTTCAGTTGGGTTATATCACAAAACTGTTGTTGTTGTTCAGTCACTCAGTCGTTCCAAGTCTTTGCAACCCCGTGGACTATAGCATGTCAGGCTTCCCTGTCCTTCACTGTCTCTTGTAATTTGTTCAAACTCACATCCATTGATTCGGTGATGCCATCCAACCATTTCATCCTCTGTTGCCCTCTTCTCCCCCTGCCCTCAATCTTTCCCAGCATCAGGGTTTTCCAGTGAATCTGATCTTTGTATCAGGTGGCCAAAATCTTGGAACTTCAGGTTCAGCAGTGGTCCTTCCAATGAATGTTCAGGGTTGATTTCCTTTAGGATTGACTGGTTTGATCTCCTTGCTATTCAAGAGACTCTCAAGAGTCCACAAAACTGAGCTATATGCTTTAACAAAAATCTATGTCTCTAACTATGTCTTCGGAGAAGGCAATGGCACCCCACTCCAGTACTCTTGCCTGGAAAATCCCATGGACGGAGGAGCCTGGTAGGCTGTAGTCCATGGGGTCGCTAAGAGTCAGACATGACTGAGTGACTTCACTTTCACTTTTCCTGTTCATGCACTGGAGAAGGAAATGGCACCCCACTCCAGTATTCTTGCCTGGAGAATCCCAGGGATGGCGGAACCTGGTGGGCTGCCGTCTATGGGGTCTCACAGAGTCGGACACGACTGAAGCGACTTAGCAGCAGCAGCAGCAGCAACTATGTCTTTATCTATACTTAAAAAATGATAAAGAAAGATAGGAAATTAAGATGGATCAGAGAGATACAAAAACAAAATGCAAAAAAGATAAAAAAAACGAAAAACCCCCAGCAACATAGATGGCCTGGCATGCTGCAGTCCATGGGTTTGCAAAGAGTCGGCTACGATTGAGCGAATGAACTGAACTGAACTGAGATGTCCATCAACAGATGAATGGATAAAGAAGTTGTGGTACATATGTACAATGGATTATTACTTAGCCATAAAAAAGAATGCATTTAAGTCAGTTCCAGTGAGGTGGATGAACCTACAGCCTGTTATACAGAGTGAAGTAAGTCAGAAAGAGAAACACAAATATCGTATATTAATGCGTATATATGGAGTATAGAAAAATGGTACTGATGAATCTATTTGCAGGGCAGGAATAGAGATACAGACATAGAGAATAGCCTTTGGACACAGTGGGGGAAATAGAGGGTGGGGCAAATTGAGAGACTAGCACTGAAACATATACATTAACATGTGTAAAATAGATAGCTAATGGGAAGTTGCTATATAACACAGGGAGTTCAAGGTGGTACTCTGTGACAACGTAGAGGGGTGGGATGGGGTGGTGGTGAGGCTCAAGAAGGAAGGAACATGTATGCTTGTGGCTGATTCACATTGTTGCTTGGCAGTGGCCAACACAATATTGTAAGGCAATTATCCTCCAATTAAAAATAAAACAGGCATGGCAGCATTACCTTATGACATAGGGAAATTCAAGGTTAAATGCACTGAAGAAAATAATATATATAACTGCAATAATTTATGAGGGTAATATATTTATATTTATTGTCTACCAAATATTTACAAATATCAATCATTTACTTGACATGAATTAAACCTTCAAAATAGAAAATAGATTTTGTAAGGTAAATTCAATAATCATAATTCAATGAAAATTGAAATGAATTATAAAAAGGTGACCAAATCTTATCTTTTTGGAAATTATGGAAACTGTTAGTAGGTAAACTTGAGATAAAAATATTTTAGAAAAGAAATTATAAATTACAAAAAAAGAGAACAAATTAGTAGTAAAACGTATAAGACATAGAGCTGTATGCTGAGAACATTTTAGACTTTTAATACCTCTATTGTGAAGTGAAGTCGCTCAGTCATGTCTGACTCTTTGCAACCCCATGGACTGTAGCCTACCAGGATCCTCTGTCCATGGGATTTTCTAGGCAAGAGTTCTGAAGTGGGTTGCCATTTCCTTCTCCAGGGGATCTCACCGACTCAGGGATCCAACCCAGGTCTCCCACATTGCAGGCAGACGCTTTACCATCTGAGCCACTAGGGAATACCTCTATTATGTCTTCATAATTAAAGAAGACACAAAAATATGAATATTTATTTTAAGAAATTACTAGAATAACGGAATAAACAAGAAGAAGCTAGGAGAAGGAATTAAAATTTTAAAAAGCAAATTAAATGAAATAAGAATAAACATAGTAGAAATAAGAAATCAATCTAAGAACTGATTGCTGAGAAGTCCACTAAAAATAGATAAACCCATTGCAAATCTGACTAATGGAAAGGAGAGATCAAACAGTACAGAGAAGTCAGTCAGTCAGTTCAGTCGCACAGTCTTGTCCGACTCTTTGTGACCCCATGGACTGTAGCACGCCAGGCCTCCCTGTCCATCACCAACTCCCGGAGTTTACTCAAACTCATGCCCTTTGAGTCAGTGATGCCATCCAACCATCTCATCCTCTGTTGTCCCCTTTTCCTCCCGCCTTCAATCTTGGCCAGCGTCAGTGTCTTTTCAAAGAGAAAGTAGGTGTAAACGAAGATCCAAGAGAGGTGAAAAGAACAGTGGTGGAAAATACCACACATAACCTCTAGTGGGCACTGTGGTGTGCTGCCAAGGTTATCTCCTTCAGGACCAGAAGGCCCATTTCCTCACTGTGGGGAGTGTTGTTGACTGACGACTCATAGCTGTGCCTCCTTGCAGGAATTGTTTTTGGTCGACAGGGTTATCTCGCCCAAGTTACAGTCCGATGGAAATGGTCTAATTAATATGTAGTGGGGACAGCTTACATCCCCAAACTGGTTGATACAGAAATATAAAATCTCTACCCTTTTGTCTCATTTTGGAGTAGCTCTGAAGGACCTTATCTTCTAGTGGGATAGCCACTGTCTCTGTTGCTTCACAGTTCAACTGGTTCATCTGCTCAATCCAACCTCCCATGCTTTCTTATAGGTGCTTCTTCCCATGTGCGTCTCCCAATAAACCCCCTTTACACAAATCTCCATTTCAAAGTCTGTTTCAAGGAAACCTAATTTAAGATATAGTCCTAGGACAATAAAATGAAAATTTAGAGAAAATGGACAATTTCCTAAGGAAAAAATAAATTACTGTAAAGGGCTGATTATCTTTACCACTGTCATGTTTCCAAATAAACTTTACTGATGTATGATTTACATTAAAAAATTATACCCATTTCAAGTCCACAGATTGGATGAGTTTTGACAAATGTGTATGTTTCTGTAACCATCACCAAAATAAAAATATAGGATAGTCCATCACCCCCAAAAGTTTCCTGTGTTCCTTTCCAGCCAACTCCCATCTTCCCACCTATGGCCTCAAATAACCACTAATCTGCTCTCTATCATTATAGACAAGGTTTCTGGAGTATGTATGGTATATGCTCTTCAGTGTCATATTTCGGTTGCTTAGCACAACATTTTTGAGATTTTCCCCCACTTGCTACAGGGCTTTCTTTCTTTCTTTACTCTTAAGGAATCATGGTCCTTCACTGCTTATTGTCTGTTTATTGAAAACAGTTGTTTCCTGTATTTTGTCTAGTTTCTTAATTTTTTAAAGCATGATGATGATGACGACTCTGGTGTCTGTACTATTCATGGATAAAAATGCAAGCCCTTGCTTTTCTTATTAAATATTTTCTTTAATGGTACAGAGAATTCACTGTGAAAATAAAAAGGAATTAGTGGTGTAAATATAGGTAAAAAAGAGACAAAGTTTACTTTATTTGCTGATGTTTAGTTTGTTTATCTAAAAATACTCTAGGGACCTTCTAATAATATTTTGCATAATAAGAGTATATGGTAATTTGCCTGAATATAGGATAAAAACATAACATTAATTTTTTTTTCATTGGCTTAGTAATAAGCAACTAGACAAGGAAATGGGGGTAAATATATATTATTTTTAGTAGTAATAGTATTTATTAAAATTTAAGAATAAATCTTATAGGCAAGACCAGGATTTATATGAAATAACACAAAATATTATTGGTAGATTAAAAAAAAAAAGCTACACACTTTAGTTTCATCACTATTCTAAATACTTTATATCTGTTAACTATTTTAACCTTCCCAGAAATCCTTTAAGGTTAGTATTATTCTTCTCATTTCATGGATGAGATAACTGAGATACAGATATATTAAGTAACTTGCCTATCATCCAGCTTACAATTGATAGAATCAATATTTGAAACCAGGGCTGCACAAATTGAAAGAAATACCCTATTATTCCATGAGGTTACTTCAGAATACCTTTTTAAAATGTAAATATGATTGTGCCACTTTCCTACTTCAAACTCTTTATTCACTCTTTATTTATGCTGCTTTTAGAACCAAGTTAAATCCTTAAACATTTCTAAATCTCCAAAATGTTTCTCCTATCCATCACTACTGTTACTATGCTAGTTCATATCCTCATCATACATTCATTCACTCATTCATTTATTCAATAAATAGATGATCTTGGTGGCAGAGGGTAGTTTTGAGGAGGCCAGAAGCGACAGGAATGAACTGTTATGAGACTTTCATAAACAGGTAGAAAATGATGAGATGTCTAGGAGCAGATAGGATGAGATTTATTTGAAATATATTTTAAAAGAAAACAGTGGCAGCATTAAAGGCTAATTGGGTGTGCATACTGAGAGAGTTGGTCCACTCCAGCATGGTCTTCAGGTTTCTAACTTAGATGTTTGTACTTTCTAGGCTTTTGTCTTGCTGAAGAGGTTAGGTTAAGTGATTCAGCCCTACTCCAGTGTTCTTTAGCCAGGCTGACATTAATCTATAAGTAGATGTTTTTGGCTTAACCCAAAAACTAGTTTTTTTTCCATCAAAAATTATGGTCACTTTTTATCAGCTTCAGAACTTTTACTTTGAAAGTCCAAGCAGTAGAAGGCTATAGTCAAGAAATTTATAGGTATGAGGAATTGTTTTGATGTAATGACTAGAATCTAAAATAGAATTGCCTGGGCCTCAGTCAAATGTCAGTTACCACTTACCAGTCATGCTTAACCTCTCTGTAAATCAGCTTCCCCATCAGCAAAGTGAGGATAAAGTCTATAGGATTTTGTATAGATTAAATCAGATAATGAGTGTAAAGCACTTAGCAAAATATCTGACACACAGTTTAAAATTCCTGAAATGCTATTATTATTTATAGTTGTATATTATAAATTGTATAAAGTGTGTATATATATATATATGTATATAAAATATATAATTTGGGCTTCCCTGGAGAAGTTCCATACAGTCAATCAGTCAAAAAAAATAAGACCTGGAGCTGACCTGGAGTGGCTCAGATCATGAGCTCCTTTTTGCAAAATTCAGGCTTAAATTGAAGAAAGTAGGGAAAACCACTAGGTCATTCAGGTGTGACCTAAATCAAATCCCTTATGATTGTACAGTGGAGGTGATGAATAGATTCAGGGAATTCGATCTGAGAATGCCTGAAGAACTATGGATGGAGGTTTGTAACATTGTACAGGAGGTGGTGAGCAAAACCAGCCTGAAGAAAAAGAAATGAAAGAAGGCCAAGAGGAGGCCTTAGGCCTTATAAATAACTGAGCAAAGAAGAGAAGTGAGAGGCCAAGGAGGAAGGGAAAGATATACCCAACTGAATGTAGAAAGATATACCTAACTGAATGCAGGAAAGATAAGAAGACATTCTTTAATGAACAATGTGAAGAAGTAGAGGAAAACAGTAGAATGGGAAAGACTAGAGATCTCTTCAAGAAAACTGGAGCTATCAAGGGAACATTTCATACAAGGATGGGAACAATAAAGAGCAGAAATGGTAAGGACCTAACAGAAGCAGAAGAGATTGAAAGAGGTGGCAAGAATACACAGAAGAATTACCCAAAAATGTCTTAATGACTCAGATAACCGCGATAGTATGGTTATTCACCTAGAGTCAGGCATCCTGGAGGGTGAAATCAAGAGGGCCTTAGGAAGCATAACTACAAACAAAGCTAGTGGAGGTGATGTAATTCCATCTGAGCTATTTAAAATCCTCAAAAATGATGCTGTTTCAGTGCTGTACTCAATATGTCAGCAAATTTGGAAAACTCAGCAGTGGCCAAAGGACTTTAAAAGGTTAGTTTTCATTCCAATCCCCCAAAATGCATTCTTAGTTGCTCAGTCATGTCCAGCTCTTTGTGACCTTCTGGACTATAACCCGCCATGCTCCTCTGTCCATGGCATTCTCCAGGCAAGAATACTGAAGTGGGTTACCATTTCCTACTCCAGGGGATCTTGACACAGAAACTGAATCTGCTTCTCTTATATCTCCTGCATTGATAGGCGGGTTCTTTACCACTAGTGCCACCTGAGTAGCCCAAGAAAGGGCAGTGCCAAGCAATGTTCAAACTACCATAAAATTGTGCTTATTTCACATGCTAGTAAGATTGTGTTCAAAATCCTTCAAGCTAGGCTTTAGCATATACAAGCTGGATTTTGAAAAGAAGGAGGAACCAAAGAACAAATTGCCAACATTTCTTGGATCATGGAGAAAGCAAGGGAATTCCAGAAAAACATCTATTTCTGCTTCATTGACTTTGCTAAAGCCTTTGACTGTGTGTATCACAGGAAACTGTGGAAAATTCTTAAAGAGATGGGAATATCAGACCACCTTACCTGTCTCCTGTGAAACCCGTATGTGTGTTAAGAAGCAACAGTTAGAACCTTACGTGGAACAACCAACTGATTAAAAATTGGGAAAGGAGTGCGTCAATGCTGTATACTGTCACCCTGCTTACTTAACTTATATACAGAGTACATCATGCAAAATGTCAGGTTGGATGAAGCTCAAGCTGGAATCAAGATTGATGGGAGAAATATCAATAATCTTAGATGTGCATATTATACTATCCTAATTGTAGAAAGTGAAGAGGAACTAAAGAGCCCTCTTGATGAAAGTGAAAGAGGAGAGTGAAAAATCTGGCTGAACATTCAAAAAACTAAGATCATGGCATCCAGTCCCATCACTTCATAGCAAATTGATGGGGAAACAATGAAAACAGTGCAGACTTCATTTCCTTGGGCTCCAGAACCACTATGGATGGTGACGGCAGCCATGAAATTGTAAGATGCTTGCTCCTTGGAAGAAAAGTTATGACAAAACTAAAGAACATGTTAAAAAGCAGAGACATCCCTTTGCTGACAAAGGTCCCTATAATCAAAGCTATGGTTTTTCTAGTAGTCATGTATGGATGTAGAGTTGGACCGTAAAGAAGGCTGAGTGCTGAAGAACTGATGCTTTCAAACTGTGGTGTTGGAGAAGACTCTTCAGAGTCCGTTGGACTGCAAGAAGATCAAACCAGTCCATCCTAAAGGAAATCAGTCCAGAATATTCATTGGAAGGACTGATGCTGAAGCTGAAGCTCCAATACTTTGGTCACCTGATGGGAAGAGCTGACTTACTGGAAAAGACCCTGATGCTGAGAAAGACTGAGGGCAGGAGGAGAGGGGATGACAGAGGATAGATGATTGTATGATATCATGGAATCAATGGACATGAGTTTGAGCAAACTCAGAGAGATAGTGAAGGATAGGGAAGCCTGGAGTGCTGCAGTTCTTAGGGTTGTAAAGAGTCAGACATGACTGCACAACTAAACAACAACAAAATCTCTTCTAATATGCTTCTTAATGACATCAGATTCACCTAAATCAATGATAGCCAGTGTGCATACTCTGTAGTTTTTTTTTCCCTCACACCCTGTGCCCCATTCAGTATTATTGCTACTGTAGTGAGGGACACCAGTTTTAGCCAACATAGAATAGTACTCTGTTTTAGATTTCCTTAATTAAGGTGGGACAGTTGTTGGTGAGGATGAACAGTGACACTTTTCCTTGTCTGATCATTTCCTTAGGTACTCCTTTGGGAGCATATACAGACTCTCTACATTTCCCCATCTCTAGGGCTGGAAATACTACAAATAGGACACAAGTTATGCCACCACTAGAAGTAGAATTCATGGGCCCAATCCTTCCTTTAGAATTCTTTATCAAGTAGACTTTTCACCTGATCTACATGTGCAGCCATGTGCTAGTTAGTGGCCCTTTCATCCGCTACTACTGGGAGTACCTCATCTCTTCAGTCCTCAGAATTCAATTCAAAATGAGCAACAATTGTTGTTTAGTCACCAAGTCGTGTCTGACTCTTTTGCGACCCCATGGACTATATAGCCCACTGGACTCCTTTATCCATGGGTTTTCCCAGGCAAGAATACTGGAGTGGGTTGCCATTTCCTTCTCCAGGGGATCTTCCCAACCCAGGGATCAAACCTGTGTTCTCTGCATTAGCGGGCGGGTTCTTTACCACTGAGCCATCAGGGAAGCCTGAGCAACAGTAGCCTCATCTTAAATAAGCCCTCTACCCTCACATTTCATATCTGCCTAATGCTGGCCCGATTTCTGCTCTAGGATTTCTCTCTTTAAAGGGTAATTGATATGGAGATATCCATTCTGGTCAGAGGAACCCCTCCCATCTTTTAGGAGAGTAACCTGGCCACAACAGTCCCCAAGAGAGTGAGAACATCATTACATTTTCTAAAGCCAGGCATTCCATGTTAAAGAGCTCACCTGTAATACAGGTAAGAGGTGTGAGATAACAGGTAGTCGGCCCTGCCTGGCCACCTACCTTAGCTATAGGTCTGCTTCTTACATACGGACACAAGTATGCACAGTTGACTAAGAACAACTAACAATGTTGAGAGCTAGGACTGCCTGTATCTGTATTTAGAGTTTAAGATATCATTCTCTTATTATACAGAGCACCAGGAGCTTAGTAATTGTTTTGTATGTATGATGGTTAATTTTATGTATCAACTTGACTGGGCATGGCCCAGACATTTGGCCATAATTGTTTTGGAAGTTTCTGCGAGGATGTTTTTGGATAATATTACATTTAAATCTGTGGAATTTCAATAAAGCAGACTGCCTTTCATAAAGTGGGTAGGCTTCATCCAATCATATGAGGACCTGAATAGAATGGATTACAGTCTTGCCCTATCTTCTTGGGATATCATGACTTTAAACATTCTGCCCTTATGTCTAATATCATGAAATTGCTTACTTAGATTGCAAACTTTAGCCAAAAGTTTGTGTGGGTAATAGTGAGTCTCAAGGAGAAATGGTTAACATCTCATAATCAGGTATTTTTGCTTTTTCAGAAGGTCACTGAATCAGCTATAGGTAAATATAATAAAATTAGCAGTTGCTTTAAACCTATTATATGCTCACTATGGTAACAAATATCAAGAGGTTGTAAGGTTGCATTTTCTACTGTTGCTAGAGAGATAAGAGGTATAAATTGGGAAAAACCTGTATAATGCAAAATAATATGGCTGATAATTTATTGAGGTATTAAACTATCTCTCCTAGACTCATCTCCTTCTGTCTCTATCTCTCTTTCCCTGTGTATGTGTGTCTCTAAAGGCTTCATTCTTCTAGGAGTCATTTTACTGAGGAACAAATGTTGAAATAACGCTATAATTAGTTGGCATGATTAGGTGACTTAGTGTTAGGAAGAATTCCAGTGAATGTTTGATGAGCTAGTTTTTTCTTTGTGAGAGGTAGATTAATTTTGCTATGTGCTGGAAAATAGAATATGGTCAGAAGGGACCCTAGAGCTTGATACCATGAGAGAGAAGCTGTAAAGTCCACCAGAGCCAGTTCCGTCCCTTGCCAGCACCAAGAACTGCACGGGAGATGAGCCAAGGTGAAGTTGTTCACTGTTGCCTTCTTTAGATCAGCTACCAAATGTAGGGACCCAGCCTATACCAAAAGGGTTATCTGTGCCCTGAAATTCTGCTGTAGCCTTGTGTGACACACCATGTGGAAATGCCCTCCCTTCCATCCAGGTTCCTGCAAACATCTTCTAAATTATTAGGTGGGGTGTTTGGACACTTTTTAATTCAGTCGCTCAGTCGTGTCTGACTCTTTGAGACCCAATGGACAGCAGCACGCCAGGCTTCCTTGTCCATCACCAACTTCCAGAGCTGGCTCAAACTCAGTCTATCGAGTCAGTGATGCCATCCAACCAACTCATCCTCTGTTGTCTCCTTTTCCTCCTGCCTTCAATCTTTCCCAGCACAGGGTCTTTTCCAGTGAGTCAGTTCTTTGCATCAGGTGGCCAAGGACTGGAGTTTCAGCTTCAGCATCAGTCCTTCCAATGAATATTCAGGACTGATTTCCTTTAGGATGGACTGGTTGGATCTCCTTGCAGTCCAAGGGACTCTCAAGAGTCTTCTCCAACACCACAGTTCGAAAGCATCAATTCTTCAGTGCTCAGCTTTCTTTATAGTCCAACTCTCACATCCATACATGACTACTGGAAAAACCATAACTTTGACTAGATGGACCTTTGTTGACAAAGTCATGTCTCTGCTTTTTAATAAGCTGTCTAGGTTGGTCATAGCTTTTCTTCCAAGGAGCAAACATCTTTTAATTTCATGGCTGCAGTCATCATCTGCATTGATTTTTGAGGCCCCAAAATAAAGTCTGTCACTGTTTCCATTGTTTCCCCATCTATTTGCCATGCAGTGATGGGACCAGATGCCATGATCTTAGTTTTTTGAATGTTGAGTTTTAAGTCAGCTTTTTCACTCTCCTCTTTCACTTTCATCAAGAGGCTCTTTAGTTCCTCTTCACTTTCTGCCATAAGGGTTGTGTCATCTGCATACCTGAGGTTATTGATATTTCTCCTGGCAATCTTGATTCCAGCTTATGCTTTATCCAGCCTGGCATTTCACATGATGTATTCCACATATAACTTGAATAAGCAGGGTGACAGTATACAGCATTGGCGTATTCCTTTTGCAATTTGGAACCAGTCCATTGTTCCATGTCCAGTTCTAACTATTGCTTCTTGACCTGCATACAGATTTCTCAGGAGGCAGGTAAGGTGGTCTGGTATTCCCATTTCTTGAAGAATTTTCCACAGTTTGCTGTGATCCACACAGTCAAAGTCTTTGGCATAGTCAGTAAAGCAGAAATAGATGTTTTTCTGGGATTCTCTTGCTTTTTCTATGATGCAGTGGATGTTGGCAATTTGATCTCTGGTTCCTCTGCCTTTTCTAAATCCAGCTGAACATCTGGAAGTTCACGGTTCACGTATTGCTGAAGCCTGGCTTGGAGAATTTTGAGCATTACTTTGCTAGCGTGTGAGATGAGTGCAATTGTGTGGTAGTTTGAACATTCTTTGGGATTGCCCTTCTTTGGAATTGGAATGAAAACTGACCTTTTCCAGTCCTGTGACCACTGCTGAGTTTTCCAAATTTGCTAGCATATTGAGTGCAGCACTTTCACAGCCTCATCTTTTAGAATTTGAAATAGGTCAACTGGAATTCCATCACCTCCGCTAGCTTTGTTCATAGTCATGATTCCTAAGGCCTGCTAGACTTCACATTCCAGGATGTCTGGCTCTAGATGAGTGATCACACCATCATGTTTATCTGGGTCGTGAAGATCTTTTTTTGTATAATTCTTTTGTGTATTCTTGCCACCTCTTCTTAATATCTTCTGCTTCTGTTAGGTCCATACCATTTCTGTCCTTTATTTTGCCCATCTTTGCATGAAATGTTCCCTTGGTATCTCTAATTTTCTTGAAGAGATCTCTAGTCTTCCCCATTCTATTGTTTTCCTCTATTTCTTTGCATTGTTCACTGAGGAAGGCTTTCTTATCTCTCTTTGGTATTCTTTGGAGCTGTGCATTCAAATGGGTATATCTTTCCTTTTCTCTGTTGCCTTTAACTTCTCTTCTTTTCTCAGCTATTTATAAGGCCTCCTCAGGCAACTATTTTGCCTTTTTGAATTTCTTTTTCTTGGGATGGTCTTGATCACTGCCTCCTGTTTAACGTCATGAATCTCCGTCCATAGTTCTTCAGGCACTATGTCTATAGGATCTAATCCCTTGAATCTCATTGTCACTTCCACCGTATAATCATAAGGGATTTGATTTACGTCATACCTGAATGGTCTAGTGATTTTCCCTACTTTCTTCAATTTTAGTCTGAATTTGGTAATAAGGAGTTCCTGATCTGAGCCACAGTCAGTTCCTGGTCCTGTTTTTGCTGACTGAATAGAGCCTCTCCACCTTTGGCTGCAAAGCATATAATCAGAGTTTGGTATTGACCATCTAGTGATGTCCATGTGTAGACACTTTATAAGGTGTTTATATACTGAATTTTTTGCATCTGCCCGTAGGGAGACTACTTATAATACATTTGAAATCTCCCACTAAGGCAGGAATGTCACGGAGTACACCTCACGGGGGTTAAGTTCCCATGGGGTGAATAGCAGGTAGGTGTGAGAAGCTTAGAGATCAGACTTGGGTCTCCAGTCGTGCTGTTGATCGGTGCCTTGTGCAGATGCAGCCTTGGTCTGAATCAGGTCTAAATAACCATTCGAGTCTGGAGGGGGGTCTGAATTCTGATCTGATACTTACAAGGCATGAGATCTTCAGCAATTCACTTAACTTTCTAGGATTAATTTCCTCCTCTATTAAGCGTGGTTAGTCATTTCAAAAATTAAATTATACTTGTGAAACCACTTTGGAAAATAGAAAGTACCATATAAATTTGAGTTTTTACCAATTCTTCACCTATAATTTTAGGATAAGAATTTCTATGCTTAAGGGTTGTTGTGAAGGTTAAATAAGTAAGGTAACTAGAAATAATTTCAAAATTGCGTTATATCTAAAAGAGTTATTATTTTTAAGTTCATATATAGATTTAATTAATTTGTGTTTTAAACAGTGAAGCAGTTTTTGACCTAACTTTCTCTTTCCTACCCCTTATCCTCCACCACGCCCTTACAATACCAGAATTTAATAATATTTTACCTGCTCCATATGGCTAATAATACACTCTGTTTTGTTCATGTGAATATAGTTACAGAAGACAAATTGTTTTTCTTGGTGGCCAAGTCTTACCTAAGTAGGAGTTAACACATCTTCATGGATATTTCCTCTTGACATTATTATGTTCATGCTCAAAAGCTATCCCCTAAGTGGTGGTTTGTTTAGCTATCATCATCATCTATTTCACTGAAATGCACAGTGAATGTTCCTAATGCAACTGTTTGTTCAAATTGTGGTAAAATTATATCAAGCACCTCTTTAGGCCAAAATAACCCCACTACTTTGTTTATATTTTAAGTGGCAGAGGCTCATGGAATTAGCATTCATCCTTCTGATGCAGATACTCCCTGGAGAAATAGTCACACCAATCATAACATGATGAATAAATAATGATCAAACCATTGAGGGACAGTGTAATTACTCATCATATTGATATTGTTTAGTTGCTTGTAAGCATTTTGTTAAAAAATGCATCCATGTAATATAACACAAAGTGGTAAATTTTATTTTTTAAAAAATGTTTTATAGCTTGTTGAATCTTAACTTCAGATTCAATAGCTTTATAGAAAAAACTCCCATAATTAAAAATAATCTGGATGTTCTTCTTGGCTCTGCATCAATCATTTTATCTTTACATATATACAGAGTGTCTAATGCTCTTTATTCACTCATGTTTCTATTTTTATGAAGTAAATTCTGCATACCTTTTTGAAGGGTTGTTGTTTGCTGTTGTTTTTTTTTTTTTTTTTTTTCTAAAAAAATATGGAACGCTTCACGAATTTGCGTGTCATCCTTGCTCAGGGGCCATGCTAATCTTCTCTGTATCGTTCCAATTTTTTAGTATATGTGCTGCTGAAGCGAGCACTTGCTTTTGTTTTATCTCATAATTTGCTTAATCATCCCCTGTTGTGGGCCAGTTGTATTAAAACTGTTAACTTGGATATAAAAATGTCAACTTCTGTTTATTCTTCACTATTACCTCCATGTTCAAATTGTTTGAATAAGTAGTTTTCCCTATTTGATAACATCTAGATCACCTTTGGAGAAGGCAATGGCACCCCACTCCAGTACTCTTGCCTGGAAAATCCCATGGATGGAGGAGCCTGGTAGGCTATAGTCCATGGGGTTGCTAAGAGTCGGACACGACTGAGCGACTTCACTTTCACTTCTCCCGTTCATGCCCTGGAGAAGGAAATGGCAACCCACTCCAGTGTTCTTGCCTGGAGAATCCCAGGGACGGGGGAGCCTGGTGGGCTGCCGGCTATGGGGCCGCACAAAGTCGGACACGACTAAAGCGACTTAGCAGCAGCAGCAGCAGATCACCTTTAGAGATTTTTAAAATAAAGAGTTTATTTTGTCTCATGCTAAACTTACTGGATAGAATCTCTGGGGATGCTTGCTTGTGAATTTTGAAAAAGCTCTTCAGCTGATTTTGATGAAGAAAGAAGTCCGTATGGACTACATGGAGCAAATAATATATACTCTGTGGATACAACTAAAATCAGCTCCCCCAAAACTATGATCTTCTCTAGCTAATGTTTATACACCCACATGTCTGCACACACAGTTTTTGTGTAATTCTAACTGCTGTGGACATCATCAGCTCTAGCGTGATGCCACAGATGGTTTACATAGTTCATGGGTTTATGTGTCTCATATCTTCTCAACTAGAGAACAGACCATTGAAAATGAAGTTTTTGTTTCCTCTGTATCCCCAGAGTACTCAGCACAGTGCTAAGCGCACAGTTGGGTCTATGATAATACTGTCTTCTCCATGCCTGGCCTTATAAATGAAGCCAGCTCACCCATTCCGTGAGTCAGATGGTAAAACACAGCTCTAGCCTCAGGTGTTTATCCAAGCTCACCACGACTGGATATTCAACCTTTTCTCTGTTCAACTGAGCTCAGCTCCTGTGATTCCTTTTGTTCGTTTCAGGATTCTTAGAGATTTATTCATTTATTAATTCATCCAAATATTGATTGAGTCCCCTTGAGTTTGTGCCAGATACTGAGGACATAGAGGCTATCCTATCCTATATACCCTATCCTGTCTGCCCACAGGGATCTTACCATTTGTTGTTGCCTCTGGTTAAGATTTCCCTCCTCAGAGAAAGAAGTCAGGCAGCCTGTTGGGGCACTGTGTTTGGGTAGGAGGATACACTGCCCTAACTGCTATCTTTTGTTGTTGTTCAGTCACTAAGTCATGTCTGACTCTTTGTGACCCCATGGACTGTAGCACTCCAGGTTTCCCTGTCCTTCACTATCTCCCTGAGTTTGCTCAAACTCATATCCATTGATTTGGTGATGCCATTCAGCCATTTCATCCTCTGTCGCCCCCTTCTCCTCCTGCCCTCAATCCTTCCCAGTGTTAGAGTCGTTTCCAGTGAGTAAGCTCTTCGCATCAGGTGGCCAAAGTACTGGAGCTTTAGTATCAGTGCTTCCAGTGAATATTTAGGGTTGATTTCTTTTAGGATTGACTGGTTTGATCTGCTTGCAGTTCAAGGGACTCTCAAGAGTCTTCCTCAGCACCATAGTTCCCAAGCATCAATTCTTCAGCACTCAGCCTTCTTTAGGGTCCAGCTCTCACATCCTTATATGACTGCTGGAAAAACCATAGTGTTGACTATATGGACCTTTGTCAGCAAAATGATGTCTCTGCTTTTTAGTGCACTGTCTAGGTGTGTCATAGCTTTTCTTCCCAGGAGCAAGCGTCTTTTAATTTCATGAATGCAGTCACCATCTGCAGTGATTTTGGAGCCCAAGAAAATAAAGTCTGTCACTGTTTCCATTGTTTCCCCATCTATTTGCTATGAAGTGATGGGACCAAATGCTGTGATCTTAGTTTTTTGAATGTTGAGTTTTCAGTCAGATTTTTCACTCTCCTCTTTTACTTCCTCTTCTCTTTCTGCCATTAGAGTGGTATCATCTGCATACCTGAGGTGTTGATATTTCTCCCAGCAATCTTGACTCCAGCTTTAGCATAGTCAGTGAAGCAGAAGTAGTTGTTTTTCTGGAATTCTCTTGCTTTTTCTATGCTCCAATGGATGTTGACAATTTCATTTCTGGTTCCTCTGCATTTTCTAAATCCAACTTGTACATCTGGAAGTTATCGTTTCAGGTACTGTTGAAGACTTGCTTGAAGGATTTTGAGCATTACCTTGCTAGCATGTGAAATGAGTGCAATTGTATGGTAGTTTGACCATTCTTTGACATTGCCCTTCTTTGGGATTGTAAAGAAAACTGACCTTTTCCAATCCTGTGGCCACTGCTGAGTTTTCCAAGTTTTCTGGTATATTGAATGCAGCATTTTAACAGCATCATCTTTTAGGATTTGTAAAAACTCAGCTGAAATTCAGTCTCCTCCACTAGCTTTGTTTGTAGTAATGCTTCCTAAGATGTACTTGACTTCACACTCCATAATATCTGGCTCTAGGTGAGTGTTCACACAATCATGATTATCTGGGTCATTAAGATCTTTTTTGTATAAGTTCTTCCGTGTATTCTTGCCACCTCTTTTTAATCTCTTCTTCTTCTGTTAGATCCTTGCTGTTTCTGTCCTTTACTGTGCCCATTTTTACATGAAGTGTTTGTTCCTTTGGTATCTCCTATTTTCTTGAAGTGATCACTAGCCTTTCCCATTCTACTGTTTTCCTCTCTTTCTTTGCTTTGTTCACTTAAGAAGACTTGCTCATCTCTCCTTGCTATTCTTTGGAACTTTGTATTCAGTTGGGTATATCTTTCCCTTTCTCCTTTGCCTTTCACTTATCTTCTTTTCTCAGCTATTTGTAAGGCCTCCTCAGACAACCATTTTGCCTTCTTGCATTTCTTTATCTTTGGGATAGTTTTGGTCACTGCCTCCTTTACAATGTCACAAATCTCCAACCATAGTTCTTCAGGTACTCGTGTCTATCAGATCTAATATCTTTAATCTTTGTTTTAGCTCACATTTTAATAGCTAAAAATTTTCAATCTCACAGTCAACATAATATAAATGGTAAAAAGCTGAAAGCCTTTCCATTAAATTATGGAACAAGACAATGATGCCCACTTCACCCCTTCTAGTCAACATACTATTGGAAGTCTTAGCCACAACAATCAGAGACGAAAAAGAAATAAAAGGTTCAAAATCAAAAGGGATGAGGTAAAATTGTCATTATATGCAGTTGACATGATACTCTGTATATAACCTGAAGACTCCACACAAATGCTATTAGAACTGATAAAGGAATTTAGCAAAGTAGCAGAATATAAGATTAACATACCAAAATCTATTGCATTTATTTACACTAATAATAAAATATCAGAAAGAGAAAATCACTGAATACTTAGGCCAGGCCCTGGGCTAAGAACAGAGTTGAACTGTCCCTGCCCTTGCTCCCTTCCTTCCAACTGTTTGGAATCCAGGTCTTCACTTCTGTGACTTCACCCTGCTGTCTTTTCTCTAGGTCTTATGCACAGATTATTCCTACTTCTGGAAATTACTTCCTCTTCACCAAGCCACCAACTTTGAATCCTTTCCCAAGGGATGTCTTCTCTACATCCAGGGGTAGGCTGGATTCCCCTTCTAGAGCAGTCTTAACTCTTTTTATGTTTCTCACTGTAATATGTGTCATATTTGAATTAAATGGCTATTTGCCTTGCTAGCTAACTAGTCCAAATCAAATCTGTCTGGCTTACTGCCTTTTTTAAGCCACTGGTTTACTATAGGATACATGGAAGGCACTCATTAAATACTAAGTGAACTGAAATTGAATCACTAAAGGCTGATATGTGTGGGACAACAGGCAGCAGATTTGCAGGTAGTACATAAATGATCAATTAGTTCACTTCCTAGACCCTCAACTACTCAAATTGCTATACAAACATCCAAATTGCTACCCAAGTTGACCCCTGAAGTTGACAAAAAAGTTAAAAAGAGAAATTCAATTTGGGTCTCCAAGAAGCTCAGCAGTACTTTCCCTGCTGAGAAGTCTCGAACAGCTACAAAATTCCACTCATGAGCAGCTGGCCTTGCTCAGGGCTAGTGATGCAGGCAGTGCTTGGTGATAACATTTCCTGGAATTGATGCCTATCTGCTCTGTGTGGGGCTCAAGGGCCTTGTCTTATTCACAGAAATACAGAGCCCCTGGGGGTACAGCATAGCCTTGAATCCTGCTTATCCTGGCAGGAGAGGCAGCAAAAGGCTGTGTGAGGAGCCACCATTCCATTAGCCCAGATTGGGCCCTGGAGGTACGGAACTACATCATGGGGCCCTGCCTGCTCAGACATTGTCTTTTGTCTTATTGTTGAGAGGCTACTGCCTGTTCTCTGTATGGTGAAATCACTCAGTTCCCTCTCCTCTTTGCTGTGAAGAATAAAAATATGAAAAATTTTACCTCCTAGAACCAAACATCCTGTAGTATCTGTGCGACAATTTGAAAAGATTGCTCAGAGTGAAAAGGACCATTTTGTACTCAGAAAATCATCTCCACATCCTCAGTGAATTTTTTAGATATCATGGCCATGTACGCCATATGGAATCATGCATAAAAATGGCAGGGTTTTCTTAAAACCAACTTCCCATCACCACCTGCAGAGCAGTAGCTTTACTGATACAACAGGGATGGGCAAACGGCTGGAGCCAAGAAGAGTCTTTATGTTTTTATATGGTTACCAAAAAAGTCAAAAGAGGACTAATATTTCTGGAAAGGGAAACTTTGACATTGACGTTTCAGTGTCCATTAATAAAGTTTGCTTTGGATGGAGCCTTCCTTGTTTGTTGAGGGTTTGTATGGCTCTGCTTTCCTGTCCCGAGAGCAGAGGTGAAGAGTTGCACAGAGACCAAATATGTCTAGGAAAACCTAAAATATTTACTGTCTTGCTGTTTACAGAAAACGATTGCTGACCCCTGTATTAGAGGGATATGGATTTGTTAATTGACCCATCCTATATTTACCAGAGACTTGCTCAAGGCCTTGTTTTGTGTTTCCAGTAGGCTGAACTGAATTTCTCTTTCGAGGAAAGATGTGTGTCCAGAGAGCTCTGTTTTCTCTTCATCTGCCCTCCTCCACCCTCCTTCACATTAGGGTATGTGTGTGTGATAGTCATAACCCATAGAACAGAACTGCCCCTGCAGGAACCCATCTCATGATTCAGCAGAGATGCTTGAACTAGGGCTCAGATTTGCTGCCTGCACATCCCTGAGGTCATCTTCCTTTCCCAGGGTCCTGGGCTCTCATGATAACCCGATGGGATCTTTTTTCTTTTTTAAAGGGACTCACACCTCTGGGAAGAACTATTAAGCAAAGACGCTTGTCTGGGCCCTCTCAGTGCACCTTTGATGGGTCTTGCTGCCCTCCGCTGGTCTCCCGCACCTTGTTTTTTCCTCTGCTACAGTGCCCCACGTGCAGAAGTAAGACTGTCAGCTTTTCCATGTCTTCCAGACAGTGAGTTCCTGTAGGGCAGGTTTTTTGTATCTCTGCATTATGAGCATTTGTCAAGGGCAAGACACATGGTTGATGTACGCAAAATCTCCAAGGAATCAACAAAATCCGTGCTTCTCACTTGGAGTTACAAGTCTGGGGAGGTCATGGCAGTGTGACGGGAGGTCCCTGCAGACACAAATGATGCATGTTGTACCTTTCTGGATGTTAATAGTACCTAAAGACCTATGGTAAAAATCAGAATTTTTATATTTAAACAAGCATGGCCAGGTTACATAGTAAAGACTCTGAATGTTTAAAGATAGAGCACAGACTTCAAAGAAATTGACCTGCTTGTAGTAGCCATTTGAGGGTGGAGTCTACATGAGGTCCCTGGAATAGGAAGGAGGGTAGCAGTTACAAATTCATTCATTCCTACACTTAGAGGTCTTTGGGTAGAATTGTCGAAGAAGTCCAAAAATATTGTATTTCTGCCAGTCCTGAATGTGGCATTATTAACAGTGAGGTTTGGGGCAGTCAAATCAAACCTCCTGGTTTGTGGAGGAGGCAGGAAGGTGAAAGAGATAGGCCTTTGGTTGGACATGGCTAATTCGACCAGTACTAACAGATACATCATACAGATGCATCATGCCATGAATCCTCAGACATCCATGTGGATCTTTACCCGAAGGGATCCTTTGAGAATCTGCTAAGGGCTGTAGATTCTGGGAAACTGTGCTATTAGCTTGAGTGTAGAAGCATGATACTTTAACTTAATGTTTATCATAATCTTTGCTGCCAGATGGGGGAATTTAATCTCAGCCAGTTTAGGGTTATTCCCTGGGAGTGACTAAGGCCTCAGTAATATGAGGAAGAGTAAAAAGTGAGTTGATGTCTGCTGGGGCATGTGGTCTGGATTGTTATCCTAGATGCCATTGTCCTTGATTCCTTCTGGTCTTCAATGGTTTCTTCAGCAGTCACTCAGAATCTGTCCCTCACAAGCAGTCTCTCCTGTATGTCCTCTTCCTCTATGCTAATCCCTTCTGGGGTTTTTTGCTCCTCCCCTGATGCACTGGGCCATTAAAATCTGGATGGAGCTGGCTGCAGTCCCTTTCCACTTCCTTGTTAGTTTTGAGAGTATTAGGGATCCTGAAACAAACACCAAGCTTTTGCACAACTCCATCATGTCCATGGATCTCAGGTTAATAACCCCTCCCTGAGTCATAAGTCTGAAAAAGGAGGTATACTATTTTCAGGGTGAATGGAGATGAGGAGAGGGTGAAATGAACCATTCCTGTTGTCTGAATTCCCAGTGAGGGAAAGGAGGGGAGAGACAGGCTGGGTACCAGTGTGTAGACCATCACTGGCAGCAGGCAGCAGCTAGCATCCAGACATAGTCACATGCCTACTGTACTGTGTAATTCTATAGCTCTTTTGGCAGTGCTTACAGGCACACTCTCTCTGAGTGCTATTGATTTCTCGGGGAAAAGAGATCAAAAACAAGTGTTATGCTTGGTGTCCTGTGTTTTCTGGGGGAAGTAAATAGATTAGCCAAATTGGACAGACAAGATCAGGGCAGAGAGAGAAGAGGCTCTCTGGAACTGTCTTCCCTGAAATGGGATCTCTTATATCCACAGGGGAAATAAAATGATTGGGTAGGGCAGGGATTTGTGCTGTACTCAATGTCACATTTTGTTTCCGTCTCTGTTTCATGCGGTGAGACTCAAACCTCTCTGCTCTCCATTGAATTGCTTTTTGATACCAGCAGCTCTAGTGGCCTGTATCTCAACCATTCCCATTACCCAAGCTTCCAGGACTGATTGTCCCTGTGTTTCTGGATATTGCTTGAGAACCAAACTGTCCAGTAAAACTTTTTGTAATGTTATAAATGTTTGAACAGTTCTCTGATGTTAAATACCATAGCTACTGGTCTCATGTGGCCTTTGAGCACTTGATATAAGGTCTAGTATGACTGGTTAAAATTTTAGTTAATTTAAATTGAAGTAGTTACATGTAACTATTTGCTATCATCTTGGGCAGTATAGTTTTAGACTTTTGCAGTACCGCTAGTGTGAATTAGTGGCATCCACACATACCACCTGGGATTGGGAGATTGTTAGACATATAGTACCTTGGGGCTTACCCCAGATCTACTGAACTAGAATCTGTGTTTTAACAATGTCTCCAAGCAATAGACTGCACATTAAAGCTTGAGGAGCAGTGCTTAGAATGACTGAGTCTCAGGAAAAGATGTGGTATCAATTGGGGTAAATTGGCTTATGCTGCAGTAACAAACAATCTCCAAATCCTAGTGGCTTAAAATAAAAAAGTTTTACTTCTCACTGATGCTTCATGTTTATTATGAACCTGAACGGTCTCTGTTCTACATCATTCTCTCCAGGCCCAGGCTCATGGGCCAATACTTTCTGGATCATTTTTCATTGCTGCGACAGAAAGGAAAACAGAGTTCAGTGAATTCTGTCATTTCTATTCACATTTCATTGGGCAAACCAAATCATATGATTACACCTAACTCTAAGGGGGCAAGGGGCAATCCTATGGATCATATGCCCAGAAGAGGGAGAAACAAATATTTGGTGGACATATTTGATGAGCAGAACTAATGACTGCCATACATAACAAGCATAATTAGAACTTTTTTGTTTTAACACCCAGTTTTAAGCATCACCATTTCAAACCTGGACTTGCGATAGCTTTTTTTTTTGTTTGATTATAACATCCCTTTCTTATTTTTATTTTTTTAAACTTTTTTTCTAATTGGAGGCTAATTACTTTACAATATTGTGGTGGTTTTTGCCATACGTTCACATGAATCAGCCATGGGTGTACATGTGTTCCCCATCCTGACCCTCCCTCCCACCTCCCTCCCCATCCCATCCCTCAGGGTCATCCCAGTGCACCGGCCCTGAGCACCCTGTCTCATGCATCGAACCTGGACTGGCGATCTATTTCACATATGATAATATACATGTTTCAATGCTATTCTCTCAAACCATCCCACCCTTGCCTTCTCTCACAGAGTCCAACAGTCTGCTCTTTGTACCTGTGTCTCTTTTACTGTCTCGCATATAGGGTCATCTTCCTAAATTACATATATATGCATTTAATATACTGTATTGGTGTTTTTCTTTCTGACTTACTTTGCTCTGTATAACAGGCTCCAGTTTCATCCACCTCATTAGAACTGATTCAAATGCATTCTTTTTAATAGCTGAGTAATATTCCATTGTGTATATGTACCACAGCTTTCTTATCCATTTGTCTGCCGATGGACATCTAGGTTGCTTCCATGTCCTGGCTATTGTAAACAGTGCTGTGATGAACATTAGGGTACATAATGGTTCTCTCTGTTGTCCTTCCTTTCTTTACATCTCTACCAGATTAATCCTCCTAAGGCATAGCTCTAAGTATGTCATTTCTCCACTTAAAAACCTTCAGTGACACCTCATTATCCACCAAGTTAAGTAAATTCCCTTTAGCATGATTTAGTGGAAAGAACGCTGCTAATTTATCTGTGTGGCCTTGGATAGCATTGCTTAAATTCTCTGAATCTCAGTTTTCTCACCATGTAAATTGGAGACAAAAATACCTACTTTCAAGGGCTGCTATGAATCTTAAATAATATGTATAAAGTGCCCAGTGCATTAAACATTTGGTAAATAAGTGCATAATCATTATCATGAGCTCTTAGGGTATACTGTACGTAGCTATATGAGAATAATGTATCTAAAACATATTGAAATGACCGATTTTGAGTTTCTTTCTCCTAGTAGATTTGATTGCTTTAAGTGTAGAAACTGTGCCTTTAACTTTACAACAATTGAATCTAGTGTGAGACTCTGCATGTGGAAGGTTCTTATTAAATGTTGTTCTATTAATGGTACATCATTAATCACACATTTAGAGCTTGCCTCACAAGGTTGTCTTATGTGTGTATCCAGTGTTACAACTAAGCTGGACCACTTGCTGCTTCTCAAATGAACAGTGACTTTCTCACCTCTGAGCCTTTGTGCATGATATTCTGTTTCTGAAACATAATTTTTCCTTCCTCTACCTTAGCCTTTCAAAAATTTACTCATCACTCAAGGTCTTCTAAAATAGCAACTTGGAAACTAATATTTTTCTAATTCCTGCACCTGAAAGCAACATCTCCATTCTTTGAACATCTGTAGTATTCAGAGAAGAGTTCACACAAGAAGGCCATTCTTTGGGATTTTTCTCTGAAAAAAATGGTTCTACTAGGAAGGTAAAATTGAGAGCAGAGACAGGGGGAACAACTCCAGACTGATTAGGAAGGAATTATGTGTTTTTAGATGGCTGAAATGTGGGGATTATGGGGAAAGAAGGCAGAAACAAGGTGAGAGAAACAGGAAGGTGCTAGTGGAGACTGGTTTTGCAGGCCACGGTAGGGAATTTGACTTTTATCCTCAGTCAGTGGAGATGGCTTTAAGCAAGGAAGTGACATGGTCATATCTGTGACTTGGAAGAATCGGTTTATTGAGGATGACTTGGAAGAACCAGTTTGTTTTTTTTTTTTCCATTTAAGATGCATGATTTTATTGAAGTTAAAAAAAATTGGAACCAGACATAAAGAATAAAATAGACAAAAATGTTGTGATCTGACTACATAATGTTCTCTCATTCTTGGTGAATCACTAAAATATGACAAAGGATTGTTCTCTATGCTAATTTTTAAGGTTGTCCAGTTAAACCATTATTTTCTGATGTGAAAATAGATATTTAATAATTCACCTCCAGTTCTCTATGTAAAGTCAGTTGGCATTCTCTGTGTTTTCTGATTATGGTGTTTTTCTAGTGTTTCTCCTTTACTTGTACAGTTTATTTATTTCTACTACCTACCTGTCTAGGTTTGTCGTAGCTTTTGAAAAAAGCTAGCCCGCATATTAAAAAGCAGAGACATTACTTTGCCTCCAAAGGTCCATTTAGTCAAAGCTATGGTTTCTTCAGGAGCTATGGATGGATGTGAGATAATTGGACCATAAAGAAAGCTGAGTGCTGAAGAACTGATGGTTTTGAACTGTGGTGTTGGAGAAGACTCTTGGGAGTCCCTTGGAGACTCACATAAGTCAATCCTAAAGGAAATCAGTCCTGAATATTTATTGGAAGGACTGATGCTGAAGCTCCAAAACTTTGGCCACCTGATGTGAAGAATTGACTCATTAGAAAAGACTTTGTGCTAGGAAAGATTGAGGGCAGGAGGAGAAGGGGATGACAGAGGATGAGATGGTTGGATGGCATCACTGACTCAATGGATATGAGTTTGAGCGAGCTCTGGGAGATGGTGATGGACAGGGAAACCTGGTATGCTGCAGTCCATGGGGTCGCTAATAGTTGGACACAACTGAGCAAGGGAACTGAACTGAACTACCTACCTATCTCTGGAAGATATATGCATTTTCAGACCTTTTCTTAAGCTGTCATTCCAAACATCATCATCATCTTATAGCTTCAGTCATCTATCGATTAGAAATTACATTTGACTTTTTATAAAAAGTCCCTTATCTCAATAGTGGCTTCAAAGAGATAGAAGCTTAATTCTTATGTAAAAGAAATCTGGAGGTGGATATCACTGTTTTATCAGGGACTAGGACTTGTATTTGTTTCTTCTGCCATTCTTGGTCAGTGACTTATATTCTCAAGATTACCTGTTACAAAGTGACTGCTGGAGCTCCTGCCATCACATTCCTACTTCTGGCAGAAGAAAGGAAGAGACAGGAAAGAATGAATGCTTCCTAGAAGTTTCAAATAATACATATTCTTATAATCATTGGTAAACACTTAGTCACAGGGCTACAAAAGAGGTGAGAAATGTAGACTTTTATTCTAAGTGGCACTGTGCCCAGCTAAAAATTTATTTTTTTAACTGAGAAGGAAGAAGAAACTTGTGAAAGTAGGAAACTTGCAGCCTATAATATAATATGTTACTCAAGCCTTCATTATAATACTTATTTTTTTAATTGGAAGACTTTATATTCCATTACCATATATTTGTCAAGAATTGCATCCTACCAAGTTCTACTGGTGTCTTTTTGTCTTATTGCATTTAAATGTCAATTTCAACTTATGTATTACTTACGCTGTGTGATGCATGCACATCTGCTCATCCTGCATATGATAATTCCTGATTAGAGTCCATCCTCCTTATTCTTGACCTTCAGTCCTCCATTTCAACAAGGGAGAGAACAAGCAGGAAGTACTGTGCAGGTGAATGCACACACCCCAGATGTATTTGAGTAGACATGCCTCAGTCAATACCCATCTAAATGAGGAAGCCATTATTTTTTGCCCAAATTTATTTGTTCCAAAAGTACTCTGTTTAAATGGTTTGTTGTCAACTTTGCATCCCTGTGACCCCTTCTCATGCTTTCTCTGTGTTGCAGAAGGGAAGTCAGCAACTACATTTATCCTTGTCCCCATCCCTATATTGCTCTAGTTTAGAATTTGCTAATGAAAGGAATTTATACAAGATTTGCAAGCAGAAGAGTGAGAGAAGCCAGTGTTCCCTGGAGACCTTTGCAAACCCAGAGCAGCTTCCTGGGGAGCTATGTGCCCTACACACTTTACTGCCTCAAGCTCAGCTCTAGCTGCCGACCAGGCTGCCCTTGGGTGGCAGTTCTCTGATTTCACTGGCAGCTTTCCATTCCTCTGTTCCCCTGGATCTTCCAATGGCTGTATAATTCCTTAATTCCTACATTAAATGCTTTATATTGATATAATAGAGTGGCTTCTCTTTTCCTAAGTGAGCCCTGTTTGATATATCCTCTCTTCCCTGAGTCATTCGGTTACAAAAACTTTGAAGGCTCTTTTGTTGGTATATTGTTTATACTGTCCAGCAGATATACTGATTTACATTGCAGATGTCCTTTAAAACTATGTATAGATGAATATTGAAATATATAATTGTATCTTATGTGATTATATATTACAGTTTATAATATTGCCACCCTATGGACTGTAGCTTGCTAGGCTCTTCTGTACATGGGATTTTCCAGGTAAAAATACTAGAGTGGGTTGCGATGCCCTCCTCCAGGGGATCTTCCTGATCTAAGGATCGAACCCACATCTCTTACATCTCCTGCTTTGGCAGACGTGTTCTTTACCACTAGCACCACCTGGGAAGCATATATATATATATAAATATTGAAATATATAATATAATTATGTCTTAGGATTATATATTACAGTTTATAGTATCTTATAAATATATTTCTCTTACCATCACCCCCTTCCCCAGCCTTGAAGGTTTGATTTCCCAGAGTACTAGAGAAAACCTAATACCTGTCACTTTAATAACATTATGATAAGAAGTTCTCCCACTTGGCTCTGTAAAAAGTCATTAGGAGTCAATAGTGAGTTAGGGGGTAACTGGGGTAGTGATGGAGTCAAAAAGTGACAAGGTTGCTCCAAGCCTGGTGGGACTCCAACCTGAGTTCCCAGCCCTGCATTCCTACTTCAGCTAGACAGCTCAGCTTCCATTGGTTGATGTATGAGTGATCCACCCAAGATTTCATTTGGCAGAAAGTATTCACTGCTTAATTAAAAATAAAGTTGAAAACTACTACTTTAAAAAATCTTAGATTTTAGATATGTATTACAAGTCTCAAGCCCTTCACTTATTAGCCATATGACCAAGTCATGAGAACTCTCTGAGTTCACCTTCCTCGGTGGTACAATAATATCAATGCCAAATAAATGCCCATAAGTGTGAAGACCTATACCAGTCAAGGGTCATGTCCTCAAATGTCTATAGGGTTAGGCCAGGGACCTAAATGAATGACATAGGCCAGCATGAATAGGAAAGCATATGTCCCAATGAAAAGGGGCATCCTCAACTTATACTGTTTTTGTTAACATTAGGGAATGTGTGAAATCTTTCCAGTTTTGAAGAAAATCTGGAAATATGGATTTTTTGGAGGGGAATCTCAGGATTTTAAAATGTTAATACTAATTTAACTTTTAAAAGACCTGTCAGAGCACATTAGCTCATTTGTGTCTTCTTTGTATGATTGTTAAGTTACACAAATGTCAATTATTATCATTTTTAATGGGCCTTGGAAGCTGTTGTTTAGCTTTTCCTGTGAGCCTGCCTGTCCCCTTGCTTCTGGTAACATAGCTTCCCCCTTGACTCAGTCTGATAGTAATTTCCAATCCACCAGGTGGGTATTTGACGGAAGTTGGGCTAATCAGTTTCTTTCTAGGGATCAGTTTGTGGACTTCATGGGAATTAGAGTGACCTTCCTCACTTGTGTTACTCAACAGATCTCATGTAGGCCTAGAGATGCCGATGGCTGTATTCCTTAGTGACTTGGAAGAACTTCAGCTGTGTGAGAGAATGAAACTAAAAAGCAGAGGTGAAAGAGACTAAATCTTGGCAACACTGAGTCACGGAGAACTTTTTTTTACAGTTCTTCTGTAATCCTGAGAATTACTAAAAAATATTAATATTCCTTCTAGCCGTGAGGGCCAGAAGATTGCCTTTTGGTTTGCTTATAATGATTTGAACTGAACTTTTCACAATAATGCCTAAACAAAAGAGCTCATACTACTATTAGTATTATTAGGGGTAAAATTTCATTATCCATCGTTAGTTTAAAAACAAGGCAAAAGTAAGTTTTGGATTGTGAAAAACTATACTTGAACTAAAATTAGTTTTGAAGAGTTTAAGAATTGTAGTAAGAGACTTGGTATTTGGAATAGTGCAAAGGATAAGCAGAAAATGAGGCTTTCTATTCTCATAGGCTGTGGTGGTATGTGCTGGCCCTTCATATGTTCTCTGCAATCTGTCGTCTCTTCATAGACTTGTTGAAAAAAATCTTAAACAATATGAAAGTTGCGAGTTAGGAAGTTTCCTGGTACCATTGTGTGGATGGTTCAATACATTTTTATTTTCCCAGGGTGGAAACCAAGAGCACAGATCTAGAAGAAAAGATTCACTAGGCAGTGACATTATCCATCTAAGTATCAATTTGATGAGAAAATGAGAAATAATGCTTCAGAGCACTTTGCTAGGTATGTGTGATGTGTGTAACTAAATAGGTGTGTTTGTCTTTTGCTAAATATATCTTAATGGCACTTAAAGCCAAGCTTTGAGGGAGAGAATTAGAAGATATAGAATAATCTATAGGATTCTTACATGAAATAATATACAGGCAAAACATAATCAAGAGTTGAAATGCCTCTCACTTAGTATAATGGGAGTTTATAAAGCCTGGAAGGTTAAAGAATTGATACTGGTAGGAAAAATTATACATTAAGTTTATGACACTTCATTAAGATGTAGTGTTTTCTGAATGTGTATGGTTACTTTTATTTTAAATACTGTCAAAGTGAGCAGAGATTTTACAGAGAAAAACTCCCCCAGAGATAGGCGAGCATCCTGCTGGGAGCACAGTTACACAAATGTTCCTCAGAGCTGGCAGAAAGCCCAGCAGTATGTTTCTAAGCATTGTTTAAGGTGTCTCAAGCTCCTTCTTCATTCAAGCCCATGTTTTTTTGAAATGAGGCTTTATAGGGGAGGAAATCTTAGATGTCAAAACAGAGTTGAAACAGGGAATTCTGTGGGCACTTGGGTTAAAAAAAAACCTCTCATGATACTGCTCCCTAATTGGGATTGTTTTTGTGAATTTAGTCACATTAATCCGTGTCTCAGTTAATTATGCAATAACATTTACATGCCTGGAGGCAAATTTACAATTTTTGCTCAGACTTTTTTTGAAAATGTGTTGTTACACTTTGGAAAGCAGTGCCAAGAGACTAACTATAAATTGAATTTTGAGAGGGTTAGAATTCCTGATCTGCCTCTGCTACGTTAGAATGTGAGGAGGTGGTCTCTGCCATTCTTCTCATCCAGGATGCAAGACTGAATTTTCCACGAAAGTTTCACATTTTGCCTGCTGACTTCACTTCTGAAAAAGTTCCTTTACTCTTGTCTGTAAGTAAGATAAAGATCTAAACATTTCAATCTAGCATTTAATATTCAAGCTTCACCATTCAAGAGTATGCCTCATGCTAGGCCAGAGTGATTCTCTTAATGCTGATAAGTGTTTGCTGGAGGTGTGAAGCATGAGCTAAAAGCCCAAGTGTGATCTTGACTTCACTGAGCTACAGTGTGGCCAGATGAAGAGTTAAGGTGTATTTCAGTTTCCAAGTCTTTCTTTCAGAGTCTTGAGATTATAGAAGCCTACTGATCACTTAGAGTTTGCTAGTGATGCTATTAGCCCTGCTAGCTCAGTGGTAAAGAATCCGCCTGCCAATGCAGGAGATGGGGTTTGATCCCTGGGCCGGGAAGATCCCCTGGAGAAGGAAATGGCAAACCACTCAAGTGTTCTTGCCAGGACAGGGGAGCCTGGTGTGTTCTAGTCCATGGGGTCGCAAAAGAGTCAGATGTGACTTAGTGACGAAAAAACAACAACAATTAAAATTCCACAAGTTTCTGTGTTAATATATTTTGGTTCGTCATGGCTTTGACAATCATAGGATTACTGAGTCTGGGAGGAGAAGGATATTTAATTCATTTGCTTTCAACTGAAGGCACAAATCTCTTCTACCATGTTTTTCACATGTTCACTCAGCTGAGAAATACTTATTAAATACTATGCTGAGCCAAGATTGTTCCAGGTTTTGTGAAAGACTCAGGGAAAGGTAAAATATGCTCTGTCCTCAGGGAGTTATAGTCTCATAGTAATTATGCTACATGTTTATAAATATACTAGCTTATGGACAGGTATAGGTGGCTTAATAGAATAATAATCTAGAGTTGGAGTGCTAGAGGAGTTTCAGGTTAGGAGAGATTAATTTTGACTGATGGAATAAAGATAGAGTATTAGATAAAGTGGTTTTTCAGCTGAGGAATAAAGAAATGCAGTTAGGTTTGAACCTGAACCTGTAGGGATCAGAGAGAAAGAAATTCCAGTTGGAAGGATACTGTGAGAAAATGAAGGGATTTTATAAAAGGGACATGGAGAAGTTAGGTGTGGCTGGAACATAGGACATGATTAATGGGAAAACTGATTGGGATGCATAAGGAAAACTGGATTTTCCCCAGGTCATTGGGAAATATGAGGTCGTATTTCCCAAAATATCTTGTGTGCTACTTTGTAAGAACTGGGAGGCACTGGCAGTTTTCAAGCAAGAAAATGAACTGATCAAACTGAATTATAGGAAGGTGACTGCAGGGGCTGAATATCAGTTGGATTAGGAACAAAGATAAAAATCAGGGAAATGAGCTGGGACCATTCCGTGGTTCAGGTAAAAAGTTATTAGAGCTCTAACTAGAGAAGTACCTGTG
Organism: Giraffa tippelskirchi; assembly: GCF_054371585.1. Taxonomy (NCBI): domain Eukaryota; kingdom Metazoa; phylum Chordata; class Mammalia; order Artiodactyla; family Giraffidae; genus Giraffa; species Giraffa tippelskirchi. Next base: position 72,965,057 of record NC_137275.1, on the reverse strand, counting down.
GTAGCTCAGCTGGTAAAGAATCCGCCTGTAGTGCAGCAGACACTGGCTCGATTCCTGGGTCAGGAAGATTCCCTGGAGAAAGGATAAACCCACTTCAGTATTCTTGGGCTTCCCTGGTGGCTCAGATGGTAAAGAATCCGCCTGCAATGTGGGAGACCTGGGTTCGATCCCCAGGTTGGGAAGATCTCCTGAAGGAGGGCATGGCAACCCATTCCAGTATTCTTGCCTGGAAAATCCCCATGGACAGAGGAAGCCTGAATGACTACAGTCCATGGGGTCTCAAAGAGTCTGACACTACTGAGCTACTAAGCACACCTAATTGTTAAGGGCAAGGGAAAGAAAGAGGTAGAAGTTACCTTAGCAGTTTTTATCAGGTACCTGGGAAAGCAGTGACGGTGAGGAGGAAGAGATCTGGTGGAGGTAACAGTGGGAGTTAAGATGAGTATGTATAAGAAGTTGGCAGCTTATCAAGGTGGAAATGCCCAGAAAATATTGGAAAATGTGACAGTGAAAGTAGGAAGAAGCATTAGTAGTATAAGCAGAGACTTGTGAGTAGAAATGACATTTGATGACATGAAATTTTAGGAGGTCACCCAAGGAAAGCATAGAGAGGAATAAAAGAGGGACTCATCCACACTTTCTAAGATTTATGTTGGAAAATTCATACAAGAAAGAAGTGGGTGTTCCACAGAGTGAGTATGAAATAGAGAAGGAATAGTTACAGAGAAGGAAGATAATCAGAGAAAACACATCTTAGACCCAGGGATGTGCTTAATATGAAATGTCCCAAGAAAATCACCAAGGCTTGAGGGAAAGCCAGTTTATCTCTTAGATGAAGTAGCTAGATGATCACTTAAGGGAACTCTTTTTTGGAAATCTCTGTTGCCATAAATCGGCTTGTAAGGGCTTAAAAAAAGAGTTGAGACATCTGTTCAAGATGGGACAATGAATTCATGCTGTGTAAATACTTTTTTTGTTGTTAAAAGTCCACAGTAATAGATTTATAAAAGTAAAAAAGGGTCTAAAAGGCTTACTGGGAGATTCTAAATTCAAGACCAATAAAAACACAGTGTTGGTAACAGCTGTAGCACAGACCTATTGGGTTTTCTATTTTGAGGCAGGGAGTGTATCTTATTTTCTACAAATGTGCTCCTTGTGAAGTGGGGGAGCACAGTCATGCCATTGATTTAAGGCTACACAGTCTCTACCACTTCAGAAAGAACACTGGAATATAAAAATGCCTCATGATGTATAATTGGTAACTGACTTTAAAAAGCTGTGGGTTTTGGAGTTGGGAGGAGTTTGGGAAGTGGAAGTGGGAGCAAAGACTCAGAAGGACAAAAACACGGTCTCATTACTAGGAACTAGAACTAAGAACCCACTAGGTACTAGATTCCAGCTGCCAGCTGGCTTTGCACCTGTGTCTGTACTTTCCCATTATGATGGAGCAGGCTTAGATCTGGACTGGCAGATCAGGTTGAGATAACTGCAAAACTTCTATACAGAAAAGGGATGAGTGTGAAAAGCTAAAATGGGCACACACACAAAGATAACATTTAAAATTAAAAATTCTACTCCAATCAGGCTTGTAAACAAAAATTTAAAAACATGAAAAGTTAATTCTGAAAATAATAATGAACAAAAGTTTTAAAAATCAGACCATGAATTCACTCCAAATGAAATTATTTGGGAATCAGTCTGATGGGTTTTTGTATATGTTTAAGACATCAAAGCAAAAAACAAAGACATACCTTCTATTAAATCCAAAAGTATTACAGATAAGATGAGCCAAAGAACCCAATACAAAAACACCCCCAAAAAACTGTACAATATAATTTCTGTTATGTAAAGTTTAAAAACTGGCAAAACTCTTGTGGTTTTAGAGTTCAGGATAAGTATAATGTTATTTTGTAGGATGAGGAAGAGAGAGGGTACAAGGGTACATTTGAGAGACCTTTGGGATAAAGATAATACTTTATATGTTGACTTGGTTGTGATAATTCATTAAGTTATATATATTTAGGATTTATGTTCTATTCTGTATGTATATTATTATACAAATAGTTTATTTTTAAAATGGGAAAAGAAATGAAGAAAACTAGGCTAAGGACAAGTGGCTTTGTAAGTAACCCCTGGAGGTTAAAAGTATAGTTACTGAAACTAAGAAGTAGGAAATTATGTAGGGTTTTGTGGGCTCCATAAATAATATCCTTCTTTATACCACATTTTTGAAACCAATTGAGAGGTAAATTCAGGAGCCAGATAGAGAGTAAAAGTGAGCTTTATTAAATGGAAGAAGCCAGACAAAAAAAACCATATGTTTTATGATTCCATTTATACAAAATGACCAGAATAGACAAATCCACAGAGACAGAAAGAAGATTAATTGTTTCCAGGGCTGGGAGTTGGGTAGGTTGGGGAGGATGGGTGTGACTGCTAATATATACAAGGTTTGTTTTTGGCGTGGTGAAAATATTCTGAAACTGAACAGTATGATTGCACAACTTTGTGGATATATTGAAAATAAATAAAACAGTAGCTTTTAAAGGGGTGAATATTTTAGTATGTGAATTATATCTCAATTTAAAAAAAGTAAAAAGTAAGTTTTACTACTGATAAAGAAAGTTGGAGGACAAGGCCAAACTATGCAACCAAATGCTAAACAGGTTTGCTGATGTTTCTTGCTTGCCCTACCTCTAGCTTTCCCCCTCACTGCAGTCTGTATCCCACCCATGGAAAATATGGGCGTGGCACTACACCCAGAATTGCTCACACCAGTTCAGAATGCAAAGGAGAGAGACTGAACTCCCAGGCTAACAGCCTTTATGATGGATTGGCTCCATACAGTCAAGGAATGTGCAGTAATGGTTGTCACCCAGCAGTCAGTTGGGAGGAGTATTGAAGGGGTGGAGCAAGAAGAAGGAACATCCCCCCATATAAACACCTGAGAAGTGGTATATATAATAAAGCTTGCCCCCTAACAAAATTGTCTCTAGACTGGACACAAAGGGAGAATTGTGAATTAAAGATAGTACTGAGGAACTTACTCTGTGTTCAACGCTGTTTTCTCATTGTAAGGAAACTTCAAAATATCAGAGAGAAAGGAAAATCTTAAGTTCATGACGGAAAAGATCTATTACCTATGGAGAATCAGCTATTAGACTCACAATCGAGTTTTCAATCAATAAAAACAGAGACCAGAAAATTCTTAAAGTACAGTGCAATCAAAAATAATAAACCTGCTGAGTTACTATTCAAGAATGGAGACAAATGAATATATTTTAGGTATATACAATTAAAAGAATTTACTACATCAAAACTGTCAATGTAAGAATTATTAAAGATGGACATCTGGGTTGCTTCCATGATCGCCAGTCCAGGTTCAGTGCATGAGACAGGGTGCTCAGGGCTAGTGCACTGGGATGACCCTGAGGGATGAGATGGGGAGGGAGGTGGGAAGGGGGTTCAGGATGGGGAACACATGTACACCCATGGCTGATTCATGTCAATGTATGGCAAAAACCACTACAATATTGTAAAGTAATTAGCCTCCAATTAAGATAAATAAATTAAAAAAAAGAATTATTAAAGATATGCTATGGAAGGTAAAACAGTGAATGCAGAGGGAAGCCCTGGGATATAAGGTACAATGGAAGGCACTGAAATTAATAAACTGTGGTGGGAAATTTCATTAAAAAACAGAATTTAAAAAACTTTCTTATTTTTCTAAAAGCTAAGTGGGAGTGGAAAGGTATATGATGAATACAGACTATCAAATCCTCATTATGCCTAAAAGGGAGATAAAATACTATAATCTTTAGAGTATTGGAATAATGTATATCTAATTATGTTTGCTAAACAGTTAACTAAAACCATGGAAATACAGTCTCCATGTGGATAAAAAAGGCATGAGGAAAAACATTATCAACCTAATGGGGACAAGAAAAGAAGAACATATGAAGAAGCAAAGAGAAAAAACAGCTGGCAAGCTTTAAACACAAAGTAAGATGCAGGAATAATTCCAAATATATCAGGTATTACAATACGTGTAAGTAGATTAAGTCCTCAAAAGACTGAGATTATTAGATGGATGTAAAAACAAAACAAAATCCAGCCGTATGCTGCTAATGAAGGACACCACAAAAACAAAATCACACAGATAGGTTAAAAATGAAGAGCTGGGAAAATAAATGAATTAGTGTAACAATATTAATATGATACCAAATAGGTTTAAAACATTACTAGAAAAAGAGGACAATTGTGTAAAGAACAATCATAGTCCGTTTAACCTAACAGTGTATTCTTGGAAAATATAAAGTACAAATGAACCAAAATATAAGGAGAGATGGTCAAATCAACAATTTTATTGGGAGATTTAATCCCTGTCAGATACTTACAGAATAAGCTGAAGAAACAGTCAGAACAGGGGAGATTTAAGCAACACAATTAAGAAGCTAACCCTAATAGATAACATACAAAATGGGAATACTAGATGCCTTTCAAGTACACATGGAGCATTTACACAGTGATCACATCAGGACACAGAGGATGTCTCAATAAATGTCAAAGAATCAGTGTAGTAAATTCCATGTTCTCTAACAAGAAGGCAATTAAATTATAAATTAATAAGAAAATATTAAAAAATGACCACAATGTTTCAAAAATAAAATTATACTTGAAAATAATTAATGAGCTAAAGAATAAAACCCAATGAGAATTAACTAAATGTTTAAAGTTTACATTAGTGATAGTACTGTAAGTGCCTTTCTTAACAAATAAATGAAAGATGAATTAAGCGTTTGGTACAGTAAGCTAATAATTATGTGTGCATACACACACACACACACACACATATAGACATGAAGATGAAGGAAAAAGAGACAAAAGACAAAAAAATTATACAGAAAGTAAAAGAACTGTGCAAAGATCCAAGAAAATATAAATGTTGTTCTTTGATTAAAAAAAATCTAATAGATAATTCCTTAGCAAAACTAATAAGAACAGAAAGGTACAAAGTAATAAAAAAGAGTATGTAGCTATGTATATAGTGGGATATAGAAACACCAGAAAAATACTATAAGATGTGTAGGCTTATAAATTTCAACCCAGATAATATGAACAATTTTTCTAGAAAAATTTGTTTATGATACCAGTTTGAGTCAGAAGGATATAGATAACCTAAATGAAAGAATAATCATCAAAGAATTTGGGAGAGTATTTAAAATTCTCCCTCTATCTGTTAACCCCGAGTTCCATCGCCCTCACCACACAAGAATTAGTCATTTGTCTTCTGACCCAGACTGTCTTTACCAGTCCTTTGAGGAACAAAAGATCCTCATTTTATAAAACTACTTCAAATCATTAAAATAGAGGGAAAGCTACTCAGGTTATTTTGTGACAATATTCTAGTCTTGCTTTTCAACCTAGACCAAGAAATTAAAATTACAAATGCAGCAATCCTAAATGAAATATAAGCAAATTGAAATCAGCATATGTGTAGACTACATATATACTCTCACATATAAGTAGAGGTTATTCCAGCAATGTAAGGATAGCTCTATAAGAGAAAATAGAATTATGTAGTTCATTATATTAACAAATTAAAAGGTAATACCATATGCTATGTCAGATGGTGATTGCAGCCATGAAATTAAAACACACTTACTCCTTGGAAGGAAAGTTATGACCAACCTAAATAGCATATTAAAAAGCAAAGACATTACTTTGTCAACAAAGGTCCATCTCGTCAAGGCTGTGGTTTTTCCAGTAGTCATGTATGGATGTGAGAATTGGACTATAAAGAAAGCTGAGTGCCGAAGAATTGATGCCTTTGAACTGTGGTGTTGGAGAAGACTCTTGAGAGCCCCCTGGACTGCAAGGAGATCCAACCAGTTCATCCTAAAGGAGATCAGTCCTGGGTGTTCATTGGAAGGACTGATGTTGAAGCTGAAACTCCAATACTTTTGCCACCTGATGTGAAGAGCTGACTCACTGGAAAAGACCCTGATGCTGGGAAAGATTGGGGGAAGGAGGAGAAGGGGACGACAGAGGATGAAATGGTTGGATGGCATCACTGACTCAATGGACATGGGTTTGGGTAGACTCCAGGAGCTGGTGACGGACAGGGAGGCCTGGCGTGCTGCGATTCATGGGGTCGCAAAGAGTCGGACATGACTGGGTGACTGAACTGAACTGAACTGAACTGATGTCAACAGATGGAGGAAAAACAATAAAATTCAATACTTAAATGTATTATATATTTAAAAAATTCTTAGCCAATTGGGAATAAATGAAGTTTCATAAAATTGATTATTTTTATTAAAAATTCATAGCAAACATATTCATAAATTGTAACAATTTATAAACATTCTTACTAGTGTCAGAAAAAATTAAAGAAGGCATTTTGATCATTTCTATTATTTTTATTTTAGAAAATATATCCAATACAGTAAATCAAATATAAAGAGAGATTAGGGTTTGAAAGAACCCTAAAGAACACATTTTTTTAAAAGATTTATTTATTTTTGGATGGCCTGGATCTTGGTTGCTGCACACAGGCTTTCTGTAGTTGCAGAGAGTGGGGGCTACTCTTTGTTGCAGTGCACAAGCTTTCTCATTCCAGTGGCTTCTCCTGTTGCAGAGCACGGGCTCTAGGCACTTGGGCTCAGTAGTTGTGGCACATGGAGTTAGTTGCTCCAGAGCATGTGGGATCTTCTTGGACCAAGGATCAAACATGTGTTCTCTGCATTGGCAGGTGGATTCTTAACCACTGGACAACCAGGGAAGTCTGAACAAATGTTTTTAATCACAGACAGTGTGATTGTTTGCATAGGACAATCCAATAGAAATCTTGAAGCTGTTAGAAATATTAGAGCTCAACAAGCTTCTAAGTTATGAGATCAATGTTGAAACGTTAATAGCCATCTTAAACAAAACATCATAAATAGCAAAGAGGAATATATAACAACATAACACTGTATGGTATTAAGGGGTAAATTTAACGAAAGGTACTTAATATCTTTATGGAGAAAATTACAAAATATATTTGAAAGTCAGAAAATTATATGAATAAATTGAGAGATATAGTATATGTTCATGGATCAAAAGACTTTATCATAAAGATATCATACACAGAATTGTGTACTTGACAAAAACAGTACACAGAAATCAATTGCATTTTTATATACTAACAGTAAAAAAATCAGAAAGAGAAATTAAGGAATCAATCCCATTCATCATTGCAACAAAAAGAATAAAGTGTCTAGGAATAAACTTACCTAAGGAGACAAAAGAACTGTACACAGAAAATTATAAGACACTAACGAAAGAAATCAAAGATGACATAAAGAGATGGAGAGATAGTCCATGTTCCTGGGTAGGAAGAATCAATATTGTAAAAATGACTATACTACCAAATGCAATCTACAGATTCAATGTGATCCTATTAAATTACCAATGGCATTTTTAACAGAACTAGAACAGAAAATTTCACAATTCATATGGAAACACAAAAGACCCCAAATAGCCAAAGCAGTCTTTAGAAAGAAGAATGGAGCTGAAGGAATCAATCTTCCTGTCTTCAGGTGATACTACAAAGCTATAGTCATCAAGATAGTATGGTACTGGCACAAAAACAGAAATATAGACCAATGGAACAAGACAGAAAGCCCAGAAATAAACCTGTGCACCTATGGGTACCTTATTTTTGACAAAGGAGGCAAGAATATACAATGGGGCAAAGACACCCTCTTCAAGAAATGGTGCTGGGAAAACTGGACAGCTACGTGTGAAAGAGTGAAATTAGAACACTTCCTAACACCATACACAAAGATAAACTCAAAATGGATTAAAGACCTAACTGTAGGACCAGAAACTATAAAACTCTTAGAGGAAAACATACAACGGTCAATGACATAAATCAAAGCAAGATCCTCCTTGATCCACCTCCTATAGCTCTGGAAATAAAAACAAAAGTAAACAAGTGGGACCTGATTAAACTTAAAAGCTTTGCACATCAAAGAAAACCACAAGCAAGGTGAAAAGACAACCCTCAGAATGGAAGAAAATAATAGCAAATGAAACAACTGACAAAGGATTAATTTCTAAAATAAACAAGCAGCTCATACAACTCAATACCAGAAAAACAAACAACTGAATCAGAAAGTGGGAAAAAGACCTAAACAGGCATTTCTCCAAAGAAGACATACAGATGGCTAACGAACACATGAAAAGATGCTCAACATCACTCATTATTAGAGAAATGCAAATCAAAACTACAATGGGATACCACCTCACACCAGTCAGAATGGCCATCATCAAAAAGTCTACAAACAATAAATGCTGGAGAGGGTGTGGAGAAAAGGGAACACTCTTGCACTGTTGGTGGGAATGTAAATTGATACAGCCACTATGGAAGACAGTATGGAGATTCCATAAAAATCCAGGAATAAAACTACCATATGACCCAGCAATCCCACTCCTAGGCATATACCATGAGGAAAGCAAAATGGAAAGAGACACATGTATCCCATTGTTTATTGCAGCACTATTTAAAATAGCTAGAACATGGAAGCAATCTAGATGTCCATCGACAGATGAATGGATAAAGAAGTTGTGGTACATATACACAATGGAATATTACTCAGACATAAAAAGGAACACATTTGAGTCAGTTCTGATGAGGTGGATGAACCTAGAACCTATTTATACAGAGTATAGTGAGTCAGAGAAAGATAAATACCATATTCTAACACATATATACAGAATCTAGAAAAATGGTACTGAAGAATTTATTTACAGGGCATCAGTGGAGAAACAGACATAGAGAATAGACTTATGGACATGGGGAGAGGGGAGGAGAGGGTGAGATGTATGGAGAGAGTAACATGGAAACTTACGTTACCATATGTAAAATAGAGAGCCAATGGGAATTTGCTGTATGTCTCAGGAAACTGAAACAGGGGCTCTGTATCAACCTAGAGGGGTGGGATGGGGAGGAAGATGGGAGGGAGGTTCAAAAGGGAGGGGATGTATGTATACCTATGGCTGATTCATGTTGAGGTTGGACAGGAATCAACAAAATTCTATAAAGCAATTATCCTTCAATTAAAAAATAAATTAATTTAAAAAAAACTCCTCCAAAGTTATTGTAGACATTCAGTGACATTTTAATTAAAATCCTAATTTTTCATAGATTTTGAAAAGCTTGTTTTAAAAATCATATGGAAGAAGAAAACAGTGGAATGAAGTTTTAGAAAAAGATGATAAATTGCCTAATAAATATCAAGAATTATTATTAAAACCGTAGTAATTAAGACATTTGCATTGGCTAAGGGTTAGAAAAATTGACCAATGCAATGAAAGAGGCTCATGATTATGTGGAAACTTGGTATAGGACATAAATGGCATTAAAAAAGTATTTGCAAAAATATAATATGGCAAAAAACTATTTGGAAAAAAATAATTAAGATCAAATCCCTACCACACACCATACAGAAAATGGCTAAAGACAGAATGTTTAAATATTTTGAAGAAAATACAGAAGAAACTCTTCATGACCTTGAGTTAGGGCAAGATTTTATAAAACTAAAAACAAAAAGCACAGACTCTAAAGAAACAGAAATTTAAATATATTATAGTGAAAAATTTTCAACTATAAGGCAGCATAAATTTAAAAGACAAATCACAGATTAGGTGAAGATATTTACAACCCATGCAAATTGCAAAGGTTTAACTTCCAGAATTTAAAAAGTACTCCTACCTATTAGTAAGAAGGGGTAAACACTTTAGTAGGATAATGGATAAAGACAATGCACAGGCAATCCTTAAAAGAGGAAATGTGAAGATGGCTCATTGGATAAAGAATCCGCCGGCAGTGGGGAGGAGCAAATGGCAACCCACTTCAGTATTCTTGCCTGAAAAATCTCATGGACAGGGGAACCTGGTGGGCTACAGTCCAAAGACTCACAGAGTTGGACATGGCTGAGCACGACAAAAGACAACAGATATAAGAAAAATGTAAAATAAAACAGTGTGATACCTTTTGCATAGTTATCAGATTAAAAAGAAAAAACTTAAAGTTGGCTAACTCCAAAGTTTGAGGATGATGTGGAGATATCACATGCCCCTGCTGGTGAGAGGAGACACCAGTTCAGTCAATTTAGAGTGTAATTTAGAAGTATTTGGTCAGTTTGAAATGTGCCTTAATTTTGATCAGGTCCTACAGAAGCTGACCCTGAGATGAGATTTGTGCACCAGTGATTAAGAAAGTGCTCTCAGAGGACGCTAGTAAGGAAGTGGGCAAGCAGGACATGGAAGGAGAGGAGGACAAATAATGGTGAAAACTCAGGCAAAGTGCCATGGAACCTGCCTCCCCCTGACCCCAGAGGGGAGCTCTGGAGTGAGACTTACTGTGAGAAATTATTCTCAGGGGAAGCAGGGGGAGTTGGTCTTTCCCTCTTTTCTTTACTCTACCTTCAAGGGCTTGAAGTTAGAATGCTTGATAATTCAGAGCTAGCTTCAGATGCTCTGCATTAAATTTTAGCTCTAAGACCTGAGATGGAGTGAACAGTATAAATGGAGGAAAAGATTTGGGTTGGATATCAACCATGAAATACATGTCTACACCACAGTCCAGCAATCCCACTTTCTTCCTGCTCATTGTGCACCAGGAGACAGGTACAGGAGCATTTACAAAAGTGTTGATAATAGCAAAACACCAGAAGTAATCTGAATGAGCAGGATAATAGTTAAATAAATTGTGATGTGTAAATACCAGAAATACTTTATAACAGTTGAAAAGAATGAAATGATTGATGAGTGCATGGTGATAATTAAGGGACATAGGTGGGGAGGAGGTATATTGCTTTTTAGAAGGTTCGAACAATGCTAATTTAAGAAAGTGATTTGATTGAATAAAGAGTATTGTTAGTTTTTAGACTCAGGAAGCAGTTTCCTGGGAAATGAGACATTGAAAACATAATAGAAAAAGGATAATTGATGAGTTTGTTTTAAATATTTCCACATCCTTTATGTCTTCACTTGAATACTTTTTACTTACTCTTTAAGATTTGCTACAATCATCATCTTCTCCAGAAACACTTGCCATTTCCAAAATGAGGGGTTCCCTCATATGTGCTCCTCAAAGAACCTGTGCAGACCATTTCACTGTTGTAATACTTGATAACTGTATGCTACATTCATGACTTTGCTTTGAAGATAATGACTATGTTTTAATTACTTTGTATTTTCAATGCCAACCATGGTATATGGCACATCTAGGCATTGAATACACATTTAATTAATAAACTAAAAATTAATTTTATTTTAGTATCTGATGCCAGTTGTGAGGTTGGAATTTAATAAATATTGGTTTATTTTTAGGTAAGTGGATAGTTAGGAAATAAGGAAATGTCAGCCCACTCCAGTATTCTTGCCTGGAGAATCTCATGGACAGAGGAGCCTGATGGGCTACAGCCCATAGCGTCACAAAGAGTCAGACATGACTGCGTGACTGATACACACACAGATGGAAATCTTTATCAGGCTTTTGGAGATGTTCAGTTTGGAGCCATGAGAGAAGATGAAGGCATAAGAGACTTTGAAGTCAAGGAAGCAAGAAATAGAATTTCAATATGAGAATAAATAATTAAACATTTATTAATGAAATAATAGTATTTAAATAATTGCTCACGGTCACATAGCTATGAAATGAGGAGACCATATTTTAAACCAATGGCTTTTCCCCTCCAAATCTATGCTACTAACTACAACTTTTCAGGAAATAACCATCAATGTTAGGGCTTCCCTGTTGGCTCAATGGTAAAGAATTTGCCTGCCAATGCAGGAGGCAAGGATTCAATCCCTGATCCAGGAAGATCCCCTATACCGTGGAGCAACTAAGTCTGTACCCCACAACTATTGAGCCTGTGCTCTAGAGCCAGGGAGCTGCAACTACTGAAGCCTGTGCATCCTAGAGCCTGTGCTTTGCAACAAGAGAAGCCATTGCAACTAGAGAGTGGCCCCTGCTTTCCACAAGAGAGCCCTCACATCGATGGAAATACAGCACAGCCAAAAATAAATAAATAACTAAAATTATTTTTAAAAAAGTTTGTCTTCTGCCAATTGGTATATAAGATTAACGAGTAGTACTCTATCCCATGTGAGCTATATTATGTGGTTTTACCGGGAACAGTGTGCTGGTCATTAAGTTATTGTCTTTCAGCTCCACACCCACCTGCCTATGTCCAACTATGGGATATTAAGCTGGGACTCTGAAAATTGCAGTTGTCCTTTAACAGCTGGATCCCTGCAAGAGATCCATAGGAGAACTTGGAAGGAGACAGGAGGGATGGAGGACAGAAAAGGGACATGCTTCTTACTGTTTGCTTTCCCTTCCTCTTAGTGTTGTCCCCAGAAGGCACTTTGTCTTGAGTCTATGACTTCTCTCAGCAATCCCAGACTGCTCTGTACCTCTGTACAGCTGTCTCAGCTGTACCTCCCAGAAGTCCCAACGCCAAGTGGGCACCACCCCCACCTCAGAGACTGAGCTCCAACACTCCTACACCCCTCCTCTGAGTTACTGGAGACTGGCACCTGACAGGCAGCACCTTCTCTGGGGTCTAAGTTCCAGCCTGGCAGGGCTCTTCTGAGCTCTGAGATTCTAAACATCTAAATTTCTTTCCTTATATCCCCCAGTCTTGTGCATTACTTCTGTGCTCCACCTTAGTGTTTCCTTTTAGCAGGTCTGATCTTTCAATCTGTTTAACCAATTCTCTATATTAAGTTCTCTGCTGAAATAGCTAGGGTGCTATTTGTTTTCCTGTCTGGACCCTTATCAATACAAATTGCTCATTGGGTTTTCTCTCTCTGCCGTGCTGAGTCACTTCAGTCATGTCTGACTCGTTGTGACCCTATGGACCATAGCCTGCCAGGCTCCTATGTCCATGGGGATTCTCCAGGGAAGAATACTGGAGTGGGTAGCCTGCCCCTCCTCCAGGGGGTCTTCCCGACCCAGGGATCAAACCTGCATCTCTCATTTCTTTTGCATTGGCAGGCAGGTTCTTTACCACTAGCACCACCTAGGAAGCCCTTTCTCTCTCTAGGTTGCTGAATAGAGCATAAACCTCATTGCTCCAGTAACTGATGAGAAGCCTGTTTTACATTTGGAGAAAATGAGGCTCAGAGAAATTAAGCAAATCACCCAAGGTAAAATTACAGAGTTTTTAAAACTCAGATGCATATTATTCCAGATTCCATCTTCTTTCTATTGTCTCATGCTGACTTGCTTGAATATAGTATATATCATTCTTCCTTTTCAACCTTGTTTATTTTTTTCACTGTGAAACTCTAGTTCATTTTTATTTAGTTCTGAATATCTTTTCCAAAACTTTAGGAATTTTGATGTGTGTGCATATGGATTTCCAGTCTTTCAATAAAGCAGAAATAAAGGTTTTTATAATAATGAAGTTCTGGGAAGAAGCGAAGGTAGAATAAATGCAGGTCTTAAAGTTACATTTGTCACTGTTGGTGAGGAGAAAGTGGAGATGAGAGTATGAGGGGCTAACATAACCAAGTCTTAGTTTTAAACAAAAGCTGTTATAAACCATCTATGAAGCACCAGGCACTGACTTACCTACTTTACACACTTTATCATGTTTAACACTGTGATGCAAGGTAGATGTAGTGGAATCGCCTCATACGATCCTATATGCATTTAACTTGGGTGCATTTCACTTGCATGGGAAAAGTAGGCAAAGAGGGAAATAAAGCAGAAGAGGAAAAGAGAGAGAAGAAGGAAAATAGGAGGAGATAAGGGGAAGAAGGAAGGAGTTTGCACAGAATTTATTTAAATGGTGCATTCAATTCTGATTAGCTCTCTACTAATTAGTGTTTGGCTTGGAACAATCAAGATGAGCATATGAAACCATTATTCCCTAAAATGGTCTGTTTCGGATGCTTCTCATTTTGTGAGCATCAGCTGTGCTGAGTGCAATTCTAATATTTAAGTCCAGGCAGTTCCCATTCAACATGGCTCAAATGCAAGCCAATCACTTCATCTGGTCTTTAAATGGAGAAGCAGCCATTTTTACCAACACTGGAGGAAAACCTGGCTTTGCTGGTCTTAATGAAATTTATAGTGGCATATGGACTCCAAAGTAGCAGTCTTGTTGGAGATTAAACAAACAAACAAAAAACCTGCATAACTTTTGCTTTACAGTCTGACTAGAGTCAAATCACTGAATGTGCCTCATTAGTTTGTTTCCTCTAATCTTAAATGCTGAAACTGATGCTCTGAAAGGGTTATCCGCTTCCCCAAGGTCACACGGGGAATAAGGCTGAATTGGCTGTGTTGGGATTTGAGCTCTTTTCCCTTTTTCTTGTTTTTTCTGGGGCTTCATACAAATTATAGAAGAACGAAGGTTGGCAGGTGTGCTTTGAGTGCCAGAGAGAGAAGAATCAGTGTACATGTTTTCCAGGGATCTGATTACATCAAGGTGTTAGAATGAGCTAAAAATTCTGGATTCAAAACCAACATCACTGTATGTAAAACTTTAAACTTTAATTTCTGCAAAACAATCAGTTTCCTTAGATAACGCTATTCCCTTGATGGAATAGCTTCTGAGAGCATGTTTCTCTTGCCTTTAGGGAAGTTAGTGAATTCCTTAGAAATAAAATGGGCCTATTTGTCACTTGAAATGACCTGGTGACTTAGAATAGCTAGGCTTATTTCTGCAATTTGTCTTTCCCTCGTCTTCACCATGGTCATCTGGGTTTAATATCCTGGGTGATGGGAAATGAAAGACAGGGTGTATTTTTCCTTGAGACTTTCAAATCTGAATTTCCTACCGTGAGTGCTCCTGCTGCTCAGTTGAAATTAGAGCAGGATGAACTTCTTGAACTGTCACAAACCTGGCCAGGCTGACTCCAGGACCTCCTCCAGGGAAAGTTCCCTAAAGGGATAGCATGAAATGTCTCTGCAGGAGAGATTAAATGGTTTAATAATGTCCTGTTAAACCCACAGCTTTCAGACAAAACTGAGTCTTTCAATACCACTTGTCACCCCAAAGCTCCTATTGAAGTGATTTTAATCTCAGATAAGGCTTTTCTATTAGAAAGAAGGCACTGGCAACATTATCACTTTTTAGTGTTTTAGGGGTGAGAGATGGTGAACTTTTGTTATGTGTTCATAAAGCTTGTTAGAATGGTTGCTTATGAAGGTGGGAGGAGAAAGGAGTGAGTTTTGTAAGTAGGAATAAATAATAATAAAATATAATAGAGGGCTGAATCAAGCAACAGTGATGACCATATACTGTGAACTAAGAAGTTTGATCACCTAAACTCTCGTTGTAAATTAAAGAGAAAAAAATAGAATAAAACAAAACAAAGAAATAAGCCAGATCAAATCAGAATACAGTATGTCTGTGTTGTTTCCTTTTGCAATGAACTAACGAAGTTTCAAAGGTAAGTGTATCATCTCATTAGGGAAATCAGTAGAGAGACTCCAATAGATTTTTGATGCTCGTTGTTCCTACTTTCTTACAGTGATTAGACATCACAGTCTTTAAAATGCCATGTGTATTCTTACTGTAGTCAGATGATTTTTTTAAATAAACTTTTTTTTTTTTATAAATTTATTTATTTTAGTTGGGGGCTAATTACTTTACAATATTGCAATAGTTTTTGCCATACATTGACATGAATCAGCCATGGGTTTACATGTGTTCCCCTTCCTGGACCCCCCACCCACCTCCCTCCCTATCCCATCCCTATGGGTCATCCCATTGCCCCGGCCCTGAGCCCTTGTCACATGCATCGAACATGGAATGGTGTTCTGTTTCACATATGATAATATACATGTTTCAATGCTATTCTCCCAGAACGTCCCACCCTCACCTTCTCCCTCAGAGTCCATAAAATTGTTCCATGCATCTGTAAATAAACTTTTAATTTTAGAACAGTTTTAGATTTACAGAAGAATTTCAAAGATAGTACAGACTTACAGTATACCCTGTGCCCTTGTTCCCCTGTTATTAACAGATTACATTGACATGGCATATTTGTTATACTTAATGAGCCTATATTGATGTATTATTATTAAATAAGTCCATACTTTATTCATATTTCCTTGGATTTGACCTAATCTCTTCTTCTTTTCCAGTAGTTCATCCAGGATGTCACATCACATTTAGTTGTTGTATCTTCTTAGGCTCCTCTTAGCTGTGACAGTTTCTCAACCTTTCCTTTTTTTTTTTTTTTTTTTGATGTCTTTGACAGTGTTGATGGCTACTGATCGGATATTTTGTATAATGTACCACAGCTTGTTTTTGTCTGATGTTTTTCTCATGATTAGCCTGGGGTTATATATCTTTTGGAGTAAGATCACAGAGGTAAAGGGCCATTCTTACCACCTCTTTCTTTTTCTGTCTCCCTGTTTCTCTATCTCTTGTTATATCTATTTATCTATCTATGTGCATGTGTATACAGGACTGGGGATCTGAAGAGATTTTCAGGTTTCTTAATGAGGCAAGTTCTGTGCCCCACACTCACAGACTCACACCACTTCTGTGGTGGTCAGATGTGGTACTCGTTTGGAGGGTTGTGTGAGCTGGAGGCAGGGTGCCAAGGCTTGGACACCTCTGGAAAACATTGAGAATAGACCATCACCCTTCTAATAAAGCACAAGGACATGGACACTGAGCATTTCCACTCCAGTTAGGATGGTTTGAAAACCAGAGGCCTTTCTCCACCTAGGTGCCTTTCAAATTCTAGGGTTTTTATTGAAACTCAGGAGATAAAGAAGGAATTGAAATAGGAAATTTGATTTCTATTGATTTTCTTGTTACCAAGGGGGATAGAACCTTGGATTAAGCACATTAACTATAATTCAGAGTAAGTAGAATAATGGGCTGTACCTGATCTTTCATGTATGATACAAACCATTCTACTATAAAAACTTCAGTCTTTATCATTGATTTTCAGAGTTTTTTGGCAGTTAGTTTATTTCAGAATAACTATATTTTTAAAACATAAGGAATCTTAAAAATCTCATTTGAAAAGACTTTTCTTCAGTACTGTGGAAAGTGACTTGTTTGAGGTCACATAGAAAAGAGAAAAGGCAAGACTAGAACTCAGACCTTCTCTCTGTGTACATATTTTCTCTTTATCCCGATTTCATATAAATCTGCTACTTTACATTATATAGCTCAATTATTTCATTTTAAAATATGAATTAGTTTTTTACTTTTGGAAACCTGTATGAACTGAATTGTGTTGCCCCAAAATTTGTATGTTGAAGTCCTAATCAGCAATGTTACTGTATATGGAGAAGGGACTTTTAAAGAGGTAATTGAGGTCAAATGAAGTCATAAGATTGATATGCTAATCCAATAGGACTATGTCCTTACAAAAGAGAGAACAGGTCACATGAGGACACACCAATAAAGAAGATGGCTGTCTGCAGAGCAAGGAAAGACCCCTCAAGAAATATCTAACCTGCCCATACTTTGATTTTGGACTTCCAGCCTCCAAAACTGTGAGAGATAAATTTCTGTTGATTAAACCTCCCAGTATGTGTGGATTTTACCATGGCCTTAACAAATTAATTCAGAAATCATTTTCTTTATCCTATGTATTTCAATACTTATTGGATTTAAAATTCACCCATAAATCTACCACCATAGCACAATGTTTCCCCTCTTTGCACATGTCCTTCTAGTACTTTCCATGAATCCATATTTTATATGGATAATTCACTTCTAAAACTGCTCATTTGTGCTATACTAAAATCTTCTTAAGTGCTCCTTTAAATATTTTTTTCTTTAAGCTCTCCTATTTTGTTAGTTTCTGCTCATGCTCCATATCCTGTTCATCCCTCTACTATGGACTTTGGGAAGTGCTGTATTTTTCCCTGCCTGCGCCTTGGGGCTGAGGTCCTGCTGCTGGGGTATTTAGGCAGCAGCCCCACTGTCCTGGGAGGCAGAGTGATGTCAGACACAGCCATGGTTCTAGGAATGTTGTCAGTGAATCATAAGGAAGCTTCTCTCTTCGCTGGTTCTTCATGTTCAAAAGCTGTGGATCACGTTCAGCCAGCTCCAGAGCCAGATCATTCTCATATTTAGTTCAGATAGTCTTGACAACACATTATTCACTCAAGGCTGTATCCTTGAAATGGCTCCTACTGTAGAAACAGTAAGCAAAGTGTATGTTCCAAGGACAATGGAGTGAATGAGGAGCTTACAGTTGCCTTGGTCTAGCTCACAGGTCAATTGGAGGTTACAGCTTCTTGATGACCTCCTCCAATAGAGGGTTGGAACTTTCAATCCCCTCTCCTGATCTCTGGGGAACGGAGAGGGACTTGAGGTTGAATCAGTCTCCAGTGACCAATGATTTTTTCAAGTATGCCTATGTAATTAATTGACCTCAAAGCCCAAAAAGATGGGGTTCAGAAAGCTTCTGGGTTGGTGAACATGTGGAGATGTGGGGAGACTGGTGCACTCAGAATGGAAGCTCTGCTCCCTTCCCCACACACCTTCCCCTCTGCATTTCTTCCATATGGCTGTTTCTGAGCCATATCCTTGTATAGTAAACCAGTGATCTAGTAGATAGAATGTTTTGCAGAGTTCTGTGAGCTGCTCTAGCAAATTAATATAACCTGAGGGGGTTGTGGGAAGCTCTGGTTTATAGCCAGTTAGTTACAGGCTACAATCTGAAGTTGTTATGGGCATCTGAGGTCCAAGGAGGGGGGTCATTGGGCCTCCAATGTATAGCTGGTTGTTTAGAAGCACAGGTGATAACTGGGCTTGGGATTGGCATCTGAAGTTGATAGGAAGTCTTATAGGAGTGAGCCCTTAACCTGTAGGGTCTAATGCTATCTCTGGATGGACAGCATCTTAGTTGAGTTGAACTGCAAGACACCCATCTGGTGTCCAGAGGACTGCTTGTTGGCATAGGAGAAGCTTTCTTCCCCCTACACATTGAAATTGGGTCCAAGGACCTATAAAGAGAGTGGGAAGTGCGTTTTAGGCTGGATAAAATGCATGAACAAAGGTGGGGAAAGTCATAGATTTGTCCTGGAAGTAGAAAATAAATGAATCTGGCTGTATCCAAAGCTCTACACTCATAAAATCACAGCACATCTGTTCCACAAAATACACCATGAGGAACACCTACTTTGAAAAATCATTATATACTTCCTTATATCAATATGTATTTATTACACACATAAATTTACATTATATATGGAGGTATCCATAAAGTTCTTATGTAGTTTGAATTTGTAATAAATTTGCTTCTACATATGATGTAAATAATCTGAAAAATGTGACAGGAGAGGATTTATTCAGCTTTAAAATGTTGAAATGCTAATGTTCAACAAGTCTACCATCATTTTGGTACATTAGGATATGGCCATTATTATGCACAGGGTTTATTACTGAGAAAGTGGAGTATAAATATTAAAACAAATTAACAGTTTCCTTAAATCTTGAATAATTATCCTCTGTTGCAGTTTGCAAATTATTTTATATATAAAACAGACATGATTCGTTTACTATTCACACTGAGCTAGGACTTTATGTACACCTTGTACTTAAGAGGACACATACACACAACAGTAGTTCTCAAACTTGAATATGCAACAGAATTATCTAGGTGGCTTGTTAAAACAGAGATTTGCTGGGTCTCATCTAAGAGATTATGATTTAATTAACCTGGAATAGGGCCCAACATTTTGTTTTTCTAGTAAGCTTTTAGGTGATGCTTTTGCTGCTAGTAGAGAGCTGCATTGAGAGAACCACTGGTTTATGAAATACATTGAACAAAATACACTGGGAGGGTACATTCTGTTTCCTTCCTTTCTTCCCTCTCTCCCTCCTTTCCTCCCTTCCTTCCTCCCTGCTCCCTCGGCCCCTTGCTTTCACTCTGTGTCTTCTGTGTATGTGTGTTCAGCCTTCCTTTAGATGGGACTGATTTGACATGCCAAATGTTGCCAGTTTTTGGTGATCTTAGCTAATAGGAGAGAATGATATGATCATTTATTTCATCTTTTCCTGCTAGTTGCCATGCTCTCTTTACCTTTCCTGCTTCCCGTCTCCTTTACCAGATGTCTTTCCTACACAGTTGCCAGTTGCTACCTGAAAACAGGTCACTTCTTGAAACTTCTAGTGACTTCCACCAATACTCAGGCAGAGAGGGAATTCACACTCAGCTCTAACTTTGAAGCAAGTAACACTTTTAACTGCTACAGTATCCTGTCTTCCTCATGTGTGTGAATATAATGGATAATGAAAGCATAAGCTTCCCAATTTAGGAAGTAATTTAGACCTTACTACTCACTAAGTAACTAAATTTTGTACTGTAAAGAAATTGTTTGGTTGAAGTCTACAAACATTTAATAAATCCCTATGATGGGTCCAGCATGGTATGGATGAAGATATCCTTTCTACTTTATGAACATGCCTTTGGATTTGAATAATGGCATGGCCAAAGAAACAAAAAATCCAAAGGGCCAAAAACCAAACCAAAACAAAGAACATCCTTCAGAACAAAAGGCAGAACACATGAGGGAAATGAGACAGTCATTCCCTGAGATTGCAATGAGTAACTGCTTTGAAAAAAACTTTCATGAAATCTGTCTCTAAAACTCAGGCCCACCCATCCAAGAAGAAACTCATGAAAACTAGAAATTGTATAGAAGTAACTTGAATTCTAGCATCAACTCTTCTAAAAGTAGTCTGTGTATTTTTATCAGTTCACTTTAAATCTCTATTCCTTCATCTGTAAAATGAAGGGCCAGGCCAGGGTTATCTTCAGAGTTCCTTGCAGTATTCCAGGATTGCATTGTCTGTGGACAAACTCACATACACAGTCTTTAATTATAAGTTTGCGAAGGCATCTAGGGGGCCAACTCCATCTGCTCCTGAAATCTTAAACCTTTATTAATTACTTATTGCCCAAAGCCATCTCTCTTGGTAGGAGCAGGCAGAGAAGCAGAGAAACCCCTTGGACCACAAGCTTTCCACTTCTGGTTTCTCACCACAAAATATTCCCCAGGACTTGGGGGCCAGATGGCAACATTTTTGAAGATGCACTAAGGATTTGAATTCTGGTTCGTATTAAATATCACATGTAAATTATTAATCTGTGGCAGCTGTAACTTGCATATTATTACACTACATTAAACATTGATGTTGCAAAGACCAGCCTATGGGCCACATGGAACTGCTGGGGGACCACCATTGGTCCTCCAATTAAAACTCAGATGTAGAATCTAGGTAAATTAGACTCAAGTCTTTAGAAGGAATATTTATTACTAATGTGATAATGCAGAGAACATGAGCAGTGTTTCAAAGTAAATGATAATATGTAGCATTCACTGAGGTCTTACTATGTGCTAAGTAGTCTTCTGAGTGCTTAACACATACTGATAACTTTAGTTTTCCTGACACCTCTCTCAGGTAAGCATTATTACTTACCATTGTTATGGAGCAACCTTTACTAAGTACTAACCTTGTACTGGGAGTTGTTTTAGGTAGTGCAGATACAGAGGTGAGATAAAACATTGTCATGGTTTTATGGAACTTACTTTCTGATTAGAGGAGACAGACAGTAGACCCCCAAACTAATAAATGGACAAAATTTCAGAGATGGACAGTGCCATGAAGTAAATACAACAGAGTTATGAGACCACAGGAGACTGATATGGAGTTGTTATAGGTTGGCTGGTCTGGAGAATCCTCTCTGAGGAGAAGACTTTGGGGCTAGGGGCTCTGGTTCAGTTGACTTAATAGCAGTTTCCTAAAAACAACTGGATGTATATCAGTTCTTCAAATGACCAACGTGTTAAAATGTCAATTTGCAAAATTTGTTTTAATAAACCACCTATAAATTGGATAACATTTCATGTTTCTCCAATGTCACTTAATATACGATATATTTTTAAGATGACAGTTTCCTGAGTAGTGTGAATTTTTGCCATTGTGCATGCTCCTGATGCCAAGAATATTATGAACAATAATGTGAGTTTTGTTTTCCAAAGTATTTTTGGTCTAGTCTACAGCTTTTTTCTTCTCTCAGTTTACATCTGTTTGAATTATTCCATTTTAAAATTTTCCATCAGCTTGTCTTTGAATGTCTTGAAAAGTGAAACTGCTCCAGTATAAAAATAAATAACAAGTAAACTGGTGTGAAAATAAATATAAATTATGGAATAGATAAAAGTCTAGAAACTGCTACTGTCACTTTAGCCTTTCTTCAAGTTGGTCCATCTTTCCTCTCAGGAGTCCAGTAGTAGGTAAATAACTTGTTATTATTCCTTGAGTAGCATCATTTTTGGAGCCCTCTGTCCTCTTTTGGAAGACCTTTTCTTTTATCCCCTTTGTGTGCCTTAGAAACTAGTCAAGCCTGTATTCCAGGTCTCCTCAATTTTTATCTGTTTCCTTGATAGCTAATAAATATCAAAAGCTGAATGTTTATTCATCAAAACTTATTCTAATCCACTTGAAAATTGCCTTCCTTTATTATTATTATTCTCCAGAGCCTGGAGAGCCAACACAACTTTGTTTAAACTACTTTGTAGGCAGAATGTAGGCACATGACCTAGGATCTGTCAATCAAAGCACCTCAGATTTGGAGGTGGAAATAAGTAAAGGGAAGGAGCAGTATGCCACAGAGAGACCAGCCAGGTAGGATGGTCCTATGGTGGGCTAGAACGGTTTTCCTAGATGCGTTTTACTTAGCTGCATCTATTCTGGGTTATGTGACATACATCTGGTAATTTTGGTCTCACAGAGATTATATGAATCACATAATGTCTTTTAAGAAATTACTTTATGTTTAAACTGACCAATGGATTCTGTTGTCTTTGATGAAGAACTCTGATCAACATAACTGATGTATTTACATTTTATTGAAATCAATTCAGTTCAGTTCAGTCGCTGAGTTGTGTCCAACTCTTTGTGACCCCATGAAGCACAGCACGCCAGGCCTCCCTGTCCATCACCAACCCTGGAATCCATGCAAACCCATGTCCATTGAGTTGATGATGCCATCCAGCCATCTCATCCTCTGTCATCCCCTTGTCCTCCTGCCCTCAATCTTTCCCAGCATCACGGTCTTTTTCAATGAGTCAGCTCTTTGCATCAGGTGGCCAAAGTATTGGAGTTTCAGCTTCAACATCAGTCCTTCCAATGAACATCTAGGACTGATCTTGATCAAAAAAAGCTGGACTCTGTTGGTAAATAATCTGCCTACAATGCAGGAGACCTGGTTCTATCTCTGGGTTGGGAAGATCCCCTGGAGGAGGGCATGGCAACCCACTCCAGTATTCTTGCCTGGAAAATCCCCATGGACACAGGAGCCTGGCAGGCTACAGGCCATGGGGATGCAAAGAGTTGGACACAGCTGAGTGACTGAGCACACAGAGATGCTTGATGATGATGGCTTAGTCTCTTTGGACTGCTGTAACAATCACAGACTGGGTGACTTACAAATAACATTTACTTACTGTTCTGGAGGCTGGAAAGTCCAAGTTTATGGTGCCAGAAGATTCACTGTTTGGTAAAGGTCTTCTTCCTAGGCAGCTGTCTTCTTGTCATTCATGGAAGTGGCAAGGGGTTTTTCTTGGTCCTTTTTTATAGGGGCAGTAATCCCATTCATGAAGGCTTCATCATAACCTAATCATCTCACAAAGGCCCCCCTTCCTAACTTCATCACCTTGGGGATTAAGATTCAACATATGAGCTTTGAGGGGGACACAAACATTCAGACCATAGCAGATGGAAAAACATCACAGGAAGGATGTTATAATAATAGAATGACCAGTACTGAACTCACTTGGGAGATCTAATTCATACCATGTGGAAGGGTCACTTATTTTTTGTTCTCATAAATCGAGTTGCTTTTTTACTTTTTCTTGTATTTCCCTTCTTAAACACATGTCACAGTTTCCTCATCTATATGAGAGTCATAACCATAACCAGAACTATCTCACAGACATGTTGTTTTAAGTTAAGTAAAATGCTCCAAAGAATTTA
This sequence comes from Giraffa tippelskirchi, assembly GCF_054371585.1. Classification (NCBI taxonomy): domain Eukaryota; kingdom Metazoa; phylum Chordata; class Mammalia; order Artiodactyla; family Giraffidae; genus Giraffa; species Giraffa tippelskirchi. The sequence goes on along the minus strand of NC_137275.1, from coordinate 72,941,025 downwards.
TGCTTTCGAATTGTGATGCTGGAGAAGACTCTTGAAAGTCCCTTAGACTTCAAGGAGATCAAACCTGAATATCCTTTGAAAGACTGATGCTGAAACTCCAATACTTTGGCTACCAGATGCGAAGAGCTGACTTATTGGGAAGACCCTGATGCTGGGAAAGATTGAAGTCAAAAGAAGAAAGTGGCAGCAGAGAATGAGATGGTTAGACAGAATCACTGATTCAATGGATATGAATTTGAGCAAACTCCAGGAGATAGTGAAGAAAAGTGCAGCCTGGCATGTTGCAGTCCACCGTGTCACAAAGAGTTAGACAGGAGTCTGAACACCACCAACAAAAAGTGATTAGAATAGTATCAGTGCCATAGAAGTCTTCTAGTAAAACTTGCCAGCATTTTTATTAGTATTAGGAGGGACTGATTAGTTCTGTCTAGGACTGCATTAGAGCTGATGTCTTCAAACAAGGAATAGAAAGTCTAGGAGAAAGAAATAGGGAGAGGGAATATTTCTAAAATGAGATACATAAACTAGAAGAGTACATTCAGGGAGCCAAAGGGGTTCTAGATGACTACATTCTTCTAGGGCAAAGTGGGAACAGGAGGAGGGGTACTGCTAGAATAAGTGGTGGGACTCGAGAGTAAGGTGAGGACTAGATAATACATAAAAAAAAATTATATGCCCCTCTCGTAATAGGGCCTCCATGATCTCCATCCCTTCCCAGTCCACTTGGAAGGACTTCCTCCTCCTTCCTTTCTCAACATTAACTTTCATAGTCACCTCCAGTTTTCAACCATGTGCATATCCCTGTTAACTACCTGAGGGCAGGATCCTGCTCTAATGATTGAATTCATCTCTCTGAAACACTGAGATCGGACTAAATGCATGCTAAGGCTATGGGAGATTTAGGAAGAAGCATTTAAGAAATTCTGTGATAAATATATGCTTGAAAACATCTGGTTAATTGAGGGGTTGGGTCACTTGGGTTCTGGTGAATTCCCTCATGTATTTATGCTGCAGCAAAAAAAAAAAAAAAAGCCACACACTTTTGGAAAAACTATGAGTTCAGTCACAAAACTGAATCTTTCTGATGCCAGACTCTAAACGACCAATTTTCCCCTTACCAATGCATAGATTTGACATAATAGTTTTAGAATTTCTTCTTTTTCTTTCCTACCTTCCTCTTTCTTCTCCTCCTCTTCTTCCTTTTTAGTTAAAAGCAAAAGATCTAGAATTGACATCTTGGTGCTTATTCAGAATTCTGTCAATTTCTGGAAGTGGTCTTTATTTCAGATGATTTATAAGAAACTGTTGATTTTATCTGAGGTTTGCTCAAGTACTATTAGCACAAAGAAGAGTGATTTTATGTAAAATAATCAGAAAAACTTTAGTAGTCATAGATCAGTGACAGGAAAAACAGTCATTTTTTTTTTGCCGACCAGGGCAAATCCAGTCATGATTTTTGCTTTGTTTTATTTTTTAAAAATATGTTAAAACTGAAAACATATTTTGTCAGCCACCTCCTCCCTTGTCTTTTTCAAAGTCCGTATGCTCTTCAGGGAAAAATTGAATTCAGCTTCACTTGAGTCTTTGGAAAAATTTAAAAGAACCATTTGATGTGCAAAATTTCTAGGTCTTTAGAAATCAGATCTAAAGTCAATTGCCTGGGCGAATTTCAAGTTGCATTTTCTCAGCACTTTAAAAAATATTTGGGTCAGATTCAAAAGTTCAATCTTCTGCTACTTAGAAGTAGATGTACATACTGGCAGGGCATATTTACACAATGGTTATTTTTCAGTAGACTTTAAGAGTCTGCTGAATTTTTAAGAGTCATAAATTAAGAGCCATAAATTTTGTTCACATTTAGTACTCAATTGTCCACATTCATATTTAGTAAACATGTTTTGCTTTGAACTAGCATCTGGGTGTAGTCGCTTTTGTGACTTTCCTGTCTCACGAGTAGAGTGGATTCATTTTCTTAGTAGAATATATTACTGTATGTGTCAAGCAATGTCGAGAGAAAATAACAGCTGAGGATTATCAGAAGGATCTGAACCTCCTAAAATCTATTTACATCTGCTCTGGATTGGGCTTGAACTTGCTTATCACAGTGTTTGAGTCCTGATTAAGATATTCTTCAAAAAAAAAAAATAAAAAAAAAAAAAAGATATTCTTCAAATGGGAGAAGCACGTGTGCTGAACTGAAGTTAGGAGGCAGTTGGGTGCTAATCCACTGTATTCTCATCACATGATGATGTGACCCCATGAACATTTTTTTTTCCTCCTTGGGCCTGAGCTTCTTCATCTAAAACAGAAGGGGTTAGTGCTTTCAAACTGGGTGGGCTCTTTGGATCTCTGTGGTTGCAAAATGCTGTCTCCAGAGCTCCCTGGCTTTTAGAGGATCTATATATAAAGATTTTGCTTTGGATTACAAGGATTCTGCTGCTTCAAAACAAAGATGGAACAACTCTCATATTTTAGATTTTTAAATTTGCTCATTTTGCTTTAAATTATTTAACTTAGTGAACAATTACTATGTCTTGCCAAGGATTTTAAATTACCTAGAGGGAATGATACCTGGATCTGAGCTCAGTAAATAGAAATTTGGTTTTCCTTGTTTACTTGTGTCAACAAATGTGGAATTGCTTCTCTGCTATTTAAAACATACTACTGAGAATGGGTTTTAAAAATGGCCTACATTTCAAGCACTCTGGAAAAGCTGGGTGGCAGTATCTCTTACAGCTAAACATATGCACAACTTATGACCAGAGATTCTACTCCTAGATAAATGTCCACCAGTGGTGAAGGTAGCTATTTCCCCAAAATGTGCCCAAGAATGTTCATAGTAGCATTATTTGTCATAATTCTAAACCAGAGACTCTAAATGTTCATCAGCATTTAGAATAGATATTAGAGTTCATCAGCATTTAGATTTGGAAAGGATAAAAAAATGTGTTGCGTTGTCATAATGGAAATTTACTCGGCAATGAGAATGGTGGGTCTACAACTACATACCACAATGTAGGTGAATCTTACAAACATAAGAGAACACATAATTAAAAATTATTGATAAAACATAAAAACAGGCAAAACTTGCTAAAATTCAGGAAAGTGAATTCCATTGCAGGGGGAGAAGGAAATGGAAAGGGATTATGAGAAGAGACTTCCAGGATGCTGATACTGGACAATTTCTTAACCTGTGTACTGGTACACATGTGTACTCAATTTGTGAAAATGTATTAAACTGTCACTTATGACGTATCTTTTAAAATGTACATCATATTTATTAAAAAAAAAATCCTCTAGATTGCCTTCTCGTATCTGCTTCCTAAGATTAGTTAGCGCAAAAGGAAATGGAACAGATATGGGAAGAACTATGCTTGTCCCAGTCTACTCTTTGAAAGGGGAACTAAAACAGGGTTAGTGGCCTCAAAGAGTTCAGAAGACAAAGAGTGGAGTTCAGGGAGGCTGAGGCAGCTAAAATTTGAGGACAGAGCAGAGGAAGCTAGAGAAAGAGTTTGAGAGAGCCTCAGAACAACACAAAGGTCCCTATAACCTTTGATCAAGTACTAATACGTGTATGTATGAGAAGAAAACTATGGTGTTGGAGAAGGCTCTTGAGAGTCCCTTGGACTGCAAGGAGATCAAACCCAGTTAATCCTAAAGGAAATCTGTCCTGAATATTCATTGGAAGGACTGATGCTGAAGCTGAAACTCCAATCCTTTGGCCACCTGATGTGAAGAACTGACTCACTGGAAAAGACTCTGATGCTGGGAAAAATTGAAGGCAGGAGGACAAGGGGATGACAGAGGATGAGATGGTTGGATGGCATCACCGACTTTGTGGACATGAGTTTGAGCAAGCTCTGGGAGTTGGTGATGGACAGGGAGGCCTGACGTGCTGCTTGCTGTCAATGGGGTCACAAAGAGTCAGACATGACTGAGCGACTGAACTGAACTGAACTGATGAGAAGAAAATGCTAGAAGCTAGGAAAAGAATCACTTAAAAAAACAAGTTAAAACTTTCTGAAGGTTACTAAGGACTGATTGTATCCCCCAAGCCATAGCTTGTTATTTTAGGGCATTTGGTAAAATCTTTGGAAGGGTTATACTATCAATAATGGAGTTAAATTAGCCCAGCAAATGGTCTGCTCTGAATCTGTCATAAAATTTATAAACAATCATTGTAAGGATTAAGCTTGCTCTTCAAATTACTTAAGTGGGTGGTATGATAGGCTGAATAATGGCTCCCCAAAATGTACAGGTCCTAATCCTTGAAAACGAAATGGAACCTGATATTTTAAAAGGGACTTTGATGATATAATTATGTTAAGGGTCTTGAGGTGGAAAGATTATCCTGGATTACCTAGGGGATGCCTAAGATTTCACTGTAGAAGGGGAGAAGGTGAGGTACTGATGGAAGGCAAGGTACTGATTGGGATGATGTGGTCACAAGATAAGGATTTCTGGCAGTTACCAGAAGCTGTAAGGGACAAGAAATGAATTCTTTAGGAAGAACCAGACTTCTCAACAACTTTAACTTCCTAAGACTCATTTTGTACTCTGACCTCCAAAACTATAAGAGAATATAGTTTTGTTGTTCTAGCCATTAAGTTTGTAGTGATTTGTTATAGCATCAATAGGAAACTAATACAGGGACTGAAATTAAAATAATAATAATAATAATAGTCTTTAAAGGAGTAAAAAAAACTAGCACCCAGCAACATAAAATTCATGAAATCTGCCACTTAATAAAAATGACTAGACACATGAAGAAACAGATGTATGACACATAACCAAGGAAAAATCATTAAATAGAAACATACCCCCCACATGAGACAGATGTTAGAAAGTCTCTAAGAAGGACTTTACAACAGCTACTATATATCTTCTATATTTGCTCAAAGAGATAAAATTTTGAAAGACAGAATATGGTAAACAGAGAAATGAAAGATATAAAAGAGACACAAATGGAAATTTTAAAGATGAAAATACAATATCTTGAATGAAATATTCACTAGATAGGATAAATGGATTAGATTAGATATTACCAAAGAAAATACCAGTGAATTGGAAGACATAGCACTAAAACTATCTAAACGGAAGAAAAGTGACTGAGGAAAAAAGCCTCAGTGAGCTGTGGGATAGCATCAGGTGAATTAACATACATGTAATAGAAATCTCAGAAGAAGGGAGATCAGAAAAACTGTTTGCAGAAATGATTGAACGCTTTCCAAATTTGATTAAGATTATAAACGTGCAGATACAAGAAACTCAAAAATTCCCAAGCAGAAAAAACATGTTAAGAATCTCAAACTAGAGAAAGCCATTGAGAAAGAGAAGAATTTCAAAAGCAAAGGAAAAGGACATATTATATAGAGAGGGACAAAGATAAGGACCTGTTGTCAAAAACATGCAGTGCTAAAGAGAAAGCTGTTAAGCATACCTAGTGATAATATCTTTTAAAATTAACAGCAAATAAATTACTTTTTCAAATCAACAAAATCTGAGAAAATGTATCACCCGCAGACCAGCACTACAAGAAATGTTGAAGGAAGTTCCCCAGAAAGAAGGAAAAAGGCAGACAAATTGAAATTTAGACATACAGAAAGGTATAAAGAATGGCAGAAATATCAAATATGTGGGTAAATAGAAAAATAATTTTTTGAATCATTTAAAAATGTTTTAAAAAGATAATTGATTTTAGGGCAGTGAAACTATTCTATATGATACTGTAAGGGTAGATACATGTCACTGTACACTTGTCCAAACATCAACAGTGAACCCTAAGGTAAACTATGGACTTTGAGTGATCATGATGTGTGAATGTAGTTTCGTTAATTGCAGCAAGTATACTTCTGTGGTGGGGGATGTTGGTAATCAGGGAGGCTATGCATGTGTGGAGGCAGAAAATAGTGGGAAGTCTCTGTACCTTTTGCTCAATTTTGCTGTGAACCTAAAACTGCTCTAAAAAAAATGACTATTATAAAAAGTTCTGAAAATGGATAGTGGTGATGGTTGTACAACACACTGAATGTCCTTAATGTTACTGAATTATACACTTAAAATGGTTAAAATAATAAGTTTTATGTATATATTTCGATACAATAAAATTTTTAATTTTAAAATAATAAAAGTAATTGTTTAAGGCAAAGACAAAACAAAAAATGAAAATGGCAGCCAATTATCCTTGAGCCACTGAAGCATTTGTTATAAATACATACTAGCAAGAGAAGGTTTTGCAGCTACCTCCCTTGGATGAGATGGATCAGACTCAGTAAGTGCAAAGTTGCTGTGTGAATTGCACATGAGGAAAATTAGATCCTCTGGTTATCAGGGCTACCACAATAAAGCCATTGATTCCAGGGGTATCTGGATGGGGTGCCTCATAAAAATGATGGTATCTATGATTGTTCAGTCCCACTTTCTGTGTAAGTGGTGGCCAGGAGGCATGATGACACCCGGTATCTTTGGCAGGTGTGGAGATGGGCATCAGGTCTGAGAGGGCAGAAAGAGAAGTAGTTCCATGATGAAGACCAGACCTGCGTAGTTTGTCTGAAATGATGTCACTAAATATTATACATGGCCAAGATAGGGAGGAGCTGATAAGAGTACAGATTGAAATTGAAGTTTGGAAGGACTCTTATTTAGAAGAGTAGGTAGCTGTGGCGACTCTTTATTTGATTCCAGTGGTTCCACTTGGTGCCGGGAGAATTTAGAAGTACATTTTCAATTCTAGGAAATGCAAAGTGATAGAATGGAGAGATCAGGGGTTGCCTGGGGATGGCAATTGGTGGGCAGGGAAAGACTGGAGGAAGAAATTTCCTAGGGGTATGAGGAAACTTTTAGGGGAGATGGATATATTCATTACCTTGATTGTGGTGATGGTTTCACAGATGCACGCATGTGTTAAAACTTACTAAGTTGCATACTTTAAACACATGCAGTTTATTATATGTTAAATAGATGTCATTGAAGCTGTTTGCTTTCTTATTCTTCTTGCTTAACTAAATGATATTACAGGAGTGACTGTTCATGCCTTCATTTCATCCTAATTCTTCTGGAGTTAGACTGGTTATCATACTGAAAGTTTCAGGCATTGAGATGGGTTAAGTGACGCAAGAGGCAAATCAGTAATTCAATTTAGGGATGCCAGCAAGTTTCAAAAGGTGAGGGGAAGTTTGATTTTAGATACCTGGGGAGAGGTATCTAAAACCAAACTTCTTTTCTCCAATTTTCTGCTCAGGTCTCTATCTAAGATTCTTTGAATCCTTAGTTTCTTGTATTTCTGGCAACTAGCTGGCTAGATCTCACCTTCCCTGTCTCTATCCCTTGTTGACCTAGAACAAACACATGCAAATCACATGCAAATGAAGAATATTCACACATTTAATCATTTTCCAGTGAAATATGGAACTGTTTAGTTTTTGACATGACTATTTATTGCAGTGATAAAAATTTCCAAGACTTGAAGTTTGTTATTTGCCAGAATAATATCTTGTTATTGAAGTGTTATTCAAACAGGGATTAAATTTTTAAATATTAATATTCCTTGATTCCTTCAGAATGTGAAACACTGGAAAAGGCAGGGACTTTTAAATTAAATTTGGTAGACCTGAGTTCAAATCTTTTACAGAGAAAGACTGTAATAGTGGGTAAGTTGTTTAAATTTTCTATACTGCAGCTTCCTTCAGTGTAAAATGGAAATAATAGCTTTCTTGTAGTTTTCTTTTTTGGTGACGATTAGAGATAATGCTTGTTAAGTGCCCTATGATAATGTTTGAATGGACACTTAATAAACAATTGTTAACTGTTAGTTTGTAAATACAACCAATTTCATGACTTCTTAAAAATAACTTTTTAATGATAAAATTAGGGCTGGGTAGTAAGAGTATTTTTCCCATCTACACTCACTCCTATATGCATAATTTCCTTAATTCTTTTTCACTTGATGAGTGAAGCATTAATTTTAGCTTTCCTGAAGTTAGTCCTTTTGTGGTGAATTCTTCCCCTGTCGCCCTCCACCATTTGGGTCTCCTTTTCCTTTGTTACCAAGCCAAGACAAAATGTTGGCTATGGAAAATATTTATTGGGTGCCATTTAGACAAATATAAGAATGTGATTGAATACTCTCCACAACAGTCAGTTGAAACTAAACACGGAGTTGCCATGGATACTGGTTGCTTGGCCTCTGTTCCAACACATTAGAGCCTTTTTAGTTCAACAATGTGCAAACCACAGATGTTGCCATGCATTGTATTCATAATCAGCTTGAATCTCTTAGCAGAATATTTTGGGTTTGCTTTAGCAGAGAAGAATCTAAATTCTCAGGAGGAACAGAACACCCTGTACCCTCCATTCTTTCTCCAGGTATATAGGTAGTAACCTCTGCAGACACTGTTTTAACCTTTCTCTCTGCTTCATTCAATCTAGATAGACTACTCCTCTCTTGATACTTACTTGGAAATATGAAAATCTACTGCATATTTTATAAAACACAGCAGGGGCACCAGCTAGGAAAATTGCACGGCTTTGGGTATAGGACTTACAACAAGGCATAATCCAAGGAGAGAGAGTTTGAGAAAGTCCTGGGATTCCTTTGAGAGCTGGAGTATTCAAAAAGTACTGACTTTGCCACCTACTGGCTGTGTGTCCTTGGGCAAATTAAACAATGAAAACTTAGTTTCCTCACTCCAGTGGCTCTTCCACTTGTTAAGCACCTTTGTGAGTCCATGGGGCCCACTTGGGCTGCTGCTGCTGCTGCTGCTAAGTCGCTTCAGTCGTGTCCGACTCTGTGCGACCCCATAGACGGCAGCCCACCAGGCTCTGCCGTCCCTGGGATTCTCCAGGCAAGAACACTGGAGTGGGTTGCTATTTCCTTCTCCAATGCATGAAAGAAAAAGTGAAAGTGAAGTTGCTCAGTCGTGTCCGACTCTTAGCGACCCCATGGACTATAGCGTACCAGGCTCCTTTGTCCATGGGATTTTCCAGGCAAGAGTACTGGAGTGGGGTCCCATCGCCTTCTCTGCCCACCTGGGCAATCCAGGGTAATCTCAATTATATAAGGCCAGTTAATTATTAACCTTCATTTCCCTTTACCGTGTTACATATCCACATGCTCTGGGTATCCAAAGGTATGTGGACATCTTTGGGAGGGGAACATTCTTCTATAATGCAGTGGAACAAAGGAAATTTATATTTATTACCCACATATGTCTATGAATTCCCTTTGCATTGCTCATAAATTTCTATTTCATTTGTAGCAAAATGAGACATTTCTAAATATTTGTGTTTGGTATCCTCAGAATCTTTTGCTAAATATTCAGTTCATTTCCCACCCAGGTCTGTTTGTCTCACTCTTTTCCATTCTCTTTTTCAAGTTGGTATCCCAGCATTCAGTGGCTTAAGTGACTTCATGTTGATGATGTGAGCGTGAGAGAGACCGTGACAAAGGAGCTGGGGGGCACTTTCTTTCGTCCGCTCTACCCAAATACTCAACATTACTACCCTTACTCTGCTGAGGCTGCCTAGACTTATTAAAACAGAGAGGCATTCTCTCTTCTAATGCAGGTGGTGTGTAAAAACTGTTTTATATTTTTAATCATAAAATTAAAAAAAATGCTTTCATAAGTAATATGAACAAGCCATTGAACCTTCAAAATATTTTGTGCAAGAAATATTTCCCTTGCCCACTCCCATCCCATTGGAGTTTGATGCCTAATGTCCACAATTACAGTCATGTTGTCCTAAGCCGGCTCTAATCGCTGGGTATTTATGGCTAAAACAATGATATGATTTTCCACCTTGTTGCTGAGTAGACAATTAGGCAAACAGAATTCCAACTGAAGGGAGTTTATAGGAAAAACTGATTGTTGTGTTAAAAAAAATCTTTGGTTATTTATTATAAAGACAAGGGACATTCAATCCCCTTCACTGAATCAAGTGGCCACAAGCCTACTGGAAACAGCATAATCCAAACATCCTCTCTTTCCAAAAATTTCTGGTTGTCAAGAATAATTATAAGTAAGAGAGATGTGTGAATAGCACTGTGAAGCACTCTCATTTGGTTTTTCTTCTTTGTTGAGCTGCCTCACTGAGAATAGTGCATCATTTACTGTTAGCCATAGGCAGAGCTCATTGTTGAGGAGAGGTAAATTGAAATCAAATTTGTAAGTCAGACCTGGGTAAAATATTCAGTGATTCAAGTTTTGTGATTGGTGACCCAACCTTTCCTCTTTTGGCCCCCCACTGTGATGAGACAGTGATATAATTTTAAGAAGAAAATATAGTTATTGATTTCAGCCCTGGGACAGAGTGGCAGTGATGATTGGGAGGGGAGAGGGGAGAATGGGAGCCAACCTTACTGAAGCCTGAGAAAGTGATGTGATAGTTTCTTTTGGTGATAAGCTCCATTTATCCTCCCTAAAATTCTGCTGGCTGGTAATACTATTGTGTACATTGAGAGAGTAGCTGACTCTCCTTTTCATACTCCCCACATTCATCTATTGCAAGTTATAATGATTACTGAACATTTCTACTTTTATCATTATAGTTCAAGGCACCATTAATTCTTGTCTGAACACATGTAGTTCAGTTCAGTTCAGTCCCTCAGTCGTGTCCGACTCTTTGCGACCCTATGAATCGCAGCACGCTACGTCTACCTGTCCATTACCAACTCCCAGAGTTTACCCAAACTCATGTCCATCGAGTCGGTGATGCCATCCAGCCATCTCATCCTCTGTCGCCCCCTTCTCCTCTGGCCTTCAACCTTTCCCAGCATCAGAGTCTTTTCCAATGAGTCAGCTCTTTGCATCAGGTGAACAAAGTATTGGAGTTTCAGCTTCAACATCAGTCCTTCTAATGAACACCCAGGACTGATCTTCTTTAGGATGGACTGGTTGGATCTCCTTGCAGTCCAAGGGACTCTCAAGAGTCTTCTCCAACTCCACAGTTCAAAAGCATCAATTCTTTGGTGCCCAGCTTTCTTTATAATCCAACTCTCACATCTATATATGGCTACTGGAAAAACCATAGCCTTGACTAGACGAACTTTGTGGACAAAGTAATGTCTCTGCTTTTTAATATGCTGTCTAGATTGGTCATAACTTTCCTTCCAAGGAGCATCTTTTAATTTCATGGCTACAGTCACCATCTGCAGTGATTTTCGAGCCCACCAAAATAAAGTCTCTCACTGTTTCCACTGTTTCCCCATCTATTTCCCATGAAGTGATGGGACTGGATGCCATGATCTTAGTTTTCTGAATGTTGAGCTTTAAACCAACTTTTTCACTGTCCTCTTTCACTTTCATCAAGAGGCTCTTTAGTTCTTCTTCACTTTTTGCCATAAGGGTGGTGTCATCTGCATATCTGAGGTTATTGATATTTCTCCCGGCAATCTTTTTTTTTTTTTTTTTTTTTTTTCTCCCGGCAATCTTGATTCCAGCTTGTGCTTCTTCCAGCCCGGCATTTCGCATGATGTACCCTGCATAGAAGTTAAATAAGCAGGGTGAAAGTATACAGCCTTGACGTACTCCTTTTCCAATTTGGAACCAGTAGTTGTTCCATGTCCAGTTCTAACTGTTGCTTCCTGATCTGCATACAGGTTTCTCAAGAGACAGGTCAGATGGTCTGATATTCCCATCTGTTTCAGAATGTTCCACAGTTTATTTTGATCCACACAGTCAAAGGCTTTGGCATAGTCAAGAAAGCAGAAATAGATGTTTTTCTGGAACTCTCTTGCTTTTTCGATGATCCAGTGGATGTTGGCAATTTGATCTCTGGTTCCTCTGCCTTTTCTAAAACCAGCTTGAACATCTGGAAGTTCACGGTTCACGTATTGCTGAAGCCTGGCTTGGAGAATTTTGAGCATTACTTTGCTAGTGTGTGAGATGAGTGCAATTGTGTGGTAGTTTGAGCATTCTTTGGCATTGCCTTTCTTTGGGATTGGGATGAAAACTGTCCTTTTCCAGTCCTGTGGCCACTGCTGAGTTTTCCAAATTTGCTGGCATATCAAGTGCAGCACTTTCACAACATCATCTTTCAGGATTTGAAATAGCTCAACTGGAATTCCATTACCTCCGCTAGACCTCCACTAGACCATTCAGGTATGACCTAAATCAAATCCCTTATAATTATACAGTGGAAGTGAAAAATAGATTTAAGGGACTAGATCTGATAGAGTGCCTGATGAACTATGGACGGAGGTTTGTGACATTGTACAGAAGACAGGGATCAAGAGCATCCCCATGAAAAAAAAAAGAAGAAAACCTGTAACCACCCTTCAAATTATTCTTTCTCTGCAGCTATGCTTTGCCCTCTCAATATACATATTTATAAACCTAAATTATGTTGTCATACCCTTGATTAATTGCCCCAATGTCTTTTCAAAGAGCTTGTAATAAAATATTACATCAGTTAAGATGAGTTAACTTCTTCTGCAGTAACAAATAGAATGTTTATTTTTCTTGCATGTTGTACATCCATTGTGAGTTGTTATACACTGTACTGAGTTATGTTCCCCTACAGAAATTCCTATGTTGAAACCCTAACTACAAAGTGATAGCATTTGGAGCTGGGCCTTTCAAAGGTAATTAGTATTGAATGAGGTCATGAGGATGGGACCCTGTTAATGAGATTTGTGGCCTTATAGGAAGAGACATCACAGAGCTTGCTTCCTCTCTCTGTCCTTACCACATGAGGACACAGTGTGAAAGTAACCATCTGCAAGCTAGGGTGATAGCTGTTGTCAGGAACTGAATCAGTGGAAACCTTGATCTTAGGCTTTCTAGCCTCCAGGACAATGGGAAATAAATATCTGCTAAGTTATCCAGTTTATGGTGTATGGCTGTGGTAACCTGAGCAGATTAATATAGTCTGCTTACGGGCTCCAGTGCACTCAAGACCTAGGCTGACTGAGGCTTTGTTTTAATCCTAGACTTCCATAATCACTGAGGGAAGGCAAATAGATTCAGTAAATTCCAGGCTGGCTGTTTAAGCTTCTGTGGCAGAAGTGACCCATTTATTTGGTTTTTCAACTTTTATTGGTAAAAGAAAGAATATGACCTTACTTGCATTCAGTTGGGTAGAGAACAGCTGTTACATACATTTTACTAAATGAGGAAACTAAAATACTGCAAACAGTCCCAAAGACCACCATAGATACAAACCTTTGTCAGTTTGACAGGGGTGTATTTGATTTGATGTTGTTCACTTGTGAATTTCATATCCTTTTATCACCCATGTTGCTTGTTATGTGTTGAGGTATTTGCATCAGCTTGGCATACCCTTTCCCTCAGTTCTTCACTTGGCTGTCTCCTACTGCTCATTAAGATCTCAGTAAAAATATCACATCTTTAGATAATACAGTCTTAACAGGGCTTTCCCTTCTTTGTCTAAATTCTTACCACTATGTCACCAAATTTTATTTTCTTGTTTTCTTTTTTAATTTATTATTATTATTAAGCAGTGTGGGCTTTGGGGATTCCTTAGGTCTTGTGTTCTTTTGTTAGTTTGTTCACTAATTCATTTATCTGTTGATTTCAGTTTTTAGAGATGACAATGACAAATGACACCATGTATACTCTTAAGGAACTCACAGTATGGGGGAGAGATACATATAAACATAAAACATTACAAACTGGCAAACAAGATGCTCATGACATCATTAGTCAATCAAAATCATGAGAATCCACTTTACATGCACTAGGATAGCTACAACAAAAACAATGAACAGTAACAAGTGTTAATGAGATATTTGTGGTTCCATATGAATTTTAGGATTACTTATTCTACTTCTTTGAAAAAGTCATGGCTGTTTTGATAGGGATTACATTAAATCTGTAGATTGCATTGGGCAGTGTGGCAATTTTACTGTTATTAATTATTTAAAAATACAGTAATAATATAAAAAGTCAATGTAATGAATTTATAAATTAAAGCATGATGAAGGTGTTAGTGAACATAATGTTGGTATTCATATTGCAATATATGTGTGTCAAATTAGCATGTTGTACACCTTAATTGTGAAGAGTTATTTTTACCATTACTGGTGTTTATTTATTTTAATTTTTATAGTCATAAAAAATTTTACTAATGTTATGAGAACATTGAAGACCCACTCTCTTAGCACTTTCAAATACACAATACAGTTTTATTAATTACAGTGCTGTATATTACATACACATGACATTTCTTTTATAGAAGTTTGGAGTATAAATCTTTATATGGACATGTTTTCATTTCTTTTAGAAATATCTAGCAGTGGAAAGGCTGATCTATGGCAGGTATATGTTTATCTACTAAAAAAACTGTGAAACTCTGTTGGAAAGAAGTTCTTCCATTTTACTTTAGATTTTTGTATTTTTGTATTTTTTTTTGACTTATTTCACTAAGCATAATATTCTCTAAGTATATCCATGTTGTTATAAATGACAGAATTTTATTTTTTTTATGACTGAGTAATATTCCATTTTGTACTTATATATGTACGTACATATACATATATATATCTTACATCTCCTTTATCCATTTATCTTTGATGCATGCCTGGTTTGTTTCCACATCTTGACTACTGTAAATAATGCTGCTATGAGCATTAGGGTATATATATATTTTCAAATTAGTGTCTTTATATTCTTTGGATATGATATATATGTAGGAGTAGAATTGCTGACAACTCTCTTTTTAATTTTTGAGGAACCCCCATACTGTTTTCCATAGTGGCTGCACCAGTTTACTTTCCTACAGTTATTCTCTTTCCCTACATCCTTTCCAGCACTTACTGTTTGTAGACTTTTTAATGATTGCCATTCTGATAGGTGGTATCTCTTATATGTGGAATCTAAAAAAGAAAATAAACAAATGCATATAACAAAATAGAAAGAGACCACAGATATAGAGAGCAGCCCAGTGGATTCCAGTGGAAAGAGGGAAGAGGGTAGAGACAAGATAGAGGTATGGGATTAAGAGATACAAACTACAATGTATAAAATAAAGCAGTAAGGAAATATTGTACAGCACAGAGAAATATAGCCATTACTTTGTAACAGCTTCAAATGGAGTTCAGTTCAATTCAGTTCAGTCACTCAGTCGTGTCCAACTCTTTGTGACCCCATGGACTGCAGCACACCAGACCTCCCTGTCCATCACCAACTCCCTGAGTTTACCCAAACTCATGTCCATTGAGTCGGTGATGCCATCCAACCATCTCATCCTCTGTCGTCCCCTTCTCTTCTGACCTTCAACCTTTCCCAGCATCAGGGTCTTTTCCAATGAGTCAGTTCTTTGCATCAGGTGGCTGAAGTATTGGAGTTTCAGCTTCAACATCAGTCCTTCCAGTGAACACTCAGGACTGATCTCCTTTAGGTGGACTGTTGGATCTCCTTGTAGTCCAAGGGACTCTCAAGAGTCTTCTCCAACACCACAGTTCAAAAACATCAATTCCTCGGTGCTCAGCTTTCTTTATAGTCCAACTCTCACATCCATACATGGCTACTGGAAAAACCATAGCCTTGACTAGATGGACTTTTGTTGACAAAGGAATGTCTTTGCTTTTTAATATGCTGTCTAGGTTGGTCATAACTTTCCTTCCAAGGAGCGTCTTTTAATTTCATGGCTGCAGTCACCATCTGCAGTGATTTTCGAGCCCACCAAATAAAGTCAGCCACTGTTTCCACTGTTTCCCCATCTACTTCCCATGAAGTGATGGGACCGGATGCCATGATCTTAGTTTTCTGAATGTTGAGCTTTAAGCCAACTTTTTCACTGTCCTCTTTCACTTTCATCAAGAGGCTCTTTAGTTCTTCTTCACTTTTTGCCATAAGGATGGTGTCATCTGCATATCTGAGGTTATTGATATTTCTCCCAGCAATCTTGATTCCAGCTTGTGCTTCATCCAGCCCAGCATTTCACATGATGTACCCTGCATAGAAGTTAAATAAGCAGGGTGACAATATACAGCCTTGACGTACTCCTTTTCCTATTTGGAACCAGTCTGTTGTTCCATGTCCAGTTCTAACTGTTGCTTCCTGACCTGCATACAGGTTTCTCAAGAGACAGGTCAGGTGGTCTGGTATTCCCATCTCCTTCAGAATGTTCCACAATCCACACAGTTAAAGGCTTTGGCATAGTCAATAAAGCAGAAATAGGTATTCCCATCTCCTTCAGAATGTTCCACAATCCACACAGTTAAAGGCTTTGGCATAGTCAATAAAGCAGAAATAGATGTTTTTCTGGAACTCTCTTGCTTTTATGATGATCCAGCGGATGTTGGCAATTTGGAGTACAATCTATTAAAATATTGAATCACTATAGTGTATACCTGAAGTTAATATCTTAACTATAATATTGTAAATTAACTATGCTTCTTTAAAAATATAAATGAAGCAGAAAAGAGAAAATTTAGAAAATACATGTGTGAAAAGAAAGTTATTGAAATTATTCATCACTTCACCTAGAAGTAACACTTGTTGGTATGTATCATTTTTGCCTGCTCCAATACTCTGGCCCCCTGATGCAAAGAGCTGACTCATTTGAAAAGACCCTGATGCTGGGAAAGATTGAAGGTGGGAGGAGAAGGGGATGACAGAGGTTGAGATGGTTGGATGGCATCACTGACTCAATGGACATGAGTTTGAGTAAATTCCGGGAGTTGGTGATGGACAGGGAGGCCTGGCGTGCTGCAGTCCATGCGGTCGCAAAGAGTCAGACATGACTGAGCGACTGAACTGAACTGAACTGAATGGTAAATAAAATGAATCCACCTGCCAATGCAAGAGATGCAGGTTCAGTACCTGGGTTGGGAAGATTCCCTGGAGAAGGAAATAGCAACCCACTCCAGTATTCTTGCCTGGGAAATCCCATGGACAGAGGAGCCTAATGGGCTTCAGTCCATGGGGCCACATAAGGGTCAGACATGACTTAGCCACTAAACAACAACAACAACAGCATATAGCTCAAACCAAAACAAATTTACTATTGAAAATGGAATATTTTTCCTATCTAAATGTTAAAAGGTATTAATATTATATTGATATTCAGACTCAGTTTTCCCTTATAAAGTGTTTAACATAAGTATCTTTCAATATATAACTCTTGGCACTGTTTGCATTAGGATAGTAAGATCTTTATGTTCATATGTTTCTCTTTTTACATGACAGTGTGTTTGTTATCAAGAGATTAGGTCCTGCCTGTGTCCAATCTCAACCCCTTTTCTGACCTCTTAGCAGGGCTCCTGGGTGGGGCTTTTCAGAGGATTCTGCCTCCAGGCTCCTTGTGTCAGAGGACTTCTCATGGTTCTGGACATGGTTTCACTGTCACCTCCCCCAGTAAGGCCTCTTAACACTACCTACAGGAATTGTCAACTGTCCTCATCTCTTACTCTTTGGCTCATCATTTGGTTCATTTTAGCACTTACCACCATTTGCAGCAATCTCGTTCACTAGTTTATGTATTGATTTTTCATCTGCTCCTTAAAGAATATGTTTGAAGAGGGCAGTGATTTTGCCTTTCTTGCTTAATACCGTATCACCAAATTTTTGAGCTCTACCCAGCCCTACAGAGGTCTCAGTAAATATTTTTGGATGAAAATAATGAATAAGTTCAACTTATTTGTGTTTTTAAAAGCAGATAGATGAGTCAGGCCCCCATTCTACTATTTAGCTGAGGTGAAACCCTTACCCTTGGCCAATCTTAACCTTTCTGTGTTTCCTATATTTAAAATGGACACAAGAATAGTGCTATTGTACTTTTTAAAAGGAACAGTATACAGTATAGTGCTTAGTATTGCACCTGGCAATAAACCTTCAAGAAGTACTATCCTTATGCTAAATAGTATTATCCTTTTGTCATTTCCTTGTGACTTTTACCCTTGACCAATAGGACATCTTATTCTGCTGTAAACAGCTATAGTTCACACATAATGTATTTTGCCAAATGTCTGTCTGGGGGTTATATATATTACTCAAAAATTACTTTTTAAATTTATATTAAGCTGTAATTCAGTTTTACTTTAGTTAGAATAGAATTATTCAATTTGATTTATATTTTGAATAAATCAAAAGCATATTAAAAATACTAGATATAGATATTTACTAATTGGTTTCATCATAGTTCTTTTTTTTCAACACCTAAGATTTTTCAACTTGAAATAAATCTCTGAGATCAGACCCATGCCAAGATAGTGGTAAATACCTTTTAACATATGGTTGTCTAGTTGTACATATTTTTAATCCTTGAGACATTCTTTGGAAGGAACTGTGAGATGGGAGATATTTTGAAGGGAAATAGAATCTTGCATTTCTACTTATATTAATCATTTCACCTCTAGATAAATAATGGAGAGGAGGTAATATATGCACAAAGACAAATCAAGTTGATGTGAATGAATAAACAAAAATGGAAGAGAAGACAAGAGGGACTTGAACACCCAGGAGATCTGTTTGGGTAAAAAGTTATTCAATTACAATGTCAAGAAGACCTATAGGATGCTGAAAGGAGAATAGACAGAGTATCAGAGGATATGAAAAACTATGTAGTTACATTTGTATCAGAGTTCCAGTTCTGTGTGAGTGTGCATCACTGCCATTAATACATTTGCAGAAAATATACATTCACTTCATCAGGAATTTATTTCCCACATTTATATGTTTTTAAAAGCCATTAGAGTCAATGATCTAACAATTTTTGACAATTAAGTTGCCTTGTAGTTTTCTCAGGGCTCTGTGCCTCCATTCTGGTGTGGTGTACACAGGGAAAATAATATTTCGTTCCTTTATTTCTAAACTTTTCATGATGCTGCCTAGAATTTGCCATCTTTTGGGCTTTGTTAGTAACTGGTTTGTTTGTTTTTTTCCCTGTATGAAGATATAAGCATCTTCCATTTTTTGTGTATTGCACTTATGTCTCTTCCCAGACTTCTTTCCCTCAGTTATTTTCATGAATCTGTGGATCACAGTTACATTTGGTACTTGGATGGAGACTCCTTTGTGGAGTGTTAGTACACCTTAGGTGAGGAAGTTCTGCTTCATCTAGCAGGCAGTAAATGTAAAGAATTCACTGGCAAGGTCACACAAAAACAGAAATTTGGGAAATTTTTGAATGCAAACATGGGGAAACATGTTCTTAACAGAATACTATTGAAAAGGAGAGATGCTGGAGATGTGCTCAGCTAAGGGCAGCAATCAGTGAAAGACAGTACCTGTGTTCAGAGACTGCAGATCTGTTGGGCCCAAAGCAGAATTTCTTATTCTCTTTACTAATATAGTAGATTCAAGAATAAGTATGAATCAGCAAGTTAGTGTGTGTGAAAAAGTTATAGGATGTCGGGTAGGAAATATAAGGTGTAGAGATATAATTAAAAATGTTCTGTTTTTAAAATCAAAAGACAGGTTTTAGGCCTTTGTCGCTGCCTATGATCTTAGCAATTTACTTAATTTTTCCAAGTTCTCTTTGTAAAATGAAGATAATAATTACTTTTATTTAATGCTTATTACATGGTAGGTACTATGCAAAGTTCTCATAATAACCTTATGAAGTCTATACTGTTCTTATTCCCATTTTACAAACGGAAAAAATGGAGACTCAGAGAGGTTAAGTGACTTTCTCTAAGATACTCCGTTAATAGGTAGCTAAGCAAAAATTCTAGCCCAGCTTTTATTTTTCATCTTTGTATTTAACTATTCTACCTTTCCCAGAGAGTTGAAGAAAAAAAAATATTTATAATTGTGTCGGAAAGGTTTTTAGAGATGAAATTCAAATTATTATTAATCTCTCCATTGTCCATATCCATATGAGTAAAAGTGGTTAGAATGCTAAAAAATAAAACACACAATTAGTAATTTCCATTATCATTTTGAATGTCATCAGTTTGCAGGGGAGAAAAATTTCTAGGGAGAAGACAAAGACTTTTTTGATTGGAATCATCCTCAGGTCAAACTGATCTCCATCTGTGCTTAGTAAAGAGAAATCATACATATTCATGGCACAGGGAAGTTCAGCATCTCTGGAGCAAAGGTTCGTCCAGCACAGAGATGATAACACTGTGCCTCTTATTCAAGGGCGGGGTTCAGCTTCTGCAGCAGTGGCAAGTGAGCCATTAGAGCACCCCGGCCCAAAAGAGATGCTGCTGCTTTCTACACACTGTGTGAAGTGCACACAAACAGAGGGAAAAGGAGACCCTGTTTTATTTCTCATCATTCTCTTTTACTCTCATGTTTGTTCACAAGGTCCTTTTCTGAATCATTATTTTGTTCAGCCCTGGGCCCAATACTGAAACCAGTTTTTATGAGAACCAGCTCAATGGCATGAAAGATAAGGTCAAGCAGACCTTAGGAGATGTATAATTCTTAGCACTTAGGAGATGTATAATTCTTGAAATAGACACTAAATTTATTGGAGTCTGTTTCTTCATCTTAATGCGAGCATAATACACTCCATCTTCACAGGTGGTTTTGAGGATTAACTGAAATGGGATATGAAAAGTATTTGGTACACAGGCCACATCTAGTAGATATTCACATTAGAAAATTGATATTTTTGACTGCTCAACATTGAATCCTTCTTTTTGTTTTGGGAAACATCTCGCATGCTTTGTCTCTACCCATGGAATCTAAAGAGAAAACTGTCCCTTTTTCCACTACCTGATAGCCAGGAGTTGGGCAGGTAACCTAATATGATGCTTCCATCTAGGATCTGGAATTGAGAGCAAGTGCTGCAAAGGCCAGGAGAAGTTGGGAGACGTCCAAGGTGTCATGGTGGTGCTCTTGGTGGGAGGAGACCACTCTTGCTAAGATTGTTTGTGTTCTTGATCTTTCTTGTGTTAAAGAAAATTGTTCTGACGCTGCTAAAAGGTTAAGGAACACTTTATCAAAGATTACTGTAATAGGAGTTAATTATGACTTCTGTGATAAGGAAGAGAGATGATGCTCAGCTCTGAGTCCAATAAGGAATAGCCTGGTATTTGCAGCCCAGGGGCAGGGTCAGAAGGTATCACTGGGTAGAAAAGTACTAGGAGGAGACACCAGTGGTAGAGAGTTTCTTGCTAAACTGACCTAATAGAATTATTGCTAAAGGCGGGCCAAGGACTTATATATTCAATATCAGGGGTGAAGAACTTTATCAGATATGAAGCGTGACAAGACATTAAGGCTGGGGGATTCTTACAAACTGGCTGAGCAGGATTCTTGCTATAACTAGACTAAACAGGCCAAAGACAGAGATTAAGGCCTACTAGAGAACAAAGCTCAGAGGAGTCTAATTAAAATTTGGTCAAGGAGAAAGCCCTTGTTACCTGCTACATTCAGTGTCCGGTTTTTAAGCCTCTTTTCAATTCTGTGCTTCTTTGATAAACTTTACGTATATCTGTTCTGTTGAAGATAGCCAATTGCTTTCCGCCAAGACTACAGATACACTGTAGTCTCTGATAGTATTACATAAGTAAACTGCAGCCCAATTAATGGGAATATTTAAGGAATCAAAAATGCATTTACTCTTGTATTTTGAAGAAAGGATTAATTGATCATACAAAAATCCATGCCATGATTTTACTTAATCATTGTTATTTTTAAATGAGCTGACGTCGGGATAATTTTGGTTTGAGTATCCATTCAATCAAATCTCTTTGCTTCATATCTTCCAGCATGTTTGAAATATATTGCTTGGGCTGATGCCTATTCTAACCCTGTGAGGAAGGTTCTCTCCTGATCATTTCCATGCGTATGGACGAGGCTCTAGAGCTAGAGTGACTGGCTCAGAGTCATATGCTTTGTTATACAAGTGAAAGTGAAAGTGAAGTTGCTCAGTCGTGTCCAACTCTTTGCGACACCGTGGACTATAGCCTACCAGGCTACTCCGTCCATGGGATTTTCCAGGCAAGAATACTGGAGTGGGTTGCCATTTCCTTCTTCAGGAGATCTTCCCGACTCAGGGATTGAATCCGGGTCTCCCGCATTGTAGGCAGAAGTACCCCCTGAGCCACCAGGGAAGTCCTAAATATGTAATTTACTATTATTCCTAAATAAACCATATTTAGCAATTATCCCACACTTTAGGCTGGAACCTTGGTAGCTTCCTCTTACTTTGAAACACAAGAAGTATGCTTTATTGCTCTCCATATTAGTGATAGTGAAAGTCGTTCAGTCGTGTCCGACTCTTTGCAACCCCATGGATTATACAGTCCATGGAATTCTCTAGGCCAGAATACTGGAGTGGGTAGCCTTTCCCTTCTCCAGAGGATCTTCCCAACCCAGGGATCAAACCCAGGTCTCCCGCATTGCAGGCAGTTTCTTTACTAGCTGAGTCACAAGGGAAGCCCATTTTGTTATAAAGCTAGGATTTAAACTCAGGTTTTCTGATGACAATCCCAAGCTCTTCTATTAATATTTTTAGTGACAAATCTAGGGCTATGCAGAATTCAAACTAAACACCTGAAATTTGATTTGATTAGGATCATCCATTCCTTTCAACTAGCTGGTTTATGGGAGCCTCTGTTACTTGAATACCATCTATGGAGGAGTAGGTCTGATGCATTACAGAGATTGTGTCTGAGCTTAGATGAGGGCCACCTAAAACTGGAGTTTGGTCATGGTCCTTGTCCCACACTATATGACTATCAGCTTAGACAAGATGAATCAGACTGGTGAAATGCTTGCTGAAGCTAATAGTTGACTGATGGCTTTCCACCCTCCTCCCCCCGAAACATTAACCCTGCCTAAGGGAATTTGCTAATGGAACTACAAATAAATGAGTGGCAGGGCAGGAATAAAACGGGGGTGTCCACAGAACCAGGCGCCACCGGGTCATTTTTCTCATCATGGCATGGCTCTGTGACAGGTGCAGGGTGAATGTGTTTTTATCTCAATAATTTCCCAGTGACATTCTGCTCCACAGAGAGAAAATGCCAGATGCACACACCCCTCCATGGTGTGCATACGAGGTGGCAAAGCCAGGTGAACAGTTTCCTAAGATTTCTGTGTCATGGTAACTCTGTTGTTTGAATTGATTCAGGATGAAATCCCTAGTGGTGCTCTTCTTAATTCCAGCTAATCACTCTCCAGCAGGAGAACCGAAGGCAGACTTGTTCCCCTGGCGGGTCTTAGATCCTTAAATGCTTGTGACTTCAAGTACTAATGAGCTAAAGGAAATCTTCCCCACACAGTTTAACCTACTGCTTCTTAAATGACAATCCTCGGGGTCTTTCCTTCACATTCAATCTCTGATAAGCTATTTTATAATTTCCTGATGACAGTTAAATTGAGTCTCCTTGTTAGCCTAGTTACCCTATTTGCTTCCAATAATTCTGCCTTAAGAAACTTCTGATGAAGAGGTTGCAGGCATGCCACCTCTAGCAATCCCTATAGGGAGAGCGGAGGGTTGGTAGTGGGAGGTGACGTGCAAAGGAGGTTGTTAGGTTTTAAAGCGAAAAGAAGGAGAACTCATTTAAAAAATAATAATAAAAAAAGCATGTCTCTAAGTGCAGGGACCATTTCCCAGGATTTTATGTGGTTAATGAAAAGTCAGACAGCAGATGACATTTACCCTGCTAAATGTTGATGATTAAGAAGGAAAAGGTTATATTTTGCTTTTTTTCCTTCTGGATCTTCTGTATGAGGGGGTCAACATGAATGCCGCACAAAAGGAATTGCTTGTTTGTGAACAACCAGGAGCCCAACTCCAGTATTGTTTCAATTGCTCTTGATGATGGTAATTACTTTGTGTCTCCCCCTGGGCATTCCCTTTTCTGAATCTGGCTGATTGAGAGCTTTGCTCCCACTTCCCAGCCTCAGATAGATAGCCAGCTCCCTCCTGGACACATGCCAGCAGCCCATAATTAAAGTGTTTTCTGGAGGGAGCGTCTCCATGTACTACCCATTGTGAATGATGTCCTTGGAGTCTGGCTATAGTAATTGAAAAGAAATGAGACCTTTCCAATTTGTCTCTCTTTCTGCAGCCCCTGCCCCACCTCTTTCCCAGGACAAAAACATTGTGAAATGCCACACAAGAATGAAGGATTCATTTCTGTGAATTTGAAAGCTGAAGCATAATACATCCCCTTCTCCCACCCCGAGGAGCGGATGTTTCAAGTGTAACCTTCCTATTACAATTATTCTTGCATGATTAAATAGAAGCTCTCCTCCTATTATGCTCTTTGTTGATAGATTAAATGTTCCAATGAGACATTAGACAGTATAATAATGAAGCATTTCTGGAACGTCAAATTATAAATTAGGTACGTCTTTGCAGATTACTTTCAGTAAGATTTGATTATGTGACTGTTAATTCTAAATAATAAACATTATCAACATTTTCACATGTATATTATCTAACTGGATATTGATAATTCTTTCATGAGGTAGTTACCACTGGTATTATAAATCTATTTTTTACCAGTAAAAAAACCTGAACTCAGAGAAGTTTAATAGCTTCCACTAGGTTCTCTAGCTAGTAAGTAGAACCGAGACATGAATCCAGATTGATTTCCAAAGTGAGGTTCTTTTCATTATATTAATATTTATAAAGTCAATATTCAGAAGGTATATTTTGATTCTTACAAAATTCTCTAAATTTTGTATCTCCAAATGCTAAGGGAATAAAATTATACAATTATAATGGTTTGCAGAAAGTAGAGTTTTGATTGAGCTGTACTCTTTCTTACCAAGTATCCCAAACACACAGAGGAAGAACAATTACATTACCTAACCCCATTCTCAACAATGCAACTTATACACAAAACTTGGAAGGAAATTAAAGAGTCTTGTTGGCTGCTGTTCCATAATGAACATGGGAAAAGAGATCAATGTTTGCTTAATGGAAACCTTAATTCAAATTTCTAATTGGGTATAATGAACAAAGGAGAAGGTCCCGAATGCTTGAGAACTGTAAACAGTGCAGTGTTCTTTTAATGATCACACACTGATTATCTTAGTGAATCTAAATTATGTGGGTCCAAATGCTGCTATGGGAGGCATAACTCCTTCACTGTGTTTCCAATAAACTGTGGGCTGTCATAATGAGTGAACGTGGGGGGGTGGGGAGGACTCTTATTAGCTGGCATCATGTTAGAGTAGCCAGACATGAGGATGATCACTGTTCAAAGAATAATAAGAAAGGAAAACCTGTGCTATGATAATGATTTAAGGAGACTGTCTTTTAAAAGTTATATATGGTGATAAGTGTAGTTAATGTTTAATTGTCTCTAGAGACTAAGCCACTGATTCTAGAGATGCTCAAGATTATTTTTAGAATCTACCCTAGGGATTATCTTCTTTAGAATTTATGTAAACTTCCTTTAACTACTTCAGCAATTGCAAATCTTTGTCCATAGGAGAAAACTTGATTTGGGGGGAAAAAAAGGTAATAATGTTTTGAATCAGAGGAAGTCTGGACCATTAAATGACTATTTTGAATCAAAGTGAAGTGTGGCAAAGTGTTGGGAGTCGTTTTCATGTGCCATGCCCACTATCTCTGAGGGCAATTCCAGAGGAGATATTCCTAAAATATTTTTAGTGTTAGAAACAGCATTGAAATAATTCCACTCCTTAAATTTTTAAAAGATAAAATTATTTTTCTCATAAAATTTATATATAGGTATACATATGCATGGACTTCCCAGGTGGCTCAGATGGTAAAGAATCTGACTGCAATGCAGGAGACCCCAGTTTGAATCCTGAGTCAGGAAGATCCTCTGGAGAAGGGAATGGCAATCCACTCCAGTATTTTTGCCTGGAGAATTCCATGGACAGAGAGAAGTGCCTGGAGGGCTACAGTCCATGAGGTCACAGCAAGTTGGCCACAGCTAAGCACCTTTCACACACATATTTGTATGTAAATGAATATATATATATATGTATATACACACACATATGTAAAATATTTATATGCAGAGGTGTTTTTTGGTAGAAAATTTACAAAATGTAGGTATATAGAAAGAGAAACACAATCACTGCGATTACTGAGTAGCCACCACCCACCTATGGGTGCTTACTCGCTGTTCTGAGTCTCGTCACAGACACACATGTGTACATTAGAGAGGGTATAGAATACAGTGGTTACAAGTTTAGGTGGGAAAACTGGGAGGCTTAAGTTTAAACCCCAACTCTGCAGTTTCCTAGCTCTGTGATTTTTGGCCATTATCCAAAAATCTCCCATCCTTCTTTTTCTCACCTAATGAATACACTTGAGTTGTGCTAAATTTACTGGGTTATTATTACCCATTTACTTTTTATGAATTTATTCATTCATTTAAAAAAGTATTTATGGAGCACCTATTATGTACCTGACTCTGTTTTAAGTACTGGAAACAGAAGTGAAGTGAATTCAATAGGTGTCCTGGGCCTCAAGGAATGTACTAGAAAGGAGATATAGAAAAAAATCTTATAGATAAGTTAAATATGTAATATGGAAGGTGCTTGCATCTGTCTCTGAGCTTGAATTCTCACAGGCTAATGCCAAAAGGAGCAGATAATGCCTGTACACATAGTGGCTTACATTACAGGAGAATGGTGAGTTTAGGGAATCCTCATCTTTTATAATGGACAGGAGATCTGCCTGAACTTTGCCCTGAGGAGAGAGCATTATTATGTTTATTATACAGGACAGTTAATAAACCTGCCTTTTACTGTCTCCATTTTCTAAGGCTGTTCACTCTACAGATGTACTTGAAAAGCAGTCTAGAATAAAGGAAGTCATTGCCTTTGCAACTGACAAGATGTGAAGAGTTCCAAGAGACTAGTGGTGAATAATCTCACAACACTTGTCAGAAATGCAGATTCTTAAACCTCATTTAGACCTGCTGAATCTGAGACTCTGGGAGGGCAACTGAGCAATTTTTGTTTTAGCAGGTGGTCTTGATGCAGCTAAAGTTGGAGATCCACTCTATAGGGAGAGAACTGAAGATTGACTGGGAAATTTGGGTGGAAGTGGATGTGGATCAGTGGGGCTGTATCCTAGGGCAGTGTGTGTAGTAGACAAACAGGATGTGCCTGGGGCTGGTTGTCAGGGTAATAATACTTCCAAGTGGAGG
Source organism: Giraffa tippelskirchi (assembly GCF_054371585.1). NCBI lineage: Eukaryota > Metazoa > Chordata > Mammalia > Artiodactyla > Giraffidae > Giraffa > Giraffa tippelskirchi. Next base: position 72,914,015 of record NC_137275.1, on the reverse strand, counting down.
ATAGAGGGGAGGACCTGGAGAGACAGTATCAATATGCATGAATTGATCTAGAAATCAGGTTCTGCCATTACTTCTCCCATGTAAAGCTGAACAAATAATTCAGTTTTAAAGACTTTTTTAAACCTGAAAAAGAATCTGAAGATCCCATAGTCTAGGATTTCAAATAGGGATTTTTCCCTTGTGACAACTCTAATCTCCTGAAACACAGGCTTTGGAGACATTTGCGGGTATCCTCCAGGGGTGAGGAATGGGACTTGGGGATAATTTCACAGCTGACATCACTAATCTGTCCAAAGACTGTAATTTTCTTTTGGATGAAAGAAGACAAGTTATCTATCCTTTGATATTTGCCAGTCTTATGTTCTCCATGTTTTTATCAGGGACCACCCAGGTGCTAACTTTCTTTCACAAGTTTAATTTATGTTACAATTTTGCATTGTTTGGGTGAATCATCATTGAGGTGACTGAAAAAGTGTAGGGCATTTGGATCCTCAGGCTGTGACTTTGTACTAAAATCCAGTCCACATTAATGACTTCTGAGGCAAACGTCTTTGTCTTTCTTTGAAGTGTTACTTGTTCCAAAACCAAATGAAATTTTTTTTTTTTTTTTGGTGTACCTGCAAACAGCAACAACTAGAGAGAGGGAGAGAAATTACATTTTGAAGTAGTTTCTTGGAAATCAGTTCAAAGGTTTTAGCAGTATATTTGGATATAGTGTTAACCACCGGGTGAGTGCTCAAAAACAACTTTGGAACTCTTAGAATCTTGTCTATTTTTACATTTTAAAATTAAACCTTTTTAGTCAGCCAAGAACATTGAAAAAAAAATTGATTTGAATTGAAGCAATTTCTTTCAGGTGAATCTTTAATTTTAAATGCGACTAATTCTTCAAAATGGAATTAAACATCATTAGTGGGTAATGGTTTTGATTTGTTTCCAAGAAAAAATAATTCATAGCTGCAGATTTGTTATAGCGCTAATTAGTTATTACACTAGCAAGCACAATATTCAAAAAGATGAGAAAATACAAAACATTACTAGCAGTAGTAGTAGTAGTAGTAATTGTTCAGTTACTAAGTTGTGTCCGACTCTGTGCAACTCCATGGACTGCAGCACACCCGGCTCCTGTGTCCTCCAGGAGATAGTCTGGAGTTTGCTCAAATTCATATGAATCATTGAGTTGGTGATGCTATCTGTCTCCTCCTCTGCTGCCCCCTTCTCATTTTGCCTTCAATCTTTCCCAGAATCAGGGTGTTTTACAGTGAGTCAGCTCTTCACATCAGGTGGTCAAAGTATAGTGGGGACAAGAAAGAGGCAAGACTAAATAGGAGAGAGGAAAGAGGAAGGAAAAGGCATAAATAAGGAGAGAAAAGAAAGAGTGAAAATAAGAGAGAGACAGACAGACATACAAAGATAGGAGGAAGAATATGTAAAGGGTGGTTGTCAGCCTCTGCTTCCTCTACCGAACCCTTGCTAAAATTGTGTCATTTCCAAGGAATGAAGCAGCTACTTTTCAGTTTTAAGCTAATGCTTTCCCAGAAAATGTTTTCTTTGCTCCCTAAATTATTGATTGGGCTATTAAGGATCTAAAATGAAAATTTAATTTATTGTTAGCCTTCCCAAAGTGTGACCTCCTGGAACACACTGATTGAGTTGCTACTCTGCTGTCTGACTAATTGAAGAGGGAGGATGGAAGTACATGAGAGCAGAAAGCAAATTCCTTTGGGCAATTGCGGTGGACCCTCCTCAGGGGCCATTCTGCAGGCTGGGCTTTGTGGGGGTATAAGACCAATAAGAGGCTGAAAATTGTTCTATACTATCCTTACTGAGGCGTATAGGATCTTCCTGCCAGTCCTCAGTTAGCAGAGTTGAAACTGTCACTGGACTCTGTTTAGAGGTCAAGAGCACCTACCCCCACCCATCTGTCACACCTGACAGCTGAGGTTGGTGACCCAGAAGCTGAGGGTATTGAGTCATCAGCCCCTGTTAGGGCATGGGAAAGTTCTGAGAGTCTTTCAGAACTTTCTGAAGGTGCAGTGGAATAGCTGTGGAAAGAGCAGTATTTGGCATCATAAGACCCTGGACTTCAGTCTTTTAGAGAAAAGATTAGTGACACAACCTTGGAAAAGGCAGTGTTTCTGTTACTCAGTGTTCTCATCTGTAAAATGGAGATGATGATAAAACAGGAAGGCCTGTGGAGAAAATATGTGGAGAAAAAGATGTAATGTAATTAAAGTTTAACACCATGCATGGGAAGCATCTTCAGTTTTTACTGTCATTGTATTTGCAGTTACATTCATGTTGTCCATTGTCAGAAACAGGAAGATAAGGGCCAGATTGGGGTTTTAGTTCATTAGATCAGGAGCAAGTCAAAAGATCTGTGAGCAGGGAAGTATTCAAGGAAAGAAATCAGCCAGATCTTGGGAGAAAGATGGGCAAAGTATGGAGATCAAAACTTAAGTGATCACTTAACTAGTGCATTACCAATACTAGTACCTATTATTTGCTGCTTATTTGCCAAGTGCTACTCTCTTTCTCTTGTATTATGCTATTGTTTCTAATCCTCATATCTGTTCTATGGAAGAAGAGAGTATTATTTTCCTGTTTTAACTAGTGAGGAACAAAAAGCTCAGCACACTTACATAGCAACTAAGAACCCAAGTTCCTATCCCAAGGTCTGTAATCTTGCCATTGCACGACACTTCAGATTAGTGCTCTCTGGGCCACTGGAAATATCTGTAGGTTCTGGTTTTTCTTTTCTGCTTTTTTCCTTTTATACAGTAATGGCTAGGATTTTGGGCCCCAGAGAAAAATTCAGAGCTCTGCTCCTCACCCATATCTTTCTGTTCTCATCTCCCTTTAATTTCCTGGCTCCAATTTTATTTTGTGTTGTTGTTAGATCTTATTGTACCTCTGGTTTTATTATGAATAAAATATCTCAGAGTAAAGTATATGTCAGTTTGATATTGCATGTAATAAATAAGTCAGCCCCCCACAACAACCATTTGTTATTTCTCATAGTCTGAGGGTTGGTTGGTGTAGGCTAGGTTTAGCTGCAGGTGGCTATGCTTCAAATACCACATTCTCATTCTAGGACCATCAGGCCAGCACCAGTATGGTCTTGGCATGCAAATGGCAGAGGTGCAAGAGAGCATGTAGAAGCACACAAGTCTTCTTAAAGCTTAAATTCAGTACCGGCACACCTCACTTCTACCTCATTCCTTTGGTCAAAGCACATTACATGGCTGAGCCGTGAGTAAAGAAGTAGCGAGTGGTCTCACAATGGAGGACACTACTGTGTACATTTGTATATTTCAAAATGCTGTGTGTGTGCTAAGTCGCTTCATTCCTGTCTGACACTTTGTGACCCTATGGACTGCAGCCCACCAGGCTCCTCTGTCCATGGGATTCTCCAGGCAAGGATACCGGAGTGGGTTGCCATGCCCTCCTCACGGGATCTTCCTGACCCAGGAAATGAACCCGAATCTCCTGCAACTCCTGCATTGCAGATAGGTTCTTTACCACTCAGCCACCCAGGAAGCCCATATTTCCAAAATATATATTTCCTACTTATATATACCCAAAAGTATAATTAATTTATTTCCAAAGGATATGGAAATAAGGATGGGATGGGAATTGGGTCCATTTTTACAATTTATCACAGAAATCTGTCAACCAAGCAACCGTTTTGCAACTTACTGTTGCCTGTTGATTTCTCATCCTTTATCTGACTCTGACTTGAGGGTTATCTCTCTTTCAAGACTTGATGACAACCATGGATTTCAGATGTCTTCCTTGGAGTAGTTGACACTGAGTGTTACTCTTTCTTGGCTCTCTCTCCACCCCATGAAATTGTAAACTCCAGAGCAGAAGCAGGGTATTTATACTCCTGCATCACCAAACAGGACACATTTGTGAAGTAACAGAGATTTTTCTCTTTGAGTCCCCAAACATCTTTTTAAAAAGTCTCTATTTTCTTTAATACATTTAGGGACAACCCAAGTGGACAATTCATACTGTAATCTGATATTCTTGTGTTTTAAATGGTATTATATCTCTGTATTGCTTTTCTTAGTATTACTGTATTTTCACTGAAACTTTGTAAGACACAATACCTTTTGTTCAATAATGTAGAATCACAAGAAAGAAATATGCTGATTGAGTAATTGGGTGTGAATCCTGATTATTGTGTAGAATGGATGCTCAAACATGACACTAGAGGACCACATGAATAAAATTCTCTGTTTTTTGGTTCTGCAAAATTCTATCCTTCCAAGGATGGAATCTGAAACTTTTTGACCAAGTTCTTGGGAGGGGTTATAACATGCCATTTAAATCACTGTTAACCTCTGAGCCTCTCATTTGTTGAATTTTGTACTCTCCTTCCTTTCCAACAACATTCTTACCACACAAACCTCTTTCCCTCTTAAATGCCAAGTTACTCCATGCTTTAGATCTTCGCACCACCTCATTCCCACTGCCTGAAATGTTCTTTCTTCAGCCATCTGTCCTTCACCTGGCTAAATTCCTGCATATGGTTCAAGATTCAATTAGCTCCTAACTTATTTGAGAAGGTGACTTGACTTCAGAGTTGTGGTTATCCAGTCTGTTACCTTGTCCTAACACTCTCCATCTTTCTTCTGAGAACATTTCACATTTCTAGTGAGTGAATGAATAATTGTATAGTTTTTGTTTCATGTCTGTTTTCCTCTCTAGTCTCTCAGCTCCTTGAGGATAAGAACCATTTCTTTTTTTTTTAATTAATTTATTTTTTATTGAAGGATAATTGCTTTACAGAATTTTGTTGTTTTCTGTTAAACCTCAACATGAATTAGCCATAGGTATACATATATCCTCTCCCTTTTGAATCTCCCTCCCACCTCCCTCTCCACCCCACCCCTGTAGGTTGATACAGAGCCTCTATTTGAGTTTCCTGAGCCATACAGCAAATTCCTGTTGGCTACGTATTTTACATATGGTAATGTAAGTTTCCATGTTACTCTTTCCATACATCTCACCCTCTCCTCCCCTCTCGCATGTCCATAAGTCTATTCTCTATGTCATATCCTTTGCAACCACAGCTGTTAACCTGTAGCCTTTGGCACAGAATCATTGTTTTGTTACTTGTTAAACAAATGAATGAACAAATGAAACTTTACAGAGACATAAATGTTCAAATTTGGAAGAGACTCTCGAAACAGCTGACATCTTATGAGTTCCACAATAGCCCTCCCGGTCACTGATTGCCTCTGCTTAAACTCTTCTCCCAGTTGGAAACTTATTCTTCTTGAGGCTGACAAATTCCATCTTTCTAATAGTTATAAAATTTCTATGCCCTTTAAACTAAAGTTTGTCATTCCATAACTCATTCATTGATTTTATGTCTTGCCCTTGAAATTTTATAAAACAATCCTAATCTATTTTATTTGGCAATATTTTGAAATTTTAAAACAGTTATTGTAACTCCCAAGCAGTCTTTACTGAATACCCACTGTTTGATATTCACACTTTATTACCATTATCTCATGTAATTCTCAACACAGTCCCCATTTTACAGACAAATTTAAACAATTAGCCAACAGCATGGAGCTCGTAAGTGGTAGCATCTAGATTTAAAACCAGGGACCATAATTTGTATAACCTAGATATTCTTTTATGTCCAGAGGACTAATATAGATAATACATTCAACAAATATGAAAGGCTCTACAAAACTTAACATACTAGGTAGTTGTTCCTTTCTTACTTTTTAACTTATATTCTTTGGTATAGTTTTACAGAATTCTTTTGTCTGTACTTCCTTAGTGTTGGTGATCTTTGATTCCTTTCTGCATTCACCTAATGGGCAACTATGTGTGTATGTATATGTATATACATACATATATATATATATGTATATATATGTGTATATATATGTGTATATATATGTATATATATATATGTATATATATATATATATATATATACACACACACACATATATGTATATGATGTTTCTTACCAACAGTAGAATGTTTGGCCTGGAGATGACACTAGTTACTGGCTGCACCCAGTCATAATCCTGGATGGAAGTTATGTACCTGGCCAAAGTGTACAATCTTATCATGTGTGCTGACACTGAGGGATTAAGAAATATTTGGTTTATATTCGATAACTTCTGTAAGACTAAGATATATCTTAGGGAAAATTTGATTGTATTAAATAGAAACCTATTCAATATAGCTCAAGTAAAATGAAAATTTATTACAGTGAATCAGGGAATTTAATGGAATCCAAGGATTAAAGTACAGTAACTATGTACTTCAAAACACTGAAATATATAAACTATAGATATCCATAATTATCATAAACTATGAATGTTGAAAACTGGAAGTCTTCCAAGGATGAGCTAGAAATTCTGTTACTTTCTGTCTTTAGGAACAAACAGTCTCCCATCTCTGTTTTCTTGCACATTTGAATCATTCTTTTTTTTTCCTGTGCAAACTAACTTTCTCTGTTTATTTCTTAGCACATGTGTCCTTAAAGTAGATCATCCCAGAATGGGAGATGGAACTCTTGAGTGTTTGTCTTTCCAGTTTCAGGGTCTGCATCTGGCTAACTCAGACTTTCTCGGATCCTTGTGTCAGTATCTTTCCATAACCCAGTTAATAATGACTATCTTCAAGAGCAAACATGATGTCAGATGGTAGCTAGTAGTCCTGTCTCTAGGGAGCATAGGGGAGGATTTGATGGGCATCTTTATCACATTAGCCTTTTCTAGCATCAGCTTAAATGACCAATAATTTATAGTTCCTGAAAAAAGAAGTTAGTCATCATCTACCCAAATAATATAGAACATTAGGCAGCCTTAGTGTTCTTCTTTTGGTTTTGCCTTTTCCAGCTGATTTCTGCAATTCTCCCTTATCATTGTATCTCTTAACTATTAAGACTTAAATCTCATCTAAATTTAACTTTCTCTCCCCCAACCACTCCATATAGTCTCATCTACTAATTAACTGATAATTAAACAAATGAATATTGAGTGGATATTATGTAGAGAGTATGCTTCATGTTGGATATGACTACAAAGGACTGCCCTCAAATTGCTTACACTCAAGTACTGACAGGTTTGTGTAAACTGAGATCCTAAAATCATGTTTCTGTGGGCAACAGATGATAGGCATCTGAGTATGGACAGACAAGAACTGACATTTACAGAAATTCACTGTGTACCATCCACCATGTGCTGGGCCTTCTATAAATAATTTCTCATAAATCCTTACATTACACCAACACAGATCAACATCATCATTATAATTTAAAGAAAATCAAGATTTTACATTCCACAGTCTATTTTTATTCTTAGGTCAAGCTCCCTCTAAGAATGAGGTGGTGATATTGGCCAGAGTTGATTAAATTGGATTAAGTCTTTGACTCTGTTCATTCTTCTTGGCTTGTAGCACTGGTTTTACAATCTTTCTTCTAAATCATTTTATGAGAAAATTTGCTTCTCATAGTCAATAAATAACTGAGTGGTTTTTGATTTGGGTTCTTTGTTATTATTATATTTATGTTCAAATCCGAGTAAAGCTTCATGATAAGATGAAAAGGCCAAATGAGTGTGTTGATCATTGAAGCTGAAAAGTGATGATTTCTGACACTGGCATGATGGGAAATAAATCCTTATCAGAAACTGAGTTAACAATTGACCAGGTTGTCCCTGTATGAATGCCTGTCTTTATGAGGAAGCTGACCCTTAGGAAGGATGTAAGACCTGGTTGCACTGTTTTATCTTAGAGTTGATAATTGTCTTTTCTATTTCAGAGGCTCATCCAGCAGTTTATTAAATGGTGCCCTCATGGCCTCAAAGAACTCTGTCTTCTATGAATTACCATCTCATTCTGGGTAAATTGCTTAAGTCCTGGTGGAATACTGAAAACTGTAAAATTCTTGACTTTTTCTGCTCTAAAAGGTATTCACTAACAATCAATAAATTAAGGAGAGGCACAGTGGGATGGTGGAAAAAACGCAGAGCAAGGCAGATCTGGATTTTAATCCTGGCTCTTCAACTTAGTAATTATGTAGACATGGGTAAGTTATTTAACCTCATTGCTAGTCAAGTTCCAGATCTGGATTAAAGAGAATAATAGAATCTATCTCAGACACATGTTGTAGGGCTTAAATGAGATAAAGCATGTAGAAAATATTCAACGCAATTGTGCAACTGTAATGTATTTATACAAGCCTGCCATGAATAACCGTGTAAACTGGGAACTGTATGACTCTAAGAAGTGCCATTCACATGTGGTCAGTACTGTGTAGTGGTCACCTTTTAGAACCATGGTCTAAAGGATGGAAGCATACTGAAGGACTGAGCATACTGCCCAGTGCAAAGGAAGTATGTTTTAAAAAGCAGCCATTACTATTTCCGCTATGGAATTTTCCTACCTGGTTCTCTCTCTTGACATCTTACTTTTGGATTATTGGTTCTACTGAGCAACCTGCCTAACATCAGTTTTTTTGCTCTGGCTGGACATATATTAGTTGTGTGTCAGTTACTCAGGCATATCTGACTTTTTGCAACCCCCTGGACTATAGCCCACCAGGTTCCTCTGTCAATGGAATTCTCCAGGCAAGAATACTGGAGTGGCTTGCCATTTTCTTCTCCACTGGCTAGACATAGCTTCTTCAATAACCCACTTCAATTTTGGACACAGCAGACTGTGACCTTGAATCTTGGAGTACTTTTCCCCATCCTAGAGGTAGAAATTAGCTTTTCTGATTGACTAGAAGGTGGAATCAGAGACCATGAGTAACATGAGCTGGGTTTAGACAAGACAGAGGGCCTGCTTTTGTGAGTGACGGTGGTAGCTTCCTACTGTTGGCACTTGAACTTAAAAATTGTGGTTGTTTTCTTGAACTTATATTTCATTATCACAGTAGCACAAAAAGGCCTTTAAAACTGGTGACAAAAAGGGTTAAGGATCAATAGAACTCTGTGAGTAGAAATTTGGCACTTTTTTAGAGAGTATCTGTGGGAGGCAAAATTTGTAATTGGGTCATCAGGCATTAATACAAATTTATGAATGCTGAACCTTCAGTTCAGTCGCTCAGTCGTGTCCGACTTTTTGTGACCCCATGAACCACAGCACGCCAGGCCTCCCTGTCCATCACCAACTCCCGGAGTCTACCAAACCCATGTCCATTGAGTCGGTGATGCCATCCAGCCATCTCATCCTCTGTTGTCCACTTCTCCTCCTGCCCCCAATCCTTCCCAGCATTAGGATCTTTTCCAACGACTCAACTCTTCGCATGAGGTGGCCAAAGTATTGGAGTTTGAGCTTCAACATCAGTCCTTCCAATGAACACCCAGGACTGATCTCCTTTGGTATGGACTGGATGGATCTTCTTGCAGTCCAAGGGACTCTCAAGAGTCTTCTCCAACACCACAGTTCAAAAGCATCAATTCTTCAGCGCTCAGCTTTCTTCACCGTCCAACTCTCACATCCATACATGACTACTGGAAAAACCATAGACTTGACTAGACGGACCTTTGTTGGCGGAGTAATGTCTCTGCTTTTCAATATGCTATCTAGGTAGGTCATAACCTTCCTTCCAAGGAGTAAGCGTCTTTTAATTTCATGGCTGCAATCACCATCACCAGTGATTTTGGAGCCCCCCAAAATAAAGTCTGACACTGTTTCCAATGTTTCCCCATCTATTTCCCATGAAGTGATGGGACTGGATGCCATGATCTTAGTTTTCTGAATGTTGAGCTTTAAGCCAACTTTTTCACTCTCCTCTTTCACTTTCATCAAGAGGCTCTTTAGTTCTTCTTCACCTTCTGCCATAAGGATGGTGTCATCTGCATATCTGAGGTTATTGATATTTCTCCCGGCAATCTTGATTCTAGCTTGTGTTTCTTCCAGCCCAGCATTTCTCATGATGTACTCTGCATATAAGTTAAATAAGCAGGGTGACAATATACAGTCTTGCTGTACTCCTTTTCCTTTTTGGAACCAGTCTGTTGTTCCATGTCCAGTTCCAACTGTTGTTTCTTGACCTGCATACAGGTTTCTCAAGAGGCAGGTCAGATGGTCTGGTATTCCCATCTCTTTCAGAATTTTCCACAGTTTATTTTGATCCACACAGTCAAAGGCTTTGGCATAGTCAATAAAGCAGAAATAGATGTTTTTCTGGAACTCTCTTGCTTTTTTGATGATCCAGCAGATGTTGGCAATTTGATCTCTGGTTCCTCTGCCTTTTTTTCTAAAACCAGCTTGAACATCTTAGGTGCAACCAAACTCCATTGTTAACTGGAGGAAAAGCAGTTTATGCATCTTAAAATGCGTTGATTTTGCATAACTTGGAATCATATTCCTATTTTTAACACGCTGACTACAAAGTAATGTCTTAATCAAATTGGTGCTATTTGCTCCATTCCCTTGGAAGTGCATCAGGAAAGAAAAGAGAAGAGAAAAATGAGAAATTAATACTCCCTTGGGAATCATAAGAAGGCCTGTTTTTTATTCTTCCTATATAAGTGAATTTATTTGAAACAAATATTTTGTAGGTTGAAATTTGCATTGCTTAAGAGAAGGAAAGTGGGTATGTGATGGGTGAAATAAAGTATGGGATAAAGGAGGAAGCAATTAATATTTGTGAGGTCTACTCTGATCCAAATTCCTTCCATATTTGTTTATCCTCATGATATCTCCATGAGGCTAGGGTTATTGTTTTTGTTTAACAATGAGAAAAACCAGGTTCAGAGAAGATAATTTGCTCAATAGCACATCATCTTTCATATTGGCAGAGTTTGGGTTCTAACCCGTATTTGTTGACTCCAAATCAGTTCTCTTTTCTTTAGACCAGGTCAGCAAACATTTTGGGGAAAGGACTATAGTGAATAGGTTTTGTGGCCATATGGTTTCTGTTGCAACCATACAACATGCTTATGTAGTGCAAAACCAACCGTTGACAATTTGTCAACATGTGAACACTGCTGTGTTGCAATAAAGCTTTATTTATAAAAATAGGCATTAAGTGGGATTTAGTCTGCAAGCCTAGTTCGCCAAGCCCTGCAAGCATCAGAATAAAAATCAAATCAACAACCCCCCAAGCCAAAAGAACAGAAAAGAGCTAAGTGAAGGTAAAGCTTGGAGGGAGACACTTTGTAAAGGGCATCATAAAATATATATAGTTTTCCGCATATATTGAGAGGAAAGGCCATTCCATATACACTGTGTCAGTTGTTTGTGTCAGTCTCTGGAAGGCAAGCAAACTCTTCCTCAAATATATGCATGATTAGAATTTCAAATATCGCATCTTATTTAACCACAGAAGACCAGGTCAGAGTATTTCCTGACATGCACAAACTGACTTGTACAGTTCCTCTCCAGCTGGGTGGCTCATTCCTTCTTTTCATGTCATTGACTAAATGTTAATGTAATCCTTAAATTCTGTTATATAAACAGGTCATCATGTTGTTGAAAGTGAAAGTGTTATTCACTCAGTCATGTCTGAATTTTTGCAACCCCATGGACTATAGCCCACCAGGATCCTCTGTCCATGGAATTCTCCAGGCAAGACTACTGAAATGGGTAGCCATTCCCTTCTCCAGTGAATCTTCCTGACCCTGGGATCAAACCCCGGTCTCCTGCACTGCAGGCAGATTCTTTACCATCTCAACCTCCAGTGAAGCCCTTATATTGTTGAAACAATTCTTCTAGTATCATAAATCCAGACAGATAAAATTGACTTTTAAGGTAAAATTGTAATATTATTTTCTGTACTGAAGATACCAGGGATAAAACACCTATAAAAAATATTTCTTTGACATTTCTTTATTAGCTTTACATGCTAAACAGATTGAGATGGAGGGTCAAAACAAGATGCTAACTAAAATTTGGTGAAAAAATATTTCTTTACACACATCAATGTAAGTATATGAGATATACGAAAAGAACAACTTCTTAACTCTCACTGAATTCCATAGGAAATCACCAACTTAGTCCCCTATAAAAATATGCAGGGCATCTGATAGAAATTACCTAGTGCAGTAACTAAACCAAATAATGTGACTGAGGAATACGAAAAACTCAAAGTGATTTTGCAGTAGGTTTCAGGTTCAGTGGCTTAATACTCTGGTTCAGAAATCCTAATACAGTGGTTCAGGCTAGAAAGAATGAAAGTCTGAGTTGAGACAGTAGCTCCTACTGTGTAAGGAAAGATGAATATGAGAAGTTTTATATTATAGAATTGACAGAATGTGATGTATAAGTGAAAAATCAGTATAGTTGATGATAATAATGGTGGCTATGATGATTTTTGGTGGCAGGTAGCAGAAACTGACTAGTGAACTTAAGAAATGGTGATTTATTGGAAGGATACTGGGTAGCTCACATAATTGAAGAAAAGTAGTGCACATAATTGATCAAATCCTGGGAAGGCAGAAATCAGGAAACCTCTAGGGACATTACCATTGAGCCTCCATGTATCTTCTTTCTAGGGTGTTGTCATATGGTTATTGACTTCCAATCTGTGGTTGGTTAGTTGTGTTAAAGGTCCCAATTAAAGACCTCATTGAATCCATGCCCTTTGCTCTATAACTCTATAGTCCCATCACATTCTCATTTTGAAATTTGTCCTGGACCAGTAGCAAACAAAATGTAATCAGAAACTTGAATAAGCACTTTAGATTTCTGATTCCTTGCTTGTTCCTTTTCTTTGCCATGAGAATATGTCCAGGCTAGCCTGTAGCATGATGTGGCACATGGTGAAGGACTGAGTCATCATAGCTCTCTGAACTGAGCCTCTAGCTGTGACAGAAAGCTCACTTGAGAACTGCCTATCCCACCTGCAGCAGACTGATGCACATCATAAAGCCTCATCAAACCTAGTGTAGTTCAGCAGAACTATCTACATGCCCCATAGACTTATGAGAAATAATGAATTGCTGTTTTAAGTTAATTTTGTGAGAGTTACACAGCAACAGCTAGCTGATATACCACTTCTGTGTCTCTTGATTCAAATTTCACTTTCTTGATAAAAGCATCTGTTTGATTCAGCTTGGTTCTTGTATTATATTTCTGAGTCATTTATCTGTGACTAAAGAGTAGGTGGCGTGGTTAATAGGAGAAAAATAGTGATTTGGAGAAATACCCCAGATGATAATTTACACATGTGGGAGGGATCAGGATAAAGAGAGTAAAATCTCCTAAAATATTTGTGAACATTCTCAGGGTTTTACCAGACTGTTTAAAAAAAAATTATGTAATCTATTTTTTGAAGGATATTTGATTTACAATGTTGTCGTACTTTCAGGTAACACAAATAGCAAAGTGATTCAATTTCATGTATATGTATGTGTGTGTCTGTGTATATGAATGAATATATATGGACATATATTTTTTTTAGATTCTTTTCCTTTGTTGGTTATTATGAAGTATTGAGTATAGTGTCCTGTGCTATACAATGTACACTAGATTTAAAAATTCAAAAAAATCCACTGAAAATCCCATAGAGATAGAGTTAAAATCCATGTTAATTAACTGCCTTGTCTTCAGGGGAACTGCAGTTTTGCTGTTGAAGAAATCAGGGGTGATGGCTCAGGCTAAAAATCTCTTGTCCAGGGGCTTGAAGCAGTCAGACAGGAGCAGCCACCAGGCCTGGTTTACAAGCCTTAAAGAATCAGGGTTCACTGTCAGTGTCCTTTGCTGCTTAAAATTACAACAGAGGATTTTGCCACAATTAAGATATTAGCCATTTTTAAGGACATATCATTTTATTTATTTTTTATGTGAAAAACTCTTTAAGATTTTTTTTATTTTTTCATGATTGCAAAGTCTTTTTTTTCTAAATTGGAGTATAACTTAAAACATTTACAATGTTGTGTTACTTTCTGCCATACAACAATATGTATCAGCTATATGTATACATATATCCCCTCCCTCTTAAACTTCCCTCCCGCTCTACCCCCATCGCACCCCTCCAGGTCATCACAGAGCACTGAACTGAGCTCCCTGTGCTATACAGCAGCTTCCCACTAGCTCTATTTCACACATGAAAGTGTGAAAATGTTAGTCACTTAGTCATGGCCAGCCCTTTGCGCCCCATGGACTGGGGCTCCCTAGGCTCCTCTGTCCATGGAATTCTCCAGGCAAGAATACTAGAGTGGATAGCCAATCCCTTCTCCAGGGGATCTTCGCTACTGTTGGGTTGAACTCAGGTCTCCCACAGTGCAGGCAGATTCTTTACCATCTGAGGCACCAGGGAAGGAGAATTTTATGCACGGTAGTGTATATATGTCAATGCTACTCTTTTACTTTGTGTCACCCTCTCCTTCTCACTGTGTTCACAAGTCCATTCTCTATGTCTGTGTCACTATTCCTGTTCTGCAAATAGAATCATCAGTACCATTTTGCTAGGAAAAAAAATGGATCCTTAGTGCCTAGCAAAATATGGCAGTAGACAGCAAGATTTTTTTAGAGAGAGGCTGAGCATCAATAGAATTGTCCAGAATAAAATGTGAACTGTTAATATTGAAGAGTGACTAAATTACATTGGTTTTAGATATATCAATACACGATGCCAGACAATATTAATTACAAAAAAGTAATAAACAGTGCAAGAAAAAAAAAACATTGATGGTATCATGTAATAAACAAATGCATTTTTCCAGCAACCAGCCCTTGGAACCACCTGTTTATGGTATTTATGGCTGTGCTTCTCTTCTTTGCCATAATCATGAAATTCTAGAACTGGCAGGGAAGAACTGGCAGGGAACTGAAATCCTTTGGTTTAGAGAGCCTCCTGTGGTGTCTGGATACCTGACTGTCCAGTCGGTGCCTTCCCATTGCCCCACATGTTCCTCCCTTGTGGAAGTGAGTGTGGCCTGAGTCCCCTCTCACTAAGTCCCTCGTTCATCCTGCACTCAACTAGCACATAGTTAACTAATGAATTCCCATGTGCCTGTGCTTATGTCCCGGGAGCCAGGTGCTGCTGACTACTGTTCAGTCTGTGATTAATGGGATCCTAATCACAAGGAATGCATTCATTTCCCCCATTTTTATTTCTCATACTTTATAACCCTCTGTATGCACATGTGGGCTAAGTCTGGCAGCTGAGCTGAGGGGACTGCATTGACAGGAGTGGCATGTCGGAGCATTTTTCCTTGTGAGTCCTAGAAGTTAGATTTTAACCATTATCCTTCCTTCCTTTCATCGTTCTTTCCTTTTTGTGCCTTTCCTTTCCCTTTGAACAAAAATTGATTAAATTTGGGTTTTTAAAAAGTGGTATGCAGAACTAGAGACACTTTTGCTAACCACAAGTTGTCCACACTCTAGCATATGTTATAAAAAAAAGGAAAAAGGAAAAAACAGATTTTATTCAGATCTAAGAAGAAAACTGACAGTTGTGTACAGTTATGGTTCCTATGTCATTCCAGTTGTTGAGATAAAATATCTTATTTGATCCATACAGCTACTCTATAAACTAGGTATTCTTACCCTTATTAGTAGATAAATAAGATGAGGATCATACTATTAGGTAATTTTCTCAAAGTCACATAGCTGAGGCACAACAGAACTCAGATCTGAGTTCTAGTTCTTAGAGTAGTGACTGTAAAGTCTGCATTCTTTTCTCCACACATTGGAATAGCTCCATCACCCTTCAGTCAAAATTCCTCTCGGCAAATGAGACATAGTCCTTGTATTATTTAGTTATTACCATAATGTTGCTGTGTTACAAACAACCCCCACCCCCACCCCACAACTCACTGGCTTATAGCAATAGCATTTACTTTTCTCACTGATGAATTTGCAAGTTGGTTAGCCTTTGGCTGATCTCAGCTGAGCCTGGATGGATTCAGCTGAGTTTGGCTCCCCATGCTGACTGGATGCAGGTCTACTCCAAATGTCTTCTCAAATTCCATCTACCAGATCCTTGGACATCTTCTCATGGTGAATGGTAGGAGTGCAAGAGAGCCATTCAAGTCATGCAGAGGCTCTAAAGCTACTGCTCACATTATGTTCATTAACATTTCATTGACCAAAGGAAGTTACATGGTTAGGCAAACATGAAGGAGGCAGGGAATTATAGCCCACGCATATTGGGAGGAACTATAGAGTTATATGGCAAAGTGTTCAGATGCATTAATTCTAGTGCTGTTGTTCAGTGCTGTTGAAAAATTGGGAACAATAATTCAGTGTACCGCAGTTCCAAACCAGCAAAATGACCAAGCAAGTATGTGTTAGTGATCTATCTCTTAGTGATAGAGTTTGAAATTCTGGCTTTGTCACTTCCCGACCATGAAGCATCTGGCCTATCACTCAATCTTTCTGAGCCCTCGCCTGTGCTGGGATGGTCATCATAATCCCTGTTCCATATTCCTCATGGACTTATTATATATATCCAAGAGAGCAAACTGATGCTGAAGCTGAAGCTCCAATACTTTGGCCACCTGGTATGAAGAACTGACTCATTGGAAAAGACCCTGATGCTGGGAAAGATTGAAGGCAGGGGGAGAAGGGGACAACAGAGGGTGAGACAGTTGGATGGCATCACTGACTCGATGGATATGAGTTTAAGCAAGCTCCAGGAGTTGGTGATGGACAGGGAAGCCTGGTGTGCTGCCATCCATGGGGTCGCAAAGAGTCAGACATGACTGAGTGACTAAACTGAGAGCAAATGTGAACTTCTTTATAAACTTTACTACATGTAGTATTCAAAGTTAATTGTTAGTATTGTTGTTTATTGTTTTTATCAATATCATTACCACCTAAATTAGAATATTCTTGAAGTCTCTTTGGAGACTACCTAGCAATCCACAGTTGGAGAACCAGGTGGTCTGTGGGCTGTGGCATCAGTGCTTGTTTATTTTATTATTGTATCTATGGCTTGGTTACTGGTATTATTAAGTCATTTGTTTATAATATTTAATAAAAGCAGGCATTGTCTGGTCTGCAGCCCATCAGAGGCAGTACCAGCCTTTCACTTCCTGGGGTGTGGTTTTCATCTGGGGAAGCCGCAAGTGGGAGTGAGGATGGTTGGTGGTTCGTGGGCATCCTCCATTTCACCAAAGTGGTCTGCAGTTTGCAGGAGGCTGAGAGCCCTGCTTCCCATAAATGCACTGACTCTTGAGCTGAAAGCATTCACACAATTTCTGTTGCTTCATAATAGGCTGAATTCTCTCTTCATCAGACAAACACAAATAGTGCTTGAGGTGAGTGAGAAAGAGCAGGTGGCAGCATCTGCCAGAACTAACTAGCTGTAAGTATAGATGCAAAATAATAAGCATTAGTAGTGAGGGGAGGAGGGAGAGGCAGAAGTTGCTGTTATAAACCAAACAGAACATCCCTGAGATAAACCTATACATATTTTTACAAGGCTTGTATGTTTGTTCAGTTCATCTTAAATCTATGAGCCACTATGGGAAGCCTCTATGAAATTCAGTTCTCTACAATTCAATTCAATCAATATTTCTAGAGACTATAGGACCAACAATTCAGGGACAGGCTCTAACTAGGAGATGAATAAAATATAAATGATGCACTAAAAAACACTCCAGCTAGTGGTGAACACAAATACCCATGTAAGAAAAGTTAGGGAATATGAGCTAGAGTTTTGGAGTCAGGCAGGGCAGAGTTAGAATCCTGAAGCAAGGTCTTGACCTTGCCAAAGTCTCAGTTTCCTCATCTGTAAAAAGGGGACATGCTTCCCTGGTGCATGCAGGAGAGTAGATGTGAGTTTGATCCCAGGGTTGAGAATATCCCCTGGAGAAAGCAATGGCAACCCACTCCAGTATTCTTGCCTGGGAAATCCCATAGACAGGGGAGCCTAGTGGGCTAGAGCCCATGGGGGCCACAAAAGTTGGAAACAACTTAGTGATTAAACCAGCAGCACCATAAAGAGGGAAATAATGAATATTTCATAGATTTCATTAATATTCATTCATTTATTTAAAAATATTAAGCTTCTGTTTTGAGTCAGGAGATATGCCAACCTCTACAGAGCCAACAGGCTTACATGGGAGGCAAATAATTAATAATAATTTGGGAAGTCCTGACAAAATCAAATTTAAGATATGTAGGATCTAGGGAAATGAAAGAGTAGGGTACAGGGTATGGGGTATTTAGGGGACTTAGGCTAGGCAATCACGGACTGCCTTCCTTTTAAACAGAAAGGGAAAGTATACATGTGATTTAGCATTCATGCACACACATCTTATATATTGGGGTTGAGGGAGCAGAATGTTTCAGGGAGAAGGAATAACATATGGAAAGACTTTTTGGTGAAATGGAGAATAGCACCCCAAGCATTAAAAGTAGTGGATGTGGAGCTTGAAGGGTTGAAGGGACAGACCAAGGCCATGTGTACAGAAATCATATTAAGGTTTGGACTTTGTTCTAAGAGCAATACAAAGCTATTATAGGGATTTAAATGGTGGTGAAGGCTAGGATAGGATTTGACGTGTTTCAATGTGAGTTGTGATTGGAAAGAAGGCAAAGGTAGATATAGGGTGGCCAGTTGTTATTCTACTGCCATCTTTGGGAGAGAGGTGATATTATCCTTCTTGGTGGGAGTAGAGATGAAGAAAAAGACAATCTAGAAACAATCTTAGGAGGTCCCTGGTGTCAGGATCATGGTTGATCTCCATGTTACCAAATTCAATAGTCAATTCTCTGTCCTAATCTTGGCATATTTTGACACTAATTGATCATGCCCTTATTGAATCTTTTTCTTCCCCTTTGTTCTGGGCTGCCATCCTCCCTTCAATCTCCCCTGATGCCACTGATCACTTCTTATTCTGCTTTGCTGTATTGTTCTCATCTATGAAGCTTATAAATTATTTTCCTTCTGCAATTGACTGAATGTTTTTTCCTCCCAGCCCCCAAATTTATACATTGAAATCCTAACCCCCAATGTGATGGTATTAGGATATGGGGCCTTTGGGAGATGATTAGATCATGAGGGTGGTGCCTCTGTTCATGACTGGGATTCATGACCTTATAATGGGGACCCCAGAGAGCTTTCTAGCTTTCTTTCTTCTTTATGAGAATATGATGAGAGGTCTGTGAACCAGAGAGAGGACTCTCAATAGAACCCAACCAAGCTGGCACCTTGATCTCAGACTTCCAGTTTCCAGGACTGTGAAAAATAAATTTCTGTTTTTTATAAGCCACCCTGTCCTATGGTACTTTAGTATAGCAGCCTGAACCAAGATTTCTCCTTTTAGGCAATCCCTTACAAATTATTATTTCTAGCTGAACTCCTCCAGGACTTCTGTATCCAGTTGATATCTCCACTTAGATATCTAACAGTCTTGAAAAGCATCAAATCCAAAGTGGAACTGTTAATTTTACCCCTTGTCTTCCATATTTTGACTCTATTTTTCTAGTTACTCAAAGCAAAAGCATTTAGTCATCAGTGCTTTTCTCATAATTCATATCCAGTCCCTTAGCACATCCTGGATACTTGCTGTAGGTTAACTGTCTTAATGAACTGCTTGTATCCATATCTGTTGCAATGCAGCTTTGCAACTTCTTCCATGAAAATACAGTCTGTTTCCCAACCCTTGATTATAAGCTAGTTTTGTCAATAGGATGAGCAACTGTACAACAGAGGTGGACAGTAGCCAGACTATGTTTAAAAGCAGAACCCTGACCCACAGCCTGCAGCAACCAGCCCAGGGAGCCAACATCCTACTTATAGTAAGCAAGAAGTCAAGCTATTATCTGGAGCAACCAGACTAGGAAGTCAAACAATAGTCTCTGTAATGGTTGGCCCCAAATGGCCAGGACATGAGTAATAACTAACAGCTTTTCTAATTTTTGACCTCACTTCTACGTGAGAACTAACCAAAGAAAGCTACATAGGCGTCCTAACCAATCACATGGGATGTACCCTTCTGGTTAGCCCAGCAACAGCATCCTCAAGCCAACAGCCTCCAATCAGGACATACCTGAAGCCTCCCCCATTTTTCCTCTATAGTGTTTTCTTATTCCTCTGTCTGCCTTTGAGTCTCTGCCAAATGCAAATGATGGTGGCTGACTCCATTACTGTACTAATCTCTGAGTAAATAGCCTTTGCTTGGTCTCATTTGGGTGGTCTTCATTTATTTCTGCAAGAACATGGTAGGGGTAACAATGTGGCCATTCTACGTCTGTGTCTCAAGAGGTCTTTCTCTTGGTTTTCTGTTGTTACCATGAGAACAAGCCTGGGCTGGCCTCCTTGGAGTTCAAGGGCCTCTTACAGGTCAGGTGTTGTTTTGAAATGGAGTATGCTCGGCAGTGGGGCTGCCTGAAAGTAAGAAGCCAAAATGAGGAAGCAGAGAAACTTAGTTATTTGGGGTTATTTGGACAACATGAAGGGAGTTGAAGGATTTAACTTTTCAGTCAAGTAGTACACAAGCTGGCTGGGAATAGTGCTCTTTTGGATTATTCTTTGATGTGTACAGGAAGTTAAAGAGGAGGCAGGCTCATTTGGAGGCAGAGCAATGATGCTGCTCCCAGGAACCACTGAGCCAATCAGCTTTTGCTTCACTCTGACCTCTTGAGGGTGGAAACCTCTCAGAAAGTAGCATAGACAAAGCAACGATATTTCCTGAAGCATTTTAAAACATAGCTTACGTGAGAAATATTTTCTTTTACAGACTTGTGAGTGAAGACTTTGTGTTTATTAATCCTAAACAAGTAGTATGAAAAAGAAGAACAGGGACACATTTATCTAGGGAAATCTGCTACATGTGATAGCTTAACAACCCCCCTAGGGTGGGGTTTCTGTTGTGGGGAAGTAATGCAAATCAGCCCTCTGAGCACTCTCAAAAGGTTTGCAACCAAGGTCACAGTTTGCATTAACTAGACCACAGCTTACACCTTAACAAGAATATAACAACCAAAGAAATATTAATGAAATGAAATTTGAACCACATAGGCTAGGTTTTCAGTTTCCCACGGTTTTCTTTTTCCCTTTGTACAAAGGACACTTTGATTTCTTTCATGACATTTCTTTTTCTTTGTGATTCACATCCAACACAGGTCCCTTATACATGTATTGTATTTGGGGCCCAAGAATTTATAATCTCTTTACAAATCAGATGCTGAGAACCATACAAGTGAGCCCCTCATGAGAGCAGGAACTATTTCTAAGAAGTTCACTAAGAAATATCCCAAGTGCTGTCTACTGTTCATTGTTACTCAATAGGGTTTGAATGGAACTCAGACACCCCTTTGGGTATTTGGATCACTAGCTTTTATTTAGCACTATGCTAGACACAGTTTCCCAGGTGGTGCTGGTGGTCAAGAACCTGCCTTCCAATGCAGGAGATGTAAAAGATGTGGGTTCTATCCCTGAAGCTGGAAGATCCCCTGGAGGAGGGCATGGCAACACACTCCAGTATTCTTGCCTGGAGAATCTCATGGACAGAGGAGCCTGGCGGGCTACAGTCCATATGGTCACAGAGAGTTGCACACAACTGAAACAATTTAACACACATGCACACATACTAGACACTAGTGGGATCCCTAGATGAAATAGACACACCTCTTTGTCATGGAGCTGAGAGGGAAGCAGAGAAGTGTAGCTATTTGCTTACATTGCTCTTAGATACAGTATGATATGACAAGTGGAGCAGCATAAACACACTTTCCTAGCCTTGCCAAGGGAAGAGAGTCATCGAGAGAGATCTGTGAGAATTGTGGACTAAAAGGCTGAGGCAGGCTTGAGAAATGTCAAACTTCTCAACTTGGCTGGGATTTAAGGTACTTTAATGATATTGCTATCAATTATTGGACATTTAATATGTCTCAGACAACAGGCTATACTTTATATACTCTGTTCTATTTAATAAGAACAACTGTGTAGTAGTTAACAACCTTGTTTGCAAATGAGCAAATTCTAATGATGAAAGTGAAAGTCTAAGTCCCTTCAGTTAGGTTCAACTCTTAGCGATCCCATGAACTGTAGCCTACCAGGTTCCTCTGTCCATGGAATTCTCCAGGCGAGAATACTAGAGTGGGTAGCTATTCCCTTTTCCAGGGGATCTTCCTGAGCGAAGGATTGAACCTGGGTCTCCTGCATCATAGGCAGATTATTTACTGTTTGAGCCATCAGGGAAGCCCTCTAATGAAGAGAGGCCAATTAATATTCAGGGTCTATCAGGAAGTGAGAGGTAGAATAAGGATTCTTTAATTCATTAATTCAGTGAGTAGTATTGATGGCCACCTGGTTGGGTGCCAGGCTTTCTGCTAGGTTCTGAGAAGACAGGCTTCTGGTCTGGGAGCCGGTGTTGTCCACTGCTCCTTCATGTTGATTCTCCCTCGGTGGGGGTGGGTAAAGGATCTAAGTTATGAATGATCTCTTAGTTCCATCCATTAGTCAATAGGAAGCCACTAAAGATGGAGAGGGAGTGTAGCCCTTCTGGTCAGCATTAAGCTTTGGGAAAGGATGAATTTATGAGGCATTTGAAGAGGACAAAATGATAAGAAGGAGGCTTGTATCTTATCAAATACAAAGTGAGTAAAGAGAGGGTTAGATACTTAAAGATATCAGTTGAGATTCATGTTGATGTTTGACAGAAACCAACACAATTCTATAAAGCAATTATCCTTCAGTTAAAAAATAAATTAATTAAAAAAAGATCAGTTGAAACTCCTTGTAAACCAAGGATTTCTATAGCTGATGGGCTATGGTTGAGAAGGGATGTCTGCACTGGCCACAGTGGCTTTCTTTCTGCTCAGACTGCTAAGCAAAGTAACATTGACTAGGTGGCTTAAATAACATGATATTTCTCACAGTTCTGGAGACAGAGAATTCCAGGGTTACAGAGCTGGTGATTTGGTTCTTGGTGCTAGTCCTCTTCCTAGATTGCAGATAGCCACCTTTTCTCTGTCCTCACATGGAAGAGACTGGAAACTCTGGTCTCTTCTGTTGCTTTCTTTGGGGCACTGATCCCATCATGAGGACCTATCCTTATGACTTCAGCTAACCTTAATTACCTCCCAATGTCCTCACCTCTGAATACTATTACCATAGGGATTAGGACTTTAATATGGGAATTTGGGGAGGCATAAACATTCAGTCCATAATGGTGACTTACTCAGTGTTCTAGATTTCTTAGAACACCAGGCAGGTGTGTCCAGCTTTCACTTTGTCATTACTTAATTTGTTGTTGATTTGGATTTGAAGAGCATCAGAAAGGTTGTTAGGTTGTGATGACTGATTTGGACTGCAATTCAGCCTAGGTAATAAGTGCTTTATATTTACTTGATTCTTTATGCCTAGTAAAGCACATTTATGTGTGATATTTAAAAACTGTTTTGCAGAAGAAGAAGATGAGGCTCTGAGAGGTTATTTAAATTTCCAAAGTTTGCATATTTGCTAAGAAGCTAGAAGAAAAACAAAATTCAGAACTTACAACTGAGTCCTGCATTCTTTCCAGGCTACCAAAGACTTCTTTACTGACCTATAAGGGGTTTAACCAGTATCCCTAAAGCATAAAATATTTGAGCTACTAGGGAATGTGGAGACCATCTAGTCCCAACTCTTTGTTTTGAGGTACAGAGAAATTACATGACTTGATAGATCCCAAATTTAGGATATAATAAGAGTTGAGATGAGAACTTTTGTCTTTTAATTGCGGATCCAAGATCCTCTTGATCCTAAAACATGTTTACCAATTTGCAATCTTCCTAGCACCTTCCCTTGGGAAGCCTTGGTGGCTCAGCAAGTAGACACCACCTGAAATGCAGGAGACATGAGTTTGATCCCTGGGTCAGGAAGATCCCCTGGAGAAGGAAATGGCTACCCACTCTAGAATTCTTGCCTGGGAAATCCCATGGACAGAGGAGCCTGGTGGGCTATAGTTCATGAGGTTGCAAGAGTTGGATACATCTTAGCAAACATACTACACCACCACCAAGCACCCTCCCTTAAATTACTACCTTTACTTATCAGAGCAGTCTTGTAAAATAAAGCAGGTGACAGCCCATTTTATTGATGAAAAAGCAGAGGTTTTGAAAGATTAGGAAACATGACTCATATTGTGTATGTGGTAAGAGGTGAGCTAGGTATTATGAACCTCTTTTGAGAATGGATTTACTAATTTCTGATAAGTTAAGCCATGTGTCTATGAACTCAGGCATGAAGCCAGACCTTATGATTGCACATTAGGTGCACATTAAGTGCAATTGTGCCCCTTTTGCTCTGTGTCTTCTTTTTCTCCAAGGCAGACAGAGGGTGTCCCTTCTAGTTTTTTCCATTCATTGTCTGAGTATTATTGCTCCCTGGACATGCCATGGCATCTATGGCTGCAAGTCTACTCTCCTCACCCTCAGATACATACCTGTTAACACTCTGACCTTCCCCACAGATTTGCTCTGTGGATCATCTTCTGTCTAAACAATTTGTTTATAGAAGGAAGACATCTTCTTATTGTCTGTGTCATAAGCTGCTGGCTATGTCCCATCCTTCCTCCCTTCTCATCTGTCATGCGGGATCCTGTCAGAAGCAGGGTCAATTAACTTCCTACAGAGATGTTAACTTGGCAGACATAACTTGATTGATTTGTTTTAATCTGACTCATTTTTGCAACGAGAATCCCAGGAAGAAGGGATAGCCAACCTGAGAACCAGGGTGAATATCAAGATTGATTGCTCTTTTATTTTAGAAGAAATACAAAGTAAATAGTAAATGGAGGCTGATGGCAGATTTGTCTGCTAGATCGGTGTCATCAAAAGCTTGAATGAATTGCTTCCTTTTTATAGTATTTCTGCTTTACAGCATCAGCCTCTGCTTCTCCATGTCATCATCTTTCTCTTTAACGGCACCTACTCTGTCTTTGGTCCTGTCTTCACTGTTCAGTTAATGGCTCAGTCCAGAAACTAGTCATCATCCTTATCAAGCTTCTTCAGTTAAGTTCAGTCACTCAGTCATGTCCAACTCTTAGCAACTCCATGGACTGCAGCACGCCAGGCCTCCCTGTCCATAACCAACACCCTGAGCTTACTCAAACTGATGCCCATTGAAACAGTGATGCCATCCAACCATCTCATTCTCTGTTGTCCTCTTCTCCTCTCGCCTTCAATCTTTCCCAGGATCAAGGTCTTTTCCAATGAGTCATAAGTCCTTCCAATGAATATTAAGGACTGATTTCCTTTAGGATGGACTGGTTGGATCTCCTTGCTGTCCAAAGGACTCTCAAGAGTCTTCTCCAACAGCACAGGTCAAGAGCATCAATTCTTTGATGCTCAGTTTTCTTTATAGTCCAACTCTCACATCCATACATGACTACTGGAAAAACCATAGCTTTGACTAGATGGAGCTTTGTTGGTAAAGTAATGTCTCTGCTTTTTAATATGCTGTCTAGGTTGGTCATAATGGTAATCCTTACATTTATTTTATTTATCTGTGTGGTAATTGCATAGCTTATAGTTCAGTTCAGTTCAGTTCAGTCGCTCAGTCGTGTCCGACTCTTTGCGACCCCATTAATTGCAGCACGCCAGGCCTCTCTGTCCATCACCAACTCCCAGAGTCTACCCAAACCCATGTCCATCGAGTTGGTGATGCCATCCAACCATCTCATCCTCTGTTGTCCCCTCTCCTCCTGCCCCCAATCCTACCCAGCATTAGGGTCTTTTCCAATGAGTCAACCCTTCGCATGAGGTGGCCAAAGTATTGGAGTTTCAACTTCAACATCAGCCCTTCCAATGAACACCCAGGAATGATCTTCTTTAGGATGGACTGATTGGATCTCTTTGCAGTCCAAGGGACTCTCAAGAGTCTTCTCCAACACCACACTTCAAAAGCATCAATTCTTCGGCGCTCAGCTTTCTTCACCGTCCAACTCTCACATCCATACATGACCACTGGAAAAACCATAGCCTTGACTAGACAGACTTTTGTTGGCAAAGTAATGTCTCTGCTTTTAAATATGCTATCTAGGTTGGCCATAACCTTCCTTCCAAGGAGTAAGTGTCTTTTAATTTCATGGCTGCAGTCACCATCAGCAGTGATTCTGGAACCCAAAAAAATAAAGTCTGACACTGTTTCCACTGTTTCCCCATCTATTTCCCATGAAGTGATGGGACCAGATGCCATGATCTTAGTTTTCTGAACGTTGAGCTTTAAGCCAACTTTTTCACTCTCCTCTTTCACTTTCATCAAGAGGCTCTTTAGTTCTTCTTCACTTTCTGCCATAAGGGTGGTGTCATCCGCATATCTGAGGTTATTGATATTTCTCCTGGCAATCTTGATTCCAGCTTGTGTTTCTTCCAGCCCAGCATTTCTCATGATGTACTCTGCATAGAAGTTAAATAAGCAGGGTGACAATATACAGCCTTGACGTATTCCTTTTCCTATTTGGAACCAGTCTGTTGTTCCATGTCCAGTTCTAACTGTTGCTTCCTGACTGGCATACAGGTGTTTAATAAATAAGAGTTCAGTTCAGTTCAGTCACTCAGTCGTGTCTGACTCTTTGTGACCCCATGAACCGCAGCACGCCAGGCCTCCCTGTCCATCACCAACTCCCGGAGTTTACCCAAACCCATGTCCATCGAGTTGGTGATGCCATCCAACCATCTCATCCTCGGTTGTCCCCTTCTCCTCC
Organism: Giraffa tippelskirchi; assembly: GCF_054371585.1. NCBI lineage: Eukaryota > Metazoa > Chordata > Mammalia > Artiodactyla > Giraffidae > Giraffa > Giraffa tippelskirchi. The sequence goes on along the minus strand of NC_137275.1, from coordinate 72,887,436 downwards.
TGCCTTCAATCTTTCCCAGCATCAGGATCTTTTCAGATGAGTCAGCACTTTGCATCAGGTGGCCAAAGTATTGGAGTTTCAGCTTCAACATCAGTTCTTCCAATGAATACCCAGAGCTGATCTCCTTTAGGATGGACTGTTTGGATCTCCTTGCAGTCCAAGGGACTCTCAAGAGTCTTCTCCAACACCACAGTTCAAAAGCATCAATTCTTCTGCACTCAGCTTTCTTTATAGTCCAACTCTCACATCCATACATGACCACTGGAAAAACCATAGCCTTGACTAGACAGACCTTTGTTGGCAAAGTAATGTCTCTTCTTTTTAATATGCTATCTACGTTGGTCATAACTTTCCTTCCAAGAAGTAAGCGTCTCTTAATTTCATGGCTGCAATCACCATCTGCAGTAATTTTGGAGCCTAGAAAAATAAAGTCTGCCACTGTTTCCAGTGTTTCCCCATCTATTTACCATGAAGTGATGGGACCGGATGCCATGATCTTAGTTTTCTGATGGTCTAAGTTCTATGATACTATGGTAGAAAATGAAATGCCTTTTGTGCCTAATGGTGATAAAATGTGGGAGGAAAGGTTTGTAGAAAACTGTCATTTGACTAGAGTCACTGAGATCACTAAGAGTATGCCAAGTGGAAGAGAACTGGGAAGAGTCAGTGATAATAATAGTAACTAATACCTACTGCTCACTGTGTACTGGGCAGTGTTCTAAGCATGCACCTGGGATAGCTCATTAAGAAACGCTGTGTGTGGGCACTTTAATTATCTTCCCATTTTACAGATGCTAAGAATAGGCACAAAGAAGTTAAGTAACTTCTCCAAGGTCACACTCCTTAGTGGAAATACAGATAACAATGGACCCAGATCCTTAGGTTCCAGGATCCATGCTTCTAAACACTCTACTCTACTGCCCAAAGAAAAACTGTCAAGAGCAGGGCCATGGGAGAACCTAGTGGACCTTCTACCATGGCTAGAATGAAACATATGGGTGGGTGGGGGCTGGAAGTATGAGGGTTGCAATTGCCTAACGGTGAGACTGAAGAGGTTGATGAGGGTTTACTAGTGAAGTACTTCGACTGTCTTGCTAAGAAATCTAGATTTTATTCTATGAACAGTGAGAAGCCATGGAAGATTTCTAAGTTGAAAGTAACATGATCAGGGTTTTATTTCAGAAACTGAATTCTAGTAGCTTGGTAGAGGTGCACAGGAGCAGATAGAGGTCAGAAGCAAGGAGACTAGTTATAAGGGTACAAAAGGACTGCACCGCTCCAACCAAGGGATGTTAATGGTGTGAGCAGCAGGGAGGTGGCAGCAGGGATACACCCAAGAGGCAGAGTTCCTGGACTTGGTGGTAGGAATCACATGGTATAGCTCATTATGTCATTTTATTATTCTCTTTCTCCACAATTGTCCCTGCTTATTTTTACCTGACATATGCTTCTGAGTTGGTCCAGATTTTTCTGTTTTTTTTTTTCTTTCTCTCAAATGGCCTTTACATTGTTATTTATATTGTGGAGATTATGACACATGATAATTACAATGCTTCAGGTTGTAGCTCTGTGTAAATACAGTGTGATTATTGTTCCTCTGAATTTTTTTTCTTAATGCTTAATGGTAAGCTGGGCACCAATAATCATCTAATTGCTATGTAGTTATTGAAATTAGATATGATGCTATATTAAAGATTACCCTGATTATGAGGCAAATTTATAAGACAGATTCTTTAATTGTCTAGTTTTAGGCCTGCAAAATTTTTAAGAAGCAAAAGGTTGAATAGGATACTGAAATCTCAGTACTCTCCCATTCAATGCCTGTCTCATTTGGCTGATAGGGCAACCTTTGTACACAAACTGACTGATTCTGGTCACACTGATTACTTTGATGAGACTTGGCAACATGAGAACCTGTAGTAATTCTCTGAAGCATTATGAGAAAACCATTGTTCCCTAAAATGAGGACTCATAGGACATAAGACCCTTGTACTTTTTTTTCTAGCTAGATTTTCAACCATTAAAATATTTTGTCCATTCACTATTTGTATGTTCTTGTACAGAACGTAATTTTTTAAATAATTCTACTTAATTAGGTTTTCACTAATGTTTCTGAAATGATAACAGCAGTTTAATTTTCCAGTTGTTAAAATTTGAATGGAACTTCAACAGTGGAAAAGGTGTGTAAGAAGGAAATGTACCCCAGTCTAAGGCAAGCAAATGCTCCAGCTCTGTTCACTCTGTGTCACGGGTCAATGCTGGATCTGGGGTGGCCTTGACAAGGGAAGAGACTTGGCCATGGGGTGCAGAGATGACCAAGTCCTGGAGCCTAGGTGGGCATGTGGCAGTCATTGTTGGCACTTAAGCAGTGCATCAGATCTCTGATAGTGGCTGTTCCACACAGTTCACACACTGATATGTGCTGAGAATCCACACGGGCCTATACTGCTCTGCAGTGTGACTCATAACAGGGGAGGGGGCAGAGGAGCCTTGGGGTCTGTGAAAGGCTGTTTCAGGACAAAGGGGACTTATACCTGAGGTTATGTTTGAGCAAAGCAAGGAGAACAGTTGTGGATTTCTGCACAGGAATTTCATCAGAGACAGCTCAGACCTCTCTCTGTAGTTGACAGAAGCCAAGAGCCCACCTGAGCACCTCCCCCCACCCCCTTTCCTCAGCATTCCCCATCTCTGGGGCAAAGGTCCTGGTGCTGGGAATGTAGAAAACACATACTTAAAAGTAACAAAGCCAGCTCAGGCCTTATCCTCATGGCTTTTGCTCCAGCAACTTGGGATCAGACTCCACCTCTGCTAGGGCACAGATGGCCACTGAGCAGAGTGTAAGCCCTGCCTCATCCCTGATGCCAGCTCTAGCCCCTCCATCTCCAGCCCACTTCATACGAAGGTAATAGCTTACAGCACACTCTGAAGAAAGACAGGACTTTTGTCCCTGTCAAACCCAGCTCTCCCACCACATTGGGACATGCAATCTGTTTAGAGAGACTCTCACATACAAACACCCTTTCAATACCAAAATAGGTAACTGTTTCACCTAAATTTATAGAGTTAGAGAAAGTTAACAAATTGAAAAGGCAGAAGGACTGCTCTCAATTTAAAGAGCAAGAGAAACCCCCTGAAGATATAAATAATAAAACAGAAATAAACAATCTACAAAAGTAAAGAATTCAAAGCATTGGTAACAAATGTGTTAACTGAATTAGGGTAAAGAATAGATGGACACCAAGGAATTTTTAACAAGGAACTAGAAAATATAAAAAAGACCTAATCATAAGTGAAGAATTCAATAACTGAAATAAAAACAGACTGGAAAGAATGAATAGCAGACTAAGTGATGCAGAAGAACACATAAGTGATCTGGAAGATAGAATACTGGAAATCACTCAGTTAGAACAGCAAAAAGGAAAACTAATTTAAAAAATGATAACAATTTAAGAGATCCTTAGAACGACATTTAATGTACTGACATTCATATTATAGGCATCCGAGAAGGAGGAGAGAGAGCAAAGGGGATTAAAAATGTATTTGAGGATTTATGACTGAGAAATTCCCAAACCTGAAGAAGGAAACAGATATCCAGATATAGGAAGCCCAGACGGTCCCAAAGATGATGAACCCAAACAAACGCACACCAAGATATATAATAATTAAAATGGCAAAATTAAAGAGAGAATTCTAAGCGCTGTAACAGAAAAACAGTCATATACAAGGGAATTCCCATAAGGCTATTAGCTGAGTTTTCTGCAAAAACTTTGCAGGTCAGAAGAAAGTGGCATGATATATTCAAAGACCTGAAGGGGAAAAACCTGCAACCTGATATGCTACCCAGCAAGATTATCATTTAGAATTGAAGGAGACATAAAAATTTCTCAGGTAATAAGCAAATACTAAAAGAGGTCATTAATATTAAATCTATCTTAAAAGAAATGTTAAAGACTCTTATCTAAGTTTAAAAAAAAAAAGTAAGAATCTATAGGAAAGGGAGAAATCACTAAGAAAGGTAAATATATAGTAAGGAACAATGATCAATCATTTAAATAAGCCAGTTTAAGGATTAAAAGACAAAAAAAATTGTAAAAAACAATACCAACTTCAATGAACAATTAAGAGATAAACATGAGGATGTAAAGTATGGCATCAAAATCCCAAAATGTGGGACGGGGGATAAAAAATGTACATCTTTTAGAATATGTTTGAATTTAAATGACTGCCAGTTTAAAGCAAAGAGCTATAGTGACATATATGAACCCCACAGTAACCTCGACAGTGAAAACTGAAAGCCTTTTCTCTAAATTTAGGAAAAAAGGTAAGGATGTCTACTCTCACCACCTATATTTAACATAGTATTGGAAGTCCTAGCCATAACAATCAGACAAGAAAAGGAAATAAAAGCCATTCAAATTGAAAGTGAAGAAATAAAACTGTCACTACTTGTAAATGATGTGATATTTTATAAAATAAAACACCTTAAATATTCCACCTCAAAAGTATTAGAAGTAATAAATGAATTCAGCAAAGCTTCCAGTTACAAGATTAATATATAGAGATCTATTTTTTTTATATCCTAATAATGAACTATCAGAAAGAAGAAGTTAAAAAAATCCCTTTTAAAATCACATTGAAAAGAATAAAACACCTAACAATAAACTTAACAAGGAGATAAAAGTCATATCCTCTGAAAACTATAAAACATTAGTGAAGGAAACTGAAGATGATACAAAGAACTGGAAAGGTTTAAATTGTTAAAATTACAATACTACCCAAAGCAATCCACAGATTTAATGTGATCCTTATCAAAATGTCCACGATTTCCTTTAAATATCTGGAATAAATAATCATAAAATTCATATGGAACCACAAAAGACCGTGAATTACCAAAGCCATCTTGAGAAAAAAGAACAAGGCTGGAGGTATCATCCTCCCAGTCTTCAGACTGTAATGCAAAGCTATAGTAACCAAAACAGCATGGTACTGGCATGGAAAGAGACATATAGTTCAATGGAACAGAATAGAGATCCAGAAATGAACCCACACACTTATGGTCAATTAATGTTTGATAAAGGAGGCAAGAATATACAGTGGAGAGAAAATAACCTCTTCAGTAAGTGGGGCTGGGAAAACTGGACAGCTACATGTGAAAGAATGAAATTAGAACATTCTCTATCACAACATAAAAAAGTAAACTCAAAATGGAGTAAAAGCCTAAATGTAAGTCCTGAAATCAGAAAACTCCTAGAGGAAAATATAGGCAGAACCTTCTTTGAAATAAATCAGAGCAATATTTTTTGGACTTGCCTTCTAAAACAAAAGAAATAAAAGCCTAAATGAAATAAAGAAATCAGCTCAGTTCAGTTCAGTTGCTCAGTTGTGTTGACTCTTTGCAATCCCATGGACTGCAGCATGCCACACCTCTCTGTCCATCACCAACTACCAGAGTTTACCCAAACTCATGTCCATTGAGTCGGTGACGCCATCCAACCATCTCACCCTCTGTCGTCCCCTTCTCTTCCTGCCCCCAATCCTTCCCAGCATTAGGGTCTTTTCCAATGAGTCAATTCTTCGCATCAGGTGGCCAAAGTATTGGAGTTTCAGCTTCAACATCAGTCCTTCCAACAAACACCCAGGACTGATCTCCTTTAGGACGGACTGGTTGGATCTCCTTTCAGTCCAAGGGACTCTCAAGAGTCTTCTCCAACACCACAGTTCAAAAGCATCAATTCTTCAGCGCTCAGCTTCCTTTATAGTCCAACCCTCACATCCATACATGACTACTGGAAAAACCATAGCCTTGACTAGACAGGCCTTTGTTGACAAAGTAATGTCTCTGCTTTTTAATATGCTGTCTAGGTTGATCATAACAGAAATAAAAATAAAGTAATAAAAAAATAAAGAAATAAAAGCCTAAATCAGACTTAATTAAGCTTAATAGCCTTTGCACCACAAATAAAACCACTGGCAAAATGAAAAGACAACATATGAAATGGGCAAACATCTTTCAAATGATATGACCAACAGTAGGTTAATATAAAAATATAAATGGCTTATATAACTCAATATCTGAAACACACAGCCCAGTAAAAAAATGTGCACAAGACTTGAATAGACATTTTGACAAGGAAGACATACAAATGGCTAACAGGGACGTGAAAATATGTTCCAAATTGCTAATTATTAGAAAACTGCAAATTAAAGCAATGAGATACCACCACACATTTGTCAGAATGGCTGTAATCAAAATGTCTACAAACAAAAAATGTTGATAAGGATATGGAGAACAGTGGACCTCTGTACATTGTTGATGGGAAGGTACATTGGTGCAACTACTGTGGAAAATATGGAAGTTCCTAAAAAACTAAAAATAGAACTGCTATAAGACCCAGTAATCTACTACTGATAATATATCTGGAAAAAAACTCATTTGAAAAAATACATGCACCCCAATATTCAGAGCAGCGCCATTTATCATAGCCAATCTAAGTGTCCCTGTGCAGATGTATGGATAAAGAAGATGTAGTAGATATACACAATGGGATATTACTCAGTCATAAGAAAATTAAGTTCTGCCATTTGAAACATCATATATGGACCTAGAGAATATTATGCTTAGTGAAATAAGTAAGAGAAAGACAAATACTATATGCTATCACTTATCTGTGGAATTTGAAAAATAAATGAAACTGTATAGTGAAACAAAAGAGATTTACAGTTATAGGAAACAAACTTGTGGTTACCAGTTGGAAGAGGGAAGTGGGGAGGAGCAAGTTAGGAGAATGGAATTAAGAGATACAAACTATTATATATTCAAATAGATAAGCAAAAAGGATAGAGCATGGGGAATTATAAGCATTATCTTGTAATAACTTTTAATGGAGTATAATCTGTAAAAATACTGAATTGCTATGCTGTACACCTGCAACTAATATAATATTGTAAATCAACTAATACTTCTATTAAAAAAAAGAGATAATTGGAAAGGTTAGCCTGGGAAGAGATGAAGTTTATATCTTCTTCTGAGACAAGATGGGAGGAGCTAAGTGTGAGTAAACACAAAACCACCTTACAGTCATGAGGATTGTGTAATTGATAAGGGCAAAGGGATGAAAATATATTGAAGCAGGGAAGCTTCAGCTTTCCTAGAAATAGTAAATGAATTCATCTGCTAAGTTTAAAAAGGTGCCATTTGGAGCTCGAGAATTGTGAAAAAAGAAACTGCAAATCTGGTAAATGTTAATGCACGATGAGGAGTAACTTGAAGTGTAAAGATGTGAGGGCTCAGTGTGACCTTGTTAAATAAAAGCAGATCCTGTCACTCTCTTGATTTAAATGCTACAATGAGCTCCCATTGCTCTTTGGAATGAAGATCAAAATTCTTGACATGATGCACAGTCCCTCCATGATCTTGCCTGCTTTCCCTTGTTCCTGACTCCACTGTGTTAAATGCCCTATGTTTAGTCCCACTAACTGACCGTGTGCTTCATGCTTCAGGGCTCTGCTTGAGAGGTACTTCTCCCAGCTCTTGGCCTTGTTAATATCCACTCATCTTTTAGAACCCAGAATAAATCTGACTCTCTTAAGAAGGCTTCTTTAATTCTTCAGACTACACATTCTAATAGTACTCTTCCTTTATAATATTTCCCCCTGAATATGATTAAATAAATTACTGTACAGATCAAGAGAAGGCTGGTTTGAAATTAGAATGAATTTATGTGAGCTCAGCACTGGCAGTATAATTTGTGGTGCTCAGTGCAAAATGCAAGCACCTTGTTCAAAAATTATTAAGAATTTCAAGATAGTGACAGCAGAGCATTAAACCAAGCAGGAGGCCCTTCTGAGCACAGTGCCTGGTGCAGCTGTATAAGTCATCCACTCATGAAGTTGCCGTGTGAGAGATTCTCTCTCAGGTAACAGGGCCTGTGAACTCTGGATTTATTATTCCAATGGAAGTTTGAGGGGTGCCATTCTACAGTGCTAGTGAGAGCCATGTTGAAATGATGAACCCTTGTATTTAGAACCAAATGGGCTGTAAAAAGATGTCAGAATTAAGCTAATGGACTGGCTAAGTAGGAAGCAGCAAAATGTCACTGCTGTGAAGTTTTGGGGTGATGGATGATATAATCGAATGTTGTGCATTACTTAGTAATGCATCAAGTCAGCATTTAATAATTTGTTGTTGTTTAGCTGCTAAGTCAAGCCAGAGTCTTTTGCGATCCCATGGCCCACCAGGCTCCTCTGTCCATGGGATTTCCCAGACAAGAATACTGGATTGGGTTGCCATTTCCTTCCCGGGGGGATCTTCCTGATGCAGGGATTGAACCCACGTCTCCTGCATTGGCAGGCAGATTCTTTACCACTGAGCCACCAGGGAAGCCCATTTAATATTTTAGCCCTTATTTTATGTTTGTGGGAGGAGGAATTGAATTTTTCAATCTCTCCAAAAAGAAGACATTGAGAAATGTTAGAGAGAGGAAGATTTGGAGTCTGAGTGATTTAAAAAGCAGGTTTTAGAGCCTGTTTAATGCTCAAGTTACAGTTATAAGCTCTGTGACCTTGAGGGTTACAAGCTTCTCTGTGCTTTAATTTGGGGAAGGGGATATAAGTTGGAATAACGTTAATGTATCCTGTGATTGTTTAAGGAACAAATGAGTGAATTAAAATGCCTGGTTCATAGTGCCTACTAAGTTGCTACAATTGTGTCTGACTCTTTGCGACCCTATGGACCATAGCCCACCAGGATCCTCTGTCCTTGGGATGCTCCAGGCAAGAATACTAGAGTGGCTTTCCATGCCCTCCTCCTGAGGATCTTCCTGATCCAGGGATTGAACCCATGTCTCTTACATTTCCTGCATTGGCAGGTGGGTTCTTTATTTTATGCTGACTGACTGGGGAAGCCCCTGGTTTGCAGTAAGACCTTATTAGACTTTCACACTAGTGAACTCTTAGTTTCCTCTTCAGTGCTGTTTTCTTTCAGTGAGGTAGTTGAATTCAGTCACAGTACTGCCATATAATATAAACAGCTCAATTTCATTATTGGCCTTAGTAGAGGCCAATAATGAAGAATTCTTTACAATTAATGCAAAGAATTTACTAGGATGCTTTGTGAAATTTGTAATGGGATTCATTTAAGCAAAAGGAACATACTATACAAGATAACTCATCTTCATTATAATGCATAGGTGTCAAGCACATATCTAGAACATATTAGCTATTCATATATAACATATTTCAGCAAAGTCCAGCATTTTATATTTGTATCTTTACAGTAAGAGAGCCTTCTTTTGGCAACCTTAAGATGGTGACGAACTGTTAAAAATTGTGGACAACAAACTGGATTTAATGAACTATAGTTCTGTCTTCTGTTTTGTTAATTCCCTTGAAATTGTCAGTATCTATTATTATTGAACATATGGTATTTTTTAATTGTTAGGATGCCATTTTATTTTAGATTGATCTGCTCTGGAAAATATTCTGATCAATTCCTGAGTCATTATCCTAGGTATTTTCATGGTAAGTAGTACCATCAACAAGGTCTTCTGTGGCCAAACCCTATAACCACCAATGGCTTCTCGATCTGCATCTCCTGCCTACCACTCTCTTGTGAGTTCCAAGTATGAATGTACAGTTATCCGCTTAACATTTCATCAGGATATCCCCTAATACCTCAAAGTTTACTTTCCTCAAGTCACATTTATCATCTTTTCTAAAAACCCAACTTCTCTTAACTAATTTGTAGAACCACTCTGTTTACAATTTCTGAATGCAAACTCATCTTTTTATTCCTTTTGCCATTGGCCTAGTTCAGATCCTCATCATGTTTGTCTTTGGTCACTGTGATAGGCTGTCAACTACCTCTTACTCTTCAGTCTTCTTTTTTCTTGAATCTACTCTGTGTGTGTGTGTGTGTGTGTGTGTGTGTGTGTGCGCTCAGTTGTGTCTGACTCTTTGTGACCTTATGGACTGTAGCCCACCAGGTTCCTCTGTCCATGGAATTTTCCAGGCAAGAATACTGCAGTAGGTTGCCATTTCCTACTTCAGGGAACCTTCCTGACCCATGGATCGAACCTGTGTCCCTTGCATCTCCAGCACTGGCAGGCAGTTTCTTTACCACTGCACCACCTGGGAAGCCCTACTCTGCTCTACTGCTGTACTCTACTTAAAATAAGGGCAATTTTTCTAAATGACATTTTTTTTCTGATCATGCTTTCAGTTATTTCTTTGCTGTTCAATGAGTAAATTCCAAATGTTTTAACTGAAATATGAACACTTGGACAGTCTATACCTAACCCTTCTCTCTGCCTACATCTTCTGCCATTTCACTGAGCTTAGATAGTTACAGCAGTTACCACCAGAGCACATCAAAAGGCACCTTACACCAGTAGAGAACCTCCTTAGAGGACATGACATCTGTGTTGAGCTAGCCAGGTAAACACCAGAGAATCCCTGTAATGAGATATATATTACAAACTATAACTACTTGTTTATATGGGCAAATAGCTTCCATACTAAGAAGCCTCAATTACTTTCCAGCTTTATTGAGGTACAATTGGTACACAAAAAATTGCACATAATTAATGAATACAATTTGGTGAGTTTGAACATAAGTATACACTTGTGTTACCATCACCATAATCAAGGTAATAAATATATCCATTACCTTCAGAAGTTTCCTTGTGTCTCATTTTTTGTAGCAAGACTACATAACATGAGATCTACCCTCTTAACAGATTTTGAAGTGTGCAATACCTTGTTGTTAACTATATGCACAATATTAAACAGCAGCTCTCTGGAACTTATATAGCTGTAACTTTATACCCATTGACAACAGCTCTTCATATCCTACTCTCCCATCCCCTGGTAACTACCTTTCTATTGTCTATTTCTGTGTGTGTGAATTGTATTTCAGGTAAGAAGAATAATCTAGATTTGTCCTTCTATGACTGACTTGTGAAGAAATTGGAACTCTTGTACACTGTTGGTGGGAATGTAAAATGGTGCAGCCATTATGGAAAATGTCTGGGGGGTCCTCAGAAAATTAAAAATTAAACTACTATGTAATCCATCAATCCCATTTCTGAGTATCTATCCAAAAGAATTGAAATTAAGATCTTGAAGAGACACCTTCACTCCCATGTTAATGGCAACATTATTCACAATAGTCAATTTATGAAAACAGCCCAAATATCCATTGACAGATGAATGAATAAAGAAAATATGTCATATACATATAAAAAGAAAGAAATTTTACTCTTCATGATAACATGGATGGACCTGGAAGAAAACTACTTTTCGATATTTCTCGTTTCCTTAAAATTCATTTTAGTTGCATTTTCTCTCTGGCTGTCAGACTTTTCCAATTTTATGTGCCTTGAAGATTCTCTCTGGTCTGGTGGGACTCTCTTTGTGGGTACAAGTATTTAGTGTTAGAGCTCAATTTATGTTATCTATTCATTCAACATATAATTGCTGAGTATTAAAACATGGCAGGTACTGTACTGCTTGCTGAGAGTATAATGGAAAATAAAACTGCCATCCTCCCTGCCTTAAGGGAATGTATATTCTTTGTGGAGAGGATATTAGGAGCCCAGGATAAAGAATGCTAGGTGATGATGAGCAAACATCATGTGGTGGACATAAGACGCTTCTCTAAAGAGATGCCAATGAACCTGAGATCTGAAGAATGAGAATGGTGTGTGAGAAAGAGTATTCCAACTGGAGGGATTTATATATATATATTATAGTTTAGGTGAGGGAAAGAGTACGGTGTGTTTGATGCGGCATGGAAGAAACCAGTATGACTGAAGTATAGTGCGAAATAGAGGTTTGGGAAAAAATCCAGATCTGTAGGCTATGGCATGATAAGGAATTTCATCTTTGTTCTCAGAGAAATTGAAGCCAGCAAGAATTTTTAAGTAAGCCTGATGGGGAGAGGGCAATTAAATGGGGAAATGTTGGTGGAATGATCGTCACTTTTAGAAGCTCTTTCTGGCTACTGCATTCAAAATCAATGAATGGAAGACAAGGATGGTAACAAGAAGCTTGTGGTCATTGTCTAGCTAGAGTTGATAGTGGACTGGCTGTTTCAGTAATTAATGAAACACTGAGCATCTACTTTGTCCCAGCCTTTTGCTAAGGGTTGACATGTGATAGGATACCATCACTACACATAAACAGCAAATCTTTGGTAGAGAAGAAAGATTCAAAAACATTTCTTACAGGATTCACACATGCTATATTAGCAGTATGAAAAATAAGCTGAGGCAACTAAGAGAAGGGAAAGATCATGCCTGCTGTAGCTGCAACCAGTGGACTTCACAGAGGAGACAGCAGTAGCTGGGTCATGGTTGCCAGGGCTGATACAAGTTCACAGGTGGCAAAGAATATGAAGAATATTCCCTGCTGCAGTCCTTTATGGTAGGTGGTAGGAACTGAGGGCAAGTTCTTAGATCTTGGTTCTAAAGAACTAGAAGCAGGGAGTATGCCAAATGCAGCCAGTTGTATGCCTTTCATAGCCTAGTTCTTATCAGCTTCAAGAGTAGTAATTTTTGCCTGCCTTTTGATCTTTTCCGTTTTCCTTGCTTGACATAGTCGTTGGCAAAGAGACTACTGCTAATGAAGTGGAGCTGACTTCATAACCCCTGATGATTCGGTGTGCTATTTTATGGCTGAAGTTTCCACTTTGATTGGATGAGACCCAAAACAAAGAGTTGACTACTTCTGGTGATTAAAAGCTCCCTTGACGATTTTTTAAAGGGATTGTTCAAAGCTTTTAGTGCCACTGAGCAGGGAATTACACTTTGCTTCCCTAAAACTCCTCCAGCAATTGCATATGGACATGGCAGACTTTCTTTCCTGCTGTCCAACACTGCAGAGAATTTCCTTTTAAGGGTAGCAACCTTTTTAGTAGAATGTTAAGTGATCCCTGTATATATAATTTATAAAGCACTCAGAGCTTTTTGTTATGAAAGCACACTGAAAATGTAAAATTATTATTACTTATATTGTTATTAGCTTATTTTCTCCTGCCCTCATGAGACATTTGTTTCTGAGCTAAGGATTCAGAGCAGGACTATTGATCATAAATATAAGAAGGAATAGATTGGACAACCATGAAAATTAGGAATGAGTAGTCAGAACAGAGGAGAAGGCAATGGCAACCCACTCCAGTACTCTCACCTGGAAAATTCCAAGGACGGAGGAGCCTGGTAGGCTGTAGTCCATGGGGTCACACAGAGTTGGACACGACTGAAGTGACTTAGCAGCAGCAACAGCAGCAGTCAGAACAGATAAGAATGAGTAGGATGTAATGTTTGTTTTTTCTTGAATGATATTTTTTGATAAATGTTGTGTGAACATTTTTTTGCTCAGGTTTTTATACTGAAAGAATCCCGTACATAGTGAATTGTTCACACATACACATGCATACACACAAGGCACATGCATTCAGTACCTAAACCTACAAATTATTTGAAATATCTATTTCACTTCTGCCTCTGTGCCTCTGACAAATAAACAGTTGAATTACATACTGGAATTGTAATGCTTTTAATTAAGATACAGAAAAGAAAATGTGAACTTTTGTCTCTTTGCCTTCAATCAAAGAACTTGTTCAGCTTTAGAAATTTCATATGCCCAGGGCATAGGATTGATAATGCGTGCATAATACAAAGTTTGATTAATGTTCTAATCCCTTTAGGATAAAAAAAATAATCATGCTTTAGATCAGTCTTTTTTTCAATTATTATCACATTAATTAAAACATTTGAAGGTCTTTTATATATGTATTTTGCATATTTATATTAGGATTAAACCTGATTGTATACAACAGGAAAACAAATAACGGGGACTCAAGTAAGAAAGTTTATTTTTCAGTTAAAGTAGGATTGGATGTAGGTAGGGCTGCAATCCTTCCTGGTTGTTAGGGCTCCCTATTTATTAGGGACCCAGATTACTTATATCTTGTTGTTCTGCTGTCCATAACAGGGTGCCTCTAGTTCCAAAATGGACGTCAAAGTCCATTTCAGCCAATATATTAGCAATCCTGTTTATATTTCACTGGCCAGAAATTAGTCATATAATGAGTAGCCTGCTGAAAGGGATACTGGGCAATACAATCTTTGCGACAAAGTACCTAGCTAAAAACTTACATTCTTAGATCTGAGGGATGTAGGGAGAATGGGTATCAGAAGCCAGTTTGTAATTTCTACCATCGTACTTACTTCAGCTTGATGAGAATCATTTTCTTCCCGTGAAGATGGAGAATTTTACTTGATTTAGATTTGGTTGATTTTTTTGGGTGTAATGGATGTGGTGTGGTGCAGTGGAGTGAGTCATGGAGTCCTAGATTCTAATTCTACCCTAATATGACATTTGGCTTCAGTATCTCACTTTAAATAAAGAAGTTTGTATTATAGGTCCTTCAGGAATTCTTTCAAGTTTTACCCCCTTATCTAGTTTCCTAGTTTTTACAACAAAGATGGGTGTGTATGGGTATGTATGCACATATATAACTGTATGATATGGATTTTAAAAACTTTTTTCTATAGAAATAAAAGATGTACATGTACGACCTAATTAGCAGAGTGACTTGATTACTATCTTCTCAGTTTTCATATCCCTCGCTCTTAATGAAAGCAAATGAAACTTGTGTGGAAGTTAAAAAACTAAGAAACTAAAGTTGGGACTTAACTGTCCTCTTTCAAACTGAAAGTCAACTTTTCATCTTAAAGACAGGCCCATTTTACATTTTTCATGTTTTTATTACTGTTGTGTTTTGCCCATTACTAACTGCAGAAATCTATGATCTGGCAGAATTGTAATTTGTGTCCTTAAATATGTGATGTGACAGAATCCCTGGTATTTTGGAACACCTGGGTGTATTAATACTGGTCTTCTTAGGAAATGATAATATGAACAGTAGCATTTTTTCTATCTCTTGTTTCCTACTTGGTTTCAGATGACTGTGATTCTTTGTCCTGAGGCAGTTGCTACACAGCACTGGGTAAATTCCCCCCTCCAGGGGGAATTGCTTTTTGCTGCTTGGTTACGGCACAAGTCACACAGGTGTTCCCTTCCACTATGTTTTTATCAGATGGAGTGATTCCATGACACTAATGATTCTAAAGAGAGCTAATAGAAAAAAACAAAACAAAAATAACAAAAATATACTACCGCATTCTCTTCCTAAACTGTTGTAATGTTTAATCCTAGTGGCATGGGGCAGGAGCCATAGAATGCCATTATCCCTTTCAAATCCTGTATGGAATAGGGTGAAGGAACAAATAAACAAAATGAATAAAATTACCTTTCTATGTAGTTGAAGCAAAAAGATCATTGATCAGTTAGATGGTTTAGGTTGAACCATATGAAACTGCTATTTTTGTAGATCCAAAGTGGTCAGATACAGGCAATTCCTAATGGTTCAGTGTTTTCTATTCTGTCTACACAATAAAAATCATTGACCTTAAAACTAACACCATTTGAATTTATTCCTTAGCAGCATGTCTCTATTGTAAAAGCATTTGGTTATTTGGTGATATTTTTAAATTCAAGGAAATACATATTTATTATTGATATTAAATTAATGTAATTTAAAAAATCCATCCAAAACCCCACTGTTATTACACAATTATTTTAGTTTCTGTTTCTTTCCCGGCTCTATTCATACATTATAACTGATATCTTCCAATTTGAAGAATTTAAAAATTTAAATCATACTTTCAAAAAGACTGCATAGATTAAAAAAATCCAAAGAATTTTCCCTGATTCTTAAATTTTGAATCTATAAGTGGACACACAATATAGTGGAGCTGAAACAAAGCCCTTTCATAATGAAATCGGTGAGGAACTTTATTGTGGAAAATGACACCCTCTGATAGCCTCCAGTACTCTCCAAAGGCAAAAATATATTTTACAAATTATCTTAATGAGCTGAGGGACATACGTTTCCATTAGGAATGATTGAATATCCACACAGTCAAGCCTGAGTGATTTAGGAGGAAACAAGATTTCTTCCCCCTCTCTGCTTGGAGGTGACCCTCTCTAGTGCTCTTGTTTGTGGTCTTAAAGTCCTCAAGCAATTCTTCAGCCTGGGTCCCCTCTCTCCAGGATCAAGGAAGATAAGGGACATAGTATAAAAAGTTAGAATAGGGCCTGGGTGGAGTAATTGAAGGGCTCATTGTGACTTGTTATGTTTTGATGCTCCAGGGAACACTGGCTGTGTTTGCCTTGGATGGCCCTGATTTCTTTTGGTTTTGGAAGTACTGAAACCACCAGCTAGCTACCCACTGGCTCCAGGGTGCTGAAACCTTGTAAGGTAAATGCTAAGCGCTCCAGGTAGCCAATGCCTGACCTGCGTGGTTACTAAGAAACCATCTGCCCAGCTGGTTACTAAGAGAGGGAGGAGGAAAGAGAGAAGGAAAATCAGCCCAGGATGCAGAGCCCCTCCCCCCTCACTCTGGCTTCTTTATGTTTTAACGTTTTAGATTCAGACCTGAGAAGAGAAGCCGTTCCCAAAAAACTAAGAATCCTCTGGATGTAAATAAAATGTCCTGAGTAGCATTTCAGTTTTTTTTTCCCGAATTCATATGCAAATTTCTAATTTACTTAAAGCACACTGTCATGCATTATAATAAAGTCTAATACATGCTTCCATGTAATTATGTGTAATAACCAGTGATCAGTGGGAGGAGGGAAGGGGAGAAAGGAATTGTGTTTCCAGCTGGCCCTCCACACCTGCAAATAACAGACAACTCCTTTCAGTGTAGAGGAAACAAGATAATGACAGTATGATATTAAATACAAACATCAATTCTTAGGAACAAAACATAAGGAAGAGGTCTATCAATTAAGATGTGTGATAGTGAGCAACTTAAATTACATTCTGCATCATCTTAAGAAAAATAAGGACCAAGCAGAATGAAGACCTTAATTTGTTATTTACTAAAATACTCCTGATGCCATTATTTTTATTTTCATTTCTGGAAAAAAATATATGTGGGCCACTCGAATCCTATGTTGAGTCCCACTGTTCATGCTTATTTGGTTTGATTTAAGAACAAGTTGCAGTAATGTTGTATCTCTCTCTGTCTCTGAAAGGACAAGTCAGATCTTAGAAAAATCCCAGGAGCCCAGTGGGGCCTCAAGTTGTGGGGAAGCAAAGCAATATTAGGAAATGCTTTGTGAACAGGAAAGTTCAGTCCTCATGTGAGAGACTCTTATTGTCCTGGCTGCTGTCAATATAAGTTGTGTTATATGAGAGGTATGTGAAACCACTGGCAGAAAGAGTTTCTTGACATCTAATGCCTGTTTTCATGTGTCAGGCAGCTTAACATTGTGATTAGGATCTTTGTAGTCATTTCAACTTGATTTTCTTCTGTTAGCAGTGTGCTCTCTTGAGAGCACACTTAAACTTAAACTTAAACTTAGCACTTAAACTCAGGTTCCACATCTGTAAAAGGGGAGTAAAAATAACTTCAACCACTTGATGGCATTTTTGTGAGAATCAAGTGAAGTAACTTACATCTTGTATACCAGGCTTAATTCCTGGGCCTGTAGATAGTGCTTGTAAAGAAATAATTTACTTGTAAATTTTTATGAGAGGAAAATTTTTACTCTATTTTATGAGAGTAATCATGTATATCAGAATGCAGGTTATCCACATTGGTTTATGTGTCAAAAGAAATGGTGGATCAATACAGTCCATGGGCTGCAAAAGTTTCTGGTAAATGTTTTGCATCTATTATAATGTAGAGTAGTAAAAAATGAGTATCCACGCAGAGCTGGAGAGAAACCAAGTAGCCAACAGTTCAATTCCATCCTTTCTACTTACTAATTCTATGATCTTGGGCAAGTTGGTTTCTCAGAGAAGAATGTCCCTTTGGAACATGTATTCGCTGTATACAAGATTTAGCAGATCCACAACTTCTACTTTTGTTCACTTATTTAAGAATGAAAACACAACCACCTTCCAGCTCCTGGGAGAATAGATAGGCATTTCCCCTGGTTCCATCCTTCCTTGGCCCTACAGAGAGCAGCGGAATCTTTAGTGTCTCTATCTGGGAGGTCAGTAAGTTTCATTGGGGGAGAAATATATGGCTTTTGGTATTGTGGGGTTGATAAGAAAGAGAGCAGAAGCATGAAAAGACAAGATATGAGGAAGTAAAGTTTAGAAACTTGAACTCCTTAGAACCAAGTCTCCTAAAGTGCTAAGGCTGATGGACCAAGGATAGTGCTACCAGGAATGTGTAGTGGGAAGTTCCAGAAATGGATAGATTAGATTTCTGAATATATTCCATCACCATAGCCTGAGAAATAGGCCATTGCAGGAGTAGACTCCTTGCTGGGTTTTAAGAACTTTATTATTGATGCCTTGCCTCTGTGTGTAACTTTTATCTGTGCTGTGATTGTGCTTCAAGTCTGATGCCATAAGCCTTTGATGACTGAATGAGGAAACATCTCAGGGCCCAGGACACTGGGCAGTTCTTAGACATTAAGGTATCAAAAGAGATGGGAAAATTAACCCTAGATTGAAGGCTTCTCTAACATTGCTAAATAAGATGGAAAGCAAGGTTTAAAAGGATCAAATAATTTAAAGGTAACTTGATTGTGTCCCAGAAAAAAACCTTAAGAATGAGAAAAAAAATGACATAACAGAATGTTCATCTCTAGCAATGAAAAATTCATGAAGTCTAGCTTCCAAAATGATAATCAAATTGCTTGGAACTAGTGATAAAGAGAAAATCTTAAAGCAGCTAGAGAAAAAGATATTATGTACAGAAGAACAACTAAGAAAAGCAGCGGATTCTGCAGTGGTAACAATACTGGCATAAAGGCAGTGGAGCAAACTCTTTCAGTGCTAAAAGAAAAAAAGAAAACTACTAACCTAGAATTCTTGCCCAGTGAAAGCATCTTTCAAAAGAAAAGGCAAAAAGAGAACTTTTTTCCAGACATATGAAAAGCAAACGAACTCAGCAGCAGCAGTCTCATATTACAGAGCAATAGTGAAGAAAATCTTTTACATTGTATCAAAAAGAATAAAATACCTAGGAAAAAACCTACCTAAGGATGTAAAAGACCTGTAGTTGGAGAGCTGTAAGATACTGATGAGAGAAATTGAAAGTAACACAAACTGAGGGAAAGATATAACATATTCTTGGGTTGGAAGAATTAATATCATTAGAATGACTGTACTATCAAAGTTAATCTACAGATTCAATGCAATCCCTCTCAAAGTACTGATGACATTTTTTTCATAGAAGTAGACCAAATTTTAAAATTTACATGGAAGCAGAAAATATCTGAATACCCAGAATAATCTTGAGGAAGAAGAATAGAGCTGGAGGAATCATGCATCCTGACTTCAGATTATACTATAAAGCTACAGTAAAGAAAACAGTATGGTACTGGCACAAAGACAGATATATAGACCAGTGAAAAGAAATAGAGAACCTGGAAATAAACTCACACACTTATAATCAATTAATCTATGACAAAAGAGGCAAAAATATACAATGGAGAAAAGACAGTCTCTTGAATAAGTATGCTGGGGAAACTGGACAACTACATGTAAAAAAATGGAAACAAAATATCCTCTAATACCATATATAAAAATAAACTCAAAACAGATTAAAGATCTAAATGTAATACTAGAAGCTATTAAAATTCTTATAAGGAAACATAGGCAGAACTCTTTGATGAAAATCACAGGAATAGTATTTTGGGGTGTCCGTTTCCTAAAGCAAAGGAAATAAAAGCAAAACTAAACAAAGGGACCTAATTAAACTTAAAGACTTTCACACAGCAAAGGACACCACTGACAAAACGAAAAGACAACCTACAGTATGGGAGAAAATATATAGAAATGTGAATGATAAGGGTTTAATACCCAAAATGTACAAATAGCTCATCCAATTCAACATAAAAAAAAAAAAATAAAACAAGCAACCCAATTATAAAATTTGGGCAGAAGATCAGGATGACATTTTCCCAAAGCAGACATGCAGATGACCAACAGGCACATGAAAAGATGCTTAACATCACTAATCATCAGGAAATGAAAATCAAAATCACAATGAGATGTTACCTCACACCAGCGAGAATGGCTATTAGCAAAAAGAACACCAATAACAAATGTTGGTGAGTATGTGAAGAAAAAGGAACCTTCGTATACTTTGGCAGGAATGTAAATTGGTACAGCCATTGTGAAAAGCAGTATGGAAGTTTCTTAAAAAACTAAAAAAAACAGAACTGCCATACAGTCCAGCAATTCCTCACCTGGATATTTAGCTTAAGAGGAAAAAAAAAACACATTAATTTGAAAAGATACATGCACACCAGTGTATGATTATTATTATTATCATTTACAATTGCTAAGACGTGGAAACAATCTAAGTGTCCCTCAAAAGATGAGTGAATAAAGATGTGGTGAATATATACATGATGGAATACCACTCAGCCATAGAAAAGAGGAAATTTTGCCATTTGCAACAACATGGATGGACTTGGAAGGTATTGTAAGTGAAATGTCAGAGAAAGACAAATCCTGTATGATACCACTTATGTGTCATCTAAAAAACACAGCAAGGTAATGAATATAACAAAGAAACAGACTCACAGATACAGAGAATTAGTGATTACCAATGAGGATAAGAAAGAGAGGAAGGGAAATATTAAAATTTACAATCTATTATGTATAAAATAAGCAACAAGGATATATTGCACAACACAGGAAATACATATAGTATTTTATAATAACTGTAATTAGAGTATAACCTTTAAAAGTTGTTCAACTGTAACATGTTATATTGTACATCAATTATACTTCAGTTTAAAAAAAGGGAAGAAAATCTTTGAGGCAGAAGAAAAATAATATCAACAGAAATCTGTATTTACAAAATGTAGCAAGGAGCACCAAAATGGTAAATATGTTGTAAATACATTGCATTTTCTTATATTTAAACCACTCCAAAAGATAACCAACCATTTGAACGAAAAATCATTATGATGTATTGTGGGATTTGTAACAAATGTAAAAGTAAAATGTATGACAAATTTACAAAGTGAGGAAAACTGAAGGAGAAATGGAAATACAGTGTTGTAAAGTTGTATTACTATATATGAAGTTACACAATATTATTTGAAGTCACATTTAAGTTAAATTTGTATAATAAAGCACTAAAGTACTACTGAAAAACCTGTGTGTGCCAAGAAGGAGAAAAAATGGAATCATAAAAATATATATATTTAATAGGATACAAAGGAAAAAGAGTGGACAGAGAATAGGTGGGACAAAAAAATAGACATCAAGATTTTAGATTTAAATACAATTATATCAATAATCACATTAAATGAACAAAATCTTAAAAGGGAAAATTTCAGATTCAATAAAATGCAAGACCCAGTATATACTGTCTGTAATATATACACTATAAATGTAAAGATGTATGTGGTGCATACTAAGTGGCTTCAGTCATGTCTGACTCTTTGTGACTCCATGGGCTATAGCCTGCCAGGCTCCTCTGTCCGTGGGATTCTCCAGGCAAGAATACTGGAGTGGGTTGCAATGCCCTCCTCCAGCAGATCTTCCTGACTCAGGGATCGAACCTGAGTCTCTTATGTCTCCTGCATTGACAAGTGGGTTCTTTACCACTAGCGCCACCTGGGAAACCCTAAATGTAAAGACGCAAATAGATTAAAAGAATAATGATGGAAACAAGATATGCCAGGCTAACCTAATGAAAAGAAAGCTGTTTAGTATTTGACTTTAGTGTTAGCTGTTCCCTTCTCCAGGGGCTCTTCCCAACCCAGGGATCAAACCAGGTCTCTTGCATTGCAGGCAGCTTCTTTACCAGCTAAACCACAACCAAGAATACTGGCATGGGTAGCCTGTTCCTTCTCCAGTGGATCTTTCTGACCCAGGAATCGAACCAGGGTCTTCTGCATTGCAGGCAGATTCTTTATCAACTGAGCTATCAGGGAAGCCAGTGTTTGCCTAAGTACATTTAAAGCAAGAATGACCAGCGATTAAGAACTTAGTTTAATAAACATAAAAAGATCAAATTTTCAGAAGGACATACATATGCTAAACATAGTGAGAACATAAATATGCTTAGCATATTGTGCTTATTAACAAAGCTTCAAAATGCATGAAACAAAAACTGATAAACTGTAAGAAGAAATAATCAAATTCACCAGTTTAAAAAATTCACCAGTATAGTGGAGATTTCAATACTCCTCAATGATAGATTGCTGCAAATCAGCAAGCATATAGATTTTATCATCACTATCAACAACTTGATCATACTGACATTTAAAAATATCACACCCACAAAAGCAGAATATGCATTCCTTTCGAGTATGTGTGGAA
Source organism: Giraffa tippelskirchi (assembly GCF_054371585.1). Classification (NCBI taxonomy): domain Eukaryota; kingdom Metazoa; phylum Chordata; class Mammalia; order Artiodactyla; family Giraffidae; genus Giraffa; species Giraffa tippelskirchi. The sequence goes on along the minus strand of NC_137275.1, from coordinate 72,865,061 downwards.
CATTTACCAAGATAGAATATATTATGGACTGGACACTCAATTTGAATAAATGTAAAAATATTCAAGTCACATAAAGCATTCATTCTAACCACATGGACTTTACCAATCAATAGCGCAACATTCTGGAAAGCCCTCAAGTATTTAAAAACCAACACATTTTTAAGTAACTCACAAGGAAAATTATAAGTAATTTAGACTGAATGAAAAGAAGTCCCAACATTTCAAAATTTAAGGAACGCAGATAAAGCAATGATTACAGGGATATTTATAGCACTAAACATCTATATGAGAAAGTCTCAAATCAGTGATGAAAGCATCCACACTATGATTTTACCTTATAAAGAGCAAAATAAACTAAAAATAAGTGGGAAAAAGGAAGATGAAATCTAAGACCAGAAATAAAGTAGAAGTGAGAAAAATTGAGGAAAAAACCTCACTGAAACCAAATGATAGTTCTTTGGGAAGATCTATAAAATTGATAAACTCTAGCTAAACTGATCAAGAAAAAAGAGACAGGAGGAAAATGAGAGGGGAGATATTGATATAAACATCAGAAAAATGAGAGAGGAGATAATAATATAAACACTCAGAACATTAAAGGTATCATTAGGGATTATTATTAAACTTATACCAATAAATTTTATAACTTAGATGAAATAATCAAATTCCTTAAAAGACACAACTATTCAAGCTTACTTGAAGAGAATTTGAAAGAACTGAATATTCCTGTATCTAGAAAATGGTTGGTTGTTAAAACCTTCCCTGGAGGAAAGCTCAATCCACAATGGCTTCATGTGTGAATTTAACTAAGCATTCAATTAAGAAATAATAGAAAATCTATATAAGGTATTCTGGAAAAATTAAGAGAAGGGAATATTTCTTAACACTTTCTAGGAGACTATCTTCATCCTAATGCCAAAACCAGGTAAAGATATTATGAGAAAAGAAAACTTTTAGTGTATTTCTCATGAACACAGCACATGCAGAAAATTTTAAAAGTTTAACAAAATGAATCCAGCAATAAATAGAAGGAATAATATATCATGACCAAGTTTTGTTTAACTCAAGAATATAATACTGGTTCAGTATTCTAAAATCAGTCAGTATAATACAAATCAAGAGATTAAAAAAAAAACCCTTATGATCATTAAAAATGCAGAAAAGTAATATAACATTATCTTCATTACCTCCATGGTAGTTTGGCCTCAGGTCAATTAAAAGAGAGGGAACACAGCCCCGCCCATCAACAGAAAATTGGATTACAGATTTACTGAGCATGGCCCTGCCCATCAGAACAAGACCCGGTTTCCTGCTCAGTCAGTCTCTCACATCACGAAACTTCCATAAGCCTCTTAACTGTCTCCATCAGAGGGCAGACAGAATGAAAACCACAATCACAGAAAACTAACCAATCTGATCACATGGACCACGGCCTTGCTAACTCAATGAAACTATGAGCCATGCCATGTAGGGTGACCCAAGACAGATGGGTCATGGTGGAGAGTTCTGACAAAACATGGTCCACTGAAGAAGGGAATGTCAAACCACCTCAGTATTCTTGCCTTGAGAACCCCATGAACAGTATGAAAAGGCAAAAAGATAGGACACTGAAAGATGAACTCCCTAGGTCAGTAGGTGCAATATGCTACTGGAGATCAGTGGAGAAATAACTCCGGAAAGAATGAAGAGACAGAGCCAAAGCCAAAACACCGAGTTGTGGATATGATTGGTGATGGAAGTCAAGTCTGATTCTGTAAAAGCAATATTGCATAGGACCCTGGAATGTTAGGTCCATGACTCAATTGGAAGTGGTCAAACAGGAGATGGCCAGAGTGAACACTCACATTTTAGGAATCAGCGAACCAAAATGGACTAGAATGGGTGAATTTAACTCAGATGACCATTATATCTACTACTGTGGGCAAGAATACCTTAGAAGAAATGGAGTAGCCATAATGGTCAACAAAAGAGTCCAAAATGCAGTACTTGGATACAATCTCAAAAATGACAGAATGATCTCTGTTCGTTTCCAAGGCAAACCATTCAATACCACAATAACCCAAGTCTATGCCCAACCAGTAATGCTGAAGAAGCTGAAGTTGAATGGTTCTATGAAGACCTACAAGACCTTCTAGAACTAACATCCCAAAAAAAGATGTCCTTTTCATTATAGGGGACTGGAATGTGAAAGTAGGAAGTCAAGAAATACCTGGAGTAACAGGCAAATTTGGCCTTGGAGTACAGAATGAAGTAGGGCAGAGGCTAATAGAGTTTTGCCAAGAGAATGCACTGGTCATAGCAAACACCCTCTTCCAACAACACAAGAGAAGACTCTACACATGGACATCACCAGATGGTCAATACTGAAAACAGATTGATTATATTCTTTGCAGGCAAAGATGGAGACGCTCTATATAGTCAGCAAAAACAAGACCGGGAGCTGACTGTGGCTCAGATCATGAACACCTTATTGCCAAATTCAGACTTATATTGAAGAAAGTAAGGAAAACCACTAGACCAATTAAGTATGACCTTAATCAAATCCCTTATGATTATACAGTGGAAGTGACAAATAGATTCAAGGGATAAGATCAGACACAGTGCCTGAGAACTATGGATGCAGGTTTGTGACATTGTACAGGAGACAGTGATCAAGACCATACCAAAGAAAAATAAATGCAAAAAGGCAAAATGCTTGTCTGAGGAGGCCTTACAAATAGGTGAGAAAAGAAGAGAAGCTAAAGGCAAAGGAGAAAAGGAAAGATACCCATTTGAATGCAGAGCTCCAAAGAATAGCAAGGAGAGATAAGAAAGCCTTCCTCAGCGATCAGTGCAAAAAAATAGAGGAAAACAATAGAATGCAAAAGACTAGAGATTTATTCAAGAAAATTAGAGATGCCAAGGGAACATTTCATGCAAAGATGGGCACAATGAAGGACAGAAATAGTATGGACCTAACAGAAGCAGAAGATATTAAGAAGTGGTGGCAAGAATACACAGAAAGTGAAAAAAGTGAAAGTCGCTCAGTTGTGTCTGACTCTTTGCGACCCCATGGATTATATAGTCCATAGAATTCTCCAGGCCAGAATACTGGAGTGGGTAGCCTTTCCCTTCTCCAGGGGATCTTCCCAACCCAGTGATCAAGCCCAGGTCTCCCACATTGCAGGTGGATTCTTTACCAGAAGAACTATACAAAAAAGATCTTCACGACCCATGTAATCATGGTGGTGTGATTACTCACTTAAAGCCAGACATCCTGGAATGTAAAGTCAAGTGGGCCTTAGGAAGTATCCCTACGAACAAAGCTCGTGGAGGTGATGGAATTCCAGTTGAGTTATTTCAAAACCAAAAAGATGATGCTGTGAAAGTGCTGCAGTCAATATGCCAGCAAATTGGGAAATTCAACAGTGCCACAGGACTGGAAAAGGTCAGTTTTCATTCCAATCCCAAAGAAAGGCAATGCCAAAGAATGCTCAAATTACCGCACAATTGCACTCATCTCACATGCTAGTAAAGTAATGCTCAAAATTCTCCAAGCCAGGCTTCAACAGTACATGAACCATGAACTTACCAATGTTCAAGCTGGATTTAGAAAAGACAGAGGAACCAGAGATCAAATTGCCAATATCCGTTGGATCATCAAAAAAGCGAGAGAGTTCCAGAAAAACATCTACTTCTGTTTTATTGACAATGCCAAAGCCTTTGACTGTGTGGATCACAATAAACTGTGGAAAATTCTTCAAGAGATGGGAATACCAGACCACCTGTCCTGCCTCCTGAGAAATCTGTATGCAGGTCAAGAAGCAACAGTTAGAACTGGATATAGAACAACAGACTGGTTCCAAATCCGGAAAGGAGTACATCAAGGCTGTATATTGTCACTCTGCTTATTTAACTTATATGCAGAGTACATCATGAGAAATGCTGGACTGGATGAAGCACAAGCTGGAATCAAGATCACCGGGAGTAATATCAATAATCTCAGATATGCTGATGGCACCAGCCTTGTGGCAGAAAGTGAAGAAGAGCTAAAGAGCCTCTTGATGAAAGTGAAAGAGGAGAATGAAAAAGTTGGCTTAAAACTCAACATTCAGAAAACTAAGATCATGGCATCCGGTCCCATCCCTTCATGGCAAATAGATGGGGAAACAATGGAAACAGTGACAGACTATTTTTTTGGGCTCAAAAATCACTGCAGATGGTGACTGCAGCCATGAAATTAAAAGACGCTTGCTCTTTGGAAGAAAAGTTATGACCAACCTAGACAGCATATTCAAAAGCAGAGACACTAATTTGCCAACAAATGTCTGTCTAGTCAAAGCTGTGGTTTTTCCAGTAATCATTTATGGATGTGAGAGTTGGACCATAAAGAAAGCTGAGTGCCGAAGAATTGATGCTTTTTAACCGTGGTGTTGAAGAAGACTCTTGAGAGTCCTTTGGACTGCAAGGAGATCCAACCAGTGCATCCTAAAGGAATTGAGTTCCGAATATTCATTGGAAGGACTGATGCTGAAGCTGAAACTCCAATACTTTGTTCACCTGATGCAAAGAGCTGACTCATTTGAAAAGACCCTGATGCTGGGAAAGATTGAAGGTGGGAGGAGGAGGAGATGACAGAGGATGAGATGGCTGGATTTCATCACCTACTCAATGAACATGAGTTTGAGTTTGAATAAGCTCTGGGAGTTGGTGATGGACAGGGAAGCCTGGCGTGCTGCAGTCCATGGAGTCACAATGAGTCAGACATGACTGAGTGACTGAACTGAACTGAAAATTATTTAACTTGTAGAATAAAACTTAGGGGAAATTCTTTAGACCTTGAATTAAGCAAACGATTGCTTAGATGAGACAACAAAAGCGTGACATAAAATATCTTTATATTTGATTTAATTCTATGCTCTCATAAAAACAGTGTTAAAATAATGACTTAACAAGCCACAGACTGGGAAAAAATATTTGAAAATGCCATATTTCATCAATTACATTTTTTCCCAGAATGTATGAAGAATTATAAAATTTCAATAATAAGAAAACAGACACTTCACCACAAAAGGTATACAGATATAAAATAACCATATGAAAACCTTCTTAATCTTATTTGTCATTAGGGAAATGCAAATTAAAGCTACAATGAGAGACTTCTATACTCTTCGTAGAACGGATAAAATTTTTAAAAGAAACTGAAAATGTTAAGTACTGGTGAAGATTCATTGTTAATTCTGAAATGGGGGTTGTATAAATTATTGGACAATACCCTCTCTATTAAAGAAAGGCCATGATTAAAATTGTTCAGTTTGACAACTAAGGACAAGACAGGGCACAGAAAAGAGGTCTCAACCCTTCTGAACAAAGTAAGACTGGGTATCCTGAAAGGCTTTCTTTCCGGAGAAAAAGAGGATAACTAGCACCACTTGCACTTATTAGAAGTCCTTCCATCTCCTTCAGTTCTTTAAGATACTGAAACTTATTCCTCACTATTAGCCTGGAAGGAAATAAACCTTATACTACCATTTTCACAGACAAGGAAAATGGACTTCTTTTTTGTCCTTTTATGAAGGTTTCTATTCCATGCAGTATTCATAAGGGAAGCTGCCAGAAACAGCGAAAGGATCATGAAACAATATGTTGACATTGGTAAAGACTGATTTTGACATATTCTTCTGACAACCTTTTGGTTAATTTTCTGCTTCATTAAAACCCTTAATTAAATTAACATGGGGTGTAGCAAGATCCTTGACGGTGTATCAGCAAACAAAGCCTCCAATTTTAAAGACAGTGGCAGTGCAGGTCTCCTGAAGCCAGGTTAGTAGTTTCCAGGAACATGTGGTCATGAGGAACTGAACTTGTTGGATATGGGCAGTGAAGCTAATGAGAGCACAGAGGAAGTCCTGTGTGGATTAGCTTCATCACTCCGAGACCCCAGCCTGGCACTGTTGCCTGTCTTCCATCTACCTCTCCCTTGCTTCATCTGTTCTTCTTTACCCAAGTCATCACAATTGAGTTCAGTTAAACTCCTGGGCAAATAATTCACCCTACCATATTTAATCCTTGATGTGTCCCCTTAACACTTACAGATATAGCTTGGTAGGCATGCTTTTTAATGTGAGGCTTGAAAAATGAAGTGCCAGGACTCATATCTTGAAAAATGCTAAGAATGATAAATTGATCATTTTTAAAGTTCCTCTTTCACCTCTCCCCATATGTTGGATTTAGCAGCACATATGCTACCGTTGGCATGGTATCAATCCCTGCATTGTGTAGAACTGCAAACATGTGGGTGGGGGAAAGTAATAAAAATCAAAGGTCCAGAAAAGTACATAAAATTATTAACACTTATAAATTCATAAATTTATTTTTTAAATCAATTTATTTTTTAAATGAATGTGTCAACATTCAAATTTCATAGAGAAAATTTTTAAATTTTCCAACAAATTCTTTTCTAATATAACTATCTAGCAAAGACAGGTTGTGGTTGCTCACAGTCTCCTGTAATCTCATATGAGTGAGATTAACACCCATTTTACCATCGTAATCACTGACATAAGTCAGATGTTGGCTTATAGATGTTTTGGTAAACAAGAATAGTTTACCATTTTTCTTCACTCTGTAGCAAGAAAACACATGCTATGGTTTCTACCTTTTGGAGAACATCATGAGGGTTAGTTTATGTATTTCCATGTGAATGTACCTATTTTGAATGAGTTTAGTTGAGTTTCATCTACTTGTTCATTCATTCAGCACTGAAGAATGCCTTCTATTTAATGTCTACTATGTGCCAAGCTTGACCTGGAAATACAGAGATGAAAAACAGTTTCTGTCCTCAAAAATGTCACGGGTCAATTCATCAAGTGTAGTGATTGAATTTAGCACATGGGAATATGGGCATATCTAGGAAACCAGATGTCAGCAAGGTTATCCTAGAGTCCCCAGTGCTAATGCTGGGTCTGGATGGATGAAAAGAAGGTATTCAAGTATGGGAACTTTGGTGAAGTATTGAAGGAGTGTCAGGAAGAAGAGCATCATGCAAAGATGTAGCTGTGCATCTGAAGCAGAGAGAGGCAATGCGACAGGTAAGAGCCAGGGATGAAAAAGATAGAATTGTCAGTAGTAGGCACAGTGAGGTCAATCTGCAGATTAGGAGAATGGTTCAAGGTGAATCTAGAGAGGAAAGCAAAAGACATTTCATAGAGGCTTGTGTGTGGCAAACAAAGAAATGTAAATTTAGCTTCTGGAATAGTCTAGGAAAGAATCTATCTGGTTGGATTGTGCTTATCATAAAGTTAGCACTGGTAGAAGTGTAGAAGAGTGGCATAAATTTGGGGTGGAGAGTTGGAGACAAGAAACAGTGGAACAAGGTAGAAGGAGGCTGAAAAACAAAACAGCTAGAAACAATGAGAGCTTGAGCCAGGAGGATAGAGAGGAGGGGGCTGCTCAATAAAAGCTATTGAAATTAATTGAATGAGCAAAAGGAAAGCTGCCTTCAGCACTAGTCAGGAATGTAGGTCTCATGGAAAGGCTTTTAGAAAACGATATCTACCAAAGATAAAATATAAAACCATCTCCATGGTTACAGCACACAGCCTTGTATATTGGGTAATCCATATCACTGAACATATTGTTTTACCTTGAACACTTTATTTTTACACATGCTAGAGTTGTTTGGCTGGAGAAAGAGTGGCAAAAGGGATCTCAGAATGTTTGGCTTCTGTGTGGGAGATGTTAAGGGCTGTGCTACTTGTGGAGCACTGGGCATTAATTCTTCTAATTTGGAGAAAAACCGTTTGAAATAGTACTCTTGTCAATGCCATGTAAAATTTAAGGAGACTTGGACACAGAGATTTAGTGACTTGAATGAGATCACACAGTTAGCAAGGGGAAGAACCAGAATTTCATCTCAAATCCTTTCCTCTTTATCCCCCACCTTCTCTCATAATGCTTTGGGCTTCCCAGGTGGCACAGTGGTAAAGAATCCACTTGCCAATGCAGAAGATGCAGGAGACAGGGGTTCGATCCCTGGCTTGGGAAGATTCCCTGGAGTAGGAAATGGCAACCCCCTGCAATATTCTTGCCTGGAAAATCCTGCTGGACAGAGAAGCCAGGCAGGCTACAGTCTATGGAGTCGCAGAATTGGACATAACTGAGCAAGTATGCATGCACATAATGCTCTGCTTTCTCTCATGCTCTTTCATTGGCCTCCTAATTTCCTGATTCTGTATCTACAACCTGAATAACAAGACAGATATAAAATCTTTAAGAAGATCTTTATTTATAATCAATAAGGCAGAGTAATTATGAACAATTCAGGCCCAGGAGACTGAATGCCTGCGTTTATATTCTGCCTCCTCATTTACTAGCTGTGTAATTTGGGGTTCTATGCCTCGGCTAACTCATTTATAAAATGGAAATAATGGTATCTTCATTTTAAGGTTTGGGGGAAGATTAGATGAGTTTATGGATGTAAAGTATCTATAAATACAACAATGCCTGATGTCATGTATGAATTCATCTTGTCTATGTTTACTTATTTCAATGTCTTTCTCTAAAAGTATAGCACACCAAAAGCATCCAGTAACAGAGATTTCTGATCAATAAGTTAAACACACTTCTTACTATCTTGAAAGACTTCTTTAGCCAATTTTCTGGGTAACTAGTAAAGTGCCACACTCATCTAGCTCTTTCTCAGAGTGGCAAGGTGCTCAAAGAAGCATGATTCAGCAACAAAGGGCATTTCAAAGAAAATCTGATTCCTAATTGCGTATTTCAATCCCCATAAGGAAGCTAGGAGGTACTCTCAGAAACATTTAATCTTTCTTTCATCTACTTCTTCTCTCACATACCCAGCTGCTCCTGCCCCTCTTTTTTGTCTAAGTATTCTTGAAGAATTCCTATCCAATCTTAGCTTACATACTCATATCCTTACCCAGTATATCACATTCGTACATGATCATTGAAACACAAGATCCAAGAGAGCCCCCCTGGTAAAAAAAGATTATCCATAGAAGGTGAAATGGAAAGAACTTTAGCAGAGAAAGAGACTCCTTTTTAGTTGACCTGGAAAGAAAACTCTGGGAGTATTAATTTTGTTCCACCCTACTGTTGCCTTCTTTTCCCTTAGATTCTCATAGAATCTAGCCCTGTAAATTTTGTTAAACTAAATAAAGATCATGACTTGCTCAAGATGATCTGGTTACTTCGGGGATGGAGTCTTCTTACTCAGCACTCAGTTCTCTTTGCCTAAGTTGTGAAGTGAAGTGAAAGTTGCTCAGTCGTGTCTGACTCAATGTCTACAAAGACATTTGATGATAAGGGTTCCTTTTAGTATTAATGTTAATCTTATCTGTGTTGCCTCCTCATACCAGGTTTAGTTTCTAAAGAGCTCACAATAGTTTTTATAACCATTTGAGGAAAAGTGGGTCTTGAAGAAATCCATAGATTTTATAGTCACTTGTCCCTGATTTTGACATTGTTTTCTACAGTCAGACTACATTTTATAATTTGTCTTTGGCAGGCTTGTTCCCTACCCTGAGGCAAAAGGCAGTGGTGACAAGTGTAGACCATGCAAAGCTATACCCTTGACTTTGTAAAGAGTGTGAGTGCATAGCTTTATTAAGGTGTATGTTCTGGCTGCTTTGGAAGAGACTTTGGCTCCAGTCTTTGGTAAAGCTTTTCATATTAAGGAATGCCTTATTATTGGCAGTCAGTTTCTTTGACTAATAGTAAGCTGGTAAGAATTATTCTCATTGACTGTCAGGTTGTGTTGCTTAGGTCAAGAACATGAATAGCTGAACAGAGGAGCAGTAGATTCAGGGAGACTTCTTAAGTTCTGCATTTGGGAAATTTATTTGTCATTATGAAAAAAGACCTATATTCTTATGTTATCAACTTTAGGAAACATTTAAAAATAGTTTTTATGGAACTTTATGGCCTTATCTCTCTATAAATTGACATGTCTTTTAGATTTTTTTTCTGGAGGTTGCGGATAATTCAAACTTCAAAAAATCATTGTTAAGTGATCATTATTATGTTCTTTAAAATGGAAACATGCCAACTGTTACAAAATAGAGATGACGTGTAAGGGTTGGAAAGTTTTTATTAAAAGCAATATTGTGATCAAGTCATTAATAATGTGACAAAACGTCACTAATATTCATCCTGTACCTAGGCAAGGGCTTCCCTTGTGGCTCAGCTGGTAAAGAATCCTCCTGCAATGTGGGAGACCTGGGTTCGATCCTTGGGTTGGGAAGATCCCTTGGAGAAGGGAAAGGCTACCCACTTCAGTATTCTGGCCTGGAGAATTTCATGGACTATCTATGGGGTTGCAAAGAGTCAGACACGACTGAACGACTTTCACTTCACTACTCAGGCCAAGAAAACTGGGTGCTGAGTAGGAAGATCCCATCCCTGAAGCAACCAGATCATCTTGAGCAAGTCATTATCTTTATTTAGTTTAATAAAATTTATAGGGCTAGATTCTATGACAAACTACCCCTAGCATCCCTCTAAAACTGATCCAGAATAAAAATTCAAGGTTGTCCAGTAAAATCATTGAATGAAAGATCACTGAGGGGTGAAGATGACAGAAAATGGAAAGAATCAGGCATCTGTACTTTCTTTTCTTTTCATTTCGGCCACACTGCACAGCTTGTGGGGTCCTAATTCCCTTACAAGAGATTGAACCCGGACAAAGGCAGTGAAAACACCAAGTCCTGAAAACTGAACCATCAGGGAATTCTCAGATGTACTTTCAAAGTCTATGCCATGGCAGCTGCATGGATTCAGGCTTGGTTAATTTAATCTCCAAACTTTGGCACAGGTTTGTTTCCCTTAACAATCACAAACAAACCCAACAGCCATTCTTTGAGCATCTATCGATACTGTTAGATATGCCCCATGTATATTCTTTCAGAAAAATTCCGGAAAATCTGTGTTTTATTTATGCAAATTTAAAATTAAATCTCAGAGATGTTAAATAATTTGTCCTAGGAGCCAAAGCTAGTAAGCAGAAGGCTGGGGGTTCAAATCCAGGTCTGCTTGATCCCAAAGATTATGGTCTCTTTTGGCCATTACATTCTTCTTCTAGTAAGGATTGAAAGCAACTCATATTTGTAAACATTTTCATGATAGAAGAGAAAGCCTAACACATAATACAGTATAGTTTCACAAAGGAGAATGGTAACTGAATCACCTCATTGGAGCTCAGGAAGTCACAAATGGCACAAAACACTAAGTGACCTCATACCTGTGGAAACCAGCCTCTTAAGACTTTGTAAATGCAGATTCCATGTCCTGGGGAAGGATCATTTGTTTGTTGTTTCGAAGGAGATGATAACCTTTCAAGAAGAGGTAAGAAATGAACCACCAAAAGACAGGCATGGATTTCAGTATCCTTAGTAGAAATTCTTTTCATTTACTCAGATTGAACAAGCTCTTTTGTTCCTCTTGTACCTGAACATGATTCGGAAGCTTTCAATCATGCTGTTATCAAACACAGAGAATAGTGTCCTAGAACTTTGGACTGAGTGGGCGTTTAGCACCATTTAATTCAGTTTTCTCATTTTGTTGATTAAGACACTGAGATTCAGAAAGATTAAGGGACACATCCTGACATATACACACAGTTAATTATATGTATTTTGGTTAAAAAAAACAACTCAAGGAGATAGTGAAGGACAGGGAAGTCTGGCATGCTGCAGTTCATGGGGTCACAAAAAGTCAGACATGACTTAGCAACAATAACAACAATTCTTGTTCAAGTGGCCTAGCTATTAATATCATCCAGTGATGAGCTGACAAAATACTTGGGACACAGACTACATCAGACTTTGTTTTAATCTCACACTCTTGGGCATAGGACTGGATCTGTGGTACATATATAATTTAAAGTAGTGGACTCAGACGGAAGATATGCAGCAGTGAGTGCTTCACATCATCTTTTTTGAGTATAAGCAGAACAAGAAAAAAAATTCTGCTGAACAAGGAGAGTTACTGCCTCTGTCAAAGCATATCAGATATGCTTATGTTCTGGTTTAGAGATTAATTCAAGCATGCCTGGGGTCACCCTAGGAAAGAAACCACCTTTATAAAGAAATTTTAACCAGATTATGTGCTGCTTCTAGCTAAATGTGCTGCATCTTTTCTTTCATTCCTTCCTTCTTTTGACATCAGGATGATTTCATCATCTGTACTATTTACCTAATCAGAATGTTGTCATCTTTGGTCTGATATCTGAAAGTACTTTATTCTTTGTTCTTGTCCCATGTTCTCATAAATTGCAAATGTTTCACTCTGCCCTACAGCATCTAACTTTTGCTTTGTTTCTGATTTGACTTCCACAATTTACTCCAGCCCTGTTTTATGGACTAGCCAGAGGATGAGGGTGCAGCCTTTGTCCCAGGCAGAGCAGTTGAGAAGGCTGTAATTAGAAGGGAGTTATCTCTTCCACTGAATCAACAAACCAACAAACAAATGGCAAGAAACAGTCCAGTAAACTCACCAGAAGGACAGGAATACAAGTAGGGGTGGTATTTTTCATTATTTTATTTAATAAACAGTATTGGCTCCTGCAGTTATCATTGGTAATATGCTGGTAGAATTGATAAGCAAGTTCTGTCTCCTTAAGGATCTCAGAACTAGAGTGAGCAAACAACCACAGTGGCGGAGATTGAGTAGATATTCAGCAATCCCATTTCTGTCCCATGAAACTCAGAAAACTATATATCTTAGCTTCCTAACTATAGAGTTGGGCCCATGTGACTAGTTCTGGCTAATGAAATGTTGACAGATATCTTAAAATATAGTTTTGTCTTTATAGTTCACATATCTATCTGATCATGTGATAATGTGATCACATGATCATATGGTGATGAACCCACATATTTGGAGATACCTGGATCCCTGAGTCATTGATTAGAAGTGAGCTACTCAAGAGAGTCACCCAGCTTTTATTTGATTGTGACTTGAGTGAGAAGGAAAACTTTGCTGTGTTAAACCATTAGAATTTGGTTTATTTGTTACTGCAGCATATCTAATTATAAAAAAAATGGAATTGCTTAACATTGAAAATTTTCCCCAATATTATGCTGTCACCAGGAGATCACCTCTGTTATCCTAGGGAATTACTGGATGCTTTTTATAGAAAGAGAGTGTAAGATGAGTTTTAAAAGATTTGATTCCCTTTTATTTTCACCTTTATTTTTTGGATTTTCCCTTTATATAGCCAAATTCCTCTAATTGAAAAAGAAGAATTTTCAAACTAGGAGAAGATTGCATGTAAATTAATGTTTGGCTTTGTTTCAGGAATGAATTCAGGGAGTCTAAAAGTCCATTTTCATGTAGAAGGAAATTAGGTGATAATTATTACACAGAGACAAGGAACTGAAAAGGAACTGCATCAGATAGAGCATCTCTGGAAATTATATATGCTCTTTGGAGCTGGAGTAAAGTTGAGGTAGGGTTAAAATAAAACCCTTTGCTTTGGAAATTTAAAAAAGATTTTTCTGGGTCTTAAGTCCTTTCCTAAAGAATGTATATATACAAGGAACAGTCTTAAGCATACTAGCAACTGGATCTGTTGGCTGGAACAGACTTCCTGTTGGATGGTGCAAGGTGAATCTAGTTTGAATTATTTATTTTTTGAATATAATAAGCACTTGTATTCCAGGTATTATTCTAAGCACTTTTCAAATATTAACTTATTAATATTCATAAATACCCTATGAATTACTTATTGGTATTATTCTCATGTTACAGATGAGAAACTTGAAGTATAGAGAATTTAAGATTATACATTTCCCAAGGTTAAATACCTAGTTAGTGATGGAACCAGGATTTGAACCCAGTTGTCTGGCTCTAGATCCCAAACATGGCACTGCTTTGCTATGATGAATTACTTTTGCTAATTATTAATAGCGTCAACCAACAATTACATTTACTGAGTTTATTAAATGCCAGGTGCTGTTCTACATTAACTATAACATCTTATGGAAAACCTAAATGAACTTTTTGGTCAACTCAATACATGTATGTCTTTTTAATACTCAAAACCATATTGTCAGTAGGCACTACTAATTCTGTCACTATCCAGATGAGGAAACAGGAATCAAAAGAGAAATAACCAGGAGTGTTTAGTAACATGGAGAGGCAGAAGTGTTGCTGGAATTCAGGCAGATTGAGTACAGAGCCTGAGTACTTTGCGACTATAACACATATCCTTTCAATAATTGGGGTGCAGGATTTTTCTAGCTTTGGATGCCAGAAAATTCCGTTGCCCTTGCCTCTTCCTCCCTTTAGGTTGGTTAGGAATGGGGGAGGGAGTCTTGTCTATTTTCTTGGTCTAAAGTAGTTTTCTCTCTATTCTTACTCATTGCTCCCCTTGACAATTACTGGATTAAAAATACAAGTTCAACAGAGAAGCCAACTTTTTCAGTGAAGGGATTTTTGTTTCCTTAAATTGTAACAACTGACTTCCTTTTTTCACTGGAAATATAACATTGAGAAGTTATCAACAATATATTCTTATGAATGCTTTATTGGAGCAAACTTTTAATGGCAACATGGTATCTTTGACTTTGTTGTCTTGTTTTCTGGGTTTTAGCTCTAGCCACAGGAAACAAGTTTAAACAGGTGGCACTGTAGTAAACATCTGATAATATATGCAGAATAGAAGACTCTGATGATGACTTTTAACCTTGATATAAGAAGAAAATATTAGAAGCATTATGCACTTATTAAAATTAAGTTATTGCAGATGTGACATTCATTATGCTGCGGTACAGTGAATACTTTTTTTCCTTAGAAATTAACTAATTGTGTAGATCAATTTGGGGGGTAATTTTAACACATTTTCTTCTTGGAATTTAATAAGAATTTTTAAAATGTACATAACCTCATCACATATGATAATTGCCTAAAATAAACTAAAGTCAGCAACAGAACAATACACACAATGAAAACAATTTAAAACATAGCTTACTTTTAAAGAAAACTTGTAGAAACATCTATGGAGCCATTACTCTCATTATAACTCTGAATAATTCATTCAGCCTGTCCCAGTCTGTTTTTTATTCTGTAAAAAGGAGGAAATCATACCCATTTAACAAAGATTAGATGGAATTATTTATATGAAAATGTTATCACAATGAATGACAAAGTAAGAGCTGTATTCAACTTCCCTCATTCCCTCCTTCTTTCTTTCTTCCCATTCCCTCTATTACCCCTTTTTCTTTTCTTCTCTGTGCCTTCAAGAAGTCTTTATGGCGCACTGAACAAGAAGGGAGGAAAAAGAGAGGAGGATAAAGTGAAATGAGGCTTGTTTAGATAAGACTGGAATTATATTGGGAAATGGACTTCTTAAATGATGATGCCCCTTAGCTGTTTTAGCACCAAGAGGAAGAGTGACAAATCTTACAGAGGAAGCATCACACTGCTCAGGATTCTGTGCAATGGAATTTATTCTCCACTTAGACTTCCAGCAGGAAGTAACTTTACTTGGTAAAAAATATTAAAGCATCCTTCTTCTAAACATAGCAGGTTCAGTTCAGTTCAGTCGCTCAGTCGTGTCCGACTCTTTGCGACCCCATGAATCGCAGCACGCCAGGCCTCCCTGTCCATCACCAACTCCCGGAGTCTACCCAAACCCATGTCCATCGAGTCGGTGATGCCATCCAACCATATCATCCTCTGTCGTCCCCTTCTCCTCCCACACCCAATCCTACCCAGCATTAGGGTCTTTTCCAATGAGTCAACCCTTCGCATGAGGTGCACAAAGTATTGGAGTTTCAGCTTCAACATCAGTCCTTCCAATGAACACCCAGGATTGATCTCTTTTAGGATGGATTGATTGGATCTCATTGCAGTCCAAGGGACTCTCAAGAGTCTTCTCCAACACCACAGTTCAAAAGCATCAATTCTGCGGTGCTCAGCTTTCTTCACCGTCCAACTCTCACATCCATACATGACCACTGGAAAAACCATAGCCTTGACTAGACGGACTTTTGTTGGCAAAGTAATGTCTCTGCTTTTAAATATGCTATCTAGGTTGGCCATAACCTTCTTTCCAAGGAGTAAGTGTATTTTAATTTCATGGCTGCAATCACCATCAGCAGTGATTTTGGAGCCCCCCAAAATAAAGTCTGACCCTGTTTCCACTGTTTCCCCATCTATTTCCCATGGAGTGATGGGACCAGATGCCATGATCTTAGTTTTCTGAATGTTGAGATTTAAGCCAACTTTTTCACACTCCTCTTTCACCTTCATCAAGAGGCTCTTTAGTTCTTCTTCACTTTCTGCCATAAGGGTGGTGTCATCTGCATATCAGAGGTTATTGATATTTCTCCCTGCAATCTTGATTCCAGCTTGTGTTTTTTCCAGCGCAGCATTTCTCATGATGTACTCGGCATATAAGTTAAATAAGCAGGGTGACAATCTACAGCCTTGACGTACTCCTTTTCCTATTTGGAACCAGTCTGTTGTTCCATGTCCAGTTCTAACTGTTGCTTCCTGACCTGCATACAGGTTTCTCAAGAGACAGGTCAGATGGTCTGGTATTCCCATCTCTTTCAGAATTTTCCACAGTTTATTGTGATCCACACAGTCAAAGGCTTTGGCATAGTCAATAAAGCAGGAATAGATGTTTTTCTGGAACTCTCTTGCTTTTCCGATGATCCAGCGGATATTGGCAATTTGATCTCTGGTTCCTCTGCCTTTTCTAAAACCAGCTTGAACATCTGGAAGTTCACGGTTCACGTATTGCTGAAGCCTGGCTTGGAGAATTTTGAGCATTACTTTACTAGCGTGTGAGATGAGTACAATTGTGCGGTAGTTTGAGCATTCTTTGGCATTGCCTTTCTTTGGGATTGGAATGAAGACTGACCTCTTCCAGTCCTGTGGCCACTGCTGAGTTTTCCAAATTTGCTGGCATATCGAGTACAGCACTTTCACAGCATCACCTTTGAGGATTTGAAATAGCTCAACTGGAATTCCATCACCTCCACTAGCTTTGTTCGTAGTGATGCTTTCTAAGGCCCACTTGACTTCACATTCCAGGATGTCTGGCTCTAGGTGAGTGATCACACCATCGTGATTATCTGGGTCGTGAAGATCTTTTTTGTACAGTTCTTCTGTGTATTCTTGCCACCTCTTCTTAATATCTTCTGCTTCTGTTAGGTCCATACCATTTCTGTCCTTTATCGAGCCTATCTTTGCATGAAATGTTCCTTTGGTGTCTCTAATTTTCTTGAAGAGATCTCTAGTCTTTCCCAATCTGTTGTTTTCCTCTATTTCTTTGCACTGATTGCTGAGGAAGGCTTTCTTATCTCTCCTTGCTATTCTTTGGAACTCTGCATTCAGACGGGAATATTTTTCCTTTTCTCGTTTGCTTTTTGCTTCTCTTCTCTTCCCAGCTATCTGTAAGGCCTCCTCAGACAGCCATTTTGTTTTTTGCATTTCTTTTCCATGGGGATTTTCTTGATCCCTGTCTCCTGTACAATGTCACGAACCTCTGTCCATAGTTCATCAGGCACTCTGTCTATCAGGTCTAGTCCCTTAAATCTATTTGTCACTTCCACTGTCTATCTCACAGCCTTGTCTATTTCAATGAAACTAAGCCATGCCGTGTGGGGCCACCCAAGACAGATGGGTCATGGTGGAGAGGTCTGACAGATTGTGGTCCACTGGAGAAGGGCATGGCAAACCACTTCAGTATTCTTGCCTTGAGAACCCCATGAACAGTATGAAAAGGCAAAAAGATAGGACACTGAAAGATGAACTCCCCAGGTCAGTAGGTGCCAAATCTACTAATGGAGATCAGTGGAGAAGTAACTCCAGAAAGAGTGATGGGATGGAGCCAAAGCAAAAACGATACCCAACTGTGGATGTGACTGGTGATAGACACAAAGTCTGATGTTGTAAAGAGCAATATTGCATAGGAACCTGGAATGTTAGGTCCATGAATCAAGGCAAATTGGAACTGGTCAAACAGAAGACGGCAAGAGTGAATGTCGACATTCTAGGAATCAGCGAACTAAGATGGACTGGAATGAGTGAATTTAACTCAGATGACCATTATATCTACTACTGTGGGCAAGAATCCCTTAGTAGAAATGGAGTAGCCATCATGGTCAACAAAAGAGTCCAAAATGCAGTACTTGGCAGCAATCTCAAAAACGATAGAATGATCTCTGTTCGTTTCCAAGGCAAACCATTCAATATCACGGTAATCCAAGTCTATGCCCCGACCAGTAACGCCGAAGAAGCTGAAGTTGAACGATTCTATGAAGACCTACAAGACCTTCTAGAACTAACACCGAAAAAATATGTCCTTTTCATTATAGGGGACTGGAATGCAAAAGTAGGAAGTCAAGAAACACCTGGCGTAACAGGCAAGTTTGGCCCTGGGTTACAGAATAAAGCAGGGCAAAGGCTAATAGAGTTTTTCCACGAGAACGCACTGGTAATAGCATACACCCTATTCCAACAACACAAGAGAAGACTCTACACGTGGACATCAGCAGATGGTCAACACCGAAATCAGATTGATTATATTCTTTGCAGCCAAAGATGGAGAAGCTCTATACAGTCAGCAAAAACAAGACCGGGAGCAGACTGTGGCTCGGATCGTGAACTGCTTATTGCCACATTCAGACTTAAATTGAAGAAAGTAGGGAAAACCACTAGACCATTCAGGTATGACCTAGACCATAGCAGGTACAGTAATATTAATGACGCCAGAAGGTAAAAAAGATTGAAATAATGTAGCTATCTAAGATTATTGAAGTAGAATACTGATCTAAAAGCCATTTTTGTTAATAACTAAAGCAGATGATCTGCAGTAGGTAGTACATATTAGAAGGTGGCAAATCCTTACACAGAAATAGCTTAATGAAGACTCAGACCTCAGAGACTACTTTGACCAAGCACATAATCAAAATCATGGACTTTCTGTCATCAACAATAAGTAAAGGAAAGTGTGGGCACCCTGGCAAATGACAATATGGCCAATAAGATTGATCCTGGACCAGAATTGTTGCCTTAGCCCCAATATTGTTGTTGTTCAGTTGCTAAGTCATGTCTGACTCTTTACACTCTAGGCTCAGGGTTTGCTCAAACTCATGTCCACTGAGTTGGTGATGCTATCTAACCATCTCATCCTCTGCTGTTCTCTTCCTCTTTTGCCTTCATCTTTCCTAGCATCAGGGTCTTTTCCAGTGAGTTAGCTCTTTACACCAGGTGGCCAGAGTACTGGGGCTTTAGCTGTAGCATCAATCCTTCCAATGAATATTCAGGGTTGATTTCCTTTAGGATTGACAGGTTTGATCTCCTTGCAGTCCAAGGGACCCTCAAGAGTCTTCTCCAGCATCACAATTCAAAAGCATCAATTCTTCAACATTCAGGCTACTTTATGGTCCAACTCTCACATCCATACATACTACTGGAAAAATCATAGCTTTGACTATGTGGACCTTTGTTGGCAAAGTGACGTCTCTGCTTTTGAATATGCTTTCTAGATCTGTCATGGCTTTTCTTCCAAGGAGCAAGTGTCTTTTCATCTCATGGCTGCAGTCATCACCCACAGTGATTTTGGAGCCCAAGAAAATAAAGTCTGTCTCTTCTTCCACTTTTCTCCCATCTATTTGCCATAAAGTGATGGGACTGAATGCTATGATCTTCATTTTTTGAATGTTGAGTTTTAAGCCAGCTTTTTCACTCTCCTTTCACTCTCCCTCATCAAGAGGCTCTTTAGTTCCTCTTCATTTTCTGCCGTTAGAGTGGCATCATCTGCAGGGACTTGATCCAGCCTGTTTTAACAGGGTCACTCTGGTATCTGTGTTGAGAATAGATTGAGGACATCAAGACTGAAACAGGAAAATCACTAAGTAGATTGGCCCAATGATTTGGGTGGGCAATGATGGTGATTTGAACCAGCGGTGGAGATGGTTAAAATGGATTCGTACGAAGGTAAAACTGGAAAAATTTGCCAACCCTTCACATGTAGGTTGAAAGAGAAGTGCAGAAGTCAAGGATGACTGTCTTTATCCACATTTGTATGTGTGTTTATAGCTTACCACTTACCTAACTACTATACATCCTTTGTGAATAAATGTATGTAATAATACATTTGTGTATACTGTGGGGCTGTACTGAGCTTACTCTTAATTCAATTGTGTTTGGAAAAATAAAGAAACTGTGTATAATAATATTTTGTATATATATATTCCTCATATATATTAAACCATTACATGTTCACATACACACATTACATTGTTGAGTTAAATACACAAAACAATCTAAAATATACTTTATGGATAATTTAAGAGATTTATCAAGCATAATTTTTATTACATGCAATTTTAAACTTTCAAAGTGATCTTAGAATTCTCCTTCTGACAGAGAAGTGCCTTTGTTTGGAACTGAGTGGCCCTTCCTTGATTTTAGCATTCACAGTTCTGGTGCCAGGACTTAGCATGTAGTTGGGCAGCATTTCTTTGAGAATTCTGTCTTCATGGGGCTTGCTTAGCCCCTCTGTGTGTGCTGCAGAGCAGAGTTGGGATGCAAGGATAATATACAAGAAGAGGAAGGACCTGCCTTCAAGAATAGGAATCTGGGCATCCTTCTGAGGTTTTTGCTAGGACCTCAACACAGGGTTCTGTGTCATTTTTACTTGTTAGCTTTTTGTAATGAAATTGAGTTTCTCTGTTTCCGCAGTTGTCTTCTTAAAATCTCTGTCTTTCTCTAATGTTGGTTTTCTGTTGCTGCCACAACAGTTTACCATATATGTGCTTACTGGCTTAAAATAACACAAATTTATTGTCTTAAATTTTATTGGTCAGAATTCCATCACCAGTCTCACTGCACTACAGTCAAGGTGCTGCCTGGCCTGCTTGTTTTTCTGGAGGTTCTAGGGGACAACCTGTTTCTTTACTCATTCAAGTTGTGGGCATAATCTTATTCCTTGCAGTGATACAACTGAGATCCTGTTTTTTGCTGGCTGTTACTTGAGGGTGGTTCCCAGCTTTTAGAAGCTACCGTATTCCTTGACTTGTGGCTTCTTCCTCGATCTTCAAAGCCAGCAAGAACAGTTCAGTCCTTCTAACACCACATCTCTCCAACCCAGTGTGGAAATGTTCTCTATTTTTAAGGACTTGTGTGACTACATAGTGTGTGCTGTGCATGTTCAGTCACTTTAGTCATGTCAACTCTGCAACCCTATGGACTGTAGACCTCCAGTCTTCTTTGTCCATGGGATTCTCCAGGCAAGAATATGGGATTGGGTCGCTGTGCCTCCTGCTACCTACCTGAATAATCCAGAAAAATCTTACCTTTTTAGTACAGCTGATATGCAACATTAATTCCATCTGCAACTAAACATATAAAAGCATTCAACATAAGTTTTCCATGTAATATAATATATTCACAAATTTGGGAACTAGGATATGGACATCTTAGGGGGCTGTTATTCTTCCTACCACATGTGTGTGCATGCACACACCTACACACACAACTGCCTCAGTCATTTTTTACCTCTTTCTCACTTAACTATTAAAATTATTAATTTCATAAACCAAATTTTAATTTCAAATATGGATGAAACTCTTAACCAGGAGTTGTTAAGGTGAATTCCTGTTTTGGTCCATTCTTGATTTCCCTTGATTATTTTTTCTGGATTGATATCATTGTAATTTACTTAAGCTTTTCCTGAACTGGCCACTAATTATATCAGAATTACATCTACTGTAAAAAATCTGAACTGTCTTCTCTCTGTAGTGTTATAGTTTTGAGGATATAAAATAAATTTTAGGTTAAGTGGTATCTCAAATCATATTAAAAACATAAACATTGTAAAGGTGCTTCCTGGCTCCTACTGGCAACTGTTCTTCCAAGTTTATGGTGGATTGAGATTTTGCTTTTCAAACTCTTGCATACCTATTTTCATGTTCACTTTGATCATATTTCTTCCCTGTTCAGAGCTCTTAATTGATGTTGAATTGCAAATTGCCTTCTGTCTACTGACTGAGTTAAATGTTTACTCAATTGCTTAGAGGAAAGAAATGTTTCTTTGAAGTGCTCAGACTCTAATGTTTGGCCAATACCCACTGTATTTTAAAAGTCTATATGTTATGCTTGATATTCATGTTAATACAAGAAAAAAAAAAAATAAAGGTGGCTCATATGGTAAAGAATCTAACTTCAGTGCAGGAGACATGGGTTTGATCCCAGGGTCCAGAAGATCCCCTGGAGAAGGGTATGGCTACCCACTCCAGCATTCTGGCCTAGAGAATTCCATGGACAGAGAAGCCTGGTGGGCTACAATCCATGGGGACACAAAACTTTGGGCACAAATGAACAACTAACACTTCTACATTCTTACTTTTCACCATGTGCCATGTTTTTTGTAGGCACTTTGTTAAATTCCCGTAACATCCCTATAGAGGTATGGGCTGTTGTCAATTCTGTTTTACCTACAAGGAAATAAATACAAAGGGGTGAAGTCACTTGTCCAAGATCATACAATTGTGAAGTGTCAGCCCTGAAACTTTAGCCCACTGACAAGAATGCCTTGGCCTTTAACTATTAAGCTATAAATGCCCCATGAAATTTACTCCCTTTTAAAACGGCTCTTTTACTATTAGTATGAGGGAATATGTGGTTCAAATATTACTATTGCTTTACTGACAGGAAATTGAGTACTGTAGTTGCCCTAGTCAGATGTCTAATAGTCATAATTGCATAGCTATTCTTCCATTTCCTCCTTCTATAAAAGCTGTATCATGGCAGGTAACCAATATTTATAGATCACCATAGCCTATACTTTTTGTTTCAGCTAGTAGGATTTATTGTTTTCACCTGCTAGACACATTTTAGAGTGTCTACTATGGTTGATTAGGGAAAAATGTTTCTCTCTTTCCTCCTCAAAATTTGGGATGGCTCTGGGGAATATTTAGGAAGATATATAAATTTAATATGTAAGACAGGTCTTTTTATACTCAGAGGAATCATCAGTGCCACGTTCTAGTGTTAGCAACTTAGAATACATTTATGTGGAACCAATATTTTAAACAAATTTTATTGGGATATAGTTGATTTATTAATACAGTAGTGTAGTAGTTTAAAGTGTACAGCAAAGTGAATTGGTTATACATTTGCATATATCTACTCTTTTTTTTTGAAGATTCTTTTCCCATGCAAGCCATTACAGTGCATTAAATAGAGTTTCCTGTGCTATACTGTAGGTTCTTATGAGTTATCTGTTTTATATGTAGTGGTGTGTCTATGTCAATCCCAGTCTCCCAGTTTGTGCCTACTACCCTATCCTCTGCTCATGATATATTTTTTTTCCTAATTCTGTGTCTCTACTTCTGTCTCATAAATAATTTGTCCATTTTAGGGGGAAGATTCCACATATAAGCAATATAATATGATACTGTCTTTCTCTGTCTGACCCATTTCACTCAAAATGATGATCTCTAGTTCATCAATGTTGCTGAAAATAGCATTATTTTGTTCTTTTGAGGCTAAATAATATTCCATTTTATATATGTACTAAATCTTCTTTATCCATTCCTCTGTTGATGGACATTTAGACTGCTTCCGTGTTCTGGCTATTATATTAATAAATACTGCTGCAATGAACATTGGGACACGTGTATCCTTTTGAACCATGCTTTTCTTTGGATATGTGCCAGGAGTGGGATTGCTGAGTCATAAGGTAGCTCTGTTTTTAGTTTTTTAAGGAATCTCCACACTGTACTCCATAGTGGCTGTACCAGTTTACATTCCCATCAACAGTGCAGGAGAATTTCCTTTTCTCCACACTTTCTCCGGCATTTCTTGTTTGTAGATTTTTTGATGATGACTGTTCTGACCAGTATGAGGTGATATCTCATTGTAGTTTTGATTTGTATTTCTCTAATCATTGGTGATGTTAAGATCTTTTCATATGCTTTTTGGCCATCCGTCTGTCTTCTTTGAAGAACTGTCTATTTAGATCTTCTACCCATTTTTTGACTGGGTTTTTGTTTTTTGAATATCAAACTGCATAAGCTCTTTGTGTATTTTGCAGATTAATCCCTTGTCGATCACTTCATTTCAAATATTTTCTCCCATTCTGAGGGTTGTCTTTTTGTTTTGTTTATGGTTTCCTTTGCTTCTTTAAAAGACTTTAGGTTTAATTAGATCCCATTTATTTTTGTTTTTATTTTCATTACTCTAAGAGGTAGGTCAAAAAATTTCTTGCTGAAATTTATGTCAGTGTTTTCCTGTCTATGTTTTCCTCTAAGAGTTTTATAGTGTCCAAACTTACATTTAGGTCTTTAATCCATTTTTTGTTTATTTTTGTATATAGTGTTATATAGTTTTGTATATAGGGTGTATTCTAATTTTTGTTATTTTACATGTAGCTGTCCAGTTTTCCCAGAATCACTTATTGAAGAGGTTGTCTTTTCTCCATTGTATATTCTTGCCTCCTTTGTCATAGATTTGGTGACCATAGCTGATTTCCTAAGATTCTTTAAGTAGACTCTTCTAGTCTCCATATATTTGTAGGTCTTTTTAGCCAAAATAAGTTTATAGTAAAATCCTATGACTCTTATAAACAATTCCTAGCTCCTGGAATAGATTCCAAGGATTTATCATGTATGCAAAAGAAGGATAGTTGGGAAACTATTACATAATTAATATGTTAGAGGGTCTCCACTCTGGATTTTAAAGCCTGGCACCTGGAATCTCACCATCACTCCCAGGGAGATACTACAGGCCCTTTCATACCTCAGTCTAGGAGAATAAGAACTAAAAATGTATCTTGGAGAAATCATGAGACATGTAAGAAGAACAAGTCCTTGGAAGGAAAGGCACAATTTAAATATGCATAAAAGAAGAAGTAGAATTAATGGAACATATACAGCAAAGATTTAAAGTAAACATAGTTTATGCTGTCAGAGATATAACAGAGAGTATGGGAAACATGAAGGAGAACAGATAGTTATGAAGAAACAGCTGGAGGAGTTAGATTTGAAAAATAATATTGTTAAACTAAATTTCTGAATTGATATCTTGAATAATAAACTTCATATAGCTGAAAAACAAATAAGTGAACTATATGATAAAAGTGAAGAACTCTTCTGGAAGATGTCAGGAAATAATAATGGAAAAAGTGAAAGAAAGATTAAGATAGAGGATAGAAGTAGGTGTATCAATGACTAACTAAAAGGACTTTCAGAAGGAGAGCAAAGAATAAATGGAGGAGAGAAAATAATATTATAGTATATCCTATATATATTAAGAAATAATAATAAGAAATTCCTAGAATTGGACAAAGATATAAATTCTTAGGTGCTGATAGAATTGATAAGAAAAAGCTACACTTAGACCCATTATAATGATTTTTGAGGGCATAAAAGACAATAATAGCTTCCAAATGTATCAGGCAGGAAAACCCAGATACCTACAAAGTAAGTGATGTTATCAATCTTTTCAACAGTAACACTGGATGCAAGAAGACAGTGATAAAATATCTTCAAACCATTGATGGAAAATAACTTTGAACCTATAACTTAATCAAGTATAACCTATAAATTAATCAAGTTATCAAGTATAAGGTCTTACAAAATCCACTATCAAGAGGGCCTTAATAAATTCCAAAATTCAGTATCATTCAGAACATGAAAAATTTTCTTAATTTAAGAAAATTGGGAATGAACAATAAAGCTTAAAGTTTAGATGGCATACTAAACATAACATTCATAGTATTAAATATAAAGAGAAAACAATAAGGAAAAATACAAAATATTTAGGCTAAATGGCAATGAAAACACTGCATATTAACACCTGTCAGATGCAGATTAGAAGGAAATTAATTAATTTGAAACATTTATCAGAGAAAAAGAACTATTGAAATAAATTAGCTCAGCATTCAAATTAAGAAGTGAGGTAAAGAGCAGATGAATAAATCCTAAGAATCAAGAAAAAATAAGAAATAATAAAGGTAAAAGTAGAATTGAATAAAATATGATCAAAAGAATTTAGACATGATTCACAACTCCTGAAACTTCTTCTTTCAAAAGACAGATAGGTAAAACAATGGCAGGACATATAAGAAAAAATGAGAGACTATTTAAATAAACAAAATGTAAAGTGAGAAATTGAAGATACTTATACATATGATACATATTTAAGACAGATACTTTATGATATCACTTATATGTGAAATCTAAAACACCACAGTTGTAGAAACAGAGTAGAATGGTGATTACTAGGGGCTGAGAGGTGGGCATGTTCAGAAGTACAAAGAGTACAAATTCCTGGTTAGAAGATGAACAAATTCTGAGGATTTAATCCAAACAATGTGATTATAGTTACCAATACTGTATTATACACTTAAAAGTATCTAAGTGAGTTCAGTTCAGTTCAGTCGCTCAGTCGTGTCCAACTCTTTGCGACCCCATGAATCGCAGCACACCAGGCCTCCCTGCCCATCACCAACTCCCAGAGTCTACCCAAACCCATGTCCATTGAGTCGGTGATGCCATCCAGCCATCTCATCCTCTGTCGTCCCCTTCTCCTCCTGCCCTCAATCTTTCCCAGCATCAGGGTCTTTTCAAATGGGTCAGCTCTTCACATGAGGTGGCCAAAGTAGTGGAGTTTCAGCTTCAACATCAGTCCTTCCAGTGAATATTCAGGACTGATCTCCTTTAGAATGGACTGGTTGGATCTCCTTGCAGTCCAAGGGACTCTCAAGAGTCTTCTCCAACACCACAGTTCAAAAGCATCAATTCTTCAGTGCTCAGCTTTCTTTATAGTCCAACTCTCACATCCATACATGACCACTGGAAAAGCCATAGCCTTGACTAGATGGACCTTTGTTGACAAACTAATATCTCTGCTTTTCAATATGCTGTCTAGGTTGGTCATAACTTTCCTTCCAAGGAGTAAGCGTCTTTTAATTTTGTGGCTGCAGTCACCATATGCAGTGATTTCAGAGCCCAAAAATAAAGTCAGCCACTGTTTTCACTGTTTCCCCATCTATTTCCCATGAAGTGTTGGGACCGGATGCCATGATCTTAGTTTTCTGAATGCTGAGCTTTAAGCCAAATTTTTCACTCCCCTCTTTCACTTTCATCAAGAGGCCCTTTAGTTCTTCTTCACTTTCCGCCATAAGGATAGTGTCATCTGCATATCTGAGGTTATTGATCCCGACAGTCTTGATTCCAGCTTGTGCTTCCTCCCGCCCAGCATTTCTCATGATGTACTCTGCATATAAGTTAAATAAGCATGGTAACAATATACAGCCTTGACGTACTCCTTTTCCTGTTTGGAACCAGTCTGTTGTCCTAAGTGAGTAGATCTTCAATATTCTTACTGCAAAAAAAATGGTAGTTTTGTGATGAGATAGATATATTAACTAATACTGCAGTATAGCAATGTGAAAGTGTATCAAATCAACACATTGTATACCTTAAACTTACACACAATATTTTATGTCAGCTATATCTTGATGGAGCTGACAATAAAAGAATATATTACAAATAATACTTGAGTAAATTTTAAAATCAGTAACAATAAGAGATGAGTTTCCCCTCAAGTGGCAAAAAAGACAAAAGTAGGGAAAACTAGAATAGGCTAATAACCACTAAAGTAACTGACATGAATTTTCAAAATTTCTCTTACCCTCCAATTCAAGGTGAATTTACACATGAATTAAAACAAGCTGTCAGGGGTGAGATAATTTATTTCTTATATACATTATTTCAAAAAATGTTAAAAAGGAAATTTTGAGCAACTTTAAATTAATCAAGTTAATAAACTGTGAAGTTTATTGGCCAGTTCCACTAATGAACATAGATGTGACCTTCCAAAAGAAAATATTAGCTAAGCAAATAGAACAAGACATAACAATTGTATTATAATGTAATAGCATCTGTCCCCAAAATGCCAGGATGACTCAGTCCGGAACAAAATCCATCAACTTGACAGGTATATACAGAGAACTAGATAAATGTCAATAATTAATTCATGCTTAAAATAGTTAGAAAACAAACACTAAAAATCAATTTCCTTAACTTAAAAAAGACTATTAAAAAAAGAAACCTATAGGAGTAGGATTTACTATTTAATGGAAATCATCAGCCACATTACATTTAAATGGGAAACAAGACAGTGATTCTCATTTTTATGCCACCACTGAACCAGTTTCTATAGGCAAGATCATCAAGTCATCCTGCTTTCCCTAGAGCTTTACCAGATTTAGCAGTACATCCTGGAAAACTCCTCGATCTCAGGAAACCTGAGTAGTTTGACTGGACAGTTGTAGTATTAAAAGTAAAGTAGAAACCTTCTCAGGCACAAGAAATTTGGACAGTTGGTAAACCTACTACTGGTCTTCACCGAAGTAATAACATAAGAAATAGACCCATGATATATAAAGATTGGAAAGAAAGAGATAGAATTTTTTTATTTAAAAAGATATTTGTATAGAAAACAAAAAATTATCAAAGTGTGAAAACCAAGAAAATAAAGCAAAAAAGGCTGGATCTAAAATCAACAATAAATATCAGTGGGATTCATCAGTAAAAGAAGTGAAGACTAATCTAGCTTCCCAAGTGACTCAAGTGGTAAAGAATCTGCCTGCAAACGCAAGAGATGCAGTTTCAATCCCTAGGTTAGGAAGATCTCCTGGAGAAGGAAATGTCAACCCACTCCATTATTCTTGGTTAGGAAATCCCATGCACAGAGGAACCTGGAGGGCTACAGTCCATGGAATCACAAAGAATCAGATACAACTGAGTGACTGCACACACATAAGGAGACTATACCATTGATAAAAGCAACAAAAATGGTGAACTATCCAGGGAATGTATAACGAAGTGTATAAACACTGCTATATTTAAAATAGATAACCAATAAGGGCCTAATGTAAAAATTAAATAAATAAAAGATTTATGGAGAAAATGTTAGTTACTTTAAAGTACTTAAAATAAGAATTAAATGGTGAAACATGCTGTGTTCATGAAGAGGGTGATTTTTCATTGCAAACAATGAAACAATTTCTTTCAAATTAATCAGTAAATTCAAAGCAATCCTAATAAAAATTCTAGCATAGTTTTTGGGGAGGGATAGCTTGGAAAATTATTTTTAATTTTTTTAATTGAGAAGAATAAATTCCTCAAATGTATAAGATGATTTTCAACAATAAAGATGAAATAGACCGGGGGAAACCACATTTAAACAAATTGGTAACTAAAAGAAATGTAAATACAAATTTGTAGAGAATTTATGAGGTAATTGCTATTGGAAAATAATTAAGTTGATTTCCTGTCCTCTACCAATTAAAAAAGAAATTTTTTTTTTCCGAATGCGATGCTGAGGATTTATTATTGCTCCATGTACTCAACTATCTAGGTATACTAGCCCTCCTCAAACGGACAGTTCTCCTCTCATGTTCAAAGTGATATTAAAAGTAACTGGTTTCTGGCTTTGCAATTTATGCCAGTTACCTAAGCAGCCTGTTACTGTAACAGCAGCAAAATTATTGAGTTAAAAATTAGATAGAGGACACACATATTAAATTGGAGAAAATCAATAAAACTGGCAATACCAATTGCTAATGAGGATACAGAGTTACAAGAACTCTATTCATTGCTACTGGGAATGCAAAATGGTAGTCACTTTAAAAGACAATGCAGCAGTTTCCTACATAGTAATCCATAGTCCTGTGATGTGATGGAGATTAAGCTATTGTATGCCACAGGCATTTGCCTAAGTGACTTGAAAACTTATGTCCACACAGAAATCTGCATATGAATGTTTATAGATGCTTTATCCATAATCATCAGAATCATGAGACAACTAAAATGTCCTTATAGATAAACAGATAAAAAGATTGTGGTAATTCATACAAAAGAAAAGTATTCCCTGATAAGAAATCAGTACACAAGCGACAATAAGATACAAATGAATCTGAAGCACATATTGCTGACTGAAAGAAACCAGCCTGTAAAGGCTACATGTTGTGTGATTTCAGTTATATGATAATCTGGAAAGGACAAACTATAAAGACGGTACAAAAGATCAATGGCTACTATGAGTTTGCTGGGAGGATGGAGAGTTGAATGAGTGAAGAACAGGGTATTTTTTAAGGTGTAAAACTATTATGTACGTTACTATAATGGATACATGATACTATGCATTTGTCAAAACCCACAGAACTGTAGTGCACATTAGTGAACCTTAATGTATATACATTTAAAAATCATTTTAGATGTTGGGAGATCCCATGATAGAATGAAGAGTGTGGCAAATAGAAAATAGTCTAACTGTATTTCAAATCATAAAACAATCTGCTGAAGAGGTAAGGAGGAAAGGAATTGACCTAAGTAACTTCAGATTGAGTCCAGTCCATAAGATAGAAGGAAAAAGGAGAAGTGTGTATATACTATATTCTAGTTGATAAAGTAGTTTATGACAAGAGTACAAGTTAACAATTCTGGAGCAGCTATACATTTATATTTGGAGTAAGACAATTAAGTAAATGGTGAATGGTGGTGGCCAGGCTTTTCACTGTTGGAAAGGGAGTTCAAATATAAGCACTAGCAGTAGGCTAGTAGAATGATATATATGATAATGGGTTAGACTTGGAACTTTAGTGTAAACTTATGTTTAGCTCAATATTGGTACAGATGGCTACAAATATAAATACTTGTAGATGTTGATTATGTACTAGTTACTATACACACATTTTTCTTTGTGCACTGAGAAAGTCTAGAGGCAACAATACCCCAGGAACAATGAGCACCCCTAGACCCAGATTTTTGGTTTTAGTACCATTCTTAAAAAAAATGACTCATTGGAGAAGTGACTAATTCTAGTACTGAGACAGGATATGCACAAAATGAACCTGGGGACATCTCATTGTGCCAGAAAGTTAAGAAATGCTCAAAGACCCTACAAAAATCTAATCTTTGGAGTATGTCAAAGGGATCAAAAGCCAACCAAAAGAGTTCCCAGTGCCCAAACCTGAAAACAATTGAGCAGTGAGGAATAAAAACAACTGAATTACAATAAGGTATAAAATAAATTGCTATGAGTCCATACCAATATAAATACATGATGGAGAAGAGACACATTTCGCATGCAGAGGAGTTCCAGATAATTCATATAGGTACTTCCCTCATTGAGGTGGGGCATAACTCTCCACTTAGGGGTGGGCAGTGTTTATGACATTCTTCCAACTAGTATGATGGAAAGGGAGAAAAGAGTGATTTTGAATGAAGAAACCTAACAAATATTGACTCAGGCAGTTGACGAAGTTTAACATCAGCTGGGTGATGAAGTACTAAGTCATGCTGATAGTGTGTACTCTTGATTTGACGAAAATGGCACTTTACTTCTGTGGTCTTAATCCCTCAAACACATAACTTCATTCTAATAATGAGAAAAGCATCATACAAATTCCATTTGAAGAACATTCTACAAAGAAGCTGATCAATACTTCTCAAAACTGTCATAGTTATCAGAAACAAGGAAAGGCTAAGAAACTGTCACAGCCAAAAGTATCTTTTGGAGACATGAAAATTTAATGTGGTATCCTGGATGGAATTCTGAAACAGAAAACTAACATTAAGTAGAAAAACAAAAAACAAAAATCTAAGGAAGGCTGGAAAAAGGTATAAACTTTATTTAGTGATAATATATAAATATTGGTTTAATAATTGTAACAGAAATACCATAGTAATGTAAAATACTAAAGAGAAACTGGTTTGGGGGCTCTCAGTACTATTTTCACAATTTTCTTGACAATCTAAAACTATTCTAAAATAAAACATTTATTAACATATAAGCTTGGTGGTTTTCTCACCACTTTCCTGAGACTTTTACTTGCCAGTTTTTGTTCATTGAGTATAAATCCTGATATCTTTATTCAGAAACTTCTTTTAACGTCTTTTCCTTTTCTATTGACTGTTAGGAATTTATATTTATTTCAGAATATCAGGGGCATGATTCCCTTAAAACTTTTGGTAAACTATTTTCGGGAGAAAAATAAGAACTGGGGCCTATGAATGGAAGTTAAAGGTAGACTTTAGTTTTTTGAAAGAAAATACATATTAGTGATTAGAATGGGATGCAGAAGAAATGGCCTGCCACAGGTTGGCTTATCACATCTGGAAAATTTTTAAACAGAGATCTCAGAGCAGAGATCTGTTATACATGGAGGAGTAGATAAAATACTGAATAAGAAAGTTGGAAGTCTTTTTTGCATGGTATTATAGGTTTCTACTGAATTAACAATCTACTTTTGCAACCCAGGCTCACTTTTTATTCACTCATTTATTCATCCAAGAAATATTTGTGAGTCACCTACCAAATGGCTGATACTTCTCCAAGCCCTAAGTATATGGCATTGAAGAAATAGAATTATGTCCTTCTGTAGTCTACTAACAGCAAAGTTTTTTCTGTTGAAACGATCAGGGACGGTTCCTAAGAGCCCTTTGTCAGTTTCAAAGACCATTATTATTCTCTTTAGAACAGAAGCATCTAAATGGAATAAAATCCTAAGAGTTAATCACCATAAACGCCATGAAGAGACTTCAAGAATATACTTTACTCCTACTGAAGTTCTTTGAGTGGAGGCAGGAGGAATCTGGTTTTGTTGGACAGCATCTTCCTTTGCCTAACCTAGGTCATCATTCTTTCCAGGATAGATATAAGAAACTAAGAACTGCTGTGATGAAGACAAAAATGTGTGTAATTTAAAGAAAAGTGGGTCATTTAAAATTCTCCTCTTTCTTGTGCCTGTAAAGAGTCATGTAATTTAAGGAAAATCATTCTTTTTTAATTCTGATTTGAGGCTAATAATTCTCCTTTGCAAATAATCACAGATGTTCTCTTATGAAACTGCTGCATAAAGTTCAAATGAATGCAGGAAATTCAAGAGTTTTGCTTAGATATTAATTTAGAGATCAAAAAGAGGTCTACTCATTGAAAAAAGGGAGGCAATATTTTATCCAGCGCCTACTATGTAAACTTTTTTTTAATTTAATTCACCACCTTTAACAACCCTTGGAGGATACAAGAGTTTAAATTATTCACTCATTTAGACTAACTAGCTGAAGTGTTGAGTGGAAGAGCTAGGCATGAAGCCCATTTGAGAACCTTACAGTTCTTTCCCCACAATGAGATTTCTGGATGTTACAAAAGACATCACTCTGTTTCACAAGGTTGCCTTGGCCTTCTAAGACAGATTTATTTATTTTATCTACAGCTAGTTCTTGAAACAGCTATCATGTTTCTGATATTATACTAGATAATTAGGGCACATTCCTGAATAAAATAGACATGGTTCTTGCAGTGTCAAGCTTACAGCCCTGTGGTAGAGTCAAAGAATAAACAGGTAAATAATTTAATAAAACTATGTAACAATCAAGCAGTAAGGACTTAAGTAAGATGAACAGAGTGTTATGACAGAAATCAACGAGATGGGAGAAAGTTTCACTTAAAAGAATTGGTTAAAGTCCCTCTGGGCAATGATATTTAAGCTAGTATTTAAAGATGAGCAATTGTCAGCAGTGAAAGGTCATGTAGCAGAGTATTGTAGGAATATCTGAAGTTCCAAGTATGTTTAACATTTTATTCTGTAATACATTTGGATTTAAATTTTGTATGAGGTGTGAGGCTTATGTTGATGTCCATTTTTTTTCTATAGATAACCAATTACTCCAGTACCATTTGCTTAAAAGATTATTTTTTCTCCATTGAATTTTCTTTGCACCAAGTCAATTGGACTGATTTCTGGGTGTTTTGTTGAATTGATCTATCTGTCTATGTTCCCGAGTGACTCAGTGGTAAAGAAATTGCCTGCAATACAGAAAATGCAGGAGATGCTGCAGGTTCAGTCCCTGGGTCAGGAAGTTCCCCTGGAGGCGGGCATGGCAACCTGCTCCAGTATTCTTGCCTGGAGAATCCCATGGATAGGAGCTCACAGGTTACAGTCCATAGGGCCCCACAGAGTTGGACACAACTAAAGCCACTGAGAAATGTCCTTACCAATTCAACACAGTCTTGATTACTATAGCAACATAATAAGCTTTGATATTGGGTAGACTGATTCCTTCCATTTTGTTCTTTTCCAAATTATTGTAGCTATTCTACTTTCTTTGTGGACTTCCCTGGTGGCTCGACAGTAAAGTGTCTGCCTGCAATGCAAGAGACCTGGGTTCCATCCCTGGGTTCAGAAGATCCCCTGGAGAAGGGATAGGCTACCACTCCAGTATTCTTGGGCTTCCCTTGTGGCTCAGCTGGTAAAGAACCTGCCTGCAATGCGAGAGACCTGGGTTCGATCCCTGGTTTGGGAAGATCCCCTGGAGCTGGGAAAGGCTACCCACTCCAGTTCTGGCCTAGAGCATTCCAGGGACTGTATATAGTCCATGGGGTGGCAGAGTCAGACATGACTGAGTGACTTTCACTTTCATGTTAAATTTGCATATCAGTTTGAAGGAGTATTGATATTTTTGTTATTTGAGTCTTCCAATCTGTGAACACAATATAATCTCCATTTATTTAGATCTTTGATTTCTTTCATCAACATTTTGTAATTTTCAGCAAACAAATCCAGTGCATTTTTTTGGTTAGATTTACATCTAAGTGCTTTTTTTTTGAGTGATTGTAAATGATGTTGTATTTTAAATTTTGGTTTCCATATGTTCATTGCTAGTACACAGAAATACAATTGAATACAATTTTGTAGGTTTCATTTATTGGGTCAACCTTGATGAACTCCTTTTTTAGTTTTAGTAGTATTTATGTAGACTCTTTGGATTTTCTACATAGGTGGTCAAGTCATTTGCAAATAGGGACTGTTTTATTGTTCCTTTCTGATAGGCATAAATTTTATTTTTCTTGCTTTAGTGCATTGACTTGAACTTCCTGCCACTTTGTTTAATAAGGGTAGTGAGAGCAGACTTCCTTGCCTTGTTCACCCTCTTAATGGAAAAACATTCAGTCATTTACCATTAACTATGTCAGCTGTAGAGGCTTCACTGGTGGCTCAGACAGTAAAGAATCCTCCTGCAATGCAGGAGACCTGGGTTCAGTCCCTGAATCAGAAGATCCCCTGGAGAAGGGCATGACAACCCGTTCTAGTATTATTGCCTGGAGAACTCCATGGACAGAGGATTCTGGCAGCCTACATACAGTCCATGGAGTCTCAAAGAGGTGAATATGATTGAGTAACTAACACACACATAATGTTAACTGTAAGTTTTTTTTTTTAAATGTTCTTTATCAACTTGGAGAAGTTTCCTTCTATATTTATTTCTCTGAGAGTTTTTTGAAATAAATGAGCATTGAATTTTGTCAAATGCTTCTTCTGCATTAATTGGTGTGATCATGACTTTTTCTTCAACCTTTTCTATGATATATTGGGCTTCCCTGGTAGCTCAGCTGGTAAAGAATTGGCCTGCAATGTGGGAGACCTAGATACAATCCCTGGGTTGGAAAGAGCCCCTGAAGGAGGGCATGGCAACCCATCCCAGTATTCTTGCTTGTAGAATCCCCATGGACAGAGGAACCTGGTGGGCTACAGTCCATGGGGTCGCAAAGACTCAGCCACTAAGCATAATGGTATGTTAAATTGATTAATTTTGCAATATTAAATCAGACTTGCACTCCTTGAATAAATACCAGGTAATCATAGTTTATAATTATTTTTATTCATGGCTAGATAGTATATGCTAATATTTTGTTAATTTTTACATCTATATTCTTTTAAAAAGATTTTTTATCATAATTGATTTACAATATTGTTAGTTTCAGATGTACAGCAAAGTGAGTCAGTTGTACACATACCTCTGAAGTGAAAGTATTAGTTGCTCAGTGGTGTCCAGCTCTTTGTGACCTCATGGACTGTAGGCCGCCAGGCTGCCCTGTCCATGGAATGCTCCAGGAAAGAATACTGGAGCAGGTAGCCATTCATTTCTCTAAGCAATCTTCCTGATCACTGGACTGAACCCAGGTCTCCCACATTGCAGGCAGATTCTTTACTGTCTGAGCCATGAGTGGAGCCTATATAAACATACACAAACACATATATAATCCACTCTTTTATAGATTCTTTTCCCACATAGGCCATTGCAAATTACTGAGTAGAATTCCCTGTGCTATACAGTAGGTCCTTATTAGTTGTCTAGTTTATATATTACACTGTGTATATATCAATCCCAATCTTCCAATATGTCCCTCTGTGCCCCCTTATAGTCTCATTACCATAGGTTTATTTTCTACATATGTAACTCTATTTCTGTTTTTAAATAAGTTTATTTGTATCCTATATTTTAGACTTCACTTATCAGCGATATCATATGGTATTTGTTTTTCTCTATCTGATTTGCTTCATTAAGTATACAATCTCTAGGTCCATACATGTTGCTGAAAATAGCATTTTTCTTTTTTATGGCCAAGTAATATTCCATTGTGCATGTGTACCACATTTTCTTTATCCATTTACCTATCAATGGACATTTAGATTGCTTCCATGTCCTGGAATTGTAAACAATACTATAGTGTAAACAATACTATAGTGAACATTGAAATGCATGTATTTTTTGAATTACAGTTTTCCTCAGGTGTAAGACCTGGAGTGGGATTGCTGAATCATATGGTAGCTCTGTTTTTAGTTTTTTAAGGAACCTCCATACTGTTCTTCATAGTGGCTTTACCAGTTTACATTCCTACCTACAGTGTAGGACATTTCCCTTTTCTCCACATCCTCTAAGGCAATTATTGTTTGTAGATCTTTTGATGATGGTTCTGACCATTCTGACTAATGCAAGGTGATATCTCACTATATTTTTGTTTCATTTCTCTAATAATTACTGTCATCTTCCTTTTCTCTATTTTTCCTGTTTTTATTACCCTCAGTTTCTACTGTTATCTCTATTGTTCCCTTCCTTCTG
Source organism: Giraffa tippelskirchi (assembly GCF_054371585.1). NCBI lineage: Eukaryota > Metazoa > Chordata > Mammalia > Artiodactyla > Giraffidae > Giraffa > Giraffa tippelskirchi. The sequence continues at coordinate 72,828,126 of NC_137275.1, read as the reverse complement.
CTTTCTCTAGGTTTATTTTATTTTTGTTTTTCTAGGTTCTTGAGGTAAAAGCTTAGACTATTGATTTAAGACTTTCTTTCCTTTTTAATGTATGAATTTAATGCCACAGATTTCAATTACAACACTAGTTTTGTGTTCTATGAATTTTGATGTATTTTAATTTTCATTCTCTTCAGTGTATTTTTGATTTCCCTTGAGACTTCCTCATTAGCCCATGGATTATTTTGAATTGTTTTATTTAGGTTTCAAATGTTTGGAAATTTTCTCTTTCCATTTTTATTAATTTTTAATTTATTCTGTTGTGGTCAGCAAACAGTGTATGATTTCAGTTCATGTAAATTTGTTGAAGGTTAATTTATTGCCCAAGATATGCCCTATCTAGGCATTTGTTCTATGGTGATTTGAAAGTAATGTATATTCTTTTTTTTGGGGTGATGGAAGTCACTCAGTCATATCTGACTTTTTGTGACCCCATGGACTGTAGCTGACCAGGCTCTTCTGTCCATGGAGTTCTCCAGGCAAGAATGTTGGAATGGGTTGCCATTCTCTTCTCCAGGGGATCTTCCTGACTAGGAAGGAATTGAACCCATGTCTCTTATGTCTCCTGCATTGGCAAGCAGGTTCTTAACCATAAACACCACCTGGGAAGCCCAAAGTCTATCTAACATGATACTAATACAGGAAATCCTGCTTTAATTTCTGCATGTCTTTTTTTTTTTAAATTTTTCCTTCATATATATTTATATTGAGTTCTTTGTATACAGTATATAGCTTGTTCATGTTTGAAAATATACTCCATTAATTTTGTCATTTAGTTTTTGTGTTTAGACCATTTTCATTTATTGTAATTATTGATGTCTTAGAGAGTAAGCTTGCCATTTTTTTGTTTATTTTTTCTCCTTTTTGTTTGTGTTTCTTTTTCTTTGTTTCTTAATGGTTACTTGGAACAGTTTTTAGAGTTTGTCTTGATTTGCCTATGGTATTTTTGAGTATCTCTTTGTATAACTTTAATGGATGCTCTAGGTATCATATACACATAATTTATCACAGGCAAGATCACGGCACTTGGTCCCATCACTTCATAGCAAACAGGTGGGGAAAAAGTGAAAACAGTGGTGGATTTCATTTTCTTGGGCTCCAGAATCACTGTACATGGTGAATGCCACCATGAAATTAAAAGATGCTTGCTCCTTGGAAGAAAAGTTATGACAAACCTAGATAGCATATTAAAAAGCAGAGACATCACTTTGCTAACAAAGGTCTGGGTAAGAGCTATGGTTTTTCCAGTAGTCATTTATGGATGTGGAATTTGGACCATAAAGAAGGCTAAGCACTGAAGAACTGATGCTTTCGAACTGTGGTGATGGAGAAGACTCTTTAGAGTCCCTTGGAGAGCAAGGAAATCAAGCCAGTCAATCCTAAAGGAAATCAGTCCTGACTGTTGAAAGGACTAATGCAGAAGCTGATGCTCCAATACTTTGGCCACCTGATGGGAAAAGCTGACTCATTGGAAAAGACCCTGACAGCTGGGAAAGATTGAAAACAGGAGGAGAAGGGGGTGACAGAGCACGAGATAGCTGGATGGCATCACTGACAGAAGGGACATGAGTTTGAGCAAATTCCAGGAGATAGTGAAGGACAGGGAAGTGTGGCGTGCTGCAGTCCATGGGGTTGCAAAGAGTTGGACATGACTTAGCGACTGAACAATTGATGTGATCCTTGAAATAGTTTGAGTTGAGTATAGAATCTTACCTCCTTTTATGTAATTTTAGTCTATCCTTTATAATTGTCTTAAATAATTCCTCTACATGTATTTTGAACTGCATTAGTGTTATAGTTTTGCTTCAAAGAACAGATATAAACAAGTCAAAAAATGAGGAAAGTCTATTGTATTTACCCATGTATTTGTTTACTATTATTCTGCATTTTCTTCTTCTTTTTTGATGTTCCAAGGTTTATTCTTTAATACTTTCTTTTCTGTTTAGAGAATTTCTTTAATCATTCTATTACGGTAGGCCTGATGCCAACAAATTCTCTTAATTTTCCTTAATTTGAGAATGGTTTGATTTCCTCTTTATTCTCAAATTATATTTTGGCTGGATGTAGGATCCTGGTTTAACAGTATTATATTTCATTACTGAAAAATGCTATGCCACTTCCTTCTGGCCTCTGTTATTTCTGTTGAAAAATCTGCCATCATTCAAATTTCTTTTTCCTTATAGGTAAAGTTTCATTTCTTTCTTGCTGCTTCCAAATCTTTTTCAGTGTCTTTAGCTTTTCAGATTTTGATTTTGATGTGTTTTGATATGATTCATTTGATATGAATCAAATGATTCAAGTGATACGATTCATTTGAGTTTATACTGGTTAGAATTTTCTTAACTTCTTAAATCTGTAGGTTAATGACTTTTTCCAAATTTGGAATGTTTCAGCCATTACTTTTTCAAGTATTTTTTCAGTCCTGCTCTTTTTCTTTTCTCTTTCTGTGACTTTGGTGACACAAATGTTAGATATTTTGTCATAGTCCCCAAAAGCCCTGAAGGTCTGTTTATTTTCTCTCTGTTGTTCAGATTGGATTATTTATTGTTTTATCTTCAAGTTCACTGATTTTTTCCTATGTCATTCTATTCTGCTACTAAACTCACCCACTGAGTTTTTTGATCATTGTATTATTCAGTTTTAACATTTTGATTTGGTTCTTCTGTATATTCTGTATTTAAACTGAGTACTTTTTACTTGCTGATAATATTCATAATTGCTCATTGAAGCATTTTTTTTCCATGACTGCTTTAAATTTGTTAATTCTAACCTCTCTGACTTTTTGGGGTTGGCATGTATTATGTTTTTTCATTCAGTTAGAGCAGCAGCAGCAGAGTCTTATTAGTTCTTGGGATAATTAGTGACTTTGGACTGAAACCTGGACTTTTTGAATATTATGAGACTCTGGATGTTACTTAAGGCTCTGTCTTAGGTAGTTTTGTTGTACACTGCTTTAAGAAGCAAAGGGTAGGGGGAATCCCCTTAATTAATATCAGGTGGTGGTAGAATTCCAGGTTCCTATTGACATACCTCAAGGTGAGGACTCCTCATGACAGCAGGGTAGGGTGGAAGTTTTGTCTCTCCATTAAGCCTCCATTGATGTCTCTTTGGGTTGGAGGGTCTGGACTGCCTTGTTACTAATTCCCATGTGGCCTCTCTTGACACCACAGTGGGGATAAATTCACGGTTGGGTTGTGATAAAAATCCTGAGTGTTCACTAGGTCTCTTTAGACAAGCTGCTCCACCCCCACCCAGTGAAGAGAGAGAGGAACGCTTTATTACTGTGGGGTGGGATGGAAGTCCAAACTTCCCACTGATGCTATAGTGGGATTATACAGTGGAAGTGACAAATAGATTTAAGGGACAAGAGCTGATAGAGCGCCTGATGAACTATGGACAGAGGTTTGTGACGTTGTACAGGAGACAAGGATCCAGACCATCCCCGTGGAAAAGAAATGCAAAAAAGCAAAATGGCTGTCTGAGGAGGCCTTACAAATAGCTGGGAAAAGAAGAGAAGCAAAAGGCAAAGGAGAACAGGAAAGATATTCTCATGTGAATGCAGAGTTCCAAAGAATAACAAGGAGAGATAAGAAAGCCTTCCTCAGCTATCAATGCAAAGAAATTGAGGAAAACAACAGAATGGGAAAGACTCGAGATGTCTTCAAGAAAATTAGAGATACCAAGGGAACATTTCATGCAAAAATGGGCTCAATAAAGGACAGAAGTGGTAGGGACCTAACAGAAGCAGAAGATATTAAGAAGAGGTGACAAGAATACACAGAAGAACTGTACAAAAAAGATCTTCACGACCCAGATAATCACGATGGTGTGATCACTCACCTAGACCCAGACATCCTGGAATGTGAAATCAAGTGGGCCTTAGAAAGCATCACTTTGAACAAAGCTAGTAGAGGTGATGGAATTCCAGTTGAGCTATTTCAAATCCTGGAAGATGGTGCTGTGAAAATGCTGCACTCAATATGCCAGCAAATTTGGAAAACTCAGCAGTGGGGACAGGACTGGAAAAGGTCAGTTTTCATTCCAATCCCAAAGAAAGGCAATGCCAAAGAATGCTCAAATTACCACACAATTGCACTCATCTCACATGCTAGTAAAGTAATGCTCAAAATTCTCCAAGCCAGGCTTCAGCAATACGTGAACCGTGAACTTCCAGATGTTCAAGCTGGTTTTAGAAAAGGCAGAGGAACCAGAGATCAAATTGCCAACATCCACTGGATCATCGAAAAAACAAGAGAGTTCCAGAAAAGCATCTATTTCTGCTTTATTGACTATGCCAAAGCCTTTGACTGTGTGGATCACAAGAAACTGTGGAAAATTCTGAAAGAGGTGGGAATACCAGACCACCTGACCTGTCTCTTGAGAAACCTGTATGCAGGTCAGGCAGCAACAGTTAGAACTGGACATGGAACAACAGACTGGTTCCAAGTAGGAAAAGGAGTACATTAAGGCTGTATATTGTCACCCTGCTTATTTAACTTATATGCAGAGTACATCATGAGAAACGCTGGGCTGGATGAAGCACAAGCTGGAATCAAGATTGCCAGGAGAAATATCAATAACCTCAGATATGCAGACGACACCACCCTTATGGCAGAAAGCGAAGAAGAACTAAAGAGCCTCTTGATGAAAGTGAAAGAGGAGAGTGAAAAAGTTGGCTTAAAGCTCAACGTTCAGAAAACTAAGATCATGGCATCTGGTCCCATCACTTCATGGGAAATAGATGGGGAAACAGTGGAAACAGTGTCAGACTTTATTTTGGGGGGCTCCAAAATCACTGCTGATGGTGATTGCAGCCATGAAATTAAAAGATGCTTACTCCTTGGAAGGAAGGTTATGACCAACCTAGATAGCATATTTAAAAGCAGAGACATTACTTTGCCAACAAAGGTCCGTCTAGTCAAGGCTATGGTTTTTCCAGTGGTCACGCATGGATGTGAGAATTGGACTGTGAAGAAAGCTGAGCACCGCAGAATTGATGCTTTTGAACTGTGGTGTTGGAGAGGACTCTTGAGAGTCCCTTGGACTGCAAGGAGATCCAGCCAGTCCGTATTAAAGGAGATCAGTCCTGGGTGTTCATTGGAAGGACTGATGTTGAAGCTGAAACTCCAATACTTTGTCCACCTCACGCGAAGAGTTGACTCACTGGAAAAGACCCTAATGCTGAGAAGGATTGTGGGCAGGAGGAGAAGGGGACAACAGAGGATGAGATGGTTGGATGGCATCACCTACTCGATGGACATGGGTTTGGGTGGACTCTGGGAGTTGGTGATGGACAGAGAGGCCTGGCGTGCTGCGATTCATGGGATCGCAAAGAGTTGGACACGACTGAGTGACTGAACTGAACTGACTGAACAGGTCCATATATAAAAATGAACTTTGATCCATACCTATGTTACATCATATACTAAAATTAACTCAAAATCGATGAAAGGTTTAATGTAAAAACTAACATTAAAAGATTTCTAGAAGAAAACTGATTCAATTTTTATAGCACTTATTACTATGTAAAATTACCATATTATCTATTTGCATACTTCTTTGTGTGTTCGTTGTTTAGTCGTGTCCAACTCTTTGTGACTCCATGGGCTGTAGTCCACCAGGCTCCTGTGTCCATAGATTTCTCTAGGCAAGAATACTAGACTGTGTTGCCATTTCCTTCTCCAGGAGATCTTTCTGACCCAGGGATTAAACCTAGGTCGCCTGCATTGCAGGCAGATTTTTTTGCTGTCTGAACCACCAGGGAACATGTATACTTCTTTACCTATTAATTTTTTATTTATTACTGAATGTCTTCTCCCTAATGAAATGTACATTCTGTATATATATAGATCCAATAAAATATCTCAAGAAGGAAACTTTTAATAAATATATCTTTAGTGAATGAATGGAAAACAGACCAAAATAAGCAGTCTCCTAAGAAGCAATGATGTGAACAAATGTAGCAAACTGGGAGGGACCCGATGGGGATTGAAAAAAAGGCATTCTTAGTCAGCATTTTCATTTAAAAGTTTTTGATCAAAACTTGGTGGCTTTCTTAAACTGACTTTACTCATATGTGTAGAAAATGTACAAGTAACAAATTTAAATGCCCCAGTGTTGATGGCTCTCAAATTGCCCAATATTCAATGTTTAGCTTTAAAAATACTTTACAATGTCCAGAGTTTTAGTACTAAATCAATTTTTTGGAATCTTGGTTTTCTATTCTTTTCTATCAAACTGGCTGTATTCTCATTCAACTGTGTTTATTTTTACTTCAGATCAGTTTAACCAACCATTAACACATACTGGTGTTTAAATGCATGGTATATATATATATTTTATATCCTCTCTTATTAGAAAACTTTCTCCTATGCAGCTGAGGCAGAATTTCTAACTATGTAAGACAACATTAATTTCAATAGGGCAAATGACTTTTTTCTTATTAATGTTAATTGTACAGTAATATTTTTTCTACTGTAATAGTATTATGATACTATAATAGTATCTCTTGCTAAACTACTGTATTTAATTAGAAGTAATTGCTTTTCTCTTTTTGGTCTCTCATTTCCCTCTTCATACCTTATACTCAGTTTAAGATAAAAGATATCACAATAAAATCCTTTTCTCTCATACATCCACTCTTCTTACTGAGGCCAGAAAATGACTGAGTATACAGGGACTCAGTAAGCAGAAAGGAGCTATTTTGTGATAGTTTCCTCCTATTCTTAATGATTAATAGAACATTTTTTTGAAGAAAACATGTAAACATAGTATTTTAGAGGTGTAATAGAAAAAATCTTTTAAGTTATATTATTATTATCTCTACAACTATGCTTCATGCTTCCCAGTGCAAGAAACTTGAGACACAGATTGAATCCCTGAGTCAGGAAGATCCCCTGGGGGAGGGCATGGCAACCCACTCAGTATTCTTGTCCGGAGAATTCCATGGACAGAGGAGCCTGGCAGGCTACACTCTATGGGGTCGCAATGAGTTGGACATGACTTAAGTGACAGCACGCACACACATGTTTTATGTAATATACACTGTACATACAGTGTCCATAAATTTTTGCATTCAATACAACAATTTGAGCAAGAATTATCCTCATTTTACAGATGAGAATACTGAAGCTCAGAGGGGTTAAGTAACTTGCCCAAGGTTGTACTGTGGATGTAGCATTTGACCCTTATCTCCTTTGTTCCAAATTCATAGTCTTAATCATTACATTTTACCACTTTACCAATCCCTACACTTTTTCTGAAAAATATAGGGAAACTGATTCATGGAGATAGAGGCTGAGTTATCCAAAGCCATGGAACATTTCTTTCATTCATTTATTTAATCAATGTTTAATGCAAACACTGTTTTCAGTAAGTGGTGTTAATCACTAAAATGTATGTAGGCAAAGCAGAATAAATTATAGTCTTGTTCTCCCTGTCTGAACACTAATTTACAATTTTATTGGGGGAGGTGGATACATACAAAATTAGGGAAAGAAAATGAATAAAGTGGGAGGAGTGGAGAAATTCTGGGTGTGGGTTGAATACAGCAGTAACCCAAATTTTAAAGTGAGAAAAGCGGCTATTGTGTGTTTCATGATTTAATTCCCATCACAATGGTGTCACTGTGTCTGTTTGAAAAGCCACTCAGGTTGAGGTCAGCTAAGCCTACAGACCAAGGGGTTTGCTTTTATTTCTTCCATTCTTGGTAGCCCAGTTGGCTGTAAAAGCAAAATAGTGGGGGGTGGGGTAGTTAATTTCAAGACTAGCTCTTAGACCCAGGTGCCTGACAATTAGTTTTGCCCTTTTTCCCATATGCCCCCTTGTTGCAATAAACAGGACTGAAGACATTAGTTAGCAGACAACTCCTGCCTCCTTAAGAGCTTGAGAAAGCCTTAGACATATCCTCCAGTCATGCTAAAGAAGATCTACAAAACTGTTGATCATTTAAAGGTGTGAAAAATACTTTTGTTGGTAGCAAAATAATAAAGAGAGATTTCTTTTGGAGGGATATGGGTGACCACACCAATCTCTACTAACTGTTGCTGAGCAAAACTGTTTCATCTCTCTGGTTACAGACTATTTTATCTTAACTGAGAGAATAAAAATTTTAGATGTAATAGCAAAAGAGAGGACAATTTTGAAAGGAGATTTTTTTTTATTAGGAGTTTATCCATCAAACCCATTTTCCAAACTTCACATGCTTTGCTTTATATGTGTTCCTTTGTGCAGCTATACTTGCTCCTGTACAAGTATTAAAACAGCTCAAATTTTAATTATTTTAAGAGTTACTTCTTCTGACTCCAAATCTCATGTTCTGCCCACTTTACTGCATTGTCTCATCTCATAACCAAGTAGGAGTTCTACCCACTTTTCACATTCCATCTTTGTGGGTCTACTGAAGGCAAAAAGATTTTTGTTGGAGCATAACTCTTTCCAATGCCATCTTATTTGTGGTATTATCTGCCATAGCTGAAAAAGACTATTTACGAGCAAAAATTGGTAAGAAAGTGAAAAGTCAACCTTATGAATATTGCTGCTGGGGCTCGTGGCATTTCTATGCAAAGTGTCAGTGGGTGACCTTACTTCCATTTCCTGCAAATTTATCTTGTCTACAATATTTTGATCCTTTTAGCCTGAATAGAAAAATATCTTCATAGCAAAACACTGTTACATTAGTGGCTGATTTGATTTCAGGTTCCTGTGAAGGTTTTTTACCACTGTGTTGATAGAGGCCTCTGTGAACTTCTTATTCCTAGGTGGTATTTATAGGCAATTTTATAATCCATGGTTAGCATAGAAAGTAGGTGATCTAGACAAAATATTAAAAAAAAAATCTTTTTAAAGTTAATGGCTTCCATAATTTGCTAAGTTTTTTAACAGAAAAAGGTATTTATAGAGACTTAATCAAAACTTAACGCTGGAAGGTTTAAGGTAACTGGCAATCAAACATGTATTCATGTTTCCAGGCAGAAAGTCCTTTGAAAGTTAGCCTGGATAACATTAGTGAAATTTGAGTCCCAGCTCACCCATATACCGGCTGTGTGACCTTGAGCAAATCATTTCACCTCAGAGAGCCTAGGGAAAATTTGAGATAGAAGTACTTGCCTGACCAATCTCAGGGAGTAGCCGAGAGATTCAGATGAAGTAACAAATGGAAAAATGCCTAGCTGACTATAAATTGCTTTGAAAATAAAGAGGACAAGATTAAGAATAAGATTTAAATACAAATATTCCAGATGTATCAATAGGAGACCTGAATAGAAGAGGTTAGTTGTGCTAATAATGATGATGACTTCATCAGAATAATAATATTGAGGTTGCATATTATGGAGGTGACAGCAAAATGTCTCCCTTTGTTTTTATTACTGTTCCTTGTCAAATGAGTTCTTTAAAAAGTGAAATTTTCTGATCCTATATGCAAAGTAACAAAAGAGACACAGATGTAAAGAACAGACTCTTGGACTCCGTGGGAGAAGGTGAGGGTGGGACAATTTCAGAGGTTAGCACTGGAACATATACATGACCACATGTAAAACAGATGACCAGTGCAAGTTCGATGAATGAAGCAGGGCACTCAAAGCCTGTGCTCTGGGACGACCCAGAGGGATGGGGTGGGAAGGGAGGTGGGAGGGGGGTTCAGGATGGGGGGACATATGTGCACCCAAGGCTGATTCATGTTGATGGATGGCAAAAACCATCATGATGTGTAAAGTAATTATCCTCCAATTAAAATAATTAATTAAAAATTAAAAAGTGACATTTTCTTTTGTATATGAATGACTTTTTACCTCTCCTGACTCAAACCTTGGTTGTTCCTGAAGATGTGGAGGGGTGAAGACAAGCATGATTTTGAGACTGAAGCAGAGGCAAGGAGAGGAGAAGTTGGAACTCGTGACTGGGGAAGAGAGTGGACCCAGGCTTCACTGTTTTCATTATAACCAAACAAACATAAATGACATCTCTCAAATGAATTTAAACATTAACAGAAAAGACAGGTGTTTCAATTTGATAAGCAACAGAACAGGTAAGTTAATTATTAGCCTGAGAAAACCTTTTAATATTTTGAGCTCCAACAACTGATTTATAAGCAGCTTAACTGCTCCACCCCTCCAAATTACAATAATAATTTAAAAATACATGTAAGCTTTCAAAGTACTTTTACATGTTCACTTGCTTGTTTTTCACCACTGTAAGGTGGGCAAGGCAAGCAGGATCTGGGCAGAGACTTGCTTGAGGTCACATGGAAGACAGATATCCTATGGTGTTTCTGAAGAAAAGACATGTATTGGATTCTAGATTCAAGAAAGGTGTAAGGATAGCATATATCTAAATATTTTTACTTGGCTTGAATTTGTCTTCTCAGAAATGGAAATTCTAAGTTATGAAAATCACCACAGCAATGAAATTTTGCAAACACTATAAACAGAAAACTCAAAAAGTTTTATTACCAAATCCATTGACATGAAATTTCAATTATACATAGATTTACTAAAATTTCAGTGTAGATATTTGCTTCCTCAAAATGAATCTCCCCTCTCTTTCCTACCTATTTAGAATCTAGCTTAATTCAACATTCAAACACACTTATTGAGCACCTGTTTTATGTGAGGGGACATACTGGTTTTGGTTTCCTAGATTTTGAGAGAAGACAGTACATTGATACTGTCCAGCACACTTTTTTATGATGATAACAGTTCGTTTTTCTATAGGTCTGTGCTGTGCAGTATGGTAGCCACTAGATATACAGGGCTTCCCTTGTGGCTCAGTTGGTAAAGAGTCTGCCTGCAGTGTGGGAGACTTGGGTTCAATCCCTAGGTTAGGAAGTTTCCCCTGGAGAAAGAAATGGCAACTCACTCCAGTATTCTTGCCTGGAAAATCCCATGGACAGAGGAATCTGGTGGGCTACAGTCCATGGGGTCACAGAGTTGGACATGACTGAGCGATTTCACTCACTTTAGATATATACAGCTATTGGGTATTTGACAACTACAGTCAGGAGTAAGGAACCGAATTTTAAATTTTAAAAACTTTAGTTAATTTAAATTTAAATTAAATGGTCACGTGTGGCTAGTGTACCATACTGGGCTCTGTAGCTCTAGATTAGACTCGTAAAGACTGTTTTCTATGGAAAGCCTTGGAGAGATTTCATTTTTAGATACATTTTATTTGGAAGCGAAGGCACTGAAAAACATTTTTTTCTCATCTTTTTGCTCACCACTTTCCTTCCCTGTTTCTGTTTATAACACCTTATACTTTACAATTTCTTTATTTGTTGTGTTTGTTGTCTGTCTCTTCAGCCTGGAGAATTAGCTTCAAGATAGTAGATATTTTTAATATTTTGGTTTACACCTACAAAAGAGACCAGATACATAGCAGGGACTTAAATATTTGTTGAGTGAGGAAAGAGTGTATTCTACCTCTGAGTTCTCAGAAAATCTATGATAATGTTTATAAATTTAAAGTATAAATTTAATTTACAAAGTTGAGTATCTGTTTATAGTTCAGAAAAAAAGATATAAGAGGAAAATCCAAAAGCAACATGCTCTAGGCCTGGTTCTGCTCTCAATCCAATGTAGAGATTTACCCGAAATTATTCAATCAGTTCCCCATTTTAGAGTTATTTTGATTACTTACAAATTTCAAGGTTACTTTCATTCTTAAAGGTGTGTTTTAATTCTGTGACATCCTTGAGATCAGTGGTCTTGTCCTGTTTATTCTTTTTATCCAGTATCATAGGTATTAAAATACCCTTTTGACAGATGAGAAAATGGAAGCTCTGAGGAATTAAGGAATTTGCCAATAGCCATATGGTTGGAAAATAAATGAACTGAACACTAAACCCAAGTATGACTGAAACTTCTGTTACTTCAGTTATATCTGCATTCAATGGATGAGAATAAAATGATTTTCTCTCTAACTCCTGTCTTTTCAATGTGATTTTTAGTACTGTTTCAACATCAAGGCTACCCGGGTTTCTGAGGCCAGGCTTAATTTCCAGGTTTATTCACTCTCCACAGAGTTAGGGGTGTGAAACAGCTCTGGGCTCAGGGAGCAGTGAATTACTCCTTGTGTACAGGTTATACAGGGAGTAAGGGGAACTCAACCTGTAGCTGTTGATAGGACATGCAGAAGTCTCTGGAAGATTATGCTTACTGTGTTTGTAAGCTGACCTCCTGAAAGAGGGACATGCATGGTCCATTAGTTTACATATGGAGTTCTAATGGGGAATCCTATTAGACAGGGCTCCTAATTGCTGTGCTTTTGAGATACTCAAATCATCAGAGTATAGAAAGTGTTATTTCATTCACATACACTTATACAAACTCTGAGGCCTTGGACATGAATGCCTTTGTTACACTGTTTAAATAGTAAATAGTCCTTCTTACAAGACCATTTATATATGTTGGGTTGCATTGTTTTTAAATAATATTTATTTTACTAACCACAAATTTAAAAAAATATATTTAATTATTCTTTTAAATGGTATCTTAATGGAAGACTCAACTTTTTAGCCAAGTAGACTAGTCAAGTTACTTAATGCCTCTGAGTCTTAGGTTGCTCTAGTGGAAAATGGAGATACTATACCTAACATCTGGTGATGAGTAAATGAGAAAACAAACATACGTAAATGCTGACACACAAAAGACACTCAATAGTACCATTATTAGTGTTATTTTAGTAGAAGCCCACTTGTGATATCAGGACTAGAAGGAGATGGCTTCTTGGTTTATTATATTCGTTCATTATTTATCCTTTCCACATATACTTATTGAATATTTTCTGTGTGCTAAATTCATTGAGCTTGTGCTCTGTGAGGAGACATGTATTAGTTTTCAAAGGTTGCTGTAACAAATTACCACAGCCTTGTTAGTTTAAAATAACTTGTTATTAGCTTATGATCCCTATGTCATAAGTGTAACATGGGGATCCCTAGGCTAAACTCAGGTTGCCAGCAGGACCACATTCCTTTCGAGTTGTTCAGTTATTAGACACTACCATGTCTTTTCCATCATCTAGAGGCTACTCCCATTCCTTGGCTCATGGCCTACTTCCATCTTTCAAGCCAACAATGTTGCATCTCTCTGACTGGTCTTCCATTGCCGCATCTCTGATAAAAAAAAAGAGAGGCTCTTTTAAGGGCTCATGTGATTAAGTTAGGCCCACTTGGATATGCCCCATATCTGCAAAATCCATTTTTCCATGTAAGGCATCACATAGCCACAGCTTCCAGGGATTGGGATGCGGACCTGTTTGTTGTTGTTGTTGTTTAGTTGCTAAGTTGTGTCCGACTCTCTTTGTGATCCCACAGTCTGTAGCCTGCCAGACTCCTTTGTCCATGGAATTTTCCAGACAAGAATACTGGAGTGGGTTGCCATTTCCTTCTCCAGGGGATCTTCCCAACCCAGAGATCAGACATCTCCTGCATTGGCAAGCAGATTCTTTACCATGAGCCACCAGAGAAGCGTGCGTGGGCCTTCAAAGAGTATTATTCTGCTACCACAGGACACACGTTGTAAATCAAACAACATGAGTGAATAAATGTGGATATGGAGAGGGATTTATTGATAAAAGTTAAGGACTGAAATGAAGCAGACTAAAGGTTATAGGGAGTTCCAGTGGAGGGAAGGGGTTTCCACTTTGTGTGAAGTAGTCAGGTAAAGTCTTTACTGGTAAGGTGATATTTGGGCAGACATTTGAATTTGTTTAAAGCAGAAAATTTTAAACAAATAAACCTACATTTTAAGCATTTTTATTAAATGTATGATGCATAAACAACATCTATTCACTAAACTTCTGATAAAGAGCCAAGTCAGATGGGATATTAATCAAGCATCAACTGAGTTTTCCCATTTAACTCTCTTTTATGTGGACCAAGGACCTAAAGACACCTATTAAAACAATTTGAATTTATAATCTTATGAATTTTGACAAGTTCTCCCCACTATTTTATAGTTATCTCAATAGCAATTTTTTTAACTTGCCTCTTTTCACATTCATACTTCTTTATTTTATATAACTGTACTAGTAAATTATATAATTACAGTAAGAATTATATCTGTAAATTGGAAATAAGCACAATTGACTTCTGATAAGTATACCATTCAAATGATGGAAAAAGTATTAACATATAGATATAGTGAAGAGTGAGGGTACCATAAATGATGGCTCAGATTATGGAGGGAATAACATTGTTTTATCTAATGCCTTAATTAAGTGGCCATCTTTTAAGAAAGCTCCTATGGTATTACTAATTTGAATTCAGTCAATCATAATATTGTATAATGTCATAATTTTAAAATTATGGTGAGACTGTTAAGTAAGTATTAGAGATACATGTTTTGTAGTGTAAAGCTAGATGAAGCCACAGAATTAGATGCATTCAACATTTACTCCAAGAGGCAGTCTATTGATGGGATTGAGATGATGCTCAGTAAGATGATATCCTAGATTAATATCCCAGCTCTCACACTGAATCACTGAGCTCTGTGAAAATTACTCTCTTTTCCTCAGTTTTCTTATCTTGGAATTGGGAATAACTGTAGAATTTATAGTGTTGTAATGAATCTCAAGTAGGTTAATTCCTATAAAGAGCTTAGTAAAGTACATGACACACAGTAGTCCAGCACTGTGTTACCTATTCTTATTAATTTAACTGGCATTAAAAATATTGGGTGTCTGGAATTCTGAAAAATACTGTGTACATAGAGACCAATCAAAAAGGTCCGTTTCCCTAGTTCAGTTATAGTCGAGTGCTATGTTTGTAGTTGTGATCTTGTGGATATTATAGAGCATAGGAATCATCTGAAATGTTCTGGAAAAATGCAGACATTATCCACTTGAGAGTACCAGTTCCATAGGGGTAGAGGAGGGTATAAGAAACATTATTTCTACCAAGCATTTCAGGGGATCAGAGGGCTACTCCTGAGAAACACCAAGCTAAGCATCCCATCCATAAATTAAAGTTGAACTCTAACATCATGCTTATCTAAATTTTTTTTATTTTATATTGGAGCATAGTTGATTAACAATGTTGTGTTAGTTTCGTATGTATGGCACAGTGATTCAGTTATACATATACACGTTATCCTTTTTCAAGGTCTTTCCCCATTCATGTCATTACAGAGTATTGAACAGAATTCCCTATGCTATACTGTAGGTTTTTGTTGATCATCATGCTCATTTTGAATGAAAACATTTTTCTATTTCTCTGTAGGATGTGGTTTCTAGTGGCAGCCTGAAGTCCCCAGTATAACTGGAAGAGCCAAAAGAAAATAATTTAAAAAGTTTATTGAAGTAAATATTTTATTTACAATATTGTGTTAGTTTCAGGTATATAGCAAAGTGACTCAGTTATGTGTATATATATATATATATATATATGTATACACACACACACACACACACTGTTCTTTAGATTCTTTTGCCATATAGGCTGTTACAGAGTATTGAGTAGAGTTCTCTGTGCTATATAACAGGTCCTTATTAGTTATCTATTATATATATATATATATATATATATTAGTGTATGTATGTCAATGCCAATCTTCCAGTTTATCACTTTCCCTCTTAACCCCTGGTAACCATAAATTTGTTTTCTGCATTTGTAACTCTATTTCTGTTTTCCAGATAAGTTCATTTGTACCCTTTAAAAATTTTTTATTTTATTTTTTTGTTTGTGTGTATCTCCAAAAATCCTGCAGAGAGATCTGCTTGATGATTAAGGAATATACTCCTCATATAGTTTTAGAGCTGATAATGGTTGTTATTTAGTTGTTAAGTCATGTCTGACTTTTTTGTGACCCCATAGACTGTAGCCCATCAGGCTTCTCTGTCCATGGGATTTCCCAGGCAAGAATACTAGAGTGGGTTGCCATTTCCTTCTCTAAAATTTTGTTGTTGTTATTGTTGTGGGTTTCTTGTTTGTTTTGTTTTGCCTGTACCATACGGTATGCCGGATCTTAGTTCTCAAACCAGAGATTGAACCCTCACTCCCTGCACTGGGAGCATGGACTCTTAATCACTGGACTGCCAGAGAAGTTCCTGTACCCTTTGTTTAGTTTCTACATGTAAGTGATATCATGATACTAATCAGCCATAAAAAAGAAGGAAATAATGCCATTTGCAACAACTAGTGACTCCGATATTATCAGTAGTAGTTTTTGGAACCTAAAGCACAATAATAATACATGTCATGCCTAAGAACATCCAGTTACTTAGTGGCAGATCTGGGTCATAAATTCTTTTCTCAAGACTCAATTTTTTCCAAAATTAATTATAAATCTCATCTGATTGTATTAAAAACTCCTGAGGGTGGGGACTTTTTCTGTTCTTTTGACTATATATATATATATATATGTATATATATATACCTTCAGATAGCTCGCATATCACTGAACACATGGGTGTTGATGGTGAGGGAGTAACAGGTCAAAAACTGCTGCCTTTTTGTATCCAGGTGGCAGTCAAAACGCTACTTACTCACTGTGTAGTCTGGAGAAACCTATCCAAACGCTCTGAGTCTGGCTTTTCTCAAATTAAATATGGATAATTCATGGTGATTTTTATTCTGAGACTGAAAAGCTATGTTATATTTAAAGAGCTAGTATGGTACAGAACTATAATGTGTGTTAAATACACAGTGCTCGATAAGTACTTAATGTTTAAGTAAGGGGCCTGTGAAGGGTTACTGTTTTAGTTTTCAAACACAAAAGGCATTGAAACTCTTCAATGAGAAAGACTGCACAAGGCTACATATCAGGCCAAGCTAGACTAATGGTAAATTCAACACCATTATTATTTGTTAGAAAACAGCATCATTTCATAGCAATAACCCATTATAAACACAACACATTTTTATCTAAATGGTTTTTAGGCTGACCTTTATTCATTTATTTTTTAATCCTGTAAAATTTTCCTCTTACTTATTCAAAGTTTGAATGGCTTATGATGAAACCATTAATAAACATTTCCCTCTGTTAGAGTGATTTTTCAGCTCTGCCTGTCCGGAAAGCAGAGACCAATATGATAATAAGTGGGAACACAAACATATTCTCTCCTTGCAATATCTCTGGTCATAGGACAGGCTCATTAATGTTGTCATGGCAACCATCCCCTCACAGGTTACATGCTTGTAAGCTTCTACTAAGATGCAAATCTAGCTTAAACAAAGCAAGCTTACTCTGAAATGGCATGTCAACTTTCAAGGGGGAGGGTGGTGCTACCAAGGATTTTTTCCATATTCAGTGTACTGAAAGAGCTTACTTCCTTGCTTTGTTTCAGACATCGATTTTTATTTTGTCCAAAAGAGAAAGGGGAAGTTATCATGGAATCTAAATAAAAGCTCTCCTTTCACATTTGTCTTCTCATTCCTTGATAAATCAAGACAGATTGAAATATCTAAATTCACTTAGAAAGCCTTCTTCTCATCTTGGATCCATTCATTTCTCCCCCCAACCCCACGGTGTCTATGATGACTACAGTTCCATTGCTGGAATTATAGTCCCCAAAGTGACGCAGTTGGCATGAGAAAACCTACTTTGAGTCAGTTCCTTGGTGTTGGAGGTGGATCTTCTCTCTTGCAGTCTGTACAGCTTGGCCATGGCCCATAGATGTTTAGGCATCTCTTCCCTCTCCTCATAGAGCACTAGTGGAAGGAACACTTTACTTATTTTTTTCCAAGAGAAGAGAAACTTCTAAATCATTTAGTCACAGCCTGATCTTCACTGGGACTTATCTCCCTAGTTGGTAGCTTCCATGTGATTCTAAAGCCAGAGCCACGCCTCACACTTTCTCTTTCATTATCTCCTTGAGATGAGGTGCAGAAGGCATTCTGTCCTTCCTTCCTGCCCCTTTACTTCCTCTCTCTAAGTGTATCATATTCATTTTCATCCAATTCCCATCCTTATTCAGTCCAGTCAGTATTCCCAGGTAAATGCCTGTACCTGACTTTCTGAGTGAAACTAGCTTTCTCTGTCCTAAATATGGCAGAGTGCATAAGGCAGGCCTGTATTCTTCATCTGTGAACCTTATTGGGCATGGGACCTGCTCTGAAAGCTTGAGGTTTGGGTCAGAAAGGAGGAAGTCTCACTTTGGCATCAAGATAAAGTCATTGCTTGAATACAACTTAATAAACTAGAGGGTCAACAAATACTTGATTTACCTATTAAATGACAGACGATGTTCCAGGCACGGGGGGTACCCTAGTGAATAGACAGTCCTTGCCCTGAAAGAGCTTGTATTCTAGTCAGGAGAGAAATGAACGTGAAGGTTTTAAAATATAGTTAAACTTAAGAGTAATAAGTATTGTATCAGTCAGCAGTATAGGCAAGGTTAAATTTTGATACTGAAGACCTCCATTAATCACAGAGGCTTAAAACCATTAAGGCTTACCTATGGAGAAGAAAATGGGTCTATATCATTGGATTGGTTGGACACAATTTGGACCTTGTAGAATATGGTAATGAATTTGGAATGTAATGAAAAACCATTTTGAGAGATTTAAGCACATGGGTAGTATGATCTCAGTTATACTTTTATAAGGTCTCTAGGTCTAGTGTCTAAGTGGAAGATGCATTAAAGAGAGCAAAATGATGGAAATTGAAGGGAAAGCCTAGTAAGCTAGTTAGCTTTTATAATTATAAATCTAATAATTACTAAAGAACAGCTATTATTATATTAATATATTGCATTATTTATAATGATCCTAGTGAATGACCCAAATCAACATATTTTTTCTCTTTAAAAAATATGAAGAGATTAATGCAGTAATCTCGGCCGTGTAACACATTTGCTGGATTAGCAGTAAGGATGAAGAGTAGGCAGATTTTGGATATATTTTTGAAGATGAGTCAGTGGTGTTGCTATTGAACAATAAGTGAGTGGTGAGTGAAAAAGGACTCAGAGATATTCCTTGGACTTGGACTAAGTGACTTGGTGGATAGTTATATTGCATTCTAAGATAGGGAAGGCTTAGAAGGGGAGCAGATGTTAGGAAAAAGTAATTGTTCTGTTTCAATCATATTATGCTTAAAATTTCTATTACATATTCAAATAGAGAAGTTGAAGGTAGTTGTATATGAGATGCTAGAGATCACAGAAAAGGCTGAGCCTACAGACAATAATTTGAAAGTCATTCATATGTAGAGGATCTTTTTAAAAAATGGTTTTTTGCTATAGAGAATTTTCATTTCAAATATACACACAAGTAGCTAATCTAGTGTATTTATTTGCTAGGTCTGCCATGACAAAACACCACAGGCTGGGTAGCTTAAACAACAGAAATTCACTTTCTCATAGTACTTGAATCCAGAAGTCTAAAATCAAGGTGTTGGAAGGTTTAGTTTCTTCTGAGGCCTTTCTCCTTGGCTTGTAGAGCCTTTTTGCTGTCTCTTCACATGACCTTTTCCCTGTGAGCACATGTTCCTGGCGTCTTTTCTTCTTCTTATAAGGGCACCAATCCTATAGGATTATAACCTTTATCTTTATTATCTAATTTAAAAAATTTTACTTACCTTTTTAAAGGCTCTATTTACAAACACAGTTCCATTGGGGATAGGGCTTCAACTTATAGATTTGGGGAACACAATGTATAGTCCATAACTTCTGGTCTAGAGAAGGAAATGTTCCAAGAGAAAGTGAGTTCAAATGTATGAAATTCTCCTGAGAATTTGAGTAAGATGAGGTCAGAGAATTGACCGTCGACTGTGGTAAGATATTGGTTATAACAATCTTTGATGAGTGTCATTTCACTGGGGTCATAGGAATGAGAAGGAATGGCAACCCACTCCAGTACTCTTGCCTGGAAAATCCTATGGACAGAGGAGCCTGGTAGGCTGCAGTCCGTGGGTTCGCTAAGGGTCGGCCACGACTGAGCGACTTCACTTTCACTTTTCACTTTCATGCATTGGAGAAGGAAATGGTAACCCACTCCAGTGTTCTTGCCTGGAGAATCCCAGGGACGGGGGAGCCTGGTGGGCTGCCGTCTGTGGGGTCACACAGAGTTGGACACGACTGAAGTGACTTAGCAGTAGCATAGGAATGAAAGTCTGATTTGAATAAGACTTTTTGGAGGAAATAGATGATAGATGAGGAAGTAGAGACAGTGAGTACAGATGTCTGTTTTTAAGAGTTATGCTGGATGTAGAAAACAAACTCATGGTAAACAAAGGGAAAGGGGTGGGGAGGGATAAATTAGGAATTTGGAATTAACAAATACACACTGCTATGTATAATATATATAAACAACAAGGACTTACCATATAGCCCAGGGAACTGTATTCAATATCTTGTAATAACATATAATGGAAAAGAATCTGAAAAAGAAAACATGCATGTGTGTATGTATAACTCAGTCACTTTGTTATACACCTGAAACATCAAATCAACTATACTTCAATTTAAAACAAAAAAGAATTGTGCTGTGAGAAGCAAGATAATGGAAGAGAGGTTAGAGGAAATGTGGGGTAAGAATAATTTTTTGATGGGATATTTTAAGGCACACTTGTGTTCTGCTGGGAATGAGCTAGTGTAAAAGAAGAAATCAATAATGCTGTAGAGATGGGAGATAATTGAGGTAAGGACTTGGAAATGGTGAGGGGAGATGGGATGCAGAGCACACTGAGAAGGGGATTTAATAGGAGTGGGGATGTTTTCTTCATTTTAACAGGAAAGGAGGCAGATCCATGTAGAAATAATGAAGCAAAAAATTAAGATACTTGTTTGTTAGTGTCTATCTACTCTATAAAAATTTGTAAGTTGGGGCTTCCTTGGTGGTCCAGCAATTGGGACTCTGCATGGGGCATGGGTTCCATCCCTGGTCTGGGGAACTGGGATCCTACATGATGCGCAGAGAAGCCAAAATGGGAAAAAAAATTTGCAAATCATTTCAAGACAATGAAGTGGGAGATTTACTGTGGATATGAGAAGAAAGAAGGTAGAAAAGAGTGATGCAGCAAAGTGGGGGAATTGAATTCATGAGAGGAGCACAGCAGACACTGGCAATATTGAATATTCATTTGAGACTCATATCCATAAATTTGAAGTGAGTTTGGTCAGTAATGATGTATTTTCCCCAACAAATTTTAGCTGCTCAGGTGAAGACACAGCTAGAAGATCTAAGTAGGCTTGTAGTTTTGCCAGTTTGGTATGAAGGTTCCAGTGGGGTAAAAGGAAAGTTTGAGTTAATTACTACATAGGATGAGTTCAAAATATATAATGGGTTGTGTGAAGAGTAGGTATTGATATTAAGTTGATGGAGGGAGGGCAGTCATTGGTAAATACATGGTTGAGAATGTACACATGGGAGTGGATGGCTGAAGTGGGATGTGGTAATAGAGTGAATCAGGTCAAAGAACTTGACCTAGACCTTTTACAGATAATTTATATTGTTTTTGAAGTTTACAAATGTAAAAATAGAAGTTAATGACAGAGAGGGAGAAAGTAAACCAGATGCTGAAGTCAACAATAAATTAAGGGAAGTGGCTGGACAGCACATGGACGGGAACAAATGGGAAAATGGAGAGATATTCTTCAAAGTAGCTGGGTTTTGAGAAGGAAGATTGGAGACACAGTTACAATGAGGCAGAGGAAAGCAAGATGAACGTTTCTCTGACTTTTAGTCCAACTTCGAGAAGGGAGTCATTTAGAATAGCACGAGGATGTGATGATAGATGATCTGGGGTACTTAACCCTCTGATGAAGACTTATGTCACAGTTACATATGGAGAGTTAAATGGAGATCTTAGGAGACCTGAGGCTGGTGTGTTGTGGTAGTCTAGAATATGTAGTCCCTACACTCCTGAGGACGCCTGCTTTTGCCTGAGAATGGGATACAAATGACATTGTAAGGATCGTGTTGTGGAGGTTTATACAGGTTTTGCTAGTTGTGTGTTTTCATTGCCAGAATCCTAAAGGGAATGGGTGGTGAGTGGTAAATCTTGGCATCTTGTGTCTAAAAACTTTTTCCACTAATGTGACCTTGTGTCATTTTGATCTTCTGGGAATATAGTGTCCCTCATTTCACAGGTGAAGAAACTGAAGATAAAAAAAATTAACCCAAGTTCGTGTCCACATAATTTAAAAGATTTAGGAATTTCTATTATGCCACAGTATTTTTACAGTCATTAGTAATTTAGTATTAGTAAGCCAGGTAATGCTTACTCTTCCATCCCTAAATCCATCTTTCATTCCCCTAAATTAATATTATTGGAACTCTTTATTTATAGTATTTCAAAAATGAATATTCAGAGCATCTGAATGTTTCAGTGCTGTTCAGTTCAATCCATCTCATTAACCAGACATGTAATGCCTCTATGCACAAGATGCTCACTAGATACTGGGTTTAAACAGAGCTGAATGAGATTTGTATCCTGCTCTTAAAAGCTTATAATTCAGTGGGAAAAAAAGAACTCAGGTAACTAGTAATAAGAAATCATCAAATATTGTCCCCATTTGATGAAAAAAAACTAACACTTAGAGAATTAAATGCTTCAGGTCACCCACTCTTGTATGAATTGCTCTTCCTCCTTTTAGCAGAGAGTTTTAGTCAGCAGAGCTTTAGACTGAAAATAGGTACATCTAGGCCTTAGGTCCTTGTTTAGTGTAATTAATTAAATGAGTGATTTTGGCAAAAAAGCCCTCTCTTTGCCTTAGTTTCTTCATCTATACTACAGAGATAATAATTTATGCTGAGCCTCTCATATAAATTCAGAGAACCAAATACTGATACATTTGAGAGTGCTTTGGAAATAAATTGTTCCTAATAAGGTGGTATAATCATCTTATTTCTCTCTTATTGGTAGGATGAGCCTTATGAGTAAGATCTGCTTTTGTTCATATGCTTCATGAATAAATGCCTTCCACATTATATTTGGAATATTGGGCTGACTAAATGATGGCTTATAAGCTGTTGTTTGGGGGACATTAGTCTGGTGGTAAAGGCTTTATAAACACAATATCATGTAAAATCCAAAAAAAGAAGATCAGATTTGAGGTCAGAAGACCGAGCTTGCAGTTCAGCTTTGCTGCTTCCCAGTATGGGCAAATCTTTTAATTTCTCTACACCTCCATTTATTTGCTTGTGAAGCAGAGATGTTAATACCTACTCTGCCTCTCTTCTAGGAATATTGTGAAAACCAAATATAATGTATATGAAAGTTTTTTTGTGAACAGTGAAAAAACCCATTTCTACTAGAATCTAATGAGGATCAGAGCTAGAAGCCATGACTGATTCATTTTATAACCTTAGTGACTAATAGGCAGCTTGTTACATAGCAGGAGTTCAACAGATTCTTGTAGAAATGAATCCTGACTCTGACTTGGTATCTGAGTTCTTCTTTCTCTATTTCCAGACAGGCTTAGCTCCAGGTCCGATCACAAAATTTGCAATGTGGACCTCATTCTGCTTCAAGACCTTTGTGCTCTCCGAAGCTATGCTTCACTTCCCTCCCTTGCGTCCTCACCCTTACCCTGCCATTCTCACACTGCAAGGCCCAACTGAAGTCTAGACTCTTTATCTAGTGTCATCTAGTTATGATCACATCTCTGACAATGTCTGCTGAGACCTTGTCACATTGTGAATGTGAGATGAATTAATATTAAAAGGCTGGCAGGAGATGGGTGTAATTTCCCAAGGTGGATTCCATTTCTTTAAATCAATTTTTAAATAAACTTTCTGTGAAATATTATCCCGGAAGTTATTTGTTTTGGATAAGATAGCTACATGGAGAGAGATTTTTGCAGTTTTAATCTCTATGTTAGAGATATATTTTTGATCAAAGGAGACTTTTCCCCCTATAAAACCAATAGGAAACACAGTAGCTGCAAGCACATTTTGTTAGGTTTAGACCTCTTGAAGGAAAGTGCTATTTCTGAGCTCATTCTAGGAAAGGAAATACAGAGGCACACATTAGGAGGTAAGAGGAAGGGAAGTGAACCTTTTTCACATGACAAACGTTACATCTTTAATGTGAAAAAGTGTCAGTTACCTAGGAAGTGGAGGAGGGAGGCCAAGGTTACAAACACGTGAAAAGCACCATGTGGGAGATGTGGGGCAAAGGTAAGTTGGGCAACCAGGGACAGTGGAGCTGGGCTCCGCAATTCAGATACCAGTGGTCCTGAGTAACGTCTCCAGGATGTAGGTATTTACAAATGTACCTCTTAGAAGGCCTTGCTTTTGCTTCATTAGTTCCCTCATCTCTAGCCAACTTGGAGACAGTCCTCTGTATCTGCCCCTTACCTTACACAGGGACAGAATTCATTTTAGAGTAGAAGTCTCTTCTTTCCTCTGAGACTACACTAAGACTCACGGGCGATCATACCGCGGCTCTATTGACATACAATGAGAATTCTCCCACACTCTCTTGTCACACCTTCTTCCTTGCCTTCACAACTTCCTTCTCTTCTTTCTCCTCTCCCCTCTCCTTCCTTTTCCCTCCTCTTTCTTCTTCTCTTCTTTTGGGAGTAAAGGAACAATAGACGAATTCAGAGGAGTTTGAGACAATACCAAAACATTTTATTTTAGTAATCAGGATAAATATATGTCATATGGCTCTGGTATGGGAAAAACATTGACAAGTGACCAAGATAATGTAAGAAGTCCAATTTAGGAAGGTACTCTGAGGCCATAGGGGATAGAAATAAAAGAATTAAGCAAAAAGTTTAATAAAAGATTACATAGATGGTTAAGAGCTCCAAATTCTTTAAAATTGTATCATTTAGGGAAGAAAATAATAATCTTTGCATCAATTAATTTTGGCTGCAAATAACAGAAAAATATGACTCAACTGTGTTAAATAAAGGAATGCATTTTCTTATATAAAAAGAAGCCCCAACGTAAGATAGTGTCAAACACTGCATCAAAAGTAAACGGGCAATACAGTCTTATGCTAGACTGTTGCAATAGGAGAGAGAAATTGAACTCAACTCCACTGAAACAAAAGGCAGGAGAGTTTTTACATTCTGGGGGTGAGCTAGTGTAAAATTAGTAGATGATGTTGGTGGGGGAGAATTGGTCAATGTGATTGAGTCATCTGCATTTGATATTGACACTTATCAAAGTTAGACCACCAAGTTCTCGAAGAGACTGGTAGAAAGGGGATTATCTTTCTTGATAATTTTGTTTCAAAGATATGACTCCTGGGTCCTTGAGAAAGATATATCTGAGTTATAAAACTGGCAAGAGACTTAAAGGTGATTTACATCTCAAAAGTGTAGAGGAAGAATTTACAACTGTAAGTTTTTTAAAGTAATGTTCTAAGAAAAGGGAAGTCAGGGGCCTGGAGTAAGGAAGAAACATTTCTAAATTTTAGTCAAGCTGAGAATAATGTCAAAGCCATTTTGCAGTATAGTTCCACGGTCAATTTGATTCAGAGTGTGAATGACAACCTGAAGGAGCCAGAGTGTTTCTACCTTTGCTCAAATTCACCTGAGAGCCTCAGCTAGTTGATTGTTCAGATAACTGAAAGTCAAGGGGAACTGGTATCAGGTATTGTTGAACTTAGAAGGTGAAATAGTTTTTTCCCTATTTCACTCGTAGGCAGTTTTTTCTCTCATGGTGGCAAGATATCCCGACCAATTCTAGACCTAAAGTCTTTCAGTCTAGCATATCAACAAAAAGAAAATGTTTTATTCTCAATAATTTCACAAAAGATCCCTGTTAAAGTTTCCAGTGTTCAACTTGAATTAGGTATCCAGCTTTGAATCCATCTCTCAGGCCAGGGGAATAGGATATACTCATTTTCTCAGGCTGGGTATTACACATCCCTTAAATCAAAGGGTGAATTCTTTCCCAACCAGATGGTGGTTCCCAAAGGGAAAATCACTGTGCTTTACCAAACAAAGATGAAATGAATGCCAAAAAGGCTAGAAGAGTATATGACTATGCTCTTGTTTTTCAAGTCCTCTTCTTACTTTTGTTCAGGGAACAAGCAGAGTGGGGCTACGCTGAAGGTAGGAACTCAAAATGTGAGACGAGATAATCTGCATAGTTCTATCATATTGAAAGACAATGTTACTGAAAGATGAGTTATTAGCGCTACATATTCTGATGTGTATTGCAGTCCTTTCTATACTGGAAAGGCTCTATCAAGCATAGTAATTTTCCTTTCTTTGTATTTATTAAGATTTTGTACACCCCACACCTCTCTCTGCTGATGCTTTTTGTTCCCATGCTGACTTTTCTGAAACAAAGAAATTATGATGCTAGCTGCGTCTTCTCAGAGATTCCTACCTGGCTCTTGTCCACCAATTCAGCTGCTTGTCTTCGGTCTTCAGATTTATTTCATAAATGGCTTTCAACATTATTTTGAACTTTCCCTCTTCATCATTTTTTTGCCTTCTTTCTGTTTGGCTTTCTACTAGGGCTCCCTCTTTTTGCTTTTCCCTAGATTGCCAACTTGGTACACGGTGGACTATTCAGTTACGATATTGTACACTCTAAGACACTGTTTCTCAACTCTAACCTTGGTCCCTTGTACTGAAATTTATAAGCAAATCTATACTACAGTGTAACTTACACCTTCAGAATATTATATCTCAACCAGGTTTATGTGAACTCGGGTTTTTATCTTCTGAGAATTGAGATATGAGAATGCAATAAGGAATTGAAATCAGTATTTTAATTTGTTTGATAATACATTTCCCACTGTAAAGGCAAAAGTTGGATTTCTACTTTATATATCACCATCTGTGAAGTTTGGTTTGTACAATCACTCTGGTTCAGTAATAAAGGAGAGTCTCTTCACAGAAGCAAAAATGACTTTGGAGCTAAGCTCACTTGAGTTTTGATGCAAAACTGCACATGTGCAAATTACTCAACCTCTCTGAGCCTCAGTTTCTTTATATTCTGATTACAAATGATGAACACTACTTCTTGATGCTATGAAGATTAATGAGACCTATGATCTATAATATAAATAATATAATTAATGCTCTTCACATGGTAGTATAATACACAGTAAGAAGACCCTAAGAAAAATGTAGCTCAGATTCTATAGGATGGTGATAGTGCAAAGATAACTCTACTATGTAGTACTCTAAGTAGGCTTCTTTTCTTTAAAAACTTCCCAACCAGTGTACCATGGTGTGATGGTGTGGTATGAATAGACAATAAATTCCTTGCATTATTAATACTTTCTGACCTCCAAGCAGCTGAGCAGGTCCTGGGGGTGGCTAATATTCCTTGAGTGATCATCATCATTCAAAACCAACCTTATCCATTTGCCATGCAAATACTTTCAGTTACCATATGTGTCACAGTGTATAGTTTAGAAAGTAATACTCTATTTTTCTTTAAATGCAGCAATTATATATGTGAGATGAATGACACATGGTAAAGGTTATGGGGAAATGAATGCTAAAGGACAGAAAGCTTAGTAAATTGGTGAAGATTGAGCTAATTCTTGTACAAGAATGATTCAGCCTACTAAGAAGAAAAGAACCAAAGCAGAAAAATTTAAAGTAAGGAACACTTACTGGATGTGCTAGTCAGAGTACTTAATACTAGCTGACATGGTGGCTTGACTGTGTCTGTTTTTGCTCATACTAAGTCTGGTATAAGTTAGGTAACCTTCCTGCATCTTGGAGCCGTGCCATCTGGAACATGTGGCCTTCAAAGTTGCACAAACAGTGAAGAGAGGCTTGAGGGATATCAAGGGATGTGTAAACAGCTAGGCCTACTTATATCATTTCTGCCACACCCCATTGGCCTGAACTCATTCATATTAGCTCACTCTAACTCTGTGGGAGGTTGGAACAAGGAGACTTCCCATGTGATCACAGAGAGAGAATGGTTGTTGTCTCTGCTTATAACTTCTAGGGACAGATCTATATAGGAATCAACCCTGAATATTCACTGGAAGGACTGATGCTGAAGCTCCAATACTTTGATCACCTGATATGAAGAGCCAACTCATTGGAAAAGACCCTGATGCTGGGAAAGACTGAGGGTGCAAAGGGGACAACAGAGGATGAGATGTTTGGATGGCATCATCAACTCAATGGACATGAGTTGGAGCAAACCCTGGGAGACAGAGAAGGACAGGGAAGCCTAGAATGCTGCAGTCCATGGGATCACTAAGAGTCAAACACAACTTAGTGACTGAGCAACAACAGAATATAGGAATCATAATTATCAGCAGGGATTGATTGAGGAACACGTTATCATGAGAAAGGGAATGAGCTAAGGTGGTCTAAATGTCATATCCATAAATTAATACAGCCTAATGTTTGCTTTACCATTAAACGCAATAAAAGATGAAAATTTGCATGTCATCTGGTCAAAGCAGTGATGGAGATGCTTGACAGTCTTGATTGTTTCCCACTATCTGTTCTTGCTTCTGCTGGACAGCTGGGCTTCCCTGATGGCTCAACAAGTAAAGAATCCACCTGCCAATGAAGGAGACACAGGAGATGTGGGTTTGATTCCTGGGTTGAGAAAATCCTCTGGAGGAGAAAAATGGCAACCTGCTCCAGTATTCTTGCCTGAAAAATCCGGTGGACAGAGGAGCCTGGTAGGCTATAGTCCAAAGGGTGGCTGTTGCTTCTGTCTAAGTCCTATCATATTTATGCCCTTAGTAAAGGTGGGAATTGCTGTCGTAGAAATTCTGGATATTAGGGAGCTTGATGCTTCCTCAAGTGAATATGAGGTGAGCTTGGAGCACCTTTATGGGGAATTCTTTAGAAGTGTTATAGCAGAAAAGGCTGAAGGAGCAGCTGATATCTTGATTGTAAAGGGATAAACTTTCCAAGTCAGGCTAAAGAGTATCATCTTATTATCTTCATTCTTAGATTGTGGAGAGTAACTGAAAAATTTTGAGCAGGGCTTTCATCTTGTCCTATGCTTTAGGAAGATTAATGTGACTTTTCTTGGTGTCCATTGTAAGCTAGATTAATATGTCCCTTTTCTGTGTCTCTGTTTCTCTCTGTAATTCTGCCTATGATTCCACTTAAAATTATTTTTATGCTAAGACACGTTTTGTGTTTCCTTCTTCCACTCTAATGAGCTCATCCTGGACTCAGACTAGCCTGATTTGTTTTCTTGTCTCAGTGTTTTACATATTGCCTGATAGCAACCTGTTTATGGAGACCACATTCTCAAAAGCTGTTTATAAGGTCACCTCCTCTATCCACCTTATCAAACCAATCTGGTTAATTGGCACTTCAACTCTTCTGTGAAATGGATATTCCCAAACCTAAGCCCTGAAAGAAACTAAGTAACCTCTGAATCATCAAAGAGATTCAATTATACTCAACCTATATTTAACAGAGGAGCCTAGCGGGCTATAGTCCTTGTGGTCGCAAAAGAGTCAGACATGAATTAGCAACTGAACAACAGCAGTGTTTTAATGACTGATATATTTGTTTTATAAAATTATTTGAAAAGTTGCTCTTCTGTGCACAGGATGTTTTCTCAAGTAAGACATCTTGTTTCTCAACTATCATTATCTCTTTATATTGATTTAAATACTCTATATAAATAGGTGAGAAGGCAATAGAGAAACCTAATGATTTCAATAGTTTTATGAATATTTGAGATTTATAAATAAGAATGGAATATGGAGACTGACCATATTTCCTTTTCTCTAGGAGTATGCTAAGTCTTGTAGTATCCAGCAAGATATAGAAAAGAATTTAAATTGATGTAGGAAAGGGAACACCTTCCAGCACCCGAGAATGGGCTTTTGTCTAACATTTGGAAATGTATTATCTGAGGAAGCATGCATGCTGACAAAGCAAAAGACTTTATTGTGAAGAGACTTGCTGGCAGAGAGCAGTAGGGTAAGGGATCCCAAGAGAATTGCTCTGCCCTGTGGCTTGCAGTCTCAGGTTTTATGGTAATGGGTTGTTTCCAGATTGTCTCTGGTCAGTTATCTTTCTTGACCCATATTTGGTCTGACTCAGGGTCTACCTGGTGGCATGCACATCTTTCAGTCAAGTTGGGTTTCAGCACAAAGGATTCTGGGAGGTTGGTAGGCTGGTGTCTCCTCCTTCCTGAAAGTTCCATTTGTTTTTGTTTTGTTTTAAAATTTATTTTTAATTGGAGGACAATTGCTCTACAATGTTGTATTGGTTTCTGCCATACAACAATGTGAATCAGTCACAAGTATACCCATGTCCCCTCCCCCTTAAACCTCTCTCCAACCCCGGACCCCATCCCACCCCTCTAGGTTGTCACAGAGCACTGGGTTGAGCTCCCTGTGTTATGCAGCAACTTTCTATTGGCTACCGATTTTACATATGGTAATACATATGTTTCAATGCTGCTCTCTCAATTTGTCCCACCTGTTCCTTCCTGCACTGTGTCCACAAGCCTGTTCTCTATGTCTGTATCTCTTTTCCTGCCCTGCAAATAGGTTCATCAGTATCATTTTTCTAGATTCCATTCAGTTCAGTTCAGTTCAGTCGCTCAGTCATGTCCAACTCTTTGCTAGATTCCATACATATGTATTAATATATGATATTTATTTTTCTCTTTCTGACTTACTTCAGTCAGTATAACAGGCTCTAGGTTCATCTAGCTCACTAAAACTGACTCAAATGGGTTCCTTTCTATGGCTAATATCCCATTGTATATATGTACCACAACTTCTTTATCCATTCATCTGTCAATGGATATCTAGGTTGCTTCTATGTCCTAGCTATTGCAAATAGTGCTGAGATGTATCATGAACTAGTGTTTCCTCCCTCTTTTTGGCTCCTCTTGAATTTCCCCAGTTAGTTTTGGGGGCAGCACCATGTTCCTTGCTGGGACTTCCTGTTGTGAGACAACTCATACAAGTGGTCATCCTGCCTGGCCAAAGAGGATAGTTTCAGTCAACAGTTCCCCAACCAAAATTTTGAGCATTTGGAATAGTTTCAGAAATATGTGTGATATTTTACATATATTTTCCCTTTTAAATCTCTTAATCTGCAAAGATAGCATCCATAGCTCCATTTTGCAGATGAGATAATTAAAGCTCAGAAAGATTAGATCTGTTGTTCAAGGCAAACATTCAGTAAATGATCTGTAAGATCAAATTTGCAAACCAACATGCCATGTGGTGAAAACAGATCTGTGTCTTTACCATGGTTAAGGCAACCATGATGTAAATATCTGAAACTAGCATTTTCATAATGCAATAACCATTTTTCTGTGCTTTCCCACCCCGTTCCTATTCTTCTGATTCTTCCACACTGTTATAATTAATTGGCATTGAGTGAATCTGTCCCTCGGGGATTTGCCTCACCTTAGATAGCCTGTATGCAAAGCACTTCTCAGCATAGAAAGATCAACTCATAAATGTTTCTATGGCAACCATGGACTCTCAAAGACTGCTTAGCCCCTTCTTTGACCATGCATCTGAAACCCAGCAGAATAGGTGCTTTTTAAATTTTTATTTTAAAGCAAAGTTCACTTACCAAAGGTCAGTCACTATTTTTTTAGTATAATTAATTCTGCAACTCCTGCTGATTCTTGCCAGTCTAAATCAAACAGATTTGAGCTGTCCCCTTTTCTTAACACCTAGCTCCTAGTCAATAGATTTTTTTTTTCACTTTTGTTTTCTCCTGGAGAGGCCCCAGTGACATGGTTTTTATTTGCAATTAAAAACATAAGCTGCAATCATGTATTTCAAATAAAAGCATATTCTCACTAAGACTTGCCATATCTTTGTCCCAACAATCAGAATATTTTGTGGGGTATCATTGCTGCATAACACAATTGAGCACATTTTTTGCTTTCAAAATTTTTTTTGAAAAGAAAATGGGAAAATATTTTTAAACAGCCTTTTATCTTTTTACTTGACAAATAATATAATGCTTATCTAGTGGGAGATTCATGGAGGAATTGCACTCAAAGTTGTACGTTAAAAATGAGAGTCAACAAAGGTTGAACATTTCTTGCTGTCATAATGATTTAAAATACAGTGATCATATTTTTCTGAACAAAATATTGGGAAAAATTGTCTCATACATTGTGTGGCAATGGGAGAAAATGTTGGCAATGAGGGATGTCTAGGAAACATTTCATGAGTAGGACTGGGTTCTCCTAACAGGAGAAGAAAGAAGAGATGATCGTAAGCTCTGAGGCAACTTTCAGGAAGAATTATTCAGAAGAACAGGCAGGTGATTTTCAGGTGAACCTCCATGTACCTGTTAAGTTTCCCCTCCTATGGTCTCAGTTCTGTGCTACATGCTGTGGGATATTAAAAAAAAAAAGAAAAAGTATTAAAAAATATTGTCTTTGAGAGACTTACAGTACACTTGAAAATGCAAGGCGAGCACGCCTAAAGCCATCAGCGAACAATGAGCAACAGAGGGGAGTGGGTAATTATTATAAGGGATGCTGCAATGTCCTCCTAAGAAACTGCTGTAGGGGGAGAAAGTAATTTTCTATTTCTATGACTGAACCTAATTTCCTTCATTCAGTGGCAGAAACCTTGATATTTTTCATCTATACTTTCTCAGTAACTTGGAGCCTCATTCTGTCATTTTTGGTCTCTCCCCCTTCCTTTTCCTCCCCTTCTCCTTTATCATTGGTGTTAAAAGGGACCTTTTGTAAAGTCATGACACTGAAAGAGTGTAGAAGAAGGAGACTGATACGAGTTGGCTTCACTGTAGAGCTGGCATCTGCTAGGGCGCACTATTATATTTGTTCTTGGGTACCATGCCCCCTTCACGCCTCCCTTTGCTGACCACAATGTGTTTGGCTTCTGGTCATGTGATTTATGCTTCCTCAGTGCTTATTCCCACTGACAACCCATTTTCAGAGTGAATTCTCCATCTCTTTCTCTCTGCCTCTTTTTCTCCATCTTTCTCTCTATATCCATGAGACTAATGGTCCAAACTTGGACTAGAAAAACTAGACAAAAATATTACTGTTTTCAGACACTGGACAACAGGCATCGTAAGACTCAGGGTCCCTGAGAGAAGAGACACATACAAGGGGAACACACACAAACCTGCCCCCGCTTTCTGCCCAGAGGTCATTTTCAGTGTGTAGTGCAGGCAGGGGGAACCCAAACAGAGAACAGTGGTCTTATTGGTTGAAGAGATAGATGTTTGGAGTTTGGGGAGACATAAGTGAATAGAATTTTCAGGACAGAATCCTGGAGAGAAGTGAACTTAGCAAAGAAAGAGGTCTGCGTAGGAGTCCTCTTGAGTCTTTGATTGAATACCAGTCTGTGAATATATTGGGTGAAATCTCACAAGTATGAACATAAGACAATCTCTGAGAGAAGAAAAATTTCCTGAGACCTGCAAGTAGACTAATTCCCAGAGTCACATAGGACCAGAAATCATTTGACTTTCACACTCAGAATAGAGAGAATGTGTTAAATATATGGGATGATTATTAGAAACCCAAGAAGAGTGATGTCTTAGTAGTATTATAAGTTCTACCTATGGGTAAGTCTGCCGTAGATTACCCCTAAAATATCTTGAAAACATACTCAGAAGGAACAAATTATTGAGCCGACAGCATAATTGCTCACTGCAACAAAATTCGAAACTCTCTCATAGACTACACCAAAATTTAACACTCAACCATGTAACATTCACAATGTCTGGCATCCAGTCAAGAAGTGTGAGACATGTGAAGAAGCAAGAAATTGTGACCCGTAACTAGGAAGAAAAATATGAGATGATAGAAAAATAGGCCCATACATAACAGAAATGAAACAAGTAGTATACAGAGATCTTAAAAGACCTTTTATAAATAAACTCAAGCTTTTAAAGAAACATGAACCTAAAGAGGAAAGACATGGGAGGAAGATTTCAAAAACAAATAGAGACTCGGAAGATGGAAAATAAGATATCCAAAATAAGATTTTCACTGACCTTAAAACAAATACTTCAGAAGAAAAGATCAGTAAACGAGAAACACATCAAAACCTATTCAAGATAAATAGGAGCGAGATAATAAACAAAAACAAAGTCTAAGTCACTTGAGAATAATATTAACTGTCTAACACACGTACTCTGTAATTGGAGTCCCAGAATCTTTTTTTTTTCCTGTAAATCTAGAACTATTCCAAAAATAAAGTATTTCTAAAAAAATAATTAAAGGATGAAGTAAGATATTCCATGATACCACTAACTATAAGAAAGCTGTGATGGGCTACATTAATACCAGACAGAGTCAATTTCTGAGCACTGACTACTGTCAGTGATAAAAGTGACATTTTATAATGATAAAAAGATGACCTTTTATGAACACATAACAAATCTAAGTGGGTGTGTATCTCACAGCAGATATTCAAAATACATAAGGCAAAAATTAGCAGAAATATAGACATAAAAGCATACAGAATAGAGAAATAGAAGGCATCAATAGAGAAAGGAGAAATTTACAAATGTAATTGGAAATGTCAACACTTCTTTTTCATTAACTGATATAATGTGTGCATGCGTGTGTGCTCAGTCCCTCAGTTCTGTCCAATTCTTTGTGACCCCGTGGACTGCATCCCACCAGACTCCGCTATCTATGGAATTTTCCAGGCAAGAACACTGGAGTGAGTTGCCGTTTCCTACTCCAGGGGATCTTCCTGACCCAGGGATTGAACCTTGGTCTCCTGCGTCTCCTGCATTGGCAGGTGGATTCTTTACCACTGAACCACCTGGAAAGCATGAACTGATACAATGATACAACAATAGTCACAAAGTCAGTAGAGATATAGAAGAAACTATCAACCAGCTTAACCGAATAGATGTTTATAGAATTTGCCACCTATCTACTGAAAAGCACACATTCTTTTATTTACCAATGTAGACCATTTTTTGTTCCATAAGGCAAGACTCAGTTCTTTGGTCCACAGTGGATTTGACTTACAAATCAACAGTAGAAAAATATCTTGAAAATTCCAACAAATCTGGAAATCAAACAACCAATGGGTCAAAAAAGAAATTACAAGAGAAATTTAAAGTATTTAACTGAAATAAAATGAAAACTAGAAAACTGTGGGATGCAGATGCAATGTTTTAATGTCCTTAGCTACTGTAATGAAATAGCACAGTCATGGTGTCTTAAATAACAGAGATTTATTTCTCACAGTTCTGGAGGTTGGGAATTCCAAGATCACTGTGCAGCCGAGTTAGTTTTTGGTGAGAAGTTTCTTCCTTGCTTGCAGGAGGCCAAATCCTCACATGTCCTCACATGGCCTTTTTGTGGTATGTGCAGAAGATCTCCTGCATTGCAGGGAGATTCTTTACTGTCTGAGCCACCAGGGAAGCCCATTTTTCCTATTTTGTATGATTTATTTCATTTAGAATAATGTCTTCAAGGTTCATCCATGTTGTATCAGAATCCCATTCATTTTTAAAGCTGAGTAATATTTCATTGCATATACACACTGCCTTTTGTTCATCTGTTCATCTATCAGTGGAAATTTGAACTATGTCCACTTTTTGGCTGTTGTGATATTGGTAATTTGCACATTTAAGTATAAATATCTGTTTGAGTCTCTGATTTCAGTTCTTTTGGGTACACACCCAGATGTGGAATTGCTGGATCACATGTTTCATACGTTTAATTTTTTGAGAAACTATCTTACTTTTTTCCATACATTTTACATTCCCACCAACAGTGCACCAGGATCTCAACTTCTTACTAACACATTTATTTTTTTTTTTACAATAACCGAACTAATGGGTGTGAAGTAGTGTCTCACTGGAGTTTTGATTTGCATTTCTATAATTTTTGAGTAACATTTCATGTGCTTATTGGCCATTTGTATGTCATTTGAGACATGTTTATTCAAGTCTTTTGCTTATTTTTGAATTTTCAAATGCTCAGATTAGAAATAAGAAAAGGTCGTATTCAATCATCTTAAGTGACCTTAAGAAGTTAGAAAAAGAGCAAAGTAAACTCAAAATTAGTACATGGAGAAAAATAAAAAGTGTGGAAATCAATGAAATAAAAACCAGAAAAATAGAGTAAATTTATTAAACTTCCAGTCAATTAGCATGTCTTATCGATTCCTACCTCCTGAATATTTCTTAAGTCTATTACTCTTCCAGAATCTAGGTTCTTAAATACCATGTTATAATGCCCTGTGTAATATGAAGTTATTTATCTGTCGTTCAAAATTGAGGAGAAGGATGAACTGTGTCGTTTTCATCTTGATATCCTCAGTGTCTGGCATAGTACCTTCTTAATAATATGTGTTGAAAGATTATTTGACTTATTAATTCACAATTTCTTCTCACAAACTAAAATTGATAAGATGGTGAGGACATGGGAAACACTCATAGACAACTTAGAACAATGTAAGAAAGTACAGTGGAAAGGGCACAACATTTAGAATAAGAAAAGTCATCTCTTAATAGTGTTACTCTATATAAATCCTGTGATTCTTTGGATCCTCATCTATAAAATGGGTGCAATTCAAATAATAAATATTATAAGAAGTTTGGGATTTCCATTCACTAAAAATGATTTCATTGATTCAGATTGATGGTTAAGCTCAGTTTGGTCCAAGTCAATCCTGTTCTATTCCATGTTAGAATTGTGCAGTTGTCTCCACGTATGCCTCTTCGTGTACTATCTCAAAAGTCATCCTTCTTTTGTGCTATCTTCTTTGAACAGTAATCCCAGCCTAAATCACTAGACACAAGATTGCTGAGGTCAGGTACAATGACTTTCATCTTATCTCCCTTGAACTTTACAAGTTCCTGGCCAGAGAAGGGCATAATAGATCATTGCTGAATAATGGAGTAGAAGAGTAGGAAAGATCTCAGAGCCTGGAGAAAAGAAAATTACTAATATTTTATTTCTGAAAGGAGCTAACATGGGCTCCACTGCTCAACAGCTCTTAATTTCTCCATGTAATACTTGTCATTTGAAATGCCAAGGATGAGGTTAAATATTTGGTTCAGTGCAGACTTTTGCCAGGACCCCATTGATATCAAATTCCAAATTGTTTTCAGACTATTTGGCAAACCTCTGTTCTTTTCTATAAGCATCAGAGAACTTTTCCCTCTGGCACAGGATTTCCATATAGCGCTTTCTTCATCAGCTGAGACTTGTGAAATTTGTCTGTGCTCTGGAAGCAGAGTACAAACAGTGAATAGATAAAAGCAAACTGTAAATTTGACTGCAAACCTGCACAAGGTAGAAAACTTTGATGCTGGAAGTTTCTGTAAGTCAATCCACAATCCAGTCACAAGACTGTTGCAAGAGATAACTCTTGCCTCTCTTTTTGTGAACTACATCCATCCTTACAGGCCCCATTCTAATCCTACCTTCCTTTCTGATCAGACTGTTAACTCCCTCTGCATGTTTTGTATTTCTGTAGCATTTACGGAACCGCAAAACCTAGCACCTATTTAAAATCTGTTCTGTAAAAATAATTAAGTTTGTACTGCATCATATTTTTGAAGTGCTTTTACATTTATCTCTTTTGGTTTTTGCAATTATTTGGAGAGGGTATTTGTGTTAATGTACCCATTTTACAGGTCAGATTCAGAGTACCTGAGATTTACATGAGGTTGTGTATCTAAATGTAAGTTTTCCAATTTCAAACATGTTTACTGACCTTATGGTTTATGTTTGCTACCATATGTCTTCCCAACAGAGCTTAGTGGACCACGAGACACAAAGCGATGAGCTTAATGGTTGCTGTTTGTTCACTTCAGAGCATATGTTGGTACAAAGTTCCTATTTGTCCTAAAACATCCTATTTCTGTTTTGTGGTGTTAAACATTCCTTGCTTCAGATTTTAGCATAGCTTCTCAGGTACTTATTTGCAGTGAGGCCTAGATAGTAGAAAATAGAAAAAACTAGCTGTGAAGAAACTCGAGATCATATAAATCACCAGCCTTCTTCTTTTCAATCCAACATCAATTCCTCCTTCTGTTAATAGACCCACCAACCTTGCTGGAGAACCAGTTCCAAGTGGCTCTGTTGATGGGCTCTTCCTTCTTCTCTACCTCCCATAGGTCTGGGCACTTAATTCATGTCCAGACAAACACCCAATACCCTGGTCAGGGTTATTGGTTCAGCCACAGGCACATGATTTGAGAATAGAGTTCCCCTTGAGATCTTTTTCGTTTTTGCCAGTGCTATGGAGAAAGGAACTTCTCCAGTGGCAGAACATGAGTCCTGTGTTCTGAGACTTCATCACACCCATTACATGGAGATAATCTATCTACCTGAGAAAAATGGACCCCCAATTACATCATTTGGATCTTCTTTACTTAGTCTTCTGATTCCAATACTAATCTGTTCCACAACACCTCCACAGACACACCCAGAAAAGATGAGCAACCATTGGCTTAGCCAAGTTGACAGAAAAAATTAAACATCGCAAAGTGGGTAGGGCTGCCTAGTAAATATGCTTTCCTCATAGATCTGTGCCAGACAGGTGTTACAGACCAGGTGAACACCAAAGGCAACAGCAAGGAGAGACTTCAGAAGGCAAGCATAAAACCATGTCAAGAGAGTTCTGGTGGTTACAATTACAGGAGCCAAGTCTATTGCCATGTCCAAAGGACTAATCTGAAGCTGAGAATGAAACAGAAAACCAAGGAGTGAAGTTCTAAGCAGCACAGGAATATAGTGGATGCTAAACTTATATGCAGAGTACATCATGAGAAATGCTGGGCTAGATGAAGAACAAGCTGGAATCAAGATTGCTGGGAGAAATATCAATAACCTCAGATATGCAGACGACACCACCACCCTTATGGCAGAAAGTGAAGAAGAAATAAAGAGCCTCTTGATGACAGTGAAGAGTGAAAAAGTTGTCTTAAATCTCAACATTCAGAAAACTAAGATCATGGCATCTGGTCCCATCACTTCATGGCAAATAGATGGGGAAACAGTGGAAACAGTGGCTGACTTTATTTTTGGGGGCTCCAAAATCACTGCAGATGGTGACTACAGCCAAAAAATTAAAAGACGTTTACTCCTTGGGAGAAAAGTTATTACCAACCTAGACAGCATATTAAAAAGCAGAGATGTTACTTTGCCAACAAAGGTCCGTTTACTCAAGGCTGTGGTTTCTCCAGTAGTCATGTATGGATGTGAGATTTGGACTATAAAGAAACCTAAGTGCTGAAGAATTGATGCTTTTGAACTATGGTGTTGGAGAAGACTCTTGAGAGTCCCTTGGACTGCAAGGAGATCCAACCAGTCCATCCTAAAGGAAATCAGCCCTGAATATTCATTGGAAGGACTGATGTTGAAGCTAAAACTCCAATACTTTGGCCACCTGAATGAAGAACTGACTCATTTGAAAAGACCCTGATGCTGGGAAAGATTGAAGGTGGGAGGAGGAGGAGATGACAGAGGATGAGATGGTTAGATGGCATCACTGACTCAATGGACATGAGTTTGAGTGAACTCCAGGAGTTGTTGATGGACAAGGAGGCCTGGCATGCTGCACTCCATGGGGTCGCAAAGAGTCGGACACGACTGAGCAACTGAACTGAATTGAAAGAGAACATGGGTAAGAATAAGGTGAAAGAGTCTAGGACTTTCAGGTTATGTGGCACAAGGATGTTGATGTTATTGGTCTGCATTGCATGGTGCTTTGGTAGATACAGCTTGAATTAGGAAAATGATGGGTAATTTTTAGGAGAATTTAGGAATTCCATTTTAAAATGTGTATGGTGTGGAAGCTGCCTAGCTGTGGAAGAAAAGTGGATGTTTTTGCTGGTTGGATTCATTGCAAAGCTGCTCTTTTCCCCAACTTACATAA
The DNA here is from genome assembly GCF_054371585.1 of Giraffa tippelskirchi. Taxonomy (NCBI): domain Eukaryota; kingdom Metazoa; phylum Chordata; class Mammalia; order Artiodactyla; family Giraffidae; genus Giraffa; species Giraffa tippelskirchi. Next base: position 72,788,410 of record NC_137275.1, on the reverse strand, counting down.
ACTCCACATTGAAGTACTTACAGATTAAAAGCGTTTCCTAAAAGCACTTGGAACACTTCACAGTTTTCGTTCTTTAATTCTTATATATAGGTACACTTAAAAATATTATGGGAAACTACTCTACCACGCAGAACTGAAGAAAGCCTAAGAAGGATAGGAAAGCTTTTTGTGTTGATTTTAAAATCATTTGTATATAATTTCTTGGAGATTTCAGACGAAGTTTTCTCAATTGAGATAAGGCAAATGACCATTTGACAGCACAAAGCAAAAAAAGAAATAAACAAAAGCAAATTTGGGTGGAAACCTTGTTGCTTTGGAAGAGAAGTGGCTTCTTTTGGATAGTTAAGATTTCACATCTCACTCTTTGGCTGCAAATGTTTTACACTGAAGTTGGCAACTCGGTACAGGAAGGAAGTTTTTGTCAGTTTAGTAGTTTTCTTTTTCTCCTTTTGAGCCTCTGAAATTTCATGCTCACATTTTCAGATTTCCTTTAATTTTCTTTTTTCAAAGTGCAACTCTCTTTGAGCCTGATGAAAATACACATTTAACTAAAAAACTGTGCTCTTTATTACTCTTATTTTGTTTAAAGTGACAATACCAAGCTCATTTTAGAAAATCTGAAATATACAGTAAAGTATATTTTAAAAGAGCTATAATTCCACTACCCTGAGTTAATTACTGTTCCTAATTTGATGTTTGTCTTTCCAGATATCTTCTGTGCTAATTGGTATTTTATGATAATAATTTCATGTTTTACACACAAAATTGTAATCTAGTGTTTAACTTTTTATATCAAAAATTAGAATCTCCGAACTGGGGGTGTCATCATTAATTTAACTAATCCCCACTAGTAGATGATTAGGTTGTTGCTGTGTCTTCCTTATCACAAACAACTCTGGAATAAGCATCTTTGTAGATAAATCAGTGTGCATATCCATGATGATTTCCTTACTATTAACACAGTTCTAGAATTGAAATGGCTTTCTAGATCTCAGAGTAATATCTTGGCATTTTACCTCCTTATTCTTAGCCTGTAATATATAGAAATATTGGTTCAGTTCAACTTTTTTTTATTTTTTATTTTTTTTATTTTTTTTTTCAGTTCAACTTTTAAGATGTCAAGGTTTAGGCTGATTGGTTGATAGACAAGCAGGTCAATAGTGAGACCAGATATCAGGGGCTGGATTTAGCAGTTGTTTAAGGGAGCTGAAAAAGTGGGAGCCCAAGGACAGTTGATTAAGTGGAAACATAATGGTGGTTGAGGAGGGCCCATGTGACTGAACACTGTGCTTCATATTGTACACAGATTCCTCTAATATTTAAAGCCAGTAATAGCAGCACCTTTGTCCTCTACCCAGTAGTACCCTAACTCCAGCTATGACAACCGAGAATGTTTCCAGATACTGCCAGTTGTCCCTTGGGATGGATTGGGGAATAGGCAAAATCATCCCTGGTTGAGAATCATCACCACTGTAGACTGTCTTGAAGACAACATTTTTCAGAGTTTAAACTGTGTGATTTCATAGTGTATGTTCTTTTCCCTTTGGCATTTCCTGAAAGCACTTGGAATTGCGTCTTTCCTAAATAGTAATCAAAATCTGCCCTCGAGTCCTTGCTGGTACCAGACCTGATTTCTAACAATGCTGTTGATGGCAAGTTTCCAGTCTCTGGAATTTTTATGATTTCACTCTCAGCAAACAATTTCACCTTCATTTGACCGAGAAGATTGAAGTCATTCAATGCTCCCTCATCTTTCCATTTGTTTCCCACTCTCCCCCACACCACTCCAGAAAAACTTATCTTCATTCAACCACTCCTCCTGCAGCTATCTGAAGGAAAGGGGATTTCCGTGGACAGGTGTAGTAGATAGAGCTAAGCTTTCGAGTAAGAGAGCACTGGGTTTGAATCTAAACTCTTCCACTTACTGCTGTGTGACCTTCAACAACTTACTTAGCCATTCTGAGCCCATTGTTCTTTGTACAGATAATGAGGATTAAAAATAACACATATAATAACATTTTGAGGAATAAATGAGCTAATTTACTTGAAAGTACCTAATAGCATTTCACTGAGAACTTTGGAGCCTCATTTTCCCCACAGGAGCAGATCTGTTTGCTGGACTCATTGCTCTCTCTCTTCTAGGAGTCTGCTTCACTTACACTATTCTCTTTCATTGTCTCTCTCAAAATATAAATCAGAGTAGAATTATTTATAACATAAAATTAAGACAGAAGTCCATGAAAATCCCATCAGCTTTGAAAACTTCTAGTTTTTGGCTATAGGTATAGTCATGTACTTCTTGTGGTTATGTACATGTAAATTTTTGCAGTTTGGCCTCTTAATGCTTTACAGACACAATGTAGACATACTGCTGTGTAGCAATCTTCATATATTAAAAGACAACTAAATTGATGGTTTCATTGTTTACTTAACTGTCCCCCTAATTTCCAATAGTTAGATTGCTTTTGACCTGGGACTGTTATCAACAATACCATCATGCCTGTTTCCAGTATATAACTTTTTGTTTCCTTTGGTTTATTTTGGACTTTCCTGGAGGCTTAGGTAGCAAAGAATCTGCCTGCAATGTGGGAGACCCAGGTTTGATCCCTGGGTCAGGAAGATCCCCTGGAGAAGGGAATGGCTACCCACTCCAGCATGCTTGCCTGGAGAACTTTTGGTTTGTTTATGGCTTTTATACATTTGGAAACTAGTTTCCAGCTCTAGTTTGTATCAATGCTACTAATGGACTTATACAAAATTTTGACCTTGGGATTGTTGAGAACTTGATTTCCCATCCCTCCACTGCACACGTGGTCATCAACTTACTTTTTACTGATTTAATAGATGAAATACTTTGCCATTATGCAATTTGTCTTGTTATTTTATTTATAGCCTATTGATTAAGCCATAATATTTTTACATATGCTTATTGATCATATTTTCTTATACTGTTCTTCATATTCTGATTCTAATCATTTTATCACTTTACAGATGAGAATCAAGCTTTAACTTTTCTAAAACAAACCTTCCCCTGAGTTTCTCCTTAGATTCTTAAGTTTGTTTCTCTTCTTTTAATCATTTGCTAAACTTAAAATAATTTTTGGTGCCAAAATGATAATATTCTAAAAGTAATAGTAGTGAATGAACATATTAAAGAAAATATAAAACATTGGAGAGTAAAAAGTAATTGTAGTTTAACCATACTAAGATAACTGATTTTATATTACCTAAAGTTTTATTGTATAAATATACACAAAAATTAGGATGATATTGAATATGGCTTAGTAGGATAATCTTTTATTTTACTCAACATTATGTCATTAGTATTTTCTGATACTAATAGTCTTAGTCTCTCAAAACATTAATTTAAATAGTTAAACTATATTTCATAAATGAGATATATCATCACGTGTTTAATTGTTGCCCTATTATGCACTTAGGCTAGAAACATTTCTCCTTCCATTATAATTAATAATGTATTATTAAGTATACTTGTACACAAATACATGTACTGATGTTGACTATTTAGGATGTATTTCTGGAAGATTACTGATGTCACAGATAATAAATTTTCTAAAAACTCTCAATTTACATTGCCAGATTGTATTTTAATCAAGTTGTGCCAATTCACTCTTCTTTATCATAATGGATGAGTGCCTGTCTAATGCATCTTTGCCAACCCTGGGATTATCTTTGAAAAATCTGTACTACTTTAATACTTAATATTTAGTCATTAAATTCATATTTACTTGATTATTAGACAGGTGATCATTGTTTTAATATGTCCACATTTGTCATTTACTTATGTGAATTATTTACTGATTTCCTTTGCCTATTTTTGTTTTGGGATTTGAATGATTTTTTTTTTACTGATTTTTAAACATTCTATATAGAATATTATCATATTATAAGCACATTTCTTATAGTTTTCTTGATAAGTAATTTTCAAGAAATTTAAAGTTTTTCATGATTACGTTTACTATAGAGATGTCTTTTCATTCATTGCATGTAAGCTGAGAAAGCTTTTCTCTATCACAAGATCCTTGAGATCCTTAAAGTATTATCTATCAGTTCTGTTTATGTATTTAATTCTTAACAGATAAATTATCTGTACTTTGGTCTATTTTATGGTGTGTAGTAAAAAAACCAAAGAAAAGTTTCTTTATATAGACGAATTCTTGAATAATGTCTGTTAAAAAAATCCATCTCTTTACCTGTTAAATGTGGTGCTGCCTTTATCATACATTAAATGTTGCATTCACTAGCAATTGTTTCACTCTTAGTCTACTTAATTACTTTAGTGACTATAGTTTTGAAATATAGCTATAATAGAGCTTAATATATGGCGAGGATTGTTCTTTTTATTTTGCTTTCTTTATAAAATTATAATTCCCACCATTATCTGTTTATTGTTTTCTATGAATCTCAGAGGTGTTTAGTCAGTTTTTTCCAGATGTGCTACTAGAATTTCATGAGAGCAGTTTTGGCCCGCACCTCTATGGAATGTAGTCCACACCTTCTCCAAAGGAGGAAGAGACACAAGCAAGGGATAGAGGCAGGCAATGAGGCTGAGCAGGAGGTGAGGCCAGAGTTATGAATTTGATTGTATTTAAGGTGCAGAAGGATAGGAAGATAGCCAGTGGCATGATCAGATTTGTTTTAAAATGATTATTCTAGCTACTTTGTGGAAAATAGATAATAAGGGGTGTGAACAAGAGGAGGAAAAGAGCCTCTCTTATGAAAGGCCATTGTAGTGGTGATGGTAAGACACAATGCTATTAATTTTTGAATATTTATTTTGTATTTAGTTACTTTATTAAAAATCCTCTTATAATTCTGGAAGTTTGCTTGGTTTATTGAGAGTTACATATATATAATTATTTCAAATTAATAATATTTTTCTCATTATTTATAATAGTCACATCTATTGTACCAGTTTTATATCCTATAGCATTGTTTAGATGTTCCAGAGAAGAAATTGCATATGTCAGCGGTTGCCTGTTTTTCCTTCCTTTGATTTTAATGGAAATGCCTTTATGATGATAAATTTTGACTCACACCACTATTTATTATGCTATATTTTTGACATATTTTGTTGGTAATAGATATTTGATTGGATCAGTGTCATATTTGGCCCTTATACGAGAAACACTTTGTACTTCTCTCTTGATGATTAAATGGGCTTACTTTTTCTCACAGGTACAACTTTTGGTTTTATGGTATTAATCTCATTTTTGAAACTTAGCTTGGGAGACTCTGTGGCAGGTGATACTGTTCAGTAAAATAAGGAGCCCCAGAGGAGACAATTAACTTAATTTCCATAGTCATATCTGATTCTAGGACAGATTATCTGATTATCTAATTCTAGGACTTTTAAGTCCTTGCAAATGTGGTTTTAAGCATTAGAACAGTGAAACTGTTAGTCATTCAGTTGTATCCAACTCTTTGCCACCCCATGGACTGTAGCCCACCAGGCTCCTCTGTCCATGGGATTTCCCAGGCAAGAATACTGGAGTAGGTAGCCATTCTCTTCTCCAGGGGGATCTTCCAGACCCACGGAGTGAGCCTGGGTCTCCTGCATTGCAAAGTCTTTACCATCTGAGCCTCCAGGGAAGGTTTTAAACATATCACCTCCTTGAACTCATTTGCTAACTTTTATGTGGTGAACTTTGGTTCTGCACGAAGAAAGGGCTAGAAAGAATAGAAAAAAAACTGGGGAGAGTGTGTTATGTGATCAAAGATGGAAAGATTTGGGGGGCTCTTTATTGCATGGTTCAAATGCCACCTTGATCTTTACCAATTGTATAGCTCCTGGCAGGATATGAGACCCTCCGGGATGAGAATATCAGCTTGCTTTTCAGGAGGGATGTGAGGTTTGAATAATAAAACTTAAGAAATTTAGCACAGTGGTGAGCTTAGAGATTTTTACAGTGAGCCTCATGCTTTGCTAAGAACTATTTTCGTCTAGAATTTTAACTCTTTCAGTTTTCCCAACAATCCTATGAATATTATCATTATCCCAGTTTTACAAAGAGGGGATTGAAACTCTGAAAGTAGGCTGTGCTCCCACTGTAAGCAGATGGTGGCACTGAGATGTGAACTCAGCAGCATAGCTAAAGTCCCTGTGCTTCACCTCTACCGGGGACAAGCCCTCTTGATGTAAGCAGTGCATGGTTTCTAAAGCCTGTATGTCCTTGGAAATCATACATACAATTACTCCATTTTACAGCTGAGGAAACAGACCCAGAGACGTAGATGATGTTCAAAGTCATGAATTAAAGGAATGCCAAAACCTGCATGGAAATCCTGATCATTCTATTTTCCAACTTTTGCAATTAGAAAGACCTTCTAGTATCTCTGCACAGGAACATTTAGGCTTGCCCTCAAGTTCTTAGGTGAACTTCAAGTCTTGTAAACTGACAAGAGGCTTTTATCTTCATTGCATTGTTTCTTTCAACCGATTTTTAAAAAACTTTTCCTTAGGTCAGAGATATTCATTTCAAGGGCTATGGTTATAAGCCTTCGTGGCTCTTCCTGATGGTACCACAAGTGAATTATATTTATTATACTTTTAAATGAAAAGCAAAAATTGGATGAAACAAAAAATTTAAAGATTACATCTATGCATATGTTTGTAAGTTTACTTAAGGCTTAATTCTCCTGACCTAACTTGAATTTTTAGCTAAGCTCCAATAAATGCAAACAGTGCCATGCTTCAGATGCTGAAATGGATTCATTCCTAATGTGGATAAAGCAACACCTGTTTTAACACTGATCCTGGTTTTCTAATTGACCAATATGATACTATTAGTCTGTTTCAATGAAGGAACCTTCCATAGTAGAGTTAGCTGGTAATACTTGATGAGGAAGTGAGGAATAAGTTGAGAAACTTAGATTCTAGGGGTGTTATCTACTAGCAGTTAACTGTTGGAAGTTTTCACAATAATTTCTTTCTTTGTTCTTTGAAGTTTCCATGTTGTAGTTATGAAACTTCAATGATTATTTTTTTCTGGGTGATTTTCCAACTGTTGTACTGAATCTAAGGATCATCACACATCAGGTTAGTGGGAGAGCATTGTAAGATAATTCTCCTTCAAGGCTTTGGCCATGTCTCAGAATGAATCTAAAATCTAAGAACTAGAAAGGACAACTCCATATATCTTAAATAACGTTTGTAATAGCCACTTATTTCTGACTTGATTGCTTCTATAAACAGGGAACTCATCACATCTTTACCATCATTATGATCATCTAAAAATTACCATTTGTTGAGAGCTTACCTTGAGCTGACATGGATGACATCTTTAACCCTTTTACAGAAGAGAAAATGAAGTTAAAAAAAAACTAGCTCACAGTTTCACATCAGTACCGATAAAATTAAACCCAATACTTATATTGGTTTTGTGATGAGACTCTATAGCCAACCTCTACCTACTAGTTGAGAAGCCACAGTTACCAGATTGCATCGTTTTCATCAAAGGGATCAAAAGGAAGAAGTTTTGTTTCTTTCTCCATATCTCAACACTTCAGTGCTGATTTAACCCAATTCCTTTATCATACCATGCTGACAATACAGTGACTTTTCTGGGTCCTGAAAATTTTGTAATTAGTGAGTCTATTACATTACTATTTTCCATTCTATTTTTAGAGATGCAGCGGAATGTACTGGCTCAGAGCATAGCCTGTGATGTTATGCTGCTTGTGTCCAAAGGCAAGCTCTCTCCAGTCAACTAGCTCTATGATTCTGGGAAAATTCCCTAACTTCTCTGTTTTCTCATCTGTAAAATGGGGATTTTGTGAAGATTTAGAGTTAATTGATGTAAAATACTTAGAGCACTAGCTGACACTTGGTAAATGAGACAGGAACATGTTTTCTCTTAGTATCATTGTTATCTATCAGCCTGGCCTCATCCCCAGCCTCTGCAGTCCTCACTTTTGGCGAGCTGGGATTGGCTTGGGCAGCCTATCTTGAGGCTGAATGTGTTTCACTAGCACTTCACTCACATTTTGGGGCTTACTGCAGTTTCACCCAGAACCTATATCTCTGTCCCATCACTTGATCCACTTCCCCACTACTCCAGTCTTTTATGGCATTACTTCCCTGCTTACAAGCCAGGATGGCTGCCCACAGGGGGTCTACACTTCACCACAGCACACAGAAGTGGACTTAATTCTACCTGCCCATTCTTGTCATCTGCCACTTTTCACAGTGTGTCCTGTGTTCCAGCCTCTTGGAATAACTTGCCCACCCCTGAACACTCTTTCTGGAGGTGTTTGCCATCCCATTCCTTCCATTCAGAAAGATCTATCTCTTATCCATATGAAGAAAAGCCCATATATCATTCCAGATGCAGCTGAAAACATAATCTTCTTTGAGAAATATTTAGAAATAGTTTTCTTTCCTCTTTGGATTACTAATACTTTATATTTCACTGTCTCTTAGCTTGTGTTACATTAGTGTGCTATGATTTACCAGTATATCTTCTCTGTCACCTCTGCTCTGGAGGTCAGTGGGGGAAGGGATAGAGCTTATCGCGTTGACAGGCCTTGTCGCATAGACAGGCCATATGATACAGTGAATTAGAGTGTGAGTTCTGCAGCCAGACTTCTGGATTTCAACTAATGTGCCAACTCCCTTACTGTGTGACTGTGAGCAAGTTACAGTGTCTCTCTCCTTGCCTCAGTTTTCTTATAAGTAAATTGAGAGTAATAACAGAAATTGCTTCATAGGATTATATGTACATGCATACCAAGTCACTTCAGTCATTTCCTGTTCTTTGTGACCCTATGGACTATAGCCTACTAGGCTCCTCTGTCCATGAGATTTTCCAGGCAAGAAGATTGGAGTGGGTTACCATGCCCTCCTCCAAGGGATCTTCCTGAACCAGGGATTGAACCTGAATCTCTTGTCTCCTGTATTGGCAGGTGGGTTCTTTACCATTAGCATTACCTGAGAAACCTCTTAATATTGTATATTATATTCTTTATTTCCTATCTCAGTACATGACATGGCCCATAGATATACTCTACCACTATTTAGTAACTGAGTAGGTGAATTCCCAATTTAAAAAGTCTTAGTTTCCATACAAAGTCTCATTTTATGTCATCGCTTTAAAAAAAAAAAAAAAGCAAACAATCAGAACTCACTTTGGTTTCCATCTAAACTTTTTTTCATGTTCTTAGTAAACCAAGGCCCTGTAAGCCTGAAACCTTTCTTTTGCCTGCTCTATCCTTTCCAGGAATTGGAGTTCAGTCCTTAAGCTTGGTCTCTGCTTCTCATCCCGATTGCCCCTCCCTTTTCTTCCTTTCTCTTCTTGGCTTTGCCCTCCCTACTTGTCTTGCATGCTGTTTGTATGCCCATTGATTAATCTTTGTCTGGACTGTGCCCCACTGTTGTGCATCTGTTTGGGAATCCATTAGCTCCCTGGCCTGATCTGTCCTTGTCTTCAGACAGGCCTGGCACCTGAGATCCTTTACTGCAGTGCTTGCACCTGGACAAACCTCTCCTCCAGAAACAAAACACAGAAAAGCGATAGGGACTAAAAATAACTATTGCATGTGCAATTGGGGCGAATTATGGACAGAAAGATATAAAAGACCAAAACACTTAACTGCCACTTTTGAGGATCCGGGAGGGGAAAACCAGGGGGTTGGCTGCAAAAGCAGGGTACTGAGCATGTGCCTTGCACTCATTACCACCAGAGGGATGGGCAAACCACTTAAGCCACCCTCTGACCCGACCCCTGGACATACTGCTACCCTCATTCCATATATGGAACAGACTCATTCTCCCCTCGGAGAGCGAGAGAGCAAGGGAACCTGTTACTTGTTTCAGGTTCATTTCCCTGTGATGCAGCAGGAGTCCCAATAAAGCCTTGCCTGAATTTCTTGCCTGGCCTCTAGTCAATTTCTATTGATAGGGGAAGGCTAAGAACCATGGCCAGTATTAGTTTCACCAACTCTGGCCACATCCCTTGTAGCTCAGCCTTGTTCTAGTCTCTGACGCTGCCCACCTGCTCTGTCCAGAGGATTCACAGGATTACACCTAAACACATTTCAAAACAAAACAGCAAAACTGGGGAAGAGCCAATTAGGCTTGTAATTTGGACATCATCAGCTATTTTGCCTCATTAAAAGATTTTATATAATGCTGAGTGCACCTATTTTCCTTTGAGTTGCTTCTTGGAATAACCTAAAAAAATATACGTAGGGTAGAGCAAGGGCTTCCCTCATAGCTCAGTTGGTAAAGAATCTGCCTGAAATGAAGGAGACCCTGGTTCAATTCCTGGGTTGGGAAGATCTGCTGGAGAAGGGATAGGCTACCCACTCCAGTATACTTGGGTTTCCCTTGTGGCTCAGCTGGTAAAGAAACCACCTGCAATGTGGGATACCTGGGTTCAATCCCTGGGTTGGGAAGATCCCCTGGAGAAGGGAAAGGCTACTCACTCCAGTATTCTGGCCTGGAGAATTCCATGGACTGTAGTCCATGGGGTTGCCAAGAGTCAGACTTGACTGAATGACTTTCACCTTCACTTTCAGGTAGAGATATTAAAAATATTTAGTCGTGTATTTTGAGCACCAAATCAGCATGAGTGTTCAGTTCAGTTCAGTCACTCAGTCGTGTCCGACTCTTTGCGACCCCATGAATTGCAGCACGCCTGGCCTCTCTGTCCATCACCAACTCCCGGATTCTACCCAAACCCATGTCCATCGAGACAGTGATGCCATCCAACCATCTCATCCTCTGTCGTCCCCTTCTCCTCATTCCCCCAATCCTACCCAGCATTAGGGTCTTTTCCAATGAGTCAACTCTTCCCAGGAGGTGGCCAAAGTATTGGAGTTTCAGCTTCAACATCAGTCCTTCCAATGAACACCCAGGATTGATCTCCTTTAGGATGGATTGATTGGATCTCCTTGCAGTCCAAGGGACTCTCAAGAGTCTTCTCCAACACCACAGGTCAAAAGCATCAATTCTGCGGTGCTCAGCTTTCTTCACCGTCCAACTCTCACATCCATACATGACCACTGGAAAAACCATAGCCTTGACTAGACGGACTTTTGTTGGCAAAGTAATGTCTCTGCTTTTAAATATGCTATCTAGGTTGGTCATAACCTTCCTTCCAAGGAGTAAGCGTCTTTTAATTTCATGGCTGCAGTCACCATCAGCAGTGATTTTGGAGCCCAAAAAAATAAAGTCTGACACTGTTTCCCCATCTATTTGCCATGAAGTGATGGGACCAGATGCCATGATCTTAGTTTTCTGAATGTTGAGCTTTAAGCTAACTTTTTCACTCTCCTCTTTCACTTTCATCAAGAGGCTCTTTAGTTCTTCTTCACTTTCTGCCACAAGGGTGGTGTCATCTGCATATCTGAGGTTATTGATATTTCTCCCAGCAATCTTGATTCCAGCTTGTGTTTCTTCCAGCCCAGTGTTTCTCATGATGTTCTCTGCATATAAGTTAAATAAGCAGGGTGACAATATACAGCCTTGATGTACTCCTTTTCCTATCTGGAACCAGTCTGTTGTTTCATGTCCAGTTGTAACTGTTGCTTCCTGACCTGCATACAGGTTTCTCAAGAGACAGGTCAGATGGTCTGGTATTCCCATCTCTTTCAGAATTTTCCACAGTTTATTGTGATCCACACAGTCAAAGGCTTTGGCATAGTCAATAAAGCAGAAATAGATGTTTTTCTGGAACTCTCTTGCTTTTTCGATGATCCAGCGGATGTTGACAATTTGATCTCTGGTTCCTCTGCCTTTTCTAAAACTAGCTTGAACATCTGGAAGTTCACGGTTCACGTATTGCTGAAGCCTGGCTTGGAGAATTTTGAGCATTACTTTACTAGCATGTGAGATGAGTGCAATTGTGCGGTAGTTTGAGCATTCTTTGGCATTGCCTTTCTTTGGGATTGGAACGAAGACTGACCTCTTCCAGTCCTGTGGCCACTGCTGAGTTTTCCAAATTTGCTGGCATATTGAGTGCAGCACTTTCACAGCATCATCTTTCAGGATTTGAAATAGCTCAACTGGAATTCCATCACCTGAGTGCTAGAAACACACAATTTGTTTAGTTGTAGTTGGGTGTTCCCACTGAATAAGCATTCAATAATGGAAGCTACTATGACACTCTTTTGGGCCCCTATTAAGGGCAAAAATATCTTTTTTTTTCATAGTTTCCTTTTCTTTATACAGATCCTTTGCTGTTAATATTGCCAGATTAAATATTAGACACCCAGATAAACAATGAATCTTTTAGAGTATGTCTCAAATAAGTCATAGGACATGAAGTTAAATGATACCTTGTTCATCTGAAATTCAGAGTCAGCTGGGCATCCTGCCTTTTTGTTTGCAAAATCTGGCGACCCTATTTACTGTGTCTCACCCCAAATTGTACTGTCCTGACCTAAATGTTGTGTCCACCTTCCTCACCATGAAGTTGAAATTCTCTGTATTCTCTGCACAGTGCTTGGCACACAGTAGGTGCTCAAGAAATGTTTACTCTATTTTCTTTTATTTGAAGAAAGTTAGAGATTACAAAATGAAAAGCAAACACAGGGAAAGCAACATAAATAAGGACTATCTGAGCATTCTGTTTCCGTTAGATAATAGTGCTGGTCTCCTGATGGATCGAGACCTGTGTGCATCAGTTGGTTCCAGTGGGATGACCATGCGAGTCTGATTTATCCCATATGCTGAAAAGGAACAAACTTCATATTTAGAGAAGCTGAGATGCAGCATTGTGGGCAGCCTCTGGAAAGGCTAGGTGATGGCAGGTGCTGTGCTGCTGTAACTATATGGAGTGTATTGCCTTTCTGTTTGGCAGGACAGTTGGGCCATTCCTTAATAAGCATTTCTAGGAGCCACAGTCCCAAGCCCTCCCTTTCCAACAGTGCTCAAGTCTCTCTCATTGAGGCTGTCAGCACCAATGAGGTGGGATGCAATGTGGTCCTGGACTGCTTGGGATCAAAACCTCAGTGCCTGAGATGTAAAGTCCCAGATCTTTAGCTTGGCATTTCAGGCAATAGCTGCCTCTGGCATCCCAGTCCCCCTCCTGATTCCCTGCATACCAGCCACATCCAGTGTTCCTGCAAAGCCTTGTTCTCTCAGACCTCCACGACCTCACTTCTGCCTTCGCTTCTTCCTGAGATGTTTTGCCCTTTATTTTGCTTCTAGACAGATATTAAGCCTCCTTACAAGTCACACTTTAGAAGTTTCCAGTGCTTTATGAAGGCTGTCCCAGCTTCTTAACATCTTTTCAAAATTCTAGCACATTTCTACCTTTGCTTCTGCCCAAAGGGAAAAAAAGTCTGTCTTTTGGGCTACAAATGAGTCAGTGATCTTTATGTGTTAGAAAATGCATTCAGCCATGAATTATAGAAACTTGACCAAAATGGCTGAAACCAGTTGGGAGTTTTATTTTTCTACTTAAATGTTTGGAGGTTGGCATTTCAGAGCTGATATGGTGGTCCAGCCAGAGACTAGGCTATTTCTGTTTTTCTGATGAGCTCTCCTTGACATTGTATCCTGACCCAAGGAATGTTTATTTCTGAGAAATCTTCAAGGGCAGGGGCTACATCATTAATTCATCTGACATTTTTTAAATTGTTCATATCGCTTGTGACTATGCAATAAAAATGCTCATCAAATGAATGATAAATAACTGATTCATTAATGAGGTAATTTCTCCTTTGGAGTCAAAGAAAAATGCATATTTGATTATAATAAACACAACCTCAGAGCCATGATATATAGAATTTTAAGAACATTCAGTTCCTTATTTGCCTCAGATATCATGCTTTGGTTTATCTGGGCAAATATCCACTTGTCAAGCTCTTAGTGTCTGATCTCAAAAATTGAACTTAGAATATAGGCAGCCTCCAAATTTGAATGTATTTTTGAGTGTATTTTTAAAAACACATATTATAAAGTGGTATTTGCTTCCTATGCAAACAATGTTATAATTGACATACTTTCAACCAAGGATTTGTCAACTAATACATCACAAAAATGATGGTTAGCATGTCATAAAAACACAAGGACATAGCAATAATTTAAAAGTGCAAAATTATGCCTTATGTCCTAGAAAATGAACATATACTTACAGTAAATATTTATGAAACAAGAGTCTAAGTGTACTATAAATTGTGTATACTACACATAAAATGCAACTCTATTGTGCCATAAACAGGACTTAAAACTAACATGTTAGCCATAATAACGCTTGAAAGCTTTGGACTGGATCCCATTGATCTTGTAACCTCAGGGCTCACCACAATCCCTATTGCATCGAAGATACCCAACAAATGCTTGTGAATTTAATTAAATGGAATCTATGTAGAGCTCATAAAGCACTCTCACATTCATTGTTTTTTTACTGTCAATAATGCCCTGTGTGTTTAGTAGCAGAGAGAGTATCCCATTTACAGGTAAACTGAGGCTCATAAACAGTTGAGTGATTTGTTTTCTCCAGGTCAGAAAGTTAAGTTGTGCTAAATGTCTTACCTAGTTTTTTCAGCTAAGTTTGATGTTTTGATGTTGGCATCATTTATGACTCGCATGACTCAGGTCTGCAGATAGAAGCCTGAAAATCCATGTCCTTTTTCTCTCAATAAGTTTTCTTGAAGTGGAATAGAAGAAGCGTTCAAAACCATTTTATGTATTTTAGTTCTATTAACTTAGTTTTATTTATCTTAATATAAAACAATACAGGAGAGGAATAAATTTGCTATTGATGAGTATGATGGAAATGGTGTTTTTCTCCCTGCATGATAGTTTTGACAGGGAAGTCTGGCCTAAAATGTATCCCCAGTTCTTCTCCTACACTAGTTATTTTTATTAAGAACCACAGTTTGCTAGTAGGACAGAAGTCAACTACATAACACTAAGCATTGACTTCAGTCTGCTTGGCCTTTCTGTATGGGACTCAATGCACTTCCCATTCATGGAAAACTAAACACAAAAATTACTACTGAAATAACATAGTTTTATATGGCACTCCCAATGCATCCATCAAGGATTGCTAAAACAGGAAGATAATGGTATGCCGAGAGAGTGTCCTCTACTGGACAGTGGGTGCGTTGCAGTGTTCAAAATCATGATTTTTTTTTTTTTTTTTTGACATCAGACTATACGGAGGAGGCAATGGCACCCCACTCCAGTACTCTTGCCTGGAAAATCCCATGGACGGAGGAGCCTGGTAGGCTACAGTCCATGGGGTCGCTAAGGGTCGGGCACAACTGAGCGACTTCACTTTCACTTTTCCCTTTCATGCACTGAAGAAGGAAATGGCAACCCACTCCAGTATTCTTGCCTGGAGAATCCTAGGGACAGCGGAGCCTGGTGGGCTGCCGTCTATGGGGTCGCACAGAGTCGGACACGACTGAAGCGACTTAGCAGCTTAGCAGTATGCATTCCATTCTCTTTGTTTCTTACTGCAAAAGTAATCTTGGAAAGTTACTGAACTTTCTGTGGTATGGTTTTCTTCTCTGAAAAATGGGGATGAGAAAAGTACCTACTTCATATGATTGTTGTGAAAGCTAAATGTATAAAAATATGTAAAGCATTGATAACACTGTTCGGCAGGAAGCAAGCATTTAATAAATGATAGCAAGTACTGTTATTCTTTTATATTTTTGAATAATGGTGGGAACATCTCATTGTCTGCCTAAAATATGCTGAGGGGAAGGAAACCAGATAATTACACTGGTTATGGATGTTAGTAAAATACAAATTAATGATATCTGCCTATAAATTAAGTGACTATCATACACCATAAAGTGCTAATGCTTCTGTTTACAGGAATTCTGAAATTCACAATTGGATTCAAAGCTATGCTCCCCACCAGATTGTAAACTATAAGAAGAAGAGACCCTCTCTATTTCAGTCACATCTGTTCCTCAGACAATTGGCACATGGGAAGTGTTCAACAAATACTTCTGCAATGAGTGAGTAAATGAATAGATAAAAGAATTAAAAGCATTTCCAGAAGTATGGCTTGTAACTAAGTTACCCTGTAAGTACCCAATGTGTTAAGTAGCCCCTGTAGATGTTGGCCATCTTGAGTTTTCTATGGAATGTATTCACTTGACGTGTTGATGTACTCTCATGAAATATAGTTTATTTGAGTTTATAAAGATATGGATGTGCTATAAATTTTATTAGTGCTCATGGCTAGTCTCCCAGTTACTGCATTCTCAGTTTCTCCACATCACCTCTGCTCTTTTAATTGCATAAATCATAATGGAAAAAAGAGGGTATCATTTGATGAATTTAAATTTTCCATTGGGCCTCCCTGGTGGCTCAGCTGGTAAAGAATCCACTTGCAATACAGGAGACCTGAGTTCGATCACTGGGTTGGGAAGATCCCCTGGAGAAGGGAATGGCTATCCACTCCAGTGGATAGAATTTCATGGACTATGGAGAATTTCATGGACTATGTAGTCCATGGGGTCTCAAAGAGTCAGACACAACTGAGTGACTTTCACTTTCACTTTCATGAAGGAAATGACATCCATAACTGTTCAGTAGGGACTACATGTTAAACGATCTATCTGAATGTGATCTCTGCAAAGTGTGATGACTTTTCTGAATAGAGAAGCTTCTTATTTTATGTTCTGTCATGGTCTTGAAGATTTTGCTGCTGATCAATCACTAATAATTTACAAGTAACTTAAGGTATAGTGGTTTGGGGTCATTTTGTGTGGTGCCCTTCTCATTGGTTTACTGACTTTGGGGAAGATTAAAGAAATGTTTATTCCCTTCCTGAGGGCTTGATAAAGCTTGGGAAGTAAGCTTTCATGATCTAGGGATTTTGAAACTTCTGTTAGAATATTGATATAGAGATGAGAACAAGTATATATTAGTTGAATCACATGTTGAAATGTATAATCCTGTTCGTGTTGGCAGAGTCTGTGAATACTGGGTGCTCTCGGGCCTCCAAGTTTTATTTGCTTATTGGCTGTTGGGAACTTGATACTTTGCCACATAAATAATGTTAGCAGATGAGATTGAGGAAACCAATACCTCCCTCTTCACAACCTGCCCTGCCCCCACAACCTGTGTGTTGTAACCATTGTTTCTATGAAAAATCTCATTCCAAATTCCAGCTCCTCTTCATGCCTAATTCTGTGCTTAAAAGGAAGAATGTGCTCATTAAGTGTTAAAAGACCAAGTTATGTCAAGAAGAGTTCTCTGGAGCAGCCCTAGACCTGGTACTGTCATCTGCTTCTGACTCTTTCTTTATGGCCTCAACTGCCAAAGGAAAAAAATTACATGCATTAGCATCAGTAGCAGGAGAAGAATGGGCAAGAAGAAGCCCCTAAATCCTAAGAATCTGTGAGTTGAAGGTAGAAATAAAATACTAATACTTGATAATGGAATAAAATACTTGATAACAGAAGCCATTCTTCATGGATTTCTCATTATGTGCCAGGAATGGTGCAGAACACTGTATACATATCACCTTAATTCTTGGAAGTCTCCTTTGATGAGTGAGATGTCTAAGACTGAGCATAAGTAGCTTGTCCACCATCACAGAGCTACGCATGCCCAAATGTTTTGGCTCCTGGTTTCATTTATTTTTCTCTCCCAACCCAGCCCCCAAAACTATTCTACCTGGTGACAGGTATGTGCCTGCAGAAGAGGCCAGACACAGTGCTGCTGAGTTGAGGCTTGTCAAGTTCAATGAGGGAAATAGAATTAGGAAACCTCCTATCTGTGGGTTAAGGTCACACTAATCTCACCCACTTCTGCAAAAGCAGATACGTGGGAGCCTGTGACCCCCATGTCTAGTCCTAATTGTTTCTAAATTTAGGGAGGAAAGAATATGCTTAAGTATAGCCTTTGAGCCCAGTAGAAGCAGAGTGTTGTGAGTGTTTTATATTTGTTTGTTTTTGTTTGGTTGGTGTTTTAGATATCCTCTTTTGTGACTATAGATCTTGCTGCAAACAGCAATATATCATCAGCAAAAAGATGAATTAAAATACAGGGGAAAAAAAATCTAAACCAACACTTACCCATGGGAACAGAGCCTCAGATTTCTACACTTAAGCCTGCCTTAAGCCACCCTTGCTGGCTGGAGAAAGTGACATTTACACAGAAATGCCCTGCAGAAAAAAGAAACAAGAGTTGAAACAGAGCCACCATAAACACTGCGGTTCATAAACCTGAAAACAGGAAGGGTGACCTTTCCAAAGGCTAGAAATGTACTTTTCAGCCTCTAAAATTCAAACCATTTTTGGTGTCAAAATGCCCTCAAGCTCCAAGTTGCTGTTTTCATAAACGAGGCTGAGTTGAAAACTGTTGTAGCTGAAACTTCAGGTCTTCAAATGAAACCAGCACAGGGGCTGGGCGGGGAAATGTTTCCCTGGAGGTGGTGTGGACTGGCCAGTGGACCTTTCTGAAAATCCTTTGTCACAATCTTTTTCTTTTTGCAGTTGACAGATGGAAAACTGTAGAAATTAACAGCCAACGCTTTCAACATTTGCTCTCTAAAGGGCTCACCTCAATGCCATTCCTTGGCCAATGAAACCTTTCTGAAGTACCACTTTGTTCGAGATGATAGACCAGCAACAACTCAGTAGTGCTCGGGTTTCCCAAGGTTTGGGTGCAAGCTTCGTGTGTCAAGAGAACTAGGAAAGTTTAATGGATCAACAAGAAGACTTGGAGAAGTAAGGGGTGTCTTCAATGGCATGAAGGGCTCTTACAAGGAAGAGAGGTGTAGTGGACCCTTGGTTTCCATTCTGATGTACTCAGATCCCTTTGCCATTCCTGTGATCTCCTTCCCTGGCTTTCTGTGCTTTGTGCTTTCAAAGGTTCACACCTCTAATCTTCCTTCAGAGGACTTCTCAGGCTACTGAGCTACTTTGCCCACAGATGCATAGAGAAGTACGGAGGGTTTATATTAATAGCTCCAGGGAGACCCTCTGTTCAGTGACTGAGCCATGGCAGAATATTGATGTGAGAGCCTCAGCTTCCTTGCCACAAATGGAGATAAAGTTGGGAGATATAACTTATGCTTTAGGGCGCTCCCCTGCAGGGTCAGATTGAAGCTACCCTCCAAGGGACTTTGCCTGATGCTGTTCCTTCCCTAGTTTCTTCCCTTTTTCTGTGTTTCTCTCCCAACTCCCTGACAAGTTCTCCTGGGAGCACTTGCATAATAAATCACTGGCACAAAAGTCCTTACTCAAGGTCTGCTTCTGGCTGAGACTTACTCTGTTGGTTCTGGAAAACAAGATTAGGACTAGTGGATAGTACAAGGAAGCAGACTTTGAATCAGTGCAAGGAAAAATGTTTTACAAATTGAATTTCTCAAATATTATTTGTGAGAAACTACGTAAAAATATTTAAATAGAGACTGGATGAATAATTATTGGCGCTGTATTCTGTGAGTTCAGGCACTAAGTGTAAAGTTACTTTTAAGCTTCCAGACTATTACCTTACCACTGGAATAACATAGTATGTGAATGAACCTTAAAGTTTCACAGGTTAGCACCGCATTTGAACAGTATTCAAATTATTCAAGTTTTAGTAAGACTCTCTCATTATATCAAGCAGGAAATGTAGCTAAATGGACAGCACAGTCCATGGGGACAATTACTGTAGGTGATGGCATAACTCCAAGTAAGCTCCAAGTTAAAAATTTGTGAGATGTAAGATGAGAAGAACCTCACCTTACAAGAATGTGAAAGACGGATTAAAACAGGAAATATGCTTAAAAAAAAAAAAAGGAGGCAGAGAGCTGCCTGGTGACTGAATGAATGGTGAATGATCCACAGTCACAGAGAGGATACTCAGTAATTGTTTAGACATCACAAGAGACTGGTGGACTGAGACAATGATTGAGCTCACTTTTGTTGACTTGGTTAGTAGTGTTTTAAGTCCTTTAATTTCTCGGATGGCCCCCAAATTCTAGTGTTTGAAATCCCTCTGATATACAAAAAATCAACAGCTGTTTTTCAGTATCATCGCCTCCTCCTCAACCATCAATAGCTCCCCTCTGCTTAGAGATGAAAGCTTCTATTTTTGCATCTGTGCAGACACAGACTCTTAACGCAGCCCTGGGAATGGGTTTTCTGATATCAGAGACAGAGTTTTGGTCTTGTGTGGATCTAGAGAGAGGAAGAATGGGGTCTCATATTGGGTGTAGTTCAAATGTGATGAAGAAGTAGATTAAGAGAAGGTGGGGTGCAGGTCAGAGACTGTATCAAGAAAGAGAAAAGCGAAAAATCATGAAAATCCAAGTTAACAAAAAGCAAAACAATACAAAACCATAGAGCTAAAATGTTGAAAAAGAACAGTACAATTGCACTAAGGGGAAATAATAGAGGTGGGCCTGAAATATCTTACAAAACAGAGTTGGAGAAAGCTCTGCCAAATGGCATCTTCCCAGAAGTACAGAGTGGTTGGGAACTTTGATACCTCCACCTCCTGGCCTCAGATCTAACCACATAAAATTTAGACTTACTTCTAATTACTCTGTACTGCTCTAGTTTCTCTGCTTTACTCCAAATCACTTATTCATTGATTTTACTCATGTAATTATCCCCATCTCAGCTAAACCAAATCCTATCCATCCCTAAGGACCGAGCTTTGGACTCTTCTCCACTATGGATTTTTCCACAATTTTTCCAGCCTGCAGAACTCTTTAATATCTGTTGACACCAAAGCACATTACTCATACCAGCTATTTGGCTGTTGTCATGAAGCGCTTTCTGAAATTTTCTCTTGTTTTGGTTTATGAGGCCTTGCTTATTGAGCATTTGCATCTCTCTTGCATGATATGTTCAATTACTTATGCCTTGACTTCCCAAATTGATCTCAGTCGAGATAGTCATCTACCATATACACAAATTACATCCAATTGGGTTGTAAGATTTGCAAATGAGAAAATAAATGCTGCATGTTGAGAGTTCAGGAAAAATTGCTGAGGACAGGTGTGGATTAGGAAGTCTTGATGGAAGTGGGGGAAATGAACTCAGCAGTTGAAGGATGTAAACTTCAGAGTCAAAATCTTTCAGCATGTGTGTAGCCTCTATAGAAGAAAAACCAACAGTATTAATGACAGCAATAATTGGTAGTGTTTATTAAGCACTGTGCTAAGTACTTTATGTTATCTCATTTAATCCTTCAACAATTAAAATTTTGTGGTAGGTATTATCATTCTCATTTTAAAGTTGAGGAAATCGAGACTTAGAGATGATAAATGATTTTTCCAAAGTCAATACTTACCGTATTAAGTATGAGTGACCATATGCCAAAGTTATTTCAACTATGCTGTAGTTTGTCCCAGTAACAGTGGATTCGTGTATGAGATTTGCATTTTCAAATGAAAGTGAAAATTGATTTCTTGAGCTTTACTTGCCATATTAGGAAGATTTGGAAACTGTAAGACCAGGATAGAGCAGAGACTAAAATTTATGATGTAACTGCGCAGTTTTGTTTCTAATTTTCACATTGTGTCCAGCCACTTTGCATTCCCTCAGAACATCCACATGGGAGACTTCTTTAGAGTGTCATTTACCACTTGTCCTTGGGCTTCTCTGATTGCAAATAGTGACTTGGAATAGAGGAAAAGGACTACTGCCGAGAATCATGGGCAACTGAGATTAAAGATCAAGATGACTCCTGCTTTATCAGAACTACTTAATTATGTAAAATAACATAGAACTATACCAAATAATAAATTATTGATAATTATTAAAATTTGGGAAATACAAGCATTTATTACATTATTTGCATACTTTTTCACATTTTATAAAATTATGTATATATTAAATTATGGGCTTCCCTTGTAGCTCAGTCAGTAAAGAATCTGCCTGCAGTGCAGGAGACCTGGGTTCTATTCTTGGTTCGAGAAGATTCCCTGGAGAAGAAAATGGCAACCCACTCCAGTATTCTTGCCTGGAGAATCCCATGGACAGAGGAGCCTGGCAGGTTACATACAATTTATGGGGTCGCAAGAGTCGGACATGACTGAACGACTAAGCACACACATTCAATTATAGTATTTGTTACTGAGTCTATTTTTTTTTCAGAGTCTATTTTTTTACCTTAAAAAAAGCAAAAATGAAAACAAAAAAAATTAATACCTTTTGCCCTTACCATCATGGCATAAAGGAGAGGACATTTTAACACTAATAAAATACAGAGAATATAATTTCAGAATTAAGGTGAGTCATTTAGTTTCTGAAAACCTCACTTGATTCTCTACATTTTCTGCTTCTTTTCCTCCAAGGAAAGTGTGGTGAGAAATTTGTCATAACCTGTACTTGTCACCTCACTCGTGTTTGGGCCCTGAAGTGAAAGTGTGTCAGTCATTCAGTTGTGTCCGACTCTTTGCGACCCCTAGGACTGTGGCCGACCAGGCTCCTCTGTCTCTGGGATTCTCCAGGCAAGAATACTAGAGTGGATTGCCATGCCCTCTTCCAGGGGATCTTCCCGGCCCAGGGATTGAACCCAGGTCTCCTGTATGCAGGCAGATTGTTTACCATATGAGTCACTGGAGAAGCCCCTACTCAAGTGTATAACACCAAATAATTCAAGATTTCCACTTCAATTCTCCACCATCTCTCAAGTTTGGGGCAGTAATCACAAATGAAAAAGTCTATGTACAAATATGACCAAGACAACCAGAACATGTAGAAATGTAGTGAACCCATGCACTCAGTGGCCTAGGGATTTGCTGAAAGAAGAATAACATTAGGGTCAGCTCTGTTGTTGTCTCTAACACCACGAAGTTAGTACATTAACTTTTCGCAAGATTGCATCTCCCAACTATAATGTGATCTTTCTGATTGTGCTGAAAATCCAACCATGACTGGGGTAGCAGATTTTGCTCAGCTGGGGATTCTCTATTGTGAACTTTTTACCTTGTTGTCCACCACAGCTTGGGTTTGGCAATTATTAGAAAGCATGGCATGAAGCAGTGACTCTCTGTGATTCAGTGGGAAAGTGGGGCTTTGTAACGGACAAAGCGGGAGATCTGGTGATGCCTCTGAAATCTGTGGAGATTCATTGTTGTGAGCTAGTGGTGTCAAGTTTGATTCTGTTGCCATGGTATTTGGCTACTTGGATTGTTTGTTTTAGCTTTTGTAAATGTGCCCAGATATGGAATGTGCATTCAGTCAACTGAAAGGAGGTTGAAGAAGCAGAGTGAAAGAAGAAATAATTACACTATGGTTTGGGAATGAGTCAGAATCCCAAGGTATTGTTTATTACTTGGGTTCATATAAATGTGCTCCTCAGCTTCCTTTTCAGAAATGAATATCTGCCTTCACTTCATGGCAATCAATATTTGCAGCCCTGATCCTTGCAATCAAACATGAAACTCAGATTAACATTCAAGCTAACAATATTTAAACAGGAAATTTGAACTTGATCTGTGGATTACAGTCTTTACCCTTCAAACAAGACAAGGTTTACACGATCAGCCTTCATAATATTTTTTGCCAGTGTCTGACATTTTCCCCTGGTTTTGGCCTTTCTATTTTCAGTGTGATGTTCTTAGCAAAAACTATTAACACATAAGCAACTCCTCCCACCGTTTCTTCATCTAAATCTTGTAAAAGATGGCTTGCTCCTTAGTTTTCTAACCAGAAACCCAATGGCTGTGTCTATGTGGACCTACTGAAATAAATGAGGCTTCCCTGCACCTCTGTGAGCCCTGATTGTTCCTAGTTGCCTAAAATTATATGTACAGTGCTCTAGAATTCTGGCTGCTCGTTTTCCTAAAGAGCAAATTTCAATGAACCAGGTGGACCAAATTATATGTCTTGGTATAGATGGCCAATGTAGACCTTAATTTGTTTATTCATTCATGTATGCATTTATCCTTTCATTCTTGCCTTCATACATTTTATAATGCATACATTCATTTGTTCACTAGATATACATTATGCATTCAACAGAAATTTAAAGGTACTAAGCAAAGGGGATAAAGTGGGAGAATTAGAGATCAGTAAGATTTACCTTGAAGGAGCACACGTTTTGTAACTGGTTGGAAGACTTATGTCCGTTTAGTAATAGTGTGGTGTATGAAGTGCCATAAAAGATAGGAGTGAGGTGTGTGTTAAGAGCTCTGAAAAAGAAATGGTTCATTTTGACTTGTGTGTTTGTGAAGACAGCTAGAAAAGGCTTCATGAATGGGATGGACCTCCAGCTACAACTTAAGATGATTTAGTTTTGTATGGGAGACAGACAAGTTGTAGGGGATTTTAGGTAACAGGAACAAGGAGGCAAAAATCATGGTTTCTAAGAAAAAATGATTTGGTTTAGAAATTTCACAAGTTGGGATTCAATCATGTCCCTTTTAGTTTTTATTTAAATGATGCTTAGTAACTGGCTACACTGAATATTCAATGATCCATTAGTTGCCTTGGCACATTAGAGCTGTGGAGAGATAAGTGATCTACCTCTTTGCTGTTGTTGTTGTTGTGCAGTTGCTCAGTCATGTATGACTCTGCAACCCCCATGGACTGCAGCAGACCAGGCTTCCCTGTCCTTCACTACCTCACAGGGTTTGCTCAAGTGCATGTCCATTGAGTCGATGATGTCATCCAACCATCTCATCCTCTGTTGTCTACTTCTCCTTCCCTCTATCTTTGCCAACATCAGGGTCTTTTCCAATGAGTAGGCTCTTTGCATCAGGTGGCTAAAGTATTGGAGCTTAGGCTTCAGCCTCAGCATCAGTAATTCCAAAGAATATTCAAGACTGATTTCCTTTAGGGTTAACTGGTTTGATCTTGCTGTCCAAGGGACTCTCAAGAGTCTTCTCCAGCACCACAGTTCAAAAGCATCAATTCTTCAGTGCTCAGCCTTCTTTATGGTCCAACTCTCACATCCAGAAATGACTACTGGAAAAATCATAACTCTGACTATACGGACCTTTGTTGGCAAAGTGATATCTCTAAATTTTAATACACTGTCTAGGTTTGTCATAGCTTTTCTTCCAAGGAGGAAGACTTTTTTAATTTCATGACTACAGTCACCATCCACAGTGATTTTGGAGCCCCCAGAAATAAAATCTGTCACTGTTTCCATTGTTTCCCCATCTATTTGCCATGAAGTAATGGGGCTGGATGCCATGTCTTAGTTTTTTGAATGTTGAGTTTTAAGCCAGCTTTTTCACTTTCCTCTTTCACTTTCATCAAGAGCGTCTTAGTTGCTTTTCAATTTCTGCCATTTGGGTGGTGTCATTTGCATATCTAAGGTTATTGATATTTCTCCCAGTAATCTTGATTCCAGCTTGGGCTTCATTCAACCTGGCATATTGCGTGATGTAGTCTGCATAGAAGTTAAATGAGCGGGGTGACAGTATACAACCTTGATGTACTCCATTCCCAATTTGGAACCAGTTCATTGTTCCATGTCTGGTTCTAACTGTTGCTTCTTGACCTGCATACAGACTTATCAGGAGGCAGGTAAGGTGTCTCTTTAAGAATTTTCCAGTTTGTTGTGACCCACACAGTCAAAGGCTTTGACGTAGTTAATGAAGCAGATGTTTTTCTGGAACTCTCTTGCTTTTTCTACGATCCAATGGATGTTGGTAATTTGATCTCTTATTCCTCAGCTTTTTCTAAATTCAGCTTGAACATCTGGAAGTTCTTGGTTCAAGTACTGTTGAAGCCTACGTTGGAGAATTTTGAGCATTATTTTGCTAGCGTGTGATGGACAGGGAGGCCTGGAGTGCTGCGATTCTTGGGGTCGCAAAGAGTCGGACACGACTGAGCAACTGAACTGAACTGAACTGAAATGAGTGCAATTGTGTGGTAGTTTGAACATTGTTTGATATTTCCTTTCTTTGAGATTGGAATGAAAACTGACCTTTTTCAGTCCTCTGGCCATTGCTGAATTTTCCAAGTTTGCTGACATATTGAGTGCAGCACTTTAACAGCATCATCTTTTAGGATTTGAAATAGCTCAGCTGAAATTCCATCACCTCCACTATCTTTTTTCATAGTAATGCTTTCTAAGCCCCTCTTGACTTCACATTCCAGGATGTCTGACTCTAGGTGAGTGATCACACCATTGTAGTTATCTGAGTCATCAACACCTTTTTTTGTATAGTTCTTTTGTGTATTCTTACCACTTTTTGTTAATATCTTCTACTTCTGTTAGGTCCATACCATCTCTGTCCTTTTGTACCCAGCTTTGCATGAAATGTTCCCTTGGTATCTCTAATTTTCTTTAAGAGATCTCTAGTCTTTCTCATTCTATTGTTTCCCTCTATTTCTTTTTCTTTTTTTTTTTATAAATTTATTTATTTTAGTTGGGGGCTAATTACTTTACAATATTGTAATATACACCGAGGAAACCAGAATTGAAAGAGACGCGTGTACCCCAATGTTCATCGCAGCACTGTTTACAATAGCCAGGACATGGAAGCAACCTAGATGTCCATCAGCAGACGAATGGATAAGGAAGCTGTGGTACATATACACAATGGAATATTACTCAGCCATTAAAAAAAATACATTTCAATCGGTTCTACTGAGATGGATGAAACTGGAGCCCATTATACAGAGTGAAGTAAGCCAGAAAGAAAAGCAACAATACAGTATACTAATGCATATATATGGAATTTGAAAGATGGTAACGATAACCCTATATGTGAGACAGAATAAGAGACACAGATGCATAGAACAATTTTATGGACTCTGAGGGAGAAGGTGAGGGTGGGACGTTCTGGGAGAATAGCATTGAAACATGTATATTATCATATGTGAAACAGAACACCATCCCTCTATTTCTTTGCATTGTTCACTTAAGAAGGCTTTCTTGTTTCTCCTTCCTATTCTTTGGAATTCTTCATTCAGATGAGGTTATCTTTCCTTTTCGGCTTTGCCTTTTGTTTCTTTTCTTTTCTCAGCTATTTGTAAGGCCTCCTCAGACAAGTTAATAATAGACACTGAAATTTTAATTTGCAGTAAACTGAAATCCATACCCCAAATTAGCTTTTACGTAATATATTGCTGTAAACATTTAGCATTTGCATTGCTTCACAAATCAATGAAATTTTGATAACTCCTACCTAACACCAAATCCCAGATTATCTCCTTAGTCTCCATCCTAAATGAATTTCCAGACATTTCCCTTGGAAATGTGCCATAGAAACCATGAATTTTCAAAGCTACATAATGCATCTTCTATTTTCTGTCTTACAGTCACCATTGGGAGTACATGGCAGAAACATCAGAGTTACTCTGATGGAGCTGGAGTAGATCTTCATTTATTTATTCATGCATGCATGCATTTATTCTTTCATTCTTGTTCTGTTCTTTTCTCCTTGACCATCCATGCTGCCATCAAAGCTATGTCCTATCAATTCTGATTACATGTAATGCTGTGGTCTCTCTGCCTATAGTCTCAACCCACTCCAATCTGCCTTTCACACTGTACTCTGTATGCAAATTTGGTGATGTCATTTTGTTCATTAAAAGCCTTCAAGAACTCATAGTTGTGTGTAGTGGTAGAGGATAATGAGTATCCAGAAAAGATAGATAAAAGAAAGAAGAAGTGAGGAAAGAAGGAAAAGTAGAGGGAGGGGACAGTTTTGTTCCACGATAAAATGAGTTAGGAAATATTAAGTAGAACTATGTTAAATAGATTTTTTTCCATCAAGTTTTTCTGTCTGTAACATCTACTACATTTTTAATGTCCCAAATTGGGAATTATAACACTCACTACTTCCCAACTTGTTTGACTACAAAGACTGTGTCTGAGGAATATTTGTTAATATCTCGTGAGTCACTGGTGTCTTAGAAAACCTTCCACACCACAGTGTTTCCTTGTTAAGGAAATCAGAGTGCTTTTATTTTACCACAACCCCTGATTCCTTGAATATGAATATTTTGGATTGCCAGAAAACTTGCTGATCCCCCAAACACAATCCATTTCTTTGTAATCTCTTCAGTTTTCTTCCTTTTCTCCTGGGAAATAGACCTGCAGTACCTCCTCTGATTCCTTTGTGCTACCCTCAAAAAGGTTTTTCTCAGCTCCTTCTTTATTTGACCCATCTGTTGTCTGTACTTCTACGAGTAAACATGAAATAGCAGCAATATTTTGTTTATGAGCAATCATTTATTGTTTATCTTGTTTTCTC
The DNA here is from genome assembly GCF_054371585.1 of Giraffa tippelskirchi. Lineage (NCBI taxonomy): Eukaryota > Metazoa > Chordata > Mammalia > Artiodactyla > Giraffidae > Giraffa > Giraffa tippelskirchi. The sequence goes on along the minus strand of NC_137275.1, from coordinate 72,760,310 downwards.
TCAAATTATTAATGCAATGCTTGTGATATTTTAGTGTGAACAATTGGAAAATCTGTGGTAATCTGTTTCTGGATGTTGCACGTTTCGTTGAATATAGGAAGATGCCACTGAATTCCACAGGGACAGGAAACTTACAGTTGATGAATTTTTGCTGTTGTTGTTGTTCAGTCACCAAGTCGTGCCTGACTCTTTGTGACCCCATGGACTGCAGCATGCCAGGCTTCCCTGTCCTTCACTATGTTCTGGAGTTTGCTCAAATTCATGTCCATTAAGTCAGTGGTGTTATCCTACCATATCATTCTTTGCCACCCTCTTCTCCTTTTACCTTTGGTCTTTCACAGCATCATTTCCATATTTTTAAACTGGTGCATTTTAAAAATATTTTAACCATTTTTAATGAAGTATAGTTACAATGTTGTGTGAATTTCAGGTGCACAGCAAAGTGATTCAGTTAACACATTATTTATCTATCTATAGTCTTCTTTGGATTCTTTTCATTATAAGTAATTACCAGATATTAAATATAGTCCCCCTTGCTATACAGTAAGTCTTTGCTATTTACCTGTTTTATATATAGTAATATGTATATGTTAACCCCAAACTCCTAGTTTATCAAACCACTATCCCCTTTGGTAACATAAATTTGTTTTCTATGTCTGTGAGTCTATTTCTGCTTTGTAAATAAGTTCATTTGTATCATTTTTTAAGATTCCACATATAAGTGATATCCTCTGCTCTTTGTCTTTTGGTGTCTTATTTACTTCTCTTATTATGATTATCTCTAGGTCCATCTGTATTGCTGGAAATGGCATTATTTCATTCTTTTTATGGCTGAATAATATTCAGCCATTATACACACACACACACACACACACACACACACCACATCTTCTTTATTCATTCATCTGTCAATGGACATTTAGTTTGCTTTCAAGTCTTGGCTGTTACAAATCTTGCTGCTATGGACATTGGGCTGCATGTATCTTTTTGAATTAGTAAACAATTGCATCTTTTAAACCAGATCATATTCTGCCCTGTGCATTTAAATTTAGTACAGAATTCCTTTGGGAGAAAGAGGCAAAGGTCTAGTTAAAATCACTAAGACCAATTCCAGAAAAGGTAAGTTTCTGTATAGTTGAAACATTTGTAACTCTTAGACTCTTCTTTTGTACTATTTACTCCAAAAATCAGAGCCAAACATACTTTAATCACAGTCATTAAAGTGTCCTGGAGATGGTTGATATTGAAGATCTTCTTTTAAATAAAATCAGATCAGAAGCATTAAATATTATAACTATTGACTCTGAAATTTACCCTATCCCAAATCTTTTATTTCAAAGTTAAAAAATATGTATAAGTCATTAAAAAATTCTGAATCAGACTGTGCTCTTTAATTATTTAATTCTGACTCTTTGGAAACCTGTAGATGGATCTAGGTCTTTGAATTTGAAATTGAAGTCCAAATTCAAGTCTCATCTTAGAAGGAATCAAGTGAAATTTCTGCTCCAGTCTTATTTGGCAGAGCTTCTCTGCCTCCATTTTTTCTTTTGCCAAATGAGCATTATCAATAAACTCTAAAGAAGTTCCTAGAAAAATATTGTTATTAATTTTATGTACATTTATTAGTCACTTAGATAATGGGAAAGTTTGGATGCAGGTTCAATTATCAAGTCTACCCACGTTTTCAACAGCATCTGAATCAAGAAGAATGGTCCATTAATTACCTACATTGTCAGGGGAGTGACTTGGGAGACTTTGGAACAAAAGGAGTATTCATTAGTGGAAAAAGAAAATGGATGGAGCTTGAGTTCTTCGTTTTTTGGTTCCATGCCAACAATGAAAATGGTCTAGCTTCAACTCTTAGCAATGTATTCCTGTAATTGCAGAGAATTTGATAATGTGTTTAGAATGCCAGGATATGGCTTGCATTATTACCCACAAATGCAGCTTCTTGTTGGATTTCTGCTGTAGGGTGCCCTTTCTTGTCTAGGAAAACTTCTACATCTTGAAGTTACTTTTTGATGCAGTTTCTTTTTAACTGAGCCCACATTCTCAAGGAAACAGAAAAAGTTGTCTTCCTTTGGTCTGTACTACACAGCTATCTCCTTTGGGTATCCAGAATCTTCCATGTAGCTAGGTGCTTACCTTGGCTTGTGGTGTTGAAAGAGAATCTTGCCAATATGTGGTGGTTTCTGGAATGCTTTCTGGAATGCTGAACGTCTTGAAATCATGCAGATCATACCATATACTTTTGACTTAGGAAAATTCTTCAACAAGATCAAGGTCTTTCGTTCTACCAGTTTCATTCATTCATCAAATATGTTTTGAATGTTGCAGTGTTTCAGGGCACATGAGACATGCCCCTACTTTTAAAACACTGAAAATATATGGGACAGAGGCAAATGAAAACACTGGTGCAACACTTCAGTTCTCTTTTGTATTGTCCAGTTATGTCACTGAGTTTGTAGATGAGTAAACTGAAGAACAGGCAACACAGCTAGCCAAGTACTAGGAAGTACTAGAATTTAATATGGTGGTCTGAATAGAGAGAGCAGGATCTTATGATGTCGTAAACTTATTCCAATTATTGCACACATAACATTGTCTTGCATAACACTTGTCATAGGCTGAATGTCCAATGATATGTTAACTGACTTTGTTGTTATTTTATTTATGATCACTCTATCACTTGGTGTGGGAAGAGCATAGTGGTTAAGCATGGTCTGTGCCTTATAGACTGCAGTCAAATCCTAACTTGGATATTAAAAATGTGTGTGACCTTTGTCAGGGTACTTAACTCTTTCATGCTTCAGTTTCCTAGACAATTGAGATTATAGTGGTAGCTCTCAGTAGAAAATAACCTACAAGGGTGCAGTGGTATTTCCTGTCTTGTTTCTTTGCTGTAACCTCAGCTAATATGACCCTGCCTGTCACAAAGTAAGAGCTCAATAAATATTGTTGAAAGAGTGAATGAAAATCTTCTAGAATTATTCCAAGGTCTAAATGAGCTGACATATATAAAGTGCTTAGGAAAATGCCTGAAATTGTTTAACTGTTTAACTTGATTTAACTCAATGTTAACTTGATTTTATTTCTATTATTACTGTTACTGGTATTATCATCAAATGCCACTTCCCTCATGAAGCCCTCACTGATTATCTCAATAGGACATGAGCTCTTTCTTCTCTAGACATTTAAATGGATGTCTTGGAACTGTCTTGGAACTGTCTTAAGATAGTTTCTTTCTTTTTTTTAATCTCCTCTGGGAGACTGAACATTCTGTGAAAACAGGATTGCTCACACATCTTTGTGGCTAGCACACCATATTAGCGAGCTGCTACTCCGACAACTCAAGTCTTTATTTCTTGCCTGATTATGCTCCTATATTTTTGTTTGTTTCTTTCCTTCTTAAGTCAGATATACAAGGTCAGTAGAGAGACAAAACCCAAGTCAGCTCTGTGGTATTGTGGCTTTCTAGGAAAGAAATTAGACATTGCACCAACCATGTCCCTCCCTCCACATATGGTGCCTTCCTCCCCCGGGTACTACTTAGAGGTCTCTGATGAAAGAATGAAGGGATGAAGGGATGGATGGGAGATGGAATATGCTTACTTTCCTTGACTGAAAACAACGTAAGATGGACATTGACTTACTTCCTGAAAGCAGATATTTAAAAGAAGAATGGAAAAAAAGTATTCTCTCACATAACAGCTGTGTGTAGAGAGCTTTAAGGACTATGCACAGAATTTTCAGAAGATCTATGTGTGGGTAGAGTATGTGGAATGACAGAGTAGAGGTTAAGTATAAGTGAGGGGTGTTCAGATGTGGAAGAGAACTCATTCCCTTAGGATGGGGTTGGGGTAAGGCATTAAGAGTAAATTGTTTGTTGGGGAACTGAGAATACCACAAGCCATGTGGTGCAGCCAAAAAAAGTGCACTATTTAATATATGCTCTTTGAAAATGAATAGCTTACTAAGTAATTCCCAAAGGAATGGTTCCATCAAATGCAAAAATACTGGTGGAAAGCAAAGCAAAACAAGACAAAATAAAACAAAACATGTGTTTTGGAGCCAGACAGACACTTTGGAGCTACTGTTGGTAGATGAATTCTGGGATCCATAGACTGACTCAGAGCAACAGCCTCTGTGTCTCAAGTCATTATCTCTACACTGTAGATACCAAAGGCTTTATTGAAAAATCACACACATAGAAACTAGACTGATTAAAATCTGGACTGAAGTCCATGAAAACCTGTTCAGATAGCAGTCCTTGGCAGTACTTTGGTGAGCTCAGTTGGGAAATGTTTCATATCAGTAAAAAAAAAAATTGAATTAAACTTAATTGAACATCCAGTTGATTAAGAGCTTACCCCACGGAGAGGAAAGACCACAGGATTTGGGTCAGCAGTCCAAGCTTTATGAGCATTAAGTAATTAATCAGTCAGGGGTACGCATGGCAATCTGATGTGGTTGATCATTCACTCAGGAAAACGATACTTGCAGCACTTAAAAATAACAGCCCTGCAAGGAAACTTTGTGATTTTTCACAACAACAAAGAAGAGATTTTTGATTTCTAGGAGTAATTTTATGCAATAACATTCATAGAAATATATACATAATAGGAGTGGAAGTGTTAGGGACAAATGTCTCAATCAAACCTGACTCCACCTCTTACCATGTGGCCTTGGGCAAGTTAGTCTATCTCTTTATTTGTCAAATAAATATATCTACTGATAATACCTAACTCATGAGGTTGCAGTATGAATTATAACAACTCCAGGGATATCAAGTGGAAAAGTAGATTAGTTTGGTGATGTGCCCATGGACCCTTGAGTCAGACTACCAAGATTTGAAGGGCAGTCTCCCTACCTCCTAGATGTTTGCTAGTGGGACCATCTTACATATTGTTCAATCTCCCTGTGCTTCACTTTCTCACCTATAAAAGAAGATGATAATAATTGTACCTGTGAGGTTAGGTGGTAGTGAGAATTGACTCACTGATTTAAAGAAAAATATTGATTGAGCTTCTATTATAATCCAGCCACCATTGTAGGTGTTATCTGTATGCTAAAAATGAAAAATCACTGCCTTGGTATTTACCTTCTGGTAGAGTGAGAGAGAAAGCAAATAAACATTTTAGAAAGGAGAAGAAGATTAGGGATGCCAGCCAGGGAAAATAAGAATTGGGGGTGCCAGAGAAGGGAGAAGAGTTGGGAATTCCAAGTGGGTGGGCTTATTATAACTGCAGCAGTTAGGGTGTTCAGAGTTGGCCTCATTAACATGACGAATATGAGCAAAGACTTGAATGAAAGGAAGGGGTTATCCACACAGGTGTCTAGGGAGAAATTCTCTAAGGAAAGGCCCAGATAGACAAAAGCAGTAAGCTGGAGCATTCCTGGCATGTCTCAGCAACAGCAAGAATCCGATGTGGCTGAAGCAGAGTAGGAGCTGAGAAGACAAGTAGAAAGTGGGTGGAGATGGCTAATGGGAGTTTGGGAGTTTGTGATGTTTCAGGGCATTGTGGGCCACTGTTAGGATCTGGCTTCAAGTCTAATGTAGTGTATCCCAGGGTTCTAAGAAGAGGGGTGATGTGATCTAATTTATGTCTCAAGATCACTCTGGCCATTGTGTTGAGAATAGATGTAGAGAGGCAAGCATAAAGGTGGACAGGGCTTTGTGGCAAATATTCTGTACTGTTGGGGTCCTTTAATGGACCAGAACCTGGTGGTACGGAGTCGACGATAAGAAAATAAAAGAAAGAAAGAAGGAAAGAGGCTGATATTCTCTGGTTTACACCGAACACCCGGGCAAGTAAGTAGGCACAGAGGGCTCCTATGCTCCGGAGAATTATCCTGAAGGAAAGAGAGAGAGAGAGAGAAATGAAGAAAGACATGGGGACTCATACTCTGATGGAACAAGGGTGTTTTATTCAACATAGTGTTGGTTTATATACTGTCTTACAGTGTAGCAAAGATAAGGATCAAAAATCTTACAAATTATCAAGGAAACATAAGGCCAGGATTCATGTCAGACAGAGAGGATTGTAAATAATCACCTTCCATGTCAGAAAGGAAGAGGGTCGTAAATAGGTACTTATCACTGTATGGAAAAGCTAACGAAAGAAATGTCTGCATTTCTCAGTCCTGGGAGCAGCTTGCTGGCTCCTCTCACACCTGCATTCAGGAGCTAATAAGGAACAGAGGATTTATGCAAGATAGAAAACAGCACACAGGAAGCCTCCTGTAAAATGCTCTCTGACACTGTACCATGTGTTCCTCTATGTTCTCCAGAATCCCTTTTGGCTAACCTTCCCATGTGACTGAGTTCCAGCCAGAACAATATGGCAACAGGTGATTATGGGATTTCCTATGGAGGTCCTGAGGCCCTAGGAACTGTAGAGCCATTAGATGGAAGAGGTCTATGGTTTCTGTAAAACAGCATAGGAGAGTATTTCAGAAGAACCACCAGACCAGGACATCTGCTTTGAATTTTGCATGAGCTGAACATAAACTTTCATTGTGTTAGGCCACTCATATTCTAGAATTGTGTTTTACAGCAGCCAACTTATTTGATCAATACGACTTGTTAGATGACTACTGCCAGTAACTCAAAAAGAAATGATGGTATCTCACATTGGTGTGATAGCAATGCAAGAGGCTGAGAAAGTAGAGCCTTCTGAATTGAGTTTGAATATGAAAGAAAGAAAAATGTCAAATGATTTCAAATATTTTTATTTGAACATCTGTAAGTAAGAATGGAGTTACCAACTGAAATAGGGTGATTATATGTACAGTAGTTTGGGAAGAAGGTCAGGAGTTTACTTATACATCTTTTGATTTTGAGTTAACTATTATACATCCAAGTGAATTTCTTGAAGAGTCACTTGTATATATGTGTTTAGAGTGAGAGAAAGTTCTGACCTGGGGAGTTACACCTGAAAGGCATAGGTATGTTAGATCACATTTAATGCCATGGGATTGAATATGATCAGTAAAGTTTTAAGTATAAATTGAGAATTAAATAAAGAATTTAATTTTGGCCTACTTCAAAATCAAGCAGTAAGGGAGAAGAGCAAAAATTCAGAAAGTAGACTGAGAAGGAAGGATCAATGAGAAGAGGAAAAGAAAGGGAGTGAGATAACTTGGAATGCAAGAAAGCTCATCAAAGAGAAGGAAATGATCAGTTGTTTTAAAAATGCAGGTAAAATGAGGAGGTCATTGTTGACCTTGATAGATCTTTTTCAGTGGAAGGGTGGTAGTGAGGAATTGCTTCTAATGGGCTCAGAGACTGGAAAGAGCAAAAATGGAGATAGCAATTCCAGACAACTCTTTTTTAGGGAGTTTTGCTGTAAATGAAGGGCTTCCCAGGCAACTCAGGGGTAAAGAACCTGCCTGCCAATGCAGGAGACGTAAGAGACGCAAGTTTGATCTCTGGGTCGGGAAGATCCCCAGAGGAGAAAATGGCAACCCACTCCACTATTCTTGTGTGAAAAATCCCATGGCCAGAAGATCCTGGTGGGCTACAGTCTGTGGGGTCGCAAAGAGTCAGACATAACTGAGCATGCACACACGCTGTAAATGATCGTGAAGAAATTTTGAAACTCTTATACACTGTTGCTGGAAATGTAAAAAGTCAGTCACTGGAAATCTCAGTTAAGTCGATTTCCAAAGCCAAAGGTGGGAGTGTCCTCTTGTCCTGTGATGATAGCAAAGCCCAGCAGGAAGAAGAAAAACTCCTCATTTTTCCTGACAACAATTCAGTCAAAAAAACTCATGGACTCTTTGTTTGCTTTAATCATTCCAACCTCTTTTTCTCCTTTATAATAGAGTTTTCCTTCCCTTACCATATGGCACTTGTGCATGGCTTGTCATAGTTACAGACCCCAAATTGAAATTTTCTGCTGATCATGAATAAATCTTTTTTTTTTTTTTTTTTGCTGGAGAAATAACTGAAAATATACTTGTTTTAGGTCAACATTTTGATGGCCCATATAGAGACCAAAGAAGACCCTTGATGTCTCTGAGAAGTCAAGTGTGGTACCTAAAACTGAGCACATTGTCACTCACTGCTTTTCTCTCCAGCTCTATAGTTTGAAGATATATCTTTCTCTTAAATCCCAGCTTCCAACCTCTTTGCATTTTGAAACTCTCCAGGTTTATTTGGGGCCTACTTTAAGGTTTCTTTTTTTCTAGTTAAGGCTTTGTTTTGTATGTAAGTAATCATTTGGTACTTCAGTCTAATTTTGACTGTTTCAATTGAAACTGGCTTGCCTTTGAGTCATTTCTTTGGGAACAGGGACTGTTTCATTGAAACTCTGCCATTTTCAGCTTTCGGCCCATTCCTTTGGAATAATAATTATAATAATAAGAAGAACTGGCCTGAAAAGCCTTCAGCCTAGCTCATCCAGAACAAAACTTTCCCCTTAAAAGTAGATAATATTAAACCTGCAGTTGTTAAGATATTTGAGATGTTTAAGTTTGATCTATTTGAGCTGTAAACTGTTTGAGCTATGTAAGCTTTTAGGCTGTTTGAAAATCATTCTTTTACTTTACAGAAATCCTTAGAGAAACTTGGAGAAATGGAATCACCATTATCTATTTTAAAGGCACCTCCCCCCTACAGAAACCCTTGCCAATTTTATGTTTAAAAACTATTATCTTTCTTCATACACATTTCTAACTGAAATTGAATTTCTAACTTTGGAATTGACCAAAGGTGGTTTAGAATATCCATGGCCTGTGTAGGGAACTTTCAAAATCCCCAAAGTTATTTTTTAAAAAATTGAATTGGATCACTGTAGCTACATTTTATATACAATTTATATATAATATATAAATAATTCTATAAATTATATATACTATATACTATATATATATATATAAAACTTTTACCAGAATTGAATGGAAATTCTATTTCAATTGTTATTTTAAAGGTTTCAAAATTTATCAGGAGCCTAAAATTGCCTCTCTGAAAAATAAGATTTTAAGATTAACTGAGGTGAACAAGCAATTCTTATTGTTTAGTCGCTAAACCATGTCCAAGTTTTTTGCAACCCCATGGATTATAGCCCCCAAGCGCCTCTGTCCATGGAATTCCCCAGACAGGAATACTGGAGTGGGTTGCCATTTCCTCCTCCAGGGGTCTTCCCAACCCAGGGCTTGAACCTGTGTCTCCTGCATTGCTGGCGTCTTCTTTACTGCTGAGCCCGGCTCCTGAAGCCTCAGACTCTTTCCTTGTGTGTTTTTTTTTTTTTTGTCTCAGGCTCCACCTCCAGTGCCATCTTCCTCTTTCCAGTCTATGAAGCCAACACCTTCTCTATAACTTCAGTTCCCATACTAATTCTCTTACCAAACTGCTTTTTCCCTGAAACTCTCCAGACTCCCCTTTCCTCTGAAATTATTAGAATATCTGTCCCTTTAACATTAAGCCTTTGGAAGATCCAAAACTGGAACCCTTAATTTCTTGTATTCTGGAATAAAGCTGAACTGGAAGCCACAGTCAAAGCTTTTCACAAAGTAACTGAAGATCCTCACAGTTTTGCTGAGGAATTTAATATAGTCTTTTAAGCTTATCACCCTGGTTTCTCTGACATATCAGCTAGTTTATATACTTGTTGGTCAGATGTAAACCACTAATGGAGAAACTGCTGAAAGGTCTCTAGAATGACAACCAAGAGACCAGCACACTGACTTATATATAAATTCTGGCTCAGGCAATCACTTGGTAACTTCATTGAGCAGTTCCTATGTCTTCTCCAAAGCCTGTTGATTAGAACAAAATTTGGGCTTGTACTCAAAAATATGATGGCTGTTTATGGCTATTACAACCAACTTCAGATTAATTTTACAGAAAATTCTGGTCTTCCCACAGATATTGATTCTACCTGAGTAGATTTTATTAATAACTCCATGTTTATTAACCAGGGCCTTTCCCTTTTAGTAAAAAGGGCCATGATGGAATGAGAAACTATATCCACTTCATATTTAGTTAATCTGGCAAACCAGCTCTCTCATACTCCAAATGAGTCACCTACAAGTAAGATAGCCAAAATTTTTAATCTTCAACTCCAGCAACTGAAAACTGCTAAATAAAACCAAACCTTCCTAGTTTCTGCTGTAATTGCAAAGAACCAAAGAATTGGAAAATAGATTGTTGCAAATTCAAGCATGTCAGGGGCCTTCTAACCATCATTTCCTCTGGCTCCTAATTCTCAATGACAGAGTGCTGAAGAACTCAGGGACTCTTCATAGTCCTCCCTTTTAATCATCTTGGCAAAACATTTCTTCAGATTAGGGATGAATCTCTTCTAGTCTGAATTTGTGTTCAACTCTGCTACTATAAAGTAGCCCCTGCCTTGGAATACTAGAAGAACTCAAATAGTGGGTATCTCTAATAAACCTTAAGAGGTAACTGTCTCTGAACCTATTCTTTTTTGTTTTTTAGGAATCTAGAGATACATGCCCTTTTCTCCATAGTTACTTTGCTTCTATCCATTTATTAGGCCAAGTGACATAATGGAATATCTTTCTCCACAAAGGGGGAAATAATTCTAGAACTTGAAGAAGTCATCAAAGCAGCCAACTGCGTGGATTAAATGATCCTTTGACATCTTTTATTTGCTGTGAAGCTAACAGTACTAGAGCTGATGCTGGAAACACTGATTATTTGTCCTTATTGAGTCAGCTACCACCTCCCCTATGGACAAAATCTCCAACTGATGTTGGCAAAAGTCACAGTACACTTCCCATTATTCAATACTCAAAAAAATCTCTTCCCAGATTTAATCAATATCCTATAAGTAAAGAAGTCTTACAAAGCATGCAGCCCATAATAGAATATTACAAGGTTCAAGGCCTCGTTATCCCTTGTGTTTGTCTCTGTAGTACACTTATTTTGCTGGTGAGAAAACCTAAGGTCCAAAGGTGGAGGCTTGTCTAGCAATAAACAGCATTATTATACCTTGATATTCTATTGTTCCTAAATCTCATTATATGACTAACATACCTTCCCACTGGAAGCAAATTCTTCACTGTAATTGATACATGCAGTGCATTCTTTGGTATTCCGATAGATGAAGCTAGCGAATACCTTCACGTGGGAAGGAAAGCAATTCTCCTGGATAGTAATTTCTCAGGGTTTTACTGAGAGTCCTTCTTATTTCTCACAAATCCTGAAGGCTGTTTTCGATGATATAAAGTTCCCTAGAGGTTCTACTTTGTTTCAGTGTGTGGATGATTTGCGTGTTTGCTGTTTGCTGACCTTCTAAAATCTCCTCATAGGAAGGTATCGTTCATTTGCTAAAGCTTTTAGCCTTAAAAGGACATAAAGTCACCAAAAAAACTGTGGTTTGTTCAAGGCATCTTATATCAGAACAAGGGCTATGCTAAGAGCCATGGTATTCCAAGTTTCTCGAAACCCAAAACTAAGCACCAACTGTGAGATTTTCTCAGGCTAGCTGGAAAATTAGGTTTTAAATTTATTTATTTAAAACTTATTGCTGAAATTAGATTTTAAATTTCTCTCTTATGGCCAAAGCTTAATATGTTTTACTAAAAAATAACAACCCTAACACAATTTTATAGGAAGAACCATACAATGTAGCCTTTAAAGCCCTAAAGGAGATTTTGATGAACCCACTTTTCCCTTAGCATCCCAATGATTAGATTCTCCTTTTCTCTTTTGTATATTAAAAGAAAGGGAGTGCCCATGAGGTACTTACCCTAAAGCACAGAAATCAGCATTAACCCATGGAGTATTAGAGCCTACAACTGGATCCTGTGGGATGGGGATACCCCCCTTTAACTTAGAGCCTTTACTATCACTGCCTAAGGCCACCAAGAAAATTACTGTGGGCTATCCTGTAACCATTTTGTACCTCATGCAGTAGAAACTCTCCTGAATTCTCATCACATTCACATTTCTGTCAGCTATGTTACTTCTTGTGAAGTTTGTAAACTGCTCCTCACTTAACTCTCTGGTTACTTGAATTCTGCACTCTTCTCCCCTCCATCACTGAAGAATTCTCTCATGACAGCGTAATGCTTATGTATCACCTCCTGACTCCTTGTGATGCTCTGTAGGAAATTCTTTGGGTATAACGCTGACTTCTCATTGTTCACTTATGGTTTTCATTTAAAAGGTTACAATGGAAAATATTATGCTATATATGCTATTTTGCAGTTATTTTTTATATTGTTGAAGCAGCATCTTTACCTATGGTTATTTCAGCCCAACAGGCTGAATTATATACTCTTACATGGGCTATTACTTTAGCCAAGGACAAAACTTGATTTTAAAGTAACTCATAATATTGGAATGTTGTGAAAGCAATGCCCTCAGTGGAGAGAATCCTGTCATGTACTACTAACAAAACTTTGTGCCACCAAACTTCAGGGAATGTACTTTTCGGTTCACATGATATACCTAAAGAAAACACTGATCCTTAACCAGACCTGTACATCATCTAGTGACCTGAAAGTAAAGATTTCCCAGAATTGAGGCATACAGTATCTGATGAGACAGCTTTCCTAAGACGTCAGGGTCAGACCTGTTTGAAGTTCGTCACCAGTTTTGATGATGATGTCGTAGTTTAGATGATTTCCAATGTTTATGATCTTGACAACATATGCATTTTAGATAAAAAGTGCCTTAGAGGTCTCTCTACTACCCCTTCTTGTTAACTTGAATATGATCTCAATAGGCTTCCAATCTGTGCACCTTCCCCCAACGGAAAGTGTAAGACTCTACACCCAGGAAAGGCCCTTCTTGGCATTGAGGGACAAGAAGCCATTGAATGTGGACAACCTAACTATTGATCAGTGATGCTTTTAGAGAAAGATCTTGATCAAAAGAAGGAAATGTAAAAAGTTAATAAACAGAAACCTCAATTAAATAGACTTGGGAGGATAGAAAGGAGAACTCTCATAAAAAAGTCTTCTCTTCTTTCCTGGTAACAACTAAGCCAATGAAATGCCATGGGATCTTTATTTACCATAGCTCTTCTAACTTTCTTTTCCCTTTTATAAAAGAGTTTTCCTTCTCTTACTGTGTGATGACTTATGCATGACTCATCATGGTTATAGATCCCAAACTGCAATGTGCTGCTAATTTTGAATCAGTTAATTTTTTGCTAAGGTCAACACTACAGTATTATTGTTCTAAATTGTCTCTATATTAGTATGTCTTGCTCTCTGATAAATATTTCTGTTCTCCATCATTTTTCTATTCATCCTCTTACCGTGATCATCCTCCAAGTTTATCATGGCAAGGTAGGTTCTACATTCTTCTATATAAATTCTAAAATCAGCTATTGAGGTGATCATACACACACAGACACACACACATTCATTTACACAAGTAGGTATTGAGACTGAGTAAAATTTCATGAGATATGCAGTTTTATTTAATGAGAATTATTACTTTTATGGGATTGAAGTTTCCTCTCCATGATTATGACATATATTTTCATTTATGGTTTTCAATAAAGTTTGATAAATTACTTTGGGAAGTCTTGAACATTGTTGAAATTTTGCTTCTGAGCACTTAGAGCTTTCTCATTGTCATAATGTCATATTATTTTGTTTTTTTAATTAAAAATTTTTGGTATTTATTTTAAATTTTATTTATCTGTTTTATTTTTGGCCATGTTGTGTCTTCATTGCTGCAGGGGCTTTTCTCTTGCCGTGGGGAGCGGGGCCTACTCTCTAGTTGCAGTGCCTGGGCTTCTCATTGCAGTGGCTTCTCTTGTTCTAGAACACAGGCTCTAGGGAGCAAGGGCTTTAGTAGCTGAGGCTCCTGGGCTCTAAAGAACAGGCTCAATAGTTGTGGTACATGGGTTTAGTTGCTTCATGGTATATGGAATCTTCCCGGATCAGGGATTGAACCCATGTCTCCTGCAGTGGTAGGTAGATTCTTTACCACTGAACCACCAGGGAAGCACTGTCATATTATTATTTAAAACAAAAATAGAATTCATGGATCTTAAGTGTTCAGTTTGAGAACTTTTGATAGTCATATAAACCTTTATATATTCGAAGCAAATTTAAATCCTTTTCACTACTGCAGACAGTTTCTCATGATGCTTTTCTATCAAATTTTCACTTACCACCAAAATAGGTACTTACTAATTTCTATCATTAGTTTTATACATTCATGGACTTCATATAAATCATATTATGCATTCTGTATTTTTTTCCATTTGGTCCATGCTTAACATAATATTTTAGGTTTCTTTTCTTGTTGCATGAGCAACATTTTATTTGATTCAGTTGTATGTATTATTCTATTGCATGCTTATACTACAATGCATTTATAGACGTTTGGGTTGTTCCAGTTTTTTCCTATTCATGAACAAATCTCCTAAGAATTCCCTAAGAAAATCATGCAATTCTCTTTGTGGGTAGATGCCTTTCTTTCTCTAGGGTAAATACCTGGAATAGAACTGCTAAGCCATCAGGTAGGTATGTGACTTCGTAACAGATTGCCTAACAATTCTCCAAAGTAAAAGAACCATTTTACACTCCCACACACCTTATAGTTTTCCCTGTTTTGTAAAAATTGTCTTTTTAAAAACTTGCACATTATATTTGCACAATCTTTTAATATAGTTCTTGTATGAAATATATATGCTGAACTTTCTCATTAATAAGACTTCATAAATAAACCTTTTTGAATTTTCTGTGTCTATTGGTTAATTTCTATTGGATACAAACATACTGACCTGCTTTAACATTCTCATAAAACCAGTTTCTGTCCTCAAAGAGTCTTTAATTTAATTTAGCATATAGGAAAACAGTGTGACTTTTCTCACCATATGTTTCCCCACGTTTCCCACCCTTAATTTGGATGGGGTCAGTATCACTAGTTCTTACACAACAGTTAACACATTTGGCACCTCCATTGTCTTGATCTTTCTCTCTCTGTCACATACTCTTTCTGTCTCCCCAACCTTATTTATCCTGTGGATTAAACTGGAAGCAAAGCTTTCTGAATAGAGGAGCTAAGGATAGAAGCTACCTGAGTAGCTGAGTCCCTTAGTGGGTTCTTAGATAATAGCATTGTTATAGGACCACCCAGTCTACACTGGGTAGTGATTTAAGTGAAAAATATAGTTTTGTTCAACTACTGAAATTTGGGAGTTCATTTGCTCCTGAAATTTGAGTCTATCTTCTTATAAAAAGAAGAAATTAATTGCAAAACAATTAGCACTGGCTTAAGGTCAAACTCAAGGCACCAGGGAAATCCAGAGGAGGTTATCTGACTCAGCTTTAGAAGTTAGAGGATGGTTTCTAGAGAACTTACACTCTAAACTGCAAAAATTAACAGGCATCATTGTGCTCCAGCACAGTTCCTAGAACATGGTCATTCTAAATTCCTTTCTGAATGAATCAATGAACTCTATCAATGATCAGAATAGAGGTGTGTTTTTGAGCATGTCTATAAAGGTTTTCTGATTAATCTAACACTGGACAACTGTCAGGGCTAGTCTTAGAAGCTAGGACTTTTTGGAAAACAGCTTCATGTGTTTCAGTTGTGGATTGATGACCAGAAATGAAAACCTGTCTTCTCCCCTGCCTCACACCATAGTATCGATGAAGTTGCTATCTTCTTGGCCTCTTTTCCTTGCTATTTATATTCCTATTGCCTGACAGTATTTATATTTCCCTGATATAAATACTTTCCTGATAGCTCAGTTGGTAAAGAATCCCCTGCAATGCCAGAGATCTGGGTTTGATCTCTGGGTTGGGAAGATCCCCTGGAGATAGGAAAGGCTACCCATTCCAGTATTCTGTCCTGGGGAATTCCAGGGACTATATAGTCCATGGTGTCACAAAGAGTTGGACACAACTGAGCGACTTTCACTTTAAGGACTTCCCTGTAGCTCAAATGGTAAAGAATCTGCCTGCAATGCAGGAGACCAAGGTTCAATCCCTGGGTCGGGAAAATCCTCTGGAGAAGGGAATGGCAAAACACTCCAGTATTCTTGCCTGGAGAATCCCATGGACAAAGGAGCCTAGTGGGCTACAGTCTGTGGGGTCACAAAGAGTCGGACACAACTGAGCGACTAACACACATTTATATTTCAGGCAGTTCTAGGGGGTTTCTCAGAAAGAGGAAACCAGAGCTCAGATAAGGTGATTAAAAGCAAAAGCAAGAGAGAGAACAAAGGTGTTTGCTTATCTTTAGAAGGCTTAAGAGGACAGCAGGCTGAGGGTGAAGGTGAGCAGAGAGAGAGACTGAAAGCAAATTGGCCCAGTGACAATAGTGACCTAATGATTCAGAAGTAAATCCATGGTAACCTGGGGGTAAACACCTGAAAGGAAACAGCTGCTGGGGAAGGAGCATTTTTGCTTCGGATGGAAAACACTGGAAAGAAACCTTAAACATACTCATTATCTTTAATCTTAGCACAATGGTAGAACCTGTTCAACACATTAAGACACTTAAGGTCGTTTATACAAATTTGTCAATTCTTCCATGAAAGAGATGAAGATTTTAGTAAAAAGAAGGGAGCCTCAGAGTTTTATTTCCACTCTTGAGGCAACAAAGTGAGTGCTCTTTTAATTGCTTTCTATGTTTTCCTTGATGGATGTTAAATACTCATATAATCAAGTCAAAAGCATTTTCCCCCCCTGGTGTGAAGTGCTCTTTAAGCCATGACAGATAGTATTATTTGTAACATGTTCTGCAAGGGTTGCCATGGCAAGAATTTGTTTGTTTTTCCCCCCATCTTCCCATAAATAACAAGTGGAAGAATGCAGAAAGCCTGTATCGAAAAGATGTCTGGGGCCAGAGTAATTACTTAGTGCTTTGCTATCCAGAAGAGTCACCAGGTTTTATGCTAAATATATTTTTTACTAAAAGGGCTCTCTTTTTCCTTCTGTCTCTACCCGCTCTCTCTTTCTGTTTTGGGTAGGTGGCCTGATTTTCAACATTAGACAGTTCCAAGCATTACCACCAAAACTGGCAAAATTATTTGATTTAATGAAGCGGCAATGTGATGTGTGTATGTGTGTATATGTGTAGATGCAGTTGAATTTCAGTAGCAGTTCACTCCTGTAAATGCCGACTCTGTCTTAATTATGTGAGACTTAGTAGTCATCTGACTTTACAATGGGGTTTCAAACACAGCTTTTTGTTTCCTTTCTAAGAAGGAAAACTTGGTTAATACTTATATGCTTACTGAAAATTTCTAATGTATTTTTCATGTAATTCTTTAGCAATTCTCTCTTGTGGAGTTGATCACCATGAGGTGACATGAAAACTCTTCTTTTTCCTCTGAACAGATCCACCTTTGGTGTTCAGTTTAGCAAATGTTCATTTCATGCCTCTTTTGTGTTCTGGGATGTTCTGGGGAATCAGAAATAATTAGCATGTGGTCCTTGTCCTCGTGAAGTTCTTACTCTTCTGGTTTGTTTTCAGAACAGCAGTCTTGGGTTTAGGAGGTTTTCTTTGTGGTTTGGAAAAATGATATTCTGGGGACAGATGCCAAAATGTACAGGTTGGAAGTTATGTGGATTGAGGCCATAGTTCTGGGTAACTTAGAAGAGCATGAGTGTAACTGACTCCATTGTCTAGAGGCAGAGTTGTGGTAGGAAGAGCCCCTGTTCTTGTTTATTCTGTCCTCAGTGGTTCCTGAAAGACTACAGCAACCATAGGACTGAGGACTGAGCAACTAAGAGAGATATGTGGCCATAGTTATCCTTTCTTGCCAAGAGGCTTCTGCTGCCTTTTAAATCAGAGTAGCTCTGGAGTTTCTGCTCGATTCCTTCCTTTTTAGCTGAGCCCTCTGGACTTAAAGGGCACTTATCCAGCTGGGATGACACAGTGCCTATGTGTGCATACCCTAACATAAACATTCACTTTGTATTTTCAGGATGTTGGCTAAAAGAAGGGGCCTGGTACCTGCCAAGCACAGGGAAGTGATCAGAGTAGTACATTATCACAAGATTATTATACAATAAACCTTAAAATATAGTTTTGTTTTTCATGTAATAGAAAAAAATTAGACTGTGATGACTACTCCATTTCTTCAAAGGGATTCTTGCCCAAAGTAGTATATATTAATGGTCATGAGTTAAATTCACTCATTCCAGTCCATTTTGGTTCACTGATTCCTAAAATGTCAATGTTCACTCTTGCCATCTCCTGTTTGATCACTTCTAATTTTCCTTGATTCATGGACCTAACATTCCAGGTTCCTATGCAATATTGCTCTTTACAGCATGGGACTTTGCTTCCATCACCAGTCAACTCCACAGCTGGGTGTTGTTTTTGCTTTGGCTCTGTCTCTTCATTCTTTCTAGAGTTATTTCTTCACTAATCTCCAGTACTATATTGGGCACCTACAGACCTGGGGAGTTCATCTTTCAGTGTCCTATCTTTTTGCCTTTTCATACTGTTCACGGGGTTCTCAAGGTGAGAATACTGAAGTAGTTTGCCATCCCCTTCTCCAGTGGACCACATTTTGTCAGAACTCTCCACCATGACCCATCCGTCTTGGGAGAGTGAATACAGTTCAGAGAAGAGCTAATAGGGAGAGTTTCAGTTCAGTTCAGTTCAGTTGCTCAGTCATGTCCGACTCTTTGCTACCCCGTGGACTGCAGCACGCCAGGCCTCCCTGTCCATTACCAACTGCCAGAGTTTACTCAAACTCATGTCCATTGAGTCGGTAGTTAAACAGGGAAAATTTAGGGGACTGCATAGGAAGTTCTCCCACCCATAGGAAGTGGGAGGAGTCTGGGGATGATGGTCATCACACCCACCACATTCCTTTGGTGGAATTTCAATCACATGGCCACATAACTTTAAGAAAAGTCGGAAACTGTGGTCTAATCCAGGTGGGAAAGAAGCTCAGTTTGGTAAACAACTGATATCCAGCCTACAGCAATATAACCAACTTACTAAGGTTAAATAGGAAAGAGGGAGAACACTTGATGGAACAGGAAAAGAATGAGCCTTGGAGGTCTCTGTTTTGGTATTTTAATTACAGTGCTGATATTTTTTATGTCTCAACACATATTTTTTATTAGTTGGATGACAATAGGCACTTTACTCAGTACCCTGAGGCTCAAAGGCCTACTGTGTGGACTGAGGAAATCTATCTCAAGGGTTTTCAGGACAATGATAGGAGCTCACAGACGTTTAGCTTCATGGACAATACTTTACATGAAGTAGATGCTCACCATCTACATGTTAATTCCCTTCCCCTAATATCCCTTTCTTTTACAGCTTTCTCTTTAAAAGTTTTGAGAGAGACTTTTGCCATAGATGTACACTTGTCAGCAAAATGTTAATATATTTCTCCCCTAGGAAGAAGGGTCTTCTCTTTTCCTGTATTGGCATGCTTTCAACTTTAATGTTGTTGTTCAGTTGCTCAGTCATGTCCAACTCTTTGTGAGCCCATGGAGTGCAGCACGCCAGGCTTCCCAATTTTGTTATAGTTTAAATTGTTCAGTTCAGTTCAGTTGCTCAGTCATGTCCAGCTGTTTGTGACCCCATGGACTGCAGCATGCCAGGCTTCCCTGTCCATCACCAACTCCCAGAGCTTGCTCAAACTCATGTCCATCGAGTCAGTGATGCCTCCAACCATCTCATCCTCTATCGTCCCCCTTCTCCTCCTGCCTTCAATCTTTCCCAGAATCAGGGTCTTTTCCAATGAGTCAGTTCTTCACATCAGATGGTCAAAGTATTGGCACTTCAACTTCAGCATCAGTCCTTCCGATGAATATTCAGGACTGATTTCCTTTAGGATGGACTGGTTTGATCTCCTTGCAGTCCAAGGGAGTCTCAAGAGTTTTCTCCAAAACCACAGTTCAAAAGCATCAATTCTTGATGTATTCCTTTCCCAATTTTGAACTAGTCCATTGTTCCATGTTCAATTCTAACTGTTGCTTCTTGATCTGCATACAGATTACTCAAGAGGCATGTAAGGTAGTCTGGTATTCTCATCTCTTTAAGAATTTTCCACAGTTTCTCGTGATCCACACAGTCAAAGGCTTTGGCATAGTCAATAAAGCAGAAATAGATGTTTTTCTGGAACTCTCTTGCTTTTTCTATGAGCCAGAAATGTTGACAGGTTGATCTCTGATTCTTCTGCCTTTTCTGAATCCAACTTGAACATTTGGAAGTTCTCAGTTCACATACTGTTGAAGCTTGGCTTGTAGGATTTTGAGCACTACTTTGCTAGTGTGTGAGATGAGTACAATTGTGCAGTAGTTTGAACATTCTTTGGCCTTGCCCTTCTTTGGGATTGGAATGAAAACTGACATTTTCCAGTCCTGTGGCCACTGCTGAATTTTCCAAATTTGCTGCTTTATTGAGTACAGCGCTTTAAAAGCATCATCTTTTAGAACTTGAAATAGCTCAGATGGAATTTCATCACTTCTACTAGCTTTGTTCGTAGTGATGCTTCCTAAGGCCCGCTTGACTTCACATTCCAGGATGTCTGGCTCTAGGTGAGTGATCACACCATCATGGTTTTCTGGGTCATTAAGATCTTTCTTGTATAGTTCTTCTGTTTAAATTGTTCTTCTGTTTAAATTGTGCACTGATTCTAAGTATCGTCTAAGTCATTGGGTGTATTTACTTTTTAAAAAATTTATAAAGCAATCACATTTGACCTACATAGATTAAATTAAAAAAATTAAATAAAGTTTTCATAATAAAATCCTCTGCAGTAGCCTCAAATAGCCTTCTTTGTGGGTCAGAAAACCTTGTTATCAGCTATGTCTTTTGGGTCGGTGCTTTCTTTGCAGGTCTGTCCTTTGACATTTAGGTAAGACAGTGATGAGAATCACAGTCACATAAAGGAGTCAACTGTCCTTTAATTTTTCCTTCCACCTGAGGGAAGAATTTCTGAAGCTTGTTTACTTTTACATTTTTATATCCTTTTTCACATTTTCTTATCCATCAACAGTTACCAAATTCCTTCAGTCTATTGAGAAGTACCTACTGCAGCTTATAAGGATTTCAACCTAAATTAGATTAAAATGAATGAAACTTAGCAAATCTTTAACAATAGCCAACTAATATTTTCTCCTCAATGAGCTCAGGAAAGTCCCGTTTTATAGTGAATAATGAAAGCCTATGGATAATGGGTGGGAAATTCATCATAACATGAACACCAATAACTTATGCTTTTTTTCCCACTGGGGAATTTGTTTATCCCTAAGGCAGAGAAATCTCATAGGTAACAGTGGAAAATAGTCAGATGAAACTGCCCCAAGATTTGAGTCAGTTAAAAATTTCTATTGTACTGAGAAACATAAAAATCTGTGTTAATGGTAATAACAAAAGCTGTCATTTATTTGGCATTTACTATGCACCAGACTGAGGTAGTGCTTCACAGCTGGTGAGAGTGAGGTTTCACCTCCAGGTTGGATGACTTCAAAAGTTCTTACTCCTATACCAGCCTGGCTCCGGAGACAGAGCAAGACAAAGAACTGCTAGTCCTTTGGAATCAAAGCATTCCACAGCATTGATCTGTCCATTTCCTGTGAGACTGTAGGAAATCAGTTTATCTCTCCAGGCCTTCTTCTCATTTCTAAAGTGAGGATTAAAAACACTTGGAAAATTATAATTTTCCTATCTATGTAGGTTATTATGCAAAATACAGGTTCCTTTAGGGGCTCTAGAGAAACTGAATCGCTGAAAAGTCTTTACAAATGGATCATTTGACTCAGACATATTTCCTCTGCTTTAATGAACTAGGTTACATGTTAGTGAGGTTGTATGCCAGTTAGAATCCATTAAATTTCTTTCCATAAATTGTAGATTAATTAATCTAACCTAACATTTACTAAGCACCTACAGTATGCAAAAACTTATCCAACACTTTCATAGGAGAAACAAATATAAACAAACTGTGGTCTTGGTCTGCAAGAGATTCTTGATTGTAACTAAATAGTAATAATAATAGAAGTAGTAGTAGTAATAATAATACATGGACTGGCTTCCCTAACTGAAAGTCAAGAGATGTCTATATAAGTGGTCAACAGTGCTGTTAGGAATTTATTTCTATCTCTTAGCTCTGCTTTCCTCTGAGTTGGGTGTTCTTATAGGTAAGATGTTATCTTGAATCTCTTGACTCACAATCATCTTGTTTAACAACTACCTTAACAACTCCAGAGTAAAAGGAAATTTTCTTTCTGAACATACCTGCACTAATCTCAGGTGTCATTCTCATCAGCCTATATTGGGTCACTTAGACGTGAACCAGGTACTCTTGTACCCATTTGTTTTGGCCAAAGAGTGACATCTGCATTTTCTCTGCTAGAATAAATGTAGAGAAGAAGTTGTTCCTTAAAGGACATGAAAAGAAGCAGAAAACTAGATGTTTACAATAGAGAGCACTTTGGCTTGGCTGTGAAGTATAGGGATTTGACATAAAGAGAAACAATGAGGTGTGTTCTAGGTGGAGAATCCAGCATGAGTATGATGCCAAGATACTTGATAAAACATTATTCCTGAGTGGATCTATCCTGGTGTTTCTAGAAGAGGTTATCATTTTAATCTGTAGAGTGAGTAAAGAAGGTCACAGTCACCAAGGTGGGCAGGCACCATCAAATCCACTGAGATCCTAAATAGAACAAAAAGGTGGGGAAAGGGAGAATTTGCTGATATCTTCATCCTCTTCTGCCCTCAAACACTGATGCCCCTGCTTCTTGGACCCTAGACAGACTGAATTAACCACCAGCTCTCCTGGTTGCCTACTTGCAGCTGGCAGATTGTGGGACTTCTCAGCCTCTATAATTATGTGAGCCAATTTTTATAATAAATCTCTTATTATTGGTTCTGTTTCTCCAGAGAATCATTACTAATACAATGAATAACAACACTGACATGGGAAATTTTGATTGGAAACATAGATTACATAAGAAGGTTCAGTGGGGTGATAGGGTGAGGTCAGGCAGTGGAGTGTTTTAAATGCAGAAAGAAGAACTTGAACTTTACTTTACAGGCAATGAGAAGTCTCTGATCGCTTTGGTAATGGACATATGAAGTAAGCTATTTCGCAGCCCTTGGTGAGTCCCCTCAGAGCCAGAAGGCATCTTTTTCCCACCTTCATTCCCAGCACGGATAGAGTGCCTAGTAGATGGCTGGATCTCTTTAAATATTTGTTGAAGAAATATCAGTTTTACCATCAAATGTCTAGTGAGAGTTGACCCTCACTGGAGGTGTCTGTGTAGATATTGGACACTCTAAGTGCTTTACACATATTTCATGGGTTTCATCATAGAAACCTTGTGAGGGAAGTGTTGTACATGTCCTACTTTGTAGATAAGGACTATAACACTTATAAAGGCCATGTGGTAAAATGAGGACTTTAAGGTCCTGTGCTTTCAAATCATATACTCACATAGTACATCAGTGTAACTCCATGTAATGTTTGTGCAGCATCTTAAAGTATATTAAGCACTAAGAGTCTCTGACTCTTGTGACCCCATGGACTGTAGCCTTCCAGGCTCCTCTGTCCATGGGATTCTCTAGGCAAGATTACTGGAGTAGGTTTACATTTCCTTCTCCAGGGGACCTTCCTGACCCAGGAATTGAACCCAGGTCTCCTGCGCTGCAGGTAGATTCTTTACTGATTGAGCTATGTGGGTAGAGAGCTGGCTTAAAGCTCAACATTAAAAAAACTAATACATGGCATCTCATTCCATCACTTCATGGCAAATAAATGGGGAAACAATGGGAGGAGTGACACATTTTATTTTCTTAGGCTCCAAAATCACTGCAGGTGGTGACTGCAGCCATAAAATTAAAAGACATTTTCTCCTTGAAAGAAAAGCTATGACAAACCTAGACAGCTTTTAAAAAGCAGAGACATTACTTTGCCAGCAAAGGTCCATATAATCAAAACTATAGTTTTTCCAGGAGTCAGGTATGGATGTGAGAATTGAACTGTAAAAAAGGCTGCACACTGAAGAATTGATGCTTTTGAACTGTGGTGTTGGACAAAACTCTTGAGAGTCCTGTGGACTGCAAGGAGATCAAATCAGTCAATCCTAAAAGAAATCAACCCTGAATATTCATTGGAAGAATGGATGCTGAAGTTCCAATACTTTGGCCACCTGATGTGAAGAGCCAACCCATTAGAAAAGACCCTGGTGCTGGGGAAGATTGAAGGCAGGAGGAGAAGGGGACAACAGAGGACAAGATAGATGGATGGCATCCCTGACTTTGAGCAAGCTCTGGGGGATGGTGAAGGACAGCGAAGCCTGGTGTGCTGCAGTCCATGGGGTCACAAAGAGTCAGACATGACTGAGTGACTGAACAACAACAACAGGCCATATTAACAGTGTTTTACTTGCCAACATCCGCTGGATCATCAAAAAAGCAAGAGAGTTCCAGAAAAACATCTATTTCGGCTTTATTGACTATGCCAAAGCTTTGACTGTGTGGATCACAATAAACTGTGGAAAATTCTGAAAGAGGTGGGAATACCAGACCATCTGACCTGTCTCTTGAGAAACCTGTATGCAGGTCAGGAAGCAACAGTTAGAACTGGACATGGAACAACAGACTGGTTCCAAATAGGAAAAGGAGTCCGTCAAGGCTGTATATTGTCACCCTGCTTATTTAACTTATATGCAGAGTACATCATGAGAAACGCTGGGCTGGAAGAAACACAAGCTGGAATCAAGATTGCCAGAAGAAATATTAATAACCTCAGATATACAGATGACACCACACTTATGGCAGAAAGTGAAGAAGAACTAAAGGGCCTCTTGATGAAAGTGAAAGAAGAGAGTGAAAAAGTTGGCTTAAAGCTCAACGTTCAGAAAACTAAGATCATGGCATCTGGTCCCATCACTTCATGGGAAATAGATGGGGAAACAGTGGAAACAGTGTCAGACTTTATTTTTTTGGGCTCCAAAATCACTGCTGATGGTGATTGCAGGCATGAGATTAAAAGACGCTTACTCCTTGGAAGGAAGGTTATGACCAACCTAGATAGCATATTTAAAAGCAGAGACATTACTTTGCCAACAAAGGTCCATCTAGTCAAGGCTATGGTTTTTCCAGTGGTCATGTATGGATGTGAGAGTTGGACGATGAAGAAACCTGAGCGCCGCAGAATTGATGCTTTAGAACTGTGGTGTTGAAGAAGACTCTTGAGAGTCCCTTGGACTGCAAGGAGATCCAACCAGTCCATCCTAAAGGAGATCAGTCCTGGGTGTTCATTGGAAGGACTGATGTTGAAGTTGAAACTCCAATACTTTGGCCACCTCCTGCGAAGAGTTGACTCATTGGAAAAGACCCTAATGCTGGGAAGGATTGGGGGAATGAGGAGAAGGGGACGACAGAGGATGAGATGGTTAGATGGCATCAGTAACTTGATGGACATGGGTTTGGGTAAACTCTGAGAGCTGATGATGGACAGGGAGGCCTGGCGTGCTGCGATTCATGGGGTCGCAAAGAGTCGGACACGACTGAGCGACTGAACTGAACTGAACTCAGGCTTCGCTATATTTCCATGCTGCTGCTGCTGCTTCAGTCATGTCTGACTCTTTGTGACCCCGTGGACTGTAGCCCACCAGGCTCATCTGTCCATGGGATTCTCCAGGCAAGAATATTGGAGTGGGCTGCCATGCCCTCCTGATCCAGTTATTGAATCCACATCTCTTATGTCTCCTGCATTGGCAGGTGGTTCTTTACCACCAGGGCCACCTGGGAAACCCTATATTTCCACGAGGTAACTGTTATTATCATTTCTATTTATGGCCAATAAAATGAAATCCAGAGAGGAGAAGTAACTCAACCAGCATCACCAAGCCAGTAAGTTGAGATGCTTGACTTGTATTTGGCAACCCTGTGCTTCAAATTCATTCATTTCCCCCAGCACCAACATGTATTCCTAGCAATTGCCAGACCAAAAAGTGAGCATGGTGGGGAAGATGACATGTTAGTTTGTGTGTGTGTGTTGTCAGCTCTAATATTAAGAGATTCTAGTCTTCCAACAAAAAATTAAATGTGCATAGCATTTGTCTCAAACCTTTCAAATGTTATAAAATGTGAGCTGTGTAGACTAAATAAAAAGGTCACTGGAATAAGATCATGATTTTAGTTGAAACTTTGCTGTTTAAATCTCATGAAAAGTGGCTGGATTAGCTTTCTTTTATTGTTTGTCTCTGCCGTACAAATATCCACAAAATTCTCTGCACTAAAACTCCTTGTACATTTCAATGGGTATTGAGGGTGAACTGACCCATTCCATTAGATTGAACTTTTCCAACAGGGATACTTGGCAACGTGAACTGGCTTTTAATCCACTTTTGAGCTTGTAACCTGAACTTTGTTGCAACAAATTACATATTCAAAGCATCTCATAGGATCAAACTCTTACACGAATTAGGAATGGCGATGACATATTTTTATTTCATTTGACTCTGAAAATAAAAAGAGAACAAAAATGCTTTTGTGCGTGGTGCATATGCTGGAAGGATGGCATGCAGTGAGGTGATAACAAATAATAGTTACAATGTTTAAAAAAGTAAGATCTATACTAAGCAGTGTATTTGGAAATCTTACTTTTAGCATGAAGACTTGCTTTTGTCTTTAGGTCATAGGCCTCTTTTTCCTGGGAGAGAGGACTTTGGTCAATTTTTTACTTTTATTGCCTTAGACAAGCACATATCCATTATTCTTGGCAAGGACCCAATTGAGAGTAGTGTTACCTAAACGCAGAAGCTGCTGATGGCAGTATTAAGCCATTTGTTCAGTAATTTACATTGGACATATGTTTGATATGCCTGAAAATTGTGCAAAGTACTTTTTTCTAAATTTTGGTTTAAATTTCCCTATGTCCAAACATTATTTGTTTCCTTTGTGTACACATTTAGTTTTATCATAACAAAGCAACATGTACACTTTTAACATTTAAAACTGAGGATCATTTTTCCTTTCCAGTGAAACAAAAAGAAAATTTAAAAATAAACGGGTACAAAATTACAATAGAGAATTTCAATTGTAAATAAGATCTTCTACAGGTTCTGCTGATTCTCCCAGCGAGTGGCAGGGCTCAAGTCATCATTAGGAGAGAATTTTATTTTAGAAGTGTCATCTTAAATTGCAAGGATGTCCACTAAACATCACAATTAAACATGTCAAAGGAGAAGCCATGTTGTCAAAATGCCCACTTAACCCACCCAAACATCTCAAACCTACCCTTTGCTGACCTTCTCTAACCCCATTTTTTTAAAGTTTTTTTTTTCTTTTTTTAAACAAGAGAAAGTAGACAGATACATGTTGAAATGCTAACTGTCCATATTCACATAGAGACACAGTGTAATCTCTGACCCCAATATGCAGAGAAAGGAGGAAAATATCTAGAATTCTATGCACTACCACACAGGCGCCTAGCACCCTCCAGCTTCCAGCAGAACTAAGGGAGCAGAAGGTTTTTCTTTTTTCCCCACAGAGCATGGTGGTGTTGATTCCATAAAGTTTTTGTTGAAACAGAAAGGGATAAGAATGAATTTGGAACTGAAAGGGGTAGAGATTCTTTTCCCACTGAATTCTGCTCAAGGTATTTCCCCCAAAATAAGTTGTGAACCCATGGTATAAAGGAGAAAGACCTCAAAAACAGGGCGACTGAGCACAAGAGGAGAAAAGAAAGACTGCAACTTGCTCCTAGGGACTGGAGAAAACTAAAAAAGGTTGGAATCCATCAGTGTTCCATTAGTCACCTTCTCCTTCATCTTCCTCTCCTTCCTCCCCCTCATCATCATCTTCATCTTCATCCTTATCCCCTTCTTCATCAATATCTTCCAATCCTTCTTCTTCATCATCGTCATCATCTTCTTCTCTTTCCCCTTCCTACCTCCCCTTTCTTCCTTCCTACCTTCTTTCCCCTCCTGACATCCATGTCAGGAACCAAGTAGTACACTAGTGGATTTGGCGAAATATCATCTTTGATGACCTCTCCTAACTCATCTGCGCCTGCGTCAGAATGATCAGTAAACCAGGTGAAGAAGCTTTCTGATTCCTTATGCTGTCTATTCCTGCTGGCTTTATTCTGTGTTTGACTTGATCGTTTCATCAGATCCTTTCCAGATTTCCATTTGATTTCAGTGGACTTTGACGATGGTTCACCACTCTCATTCAGATGAAATTCTGTGAAGAAAATTTTATTTTCGAAGTAAGGATTTTCATCGAAATAAAAATCTATTCTGTAACCTGATTTAATGTCTTCAAATTCTATCACTTCAACTCTTGTCAAATAATGCAGTGCCTCTTCATCTTCCTCCTCAAGCAATGCAGACACTTGTGGATGGTTAAAAATTGTTGTTACCCCCAAATTTTGGATTTTGGCAATCAATTCCAACCTCTTCTGAGAAAATGGTTGGCAGAGTTTGTTATATTTCTGTTCTACTTTCAAAATCTCACTGGCTTGTTCATTAAGTCTGTCTATTTCATTTTGTACTTCATCAATATGTACAATTGCTTCTTGCTGTTCTTTTTCTTCCTTTGGCAAGTTTGAAGAAGCAGAGGCCTTGCCTGGCCTGGAGGCAGGAATTGGCCTCACTTTCTTCGGTTTCTTTGCTTGGGATGTAAGTGAAGACGTGTTTGAGGGCCATGCTGGGAAAAAAAAGCCAAGGATCCTCCCAGGGGAAGAGAGAGGTACTTTGAGCTCAGAGAACTCTAAACATTATTTTTTGTTTCAGGAAAATGTTAGCATTTTTGTTTTTTTTGCCTAAGCATTTGCTCCCAGGAGATGGAAAGTGGAAGACAGACCACACATAAAGGTGGCTTAATATCGTCCTCACCCAGCATAGGAGGACGGGCTGGGAACAGGAGTTGAGATCAGCTTGGACCAGTTGAGATCAGCTTGGACCAGCACAGCACCATTTTGGCAGGCCCACTGGTGTCTTGTATACAGGGCTGACTAATTCTAAATAAACAAGCATTTTAGGAATGAGCTGTCAGTTCATGATGACTGCCAGGAGCCTGAGACCAGATCATACCTTGTGGGTGGAGATGGATTTTCCCAGGATGGGAAAGGATATTATCTCTGGCAGGGTTGTGGGAAAAGATTAGTCCCAGGTTGGGAGTGAGATGGGGCTTAAATAAAGGGTAGGAGGAGTCGAGAGTAATATGCTCTTCTTTATCCTCTTTCCTTCAGGGGCTGGTAGGGCACAAGATGGACTTCAGTTCTAGGTGAAATGTTTGTGGGAATTAGGCAAGAACTCAGGAACAGATTCTGGTTTGAATAGCCAATTCTAAAAGAGTAGCTGCTTCTAGATAATCCTGAAAGAAATCACTTATGGCAGATCAGCAACTTCTCTGCAGACCAGGGTGGGCCAAGTCACCAGCACAGGACAGCTATTTCTTCAAAGAGAGAACATTTGACAAATAAACCAGTGACAGAGGTTGAAGACGTCTAAGAAGATGAAGACAGTGGAGAAGAATAACACCAAGGATATGAACAAGTATTTAGTGAACCCTCACTGAATGCATACTGTCTCATTCACTGTGCTAAGCCATAGCTTTAAACACAAAATATTTCTGGTCTGTGAGATGCTCACACTCTGAGAGGCAGAGGGGGAACTAGGGCTAAATATGGGAACAGCAGATTCACACCTCCTTTCTCACCTAGGAATAAATACCAGTTATTGAAAGTGGAATTTCACATAATGTTGAACTGTTATTCCCTTCTCTTGATTTATGTTTCTATCTCTGGACAAGAGCTTATGGTTGAATTCTTACTCAGTTAAATGCAGATGTTGAGTACTATACTCACATTATTTCACTGAATATTTTAAACAATCTGACAAGGTAGGTGGTAGCTATTATCTTCCTAATATTATACCTAGAGAAACAGGGTAGTGAGATTGAGAGATTCATCCGAAGTCATATAGATAGAAATAGGGTATCTGGCATTTAGATTCAGAGAGGAGAAGGGTATGGTAATATCAGTAGCAGCACAAGTTCTAGGCCCCTTTGCTGGTATCCAGGCCATAATTCATTTTCAGAGTTTCATGACCTCCTGTTGTAAAACCCACCGATCGGTTGTACAGTCTAAATTTTCTTGCCTGTTCTTCACTCTTGTTCATCCTCTGCTATAGACTGAGCAC
The DNA here is from genome assembly GCF_054371585.1 of Giraffa tippelskirchi. NCBI lineage: Eukaryota > Metazoa > Chordata > Mammalia > Artiodactyla > Giraffidae > Giraffa > Giraffa tippelskirchi. Next base: position 72,730,229 of record NC_137275.1, on the reverse strand, counting down.
TGGTCAGTCCCCCCAATTCACATGTTTAAACTTATTCTCCAGTGTGACAGTGTTGAGAAGTGAGGTTTCTGAGAGGTGGCGAAGTTATCAGGGTAGAGCCCTCATGAATGGGATTAGTGCCCACACAAGAAACCCAAGAGAGCTACCTTGGCTCTTCTACCATGTGACGAAATAGCCAGAAGTCAGCCTTCTATGAACCAGGAAGATGTGTGTGCTATGGTAAGTCACTTCAGTCATGTTTGACTCTTTGTGAGCCTCGGGACTGTAGTCTGCCAGGCTCTTCTGTCCATGGGATTCTTCAGGCAAGAATACTGGAGTGGGTTGCCATGCCCTCCTCCAGGGGATCTTCCCAACCCAGGGATTGAACCTGTGTCTCTTATGTCTCTTGCATTGGTGGGTTCTTTACCACTAGTGCCACCTGGGATGGACCCCACGAAACAAGGAATCTTCTGATGCCTTGAACTTGGACTTCTCAGTCTGCAGAACTGTGAGAAATAAATTTCTGTTCTTTATAAGTCTTGTAATATTTTGGTACTGCAGCCCAAACAAACTAAGATACCCTTTAAATGGCTCCCAGTTCATACTGAATTTCTTATTATCCTAAAGCATGGTAGTCTTTTCATATCTCTTTGACTTTGCATCTCCTCTCTTTTTTGCCCACAGTACTCTTTCTCCTTCTATAACTGATAAAAAGCACCTTATCAAAAACCAGGTCAGCATCAAGTCTTCCAGAAAAAAAGCTTAGCACAGTGTTCAAAAGCATGACCCCGGGTTCTGCCACTTAGCATCTGTGGGAGTTCACTAAGCTTTAGTCAGTGTTCTCATTTTTAAAATGGAGCCAGCAGAACTGTCTGCAACTTAGGGTTATTTAAAGTACTAAATATAAAGGGCTTTGCATAGATCCTGGCACATAGTGAATGATGAATAAGTTTTGTTACCTTAGTTCTCCATGAAGACATCCTTGACTTTGCAAGCATAATCACCCACCTTCTCAGATGGGTTTTAGAGTAAATAATATTCATATCTTTATTTTAGAATTTATTCTGTTATCTTGTCATTATTTGTTTAAATACCCTTCCTGTACTACCTAACTTCTTGTCAATAATAGTTCAAATTATGCCTTGTGGGAACTCTATGCTATGCTAGTTGGGATCAGGAGAAGTCCTGGAAAGCAGACATCAAGAATCTGATTTGGAGTTGGGTTACTTGTGATCTGATGGCAATGAGGGATCCATAGTATCAGTAATTAGTAGGGTAATAGCCCCTGGTATGTAGTAGCATTATAATTACTAATGTTTTCACCTACAATTTTTTTATAGAAAGGCTCTGCTGAGTAAACAGTTTGGGAAAAATTGTAGTTATGAAGATATTGCAGTAGATTAACTGCATTACAGTCCTTGGCAAAAGAAAACAATAGACTCAGAGAAGTAAACTGCCAGCGTGAACACTGTTAGAGTCAGAGGGGTTCTGTGGCTGCTGTGAACAGCAGTGCAATCTGTTACAAGTCTGCCTCAGACTGTGCCGGCAGTCAGGGAATGCAGCTGCAGAACAGACCAAGTGCACAGCCATGACGTGGTTCCTTTGTTAGGACCTTACAGAAAGGCAGGAAGAGCCTGAGAACTGGATTTGTGGTCAAGAAGCCCGAGGACCTTGAACCTCATCTTCCTTTGAATGTCCCACCAAGGAAGAAGCACCCCTCTTCCTTTTGCCAGAGGAAAGTAGCCTCTCTTTCCTGGAGACCATCTGATGCTCTGCCATGAAAGGCCTTAATAGAGCTTTCCTGTTGTCCTCAAGCTCCACATCCACTAATCTTCACTTCATCTAGACCAATATCTGTGATCAGATCTTAGAACTCACTGTTGGGATGGGGAAGTACTATTTGGATTTCAAGAAAATATAGCTTATACCCCCAAGGAATCTCAGAATTTGACTGTGCTGTGCTTAGTTGCTCAGTCATGTCTGACTCTTTGCAACCCTGTGGACTGTATCTGGCCAGCTCCTCCATGCACGGGGATTCTCCATGCAAGAATACTGGAGTGGGTTGCTTATAGCTTACGATGAACGATGTTGGATTCATGATCTCTGAAGAAGATTTAGCTTCAGGACCAGGGACCAGGCTTGATCACTCAAGAGCTTTTGTGTAGCAGAGTTTTATTAAAGTGAAAAAGGGACAGAGAAAGCTTCTGACATAGACATCAGAAGGGGGATGGGGGGCCCCCCCCTCAAGAGTCTTAGAAAAGGGAGTTAAATACTTTTTAAATTGATTATTACAATAAATCAAAAGAATGTCTCAAGGTTGTGAAGATCTTACTAGACCCTCTCCGCAATTTACATTTTAAGATGATAGGATTAGAATTTAACAATAGAAAGATTTTTACCAAATCCACTTCCATAATATACATTTTAAGACAACAGGATTAGTCAGAAGGTTTTCAGGAAGGAGAAACTGTCCTCAAGCAGGATACATTGTTGTTATATAATACTTAGTACAGAGTTTAAACTTAGTTGTTTGTTATGTAATCATCAGTTCTGGGCTTAAAGGAAAAAATGTTTTATGTGACTAAGACTAAGAAATGTAGAAAAGAAAGTTTGTTTATTCCTCCTCCTTGAGAATTCCAGACCCCTATCTCATCCTTCAGAGCCCCAGACCCCTCTCTCCTCCTTGGGGGCCCTGGACTTCTTATCAGCCTGCCTAGGAAATGACTCATTGCCATGCCCTCCTCCAGAGGATCTTCCCAACCCAGGGATCAAACCCAGGTCTCCTGCATTGTGAGCAGATTCTTTACCATCTGAGCCACCAGAGAAGCCCCAGAAGTTGACTAATATGTACCATTAATAACTAGGGAAGCATTTGTGAGAATGGAATTAGAGGGTATTGGAGCAGGCAGAGTAGATTATGAGGCTTGCTAGGGGAGAAATTTCATCAGGGCACTTTCTCATGACTCTGCTTTCATGTTCTGGAAAAGATATCTGAGTTTTCAGGACAGGTACCTTGAAGCTTAAATATAAAAGTGAACTACGGTGAATGGGGGCTGGTTGCAGAACTTCTCTGGAAGCATCTTAAGGTGTGAGTAGGTGAAAGGTTTGAAAGGCTTTATTGTGTAAGACATGGAGAGTGCTACACCTGACTCTGGGTCCCAGGAGAACCCAGGGAACACAATCTTCACTAAGTGGGTAGAGAATGCACTGGTAAGAAATACACCAGCTTTTTCAATGGCTCAGTGGTTGCTGTTTTATATTGACTTGGGTTCATGGTGGGAGATGCAGACACAAAACTAAGGGCTCCCCCATATGGATGGTGGATTTGGAGAATGGCAGAAGCCACACTGTAGCATAGAAATGCCAGTTGCAAAACAGAAATAATGATCATAATGAGCATCATGGCCAGAGTGGCAACTGGGGTGCCTTGTGCAATAAGGATAGGGTGATAACTGTCAAATTATTATGTTCTTTGGGGAAGGGTAGAAAGAGAGGTAGAGACAGGGACAGAGAAGGAAACAGAGAGAGAGACAGGGAGAGGAGAGGAGGAAGGGGAAGGAAGGGGAAGAGAAGAAAAGAGAAGATTGAGAGTTGGTGGGCAGAAGGCTGACACCAGTTACCACAGTGGGAAACCATGGCCCCTTATCCAGTGGCAAGAATACACAGAAGAACTGTACAAGAAAGATCTTTATGACCCAGATAATCATGATGGTGTGATCACTCACCTAGAGCCAGACATCCTGGAATGCAAAGTTAAGTGGGCCTTAGGAAGCATCACTACGAACAAAGCTAGTGGAGATGATGGAATTCCATTTGAACTATTTCAAATCCTGAAAGATGATGCTGTGAAAGTGCTGCACTCAATATGCAGCAAATTTGGAAAACTCAGCAGTGGCCACAGGACTGGAAAAGGTCAGCTTTCATTCCCCTAAGAAAGGCAATGCCAGAGAATGCTCAAACTACCACATAATTGCACTCATCTCACACGCTAGTAAAGTAATGCTCAAAATTCTCCAAGCCAGGCTTCAGCAATACGTGAACCGTGAACTTCCAGATGTTCAAGCTGGTTTTAGAGAAGACACAGGAACCAGAGATCAAATTGCCAACATATGCTGGATCATAGAAAAAGCAAGAGAGTTTCAGAAAAACATCTATTTCTGCTTTATTGACTATGCCAAAGACTTTGACTGTGTGGATCACAACAAACTGTGGAAAATTCTGAAAGAGATGGGAATACCAGACCACCTGACCTGCCTCTTGAGAAATCTGTATGCAGGTCAGCAAGCAATAGTTACAACTGGACATGGAAAAACAGACTGGTTCCAAATAGGAAAAGGAATATGTTAGGGCTGTATATTGTCACCCTGCTTATTTAACTTATATGCAGAGCACATCCTGAGAAACACTGGGCTGGATGAAGCACAAGCTGGAATCAAGATTTCCAGGAGAAATATCAATAATCTCTGATAAACAGATGACACCACTCTTATGGCAGAAAGTGAAGAAGAACTAAAGAGCTTCAGTTGAAAGTGAAAGAGGAGAGTGAAAAAGTTGGCTTAAAACTCAATATTCAGAAAATTAAGATCACGGCCTCTGGACCCATCACTTCATGGGAAATAGATGGGGAAACCATGGAAACAGTGTCAGACTTTATTTTTTGGGGCTCCAAAATCCCTGCAGATGGTGATTGCGACCATGAAATTAAAAGACGCTTACTACTTGGCAGGAAAGTTATGACCAACATTGGCAGCATGTTAAAAAGCAGAGACATTACTTTGCCAACAACGGTCCATCTAGTCAAGGCTATGGTTTTTCCAGTAGTCATGTATGGATGTGAGAGTTGGACTGTAAAGAAAGCTGAGTGCCAAAGAACTGATGGTTTTGAACTGTGTGGTGTTGGAGAAGACTCTTGAGATTCCCTTGGACTGCAAGGAGATCCAACCAGTCCATCCTAAAGGAGATCAGTCCTGAATATTCATTGGAAGGGCTGATGCTGAAGCTGAAACTTCAATACTTTGGCCACCTGTTGCAAAGAGCTGACTCATTTGGAAAGACCCTGGTGCTGGGAAAGATTGAAGGCAGGAGGAGAAGGGGACGACAGAGGATGAGATGGTTGGATGGCATCACTGACTCAATGGACATGAATTTGAGTAAACTCTGGGAGTTGGTGATGGACAGGGAGGCCTGGCTTGCTGCAGTCCTTGAGGTTGCAAAGAGTCGGACACAACTGAGTGACTGAGCTGAACTGAACTGAACTATCCAGTTTCCAGATCTACATCAGTTCACAGACCCAGAACCCAGCTAACAGAAGGGAATTGCAGATCTCTTTGATGAAGATCAAAGTACATAGTAAACACACCTCTGATTCTTCCTGGAGTGACTTGTAGACATTTGGCAGCAAGGAAAGAAGAAAGCTCAGGTTTTTTGACAGTTGTTAGATAAAGGGTTTGAGCTGGTAGTGACGCTAGTAGTCCTTCAGCTGGGGTGGGAGGCACAATGGACCCAGAGTAATAAATGGAGTTTGGCCCCAAGTCCTTCTCATTCTTATAGTTGTTCTCCAGAACCCAGTGGGATAGACAGCATCTGGTGGAAGGCACTCCTTGGCTCTCTGAACTGTGCCACAAAGACTGTTGATTTAGAAGATACTGATTGGAAGATACTGATTGGAACAGTGAGAGACTTTATTTTCTTGGCCTCCAAAATCACTGCAGATGGTGGCTGTAGCCATGAAATTAAGAGACGCTTGCTCCTTGGAAAAAAAAAAAAAAAGCTCTGACCAACCTAGGCAGCATATTAAAAAGCAGAGACATTACTTTGCCAACAAAGGTCTGTCTAGTCAAAGCTATGGTTTTCCCAGTAGTCATGTATGGATGTGAGAGCTGGACTATAAAGATAGCTGAACGCTGAAGAATTGATGCTTTTGAACTGTGGTGTTGGAGAAGACTCTTGAGACTCCCTTGGACTGCAAGGATATCAAACCAGTCCATCCTAAAGAAAATCAGTCCTAAATATACATTGAAAGGACTGATACTGAAGCTGAAACTCCATACTTTGGCCACCTGATGCGAAGAACTGACTCATTTGAAAATACCCTGATGCTGGGAAAGATTGAAGGCAGGGGGAAAAGGGGATGACAGAGGATGAGATGGTTGGACGGCATCACCGACTTGATGGACATGAATTTGACTAAGCTCCTGGAGTTGTTGACAGACAGGGAAGCCTGGCACACTGCAGTCCATGGGGTTGCAAAGAATTGGACACGAGTGAGCAACTGAACTGACTGACTGATTGGAACCTGTTGTCATTTGCCTGAAGCATTTTATTTCAGGAGGTTTTCAGGGGACAGGATAATTTGGTGACAGCGTAATGTGCTCAGGAGACAGGATAATTTGACCATGAAGTCAGTGACCTCTGTCCTTGACAAGCCCAGTGCTGCTTGCTATGGCCTCAAGGTGCCTGGCAATGCTGTTTCCTGATAGTTCTCTAAACCATAAAAATAGTCTTTTTCTTCGTTTATCAGTTCCTTTCTAACCTAATCACCCTTTAATCATATTCAGTGTCTTATGATTGTTGCTAAAATGGGACTTCTAAATTAAAAGAACACTAATCATCCATGTTTCTTAAGATCATCGGGAGCAGAGATAAATCACCAGTATCTGTTAATCGTGATTCATCTTTGCTATGGAATAGTCTAAAATACTAAAAAAAAAAAAAAAAAAAGATCATCCTGCATGGGTATAGAAAGATCTCCAAAATACATGTTTAAAGGAAAAAAATAAGACAAATAGAAGAAGTTCAAAATATTATGAAGAGTAAGATTCTTTAATATTAATAGAAAGGAATATATGGCTCTTCATATATATTTCAGTTCAGTCGCTCAGTCGTGTCCGACTCTTTGCGACCCCATGAATTGCAGCACACCAGGCCTCTCTGTCCATCACCAACTCCCGGAGTCTACCCAAACCCATGTCCATCGAGTTGGTGATGCCATCCAACCATCTCATCCTCTGTCGTCCCCTTCTCCTCCCGCCCCCAATCCTACCCAGCATTAGGGTCTTTTCCAATGAGTCAACCCTTCGCATGAGGTGGCCAAAGTATTGGAGTTTCAGCTTCAACATCAGACCTTCCAATGAACACCCAGGATTGATCTCTTTTAGGATGGATTGATTGGATCTCCTTGCAGTCCAAGGTACTCTCAAGAGTCTTCTCCAACACCACAGTTCAAAAGCATCAGTTCTTTGGCACTCAGCTTTCTTCACCGTCCAACTCTCACATCCATACATGACCACTGGAAAAACCATAGCCTTGACTAGACGGACTTTTGTTGGCAAAGTAATGTCTCTGCTTTTAAATATGCTATCTAGGTTCGCCATAACCTTCCTTCCAAGGAGTAAGCGTCTTTTAATTTCATGGCTGCAATCACCATCAGCAGTGATTTTGGAGCCCAAAAAAATAAAGTCTGACACTGTTTCCACTGTTTCCCCATCTAGTTCCCATGAAGTGATGGGACCAGATGCCATGATCTTAGTTTTCTGAACATTGAGCTTTAAGCCAACTTTTTCACCCTCCTCTTTCACCTTCATCAAGAGGCTCTTTAGTTCTTCTTCACTTTCTGCCATAAGGGTGGTGTCATCCACATATCTGAGGTTATTGATATTTCTCCCGGCAATCTTGATTCATATATATTAAGTGATTTAATTGATTTAATACTTTTAAAGTGCTACAAACTGTGCCTGGTTAATAGTTGATACTTTATAAGTGCAGCTTATTACATGCATCATTATATATTATACTTGTATTTCAAATTATTTATTTTTAGTATTGTGGTAATATTTGTAGAGAGGGGTATGTATGTAGGTCATAGAAAATTTTTTACTTTTCATTTTGTGCTTTCGTGTATGGTTGTTCTTTCTCATCATATCAACATGTTATATTTTTCCTCCTTTTTATCTTCAAAACATCAAGCCTCATTTGGACATTAGTTTATCAACTATTTCTTATTTCCCTCTTGAGATTTCCCTATTTCAACATAAATTTGAATAATAATAAAATGAAAGAAAGCACAGATTAATGAAAAGAGAGGGAGAAATGATTCAGAGTTTGAAGTAAGTATGCGGAGAAGACAAATTGTGGGTTTGTATATCAAATAGATCAGGTCCTGCCTATTTTCTCTGGGTGTGAACTTGAGTCAGTTCAGTTAATTTTTCTTGACTTTGCTTTCCCTATCTGTAGAATGTGAATAATGACAGCTACTATATAGAAGTGCTGTAAGTATAAAGTGAGATAGTCCTTTTAGTATACCAGAAAAAAAAAAAAGCTCACATATATGGAAGGGCGAGAGCTAGTTTCCTCCATAATAAAATTGTAGGTAAGAGTAACAGGATTAAATATTTTGAATGCATGGGTTTTCAAGCTGGTTGCATTGTAGATTTATTGCTAGAATAAACGTGACTTGTACAAATTACAGTCACCAACAGAAAGGGACAACGCCAATATAAACATCTCTTTCCTGTTTCTTTGTTGGGAAATCCAATGAAAAGAAAAGAAAAGACATTTTAAGGACTGGGGCACATTTAAGCTTGTGATTTGCGTAAAATTATAGTCCTGTTCCTTTATGCCCCCAGCTTTGTGGAAGCACCTTTCTCCAAGTCCCTAGGTGTAAATTTGTGCCACTCAAAGTAATTGGCTCATTAGGCTATAATGTTGCCCCTCATCCTGCACCCACATCCCTCCAGTTAAGCTGGATGGAAGAAGCAGAGCTCTTCATTCAGGGACAGCACAGCTTGCTATCTTTTTTGCATCTCTAAGTCAAAGAAGAGGACACAAAGGGATGCTTTCCTGCGTTAACTGCCGTGCGCGCTCCGAAACTGCTGAGGTTGGAAGCCTTTCAGTGCCATGATCATACTGCCCCCATGTGGTCAAATCTAGAAACTCTCACCCACAGTCTACTCACCCAGAGTAAAACCTTATCCTATAAAGGACCAAAGCAATGGGCTCTTACAGACTTCTACAGTTGTGCTGATTTCCTAGAGAAGCTGCTGTGATTATTTAGATAATACAGTTATCTCAACCTTGCAGAGGGAGAATAAATTTCCTTGGTTTTGGAGCTAGCTGCTAATTCTCCCAATAGAGTGACTGTAGTTTTAAACCGCTAATTTTTGTTCTGAGAAGTAAGGGTGAAAACCCCTTTATTGCCTTATTTCATGAGTTGGAGAAATAAAATAACACAGGCTTTAAATGTTTTGAAATTCTAGGTGGTGTGGTATAATAAAATGGATAGGAGTAAGTGAACGTTTCCAGCAGAAGCACTGTCACTTGAATACTGTCACTTTTTAGGGGCATGAGCTGAATCAAGTTTTTAAATTTCCTGAGACTATATTTTCTTGTTCTGAAGAAGTGCTGTAAATAGTACCTCAAGTACTCTTTTTTAACTGAGTTATTGTATGAAATTGTTTGTTGTAAACTTGCTTTATCAAATATAAACTGCAACGCTAATCTTAGCTTCATAATGATTAAATATTTGAATATGACCCTGAGATCCCCTGGGGTGACAAGCCCCCCAGTTCTGGCTTGCTCGTGAACTTTTTAGGTAAAATTGGACAGGTCAGGTATCTAAGTGTGAGGGGATCCATTTTCTTACCTCTCAAGTGTGGATGATAGTTTTGCTTTGCTTACCTCCTTGTGAATGTTACTGAAATGAACCTTTTGGGGAAAAATTGTGAAAACTGCACGTTGAACATGTTACATGCTTTTGCTTTCATTCCAGTCACAAGTACTTCTTTCCTCCTATTAACAAGTAACAGGGTCATCCACAGATCAAAGATTTACTTCAAAGTAAATAAATAATTCCTACAAAGTCATGCCTCATTTGCTATAAATTATCATGGAGCCAGGAGCTAGGATCACTGGTAACCCTGCAGCATGTAAAGTTGAATGTCCTTATCTAGAGGATACAGTATTGGTTTCTTTGTGGTAGGTGGCAATTCAAATAGATGTTCTACCTATGGATCCTGTTGGTTTTCCTGTGCCTTATTTAAAATGCATGTTCTGAATAACTTGGCTTGAGAGTGAACAGTTTACAAAAAAACTCTCCTTCCCTCTCCAACAGTAGCAATAAGAGCATGTTCTGTTTTCCTTTAGCCTGTTACCCCAGTAAAAGGATGTTTCACGTCAGAAAATGCAATTCTTTTCCGACTAGTCTTTCCTGAGGTCATACCACATGTTGAATAGAACCTTCTACTCTATTGTGGTGAATAGCCATGTGCTGTGCTAAGCTGCTTCAGTCGTGTCCAACTCTTTGCAACTCCATGGACTGAGCCCACCAGCCAGGAAAGAATACTGGAGTGGGCTGCCATGCTCTCCTCCAGGGGATCTTCCTGATCCAGGGACCGAACCCATGTCTCTTGGGTCTCCTGCATTGGCAGGCAGATTCTTTACCACTAGTGCCACCTGGGAAGCCCTGTGCCACAACCCACGTCTCTACAGCTCACTCCCAGCTCTTCCGAGAGGGGTGGATCAGCATAGCAAAAGTAGGGTGTCTGTATACTGATGAGTCCCTGAGAACAGCTTGACTTTAAGAGAATGGAGAAAATATTTACATACACACACATATACACACATTCCACAGCATTTCCAAGACAGTATGTGGAGACTTTAAAACAGGTTAATTAATTCTGGGGGATGAGAATGAGAATGATAAGTTTTGAGAGGATTAGGGTACTTCCATTTCCACTTTTTAGGTTTAATATTATTTTTCTTAATATGAACATGTAACTACATATCACTTCTGCAAAAATAGATACCATATAGATATTAAAAAGAATGATATCTATATGTATAGACAACATAGCTTCCCTGGTGGCTCAGAGGGTGAAAAATCCACCTGCAATGTGTGAGACCTGGGTTCGATCCCTGAGTTGGGAAGATACCCTGCAGAAGGGAATGGCTACCCACTGCAGTATTCTTGCCTGGAGAATTCCATGGGCAGAGGAGCCTGGCAGGCTACAGTCCATGTGGTCGCAAAGAGTTGGACACGACTGAGTGACTTTCACTTTCACTTTCATAGACAACATAAGCATTCCAAGATATTTTTAATGAAAAAGAAAGCTGCAGAATAACATGTATCGTGATATTTATATTATGTAAAATAGGCACGTATATATACATTTAGAAAAAATTATGAAAGTCTATGTAACCATACAGTTAAAAATTATTGTCCATAAAATTTTCAGGTGAAGAAAACATATACTTAAAATCTTTCTTTCCATGTTCCTAGTTTTTGATTGGATTTTTATACTAAACCTGTTTATGTGGTTACTTGTATAATTGAAAAAATATATTTTATTCCTGTACACTTGGCCAGATTGGGTGGTTGTTTCATGTCTGATGAATATACCCATTTGTCCTGAGCTCTTTGAACAGTCTCTGCCCAGACCTCCTTGTCTCTAGGCTGAGCCTTTCTTGGAAGTATCTTTTAATCACCCCAGGCTGGGGGAGGGGCCTTGTTGTGCTCCCATCACAGGCTACTTCTATTCCACCAGAGAACGTACCACACCACATTTCAACTTTTTATTAATTATCTGACCTTAGTAGCCTACAGGCACTTAAGATTATATTTCTGTGTTTCAGGTGTAGTTTTTGACATATAACAGATTCTGAAATCAGTGTTTATTAAATAGATCTAATCTAATGCATGTGTGTAAAGTGGTTTCAGTTGTGTCCGACTCTTTGTGACCCTAAGGACTAGACCTCTCAAGGCTTCTCTGTCCATGGGATTCTCCAGGCAAGAATACTGGAGTGGGTTGTCATGCCCTTCTCCAGGAGATTTTTCCCACCCAGGGATCAAACCCCTGTCTCTTACATCTCCTGCATTGGCAGGAGGATTTTTTACACTCGTGCCACCTGGGAAGCCCATTAAATAGATAGGTAAATGGAAAGAAGGAAGGAGGGATGGAGGGATTGAAGGTGGGAGGGAGGGAGGAAGGGGTAGAGGAGGAAATGGTATCCACAAGAGAAAGAGATGTGGTCAGACTGGAACTTAATAAGGAAGAAAGAATGTGTCAGTATTCAGCTCTGTCTGAAGAAGAAAAGGAAATTTCAATGACTATAGAGGCATATATCACTAGAGGCATATATCACTTGGGAACAAGAATTTTTCACCAAGTTTGCCATGTTGTTCTTATAATTGCTTTTATATATATATATATATATATATATATATATATATATATATATATATGAAGAAACAGAGTCCCATTTAGATTGATTTAAAAATTTAATGTATGAGAATAAAGTTAAGAATTGTGGTAGGATGTATATAAAGAAAACCATGAGAATGTACTGAAGGATTTGAAAGAGGCCTAGAATAGATAAAAACATTCCATTTAATGGATGGGAATACATGATATCGAAGTGATTAATTATCCACAAATGACTTTATATATCGGATGCAATTACAGTGAAATTCCCAGTGGTTTTGCTTCTTTCCCTTCTCTCCCCTCTCGGCCGCCGCCCCCGGCTCCCGGCCCCCGGCCCGGCCTAGCTCCTCTTGGCCACGCTTCTGCGCCGAGCCGTCGCAGCCGCCTCGCTTCTGCGCCGATCCTAGGAAGCTAGTCCAGTCCAATAGGAAGAAGAAACCCAACTGTGGATGTGACTGGTGATAGACGCAAACTCCGATGCTGTAAAGATTGTAATATTGCATAGGAACGTGGAATGTAAGGTCCATGAATCAAGGCAAATTGGAAGTGGTCAAACAGGAGATGGCAAGAGTGAACGTCGACATTCTAGGAATCAGCGAACTAAGATGGACTGGAATGGGTGAATTTAACTCAGATGACCATTATATCTACTACTGTGGGCAAGAATCCCTTAGAAGAAATGGAGTAGCCATCATGGTCAACAAAAGAGTCCAAAATGCAGTACTTGGATGCAATCTCAAAAACGATAGAATGATCTCTGTTCGTTTCCAAGGCAAACCATTCAATATCACGGTAATCCAAGTTTATGCCCCGACCAGTAACGCCAAAGAAGCTGAAGTTGAATGATTCTATGAAGACCTACAAGACCTTCTAGAACTAACACCCAAAAAAGATGTCCTTTTCATTATAGGGGACTGGAATGCAAAAGTAGGAAGTCAAGAAACACCTGGCGTAACAGGCAAGTTTGGCCTTGGAGTACAGAATGAAGCAGGGCAAAGGCTAATAGAGTTTTGCCACGAGAACGCACTGGTCATAGCAAACACCCTATTCCAACAACACAAGAGAAGACTCTACACGTGGACATCACCAGATGGTCAACACTGAAATCAGATTGATTATATTCTTTGCAGCCAAAGATGGAGAAGCTCTATACAGTCAGCAAAAACAAGACCGGGAGCAGACTGTGGCTCGGATCATGAACTGCTTATTGCCAAATTCACACTTAAATTGAATAAAGTAGGGAAAACCACTAGACCATTCAGGTATGACCTAGATCAAATCCCTTATGAGTATACAGTGGAAGTGACAAATAGATTTAAGGGACTAGACCCGATAGACAGAATGCCTGATGAACTATGGACAGAGGTTCGTGACATTGTACAGGAGACAGGGATCAAGAAAATCCCCATGGAAAAGAAATGCAAAAAAGCAAAATGGCTGTCTGAGGAGGCCTTACAGATAGCTGGGAAGAGAAGAGAAGCAAAAAGCAAAGGAGAAAAGGAAAGATATTCCTATCTGAATGCAGAGTTCCAAAGAATAGCAAGGAGAGATAAGAAAGCCTTCCTCAGCAATCAGTGCAAAGAAATAGAGGAAAACAACAGACTGGGAAAGATGAGAGATCTCTTCAAGAAAATTAGAGATACCAAAGGAACATTTCATGCAAAGATGGGCTCGATAAAGGGCAGAAATGGTATGGACCTAATAGAAGCAGAAGATATTAAGAAGAGGTGGCAAGATTACACAGAACTGTACAAAAAAGATCTTCATGGCTCAGATAATCACGATGGTGTGATCACTCACCTAGAGCCAGATATCCTGGAATGTGAAGTCAAGTGGGCCTTAGAAAGAATCACTACGAACAAAGCTAGTGGAGGGGATGGAATTCCAGTTGAGCTATTTCAAATCCTGAAAGATGATGCTGTGAAAGTGCTGCACTCGATATGCCAGCAAATTTGGAAAACTCAGCAGTGGCCACAGGACTGGAAGAGGTCAGTCTTCGTTCCAATCCCAAAGAAAGGCAATGCCAAAGAATGCTCAAACTACCGCACAATTGCACTCATCTCACATGCTAGTAACGTACTGCTCAAAATTCTCCAAGCCAGGCTTCAGCAATACGTGGACCGTGAACTTCCAGACGTTCAAGCTGGTTTTAGAAAAGGCAGAGGAACCAGAGATCAAGTTGCCAATATCTGCTGGATCATCGAAAAAGCAAGAGAGTTCCAGAAAAACATCTATTTCTGCTTTCTTGACTATGCCAAAGCCTTTGACTGTGTGGATCACAATAAACTGTGGAAAATTCTGAAAGAGATGGGAATACCAGACCATCTGACCTGTCTCTTGAGAAACCTGTATGCAGGTCAGGAAGCAACAGTTAGAACTGGACATGGAACAACAGACTGGTTCCAAATAGGAAAAGGAGTCCGTCAAGGCTGTATATTGTCACCCTGCTTATTTAACTTATATGCAGAGAACATCATGAGAAACACTGGGCTGGAAGAAACACAAGCTGGAATCAAGATTGCCGGCAGAAATATCAATAACCTCAGATATGCGGATGACACCACCCTTACGGTAGAAAGTGAAGAAGAACTAAAGAGCCTCTTGATGAAGGTGAAAGAGGAGAATGAAAAAGTTGGCTTAAAGCTCAACGTTCAGAAAACTAAGATCATGACATCTGGTCCCATCACTTCACGGGAAATAGATGGGGAAACAGTGGAAACAGTGTCAGACTTTATTTTTTTGGGCTCCAAAATCACTGCAGGTGGTGACTGCAGCCATGAAATTAAAAGACGCTTACTCCTTGGAAGGAAGGTTATGACCAACCTAGATAGCATATTCAAAAGCAGAGACACTACTTTCCCAACAAAAGTCCGTCTAGTCAAGGCTATGGTTTTTCCAGTGGTCATGTATGGATGTGAGAGTTGGACGGTGAAGAAAGCTGAGCACCGCAGAATTGATGCTTTTGAACTGTGGTGTTGGAGAAGACTCTTGAGAGTCCCTTGGACTGCAAGGAGATCCAATCAATCCATCCTAAAAGAGATCAATCCTGGGTGTTCATTGGAAGGTCTGATGTTGATGCTGAAACTCCAATACTTTGGCCACCTCATGCGAAGGGTTGACTCATTGGAAAAGACCCTAATGTTGGGTAGGATTGGGGGCGGGAGGAGAAGGGGACGACAGAGGATGAGATGGTTGGATGGCATCACCGACTCGATGGACATGGGTTTGGGTAGAGTCCGGGAGTTGGTGATGGACAGAGAGGCCTGGCGTGCTGCGATTCATGGGGTCGCAAAGAGTCGGACACGACTCAGCGACTGAACTGAACTGAACTTCTCTCCCCACCTTTCCTTTCCTAACCTTTTCTTCCTTCCAACACTGGCATTGTTTCTGCTCCTTGAGCTCCAGGCTCTCCCCAGGCTCAGCACTTTGCCGTCAGCTGTTCCTTATGCTGAATTTCTCTTTTCCTAGATCTTCAAAAGGCTGCTTCTTCCTGTCAACACGGAGCTTAGCCCAGATATCACTGTGTCAGAGAAAAATCCCTCAACCACCTAACTTTGAGTAACTTTAAGTCACAAAGTCACTCTTATTATATTATTCTGCTTTCTTTTCTCCATAGCACTTGTCGTAATCTGAAAATATCGTCTTTATATTTTATGCATGTAATCTATTTTCCTCCACTAGAATGTAAGCTCCATGAGAGCAGTGACATTCCCTAATATAATACACTGCATTCCCTGCCCCCCTGAAACAAGGCCAGGCACAAGAAAGACACTCCATTGATTGGTTTTGTTCCTAATGAATGATCAATTTTGCAATTTTGAGAGATCATTTGGCAGTAGACAATCTTAATATTTAACTGTTTCCCTTGAAACATGCCTAGAGATTTATTAGATTAGTTTTAACTGTGTTTGCTGTGCTGTGCTTAGTCACTCAGTTGTGTCCAAGTCTTTGTGACCCCATGAACTGTAGCCCACCAGGCTCCTCTATCATGGGAATTCCCCAGGCAAGAATACTGGAATGGGTTGCCATGCCCTTCTCCAAGGGATCTTCTCAATCCAGGTATCGAATCCAGGTCTCCCACATTTCAGGCAGATTCTTTACCATCTAAACCACTAGGAAAGCCCAAGAATATTGTAATGAGTAGCCTATTCCTTCTCCAGGGGATCCTCCTGACCCAGGAATTGAACTGGGGTGTCCTGCATTGCAGGTGGATCCTTTACCAGCTGAACTACCAAGGAAGCCCTTAACTGTGTTTATATTTTGTTAAAGAACGATTCTGTATTTTACCTGCATATGATTCTTATCTCTACCACCTTTGAGCTATGTGACTTTGGGCAAGTTGCTTAACTTTCCCAGTCAACTTCCTCATCTGTAAAATGGGGATGATGAGAGTAGCAACTTGGTAGCAACATAATCCTGTGAATTATGAATCAATGAGTAGATAATGACAACTTCAAACTTAATGATATATTGTGTGGCATATAGTAAACTCTCAATAAGTGTTGGTTATCTTTGATTAACTATATAACATTATTCATCTATTGGAAGTCTGGCATGGAGGCTCCTTAACTTATGACCATCCAGTGTTTCAAAGACACTTACTGAATTATCTGTAAGTCCAAATATTCTACAAGGGCTGATGTGAGTGTATCGCTGCAGTTTGGTTTCACGAGAGAACTCTGCAGGTTGATAATCTTGGTTTTGACAATCTCTTTTGCACAGATAATATTCATAATTTTCTTACCAACTATTGTTTGAATGTCTCCTTTCTTTACTACAAAAATTCAGGACTTGTCCTTTAAGTACTCTTACTGCCTTTTAAAGCAAACTTCAGCCACAATATGTGACTGCTAATGGCATCTGTGGTGGTGGGCAGATCTGATGCTTTTGCTTTGACAAATAACTCTTCTCTTCATATCTCTCCCTTTAGCCAATATCTGTGGCATGTTCACTTTGTACCAGGCACTGTGTAGTTCTGAGAATGATGTGAAAAATAGGGCAGACTCATCCCTCCCCCCTTATAACTTACATTTACGTGCTTATGAAAGGGTGTGTGTTGAAAATTGTAAGTACAGGACTTTGTGTGTTTTCAGATGAGGTTTGGCTCTTTAAAGACTCGGCAGCTCACTGTGTACTAGGGTTATTTTCTCTTTGGGAGAATGTCACCCTTGCTTCCAACATTAGATATGGTTAAGCCATATGCTAAGTGGTTTGACATTTCAGTTTGATTTAAACCGATTGACATTGACAGCTTCATGCCAAAGTGTATTAATTTTTAATCAGAAATAATATCCTCTTGGACCAATGAATGTGTTTAGCATTAACTGGCAGTGGCTTCTTGTAAACTTTCTAGAAGACATGGGCAGGAAAGAAAACACAAGCAATTTAGGGGGGGAAAGTGTGTTTATGAAGCAGCCACATCAAAGAGAATTTATTATCCCTTCGTGTAAACTGTGATCTATTTGTTGGCCATTTGTGCCTTCATTCAAATGACATTCAAGAACATCTACTACGTACTAGGAGCTCTGGAGATACAAAGACACTGTATCCTTTGAAAAAGTGAAAATGTTAGTTGCTCAGTCATGTCTAACTCTTTGTGACCCCATGGACTGTAGCCCACCAGGTTCCTCTCTCCATGGAATTTTCCAGACAAGAATACTGGAGTGGGTTGCCATGCCCTTCTCTAAGAGATCTTCCCAACCCAGGGATAGAACCCAGGTCTCCTGCATTGTAGGCAGATTCTTAACCCCTACTATATCCCTTAAGGGGCTCCTAATCTGATAACGGAATCAGACAAGGGTACAAATGATTAGCATACAATGTGATCAGTTCTTTTATGATCTATAAGAGGATTTGGTGCTAACTCCTTTGGCACAACTGAGCTGTTTGTGCAGGAGATGGTTAAAGGTTTTGACAGGAAATAGATATCAATGTTTCTGCATACTGGGGAAATACAGTTTTTAGTTTAAAGCTACAGTTCTTCGTAAAGACTCCCCCTATTGATACATATTCAGAGGTTCTCTCCCTGCAGGGCTCAAGGAATGTGTATTTCATGAGAGAATGCGGCTGACAGTGATGCACATTAGAGGCAGGGTGAACTCAGGAGGAAGACTGCTGGACATCACGTGTCTCCCAGTTTCTCAAGCTGGAAATCTGAGTGCCTTTCTTGACTTACCTCTGTCCCCCTCCACCTCTAATTAATTCCACAAGTTTTGCCAATCTTTTCTTTCTTGCATATCTCTATGGTGTAGGACTATCTCTCGGGTCTACTTTTAATTGATCTGGGGTGCAGCTTTGATATCTGCAGCTTTAAAAATCCCCTCAAGGTGATTCTAACATATGGCAAAATCTGACTTCCAGATAAATCAGAATCTCTGGAGAAAAGGCAAATCAAAGCCTGAATGAGATATCATCTCACACCTGTTAGAATGGCTGTTACCAAAAAGACAAGCAATAACAAATATTGGTGAAGATGTACCAAGAAAAAGAAAAAAATAAAACCATTGCTGGGAATGT
This sequence comes from Giraffa tippelskirchi, assembly GCF_054371585.1. NCBI lineage: Eukaryota > Metazoa > Chordata > Mammalia > Artiodactyla > Giraffidae > Giraffa > Giraffa tippelskirchi. The sequence goes on along the minus strand of NC_137275.1, from coordinate 72,711,537 downwards.
AAATTGGTACAGCCACTATGAAGAACAGTAAGTTTCTCAAGAAGTTAAAAGTAGACCTACCATATGATTTAGTCATGCCAATTCTGGGTATATATCCAAAGAAAATAAAATCAGTATCTTGAAGACATATCTGCAGTCCTATGTTTAGTATTAATATTAGTCACAATAGCTGAGATATGGAAACAACCTAGATGTCCATTGATGAAGAATGGATAAAGAAAAAATACACATATACATGTCCACACATATATGTATGTATATATACACATACATCTGCATCTAAAATGCACATATCTGAATTGGATATGTTCCCAATTAAATGAATGTCCAGAGTTGGGAAAACCAGTTTATTTGCTCCTTCTCAAGAAAGATCATCTTCTCCAGGGACTTCTGGCCTCTGGGCTTTGTAGATACTGATCCTGCAGCTGAAATATCTGGGCGTAAAATACCTCACACTGTGATGTAGGTTTTCACCTAATGGTATGGGAAGTTAGGCTTAATGGACTTCAGAAATCTTTCTTTCTCATCTACCTGATAAGGTGTACATAAAGATATAATGAGATAATGCAATGCAAAGAGCTTAACAATCCGCCTAACATCTATCAGGCACTCAAAAATAATAGCTGGTATGATAATTCTTAACAATGGTCTGATTTCTGTCCTTCCTCCATGATTCTCTTGGATAAACTGCTTATAGGGAAAGCTGTTATCAAATCAACTGTAGAAGAATGAGAAATGAAATAAAAACTTAATTATACCAGTTCAGAAGCATCATGGAAGCTGAAAATACAAGTACTATTTGAGATGTTTGCTTAATTCAGAGCATGATGCAGGATTCAAATCTGACTCTGGGATCTGTGACCTTGGGAAGAAACATCCTTTTAAGGAAAAAAAAAAAGTATCTTTCAGCTTTGATACAGTCAGGAACTACCAAGAGAATTGTCAGTTTTGCAGTTTGTACCCTTAGGCATCCTGAGCTGGAAGGAACACTCAGTTGCTATAGCAGCAACTACTTTAGGAGTATTTTTATGCAGATGTATGTCTTTGTAAAAAATAGTGGTGGAATGGCTATGAGTGAAATATCACTTGTAAACTTCAATTTGCAGCTCATTTTGAGTCTGGAATAAAATTTAGATGTGATTTATCTAGCAGTCAAGGAAACCATATATAGGTATTAGGAAAAGTATGTTGATACAAAAACAAAATCTTTTCTTCTTTTAAATATCTAGTTACAACTAGATGTTTATGGTGACAACAGTACAAAGGCTAGATGAGAATTTGTTGTCCAAATAGAGATTTTTTTTTTTCCCCAATATTTCAGAAAGGGAAAATAAAGTCTAAGGAAGGCATTCATTGGCAGAATGTCAATGTTTCTTAGAACTGGATCAAACTTTGAGAGCATCTTCAAATATCCCAAGAGTGTTATATACTTTATTCAGAAATAAGTCCCTCATTCCTTCTGAGCCCCTCTCCATAGTATCAAAGAGAATTAGGAAAAGTATATAGGCATGGGTCTGGAGGAGGGCACAGCAGCCCACTCCAGTATTCTTGCCTGCAGAATCCCATGGACAGAGGAGCCTGGTGGGCTACAGTCCATAGGGTCACACAGAGTCGGACACGACAGAAGTGACTTAGCATGCACACATACAGGTGTGGGTATGACTAGTGAATAGGGTTTTCCACAGATTCCTGGGAGACAGGAAATAGGATAGGGGAGCATAAACAGATATCAGAAGAGGTGAGGGCCAGTCAGTGCAGCTCCCAGCAATTCTTAGCTAAATTTTAAAGGATTACCACCAGGAAAAAGTAGGCTGAAATTGGAAAGACACATTGGTGATCCATTAATGGGAAAATTGCATCAACCTCATGGAACTACCTTCCTCTACTATGCTTCTGAAAACTGTGGTGGAGTTAGATACTTGGACAAAATTTGGACCACTCATGTTTTTCTTTCTTTTTTTTTTCTGAGTTTGATCTCTACAAATGCTAAAGTTCTGTGTTTCCACATAATATTGGAATTTTCAGTTTGTTTCCAATCACAAATAGTAACACCTCATCAAATATTTTTCATATATTCTGAGTTTGGGGGAAGATGGCATAGGGTAGCAGTGAGAAGAGTAGGTGCTGGTGTCAATTGCCAGTGTTCAAAACTTGTCAGCTGTGCTACCAGGAACAAGGTAAGCACAGATTGTTGCCAATTAATGAAGTAGGGCAGGGGACTTTAACAAAACTGAAGCAAATATTTGGGGAAAGCTAACTATTCTAGCGTGAATCTCAATACCTGTAAATAAAACCCTCTTAGACAAGCATTTGTCTAGATTTAGGAAACCTGACTAGATACTTTTTCCAGCAAAAAAAAAAAAAAATTACCCAAATCATACATAATTTGAATAATACAGAATAGTCCATCCATTAGAACCAAGAGCCCAACGTATAGAAAAGAAAACATAATATGCGATATTTACTAAATGCTGTTCATTGTTTTTTTCCTTTTATGGTCAATTTATGGACAATATGAGATGTGAGACGATGTGGATGTGAGTGTTCGACCATAAAGAAAGCTGAGCGCTGAAGAATTGATGCTTTTGAACTGTGGTGTTGGAGAAGACTCTTGAGAGTCCCTTGGACTGCAAGGAGATCCAACCAATCCATCCTAAAGGAAATCAGTACTGAATATTCACTGGAAGGACTGATGCTGAAGCTGAAACTCCAATACTTTGTCCACTTGATGTGAAGAACTGACTCATTTGAAAAGACCTTGATGCTGGGAAAGATTGAAGGCAGGAGGAGAAGGGGACGACAGAGGATGAGATGGTTGGATGGCATCACTGACTCAATGGACATGAATTTGAGTAAGCTCCAGGAGTTGGCAATGGACAGGGAGGCCTGGCGTGCTTCAGTCCGTGGGGTTGTAAAGAATCGGACACGACTGAGCCACTGAACTGAACTGAACTATGGACGATGCACAGGTAAAAGTGACTGAATTAAAGGGGGCATGAAAGTAAAAGAACAAACAGTTTGCTGCTAAAAATCCTCATTTGATATAGTCAGAACACCAAGAGACACTGTCAAAAGTTGGTGGAACAAGAAATTGAGATATAGGTCTAAGGTTACAGAGTTGATCACTTGAAGAACTGGGAAAATAATATAAATAATATATTTATTTACCTTTGGGAAGAAGTGAAGGGAGAAAGTGGAAGTTTAGGTAGCTAATTCATCATTTTGTAGAGTCAGTAGTTGTGCTCCTAAGCTGATAAGTCCGGAGAAGGAAATGGCAACCCACTCCACTGTTCTTGCCTGGAGAATCCCAGGGACGGCGGAGCCTGGTGAGCTGCTGTCTATGGGGTCGCACAGGGTCAGACACGACTGAAGCGACTTAGCAGCAGCAGCAGCAGCAGCAGCAAGCTGATAAGTCAAGAAGTGTAGTTACTAACATGTTACTTACTATTACAAAAAATTATCAGTAGAGTTAAAACAAATACTAAAAGATCATACCATTGCATAACTAAGCTTTGTTTGGTGGAATATGCAAAAGGAATTTTGTTGTTTTAAAAAAATTAGAGCTATTGTTTGATTTGTTACCATGCACATATATCGCTTTGATAAACACTTAAGAATAAATTACAAAATATATGTAAAGGGAGAAAAGAAGGAAGGAAGGATGAAGTTAGGGAGGGAGGCAGGCAGACAGGCAGGCAACAGTGAGTCTGCAGAGCAGTACAGTAACACCATCACCTCCGTGTTCACTGTCATCACCACTGCAGCAGTTTCTACTGATACCACTGTTATTACTTGGACTTGGGTGTCAGACACTGGGCTAAGTGTTTTGAATGCAGTGTCTAATTTTAGTTTTCGTTTCCTTAGAAACAAGAATTGATAAATTCTGATTAATAACTCTGCTGAGACTAATTTCTTTCTTCCATTTTAAATCTGATTTGAGAAATAATGATCATCTGCATATTTTCTATCAGATATTTAACTATACCTGGACACAGAGTATTTAGAAAAAAATATTTCAGCAGCAAGACAATATTCCTTAATATTCGAAGAGCTGACATGTGAAAGATAATTAAATTTGTTCTCCAATGTTAGAGAGCATGCTGATGGTGTAGACTATACTTGAATAGGTCTGATATAGGGTATGCTTTTTAGTATGCACCTCAGCAGATTCTGATACAAGTGGTTCATGCATTGTGCACAGAGAGACTTTAGTTAGTGGTGGGGGCTGTATTTGTTAATCTCTAGGATTTCTTCTACCACCAAGAGCCTTTGACCCTTCTTAGATTGGTGCCTTGGTTAGATATTAGCTAAGAAGTGCTAGCTAGATTTCTTGTGATGTGAATGGCAGTCATCCTGATGGTTGATAAAAGAAAATAAATTCAATAAAAATTATTTGATTTCCAGTTTCCATCTCCTACCATTCATTTGAGGTATTATTTGTGCTGACTTTATGTACAAAAAGGTTTCAAATTTATAAAGTCTATCCAAATATGGATATAAAAATACACTATGCTGGTTTGTTTAAAAAACAAAGCAGATTAACAAAACCTGTTCCAGCCTGAAAGATCAGTTTTCCAATAAGGAAGAAAATAGATTATGTCATCAAATGTTTCTTTCTACTCTGAGAGGCTTATCTTCCCACCATCCACAAGGTGTTAAGTACAGAAAATGATGTTTCTATTTGCTGAGCCAATGGGTTTCCCTTGATTTCTTAAGGCAGTCTTGCAAAATTAAGAGAAAAACCTTTATTCTGTTCTTTGGTACTTTACAGAAAATAGCATACTTCATGCTCATGAGACTGAAACTTCTAAAATTAGGAGTAATAACCACAAACACTGTGGGAACAAGAAACTTACAGTTTTGCTGGTTTTGTGTTCTGAAATTTTTGGCTCTATACCACCCCTCTATTTATTAAGCAGCTTCTTATAAGACATGTATGAAGGAAGTAAAGAGTCTTTCAGTTCAGTCGCTCAGTCATGTTCAACTCTTTGTGACCCCATGAACCGCAGCACGCCAGGCCTCCCTGTCCATCACCAACTCCCGGAGTTTACCTAAACCCATGTCCATCGAGTCGGTGATGCCATCCAACCACCTCATCCTCTGTCGTCCCCTTCTCCTTCTGCCCCCAATCCTTCCCAGCATTAGAGTCTTTTCCAATGAGTCAACTCTTTGCATGAGGTGGCCAAAGTATTGGAGTTTCAGCTTCAATATCAGTCCTTCCAATGAACAACCAGGACTGATCTCTTTTAGGATGGACTGGTTGGATCTCCTTGCAGTCCAAGGGACTCTCAAGAGTCTTCTCCAACACCACAGTTCAAAAGCATCAATTTTTCAGCGCTCAGCTTTCTTCACAGTCCAACTCTCACATCCATACATGACCACTGGAAAAACCATAGCCTTGACTAGACGAACCTTTATTGGCAAAATAATGTCTCTGCTTTTAAATATGCTGTCTAGGTTGGTCATAACCTTCTTTCCAAGGAATAAGCGTCTTTTAATTTCATGGCTGCAATCACCATCAGCACTAAATATAACTGAAAATTTTTCCAAAATAATTGATTTTGTCTTTATAATTAATATTGCCTATGTTCATAAACCTTTAAACAATGAAAATGTGGTTACTTGCCTTATATGGCAAATTGCTGGGTCCATGAAGAAAATCGTATTGTTCATTAGTTTCAACTTTAGAAATTAACAGCGACTCCAATCAGTAAGAATCCAAGTGGTTAGTCAAGCTGGTAACATTTTGTCCTTGTGAATCTAGTTAAAAGGAAATCAAGAGGGTGGAAAAGAACATATTTAAAAATGTTTATGAAATGCTTAAGCTTATTTCCAGTTGCATGAATAAATCTTCGATCCTTTCACCCTAATGAAAATAATAGAAATGAGAGGAAACAATTTAGATAATTTTCTGTTACATATTGTCATGTTCTTATTACCATGTATTTGATCCCCTGTCATCATTGAAAACAATTTGAGGAGGTTCAATCTTAGAATAAATCTGCCAAAATCTACTAGGTGTCATTTTCTTTTCTTTCTTCCTCTCTCCCTTTCCCTTCCTTCTTTCCTTTCTTCCTTCCTTCCTCTCTTCCTCTCTCCTTCCCTTTGTACTTTGCAGGTTGCCACCGAGATTATAAAAATTCAAACCTGCTTGATGAGAATCTTAGTGAATTTAAGTGTTCAGTGTTGGGACTTTCATGACACACTTAAATTTCTCCTGCTCCTCTACCACCATCACTCTCCTTCCCTATTTCTTTTCATCAGTGAGGATCCACTTACTTCCTGAGATATCAACTTTCTTTTCATTTTTCAATATTATCATACAGCAACCTGGTTAGCTCATTTTCAGGGGGAGGAGGGGAAAAAGTGATGGCAAAATCATCAAAACTCAGAAATATACGATACTCATGTTGACTTTGGCATTTCAACAGTGTTATATTCACAACTTGAGAGTAATATAGTTGATGAAAAGTTTCAAGAATTAAATATTTCTTAAATGACCAAAGATGCTTATTTGCATATTCCTAGAGGGGGACATTTCCTGGAGAAGGAAATGGCAACCCACTCCAGTATTCTTGCCTGGAGAATCCCAGGGACGGGGGAGCCTGGTAGGCTGCCATCTATGGGGTCACATAGAGTCGGACACGACTGAAGTGACTTAGCAGCAACTTAGCAGAGGGGGACACATGCTTTCCAAGTCTCTCAAATTTCTCTACAGAGAAATACCGTAGTTGATAAAACAATCTAAGCAAAACGTACCTTCTACTGGGTGTCTGAGTTTGCCTTTGTCATTCTTGTGGCATTCTGTACCCTACCACTTCTGTCAACCCTTGCCCAAGTATTCTAGCCATGTGGTTGTCTTATCATTATGGGCAAATACCTAGTGCACAGCAAACTGGCATATTTCTGAGGATCCCATATAAAACAGTTTCTCAAGAATAGCACTCTTAATTGGTCCAAACTTCATATTTGTAGTGTTATTCATGCACATATTTATTTTGTATTCTGTGTATTATTTTTATTAGTTGCATATACATATATATGGACACACATGCACATAGATATGTATATGGAGAGAGAGCTTTATGTAGTCTTATAGTTTAGTTATTTAACTGGGACTAGATATTAATTTATACATCTTGTGTATGTATTACTCTCACTGGCTATTGTACCTGGGTATAACACCCATAAACAGCAAGAATCATCGTTCATGGTCACAGATCTCAAAGTTCTCTTGATGATATATTTGGATGTCTCATATATTTTGATTTCTCATAAGAGTTTATGAGCTTATTGTTTGCTTTACTAATTAATAACTTGTAATAGGAATAAAAGGAATAACAGTTTTTTCTTGTTTATTTTGTTCTTGAATTCTGGATCTTATCTTTAATTAACCACATTTCTGAAGGACACTTTTTCAAGTTGCTTGTCTACCTTATGAGAGTTAGAGTTGCAGACATCACAGTTCTTCCCTGATATCTGATTCAACTCTAGATATGTTAGTTCCTTTGTGGTTAGATGTAGCTATATGACCATTTCTGGCTTATCAAATGGAGCAAAAGTGACATGTGTCACTTGAGCACCAGAGGATTTAAATGTTGGTGTGACAACTCCTGTTCTCTCTTCTTCCTGTTGTTTTACCCAGGGATTTTCCAAATTGGAAAGTATAAATGGAAGTTACAATAATTTATTTCTACTGCCTCAAAGTTAGTCTTAACAGTGTCATAGGACAATGTAATCATCAGAAAACAAATTTATACAAAATTTCTAGCATTATGAATATGGATAAGTTTCATGTGGGAAACCATACACAGCAACAGTTTCTGTGTCCTGCTTTCAGTTCAGTTCAGTTCAGTTGCTTAGTCATGTCCGACTCTTTGTGACCCCATGGACTGCAGCAAGCCAGGCTTCTCTGTCCATCACCAACTCCCAGAGCCTCTTCAAATTCATGTTCATTGAGCCGGTGATGCCATCTAACCATCACATCTTCTGTCGTCCTCTTCTCCTCCTGCCTTCAATCTTTCCCAACCTCAGGGTCTTTTCAAATGAATCAGTTCTTTGCATCAGGTGGCCAAAGTATTGGAGCTTTAACTTCAGCATCAGTTCTTCCAATGAATATTCAGGACTGATCTCCTTTAGGATGGGCTGGTTTTATCTCCTTGCAGTCCAAGTGACTCTCAAGAGTCTTCTCCAATACCACAATTCAAAAACATCAATTCTTCAGTGCTCAGCTTTCTTTATGGTCCAACTCTCACATGGGCCAAACTCCAATAGGTGAGTTTGGAGTCGCCCCTGCTTAACATGGGCCAAACTCCAGTAGATGAGTGGCAATTATTTTGGGAGTTGAAGATTTTGTTTATTTACTTATTGATGTTTAGTCTTTGTAGCAAACCATGTAAAATAATCAGAAACTCAAAGCTCATGCTCTAGTGTAGCAAATGAGCCATTTTTCCAAAAATATCATGAAGTCTTTGTCCATTAGCAAATTCATAAACCATAAAATTAAAATATAAATTAAATTATGCCAGGGAGTATTCACAAAGAAGTATTAGAACATATAAGTGGCGTCTCCAACTTTGGGAAAAGAAATTTGTCTTGAGAAGCATATTCCAAGAGACAGGGTTCATTTCAGTGATTTTAAAGTAACCTGTGACTTTTCTGTACGAGTGTGTAGACCTTTAGCTTGAGACAGTTTCTTATAGGGAATTGACCTTCACAGGTCTCTCAGAAAGTCTCAAAGACAGTATTTAATTCCTTGACTTTGAAGCAAGAGTAGTAGTATACATCAGGAATTTAGTCAGTGTCTAAAAAAAGGATTTAAAACTGATGATAAAAGGCAGTTTTTAACGGAATCAATATAATAATTAAAGATAGACATTAAAATGGCTCATTATAATAACTCATCTACCTAGAAAAAAATGCATGAGAAAAGATGGCTCAACATCACTAATTATTAGAGAATTATAAATCAAAACTATAATGAGGTATCACCTCACACCAATCAGAATGACAGTCATCAAAAAGTCTATAAATAGTAAATACTGGAGAGTGTGTGGGTGAAAATAGGAACCTTTCTACACTGTTGGTGAGAATGTAAATTGGTGTAGCCACTATGGAGAATGGTATGAAGATTCCTTAATAAACTAAAAATACTGTATGATCCTGAAATTCTATTCTGGGCATATATCTGAGGAAAAGCATAACTCAAAAAGATACTTACACTCCAGAGTCCATAGCAGCACTATTTACAATGGCCAAGACATGGGAACAACCTAAATGTCCATTAACAGATGAATAGATAAAGAAGATGTAGTATATTTACACAACAGAATATTACTCAGTCATAAAAAGAATGAAATAATGCCTTTTATAGCAACACGGATGGATCTAGAGATTGTCATACTAAGTAAAGTAAGTCAGACAAAGACATATATCATATGATATTGCTTATACATGCAATCAAGAATATTATACAAATGAACTTAAAGACACAATAGAAATAGATTCACAAACATAGAAAACAAACTTAGGGTTACCAAAAGGAAAAGTCACGGGGAGGGATAAATTAGGAGTTTGGGATTAACATACACACACTACTATATATAACATGCATAATCAACGAGCACCTACTGCTTAGCACAGGGAATTATACTCAATATTTTGTAGTAACCTATAAGGGAAAAAATCTGATAAAGAATATATATAACTGAATCACTTTGCTGTATACCCAAAACTAACACCATATTGTAAATCAGTAGTATGTCAACTTAAAATAAGAAGAAGGTCCTGCCAAAATTAAAAAATATCATTCATCTACCATTTACAATGCATCTAATGAGAGTTTATTTTGTCTACTAAATGCTAAGTACTGGATTTCAGAGATAAGCAAGATACTGTTTCTGTTCTGGAAGAGCTCATAAACTGGTGGAGGAGACAGAAAATTCATCAGTTATGTAAGACTGAAGACTGAAGGTTGGCAAGAGAAAGGCTTGGCCGCTTGCCTTTGGGAAGTAGGGAGAGATAAAGCAAAACCTTTGTGGGGAAGATGACTATCGCTCTGGGAAGGCTTGGCCAAAAATATGGAACAGGAGAAAGCATTCCAAGACAATGCTTTTGAACATGAAAATTTCCTGGCTCATGCAAAGATTTACAGCTCCTTTTGGCCTAAGTAGATCAGGTTGAGTTAAGCCCACTCGGAGCCAAGAATCCTAAAAAATGCCCTCACTAATCCAGCTCCCCCTGTCCTTCCTCTAGTCTAGCATTGTATTATAATTACTTGTTATGTTGTTTTCTTCCTGACTATAGAGGGTAAAGAAAGAGGGCCCGTGTGTCACCATCTTTGTATCCCATCATGCTTTTAATTCATGGCAAATGTACATCTAAATGCCATGAAAGATTAAAGAATGCATGTCACCTTGCTGAGCATGAGTCAGGAGATCCTATTTCTAGACTGACTCTGCCCTTTGCTAGCTATGTGGCTTCTGGCAAGGCACTGCCTGAATCCACACTTTGGTTTCCTCTTGTGTATAGCAAGCATGTTAGATTAGATGTTCTCTAAGATCCTTGAGTTTAAGTTTGGATGAGCCTGTGATTCTGCCTAATTAGACTATAGAGCTTCAGGGAGGTTCAGAAATGAATATTGCTTTTACATCCTTTCAGGGCACTTAGCTGAATACTTTTTAACTTTGGAGTGTGTGCTTTGAAGTCAGAAAATCTTAGTTCCCAATCCTAGCTCTGCTTAGCTTCCATCAACTTTACCCTTTTTCTTTTGTAACATGAAAAATATAAATTCTCCCTCTTGTGTAGAATTATTTTGAAGCTTAAATGGAGTGATGTACCAGAAGTGCCAAATAAATTGCCTTAGTTTAGGTGCCAGAAAATGTTAGCTCTCATCTTTAGTTTACTTGCAATAATTAATAGATGTTTGTTGATTGTTTTGCCTTAGGTATTAGTCCAAAGCAAAGGGAGATTAAAGTTAAGCGGAAACTCTGCCATCTTCTCTCACACTGCACTTGCCTCCAAGGAGGAAACAGGATGGGTTGATTCTATTCTCATGCCCCTTGTGATGAGGTCTAAATTTTCATTATCTATTCAACACAACAAGCTTTCACTGAGTATCTGTGAAAGTTACTAGGTTAGATTCTTGAGTATAAGAAGTCTGCCTAATACACTGAGAAGGGAAATGAACACAGTTTGAGATCAAGTTTTCAGGCTTTCTGAAACTCAAATCAGGAAATATGACCTGACAAATACCCATGTGCTTTGAGGGGTGTTGTGATAGTGTGTTTGCAACTGATTGTCATAGAAATGAGGACAGCACATATATAAGAGGGTCATTTTCTTCCTGGGTTCCTGTCACATCCACTTCAGCAGCCAATTCCTCCTCCTTGGTCAAATATAAGCTCTTTTGGATGGTCATTTCCTCTACCTACTGGGACATGAAATTGTCAGCCACATACAAATACCTTTAATATTAGAGCTAAAGTGATGCATGCCTGAGGAGAGGTGATAGACATAATCCTACAGGAATTCAGAGACAAAGAAGTTGCCTGCAGCAGCCTCTTTGCTTTCCTTGCTACACTTTACTCTAAATCCATGCTACCCAGGGTTCTGGAAACATAAGCTTTCTCATGACTTGGACTGTAGTTGGAGCAAAGTCATAAAAAATTATAAATAACACCATAGATCTGAAGTGATATTGTTTGTAAAAACTGTCATTTTTTACAAGTGTTTGACTTAAAAACAAATGTGGTTACAGTGAAACTACAAATATCCTTCTCCATGTTTTTTTGGTAGAAAAAAAAAATTTATTCAATGAAAATATTATCTGAATTCCTTAAAAACATTGTGTTTGAACACTGGATGATTACATACATGCCAAACATCTTTCATTTTAAGTTAACTAGAGTTTCAAATTAACCTGTTTTCTTAGCTGATCTGTATTGTTTACTTGAAGGACAAAAATAAAAATAGGTTAAAATGAGATTTTTGAGAGAGCTGTAACATAACATGACAAGTACAGATTTTGGACTTCTTTGGCTCAGAGGTCACATGGAGTCACTACTTGGTCCCTGCTATGGACTGAACTGTGTCTCCTGCAAATTCATATGCTGAAGCCCTAACCCTCAATGTGCTCATCTTTGTAGATGAGCTTTGTGAGATAATTAGATAAACATTCTCAGTTTTATGGTACAAGCTTTTGTGTCTTTCTCAACAAATATTTATCCATGATTCAACACTCAATTTCCTAGTATATTTACGCCCCTGAGGAAGAAACAAGAAATAAAACCACAAGTTCTTAATGGCCTATTTTTCTTCTCAGTATTGCTCCAAGATCTTCTCTCTACTTTCCACTTACCCTTCTCTAGGGCTGCCACTTCATTTGACTTGCAGCCTTGACTGAGTCTCATCTCTCCTCTCTGCACTGTGAGAATGAGTTTTATGTTCTGTCTCTGTGGGTTTGACTGATGGAGCAGCTTCCAAGCCAAATGTTGATAGGAGGATGACTCTCCTCAAAACTACAGAATGTGTCCTTTCTCCATTGTATTTTCTTCTATACCAGCTCTTTGGAATCTTCTTTCTCTCACCTGAAACTTCCTTGAAATGTCATTTTTAGTCATGAGAAGTAACAGCCAAAAATTTTAAATTAGCTATAAGTTTCATCTGGTTCAGCCCTAGTTATATCCCTAGTCTCCCTTGTTGTTCAGTCATTCAGTTGTGACTCTTTGAACGCCCATGGACTGCAGCACGCCAGGCTTCCCTGTCCTTCACTATCTCCTGGAGTTTCCTCAAACTCATGTCCATTGAGTCAGTGATGCTATCTAACCATCTCATTCTCTGCTGCCCTCTTCTCCTCCTGCCCTCAATCTTTCCCAGCATCAGGGTCTTTTCCAGTGAGTCAGCTCTTCACATCGAGTGGACAAAGTACTGCAGCTTCAGCTTCAGTATCAGTCCTTCTAGTGAATATTCAGGATTGATTTCCTTTAGCATTGACTGGTTTGATCACCTTGCAGTCCAAGTGACTCTCAAGAGTCTTCTCCAGCACTAGAGTGTGAAAGCATCAATTCTTCGGTGCTCAGTCTTCGGTCCAGCTCTCACATCCATATATGACTACTGGAAAAACCATAGCTTTGACTATATGGACCTTTGTTGGCAAGTGATGTCTTTGCTTTCTAATACACTTTCTAGGTTTGTCATGGTTTTTCTTCCAAGGAGCAAGCATCTTTGGCTATTCTGCTCACTCAGCCTAGATATATGGTCCAGCTCTCACATCTATACATGACTACTGGAAAAACCATAGCTTTGACTATATGGACCTTTGTTGGCAAGTGATGTCTTTGCTTTCTAATACACTTTCTAGGTTTGTCATGGTTTTTCTTCCAAGGAGCAAGCATCTTTGGCTATTCTGCTCACTCAGCCTAGATATATTCACGATTACTCAAACTCACCTGGCACAAACCACCAAGAGCCTTCGAACTGGCTGGTCCCCCTTCCTGGACTGTTCTTTCCTTAATTGTCCCCTGTAGTCACTCCTCTTCTTTGCATCCTTTAATAAAATATTCTACAGAAATCACCTAGCCCACTACTCCATTCTTATTGTTTTAAAATACAATGTATTCATAGAAAATTTGCTGTACAATAAGGCCAACAGATCAAGAAACAATTACCATTGAAAATATAGCTCATTATTCACAGTTCCCAAGGGGAGGGGACATGCAGGGCAGCTCAGGGTCTGTTATGAGACTGAGGGAGGTCTAGTAACTGTGGGCAAGAGCCTTTACTGTGGTTTCCAAGTAAAGAAATAGACAAGCCAAGGCAAGCATGTTTAGGATTGATCAGTCTGAATAATTTCAGTAGGCTCTGATACATAGGGGCTGTCTCTAGGTGTCTGGTACCTGGCCCTAGAGTGATTAGGGCGGGTGGATAGTGGCTTGGATTGTGAAAGCCCAATAAGGGTAGTGGTTGAAGGTATGCACTATGGATTAGCTGGTTCATATTTGAAAAGCATGCCCTTGGAAGGAATATTCTGCCCAAGGAGGTGTGAAAGGTAATGAGGAGGGTAGAAGGCCAAGGCATGATGACTCAGGCATGCTATTGGGTTGTCCAGTACAAGATGTGTCCAGCACGTGCTTTTCAGGCAGATATTATAGCATCAAATTTACAGATGCTATTAACTTTGTTAACATATCAGCACTCCTAATTTCCCTTACCCTAGTTTTTTTCTGTAGAATTTTATCACCTGCTACATGTCATACTGTGTATCTGTTGTTGTTCTGTCAATTAGTTGTGTCCAACTCTTTGTGACCCCAAGAACCACCAGGCTTCTCTGTCCATGGGATTTGCCAGGCAAGAATACAGGAGTGGGTTGCCATTTCCTTCTCCAGGGGATCTTTACAACCCAGGGATTGAACCCGCATCTCTTGCACCTTTTGCATTGGCAGGTGGGTTCTTTACCAGTTGAGCCATTGGGGAGGACCCATTATGTTTATTACCTGTCTCTTCTTTATACTATAAGCTTTGTGAGGATAAGAAATCTTTTATTTTCTTAACTGGTAGTGCATGTTAGTCACTCAGTTGTGTCCAGCTCTTTGTGACCCCATGGACTCCTCTGTCCATGGAATTCTTCAGGCAAGAATCCTGGAGTGGGTTGCCATTCCCTTCTCCAGGGGATCTTCCCAACCCAGGGATCAAACCTGGGTCTCCTGCATTGTAGGCAGATTATTTACCATCTGAGTAACTGATAGTACCTGAACCTAGAATAATACCTAGCATATGTACATGCTCAGTAACTATTTGTTGCATAAGCACTTTTAACTCTGCAATCTATAAACTGTTGGCATTACGTGTCATGTCCCAACCAAGATTCTGAAATGCTGTCCTCTGGCTGAAGATCTCTCTGGACCTTGATTATTTATGGAGGGGGACAGGATATTCTCGACTCTGAAACAAAATCTAACTGCTTGAAAGACCTTGGTCTTAGTCTATTTAATTTCAGTTTGTTTTTATATTGATGATGCTGGACAGAATCTATATAACAATATATTTAGTATTCTAAACTCAAGGTCTCATAAGCTGCTTTCTTTGTTAACATAGCCCAGTGCTTTTTCACCTGTTATTTTCAGGTTATTGTGAATTCAAGTCAGGAAGTGGTGTGTCTGTGCACACATATACCATATGTGGATGTGTATGTGTGTGTGAGAGAGAGAGAGAGAGAGAGACAGAGAGAGAGCTGGAAGGGGAAGGTGGGGGGATAGTGTGCACACACTTCTGCAGATATGTCAGGGTCAGAGGGCTCACAATGCTATCACTGCAACCTGTGATGTCTTCTTTTCTAGTAAATCTCAATGTTCCTTTACATATTTTGAGGAGTGATTACCATGGAAACTATAATAAAGCATGAAAGCATTGTGGATTTATATTCTCCACCTAGAGCCTCTAACAAAGGGACCTCACAGATACTTAACTTCTTAGTCTATTCTTGCTAATTACACATTCGTGTTTATGCAATGAAAATAGAGAGACCTGTGTTGTTAACGTCATTGTTAATAGTCAGTGTTGACAATGTTGTCTTTATCACTTGCAATACTCACAAACTCAGCTTTGGTTTTGAATTTCCAAGGGAAAATATAAAATTTGATATCTCAATAAAATTACTATGTCACCTTGGAAAATTTTCCTGAATTTTACCATATTTCTCATTTCCTGTTTTTTAAAAAAATCTTCTTTCACTTCCATGACAGAATGAGAATAATATTTTAAATATTTCATATGGTAGGAATAATATGACAAATGTTGTCAAAACATTATGGAGATCAGTCTATGCTAGAGGTTTTTTTTAACCACCTGCTTTATCAAAAAAATGAGAACTGCATAGTGAGACAAAAATTATTAAAACATACTTGGTATGCTTGGAACTAGAGACTTTGCCTTTTGTTGTTAAAATATACTATAAAGATGGAGTGTCTGGAGAAATGAAATCCATTTTACTTTTTCACTGCTGTGCATAATATGCTGAGATATAACAATTGCCATTTGGACCTCTTCCTATGCTGTCTGTATTTGCACAATATGCCTTCTGCTAGGCATGATAATGAATGATAAAAAATTATACCAGTTGGTGGCAATGTTGTTTTCACAGCAGTGGTCACTTGTTAAAACCACAAGTCTATGCTTATTTTCTCCTTATTAATTCTGTTATTCTGAGTTTTCATCTTGTGCTACAAGTTATTTCTGGCTTGAAAATGAAGCCAGGTTTCTGTAACCCCCAAGTATTCATCTTGTTATCTTTAAATCTTTTTCATTACTGAAGGCAAACTAAACATGAAATAATAAATAGCAGGATTATGTGGGATGAAAAAGGAAATTCTGAAGACCGCAGGAAACTATCAAACACTGCTTTGCTTCATCAGAAATTATACATACATGCAATGGAAAGCAATTTTGAATCCTGATTCTCAAATGCCTTTCATCTGGTATTCTGTTTTAGAATTTATTACTTAATAGACAGAATATGTGGTATTTAGGGAAAACTTCCCTAAATATCAGTTTTTATCCAGATAAACTCAGAAAACCTTCCAAGACAAGCAATTGATAAAGTTTAAATGTGTAAATATATTTCATGTGTAGAATTGATAAATGTGATACAAGAATACATCTAGTGAAGGGAAATTGAACACCTCCATTCACTGGCCTCAACTTGTGCTATAACTCTTTACCCTCTGGCTCAGATTTCAACTTTCACCAAGAAATCTTTTCAAATCACATCCCAATTTGAATTAATGTTTATGCTTCAACTGCTACCAACTTCTGCAATTCCTATTGATATCTCTACTGTTGTACTTGCCTCAACTTGATTTACGTTGATTATTTATGCAAACATGTTATTTCCCTTAGATATCAATTTAATTCCACAAAGTTTATTAGACACTGACCCTGTGCTAGCCACACTGCTGGATGTCAGTATAGTGAACTTTGCAGAGTCCATAGTGTAGTCTTATTCAATTCTGTGTCTCTTGGTTTTCTTAGCATCATGAAACGTCATTATGTTTTCACTGACTTTGATGAGATTAGAGCTTTCATATCTAAAGGATAATGATGGTGAACTTGTTTCTTGAGTAATTGCAAGTGTGCAAACCTAGTGTCAAGAACCAAATATTGGGTTGGCCAACCCAAGAGATGAGCCAATTAAAAGAAAATGGATTGACACTCAAGTGCCAGGAAGAAAGCAGGGGGAAGAGCAACAAAATGGAGCTCGTGGGTTCATCAGGGAGAATAGAGAGTGAGGGAACAATGATAGAAGTAATCACAGAAACAAACGCTGCCACATTTGTTGAGTTATGTACATCCTAGGAATTAACTCATTTAATCCTCTCAACAGTTTCCAAGGTGGGCATTAATCTCGCTTTCCCCATTTCACAGATGGAGGACCTTGTAGATGCTGTTGTAGTGGCCTATCTGAATTCTGATTCCATTTTTTCCCATCTTGATAGATGTACTTTGATTTAGTTCAGATATTCACGCTTTCCTAATGCAGAGAAAATACCTCCTGAAATTGATACCATCTGCTCTAGGAGGGTCCCTGTTGACTTAATGATAACTCCATTCCTTGCAAGTGAGTTGTTCAGGAACTTAGGCCTCAGGTGTTAAGCCAATGGCACTGCCTGGCCAGAGGAACTAGTTTAGGAATAGACATATGACCTGGCTTAGACTGAAGAAGTGCTGAAGACTCCTAGGAAAATAAATTCTTCATTCTGAAGAGAGAGAGATCCAGAAACAAATCTCTCATTTCCTGTCAATAGTGAACACATAACATATAGTGTCAGAAACTGCTCCAAATATGTTGCCACCATTAAAAAACTAGAGACAACTTCAGGTGTGATGAGCTAATGCATTTACTGTCTAAAATGTCAGTTTGGGTCAGAGTTTTTGATTTCTTAGTTGCTGCTGAAGGCATCCTTATTCTGCTGCTGCTGTTAAGTCGCTTCAGTCATGTCCGACTCTGTGCAACCCCATAGACGGCAGCTCACCAGGCTCCCCCGTCCCTGGGATTCTCTAGGCAAGAACAATGGCCTGGGTTGCCATTTCCTTCTCCAATGCATGAAAGTGAAAAGTGAAATTGCTCGGTTGTGTCCGACTCGCAGCGAGCCCAGGGACTGCAGCCCACCAGGCTCCTCTGTCCATGGGATTTTCCAGGGAAGAATACTGGAGTGGGTTGCCATTGCCTTCTCCAGGCATCCTTACTGAACAGGCATAAACAAGATGAAGTGAAGAACCAACCTCAAAGTGAGATCCATTTGACCAGGTCTGACCACATTTTTGCTTTATCTCCCTGTGGCAGCCTGGGGAAATGCTACAGGAAACTTCTGAGAACATATTTATACTTGAGCTAGTTTGGGTTTCCTTAACAGATTTCAGTTACTCTTTATTATGCA
The DNA here is from genome assembly GCF_054371585.1 of Giraffa tippelskirchi. Taxonomy (NCBI): domain Eukaryota; kingdom Metazoa; phylum Chordata; class Mammalia; order Artiodactyla; family Giraffidae; genus Giraffa; species Giraffa tippelskirchi. Next base: position 72,693,106 of record NC_137275.1, on the reverse strand, counting down.
TGACTTCTCCCCAGTGTTGTTCTTTTATTGGGAAACCTTTATTGGCCCGGTATCTCTAGCCAGCTCCCTCCTCCCATCCCAGCAACTGGAGCTGCTTTCTTAAACTACTAGCTTAAGAGTGCAAGTCTGTTTTTACTCAGATGATTGTGTCAGTAATTGTAACAATACACCAACCTGTGAAGCTTATTCTTTTCAGACACTGCTGTGGTCACATAGTATCAGCAACTCAGCCTTCTAAGAAATACAGTCCTCATTTGGACATGGTCATTCTTCCTGGCAACATCATGATCTGGGCTGCAGCTCTCCTCTCTCTTAGTCCCTGTAGCCATGTTCCAGGACTATTCCTCTTGCCAACCCAGCCTTAAAATTCTATGCCTTGAAACAGAAGTGGAGCTTGGCTGGAGCATGACATTTGTTATGGTCAAAGATGACTCATGTATACCACTAACTATCATACAAGGCACCATATGATGAAAGAACTATAATTAATGTCTTAAAAAATTCAGTTGCTATAAAATATAGATAGATCTAAACTGAAGGAGCTAAAGAGCCTCTTGAAGAAGGTGAAAGAAGAGAGTGAAAAAGCTGGCTTAAAGCTCAGCATTCAAAAAACTAAGATCATGGTATCCAGTGCCATCACTTCATGGCAAATAGAAGGGGAAAAGTGGAACCAGTGACAGATTTTATTTTCTTAGTTTCCAAAATCACTGCTGACGGTGACTGCAGCCATGAAATTAAAACATGCTTTCTCCTTGGAAGAAAAGCTATGACAAACCTAGACAGCATATTTAAAAAGAAGAGACATCACTTTGCCAACAAAGGCCATCTAGTCAAAGCTATGATTTTTCCTACAGGAGTAGTCATGTATGGATGTGAGAGTTGGACCATAAAGAAAGTTGAGCCCCAAATAACTGATGGCTTTGAATTGTAGTGCTGGAGAAGACTCTTGAGAGCCTTTTGGACAGCAGAGAGATCAATCCAATCCTAAAGGAAATCTGTCCTGAGCATTCATTGGAAGGACTGAAGCTGAAGCTCCAATACTTTGGCCACCTGATGCGAAGAGCTGACTCACTAGAAAATACCCTGATGCCAGAAAGATTGAAGGCAAAAGGAGAAGAGGATGGCAGAGGATGAGATGGTTAGATAGCATCATGACTCAATGGACATGAATTTGAGCAAACTCCGAGAGATAATGAAGGACAGGGAAGCCTGGTGTGCTGAAATTCAAGGGGTTTCAAAGACTTGGACTTACGTATTGTTCAGACTTAGTGACTGAACAACAACAACATAGATAAAATCTAAATCTCACTGATAGGAAGATGAAGAGAAGCTGAGAGAAAGTAGTAGAATGCATGGAAACATCGTACCTTGTCTTTAACAAACTTCTGAGAACCCACAATAGTTAATGCTCTCTCTGTCCTAACCCTACCTCCTAAAGGTTTGTGCTGGCTACTTTCAAGACTAGGAGTTTTTGCTTGTTGAATTTGAAAAATGGAGACACAAATAGCTGGTATATTGAATTGCCTCAAGGACATAATGAAGTTATCTTGGCAGATGAATCAAATGATAGTTTTTAAGCAAAAATCAGGAAAATAATCTAATGTTTATACAGTACTGCCAAGAGTCACATCTTTTAAGATTTCAAAGGAGAAACTAACCGCCTAGAAACCTTGATAAATGTGTGTTGACATCCTAGAAAAGAGTGGCCATTCAATTACTTCCATACTCTATCAGCTGAGCCAGGAGATGAAAAGCATATGGCTGGAAAATGCCCCCAAGTTCATGAGGCCTTTGACTGTTTCTAAAATATTTGATATTAATATCCTTTTTTGACTTGGTCTCAAGGTATTTCCTTTCAACCAAGAAATCTGAGGGGGGAGGATTAGCCCATGTTAGGAGTCAATTCAGATGAAACACACACATTTATTTATTTCTGCCTTCATTCATTCATTCAGTTCATCATAAACTCTGTAAATATTTATTGGGCCCTGGCTTTACTATAGACTATGTTATGCTCTAAGCCTTCCAAAACCAGTGAGAAGAAATATTCCTTTAAGAAATTCCTAGTATATTGAGGTATGGGGGAAGGGATTAGGACCCTACAAATACTGGTTTAACTCATTGTGGTTGGAAAGATACTGTGGAAGCAAGTTGGTTAGAGCTAAACACTCAAGGGAAGAAGATACCGAGAAATTGACATGGACCGAGGCATAAAGGAAGAGTATGTCTTTACTACACAAAGAAAGCAGGAAAGAGTTACAGAAGAAAGTGGTGTGGAGGCATGGAACAGGGTGTAGCACTTTGGTTATATTGGCTCAGTAGTCGCTGTAGGGCAAGAGAGGATACAAGGCAGGAAAGATGGATATGGCCACATCAGAAAGGGCCATTCAATTTTATATTCTAATTGAGTCACTGAAAATTCATTTTAGTGAATGATTCTTTAGAAAATTTACTTGGCAGTAGAAGAGAAGATGAAGAGAAGGAAGAGAAGGCCTTGTACTCATAGTAGCTAGAGTGAGTATATGGTTTTGTCTGTGTATCTTCTTCAGGTGAAATGATGCCTTTCTTTTTTCTGAAGAACTCTCTCTCTGCTGTTTTTCTTGGACCTGGTTTAGATGGGAATGACTTCACCCCCTGGATCTGGGGGAGAGCCCGAGACCCAGTCCTGTTGAATGTTACACAGCCAGTGACTCTTAACAGACTATGTGAACTGTAGTAATCATTTAATTACTGAGTCTCAGCATCTTCATCAAGAAAGGGGAAGCTATGCTTTCATTCCACATAATTTGTTTTGAAAGTAAAAGGTGATAATTAAAATAAGAACAGCAGAGGAACTAGTATATAGTAGGTCTGCCAGTTATTAGTTTAATTTAGTTCTCTTATATTCACCATGAGGAGTGAATGAGATGATGGATATGGAATGCTTTTATGCAGGGATATGCAATTGTAATTTTTTTTCTGGATATGATTATAATGTCAAGAGAGGAAAAGTGAATAAGAGGGAATTGCAGAGATTATCTGGGTCGACCTCAATCCTTTGATTAGTATTCATTTATACCTTGATCCAGTCCAAAGATGAAGCCACATTGTATAGATGAAGAAACTGAGGCCCTGAAGAAAGATGATCCCTAGTCAACACAGTCTGTTAGTCAGAGAATGGTATTACTGCCTCCTCTGAGCCCTGGCCACTGTACTTCCTCCTATACTTTCTTCTTTTAGATCAAATTGTTATGGTAAATTATTTATAGAAAATAATTGAAGGCTACCCTTAGAAAACAAAGCAAAGCTAGGATTTACTTTTATTATTTTCTAATGGAGAACATGGAGAAGGCAATGGCACCCCACTCCAGTACTCTTGCCTGGAAAATCCCATGGACGGAGGAGCCTGATAGGCTGCAGTCCATGGGGTCGCTGCAAGTCAGACACGACTGAGCAGCTTTTCTTTCACTTTTCACTTTCATGCATTGGAGAAGAAAATGGCAACCCACTCCAGTGTTCTTGCCTGGAGAATCCCAGGGACGGGGGAGCCTGGTTGCCTGCCACCTCTGGGGTCGCACAGAGTCGGACACGACTGAAGCAACTTAGCAGCAGCAATGGAGAACATTTGGCGTGTGTGTGCTTGACTGTAATGAAGGAATACTGAAGGAGATGAAAGCGTGAGGATTCAAGATTTTTGTGATGAGTGTAAATCTTCCTTCTCTTATATGCTGGAGGGAAGCAGTTAGACAGCCTTACCCTGATACAGAGAGAATGTCCCTTTCTCTATATCATTCACCGCTATCTCTTCACTGCATTCAAAAGGAACAATTTGATCATAGGAAGTAATAAATGTCCCAGGGCTTCAAGATATATTTTCTATATCGAGACTAGTAAATCCTCTAAACATTCCAAGTCACCTAGACTTCCTGAGAAATCTTCTTGAGAGCAGTGTCCTAAGGATTACACAGAAAAGAGTTTTGTGTTCAATAGGAGCCTGTATAATGTCCATTTAATTAAAAAAAAATCATACCTATCCTTGCAATGTAATGGAAACTTAGCCTACCACACTCCTGACAATTTCACAATAAAAATGTGTATGCAGTTCTTCCAAGAGTCATTTTTGTGTCCACTATTCATTCATTTTAAATATCTTTTATAGTCCCTTGGTAAGTAATGAATGTTCTTCTTTGTGTTTCCACCCAGCTGTTTTGTCTAATCAGCTTTCTCAGACAAGTGGACAGAAAACATTTGTTGAATATCCTATGATAAAAGCTGTCAGGAGTAGATGAGAATGCCTTTCTTGCTTACTTTATGCAGCCATGGAAGAAATTAGATATGCGTGTCATACTGAGGGCATCTCATTTTGAGACTTAGCTGGTGTTTTTGAAACAACACTAATTTTCCAATTAGACTCTACGTAGACCATGGAGTTCCTTATGAATGAAAATCAAGCATGGACTGCATTTAGATGAATTCCATGAAGCACAATTAATAATACACAGGGTGAAGGAAACTGATGCTGGCCATAGTTTCTTACAGATTGTTAGAGCCAAAACGTAAGATCATTTATCCAAATTCCTCACTTTATAAAAAGAGATGAGACCCAGAGAAGGAATTGTTTTCCCTAATACTGGCTCCCAACACAGTGCTCATGTCCATCCCCAAGTAGATCTGTGTTTGGATTTTTGTATACTGGATTTTATATATTTTATATCTTGGAGTTGATACCAGTGTTCCATTTGACATCAGTATTTTTTGATTTATAGTAATGGCACAATGTTTATTAGATGTTTTGGTTTCAATTTGCAGTGGGGTTGTTTATTAGCTTGTCATTTTCATTTCAAATTGTTTTATTTCAGTGACTTCCTTCCTACTTTACAAAATGGACATATCAGAAAATTGGTGAACTGGAAATAGGATGCCAAAGTTTACTTTTATACTCTTTATATTTTCTGGTTGTCCTAGAGACTGGCATATTGTATTACAATTGTATCATTTTTCTTTTCCCAGAACATGTCAAAATGGTCATGCTTTGTCTGTGTCTTTAAATAATTCTAGAGCTAAAAGGTCACTTAAGAATTATCTAAGCCTCCACCCACAGCATTTTACAGTGAAGAAATTTAGACTCATATAATTCAAATCAGGAGTCACAAATTCAAATATTTACACAATACAGGCTGGGATCCTGGCGTAAGACAACAGGACTAAACAAACTACTCAAATTTCAACCAAATTTAGCTAATTTCACATTCCATCTAAAAAAATTGAGTAGTGCAAGCATTAGACTGCCATTGTACCAGCATGCCCAAAAGCCTTCTCAGTTTTGACCCTGATTTACATCCAATGTCTGATACAAGAGCCACTACTTGAAAGCCAGGATTAGGACCCTGCTCATCTGAATCTCAGGGCCAGGCTTTTTCCATTGCACTGTATGGCTTTCCCATCTTCCATGGTTCAATCCCTGGATTGGGAAGATCCCCTGGAGGAGGATGTGGCAACCCACTCCAGTATTCTTGCCAGGAAAATCCCATGGACAGAGGAGCCTGGAGGGCTATAATCCATAGGGTCACAAAGAGTCAGATATGACTGAAGCAATTGAGCTGCTGCTGCTGCTGCTAAGTCGCTTCAGTCGTGTCCAACTCTGTGCGACCCCATAGATGGCAGCCCTCCAAGCTCCGCCGTCCCTGGGATTCTCCAGGCAAGAACACTGGAGTGGGTTGCCATTGCCTTCTCCAGTGCATGAAAGTGAAAAGTGAAAGTGAAGTCGCTCAGTTGTGTCCGACTCTTAGCGACCCCATGGACTGTAGCCTACCAGGCTCCTCCATCCATGGGATTTTCCAGGCAAGAGTACTGGAGTGGGGTGCCATTGCCTTCTCCGGAAGCAATTGAGCACAAATCACTATTTTGAGTATCTTGAGCCTAAAATTTCGGAGAAGCCAATGGCAACCCACTCCAGTGTTCTTGCCTGGAGAATCCCAGGGACAGCGGAGCCTGATGGGCTGTCGTCTATGGGGCAGCACAGAGTCGGACACGACTGAAGCGATTTAGCAGCAGCAGCAGCAGAGCCTAAAATTTAAATATGACCTTGTCTCTGAGGATCTTAAATCCAGCAAGGGATACAGTAATACATACAAGCAGTTACAGTATACACTGTGGTGAGTGCTCTGAGAGATCCACTTACAGGAACCAACTGGGAGCATAGAGAAGCAACACCTGGCACAGATTTGGGAAGCTGTGACCACTTTTCAGGGAAACTACAGTTATACAAGTTGTGAAAGACAGATCGATGCAGTATTTTCTAAGCACAGCAAGATTCATAAAAGCATTAGGAGTACCAGAGAGTGCGTGCAAGGAACCCAGAGTTGAGAAGCAATGCAAATGAGAAACAGAATGAGCGAACACATCACCTTTGGTGACCTGGCTAAAATTCCATCTTGCTGGAGCATAGACAGAGAAACATGAAGTGATGAGAGATCAGGCTGCGCAAATTAGCAGGGGGCCTTGTTTGCTGTACCTCTTCTCTTTCCAGAACATTTGGTTACATCTCTGAGCTTGTAAGTCAGGCTGTGCCACGTTTCTAATCAAAAAACCCTGCTGTTCTTGGTACCTGAACGCAAATAGAGCTGCCAATGGGCCTCACTTTGACCTTTGGTTTTTGAAGACGGGAGTCAGGGTCTTGAAGACTGTCATGGGGGTCATAGACTTTGACTTCCAGAGAGCCAAGATTGCAATTAGGGAGGCCTGGACATTTGGTACTGAGTTTGGCAAAGCAGAAATCCCTCTGTCAATAGGGAATAGCTCTCCTGAAGGTGTTAGCCCTCTGTTGCTTGCCAAGATTCTTTAAGCAGCAGATACTGTAAGGTGAAATAGCCTGTCAGGTTATTCTGGTAATTCAATATTAGGCACAGACCTGGTAATCCATTTTTAGGCTTGTTTTATTGAGACAAGCTTGTTTTATGAGAGGGATACACTTTCTAATATTTCTGTGGCTTGATTTAAAGCTCATGTTTGTTAATCTCTCAGCTAGACTCAATCAGACACAATAATCTGGCTGATTAAATACAAGGTCAGACACTATATATTACTTGAAATTGAGTGTCTCTGAGTTCCACACATGGCTGCAGAAACCACCTTTGGCAATTACATAGTACCTAATAAAGGGAGACCTTATTGGGTTAGGATATTTAATACATATTTATTGATGCACTTCTGTAGAGAAGTACCCTGATCTACCACAGAGGATGAGTGACACAGGACATTTCCATTGGATAAATTATTTACTTCAGGGGATATTTCCACCACAGATCAGGAGAGCCTCCCTCCTTGTGTGAGTGTGTGTTAGTTGCTCAGTCATGTCCAACTCTTTGCCATTCCATGGTCTGCGGCCCACCAGTCTCTGGTGTCCATGGAACTCTCCAGGCAAGAATACTGGAGTGGGCTGCCATTCCCTTCTCCAGAGGATCTTCCCAACCCAGGGATTGAACCTGGGTCTCCTGCACTGCAGGCAGGTTCTTTACTGTCTGAGCCACCAGGGAAATCCTACTTCCCTCCTTGTCAGGCCATAAATTAGTTAGTACTTCCTTATAAAATGCAGTGAGTAAAAGTTTTAATTAAGTCAGATAGTAGATAAAAGTTTTTTTAAAAAACACATTTTTTTTGTCCTCTGTTTGAGAAAACTGAAAGTAAAGATGAGATTTTTATCCATACCAGTTTCTCATTTTCTGCTGAGATCGCCTTTCAGAATTGCTTAAATGATACTGTGGGTTGAGTCATATCCCACAAAGAGTCAGACATGACTGAGCGATTCAATAGACAAAAGATATGTTCAAGTCTCAACCCCCAGATACTCACAGTGTGACTTTATTGGAAAATAGGGCTTCCACAGTTGTGGTTAATTAAGATGAGGTAACTCTAGAGTAGGGTGGGCCCTAATCCAAGATGACTGTTGTACTTATAGGAGGAGGAGGAGGAGAGAAACATAGGAAGAAAATCATGTAAAGGCAGAGGCAGAGATTGAAACGGTGTGTTTACAAGCCAAGGATGTCAAGCATTGTCAGCTTTCACCAGAAACCAGGAAAGAAGTATGAAATAGTGTCACCCAGAACCCTCAGATGGGATCAGCCTTCCTGGCCGCTTGATTTGGAGCTTATGTTCTCTAGATTTGTCAGACAGTGTATTTGTGTTGTTTTAAGGCACGTAGTTTATGGTACTTGGTCGTGGCACTCTAAGAAATTAAGATAAATGGTCTAAGTGGAACTGAAGACTCCTTTCCTCCACAATCCCCAACTTGGGAAGGTGATCTTGAGCTACAGGAATATGTCTGGTCTCTGTTTCACCTGACATGAACCACTCCTTCCCTTTTTTATAAGATGTAGGGTGAATATATGATTAAAATTTCCCCTTGCACATTTGGGGCACTGAAAGATGGACTTTTATTCTTATACAGAAATGTTACAAAAAAGAAAGCACTCAAAAATTCTCATGATGTCATATAAGGTATAATGGCTGTAGCATATCTTTTATTGATTATAATTTATGTGAATTAGCTTCTGAGTCTGTTGGTATTATAGGTCTTCTCAATCATGCTGTCCTCATGACAACTTATGAAGACAATGTGTTCATAGGTAAAGGAAGAGCAATCCCATGACAAGTGGCCAGGGCCTCAGCCTCCCAGGTGGGTTTGTCTTAGGGTTTGTAACACATTCTCAATCTTCCTACCAATTGAGAGCAGATGGGCCCTAAATTTTAGGAAACTTAGAGAAACCCTTGTATTTGACCGTTTTCCAAATACAGTGAACTGTATTATTTTGGCTTGGTGATAGCACTGGACTCGTGAAATAATGGCAGTCAACAGACTGTCATAAAGTTCAAGGGTACCCATCTTTGGCACTAATACCCCAGCATCTCAGACTCCATCAATCACACGTTTTAATTTGGGTTCTAATTTGTGGTAAATTTTGCCTTGTTATTGACTTCATCTAATTTCCAACTATACAACCCCTCTATGGTTAACTTGTTATATTTTGCTCGATAAAAATTTCCATTGCAGTTTAATTTAGATAATAACAGTCTAAAAACTGAGATAGACCTTAATTTATTACCTAGTCTGATAATATTTGTTTGTAATGAAACACAACCATGCATTCTTCCTTAAGAACAATGTTCTCTTTTAGCCAGTGGGGTGAATTTAATAATTAAGTTCTCCAAAGCTGTGGAGAACAGAGCCCTCACACAGTACTTATGATAGCACTGCTTGGTTCAATTAAATTGTGACACCAAATCCACTGGCCTAATGTTGAAGTGGCCCAGACTTTCCATACTGTCAGAGAAATTTTCTGATATAGCACCTGCTTGTCCTTACAGCAAAATCAGTTGCTATTTAAAAAAACAAACAAACAAAAAAAACTCACATGAACTCTAAAAAGCAAGTGAAACACACTAAATCAAGCCTATTCAAATATGTTGGGTGAGAAGATCACAGGTTTGTTTCTTGCTTAGTTTTGATAGGTGAACAGTTTATCCACGAAACAAGGGAAGTATGAGCAAAATGAGATTTCTTTTGGTACCTTAAACTGCAGGCAAGCTGATCATGCAGTCTTGTCACAACAGTATGAAATTATCTGCACTGTTGATAATAAGTCATGATTTTTATGAGTTTGGAAAATATTTGAGAACTATCTCCAAGAGTGTTAAATACTATTATAACTTCTCTGCCTCAGTAAGCAAGGCAGGCTTTGTACAGCCCCTTAAGGACTGTGTCTCTCCTTTCCCCTAAAATGCTGAAGTAAATTAAAAAGTGACAATCTCAAGCAAACAAAAAGATACACACATCCCAATGTCTATAGCAGCATTATTAACAATTGCCAAGATATGGAAGCAACCTCGTCATCAACAGATGAATAGATAAAGATGTTATATGTGTGTGTGTATATAATTGGACTTCCCAGGTGGTGCTGGTGGTAAAGAACCCTACTGCTGAGACGTGGGTTCGATCCCTGGGTTGGGAAGACCCCTGGAGAAGAGCATGGCAACCCACTCTAGTGTTCTTGCCTGGAAAATCCCATGGACAGAGGAGCCCAGTGGGCTACAGTCCATATGGTTGCAAAGAGTTGGACACTACTGGAACAAGTTAGCATGCACAATATAAAACAGCTTCCAAAACTATGAGAAATAAATGTCTGTGGTTTAAGCCTTCCAATCTATGGTATTTTTGTTACATAGCCAACCTAGGTGACTGAGACAAAGGCATATTTTTCAAAGGATGAAGGCTACAGTTGCTGGTGTTATTGATTCTGATTAATGTTCTCTCTCCTGATGAAGGTTTTTGTTATTACATCTTGCTTGCTACATTGAAGTTAGGGAAAGAGTACAGTGAGTAGCTATGTTGATGCCATCAAGTGTCATACAATAGGAAATTTGATCATCACAAAGTATTAGTTTGAATCTGACTCTGCTGTTTTCTAGTATGTGTCCTTGGGAACGTTAACCTCTCTGTCTTTGTTTCTCTTTCTCTGCAGGCAGAAGTGTGCTAGAATAAAACCTTGGCTACCTGGAATCCAAGTTCCTAGCGCTGGATCCATTGCTTCAGGTCTGAGGTAAGTAATAATAACCAGAAGCAGCAGGATATAGCACTGAACTCTATTACAGGTGAGAACTATGAAAACTATCTTCTATTGCAGAAAAGGGCAGACATCAGACAGGGTCAAAATCAAAGGGAACCTATGTGCAATAATATTGTTCCATAGCTTAGAATGCATCTTACTTTAAAACGTGATATTTGTCCCCCCAAAAAGCAATGGACTATAATGGCATGGTAAAAAGAATGTTTTTTCACATATTTTCAGTCAGCCACATGATTCTCACTACTGTATATTATGTTTCCTGTCTTCTATGCTGTAGATTTCCCTAGTATCACACATACCCATCAAATCTCTGCTGCTCCTTTTTTTTAACGTCATCCTTCTGAATTTGTTGAGTTTCTTAGAGCTGGATCTGTACCTTATTCTCACTCTGTAGGAAAACTCCCATACAACTACAGTTTTAATCATCACCACATGTCAAAAACTCCCAAATATAAATCTCCAAGTCCTGACCTTTTGTTAGAGTTTCAGATCTGTGTACCCAGCTATCCTTTTTATATCTCCAGTTAGACATCTCAAAGTCACCTCGAATTAAACACATCCAAAGACCAATGCTTGGTAAGTCATCTGCAAACCTGTTTTTTTTGTGTCACCCCACCCCAACCCCTGGAGTGCTTTCCTCAATCAATGATACTGCTTTCCATCAAGTTGCATAGACAAATGTTAGAGTTCCCCTTGGAGGTCTTTTTATCCATCTTGAACCCATCAAGTTCTCTGTATATCTACCATTATTTTCCTATCTAAGCTAATGTTAGGTCTCTGTCTATTCTTGCCCCTCTCAATCCAATTTATATTTTATAGTCAAGGTGCTTATTTTAATATGTGAATATGAATAACAGCATATGTTTTGGCTTTTGGTCTGTGGGTATGCTTATAGTAGAGGAATAAACTCTTTATTCACTCACCTCATCATCCAGTTTCCTGGTGCCTCCCATTGGCTGGATGCACCTGGAAGCTGGAGGGTAAAAAGAGTCCATTGATAGAGTTTTCGAAGCTTTGTCTTCTAAGGTACATAGTGGGATGGGGAAGGGTGTAGAGTAGATCTGGAAGGCCACATGGAGCATGAAGTTTCCCAGCCCAACTGCTAGTCAGTTCTCTGCCTTATCTCCTGCCAAATTTCATGCCATTCTTCTTTCTAACACTCTTTGTTCTGCCTACACTGTCTTCTTCATTAAGCTACTTGAGTAAGCTCCCTGCTTTCCATACGCTGATCACTCTACCTAGAAAGGCCCCATTACCCAATCTCTTTACTTAGATAACTTTACTTATTTTTCATGTATTAGCGCCAACATCACTTCCACATGGAAGCCTTCCCCATACTCCCAGATTAGGTCAGTCCTCCTGTTACATGCTCGAGCAATATCATGCATCTTTATTTCATGGTACTCTTCATAGGTTTATATTTTATATTTTTCTCTGATTTCTTGATTAATGTCCAACTCCTCTGTGAAACTGTAACTCCTCAGGATCTGAAATGATGCATGGCACATGATAGCTATTTGCACAATATTTGTGAAGTTAATAAATGCACTTACCGTTATTTTCATAGTGCATAAGTGAAAAGGAAAAGAGAAAGTTTTGAATGGATGACTCACAAATCTTTATTTCACAAATCTTTCCCTCTAAATTTTAGGAAGAAAGTGAGCACTCATTAAATATTATATATCTATCTAGAAGTTGAACTTACGACTTAATGAATGCAATACATAGTAATGCATATATGTAGAACCTAGTTTTCAGAGGAAATGTCTGGAATTAGGTAAAGAACTTTCTTACTGCAAAAGTTGTCATGAGACAAGGAAAAATCACAGTTCTGTCCTTTGGTTTAGGTTTTCTGGTAGAAAATCAAATACGTAAACTGAATGTTGCTGAACACTTTCTAGAGCTCTTTCCCCCCACAAGATCTTATTTGGCTAAGTGCACATACTTGTGTTGCTAAAGGAAATCAAAAGCAAAAGTGATGACTTTTAGTCTGCATTTTAAGTGGTCTGAGGCATTTTTAGACATCAAATTTAAGAGTGCTTCCATTGAGGCTTCATGAGAAATCTTCCCCTGGGTCTCAGAGGAAAACTGAGACTTGATGTGCTTTTTCACTGTGTGTCTTGGTAGAATGGAAAAAGCCCCGATGCAAACAAAAAACCACTTCAAACCTTCAGATATTAAGCACTTAAGGTATAAGGATTCTTTTTGAGAATACCAAGTTGTGTGGAGGATTATATCAGTGAAATATAAACCTATCATCTGCCATTTGTGGTTCAAATTCTACTTGGGTGGGAAGTAGGCAGAATATATTCCCTTGATTATTTTAAAAGGTGTATGTAAAGCATATTGGGACTTTCATCCAAATCCCTGAAACTTTATACCAACAGTTTAATGGGTATTGTGGTCACCAGCTTAGTAGGTATTGGTGTGAATTAATTTTTCTTCTATACTATGTTCATACCATTTTATACTATTCTTTTAACTTAAGGGATTAGTGAGCAGCATAATGATTAGGGGTTATTAGAAGGATACTGACACTAAACAGATAAGCTCAAGACTTTTGAGCTTGTCATCTGTAATTTTTTATTTAGTATTTTATTTCCCAATTTTGTGTTAGCAATTGGCCTTTCAAAACAAATCATATAAAATAAAAAGAGGTTTTTCTCTTCATTGTTTAACATGAATGAATTGAAATGTTGATGAAAGATTGTTAAGTTACTAGAGAACTAATATTTATCAAACAACTATAGGGGTCAGCCAGTGTTGGGCACTGCATCAGTTAGCTCTTGTAACATTAGAGTGTGTGAGAGATTATCCCAGTAACAAGTGATGTAAATTGGTCCTTTAAGCCACTCAGCAGTGGACCTGAAGAGGCTGCTGCCAGCAAGAGCAGCGGCTCCAAGAAAAAGAAAAAGCTCCGAAAGCTATCCCAGGAAAGTTAGAATGGACATCTTCCTAGTGGGGCATAACTTACAGAGGTATTCCCCATCCCATCCCCTAGACCCAGTAAAATAAAAACAAATTCACAAGGAAAAAAAAAAAAAAATTGGTCCTTTATACTCATGGGTCTGTTGGTCAGGTTCTGCTGATCTAGGTTGGGCTACGTGGGGCAGCCCTGCTTCAAGCTGCAGTTCCGTGAAGTGGCGGGAGCAACTCTGCTTCACGTGTTCCTCATCCACCTTTGCCCAGAAACCTAGCTAAGGCGTGGTTTCTAACCTAACGTGTCATGTTCTCATGACAATGGCAGTAGCACAAGAGAACAAACAAACACACAAGGCCTCTGAGGACCTAGGCTCAGAACTATTGTATTCATCATAGTTACCCACATGTCATATGACCGAAGTTAATTATGTGTGCATGCTCAGTCACTTCAGTCACTTCAGTTGTGTCCAACTCTTTGTGGCCCTGTGGACTGTAGCCCACCAGGCTCCTCTGTCCATGGGATTCTCCAGGTAAGAATACTGGGGTGGGTTGCCATGTATACAAAACATGTATACATGTATACAAAACAGAAGCAAAAATTTCAAAAAAACAGTATTTATTCTCACCAGTCATATATTTCTTGTCTTTGATTTCATTCCATTCTATTCGACTGGATTTCATTAAAAAAAACAAACAAAAAAAACCCTTCTCTTTATCTCAAACTGAATTGGTTTCATCATGCCCTAGTAAGTCACAAACCATGGATTGAAAATAGCTTAATATGGTAAATTTTGAGTATCTGGCAAGATGTTAAGTGTAAGGGGAATTTAGAGAGAGATGGAATCACGCAAACTGACAGACATTCACCAAGAAGAGAGAATTAAAGTTGTTTCATCAAGGAAGGTACAATGTATGCCATAGACACTCATATACAAGTTTGATAGTGGATTAGTCCTTCTGACCTTGATGTTTTTGGATATCAGTATAGTTACACTGTAGAGAACAGTGATACTACAGAGAGTAGTTTGGTAATAATAGTTGCATAAAGACTCCTAAAAAATAGCTGTGATTTAATTCTACTTATGTGGGTTTCAGTTAATAAATGTTTTAAAGTATTTAGCATTTGTCTGTGCATCATGCCATTGTAGTAGAGATCAGATTACAGGCATATTTCTGGAGAACTTACAACTGAAGTTCATAAAGATAATTCTAAAACCTACTATGTCTTCAATAATGGACTGAAAAAATTTTTGAACTTTTACTACATATTGTCTTTGTTCCAAGTGGCTTATAAGCATCATCTCATTTAAACTAATGACAACCCTATGAGGTGATTACCATTATTCAACTTAATTCAAAATTAAAAACTGAAGCTCAGAGAAGTGGGGCTTCCTTCCTAAGTCTGCACAGCTAGTACAGGATCAAGTCAAGATTTGGATCGAAGTCTTTTCACTCCAATGCCTAAACACAAAACTCTTAGTACATGAGCTGGGAGAGGTATGAATGAAATTTCTCCTAGAACTTTTGGAGAGGGTGTGCCCCTGCTGACATCTAGATTTCAGATTTCCTTCCTGCAGAGCTATGAGAGGATAAATTATCATAGTTTTAAGCTACCTACTTTGTGGCAATTTGTTATGGCAGGGCTAGGAAACTAATGGAGACAGCTTGACAAAAAACAGGTATATTCATATAATAATCAATGTTTTCCTACAAGTTAAGTGCAAGGACAAGTAGGGGATTTAGAAACCAAATATGAGGTTTAGGAAGCACAATGTTTCAAGGAAATTTACCAAGGCCTGTATCATTGAATTCCCAGGTGCAAACTGAATATTCACTGTCCAATCCAATAAGATTTTGTACATAACACTGATCAAGAGATATGTTTCTTTGTTGAGTTAGGGCTTCATTTCACATATAATTCAATAACAGCATGACCATTGATTCTCAAATAAGTTCTATAAGAGAGATTAATCATAGCTTTGTTTCACATGCACTTTGGTGACCAAGGAAAAATAATTACCACAGACCAAGTCATCAGTGTCATTGCTGTCAGCACTCCAGCAGAGGCAGGGGCAAGCTGACACTGAGTCATGAGCTCAATAAATAAGATGGAAAGGCTTGACCCTGTCCCTGGCTGTGCTCAGCAGTCCAAATCCAATAACACAAACACACACAGCAAGGGGCAGACACAAGAGTACTCAAGTGGTCACATGGGATGGTGGTTTAGAATGTCAGGATCCCATGCAAGAATGGGGACTTGAGATCATCAGATAGAATTTTTCACACACAAAAATTGTGAATCAGAGTCTTTTGAAATCTCCTGATTTTTAAGTATTGTCAAGTATTTCAAATTAAGTAACTCTGTACAGGTTGTATAGAGAACATCAGCAAACTATATACGTCACTACAGACTATAGTGATTCCTCTGATTAAATAGATTTCCTTCCAGTTTAGTCTCAGGGCAGCAGGATTCATGAAATGAACACAGATGGCATAACCAGGTAAGGATTTAAATCTTTTTTATCTGCAGATTGTACAGAGCTGGGCTACTAAGATTCTTTAGCCCAATTAGCAGGGTAGAATTAAAAAACAAAGCGAAACAAAAAACCCAAGCAATTAAAGACAAAAAAAAGAAAAAAGAATAAAGAGAACAAAGAAACGTCCTTGGTACCAAAGATAGAATCAAAAGGGACTAGTCTAATGGATTGGGCTTAGCATCCATGAGAGTAAGGGAGGCTGAGAAAACTTTCTTGCTCTATTCCCCTAATGCACGAGAATTTAAATAGTGAAAGTCTGAACTGCCTTTATATACATTCATTATTATGGTTGGAGATTTTAATATCCCGCCGGAATTGTTTCCCACTAGGGTTAAGTGATGCTGAAACATAGGTAACTATTATTATCTGCAATATGAAAAAGGACTGAAAAGTAGGGGCTAGTTATTAAGATAAAATGTGGAAAGTTTAGCTTTTAGAGTTGTATTGTCAGGTACAGTACCACTAGCTCCCTTTGTTTATATTCATGGTGAAGCCAGGATCTGAAGTAGCCAGAAGCCACATGTAGCTATTGAGCACCTGGAATGTGGCTGGTAGAAAGAAACATACTTAACGTAAATGGACGCCAGATTGCAAAGATTTATTACCAAAAAAAAAAAAAAGAAGGTAAAAAATATCATTAATATTTTTATGATAATGATATGTTGAAATAAAGATAATTTGCGTATATACAGTTAAATAAGCCTTCCCAGGTGGCACTAGTAATAAAGAATCTGCGTGACAATACAGAAGACGAAAGAGACTAAAGAATCTGCGTGACAATACAGAAGACGAAAGAGACTCGTGGATTCAATCCCTGGGTCAGGAAGATTCCCTGCAGTAGGAAGTGGCAATTCACTCCAGTTTTTCTTGCCTGGAAAATTCCATGGACAGAGGAGCCTGGCGGGCTACAGTCCTTAGGGGTTGCAAAGAGCCAGTCACAACTGAGCAAGCATTCAGTTACTCCCTTGTCTCCACATCTACCCTCTTCCTTAATTAGCAATTGTTTGAACCTGCTCATTTAAACTCAGGGAAAGTCACAAAGGCTGAATGAAGCTTATTTCCTATAATCTAGAAATGGGGGCCGCAGAAAGGCTTTTCTGCCCAGCTGTCCCACAGGGTCCTGCTCAGAATCAAAAACTGTTTTTAATATCTCTACAAAATTTAAAATTTCATGTGTGCCTTGTATTTGTGGCTCACATTTATTTCCATTGGATGACACTGCCTTAGAGGATTATGAGGTTGGTATCCATTTGATATTCATCAAAACCCTAAGTTTCTGACCATTGTTTACATGGTAGCTGGATAAGATAGTGTCATGTAGATCAAAGCAGCATTTATTTTTCAGGAATTAGGCAGATATTAGTAGTATAATCTTATGAACATGCCTTGTAAGTGATAGATATTTCATACAAGTATTTATGCCAAATACTTTGATGGATGCCTGTCAAAGCAATCGTCACTAAATGAAAAAGTGTAATTCTAAATCGTAGCAGAAATGATAGTTTACATGCTGCATTAGCCAACTCAATCTTCATAGTATATTTTCTATGATGAATTTCCACATGATAACAAGTCCAGATGTAATATTTTGATGATCGGTAAGCTTTTTAGATCAATTTATTATGAATGAAAGAGGCATTTATCTCTTCCTCCCACAATTTAATTTGCATTCCCTTTCTAAAATCTTGAAGCCCAACAGAGGGAACTATAATGGACATTAAACCAATTCAAAGTTGTGAGCACTTAGTTTTCTCGTGTAACATAGTTGTCTTTAGAATACAAATGGAGGCATTAATTTGGAAAGAAAATATAAATTTTGCTGCTGATGAAAGAAATATTTGAGTTTATGCTATTCAGGCAAATGAATACTTTTTCAGAAAATTATGGTTTCTAATAAGAAATTTGAATATTGTCAATTTGAATGTAAATGATAGGAAGGATTGCTATATCCATTCAGGAAGACAGGAATTTAAATGAATGAGATTACTAAGACATCCATAATGTTCTCAGCATTATTATATACTGGTGCTACTGGTGTTTGTGTGTGAAAAATTGTTACGGTTCAGTGACATTTGTTAAATGTCCTTTATGTAGATTAGACTGTGTAAAATAATAGAATTGTAAATTTTTAATGCTGGAAAAGAAAGAACCTGTAGTCCAGTCTTCTGACCAATGCATGTAGTACACACTTTCCATCATTTCCAGATGGTTATTATCTAAACGCCTCTGCTTCAAACCTCTAGTGATAAAGAATTCACAACTTCACTTAGCACATTCACGTTTTACCACCTCTTAATATTTTCAGACATTTTAAGCCATGGTTTTCTTTACATAATTTCATATTCTACTTCCCTAAATCTTATGTGTACAGGGAATTGTCTCTTGCTGCCAGATGTATTTCATTCCTAGTACTTCCTAAAAACAACCAATACATACTGTTGAATGAATAATATTAAAAACACAAAAAATTCATCTTCTTATGTGCCATCCTACTTAATTGGGTAATGCAATTTTGTGTTCTGTTGTTTTAAGGATACTGTCTTGAGAAAGATTTATAATATAAGGCTGAATAGTACATAAGGATTTGGGTATAGAATAGAGGTCTTAAGTCAAAATTTCTTAGTACGCTAGTTTGTTGACCTGGGACAAATTATTAAAGTTTGATTAGAAGAGCTGTGCCTTTCACATTAGCATCTGGAGTCAGACTTCATTTGTTAAGAGAGTTATTCTAATTTTAAGTATTTGTAAGGTATTAATCCAATCAAATGCCTCATTTCACGAAAGTAGTTAGCACAAAGCTATCTGTAGAAGACAAAGTGAAAGACAAACTCTACTTATTCTCAGGGAGTTGCCACTAAGGTTGAGAAGATAAAATATATTCCTATGTAAGGAAAGAGAGTTGACATGTACCAGACCAGTGGTATTAAAGGGCCAGGAGAGCGTGGTGGTTAAGAGCAAGGGCTCTAGAGCCAGGCTTCCTGAGTTCACAGCCCTACCCCATTGCTTTCTAGCTATGCGTCTAGGGCAAGCCATATCACCTCACTGAGACTCATCTGTAAAAGAGGGACAATAAGAGTACTTTAAGGCATTGTAAATTAAATGATATACTATGCGTAAAACATGGACAGTGATAGTTGCACAGGAGACATTTATGAATGATATATAATACTTACTTCAGTTCAGTTCAGTTGCTCAGTCATGTCCGACTCTTTGCGACCCCATGGACTGCAGCACGCCAGGCCACCCTGACCTTGCCAACTCCTGGAGTTCACTCAAACTGATGTCCATTGAGTCGGTGATGCCATCCAACCATCTCATCCTCTGTCATTGCCTTCTCCTCCTGTCTTCAATCTTTCCCAGCAGCAGGGTCTTTTCAAATGAGTCAGTTCTTCGCATCAGCTGAACAGAGTATTGGAGTTTCAGCTTCAACATCAGTCCCTCCAATGAATATTCAGGACTGATTTTCTTTAGGATGGACTGGTTGGATCTCCTTGCAGGCCAAGGGACTCTCAAGAGTCTTCTCCAACACCACAGTTCAAAAGCATCAATTCTTTGGCACTTGGCTTTCTTTATAGCCCAGCTTTCACATCCATACATGACTATTGGAAAAGCCATGATGGACCTTTGTTGGCAAAGCAATGTCTCTGCTTTTTAATATGCTGTCTAGGTTGGTCATAACTTTTCTTCCAAGGAGTAAGTGTCTTTTAATTTCATGGCTGCAGTCACCATCTGCAGTGATTTTGGAGCCTCCCAAAATAAAGTCAGCCACTGTTTCCCCATCTATTTGCTATGAAGTGATGGGACCAGATGCCATGATCTTAGTTTTCTTAATGTTGAGTTTTAAGCCAACTTATTCACTCTCCTCTTTCACTTTCAACAAGAGGCTCTTTAGTTCTTCTTCACTTTCTGCCATAAGGGTGGTGTTATCTGCATATCTGAGGTTATTGATATTTCTCCCAGAAAACTTGATTCCAGTTTGTGCTTCATCCAGCCCAGCATTTCTCATGATGTATTCTGCATATAAGTTAAATAAGCAAGGTGACAATATACAGCCCTGACATACTCCTTTCCTGATTTGGAATCAGTCTGTTGTTCCATGTCTAGTTCTAACTATTGCTTCCTGACCTGCATACACGTTTCTCAAGAGGCAGGTCAGGTGGTATGGTATTCCCTTCTCCTTAAGACTTTTCCACAGTTTATTGTGGTCCACACTTTCAAAGGCTTTGGCACAGTCAATAAAGCAGGAGTAGATGTTTTTCTGGAACTCTCTTGCTTTTTCGATGATGCAACGGATGTTGGCAATTTGATCTCTGGTTCCTCTGCCTTTTCTAAATCCAGCTTGAACATCTGGAAGTTCATAGTTCACATACTGTTGAAGCCTGGCCTGAGGAATTTTTAGCATTACTAGCAGCAGCAGCAGCAGCAGGAATTTACTAGCATGTGAGATGAGTGCAATTGTGTGGTAGTTTGAGCATTTTTTGGCATTGCCTTTCTTTGGGATTGAAATGAAAACTGACCTTTTCCAGTCCTGTGGCCACTGCTGAGTTTTCCGAATTTGCTGGCATATTGAGTACCGCACTTTCACTGCAACCTCTTTTAGGATTTGAAATAGCTCAACTGGAATTCCACCACCTCCACTAGCTTTGTTCATAGTGATGCTTCCTAAGGCCCACCTGACTTCCCATTCTAGGATGTCTGACTCTAGGTTGGTAATCACACCATCATGACTATCTGGGTCGTGAAGATCTTTTTTTGTATAGTTCTTCTTTGTATTCTTGCCACCTCTTCTTAATATCTTCTGCTTCTGTTAGGTCCATACCATTTCTGTCCTTTATTGTGCCCATCTTTGCATAAAATGTTCCCTTGGTATCTCTAATTTTCTTGAAGAGATATCTGCTGCTGCTGCTGCTGCTAAGCCGCTTCAGTCGTGTCCGACTCTGTGCGACCCCAGAGACGGCAGCCCACCAGGCTCCGCTGTCCCTGGGATTCTCCAGGCAAGAATACTGGAGTGGGTTGCCATTTCCTTCTCCAGTGCATGAACGGGAAAAGTGAAAGTGAAGTCGCTCAGTCGTGTCCAACTCTTAGCGACCCCATGGACTGTAGCACACCAGGCTCCTCCATCCATGGGATTTTCCAGGCAAGAGTACTGGAGTGGGGTGCCATTGTCTTCTCCTGAAGAGATCTCTAGATTTTCCCATTCTATTGTTTTCCTCTATTTCTTTGTATTGATTTCTGAGGAAGGCTTTCTTATTTCTCCTTGTTGTTCTTTGGAATTCTGCATTCAAATGGGTATATCTTTCCTTTTCTCCTTTGACTTTAGCTTCTCTTCTTTTCACAGCTATTTGCAAGGCCTCCTCAGACAAGCATTTTGGCTTTTTGCATTTCTTTTCCTTGGGGATGGTCTTGATCCCTGCCTCCTGTACAATGTCACGAACCTCCATCCATATTTCTTCAGGCACTCTCTCTATCAGATCTAATCACTTGAATGTATTTGTCACTTTCACTGTATAATTGTAAAGGATTTGATCTAGGTCATACCTGAATGGTCTAGTGGTTTTCCCTATTTTCTTCAATTTAAGTCTGAATTTGGCAATAAGGAGTTCATGATCTGAGCCACCGTCAGCTCCCGGTCTTGTTTTAGCTGACTGTATAGAGCTTCTCCATCTTTGGCTGCAAAGAATATAATCAGTCTGATTTCTCTATTGAACATCCGGTGATGTCCATGTGTAGAGTCTTCTCTTGTGTTGCTGGAAGAGGGTGTTTGCTATGACCAGTGCTTTCTTTTGGCAAAACTCTATTAGCCTTTGCCCTGCTTCATTCTGTACTCCAAGGCCAAATTTGCCTGTTACTCCAGGTATTTCTTGACTTCCTACTTTTGCATTCCAGTCCCCTATAATGAAAAGGACAACTTTTTTGGGTGTTAGTTCTAGAAGGTCTTGTAGGTCTTCATAGAACTGTTCAAATTCAGCTTCTTCAGTGTTACTGGTCAGGGCATAGACTTAGATTACTGTGATATTGAATGATTTGCCTTGGAAATGAACAGAGGTCATTCTGTCGTTTTGAGATTGCATCCAGGTACTGCATTTTGGACTCTTTTGTTGACTCTGAGGGCTACTCCATTTCTTCTAAGGGATTCTTGCCCACAGTAGTAGATATAATGGTCATCTGAATTAAATTCACCCATTCCAGTCCATCTTAGTTCGCTGATTCCTAAAATGTCGATGTTCACTCTTGCCATCTCCTGTTTGACCACTTCCAATTTGCCTTGATTCATGGACCTAACATTCCAGGTTCCTATGCAATATTGCTCTTACAGCATTGGGCTTTAGCTCCATTATGTGTCATATCCACAACTGGATGTTGTTTTTGCTTTTTACATATATATATACAGAGACAAAAGGAGTATTTTTAAATAGTGAAGAGCGTAAATAGAGGAAATGAAAAGGTTCAAGCATAGTTATTAATTGTAGGGATCCCTGTGAGCAGTTTCTGTGTTTGTGCCAATTTTGTAGCAAGACTCTATTATTAGATATATCTTGGAAACACTTTATCCCCCATGATATGTAAGCAAGAAGTGGCTGTTTTCTGAAGACACCATGGAAAGGGGAAAGAAAGGGTTCATGACAGTCCATATGATGAAACATCATGAATGTCACTTTGGGCCACTCTGTTGTTATTTAGTTGCTAAGCTGTATCTGACCCTTTGCAACCCCATGGACTGCAGCCCACCAGGCTCCTCTGTCCATGGGATTTCCCAGGTGAGAATACTGGAGTGGGTTGCCATTTCCTTCTGCAGTGATCTTCCCAACCCAGAGTTCAAACCCAGATCTCCAGCATTGGCAGGTAGATTCTTTATGGCTGGGCCATCAGGGAAGCCCTTGGGCCACTGTGTAATCTTCCCCAAATCTCTTTTCTGAGGCTAACCTTCTTATCTCTCCACTCTTCCACAAGCGTAACCCTCCACAGCTTTTCTTCAATACTGGCTCCACCATCCTCCTTCTGGTGGACTCCAGCATCCCGCCTCTACCCAGAGTCCTGGTGCCCTTCCTGCTTGTAGTCTTATGCTTACCATTCTGCTCAGTAATGAAAGAATCCCCCTCAGGATCTCCTCTCATTAAACAGAGAGAAGGCTGCTAAAATACCCTTCCCTTCTGAAAAAGAAGCCAGTGGAGAAAAGCATGATCTCATCTGCCAAATAATGCAGAGGACTGACGTTGAATAAGACCTAAGATGATTGGATGTTTTACAGTAGGCATGAGAGACTACAGCAAGATTTTAGATCAGAAAAATAATGGAGTAAGTGCAGTGTTACTGGAGAGAATCTACCTTGGGTTGGTCAAAAAAACTGAGACTGGAATCAGAACTAAGTTTCTGTGGTTTTGACCTTGAGAAAATTACTCTCTATTTAAAATTTATTTCTCTGTCTTTACAGTGTATAGAGAGGTTTAAGTTCAAAGGTGTTCTATTCTTTCCAGAATACAGATCCCAATTTTTCAAGTAGCTTGCCAAATGCCACTGTGTCCATTAGAGCCAGAGCTGAGATAAAAAACAGAAGGGTCAGGAGCCTGGAGAGTCTAGAGAACACGCTCAAGAAGGAAAGTCTTTAATTTTGGAATTGATGTTTTTACAACTAGCTAGAATAGTGAGGGTCTTCTTCATGATTTTCCCTTCAAAGTGTATCAATTAATATTGAGTTAGTTGTGTTGCTCTTTTATGCAAGACTTCCATGAGATTTTCCTTTTCCTATGGAACCTGACTGTTTCCTCCTCACTATCTTCTCTGTAAGCCATCTTACCTTTCTAGATAAGGGGATGGGATAAACAAAGGCATGGTGACCATCCCTGGGCTGAGCTATGTCCACAGACACATGAACACATCTGGGAGCTAAATGATCTGAGTTTCACAGGTTTCTAGGTTATAATCTGGAGCTGTGAAATAACGTTTCCAATATCTAAATGAGTGACTGAATTCAAGTTGAGGGATGTTCATTTGGGTAATTTAACTTTTTTTAGTGTAGAGAAATGATTACTATAAAAGTGAGGATAGTAGGGGAGAATAAGAAGAAGCATAAGATATGATAGGAAGGGGCCCAATAAAAGGAATTTTTCAAATAACAAGAGGCTATTTGTTGCCCTGGTTGGTTTCCTGGGTGGTGATAATTAATTAAACTATGCATTTGATTGATGTAGTTATCTGAATTTATGTTTTATTTTGCAAAAGAAAGATTGTGAAAATTATCCAAAATTCATCAGGATGTTAGTGGTATAAGTAGAACTGAAAACCAATAATGATTCTGCTGATGAAGGAAATGCAGGAGACACAGGTTCAATCCCTGGGTAGGGAAGAGCCCCTGGAGGAGGAAGTAGCAACCCATTTCAGTATTCTTGCCTGGGATATCATATGGACAGAGGAACCTGGTGGGCTACAGTCCATGGCGTCACAAATAGTTGGATATGGCTTAGCAGCTAAGCACAGCAACAACACAATGATTCTACAAACATTCAGAAATACTGTGCCATTGCTGATAGAAAAAGCTGTGGTTAATTCCTATAAGCTTTGACCGGTAAAAGTTTAAGAAAGACCCATGGAGTCTTCTTATCACCCTTCTTCAATTTCTAATTTGGTTTCAGATATACAACATAAAATATAACCTTACTCTTAAAAATGAAATTGAGAAATGAAAAATAACTCTACTAAGTTACATGCCTAGTGCATTAATTTTTTTTTAACAGCCACATACTGGAAATTGTTTTTTGAGTAGTGATCCAAATAATATTCAATCACAATCCAATACCAGTGGTCCCCATGGTCCATGAAGTTATACTTTTTATTCATATTCTGCTAGACTTTCACTTATTTCATGATAAAGGGATCTGATAGTCTCCTTTTCTGGGCAGTCATATCTTCCTTTTATCTCCATAGTAAATCTGTGCAAAGACAAGGATTTCATTTCTACCCTGTATAGTGCTTGAGTGAGATTAAAAGTCAAGAATAGATTTTACATTCTGTGGAAATTCATGAATGCCTTACTGTTTAAAAAACATTTTAAATACGGGACACCATTAATTACCAGGATTCTGATTGTAATTGCCTGGTCTCAGAATTGATGAACAAAGCCATTTTGGAAAGAAATCAATTTGAAATCTAATTTGTTGGTGAAATGAACCATATAAACAAAATGCCACTTGCAGTTTGTCTAAAATGAGATGTGCTTAACGAGCCCATCATCTTCTGCGATCCTCATCACTATGGGTCGCAGCTACCTAGAATATCATCAATCGCACCCGGAGCACAGAAAGCTGAAATAGAACACGGCACCATGAGCAGAATGAATGTGAAACAGATGCTCCGCAAGCCCCGCAGGATGGCTTTTGGGGGCAACTTGGGGGTGAAGGCTCAAATCAACTAAATGTAATAACGCACTCAGGTCTCTCGTGTTATGCACGAAAAACAACTGGAATAGTTTAAGGTAATTCATCCCATTCATGTGTATTCAGAAAACAAAAGATGAAAGTGTCAGAAATTGGATTTAAGGAAAAAGACTTGAATTATTTTATGAAATATATATACACACATATATGATGCATATATAAAGCATATTATATGTGTATACATTCATATGCATATATACGTATGTATATGTGTATATATATGCATATATATGTGTGTATATGTATATATCGGAGAAGGCAATGGCAGCCCACTCCAGTACTCTTGCCTGGAAAATCCCATGGATGGAGGAGCCTGGTAGGCTGCAGTCCATGGGGTCGCTAAGAGTCGGACTCGACTGAGCGACTTCACTTTCACTTTTCCCTTTCATGCACTGGAGAAGGAAATGACAACCCACTCCAGTATTCTTGCCTGGAGAATCCCAGGGACGGCAGAACCTGGTGGGCTGCCATCTATGGGGTCGCACAGAGTCGGACAGACACGACTGAAGTGACTTAGCAGCAGGAGCAGCTATATATATAGTATGTAACACACACACAGGAACCAAAAGGCATCTGATGGGCTACATCATAGAATCTGTACTTTGTAGAAAGTTTAGTACCCCTTTATTTGTTCTTTCATTAGGTAAGGAACAATTTCAGTTAAAAGGGCTAGATCTAGGAACATATTTTATAAGTATGATGTAAGTTATTTTCATTTTCTATCTTATATAAGATTTAAAATTTTTATTATGAAAAAGTTCAAACAAAACTGGAAAGAAAGATATAACCAATACTCTTGTGCTTGTTACTCAGATTCAAAATCCATCAAGATGTTACCAAGCTAATGTCATCTATCGACCTACCTTCCCCTGTTTTGGGTACAAAGTGTTTTAAAAAAAGCAAATCCAGGACACTGTCATTTCACTCATAAATACTGATGTTTACTGAAAAAATGTTCACAATCTAAAAGTTGATAGTTATATTTTATTCAGTGGAAACTTGAGGGACTTAAAGCCCAAGAGGCAGCATCTCAAGTAACCCTGAGAGAACTACCCATGGAGGTAAGGGGAGGAGGCAGGTTATATAGAAGTTTTGCAACAAAAGGCAGGTACTCTGAATGTCAAAAAATCATTATTCATTAAAGAAAGCCAGATATCTCAAGTTAAGGAATCTAGCACTTTTCTTTGTATGGAAACGTGCAACAGTCTGAAATAATTTGCTCCACCTCCGCTATGCACCTCAGTTATCTCGTGCCAGTACCCTGTGTTTTCACATTCTGAATTCCCTCAGGGCTCACCAGCTCACAGGTGGTGACTGTAATCACTGATGACTGCGACATCCTTTGTTTACTGATATGAAAGGTAATATTCCATTTATCACTTCAGTATACACATCTCACTAATCTTTTTTACATAACCACCACGCAATTATCACACCTAATGAAATTAATGTTAATAACCTTAATTCCTTCATAGTAAAGAATAAATAATTCATATTCAAATTTTCTCAATTGTCCCAAAGAAGTCCTTAAAATTTAGGATTCAAACAAGATTTACTTATTGCGTTTGGTTGTTTTTTGTCTTAAGTTTATTTATTTATTTTTATTCTGTAATAGAAGATGATCCCCCACTCCCTCCCCACTCAGTTTGCCTTTTCATTTATGATGGTTTATTGAGGAAACTGAGTCTTTTCCTGTAACATACCCTACAATCTACATTAGGCTTACTGCTTCACACTGGTATTTGACTTGTTTCACTTTTTTCTATATTTCCTGTTTAGGCAATAATTTAACTTTCAATTAATAGAAAATATTTTCTTTTCCAGAAAATCTCATTAGTGCTCTTTAGTCACAATTATTCATAGTCAACTAATTATCTTTCTACTTAATTTATACTACTAGTAGAATTCTTCCATTTCTTTATTCATTCCTTCAACAAAAAGAAGAGAGTGAAGCTAAGAAACAGAGTGAAACTATTTTGAAGACAAAGTTGGGCAATTCTGTTAAATTCTTCTGACCAGTGAAACTATCAGTGATTAGCTTCATAGCTAAAGCCTTGTGATACCCTGTCTTTTCTCCAAACCATCATAATTGTCAGCCTCTTTCAGGTGATAAGTTTGGGTGTTAGAAAAGGTACCTCATGTTCTTCTGGGCTATAGATAAAGTCACTCAGTCACGTCTGACTCTTTGCAAACTCATGGACTGTAGCCTTCCAGGCTCCTCTGTCCATGGCATTCTCCAGGCCGTAATTCTGGAGTGGGTAGCCTTTCCCTTCTCTAGGGGATCTTCCCAACCCAGGGATCGAACCCAGGTCTCCCTCACTGCAGGTGGATTCTTTACTGTCTGAGCCACCAGGGAAGCCCAAGAATACTGGAGTGGGTAGCCTATCCCTTCTCTATCAGATCTTCCCAACCCAGGTATTGAACTGGGGTCTCCTGTGTTGCAGGCATCTTCTTACCAGCTGAGCTACTAGGGAAGCCCATCTGGCTATACCTCTCTGAATTGAATATCCCTAATTTTTTCAAGACTTTCTTATATGATTTGCTTCCAGAGCCCTCATCTCCTATTTTATTGATATTTCTTTTATAAGATCCAGAAAAATTAATACATGACCTGATTTAAGAAGATCAAGAGTAAATTTTATCCATTTAATAGCTACAGAAATTATTGTAATGATAACAAGAGTCAGGCACATAATAGATACTTGAGAAAAGACAAACAAACATGCATGTTCTCTGCTTCAAGAAGTGTGGAATTTAATGGAGGAAATAAACCAGAAAACAGGGAATGACAACAGAAGGTCATAAGTGCTATGATGGGAGTGAATATGGGCATTTTGAGGAGGATCTCCAATTGAGTTTGGGGGTGGAAAGCTCAAGTGAAGGAGAACTAGCCAGCTAATTGTAAAGAGATGGAAGAATGTACCACAGAAGGAAGAGCAAGTACATAAGCTCTGAGTATATAGAAACTGTTGTTTAACAAGATGAGATCAGAGGAGTAGGATATTGGATTTGATTACTTCCCATAATCTGAGTGTCATGATTGTATGTTCAGGGCACTCTTTGTCTGTATTTAGGATGATCTTCTCACTCATTCATCTGTCTAGTAATTATTTACTAAACTCCCATTTTATGCTAGGCATTGGGATGATAATCCTGAATAAAATAGACTAGATTTCTGCTCTGATGAAAATACAATATATTGTGGAGAGGCAAAATAAATAAATAACTAGAAAAATATAAAAATTAGAATAATAAAATAAAATTAAAGTAATACTATTTTTAGTTACAAGTAATAAGAATTTTTGAAGTATAATAAAATGGGTCTGAAGAAGTTATAGTAATCTGTGCTTAGTCACTCAGTCGTATCAGACTCTTTGTAACCCTGGACTGTATAGCCTGCCAGGCTCCTCTGTCCATGGGGATTCTCCAGGCAAGAATACTGGAGTGGGTTGGAGTGGGTTGCCATGTCTTCCTCCAGGGGATCTTCCAAACCCAGGGATCAAACCCAGGTCTCCCACATTGCTGCTGCTAAGTCGCTTCAATCGTGTCCGACTCTGTGCGACCCCATAGACGGCAGACCACCAGGCTCCCCCGTCCCTGGGATTCTCCAGGCAAGAACATTGGAGTGGGTTGCCATTTCCTTCTCCAATGCATGAAAGTGGATTCTTTACCATATGAGCCACCAGGTAAGCCCAAGAACACTGGAGTGGGTAGCCTATCCCTTCTCCAGGGGACCTTCCTGGCCCAGGAATTGAACTGGTGTCTCCTGCATTCCAGGCAGATTCTTTACCAGCTGAGCTACCAGGGACGCCCTTAAAGTAATCTAAAACCTGTCAAATAAAAAGGAAGCATGCATGAAACTGCTGTTTCTAGGCAAGAGCTCTCCAGGGGAGGTAGATGTAGACATCCTAAAATCAAGAATAAACTTGGTGTGTTAGTGTAAGAAGAAGAAGGAAAATATGGCATGAGGATGATGAGCAAGATGAAGAATCGTACAAGGTAAATTCAGAGTGGTAGACAGTGGCTAGATCCCATAGGAGAGTTAAAACCATAGTAAAATATTTTTATTTTACTCTAGATGAGGTGGGAAGCTCTTGGCATTTTTAAAGTAGGGAAGTGACATTCTGTAATTCACATTTAAGAAAAGTCAATCTGGCCATTGTGTAGAGAATGGATTGGCTGGGGTGGGGCAAGGTGCGTCTTGATGACTTGAATAGGAGATGTGGTGAATTCAGGGACTTAGGGGTCCATCAATGAAGAAACAATACCACAAGCTTTGTTTTGGGAAGTACTTGGACAGGCTCCCTCTCAGCAATAAACCTTCCAGATGCAGCAACCAATGGGCATAGCGGAGCTCAGGATGGAGATGGAGAAGGAGAAATTAGAGAGGCAGCTTACATATCTAGGTGACCTTACTCAGCCACAAGGTAGGGATTTTCTGGTGCAGAGAGCTCCAAAGGTCAGCAGCCATTTGGGATCTTTTATAGCTGCAGGGTTGTTTTATGTATGGTTAGCAGATGCCGAGGGCAGCTTAATGGGATTTAAATATGTAGGAAAACAAAACGATTAATTCCAACAAATACTGTTCCCTATTAGACCAACTGAAAGCAACACTCAACAAAAAGCTCCCAGAATTAGTCACCAGAAAATGCATAACCTTCCATCAGGATGCAGGAAGACCACATGTTTCTTTGATGACCAGGCAAAAACTGTTACAGCTTGTCTGGGAAGTTCTGATTCATCTGCTGTATTTATCAGACATTGTACCTTCAGATGTCCATTTATTTTGATCTTTACAAAATTCTCTTAATGGAAAAAAAAATCAATACCCTAGAAGACTGTAAAAGGCGCCTGTTGGAATCTCACTGTGTAGTTTTTGAGTGATCAGATGAATTCTTCCGATCTTTTTTTTTTTTACTGATTGTATTGATGTAAGCATTTTGCTTATGACTTTACCCAGTTAATTGCTTAACATATCGGTTAGTCAAAGATACAGCCTATCGTTAAGACACAGGACTGCTTCACTGGTCACATTTCTGGGAGCTCTGGCAGTTGAGTGATCTGAGTTCAGGCAACTTTAGAGGCTCTAGGATTTATAGAGTTAGAATAGTCTGGGAACTTCTCCCTTCTCTGGCTTGTACTAACTCACAGTTCTTACACCTACCTCAGCTGAATTTAAAGATTAATAAAAGCCCCAGAGGATAATGCATAAATTTTAGAATTAAAGTAGTAGAGAGTAAAAAAAAAAAATCACTCAGAAATGAAATGCTCAGAAAATAAAATAATTCCTGAATTCTACCATGGGAGCTTTCTATAGGTTTTATTGTATTTACACATTTATCAGCTATAGCTCTAGATATAATATTTATAAGATAAAATGAAAACTCAAAATAGATAAAAATAGATTAAGATTTATAAATAAAGAATCACACTATAAAAGTCAGTTGTGAAATGGCAGATGAGATTACACAGACTGGATTAATTTTAGTTCCTCAGGACAGGTTTATAGAAAGAGATCAGTGTTGTTGCAGGGAGAAGAAATAGTTTTTCCGTGGCTTGTGAGGCCCTTTGGCTGGGATATGCAGAAGGAGAGACTGCAAGGCTGGCCACAGGGTATAATCTGACCATCAGGAGGATAGGATCAAATCTGCGGCAGTGTTCAGAGGTCTCCATTGAATGTAGGAAGAAACAGGGGAGCCACTGGGGAGCTGTAACCATTGAAGCAATATGTTGAAAATGGCAGCCAGGAGAGCAATTCTAGAAGCATTAGGCTGAGCTTTGTCTCCAGGACAAGGGTCTTCCTGATTCTCCTGGATCATCCACAAAGCCTTCTATTGACATCCCACGGCTGCTGAGGCCATTAAAGACTGTGTCTGGTGAGAGACTGAATACAAGAGGCAGTTATGACAAACACAGAGCTCTCCCTCCTGATGGGCTGACGGTGCCAGGCTCTCAGAGGACATAACGCGCTTGTTAAGGTTTGGTGAATAGCACCAATCTCCACAGAGGATGATTTGGGTTCCCATAGTGAAGTCATCAACACAGAGTAAGAATTCAGCCAATTATGCCTCATCTCATCAGTCCTATTTAGATGGTAACCCCATGGGGCATGGACCATGTCTTTCCCTGTGTATTGTACAGTGTTGAGGAAACATTTGGCACTCAATAAATACCATTGGAGAGCTTGTTTCTTGTCTCCCTCAGCCTCCCACTGAGCTGATCTGAGGTAGGAATTCCCTTTGAAGTTCCTCATCCTCATGCTTTTGATAAATAACATAGAGGCACAGAGAGAGATGAGGCATCTATACAGTTTTGGAACTGTTTACCAGCTGAACTACCAGGGAAGCCCTTTTTCGTCTTCATAGATGACAAATGCTATCTCTGTAGTGATATAGCTGGGGGGTAAGAGGCATATTTAGTGGGACCGTGTTGTATGAAAAGCTCTTCTTCCATAAACAATGTCTTACTTCTTATTTCTCATGGATATATGATTATGATTTATGCTTTTAAATATCAATTTTTATCACTTCCAGGTTGTCTTACTGAACTGAGAGGTAGAGCCCTTATAAATTATAGTTCACTTTGATAGTTCATAAGTTTTGTCATGTAAAGAGAAAAGCAAAGTATAGGTGGATAAGAAATCAGAAGAGAAAATAAAAGATAGACATTGTAAGAATAAAAAAGGATTTTTAAAAAAGGAATCTGTAATAAATTTAATAAGCCTTGTCAAGGAGTTGCTCAGAGCATTGAATGTCTCTGTTGAAAAATGACTTTTCTTTTCATATTGTAAAATGTTACAATTTTTGCATCAGAGAAAAATATTTCCAAAGCCTTTTTTAAATAGGTACTGAGATTTAGGGAGAAAAAAAAGGAGAATAATATGTTACAAGTGAAATAAGGTATCTGAATTAGCATGTGCATATAATATGTTACCAAATACATTACCAAAAAATATACCATCCCTGATTAGCTCACTTGGTAAAGAATCTGCCTGCAATGCAGGAGACCCCAGTTTGATTCCTGGGTCAGGAAGATACCCTGGAGAAGAGATATGCTACCCACTCTAGTATTCTTGGTCTTCTCTTGTGGCTCAACTGGTAAAGAATCCACCTGCAATGTGGGAGACCTGGGTTCAATCCCTGGGTTGGGAAGATCCCCTGGAGAAGAGAAAGGCTACCCACTCCAGTATTTTGGCCTGGAGAATTCCATGGACTGTATAGTCCATGGGGTAAAAAAGAGTCAGACATGACTGAGCGACTTTCACTTTCACTTTCCTTTCCACGTTGGAAAATCTCTCAAAGTGTTATCTTTAACTATTGATGCCAAGGCATCTGATCTTATGAAAGACAGGTAATAATAAGGTTGAATAATCTCTAGAAGATGTGGCTATGTGGTGGAATGATGGCAATTCTAATTCTTTTTCACATACTCATAGTACTGAGTTTTTCTCTCTCCTTTGGTTGCCCACTATTTTTGCCTTTTCCTCTTTCCCTTCCTTCTCCTTCTCTTTTTTCCCTTTCTCTTCTTCTTAAGCATTTTCATTATTAAAAATATTTTATCTGAAAACTTGTGAGCCTGAGGGTTTACCTTGGACTTTGATTCAGGAGAACACGTAGTGTACCTTACCTTGAATAATGGACAAAATGAGAATAAGGCATGAAGCAGCCATGATTTTAAAGAGATATATCATACTTACTCATGTTTCCTTTGAAAATAAAACAGCTACATTATGCCTTAAAATATGTTGCAGATCTAAAAAAATAATGATGTAAATTAGGAATATCTTGATCCAAAGATCATAGAGATTGAGAGATTTTTTTTTAATTTCCCATTTTGTTGTTGCTTTCTTAAACTTTATCCCTAAATAAAAAGGCCAAAGGGTAAGGCATTAAAATTTTAATAACTAAAAATGTAGGAATTCACTCAGTGCATTGGATATTTTATCACCTTTGGTCATTGGAATGAGTTCTCTGATTAAAATCAGAGTTATAGTGTCTCATATGAAGGTGGGCTTAGCCCTCTTCTGTGTAGAATCAGATCATACCCAGAGGGCTGTGTTCAGTATTAGTGCCATGTGACCTCAGAAAAATGAATGACATACTGAAAAGAATTCCATTGCTTCAATATATTAGTGAAAGATTAGAAGAAACAGTGAATTCTTTATCAAGAAAAGAGAAGAATGAAAAAGTAGGTGTGTTGGAAAACTTAAAAACAATGGCTCGGGACCAGGGGTGACATGGTGGTTAATTAGGCTCTTTGAATGATTATCATTTCTGGCATAGCTATTAAGCTATAAACAAGAAAAATGGGATTTATTAAGTACAAGTGATGCTGATGAGCAGGTTGTTCAAATGTGAATGATGATCTTTAACTCAAGATCAAATAGCAGTTGATATTAGTTAAAGATCAAATAGTAGTTGTCCTACTCTTTGTGACCCCATGGACTGTAACCCACAAGGCTCCTTCGTCCATGGGGTTTTCCAGGCAAGAATACTGGAGTGGGTTGCCATTTCCTTCTCCAGGGGATCTCCCTGACCCAGAGTTAGAACCCGGGTCTCCTGAATTGCACACAGACTCTTTACCGTTTGAGCTACCAGGGAATCCTAAATAGCAGTTAATGCCCCAAATCAGATCCATTCATTCAGTTAGTCTTTCAGCAAACAACAACTGATACCATGCACTGGACAAGACACTGATAACTGCTAGAAAATGTGGGGTGAATGAAAATGATATATTAATACTAACTGAACTTGTGGATTTCAGTTTCTAAAAGGACAGAGTTGAATCAATCAACTATAGATTTGGTATTTAGTTATACTGTGGTGAATGCTAGGTAGAGAAGTATAGAGAGCTAAGAAAGCATATGACAGAGGGAATCTGAGCTTTTCTAATAATGGGTTGGGGCATTCACAGAGGAAATGATATTATTCTATGATGTGAACTTAAGGAGAGCAAAGACGAGAATGGGCCGGGTAAAGGGAAGAGCATACATGAATGAGGACCCAGGAAGGAGGTCCTAGAGAAGAAGCATCAAGGCCCACTTCACAGAGCGATGAGACACCTGTGTGATGAGGACCCAGAAAGAGAGAGAGTGAGTGTCCTGAGATAAGAAAAATGAGTTTTGTGGGCTTTGATAAGAATTTTGGGGTATAATCAAGGAGAGACACTAACAAGCAGGGGATTGTTATCACAAATTTTGCATTTTTCCAAGATCATATTGACTGCATTGTGGAAAATGGCTTGAAATGGTTCAAGGTCATATACAAGGAGATGTTTTAGAAGGCTATTTAGTATTCTTCACCAAATAGTTGTTAGCACCATCTATTAATATATACCAGGGGTGTGTGTGTGTGTGTGTGTGTGTGTGTTTGTGTGTGTGTGTGTGTGTGAGAGAGAGTGCATAAGGTGGCAGTGAGAAAGAAAATTAAAATCATGTCTGCCTGCAGAGAGTTTATAGGCATTAAACAAGCACATGTAATCATTTAATGAACAATCACTGACTGCTGACTATATGCTGGCACTGCGTTAGGTACTGCATATTTAGAGCTAAACTAAGTAGATGCTATCTCTGCTTATGGACCCGTGATGGAGAGAGATGATAAACAATAAGGCAAGCAAGCAAAAATATAAGTACAAGTTCAATTAATACTTGAAGAGAATTTCATGGGACCATGAGAGAAAATGATGAAGACTGCTGATCAAAGAAACCTGTCTGAGAAATGATGCTTAGTTAAGGGTTGAATAGTGACAGGGATTAGCCAGGCTGGGTACTAATTATTCTGTATTCACTATGTTATTTTATATTTGTTTTTTGCAGCATTTATCCAAATTTTACATTTTTGACTTGAGGAACATATAATCAATTTGAATGTTTGGGAATATTTAATTTGTTAAATTTACACCAGTTCAGTCTCTCAGTCATGTTCGACTCTTTGCAATTCCATGGACTACAGCACGCCAGGCTTCCCTGTCCATTACCAAATCCCGGAGCCTACTCAAACTCATGTCCATTGACTTGGTGATGCCATCCAACCATCTCATCCTCTGTCATCCCCTTCTCTTCCCACCTTCAATCTTTTCCAGCATCAGGGTCTTCTCCAATGAGCCAGTTCTTTGCATCAGGTGGCCAAAGTATTAGCGTTTCAGATTCAGCATCAGTCCTTCCAATGAATATTCAGGACTGATTTCCTTTAAGATGGACTAGTTGGATCTCCTTGCTGTCCAATGGACTCTCAAGAGCCTTCTCCAATACCACAGTTCAAAAGCATCAATTCTTTGGTGCTCAGCTTTCATTATAGTCCAACTCTCACATCCATACATGACTACTGGAAAAACCACAGCTCTGACTAGATAGACCTTTGATGGCAAAGTAATGTCTCTGCTTTTTAATATGCTGTCTAAGTTGGTCATAACTTTCCTTCCAAGGAGTAAGTGTCTTTTAATTTCATGGCTGCAGTCACCATCTGCAGTGATTTTGGAGCCCAAGAAAATAAAGTCTGTCATTGTTTCCACTGTTTCCCCATCTCTTTACCATGAAGTGATGGGACCAGATGCCATGATCTTAGTTTTCTGAATGTTGAGCTTTAAGCCAACTTTTTCACTCTCCTCTTTCACTTTCATCAAGAGGCTCTTTAGTTCTTCTTTGCTTTCTGCCATAAGGGTGGTGTCATCTGCATATCTGAGGTTATTGATATTTCTCCTGTTAATCTTGATTGCAGCTTGTGCTTCATCCAGTCCAGAATTTTACATGAAGTATCTGCATATAAGTTAAACAAGCAGGGTGAGAGTATACAGCCTTGATGTACTCCTTTCCCAATTTGGAATCAGTTTGTTGTTCCATGTCCAGTTCTAACTGTTGCTTCTTGACCTGCATACAGATTTCTCAGGAGGCAGGTCAGGTGGTCTGGTATTCCCATTTCTTGAAGAATTTTCTAGAGGAGTTTGTTTTAATCCACATAGTCAAAGGCTTTGGCATAGTCAATAAAGCAGAAATAGATGTTTTTCTGGAACTCCCTTGCTTTTTCGATGATCCAGCGGATGTTGGCAATTTGATCTCTGGTTCCTCTTCCTTTTCTAAATCCATCTTGAACATCTGGAAGTTCATGGTAAATGTATTGTTAAAACCTGACTTGGAGCATTTTGAGCATTACTCTGCTAGCGTGTGAGATGAGTGCAATTGTGCAGTGGTTTGAGCATTCTTTAGCATTGCCTTTCTTTGGGATTGGGATGAAAACTGACCTTTTTCAGTCCTGTGGCAACTGCTGAGTTTTTCAATTTGCTGACATATTGAGTGCAGCACTTTTGAATACTGAGTTATGTAATAAACTTGTGAATATTTAGAGAACCATTAACCATATCATAACTAATAAATTGATGTGAAGAAAAAGTAGTAATTACTGCTCTTTACACCAGAAAGTCCCTTTAACACTAACTTGGAAGTCATCTCCAAAGACCTAAGGAAATTGTACTCTTAGGAAATTGTACTCTTCTTCACATGCCTACATTTAATAGTATGCCCTGCCTTGTGTAGCCATTCAGTTCAGTATATCTATTAATTTATTTACTCTCTGTTATGCTTTTGTACATTCATACAGTGCATTAATAGGTTTATTAGGCATCCATCAAGTGCCAACTTCAAACCAAGTACAATGATGGCACCTGGTATAGAAAGCCAAATAAAACATGGGCCCTGCTGAATGAAGGAGCATTCAGATGAGAGGAAGCTAGAGAGAATGAATCTGTTATCATAGAAAGCACAGCCATTTCTTTAACAGAGCTAACCTGGAAGGGTATGGTAGCACAACACATCTTAGTCAAGGGGAACAGGCAAGACCTTCTGGAAAATGGTTCCCTTGAATTGAATTTGTTCTTAAAAACATTGTAGGGAGAGGCAAAAGCATGGTCAAAGGCTCCAAAACAGCACCAATAGGAGCTATTCATTAAATAACAAATTGATTCACCTTATTGAAGCAGGTAGTGGCAACCCACTCCAGGATTCTTGCCTGGAGAATTCCATGGACAGGGGAGTCTGGCAGGCTACAGGGGTAGCCCGTAGGGCTTGCAAAGAGTTGGACACGACTCTATTGGAGCAGAGGGTTTATTTATTCCAAGTTATCAATACCCACTGTGTACAGCATCCTTTGGCAAGTATTAATAGATACAGAGCTGCACAAGAAATATGTTGATCCCACCCTCTGGACATTTATAGATTGTTAGGGAATGGCAAAGGGTGAATTAGAAAATCAGAGAGAGAGCAAATTATTAATGGCCTTATATATTAAGTGAACGTATCTACATTTAGTCCTGCTTAAGTAAGGAAATTGCAGGGTCAATTAAACTTTATCTAAGAAAGATCAGCCTGGTTATAGAGCAGAAGATAGATTGGGGAGGTGAAGATATTCAAGTTTTAACATAAGAAGAGTAATTAGGAAACTGTTCTAAGGATTGAGGCAAGAACTGATGGATGCCTGAACTAAGGCAGGAAGATGTTATGGATGAGGTTAATTTAGCGACCTTAAGAAGGTACAGCCTATAGATATTTTGGACCAATTAGCTCTAGGGGATGAAAGAGAAAAAGGAGTCTAGGGTGACTCCTGGTATTCTGGCTTGGGAGGCTGTGTGAATGTTGCTGCAATTCCTCAAGACTGGGAACCATGGAAACACAGTAGTATTAGAATGAATCCTATGCATTCATATGCATAGGATTACATGCATATATAATCCTATGCATTTATGTATCGTTATGTTCTTAAAAAATTAAGAGCTCCTTGCAAATAGGAAGCACTTCTTAGACCTTCCTTATAACTTTAAACCTTTCCACACTCTAAGCTGTCTTTCCACCTATACTATTAATATAAACTCAATAAATGATCATGTAATCAGTTGAGAATTAGATTTTTCTTCTCCTGTAGAGAAGAATTTCACTTTGAGTGAAAAGATAACTTTTGGCAATACACTGAGAAAAGGACATCTAAGCTAGAAGCAGATGAAGTTCTTTATCTCTGAGTTACATTTCATAAGAAAATAAAAAAAAATATATATATAAATCTTTATTATCCCTAAGTAAATGCCGATTCAAATTTTTTTTCTGAAAGGAAAATTTCAAAAGATTTCTGATCACTTTTATTAAAAAGTAACTTTATTCTACTTGGCAGTCCACAATCTACTCCTATATTTAGTGATCCATGGATTAGAGGGGCAATTCTTCACAGCCACACAGCCTTCCCGCTCAAGAAATCACCTCTAAATGAAAGAAGGAAAGGTACCACTGTCAAAGAATATCCAAGTAACCCATATGAAATGCTACTGTAAAGGTTGTACTTTACTTCTTAAAGTATAAGAAGAAAAGGAAATTCTATGTGAGCAGTGAATGTCTCACTGATTTCAGAGTCCTGTGGTTTTTCCAGTGGTCATGTATGGATGTAAGAGTTGGACTGTGAAGAAAGCTGAGTGCCGAAAAATTGATGCTTTTGAACTGTGGTGTTGGAGAAGACTCTTGAGAGTCCCTTGGACTGCAAGAAGATTCAACCAGTCCATCTTAAAGGAGACCAGCCCTGGATGGATGAGGTTAATTTATTGGAAGGACTGACGTTGAAGCTTACACTCCAATACTTTGGCCACCTCATGCAAAGAGTTGACTCATTGGAAAAGACCCTGATGCTGGGAAGGATTGGGGGCAGGAGGAGAAGGGGGCGACAGAGGATGAGATGGCTGGATGGCATCACTGACTCAATGGACATGAGTTTGGGTGGACTCCGGGAGTTGGTGATGGACAGA
This sequence comes from Giraffa tippelskirchi, assembly GCF_054371585.1. NCBI lineage: Eukaryota > Metazoa > Chordata > Mammalia > Artiodactyla > Giraffidae > Giraffa > Giraffa tippelskirchi. The sequence goes on along the minus strand of NC_137275.1, from coordinate 72,653,839 downwards.
GGCCTTGCGTGTTGTGGTTCATGGGGTCACAAAGAGTCGGACATGACTGAGTGACTGAACTAAACTGAACTGAAGCTGAGTCTCCCACCTCCTCAAGACATACCCCCATTTTGATTGAACCTCTTCATCTTCCTTCTCTACCCTTCTGTTTAGGCTAATGGAAGAGATACAATCATGTTGGGAAGAGCAGGTGCTGAGTACTGCTCAGCAGCAAATTAACAAGAGAACATACACTCAGGATGCTTGAGGCTAAAAGAGAGCTCAAGTTAACTAAATTTCTTGAGTATTGTTAACTCTGGGAGAGCTATGCATTTGTGAAGATGAAGAAAGCATATATAAGACAGCAGAACTACTTTCCAGACACTTAGAGTTTGCATGCAGAGTCTGAACAAGTGAAAAGACAGCCAGTGTAATGTATTATCTGGAATCGTTCTTATGAAACCATGCAGTTAACTTCTTTCCCACAGAGCTTATATGCCTACCCCAGTGACGATGACCATTTCATTTATTTTTCATTTCTTTAAGAATTGAAAGGGAAGAGTCTAAAAATTTCACAATGTCTAAATTATGATAAAGAGACTAAATATGGATATAGAAATTTGTAAGGCCTTATGTTTGTCTATGTAGCATGCCATCATAATGGTATAGATTGTACCACAGCTCATTTGATGTCATGGGGACCAAGTTTGCTCTTTTTAATCATTTAGAAATGAGCATTGTGGCATGCATTGAAACTACAAGCATGGTTTTCTCTTAAAGCATATTTTGCAGAGATGGCCACAGCTTAAGGCAGAAGAGTGCTGTTTCATATGGGGGCTTGAAGGCAAGAGAAGACATTGAAGGGTCCCAAATAGAGTCCACAATGACAGGAAAATACAGCAGGGGCACTTCTGCACACAGGTCCAGCCTTTCCTCGTTGAAGGTTTATGGGGCTTGTAATGTCAGGATTCATGAATTTCAGGGACTGTACTTGTCTTTGGATCAGATTTGGAAGCAGCTTTTGATCAGTGAAGTGAAACAATTAATTATAATAAATAACGCTACTAGGAGTCCTCACACTCAGCGAAAGGAGGAGAGGAGCCAAAGAAATAAAGCTGGTCTTTGGCAGAACCTCAGCATCTGGCTGTCTGGATCAGATCCTGTTTGGCTATGGCACCCAGAGTCCACTAAGCCATGGGGGAAAGGCACAGTTGCTCCATCTTTTCATCTGGTGGGTACTATCAAGTTCTGGTGGGTGGAGTGGGTAGTTGAAGGAGGTCAAAAGCATCAGGGATCAATGCAAAATTTCTTTCTATTCATCTATATTTGATTGCTTTGTGCCCTGAAGCACAGTGATTTAATTATTTTCATCATTGCCTCAGCTTCCTCAGCTACCAATCTCATTGAGGGCAATAAAATTATTCAGCCTTTACAAAAAATGCAGCCATAATAATTTTTGACTCAATGAATAGCTGAGGCTGTAAAATCAGCTCCTTGGATGACCACATCCAATTGAAAACACCATCATAGGGTTTTCTCAACAGTTAAAGTAAAACATAAACTTACATGAGAGAAGTAGCCTGCCTGTGGTTTTCATAATAGATACTTGTTATTTTTAGGCAATTATTTGTTGCCTATAACTTACATCACCAGCTCTTATCCACAGAGGCAGGAGTCGGGCTAGAGGGTAGCCAGAAATGAGTCCTTTTGGTCTGGACAAAAGCAAGTCAAAAGATACAGCTGGGTCAGAAATGCTACAAATAGACAGGAATTGGGAGTGGGGTAGAGGGGTAGCGAGATGTCAGAAATGAACCAGAAGGTCCTGGGATTCCTCTAAAAGCATAATTTCCTTGAAAGGTCACAGCAGGAGGTACAGATTGTATCTGGAACTGGGAGCCTTCCCTCTGGGTTTGTGCATGCTTTCTGATTTGTGTGTGTGTGTGTGTGTATGCATGCGTTTTAATTTAACATCCTTTATTTGTGTGATTTCTTTATTAAAAAATGCTTTCACGATCCAAATCTTGGCTTGCTGTAAACTTGAACAAGTTAATCCTAAGGCTAGCTTTTCTCATTTGGAACTAGGGACAACAAAAGTGCTATTTCACAAGTAGTTGCATGGAATATGTGAATGTGCAGCACTTACCACAGTGCCCGTTCCGAGTAAATACACAATAATGTCAATGATTGTTTATTGATTGATTTACCCAGCCCCTCTGTTTCTATCATACTTACATACTCACTCACTTCCCTAAACCCACCATGTGGCTGGGTTGGAGATGATGTGTCATTCAATGTTGAATAGGACCCATCACCTGCAAAGTATTATGTTAGAGAGATGGAGTGAGGAGTGCTCCTGGGTGTGTGTGTGAGTGATCTGGGTTGGGTGGGTCCTCTTGAAGATGTGTTTAACCAGAATAGCAGTTAAGCTCTTCCAAAAATGTAGTGCCTACCCAATGATATTTCACTACCCATATGTGGGTATATTACCCACATATTTCACTACCCATATGTGAGTTTCCCTGATAGCTCAGTTGGTATAGAATCTGCCTGCAATGCAGGAGACCTGGTTGGATTCCTGGGTTGGGAAGATCTGCTGGAGAAGGGAGAGACTGCCCACTCCAGTATTCTTTGTCTTCCCTTGTGGCTCAACTGTTAAAGAATCTGCCTGCGATGCGGGAGACCTGGGTTCGATCCCTGGATTGGGAAGATCCCCTGGAGAAAGGAAAGGCTACCCACTCCAGTATTCTGGCCTGGAGAATTCCATGGACTACAGTCCATGGGATCACAAAGAGTCGGACATGACTGAGTGACTTTCATGTGGGTATACAGGGTAGGTATAGGGCGCCAGGGTTACACGCAGCAGAGACCTGAAAGCATTCCTGTTCTTGGCCAAACCATGAGGGTGTTGAGCTGTGGTTGAAATGAGTCTGATTGGTTTTGCCCAAAGTCATGGATAGAGTGGGTTTTCTGTGAAATGATTGGCCAGAGAGGCATGGCTGACCACTTATTTATAATAAACTGATAGCTGAGAGAGAAGTTTTTCTTTTTTAAGTGACTTTTATGTGACTAGTTCTTCCCAACTGTGTATATCTGTTTTAATAGAAAGTGTATTCACTGTCACCCACTTCAAAAGTGTTAACAGCACTCACCCCTATAATTTTCCTGTCTTTCAAAAGTTAGAAAAAGTCTCACTGAGTGGACCATCAATACCTCTGTGCTGCTGGGTTGCTGATGGGAGTGATGATGGTTACAGAGGACAGGTTTTATGTTGGTTGGTGCTGGCTCTCAATCTTAATTTCACTACTTACCAGTTGTGTGACCTTGGGCAAATGACTTGATCTTACTGAGCCTGAGTTTCCTTATCTTATGAAATTAATACCCATCTCCCAGAGGTGCTATAGAGATTAAATGGGGTAAAGCACATTAAACATCCATCACAATCTCTGGACCTGAGTAAATGCATCATCAATGTGAGACCGATTGCTAAGTCCCCTGAGATGCCATTGACAATTTCAAGCCTCGGGTAGGGGGTTGAACAAAATGATCTTTAAGTAATTGTCCAACCCTGAGATTCTGTGACACTGAGGTTACAAAGTATGTGGGGACACTGAGAAATAATGCTTTCAATTGCTGGTCTGCTGTCTTTCCCCGTTTCCTCCTGTAAATCATTGCATGGCTGGGAGCACCAATCACCTGACCTCTCAGGGCTTGACATTTTTCAAGTGTTAATGGGATGTTCTCATTTATGCAATAACGGTGAGAAATGATTGCTGGTATTTTAAAATAAAGGGCGCTATATGTTCATAAGCAATTAATCAGAATGTTTTTGCCACATGAGAATGGATTGAAACTACAGTGGGAAAATAAAATCTGGGTATGGAGTCCAAGATGGCTGTGTCCTGATTCCAGTTCCTCAGGTGGGACAGTGGCAAGTATCTTTAACTTCTACTTCTTTTACTAATAAAATGGTGATGCTCATCTCTACCAACTCGTCTAATGAGAATTCAGTGAAATAAAGCACATAAAGTACCTCCAGTGAGAAAACACAAAAGAGAAAAAATAAAATTAATAAAAAAGAACACATAAAAGTTCTGGCAATTAAAATTACAATATTGAAGACTAGATGAATGAAATAATCACAGTTATTGGTATTAGCCACTAGAATGTTTCACTTTTGAAATTTTTCTAACCATGTAAGAATGAGAAGTACTCAATGTATGTTTGCCAGCATCTAAATGTATTTCTTATTTTCTTTCCTTTAGAATAGGATTACACAAACTTTGTAAAGGGCCAGATAGCAAATGTTAATATATTTTGTTGGCCATCTGGTCTCTTTCTCAGCTGTTCAATTCCACTGTTGTGTGAAAACAGTTATGGACAATAAGTGGATGAGTGGGCATTGCTGTGCTCTAATAAAACCACTCATAAAAACAGGCTGTAGGCTGAATTTGGCTTGTGAGCCATAGTTTGCCAACCTATGCTTTAGAAGACTGATTTATCTACAATATTTATGAAACATCTATAATGTTAAAAACACTGTCTTTGAATTGTTCAAGGTACAAAGATAAATCAGTGTTTTGCACAGTGCTGCACGGGGGAGAGGGGCGGGTAATATACACAAACTTGAAAAATAAAGTGCAATTTGTTTTTACTACTACAAAGTAATCGTCTAGAAGTAGGCTTAAAAAAAAAGTTGACAAGAGCTAAGAATCTATGTCTTGAGTTAAATCTTCATTTTTTGCCAATTTCTCACTATGTGTCTTTAAACAAATAATTCAAGGATTCTAAGCATTGATTGCTCTATATCCATCAAATAGAGATAACATATCTCCTTCACAGAGTTTTGGGAGAGAATTAAACAAGCTAATGCACATAGAGAATACAGCACATTGTCACATATTAAGCAATAAATATGTGTTAGTTATCATCATTCATAAGATTGAAGAACTATAAGTGTTCATCTCAAGCATGCAGTCCCTACTCAAGCTAGTGGGCTAGACCATGATCCAGCTCTCCCTGGTCCAATCTCTTAAATTCTGCTCATATTTAAGGGTGGGGAGAAGATATCTCTTTCTTTGGAAAGAAGTTCTCAAAATCACAGAATTGTTCTGATGTACAATCTGTACCTGAATTTATTGGCTTTAGTGGTAAAGAATCTTCATGCCAAGCAGAAGGCGTGGGTTCAATCCTTGGGTTGGGGAGATCCCATGGAGAAGGAAATGGTAACCCACTCCAGTATTCTTGGCCTGGGAAATCCCATGTACAGCGGAGCCTGGTGGGCTACGGCCCATAGAGTTGCAAAAGAGTTGGACACGACTTAGCGACTAAACCACCCCCACCACTACCCACCTGCATTTATAAGTTAATTTTCTACTCTTTTTTTAGGCATCATGACCATGACCTTAAGTCTACAGAATTAGTCCCTGTCTTTTACCACTCTCTTATTACATTTTGTACTCTAATATTGTGTGGCACATGTTTCTCAGTGGAAATGCTATGTTGAGGCACATATTTCTATAGGATGTGTTAAACACCATGTCTTCTTTTTCTGTCACAATAATCATTTGCCATATACTTCTTCACATTCTCTGCTGCTGCTGGTCTATGAAGGGTATTAGGGCTCAACCTATGAATTTTAAATATTCTCAACATGTACCCAAGATTGTTGTCAATGATACATCTGTATCAATTTAATCCTGAGAGGGTCTGCTCCCTAAAAGGAAACTCCATAAAATGTCTGCTCCTTATTTTGCTCAGTCATGCAGTCTGCTGCCTAAAATCAGCATTATTTTGCTTTCTCAGGCTCACTGATGATTGAAAAATAATTATATTGGCTCATTGTTATTACATTGAACCATAAAATTTGCCATTGCTTTTGTAGGTCAAATGGTTGAATATTAAAAATTTCACATGGATCAATCTAAGGCTTTTTAAAAAAATCATCATATTACATAATGATTGTACTTTTTGATTAGAGTTTAAGCTGAAAATGAATTCCTACCATTAGGTAGGGATACCGATGTCATAGTTGTTACTATGTATTACAGCTAAATATCTATCTCTTCATCTTTATTTGCAACAACTTAAAGTAATCACTGTTTAATCATTTCCATTCAATAATATAAAGGTATTTTACATATTGTCATGTAGTCAGTTTAACTGGGGTCTCCTGCATTGGTGGATTGGGAAGATCCCCTGGAGAAGGGACAGGCTACCCACTCCAGTATTCTTGGGTTTCCCTTGTGGCTCAGCGAGTAAAGAATCTGCCTGAAGTGTGGGAGACCTGGGTTCAATCCCTGGGTTGGAAAGATCCCCTGGAGAAGGGAAAGGCTACCCACTCCAGTATTCCAGCCTGGAGAATTCCAAAGACTGTATATAGTCCATGGGGTCCCAAAGAATTGGATACAACTAAGCGACTTTCATTTTCACTTTCCTGCATTGCAGGTGGATTCTTTACTAACTGAGCTATCAGGGAAGCCGTATTAACTCAATGGTTGCTATATAATATCGATAACACACCTTCATACATTAATGCCAAGATAAACAAAGGAAGGTCATGTGTTCTTAGACACATATTGTTGTTGTTCAGTCGTGTCCACTCCTTGAGACCCCATGGACTGCAGCACACCAGACTTCCTTGTTCTTCACTGTCTCCCAAAGTTTGCTCAAACTCATGTCCATTGAATCCATGATTCCATTCAACCATCTCATCTTCTGTCACCCCCTTCTCTTCCTGCCCTCAATCTTTCCCAGAATCAGGGTCTTTTCCAGTGAGTCAGCTCTTGGCATCAGGTGGCCAAAGGATTGGAGCTTCAATTTCAGCATCAGTCCTTCCAATAAGTATTCAGGGTTGATTTCTTTTAGGCTTGACTGGTTTGATCTCCCTGCTGTCCAAGGGACTCTCAAAAGTCTTCTCCAGCACCACAGTTTAAAAGCATCAATTCTTCAGTGCTCAGCTTTCCTTATGGTCCAACTGTCTCATCCATACTTGACTACTGGAAAGACCACAGCTTTGACTATACAGACCTTTCTCGGCAAAGTGATATCTCTGCTTTTTAATATGCTATCTAGTTTTGTAGAAGCACATAGTAGACTAAAAATTATGGGGGAGGGATGAGAAAGGAGTAAATTCTAGGGAAGCATATAGAATAATTCCACTAACTCATTCTAGAAGAGCAAAAGCAGATTTAACAAGTTGATTACATAAATGACTCATATTTTTTTACTCATCCCTGTTTCCAATCATTTGCAAAGTAAATTTGCAGCTCCAGCCATCAAGAGGTGGGATCTCTTTGTCCCTTATCTTGATTTTGGGCTGGATTTGAAATTTGCTTTGTCAATAGCAAGAAGTGGACAGCAGAAATGGTGTTGTGTCAGGTTTGGACATGGGCTCTAAGGGTCTTTTCCCAAGTTCTCTTGATATGATGAGGTTCAGAACATACTACCCCGAATTAGGGTACCTTGACATACTGAATATTTTAAGCTGAAATAGTCTGAGGAAAAAATAGAAGCATGAAGATCACTTTGACCTCCTTCCCCATTGCCCTTCTTCCCTGAAACAGGTTATAAATCCTAACATGGAAGGTGTCCTTCCTAAACCTAAAGGAAAAGAGCATCCTTATGTCTGAAGACAAAGGGGTGGCAAGAAGAATCCTAAATTTATTTGGTCTTGCTAAACTTAATGCAGTTCAGTATAGTTACCTCAAACTCCTTCACCTGTCATATTCTTCCACAACAATCCACACTTCATCAAATCTAGCTGACAAATACAGCTCTGTTTTCTTTGGGTCTTCATTTCCTTATGGAGGTTCCATTGCCACATAAAACTTTTATCAAATAATTTTGTATGCTTTTCTCCTATTAATCTGTTGGTTTAATTTTCAGACTCAGAGAAGCACTCTTAGAGGGTTAAGGAAAGTTTTTTCCTCCTCTACAATTTCAGAGAATCTTGCTCAGTTTCCCTTCCAGCAGCACAGTTTGACCTGCTTGATAATAAGAAAACACTTGGAGTATGGCTGAACCATCTCTGAGCAGCCTGTGCGCATATGACCTGAGTGCTAACTGCAGACACAAGGATGCTCAAAACCATCCAGCTGGGCCATGCCCAAACTACTGATTTACAGAATCATAAGTGCAAGAGCCCCCATGTTTTAGAATCACTTGTTAAACTGAAAATGATTCATGATATACACAGATTTCAGAGAGGAAGTAAGAGATTGCCAGGTGAAGAAGAGGGACTAAGGGATTTGAAGCAGGGCAATTATTGAGAAAAAAGCTTAGATGCATGAAAATTCTTCTTTTATTCCAAGAAAGTGAGAAATCCAGTAAGTCAGGATCACACTAATTTCGTTATGTAGACTATAGAATGTGTGTGTGTTCGTGTGTGTGCATGTGTGTAAACATGGTTATGCATGTTTGGGAAATTGGGAGGCTATGATGTAAAATGAATCTGGAAAAGCAAGTTGGGACCAAAAAACTTTGTAGACCACTAAAAGTTGGTGAAATTTTAAAATTTTTGTTAGAGTATAGTTGCTTTACAATGTTGTGTTATTTCTGCTGTACAGAAAAGTAAATCTGCCATCTGTATATATATATCCCCACTTTTTTTGGATTTCTTCCCATTTAGGTCACCACATAGCATTCAGTAGGGTTCCCTGTGCTATACAATAGGTACTCATTAGTTATCTATTTTATACATAGCAGTGTATATTTGTCAATCTCAGTCTCCCAATTCATCTCCTCTCTCTTTCCCCCCTTGGTGTTCATAATTTGTTCTCTACATCTGTGTCTGTATTTCTGTTTTGCAAATAGGTTCATCTGTACCATTTTTCTAGATTCCACATATATGTGTTAATATATGATATTTGATTTTCTCTTTCTGACTTCACTCTGTATAACATAGGTCCATCCACATCTCTACAAATGGCACAATTTTGTTCCTTTTTATGGATGAGTAATATTCCATTGTATGTATATGTATGTGTGTGTGTGTATATATGCCATGTCTTCTTTTTTTTTTTTTTGACTTTATTCATTTTATTTTATTTTTTTGGGGGGGTTCGTCTTGGTGTTTTTTTTTTATAAATTTATTTACTTTAGTTGGAGGCTAATTACTTTACAATATTGTAATAGTTTTTGCCATACATTGACATGAATCAGCCATGGGTTTACATGTGTTCCCCTTCCTGGACCCCCCACCCACCTCCCTCCCCATCCCATCCCTCTGGGTCATCCCATTGCCCCGGCCCTGAGCCCTTGTCTCATGCATCAAACATGGAATGGTGTTCTGTTTCACATATGATAATATACATGTTTCAATGCTATTCTCCCAGAACGTCCCACCCTCACCTTCTCCCTCAGAGTCCATAAAATTGTTCTATGCATCTGTGTCTCTTATTCTATCGTTACCATCTTTCAAATTCCATATATATGCATTAGTATACTGTATTGTTGTTTTTCTTCCTGGCTTACTTCACTCTGTATAATGGGCTCCAGTTTCATCCGTCGTTTATTTTTCTGGAATTCAGCTGCAGGAGTTGCTTGTATATTTTTGAGATTAATTGTTTGTCTGTTGCTTCGTTTGCTATTATTTTCTCCCATTCTGAAGGCTGTCTTTTCACCTTGCGTATAGTTTCCATTTTTAAGATTTCTTTCCTTCTACTGACCCTGGGGTTCTTCATTTCTTCCTTCTCTAGTTGCTTTAGGTGTAGAGTTAGTTGATTTATTTGATTTTTTTCTTGTTTCTTGAGGTACGCCTGTATTGCTATGAACCTTCCCCTTAGTATTGCTTTTACAGTGTCCCATAGGTTTTGGGTTGTTGTGTTTTCATTTTCATTCGTTTCTATGCATAATTTGATTTCTTTTTTGATTTCTTCTGTGATTTGTTGGTTATTCAGATATCCATATGTGCCATGTCTTCTTTATCCTTTCCTCTGTTGATGGACATTTAGGTTGCTTCCATATCCTACGTATTGTAAATAGTGCTGCAATGAACATTGGGGTGCATATATCTTTTGGAATTATGGTTTTCTCTAGGTATATGCTCAGGAGTGGGGTGAAATGGATTTTATCTCAAAGTGTTTCTCCTGTCATCTGTAGACTCTTTGACTTGGGAAGAAGTGTTAAAGAATAAATAAAAGAACTACTAGTCATTGAGAGACTGCCACATGTTGGCTATTTATATACACATTTTTAACTCTATATTGGGTGTTTATATACACATTTTTAACTCTTATGATCCTTCCATCACTTTTAGGGATATTAGTCTAATTTGTGGAAAGAGAAACTGTCTTAGAGACAGGGAGACCACATATGACATGGTTTGTCAGGAAAGTCCTGACTTAACACCTGTTGTCTTGGTAGACAACACTGGTTCTTTCACCATCAAAATGTCTGCCTTTGTATAACAAGTTATACTGTTGTCCTACGTGTTAAGTTATACAAATTGCCTGATCTTTTTTTGTTTTATTTTTTTGTTCTAAATTGCCTGATCTTGAACAATTTCATAAGTGGCATACATGTTGTTTGAATCTGCAAGGTATATTAATATTAATTATTTTATTAAAAAGACAATATCACAATGTTTGGAGCATATAGGTGGATTAAATATTTGCTCAGTATTTTGCTTTTATAAGTATTTGGGGATGAAAACTTTTATCTTATGGAGTGCATCTCTGGTACGATAGTTTGAGTTGGAGAAAACTTGCCTCAACATATAGAAAATCAAATGGTTGCAAGTGAAGTGAAGTGAAGTCACTCAGTTGTGTCCAACTCTTTGAGACCCCGTGGACTGTAGCCTACCAGGCTCCTCCATCCGTGGGATTCTCCAGGCAAGAATACTGGAGTGGGTTGCCATTTCCTTCTTCACGGGATCTTCCCGACCCAGGGATCGAGGTCTCCCACATTGCGGGCAGGTGCTTTACCCTCTGAGCCACAAGGAAAGCCCATGGTTGCAAGAATGTATCTCTTATACATTCACCTATACTAACAAAAAACAAACTTTTAAAAATGGCAGTACACGGAACATGAAAAAATGTACACAGGTATGTTTGTGGTGTGGGTAAAGGGGCAAAAAGTTCAACCATTTCACTCATCTTCCAATCATGTTTGAAGACTAATGTTAATCAGTAGATTTGTCACTGGCTTTGTCTTGAACAGTAATCATATTGGCCTTTTTTTGCCAGTCACCATAATTATCCAGTGTATACACTTTAAACCAATGAAAGAACAATCCTGACTCAAAAAATTTGTTAAGTGTCATGGTACCTAATTTAAGTTTTGATAATAGACCGTATCCCTTTTCCTTTTCCTCTCTTGGACACTACGTGTACCTCTCAGTAAACTTGATGTCAATTGCTTTGTTATAGATTAGGTCAAGTGTGCTGTCACTTATTTCTGATTATATTTTTCCTAGAGCTTCTTAATATCCAGACTTGTCTTGCTCTATCACACACAATTGATGTTATACATGATCAGCAAATTAACACATTGCCCAAACAATTTCCTGTGTTATTAGGCAGTCTGATCAGAAGCTGCACTAAACTTCAGCACAAATGAGTAAGTCTAATTTGAAAAACATTTAAAAAAATAGATGAAGCAAAGCTTGCAGCTCTACAGTGTAGAATATAATGTTCCTTTTATATAGAGGACATGTTAGATGTGGCATAAGTGTGTCTATACAAATGATTATAGTTCTGGGAGACTTGACTCTTAACCACATGGGCTTTAAGGAATCTGTTCATAGAAGGGCTTCTGCACTGTGCTTAACAATTGTTCACTGATCATATGCTGAGCTGTCACTGCATGGTACCTTAAATCAGGTACCCTAACACTTAAAGAATCAGAAATAATTTTTGTTTATATGCTAGTGAAGGCAGCACCACATCATACTGATCTGAGTTCAAATCCTACATCCCAGACATATCAAGGAAAATTCAAAATTTAATTGACTGGTTTTTGAAGACTAAAAATTTTTTTTTTCAGATTATAACAGTAAAACATTTAAAATTTGAAACATTTGTAAAATTCAGAAAAGAATACAGAAAAAAATCACCATATAGACTTGGCAGCTGTTCAAAGTTTAGTTATTTCCTTTAGTCTTTTTTCCCCTCTATTTATGCATCTATGTATAATTATAAGAAAAGTAAAAGTGAAAGCCACTCAGTTGTGTCTGTTTGCAACCCCATGGGCTGTATAGTCCATGGAATTCTCCAGGCCAGAATACTGGAGTGGGTAGTCTTTCACTTCTCCAGGGGATCTTCCCAACCCAGGGATCAAACCCAGGTCTCCTACGCTGAAGGTGGATTCTTTACCAGCTGAGCCACAAGGGAAGCCCAAGAATACTGGAGTGGGTAGCATAATTACAATGTATAATTATATCATTTTTGTATTTACACTAGATCTCTATCATTTGTACCTTGCTTTTTACACCAAAGCATTAAAAAGTGTGAACTTTCTAAGCTATTAGTGTTCTTGGAAACATTTTACTGGATTCATGCTTTTCAGTTATGGATGTGCCAACATTTACTTAATCCTTTCCTTGTTTCGGAACATTTAGATTATTTCCAGTCTTTATTAAGTCTTTGAGGAACATCTTAATACATTTGTGTTTGTCTGTATCTCGGATTATTTATCTATTAATGATTTCAAAATTATGAACTTAAATGATTACTTTTATATTTATACAGTAATACCTGTTTATAATTTTTAAAAGTTTGATATTTCTGATGGTTTTATGATTAAAATAGTACTAGATGTTTTTTTAAACCAAAAATGAACCTGGTTTTCTCCATCTTAGGGGAAATAACTTTCAAAAATTTTTATTATTTCTTATAGTATTTAACATCCTTATTTTATTTATCACCTAATAACATGTTTATATTGCTACATCATAATTTTTAAAAATTAGACATCAATTTTTATCTTACTGAGTGCTTCCCTGATAGCTCAGTTGGTAAAGAATTCACCTGCAATGAAGACTCCGGTTTGATTCCTTTGATCCAATGGGTTGGGAAGATCTGCTGGAGAAGGGATAGGCTACCCACTCCAGTACTCCTTGGCTTCCCTTGTGGCTCAACTGGTAAAGAATCCACCTGCAATGCAGGTGACCTGCGTTCGATCCCTGGGTTGGGAAGGTCCCCTGGAGAAGGGAAAGGCTACCCACTCCAGTATTCTGGCCTGAATTCCATGGACTGTACAGTTGCGAAGAGTTGGACATGACTGATAAGAAAACATTTATCTTAAATCTTATCTCTTTTTCCTCAGCATTTTCTCAAATACTTCCCTCATTCACCCAGTTTGATTACAGCCTATTAGCTACATCAATATTCAGTGTTTATTGCATTATGATTGTGTTAATATTATTCACAAGTGAGTCAAATCTAGTTGACTCATTTCATTTCTAATGAAATGAGTTCATGTAAAACTTTCTACATACTTATGACCAACTCATCCCCTTATTCTCTAAGAAAACTATAAAATAAGCATATAGGCAAATATAATAAGCAAATATGCAAGGAAGTATTTAGCTTCTAAAAATAATATAATATACCACCTCAAGTCTATGTAAATAGGACAAGTTGTTTCAAGTCAATGCCAATTCCTGATAAACATTAACCTGTTCTCTTTCTTCATAATTTTATTACTTCAAAATTATATACTCTACACCTGAAACTAATACACTATTAATCAACTATAAAGTGAAAATAAGCCAGACAAATCCCTTGGGACAAAGTTCCTGGACTGCCTCTTCAAGGGTGTCTGGAATAAAGCTACTATTTTGTTCCTTGATCCAGGTACTCCTTACATTTTTGTTTGTGAAAATTCATGAAAATTTATGTTCCCTGAGGAACATTTTTCGAAACGTAATCTATACTGTTTTAAAAAGTTTAAAAAAATGCATTTTATCATAAAAACTTTTTTTGATAAGCTACTTATAAAATAAATATTTTGTAGTGGATTTGTCCTTTACACAAAAGGGGACAGGCCAGGTAACTTTAACCTGACTTAATCTTCCTCCAAGAAATCACACTATAGATTTTCCAAGCCAAACCCTCTTGTTACTGACTTAACAGCCCAAAGCTTTGTTCTCTTCACATCATATCCCACTTCTGGCCAGGAGAGGTCAACACTTCTTGGATGGTAGGAGACCAGGAGGGGATTTAAGTTCTTTGCCCATATGCTTTTCTAGTAGGTGCTGCTGCTGCTGCTAAGTCGCTTCAGTCGTGGCCGACTCTGTGCGACCCCATAGACGGCAGCCCACCAGGCTCCCCCGTCCCTGGGATTCTCCAGGCAAGAACACTGGAGTGGGTTGCCATTTCCTTCTCCAATGCATGAAAGTGAAAAGTGAAAGTGAAATCGCTCAGCGTGTCCGACTCTTAGCGACCCCATGGACTGCAGCCTACCAGGCTCCTCCATCCATGGGATTTTCCAGGCAAGAGTACTGGAGTGGGGTGCCATGCTAGTAGGTGCAAGACTTCCTAAAAATCTGTCCTTGCCCACTCCCTCCTCGTGTGCAGTTCTGTCCACTGTTAAAAGATAGATTGAAGTATATCACAATTTTTAAGAGCTTATCTGAGCAAAACTCAGCTGGAATCAAGCAGTGCCAAGCTAGAGGTGTAGGAGTATTCCACCCCGCCACAGAAACTCAGGAGAGACTTCTATAGAGAAAAGGCAGAATCCGACTAAGAAAATTACTGATTGGCTGTTGGTAGCTAGATGGCTGTTTATGATTGGTTGTCCTCAGTATTTTGATTTCACAACCTCGGGATGTTTACAGGCTTAAAATTTGACTTACTTAGGCTGCCCTGGCGTTAGACACCCCCCACCTCCTCACCCCACCCCCAACCTCAGTTTAATGGCCTCTTCATTTAATTAGCTTAAAGCTCTCTAAACACATACTCTGATCATACTGAACTTTCCCTCCTCCTGATTACATCAGGACACTTCACCAATGCTATACCTCCTCGTCAAATGCCCTCCGCTTAGTCACAAAGTTGGGAAATTTTTGCTGATCCTTTCTGGGCACATCGAGTGTTTCTCTGTGTAAAATCTTTCCAGACCTACATCACTACAGAGCTAACCAATTTCTACCAACATTTCATACACAGTTCTGTCAGTGTGCCTATAACACGTGATTATTTTTCTGTATGTCTGGCTATCCTGGTATTCAAGAGTTCTTAAAAATTTTTTTCCTTTGTGTTTAAAATTCTGCTATCTTTTAAACAGAGAAATATTCCATTTATGATACTGTCCCCATGCTTGACACCTTGTGCTAAGCTGCTTGTTATGTCTGACTCTTTGCGACCCTATGGACTGCAGCCCGCCAGGCTCCTCTGTTTATGGGCTTCTCCAGGCAAGAATACTGGAGTGGGTTGCCATGCCTTCCTCCAGGGGATCTTCCTGACTCAGGGATCCAACCCTTGTCTCTTGGGTCTCCTGCAGTGGCAGGCTGGTTACCTAGGTGCCAGCTGGGAAGCCCCTTGACACCTAGTAGGGACCTAAAATACATTTACTGAATTAATAAGTGAATGAGTTCTTATTACTTGAATATAGTATTTTAATATGATAGAATAATTTTTCCTAGTCGTGTAATTCTCCCTAGTGAAGAAATATTCCCTCACTGATTTGTTAAAGTTTTCTTTTCAAAAGGAAGTGAATTTTAACACACATAGTACCATGATTTGTTAAAAAAAAAAAAAATGAAATCAGCTTTTCTTTAGGAAGCTCAAGAGAAAAGTTAAAGACTCAATGTGGTATAAAAATGAGTCTGAATATTATTACCTAACTCTGGATTACTTCCTTCATGAGAGAAAACCAAAATCAAAAGTAAAAACCAAAACCACAAGCCACCCCCCCCCCAAAAAAAAATTGTATTGTGAGCTATGGAAATTTTACCTCTAACCAAAGGAATAATTAACTGAAAGATAATACAGAATTTGTTTTATAGATAAATAAACTGTGAATTATTAAAAAGTTATTCATTGATAAATAGGAATGAAAGTTGCAAAAACGTTATCGGATAAAATGCAATAGAATCAATTTATTGTGCCTTTGAGTAATAAAAAACTGTATTTGAGAGGCCAATTATTTTGAACTACTTAAAACACTACCATTAACTAATTGTGAGCCTTTGGGGAACATCCTTCAATTTGCTTGCTTCAATTTCTTAATCTATAAAATAGTTCTGAAATATTACAGTTCTAAAATGAATCAAGTTTACCTTTTTCCAAAGTATGTCAAAAAATGGTCTAAGGCATAATACCAAAACACCCCACTAGATGGCAGGGTTCCCATTTCAAAGGAAGATTTTTTTTCTTGTTCCAAAATAAGAGCTTCCAGCAAACAGAATTTGAAATATGTTTATTTGTATGGCTATAAATATGGCTCATCTGACTCAGTTTTCCACAGGGTTCTGTGTTTTTCAGTGATTTGCAGCCAGCGGTTTTTTTTTTTGAAGCCAGATTGAGGAAGTTACTTGATATGCACCTACATTCTTTCCAAATAATCAAAGATAATCCCTGTTTCTTCTTTTTAATCAGACCTTACATGTCCACAGTGTCATTAGCTGAAAAAAAATTATCGTACCATTCATTAAGTAGTGTGTGATTTCTGAGCACAGTTTCACAGAGCCCTCAGCAAGTAGAAGTGTGGACATCTCTGGAATTTTTTACAGTTTCAGAAAGCCAAAGCAACACCTGCTAAATTTCATTTAATTCCTGACAGGACCCTCATTGCTGTTTAAAAACCATGTCTACCCTGTCCAGTTGTGACTGGCTAAGAGCAATATTGTTTAAGGTAAAGTGAAGTGAAGTGAAAGTCACTCAGTTGTGTCCGACTCTTTGCGACCCCATGGACTACACAGTCCATGGAATTCTCCAGACCAGAATACTGGAGTGGGTAGCTGTTTCCTTCTCCAGGGGATCTTCCCAATCCAGGGATCGAACCCAGGTCTCCCGCATTGCAGGCGGATTCTTTACCAGCTGAGCCACCAGGGAAGCCCGAACTGAAAGGTAAATCAAACTGAATTTTCAGACAAGTGCAAATGCTTTGATCAACTAAATACAGTATGTGGCTAATCTTTGAAAAGCAAATGGCATGCATAAAAAAGGAAGCTATTTTTATTATTACCAGTTTTCATGCTTATTATTGTTGCTGACTATTTTATTTCTAAAGTCTTCAGAAGGAGTCTTTTCTGAGAAACTTGAGTCAAGAAAAAGAAATGTATTTCTTCCAAATTTAACATAGCAGACCCAATATGTTTTAACCAAAAGGAATGTTTTCCACTTACAAAGTTCATACTAAGTAATGCTTTATTAAAGAAAAAAGGAATAATCCAGACAGCTTTGAAAATTACAGGTTTGTTCATCCCAATATTTATCAGAAATTGCTAGACTTTCTAGTTTAAGCAATTAAAAATTATCCCAAGGTAGAGTTATTTGAAGCATATATAACCCTTTCTGTTTGCAAAACAAAACAAAACAAACACATACACACTAAAAAATAACCCCTTTTAACATAAAACAAAGTGATATGTCATGTGATTTGGGGGGTAAAATATGGAACAAATACAGAAAACAGCTATCTCCCTCCATTAAAAACAACAACAGCAGCAACAAAACTAGGTTGAAATTCCCTCCCTTGTGATGGACAATAGGATTTTTAAAATGCCTTTCCAGCCCCTGGGCAGTGTTTAGACACAAAGTATTTTCATATATCATGAGATCTCTGTCTTCCTGCCTAATCCTACTGTATCATAATGCCTCATAGCACAATGGAGATGCATGCATGCCTAATTTCCATAAATTACACAGTCCGACGTTTTCATAAAGACAAATTCCAATAGTAAACTATTAAACCTAATTCAGCATCCTTTGATGTCTCTGAGAAAAACTGTGGGGGTAGTTTAAGCATTCCTACATGGGAATGTGTTCCCTGGAGTAGGTGAACAGAAAGAGGGGGGGTAATATTTTGCCCCTCATATCTCTTCATTAACTTAAATGTGTTCTACTGAGATTGAAGTTAGTCCCTGTATAGAGAATTTTTTTTAAAATTCTAAGCACTGGGGACAAACTTACACAGAAGACTTTTCCCCAAAGCTTGAAATCTGAATCAAAAGAAAGTCTATTTCTCTGAGCCCCTGTTTTAAGTCTCCTCTAAGGTAGAAACCCAGTGCTAGCTGACTCCCAACAATCTTACTCTTTGGATTATTTCATGTTAATTTTTCCCCTTTGCTTCTAAACCCTCTCCTCCTAAACTCTCCTGTGAATTGGTCTTCAGATCAAAGCGAACACCACCCAGGCTTCTCCATTCCGGTTCCAGCAAGTTTCATCATTTAGTTGTGGAATTTCCTCGACAGATCTTGTTCTCAGCATCCTGTTGACATAATTTAACATACAGGTTATAAAGAATTCTGTGAACCTTCCCCCTTCCTGTTTACTTTCACTCCTCAATGCCTAGTGCTCAGAAGCGGTTCTTTTAAACCTAAAAGCCCGGATCACCTCACCCAGAAGCAGGAAAGGTGTGAAAAGCAAACAGAGGAGAGCAAATACAGTGGCTTTTCAGCAGTTCCTCAGAGCTGGTTGTAGTCTGAGAGGTGATTCAGAGAGTGAGAATTCTGAGCAGGGGGCAGGATGGGGACCATGGATACGTTTCTGGGCCCTGCTGAGTTAGTCCTTCACAGGGTGGCTTTGTTATGAGACATGAAGTGTTATGAATTCCTGGAACCCCACACACACCAGAAGGCAAATGTAAGCACATTTTAACAGAGAGGAGGCTCTTGGATTCAGGGCCACTATCTAGAACCAGTGAGCTGAAAGTTTCCTTAGTCGTATAATTTCTCCTGATGCGATAATCCATGCATACCTCTGGGGAGAGGATCTTCCCCCAACTGTGTCTGTAAATGCTGGCTGGGAACCCTAGGAGCCAGGCCAGAAATCTCCCTGTGGGTAATCTCTGATCCAAGTGAGTCAAAGTGTCAGGACAGACAAGTATTGCTATAAGGTCTTTTAAAGGCCAGCTGAACTTTGTAAGCACAACACAAAGCAGCTGTTGATGGCCTGGCTTGTGGAATGTAGGGGGTGTGTGAGCCCAAGGCCCCGGTGGGTGGGATGGATGGGGATCTCCTGCCAAGTGGCACTTTGAGGCAGGCAGAGAGAGACCAGGCAGATCAGAGACTCCTTTACATGCAGGGCTACTGGTGGAGGAACACAAATTAAGGGTAGGTAGGGCAACTGTCAGTTACCTAGGGCACTGTGAAGATTTCCTTAAATTCATTTTAACAAGCTAGCAGCAAAAAAACTGGCATTTGGATCCAGAAAGGACAAGGGTGGATCAGTACCTATCCTGCATTCTGGGCATCCGAATTCAAGCTTAAACTGCAGTTACATCAATTCAGCACACCCCTTTCTTTGTAAATTTACTTGTTTTAAAAAATTAAATCTTATGTGCTATTTTTAAAAAATTATTAACATCAAGTAAAAGAGAGTGTGCACATGTGTATTCTTCCTGAATAAAATGGAAACTTTAATGTGGTTTTAGTTTATGAATTGAAACGCACATTCCAATTTTATTTTTCATAACCCAGGACTTAAAACCCAGATACACCGTGAATGTGTATTTTATCTTATGTAATTATAACATTTTTAATATTACAGATATAAAAATATTTTATATTATTTTTATTTATATTATATTTAATACTTTGCAAAAGTGTTTTCTCATTTGCTGTAAGTGTATAATCTTTAACAATAACTATTTAGACTTACTCTACCTTTAATTTTATTTCTTCTTACCAGCTTTTTGTAATATCATCATGTCCGCATATCTTCATGTCTATACTTTTATTGATTTTTCAGCCTATATCATACATATTTGAATATGTCTTTCGTGAAAGATATGAGAGCAAAACGTATTTTCTAAATTCACATATGAGGTTGTCTTTCTGTTTTTCTCGAACAAGGACAACAATATGGCTTGTAGAATTTTCGACCAAAATTTTGGCTACTTGAAACACTGAAATTTCATTTCTTCAACTTATCTGTTGAGCACCTACTTCTGCCTGTATCTCCTACGTGCTGTGATCAGTGAACAAGATCACAGTCTTTGACATTTTTAAAACTTACCTTTATTGGAGATTAATATACATCATTTATTTTAATAATAATAATTAAATAGTTCATAAATCCCACCATCACTTCTTATTCTTCTTTCCTATTTTGAGTAGAGGCAAACAGGTGTTTTTCTCCTTTATTTTTGAAACTGAAAAAATGTTATTAAGTATATATCTGAGAGTGTGTCGCATTTTACAACTTTTCCTGGTTCTTGGAGGACCTTTCAAAGTGTAAAGTGTAATGTTATCACACTAAACACACTCACATTGTTTTATTTTAATCTTTTCACTCATTGTTTTTGTCTTTTTATCTTGCATTCTGACACCTAGAGTAATTGTTGAGGCTAGTTCTCTTCACGAATTTGTTCCTCCATTGTATTTAATTACTATCTACATTGTAATTATCAGTTCAGCCGTTATACATTTGATCCCTGATCTTAGATCCTGCGCTTTTTAGGACTGCCAAATGTGTTTGTTTTGTGATGTATGCCTTGTCTAATTTGTTAAGAAAAAAACAGATATTTTCAAAAATATCATTTCTTTCTTGCAGCAAATCTATTCCACTGACATGCCTTTGCATCTTTCTCAGATTGTTCTTTCTTTTGAACCATGATATCTATCTTATGTCTGAACACTTCTCTCCTTTTGTTCATGTTTAAGAAGAGAGAGCTCTGCTGGTTTTGTGTAGGCTGTGTAGGTGAAATGAGTCCTGTCAGTAAGCTTCCTGTCTGATTCTTACAGGCCCAAATGAAGGGATAAAGGAAAAGTTTTAATTTACTCTACATCCACTTAGCCATTTCTAAGGCCCAGCCAAGAGGTGAATGGTGGGGATTAAAAAGGGAGCTGGTGTCAAAACTTTCTCTAGGCTGAGTAATTGCTTTGCCATTTTGTTGAGACTCCCAGGGGCCTTCAGATAATTCTGTTTTCCTGCCGCACACAGATGCTACTGTGGATTTTTTGCTCTCTGTGGCCTTTGGCATCAGATGTGCCCGATCTTTACCAGAGTGCTTGAGAGTTACATAATCTATCATACCTTGTCTACTAGACTTTTTTATTTTGACAGGTGTGGTTTTATCAAGTTCTCTTCCAATTTTTTCCCCTCAGAAAACAATGCTTCCTCTTCAGATGAAAGGGATTTCTATCAACTTTCATATTAATCTGATTTTGTCCAAATTATACTTCAGGGCTTCCCAGGTGGTGCTAGTGGTAAACTGCCTGCCAGTGCAGGAGATGCAAGGGACATGGGTTTGATCCCTGGGTCAGGAAGATCCCCTGGAGTAAGAAATGGCAATCTGCTTCAGTATTCTTGCCTGAAAAATCCTATGGGCAGAGGAACCTGGCAGGCTATAGTCCATAGGGTCGCAAAGACTCAGTCATGACTGAGCAAACACGCATGATACTTCAGCACAGACTGATGGGCTCTTTCCCCAGTAAATCTCTCTTTTTCTTCTATAGAAGTAGATATTTAGTAAGTCACATGGCTGACCAGCCAGAAAAGCATAATCAGCCTCTCTTCCAGTTGGTTTTGACCAAATGATTAGATTTGGAAAAATAATAGGAATGTAGATGAGGTATGTAGGACGTCATGCCTTTAAAAGGAAAGGAACATATATAGTCTTTTACTTTTCCCTTCCTGCTTAGTGGAATGTCACATGGTGGACAAATCTGGAACAGTCCCCTTAGACATGAGATGGGGATTATGTACTGAGACAGTGGAACAATGAGATAGAATAAGCTTAAGTTTAGCAATGCAAAGAGCCACAGGACAGATGCTATTAATATGTAAGTCAGATTACTGAATCCATAGAAGTTACAACAGCATAGATTTTTACAGCACACTGTTATTTTATGTATGACTAAGTTAGAAAAATTGACCCTTTAATAGAACATTGATTTCAAGATATATCTCTATTTCAGTGATGCTAAATGTGAAAAACAAAACCAAAGCTATGCCTTAGAATTGATTAAATGTATTATTGTCTCCTAAGCTCAAACCTAGTGACCTTCAGCCTCTTAGCAGAATCCATAGTAATTACAGTAGCCTACAAAGCCCTCCTATAATCCACCAATTCCCCTCAGTACCTTCTTACCTCTCTCTTCTTATCCCCTGCTACACTTCAGTTCTGTTTATATAGATCCTGTCACTCTGGTCATTCTGAACTTACTGTGCTTGAAGTCTCTAGACCTGCTCCTAAATTGTGTGTTGTGCTATGCTCAGTTGTGTCCAACTCTAAGCGATCCCATGGACTATAACCTGCCAGGCTCCTCTGTCCATGAGATTATCCAGGCAAGAATACTGGAGTGGGTTGCCATTTCCTTCTCCAGGGGATCTTCCCTGCATTGACAGGTGGATTCTTACCACTGAGCCACCTAACTTGAGGGCCTTTCAAATATCCTATTTCTTCTCCCACATGTTGATTTTCTCCCTGCCAAATTACCACATGACTTACTCTCTCCTCTCAAATCTTTACTCAACTTTCATCTTCTCAGTGAGAACTTTCCCAACCACCCTACTGAACTTGCCAACACTTGTTTAATTTCTCACCTTCCCCTTCCTGGTCTTCCTTCCTGTTTTCTTTCCCTCCACTGCACTTATCAGAATTTAACCTATGACAGAAAACTCCTACAGATCTGCTGTTGTTGTTCGGTCTCTAAGTCATATTCGACTCTGCGAGCCCATGGACTGCAGCACGCCAGGCTTCCCTGTCCTTTACTATTTCCTAGAGTTTGCTCAAACTCATGTCCATTGAGTCAGTGATGCCATCTAATCATCTTGCCCTCTGTCATCCCCTTCTCCTCCTTCCTCAGTCTTTCCCATCATCAGAGTTTTTTCCAATGAATTAGCTCTTCCCATAAGATGGTCAGAGTATTGGAGCTTCAGCTTCAGCATCAGTCCTTCCAATGAATACTCAGTTATTTTTCTTTAGGATTGACTGGATTGATCTTGCAGTCCAAGGGACTCTCAAGAGTCTTCTGCTAGACCACAATTTGAAAGCATCAATTCTTTGATGCTCAGGGCTCTTTATGGTCCAGCTCTCATGTCCATACATGACTACTGAAAAAAACCATAACTTTGACTATACAGATCTTTGTTGGCAAAGTGATGTCTCTGTAATACACTGTCCAGGTGTCATAGCTTTCCTTCCAAGGAGCAAGCATCTTTTAATTTCATGGCTGCAGTTACCATATGCAGTGATTTTACAGCCCAAGATAATAAAATCTGTCACTGTTCCACTTTTTCTCCATATATTTGCTATGAAGTGATCGGACTGGATGCCATGATCTTAGTTTTTTGAATGTTGAGTTTTAAGCCAGCTTTTTCACTCTCTTCTTTTACCTTCATCAAGAGGCTCTTTAGTTCCTCTTCCCTTTCTGCTATTTGAGTGGTATCATCTGCATATCTGAGGTTGTTGATATTTCTCCTGGCAATCTTGATTTCAGCTTATAATTCATCCAGCCCAGCATTTCGCATAAAGTACTCTGCATGTAAGTTAAATAAGCAAAGTGAGTATATACAGCCTCTACGTACTCCTTTCCCAATTTTGAACCAGTCCATTGTTCCATGTCCATTCTAACTGTTGCTTCCTGACCTGCATACAGGTTTCTCAGGAGACAAGTAATGTGGTCTGGTTTTTCCCATCTCTTTAAGAATTTTTCACAGTTTTATATGATTCACACAGAATGCTCCTACAGAATATCTCCCAATTAATATTTTTCTCAGTGGAATGCCTCTTGGTTATTAATACTCAGACTTCACAGAGCATTTTAAATGCGGTATGTTTTGGCCAATGGTTAAAAAGAAAAAAACTTTTTTTGCCCATAAGTCTAAATACACACTAAAAAAATTTTTTAAGTAAATTTACAATATTGTGTTAGTTTCAGGTATAAAGCAAAGTGAAACAGTCAGACATATACATATATCTGTTCCTCACGCTCAGTCGTGTCCAACTCTTTGTGACCCCATGGACTGTAGCCCACCAGGCTCCTCTGTCCATGGGATTCTCCAGGCAAGAATACTAGAGTGGGCTGCCATTCCCTTCTTGAGGAGATCTTCCAGACCCAGAGATCGAACCCAGGTTTCCTGCATTGCCGGCAGATTCTTTACCACCTGAGCTACCAGGAAAGCCCTACATTTACAATATTGTGTCTGTTTCATCTATAAAGCAAGTGAAGCAGTCAGACATATATATATCTATATATCTATATCTATATATCTGTACTTCTTTAGATATGTTTCTTATGTAGGTCATTACAGAGTACTGAGTACTCTGTGTTATACAGTAGATCCTTATTAGGGAGATTGGGGTTGACCTATGCACACTACTATATATAAAATAGATAAACATGTTTTTAAACAAACTAATTTGCATAAATGGTCTTGAGTTGTATTCTAAATACAATTGACGAACATTAAAATTTAAAGACATGAGGGTTAAATATCAACTAAGGATATGTACTTCATGACACTACATAGCCAGAAGCCATAATATTTATTTACAACATCATCAAGTTTTTGGTGAGTGAAAGTGATGCTTTAAGTATTTTATATCCCAATGTAAACATCTGTTATTAATATTCAGGCATTTGATTCTATTTTAATTATGTTAAGTGATATTGGTTGGGTTTGGGGACTGTCAGCTTTGAGTGGATCTGGAACAAAAAAAGGACATTAGAGAATGTTTAGGTCAAGAGAAAATCAGCTCTGCTGTTGGATCACACTGTTGTTGTTCAGTCACTAAGTTGTGTCTGACTCTTTGTGACCCTAAGGGCTGCAGCATGCCAGGCTTTCCTGTTGTTGATTGTTTAGCAGCTAGTTGTGATTTTGGTGTTCTTTCTTGAGAAGATGGGTTCACATCCTTCTGCTTCTCCATCTTGAGCCTGCCGTTGGGTCATATGGACCTCCAGATTCATTGGTGCTGGAAGTGTCTGGAGAGGGCAGGGTTACTGTGTGAAGTTTATGACAAGCTCCAGTAGGAGAATTGCAATGCACACTTCTGGGATTTTGGAGTAAAGCTGTGCCATCTACCATAGATGATTGCATGCTGTTTGAGAAACAGCTTGTGGCATGTTATTAGGCAAGTAAATATAGATCATTTTACCTTTACACGGTACCAAATGACCATGTAGCCATATCTTCTCATTATGAACTGGGTTGTCACATACCCATCAAGCTATGAAGTTGGACAAGTTCAGCTGCTGTCCATCATATGATAGAAACGGCACATCTAGGATGGACCTTTAGAAGGACCGAGGGCATGTGAATGCTACATGTCACCCTCCACAGTTACCCTCTCTCTGACTTGCACATTTAAGGGGGATTTGTAAGAACATTTGAAAAAGGAGGAATAAAAGTGAGTTGGGTTTACAAATGAATTGTCTTGGTATAAGGGTGAAGCTGAAAATAGGTGATAAATACGTTGGAGCCCGTTTAAAGGTTCCCCTGACCCAGATAATCATGATGGTGTGATCATTCACCTAGAGCCAGACAACCTGGATTTGAAGTCAAGTAGGCTTTAGAAAGCATCCCTACAAACAAAGCTAGTGGAGGTGATGGAATTCCAGTTGAGCTATTTCAAATCCTGAAAGATGATGCTGTGAAAGTGCTGCACTCAATATGCTAGCAAATCTGGAAAACTCAGGAGTGGCCACAGGACTGGAAAAGGTCGATTTTCATTCCAATCCCAAAGAAAGGCAATGCCAAAGAATGCTCAAACTACCACACAATTGCACTCATCTCACACGCTAGTAAAGTAACGCTCAAAATTCTCCAAGCCAGGCTTCAGCAATACATGAACCGTGAACTTCCAGATGTTCAAGCTGGTTTTAGAAAAGGCAGAGGAACCAGAGATCAAATTGCCAACATCCGCTGGATCATTAAAAAAGCAAAAGAGTTCCAGAAAAACATCTATTTCTGCTTTATTGACTATGCCAAAGCCTTTGACTGTGTGGATCACAATAAACTGGAAAATTCTTCAAGAGATGGGAATACCAGACCACCTGACCTGCCTCTTGAGAAACCTGTATGCAGGTCAGGAAGCAACAGTTAGAACTGCACATGGAACAACAGACTGGTTCCAAATAGGAAAAGGAGTACGTCAAGGCTGTATATTGTCACCCTGCTTATTTAACTTATATGCAGAGTACATCATGAGAAACGCTGGGCTGGAAGAAGCACAAGCTGGAATCAAGATCGCCAGAAGAAATATCAATAACCTCAGATATGCAGATGACACCACCCTTATGGCAGAAAGTGAAGAGGAACTAAAAAGCCTCTTGATGAAAGTGAAAGAGGAAAGTGAAAAAGTTGGCTTAAAGCTCAACGTTCAGAAAACTAAGATCATGGCATCTGGCCCCATCACTTCATGGGAAATAGATGGGGAAACAGTGGAAACAGTGTCAGACTTTATTTTTTTGGGCTCCAAAATCACTGCAGGTGGTGACTGCAGCCATGAAATTAAAAGACACTTACTCCTTGGAAGTAAAGTTATGACCAACCTATATAGCATATTAAAAAGCAGAGACATCACTTTGCCAACAAAGGTCCGTCTAATCAAGGCTATGGTTTTTCCAGTAGTCATGTATGGACGTGAGAGTTGGACGGTGAAGAAAGCTGAGTGCCGAAGAATTGATGCTTTTGAACTGTGGTGTTGGAGAAGACTCTTGAGAGTCCCTTGGACTGCAAGGAGATCCAACCAGTCCATCCTAAAGGAGATCGGTCCTGGGTGTTCATTGGAAGGACTGATGTTGAGGCTGAAACTCCAGTACTTTGGCCATCTAATACAAAGAGTTGACTCATCGGAAAAGACCCTGATGCTGGGAAGGATTGTGGGTAGGAGGAGAAGGGGATGACAGAGGATGAGATGGCTGGATGGCATCACTGACCAGATGGACATGAGTTTGGATAAACTCTGGGAGTTGGTGATGGACAGGGAGGCCTGGTGTGCTGCAATTCATGTGGTCGCAAAGAGTCAGACACAACTGAGTGACTGAACAGAACTGACTGACTGAGGACAGTGGAATGGAGAAGGAAAATCTTCCCAGTGGGTGGAGCTTCTTGCAGAGTACCAATTTATCCACCTCGTGTGGAAGAAGCAGTGCCCTGAGAAGAGACAATACACAGTTTCCTGGGCAGTAGCAGATGGCCTGACCCTCTGGTGGAGGCCTGGAAGACAAGACTTTGAGACAGAGACATGGAGATGGACATATGAAGGGGGCACAAATTTGAATATGTTTATATTATCAGTGAATGCCTAACAGAAAGTAGCTACTTAGAAAACTTACATAGATAATACTGTATCAGTAACATTTGGCCACTCAGAACTGGCATGATGGACACATGATTGAAATGGCACAGAAGCTAGGTATGGGCTCAACAGAATGAACAACCCACTATTAAGGCTGCTCCAACCATTTCTGTCTCTGAGTATCCAACTTTTTAGCAATAAAAATGAACCTTGAGCCCAAATCCTTATATGGCACTATTCATTGAGGAGATCAACTGACCCCTTAGTGTCACCTTGACAACCTCAGGCTCCTCCCACCTTCAGCCAGTCATCCATCTGTTTCAGGTATAGATTTGCTTTTCTTGCGTACAGTGCTTTAGCTATTACTGCTATCCCAGTACTTATAGAATGCCTAATCCAGAGCTCTGGAATCAATTCCATACCACATCCAACAGGGAAACTTCACAGTGAAAGCGGTGCCTGAGTGGGCCCATGACCATTGGATCCACTGGTCATATCATGTACTAAATCATTCAAAATCAGCTGCCCCCCTAGAATACTAGAACAACCTTCCAGCTATACAACTGCAGTATTGGTCCACAGGAAACACTTCAAATAAATGATGTGATATTATTTAAGTTGTAGTATATCTATTAACTTGGAGAACTTTATAAAGCACTGTGTTCACACAAGAATAGGTACATGGGTCCAAGAACCAAGATATAGAAGCAGAAGTGGCTCCATTTTACCATCACCTATAATGAGACACCAAGGTCCTCCCTGGTGGCTCAGACAGTAAAGAATCTGCCTGCAATGCTGGAGACCCGAGTTGGATCTCTGGGTAGGAAAGATCCCCTGGAGGAGGAAATGGCCAACCACCCCAGTATACTTGCCCGGGAAATCCTGTGGACGATGGAGCCTGGGGTTGCAGAGTCAGACAAGACTGAGCGAGTGACACACACATAACGAGACACCAGAGGATTTTGTCCTTACTGTCGCCTCAACTCTTAGCCCTGCTGGTTCTTTCTGAAAGAGACTTCTTCCAAAGGTTAACATTTTGCAACAAAAGATAACTAATCATTACCACCCGGTCTGTCATAATCTATGAATAGCACTTTCATGGTCATAATCATGTAAATGTATTTAATTATGTTGGGAAGTAGAGGGTAATAAAAATACGGGAGTGTATGTGAGAATGATGGCGTGTGTGTATATGTGGGTCTGTGTGTTGAAGGTTGACAAAGGAAAAGGAAATAGCGCTAAAGCTTATCTTTCATGGAGAAGTCAACAGATTAGACCTAACATTTAAAACAGCAAATAATACCATTAAAGTATGATATGATGGAGAAGACAAATAAAAGTATTTAGCCCAAAGAATTGGGAGTGTTGTTCTGGGGAGAGAAAAAATGAAGTAGACTGAGATTACTGTTTTGTTTTAAAAGAAGTTCTTATTCCTGTGCATGTCTGTTTATGACTGAAAGCAAGAAAAGAACAAAACACTTCCTGTTGTTATGCAGTTTATCTTCTGGTTCATGTTTACCTTTAGATTTGTAATGATTTTATGATCAGATTAATAACATTTTTGATGCAGGTATATTTCAGTTGATTCTCTCCTTCCTTCCTTCTGCCCATACTTTCTTCCTTGTCTTTTACCTAAATTTAATTTTCTTATTCCCCAGTTCTTTATTATGTCCAGCTGAACTAAACCTTTGGAATTTATAATAGTATATTTTGGGAAGGCAAATGGCACTTGCATCCTGGGATAAAATTCCAAACACAATATTATACAAGGATTTTATAGCATAAAGAAATGCTATATTTCAAGTAAGTGAGAATGATGTGCTTTGGTAGTTGGTGTTAGACGAGTTGAAACTTGTTGTCTGTGATGATGAAGGCACTGATGTTTATATGTATATAAACAATTAGAATAAAATAGATTCACAAAATATGAGTTGAAAACACAACATTTTAAATTCAAACACTATTTTCCTAAAACATAATTTTACATAAGAATATATAACTTACAGCTTATTACAAGCATGTGTTGAATATTCTAAACATATCTATAACAACATAAAATATCAAATTTGCCAAAAATTCACCTTTGGATATTCTCCTTGAAGAAAATGTTCTCAGTCTCTTTTTAGAGATATATGATATTGACTATTCAATCTACAGTTGACCCAATGAGTTATACTTTTTACAGAGCAGATGAACAGAAGCTAGAAAGTTAAAAATATACTCATGTCATACAGCTGGTAGAGGGGAGGTGATATTCGAATTCAGTTCTAACTCAAACCCAACAAATTCTTAAGTCATCTTAGTATCATCTATACTAAGTCCTTTCTTTAGGAGACTCAGTGCTAAAATCTGAACTACAGATGGGAAAGTCTGGGCAGACATGTTCCATGTCTTAGTCTGAAGATTGCATTTGGGGCTCTGGGAAAGAAGGCTAGAAATCTAAAGAGTCATTACCCAAGTGAGGGGGCATGGTAAAATTCAACAAACCTGTGGAAGAAAGTGTGTGTTAGTTGCTCAGTCGTGTCTGACTCTTTGTGACCCCATGGACTGTAGCCAACCAGATTCCTCTGTCCATGGGATTCTCTAGGCAAGAATATTGGAGTGGGTTGCCATTTCCTTCACTATTTCCTTATTTTCTCATGAAGAAGTTTTGCTATGGCTTTCACCTGTGTTACACTCCATCTTTAACTGCCTAGGCATCTCTTATTCCTCCATTGAAGACTTCTTTAGTTTCTGCTCAGCTGGAATTCCTTCTCTGACCTACCACCTCCTTCCTCTGAGCCCCCTGGTACACACATGCTATCATTATCATCACCCAGTAACTTATCTGAAAATAATTTATTTGCATGTCTAGCTCCACCCTAGATTGTAAGATCCTTGAGGACTGTGTTTAGGTTCTTTAAAAGCATTTATTTTACACAACCTAGCAAAATGTCTGGAACAGATACTCTTTTGAATCTAACATCTGTATGTAACCAATAGTAGAGCTGGGATTTGAACCTAGCTCTGGTTATTACATGAATGATAAGTAGATTCCCTGGAAGGTTTATCTGAACATTGGCTTTTGGGAGTACATCTGAAATATTTCTTTCCTTGTTTTGGTATTTTTTTATTCTGGAGAAAAAAGCTTTGAGTTGTGTCACAGGATGGTAGATTATGTTTCAAAGCTTAGATGATAATTTAATGTATGACAACTTGTCATTCTGTAGCTTGCTTCCCAGAGCTAGTTGTGTTCTATCATCTTGAATATTCATATTGTATATTGAGAACATGAGGTGTTGGCCTAAAGGATGAGCAGCAAGTTGTCGTGTCAGGGTTGGGAGGACTGTTCATTCCCATCACTGTCCACTGTGAGACACTTAATGGAAATTTCTACTGCGCATAATCTTCAAGCTCTTAAAATTATAGAACCTACTTTCCTATTAGACACTTTGATATAATTGAGTGAAAAAGTGAAAGTAATTGTGTTCAACTGATAGTAGAAAATGAGCCCCAGTCAATGACTCTATAGAGGTGTGTGTTCTGAATTATCAGAGTGTCATGGTGTCACCAACTGTTCTTTGATCAATCAGTCTGAAGGAGAAGACATAGGATTTCCTCTGGAGGTTGTTTTTCAGAAAAACTGACTGCTTAGATGTTTGGGAACTAATGGTGGGGGATAAGCAGTTGTTAAAAACACAACCACAGACTCTGAAAGAGTTTGTTTTAGGAAGTTATTCAATTCTGCAGCAAACCAACATTTCTACGCTCTCCTATTAAGACATCTCAAATGTGCTTTTTGTCCCTCACACCTAATTTATGCAAAGGATCTCTTGCCCTGGGGGCTGCTCTGTTTTTTCATGAATTCACTTTGATGACAAGTAAATGGGGCAGGTGTTTCAGGAAGCACACATAGCAGTTCATCCAGGACTAGTTTAACTTAAAAATTCTTTCACTTGTGTAATATCTTTGAGCCTAACATTCTGGCTGAAATGTGTAGATCTTGTTTCCTTTTTCATCTCTTTCCCTCTGAAACATTATCTTCCTAACTTATCTTGGACCTCATTGCTGGACCGGGAGTGAGGGAAAGTTTAGTTTGCTTCTGCCAAAAAATGGCCATTTGACCCTGCACATGTCACTGAGTAAGCTTCTTTGTGACTCAGATTTTGAACCTGTGAAATGAGTTGGTGACAGTGGGGGAGGGGGGTTGAATGAGACGATTTCTCCACGGCCTCAAGTACCATTTCTGTGCTAAGGATTTACACATGTGGATCCTCAGCCCAGTTGTTGAAGCACTGATAGACATCTTCAATCAAATATTCCACAAACACCTCAAGACCGTCTTGCAAAACTGTGCTGAGGGTCTTTCCTGTTGTTCTCTATGGTTGTGAATAATGCCTCCAGTTACCCAGAAAGATACTTAGACTTAATCTGCAGTGTTATAACTACATTACCTTCCACATATCAGTCTGTGTGAGTTTCGCCCTAAATTTATCCTCACTCATGGCTCCTGTGTTAATTTGGCCATGATGAGCTTATAGCTGGATCATTGTTTAATAAAGACAATATTTTCATTATACTTCTTCATGTATTTCCTCTTTTAAATAGCTATAACTTTTTCTGTTAAGACTAGATCGTGAGATTGAAGTAAGATGTCAGAGAGACACAACATAAGGAAACAGTGGCAAGGAAAGAGGCCATAGAAAGCTCTCTTCTGGCTTGAGTCTCAGCCAGAGAAAGGGGAATTGAAAGACTTCAGAGGAACATTATTTTCCATTCATAATGGCACAGCCTGGAGAAATTTCAAAATTGTATTAATAGGCATCGATGTATTCTGATGCATGGAAAGTAGTTTACATGTGACTAAATAAGGTACCTAAATGAAGTTATCTCCCAGATAAATGGAGGCCTGGGGTTGAGATGAGAAGGACATAGAGGGAGAAACTTGGGTCCTAGCACTAGAAGTTTTAGCACAGATGTGTACAGTAAGTAGAATGTAAACGCAATCAGGCAGGCATTTCTGCCTAGTTTGCTTACTATTATATATTTATGCTTAGCATATATTAGATACCCCTAAATGTTTATTAATTAAATAGGTGTTGCGAGATACCTGAAAGAATCAGATGCTAAGAACTACACTCCTGTAGACATCATCACAGGCTATCCAGAGACCAGATACTGTGCTGAACATCTCAGGGAGAGAGAACTGAGGTCAACACATGAGTCTGATCTGATGCCATGTTGGTAAGTAAATTTCCACTCTCACCTCAAAACTAAGTTCCTAAATTAAGGGCAGGAGAAAGGGAAACAAATCCTGAGTTCTTTTGTGATTAAAGTGATAAAAGAGATTTTTAAGCTGTAGAAGAGCACGAATTGTCCTTTATTGACTGTTTTAATTCTCTTTATCTCTAGAGAGAACATGAAGGCAATTACTGAAAACGGAGTTTGTAAGATACGACTTAGACCTCATTGCAATTCCTATCATCCCCACCTTCTCTCTGCTGCTGGTTTTATTCCTTTGTAAAATTCTTTAATGGCTCCACATACTGTGGGAACAAGTCCAGTTCAGACCCCAAATGGCTCCACTGTATCTTCAATCTTCTCTCTCATCTCATTTCTAGTTTGCATTCTCTATTTCAAGGCTTCCACATAAGGTAT
The DNA here is from genome assembly GCF_054371585.1 of Giraffa tippelskirchi. Classification (NCBI taxonomy): domain Eukaryota; kingdom Metazoa; phylum Chordata; class Mammalia; order Artiodactyla; family Giraffidae; genus Giraffa; species Giraffa tippelskirchi. The sequence continues at coordinate 72,620,872 of NC_137275.1, read as the reverse complement.
GAGTGACTGAACAACAACTACCTAGGGGAGAGTGACTACAAATATCTGGTCCAGTTAGGGGTACCCTTTGCTGATTTGTGTCTCAGTGGGCTAGAGATAGCCAGCTCTCCATTGCCAGTACCTACACACCAAGACACACTCTCTCTCTCTCTGTCCACACATGCTAAATTCCAAGTCAGGTGGTACTATCTGTAGTTTCTCCAAGTCTACCAAGCCTTTTGTTATACTAGTTCTCTAGCCGTCTACCATCCTCCATTTCACTCCTCCATTTCACTTTAAACAACATGTACACATTTAGAAAATACCAACTAATGTGTCATGTCCTCTGTGAATCCCTACCTTTCCTGCGCCTGGTGGCAAAATTAGGTATTATTCATTGTGCAGATAATTAGCATTTTAATTAGTTATTTAAAGCCATGGATTGCATCTTATTCATCTTTGTATCTCTAGGATCTAGTATGATCTCTGGTCTACAATAGGACCAAATAGTATTTCATTAGTGAATGTTCTCTGCAGTTTCTTCCAGCTCTAATGAGCTGAGATTAAAAGAGTAATGGATGTTACAACTAGAAACACAATTGGATTGAATTCCTAAAGTCTGCAGTTTCTTCCAGCTCTAATGAGCTGAGATTAAAAGAGTAATGGATGTTACAACTAGAAACGCAATTGGATTGAATTCCTAAAGAAACTCCTTGGACTTCAGATTTTACCTGATATTGATGAAATTTCTCTTAGCATTTTCTAGGTCTGAGGTAATTTGAATTAGTTCTAGTGTTAAGAGATGGTACAGTGGACAGAACATGACTAGATTTGAGTTTTGACTCTCATCTTGTCTACACCCTAGCTATGCAACTTTGGGAGAGTCTCTGGATACTTTTGACTTCAATTTCTTCTTTCATTTAAGGAAAAATACTAGTTATCTTTAAGTGATGGTTCTAAGTTAAAAAAAATGTGCTAATGTATGTGGTTGCTCTCTGGAGATTATAAAGCAATATGCCTTCTCAGAATAATGCCTTTGGGGAAGTTACGTGTCCCCTTTATAATCCTCCTTAAAATCAAAAGCAGGAAAACAAACTCAGAATAGGAATTGAAGACTATTGATTGGGAGAAGAAAATAAGAAACATTTTTATAATAACTGGTACTGCAATCACTAAGATTGGCTCTCATTTCATAATGAAACGTGATTCCATGAAATAGCAGTTAGCTAAATGTCAAATGAAGGTTATTCCATTAAAATGCTGTTATAGTTCAATCAAACAAAAACAAGCTTATGCCTTTACAGAGCACAGCTATTAGTGTTTTTTGTGTTTGTGCAATTTTCTTTGGCTCGAAGAGTTTCTGCTATTCTTTACTCAGCCTTCCTACAGTAGAGCAGTTTGGCTGGGAATCTCTATGTTAATGAGAAATTATACATTTCAATATATAATACATATTAAAGTAATTATAGTTCAGTATTTGTGTGTGTGTACTTCTAATCTGTTATTTCAAAATGGGACCATGTATTAAAGAATTAAAACATATGTAGTGTTTTGTCTTGATAACTTAGCTTGCTATGGTAAGCTACAGTATGCTTACTTTAGGAAGAACTACAGTATGAATACAGGAAGTATATAGAACTACAGTATGCTCTACTTTAGGAAGAACTAGCTTTAAAATCAGATAGTTGAATACTTGTCTTAGTATTCAAACTGTAACTCAATACTTACAGTTAAATGAGTTTGACAAATAATTTAAGATTTTGAGACTTAGCTTGCCTATCTATGCATTTAAAGTCAAAATGTCTCAACCTTGTTATCTCTTGTTGTAAGGTAAAAAATAATTAGATAAGTAAAAAAATTAAATTGAAATGTACAGTACTAGATGAAATAAAGGGTGTTAGTATGAAGCCTAGTCCGTAGCCTTTGGGACAGACAGAGCACTAGGCTCATATTGTGTTTCTACCAATTAGTAATGAATGGCCACAGGCTGTACTTAGAACATTGTTTTCTGTAGCACCATCTGTTAAAAAGGGGGAAAGGGATTGGTCTTACAGAGTTGTGAGAATTCCTGATAGCATTTGTAAAAGACCTAGTGTATAATGGACATTAACATATGAGCAGTCCCAAGGTTTTCCTCTTCAACAATGTCTGAGTCCAAACAAATTAACCTTTTTAGCATTTCTGGGGGAAAAAAAACTAGTTGAATACATTCTTACTTACAGTGTCCATAACTTGTTTCTGATCATAGTTGTTGCAGTTCTTTCGATTTTTATATTTTAAGAAAAATGAGGTACCTGTGCTTGAACCTGAATAAAGTGAGGACTGACTCTTCCACTTATCCCTCCTTCTTTGGTCACATTGACTTGACAATGACTTGACAAATAAGTAAATGGAGATGAGTCAAAAGCTCTCTTAAAGTCCCATGCTAATGTACTTTCCCAGCACATGCTTTTAGCAAAAATGAAGAAAAGTTTACTTTGTCATTTCTTATTATTTTATTTGGTTTTATTTAGGAAGAATTTAGGGCATAGAAGAATCTAATAAAATAATGCACCCAGCAGAAAGCATATTCATTGCTAATCCATCACATCTTAGCTCTGGACTCCTTGTTGTCGAGTACAGAGCAATGCCTTCACCAGCAGAGTAATGATAAATATCTTCAAAAGGGTCCATTTCCTTTGTCTTTTCAGTGCCTAAATGGAAAAACTATTTTATGTCAACTCGGTGGAGTTAGTTCCATTTCTACCATGTCTCTTTGTATTTTTTCATGTTCTTTTTGCTTCTTTAAATCTTTATTCCTTGAATGTTTCATAATATATACATAAATGCATATATGAATATATTGGTATATATGCATGCATATATATACATACATGCAATATATATGTATATATACACACATATATGCATATGCACATATATATACATATGGATAGGTGTATCTGTATGTACCTATATGTCCTAAGAATCAGTGTTCATTATAATTCACTTTTTAGTATAATTTAAGGCCCCTACACAAAACTAGAATTTTAGAATTGGCAGAGACTATTGGTAGCTGGCATTATTTTCTTTCATAAATACCTTTTTCAGAATTTCCTCTGAAATAACCCACTGGTAGGTGTGAACGCTGCTTTATTCCCAGCCGTTATGGCAAATCCCTTTGTTAATGATGTGCCATGGAATTTCATTGTTTAATTTCTCCTTGTTTGGAGAAGTATAATATTTTGGATCCAAATTATCCACAGAAGGATGCAAGATAGACTTAGATATTCCTTGAGGTGGAAAGCCACTTAGAGGCTCTCTGTTTAACTTCACTTAAGAGTCCAGAGGGGAAATAGAGGTATTGGAGACTCTCAGCAGTGTAGCCAAGGCATAGTGTGCTGAATCTCAGAGTTCAGTCCAGTATTGCCAGCAACACTTTTTTCTTTTTAAAGCTTGTTTTTTTTTTCTATAATATTGCTCATATTAGAAATTAAGAATATTTTTCTACAATGAAAATATTGTAGCCAATATGGATATTATAACTAATTCTTGTCCTAAATGTCATAAAACATAGGCTTTAGAAGAAATATTAACTTATGAGTTATGTGAGCCTGTGACCATCATTCATTCATCCAACTAATCACCCATCCAACAACACTGATCATTTAACTTGAGTACATATCTATGCTAGACTTGAAAATGAACATAGTGATGAAGGCCTAATTCATGTTCTGAAAGTGTTTATAATTTTCTGGTGATTAAAAGACAGCTGTAGAATGGGCTGTCATCAAGGCCAATGTACAGTTAGTGTCTTGAGAGAGACATGGTAAATTGTCAATGGGGTACAGAGAAGAAAATGCTGCTTCTAGCTGTGGCTACGTCTGAAGTGGAAAGAATGCCTTAAATCTAGTGGTAAATGGGGAAGGTAATTAATTCTGAGAACAAACTGGATAATCATACAGAGATAGGGAAAATAATGAAGAGTGAGAAATGTTGCATGGTTTCCTGAATGAAGGAGGTAGTGAGAGGTAAAGCCTCAGAACTGTATGGAATTTGATCTTGAGGGGTACTGAATGCCAGGACATAGCATTTGAATATGACACATTGGGAGGTCATTGAATGTTTCAAGTTTAATGGCTTGGGGAGGAAAATGAATCCATGAAAACCAGTCTCCAGAGGGGGAAATGTCATTTTATGAGCTGAGGGAGTAGAAATTTTAAATTAGAGGTGGTAAACAAAAGCCTTTGAATAAGATTGGTATGATGGAAACACATGAATCAGTTCAGTTCAGTTCAGTTGCTCAGTCGTGTCCGACTCTTTGCAGCCCCATGAACTGCAGCACACCAGCCCTCCCTGTCCATCACCAACTCCTGGAGAGTACCCAAACTCATGTCCATTGAGTTGGTCATTCCATCCAACTATCTCATCCTCTGTCGTCCCCTTCTCCTCCCACCCTCAATCTTACCCAGCATCTTTTCAGATGAGTCAGCTCGTTGCATCAGGTGGCCAGAGTATTGGAGTTTCAGCTTCAACATCAGTCCAATGAACACCCAGTCCAATGATCTCCCTTAGGATGGGCTGGTTGGATCTCCTTGCTGTCCAAGGAACTCTCAAGAGTCTTCTCTAACACCACAGTTCAAAAGCATCAATTCTTCGGTGCTCAGCTTTCTTTATGGTCCAACTCTCACATCCATACATGACTACTGGACATGCACAAACATTGGAGTAAGTGACTAGAGTGTGACACAGTTGATAATGAAGTTAATTAGAGTGATTGTGGTGGAAACCAGGTTGAATTCAGTCAGATTGTATGGAATACACTAAATGTTGTAGATACAGACATCTTGATAGATATATAGAGACATTTTCCATTGTCTGCCATACCTTAGTACCTACCACACTGGAAACACTCAGTCAATATTTGTGAAATGAATTAGTAAAAGATACATAAATCTTTATTAACCACACATTTTCTCTCAGTGGAATTAGTTGCAGTTGCCCTTACCGTGTACATAGAACCAGTCATTTGTTCATCAAGGAAAACACATATCTGCATGCCTGACAATTTGAAAGTATATATCTAAGTTTGAAAACATTTATAGAAATTATAGAAAATTAATATAGAGAGGATAAAAGAGTCAGATTACATGAGTTTTACTCTACCTAAGGCAAGTTCTTTAGCTTCTCTGTGCCTCAGTTTCCTTCATAGAAGAGAGGTCATAAAATATGTAGTTCATAGCTATTTAATGAGAATTATGCATTAACAATACATCTAGAATGCTTAGAAGGGGCTCTGATACTTGGGACACATGATATTATTGTTTGGTCATTAATTACCATTATTATTATTTAAGAATGTACTTTTTCAGAATTTGCATGATCTTTTATATTTCACTTTAAACTTATGAACCATGTTCACATACAGAATCTTTATTTCCTCATCCCAATGCCATTCCTTTTATATGGCCAGTGAGGATACTTAGAATCTGTCAGTTTAATTGAACTGCCTAAGGTGGAACTGAGTCTCAAAACTAGATCTTCTAGTGAAGGCCATTAATTCTTTAAAGGTCATTGTGTACCAGGCATTGTTTTAAAACTTTATCAACATAATCTCATTTAATCTTTATTAAGCAAGAGTAGGAACCAGAGGATCAGAGAGGTTCAATACCTTACTTAAAGCCACAAAGCTAGTAAGTCATGGGGGAGAATTTAAGTCAGGTTCCATGGCTTCAAAGCCTGTGCTCTTAGTTTATCAAACCAAAAGTGTCCTAGTGTGAAGTGAGAGGAAGGGAGCGATCATTTGGTCAAGGGGAAGGAAAGTATCACCAAGTGTGCTTAGTGAAATAAGTCTTCTCAGTCTCCCCAGGATCTTGGTTCAGCATCCCTGCTGGGTACAGATGCCTTTCTGAATTCTGGAATGCCAGAGCTACGTTTTTCCTCCACCTTCATTGCTGAGGCCCATCTCTTTGACTCCCCTGGCCAGGCTCTGCCTGGGTTCTGAGTAAACAGCCACAGCCATAAACCTTTCAAGTAGGTGCAGAGAAGAGCTGTTTTTCATCAGGTCATTGTAGGCAGCCTGGGCTGCCAGCTTCCCATCAAAGCCTCATAAACTCTTTTACGAGGCCCATAAAACGCTGCCTACTTCTGTTAGGGGAGAGGAGGAAGGCCATCAGACCCAAATCATGCTGGTTTCAATTGCTTCATTTCCATACATCAGACTCCTTGGAAAACCAAAGGCAGGCCACAGCCAGATAATAAAATGGTCCTTGTGTTCCTGTGGTGCTCCTTTACCAGGCCTCTCAGGCCCTGTGATGCATAGTAGTGTTTGATTACCCTGCAGAGCAATTCTGTGTGGTGAAGTTGGCAGCAAGGATTTCAGGGAACCACAGCTCAAATTCAGAGCTGGAGTGTTGGCTGCCAAGTGGGTTCTGCTTTCTCTGCCGGGATGTTTAGAGAGAATGCTTCCTGACAATCTCTCATGGCTTTTCCACTGCAGTTGGACATAGAATCTGCCCCATTCTTATCTTTGTTCCTTGCAAGGATTGTGGATGTCAAAAGAAAAGATAACCACCACCTTGTTAATTAGGTTCATAGATCTGCACAGCCTCCAAGTTTTTCTTATCTACCTGTTCACATAATGCTTCATCTTCTCTGCTTTGTCACATAAGTAGTGAATTTTGGGTTCAGGAAGAGGAATAGAAGGCAATTTACAAGTAATCTAATTCTCTGCTGCCAAGTCGCTTCAGTTGTGTCCGACTCTGAGCGACCCCACAGACGGCAGCCGCCGTCCCCAAGATTTTCCAGGCAAGAACAATGGAGTGGGTTGCCATTTCCTTCTCCAATGCATGAAAGTGTAAAGTGAAAGTGAAAGTGAAGTCGCTCAGTCGTGTCCGACTCTTCGCGACCCCATGGACTGCAGCCCACCAGGCTCCTCCGTCTATGGGATTCTCCAGGCAAAAGTACTGGAGTGGGTTGCCATTGCCTTCTCCAATCTAATTCTCTAGTTAATAAGTATTTTCATCCCACTCTACTGTAAGCTCCCTCAGAGACAGGTGTTGCTTCTATTTAATTTTTTTTTTCAAAATTTACAAATGTCTACTCTTGTACCTGGAACAGAGAGGATGCAGAAAGTATTAAATAAATGGATCGCCATTATTACATGTATCAGTCAGCATATGCTAAGTTATGCTGTGGTAACAAACACAGCACTGAAGATTTATGTATTATTCTTGATGTAAACCCGCCTCAAGTCAATTATTCCATGCTGTCTTTACTCTGAAACCCAGACTAATGGAGCAGTTTTTAATATTTCTAGTCTCTTGGAAGAGGAAAAGAAGACAGTTATGTGAACCACATGCTGGTTTGAAAGTTTCTGCTTGAGAGTGAGACGTGTTACTTCCATGACGACCAGGTCTGACTTCAAGGGACTGGAAAATTCAAATTCTCCCAAACATGATCCTTTTCTTAATTTCCTTTATGTTTTGTCAGAGTTTAATATTTACTTGCAGTGATGCCCCTAAGATATAATTTAGGGAATGTGATATTTCATTGTAATTTTAAACAGGCATAACTAATCTGAACCTTGAGCAGCAGATATATGTTTTGTGCTCAGCATCCCAGTCTTACACATCTAAGAAGAATCAATGCTCAGAACAGTGATGCCACGAGCACCAGGATGATTGTCAATCATTAAAGATAATATCTGTTACTGACATCAGTTTGTAGATACTAAAGCAAAGCAAACATTTAATGTACCTTAGGAAGATTTTCAACAAAGGTAATTGAACTAAATGAACACGAAATGGCTTTCTGTTGTAGCCACTTTTCAATTCTTATAGTAATATAGGCAGGCACAAGAACATCACATAAGGAGTGGATTTATTCTATTTCTTACATTATTCCATGCAAGAAACCATTCCTCCAAGTAAATGACCTGCAATAAGATTAACTGAGGTTGAAAGAGTTGGCTAATAGGCTAGAAAGGGAAAAATAAAAATGAAATTAAAAATGAAGTCCTTGGCAATAAAGTTAAAAAGATATTCTGAGAGGGACTGCAATTCAAGTCAATATTAAAGATGGGGAGGAAAGAGAGAGGTTACCGTTGACTGGTTTAATGTCAGCAAAACATTGTATTGCATGCTTTTTATATGTGAGATTTTGTAATAGATGACAGTGCAAGAGTTACCTCCTATGAGAAATCTCTTATCCTTCAAAATTAGCTTATGATTAAATATAGTAACAGCTAGCACATATTGAACACTTAATATGTGCTAGATCAGTGGTTCTCAATCAGCTGTGTGATTTTACTCCCAGGGGACATTTGGCAATATCTGGAGACTTTCATTATCATTTCAGGTTGGGAAGGATAGAAAGGGTTGGGCTAGCAGATTGAGGCCAGGGCTGCTATAAACATATTGCAAAACATGGGACAGCCCCCAGTGCAAAGAGCTATCTGGATGACAGTGCCAGCCCACAGTGATAATTTAATCCTCCCAATAGTTTTATGAATATATATATAGCGTTGTTATTTTCCCTTTACAGATGAGAAAATGGAGGCACATATAATAATATGTGTAACTTATTAAGTAACTTACTCAAGATTATATATATCTATTGAAAGTTGGGGCCTGTGTTTGAAGACAGGCACTCAGGCTCCAGTCTACAAATTCTTAACCACTAGTCCCTGAGTCTTCCCACTGTCCTGTAAGCCTCTGAGAGTAAAAATTTTGTAGATGTGCTAGTGTTTCCATCAAACCTTTAGCACAATGCTCATAATAATGTTTGTAACATAGTTTTGGGTGAAGGAACAAAATAAGGAGTCTGCTCTCACATTTTATCAGGAAGGTTCTAGCTAATTAAGAAAGTTATTTCCAACTATTTTCACTCTTAAAGAATTTTTGACATAGTATTCTTCTATACATTGTAGTCTTAGAAACTGGGGAAATTCTAGGGAAAACATGAAACTTACATTTCAGTTAAGACTGTGCATGCTAGATAAATAGATTATTTTCATCAAACTTTAATAATGAGAAAAGCTTAAGGACATCATCAAATCCAATTATCCAAGGTTAGGAACTGCTGAATGATGACAATACATATTGTACTGGTTAGGTAGCCACATAGAAAAAGAGAAAGCAAAATAAAGCAAATCAAAACATCTTTTCATTCCCCTAAAACTGGAGATATTGAATATTCCAGTCCACAGGCCAAATCCAGCCCACTCAAGGTTTTGGTAAATAAAGTTTTATTGGAACACAGCCATGCTCATCTGTTTCCGTACTGTCTATGGTTGTTTTCAGCCAAGAGCAGAGTTGAATGGTTGTAATGGAGACCGCATGACTTGCAAAACCTAAATATTTACTATCTGGATATTTCCGGAAATATCCAAATATTTCAGATATTTGCCAACCTCTGCCACAGAACAAAGCTGCCAATACTTGAAAAATAATATTTTTTGTCAATTACATGGTACAGTATTAATTTTTTTCCAGGAGCACTATCCAGACCTATTCTGTTGGCTTTGGAAAGTATAATGAGCCTGGCAGTTGGGCTCTTGTTTTTATAGGGATTATCTGAATGACTGTGGCCGCGGCCTGATCAACCAGTGCACCTGCTTTGCCGAATAAGTAGAAGGCTTTTTGGAAGCACAATAATATGGCTGTGTACTTTTATCCATAAATGAAAATGCTTAAAAAATTCTAGGAGGTTTAATTTCTGCTAGCGTTTCCATGACAAATAAACCAATATATTTTTAAAGCAGCATGCAAACATATCTAAAAGAGATCTATAATTAGTTGTTACTGCATATGGATTTCAGCACAAATTAGATGAAATACATCAAGGTGACCGTAGTTCATTCTTAGTGTTTGTCTCCAAAGCACATATTTTCATACTTAAGTTTTTAGACAAATTTTTTTAAACTTTTCACATTAGTTAGACTCTCTTAGTGAATAATTCTTTAAAATATAAACCCCATGGCTTTGTTATTATGTCTTTTTCTATGGTATTAAATATGGAAAACTAATGGACATAGAGGCCATTTTTGTAACTTTATACTGAAGTACAATGTACAGAAAAATGCATATATATCTAGTTCAATGTAATCTCACAAATTAAGCACATCTGTGTAAACACCCCTTAGATCAAGGAACAGAGATACCAGAGCCCTCTCATGCCCGTTTTGAGTTAAAGCCCACCACAAGGGTAACCTTACCCTTATTTTGAACGTGATGCATTAGTTTTGCCTGCTTTTATTTACTCTTTTGTGTCTTTTGCTCAACTTGATGTCAGTGAGATTTACCCATGTTTTGCATATAATAGTTATTTGTTCATTCTCATGGCTGTAAAGTATGCTATTGCATGAATACCTGGTTTTTACTTATTCTTCTGTTGAAGTGCATTTGTGTAGTTTTCAGATTGAGGTTATTACAAATAGTTGCAATGACCATTATGTTACATGCATTTTGTTGAATATATATATGTGTATATATATATATGCTCATCCTTTTTGCACAGTGGAATTATTATACGTGTATGTATATATGTATATATACATATGTGTGTGTTAAGCCTGTATAAAAGGAATTATCTTTCTTTAACATATTATTTCTTGCTCAGGATGAAAGAGACTTAATTCATTTGGAATTATTCCTGATAAGGAATTCAAAAATCTATTGTCACAGTATTGTCAATCTATTGTCATCTATTGTCATACTGTTGTCATAGTATCATTAAAGCTCATACTTGGAAGGACTTCAGAGATCATCTCTAGGATTAATTTGATGGATGTGTCATTTCTCTAATATTCTCAACAAATAGGCAGCCAGTTTCAGTTTATTTACCTCCATGTTAAAGAAACTTTCTGAAGAAGAAACTACTTCAATTTTCACAAAGCTCAAATATAGAAAGCTATTTCTTTTTGGTAAAGAATGCACCTGCCAATGCAGGAGACGTAGGTTTGATCCCTGGGTCAGGAAGATCCCTGGGAGAAGGAAATGGCAGCCCACTCTAGTATTCTTGCCTGGGAAATCCCATAGACAGGGAAGCGTGGCAGTCTACAGTTCATGGGGTCACAAAAGAATATGACATCACATAGCAACTTAACAACAAATACAGAAATACATTTTAGTAGCCTTTTAGATATTCTAGTTTTACTCTCAAAAGTCCTATACATTTGAACTTAATTTCTTTTTTGCATGGTAAACTTGTAGATATTGTGAGATGCTCATTGTGCCTTTGAAAAATAGCCATTTTTCCTGTTTTTTATGTTGGTAATTGTTTCTAGATTCTTTACCATCATGTAAACATTGCATCAACATACTCTAGCCTGTTACTATCTCTTTTAAATATTGATGCTCATTTAAAAAAGAGAGAAAGGGAGATTGGAAAACAGATTCAAAAAATAATCAACAAATATTATTTCTGGATGCTAGGACAACAGATAATTTAAATATTTTTTGGCTTATATTTTCCTAGGAGTTCTAAATTGAATTTAGAAACTTAGGAAATAAAAAAAGTCATTAAACAATATGGTTTCCAAAACTTAGCAAAATTTTCTAGAGAATCACTCTTCCAGCAAGGAATAGAATGCAACTATTTTCTTTCTTATCCTGAACCTGACATTTTTTTTTTTTAATAAACATGGGTTACATTAGTTATTTTTGGCAAACATATTTAATTTTTATATCATATATGAGACATAGTTAGTGTAAGTCTTGTGATAACTTTCACTTTTCATTCAACATTATTTATTAAACATCTATTGACCAAATTGCATGAGTTATGTGAATCTCTATTCTGGAGGAGCATGCAGTTGGTGAGGGAAGCAGATTTGTATACTTCCCAATAAAATTAGGATAATAGCTGCAATGTGAGTGGCCACAAAGTAGCACATAAAACCTATTTCAGAGTCTTACATAGAATACTGAGCCCTGGATTGAAGATGCCCAAAACTTCTTAAGAGGAAAACCAGTAAATAAGGCCAAAAGGAGGAGTGCGGTATGATGGGATCCTGGAAGAGGGTTAGGAAGGTGAGGTGAATGGAGTTTAGAGAGAAGGTTGAAGAGTCAACCTGAGATCATATTTTTATTTTTTATTATTTTTTCAAATAAATATTTTATTTTTTAAAAATTAGTTTATTTATCTATTTTCTAACTTTACAATATTGTATTTGTTTTGCCATACATTGACATGAATCCACCATGGGTGTACATGTTTTCCCCTTCCAGAACCCCCCTCCCACCTCTCTCCCCATCCCATCCCTCTGGGTCATCCTGGTGCACCAGCCCTGAGTGCCCTGTATCATGCATTGAACCTGGACTGGCGATTCGTTTCACATATGATAATTTACATGCTTCAATGCCATTCTCCCATATTTTTAAAGGCTTTCTGAAAGGTATTTTGAATTCAGTGGGGGCATCAGTAAAACATTTAAGCCCGAAAGTGACATGATCAGACTGGGTGTATCCAAAAACTCATTATGGCAGCATACCCACTCCATTCTAAGTCAGTTTTACAGGAGTATATGTTTATTCTTAATAATTTCAATTTAGATGGAAGTATCATCATTGAACGAATAGCATTTCTTTAGTCTATGTATAGTTTACTTTAAATGGTCAGGGTGAAAACTAATGAAAAAGATATTTTTTTTTCCTAAACCAGATTTGAAATTTTCATTTTCCCTGGCTCTCTCATAGAGGTTAACTTCAGGCTTGAAATATTTATTTAATTTTACTAGTGTTGGTGGATTTACTATCTTTGAAAACCAAGTGTGACATAACTTTATTTCATATTAATAATGCTGTCTGAGCTTGGTTTCTAGACCCTTGGATACATTTGGAATATAAAGACGATCTTCTGGAAGTGGAACAAGACCTTTGCAGCTGTGCTTGTTTTAAGCGGTTTCAGTCCAAAAATAATCATGCTCTTAAATTACCATAGGGCACCGAGCTTTCTTTTGTGTTCAACATTGATTTGGATCTGTAAAATTTAGTATGCCAAGTTTGTCATCAAATCCTTGAAACTTCGGAGAGAGAATGCAGTTTGAGGTTAGTTTGCAGAAACAGAACTTTTTATTAATATTGGAAAATAGCCACGCTGATTGAAGGAAGGGTGGAAAGGCAGTGCTATGTCTCGTTCAGTTTGAAACAACATGCAATCTCTTGCTAAGTGCTTTACTCCAAAGAGATGAAAATGTACAGTGTTTGGGTTGCCTGAAAATCAGCGCTGGAGGGAGAAGAAATAATTGAATGATGTCTTTCCACCAACAACTGTCATACTCTTTGTCTGAGCAGGCTCATTTGCCCACTGCTCTTTGGCTGGCAGCAAATCCAGCTTTTGAATGTCAGTCAGCTTGACTAGGTGATAAGCACAGAACTTGTTGTAGCCAATGGCTCTGTGCCTGCATTTTCACACGTGGCTTGGTTGGCCTGGGTTTCCTCAGTAGGCTGTCACTGGAGTGAGTAAAGGGAGAGACTGTGCCCTCACAGAACCTCATGTTAAAATTTACTTTCCTCTTCCACACCAGTTCAACCTACCTGTGAGCTGGGCTCTTGGTGCTTGGAGTCAGAGAACCTTGTATTAACAAGCCCCTGTTTGCAAAACTCCTTCCTGGTTGGCACCTTTCTTTTATTAATTGATTCTGTTACTCTGTGTTATGGGTTGAATTGTACATCCCTGCCTTCAAAAACAAAAGGTGTTGAAGTCCTAATCCTCCATCCCTCAGTGTTGAAGGTACCTACCCCCACTACCTCAAAATATGACTTTATTGGGAAATAGGGTTGGGACAGATGTGACCAGTTAAGATGAGGAGCAGTTAAGATGAGGTTCTACTGAAGTGGGGTGGATCCATCATCCAGTATGATTTTATCCTTATGAAAGGGGGGGATTTGGGCATAGATACACATACAGGGATAACTCCATCTGGAGACTGGAATTATGCTATCACAGGCCAAGGAACTACTAAAAGCTAAGAGAGAGGCCTGAAACAGATCTTTCTTTAATGTTTTGAGAGGAAGCATGGTCCAGCTGACACCTTGATCTTGGATGTCTAGCCTCCAGAAGTGCAGAACAAGTTTGAGTATTTTTAAGCCACTCAGTTGGTGCCTCTTTGTCATATCAGCCCTGTTAGATGAGTACTCTCTGTTTACTCAACTCTCTCACCTCCTTTTTTAAACTCTGTGTCATCCACATACCTACTGAGCTAAAGTTAAACTTGACATGCTTGCATCCTGGTCTAGAAAGCAATCTGGACTTCTCTACATTGCTATGCTTTGAGCTGTTCTAATATAATTGTTTTTTAAAATCAGATTTGATAGTAACACCCAGACTCATTACCAAACAGCTAAGTGGTAACTGTGCCCAGTTTATCCTAGATGCCCTGTGGAAGTGACTGCTACCCTCCAAAGTCCAGCAGTAGATCACAATGGTAGACCCTTCCTGATGCCAGGCTGGACAGACCATGTTAAAAAACTTTAAGCTTTGTCCTGAAATTACTTCCATGGGCCAAGTAGTGCCATAATTCATTTTTATCGTATACGTCCTTTATTCTGTCCTTAACTCTGGACATACATTTGCCAACTTGGAATGTTAGAATTACTTTAGAACTACCAAGGTAATTTAAAATGAGGTTAACCATACTTCTATTTAGAAGTAGTCTGGTAACCAACCTGTGTATGTGCGAGTGTGCACACTTAGTCATGTCCGACTCTTTGTGACCCCAAAGACTGTAGCCTGCCAGGCTCCTCTGTCCATGGAATTTTTCAGGCAAGAATACTGGAGTTGGTTGCTATTACTCACTTCCGGGGATCTTCCCAACCCAGTGATCGAACTGGCATCTCCTGCGTTTCCTGCATTGGCAGGTGAATTCTTTACCACTGCACCACCTGGGAAGTTCAATCAACCTACAGTCTTCCAAAACTCTCTCTGTGGTGTTTTCAACAGATGTATTTGAATATGAACCATGTTGGCGCATTGTATCTAAGATTCAAAAGTGAATATTTAAACAGGGATCTTCTCTATATATCCAGATTAATAAATATTTATTAAGTGAGACTAAATTAAGAGGACTGTTAACTCCTTCAGTTTCTTGGAACTTTGAACTCATCTTATGTTGGGCACTACACTGTGGAATGGAATGTGAGATGGAATGGGCCCTCTTCTCAGCAACTTTCATTTGTAGGAGAGAATCTCTTCAATTCTCCAGGAAGGGAGATTAGATAAATGAAAAATAACTGTATTGAAATCTGATGTGAATAAAGTGACTTAACTAATAGGCAAACTTATATGAACAAATTGAAAATAAATGCAGTTATACAATCAAAAAGGAAGTGGGACAAATCACTGAAATATTAGTCCAAACCAAGGATGACAATTGAATTAAATTAGGTTCTAGACTCATATTCTGGCAAACTGTGAAGTGTCTGTGCTACCACTATTATGCCACTCTTTTCCACCACTTAATACCTTTCCCTTTTTCCCCATTTCAACTTTGCAATCTCAGAAACATACTACTTTTTTTAATTAGTTTATTTATCTATTTTTTTAACTTTACAATATTGTATTTGTTTTATACAAGATACCTAGTAAATTTATAGCAGCACAGACCACAAGCAGAATATTATTAGAAAATATCTGAGGTCATTAGCACAAAAATGCCATTATATACTTTTACTGTTCAGTAGAAGGTCAGCACAGCATATGTATTTCTTTTATTACCAACGGTCAGTAGAAGGGGAAGGATGCTAATTTATTTGAGAGAATCTGCTTCAGACTGTTATCTTAGTATGTGCTGTTATAATTAAAATCACTAGCATTAATTACTGTAAAAGTAGAGTCAGTTTGGAAAAAACATTCTAAAATTGAAAAAACTTTTTTTTTTTTTTTGATTTTAATTTCTCTGGGTCAATGTAGGTAATAACCACTAATCATTCATCTAACAAGGAATAATGCCCGGAAGTAAGAACTAAACAGGGAAGACCTTGAAGACCTGGTTTTTAGTTTTGGTTGTGCTCCCACCTTGCTGTGTAGTTATGGATAAAATGTGCTTTTTCTCTGAGTATTATTTGTATCATTTGTAGAATCATGTGCGTTAATCATGATCATTAAGTTTCCCTTCAGCAGGAGGAGTCCATCTCACAAAATTAGCTCTTTTAGAGCAAGAGGCCCATATGATGCACATGTCTTGGATTCTCTCTGGTTGGATGCTAACCAGCTGTTCTTGCCTGCATAAAGCTTAGTCATCTCCAGTAATGTAAGTTATTGAGGAAAGAACTAGTAATAATAAGGAATATTATTGGCCAGACACTATGCCAAGTCTCTATTGTGTGATTTCTCACCATAAACCAGGGCAAGGTTGCTCATACTATCCAGTTTTATAAATGAGAATAGTGCTCTGGGTCATTCAGTTGGGAAATAAAGACCAGATTTGAATCCAGTTGTACTTGACTCCAGAGTCTGGGCTATGGAGCTTATGGCTTCTGGAGTGGGTTGAATGGTACTCACTTCCAAAAACTATGTTCTACCTCTGGAACCTGTGAATATGGCCTTATTTGGAGAAACGCTCTTTGTAGATGCAATTAAGCTAATAATCGTGACATAAGGTCATTCTGGATTTAGGGTAGGTCTTAAACCTTTTTTCCCCCATTTATTCTGGTTTATTGATTCATTGAGGGGCTTCCCTTGTGATCTAGTGGTAAAGAATCTACCTGCCAATGCAGGAGACTTGGGGTTCCATCCCTGGGTCAGGAATATCCCGGGGAGGAGGAATTGGCAACTCACTCCAGTATTCTTGCCTGGAAAATTTCATAGACAGAGAAGTCTGGCAGACTATAGTCCACGGTGTTGAAAAGAGTCAGACATGACTTAGCAACTATAACAATTGACTCATTAAGAGAAATATGATGGAGGAAAGAGTAAGGGTGGAAGGTGGGGAATTCTCATCAGAATCCTGAGAGCTGGTGGGGAAATAGCTCTGGACTGTGTCAATTGGCTGTTGTCAATTTTTACTGTGGTGCTTTTAAAAAAATAATTTATTTATTTATGGCTGTGCTAGGTCTTTGTTGCTGTGTGTGCTTTTTTCTAGTTGCAGGAAGCAGATGCTACTCTCTAGTTGTGGTGCATGGGTTTCTCATTGCTGTGGCTTCTCTTGTTAAGGTATCACCTCCCATTGGTCAGAATGGTCACCGTCAAAAAGTCTACAAATAATAAATTCTGGAGAGGGTGTGGAGAAAAGGGAATCCTCCTACACTCTTGGTGGGAATGTAAATTGGTACAAACACTATGGAGTTTCTCCCCCAAAATGAAAATAGAGCTATCATATGATCCAGGAGTCCCACTTCAGGGTATATATCTGGAAAAGATGAAGGCTCCAATGCAAAAAGATAGATGCACCCCAAAGTTCACAGCAGCACTATTTACAATAGCTGTTGTAAATATATATACACATACATACACACACATACATACAATGGAATACCACTCAGCCATATAAAGGAATGAAACAATGCCACTCACAGTAACATGTATAGATCCAGAGATGATCATACTAAATGAAATAAGTCAGAGAAAGACAAATATATTATATTACTTATATGTGGAATCAAAAAAGTTGTACAGGGAGATCCCTGGTGGTCTGATGGCTAGGACTCAAGTTCATTCCTTGGTCAGAGAACAGAGATCACACAGGCCACTCAGCATGGCCATAAAAAGAGTGCAAATGAATCAAATGAATTTATTCACAAAACAGAAATAGATTCATAGTCATAAAAAACAAATGTATTGCTAACAAGGTGGTAGGGGGGAATAAATTAGGAGTATGGAAACAAGTCAGTTCAGTTCAGTCGCTCAGTCGTGTCTGACTCTTTGCGACCCCATGAATCACAGCACGCCAGGCCTCCCTGTCCGTCACCAACTCCTGGAGTTTACCCAAACTCATGTCCATCGAGTCGGTGATGCCATCAGCCATCTCATCCTCTGTCGTCCCCTTCTCCTCATTCCACCAATCCTTCCCAGCATCAGGGTCTTTTCGAATGAGCCAACTCTTCACATGAGGTGGCCAAAATATTGGAGTTTCAGCTTCAACATCAGTTCTTCCAATGAACACCCAGGACTGATCTCCTTTAGGATGGACTAGTTGGATCTTCTTGCAGTCCAAGGGACTCTCAAGAGTCTTCTCCAACACCACAGTTCAAAAGCATCAATTGTTCGGCGCTCAGCTTTCTTCACAGTTCAACTCTCACATCCATACATGACTACTGGAAAAACCATAGCCTTGACTGGATGGACCTTTGTTGGCAAAGTAATGTCTCTGCTTTATAATATGCTATCTAGGTTGGTCATAAGAGATATGCACTATCATATGTAAAATGCACAAACAACAAGGACCTACTATAGCACAGGGAATGATGCTCAATATCTTACTATAATGAAAAAAGTAAGAAAAAAATAAGGCATCTTGATATCAGACTCTGACCTCTAGAACTGTGGAAGAATAGATTTCTGGTGTCATACAACTTTTAATCTGGTGGATCCTTAAAATCATAGAAAGTTTTTCTTAAATGCAGCCATAAACACTTGGGCCAGATAAACTAACTGAGGGTGATACTTGTACACAAGCCCACAAAAAACTGTCCTGGGAATGACCACCCCCCACCCCATGCTTGCCCTCTACCACCATGACTCTCACCTGTCATGACTGGAGTCATCTGTCAGAGTGACTGGAATTTGCCATGTCCTTGGCAACTGCCTTGGTAAGATCCAGAATTCCACACTGTGGGCTCCCCAAACCTTCTTTAGGCTTATTGTTGCTCAGAAACTACTGAACAAATATTGCAATCGTTCAGTACAATTTTAATTTTAACTATAAAATAAAATGTCAGAAAAGTTAAAAAAAAATCAAAATGATGGTTACAGTGTTCATGAAGCTGTCCCTTTTTCCTGATCATCTGAAAGGAAGATTCAAATTCTTTAGCAGGATGATAGGCAAATTAGGCTGGATCTCAGATAAACTCTCCAATCTCCAATCTCAAAGTGTGGATATATATATTGTTTAGTTTTTTTCATAGATAT
Source organism: Giraffa tippelskirchi (assembly GCF_054371585.1). Lineage (NCBI taxonomy): Eukaryota > Metazoa > Chordata > Mammalia > Artiodactyla > Giraffidae > Giraffa > Giraffa tippelskirchi. Next base: position 72,601,846 of record NC_137275.1, on the reverse strand, counting down.
TTGTTCAGTGTAGAATGAGACTTTGTAGAAATGCAATCTTGGCTAAAAAGTGACTTTGTTCTCTCTTTATAAAATTCAAAGCTACCCTTATTTGTCAAACTTCTAGAGAAACAGTTTTATGTCTGGGAAACCCCACAAAAGGCTGAGATAAAAGTTCTGTGAGAATATTAATCTACATATATCACAGTAAATAAAATCATCTCAGAGGGACAGTTTCCTAGTCTGTAAAAAAATAATGGAAATGACACCTAACTTGCAGGAATCTTTGCAAGATAACATGGAGAACCAGATGATACCTAATACAATGTTTGGCACAGGTAGGTGCAGCCCATATTGTTTTTATTTTTGCTAGTGTCTTTTAATGGACTTGACATAGATTTTCTCTTTCAGTCTCATCTGCTTTATGTTTTCGTAAGTAGATGTTTCTCATAAATAACTTTTTAGCAAGAAATTATTCTAAAGTATTCTGTATGTATTGATATACTTTTAGAAATTTTTGTTAGGTGTTTATTTAGAAAAGATGTGTGATCATTGTTTAATGGAGTAGTCATAAAGACAATACTCTAAATAAGGAAAAAGATAATGTACTATGGTTACATAATAATTTTATCTCCTTCCATGCTTGATTGAATCAAGAATGGTTTTATTTGGTTCTATAGAGAAGAGGAAGGGGGCTACATCCCTTTGAACCTCAAGGACTAAAAGCAATTGAAGATTATCTTGATCTTCTCATTTTATTGAGCTCTTCAGCAGAATCTGTCTTGTCTGTGTTTGGAAAAAGGAGATGTTCCCAAGGAAAGAAGATTTTTTAAATGCCACATTGATTATTTGGTAAAGATAATATTTAAAGATTTGCAAGACCAGTTTTTTCACCCCTTCTTCCTACACCTTCATTTTCTCATAAGTATCACAGAAGATCCTTTTGATAATTCAGTGGATTTTGTTAATCACAGATTATTGGAAAATTGCTTTTTGGTAAATGATAAGATTTGCCTATTTCAGTAGAAGACAGCAAGTAATGTTCAGTGAATTTTGTTAGTATGGTGTCATGGGAAAGCTGTTTCAGGTCTTCAGCCTTAGGCTATCTATTGGTGCAAATTGGTGTACCAGGTAATTGGAATTCCTTTAATAACTTTTAAGATAATATGAGTCAGTATTTACTAAATGCTTTCTGTGGTCTGGGTATTGTACTGAAACTGCATATATAAATCATGGAATCCTTTTCCTGGGTCCATTTAAAAGGTGTGGAAATTGGAGCTCAGAGAAATCATCTAATTTGCTAAGGTTACACAGTAACAGTAACAGTGATTGCTAACAGTATTTACTAACAATAGTACAGTACTGATAGCCAAACTGTTAGCATAAGATAGTGTATTACTGACTCAAAGGGTCAAGACAATACATGATTTTCTTTTTACTATCACTATGTGCTAAATCAAGGAATGTTTCACATTAAACTACATGCAGATTTCCTTGTGCATGTTTTGGTTAATCATGTTTGGTTAAGGTAAATGTTTTGTTTAAGTTTAATTGAAAAGAGTAATATCAATACAATCAGTTAAAGCAGAAAATTTAGCATTAAATTGAGAGCTGGCAGAGGAAACCGGCAGGCTCTTACATTAGTTATGTATTTCTACGTAAGCTAAAACAAACTTAGGGACTTAAAATAACACATATTAATTTTTCTCACAGTATTTATAGGTCAGGAATCTATGCATAGCTTTCCTGGGTCCTCTGCTTCAAAGTCTCTCATGAGGTTCCAATCAAGTGACAGTAACAGATGCAGTATCTTATGAAAAGTTAACTGGGGAAGGATCTGCTTCCAAGCTCACTTGTATAACTGTTTCCAAAACTATGTTTTTTCTGTGTTGTTTGAGGGTCAGAGTTTCTAGCTGGTTGTTGACAGGAGACTGTTCTCAGTTCCTTGCTCCATGGACCTTCCCACCATGGCAACTTGCTTTGTTAGGCAAGGGAGGGGACTCTGCTACTGAGGTGGAAGTCAGAATGTTTGTAACCTAATCACAAAAATGACTTTTTGTAACTTTGAAAAGTTCTATTGGTACTATAGGGAGTAGATTATAAAAATTGTGTATATCATGCAGCACAAATCATTGAGGGCCATCATAGAAGCAACTTACTCTAAATTCTTCCTCTTTTCTTGTCATTTTGCTATTTCATGGAATGTTATATTCTTGATACCTTGCTCGAAATAATTAAAGAGAGAGCAAGTTTTCTTAAACTGGGTTCCCTGTCACTGAAGTCTTTTTTCTTGTGCCTCTGGTATAATTTGACTCTCCACTGTTTGGATTCTGTAATTCTTAGGTATTCATTACTTATGGACTATGCCTCCTATTTTTACATCAAAGTCTATAGTTCATTTTTTAATAGATTTTACTTTTTAGGACAATATTGGATTTACAACAAAACTGAGCAGAAAATAGAAAGTTTACTTATACCCTCTAATCCCCCCCATACAACCTCCCCCACTATCATTATCCCATATTATTTGTTACAGTTGATGAACCTACAGTAATGCATTATTAACTCTCAAAGTCCATAACTTATATTAGGGTTCTTTCTGGGTGTTTTATGTTCTATAGGTTTTGATAAATGTATAATAACATGTATCCACCATTATAGTATCATGAAGAATAGTCTCATTGTTTTAAACATTCTTTTCAGTCCTCTGACAATCACTAATCAATTTGTTTTCTCCATAGTTTTGCCTTTTTCCAAAGTGTCATATGGTTAGAATTATACAGCATGTAGCATTTTCAGATTAGTTTCTTTTACTTAGTAATATGCATTTGTTTTCTCCATTTCTTTTCATCCTTTGACAGCTCATTTCTCTTTAGTGCCAAATAATACTCCATTATCTGAATGTGTCAGTTTCTTTATCCATTCCACTCCTGAAGGCTATGTTGTTGCTTCCAAGTTCTAGCAATTATGAATGAAGCTGCTGTAAACATCTGTGTGCACATTTTCTTGTGAACCTAAGTTTTCAACTCATTTGTATAAATACCAAGGGACATGATTGCTGACTCATATGGTACAGTATGTTTAGTCTCACGACAAACTACTCAACAGTTTTTCAAAACAGCTCTACTATTTTGCATTCCCACCAGCAGTGAATGAGAGTTCCTGTTGCTTCACATCCTTATGTTCTTGTCTTGCCAGCAGTCGCTGTCAGTGTCCCATATTTTGGTCATTCCAATAAGTTCGTAGTGGTTTCTCACTGCTGTTTTAATTTGCAAGTCCCTAAATCCCATGGACAGAGGAGCCTAGCAAGCTACAGTCAAAAGGGTCCCAAAGAGCTGGACACAACTGAGCAAATGAGCACTCATAATGACATATGATATGGAGCTTATTTTCATATGTTTATTTGCTGTGTATATTTTTAAAATGTTGAGATATCTCTTCAAGTCCTTTGCTTATTTTTAATCAGGTAGTTCACCTTATCATTGAGTTTCAAGGGTTCTATGTATATTTTAGATAACAGTTCTTTGTCAGATATATCTTTATCAGATATATAATTTGTAGATATTTTCTCCCAGTCTGTGACTTGTTTTCTCATTCCCTTGACTTTGTCTTTCACAGAGCAGACGTTTTGAATTACAATAAAGTATTATTTACCGATAAATTATTTCAACTCTGCATTTGGTTTTGTAGCTATGAAAGTCATCACTGAATTCCAAAGTCATCTATATTTCTGCTATGTTATCTACTAGGAGTTTTATAGTTCTGCATTTTACATTTAGATCTCTGATCCATTTTGTGTTAATCTTTGTGAACAGTATAAGGTCTATGTTTAGATATTTTTTGCATGTGGATATACACTTGTTCCAGCAACATTTGTTGAAAAGTCAGTCTGAAAGGATCAAAAAAACAAAAAAAAGAAAGAAAAACAAACAAACAAACAATGAAAAAGCCTTGAAACTCATAGCAATTATAGCACGGTTTCAAGATCTGCACAATCATGTCATCTGCAAGCGTAGTTTCATTTCTTAATTTTCATGCCTTTGCTTTTTGTATCTCATTCATTAGCTAGAATTTCTAATATTATGTTGAAAAGGGTTTTTAATCTTTTACCTGATCTTATAGTTTATAATATTGTGTTGAAAAAGATTCTTACTCTTTTTTCTGATCTTATAGTTTCTCACCATTAAGTGTTACATTAATTTTAGGCTTTTCTAGGTTTTTAAAAAATTACATCAGGGAAGTTCCCTTCTAGTCCTAGTTTTCTGCAAGTTTTTAATCATGAACGGTTGTTGGATTTGCCAATTTCTTTCCATGTGTTTATATGATCACGTGACTTTTCTTCTTTAGCCTATTGTGTGCTGTGCTGTCCTTAGTTGCTCAGTTATGTTTGAGTCTTTGTGACCCCATGGACTGCAGCCTGCCAGTTATCTGTCCATGGAGAATTCTCCAGGCAAAAATACTAGAGTCAGTTGCCATTCCCTTTTCCAGGGGAACTTCCCAACCCAGGGATTGAACCCAGTTCACCTGCATTGCATGTGGATTCTTTACTGTCTGAGTCACCAGGGAAGCCCAAGAATACTGGACTGGGTAGCCTATCCCTTCTCCAAGAGATCTTCCCAACCTAGGAATCGAACCAGGATCTCCTGCAGTGCCGGCGGAGTCTTTACCAGCTGAGCTACCAGGGAACCCTTAGCCTAGTGATTATAGTCTATTATTTTCTCACCTGGCACTATTTGGGAGAGGGGCTAAAGTTTTTACTAACTCAATTCAAGATGAAGAAATGTAAAGCCTGGTTTTGGTCTTATTTTGAAATGGTCTTCTCCGGTGCAGCCTTATGTCAGTAAAAACTAATTATTTTCATAGCTACCTGTAGTTTCTCAATCACTTTAGAATTTGGAGAGAGGAAAGAGTGTGATTGATTTTTGCCATATAAGTAGAGCCATAAGAATTCCTAATAAGAGTAGTACCAAACTTAAAGTGAGAATATTATGTGTGTTAAATGAAATTTGTATCTGAGAGAGGTAAGTTAAGTACTTGGTATATGATAAACAATCAATAGTTATTTCTTTTTCTTATTTCCTTTTTCTTCTAATGATGATGATAATGATGGCTATGATCAGATTGAGCTTTTTTGAGTATTATACTACATATTTTTTTATTACCTAGACTACATATGCATATTTCCAAAGTTGTACTACATGTGCTAATGTTTTTAATGTATTTCATGTCTCAGGTAAGGTAGAATATAAAAAAATATAATGTAAAGATAATATAAATTATAATAAAGCAAATTTTTATTTTTATCCAGTTAAGGGAAAAACATGGAAGGGGTATTTGTACCTCAGCTTTCATGAGGAAAATATAAGTAATGAATACTACTATAGAATGACATACATGAAATATTATCCCAGTAGAAGCATCCTGGTTAGGGAAATGAATAGATGCTTGAAAAGGCCACTGAGGGCCTGAGTTTCCAGTGCTTGTGATTCCACTGTGTACCGGATTGAGGGAATTGAAAAATACTCAAACTATTCTTGGGAAGGGGAGGGCGGGTTGAAATGGGAAATTAGGATTAGCATATAATAATATATATACTTTGTGTATATATCCAACTCTTTGCAACCCCATGGACTGTAGCTTGCCAGGGTCCACTGTCTGTGGAATTTCCCAGGCAAAGAATACTGGAGTGGATTGCCATTTCCTTCTCCAAGTGATCTTCCCAAACCAGGGATCAAACCCGGATCTCCTGCATTGCAGGGAGATATCTGAACCACACCAGGGAAGCCCGATATATACACTACAATGCGTAAGATAGTTAGTGGGAACCTGCTGTATAGAACAGGGGCACAGGGGCACAGGGACCTTAGTATGGGACAACCTAGAACGGTAGGATGGGGATGGGGTGGGAGGGAGGTTCAAGAGGGAGGGTATATATATACATACACAGACACACACAGCTGAGTCACTTTTTTGTACAATGAAAACTAAGATGACATTGTAAAGCAATTATACTCCAATAAGAAAAATTAAGAAAAAAGAAACTGAGAATGACTTTCAGAAACTATATAGCAGAAAAAGATATGTGGTTTTGTAGGTGATAGCAAAAGAGGGATGGTAATAAGAGCAGGATTTTACATCTGTGCTTGTAGTTTGGTGTGCAGCACAAACTCCTTTATTTATCACAAGCTTTTTCAATAAACTCCAATAAATCTGCATTGCTTATGAGCAGTTTGATAAAAGGATATGTTTTGAAGGAAGAACGTGCAGGAATAAATTTATTTTTAATCATTGGTTTGGTGTGAAAACAAAGGCTATCTATTTAAAAATAGGCACGTTTTAACTAATAATCCAAATTCTCTGTTACGAGTGGTAATGTACTGCCTACTATTGATGCAGACCTGAGCATGACACAGACCCTGCCTTCACACAGGTCACAATCCTTACTATAGCATACCTTGTAAATCTCACAGCATATTAGTTGAAAATCTGTTTAAAGAGTTATTGACAAATGTGCCCTGAAAAAGGATTCCTTAGTTAAAGAGGTTTGAAAAATATCGCTCTAACTCCTCTTGGAGATTCCCAAAGCTCTTTAGTACATTAAAGACTGAGATGTCTGTAATTAAATGTACTCTATAGTCACACGTGCTTATTTAAGTGTATTTAAGCTAGTCTTTCCCAAATGTATTCGTTCGTGAAATTAATTTTTAAAAGAACATCCCTGTTATCTACTCTTGGACAATGTTCCCTGGGAAAATCTCATTTAGAAAACACAACTTTAGCAGGAAAAAAAACAAGTGTAAAATACTATGCTTTTGTAAGGGGGCATGCACTTTTTAACATAATAGCATATGTGAAAGCGCTATCTCTCTTTGAAGTTCTTTGAGAATACTCACCCTGTTAGTTCATTGTATAAGTAATAAGAGCTGCTGTAACAAATAATTCTTAAATCTTAGTGACTGAGACTAATAAAAGTTTATTTCATGCTTAAGTCACAATTGCAATGTTGATTGGTAAGGAGCATTGATCCTTGGAGTCATTCAGTGAGTCAGGCTTCCTGAAACCATATTCTGAAGCTTCAAGGGCTTTCCCTTGATCCTGTGCACTCTGTTAGCATATAAGCAGAAGAGACTCCTCATAGAGAATTATGCAGATAATTTGGGGAGCCATGCCTAGAAATGGAAAATACCACTTTTGCCCACATTTCATTGTCTGGAACTTGATCATATGGCCTCATATCTGTTATTATTCTAAGCTAGAAGATGAGAACACAGATAAGGGTGGGCAGTTACTGTTTCTATCACAAATTTTGGAAAATGTCCAAGAATTTACTAGTAGGACCAAAAAGGTGAGAATATTTTAGGTACAAAGAGCAATGTGAATAAAAGGCATAGATTCATACAATGGAAGGATGTTTAGAAGACCTGTGAGAAGTCCAGGCAGCAGATGAGTCTGGAGAGAGTTTGGGAGGAGACTGTAAATAATGTTAAATCATGCTAAGGATTCGCACTTTGTATTGTAAAGGATTGGGAATCAATGTAGGTTTTCAAGGTGAGCGAATGAGCACTTTTGTTTCGTATAAGGAGCTCTGAGAAGAGTATACCATATAGACTGGAGAGATAAAAGACTTGTGGTAACAGAATAATAGACAGGAAGCTGTTGCACTTGCTTGGAAGAGAGGGTTCATATTCATTACGAGGACTGCACTGGAGATGAAAGGGACAAGCTAAATTGGACAGATAATTTCTTGGAAAAATTAATAAGATTTGATAAAGAGTTTGTTACGGTGAAGAACTAGAATAGAGAAATGGTTTTAAAGCTTCTGCTTTTTGAGCTTGAGAGAATGGTGTCCTAATTTACCAAATATTTTGGAGCTGGAGCAGACTTGGAGGTAAAGATAATTAGTTTATTTTTTCACATTGAGTTGAATGTGACTGTTGGAGGTACATGGCTGGGGTTTGAAAGAGAATAAACTATTTCTTGGAGAGAAATAAGCAGATAGAATCATTTTAAATCTTGAGATTCAGTGAAGTCACTCATGTGTCACAACTGGAGAAAAAATGGACAAGAGAGCCAAAGACAGAATTCTAAATAAGGCTGAGAGTTTAATGACAAAACACTGTGAAATTGCTTAGTGGTCAGAAATAAAAATTTACCCAGGGTAGCGTGGTATATAGTAGATAAAAAATGCCCATTCATAAAATATGATACCTAAGAGCTTTCCCTTATTGAACAAAACAGACATTTTCTATCCATATCTTAAAAAATAAAATGTGTTGCTATTGGAAATAAAAAAATAAACCTCTATGACCTTTACTTAAACATGTTTCCCAAATTGTTTCTTGACTAATAGCTGCATTTTTAACACAGATGCTTTTCTAATACAAAAAAACAAACAAAAAAGTTTTGTCAGTTTTTCTCCATAGTGTCAATATTTAGTAAACACCAGATTTTATGGAAAAATAGGGGAAAGCGATTTCAGTGTCTACAATGAATATTATGGAATAAGTGACAGTAGAGAAAGTCAGAATGCTCCAGTAGTTTTTGACCACTGATGTTGGCATGTGGAAATGATTGTCACATTTTAATTTATTGGAGGAAGAAATATGACATGAGTTTCATGACAAATGCATATCCAAGAGATATGTCTGTGCAGGAGAAAATGAATAGCTGCTAAGTGGATCCTGATTTGGGGCATAATCAAAACTTGACAATTTCCATATTTATGTATTTGTGAACATTTCCTTTGTGGACTTTTAAATGGACATTTATAAAAAGTTTAGTATATTTGGCAGGGGAAATGAATAAGGAATATGTTGCCATTTTGGACCTTGAATAAGGAAACAAAAATACATTAGTCTATCCATTTCTTTGTTAAAGAGAAGACTATTGAGTTTTAGCTATATTATTAAATCAGGGCTCCTTATAGATCTGCATGTGCCTCATTGCTCTAAACATTATTTTTTTTCTCTTTCTGTCTCCCTTGCTTCTAGACAAAGTGAAATAGTAGTGTTCCAAGTAGAATTAGATTGGTATGGAATAGAGAACTATGGAGACAATTTTATCTCTACTTCTGCGCAACACAGCCAAAATTCTCCCCAGATTTGTAGTAGTCACAGCTCATTTCACTTGCCTGTGGCTTAGACACTTCCCCACTCCTACATTCCATCAAAACAGTTCTGAGTAAAGTTGCCAAAGATCTCTTCAAGCAGTGGACCAAGTACAATATGCTTTATGCATCCACCCAGTTGAGAGCTCTCTTGTTTTGCTGCTTTGACTTCTGGGGAGCCATTCACTTCTGGTTCTGCCCTTTACTCTATAGCTACTCCCTCTTGTTTCTGTTCCACACCTCAGTTTGGTTCAGTTCAGCCAGTCAGTCGTGTCTGACTCTTTGCGACCCATGGACCACAGCACGCCAAGCCTCCCTGTTCATCACCAACTCCTGGAGTTTACTCAGTCTCATGTCCATTGAGTCGGTGATGCCATCCAAACATCTCATCCCCTGTCGTCCCCTTCTCCTCCCACCTTCAATCTTTCCCAGCATCAGGTCTTTTCAAATGAGTCAGTTCTTTGCATCAGGTGGCCAAAGTATTGGAGTTTCAGCTTCAACATCAGTCCTTCCAATGAACACCCAGGACTGATCTCCTTTAGGATGGACTGGTTGGATCTCCTTGCAGTCCAAGGGACTCTCAAGAGTCTTCTCCAACACCACAGTTCAAAAGCATCAATTCTTCAGTGCTCAGCTTTCTTTATAGTCCAATTCTCACATCCATACATGGCTACTGGAAAAACCATAGCCTTGACTAGACAGACCTTTGTTGGCAAAGTAATGTCTCTGCTTTTTAATATGCTATCTAGGTTGATCATAACTTTCCTTCCAAGGAGCAAGCGTCTTTTAATTTCATGGCTGCAGTCACCATCTGCAGTGATTTTAGAGCCCAAACATATTATATAAGTCAGCCACTGTTTCCACTGTTTCCCCATCTATATTCCATGAAGTGTTGGGAATGGAAGCCATGATCTTAGTTTTCTGAATGTTGAGCTTTAAGCCAACTTTTTCACTCTCCTCTTTCACTTTCATCAAGAGGCTCTTTAGTTTTTCTTCACTTCCTGCCATCTGTTCCACGCCTAACAGAAACAAAAGCAGGACACTCGAGGGTGGTTTGTTTCCAATTCCTCTCTGCTGACTGTATACCACATATTCCTAATTTTCTGTGTAGGGGTTTATGACATTACAACATTAGAAATTTGGGCTTAGAGTTAATATTCAAATGAATTTAAGAACTTAAAACCACATTAAAAAGTTACTAATAATTATGACACAAGTAGCTTAACAATATTTCATGGTGTGGGGGAAATCCATAATCATTGTGCTACTCAAGTGGCTGAGCCTGTTGTCCTGATTAGATATTCTCACTGACCAGCTGATAAGCTTCTAACACATCCCAGAAAGCTTCCAGTCATGCTTTGCACTAGTTTGCCATTATAATAGACTGTACTTATGGCACTTTGTAACTCATCTCACAAAATATCACCATCCTACCAAATACCACATACCCAGTCAGGTCATTGTTCTGCTTCTTAGAATATTCCACTGCAGCATATTAGGTTTTATACACAGATGCAAATGCACTAGAACTGCAAAGGTGTTTTTGAGGTTCATGAATCTCCCAGGACCCCCTGCTTGGTTGCCATGCTCCTTCTGGTCATGCTCCCCAAGGACCTACTAAGCTCCTTCTAAGTGTCAGTGACTCCCAAAGAGTATTTCTACCTGTGTAGTTAGAATTTCTAAGTGCAGTTTTGCATCCACATCAGGTAAAATTTGAGTCCTTAGCTTTTACTCCTCCTTCATCACACGCAGTCCTCGATACAGTTTTTAGCATCACCCCCACCGTCCTGCTAAACGTTCATTGAGAAATACAGAAATAGAAGCTACCAGGTTCATTTTCATGAACACACAATACTTTGCTTCTGAGTTGGTGACAGAAAACTAAGTGCTGTGTAACATGAGACACCAACTCCCCTGGGACAGAGAGTGAAGGCATGCTCACATAGTGGGTGCTGCTAAATACTGTTGATTAACTATCAGCTTCTGGGAGTATAGGGACAAGCATTATTCCTCATGCATATTGTACATTTGTTTATTCATGCATAAAATATTTATTGAGCAAAGAGCACTAGAGGAGAAACAGCACAAGCTTCTAGAAACTCACAATTTATGGAAGACTTCCCCCCAATCTCAGACCACATCCAATATCCTGGTCAGCAATTACTGATAGTCACTCAAGGAGAACTGTCCCACAGCCACTGGTGATACCAAGTACACAACACAACCCCTGCTTATGTTGAGTCCTTTATAAGCCCATCAGCTGTTTGAGGGACAATGGTAATCTTTGATTGTCATGTCATGCCTTGCTTGAACAGCATCAAAGATGATGTTCTCCCCTCTGCCTTCAGGACCAAGTATGAGTTCTATGTTGTGGTGGGAGAGGCTCTGTAATTACTGAGACCTGACTAATCTTGACTCATCTGTCACCACTCTCTGGTCAGTGCTTTGCTCACTAACAAAATCAGACTGCTGAACTTTCCCTCCACATATCAACGTGTTTCTCATTTCCTTTCATTCCTCTCTGCCTATAATGCTTCCCATTTCCATGACCCCCTTCTCCTCTCCAACTGCAATTTGGTACAGCACCTCCAACCAGCTAATGCCTAATGATCTTTAACAGTTCAGTTGGCCATGACATCCACAGGAAATCATCCCTGACTCCAAGAACACTGGATTTTGGTACACTTCTGTATTCATTAAACACTATTTAGTGTACTCAGTTGCCCCTCTGCAATTGTAACAACCTATTTCTGTGTCTGTCTGCTCACACTGCTGTGACCTTCTTAAAAGCAAGATCTCTGAATTATCTATTCTTATATATCCATGTTGTGGCTTGGTATCTGATACAATGCAGGAATGAATGGAAAAGAATAAACAAATGCAAGAACAGTAAGGTTTAGCTTTGTATCAGTTTGAAATTGCATTTGGTATTGGATAAAAAATTCTGGCACCTAGAAAATAGTGATTCTCAAATAATATGAGGACATTGGTGGTCTTGTGTTGGTACATGTTCTCCATGTGTGTCTTCAATGACCCAGGGTTTTCTATAGTTTTGTTCTTCATCCTTAATGAATGATATCCTCTGGATCTTCTCATGGTCATAAATTGGCTGCTTAGCTCCAGTCATCATGTCTGCAGCCTAGGCAGGAAGAGAACCAAAGGTGTCCATTAGGATCTTGGACATCAGTGGGAGTTACCTGGAAGAGCCTGGTCATAGAGGAGATGCAGCTACTACCAGACCTAAAAGAGACAGTAAGAAGTAGCTTAGATTCTCTCTCCTCCTGTCTTCAATCTTGACCTGTGTCTTCCATTCACTGCACATAGTCAGAAGCATAGACTATAACTATAGAGTTAGGGCAGCTTGAGAAAGTTTGCAAGATCAGCTCACCATGATCAGGATATTGATCTGAGAGAAAATGAGCAAATGTCTGGCACAGACAATGGTAGTGGTAGTTTCTGTGGAATTTTTGTTTTGCTTATTAAACTCTAACACATGTATGGTGCTAGAGGGAATGGATCTGACTTAAGGCCATGTCCATTCTGGTCAGTACAGACCTTGTCTGTGGTCAGAATCAGGGTGGGGTACAACTTGTGTTTGCCTGTTTCTGTACTTGCATAGGTTTACATAGTTTTCTATATGGTCCTCTGTACCTGTTTCCATGTGTCTGATTTTGTGGATATGATAGATGTTTTCTCAGAGGACATTGCAAAGGGGAAAAGGAGCACCTACCATCTCTGGAAAACCCCAAATCTACTTTAGAGTAACCAGACATTGATCTTTTCAAGGTCACCATTATAACTGTACTACACACAATATGCAAGCAAATATGGAAAACTCAGCAGTGGCCACAGGACTGGAAAATGTCAGTTTTCATTCCAATCCCAGAGAAAGGCATTGCCAAAGAATGTTCAAACCACTGCACAGTTGCAATCAACTCACATGCTAGCAAAGTAATGCTCAAAATTCTCCAAGCTTGTCTTCAACAGTACATGAACCAAGAACTTCCAGATGTACAAGGTGGATTTAGAAAGGCAGAGGAACCAGAGATCAAATTGTCAACATCTTCTGGATAATAGAAAAAACAAGGGGATTCCAGAAAAACATCTACTCTGCTTCATTGCTATGCTAAAGCCTTTGACTGTATAGATCACAACAAACTGTGGAAAATTCTTTAAGAGATGGGAATACGAGACCACCTTACCTGTCTCCTGAGAAATCTGTATGCAGGTCAAGAAGCAACAGTTAGAACCGGACATGGAATAATGGACTGGAATCTGGGTCCCTGAATCAGCACTTGGAAGACATGTGACAAATTTTGTACTTCACATGAGATAAGGAAACAACTTGTGAAGTTAGAAGGACTTCCTCGGTGGCTCAGAAGGTAAAAATCCTGCCTGCAATGCGGGAGACCTAGGTTCAATCCCTGGGTTGGGAAGATCCCCTGGCCCATTCCAGTATTCTTGCCTGGAGAATTCCATGGACAGAGGAGGCTGGAGGATTATAGTCCATGGGGTTGCAAAGAGTCGGACATGATTGAGTGACTGTCACTTTCACTTTCTGAAGTTTGAGTGTTGAGTAAAAAAGAAACAGACACAACCCTAAAATACCCCAGATCTGCAGCGATCACTCAAGATAGTCTTACACTGATATGGAGAACGTCTTGTCTTCCTCCTGCTCACCATCACACATGACCAGCCCATAAAAAAGTCCAAGCCTTTGTGTCTCAGATGCTGTTGCATTTCCTGTGATTGATTAATTTCTGCCTGTAATTTGCCTGCTTTGTGTGGATTTAAGAATGAGACTTTTGCCTCTAGAACAGACTTCTGGTAGGTTTCAACATTCCACTCAGCAGTTAGAGCATGGCCAATCAGCCGAGAAGCAAGTTGATATTCGTGCAGTCATCTCACTAGGCTTTCTTTGAGAACTTCTTCACTGCTATGCTGCTGAACTTTGATTCAAACTTCCCATTTGCTTCAGATATTTTATTGAATCAAGCATGGAGAGCAAATTAACCCCCAAGGGCTTTCTGGAAATCAGCAAAACAGACTTTTGATACCATCAGATATTCTTCAACAATATTCATGAGGTTAGTATCATTAGGAAGAAAACTCAGATTATCTGCCTTCCTATGTATTTTTAAATGCACTTTAACTAAATAGAGTCTGATGCTACAACTGGTTCTCATTATGCACTAATTAGTTGCTAGATCTGATTCAGAAGAACAAAGAAATTTTGAGTTATTCAAGGACAAAAATGTCACCAATTCTCAAAAATGCACATTTTTTACATTCCTACTACTCAAAAATAGCTAACACACGTTTCTTCATATTTGAGGGGAAAATCTCCCAGGCTAAGGAATTTGTTCCAAGTTTTGTCAAGGAAAAAATTTATGCTTTAATTTAGTTCCTTAAATAGAAGGAAGTTGGAGTAGGAGATCTTTTTGTTCTAAAATGTATCTAAAATACTTAATAGTATTTTTAGCATGATTTTTTGACTTTGACTTTTTATCTTGATTTTGACTTTCCCAAAGTGTTGTAACTCTTGATTATCTATTAAGATTGCTCTTTTTCTCAAGTGCTTATGGACAACTTTTCACACTAGGCGCCTTCTTTGAAATTTGCAATATCACCAGCATATTGAAAGTTCTGGCATATCGCTCTGTAAAGACAATCTCCCCATTCCCTGGCAAACTTTATTTCACAAAATAACTTATTTTCTAAACATGTTTAGTCACTGCTGTGTTTTTCACTTTCCCCAGAAATTCTTTTTCATAAAAACAGTCATCTTATTATTATTTTGCTAAGTTCACCTGATTCTCTCAAAGTAAATCCTTAAAATGTGATTCTAATGCATCTGAATTTCTGTCATTTATGTAATTTACTATTGCCTTCATCATTTAGTGTAGTGCTATGCTAGATACTCAACGCATGGTTCTTTAAAACTTGACTAATAACAAAATGATAGAAATGTGTAAAAATTATATTTTGCTCCTCTAAGTGAAATTTGTGACATTTCTCAGGTTGCTTTAGACTTTTTGGTTGAGGCTTGACCTGTTTGAGTGTACTGTAATACAATTAGTCTGGGGCAGCAATATGTAATTGGGAAAAACATGTTTATGGCAATGATGCCCTCTTTAAGGTCCAGAGAACCTATTTCTGATGTAGAAATGCCTTCATAATACAATTACATTATAATTACATATCATTTGTCTTTCCTGCTGGACTGTAAATCCTTGAGGGAAAGAGTTTTATTACCTCCTCTACCTCCATATCTAGTGCAATGACTGACAGAAATACTCAATGGATATTTCATAAAGTGTGACTGAACTTGCTCTTTGCATGAAGAAACTCTGCTTATAGTTCAAACTCATCTAATGCGTCTACACAGTCAAGTTCTGTTTTGGATATAATTCAAAAAAATACGTGCACCCTTATGTTCATAGCAGCACTTTTCACAATAGCCAAGTCATAGAAAGAATCTAAATGTCCACTGACAGGTGAATGGATAAAGGAAACATAGTATATATACAAAATGGAGTATTATTTGGCCATAAAAAGAATGAAATAATGTCATTTGCAACAATATGGATGCAACTAGAGATTATAATGCTAAGTAAATCAGAAAGAGAAAGACAAATGCTATATGATATCACTTATATGTGGAATCTAAGATATGACATGAATGAACATATTTACAAAACAGAAACAGACTCATGGACATAGAGAACAGACTTGTGGTTGCCAAGAAGGAGGGGGATGGGGGAAAGAAGGATTGGAAGTTTGGGATCAGCAGATGCAAACTATTATATATAGTATGGAAAAACAACAAGGCTCTACTATATAGCACAGGAAACTATAATCAGTATCCCATGGTAAGCCAGAATGGAAAATCATGTGAAAAAGAATATATACAAATATGTAATAAATACAAAAACTGAATATGTTTATATCACAGCAAAGTAATTTATATGTACATACCCAGCAGAAATTAACACAACATTTTAAATCAATTATACTCAACAAAATTTTTTAAAAAGTTCTATGGTTTGGTGATATGGATCCATAACATGAAGGTCATGAGGTCAGCTAATGACCTGGTAGAGAATTTCCATACTTACAATTTGCATCATAAATATAATTTCAAAGAAAATGTTTTAATTCTCACAGGTTCCCTTATATTCATGAATGGCTTATTTCCCAGAGTTTGTTGCTTACACTTATTGCTGTAAGTTTGAAAACTTTATTTGAGATTGAGCTGTTGTGTTAACTACTAATAAACTTCTTTCATGCATCATATCCACAAATGATTGTGTTGTTTTTGACTTCCAAGAAGCGAAAGTGGCTCAGTCGTGTCCGACTCTTTGCGACCCCATGGACTATACAGTCCATGAATACTGGAGTGGGCACCTTTCCCTTCTCCAGGGATCTTCCCAGCCCAGGGATTGAACCCAGATCTACCACATTGTAGGTAGATTCTATACCAGCTGAGCCACAAGGGAAGCCCCAAATCATGTTTAAGAAATGAGTCAGCTGAGATACCTTCATAAAGCTGGATTCAAGAAGTTACTGCCAATAATTTGAAGCTGTTTGTTTTCTTGAAAATTTGTGACTTCTCCTATAAATGGAAGTAAACTCAACTAAATCAACCTACAAATCAACTAAAAGACATATAACAGAAAAAGAAAAACTATATTTAAAAGTGATTTTAAAACCTCTTAAGTGGTAGGAAATGTATGGACTTTGAAGATGGGCATCAGGGTTGCAAAAAAAAAAAAAAAAAACTAACTCCATATTTTTCCTTGTCTTTAATACTGGGAATAATAATACTTATTCTTCAGAGTTGAGAAGAACCTAAGATGGTGCCTCATGCTCTTAGGTATGCTATAGGTTGGAACTATTATTCTACAGCTTTATATGGGGATTTGTATTCTACAGATAAGATGATATAGCCTTTAATTCTCCACATTAAACTAGCTTTCAGTGAACCCCACTCGAAACCCCATAGAATGTGCAGTCTTTAATTTCTGCCTTGAATTCCATTTTCCACCATAGCTTCTGTAATCAAAGCCATAAAGGAACTTATATGTTAGATTTCATGGCAAACAGATGGGGAAAAAAGGGAAACAATGATAGACTTTATCTTCTTGAACTCCAAAATCACTGCAGATAGTGACTGCAGCCATGATATTAAAAGATGCTTGCCCCTTGGAAGAAAAGCTATGAGAAACCTAGACAGCATATTAAAAAGCAGAGACATCACTTTGCCAACAAAGGTCTGTATATTCAAGGCTATGATTTTTCCAGAAGTCATGTACAAATGTGAGAGTTGGACCATAAAGAACACTGAGCACCTAAGAATTGATGTTTTTGAACTGTGGTGCTAGAGAAGCTCTTGTGAGTCCCTCGGACAACAAGGAGATCAAACCAGTTACTCTTAAAGGAAATCAACCCTGAATATTCATTGGAAGGACTGAAGCTGAAGCTGAAGCTCCAACCCTTTGACCACTTGATGTGAAGAGCCAACTCATTATAAAAGACCCTGATGCTGGGAATGATTGAGGGCAGGAGGAGAAGGTGGCAACAGAGGATGAGATGGTTGGATGGCATCACTGATTCAATGGACATGAGTTTGAGCAAACTCTGGGAGATAGTGAAGGACAGTGAAGCCTGGCATGCTGCAGTCCACAGGGTTGCAAAGATTTGGACATGAGAATTGCCAAAATGTGATATAGAGACATGAAGTGAGCAAATACAGATGGAAAAATGGCATCAATAGACTTGCTTGACATAAGGTTGCCGGAGAACTTCAATTTGTAAAAATTACAATATATGTAACCCCACAAGTCTGACCCATACTTGCCCATGAGGGTTCAGGATCTCAGGCAGAGGTGTGGGTTGGCAGTGTCCTGCTGCAGGGTCAGGGGCACTGAGTGCGGCAGTGCACCCACAGGATCTTTTGAAGGAGGTCAACATTATCTTCATTACATCCACTGCACTTTGGCCTCAGGTAAAACAACAAGGAGGAAACAGAAAATTGGATTACAGATTTGCTGAGCATGGCCCTGCCCATCAGAACAAGACCCAGTTTCCCACTCAGTCTGTCTCTCCCATCAGGAAGCTTCCATAAACCTATTAATCTTATCCTTACCCTTCAGAGGGCAGACAGAATGAAAACCACAATCACAGAAAACTGACCAAACTGATCACATCGCCACAGCCTTGTTTAACTCAATGAAACTACGAGCCAGGCCATGTAGGGTCACCCAAGATGGACGAGTCATGGTGGAGAGTTCTGCCAAATTTGGTCCACTGGAGAAGGGAATGGCAAAGCATTCAGTATTCTTGCCTTGAGAACCCCATAGGCAGGATGAAAAAGGAAAATGATAGGACACTGAAAGATGAACTCCTCAGGTGGGGGAGCCAAGGCTAAACCAACACCCAGTTGTGGATGTGACCAGTGGTGGGAGTAAGCCCAATGCTGTAAAGAACAATATTGCATAGGATCCTGGAATGTTAGGTCCATGAATCAAGGCAAATTGGAAGTGGTCAAACAAGAGATAGCAAGAGTGAACATCAACATTTTAGGAATCAGTGAAGTAAAATGGACTGGAGTGGGTGAATTTAACTCAGATGATCATTTTATCTACTACTGGGGTCAAGAATCCCTTAGAAAAAATGAAGTAGCCCTCAGAGTCAACAAAATAGTCCAAAATGCAGTACT
Organism: Giraffa tippelskirchi; assembly: GCF_054371585.1. Taxonomy (NCBI): domain Eukaryota; kingdom Metazoa; phylum Chordata; class Mammalia; order Artiodactyla; family Giraffidae; genus Giraffa; species Giraffa tippelskirchi. The sequence continues at coordinate 72,583,040 of NC_137275.1, read as the reverse complement.
TGGATGCAATCTCAAAAGTGACAGAATGATCTCGTTTGTTTCCAAGGCAAACCATTTAATATCACAGTAATCCAAGTCTATGCCCCAACCAGTAATGCTGAAGAAGCTTAAGTTGAATGGTTCTATGAAGACGTCCAAGGCCTTCTAGAACTAACACCCAAAAGAGATGTCCTTTTCATTATAGGGGACTGGAACGCAAAAGTAGGAACTCAAGAGATACCTGGAGTAACAGGCAAATTTGGCCTTGGAGTAAAAAACAAAGCAGGGCAGAGGCTGACAGAGTTTTGCCAAGAGAACACACTGGTCATAGCAAACACCTTCTTCCAACAACACAAGACTCTATACATGGACATCACCAGATGGTCAATATTGAAATCACATTGATTATATTCTTTGCAGCCAAAGATGGAGAGCTCTATACAGTCAGCAAAAACAAGATGGGGAGCTGACTGTGGCTCATATCATAAACTCCTTATTGAAAAATTCAGACTAAAATTGAAGAAAGTAGGGAAAACCACAAGACCATTCAGGTATGACCTAAATCAAATCCCTTACAATTATACAGTGGAAGTGACAAATAGATTCAAGGGATTAGATCTGATAGAGTGCCTGAAGAACTATAGACAGAGATTCATGACATTTTACAGGAGACAGTGATCAAGCCGATCCCCAAGAAAAAGAAATGCGAAGAGGCAAAGTGGTTGTCTGAGGAGACCTTACAAATAGCTGAGAAAAGAAGAGAAGTGAAAGGCAAAGGAGAAAAGAAAAGATATACCCATTTGAATGCAGGGTTCTAAAGAATAGCAAGGAGATATAAGAAAGCCATTCTCAGTGATTAATGCAAAGAAATAGAGGAGAACAATAAAATGGGAAAGACTAGGGATCTCTTCAAGAAAATTAGAGATACCAAGGGAACATTTCATGCAAAGATGGGTGCAATAAAGGACAGAAATGGTATAGACCTAACAGACAGTATTAAGAAGAGGTGGCAAGAATACACAGAAGAACTATACAAAAAAGATCTTCACCACCCAGATAATCGCAATGGTGTGATCACTCACCTAGAGCCAGACATCCTGGAGTGCAAAGCCAAGTGGGCCTTAGGAAGCATCACTATGAACAAAGCTAGAGGAGGTGATGGAATTCCAGTTGAGCTATTTCAAATCCTAAAAGATGATGCTGTGAAAGTGCTGCTCTCAATGTGTCAGCAAACTTGGAAAACTCAGCAGTGGCCACAGGACTGGAAAAGGTCTGTTTTCATTCCAGTCCCAAAGAAAGTCAATGCCAAAGAATGCTCAAACTACTGCACAATTGCACTCATCTCACACGCTAGCAAAGTACTGCTCAAAATTCTCCAAGCCAGGCTTCAGCAGAATGTGAACTGTGAAGTTACAGATGTTCAAGCTGGATTTAGAAAAAGCAGAGGAACCAGAGGTCAAATTGCCAACATCCGCTGGATCATTGAAAAAGCAAGAGAGTTCCAGAAAAACATTTACTTCTGCTTTATAGATTAGGCCAAAGCCTTTGACTGTGTGGATCACAACAAACTGTGGAAAATTCTTCAAGAGAGGGGCATACCAGACCACTTGACCTGCCTCCTGAGAAATATGTATACAGGTCAAGAAGCAACAGTTAGGACTAGACATGGAACAACAGACTGGTTCCAAATGGAGAAAGGAGTGCATCAAGGCTGTATATTGTCACCCTGCCTATTTAACTTATATGCAGAGTACATCATGAGAAACACTGTGTTGGATGAAGCACAAGCTGGAATCAAGATTGCCGGGAGAAATATCATAACCTCAGATATGTAGATGACACCACCCTTATGGCAGAAAGTGAAGAAGAACTAAAGAGCCTCTTAATGAATGTGAAAGAGGAGAATGAAAAAGCTGGCTTATAACTCAACTTTCAGAAAACTAAGATCATGGCATCTGGTCCCATCACTTCATGGTAAATAGATGGGGAAACAATGGAAACAGTGGCAGACTTTATTTATCTGGGCTCCAAAATCACTGCAGATGGTGACTGCTGCCATGAAATTAAAAGACACTTGCTCCTTGGAAGAAAAGCTATGACAAACATAGACAGCATATTAAAAAGTGGAGACATTACTTTGCCCACAAATTCTTTCTAGTCAAAGCTATGGTTTTTCAGTAGTCATGTATGGATGTGAGAGTTGGACCATAAAGAAAGCTGAGCGCCGAAGAATTGGTGCTTTTGAACTGTGATGTTAGAGAAGACTCTTGAGAGCCCCTTGGACCGAAAGGAGATCCAACCTTTCCTAAAGGAGATGAGTCCTGAGTGTTCATTGGAAGGACTGATGAAGCTGAAACGCCAATACTTTGGCCACCTGATGCTAAGAACTGACTCATTTGAAAAGACCCTGATGCTGGGAAAGATTGAGGGCAGGAGGAGAAGGGGACAACATAGCATGAGATGGTTAGTTAGTATCACTGATTCATTGGACATGAGTCTGATCACGCTCCGGGAGTTGGTGATGGACGGAGAAGCCTGGCGTGCTGCAGTCCATGAGTTTGTAAAGAGTCGGATACGACTGAGCAATTGAACTGAATTGAACTGAACAGTATCTGGGAAGGACGGTGTAGGAAGCAACTATAAAATGATATAGCCTTATAACCTAACAATTGAGGTACACTTTAAAGCTGCAAGATGCATACAAGTAAAAGTCACTGTTATAGATCGAAGCATAGTATGTGTGTGTGTGTGTATGTATGACTTTTGGCTGTCTTTTACATTTTACATTATACTTCCCAAGTGCTCAGGTTACTATTAAAAACTGCCCAAATGAGAAACTTATTGTACTACATGTAATGATTTCAGTACAAGTTAGTTCAGTCGTGTCTGACTCTTTGCGACCCCATGGATCACAGCACAGCAGGCCTCCCTGTCTATCACCAACTCCTGGAATTTACTCAAACTCATGTCCATCGAGTCAGTGATGCCATCCAACCATCTCATCCTCTGTTGTCCCCTTCTCCTCCCACCTTCAATCTTTCCCAGCATCAGGGTCTTTTCAAACAAGTCAGTTCTTCACATCAAGTAGCCAAAGTATTGAAGTTTCACCTTCAACATCAGTCCTTCCAATGAACACCCAGGACTGATCTCCTTTAGGATGGACTGGTTGGATCTCCTTGCAGTCCAAGGGACTCTCAAGAGTCTTCTCCAACACCACATTTCAAAAGCATCAATTCTTCGGTGCTCAGCTTTCTTTACAGTCCAACTCTCACATCCATACATGACCACTGGAAAAACCAAAGCCTTGACTAGATGGACCTTTGTTGGCAAAGTAATGTCTCTACTTTTTGATATGCTGTCTAGGTTGGTCATAACTTTTCTTCCAAGGAGTAAGTGTCTTTTAATTTCATGGCTGCAGTCACCATCTGTAGTGATTTTGGAGCCCAGAAAAATAAAGTCTGCCACTGTTTCCACTGTTTCCCCATCTATATGCCATGAAGTGGGCACTGGATGCCATAATCTCAGTTTTCTGAGTTGAGGTTTAAGCCAACTTTTTCACTCTCCTCTTTCACTTTCATCAAGAGGCTCTTTAGTTCTTCTTCACTTTTTGTCATAAGGGTTGTGTCATCTGCATATCTGAAGTTATTGATATTTCTCCCAGCAAATATAATGATTTAATATGCTATAATGAAGGTATCGCACATCCATGGAGAAATGAAAGATTACTTACTAAATTACATTGGCACAACTGGCAAGCTATTTGAAACAAAGGTCGATTTGTTCCTTCTTCTTTAGGTCGATTTGTTGTCAGTTTTTGCCAACTCAACATCTTTTGAATACCTATGTTATACTTGGCAAACTTCCCATATTATAGATTCTGTTTCTCCAAAGTCAAAATTTGGAATTGTCTCCCAGCCTCCTTCAAAGGTTGATAAGGGCATTAGACCAAGGCTTCAAAACCTGTGTCTACTAGCTTATGACTCTGGTCATAAGCAAGTGAAGAAATGGGTGATGTTCAGACTGCACCATTTGACTGGGATGTCTGATTTTTTCTTGTTTGTAATCATGGTTCCTGACTGATGCATCTTTTCACCCAAGATAACCAAAAGAAATTGGAGATGGATTAAATAGTTAAATTTTAAAATTTAGATTTTTAAACTTATACAAATAGTAAAATTCCCATCAACTCTAGGTATGAGAAAGCATTTAACTTTATAAAAAGGAAGAAATCACAAAATAAGAAATTATATATTGATAATAAAAACAGAATTATTTTCTATTTCTATAAATACATCCAACAAATACAACATGCAATAGATTAATTGCTTTATTATCCAATAAACTTATATAAGATTTATGACTACACAAATATTACTACTTAAAGCTTGAATTGGAATTGAGAAAAGATAATTTGCAAAGTAATAAAAATAAAAGTTAGTAAGTATTTGAGTATAATATTCAAACTCAAAAATGAAAGAAATTTAAATTTAAGCTATGATGAAACATAATTTATTTTCTGTCAAATTAGTGATTTTGGCTTTTTAATAGAAATATCTCATACTGATGAACCTATAAAATACTAGTTTACTTACATGCTGCTGGAGACAGTTTAAGTCGATAAAGCTTTCTTCAGAAAAAATTTAGAAATATAATCAAAATATTAATGTTTTCTGAACTAGTAATTCCTCTCCTAGGAATATTCCATTAAGAAAACAAGTTAAAATATCCACAAAAATCTATACATATGATGCTTATTGAATCATCAGTTATTAAAGTACAGAAACTTAAAATATGTAAAACAACTTAAATATCCAAAAATAGAAAAATAGTTAAGTACATTATGTATCATCATATAAGTGAATGTTACAGAATTGTTAAAATTGTCAAAATTATCTTTCTGAAGAGTTTTCAATAACATGAAAAGACGCATAATTTAAATGAAAATTGAGGTAACAAAATTGTCTCTACAGTCTGAGCTCAACTGCAAAATACAGAGAAACAAGGTGGGAAAGATGTCAGCAATCATTTCCTCTGGGATTATTTGGTATAAATTTTTTCTGCTTTTTTATGTATTCATATTTGCAAACTAACTTTCTTTTTGTAATTAGGAAGATAATTTCCCCAAAATTAAGTTTGTCCACAAGAACAACTGGTTTGACTAAATTTGGTATAAAAATAAAATGTTAAATTAGGTTAAACAGTCCTTATTGGAAACAAATTTATGGAAAAATTAGTTTTTCATTTTTCCACTGCCAAGATCATTTATTTGAGACAATGCTTTTATCCTGTGCCCTGCTTAGAAACCTCATAGGCTCCCTGTTTCTTTCTCCCTTCAAGTCTAAGACTCTATGACTGCTTTTCAACACCTTGATTTTGTTCCACTGAAAATTACACCTTCTTTTTCTGCCTTCTGCTTGTCCATGTTCTGATGGGTATTGAAATCATCCTTGAAAGTCCATGCCTGCTCATACAGCTCATGCACACACACACACAGACACACACACACACAGACACACACACACACGAACACACAAACACACACACACACATCCTTGGACTGCCTGCTTGCCAGTCTGAGAGAAATCATATTCATTCATTCATTAAATACTTGAGTCTCCAGTATGGATCAGGTGCTGGAGATAAAGAAGTGAAAAGGTTCAGTAGCTTACGCCCATGAAATTTTTCCCAGAGGAAAAGTTATGTAGCAATACTTTTCTAAAGGCTATTGAGGTGAATGAATTTCTCTGCAAATGTAAAGTCTAGTCTTTCAAGTGTGGCACCAGACTTCTGTATACTGGGTTAGATTAATCTTGGAGGGGGAAGAAAAAAACAAAAACTTCACTGATTTCTATGTTTAGCTCCCCTCCTCAATATTTATAAGAAACAGCTATGTAAAATGTACTACTGTATGTGCTGTAAAGGAAATGCTGTTGAAAGCATTGTTTTTTATGTCATTATGTTCTACTCTACAAGGTTTATACAACCATTTTATGAAGTATTATTTTAAAAAGCTTTGTAAAAGCTTTGTTTCCTCTAAGGAATTAGTTTTCTTCTTCCTCTCTGATAAGAATAAGGATATGACACATCGTGTTTCCCTTTTTACCCTGACTACCAGGAAGATCAGTGACATATTCTTCAATTGCATTGATGTCTACACATATTAGTAAACTTACATTGGCATTGTTTTTGGATATTGATTTTTTTCATTTCTAAGTGCATTGCTTTCTTTTGTTGCCTGTAGCTTCTTGTAAGAAAGCCCAAACTTCTCAAGGAAAAAGCAAAGAGTGCCAACCTGTTGCTGCCTCCTGGACTGAGGGACTCATTTTTAGCTGCTTGGAGTGGTGGTAGCCTTTGGCTCTCAGCTGAATCCCTCTTTGTTAACAACCCTTAGTCAAAAAGAGACTCCTTCCCAAGACTACATCCCCATCATGGTGGCAGCCCATATCCAATACCTGGTTGACTGAAGCAGAGGCAGAAGGCCCCTGATCCCTTTTTCTCAGGGGACGATAATGCTTAAGACCATCCTAATTCTATTGCACTGCAGTTCAACGTCTTCCTTAGCCAGCTCTGTTTCTCTCACCCTCATGGTTTTGTTCTCTACAGCACTCACTGGTACATCTCATTCATGCAAATTTCAGTCTCACATCTGTTTCCCAAGAAATCCTACCTACAATAATTAAATTAATTAAAGGTGAAAATGATAATACTCCCTGTTGGTTACCCATAGGTACTCTATACTGCATCAGATCACTATCCTTGCGGCTCTAACCTCACAGGTTGAGTTACATCTATGAAAACATCATCAGTTATCTGCATTTTGCCATGAACTTTTGCAGGGCTTAGAGTGAGAGCAACACTACTTAGCACTTAATTCTTAATTGACTTATGTGGTTTATTTTTACTTCAGAAAGTTATAGCCATATGGTTGTACTTGACACTCCTTTTCAGTGATTTGGACCTGTTCTTTGCATTTATAGTAAGCTTTTAAGTAAGGGGTTCCCTGATGGCTCAGTGGTAAAGAATCCACCTGCCAAGTAGAAGACATGGGTTCAATTCCTGGGTCAGGAAAATCCCCTGGAGAAGGAAATGGCAACCCACTCCAGTATTCTTGCTTGGGAAATCCCATGAACAGAGGAGCCTGGTGGGCTATGGTCCATAACATGGCAAAAAAGTCGGACACAAGTTAGTAACTAAACAACAACAGCAAAGCTTTCAAATACTGGAAATTTTGGCAATGCTTGTAGAGATATTAAGTTGCCCTCTTAGCTATTCTGCTATTTACTTGTTCACTTTTAGCCTGTATCACTGCTTGTGCAGAGAATGTAACTTTGTTGTCTGGACATTGCAATCTTATGTTTACAAAGGGCAAGGCTCTAGTCTGTACGTGGCCATTTGTGGTTCTCCTTGAGAATTGTGATCTCCTCTGTGCCTATAATCATAATCAAGGTTGTTTTAATTTGCTAGGTTCACCGAAACAAAATACCACTTGTGGTGGCTCAGTGATAGTGCCTGCAATACAGGAAACATGGGTTCGATCATCCCCTGGAGAAGGAAATGGCAAACCACTCCAGTATTCTTGCCTGGAGAATCCCAAGGACAGAGGAGCCTGGTGGGCTACAGTCCCTGGAGTCACAAAGAGTCAGACATGACTGAGCAACTAAACAACAACAGCAACAACAACTTGGCTTAAAACAAGGAAAACTCACTCTACTACACTTCTGGAGCCCCAAAGTCCAAAGTCAAGGAGTTGGAAGATCCTTGCTGTCGCTGAGAGTTCTAGGGAAGGATTCTTCCTTGCCACTCTTAGTTTCTAGTGGTTGCTGGCAATCCTTGGTATTTCCTGATTTGTAAATTCATCTCTCCAATCTCCATTTCCATCATCACATGGCTTTCTCCTGGCATATCTCTGTGTCCAAATGCCCCTTTTCTTACAAGGACACCTTTAATATTAGATCAGGATTGAACCTGATCTAATGTGACCTCATCTGAATTTGATCACATCTTCAAAAATCCTATTTCCAAAAAATGGTCATGTTCACAGGTATTGGGAATTGAGTTGAACATATCTTTTTGAAGGACACAGTTCAACTCACAACAAAGGTATATCTCACTCTGCTCTTAGTTTCTTGACCCAGCAAGACTAATATGACAGATAAGCATCTGCAGGAGAGTCAAATTACTTTTACTGATTGATTGAAACTTGATACCACAACTAGGAAAAGTTCAGAGTGCAATACATTAACTACCAATAGAGCCGCCGTTGTAGGTATTGGGCCTTTCCCTTACTTATTTGATACTCTCCTCATCTTTGTCTGACTGTGCCTGCTCTTCTGTACCTAAGGTGTGCTGAGTGCCACATTTGAATGAATTCTGTAATTTCCTCCCACCAACTGTGCCTGTTTAAAATCTTTTCTATCTTTCTTTCCTTCCATGCCCTGTATATCAACCTTCAGGATTATGTAAAATGATGAGAGTCACTCTGGTAGCTCATTTTCTAAATTTTCTATGTTAACTTTTAAAGTGAAATGAATATGGAACATTAATTCAGGAAGATGTCAAGGCATATTTTTTAAAGTGTGGTTTGGAGGTCCTCTATGGACAAATATTCCGTAAATTTAAATATCATGTACTAAGTCTCCTTTACCAGATTCACAAAGGTTTTAGACTGTTTGGGTTATGAGAATTCCCACAAGCAAACAAAGGCAAACCAACAAAACATGTTTAGCATAGTTTGTCAGCGTTTCCCAAATGTATTTAATCACAAAATGAGCTGAGGAGACTCACATAGAAGATTTTCAAAGCTTCTGTCTGGGGAACAAAATAAAACTGTCATCATCTTTGTATGTTTCTACATCAGAGGGCTTTTCTAGATTAGTCTGTGACCCAAACTGATTAGAGCCAATAATGAGAACCTCAGACAATAGCACCAGTTTCTAAAGGAAAGGCTTATCACTTTTTAGAATATATTTTGGCATTGCTATTCATTTGCTCAGTCATATCTGACTCTTTGTGACCCCATGGACTGCATCACACCAGGCTTCCCAGTCCTTCACCAACTCCCGGTGGTGAAGTTTGAGCCTGCTCAAACTCATGCCCATTGAGTCGATGATGCCATCCAACCATCTTGTCCTCTGTCATCCCCTTCCCCTCCTTTGGCATGGATTTTAAAAATATGCGTTCCACATTACCTGAGCTTAAATTACTTCTCCTCAATTATAAGCTGTGTCTTTGACCAAATTGTCTAATCTCTCTTAGCTCAATTTCCTCTTTAAAAAATGATTATATGACACAGAATTTACTCACAGCATGCTTATGGAGATGGCACAATTCATATGAAAAGCTTAACAAGGTCTTTCTGACACAGTTCAGTTTCAACCTGAAAACTTCTACTGGCTCCCTTGTTCTCTGTTCCATTATATACACAGCATTATTAATGCCAAAGTCACATGGAATGGTATAGAACTCCAGTATAGCACTATCTTAGAGGTGGAATTTGCTTTTTGGCTTTGCAAAGGACCTATGTGAGAAGTCAGGCTATCAAAACTTGTGTTCCAATTCTGAAAATACCCATCTGAGAGATTGTTAGAAATCAATTTTCCTCAGGTTTTATTATCTTCACCTGTAAAATGCATGCAGAATGCAAAAGGTGCTTCCATTCCCAAACTTCAAAAATCTAATTAAAAATTCAACAACTAGACTCCAGAATAATTGGTGTTTTGTTGGCATGATTAAACACTTTGTTTTCATATGCTGCGTAGTACATCCCCACACTGTGATAGCTTTTACTTTCTGCTAATTGTTGCCCTGGTAGCTCAAAACTTGAGAGAGTCACATTAACATGATCTTATAAGATGCTAAAAGATTTTTTTTGTTAATATTGAAATGCTAGAAATACATGTACCATAGGCTATCCTCATTTCACTGGGGCTTCCCTGGTGGTGCCAGTGGTAAAGAGCCTGCCTACCAACGTAGGAGACATAATGAGAGTTCGGTTCAATTCCTGCATCAGGAAGATCCCCTGGAGGTGGGCACGGCAACCCACTACAGTATTCTTGCCTGGAGAATCCCATGGACAGAGGAGCCTGACAGGCTACAGTCATGAGGTTGCAAAGAGTCAGACCCGACTGAAGCAACTTAACATGTAGGCAACCTCATTTCACTGGGGGCTTAGATATTAGGGAACTCAGTGTAAGCTTAAGAGCATGAATCTGGAATCTCAAGATCTACATAAATATCTCAGTTCTACCACTTTTCATTTACTCCAGTGTTCTCTGCCTCAGTTTCCTTATCTATAAAATGAAATCTTTACCTTCATAAGCTATTGTAGGATAATATATGTAAAGCACTTATAAAACAACGGCCATTGTTCAGTAGGCATTCAATGCATGTGTGCTCTTATTGCTAGGCAATTGAATTTTTTCACAGATGAGAAAACTGAGGCTCAGAGATTAAAATGCCAGTTCTGAAAGTCACAGAGAGAATTAATGATACAGAAGTGACTGGATTCAGCTTTTGAGCCTGATTATCCTTCCTTCTCCTCAACAACTGCATTTCAGCAACAATGGCTGTAAATCCAGTCTTAGTTGCTTTAGTCATTCAATTTGATTATTCTCTCAAAACCCCTAAATAACTTGGCTTACTTCTTAAATTAATTTTTTCAAGCAAAATCTTATGATTCAGTGGGTTTTCTGGTAGGTGAGACGTAACAGGAGGTGTCTATAAAGATGACATAAAAAATCAATTTATCCAATTCCAAGGATTCATATTAAATATTCTATGAATGAAGAAAATATATGCGATTTTATTTTAGACCTGGTTAGGGGAAAATCTGTTCCCTCTTCGCCCTTCTAGTCTTTCATGAGGACATTCTTAGCCAGACCTCAGCATGGGTGTGTTTGTTCACAGGACAATACATGTTTAAAACCTGTTATATTCCAGATATTGTTCTATGTGAGGGGAGAGAGTGGTGAGAAAGACAAATGAAGTCTATTTTCATGGAGTCCGTGTTCTAATACAGGGGTCAGAGAACTATGGCCTTAATGAAATCTTGCCTGCTACATGTTCTTGAAAATAAAGTTTTATTGGGACAGAGCCATGCTAATTCATTTATGTTTTCTTATAACTACTTTGCACTACGATGACAGAGTTGAGAAAGTGCAGCAGAGGCCCTGTGGACATCAAAGTCTAATATAGTTACTATCTGGCCCTCCACAGAAAACTGTTCACTCCAGCCAGTAGGATAAGCCATTCAATAAACAAAGAGACAAGATTATTTCTCTGTGAATAAATTTAAACAGGGTAAGAGAAATAACAGGGAGAGCCTTTAGATTTGGAGGTTATTGACCTTTGAACTGAGGCTAGCATGCCAGAAAGGAATGAGATACATTGAGAACCAGGGGCTGAAATGTTTCTGGAAACAGGAAAGGCGAGTACAAATGACTGGTCAAGAACTGTCTTTGACAGAATGTTGTGATTGAGGGCAAATTCAGTAAGAGAAGTCAGAGAACATGTGATGGCTGTATCACCTGGGCCTTTATGTGAGGAAGGGTGCCATTTGACTTGGAAAATGAGGGAGAACTTAGCATCTGTTACATCCGTTTTTTTTTATTGTTTGGGGATAAAGATCAGTGTTCATGTAGGGCCTTGTTTTTCTATGCCCACCACAGGGGATAGAGCAAAGTCATCTTTCTGTATGGATAAATGTCTTCAGTCTGCATATTTCTTTCTTCTGCTTCTTCTCTTGCCACTGTGTGGAAAACTTTGGGTGTTTTTGGTCTGAAATCCTAGGTTTTGAGAGGGACCTGGCAGGACCTGCTCAATTCTTCAAATAGTTTTGTCAGTAATAAAGTTGCACCGGGTTTTAGTTTTGATTTGACTTATTGTGTGAACTTAATTGACAACATCCCAGAGAAGAGAGGAAAAGGGATTTATCAGTAGCCTCATAGCCATATAATCTTCTAGGTAATGGTTTTAATATCATAGCATAGAGTTTTGTGCAAATTTTCACAAATGCAAGACAACTTAAACACAGGTAAATGAACCAGCTGAGACATATAGAATCTAACATCATATCCTAAAATGTAATAATGAATCTTCCTGTGGTCTGCATTTTAAACTGTAATTGTCTGTATAAGTCAGGGTCAAATGAGCAAAGGATAATTAAAATTCAGAACACCATAAAAGTAACCACAGCTTTTCTAAATAAGAATCTCTGTTAGGAAAACAGAGCTATAAGGTTAGCAAAGTCATAGTAATTTCCTAACCATTTTTCCTAATAACCCTCAGAGACTACCGCACTGAGAATAACTTATATTAGTTTTGCTTTTATCCAAGGCACTCTTAAGCTGATTCACTCATATAAGTACTGTGATCTCTTGTTATTATTATTACTAATAATTGTTGGCATTAATGTTATTGATAATATTACTAAATAAATTATTAATAATTATATTCATTCATACAATTGAATTTAGTGGCAAAATTGAGATCCCAATCAAGCCATCTGATTCTAGAACCTGTGCTTTTAAGACATGGTCCTCGCAGCAAGGGTGGGGTCATTGTGGGGCAGGCTGTATGCAAGAATAGAGGTGCGTGGGCTTTGCAGTCATTTGGCTCTCGGTTTAAAGCCAAGATCTGTTTCTCACAGGCTGTGTGATTTAGGCCATCTTATTTGCTTAGCTGTGCAACCCTGTTTTCTTATCTTTAAGTTGTGGATAAAACACATAGCTTATCATATGATTTGGAGAATTAAATGAATTAAAATGAGGAAAACATTAAATATAGCACTGCCCACAGAGTAGCCATCCTATTGGGAACATCCGTTTTTAGAGTGACTGTGTTTAAGTAACAATAGAGTGAACTCCAGCTTAAAGTAGTAACATATTAATAATCACTTGCCCATGTTGGGTTTGCATACTTACAATGTAACTGATACATGTTTTAAAAGGAAAGAAAAAAAAACAACAAGATGAAAACACCACCAAAACCCCAAACTGAAATTCTGCAGACAGAGGAATTTAGAACTTATTTAGAACTTATGTATACTAGTTTATCATAGTTCTGATACCCATGTGGACTCACAACAGGGGTATGATGATGTGGTGAGTGTCACAGATGTGAATCAGCAGATGACACAGAATCACACATCAAAGCACGTAGAGAACCCAGAACAGAAATAGAGTTATTATTATAACTGTGTTGTAAGCAGTTTATCTTGTCACGTGGAGTCACCTTTTCCTTAGTGAAAGCTTCTGTTGGCCTTATGAAGTTACAAATTAAAGAAATCCAATCAGTTATATTTAAAACGAGAAACTCATACTTGTTGAACCCAAGTATTATTTACAGTCAGTTCCTGTAAGAATGGTGGTTTAGTCGCTAAGTCATGTCTGACTCTTTGCGACACCATGGACTGTAGCCTACCAGGCTCCTCTGTCCATGGAATTCTCCAGGCAAGAATACTGGAGTGGGTTGCCATTTCTTTCTCCGGGGGATCTTCCCAGCTAAGGAATCGAACCTGGGTATCCTGCATTGCAGGCAGATTCTTTACTGACTGCTAGGAGGGAAGGCCCCCTGTAAGAATAAGAAGGACAAATAAACAGCATCCCTAGACACAGGTCAAGGCAGGGTGTATTTTTCCTTGGATGTTTCACCTTTCATATTGCTGTTCCAGGTGAAGTCAGGATCAAATTTGCCTCCCCATAGTCGAATTTTCTTTCATTGTGAAGAATTTTCACGCTGGCTATCACTCATCAGGCACCGTTCCATGCTAGAAGAGTCCTTAGTTCTTTTACATTTGTTTCTAATCCTTTCAAGAAAGCCATAGGACACTGTTGGGAGACATGAAGTTCAGGACACTAATGAACTCACAAAGATCACGCATCTCGCACTGAGTAGCAGAGTTTGGGCAGAGCAGTCGCAGAGCAGGTTTTTGTTTCTAAAAGTCTTACCCCATTCTCCATGTGATGGTTCTTCGCACTTGCAGGGGATGAATCATAAGCATTGTAATCTACCAGTAAAACCTAAAATTATCTATAAGATACCATGTGAGTCTTCTGTGGGCTCATCAAAGTTTCTGTTCATGTTCATATTTTAAAGCACTTTTTTCAGTGGCAGATAAAAGAAAGGAAATCAACATGTGCTTCCAATTCTCTATCTCCATCCTTATGCCCCAGAAAAATACCTCAAAACAAAAAAATTCTCATGGTCATATCATTTGAGGAGCTAGCATTAGAAATTGAAAGGCTATTTAATTGTGTTTTTTTACCATCCAAATATCTTGTCTGTCTGATCAGAATTTCTCTCAACTGACCAGAAAAATTTTATAAGCTATTTGTCAGCTAGTCATGCATTTCTCAACCAGATGGTATGTTAGACAGGTAAAACTACAATCTAAAAAAAATTGTACATGTGTCTAAACAGATTATTTTTGGTTCTGCAAGTCAGAGTGAAGGCTTTGATTTAGAAGAAAGATGATAAATATAAGACCAAAATTTATTTTATTTCAAATGTTAATTTCTTTTGGCAAATTCTCTGTGGAATGGTGGGTATTGAAATTTATTTAACATGATCCTTCATTTGTGACTTGGCACATCTGGTGTATATCTGCATACTTTTTTTAATTTGGAAAAAGCAAGAAATGGTAAGTATCTTGGAAAAAAAAGGGATAACAGAAAAACCACCTGTACTATTTAAATAAAAAATGATAAATTTTTATGTCTGTTTTTAAAACCATGCCAGTGGAAAAACACATGGTTTAATTTTATTCATTCACTATGGAAATTTTAATGAATAGAGATTCTGAGCATAAAAATATACAATGCTGTTCACCTGGACTAAAACAGTGATCTGGCTTGTAAAAAGGGTATTCCACGGAACTCACCTTGGACCATTTGAAGAGTCTGGCGTATGTACAGAATTTCAAGCAACAGGGAAAGGACTTTTAGACTATACGGAAAAATGAGGCCTTTGGTGAACCCACGAAAGCTGTTATGGAAAGTCCAGTGGACATCTGGGGACTTTGATGAATAGATGATACTTTCTTTCCTCTGAGGGACCTTTCCTCCCCATTCTACAAAATCTTGCTAGAACTGTCAATCAAGATGCCACTTTGTCCCGGCAAAAGGAGTGCATTTGATTGGGGTTAAGACCATATATACAGTGTCAGGTGCAATAGTTCCTGGAAGACTGTGCCTTAAGCTGTGCGACCCAGATATGCCTTCCATAGACAAGTCCCTTAGGAGCATTTCATTTTCTTACTACACCCCACCCAATTACTGCTATGTTTTTCACCCTTTCTTTTTGATTCTGTGAGAAACTTCAAATTCTAAATGCACTATTTTTCATCACTTTCTTGATCTTACTCTGTCACTTTTTTCCAACCCAGTTTTATTTAGATATAATTAACATACAGAATTTATGCTTTTGAACTGTGATGTCGGAGAAGACTCTTGAGAGTCCCTTGGACTGAAAGGAGATCCAACCAATCCATCCTAAAGGAAATCAGTCCTGGGTGTTCATTGGAAGGACTGATGTTGAAGCTGAAACTCCAATACTTTGGCTACCTGATGTGAAGAGCTGACTCATTGGAAAAGATCCGGATGTTGAGAAAGATTGAAGGCAGGAGGAGAAGGGGATGACAGAGGATGAGATGGTTAGATGGCATCACTGACTCAGTGGACATGAGTTTGGGTAAACTCCGGGAGTTGGTGATGGACAGGGAGGCCTGGTGTGCTGCGGTTCATGGGGTCGCAAAGAGTGGGATATGACTGAGCGACTAAACTGAACTGAACTGAACTGAACATTCAGCACTTATGTTTAAGGTGTACTGTGTAATGATCTCATTTGCATACAATCATAGAATGATTATTACAATACATTTAGTGAACATGCATCATCTTATATAGATACAAAATTAAAGAAATAGAAAAATTTTTTCCTCGTGATGATAGCTCATAAGATTTACTGTCTTAACAACTTTCACATATAACATACAGCAGTGTTAATTCCATTTATCCTATTCTACATTACATCCTTAGTACTTATTTATCTTTTTTAAGATTTATTTATTTATTTTTGGCTGTGCTGGGTCTTCCTTGTTGTGAGGGCTTTTTTCCCTCTAGTTACGGCGAGTGGGGGCTACTCTTCATTGCGGTGCCTAAGCTTCTTTGTGGTGGGTTCTCTTATTGCAGGTACCAGGCTCTCACCTAGTGACAGGCTCTAGGTGCATGGGCTTCAATGGTTGCCGTGTGTGGAATCTTTCTGGCCAGAAATTGACCCAGTGTTCCCTGCATTGACAGGTGGACTCTTAACCACTGGACCACCAGGGAAGCCCCTTACTTATGACTGGGAGTTTGTTCTTTGTGACTGCCTTCATCCAATTCCTCTGGTAACCACAAATCTGATCTTTCCTTCTGTAAATTTCTTTGAGTAATTGTTTGAAGTATAATAGACCTACAATGCTATGTACATTTCTGTTACACACATATTGAGTGTTTTTTATATGCATTTCAAAATAATCACCAAAATAAGTCCAGTTATATACGTCACCATACAAAGAATTACTTAAGTTATTACAAAATTCCCCACATTGTACATATAGCTGTGACTCATTCATTGTGCAACTGAAAGTTGTACTTCTTAATCTCTTAATCTATATTTATTAATCTCTTTCTTTCCTCTCCCTCTAGCCACTACCTGTTTGTTCTCTGTACCTATGACTCTATTCAGCTCAGTTCAGTTGCTCAGTCATGTCTGAATCTTTCCGACCCCATGGTCTGCAGCATGCCAGGCTTCCCAGTCCCTCACCAACTCCCAGAGTTTACTCAAACTCATGCCCATTGAGTCGGTGATGCCATCCAACCATCTCATCCTCTGTCATCCCCTTCTCCTCCTGCCTTCAATCTTTCCCGGCAGCAGGGTCTTTTCCAGTGAGTCAGTTCTTCACATTAGGTGGCCAAAGTATTGGAGTTTCAGCTTCAGCATCAGTCCTTCCAATGAATATTCAGAACAGATTTCCTTTAGGATGGACTGGTTGGATCTCTTGCAGTCCTAGGGACTCTCAAGAATCTTCTCCAGCACCACAGTTCAAAAGCATCAATTCTTTGGGCACCCACCTTTCTTTATAGTCCAACTTTCACATCCATACATGACTACTGGAAAAACCATAGCTTTGACTAGACAGACCTTATTTGGCAAAGTAATGTCTTTGCTTTTTAATATGCTGTCTAGGTTGGTCGTAACTTTTCTTCCAAGGAGCTAGTGTCTTTTAATTTCATGGCTGCAGTCATCATCTGCAGTGATTTTGGAGCCCCCCAAAATAAAATAAAGTCTGTCACTGTTTCCATTGTTTCCACTGTTTCCATTGTTTCTATTTGTCATGAACTGATGGGACCAGATGCCATGATCTAACTTTTCTGAATGTTGAGTTTAAAGCCAACTTTTTCATTCTCCTCTTTCAGTTTCATCAAGAGGCTCTTTAGTTCTTCACTTTATTCCATAAGAATGGTGTCATCTGCATATCTGAGGTTATTGATATTTCTCCCAGCAATCTTGATTCCAGCTTGTGTTTCATCCAGCCCAGTGTTTCTCTTGATGTACTCTGCATATAAGTTAAATAAGCAGGGTGACAATATACAGCCTTGATGTACTCCTTTCCCAACTTGGAACCCGTCTGTTGTTCCGTGTCCAGTTCTGTTGCTTCTTGACCCACATACAGATTTCTCAAGAAGCAAGTCAGGTGGTCTGGTATTCCCATCTCTTTTCCACAGTTTGTTGTGATCCATACAGTCAAAGACTTTTGCATAGTCAATAAAGCAGCAGTAGAGGCCAGGATACTAGAGTGGGTAGCCTTTCCCTTCTCCAGGGTATATTCACAACCCAGGGATTGAACCCAGGTCTCAGGTATTTCAGGCATATTCTTTACCAGCTGAGCCACAAGAGAAGCCCATGACTCTGTTACTGCTTGGTTGTTAGTTCACTTGTTTTGTTTTTTTTAAATTCCATTTGTAAGTGAAATCATACAGTATTTGTCCTTCTCTGTCTGATTTATTTCATTTAGCATAATACCCTCTGTGTCCATCCATGTCATTTCAAGTGGCAAGATTTCATTCTTTTTTATGGCAGATTGTATATATATATATATATACACACACAATTTGGTTCTTTCTTTTCTTTAGTTGTAGAAGATCTGGTCTGCTAATCTGATCTTTCTCATCAATTGCCTCTCTGTAAATAGAGAACTTTTAGTGTGACTCTGGGAGGAGATGAGCTAGGAGTCTTTCTGTTTCATTGTCTTGGTTACTTCCTCCTGCATCTTTCACTTTGGTTAGTCAGATTTAGAATTTGTTCCTTGAAACTAAAGAACCCCAACAAATATACAGCTTATAAACATTTATTTAAATATATAAGAACATAAAATTAAATTGAAAGCACATTATTATTTTACATATTTATAATACACGTGCTAAGTGCTAAGTCACCTCAGTCCTGTCCAATGATTTGTAACCCCCATGGACTGTAGCTTGCCAGGCTCCTCTGTCCATGGGATTCTCCAGGCAAGAATATTGGAGGAGTGGGTTGCCATTCCATCCTCCAGGAGATCTTCTCAAACTAGGGATCCAACTCACATCTCTTATGTCTCCTGCATTGGCAGGTGGGTTCTTTACCACTAGCACCACTGGAAGGCCCATTTATAATGGGCTATTGAAATAGCACTAATATTGTAGTCACATAAATTTTCAATTTTCATCCCTCAGTTCTTGGACCAAGTTCAAGATCTTTCTCTATAATAATTTCATTGCAATTGGCTTGGGTGATAGACATGAACAATGCCAAGTTTTCAGGTTTAAGGTGAGAATAGTTAGATACAGGGTGACAGATATTGGAGGAGAGCTTATCAGTCTAATTGAAAGTGTATACTGAGGAAGATAGTTACATACAGATTTATTTTGTTTTGTTGTACCTAACTTGCACAAAAGCCTGTGTCTTTTACTGTTGTTGTTCAGTTGCTCAGTCCTGTCCGACTCTTTGTGACCACGTGGACTGCAGCACGCCAGGTTTCCCTGTCCTTCACCATCTCCTGGAGCTTGCTAAAACTCATGCCCATTGAGTTGGTGATGCCATCCACCCATCCCATCCTCTCTCGTCCCCTTCTCCTCCTGTCCTCAATCTTTGCCAGCATCAGGGTCTTTTATAATGAGTAGGCTCTTCACATCATGTGGCCAAATTATTGGACCTTCAGCTTCATCATCAGTCCTTCCAATGAATATTCAGGGTTGATTTTCTTTAGGATGGACTGGTTGGATCTCCTGGCAGTCCAAGGGACTCTCAAGAGTCTTCTCCAACACCACAGTTCAAAAGCATCAATTCTTCGGTGCTCAGCTTTCTTTATAGTCCAACTCTCACATCCATACATGACTACTGGAAAAATCATAGCCTTGACTAGACGGACCTTTATTGGCAAAGTAATGTCTCTGCTTTTGAATACACTGTCTAAGTTGGTCATAGCTTTTCTTCCAAGGAGCAAGCATCTTTTAATTTCATGGCTGCAGTCACCATCTGCAGTGATTTTGGAGCCCCCCAAAATAAAATCTCTCGCTGTTTCCATTGTTTCCCCATCTATTTGCCAAGAAGTGATGGAGCCAGATGCCATGATCTTCACTTTTTGAATGCTGAGTTTTAAGCCAGCTTTTTCATTCCCCTCTTTCACTTTCATCAAGAGGCTCTTTAGTTCTTCTTCGCTTTCTGTGATAAGGGTGGTGTCATCTGCATATCTGAAGTTATTGGTATTTTTCCTGGAAGTCTTGATTCCAGCTTGTGCCTCATCCAGCCCAGCATTTCACATGATGTACTCTGTATATAAGTTAAATAAACAGGGTTACAATATACAGCCTTGATGAACTCCTTCCCCAATTTGGAAACAGTCTATTGTTCCATGTCTGGTTCCAACTTGCTTCTTGACCTACATACACGTTTCTCAGGAGGCAGGTAAGGTGGTGGTAGTCCCATATCTTTAAGAATTTTCCAGAGTTTTTTGTGATCCACACAGTCAAAAGCTTTAACATAGTCAATAAAGAAGAAGTAGATGTTTTTCTGAAAATCTCTTGCTTATATTTTATACTTGGACATTTATTAAATTGTTTAAAATTGTTTACACCAAAGCATTGATTTTAGAATTATATGAGTAACTATCTTGATTTATAACTCTTATCAAAAGATATAGAAATATAAATCTCCACATGGAAAAATTTTATTTATGTAGACTTTGAGGGAAAAGTTAGTATACATATTTCTGGCCTCAAATGCATTTCTGGAGAAATAAAAATTTAAAACCATGTTTATTGTCCCCTCTCCCTTTTCCATGTTTCATTGAACCACATGGGTACCAGATGAAGATTTCTCGGACAGACTGGTTTCCCTCCCCATAAAAGAATTAGTAATGGTATAATTTCAGGTGTAATGACACCGTAGAAGTTTTGGATTTAAAAAACATGTAGAAGTTTACATGGAGTACAAGACTCCTAAATTTTGATATTCATAAGACATGGGGCATTTTGTTTTGGCCAAGTTCCTAATTTTAACTCCACTACAATCTGATGAATCAGATTATTTGATTTTTATTTTAGGGATGAAAAATCTGAAGCTAAGGATTCAGGTGAGATCCACTAAATTCCCTCAGGTGGGAAATGTAGGAGCATAGATTTTAATCTTGGCTTTTTGGCACTAGAGCCTATATTCTTTACATTTCTTCACACCACCTTTCTAAATTCCTTTTAAACCAGGATGGTTCAGCCCAGCTTCTCAGCAACATAAATCCCCAGATACCCTTCATTCATCATTGTCAGCCACTCCTTTTAAAAGTTTTCATTCACTTTACAGGTAAAAAGAAATTAGATTCTTGTTTTGGAGATTTTTAGCCTTATCCTCTTTTAGGATTTTATTTGTTTGACATGAGAGGACATGAACACACAGGTAGCAAACCTCTAATCTTCAAACTAACAGAAACTGTAGAGGAGATAAGAAATAAAAATATAAACTTACAATTTCAATGAACCATAGAATTTCAAGATTTGAAAGGAATCTTAAGTCATCAGATTCAAATTCTGGTATTTCTGAATTTATTCTGTGCAACCAGCTCAAAACTAATGTCATTTCAGAAAATCCTGTGCGACATAGTCACAATGAAAATTTAGTCAGTGTTTGTGCTAGATACTATTCTAAGTGAATTACCCAGATAGTCTTTAATTTAGTTGGATTTTTTTCCATAACATATTAATGAAAAACCTGAAGGAACTTTTTGGTTAACTTCATATATATATATATATATATATATGTATATGTATATAAGCATAGCCCCTCATGTATATGTATATATATATGCAAAATAATTATAGTCATAACCTATAATGTTTATTCATATAAAACATACTATTCTCACAATAACTCTATTAAGTATTTTCCTTTAATTATTCCATTTTAGAGATGAGGAACCTGAGACATAAACTTATTTGTTGTTTTTTTAGTCTCTAAGTTGTGTCTGACTCTTTTTCAACCCCATGGACTGTAGTCCTCTAGGCTCCTCTGTCCATGGAATTTCCCAGGAAAGAATACTGGAGTGGGTTGCCATTTCCTTCTCCAGGGGATCTTCCCAACCCAGAGACTGAACCCATGTCTCCTGCTTGGCAGGTGGATTCTTTACCACTGAGCCACCTGGGACTCCTATAAACTTCCTTAACTTCCTTAAAGTCACATAGCTAGCAGCAGTCAGAATCTGAACACAAGAGATCTGGCTCTAGGACTGCTGCGTTACATTTCCTCACGAAAGTAGAGAACAGACAACTTGCCTTCCACAGAGATCCTGCCACTACTCAGGCCACAAATATGATGACTTTGGGAATGATGTTCTTTTTATTATCTCTCCTAACTTCTTTTCCTGTTATATAAGAATCTATTGATTTTTAGTTATTTACTTTGCTATTGGGTAACTTACTGATCTCAGTGATTAGCTATAATAGCTTTTCAGTGATGCTATCTGAGTTTTCTAGGTGTATAATCATAACATCTACAAATAAGGACACTTTTTCTTCCTTCATTCCAATTGTTGTACCCCATATCAATTACCTAGTTTATTAGATTGAGTATCAGGCAGTTTTTCTTATAAATTAATTAGAATGATGAAAATGTTGTAGAATTTTGGAGATTAATAAGCAGTTAAGAAGCTTTTCAAGTATAATGTAGTAATGGTCTGGCCTAAATAATGACATGGGAAAATCAATATCTGTTTAGACAGGGGTTTATAAAAAAATTGACTAAACTTAAAGATATGGCCTGGGAAACACTAAAAGGTTTTGAAACTAAGGCATGTAAGTCTAACTGATAATGATCAGGACATTGACTCTGTTTTAATAGCTGCTGAATTCCATTAATCTATTCATCTGAAGTGAGGTGATTAGAAAGAAATAATCAGAATTTTGTTTGTAAACAATTCTAGGAATGTGTTCCTAAGAGAAACAGGCTGTAGCACTGTTTATGACATATATTTTTTAACTTGTACAGCCTCTCTGTGGTCTGATATTTGTTCTACCTATCTATAACATATACTGTATAAAGTTAGCATGATGCTTGTCCAATTTATAAAGTAACTTAAACACTATTCTGACTCATGTAACCTTTTAAAACCCTGAGATGGATAATACACTGGTTTTTAAATTTAGTCCACCAATCTCATAATTATTAGGATAGATCTTAAAAGATGGGTGTTAAGGGAAGATTCTTAATTTAATTGTTCTAGCATAGAGCCTCAGTTCAGTTCAGTCGCTCAATTGTGTCCGACTTTTTGCAATCCCATGGACTGCAGCATGCCAGACCTCCCTGTCTATCATCAACTCCCAGAGTTTACTCAAACTCATGTCCATTGAGTCAGTGATGCCCTCCAACCATCTCATCCTCTGTTGTCCCCTTCTCCTCCTGCCTTCAATCTTTCCCAGCATCAGGGTCTTTTCAAATGAGTCAGCTCTTCTCATCAGGTGGCCAAAGTATTGGAGTTTCAGCTTCAACTTCAGTCCTTCCAATGAACACTCAGGACTGATCTCCTTTAGGATGGACTGGTTGGATTTCCTTGCTATCAGGACTCTAAAGAGTCTTCTCCAACAGGAATCTACATTTTTAGCTATCAGTGCAGGTGATTCTGATAAATTTGTTCACAGACTACAAATTGAGAAACCCTGATGTAGATCTTTACATTTGCCCCAGCACTTTGAATTTCTGTGCTGAATTTGGTATACCTATCACTGCTATTCATATTCCAAACTCAAGCACCTTCTAATGTTTCTCTGAGCTTGGCAATGTGTTAAGTTTTTTCGTATCCCTGCTTATATAGTTCTGATTTCTAAGAGTATCATGACTTACCTACCAGATTACTAGTCAAGCTATCCTTCTAAACTCTGTTCAGTCTCAAGGGAATCTTGGTTCTCATTTCCAAGGTGAGACTGAGGGCTTGCATGTCCGTCACAAGTGGGAGATACAGCCAAGCCATTCTTTCATCATAATGGGAATGAGCAGAAGGACCACAGGTGGGCATCTTTTCTGAATATATGTGGAAGCCTCTGCAGCAGGCCCCAGCCTATGAAAATATTCCACCCCTTGATGAGCTTTCTGTCACAAGCAAATGAGGATCCAATAAAGGCAAATTAAATATATATGCTTCTGTCACTACTACTTGCTTTACTACTTCCTCCCAAGGAGAGGTGGGACAATATTTAGTATGGTCTACTTTATTAAAATGAAAGGAAATACTGTATACATGTAAGCATAGGGAAAGAAAAAAAGCTGAATGCACAGACATTTTACCTACTTGCTATGCCTTCCTCCAGGGATAAAGAAAAGGAAAGAATAAAAATATATTACCACTAAAACTGAGCAGTGATGATCAACCTCTTTCTGTAATGAAGGATAGATTTCCAATAATTGCAAGAGTGATAGATAGGGATTAAAAAATCCAATAGTGAAACAGAAACACAATGTACTTAGACTTGTTTACTTGGAAGTAGGTAGACATATTCTCCATCTCTTGTTCAAAACCCAAATTACATATGACTGGGAGGATGATCAGGCAGCACTCTGAGATACCTGAAAAAGGAAAAGTAGAGTGGTGGTATATCATGGGAGCTATACATCCCACCAGTAAGTCTCTGGATTTGAGATTGAAACACAGCAAGCCCGGGTCACATCAGTCATTGGTAAATTCAGTCTTGTCTTACCGCCTCTGATTGCATGAGTGTCAGACAGTCATGGACTGGCTCAAAGAGAATCCCTGTCAGGGCCAGATACTCAGAATTCAACCATGAGCTCTACATAGCATGTCATTATAATGGCCAGTTTTAAAAATAAAATAAACAAAATAAATACAGCCTACCATACAAACCAACTGGCTGACCAACCAAAACACTGCAGAACAAGAGAAAGAAAATAGCGTCCTGAAGACAGTCCTCAACGAAGATATCCCAAGCTGTTTCAGTCATTGGCAGCATTTCTGCAGTGGATTTACACTTCCAGAACCAAATTTGATAGAGGCAGTCCTCATTTGAATGAAGAGTTCCCAAAATATCTGTTTAGAAACAGTCTGTCTTAGCATATTACCATTTATATAATTTGGAAGACGTTTTTGCAACATCTATTTTTTTCCTGGTAAAAGAAAGAGGGAGCCCCATCTCTTCTTATTCTCCTGGGTGGTCCTGCATAGGAGCAGAAAGGGTGTAATTTGTTCTTCTTTCAAAGATCCTAAGTGGAGGTTATTACTCTGCCTTTATTGTTGGTTGCATTCTCAGCACTGCCTCACCCCTGCTAGTTTGTGTAAGAGCCCAATAGGGGGCTTTCATTATCTTTTCCTAAGTGTTGCCTTCTTTGCTTTCCCCCTTGTTTTCTTTCTTTCTGCAGATATCTTCATTTTCTTTTTGCTAGGATGTTTCTTTGAAAAAGGAGAAAGTCGTATGCTTCTTTAAAAGTATACCTCATTGAAAACATAGAGAAGAGAGATTAATAAATTGAGAGGAAGGGCATGAATTGAGAAAGTTACAACTCCAAAAACTGCAATTGTAGCAGAGAAAAGGAGTGAAAGAACAGTAGATAGTGTGAAACAATCTGAGGCAGAACACTGAAAACCTCTATTCAGAAATGCAACAAATTAGACATCCCCTTTTGCCTGTCAATCTCCCATTCTCAATTCTTATATACCATCTCTTTTTCCTGATGCTCAGTCTGAAGTATTTCCTCTCATGAAAAGAATAGAGTTTTTCAAACTCAAGAGCCTAATTAAGAACAAGATTTTCCATCCTTTCACTATTGTGTTGCCAGTTCAGCGTCTCTTTTCTGCACTATTTACAATGGAAGCATTTATAATAAAGGATATCACAGTAGGATACTGCCATCATTGGTAGTATCGAAATGAGAATTGTGGAGAGAAAATAGACAGGGGTTCAAGTACGACAGTGTCCATTCTTCTTAAGTGTTTTTGTCTAATGCAATAACAAGCAGGCACATACCATATTGGAACTATACTAAAGGGAGGGTGAAACACCTCAACACTATCATTAAGTCACTGTGGCCATATGGATTGAGTCTCAAATTTAGTGTTAGAAAAAGGTTTCTCACTTCCAAATTTTGACGCCATTCTTATAGGCTATATTTGTTCAGCCTTCAGCAGAAACAAACCTAGAAAGAGAGATGTCAGAGATGGCTGGGAGAAAAGGAAGCATTTTTATGGGAGGGATGTAGAGAATATTAATCACATGCATCAATGCTTTCCAAACTTCAGCATTCATGAGAATCAACTGTATGATGAGGTTCCTGGTTCTTGTTACAAGAAGTTATGCCAAGAAACCAAACAATTTGCATTTTCTAGATAATTCCTGGAGATACCAGTGCTTCCAGTAAATAAATGGACCAGCATTTGTGTAGCAATGACATAGGACACAAGGTTTCTCGGGAGAAAAATCAAAATAGGAGATATGTGAAATTGTGAAATTATCCTTATCTCATCCATGTCCTACTGCCCTGAGCTCTCTATCTCTCTGGCAGAATTTCCAATCACTTGTAGATTGATCTTATAGATTCTACCCTGAAGTTACCTCTCTAGTTTACCTCATATTTATACCCCCCATTTTAATTCAAACCCTGTTTTTTTTTTTTTGGCCTGGATTTATAATGGTATTTTTAATGATCCCCCAGCCTCAAGTCTCATCTCAATTTAATCTAACCTCCATGTAACTTTCTTTTTAAAATAAAATCTGATCAATTTTTTCCTCTGATTAAAATCCAACAAAGGCCTCCAATTCTCTGCAGAGTGAAGTCCAAGCTTCTTAACGTTGCATGTTAGGCTTTCTTGATCTCTCTCTCATCCATCTGTCCAGTTTTCTCTCCAGTGATTCCTCATTCTATCCCCTTGGAGCAATGCTATATTTATCTGACAGTCATACTGAGCTACATGTGTTTCCTGAGCAGACAATGCTGTAGTCTTTCTACCTGAAATATCCTTACTGGGAGGAATCTCCATTCATCCTTCAAAATCCAATTTTTAAAAGCATAACTCCTCTTTGAGATTTCCCACGACTCTTTAGCTAGTCAACTGCCTAAAACCCTCCCTCTTCTGTAGCCACTTGTCAACTTGTAGTAGTTACTTATTTATTTTCTTCGCTAAAACAGTACGATTTTCAAATGCAAATGTTGTAGCATCTAGCACAATGATGTTTGCTCAGTTAAACTGATTTTAAGAGAGATTAAATCATATTTGAAGATTTACATTTTTCAGATATGGAGAGAAGAGAGGAAAGAAAGAAACTGTGTCAAAGCCCTTAAAATCAGACTACAGAGGGATGCGATGTCTTTGCTAAAATGAGACAGTTCAGTCAAATAGGATTTCTGTCTTGTTAAGAGGCTTAAGCAAATCACTGTAAGGACCAGGAAACACTTAGAAACTAGGGAGTGTGTCTGTCTATATTTATGTTTCAAAATCTTATGCCTAAAGTGTATTGTTTAAATACTCAGTACAAATATCACCAAATGTATACAGAGCATGGAAATTGCTAATACTTGGATTATTTTATTCCAGCTGTGATGTTTTTTTGAAAAGCTATCAAATATCCTTTACCTCATTAAACACAAAGCCTTCAGCAAGTCTGAAGATTTACAAAGTATCTATTTTCCTATTAACTAAGAAGAAAAATAAAACTTTGTGAAGTACAACAAAACAGTACACTTTCCCCTGTCTTACTCTCTCCTTCTGTTTGCAAACACCAAACAGATTCAAGGAAACTTGGGTTGCCCTAAAGTTACAATACATTCTTTCATATCACTCAGGCCACAGGCAACTCTTAAAAATTTCAACTATAAGAGGGAATACGAGTAATAAAACCAAATAATCCTGTCCCCAAATGCTAAATGAATAGATCAAGGAAAATTCACTAGGCTAGATTACATAGAGTTATTCTGGTAGAAGTAGCTAAAGACCAAAGCCTCAAGACAGGCGGTACTTGGATAAATGTTAGTTTCTGAAATACATGGCCAGGAGTTTTGGTTCTCCATGTGGCTCCAAGACAATTTAGGGAGTCTCCTAGCACACAGGCTACATTTTTTGTTTATCATAGCCAAAATTCTCATAGGAGAATGACTCACTTAACCTCTCCAGCTGGCTTCAGTCTGTTAAAGAACTTCACTGTCAACATGGGCTCTGGTCTGGGAAGGACGGAAAGGAAGAAAGAGGTTGTTGAGCTGATTCTGGGCTTTGACTTCATAAGAAGCTCAGTTATCTGCTAGCCATGATGTCACTGCACAGAATAGTTAGAGAACATCCTGTTTTCTCTGGTTCATTTGACCCTAGATCCTCTTTCCCAACCTCCCTCTCCTAATTTCTTACTATCATTTGACTCAGAGACAAATTCACACTTCCTAGAGTATTTTTGAGTCTTTAGGGTAGCCCTCATATTCCCCTTGAAGAATACACCAACAATTGTAATCTTTGAAAGCATACTGAGCTCATGGTTGCCAAGGAAATCAAGAAAACAGAGCACAGTTGTTTCAGTTTTATTGTCTGTTTCAGGAACTGTAGCCTCCAGATAAAGAAGAGAGTACAGCCTGTGAGCCATTTATGTGCTAGTTTTATTGCTTCTCCCTCCAGATTTCACCTCTGTATTTGAGAAGTGTCCACATCATCTTTCGGAAGTAACCTCCTGGTTCCTCTCTGAATATTTCCCGATTTAAAATTTTGTTACGTCTTATTCAATTATGTAAATTTTATTTTAATTTAGTTTTTAATGACTTAAGTTTGATTATTTTTTAATTGCTAAGCTATATAAAAGTTTATACATTTAAAAACATTAAAAAATTTTTCCAAATAGAATAAGGTTTAAATTCTTAGTGTATATATGTGGGTATGTATAATTATGTAAATATATATATACGAGTTGTTGGACTCTGAATGGGAGAGGTGTTTTGAGTATCACACAGCAAGATTTTCACATCTCATATTTTAGATATTCATATTGTAATGCAGCATAAAGCCATCAAAGCCTTAAGCTGGAGTGTATAACATGTTGTTCTGTATTAGGTTTATCGTGAAAGGAAAACCCCGGGGTTGTTTATTTTTTCTTAAAAAAAATACACCTTATGCTTGTGTTCTGTGTTTTTGACCCTGATGCTGGGCCTTACATAGTCTGTCTATCACTGTAGTATCGTTGTGAATCTGCCTACTTTTCATTAGCCTGCTAATAACTTTTCACTCACTGCTTTGTTGTTCTAGTCACTGATCTAATGTCAAACAGAACAGATTACACTATGGTAAATCATCCTAGGTTGAAAATTTCATTTTCACAAAAGAAATGTATATAAATATAAAATATGTATGTGTGTGTGTGTGTGCACACGTGCGTGTGTGCAAAGCTGCTTCAGTTGTGTCCAGCTCTTTGTGACCCTATGGGCTTATCCCACCAGGCTCCACTGTCCATGGGATTCTCCAGGAAAGAAAACTGGAGTGGTTGCCATCCCCTCCTCCAGGGGATCTTCCCGACCCACGTGTCAAACCCGTCTTTTCTCCTGCATTGGCAGGTGGGTTGGTTTTTTGTTTGTTTGTTTGTTTGTTTGTTTGTTTTACCACTAGAGCCACCTGGGAAGCCTGCTTTGGGTATATTTCATGACAAAGTGCAATTTATCCTGGGAATGTGATCTTGTTCAGCATTTGAGAATTAATCAGTATAATTTATCACAGTAAAAATCTAAAGAAGAAAAACCATTTGATCCTCTCAGAAGATATAAAAAATGACTTTTAACCAATTTCAACATCCATTCCTGATGGATGTAACCCCCCCCAAAAAAAACTAAGGACAGAGAAATCTTCTTCAATTTGACAATGGGTGTCTACACAAAACGACTGCTAATTTCCTAATGGTGGAAAATTGAATACACAGAGAACAAGGCAAGTGTGCCCACTCTTACCACACCTATGAGCATCATACTCTAGTTTGTAGTTAGTGCACTGAGATGAGAAAAAGAAATAAATACATACCAATATGTATGAAAGAAATAAGACTGTCTCTATTTTAGGCAACATAATTACCTACTTGAAGTGAAGTGAGGTGAAGTCGCTCAGTCGTGTCTGACTCTTGGCGACCCCATGGACTGTAGCATGCCAGGCTCCTCCGTCCATGGGATTTTCCAGGCAAGAATACTGGTGTGGGTTGCCATTTCCTTCTCCAGGGTATCTTCCCGACCCAGGGATCGAACCCGGGTTCCCACATTGTAGGCAGACACTTTTACCATCTCGGTCACCAGGAAAGTACCTTAATAAATGCCAAAGAATCTTAAAAACATGCTACTGGAACTAATAAGTGAGTTTAGTAAACTTGCAGGGTACAAAGTCAATATGTAAAAATTAATCACATTTCTATATATTAAACGGAGAAGGCAATGGCACCCCACTCCAGCACTCTTGCCTGGAAAATCCCATGGACGGCAGAGCCTGGTAGGCTGCAGTCTATGGGGTCGCTAAGAGTCAGACACGACTGAGCGACTTCACTTTCACTTTCATGCAGTGGAGAAAGAAATGGCAACCCACTCCAGTGCTCTTGCCTGGAGAATCCCAGAGACGGGGGAGCCTAGTGGGCTGCCGTCTATGGGGTCGCACAGAGTCGGACACGACTGAAGCGACTTAGCAGCAGCAGCAGCAGCATATATTAAAATTTAACTAATTTGAAATTTTAAAAATCATTTATAATAGCACCAAAACATGAAATAACTAGGTATACATATTATAGAATCTGTGCAAATTTTATACAGTAAACATATAAAACACTGATGAATAAAATATTTAAGCAAATGGCTATAAACCTTATTGAGAGATTGCAAGGTTTGTTGTTTATATCAATTATCTCTAATTATCTTTAACTCAATTTATGTTAAATTATAGCAGAAAATCTTTGTAAAATTCAACAATCTGATTTTAAAATTTACATGGTAAAGCAATGAAACTAGAATAGCCAAAAACTTGAAAAGAATTCTGGAGTATTTGCATTATGTTAAATAATCATACAGCTTTGGTATTCAAAGTGGTGTAGTATTGATGAAATGATAGATTCATTGATGAAAGGAATGTAAAAGATTCCAGAAATAGTTTCAAAGTTAAGGAACAGTGAAGTTTTAAGAAAGAGTAAAGGCAAGGCAAGTCAATGTTGAAATGGTGGCTGTCTTTTCAATAAATGATGAAAGAAAAATTGGACATCCATATGCAAAAAACAAAACAAATAAAAATGTTGGTTCTTGAACTCAAAATGAGTCATATACCTAAAAATAAAACCTTAAAGTGTAAATTATTTAAGCTATAACACAGCCAAAAGTTTTTGTGAGCCTTGGATGGACAAATATTTCTTTGATTGGATTACAAGAACACAATCTGCAAAGGTAAAATATATATATATATATATATACATTGAACTTAATCAACATTTAGAATTTCAAAACTGCTCTTTGAAAGATGCATGCATGCATGCTCACTTGCTCAGTTTCCAACTCTTTGTGACCCTAGGGACTGTAGCTTTCCAGGCTCCTCTGTCCATGGGATTATCCAGGTAAGAATATTGGAGTGGGTAGCCATTTCTTTCTCCAAGGGATCTTCCCAACCAAGGGATTGAACCCATGTCTCCTGTGTCTCCTTCATTGGCAGACAGATTCTTTACCACTGAGCCACCTGGGAAACCCCCTTTGAAAGATACTCTTATAAAAATAAAAATGTAAGCCATAAACTGAAAGATAATATTTTATATTATATATTTGGTAACATATTTGTAAGCAGAACTCAATGTTAAGGAAACAAACAACAACTAAAATATGGTTTCAAAAAAATGGTTAGACAGTTACCTTACCAAAGAAGATATACACATGACATATAAGCACATGTAAAGATACTAAGCATCATTAGTCATTAAGGAAATGCAAATTAAAAACATTATGAGATACTACTGAATCCACTGAAAAAAATTTCAATAGCTGACAATACAGTGTGTTTGTGAGTATGCAGAGCAACTAGAACTCACATAAATTTGGTGTTGAGAATGCAAGTTGCTACATTAATTGTGGAAAAAATTTTGGTAACTTTCTTAAATAGTTAAATATTCACTTGCTATCTGTCCCATTTCTGAGAATACACTCAAATTAAACAAATATTTTTAATGCAAAATTATATGCAAATATCTGGAGCAATTTTATTCTTATTTGGCAAGGGCTGAAAATAGCTGTAATATTCATTAACACATAAATGGATTAGTAAACTGTGGTAAGTCATACTATAGAATGCTACTTAGCAATCCAAAGGAGCAAGCTACTGATACTACAACAATGTGGATAAATCTCAAATGTATTATAGTAAGTGAAAGAATCTAGCCCCCAAATTCTACAAATGATATGATTCAATATACATCCTTAGAAAAACAAGTGATGACACGGAAAATGGATCAATTGTTGTCAGAGGCTGGGCTAAGAGAGAAGGATGACTTCAGACATGAATAGGGAAATTTTTTGAGTTAATACAATTTTTCTGTATTTTGATTTTGGTAGTAGTTATTTGGCAATGCATTTGCCAAACTCAAAGAAACTACATACAGTAAAAAGTATGAATTTTATTCTGTAACATATATCTTTTATAAAAATAGTTGATAAAAGAATATTAAAAAAGAAAGAAAGCAAGTTACACAGGAGTAAGTTCCAGCCCAGCTGGTGTAGATAAAAAATGTCATAGAATTGTCGAAGTGAATCATCAGGAACTAGAAGATCAAGGAAGTCCTGATAGAGGAGGATATGATATTTTATTCAGATCTTGAAAAAATTTGTTGGTGAAAGGGAGAGAAAAGGGCCAATTAAGAATGGTGAGGGGAACCTAAAACTGTGGTTGCTTTGTGTCGTAATTTATTTTTATCTAAAGACTTGGGAAAGGCAACCAAGTGTAAGAAAAGATTTAAATCTCAGTTTATATCTTCTGCTTTATTATGAATCAGCTATAAGATCTTGGATAAGTTATTCAGAATATTTGATTCTTCATTTTGGTATGCTTATAAGAGGAATAACAACTCCTATATTAAGATTCCACAGTATTTACTTAAACTCTAAATAATCCCAAACTTGACTGGTAATTTCCAGTTTAGGGACCAGGTACACACAATGTTAAAGAATTACCTGCCAATGCAGAAGATTCAAAAGATGCAGATTCTACTCCTGGATCAGGAAGATCCCCTGGAGTAGGAAATGGCTGCTGCTAAGTCGCTTCAGTCGTGTCCGACTCTGTGCGACCCCATAGACGGCAGCCCATCAGGCTCCGCCATCCCTGGGATTCTCCAGGCAAGAACACTGGAGTGGGTTGCCATTTCCTTCTCCAGTGCATGAAAGGGAAAAGTGAAAGTGAAGTCGCTCAGTCATGTCTGACTCTTAGCGACCCCATGGGCTGTAGCCTACCCGGCTCCTCCGTCCATGGGATTTTCCAGGCAAGAGGACTGGAGTGGGGTGCCATTGCCTTCTCCGAGGAAATGGCAACCCACTCCAATATTCTTGCCTGAAAAATTCCTTGGACAGAGGAGCCTGGCAGGCAACAGTTCCTGGGTTCGCAAAGATTCAGACATGACTGAGCACGTGAGCACACACACATATAAGTTACTTAGCTTCTCTGAACCTCTTTTCTCTTCTCTAAAAAGGGAATGATGATGATATTCATATGCTATATTTTTTTGAGAGGATAGAATAAGATCGTATGGTCAGTAGGTGCTCAGCTTATTTGTGCTTATTCTAGATCAAATATAAAACCAATTGATCACAGTCCAGGCAGAAAATACAAGATTCAAAACCAAAAGAGCAAGAGAAATCTGGTGCATTTTGGAGACTTAAAATACTTGATGTGGTTGATATTAAAGGTTCAAGGGAGAAAAACAGTGAGAAAAGATGGGCACT
This sequence comes from Giraffa tippelskirchi, assembly GCF_054371585.1. NCBI lineage: Eukaryota > Metazoa > Chordata > Mammalia > Artiodactyla > Giraffidae > Giraffa > Giraffa tippelskirchi. Next base: position 72,549,590 of record NC_137275.1, on the reverse strand, counting down.
AGCTAAATCATGTGGAGAAGGCAATGGCAACCCACTCCAGTACTCTTGCCTGGAAAATCCCATGGACAGAGGAGCCTAGTAGGCTGCAGTCCATGGGGTCGCTAAGAGTCAGACATGACTGAAGCAACTTAGCAGCAGCAGCAGCAGCAGCTATATCATGAACTATGTGTGTTTTGGCCAAAAGCCTTCATTTTATCCCTAATTATGAGAATTGCAATGGAGAAGTGTTGACTGATTTGAAAAATATTTGGGAGGCAGAATTTACACTGTTAAATGATAAATTGGAATAGGAAATACGGGTGAAGAAGAAATCTAGGACAACTCATCAATTTCTATATCAAGTGACTAAGTGAAAGGAATGCTTGTATTGTCAGCACCCACCTACGAAACAAAGGGCTAAAAAATGTGTGTGTGTGTGTGTGTGTATGTGTAGTGTCAGTGGGTGAGATGGTTAATGAATTTGATTTTCAAAATGTTGGATTTGAAAAGGTAATGGATATCAAGTGATAACTTTCACTAAGCTATTTCCATCTCTCATTCTGGATTACTAAAATGTCCCCTAAGAAATCACCAGGCTAGAGCAATTTTCATATCATTTTCTCCACAAGGAGATTGCTGGATCACAGAAAGAGTGGATCTGTAGTTTAGGAGAGAAGTGTGACCTGAAGGAGATTTGTGAACTTTAAGAACGTAAGTGATAGTTGCAGGTATGAAATAAAAAGAAATCAAATAAGTTAATTTTATACATCAGGCAGAGAAGAGGCTGAAAGCTATAACCCCAGGACATACAAATATTTCACGTCTAGAATGAGGAATTGAGTTCAAGATGGGAGGAAACACAGAGGGAGAAACTAGGTGATTCTGACCATAAAAATGGTAAAGGCGAGGTAATATTAATTGAATGCTTATTGTATATCAAACACTGTGCTGGGTTATATATATCATTATCTCAATGTATATAAGTGGAAATTAGGACTCAGGGATAATAAATGATGTCCCAAGGTGCACATTTTTAAGTATTGAATCTGGGTTTAACCTTAGGAAGTCTGGCTGCAGAGCTTGAATTCTTATAAATTCAGGTTGGAGAGTTGTCACAAAGGTCATGGGAAGAGAGGAATACCAGAAGGGAAAGTTTAACTGTGTTAAAAAAAAACTTTGTACATTTTACATTAGATGTAATGATTAGGAAGAGAAGTCATGAGTGAGATCTTGAAAAGAGACTTTCCATGTAAAGGGCAGGAAGCAAAGTCAGTTTATGGATCATGGAGCAGGTGGAGCAAGGACAATAGCAAATATGATCTTATTGGTGATGCCAGGATCACTTTTTCAGTAATAATAATCCTTTGGGTTTCTGGAATAGCTTCAAGTAGACAAAAGGACCTGATGGGTTTATAGAAATTTGATTTTTTTTTAAGATTGTATTTTTGCCACATGAAGACTTGTAAGTAAAACTATTATGGTAAATAGGTATTGCTGCTTATTTAACAGCAATAATGATGACACATACTCCCTCTGAGCCCCTGCTGTCCATTGAAACCAAATTTATGGGGCTTGTTCTTCCCACCAAAATCAGCAAAGTAGGTCAGGGTTGATGACTCTTCTGCTCATTATCAGATAATGAAAAACATTGTAACTTCTATCCACAAAGGAGTCTCAATTGCATCATAATTTTGTCATTACAGGGCAATAATCAAAATCTTAAAGCTTTGTTTGAAGGTAGTTTCCCCATCCCATCTCTTAGATGGAACCTAGTCCAAGGTGATTGCATGCAGGGGTAGGAGTGAGGCTTTATGAATTGTTTCCCTCTTTCCACTGCCAGCACTTCTGCTCTTCCCCATCATCTTGCCAACAGATTTCTGACCAGTGAAAGTGGGAAAGTTTCAGAAGTAGAGGAAAAAAATACAACAAGCAAGAAAATATTTTCGTTCTAAAAAAGTGACTAAATTGGGTTTGGTGCTCTTTGAGCCTAGGAGGTGTTTGGAATTGACTCATTCATTCTTTGATAAGTTTTCTGTATTCTTACAAGTCCTTTTTCCCATCATTGGGAACACTCTAATTCTCTAAATGGACAAGTGTGTTAATGTCATTGCCTGATCAATTATGACTTCTTCCTAAACTTGTAGGTGACAGAAAATGCAATTCTAGTTTTCAAGGTTTCCAAGATACCTTACCTATCCACAAATGGGAGAATGAGAATCTTTCATTCTATTTCACTCTCTCATTCATAGTCTCCTAGTAGCTCATGGGAACCAGTCACTTGGGGCATATCTTCATAGGCACTATTTCAAGTAGCCTCTTTAGTCAGTCTATCCTTCTCTATATTTTTCAAGGCAAGAAACAGAATTGAGTCTACTTTGCTTCTCAAGTCTCTGGAACATGTAGTAAAAGCACTCAAAGTGTGTTTTGAAGCCTTTTCCAAGATCTGAGGTGAGACATAGGAGCTCCCAGAGAATTCTCTCTGACCTCTTGGGGAGAGTAGCACTTGTAAAATGTCAATACGTGCATGGGTGCTCAGTCACTTCAGTCATGTCCGACTCTTTGTGACCCCATGGATTGTAGCCAACCAGGCCCCTCAGTCCGTGGGGTTCTCCAGGCAAGAATACTAGAGTGGGTTGCCATTCCCTTCTCCAGGGATCATCCCAACCCAGGAATCAAACCCGTGTCTCCTGCATTACAGGTGGATTTTTTACTGCTGAGCCACCAGGGAAGCCCAAAATATCAATGGATTTCCCTATCATATCTCCTTAACTTCTAACTCATCAGCTTTTTATACTTTATATGTGGGAAAAGTGTTAAAAACTGTGTTAGTTGTTATAAAATCCTGGATAGTCTTGAACCTCAGTCTGGAATGTGACTGAGTTCTTAGGATCTTTGCTAAATTGATTGTAAAATGATTCACTTACATGGAGTATTACTTGAAACTGAGAGAAATTTTGTTCTCATCTGCATGAAAGTCCTCTCCAAAAAAGAAAAGCATGCTGAACAGTTCAGAGTGCTGACCCATGCCTGGAGGTGCTGGTGGTGTTATCTCTGGATGAATAAATTCAGTTGAGCTTTAATTAAAATAGCAACACAATGAATTAGCACAACTTCCTCATGCAACATAATGATCAATAAAGGAAAGACACAGGTGCCTTAGAGAAAAATTTTAATCTAAGTGCAAATCTTTTATTCATAAGTTTCAAATTAAATCTGCTTAACTTTTGAAAGCTCCATTCAAACATTAATAAATATTTTTATAGCAAAGGGGTGAAATGCCATACTTCTTTTGTAAACTAAAATGCATATGATGATATATATTCCCAAATTAAAAACATGAGCCAAGCACAAAGTATATATGAGAAAATGAATTAGAATGAGTTTATCAAAAGCAGGATTTCTAAGTTATGTCCACAATTGCACCTTGTACTTATGAACAGTAATATTGTCACATATGTATGTTTGTCAAATATAAAGACCATTCTTGCCAAAAGAATTCAGTTTGTATTAGGGTGAGTAATTAAAGCATTTATGATCATAACTGCTGAACAGCTCTCTGTAAACATCTTTACTATTAAGGCAAAGTTAATGTGGGGAAAAAATAAAAGAAGAAAAGCTACTCTTGTTATGAACAATAAATGCTTATAGAGCTAAGTTGAGAATGGTCCAGAGTAACCCAGCAAAGGCCAGCACATTCACAGATATTCTCAAAGTTTAAAGCATTATGCCTTGTGGAGAGATAAAATACAACCAGGCTCTTTGACTCACGGCACCTGAAACATTTGATTTTATTCTGTGAAGGCAAAGGGCCCTAGTTAAGACCATAGTCAAAATACATGCAAAAGTATTCATGAAGATTTCTCACTGAAAAATAAACATAGAACACTTAAGAAACAAGAATAAAATTACTAAAGACAGCTCCAGTTTGGGAACCAATATAAATTCTAGTTCTCACTTTGAATTGTTTTAGAAATGTGCAGATTAATTTCTTGGGCTCCCTGTGAATCAACAGTGTTCTCTTAAATCCATATTAGTATAATGAGATTAAAGCAGAAAATAAAGTGAAATAAAATAAGGTTTCTAACGATTTATAGAATCTTTCCTTCTTCCTTCTCACTGTGTGTGTACTCAGTCATGTCTGATTCTTTGGGACCCCATGGACTACAGCTCACCATGCTCTCTATCCATGGGATTCTCCAGGCAAGAATACTGGAGTGGGTTGCCATGGGCTCCTCCAAGTATTGATAAAAGGGTATTTATAATAGATTTGATTATGAACTGACTGGATAGTGGTTAATAGTGTGAGTTTTGTAGCCAAAAACACAGTATTCTAATTCTGGATTTTTGATTAATACATTTAGTTACAGGCTAAAAATGTAGGAAGATGGTGGAAGCTTATTCCTGCACAGAAAATACTTTCCCAGAGAAACTCAAAGATGAAGGAGCAGATGGTGTAGTTGAAATCCTAAGGTTGTTTCCTGACACACTTGCCCCTTTTGCTCCCATTGTTCCAACACAATGGAAAATATCACATGAGATGATTATCACACATCTGATCATCTCATGGTCAGTTCTGGAATTGACAACATTTACCAGCTGCTCCCCCATCCCCATCACCTCCGCCCACAGACCAGTAAAATTATTTTGTAAACTTGAGTTTAAAGACTTTAAGTATCATACTTTGATCTACTTTTCAAGATCTTTTAACATTTTAACATAAAGCTTCCCTGTCCTTCAAATTAGGTATGTTACTGCCCTATACAGAGAATGAAACATCATTGATTCCACTCTTCTTGTTTCTCCCTACTGTTAATACTTACCTTGATTTGGAATTTTGTGTGTCCTCCTTCCCTTAAATATCATCTCACATCCTAAAATTTTGTCTCCTCTAGAAATCTGTTTATAAAATTTCAGAGTGAAATAAATATTTTTTAAATGTTAGCAGTGTATCCTAGATACCTTTTGATGTATTTACGTACCTACCTCTAGTATGCTGGAAGTGCTGGACATAGGAAAGCAAGCAGAAATCTGCTTACTTCTTTGTTGCTCACTTTGCTACATCATCCCTCCCCTTCCCAGTCCAGTACTGGAACTAATCCCATAGCTTTTCTGACCATTTTCATATATAAACAAAGTCTCGTTTCTAGATATCTTTAAAAGTCCAGTCAACCCTAATTAATATTACAATCTCTCTGATCTATTCAGTCCTCTTAGCTCCTGCTGTTCCTGCTGGGTCCCCAAAGCTGGGAGACAGGCCTTTATGGTTGTATTATTTTAAGAGGATTCTAACTCAGCTCTCTGTGCCTTTGGTAAAACTTGAAGGCTGTTTTTGCTCTCTTTGCAATGCAATTCCAAGCAGCTCCAGTCAAGTTTAGATTTCAGCTTTTTGAAGAGAACATCCAACACCAAATACCTTTGCCTTATCAAGGATGCTAGTCAGAGAAAACGTTTAATATGCTCTGACACAGTAACAGAACAGATCTTTGAAATTCTATAGCTCAACAGATAAAAGCCTGATGTCAGTGTACCTTCTAATAAGCAAAAAAATCTCTCTGATGAGTATCTTTCTATATTTCAGGTGAGTTGGGAAAACATAATAAGTAGTATTAGGGGAAATATCAACATGGCATCCATTTCTCAGCTTCTCTCTTGGGACAGAAAGAGTGGTATCAATCAATATCATACACCATGTTCACAGAATGCCGGAAAAAAGAACCCTATCATGATCATCTCATTGATGTAGAGAAAGCATTAACAAAAGTCAACACCTTTGACAGAGATACTCAACGAACCAGAAAAAGAAGAAAACTATCTCAACAGAATAAAGACCTTATATGAAAACCCACAGCTAACATCATACTCAGTGGTGAAAGACTGAAATCTCTTCCTCTAAAATCAGGAAATGCCTGCTAAAAAAAGTTGCAGGGCCCTATTCCAACATGTGTGTGTTAAAGCTTCCCTCTGCCAACCAGCAACTCTCATTTGCCTGCAAGAGTATCCAAAAATGCAAGTCAATTCTGATGCTATCTACCCAGAGATAGAATCAGATTCCCCAGGTAAAGAGCTCAGTTGAAATAGTGTGTGTGTGTTCAGTCACTCAGTCGTGTCTGACTCTGGCACTTCAGTCCATGGAATTTTCAGGCAAGAATACTGGAGTGGGGTGCCATTTCCTACTCCAGAGGATCTTCACAACCTAGGGATCAAACCCATGTCTCTTGTGTCTCCTGCATTGGCAGGTAGATTCTTTACCACTGTGCTACCTGGGAAGCAGCCCCCTCCCCCAGTTGAAGAAGACTTCACTTCAAATGCCAGTCAGTAGTCCTGGGCTTCTGACCAACTGGCTCTAAATTAGAGGTTCCCATGTTCCTTTCTTTGAGTTTGATTAGCTTGCTAAAATGGCTCAGACCTCAGGAAATCTTGTTTACTTACTAGATTACCAATTTATTATAGAAGGATATTAAAGGATATAAATCAACAGCCAGATGAAGAGATATATAGGGAGAGGTCCCAAATGAAAGGGCTTCTGTTTTTATGGAGCTTGGGGCATGGCACCTTGACACTTGGAAGTATACTGTTTCCTGACATGGAAGCTCTTTGAGAAGGGGACAGAAAGTCATCCTTTTGGATTTTAATGGAGGCTTCATTGTATAGCCATGATTGACTAAATCATTGGCCAATGGTGATGGAGTCAACCTCCTCTACCTTTCCAGGAAATCAGGTGGCTGGGTGGTGAGACTGAAGGTTGCAACCCTCTAATCACATGATTGGGTCTCCTGGCAACAAGGCCCCATCCTCAGATGGGATCCAAAGTCACTTTCCCTGGGGCATTTTTAGGAACTGAGGACTATATAACAAGTATCCTATTACTCTTATCACTCAGGAAATTCCATGGTCAGGGAGATGTGAGCCAGGAATTGCGGATGGAGAGCAAATATATTTAAAAAATACATATTTGGTTGGTTGAACGATCAAATAATGACCAGATGTGTGTGTGTATGTGTGTGTGTGTGTGTCCTAAAAGTTATAAGAAACCTGCTTTTTCATTTGTCTTCATCGGTACTGCATATCCTAGTCAGAACAATTAGAATAGACAAAGGAATAAAAATGAATCCAAACTGGGATGCAAGAATTAACATTATTTCTGTTTGTAGCAACGTGATCTTGCATGTTTAAAACCCTAAAGATTTCAAACACACACACAAAACACACACACACACACACAGTGTTAGAACCAATAAAATAATTCAGCAAAGTTGTAAGATGTTAAAATCAAGACACAAAATCAGTTTCATTTCTATATACTATATATTATGTTATACAATAATGGTGAAAAATTTGAAAAGGAAATTTAAAAAACAATTACATTTACAATAACGTCAAAAAGAATGAAACACCCAGGAATAAACTTAACCAATGAGACAAAAGATGTGTACACTGAAAACTACAAAATGTTGTTAAAGAAATTAAGGAAGCAGAGATAAATAGAAAAACATCCAATGTTGATGAACTGGAAGACTCAATATTGTTAAAATGTGAATATTCAGTTCAGTTCAGTCGCTCAGTTGTGTCCGACTCTTTGCGACCCCATGAATTGCAGCACGCCAGGCCTCCCTGTCCATCACCAACTTCTGGAGTTTACCCAAACCCATGTCCATCAAGTCAGTGATGCCATCCAACCATCTCATTCTCTGTCGTCCCCTTCTCCTGCTGCCCCCAATCCTTCCCAGCATTAGAGTCTTTTCCAATGAGTCAACTCTTCGCATGAGGTGGCCCAAGTATTGGAGTTTCAGCTTCAACATCAGTCGTTCCAATGAACACCCAGGACTGATCTCCTTTAGGATGGACTGGTTGGATCTCCTTGTAGTCCAAGGGACTCTCAAGAGCCTTCTCCAACACCACAGTTCAAAAGCACCAATTCTTCTGCACTCAGCTTTCTTTATGGTCCAACTCTCACATCCATACATGACCACTGGAAAAACCATAGCTTTGACTAGATAGACCTTTGTTGACAGAGTAATGTCTCTGCTTTTTAACATGCTGTCTAGGTTGGTCATAGCTTTTCTTCCAAGGAGCAAGCATCTTTTAATTTCATGGCTGCAGTCACCATCTGCAGTGATTTTGGAGCCCCCCAAAATGAAGTCTCACTGTTTCCATTTTTTCCCCATCTGTGATGAGATTGGATGCCATGATCTTTGTTTTTTGAATGTTGAGTTTAAAGCCAGATTTTTCTCTCTCCTCTTTCACTTTCATCAAGAGGCTCTTCAGTTCCTCTTCACTTTCTGCCATAAGGGTGGTGTCATCTGCATATCTGAGGTATTGATATTTCTCCTGGCAATCTCGATTCCAGCTTGTGCTTCATCCAGCCTGGCATTTCTCATGATGTACTCTACATAGAAATTAAATAAGCAGGGTGAAAATATACAGCCTTAATGTACTCCTTTCCCAGTTTGGAACCAATCTATTGTTTCATGTCTGGTTCTACCTGTTGCTTCCTGACCTGCATACAGATTGTTCAGGAGGCAGATCAGGTGGTCTGGTATTCCCATCTCTTGAAGAATTTTCCCATTTGTTGTGATCTACACAGTAAAAGGCTTTGGCATAATCAATAAAGCAGAGATAAATGTTTTTCTGGAATTCTCTTGCTTTTTCAATGATCCTACAGATGTTGGCAATTTTATCTCTGGTTCCTCTGCCTGTTTTAAATCCAGCTTGAACATCTGGACCTTCATGGTTCACATACAGTTGAAGCCTGGCTTGGAGAATTTTGAGCATTACTTTACTAGCGTGTGAGATGAGTGCAATTGTGTGGTAGTTTGAGCATTCTTTGGCTTTGCCTTTTTTGGGGATTGGAATGAAAACTGACCTTTTCCAGTCCTGTGGTCACTGCTGAGTTTTCCAAATTTGCTGGCATATTGAGTGCAGCACTTTAAGACTGCAGTCAACATGCCAAAAGTTGGACACTTTTCCCAAGAAGATATGCAAAAGGCCAAGAAAGACATGAAAAGATTAAATAAATTAAGTGAATAAGTAACTAAGTGAATGAGCCAGTCATAAAAAGACAAACACTGTACAATTCAGCTTATATGAAGTGCCCAGAATAGATACAGAGAGTAGAATGATGGTTGCTACAGGCTATGGGGATGGGAAACTGAGGAGTTATTTCATGGGTACACATTTTCAGTTCTGAAGATGAAAGAGTTTTCTAGATTGGTTTAATGACCATGTGAATGCATTGACACTACTGAGCTATACACTGAAAATGTTTAAGATGGCAGGTTTTAGGTTATATTTATCTTACCATATTTAAAAATTAACTTAAAAATTCATCAGCAGTAGACACACTTCTCATTGTTATCTATCACCAAGTAGATTTTATAATAATTTGAATCTTACAGCAACTACTTTTAAAGCCATCAGTGTGATCTACATTAAATTTATCATATTGAAATATATTTACTATACCTGAGTCTTTTAATTTCTGGTAGATTTTTAAAAAACTAAAATCTGTTGAAATACATTTAAATTATTTAATGAATGGAATCATGAAGCTTCAGATTGTGAACGTTTTATTGAATTATAATTATTGAAAACCAAACATGCAAATGAGAAGGCATTGACAGTAAAAACAACAACATCAAAGCAGGAGATTAAAAAATTAAAGAATGAGTGCTCAAATCACATAAAATATAATTGTGAAATTTTCTGTTTGTGTTTTGGAACTTCTTGAGTTTGTAAGAAAAATTCCTTGGCTTTGTTATTGTTATTTGGTTAAATTTATATTTATTAACATAATGAAATGAATGAGCATAATGAATTGATGAAGCTTAATTTTGCAGCCTCTAATTTTGAAACATTAACAAATATGAATTATTTGATGAGTGTTATTAGGTCAAAATATTTGTTGAAGAAATATAGTCTTAATGGAGAAAAAAATTGTGAATATCTGAGTTCTAATTTATACAATGGTGAAAAATTAAAAGCATTTCTCCTAAAGTCAAACAAGACAAGGGTGCCCACTCTCACTACTACTATTCAACATAGTTTTGGAACTTTTGGCCACAGCAATCAGAGCAGAAACAGAAATAAAAGGAATCCAGATTGGGAAAGAAGAGGTAGAACTCTCACTGTTTGCAGATGACATGATCCTCTACATAGAAAACCCTAAAGACTCCACCAGAAAATTACTAGAGCTAATCAATGAATATAGTAAAGTTGCAGGATAGAAAATCCACACACATATATCCCTTGCATTCCTATACACTAACAATGAGAAAACAGAAAGAGAAATTAAGGAAACAATTCCATTCACCATCGCAATGAAAAGAATAAAATACTTAGGAATATATCTACCTAAAGAAACAAAAAACCTATATATAGAAAAGTATAAAACACTGGTGAAAGAAATCAAAGAGGACACAAATAGATGGAGAAATATACCATGTACATGGATCAGAAGAATCAATATAGTGAAAACGAGTATACTACCCAAAGCAATCTATAGATTCAATGCAATCCCTATCAAGCTACCAATGGTATTTTTTACAGAACTAGAACAAATCATTTCACAATTTGTATGGAAATACAAAAAACCTTAAATAGCCAAAGCAATCTTGAGAAAGAAGAATGGAACTGGAGGAATCAACCTGCCTGACTTTAGGCTCTACTACAAAGCCACAGTCATCAAGACAGTATGGTACTGGCACAAAGACAGAAATATAGATCAATGGAACAAAATAGAAAGCCCAGAGATAAATCCACGCACCTATGGACACCTTATCTTCGACAAAGGAGGCAAGAATATACAATGGAGAAAAGACAATCTCTTTAACAAGTGGTGCTGGGAAAACTGGTCAACCACTTGTAAAAGAATGAAACTAGAACACTTCCTAACACCATACACAAAAATAAACTCAAAATGGATTAAAGATCTAAACGTAAGACCAGAAACTATAAAACTCCTAGGGGAAAACATAGGCAAAACACTCTCCGACATAAATCACAGCAGGCTCCTCTATGATCCACCTCCCAGAATATTGGAAATAAAAGCAAAAATAAACAAATGGAACCTAATTAAAATTAAAAGCTTTTGCACAACAAAGGAAACTATAAACAAGGTGAAAAGACAGCCTTCAGAATGGGAGAAAATAATAGCAAATGAAGAAACTAACAAAGAATTAATTTCAAAAATATACAAGCAACTCCTGCAGCTCAATTCCAGAAAAATAAACGACCCAATCAAAAAATGGGCCAAAGAACTAAACAGACATTTCTCCAAAGAAGACATACAGATGGCTAACAAACACATGAAAAGATGCTCAACATCACTCATTATCAGAGAAATGCAAATCAAAACCACAATGAGCTACCATTTCATGCCAGTCAGAATGGCTGCTATCCAAAGTCTACAAGCAATAAATGCTGGAGAGGGTGTGGAGAAAAGGGAACCCTCTTACACTGTTGGTGGGAATGCAAACTAGTACAGCCACTATGGAGAACAGTGTGGAGATTCCTTAAAAAACTGGAAATGGAACTGCCATATGACCCAGCCATCCCACTGCTGGGCATACACACCGAGGAAACCAGACTTGAAAGAGACACGTGTACCCTAATGTTCATTGCAGCACTGTTTATAATGGCCAGGACATGGAAGCAGCCTAGATGCCCATCAGCATACGAATGGATAAGGAAGTGGTGGTACATATACACAATGGAATATTACTCAGCCATTGAGAAGAATACATTTGAATCAGTTCTAATGTGGTGGATGAAACTGGAGCCTATTATACAGAGTGAAGTAAGCCAGAAAGAAAAACACCAATACAGTATACTAATGCATATATATGGAATTTAGAAAGATGGTAATGATAACCCTATATGCGAGACAGCAAAAGAGACACAGATGTATAGAACAATCTTTTGGACTCTGTGGAAGAGGGCGAGGATGGGATGGTTTGGGAGAATAGCATTGAAACATGTATATTATCATATGTGAAACGAATTGCCAGTCCAGGTTCGATGCATGATACAGGGTGTTTGGGGCTGGTGCACTGGGATGACCCAGAGGGATGGGATGTGGAGGGTGGTGGGAGGGGGGTTCAGGATGTGGAACACATTTACACCCATGGTGGATTCATGTCAATGTATGACAAAACCAATACAATATTGTAAAGTAATTAGCCTCCAATTAAAATAAATAAATTTATATTAGAAATCTCAAAAAAATAAACAGAAAAAATAGAATTGAAAGTATTTTTAAATTGGCAAAATTTTCTATGAGTTTATCAGTTATCTCAGCACCTATAGAAAGAATAGTCTCTCAAATGCAAATAATATGGTCTATATAGAAGCATCAGATGTGTAAATAATTTCAGATTTATTAACCTTAAAAAGTAACTTTGAGACAAATTTCAGGCACATCATCTCCAATAGTTAGCACTTTTGGATTATAATTTTTAGTATGCTCTGTATGTTGAAATAGTATCTCAAGATGAGAAAATGTACATATGCAGAGATTTATTTTTATTTTTTCCTATTGTTAAATCATATGATTTTAAAATGGAAGAGGGAAGGGGGAAGGGACAAATTTAGGGTATGAGATTGACAGATACAACTGTATATAGTGGATATATATATAATAGATAAGCAACAAAGATATACTGTGTGACAAAGGAAATTATTGCCATTATCTTGTAATAGCCTATAATGGAGTATAACCTGCCAAAATACTGAATCACTATGTTGTACACCTGAAACTAATACAATACTGTAAGTCAACTTATTCTAGTAAAAAATTCTGAATACTTACTGCTGGTGTATATTTTTAAAAATTCAGAGTTGATCTAAGATTCTTGGATGGCAGATCTTTTTTTCTACAGTGAAGTGAAAATATAGTTCACATTTTCTAGTTGTGAAATTGCCTTTGAGGCATCACAACTGGGCAAGAAACTATCAAAACATTCCTGAGTGGATCACTTGGGTACCCTGTGTATCCCTTTTTGCTTCCATTTGGTAACAGTAGTTCTACCTCATTTTGATAATCTATCAATTACCCTTGCCAATATGGTGATTCCTTTCCTTCCTTGTGTCTCTAGGAAGAAGGGTCTCCAAATGCCCAGGCGCTTGTCCAGCTGATGGACATTTGCTGCATCTCCTGGTGAAAGTATGCTTCCTTGGGGTAACAGGAGCTGGTAATATGCCACCTACCACAGGCAGGCTACCTACCTTATTGTCAGCTGGGCAGTAAGCATTTCCAAAACCCCTCATAGCACCTGCTTTATCTGACCACTTTCAATACCACTGCTGTAGTTTGACATCTCTGGAGTAGATACTGAGGTGGAGTCTAGCCTGCAGGTTATTTATTTGGAATCAACTCCCTTGGAAGAAGGAAGAAGAATAGGTAGAAGATGTTGAATCATGACAAAGATCTGGCAAAACCTCTTCCAACTCCACAGGGAGCTCTGGAACAAACATGGTCCATCAGAGTTGTACAAGGTTGGGCCAACATTGTTGGACCTTTATACCTAAGTATTGATTAGTCATTAGATGTAATCAACCCTAGGGAGGGTGGGTCCTAGATCTCTGTAACTTCAGCAAACCTGAAGGGACTTACAGCTGGAGCAGTTGAAGGGGGATCTAGGTGGACTATCTGTGCTTCTACACAGGCTGCATATTTCTCTTCTTTGTCTTCAGAGCTTCAGTTTTTTATAATTTGCTCTGTTCTTTTTGATATTTCACACACTTGTTCTAGGTCAAAAATAAAGCTCTTTATAGGAATCTGCAGAATTGCTTAATGGAAAAATCGTGGTTTTTATTTATTTATTTTTTCTAACTCTATAATGTGTTTTGGGAGATACTTTTCTCTTAAGTGCTCTTTTATTTTTTACTCAGGTTTTCATCTAAAGCCTGTGCTGTCCTTTTTCGTTGGGTAAATGTTGTGTTCCCTCTGCATGGTTCTTTACTTCCTGAGTGCTTAATTTTGTTGGAGATTTGGTGATTTTTTTCTTTGGCACCTTATGGAGCATCCAGACTGGTTACTACTGTATCCTAAAATGTACTAGGGAGGGGGCTCTCTTCCTATGAGGGCAGGAGGCAGTGAGCAAAGGCCATGTTGCCTCCTTGACCAGGAGCTAGAAGGATACTTTCTCACTGTCTTGGCTCCCTGGGATTTTAGAGTCAGGACTCTGTCCATTTATTCAAACTGCAGTTTCTGTCCTGTCAGTTGTCTAAACTGTTTGATGATATTGTCTTTCTCTGATTAAAAAAGTACAAAATGATTATTATGCTTCTTTCTATTCATATTCAATTTTCTTCCCAGTGGCAATGCATGGAGAAACTGTAAGGATTCTTCTGCAACTCATTTTGACTCTCTGAGACTCAGTTCTCTTCTAAGATTTTTGCTTCTTGAGGAAATAATTTTTTACTCTAGTTATTTCTGGAATATCCTAGCCAGATCTGCCTATGCAAGGGAAAAAGGCAGACTTGATAGAAAACTACAGCATATCATTATTAGAGGAAGAAAGTTGCTAGAATCTGACTTGAATTTGAACCTCAAATGTGTCATTTACCAGATTTCAATTCTGGGCAATTGATTTAGTTAAAACATAACTCAATACATTCTCCTTAAATACTGTTTCAAAATTATCATGAAATTTAGTTGTTTTAAGAAATGATTTATATATAGTATGTATTTGATGGGGCTTAAACTTGAACTTGGGCTTCCCATGTGGTGCTAGTGGTAAAGAACCTGCCTGCCAATGCAGGAGACCTCAGAGATGCAGATTTGATCCCTAAGTGGGGAAGATTCCCTGGAGGAGAAAATGGCAGCCCACTCCAGTATTCTCACCTGGAGAATTCCATGGACAGAAGAGCCTGCTGGGCTATAGTCCATAGTGTTGCAAGGAGTCAAGGAGTTGGACACGACTGAAGCTACTTAGCATGCACTCAAGATAAATGTTGGGTGGGGAAGTGAGAGGGACATAGAGGGAGACACAGATGGAGGTAAAGATAGAGATACTTTCAAGGAAAGAATGACAGAGGCACATACAAACAAAGGAAAAAAGTCAGGAGAGAGAGAGAAAAGATTTGGCCTTTGACTTTCCATCTTGTGGAATTGTAGTTAAAGTCAATTAGATATAAAGGCAAGATAAGATAATTCTAGCTAACACCTTTGGATATACATACACACAATAAGAATTGATCCCTTAACTCTGTCACTAACTAGTTAGTTTATAATAGGTGTCAACAAACTGTAAACCATTGACCAAATCCAGCCTGATACTCGTTTTTGTGTGGTGTACAAGAAAAGAATATTTTTAATATTTTTAAATTGCTAAAAAAACCCCCAAAACCAACAGAAAACAAGAAGAATATTTTGTGGCATGTAAAAACTAAATAAAATTAAAATTTTCATGATTATATGTAAACTTTTATTGAAATACAGACCAGTTTGTTTACACATTGTTTTTGGCTGCTTTTGTGCTGCAGGATAGAGTTAAGCCATTCCCATGAAAACTGTATGGTCTGCAAAGCCTAAATTTTATGCAGTCTGATCCTGGTCCTCATTGTCTCCTGGTCTATAGCTATACTCTATAGGGATCGAAATTTTGGTCTATAATTTTTACAAACTTTGGATACATGTGACCCATTTTTAGTATTCAAGGAAATGCTTTGATAGAAAGTGCTGACACTCCTTTTTGAGAAGTGACATCAATAAAGCTGTTTCGGAGGTGGCAGGTCTTGAAACACACAGTATCCTGCCTGCCACATGAGTTGAACTAATAAACATCCAAATAGGTTACATTGTATGTCATGCTTTGTGCTGGAATATCTTGATAATTATCAAATGGCTTCATTGAGCACGATACTCATCTCCTGTCACTCACTTCAGCTTCTTTCTAATTACTTTCTCACTATTCTCCTACAAGTAATTCTGTGGACTCATCTCCTTATCTTATTATGTCTAATGTCTTAAGTAGGTGTACCTGGGGGTTAACACTCAGTTGAATGGCAGGGTGGGTCAAACCAGAATTTCAAAATAAGATTCTCCAGCAATGTTTCTCCAAGGAGCTGTGAGATCTTCATTCAACTCAATGCGACCTCCTGAAAAAAAGCTTTCTACTGCCTTGTTTCTCTTTCAGGATTTTCCTTTTATACTAATTTCACCATTCAGTTATCTTTTTTGTTATCTTTTTACCTTTCATTGATCTTTTTGATCAATGATCTCATTGATCTCTTCTTCAGGTATGTCCCTTCTTATTCTTTATAACAATAACAAATAGAGCAGTGAAAAAAAAAGAAAATAATTTTTAACTGACTTCTTTAAAACAACTTTAATGAGGTATAATTGATATAATAGAATTTCACATATTCAATGTACACATTTAATAAATTTTGATGTCTGTAAACACCCATGATACCATAATCATAGTCAACATAAGAGACATCTAACACTTCCAGAATTTCCTTGTGTCCCTTTAGTTTTTGTTTGTTTTTGTCTTTTTTTAAAGGAGGAATTGTTGTTCAATGAATATAAAGTTTTACAATGAATACAAAGCTAGATGAATAAGTTCTGGAGAACAGCTGTACAACGTAGGGCTTTTAGTTTACATATAGTATTGTGCACTTCAAAATATGTTTCTGACTTTTTTTCTTAGTTTTATTTTTATTTGTAACACCAAAAGTGTTTTGTATTGGGGCATAGCCAATTAACAATGTTATGATAGTTTCAAGTGAGCAATGAAGGGACTCAGCCATGAATATACATGTATCCCCCAACCCTCCCTCCCATCCAGGATGGCACGTAACATTGAGCAAAGTTCCATGTGGATTTTATTGGTTATCTATTTTAAATAAAGCAGTGTGCATATGACCTTTCCAAAGTCCTTAACTCTCCCTTCCCCTTGGCAACCATTAGTTCATTATTCTAAGTCTATGAGTCTCTTTCTGTTTTGTAAGTTCACTTGTATCATTTCTTTTTAGGTTGCACATGTAAGGAATGTCATATGGTATTCTCTGTCTGACTTACTTCACTCAGTATGATGCTCTCTAGGTCCATCCATGTTGCTGAAAATGCCTTATTTCATTTTTTAATGGTTGAGTAATATTTCATTGTATATATATATATATATATATATATATATATATATATATATATATATATATCTTCTTTATCCATTCCTTTGTTGATGGACATTTAAGTTGTTTCCATGTCTTGGCCAATGAATACAGTGCTGCAATGAACATTGGAATGCATATATGTTTTCCACCCATGTTTTTCTCTGGATATATGCCCAGGAGTGGGATTGCAGGGTCATATGGTAGCTCTGTTTTTAGTTTTTTAAGGAACCTTCATGCTGTTCTCCATAGTGGCTTGTACCAATTTACATTCCCACCAACAGTGTAGGAGGGTTCCCTTCTCTCCACACCCTCTCCAGCATTTCTTGTATGTGGATTTTTTGATGATAGTAATTCTGACTGATGTGAGGTGCTAGCTCATTGTAGTTTTGATTTGTATTTCTCTAATAACTAGCTATGTTGAACATCTTTTCATGTTCCTATTGACCATCTGTATGTCGTCTTTACAAAAGTGTCTGTTCAGGTCTTCTGCCCATTTTTTGAGTGGATTGTTTGTTTTGATACTATTAGGTGTCTTAAACTATTTGTAAATTTTGGAGATTAATCCCTTATCAGTCACATGATTTGCAAATATTTTCTCCCAATCTGTGGGTTGTCTTTTTATTTTGTTAATTGTTTCCTTTGCAGTGCATAAAGCTTTTGAGTTTAAGTAGGTCTTGTTTTTTTATTTTTGCTTTTATTTCCATTATTCTGGGAGATGGATTAAAAAAGATAGTGCCGTGATTTATGTCAGAGAGTGTTCTGCCTATGTTTTCTTCTGTTTTATAGTATCCAGCCTAACATTTAGAAAACTACAGGTCAATATCCCATGAACATGGATGCAAAAATCCTCAACAAAATATTAATAAGCCAAATCAACAATGCATTAAAAGAACTGTTTTTGTTGTTGTTTAGTCACTAAGTTGTGTCTGACTCTTTGAAACCCCATGGACTGCAGCATGCCAGGCTCCCCTGTCCTTCGCTATTTCCTGGAATTTGCTCAGATTCATGTCCGTTGAGTCAGTGATGTTATATAATTATCTTATCCTCTGTTGTCCCCTTCTCCTCCTGCCTCCAATCTTTCCCAGCATCAGGGTCTTTTCCAATGAGTTAGCTCTTTGCATCAGGTGGCCAAAGTATTGGAGCTTCAGCTTCAGTATCAAACCTTCCTTTATGACTTCCTTTATGGAAGGGAGGGGTGACTTCCTTTATGATTGACTGGTTTGATCTCCTTGCTGTCCAAGGGACTCTCAAGAGTCTTCTGCAGCACCACAGTTTGAAAGCATCAAAAAGCACTGTACGCATGATTAAGTGGAATTTATTCCAGGGGGGCATGGATGGATGAATACCTACAAATCAATCAATGTGATAGCCCATCTAACAAAATGAATGATAAAAATCATATGATGATCTCTATACATGCAGAAAATCATTTGACAAAATTCAAGATTAATTATGATAAAAAACTCTCAACAAAGTGGGTATGGAAGGAACATACCTCCACATAATAGAGGGTATTATGGTAATTGAAATATGTCAGACAGAGAAAGACAAATACCATATAATTTCACTTATATGTGACATCTAACAAACAAACAAAAAAATGAGAAAAAAAACACCAAACTAAAACAGACTTACAAAATAAGAGAACAAACTGGTGGTTGTCAGAGTGGCTGCTGCTGCTTCTAAGTCGCTTCAGTCGTGTCTGACTCCGTGCGACCCCGTAGACGGCAGCCCACCAGGCTCCTCCGTCCCTGGGATTCTCCAGGCAAGAACACTGGAGTGGGCTGCCATTTCTGTCTCCAATGGATGAAAGTGAAAAGCGAAAGTGAAGTTGCTCAGTCGTGTCCTACTCTTAGGGACCTCATGGACTGCAGCCTACCAGGCTCCTCTGTCCATGGGATTTTCCAGGCAAGAGTACTGGCGTGGGGTGCCATTGCCTTCTCCATGTCGGAGGGGAGGGAGGTGAAGAAGTTGAGTGAAATAGGTGAAGGGGATTAAGTGGTACCAAATTTAACTTATAAAATAAATACGTCACAGATATAGTCAATAGTATTGTAACAACTTTGTATGGTGACAGTTATTTGATTTATGTGAATGATCAATTTGTATATAATAATGTATAATGTATATAAATGTTGAATCACTGTTTTACTTTTGAAACTAACAAAATGTTGTATGTCGACTATATTTTAATAAAAAATAAAATAAAAAATCATATTAAAATAAGTACAAATAAATTAAGCTGAATAATTATTACTTACAAATATTTACCCCCATTTGTCAATCCTTCCAGCTTCCTCTTCTGTAAAAAACAAATGAGCATTCTACAGAATAAGCTATGATAAACTTTACAAAAGAAAACAAACTCAGTAAGTTGAAAGGAAGGGAGCATAAAAGAATTTTCTATTGTAATGTTTGGAATGCACACTTCACTCTCATGTTTATTTGAACTTAAATGCAAGTGTTTATATTTTTGCTCATGTGAGCTCACATCTTTTCATTTGCAGGAGGCTGTATAATGCACTCTCAGTCAAGGCATCATCTACATAGGTTGCTGTCAAATGGAGACTCAGTACGTACTATGAAATATCAAATTAGAGAAGCTTAGAAAATAGTTTTCCTCTGATTAAATCTCAGCTGCATTTTGTCCTGGTTTAAATTTTTATGGCTCTGACTGTCCAGATAAATGTATGACTTCACAAGATTGCTTGAATTGGGTGAGAAAGACAGGACTCATCAAGCTGACAGGATCATGAAACACTGACATCAGTTGCTTTGACTACTTTCAGCTGCATCAGTTTGTTACATTCTGATATTAGTTGACATCATGTGTGAATATATCATGGGAAGAAATAGTCCCCAAGCTGACATAGTCCTGACCCGGAAACTTCTCCGGGAGTAAGAATTCCACTTGAATACATCCACTGTGATTTTTCTCAGCCTGAGGAGTAAATGTGTTGGCATGTATATATGCTTGTTCACCCGCTCAACTTTACTGAGCATCAGTGATAAGGAAAGGTCTCAGATATAAAGATAATTAAGACATTGTTAATCCCCTTAAGGCATTCAGTGTCTAGTATAGAGGCAGATTTGCAAATCATACTACAAGGAGGTGTACCACATGCTATGACAGAAAAATGTACATGTGGAGAAAGAAGGACTTAGAAAAGGGAATACTCATGCTAAGAACCCAGGGATATGTAAGAGTAACCAGGACAACAAGGACATTCCATTCCAGACAGACAGTGGTGGGTGATAGCTGGTTTCTAAAAATCTCTCCTCCCACCCTCATGAACTTCACTTCACAGTATCCCTGTCCTTGTGGGGTCTCAATCCTTCAATCTGGGCTAGCCCTTTGGTTCACTCTTGGTTAGTAACTGTGGCAGAACTGTTGCTGTGTGATTTCTGAAATTAGATCTTTAAAAACCTTACAAATCCACCTAGACCTCTTAGAGTTGCTTTTATGATGTTCCCTCTTGGAACTCGTCTCAGAAGTGTACCTGCTTGAGGCCCCCGTGTTGTGAGAAGCCTGAGTCATGTGGAGAGTTTCAGAGGATAAGACATCACACCGAGGAGAGTCAGGGAGCCTCATGTCAAGTCACCAGACAGACACATGAAGAAATTGTCATAGAAGTGCATCTTCCAGACCCAAGTACTTTAGCTGAAGCCACTTGGAGCTGGGACATTTCTAAATTCAGGATCTCAAACTATGAAAAAAATAAAAGTATTGTTTTTTTAAGCCACCAAGTTTGGGGGTATTTGTTTCAAAGTAGTTAATAACCAGAAGAGAGGGTATATGTGCAAAATGCAGAGGTATGAAAAGGCCACTTCTAACCTGGGAATAACAAGTGGTTTAATAATTTAGTATGGCTGGAGAAAGAATGATAGGGGAAATATATTAGTGAGAACCTTTGCAGTTATAAGTATGGGAACCCTAGCTCAGTCTGAGTCTAGAGGTGAAGCTGATTTCAAGCAAGAAAGGGACAAATGATTCAAATGAGATCTTTAGGTCTCTTTCCTCCTTTACCTCCTTCTTTTTTCTTCTTCTCCTCTCTCTGTTTCTCTTGTCTCTGTCACACGCACACATACACTACATATACACATAGTATCATACACTATGCTTGTCACTCTACTACATGAACTTTCACTTCCAGTTTCAAACTGAATAATCCAAGAGATTCTTAATGTCTCAACATGATTCATTTGTCCCTTCTTGGACTAAACACAGTGGCCAGTATTTGTGATTCACTGGGTCAAGATTACATTTTCTGTCCAAGTGTGGCAGGCACTGTAGGTAGGCAACAAAGAAGCTATTTCCCCAAGGAACAGGGAGTGTTAGACAATAGTTGTTTACTACAGAGAGAATCACAGCAAGTCAACTTATTTCAGTAGTTGTTTGTCATGGAAGGTTTTATATAGTTCTGATTTTGTCCAGAGTGTTAGGTAGTCATTTTAGTTTGCGATTGATAAAATGTGTTTATTTGTTTTTGGCTATTTTGTTTGCCAAAGCTGTATCTAGGCATTTTGGCTTCTATTAAAAATATGTGATGATGCTTTTCTCTTTGCAGGGAAAATATTGATAACTTACGTACATTAAGGTTTTCTCCTAATTGTACAAATGGCTTTCTGTCAAGAGAACCACATTCTCCCATTTAATCCCTTTGTTACTCATCCATAACATATAGCTTCAAGCTACTTAGTAAGGCAGTGAGTGATCTTTTACTTCCAGCTTTTACTTTTACTTTTGATCTTTTACTTCCATAACTATAGCTTTGGTATCAACTCCTTTTAATTCATTCTTTCATTCACTAAATATTTAATAAGATGCCCTTTCCTAGACTAGACTGATAGGTAGATAGAGTGATAGCTAGAGTAATAGATAGATTGTAAGCAGAAATGTCCTTGGGTTTTCGATTGACCAAAACAAGTAAGGATCCATGCAAGGACAGGGAGTTACACAGTTTTGATTTTCTACAAAATAAAACATAAAATTGAATATTTGTCTGGAAATTAAGAAAAGAAATTTCTCATATGAAGCTTCATATAGTAGACTCAAAAAGCAGAAAGGAGATACTCAAAAAGCACAACACGGGGGCCTCAAGCAGGTACACTTTAATGTCCATGACATTAAAGCAGTGTCTTTAATTATATCTTTGTTACAGAACAAAAATATCCTGAATTTTTCTGAAACAAGAAGCATCACCTATCCTCTATCACTTACACAGTAGTATAAGAAAGATAAAAGCATGAATAATAATCTTCACTTATTGCTCTGTAGTAGTCAGTTCAAGGTGCTATTGAAACAAAGAGGTTAATTATTAGTTCTCTTGATGGACATACACACCATGGAAGTTCATCCACTCTGCTATGGGACATGGTGGACACAACTCAAGAGCAGATATGGACTGAGTAAATGGTTAAGATATTCATTTAATGGCATGGGTAAGGCTGTGGAGGCTGAAGAGAGAAAGTCTTGTGGGAATACAGGATATGATGTAACTTAGAATGCCTTTAAAAAGGCTGACTTCTTCCTAGATGTCTTAACCTGCCTCTTTAAATACAAAGCCAGGAAGGTGAGATAAAATGTTATTTTAAGAATTCCCCTGAAAGAAGAAACTGACATTTTCCTCCATTTTAATTGGTTACTCTCTTTGACAGCTATCAGAAATATTATTCAGTGTTGCTACACTATGTATTGTGAAGATAGAAAAGCAAAAGCAATAAGAGTCTTTTCTGACAGTAGTAAAGGAGGGCTAATTAACATATGCATGAGGGAGTGTGGAGGTAAGTAGTTTGGAGAACAGAGCCTGAAGATGAATTCAGTAGGCGTGAATCCTGACAGCATTACTTACTAACTCTGTGACCTTAAATGAGTTAATCACTGTGCCTCAGCATCTTCTTTTGTAAAATGGGGATAATCTATATACATAGACATTTCCACTATTGTTTACTTCATGTATTAATAATAACAGTGTCATTAGATATCTTTTCTTATGATATCTCTACTATCTATTTAAACTATCTATCTTGCAGTTCAGCTCAGTCACTCAGTTGTGTCTGACTCTTTGCGACCCCATGAACTGCATGCAGCACACCATGCCTCCCTGTCCAACACCAACTCCCAGAGCCCACCCAGACTCATGTCCATTGAGTTGGTGATGCCATTCAACCATCTCATCCTCTGTTAGCCCCTTCTCCTCCTGCCCTCAATCTTACCCAGCATCAGGGTCTTTTCAAATGAGTCAGTTCTTCGCATGAGGTGGCCAAAGTATTGGAGTTTCAGCTTCAACATCAGTCCTTCCATGAACACCCAGGACTGATCTCTTTTAGGATGGACTGGCTGGATCTCTTTACACATAGATATATAATCTTCCTCATCATAAAAAGAAGAAAATTGAGGTGCAAAGAACTCTCAGCATTTATGTCTATGGATCTGATTGTTATTTTAACTGAAAAAAACTGGTCCAGACTAGTATCAATCAGGCTTATGCTGAGGTTGATTTCACTGAATCTGAAGACACAGGCTAAATGTGTGATGAGATATGTTTTAAAAACTCAGTCTTCCAGATATCAGCAGCAGCCCCCTTGCTCAGTGGTTTGTTCTTTTAAGGGTGCACTTATTTTGAAGGACCTGAACTCATGGCCTTCATGAACACTCCATGTATTGTTTGTTGTATCACATCAGGAAGTACTACTTCATATGGTTGGGAAAAGAGAAATCAGTATCAGTTTTGCAAATTTTTTAGTCTCTACAAATCAAGCACCTGAAACCTCCAAGTTATGAGACACAATCCTATTGGCACAATTGTTAAGAACACAGGGTCTGTAGGCAGGCTCCCTAGGAATGAATCTGTCTTAGAGACATCTTGTTTGCATGGGTTGTGTGATCTTCAGCAAGTCAACTCATCTTTCTTTGTCCAGACTCCACATCTGCAAAATGGTATAATAATAGTTACCACCTCATAAGGTTGTTGTGAGGACTAAGTCAATGAAAACATAAAAGACATTTAAGACAGCACTTGGCAAATACTAAGAACTCAGTTAATATTTGCTATAATATTTTGGCTTAATTTATTTTCTATCCCTGAAGTTAAATAATAATCTTTTAACCAGGGACTCCAAGATCACAACTTTCACCAGGCTCATTTTTTGCCTTTCTCCATCTCGCTCCTTTTCACCAGTCACACTAAATTTTTTCTTGTCTTCCAACATGCTGACTACTTTCTAGTCTTATGAGGTTGATGTTGGTTGTTTTTATTGCATGGATATCTCTTTCCCCTGGTCTCCTTATCCTTCAGTCTAGGTCTCAGTTTAATGTCAATAACTCAAAGTAAAGGTCCCTGACCATCCCCCACCCCAAATTGTCTTTCACCAGGACTTCATTTTTTTCCACTTTCTTTTTTGATTGTACCATGTGGCATGCAGGATCTTAGTTCCCTGATCAGGGGTCGAATCTTGCCCCTTGCAGTGGAAGCTCAGTGTCTTATCCAGTGGATTTCCAGGGAAGTCTTTTTTTTTTTTCTATTCTATTTTAAAACTTGTGACTTCAGTGCCCTATTTCCTTCATTCTGTGTACCACAATGTACAGCTATTTCATTATTTTTTGTTCTAGCTCCTCTCTATCCCCAGTAAATTGTACGCTCCATGTAGACTGAAACCCCATCTGTCTTTTTCATTGCTTTTCAAGGATGAGTGGGTGAAGTACAGATGTAAACCACACAGTAAAACAGAACCTGACTGTATTCTTTTTCCTTAAAGTTCACTGTCAGAATTCTAGGCATTGACATCATATAGTTTTTAATCTACTGTCCAAAAGGTTTTATGTAATAGTGGTATAACTCACTTCAGGATCTATGATTACATCAATTTAGATGCATAATGTACAGCTTCATAAGATCTTAGAGCTACAAGAGATTTTTGAAGTTTACAGCTCAGTATGACCATATTAATGATGAAAGAGGTAGGATCTTGGAGCAGAGGGATGACTTGTCCAGTGCCGCTGATAATCAGAGCAAGAGTTGTTGTATCAGCTTTCTCCTCACTTAGTGCTTTTTCAAACCATCATAGTGTGTTTTTCTATTTTTATAGGTAATTGTATTTTATTACCTGCCACAATCACTTCACTAGCTGCCTAACCTCTTTACCCAACCACTACACTCCAGAGATTAGAATGGTTCCTAGTCTTGAGAAACACACATTTGATAAAAACACAATTCTGTCTGATAATCACAGTTATCCAGAGACAGCTGTGTAAGGTCAAAGGAACAGCTGTTTGTAGAGTGCCTACTGTGGGTTCAGTTGTTCTCAGTGCATTATGTGAGTTAGCTAGTGAAATCTTCACAAATCTATATGATAGGTTCTATCATCATGCCCATTTAACAAATGTGGAAACTGAGGCACTACTTGAGTTACTGATACATTGCCAAGGTTGTTCAGTATCACGGGAGTATACACTTATGTGGGTGCTCTCCTAATTAAAATGTTTTCCTACCCTGCTCAAAGCAGAATAGGTTGGAACTGAGGAAGGAGGAGATTACTTAGAGGAGACTGCACTGTACTGGGTCTTGAAGGACCTGGAACCCCTGAAATTTCTGCTGTCCAATATTTTTTCCTCCAGTAACACTTGTAGAAGCTTGTTCTGGCTAGAAATTTACCTTTACTTTTTCTGCATACATTCATTCTTATGTCTAGCAAATTTGGAGTGATCTCTTCTCTGTTCAACCCTTCACTTCCCACTTTAGGTAGAATTTTAAGATGACAGCTCAAAACATTTCTTGAGTATGAAAGTTTTGCATCAGAGTGTGCCCATGAGTTCCTTCCCTGGTGGCTCAGATGGTAAAGAATCTGCCTCCACTGCAGGAGACCGGGGTTCGATCCATGGGTTGGGAAGATCCCCCAGAGAAGGAAATACCCACTGCAGTATTCTAGCTTGGAGAGTTCCATGGACAGAAAAGCCTGGCAGGCTATAGTCCATGGGGTTGCAAAGAGTCAGACATGACTGAGTGACTTTCATGTGCCCATGAATTAGTCTGTTTTCTCCTGTGAGATCATGTTTCTCCATTCTACTTAACAACTAACTCATGACTATGGTCATGGTTCTATTCAGGACTCAGTTTTCATTGTGGCCTTCAGTGATGATTAGAGAACCAATGAACAACAACACAAATTCCTGTGTTCTGTTACAGGTAGGACACACACTGTCCAGTGCATATGAACTCCTGGAACCTTCTTCCTGTTTTGGATCCCAAATACAAACCTAAACATGGGCTCTTGTTTACCTCTGTATGTTTCCATTCCTTTTTATGGTTCATCGAGATGCTTATCATCACAACTTTATTTTCTTCTTAACACCTCTTAAAATTTTGTATATGTTTGCAGTGAAGGAGGCAAGTGAAACCAAATTTCTCTATAAGCACATCCTGCCATCTTGGCTGAAATTGGTACAGTTGTGTTTTGCATGGTATAATGCTGCCCAGACTTGATCTCAGTTAATTATGAAAACCTGGTAGATGATATATCACTGTTTTTTACTTACAGATGGAGAAACAAACAGGCATTTTGTGATTAAGCCTGCAGAGTGGTTTGGCTTGGATTTGAATATGTGTTTTCTTACACTTACATTTAAATTAGTCAGTTCAGTTGCTCAGTCATGTCCAACTCTGTGACCCCATGGACTGCAGCATGCCAAACTTCCCTATCCATCACCAACTCCTGGAGCTTGGTCAAATTCATTTAAAATAGAAGGGTCAGTTTTTTAAGGAACCACCTTACTGTTCTCCATAGTGGCTGTACCAGTTTACATTCCCACCAACAGTATGGTCTTCCCTTGTGGCTCAGCTGGTAAAGAATCCACCTGCAATACCAGAGACCTTTGTTCAATCCCTGGGTTGGGAAGATCCCCTGGAGAATGGAAAGGCTACCCACTCCAGTATTCTGGCCTGGAGAATTCCATAGACTGTATAGTCCATGGGGTCGCAAAGAGTCGGACACGACTGAATGACTTTCACTTCACTTCACTTCACCAACAGTATAGGAGGGTTCCCTTCTCTCTACACTCTCTCCAGCATTTCTTGCTTGTGGATTTTTTGATGATTGTCATTTTGATTGGTGTGAGGTGCTAGCTCATTGTAGTTTTGATTTGCATTTCTCTAACAATTAGCAATGTTGAACATCTTTTCATGTACCTCTTGGCTATCTGTATGTCTTCTTTGGAGAAATGTCTGTTTAGGTCTTCTGAATGCAGCAATTTGGATGGACCTAGAGGCCATCATACTGAATGAATTAAGTTTGACAGAGGAGAAGTATCATATGACAGCCCTTATATGTGAAATATAAAAAGAAATAATACAAATGAACTTACTTACAAAACAGACACAATCTCATAGATTTAGAAAACAAACTTATGGTTGCTGGGGAGAAGGATGGGGGGAAGGAATAATTAGGGAGCTTGGAATGGACATGTACACACTGCTATATTTACAATGGGTATCCAAAAAGGGCCCATTGTATAGCACATGGAACTCTGCTCATTGTTATGTGGCAGCCTGGATGGAAGGGGAGTTTGGGGGAAAATAGATACATATATATGTATGGCTGATTTGCTTTGCTGTTCACCTGAAACTATCACAACATTGTTAATTGCTATACACCAACACAAAATAAAAAGTTAAAAACAAATAAATTGGAGTGGTCAGAAGCAAGGGGTAGGGATTCAGATGATGTTGGATTGCATTCAGACTCTACTGCTTATTAGCTGTGAGATCCTGAACATCCCTACCTTTTTTTTCCATCTGTGAAATGGAATAATTCCTAGTGACCACCCATTGCTTATATGAAACAAAGCAGTCAGCGCTAAGCAATTTGTAAATGCTTTCCAAATGGTCATTATGATAATTTTTATAGTTAAGCTATCTCTCTACTACCTACAGGTAGGTTAAATTTCCAATTCAGCTTTGAATGAAAGTATGTTATTCTGGAATGAGAAATGTGACATTCTCTTAAAATTAATATCTGTCTATTTCTTTTCATTATTCCAGAATTTAGTAAATTTCCTTATGCATTTCATTGGCTCTAAAATATTGAGATTGATTCTTGATCCTGAGAGATACAGATTTACATCAGGATTGGGTTTGGGGTCCTAAGAGTTTATTTTATGATCAATGGTGACATTCACCCCTCCCTCGCTTTCCCAAATAATTTGTTGGAATCTGATATTTTATATTATTAATAAATTATCAATTTACCATGTGGGATAAATTTGAAAAGAGTGGTCTAATATTGCATGATTTCATATAAATTACTCTTGTTTCTTAATTAACAATGCTGAACACATATACTGTATATTTCTGGTAGTTATTTATGATACTCACTTATGTGTGCTCTTAAAAGATTTCCTCTAAACCAGATCAGTGCATCTTAATTTTAACATAGGAATCATTTGGGGATCTTGTGAAATTTCAGATTCTGATTTTGTAGGTTTGCAACAAAATTCTGTATTTCTAACAAGAACCCAACTTTGAGTAACTAGGCTCTGAAAACTCCCTAATTAAGAGCTTTTAAATATGTATGTATTCCTGGGCTTTATTCTCGGTGATTCTAATATAATAAGAATAAAATAAAATGTTTATATATTTGAATATCCACATATATAATTTTGATAATATATGCCTGGTTTTGTAACTGCCAAAATATATTTCAGTTATGAATGTTTTGATTAATTGGGGTTTAATCTGTCTTTGAAGTCTACCCTTCTATGGTCTGTTCTTTGTGCTGTAGCACCACCAAATTACCAACAGTTTTCTGAATATGCTATCTCTTCGTGCACTGTTTCCTTGCTTAAGAAGTTGTATTTTCATTCTGTTTATTGAGGAAATGACTTGCTGTCCAAGGGACTCTCAAGAGTCTTCTCCAGCACCACAGTTTGAAAGCATCAGTTCTTCAGTGCTCAGCCTTCTTTACGGCCCCACTCTTATATCCATACATGACTACGGGAAAACCTATAGATTTGACTAGACAGAACTTTGTCAGCAAAGTGATGTCTCTGCTTTTGAATATGCTGTCTGGGTTTGTCAGAGCTTTTCTTCCAAGGAGCAAGCATCTTTTAATTTTGTGGCTACAGTCACCATCTGCAGTGATTTTGGAGACTATAAAATCTGTCACTACTTCTACTTTTACTCCATCTGTTTACCATGAAGTGATGGAACTGAATGCCATGATCTTAGTTTTTTGAATGTTGAGTTTTAAGCCAACTTCTTCACTCTCTTCTTTCACCCTCATCAAGAGGCTCTTTTAGTTTCTTCACTTTTTGCCATTAGAGTGGTATCATCTGCATAGATCTAGCTCTAATATAACCCCCTCTATGTAGCCTTCTTTGATGCTTTTATTTAGTGGTTCTCAAATGTTATTTATGTCTTCTCTTAGGGACAGTTGATAAAGTCTAGAGACATTTTTCATTGTCACAACTTGGGAGGACAGGTGGGTTGCTACTGACATCTAGTAGGTAGAAGTCAGGGTTGCTGCTAAACATTCTACAATACCTAGAACAGCCCCTATAACAAATCTTTCTCTAGTCCAAAATGTCTATAGTACTGAGGCTGAGAAACCCTGCTCTAGTTTGTTAGATGTCTCTCTTTTATTTTCCTCCAGATTGCTTCTATATTACTACTTATTGCAATTTTTATTGTCTATTTTTCTCTCTCCTGAGTTTTTATGTTCTTGGACAAGGAATTGTCTTTTTCATTTCTGTTTACTCACAGCCAGTGGGTTGTGTGTGTGTGTGTTCCATAAATATTGAACAAAATAAACGTGTAAATATCTCCTAGAATATATAACTGAACTTAAAAAATAAACTCATATTCAGTTTTGTGGTGAGCAGATGGGCTAACCTGAGATCTAGATAGATTCATGGACTTTCAGTGGGGGTGAGATGTTACTGCAGCCTGAAAGGCATAATATCAAATCATCAATCACCGGCTATAGGGTCAGCCTCCAGAGGGGGAAAAAAAACCCTACATTTATCGCTTGCCAATTGGAAGGAACACAATTGACTGGAACCAGCTGGTTTTGAACTCTCCCAAAGGCTGTGATCCATTTAATCAGTTTGGAACACATCCATAACTTTGAAGGTGGATCAGGAAGGATGGAAAGTATGGACAAAGTCAGCTAAGACCAGCGATCTCCCCATTTAAAATGTTTGATGTAAGAGACACAATG
Organism: Giraffa tippelskirchi; assembly: GCF_054371585.1. Taxonomy (NCBI): domain Eukaryota; kingdom Metazoa; phylum Chordata; class Mammalia; order Artiodactyla; family Giraffidae; genus Giraffa; species Giraffa tippelskirchi. The sequence goes on along the minus strand of NC_137275.1, from coordinate 72,519,284 downwards.
ATTAAAAAAGAAAAAAGCTATGTGCATAGGGTCAAGGGTAAGGGTAGGAAGATGGGTCATTCTTTATGATTTTGAAAACTGACAAAATGTGTTTAGTTTGGAATGATCTGAGAAACCTCACATAACTCAGCCTGTACTCCATTTCACTAACAGTGAGGGGAAATAATCAAATCTGCAGTTCCTGCTTTCTATCTGTCATCTAAGTCATTCCAGGGACGGTAATCCTGGGTAGTGTCTTTTAGTTGGAGCCATTTCCCAGGAGAGACAGAGTTATTAATAAGACATTGCAGGCTCATATGCTTTCTCCTACCTGTTTTTGATTTTCCCTTTTTCTAAGGCAATTTCACTGATCTCTTGGAAATGAGACATACGTGGGATGTTCTTCCTTGCTCACGCATTCCAAATGTGCTTCCCAAATTAAAATGCTGTACCATATGCAAAATTCAGGTGTAAGAGATTAGAAATAATCTCTTACATTTGTATGGGATACTCCTGAGGAGCACCTATTATGTTTGCTTTCTTTTAGCCTCACTTTACCAAAATGGTTCACGTGAGTTTCCTTATTTTTCAAAACTGGCAACCGCTCCATAATTTTAATTTCAAGTATTTTTTCCTTCTCATGCCTTTAATGCTTTTTCCCTTTAATACGCAAATATAGTATTCTTCAAACATGCTAAAGTTTAGAATCCACTGATACTTCATTTTTACTGTCACTTTTCCCCTTCATGAACTCACTTAATCTGCATTAGTTCCAAGGTCATTACTCATCCCTTTTATCCTCCTTCAGCCTCTCTACCCTTCTTTCCCCTGATTATGTTGCCTGGCTGAACACTCACCCTGGTTAATTCCAGCTGTCCTCCTCTTACACACACGTACCTCAACAGCTGAAGCTGTCTGAAGATTTTTCTTTCCCATTCCCACCTCCATATATGCACACAGTTTAACACCCATGTTGACCAGTCTCCCTTCCAATTTATGACTGCTACCTTGTGACTTTTGCTTCAAAATCCAACCCAACTCTCTAGATCAGGGCTTGGAAAAAGTTTTCTATAAAGGGCCAGATATTAATAGAAAGCATTTTAAGCTTTGGGAGCCATACGGTTTCTGTCACAATTCAGCATCCTAGCAGGAAAGCAGCCACAGACTGTACAAAAATGAATGGGTGTGGCTATCTTCCAACTAAAGTATTTACAAAAATAATCAGTGGACTGGATTTGGCTCACAAGCTGTAGCCTGATGACCTTGCTCCAGATCATTCAATCTTCTACTATCTTAGAGGACTATTTTAAATTTCCTCTGTTTCTTAAACCTTGCACAGTTACTCCCTATCTCATACCCAGTCTCTGCTGTTAATCTTGCTTTGTTTGATTAGAAACATCAAAAGAAGGCAGAAAGGAAGAATCATATCTCCTGTCCTCTCTGGATGAGGGCCCATTTTATTCTGCATTCCCTCCTATGTCTATGGATGAAATATCTATGTTTCTCCTTGAGCTTGGTTACACCATTTGCCCACTGGATCCCACCCTCTCTCCTCTATGTAAGGGAAAGTTCCAACAATCCTCTCCTGACTTTCCCAGGCTATTAATGTTTTCTTCTTTGTGGGAATTGTTCAAATTCATGCTGTCATGCCTACCAACTTAAGAAAGAAAGAAAAAGAAAACCCGATTCCTTGACCTCATGTTCCTCTTTAGCTACAATTCCATTTCTCTGCTCCACTTACAGCAAATAAACCTCAGTGAGTTATTTGTATTCATCCCTCCTTTTTCTCTCCTTCTGTCCTTTCTTAAACCCACTCCCATCAGATTTTATCCCCACCATTCTACTAAGCAACTCATTAGAATTGACCTACCATATTTACCTTTTCATTGTCAACTGCAATAATCATTATGCTAGTGCCTGTCTCAACAATATTTAAGGAAATTGATAATAGGACATTTTAGTCATATGACCTCCACATGGCCCCTAGGATCCATTGTCTCTTGTTGCCTCCTGTACCTCTGGCTGCTCCTTCTCTGTCTCATGGTTCCATGGTCTGCAGGTGAAATTTCTCATTTTCAGAATCCTTCTCTGATAAGCCTATGAAAAACTGCAATCCCTTAGCACAGTGCTCCTTAGCCCCATTACCTGCTTTATTTTCCCCATAGCACTTGGCAAAATAAAATTTATTATTTATTTATGTATGTTTCTGTTGATCATCTTTTCCTCTCTTCACTAGAACATAAGCTCTGTGAGTACAGGAATATTGTTCTGTTCACTGTTATATTTCTGGCCTTTGGTAGATACTCAATGAACAGTCATTGTATGAATGGATGAATCTTTTAAATCCTTCCACACACACAATAGTATGGTTGTGGTTTAGTCACTAAGTTGTGTCCAACTCTTGCGACCCCATGGACTATAGCCCACCAGGTTCTTCTGTCCATAGGACTTTCTAGGCAAGAATAATGGAGTGGGTTGCCATTTCCTTCCCTGGTAGCTCATATTAGATGCTCTAATTCTCCTCTTGAGTATGTGATCCCTTTTCCCCCCTGAGGATAAGATTAACATTCAAAATGGCTAAGTGAGCTGTGCAAAATCATATCACAGGTGAGAAAGAAGCCCCCAAAGAGACTTTCCACCACAATTTTTTGAGGGATTTCCATCAAATATCTGGTTAACCCCCTAGTTATGAGAGCCTAGGGAAAAAAAAAAAAAGTGAAGTCCTTCAGTCGTGTCCAACTCTTTGCCACCCTGTGGACTGTAGCCCACCAGGCTCCTCCGTCCATGGAATTCTCCAGGCAAGAATACTGGAGTGGGTTGCCATTTCCTTCTCCAGGGGATCTTCCCGACCCAGGGATCAAACCCAGGTCTCCTGCATTGCAGGCAGACGCTTTAACCTCTGAGCCACCAGGGAAGCCTAGCAGAAGCCTACCCTATTCCACTCCTGAGGGGCTCCATCTGTTAGAAAGTTCTAAGTTAATGTTCTTTCCTTATTCCTCTCTTGATAAAAAATTGTATATTTTTGCCACTACCTTTCACATCCACCTTAAAAAATGCATACTTGAATTTTCACAAGATATTTCTGCTACCTTTATTTCCCTTGTCTACTAGAAAATGATTTCTTTTAATACCTAAGGGATGTTACCACCTTGTTGGAACATTTGCCACTTTCCTCAATTTCTTAATTATTGTCTGTGTTTCCATGGTACTCTGTGGTCCGCATCATGGTGTTCAGTACTGCAGTTTGTTTCTGCCTACTGACGGCGGCATGTATTATTTATATTATCTCCTATCAAGTTTGTAACAGAGAAAAACATAATTTTTTGTACAATTTTGTACAGTTAGGCCTTGTACTTGGCATTCTACTTATATGATTTTAATTTTCACAATGCTGTGAGGTAAGTACAAGGATATGCCCATTTGGCAGATCAAGAGAACAAAGATAAGAGACTGCTATAACATCCCAAAGGCAACTGAAGCTTTTATATTTTATTAATTTTCAAAAATTTGTTGAGGAAAATTTGACAAATATAGTTGTATATGTTTAAACTATACAATATGATGATTTGATATACATTGTAGAATAATTACCAAGAGCAAGATAATTAACAAAGCCATCACTTCACATAATTAACATAGTTAACTTTTTCTTTTGTGTGTGTGTTTGTGTGTGTGTGTGTGGTGAGAATGTTTAAGACCTATTCTTTGCAACTTTCAGGTATGTAACATTGTATATTAACTATAGTCACATGTGGTACTTCAGATCCTTAGAGCTTATTTTTTTAAAACTGCGAATCTATCCCTTTGACTTATATCACCCCATGTTACCCTTCTCCCAGCCCATGATAATCAGCAATCTAGTGTTTCTATGAAACCATATAATATTTGTCATTCTCTGGCTTATTTCACTTAGCATAATGCTGTTCAGATTTGCACATGTTATCACAAATGGCAGGATTTCCTTTTTTTAATAGTCTATTAGCATTCCATTAATATATATATATATACACACACACACAATATATTCCACAGAATACATATTTTTCTAAAGATATATAAATGGCTTATTTCATATTATATATGAAAAAATGTTTAACATCACTAATCTAAAGGGAAATGAAAATAAAAATCACCATGAGATATAACCTCACACCTGTTAGGATGACAATGATCAAAAGGTAACTGATAACAACAGTTGGCAAAGATTTAGAGAAAAGGGAACCCTTATATCAGTGCAATGCAAGTTGGTAGAGCCATCATGGAAAACAATATAGCTCTTTCTCAAAAAATTAAAAATAGAACTACCATATGATCCAGCAATCCCACTCCTGGGTATATATCTAGAGAGAATGAAACTAGTATCTTGAAGAGATATCTGCACGTCTATGTTCACTGCAGTATTATTCACAGTACCAAGATATGGAAGTCCCCTTAATGTTCTTAACAGAGGTATAGATAAAGAAGATGTGGCAACTGCAGCTTTTAAACATCATAACATGGACCACACACACACACACACACACACACACACACACTCATCTGCTTGAATCTGATGACCATGCTCTTAATGGCTGTGTGGTACCCACAATAATTTTGAATGAAGGAAAGAAAATAAAGCAAACAAAAGAATGAACAAAATGTCACATCCATCTTTCACCATTTGATCTAGCCTGGCCTTTTGAGAAACAGAATATTTGTGTTTATTCTGTAAATAATGATCTGTCAGTTTTGAAGAGGGCAGCTATAATCCTATTAGATCTCTTCTGAGAAATTATCTCACTGTTTTGGCCACTGCTGAACTGCATGACTTTCAGTTGGTTAGTGTTTCCAGACCTCTGGGTATTCATAAGGGCTTCTGTGAACTTGGAAGAGTGATCTGACTACAGTGGATCTGAGGTTAAAGAGTGAAATACAGTGGCCAAGAGCCTGGGTAGCCTTGAGTGATTTTGGCTCCAGCACCCACTGGCTGATTTTCACTCAATGACTTAACCTCCCTGGGAATAAATTTCTTCATCTGTAAAATGGGTTAATAATGCCCCTCAGTTAAGAGTACTAAACTAATTCAATTTAGTAAAGTGCTTAGAAAAGTGCCCGGTGCAGAGTCAACTCTAAAGAATTCTTTTCTAAATAAAACTGATTTCTCCTGCCTCTCTTGCAACTGACTTTAGCAATTCAGCAAAAGTGGCACAGAGCTACGTGTTGGGTGACTTTAACCTTTTCTTGGAAATAGCACAGAGAAACAATTTAGGCTTTGTCTCCTGGGGGCTAGCAATTTCTTCGGACTTATTTGACCTGTCAATTCAGAGAAGAAAAAGGGGAAAAAAACCACAAAACTTACCAAGCACCTAGTCAGTTCAGTTAAATATCAGTTTGGCTGATTATTTTACACTGAGCTAACTGGCAGTTTGCCTGAGGAGACCAAAATGGCTTGTTTTGGCATAACTTGGCGTAGGCTGAGAGCTGACAAGTAATTTTTGAATTTAGGGAGGTGCAGTCTGTGCTGATTGTGCAAGACCATGACTACACCCAAGGTCATGATGCCAGGGCATGAAGAGGAAATCATCAGGCTAGTTAGACTGACTCCTGTTGGAGGCCAAACAATGTTATCATGCATTTGGAGGCCTCGGTTGGTTTTGCTTTCTGAATTTTGTCTGAGTGTGCTAGACCCTGGTTTTCGAGGCTGCTGCCTAGCTGTGTGGATCTGAGTGACGTGGTTGCTGTTTTCCATCTGTACCAGCGAGAAAGTTTCCCATCTGAACTTTGTCACCTCTGTCTACTTGGCTTCTTCTCCCCAGTGTGCATTCTAAGAGCTCAGCTACTGTCTTCTCAGTGTATGCTGGATGGGCTGTGCAATAAACAGGCAGGAAAGTGACCGAAGTTCAGAAGTTAGACAAGGCTCAGTTGAGAGGCAAAGGTGATCCAAAAACAGACTCATTTGGGGGTGCTGAAATACTGTATTTAGGAAGATCGGAGTTTGTTTTCTTCAGAATTCTTACCACAAATGACATTGCCAACAACTGGGGCCCCCTTATGAAGACATTTGGCAATTTCCATCTGAGAAATGCTTGACAGGCCAGGTAGGTACCCCCTCTAAAGAGAGACTGAATTGTGCACAGGGGCTTAATGATTTCTGGACTCCAGTCACTATAATTAACTGCCATTAGGTGTTAGTACTGACCGGCAAATTCATCTGTTGATGAAATACCCCAAACCTGAGAGGCTTCATCTTCCCCCAAACACCATCTAATGCTACACACCCCTACCACCACCTCTGAGGCATTGCAGCCACTGTGATGAGAGGTGGGCCTTCAGCAGCAGAGTGTGCAGGAGCTGATGTGGGAGCCTTCATCCATTTCCTCTCCCTTCTCTCATTTCATATCTTCCCCAGAGCAAGCCCTTTCTGTGTCTTTCCTTTCTACTGATGTAAAGATATCTACAAATTTACACACAAAGCATCATCCCATGAACAACAGCACGGCCACCACCGGAATAATACCTGTTTCCCAGGAATCAGGCTTTATATAGTAGTAAGTGTCATGGCAAGTTCTTTTCTTTTCTAGTTTTCTTTAAATCCTCCTGCTCAGAATTTAAGTCCTAGGCTAGATGTTCTAATACTTAACACTGTTACTTCTCTCTTTCCACAAAGGAAGTGCTGGCTCAGCAACCTTGAGCAGCCAACAGAATCTAGCTATAATTTAGCAATGTTGCTTACGTTTCACTATATTTTTATGCATACTCTCTATTTGTTGCAAATTGAGCTGTTTTTCCTTCAGTGGAATTGGTATAAAGTTCAATCCATAAACCAATTTATTTCTGTTAAAATTTTGAGTTGGATTCCTATGGAGATTTTAAGTAAATAACAGTAACTGAAATGCACGGAGAGGGCAAAAGTCATGTGGAAGGTATTTGAATGACTGTAGTGGAGCAAGCATTGATTTTGAGGGCTGAAATTAGAGTACAAGATAGCAGTACTTCTTAAAGTTTAACATACAATTTAACCAACTGGAGATCTAGTTATAGGTTCTGATTCAATAGATGTAGGATGGGTTATGGGACCTGAGATTTGCTGCTTCCAGCAAGTTCCAGGGTTGTGCTAGGTGCCCAGGCCCACTATCACTGTGGACATTTTGCAAGGCAAGGATCTGACACTTCTAACTCCTCCTGATTCAACCATGCTCACCAAGAGCTCATGATGTAGCATGGGGTCAACACTGATCATAGTGATTGAGATGTTACTTGCCCCTATTCTCTCTATCAGTGGTTCTTAAAGCTTAGTGTTTTTCAAAAATCGCCTTCAGTGTTTGTTAAACCACGAATTGCTGGGCCCACCAAAGTAGTTTCTGGTTAATCAGGTCTCAGAAATGGCCTGAGAAGTTGCATTTCTAACAAGTTTCAGAAGATGGTGATATTGCTTGTCCAGGGACAAGACTATATATAAATTTTACAAGTGGATGTGTGAGCTTCAAGCATGGGAACACAGCAGTACTGGTAAGCACAACACTCATCCTGACTACAGTGCCGCTCCTTTGTTCTCCAAACATACTAGGCATCTTTACAGCCTCAGTAGGAATGCCAAGGTATATGGTGGAGACTGGGTGGGGTCTCCAGCAGCATATAGATGCTCCTGGTGGAGCATCACCCTAAGTGTCGCTTTCTCATACATCCCTGGTGTATGAATGTTATTGTTGTTTTTCAGTTGCTAACTCGTGTCTGACTATTTGCCACCCCATGGACTACAGCACGCCAGGCTTCCCTGTCCCCCACTATCTCCTGCAGTTTGCCCAAGCTCATGTGCATTGAATTTGTGATGCTATTCAACCATCTCATCCTCTGCCTCTTCTCTTCTCCTGCCTTCAATCTTTGCCAGCATCGGGGTCTTTTCCAATTAGTTAGCTCTTCACATCAGGTGGCCAAAGTACTGGAGCTCCAGCTTCATCATTCCTTCCAATGAATATTCATGGTTGATTTCTGTTAGGACTGACTGGTTGGATCTCCTTGCAGTCCAAGGGACTCTTAAGAGTCTTCTCCAGCACCATAATTTGAAAGTGTCAGTTCTTCGGACCTCAGCCCTCTTTATGTATGTTTGTATGTAAGTATGTATATATACGTACACAGAAAGAGTAGAGCAGTTCAGTGGTAGGGAGCAGACAGAAGATGTAGTTTCCTAGTCAGATATCACCTTAATTTGACCAAAACCCAGTGACCGTGACAGAATTTTTGTGATGTGGCAAATACGTCTATTTGAGAAGGCCTGATTCAGACATAATGACAGAACACCTATGCACCAACTTGGGTTATGATTCTTTTTCTTCTCATGTTTCTCTCACCTAGATCTGTCACATTACAGTATGCATATATATTGTATACTGTATATATATATTCTAGTATATATATATATGCATATATACAGTATACATATTCTAATATATAAAATAACAACAGTAATAGTAACCAATTTAAAGTCTGTTGTGAGGATTAAAAGCAAAAAAATTACCTGTAGAGTGTTTTATTACAACACCAGGACCAATAAATATTAATAGCCAAATAAATAAGCTCTATTTGAGGACAAGGAGGAGGCTGTGTGGCTGGAGCTTCCTGGGGGAGGGAGAGGGAAGAAGATGAAATAGTAGGTGAGGAAGTCAGGGCCCATGTCTTACAGAGGCTTGTAGGACAGCACAATTTGGGTTTTAAGTGTAATGAAAAGTAACTGGAAGGTTTGAAGCCGAAGTGCAATACCATCTGATTTACGATTTAGGACCATCTGTTTGCCTCGCAGAGAATAGAGTATAAGGAGGAAGAGTCAAAGTTGGGAGACTAGTTCCAGTGTCCAGGTGATGGTGATTGACTGACTTGCATGAGCAGTGATGATGGTGAGAAGTAGCCAGACTCAGGCCATATTCTGGAGACAGTGTTGTTGGCATTTGCTGAGAGATTGCTGAACAATGGGAAGAAAGAGGAATTGAAGATGACTCTCAGTTCTAAGTGACTGAGTAGAGTGGATAAAGGTGCCATTTACTGAAATGAGGAAACTCGAAAGAAGCAGGTTTGGGAAGTTTCTCAGCATTTTTGTTTAGACATAACAACATGTGAACCATTTATTAGGTATGTAAGAAGAGATATTGAGAAAGTCTAGAGTCTGATAGTCAGGGGATAGATTAGAACTTGATTCACATTTAGGAATCATGAGCATTTGGAGGCTATTCAATGCCTGGTATCTGGCAAAGAGCTTACAAGATGAGAATGTAGGTAGAGAAGAGATCCCCTCTCAGTGAATTCCTGCACAGAGAGGCATGGAAAAGAAAGGATTAGTATATCAAAGATAACACCTGAAGGTGTGGCAGCACCTGGGAAGGACTGGCCAAGAGGGGTACCAGGGAGAATGGATCCTATGCTCAGCACTTCCAACTCAGTTAAAGAATTCTGCATCAGACACGGCTGATGAACCTAGCTGATGGAACCATGCAGAAAAGAGGCAGCAGGTGCCCGAGCTGTAGGGAGTGAGGGCATCACCAAAAATGCCCAACCGATACCTCAGCATTGAGTAAATCCTTGTTCTTGGAACAACTTCAAGGAGTAGAATGTGCCCTGCAAGTGTTCTTGGCACCTCAAGTATGTGCCAGTAAGAGCTGAAATTGCCATGAGCCAGATAAGAAATGGGCAATTAACCAAAACTAAGGCTTCCCTGGTGGCTCAGAGGTTAAGCGTCTGCCTCTGACGTGGAAGACCCGGGTTCGATCCCTGGGTTGGGAAGATTCCCTGGAGAAGGAAATGGCAACCCACTCCAGTATTCTTGTCTGGAGAATCCCATGGACGGAGGAGCCTGGTAGGCTACAGTCCATGGGGTCGCAAAGAGTCGGACACGACTGAGCGACTTCACTTTCACTTTCACTAAGTTAATCTAATGAAAATAAGAGTATATTTGTTGCATGAGGTCTGAAATTTTCACCTACTGCATAATGATTATAATTGCTGGTGGTGTCAATGCAGTTTCCTAACTAAGAGTAAAGGAATTTTTGCTCATCATTTTCCTTTTTCCAGGGAATGCTTGCATTTGCCTGATACACCAGTTTTGCAACAGGATTTTTTTTTGTAAGTGTTTTCTGCATCGTGATGAGCTAAGGAAGGATCTCTCTCTGCCTGGAGTCATGAACCTGACACAGTTAATACAGTGAAATCTGCCGTACATGTAATCAGAGGTAGTTAATTTGATTTTCTAAAATTAAGCAGAGCATCAGTTTATCATTAGGTCTGAGAATTACTGGGTTTCAGAAGTCTCCCTGCCTGTCCCAAAAGAGCTTTATTGGATATGAATAATAACAGCCTACAAATATATTGATGATAATGAGCATCTAAATGTTCTGTAAGGAAAAAAAGAAAAAAGAAATTCCTGACAAGCATGAACGGTGACTCATGGTAGCCAGAATTCTTAAAATTTATAATCATTGCAACATGAAAAAATAATTATGAATAATAAAAATCTGTTACAATAATTAGCTGTAATGAATGCTCATAGTGAGCTAAATGAACTGGAACAATTAAAAGCAATATCACGTAATTTGCATCTTGTGTTATGTCAGATCATTTTATCATTAGAGAGATACAGGGAGAAGTAGAGAGAAAGATAAAAAGACATAGGAGACAAAATGGGAGCTGATGAAGAGAAAGTAAAATAAACCTTTTAGCTTCCTACTTCCTGTCTTCTCAAAAAAGGTAAAACATGCTGCATATTGCAATTTTTATACTTCAGTTTTTCATCCATTCCAAGTTGTCTTTGAGTACATCAATAATGTGAGAAAGATAATCAGTGTAGCAGGCATTCAAATGTGACAAAATTGGGTTTGAACAGCTACCTGTCTTTTACATGTTATATAACATAGGCAACTACCTTAGCTGACCTAAGTTTCAATTACATTCGTAAAACAGAATACTCATAGATGTTGCCTAAAACTGAGGTGAGGAGTGAATTGGTCGTATGTACAGCTAACCCTTGGTAAATGTTCATTATGCACCTGGCATTCTCCAGGATACCTCCATAGGAGCTATGTCATTTAGTCCTCCTGACAACTCTAATCAGTAAGAGCTATAATTATCTCTTTTACAGAAGAGAAAACAAGGCCTCAAGTATAGAATACAAAGAGTAAGTGATAGAGTGGTATTTGGTACAGGCACTTAGTTTCCAGAATTTACATCTTTTGTCCCTGTTAAGAAGCCTCTGCTAGCCAGCAGCAGATTTCAGTAAAGGTCAGGTGTCACTGTTTTTCATCCCACCTTTATGTGAGCAAAACAAAGTATGTATTTACATTTGTGAGTGGGCCTTATTGTAATTTATTTTCCCTTGTGGCTCATATGGTAAAGGATCTGCCTGCAATGCAGGAAACCTGGGTTCAATCCCTAGGTCTGGAAGATCCTCTGAAGAGGGATATGGCAACCCACTCCAGTATTCTTGCCTGGAGAATTCTATGGACAGAGGAGCCTGGCAGGCTACAGTTCTTGGGGTCACAAAGAGTCTGACATGACTGAGCAACTAACACTTTCACTTTCAGCTATACAGTATGAAGGGAAACATTTGGGGTTGGCTCTGAAATTTTAGTATAACCAATCCCATCCAGTAGGAACCCTGCATTGTGAGAAGACAAGATTACTGCAGGTGACTTTGTCAGTGGGAAGGTGATGAACAGCTCCCAGAGATAAACTTTAGCTGACACCAAGCAGGATGGAAGGATCGTCAGTCACCAACTGGTCATCCAGGGCATTTGAGAAAAGGCTCACTTGACCCACCCTGACGAGGACCGCTCTGTGACATATCTGGTTGTGATTTCCCTGGTACCTGAATTCAGAGCCTTTCTGGGTCAGGCTCAGTATTGTAGTGAGGGGTGGAGGCAAGTAAGTTCTGTGCCCTGGAGTAGGAAGACAGAAGACTTAATTGCCCAAGTCTCCTTTTATCTGCTTGGGCATTATTTGCAAATAAGGTGAAACAGACACTCCCAATCAGATAACTTTGGAAAAGGTGCTCATTACATTGCTTCATTCCACAGTTTGGTGTTATCCACACAGTCAAAGGCTTTACGTAGTCAATGAAGCAGATGTTTTTCTGGAATTCTCTTGCTTTTTCTATGTTCCAACGGATGTTGGCAAATTGATCTCTTCCAGTAGTCATGTATGGATGTGAGAGTTGGACCATAAAGAAGGCTGATTGCTGAAGAATTGATGCTTTTGAACTATGGTACTGGAGAAGACCCTTGAAAGTCCCTTGGACTACAAGGAGATCAAACCAGTCAATCCTAAAGGAAATCAACCCTGAATATTCATTGGAAGGACTGATGCTGCAGCTGAAGCCTCAATACTTTGGCCACCTGATGTGAAAAACAGACTCATTATAAAAGACCCTGATGCTGGGAAAGATTGAAGATGGAGGAGAAGTAGACAACAGAGGACGATCACTATTTTTCTTTCAAAAGAAATGCAGTGACAAGACCTTTGACCTCAGGCCCCTCCTCTCCTGTCCCCACAGCCCAACTCTTTCTTTTCTTTTCTCAGGTCCCCCTGCTCACCAGCCTCGTTTGCTCTCTGGTGGTCTGCCTGCTGGAGGTTATCAAATGACACAGTTGGAGCATCACACTCCTATCCTCCAGTGGGCAAGAGAGGGAGGTGTTTATTTTCCTCTTTTTCTCTTTTGAGGAGGTGTCTCCATTTGTCAGATAAATGCCTCCCGGCTGAACAGGGGTGGGCAGGAATTTGCCTGTAAAGAAAAGAGAGAAGAAAGAAGGAGGAAAGTTCCCTTAAGGCAGCATTTCTCCTTTGGGCAAACAGTGCCAGTTCCAAGTTCCCTGGGCAGAGCCACGGGGCTGAATTTAAGGCGTTATTTTCACCTACGGATATCATGTCAGTTAGGAAACTAGTCTGGGATTTAGGTGGTCTCATTGCCTGAAAAGGCATATTTGTTACTCAGTGGTTGCTAAAATCTCACATGTGAAATATTGTTTTTGTTTGATTATAATCAGAAAGGATTGGTTTTCTTTAGTTTGCACAAGGGTCCTTACTCACAGTAGGAGTTAGCTTCAGGCAAAACAGAAATATGGGAAAAGGAAACAGCCCTAGGTTGCCAATTATCTCAGGTCTGTAACAAGAATTGTTTTCCCTGCATTTTCTTGTCAATTGCTCTGTTGAAGGAAAGAGGAAGGAGGGAGAGAGAGAGAGAGAGAGATTGGTTTACTTAATTGCTTAATTTCTTTAGTCAAGTGATAAGAACATTTATCTTTGCTGAAGTAGTGGATTTTAGTGGTCTTCCAGGGACCAAAAGAATACTTGGGGTTCACCTTCCAGTCTTGCCATTTTCTCAGAGGACTTAGTGAAAAAATTTTATTCCCGGCTTACAAATTGGAGTTTCTTTTTGAAAAAGGCAGTGCATGGTCAGGTTTTTTTGAACTGACTTTAATCAAAGAGTTCAAAATCCCTTATTTCAAGGCCTAGATTTGTTGTTTTTACATTAATTGTGTGTGTTTGTCATTTCTGGGTCAAAGTAAATTTTTGTCTAAACCAAATGCTTTCATGTAAGACAAGGACAGTCGGACATCAGAATCATCTCCCAGGAATGGCTTCAAACTACTTCTTTTGATAACATTCTGCCTGACATGTTCAGTGCACCCATCACATCAAAGTTGATTCTGTTTTTTAAAAAAAGACAAGGAGGAAACTCTTTAATTTTGTTTTTCTTAGGAAATGCATGTTTCAATTTTCTGTCCATGTGTATTTTTAAAACCATTGATGCACTTTCAAAAGAAGATTTTCAATAACCTTGAGTAGAGATGTAGAATGCACAATTCTTATTTTGAACACATAGAACCTGACAGATTTAGGAAAAGTTGTTAGAGGAGGTCATGTTGGGGCAGTTCTAGAAAATGTTTAATGCTGACCTTAGTGGCCACGAACAGAATGAAAGCCTTAGAATTACCTTCCCTACTTGAATGGTGATAAGTTGACACAGTGTTTAAAGTACACCATCTTTTCTATTGTCACTGCCAAACTCCTGGCTTGAGGCTTTCTGATGCATTCAAGCTTTCACACAAGGTCTCCTATTACATAAAAAATGAATGGCTGAGATTGGGGGCAAGTGACTTCCTGGGAAGGATCCACAAAGTACTAATTAAATGTTATCATTAATGGAAACACATTATGGAAGAAAAATACATAGGTCAAATGTCAGTATATGTATGACCTTTCATATTTTGTCGAACATGACGGCTTGGGAATGGGATTTGAAGGGCTGCTGAAATATGTGTACGTTGATGAAACTAGTAAAAATATCTATGGTAAAATAAATAAAATATTTCTAAGGTTTCATATCCTTATTTATCTCATGATGGTTCTTAAGTGCCCAGGAAATGCCAGATAAATAGTGGGGATGCTTAGATAACCACTATAGTTACTTTACTTATGGTGCAAAAAACTACTGGGATAGATAGGAGATCCTCAACTTTGTATCGGAGATCCATGCGTTAAGGATGAGCTGCCAAGTGAAAGCATGATTAATAAGGGCTTCAAGGAAGGAGATACCACTGAGTTTACTTTTACCTGTGAAGTATCTTTAGGGAGAACAACATATTGGACACTCAAGAAAGTTGGTCAATGCCAGTAAGTTTGCCTAACAAACTCAGTTCTTTCTCTTTTTTAGCTAAAACTGCCCTGACCTTAGTGTGAAATCTTGGAAAGATTCCTACTTTTGCATTCCAGTCCCCTATGATGAAAAGAACATCTTTTTTTGGTGATAGTTCTAGAATGTCTTGTAGGTCTTCACAGAACCAGTCAACTTCAGCTTCTTTGGCATAGTGGTTGGGACACAGACTTGGATTACTGTGATACTGAATGATTTGCCTTGGAAACAAACTAAGATTATTTTGTCATTTTTGAGATTGTACCCAAGTACTGCATTTCAGACTCTTTTGTTGACTATGAGGGCTACTCCATTTCTTCTAATGGACCCTTGCCCACAATATTAAATACAATGGGTGTCTGCATTAGATTCATCCATTCCCATTCATTTTAGTTCACTGATTTCTAAAATGTTGATGTTCACTCTTGCCTTCTCCTATTTGACCACTTCCAATTTACATTAATTCATGGACCTAACATTCCAGGTTCCTATGTGATACTGTTCTTTACAGCACTGGGCTTTTCTTTCACCACCAGACATCCACAACTGAGAGTCGTTTCCACTTTGGCCTAGCCACTTCATTCTTTCTGGAGCTGTTAGTAATTGCCCTCTACTCTTCCCCTGTAGCGTATTGGGGGGGGGGCTCGTCTTCCAGTGTCAGATCTTTTTGTCTTTTCATACTGTTAATGGGGTTCTCCCAGCAAGAATATTGAAGTAGTTTGCCATTCCCTCCCCTGATGGACCACATTTTCTCAGAACTCTTCACTGTGACCTGTCGGTCTTGGGTGGCTGCACAGCATGGCTCGTGACTTCATTGAGTTTCGCAGGCCCCTTTGCCCTGACAAGACTGTGATCTATGAGAGTGTTTTGGTGGTATATACTGTTTGGATGAGGATGGGCACAGGGTTCATGACCTCTTTACTTTTTGAAAAGTCTCTCAGCTTTATCCTGGGCTTCCTTTTCTTCTTACTCTCTGTTCTCCACCCAGCATACCTCTTGTACAGTAATGCCTTCAGCTGCTAGCTGTATCCAATGACAAATTGTATCACTAGCTCACAATTTTCCTCTGAGTTCCAGACTGATAGAGTCTAGCATCTAGTCCATGCTTCTTCTTCTCTAGAAAGTTTTGGAGATATCTTTGAAATCAAGCAGAACTCATTTTGTTGAGTGTCACTAATAGTTCAATTAGCCTTAACCAGAAACTCTATGTTTTTGCTTAACCCACTCATTCCTAAGCTCCCTCAACATCCAATCCATCACTGTTGATTTTACTTTTATAAACACCTCTGGAACCTGGCAATTTTCCTTTATATCTATTACCGAAAGCTACTCCAAACTACAGTAAACCTTTGCTGGTTCAAGGTTCAGTTACAGAATTATATTTTGTCCCTTATATCAGTCAGGTTGTCAGGATTCTACAGAAGAATATACATGTGTGTGTGTGTGTGTGTGTGTGTGTGTGTGTGTGTGTGTGTGTGTACATGCATGTGTGCATGCTCATTTGCTTCAGCTGTGTCCAATTCTTTACGACCCCATGGACTGTAGCCCACCAGAGTCCTCTGTTCATGGGATTCTCCAGGCAAGAATACTGGAATGCCATGCCCTCCTCCAGGAAATCTTCCTGACCCAGGGATCAAACCCACATCTCTTACATCTCCTGCATTGGCAGGCAGGTTCTTTACCACTAGCGTCACCTGGGAAGCCTATATATGTGAGTATGTGTATGTGTATGTGTGTGTGTGTGTGTGTATAGTTATGTTAGTAGCTCAGTCTTGTTCGATTTTTTGTGACTCCATTGTTTATAGCCCGCCAGGCTCCTCTGTCCATGGAATTTTCTAGGCAAAATACTTGAGTGAGTAGCCATTCCCTTCTCCAGGGGATCTTCCTGACCCAAGGATTGAACTCAGGTCTCCTGCATTGTAGGTAGATTCTTTACCATCTGAGCCACTAGGGATGTCCTATATATGATTTATTTTAAAGAATTGACTTACACAATGGTGGAGGCTGGCAAGTTTCGAATCTATTGGGCAGAAACCCAGTTGGAAGCACACTGGAAATTCAAGCAGTCTTGAGTTTGAAATTTATAGGACTGGCAATAATAAAGTTATAGACTCATGCAGCATTTCTTTATTTTTTCTTTATAATTTCTATTGGAGTATTGGTGATTTACAATGTTGTGTTAGTTTCAAGTGTACAGCAAAGTGAATCAATTATACATATACATATATCTACTTTTTTTAGATTCTTTTCCCATATAGGCCATTAGAGAGTATTGAATAGAGTTCCCTGTGCTATACAGGCTGTCTTTATTAGTTATCTATTTTACATATAGTAGTGTATATATGTCAATCTCAATCTCCTAATTTATCCCTTCCTCCCCACTTTCCCCTGTGGTGACCATAGTTTATTTTCTGAATCTGTGACTCTAATTCTGTTTTGTGAATAAATTTATTTGCATGATTTTTTAGATTTCACACATAAATGATATCATATGATATTTGTCTTTCTCTGTCTGATTTACATCACTCAGTATGACCATCAGGCAATATGTCTTTGTTGCAGTCTTAAGACAGAAATTTTTTCTCTAAGAAATATTTGTTTTGCCTCTTAAAATTCTTATGTAGGAAATTAGGCACAAGCAACAAGGGGTGGCCTAGCCAAAAAAGGATGCAAGCTGATGTTTAAAGCCCATCCCAGACACACCCAGAGGAGCTCACAGATATGCTATAAAATAACCACAGAGACTTTTCTAACTCCTGCACATGCATCATAGGCACCCAGTGTATACAAACTAACCACAGGGGCTTCTTCATGTAAACTTAGGCAGCTAGGAGTACATTAAGCATTCACAAATATTCTATACATATATACATCTGACTAAAACAGACTAAATTATGGAAAGATAGGTGCAATAGAGCCTGTTGTTATATAACTTGTAACAGTCAACTGGCCTTGGGTGTATGCCTATTTGCGTACCCTTTCCTGATTGGTGGTGGATACAAGCCCTATTTTGCATAGGGAAAAACCAAAAGGAGGAAAGGGAAGATCAAGAGAGACCATTAGGAAGACTCCTTCAGAGTCAGCCTGCTCCCATATCTCAGGAATATCTGTTTAATAAAGATTCTGTCTGCTTGAGCTGTAACTAAGCTGTAGCTTGTCTGTTGTTTTAAACCCTTTAGTCCATCATTCCAAATCTTTGTTGTGACAAGACAAGAAAAGAGGGAGAGAAAGAAACTGACCTGATATTTGATGCTGTGACTTGGATCACTGTGAGTACATGACTTGGATTGTTGACTGCCTCCGGATAAGGTAAGGGTCCTTGCCCTGTGGCTGGAAGGACCTTGATTCCTGAGAACACTTCCTCTGTGATATCTTGCAGCTATGGATGCAACTGAGGGGCTCTGGCTGGGGCTACTCCCTAGGGTGCTCCAAAGGTATGTTCTGAAAGCTCCATTGTCTGCTATGCCCTAGTAGCTGCTGCCCAGGTAGGTGAGGGTACTCTTCTCATCTTTCTCTGATTACCCTGTGTGAACAGGTGTGTGGCTCTGGATACAGCTGAGGGACTTGTCTGGCTTCAGTTTGTAGGCTGAATTAATAGAGACCTGTCTTTAGTGTCTGCAACATGAAGTACCTAGGGTTGTACTAGGGTTGTACCTAGGATTACTGAAAGTCAAGCGCATATTGTTTTTATTATTGGAACCTTAATTGCTAAATAGGTCTAAATTTACTTACTTTTTTGTCTTGTGAGAAAAAAACTAAAGATGTTTGGTTCTGTCTTGAGATGTCCACTACCAATCTATAGAATGCTAATGTAGAAGACAGTTTGTGGTTGCTTATGAAAAGTAGAATGAGTGTTTTCAGAAAAAGAAGGTATGAGAAATAGAAATATATTTTTCTGAAAGGAAAAAGGGTGATTTTGTCCTCAAAAGTGAATATCACTCAGTCTGATTCTTTGCAACCCCATGGACTATCCATGGGGATTCTCCAGGCCAGAATACTGGAGTGGGTAGCCTTTCCCTTCTCCAGGGGATATTCCCAACCCAGGGATTGAACCCAGGTCTCCTGCATTGCAGGTGGATTCTTTACCTGCTGAGTCACAAGAGAAGCCCTTTTTTTGAATTTTGGATTTTGTTCTAGTGCTAGCTATTTCGGAACTGAAAGAATAAGGGAAAAAATATGCCTACAGAAAGTGGCAGAAAGTTTGTGGAAGGGGAACACTGAGAGAAGAATTTTGTATGTGGTCAAGGTCTTCTATGGTTGGATTAAATTTAGTTAGATAAATGGACTTTATTAAGAATAGGCTGGTACATAATTAGATTTCATATTTCTCTTTCATAAGAAAACAAAGTTTTCCTGGAATACTCCTTTTGATATCAAATCAAATGGCATCTATCACCTCATCCAAGACTTATTGAGGCCATCATATCTTTACACCCAATAGTCTCTAATCCTTATATACTACTTATGGGAAAAGTACTGCCGGACAACAGTTGGTTCCCAGTCCTAGACTTAAAAGATACCTTCTTTTGCATCCATTTGGCACCAGAATCACAATACTTGTTTGCATTAAATTTACTCTGGGAGTCGCCATTCAGGTTGTAACTGTTCACCAAGTACCAGACCTACTGACTAATCAAGACTCAGGTTGGCTGTCAGACAGTAGAGTCCTCAGATATCATATTCTTTTGTTTGAAAACCCACAGATATTCAGTTCAGTTCAGTCACTCAGTTGTGTCTGACTCTTTGTGACCCCAGGGACTTCAGAATGCCAGGCCTCCCTGTCCATCACCAACTCCCAGAGTTTACCCAAACTCATGTCTAATTGAGTCGGTGATGCCATTCAACCATCTCATCCTCTGTCGTCCCCTCTCCTCCTGCCCTTAATCTTTCCCAGAATCAGGGTCTTTTCAAATGAGTCAGCTCTTTGCATCAGGTGGCCAAAGTATTGGAGTTTCAGCTTCAACATCAGTCCTTCCAGTGAACACCCAGGTCTGATCTCCTCTAGGATGGACTGGATGGATCTCCTTTCCGTCCAAGGGACTCTCAAGAGTCTTCTCCAACATCACAGTTCAAAAGCATCAATTCTTCGGTGCTCAGCTTTCTTTATGGTACAACTCTCACATCCATACATAACTACTGGAAAAACCATAGCCTTGACTAGACAGGCCTTTGTTGGCAAAGTAATGTCTCTGCTTTTTAATATGCTGTCTAGGTTGGTCATAACCTTCCACAGATATTACCCCTTGTCATTTTCTGTAAGTTTAGCAGTCCCTGGTCCCTAAGCTGCTTTATGCCTACAACAAGAACCCTGCCCTCTCTGGAGATGACACAGATCTAGCTAGCCTACCATTAGAATACTCTTAACACCACTAACTTTTACCATTACTTCTGTTATTACCTAAAAGTTGGTCTTCAGGAATATTTATCATAAATGAAATATTTATCATTGGTGATACCCTAAACTATTATTACGGGGGGCTGGGGGAAGAAATCAATGACTTACATCTTCTCAGGGTGATAAAAGAACAGATCTGTGGCTGTTTCACCAAGTTCCCCATCTCTGGGCACAGGTTTGGATTGCTTTACATCATGCTATCTCTTCCTACCCAGAGTGTACAAATTGCCAGCAAGTTTATCCAGTTCTTCCACTCAGACCCATCTAATATCTCTCCACTGGAGTTCCTGGAGATGCCCAACTCCAGTAAAGGGGATCCCAAGGAGTCTCACAAGCTGCCTTGTGATCTATGTCCTGACCTGGGGACACCTGGCTCTCAGATTGCAACCCCTTAACCCCACCAAGCAATCAGGAAAGGGGATAATTCCAAGTGGTCCCTTTCCCAAAAGTGTTCAGGGATCTGAGGAAGGGACTGAAGCTTCCCCCACAGGATATTTATTGCTTGACATGTGAAGCCCTGAGGCATACTTTTGTGCTTCTTTTAAGACCCTAACATACTTGGGGTAAGATAAGGATTGATTAAATATGACCACGATGTCTTTCGACAACAATAAAAAGCCAAAGTAAAGTATTGAAATGTATCTATTTATTTGCCTCGAGCATCTGTATAGCTTCCCATGTCTTGCTTGATCTATCTTAGTTCTAAGAGGAAACTAAGGCAGCATACGCTCAAGGCCAGTTGACCGTTGCAAATTATGTAACAACAGGTTCTATTGCACCTATCTTCCCATAATTCTGTCTGTTATAATCAGATGTGTATATGTATACAACATTTATGAACACTTAAAGTGCTCCTAGCTGCCTAAGGTTACTTGGGGAAGCCCCTGTGGTCAGTTTGTATCCACTGTGTGCCTAGGGTCCATGTGCAGGAATTAGAAAAGTTTCTGTGGTTATTTTGTAGCCTGTCTGTGTGCTCCTCTGGGTGTCTCTGGAATAGGGTTTGGATATCAGCTTGTATCTTCTTTGGCTATGCCACCCCTTGTTGCTCATGCCTAACTTCCTAACAAAATCTTCAACTGGTTATATGAGATCCACCCATGTTATGGAGGGTAATTTCCTTTACTTAAAGTCAACTAAGTGTAGACATTAATCATGTCTAAACAATACCTTCACAGCAGTATCTATACTGTTTGACCAAATAATTGAATACTATATTTTAGCCAAGTTGACATATCAAATTTAGCCATCACACCTCCAATCCCTTCTAAATCCTTCTCATTACTGGAGGCAGTTATGTTTTCAAAGCATAAACTGGATGGTATAACTGTTCACTCACATCTTTAAAACTTTAAATATCTTCATATCATGTTACCTGGCCTACAAACTGCAGTGTAGGTAAGCCTAGCTGAACTATAACTTCATTTCTCATGTGCTTACACTCTGTGGACCATCCATAGTGACTTTTTGTATTTATTTGGCTGAATCCGTTTTTCCTGCTACAGAAATTTTGCAGACGTTTTTTTCCTTCTACATGGAATGTCCATCCTTCATCCTTTTGTTAGGTTCCTCCTATGTATTCATATTTCAGTTCGATTGTCCCATGTTCAGTGAAACTGACTTTTCAGTGACTTCCTTGACAAGGTCAAGTGTCTTAGATACTTTTAGAATGTGGTGAACTTCTCCATTATAATATGTTCCTATCTCTGTTCATGTTTGTGTGATTATTTTATTAAAGTCTGACCTACCTCAAAATAGAAAACTTTCATAGTTTCCTAAGAACAGAGACTGTTTTTGTATCTGTTTATGATGATATCTTATGCATATTCATAGTGGATACCCAATAAATACTTGTAGTAAGAAAGGAAAAATTAATATGGATAATTTACTGGGCAACTCTTTCCCAATAAACATTGAGTTCTTTGTGAGCAGAGATTCTCTTTTGTCATGCTATTTTATTACCAGCACCCATCATATAACTAGGAATATGGAAATTTCTCCCTAATATGGAAAAATTTAGTTTAGAAATATGGAGACCATGATCATTAAGTGGCTGGCCCTAAGGCTGGGAGTTCAGTGAGTAGAGATGTGCTTGTTGGTCATGTATTGTCTCTAACAAGGTGATAAAATAAGCAGAGGCATCTTGTTGGGAAGAGCAATGAGACAACTAGCTGACACAAAAAAGACCATGTGAAGAGAGTGGCCTCAGTAGTTAAATTCCTGTGCTTTTCCTTCAGCTTGAAGTCTGGATATACTTTTATTTCAGTCTTTGGAGTCTAAGAAATTTCTATTTCCATATGAAAGTGAAATTGAAAGTGAAAGGCACTCAGTCGTGTCTGACTCTTTGCAACCGCATGGACTATATACAGTCCATGGAATTTTCCAGGCCAGAATACTGGAGTGGGTAACCTTTCCCTTCTCCAGGAGATCTTCCCAACCCAGGGATCGAACCCATGTCTCCTGCATTGCAGGCAGATTCTTTACCAGTTGAGCCACAAGGGAAGCCCAAGAATACTGGAGTGGGTAGTCTATCCCTTCTCCAGAGGATCTTCCCAACCCAGGAATCGAACCGGGGTCTGCTGCCTTGCAGGAGGATTCTTTACCTCCTGATACCTTGAGCTATCAGGGAAGCTCTATAAGAAATCTCAACCCAACAGTTCCCTTTTAATATTTAGGTTATTGATATTATAAGATCTTTTACTCCTTGTAGCCAAAGAACTCAAGTAAACAACATGCTTTTAGGTGGTGTTCTGACAGGATTGGTCATTAAACTACCTTCATATATATATATATAACACTATCTTCATATATATACTTATGTAATATATATGTATAATATTTATTTGGCTCTGTTGTGTCTTCATTGCAGCACATGAGATTTTTTTTTTTTTCCTAGTCTTTGTTGAGATATGCAAGCACCTTTACTTGTGGCAAGCAGGATCCTTAGTTGGGGCATGTGGGATCTAGTTCCCTGACCAGGCCCACTGCATTGGGAACATGGAGTCTTGGCCACTGGACCACCAGGGAAGTCCATATCCTACCTTTTTTTGAGTATTTTTCTCCTGCCCTTTTTCTTCCTTCTCTGTTTCTTCACTATCTTAAATGCTTATAAAGAATACTAGTGGAGGACAAATTTTGCCTACCTGGTCTAAGAGTGAACAGACATTCTAGAGAATTTGGCTAGATTTAAGTAAAAATGCAATAGGCTTAAAAATCCAGAAAACAATAACATTTACTACTATCTATCATTTACTGGTTTCTTAGATTGTGCCAAAACTCGGCTAGATTTTTCTGAAAACTTTCCTGACTGTGGCTCTCCCTCTACCCCTGACTGGATCAGGTACCCCTCCTTCAACTTTGTTTGCATATAATAAAGATGCTAATAAAGCATATTTACCACATTGCTTTATAATTTCTCTGATCAGTCTTTCTCACCATGTGGTGAACTGTTTTGAAGTGGAAAATCCTAACACAATAATTTCAAATCAAAGTGTTAAATCTTTATCTTCTATATGAAAAAATAGGCAAAATACATTACCTTAAATAATTTTGACATAGCTAGTGTGTATATAGTGCTTATTAGCTGCCAGTTGCTTTTCTAAGTGCTTTTAATATTTTATACTAAGTCATAGTGTCTGTTTTTGGAATTACAATCTAAGGGTTTCTGGGCTCATAAGATATTTTTGCACCAAGTTTTATTTCTTTAGGGAAGCTGAATTTAAATTATGTCTCTGTGCTTTCTTTGTTTTGGTAATAGAGTTCACAAACAGAACCAATATGTGCATATAGGTATATAGAAAGAGATTTATTATGAGGTAGTGACTCATGTGATGGTCAAGGAGTCGCACCATCTGCCATTTGCAAGCTGAGGCTCAGGGAAGAAGGTGGTATAATTTCAGTCCAAATTCAAAGACCCAAGAGTCAAGAGTGCCAGTGTCTGAGGACAGGAGAAGATGGATGTCCTAGCTCAAGCAAGAGAGCAAATTCCCCCATCTTCTGCCTTTTGGTTCTGTTCGGTCCTTCGATGGATTTGATGAGGCCTACTCATGGCTTCCTTGATAGCTCAGTTGGTAAAGAATCTGCCTGCAATACAAGAGACCCCAATTTGATTCCTGGGTTGGGAAGATCCACTGGAGAAGGGATAGGCTACCCACTCCAGTATTCTTGGACTTCCCTTGTGGCTCAGCTGGTAAAGAATCTGCATGTAGTACAGAAGACCTGGGTTCAATCCCTGAGTTGGGAAGATCCCCTGGAGAAGGGAAAGGCTACCCACTCCAGTATTCTGGCCTGGAGAATTCCATGGACTGTATAGTCCATGGGGTCACAAAGAGTCAGACACGACTAAGTGACTTTCACTTTCACTCATGGTAGTGACGGTAATCTTTACTGAGTCGGCCAATCAAATGCTAATTTCTTCTGGAAACACACTCCCAGACTACCCAAAAATAATGCTTTCACATTGAGCAAGAAACTTAATCCCATGAAGATCAGTTTTCTGTCATGTAAATCAAGGACTGAGTCACCCACTTCTCAGCATGGTAGTAAGATGGAATTGCATTTTTATAGCTCCTTACTGGGCTTCCCCAGTGACTCAGCACTAAAGAGTCCAGCTGTCAATGCAAGAGATGTGGGTTTGTTCCCTGGGTCAGGAAGATCCACTGAAGAATGAAATGGCAACCCACTCCAGTATTCTTGCTTGAGAAATCCCATGGATGAAGGAACCTGGCAGGCTACAGTCCATGGGGTCGTAAAGAGTTGGACATGACTTAGCAACTAAACAACAACAACATTATCATCTTTCACCTGCACTTCTCAGATTAATGCACATGATGAAAGAAGACAGAAGTGAGGGAGTTTAGGGTACAGAAAAGATAATGACTGTAATTGTTGAGCATTTCAAGGTGAGAAAAGAGAGGGAGTAGGATCAATGGATTCTAGCTCATGGTGCTACAGAAGGATAGTTGGAGTTGGAATTTCAAGTGAATAAATGTGGAACAATGATTATAGCTGAAAATGAGAATGTTGAGGTGGAGTTATGGGAGTGAGTGACAATGGTAGTTGAGTTGACATCAGCACTGGAGGAGGGATATGTAAGGTACTAAGAGGCCAATAGGATGGCAAATAATCTATATAAGTATATTGGAATTATCTGGAACATAAGATAGATATAGTGTATTACAGAGGGTATAGGTGGCTTGAGAGTTAAAGTGGTCAAGAAAATGTCCTACATATTCTCACTAGAAAATTACATTATGGAGTTGGAATACTTGAAACTTACTACACTGCTCTTTACTAGTATTATAACATTGTGAAATTTCTTTATCTGAGTGTTAGATTTCTCATTTTAGAAATGAACATAAGAACTGTCCTGTATTCCTGAAATATTTTTTGAGATAATTGTAAGTATTAATGCATATAAAAATTGTCTAGTGTAATGCATGGAGACTGTGAGATGGTGGAGTATCATCTTGGGCTTTATATCTCAACTTTTATTTTTCAAGTCAATGTAACAGTTATTAATTTCATCCAATACTTGGGGCACAGAGCCTGTGGTATAGAAAATGAGGGGACACTTTTTATTCACTCTTAAAAACTGGAGACTGAATGACATTTTGGTACTGCTTTTTCATTCACTTTCCTATATGTATTATATATTTTCAAATACCTAAGTATGATCAAATAACATTATAGATGATTTTATTCAATAAATATTTATAGAGTCTCTGTTAGATGCCAAGCACATATTCCTTGTATGAGATACTTTACATTTTACCCACAATAAATCTCAATTCACTTTACAGTGAACTTCAATTTTTAGATATTTCCCCCCTAGGTTCAGGAAAATATACCAATTTTATAACAGCCTGGATAGTAATAAATTTTCATTGACAGAGAAGTTCTGTAGTGTCTCAGGTACACACCATAGCCTCTTCTCCATGCACAAAACTCAGGTGGCGTTGATTAACTAAAATCGAAAAAAAGCAAGCAAGCCAGTAAACACACAAAACAAAAATCAACTAGAAGGTTTGAACTTGCATATGTACTTTAGCTGGAGAAGGAAATGGCAACCCATTCCAGTATTCTTGCCTGGAAAATCCCATGGACAGAGGAGCCTGGCGGGCCACAGTCCGTAGGGTTGCAAAGAGTTATACGCGACTTAGCGACTAAACAACAACAATGTGCTTTAACTATAAAACACCTTAAGCTGTGTACAGATTTATATTACTTTGCATTAAAGATCAATGTAATTAATCATGTTTTTGTAATAATAATTACTAATATTTTTGACCACTTTTAGAGATGGAACTAAATATGTAATGGCTCTGCTTTAATAATTGCAGTCTCTAATTGTATTTGGCAATAGACTTCAAATTCTTAGAAAGCAAGGGTCATGTTATTTTTGTATTTTTGTTCCTAGGGCCTAGCACACAGCAGGTCCTCAGTAAATGTTAATTGTTTTCAATTAAAATAAAGGCACAAGAGATTTATAGAAAACAAAATAAAGTTTAAAATGAATTATAAATGTCAAACCAAAACAAACTAAGATTTTCAAGTGTGAAAACAGGTATTATTTATAAATTAATCCCATTTAAGTCATAAATCAAAACTCAAGTATCTCAAGTATTTTTATCTGTAGATTTGAAACAAGCAACAGCTATACAAAATGCTTCTGGATGTTAAGAACATGTATGTGTAGGATGAGTAATTTACCATGTCTGACATTGAACAGTAGTTTAACTGACCCCTCCACCCTTCAAACATCTGGTATGTTTTCAATAAACAGGGCAGCAGAAAAAGTAATATAGAAGAAAAACTTGCTCAGGGGTTTAGGGATATAAGTTTGTGGGTCTGTAGGATTATGGATGTATATGCTTTTAATCATAGAAGATTATGTACATACAATCAGAATTTTTTATTAAAAAATATAAATAGCTTCTGAACAACTGTTGGAATTTGAGATGGAAGCAGTGAGCTCTAAGGGCAATGTAATTTTCTTAACAATTACAGCTTCCCTTCGATGAGAATTTTTATTTTGCCAGGCATGGCGATGGGCAAATTGAGTTCATTACCTTTTGTCCCTAAACCATCTTAAAAGATAGGTATGGTCCTCAGTTTAATTATGAAGGAACTGAAGTGCAAAGAGGTGAACAAAGTAGCTGCAGGTCTCAAAGGAGAAACTAGTATAACAAGATTTGACTTCAGGTCTCCCAGACACAAAGGCATTTGCTGTTTTTGCTATCCGCCTTTTGAGACTAAGTTAATGATAATATAAACACTTTACATATATTAATATATTTAATCCTCACAGCAAAACTATGGGGAAATTGAGAAGACAAGTTCTACATGTAAGAGAAATTGTGGCCAGCTCCTAGCTCAAGCGTGACACATGTTGTTGTTCAGTATCTAAGTTGTGTCTGAATCTTTTGTGACCCCGTGGACTGTAGCCCACTAGATTTCTCTGTCCATGGGATTTCCCAGGCAAGAATTCTGGAGTGGGTAGGTATTTCCTTCTCCAGGGGATCTTCCTGACCCAGGGATCAAACCTACGTCTCTTGCATTGACAGGCGGATTCTTTACCACTGAGCCACCAAGGAAGCAACATGACATATATTGCTGCTGCTATGTCGCTTCAGTCGTGTCCGACTCTGTGCGACCCCATAGACGGCAGCCCACCAGGCTCTGCCATCCCTGGGATTCTCCAGGCAAGAACACTGGAGTGGGTTGCCATTTCCTTCTCCAATGCATGAAAGGGAAAAGTGAAAGTGAAGTCGCTCAGTTGTGTCCGACTCTTAGCGACCCATGGACTGCAGCCTACCAGGCTCCTCTGTCCATGGGATTTTCCAGGCAAGAGTACTGGAGTGGGTTGCCATTGCCTTCTCTAATGACATATATTAGGCACCAAGTAAATATAAATTCATTTCTCTACATATTGTCAATGACTTCCATAGAGTGTACACATTTGTTGACCAAATTATGGAAATGATAATATATGCATTGTGTGTGTATGTGTGTGCTCAGTTGTATCTGACTGACTCTCTGCTACCCCATGGACTATAGCCTGCCAGGCTTCTCTGTTCATGGAATTTTATAGGCAAGAATACTGGAGTGGATTGCCATTTCCTACTCCAGGGGATCTTCTCAAACCAGGGATTCAACCCATATCTCCTGTGTCTTCTGCATTGGCAGGTGGCTTCACCACTAACACCATCTGGGAAGCCCAATATATGCATTGAAAGTGAAAGTGTTAGTTGCTCAGTCGTGTCTGTCTCTTTGTGATTCCATGGATTGTATCCCACCAGGGTCCTCTGTCCATGGAATTTCCCAGGCAAGAATACTGGAGTGGGTTGCCATTCCGCTCTCCAGGAGTCTTCCCAAGCCAGGGATTGAACTCAGGTCTCCTGCATTGCAAGCAAATCCTTTACCATGTGAGCTACCAGGGAAGTCTATGTGTAATATATGCATTATGTATAGATAAATTAAAAAAGGAGAGCAAGTACTAGATATCCCTGTAGACTATTGTTTTATATGGTGTTCCAGCCCTCCTATTTATAGGAGAGTTATGCTTTTCTATATTTAGGTTTATAAAAATATCTGGCACAGTGATCACTTTGGGTTATGTCTGTTTCATAAACTCTTGTAGTCAGGGCATTTTCATCTAAATGCCAGGCAATTTGTGATTACTCTTGTTTTATGACCTTTCAGTCAGTATGCAATCTATTTGACAGTGCTCATCCAACACCTATAGCAATTTTGCTTAATATGAGAACTAGTTTTCCTGAGACACTAACTTGGGCCTGAATAAATCAAATATAATCCAATAATTCTGCAATCCTTCCTTAATCAACTTATCTCCAAATGGTACGACAGAAAGAGTCATGTTTGCTGGCATGATTTGTTTCTTTGGAAATCTATGCTAATTCCAGTTTATAGTCTATTGCGTTTTCTTTACTAGACTATTTTTATGAATAGGTAGTTCATCATTCCAGTGAAGCTAGAAATAAAAATGCCTAAGGAGAGAAGAGGTTTTATACCACCATCATATGGCAGATCATTGAACTTTATCATGGCCTTCATTTAATTTAGATAAAATTGGTAGGGAGACTGAGGGATATTTGTTTGGTTTATGGTCATTTTCTGCTTCTTTTCCCCCTCTCTTTGCTACACACACACACACATACACACACACAATTGAACATTCATGTCTGTATTCTTTGCCTCCCTCTAAATAGAAATATCTGTTTCCTGAGGGTTAGAAGTAATGATTTTGTAACTATTACATTACCTTCCATGTCTATCAAAGTAAGAATCACATAGTAGGTGATCAGGGCTTCCCCAGTGACTCAGCAGGTAAAGAATCTGCTTGCAAAGCAGGAGACAGAGGAGACATGGGTTTGATCCCTTGGTAGGGAAGATCCCCTGGAAAAGCAAATGACAACCACTTCCGTATTCTTGTCTGAAAAATCCCATTGGCAGAAGAGCCTATGTGACCTATTGGAGGCTCCTACTCCAGGGGATCTTCCCAACCCAAGGACTGAACCCATATCTCCTGTGTCTGAGCACAAGCACGGTAGGTGATCAATAATTCTAGTTGGCTCAGATTCTCAGTCAACTGAGAAGAGGTATAAAGTTGTGGTTGAAGACCCTTAGATCTAATCTTTGATTCCTCCATGCTGTATAATCTTGGGAAAGTTTTTTAAACCTCACCTTTTCCTCTGTGCATTGGGGCTGATAATAGTGCTTATTGCCACATGGGGTCAAAACCACCAGCAATAAATACCACTGTGGTTGTCACATTGTATGGACTGAAAATACTATTGTCTTTAGTTATTTATTAAAACAAAATAAGAAAAAGAAATTGCAGGCATTTAAATAAATGATTAAATAACTTTTCTGTTTGGTAAGTTCTTTCATGAAATTTGCATGTTTACAGGTATATTAGTTAGGGTTCTCCAGAAAAGCAGAACTAATAATAGTAGGCTATCTATTGTTGTTGTTGTTGTTTAGTCATTAAGTAGTGTTTGGCTCTTTATCAACCCCACGGACTATAACCAGCCAGACTCCACTGTCCATGGGATTTCTCAGACAAGAATACTGGAGTGGGTTGCCATTTCCTTCTCCAGGGGACCTTCCTGTCCCATGGATCAATCCTGTGTCTCCTGCATTGCAGGAGATTCTTTACCACTGAGCCAACGGGGAAGACCATATTTATATCTTTGTCTTCATCATATGGACATAGATATAAAAGATTTGTTATGAGGAATTGGCTCTTCAATTATGGAGATGGAGATACTCACAATTTGCCCTCTGAAATCTGTAGACCCAGGAAAGCTGGTATTGTAATTCAGTTCAAATACAAAGACTTGAGAACCAGAGGAGCCAGTGGAGTAAATCCCAGTCTTAGGGTCAGAGACAAAGATGAAAAGAGAAGAGATGAGATGATGAGATGCTATGAGATGAGATGAAATGACCAAGCTCAACCAGTGAGCAGGGAAAAAGAGGTGAATTTCTTCTTTCTGCACGTTTTGATCTATTCAGGCCCTCAAGGAATTTGATGATGCTCACCACATTGGGGAAGGCAGTCTATAATTCAAATGCGAATCTCATCTGGAGGCATCCTCACAGACATACCCAGAAATACTGTATTTGGGTAACCCATGGCTAGCTAAGTTGACACATAAAATTAATCATCACAACAGGTAATACACTTATTGTGTAATTTTATATTATTTACTTCAAATGGCGGAGGCCCTTCTTTTCAGTGTGCACTATGCAATATACCTTTCTAATCATTATCCCAACAATATACACTTAAATATTTTCTGTTGGAGAAGCATGCTTTTGTCTGTGTATATGTGTGTTTTAGTTGAATAGTTTCTTCATAGTTATAGTGGAAAAGTAAGTTTACCTATTTTGAGTCCCAGGGTACTCTGCTATAAAATGGGACAGCTACTCTTGGCTAATGAACAATAATAGTGTAGAATCCTGGTGAGTTTTCAGTTTAGATTTTTGACCTGGATCATAGTATGACTTTAACATGCAATGGATTTCAATGTTTGGAAAATAACAATTGCCTGCATTACTGCATGCTTTTTCATTGAGTAATTTAGGATTTTGGCTTGAATATTTTAACAAGATAAAAGAACCTCTCTTTCTCCTGTATAATTTCATTAAAATAAGTAGACTAGAGTCTCACCTCCATGAGATTTTTTTGCACACCATATTCCTTTTCTTTTGTTTCTGTCACTCTGTGTAGTGTTCTCTTGGGTGCTTGACAGAGCTGATTCACAATCCCAATGTACACATCCCAGCATATGCAAAGGAGAATGAGGACAAAGAAAAAAGAAGCTTCCTTTTAAGGATACCATGCAGGAATTTAACACATCACTCCCATCACATTTACTGGATAGAATTTAGTGAGGGGTTTTAACTAGTTGCAAGGATGTCTGGGACATATAGTCTTTAACCAGAAAGCTATGCGCTCAGCTGAAACCCAGAGGTTTAATTATTAAAAGGGAGAAAGGAAGAATGGATACTGGGGAATAATTAGCAATCTGTATCACATGCACGCCATTGCAACAATTCTCTAAGGGTGATCTTATTGTCCATATTCAATGGATAAGATAGTTGAAATTCAGAGAGAGGAAATTACTTATCAAAAGTCACTTAAATGTGTAGATCAAAGAAGAAGGGCAATTACAATCAAGGCAGGCACTATACTAGGTTCTCAGCTATAAAAGAGAAAGGAAAATTAGCTACTTAATACTGTTTTGCAACCCATCAGAAAACAGGCAGCTGCAGTGTTCCTGTGTCATTGGCAAGGCTGTGTTTTACAGGCAATCTTGTGGGAGCTGACATAACAGGAAGAAAATTAAATCATTGAAAGTAGTAGCTAGAGTTAAGCCCTTGGAGGGGGAAAAAAAGCATGATTTGTTTTCAATTACATGATTACATAGGTCTCAGAGACTCTCCTGTGTGTCCTGGGTTGTTAAAATCCCCATTCTTTTTTTAACCATGAGCATTTAGCTGAATTTTTAGCTTGAGAAAACAACCCTGAGAACACAAGTAATATAGATTTATATACAAAACAAATTCAACCCTGAAAATATGGGGATGACAAGATAATAAAAAAAGTAGAAGCAAAAAGATTGGACAAGGCCTATCAATTTGCCAAAATTTTGAGGTCAGATGTCCATGAGCCATGAAATTGTTTAAAAATTGCTCTGGGTAAATAAATATATGTTTGAAAGAATTGCTTACACAGTGATTTTTGTGCTTTCTATCTAGGAAAATGGTAGAGAAGTAAGAGAAAAATTTTCTTATGGTAGTGACAACATGAATGCTAGGGTATATATATATCTATGCAGAAAGATTACATATTCAGCATGGGGAGAAATTTCTAAGCAGCCTCAATTATTGCATAATCTTTAGTGCTTTCTCCAGGCATTAAAATTTTTCAATCAGCCATCTAATTTTATTTTGGAGTTCTTACCTTTTAAATGCTTTTACTTTTTTTTTTTCATTATATTAGAAAAACTCAGGCTTCCCTGGTGGCTCAGATGGTAAAGAATCCACCTGTAATGAGGGAGACCTGGGTTCGATCCCTGGGTTGTGAAAATCCCCTGGAGGAGGGCATGGCAACCCATTTCAGTATTCTTGCCTGGAGAATCCGCATGGACAGAGGAGCCTGGTGGGGTACAGTCCATGGGGTCGCAAAGGGTCGGACACGACTGAGCAACTAAGCATAGCATAGCATAGAAAAACTCAGATTCCACTGGTTTTGACATTCTCTTTACTCTATGAATTTCCATTAAATATAGTTTGCCTATAGGCTTTGTTGGTAGGTAACTGCACGGAAGTAGGGAGGTTTTCATAGAAGGAAACGCATATTCCACACCAAGAACCTAGAATTTGAAAATAGATGTCCCTATATACTGAGAATCATAGTCAGAAAGAGAATCTCAGCTGATTTCTCTGATGGAAGTAATTGATGAATGGGATTCCCAGGTGGTGCTGGTGGTAAAGAACCCACCTGCCAATGCAGGAGACATAAGAGATGCAGGTTCAATCCCTGGGTCAGGAAGATCCCTTGGAGGAGGGCATGGCAATCCACTCCAGTATTCTTGCCTGGAGAATCCCATGGACAGAGGAGCTGGGTGGGCTACCGTCCACAGGGTTCAAAGAGTCTGACACAACTGAAGCAACTTAGCATGCATGCATGCAATTGATGAATAGCAATGACAAGACAGAAAAGGATATGAACCCAGCATCTCCCAGTACAGTGGTCACCTCTAAGTTTCTTTCCCATCTTCTAATGTCCCTGTAACCAAGCAGGAGCCTATGGGCCCTTCTCAGGACAGGCCTTCCCACAGAAGTGCTTTAGCTCCTCTCTGAAGTACATAGATAATGGTATTTGATGTACATTTCCTGAGTTGTTTTGCAGATGTATCCAGGCCCCCCAAAACAAATGGAAGATATTAACTACTTGATGATCGTGAGCACATAGCCCCAGGCCTCCTGGAGCCTAAGAGCTGAAACATTAACCCCTGTGACATTACCCTGCTACCTCATTATTAACCAGAGACTGGTGCACAAGCTGATCACCCTGCAATCCCTCTACCTCACTTGGCTTTTGTAAGAACCCTTTGGGGAACTTGGGGCTTTTTAGGGCATGAGCCATCCCTCTCCTTGCGTGGCCCTGAAATAAAACTTTCTCTGCTCCAAACTCTGACATTTCAGTTTGTTTGACCTCACTGTGTGTTGGGCACACAAACTTGTATTAATACCTCCTCACCAAAAACTAGTTAGTAAATTCAAAATTCTAGATTAAGCAGTCTTTGGAAAAATTTCTCCCTTTGGTTATCAGTTAATATTTGAGTAATACATACTCCTTGAGTTCTATAATATAGTAACTTTCTAGAATTAGAAATTAAGTAGAATTAGAAATTAAGTAGAATTAAGCAAAATATTGAACTGTAATGATGAAAAAATGGAATTAGACACTGTGTAGATTAATTTTAGTAGTTTATGAAATCCACACCCCTAAAATTATGTTCTTTATTATTTTCATGCTCTTCTGATACTGATACTGGACCCCCTATATTGTGTTAGTATCCCTTGCTAGTTTGCTATGTTCTTATCTCAGATATAACCTAGGATTTAGAATTAGCTATAGCCTAGGGTTTAGGTTGCAGAGTAGCCTAGGTTTTAGAATTGCAGAGACATAGTATGGAAGATTGCTACAAATTTGAGTCCCAATTACACAAGGGCACTACAGCAGGTGGCCAATTCAATGGTAAACATCCCTCAGACCCGCTTGCTTGGTGCTGAGTAATGAAGACAATTGCTTGAAGGGGTGGATTTTTCACTTGACATTAGGTTACTGTTGTTTGACACTATAAGGCAGAATGTGCAAGACTGTTTCTGCAGACGTGTTCCCTGTCCTAAGGGTGCCTCTAACCTGCACAGTACAGTCTGCTCATCTGTTTTATTATGGCTGCACATTAAGGGCTCCCTTTTTCCTGAGTACCCAGGAATTTTACTGATAAATATGCTACTTGGGATTAAAGAGTGTTTTAGACAGATAATTGTGCTTTCCAATGCTTAATCTCTTGAACATATATCATTACTCATTTAATGTAGCTTGAATCAAATTATTTTAAAATTGATTCAATTAAATGTTATCTACAGATCATTTAAAGGCACTTATCATATTGCATTATATTAATGTGCAATAGTTGTGTTGAGTGAGTACTTAATATGTGCCTGGTATTATACTAAATTGAGAGACTATAATACTAACAACAATCTGAATGTTAAATATTTGTTACTTCCATTTAAAGATGCAGTAACTGAGACAGATGTTTAACAGAGAGGTTAAATATCTTTTCCAGTGATACAGAGCATACAAAAGGCAGACAGAGCTGGGATTGAAGCCATGACTGCAGAATTGCGAATTACAATTCTGATATGTTTAATCCTTAGTTTACATTTTCTCAAATGATTTTGACTTTTCCCACAGGTGACCACGATCATTATGATTAGTTGATGTACTGGTGTATGTAAAACATGTGTTTATTTGCTCTCATCACAGTTTCCTCTATTATCTAAGAATGGGCCCAAATTCTTCTTTATATTTATGATATAATTAAAAATCATGTCTTCATATATATTAGAAGTCCTCCTTGTCTTGAGTGAAAGAACACTGGAGAAAAATTCAAATTAGAATTTTCTTGAACCATGTTAAAGAGAAATAGAAGTTATTAACTGTCTGGAAGTCTAAGGATTTGGCTTAAACCCTTGGCCCTGCTTTTCATCCCCAGGCTTGTCTGTGATCTGAGAATCACTGTGCAAATTTCATAAATGGGCATATTTGAGTATTTTTTGAGTGTATATTTTCTTGTCTCTCAGCTTCCTATCTGTGTTTCCAAATGAATGTGCATTTCTGTTGAGTAAATGTGAGCCTACTTTTCACCCTCAGAGATGATTTTATTTACAATGAGATCTGTAATGGAGTTAGGGTAGCTTCTAATATATAAGAGAATTAAAATCCTACTTCAAGAGAATTCAACATTAACCCTTTTACTTGTGTATATTTTATCATGCCCAGGTCCCTCTGCCCACTTATTGTCTGACTAAATCTTAAGCACTCTCAGAGCCAATTTTCCAAAATTTACTTTGAAATTTTTGTTTGATCAGCAGCCTCAAGATCTGAAGGGGATTACATTTTTCTCTTTTTCTTGTTTCTTGAACTAGCATAAATAATCCTCTTTGTGATAATACCCTGTCTTCCAGCATGCTTGTTTATCATAAGAGGGCTCTTGTTTCCATGGACTAATGCACTCAGAAGCTTGGCTGACTTTCTGATGCAAATGTCAGACAGGAACCATGTCTTTGCTTTTCCAGCCAAATTGCCTCGTTTTTACAACACTATGCTTGATTTATAGGGGTCTTTGAAATATTGAAATTGCCCCCTGCACTAAAAGAAATGCATCCTATAAGGCATTTTAGTATAGAAACATTAATAAGAATAATTTATAGGGGAAATGGGTTGCAGGGTTTTGGAAAATATTCAGCTCTTTGAGCAAAATATGGCAGTGTCAATGAACAACACTGACATTCTAAACGGAGGTACATATATTGAGGGATAGCCAGACCCAATCCCAAAAGAATGTCATAATTTTGTAGTTTGGATTTAAATAACCCTTATAGAAATATTAAAAAAAAAAGTAACATAAGAAATCAATTCATTTTTGTTTTTTTTTATAGTGTACTTCATTTTTTTTATTGATAAATGGTCCAAAGTGACCATCAACCATATCCTTACTCAAAAATAGAATTTATATCTCATTTAGGCATTTAACTGTGTCTATATAGGAAATAGGGAGCATGAAGAAAGAAACTAATTGATTATATATGTTCAACATGCCAGCTTATATGTCTTTTTAAATTTCAGTCCTTCCATATAACAA
The DNA here is from genome assembly GCF_054371585.1 of Giraffa tippelskirchi. Taxonomy (NCBI): domain Eukaryota; kingdom Metazoa; phylum Chordata; class Mammalia; order Artiodactyla; family Giraffidae; genus Giraffa; species Giraffa tippelskirchi. Next base: position 72,482,794 of record NC_137275.1, on the reverse strand, counting down.
TAGACATGGATGTTAGTGTTCATATGTCATTGTTAAAGTCAGAGAGGTAAAATGACATGCCTAAAGTCTCATGGTTAGTACCCTTGGGTCAAATATGCAATTCCTAGAACACTTTGATGAGGAAAAGAGAACAGAATAAAATATTTGGTTAAAAAGCAGATTTATTTTATATATAGTTCATCAAATACAAAAGTACTACTATATCCAGTGAGTCAAAATTATGTTTTTCCAAATACATGGTATAATTTCAATACCAACTGGTATGTTGGTATTGTGGGAAGGGAGAGTGGATTCTGGCAACATAATTTTTATCTCCTTTTAGAGTAGTTTCATAATGGTTTTATGTATTAATTAAATGGTTTTATGACCACTGAAAGGTCAGAGGGAGTCTTTCAAAATGCTTTAAACAATAACTATATTTGACAATAAACACATGGCAATAGAAATTAAAATAGTAAATAGAAGGAAGCATTAGAAAAAGGTAGAAATACAATGGAAAAACAAAGAAAATGTGAAAATTGAAGGAGAAGAGGGGAAAATCTTGATTAAATTCAGTGCCTTTAGGATATGGATCGCTTCTGGATAATTTTATTAATTTGTTTTTGATCATTTGGAGAGATTATTATTTTTTGAACACTGAATATAAACCAGCCTTTTTTCCGGACAATGAAGCTACAGAGTTCCATGACCTTACAAACTATTGGTTATGACAACCAAAGAGATGTATGATGGTGTCAATATGAGACTCATTGGAATTCAGCATGAGAGAACAACAAAGGACTTTTAACCCAAATTGAAAACATCAGGAAAGATTTCTTAAAGGAAGTGTTAATTAAACTGGGCTGAGACTACAGAGGTAAGGATGAGTTAAGCAATGACAGGGAGTTTGGGCAGAGAACATAAAAGTGTTCCAGGCACATTCTTGTATGTGCCATATCCCATAAGAGAGAGTGAAATGGTACAGTTTAGGAGATTTAAGTTGTTTGGAATCCCCAGAATGTACAGTGAGAGGATACAGGAAGTAGGACTAATGGACAGACTAAAAGGTTATCCATTCTTTTTTTCATTAAAGCAACATCATTATCACCATTGCCATGATTATATCATTCATCTATTTTCTATTTACAAACATTTATTATACAGCAAGTACACTGACATTTAACGTGGATGTTTTACAATGGAAAACATTATTTTACAAGTTCCTAGTGAGAAATGGAATATTTCTGCCGTATCAGTAAACAAAAGATGTCATAGTCATCAGTGATTGCAGCCCTCCAATGTTAGCTGGTGAGCCCTAAGGAACCTCAGGTTGTAAAAATACAGGATACTGGCCTGAGATTTCTGAGATGCATATCAAAGGATTAATTTCAGTGAGCCCAGACTTTTGCATCTTAGATAGAAAAGCACTAAATTCCTTAATTTGGGATATCTTGTTTCCTTTTATTTACAATAATGTTTAGATGTTCCAACTACCTGCTCTTTGTTGCAAAACTTCTATATAACCTAGTTCCCATGCCTTACCTCCTCGGAGCAGTTCTCTCAGAGTTACTTGAGAGGCTGCCTCCTCAGCTTGAAGTCCCAAAAGTTCCCACCAATTTAAACATAACTCTCAACTTTTAGGTTGTGCATATTTTTAAAGTTAACACTAGTGGAGTTTGAAAAAACACCTGTGTCTCTCCTTTACTCACACAGACAAAATACTTCTGCCACAAAATATGTGTTTTTCTTCTTTTAACACACATCAACTAATTCTCTGTGACACTAGCTGTGTGACACATAATTCACTGCAAGTCTAACACTATCTATTTGGAATTATCATCAGTTCAGTTCAGTTGCTCAGTCATGTCTGACTCTTTGCGACCCAATGAACCACAGCACGCCAGGCCTCCCTGTACATCACCAACTGCCGGAGTCTACCTAAACCCATGTCCATAGAGTCAGTGATGCCATCCAACCATCTAATCCTCTGTCGTCCCTTTCTCCTCCTGCCCTCAATCTTTCCCAGCATCAGGGTCTTTTCAAGTGAGTCAGCTCTTCGCACGAGGTGGCCAAAGTATTGGAGTTTCAGCTTCAACATCAGTCCTTCCAATGAACACCCAGGACTGATCTCCTCTAGGATGGACTGGTTGGATCTCCTTGCAGTCCAAGGGACTCTCAAGAGTCTTCTCCAACACCACAGTTCTAAAGCATCAATTCTTCGGTGCTCAGCTTTCTTTATAGTCCAACTCTGACATCCATACATGACCACTGGAAAAACCATAGCCTTGACTAGACAGACCTTTGTTGGCAAAGTAATGTCTCTGCTTTTTAATATGGTATCTAGGTTGGTCATAACTTTCCTGCCAAGGAGTAAGCATCTTTTAATTTCATGGCTGCAGTCACCATCAGCAGTGATTCTGGAGCCCAAAAAAGTAAAGTCTGACACTGTTTCCACTGTTTCCCCATCTATTTCCCATGGAGTGATGGGACCAGATGCCATGATCTTAGTTTTCTCAACATTGAACTTTAAGCCAACTTTTTCACTCTCCTCTTTCACTTTCATCAAGAGGTTCTTTAGTTCTTCTTCACTTTCTGCCATAAGGGTGGTGTCATTCTCATATTTCAGGTTACTGATATTTCTTCTGGCAATCTTGATTCCAGCTTGTGCTTCCTCCAGCCCAGCGTTTCTCATGATGTACTCTGCATATAAGTTAAATAAGCAGGGTGACAGTATACAGCCTTGACGTACTCCTTTTCCTATTTGGAACCAGTCTGTTGTTCCATGTCCAGTTCTAACTGTTGTTTCTTGACCTGCATACAGGTTTCTCAAGAGGCAGGTCAGGTGGTCTGGTATTCCCATCTCTTTCAGAATTTTCCACAGTTAATTGTGATATACACAGTCAAAGGCTTTGGCATAGTCAATAAAGCAGAAATAGATGTTTTTCTGGAACTCTCATGCTTTTTCAATGATCCAGTGGATGTTGGCAATAGTTACATTTGTTCCAGTAACTCCATTCCAAGAAAATGAAAACATGTCCAGAAAAATATTTCTACATGAATGTTTATAGAAATGTGATTTATATTAAAAAAGTGGAAATAATCTAGATAATAATAAACTTATAATTAGATAAACACAATGTACAATGGATATTATTTGACCATAAAAAGGAATAAGGTACAGTATGCAATATTGTACATGTATGCAATAACATGGATGATTCTTGAGAATGCTATACTAAATGAAACAAGCCAGACATGAAAGACAACATACTATAGGACTCCATTATATAAAATGTCAGAATAGACACATCCATAAAGGAAGAAAATAGTTTAGTTAAAAAAAATGCATGAGGATGATTTGAAAGTCTCTTCTTTCTGTCTCTTGCAATAGGGTTGACATACAAAATCCACATTATGCACAATGCCTGGGATCCATGATAATATTTACCACAGTTTCAGTGAAGACTATAATCTTAATATTTAGTTTTATACAAGTGCAGCAGTCAAATGTAATTTTTTAATGAAGAAAGGGTCAAGAAAAGAAATGTAGCTAAATCTTACGAAAGTCATCATCAGATCTTATCCATTTCAATTGAAGACTTCCCTGCCTCCTCCTACCCTTAAGAGAGAAAACCCTAGGATGATACAGAAGCTATATCTATCATCTATCATCAGAAGTTGCAAAAGTAGCCATCATATGCTACAGTACTTCCTGTTCAGCAGTGGGTTCAAGTTCCCTGTGCCTTGTATTGGTCTCACTTTGATCAGGAGGAGTGACAGATGTGACCTGTGAGAGTTCCAAGCCTAGACTACAGCAAGTCTTGCAGTTTTCAGTCTCAGGCCTTTGGGACTGGGCATGTGGACCGCCTTGTCTAGCCTGCTGGAAAATGAGGGAGCAGGTAGATAGAAGATCCAGTCATCACGCAGTCCCAGGAAGCCGATCTAAACCAGCATGCTTAATTGGCTTAACAGCTGATGGCAGGCACAGGAGCAGAGATCACCTGAGCATGGCTCCTTGTTTTACATTGATCACGCCAATACGATCAGTTATATTTTAATATTTAACTCCAAATTCAATATACTAATACACAAAAACTTTTTGAAAAATCTCAGGAATAAATACTTGAAATGACCTAGTTAGAATTTCATTATCTGTTTTCTCTGATAGAATTTAGATTATGCCCTATGCCTGGTTTTAGGAGGATGAGCAGTTAACACTGTCTGTGTTGAGAGGCAGAGTTGGTCTCTAGAATAAAATATGTGATCTTGGCAGGAGAGGGTGTTGAAATATAATTTCCAGCTCTTAGGTGAACCTCAGGCATTGTGTGTAGGCATTTTTTTACAAAACAACAAAATTTATTTATTTAATTATTTAAAAGTGTTAGCAAGAATGTGTAAACAGTAACAGCATACAAAGCATTGGGCTTAGAAAGTATAGCCTCAGGGTCCAGCTAACGGTGATTTTCATAACTAAAATTAAAACACATCGTTTTTAATAAAATGAAAATATGCTGTTCACTTGCATTCTGAAGTTAGGTGGTCAAAGAAATGAAGGCTTTTCTTGAAGTTTCACCCTAAACAAGCTGGTTACTATTTCCTCTCCAAAGAAAGTAATTCAGTTCAGTTCAGTCACTCAGTTGTGTCTAATTCTTTGCAGTCCAATGGACAGCAGCATGCCAGGCATCCCTGTCCATCACTAACTCCTGAAGTTTACTCAAACTCATGAACATTGAGTCATTGATGCCATCCAACCATCTCATCCTCTGTCCTCCCCTTCTCCTCTGGCCTTCAGTCTTTCCCAGCATCAGGGTCTTTTCCAATGAGTCAGCTCTTCGCATCAGGTGGCCAAAGTATTGGAGTTTCAGCTTCAGCATCAGTCCTTCCAATGAATATTCAGGACTGATTTCTTTTAGGATGGACTGGTTGGATCTCCTTGCAGTCCAAGTGGCTCTCAAGAGTCTTTTCCAACAACACAGTTCAAAAGCATCAATTCTTTGTAGCTCAGCTTTCTTTATATCCAACTCTGGCATCCATACATGACTACTGAAAAAACCATAGCTTTGACTGGACAGACCTTTGTTTGCAAAGTAATGTCTCTGCTTTTTAATATGCTGTCTAGGTTGGTCATAACTTTTCTTCCAGGGAGCAAGCATCTTTTAATTTCATCGCTGCAGTCACCATCTGCAGTGATTTTGGAGCCCCCCAAAATAAAGTCTCTCACTGCTTGCATTGTTTCTCCATTTATTTGCAATGAAGTAATGGGACCAGATGCCATAATCTTAGTTTTCTGAAGGTTGAGTTTTAAGCCAATATTTTCACTCTCCTCTTTCCCTTTCATCAAAAGCCTCTTTAGTTCTTCTTCCCTTTCTGCCATATGGGTGGTGTCATCTGCATATCTGAGGTTATTGATATTTCTTCCAGCAATTTTAATTCTAGATTGTGCTTCATCAGCATTTCTCATGATGTTCATTTCAGTTCAGTTCAGTCGCTCAGTCGTGACCGACTCTTTGCAACCCCATGAAATGCAGCACGCCAGGCCTCTCTGTCCATCACCAACTCCCAGATTTTATCCAAGCTCATATCCATTGAGTTGGTGATGCCATCCAACAATCTCATGCTCTGTCATCCCCTTCTCCTCCTGCTTGCAATCTTTCCCAAAATCTGGGTCTTTTCCAATGAGTCAGCTCTTCGCATCAGGTGGCCAAAATATTGGTTTCAGCTTCAACATCAGTTCTTCCAAGGAACACCCAGGATTGATTTCCTTTAGTACTCTACATATAAGTTAAATAAGCAGAGTGACAATATACACCCTTGACCTACTCCTTTCTTGATTTGGAACAAGTCTGTTGTTCCATGTCCAGTTCTAACTGTTGCTTCTTGACCTGCATACAGGTTTCTCAAGAGGCAGGTAAGTGGTCGGGTATTCCCATCTCTTGAAGTGTTTTCCACAATTTGTTGTGATGTACACAGTCAAAGATTTTGGCATAGTCAATAAAACAGAAGTAGATGTCTTTCTGGAGCTCTCTTGCTTTTTAAATGATCCAATGGATGTTGGCAATTTGATCTCTGGTTCCTCTGCCTTTTCTAAATCCAGCTTGAACATCTGGATGACCAGATGTACTGTTCATATACTGTTGAAGCCTGGCTTGGAGAGTTTTGAGCAGTACTTTGCTAGTGTGTGAGATGAGTGCAATTGTGCAGTAGTTTGAGCATTCTTTGGCATTGCCTTTCTTCTGGATTGGAATGAAAACTGATCTTTTCCATTCCTGTGGCCACTGCTGAGTTTTCCAAGTTTGCTGACATATTGAGAGCAGCACTTTCACAGAATCATCTTTTAGGATTTGAAATAGCTCAACTAGAATTCCATCACCTCCACTGGCTTTGTTCATAGTGATGCTTCCTAAGGCCCACTTGACTTCACATTCCAGGATGTCTGGTTCATGATTATCTGGGTCATGAAGATCTTTTTTGTACAGTTCTTCTGTGTATTCTTGCCACCTCTTCTTAATATCTTCTGCTTCTGTTAGGTCCATACCATCTCTGTCCTTTATTGTGCCCATTTTGCATGAAATCTTCCCTTGGTATCTCTAATTTTCTTGAAGAGATCTCTAGTCTTTCCCATTCTATTGTTTTCCTCTATTTCTTTGCATTGATCACCAAGGAAGGCTTTATCTCTCCTTTCTATTCTTTGGAACTCTGGATTCAAATGGGTATCTTTCCTTTTCTCCTTTGCCTTTAGCTTGTCTTCTTTTCTTAGCTATTTTTAAGGCCTCCTCAGACAACACTTTTGCCGTTTTGCATTTCTTTTTCTTGGAGATGGTCTTGATCATTGCCTCCTGTACAATGTCATGGGCCTTTGTCCATAGTTCTTCAGGCACTCTGTCTATCAAATATAATTTCTTGAATCTATTTGTCTGTTCCACTGTATAATTGTAAGGGATTTGATTTAGGTCATACTTCAATGGTCTCGTGGTTTTCCCTACTTTCTTTAAGTTTGAATTTGGCAATAAGGAGTTCATGATCTGAGCCACAGTCAGCTCCCGGTCTTGTTTTTGCTGGCTGTATAGAGCTTCTCCATCTTTGGCTGCAAAGAATATAATCAATGTGATTTCAGTGTTGACCATCTGGTGATGTCAATGTGTAGAGTCTTCTCTTGTGTTGTTGGAAGAGGGTGTTTGCTATGACCAATGCATTCTCTTGGCAAAACTCTATTAGCCTTTGCCCTGCTTCATTCTGTACTCCAAATTTGCCTGTTACTCCAGGTATTTCTTGACTTCCTACTTTTGCATTCCAGTCCCCTATAATGAAAAACATCTTTTTTGGGTGTTAGTTCTAGAATGTCTTGTAGGTCTTCATAGAACTGTTTAACTTCAGCTTCTTCAGCATTACTGGTCGGGGCATAGACTTGGATTACTGTGATATTGAATGGTTTGCCTTGGAAACGAACAGAGATCATTCTGTCGTTTTTGAGATTGCATCCAAGTACTGCATTTCAGACTCTTTTGTTGACTATGATGACTACTCTATTTCTTCTAAGGGATTCCTGCCCACAGTAGTAGATATAATGGTTATCTGATATAAATTCACCCATTCCAGTCCATTTTAGTTCTCTGGTTTGTAAAATGTTGACGTTCACTCTTGCCATCTCCTGTTTGACCACTTCCAATTGGCCTTGATTCATAGACTTAACATTCCGTGTACCTATGCAATATTGCTCTTTAGAGCATCAGACTGTTCTTCCATCACCAGTCACATCCACAGTTGGGTATTGTTTTGGCTTTGGCTCCATCTCTTCATTCTTTCTGGAGTCATTTCTCCACTGATCTTTAGTAGCATATCGGGCACCTACCAACCTGGGGAGTTCATCTTTCAGTGTCCTATCTTTTTGCCTTTTCATCCTGTTCATGGGGTTCTCAAGGCAAGAATACTGAAGTGGTTTGCCTTTCCCTTCTCCAGTGGACCACATTTTGTCAGAACTCTCCACCATGACCTGTCCATCTTGGGTGGCCCTACATAGCATGGCTTATAGTTTCATTGTGTTAGACAAGGCTTTGGTCCATGAGATCAGATTGGTTAGTTTTCTGTTATTGTGGTTTTCAGTCTGTCTACCCTCTGATGGAGAAGGATAAGAGACTTATGGAAGCTGCCTGATGGGAGAGACTGACTCAGCAGGAACTAGGTCTTGTTCTGATGTGGGCATGGGGCATGCTCAGTAAATCTTTAATCTAATTTTCTGTTGAAGGATAGTGGTGTGTTCCCTCCATTTTATTTGACCTGAGGCCAAACTATGGTGGAGATAATGAAGATAATGGCGACCTCCTTCAAAAGGTCCCATGCGTGCATTATAAATCTTAAATTACAGCACACCACAAGACAAACCCTAGATAGTTGCAGGATTACATAAAAGCACAAAGAAGACATAGATATACTTTATCTATAATTGGAATGAGAAGAACTTTCTCACCATAAAAGCAATGGAAAAATCACAAAAGAATATATCAGATTTGATGCTTTTTAAATATGTTTTCTGCCTGCCAAAAGCCATAAAATTAAAATGCAAACAGAAAACTAGAAATATATTACATACAACTACATGGCACATTAAAAGTTAATATCATTTATACACAGAGTTCACACAAATCAAAAAGAAAATGCTCTCATAATTCAATGGGAAGAAATTAAATGTTTTATCTACTTCAAAAAATCACTCAAAGAAATACAAACTAAATAAGAATTTTCTTTTCATCCATGAAATCAATAAACTTAAGATCTGCTTTCATTAGATACTGTCATGAAGTGTTACTTTTATCAAACTAAATAAATCAGCTCTTTTTAGTATTGTGTGAAAAAAATAGACCAATAGAATCCACTATATGTGGTCATGCAGGTTGTGTGCTCTATGAAGGGCTCAGTTTAAGATGCAGGTGGGCTCCTAAAAACCATGCAGTCATAAACCCTGATATGTGGTACAGCTATTTGGTAAAATTAAGCATTGCAAATATTTTACAGAGGTTAGTAGAGGCGTATTTCTGATAGTGAAATATTTCTTCCTTCCTCTCTTTTTACTTTTCTACTCTTTCCCCCTTATTCCCTTTCTTCCTTTATATCAAGTAGATGAATGTAATTAGAAGGTTATTAGCAGGAAAGAGAGCCTCTTGGAATCTGTGAAATCACAGCTAAACCCAGCATTAGCTTTTATTCGTTCCATTAGGTAATTGAGTGCTGATATTGATACTCATCTTCTTTATATGTATGTTTCTTTGAGAGAGATAACAATACTGACTGTTAAAATGCCCAAAAATGGTTTTAAAAGCTTATGTGTTTTGGACGTTGTGGCTTAAGAATTATCTTGGAAATAAACATCATTTTATTTTTTATCCTGTGTCTTTAAGTATAAAAGAGAATCTAAATTAATAAGCAAATTTAAGGCTGTTTGCCTCAGGACAATGCTTGGAGGACATATGCTAATTCTTTTGTTGTGTTTTTGATTTGAAACTCAAAAGAGTTAATAAACATCACTCCATGAATAAAATAACTTCCTTTTCTTTCTTCCTTTAAGCTTTGTTGAAGCGCTTAGAGTTTAGAAGCTGCAGAGAACCTATAAGAACCTATAGAGTTTATTATTTCCAAAAGAGATTTGTAGGTGGCTGACTTCTCTGATCTAAGTTTAGATGGTTTGAAACAACAAGCATAGTAAATGTACTCAATGACTACAATTCGACTATCTTAGAACCCTAAGCATGATCTAGAATATTTGGTTGAAATTACCATCCCCAGAAAGATAAATCTCAATTAAAGTAATTAAATACATATTTCACCTCAAACTATATTCTTCTGAGAATAAATCTGATACCATATCTGGCTTCAGAATTCTATTGAGTGAGGTTTTGGACAAGATTGCTTTTAGTCACCACAGGTTTTTGAACTGAAATTATGTTAGCTTTCAAAAGGAAGCAATTCAATTTGTTTTAGGACTTAAAGGCAACATGTCTTTTGAAACTGAGGTAGTTTCCTTTTCTTAGCCAAAACATTGTCAGAAAGATCTTAAAATAAAAAGGAATTCATTTAAATCTTTAATTATCTAATTGAAATTTCTACCTCTCTGTCTTTTTGCATGTATGTTTACCTATGTGCACACATACAAATCTACATATAGTATACTTTATTTACTTATAATAAACTGTATGCTTCAAACTTTGAAATAAAGATAAACGAATCTATGCTTGGCCCCTTTAATATATTGTTAGTAGAGAAAGAAGGAAGTTTTCCCAGCTGCATCAATCTGTCACTTTTGTTGACAGATTAGGTACAATTCATTTCCATCCAGAGCAAATCACTCAGAGGTTCACCTCATCCAAAAAATGTTCACAATTCTTTTTATACATATGTTTGCCATGATTTGAAGAACAGATTTTGAATATTTGTGTCTTCAACTGAGCCCATTTTTTCTTGTTGATTTTCTTTAAAACAGAGTGGCAGTGAATTAGTAGGAAGAGGGCTGGAAACTACTACAGAAGTATCAATGCTTCAGGTTTGTTTAAATCTGAATGGGGTAGGGCAAGAAACTCACCTTGAAAATAGCAAAAAGCTGGAGAAGTAGGAGACTCATGTATCTGGAAACAACATATCTAAGAATAATCTGTAAGATAAATCACATATACAGTTTGATATGTAAATCAAACATTGGAAACCATCACCTAGACTTACTTTTATTGGCTGCCAATTTCCAGAGATAAAAGTTGTGAGCCTGATTTTTGGATAGCATAATGATAATGAATACTGAAAATTCTGTATTAACTAGTAAAATGAACTCTACTTTTGTAGGTATGTGGAGTGTCAATCTTATTATTATGTCAATCTTAGTTATACTGGCTAGTATAGTAGACTATGTTTCAAACTGACTGTCCAAATTACTTTATATCTTTGAGTATATGACTTCTGAACTAAGAATATAAGGATTAACTAATGTGCACTCATTTTACATCACTCTTTTCTACCCAATGTCAAGATATAAAACCCTCCCAGAAATTATGGATTTGACAACAGGCAAGGTGCTAAGTGGAGTTTGGTTCAAGTTAAGAACCTGTCCTTAGTTTAAAAATATTACAATATTTATACTTTAAAATTACATAAATTAAAAATTGCAATAACCACACTACATTACAAAAATCATCCCTTAACTGTTTTTATGAAAATCTTCATCATGGCAGAGTCATGTTCATAGGGTCCTCATATAAAAAAGAGCACTTTTTCACCAGGATTCAATCACTAAATTCCACCTGCACAAATCAGAAGGACTTAAATTAATACTTTCCTCTGGACCTACATTGTTCTTTCTATTTACAGGGGAAGATGTTAGATTAAAGCATAACATTGTATTTCATTTTTTTTTCAATTTTAAATAAATTTATTTATTTTAGTTGGAGGCTAATTACTTTACAATACTGTAGTAGTTTTTGCCATATATTGACATGAATCAGCCATGGGTTTACATGTGTTCCCCTTCCTGGACCCCCCTCCCACCTCCCTCCCCATCCCATCCCTCTGGGCCATCCCATTGCCCCAGCCCTGAGCATTTGTCTCATGCATCGAATACGGAATGGTGTTCTGTTTCACATATGATAATATACATGTTTCAATGCTATTCTCCCAGAACGTCCCACCCTCACCTTCTCCCTCAGAGTCCATAAGTCTGTTCTATGCATCTGTGTCTCTTATTCTGTCTCGCATATAGGGTTAGTGTTACCATCTTTCAAATTCCATATATATGCATTAGTATACTGTATTGTTGTTTTTCTTTCTGGCTTACTTCACTCTGTATAATGGGCTCCAGTTTCATCCATCTCAATAGAACCGATTCAAATGTATTCTTTTTAATGGCTGAGTAGTATTCCATTGTGTATATGTACCACAGCTTCCTTATCCATTCGTCTGCTGATGGACATCTAGGTTGCTTCCATGTCCTGGCTATTGTAAACAGTGCTGCGATGAACATTGGGGTACACACGTCTCTTTCAATTCTGGTTTCCTCGGTGTGTATGCCCAGCAGTGGGATTGCTGGGTCATATGGCAGTTCTATTCCCAGTTTTTTAAGGAATCTCCACACTGTTCTCCATAGTGGCTGTACTAGTTTGCATTCCCACCAAAACAGTGTAAGAGGGTTCCCTTTTCTCCACACCCTCTCCAGCATTTATTGCTCGTAGACTTTTGGATAGCAGCCATTCTGACTGGTGTGAAATGGTACCTCATTGTGGTTTTGATTTGCATTTCTCTAATAATGAGTGATGTTGAGCATCTTTTCATGTGTTTGTTAGCCATCTGTATGTCTTCTTTGGAGAAATGTCTGTTTAGTTCTTTGGCCCATTTTTTGATTGGGTCGTTTATTTTTCTGGAATTGAGCTGCAGGAGTTGCTTGTATATTTTTGAGATTAATTGTTTGTCTGTTGCTTCGTTTGCTATTATTTTCTCCCATTCTGAAGGCTGTCTTTTCACCTTGCTTATAGTTTCCTTGGTTGTGCAAAAGCTTTTAATTTTAATTAGGTTCCATTTGTTTATTTTTGCTTTTATTTCCAATATTCTGGGAGGTGGGTCATGGAGGATCCTGCTGTGATTTATGTCGGAGAGTGTTTTGCCTATGTTTTCCTCTAGGAGTTTTATAGTTTCTGGTCTTACATTTAGATCTTTAATCCATTTTGAGTTTATTTTTGTGTATGGTGTTAGGAAGTGTTCTAGTTTCATTCTTTTACAAGTGGTTGACCAGTTTTCCCAGCACCACTTGTTAAAGAGATTGTCTTTTCTCCATTGTATATTCTTGCCTCCTTTGTCAAAGATAAGGTATCCATAGGTGTGTGGGTTTATCTCTGGGCTTTCTATTTTGTTCCATTGATCTATATTTCTATCTTTGTGCCAGTACCATACTGTCTTGATGACTGTGGCTTTGTAGTAGAGCCTGAAGTCAGGCAGGTTGATTCCTCCAGTTCCATTCTTCTTTCTCAAGATTGCTTTGGCTATTCGAGGTTTCTTATATTTCCATACAAATTGTGAAATGATTTGTTCTAGTTCTGTGAAAAATTACAGTGCCACTTTATATACACTATCTCTGCATTGCATTTATCTATGGCATTATTTCTATATCCAAGTACAATATTGTATGTAGAGATTTTTAAAAATTTCCATGGATTTATGAGTGTATATATTTGTATGTATATGTATAAAAATGCCAAGTAATATTATTGCATCATTATTATTGCACCATTATCATCTTATGATACAGTTAATTTAAATCTTTAATCAGCATAATAGTTGGTGTACACCAAAAGAGTAACAACCTTTAGGTAACTTATTCAATATGTAGTCTTTCCTATGACCTTTGAATGTTAACTTTATCTAGAAATTTATATAAATATCCTTAAACATAGCACTCTCCTAGAAATCAGAACTTTTTTAGGTCGATCACAATATCCAGCTTTGGCTTGGGTTTCCCTAGTGACTCAGACAGTAAAGAATCTGGAATCTGCCTGCAGTACAACAGACCCGGGTTTGATCCCTGGGTTGGGAAGGCATAGCAACCCACTCCAGTATTCTTGCCTGGAGAATCCCATGGACAGAGGAGCCTGGTGAGTTACAGTCCATAGGGTTGCAAAGAGTCAGACATGACTGAAGAGACTTAGCACACACATAAGTTATCTTAGCAGCTAAAATGATATATTTGTTATTGAGAACAACCTATCCCTTAGGTGAAAACTCCTTTATTAAATATCAAAAAAGGAATTTGAGGGGTTAATTTATCTATTATTATTAAAGTATAGTTGATTTACAATGTTTCAGGTGTACAGCAAAGTGAAAAATAGGAAATTTTGCAGTGATAATAATATGAATCATATTGAAATGTTTACATTTCAGGTGTATTTATTTTTTAATTTGAATTTGGTATTTGCATTCTAAAAATTCTTAAATCTTGCTGAATAATTTTGATCGATAGTTTTCTTTATGTACGGTAGATAGTGTCATAGTTCTCACATTTCTATATAGACAGATCTTAAGATCTGGCGTGTATGTAATCTTTGAACCTTCCAATCTGAATGACTTATGGAATCTGAATATTCAATTCTACTTTGGTAGGCTGAATAATAGTCCTCCAAATATATCTACATCCTAATTCCCTGAACCTCTGTTATCTTGTATGGCAAAAGGGACTTTGCAGTTATAAGTTAAGAATTTTGAGATATGGAGATTGTCCTGGGTTATCCAAGTGTGTCCAATATAGTCATGCATGTATGCACGCTCAATTTCTCAATTGTGTCTGACTCTTTTAACCCCATGGACTGCAGCCCAGCAGGCTCATCTGTCTATGGAATTCTCTAGGCAAGAATACCAGGAATGGGTTGCCAGTTCCTACTCCATCAATAGAGTCATAAGTGTCTTTATTAAAATGAGACAGGGGGAAATTTGAATAAAAAAGATGAGACAGTGGTGAAAACAGAGGGTGACTTTTAAAATGAAGGAATGGGTCATGAGTCAAGAAATGCAGGCAGCCTCTAGAAGCTGGGAAAACAAAACAAAAAACTTGGAAAAAACAGATCCTCCTCTGAAACCTTCAGAAGGAACACAGCCTTGCCATCACCTTGATTTCAGACTTCAGACCTCCAGAACTATGAGAGTATATTTGTGTTGTTTTAAGCTAATACACTTATGGTAGTTTGCAACAGCAGCAATATGAAACTAATATACCATTGTGGTGAATAGCTGAAAGTGTACATTTTTATTATTTCCCACTCAAATAAAATATTCATTAAACAAATGATAAGTCTGGAATCTGGGATTTTAACCTTGTAATAGTTGTGACGGCCCTGGAGAAAGATGGAGGATATGAAATGACATCCTACTGAACTACTGATTCCTTAGAATGGAGCTGTCTTAACAAGGTGGTCATTGCCTCCCTTTGCAAAAGTTGTCTAGCTCTTCAGCTGCTATTAATAAATGATATTGGCAATGATACTGGATCATTTTTTCATGTCCTTTCTAATCTTAACATTCTCTGCATCTTAGATCTTTTCACTGATTCATGAATACTGCCTAATATACTAGAACATTGCATTAAGTGGCTATCTGGCTCTCCATATAAGTATTAAAATAAAAGAGTCATCAGGAAGGGAAGAAAAAAAGATTATAGTAGAAAGAAAGGCCTTTTGTAAATTGCTCTCCAAGAGCTAGGCATCATTCCAGGAAAATGAAGGGTACTTTTCAATGGACTCTAACCTCCCTTTGGTGGTATTTAAAGCCCTTCCTTGGGACATTATACAAGCCAATGGTGAATATTTTGCCAGAAATTTTCCATTAAAATTGTAATCACTTAATACTTTGAGGTTAGCCAAAGAGATTACATTATATAGAGAGTGATTTTAAAATTTGCATTTTAAGTTAATTACTATTAACTGAACAAGCTTGTCAAATATTTATCCTTCTGGGAATCATCCAACTATATATTTTCCATGTATTTGTGCCAAAATGTCAAGAATTCCCATTAAGAAAAAAAGTAGTTCTTTTAAGAGAAAAACCTATGTTTTCAATACTGTGATTCTGTGGAAAAATAAATATTACTGACAGGTAAAAGTGATAGAAATTTGGACATGAGAGCCTAAACATTCCATATAACTTGCCTATCATGAGCATTTAAAATTCAGCAAAATGAAACATGAAAGGGATATTTAATAGTGTCTGATAAAGTGAAATATAAATAGAGATATATAAAATATATGATTATATCATGGTAAATCATTTTTCCATGCAGAATAAAATTAGATAAGCTTATATGTAGGTTAAACTATATTCCATAAGTGCTCTATTCACCTGATTCTCTAGTAAGTTAATTTACATAAAATCAGGTTTTTAAAAAAAGACAGTAAGCTTGTATATTTACTATATGCCATGGACATGTGTGTAGCATCTATCTCTCTTACAACCTTTTAGTTCACTTCATTTCACAAACTATAGGAGAACAGAAGTTCTGGGTTGTACCTTACTTAGGATTTTGTGGGTAGCACCTGACGGAGATAAGACAGGGACTTCAGTCTTTTGATGCAAAGACTATGCTCTTCCCTCAAAGTAAGGTATTCTGAAAAATGCATGTCAAAAGGAGAAAGAGACTATTCAACTGAAATTTTTCTTGATGCAGTTGATGTAGAGAGGATGGTATTTCAGGTTTTGTTCAATTACTGCATGAGTCTTTGTTCTTTGTATTTGTATATATAAGCATACATGTAATAACTATGTCTGCATCTGTCAATGGAGAGATTCATACACCTAAATTCTTTTTCAAAATCTCTTGGAATGGTTTTGCCAAGAAGTAATTAAAATGGATCTGTGGGTCCAGTAAAGATGGATCTATAACCATACTGACAGTCTGATATTTATAGAAACACAGGGTGGATAATTAAATTACATATACACTATTTTGTTTTTCTACTTGCTATCTGATCTTATCTGGGAGAAAAATCAAGTAATTATCATTTCACAATGGTCAGAAATGCTTTTACTGATGTGTAGAGACAGTATACTGTACTGAACATATAGAATTAACGTTAAAATATTTTAAAGGTGCTACGTGACAGACAAACATCTAAATTTTTAATGCATGTCAACACAATCTTACAGTTACTTTATGATGTAGGCACTATTGTAGTCTCCATTGTGCAGACAGAGGAAATAGGCACACGGAAGTAAAGTTATTGTACAAGGTAATAATATTGTGCAGATAACAAGAGGCACAATTAGGATGCAAACTCATGTGTCCTGGCTCCAGAGCCCAAAGGTTTAAACATTTAATTTCTAGTAAGGGTTGAACAGATGTCTTTAAGATATTAAAAAATTAAGGGGAAAGAATTGGAAGAATAGAAAAGCAAAACTTCTAGAGCTAAATCATGATGTGAATCATGGGCATAAGAGTCATCCAAGGACTGAGCAGGATGAATGGAAAATGCCCACTTAAGCATATCTCTCACAATATTTCAGAACATAAAAGATATTTTAAAAGATTCCAAAAATTTACAGAGACAAAAAACCAAGTTGGTGACTTACAAATGAATGAAAATTAAAATGGCATCTGATTTGTCATCAGCAAAACTGAGTTTGACAGTGGAGATAAAAGTTATTCTAAGTTCCAAAGGAAAAGGCTATTCTCTGCCAAAATATCAAGGGCAAGTACAGGGCAGACACATATTTGGATATACATGGACTCATAAAGTTTACCACTCACATTCTAAAGTCATTTTATAGAATGCACTCCAGCAAATTTAAGACAAAATACAGGAAAGAGAAAGACGTGGTATTCCAAAAATACCATGTTAAACTTGAGTAAAATTTTAAAACTTAGCTGTTAAATGTGCAGTTGGCTTGGAAAATGAATGAACTAAAGTAGAACAGGAAGCCAAAAAGTTTTAAGAAGAAAGGCATTAAAGAAAAATATTGATTCACTGTAGCAAATAAAATGGTGTAGAAATTACATGACCTTGATGGAGTTTTTCTCAATCCTGGTACTATTGACATTTTGGGTAAGATAATTCTTTGGTGGGATAAAGTTTCATGAATTTTAAGATGTTTAGCAGCAACTGGAAAAATGATGAAATGCCATTATTCTTGTGTTGTGTAGTATGTATTAAATATTTGTTAACTAAACTAAATTTACAGAGATTAAAAATAACAAACATCAAAAACATGTATGGAAAAAGTAATGAATAAAATATAGAAGAACATGGGATATTACATTAGCTTACACTGTCAAAACTCAAGAAATAATGCCTTAAATTGATAGATTATAAAACAAAATTTAAGTAAATATGTGTATTTGCAAATCTAAACAGATAATGAATAGGGAAGATGAAAACAAAACTTGTCATGCTTTGAGAAGAATGGGGAATATAAAAAATACAACAGAAGGTAATTGAATCATCAGTTCAGTTCAGTTCAGTCACTCAGTTGTGTCTGACTTTTTGTGACCCCATGGAATCATAAACACTGTATTTTATATTAGGAAGACAATATTATAAGAAGTTGAAAATAAAAAACAGGCATATGAATTCTTCATGAATGGTTTTAGAGAGAATTTCCAGGATAATTAAAAAAACAAAAAAGAAAACAATTAAAAATACAAATAAATCATAATAAGAGTCAACAGTTGGGAAAGTCAATTAATTTATGTCTTTAACCTCTGTTTAATTTATGCATTTTAATTGACTTTTTTTAATAATTATACATTTAATGGAAGAAACTTTGGGAAAATAGCAAAATGTTCTCACTATGCAATGGGCTAGTTTTTTCATAAGAAACTTAATATCCTCTTTAGGATCACTGAATGGAAAAAAAGAAATTACTAGAGAGTAGTGAGGAGATAGCCTTATAGAAAATTCCAGAGCAAAGAATGGAATAATAAAACTTATATTTTTGAAATACCAATTTTATAGTTGAATGAATGATGAGATGATGAGTCAAGGAGGTAATAGAGATAGGAATTCAATTAGGAGGTTATTTAAAATCAGGAAGTGAGAAGTAGTGATGGCTTGAACTCAGGAGCAGTTGGGATTTGGAAAAAGAATTACTGGACCACTAGAAACTTGGGAAACAGGTTGGACAGAAGTGGGGGACAAATTATCATATGAGATGAAGGAATAGAGAATGTCTAGGATGACTTTTGTGGTATTCCACTGGAAGATTGGCTAAATGGTTGTGCAATTCACTACAACAGGAAACCTAGGAGGAGAAAGAGTTTTATTTGGGAGAAAGAGAAAATGAATTTTATTTTGGAAAATGTTGACTATGACAGTTTGTTTTGAACATTCATGAAGATGTCTGAAATTTGTAGTTCAGTCGCTCAGTCATGTCCTACTCTTTGTGACCCCAGGACTGCAGCACATGAGGCTTCCCTGTCCACCATCTTCTGGAACTTGCTCAAACTCATGTCCACTGAGTCAGTGATGCCATCCAACCATCTCATCCTCTGTCATCCCCTTCTCCTCCTGCTTTCTGTCTTTCTACCTAATTGATGATTAGGTTTGTAATACCAAGTTTATTTTACTAGATAAATAAAGACTGAGTTGTAGTTTGTGTTTCAGAGCAATGTGAATTCTAAACAGTTTCCTGCTGTATTTGATGTTTTCAAAGAACATGGGAAGAAAGCAAATACTCTACTGAAGCAGGAATTTTCACAGCTGCAAGTCTTTGACATGATGTCACTCGTTTTCTATGTTATTATTGTGCTCATGGATTATATCTCATGTTGTTCAGTCACTCAGTCATGTCCAACACTTTGAACCCCATGGACTGCAGCACACCAGGCTTCCCTGTCCTTCACCATCTCCTGGACTGTGCTTAAACTCATGTCCATTGAGTCATTGATGCTGTCCAATCATCTTGTCCTCTGTCATTCCCTTCTCCTGCCTTCCATCTTTCCCAGCATCAGGGTCTTTCTAATAAGTCAGCTCTTCACATCAGATGGACAAAGTATTGGAGCTTCAACTTAAGCAACAGTCCTTGTAATGAATATTCAGGGTTGGTTTCCTTTAGGATTGACTGGTTTGATCTCCTTGCAGTCCAAGGGACTCTCAAGAGTCTTCTCAAAAACCACAGCTCAAAAGTGTCAGTTCTTCAGTGTTCAGCCTTCTTTATGGTCCAACTCTCACATCCATACATGACTACTGGAGAAACTATAGCTTTGACTAGATGGACCTTTGTTGGTAAAGTAATGTCTCTGCTTTCTAATGCACTGTCTAGGTTTGTCATAGCTTTTCTTCCAAGGAGCAAGCATCTTTTAATTTTGTGGCTGCAGTCACCATCTGCAATGATTTTGGAGCCCCCCAGAATAAAGTCTGTCATGGTTACCATTGTTTCCCCACCTATTTGCCAGGAAGTGATGGGACCAGATGTCATGCTCTTAGTTTTTTTTTTTCATTTGGCAAGGTATTGTTTGGTTTTTTTTAAGATTGTAAATTAGTTTATTTTCTATTTTTTAACTTTACAATATTGTGTTTGTTTTGCCATACATTGACATGAATCCACCATGGGTGTACATGTTTTCCCCCTCCAGTTTTTTAAATGTTGAGTTTAAGCCAGCTTTTTCACTCTCCTCTTTCACCTTCATCAATAGGCTCTTTAGTTCCTCTTCACTTTCTGCCACAAAGGTGGTGTCATCTGAATAGCTGAGGTTATTGATATTTCTCCCGGCAATCTTGATTCCAGCTTGTGCTTCATCCAGCCTGGCATTTTGAATGATGTACTGTGCATTTAAGTTAAATAAGCAGGGTGACAATATACAGCCTTGATGTACTCCCTTCCCAATTTGGAACCAGTCCGTTGTTCCATGTCCAGTTCTAATTGTTGCTTCTTGACCTGCATACAGGTTTCTCAGGAGGCAAATAAGGTGATCTGGAATTCTCATCTCTTTAAAACTTTTCCACAGTCATGATCCACACAGTCAAAAGCTTTAGCATAGTCAATGAAGCAGAAGTAGATGTTTTCCTGGATTTCTCTTTCTTTTTCTGTGATTCTACAGATGTTGGCAATTTGATCTCTGGTTCCTCTGCCTTTCCTAAATCCAACTTGTACATCTGAAAGTTCTCTGTTCACGTACAATTGATGCCTGACTTGGAGAATTTCGAGCAGTACTTTGTTAGCATGTGAAATGAGTGCGATTGTGTAGTAATTTGAACATTCTTTGCCATTGCCCTTCTTTGGGATTGGAATGAAAACTGACCTTTTCCAATCCTGTGGTCACTGCTGAGTTTTCCATATTTGCTGGCATATTGAGTCCAGCACTTTACCAACATCATCTTTTATTATTTGAAATAGCTCAGTTGGAATGCCATCACCTCCACTAGCTTTGGTCATAGTGATGCTTCCTAAAGCCTGCTGGACTTCACACTCCAGGATGTCTGGCTCTAGGTGAGTAATCACACCATCATGGTTATCTGGGCCATTAAGATCTTTTTGGTATATTTCTTCTGTGTATTCTTTCCACCTCTTCTTAATATCCTCTGCTTCTGTTTTGGTTCTTTATTATACCCATTTTTACATGAAATGTTCCCTTGGTATCTCTAATTTTCTTGAAGAGATGTCTAGTCTTTCCTATTCTATTGTTTTCCTCTATTTCTTTGCATTGTTCACTTAGGAAGCCTTTCTTATCTCTCCTTGCTGTGGTTTGGAACTCTTCTCATGTAGTGATACCTAATATGTTCATGATTTTTAGCACAGCACTTCACTTATTTATTTTTACCCCCTTTGTAATAATCATAGTGTTGTTCATTTAAAATATATCTTTTGGGAAGGAATATACTCTGGGATTCTGGGGGATCTTTCAAAGATAGTGCACATGTTTTGGGAATAGAGAAATGGAATTTTGACCTGAGAGAATTTTTGTGGTTCAGATTGATGAGATATTGTTAAGTTTATATTTCCTGATTTTTATCCTCATTGTCTGAAACAGTTAATTTTCTTTCTTGTTCTTTTTCTATGCCTTTCTGTTCTAGAAGGGGAATATGTCTTCTCTAAGTATTTGGGAAACAGCTCGATATGAAACTCCTTTATCAAATCCTATGTGCAGCATTTCCCTGGGAAAAATGCCAAAATTGACCACTTATGCTAGATAATAAAACCTTAGCAGTCTTTCCAAATTGAAGCACTATAATTTTTCCAACAAAGATTTTTAAAACCCAAGATATATGGGGTTTGCTTATTTTGGTTTACAGTACTTACATTGAAATTTGAATCACCTTGTTTTTCATTAAGTACCAAGAAAAGAATAAGCTAGGCTTTTCCTAGAATTCAGCATAATCTGCTTACAACTGTATTCTGTAAACCTAAAAGCATTCCAAATGATTAAAAAATAACCTTGAATCTGTAATTCAGCCAGTGTTCATGATTGCAGCACAGCTGACCGAAATCACATATGTGATCTTATAGATAAGTGACTGTCTATTGTGGTCCCGGAGGAGAGTGTTAGATATAGGAAATTGAAGATTAAAAATGAGCAAATTCCAGGTTCAGTTTTAAAGCCTACATTTTTGATAAACACCTTCTACTTAATTATTATTGGTTTATACAGAGAGTGGAGTGAGTTAAACTAGTTTAAGGATTTGCTCTTTGAATTGATAGTCTTGTTTATTTTTTAATAACATAGCTTAATACTTTAGTCCATGTTAGAATCCACATTCGTAATACTACAGATTAATTGGAAATTAAATATTGTTTTTATCACTCATAGTTAAAATCAAATGTGAAACTTTTATGTACCATAAACACTGATCAACTGGGGAGAAGAATGGGATTAGTTCATGATCTCTCCCATAAATTACATGTGATTGCATCTTCTTATGTGCACTAGGGAAGCTATTTTAATGAAATCTTGGAAATCCAAAAGAGAAAGGAGCTAATAGACTATTCAACTTTATGTTAGATAAACATCAGAATAAGCCCCAGAACCTTGGATGTTTTTATGGGTAATAAAAACAGTCAATTATTGACCTGAATTCACTTATACTTTACAAGTATGAAGTGTTTTTAAATAACAGTTTAGTAGGAACAACCATCTCTTGAACACAATAGAACACTCCTAAAAGATGTACAAATACAGTAAAATTTGGATGTTTTACTCTAAATATATCTTAAAGATAAATAACGTTTGAAAATTATTTTTCTAAAAGGAATATTTTCTTTCACTTTTATTAAAATTTTACATGGGTAATATTAAAAATATAAATATCCTGTTTGCATTGAGTTGATGGTGTACTTATTTGAATAGCCGAGAACCTCCTTACAAAAACAGATATAACCACTAAGATAACATATCAGAAATATCACAGGTGACATCTGCAATAAAATAATATGAAAAACTATCCCCATGGGTGTGGGGTCAAACCAAAAGCAGCAATGATGTATAATTTCAACAATTCTGCAAGAGAAAGAAGAAACAGCAAATAAATAATCTTCAAATGGCTCTGAGTGCTGAAGAATCCCCAAATTTCCCCATTTATTATAGAAAGCTTGATGGGAAAATCTTGAATAGCCCAACTAAGAGGGTACATACAGAGGCTTTACTTTGTAAGAAAGTTGATGTTTACTAAGGGGATTTCAGACAAAGTTGCGGTAGTCCAATCACTACGAATCCTTGTGGTTAATGAAATAGAACTCACTTTTAGAAGAAAGTACCAGATTTAGGTTTTTGCTGTGAGTGAAATACACACTGAACAGAAAATAGACATTAAGTGCAAAGGATGGAGATAGTTCATATAAAACTCAGCAAAACAAACAGAACCAGCATATCTTAGAAAATACAAGGCCATGTTTTAAAAATCTTACATGATAACAATAGAGAATATTTCTATAGAGTCATGTGATTTGATATTTCAGCCTACCCTCTTCTTCTGTGAACCCTGGAAAACCCAGTTCTCTGAGAAATCATCAATTGAAATATATTGCAATAGAACCCTATGATAAATTTCCATAAGAAAACAGTAAAATGAGTGAAATAACATACGTATAGATATTTAATTCATTGTAGAAAGTAAAAGGGATAAAATCTGTTATTACTTTAAATCAGCCAAAAAGGAATTAAAGAAGCAATAGAAATTAGAATTATAAAAGCTTAGTAGTAATTCATTTAACAAATGAGAGTATGGATAAAGAACTAATGGTATTCATAAAATAATTAGAAATATTAAAAAAGGTAATTTTAGCAGTAAAGTTTAAACAAGAATGAAAACTCTAGATCATGTCATAAGGGACATAGGTAATGAAAAGACAAAAAAAAAGGAAGAAGGAACAAAGAAAGAGAAAAACAGATTTTGAGGAAATCATATCAAAAATAAGTAATAATGATGCAACATATGCATAATGGTAGTAACAGCAGAAGATTAATAACCAAACAATAGAATGAAATAGATACTAGAAAATAGAATTCAAGTAAGTTTTCTTAGAAAAAGAAAAACTTGAAGCCACTTATTGAAAGAACATATTATATCCTTTTGAAAACTGACCCAGAAATTTTAATTTTGGCATAATTATGGGCTGCAGAGAAATAAAAATCCTTCAGCCATCATTACAAGAAGGTAGGGTCATATATAAGAAAAAGGATATCAGATTGTTATCAAAATTTATGAAAGTTATATTTTACGTCAGAAGACAATGTAGTAACAAATTATGTAGAAAAGACAAAGTAAGCCAACAATTGCATATCTAGCCAAACTGATGTTAAAACTTAATGACAGTTTACATAACACAGATATACTGTTATTAACATGCATAATGTCAGTTAATATTTCATGAGCCCTTCATCAGAAATACACTAAAGAAGCATTTAAAGATAACCACAAGACCTAAAGAGATACGGCCATAAGTATGTACAGTAATCATTAAATATAATGTTATCAATAAAAGTAAACTCAGTTTAGGGAGAAGGGGAGAGAGAAGGGGAGACAGAATAAGTTTACTACTGATTGCTTTAAGCTGGGATTTAAAGTGTGTCTCCTCAAATGAAGTGCAAAGAGAGAGAAGAAAGGGAAAAAAAAAGCTTCTGCCTAATAAACTCACCTATGGTAGAAAACAAATAGATATTATCTCAAAAGAAAAAAAATAATTACATTAATATTGTGTAAAGAAATCAGTATAAATGCAGTTATTACCAAATAATATGGACTTGTCTAAATGTTAAAGATAATACAGAGAGAAGAATGAGAGCAAGGATGAAAAAAGACAGGGAGAGAGACAGAGTCAGAAAGACAGAGAAACCCTATAGTAACATGACATTTAAAGGTAAATGTGACATGAAAACTATCACGGAACTCAGAAGGCCTAATTAGCTAATCAAGTTTCAGCCAAAAGACAGAAGCCACACTTCCGTTTTCAGGTGTAAATATTTTCATGTTGAAAAAGAGGCTTAAATATCTGTTGTAAGAGCCAGAAGGACAGAGATCAGAGAAGCTGCCACTGAAAGTCAGAGGGTCTCCTGCAAGTCAGAGGAGTCACTGCTGAAGTCTTAACCAAGTACCAAGTACCAAGGTGAGTAATCCTCAAGCTGGAAACTGCTGCAATTCTTGAGATTCTGAGAATTCCCCACCGAATATGTCAAGCTGTAGTGAGGAACCAAAGTTTGAAGAGTTGTCAGGAATTTCTTATGTGCCCAGAGGTGTGGCTGCAACTTGCCTCTAGAGAAGGTGGTTTTGCTTGTATTCTGATCTTTTAAATTTATATACATTCCTCATATATATCAGCAGTCTTTTACCCAGAGCCATACACAGAAAGGGAATTCTGGGAAATGCTTTAAAAAGTATGGGGATAAAGATGATTCTGAATTGACAGCATATAATCCATCATGGTAAGCAAAGAAGCCATACAGTATGCTGTATACAAAGAACACATCTAATACAAAGGGGTCTTAAATTTAAAATAAGATAGTGGACAAAAGTACACAAGTCAGTTGCAAATTAAAAAGGAAAAAGAAGGGTCATGATTTTGATATCTGACAAAGTTATATTGAGGCCAAGAAACATAAGGAGAGACAAATAATGCTTTATAATATATAAATGACTTATAATGTTAAAATCTGTGTTAATAATAAAGATACTCGTTACTAATATGTACACATCCAATAACTCAGCAATGACTCATAAAAATAAACTTCAAGACATACAGGAAAAGCAGACAAAAATGCACAAATAATGTAAATAGCATTCTGTCACCACAGATATTAAAAACAATGTTAAAAATGACATCACATTCATATTACATCTTTGAATTGTTGCTAAAATGATTTAGCAACAAATATTTAGGTAATATTTTATTTTATTTTAATTATATAAATTTTGGACATAAAATTATAAATAAATTCTTTTAAATGTCTACTCTGTGAACTGTTTATGCCATTTGTGCATTTTATGTTGGTTTCTTTGCCTTTTTGTGAAAGGTTTATAGGAGATTTTTGATATTGCTTATTTATACCCTTTGATATGGTCCAAGTAAGCTACAAGATTGTATCATTGAATTAGAGCAGTTGGAGAGGTCCAAGTGCATCTACTAAAGCCACAGTTGAATACTCTTAACCCCTTCTTATAATCGAGATCTAACTGCTTTGTAAGTGGGTGACTCCATTTATATGGCTTCTGCTTGGAATTAATTTTGCCATCTAATACATTATTTATTCCTTCTAGGAGTCTTTCATTTATCACCATTACTTAATATTTACAACCAAGGTTGTAGATAATTCCATTCACCCCTTAATTTGATTCAGCCTATGTTTTTACTGCTTCACTGGATTCTTTATTGTTTTCAGATTTTTCTGTCTGGCTCCGGGCTTCAATTTTATAGGCATTTTATCAACATTGTTTAATTTATTTCAAAATAATTCCAACACTAGTAGAAACATATTTGTGAATGTGTTTACCTCAGCTCCCAGAAATATCCCACATGTGAATCTCATTCCTCACTGATAGCAGAAAAATGTGTTTATGGGGTGGATTAATTTGGGTATGACAACATTTCTATTTCTCCCTGCTAAGGAAGGAAAATAAGTGAAAAAATAAACTATAAGTCTCATTAAAAATATTCAATTATCATGTTTTTGTTCAGATCCAGGCCTCTCTTTTCATACTTCTCTTTAAGAAAATGGAGAATACGCTGGTTGATACCATCCTGCTTTTCTCTATCTCTTTTCTCCATTCCCAGGAAGCCAGTTTATATCTGAGCCAGTGTCTAGGGCTCAACTACACCAGGAACAGATTTCCTGGTTGACAACTTATCTAACAGATTCTTGACTCATCCTAGAAACACTGATACATTTTGACTGTAGGTTACTTGGACACCATACCCTACTGATCTAGCTCTAATTTTTAAATCATCTTGTTCACCCTAGTTAAACATGATTCAGGCTGCATATTATTTCTGTCTTCTCCATTCAACCTCATTACTTATTCCTCAACTTTCATTCCATAAGTATCTTATATTTGGCTTATATATTATGCTTTAATTATCTTGTGCTGAAATTCCTGTCTCAGGTTATGAAAAGAGCAATCAGCTTTCAAACTTCTAATGGTACATTTACATTTAAAGTCATTCAGTTGTGTCCAACTCTTTGCCACCAATCCAGTCCATGGAATTCTCCAGGCCAGAATACTGGAGTGAGTAGCCTTCCCTTCTCCAGGGGATCTTCCCAACCCAGGGATCTTGAAGGATGAGAGGATTTTAGACAAGTGAGAAGAGGGGAGATGATATTCAGAGAACATAAAATAGTTTTAAATGAGATATGGGTAGTATATTTAATAATATTTCATAGATAATGGTAATATCCTATTTATGCATTTTACCTCCATTATTACTTGTGGTATAACAATCTAAACTTTCAGTGCATATGCCATATAATTGTATCAAGCACATATTTTACCATAAGGAGTTTTGGGTAATAATTTCACTGATTAATGATTCTATTTTCTCTTCAACCTTGTGTAACAGTTGTAAAGTTTAGGTTAAGAACATAGACCCTGAAAACAGATTATCTGAGTTTGGATTATGTCTCTACTTTCTTGCAGTATAGTTTTGCTGAAGTTACTTAACCTTTCTATGCTTTATTTGTCTCATCTATGAAAAGGCAGTATTAATGCCCCACTTGCCTCCTACAGATGTTGCAGTGATTAAATGAATTTGTGTATGTTAATAGGTTACAATAGTGCCTGGCATCATAGGGAGGGGTATGAAACCAAAAACACTTGGACAAGAGGCAGATGGCACAGGTAGACTAGGCCTGTTTCCAGCTGTTTTTAATAATGATTTTTTGTTACATAATTTCCTTTTCTAATCCTGCATCCTACATATGAAGTTGCCTCTGTCTTAAAGTAGCAAGAAATTCTAAGCTGTAATCTAGGTGACAATATTTGCAAATCAAAATATCATCTTTTCTTTCTACAGTTCAAAGAAACTGCTGTAGGTTGTGCTCTGAGTCTATAGAGCCTCCTACAAAGCAAACTGTAAGCTAGATAATCAATACACTAATAATTTAACTACACCATGAAATTTAAGATAATTTCATAGGCTTTTAGATTGGTTTAGAGAAGAAAAGATTAAAGATGAGAAATCTTAAATTTTGATTAACAAGTCATGGAAAGATGGTATATAGTTGGGCCAGACACTGTTTTCATTCTGCTTGATTCATTGTCCAAAACTCTTCAAATATTTAAGTACCATATTTGGAGTAAGATATCAGGTACTTATTTCAGCAATTTTAATATTATATTTATCTTTGTTGAAAGCTGTCTTTGTGTATTACAAAATTTATAGAGAGTAAAAAGACTTTTCACATCTTTGAAGACTTATGCTATGTAATCAAGAACATTAGGCAGGAATTTAAGTGCCAAAGAGATCAGCTGTTATAAGGAAAACAGTTCTGTTATCTATAGTGGTCTGCTCCCAGTTTTATTTTAAGTACTGACGATAAAGTTGATAAAAATGAATGAACTGACACATAGATCAATGGAATGAAAGAGAAAGCCTGAAAATAGCTTCACATAAATATGGCCAATTGATTTTTGACAAAAATGCAAAAAATTATGGAATAGAGAAAGAATAGCCTTTTCAAAAATTGATGAAACAATTGGTCATTCATTTGCAAAAGAAAAAGAAATAAAGAAAAAGAAACTCAACTTATATATCTCTCTCTTTATATCTATGAATTCAAAATAATAAGTGCTAAAGAGGGTGTGAAGAAAAGGCTGTTGGTGGGAATGTGAATTGGTGCAGCTGCTATGGAAAGCAAGTTCCCTTAAAACTAAAAACAGAGCTTCCAGCAGTCCCAGTCCTGGGTATATATCTCAAAAAGATGAAAACTCTTAATTCAAAATGGTCATGGCAACATTGTTTATAATAGCCAAGAAACCAACACAGTATTGTAAATTATATATGTATGTTTTCAGATTATTTTCCATTATAGGTTATTATAAGATATTGAATATAGTTCTCTGTGCTATATAGTAAATCTTCATTACTTATCTATTTTACATGTAATAGTTTCTACATATTAATTTCACACTCCTAATTTATCCCTCACCCACTCTCTTTCCCCTTTGGTAACCATAAATTTGTTTTCCAGCGTACTTATAGATTGATTTCTATTACTTTTAAGATTCCACGTGTAAGTGTTATCATATAATAATTATCTTTATCTGACCTACTCACTTAGTATGATATTCTCTAGGTCCATCCATGTTGCTACAAATAATAATGTTTTATTCTTTTTTTATGACTGAATTATATATATATTTATATTATATAAATATGTATCATATATATCATTATATATATATTATGTATATACATATATGATATATATATCATGTCCTCTTAAACCTATTGTCTATTGATGGGCATTTGGGTTGCTTCCATGTTTTGACACTATATATACATAGTACTTCCAGAACATTAAAAAAGGTGAATCATGATTTAATTGGAAAATGTGAAAATATAAGAACTTTAGAAGGAAACATATGAGAAAATCTTTTTGACCTCGGGTTAGGTGGAGTTCTTAGATATTACACCAAAAACATGATTCATTAAGGAAATTGATATTTACATGTCATCAAAATTTATAACTTATGATCTACAAAAAATTTCACTAAGAAAATGAAAGATCAGCTATAAACTAGGAAAAAATATTTGCAAATTTCATGTCTAGCAGACTAGAATATATAAAGAACTCTCAATTTTCAACAATAAGTAGATTAATGATCCAATAAAATTGGAGGAAATACTTGAATTGACACATCAAGATATATTGATGGTAACTTAGCATATGGAAAGAGTTTCAACATTAAAGTGAAAATTAAAACATTAAGATACCCCAACACAACTACGAGAATGGCTAAATGAGAAAACACATACACAAACAATTCCAACTGCTACCTAAGATGTGGAACAACTGAAGTTCTTAGCCACTCTGGAAAACAATTTGGAAATTTCTTATAAAGTTAAACATACACTTACTCTGTGACCAGCATATAACATTTACCCTAAACAGTAGTAAACATGTATATCTAAAAACCTGTATACAAGTGTTTATGGTAGCTTTATTCCTAATTTTCCCAACTGGAAAGATTCCATATGTCCTTTTTTCCCCAAGATTGATTGAAATGTCATTGACATATAACATTGTATAACTTCAGGGTGTATAATGTGTTCATTTGATATACTTATATACTGCAATGTGATTACCACAATAGTGTTAACAGTGTCACATCACATAAATGCCTTTTCTGTAGTAAGAACGTTTAAGATATACTCCCTTAGAAACTTTCAAGTGTATATAGTCCATTATTATTACCTGTAATCACTATGCTGTGTATTAGATCCTCAGAACTTAACCATCTTAAAGCTGCAAGTTTGTACTCTATGACTATTGTGTCTTTCAACCTGTAAATGAATACACAAATTGTGGTAATCTACACAATGGAATACTATTCCACAATAAAAAGCAGCAAACTCTTGATGCATAAAACAACACGGCCTAGTTTCAGAGGCATTTTGCCAAGGAAAAGAAGCCAGTATCAAAAGGTTATGTACTCTATGACTCCATTTATATGGCATTCTCTTGAAAGCAAATTTATGGGGATGAAAAACAGACCCATGGTTGCCAGAGGTTAGAGGTGGGGATTTAGATTCATGGGAAAAGGATAGCATAGGGAATTTGGGGGAGGTAGAAAGTGTTTTGTGTCCTGATTATGGCAGTGCATATGCAAATCTAATAAGTGTTAGAATAACTGGAACAGTATACTGAAAAATTTATTATATGGTAGTTTAAGATTACATTAACAAATAAAAATATATTAGTGAAACTTGTAGAACAAACTTACTAAACTCATTGGAGAAATCCTTGGGAGATTTCTAAGACTGTAGGACACAGCTATCCCTGAAGGTAAAAGGCCTCTGCTTAGAGCTATGTTACCTGAGTCTCTGTCTGTGTGAGTCTGTGTGTGTGTGTGTGTGTGTGTGTTGAGGGTATGTTGCTGCAATCAATAAGGATATCAGTTCAGTTCAGTTGCTCAGTCGTGTCCGACTCTTTGCAACCCCATGAATTGCAGCACGCCAGATCTCCTTGTCCATCACCAACTCCCGGAGTCTACCCAAACCCATGTCCATCGAGTCAGTGATGCCATCTAACCATCTCATCCTCTGTCATCCCCTTCTCCTCCTGTCCCCAGTCCTAACCAGAATTAGGGTCTTTTCCAATGCATCAACTCTTTGCATGAGGTGGCCAAAGTATTGGAGTTTCAGCTTCAACATCAGCCCTTCCAATGAACACCCAGGATTGATCTCCTTTAGGATGGATTGATTGAATCTCCTTGCAGTCCAAGGGACTCTCAAGAGTCTTCTCCAACACCACAGTTCAAAAGCATCAATTCTGCGGTGCTCAGCTTTCTTTATGGTCCAACTCTCACATCCATACATGACCACTGGAAAAACCATAGCCTTGACTAGAGGGACTTTTGTTGGCAAAGTAATGTCTCTACTTTTAAATATGCTATTTAGGTTGGCCATAACCTTCCTTCCAAGGAGTAAGCATGAGAGACCTCAGAATGGTGGTTACTTTTTGATAGCTTCAGAGGAACCAGAGATCAAATTGCCAACATCTGCTGGATCATCAAAAAAGCAAGCGAGTTCCAGAAAACCATCTATTTCTGCTTTATTGACTATGCCAAAGCCTTTGACTGTGTGGGTCGCAATAAACTGTGGAAAATTCTGAAAGAGATGGGAATACCAAACCTCCTGTCTTGCCTCTTGAGCAACCTGTATGCAGGTTAGGAAGCAACAGTTAGAACCAGACATGGAACAAAAGACTGGTTCCAAATAGGAAAAGGGGTACGTCAAGGCTGTATATTGTCACCCTGCTTATTTAACTTACATGCAGAGTACATCATGAGAAACGCTGGGCTGGAAGAAGCACAAGCTGGAATCAAGATTGCTGGGAGAAATATCAATAACCTCAGGTATGCAGATGACACCACCCTTATGGCAGAAAATGAAGAAGAACTAAAGAGCCTCTTGATGAAAGTGAAAGAGGAGAGTAAAAAAGTTGGCCTAAAGCTCAACATTCATAAAACTAAGATCATGGCATCTGGTCCCATCACTTCATGAGAAATGGATGGGAAAACAGTGGAAACAGTGTCAGACTTTTTTTGGGGGGCTCCAAAATCACTGCAGATGGTGATTGTAGCCATGAAATTAAAAGATGCTTACTCCTTGGAAGAAAAGTTATGACCAACCTAGATAGCATATTAAAAAGCAGAGACATTACTTTGCCAACAAAGGTCTGACTAGTCAAGGCTATGGTTTTTCCAGTGGTCATGTATGGATGTGAGAGTTGGATATAAAGAAAGCTGAGCGCTGAAGAATTGATGCTTTTGAACTGTGGTGTTGGAGAAGACTCTTGAGAGTCCCTTGGACAGCAAGGAAATCCAACCAGTCCATCCTAAAGGAGATCAGTCCTGTGTGTTCATTGGAAGGACTGATGTTGAAACTGAAACTCCAATACTTTGGCCACCTAATGAGAAGAGCTGACTCATTGGAAAAGACCCTGATGCTGGGAAGGATTGAGGGCAGGAGGAGAAGGGGACGACAGAGGATGAGATGGTTGGATGGCATCACCGACTCAATGGACATGGGTTTGGGTGGACTCTGGGAGTTGGTAATGAACAGCGAGGCCTGGCGTGCTGCAGTTCATGTGGTCACAAAGAGTTGGACATGACTGAGCGACTGAACTGAACTGAATGCAAGAGAGCCCCAAGAATCTTCATTACAATGCTTGATATTAGTTGAAATACAT
This sequence comes from Giraffa tippelskirchi, assembly GCF_054371585.1. Lineage (NCBI taxonomy): Eukaryota > Metazoa > Chordata > Mammalia > Artiodactyla > Giraffidae > Giraffa > Giraffa tippelskirchi. Next base: position 72,449,973 of record NC_137275.1, on the reverse strand, counting down.
CCATCTCTGGAGGTACATATATCTATCTAAAAGTAAAGGATCTTAGGATCTGACATTTTCCTTTGTCCTGAGGAGAATCTTAGGAAAATAAGGCTACATGTTCTGTTAGAACTCTTTCTAGCCCTGATCTTTATTTAATTTGTTTTCTCCATCAATTTCTGCTTCTCAGAATCCTTCCCACTCATCTCAGATTCCACAATTTTCAGGAATACATCCATGATTGACACCTTACTCCCTCTGTTATATATAATTTTTATTTTTTGCCTACTTTTAGTATTTGGATATAGTCCTTCAGTAACCAGACCTGTTTGGTTCCTCCACCAATTTGCAATTTTCTTGAGATTACTATGACCTATGGATGTATGAATTTCACATTGCATGAAGTTGATAGCACTTTCATTCATTTACTAATCTTTTTGTTTCATGCTAATGCAATAGGAACTGGAGATACAAAGAAGACTTTACAAAGCTTATGTGAAAATTTTCAGTATGGGTTTATTTATCAATCTGGACTTCTTTGCATTTGAACACAGGCAATACCACCACTCTGAGGCTTCCTTGGTGACCCAGATGGTAAAGAATCTGCCTGCAATGGAGAACACCCAGGCTTAATCCCTGGGTCCGAAAGACCCTTGGGAGAAGGGTATGGCAACCCACTCCAGTATTCTTGCCTGGAGAATTCCATGGACAGAGGAGCCTCGTGGGCTCTATAGTCCATGGATTCAAAGAGTTGGACATGACTGAAAGACTATCTCTGACTAACTAACGAATACTACCACTCTACTCCTCAGCCATGTCTACAATTGAATCAGAGACTGACAGGGAGGAGAGATCAAGATAGCAGAGAAATGGGATTTTAAAAAGAACAAAATAATGTCATTTGCAACAACATGGATGCAACTAGGGAGTATAATACTAAGTGAAGTAAATCAGAAAGAGAAAGACAAATGCCATTTGATATCACTTATGTGTGAACCTGGGCTTCCCTGGTGTCTCAAATGGTAAAAAAAGAAATCTGCCTACAATGAAGGAGACTAGGGTTTCATCACTGGTTTGGAGAGATCCCCTGGAGGAGGGCATGGCAACCTACTCCAGTATTCTTCATTGGAGAATCCCCATGGACAGAGGAGCCTGGTGGGTTACAGTCCATGTGGTTACAAAGAGTCAGACATGATTGAGCAACTAAACACAGCACATATCTAAATCTAAAATATGGCACAAATGAACTTATCTATGAAACGGAAACAGAATCATGGACTTAAGAGAACAGACTGGTGGTTGCCAAGGGGGAAGGGTTTGGGGTAAGGAAGTTTGGGTTAGTAGATGCAAGTCTTTCTTTACATAGAGTGGTTAAACAACAATATCCTACTCTATAGCACAGTGACCTATATATCCTATGATAAACAATAATCAAAAGTAATATAAAATGACCACTTTATTATACAGCAGTAATTAACACATTTCAAATCATCTATCAATCAATAAAAAAAACTTAAATAGTTACACAAAAACTAGAAAGAAAGGAACACAAGCACACTGCTAAAGAAAATCATTAAGCAACAAGTGAAAAAGAAGAAAAGAATAAAGAAAAACTGCAAAAGCAGAAAACAAGTAACAAGATGAAAATAAGTGCATACCAATCAATAATCGCTTTAAATGTCTGTGGACTAAATGCTCCAAACAAATGACATCAGTTACCTGATAGATTAAAAAAAGAGTCCCATCTGTATACTGCCTACAGGAGACTATAACTTCAGAGATAAAGACATGTGGACTGAAAATGAAGGGATGGAAACAGATAATTTATGCTGATGGAAACAAAAAGGAATCTGGGCTAATAATACTTATATCAGACAAAGTAGACTTTAAACAAAGTCGATAGCAAAAGGCATAGAAGTGCATTATGTAATGATACAGTGGTAAAATCATGAAGAGAATGCAACATTTGTTAATATATACATACTTGAAATAAAAGTACCTAAATATACAAAGCAATATTAACACACATAAAGAGAGAAATTGACAATAACACAACCATAGTAAGGGTGTTAATTCTGACTTACAACAGGTAGATCAATCCAGACAGAAAATCGATATGGAAACAGTGGCATTTAATGATGTATTAGAAGAGTAGGCTTAATATATACAGGATGTATGTGCATGTGTGCTAAGTCACTTCAGTTGTGTCTGACTTTTTGTGATCCTATGGATGGGACCATAGCCTGCCAGGCTCCTCTGTCCATGGGTTTCTCTAGGCAAGAATATTGGAGTGGGTTGCCATGCCCTCCTCCAGGGGATCTTTGCAATCCAGGGATTGAACCCATGTCTCTTACGCACTGAATCTCAAAATAGAAGAAAACACTTTCTTTTCAAGTACACATGGAATGTTCTAGAGGTGTATCACATGCTAAGCCACAAAATAAATCTCAACAAATTTAAGAGTATAGAAATTATATCAAGCATTTTTTCTGACCATAATGGTGCAAAAGTAGAAATTAAGTACAGGAAGCAAAATGGGAGAAACAAATAACATGCTACTAAAAAAAACAATGGGTCAATATAGAAATCAAAGAGGAAATAAGAAAGTACCTCGTGACAAATGAAAATAAAAACACAGCTTTACAAAATCTATGGGATGCAGCAAAAGTAGTTCTCAGAGGGAACCTTGTGCTGATACAGGTCTACCTCAAGAAACAAGGACAAGCTGAAAAAAACAACCTATCTTACCATCTAAATGGATTAGAAAAAGAAAAACAAACAAAGCCCAAAGTCTGAAGAAGAAAGGAAATAATAAAAGTCAGAGAGGAAATAAAAGAGATACCAAAAGCATCAATAGAAAAACACTGGCTTTTTGAAAGGATAAATCAAATTCTTAAGCTTTTCAAAAAAAGTCTATTTTATTTTGGAGTATAGTTGATTAACAATGTGTTAGTTTCAGGTATACAGCAGAGTGATTCAGTTATACATATTCTTGTATCTTTTCTTTTTAAAATTCTTTTCTCATTTTGGTTAGCCAGGATTGTCAAAGAAAAAAAAGAAAGAGGAGCCAAATAAATAAAATAAAAATCAGAAGAGGAGAAATTAAAACCAATATCCTAGAGATATCAAAAATCATAAGAGAATACTAACAGTTATATGCCAACAAATTGGACAACCTAGAAGAAATGGATAGTCCTAGAAACATTTGATCTTCCAAGACTGAATCAGGAAGAAATAGACAATCTGAAAAGATCAGTCATTTTTACTGAACTTAAATTAGTAATTTAAAAACTTCAGCAAATAAAAGTACAGGACCTGATGGCTACACAGAGAAGTTCTACCAAATATGTAAAGAAGAGCTAACGCCCATACTTCCCAAGCAAGTCCAAAAAATTAAAAAGTATGGAAACACTCCCAAATTTATTATATGAGGCAATAATTACCATGATACCAAAATCAGACAAAATACTATGAAAAAAAGAAAATTACATGCTAGTGTCTCTGATTAATATAGATGTAAGCATCCTTAATAAAATAAACAAATTAGCAAAACAATTTCAACAATACATAGAAAGTTTCATACACTGTGATTAGATAGGGTTTATTCTAGGGGTGCAAGGATGATTCAGTTATCTGCAAATCCATCAATGTGACACACCTGAAATTTATATGGAACCACAAAAGACCTGAATAGTCAGAGTAATCTTTTGAGAATAAAGAACAAAGCAGGAGGCATTATGCTCTCTGACTTTAGGAAGCTAAAAGCTAAAATGGTGCTGGAAAAACTGAACAGCTACGTGTATAAGAATGAAATGAGAACAATTTCTCAGCTCATATACACAAATAAACTCACTAGAGATTGAATGTAGAAAAAACCAAAATCTTAAGTTTGATACTGAAGCCTTTCCATTGCCTAGAGATCAGGATATGTGGAGAAACTGACAAAGGAGAATGAAAAGCTGTAAGTAGAAAGAGAAAGAGATGTGATGTAGAAAGAGAACCAAGTTAGAGAGAGAGCTCATAAACTAAGTAAGTTTCAAGAAGAGGTTGATAAAAATGTTTCAGATATAGCTGGTAGGTGAATTAAGATGTGGGCTTATCATTACAAAGAGTAGTTTCCATGGAATGTTGACTTGAAAGCTTGATCAGACTGGATTCAAGAGAACCTGCCAGAAGATGGTTTGGAGATATAATGCACAAATGTCTATTTTGAGGAGATTTTCTAAAAAGGATGATGGAACCTGGATAGTGTTACAGGTTCAAAGGAGAATTTCCTTTCATTGGCTTTTAACTTGAGAGTTATTACAGCATGTTTATATGCTAATAGGAATAGTCCAATAGAGCAAAGGTGATGATTTCTGAGTGCTCAAGCAGCCATGTCCTAAAGTCAGTGAGAAAAAATGAATTCTAGTGAATCACAGTTGGGATTAGCCTTTGGTGTGTGGGCAGGGCATTCATTTTAAGTGGAATGAGGAAGAACTCTGTAGATGCAAAAGTGGTTTTGTAGTAGATATTTTGGTCAGAGGATGTTGATTTAGCCTCTGTTTTCTTTACATTTTGTCAGTGAAATGAATCCTAAGCCATAAGCTAAGAATGAGGTGTGGAATGTTTGAGGAGAGAGTAATTGTAACATAGTGGTCTAGGAAATAGGAAAGAGAATAAACCTGTACTAGAACTTCTGGGCATCCACATGGCCTGTGTGAAGTTACAGTGCAATTATTCAAAATGTCTCTTTAGCATGGTTTTATTCAACCAGATTTAGTTGCACAAGTACAAGTGCATACACTGAGAGATAGAGTTTTGCCGGGTAAGGACAATACAGTGATGGGCAAGGAAGGTGATGATGTAAACAAGAGTGTCATTAAAATCAAGGACCTTATTTGAAGGCAAATAGGTAAATGCTTCATTGCATGTCCCATCAATCTGATCTTGATCCATGGTACAAAGCTTGCAATACTCAATACTCATTAAAATATACTTACATCTCTCATTAATAGTCTAACTAGAGAAGTATTCAGATTAATTCTTGTTATATTTCACCAGAGGCTGTCTAGAGATACCTAATGGACAGCAGACAGCTTTCCAGCAGATGAAGGAGTTGAAGTCGGAGAGAGGTGCCTTGCTCAAGGCCCCAGACAGAGGCTGAGCTGGGATCAGACCTCTTGCTTACTTGCACATGAGCCTTGCTCTGCCTGCTACACTACACTGCATCAGCCTGTGCCTTGGGTCGTAATTTAACTCCATGTGTTAGGTTTTGTTCTGGTTTGGAACAACTGTTATCTGACTTGCAATTTCCTTTGTCCCCATTAGTGAAAAGGTCATAAGTTTTGACTATAACCAAAACCCATCTTTAGTAAATGGCGGGCCTTCTTTTTCACTTTTTCAGGCTCAAAGCTATAGGACACAAAATTGTAAAAAAAGTCTCTATACAGCACAAATTAGATATGGCATTAGAGGACTGAGAATGTTTTGGAAACTGAATCTCAAAGGGTAATTAAATAACTTATTTTTAGGGCCAGTGTTTATTTTCTCATAAAATGTGGATCACTCAAGGAAATAAAAGTTAAGAAAATATCTTTTATCAAAACACTAAGTGGAAATTTAATTTTAAAAGGAAGAGATTGCTCTGTTTTGACCATCAAGGCTAAGCTCTGGAGAACTGCAATGTTGAATCTGTGGTGTGTTCTTTTTTCATGCAGTGCTTCCGAATAAAGAACACAAATGGAAGTGTTTGTCTTAACTTAGCTCATATTAAACCATTTAGAAACAAGTTACTTTGATTTGGAACTACTGTAGTTCAGTTATTAAAAGGTTAAAAGTATGCTATTTGGTAATGTTTTGACATTTGTTTACTATGTTAGCATCTGAACCTTCTCATTCATGTTCACATGGCATTCTGAGAGTGTTGTAAATGATGGCTTTTAAACATGTTGCCATCTAACTTCTTACCTGCCTTGTAACTGCATGTTCTATAAGCATCTGAAGCGAAATGTTGTAATCCTGATCTTATTTTTCTCTCATCTAAGGGTACCTTCTATGGATTTTCCTGGCATTTACTAGAGGGTTCAAGAAGGATATTTAGAATTTAGGCTCTGGAGACAGCCTACATGCATTCAGATCTTGATTCTGCTTCTTATGAAGGCTGCTCTAATGTTATTTAACTTCCCTAAATGCCATGTTATTCATTTTTAAAAGTAAGAAAATAATGGTGGTTAACCTGTAGGGTTATTATTTTGATGATTAAATAAGATAATATACTTAACAAATATTTACTTAGTCCCTACCATCCAGCATTATGTGGATACATCAGTGGTAAAATATGTAAGATTAATCCTTTAATAAACTAAACATTCTAACTGAGAAATATATTAAATTAACAAAGCAATGCATAAACATGAGTATGTCAAGTAATAAACGCCATTGATAGAAATAAAAGTGGATGCTTTGCAGGATATTGGGGAATCAGACTGACAGAAAAACAAAAGTCTTTGCAGGAAGGTGAAGATAAAAACCCAGCAATGTAGAGATCTGGAGGCAGAGGATTTTAGTCCAAGGGAAGGGAGCAGTTATTGCAAACACACTAAAGTGGGGATGGTGTCCTCGGGAGATATTCACCAGCAGAACATAGGCCAATATCATCAGAGAGGAATGAATAAGAAACAGAAGGGCACAGATGACTTTAGATAGATTGGCAGAGAACAGATAATACAGCATTTGAATACTTTAACATCAATGACAATGAAAAGATTTGTGGATTCAAGGTAAAGCAATTCTTAGGTAAAATTCATATTTTAAGTGCTTATATTATAAAAGAGGGAGGATATACAATTTTCATGTCAAAAAGCTGGATAAATGAGAAAACAATAATAAAAAGCGGAAATCAAAGAAACATGAAGCAGACAAACAATGGAGAAAATTCACAAAGCCAATACATAGTTATTTTAATAGATCAAACAAATTGATTAATCTTAGTTAATTAAAAAATACTAGACATTAAGATGATAATAAGAGAATTCTGGGCTTCCCTGGTGGCTCAGATGGTAAAGAATCCACCTGCAAGCAGGAGACCTGGGTTCAATCCCTGGGTTGGGGAGATCCCCTGGAGGAGGGCATGGCCACCCACTCCAGTATTCTTGCCTGGAGAATCCCCATGGACAGAGGAGCCTGGTGGGCTTCAGTCCATGGAGTCACAAAGAGTCAGACATGACTGAGTGACTAAGGACAGCACAGCACAAGGGAATTCTATTAATAAATCTATGTGAACAAATTTGACAACTTGGATGATACATAAAAATTTATTGAAAAATACATAATAAGTATACTCTCCCCCTGAAAAATCTGCATATCTCTGTAATTATTAAATCAGACTTGTTATGTAAAAAATTCTCCAAAGTTAGTCTTCAGGCCCAGATATTTAACAGGTGTAATTTATCAAACATCCAATGAAGAAATAACATCATTTTTTTACACACATTTTCAGATTGCAGAGGAGAAAAGAGCAGTATTGAAACCCTAATGCCTGAAAAAAACTTGCAAAAATTTCAATATCCCTCATGAACAGATATGCCTGCTAATTTCTTAGAAGCATATTAACAAATCAAATCTGACAGTAAGAAAGATGAGCAAGTAAAGTTTATCCCAGGTATATGAGATTGGTTTATCCTTTGAAAATCAATCAATATAATTTACTGCATTAACAAGAAAATATCAGAACTTTTAAAAAAAGTAGCTGAAATGTGAAAATGAAATATGATTATTTCAATTGTTGCAGAAAAACCATTTGACAAAATTGAGTTATCCTTGCAAGCTAAAAACTATTAATAAATTAGGAATAGTAAAACATGTTCTCAGTGATAAAGGGCATCTATGAAAATTTCACAGACAATATTATTCTTACAAATGGAACATTTAATTGCTTTCCCTTGATTGCCATGACTACTCAACTTTCTGCTGGAGGTTCTAGGCACAGCAATAAGGCAAGAAAAGGAATAAAACTACAAAGATTGGAAAAGAAGATGCTAAATTCTCTTTATTTATAGGATTTTACAGAAAATAACTTATAAATTATTACTAAGATTAAAAAATAAATTTAGCAAGGTTTTAGATACAAGGCTAATATAGACTATAAAGTGGATTTGTATGTACTAGAAACAGTTATAAAATTAAAAAAATTAAACCCTTTTATAATGGCACCAAAACCATAAAATACTTAGAATATATGTAACAAAATATAGCCAAGTTCTTCATACTAAAAGCTGCAAATAATTAATAAAATAAAAGAATACCTTTTTAAATGTAGATATTTATTAATCATGATTTGGAATGCTTATTACTGTTAACATGTCAAATTTTAAAAGCTCAACATTCAGTGTAATTACAGTCAAACTCTTAGCACCTGTTTTTATCTTTTATGAATTGACAAGTTTTTACAAATTATTTTTAATAAACATATGGAAGTACAAAGGATTTACAATAGCCAGGGCAAATGAAGACTTTATCATAATTGAGTTATAAAAGGATCAGAAACTTAACTGTAAATCTAAAACAATAAAACTTCCTAAAGAAAACAAAGAAGAAAAATTTTGATATCTTAACATAGGCAAATGTTTCTTAATATACAATACATAAAGCATGAAGTATAATATTAAAAAGATAATTAGTTGAATCTAGCTAAAACTCCCCATTGAAATAATTAAAGAAATGAAATTAAAAGCTACATCCTGGTAGAAAATATTTGTGATACATAAATGTATCATTTAATTTATATAATTTATAATCATATAATTTATAAAGAATGTTTACAAATCAATACTAAATCAGACAAAAGATTTGAATACTTAACAAAAGAGATTGAAATGGCAAATAAGCACACAAAAAGACACAATGCATTTAATTATCAGAGAAATAATACCACAACTTACTCATTTCATTTTCCATTTGCTGAAATGAAAGAGAATGAGCCTACCATGTACTGGCAAGGATTTGGAGCAATTTGAACTTCATATACTGCGGGCAGCAACACAAAATGCTACAACTATTTAGCAAAATAGTTTAAATATTTCTTGAAACATTAAATGTACACCTACCCTGTGACTCAGACATTTTCTTCCTAGTCATTTACGATGAGACAGAAAAACTAAAAAATATGTATGAATATTGGCTTTTATGTGACTGTTACTAGTAGTTTTATTTGTAATGGCCCCAAACTGGAAACAACTCAAATGCCCAGGAATAGGTGAATGAATAACTAAACTTTAAAAGGAATCAACTATTTATACACAGAAGATGAATCTCAGAATCATTATTCTGAGTGAAAGAAGCAAGGAAAGAGTTTACACTTCATGATTGCATGGATATAAAATTTTAGATAGAATAAACTAATTTGTATTGTCAGAAAGCAAAGTCAATTGTTTCCTGGAGACAGGGTTAGAATAAAAAATGTATTGCATATGGACACAAGAAGACTTTTGGTGATGATAGAAATACTCATTATCTTGATTCTAGGGTTGATTTCTTATGTGTATGCAAATGTCAAAACCATTCAAACTGTACTATTCAAATATATGCTATTTCCTTCCATAATGTCTCAATAATGTCATGAAATATTTAAAAATCTGACAGTAACAAACATTTGGAGAATTAGGGTCATCATCCTCCACTGCTGGGAATTTAAATAGACATACTTTGAAAGAAACTTGACATATCTGATAAAGTTAGAAATAAGAATAGCCAAACTCATATATTCCAATTCTGCAAAGAAAAGTTTCTCACATTTTATGGAAATATCTAGGAGCGTTCTCACTGCCGTATTGTTTATAATAGATAAGGTGTTTCAGAGAGCAAACTATTCATCAGAAGGTAGATGATTGGATAAAATGTGATACGGTTATATGGGACACTATATGAAACTCTCAATACAAATAAACTGTATCTCTAAGTGGAAATATGGGTAGATGTACAAAACATCATAACTGAGAGGGAAAAGAAAATTATAAAGAATTATATATACAATGACATTGTTCAAAATCATATGTATATATATCGAATCTATTATGTACATAAAATTAAATATTTCATGTACATCTATATATACACTTGTATGTACATTTATACAAAATGTATATATAGCTAATACATAAAAATAAGCCAAACTCATTATATGTTTTTTCTTGAAGTTCCAGATAATATACAGGGAAATAAAATTGGGAGGTTTTCAGAGGAGAAGTTTGCTTTATTTTCAATGCATTATTCCCTGAAAAATATTAAACAAATATTTTATTAATAAGTATTAATTCTGGGTGTTTATGATACGGGAATTTCTTATATTATTCTTCATAATTTTAAAAGCTTCTCAAACACATACACCACACCTTATATATACATATATATATGTTTATGTATGTAAATGTATGTGTGTGTGTGTGTAAATACCTAAAACAGATCTAAAGGAATACAAGCAAAAATTATAATAGCTGTTACTTTAGGAAAATGGGATTTAGGATGAGCAATTTCCAGTGGTGGGATGGGGGTCAGACAGTCAACAGGGTATTTGCCTTTAGCTAAGTTGTTTTAATTTGGACAATGAGAATATATTTCTGTCTTAAAAATTCAAAATAAATTCTTCATGAAATGAAATTAATGATAAAGTAGCCATACACTGAGCCAAATTTTTGGTAGAAGCAAATATATGATACCTTCAGAGGGTAGAAAAAAAGTGGTTATGGATGTGAAGAATGGTTCTCTAAAAGCTTTTTATTTTGAGAGGGTGACTCCAGAATAAAATCCTGAATTTAACTTGGATGTTTGATCAGGAGTCCATTAGTTTGGATTGAAAAAAAAATAGAAATCCTTAATTTCATTAACATCTAATTAAATTTTAGCACTTCTATTAACTATGAATGAGAACAATAAAGTTCATTGGTTTCGACTGATCTGTGACTTTGTGGCCAATAAAGCCAACAAATTTTCTTAAGGATATTACAGTTATTATTGATACAGCAAAATATCATTTAACTCATTGCTAATTGAAAATTATGTTAGTAAATACATTTCTTGAAAGATCTTACTATTTAATGTGCTAATAAAAGGTATATATACACATGTATGGACTTCGCAGGTGGCACTAGTGGTAAAGATCCTGCCTGCCACTGCAGGAGACATAAGAAATTCAGATTTGATCCCTGGTTTGGGAAGATCCCCTGGAAGAGGTCATGGTGGTCCAGTCCAGTATTCTTGCCTGGAGAATCTAGGACAGAGGAGCCTGGCAGGCTACAGTCCATAGGGATACAAAGAGTCGGACATGACTGAAGTGACTTAGCATGCATGCATGCAAGCATGTGTGTATGTGTGTGTATATATATATATATATCTTAAATATGTTATTTCTTTAAAATTTCAATAACTAGCTTCCTTTATCATCATGTATATTTTTATTAAGGTTTTAATCACATTACTCTTAAATGTGTAAATAAGTTTCATTAAACTGCTAAATAAGCCCACAACAATTATAAAGGTGCTAAGAATCTCTATGTAGAAGGATGAATCAAGCAAGAATTGGTGATGAGAAGAAAGGATTAGGGTGCTGTGTAGGGCAGAGGAGCAGATCAGGCAAAGGAAATTAAGAATCTAAATGTGGGGCATAAAAACATGAAGGAATATGGCACCATTGGGCTCCACTCATAGATGACTTTTTATGTTGCAAATATGATTTTTATCCTATAGTTATCCTTGGAAGAAAAATTCTATTCTTATCAATCTAATCAGCAGGTGGTTTGGTTCAGGAGGTGAATAACTTTGAAGCATGAAAGCATATCATGAAAAATAAATACTTCTTAGATTCTATACTTCATGCCCTTTTACACAAGAAAGTTATTATCCTCAGAGTTTTAAACATGAATTCATAGTTTATAAATAATTACTTGCCACAAGATTCATTGTTGAAAAAGAGTCCTCTTAGATGCCCATGATCAATCTTGCTCTGATTAGCAAATTTGGTTGTCTCCATGATTACTAATATCCAAATGGAAAAAAAAAATCCAGATAACATAACACATTCTGTCTATATCAGTAGAATTATTGTCTTCAAGTAAAAGTTTACTTGGAAATATAATGTGTAAAAATCAATACAAAACTGCTGTGCTTGATGAGCAAAATTAGGAAGAGCAAGGACTCTGCCCACTTTTGTCCACCTTGTCCATCATAGCAGCCCAAGAGGCTACTTTACCACAAACTTAAGCTTCACACACAACAATATCTAGATACTTGTAGCCATATATTTCCCCCTGGAATATAACCTCAGTTCTGTGCTTTTAAAATAGAATCATCATCATTATGTATTTTATCTTTATCTGTGTGTCTAAAACATTAGATTTTCATCATTGGTGTTTTGATTCCCATCTCATCCAGATAGTGTAGGGGAACTGATTAGAATATCAGAGAGATAAACATCCTCTCTGCTCCTTCTCCTATGCTCATTTTACTTTCTGGGTCATTGCCTCTGAAAAAGTTCTTAGAGCTCTTTGGTAAGCATATCCTCAATTTTATTTCAATAATATTTTTCTTAGTTTATTAGCATGTTCATTATCATAGCATAGGTTTTTCTTAACATTACTACTTTCTAGTTTTGAACAATCATTCTTTTCTACAGTAGAGATTTGACAGCGGCAAACCAGGCTTCATATACTGAATTGCAACCTGGTATGACAAATTACGGGCTTCCTAGGTGGTGCTAGTGGTAACGAACCCACTTGCCAATGCAGGAGAAGCAAGAGTTACAGGTTTGATCCCTGGGTTTGGAGGATCCCCTGGAGAAGAGCATGACAACCCACTCCAGTATTCTTGCCAGGAGAATCCCATGGACAAAGGAGCCTGGCAGGCTACAGTCCATAGAGTCCCACAGAGCTGGACACAACTAAAGTAACTTAGCACACACGCAAGATAAATCACAAGTGAAAAAATAAAAATATTCCGTGATGTATTAGTTATCAGTCAATAGTTCTACTTTGGCAGCTTCACAAACATATATTTAATTGTGTGACTTTAATACTAAATTTTATTTTATTTTGCTTTGTGTGCTAAGTCATTTGAGTTGTGTCCAATTCTTTGTGACCCTATGGAGTACAGCCTATAAGGCTCCACTGTCCATGGGATTTTCTGGGCAAGAATACTGGAGAGGGTTGCCATTTCCTTCTCCAGGGGATCTTCCCAACCTAGGGATTGAACTGGAGTTTTATGTCTCCTGTATTGGGGTTCTTTACCACTTGGGCCACCTGGGAAGCCGTATTTTGCTTTATACTTTACAAAAAATGATTGAAGAGAAAAAGGATTCCTAATGTTAACTTCTACGTATAAAATAAGTTGCAAAAATATATATTGTATAGCACAGGGAATATTGCCTATATTTTATAACTTTAAATGGAGTATAATCTACAAAAGTTTTGAATCACTGTTGTACAACTGAAGCTAGAGAATATTTTAATCAACTATGCTGTAATAAAAAAGAAAATCCTTGATTTTCAATAAATAAATATGGTTAAAAATAATTTGTATCTATGCCAAAAGTAGGGCTCTCACTGTCCTGGATTGGCTGGATATGCACTAAGAATAGTTCAGTCACTCAATAGTGTCCGACTCTGCAACCCCATGGATTCCAGGACACCAGGCTTCCCTGTCCATCACCAACTCCTGGAGCTTGCTCAGACTCATGTCCATTGAGTCAGTGATGCCATCCAACCATATCATCTTCTGTTGTCCCCTTCTCCTCCTGCCTTCAATCTTTCCAGCATCAGGGTCTTTTCCAATGAGTCAGTTCTTTGCATCAGGTGGCCAAAATATTGAAGCTTCAGCTTCAGTATCAGTCCTTCCAATGAGTATTCAGCTTCTCCATATAGGTTCACTAATGACAGAAAGAGCACTTTTATAAAATAATAGAAATATATTTTATTATTAAATATATTGAATTATGAACACAAAATATTTCCTTCTCTCCCACTACATAGCATGTCTATCAATCAACTTTGACAACTTCTGTTTTTTTCACAGGTTTTAGAAATAGCAAAATGAGGAAGCTTTCTTTGCAGTTTCTTGCTTTAGCAGTCTGCTGACAATAGTGGTCCTACTCCCTAATGGTGCTTTAAGCTCTGTGGTGGTGGTGCTTCATTGTTAAGTCATGTCCAATTCTTTGCATTCCCATGTACTATAGCCCACCAGGATCCTCTGTCCTTGGAATTCTCCAGGTAAGAATACTGGAGTAGGTTTCCATTTCCTTCTCTAAGGCATCTTCCTGACCCAGGGATGAAACTTGGGTCTCTTGCATTGTGGGTGAATTCTTAACAACTCAGCCACTGTAACTCCGAGGAAATCACTTAAATCTTTTGAACCTTTTTCCTCCTTCATGGGATGACAAAGGTCTGACTAGCTGGTCTCTAAAGTCCTTTTCAGAGCCATTGTTATAAGACAATATTTGCTAGATTGAAGAAAGATACAATCCTGGCTCTCTCCTAGCCATTACATAAACCTGGAATTAACCCACACTTCCAGCCAGGTGTCTATAACATCTCATACACCATATTTTAGTGTATTGATTGGATAACCTTTTTAAAACAAGGCATTGAGTAGGCTGCTTTTTTATATCATAAGTTGTTTTTGATGCTTTCAGAACCATGTATTCTCTTTAGCTAAAGTATAAACATATTATATCTGAGAAATTCTGACATTGAAGTAAAAGGGTTCCAGAATAAAATCAATAGGCATCAACTTTTCTTCAACATATTGCCTTAGATTAAATGCCAACTGGTAATTTAGTCCCAAATCTGTTTATGACTTTACCATAACTGAAAGTAGCTTCAGAGGATCTTTTTTACCAGCTAGGAAACTGATCTCATACACTGCATCTAAATAGTTCAAATCTGCGCACTATTAGTAAACTGGCTAAGGAAGTCTCCAGTCTGTACAATGTTAATTCAGAAAAGCTTGACATTTGTTAGCACAATAATGAGGTAATAGTTTGTCTAATTTAATCTTGACACAGTGATATGTGACGCTTCAATAATAACCAACGTGACCTTAAAGGTTAATGATGGCATAGCTCATCTGAAGTGAGAGACTACTTAAAGTTTTCCTACAGTCGATCTAATTTTATTATTATTATTATTAGGTTACAGGTGTAATAATGAAGCTTCAGTGGACTATTATCTGGAATTGCAAACTTGACCAAATTAGTTCCAGGGGTCATGTGATGAAACATTCCACTGTAAAAGCAAATGGCAACACTATTATGAAAATGGACACGAGGAACTCCAAATGTTTCTGTATGGATCATATAAGGCAGGAACTCTTCAGATATGCTTCCATGTATGGCGCTTTCTCATCTATCAAGATGGAGTTTTCTCAGGATATTGTATTATTTATCCCTCTCTCTCACTTGACACAGCACCATATACGTGGTTGTTGCCCTGTGTAAAACACAGTGCTTGGTTATGTGCAGAAAACTGAGATGAACTACACTATGATCTAGGCTTTGAGGAATTTAAAACCTACTCAAGGAAAGACAACAGATAGACAAATCCCTGTAATCAAAGGTAATGAGAACAAGTGCCTGTTTAGATTCATAGGAGGACAGGAGAAATCTCTCCTAACTAGACACCTGAAACCACTTCCTAGATCACCCTCAGAAGCAGGATAATTAAAAAATGTTCTGATTAAAATACGTCTTACTCTTTTTTGCAGCTTCCCCACCTTCTGTATCTTCTGTTACTCTACTGTGATTGGCGAGAGAGAGAGAGGCAATGAATATGATGAATTATATATGTAGATGGATGGAATGGGGTAGAAAAGGATGGTTTTTGATTATCAAGATATAGAGGGAGTAGCTTCAAAAATATGTGTGGCTAAAGAAACTTGAAAAATGAAATCCAGATGAATGATATTGAATGTGGAAGCAACTGTGTAGTTTTCTCTGATCTATACACAGGAGATACAATATATATAGAGAGAAGTTCTTCAGTATGAGAAGCATAGAAACCCATGGAAAGTCAGATTAATTTTATGCTTCAGATACTTTCTGAGATGATCTCTTTTTGACCTCTCTTAGTTTAGGTTTTGAAAATTCAGTCTGTCTCTTCAATGTTAATAAAGTCAGAGAAGGATTGGTCTTGGGTCAGGAAACAATGCATCTTAAGTCTCCCACTCTCATTGTCAGATATGGGAGGGCCCTGCCCTGGAGGACAAAGGCCCTCATTTACTCATCTTTGGATTCCCCTCACACACACCCATCCCTCCTGTACAGTCTTACATAATTGAAAGTATTCATTAAAGTGTTGGTTCAAGAGAAATGAATTGATTGGACTGAATCATTTCATATGACGGCCTTGTGACCTTCAAGCCACTGTTGAATTCATTTGTGTAGGAAACTCAATTCATTTATATAATGTATCAGCTCCCCCTTGTGACTATCCAGCAGCCAATTTGCAATGAGGAAATTCTTTATCTGCTTCCATTTCCTGAGTAGAGTGTTTAGGAGAGAGCCGTTGCTCAGGGATAATCATACTCCCATGCAAAGAAAAACCACATTGAAATCAATGTCTTCATTTTTTGAGGCAAGGACCCTTTGTACTGTGACTTAAATGATATGTTCTTACTCACATGATTCATTATGTTTGTTGGTGAGGTGAATGCCCTACAAATCAGCAGACACTGCGTGTATAATACAGCTTACATTATGGCAGGTGAGCGCCAATAAACATTATCGCAAGAACACTGTGACATAGCATGTATTTTCCAGTGCTAATGTCTTTTATAGCCATTAAGACCATCTCATGACATTTTCTCAGAACATCAAATATAAAATAAAATCAACTATTTGAACCATCAGCTTTTATTCTATTTTGTGATTATCTGAATATATCTTTTAAATCATCCATTTCATCTTAATAAGCTAATCCATTCCATTTTATTAAATAACTATAGCTAATTTTACAGTTTGTGAATCATTTTGTCATGACTTTTCCCTTTTGCCTCTCATTTTTAGGCTGGGAGATAGATGCTGTTTTCACTCTCCTTTGGCTCAGGCAGGCACTTTGGAAGTGGGAATCTCAGGGAAGTTCATTTTCAGCCAGAAAATGGTGGAACTGAACTTGAGTTCTAGTCCTGAGACCTGATTTTCTGACTCTGTAACCAGCCTTTTTCATTTAGACAAGTGTTCTCAAAGAGTTTAAGAAGCTGTCTGCTACCATCCACATCCTGGTTGGCAGGATACTTGTAAACTGCAGAATCAGGTGCCCATACCAGCTTTAATAAACTAGAACCTCTGGCTTCTAATGTTTTCTCTAACCCATTTGCTTTCTGTACACATTTCTTTTTTATCCACATTTTCGTCTCTCTCATCTTCTTTTAAAATCCTTAAACTAAGTCTAGTTCCATTATTAAATATTAATTCATATAACTATGGTATAAATATTCACTGAACTTCTACTATGTACCACACAGAGCCCTAAGATGTGACAAGAGATGAATAAGTTATAAGAGTTGGCATCCTAGATTGCACTGTCACTGGGAAAATCAACCATCAGACTGATTAGTCTTACCATTGGTTTTGGACAGGCAGGAGGCATTCAAATTGAGATTAATGATTCAGTCTTTTTTCAAAATAGGCAGTCTCTTGAAAGACAGAGTAAAAGGAACAAAAGAAAACAACTGGTATTCATCACCCAGTGAGGAGTGCGAGGAAGACCTCAGGTAGTCTTGAAACAATAAGCAGGGAGGCTTACTTGGAAAGATGACAGGTCAAAAATCCACTTAAAACCATCTCACTGTGCATCCAGCTACCCAGCCCATCCCCTTTTGCTCCCACTGGTTCCCTTTGAAAGGAACTCACTGCATAAGCAGGTGAGGGAATTTGTAACAGAGCATGATCAAAAGCAAATTGGGTAAGCGAGGGAAAGCAATTACACAGGGAGATCATTAATTGGAGGACTTATCTCTTCAGTGAGCTTGGAATGTGTAAGCTGCACTGTTGTGAATTGAATTTCATGCACTCCTATTGTTTGTAAAGAGCTGGCTGTGTGTGGGAGGTGCCGGGTGATTTGCCAAAAGTGTTGTAAGAACATCAGTAATCAGAAAGCCACTGAGCTCTTAAAAAGTCCAGAATTGAGTGAAGGTACAAAGGCATGAAGGCTGAAGTGAATTGGGACTTTTTACTGAAACAGAGCTTGAAGCTGTGGAAGTACAATCAGTAATGCGTGGTCGTAAAGAGGAAGGCAGGCAGAGGGGATTGGAAAATGTCTTGCTAAGAAAGATCCCCTTTCATCAGTCAAATTTAGATTCCTGCTGGGACAAAGTCTACCTGCGTCTGAGGTTAAGGCTCTTCAAATTCATAAAGCTTGTAAAACAAGCCCTGTCAGGAATTATCCACATATCTTGAGGAGGAATAAGAAGTCATTTTAGATCATTCATGCATCTGGACAAGACACAAAGAAACATGGAGGAGAAGAGGCCTAGTTACTCTAGATCCTCCTATCTCATTCTATTCACCCACATACTTACCTGCTCAGACATCTGAACTCTGGTCATTCTTACAGCAAGCCATCTCACTTGTACCACCATTGCCTTTGCCTGGATTTTTTTTCTTCCCTAATTCACTTGAACTGTGGTGTTAGAGAAGACTCTTGAGATCCCTTGGACTGCAAGGAGATCCAACCAGTCCATCCTAAAGGAAATCAGTCCTGAATATTCACTGGAAGGACTGATGCTGAAGCTGAAACTCCAATACTTTGGCCACCTGATGGGAAGAACTGACTCACTGGAAAAGACCCTGATGCTGGGAAAGATTGAAAGCAAAAGGAGAAGGGGGCAGGAGAGGAGGAGGTGGTTAAGTTAGCATCACTGACTCTATGGACATGAATTTGAGCAACCCCGGGAGATAGTGGAAGACAGAGGAGCCAGTTGTGCTACAGTCCATGGGATTGCAAAGAGTTGGACATGACTTAGTGAACAAAAACAAAAAATTCACTGAGACCTAACTTTCAAATCCTAGTTCTGATATTAATTTCTCAATGAAATGAGTCCAGTTTAGGAATACTCCATGATAGCGTGTATCACAATATTGCATCTGGTGCCTGACTAAACTCAGCAGCGTCATTCCTACTTTTCTCTCTTTCCTTCGGTTTCTTCAGTTCATGCACCTTCATACATACTGTGATTTCTTTCTCCAACATTGTGAATCCCGCTTCATCCTTTAGAACTTTATCACATGTCAGTATCTTAGGGCAACCTTTTCTAATCCTCAAGTGAAACAGTTTTACAGCAGCCTGCCCCTCTCCTTTGAAATACTGATTATTTGATGTCTATCTTTCGTATGGAACTATCATGTCAGTGAGGTTAGGGCTGTATCTGTATTGACCTCTGTTGTGTTACAGCTGTCTGGCACAGTGCCTGGCATTTTTGAGGCCCCAATAACTGTGTATTGTCTTTATTCTTTCCTCTCAGTGGATTGTGAAATCCTTGAGTTCAAGGATCTTATCTTTGATTTGTTTTTCATGTCATAACAAAATATCTGGTGCAGAACAGGCATTAAATAAATGTGGTTAAATGAATAAAACACAAAAGAAAATATCTAGGTCAGAAATTCTCACTCTAAGCACTATTGGCCTTTTGGGTCATGTGATTCTTTGTTGTGGCAGGCCATCCAATAAGATGTTTTAGCAGTGTCCCTCGCCTCTACCCACCAAATGCCAGTAGCACCTCTCATGTGAAAACCTCTCAGTTGTGAAAACCAAAGTTATCTCCAGACATGGCTAAATATTTTTGTGGTGGATGGGGCAGTTGGCATGGGTGTGTGCAAAATCACCCCAAGCTGCGAATAAGTGATCTAGGGTACTCACTTTTAAATCACTTAAAAGGTAAACATGAACTGTTAGCTTTTGCCAAAGAAAAGTGACCCATGAGCAATGGATAACAAATGTAAAATTTATTTAGGATTATTTGAAGATTCAGTTAATTGATGCAGGCCATCATCCATGCTTCTTGGTTAATTAACTTTGATGTAGGCAGATAAAGGAGTTAATAAATATTCCGAGAATATCCTTATAAAAATGAAATCAGATAGTGCCCATAGAAATATCTTACATCAGTCCTCATAGTAGCACTTCCATTATTATTGTCTTTCCTTTGATCTAATCAAATCATTTGGTAGAAAACAGTCACACCTAACAAAGATAAATAGGAAGCATTTAGTCAAATGAAAACACACACACAGACACATGCACAATCTGTTTAGTTAAATTTTTTTTAGGGCAAAACTTTTTGATCAGTTGATTGACTGAGTTCTTTGTTGGGGAACTAGTGTGTTGACACAAAGAGTTGGTTAGTTTCTTTCCTGCTGGGGAACACTAAATTACATCCCACCAACTTAAGCTTCCCTGGAGTGACTCACACAGTGGTTGACTTTTAAAGTTCACTGAAGGTGAGGGTTCAGACTATACAAGGTCAGATTTTCTCCATGAAGCAGGACAAACAAAAATTTATAATGCCAGGCTGTTTGATATACTTTCTAAAAGGAGAAGGCCACTGGTTTTTCCCTCCCCCAACTCTTTCCTGGAAAGAAAGTATAGGAATTATCCCCAGTGGTGTTGGAAGACAGAATTTCTGGGTAAGTAGTTTGTTTTTTTTTTTAATCTCCAGGGGGATTCATGGCTGACTGAGTAGTAAATTCAGTCTCAGTGTTTTAGCTCACAAATAAAGAAGTAATGAGAAGCTCTGCATGTGTATTGGCTGAAATAGAAAATGGATGATAAGTAACAGGAGTTTGTAAGGAAACACATCCTGCTGGAAAAAAATGTGATTGCTATTTTGGAACGAATACGGCAAAACTGAAAAGTAGAGGGAAGTGTCGATGTCATGTACTTTAAATTGAGGTAAATATTAGATACAACAATTTATGAAATGAGATTTGCAAGAACAAACAGTCAACTTAAATTGCCATGTGGCTACAAGCCGGAGAGGGTGTGTGAGGGTATTGGGAGTAGGGGAGGGAAGTCTGTAGTTATGTCTGCAGAAAACTTAGGATTATTATTGCTATAATTTAGTGAGCTTTATTACTATATTTGGGCTTTGACTAAAATTGTTTGTTTGGCTATAGCTTCCCTAAGTGAAATACTTTGTGTGGTACACAGGAATTCCTCATTGCATTTTTTGTTTCCTGTGATTTATGCAGTGAATTTTCTTCATGATTCTAAATTAAAAACTGATCAAAACAAAATTTTCATATTTATTTTCATTTTCCAACTCAAGGAATTCCTTTCCTGTAAGACACATGCCCGTACATATAATGATTTAGGGTAGCTTTGTGATCCTAGGAATGTCATAACCTCCCTGGCCTCAGTTTCCATATTTGAAGGATGAATTTGACAGCTTCAACAATGTAGAAATTCTTCTACTTGACTCCTTTCTTATTGAATCCAAATCAATTTTCTCTTGGTTTAGGTTAAGATGAACTCAGACTGAAAAAAAAAAAAAAAAGGTGTTTAGCTTCCCTGGGATCACCCAATCTCATTACGACTTGGAAGCTCATCAAAGGGCACAGAGTCCTATACTATGAGAAATCTTAACAACCAATGTCAGCCGAAGTCAGAAGCCAATGAGCCAATCCCAGGGTTATAGAAACAGCACCAAACAGGCTAGGAAACTGCGGAAAATATGTAAGAAGATGTCTACTACTTCTTGGCTCTATGACATTGAACAGCTTACTCCTGGTCTTCAGCTTCTTTATCAGTGAAATGGAGTTTGCTGTTCATTCCCTGCAAGTGTTCTAGAAAGACTTGAGAGTCTATTCATTATGGCCTCAGACCAAGATAAAGGAAAAGAGACTCATAGTGGATAATGAAGCTGATCAGAGTAATTCTTCTCTGTATCTTGAAATTTCTCAAAGATTTATTTCATCACAATTAGTCTGGTCCGCTGGCCAGGCGGCTAACATGTGGGTAAACCAATTGTCATCATGATGTGTTGCAGCACTCCCTCTGTAACTTGAATATTGAATTATACACAAACTAATCACCACTTGTCTCCTCACATGACTGTATTAGTCTGCTCAGGCTGCCATAACAAAATGCCAGATTGGCTGGTTTAAACAACAGAAATTTATTTTAGCACAGTTCTGGAGCCTAGAAGTCCAAGATCAAGGTGATAGCAAGATTGCCCTGGTGAAGCTGCTCTCCTTTGGTTGTAAATGGTACCTTCTTGTATTCTCACATAGCCTTTCTTCTATGCATGCACAGAAAAGAGAGAAAGCTCTCTGGGTTCCTCCTTTTCTTATGATACCATTTCTATCAGATTAGGGCCCCATGCATTGAACTTATTCAATCTTAATTACCCCTGTAAAGGCTTTATCTCCAAGTACGGTCCCATTGGTTGAGGCTGCAATGTATTTGAGCCTCACTGGCTGAGGCTCTCTTCCATACCTATGGGCTCTGTGGGAGAGATGCTTGAGGAATTGTCAAGTAGTAGGAGTTTCTTGAATACATTACCTATAAATCCCAGGGCTGTTTGGATCCATGGTTTGGAAATGTTTCTTTTCTTTTTTCTTGTCTTTCCTCATTTCTTGCTCCTTTTTTTTTTTTTTTTTTTTTTGGACTTATTCCCATGTATGAATCCATCTACCAAGAATAATAGATACATCTGACATTCCCAATCTGTAATGTGGAAATAGCACTGAACTTTGTGTTATACATCTTAATTTTGTCATGTGTTCACTTTGTGGCCTTGGAAATTATCTGAGGTTCAGTTCTCACCTCCATAAATAGGAATGCTAAGGTATTATCCATTTTTGAATATAGACAAACTACTGCTTAATTTACTACTTACCATTATCACATAGGTCCTACACCTTTATGCTAATCTTTATTTTTTTCTAATATTCAAGATCAACTTCTATTCCACTTTTTCCATGAAAGCTAACATGATATTCTAATATGTTCTCTCCTATCAGTAATCCAACAAGATTTCTATGATATCTGAAATTAATGACTTATCGTAGAATTCTTTATGAAACTCTGCACTGTATTTTGAGAACAGTTCTCTGTAATATAAAATTTTATTCCTATTATTTTATTTCTCACACATTTTATAAGTGCAATTATTGTTTCTTAAACTGACTGAAACTAGTTTAAAAAGCAAATATTTTAGAAAAAAATCAGAAACCTGCTCCAGAAATCCTTCAAAGATAACCTTGGCTGATTTTTGTGTCTTGTCACTGTGGCATCTATCATAAAAACTAACACTCTCTTCTCTAATAATTCACTTGCTTATCTTTCTCTCTATTCTATTTTGAGATCATAGAGGGCAGGGCTTCTAAGTCTTTTCTATGCTGCTAGGAGTGTTATACTCATTAGATCACCAGTTTTCAATATACTGAAAGGAAAATGTGTGCAATTGAAAGACAGGGATTTAACTTACCTTTTATATCTTTCCAACAGTGAAATATTTATTCTCCTAGTATCTGATGCCAGTGCCAGTGTCCTTTCATTGGTTAAACACCTATGGAGTATCTACAGCGTGTTAGAGTCTGTACTAGCAACATGAATTTACAGAGAAGATGGATCCAGCCTCCAACTTCAATACTTCAGTCCTGTAAAAGAGGTGCATCAGTAGACAGCAGATACCACAGTGTGAGATAAACTGGGGTAGGAGGAAGCACATAAGCTTCAGATTCCATAGGAAACACAGCTGTTCCATGCACTTGCCTCTTTTTTTTCTCATACACACTAGGTTCTTTCCCACCTCCAGGTCTCTGTACATATTCTTCTGTCTAAAACAAGTTTTTCCTTTTGTCCATATGATTGGCTCCTGCTAATTATTTATTTTTCAGTTTCAGTGTCCCTTCAACGGAAAGACATTCTTTATATTCTAGGTTTCAGGTCAGCCTCTCATTTGTTTGTACATTACTTTTGTTTCTTTTATAACATTTTTGAAATTCCACATCGGACTGATTTAATTGATTTATTTGCTTCTGTAATGCCTTCCCTGTGCCCCGCACCTGCATTAGACTATGCACTCTGTGAAAGAGAAACTGTACTTTTTGTTCTACACTATTTGAAGCACAGAGAACAGTCCCTGGATTACCATTAAGACCTCAGTAAACATCAGATGATTGGATAAAGGCAAGAATGGAATAATGCCATTTGCAGCAGCATGAATAGACCTAGAGATTATACTACTCAGTAAAGTAAGCCAGACAAAGACAAATATCATATGATACTTATATATGGAATCTAAAAAATTAATACAAGTGAACTTATTTACAAAACAGAAGTAGACTCACAGACATATAAAACAAACTTATGGTTACCAAAAGGAAAAGTGGGGGCAAGGATAAATTAGGAGTTGGGATTAACATATAAACACCAGTATATATAAAATAGATAAACAACAATGATCTACTGTATAGCACAGAAAATTATACTCAATATCTTCTAATAATCTACAAGGGAAAAGAATGTGAGAAAGAAATACACACACACACACACGCAGAATAACTTTGCTATACACCTGAAACTAACACAACATTGTAAATTCACTAACGTTCAATAAATAAATAAAATTAATTTTGAAAATAAACAAGAATCGGTGAGTGGAGAATGTTCAGCCCCAGGGAAACCAGTGAGAAGAAGGCCCAATAAAACCTAGCCAGTAATGCTTGTTTAGGATAATTCCATGATTCAAGTGCTTTGATCTTACTATCTGCACATTTGTTACCAGCAAATATGAGCATTTTGAAGATGAGCAATTCTAAAAACAGCGCTAAGTCCCTCTTCCAGAGATAAACAAGTAATATACAGTGGAATGAATACTTCTAGTCAGGTTTATCTCGAACTCAAATCCTCTACTTTTTCATGAATTATGACAATACCTCAAGCAGATGCAGGAATGGCTGCTCTCACCATTCATTTCCTTCTGGGGAAGCATATACTTTACAATTCCAAAGAACCTTACAAGCACAGCATATACAGGATTCAAAGAGACGAGAGACGGATAAAGGAATTTCTATTGTTTCCTTATGAATCCTATATGCTCCTTAATTTCTGCCTCTGGATAACTTCTCTAATTTTATGTTCATTATAGTGTGTTTTACATTAATTTGCTTCTGCTGTCGTCTAGATCAGGATATTAAATTTATGATTACATCTTGCATCTCCATGCACTTTGCGTATTTTGCAGCAATTGCTTTGTTCACTATTAATTCTTTGCTTCACCAGAGTTAATTCTTTTATTAATAACCACAGGGTTTCAATGCTCTGTCTAGCCAACATTTCCTAATTTCTTCTTCCCATTCCCTTTATGTATTATTAAATTTTCTAAATGAATTATTTAACTCTGCATAGCATTTTGAGATGTGATTTGCATGAATCATGTTGTACAAACTAAAAGCATATCATATTAAAATGTCTATAATAACTTGAAGGAAAAGCCCCAAGAGAATACATTTGCTGTGTATAATGGCTGTGAGAAAATTTTGAGCTCTAATATGATAGTAACATGAAACAAACAAAAGAGTAACATAGCTACATGTGGAGATTTGACTTGCATTTAAGCAGATAATATTTGTTTATGTGCCAAGGAGGTTTTCTGGTTTTGTTTAAAACTTTATTTTTCCTTTTGACTTTCAGTTCAGTTCAGTTCCGTCGCTCAGTCATGTCCAACTCTCTGCGACCCCATGGATTGCAGCACGCCAGGCCTCCCTGTCCATCACCAACTCCCGGAGTTTACTCAAACTCATGTCCTTTGAGTTGGTGATGCCACCCAACCATCTCATCCTCTGTTGTCCCCTTCTGCTCCCGCCTTCAATCTTTTCTAGCATCAGGGTCTTTTCAAATGAGTCAGCTCTTCTCATCAGGTGGCCAAAGTATTGGAGTTTTAGCTTCAGCATCAGTCCTTCCAATGAACACCCAGGACTGATCTCCTTTAGGATGGACAGGTTGGATCTCCTTTCAGTCCAAGGGACTCTCAAGAGTCTTCTAACACCACAGTTGAAAAGCATCAATTCTTCAGTGGTCAGCTTTCTTTATAGTCCAACTCTCACATCCATACATGATGACTGGAAAAACCATAGCTTTGGCTACATGGACTTTGTTGGCAAAGTAATGTCTCTGCTTTTTAATATGCTGTCTTACAGGTAATCAAGAGAGAAGATAGGAAAATTTCCCCCTAATTAATCCATACAACAATTTTCAGGAATGAATAATATTATCTCCATTTTATAGACCAGTCGAAAGTTTACCTGTAAGAGAAAGTCAGAAGTTAACTGACTTAATGTTCTTTCTGGTCTAAAGTTTCTGACTTTTCTCTAGATGCCTGCTTAAAGAATGTATGTCAGTGGACATAGTGTAACTGAGTGGGGTGAACTTTGCCCTTGATATTTTGTTGCACAGCTGACTGTACTTGGGGGTGTTAACGGAACAGACATGTTGTTAAGTCAGAGTATTTTCTTCTAGAACATGTCTCCATAACTTGAGCCCAGAAATCAAGGCCTTATTATTATACCATCTCTCAAGAGGTAGCAGTTTTGCCTATTGCCCAAGTGTTTATATTCAAACATCTTGCTTGACTATAAAAGCCCTTGGTAATTTAGACCCACCTAGACACAGTGGAGGACAGAGGAGCCTGATGTGCTGCAGTCCATGGGGTCTGCGAAGAGCTGTATACGACATAGGGACTGAACAGCAGAAACAAACCCTAACCAAATACCCATTCTTTTGATTACACTTGTATTTCTACATAATACAATGA
Source organism: Giraffa tippelskirchi (assembly GCF_054371585.1). NCBI lineage: Eukaryota > Metazoa > Chordata > Mammalia > Artiodactyla > Giraffidae > Giraffa > Giraffa tippelskirchi. The sequence goes on along the minus strand of NC_137275.1, from coordinate 72,423,216 downwards.
GTTGGCAAATATTCCTTAGAAGTGAGGCAATGGGGAGGAAAAGAACTTATCCAGCAAATCTGATCCTAGTCTTCTGGAGGGAAAACAGATAACCTAGATGGCAAATATAGATTGTCTCTGTCTAAGTCAGCTCAGGCTTCTATAACAAAGTACCACAAACTGGGTGACTTACCAAAAACATAAAGTTATTTCTCACAGTTCTGGAAGCTGGAAAGGCACCAGCAGATTCCATGCCTGGTGAGAGCTCTCTTCTCATGACCTCATCTAATCCTAATTACTTCCCCAAAGACCCAACTCCTAACAACATCCCATTAAAGGGGGGTTTCAAAATATGAATTTGGGGGGAATACAAGCATTCAGTCTATAACAGGTTTTTATTGCCTCTAGGCCACAGAATAAATCTAGGCGAATAGAATAAGTGCTGTTTCATCAAAGTGGGATTGACCTGTGTTAATCATATCCCAGTTTCTGGAAAGACAACACACACATAAATTCTAATAGCATAAAATTCCTGTTTATCTTAGAGTTTGCTCATCTCAGAGGAGATATGGTCAGTAGATTCGGGGAGGGTCATGTTCAGACTAGTTTATGCTATTAGAATTTATGTGTGTGTTGTCTCTCCAGAAACTGGGATATGAATTGCACAAGCCCAGGCTGTAACGATGCTTAAATTTGCAAGCCAAGAAGCGTCAGGGCATGAAAGATTCTCCTGTGGGGAGAGAAGTTGAATGTGAGAGAGTGGCTTCTTGAATCTGAGAAATTTGAACTGAGTTTTAAAGAGACATTTATGAAGTTGAGTGGGGTTGGCAGGGTGGTGGTGGTGGTGATTTCGAGTGAGGGACAGATGGAAGGGGAGTTCTTGCAGGACAGACCTTTTGTGATATATGTGAAATAGGCCATAACCCTCACACACATACACATACACAGATAGATTTTTTTTTGGTCCTTTGTGGATCTGTATCACAAAGAATTTGCATATAAGCATCCTAGATGAGACTGTTAACTCTGAGGGAGGCATATGACTCTGGATAGCAAGTGAAGGGCCAAGTATAAACCTAAACATAAGGAAATAGTAATATAACTTTAAACCCAATTGCACACAGATGATGCCAGGTACTATAGAAGCCAAAGTTGATTTTTAAATCACTCTAAATAGTTTCATAATGTAATTTGAGACCACTTTTGGAGACTAAAATGTAGAGGGTTATGGTTCTTTTAAAAATTTGACACAAAAGTTATGTTAACTTTCAAAGTCTATGTCAAATGTTAATGTTTCTTGAAGTAGTTTTAATTCCTTCTAGCCAGGAATGAGCATTTTGGTATTTTTTTTAATGCTATCATTATTTGCATGTAATTCGTTGAAGATGTACTTTGAGACAAGAAATGTGTGAGACTTTAAATATGCTGAAGTGTGCAGGCTGCTATGAGTACATGTATCAGTTCAGTCACTCAGTCGTGTCCAACTCTTTGCTACCTCAAGGACTGCAGCATGTCAGGCTTCCCTGTGCATCATCAACTCCCAGAGCTTGCTCAAACTCATGTCCATTGAGTTGGTGATACCATCCAACCATCTCATCCTCTGCCGTCCTCTTCTCCTCCTGCCTTCAAACTTTCCTAAGGTTAAGGTCTTTACCAATGAGTCAATTCTTCACATCAGGTGGCCAAAGTATTGGAGTTTCAGCAACAGCATCAGTCTTTCCAATGAATATTCAGGACTGATTTCTTCTAGGATTGACTGGTTTGATCTCCTTGCAGTTCAAGGGACTCTCAAGCATCTTCTCCAACACCACAGTTCAAAAACATCAATTCTTAGGTGCTCAGCTTTCTTTATTGTCCAACTCTCACATCCATACATGACTACTGGAAAAACCATAGCTTTGACTACATGGATCTTTGTCAACAAAGTAATGTCTCTGCATTTTAATACGCTGTCTAGGTTGGTCGTAGCTTTTCTTTCAAGGAGCAAGCGTCTTTTAATTTCATGGCTGCAGTTACCATCTGCAGTGATTTTGGAGCCCCCCAAAATAAAGTATCTCACTATTTCCATTGTTTCCCTGTCTATTTGCCATGAAGTGATGGGACTGGATGCCATGATCTTAGATTTTGAATGTTGAGTTTTAACATTTTCACTCTCCTCTTCCACTTTCATCAAGAGGCTCTTTAGTTCTTCTTTGCTTTCTGCCATAAGTGTGGTGTCATCTGCATATCTGATGTTATTTATATTTCTCCCGGCAATCTTGATTCCAGCTTGTGCTTTATCCAGCCTGGCATTTTGCATGACACTCTCTGCATATTAGTTAAATAAGCAGGGTGACAATATATAGCCTTGATGTACTCCTTCCCCAGTTTGGAACCAGTCTGTTGTTCCATGTCCAGTTCGAACTGTTGCTTCTTGACTTGCACACAGATTTCTCAGGAGACAGGTAAAGTGGTCTGGTATTCCCATCTCTTGAAGAATTTCCCACAGTTTATGGTGATCTATGCAGTCAAAGGCTTTGGCATAGTCAATAAAGCAAAAGTAGATGTTTTTCTGGAACTCTCTTACATGTTATACGATCCATCATATGCTGGCAATTTGATCTCTGGTTCCTCTGCCTTTTCTAAATCCAGCTTGAACATATGGAAGTTCATGGTTCATGTACCGTCAAAGCCTGACTTGGAGAATTTTGAACATTACTTTGCTAGCATGTGAGATGAATGCAATGTGTGGTAGTTTAAACATTCTTTGGCATTGCCTTTCTTTGGGATTAGAATGAAAACTGACCTTTTCCAGTCCTGTGGCCACTGCTGAGTTTTCCAAATTTGCTGGCATATTGTGTGTAGCACTTTCACAGCATCATCTTTTAGAATTTGAAATAGCTCAGCTGGAATTCTATCACCTCTGCTAGCTTTGTTCGTAGTGGTGCTTCCTAAGTTGCACTTGGCTTTGCATTCTAGGATGTCTGGCTCTAGGTGACTGATCACACCACCCTGGTTATCTGGGTCATGATCTTTTTTGTGTAGTTCTTCTGTGTGTTCTTGCCACCTCTTCTTAATATCTTCTGCTTCTGTTAGGTCCATACCATTTCTGTCCACATGCACCAGGATTTCACATAGAAAGATAACCATTCTAAGCCTGAAAATAAAAGCTCACCCCCTTTGAACAGGTACCTCTCAATTTCCATTCTAGCTTTTTGATATTTGGTGCACCAACTGACTTAAATTTGTTAAATGCAATGCAAAATGTACTCTGTTTCAAAAATTACACTCTACTCTTTAAGAAAGAATTTTATAAAATTGCATTTGCCCAATCCATGGAGAAACAGAGTACCATCAAGGATTAATTCTGTTTTGTGTATCTTGGCCCCTAATCTTTATTTTGATAGTTATGGACATTGACATTCAAATACCAATATAAAAATAGCATGAGTATTAGTTTGTTTTTTTTTAATTAATTTTTATTGGAGTATAGTTGGTTTACAATGTTGTATTAGTTTCTACTGTACTACAAAATGAACCAACCATGCAGTTCTATGAGATTGGTTCTGATTTTAATTTAATTTCCTAATTTCCACATTAGAAAAGACAAAGAGGCTTCCAAGTTGGTAAATGGCTGCACTGGGTTTTGAACCTGGGTGATGGTGTCTCCACAGCTCATGGTCTTAACTAATTCACCTTAGTGGTGCCCTTCATTAATCAAATGGCATCTTGAAAGTGAAAGCTGTAGTAATAGCTTACTTTATCCTGGTAGTGTAAGTTATAGGGAGAAATAAGCATATCTTATATGTAATAAATTTGGATATTCAGTTCAGTTCAGTTCAGTCGCTCAGTCATGTCCGACTCTTTGCAACCCCATGAACCACAGCACGCCAGGCCTCCCTATCCATCACCAACTGCCAGAGTCCACCCAAACCCATGTCCATCGAGTCGATGATGCCATCAAACCATCTCATCCTCTGTTGTCCCCTTCTCCTCCTGCCCTCAATCTTTCCTAGCTTCAGGATCTTTTCAAATGAGTCAGCTCTTCAGTGTATAAATATGTATATGTATATATATACATAAGAAATACCTATGTTAATGGAGTTCCTTTATAAACTTCAATTACTTCTTGCTCAAGTATCAATGAGGATTTTGACCCACCATGTCTTTTGTGGCTTAAGTTACCTTTCTCTCCTCCACTGACGGATAATCTTTTTCAGTTTCTTTCACAATTTTTGTTCTGTGTCATCTACTTTGGTACTTTTATTTCATCAGCAGAAAAAAGTATATTTTGCTCATGTACTAGAAAAAATTATATTCTTTAAATAGTATTTCTTTATTAGTTGATTTTGTTTTCTAAGAAGCACTTTGATTCTTAATAATGGATCATGCATAGCAGACCATCCAGTCTGGAATTAGGGTTAGGATTAGAGTTAGTTGATTAGTTGGTTTCCCTGTTGTATTGGATAAGGAATGTAGCCTATGTTGTAATTATCTCTCTTAACTGAGTACTCAAGAGCTTCTTGATGAAAGTGAAAGAGGAGAGTGAAAAAGTTTGCTTAAAGCTCAACATTCAGAAAACTAAGATCATGGCATCCGGTCCCATCACTTCATGCCAAATAGATGGGGAAACAGTGGAAGCAGTGGCTGACTTTATTTTTGGGGACTCCAAAATCACTGCAGATGGTGATTTCAGCCATGAAATTAAAAGACACTTACTCCTTGGAAGAAAAGTTATGACAAATCTAGACAGCATATTAAAAAGCAGAGACATTACTTTGCCAACAAAGGTCCATCTAGTCAAGGCTATGGTTTTTCTAGTAGTCATGTATGGATGTGAGAGTTGGACAATAAAGAAAGCTGAGTGCAGAAGAATTGATGCTTTTGAACTGTGGTGTGTTGGAGAAGACTCTTGAGAGTCCCTTGGACTGCAAGGAGATCCAACCAGTCCATCCTAAAGAAGATCAGTCCTGGGTGTTCATTGGAAGGACTGATGTTGAAGCTGAAACTCCAATACTTTGGCCACCTGGTGTGAAGAACTGACTCATTTAAAAAGACCCAGATGTTGGGAAAGATTGAAGGCAGGACAAGAAGGGGACAACAGAAGATGATATGGTTAGAAGGCATCACCAACTCAATGGACATGAGCTTGGGTAAACTCTGGGAGCTGGTAATGGACAGAGAGGCCTGACGTGCTGTGGTTCATGGGGTAGCAAAGAGTTGGAAATGACTGAGTGACTGAACTGAACTAAACTGAACCTGAGTACTCCAGGCTATAATTTTGTATGTCAATATTAGATATTTGTTTATTTATTGCCCATGACTATAGAAGATATTTTAAACATTTTTAAAAAAGATACAAAAGTTTTTAATTTGTAGTCAGCAAAAAGTGGACTTTCCCATGAGTTAGCACCATGACACCACCTATGCAATAGATTTAATATTGCTATGTTTTATATATAGTAGTGTGTATAGGTCAATCTCAATCTCCCAATTTATCCCTCCCCACTTTCACCTCTGGTAACCATAGGATTGTTAGTATGGTGTACTAGCTGAGGTCCTCTATGATCCATACTCTAGCTAACTCTCTATTATTGTTCCCTATTTTTCTCTCTCTCTCTCTGCTCTAGGCACATAGCCTCCTTTATATTTCTTGGTTACTTTCAGCCTTTGGACCTTTGCATTTGCTTAAACTAGCCTTCTCCCAAGACATCCACATAATTAATATTTTAACTTCTTTAAAGTCTCAGCTCAGGTTATATCTCCTTAATGTATCATACTCTGCCCATCCCATTGAATTACGTAAAGTGAGCCTGACAGTTCTGATCTCCTGCAAATTGACTTGTTTTTAATATAGTATTTATTACCTTCTTTCTAAGGTATTATATAACATTTTTCATTGTATTTATTGAATACTCTTCTATACCTCCATCCCAACTCACCCTCTCTTCCTCTAGATCTCTCACCTACAAAAATGTAAACTCCACCATGGGCGTACATGTGTTCCCCTTCCAGAACCCCCCCCACCTCCCTCCCCATGCCATCCCTCCGGGTCATCCTGGTGCACCAGCCCCAAGCACCTCATGCATTGAACCTGGACTGGTGATTCGTAAAAATAGATAAATAAACTAATTAAAAAAAAAAAGAAAACTATTAAAAAAAAGTAAACTCCATAAGGGCAAGGATTTTTATTTCTTTTGTTTCTTGATGTACCTCAAGTACCTAGAACTGGCTTGTGATAGATACAATATCCATATAAGTTGAATTAATGACTGGTTAACAGTGAAAAATTGAGTGGGTTCTGCTTTCCTCTCTGTTGGTCTCATTCTCACCTACTATAGGTAGGTTTCCACATGTGACAGAGGGACAGGTGGAATATGGTCATAAGGAGATCCATCTTTGCATCTTATCACTTTAATGAAATCCAGAGGAAAGAGATGTACAATAGATAGGTTGATAGATGATAGATACAGAAATGAATTGTGAGAATTGTGATTGGAAAGTTTGGCTAGTGTCTTTAAACCCATTTCAGATGTAATATGAGCAAAAGGGTCGTTCTCCAGAATCAGAAACATGAGGATATTGGGCTAAGGTGGGGTCAAGTTATTGATCCTGAAAAAATAACGTGTTTAACTAGAAGAAAGGTAAAGATGTTGGGCAAACAAAATCAATAGATATTCACTACAGTCATGATTTAAATGTGGACACCTCGACAACACATTTTTAATTGACTAAAGGCCAAAATTATCAGCTATGTCAGTTCATCTTAAATCACCTCGAAAGAGTTCCCCAAAAGTTGGCACAAGCTAACTCTTCCAAGTTACTTTGTTAACCTTTTAAAATTCAGAAAATTTTGTTTACACTGCTCTTTGCTGCCAAACATTTCCAACTAACCACATTGTTAGTTCTTTCTAAATACACATAAAGAGGGTTCTTGGGTAGCCACAAAGTTTATGTTTATTTCAGAGAAAATTGCTTTAGTCAACAAAGATAACTTCTCTGTATTGGCAAAGCTCTCCACAACTTATTGCAATTACAGAAAGATACAGAGTTGAGGAAGGATACCACAAATAAAAACAAACTTGAGACTTCATAATGGGTGGAAAAAGTAATACCAAGAAAGCATTGTAAAAACGAAAGTTCTTCAAAATATTGTTTCCGGTAGCATCCTAACCTCAGTCTGAGAAGTCAATTTCTGTAGCATGAAACAAAATGTCAATTACATAATGTTTTTTATTAATATTATTTAACTTTTAACATATTATTTAATTATCATTGCAACATTAAGAAATGAGTTTTGTTATCACATTTTATAGATGAGGAACAAAATTCTCAGTAGTTTAATTTATTTATTCATGGCAAAGTGGAGAATCAGACTAACCTAGGATTACCTGATGCTAAACGTTACTTTTCTACCTTAAGCAACAGCAATATTTTCCTAAGAGACTTAAGGCTATTTCCTTCTAAATTATAGTATTGTATAATTTACTAAGCTGTTTAAGTGAAGGTGACAGCTGCAATATTGAACCAGGTTCATTAGGTTCAAAAACTCTGTGCATTATTTTTATATAAGTCCAATATCCAGGTAATTGAAATGAAGGAATGTTCATACATTGATTCTTTTGCTTATTATTAACAAAGGCTCAAAATTAAGAACAAAAATCAGTGAAATGCATACATGAAAATGCATATTTAAGACAATCTTTATTATTAAAATGTTGATTTCTATAGTAAGAATGATTCATTACTACCAAACAAAGTATTCCGGTCGGGGGGGGGGGGAAATTTATTGACTATACTCTAACTTGTAGTGAACCTAGTAACTTCTATTATACTGTCATTTGTAGCAAAGATTTCAAGTAATTAAAAACAGTTTATTTTTATAACAATATAATATTTAAGGAGAATCTTATTATTTTCTATTACTTAAACTAAAAATAGCACCAGAAACCATGTGTGTCCCAAGTTGCTTCAGTCTTGTCAGACGCTTTGCGACATTCTATGGATTGTAGCCAGCCAGGCTCCTCTGTCCATGGGATTCTCCAGGCAAGAATACCGGAGTGGGTTGCATACACTCCTCCAGAGGATCTTCCCAACCCAGGGATCGAACCTGTGCCTCCTGAAACTCCTGCGTTGGATGTGGATTCTTTACCACCGAGCCTTGGGTGAAGCCCTAGAGCTACCACGGTACCCAGTAAAGTAAAGGATATTCAGTTCAGTTCAGTTCAGTTGCTCAGTCGCTCTTTGCGACCCCATGAACTGCAGCACGCCAGGCCTCCCCATCCATCAACAATCCCCAGAGACTACCCAAACTCATGTCCATTGAGTCTGTGATGCCATCCAGCCATCTCATCCTCTGTCGTCCCTTTCTCCTCCTGCCCCCAATCCTTCCCAGCATCGGGGTCTTTTCCAATGAGTCAACTCTTCGCATGAGGTGGCCAAAGTATTGGAGTTTCAGCTTCAACATCAGTCCTTCCAATGAACAGCCAGGACTGATCTCCTTTAGGATGGACTGGTTGGATCTCCTTGCTGTCCAAGGGACTCTCAAGAGTCTTCTCCAACACCACAGTTCAAAAGCATCAATTCTTCAGCGCTCAGCTTTCTTCACAGTACAACTCTCACATCCATACATAACTCCTGGAAAAAACATAGCCTTGACTAGATGGACCTTTGTTGGCAAAGTAATGTCTCTGCTTTTTAATATGTTATCTAGCTTGGTCATAACTTTCCTTCCAAGGAGTAAGCGTCTTTTAATTTCATGGCTGGAATCACCATCTGCAGTTATTTTGGAGCCCCCCAAAATAAAGTCTGACACTGTTTCCACTGTTTCCCCATCCATTTCCCATGAAGTGATGGGACCAGATACCATGATCTTAGTTTTCTGAATGTTGAGCTTTAAGCCACTTTTTTCACTCTCCTCTCAGTTTCATCAAGAGGCTTTTTAGTTCCTCTTCACTTTCTGCCATAAGGGTGGTGTCATCCGCATATCTGAGGTTATTGATATTTCTCCTGGCAATCTTGATTCCAGCTTGTGCTTCTTCCAGCCCAGCGTTTCTCATGATGTACTCTGCATATAAGTTAAATAAGCAGGGTGACAATATACAGCCTTGACGTACTCCTTTTCCTGTTTGGAACCAGTTTGTTGTTCCATGTCTGGTTCTAACTGTTGCTTCCTGACCTGAATACAGGTTTCTCAAGAGGCAGGTCAGGTGGTCTGGTATTCCCATCTCTTTCAGAATTTTCCACAGTTTATTGTGATCCACACATGTCAAAGGCTTTGCCATAGTCAATAAAGCAGAAATAGATGTTTTTCTGGAACTCTCTTGCTTTTTCGATGATCCGATGGATGTTGGCAATTTGATCTCTGGTTCCTCTGCCTTTTCTAAAATCAGCTTGAACATCTGGAAGTTCACGGTTCATGTATAGCTGAAGCCTGACTTGGAGAATTTTGAGCATTAATTTACTAGCTTGTGAGATGAGTGCAACTGTGCAGTAGTTTGAGCAATCTTTGGTATTGCCTTTCTTTGGGATTGGACTGAAAACTGACCTTTTCCAGTCCTGTGGCCACTGCTGAGTTTTCCAAATTTGCTGGCATATCGAGTGCAGCCCTTTCACAGCATCACCTTTGAGGATTTGAAATAGCTCAACTAGAATTCCATCACCTCCACTAGCTTTGTTGGTAGGGATGCTTTCTAAGGCCCACTTGACTTCACATTCCAGGATGTCTGGCTCTAGGTGAGTGAACACATCATCGTGATTATCTGGGTCGTGAAGGTCTTTTTTGTACAGTTCTTTTGTGTATTCTTGCCACCTCTTTTTAATATCTTCTGCTTCTGTTAGGTCCATACCATTTCTGTCCTTTATCGAGCCCATGTTTGCATGAAATGTTCCCTTGGTATCTCTAGTTTTCTTGAAGAGACCTGTAGTTTTTCCCATTCTGTTGTTTTCCTCTATTCCTTTGCATTGATTGCTGAGGAAGGCTTTCTTATTTCTCCTTGCTATTCTTTGGAACTCTGCATTCACATGGGAATATCTTTCCTTTTCTCCTTTGCTTTTTGCTTCTCTTCTTTTCACAGCTATTAGCAGCCTCTTATTTTTGAAGAAATATCTAAATCACTAAGAAGAAATATCCCTATAGCATCTATCAATATCTATATTATGAAATATATAAGTACTTTACCTTCTCATGGTAAACAGTGCTGTAATTCCAGTTGGGCTAATTTTGAGACATCTTGTTGGCTGATATTTTCTTTTCACATGAGTCTACCTTGTTGGGTGAACTTGCACCCAGTCATTGAAGTCATTTAAGTTCTATGAGTCGTATCTTCATTTAAAAATATCAGTTTTACCAATATTTTTTTGGAATGCAGTAAGACTACACACACACATACACACAAATACACAGTAAATTGTAAAATCTTAAACATGTACGGGATTGTTCTTAATGCATTATTAATTATTCTAAAATTTCTCTCAGTATTCTTTGTCACTGCAGTCATTGGTCAAAAGAGCAATAGTCTATACAAGAAAGCCAAGGTAGAAGGCAAGGGTGGGTGGAAGGGGTGCTTTATCTGTTTAATAGCCTTTAAATGTTTTAGCTAGTTGAAAAGTTGAATACATATCTTTCTAGATGTAGCAGTTAATGAGAACATTATGTGTCTCTGTGTGTGTGAGTGTATGTGTGAGTGTATTTTAAGGAAAGAGTTGATAACAGTAAGAAATGTGTAGCTGTATTATTGGGAATTTTATTATAAAATTACTAAGCAGAAAATATGCAACAGTAATTTTTTTTCTATGTAAACTTTGAATAGTATATTCAATGTTTATTTAAAGAAATAGTTACCTTGCAATCTTTGCAGAAAAATGCACCAGTACCTGAAAACAAAAATAGCAATTTTAGTATTATTCTTCAGGATTCCCTAATAGCTCAGTTGGTAAAGAATCCACCTGCAATGCAGGAGACCCTGGTTTGATTCCTGGGTTGAGAAGATCTACTGGAGAACAGATAGGCTACCCACTCCAGTATTCTTGGGCCTCCCTGTGGCTCAGATGGTAAAGAATCCACCCCACCCTCCACCCCCCTCCCTGAGCAATGCAGGAGACCTGGGTTCGATCCCTGGGTTGGGAAGAGCCTCTGGAGAAGGAAAAGGCTACCCACTCCAGTATTCTGGCCTGGAGACTTCCATGAAATGTATAGTCCATGGGGTCGCAAATGGCAGAGTCGGATAGGTCTGAGCGACTTTCACTTTCACTTTCATGATGAAAAACAGCATTAGCAGCTAATATTATAAAAGCATGACTGTATATGCCTAAGACCAGATATGCCGATTGGGAGACTCTTCAGGAGAAAAAAAAATGAGTTGAAAAATTTTTTTAATAAATGCTATCACTTTCATGTATATAGCTAATTCAGTTTAGTTCAGGTCAGTTCATTCCCTCAGTAGTGTCCGACTCTTTGCGCTCCCACGAACCACAGCACACCAGGCCTCCCTGTCCATCACCAGCTCCCAGAGTTTACCCAAACTCATGTCCATTGAGTCGGTGATGCCATCCAACCATCTCATCCTCTGTGGTCTCCTTCTCTTCCTGCCTTCAATCTTTTCCAGCATCGGGGTCTTTTCACATGAGTCAGCTCTTCTCTTTGGTCACATCAGGTGGCCAAAGTATTGGAGTTTCAGCTTCAACATCAGTCCTTCCAATGAACACTCAGGACTGATCTCCTTTGGGATGGACTCGTTGGATCTCCTTGCAGTCCAAGGGACTCAACATTTATGTTAATTAAGATGTTTTTTTCAGAACAGATAAAATTGCATTTCTCTGAATAAATGGCCTACCTTTATCTTTATTTCTCTGACTCCCCTATAGGCTTTGTGGCCTTTAACTTGTTACATTACTTATATTTCTCAGAATGTGTACTCCTCCCACCCCACCTCAAAGGTAAAGTTCTTTCATGGATTTTTGTTCTATATAAAGGTTTCTTTTGGTGGTTATGCTCTTTCTATATCTTACAACACATCTTCTCGGCATGCTCTGATCCATTTTTTATGATTTAGCTGAAAAGTTTTCGTATTTTGAACTTTCCTTTACTACCTGGCAAATCAGGAGCTTTTGTGTTTTTATAATTATTTTCATTTACTTCTGTAATAATGTGGTGTAATTCTAGATTACATATCTGATTCATCAACCCAACATGAGTTCCTTAAAAGAAAGCTTCACAAAGAAAAAGATTTAGGTTTGTTCATTCATTCATTCATTCTTCATTTTAACAAAAATTTTTGAAGCATTTGTCATGTGTCAAGTAAGCAATCATTAATAATAATTCACATAGTCCTTGTCTTCATCAAACTTACATGGACCTATCTCCCCAGTGGGAAGGGAGACTATCAAATAATCCTACAAGCGAGTTCATTATTACAATAATTTTAAATTCTGTAAAGGTGAGGACACTGCTAGAATACCTGTGACAGAATAATTTGGTCTAATTCAGCAGAGCAGAAAACACATCCTTAAGGAAAGACCCTGTGATGGCTTATAGAAGTAATATGGGCTTCCCTGGTGGCTCAGATGTTATCTGCCTGCAATTCTGGAGACCCAGTGTAAGGTTGTTGCTGGACCACAAAAAGACGGCCAGGACTCTTGGCTTCCAGAGGAGAGGAATTCAATCTGGGGCCAGAGATGAGGCTTGATCGCTCAGAGGTTTTGTGCGATAGTGTTGATTAAAGTATAAAAGGGATAGAGAAAGCTTCTGACATAGACATCAGAAGGGGGCAGAGAGAGTACCCCCTTGCTAGTGTTAGCAATGGAATTATATATTCTGTAATTAATTATTACACTGAATCAAAAGAATGTCTGGAGGTTGTAAAGACCTCACCAGACCCACTCCCATAATTTACGTTTTAGGATAACAGGATTAGCATTTGACAATAGAAAGATCCTCCAGACCCACTCCCATAATATACATTCTAAGATATTAGGATTAGTTAGAAGGTTTTCAGGAAGGAGAAACTGTCCTCCAGCTGGATACATTGTTGTTGCATAATCCCTAGTATAGAGTTTAAACTGAGTTTTGTAATTGACTAAGACTAAGGAATGCAGAGGGAAAAAAAAACAAAAAAGTTTGTCCTTTTCTCTCCTTGAGAATTTCAGACCCCTCTCTCCTTGGGGACCCCTGGACTTCTTATCAACCTGCCTAGGAGATGACTCTCTCACCAGGTTCAATCCCCAGGTTGGAAAGATCCTCTGGACAAGGAAATGGCTACCCTGGAGAATTCCATGGATAGAGGAACCTGGCAGGCTACAGTCAATGTGGTTGCAACGAGTTGGACACAAATGAGTGACTGACACACACACATAGAACCAGTATAGGCCTTCATGTGGGGCTGAAACAGAGAAAGCAAAGGGATACTGTGCAGAAGGTGAGCTAAGAGTGAGGTAAGGATCAGACCTCTCTGGAGTTCTGTCACTATCCAAAAACAAATAGAAACTTGCTGGAAGTTTTAAAGGGAGGCAGCAACGTCAGCAAATAACAAAATCATATTGTTTTTAGTTTGTGTGACACAAATGTCACATGGTGCCAAGGTGACAGGTGGTGATTTTGATTAGATGGAGAGAACAAGCCAGATTTGAACTCTATGTAGCAAATGATGCTAATGAGACTTTCTGATGGATTAAGGAGTTGGGGGATTGACGGGGCTCCAGATGCCAAGGATGCTGTCCAGGTCTTCGGCCTGAGTCCCTCCAGCTGACAGTCTTAGACTGAGAGCTCCTAGAGACAGAAAGTGGTTGTGATTCAGCCTTGTGGCTTTTTCATAAGCCATGCTCTTGCTTAGTGCCTGGGACATTATATTGAGTGTTTGCTTATTTTTAGTATTTAAAACAATTACTGTGGCCATACACTGTATCTGCATGCACTTTTATTTTTAAATTAAAAATAAGGCAGATTCCTTCCCTTAAGATACCTATTATGGTTCTGTATATAGTCTCTCATTCTCTCATGGTATAGTATTCTAGGGATGATCATTAAAGATGGTATATTGGGGAGCAAAAGAGCATAAAGAATTACTTCAAAAAGTAAGTTGTGAGAAGAAAAATATAACAGAAGTAATGAAATTTTAAGTATCCTAAGAGTTATGGCAGAAAGTGAAGAACTAAAGAGCCTCTTGATGATAGTGAAAGAGGAGAGTGAAAAAGTTGGCTTAAAGCTCAACATTCAGAAAATTAAGATCATGGCATCTGGTCCCATCACTTCATGGAAAAGAGATGGGGAAACTGTGGAAACAGTGGCTGACTTTATATTCTGGGGCTCCAAAATCACTGCAGATGGTGACTGCAGCCATGAAATTAAAAGATGCTTACTCCTTGAAAGGAAAGTTATAACCAACCTAGACAACATGTTAAAAAGCAGAGACGTTACTTTGCCAATGAAGATTTGTCTTATCAAGGCTACGGTTTTTCCAGTAGTCATGTGTGGATGTGAGAGTTGGACAATAAAGAAAGCTGAGCACCGCAGAATTGATGCTTTTGAACTGTGGTATTGGAGAAGACTCTTGAGAGTCCCTTGGACTTCAAGAAGATCCAACCAGTCCATCCTAAAGGAGATCAGTCCTGGGTGTTCATTGGAAGGACTGATGTTGAAGCTGAAACTCCAATACTTTGGCCACCTGATGCGAAGAGCTGGCTCATTTCAAAAGACCTTGATGCTGGGAAAGATTGAGGGCAGGAGGAGAAGGGTACGACAGAGGATGAGATGGTTAGATGGCATCACCGACTCAATGGATATAAGTTTGGGTGGGCTCCGGGAGTTGGTGTTGGACAGGGAGGCCTGGCGTGCTGTGATCCATGGGGTTGTGAAGAGTTGGACACAAATGAGTGACTGAACTGAACTGAACTGAACTGAAGAGATAGATATAATTTTGAAAGACTGCTATGAGTATTTTGTCAAAGTGAACATCTTGAAGAATGGCATGTGGGTGAGAATACGTGTAGCCAACATTAAGTTAGTAAGTCTGACTTCATGGGGGCACAGTGTTTGAAATAAAAAAGAGAGCACTAAAATGATTGATTTGGATTTTGACCGATGACATGAGGATTATTTGGTTAATTTAGTAAATGGAAACTGTTTTGAGTTAGATGCAACGATTAGTAAGAATTGGAATAGAGGATACAGAAGATGCTAGAAGATACTGATACAAGTAAAAATATTTACTTGGTGAATGGTTCAGCATACTTTATGTTTGATGAAATTTAAGGATCAGAGAAGAAGAAAGTTTGCCATGGTAGTGAAAGGGATGCTAGATTCTCTAACAAAAAACATCCACATCTCCATGGTTTAATAAAACAGAGCTTTATTTCTCACACAACTTTCCAAAGCAGATGTTTTTGGCTGATGAGTGTCTTTTCTACATGTAGTGACTTAGGGATACCAGATGTGCCATTTTGTGGCTCTGCAATGAGCTAATGCCTTGGAATCCTTTTATCCATTTGGCAGAAGGGGAAATAAAGCATTAAGAAGATACGCTTTCTAAAAGCTCCAGCCTGAAGATTCTACATATATCTTCCATCTTATCTGCTAGTCTCATAGCCACATCTGAATACACAAAGATGGGGAGATAAATTGAGTCATGTATTTAGGCAAAGAAGAAGGAAATAGGTTCTAAGAGACAGGTAGCTCTCTCTCCCAAAGATAACATCAAAAATTCTAGTATGTGACTGTGCAGTTTTGTTGGTGTGCATTAATGTAAACAATACACAGCAAGAAGAGTGATGCTAGGATGCTGACTATGTTTGATATGAAGTTTTAGGATATTTTTATTGGAGATGTCCTGCAGAAATTTGTTTATAAGCCTGAAACATGGGGAACACATTTGGGTGGCTTTTAAAATATGGGGGAGGACTTATAGGCTTAGCTGACTTTAATATAATTTATTCAATAACAATATGTTGGTGCTAGAAATAAAGTGATACATGAAGTAGATGTGATCCCTTCTCTTTAGTGAAAAAGGGAACTTAGGAAATTGACAAGAAAGCAGTTTAAGTCAACACTGTCCGTAGAAGTTTCCATGATGATGAATGTGTTCTATTTCTGTTCAGTTCAATGTGGTAACCACTAGCCACTTGTAGCTATTAAACACTTGAAATGTGACCAATGTGACTAAGGATACCAATGTTAACTTTTATTTAATTTTTATTAGTAAAATTTAAAATCTAAATAGTTTGAAACCCCTAATGGACAGAGACTATATTTTAACAATGAACGATGTCAATCTCACATGAAAAATAACTATCGATAGCAATGATGACAAATACCTCCAGAGTGCTTATTGTATGCCAAGCATGTTTCAAAATGCTTTGTATGAATTAACACACCACCCTGTGAGGTTAGTAATGTTATTATAATTATCTTTTTTTTTACTGGCAAGGAAACTAAGACATCTATTTCCTGCTCTTTGAAACTACACAGTCCAACGCACAAACTCTAAAAATTCTTTTGCAGTGTTGTTAAGAACAGTGAAAGAAACTAGCAAGCACCTATAATAGACTGGGAAGCAAAATTCACCCAATGAAGGAGTTGTAGAGGCTAGGGTGAAAAATGGAATATGTTAACGATGAACTAAGGCAGGATGGCAAACCTGGCTGCACAAAATCTCTTTTATAAACATACAGTCAGTATTTGTCTTTCTTTTGTCTGTCCTAGAATTACAGAATATTCAGGATACTCCTTAACCCACCTGGCAAATACCCAGATGTTTTGTTTACTTTGATCCTATGTTGGATTACAGTATATGGAGTCCTTGATAATATGAAAATGTTGAAACATCAAAACTGAAAGTTCTTTTCTCTTCCCTGCCCTCTCTCTGCCTTCAGTTGATCTGACTCTCAGTCTGCTTTTAAAGCAGGAAGTAGCTACAGTGGCCTGGGTGCCCTTTCCTCAGATAAGGTCATCCTGCCTGGAGCTGAGCTCAGCCCATTTCCATGCATCATTAAGGCTGGATAATGATTAGCTAAATTATTCCTTCTCTAAGCTTAATGAGCTGCGAGGTGATACATTTGTAGTTCATTCTAAAACATATAAAGGTAGATGAAGTTTTTGTTTAGAAAGTCTTCCTCTAGAAGTCATTCATTTGGCTCCTTCTTTGTCATCCTTGAGAAATATGGCCTGTATGGTAACACAAATCACTTATGAACTACTATCAACTCATCACCTTTGAGACAACAGGGATTTTCTTAGTTATAGTATATTTGTGTGTGCATGTGTGTGTGTACATATGTGTGTGCATTCATTTTATGAAAATGTAGGGTCCTGGCGATCTCTCAGTTGGAGTGATAATAAATGCCTTTCTTTTTTTTGGTCTTTTCACTTGCCTTTGAATTATTCTTTGTTTATGTCTTGTTGATAACTTTAATATAGTTTTTTCTCTCAGTTTATGCAATGTAATATATTTCTAAAGAGTTACATTTCCATCTTGTCTTTGCAAATGAATGAAGAAGCTTAGTGTTGAAAGGAGTTGGATGTCCACGATCCTGGGTGAGACTATTTAAATCTGCGTAGATAGCGTTTGACATTATTTAAAGAAAGACACAACTGGATTTACCAATGTCATGTTTTGTGCCAGAAATTCTACTTTATGTGCTTTATGTGCTTGTTAAGGCAGGGTCAGCAATGGGAAACAAAAATATCAGTGACATGAGAAAATAGAAGTTTATTTCTTTCTCATGTAAGTGTTCTGGGAGGTTGTTTAAATAGAGCAATTCTCCTCCCCTCAGTCATATTGGTAGCCTGTTCCCCTCTAGCTTGGGGTTCTGTCCTCCCTCAGGGAGAAAGGGGAAAGGCAGTGTGAAAGTGGAATACCAACTCTCTTAAGAATTCTGGCCAAGAATTTCCCCACATCATTTCTGGTCACATTCCAATGGAGAGAATCTAGTTTCATGATCTAACTGGAAGGGAGATTGGGAAATTAGTCTAGATTTGTATTCAGCTATGATCCCCATTTTGATGGAAGGAGAAATTTAATTTTGGTGAGCAGTTGAGTTTCTGCCATAATCTGCATATATAAAATACTGTACAGATACAATGAATATATCTTCTACTTTTTTAAAATAAAAATATAACTTTACTATTTCAGATGTTCCAAACTGACACTGTGTCATTGTCTCCCCTATTCCCTTGGTTTCTTTTGTCTTCTTTATATATATATATATATATATATATATATATATAAAGGTAGATGAAGTTTTTGTTTAGAAAGTCTTCCTCTAGAAGCCATTCATTTGGCTCCTTCTTTGTCATCCTTGAGAAATATGGCCTGTATGGTATATATATATATATATATTTCATTTATCTGCCTTTGAAATGCTATGACTCCTCCATTTTACCCCAGGCTCTAAACCCCACATACAGAAGTAAATCTATCTTCTCACCATGGGACTAGTCTGTCTGCCTTAAATTCTACAGAACACACTGTAATTCAATCATTTCTCATGATCCATGTTTATTGCTTTCTATCACTGCTCTAGCAAATTATCCTCAATTTGGTAGTTTAAGACTAGACAAATTTATTGTCTTATGGTTCTGGAGGTCAAACTTCAAATGAATGTCACTGGGCTAAAATCTAGGTGTCATCCTGTCTGTGTTTTTTTCTGGAGGCTAGAGAAAAGAAGCTCTTTTACTGCCGTTTTAGCTTTTAGAAGCTGCTCCTTTTCCTTAGCTTGTGGGTCTCTTTCCTCCATATTCAGAAACTGCAATTTCATCACTCTAACCTTGCTTATTTTGTAATCTGTTTCTGTCTCTCTCTCATTCTTAAAGAAGTTTTAAGAATGCTTCTTATGTGGCTTTTGCAAGAGATGTCTAGTTAAATTTTTCTCCTCATATTGATTGAGACCACCCAGATAATCTAGAAGAACTTTCTGTCTTAAAAGATAGGTGATCAGTAATATTAATTCCATGTACAACCTTAGTTCCCTTTTGTCATGTAACCTGGCATATCCACACATTCTGGGAATTAGGACATGAACATATTTTGGAAGGGGCAGTATTCTGCCTACCATACCAGGTTTCCCTCTCTCAACTCCTGTCATTCTTCCCCAGACTTTCCTCCTTCCCCACTTCAGGGTTTTATCTCTATGATTCTTTAGATTTTGAAAGCTTACCTACATATTCTCAAATTTCATCTCATATTCCACTTCCTACTAATTAAACCCCACGTCCAAGGAGTGGCAGCTGCGCAGGCACAAGAGGGCTGAGAGGAGCTACTCCACATTCAAGGTCAGGAGGGGCGGCCATGAGTAGATAGATACCCCTTGTCCAAGGTAAGGAGCAGCGGCTGCACTTTACTGGAGCAGCCATGAAGAGATACCCCACGTCCAAGGTAAGAGAAACCCAAGTAAGATGGTAGGTGTTGCGAGAGGGCATAAAAGGGCAGACACACTGAAACTATAATCACAGACAACTAGCCAATCTGTTCACATGGACCACAGCCTTGTCTATCTCAGTGAAACTAAGCCATGCCTTGTGGGGCCACCCAAGATGGACGAGTCATGGTGGAGAGGTCTGACAGATTGTGGTCCACTGGAGAAGGGCGTGGCAAACCACTTCAGTATTCTTGCCTTGAGAACCCCATGAACAAGATGAAAAGGCAAAAAGATAGGACACTGAAAGAGGAACTCCCCAGGTCGGTAGGTGCCCAATATGCTACTGGAGATCAGTGGAGAAATAACTCCAGAAAGAATGATGGGATGGAGCCAAAGCAAAACCAATACCCAGCTGTGGATGTGACTGGTGATAGAAGCAAAGTCCGATGCTGTAAAGAGCAATATTGCATAGGAACCTGGAATGTCAGGTCCATGAATCAAGGCAAATTGAAGTGGTCAAACAGGAGCTTGCAAGAGTGAACGTCGCTCTTCTAGGAATCAGCGAACTAAGATGACCTGGAAGGGTGAATTTAACTCAGATGATCATTATATCTACTACTGGGGGCAGGAATCCCTTAGAAGAAATGGAGTAGCCATCATGGTCAACAAAAGAGTCTGAAATGCAGTACTTGGATGCAATCTCAAAAACGGCAGAATGATCTCTGTTCGTTTCCAAGGCAAACCATTCAATATCACAGTAATCCAAGTCTATGCCCCGACCGGTAATGATGAAGAAGCTGAACTTGAACGGTTCTGTGAAGACCTACAAGACCTTCTAGAACTAATACCCAAAAAAGATGTCCTTTTCATTATAGGGGACTGGAAAGCAAAAGTAGGAAGTAAGGAAACATCTGGTGTAACAGGCAAATTTGGCCTTGGAGTACAGAATGAAGCAGGGCAAAGGCTAGTAGAGTTTTGCCAAGAAAACGCACTGGTCATAGCAAACACCCTCTTCCAACAATACAAGAGAAGACTCTACACATGGACATCACCAGATGGTCAACACCAAAATCAGATTGATTATATTCTTTGCAGCCAAAGATGGAGAAGCTCTATACAGTCAGCAAAAACAAGACCGGGAGCAGACTGTGGCTCAGATCGTGAACTGCTTATTGCCAAACTCAGACTTAAATTGAAGAAAGTAGGGAAAACCACTAGACCATGCAGGTATGACCTAAATCGAATCCTTATGATTATACAGTGGAAGTGACAGATAGACTTAAGGGACTAGCTCTGATAGACAGAGTGCCTGATAAACTATGGACAGAGGTTTGTGACATTGTACAGGAGACAGGGATCAAGACCATACCCATGATAAAGAAATGCAAAAAAAGCAAAATGGCTGTCTGAGGAGGCCTTACAAATAGCTGTGAAAAGAAAGAGAAGTGAAAAGAAAAGGAGAAAAGGAAAGATATTCCCATCAGAATGCAGAGTTCCAAAGAATAGCAAGGAGAAATAAGAAAGACTTCCTCAGCGATCAATGCAAAGGAATAGAGGAAAACAACAGAATGGGAAAGACTAGGGCTCTCTTCAAGAAAACTAGAGATACCAAGGGAACATTTCATGCAAACATGGGCTCGATAAAGGACAGAAATGGTATGGACCTAACAGAAGCAGAAGATATTAAGAAGAAGTGGCAAGAATACACAGAAAAACTGTACAAAAAAGAACTTCACGACCCAGATAATCATGATGGTGTGATCACTCACCTAGAGCCAGACATCCGGGAATGTGAAGTCAAGTGGGCCTTAGAAAGCATCCCTACCAACAAAGCTAGTGGAGGTGATGGAATTCCATTTGAGCGATTTCAAATCCTGAAAGATGTTGCTATGAAAGTGTTGCACTCAATATACCAGCAAATTTGGAAAACTCAGCAGTGGTCACAGGATTGGAAAAGATCAGTTTTCATTCTAATCCAAAAGAAAGGCAATGCCAAAGAATGCTCGAACTACCACACAATTGCACTCATCTCACATGCTAGTAAAGTAATGCTCAAAATTCTCCAAGCCAGGCTTCAGCAATACGTGAACCATGAACTTCCAGATGTTCAAGCTGGTTTTAGAAAAGGCAGAGGAACCAGAGATCAAATCGCCAACATCCACTGGATCATTGAAAAAGCAAGAGAGTTCCAGAAAAACATCTATTTCTGCTTTACTGAATATGCCAAAGCCTTTGACTGTGTGGATTGCATTAAACTGTGGAAAATTTTGAAAGAGATGGAACTACCAGACCATCTGAGCTGTCTCTTGAGAAACCTGTATACAGGTCAGGAAGCAACAGTTAGAACTGGACATGGAACAACAGACTGGTTCCAAATAGGAAAAGGAGTACGTCAAGGCAGTATATTGTCACCCTGCTTATTTAACTTATACATAGAGTACATCATGAGAAACGCTGGGCTGGAAGAAACGCAAGCTGGAATCAATATTGCCAGGAGAAATATCAATAACCTCAGATATGCAGATGACACCACCCTTATGGCAGAAAGTGAAGAAGAACTACAGAGCCTCTTGATGAAAGTTAGAGAGGAGAATAAAACAGTTGGCTTAAAGCTCAACATTCAGAAAACTAAGACCATGGCATCTGGTCCCATCACTTTATGGGAAATAGATGGGGAAACAGTGGAAGCAGTGTCAGACTTTATTTTTTTGGTCTCCTTAATCACTACAGATGGTGATTGCAGGCATGAAATTAAAAGACACTTTCTCCTTGGAAGGAAGTTATGACCAAGCTAGATAGTATATTTAAAAGCAGAGACATTACTTTGCCAAAAAAGGTCCATCTAGTCAAGGCTATGGTTTTTCCAGTGGTCATGTATGAATGTGAGAGTTGGATGGTGAAGAAAGCTGAGCGCCGAAAATTGATGCTTTTGAACTGTGGTGTTGGAGAAGACTCTTGAGAGTCCGTTGGACAGCAAGAAGATCCAACCAGTGAATCCTAAAGGATATCAGTCCTGGTTGTTCATTGGAAGGACTGATGTTGAAGCTGAAACTCCAATACTTTGGCCACCTCATGCGAAGAGTTGACTCATTGGAAAGACCCTGATGCTGGGAAGGATTGAGGGCAGGAGGAGAAGGGGACGACAGAGGATGAGATGGCTGGATGACATCACCCATTCGATGGACATGGGTTTGGGTAGACTCTGGGAGTTGGTGATGGACAGGGAGGCCTGGCGTGCTGCGATTCTTGGGGTTGCAAAGAGTTGGACATGACTGAGCGACTGAACTGAACTGAACTGAACTGATCCAGATTCTACTCACTGGGATAAAATGCATCCTTTCCTTTTATTTTGTTACTTTTTGAAAACATCACCTGCAAAATTTAGAATTTCAACTTTTAGAAATTTAAGACATTTTGAGTTATCACTCAACTTATCAAGTTATCACATTGTGGGTTGATTGCAGTCTTGGAGGTAAGGCATAATGCTTTGTTCACTTTTTTACAATTTTTGCAGACTTAAATATTTTTTTCCTTACACACAGTAACCACACATGTAATTTTTGTCTCATTGGATAGAATTTATTCATTTACCTCCAGCAACAAAGGGGTACAGTGGCATAAGTAATTCTTTAAAAGCAAGCAACCCATAACTAACTTGCATGTGCATGAAGAATACTTCTTATGTGGCTTTTGCAAGACATGTCTAGTTAAAGTTTTGTCCTCATACTGATTTTATTTCATATAGCTTCTCTCCTGTATGGATTCATGACTAAACATGAAGATATCATCTTTGACAGCAGGCTAAACCCACACTGATCACATTTATTGGCCTCCCCTTAAAATGAATTCTCTGGAGAAATAGGATTTAGACTTTTGTCTGAAGATTTTCTCACAGCAGAAATGCTTGTAGAGTTTCCCCTGTGTGAGTTCCCTGATGAATGACAAAGTTGATTTCCAAACTCATTTTTTTTATGAGTATCCAAAGTATGGATTTCTTCCCATGGGGACCCATTGGTTGGCCTTTTGGCAAATTAGGTTCTCAGTCTTTCACCCTGATGTGGATTTCATTTTATACTTTGATCAAATGTTGACCTAGCTTACCTAAATCTTATTTTCAAACATACTTTATTTTTCTTTACTTTAGGGATTTCCTATAAATATTTGGTTATCTATGGCTCTCAGATTTTGATGTTCTATATCACTAATGTCTTCAACTGAAGTTTTTACTGAAACTCTTCTTAAGCTCTACTTAAATCTTAAGGACTAAATTTGACATTTATATACGTTATCTTCAGAGCATGTGTTTTGTGAACACAGTTGCTTCCTCTTGTTTTGTTGGGATGCAGGACTATTGAATTCATGGTCTTAGCAATGTTTGTAGGGTTACATAATTAGCTCTCCAACTTGAGCTTGCATCACTTGCATCAAAATCACCAAGACAACTTGTCAAATCATAGAAGTCAGGGGCCTTTCTCCCAGAGCTTCTGGGATCAGCTGAGAGTGAGCATTTCAAATCCTCAAAGGTGATGCTGTGAAAGTGTTTCACTCGAAACACTCGAAAAGTGTTTCACAGCAAATTTGGAAAACTCAGCAGTGGCCACAGGACTGGAAAAGGTCAGTTTTCGTTCCAATCCCAAAGAAAGGCAATGCCAAAGAATGCTCAAACTACTGCACAATTGCACTCATCTCACATGCTAGTAAAGTAATGCTCAAAATTCTCCAAGCCAGGCTTCAGCAATATGCGAACTGTGAAATTCCAGATGTTCAAGCTGGTTTTAGAAAAGGCAGAGGAACCAGAGATCAAATTGCCAATATCTGCTGGATCATTGAAAAAGCAAGAGAGTTCCAGAAAAACATCCATTTCTGCTTTATTGAATATGCCAAAGCCTTTGACTGTGTGGATCACAATAAACTGTGGAAAATTCTGAAAGAGATGGGAATACCAGACCATCTGACCTGTCTCTTGAGAAACCTGTATACAGGTCAGGAAGCAACAGTTAGAACTGGACATGGAACAACAGACTGGTTCCAAATAGGAAAAGGAGTACGTCAAGGCTGTATATTATCACCCTGCTTATTTAACTTACATGTAGAGTACATCACAAGAAACACTGGGCTGGAAGAAACACAAGCTGGAATCAAGATTGCCGGCAGAAATATCAATAACCTCAGATATGCGGATGACACCACCCTTGTGGCAGAAAGTGAAGAAGAACTAAAGAGCCTCTTGATGAAAGTGAAAGAGGAGAGTGAAAAAGTTGGCTTAAAGCTCAACGTTCAGAAAACTAAGATCATGGCATCTGGTCCCATCACTTCATGGGAAATAGATGGGGAAACAGTGCAAACAGTGTCAGACTTTATTTTTTTGGGCTCCAAAATCACTGCTGATGGTGATTGCAGCCATGAAATTAAAAGACGCTTACTCCTTGGAAGGAAGATTATGGCCAACCTAGATAGCATATTTAAAAGCAGAGACATTGCTTTGCCAACAAAAGTCCATCTAGTCAAAGCTATGGTTTTTCCAGTGGTCGTGTATGGATGTGCGAGTTGGACGGTGAAGAAAGCTGAGCACCAAAGAATTGATGCTTTTGAACTGTGGTGTTGGAGAAGATTCTTGAGAGTCCCTTGGACTGCAAGGAAATCCAATCAGTCCATCCTAATAGAGATCAATCCTGAGTGTTCACTGGAAGGACTGATGTTGAAGCTGAAACTCCAATACTTTGGCCACCTCATGCAAAGAGTTGACTCATTGGAAAATACCCTAATGCTTGGTAGGATTGGGGGCGGAAGGAGAAGGGGACGACAGAGGATGAGATGGTTGGATGGCATCACTGACTCGATGGACATGGGTTTGGGTAGACTCCAGGAGTTGGTGATGGACAGAGAGGCCTGGCGTGCTGCAATTCATGGGGTCGCAAAGAGTCAGACATGACTGAGCAACTGAACTGAACTGAACTCAGGTAATATTGAGCTGCTGATTGGGGACCACTTTGAGAAACACTGATATAAGTAATATGTACAGGAAGAGCAATGTAAAGAAAATGTACTTATTTATGTATTAACTTATTCATTCATTTAAGAAATATTTATTATGTGCCTATAGTATCTAATTCCAAAGTTTATATTATTTTCTTTATAGTCATTTCATCTACTCCAAGGCAATATGGAAGTTTCCATATTTACATAAATTAATATAAGATAATTTATGCAAAGAAACCTATATATTAACATCTAATTCATCATATGCTTTTTACAAAATGTAACTCAATTCAATGATAATTTACTGAGTGCCTACATTGTACAGGGCTTCCCTTGTGGCTCAGATGGTAAAGAATCTGCCTGCAACACGGGAGACCTGGGTTCAATCCCTGGGTTGAGAAGATCCCCTGGGGAAGGGAAAGACTACCCACTTCAGTATTAAGGCCTGGAGAATTCCATGAACTGTCCATGGGTTCTCAAAGAGTTGGACAGGATAGAGTGACTTTCACTTTCACTGCATTGTACCGGCCTTGTGCCAGCAACTGAGAACAAAATAAGAAATTAAAAATATTAGATATATTGAAATGCTTCTCTACTTCTCTGCATTCTCCTATATGTCATGTATGGATTTATAAATTTGGCTATTGACCTTGTTATAATACAATCTAAGTATTATTTAAACTTGTCATACTATGTCCTGCATTGTGGTAGTTGAGTTTTCTTTACCTTTCCTTTTCATTTTGGCTTTTGCTTCTAGAGCTAAATAGAGAAAAAAGCACTGCTGGGTGCAGAAATATGAGGTGTATGAAAATGCTATGTTGACTATACATTCATTTTAATTTATTTTATCATATTTATATTAATAGACTACTTGTCATCTAAACATTATATTCAAATTAAAAAAAATCTTTGAAAATAGATGACTCAAAACCCCAAATTCAAGTTTTTTAATAGCTGTGTGTGTGTGTGTATGTGTGCACTTGAAATTTGCCTGCTGACTCCTGTCTGTATGCATATTTTTTTCTTATAAACTTGAGGTATTCATAATTTTTGTTTTGCTTGTTTCACTTATTATATTATAAACTATTTCCCATTTTCTATAATCTTCATAATTGTTTAAATGGCGCCATAAATTTTCATTTAGATAAAATTGCACAGCATTTCTCTTCATTTTAAACATATAAATCCTTCTATTTCTCTAATTTAGAAAAATGTTTGAATAATATTCTCATGAAATATTCCTAGTAGAAAGATTCTATGGTCAAAGCTGTGAATATTTTTATGGCTTTTTAAATGAGAATCTTATTACATAATTTAAATAGTACTGTGTGAAGATACTTTTTAAAGGTTTATCATCATTGGAAATTTATGATTTTCAGTTATTTATTAGACCTTAAATGTGCTCTTTATTTTTAACACACGTATATTTTATTACCAATGAATTCAATTATTGTGCTATGTTGATTTATAATTTTTCTTTCTATTCATGGATAAATAGGTCATTTGAATCAATAGAATGTGCTTTATTTATATATCTATTTATTTTCAGTTGATCAGGCTGCTTTTTTTTGTAATTATTGACCCTCATCATAAGCCATAATTTCAAGTTTTTCTAAGCCCTAATGGAAAGTTCACATTCAAGTATAAATTGAGGCTACATTTTCAAATGAAAATAAATATTTTTCTTATCAAGCATTTAGATTTTAAAAAGTACAAATATACATAATGCACCACTCCAACAATTTTACTTAGTATACTTAGTAAGTAGTAATATAAGATATTAATAAAAAGCTTTTATAAGGTAAAATGCATATAAAACATCATTACCATGAAGTATTTATTGTCTGTTAGAAGACTGCACAAAGCTACAGTGGGAATGTTTAAAAAAGAAACATTTGTCATTGTATTAATGCAATACATTTAGGGAACTGTGTTCCCTAAAACTCCTATGTTGAAGCCCTAATCCCAAATATGGCTATATTTGGAGACAGGATTTTTAGAGACAAAATAAGTTTAAATGAGATCAAGGGGTGGGGGGTCTTAATCCAGTAGGATTGGTGGTTTTATAGGAAAAAGAAGAGTGAGATCTTGGTCTCTCTCTCCTCACACGGGAGCACTGAGAAAAAGTCATATGAGGACATATGGAAGGTGTCTTTCCAAGTGGAAGGTGGCTGCCCGCAAGCCAGAAAAAGAGTGCTAACTAGACTGTGCTTACACACTGATCTAGGACTTCCAGCCTCCATAACTGAGAAACTATATTTCTGTTATTAAAACCATCCAGTTTACGGTTCTTGTTATAGCAACCTGAGCAGACTAAGATATGCAACTAACAATAATTGTAATCATGTAATTAAAATATATATTACATTTGCATACAAGAATATACCTTTTCCTACTGCTCAGTTGGAGTCTAATGCAGAACTTTGTTTTGGAACAGCTCAGAAACTGTGAATTCAAGTTCTATCAGGATTCCCCCAATTGTATAACAGAATCCTATTTTCTTTTTCTTACAAAAGGTCATTATGTTATGGTGTATGAAAGTGGTTTGCAAGCAGAAAACAATGAGATAAGAACAAATTATTGAATGCTAAAATCCATAGGTATCTAATAAGCAACTACTATATTCTCTGGGCCATACTTTTTTGGTCATAATCTACATCACCAGAATCATCTGCTCTAATGCAAGTTTCAATTCAGTAGAGGGAAAAATAAATTGAATACATCCATAAACACGTACTTCATGGTGAGAAGTGTCTAAAGTCCTAATCTGGTTCTTAAATTGAGAAATCTGGCATTTTTAATAAGATGGCTTCTGAAGATACTTATAGACACTTCATCAACCTTATATCACATTTCGGGGGAATATTTTCAAAGGACATCATTTGGAAAATAATAACTTCTTTGTAAGTTACTCTACTTAGGGGGAGAAGAGGGGTTGGTAAATCTGAATCATCTCTTTGCTCTATGCCTAACCTAGAACTTTGCAATGTATGTGAGTTCTTCACCTTCCCCTCCCCTCATAGCCACTTGGCAATGCTGTCGAATTTGCTACATAAATAAACTTAGGAAAGTATGTAACTGTTTGGGAAGATTATTATCTGCCATGGAGAAAAAAAAAAAATGTCAGCTAAACTAGGGGAAACAGTCTTAAAGCTTCTAGTCTCAGATTTATTGTCCAGAATCACTACCCAAAATTTTTAAATCTGTGTTAGCGAAACTCATATCCCTGGAAGTAAAAGGGTGCAGTGAATATTGATTATGGCCTAGGGCGTTGGTCTCATTTTTTTATGCCCGCTTGATTTTGTTCCTATTATGGAACTGGGGAAGTTTGCTGGGACGAACAGCCAGGCCAGGACACCTTGCATATAGTGGGACTCTAAAGACCTATTTGTTGAACTGAATGCATTTTCTTGTTATCAAAACTTCAGATAAAATCCTGGATTTACTTATTTACTAACCTTGCTGCCTTGTACGAGTTACTTGTATTCTCTGAATCTCATTTGACAAAGGGGCATAATAATAGGTTCCCAGGTTTGATGTAAAGGTTAAGTAATCAGATAAGTATAAAGTAATACTTATAAAGTGGGTGACCTGAGCCTGGAAAATATTAGTTACTTCCTTCATGTTGGTTTTTCTATCATATTCTCTCCTTTTTTACAAAGAGAAAATCTTCTCTTTAAAAATCTTCTGTTGCCATTTATGTTAAATCATCTCATGTAAGAAACTCTCAAGGGTCAATGGTAGATTTCACAAAATTAAAAGATGGGAGCAATTATTGATCTCAGATCTATAGATAATTCAGAAGAGGAATGAATTACTTTTTCTTTCTATTACCTGGATAATTGCCTCAGTTAAGAGTTGGTATTTTCAGAAGACTTGCCACTTTCGAAGGCACTTTTCTATAGAATATTTTACTTGTTCATCATGATAAAATTTGAAGGATCAAGAAAATATTAGTTCAGTTTTAAAAATTTGAAGATAATAAATACAAGTAAATACTCACCTGACTTTAAACAGGCTCTGTCTTATTCCCTCAAATCTGTTCCTTCTCAGCATTTACTATTTTGATTTATCATAATTATGTAATTAATCAAGACTACAACCCAGGAAGCAGCTTTCCATATTTTCTTTATCTCTCTTAAACATCCAGTTGCCAGTTCTATTGCCCCCGCTTCTAAGAGATATTCTGAATTCATCAATTTTTCACCATTGCACTTTCATTCCTTTAGTCATTGCTATCATTATATATTATCTTGCACTATTTTCATAAGATGAATATAGAAAAAATTAACTGAAAAGTTAAAAATAAATGTGTTATTTTTATTATTGAGGTTTTAAATAATACACCTTTTCTCCACCTAAATTATTTTTTAAAATATTTTGAAGTATAGTTGATTTACAGTGTTGTCTTTAATTTCTGCTGTACAATGAAGTGACTCAGTTATACATATATATATACATATATATGTATATATTCTCTTTCATAGTCTTGTCCATTATAGTTTATTACAGGATGCTGACTATAGTTCCCTGTGCTATATGATAGGACCTTGTTTCTAAATTCTTAAAGAGTAGGAAGAGACAAATAAGAATTTGGCAGACAAAGATAAAAGTATCATCTTTATTACTTCCCTGAAAGCAGTCCAACACTTTCATTTGTACATTAATCAAATGTATGACCTTTCTCTGGGTGAATTTGTGGTTCGAGCTTGTGAAATCTCTCTTATTCTACCCATAAGCCTGGGTATTGTGAGTTGGCCTCACCGTTTGATTTTCCCTTAAGCCATGTATAACTAGGTTAGAGCTAGTCTACTTTATATCAATTGGAGAGCTGACAGCCAATTTAACTGCCAAACCAAGATGACGCCCACCAGACTTCTTTTGGGTCTTTTTGCCTTCTCTCGGATCTCCTGGCATAACATGCCCCACACAAAAAGCTGCTTTTCTCTCCTGTCTACTGTGTGGATGACAAAGTCAGACTTGCCAGAGACCTTTTCAGTTTTATACCTTTTCACCTTAGCATCATCTTACATATCATGTCTAATCTGTGCCTCACTGGCTTCTGCAGAGTTCAAGTCATGCTTTTGGAGTTCAAGATCAAGCTATATCTTTATAAAGGCAAGGCCAACATGGACTGCTCAATAAAGTGGAGCTGTCCCAGTTTGCTAAGGTCCTTGCAAGCCTTGTTTGCTAAATATCTATATTTTCTATGAGCTATGCCTGCTAAAAATAGCCCTACCTCTATCAGTGAAACCACTTGACTGTGAACAAAGCTGTCATAAACCATAATGATCCACCAAGGACAAAATTCTACTTAGGCCACACTTACTAAAGCCTTAAGGATAAAGCTCTCGGCCAATCTCTTTCTCTCTGTGTGTGATATTTTGTTCTGCAGAGCTACTTCTTGACTTTTCTCAAGGTTTCTAACTGGTACATGCATATATTGGACTTTAGGAGAACTTAAATTTTTCCCTACCCTTAGTTCAGAACTAAGAATGAAATCCAGGAGACAGAGAGATAGTAACCACAGTATCTGCTTCACCGACATTAAGGTAAATGTAGACCCTGGCTATACACCTCTAGGCAAGTGAGATTGCTAACACTTTACTCTTAAATTGAGCAGACAAATCCACTCAACCACAGGCAGTACTACGTAATTGAAGACTTTGCCCTACATGGTAGAGTCTACCCACTAAATAATTTGCTCCATGCAAGAGCAGGACAGAGTTCTATGTAATCAGAAAGACCCCAAAGGGAACAGAGGAGGCAACTGAGAAAACAATGCTTACCTTCTGTTTCTAACCACACCAACCAGCTAGCTGACTTCTCCCAGCTCTGGGAGGAAAAAGCGGAGTGAGGACAGAGGCAAGGGACTTTATTTAGCTGAAGTTTCTCTACCTGGAAATATGAGAAGTGGAGAATTACTGTTGTGCTACCAAAAAATATCATCATGATTCTGAACTTCATTTCTTAAGTGAAGAAATAAGCACTGAGAACTTAAATGATCTGAGAAACTAATGTTCATTACTTTCATGCTAATATCAATAAGAAAAAGAGATGCTCTTATAAATATGCAGCTGGTATAATTTTTTTTCTCATTCCATTTATTTTGATGGCAATAATGATGATTAGAATATGTTGGTTGCTTAAGAAAATAAACAGAACCTTCCTATAAAGCATCATTTAAAAAAAAAATTCTTGGTGGTTTTTTTGGACAAATGTTTTTAAGTGTGTAGTAGGAAGCAATATGGTCATATATCAGAATGAGGGGAAGGGGACTAAATTACTCAGAGATTCTGATACTCAGCTCTACCATCTCCAGTTGAAAATCTCCTCTCAAGTGAGTTGTAGAGCAGCAGTTTTGGAGGTCAGCATGTTTTATTCTTTAGGCTATTGGATGTGAAGAGATTTGAAGACAACCGCTTCAGAGTCCTGTTAATTTCCCATCGCTATGCACGTTTGTAACTCCTCAGGCCCTCCATTGGCCTGACACTGGACCGTTAGTTCTGTACCTTATCATCACCCTCCAATTACCTAAGGTTTGCTGCCTCTTATGAATTGTTCCTCCCATACTTCTTATTCCCTCAACCCACATGAGGATCCTCTTCTCACCCTGTTGGGAGAGGTACCTGGCTTGTGAACCTTATCATAGAGCAAGGCTTTAGGTGATCCATTCTTTTATACACAGATGTAATCCTAAAACAGTTATGGGGGTCTCCATGTGCCAGACCTTGTACAAGAACTCAGGTCACTAAAGTGAAAGTGAAAGTCGCTCAGTTGTGTCTGACTCTTTGTGACCCCATGGACTGAATTCTCCAGGCTGGAATACTAGAGTGGGTAGCCTTTCCTTTCTGCAGGGGATTTCCCAAGCCAGGGATCGAACCCAGGTCTCCCGCATTGCAGCCAGATTCTTTACCAATTGAGCTATCAGTTCAGTCAGTTCAGTCACTCAGTCATGTCCGACTCTTTGTGACCCCATGAAATGCAGCACTCCAGGCCTCTCTGTCCATCACCAACTCCCGGAGTCTACCCAAACCCATGTCCATCGAGTTGGTGATGCCATCCAACCATCTCATCCTCTGTAGTCCCCTTCTCCTCCCACCCCCAATCCTACCCAGCATTAGGGTCTTTTCCAATGAGTCAACCCTTCACATAAGGTGGCCAAAGTATTGGAGTTTCAGCTTCAACATCAGACCTTCAAAGGAACACCCAGGATTGATCTCTTTTAGGATGGACTGATTGGATCTCCTAGCAGTCCAAGGGACTCTCAAGAGTCTTCTCCAACACCACAGTTCAAAAGCATCAATTCTTTGGTGCTCAGCTTTCTTCACCATCCAACTCTCACATCCATACATGACCACTGGAAAAACTATAGCCTTGACTAGACGGACTTTTGTTGGCAAAGTAATGTCTCTGCTTTTAAATATGCTATCTAGGTTGGCCATAAACTTCCTTCCAAGGAGTAAGCGTCTTTTAATTTCATGGCTGCAGTCACCATCAGCAGTGATTCTGGAGCCCAAAAAAATAAAGTCTGACACTGTTTGCACTGTTTCCCCATCTATTTCCCATGAAATGATGGGACCAGATGCCATGATCTTAGTTTTCTGAACGTTGAGCTTTAAGCCAACTTTTTCACTCTCCTCTTTCACCTTCATCAAGAGGCTCTTTAGTTCTTCTTCACTTTCTGCCACAAGGGTGGTGTCATCCGCATATCTGAGGTTATTGATATTTCTCCTGGCAATCTTGATTCCAGCTTGTGTTCCTTCCAGCCCAGCGTTTCTCATGATGTACTCTGCATATAAGTTAAATAAGCAGGGTGACAATATACAGCCTTGACGTACTCCTTTTCCTATTTGGAACCAGTCTGTTGTTCCATGTCCAGTTCTAACTGTTGCTTCCTGACCTGTATACAGGTTTCTCAAGAGACAGCTCAGATGGTCTGGTATTCCTATCTCTTTCAGAATTTTCCACAGTTTATTGTGATCCACACAGTCAAAGGCTTTAGCATATTCAGTAAAGCAGAAATAGATGTTTTTCTGGAACTCTCTTGCTTTTTCAATGATCCAGCGGATGTTGGCAATTTGATCTGTGGTTCCTCTGCCTTCTCTACAACCAGCTTGAACATCTGGAAGTTCACGGTTCACATATTCCTGAAGCCTGGCTTGGAGAATTTTGAGCATTTCTTTACTAGCATGTGAGATGAGTGCAATTGTGCGGTAGTTTGAGCATTCTTTGGCATTGCCTTTCTTTGGGATTGGAATGAAAACTGACCTTTTCCAGTCCTGTGGCCACTGCTGAGTTTTCCTAATTTGCTGGCATATTGAGTGCAGCACTTTCACAGCATCACCTTTGAGGATTTGAAATAGCTCAACTGGAATTCCATCACCTCCACTAGCTTTGTTCACAGTGATGGTTTCTAAGGCCCGCTTAACTTCACATTCCAGGATGTCTGGCTCTAGGTGAGTGATCACACCATATGATTATCTGGGTCGTGAAGATCTTTTTTGTACAATTCTTCTGTGTATTCTTGCCACCTCTTCTTAATATCTTCTGCTTCTGTTAGGTCCATACCATTTCTGTCCTTTATCGAGCCTATGTTTGCATGAAATGTTCCTTTGGTATCTCTAATTTTCTTGAAGAGATTTCTATCTCTTTTTGAGCTATCAGGGAAGCTATCAGGGAAGCACTAAAGTGAGGAAGACACAAAAGTGGACTATGAAGGGCCTGTGGTTGCAGCCAGAACTGTATTTCTCAAAGTATTTTTCTTAAAATCTTGCTACTCAAAGTGTGGTCCCCATGACATTGTGTTAGAGATGCTGAAGTTTAGACCCCACTCCTGACCTATTGAACCAAAATCTTTAAAAAGAGTCATAGTTTATTGGTATATACACAAACTTTTAAGAAGTGTTGCCTTAACACACACTTTATGATATGCTTGGCTACTATAACAGAATAGTCCGCTTAGCTACTATAACAAGTCTGTTTGGCTATTATAACAAAATATCATAGACTGGATGGTTTACCATTCTGGAGGTTGGGAAGCAGGGTTGGATTCTGGTGAGAACCCTCTTCCTTTTTTGCAGATGACTGCCTTCTTGCTGTATCCTCACATGAGGGGAGAAAGAAAGCATGCTCTCTGGTCTGTGCTTATAAGGGCACTAATGCCATCGTGAGGACTCTACCCTCATGACTTCAGTTGTTACCCAAAGGCCTCACCTTTTAATACTCTCACATCAGGAGTTAGAAATTCAGCATTCAGATTTTGGAGGGCAACAAAGATTCCATCCATAACACTCTACTATTAAAAATATTTCATATTCTATTCAAATTCAAAAATTCTTGGTAAAATGAAGTTAAACCATTTTTTGGTATTGAATAGCTTTCCAGAGGCTTTCTATGGTAGTTTACCATTTTAATCTCCAAGAAGTAAATATAGCACACTGTGTTTCTAAAACTTTTGACCAGGGAATCATATTTAATCCAAAATGTTTAATGAAACTAGGGTTTTAGAGAATATCTTTTGGAAAAAAAATGATTTCTTTTCCTGCTTTTCTCTTTTAACTTTCATATATTCCATATCAATGTCTTGTGTCAATCTTCCTATAGGCTTCCTCAATAAAATATATAATATTCAGTTAAATTTGAACTTCAGACAGATAATGAATGCATTGTTAGTATGAATATGTCCCAAATATTGCATGCTGCTGCTGCCGCTGCTAAGTCGCTTCAGTCGTGTCCGACTCTGCAACCCCGTAGACAGCAGCCCACCAGGCTCCGCCGTCCCTGGAATTCTCCAGGCAAGAACACTAGAGTGGGTTGCCATTTCCTTCTCCAATGCATGAAAGCGAAAAGTGAAAGTGAAGTCGCTCAGTCTTGTCCACCTCTTCGTGGCCCCATGGACTGCAGCCTACTAGGCTCCTCCGTCCATGGGATTTTCCAGGCAAGAGTACTGGAGTGGGTTGCCATTGCCTTCTCCAAATATTGCATGGGACATATACTAAAATACATATTTGTTTTTATCTGAAGTCCAAATTTAACTGGGCTTCCTGCATTTTTATTTGTTTTTAATCTGATAATCCTACAACCTCATAACAATCTATGAGAGAGGCAGAACAAGTATTTTTCATATTTGATTTTATAGATGAGAAAACTGATTCTGCAGTATCAGAAACGGATCCTCTTCAAGCCTGTGGCTTTCTTCTTGTCATGCAGTTAGTGACCTGTATGGCAGAAACAACCTCTAGGTCTTCTCATTGCTGGTCTAGAGCCCTAGCTTTCACTGTTTTAGCTTGAGGGGTGATTCAAGAATGATAATACTGTGCTCCTAGCTACTATAGTTCATTTCAGCATACATTATTTCAGCATATACTGGGGGCAGAGAGGTTACCTGCTTTTAAATTGATGTTCAAATAATTGTTAATGTTTTGGGAGAGAAAACTATGTATCTCTGTAAACTACTGGAGTCACATATAATTGGAAGAAAGTATATTTATTTAAGTGTTGGTTAAGTAGGTGTTTCTGTGTCTGGAGAAAGGCCAGCCAACGTAGCATAAACCATTGCATGAGTAAGAGCTCAACATAAATCTTCAGTTAGAGAATAGGAGGCTATCTTCCTTAGTGTAATCGGGGAACTAGGAATTAATATCGTGGTCTAAGGGTTTGAAGTCAAATTACCTGGTTTAATTTAATTTACCTGGATCTAGCTCTCCTACTCTGTGCCCTTAGGCAAGTTGCTTAAATCTGTGACTCCATGTTTCCCCTGTAAAATGGATCTAATCCTTGTAAACAGCTCATATGGTTGTTATGAGGATTAATTAATTAAATACAAGTAAAGTACTTTACAACAGTGACTAGCAAGTAGTAAACACTCAATAAACTTAAGCTGCTATGATTATTATTATTTTCCTTCTGCAGCTGCTGCTACCAGCCTGTGCTATAATTATTCCAAGTTTCCTGTTACCCCAAATTACTCTCCTTATTGGTTCCATTAACAGCAACAATAAATCATGTAACTTCAAAGGTTTGCAGGTTTGCGTCAAAATGCTCCATCTATTAATAGCCTGCAGTGGCTATAAATGATGTAAGTCTAGAATAGTGCCTAAGCTGTCAAATTCTGCCCCCAATTCTAATAATTTAGCTAAATACTCTCCTTATACTCACCTGCAATGTGGTTTTTATATAAGCATCTCCTAGCCTTTCAAGGTAGAGATAATTCAGGCTTTCAAGGTAAAGATAATTTAGGCAAGGAATTGCCTTGAAAGCATAAATTTGACATAAATTCAACCTTTATTTCTAATCTTCATTTAATTAGTGGAAGAAGGCCGGAAATTAGAAGCGATAAGATATACAGACAATTTGGAGTTTGTAAGCCTGAGCACGTCAGACTAACGTTTAAGTCCTTTGGACATGTACTTTTAAAATGAGTCTGTTTATCATAGCCAACTTCTGCAGTCCGGCATATTTTCCCCCATCTGCCAAGAGTCTGGACATTTGCTAGGTGTGTGCCCTTTCTTCAGCTGATTGCACTGCCCCATTACTGCTGACTTTAAAATATTCAAACCACTAATGTAATATGCAGCACCTGCAAATACTGTGAAATATTAGCGGAGTGGTAATGAGAATTGACTGCAAGTGTAATGACAACAGGTGAAATTATTCATAGCCTGCTCATGTGGCAAACTTAAGATATAAACTCAATGAACATAAATGGAATAAGTTCATGACAAATATGAAAATACCCAAACTGCTAAAGTAATAAAAGTAAATATAATAAATCTTTCCTGCAAATATAATAAGGTCCCTAACTGCAAATGTAATAAAACCTATCAACAGCTGCAATGTATTTGGAACATATTATATAGCTTTACAATGCAATATACCCCCTGCTGGTGTGGCTTCAACAATATCATGCTTTGTCTTTTGCCAGTGAGTACAGATCTAGTGGAATACATGTTGCCCAGTGTATATTAAATATGACAGAGTGTTAATACAACCAGGTTTGGACTGAAAATGAAATGCTCGATCCAGATGTGCTCTTTGGCCATTCTGCAAGCAGAGCCAAAGGCTGTGGATCTCCCACCAGGGGTTGAAATGCAGCCAGAAAAGCCAAGCATGGGAGGTGAGGAATTGATGAATCACAGGATGACCTTTTTGTTGCTTGGATAGGGTATCTGAATCAGGAAACTAAGCAGTATGCGGACCAAGGAAATGCAGGACAGAGGAATCAAAGTGAGAAAGAGATATGGAGCTAATGACATTCTGTAAAGATCATTCATGTGCCAGGCAATTTGCTAGATCTTTCCTCTCTTCCTCCTTTTAGTTCCTTTTTCTTTCCACAATTCAGCACACATCTGTTGAATGCCCCCTAGTTTATATTCAGGGAGAAAAGAATAACTTAACTCATTGTCTTTGGCCACTTAGTCCCTTATGTCCTATGGGAGAATCAGAAATAACCATACTATTGCAATTACAGTACTAATACTAATCAAAATCACTGCAGACAGTCATTGCAGCCTTGAAATTAAAAGACACTTGCTCCTTGGAAGGAAAGCTATGGTAAACCTATATAGAGTATTAAAAAGCAGACATCACCTTGCTGACAAAGGTCTGTATAGTCAAAGTTATGGTTTTTTACAGTGATCATGTATGGATATACGAGTGTTGGACCAAAGAGAAAGCTGAGTGCCAAATAATTGATCCTTTTGAATTGTAGTGCTGGAAAAGACTCTTCAGAGTCCCTTGGACAGCAAGGAGATCAAACCAGTCAACCCTAAAAGAAATCAACCTTGAGTATTCATTGGAAGGACTGTTGCTGAAGCTGAAGCTCCAATACTTTGGCCACCTGATGTGAAGAGCCTACTCATTGGAAAAGACCCTGATGCTGGGAAAGATTGAGGGCAAAAGGAGAAGAGGGATGACAGAGGATGAGATGATTAGAGAGTATCACAAACTCAATGGACATGAATTTGAGCAAACTCTGTGAGATAGTGGAGGACAGAGGAGACTGACATGTGTCCATGAGGTTGCAAAGAGTTGGACACGACTTAACAACTGAACAACTAATACAGTTCTAATACAAGTCAAATATATCTGTTACTGGAAAGAGAAGAGAATCTGAGACAGAAGACTAAGGAAAATGTCTGAGGGATGGACAAGGTTATATACACATATGTAGGGGTCTTGCAGTTTTTTATATACATAGGCATTAATTTTCATCTTGCTTCACCCACTTAATAATATAGCATGGATATCTCTTTAGGTCAATAAGAACAAAACTAACTCCTTGTTTTTAAATATTACATAATATTTGAAGCACTGAACTCCCTCAATTAATCCATATTTGGGTTGTTTCCAGGTTTTTTCTATTTCTAATGGTTTCCTTTGCTAGCACTCCCTCCCACCAATACTGCAGTAAGTATTTTCATACTTTCCAGGTGGCTCAGTGGTAAAGAATATGCCTGAAATGCAGGAGATGCAGCAGACAGAGGTTTGATCCCTGGGTCGGGAAGATCCCCTGGAGGAGGGCATGGCAACCCATTCTCTGGAGCATCCCATGGAATGAGGAGCCTGGTGGGCTATAGTCCATACGGTTGCAGAGTCAGACACAACTGAAGTGCCTGAGCACGCACACATCTTCATACCTATTGCTTTGCATTCTGAGCTTTCCTTCTGTAATAATGATAATCAAAAGTGAAAATGTGAAGGCTGTGGGATTTTTGTATTTAATTGATATTACCAAATTATGTCCCAAAGTGCAGTAGTATGTCGCATTCTTAGCATCAGTCATGTGGCTATCAGTTTTCCACACCTGGTCACTAGATCAGATTTACTTTACATATTTTTTTTCACAATTAGAGGTAGAATGTGGCTTTTCATCATGTTTTCAACTTCAAACTGTTATCCAGACTGATGATCTTTGTGTTTATTGGTCATTTGGATTTCTTATTCTGTGAATTGTTTGTCCAGATAATTTCCTTACTTTTTATATTTGTCTTGTCAGATAATTTTATGTATGTTTGTGATAGTAATCAATTACCTACCATATGAATTGCATATTTTCTTTTGATTTGATTCTGTTTATGGAATTCTTATGTCCATTTTCCTTTATGACATCTGGATTTCCTCTCACTTTGTGGGTCTGATTTTCCAAAAATGCTGTATGAGAGCTCCTGGATTTTTCTAATGTGTTGTTTTGTTTTTTAAAAGAACTTTAAATATATGTGCAAAGCTATAAATTATGTGTGGCTATCATTATTTTTGATTTTTTATTTACATGTACTTATATAACATAATTATTTCCTATTTGATAATCATACATTGATATGTTCTATAAAGGATTTACTTTTTATGTGTCAGGTTCTTTGTTTTCTCATAGATGGCTAACTCCTTGTTCTGGCTATGAAATAAACTTCCATTTTCCTACCTTATTGAATTCTAACTTGTTATACATTCAATCACACTTTCAAGTGAGTCTATTTTGAGCTCGTTATTCTGACCACTTTGTTGATACCTATGCAGTTGCCATCCTATTTTTATTATTATGAGTTTATTGTAAGTTTTGGTATCTATTTAGGCAAAGTTCTCTTCATATTGCTTTTTGTTTTGTTTGTTACATTACATATTTATTCCTTCATATGAACTTCAACATCATCATATTAAGTTTTAAAATAAGACAGTATACTAATTTTCTTCAATTTCTAATTTTTTATATTTATATATTTATTTTACAGTTAGCTTTAGCCTATACATTGCCTCATCCCTTTCACTGAAATTCTAAAGTCATATGCCTATTATCTAATTTTTGTTTTAGCTTTTTAATAACTTTATTTTTTAGAACAGTCTTATGTTCATAGCAAAATTGGGCAAAAGGCTAACAAATTTCCAGATTTATTATTTTTAACTTAGAAATTGTGCATT
Organism: Giraffa tippelskirchi; assembly: GCF_054371585.1. Taxonomy (NCBI): domain Eukaryota; kingdom Metazoa; phylum Chordata; class Mammalia; order Artiodactyla; family Giraffidae; genus Giraffa; species Giraffa tippelskirchi. The sequence goes on along the minus strand of NC_137275.1, from coordinate 72,383,016 downwards.
GTTATTCAAAACATTGTTGATGTAAAGTTTTTGAATATTTTTTTCATCTTGACATGTTTAGATGTAAAGTTTTTGTTAATTGTTAAAAATAGCTTATGATATATCAATCCTTTGTGATCTGTAAAAATTTTTAATAGCATTATTTTTAATGATTTTTACACGTTATTTAAAGATCATCTGGAACTCGTCTATAAAATGATCTAGGCTAATAACATTGTAAATGGTAAAATCTTTCATTAATCTCATTATATTTTTATAATTGTTTGACAAATTTTCTACCTTCTTTGGGATCAATTTTGGTAATTTATATTTGCTAGCTAATCATCCAGTTTTCTTCAAATATTCCAGTTAGTTTCCCCAGTTTTGCATACAATATTTATGTTAAAGTGTTTTTAAACTATTTTGAATATGTGATTATGTCATTTTTTTATTCCTTATTAATATGTATTTTTGTTTTCTCCTTTTTTCTTAAATAGAATTTTATCAACTTAGCGTTGCTTTAAAAAAAATCACACTGTAGAGCCTTAAAAAAATCATTTCTACAATTTATGTTTGCTTTCTATATTTCAATGATGACATTTTCATAACTACTTTTCTTTGATTTTTAAAACATAGTAGACAATAGATAAACTCTTTAAAATATTACCAAAAAGTTTTGACAAATATTTTAACCTATTTTACTCTAAATATTTATTTAGATAAATTTTTGTCTAGTTGCTACGATCAGTTAGTCGTTATTCTGTCTTCTTTTTCTTATTGTTGCCTTGTTTATTTTTCCAGTTATATGTGTATCACTTCTTAATTTTCATGACTAATGTAAATAATGTACAATTACATTAATTTACAAGAGTCTAGTCATCTATATCCTCTTCTCTTTTTGCCTTTGCCTATTTTTGAATTGAAACTGCTCCCAATTACCAGAAATAACACCCAGTGTCCCAATTAACAATACCATCTAAATCTTTCTTTTTTTGTTGAATTATTTCCTCAGAATACATTCTGTAATGTGGTTATGGCAGATAGAATGTTAAAGAGATCCTCATGATCTTCCCATTCTGTTATTCACAGCCTTGTGTAACGCCCTTCCTTTAAGTGTGGTGGTGGCCTGTCATTTGCTTCTGAACAAATAGAATGTATGTGATTATGTGTGTATGATAATATTACATAAGACTGTAGTGACTATCTCATGAGAGGCTCTCCCTTGCTGGCTCTGAGGAAGTAATCAGCTATGTCGGGGAGCCTCAAGTGGCGAGAAATAGTGGATGACCTCTAAGAGGTGGAGGCAGCTTCCAGCCGATAGCGAGAGACTGACAGCCTCGGTATCATGACTGCAAACTGATATCCCAGCAACTCAGGTGAGCTTAGAAGTGTATCATTTCCCAAGCTAACATCAGATGAAATCCCAGGCTTGAGTGACACTTTAATTGCAGTCTTGTGAGACCTGAAGAAAGACCTAATTAATAGATGGCCAGACTCCTCACCCACAGAAACTGTGATACCATAAATATGGGCTGTTTTAAGCTGCTAAGTGTGTAGAAAGAGTACCATGCAGAAATAGAAATACAGTAGCATTATGAGATCATCTAGTGACCTCACTCCAATATAGCAAGACATTTTAAAATTTCTCTCCAGAGAGATTATATGTTCTAAGAACAATCAAAATATAGCTGTACAATAAAAATATATTATTTTACCTCATAATTTCAGATGTTAAGTATTTTCATTTTATAGTTTTTCAATTATTCATTTCATTTGTATATATGTTTACAACCATATGTGGTGGTATGTGTGTATATATATATATGTGCATATGTATATGTACACACACACATGTTTATGAGGACTGAAAAACTGTCAAGGTTTTGTCTGATACATATATATCCTATTCCTGGTATGAACTGTCAGCTCCTGTACCTTGCCTATTGGCTACTAAAGTTTGCAATTAATTTAGTATAAATTTTTGTATCAGTTCTGCTGTATTTTGTATTGCAAACCTTTGTCACGGTAATCCAAATTTTTCTTTCACTCTATCCGAAGAGTTTCTAAATCATGCAAGTCATTTTCGCTTTCAACAGCTTCTTTATATGTTCCCATTAAATATGGAATTCAATTTAAATATATATGTATATAATTAACATTTCTTGAATACTCACTATGGTCCTCATATGACATGTCCATGGTTGGATCTTTTGCACTGTACATAGTAATTGGCATATAGTAGTTGCTCAAAAAATCATTATTGGACAAAAATAGCCAATCATATTGATTTGAGTAATAAGTGTAGTCAAAGAAGAACCCACCTTAAAAACAAATGAAAGCGAGAACTCAAGTAGAAACTGAGTACATGGTCTGCTGAAATGTTGTTCCTTGAATGAAAATTATCTTGCATCATTCTTTGTGTATGATTTTGTAATTGTCGAATCACTTTTTAAATTTTATTGTTTCCAAAGTCTAGTGAAGTTGGCATAACAGGTATGTTTAGCTAAACTCAAAATTTAGAGAGTTTAAGTAACTTGCCACATGTCATCATATGTAGTACCATATAGTAGGATTGGGACAAGAACCCAGATTTCTGATTCTAGTGCTTTTTTCATGGTTCATACACTATTGAAAACTGTTTATTTTAATATATTTTCCTGTGTAATTTAAATCTCTTGGATTGATATTTTATATTATTATTCATACTCTAGTATATTATGTTTGATCTCCTTTGCAAAATCATGAGTTTACTTATGGTGGGCACTTGGTCGTATGTCTCTATTTTAAGTAAATGGAAGTTTGTAGATCCATAATATATAGCTAGGGTACCATAAATAAATCACATCTGTGTTTCAGCTGTCCATGCAGTCACATATTTGAATATCTCAGCTCCCTTGTCCACCTTCAGGCATAGACATTATGCAGCTGAAGCTGGTGTTAGGCTAGGCTAATGTCGTGGAACATGGGAAGTACGCCATTTTCAATCTCCATATGACAGAACAGAAATGAATGGGTCATGCTTTGATTTGTATAGTGCCTTTGGCTAGACTATACATGCTATTTTCTAAGTATCTAGATTATAGAGCACAGGCATAGAAAATTCAGAGATAGCCATACATCAGTGGCAATGACCATCCTTCCCTACTGTACCAGTTAAAGGAAAATACATCTGTCTATTATATACCCTCACACAGTTATCTTAATGACTTTATGGAAGGTTACATTTCTTATATGATCTTTGCTTAAACATCACATATTTCAATGTCTCTTCATAGTCTTTTTTAAAAAAGTGAATCCTCATTTTTTGAGGCTATATCTTTGTGAAAGAAATTAACATGGAACTTTGCTTCCTTATGGGTGCTGGAGGTAAATGTGTATTTTTCAGGTGTGAAGGAAGAAATGAAGCAAAGGTAGGCATTTGAACAAGGTGAAATAGCACATACCATGATATAGAGACAATTTCAGAAAAATTCAAGGAATTAATTATATCTAGAATTTAGGATGACTATAAAGAGATTGAGAAGAAGGAAGGGGAAAACATAAACAACAATGAAAGCCACATTAAGAAATCTGAACCTTTTGCAAAAGGCAAAAATGAACCTTTATCAAAAGCCAGAAGAATAACATACTCCCTTGGTGAGTTGGTATAATTGAAATTACAAACAAAAGTATTTGTTAATAAAATAAAGAGGCTTTGGGGAAAGGCAGAAATAAGAGAGATAATTCAGTTGTAGATCAAATTTGAATTTGAGTGATTCAGAACCCATGCATTCAAAGTTAAGATTCTACCTGAACTTACACAAGTCTTAGTTTTTTTAAGTCTGTAAAATGGAAATAATGTCTTTCAAAATATAGTTATTGTGATGAAATAAAAAAGTGCATAATCATATATAGGAGTACAATAGGCATTTGGTAATGTATTATTACTGTTTTTTTGTTGTCTTTCTAACATGGCATACAAAATTCTGCATGATTTGGCCTCTTTACCTTGACCTCTCATCATTTCCTCCTCCCAAAATGTTGTTTCAGCAACATTTATTAGAGCTCATTGTATCTTATATCTATGCCTTTGCTAATTTTGTTTTCTCTGGAATAGTTTCTCTGCGGTCTTTCCTCCTTATCCTGAAGTCTCACCACGGGATTTTAATCTATCTGGAAGGCTTTCCAGCTTTCCCCTCTGATCCTCAGATGTCTTTTGTGTGTATCTCTAAGATGTGCTCAGTCACTTAGTCATGTCTGACTCTTTGTGACCCCATGGACTGTAGCCTGCCAGGCTCCTCTCTCCATGGACTTTTCCAGGCAAGAACACTGGAATGGGTTGTCATTTCCTCCTCCAGGGGATCTTCCCCACCCAGGGATGGAACCCACGTCTCCTGTGTCTCCTGCATCGGCAGGCAGATTCTTTACCACTGAATCACCTGAGAAGCCCATCTTTAAGATACCTTGCATTAAAATTCTCTCGATATATTTCTGTCTCTTCCGTTAGGTATGATCCCACTGGAGCCTGTGACAGTGTCATATTCATCATTATAGCCCCAACACTTTGTGCATATTTTATTATAACTGCCAACAATTGCTGAATTTACAAGATAGACAATCATTGAATAAAAACTGGCTATAGCATTTGTGCAGATTAAAGAGAAAGACATTTAAATAAGTAAATATTGCTGGAGATGAAGACACATATATAATAGGGAACGTTTGGTGCTTCCTTTAAGACTATAGTTAAACGAGAGGGAAGAGTGGAGTTTAACTCATGCTTTTGGGAAGGTAAGAATAGATGCTTATGATACTTTTGCCTGAGATGGGGAATCCAGATGGAAGTGCACATGTGCTGGGCTGCGGGTGAGAGATGGTCACAAGACATCTGAGAAAGCACAGGATTTAGATGGAGATGCATCATAATCAGGCTTCACTAATGTGATTTTCATTCACCTCTCATCCTGCCTGCGAAGTCCTTCCTCCCATTCTTCATCCTGGTCATTGCTGCCTGTTTTCAAAATTTGACCTCCGTCCTTATTCTCAGGGGAGTTTTGCCTAACTTGTGGGTCAGATGAAAGTGCTCTCCTGCGTGCACATCTCACTTCACTACGGCATAGGACTTATTCCACTGTCTCTGAGGAGATGCTCAACAGTTATTCATTCATTCTTTAATGAAGACTTATGGAATCAATAAGACTGATCTCTTTAAAAATAAAATAAATTGTTTAGTTCCATAGCACTAAAAATTAGCCCTCACTGTAAAAATGTAAAGGAAACAATATACCCCCACAACCTCGAAAGCACATATCTTTATTAAGGCCAGATGGATTTTTTTCCCTTTCAAATTGAGGCCTGCCACAGCAGGACGTTAGAGAAGGTATCATTTTACTTTTAATTTGTATTCCCCATTTCAGAATTATGAGATGTCAGTCTTCTTCAGATTATGTTAAACTGAATTTTGCATTAATTGTTTTAAATAAAGGTTCTTGCTTGAGGCTTTCACTGAGCTGGTTGAGAGGAAATTCAACTCGAAACTAGCATAAACCTTCCAACACTGAGGGAGTGGTTGTACTTCTTGTCAAAGTTTGGAAAGAATTGTGTCAGGTGGACCTCACTTTAGGAAGCAGCCTTTCTGGACAGAAATTGTCAGAAATAAAACTCTTCAAGTGTCACTCAGTAAAAGATGCTGTTCACTTTTGGCCTAAGAATTTTACTGTCATGATTTTGAATGCATCTGTTCAGTTTCAAGGTCTTTCCATAACAGGCAGAGAGGTATTGTTCAAAGGGGATTTAGGGAGATAAAAAGGTTACTTAAGAAAACTGGATATTCATTCAAACCATATATGGTTTAACATGCATCAAGATAGAGGCTATACAGTTTGTATGTACTGTATAACTGGAAGAAATATGTTATAGGCATTTGAGGCAAACTTTTTTTTTAAACATTCACTAAATAAAGCTAGGTAATTGCTCTACATTGGTTCAGATTTCTTTTCCTTTTAGTTTTGTGTTTTATAATGAGGATGATTCAGGCATTATCCACCCACAGGCATGTGGTAACAGTGAGAATCATATAATTCTAATCAAATAAATCAAATATATCACCTACTGCAGTGCCTGGACAAAAGTAGGTTTTCAACAAATATTCTTTCCTCCACTTTTCTGCTGAACACTACAATGAAACAGTAGTGACTGCTTTGTGAATGTGATAAAGTACTAATTTAGCTTTTGGTACGTATGTTTCACAGTGGTTTTTCTTTCATTGTAGTATCACTAGAAAATGTGAGAGGATTTAAGTTCTAGCCATCAAGGAGATCTATGTATCTGCTATCTATTGATCCAGCTTACAGAAAGGCACAGAGAGCCTAAATTGTGCTGAGCAAGTGATTTTAAACACAATTGCATTTCTTTGACTAGGGGCTCTGGTACAGTAATTACTTTTCTTCAAAAGAAACTTCTTAGCCCATCACAATAGCAACAGACCTAATAAAGCCAAATAGATCCCCGAAGTTATTGTAGCTGATCTTCTAGCTGATAGAAGCTATTTCCTTCAGTTGAAAAGGAACACATCTCTGGCCTTTATTTTCTCATTATAAAATTCAAATGAAGTATTTAGTAGCATTTTGCTACCAAACCCTGCATGTTCAGTTCAGTTCACCCTGCATGTGGTGTCTCTTTAAAGCATTTCTAAGTATGCTTACAAGTTCTTTGATTTTGGAGTAAATTTCCGAGTGAACTTTAATTTGTTATTGTTTAGGGGACTGAAAATGTGTAAGGCTTCCTTATAAAATGAATGGGCTTAAGTATAAAATACATGGGAATCTTGTTGCCACATTGCTGGCTGAGGCAGTATTAGAACTAGTATTCTGAAAATGTCCATACAGCTGAGTAGGACCCTAAACTCAGGAATTCCACCTGCTCTAAAGGCTGATAATTAATGAGACACAAAGTTTGAAAGGTCTGTCAGGTTTACTGCAGCTAGGACTAGAGTGAAGGCCAGTGAAGGGAACTAGGGTGCGCTATCTAAGGAGAAGCTCCCTTTCAGAGTCGTACAGGTCTCTCACGTGGTTCACCCCAGTCCTGCCCAACTTCTCAAGATATTTTGTGATTCAGGCAAACTGGCAGAAAGGCATTCCAAGCTAGAGGTTATAATAGTGAAAATTAATATTCTTTTTATGCATTCACCATAAATAAACCTCTACCCTAAGTTTTTTGTTTTTTTCATTATCTCATTTTATCTTCTCTGCAATACTATGAGATAGATACAGTTATCTTCATTTTAAACATGAGAAAACTGAGGCACGGAAAAGTAAATTTATTTGTCCAGGGTCTCACAGTAAGTTTAAGACAGAGCTAGGATTAACACACTGGAGAAGGCAATGGCACCCCACTCCAGTACTCTTGCCTGGAAAATCCCATGGATGGAGGAGCCTGGTCGGCTGCAGTCCATGGGGTCGCTAAGAGTCGGACACGACTGAGCGACTTCACTTTCACTTTTCACTTTCATGCATTGGAGAAGGAAATGGCAACCCACTCCACTATTCTTGCCTGGAGAATCTCTGGGACAGAGAACCCTGGTGGGCTGCTGTCTATGGGGTCGCACAGAGTTGGACACGACTGAAGCGACTTAGCAGCAGCAGCAGCAGGATTAACACACAGACACATCAGAGAGCTGGGAGTCGAACCCAGGTTGGAGGATTTACTACACCTTAAATGAAACTCTAAAGCACCAGTCCCAAGCAAGCAGGGGGGCAGTCTGGGACAGTCTGAGACAAGATCAGGACAAGGCTTATCTGTGGTATCTGAGTCTGTTATTAAAAGAAACTGAAAAATCTATCATGAAGATGGTAGAACTAGCTGCCATAACAAAATGCCACAGGCTAAATGGCTTCACCAACAGAATCTTATTTTCCCACAATTCTAGAGACTAAAAATCCAAGATCGAGGTGTTGCCAGGTTTGGTTTCTCCTGAGACCTCTTTCTTGGCTTTTCCTCTTTTTCCTGTTTTTTTTTTTTTTTCTTGTCCACTTGGCTTTCCTCTTTGTTTTCATACCTCAGGTGTCTTTTCTTCTTCTTACAAGGACACCTGCCCAACTGGATTAGTACCCTACCCTTATGACATCATTTCACCTTAATTACCTTTCCAAATGCCCTGTCTCTAGATACAGTCACACTGGGGGTCAGGGCTTGCATCTATGAATTTTGGCTGGATACAATACCCTGGTAGTTCATCTGGTAAAGAATCCACCTGCAGTGTAGGAGACCTGGGTTTGATCCTTGGCTGGGAAGATCCCTGGAGAAAGGAAAGGCTACCCACTCCAGTATTCTGGCCTGGAGAATTGCATGGACTGTATTAGTCCATAGCGTCGCAAAGAGTCAGACACGACTGAGTGATTTTCACTTTCACTTTCACTATATCCTCTGTAAAAGGTACTTTCCTATTGTCCAATATTGTCTAGTGTCAAATCAGGATAGGCTAGGCTCTGATGTAGTAACAAATAACTTTAAAATCTTAGTGAGTTAATGCCACCAGTGTTTTCTCTTGTTCATGCTGTAGGTGCTGCTTGGCAGGGATTCTGTTCATGTGCTTTCTCAAAGACTTAGTTTCTTGACTACGGTCTTGAGAACCATATCTTGACACATGTGTCATCAGCTTGGATGCTGGAGAAAGAAAACTTGGAGAACTCTGCACTGATTTTTAAAGCTTCTATCTGCAGGTGACACATCTCAATTCCTTTCACATTTCAGTGGCTTAAACTAGCCACATAACTATGCTTAAACTGAAAGGAGACAGAAAACACAACCCTAGTATCCTATGTCTGAAAGAAGCGTAGGGGGCTGAGCTGAGAATCAAGAATCATATCTTGAACAAAAATCTGTTATTTCCTTGGTGGGGAGGCTGCTTTAAGGATACAGGCTGTCTCACATATATTTTTATTTGTTTATTTGGTTTGGTTTTGGTTTAGAGAGATGATTAATAATTTGTATTATTTCACGCTATACCCAATAAAAGTCAATAAGTCCTCCCAATCTCATTATGAGAACAAAAATCGCCCTCTACATTTTCACACTCCCTAAAAGAGGGAGCTATGAGCTAGAAGACGCAAATACTGGGATATGAAGTACTGTAATTTAGGAATGTTCCCCAGCCACAAAGGCTGGTGCCTAAATCCCAAACCTTAGGTCTGTTTGTCAGTAAAGCATCCAAAATTCACTTGCTCACAAATAGCACTCATTTTGAACACAAAAAAATAGGAATGGAGTGAAGATATTAAAACATTTAATACGTCTACCAAGAATCAGGTACTAGCGTGTAAATAATTCTGTAAGAGATATGATGTCAGGGAAACCAACATGAAGAAGGGAGAGAATACAGACCAAAGAAAATAAAGCAGGGATTGGTGTGGCCCTGACAATTTGCAGGGAGAAATTTGCCTAAATTCCTGCAACATTTGGGCTTAAGAAGCAGATCTAAATATTAATTGCAACAAATCATAAATACAGCAACTTGCAGAAACCATGTAGAAGCATTCTGTTGGGTGTTCTACAGCCTGCATATGTAAGTAGGGAAACATATTTCTGACTGTGGCCAACATCAAAACTAGTGAAATGTACAGGTTTTAATACCCCATTTCACTGTTGTTTTGTAGCAGTAAAATACTTTTGCAATTACGTAGCTTCGAGAAATTCTTATGGAAAATTACTTTTTCCTAACATAATGACCTTTTAAGTTGTGGTAATACTTCATTTTAATTTCCAAGCTATTTATACCACTTACAGTTAGTGCCATATGATTTATAATTTCTATTTTATGGGCTCTTGTTCTCTATTTTGTTGTATAAATATTTCCTCTTCAACATAATTTTTTAAATGATACTGGTATAAATATGTCAAAGGAGGAGGCAAAATTACTATCTTTTATGTTTTTATATGTTATAAAAATGACAATGAACAGAAGTACAGGAAATACTAGAAAATGAAGGAAATTTATTTAAGCAATTTAATAATTAACATATAAAGCATTAATTGGACTTCCCTGATTAAGTTGGTAAAGAATTCACCGGCAATGCAGGAGACCCCAGTTCAATTCTTGGGTTGGGAGGATCCGCTGGAGAAGGGATAGGCTACCCACTCCAGTATTCTTGGGCTTCCTTTGAGGCTCAGCTGGTAAAGAATCCACCTGCAATGCAGGAGACCTGAGTTTGATCCCTGGGTTGGGAAGATCCCCTGGAAAAGGGAAAGGCTACCCGCTCCAGTATTCTGGCCTGGAGAATTCCATGGACTGTATAGTCCATGGAGTTGCAAAGAGTTGGACATGACTGAACGACTTTCACTACTAATAAAACATTAATATCTTTTCTATGTAAAAATAATAGGTAAGAATCATAATAGAAGAAAAATTTCCACATTAAATTAAAAAAGATAAACTGCCTAGGAATATCCTTAATATGCATGATTCATATAAAGATAAAATTTTTAAAATTCTATTGAGGAGCATAAATGAAATTTTAAATAATTGAGCATTTTTGTATTGTAAGACTCATTGTCATAAACTTTTTAAATTCAAACAAAATTCATCTCAAAACTCAGTGCAATCTCAATTAAAACACAATTAGATTTTATTGAAAATAAACATGGGATAATAGTTATGAAAATAATGAAATAAATGAGAATATATTACATCAGATACTGAAATCTCTAAGGTGATTAAAACAGTTTTCTAAAGATGAGTATATCTATTGGGGTGGACCAGAACATTCTGTAGCAACAATCTCAAGATCTTGATGACCTACATCAAAGGTTTAGCTTTTAACTCATTCAAGAGACCATTGCAGGTCGCCTCAGAGCACCGTGCATGACTCCTGACTCTCGGATTCAAAAGGATGAAACAGTAGCATCTTGAGCATTACAGGTCAGCATGCAGATAGATAAAGGAGCACTAAAGTATTTTGAGTTAACAGTGAAATTCTCTAGCACTTATCATCTCTGTTCACAGCTCACTGGGCACAAATGGCCCCACCTAGCTACAAGGAGGCCTGGGAAATAGAATCCTGCCATGTCCCTGGAACACAGGAAGCTCCAAATATTTGGTGATCAGCATTAATGACTAATACTATTATAAATAAGCAGATAAATGAAGCAGGCAGAAGCATCCAAGGGTAGAATATAAAAATGAAGTTTCTGATAAAGTTTGAACTATAGTATTGAAATTGTGTGTTTGCATGTGTATGTATCATGTGTGTGTGTTATGTGCATTTTTTTTTACTAAGTGGCTAATCATTCATTCACGAAAGATTTTATCTTTTGCCTACAATATGCTAAGTGCTATTATAGGCCCTAGAGATATGCTGAAGAACAAAACAAGCAAAGTTATTGGAGATATAGTTCTGAGGGATATATGGCTCATACACTTATAGGTCAGAGTTTATTCATGAAAAAAGTGGATGTTACTGGTAATATACAAAATTTTACATAAGTATTTTCACTATTTGTGCATTATCCTTCAGAGTAGATTATTTGGATGCTTATTTTAGTTCTCTACTTCCTTTTGGGCTAATATCTAATTCTCATTAAACTATTTCTTTGTAACAGAAATTCATGCCCTATTTTTCAATTTGATTTTTATCTTTAAGCTGTAGGCTATAAATGAAATATTTCTATTTATACATTTTAATTTTTAAAAACTTCATTATTTCACATAAATGCATAATTATGTACATTCATAATTATGCATTTATGTAATATTCTCCAGTGTTTTTGCCTGGAGAATTCTATGGACAGAGGAGCCCGGTGACCTACTGTCCATGGAGTCGCAAAAGTTGGACATGACTGAACGACTAACACTTATTGCATACACATTTAATAAAACACTAAACTTTTAGAAAGAAGAAAGTAATTTCTTATAAGCTCCTACCTGTAGATGGCCACTTTTATTATTTTGATGTGATTTTATTCCTTTTTTTATATGGTGACTATCTTATAGGAATTGGCTATTCTTTAATGTTAAAAGCAAAACTGTTTCTTCTCTTGAATTTTAATCTCAATATAAAATAATTTATTAATAACCTGTTCAAAATACTCCCATGTATTTTTCTGTTGAGGTCTTCTATTTTATCTTTCTTGATAAATTTTGTTACATATTACCTTAGAAATAATGGTTTTTATGAATATATAAAAATTATAATATCTTCCATGTAAACCATGTTCATTTCTTACTTTTAAATAGACTCTATTTAAGAGTAGTTTTTAAAAATATGTATTTATTTATTAATAATGTTGTGTTAGTTTCAGGTGTACCTCAAAGTTATTCAGTGATACATATACATACATCTGTTCTTTTTCAAATTCTTTTCCCATTTAGATTATTACAGAATATTGAGCAGAGTTCCCCTCCCACACAGTAGGTCCCTGTTGGTAGTCTGTCTTAAATATAGAGTAGTGTCAGGTTCACAGCAACATTGAGAATTAAATACAGTTCCCATCTACTCCCTGATCCCACATGCACAACCCTCACCAGAGTGGTACATTTGTTACAATTGAAGGACCTAAGTCGACACATTATTATCATCCAAACTCTGTGGCTTACATTCAGGTTCACTTTTGGTGTCATACATTCTACGGGTTTTGACATATAATAATCTTTATAGTATCCCACAAAATAGTTTTGATACCCTAAAAATTCTCCTTTTCATCTTTACCTCTCCCCTGGCCCCTGCAATCACTGAGCTTTTCACTGTCTCTACAAATTTGCTTTTCCTAGGATGTCATACAGTTGGAATCATACAGTATGCACCCTTTTCAAATTGGCTTCTGTCACTTAATGACATGCATTTATGTTTCATTCATGTCTTTTCATGCTTGATAGCTTATTTCTTATAAGTACTAAATAATATTCCATTGTCTGGACATATCATAGTTTACCCATTAGCTTACAGACGGATATCTTAATTGTTTCCCAATTCCAGCAATCAGGAATAAAGCTGTTATAAAAATTCATGTGGAGATTTTTATATAGACATATATTTTCAAATCCCTTGGGTAAAAATGCCAAGGAATGTGATGATTGCTGTATCATGGGGTAAGAGTATGTTTAATTGTATAAGAAACTGCCAGACTGTCTTCTAAAGTAGCTGTACCACTTTGCATTCTCACCAGCAATGTATGAGAATTTCACATCCTCTCTAGCATGTAGATTGTTGATTATCTGAATTTTGGCCTTTCTAATAGGCTTGGGGTGGTCCATTTCAGTTCAGTGACTCAGTCGTGTCCATCTCTTTGCAACACCATGAACTGCAGCGCTCCAGGCCTCCCTATCCATCACCAACTCCCGGAGTTTACCCAAACTCATGTCCATTGAGTTGGTGATGCCATCCAACTATCTCATCTTCTGTCGTCCCCTTCTCCTGCCCTCAATCTTTCCCAGCATCAGGGTCTTTTCAAATGAGTCAGTTCTTTGCATCAGGTGGCCAAATTATTGGAGTTTCAGCTTCAACATCAGTCCTACCAATGAACACCCAGGACTGGTCTCCTTTAGGATGTACTGGTTGGATCTCCTTGCAGTCCAAGGGACTCTCAAGAGTCTTCTCCAACACCACAGTTCAAAAGCATCAATTCTTCGGTGCTCAGCTTTCTTTATAGCCCAACTCTCATATCCATACATAAATACTGGAAAAACCATAGCATTGACTAGACGGATCTTTGTTGACAATGTAATGTCTCTGCTTTTTAATATGCTGTCTAGGTTGGTCATAACTTTCTTGTATCTCACTGTTGTTTTAATGTTTAATTAGTGAATAGCAATTCCCTAATAACAAATGCTATTAAATATACATCCATGTGCTTATTTTCCATCTGTTTTTCTTCTCTGGTGAATTTTCTGTTCAGGTATTTTGCCCATTTTTTTTATTGGGTTGTTCATTTTCTTATTGCTGATTTTAAGAGTTCTTTGTTTACTTTATAAAATAGTATTTTATCAGAAATAGGAGATATTTGCAAATATTTTCTCCCAGTCTAATGCCTTTTCAATGTTTTAAAAGTTCTTCATGGAGCAGAAATTTTTCATCTTAATAAAGTCAAATTTATCATGTTTTTTTTTTTTCATGGACTATTCCTTGATGTTGTAACTAAAGTCATTGATATACCTCAAAATATCTAGATTTATTCCTACATTATCTTCTAGGAGTTTGATATTTTTGCACTTTATATTTAGATCTACAGTTCATTTTGAGTTAATTTTTGTGTCCAGGGAAGGTTTGTGTCTAGATTAATTTGTTTGCACCTGGATGGCCAGTTGTTCCAGCACCATTGTTGAAAGGACTTTTTTTCTACAGTGCTTCTTTGCCACTGATTTGTTGACTATATTAATGCAAGTCTGTCTCTAGGTTCCCTACCCAGTTATATTTGTCTGTTCTTTCACCAGGACCACATTGTCTTGGCTGCTGTAGTTTTAGAATACGTCTTGACGTCCCATAGTGTCAGTCCTCCAACATTGTTCTTCTCCTTTAATATTGTGTTGGCTGTTGTAGATCTTTTGTCTCTTCATGTAAACTTTAAAATCATTTGTTGATATTCACAAAGTAACTTGTTGGAATTTTGATTAAAATTTCATTGAGTCTATACAACAAATTGAAAAGAACTGATATTTTAACAATATTGTCTTTCTATCCATCCATATGAAAATATTTGCATTTGTTTAGTTCTTTGATTCCATTTGTCATTTTTTGTAGTTTTCCTCATATGCATCTTATATTTTGTTTGATTTATACTTAAGAATTTTATGTTTTGAGGTTCTAATATGAATGGTATTGTGGTCTAAATTTCAAATTCCATTTGTTTATTGCTGATATGTAGAAAGGTGATTGTGTTTTGAATATTAATCTTATATACTGCCATTTTCCTAGTTTTAGATTTTAGTTCCCAGAGTCATATTTATCTATACTAGATTTGTGTTTTTTTCTTTTTGGCTTTCTCAAAGTTACTAGACTGTAACTATTTTCTTTTCTTAAGTTAAACATTTGGCATTTAGAAAATTATATTCAATTTTCTAATTCACTATTTACTGTTTTCTCTCTTTAAAATATTTTCTTCCATTATATTTTGCTAATTTTACTTAAATTTTGACCTGAATGTTTACATCCAAAATTCTCTTCCTGTTTTTTTAATTACAAAAATATCTATGGAATTTGTTTTGACACAGAGTACAGCTTTATGTTATTGTATGCCTATGCTGAAATAGGAGATAAACTGTAGAGTCATATGGCTGAAAAGCTATTAGCTCTGTGACACTGGATGTATAAAATGTGACTAGCATCTTCCACAGAAAGGAGTTGTAATGATTGAAAATAATAAATGGAAAATATATCAGATATATAATACACAAATTACACAAATATCAGATACACAAATATCAGATATATAATACACACACAATAGGATATTACTTAGCTGTTAAAAAGAATGAAGTCTTGCTGTTTGCAACAACTTGGATGAAACTAGAGGATATTATACTAAGTGACATGTTAGACAGAAAGACAAATACCATACTGTTTCACTTTTCAATGAAGTCTAAAATATAAATAAATAAATGAACAAACTTAACAAAACGGACTCATTAATACAGAGAACAAGCAGGTGATTGCCAGAGGGGAGGGGAGTAGAGGAATGAGTGTATATATTTGACAGATATTTTTGGATATATGTTTACTTAAGTTCAAAATTTTAGAAGCCTCAACTAATATATAATTATAAATATACACCTCTACTAAAATATAAATATAATTATATTTTAAATGACAAATAGGGTAGTTTATAGAGATAAAGCTATTTCCTATGGTTTGAATTTTTTTCAGTTTAATCATTCTATTTTCAAGACAAGTTTTTTTTTTTAGCAAATGCTATGAAGTTTATGACATATTTGATGTAGTTTCATTATAGAGTGTGTGGAATACAGCTACATCCATTTTTTTGTCTGTATTATCTATGGCTATTTTCATATTACAGTGCCAAAGCTGAGTAGGTCAGACAGATAAATGGCCTGTAAAACCTAAAATATTTAATATCTGTCCCATCATGAGGGAAAAAAAATTCCTAAATTGTATATCACTTTGGAAATATTAGCAATTTGTGCTTTCTATGTGATATATTGCATTCGTTATCTTGCTAAATTAGCATAAGATTTTTTATGGGGTACAATGTGTAGGCTCAGATGGAACCAAGAATGAAAGGCAGACTAGGACAATTACTGCAAGAAAGAAAATATCTGTTTAGATCTATCTATCTATGTATCTCAAGTCTCTCTGGAGATAGCTGTCTGGCTTTTTTCATTCAAATCATCTTGAGTATGTAAGGCCTCTCACCATGTTTTTAAAACAGTAACCGTTACCATTAGAGGGTGATTTGCTGGTATTGTCTGCATAGAGGAAATGGAAGAAGGGAAAGGATTTCAGACAGAATTTATGAAAAAGTGTTAAATAAATTTCAGAATTAATTGAATTTTCACAGTAATTTTAATTATAAACTGTAGTGAAATATGATAAACAGGTCATATAAATTATTTTCTTTGAGTTCCCCTAATAGTGAAGATTTTCCCAAAGAGCCATTTTGGGGATGCCCTGCTCCCCAGACCACAATGCTGATTTTGAAATAGTAGTATTGTATCTCCATTTATTTCAAAAGGTTTTGGAACATTCTTAAAAATGGTCAAGAGAGAGTTGATTTGAAATAACTTTAATTTACAAAATAACTGCAAGAAATATAGCAATTTTAGGAAACTTTAGAATATGACATTTAGTTAAACAAAAAGAAAAAACAAATAACCACAGAGTCAAGAAGCATGAACTCAAAAAACAATAAGTAGTATTTACTGTAAAAAGGAAAAAAACAAAAACCCATAATTCTTGTAACATGCTTGTTTAAATTCTCTATACAAAATCAGAGCACTTACTACCTTTGATTATTTTGGCATACGATCATATCCAGTCTTGTTATATTACAACATTATTGTCTTGCAGAATAACTCCTAAATTATTATTATTGATGAGATAATATCTTGTTTTAAGACCTAAATTCTGATTCCTTGAGACAAGGGACTGAGTTTTTTTATATGCACAAATTCTCCAGCCATGAAGTGTAATAAAACACCAAGGAGATTAGCTGATAGTCATCTTAGATGCTGTTTATAATCCCCTTTACTTGCTTAAGTCATATAATCTCTCTATGGCTGGTTTCCTTGTAAGATAGACAGCATTTTCGTAAGTAACGATGAAGAGCTGAGGAAAAAAACAGTGACCCTATAGTGTGATAGCTATAGTGGGTAGAGAGGACACCTTCAGACTGAGTGCTCAAAAATGGTGAAATCCATTAATGAAAAGGAGCCTCAGGAAGATGTGAGGAAAACATCTTTCAGAAACAATGAAGAAAAAGTGTGAAGTTCCTGAGGCATGAACCAGATAGGTCTGCTCCTGCAGTGACCAAAGTTCACTTGGGCTTGAGCATGGTTGGCAAGAGGAAGGAGCAGCTCTTGGATACGGTGTTAGAAAGGTATTAGGGGGAAGGCATTGGAAAGTTTTAAACCAGGAAGCAAAATTACTTGATTTTCACTTAAAGAATATTTTAACTGCAAAAAGAAAATGGATGTTGGGATGCAAAAGGGAAAACACGGTGACCAGTTGTGTTCTGTGCTTAGTTGCTCAGTCATGTCCAACTCTTGCAACCCTGTCAGGATACATTTAACAGGAGGCTTCCTGTGTGCTGTTTTCAGTCTTGCATGAATTCTATGTTCCTTAACAGCACCTGAATACAGGTGCCAGAGAGCTAGCAAGCCAGCTTCACGGGGATAATAGAAATTCATGTATCTCATTCGTATGGAAATTCCATATGGTGAACAGCAGCCATTTACAAGTCTCCTCCTTTCTGATATGTAAACTTACTTTTAAAACAACCCCCTCTCCAGAGAATAATTCTAGCCTCCGGCTTTCTAGATGACTTGTTAGACTTTTGATCCCTATCTCTGCTAAAAAGGGCTATCTGGTAAGAGAGTATATATATGCCCACAATATGTTGAATAAATGCCTTTGTTCCACTGAGCACTGGTCCCTGTGTCTTTCCTCATTCTCTCGCTCTCACTCTCTCTCTCTCTCTCTCTCTCTCTCTCTCTCTCGCTCGTTCCCTCTCTCCCTCTCTCCCTCTCTCCCTCCCTCTCTCCCTCCCAGGCTGCTTCCACGGAGCACAAGTGTCCATCGTGTCTACTTATTTGCCCGGGCTTTCAAGACCTCTTCGAGAGGGCGCCCTGAGCCTACGTAGACGGTGCTAGCTCTTTGTCCTAGAGTTATATTGGCATACTGTGTAAACCAGGGAATATCAGCCTCTTTTCTTCCCTTTTTTACTTTCTTATCGGTCGACTCTGTACCCCCAAGTTCTGGTCCATTAAAGGACCACAACACAACCCCATGGACTATAGCCCACCAGCCTCCTCTGCCCATGGGGATTCTCCAGGCAAGAATACTGGAATGGGTTGCCATGCCCTCCTCCAGGGGATCTTCCCAACCCAGGGATCAAACCCGGGCCTCCCGCGTTGCGGGTGGATTCTTTACTGACTGAGCCACCAGGGAATTTTGGTGACCAATTAGGGGTCTGTTTTTAACAGTATTGGCTAGGGATAAAGATGGCTTGAATGTCGGTGACTTTAATAGGTTTGGAGCAAATGGGTGGGCCCAGGGCATGTTTTGGAAGAAAAGTATCATGTAACTCTTACTGCAATGTGCAAATGTAATATACTGTTATTATAGTTAATGAATACAAATAAATTCATCTCAAAAATTAATTATTTAAGCCCATTTCAATTTTTTTTATCAGTTCACCTCTATTCAAATTGCTATACAATAACAATCTTTTAATTTTTTCCTGGTCCTTTTCAATATAAGAAACTAGCATCTGATAAAATAAGATCCAGGTGCATAGTTGCTACATGATAAATATTTGCCATATTAATGACTGCATAAATAAAATATGACAGATTTGCTATGTGGCTTTTGAGTCAAGGAGATATTTGAATGAATGAAACATAGATGGAAGGAGTTTATTTCTACAAGATAAAAGCAGTTGACAGTCTCTTCATTTCAGGATTGGAATTTTTACAGGGTCATTGACCCTGGGATATATTTTTACATGAAAATTCTTGGCAGCATTGGGCGTAATCTGTTAGCATAAAATAATGTATATAAATGATCTTTGAAAAGAACAAAGCTTTGTGTAAATAGCAGTAAGAATTGCTATCATTTATTTACTGACACCTATGTGTCATATCTCATGCTAGGCTTTTGTATATACATTACCTTGTTTAATTCTCACAAAAATAATAGAGGAAAGTCATTACCCCTTTGTTTTAAAATTGAGGGGTCAGCTACTCAGAAATGTTATGTAACAGCTGGATGAAGGATAAAGCTTTGAAGTACTGATCTGACTCATTTCATTGCCTCAGTAAAGGTGGACATTACTATCTTTACTTGAAATAAATATTAACACACAAATATTGAGTACGTTGTTGACTTCTTTGGAGAATGTCTTAGAAATTGTGCTGCATGTGCTTCTAAAATAATCACAGAATGACAGATTTTAGAGATTTAGAGGTAGGTCTCCATGTAACCAGATAGTTCTTTATATGTAATTCCTTGCTTGACTTTCACATGCTCAAGGTCATTGGAAAGCAAAGCTAGGATTCAAATCCAATTTGGTGCTCTTCAGACCATAGCATACTGATTCAGAATTTGACATTTGGTTCATCTCTATGTTTACAAGAAGACTAAGATAAAAGACCCAGAGAAATCTGTGAAAGGGTTCATTTTGCCATTGGTGAAAAGAATTTGTGGTTTACTTGAAAGAAAAAGATGACATGATAGCAATAACAAATAACTTTGGCTTTAAAAAAATAGCGTACACCTTACAAAGTGCCTAAAAAGAATGGAGCAATGGTGCTTAGCATTATCACGAGAGTGTCGTGCTCCAGTGTACAGAAATATAGAAATGAAATGAAAGCCGTTGGATGTCAAAGGCAAATTTTGCCAATGTCAGCAGTGTCAGTAGCAGAAACCACCAGAATGCATGACAGGGGAAGTGGGAGGACTTGATAAACAATAGAAAGAGAGATTATTGCACTGAACATTTTAGACTGTTCTCAACTGTTCAGTTCAAAATGGTGCCTAAATCACAAAAACCGAGGCTGCTTGTTCACCCTGCCTACTACACGGTGACCTCTGAGTCAAAAGGAACACCTACAGAGAAACATAAGCCTGGGGAAAGCAGGTTCATCCAGCCAGGATGTGTAAATAATCTAAATGTTTACCCTGCACCTATCCAGAACAACAAATTCAGAATGTCTCTTACGCCCACTAAATTCCTCAGAAGGGACCAGTCTGTATTATGTAATTAAGACAACTGATTTCTCAGAAAATTATGGTGGTGGAATCCATCAAGTACAGTTTTTTTTTTTTTTTTAATGAGGGCTAGTTCTTAACTTCTCAGGTAGGCAAAACCTCAGTTTTCCATGGGTTTCGGATGGATCCAGATTATCCACTGACATTACCAGAAACTCTGGATACTAATCACACCCATCATGATAAAAAAGAATGGGGCAAGAAAATGTGAGAAATAAGATCATATAGATAGGCTGTAGTTTATTATGGGGACTGCATTAGGAGTAACCTGGAACCCTAAATTGCCCTATCCTTTTTCAGTTTTCTATGCTATTTGCATATGGATGGTTAGAAATGAGTTGAAGTTCCTTAGCTGGAAATGGGATAGAGTATCATTGACAGATGTACAGATTAATGTTTGACAGTCTTGGGCTTAAATGATCGTGGAAGTTTACTTATTTATACTGAATTAATTGCTTTTCTACTATATTGTGAGGGAACTACAAATCAATGTTAACTTTGCTTCCCTCACTGATAGGACTTGGAGATCCTTCAACCTGCTGTGAGTAGAAATGTCAAGGTGTTTTTCAAATAAGTTCATTTTTATGTAGGAAAAACAAGGTCTTAGGAACGAGAGCCAGAAGAAATTAAGAAAGACCCAAAGCAGTAGCTTTCTATAGGAGATAATAGCTAAATCACCTCAAGACACTGCCACCAAAATATTTAATCATTCCCTTATGCCTAATTTATGGCAGAATATGCATTACTATTTTTCTATGTAACAACTGTTGTTCAGTCGCTCAGTCATGTCTGACTCTTTGCAACCCCGTGGACTGCAGCACAACAGGCTTCCTTGTCCATCACCATCTCCTAGAGCTTGCTCAAACTCATGTCCATTGAGTCACTGATGGCATCCAATCATCCCATCCTCTGTAGTCCCCTTCTCCTCCTGCCTTCAATCTTTTCCAGCATCAGGGTCTTTTCTAATGAGTTAGTTCTTCTCATCATGTGGCCAAAGCATTGGAGTTTCAGCTTCAGCATCAGTCCTTCCAATGAATATTCAGGACTGATTTCCTTTAGGATTGATTGTTGGAACTCCTTGCAGTCCAAGGGACTCTCAAGAGACTTCTTCAACACCACAGTTCAAAAGCATCAATTCTTTGGCTCTCAGTCTACTTTATGGTCCAAATCTCACATTCATACATGACTACTGGAAAAAACATAGCTTTGATTATAGGGACATTTGTTGGCAAAATAATGTCTCTGTTTTTTAATACACTGTCTAGGTTTGTCATAGGTTTTCTTCCAAGGAGCAAGCGTCTTTTAATTTCATGGCTGCAGTCACCATCTGCAGTGATTTTTGAGCCTAAGAAAATATACCGTGTTCATAGATTGGAAGAATTAATATAGTGAAAATGAGTATACTACCCAAAGCAATCTATAGATTCAATGCAATCCCTATCAAGCTACCAATGATATTTTTCACAGAACTAGAACAAATCATTTCACAATTTGTATGGAAATATAAGAAACCTCAAATAGCCAAAGCAATCTTGAGAAAGAAGAATGGAACTGGAGGAATCAACCTGCCTGACTTCAGGCTCTACTACAAAGCCACAGTCATCAAGACAGTATGGTACTGGCACAAAGATAAAAATATAGAGCAATGGAACAAAATAGAAAGCCCAGAGATAAATCCATGCACCTGTGGACACCTTATCTTTGACAAAGGAGGCAAGAATATACAATGGAGAAAAGACAATCTCTTTAACAAGTGGTGCTGGGTAAACTGGTCAACCACTTGTAAAAGAATGAAACTAGAACACTTTCTAACACTATACACAAAAATAAACTCAAAATGGATTAAAGACCTAAACGTAAGACCAGAAACTATAAAACTCCTAGAGGAAAACATAGGCAAAACACTCTCCGACATAAATCACAGCAGGATCCTCCATGACCCACCTACAAGAATACTGGAAATAAAAGCAAAAATAAACAAATGGAACCTAATTAAAATTAAAAGCTTTTGCACAACAAAGGAAACTATAAGCAAGGTGAAAAGACAGCCTTCAGAATGGGAGAAAATAATAGCAAATGAAGCAACAGACAAACAATTAATCTCAAAAATATACAAGCAACTCCTTCAGCTGAATTCCAGAAAAATAAATGACCCAATCAAAAAATGAGCCAAAGCACTAAACAGACATTTCTCCAAAGAAGACATACAGATGACTAACAAACACATGAAAAGATGCTCAACATCACTCATTATCAGAGAAATGCAAATCAAAACCACAATGAGGTACCATTTCATGCCAGTCAGAATGGCTGCTATCCAAAGTCTACAAGCAATAAATGCTGGAGAGGGTGTGGAGAAAAGGGAACCCTCTTACACTGTTGGTGGGAATGCAAACTAGTACAGCCACTATGGAGAACAGTGTGGAGATTCCTTAAAAAACTGGAAATGGAACTGCCATATGACCCAGCAATCCCACTGCTGGGCATACACACCGAGGAAACCAGAATTGAAAGAGACGCATGTACCCCAATGTTCATCGCAGCACTGTTTATAATAGCCAAGACATGGAAGCAACCTAGATGTCCATCAGCAGACGAATGCATAAGGAAGTGGTGGTACATATACACAATGGAATATTACTCAGCCATTAAAAAGAATACATTTGAATCAGTTCTATTGAAATGGGTGAAACTGGATCCCATTATACAGAGTGAAGTAAGCCAGAAAGAAAAACACCAATACAGTATACTAATGCATATATGTGGAATTTGAAAGATGGTAACAAAAACCCTATATGTGAGACAGAATAAGAGACACAGATGCATAGAACAGTCTTATGGACTCTGAGGGAGATGGTGAGGGTGGGACCTTCTGAGAGAATAGCATTGAAACATGTATATTATCATATGTGAAACAGAACACCATTCCAGGTTCGATGCATGAGACAAATGCTCAGGGCTGGGGCAATGGGATGACCCAGAGGGATGGGATGGGGAGGGAGGTGGGAGGGGGGTTCAGGATGGGGAACACATGTAAACCCATGGCTGATTCATGTCAATGTATGGCAAAAACCACTACAATATTGTCAAGTAATTAGCACCCAACTAAAATAAATAAATTTATTTAAAAAAAAAAGCGAAATGCCTTTTTGAAGCACAATCAGTTGTGATTCACAATACTCATGTTTTATAATTCACTGAATTAGTGAATGCAAAGCCATTGTTCCTAAGGGAAATACAGAATTAGGTTCCTGAGAACCTCTGGTCACAAAATTTTTGCCAACCAGTCAATACATAAATTGTTTTCCAAATTTTTTTAAAGACAACTCACTTACTATATACTGTTGATTTGTCAACACTGACATTGTAGCCAACAGCACTATGGTTCGTGAGTGAACAATGGTTAACTAGTATGTATTTTCTTTAAGGTACATTCTCTGTGCTTAGGAACACTAGGTGGCATGTAAGCACCAGGTGTAGAGGCCATTTTTTGGACCACAAAATCATCAAGAAAAAGCATAAATGAGGCACTAAAAACATGGGAAGAAAGCTTGTTTACAGTATGAGAAGGCTGGGCATCGTTTTGAGTCTCTGCATGTCTATGAGGGGCTGAGCAGTAAAGAATCTGCCTGCAGTGCAGGATATGAGTTCTATCCCTGGGTGAGGAAAATCCCATGAAGAAGGAAACGGCAGCCCACTCTAGTATCCTTGCCTGGGAACTCCCATGGACAGAGGAGCATAGTGGGCTACATTCCACAGATTTGCAAACAGTCGGACACTGGGTAACTAAACAACAAAAAACCTGCTTCCTTAGCTAGTACACTAATTCCCAGTGTTTCACTCAGTAAAATGAATAAATAAACACCCAGTGTTTATTTAAAATATATAGTTCAGAACACTGCCTTTCAAGTGTAGATGTGCCTGGATTCCTTGTTGCTGGGACCCACTTGAAAATTCCCCTATCTTTTTAACTTTTGAAACTTTGAATTCAGTATGTAGAAAGTGATAGTGTTCATGCAAATTCTTCTGCCAGACACACAATGGGGCCAAACAAACTGAAATGTCAGAGTTTGGAACAGAGAAAGGTTTATTTCAGGGCCATTCAAGGAGATGGGTAGCTCATTCCCTAAAAAGCCTCAAGTTCCCCTAATGGTTTCAGCAAAACATTTTTAAAAAACAGGTGAGAGATGGGAGTGGCAGGGTATATAATTAGTTTCTGTACATTTCTCTGATTGAGCTAGTGGTGAGGGAACAGAGTGATGTCACAGAGGGTAACTTGACCAGTCTTTTGGCTCCGGGAGCCCTGGGGCTATATGCTTATGGTCATCAAGTGTTTAACATATTCCATTTGATAATGAGTTTTCACATCTGTAAAACAATCAGGAAATGTGCATCAAACACTGTTATCTATTCAATAGATACTTAAGAGAGCAGCTAAAGCAGAGGATATGGGGGAAGTCTTGTCCTATGAAGCCCCCACAGGGTCCTGCTCCTTTACAATAGTAAACGATTTGGTGTCATACAGATTTTCATATGATTTTAAATTTAAATTTACTATGTAAGTTTCATAAGTCCTTTTACTAAATACTAGTATTCCTTTGGGAAGCAACTATTTGGAAAAATAAAATCTTGTGCAAATTTCCTCCAATAACTTCACTAATGATTCCCTCCAAAAGCAAGGCAAGAGTTATGTCAGTATTTCCAAGTGAGCTGCAAATAGAGCATCTTACATTTTGGATGGCAAAAGTTAATTAGAAATCTCTTCAAATGCTTACTTGTCCTTTATAATTTCATTGTTATGATTATTCTCATTTTACATAAGAGGAAACTAAGTTTAACAGTATTCTGATGAAAGTTTTCCCCAGATCATGTAGCTGGTAAGCCACAGAATGAGGGATATGACCTTAGTTCTGACTCTCCTCTGAAGCTCCTATTCTTAGAGAAATGGAATCAAGCAGTTGAGAAACGCAGTATTTGGATGCAACTGGCTGTGATTTCAGTCCCAGGTCTTCCATGTGACCTTGTGTCATTATGGAATTTCCCTGAGCACTCATTTCATTATTAACAATATAGGAATTAAAATGACTAAATGATTAAATTAGCTGTTGAATGTTTTAAATAAATCATAGTAAGAGCTAATGCTTATCCAGTGGTTATCATATGCTGGACACTGTTCGAAGTATATGACAATATGACATGTTATTGTTGTTTATTTGCTAAGTCATGTCCAACTCTTTTGCGATCCCATGGGCTGTAGCCCACCAGGCTCCTTTGTCCATGGGATTTCCCAGGCAAGAATACTGGAGTGGGTTGCCATTTCCTCCTCCAGTGGATCTTTCAGATCCAGGGATTGAACCCGTGTCTCCTGCATTGGCAGGAGGATTCTTTAACACTGAGCCATCAGGGAAGCTTCAATATGACATGGACTAACTCATTTAACAGCAAATATCTGGCTTAGGGTGAATATTATACTTATTTTATTTCCAAAAACTGAGGCATGCAGAGTTTAAGGGATTTCTTTGTCCAAATGTCTTGTAGCAAGATCTGGGAGAAAGGGATTTGAACCCAGTCAATTTGGCTCCGAGATTTAATTTATCTTTATTCTATATAGTCTGTGATGGTTTAGAGTTTGACATATTAGGCCATAATAAGCCTTCAAAAACTGTTAAGTCTCCCTTACTCTGCTTATTTATTGTCACAGATTTCAAGCAATAAATATGCCACCTGACATCAACTTACTCTGAACTAGTACAATGCTGTCTTTAAGACTATAGTAAATAGCAAGTAAAATAAAGATATTCAAATCAGTACTGATGCATTAGAAGTCAGTAAAATGTTTTAACTCCTGAAGATATAGATATTCACACTTTGTTTCTGCTTATCTGTTGTTTTTTTTTAATCGGAGTAGCACTTTGTGAATAATATGCAAAAGTTATAATATCACTACTTATCTTGGCAAATATCCCCCCTTCCTATCTGTATTGAGGAAATCTATACTTTACTATCTAGCTTTCTTCTACTCCTTGGTTCATGTACTGCAAGTAAGTTCTGATGCAAGTTAATTTATCTGGAGGACGTGATTGCAAGTTAGTTATTTAGAGGGTCCTATGGAGCCATTCATTACAAATGGAGCCACCATGGCTAACAAGGACGACATGACAACAGTTCCATGGTGAGTCTCCAAGGAGTGACAGCTTGAGCTATAGCATATGTGCTTGGAGAGCTTTCGAGGGACAGCAGACTGCATTTTTGGTCTTACTGTTTCAGAATGCCAAGGCATTATGGGGACATGACTATTAACAATAGAGCCTGCCATTGTTTTGCTATTATTTTTTCTCAAGGCTTTCTGAGTGACAGTCCCTGGGGAGAGTGAATTATCATCCTTAACTTGTAATTTAACTGCTCCTTTTGTCATTCTGCATAATTGCTGTCACCCAGGTAAAACTAAATGGTTTTTCTCCCTGGGAAATTCTCCCACACTCAGCTTGGAGCCCTTCAGGCAAGACAGGCAGTGGGGAACCTGGGCAGATAATGTGGTGATCTAAAATCACTCCTAGAAAAGGAGTCTTTGAGAAGCTTTGTCTGTAAAACAACTGTCAAGCGCAATGAAGCCATTTGTTTAAGTAACTAAGGTTGCCATTTATTTAGCAGTTGCAAAATTAGGTATTAAAATAGCAAGTGCCAAATAGAATCATGGAGATTAAATTGTTAATACATTGAAAGTGCTTAGCCCAATGTGTGTCAAAAAATAAGAGATCAATAATTGATAAAAAAATAAAAGATCAATAATTATTGCTTTGTGCTATTATGTGTTTAATCATTACAATTGTCCTTCAAGGTGGTTATTAGTCCCATTTTATAGATGAGAAAACTGAACTTTATTGGAGCTGTATTTTAGAAATAAGTGGGCTAAATTCTGAAGTCAGATGTGCTTAACTTCCCAAATGCTCTCTGATTCACCCATTGACTTATGTCAAGGGAGAGATGGAGATAGTTGGCCATCCAGGGGAAATGGACAATCTTTGGACCTGATCATAGACTATCAATTTACCGGTTAGTTCCATCGTGTGAGTGAATATTTCTACTTTTCCATAAAGCTGTATTTTCATAAAACTAATAAAATTATTTGAAAAATAGCTGCTTGGATACTTTGTTTTCATGATGGCCTTGAGGCCGATAATAAATATTAAAAATCAATTTTACCACGATAGTAATAGTAGTCACAAAATAACAATAGCAATGTAAACAGTAATGGTTACCACTTATTGGGCATTTACTAGTGCCAAGACTGTTCTAAGCACTTACCACCGATTATCTCATTTCATTCTCATTCAGTTCAGTCCAGTTCAGTCACTCAGTCGTGTCTGACTCTTTGTGACCCCATGAATCGCAGCACGCCAGGCCTTCCAGTCCATCACCAACTCCCGGAGTTTACCCAAACCCATGTCCATCGAGTCGGTGATGCCATCCAGCCATCTCATCCTCTGTCGTCCCCTTCTCCTCCTGCCCCCAATCCTTCTCAGCATCAGGGTCTTTCCAATGAGTCAACTCTTCGCATGAGGTGGCCAAAGTATTGGAGTTTCAGCTTCAACATCAGTCCTTCCAATGAACACCCAGGGCTGATCTCCTCTAGGACGGACTGGTTGGATCTCCTTGCAGTCCAAGGGGCTCTCAAGAGTCTTCTCCAACACTACAGTTCAAAAGCATCAATTCTTCAGGGCTCAGCTTTCTTCACAGTTCAACTCTCATATCCATACACGACTACTGGAAAAACCATAGCCTTGACTAGATGGACCATTGTTGGCAAAGTGATGTCTCTGCTTTTGAATATGCTATCTAGGTTGTCCATAACTTTCCTTCCAAGGAGTAAGTATCTTTTAATTTCATGGCTTCAATCACCATCTGCAGTGATTTTGGAGCCCCCAAAAATAAAGTCTGATACTGTTTCTACCGTTTCCCCATCTATTTCCCATGAAGTGATGGGACCAGATGCCATGATCTTAGTTTTCTGAACGTTGAGCTTTAAGCCAACTTTTTTACTCTCCTCTTTCACTTTCATCAAGAGGCTTTTTCGTTCTTCTTCACTTTCTGCCATAAGGGTGGTGCCATCTGCATATCTGAGCTTACTGATATTTCTCCCAGCAATCTTGATTCCAGATTGTGCTTCCTCCAGCCCAGCGTTTCTCATGATGTACTCTGCATATAAGTTAAATAAGCAGGGTGACAATATACAGCCTTGATGTACTCCTTTCCCTATTTGGAACCAGCCTGTTGTTCCATGTCCAGTTATAACTGTTGCTTCCTGACCTACATACAGCTTTCTCAAGAGACAGGTCAAATGATATGGTATTCCCATCTCTTTCAGAATTTTCCAGTTTATTATGATCCACACAGTCAAAGGCTTTGGCATAGTCAATAAAGCAGAAATAGATGTTTTTCTGGAACTCTCTTGCTTTTTCGATGATCCAGTGGACATTGGCAATTTGAACTCTGGTTCCTCTGCCTTTTCTAAAACCAGCTTGAACATCTGGAAGTTCATGGTTCACGTATTGCTGAAGCCTGGCTTGGAGAATTTTGAGCATTACTTTACTAGTGTGTGAGATGAGTGCAATTGTGTATAGTTTGAGCATTCTTTGGCATTGCCTTTCTTTTGGATTGGAATGAAAACTGACCTTTTCTAGTCCTGTGGCCACTGCTGAGTTTTCCTAATTTGCTGGCATATTGAGTGTAGTACTTTCACAGCATCATGTTTCAGGATTTGAAATAGCTCAACTGGAATTTCATCACCTCCACTAGCTTTGTTCGTAGTGATGCTTTCTAAGGCCCACTTGACTTCACATTCTAGGATGTCTGGCTCTAGGTGAGTGATCACACCATCGTGATTATCTGGATTGTGAAGATCTTTTTTGTACAGTTCTTCTGTGTATTCTTGCCACCTCTTCTTTTTTTTTTTTAATTAGTTTATTTTCTAACTTTATAATATTGTATTTGTTTTGCCATACATTGACATGAATCCACCATGGTGTACATGTTTTCCCCTTCCAGAACCCCCTTTCACCTCCCTCGCCATCCCATCCCTCCGGGCCATCCCAGTGCACCAGCCCCGAGCACCCTGTATCATGCATTGAACCTGGACTGGCGATTCGTTTCACATATGATAATTTACATGCTTCCATGCCACCTCTTCTTAATTCTGTTAGGTCCATACCATTTCCGTCCTTTATCGAGCCCATCTTTGCATGAAATGTTCCCTTGGTATCTCTAGTTTTCTTGAAGAGACCTCTAGTCTTTCCCATTCTGTTGTTTTCCTCTATTTCTTTGCATTGGTTGCTGAGGAAGGCTTTCTTATCTCTCCTTGCTATTCTTTGGAACTCTGCATTCAAATGGGAATATCTTTCCTTTTCTCCTTTGCTTTTCTCTTCTCTTCAGGCAGGTGTTATTATTATCCCTCATTTATATACTACAAAACTGAGGACCAGAGAGGTAAAGTAATATACGGCAAATCTGAGTTATTGAATGGATGAGACAAGATTTGAATCCAGGCAGTCAGACCCCTGAGTCATGTTCTTTTAACAGGTGGTACATGATGGATTGAAACTCAAACCCGATACTGTCTTTTATGCGCCCACTCTTTCCCTTTTATTCAAATCCAGGATAAGCATGGATGCCTCTTAAATCCACTTTCCGCTGTACCTACATTTGATTAGACTTGCAAGACACAGCCATTGGGTTTTAGAAAGGGAGGTGTTCTTAATCTTTATGATGATGCAAACTGGCAGTGCGCAAACAAACACACACGAGTAAGTACAGTATAAAGGTAAATTCACTGACTATACAGGTGATTCTCAGTCAGATCTGAAAAAGCAGGGAAGGTGACATAGGGATATGGTTAGGGAGGGGGACTGGAGTCTGGGGAGTGAAGTAAGTCTCTTTGGAGTCATGTTAGCACTTCTAGAAAAGGGATACATTGAAAAGCACATTGATATGACTGGTTTTTTCATTATATAAGACTACAGAAAGGAAAATCTTTGCTAGCAAGTGAAGGACATTGGTTAAAAAGAGTGGTTGAACAACATTGACCTACCTAAAAGTATATCTAGTTTTTACTCAGACAGTCCTATGCTTAAAGACTGTATACAGTTTTGAGCAAATTATTTCAACTGAACCTCAATTTAATCTTTAGAAAAGAGATGCAGATACTTTTCTTGCAGGTACAATTCCTAGCACATGGTTATAACTCTGTAACTGGAAACTATTATTATTATTACTGTGATCATCTATCTTAATTCCAAGGTTAAAATAATATTCGTTCAATGACAAAATGATCAATCACATCCACATTAATTTTATTCTCATCGCCCTGTAATCAACTTAGTATTTTTCTATAGTCACCGACAACTGTAAATATATTCCATACTTTATGCTCTACTTCTCTCTCTCTCTCTGTTTTTTGTTTTGTTTTTTTTTACAGTGATCTCTCTGGTCCACTTTCCAGAGCAGCATATCTCTTCTCTTTATGCTTCATGACTTTTCTCTCTAAGGTACTCAAAACCAGAGATTCCAGTTCTCGTGGCATACATAATGTATTTTGTATTAAAACAGAGAATGATTTCAACTCCTGACCATGCTCACTGAGAGGAAGCAGGTATTGTAGCCTGTCCATTCCTTGATGAAATTCCTCATAAGGAGTCTTAAAACGTACAAAGGCTTGGTTCCATGTTGATGGAAAAATATTTAAAAATAGTGTGAAGACCAGCCTGTCCCCTAGAAATATACTGAGTCACAAATTCCAGCTACATTCTTTGAAGGGTTAAAGTTGTCCTGAGGAGCGTCTCTGAGAACAAACCACCCCAGGGATCTGTTGGTGGTTATACTACCACTTTCCCATGCGCTGGACCTTAGTTACCAGGGTCAGATACTCTGCAGCTGTCCTGGCAGTCACAAGGAGGAGTTGATGATATTTAACTTAGGACACCAGCCAAGAATTACTTATCTGTCAAAACTTGTCAAATATAAGTCCGTGTTACTTTGCCTGCTGAGCCCTAGGCTGTCTGTCTAATTTCCATGAGGGAGATTAGGAGATAATGTCTCCAAAGGCAGGAAAGGGCAGCCTCATGCAAAAGGTAAAAAGATAAACAAGATACTCTTTTGTAACTTTCTTCTCTTCCACTAAAAACAAAGGAGCATCCTTTGACATTTACAAAATTTTTTGGCCATGCCACATGACGTGTAGGATCTTAGTTTGCTGACCAGAGACTGTACTCCTGCCCCCCTTGCGTTGGAAGCATGGAGTGTTAACCACTGGACTGCCATGGAAATCCATCCTTTTGACTTTTGATTGGATTGTCTCCACAAATAGCAAAACTAAATTATGAGCCAGGAAAAGCAACACCTTCCTTCCCCTGGCTCCCCTCAATGACCTTTGCATTTCAAAAGTTGGCTCTGAAGCACCTGGCTTTCCAGGAGTTTGAAATGTGTCAAATTGATTCAAACTTGCCTGGACACTCCTTTCAAGTGTGGAAATGGTGACCTCTTCCAGGTCACCTTCCAAGCTCTTTTTCATGCTTGGATCTCCTAAGCTGTAGCCCAGATGGGACCAGTTGCTTCTCTCCCAACCCCTCAGTTAAAAGGGCACATTTGGTTTGCAGAAGATGTCAGAAGAATGCTTATCTTGAGCTTACTTCTATTAACATTTTCTTTGCGAACAAATTTGTATAGGGGAAGGAGGAGAAAAGAAAGGAAACCTGTTTTGTGTGTCTTTGAGTGTGTTCATATGTGTGTGTGTGTGTGTGTGTGTGTGTGTGTGTGTGTGTGTGTGTGTGGTGGGGGTATGCTTACAGCCCTGCTGATAAAAAAAAACAGCTGATATTTTGGAAGCATAGCATGGTTATATTTTTCAAGTAAACCACCATGCTGAGGTTTTGACTGCTGGGAGAAAACAGGGCACATCTATCAGACTCTACACTTTGATTCATGCTTCTGCAGGTAGTAAATAAAATATCTGAAGGGATATGAATTGCTCTAGTGTCCAGTGGCTTTAGGGTTAAGGTTTACCTTATGGTGTTGCAAGTCCACCCTGTGGCTCAGAATAACTTCATACTGAGTGAAGATATTTGAGACCTGTTACCCTATAGAAAAGCAGCTGAAAAATTAATTTGCCAACTGGAGGGTAAATTCGCAGGTGTGGGAAGAAAAGATTCAATCAATGTCAATAAGAGCATTTTGGAGAAATAGTGTGTTTCTGTCTTGTATTTGATTTCAGTGTAAATTTCAGGATGTAGAAGGTGCTTGATAAATGACTAGAATGAAGCTACATACTATGCTATGTTTACATAACACATGTTACATAGCTTTTTTAGTATTTTACCCTTGATCTAAGTAATTGACCAGTAATGAGTCCATGTGATATTTAAAAAAATATCAAAGCTAGTTAGAGAAGATACAAACTCAACTTAGGTGTTCAATGCATGTTGGCTGAATAAATGTAAAATTCACTACTGAAAACTATTGCCAGTAAAGTAATTGCATACTGCTTGACTTCAGACATAAGCAGAGCATGCATCTAACATATATTTATGGTAACACTTGCAATTCCTTTTAGAGAAAATAGTTCCCAGGGCAATCTATTTCTGGATTTGTCTAGAACAGTTGTTGAAGTCATAATTAAAATGTTTTCCTTGATTTGGAGCAGGAGAGGAATTGGGCCTTTGGTTGCCCAGCTGTGAGAAATGGCCCTTTATGGAGGAGGAGGTGACATTCTTTCCATCCATAATTCAGTGGCTTAATCCTTAGCAACAGACTTAATCATTGCTTCAGGTTTTCCAGCTGAGTTAAACTAACAGAGTGAGAGGAAGACTGTTAAGGAAATGTCTGGTTGTTCACATATTGATTAAATCCTATACATCATCACCCCGTTTTTTAAGGTCAAAATGAATAGAAGTTAGGAAACTCTCCCAGCATCCTCAAGTGACTAAATGTTTAATTATTGAGAGAACAAATAACCTAAGTCTGCTTCAAAACATGAAGCCTGAGTGCCTGTGTAACAGTCCTTCATCTTACCTTGAAAGGCAGCCTGCCTTAGGTTGCATTCCTTTTATAAAAGATTTCTCACCTCTTGAATAACATCAGTTGATTTTCTTTTATCAGACCATGATATCTATGGACTTAATGATATTTTCCTCCTTATTTTAGCTTAGGAGGAGCACAGGATCAATTCTGTTGCTCTGCTATGGATTTCATAAGGACCAAGGAGTTTTCATACTATTTACTCCCTTCTGCTTGCTGAAGGCTTTATATGTATAACATTTAAACATGATTTGATTCTCCCTTTTGTATTTTGTCTTATTTGTGCGAGTATGTGTATTGTAAACCATAGGACATTTCTTTTTATATTATGTGAACTTCAAGTCACAAGTTTTGAATTATAAATTTAACCACAAGCTATGAAAGTGAAAGTGTTAGTTGCTCAGTCGTGTCTGACTCTTTGTGACCCCATGGACTGTAGCCTGCCAAGCTCCTCTGTCCTTGGAATCCTCCAGGCAAGAATACTGGAATGGGTTGCCATTCCCTTCCCCAGGGGATCTTCCCAACCCAGGGACCAATCCTAGGTCTCCCACATTTCAGGCAAATTCTTTACCATCTGAGCCACCAAGGAAGCCATAAGCTATACTAAAATCAATATAAGCTATGTCATCTTTGGCAAGTTTTAAAACTCTTCTATGCTTTTGTTTTCTCATCTGTAAAATGAAGATTATAAGATTTATCTTATAGTGTTGTGATGAGGACCAAATGAATTAATAAAGGGAAGTGTTCATTGTAAAGTACTACCTTTACCATTAACTCTAAGCTCTTTGATAACATACAAAGTAATTTAACAAGTTTTAAATTCCCAGGGTTTCAGGCCACACATGACTTTCATTGTCAACTCTTTTGGTCATGGTATCTTACAGGCCTGGGATAGCTTTGTATTTTTCTCAAACACCTGTTTACCTTCACCTTTACAATTCTTGCACCTAAGCAACCCAAATAATACTGAATCCTTGGTCCTTTCTGCTATTCCGCTCTTTTGGATATACCGGAATTTCTTAGCCTGGGCGTTACTGACACATGGGACTGGATAACTCTTTGTTATGGGTATCTGTCCTGTTTATTGTAGGACATTTTTCAGCATCCCAGTCTCTACCCACAGGATGCCAGTAGCATTCTCCAGTATGTCAACCAAAAATATCTCTAGGTATTGTTAAATCTTCCCTGGTTATATAACAAGGAGTCAATTATGACTCTTCCATGCTAGATCTGTTCCTTTGGCTGCTTTTGTTATTACAATCACACATAATGGCTTGGCTCAGAGAATCCTGCCCTTCTGCCTGACTTTTAACCTAAAGTGCCTTTGTTCAGAACTCTGTCCACCTGTAGTGGCAGGAAAGAAGACATTAACACATACCCTGCCTGAAGCTTGCCTTTCTAGGAGATATTTTTAAGATTGAATATACTTTTTACTTTGTTTCCTCACCTCTTTCCATTTCTGATCCATAAAAGAAACTGGTATGCAGACCCAAACAAGATGGTTATTTTGAGACATTAGTCTGCCATCTTCTGAGTCAGCCAGCCTTCCAAATAAAGTCATATTCCTTGTCTTAATACCTCGTCCCTCAGATTCCCACTGACCTCTCATGCAGTGAGCAGAGCAAGCTTGGACACGGTCCACTTGAGAAACACTGGTTTATAACATTTTATGGTACTTATTTAATAAAGTAAGTTTTCTGGAGCCAGAAAAGAATCTTAAATTATTTAGGAATGTATATATATATAACTTACTAATAAGGCAGGGTCACAGTCTAATGATATCATCAAAATAAATCTTACATACAAGTAGGTATTTTTCACCTTTATTTTATGTGATCTGTGGAACACCCAGAAAGTCCTTTTGCTTCCTTTAAATATGCACTTACTCAAAAGCTATAAGGTCTAAAATTCCAGCATTAATAAACGAGTCCTTTTACATGTTATGTTCTTTTAAAAGCCAAAAGCCCTAGGAAGGAAGTGCTAATTAAAATTAATTCACACTGAGGTATTAGGAAGCCTTAATAGCAGGGCACAGTGAGGAAAATCTGTAGACACAGAGTTAAAAGACTTACTTACCTTATTGCTTTGAACAAGTCATTTAACCTCTCTCAGCTAGAGTCTCTTCTTCTGGAAAACAGGAATGATGAAGTTGACCCACAGTTTCCTATTTTGAGCATTAAATAATGTAATGCAAGTAAAAAATATTTTTAAAGGCCAATATTGCTGGTTTTTAAGCTTTTGTGACATTCTTCTAACTAAAAACCTAGGATATAAAACCACTGAATGCCTAAGATGGAGATCTTTAAAATAAATTCCATGGATCTCAAAGTTCTAGCCACAGTAATCTGAATTTTAAAAAGAAAATTAAATAAGGAGTTTGCAGGATTTCTGGAATATCTGAGAGAAAATTGAAGGCCAACTGACTAATAATAGAACTGCAAAAAGGTTTATCTACCATCTAGATATTATACTTCCTACCAATTACCCATGACCCTTCCAGACATCTGGCTGTCCCCTTTGTATCTGAAAAATAGGAGTCATTATTCAGCTTCTGATTGAACTTTTAAAGTCCAAAATGGAAGTTATATTACTATATTAACTCAGGGAAGTGCTACTGAAAACCATCCATTACATGTATAAAACCAATGCTTGTTATCAACCAGCCTATGAAGAGAGATTGTAACCTATACTTTTGGAAACCAATATAGGAGTGATTTTGTAACCGCCAATTTGAATCTTAACAGTAGAGAAAAATACTTTCTTGTATTCTGGGCTGGTCACCTGAATACTGTGCTTATCAAGCATCTGGGAAGTTCCTACCTGCTCTGTATTTCTAAAATCACACTGTTGGAAGCAACGTAGTCCCTGCAGCATTGGTAATATGACAGTATTACCTTGTGGTTGGATCAAATTAATGCTAGACTAGGAAGAGTGAACTTTTAATCATTTGGGCTTCAAAATCACTGCATATAGTGATTGCAGCCATGAAATTCAAAGACATTTACTCCTTGGAAGGGAAGTTGTGACCAACCTAGATAGCATATTAAAAGCAGAGACATTACTTTGTCAACAAAGGTCCGTCTAGTCAAGGCTATGGTTTTTCCAGTAATCATGTATGGATGTGAGAGTTGGACGGTGAAGAAAGCTGAGCCCTGAAGAATTGATGCTTTTGAACTGCGGTGTTGGAGAAGACTCTTGAGAGTCCCTTGGACTGCAAGAAGATCCAACCAATCCATCCTAAAATAAATCAGTCCTG
The DNA here is from genome assembly GCF_054371585.1 of Giraffa tippelskirchi. Lineage (NCBI taxonomy): Eukaryota > Metazoa > Chordata > Mammalia > Artiodactyla > Giraffidae > Giraffa > Giraffa tippelskirchi. Next base: position 72,346,305 of record NC_137275.1, on the reverse strand, counting down.
TGTGTTCATTGGAAGGACTGATGTTGAAGCTGAAACTCCAATACTTTGGCCACCTGACGCGAAGAGTTGACTCATTGGAAAAGACCCTAATGCTGGGAAGGATTGGGGGCAGGAGGAGAAGGGGACAACAGAGGATGATATGGCTGGATGGCATCACCGACTCGATGGACATGGGTTTGGGTAAACTCCGGGAGTTGGTGATGGATAGGGAGGCCTGGCGTGCTGCAATTCATGAGGTCACAGAGTCAGACACAACTGAGCGACTGAACTGAACTGAAATTCATAGTCACCTGCTCTTAGTAGCCACTCTGCTCTGTCAGATATCTTTACAAACTTTGTCTAATTTCATTTTCCCAACAAAGCAGTGAGTGAGAGACGTATTCTTGTATTCTGTATGTTAAATGATGAAGTTATTGAAACCACAGGAGTTAAATGTGTGAAGATCAAGTGTGGAATTGAGATTCAAACTTTGATGTTCTTGCTTTAAGTAAGCATTTTGTCTGTACCTCACAAAGCAGAGAATAAATAAAACTTAACATGGTCAAGTCCTGACAAGCTCAGTACAAATAACAGGACTGTATCTTATCTTGAATTAAAACCTCAATCTTCTGAACTCCTATGCATCTTTATTTAAACCTCTTAGTTCTTGTACTATCTTTTTATATCAAAACCATTTATGAGAATTACCATTGGTAGAATGAATGTTGTGGTATTTCCTACAATTCCAGTTTTTCTACCATATTCATTCATTCTTTCATACCTCCTATGTTTGAGGCACCAGGAAGATAGAAATACATACACTAAGCATAATCCAGTGAGTTTCACTCCAACTTTTGTTAAATGAATGAAATACAGCCTTGCTTGACTATTTTAGTTACTTCGCCAAATCCCTGGAGATATAAATTATCCTTTCATAGCTCTTCACTCACACATGTTTTTTATTTTAGGATTTTTTTCCCCCACCAAATATGTATATCTAGCAAGTGATACTCTAGGCCTGGAAAATAAGTTCTTACATGATAGCACCTTTTGTCACCTATTTCAAAAACAAAATCCATATTTCTCCATCATCTCACTTTTGCTTTTATTTCTATAAACTTGTCTGTATTCATTATAATCATGGTCACTGACACAGATAATCAGCCCAGTATGTGAAGGGGGTTTTCAAAGTTTGCACAAGGCTAGAGAAGAGTTCCCTGGGTGAAATTTAACCAGGTCCACAGAAAATTCTTACGCCTGCATGTAATATATTTTCAGGCATTTACTTTGTATCTTATCCACTCCTGTGCACAGCACATCCACACTCCGCCATTCTGTTTGTTTTAAGATATTTTCTGCCATTGTTTATTTTAAAATAATGTTTACTTTTATAATACTTTTAGGCTTACAGTAAAGTTACAAAGATAATATAGAGTTCCCATATATATACTTTGCTTTGTTTTCCTCATTGTCAACACCTTACATTTCAGTGGTTCATTTGACAAAATTAAGAAATTGTCATTGGTTCATTACTGTTACCTAAAGTCCAGACTCAGTTTTGATTTCACTAATTTTTCCATTAAAATCCGCCTTCCCAGTAGCCAGTTTGTCCCACCCACCTTTCATTGCTGTTCTATCTCCGCTGTCCTTCTTGTCTATGAGAATCTTTCTGGTTTTTCATGGCTTCGACAGTCTTGCTAATATTCTTAGAATTTCCCTCAATTTGGGTCCTTGAATGTTTTTCTTATGATTAGACTGGGGCTATAGGATTGGGGAAGAATATCACAGAAGCAACGTGCCTCTCTCTTTTTTTTGTATCAGGGGCGCATGCCATCACTGATGATATAAAGCTTCACCAGTGGAATAACATAGTGTTTTGAAGGTTTCCTCATTGTACAGTTATTATTTTCCCCCTTACCTGTGGTATTCTTCGGAAAGAACCCCTAGGCTAGCATATTTTCAAGGAAGTTGGAGAGAATGTAAATTCTGCCTTCCTGACAGTTGAAATTTAGAATTATTCTGCAATAAAGTTTTGCTGTCTCATAACTATCTGTAAATTCTTTGTTTATGATCAAAATATCCCTTTAAACTGGGGCTCTCCAGGTGGCACAGTGGGAAAGAATCTGCCTGCCAATGTAGGAGTCCCAGGAGACCTAGGTTCAATCCTTGGGTCAGGAAGATCCCCTGGAGAAGGAAATGGCAACCCACTCCAGTATTTTCACCTGGAAAATTCCATGGACAAAGGAGCATGGCAGGCTATTGTCCATGGGATTACCAAGAGTCAGACACAACTGAGCGCAGCACACAACACAACATCCTCTTTAATTATTTAGTAAAAATGGCTTCCTCTTATAATTGTGTTATCTCTAGCTGTTCTTTCTTAGATAAATTCTGTCACATAAATGCACATGTATGTATATATCCACAGCATGTACAGATATATATATAACCTTCATGACGCAGAAAGTTTTCACTTCCTACCACCTCCTTCCTTTTCTTCCTGATTTACTCTCCTCAACTTCAGAAACTTTAGTCTTTCCAATCTTTTCCCATCCCACTTTTCTTACTTTCATTCTGTAACAACCACTTTTTCACTCCACACTCATGAAAGGGACTATTGACAAAGTTAGGAGAGTATCTTCTAGAAATAATTACATTTGATTTCTGGGAAAGGATGATACATACACTAATAGATTAAAAAATGGATTTTATTTGTTCTTTGAGAGTTGAAAATAGAACATGGCTTTGAATATATAGCTACTCTCATAAAAGACAGTATTTTCTTTTATTTTTTGGTTTCATTTATCATTTATACAATAAACATAAATAAAGTGCCCAACATGAACGATGAACTGTTACCATGCTAAAGAGGACCATGCCTCCCACCATACCCCCAAGATATTTTTAGGAGTTAACTGAAAATAGTTGTTTACAGGTTAAAGATTATCATAATAAATACTTATAAAAAATTAAATTCCTTTAAAGATTGTTAAATAATTTTCCAATAGCATAGCTTGAACCTTCTTTCCCAGTGAACAGCAAACGATAGTGTTCTCTCTGCATCTCTGCCTTTCCACTAGCCTCCAAGTAATAACTTTCCTGTTATAACTTGTTTTATATTATAAAAACAAACAAATAGAAACTTAGCCTCAACTATTTCAAATGCCTCTTCCATCTAAAAAATTATATTTTCTAATAGGATAGAAATAGGAATTTAAATTTTGATCCTATTATTTTCTGCAAATTACCAAAATCTCTGAGATTCAATTTCTTGATCAGTAGAAATTGATTGAATATAATGATATTTTTGATATCACAGAATTTCTAAATTAAATATGCATGAATTAAGTGCCATTTTCCTCCTTGTCTTTTCCTCCTTCTCATGGCTTAAAGAAAACTTTAAATTAATAGATATGGCCTTAAATTTTGATCTCATCCTTAGGCAAATTACTTAAATTTTTTTCTGATTCAGTTTCTTCATCTACAAATGTGTAGTTAATATGATGATTCTATTATTATTTGTTGATGTTCAGGTGAGATTATATATAGGAAATATCTTTATCAAATATGTCATCATATATGCTGGTTATTTTCTATCTTTATACCCCATCCTGATTTTGTTTGTATTTGCCCAAAAGAAGAGACAGGATTGAGATGGAAATCTGTTCCATTGGAGAGAGAGCATAAGCTTTGGAATCAAGGAGCCTCTGGAGTGAATCATGGCTCACCAACTCATTAATGCTTGCAATATACCTTCAGGTTTCCCCAATTTTCTCATTCTTGAAATAGTACAAATATCCTTGAGAGTATTAAACCAGGTAATATATTTTTTAAAAATGTTGTTTATTTTTTGAGGTAAGACTGCCAAAAAGTACAGTGCTTTTAATATATAAGTAAAGTCAATCTGCTTTTTGCTTCATTATAGTAATGATATTTTCAACATGTATTTCTGAAACTATAACTAGATTAACCTCACCTTGAATTACATTTTTGAACAATCATCAGAAAATGTTCTGGGTGAGAATGGCATTAATCCCTTGTATGGATTAACCACTTACTCATTTATTCAACTAATATTGACAGAGTATCTACATGTGCAGGTATCTGCTCTGGATGCTAATTTATTCTAGGCTGTTTGTAAGCATTCTTTCCCATACAGTTTAAAATGATGTCAATAAAAAAAATTTCATCAAGCAAAGTAATTACCTGATTATAAATATTTGGTTATCTGACCATTATATCATGAGCTACATTTGATATAAAAAATGAGATATAAAAAAGACATTTAAGGATGGTAAATGCTATATTTGCAGGGGTGCTAACCAAAGGTCAGGTGCTACTTTCTGTATCTAGGGGTCTTCTTCATAGATGACAATACAATATGCTTCAGGTAAGTCAGACAAAGACTGAAACCTTCTCTGAAGAGTATTTATGAAGTGTCTGGACTTTCTATAAACTTGATGGCCATTTTCCACTGAGTTTGAAAGAAGAAAGCTTCAATTCTGGAGCAGAGTCATTTAAACAAAAGGTTGATGCAGGTCCTACCTCTTCTGTCAGTCAAAATATTTTTTCTCATGGACTCCTGGAGCTCTGATGCCATGACTTTGCTCCAAAAGACCTAGTTGTGCACTTCTTATTAACAAGTACATATGTCAATAATAATTCTCTTTGGAAAATTAGCCTTAAGTGGGCTTGTTATTTGAATATCAACAGCGATTTTGAGTTCTCAATGTAGGATTATCTGCTAGTTAATGTGACAACAACAGACAGAAATATATGTGTGTGAGGCAAAGAGACATGAACTAGATAATAAGGTATTTTAATTAGTGACATTTGACCTTTAAGCTTGATAATTAGAAGTGCCTTCTCCAGAGTAAAAATTATTTATCTATGACCTATTTCCTTGTTGTGTGACCCTGGGAGAGTTCCCCTAACTTCTTTACAACTGGATTTCTACTTTTTTGTAATAGAACTGAGTCAGTTTTCCAATTACTGGATTAACATAATGATTAACTTAAAGGATGCCTCTAAACTGCTTAGTGCAGTTTTGTGCATCTCAAGTGCTCAGTGAATAATGTTCAATCTTTTTGTTATTTTTAGTATCATTATTATGGTTATTGATGATAGAGGAAATGATGGGCTGAAAGCAGTGAGAGGTAAGATCTCCCAAATATTTTCACTATTTCATTTTTGCATGGTTTATCCCCCAGCCATTTCTTTGATCATTTCCATTCTCTGCTTCTTACTGCAATGTGGCTCACACTGAGATTATTCTTTGCAGAGAATCTAGGGAGAGCTTGTGGTACAGAAATTAAGAAGGCATGAACAAAAATAAAGAATTGCTTATTGGAAGCTACCCGAGAATTGAAGTAAACCAGAGCTGAGTTTGGATTGGCCTCCATCGTTTGCTGTCTCCGCGACCCTGCACACATCCCTTAGTTTCTTATTCCTTTAATTCTCATCGGTAAATGAAATAAATCACATCCATGCCTCAGGGATAATATGAAAGTTCAGAAGATGAAGAACCCATAAGAATTAAGAAAATGAAAGACAAAAATTTCAAATAGAAAAAATTTTAAAAAGATGCAAGCAGACATTTCACAAAAGGAGAAACATAACTGTTAAATATATGGCAAGATTTTCAGTTTCACTAGTAATCTGAAAAATGTAAATAAAACCATAACGAGATACCATTTTACCTATTAGATTGACAAATTTATTTTTAAAGCCTGACGATATTTAATACTAGTGCAATGTGGCAGAACAGAAACTGATCCATGGTGGTGAGAAAATAGCACAACTCTAACAACTTACTTAACTAGTAGAGCTGAAGGTTTGCAAATACTAGGACCTAACAATTTTTCTACTGAATCTTTACACAGAGGAACTACTTGAGGAAAAAAGTGAGTATGAAGATGATTGACATTTTTACCACCATCTATATGCCAAGGGCTTTACAATGTCTTTTATCCTCTCAGACATTCTGTAAATGTGGCTCTTAACTCCAGATAAAATATTCATGTGGTGCAATCCTTGTGGATCATACTCTAGAGTACCATTTATAATTTCATGATTTAATTAAGTACTGGCCCCTGTACAGACATATGTACAATGTGTCAATTATTCACCCAGGAGACTGATTAGACACCATTGTCAGGACAGGACAGGGAAATCATTGGAGATACCTGCTTTGCATCCCATCTTAGATCTAAATGAAATTTAAGTTTTAACGTCTGCTCTAACTTAGCATGTGTGTAGCCTTTCCAACAAGGTTCACAAATTATGCTTCAGATAAACTTTATTCATAAATCACTAGTTTCTAGCTACATATTATGGGACTTTATACAAGATTTCACACATTTTTTCTCTTCTTTTGCAAGATACCCTTCTTCTTGGCGATATGAAATGAATACATATAAAATGGAGTTTCCCTGATGGCTCAGTGGTAAAGAATCTGCCTGCCAATGCAGGAGATGAGGGCTCAATCTCTGGGTCAGGATGATCCCCTGGAGAAGAAAATGGCAACCTACTCCAATATTCTTGCCTGGAAAATCCAATGGACAGAGGAGCCTGACAGGCTACAGTCCATGGGGTCAAAAAAGCATCAGATGCAACTTAGTGACTAAACAACAACATATAAAATTATGAATAATATGCCACCCAACATACATTTCCATAATAATACTTTGAAACAAGCCCTCTAAATCAAGCTTCACATAATAGATTCAAGAGGCAAATGTAGTTCCTGCTTCATGGTGTAAGCCACATTGACATTTATAACATGTTCAGTCTCAGGCTTTGAAGTCTCTCTTCTAGTGTGTTGGCATACTAATACTTTAATTTGCTGAGTGTGTACAGTTACCCAGAGCCAATTTACTTCCCCAGTGTGACTGTGTCTGTATACCTTGTTACTATACTGATATAATTCTACTAAAATTTAGATAAATTAGTTAAATAAACATGTGAAAGAAATTTTTATAATAAAAACTATGTTAAAAGACTCAATAAAGAGAATTCCTTAGAATACTGTGGAATTAAGTATAATAGAGACTGTTGACGAGATAGGGAAAATTAAAACACTGTAAGATAAATATGAAAGTCTGATATGTGTCATGAGCACATCTAAATTCTTCCTTCAATTTTAAGAAACTGGAATTGGTAACCGTATAAGACACATTTGGGGTGAACTATGTAAGAAAGGTAAAGGAAGTTCAAAGACAGACATAGGCACCTTGTCTGTATATGTTTTAAGTTTATGTTATGTTTCCCTGCTGTATCAATATTTCTAACTAAATTAGTCAATTATCCTTTCTGATCAGCTTTGATAAAAAGTGATTATACAATAGTGATAAAGTTTTGGCATCAAATCTTTTCAGTGGCATGATGGTGAAAAATCTGCCTGCCAAAGGAGGAGATGCAAGAAACAGGTCCAATCCTTGGGTTGGGAAGATCCCCTGGAGAAAGAAATGGCAACCCACTCCAGTTTTATGCCTGGAAAATTCCATGGATAAAAGAGCCTGGCAGGCTACAACCCATGAGGTCACAGAAAGTTAGACATGACTGAGCACACCCACACACCTACACACACAGAAAATTAAAAAAGAAAAAAACAGCTGGCTTTAGGTAGTATTATGTGTGTAGGAAGTATACAAGGATATTTTCTCAACTAATTCTAAAATAATGGGCACCTAATAGAGGAAAACAACAGAATGGGAAAAATAAGAGATCTCTTCAAGAAAATTAGAGATACAAAGGAAACATTTCATGCAAAGATGGACACAATAAAGGACCAAAATGATATGAACCTAAGAGAAGCAGAAGATATTAAGAAGAGGTGGCAAGAATACACAGAAGAGCTATACAAAAAAAGATCTTCATGACCCAGATAACCATGATGGTGTGGTCACTCACCTAGAGCCAGACATCCTGGAATGCAAGGTCAAGTGGGCCTTATGAAGCATCTCTACGAACAAAGCTAGTGGAGGTGATGAAATTCCAGTTGAGCTATTTCAAATCCTAAAAGATGATGCTGTGAAAGTGCCACACTCAATATGTCAGCAAATTGGAAAACTCAGCAGTGGTCATGGGACTGGAAAAGGTCAGCTTTCATTCCAATCCCAAAGAAAGGCAATGCCAAAGAATGCTCAAACTACCTCACAATTGCACTCATCTCACACGCTAGTAAAGTAATGCTCAAAATTGTTCAAGCCAGGCTTCAACAGTATGTGAACCGTGAACTTCCAGATCTTCAAGCTGATTTTAGAAAAGGCAGTGGAACCAGAGATCAAATTGCCAACATCTTCTGGATCATCAAAAAAAGCAACAGAGTTCCAGAGAAACATCTATTTCTGCTTTACTGACTATGCCAAAGCCTTTGACTATGTAGATCACAACAAATTGTGAAAAATTCTTCAAGAGATGGGAATACCAGACCACCTGACCTGCCTCTTGAGAAATCTGTATGCAGGTCGAGAAGCAACAGTTAGAACTGGACATGGAACAACAGACTGGTTCCAAATAGGAAAAGGAGTATGTCAAGGCTTATATTGTCACCTTGCTTATTTAAATAATATGCAGATTACATCATGTGAAATGCCAAGCTGGATGAAGCACAAGCTGGAGTCAAGATTGCTAGGAGAAATATCAATAACCTCAGATATGCAGATGACACCACCCTTATAGTGGAAAGCAAAGAGGAACTAAAGAGCCTCTTGATGAAAGTGAAGGAGGAGAGTGAAAAAGTTGGCTTAAAACTCAGCATTCAGAAAACTAAGGTCATGGCATCTCGTCCCATCACTTCATAGCAAATAAATGGGGAAACAATGGAAACAGTGAGAGACTTTATTTTGGGGGGCTCCAAAATCACTGCAGATGGTGATTGCAGCCATGAAATTAAAAGACGCTTACTCCTTGGAAAAAAAGTTATGACCAAACTAGATAGCATATTAAAAAGCAGAGACATTACTTTGCCAACAAAGGTCCGTGTAGTCAAAGCTATGGTTTATCCAGTGGTCATGTATGGATGTCAGAGTTGGACTATAAAGAAAGCTGAGTGCTGAAGAATTGTTGCTTTTGAACTGTGTTGTTGGAGAAAACTCTTGAGAGTCCCTTGGACTGCAAGGAGATCCAACCAGTCCATCCTAAAGGAAATCAGTCCTGACTATTCATTGGAAGGACTGATGCTGAAGCTGAAACTCCAATACTTTGGCCACCTGATGCAAAGAGCTGACTCATTTGAAAAGACCCTGATGCTGGGAAAGATTGAAGGCAGGAGGAGAAAGGGACAACAGAGGATGAGATGGTTGGATGGCATCGCCAACTCAATGGACATGAGTTTGAGTAAACTCCGGGAGTTGGTGATGGACAGGGAAGGCTGCTGTCCATGGGGTTGCAAAGAGTTGGACATGACTGAGAAACTGAACTGAACTCAACTGACCGATAGTAGGATAGAGTCCCATTTAGGTACTCTTCCTTTCCAGTTTCTAGAGAAGTTATTCCTTGTTTGGTGAATCAGGCTTAATGTATTGCAAGTTCCATTATGTAGTCAATAAAATTTTGTTCTTATGATATCCTAAATTTAAGAATTTTGTTTTTCTAAGAGTAAAACCTGATGATGTTATAGGCCCATCATTAAAGATTATACTTTTACTTGTCTTTTAATATAGTAGTGAGGGAATATCATTCCCAAGATCCCTCATGTGGGTTCTTCGGAGTATCCAGAAGTAAGCTGAGAATGGATCTTTCTCCCTCTCTAGTTACTGAAATTAAGTCACACAGAGATTACCTAATTCAGCCTATAATGAGACAATACTGGTAGTGGCCCCCAATCATTCTTGTCAAGTTAACATGGTGCCCTCAGAAATTCTCATGGATCCTTTGGATTTAGTTCCCTGGTATCATGGTGGATTGATTAGCAGCTCTACTGTTTTAAAAAGACCATCATTCAAATTTACCTTTCTCTTCAATCACTCCTAGTTTTCTGGTGATTCATATTGCCAATAAGTGGGGACTTATACATTGCAAATCAGTCATGTTTTTCATTAGGTAAATGTAATGGCAGTCCTAAGGATGTACAGATGGTTATGGCTTGTAGTGAATGAATTATTGCCTAAAGGAATAAAACAATCTTTAAGTGCAATGGCGGTCTTGAATAGTGAAACTGATAGAATGTCAGAGCTGTAATCCCTTTCTTATTAGCTTAGAGCTTGGTGGTGTCTTTATTAGTAGTTCATTTGGAGCCATCTGAGCTCCTGAATGAGTGACCAAAATGTCAAACCTTAGTTCTGCTCCTCTATTCTAATAAAAATAATAGTTCACATAGACTGAGATCATATTGTCTTCCATGGTCTGTAATGAGGGATTCATATTTTATTTAATGTTTTATATCGGTGATTATTTAACATTAGTGTGCATAAGAATATCCTGGTGAGCTATTAAAACACAGATTCATAGCTAATACATCCTGTCTCCTAGTTCAGATTCAGAATTCTCGGACAGGATCCAAGATTTGCATTGCTAGTAAGCTCACAGATTGCATGGTGCTAAGGTCTGATAAGGTGGGCTTCCCAAATGACTCAGTAGTAAAGAATCTTCCTGCCAATGCAAGAGATGTGGGTTCAGTCCCTGAGTTGGGAAGATCCCCTGGAATAGGAAATGGTAACTTGCTCCAGTATTCTTTCCTGGAAAATTCCATGGACAGAGGAGACTGGAGGGCTACAGTTCATGGGGTTACAAAAAGTTGAACACGACTGAGCAACTGAGCATGTACAAATAGCTCTGCAGATGATTCACTGAATCAGCTACTACTCTAATTATCTCAGTTTCATCCAAGAGAAAACCTAGCTTCAGAAAAAGGGGGTGAGTCATTTTCCAAAAATCAAAACATAGAAAAGGTGAAACCAAGATTTGAACTTGACAACAAAATCCACTATTGTAGCCTCTATATATATTATGCCTTGACCCTGGATTCTACTTTCTCTTTAATCTGATCAGTGATTAAGTCCTTGATACACTTGGGTGAGTTTGACTTACAAACCACAAGCTCTTATGGTGAACAGAACTGTGGGGGAAATATTCTCACTGGTTTCTGTTTTACCAAAAGGAGAAGAGTGGCTATAAAGACTAGAAGAATGATGTCCTGGAAACATTTTCTGGTAATCTAAAAGTGTAGAGTTTCAGACTCAGGTTGCCAGGGTTTGTGAATAGTAGCTGAGCCACTGGCAATGTCCCAGGATCTCAGCAGGACTAGAGATTTTGAATGGACAATATTTCTTTGTTAAGATTCTGAAAGTGAAATTAATCATGGGTGGACATTGTTTAGAAATTGTCTGGGTGTATACTTTCCAGTAATTGATTTGTTTCCACATGGGCACCTTGTTTTCCATGTAAATGGTTCTTCTTGATGGGTGATTTTATTCCTCTTTTTGTATGCCAGGGGGCAGTGTGGTTTAATGATAGTAATCATGTGTTTCTTGAGAGAATGTTGCTTTATTCTTTCTCCCTGTTTGTAGTCTAAAGGAGGATGTGATATGGGACTTCCTGTGACTCTCAGTAGAGTCTAGCCTCTAAAAGCAGCTCATCTTTTGCCTGTTCCTGCTTCTCAAATATTATACTATTTCTCAAGCCCAGGATCTCTAAACAAATCTGACTTTTTGAGACCAGTTTTTTTTTTTTTATGTGTTTCTTTAAGTCAACAAGAAGGTAGCCTAACAGTATACTGTAGAAATTGTACAAAGTTAGTGTTGAATGCTTAAACATTAAATTGAAATGAAGTCAAAAGAAAGAAAAATCCAGCGTTAATATAAATGTGAGTCATTAGTAGGGTGCTGAACCAAGAGATGTTGTAGGTTGGGATTAAGAAGCATTTAGTGACCTTTCAGGACTTTGGGATAACCACTTAGAACAGTAGGTCTTGACTATTTTTGACACTGTGAGGATTCAGTCTTGAAATTCACAAAAATCATGGCAAGAAAGACATTTGTCTTATGGATTAGAAGCTCCATAATAACTGATCTGTTTTATCATAATTATAGCTATCTTTCTACAAGCCCTCAAAGGTGCATAAACAAGAAAAACCTACTCATTATTATTAATATTTGGCCTTGGGGAACTCCCTAGCTCATAAGTTTAAATTCATGTGAGCAAAAAGGGCTTTTTTACATACAGTGACATAGTGTGATTGTTGTGTGTATAGCCTCCTGAATTCAGAATGCCTGGTTTGAACACTATATCTCTATTTGCAAGGTGTATGATCTTAAATAAGTTATCCTCTCTTCTATAAAATGAAAGCCAATGAAAAGATTAAATGGGTTAAAGTATGTAAAATATTTAGAAAGTGTCTGGTATCTAGTAAATGCCATATTAAATATGTGTTAATTTTTATAATTAGTGGGCGCAAAGTCAAGAATAAGAGCAGGTGCATAAGCCACTGTGGCCTCTTTTCCTAGCTCTTTACCCTGATTGCTGTTGCTCTTCTTATGCTGAAGTAAGAAGAACAATAAATTGAAATATTCTAAGGAAAGATAGCAGCTCTTCTAACACTCTCTTCTAGGTCTCTTTTGCTATGGTCTCCACCTTAGTTCTTCTTGGACAGGGGTCCTTCTGAAGGGAAACCAATCCCAGGCCTGTCTTGTTATTGCAACTCTGAGGAGAAGCATTGCGAAGAGAAAGGGACCTATTCAGTGGCAAAGAGTTTTTCTAAAACTTCTTTACTCCTCTTTCTAAAAGTTTTGCTCCCTAGTGTTTCGACCCATTTTTTTTTCCTCCTAGGAATAAATTCCTCTGTAATGAATACCTCTTCTCCCTTTCCTCTTGGATGAAAGCAGAGACTCAGAAGAGGCACCGAATGAAGTCACCTTCATGTTAAAATACAGTCCCTAAAGGGCATTGCCCTGCAGAGAGCATGCCATGCAGTAAACAACTATGTTGCTGTGGCAGTTTCACTCTCAGCTCTTTGTCACCTTACTTCAGATTTTTGTTTTGTTTCAATGATAAAATTTTCAATTATTATAATTCCAGACTACGTATTTAAGACACTTCTTTCTTTTGTTGTATTACATTTAATCAACTCAAAAGAATTTAACATTTCAAATGTTAAATCTTTAGCATCACAGAGTTATATTGTCATTATCTTTATTCCCAGTTTTATTGATATATAATTGACATATAACATTATGTAGATTCAATCGTATACCACGTTGATTTGATACGCTGATATATAATATATTGCAAAATAATTACCATCATAGTGTTAACACCTCCATTACATCATATATTTACCATTTCCTTTTTGTGGTGAGGATATTTTAGGTATACTGTCTGAGCAACTTTCAAAACATAACACAATATTGTTAACCAATGTCACCATGCTATACATTAGTTCCCCAGAACTTACTTTACAAGTGAAAGTTTGTACCCTTTGACCATACCTCATTTCTCTCACCCTCCAGCCCCTGGTAACCACTATCCCACTCTGTTTTTTTTTGAGTTTGACATTTTAAAAAAAGTTAGATTCCACATATAAGTGATATCATACAATATTTGTTTTTCTCTGACTTATTTCACTTAGCCCTTAAGTTTTATCAATGTCATTGTAAACAACAGGAACTCCTTCTTTCTCACAGTTGAATAATATTTCATTGGTAGGATTCACCAGTGAAACCATCCAGTCCCAGGCTTTTATTTATTGGATGGCTACCCTCATTTGAATTAGTAAAGGTCAAATCCTTTGCCAGTAATATCTCGGTTCCAGGAATCTGTTTTTTCTTTCTTTCATCTTGAGAGAAACTTGACTAAATCAAATGTCTAGAACATTGAAGAAGCTATGAAACCCTGCTTGCCCTATACTCTGATGAAGATAAAAAGAGGAAACTATAGAATGCAAGGATAGTACTAGGGAAGCTGTTTATTGAGAGTTTGGATAGCATATAGAGTGCTATTTAAATACCATCAACTTAAGGACAGGATGCCATGGTTTTTGGACTATAGTAAAGGATAGAGTGTGTGCATAGTTAGTCAGGTCCGATTCTTTGCAACCTCATAGACTCTAGTCCACCAGGCTCCTCAGTCCATGGAATTTTTCAGGCAAGAATACTGGAGTGGGTTGCCATTTTCTCCTCCTGGGGATCTTCCTGTCTCAGGGATGGAACCCTTGTCTCCTGCACTGGCAGGCGGATTCTTTACCACTGAGCCACCTGGGAAGCCCTAAGGGTATAGTACCTATGGCTAACTCATCAGTGCTGCTCCTATTATACAATTCAAGTTATGTGGTCCCAATTCAGTGATAAAATTTCTGTCGCAACCTTCAATGGCACCCCCTTTGAATCAATTGGAGCACCTCTTTTCATATGATCAAAGGATCTGAAAATAAGATTGAAAGCATTTCAAAAAGGTCAAAATGGTTCTCAAATGCAATTTATTAGTAAATATGTTTCAATCAGTTAGAAGTCCTGCTCAATCCCTTATTCTCCCCTAAAAAGGCCCATTGAATGTTGAGCAATAGAATAATTTTGTAATTAAAACAACCATTGCATTGAGTGTAGAACCTATTAAAACTGGTTTTCTTAAAGTGTGTGTGTGTGTATGTACATAGAATCAAACCCAGGAAGCAGAGTGACCTGGTATTTTATTTAGTAGACATTCCGAACAATATCAAAGCAACATCTCTATTCCACAAGGAATATAATCTTTCTTGTTACTGGGCTGTTTTGCTTGCAACAGGCTTTACATAAAACATCAACAAGTTAAAAAAAAAAAAAAAACAGAGATAGTGGATAAAGAAGATTCAAGGATGAAATCAATCTTTCAAAGGCAAATTATAAGTATTTAATGTTTTCTGTGCTCCTATCTAATTCATAAGTCTGTGACTCAGAAGTTTGTACAAGTATTCAAAAATGGCTTTTCCAAATGCTATCGTTTTTGTTCACAGTGCCTGAATCAGTGTCCAAGTAAACACATGATCTCCCACAACTCAGACACAAGGAATAGTGTATGAACATACGTTCCACTGAACAGCCTTCCTAACTGGAGCCACTCCTAACCAGTCTTTTCAATGAAATGAAACCCTAAAATGTCAATATGAATAAATTACTAATAACAAATGCTTCACTTATGTTTAATGCTTTGCCAAACACCAACTTGATTGAAATGCCAATATTTAGTAGAAAGAAGAAAGGAGGTATCTTGAGGCAGAATCAAACTAACAAGGGTAGTAGGCTAGAGTATTTCTGTGTCAGATTCCATCTGAACAATCCTGTTTTTTTAAAGGTCGGAAGCCCATACATACTTGGAATTTTTGCTCTCTGCCTTTGATTTAAAGCGCAAAATCAAAAGCCTGTTCTATGAAAAGAAGTGCACTTGAGCAACCCAGGAATGTGCTGAAGCCTTTCTACAAATTAATCTCTTCTTTAGTGAAGTGAAACATCAGGACCATTCAGGGACACTGGGAGGGGCTCAGGGGCTTGAATCTGAGCCAAGCTTAATGAGAGGGAGTTGGAGGCAAAATGGAATTGAACTGTACCTTATTAACTGGTGAAAGCTGTGAACGAGGTGGACTTACTGGCCAAGAATTCATTCTTTTTGTTGCAATTAACTACAGGGGATATTTTGAGGTAGTTTCAAGCTCTTTAAAAATCCTGGTATATTTTAAAAATTTTGTATGTTTTTAGAATTTTGAGATCATTTCCAAATCTGGTTTCCAGATTTCTTACTGCCTTGAAGATACTCAGGCTTATGTTTCAGTTGAGTCAACATCTATTTATTTGGCCATTTTATTAGAAATCTGTATTTCTAGCTGCTGTGTCAGGTGCTGGGGAAAAAATGCGATGATAATTGGAGTCCTGGCTCAGAGTGACTGGCATTCCAGTGAGAAACACTAGAATCTCTCAGCCCTAGCAGGAAAAGCAGAAATCAAATGGCCAAACATGCATCAGACATTTAGCTTAAATTCTCTGAGCAAATTACTTCTCTTATGACCATGACATACCTTTCACAGAGACACCTTTCTGTAGTGAAATGCCTGTTTAGTCCATAGAAAATTTGTTAGATAAGAAGCCTGGTATTATGACAGTGAATGTTCAACTAGAATTCAGAAAATCTGGGCTTTCTGACAGTGAAAGGTCATCTTGAATCAGTTCCTAAAACCTTCTACTTTTGCTTCTGTGTCTAATTTTGTAACATGGAGCTGAGACTCCTCTGCAGTGTTACCATGAAACAAGTGCTGACCACGCTTAGCAACGGCTTAGGGAGGCAAGTTATTTGTTTAGCATCTTCTGATCCTTCAGACTATCCAAATTTTGGTAGCTGTGTTCTCTGTTAAGAGCCTAACTGTTAATCAGTGTATAGGGTAGAATACATTGGGTGGTGTGTGGAGTCATAGTTGTCTCTTAAGAGTCTCTCCAGAGTGAAGGGGTCTCTGAAGCTTGAATAAACTGGGAAACTAAGATGTGCTCTGGGGTGGCGGAGAAAATATTAAACTCTATGTTTGTCGTGTTTTCGCTGCTATTACTTTCCACTTTTCCTTTGGCATCATATTTAATGATGTATATACGATGTTAGAATAGCAAATTTATATACAGACTTCATTAATCAGTACACACATACTAGGACCATATGCTCAAGTTTTCTTCTTTTTAAAGAGTTTATGGTAAAAGAGTTAGGAGATTCCTGTTATAGAGAAGAAATAACTAAACTATCGTGAATATATTTTTCTTTAGTCAAAAGTGACAGAGTATCTAAAACTAGTTTAATTCAAATTCTCTTTGATATGAAGCTGGAAAATCCTTCAGATATAAAGGTATAACTAGTCTATGTTGTTGTTTGTTTATTTATTGTGTTTTCAGTCTGAAACTCTGATTTGGAGAGGTTCTCTGAAAGCTTGAAGCCTGTGTTTAATTTAATTTTTTATATCATTTTATTCATTTATTTTTGGCTGTGCTGGGTCTTCGTTGCTGCACGGGCTTTCCCTAGTTGTGGTGAGTGGGGGCTACTCTCTAGTTGTGATGTGCAGGCTTCTCATTGCAATAGCTTCTCTTGTTGTGGAGCATGGGCTCTAGGGCTTGTGGGCTTCATCAGTTGCAGTTCTCAGGCTCCAGAGCACAGGCTCAATAGTTGAGACATTCAGGCTTAGTTGCTCCGTGGCATGTGGATTCTTCCAAGATCAGGGATTGAACTCATGTCTCCTGCATTGGCTGGTGGATTCTTGACCACTGAGTCACCAGGGAGCCTGAATTTAACACCAGCTTCCAGAATTCTTTCACGACATGGGAAAAAGGCTACAAACATGAAACCCATCAGTCCATTCTCCAGAGTGTTTCTTCACTTTGTGGGATGTTTGCTATTCCAAATCTGCTTTCCTTCACTTCTCCCTTATTGTGAGCTCTGGGGAAGCTAACCGCCTGACTGTATCATCTAAAGTCCTTTGATTTCTGGCTTCTGTTTGCATTTGGCCAATAAGAAGCCCCAGCAAGGTATGGACAGTGGAAGATAAAGCATGGGACACATTACCTCAGCTCCCTCCTGATGAAGTGATACGTTGAAAGTGGCTGAATGGCCACAGCCTGCATCCAGCAGACATCTTCAACAGGCAGAGCTTGCCTGGTTCCTCTTCAGGTTGTGAGAAGCTTAGAACAATCTTGCCATTGCTGTATCATCTCTAGTTGGTTTCCTGAATCTTGCCCTTGGGTAATAAGTAGACCTATCATTAAACTCTTCTTAATTGCTCCTTTTTGCTTATATCAGTTTTCTGTCAGGACCCTGATTGAGTCTCCAATTCCATTCAACTTACAACCCTACATCTCTTACTAGATGACAGAAGATAAATAGATAGATGGATAACACACAGACCTGAATCTGCCAAATCTGGCTATGCTCCAAGATTATTTGTTCTTATATTCAAAGAGGATTTTTGATGTTGTTCTTGTTGAAGAAGAATTTTTTTAAGACAATATATGTGAAAGTAACCTTTTAGCAGAAAATATTATGTCCCTGTTTTTTGTTAGTTGGTGCAAATATATTTCTAAAAAAAGAGGCAGGTATCTGCTCAGAAAACTGCCTTTCAGGAGGTCACATAACAAGCAAGTATATCATCGTGTAAAGAAAAAATACAAACATATAGTGAGTGAAAGTCACTAAGTCATGTCTGACTGTTGTGAAACCATGGACTGTAACCTGCCAGGCTCCTCTATCCATGGGATTCTCCGGGCAAGAATACTGGAGTGGGTGCCATTTTCTTCTCCAGGGGATCTTCCCAATGCAGGAATTGAACCCGGGTCTCCTGCATTGCAGACAGATTCTTTAGACTGAGCTGTGAGGGAAGCCCTTTGTGTTTATTTGGAAAACATTTGCCATATCTGTCCTGGTTGAGTGAACTGGCCTCTCAGGGAAAGTGTATAGTTTTTTACACTATAATTTAGATACATAGAGAAACAAAGTTGGAAGAAAAATATGTTCAGATTTTTGAAAGAATCTAATAATGTTACTAACGATACATCACATTTATTGAATGCTTAATTACATGATTTATGTTTATTAACACATTTAATTCTCATAACAATCCATACAGTATTATTTTTAATCCTCTCCTCACTTGTTTGATCAAAGATACTGAGGAAGACAAGAAGAAATTCACTCCTTAGAAACCTATACAATCTAGCTTCATATATAAACTGATTTTACAAGATTGACAGGAACAAATAATGTTGAGTTAAAAAAATATTTTAAAAATACATTTTTCCTCCTACCCAACATGTCATATATTTGCCTTATTATTAGAATAACTCAAAAAGGGTTTTATAGCTAGACTTCCTCTCTTTATTCTAGGAAGTCCACTTTAGCAGTTACAGTTGGATTATTTCAGAAAGAAAATGGAATTCTACACTTACTCTGAAATATATTAAATGAACATGTTTTAAAAAGAGAGTTTTGGGTTTTTCAGTAAGTGACGTGTTAGTGTAAAAGTCATTTTTAAAGCAAATAAAAGTACCCTTTTAAAGTAAAGAGCCTGTTGTCCAAAGCTTCTTGCAGTCTGGTCGCATATCAGTGTCCTGGATGTCAGCCACTAGTCTGGGTGCATAAGAAGCAGAGACAAATATTTCAACCTAAGTTTACAACTGGAATTCAACATGAAAAT
This sequence comes from Giraffa tippelskirchi, assembly GCF_054371585.1. NCBI lineage: Eukaryota > Metazoa > Chordata > Mammalia > Artiodactyla > Giraffidae > Giraffa > Giraffa tippelskirchi. Next base: position 72,327,200 of record NC_137275.1, on the reverse strand, counting down.
CTACTCCCTTTGAGAAGCTGTGAAGTCTCTTGGATGTTTAAAATACGTCACATTTACTGTTTTTTTTTTTTTTAATGACATTCAACTCTGAGTTTCACCTAGGAGAAAACAGATCTAGCTGGCAAATGGTGGCCCCAGCAGTTGTTGGGGCATGTGATTTATCCTTCATGAAGCTAACAGGAGGGACCAGAGTACTCTGGGTTTTGGTCTGTTCTGATGCTGAGCAGGCCTGTGCCTTGCTCTTGAAATCTGGCTTTGAGTGTCTCTTGGTTAGGCTATATTGTAGATCAAATACATTCCACCAGAAGATGTCTTACTAACCTCCTAGAATTACCCTGCATTTCTGAGACAGAAGTTCAGAATCTGTGGAAGTAGCATTTCCCATAGAATGCAGAGTGTAAGATCAATCAAAAAAAAGAAAAAAGAACCAAAAACAAAAACTGGAATGCATGTCACATGAGATCATTATTAAGAAGGAAAACAATTTCTGATGGAAAATTCCAAGTTCCCTTTGAACAACTGCCTTGGGGAATGTACTTAGGAAACAGAAGTCTTACTTCTAATATGTCATTAACTGTGTTTATGATTCCCTTCAAGTGTTTATAGGTAGGAGTCAGGGTATGGAATGTATAAATATTATACAAAAATTACAGTACAGTGATTACTTCCTTTGCCAATGCACTCTCCAGAAAGTCATGCAACACTGCAGTGGCATCTCTGGTATGCAAGGAAACTGAAGCTTTTACTTCTATTTAACCTCACAAGCTAGGCCTGATCCAGAGTCTGCATCATATGTGTATTAAGACAAAGATTTTGAGTTCATTTGGAAAGGAGGGACACTTGTGTTGTGAACAAGTTTGAAATCTCTTTGTTTCAGAGAGATCATTTGCAGTCCTACTCAGGCTGGGCTCATAAGGAAGAGGTATTGTCTATAGACATGAAACCAAAAAAAACTGTCCAGTTGTCCCTTGGGCTATGCTCCACATTACCCATCCCTGATCTGTTGGCTAAAGCTGTGGAGCAATTGTATGCTGAATTGGAAAAAGTCCAGCCCTAATGGGGCTGGAGGACCCTGGTCTGGTTTATCTCTTGGGGCTGTTAGTACTCCGCCCTGTCTGGCACAGTTATGCCCCTTCCCGTCATCATTGTGGGGTTCTCATAACTGGTATGTGGCCTAGAGGAGTCAGCCTGATGCTCCAATCAGGTGACTGAACTCTGGTATCAACTCAGGTGCTCATTGCTCTGAGACCTTAAACAAAATGTTTAGGTTCTGTCTTAGGTGCTTATCTTTTATCAATTTCCTTTTCTAAAGAGCTTTTGAAAACATTTCTGGTAATTTCACCAGCTAAATTCTAGTCCACTGATGGTGATAGATACAGTTACATTTGTTCTCTTTCCCCTGCAGTGCCTTACATGCTGCCAGATATAAAGATAGAATTAGAAAATCCATTACTGATTTATACTGGATCACCAGAAGACTGACTGGTGGCAGGGATCCTCTAAATTATCAAATAATAATGATAATAGTAGTAGTAGCAGCAGCAGTACTACTACTAGTAGTAGTGGAATAAGAGGCATTTAGTAGGTTAGTAGTAGAGCAACTAATATTTGCCAACTTCATGACGTTTCTTTGAAGGTTAGCAACTATTTTGATCCTCATCAGTTCAGTTCAGTTTAGTCATTCAGTCGTGTCCGACTCTTTGCGACCCCATGAACCGCAGCACGCCAGGCCTCCCTGTCCATCACCAACTCCTGGAGTCTACCCAAACCCATGTCCATTGAGTCAGTGATGCCATCCAACCATCTCATCCTCTGTTGTCCCCTTCTCCTCCTTCCCCCAATCCTTCCCAGCATTAGGGTCTTTTCCAATGAGTCAACTCTTTGCATGAGGTGGCCAAAGTATTGGAGTTTCAGCTTCAACATCAGTCCTTCCAATGAACACCCAGGACTGATCTCCTTTAGGATGGACTGGTTGGATCTCCTTGCAGTCCAAGGGACTCTCAAGAGTCTTCTCCAACACCACAGTTCAAAGCATCAATTCTTCGGCGCTCAGCTTTCTTTACCGTCCAACTCTCACATCCATACATGACCACTGGAAAAACCATAGTCTTGACTAGACGGACCTTTGTTGGCAAAGTAATGTCTCTGCTTTTCAATATGCTATCTAGGTTGGCCATAACCTTCCTTCCAAGGAGTAAGTGTCTTTTAATTTCATGGCTGCAATCACCATCAGCAGTGATTTTGGAGTCCCCAAAAATAAAGTCTGACACTGTTTCCACTGTTTCCCCATCTATTTGCCATGAATTGATGGGACCAGATGCCATGATCTTAGTTTTCTGAACGTTGAGCTTTAAGCCAACTTTTTCACTCTCCTCTTTCACTTTCATCAAGAGGCTCTTTAGTTCTTCTTCACTTTCTGCCATAAGGGTGGTGTCATCTGCATATCTGAGGTTATTGATATTTCCCCTGGCAATCTTGATTCCAGCTTGTGCTTCTTCCAGCCCAGCGTTTCTCATGATGTACTCTGCATATACGTTAAATAAGCAGGGTGACAATATACAGCCTTGACATACTCCTTTCCCTATTTGGAACCAGTCTGTTGTTCCATGTCCAGTTCTAACTGTTGCTTCCTGACCTGCATGCAGGTTTCTCAGATATTATTTCTATATCTGATTTATGGCTAAGGAAACTGAGGATAAGAACGCTCAAGTTGCTTGACCAAGGTCAATAGCAAAGAATTGCTGAAAGTTAGTTCCAAAGTTAATGTTCTTTACCACTATAAAACTGTCTGAATTTGGAGACTGAAGCATTTCTAATAAATACAAACATCTATTATTCAATCTTTTTCACTACTGTAGAGTGTTTGACACGTGTGGATTTGTCTAGTTCAGAAAATCAGGGGTTTAATTACTGAAGAATAGAGAAAGTAAAAATAGAATTTGATTCTACTTAACTGTTTTCCATATCACTAATCTACCATGAGAGAGTTTCAGAAACAGAAAATATAAAGCTTTCCAGCACCTATTGTTTTGGTCTCCTTTATAAACAAAGTAAATCAGATTGCCCTTGGTAAATTTATACTTTCTGGGAAAAGATTTATTTGCTCTCATTCAGGTTTTATGGTTAAAGCTGGTTTCTACCCACAGGTAGATTGGTAAATTCAGAAACTAAAACTGCAAGCAACCCTCAAACTAACCAAATTCTTGAGTGAAAATACAGATTCTCTTAGCTCCTTTCATTTGGTAAGGATTAATTTCACCTGTGGTTTATCATGCCTTTAGAGCATTTTTGATCCAGCTTCCTGCTCTATCCAATTTTTTACTCAAGGCTGCCTCAAAAAAACGTTCCTTCTGTCTCTATAACTGGAATACCAGGAAGAAGATCATTTATTGGAAAAGTTTTATGAATTTTTAGACATGTTTAAAATCTGTTGGTGCTATGGACCAAGTTTTGTCTCCCCCAAATACATATGTTGAAGTCCTAACCTCCAATGTAACTGTATTTGGAGGTAATGAGGGTTAAATGACGTCATAAGGGTGGAGCCCTAATCCTATAGGATTAGTGGGTTTATAAGAAGAGGAAGAGAGATTTCTTCCTCTTCTGTTCCTCCCCTCCTCTCAGTCTTCCTTTCCCCGTTTCCCCTGCAAGCACCGAGGAAAGGCTACCTGAGCGCATTGAATGATAGCAGCCACATGCAAATCAGGACGAGAACCCTCAACAGTACTTGAAGATACCAGCATCCTGATCTTGGACTTCTAGCCTCCAGAACTGAGGGAACATAAATCTATGTTGTTTAAGCAACTTAATCTATGATATTTTATTATGGCAGTGCTAGAAAATTAATACATGTTCTTTTAGGCATTTGGGACATTGAAGTGGTGTGATTTTTGAGTTTAAAAAAAAAACCAACCTCCTTAGTGCCTATGATAGCATATTAGTAAACAGCAATCCATTCAAAATTTTGATGGGCAAGGAGAATTTTTTTCTAATTTTGCTTAGAATAATGAAATTATATGAACTATAGGTATTGTCCTACCTTAGTTATTAATAGTTAAAAGGCCTGTGCTAGAGTTGATATACTTCAATTTCCTCTGTTCCTTATACCATGTAAAACATTTTATCTTCTTTTTATATTTATACAATCAATTCAGGTATATAATTTTGTTTTCTAAACTTCGGTGTCAATGTGTTTACCTTTTCAAAAATATTTTGTTTTGTTCCTTTAAATAATGATTTTGGAATATATTTTCTCTACCTGTTTTTAGTACCTCATAAGGCATATGGTTTTCAGGGAATGCATTAACAAGATTTCTTAGATGCTTTACTCAGTTAATATGTTATAGTGGTTTTCACCTATGCTTTTCAGCTCCATTAAAAGATTGATTTTATTGAAATGAGCATGCAAATTTTTCTTTATTAAATGTACTGAATTTGTAATTATAGACCTTAATTAGATTATGATCACTGTCCTTGAATTTTCTTTCCTCCTATATTACTAGACTTTTTTTTCCTCTTCACATAAAAGAAGGTCTCTGACTGTTTCCATTTTTAATTCTGCTTTCCTGAGCTACAAAAGGGCTTTTGTTATGCCCTCACAGGGAGTGTTGATGCCTTATGAAGTCTAAGGATGGCTTTGTCAGATAGAGTCTTGGCACAGCCTCAAATAAGTACTCAGTCTTCATATGCTGATGCTATGTGTAGATGTGCATGGTACTGTGTAGGCGGTTTGAAGACCATTTCTGATCTTTTTCAAATAAGGTAGTTTAATCTCAACATCAGAATGAGGTGGTGTAGAATCCCCTTGTCTATAGTTAAAAGTGGATTTTAATCAAAGGGCTATCATGATGATGAAAGCAGAGTTTCTAGAGGGCCTAAAAGTTTACAAAGCAATTTCATATACATGATTCTACAAACTTCACATTAAGCATGTGAGGATTTTGCATGATGAATAACATTACATTCATTTTGCTGATGATGGAATGGATAGTGAAATCTTAAATGACTGACTCAGGACAAACCACTACTGAGGAATGAAATCCATAAGCTGTTAGTTCCAGTTACTAATCGATATTTTTAAGTGTTTGAGTCAGTTCTGTTTTCAAACTAAATTTTATATCGTTGCATATAGATTTAGTTAACTATAAACTAGTCATGTTAAAAACCAATTCTGACCTGTAGTTCTCTTCTGGGTAAGAAATGCGGCACCTACAGAACATTTGGGTCTCTGTTACTGTCTGTGAGGAACCAACCTCTATTTCTACCCAGGTTTCATTCTAGTCCCAATGAAAGAACCACCATCCTCTGCCACCGGTTCTGCCCTAGCCTTCATTATTTAACCAAGTGTTTGTAATTTTCTTTATTCTAAAGAGAAAGCACATCAGGAATTTGTCATTCTCTCATCTGTTTCCAAGATATTTTCCCTCTTATACCTATAGTAGTAGTACTTTCTGTACTTAATTATACTTTATTACCAGTATCTTTGACTCTTTCACTAGGCTTCAAGGCCGTGGGAAGAAATATTCGATTCACCATTTCATTTTCAGTGTCAGGCACATAGTAGATAGTCAAAAACTCTTAGATTGAATTGAATTAATCAGTTAATCCATAAATTATTCCAGTGTGTTATACAGTGTGTCTGGGAGAATGCCTTTGACAACAAAACTGTGTATAATATTTAAAGTTTATTGAGTAAAAACTTAAGTACTTCTCATGCTTTGGCTTAATTAAATGAGATGATTACTTTGCATTATCAATACAGGGCCTGAAATATCACAGGTGTTCACAAACTTTAATCTTTCTCTTATAGGAGGAAATGTGTCCAAATTTAAAATGATCAGAGCAGTGCTTTCTCTCTGTGACAACTGTCGAGAAACCGTTTGCATAAGTCATTTATTAACACATATAAAAAACTTGTTCAGTGAGTTTTGCTCTGGTGTTTTTAATGTCCCCTTAAATTTTTTTAAAATGATTTTTGAGTAGAAAATTTCCAAAGAATACATGCAATCTCAGTAACTTTCAGTTAATGACTAAATAATAACATCAACTTTTATTTTTTCTTTTCATTTATTTATTTTAAAAATGTATTTACTTTTAATTGGAGGATCGGACATGACTGAGCAACTGACACAATTGTTTTACAACCTTGTGTTGGTTTCTGCCATACATCAACGTGAATGAGCCATAGGTATACATATGTCCCCTGCCTTTTGAACTTCCTCCCACCTCCCACCCCATCCTACCCTCTAGGTTGTCACACAGAACTGGGTTTGAGCTCCCTGCATCATATAGCACATTCCCACTATCTACCCCGTTTGCTATATTCCCATACAGCAAGTTTGCACGGGCTATGTTTTGCCTATTTTACATACGGTAATGTATAAGTTTCAGAGTTACTCTCTCAATTTGTCCCACCCTCTCCTTCTCCCACTATGTCCACAAGTCTGTTCCCTATGACTGCATCTCCATTGCTGCCCTGCAAATAGGTTCATCAGTACCATCTTTCTAGATTCCATTTGTATGCATTAATATGATATTTGTTTTTCTCTTTCTGACTTACTTCACTGTGTGTAATAGGCTACCCACCTCATTAGAACTGACTCAAATGTGTTACTTTGCTTTCAACTTGAGCTATTCTAACAAATTAATATGGAAGAGCATTTATCATAGAATAAACTCAAAATATGTTTATGTAGGTAGAACTAATTCTCTATTTGCATGTTTTCCATTTCTCTATTGGGAGAATACAATTTGAGTCTGACTAAATAAAATGTATACAATTAAATAGTTCCTTTGGAGTCTGTTTGCCCATCACTCAAATAATTAAAGATGCAAGAAACTTGTTATGACTCCTTTGTTGCCTTTGATCAGATATTTTATTCAAATTGGTTTTATATTTATGTTCTTTGTCCTGGAATTCAGGATAATCCACTCAACTCTCTGCTTTGGTATTGGTGTGCAGGATGGCATCATTTTAGGCAATCTATCACATCTATTGATAAGATTGCTCAGGAGATGAGCCATACTTTTTTGGGTATCATGTTATAAGGCCCAAATTAGGAACAAATGAATTTCATCTCAATAATCATAACAACAAAGCTGAACTCTTGTTCTTTGGAAGAAAAAATAAAAGTATTTTTCCTATGTCCCTTGTATTTATATAATTAAATACTATGAGAACGTATCTGGCATTGGCATTTCTGAATCCAGTGCTATTGCTCCATTGTGGACATCAGCACCAGATCTACTTTCTGACACACACACACATCCTCATTGCCAGGAGATGTCCCTAAAAGAAATAGAATCACAAAAGACTAGGCAAATAAATATTTTCATGTTTAACCTCTCCAAGCGTTACTTTTCAAAGTGGGGATAGCATCAATCCCTACCTTACAAGTTTTTGTGAAAATTAAATCAGATCATTAATGTGACCAAATACTTGCTTGGTAAGGGTTAGCTATTAATATTAAAGCTAGACCTTTAACTATAAACTTTGAATTGACCTCCTGTTAATATTTAACCTTAATATATGTTAATTCTAATAATAATCATGCATTGTTTTCACAGAGTACAAATGATCTGAATGAGTGATAAGGCATTTACACAGAAGACTGGTGAAGAAATAGCCTTTGGCAAGAAGGCAGAGACCTATGCATATATTCCTGCATCCACCTGCCCATCCATCAGTCTACCCCAGATGTTCAACCATTCATTCACTACATACTAGATGTGTAACTCTATCATGCCAAACAAATTACATTGGCTTTAGAAATGTATCAACTTGCCTAAACTGAGCTTCCTTTCCTGCAGTTCCTGTTCCTATATGTTTCCTATCAGTGTAGGCCATAAGAAAGATTCTTGTGTGAAATTTGAATTATACAAGTGAAGCAAACACCCTTTTGTAGCCACCCACATATTTTTATCTGCTGGTGCATCCATTGATATAAAGCAATGACCAAACCTGCAACTACTCCATCTTCCTTGAGATCCAACTTCATCTGCTTTGCCTCCTAGTCCAAGTGTATGTGTTTAGCTCTGGGTTCTGCAAGACAGTTAGAACATAAAAATCAGAGTTAGAAAGAACTTATACAGTTTTAAATCTGTCCTCCTGGGCTCCAGCTGTGGCTTGTGTTCCCAGTTCATTTTAGTGTTCCTCCATTTTATATTGTCTTCCTTTTCCAATGGCATGTCCTGTAGACTTTAAACTTTAGCATTGAGCATGAATTCAATATGCTTGCAGAAACTGTTTAACCTGCTCTTATGGTGGTATATGGTCAAATTTTTATAGCAAATCTCATGTAACTGTATATCCTGGAAATTCTGCTTCTCTGATCCTGAACTGATACACAAACCTAGTCTTAGATCTGCCATCATTGGGTCATATTCTTTTATAAGTGGAAAGAACACTAGAATCCATCCTGGATAAACCTGCTTAAACAAACTGTTCTCTTGATCAGAAGGGATTTATTTGTTGATCCAGAAATACTTTAATTGACCTCAGTATTTTTTAAATGGGTTTTTCTCCCATGGATCATGTAAATCTTAAAATTGATGATTCCATCCTTGAACTGGCTTTTAAAATGCATATTTCCAGATATTTCTTTATCTTTTGATTAGCTGTGAACCTTGTGAAAATTGACTAGACTGAGGCTTTATTTTGTTTACTAACACTTAAATCATCCATGATTTCCTCATCTGCTTCAAAGTATACTTTATTCTCTTATTCTATTTACCTCTGTTTACTACATTAAGCTACTTTTTTGGAGGGTGGAGGGAAGCAGAGTACTAATAATACATAAAAATGAATGTTAAATATTTTCTTCTTTTCACTATGTATTTTCATAAGAGAACTTAGGGTCTTCCTGGGTAGCTCACCTGGTAAAGAATCCGCCTGCAATGCGGGAAACCCCAGTTTGATTCCTGGGTTTGGAAGTTCCCAGGAATGGACAGATGATGGATGGACAAGTGGATGAAGAGATAGGACACCCACTCCAGTATTCTTAGGCTTTGCTGATGGCTCAGATGGTGAAGAATCTGCCTGCAATGAGGGAGACCTGGGCTTGATCCTTGACTTGGGAAGATCTCCTGGAGGAGGTCATGGCAACACACTCCAGTATTCTTGCCTGGAAAATCCCCATGAACCAGAGGAGCCTGGTGGACTACAGTTCAAGGGGTCACAAAGAGTTGGACACGACTGAGTGGCTAAGCACACAGCAAGAGAACTTAGTTAATTTTTAAAAATTAACTATTAAGAAGTTGGGACTCCCCTGATGGCTCAAGCAGTAAAGAATCTGCCTGCAATGAAAAAGACAGGGATTTGATCCCAGGGTTGGGAAGATCCCCTGGGGGAGGAAATGGCAACCCACTCCAGTATTCTTGCCCGGAAAATCCCATGGACAGAGGAACCTGGTGGACTACAGTCCATGAGGTTGCAAAACAGTCAGATATGACTGAGCACTCCCACACATTAAGAAGTTATTTTTTTTCAATTTTCTTAAAAACATGGTATAAACTTTCAAGGGGAGAACCAAACAAATAAAGGAAAACTAATATTATGCTTTAAGATGTATAGATGTTTACCTATTTCTGTATTTTTCACTCATTTATCATCTGTTCATTCATTTATTAATTAATTTATTCAAACAACAGCATCAGAAATATGATACTACTGTGGCACAGTGTAAAAAGCTGAAAATATAGTTTTCCTGCACATCAGCTAAGTAGGAAAAAGATGAATAATGGACAAAATATAATGCACAATTTATTAAGCATTTTGTTAGAGAGAAGTACAGAGAACATGATTGAATATGAGGTATTCTCCACCCCGGATGGAATTAAATCAACTCGGCACAGCATTATAAAGAGAGGTCTGTGAAGGATAAAATCAGAACTAAGTTTGGAAGACTGTGAATGAGTAAGAAAGAACAGAAAGATGGTACAGGGAGGCATGAGGAGGCAAAGCAGTGACATTTTGAAGACTGCGAACAGATATCAATATAACTGAATCTTTGACTATGTAGATGGATGAGACAGAAGGTTGGTGAGTACCAAATGTGTCCTACCAACAAGTTTGGACCTTACCCTAAGGGCAAATAGTATCCTAGAAGGATTTTTTAAGTGGGAGAATAATAATGTCACAAATAAGTTTGACATCTCTACAGGTATGCTTAATAATCATCTCAAATTTAACATGAGTTAACAGAAACACACTATTTCCTCCTGAAATTCACTCCTCCCCCGGGTTTCCTTGCCTTTAAGATGGCAATAACATCTACTGAGTGCTCAAGCTAAACATTTAAGCATCTTCCCTATTTTTCTTTTTCTTACCCTTTACATCCATTTCATAGCCATTCCACTGACTCTAATTCTTAAACCTATTGTGAATCCATCTAGTTATCTGCATAGCCATTCCCAGTGACCTCAGTTCAGTCATTTGTTTCTTTCCTTTCCTCTAAAATAGCCTTCTAAATAATGTAAAGTATCTAACCAGTCTTTGCTTTACATATGCATTTTAATTCTCTGTATAAGATCAGCTACTCTTAGATACTGTATTTTTGCTTCCTCGCTTGTTTATATCTCTCTCCTTTTAGAACGTAAATTTCTCTGATGTTAAAAACCGCCCTTGTTCACCAATACATAGGAATGTGCCTGGCAAATGGAATGCACTTAAGAAATTTGTATTCTATTAATGGATGAAGAAGTAAGAAAGATTATTTGGGGGACAGAGTATAGAATACTTAGGGGAGGGTAAGTCTGGAGAGGAGAGTGGTTGAAAGGCCTTCTTTGCCCAATACTCTGATTTCAGCGGCAGCTCTGTTGGGGAGATCTGTGCACACTGGCAGCATGCTACTTTCAGGGCCTCACTTATCTCTGCTTTTCTGTCTCAGGACATATTTGCAGGTTGGCCCTGAAGTTCAGGAGAGTGAGTGCCCCTGGAGCCACCATTTCAACTGATGGGGGAAGGATACAGGGAATACAGACCAGCCTCCCATCCTGCAGGGGGAAAACTCAGAGGTACCTTCTATATTCATGGTTCTGCAGAACTGCCCCAGCAGCATTGAGCTCTATTACTCACAGTGGGAACCAGCACACTGACTCACCTGTGATCACCTTCTCTTCTTTCCCTGGCTCACTTTTCCAGCTCTCTTAATCCTGCTCCCTGGGCACCTCACCAGTCAACTACCCACACCTAAGTTCCTTGTCTCAGATTTTGTTGTCACAGGAAATTAAAACAAACACAAGTCTTTTGTATTCATTTGTACAAGCATAGATGAAGATTTTTAAGGTCTTTGGGTGAGGAAAGTGACAAGGCTTTGAGACTGTTTTAGTGGGGTGATGGGGACAAAACAAAAGAGAGAATTCAAGGGTGATTTGCAGGTATATGTTGGCATAATCCATTCTGGTGGGGAAGTTTGGGAGGGCATAAGATGAAGAGTTCAGTTTTCAAGTACAACAACCAAGGACAAAAATCCAGAAAATAGTTAAATGTAAAATTATGGAGCTCAGAAAAAAATTCTTGAAAGCAAGTAATGTTTTTTGGAGTCGACTATAGCTTCGTGTGGGAGTAGTTGAAGCAAAAGCAAAGAGAAGATTCCACAGGACAGATACATAGAACAGATACTTATGCTAATGAACCCTCAACGTCCTGAAATAAAAGGAACAAATGACCTACCTGGATGGTTCCAGCCATTTTGTAGTGCAGTAGTTACACTAGTTATTAATTGATATTTTACCCATTAGATGATTTATGCTGCTGCTGCTGCTAAGTTGCTTCAGTCCTGTCCAACTCTGTGCGACCCCATGGACAGAAACCCACCAGGCTCCCCTGTCCACGGGATTCTCCAGGCAAGAATACTGGAGTGGGTTGCCATTTCTTTCTCTAAGATGATCTATGGTCAAATATAATTGAACACTGATTTAGAGAAACATAATTTTCATCGCAGAATAGTTTTGACAGATGCTAATACTCTGAGAAATTTCACAAAGGGAGATATAATGTGTGGCATTTCTCAGCATTATTTGATGTTTTCTTCTTGACAAATCCCAGCAAATATTTTTTGGCAAACATTAGCTTAGGTGCTCTTAAAGGTTCTTTCTATATATAGCATCTAATAATCACATTATCTGAAATTTCAATGATCTCTAAGAATAGTCTTTTCCTGACCCCCATAACAGTGAGCCTCCAGATTTCAGGGATCCTATACATTGTAAAAAATATAAACAAGGCAGGATTTAATTTTGTTGGAACCAGCCATTGCATTAAAATAGTTTTAGCAAAGTGTAAAGCCTATAGTGAACATGAGAGAATATTCAGGAATTTAAAAATTTGGTAGATAAATTTGAAAACAAACTGTTGCATCCTAGATATTCCTGCTAGATTGTGTGGTCAATACATGACAGTGATCTTATCTGTACTCTTACAAGGTGATGAATGCCTGTCTCTGAATATCCCAATCTCGGGGCGATCCAGCTACTGCAGATCCCCAGGCATGCAGATTTGATCTCTTTCCGTGCCTAAACTTAGTGGTCGGATGAAATCTTAGAGAGGGAATCTTAATCTAGCAGGCAGTGTTCAAACTCCTGAGCATGATCTGGATTAGATGCAGCCCAACTCCCTGGTCCTGCCTCCGAGAGCTCTCTCTGATTGGTTGTGCCATTCTCTGATTGACATTTCCATTTTTATCCAGGTGAGGCGCCTTGCCCCAGATTCTACTCCATTTGCTTGTGACTCTGAGGACTTGAGAAACTCCTTTTAGTCTCTGCGGAGGGAAGGGGTAGAGTATGTGAAAGCTATACCTGTGTTTTAGCTTCTGATGTGCTTAAAGCCAGATGGATTCCCCCTTACCCAAGACATTCCATTTCTCTGAGTGTAACTACACCCTTACTGCTCTGCTTATCTGCCTGAACAGTGATTCCAAAAGAAGCATGAGAGGAGACTGATTGCCAGTTCTTTCAAAGCACTGTGACATGGATGCTATTATGAAGGAGGCTTAAAAGTTATGTAAATATATAACCATATGAACTGCTATAGTGTATTCTCGTCATAACTGAATCTCCTACCCAGATTTTCTACTGAACAGAGAGGAGGCAGAGGGAGAGGGGGGAAAACTTGAGAGCGTATTGTTCGAAACTTACTGAAAGAGGTTAAGCAAACCAAAGATACATATTCATTCATTGATTCATTCAAGAGATTCTCTGAGAACCACTATATGTCAGACACTATTCTGTATACAGGAAATACATAATTATAAAAAGATACATAAAAATCATCTCCCTTCAAGGATGTTCAGTTAGTACATTCACAGCACATCTGCTCTTAAAGAAAGTAAATTCAACTTATTTGGAAAGATCCAATTAAGGGCACTCAGTTTGTTTAATATCAGATTTGAAGCGTTTTCCTATAGTAGATGAGAAGGCTAAATAAGCCAAGGGTAGTTTGTTAGGCAAGGAACTATGACCATATGATCAGTTTTGTTTACCTCTATTCATATTTAATAAAATAAAAGTTGAATAGTGTTTTTAATGTGGGGATTTTACACAAAGAAAATTTAAAAATTGTAAAACCCTGTATTTTCTAAAAAATGATTGGTTGTTTGTTCACAAGCATGACTAATTATCACATAAATAATCACATATAGCTTTTATTTAATGACAAATTTCAGTCTACCAGAGATTGAAATAAAGAGAGAATAGTCAGCTAAGGTAGATGCAGGAAATATTTTAAGCGTAAACTTGAGGCTTGTGTATATTTTCTTATCTTTTTCTCCCCTATTTCACTTTTTTTCCTTTTCAGATATTCCTCAGTATCTGGAAGGTTTTCTCTTTCTCTTAAAATCTATTCTCTGCAAAATGCTCAGATTCCTGTGGCACAAACATCACTAATTCCTTAGAGAGAAAATTCACTCAAGACCTTATTCTGCTAATGGTCAACTAACCGAATTGATATATCTCTGGTCTTTGATACTGTTTACCACTTCCTCTTTCATAAAATTATCTTATTTTGCTTTAACAACACCGTTATTTCCCATTCTCTTTTTACTCGTATTTCTTCTCACTGTGTGTGTCTGTGTGTTAGTCATTCAGTCGTGTCCAACTCTTTCCAACCCCATGGACTGCAGCCCACCAGGCTCCTCTGTCCATGGAATTCTCCAGGCAAGAATATTGGAGTGGGTTGCCATTACCTTCTCCAGTCTTCTCACTGTATTCTTTATTTAAACATATCTTGAGTATTTGTACTACACATGCTCTTTAATCCAATGCTTTTGTTACTCATCAGTGAAACGTGACTTCAAGATCCTTAGTTGGCATAAGGGAATGTATAATCTGTAGCTATGGAATCCACTCTTTCATTCATTCATTCATTGACTAAATCTTTATGAAATTGTTCTTTCCTATACATAATAATTTCTGGTCCAACATGTAACCTCATTATTCTATCATTGTAATTGGAAAGATAATTATTAAAGTATCTTAGAAGAATTGTAAGCCTAATAAAATTCAATAGGTGACAAATAACAAAAACTACTCTGCTTAAGAAAACAAAAGAAAAAATAACTAATTAGAGTAATAACGTGGCTGCTCAGAGTATCCAAGGGTAAGGAGCTAGTTGGGTATTGGAAATATATTGGAATTAGATATTAGTATTTAAACGTTGGCTATGTCAATTTGTATTAGGGAACTATCCTCTAGAGGAGAAGATGGCAACCCACTCCAGTATTCTTGCCTGGAGAATTCCATGGAGAGAAGAGCCTGGAGGGCTACAGTCCATGGGGTCACAAAGAGTGGGACACAGCTGAAGCGACTTGGCACACACCATAATAATGCTGAATAAAAAACTTTCAAGAAGACATACAACAGCAAGAATTTATTTTTCTTGCTTGTAAGTCTGTTACAAGTTAGGTTGGGAAGCTTATTTTTAGGTTGGGAAGCTTGCTTCGGGCTGAAGCTTGGCAAGTTTGTATGGGATTACCTCAGGGTCTGGATTGGATATAGATATTTTCCATGAGCTTTGTCCTTCTGCTGCTGCTAAGTAGCTTCAGTCGTATCCATTCAGCTTGGACCCAAAATTATCTGGAGTGTATACTTCTCACAGTGCATCCCTGGCACATATAAGTTTGAGCAAAAATGTTATTCTTATTAAAGCCTCAGCCTGCAGCTGGCATATTGACACTTCCATCCAAATTTCATTGGCCAAAGCAATCATTTGGTCAAGCCAAACATCAGTGAGACAAGGGAAGATACTCCATCTCCACTGGGAGGTATTACAAAGTCACCTGGCAAAGGGTTTAGATACATGCAGAATGATGGTAAAGAATTAGATAGTGATCCAATCCACCATACTCCTTCATTCTGTCTATTCATTGTGAATTATGTATAATCATTGAGGGAATCACAAATCACACAGTCTTCCAAGCTAAAAGCCTCAGAAATGCCTCTGACATATCTAGATTCATAAATCCTACATCCAGTCAATCATAAAGTTTCCTCTAATCTTCTCTTTCACTTCTAGTTCTTCTTTCATCTTATTGTTTTACTTTAGGTTTTATTGTATGTGTGTGTGCTCAGTCATGTCTGACTCTTTGAAAGCCCATGGACCATAGACTGCCAGGTTCCTCTGCCTGTTGGATTTTTCAGGCAAGATCAGTGGAGTAGGTTACTATTTCCTCCTGCAGGGAATCTTCTCCACCCAGGGATCAAATTTGCATCTCCTGCATTGACAGGCATATTCTCTACCACCCAGCTGCCTGGGGAGCCCTTAGGTTTTATTACATCTATGCTATTATATAAATGTAGGTTTTATTGTATTTATATTATTATATAAATTTGTATAATACTATGGTAATATAAACACAATTCAAAATAATATATGCGTGCATGCATACTAAGTCACTTCAGTTGTGTCTGACTCTTTGCAAACCAATAGACTGTGAAGCCTGCCAGATTCCTCTGTCCATAGGATTCTCCAGGCAAGAATACTGGAGTGGCTTTCCATTTCCTCCTCCAGGGTATATTCCCAATCCAGGGATTGAAATCACATCCATTATATCTCCTGCATTGGCAGGTGGATTCATTACCACTAGTGCCACCTGGGAAATCCAAAAAATATATGAATATAACCTAAATAAAAATATTATAAATGAATAATGGTTATATTCTCTGAACTGGTTTTCCTGCTCCCAGTCTCTCCTTACTGTTATCCATTATCTACATAGTACCTAAAATTCCACATTTCACTTTTAAAAGTACAGTTCTGAGATTTTATTTCTCTTCTGATAAATTTGTAAATATTTCTTATTTTCAGGGATTAAAATTCTTTAGCATGGAATAAAAGTTCATTCAGTCTTCTCCTAACTCATTTTTCAAGTCTCATTTTCTTCCATCACTTAGCATGAACCCATACTCCCATCACAAACAATGATTTGTCATTCCTATATAGCTCTGTGTACTTGATGGGTTTCACTTTAAGACTCCCTGTTACTTGTCCCTTAAATTTCTGTCTCCTGTTTACTTTTTAGACCAAACCTCAAATTTCACAACCTCTGGGGAGCTGTAGCTAAGTTCCTGCTTCCTTCCTCTCTTGCCACAATATTTCATTTACCTAATATTTTTGCACATTGCTGGTATGTTTGCTGTTAACCATTTTAAATACCATATTTATTCTCACTATTGTTTTGATTTATTTGAGGTGAGCATTTTCTCCATCTTATGAAGTGAAGTGTCAGGTTGCTCAGTCATGCCCAACTCTTTGCAACCCCTTGAACTGTAGCCCGTCAGACTCCTCTGTGGAGTTCTCCAAGCAAAAATATTGGAGTGGGTAGCCATCCCCTTCTCCCAGGGATCTTCCCACCCCAGGGATCGAACCCAGGTCTCCTGCACTGCATGGGGTTCTTTACGTTCAGTCTTTACTTTCAGGGACTGAAGAAGTCAGAGTTTGGAAGACTTAAGTAACTTGACCAAGGTCAGTGTACTTAGTGTCCAAAGCCAGATGCATCTCACCACATGTATCTCTTGTAATCTCTTTTCTCACTTCCATTCCTTCTTTCATTTTTATTATCAATGCTTGACTTTAGCTTTTATTGCTTTTATATTAATATACAATATATATTTTATTGCTTTTATATGTATAATGTTTCCAAATGCTCTATGATAATGATACACAGTGTATAATTACAGATTGTATATCTGTTTTCCTACTGGTGTGATTTGATCAAACAAGGGACCTAGTTACATTTTTTTTTTTTTTTTTGTAGCTACCAGCCCTCAGCCTTTGTCCCTAAGTATCTGTGGAACAATTTTATAACATGAACAAATAAACACTAAATTAAAGTGTATTGAAACAACTGACTGCCTATCGGCAGGTACCTAGAAATGTGGTAGAAAAGCAAGGGAGAGATCTACAGAAAAGACCTGGAATTGGTTAGAGTTCAGAGAGGACTTGAAGGGAGTGGAATTATAAGCTTTTTACTAGCCAATACCAAAGGAAATTGCCTTATGGATCCAAACATATGCCTTTCAGAATTTCCCAGAGGCTAAAGAAGGCAGCTCCATGTATTATAGTGCATGTTTTATTTCATCTTCTTCCTGTTGTAAAAATGAGTCAGTTCTGCTTGGAGAAGGAAAGTGTTTACTTTTGCTTTTTGAATAATATCCTGGGGAGAACTGTTATGTTTATTGGAGGGAGGGGGATGGGAAACTTCAAAATTGGCTTTATTATGCAGAGCATTTTGAAAGTGCTGTAAAGAGATCATAAAATAGCTTTCTTTATAGAGGTCTCATTCCTACCCCTCACACTGTAATTATTAACATAACCCTCTAGGCACTCTCTTGTCAACTCCACCTGAATGTCCTATCTTGTTTCATCTGTGATCTTTCTCCTGCTTTATTAGTTTAAGGAGCCTCTGGCTACTCTCTAATGAGAAGAAACTGAATTTCTGTAGCCTAGGTCACCTTCTATTGCTTGAAGGGAAAAAGAAGAAAGTTCACTGGGAGGTAAAGAGGGAAAAAAAAAAATCTACAGGCAGACCTAATCTTCTTAACATGTTTTTGTAACTACTAAGAACAACCTGCTTGATACTGAATTTTTATTTTTGCTTGAACAAAGTTTAAAAAAAAAAGAAATTACATCACAAGCCGACAGTATTGCCCCTTGGGGAAATTAGCCTTATCTTGGTGTTCTCTATCTCTCCTGTGATCTCTAAATGCTGACAAATCTGCTGAACAACAAGTACTGGTGTTTCCTTCTGGACCCCCAAGTCCTCTCCTTACAACAGTTGGCCTTGGGTGAGGTTTTTCAATTCAGTGTCAGCTTCAAGCCAGCAGCTTGCATCCTACTGCAAAATTTATGGAGCATGCTGATGAGAACAATGCGGCTCCCTGGGAAGATGACTGGGAATTGGCAGAGGAGTTTTGTAAGTCTGAGTACTGCAGCTGGGCCATCAATTGTTCCTTCATCTGGTTGGATTTCAAAAGGTTACATGCCTTGTTATGTTTTGTACCCCTAACCAAAAGCTACTTTGGGAGGAGATACTTCTTAGTTAAAACAGGGGTCCCCATCCTCTGGGATCTAATGCCTAATGATCTGAGGTGGAACTGATGTAATAAAAATAGAAATAAAGTGCACAACAAATGTAATGCACTTGGAGCATCCCAAAACCATCCCCTTAATACCTGTCCATGGAAAAATTGTCTTCCACGAAATTGGCCCCTGGTGCCAAAAAGATTGGGAACCACTGTCAAAGCATTTTCCACAACCTCATCTCTCATCTTGCTGAGACCATTCCTTATCCAGTCTTTAAGTTTCTGGGTGGTAGGGGAGAGAAAAAGAGAGGAATGTGTTTTGTTGGTCAGTTACCCACTCTATCTTGATGCAAGTGTTTGAGATGAAAAAAAAGGAATGGGTTGTATTAAATGGTGGTGAAACCATCTAGTATAGAGCTTACTATATAGTATACACCAAGTGAGTACTTGGAGAGAAATCAGGGGTAGACTGAAGCCAGACTGAAGTGAAATTTGCTCAGTGTGATTCCATGGACTATACAGTCCATGGAATTCTTCAGGCCAGAATACTGGAGTGGGTAGCCTTTCTCTTCTCTAGGGGATCTTCCCAACCCAGGGATAGAACCCAGGTCTCCTGCATTGCAGGTGGATTCTTTACCAGCTGAGCCACATGCGAAACCCAAGAATACTGGAGTGGGTAGCCTATCCCTTCTCCAGCTGATCTTCCTGAAGCCAGATTACCTGGATATAAATCCTGGTTCTATTCCTTATCAGCTGCATGAATACAAGCAATTACTTACCATTTTAATGCCTCAGTTTTCTCATCTACAGCATGAGGGCAATAATAGTAATGTCTCCTAGGGATAGTCTAAGGACTTTGTGAAAAAATACACATATATTTTTATAAGCATATCTGGCTCATAGCAAGTGCTACATTAATATTAGTTATTTGTGAAATAAGAACAATAAACAACAATAAATAGAATGAATCTCAACCACTTTCAAGGTCTACTGTCTTTTATTCTTCAAATAATATCTGAGCTATGACTGAAAACATCCATACTTTTCCATAGCTATTGCATTTCTGAAAGTGACCTAAAGAGGAGAAAACTCTATCTGATATAAAATATTTACACAATATAGTATATATATTGTATATCATGTATACAGTATACATACTATATTATATATTTATGTGTTTATATTTTTATATATAGTAAATGCAAATCTGATTTATAATACATATAGGTATATTATATTATATCATATTATACTATATATAACCTTTTTTAAGTCCACTTTTTATACTACTGCTAAATTTCAAATCAGTGTGTTTGTAGAGAGAATGACTATTTTGAAATCTGAGTGTTTCGACTGTGACTATATTTGTATTAGTTGCATAAGAATTGATGTTCTAATATTACTTGGTTTAGAGAGTGTTTGTTTTATCAGTTTTTTGGAGTACTATTCCATTTGGGCCAAAGTAGTCTCTTTGGAGAAGTATATTTTGACCTGCTAATGTAAAATGGAGAAAGACCAGTGTGAGTCTAAATGTGGATGGGATGATGTTGTAGGAGATTTGCTTTGTATTTGTCTTGGCTTATACTGTCACTCTGTGTGAACTTCATTTCATGATCTGGTTGATTTATTTAAATACGGTTCTTCCCAAAAAGAAGCTGGTGAAGAACCATGAGAGTTATTGATGATCTTCTGTGATGTATACAAGAAAGGAGTCCAGAGGGTTGTTATATATGTCCAGATGCACTCAGTTCCAATAGCTTTGGCCAACTTATCAATCAAAAGAGGCCATCTAGATAAGGTGGAAAAGACATGGGGTCGGGAATCTGATAGAGATGGATATAATTCTTAACTCCATGACGTGCCAGTTCATAACTCTGAAGTTCTAGATTTCTGAATTTCTTCATTTATTCTTAAAGATCTCCATATTATTCCTATGAACCTCACCTTCTATTTGGTTGTCAGTGCTCAGTCACGAAGTCCTGTCCCACTCTTTGAGACCTTATGGACTGTAGCACATAAGACTCCGTTTTTTCCATTATCTCCCAGAGTTTGCTCAAATTCACAACCATGGAGTCAGTGATGCTATCTAATAACTATTTCATCCTCTGCCTCCCCTTTCTCCTTTTGCTTTCAATCTTTTCCAGCATCAGGGTCTTTTCCAATGAGTTGACTCTTTGAATCAGGTGACCAAAGTATTGAAGCTTCATCTTCAGCATCAGTCCTTCCAATGAATATTCAGGGTTGATTTCCTTTAGGATTGACTGGTTTGATCTCCTTGCAGCCCAAGGAACTCTCAAGAGTCTTCTCCAGCACCACAATTCAAAAGCATCATTTCTTTGGCACTCAGCCTTCATTATGGTCCAACTCTCACGTCTGTACATGACTACTGGAAAAACTATAGCTTTGACTATATGGACCTCATTTTACATGCAGCAATAATTACATTCCCTTTTTGTTGAATTTACATGAAGTACTGCTAGAGAAAGAAACACAAGCTGGAATCAAGATTGCCAGGAGAAATATCAATAACCTCAGATATGCGGATGACACCACCCTTATGGCAGAAAGTGAAGAAGAACTAAAGAGCCTCTTGATGAAGGTGAAGGAGGAGAGTGAAAAAGTTGGCTTAAAGCTCAACGGTCAGAAAACTAAGATCATGGCATCTGGTCCCATCACTCCATGGGAAATAGATGGGGAAACAGTGGAAACAGTGTCAGACTTGACTTTTTTGGGCTCCAGAATCACTGCTGATGGTGACTGCAGCCATGAAATTAAAAGACGCTTACTACTTGGAAGGAAGGTTATGGCCAAACTAGATAGCATGTTTAAAAGTAGAGACATTACTTTGCCAACGAAAGTCCGTCTAGTCAAGACTATGGTTTTTCCAGTGGTCATGTATGGATGTGAGAGTTGGACGGTGAAGAAAGCCGAGCGCCGCAGAATTGATGCTTTTGAACTGTGGTGTTGGAGAAGACTCTTGAGAGTTTCTTGGACTGCAAGGAGATCCAATCAATCCATCCTAAAAGAGATCAATCCTGGGTGTTCATTGGAAGGTCAGATGTTGAAGCTGAAGCTCCAATACTTTGGCCACCTCATGCGAAGGGTTGACTCATTGGAAAAGACCCTAATGCTGGGTAGGATTGGGGGCGGGAGGAGAAGGGGACAACAGAGGATGAGATGGTTGGATGGCATCACCGACTCAATGAACATGGGTTTGGGTAGACTCCGGGAGTTGGTGATGGACAGAGAGGCCTGGCGTGCTGCAATTCATGGGGTCGCAGAGAGTCGGACACGACTGAGCGACTGAACTGAACTGAACTGCTAGAGAATTCAGTCAACTAACTTGACTGAAACTTGCAAAATGATTTCATACTTTTAAGTGATATGGATTCTTTGCCTAGTATAGTGTCAATTAGAATTGTCCAATCCTAACCCTAGTTTTCGGAGAAGGCAATGGCACCCCACTCCAGTACTCTTGCCTGGAAAATCCCATGGATGGAGGAGCCTGGTAGGCTACAGTCCATGGGGTCGCTAAGAGTCGGACATGACTGAGCGACTTCACTTTCACTTTTCCCTTTCATGCACTGGAGAAGGAAATGGCAACCCACTCCAGTATTCTTGCCTGGAGAATCCCAGGGACGGTGAAGCCTGGTGGGCTGCCATCTATGGGGTCGCACAGAGTCGGACACGACTGAAGTGACTTAGCAGCAACCCTAGTTTTAATGAAGTCAAAATCACATATGTTTTAGAGATTAGATTAGGTGGACCAGAATTTAAAGCTTCTTTGAAATTCAAGTTTATTATTTTTAGAGCAGTTTTAGGTTCACAGCAAAATTGAGGGGTTGATGAAGAGAATTCCCATATACCCTCTGCTCCCACACAAGCAAAACTCCCCACATTGAGTGGTATGGGCTTCCCCAATGATGCAGTGGGTAAAGAATCTACCTGCAATGCAGGAGACAAAAGAGATACAGGTTCAGTCCTTGGATTGGGAAAATCCCCTGGAGAAGGAAATGGCAACCCATTCCAGTATTCTTGCCTGAAAAATTCCATGAACAGAGGAGCATGGTGGGCAACAGTCCAAAGGGTTGCAAAGAAACGGATATGACTCAGGGGTAAGAACATGCACGTGGAGTGGATATTTGTTATAGTTGATGAACCTACATTGACACATCATAATCACCCAAAGTCCATACTCTACATTTCACTCTTGATATTGTATGTTCTATATGGGTTTGAATAAATGTGTGGTGACATGCTTCCATCATAATGGTATCATACAGAATATTTTCACTGCCTTAAAAATTCTCTGTGCTCTGCCTTTTTATTGTTTCCACAGTTTTGTCTTTTGTAGAATGTCATTTTTGGAATCATACAGTTTGTAGCCTTTTTCAGATTGGCTTCTTTCACCTAGTAATGTGCATTTGAGTTCTGTCTGTGCCTTTTTCATGGCTTGATAGCTCATTTCTTTGTAGAATCAAATACTGTTCCATTATACAACAGTTTACTTATTCATTCACCTACTGAAGGACATCTTGGTTACTTCCAAATTTGTCAACTATGAATAAAGCAGCTAAAACATCTGCGTGGACACTTTGCTGTGGACATAAGTTTCTAACTCATCTGGATAAATACTAAGGAGTGTAAGTGTTGGATTTTAAGAGTGTGTTTAGTATGAAACCTCCAAACTATATTCCAAAGTGATTGTACCATTTTGCACTCTCACCATCAATGAATGAGAGTATCAATAGAAACTCAACATTCTCAGTGGCATTTGGTGTTGCCAGCATTTTGTACGCTTTATTTTTCAGTATGATAATCCAGAGCAAGTTAATTCAACTATTATCAATAGCATCTCAGCTTCTTCATTGGTAAAATAGGATGTACTGAACCTGAGAATTTACAAATTATCTAGATGGTTTCAATGTGCATTAGTTTTTTTCATTTTCTTCTTAAAATATAAATAAATAGACATTTGCTGGGAGTTTTTGTTTTTTGTTTTTTTTTGTCTTGAAGCAAAGAAAATGGGACCCTAATTCAATGATCTTGTGGTATTATAGCTTTGTGCCTTTGCACCTATTCTTTCTGCTCTAGAATAGTATCCTCCCCCTTTTTTTAAACCTAGTAAACCTTTATGTATCTTGCTAGGGCTTCCCTGGTAGCTTAGCTGGTAAAGAATCCGCCTGCCATGAGGGAGACCTGGGTTCGATCTTTGGATTGAGAAGATCCCCTGGAGAAGGGAAAGGCTACCCACTCCAGTATTCTGGCCTGGAGAATTCCATGGACTGTACAGTCCATGGGGTCACAAAGAGTTGGACATGACTGAGCGATTTTCACTTTCACTTTCAAAGACTCACCTAAAATATCACAGATCTAGTATATTACACATCTCCTCTATATTAATATTGGAAAGAACTAATATGGAGACTATACTCTATTAGATGTTATTTCGGCTACAGTCATGGATTATTCTTTTTAATTCTTACAATACCCTGTATTTTTTTTATCTACATGAGATTGGAGAAATAGTGATGAACTCAAGATCACATCATTCATAGGTTACAGAGAAGTGGACGGTCTGGGATTCTAACTTGTTCAATTATAGAAGTATAAATGTCCAAGCTAATTTCTTATTTTTCCTATCTTCCTCTGCTCCCAGAGAAATTTGTACTCATATTTCTTCTAATTATGCAAACTCAGTAGAATGTTTTTCACATACTCATTTTTCCAATTAAGTGATGAATATCTCAAAGTCAAGGGTCTTAGTCTGTTGATCATTCTACCCCAGTTCCTGCAGCACTCTGTGGCAGATATTAGAAACACAGGCAGTGCTTGGGTAAACATATGTTTGAATATTGACATCCAGTTTCCATATAATCAATTTGTCCCATAATGAAGTTATTAGCAAAATGAAGCTTAGCAGAATGCAATGCTTCCTGTGTCAGTCAGAAGATTCTACAGACCAAAGAAGGGCATTAGGAGAAATATATCATTATGAATACCACTTATCAACAGTCAGTAAGAATAAGCATATATTTTAAAAAATATAATACCATTTCTGTGACTGTCTGTAAATTTCCAAGCAATCTAGTGATAGTCACATTTTTTTTGACAGCTGTCAGTTTTTAAAATCTCAGCCTGGACCATGTAGACTTATACACATTATTCATGAGTCTCTCCAGTGAAGTATTTTTTGTAGAGATCAGTGAAAAGATGGTTTGTGGGATTTACATACATAAGTCTTAAAAGATTCTACATATTTTAAAATCCTATTATTATACAGAAAATTAATTAAATCAAATTCATAAGGAGCCATACTTTTTCCATTAATGTTACCAATTTAAAACTTTAAAAATAACACCTTTTCAACCAAATATAGAAGAAGCAAAAATTACTGACCTGGTTTGATTGAGTATCTATTTTTGTAAGTCCCTGAAGTAGCAAACAATTACTCTTGTCAGTTTTTGTTATAGTCTTGGGAAGATCTAGGGCAACCTTTTTTCGTTTTTTTCTTTCTTCATCACGTTTAAACGCAGACAACAAGGACACTTCACAACCATACGCCAAAGACATCAATAGCTTTTTAATGAGGCCATAACCCTGAGTAGGTCATGGAATATTAAAAATAAATGAACATATTGCTGTCACTGGGGATTCTACTCTCTCGGCTGAAGGGTATCGATGAGGAAACACAATACCAGGACACAATACGCTGCACTGCCTACGTTGCAAAAGGCAGTTAATTAGCAGAAGCTATATGAATGACCCTTGCCCATGTCCTTGGTCCACTCAAGTCATGTCTGTGTCAATGTGAGAATTGTGCACTGCTCTTCTCAGTAGAGGGCCAGTTGGCTGAGACACATGACCAGGCTTTATCTACACAGTCAATTGTGAGAATTAAAAGGTCAGTCATTCAATAGAAAAGATTTCCCTTTTAGTGGCTCTGTCTAGCAAGGATATTATCCTCTTGAATGAGCAAGAATGAGAACAATAGTTTGTGAAGACCTACCCCAATCAATGAAAATTCTGAGGCGAGAGGAAGTGGAATGAGAAGATAGGGTGTTACTATAATGACATTTAGGCTCTTCATCTCTGTAAACTCATCCTCCTTCCTCACTACCACACAGTGAGTACAGAATAAAGATGGAACTCCCTTCTTTTCATGTTTACGTCTGCTCTCTCTAGCCTGTAACCACTGCATGTGTTTTAACTTCACCTGGGACATCCTTCTTGCCAATGCTCCTGGATAATGCCTATTCACTATTCTACTCTCAGATCATGTACCATCACATCTCTGAAGGCCTCTAGAAACTCCTTCAGTCAAGGAGCACTCGTCCTATTGTGGGCACCTATGGCAAAAAATAACTGTTATAACCATCCAAAAGATTCACCTATCAAGGAGCTGTCTTTAGGAAGCACCTTCTTGGGCAGGGGTCCCATTTTCCAGATTCCCTATCATCTAGGTAAAATCCTTTATCTCACTTTTGCTGTGGTCTATGGATAGAAATGGTATGCATCACTCTCAAGTTAAGATGTTTAAGAAGTGGTTGTGTCCTCTCCTGGCTCTCTTCCAACATTCTGAAGCCGAATGCAGAGATTGAAAGACCCCAGAGGATGGCAGATGAAGAAGATGGCTGAATAACACATGGGATAAAAGCCCTTTTCTGCCATATGGAACATCTGCATTGAAATTTGGAATTCATTAATTTTACCAGCTAGGATTTACCTTAATAATGAAATATCCAAGAATAGTTTAATATATTGACTCTGTGCCAGAGAACTTACATTTTAAAACCCTAATTATAGTATGATACAATCAGTGTTTGTTTGCCCATCTCCTTTCCTAGTGAACTTAGGAAAAATGACTTGTCACTTTTCTAGCTTTGCTGCCTAGTAAACTGGTCACACAATAACAAGAACACAATGAAATAAGGTGAATGAACAATAATATCAAAACTACTCTTTAATGAGCACCTTCTCTGAAAAGTAATATATGTCATTTATCTACTTTACATCAGTCTAATGAGTATTAATGTCTATGTTTTCTAGAAGATGATAAGATTTTATTCATTCAATGAGTGTATGTTGAGTCTTGATTCAGTACTATAAATTTGGCAAGGAACTAGAGATGATACTCTGAAAATAGAGACATATTTTCTGCTCTTTTAAAGACTATAACTAGTGTAGTATACTTATTTCCAATGTTTTATCTTCAATGCCACTGAGGAAGATTTTAAGAGACACAGATCCCTGTTGGTCAGTAGGTTTAGAATCATATGGTTAGACACACAGCATAGTAGTGCTGGATTGTTAACCAGGTTTTTCTGCCTCCAAACCAACACTCTTTCTGAATTAAAGATTTCTCAGGTTGACTTTTGTTCCATGAAGGGTATTAGTGAGATTATTGGACTTGGCATACTGGCTGTGATAATTTGGTTAATTGTTAAGGGAAGATAGCATTTATTATCTTTCTGTCCATTAAGATTTGAAAAGAAATTGAATCACAGTTGTACTGTTTGTTTGACTAATTGAAAGAAAAACCAGATTCACCTTGCCGATGATCTAGCCCTCTCTCCATAGACACTGTTGGAGATAATTTATGGTCCTAAATAAAGAGGTTAGTAATCTCTCCAAGGACAGAGTAGGGATTTGAATCCTGGACTCTTCAGTTCTAGTTCACTATACAGTAAAAGAAATGACATTTAATCCCCTTTTAAAAATGGGAACGCTATTCTTTTTCCATTGCTTGCATTGAAAATTTTTTTATTCTTCTGAATATGTTAAGTTTTTATAAGGAACAGTCTAAAAAACATAATCTTTTTATATTTAATTAAAAAAATTAACTTTCTCAGTTCATTATTAGGAACATCAAACTGCCAGATGTCTTATGAATTGGGAGAAATTTATGGCCAATGTGACAAGGTAAGTTAAAAGATATTTTCTTTTTCAGTTTATTAGGACTGCCATAACAGAATGTTACAAACTGAATGGCTTAAATAATAGCATTTTATTTTCTCGCATTTTGGGAAATGTATTGTCCATGATCAAGGTGTTGGCAGGTGTAGTTACTTATAAGCTTTTTTTGGTTTGCCGATCTCTGACCTTCTTTTAACGATGTCCTCAAATAATCTTTTTTCTGTGTGTGTGCATCTCTGATGTCTTTTTCTGAGTCCAAATTTTCTCTTTTTATAATGGCATTGGTTCTGGTGGATTAAGACACACCACCAGTTTTAACTTAATTACCCCTTTAAAGGTCCTATCTCCAAATACAGTCACGTTCTGAGGTCCTGGGAGTTGGAGTTCAACATTGAATTGGGGGGATGTTCAAATAACAGTTTCTCACTGAGTAGTACGGACTAACATCAGTAAAGATGTCAGAGACAAGAGTCTTTCTCATGACATCTACTAAAGAAGTATGATTTTTTTTTTTTTGGAAAAAAACTGAAGTGAAAGTGAGCATCAGACTTTATTAACTGCCACACTCAAAAATTTGTATCTCCTTGATGATGCCATAATATTATTATCTTTGTAATGAACTCCATTTTTGTGCTAGGGGCTCCAAAATGTATGAAGTCTTTGCTATATACTGATATATTGAAATGAGTCCTCAGTGAATTTGTCTTGCTCTCTGTTGAAACAGTTTATTATCTGAATTCTAATTGCATTCTCTCTGTGTAAATGGAGTTTACACAGATGACCTACATGCCTACAAAAGTAATGATTATGTGAAGACACATTTCTTTCTTGCCCAGGTATATGCAACCTCATAACACCGTCCCTATACCCATGTAACACTCTTGCTTGAAAATCTGAAATTCAATTGTTCAACAGTTAAAATTCACAGTACAAGGTCAGCCATTATGAATGACACTAGCTTGGAGCTAAGCCTCCTCCTTGTCTTTGTTTGCATGTCAGCTGGATTTCTCCGTGAGCACAAACCCCATCAATATCTATCCAAGGAAACTAGCTTGAAGAATAATTGAGAGTGCATATGGGCAATGATCAAACAAAGGTTTTTTTCTGCTTTCAGAATAAATTTCAGGAAATGCATAGCAAATATCCCATTTCATATGGACTCTTTCTTCAAATATCAGTAAGGGTGGTTGTCATAGCTGCTGTTCCCCAGGAGAAGCAATATAGTATAGTTGTAAGCATAGGTAGGTCAGTGGTTTCTCTCACAATCCTTCCTCTCCTATTTTTTTTTTTTTTTTTGCAAATTTTCTTAACCTCTTTCTGACTCAGTTTACTTTCCTGTTGAATGCAAAAGGTGTAAATCAAGCCTGATCATAATGAGGCTTAAATATGATAATGGATGTAAATTTCTTAGCCACAGTGAGCAGCATATATTGAGTTCTCAGTAAATATTAAGTTTAAATCTTATCCTGCAATGCTTTGTAAAATACAATTTTCTACCAGATCTGAAATATATCAGAGAGGTCTACTTGATCTAGGATCCATAGTTGTAAGTGGGGTGGCCAAGTCTTGAATCATGACTCTTTTCCAAAAGTACTACAGTTTAATTTTTTAAGTATGATAGTATAGTAAAATTGACTTTTTCAGTTGATAAAATTGACTACACATTTTTAAAGATGTGTTTGTGTGACCACCACTATAATTAAGACTCAGAACAATTCCATCATCCTCCAAAATTCACTTGATCTATATCCTTATGTTAGTGTTAGTCACTCAGTCATGTCTGACTCTTTGTGACCCCCATGGACTGTAGCCCACCAGGGATCAAACCCTGGGTCTCCTGCACTGCAGGCAGATTCTTTACTGTCTGAGCCATCAGGGAAGGCCCGTATATCCTTATAGTCACCCCATAGTCCTACTCCTAAACTCTGGTACAGAATCATACCAGGGTTATATATAACAGAATATAACTGAGACTGGCTTCTTTTACTACATACAATGCTTTTGCAATTCATACAAGTTGTTATATGTATCAATAATTTGTACTTTTTTATTGCTGAATGGTGTTCCAAAGCATGAATATAATGTTTTTGTTTTTTTTAATACAATTACACACTTAACAGCAGAATTCTCAGGTTTAATACTTTCTCTGATATACAACATTGGTAGTTACTTAATTTTGTGGGCCTCAGTTTCTCTATCTGTAAGTTAGGAATAATAATGTCTACCTCATAAGTGTCTTGTAAGATTAAAATAAATCATACACACAAAATTCTTTGAAAATTGCCTTCCACAAAATTTTTACTATAAACCATTAGCTTTCTCCAGATACCTATACTTGGGTATAGTGAAAATATTATACCAACAATTTTTAAAACAGTTTTTTATATGTGCCTACATATAAGGAATGAATAGATGTAAGCTAAATTTCCACTATGAATACTGACCTAAGGCTAAAAACTTATGTATGATACCATATATCCTGCCTTTAGGGTATATAGAGTATAAGAAAATTCATCAATACCACCCATGTCTTTTGGAGAACAGCTCTGAAAATAAACAGTGAGAAGTGGATCAGATTTTCTGATGAAGTTATGCTTCTAAATTCAATTGCATTTCAAGCAGCAAAACAAATGTGTTGTACCTTGCTGCAGTTTGACAAAATGGCATTAATTCTACTTCCATTTCTTATGTTATTCCCATTTCTTAATTACTTAAAGAGGAATAGCAGAGTGAGAAGATAGTAAAAGCAAAAAAGACTCCTCATTTTTCCCTGTTGTTTGTTATAAAAAAAAATATGGGTGACATTGATCTTTTAAACGTGTTTATATTTGCTTTCTTCCTAATTCAGAAGGCCAAATGTGGGCTTGCAGTTTTGTATACAAAGAATATTCACCTTTTGGTATTTAAATAAAGCTTTTATAAATCTACTTGGGTCACTAATATATTATAATTACATTGAAAAACTGTTAAAAATATGGATTTTCCTTGAAAGTTCAAGTGCCTCTAGTTTACAAATAAAGCCAAAACATTTAACCTGAACACTTTTGAACTAAAACAGAAAATGACAAATTTACTTTCCTCCTGAAAACAAAGCCCAAACTATTGTTCATCATTTCCATAAAGAGGGAAAATAAATACAAAGAATATACTGACACATAGTTATAACACAAAAATCATAATCCATACTGGCTCTTCCCCATAAAGAGGAACATAAATATATATATATATATGTTTGTATATATTCTTTTAATATGTATATTATTTTCTCCTTTATTCATTGATTATTAAAAAAAGAAAATTACCCAAGACTTTTTATATTCTTCCACAAATTCCTCATTTCTAGAAGAAACCTCCATTTATCTGTCCCTGACTATAAAGAAGTCTTGACCTTGCCTTTATGCCTAATCTCATAAAATATGACCATATTTTCCAAATAATATGGCTCTTTGACATTTGACTTCATCATTTATCTTCTTTGACATTTTCTTTGATTATACATTTTCCTTTTTGCCATCCATTCTGAAGCTACTCTTAAGAATGTCAGATTTATTTTATAAATGGATTCTAACTGTAACTTTTCTGTAATCTTCCTGTTTTTAATGTCACCTGTTCGCCTATCCTACTTCCCATCCTAAATACATTCCTAAATCACTCCATTCTCACCTCTCTGCCCAAAAGTTTATTCCTTTGCCATGCTTGCTCCAACTAGAGTCATCCAACGATTGATTGTACCCATCTCTCTATCGTTTGAGCCCTACATTGTGTAGTCATCCTTAATTCTTGCTTTTTTTCATGTTCTCTTGCACAATTACTCAGGTGATCCATTATCTGAGATATACAATTCTATATCAATTAAATTGAGATGCCAAACTATTCCCGCTCCTCTACTGCTATTTCCCTATGGATTAAGCAGTTGCCTATGCTTTATTTGGGCTTCCCTGATAGCTCAATTGGTAAAGAATCCGCCCGTAATGCAGGAGACCCTGGTACGATTCCTGGGTTGGGAAGATCCCCTGGAGAAGGGATAGGCTACCCACTCCAGTATTCTTGGGCTTCCCTTGTGGCTCAGCTGGTAAAGAATCTGCCTGCAATGTGGGAGACCTGGGTTCAATCCCTGGGTTGGGAAGATCCCCTGGAGAAGGGAAAGGCTACCCACTCCAGTATTCTGGCCTGCAGAATTCCGTGGACAGTCCATGGGGTCACAAAGAGTCAGACACAACTGAGGGACTTCCACTCACTTCACTATGCTTTATTTATCTATAGCTGCATACGATTGTTCCAAATTACTTCAAAAATTTTCTGTGATTTAAAGCAATATTTTACTTTTCTCCATTGTTCTCTGTGTTGAGTGGGCTCAGCAGAGTGATTCTCACTTGAGGTCTTTCATGCACTCACAAGCTTGATAACACATGAAGACTGGATGTTCAAGATGGTTTACTTCCTTGCCAGGCAGTTGATCCTGGGTATTGACAAGAGTTCAACTGGGTCTGTCAACTGGATCATCTATGCATGGACTTTCAATGTGGCTTGTGTTTCTCACAACATGGGGACTGGGTTCTAAGCTCTAGCTTTTCAATAGCAAGCTTCAAGAAAATTACTTCGAAGCTGTGTGAATTATGATCAACTTCTATTACTCCCATATCATTTCATTACTCGGGCAAGTCATTAAGTCCACCCCAAATTCAAGAGAAGGGGAGATGAATGAGCCTCCAGCTCTTAATGTTGAGAAGCAGCAAGTACATAATACAAGAAGAGAGGGAATTGATGAAGATCACCTTGGAGATTCTTGGCCATAGCTTCTTATTTGTCTTTGTTTCCATCTTGCTCCCATTCACTTAATCATTGTTGAATCATCAAGACAAATTCTAAATGTTTGTCAAAACATACTAGTCCTCTGCTCAAAACCCAATATATATGTACCTCTCTCTCTATATATATGAAAGTGAAAAAGTGAAGTCGCTCAGTCGTGTCCGACTCTTTGCGACCCCGTGGACTATAGACTACCAGGCTCCTCCATCCATGGGATTTTCCAGGCAAGAATCCTGGAGTGGGTTGCCATTTGCTTCTCCAGGGGACCTTCCCCACCCAAGGATTGATACCCAATATATATATATAGTTCCCAGTATATCAATGATTTAGAGAAAAGCAAAGTTCTTTCAATGACCAACAAAACCCTACACATTGGCTCTCTGTTACCTCTTTAAGCTTAGTTTATACAACCATTTCCATTGCTTTTTTTTTTTTTAAGTTTTTCTTAAACACTGCAGGCATTCTCTTGACCTGAAACATTTGTACTAGCTCTCCCCACAGCCTGAAATTTTCTTCACTCGCATATCTACATGGTTTCATCCCTCATGTATTTCCAATCTTTATTTAAATTTCAACTTCTCAGTGAGTTCTGAAGTGAATATCTAATTTAGAATTACAACTTCACCCCAGTTCAGGGTTCCTCAGTAAGGTAAGTGACTGCATTCGTTTCTGTTTTGATAGGGATCTTGATTTGTTGAACAGTCTGGTGCACTCTTACCTCTCTGCAATCTACAGGAAATTAGTTTTGGAGAACATTTTTCTTATTGGGAAGTATATATATATATATATATCTGGTATGTATCCTCAAGCATCTATAAATGTCTTACATGTGCTGCATCAGCATTACCACACTTGAAGAGGCTTGAGTCTTCTAGAACAATATATTCTTTGGTAGTCAAGTAATTTCTTTTCTCCCTGTGTTTTCTCTTTCTCTTCTTGGTATAAGAAATGTCTTTGACCCTTTTCAGCAATTTACCCATTTTCAAATAGTAGTTTCTAGCCCTGCTTCACCTATTTCATATATATTCATGCTCTCAATTCTTATTGTAAATGTAATTAGTTCCAGGAGAATATCTTTTAATTTCGTAGTTTTTAAAGCATGGTCCCTAGTGGTTTCTGAGGCTCTTTCAAAGGTTTTATTTGCAACAAAACACTTCAAAATAAAAGTAAAAATCATTTGCCTATTTTACCCTCTTGCTCTGTAAGAAGAAAGCATTAAAAACATACCTATTGATAAATTCAGTTCAGTTCAGTTCAGTCACTCGGTCATGTCTGACTCTTTGCGACCCCGTGGACCGCAGCACGCCAGGCTTCCCTGTCCATCAGCAACTCCCAGAGCTTACTCAAACTCTTTTCCGTCAAGTGGGTGATGACATCCAACCATCTCATCCTCTGTCGTCCCTTTCTCCTGCTTTCAATCTTTCCCAGCATCAGGGTCTTTTCCAATGAGTCAGCTCTTCGCATCAGGTGGCCAAAGTGTTGGAGTTTCTGCCTCAGCATCAGTCCTTCCAATGAATATTCAGTACTGATTTCCTGTAGGATTGACTGGTTGGATCTGCTCACAATCCAAGGGACTCTCAAGAATTTTCTCCAACACCACAGTTCAAAAGCATCCATTCTTTGGCATTCAGCTTTCTTTATAGTCCAACTCTCACATCCATACATGACTACTGGAAAAACCATAGATTTGGCTATATGGACTTTTGTTGGCAAAGATGAATTAGACTCTGTAATATAGCTCAGAATATCATGTCTTGTGGCATTAAATAGGGTAGAAAGAAAAGGAAATAAAACACACACACTCCATGTTTTCTAAACAAAATGAGTGAAGAAGAAAACTAGTGTAATTGCAAAATTGGGTTAAAAATGTAATTTCAAAGTCAGATAACAAAAGATCTAGTGTAAAACTTGGAGAAATAAATTACCAAAATGTTTATTTCAGTCAACAGAGTTCCTGCCCTGATTATTAGCACATAATCACGATACCTCAGTCTTTGACTGTTTCCTGATTGGCCCATTTTCAATGATGTATGGGGTGTTAGCCTGAGAACAAAGTTAAGACAAGGTGTCAACTACCACATCTGGAATGTATTGAACCCTCCTTCTAGCCCTATTGTTAACA
Source organism: Giraffa tippelskirchi (assembly GCF_054371585.1). Classification (NCBI taxonomy): domain Eukaryota; kingdom Metazoa; phylum Chordata; class Mammalia; order Artiodactyla; family Giraffidae; genus Giraffa; species Giraffa tippelskirchi. The sequence goes on along the minus strand of NC_137275.1, from coordinate 72,292,840 downwards.
CCCTCTTAACACCTTTCTTTTTATACTGCTTAGGCCAGGAAGGGAGAAGGAAATGGCACCCCACTCCAGTACTCTTGCCTGGAGAATCCCATGGACGGAGGAGCCTGGTAGGCTGCAGTCCACGGGGTCGCTAAGGGTCGGACACGACTGAGCGACTTCACTTTCACTTTTCACTTTCATGCATTGGAGAAGGAAATGGCAACCCACTCCATTGTTCTTGCCTGGAGAATCCCATGGACGGGGGAGCCTGGTGGGCTATCATCTATGGGGTCGCACAGAGTCGGACACAACTGAAGCGACTTAGCAGCAGGCCAGGAAGAGGTAAATTGGTAGACAGGTAAGACAGTACAGCTGGAAGTAGCTGTCTACTGTATTCATAACCTTCTTAATAGGAGGAATTATTCTATATTATGGATAGACTTGATTTCTGCTGCTGTGAACGGTTTTATCTACTTAATTGACAGACAAAGACACTCTCCTTTGTCACATGTATGTCAAAATAATTCAATGGGAGTGTTGAGTCAAATAAAATGCATTGATTGAGTACCTATTTTATAAATAAAATGAGAAATATTGTATAAACAAATATATTGAGAGATTAAACAAACACAAGACCTAGATTTTGTTTCTTTGTAATTTTTTTTTTTAATTTTTAAAATTTTTACTGGAATATAGTTGCTTTATAATGTGTTAGTTTCCAATGTAGAGCAAAGTGAATCAGATATGTATGTATATATATATATATATATACATATATATAGGAGAAGGCAATGGCACCCCACTCCAGTACTCTTACCTGGGAAACCCCAGGGACGGAGAAGCCTGGTGGGCTGCCGACTCTGGGGTCACACAGAGTCGGACACAACTGAAGCGACTTAGCAGCAGCAGCATATATATATATATATGTACACATGTATATATATATGTATATACATATATCCCCTTTTTTGTGGATTTCCTTCCCATTTAGAGGACCTAGGTTTTGAATGGCTTTTGAGAAATACAATGGGATTATACTGTCACAACTGTTCATATTTGCAAGGCAGCTTGAACAGTGTGTAAGAGTGAGACTGTAACCTAAAAAGAAAAACTACTCACAGCAAGGATGTACCTAAGATTCCAACTGTCCTGGTCCAAGGCTGTAAAAAATGTAACATTAAGGGACTATGAAAAGAGCCTGGTTTCTAGCGGTACTAGAGAGCTAGCAGACATAAGTTCAAGTCATGACATTTACCAGGCAAAAGTTCCCCATGATTTCTGAGGTGCCATTTTCTTCAAGTGTAAAGTAAGAAGGATTCTAAGCTCCTGTGTACATATGAAAATCCTACAGCTTTAAGTAAATACATACTTTTAAGCTCGTGGATGTGGTGGAAATGCCAGCTTCAGGCACTTGTCCTCTGAAGCACGTTGGTCTGTGATGAGGGGTCTGTTTTGAGCTGTCACTCTGATTTCTGTCTCCCAGGCCCTGTGCCTGCAGTCACTCAAAAGACAGACTCACTCAACTGTGCAACACAAACCAAAGAGAAGTGACAAGCATGCAGAGGTCTCAGCCACCAACACGTGTTCTTGCAGGGCATTGCCATAAGCATTCAACCCGTGGAGCCACAGGGCAATAAACTAAGTCAAAATAGGCAGATGCATCTTCTGAAAAATATTGCTGGCTGACACTTTATAGGGGATCATTAAAGAAAAAGAGAAATTCAGTGATCTAAAACGATGGCAAAATGGACACCTAAAAGATCATATATTCTTTGAATACTTTTGGTTTCACTGTAGGACACTAATGTTTCCCAATAAGTGGAATATAATTGGTATTTACCTCCTTTGTCATTCAGCAGATTCATATTCATCAAATAAATTCTTCAGAATGCATTTTGATGTAACCTGACTCTATAGAAACTTTATTGCAACTTGGCCTTCCTTCCTTTAAATGTTTGCATGCAATATGTGACTGAGATTTTTAATCAAAACCACATTCATTTGTGTACCCTAAATCCCCTACAGCCCTCATTAAAAATAAAAAGTCTTCTGTCTAATAACTCCTGAGGTTGTTGAATTTCACAAACTCACTGTTACCCTTTCCTGAATTTTATTTTACTACTTGGTCAACAGGAACTCTTTGCTGTGTTTTGAGGATTTCAGGTATTATTTGTCCAGTATAAAAAGTTGGCACTGAACCCTAAACTAGATTTGCCTCATGAGTTTTATGGGAAGATTCCGGGTGATATAAAAACTTTGCAAATATAATAATACTTTCATAATATCCATCATGCATTACATTGTCATGCAGTGACAGTCATAATTAGTATTTGCTCCTTTTATTTTTGTAGTAGTCAGCAATAATATTTTTTCTCTTACTCCCAACAAGCATATAAGTTGATCATTATTTCCATTTTCTGATGTGGGGGATTTGTTTTTCTTAGACACATAAATAGAGATTGTTAAGAAATAGATTAAGAAATAGGTTATCAAAATGCTTGTTTTAGTCAAAGGAGTTATAGACACACATGCACATATGGAATATGAAAAGTCCTTATCTCTATGTGAATTGGTTGCTTTCCTTATAATCTTCTGTATTTTCCAATATTTTCTTAATATACATTATTTACAAAGTTTTCTCTGGAGAAGATTCTTCAGACATTGTACATATTTATGCACATCCAGTGCTGAAAATTTCTCCAAAAAGTGATGGATAATGCTAAGGTATTTTTGATAGTTGACATATATCTTCATGAGAAGCTGAGAGTAGATGGAAGCATTTGGGATTCAGAGGTGAAAAAGCTGGCATCTAAAAGCAATGCAGAGAATGTTTTCTTAGATGCCCATGATTAGGAAACATTCTTCCCCTTCCTTTACCTTCCAACTCATTGCAGGTAAATGACATTGTCTCCATAGGGAAGTGTGGGCCTGCCATCTCAACAGTTGGAAGAATTAACTTTACTTCCAAAGGAAGCTGCACAGTAGTACCAAGCAATAAACAGCCTGGAGCCCAGGAATGAGAAACAATTAGAGATCACTTTATTAATGCTTAATGAGGCAGAGCAGGCATACAGCAAAGCTGATTTGTGTTCTGTCTTGGCCAATGATGCTCACATAATGCCAATGTGCTATTATAAATGTCTCTGCTCTATAGGCTGTGAATCAAAGAAGGCAGGAGATGAAATTATCTGGGGAACCTTAGAACGACAAAGAAAAACCAGAAAATGAGCAGTGTGGATCCCACTGCCAATCTCAGTGCAAGTTGGGGAAATGTTTTATACTTTTCATATTTGGTTTCCCAAGCCTAATTCCTAATAGGCATGGTTAAATCCCACTGAGAATTTCTGTTCCTAATAATGCATTAAGCATCTCAGTTGGAAGATTCCACAAAGCATTTTCCCCTGCTTTTTTCTCTATCATACTGCAGTGAAAAAGGATTAAGAATATACTGCACAGGTGCAAGTTGCAGCTGTTGAGGGTAAACTCTGTTCTACTATATTAATTCATCTCCCACCAGGGGAATTGGAGAATAGTTTAGTTCCCATAAAAAGAAAAAAAAATTGTCTTCATCAAAGAAGGAAGAAATTTCTTATTCAGAATATTACATTGTTTCTGGCCAGAAGGGTCTCTATAAACACAATTTCCTAACCCGGTCAAAGAATCATAGAAATAAAGAGGAAACTCCTTGGTTTCAGTTTAAAAGTATTTATTTAAAGTTATACATATGTATGTGTGCATACGTTTACATGTATACATATGCGGTGCTCTACATGCATAGTATACCAATACATACGTACAAAATCCCAAGAAGTTACATTCTAATAAAAAGTTTATCAGTCAAGGCTAAATAAGCCAGACTCACATAATCAGAGCCTCTTATTGCGCTTAATTCCTGGGAAAAAAATCAGTGACAAAATATGCTTTTTTATTACATATTCATTTCAAAAAGTAGATCATATATCAAGGTATCCTTGTAATAAAAATATGGCTCCAAATTCTTTATTCCCTATAGCCTCATGCATAATTGTGTATATTTATCACTCGTGTTTGCAACCCGGACCTTCAGTGTATAAACTTTGAAGTTTCACATATACTCAGTCTGGTAGGAAAGAAAGGAGGACAGGGAGGAGGGAGGAGGAGGGAAAATGGAAATGAAGAGGTCTTATATGTAGTACATTCTCCCTCCCAGACTCACTGGCTCCAGGGTGATTTTCAACTTCTAGGACTCTCAGTTACTTCAAAATGGATAATAGTTCCTGACCTGCTTGTCTTCCAGAATAGTCATAAGAATTCAACAAACTAATGATCAAAGATCACTTAATCTATAAAAAGTACATAATCATATTATGCTCTTTGTAACCCAGGTCACCCTGTGCTTTGATATTTTCATAAAATTATCCTGCTCTCCTATCATATTTCAGAAGAATCCATTGCCTTTCCAAGATTTGTGTAAATTTTAGATTTTTATGGTCACTTTCAGCTCTTCCTCATGCTTATTCTAAGCTCTGTAACCTATGGGAGCCATTGTATCTTGTGGCCATTTTCTTCTCTCACCTGATTCAGATTTTAGTTGAAATCCCTGTGTTCATGAAACAGCAGTCACACAGGGCAGGTTTGCCATGGAAGTTGACATTCAGTGCCTGTATATCCTTTGAGCTACCCTTATCAGGGAGAATTCTTAGACTTCATATTTCTTTGTCCATCTCCACTAAGTCATCTCCCGTTCCCCCTCTCTTTCCCTTTTCTCATCTCTCAACCACTCCCAATTTAAAGTTTATTTTTATAGAGCCATATATCTGCCACTAATTTCTTATCTCATATAAATAAGAGCATGTGAGAAGATGAAGAGCATCTCAGTTCTAACACCTAATACAGCAAATAGAAAAAAGACCATGTGTTATAGAAAGAAAAGGGTGACAGTCCATTTTGGATAGGAAAGCTGATTTGAAGTACTGTTTTATATAGTGTTTTATTTTAGTATCAGATTATATTCCCAAGTCTAAAACTCACAAGTTATGTGTTATATGTATCCTCATTTCTTCTCTACTAAACACCTGGCAGATGTTCCTAAACAGATATGACCTTCTGTCTAGAATTCAGAAATGACATTGGAATTCTTGTGAATTAGAGAGCTTCTGGCTGACTCTGGTTGACTGTAGCTCCTTCCTATCCCTGCCTTAGAACATCTATTCCAAGGCAAGAATGAGAAACATCCCATTATTTCAGTAGATATATACTTACATGTTGGGTACTTTGATAATTGCTCAGAATACACAGGTAATGGTTTCACAAAGATTACACTCTACTCGAGGAGACATTCATGGAGATAAATAAGTGGCAGGAAATTTAACAGATGATACAATTGAAGTAGTATAGAGGCTTTATAAAGACACATGAAAAGGGCTGATCAGTGTACAAATGAGATTAGAAAAAAAATTAACAATGGAAGAAGTACTTTATATCTGCCTTAATAATAAATAGAAGTTTAAAATATGAGTAAGTAAGAGGCCAGAAAAGGCATTCTAGGAAGGAGAAATAATATAAAAAGTATATACATACATCTATATATGTATATTACCTATACATATATAGACAAATGCAATGATAGTGCTTTTAGAAATAGGTATTTTACAAATGAAGTTTGAACAGTATTTATTCTATTCAATATTTTAATTGAATTATATGGTAAATATGTTCACACCATATTATTTTCAATGATAGTGATTTTTCTGTGTTGTTTGCTAATATATCTTTAATGTCAACGAGAGTGATTGGCACAGAAACAGCGCTTGATAAATATCTGATCAATTGAATTGAGAGATGTATGAAGAAATGCTTTCTTTACCTAGTTCTTATACCACTCCAATGCAATACTGTTTTGGATTCTGTGTGTGTTCTCACAGATCTTTTAAGCAGTCAAATACAAGGCATACTTTTTTTCTGTTTGATTTTTTTGCCAGCTTTATTAAGGTATAATTTGCATGCAGTAAATGACATGTTTAGCTTGCATACTTTTATAAATTCTGACTTATAAACACACCCATGAAATCATCTTCAAATCAAGAGTGAAAATATCCATCACCTTCCAAAGCTTCCTTGCAGCCCTTTATTTCTCTCTCTAGCCCAACCCTACCTCTGTTCCCAGGCAACCACTGATCTGCTTTTATTATGGATTAGTTTGTTTTATTTTTCTGGCTTCTTCCACTTAGCATAATTATTTACACTTCATCCATGATGATGTTTTCATCCATGATGATATATGTTTGTTCTTTTAATTTTTGAGTAGTGTTCTATAGTACTGGAGACCCATTTGTGAATTTTAAGCAACTGGATGAAATTTTCCTTTTATATTCATTAGGTTCAAGGTGAGTTGATCTAATTCTATCACTAGGTTAGTTTTATACTACTCCTTGTTCTTCTTTATAAGAATATTATAAGATATTTTCCATGAACTGACTATTTTGGTTATAAACTTTTCCACGTGCTTATCACTATGCTTAGGAAAACATCCTCTTGACTGTTCATGCAGTGAATGCTTGTTTATCATTATGAGCTTGGCATTTGAGTATCTTCTAGAACACCTTCTCTGTCTGTAATGAGAAGGTTCAATTTCTCCTCTGTGTTGTTTCAGGATTGTTCTGTCATCTCTTTGGCATTTATTGCATTCTATGCTAATTATTTATTCTCAGGTATTTATATTCTACTTGAATCTGAGTTTTTTAGATCCATAATATGTCTTGGCTAACATTTATATCCAAAATTTATTTATTTCAATGCCAGAACTATAATTGTGGTAAATATAATTTTGCTGAACTTGCATTGTGATTGCCATAGGGTTAAATTGAACGGAATAGAATTATTAGGGTTACCTCTCTTCAACCTCTGGAATGACATGAAGAAGGCAATGAAGATGACTTTTAATGAATCATGTCAGAGTAATATCCAAACAGATGGTGGCTCTCTCCAGGTACCATTCTCAGGACGGGAAGATGATAGTTAAATCTGGCCACTCACAGCTGGCAGACAATATCCTCTGGAATCATGACTATATTTATTGCTGGACTGTAGAGACTCAACTAGTTCTCCTGAACTGTTAATATACATGGAAAGTTTCTTTTTTAGATATTGCTAGTTCAAGCAAGATTGTTTGAGCAAATCTAAGGGAACAAATATTATAATTATTTTTAAAAAATGGTTAATTAACAGAATAAAGTTAACAGTCATAACTAACGGTTCTCAACAGGGGGTGGTTCTGCACCACTAAGGAAGATTTAACCATCAAGGGTATTTTCCTTGCCTGGTGATATTAGTACTTATTGGGGAAATGGGAGCTACTGCTATTGTGGATCCTAGAGATAAACATTCTGCAATGCTGGGGTAGTCTCTACAAGGAAGAATTATACTGCTCCACATTTTAATAGCAGCCCCATTGTGAAACACTGATATTAAACAATTGGGGGATAATTAGCACAAAATGCTTGCTAAAGTGCCTTGGCCCTGATTCTTTTCCATTGCTTGGTTCTGTTTCCAATGGCCCTTCTCCTCTGAGTTCCCTGTAAATCCCAGTTTCAGATGCTGGTATACTGGGTACTTTCTTATATCAATAATCTTATATTCAGAAACTTTTTCAGCTCTCTGTATGCAAATTCTCTAAGTTCAACCTTGATGACATAGTCCTCCTCATCAGTATGCCTTTTCTCAAGCTTTGTCTGTTCTTTGTTATTTCAGAAACTTGTGAAGATGCTGGAATTATCTAAGTTAACCAAATCGGTGGATTTGCCACTTAGGAATTTCTGTGCAATTCTTCCTTACAGAGTTGCAGCAATGCTAAAGTTTTATACTGCTCTATAGAGATTTTGACAAGAAAGAGAACTACTGGCTTTTATAAATGTTAAGGTGTATTTTAAATATATATTTAAAATATTTCCTTCAGTATTTTATATTTGCCTTTATGGGGTAGTGTTTCTTTCCCTGCCAAAATATGTTAAAAAGCTATCATTAAATTTTTGTCATAAAACTGATTGCATTTGAAAATTGTGTGCTCAGTTGCTCAGTCGTTTCCGACTCTGTGCGACCCCATAGACAGCAGCCCACCAGGCTCCTCTATCCATGGAATTTTACAGGCAAGAATAATGGAGTGGGTTGCCATTTTCTCCTTCATGGGATCAGAATCAGGGATTGAACTTCCATCTCTGGCATCTTCCACATCCGTAGGTGGGTTCTTTACCACTTAGCAACCTGGGAAGCTTAATTTGAGAGTTAAAGACCATCATTACATCAGGATCAAATGCTGCCTATAAGAACATTCCTTTTAACCTTGGAACTTCAGATGTAGTGCCTGGAACAGTCATCTAGAGCAGATACAATTAAAAACTGTGCTCTTAGTATTTGCAGACTTTGCTGATTTAAAGATTTTTGAGTGGAAACACTGCATGGTAATTTTATGAGCATGGACTTTGTAGACAGACAGACTTAGGTTCTAATTTCCAGCTTCAAGACTTACCAGTTGTATGTCATCAAGTATCTGACATGAAAGTATGTATGTATGTAGGTATGTATCTATCCAAGGGTTAGCTCAGTACCTGGTGCATATTAAGTACTCCATGCTTGATAACTATTATTAAGTTTATCCAGGTTCTGGCCTCCCATCTTCCTTTCATCAAACATAGTTACGTGTGTAAGCAGAGGGTTTAGACTGACACTTTGGAGAGCTCCCTCAATTCTGTGTCTTTGTGCAAGCTCTGGCTCTTCCTATCATCTTGGACCATTCAGCACCACAGGGAACTCAGACAAATATCTCTAATGCATGCAAAGGCAGCAGTCTCCACAGGAACCAACAGGAGACAGAGCTGGAAACGTCTTCCTTCCCCTTGGCATCTTTTCCCTTCCTTCTCCCCAAGCCAACACACCAGCTGTACAAGTATAGACAGATTTACATACTAAAAATTTAGGCTATGGTATTCAAAAAATCCCAAACCAAAACAAAAAACAGTGAGGGATTTTGTGTATAGTGGAGATGGAATTCAGGAAGACTTCCAATTTAAGCATGGATTCTTCCACCGTGATTTTCTTTTCACTGGTCGTTTGATGGACTGTTTCCTTTATTACAGATGTCATAACAAGAGATTTGTGGTCCAGATCCTGCCTGAAAAAATAAAAAGCTTCAACAAAAATTGAATTACTGGTAACAATTCTTTTTGGTGGGCTTCCCAGGTGGCTGAGTGGGTAAAGAACCTGTTTGCAATGCAGGAGACGCTGGAGATATGGATTCGATTCTTGGGTCGGGAAGATCCCCTGGAGAAGGGCACAGCAATCCACTCCAGTATTCTTGCCTGGAGAATCCCATAGACAGAGGAGCCTGGCAGGCTACAGCTTATAGGGCACAAAGAGTCAGACACAACTGAAGTGACTGAGCACACATTCGTTTTGGTAGCTCAGCTGGTAGAGAATCTGCCTGCAATATGGGAGACCTGGGTTTGATTCCTGGGGTGGGAAGATCCCCCTGGCGAAGGGCATGGCAACCCACTCCAGTATTCTTGCTTGGAGAATTCTATAGACAGAGGAGCCTGGCAGTCTACAGTCCATGGGATCACAAAGAGTTGGACGCTACTGAGTGACTTTCACTTGTCTTCATTCTTTTTAAGATTAGAAGAGCTGACATACAAATCTGAAATTCTAGTTTATGTTTAGATGTCAGGAGACCGGGCATTCATGAGCCTTATTTTTGCTTGACAACAATCAACTATAGCTTAGTAGGAACTCCTGTAAAGAATCTGCTTGCAATGTGGGAGACCCAAGTTCAATCTCTGGGTAGGAAAAATCCCCTGGAGAAGGGCATGGCAACTCACACCAGTATTCTTACCTAGGGGCTCTCGTGGACAGAGGAGCCTGGCAGGTTACAGTCCCTAGTGTTGCAAAGAGTCAAACATGACTAAAGTGACTTAACACACATAGATGTATCTATTCTTTTTCAAATTACTCTCCCATTTAGGTTATTATACTATGTTGAACAGAGTTCCTGCTATATAATCCATTCTTAAGAGCAGTGTTTCTCAGGTGCTGATGCAGGTGCAGCACATACCTGCATCAAAATACCAGGAGTGCTTATTAAAATGCTATTTCCTTAGCCCTTAACTGTGTCTATTAAATCAAAATAATTGAGAATAAGACTCAGGAATGTGAATGCTTAATACATTCCTAAGATAATCATACACTAAAATTTAAAAACTGCTGCTATCTCAAACTTTTAAAAAATTGATTCTTCTGGGCTGACATTAGCTTCAATGAGTATTTTTTTTTTTTTAATGTTGAAAAGACTCTGGAATTAACAGCTTATAGTTTAGGATCCCTGTTTTAAGAGTACTTCAAGGTCTTTTAGATAAGTTAGTATAAATCTTTTTTTTTTTTCTTGCGTCATGATTGCCATTAACAATTTCATCGTCATGTTTATTATAACATGTACTCTGAGTGGGTACTTTCAACCCTTTAGAAAAATTCCCTATCCAACCTTAACTTTGAACAGCATTGGTAACACAAAAGACATAGTGGAGAACAATCCCAGGGACCAAATCACCCCAGGCCATATATTTCAGTTTAAAATACTTTGGTACAGTGGTTCTCAGGTAGGAGCAATGCCATCACCTGAAAACATTTGTCAATGCCTGGTGATGTTTTTAACTACATTAGGGAAGTGATGTCAGCAGCAGTTTTTGGGTAGAGGGGCCAAAGGTACTGCTGAATATCCTTTAGAGATTCTGTTAAATGTCCTAATATGTAGAGGGAAACTTCGCAAAGCAAAGAATGATCAGGCCTCAAAATGTCAAAATTGTTGAGCTTCAGAAAGTCTGCTTTAGAATTTTCTTTCAGCATTGAAATGCAGTAGATGCTGGGAATATCTACTTTGATGCACAGTTCCACTTCTAAATGACAGCAGAAGAAAATGGTCACTTGAACACATACAGTGGGCAGATACACTGTACCCTAAGGTAGAGGAGTATGGAAACCTAAGGGGGTTGAGGATTGGTACCTAAACTACCTTCACTGGTACATAGAGTTTACAATCCAAACTCTTTGGCCTTGTGGTTCACAGTCATTAGCACCCATCAGAACTGCCTGGGAGATTGTCAAAACGTAGATTTTGGAGTCTCAACCCCACAGAATTTCCAATGCAGTATGTCTGCAGTGGTACCAATAATTTTCTTTTTTCACACATTCCTTGGAAGTGCTGATGCTTCTGGTCCAGGGACCACTTTGAGTACTACTGTGTGTCAGTTTCTGTTGGGCTGGTCCCAGTTTGTCTTTGGAATCTTTTTAATTGTCATCACTGAAGTATCTGTAGCAAAACCAGGTGGAAATCCTCTTTGATTCCTGTTACATCTGCCATTTATTTATTTATTTTTATATCAGGAATTTAATTCTGTTTTTATTCTTCTCAGAATGGCTTTTATTGTCATGTTTCACAGCATCTCCTTTTAAGAAAATAATGCCAGGAAAAAAAACAAAACACAAATCATACAAAGATAAAAAAAAAAAACAACCCTGTTCTTCCCCTTTAACACATCCAGTAATTATTGTTATACTAACTGATAGTATTTTTCTCCTTATTTTGTTGGAGGCAAATTGGTATCCAACCTCCTAAGCAAAAATTAACTACGTGCTATGAATTCTAACTTGCTAATGTTATGCCTTTGTTCCTTTTTCTTTTAACTCATTTTTCCCTAACTCCTGTTTTCTGCTCTTTGTTACTTTTTAAATTTTGTTTCATAACATGTTTATAAGCATATTCATATCCTTTGAAAACCAAGGCAAGGTATAAATTATAAATAATACAGCCTTCAGATCCTGTTAAATTGCTACCACACACAAGAATTTCCCTGCTTTCACAATCTTAAAATAATATTGTAAGTATGCTCTCTTTTGAATTCTCATAAAATGTTACTTATGTCCCTTGAATATCATTTTAATGTTTTAAATTATGCAGTATTTGATAATGTAGTAGAAAACATGTAACATAAATGGGCTTCCCTGGTAGCTGTTTGTAAAAAATCCGTCTGCAATGCAGGAGACCCTGGTTCAGTTCCTGGGTTAGGAAGATCCCCTGGAGAAGGGAAGGGCTATCCACTCCAGTATTCTGGCCCAGAGAATTCCAGGGACTGTATAGTCCGTGGGGTCGCAAAGAGTTTGACACAACTGAGCAACTTTCACTTCACAACATAAACAATAAGATTCATAACAATAGAACAGAAAGAAGCCCCTAAACTCACCTTCTAACTTAGGTCATTTGCTGCTGCAAACATTTTGGGATCAACCTTGACATGTGACCTTGTCCCATAGGCACGTGTTTCTCTTTGACTGATTTTAACATTAGAGTTGAATAGAACTGCCATATGTGATCAATTTTGTGACATACTCTGGATTGTTTTCCGAAATGATTGTACCACTTTCCATATCTCATAGCACCAGATGAGAGTTATTCTTTTTTTAAGGCTTTAGCAATACTTTGGTAGGGTCATGTTTTTAAAACAATTTTGCCAATTCATCCAGAAGGTGTAAAATATGTTTCATTATGTCCTTAATTTGTCTTTCTGTGATTAATTTAGAAATTAATTTATTTTTATTTTATTTTTATTTTACTTATTTTGTTTTTGCCTATCTGGTTTGTAACTGTGAAATGATTTTTTTTTTTTTTTTTGCAAACTTTTCAACTGGGTAATATGGCTTTTTCACGCTGATTTTTTAATGAATTCCTTGTATACTCCAGAGAGTAATCCACGTAGTTGAATTTCTTCTTGTCACCTTTTGAGGAACAGAAGTTCTTAATTCTAATATAACTGAATGTATTAGTCATTACTTTTATGATGAACTTGTTTTACTCTTTCTTTTTTTTTTTGGAAAAATCTAGTTAGAAAGATAGATATTTTTAACAGTTTTGAAGAGTTTCTTTCTTATTTAAATTCTTAAACATTTGGATCTGTCATATGTGGTATATTGTAGTGATCTATTTATCTTTATTTTTCTAAATAAATATGTCAATATCATAAATTGAATGGTTTCCCCTTTTCTTTCTGATCTTCAGTGTCATCTTTCAAGTAACAAATTTCCATATATTAGTGATTTTGTTTCTGGAACCTCTATCTTATTAAATTAGTCAATTTGTCTATCTCTATATACATACCACACATTCTTAGATAATATAACTCTAGAATGCATTAATATCAGGCAGAGCATGTTTAAGCATATTATCCTATTTCTTCTCTTTTTTCTTGGTCCTCATTTCTTTAACATGTATTTAAGAGTCTATTTGTTAAATTCCTGAATAAGAGAAGAAACAATAAGGTTTTCTTCAGAATCGCATTAAACTTATAAAATAAATTGGAGAAAAATAGCTTTTTATAATATTGTACCTTCCTATCTATGAATATGGTACATTTTCCCAATCATTTTGACATCCTTTATGTTAGTCATCAAAATCATATATTTTTGCATAAATATATTGTACATATTTTGTTTATTGCAAAGTACATTGACTTTTGGTTCCTATTATTAAATTATCTTCTTTTTTATTATGTGGCTATATCTTTTAGCTTACTTGTAGATTATAATGTTGTTTTCATTTAATTTGGACAGTTATATCATCTATTAACAATAAGTGCTTTGTTTTCCTCTTTTCCATTTATCTATTTATCTATCTAACTACAATGACTATGTCTTGAGAAAAATATTAAGCGGGTGCAGTGATAGTGGCATACTTGTCTTGTTCCTGATGCTGGAGGATTGGGAAGGGGCTTCCAAAATTTTTATCATTAAGATAAAATTTTCCAATTTTTTTTTTATCATTATCCTTAATAAGATTAAAGGAGCTACCTTCTAGCCCTAGTTTGTTAAGAAATTAGAGATTATATTATAAATGACTGTTATAGTATACAAAATTATTTACTCGCATAATGTGTAAATTTGAATGAAATATATAGTTCTTATATTAAACCACTATTACATTCCTATCATAAATGTTGATAAATGTTAGTTATTTATGATGAATTATCATTTATAACTATTTTTAATACTGTTAAATTTTGTTTGATAATAGTTTCAATTTATACATCTATGGTAGTGAGTTATATTAGACTGTAATTTTCCTCTTTGTATCCTTGTCTGTCTTTAATTTAATATAATTAATTAGGTGGTAAAGAGATTTTTAAACAACTGTTTTAATCTATTGCAAGAAGATTTGGCAGAAATTACCTGAAAGCCATCAGGAACTGAATTTTTCTTTGAGCTATAATCATACTCTACCTTATTTATTATTGTTTATATATAATGGAAGAATACAAGTTTTGAGGGTATTAAATTATTTTTAATCACCCTGTCGATCTGAACATAAGGAATAATCAAGAAAAAGTTTCTAGTGTAGGTGATATATAACTTGTGTTTCAAAATATTGAATGCAACAACAGTAGGCAGGCAAACAGGTAAGGGGATAATTGACCAAAGGATCAACTTATACAAAAACTTGAAGGCATTTTTAAAACTTTAGTGTTAGACAAATAGCATTGGATCTATACTACTACAATACAAAATTTAGATGCAGAAATGATAGAAGTAGTTGGTAGGTAAGCAGAACGGTCAGAAAGATGTCAATGAACCTGGTACTTTATCTATTTACGATATTCATAGCTTGTAAGACAAAACTACTTGATGTTTTTTGAGTTTGGTCCTAGATGATACCAGGGTTTCTGTTAAAATGAGTAATACATATCCTTGGAGACCTTGCTGCATGTTGTTGCCATTATTAAAACAAACTGAACTCTTACAAGCTAAGTTTTCCCTGGAAGGTGTTGGGAGAGAGAGGACAGGGTCTGGAGATCAGCCCAGCTTAAGATTCCATGTACATCTATGAATTTACCAAGGTTTTGCAGACATGAGAACCTATTGTGGGAATACTAAGGCACACTAAAATAATAAACGTCTGAAATATAGAAAATAATGGGATCCCTACAATAAACAGGAAAGAGGAAATGGCTCTTATCATTAAAATATAGAGAGAAATTTTTTAGAAAAAAAAATGAGAATTAACAATTTGAAATTATTTCTCTGTGCAAGTTTAGTATGCAAATAATCATTACATAGGATGTACATGAGAAATAGAAGGAATTAGTGGTTTGGCTAATGACTGCTGGTTTTGCAATTTTGCTCCTTAAAAATAAGCCTGATAGAGGAAAATTCAGGCAGAGAGGCATTAAAGAGAGGATTTCACTGGATTTTGGTCTGAGTGAAAACAGACCTTTTTTTTTTTTTTCTTTCTTTAGCTCAAGACCTATTCAAATCTCTATAAATTTCAGAGAATGTGTAGAACCCACATAATATTTCTAAAGGATTAATTTTCTACAGCAATCCTTAACAGTAATTCAGGCAAGAAGGAATGGAAATTTTCCTTGCTCCCAAGAAAGGGTTAAGTTTTGACCCCAGCCCAACGTTTTCCCTACATTAAATCCTTTATTCTTTGCCATGTACCTTAGCAAGTATATGTCAGAGGCTAGAAGACTGCCCGAGCAAACTAAAGAAAAACATTACATTCTTTTAGGGATCTGGAACCCTACGTTAAAAGTTTGGTACCTGGGTACCTACCTCAGTGTCCTCAATTACTTGTTGAGTTACTTGCCCTCTCTAGGGCTCAGTTATCTCATCTATAAAATAGGCTGAACAGACCTGGGTATATGTAGCTCTTCCTGTGTGTTAGTCGCTCAGTGACGTCCGACTCTTTGCGACCCCACGGATTGTAGTCCACCAGGCTTCTCTGTCCATGTAATTCTCCAGGCAATAATACTGGAGTGGATTGCCATTCCCTTCTCCAGAGTAACTTCCCAACCTAGGGATCGAACCCTGGTCTTCTGCCTCGCAGGCAGATTCTTTACCATTTGACCTACAGGGAAGTCTTCAGCTAGAGGTAAGTTCTTCCTAGTTATAACATTATACTACATGTATGTTTGTTTGCCTGACCAGCATCTATTCCCTCTTCTTCAGTTAACAGCATTTAGACCTAGTTTGAAAATTTGCCGATATTTTACTCTCTGTTTATTAAAAGAGAAGTATCATAAGTGCAGACACTGACACACCCCTGGCATGTGGTTCATGAGTAGCACATGTGGTATAGGAGAGTCTTAATATATGTTTGCTGAATATTTGTTAAATATGATAGTTCAGGTGGGATTCCATTTCCCACTTTCAAGGAGGTACTAGTGACCCAAGCCTAGCTGATGAAAAAGTACCATGAGGCTTTGTTTCTAAAAGGAATATGCATGCAACCCAACTTGGCCAAATGAAGTTCAATTTTGTGATTTTGTTGGCGCTATTAAGATAGAAAACTCTCCTTTAAATTTGAAGGTATTTGAAAGGAATTTGGGGGTTCAACATAAAAAATATGAAACGTCTAAACAATCTACTAGAAAGCAGAACTGAGAAAAGGAAAGAGAAGAAAGAAAGAAAGAAGGGAGGGGACGAAGCAGGGAGGAAAGGAGATAGGAAAAGAAAAGACTGGGTTGTAAGATATAAAGTAATGCGTGATGATATACTTTTTGACACCTAGATACACCCATTCCCAAAGGAAGTAGTATTATCTAGACCTTTTTGTTACAAGTGGCATTGAGTTTCCTGTTTTGTTAAGGCTGTTTGATATTCTTTAATTTGCATGCTAAGGAATCTCAATTTCTTAGGAAAGGTTGGAAAACCAAGAGGAAACTAGAATACATTTGTTAGAGACAGGGAAATATTTCAAAATGAAACAGATAATAGCTGATATGAAGAAATTATTTTCCATCAGTGTTCTCATCCTGAAACTCATTACACTTTAGAATTTAGGGTCAAACAAAACTGTGTACAAATCCCAAATCCATTAATTACAGGCTGCATAGTCCAGCTCAGGGTCTAACCATGTAGAAGGTGCTTAATTAATTATGTTGAATAAACAAGTAAATAAATGGTGAAAATACTTGGCAAGGTTACCTAACTCTCCTGAAGAAAAAAGGCTATGGGACTACAATATTGCATTGTAATCTAAATGTTAAGCGAAGTGACATGAAAGTCACTCAGTCTTGTCCAACTCTTTGTGAATTCTCCAGGCCAGAATACTGGAGTGGGTAGCCTTTCCCTTCTCCAGGGGATCTTCCCAACCCAGGAATCGAACCAGAGTTTCCTGCAATTCCTGAACACCGTATACAGTTTACAGTAGTGCCCCTTCCCTATTTCTTAGTGATAAAGTTGAGTGGAAATTAATATATACAAGACAAACCCAAAGAAAAAAAAGAGAGAAAGAGAGGGAGAGAAATAGGTAAAGAAAGAAAGTGAGGAAGAAAGTGAGAAAGGGAGGAAAAAGAGAGACAGAAAGAGACAGAGAGAGAGGAGGACAAATAGAGGCAAGTCCACTCTAATTTAACTAGACTTCTAAAAGAGGTGTTGCGTATAACCCTTATATTGGGTTTAACAACCTTCTAGAAATGCCTTTGACCCTCAGTCACTGACTACCTCTGGGCATTAGTTTCTTTAGGTGTTATTCAGAACAGAAACTATTTTATTACAAAGAAGTAGGATTCATATCTTTTGCCGTAAGGGAAGTTGATGTGACATTTTGTCTAGAGAATGCATCTGTATGCACCACCTCCATTTTCCAAGGGAGTGGTTGCTGTGCCAAATAGCAAATTATATAGTCTACAGACTGACAAGATGAGAAGGAAAGTGCCAATATGGAAATTTCTATAGGTATCAAATAAGTGAAAAGTGAAAGTCGCTCAGTCGTGTCTGACTCTTTGTGACCCCGTGGACTATACAGTTTATGGAATTCTTCAGGCCAGAATACTGGAGTGGGTAGCCTTTCCCTTCTCTAGGGGATCTTCCCAACACAGGGATCAAACCCAGGTCTCCTGCATTGCAGGCAGATTCTTTACCATCTGAACAACAAGGGAAGCCCTATCAAATAAATTGTTGCCCTAATTAACATATACAAAGGTTTATGATATGTTTATAGAAAATATTGCATCTGGGGAGTTGCTTTGTGTGAAAATCTGCAACAACCTGGTTTCTCCATTTTCTCCTGGAAACTCACATTTATGACTTATTTTTAACAGAGAAGTTGTAGTGTTACCAAGTATAGATGTCTCAATTGTGCTTTTAAAATAACTAGTCTTGGAATTGGAAATATATGATTAAAAATAAAACCAAGGTTTTAATAGAGTGAAGTTAATTTAGAAGATTTTAACAAGCAGCCTGGGATACACAAGAATTGGCCCCCTTTCACTTCTTACAGCTGACAAAGAGGAGGAATGAGGAATTTCCTTCCCGAAATGGCAGGCCCAGTCTTTATTTATTCCTTTACCTTCTAGAAATGTATGTGTGTGTGTGTGTGTATGTGTGTGTGTGTGTGTGTGTGTGTGTGAGTGTAAGGCTTTCAGAGAGTTGGGAGGAGTCCAGGGGGCTTTGTAGGACCCCAAGTTCAGTATTCATATCTATACATATGATTATCCCTACAACAGCATTTCTGATAAGGCACTAGAGCAAGCTGCAGAGGGAAAAATGCAGTTCAAAAACCACTACTGTAAACAACACAATGTATGATATTGCAGTGCGTGTGTGCTCAGTTACTTCAGTCAGGTCCAACTCTTTGCATCCCCACGGACTGTAGCCCTCCTGACTCCTCTGTCCCTGGGATTCTCCAGGCCAGAATACTGGAGTGGATTGCCATTTCCTCCTCCAGGGGAACTTCTCAACCCAGGGATGAAACCCACATCTCTTACCTCTCCTGCGTTGGCAGGTGGATTCTTTACCACCTGCACCACCTGGGAAGCTCTGTGTTTTCTTAGTCACAGGCTAATACTAGGGGTCTTCCCAGATTCAAAGAAAGATGACTAACAAGAGTGTCTGTTGTTCCAAGGGACTTGATTCATCAGTTGGGAGGATGAAGATCTTTCAAGGCAAGCAACTTTTTCTGCCTCCTCAGATAAATTATGAAGTATGTTATCATGAACACTGCAGAAACTTTTAGATCTGCTACACTTGGTTTCAAAGCCCAAATTCATCATCTACCAGGCACTTGATATTATCTATAAAAGGGGGCTAAAAAATACCACAACTTTATTATAGGATTATTGTAAGAAGTAAGGAAATATGGACATTGGCTGTAGTCACTTGCTAAGTGGTAGCTGTTGTTAATGTTATTTTGATAATTTAATAAATAAGTACTTATTTAACATGCAAAAGAGATAAAGCACAAGATTTGTGTTTTTGTTCCTCTAAAAATAAATCTCTAAACCAACCCCATTCTGAATGTCATTAAACAATATAAGATTATATATTTTCATTCAGTTTCAATATATTTTATATACTGGTTGCCTTTAAATCTGAAATGAAATCAATAACGTTTAAATGCTCTATTGATTTCAATCTACCAACGACAGTGTGTAGTCCAAAGCTTGCAAATATTCTTTTATCCAGAAGAATTATTGATAACACAGTGTTCCAAAATACTTGGCCTTTCTATTATTAAATTAAATGTCTTTTTCTAACTAATGAAAGTACCCTGCATATCAAAGTCATGCAAACCTATCAGTTTTCATGGTTTTCTTATGAGAAAATATTGCTATTCCAACTACTTCCTTTATTTTTTTATGAAAGTTGAGCAGAGATGTTAAGTGAATTTATTGAATCGATTCTATAAGTTCATGGTAGAGAGAGGATTAGCATTGAGTCTGTGGCATTGTTACTAAATACAGACTCCTGTTCTAGAAGGAAATGACAGCCTACTCCAATACTCTTGCTTGAAAATTCCATGGACAGAGAAGCCTGGTGGCCTAAGTCCATGGGGTCGCAAGAGTCGGACATGATTTAGCGACTAAACCACCATCCCCACAAACTCTTATACTGGCTCCCTTTTATGCTACCAAAAGTAAAAAAGATTACTTTACAAGGCATCATTCTATATAATTTGACTGTCAAGGTGGTATCTTTTGTTTAGAGAAGCAAAAGCAAAACCTTGATGAAACTAATTGTAAGAATGTATTTTCATGACATTTCTGAGTAAAATCAGGATCACTGACTCCAAAGATAGTTTGCTTTTAGAATTATATCAAAATGAATTTCCAATAATTCAATGTTCCTCATGATTTCAAGGCTTTCCAAGTCCACTTTAGTGCAGCAAGAATAGATTTTTCCCTTCTTAAAATTGCCGGTTCCAAATTTCTCTTATTTTTGTTCATAACATAGATATGAAATCATCTAATCTTTTATCCAGAAAACACTTTCTTATTCACCTTTTCCAATTTTCTTATTCTGAAAAGGAAGGAATAGAATTTCAGAGTCTTTATTCAGTGTTCTTGTCCAGTGCCAACTTTGTCACTGTACCGCATTTCCTGACTGTGCTATGGACAACATCTGACACTTCCTACATCTGCAATTTAAACAATTTAATTAACAGGAATTTAAGATTTATATTATCAGGAAGAAATGTCAATTTCAGTAATATCTGAGAGTTTCATAAAGACAAGGACCGTCTTTTCATCTTCAAGTCCCAATTTTCCTGACAGTGTTTGAGAGATGGATGGCTTTCAAAATATACAGAGTAAATGAAAGAATGGAGGGGTACATGAATTAATCATATCAATCTTACTACTAATAGGATAGACAGTACTATCTGAACAGCTCCAAATTTTGCCTATTAAGGCATCAGCTGAGGAACTGATTAGAATCTCAGACAGAATAAAAAAAACCTTTTGGAAAAATAACCCATCATCACTAATGAGAAATTTCTTTCATTCCATCATTTTTTTCTGGACTATTTCAACCTTGTGTTCCTTCCATGGATCTGCTACCTGTTACTGGGTGCACAGTTAATTTCAGCATCTGTGCAAAAAACATTATATACTACTTAATTTAATCTTTACAACAACCTCATTGGATAGACTTTCAGAGCTGAATCATATTGACTTATCTACAATCAATGCAAAGAAATAGAGGAAAACAATAGAATGGAAAAGACTAGAGATCTCTTCAAGAAAACTAGAGATACCAAGGGAATATTTCATGGAAAGATGGGTTCAATAAAGGACAGAAATTGTATGGACCTAACAGAAGCAGAAGATATTAAGAAGAGGTGGCAAGAATACACAGAAGAACTGTACAAAAAAGATCTTCACAACCCAGATAATCAAGATGGTGTGATCACTCACCTAGAGCCAGATATCCTGGAATTTGAAGTCAAGTGGGCCTTAGGAAGCATCACTATGAACAAAGCTAGTGGAGGTGATGGAATCCCAGTTGAGCTATTTCAAATCCTAAAAGAAGGTGTTGTGAAAGTGCCACACTCAATATGTCAGCAAATTTGGAAAACTCAGCAGTGGCTACAGGACTGGAAAAGGTCAGTTTTCATCCCAATCCCAAAGAAAGGCAATGCCAAAGAATGTTCAAAGTACTGCACAATTGCACTCATCTCACACGCTAGTAAAGTAATGCTCAAAATTCTCCAATCCAGGCTTCAGCAATACGTGAACCATGAACTTCCAGATGTTCAAGCTGGTTTTAGAAAAGGCAGAGGAACCAGAGATCAAATTGCCAGCATCCTTTGGATCATCGAAAAAGCAAGAGAGTTCCAGAAAAACATCTATTTCTGCTTTATTGACTATGCCAAAGCCTTTGACTGTGTGGATCACAATAAACTGTGGAAAATTCTGCAAGATATGGGAATATCAGACCACCAGACCTGCCTCTTGAGAAACCTGTATACAGGTCAGGAAGCAACAGTTTGAACTGGACATGGAACAACAGACTGGTTCCAAATAGGAAAAGGAGTATGTCAAGGCTGTATATTGTCACCCTGTTTATTTAACTTATATGCAGAGTACATCATGAGAAACGCTGGGCTGGATGAAGCACAAGCTGGAATCAAGATTTCCAGGAGAAATATCAAAAATCTGAGGTAGGCAGATGACAGCACCCTTAAGGCAGAAAGTGAAGAACAAAGAGCCTCTTGATGAAAGTGAAAGAAGAGAGTGAAAAAGTTGGCTTAAAGCTCAACATTCAGAAAACTAACATCATGGCATCCAGTCCCATCACTTCATGGCAAATAGATGGAGAAACAGTGGCTGACTTTATTTTTTGGGCTCCAAAATCACTGCAGATGGTGATTGCAGCCATGAAATTAAAAGACACTTACTCCTTGGAAGGAAAGTTATGACCAACCTAGACAGCATATTAAAAAGCAGAGATATTACTTGGTCAACAAAGGTCCATCTAGTCAAGGCTATGATTTTTCCAGTAGTGATGTATGGAAGTGAGAGTTGGACTATAAAGAAAGCTGAGCACCGAAGTATTGATGCTTTTGAAATGTAGTGTTGGAGAAGACTCTTGAGAGTCCCTTGGACTGCAGGGAGATCCAACCAGTCCATCCTAAAGGAGATCAGTCCTGGGTGTCCATTGAAAGGACTGATGTTGAAGCTGAAACTCCAATACTTTGGCCACCTGATGCAAAGAGCTGGCTCATTTGAAAAGACACTGATGCTGGGAAAGATTGAGGGCAGGAGGAGAAGGGGATGATAGAGGATGAGATAGTTAGATGGCATCACTGACTCAATGGATGTGAGTTTGGGTAGACTCAGGGAGTTGGTGATGAACAGGGGGGCCTGGTGTGCTGTGGTTCATGGGGTCACAAAGAGTTGGACACGACTGAGTGACTGAACTGAACTGAACTGAACATGACATGAAAAGTAATGATGAGATTCGAAATTGATTATCTGTTTTCTGGCTCCAAAGCCCATGTCTTTAAACTTGATACTCTTCTGTCTTCAAGTATTATTGAAAGATGCTTTCCCCCATTTCTTAACTGGATCTGTACCTACTGTCTTACCAAGATCTTTTAATGGAGGCGGTATTGCCCAACTGGTTGATCTAAATCAGAGGTATTTGTGAGAACACACTGAATAAGTTGGCTGAGTTCCTGTGTCTTAACAGCAGTAGTAGAAAAGTGGAGTTTCTTCCACATTTCACCTTGGTGGTTGTGGATCAGTGAAGAGGCTAGAGTTACTTCTGTAAGAAAGGAAAGCCCACACTGTCCCTTTGCTTTCTTCTGAGGGATGTTCAGGGCTTAGTGGTCTTTTAAGAGCATTGCTTTGCTTGGGTTTGTTCTACCTTACTCCTGGTCCTGGTATGTCCTTATCATATTACCATAGGAAGATTGTACCCTGAGGTCAGAAAAGTGAGGGAACAAGATTTAAGATCAAGAAAGAAGGAAATTCACTTATGTATTCCAATCTAAACCACTGAGATAGTGAAAAACAGCCCTGTTAACAATGAGTGCAGTGTTCCCAATAGAACATAAATAGTGCTCAATCAAGGACAACACTTAGGTTACTCTGCCATGTTCGGATAAGATGTATACAAGACTCCTAATGACCAGAGAAATGACTAGCCATCCTCATCTCCTGATATGCACTGCCTTTCTTTGGGTGATTGCTGCTCCTTTACTAGCAGTCCTAGCTCCAATTTATTCTACCTATCTCCTAGGTTAAATTTATTATAATACCTAGTCATTAAAGTGCCCTCACTTGTTGATAACCTTGGAACCCAAACTAGTTCCTGCTGCCCTAAACCCTGCTTAGAATTCTCTAACAAATATCTCATAGAAAGATATTCCCAATTTTCTCTTCCCATCTAGTTTCCCTTGGGGTAAATCATTCCTCTCTGCAGCAAGCTAAATAACCTGAACATCCCTTGGCTGGAGAGATCAGTGGCCTTTAGAAGTGGGCTTTTGCTATGTGTCCCTCCAGCCACACCAATTCTCCATGCAGCTCTGTTTTCAGGGATTTTGGGTTAATGCTTACCTATAAATCAAAGTAATACCTGGTTTTCTGTGAGATTACTGTGCTTCATAGTAAAACTCCCTCAGTCAAGAAGTTGATCAGAAAAAAAATGTGAATAATATTCAGGAACAGAACAGGATCTGAGTAATAAGGATTGGTAGTTTCTTTCCATCTGCCTTCCTCTATTTTGTCTGTCTTTGGTGGGCAGGGCCAGATTTAAATCTTTAGAGGTGGAAAACTTAAAAATATTACTGTTTCCTTTTGTTTACTTGGTTCTTCTTGTAAGCATTTACTTAGTCTGAGTATTAGTGAATTAGCCCATCTGCTGTATGCAGCTGAGAGGGACATTTGCTAGGACTAGTGCAGTAAAGTCACACCCTCCAAACTGAGGGAGAAAACAACAGGAAGGTGAAAAAGGTTCCATTTACCTTAAGGCTAGGCTACTATTTCTTTTTAACTAAGAAACACTGTCTTGAGTTGAGGTGTGTGTGTATGTGTACACACATGCATGTGAGTATATGTGTGTGTATATGGGTGCATGTAGGGAGAAGAGGGATTATGTGATACTTGTTTAGCCACTAATGAAAAAATTGAATTGTAAGTAGAAGGGAAAGGGAGTTTAATATAAAATTCTGGAACTTAAATTTATGGTCTTGCAGCCAGATGCTGGAAGACACTTCTTAGAGGACTTTGTGTATATCAACAAAAGCAAACATTAACCAAATTTTTATAGTAACATGTGATTAGCACTTTGATGGAAAAATACCAGACACTTGGGAGCTTAGAGAAAGGGGACTTAATTTAGGGTCCCCAAGAGACAATGCAGCTGAGGGCTAAAAAATGGGTAGAAGCTTGTTAGGGAGTCATGTATGAGAAAGAATCTCAGGGTACACACTGTCTATGTGAAAGTTGGGAAACAAGCAAGCACTTTGAATGGAGGAGCAGAAAGAAACTCCATTACATAAGGAGTGAGGGGAATGCTATGGGATAAGAGTGAGTCACGATGAAGAGTGTGGACTCAGTGGCCATCTTCCTTGGACCAGCCTAAATATGAGTACATTTTGGGGAGAAGAGACTTTTTGTTCATCTTTGTTTGTACCCTATCAAGAAAGAGTTTAACCTGTGGTTTCTCTCCATTTATGATAGTCGGCTTTCCAATATCTGCTTTTCTTACGTAAAGTGTTATTATACTTTCTTTATTCCTGAGCTGACTTCTGACTGCTCAACGGTCTTGCATGTCCTTGAATAATAGGTTTGGGTTCTCACCTGGTCAATCTCTCTGGTTTAACCTATGGCCCTTGCTGGGCCATAGTCATGTTCAGATATGTAAACAAAGGTGTATTCCATTTGTGACTTGGGAGAAATTTACTTAACTGCTCTGTGCTCTGTGTAGTAAAAAGTAATAATCTTTCTTTTATATAAGGTTGTTATAAAGATTATCAGATTGATTTTATGTAAGCAATCACAAATAGCTAGTACATAGTGAGTACTCAATAACTATTGTATCTAGATATCTATGGAGCATTTCCATTGTTTTGTGCCTCTTCAACATCCATTCCCATTCCTTCGAATAATGGCACTGAAATGTATTTGGAGAACTACTTCTTCCCATGATAAGTCCATGGTTTTGCTCTGCACCCTGGCTCCAGGTGTGAGTACATGTCCTAGAGCAGGCCAGTCCCAATCAGTGATTCATTCATGAAGGGACTGTGACCTACCCAAGCCAAGGAACATGATCCCATGGCTTTTGCCAGAACTGCAAGGAAAGAGAATCTCTTTCTACACTGGGATTGCTAGATGAAGTGGAAAATAAATCAGGAGTGCTTCACTATTACAGAATTTCCTTCCTGAGAATGAAGCCAACACAGAACAAAGTAGATGTGAAGGAAGGAGACCAATAAACTCTTCACAACCAGTTTTCAGCACTGGATTCAGCTACTCTTAAACAAACATCTTATTTACATTCTATGTTAAGTTAGTAAAGATTCTGTATTTAATTTTTGTTGTGTAATTTGAACAAGGTTCAGTTCAGTCTCTCAGTTATGTCCGATGCTTTACGACCACATGGACCACAGCATGCCAGGCTTCCCTGTCCATCACAAACTCCCAGAGCTTATTCAAACTCATGTCCATTGAGTCGGTGATGTCATACAACCATCTGATCCTCTGTTGTTCTCTTCTCCTTGTGCCTTCAATCTTTCCCAGCATCAGGGTCTTTTCCAGTAAGTCAGTTCTTCACATCAGAGGGCCAAAGTATTGGAGTTTCAGCTTCAGCATCAGTCCTTCCAATGAATATTCAGGACTGATTACCTTTAGGACGGACTGGTGGGATCTGCTTGCAATCCAAGAAACTCTCAAGAATCTTCTCCAACACCACAGTTCAAAAGCATCAATTCTTCAGTGCTCAGCTTTCTTTATAGTCCAACACTCACTACCATACATCACTACTGGAAAAACCATGGCTTTTACTGAACTGACCTTTTCCAGTCCCATGGCCATTGCTGAGTTTTCCAAATTTGCCTGCATATTGAGTACAGCACTTTCACAACATCATCTTTTAGGATTTGAAATAGCTCAACTGGAATTCCATCACTTCCACTAGCTTTGTTCATAGTGATGCTTCCTAAGACCCACTTGACTTTACATTCCAGGGTGTCTGGCTCTAGGTGAGACATCACACCATCGTGATTATCTGGGTCATGAAGATCTTTTTTGTACAGTTCTTTTGTGTATTCTTGCCACCTCTTCTTAATATCTTCTGCTTCTGTTAGGTCCATACCATTTCTGTCCTTTATCGAGCCCATCTTTCCATGAAATATTCCCTTGGTATCTCTAATTTCTTGAAGAGATCTCTAGTCTTTCCCATTCTATTGTTTTCCTCTATTTCTTTGCTTTGATCACTGGGGAAGGCTTTCTTATGTCTCCTTGCTATTCTTTGGAACTCTGCATTCAAATGGGTATATCTTTCCCTTTCTCTTTTGCCTTTATCTTCTCTTTTTTTCTCAGCTGTTTGTAAGGCTTCCTCAGACAACCATTTTGCCTTTTTTTGTCAAAAGAATCCTAATCTACTGTCTTTGCCCAAAGATTTTATGATTTGCAGATTGAAGCCTGGGAAAAGGAGACCTCAAAGACAATAAATTAAAAAAAAATAATGGAAAGGCAGAGAATTACTACACAAATGAAGGAAGAAACTAGAAACACAGAAGTCCAAATAAGTGAACAGGAAATAGGCAAACTACTTGAAAAAGAATTCAGAATAATGATAGTAAAGATGATCAAAAACCTTGAAAACAAAATGAAGAAAATGTCAGAATCAATTAACAAAGGCCTAGAATTGATGCTTTTGAACTGCGGTGTTGGAGAAGACTCTTGAGAATCCCTTGGACTGCAAGGAGATCCAACCAGTCCATCCTAAAGGAGATCAGTCCTGGGTGTTCATTGGAAGGACTGATGTTGAAGCTGAAACTCCACCTCATGCGAAGAGTTGACTCATTGGAAAAGACCCTAATGCTGGGAAGGATTGAGGGCAGGAGGGGAAGGGGATGACGGAGGATGGGATGGTTGGATAGCATCACCAACTCAATGGACATGGGTTTGGGTAAACTCTGGGAGTTGGTGATGGACAGGGAGGCCTGGTGTGCTGCGATTCATGGGGTTGCAAAGAGTTGGACATGACTGAGCGACTGAACTGAACTGAGAAGAATTAAAGACTAGACATACAGAGACAAACAACACAATTACTGAAATTAGAAATACTCTAGAAGGAATCAATAGCAGAATATCTGAAGCAGAAGAACGAAATCAGTGAGCTGGAAGATAATATGGTGGAAATAATTTCTGAAGAGCAGACTGAAATAAAAAGAATGAAAAGAACTGAGCATAGTCTCAGAGACCTCTGGGGCAATATCAAATGCACCAACATTCGAATTATAGGAATCCAAGAAAAAGAAAGGATATGAGAAAATTTTTGAAGCGATTATAGTTGAAAGTTTCCCCGACATGGAAAGAGAAATAGTCAGTCAAGTGCAAGAGGTGCAAAGAGTCCCATACAGGATAAACCCAAGAAGAAACACGCCAAGACACATACTGATCAACTAACAAAGACTAAACACAACGAAAGTAGTTGAAGCAGAAAGGGAGAAGAAACAAGTAATATACAAGGGAAACTCCATCCCCTTAACAGCTGATCTTGCAGCAGAAGCTCTGCAGAGCCAAAGGGAATGGAAGGATATAGTTAAAATATTGAAAGGGAAAAATCTACAACCACGATTACTGTACTCAGCAAGGATCTCATTCAGAATTAATGGAGAAATAAAAAGCTTTTCAGACAATCAGAAGTTAAGAGAATTCAATACCACCAAATCAGCTTTACAAAAAATATTAAAGGGACTTATGTAGTCAAGAAATACAAGAGAAGAAAAAAGCTCTACAAAATCAACCCCAAAGAGTTAAGAAAATGGCAATAGGAACATATATATCAATAATTA
This sequence comes from Giraffa tippelskirchi, assembly GCF_054371585.1. Lineage (NCBI taxonomy): Eukaryota > Metazoa > Chordata > Mammalia > Artiodactyla > Giraffidae > Giraffa > Giraffa tippelskirchi. The sequence continues at coordinate 72,264,540 of NC_137275.1, read as the reverse complement.
CTTTAAACGTAAATGGATTAAATGCTCCACCAAAAGACACAGACTGACTGAATGGATACAAAAACAAGACCCATATATATGCTGTCTACAAGAAACCCACTTCAGACCTAAAGACACATATAGACTGAAAGTGAGAGGATGGAAAAATATATTCCACTTGCCTCAATATAGTAAAGGTTGTATATGATAAACCTAGAGCAAACATTCTCAATGGTGATAGCCATTCCCAATAAGATCAGGAACAAGACAAAGGTATGCATTTTCACCACTGTTATTTAAGATAGTTCTAAAAGTCCTAGCTATAGCAATCAGAGAAGAAAAAGAAAGAAAAGGAATCCAGATAGGAAAAGAAGAAGTAAGCCTCTCACTTTTTGCAGATCACATGATACTGTACATAGAAAGCCCTCAAGATAGTATCAGAAAATTACTAGAGATAATCAATGAATTTAGCAAAGTTGCAGGATACAAAATCAATACACAGTAATAACTTTCATTTCTATATACTAGCAATGAAAAATCAGAAAGAGAAATTAAGGAATCAATAGCATTCACCATTGCAAGAAAAAGAATTAAATAATCTAGGAATAAACTTACATAAGAAGACAAAAGAACTGTACACAGAAAATTATAAGACATTCATGAAAGAAATCAAAGATGACATAAACAGATGGAGAGATATTCCATGTTCCTGGGTAGAAAGAGTCAATATTGTGAAAATGACTATATTACCAAATGCAATCTACATATTTAATGTGATCCCTATCAAATCACCAATGGCATTTTTCACAGAACTAGAACAAAACATTTTTCAAATCATATGGAAACACAAAAGACCCCAAATAGCCAAAGCAGTCTTCAGAAAGCAGAATGGAGCTGGAGGAATCAAGCGTCCTGTCTTCAGATTATACTACAAAGCTACTGTCATCAAGACAGTATGGTACTGGCACAAAAACAGAAATATAGACCAATGGAACAAGACAGAAAGCCCAGAAATAAACCCATTCACCTTTGGGTATCTTATTTTTGACAAAGGAGGCAAGAATATACAATGGGGCAAAGACAGCCTCTTCACGAAATGGTGCTGGGAAAGCCGGACAGCTATATGTAAAAGAATGAAATTAGAACACTTCCTAGCATCATACACAAAGATTAACTCAAAATGGATTAAAGAACTAAATGTAAGACCAGAAACTATAAAACTCTTAGAGGAAAACATAGGCAGAACACTCGATGACATAAATCAAAGGAAGATCCTCTATGACCCACCTGCTAGAGTTCTGGAAATAAAAACAAAAGTAAACAAGTGGGACCTGATTAAAAGCTTTTGCACAGCAAAGGAAACTATAAACAAGGTGAAAAGACAACCTCAGAATGGGAGAAAATAATAGCAAATGAAACAACTGACAAAGGATTAATTTCCAAAATATACAAGCAGCTTATGCAACTCAATACCAGAAAAACAAACAACCCAATCAAAAAGTGGGAAAAAGACCTAAACAGACATTTCTCCAAAGACCTATGGATGTCTAAAAAACACATGAAAAAATGCTCAACATCCTTCATTATTAGAGAAATGCAAATCAAGACTACAATGAGATATCACCTCACACCGGTCTGAATGACCATCATTAAAATGTCTAAAAATAATTAATGGTGAAGAGGGTGTGGAGAAAACGAAATGCTCTTGCACTGTTGGTGGGAATGTAAATTGATACAACTACTATGGAAGACGGTATGGAGAGTCCTTAAAAAGCTAGGAATAAAACCACCATGTGACCCAGCAATCCCACTCCTAGGGATCTACCTTGAAGAAAGCAAAATTGAAAAAGATTCATGTATCCCATTGTTCATTGCAGTACTATTTACAATAGCTAGAACATGGAAGCAACCTAGATGTCCATTGACAGATGAATGGATAAAGAAGTCTGGTACATATACACAATTGAATATTACTCAGTCATAAAAAGAAATGCATCTGAGTCAGTTCTGATGAGATGGATGAACCTGGAATCTGTTATACAGACTGAAGTAAGTCAGAAAGAGAAAGATAAATATCATATTCTAATGCACATATATAGAATCTAGAAAAATGCTACTGAAGAGTTTATTTACAGGGCAGCAATGGAGAAACAGACAGAGAGGAAAGGAGAGGGTGAGATGTATGGAAAGAGTAACATGGAAACTTACATTACAATATGTAAAATGGATAGCCAACAGGAATTTGCTGTATGGCTCCAGAAACTCAAACAGGGGCTCTGTGTCAACCTAGGGGTGGGGTGGGGGGGGAGATGGAGACTGAGATGGAAGGCAGGTTCAAAAGGGAGGTGATATATGTATACTGTGGCTGATTCATGTTGGGGTGTGAGAGAAAACAACAACATTCTGTACAGCAATTATCCTTCAATAAAAAATGAATAAATAAATAAGTAATAAAAATACGGAATCAACAAGGAAGTCCTCAGAATAGGAGAAAATAGCTGTAATCAATATACATGATGAAAGACTTCATTTCAAAATATATAAATAGCTTCCTTGAAAGTTAATAGTTAAAAGAAAACCCAAAGAACTCTGGGCTAAAGATTTGAATAGGTGCTTCACACACACAAATATGTGTGTATACACACACACACACACACACACACACACATATATATAAATGATTAATAAACACATGAAAAATTGCTCAGTATCATCAGTCACCAGTACATCGCCACTAGAATCGCTAAAAAAAATAAAATAATCTGAATCAGTGAGAAGAACCACCTGATATTAAGAGACATAGGATTGACATGTAGAAAGAGGTCAGTGCCTCATCAAAAATTAAATGAGAAATCCATTCTATAATTTTCTACTCTAGCAACAAGAGAAGAGAAAACAGCCAGCATTTGCATCACAGGTCTGGAGTATCTGAACATGAGCAGATGCGTCCAGATACTATGAGCAGTGAAATCAGAATCAGCCAAATTAATAATTTTATTTTGGTCAGCTCTGTTCACAGATTAGAAAAGAGGAAGGACATGCTTTATTTATATGATTTCTAAAAATATATACACAAGTTTTCAGTGTTTTCCTTCCTTAAGAGCTCCTTAAGAGCTTCCTTTGATTCCCAGCTCTTCTACCTACTTATTACATAACCTTGGAAATGTTCTAAACCTCCCTGATCATTTATATCTATAACATAGAAATGATTATAATCATTGCCCCAACTCAGAAGTATTGTCAGAACTAAACAAGACACTGAATATAAAGATCTTTAATAACAAAGTACTACGAAAATAATAATTATAACTATTAGTAGTATTATCGTAATTGCTATTGTTTTGTCAATCAAAAATTCAAGCAGAGACTCAAAAGAGTACAATGGATCTCTATCATGCAGATTGTTTAATAACTCTCTGTATCAATGGGCACATTCTTTTCAAAATGACACAAGTAATATATCAATGATTTGAATCTTTCTCCTCCCAAGAGGAGGGCACTGAGTTTTTGAAGATTGATTGAGACCTTGAAAATATAATTATTTCAATGATACTGAAAACACAATTTATTCTTTTTTGTATTTAGGTCAGGTGGAAGAATTTCACATTGACCTGCAGAAATGGTGACAAGGTTCTTGTGATTCAAAATAGAAAAGAGAGCATTGTAGACCCACAGAACCAATCTTCAAATTGACATGTTACAAATGGGTTTGTTACTGCATTTCTAAAATGCCCATATTCTTAATAATATTGGTTATTTATTATTAAATATTGGTAATGAATAAAGAAGAAAAATCAAGTCATAGGTATTGGCTATGCCTAAGAATTTCCAGCTAGGCTTGATGTGTTCTACAATAGATCTAGATTTCAGGTTCCAGGAGATTGAGAAAAAGTATGGAAATTTCCAATATTTACCTTGACTATATAATATAAATACATGGTTTCATATTTTTTAAGATGGAAATCTTAGATTCAATATTTACTATCCTTGCTTCCTCAAACTTACCAACTGCTTTGGGCCTCAGTTTTTCATCTATAACTTGGGAACACTAATAACTTCTTTGAAGACTTGTGTCTAAAATGAATTCTATACAGAATGGATATTCAATATTGCAGCATGGCTTATACTATCCTGACTAAATCATACAGAGAGGCTAGAAAGCAGGATTTCACTTTCTTCCTGAAGATACAAAACATGTTAGGATCAGTTTTACAAAAAAGAATGTGCTATTATTTTAGCTATTATTGTTAGCCCTCTCAATTTTGAAAAAGGAAAAGGCAAATTATTTTATATTGTATACCTCTATCCTTATCTGGTCCCATAACTTCATGGCAAATAAATGGGGAGACAATGGAAACAGTGAGAGACTTTATTTTCTTGGTCTCCAAAATCACTGCAGATGGTGACTATAGCCATGAAATTAAAAGACGGTTGCTCCTTGGAAGAAAACCTATGACCAACCTAGATAACATATTAAAAAGCAGAGACATTACTTTGCCGACAGAGGTCTGTCTAGTCAAAGCTATGGTTTTTCCAGGAGTCATGTATGGAAATGAGAGTTGGACCATAAAGGAGGCTGAGCACAGAAGAATTGATGCTTTTGAACTGTGGTGTTGGAGAAGACTCTTGAGAGTCCCTTGGACTGCAAGATCCAACCAGTTAATCCTAAAGGAAATCAATCCTGAATATTCATTGGAAGGACTGATGTTGAAGCTGAAGCTCCAATAACTGGCTATCTGATGCAAAGAACTGACTCACTGGAAAAGACCCTGATGATGGGAAAAATTGAAGGCAGGAGGAGAAGGTGATGACACAGGATGACATGGTTGGATGGCATCATCAGCTTAATGGACATGAGTTTGAGCAAGCTCCAGGAGTTGGTGATGGACAGGAAAGCCTGGGATGCTGCGGTCCATGGGGTCACAAAGAGTCGGACACCATTGAGCAACGGGACTGACTGAACTGATTCTTTCCCTAGAGTAGAATAGGATTCTCTTTTATAACCTTGCAAGGAAGAATGGTGATTTTTTATTTTTTTAAAACTTTACATAATCTTACTCTATCCATTTATATCCAACTATGAGAGTATTTGTGTATTACTTTTATTTTGTTCTCTAAACTCTCATCCATTCCATGCCCTGCATATTTCCTTGCAACTTCTCTGTTTTCCCATTTTAGTAATCATCTTTCTACCATCCACATTTTACACATCCTTTTGACATTATGATTCACTTTTTTTTGTTTTTTTACTATAGCAAAGTCTTATTTCTACTTTAGAAAAATAAGATAGTAGAATGAAAAGAAAGGTTGCTTAGAATTTAGAGTAAGGATCAGTGTCATAGGCAGAATAATAATCCTCTGAAGATGTTCATATTCTATTCATGAAAACTAAATATTTTAGTTTATATGCCAAAGGGAAATTAAGGTTTCAAGAGAAAGTAAAGTGATTAATCAACCAACTTTAGGAGAAGGAGATTATACTGGTTTATCTAGGTGAGGCCAATATAAGCACAAGGATCTTAAGTATAGAAGAAGGCAGAAGAGTCAGTGTCAGAGTCCTACCACATGAGAAGGACTCCACCAGCCAATGCTGCTTTTAAGGATGGAAAGGAACCACAAACCAAGGAGTGCATGTGACTTCTAGAAGCTGAAAAAATCAAGGATACTGATTCTGTCCTAGAGCTTGCAACAAGGAATGTAATCCTGCAAATGCCTTTACTTTAGCCCAGTAAGAGCCATTTGTGACACCTGGCCTTCAGCTTTAAAAGTTCTATAATATGATTCATTTATGTTGTTTTAACCCACCAAGTTTGTGGCAATTTGTTGGAAAATAGAAAACTAATATAATCAGCAAATGTTTTCTGTGAAGGGCCAGATAGAACATATTTGAGACTTTGCAGGTCATTCTTTTTTTTTTTTTTAATCACACTGCTCAAATTTGCCATTGTAATATGAAAACAATCAAAGATAATACATAAATAAAGGACTGTGCCTGTGTTTTTATCAGTAAAAACAGATGACAGTCCAGATTTGGCTTGCTGAATGCTAGTGGGGTTTCTCCTTTGAAATAGCACGTGCAGAGCCTTGAATCCTGGGCAAGTTGTTTAATGTTTTTTTTTGTCTTAGTTTTTGTATGTGACCACTGGAATCACTTATACTCATTTGTGTCAGAGGTGAAGAATTGCCCTCAAAAATTCATGTTTCTGTTTCCACAGTGGAAGTGGTACCTGGGAAGCAGCTTCTCTGCCAAAACTACCCTTCCTACATTGTTTATAGCTGGGTATAACTATGACCGTCTTGCTATTGGGATGTGATCTGAAATGATGAGCACCACTTCCATGCTTGTCCATATCAATCTGCCCCATGACTCTCCTCCAGGGATTTTTCTCCTCTGGAAGGATGTAATGGAGATGTCCCTCAGCGTATTCTTGAATGGCACATGTTGAAGATAGAAACCATCTGTTTTGGGGTTCCTAAATGACTGTATGGAAGACAGTTGATCTGTGTAACTGTTAGCTGACTTCAGAATATTGTGTGAGCAAGAAATAAACTTCCAATCCTTTTGTGCCATGTAACTTCTGGAGTTTATTTGTATAACAGTTAGTATGTTCTAAATAATATCTCAGGTTTAAAGTTATAATGAAGATTAAATAAAATATTGTGTAATATAATTTACATAACACATGAGATTTAGTAGTTACTTAACAATTAATGGGCTAACCATTAATAGTAAACCAGTGCCTTATTTCTTAATTCCTCCACCACTCTATTTTGCACTGCACAATGTAAGTTTAAACTGCGATGCTGGTTTTGCCTCTGATGCAAAAAGCTGACTCATTGGAAAAGCCCCTGATGCTAGGAAAGATTGAAAGCAAAAGGAGAAGGGGGGTGGTAGAGGATGAGATGGTTAGATAGCATCACCAGCTCAGAGGACGTGAATTTGAGCAAACTGTGGAGGATAGTGTAGGATAGAGGAGCCTGGTACGCTACAGTCCATTTTGGAGTCTAAAAAAGAGCTGGAGATGACTTAGTGACTAAACAACAGCAACAAGTTCGCCCCCTTAATTTGACAGACAATAATTTCTTCTATTTTTGAGGCAGCTTGATATAGTATTAAAAAATATAAGCCTTGAAGATTGTTATATCAGGATTCACTCTCTCATATCCATCCATTCCCACAACTATTTATTCTCTGGCTTCAATGTCTGTTAACATCTGTTTCATGTGTAAAGACGATAAATGACACATAGCTATTATGTTTAGCTCTTCTACTTGTATTAACATATATAAAGATTTTAGTACATGACAATCCATACACATTGAGTCATTCACTCATTTATCAATTTTTCAATATTAAGAAATTTTTTTGCTTCTAGAGAATGTTGCTGAATTTCCTTAATTCATTTCTGATATACTATGGCATTGCCACAAGAAATGGGAACTTTAAAGACAGATTAAAAAATTTAAGACTGATAAACATAAGATCAGTTTATATTTTTTGCCCATCCCCCTTTTGTTTCACTTTTGAGGGATAAAACGGGTTAGTTTCATGCCCCTGTCATATCAGCCTGATGATCACATTTTCATGTAGTTACTCTCATATAGTCTCCTAACTTGAATTTTCATACTGTAATTAGGGAAACCTGAATAAGTTTTAAAGAGAACTAAAGCAAATATATAAAAACCTCTGACATAGAATCTGGTGTATAGTAGGTACTTACATAAATTATTTTTATTATCATTATAACTATACTTTTGGAATAAATTATAAAAGTTTGAGTAATTGTTATTATTAAGATCAGTTCATCATTATCATTATAAACAAAATTGTATTGAATTTCTGGGTTTTTCTAAATACTGAGTTCGAAACCCAAAGTCTTTGTTCCAGGAGTTGAGGTAATCCCACTGAAATATGCTGAATCTTGCAAGGGAGTAACAGGCAGGTACATGTATTGGCTAAGTCCTGAAGATGATGAATGTTTTTCATTAAAATTCACCCTACTCTATATAAACTCAAATACTGTAGACAATTAAATCTTCTGATTAAAAAAAAAGTCTATGTGAAAGCTGAATACAATACAGAAGTCATTTGAAAAGTGAGACTGGTTAATCAACACATTTGCATATATATTTAGACATTCTATTTAGTTATCCATCAAGAAATCATGAAAATATAAATCACTGTTTCATGTTAGCTTCATATATTAGACACTACACAGCCCTGGCAGTAAGAAAGCAATAGATCACCACCAATGATATTTATTGAACTGTCACAATGTGAATAAAAAAATAGAGAACTCACCATGCCAATAATGTCAAGAGCCTCAAGAAAGTTCTGTCCTCTTTTTTCAGTTGATCGAGGCCGTTGTTTTAACCTGTACTCCAACAGGGAGAGACAGTTGCGAACTCCATAGCCCCAGTTTTTAATTCTTTCTATACTGCATGTCTACGTGTGCATTTGCTTTTATAGTGTCTGAATCTGAAAGCTGTAGGAAATTGAATCATCTTCCTGATCTTTTGCTTTCAAAGGTTATCATTCCTCTAGCTTCCAAACTTCAGTTTCATATATATATACGTATGTATATATATACATATAATTTTTTCTTCTTCATATAGCCATCACTCTTGGTAATTCCTTTTTCTAAACATTGATCACGCTTGGTTCTTTATTGCCTCAGTAAAGTTCCTCATTAAGGTCTCTAATACTGTAACACAATTATCCTGAGATAATCATATAATTTCTAGCTATGGTACCCTATTTTCAGAAAATATACAAACATGTAAGAAATTCAAATGCCTCTGTGTGTGTGTGTGTGTGTGTTAGTTGCTCAGTTGTGTTGGATTCTATGCGACTCCATGGAATGTAGACTGCCAGGCTCCTCTGTCCATGGGATTTTCTAGGCAAGTATAATGCCGTGGGTTGCCATTCCCTTCTCCAGAGGATCTTCCCAACCCTGGAATCGAACCCAGGTTTCCTGCCTTGCAGGCAGATTCTTTACTGTGTGAGCCACAAGGGAAGCCCCCAAATGCCTCTAGGGCCAGGCAAATAATGCAAAGTGTGACATTGGTTATGAATACAAGCACATTTTGCATATTGTGCAAAATGATATTTTTAATTTGCACAAAATATTAATATATAGTCTCCTATTTTTCTTGAGAATCTATTTTTTGCAGGTTTTCATTTATTACGTGCTAATTTTTTGTCTATTAAATTCTATTCACATAGTTTAAAAGGTCAAATGCCACTAAAAGTGTCATAAAGAAAAACAATAAAGGGCAGGATCAAGATAACAGAGAAGGAAAACTGTGTTCACATACTCCCACACACCATCATTGTAATTATATGTAAAACAACTGTCTCTGAGAACAACTTGAACATTAACAGAAAGGATCTTCTACCACGAAAGATACAGTGAAAAGACCACACTGAGGTAGGTAGGAGAGAAAAAGAGGACCTTTAGTTTGGACCCACATCCCTGGGAGGTGATTCAGAAGAGGAAAAGTATATCATCACAAGCTTGAGTATCATCCCTGGGGAGTGAGGGATCTGAACCCCACATTGGGTACCACCAGCCCTAGGATAGAGCTGGCATCAGAAAGATGAGCTCCCATGCCTGGTTTTGCAAACCTGTGAGGCTTTTGACTGACTGGGAGAACCAGAGAGTTTTAGGAAATCAAGACTTGGCCATTAAAGTGTACACATGGGCTTGCTCATTTCCAAAGGTCCTCTAGCCAGCCTTCCAAGACCATGCAAGCACAATCCACAGTCCACACTGAGCTCGAACTCCAGCCCCTCAGTCTTAACTCCAATCTTCTTGCCAAAGGGGTAGCTGCCAGCACACCCCAGAAGAAACTACTTCTTACACCAGGCTCCTGCTCTAGCTCCTCAGGCTCTAGCCCCCCCCGCCATTGAGGCAGTGACCCCCAGTGTGTTCTGGAGAGAAGCCCCAGGCCATGCTGGGCTCTGGCTCTAGCCACACTCCTCCTGGCTTACTCCTGCCAAGGTGACGGCCCCAGTGTTTCCCAGAAAAAACCCTTGTCTGCACTTGCTTCAGATTTAATTTTCCCACCAGAGCCACTACACACACAGACTGCACAGGGATACTCCCACACAAGGACATGCCTGCAAGATCAAGGTTGGTAATAACTTAGCTTAATTTTATAGAAACAAATGGGGAAAGTCCAAAAAATAAGAAAGCAGATGAGGACTATGTTCCAAATGAAAGAACAAGATAAAACTCAAGGCATGGAAAGTCGAAGTGTTAGTCACTCAGTGGTGTCCAACTCTTTGTGACCCCATGGACTGTAGCCTGCCAGTCTCCTCTGTCCATGGAATTCTCCAGGCAAGAATACTGGACTGGGTTGCCATTCCCTTCTCCGGGGATCTTTTTGACCCAAGGGTCAAGTCTGGGTCTCCAGCATTGGCAGACATGGGGTAGGGATGGGGGACAAAATGATGAAACAGAAATAAGAATTTTACTTAATAAATAGTTCAAAACCATGGTCATAAAAGTGTTCACTAAACTTTGGATAAGAATAGAGTGACACAATGAGAACTTCAACAAAGAGTTAGAAAATATTGAAAAGAAAAAAACCAGAGCTGAAAAATACAATAACTGAAATGAAAAATACTGTAGAAGAAGTCAACAGTAGACTAGGCAATACAGAAGACTGCATCAGCCACCTGGGAGACAGAATAGTGGTCATCACCTAATAGGTACAGCAAAAAAGTTAAAAAAAAAAAAAAAGATAGTTTAAGGGACCTTTGGGACAATATCAAGAATAGAGAGACAAAGAGGGAGAATCCACATCCACCCTTTATTTATTTGGCTAAAATATTCCCTCATGTGTACTCACTCAGTTGTGTCTGACTATTTGCAACCCTGTGCACTGTGTAGCCCGCCAGGCTCCTCTGTCCATGGGACTCTCCAGGAAAGAATACTGGAGTGGGTTGTCATTTCCTCCTTCAGGGAATCTTCCCAATCCAGAGATTGAACCTGTGTCTCCAGCATCACCTGCATTGGTAGGCAGATTCTTTATGACTGAGCCACCTGAGAAGCCCCAAAATACTCCCTAATGTAGGGGAAAACCAAACAAACCCTTCTACCTGGAAAATTTTACCATTCAGAACTGAAGGAGCAATAAAGGATCTCTTAGCAAAGCAAAAACTAAAATATTTAATTACCGCTAAACCTGCCTTACGAGAAATGTCAGAGTTTTTGACTCAGTACTTCTGAGACCAAATAATTTGCATTTCTGACAGTTTCTTAGGTGATCCTGAAACTGTTAGTCTAGTACACATTTTTCAAACCCTTGAATTTTATAGTATTATTATTTGTAAAATCAAAATTCTTCATTTTAATAGCTATAAAGAATAGATCTGTGCCACACAGTGTACTATAATTACATTTCCATTATTGTGCAACATTTTCTTATTCTAGAGTTTATACTTTATTTTCCATTCTTTTTCCAAAGCTTCCAATAGAACAAATATTTTTTTCCTGTTTAAACACATTCAACAGCATATAAATTTATTTTATTTTCAGAAACTTTCTTTTTTTCTAAAGTCCTCTTTAAAAAAAAAAATCTGCCTCTTTCTAATTGCTTGCAGTTTATAGTCCTCTATCGTGACTTTTCACAACATCCAGAATTACTCCTTGCATCTCTCCTGGACTGCATTTTCTGTTTCCCAGATCCTATTTCTTGCTTTTTCGTATCTTTCACTTTCACTTTGCAGAAGCACATCGTCTGGTAGCAATCCTAAAATGATTTACTGTATGAATGTATCATTATCTTATATACATGTTTGATTGCTAGTTTGGCTAATTATAGTTTCATAGGTTAGAAATTATTATCTCTCAGTATTTCTAAAACATTTCTTAATTTTTCTTTTTCGTGCTGCTGGTGAGAAATATGACACTATTTTTATTCTGGAAACTTTATATAGTGTGTGTTTGTGTGTAGTGTGTGTGTGTGTGTATGGATGCAGGTAAATTGAAGGTGTAATATCATGGAAAAACTGTGACATTGTAAATCCAAGTAGACTAAGGCAGAAGCTTATTAGAGCTATTAGATCTAAATAACACAAAGTATTGATAGCAAAGCTTCTAAGTGTCATGAAAAGAAAATGTGTTTCCTTCAAGTTACCCTTTTTCTCCAGTAGCAGAATATAGTTGACATTTTTTGTGTGTGAGCTCTGCAGGGTGTCCTGCCCCCCATGTTTATGTTTCTTCAAGAAATTTGAAGACATTTTCCCTGACGCCATGTGGTCCCAGGTGGGCTATTGATGACAAAATCCTGTCATGACCTTTTGGATAGGATAGGGGAATGATTTACCCTGACTGGTGAAGCAGTGTTCCTGTGTATCAAATTTAGGCATGGGTACATAACCCAATAAGACCAGTCTTGTTGGTGTGCTGAAATTAAGAGAAAGATCCCATTCTAATGGGTTTTCAAAACTGTGAGCATAAAGAGCTCTTGGTAATCAGTATGCTTACCAAGTTGCAAAAGCCTTTCAGAGAAGAAAGCCATCTAAAGATAAAAGAAACCCAGTTCTGATAATATAGTTGAGCAAAGAATCCACTTCTCCCCTTCCCTGGCTTATGATTCAATAAGTTTTATATTAATTTAAATATACAGTTCATTTTCTGTCATTAAGAATGGATAAAGTCAGAAGAATACACTTTTTATACATCTCCATGGATGAACCACTTATGTCATTGAGCAGGATATTGAACATAATACTTAGATCCCCTATTTGCAAACAGTAAAATTTTAAAAGGATCAAAATATCTCATAGCAGTATGTTCTCAAATGTTAATTTAGAACTCTAAAAAGCTTTCTAAACACAAATGTAAACCAAGGTGATAAAGTGATATAGTATAGGCATTTGGTAAACTTTAAAGATTATTAATGTGAGAGAACCGGGTTCAATCCCTGGGTCAGGAAGATCCCCTGGAGAAGGAAATGGCAACCCACTCCAGTACTCTTGCCTGGAAAATCCCATGAATGGAGGAGCCTGGTAGGCTATAGTCCATGGGATTGCGTAGAGTCGGACACGACTGAGCGACTACTTAAGTAAGCAAGTAAGATTATTAATAAGTATTATTAGTCTTATATTTTATTACAATTTTTATTAATATCACTTCAATTGAAATGCTGCATATTTATTATTCTTCATGCATCTTCTGACTAGAATTTATAACATATTGCTCAGTGTGTCTAATGTCACGATGTTTTTATTGTACTATCATTTATTAATGTGAATATTATCATCATATAGGCCAAATTATATGAGGGACTATTATATTTCTGGGAAGTTTTATCATAACCAATCACAATGCCATGGGCCCTTCTTGCTGCTATTATTCCATTGAACATTTTAATGCCTCTATTTTGTATGCTTTGCCTCTTATCCCCTTCAATCATAATCTCACTTTAATTGCCTCTTCTCTGGCAAATACAAACATTATCTTCCTTACTCCTAGAATTAATAACTTCTGTGATGGCTTATCATCTTTTTTTGTTCTTCAGTGCACCTTTTCCAATTAAAATGGAAATTAAATGGAACTGAGTACGACAACCAAAATCATGTATGTAGCTTTGGTGGATCTGGATTCCACTGAGGGCTAAACAGGATTCTTTGAGTCTTTTTCCTATTTATCATTTCCCACAAGCCACTAGGAAAAATACATGTTGATTGTCTATGTTGATTCGCTGTGAGATATATATATATATATATATATATATAAATAATTTGCATGTATAATATGTATTATGTATATATACATACAAACACACAGGATTGATAGGTAGATAGATGGAAAGATAGATAGATAGATAGAGATAGATTGGTCCTGGAAGTCTTATTATTCATTGGCATTTTCATTTTTTAACCCTAAATTTCCTAATCAATTTTAACTAACAATTTTATTTTTCTTTTGTTTACATACATTTGTTTTCATTTTTTCAATCCCTTTGTTCTTTAAATATGATTCTTACTATTCTTAGTCTTATTTTATGTTTATTTCACTTAATTCCTGTGAACTCAAAGGCTGCCTGGCAAGGTATTGCTTCATTGGCTCTGACAACATCCCTCAGCATCCCTACCATTCCCCCGCTTTGCAGAAGTGTCTCATGATCTGACTCTCTGATATTCCCACCTGCATGCTCAGTGGGGCTTTGACTCCTGAGTCAATCGTGACCAAGGCAAGAATGACATAAACTGCTTCAACGTAAGCTTGACATACTCCAGATTCAAGGGGCTCCTAATAGAAGGTCATCTTACTGTACCTAGGAAATCATCAGTCCAGTCTCTCAGTTGTGTCTGACTCTTTGTGACTCCATGGACTGCAGCACCCCAGGCTTCCCTATCCTTAACCAACTCCTGGAGCTTACTCAAATTCATGTCTATCGAGTTGGTGATGCTATCCAACTATCTCATCCTTTGCCATCCCTTCTCTTCTTCCCTTCAGTCTTTCCCAGAATCAGGGCCTTTTCAAATGAGTCAGTTCTTCACATCAGATGGCCAAAGGGTTGGAGTTTCAGCTTCAACATCAGTCCTTCCAATGAATATTCAGGACTGATTTCTTTAAGGATGGACTGGTTGGACCTCCTTGCAGTCTAAGGGACTCTCAAGTCTTCTCCAACACCACGGTTCAAAAGCGTCAGATCTTTGGTGCTCAGCTTTTTTACAGTCCAACTGTCACATCCATACATGACTACTGGAAAAACCATAGCTTTGACTAAATGGACCTTTTTTGGCAAAATAATGTCTCTGCTTTTTAATATGCTGTCTAGGTTGGTCATAAATTTCCTTCCAAGGAGTAAGTGTCTTTTAATTTCATGGCTGCAGTCACCATGTGCAGTGATTTTGGAGCTCCCAAAAGTAAAGTCTCTCACTGTTTCCATTATTTCCCCATCTATTTGCCATGAAGTGATGGGACCAGATGCCATGATCTTAGTTTTTTGAATATTGAGTTTTAAGCCAACATTTTTACTCTCCTCTTTTACTTTCATCAAGAGGCTCTTTAGTTCTTTTTCACTTTCTGCCATGTGTGGTGTCATCTGCATATCTGAGGTTATTGATATTTCTCCTGGCAATCTTGATTCCAGTGTGTGCTTCATCGAGCCTGGCATTTCACATGATGTACTCTGCATATAAGTTAAATAAGCAGGTAACAATATACAGTCTTGAAGTACTCCTTTCCCAATTTGGAACCAGTCTGTTGTTCCTTGTCCAATTCTGACTGTTGCTTCTTGATCTGCATACAGATTTCTCAAGAGGCAGGTCAGATGATCTGGTATTCTCTTTAAGAATTTTCCACAGTTTGTTGTGATCCACACAGTCAAAGGCTTTGGTGTAGTCAATAAAGCAGAAGTAAATGTTTTCCTCATGCTTTTTCAATGATCCAACAGATGCTGGCAATTTGACTCCTGATTCCTCTGCCTTTTCTAAATCCCGCTTGAACATCTGGAAATTCAGGGTTCACATACTGTCGAAGTCTGGGTTGGAGAATTTTGAGCATTACTTTGCTAGCATGTGAAATGAGTGCATTTGTGCAGTAGTTTGAACATTTTTTGGCATTACCTTTCTTCGGGATTGGAATGAAAACTGACCTTTTCCAGTCCTGTGGCCACTGCTGAGTTTCCCCAATTTGCTGGTGTATTGAATGCAGCCCTTTCACAACATCATCTTTTAGGATTTGAAATAGCTGAACTGGAATTTCATCACTTCCACTAGCTTTGTTCGTAGTGATGCTTCCTAAGGCCCACTTGACTTTGCATTCCAGGATGTCTGGCTCTAGGTGAGTGATCACACCATCGTGATTACCTGGGTCATGAAGATCTTTTTTAGAGTTCTGTGTATTCTTGCCATATCTCTTAATATCTTTTGCTTCTGTTAGGTTCATACCATTTCTGTCCTTTATTGTGCCCATCTTTGCATGAAATGTTCCCTTGGTATCTCTAATATTCTTATCCCCTAAATTTTCTCCTTGTTTTTTTTTTCACTTGAGTTAAAGTCATAGGACCCCACACTTGACTTCAGGATATATATTGCTTCCACCCCAAGGCCTCATTTTACAAGACTAGAACTTTGACGTTTCCTTGTTTATATTTGCCTCTAACTAGTATTATATTAAAGTTATTTTAAATAATAATTTTCCTTGTGGCTCAGATTGTAAAGAATCTACTTCTAATGTGGGAGACCTGGGTTCAATCCCTGTGTTGGGAAGGTCACCCTGGAGATGGGAATGACAACCCATTCTAGTATTCTTGCTTGGGGAATTCCATGGACAGAGGAGCCTGGTGGGCTACAGTCCATGGCTTTACAAAGAGTCAGATATGACTGAGCAAGTAACACACACACACACACACAATAAATAAAAACTAATTTTTGGCCATGGTTAATAAAATAAACCATAAATAAGGGGAAAATAAAATAATTTAAATCACTAATAATTTCAATGTAAGAGAGAAGCACTGTTTAATATTTTGAATATATTCTCTCCATTTCTAAAAGTGTTATGCCACTGAAGAATAGCTATTTTTAAATTTAGTTTATATTGCACATATTTTTTTAGTTAACTGCCTTTGTCCTTTTATCAGTATATCATGAATATCTTCTTGATTTAATGAATGACCATTGTATTAGCTTGTAGGGCTGTAACAAAATAGCAAAGACTGTTTGTTTTAAAAACAATAGAAATTTATCTTTTCACAGTTCTGGGGGCTATCAGTCTAAAATAAAGTTGACATCTGGGTGGAGTTTTAGTAAGTCTTCTCTTCTTGGTATGTGTTAGTTTCAGGTATATAGCAAAGTGATTCTGTTATATATATATATATATATATATATATATATATATATATATATATATATAATTTTTCATTAAGGCTATTATAAGATGTTTAAAATAATTCCCTGTGCTATATAGTAAATTTTTGTTTCTTGTCTAGTTTATGTTAGTAGTTTGTATATGAAATCCCATACTCTAACTTATCTCTTCTCTCCCTCCTTCCCACTTTGGTAACCATAAGTTTGTTTCCTATGTCTGTGGGTCTGTTTCTGTTTTATATATAAATTCACTTGTATCACTTTTTAGATTCCACATATAAGTTATATCATAAGAAATGTGTCTTTCTCTGTTTGACTTACTTCACTGAGTATAATATCCTCTAGGTCCATCTATGTTTCAGCAAATGGCAATGTTTCGCTTTTTTGGCTGAGTAATATTCCATTGTATGTGTGTGTATATATACACACTATACTTCTTGAGCCAATTGTTTTGGACAATTGGATTATCTCTGTGTTTTGGCTATTGTAAGTACTGCTTTTATAAACATCAGGGTGCATGTAACTTTTCAAATTAAAGCTTTCATCTTTTCTGGATATATTCCCAGGAGTTAAATTGCTGGATCTTATGATAGCTCAAATTGTTGGGAGTTTTAGGTCCACTTGCTTGAGGAAGAACAGCCACATAAACTATTTGGGATTCTTTATGAAGAATTTGTCTGGTTCTCCCTTAATTATTTATTTATTTCTTCAATAAATTATTTATATCAGTGTGGACTTGTGGACATTTATTTTATATTTTGGAATACAATCCAATAGTACATTATCTATTTTTTATTTATTTTTCTCAAATTATTCCAGATTTAAACATCTGAAGTCCTTTCAGGTTGATTCTACTGTCCCTTAGACATTGCTTCATCCTTCTGTTTTTTGATTGCTTCCTCACTTTTTGGCAATGGAAGTTGCTCCAATTTAATTTGATATAATTCTTGACCCAGCCCTGGGATTAAACGTTTCCCCAAAGAAGTATTGTTCCTTTTTTTGGAGGAAGATATAAGAAACCAAGATTGAGTTACTCTGATTTTTTTCATGTTTTGTTTCCTGAGTTGGATAGTCAGCTATGTTGTTACCACATCAAACTTTGTTCCACTGGTTACATTTTTCACTCCTGTCCATAACTGTCTTTGTACTTTGGTCTTTTAATGTGATTTAATGTTGCTACTATAGCCCAAACCTGAACCAGATATAATAATAGTGCCCTATGCCTTGCCCTACACAACTGCCCATGCTGAGCCTTACAAACAAAAGTAGGTTGGCTTCCCCATGCTTGTCCATATGTTCCTGAGTTTCACTCATTTTTTTTTTCTCAGTTCATTTACCTTCTCTATAAGTCCAAATTATGACTGAGTCCCAACAGCTTTAACTTAGTGTCTTTCTGTACGTAACAAGCAGCAATGTCATCCTTGTGGGGCCTGACTATAACGTGGAGGTTTTTGGAAAAGATACACAGATAAAGTTATCCTGAAAATACATCCATTAAGAAAGTCCTTACTGATTGCTTTGACCAAATTTATAGGCATTATTTGTTTCTCTAGGCATGAGTAGGTCTCTGAATAATAGTGTTTTCTAAAGGTAGAAACAAAATTTGAAGCAGCAAATCAACATAATAGGTTAGATGGTAATGCTCTTAAAATGTTTGGTTTGCTTTTTTTTCTGTTATAACTTCATATGAGTTACAGTCAGTAGATTTAAAAAACTAAATAGCATTCAGTAAGAGTGATGATACCCAATGGAAGCTTAATATTTATGCAAGTTTTAAATTATTCCCAACATGCCCTTTGAGAAGTTTCATGAAGTATTAAAGAGCACTTCCAGTGTTTTTATGCTTGGCTATCAGAACCAGACAATTCTGTTTTCTATTTTGGTTTTCATAATGAGAAAATTAATATATCCTATCTCTTACCATGGATTCCCAGGTGACACAAGTGATCTTTATCACTGGCCTGCCAAAGCAAGAGGCAAAAGACAGGTCGATTCCATCCCTGGGTTGGCAAGATCACCTAAGGAGGGCATGGCAACACACTCCAGTATTCTAACCTGGATAATCCCCATGGACAGAGAAGCCTGGTGGACTACAGTGCATAGGGTTGCAAAGAGCCAGACACGACTGAGCGATTAACACTATACTTGGGAAACTGTAGTAACTTAAATTTTTTTCAAAGTCACTGAAGACTTCCTCCTTGAAGATAATTACTGGCCATCATTTTATTCCAATTTTTTTTTCTTTTTAAAAAGAACTATATTGATTTTGCCTAAATTAGTCAAATTTAGTGAGAAGGGTGACCATATACATATGACATGTACATTGGTTGTCTCATACAAGAGCATATGTCAGTTAAGTGCCACTGCTGAAACTGAGTCAAAATATTCAAAATTAAATGATATTATATAGTTCCTTATTCACTGAAATAGACATTTCAAATAATAATCATAACTTGATTTCAAGAGAGAGAATTTATTTTTATTTGCTGGGTCATTGGTATTTTTTTCTTCCTCCTGGGTAACTGCAATGATGAATTTTTGCTACATTTCAATTGATATATTTGACATAATACCCAGTACATACCCAGTACACAGTGCCCAGTACATAGAAATTGTTCTGTAACTGTTAGATGTTAGTATTTACTCACACAGGAGCTCAGATGAGAGCTGAGATGGTTAATTTTATATGTCAATTTTTCTGGGTCACCAGGTACCAGATATTTAATCAGACATTATTCTAAGTGTCTCTGATTTTGGATGAGATTAATATTTACATGCTGCTGCTGCTGCTGCTAAGTCGCTTCAGTCGTGTCCGACTCTGTGCCACCCCATAGATGGCAGCCCACCAGACTCCCCCGTCCCTGGGATTCTCCAGGCAAGACCACTGGAGTGGGTTGCCATTTCCTTCTCCAATGCATGAAAGTGAAAAGTGAAAGTGAAGTCGCTCAGTCGTGTCCGACTCTTAGCAACCCTATGGACTACAGCCTACCAGGCTCCTCCATCCAAGGGGTTTTCCAGGCAAGAGTACTGGAGTAGGTTGCCATTGCCTTCTCCTAATATTTACATAAATAAGACTAAATAAAATAGATTGCCCTCCCCAATGTAAATAGATCTCATATAGTCAGTTGAAAGCCTGACCTTCCCCTGAGTAAAAGAGAACTTTTCCTACTTGGCTGCCTTTGAAATGGGATAGCATTTTGTTCCCTGTCTTTTGACATTAACTGAAACATCAGCCTTTCCTGGGTCTCTAGCCTGTCAGCCTTTGGGCAGGAACTATACCATCCAGCCTCTTGGTTCCCAGGCCTTTGGACTGAGACCAGAGCTGCACCATCAGCTCTCCTGGATCTCCAGCTTGCTGACTTACTCTATCTTAGAACTTTTCAGCCTGCATAACCAAGTGAGCCAATTCCTCATAATAAATCTCTTACTATGTTATGTAAGGGTAAGATAGAGGGGAATTAAAAACTGAGATTTTTAAAAAGTCCAAGTGTGCTCATTTCTATGATGTTCTCTTCAGTTGTCATTCTTCCCTCCTGTGTTGACCTGTCAGTGTCACATAGTCATTAAAGTGCAGCCAGTGTTGGTGTAAATTTATAATTGGCGTAATCCTTATTGCTGACATGTCAATATTTAACTTGCATTAACCTTTCCTTTGAGGCTGACAAATTGCGCATCTGCGGCTTGTTCAGTCTAATTTTTCATGTCATTGCCTTGCAAAGCATACAGATTTATAATGCCACCATGTGATGGATGCAGGCCTCTCCTATGCCTTGGAGAAGGGTTTCAACCCACTTAGATTATCCATTGGTTTATTTATTTATTTTTCTTTCACCCACCACCTAGTTTTACAGGCTTACAGTGAATTTCCCTCCCCAAGGCCCAAATTTTGAGGACAAATGGAAGGGTTCCTCTGTCAGGAGTCATTAACATGCTGCTGCTAGGACACCTCCACGTTGTTTTGGCCTGTCTCACACAGAGCAGCCTTCATCTGTGTGTGCATGTTGTCACTAAGAATTTGTTGACAGAAAATGAAGAACAAAGAAAGAAAATTAGGTCAGAATAGTGTGTGGGAAGCAAAGTGACATTCTTGTCAGTTTTACCTAATCTCTAAGAATAGGGCAGCCAGAGTTATAATTTCCTTAGGATGTGGACAGCTGAGACTTCAAGTCAGGTTTTTCTTTCTTTTTTTGAATTTCATGTTATTCCCTTCCACCACACCCCACAAGCTTTGGATTTGCTAAAAAAAATAGTGGATAAGTACCCAAGAATTCTTATTTGAAGCTCTTGGAGCTGAATGCTAAGGATTTGGAAATAAAGAAGAGGGTTGTCATCCCATAGGTTCAAAGATGGGTTAATGTAAAGATCACAAAGGATGGATTGCTAACAAACGTTTCCTCCATGTTTCACAAAGCTACATAAATGCTAAGCTACTCTCTCCCCTTCACTGGTGTGTTTTAGAACAGTGAAATCATTACATCTCCTTCCAGCAGTCTAGTATCTTTATTTAACACTATCTAGGATAAAAGTGAGATATGCCCAGAATTTCTATTTGGGGAGAGATAATTACTTTAATTTACATTTTATAAAAAGTTTCAAGAAAACCTAAAGGAACTGACCCTGAAATTTCATCTCAGTTCAGCAAAGTATTATTTACACTTGTGCATTTAAAATGTAGTAATCATTGGTCTACTTTCTGGAGTCTCAATTAAATTCTCACATATTTAGAATGTCTCAAATAATTAATGGAAATTAAAAATGGTTAATATGTGTGTTTGAAATAACGTTCCATCTAATTCATCACTTATACTTGGCTACTTCTTGGTCCTAAGAGCCCCAAAGCAAAATTAATATCATGTCTTCAATTATTGCTTAAAATTATGATTTTGTACCTCAATTTCTAAGCAAAAGATATCATGTAAACAAAGCTAATAAATCAAAGACCACAAAGAGTGACCCCAGATTAATCCTTGCCAATGCTAAGACCATGCTGACAATCATATTTACAGTCAGATTTTATTTTATCATAATGTAGTACAAGGCTATTTTTGACCAGACAGATAGCTATTCCAAGCAAGAAAACAAACATACAAACAAATTCAGTTCAGTTCAGTTTAGTTGTTCAGCCATGTCCGGTTCTTTGCAACCCCATGAACCGCAGCACGCCAGGCCTCCCTGTCCATCACCAACTCCCGGAGTTTACCCAAACTCATGTCCATTGACTCGGTGATGCCACCTAACCATCTCATCCTCGGTCGTCCCCTTCTCCTCCTGCCTTCAAATAAATTAGAGCTCTATTATATTTTCATTCTTTGTCTCTTAGTCATGAAATCTGCTCTTCAGACATTAAAAGTAGTGTCTATAGGAGCCCAATACATAAAATAGGTAAAAACAGGAAATGTTTGGCGGAAGTAAGGACCGTGTTCTAAGCCCAACTCATAAACATGCCCTGTGTCCAACCAAATTCCTCTATATAGTTTTTATATCACGCAAAAATAAAAAAATCTATTCAAAAGTATTTTTTAATGGCTGAGTAATATTCCATTGTGTATATGTACCACTCTATTGAGATGGATGAAACTGGAGCCCATAATACAGAGTGAAGTAAGCCAGAAAGAAAAACACCAATACAGTATACTAATGCATATATATGGAATTTGAAAGATGGTAACGATAACCCTATATGCGAGACAGAATAAGAGACACAGATGCATAGGACAGTCTTATGGACTCTGAGGGAGAAGGTGAGGGTGGGACGTTCTGGGAGAATAGCATTGAAACATGTATATTATCATATGTGAAACAGAACACCATTCCATGTTCGATGCATGAGACAAATGCTCAGGGCTGGGGCAATGGGATGACCCAGAGGGATGGGATGGGGAGGGAGGTGGGAGGGGGGTCCAGGAAGGGGAACGCATGTAAACCCATGGCTGATTCATGTCAATGTATGGCAAAAGCTACTACAATATTGTAAAGTAATTAGCCTCCAACTAAAATAAATAAATTTATTTAATTTAAAAAAAAGAAAGAAATAAAAAAATCTAAATTCCATTCAACTCAGTTTATGTGAGACCATTACAACTAGAGAATATTGAGTTGCCTCATATGATACTAGCAGAACTAGAACTAGAAATCTGATCTCCTCACTGCTAAGTCCATTAGTATTTTCAGTAGAAGGTGTCAAGAGACTTTCATGCTGTCACAAGTTCTTTTATTTATTGAACCCCTAATTTATTATGCATCTCTTATGTATCAGGCACTATTCTAGGGTCCAAGGATACAAAATGTTTCAATAAGAAAGTCTTAAAAGTTTACATTTTAGTGAAAGAAACAGGCAGTAAATGTCATTATACAATATATTGTTATTGGTATATAATATAAAATAAAAAATAGAAAAAGTAACATGGGATATAACTTTTGATAAAGTTGCAAGGAAAGACCTTTCAGAAGCAGAAATATTTGAGCAGAAACATAAACAGGATACAGGAATGAGTTGTTGGGAGATATTTAAGGTGTAATGAATAACTGATGCAAATGTTCTGAATAGGTATGTTTTCGGCACACTTAAGAGTAGTTGAAAGGGTAGAGAGTCTAGAATGCAGTGAGTTAGGGGTGAGAAGCAGGGAAGAGACTAGATTGGAGAGGGAGCTCTGAAGGCAGTGAGATAATTTCAGATTTATTTGAATCTTTGGGAAACCATTTGACAGTTTGAATTGAGTGAGTGGCATGTTGTGGCTTTCATTCTTGAAAAGAAGTATTCTTTGCTTGCATTCTTTTACCATGTAGTTGTCCAGTTCTCTTAGCACGACTTACTAGAGAGCTTATTTTTCTCCATTGTGTATCTCTCTGCTCAATGAAGGATGAATTATAGCGAGGTAAAATCAGAAAACTTTATATGTACTAACAAAGAATAATGCCAAAATTTTAATGTTTATGTAACAGCTTCTCCCTAAAGTCATTCTACACCTTTAATTGAATTCCTGTAATTATTCTGAGATACAAGTAAACACATGGTATTAATTCCATTTAACAGATTGGAAGCTGAACTTGTAAAGTACTCATCAAGTATTCATATTTCAAGAACAGTGCTTTATCAACCACACAGAAATGACTGTTTTACACTCATGCACCGGAGGGTTGAAGGAGGCAAGAGAGAAAAATAAGTTTCTACTTAGAAAAGAAAGTGAGTATCAGCTGCTTTTTAATTCAGTCAGTACTTATTTATCATTCACCATGTGCCAAGCTTAGGCACTGGGGATGCAGAGGTGGAAAAGTCAATTCCTGCCCTGACAAACTCTGCTCTAGCATATAATAATAACCTTTAGTCTTCTATTTCTTACTACATGATAACCAATGTAGGAGTAGTACATGCTTTAATCTCCCTAACAATCATGTATTATGGGTACACTTATAATCAACACTTCACAGATAAGGAAATTAGAGAGCAGAAAGACTAAAAAACGTATACAAGGTCACCCAGTATGCAATTAGTGAACTCCAATTGGATTCAAGCCCAACTTTAACCCAAAAGTCTATCCTGTTAACATTATGCTACTTCAACTCTTTAAACAATCTACATGTTTAAATGTCTTTTGCATTCCTACTTCAGTTTTCTTATTTCTTTTCTAATTTTTTGCTTATCTTGGCGTGTGAATTGGTGGTGCCTATCAAATGAGTTGGTGGATACAGAATTTCAATGGCTTTGAGTCAATGTAGGTAAACGGGATACTGCAATATACTGAGCTGTCATCAAAACCAAAATCATACACACATCACACATGCCTGTTGTCAAAGGCACTGACCCTATTCAAATCACTAGTTTTTCTTCAATGTCATAGGAAGTTTCCTTTTCACAGTCTCCTGCTTCTGGGTCTCCAAAAGTTTTAGACAACCTGAGAGTGATATCAGCTCCCCAGTTCACTAGTTTTCCCACATACACAGAGGATCAGTTGGTTATACAATGGCAGGACAAAATAAAGTCTCAAATTTAGTCAGAGTATTCATAACTCGGAGTGTTTCACTTTCCCTCTCATCTAGATGTAACAAGAACTTTATATGGCTTTTGGGAGACACATGTTTAAGAACATAAACACTGAACCTGAGTTTAAATGTTAGGTACACTGCTTGTAGTTAAATTAACATTTCTGTGCTTCACTTTCCTCATTGGTCCATGGAAATAATAATAGTGCCTACCTTACCAAACTTTGAGGAAGTTAGTGAGTTAATAAAGTGAAATAAGAACTAATATTTAAGTGACTATTGTTATTTAATTTCAAACTGCAAAGGTCTCTTGTTAAAAAATCAAGAGTTGTTTTGGTTATGGAATCTTTTTTGACTAATGAGAATAAGCACTATTTTGTACTTCACAGGTCAGGAACTTTTTCTGTAAACGGCCAGAGAGAAATTATTTTAGGCATTGCAGATAATACTTTGCAGTGGTAGGACAATAGAGCCACAGGCAATATATTTAAAAAAGAAATGGATGTGACTGTGCTCTAGTGAAACTTTATTTACCACTGATCAGAAAAGATTAGCCAATTCCTGGAGTATATAAATTTGCTAAATTCTCTGCCAGGTGCATTATGTATTTTACCTTATTTAGAAGGTTCTTTTATCATCTTCATATTATTTATATATGAAAAAAGCCTTATCATCTGAGAAATGGATTGATTTCAATCAAAGTTTTAGTAAGTGCTCAAGCCAGCTTCAAACTTTGGTTTGTGTGACTACAAAGCCCAAACCCATTCAGTTAATTATCTCCTCAAGTTCAGTTCAGTAGCTGAGTCGTGTCTGACTCTTTGGAACCCCATGGACTGCAGCACCCCAGGCCTCCCTGTCTATCACCAACTCCCAGAGTTTACTCAAGCTTATGTCCATTGAGTCGGTGATGCCATCCAACTATCTCATCCTCTGTTGTCCCCTTTTCCTCCTGCCTTCAATCTTTCCCAGTGTAAGGGTCTTTTCAAATGAGTGAGTTCTTCACATCAGGTGACCAAAGTATTGGAGTTTCAGCTTCAGCATCAGTCCTTCCAATGAATATTCAGGACTGATCTCCTTTAGGATGGACTGGTTGGATCTTCTTGCAGTCCAAGGGACTCTCAATATTCTTCTTGAACACCACAGTTCAAAAGCATCAATTCTTTGGCACTCAGCTTTCTTTATAGTCCAACTCTCACTTCCATACATCACTACTGGAAAAACCATAGCCTTGACTAGATGGATCTTTTTTGGCAAAGTAATGTCTCTGCTTTTTAATATGTTGCCTAGGTTGGTCATAATTTTTCACCAAGGAGTAAATATCTTTTAATTTCATGGCTGCAGTCACCATGTGCAGTGATTTTGGAGCTCCCAACAGTCAAGTCTCTCACTGTTTCTATTGTTTCCCCATCTATTTGCCATGAAGTGATGGGACTGGATGCCATGATCTTAGTTTTTTCAATATTGAGTTTTAAGACAACTTTTTCACTCTCCTCTTTCACTTTCATCAAGAGGCTCGTTAGTTCTTTTTCACTTTCTGCCATAAGTGTGGTGCCATCTGCATATCTGAAGGTATTGATATCTGGCAATCTTGATTCCAGCTAGTGCTTCATCTAGCCTGGCATTTTACATGATGTACCCTGCATATAAGTTAAATAAGCAGGGTGACAGTATACAGCCTTGACGTACTCCTTTTCCTATTTGGAACCAGTCTGTTGTTCCATGTCCAGTTCTAACTGTTGCTTCCTGACCTGCATACAGGTTTCTCAAGAGACAGGTCAGATGGTCTGGTATTCTCTTTAAGAATTTTCCATAGTTTGTTGTGATTCACACAGTAAAAAGGCTATGGCATAGTTAATAAAGCAAAAATAGATGTTTTTATGGAATTCTCTTGCTTTTTTGATGATCGAGCAGATGTTGGCAATTTGATCTCTGGTTCCTCTGCCTTTTCTAAATCCAGCTTGAATATCTGGAAGTTCATGGTTCAGGTACCGTTAAAGCCTGGTTTGGAGAATTTTAAGCATTACTTTGCTAGTGTGTGAGATGAGTGTATTTGTGCACAGGTTGAGCATTCTTTGGCATTGCCTTTCTTTGGGATTGGAATGAAAACTGACTTTTTCTAGTCCTGTGGCCACTGCTATGTTTTCCAAATATGTTGGCATATTGAGGGCAGCACTTTCACAGCATCATCTTTTAGAATTTAAAATAGCTCAACTGGAATTCCATCACTTCCACTAGCTTTGTTCGTAGTTATGCTTCCTAAGGCCCACTTGACTTTTCATTCCAGGAGATCTGGCTCTAAGTGAGTGATCACACCATTGTGATTTTCTGAGTCGTGAAGATCTTCTTTGTACAGTTCTTCTGTGTGTTCTTGCCATGTCTTCTTAATATGTTCTGCTTCTGTTAGGTCCATACCATTTCTGTCCATTTTTGTGCCCATCTTTGCATGAAATGTTCCCTTGGTATCTCTAATTTTCTTGAAGAGCTCTCTAGTTTCCCATTCTATTATTTTCCTCTATTTCTTTGCACTAATCACTGAGGAAGGCTTTCTTGTGTCTCCTTGCTAGTGTTTGGAACTCTGCATTCAATTGGGTATATCTTTCCTTTTCTCCTTTGCTTTTCATTTCTCTTCTTTTCACAGCTATATGTAAGGCCTCCTCAGACAGCCATTTTGCTTTTTGCATTTCTTTTTCTTAGGGATGGTCTTGATCCCTGTATCCTGTACAATGTCATGAACCTCCATCCATAGTTCTTCAGGTACTGTCTCTATCAGACATAATCCCTTGAATCTATTTCTCACTTCTACTGTATAACCGTTAGGGACTTGAAATAGGTCATACCTAAATGGTCTAGATGTTTTCCCCACTTTCTTCACTTTAAGTCTGAATTTGGCAATAAGGAGTTCATGATCTGAGCCAAAGTAGCTCCCATTCTTGTTTTTGCTGACTATATAGAGCCTCTCCATCTTTGGCTGCAAAGAACATAATCAATCTGATTTCAGTATTGACCATCTGGTGATGTCCATGTGTAGAGTCTTCTCTTGTGTTGTTGGAAGAGGGTGTTTGCTATGACCAGTGCATTCTCTTGGCAAAACTCTATTAGCCTTTGCCTTGCTTCATTCTGTACTCCAAGGCCAAATTTTCCTGTTATTCCATGTATTGCTTGACTTCCTACTTTTGCATTCCAGTCTCTTATAACGAAAAGGATGTCTTTTTTGGGGCGTTAGTTCTATAAAGTTTTGTAGGTCTTCATAGAATCATTCAACTTCAACTTCTTCAGCATTACTAGTGGGGAAGTAGACTTGGTTTGCCTTGGAAATGAACAGAGATCTTTCTGTAGTTTTTGAGATTGCATCCAAGTACTGCATTTCGGACTCTTTTTTTGACTATGATGGCTAATCCATTTCTTCTAAGGAATCTTGCCCATGCTGCTGCTGCTAAGTCGCTTCAGTTGTGTCCGACTATGTGCGACCCCGTAGATGGCAGTCCACCAAGCTTCCCTGTTCCTGGGATTCTCCAAGCAAGAACACTGGAGCGGGTTGCCATTTCCTTCTCCAATGCATGAAAGTGAAAAGTGAAAGTGAAGTCACTCAGTCATATCCGATGCTTAGCGACCCTATGGAGAGAACCCTACCAGGCTCCTCCTTCCACAGGATTGTCCAGGCAAGAGTACTGGAGTGGGTTGCCATTGCCTTCTCTGGATCTTGCCCATAATAGTAGATATAATGGTCATCTGAGTTAAATGACCATTCCAGTCCATTTTAGTTTGCTGATTCCTAAAATGTCAACGTTCACTCTTGCCGTCTCCTGTTTGACCACTTCCAATTTACCTCGATTCATGGACCTAACATTCCAGGTTCCTATGCAATATTGCTCTTTACAGCATTGGACTTTGCTTCTATCAACAGTTACATCCACAACTGGGTGTTGTTTTTGCTTTGGCTCCATCTCTTCATTTTTTTCTGTAGTTATTTCTGCACTGATCTCCAGTAGCATCTTGGGCACCTACCAACCTGGGGAGTTCATCTTTCAGTGTCCTATCTTTTTGCATTTTCATACTGTTCATGGGCTTCTCAAAGCAAGAATAATGAAGTGGTTTGCCATTCCCTTCTCCAGTGGACCACATTCTGTCTGACCTCTCCACCATGTCCCATCCATCTTTGGTGGCCCTATGTGGCATGCCTCATAGTTTCATTGATTTAGACAAGGCTGTGGTCTAAGTGATCAGATTGGTTAGTTTTCTGTGATTGTGGTTTTCAGTCTGTCTGCCCTCTGATGGAGAAGGATCAGAGGCTTATGGAAACTTCCTGATGGGAAAGACTGACTGAGGGGGAAACTGGGTCTTGTTCTGATGGGGGTAGCTGTGTTCCCTCCCTGTTATTTACCTGGGGCCAAACTATGGTGGAGGTAATGAAGACTATGGTGACCTCCTTCAATATGTAGGTACTGCTACACTCAGTGCCCCCAAGTCTGCAGCAGGCCACCACTGACTCATGCCTCTGCTGGAGACTCCTGGGCACTTCTGGACAAGTCTGGGTCAGTCTCTTGTAGGGTCACTGCTCCTTTCTCCTGGGTCCTGGTGCACACAAGGATTTGTTTGTGCCCTCCAAGAGTCTATTTCCCAGTCCTGTGTAAGTTCTGGCTGCTCTATCTTGGGGTTAATGATGACCTCTTCCAAGAGGGCTTATGCCGTACCCAAGTCTGCTGCATCCAGAGCCCCTGCCCCTGCGGCAGTCCACTGCTGACCTGTACCTCCACAGGAGACTCTCAAACATAGTTCTGTCTGAGTCTCTGTGGGGCCTCTTGGTCCTGGTGTGCACAAAGTTTGTTTGAACTCTCTGAGCATTTCTGGCGGGAATGGGGTTTGATTCTAAACATGAATTCGTCCCTCCTACCATCTTTCTGGGGCTTCTCCTTCGCCCTTGGACGTGGGGTATCTCCTCAAAGTCGCTCCAGCACTGTGCAGCTGCTGCTTCAGCACCTACCATCTCGCTGGGGCTTCTCTGACCTTCTCCTCAAGTGGGAAAATATTATAACTTGGTATCTTTTATGGAGTTGGTTCATCATTTTAACACTAAGAAAACAAAATCAGTTGAAAATGGGGAGCACTGAATTAGTTTGTGTTGATGTGAAAAAGAATGGCTCATAGATTGGAACTCCATATGATTATTAGTATTGTTGCCAATAATATTTAGACAATTTTTGCACATTACATTGAAATGATTACTGATTAATCCCATAATCATCTAAATACAAAATCTTAACTAAAAATGGAAACTCTCTACATTTTTTTTCCATCTGTAAAATGGGCTAATATGTTGCTCACAAATAGATTTATTTTTATTAGACATAGCTCTAAGTGCTGGGAATATAACAGGGACTAGATTGTTGCTTTTAAGAATTTACAGAAGATAAAGTTTAGAGAAGATAAAAGCAATAAAATATAGGCACAATATTGTATACTCTGTCTTATGTCACACAGCCTATGAAGAAAAATAAAGCAGCACAAGTGTGATAGAGAATATAAAGACAGATCACTGCTATTTTACATAGACTGGTTAAAAAATTCCTATCTGAAGGGTGAAATTATGGAGAAATCTGGAATAAATGAGGCAGCAAGCCATACAGATATGTTAGGCAAGAGTATTGTAAGCAGAGAGAACAGCAAATATAGAAATCCTATAGTGAAATAGTGTTTGGC
Source organism: Giraffa tippelskirchi (assembly GCF_054371585.1). Taxonomy (NCBI): domain Eukaryota; kingdom Metazoa; phylum Chordata; class Mammalia; order Artiodactyla; family Giraffidae; genus Giraffa; species Giraffa tippelskirchi. Next base: position 72,234,050 of record NC_137275.1, on the reverse strand, counting down.
AATATCTCAGAACAGCAAGGTGGCCAAAGAGAGAAAACACTAAGAAAGCCAGAGGTCACTACTCTTTTGGACCATGCAAATAAAAGACTTCATCATCACAGAAAGTCCATTTGAATGAGGCTATTCCAAAGTTTTTCTTCATACTATTCCAATGTTAAACAATTCTGGGACAGTTCAGTTCAGTTCAGTTCAGTCGCTCAGTCGTGTCCGACTCTTTGCGACCCCATGAATTGCAGCACGCCAGGCCTCTCTGTCCATCACCAACTCCCGGAGTCTACCCAAACCCATGTCCATCGAGTCGGTGATGGACATCTCATCCTCTGTCGTCCCCTTCTCCTCCCACCCCCAATCCTACCCAGCATTAGGGTCTTTTCCAATGCGTCAACTCTTCGCATGAGGTGGCCAAAGTATGGGAGTTTCAGCTTCAACATCAGTCCTTCCAATGAACACCCAGGATTGATCTCTTTTAGGATGGATTGATTGGATCTCCTTGCAGTCCAAGGGACTCTCAAGAGTCTTCTCCAACACCACAGTTCAAAAGCATCAATTCTGCGGTGCTCAGCTTTCTTCACCATCCAACTCTCACATCCATACATGACCACTGGAAAAACCATAGCCTTGACTAGATGGACCTTTGTTGGCAAAGTAATGTCTCTGCTTTTAAATATGCTACCTAGGTTGGCCATAACCTTCCTTCCAAGGAGTAAGCGTCTTTTAATTTCATGGCTGCAATCACCATCAGCAGTGATTCTGGAGCCCAAAAAAATAAAGTCTGACACTGTTTCCACTGTTTCCCCATCTATTTCCCATGAAGTGATGGGACCAGATGCCATGATCTTAGTTTTCTGAATGTTGAGCTTTAAGCCAGAAATTAAATTTTGCTTTGTAACCACTAGTTCAGTTTCACTAGAGACAGAAATTATTTGACAACTAGTATGGCACTGCAACTGCCCAGATACCATATGTTTTATGGCATCTATGAAATAGGCAGATCATGGCCATGGCTAGTGCCTCACATAATATAAGGTAATGAGAAGTGGTTCGCTGGTAAAAAGCAACAAAAAATATGTGTTTGATTAAAGCAACTGTTTCCCATATGTTCTCTTTTGTCAAAGATCCTAGTTATTTTGGAGTGTGGAGTGTGGGAAGAGTTTGTGATACAAGCCATTAACACTTATTTTGATGGTGTGCCTCCTAGCCCACAAATCAAACCCATGATATGGCTCAAAATGGGGACTGATATACAGATGGGGAAAACCAATGATTCTTTTAAAGCCTTGAAGCTGGCAGTTTACTTCCAGGCTTACTTCTTTTGGAAAAAAGTGGATGAGCAAATAAGCAATCATTTTCTCAAGAGTGAAGGTAAGGTCAGCTAAACATCTTGTTAGTCATGTGGCAAAATTTTCAGAGGAAATTACTATGGCTGTAACCAGAATCTATCCAGCTTCAGTGGATGTTGTGTTCATTTGATGGAATTTTGCTTTCTCTGGCATTTAAACATATTAAAAGCACATACCAGGGAAGGAAAGATCAAGAGCAAGGAAGTCAACATTGGTGAGTTCTTACTCTGTATCAGATCTGTGTGGGATGGTTAAGTTATATCAGGTCACTTAACATTCACATCAGTTATTTGATGTACATTTTATTTCACCTAAGTTTTAGAGATGAAGGGACTCAGAAGCATTAAGATCAAGTAACTGGCCTGTGTTCTTAGAATTGATGATTGTTGGAGAATGGAGATCTTCCTGAGTGTAAGAGGCTGTCATTATGAGTAACAAAGTTCAATATCACTTGCTGGTTTTCCTGAATATCTCTGTGAACACTTTGAGTAGACTGCTTCATCTGGCCATCCAAAGAACCAGCCACATTAGAAATGTTGTGAAAATGCAATGAGAATGAACATGTACCGAGAATTGTCAGTGAGTGGGGACTCAAGGGTTTATTGAGTAAGATACTCCTTGTCATGTATCAGATTATTTGCCTTAAAAAAGAAGAATTTTTTTAACTTCTATCTAATTTAATAGGTTAGATATTTTAACCAACATTTTGATAAATTATACTATTCACCTGTCAAGGAGGTAAAGGCAAAATACTGTTACACTAGATGAGTACCTGCATGCATGTGTGCTAAGTCGCTTCAGTTGTATCCAGCTCTGCAACATAGGAATTGTAACCCACAAGGCTCTACTGTCCATGAGATTTTCCAGGCAAAAATACTGGAGTGGGTTGCCAAGCCCCCTCCAGAGGATCTTCCTGACCCAGGGGATCTTCCTGACCCAGGGATTGAACCCATGTCTCTTAGGTCTCCTGCACTGGCAGGTGGGTTCTTTACCACTAGGGCCAACTGAGAGGCCCCAAATGAGTACTTACCACTATGAAACTGTTTTAGGATAAACATCAACTGTGCCAACTTTTATAGATGTTAAAGAATTCCGTGTAACATTTGTTATCTGTTTTTTGCAAGAATGTTTTTTTTCCCTATCTAACTAAAGATTTATCAATTTTGATGTTCTTTTCAAAGAACCAACTTTTAGTCTGTTGATTTTGTCTACCATTTTTCTATTCTATATGTCATTCCTTTCTATTTCAACTTTATTGTTTTCTTCCTTCTCATTACTGTGACTTCAATTTGCTCTTAGTTTCTAATTTCTATCTGAATGCTATGTAATTGACCTGAGATATTTATTCTTTTTTAAATGTAGATATATGCTATAATATCATATAATATAATATATTGTAATATGCTATATTAAAAGAAGCAAGGTCAAAAACTAGATGATCATCTACATAAATGTAAGAAAATAATTTTAGAGCATACAAAACTCTTTCATAATAAAAACACTCAACATATTATGAATAGAAGAAAATTTCCACAATCTGATAAAGGCCATCTCTGAAAACATCACAGCCAGCAGTATACTTAATAGTGAAAGTCTTAAGTGCTATTCCCTATTATCGAGACCAAAACAAAGATGTCTGCTGTGGTCACTTCAAAAATATACTGGAGGTTATAGCTAGGGCAATTAGACACAATAAAATAAAATACATTCAGATTTGAAAAGTAAAACTATTCACAGATTACATATCTTATAAATAGGAAATCTTAAGAAATCCTCCTCCCTTTATGCACACAGAAAACACTGTTAAAACTAATAAATCAATTCATCAAATTTACAGCACATTTGATCAATATCAGTCACAAGCTGGAATCAAGATTGCTGGGAGAAATACCAATAAACGCAGGTATGCAGATGATACCACCCTAATGGTAGAAAGCAAAGAAGAACTAAAGAGACTCTTGATTAGGGTGAAAGAAGAGAGTGCAAAAACTGAATTAAAACTCAACATTCAAAAAATAAAGATCATGGCATCTGGTCCCATCACTTCAAGGCAAATAGATGGAGAAAAAACTGAAACAGTAACAGACTTTATTTTCCTGGGCTCCAAAATTACTGAGGATGGTGACTGCAGCCATGAAATTAAAAGACGCTTGCTCCTTGGAAGAAAAGCAATGACAAACCTAGAGAGCATTTTAAAAACAAAGCCATCACTATGCCAACAAAGGTCCACATAGTCAAAGGTACAGTTTTTCCAGTTTTCATGTACAGTGTGAGAATCAGACCCTTAAAGAGGGCTGAAGGCTGAGGAATTGATGCTTTCAATCTGTGATGCTAGAGAAGACTCTTGTGAGTCCCTTGGACAGCAAGGAGATCAAAACCGTCAATCAATCCTAAAGGAAATCAGTCCTGAATATTTATTGGAAAGACTGATGCTTAAGCTGAAGCTCCAATACTTAGACCACTTTATGCATAGAGCCAATTCATTGGAAAAGACCCTGATGCTGGGGAAGATTGAGGGTGGGAGGAGAAGGGGGTGACAGAGGATGAGATGGTTGGATGGCATCACCGACTCAATGGATATGAGTTTGAGTAAACTCTGGGAGATAATGAAGGACATGGGAGCCTGGCATGCTGCAGTCCACGGGATCACAAAGAGTTGGATATGACTTAGCGACTGAAGAACAACAACATAAAAACTAATATATGAATGTTCATAGCAGGATTGCTCATAGTAGCTAACAATGGTAGCAACTCAAAAGCCTATCAACTGATTAACAGATAAGAAATATGTGGCATATTTATACAATGGAATCTTATTTGACCATAAGAAAGAAATTAAGCACTGACAAATGCTAAAACAGATATATGCTCAGTCACTTCAGTCATGTCTCATTCTTTGAGACCCTATGGACTGTAGCCTGCCAGGTTCTTCAATCCATGGGATTCTCCAGGCCAGAATACTGGAGTGGGTTGCCATGCCCTCCTCCAGAGAATCTTCCCAACCTAGAAATCAAACTCATGTCTCCTTTGTCTCCTGTACTGTAGGTGGATTCTCTACCAACTGAACCACCTTAAACCTTGGAATATGATGCTAAATGAAGGAAACCATACAATAAAAGCTACTTACTACATGACATCCTCTACATGAAATGTCTAGAACAGATAAATGTAAAGTAATATTAATTAGATTAGTAATTATCAGGGACTGCAGGAAAGAAAATTAACTACTAAAGGATACAGTGTTTCTGTGGGAGTGATGAAAATATTCTAAAGTTAGATAGTGAAGAAGCTTGCACAATTCTGTGGATATACTATTTTACTTCTGAACTATATGTTAAAATTATAAGGTTAAATGAACTTTATTTCAATTTTATTTCAATTGAATTTTATTTCAATTTTTATTTCAATTTTTTTTGCTACCAAAAAAAAAAAAATTGAGCTCACAGTTTTTTTGTCAAGAGAGATTTCCTGAGGCATCCCTCCTGGATCTTTCTGCAGAAATCAGTTCATAGTATTTTCCTTCTTTGTAGATCCTTCCTCTAATACCCCTTATTGATACTCACCTTTACGAGTATACTTTGATTGTACTTACCAAAGTATAAATCTATTCATTATTCATAAGTTCACTGACCCTCTTGGAGGTCAGGAATTATATTTCATAAATATCTATCACAGAATCCAGGTTTGGCATGTTGAGTAAATAAATGGAGATAGGGACTTTAGGGGAGGTGCAAGTGAAACAAAAAGAATATTTTTCTTAACAAGACAGGTAACAAGAGACTTCTGATATCATATGTGCAGATATAAAATGAAGTATGATAAGTCCTGACAAGGTTGATTAATAATCAGTGAATAAGGCTATTGAGTGTTCAGGTGAAAATTAACAGGTAAGATCAGAATTTAAAGTACATCAAAGGAATAAATCTTGGGAGGAGATAAGAAAGAAAATTAAAGAAAGAGAAATGCTTTGGGATTTTGCATTTGACAGGAGTGCAGGGCCGTTTGGAAACACTAATGCCACATGAGGACAATTTATTCTGTTGCCAGAAAAGCTTGTTATCTTCTGCTCAGTGTGACCCACTGAAGTTGCAGGATTTCGGTAGCTGCCCATTTAGGGCAATCCATCATTTTCAACCCAGCTGCTCCATCCTTACTAGCAAAGTGGGTGGCATATTGTAAAAGAAACAAATAGCTTGCTTGTGCAATGAGATACTTTCCCCCAAATGTTTCCTGAGATGACAGTTTCTTTGGTGTATCAACCTGGCCCTTCCATTGCTCCTTAGAAGTGGGATGTAGGTATGTCAACAAACATTTCCAGTGTTTCTGGAAGCAATCAACATAAACTCTGCAGGAGACATGGCTTTCTTCTTCTGTTCCAAAACCATGCAAAAGAGCAGCTCAATTCCATAACAGCAGAGAGGAGGATAGAGAATTGAAAGTCATTTTGTGAATTCACTGTGGTGGTTATGTATACATAATCCCACCATTTAACTATATTATGACAAATTCCAGGTTGAATAGTCCTAGTTATGACTGCTGAGATCCTTAGAAAGTAGAAACACAATAAGAACTTTATTCTGAGTCTAAATAACACAGTCTTAAATGTTTAAAGCCCACAAAATGGTAGAGTTCCAGGGAAGGATTTTGTCAACTCTTAAACGTGCATCCCCAAATCGTTCACGTGGGCTTCATCCTATACTTTGGAGTAGCTTTGTTTAAAGTTTGAAGACACCCTCAATCTTATCCCCACGAGTCCCCTTCACACTCAGTCTCATTTCTTCACTGTCCACAACCTAACCTACCCAATTTTTTTAAAACATGCAAAGGTTTGCTTCCTCTTGAGCTATGCATCATTTTTTTCCCCCATAATTTCCTCTAGGAGATGAGGGTTGGAGTTTTGGATCCTGATAGTGCAAAAAACGTGGGTGCTCTCAAAGTCACATAGTAGCCTGGCTTCCAGAAGGCAATGTCTGATATGCTATCAGATGTTTGTCATGATGAATACTAATTCACTTCCAGCCTGTATTCTGCCCTTTACCATGCTCAGAGATGAATATGTCCCCTCATGGTTTAGAGTCCTTTACCAAAATCCCCTTTCTACTATTTCAGGGGATGTTAAAGAGTCAGCTACTCTGGATACAGGTAAAAAGATGATGCACTATCTGAAGATAAGTTGACAACATAATAAAACCTACTGAAAGTTAGTCTGCTTTTTGCTGTTGCCCTGAGTCAGCAATTCTAAATAATGCCAGTAATGAAATACTCTTCCCTCCTGGAGCAGACCTTGCCTGATTATCTCAAAACTGTGTAATTCACAGTATCTTGTATAATAGTTGCCATACAGTAGGTGCTCAATAAATATTTATTAAATTAAATGTTTACTTTATATGCAAGGACACAATAAGCAAAGGGAAGAAAATGTACAAAGTAATTAAGGTTAAACTACTTTTAGAGAAATATACAAAATTGGAATCTAGATTCACAGGGAGTGTAGGGAGGGCAAGACAGGAAAAGATGATTGGACTTCTTCAAGGGGTTTCTGAAAAGCCCAAGCTATTAATGAAGTCCTAACAAGAAAAAAATATATATTTGTTAAAAGAATAACTTGGGTAAAATAAAAACCTAACATTTTGAGCCCTCTTACAAAATAGATTGATATTTCTGGCATATTCTCTTTATACTTTATTTCCTTTAAATCCTGGCTTATTGGTATACAGTATAAAAATAGAAGTCTGAATCATATTTGGTTTGATTCCATGAAGATTGATTGAGACTTCAAATTGTTTGGGTTTATTAATATTATAAAATGTATTCCCAGAGATTTAAGTAGATTCACTCCCTCAGTCAAAGAGAAACTACCTTTTAAAAAAGCAAAATGTAATTTAAAAGCAATCGATTTATCCAAGTCTCCACTGCTGCATATATAAAAATTCAGATGGGTATACACGTTTATATCAGTATATACCTAGATATACATACATGTGTATATATCTTGCCTGTTTAGTTTTTACAACTTCATAATGAAATGTAAAATGAACAGAATGATGAGAAAGGGTTGTATATTACACTATGTAATATTAGGATAAAATATTATATATTTTAAATGAATTTCTTTGTGTTTATAAATGCAACTCACAGTTATTATGAAATATTTGAGAATCTTAATTATACACCCATCCTAACAGTATTTTCAAGATGGTTATATATGGAACACATTAGTGAATTACTTTCAAATATTCCAAATTCTGTGCTATTTGAATCAGAGTGAGGAGGATTTGAGGATTTTTGAGTTCACTCCCTAGGTATCTCCTTTGTTTTCACTGGTATTTGATGTTTAATTCTCTGGGGTGTTGCAGGAAAAAAGGGTAGTTTAGAAAGGCCCAACAGAAGCAGGCCTGTTTTATGTTAAAAAGCCCAGTCAATTTTGCACTTGCGTTGCTGTCTGTGTTTTATCCTGTGGCCTTGGGGATGAGAACTATTTCGGGGCACTCTTCTGTTCTCTGTGCTGGGGTCACAGAAGACCTTCAGATGAGAAATTCAGGTCTCCAGCAGTCTCACAGTAAATTTGATTAATTTTTACAGATTTCCATATAAATTAGATCATAATTTCAATAGATTATTTTAGTGTTTTTATATCATTTAGTAGAATTGAGCCTTGTCATTTTGGAAACGTACTCAAATCCCCTTCCTTCTTTCTTATATTGGAGCTCAGATACTCAAAGTTCATATTTTACCTTAGGGTTCATTCTTGATATTATGCATTCTATGAGTTTGGTCCAATATTGGTTGGCCAAAAAGTTCATGTAAGTAAGATGTTATGCAAAAACTCAAATGAGATTTTTGGCAACCCAATACATACTGGCATGTACTCACTGTTACAGTGTCATACATAATAGTTTCACTGCTCTAAAAAGCCTTTGTAATCCACCAGTTCATTCCTCTCACCCTCCCTCCCAACTTCTGGCCACAACTGATCTTTTTTTACTGTCCTCATAGTTTTCTGCAATGCCATGTAATTGGAGTCATGCAGTATGTAGCCTTTTCAGAGTGGCTTCAGTCATTTAGCAGTAGTTATTTAAAATTCCTTCATGTCTTTTCATGCTTTGATAGCTCATTTCTTTCTAGCACTGAATAATATTCCTTTGTCTGAATGTCCCATAGGTTATTTATCCATTCACCTACTGAAGGACATCTTGGTTGCTTCTAAGTCTTAGCAATTTTGAATAAAGCTGCTATAAACATCTGTGTGCAGGGTTTTGTGTGCATATAGGTTTCAAAATCATTTGAATAAAAACTGAGACATGTAGCCTCCTCATCTTTATTACTGAATTATCTCAAATACATCTCTGTTTTTAGTGGTGATGGCACTTGGGTAGGCAGGTTTCCTTTTTCTTTTTTCTTAATGGCAAACTCACATGTTGAAAACCCAAAGAAATTTCAGGTAGTCTTTGCCTTCGATCTCAAGAGTGACATTTCCCAAACAGAGGATTATGAGAAGCTAAAGAAGTTTAATGCGCTACCTCAAGTCTAGCACACTCACTCCTATGCACATCCACAGAAAAGCAGAGTTTGGGGTTATAGCTCTGTATGACCCCATAAAGATATTCCTTTAGCAAGGCCTGACTTCCAAACTCCTTTTAAATTACCTGTTTCTCTATGAAACAATTGAACTTGTTTACCAAACAGAAGCAGACTCACGGATATAGAGAATAGTCTTGTAGTTGCCAGTGGGAAAGGAATTAGGGGGGAGAAGGATTGGGAGTTTGGCAATAGTAGATGCAAACTATTATATATACAATGGATAAATAACAAGACCCTACTGTATAGCACAGGGAACTATATTTAATATCTTGTGATAAGCCATAATGGAAAATAATATGAAAAGTGTAAACATATGTATAACTAAATCATTTTACTGTATAACTGAAATTAACACATTATACACCAACTATTCTTCAATAAAATAAATTAAAAAATAAATTAATGTCCCTTGATCTCTACTTCTTTTTGGTCTCTCAGCTGGGACTCTACCTTGTCTTCTTTTTATGATTCTGAAATCTTTAGCCTCCTGCACAAATACCAACCTCTTTGAGGATTTCTGCTGCTGAGGAAGGAGGAATGTACAGTAGGAGCTTCAGTTCAGGATGATGGAGCATTAAAACTAAGAGATGGTTTGAACGATGGTTCATTGTCCTAGCTTTCTTGTTAATCCAGGTTCCTTAACATAATAGAAACAATTCTTTCCAGATGAGGACTACTATCTTGACAAACATTGCTAATGCTTTACCTTAATGAAAAGTGTATTTGTCTCCTCAGAGGAATAGTTAAAAAAAAAGATTTGGTACATATATACAATGGAATACTATTTAGCCATAAAAAGAATGAAATAATACCACTTAGAGCAACATGGATGGACCTCGAGATTGTCATACTAAGTGAAGTAAGCCAGACAAAGATGAATATCATATGATATTGCTTATATGTGGAATCTAAAAACCGGATATAAATGAACTTATATACAAAACAGAAATAGATTCAAAGACATTGAAAACAAACTATGGTTACCAAAGTGGAAAGAGGAGGAGATAAAGTAGACGTTTGGGATCAACATATACACACTTTGTTATGTTGTTGTTGTCACTTAGTCACTAAGTTGTGTCCGACTCTTTTGTGACCCCATGGACTGTAGCTCGCCAGACTCCTCTGTCTATGGGATTTTCCAGGCAAGAATTCTGGAGTGGGTTGGCATTTCATACTTCAGGGGATCTTCTTAACCCAGGGATAGAACCTGCATCTCCTGCATTGCAGGCAGATTCTTTATCACTGAGCCACCTGGGAAGCCCCAACATATACATGCTACAACACATAAAATAGATAACCAACAAGGGCCTACCGTATAGTACAGGGAACTGTACTCAATATTTTAATAATCTGTAAGGGAAAAGGAAATAATCTATAAGGGAAATATATGTACATATTTCCCTCTACACCTGAAACTAAGACAGTTTAAACCAAATATACTTCAAGAAGAAAGTAGTGTATCTGTCTCCTTTCCAAACATGGATTGCATTATGTAGGTGGTTTCATAGCCCCATCTTTATTTATGGGATTGTTTTTCTATTTCTTCACTGTAACATGTGATGGAAAAGTCAGACCATCACAATTAATATTGAGAATGCTTAGAATGTGTTATTATTTATTGATTGACACCGAAATCGGTATTGAATTTAAATTTATTCCTCTTCACCAGGGCCACAACTCCCAACATCAAAGCCCAAAGAATCTGCTGATTGCATCTTCCTAGAGACAGACTGCCCTCCCCAAGATTTACTTTTTACCAGGAAAGCCTGAAGACCAGGGCTTGCACCCTGCAGTGAAGTGTTCAACAATGTATGGAAAAATCAGAAAAAATAAGGAAAATTGTGATTTTTTAAAAAGTAAGCCCCATATGTCAATTTGGGATTCTGACTTTATTCTGAAAACATGCTATTTTTGCATATTTAAAGTTAAATTGTTTCATACTTTATGAAAATACAATAACAATTGAATTTTCTCGATGCTTGTATTTGGCAAAATAAAAAGTTAACAATCAAATTTGGGTTTTTAAGTTGAAGTAAAAATATACATACTGCTTTGTAAAATTCACGTATCTGCCACAGCACCCGTTCACACTTTTTACAAATGCTTCTTTGTATAAATGAGTGTCTCTCTAGACTCCTGGGCCTGTGACAGTAGGGATCATCCTTATTCATCTGGACACGAGGATCTATTGTGGTGCTTGTTTAAAGAATATTCTCTGCAGAATGCATGGAGAGAAGAAAGGTAGCAAAAAGATCAGAAGACTATTAGAAATATTTTCTTTTAATCTTCTTTTCTTCTCAGTGTAATTTTAAGAAATGTAAAAGGCTCCTTCCCAAAACAATATGATACTTCAAGAAGTAAATTTTTGTCTTTAACAAGAATTTCGGTTTTATATGTCTGCTTGTCACTATCTATCCATATAATCTATATAAAATGTATATATGTATAAAAGAGGGAGTTTATTCAATAAGGCAAAAACTACACCTATACGATTCAGACAATACCTTGTATCTATGAAAGTATTAGTTGCTCAGTCATGTCTGACTCTTTGAGACTCCATGGACTGTACCTCATCAGGGTTTTCTGTCCATGGAATTCTCCAGGCAAGAATACTGGAGTGGGTTGCCATTTGCTTCTCCAGAGGTTCTTCCCGACCCAGGGAACAAACCAACGTCTCTCGCATTGCAGCCAGACTCTTTACTGTCAGCCACCAGGGAGGCCCTGTACCTGTGAAACATAAACATAATTTTTAAAATGACAGGAAAGAGAGGGTTAGTTGCTCAGTCATGTCTGACTCTTTGCGATCCCATGGACTGGAGCCCCCCAGGCTCCTCTGTTCATGGAATTCTACAGGAATGGGTTGCCATTTCCATCTCCAGAGGATCTTCCTGAGCCAGGGATCAAACCTCGGTCTACTGCATTGCAAACAGACTCCTTACATCTGAGCCACCAAGGAAGCATAAACATAATTTTAAAAATAAACTAATAATAATACAAGTATTCTTTCATATGGCATTTATGAAATTTACTACATTTTGGGGGATTCCCTGTGGCTCAGACAGTAAAGAATCTGCCTTCAGTGTTGGAGACCTGGATTTTATCCCTGGGTCAGGAAGATTCCCTGGAGAAGGGACTGGCTACCCGCTGCAGTATTCTTGCCTAGAGAATTCCATGGACAGAGGAGCCTGGCGGGCTACAGGCTATACGTTTTTAACGTGTTGCCTCATTTGATCCTTAGGAGACTCCATGAATTATGAAATCTACTTCCCAGACAGCAGAATCAGAGACCCTCATTTCTGAAGTGGCAGAGTGGAAACTTAGAGCCTCAGATTCTAACCTCAAGTCTAGTATTCTGTTTTGCTTTTTCCCCTAATAGCAGTCACATACCAAGCATGGACACAATGAGAGCAGAACAGTCTCTTTGTCTCCTAGGGTCCATTTCTCATCGCCATCCACCACATAAAAGGGAACATTTTATCATTGATGTTATTTATATTTGTCAAAGTGCAGTGATAATAAAAAAAAAAAAACTGCTTTCTATAATTACTGTTTTTAAATACTGGACTGATAATGCATCATCACCTTTTTGTTACACCCTGGGAGGCAATCACTGGCCCACCACTGGTTCATCCATGGGTGTTCAGCAAAGTCAATTGTTGTTGTAAATACCCCTAAAAATATCAAGAGATTTTTTTGGCACAATAATAGTTTATGTGTTACAACGCAGTGTAACATAGGTCTTCAAGGGCTCAGTTTCATGTGGTTTTTAGAAATCTGAGCTCTTTTATACTGTGGCTCTGTACCCTTTAAATCCTATTCTGTCTATTCAGCCTGTGGATGGTCAAAGAGAGCATGAAGTATCATGAAGATTTTAAGGGTCAGGCTTGTGAGTGGCATCCATTGGTTCTGATCAGAAAGGTAACACAAAGGAAGCTGGGAGATAAGTGCTACATCTATACCCTGGGAGAGGGGCCATCGAGTTGGTGGGAATAAGATATCTGCTACCTCCTATTCTTAGCCTTTCTTCACTCCCAGGAACAAGCTTATAAATCTGCAGGTTCCTGGCAGCACTGAATGCCCATTAATCATGCAACTGAAAAAAATTTAGAAGTCATTATTGAAATATAAGCACTGTTTTCCTGGTTTTTCCATTACTAACACACTTACATCATTATCAGATGATTTCTGATCATCAGAAAAAAAATAAATTACTTTTTGATCATTTTAGAATGTACAGAATTTTCACACCATTTTTCTTATTCTAGCCTAACTATTACCTGATAGATACTGAATATCTATTTCTCCATTTTATATGTGAACTATTATTGACACTCAGGAAGGTTAATGGAGTTTACCCCTGACCTAGTAGTTGACAAGTATTTTCAAAATATTTGGTATTTCTATAAGGAGTAAATGTGTCAGGCATTTTCTAGTTACCCAACCAATATTAGTTCACCAACTTCCTTTATTAGAAATTATTCTCATTCCATTCATATTTGCAGCAAGTGGTAGTTCTCCAACACAGTTCAGGGCCGTAATACAAGAATCCCTTTAAAAAGCAGATGGGTAGAACGGATTCTGCCTTCTCTTTTCTCCTTATATTGATCAAAGACAGTCAGACCCGCAGACCTGATTCTGTGAAGTCAAGGATGTTGGAATATGAAGCAGATGTCCCACGCTCCTTGGGTCAGAGCGGATACTAGTGGGCATGAAAAGAAGGCCTCCACACAGCGCTTACACAAAAGCCAGAGCTGGGAATTGTCAGGGCTCTGGTTATTGGTCTCTAGTATCTGGCCCCTCCTGCTCTCAGAGCAATGGATTTTAATTTGCTGCTCTCTCCCTTATGGGGACCTTTAAGCACTCTACAAGCATTTGCCCCTATTAATCTTCATAACATCTCTGAACACCCCTGTGAAGCTATCAAAGGGCAAAGGAAAGAGTGGAGATAATTAGCCTTACTTCACAGACAGGGAAGATTGTGACAGGAAAGTAGTTCAATTAGGTTCTCTAATGAGTTGTGGAGAAAGAGAGAAAAAGAACCCTGATCTCCAGAAAAAAAAGATATCCATTCCTCATCTCCTGGACCACTAGTTTGCTTTTATGTCTTCCTGACTAAAGGTTTCTTAGGAACATGGTCTGGGTTTTCCAGCAAGTGTGTCTGCAACCACATATATGCAAGTTCTACTCAATGACATGTATCTGCCTGTGTCCAGTGTCACTGACTTCGGGGGGAAGCTTGAGAGCTGTACATTCCAAGAGAGATGAAGCCAGAATGACCCAACCCCATGTGAACTTGAAGCTGAAATATAAGTAGTATATATAATATAAGCAGTATAAGTTGAAATTGAAATAAAAGCAGCTTACCAATGTAGAAATTACTGGTTAATATCATTTTTTCAGTGGGTGGAATTGGTCTCTTTGCAGTCTCAAATTTGAAATAGGCAAAGGGGACAATGACAAAGATGATTGTATTTACCCTACTCTTGTGTACTTTCTAGAAAATGTGCACATTCTCCTTAAACTATGTTGGGTGAAGGTGAGCCAGTCTTTAACAACTCTTAGTGAAGGAAATTCAAGATCATTCTGAGATGGGGGAAGAAAAAAGTCCTAGATCAAGGATGTTTCCTCATTCTTGTTTCTAAGTCAGACACTGAACTTGTTGACCAAAGACTCTGCATTCTTTCCCTTTCTTTCCAACACATCCTTCGTGCTCTAAAATTATATCATTTTTCAGATTTTGTATCAGGCAGAGAAATTTACCAAACTGAGAGCAACAATCTGACAGATTATGTCATGTGAGACAACAGCAAGCAGGAACCATGTAGGAACCTCTAATTGCTGAATTCCCTCTAAATCTCCCTCAGTTCCTGCAGGTGAGCTTTCTGAAATCTGTCATCCCTGTGGTCCCCTGTCTTTAGCTGTGTTAAAATCCATGTCATTTTCCAAGTATACTATGTGTTTTCTCTTTTTGTTTCCTTTGAGTGAGATGCATTTTTCCCTTATGCATTTTCTTTTTATACTTAATTCTCCTCTTGACTCCAATTCATTCTTCAGTTTACACATCACTTCTTTTTAGAAGACTTTTTTCTTCCTCAACCTGGATTAGATATCCCTTCATTGTGCTCTATGACACCTATACATGTTCCAAAGTATTTGCTAATTGAAAACAAAGTTCAACGTTCCAATGTTTTTTAATTCATATTTGAGATACATATTAAGACAATCATGAAATTAAAGAAAAACTAAGTAAAAATAAAGACAATATTCCAATACATTTGTAACCCTTTATACAGAAATCTGATTTCTAGGAAATTTTATTTAGAAAATAATCTGAAATTCAAAAAACATAATGGCAAGAAGATATTAACTGCAGCACTATTTATAACCATAAACTTTTTGAAGCAGTGTACATTTTCAAATATAGAAGTAAGGATATGTTGTGAATTGCATTTTAATTATCTATTAAAATTTTTCTTATGAAGAGTTTATAATGACAATGAGAATGCTCATACTGTAATGTTAAATGAAGAAATTAGGCTATACAATTATATATAGCACCTAATAAAAATTTAAATGTTAAAAAACCCCCAAATAACCACAAATCTGGAATAAGAGAAAAGAAGGGAAAAAACTGATACAAAAATGTTTTGAGTAGTATAGCTATGTTTAATTATTTATTTTACATTCTTTAATACATTTTAAAATATGATAGGCTAGCATTAAAAGTAAAAATGAAAGTCACTCAGTCATGTCTGACTCTTTGTTATACAGTCCATGGAAATCTCTAGGCCAGAATACTGTAGTAAGTAGCCAGTCCCTTCTCCAGGGGATCTTCCCAACCCAGGAATTGAACTAGGGTCTCCTGCATTGCAAGTGGATTCTTTACCAGCTGAGCCACAAGGAAAGCCCAAGAATACTGGAGTGGGTAGCCTATCCCTTCTCCAGCGGATCTTCCCAACCCAGGAATCAAACCAGGGTTTCCTGCATTGCAGGTGGATTCTTTACCAACTGAGCTATCAGGGAAGCCCCATTAAAAATTAGCTTCATTAAAATATAATTACACTATTTGGGAGAGAATGGATACATGTATGTATGTGGCTGAGTTCCTTTGCTGTCCACCTGAAACTATCACAACATTGTTGATCAGCTGTACTCCATTATAAAATAAATTTTAAAAATATGATTATTTTATAAAGAAAACCCCTATATTTACAACTTCCATGGAATATGTAAGAAAAAAATCCATGTACTTATACACAACAAACTAGCAGTAACACCTTAATTGAATTTTAAAGACATAAATTGACTAATAGTTTAAAAATCAATGATTTTATCTTCTTTTCTGGCAAGGCTTGTCTATTTCTTGGGCGGCTCAACTGGCGATAGATATGAGTAACATACTTCAGGAAAATTTCTTAATTTGCTTGTAGTGGACATCTGTTGTTTTTTTCCTGCCTGGCATTGCTTCCATGTTTTTGGAGATGGCATCTTGATTTTTCTTCGGGGACCTCCTGTGCTATCTTTACAGTCTCTGGGGTTTGATGGGAGTAGGCACAGGACTGAGACCAATTTGATCATTTTATTCCATTACCAAGAACAAGAACTGATCTAGAAATGGCAATAAAGTAAAGCAGGTAACGGTTAACAATTCTTAGGTTTTGACGGAAACTTCCAGGAAAGTGAAGCACATTTTCTTAGGAATCAGTAATAGGAAGAGCTACGAAGACTAGAGCTGCAGAGCTCTGTTTTTGCCAATATGTGAAGAAAGCCTACAGGAGAATGCCACTATCACAGAGGGCAGAGATGAGAGATGGAGAAATATATGCGTGGGGAGTGAGTGATACCCAGAGGGAGAAAAGTGAGAGATAAAGAGAATTCCAGTTATTTTATTTAAATTCTTGGATCCATTTGTGCCTCTGAAATAACTTGAGACACTACATTTTTCTAGTTTTGCTTCAGCTATTTCAAGTTATATTCTTATCACATGCAATTGGAAGAATGCTAATACTGCATAGCATTCAAGTGCTTCACAGATTACTACCTCTTCTTTTACCCATAAACATAGCCATGTACAGAGAGAGCCAAAGAAAAAGGAAAGTGTACATGTTCCAAGTGGGAGGACATCTAAAGAAATGGACTACTCTGTTAAAGTAATCTGTCCTGAATTGCCATAACATTGAGGTCTCTGGTCATATTTGACTGCTTCATAGTTACCAACCTTCAGCTACAGGTTCAAATATGTAAAACAACTTAGATTTTTACATTCCTTAGGTAATATATTACGTTACATTTTTAATTCTCTGCAGAATATTTTTCTCCTTTCAATGTTTATATTTTATGCCATCAGTAATTTTCTAAGCATTCTTTTCAAAGAGTGTTGGTTTCTTATGATTAATTGCTTGATTATAACATTATTTTATATTATTTATATTTTTTTATATTTATTTATATTATTTTATATCTGTTTTATCATCTTTTAAACAGATTCTTATTTATCATGTCTTAGTGTCATTCTCCCCATGATTTGTTGTTATATTTTGTTGTCTTCAAATATTTACATCCAAAATTTATTTTCTTACCTTAAATAGAAATTAAGTGAACAAAATATCTTTATGAAATACATTTTCCACATTTACTACCGGAATTAAATGTGAACTATCAGAGCTGAAGATCTGAGAATACTTATGCATAAATTTAAGCACATGATTTTAGACTTGTAGATGATGAAAAGAGAATAAAAACTTACAGTCTCCACATGAGTAAGAAGCTGCTAAGAATTTAATCTGGCTCTTTCTTTGAACTATGTTTTTTCCATGAGATTATTCAATTAGTCCCTTAAGTAATGAATGACTACTCAGTGAAACACCAAACACCAGATAATATTCCTGCAGAATTTCAACCAAAAAATAAAAAAGTTTTCCCCTGAGACACTTGTTGGAAGGTACTGTGGATGCAGCACCTGGGGTGAACAAGGGTAATAGAGTTTATAATAATTAATTCACAGCAGCTATTCTCTAGTGATCAAAGATTGACTCATATGCAAGTGTGGTTTTAATTTCCTCTTTTAAATGAAGAACAAGCAAAACTATAAATCACATATCTAATTCTGCCATAAATCTCATTTGTCCCATTGTTCACTGACAGTCTGAAAGAAATATTTTATTCCTTGCATTCCTTGTCCGTATCAGGTTCATTATATTTTATTCTTTCCATTAGTAAGTAAGCACAAGACATGCAAACTCTGAAGATATTAGCAATGATTTCTCTACTGCCTCCCCAAATTGACAGTGACAGGCAATTAGACATGCAAACAGTATTGGCTTATCTCCACGTATTATAGGTTCCATTCTGAAGGAGATAAAATACATGTTCTGCTACACTTGAAGGACATCTTACAGAAATTTGTGGTTGCAGTTGAAAAAAGTCTCCAGCCACCTCAATTTTTGGGAGGCAGTTTTTCATCCATTTTGAAGCCCCCAAACTTTACAGATGCTATGTTCTCCTCAACTTTTCTTTGAAACTCTTGATATACTCATCAATAGGATTCACTGACAAAAAAGCTAAAAAGACTTAAAAATACCCTAAACTTTTAATTTTTAAAATCTTGTAGAAAGCAATGTTCTCTATAAGGGCTCAGATGCTTCAGATACCAAGAGAGAGTAAGGGTTTTTTGAGGCAAGTTTGTGAGATGTTTTTCTCTCCCGATCCTGCTCTTCCTTTGAAGTTTAGCAGACATATATAATTTTCTCTTTGTTTATACTTTCAAATGTTTGATATATTTTTTGTGGATACAGAGCTTTTTCTATGGAAATGGTTCTGCTTGATATAATAACCTAATAGCAGGTAACACATATAATTTTTCCCTTTCTCTTCAAAATAATGGTTTTGCCCCAGTTACATATTGATATGCAGAATTAGAAGTACAACTGTTCCAGGAATAAAGCAAAACTTATGCAAGATGTCTTTGGTCTTTTCTATTTAGACCAGTTTAACAGAGAAAAGTACTAGTATTTTGATCACAATGTGTTGCAAATTTATGTTTGTTGATCATAAATTTGAAAGTAAGATATGACTCATCTTGAACTTGTAAACATGTGAATTTTTGTGTAATATCCCCCAAAGTCATAGCTCATCATTTTGTAAGCAGGGAAACAACATTCAGAAAAGGAGTCATGGATTGCAATTCTGTCTTGGTCTTTTTGCTATGTCTTATTGTATAAATCATCTGATTTATTAACTTCTTTGACTTTCCCTCGAGAATATAGTCTTGGCTCCCCACTTACTCTTAAGAAAACGTTAAGCATTGTGGACATATGCTAAGACAATACAGTTTATTTGAAAGAACACCAAACCAAGAGCAGAAGTGTCTAAGTCAAATTATTTAAAATTCCCTTCTTACCGGGGATAAATTCTTCAACATATAGTCACATTTCTGAGTTTCTATTTCCTAGAGTATAAAAAGAGGAATTTTAAATAGTGAAAGTCTTAAACTTATTCAAAATAAAATAAACCATGATCAGAGCTTTGCCTTTCTTCTCTCTTTTTATGAGAAGCAGGCTGAAAAATATTTGAGGTGAACAAATGTACATACAGGGCAAAGCATAAAATTGTAAATCGTAAAACATATTGTACTGGCAAGCAATGTTCTTGGTAACACACACATGCAAATAGCTCATATAATCTTGCATTGTCATCTTTCTTTTAGGTAACATTATTTACATTGTACAGATGAGGGAACAATCACAGAGAATCAAACAGAATAGTTTGGCCAAAGTCTCATAGCCAATTAGTGTCAGCATCAGGCTTGAAACACACAGGCAGTTTGGCTACATAGTTTATGTTCTGAAACTCTGAGCTATAATGTTAGATTTTCTCATTGAACTGTGATAGTCTGGGATCTTTATAAATGTGGTAAGTTTTTACATTGCTCAGAGATATTTGAAAGACTACCTTTGGTCATGAGCACAGCTTCTATGATGGTATTTTGCCTTCAAAGCATAATTCCAGAAGTCCTGTCTCATCATCACAGCATCTTTACAAGGAAATAACTTGCTCCTAATGACAGAGCCACATGGTAGAGAGTTGTCTGTGTGTTTTGGTTTGTTGTAGCTAATTCATTTTAGTCATGGGAAATGGTCTCTCTGATACTTGCTGTACTCTAATTTCCTGAACAATATGTCCTTTCTTTCCATGTGTCTTCTTTGGAAGGCCTGCCTGAGGTTTCCTGTGGTATTGTAATTCCTGTGGATTTTGCAAAGTGGTTTTGTGATGTTCAGGACTTCAGGCAAAGTAAGAAAATGTTAACCACTTACTTGCCCTTAGGAGCAAGGAATGACTTGGATGATGATAACAATAATGAGAATGATAAAGAGTGGGAGGATTTTTTTTTCAATCCATATACAATTCAGAGTGGCAAGTTTATTCTATCAGCTATATAATGAATTGTAGGGGAAGAACAGTTGAATTAGAAAGACCAAATAGACAAATACAGCAGAATCCAGATGGTAAATAATAGTGAACTAAATGGATGTGATGGCTATAGGAATGGGAAAAAAAAAAAAAACAAACCTGAGTAAATCTGAGAAATGTTAAAGAGATGACTTGCTAGAACTTTGCAATTGATAGTGTTGATAAGGATAAGGAAAATAAGTTCTCAACGTAATACCTACATTTTTAAATTAAGAACTAGAAGAGTGGTGGGCAAATTACTCTACCCCTCTGATCTGCATATTTATATGTGAAGTAGAGATGCATACTTGGTGAGCATATTAGAGTATTCCAGTGAAAGGATGCAAAAGCACCCAGAAAGAGGCAGAAGTAACCTTACTGAGAAGAAAATTTCTTATTAAGTACATGTAATTTATTGAAAAATAAACGATTAATTTAGCACATAAGAAGTGTGAGAAAGGTTCTCAAAATAGGTAAACAGATGAACAAAATGCTAAAGGGCATGAATGTGTATCACCAACTCCTATTCTTTTTGGGGATCTTAATGGCCAGAACATGAATAGTCAGAAGCAATTTTAATTTATGCCTCATTCTTGAGAAAAATAGGCAAATGATAAGTAAATATACTTCTCATAAAAGGCAAGAATTTGAGAAACTTCATTATCTTACCCCACAGAAGATTGTGTTTATATTATCAGAGTAGGCAAGGGGATCTCAAACTATGTATGCTCCTGGAAAAACCTCTAATACTGACAATTTAACCACCATTTTCTGTGTGGAAATCATAGACTACTCTCATTATTCCCTCTGTGTCTGCAGGCTGGAATGCAAAAAGAAAAAAAAAAAAAAAAACGGGATGACAGTAGAAGGCATTTTCTGGCTATGGCACAACCATCTCTATTCAGAGATCTCTAAATAGCTCTACTGAGAAGAGTGGCATGCCTAACTATTCACTCACCCAGTTCTATTCCTTAAGAAATGAGTAGATTTCTATTATGTAAAATTACTGAATGTTAAGGTTTCTCTGTTATAACAGCTAGTTTTATTCTAATACACTATTGTTCAGTTGCTAAGTCGTGTCTGACTCTTTGCGACCCCATGGACAGCAGCACACCAGGCTTCCTCTGTCCTCCACTGTCTCCCAGAGTTTGCTCAAATTCATGTCTATTGAGTCAGTGATGCTAACCATCTCATCCTTGGCCAGCTTCTTCTCCTTTAGCCTTCAATATTTCCCAGCATTAGGATCTTTTCCAATGAGTTACCTATATGTGCTAAGTTGCTCAAGTCGTGTCTGACTCTGTGCAGCCCTATGGACTATAACCTGCCAGGTTCCTCTGTCCACGGGATTCTCCAGGCAAGAATACTGGAGTGGATTGCCATGCCCTCCTCCAGGGGATCTTCACAATTCAGGAATCGAACCCATGTCTCTTACATCTCCTGCATTGGCAGGCATGTTCTTTACAATTAGTATGAGAAAGATGCATTCCTATTTGTTTCTCATTACTTTGATTTTTCCCTTGCTTGAATAGAATTTCCAGCTGACATAACATCAGTGAAGAGAGTTGAAAAAATTAAGTCTCAAAGGTGGAATTCTCTATGACAGTTCTTGGTTATGTTAAGCTGAAATTAGCTCTTTTTGTATGAGTTAAGCTAGTACCATTTCTGTTCAAATAAGAAGAATAATTACAAGAGCATCATTACTTTTGTAAGAAATGCAGCTTTTTAACCAAAATACCTGTGATATTTGTATCTGACCAATCTTAAGTTACTGGGAAGTCTACATTTAAAGAATGTAAAAGCTGGCAATTTATGTGATTTAGTTTGTTATAAAAAAGTTTGTGTCATTTCTTTGGGTATGATAAGAATTTTGCTTACACAATCTTTCTCTTTCTGCAATAAATGAAATATTGGCCAAATAAAATAAAGCCTGTGTTTAACATATGTAACGTAAACATTACATGTAGCCTTGTTTCTTTGATAGAGTTAGATAGATTAAGACAGGAAAAGTGATTTAAATGCTCATATGTGCAAATATAGAAAGCTACTTTAAAAAGCTAGATCCCAAAATCAGCTTATTAACATGTTAGTAGCTTCTTTCTCCTGGGGAAAAACAAAACAAAACAAACAGGGAAAAACTTCAGTTAGTTGATTTTTCTTATTTGGATTTTGTTGAATAAAAATGATACTTTTCAGCACCAGGCAAATGAAACTGAAAAGATTATGCAGAGTAATCTATGAAGATTTCAAAAGAGCTTGGAAATTTTCAGTATGTTTTCTCCCCAGTAGAAATGATCACTTGCAGCTAACAAGAAATTTCAATCAACTAAAACTGTACTTCTGAATCGAAGTAAGCAATTGTAGGGATACTTTGGTTGAAAGTAAAAGAGTTAGTCACTCAGTTGTGTCTGACTCTTTGTGAGCCCATGGACTTCTGTCCATGGAATTCTCTAGGTAATAATACTGGAGTGGGTTGCCATATCCTTCTCCAGGGGATCCTCTCAACCCAGGGATCAAATCTGTGTCTCCTGCATCTCCTGCATTGACCATCTTAGCCACCAGGGAAGACATAAGATTAATTTACTATAGAAATGCTTTTTCATTAACTTATTGGTTAACATTTTATTTCTCAAAGTAACCAATTCTATCAAGCACTCACACTATGGAAACTCTATCTAAATAATAGCTTTACTCTGAGGAGAGAATTTAGGGTGGACGCAAGTATGATGAGTTTGAAGTCAGACATTTCTAAGTCTGAAGCCCAGATTGATGCTTCACTTCTTGTCTGACCTCAGAAACTTTAATTAAGGCTTTGACACTTCACTCTTCATCTTGTCCTTTATCCCCACATTATAGATTTGAGACAACATATAAAAAAAGGCCTAGCTCAGTTCCTAGATCTGAGAAGATTCCATGGATGTGAGTTCTTCTTTGAGAGTTAGCATGGGTGACAGGACAGACCACCACCCTCAAAAAAAGTACAGATAGAAGACTGTGAGCCTGCAGAGACAGCTTGGGGTTGAGGGCAGGAAAAGGAGACATGAAAAAGATGATATATGAACTGAATTTTGGAAAGAGGATTTTATCTGAACATGGAAAGATGCACGGATGTATCTTTCATCGCCTCTTAGAAAGGATTCTCTGTTTCTCACCCAGTAAAGTGATGCATCTTTTTCAGTATTTAGTGCACATCCAGTCAGTGTACTGGATGATTTGAGTTCTTCCTTATTGTCCTTCATTATTTGCTGTCTTGCCCAATTTAACCTCATCCATCTGAAAGCTGGGAAATTGTGTTTAGATATTTTGTTGTTGTTGTTTGGGTTAAGCAGGCTTCAAAGGGTTGAATCCTTAATGACCCATCTTCATGATGTGAGGAAATTACATAATGCAGTGTACCAGCATACATTTAACTTTAAATTTTAACTCCATTATTTAGTTGTTAACCTTATGTTTAATATGACCTCCATTCGTAGGATGATCCAAAGAGGATCACTCTTGCATTATTATGGGAGAAAATAAATAAAATTCAACAAACCATTCCAGATGCCTATCATGGTAGGCCCAGGCACTTTACATATTAATCTTCATAGCCCCAAGCCCTACCATGGTACCTAGCATAAATTAGGCAATCAATACATATTTTTGATGAATAAATGCTATGAGTAATATCAACATGAGTATAATGCTATTTTGACACATAAGGATTTTTAAAAATTATTCTAAGGTGTTTAAGTCCATTTGCGCTGCTATGACAAAAATACTATTCTACATATGTATAAAAGTTGCTCAGTGGTGTCTGACTCTTTGTGATGCCATGGACTGTAGCCCACTAGGCTCCTCTTTCCATAGGATTCTTCAGGCAAGAATAGTGGAGTGGATTACCATGCCCTCCTCCAGGGGATCTTCCTGACCCAGGGAATGAACCCAGGTCTGCATTTGAGGCGGGTTCTTTACTGTCTGAGCCACCAGGGAAGTCAAAATACCATTACCTAGGTGTTTTATAAACAATAAACCTTTATTTCTCATAGTTCTGGAGGATAGGAATTCCAAGATTATGGTGCCAGCAGATTCAGTGTCTGGTGAATACCCTTCCCCATTGACGACATCTTTCTCATTGTAACACCACAGCAAAACGCCCAGGGGACACTGTGGAGTCCCTCTAATTTAAAGTACTAATCCACCCTCATGACCTAAGCATCTCCCAAAGGACCAACCTTCTGATACCATCACATCCGGTATTAGATTTCAACATAATGAATTTGGGGTGGGGGCAAATATTCAGCCTATAGGAGAGGGCAATAATATCCTTTACCTCAATGGTTGTGTATGCAGGAAATTTCATAACCTTAGTGATTTAAAAGTGTATTTTCTTTTATATCTATTACTATACTTTGGTTTTTAAGTAATAGACTTTTCTATTCAAATTAAAGAACAAAGAAATTTCTTATTCCATATAACAAAAAGCCCAAGGAAACATATTTTAACTTGGACCATTCAGGATACCAGATTCTTTTGTTATACACTTAACATTCTTTTTCTTTTTATCATATTTTTAATTTATTTTTTTATTGAAGGATAATTGCTTTACAGAGTTTTGTTTTCTGTCAAACCTCAACATGAAACAGCCGTAGGTATACATATCTCACCCCCGTTGTGAATCTCCCTCCCATCTCCTGCCCCCATCCCATCCCTCTAGATTGATACAGAGCCCCTGTTTGAGTTTCCTGAGCCATATGGCAAGTTCCCATTGGCTATCTATCTTACATATGGTAATGTACTTTTCCATGTTACTCTTTCCATACATCTCACCCTTTCCTTCCCTCTCCCCAAGTCCATAAGTCTATTCTTTATGTCTATCTCTCCACTGCTGCCCTGTAAATAAATTTTTCAATACCGTTTTTCTAGGTTCCGTATATATGCATAAGAATACGATATTTATCTTTCTCTTTCTGACTTACTTTGCTCTGTATAACAGGTTCTAGGTTCATCCATCTCATCAAAACTGACTCAGATGTGTTCCTTTTTATGGCTTAGTAATATTCCATTTTGTATATGTACCACTACTTCTTTATCCATTCATCTGTTAATGGACATCTAGGTCGCTTTCATGTTCTAGCTATTATAAATAGTGCTGCAATGAACAATGGGATATATGAGTCTTTTTCAATTTTGCTTTCTTCAGGGTAGATGCCTAGCAGTGGGATTGCTGGGTCATATGGTGGTTTTATTCTAGTTTTTTAAGGAATCTCCATACCGTCTTCCATAGTGGCTGTATCAATTTACATTTCCACCAGCAGTGCAAGAGTGTTTCCTTTTCTCCACACCCTCTCCACCATTGTTTGTAGACTTTGTGATGATGGCCGTTTTGACTGGTGTGAAGTAATATCTCGTTGTAGTCTTGATTTACATTTCTGTAATAATGAGGGATGTTGAGCATTTTTTTTTTATGTGTTTGTTAGCCATCTGTATATCTTCTTTGGAGAAATGTCTGTTTAGGTTTTTTTCCCACTTTTTGACTGAATTTTTTGTTTTTCAGGTATTGAGTTGCATAAGCTGCTTACATATTTTGGAAATTAATCCTTTGTCAGTTGTTTCATTTGCTATTGTTTTTTCCCATTCTGAGAGAGTTGTCTTTTCACCTTGCTTATTGTTTCCTTTGCTGTGCAAAAGCTTTTAAATTTAATCAGGTCCCACTTGTTTACTTTTGTTTTTATTTCCAGAACTCTAGCAGGTGGGTCACAGAGGATCTTGCTTTGATTTATGTCATCATAAATCATAGAGTGTTCTGCCTATGTTTTCCTCTAAGAGTTTTATAGTTTCTGGTCTTACATTTAGTTCTTTAATCCGTTTTGAGTTTATCTTTGTGTATGATTCTAGGAAGTGTTCTAATTTCATTCTTTTACATGTAGCCGTCCAGTTTTCCCAGCACCATTTCGTGAAGAGGCTGTCTTTGCCCCATTGTATATTCTTGCCTCCTTTGTCAAAAATAAGATACCCAAAGATGAATGGGTTTATTTCTGGGCTTTCTGTCTTGTTCCATTGGTCTATATTTCTGTTTTTGTGCCAGTACCATACTGTCTTGATGACAGTAGCTTTGTAGTATAATCTGAAGACAGGACGCTTGATTCCTCCAGCTCCATTCTGCTTTCTGAAGACTGCTTTGGCTATTTGGGGTCTTTTGTGTTTCCATATGATTTGAAAAATGTTTTGTTCTAGTTCTGTGAAAAATGCCATTGGTGATTTGATAGGGATCACATTAAATATGTAGATTGCATTTGGTAATATAGTCATTTTCACAATATTGACTCCTTCTACCCAGGAACATGGACTATCTCTCCATCTGTTTATGTCATCTTTGATTTCTTTCATGAATGTCTTATAATTTTTTGAGTAAAGTTCTTTTGTCTCCTTAAGTAAGTTTATTCCTAGACTATTTAATTCTTTTTCTTGCAATGGTGAATGCTATTGATTCCTTAATTTCTCTTTCTGATTTTTCATTGCTAGTATATAGAAATGAAAGTTATTTCTGTGTATTGATTTTGTATCCAGCAACTTTGCTAAATTCACTGAATATCTCTAGTAATTTTCTGATACTATCTTGAGGGTTTTCTATGTACTGTATCATGTCATCTGCAAACAGTGAGAGCTTTGCTTCTTCTTTTCTGATCTGGATTCCTTTTATATCTTTTTCTTCTCTGATAGCTGTAGCTAGGACTTCCAGAACTATCTTGAATAACAGTGGTGAAAATGCACACTCTTGTCCTGTTCTTGATCTTAGGGGGAATGGATTTTAACCATTGAGAATAATGTCTGCTGTAGGTTTATCATATACAAACTTTACTATGTTGAGGCAAGTTCCTTCTATGCCCATTTTTTGAAGAGTTTTAGTCATAAATAGGTGCTAAATTTTGCCAAAGGCTTTTTCTGAATCTATTGAGATTATCATATGGCTTTTATCTTTCAATTTGTTAATATGGTGTATGACATTGATTGACTTGCATATACTGAAGAATCCTTGCATCCTGGATTAAACCCAACTTGATCATGGTGTATGAGCTTTTTGATGTGTTGCTGAATTTTGTTTGCTAAAATTTTGTTGAGGATTTTTGCATCTACGTTCATTGGTGATATTGGCCTGTAGTTTTCTTTTTGTGTGTTGTCTTTGGTTTTGGTATCTGGGTGACAGTGGCCTCATAGAATGGGTTTGGAAGTATTCCTTCCTCTGCAATTGTTGAAAAACTTTTAGAAAGATAGGCATTAGCTCTTCTCTAAATGTTTGATAAAATTATCCTGTGAAGTCATCTGGTCCTGGGCTTTTGTTTTTTGGGAGATTTTTTATCACAGCGTCAATTTCAGTGCTTGTAATTGGGTTGTTCATAATTTCTATTTCTTCCTGGTTGAGTCTTGGAAGATTGAACTTTTCTAAAGATCTGTCCATCTTTTCCAGGTTATCTATTTTATTGCCATATAGTTGTTCCTAATAGTCTCTTTTAATCCTTTGTCTTTCTGTATTGTCTGTTGTAACCTCTCTTTTTTCATTTCTAATTTTGTTGCTTTGATTCTTCACTCTTTTTTCCTTGATGTATCTGGCTAAAGGCTTGTCAATTTTGTTTATCTTCTCAGAGAACCAGCTTTTAGTCTTATCAATTTTTACTATTGTTTCTTTCATTTCTTTTTCCTTTATTTCTGCTCAGATCTTATGATTTCTTTCCCTCGACTAATTATGTTTTTTTTTCTTTTTTCAGTTGATTTAGGTGTAAAGTTACATTATCTATTCATGTTTCTCTTGTTTCTTGAGGTAGGATTGCATTGCTATAAACTTCCCTCTTAGAACTACTTTTGCTGCATCGCATAGATTTTGAGTTGTTGTGTTTTCATTGTCATTTATTTCTAGAAATTTTTTGATTTCCCTTTTGATTTCTTCATTTACCTGTTGGTTATTTAGTAAGGTGTTGTTTAATCTCCATGTGTTTGTGTTTCTTACACTTTTTTTCTTGTAACTGATATCTAGTCTCATAGCATTGTGGCCAGAGAAGATGCTTGATACGATTTCAATTTTCTTAAATTTACTGAGATTTGTTTTGTGACCCAAGATATGGTCTATCCTGGAGAATGTTCCATGTGCACTTGAGAAGAAGGTGTATTCTGCATTTAGTAGGAATGTCCTGAAGATATTAGTGATATCCATCTCATCTAATGTATCATTTGAGACTTGTGTTTCCTTGTTAACTTTCTGTTTTGATGATCTGTCCATCGGTGTGAGTGGGGAGTTAAAGTCTCCTACCATTATTGTGTTACTGTCAATTTCTCCTTTTATGTCTATTAGTGTTTGTCTTATGTGTTGAGGTGCTCCAACATTGGGTGCATAGATATTTACAATTGTTATGTCTTCCTCTTGTATTGATACCTTGATCATTATGTAGTGTCCTTCTTTATCTCTTGTAATATTCTTTAATTTAAGGTCTATTTTGTCTGACATGAGGATTGCTATTCCAGCTTTCTTTTGCTTCCCATTTGCATGGAATGTACTTTTCCATCCTCTCACTTTCAGCTTATATGTGTCTTTTGGTCTGAAGTGGGTTTCTTGTAGGCAGCATACATATGGGTCTTGTTTTTGTATCCATTCAGCTAGTCTGTGTCTTTTGGTTGGAGCGTTTAATTCATTTACATTTAAAGTCATTATTGTTATATGTGTTCCTATTGCCATTTTCTTAATTGTTTGGGGTTGATTTCGTAGATCTTTTTCTTTCTCTTTTATTTCTTGACTATATAAATCCCTTTAACATTTGTTGTAAAGCTGATTTGGTGGTACTGAATTCTTTTGACTTTCGCTTTTCTGAAAAGCTTTTTATTTCTTCATCAATTTTGATTGAGATCCTTGTTGGGTACTGTAGCATTGGTTGTAGATTTTTCCCTTTCAATACTTTAAATATATCTTGCTATTCCCTTCTGGCCTGCAAAGTTTCTGCTGAAAGATCAGCTGTTAAGTGTATGGTGTTTTCCTTGTATGTCACTTGTTGCTTCCCCCTTGCTGCTTTTAATATTCTTTCTTTGTGTTTAGTCTTTGTTAGCTTGGTCAGTATGTGTCTTGGCGTGCTTTTCCTTGGGTTTATTCTGTATGGGACTCTTTGCACTTCTTGGACTTGATTGACTATTTCCTTTTCCATGGGGAAATTTTCAACTATAATCACTTCAAAAATTTTCTCGTATCCTTTCTTTTTCTCTTCTTCTTGTGGGATCCCTATAATTCGAATGTTGGTGTGTTTGATATGGGCCCACAGGTCTCTGAGGCTGTCCTCTGCTTTATATTCTTTTTACTTCATTTTGCTCTTCAGAAGTTACTTCCACCATTTTATCTTCTAGCTGACTGATTTCGTTCTTCTGCTTCAGATATTCTGCTCTTGTTTCCTTCTGTAGTATTTTTAATTTCAGTAATTGTGTTGTTTGTCTCTGTATGTTTATTCTTTAATTCTTCTAGACCTTTGTTAATTGATTCTGGCATTTTCCCCGTTTTGTTTTCAAGGTTTTTGATCATCTTTACTATCATTATTCTGAATTCTTTTTCAAGTAGTTTGCCTATTTCCTGTTCACTTATTTGGACTTCTGTGTTTCTAGCTTGTTCCTTCATTTGTGTAGTATTTCTCTGCCTTTTCATTATTATTTTTTTAAACTTATTGTGTTTGAGGTCTCCTTTTCCCAGGCTTCAAGGAACATTGAATTCTTTCCTTGGAGAAAGTTGAATTCTTTCTTCCTTTTGATTTCTGCCCTCCTAAAGTTGGTCCAGTGGTTTGTGTAAGCTTCCTATAGGGTGAGATTTGTGCTGAGATTTTGTGTGTTTGTTTTTCCTCTGGTGGGCAAGACTGAGTGAGGTGGTAATCCTGTCTGATTGGGTTTGTATTTTTGTTTTGTTTGTTGTTTAGATGAGGCATCCTGCGCAGGTGCTACTGGTGGTTGGGTGATGCTGGGTCTTGTATTCAAATGCTTTCATTTGTGTGAGTTCTCACTATTTGATACTCCCTAGGGTTAGTTCTCTGGTAGTCTAGGATCTTAGAGTCAGTGTTCCCACTCCAGAGGCTCAGGGCTTGATCTCTAGTTGTGTGTGGTTCTATATATTCTTTTTCTCTGGTCAGGTACTCTTGTCCACTCTCACCTGGTGTTATGCATGCACTTCTGTGTTTGAAGATGTATTCCTGATGTATCCACAGAGAGAGATGTACTCTATGTCCACCTACTCCTCCGCCATCTTGTTCTCTGACCTTTGCATTCTTAATGAATTGTTTATGTACGCTCTCAGGTTAGCTTTGATTACCTCATGGCCCAATATGGCTTCATCAGTTCCAGACGTCACATATAGACTGAGAAATGGGCAAAAACATAAAGTGACTTTTTCCCAGAGTATCAACCTTTTGATGAGCAAACATTTCCTGGAATAAACCTAGTGTTTATGCTTCCTTTGTCTTTGGCCAGAAATCAGACATATGCCTGCCTATATGTTATTTGTCAGGAAGAAAATGGGATTATTTTTCTAGTATGAATAATTTGCTTCTGGTGGAGTGAATTTTGAGACTGCAAAAAAAATAACACTACCATCAAATATAATTTTTTAAAAGTTTGAATTTTTAATTTTATTTCACAAACCTGATAACCTAGTTTGAATTACTTTTTTTAAATGTAGTTTAACAAGAGGAAAAATTTGTTAATGAAATATTTTTTCAAATGCTTGTGAAGCCTATTGAAGAATTTCTTTGTTTCTATCCATTAAAATAGTCAATTCTACTTATTCAATGGAGATAAACAGGCTTCTTAGCATTACAAACTTTAGGCAAGCACTCAAAGATAGAAATATCAAATTGAATCTTGTAAATAATTCTAAGAAAATTACAGGAGTTGGATAATCTCTCACTCTCTCTTTTAAAAGCTACTTTCCAAAAAAATCCATGGACTTTTCTGTATATTTTTTTGTTTATTTTCCATAGGTTTTCCACTATATATGTATTTGACTTTTATGAATTAGTGTTCCATACCATGAAATTGCATTTAATCAGAGATGAAATATACATTTTTAATTGACCCCCAAATAGACCTGACATCAGTTAGTGTCCAAACATGGATTCAGTAAATTCTAGCAACATTTTAGGAGTGGAGTCTTGCATGCCAGCCATTTACTCACATTCTATGTCCTCCTCACACTTTTTATAAAGCTTTTAATGTAACAATAAAACTTCACCACATGACAGTGCATAGGCACTCATAATTTAGTGGTGGTATTCTGATCTTAAAATACTATTTATAATAACTAGATTAATTTCTATGAAGAATCTGAGCTTTTATGAGGAAAAAGCAGTATACAAAAAGCCCAAATGCTTCTTCCTGGATTTTAACATATTGGCTTATGTTTTTTTTCTTACCAGATGTTTTTATTTTAGTGACTTTTTTGGCTCCACATAAATGATAATATTTTCCTCTAACTGTAAGAAGAATGAATATTCATGGAAAAATAGGTCATTAAACATTACATTTGGCATTTCTGCTCAGTGCCAAGATGTTATGATGTGGTGGGAAAGTTGCAGATTATTAATGCATACATTCCACTTAATGACTGTAAGGTTTTCCTTTTATGGATGAAATTTCCCCTTCCAAGTTTTATCTTTATTTATTTATTTTTTTTTTATGTGCTACGTCTCTATAAACCACATAACCTACCCCAAACAGCTAATGATTTAATGCCCCCCAGATGTTTAAAGCCATATAGGAAAAAGTAAAGTAGCAAGATGAAATAATTAAACCACTAATATTGTGACCGTGACACTCTCTGGAAGACTTGTGTATTTCCTGGTAAGCAGCATATGTTTGGAGATTGTAGATTAATATTATAGATCTTTATCACTCAGAATATGCCATGATATTTTGAGGTCACAGAACAAATGTTAGTTTATATGTATTCAAATAAACTGCATTGAAAACAAATAGATGTTGGGGTAGAAAAACAAATGTCAAAAATAATACTTTTATGGCCTAGACTACAGTGTACATGAAAATTATTAATCATCCATCACACTTCTATGTTATTATATCAAGAGAATCAAGAGAATAATAATTATCTAGAATTTTAGACTTGATTAGAAATATATCTGACATTTAAAAATTAAGAAGACAGTTTAAATTCTATGTTTAGTCAATTCAGTTTAAGATAATAGACATTTTCTATAATTTACTTGTAGGAGAGTAGGAGATGACTGTTATTTTGTAGGGGGGACACAGAAGATGGTGATAAGTGATGAGTGATGAGGGAAGCCTAACAAATTTTTCAAAAAGAAATTGCAGGATGGTGTTATGTCCATTCCTTCAAACATTCATGTTAGTGTTGCAGTATTTAGAAATATTGGATTGTCTGACTCATAGTAATTCAACACATAAGAGGAAGAGACATATAAACCAATCACTAGTAAATTCATTTCAAAGGGGATTTTCCTTCCAAATAACCAGAATTATTCTATCTGTTATCCAGGGAGTACCCATTCTAGTTTGTAGTCTCATGGGAAACTAGATTACCAGTATTTGGAATATTGTTTGAAAAGCATGGAGATAAAACAAGAGCAAGTGGTGAGTTTGGCCAGGATGAATAGGTATCACTGTTAGGTCACCGGACACTAAGTCTCTTTTTTGGACACTTCTGGTACTGGATATACAGCATGATTTGGAAGTCATTCTCTAGTTCTTTCAGTAAACCACATCTTTTAATTCAGTCTTTTGCCAATATAAATCTTTAGTTTGTCACTTTCAAATAGGTATCTATCTCTTTTGAAATGAATTTACTAGTGATTGGTTTATATGTCTCTTTAAAATAATTTAAAAAAAAGATGAAGATCAATTCCAAAAAAATAAAATCAGAAGTTTATTACCAAATCTAGGTAAAAGTGATAATTATGAATTTTATTTTATGTGCAAATTGTATATATGAAATTATTTATTTTACATTTTGTATATAAATTTTAAAATTTATTAAAATTATGTGTGAAAGTAAAATATACCAAATTTGAAAAATAAAATAATGTGTAAAACTACAAAACACCTACATATATACTTGTATTGTTATTGTTCAGTCTCCTAGTCATGTTCAACTGTTTGCAACCCTATGGGCTGCAGCATGTTATACATATACACATATATACATACAGTCATTGACTTTCCTAGTGGCTCAGATGGTAAAAAATCTGCCTGCAATGCAGAAGACCCAAGTTTAATCCCTGGGTAGGGAAGATTCCCTGGAGAAAGGCATGGGGACCCACTCCAGTATTCTTGCCTGGAGAATTCCATGGACAGAGAATTCTGGTGGGCTACAGTCCATAGGGTCATACAGAGTCAGACATTACCGAAGCAACTTAGCACACATACTTTCATAAAAGAAAAAGAACACAAAACCCCTACCTCACTGCTGAAAACGCCTATCTCACTGCTGTAGATTTGTCCAGAATCATCTGCTCACTGCTCTACCTTACAGATTGTTCCAGACCACTGTCTTCGGGCTTATGTGACCATTTTTGGTTAATGAAATATTAGTGGCTTGATTGTGATGTCTAAGCAGAAGCTTTTAGAAGCAGTGTAAGTTTTTTCCAGTCTTGGATTTTTGGAATGCACGTTGGGCTGCATCACTGAAATCATGTTGCTCTCTTCTGTTATTGCCCTCCACCAAAGAAAACCCAGAAAATGCTCTTTCAGAGGAGATCTAAATCTGATCTGCAAACTAAAGCCAAGTCTGAAGGAGACCCTATAAGACGAGTGGGACCAAGGATGCCTGGGGATTTCTGAGGTACAATGCTCAACCTCCATGCAATGTGAGAGAGAAATACATATTTGTGGTTGTAAGCTAATGATATTTGTGTTTGCTTTTATCGGACGTATGCTAGCTAGTAAATGCTGACTCATGCACTTTTTATCCCATCTTTTTGCTCCTGTGTCAAGTAGGGCAAATAGGAAAGAATCACAGTAAAATATTTCATTTTTATGCAGAAGTTTTGTTGTTTAGATCTTTTATCACACAGTTGACTTAAATCTTAAAATACAATTTTCTAATGTGACATGGGCCATGATAGGGTATTTTCATAAAGCATATTTGTAAAGGGTGAATGCTATTCAATTATATCTGAGACCCATCATTCCCTTATTATCAGGCGACTAGGTTGTTTCCATTTATAAATGACATTGGAATGATCACCTTTGATCTTAAATTTGTGTTTTTATTACAGGCAGTAAGGACATGAGAATTTCCTGGAATGGAATGTATTTGTCAAAACGAGTATATATGTTAAGTTAAGCCTAATGATGCATGTTGCTTTTGTTATCCAGAAAGCTTGAACCATTTTACTCTTACATTAAGTATATGAAATTTCACTTTTTGTTATACTCTCATCACTGTTAAGAACTGAGATGTCTAAAAATATCCTAATTGTATAGGCATGAATGGCATCTTGTTTTAACTGGAATGGGAGTTTACTTTTAAAATATTGAATTATAAGCATTAATGGAGAAGAGCTACTCATCAGGAGTCAGACTGGGATTATAGTGAATATGTCACAGTAATATAAGCAACGCAGACATTGTTTACTTTGGAGGACAGCATCACAGACATGATATGCAAGGGATTTCTGGAGACAGGGCATTGGTATTTTGAAAAATCATTTTGCAAGGCTCTTTGCGAATGAAATTGAGAAAGCATTTACTTAAGAATATTAGAAATAGGTGAGTTTGTAATAGGTGAGTGATTCATGTGTAGTTCCACCAACAACTAGAGAAATTTAAAGAATCACTTTTGAGTTGTTACAATGATTTAAAGATGCCATAAGCATTGGGGTGGGGGGCAGGGATGTCACATGTCTTTTTTAGCATACAACGGCTCTTCACATAAAGAGGTTGCCTCAAATGTTGGGCACAATTATCTCGAGATTCATTGGACTACAGAGTATGAATATTGGATGAATAGCAACCTAGATGATCTCTACAAAATCTGTGATAAGACTTTTTTTATTGGCTCATGTATGTCTGTCTCTCTATCTCTGCAACACACACACACACAAATATTTATTCATGAATTTTATGAGGTATGGGCAAGAGGAAAGAACTTTCAATGGAAAGAGAGGTCATCAGGAAAATAAAGGAGATTCTGGAGCATGCAAAGGTAATTTTGTTGGATACAGTAGTACAACCATAACTGTCCATGAGTCAGACTGCATGTGACTTTGCCACTCCATAATTATAAAGGTGTGGTGTAGGGCTTGTAAAAATATCTTTTATTTTTTCAATTCTTTAGTATTTTTTTGTTAAATTTAATTCATTCTTTACCCCATCTCCCACTGACAAGTCACATCCCTTTCCTTAGAACAACTCCAAATTCTACTCTTCAACACCCAGCACCTGTTAGATGGCATTTGTCAAAAATACAAACTAATCTCTATGCTTTATCCCCTAATGACTCTATGGACAATGACATAATTTAGGCTTCTAAGAAAGGAAGAGTTTTCAATGTGTTCTAAAATTCTGATTTCTTATATTTTAGCCAAGTGGCTGGGAGAGCTTTTCTGTAAAGGGCCAGAAAGTAAATATTTTACATTTGTGGTGCCATAACTACTTAACTCTGCTGCCAAAATGTAAAAGCTGCCATAGATAATACATAACTGAATAGACATGGATGTGTGCTAAAAAAGGTATTTTTAATTGAGAATGAAATTATAAATTACTTGAAATATTTATCTATCACAGAGTATTATTATTATTTATTTTTCTCTGTCATTTAGAAAGGCTAAAAGCAGTTTTAGCTCTCAGACTATAAATACAGGCTAGATTTGGCTTATTGAAGCATAGTTTGCCAACACCTGACCTGCACAGTCCAATATAGTATCCCCTAGCCACATGTGATTATTGATCATTTGAAATGTAGCTAGGGTGACTGAAGAACTAAACTATGAATTTATTTTTTACTTTAATTTTTAAAAAAGAAAAATAGTCAATTTAGTTATTATAAAATCTTAAATATGTTTGAAAGAACTTGGGTATGTAAATATACTCCTTAATTGCAAATTTTATGAACTACAAATAGCAATTGAGCATGATTAAAATTTGACGTCTGAATTTAAATGTGCTGGAAGCATATTAAATATACATTAAATTTTGAACTCTTGGTATGGACAAAATGTAAAACATTGCTAATAATTTTATACTGAATATATGTTGAAATGATACTATTTTGAATATATTGGCCTAATTCAATTCATCTAATTGAACAAATTTGTCTAAATAAAATATATTATTAAAGGTGGTCTTTTCTGTTCCTTTTTACATTGTAATATGGCTACTAGAAAATTTACAATTACATATGTGTCCTGTGTTTTATTTCTGTTGGACTCAACTACTCTAGACATATAGCTAGGTTACATTTCCTGGCATCTCGCAATTTGGTGGGACTATATGACTGAGTTCAGGTTGAAGGAATGTGGGAAGTAGTGAAACACTTCTAAACTTACCCCATCGAAATTTCCTTGCTTTCTCTTTTCGCTCTCATGCCAACTGATTGCAGAGAACTTAAAAGAAGACTAGAACGCATTAGAGCATGCTGCACAGGAAAAAGGAGGAAACCTGATTGTCTGTTTAGGGATCAGCTGTTCCAGAGAACCGCAGGACCCAATATCGCTGCCTTTAACTATAATGTGAGCAGTAAATAAACCTTTTTTGTGTTAAGCCACTGAATGTACAATATTATTTTTACAGTAGGTACGACAACCATTTTAAGGCCTGGAACACTGGAAAAATAAGACTGTGTTCTCTGAAAAGGAAACAAAAATAAGACCTATCTTTGAGAGAACTCCGGAGACTCATGGAGAGGTCTCCCAGGCAATCTGACTGGTATTAATCCATGACTGTGAGAAAGCAAACTCTCAGAGACCTAGGGGAAAACACCTAAAAAGAGCAGACAGAATAAATTCTTCTGCCTATGATATGAATTGGGAAAATTTGCGTTTTCATCAATGTGGTGGAAAGATCTAGTAATTAATGAGGTATGAGCTAGAATTCTCACAAGGGTATTACTTTAGTCAGGAGGTTAACTTAGCTGGCGAATGAAAGCTGCCATGGACCCAATCTGAACGCCTTGAAATAATCAAACAAATTCCAAGGATAAAATAAAACATCATTTAAAGGAATGAGAAATACCCATCAACCAACAACATAAAAGTTTACAATTCTAGCATACAATAAGAATATCAGGTACACAAAGAAATAAGAAAATATGACCCATATAACAGGAAAGCAAATACTCAATAGACGCAAACCCAGAAATGCAATTAGTGATGAAACTAGAAGACAATTACTATTAAAATGCTGCATGTGTTTAATAAGATGTAGAAAAACATGGTCATGATAAGGAGATAAATCAAAGGTATAAAAATAATTCAATCAGAAAACTAAATTTCAGAAAAAGAAATATTGCCAGGAATGAGGAAAAACATTTATGATGATACATAGATTATTTTATTAAGAGTATGTAACAATTCTAAATGTGTTTGCTTCAAATGACATGACAGAACTTGAGTGAAAAAACAAAGAAATAGATAAAATCCACAAGTATGGTAGAAGAAATACATAGAAAATCAGTAAAAATGTTCCAGATTTGAACAAAGCTATTAAATAACTAAATTTACATTTAAAGTACACTCCACCCAACAACAACAGAATACATATTCTTCTGATGTATACATGAGACATTCGATGGATAAATAATATTCTAAGTCAAAACCAAGTTTAAATACATTTAAAATTCTCTTTTCACAATGGAATCATTAGGAAAGAATAGCAGGAGTATATATGGAAAATATATCTATTAAATATTTGGAATTTAACAATAGACTGAATAGCTTATGTGTCCAAAAAGACATCTCAAAGGAAATTAGAGTGGAGAGGTAGCAATGCTCTCTGGAGTTTCAAGGATGGGTGTGCATCTTAGCCCTAAATTAACCAGATCATATAATCCAGTTGGACTCAATCATTAATTCATTTAAGATCACATGAAAAAAGCTTATCCAGTCAGAGACAATCATGGCTGTTTTACTGGCATGAGGAGAAAGGTGCTTCCCTTCTTTTGCAGTTATCATAAAATAGAACCCAGTCTCCACGTTGCCGTTGCTATCATGTTATCTTAAGAAGGCTTCCCTGTAGCTCAAACGGTAAAGAAACTGCCTGCAATGCATGAGACACAGGTTCAATCCCTGGGTTGGGAAGATCCCCTGGAGAAGGAAATGGCTACCCACTCCAGTATTCTTGCCTGGAGAATTCCAGGGACCAAGGAGCCTGATGGGCTACAGTCCGTGAGGTCGCAGAATCAGACACGACTGGGCGACTAACACTTCACTTTAAGAAGAAAGCTCCATGAAAATACACAGTCTCAAGAAATAAGAGATATGGGGGAAAAAATTAACTGAGCACTGATGATCTTGTTTGAGTTACTAAATTCAGCAGAATCTGAAACTAGAATTAGTTTTGATCTTGGCTGTTGTAAAAATCAACAAAATTCCCTTTTATTTAAGCCAGTAAGAGTTGGTTTTTTGCCTTTGCATCAGAAAATGTCTGAATGTAATATATCCATCAAGCCACTTCTCTTTTGGCATTGTCTTTAAAAACACATGTGATAACACTAAGATTCAAAGTTGATTTGGGAGCTGTAGTCAACTTATTTTCCTTGACCTGCATCTAAGATCTCTGGTTAGATAAATGGAGGGATTGACAGCCAGTTGAGATGAGCAAGAGGCTCATAATTGGCCAGACTTCTGTGGATCAGCGTTTAACATCTCTGGAAATTGAGCTCTGTTGCAAAAGCAATTGTCATTTGTTTCTTATTAGATACATTTTCCCACCAAATGTTCTGTGTGGCAGAGCAACAGTCAAGTATCTCCAATGAGTGGCCACTAGTTTTTACTTTTTAATGCTTTTATGGGTTTAAACAGAATCCCTTTGCTAACTACAGGATATTTTCTTTAATCTATTTGAATAAGCAAGCCAGGAATTGGAAAGATAATGTTTCCTAACTTCCTTTCTGATGAATAATAAATGTCACTAAGGAATTAGATAGTAGGAGGTAGTTTCCTGGGCCATCTGCTGCATATGAGAACAGAAGAAAGATATTAAACTTTAAATTAGGTATTGCTTCATAGAACCTAAAAGATGAAAGAAAATACACACTAAACTGGAAGATAACCATCAGTTCCTATCAGTCAGCTTACTTCTTTGAAAGTGTAAAAAACATAATTATCTCTTTTACTCTCTTATCAACATATTTTGTATTGAGTTGAATATAGAAAATCAGCAATTAGCACAACTCTTCTTTGGTTTTAAGTATTTTCAGATTTCTATAAATAAATGTCTTTTTAAAAAAAATATACAACCAATGAACATCTAAGAAAAAATACTTTTTTTTTAACATATGTAACATACTAAAGAAACAGTCTTATTTCCATGGCAACTGTATAATAGGTCAAAGGAGAGAGAGAGAACATTTATGGACAA
The DNA here is from genome assembly GCF_054371585.1 of Giraffa tippelskirchi. Lineage (NCBI taxonomy): Eukaryota > Metazoa > Chordata > Mammalia > Artiodactyla > Giraffidae > Giraffa > Giraffa tippelskirchi. The sequence goes on along the minus strand of NC_137275.1, from coordinate 72,194,136 downwards.
GTACATTTACTTTAGAAATTACTCACTGAGTTTCAATTGCCTGACATAACAGTTAATTGTAATGAAGAAAGGACCTCTGTTACTTCATTTTTCTATATAGCTATTCATAAGGAAAATAATGTATGTTTATATGTCTGCAGATTTCTGCTATTTTGATATGATTTATGTTTAAACAAGGTTTAGGGGAAATGGATTTTTATGTGGAGAATATAAATACTGGAAAGGATGCTATGGAAATAATTCAGTGTAATCATTAATATCATAGCTACAAAGTCAAGAAAAGAAACTAGATGAAGATTGTACAGACACTTGGGCAAATTATCTAATTTATTTAGTTCTGAGTTTATTCATCTACAAAATCTATAAAGGTTTTATAATCTCACTTAAAATGCAAATTATAGAAAATATTGTAAAATAAAACATATTAATCCATGTTGAGTGAAGATGTGAAAAAGCAATTCAAAGGAAAAGGAGTATCCATAATAAATATGTTAAAACACTCAGCTCCTCAGTGATTAAATAAAAACATATATACCACCTTTCACATGCTACATTGGGGAAAAAAGTTCAAAAGACTTAGAATATCCAGAGTTATTAGAACAGAAGGAAAGGGAGAAGACTCACATACTATTGCTGGATATATAATTGGAACAATATATTGTGACAGCATTTAGGAAGTGTCTGAAATTTTAAGATGCATGTACTCTTTCAGATACCTATTTCATGTTTAGGAATTAATCCTACTGAGATATTGATAGAGATCTATAACCATTTATATAAAAAGGCATCTATAGTTGGGCTATTTTGTAATGGTAAAAAAATTGGACCAACTTAAATATCCATAAACAGATGAGGGAAAAAGTACACTGTAAAATACTTGCATTTTTAAGACAAAGTTGCTGTGTGTACAGTAAAATGGAAAGATTCCAGTGGGATGTTATTTGATGAAAAAAAAAAACAACAGGAGAAAACAATGTGTATAATATGATCGCTTTATAATCATGGATATACAGTTGAAGAAACATTTTAGGTTAATATTAAAATGCTAACTCTAGATTAATTAGAATATAAACTATTCAACAATATTCCCACTACAAAAACTATGTTAAATAATTATTATTTCTGCAAATTTATCTAACATTTAAGTCAATAGGCATAAATACCCAAAAGGACTACCACTGTCTATCCTAGAAATGAAAACTTAGAATAGGAACAATAGCACCTGAGACATGGTTGTTAAGGGGATCCTTGCAGAAATGTAATTGGATTATTTTCAAAAGAAGGTAAATTTCTTTTCTTTCCTTTTTAGAAAAAATAGTGTTTATCCAGGCTTTAGTGTCCTACCATGTTTTGAGTTCTTTGATTCTTTGATTGTTTTTGTTTGGTTTTCTTTTGTTTAATGTGAATGATTTTGTGAGTGTGACAGAAATGTTAGATTTTTAGAAAATAGGATGACACCCAAATGCATAAGTCAGATATGATGGGGATGGATAAGGTTAGCAGCTAAAGAAGCCAGGGGAAAAGAGAATGTGTTGATATCTTAATCCCAGTGGGAAAGATTCCCTGAGACTTGGAAGCCTGAGAACTGAGGGGATTCTCATGGATTAGTCATGTGTGCTACTGATATCAATTCCTCAAAGTAACAGAACATCATCTGGGGATGACTGCATTTTTGGTTTGAGACTAAACTCTAGGTCCTGTGTGCAATGGGTCTCGATGGCTCTAAAGGGACTTGATGCATCAGAGTCTTTTCCTAACAGAATAGTCTACAAGGGCTTCATGAATAAAGTCTAGTGAGATCCAGAGATTCTTTTGTAATATCTTTGAACTTTGTATGTTCAGTATATCTAGTATAATACTATAAGAAAAAGGAAGAAATTGTTCTGACATAACCAACAAGAAAGACTCAAAAGTTTATTGTTTAGTTTTCTGTTTATTGATATTTTCTGGAAAAATTCATTGAGTTTACAAGGATGTTTACTTACTTGTGTCCCAGTTAGATATGTGTCACAACTTACTAAAATATATAGCCATACAATGTAAAATGTTGTGGATGTTAGAGCTGGAAAGAAAAGTTGAAGTGGCTGGGTAGTAAAATCAAGATATAAAAATATCTCACCAAGTTGAAACAATATGTACTTGTTAATTTGAGAGATGGAATTAATTGATACAGATTAAGTTAGATTAAGTAAATTAACCCTTAAACTGTAAGATATGGGAAAAGATGCTTACTAGCAACGCAAATAAAAATAGATTCAATTTGATTGAAATTCAATATATGCTGAATATATCATGACTAGAAAGTACACAGTTGCACATTGCACATCATTTTAGTTAGTAATGATATTATATGATAGTGATAATAGTGATATGATAAATTTTAATATATTCTCACACTTTGCAAAAAGACCCACAAAGAAGAAAGCATAAGGTGGCCTTAGCTATCTTTAAGAAATGTTTATTTCTTAAAAATTATAAGAAATACTTTTCAAAGAAGATATTCATTGCTTCATCTTAAATAAAAAGATAAAACTTTGGTTTTTGAACCAGTAGTGATTTGAGTAGGACAATACAGTAGATTGAAAAGAAAGTGAAAGTGAAATCTCTCAGTCGTGTCTGACTCTTTGCGACCCCATGGACTGTAGCCTACCACGCTCATTCATCCATGGGATTTTCCAGGCAAGAATACTGGAGTGGGTTGCCATTTCATTCTCCAGAAGATCTTCCTGAACCAGGGGTTGAACCCGGGTGTCCTGCATTTGCTGAGTTAAAGCGAACTTTCTTGAGCAACGTCTTTGTGTCCATTTCAGTACAGGGGAAATATGTCTATAGAGGTAATCTGAAAAAATGTGGACCTGGCACTTCAGATATACAGGCACACCATGGAGATATTATGGATGCAGTTTCAGACAACCACAATAAAGTGAGTCACAGGAATTTGTTGGTTTCCTAGTGCATATAAAAATTATGTTTACTCTATACTGTAGTGTACTGAATGCAATATCATTGTCTAAAAAAATATATCTTAAAAATTTTGTTGCTAAAAAATACTATCATTTAAACATTGAGTCATAATCTTTTTGCAATAGTAACATCAATGATCACTGATCAAAGCTAATCATGGCACATATAATAATGATGAAAAGTTTGAAATAATTTTAAGAATTACCTAAATATGGTGCAGACACAAAACAAACATAGAACATAAGCTATTGGAAAAGTAGCACCCATAGATTCACTTGATGCAGGTTTAACATAAACTTTTAACAAAACATTTGTAAAAAAGTGCAACATCTGTGAAGTGCAATAAAGCAAGGTCTGCTTGTCCCAAGGTTAATAGCCACTAAGTGCAAAACCTGAAATGTGGACACACATCTAAAGATACTCCCCTTTTTATTGTATTCTACCTGCTAATAACAGAGTTCATGAGTGGGAGAACTAAATCTTTGTACTTCCAGAAAACCATGTGTAGTTCATTGTGCATAAGAATGATTTTACAAATATTTATTTCGAAGAAGTATTGGTAGCTGATTTGTTGTTTGTAAAGTATTATTTTTATTTGATGACCATGATCCTGAGAAGTAGTCTTGGAAGATATTATCAATATTAAAAAGGTCAGTGTTCAGAGGGGTAAGGTGATTTGACCAAATCATTAAAATATTACTACAAATTTGAGATAAGATCTGTATCTTCAGACTTCAGTTGAGTCCACTTAAGAATGATCATCAAATCTGGAACAAAAACAAAAATTATGTTGGTTAATTCATTCAGAGAGTTTTGACAATTTATTTTGAATTTTAAAATTCTGGTTAAAAAAGAAATGCAATATTTCCAGATTACTCTGCCCAGTGATGTGTGCCCCAAACATAGAACAACAGAGATGGAAAAGGATAGATAAGATGATTCAAGGATAAGTTTAAGTACAGGTTCACGCTTTGCCTTACCTATATGTGTTGCTGTTGTTTAGTCACTAAGTCATGTCTGACTCTTTGCAACCCCATGGACTGAAATACGCCTGACTTCCCTGTCTTCACCATCTCCTAGAGTTTGCTCAAATTCATGTGCATTGAGTCGGTGATGCCATCCAACCATCTCATCCTCTGTTATCCCCTTCTCTTCCTGTCCACAATCTATCCCAACATCAGGTCTTTTCCAATGAATTGGCTCTTTGCTTTAGGTGACCAAAGTATTGGAGCTTCAGCTTCAGCATTACTACTTCCAGTGAATGTTCAGGGTTGATTTCCTTTAGACTTCACTGGTTTGATCTCCTTGCTGTCCAAGAGACTCTCAAGAGTCTTCTCCAGCATCACAATTCAAAAGTATCAGTTCTTCAGCACTCAGCCTTCTTTATGGTCTAACTCTCACACCCGTACATGACTACTGGAAAAACTATAGCTTTGACTACACAACCTTTGTCAGCAAAGTGATGACTCTGCGTTTTAATATGCTGTCTAAGGTTGTCATAGTTTTTCTTCTAAGGAGCAAGAATCTTTTAATTTACCGGCTGCAGTCTCCATCTGCAGTAATTTTGGAGCCCAAGAAACTAAAGTCCGTCACTGTTTTCATTTTTTTCCCCATCTATTTGCCATGAAGTAATGGGACTGGATGCCATGATCTTTGTTTTTTGAATGTTGAATTTTAAGCCAGCTTTTTCACTCTCCTCTTTCACCTTCCTCAAGAGGCTCTTTAGTTTCTCTTCAGTTTCTGCCATTAGGGTGGTATCATCTGCATACATGAAGCTGTTGATATTTCTCCCAGCAATCTTGATTCCAGTTTGTGATTAATGCAGCCTGAAATTTCACACTATGTTCTCTTCACAGAAGTTAAATAAGCAGGGTGACAATGCATAGCCTTGATGTACACCTTCCCCAATTTGGAACCAGTCTGTTGTTCCATGTCCAGTTCTAGCTATTGTTTCTTGACCTGCATACAGGTTTCTCAGGAGGCAGGTAAGGTGTTCTGGTATTCCCATCTCTTTAAGAATTTTCCACAGTTTGTTGTGATTCACACAGTTAAAGGCTTTAGCATAGTCAATGAGGCAGAAGTAGATGTTTTTCTGGAATTCTCTTGCTTTTTCAATGATCCAACAGATGTTGGCAATTTAATCTCTGGTTCCTCTGCCTTTTCTAAATCCATCTTTTATATCTGGAAGTTCTTGGCTCACATATTGTTGAAGCCTGGCTTGAAGGATTTTGAGCATTACCTCGCTAGCCTGTGAAATGAGTGCAATTGTAGGATAGTTTGAACATTCTTTGGCATTGCCCTTCTTTGGGATTGAAATGAAAACTGGTTTTTTCCAGGCCTGTGGCCACTAACTGAGTTTTCCCAGTTTGCTGGCATATTGAGCGCAGCACTTTAACAGCATCGTCTTTTAGTATTTTTAATAGCTCAGCTGGAATTCCATCACCTACCTGTAGTCTTGGGCCAGTTGCCTAACTTCTATGAACTTCATTTTCCTTATGTCTAGAATGGAGATAATATTAAAATTTTAAAGTATCCAGTTACTGTGACTATCACATAGCAGTTTCAGATTCTCCTTAACTGTACATTCTGTTTCTGAAATTAGTTTAGATAAGGAATCTATACCAAATTTTCTTCAAATTGCATCATCAGCATGAGCCTAGCAAAGTAACTACACTTGAAATTAGCTCTGTTACCTCTAGAGTTAAGTTTAAATTGATCTCTCTGCAGTTGGCAGACCTGCAGTTCTTTGCAGTTATCCTTTCTTGAACCTACCATCAATTATATTTATCCTATATTTAAAATACCCTGAGAGCAATATCAGTTGGAATCTCTGCTTACTGGATTTATGATAAGATTAGAAAAGCAAGCAAACAAAGAAACCTGACAAAAGAACAGAGAATGTGAGCGCATCACAGTGGGATGAGAAAAATCAAAGAAGCTACTGGAGGAAAACAGGAAGAAATCAAGACAACATCACTGGGGAAACAGATATAAATGAAGTAGGTATTTAAACTCAAGTGACAAGAGTTTATAAGTATTCATTTCTGAACATTAAAAATTCCTCACAGAGTAGTTAGGTAGTTTACTAGAGAAGGAAGTCATTTTTTTCCTAAAAATAATTGGCAAATAAGGCATCTGGTTCATTGAGTCTAAATCATTAAGGAAATATTTATTGTGCATTTTTTCTGTGCCATGCACAGTGTCCATAATTGAATATCACTCTGTTAGTAATTGAGCCCTGTAGTTAAAGGTGCCCCATGTCTTAAGGTTTGTTAAAGAATCAGTGTGCAACTAAATATAATTGATATAAAACATACTGAAGTGATTTAACAGTGTTTCTGGAGGCATTTCAGAATTCTTTCATTCATTTAGTCCACCTACCCTCTTTAAGGTGGTACAGTGGGGAAATGGGAGTTAAACAAAGAGCTCCTGGGTTTTGAGTTGTACAGAATTTAGAGTACACAGGAACAGATACAAAGCAACGATGACAAAATAGCTGTGTGGCAGCTGCTTTAGGGATAAGGGAAGTGCAGTGAGCTATGTGGGTCTAGGAATGAAGAGTAACTAATTCTTCAGAGATAAGCTTTAAAGGAGAAAGGATGTTTGAGTTGGGTCTTAAAGGATAAATATGAGTTAATCAGATTTTACTTTGGAGCAGAGAGATATTACTTCAGTCAGCGAGAATCTTATTGAAATACGACAAGACCACTATCACTAGCATTCAAGAGCACAAAAATTGCAGAATAAAATAACATTGATTCTATGTACTCTGCTATGCTTAGTTGCTCAGTCGTGTCTGACACTTTGGGACCCTATGGACTGTAGTCCATTAGGCTCCTCTGTGCATGGGGATTCTCCAGCCAAGAATACTGGAGTGGGTTGCCATGTGTTCTTCCAGGGGATCTTCCCAACCCAGGGATCAAATCCAGGTCTCCTGCGTTTCAGGCAGATTCTTTACCAGCTGAGCCACCAGGGAAGCTCATAAATACTGGAGTGGGTAGCCTATCTCTTCTCCGGGGGATCTTCCCAACCCAGGAATCTAACCTGGGTCTCCTGCATTGCAGGTGGATTCTTTAGCAGCTGAGATACCAGGGAAGTCATTGATTCTATATCATATACTAAAATCATTGTTGTGGGGATGAATACCTCATATAAACTTTTTTCTATTTATTATTGCTTTTTTCCTTGATAAAGTTCTATTTTTTCAAGAATTAACTTGCCTTTAGTTGTATATGTTTTCTGGCCCTGTCCACAAAACGATTAGGTGCTTTGCCTCTGAGCTCTGGTTAACATTGCATTCATGCTCAATCACAGGAGGAAAAGAGGAGAAATGGAGAGGAGAGGGAGTGCTATTACAGCACTTGTCATGTTCAATCGATGTAATAGATATTAGTGTGTGCTGCCCCACTAGGCTGTGGGTTCCCATGGACAGGTCTTATCAAGGTCCTGTCACATGGCCGGTGTTCCATAAAGGTTGAATGACTTAAATAATGAATGAGAATGTACATGGAGATTTTCAATTGTTTTATTTTGCAGTGAGAGTTGAATACATATTCAAGCAAAGTTTTCCTGTTGCCTAGGAAATTGAAGGCAACCTGCTTAACCCAGTATTTCCTAGCTCACATTCTCAATCTTTATTTCCATCCCTATGCCACTGATGTGACCTTGCTGCTGCTGCTGCTGCTAAGTTGCTTCAGTCGTGTCCGACTCTGTGCGACCCCACAGACGGCAGCCCACCAGGCTCCCCCATCCCTGGGATTCTCCAGGCAAGAACACTGGATCTGACCTTACGCACCATCTGGACTGGAGTTTTCCTGACCTTACCTTGGACTTGCCATACCTCCCACTTTCCTTTGCTTCTTCTTTTCTCTTCATTACCCTATAAGTATTTAGTAAGCACTGACTCATATTTGGAAGATAGATTCTAATTCTAGCCTACTCAGTAATTCCTGTAAGACCTAGAACATACTGTTTTTTCATTTAGGGGTACCTATTTCATTATTATTAAGTAGTTATTTTGTGCTGTAAGTGCTGCTGCTGCTTAGTCGCTTCAGTCGTGTCCAACTGTATGCGACGCTATGGACTGCAGCTCACCAATCTCCTCTGTGCATGGAATTCTCCAGGCAAGCATACTGGAGTGGGTTGCCATGCCCTCCTCCAGAGGATCTTCCCAACCCAGGGATTGAACTCGGGTCTCCTGCATTGCAAGCAGATTCTTTACCACTGAGGCACCAGGGAAGCCCCACTGTAAAAGCTAAGTATTCTCAAACCCAAAGAGTTTAGCCAAAACAGTCTCTGACAATCTCTTTCAATTTTCTTTATAGCATGCATTACTACCTGATGACTTAGAAACTAGAATAGTACCTAACACAAAATATAGGCTCAGAATATTTTTCCTGAGTGAATAGATGAGTAAATGAGTGATTGCATGCTTATTTCATAATGTCTCTCTATTTGCTTGTAAGACTTGAGAGCCGTGGCTCCTTTACTCACCTTTGCTTCCTTGCAGAGAGTCTTGTATACAAATGACATCCACATTGTATACAAACATTAAGTTCTATAAATTGAAATGGGCACCTCAGTTTCCCCTTAGGGCTGACCTACTCCATTTTAGAAGAGGACAAATGAGGCTCTGGACTCCTAGTATGTTCACATTTATCTATGCCTTTATCAAAACACACTGTCACTCCCACTGTGCCTTTATATAAGTTATTGGTGGAAGAATGGACTAAGAGGGAACACAAAAGATACAGACTTTGTAGATCAGCTCCTCACTTACCCCTTGCTCCTGAGTGCCTACATATGCAACTTCAAGGCCCACAGCAGAGTAGAGTATTATCTGAGGACATATCACAGGCCACACTCTCAGTAACTCTGGTAATATCATGTTGGCCAAAATTTCATTCACATTTTTCTGTAAGGTGGTATGGAAAAACCCGAGTGAATTTGTTGGCCAACCCGGTATTTATAGGTAGAATAGCTGGTAGGACTATATCATATCATGAGCCAAAGACAGCCTTCATGTATTAGGCTATAGATGTTATTTCTTCACTGCAGGCTTAGACTGGTTAGCTCAAATGCATAAGGGCCCCAAGCTGAAATTTTTACACATCTAACTGTTTTTGAAATAACTCAGCAAGTGGATTTTTAGACACCTAGCGTCTCTCTCCTTTGCATAACAAGTGAAACCTCACCTCGTGTGTGCTGGCCATTGATAAGAGACAGCCTGTGGTTATGACTCCTAAGCTGTCTTTCTGAGGTCTCTGACCCACAGAGTTCCACCTGCTGCTGGGCAACACCTCTTCAACATGTGAACCCCTCTGGATCCTTCTATCTCCCAGGAGCTCTCTTGCTCTTCTCCCCTCTGAATGGTGGTCCCTTAGGGGACTCTTCCTCCCATGCAACCCTGTCCAAGGACCACCCAACAAAGCTTATTAGGTTACAGCCTGTCTTGGGCATACCTTTCCCTTGATCAGCATACCTTGAACAAACTATCATCAAATGTCTTTTCACAGAAGGAAAAAAAAAGTAATATAGATGTATTTATATATCTATAGATATTTATAGCTTATATAAATATATATTTCCATTTTATGTTACTTTGCTTTGTTTTTCCTTTTAACTCACACTTTTGATTCTCTTACCCTTTTCCCTTTGAAACAATCTCGTGGGCTTTTCTTTTATCTATTGATGTATTATCTTGAGAAACAGCTAGAATATTAAACAAGTACAGGTTATATAATACATCAATATCAAAAAATGAGTACAGAGAAATCATGCTGGAGTGTGAGCATGGTGTTCAAACACATATCCTGGCCCACAGGTGACCCAGCAAGAAAATCTGCAGAGCAAGCTTTCTGTGACCTGCAGCTTAGCCACAGGATCTTTATCTGGGGGTGGGGCGGGGGGTGGGTGGAGATTATGGTTATCAAACTTATTAAGTTTTTTTTTCTTTATTTAAACTGCATCTTTTATACAGAAACACTAGGTCACACAGGCTTTCTCTCTGCCATCATTTGCAGGCTCCAGGTCCAGTCATTTCATGTGCTCCTCAGATACCACTGAACCCTTCCATGGCTTTCAATCACAATTAGCTTTAATAAGTCTTTGGTCTCCCCCTGTGTTCCTCTTCTCCTTCTCAGGCTGTGATTCAATGTGGGCTTCCCCTCAGCCCCAGCCCCCCCATCGCATCATGGAAGGAAGCGCTTGACTTTTATCTAGCCTGATTATGCAGGTATGAGTTTCCCATGGCAGCTGGCTGAGATCTCTGTGGCAGCTTGCCTCCCCCTGGCATGTAAGCTCTGTCACCAAAAGGCACTTTTAAGTCTTTCTTTGCTACACATCCTTTTTAGCTTCTTGCTAGACAAAACAATTCCTAGAGAGACAAAAAAAAAAAAAAAAAAAGTGAAGGGGGGCGGGGTGTGGGGAACCACAAAGGAATTAGAGGGGAGGAACAGGAAGAATAAGCAACAGCTTCCCTTTTCCCACAGTGACCTGATGTATTCTGCCCCTACTGTACTGTTAAAGGGAAATTGCAAGGATTTTCAGAAGAAACAGACGATCAGACTTCTGTGTAAAGAGGCAATTGTATTGAATGCTTATTACCCTGATACTGTAGCAAGCTTTAAAACTCCATCAACTGGTTAAAAATCGACAACAAATTAATTTTACAGTTACTGTTATTCTCCTATTTTGCCAAAGAGTAAGCTAGATAAACTTGCACCTCCTTGTCAATGAAGATGGGACTTTGAACTCTACTTCTAACACTTGCAACCCTTTCCTACCCATATCCACAAGTTTATTCAACTTCATGGTAAATCTGAAATAGGTGTTATAATTTTTTTTGAGATGAAGACACAGGTTTGGGAAATTTGCTACTTACTCACATGTGTGTATATATGTATGTATGTATATATGTATGTATATATGAATCTACTGTTCCTTCAAAGAAACGGTGGTATCCTACAGGAAAACCACAAGCAGTAAAATTAAATCCTCAAAATTTAGAAAGTTGCTCCGAATTTAGACAGCTAGTAAGATGATGAAAAGAGTTTAAGTACAAATATGTCTAGTTCCCAAATTTTCCCGTTCAGCTATTGACTCCTCAAAGTAGCCTCAACAAGGACAGCAAGGCAGTGCTGTTCTAGTAGGATATTTCTAGGTGAAATTTTGGTTAGGTGTTATAGGTTTGTAATTGTTCTCTTCTGAACTGGTCATATTTTCTAGAGATCGCAAAGATATTTGAGTCCCTAGAGCAGATACGGGCTTCCCTGGCGGCTCAGACGATGAAGTGTCTGCCTGCAATGTAGGAGACCTAGGTTTGACCCCTGTGTTGGGAAGGCCCTCTGGAGTAGGAAATGGCATCCCATTCCAGTATTCTTGCCTGGAGAATCCCATGGACAGAGTAGCCTGGTGGGCTACAGTCCATGGAGATACAGAGTCATGCATGACTGAGGGACTAACACGTAGCACAGATATAGGCGCATATATGACTAAAAGTGAATGGAAAGTTTGACAAATAACATCCTATTGCACTAAGAAAATGGGAGGACCATTTCATTTTACTGGTCATCAAAATAAGTTTTTATTTAAGGGGTCAGGCAGGAAGAGTTATTTACCAAGTCAAGTTTTTTTACCAAATTATTTACCAAGCTAAGTTTTAAGTTGTTACTCTGGATATTGACTTCCTGATGACCAATATGAGGAAGCTCACCAAGTAACTACAGAAAGGAAATAATACAGGCTGGAGCAATGCCAGTGTGAGAGTGAAGGTTACCAAGTAACCAGGACAGTCTGCTAAAAGCCAGATTCAGGTTAACATATGGTGATGTTATTGGGGCATTTGATATATGGATAATAAAGCCTGCTTTGCTTTACTGTAGCCTTTTTGAATTCCCGTTTCCCATGAAGTTGACTTGTATGTGACTGAAATTTGACACCACATTCACCATCCCACTAGGTGTATTTCTTGTTTTATTTTTTTAATAAACAAATAAATCCAGTATTTTAGACGAGTTATTTACAGACTTTCCTAGGATAATTCATTTACCTCTCTTCTATTAACCCATATCCATGTCAATATCACATACATGATCTTGGATTGTAATATATCTTTGCTCTCTGCTAGATGATGAAATTGTTAAAAGAAGCTCAATTATTATAACCTCTGTTTGGGATTTTTAGCTTTGTCCAAAGTAAGTTATTGATAAAAAAAAAATTAACTAATAAGCTAAATTTTAGAATGCAGTTATTTAAGCCTCAATCTTTGCTTATACTGTGTCCATTGTAGAATTGGATGTTGGGAAGGAGTCCTTTAAAAATATAAAGCTAACTTTATAAATATATGGTGGTGGTAGAAGTATTCTAACTTCTTTCAGTAAAAACATAATTAGAAAAGATTTGTGGTGGAAAAGGACTGAGTGGTAGCTTGTTGGCTACATGGTTTTAAGTACTAAAATTTACAGAAGGGAAGGAGTAGGAGGTATTTGATATGTTCTGCTTGCCCTTGGTATCCACTCAGGAGGTCGGTCACTTGTGGACTTCATCCAAGTGTTCCCATCTTTCTATCTGGCTTCTATTTGAGTATTGTCTAGGCAAAACATAGGCAGGCATCCGAAAGAGGGAGGGGAATGAGGTACAGGAATCTACTACCCTGGCTCTGTTCCTCTTGGCTCACCACAGTTGAATATGTCCTTCTGCCACAGGTCATAATCCCTATCAACTCTGCCACTCTCCTACGTTCTTCTTTCTGAGTTCTGTAATCATACCAGCTCCACTTATTTCTTCAGATGCAAAAGTTGGAAAATTTCACAGCTATATCAGCTACAGGAGAATTGTCCTGACCACATTACATTCTCTAAACCCTCTGCAAACTTGAATACAGTCCCTTTATCAAACTCTACTCAATTATAATTATATAGCTCAGGAATGCTGTTTCTAGCTGACAAAGAAGATATTGAAAGTATCACATGTAACATTTGAGACTTATTTACAGAGCAGCTCCATATGGGAGGCATCTTAGTTCAGTTCAGTTCAGTTCAGTCGCTCAGTCATGTCCGACTCTTTGCCACCCCATGAATCGCAGCTCGCCAGGCCTCCCTGTCCATCACCAACTCCTGGAGTCTACCCAAACCCATGTCCATCGAGTCGGTGATGCCATCCAACCATCTCATCCTCTGTTATCCCCTTCTCCTCCCGCTCTCAATCCTCCCCAGAATTAGGGTCTTTTCCAATGAGTCAACTCTTCGCATGAGATGGCCAAAGTATTGGACTTCAGGTAATATGAAAATAGAAAAGGCAAAGTTTGTGTCATTAGAAAGCTGAAATTTGAAAAATTCAGGTCCTTAACTCATTAGCTTTTTTCATGTGAACTCAAATAATAACTTCAATTTTTTGCCCTTGTGCTGCACTGATGTGATCTAAATTTTCACTATATTGGGCAAAGGGCTACATGTGATTGTGTGGATGTAGCCACAAGTCTCAATAAGAAGAAACGGAAAAAGCAAAGGGTGGTAGATATTAAACACTATGACCACCATACATTTATGAAATCAGCTGCACATTTATAAAGGACTTCTTCTCAATATCCAGTACCATAATGTACTCACTATAAAAAAGATGAAGTACAGATGATTACACTCTAATATTTCATTCAACTTTATGAAACCGTGCAACAAAAATTTTAGTTCTTCTTTCTTACTTGTCTTTCCTGGATATGTTCCAATGTGCTGTGAGTATGACTTTAAAGAATGCAGTTGAGAAGTGTTTCATGAATTTGTAGAATTTTTCCTTGGAAAAACAAGTGGGGATATTTTGATTAAAGGCGGGTGGAAAATAATTTATTTCAATGTGTGAGTAGAAAGTCCTGACTAACAGAAAAGTAAATTATGCATTATATGAAAATACCTATTAAACTACCTTTCAGACTTACTAAATTTTTGTTTTTCAAATATATGAAGAAAGCATTTCATGGGTAGTGAAATAAACTGTGAACTCACTTTTATCCAGTTAACTAAGCTGCATGTGTTGCTATGGATAGATCCCAATTTTCTTATTTCTAGTTCTACATATTCTATGTGCCCTTGTTTTACAAAACAATATTTAAAATTGTATTCTATTGAATGTATATGTGAGATTGAGAAAAATTTAATTTTTAGGCTATAAATATCAGTTAAGTAATGCTTAATAAATTTGCTTCTATTCCTCAATTGTTTATTATTTCAATTAGAAATGATACATGTTTTTGTTTGGCTGCCATGAATAACATAAATATGAAACCTCTATAATTTTTTGGACCATAAAAGTGAATAATCATTTATTAACTACTACTTTTAGCAGCATTTACTCAGAAAACATATTTTAGTTTCTACTCTATGCCAGTGAAAGTCGCTCAGTCATTTCCAACTCTTTGTGACCCAGAATACTAGAGTGGGCAGCCTTTCCCTTCTCCAGGGGATCTTCCTGACTCAGGAATTGAACCCAGGTCTCCCACATTGCATACAGATTCTTTACTAACTGAGCTATCAGGGAAGCCCAAAATATGAATTGGACCCTAAAAACACTTGCAGTGTGATGAAAAAATAAGATATTTAACTAAATAATATAGTATGAAAAGCTGCCATTTGAATGTATACATTTTCATATGAATATACGGATTTTAAATCACAAAAGTAAGAGCAATTATATTAGTCAAGATAAGTTATTCTGTAGAAACAGTCCGAAAAATCAATGTGACAACATTATTGTATTTTATTTCTCTCTCATTTTGTGTGGTAATTGCAGACAGGTAGGTTGCTCTAGTTATTAACAGACACGTGAGGATTGAGCTAACAAAGGCTTGATCTTGACACATGTTTTAAATCACCAATCACAGAGGACTCCTGACAAGTCACACACTGAATCTTAAAGCTTCTTCCTAGAAGTGACATGCTTCATTTGTATTTATGTTTCACTCATCTAAACAAAGGAGAAGGCAATGGCAACCCACCCCAGTACTCTTGCCTGGAAAATCCCATGGATGGAGGAGCCTGGTGGGCTGCAGTCCATGGGGTCGCTCAGAGTCGGACACGACTGAGCGACTTCACTTTCACTTTTCACTTGCATGCATTGGAGAAGGAAATGGCAACCCACTCCAGTGTTCTTGCCTGGAGAATCCCAGGGACGGGGGAGCCTGGTGGGCTGCCGTCTGTGGAGTCGCACAGACATGACTGAGTGGCTGAGCAGCAGCAGCATCTAAACAAGTCTTATAACCACACTTATATTCAGAGTGAAGAAGGCAACATGTTTATAAAAGGAGAAATAAAATAATTGTTAACAGTTCAAATGATTAACACAATGTTAAATTGTTGAATCTGAATGTGTAACTCAGAGACTATCTCACAGAAAAGATAAAACTTGAAATAACTTCTAAAATAGCAGAAAACATTTTTTTTTCCAGGCATATTAGTTATTTCAAAAAATTTTGTACCCTAGTCTCGTCTATGTGTCCTTGTATTTTTTTTCATTTAATGATTTGTGAAAATAAGCAAGGATTTGTCTTTCTCATTATTGGCCAAAATGTTTCCACACAAACTACAGATATATAACTATTTGATATATTTTAAAAGCCTAAAATATTTCACCAGTATTTTTTTAAATAGTCTGTTTCCTTCGTCATATACTCAAATTGATACCAGTGTTTTTATAAGTTTATGAGTGTGTTTTAAATTATTTTTGAGTGGTTTGGGTTTTTTCTCATGCTAAGTTTTTCCCTCTAGTTGTTTGTGCTATGTCATTTTCAAAATAAAATTAGATGTTACAAACTTGATTTATTTATTAAATGACCTTTATTAGTTTTTTGATTTCCCAATATATTGGAAGCCTTTTATAAAGAAAAAAAGGGTAAAAATAAATGCACAAAATATGTTTTCTCACATACGAGAAAAAGCTGTCATTTTATTGTTGAATAGAATTTGAACTTGGTAAAGTAGATATCTTTTTCAAAATTCAAAAATGACAATGCCAAAGCATATACTGGACCTGGGAAATTCAGTTTACCTGACAGTTTTAGAACATTCATGAGAAGATGAACACTTTGAGAGAGTTCATCTGTGGATGAAACTATAGCATATTTAATATATTTCTAAAATAGCTCCAAAATATGTTTCAAATATAACATTAGAACATTAGAAAGAATTTCAAAGACTATAGGTCTGTGAAAAAAGAATTGTAGTCTTATTTTTATTTTTCTTTGGAAGATATTATTGCAGGGTGGGATTTTTTTTTTTTTTTTTTTTGGTAAAATATCCATAGTTTTCTTTAAAAGATTTTTATAAAAAATTTCCCAACTATTCAAACATTGCTGCCAAGATCCTACCAGTCTTTCCACAGGAATCAAGTTGATTTCCATCTTCAGCTGTGGATAAAGCTTCCTTTTCTTTCTGAAACTCCCTCTTTCTCACTTTATTGCCTATTTCAATACTTGTTTCTCATTTCCTCCAACTACCTGCTTTTCTTCTCTCTAATCAGATGACAATTTCCTGCCTGAATGTCCTGAGTTTTATTTTTTATTTTCAGTTCTATCTTCTGGATTTAGAATAGTTCCTTCTGTTGTGTTTCAGTGAAATCCTATTGGTTTCTCTTCCAAATTCCTTAGATAAAAGAAATCAGAAATTCCAAGGCACTGGCTTCTGGGTGCACTCAGAATAAGCATTCACAGCTCCTGGAATGCTCACAAATATGTATTATTGTGTATGTTGTACAGAAGAGGAAATTAAGGTTGAGAGGTAATTATTATAATAACAATAATTATAATAGTTAATGTATTTTTATCTTTTAAGAAGTGTGATTTGTCTGTTATAGGAATTATCTCATTTAATCCATACAGGTAACTAAATTACCTCATTTAATCCATACCATACTAAAAGGCAGGTAGTACTGCCTCCATTTCATAGGACAAAATGAAACTCCAAAATATTAAATAATTGGCCTATTGAGTATGGACTTTTAACTCTGATTCTATAAATAGGTCCCCCAAATGGTATTTACAATATAATTCATAGGACAATTAACACAATTTCTATGATTTTCCCAAATATTTATTTATGAATTAACCCTGGCTCCCATGTCAGTTTCATATATACCAAAATATCACATGAGGTATGTTAATTTTTCCTGAGGTTAAAAAAAAAGTTTGTTAGTCTGGGCTGGACTGCTTTAACAAAATACCACAGAATAAGTTGCTTGTAAATAGCAGAAATTTACTGTTCATGGTTTTGGAGGCTGGAAGTCCAAGCTCAGGATGCTGGCATGGTCGCATTCTGGTAAAGGCCCTCTTTTTTGATCATAACTGATACCTTCTCTCTGTCCTCCCTCACGTGGTAGAAGAGGCAATGATCTCTCTGGAGCCTCTTTTATAACAGCAGTCATCCCATTTGGGAAAGAGCCACTGAGCACAGTAGCACACACTCAGGAAGGCTGCTCTCTCATGAACTACAAACCTCCCAGAGTCCCTTCCTCCCAACACCACAAGCCTTGAGGGTTAGGACCTCAGCATATGGACACAAACTTTCAGACCATAGCATTTGGTAATTTCACCACACCGATAATCTACTAGCTGGTATTCTTACTTTTTTTCAATTGCTTTTAGCACATTGAGATGCATCATAGTTATATTAAAATTAGTTAAAAATTATGAAATATATTATTTTAGATACTATTTTTAAAATATCTTACTTTGCTATGACACAGGAAATGACTGATATTTAGAAACTTAAAAAATGTTAGCCAGTCAACTTGTGGCCACATCTTAAGAGAATCATCAACCTTCAAAATAAAGTATGCAAATGTTTTTCACTTAATAAAACTGGATCAATTTGCTGAACTTCTTATGGTATTGAAGAGATTAATTACATCCATGCCTTTTCCTCTTTAACTCTATATGACTTCCATTATGGATGGAGTATATTTTCCAGTGCCATGACGTTGGGTTGGCTATGTGTTTTTCTTTGCTTAAAGTAATCATAGTAAATATGATTAGGCATGTGGGTATGGTTTGCCTTGCTCTTTTAAGCATCTATGTTTTGCAGTAAGGATGTGCGATGGGTAACTTCTGAAAAGAAAATAATAATCATTAGAAAATACACACAACAGAGTTGAACCTAATCCACATTCAGAGCCAAGACTAGTGGATTCCCAGTAGACCAAAGACTCTATAAAAATTTGAGAGTGTTAAGCAGCAAAAATAATACTTCAAGTGGTAGGCAATGTTATGCTAAAGAGCAGGTATAAACAAATAAAATTAGTCCCTTTAAGAAAATTGAGTAGCCACCTTTTAAAATGTTATTCTTTAGAAGACATGAGGGTATTTGCTGTTACACACTACCAAGTTAAACCAGGGATTCTAGCTCACTCTCTTATCTTCACTTTCATAGACACTGATTCAGAAGTTCCCAATGTTTTTACAATTAATTTAGTATATTAGCTATTCGCTTAGTGGAAGTAGTGACAGATTTCCTCTTACTGGGCTCCAAAATCACTGTGGACAGTGATAGCAGCCATGAACTCAGAAGATGATTGCTTCTCGGCAGGAAAGTGATGACAAACCTAGGCAGTGTGTTGAAAAGCAGAGATATTACTCTGCCGACAAAGGTCTATATAGTCAAGGCTATGGTCCTCCCAGGGGTCATGTACAGTTGTGAGAGCTGGACTGTAATGAAGGCAGAAGGCCAAAATATTGATGCCTTCAAACTGTGGTGCTGGAGAAGACTCCTGAAAGTCCCTTGGACAGCAAGGAGCTCAAAACCGTCAATCTTAAGGGAGATCAACCCTGAATATTCACTGGAAGGACTGATGGTGAAGCTGAAGCTCAAGTATTTTGGTCATCTGACATGAACAGACGACTCATTGGAAAAGTCCCTGATGCTGGGAAAGATAGAGGGCAGAAGGAGAAAAAGGCATCAGAGGATGAGATGGCCAGAGAGCATCACGGATGCAATGAACATGAACTTGGGCAAACTTCGAGAGCTGGTAAGGGACAGGGAGGCCTAATGTGCTGCAGTCGATGGGGTTGCAAAGAGTTGGACATGACTGGGCAACTGAACAACAATAATAACAACAATTAGCTATTCATAAAATTCTTCATTTCACTCCTGTGAATTTTAGTCAACTCACACACAATGAGCTTGCAATCTTTTCCCTTTCTCATCTACAATGTCTTTAGAACTTAAATAACTCATGTGTCTAGGTTAATTCCAAGTGCCCAGTCAGTTAAAATTTTATTGATGGGATTGTTTTTGTCTTTTTCTCTGTTTATGTTGAAAGAAAGTGAAAGTGTTAGTGACCCAGTCGTGTCTGACTCTTTGTGACCCCATGCACTGTAGCCTGCCAGGTTCTTCTGTCCATGGGATTCTTCAGACAAAGATACGGGAGTCGATTGCCATTTCCTTCTCCAGGGGATCTTCCCAACCCAGGGATCAGTCCTGGGTCTTCTGCATTGCAGGCAAATTCTTTACCATCTGAACCACCAGGGAAGTCTCTGTTTATATTAACCTTCTTCTTTTATTCCAACAATCATACCGGAAACATGCATAATACATATTAAGAATGGGGTTTCTCTAATTAGACTGTTTGAGTTCAATGGCAATTACTTAATCTTTTTAAGCTTCAAATGCCTGCTTTTGAAAGGGTTAATATTAATACTTGCCTTTACAGTTGTTGCCAAATGTTAAACAAGTCAGTACATTTCTTAGCACTATGGTTGACACATAGTAAGTGCTCAGTGGGCAGTGTGGGAGGCTTTTGGAAAGGATATTATAAGGTAAAATACTACCATTTTGGTTTATCATACAAGGGCCATCATATTATGATCCAAAACTGCCTTGAGAAACCTATGCTATCAGATAGCATCCTTGAACACTAAATGCCATTCATATAATTCCTCCTTGCTTTAGTATATATATATATATATATATATATATATATATTTCTGTCTATGTCTTTATTATTTTATTTTTTCCTCTAGCAGCCTAACTGTTCTATTTAGAGATTTTATTCATATGTCACCACCTGTCAGAGAACCTCTGTGATACATTTATGATGAAATAGAAATTTCATTTTCATTATCCTACAATTTTTTACTATAATTATGAATCTCTATGTGAACTATTCATCAAATGGTCAATTGCAAGAATGTTCAGGGTCATTTTTGTCTGCATAATACTGATTCCTATGGCCATATTCAGTATGTGTTTATTAAATGAATGAATACATATATGCCAAAATGGATGAGAATAATTTTTCACTTTGTGAAACAGATATTAACATGTGAAGACTCTACACATTTGTATTTCCTGCCAAAACTATTAAACACAGAATCTTCAATGAATTTGATTTCCCATGTGTTCACATGTCCCTAGATCTGTGAATATCATAGAATTCTTCCAAATATTCCTATATAATTTAAATGAGTTTATCAGTACCCATTGTTATGTAATTTCAACATGTTGGATCTTGTTATTTTCTTCAAAATGACTCTTTCAATTTGTCATATTTGACGTCTCAGGTAAATAGTAAACATCTTAAGAGTTTCTGTGAATTTTACCATTTTTTCTATACTCTCCAAATTGGATATTCTTTGTGTACATTTGGAGAGCACAGTTGGATGTCTCTACAGTGTTGAATAATTTTGATACTAATTTAACTGTGATAGACTAACTCCAGCATCTTGATTAGCCTCGATATTTTTAGTGTTCAATGAGGCATTTTTGTCAATGATTTAAAGATTATAAAATTCAGAAATGAACATCTGCAATACTTTCCATTTTCGCTACATAAAAAATTCAATTTCAGAAGAAAATCAGAAAACTCTTTAGGATTAGGTGCCTCTCCATATTGTCTTTGATTTCACTGATGTCTGTAATTTATACGTGTCTGTAGAGTTTAAGTAGAGTAATAATCTTCTCAAGCTGGGTACTCATTCTATGCTAGGCATTATGTAGACTTTAGAGAAATAACTCATTGAATTCTAAGTTGACACTAAGAAGTAGCAATCATTATCTTCTTCATATATAGACAGATAGATGAATAGATAGATAGATAAATAGGTATGAAGTCTCAGATAAATTAATACCTTTAGACACATTTAAAGAGAAGTCAAACCTGGCTTTGCATTCAGTTCTGAAAAATTCCAAATCACTTTATCTTTTCATATACCACGTATCCTCTCCTATTTTTGCACTTAAAAGAGGAATTTAGTTGTTTAGTGAGAGTATGTAATAAAGTATTTCAAACTGAGGCAATTTCAGTCCAATACATACACACTGTCAGAATGACTTTGGTCCCCATTCCCCAAACTTAGCAAAATCTTGATGTGTAATTATAATATAGCAGGCATAGCCTAAAAGGCTAGAGGGTAATTTTATCCTGATGTTCTTTTGATTTAAATGAGCAGGAAAAGCAAAAAAATATCCCAGTCTTCCTCTTACTAACTAAGTGAACATCTGAGCAACCTGCTTGAAACAAAGTCTTTGATGTAATTTATGGATCTTAACAAAGTTCTGCCCAAAGCACTGTTGTAAAGATGAATAAGGGCATTGTTACAAAGTTAATGAAAATATAGATCTTTGATACAGTAATTTAAGTGGAGTTCATGATGTAAGTTAGGTAAATGATGAATTTAAAATGGAGGGAAAAAAGATGGCTTGCACCTATGTTGGGCAGAACGTTAATTTTTTATCAGGTTAAGGATATTAACTGAACAAAAAGGAAAATTTTATCATTAAAATAAAAATCTAGCTCCCTTGTTTCACAGTACCCTGCACATTTCTGATACAATGCTCATCACATTTATAAATTCAATAAATTTATTTGTTTAATGATTCTCTTTCATCAACAAAACTTTTTCCAGAGCAAGAACTAAATTTATCATGTATCCTTACTCCCAAGCACATAGTAGGCACTCAGTAAATACGTTTTTGCATAAATCAATGAATGAGTAGATAGCTTTACAATAGATCTAATAGATGACAACCAAAGACAAGTATCATATTTTAAAATATCAGAATTTTTAACTATTTTAAAGTATAATATAAAATAAAGTTCCAAAAACAGTTTTGCTATGCATTAATTATATTACCTTGGGGGAGTTATTTAATCTCTTAGTGCTGGTTTCCTCGTTTTAATTTAATAATGTCTACTTCCTAGCATTTTTGTAGGGGTTTCACGAATTGAGAAATGTCTACTATGGTGTTCAGTTGGGACTATATCAAGGTTAGTTCTTTTTTTATAATTCTTCATTAAAATCTCGACATTTTGTTCTGCACCATGATATGCAGCCACTTTGGGGGGATGGAGTTGATGAAGATGATGGTATATAAAGGATAATCTCTAATCATTTAATGAAGACTTTTCTGGCATCAGGAGTTTTCCATGAGGGCAGTTACTTTTCCATAGCAGTTATTGCCTTTCCTAGTTAAGCAGATTAAGATTATTTTCTAGAAGTTGAAAAAATGAGTTGGAATAGGTGGTCACAATGGAAAGATATAAACATTGTTGTCCGATAGTGAAAAGTGAAAGTGTTAGTTGCTCAGTGGTGTCCGACTCTTTGTGATCCCACAGAGTGTAGCCTGCCAGTCTCCTCTGTCCATGGGATTCTCCAGCAAAAATATTGGAGTTGGTAAGCATTCTCTTTTTCAGGAGATCTTCCTGACCCAGGGATCCAACTTTAAAATTCTGGGTATGAGGGCAATCTTAGATAAGTAACTTTCTGAATTGTGGTTTCTTCATCTGTGAAATGGGATTTGTTAAAATTGTTTTCTTAAAGATGTAACATCCAAAATCTTGGCAAAGTCGTTATTTTTTCCAGAGAATTCGGTATGTTTTCTTCAGTTTTAATACCCTTATAACTCAACAACAACTACCTTCTCAAACAACCTGAAATTGTATGGCCTAGTAGTATATAACTGATCTCTCTGATCTCAGAGGAATGAAGGTTGGACTGTAGTAATTTGTAGTAATATAACATAATTCAGCTGCCACAGCACTGAAAAAGCATGCAGATGCTATTAACATTCTGGTTTTTGTACATTCTCATGCATTGAAACTTGAGGAAGGGACTATATTTAAAGCCTTTGAGTAACCATGTTGAGTTTACAATTATTATTATGCTTAATCATAATAAAGGGCAAATGAGAAAATGTAAGAGGAGATGTACTCAAATCTGTAATATGCTAGACAAATGCAATATCTTGGTACCCAAATGCTATACAAATTTAATATTTGCTTGGGGACCCAATGAGGCAAGCTCCATTCATCTGGAATCTGGTAGGCATTGCTAGGGAATATGTCTGAACCTTTGGCATCCTAGAATTAAAACAGGAACTATGAATATGTCTTCAGCTATTGTGAGGCAGTCTACAGTCCATGGGGTCACAAAAGAGTCCAACATGACTTAGTGACTAAACAACAACAACAATTGTGAGTTCATTCATGATTCACTTTGCTTAAGCTTCACTGATAATAAATCCACTCCAGCCTACTGAGTACAGTGAATAAGCTGAATTTATTTACCAGTCTCATTGTACATTGTCTGCATGATGCGAAGTCATCCAGTATGTATCCCTTATGTACAAAAGTGATATGTTTGTATCCCAAAACAGACTCTGTTTTGTGTTTTTTAGCAAGAAAAATACCATTATTAACTTGTTTCTGGATGAAAACTCCAACTTTTTGGATGCTATCTTATGTTTATATCAATTTAACAAAGACACCCATAACACAAACAGTTTAGTCTTAAAGTGTATCAATTATAACACTGAAGTCAAGAGATGGTGTATTAGTTTGCTAAGGCTTCCATATTGAAGTACACTGACAGAACAACAGGGTAATAAGCAACAGAAGTTTATTGTCTCACAATTTTGGTGTTTAGAAGTCTGAGATGAAGGTATCAGAGAACTTGTTTCTCTTCGGGCGTCTCACCTTGGCATGTGGATGGCCATCTTTTCCCTGTGTCTTCACATGTTTTTTTCCTGTATGTGTCCTGTATGCGTCCACATTCTAATCTCCTTTTCTTATAAGGATATTGGTCACATTAGATTAAGGCCCAACTTAATTACTCTTAAAGACCCAAATACTGTCAAACATTCTGGAGCACTGTGGGTTAATTTTTGGAGGACACAGCTCAGCCCAAAACTGACGGTAATGCAACTGCAAAGAATACATTTCTAAGGGGATTTGATGAAGTATTTTAAAACATTTTTACTTATTTAGAATCCTATAGGTGGTAGCTGACATCCTGCTAATCAATACCAGAACTATCAAACTCCAAAGCCCATAACTTTTTAATTAATTAATTTATTTTTGTATGTTTGCTCTGCTATGCTGACTCTATAGGAATGCATGGAGGCTGGATTAATCAACAATCATTAGGGATTTCAAAGAATGAAATATTTACAAAGTGATGGGCTTCAAGGGTAAGCTTTAATACACTCATAAAACAACTGCACTCTCAAAAAACCTACACTGTGCAATCCGGAGGTTCAAAATCTTTTCTCTCCAGTCCCAGAAGGATGGGTACTAGGCAATAGGAACCTCTGCTGTGGTTTAGCAGCCAGAGTATTAAAAGATAAATCCAAAAATTTTAGACTCTACAAGGAATTCAGCAATCTAAGCTGAAAGAGCAAAATGAAGAACTTGAGAGGCCTGAGAGGACACAGTGAGATTAAGAAGTAAGGAAGACTCTGACTCATTAATATGCATGGAGGGAGATGGTGTGAAATATCTCAGAAAATCAGCTCCGGGACAGAGTTTGAAAGACCTCAAATGCCACATTAAGGGGTTTATTTAGTAGTTTCTAGGTCAATGGTTCTAAACATTTGATGTGCAAAAGAAACACCTGGAGGTGTGTGTTTGTGTTAGTCACTCAGTCGTGTCCGACTCTTTGTGACCCCATGGACTGTAGCCCACCAAGCTCCTTTGTCCATGGAGGGACCTATTCCCAATCTTACACCTTACAAAATTCAGAGGCTAGGCTTCCATATGTCCCACATTGAGAACTATCGTCTGTAAACAGTATATAACCAGGAGGAGCTGGTAAGCAGAATGACAGATACTGGTGAATGAGGACTGGGAAACTGGGAGACCAGTTAGAATGTTATTTCAGTAGATGTGAAGGTGTTTATAAACTCCAAATATTAAATATTTCACATTTTCATATACATATATTATTCTTTTATTCAACTTCATGGAAGAAAAGTTGCTTGTTATTTTAAAGCAAGATTGAAACTGTGCTCAGTCTCAAGTAATCTCAGAAAGCATTTTAATTCTCTGTAAGCATCTTGGCTGCTTATCGGATTGTTTTTCCTTTAGCTTAAATCTAATAAGATAATAAAGCCACTAAGAAAGGATTAGTGATCCCTGACCTGTTTCTCTAAGATGCTTTTGCCACTAGTATTATGAATCAACTGAGCTGACTTAAGTAAAATAAATGACATCCTTTACTTTGTTTAATCTGGCAGTCAGAAAGACCAAGGTCTTTCTTAATGTTCCTGCCAAAGTTTCCTTTAAGTTCATTGCAAATCCCTTCTCTTCTTGAAGGGACATGGTTGCCTATTCTAGTTGTCTGCGCTGTTCCCAAGAGCAACTCAGGAAGCAAGTGAGGTGGTCAACTCAAGAGTATACAGTTGCCCACAAATACACAAGCACCTCAGGTCATCAGAATGCCATCATTTTTACAGCCTCCAGTTAGACAGACTTTCTCATGAAGTAAAGATTAATCCCATACTTCTTTTGGTTCAGCCCATGTTTAAAATCATGAAACAGAGATGAATTTATATGCACGTCTATAAGTGTCTTGTCAGAAACAACACCTTAAAGTTTCACCCAGAATGAGCACCCAAAAGAAAATCCAACTATTGAATTGGACTTTTGTTTCATACATTCAGTTTAGTGACTGATATTTAATCTCTTTACAATGGAGAGACTAGTCTCTCTCCTCTCTATAACTCCATCAGTATCTTCTGTTAATAAAATATTGCTATGATTACAGAAATTATATATATATATATATCTTCCTGGAACATTTAGAGAATATAGACAGCAATATTAAGAAATTAAAAATACCCACATTCTAACTAGAAATACATATTTTATTAAAATATTTAAGTGTTTAGTTCTTTAAAGATACGCATTGTTTTTTTGCATATTATTAGGCCTGTATGTGTGTGCTCGGTTGCTTCAATTGTATCTGACTCTTTGCGACCCTCTGGACTGTAGAGCACCAGGCTCCTCTGTCGATGGGATTCTTCAGGCGTAAACACTGGAATGGGTTGCCATGCTCTCCTCCAGGAGAATTCAACCCAGGGACCAAACATGTGTCTCCTGAATTACAGGTGGATTCTTTACCTTCTGTGTCACCTGGGAAGCCCAAGACCTATATATTCAAGCAGATTACATCTAATTATAAATATGTGTAGAAACATGCGCACCTATATCCATGTATCCATAGTTCATGATACAAAGCTGATGCCTATATATAGCTTTTGCCTAATACAGCTAGTTTTAGCCAATGGGTTTTTATATAGTATTACTGATTAGAAATAATACTATATTTCCAGATATATCAAACTGTATTTCATTAACGATTATGTATCCACTAATTCATTTACTTATTTATTCAACATTTATTCACTCGGGGCTCTGTCTAAAACCCCGTGGTCAGCATTGTTGTAAATACACATGTGCAGACTGCATACTCTCAAGTCACAAATAGCTTATAAAGTAGTTTCTTCGCTTATGAAAAAGCCAGTGTTGTCTTTCACTGGAAGCATCCCAGTAGTGCCTCTGCATTCTATATAATTCATTTGCTTACAAGGCTTATGTGCCTCCAGAATTGAATAGTATTCTCCTGTATCAAGGAAAGAAACCAAAAGGTACTCAACTTTTGCCATGTGCTCCCTATGCTTCTTGTATCTTTCAAGAATATGTTGGAACCATGCAAATAAGGAACTTCTCAATAACAAGTTCTTTCTTTAATGTGCATTTTATTTGAGGACGTGGGTGACAAAGCGGCTGTATACTTAATAGAGCAATTTAGGAGCTAGAGAAGTTCTTGGGCCACTCAACAGTAAATACACAGAAGAGATGCACCTTCCTTCTCTGGTCATTACTTGCTGGGACTAAGAAATCTGCAGTTCAGTAAAATAGATAGTTTTTTTTTGTTGTTGTTAAGTTGAGGGAGAGTATTAAACAAAGCTATAACTTTTGTAACTATCAAAAAGTAACATCATGATCTATTTACCAATGTTGTGGTTGAAATAAACTGGGGTTGGACTATTAGGCTGATTTGTATAAGTTCAGTAAAGTCATTTTTGAACTTACTGTATCTGATTTCATGTTGAACTGGTTTTTTTATTTTTATTTTATTTTGGAAGCTTGGTTCAATTTTTGTAACTTAGATTATGTGGGTTTCAATATTATTACTGGCTCTTGATTTCATAGATAGCTATAAGCTGAAGGTCTCTTTACTCTGATTTGCTTTTAGGAATAATGCCAGTTAAAGTCTGAAAAATGTTCTATTCAATTGTAGTAAGTTTGTATAAAACTCATTCATCAATTAATTTATTCATTAAATACTATATGTCTACAGTGCATCAGATTTTATGTTAGATGCTGGATGCTGGACTAATTGAATAAGACAAAACTTAAGATGACATAGAACAGTTTGATTGAGTATGCAAATGAATCCCCAGGAGTATAAAGCAAGGGCATCATAAAAAAACTGTGGTATTCTGACACTGTTTTTTGAAGAGGATAGGATGAGGAGGTATTGACAATGACTCACCATGACCTGTTTGGGAAATATGGAATAGTAAAGTATGGTAGATGTCAAGACTGGTCATGTTGGATTAATAGATATGTTAGGAAAAGAACACTTTTTGAAGAGTCTTATTTGCAAGATATGCCATAAAGGTGCTATAGCAACTATAAAGGTACCAATTTAATCAGCTTCCTCTTCAGGATTTTGGTAATCATCTGACATTTTTACAAACAAATTTCACTAAGTGATAACGGTTAACAATGATAGGATTCTCATCTTTTTCTCTACCATTTTTTCTTATGAGATGCCTTTTCTTAGACTGGCTTTATCTGCTATCTCTACGCAGAAAATTCCTGCTTATCTTTTAAAACTGATTTCAAAATCACTGAAAAAAAAGGAAGCCTTTTCTTAACTTCCTGCTCACCAAGGCAGCCACATCCATCCTCTGTGCCCTTTATCCAGGTAAACATCCAATTCACTGCAATTGCACTGACATTGTTGCTGCCAGATTCCTTCACTGCTCTAACAGATTTATGAGAAAGTGATTGTGACTAACTCATCTGTGAATGCCTTGTTTCTAGCTTGGGAAATAAAAAAGAGCAGAGAGTCAATCAGTGCTTGTTGAAATGAATGAGCTATAGCCTTTCTAAAGAAAGATTAGTCCTCTAATCAATACTGTTTAACACCTCATTTATCCTTTGGCATCAAAAATATCCTCAACTGAATTATTTTAAAATAAATTATGTGCCTGGTTTTCATATATTTATTAAATAATGAATACATATGTACCTACTAAGTCACTTCAGTCGTATCCAACTCTGTGTAACTCTATGGACTGTAGCCCTCCAAGCTCCTCTGCCTATGAGATTCTCCAGCCAAGAATACTAGAGTGGGTTGCCATGCCCTCCTCCAGGGGATCTTCCCAACCCAGGGATCAGACCCATCTTTTATATCTCTTGCATTGGCAGGCAGGTTCTTTACCACTAGTGCTACCTGGGAAGCCCCATATACATAGTCAACATTTAAGAAATTCTAAAGGCATAGGGTAGAAAATATATATCAGAATCCTAGAAGGTAGAGATAATCAATGGTAACATATTGAAATCTGTGCTTGTAGTTCGCTAAATTTTATTACAGAAAGGTTAATCTTCTTTTGCTTTGTACTGTATATGGTACCTTGCAATCAGTTGAATTAAATTTGTTATCTCATAAAAATTTTCAGTTTTTTGACATTGCTTTCTTATTTCATTTAGTAATGATTGTATGATGTTACATCATATGAAATGGTTATAATTTCTTAGCTATTTCCCTTTATAGGATATCAATGTTTTAGTTTTAGAAAACTTATCATTGTAATAATTAATCATGTGGAGATTATTTACCTCTATCTTTGATTGAGCCTATGACTGATTTTTTATAAGTTTATATAGAAATAGCACTGATACATAAAAGAGTGTCAGAGTTGAAGCCTTTCATATATATTTCTAAATTGCCAACTGGAAATGTTAAATAATTTATACTGCCATCAGCAATGACTAAGAACTTGAGTTTCCTTGAACAGTTTTATATTATTATTATTATTAAAAAGCTGTCAATTATGTGAAGTAGGCATATAATTTTAAAATTTGCATTTTTTTAATAATTGAAAAATTTGAGTATCTGGATATTTTCATATTGATAGACGATTGTTATTCATTGTGTGATTGTATGTTATAATTACACAATTATTAATTTGAAAATTTACAATGCTATCTATTGAATTACTGTCAACTGTTTATTTGTCATGATTAATATTTTTTAAGAGTAATTTTAAGAGTAATATATTACATAGATTTCCCCTTTGGATTCTAATGCTAATGGATTGGTCACAAGTCACATTTCATTTATTTGAGTTTTACAGCTAAACAGTAGTAATGACACTGGGTATCTTTGAGTTTTTCCTTGAGTTTAACTCTAATGTCAGTGTCTTTATAGCATTATTCATAATTTATAGTAGCTTTTAAGGTCTGAGATAGAAGATCTTCTTTCTAATATGGAAATATCATTTTATTCTTATTTCACTGAATTTTACTTTGTTTAGGCATAGATGATACAGTTCATCAAATACCACAGTTAGCTAGATGTTATTTTTTATAACTAAGGAATTGATAACATGAATTGATTCTTTAATTTATTGGAACACTTCATATATTTGAATGACTTCCTACTTTTTTTTGGTTCCTTTATTCTTTCAAGGAAATGAAGGAAAAATATTCATATCTATACTCATAAATGAGCTTGTTCTCTCATTTTCTTTTATTGAAATTTCTTTGTCATGTTGTGGCTTCAGGGTTTATTGACAGGGTCAGTCTTATGATTTGGAAATTTGCAGACTCTCTTTTCTCTTTCAATTAAGTTAATAATTTATGGGTTAGGTAAAATTATTGCCTTTGAGAAATAGAACAGTCAGTTATAGTTATCCCCATCTTCTTCCAAGCCACTCTTATACTTTGCTAGTAGTGTTTGGTAGTTTAGTCACTAAGTCATGTCTGACTCTTGTGACCCCATCGACTGTAACCTGCCAGTCCCCTTTGTCTATGGGATTTCCCAAGCAAGATTACCAGAGTGGGTTGCCATTTCCTGCTCCAGAGGCTTTTCCTGACACAGAGATCGAACCCGAGTCTGCTGCAGGCAGACTCCTGCATTACAGGCAGATTCTTTACCAACTGAGACACCAGGGAAGCCCTAAAAAGTGAAAGTGTTAGTCACTCAGAAGTGTCTGACTCTTGGTGACCCCATCGCCTATAGCTCACCAGGCTCCTCTGTCTATGGAATTCTCTAGGCAGGAACGCTGGAGTGGGTAGCCATTCCTCTCTCCAGGGTATCTTGCCAACCCAGAGATCTAACCTGGGTCTTTTGCATTGCAGGCAGATTCTTTATTGTCTGGGTCATTTAGTAGCCTCCTAACTAGTGTCCTTGTGTCCACCCTTGTGAGTCTACATTCTGTTTTCCATACAGCAGCCAATGACCCTTTCAAAACATACATCAAATTATGTCAGTCTTTTGTGTACAATCCTCCAAAGGCATTTCATGTCAGTCAGAGAAAAAGGCTAAATGTTCTTACCAAAAATTCATAATCTACGACTTGTACTATAGAAAATAGTACTAGTCACTAATTAACTTACTGGAAGTACAAGTTAAACATAAATGCAGCATAGTTAGGAATGGGTATACCTCACCCCCTGTAGCGTTACTCCTTACCCCTCAACCCCAAATAGAACTGGCATAGAACTCCCTCCCTCTAGAATCTCAATAAACATATTCAATATTATTTGAATCTTATAGAGGTGGAGGTGAGGAGTTATTGTAGGAGACATAACAGGCCATAGTAGAAGATAAAAATGGAATAGTAAGCTACTATAAGTATACATACAAATGTATGCAGGTGCGTACTTAGATGAGGCTTCTCTGGTGGCTCAGCGGTAAAGATTCCACTTGCCAATGACTGCCATTGCAGGAGATATGGGTTTGATCCCTGGGTCAGGAAAATCCACTGGAGAAGGTAATGGCAACTCACTTGAGTATTCTTGCCTGGGAAATCCCGAGGACAGAGGAGCCTGAAGGCTACAATCCACAGGATCGCAAAGAGTCAGATGCAACTGAGTGAGTAAATAACAACAGCATGTACCTGTATGCATCTATGTGTGTGCATATGTATTATATAAAATTTAACAAAAACAATGCATGCATATGATTAAAAACACATGAATTGTGAAATATTAAGTATGGGCATATTCGTGCTGGAGTAAACTTGAAAATATTTTGGCTGAGAGAAATCCAACTCAAACAACACCATACCTGAAATTCCCCTAGCTTCATTGTATTTGGTTCTTTCTCCACATAATTTTGGTTCAGTTATGCCCCTGCAATTAATCTACTTCATATGACTATAAATCACATCCATATTGAATCCAATTTAAACATCTAATGTATCTTGCTTTCTGAATGTATGTGAAACAACATGAGATGTAAGTATAATTTTAGGTACCACTTCATCTCTTTACACTTAATGTTAAAATCTTCTCAGCAACTACCCTTCAGATTATAAAATTAAAGTTTAGAACCATAGACATAAAAAAATGGTGGTTTGCATAGCAGCTTTTAACTGGCAAATTGCCTAGGAATGCTACTATACAAATTATGTTAGTACTGAAATCTAGTTGGAGAAAATGTTTAATTATGAATTTCCAATTATATTTTAATACTTTATTAGTAACGCTACAAAATAAGGTCTCCCAATCCATCCCACTGAACAGCATATAGAATGGTAGGTTCTGCTCTTATTATTTTAGACCTGGTCAGCAAAAACACAAAGCACAAAATGTTTATTGTATATGAAATTTGAGGGATAGAGATGATCAATTTGGATAATTCAGTCTTAAATTCTGTAAGAATAAAGTGAAAATAGGCTTTTCGGAAACACATTATTAAGGTAGTAGCAACTGAATGGACTTGGCTTAAGCCATGACTACATTATACTGAAAACTGCATCTTGCTTCTTTTTTGTTCAAAGAAATACTTACATTGATTTGTTTTTATACAATTTTCTTCATATTTATTTCCTCTTCTGTAAACAATTTAGGAAAAACTGGAGACAATAGACATCTTCTTATTGTAATGGGAGTGGGGAGGGGGAAGATGGGAGTGAGGATAAAAATGGACTTTTCCCCAGAGAAAATGTCAGTTTTTAATAAATAAATAAATCATTTATTTATTTATTTTAATAATAAATTCTAAAAATAAATATTTGATAAATAAAAGTAATTTTTTAGTAAACGTTCATCAAGATCCACTCTGGCCAAAATGTGCTACAGTTTAGTGAGACAAATATACACATAAACAATAGTAAAGAAATAAAATGTTTTAAAAGATCTAGAAAAAATGTCACAAAAACATTACAAAAATAAAAGGACATTTCAAAGTCTCACTACATAGATACTGCTTCAATCTTTGATATGTTTGTTCATGAAAGTTGTCAGTTATGTTCGTAAAAATAAAAGGGAAATCACTTTAAATCTTAGCTGTTATCTTGTAAAACTATGAGTTCATGCACTATTAATGTTTGTTAATCGAATAATTGTACGAAGAATAGATAGATGATTTATGATTACTTACCTACTTGTGTGATCACTGTCAGATCTATTATTTTAACTCCATCACTACTGTCCCTCTAATATTTGTTTTTATCCAGCTTTTGCTTTGAGGAACTTTAAAAGATGCTGCTTTTACTCCTAGTGAAAAGTGCGTTGTACTGAGAAGTGAATTTCTTGGTTGTAGTTTTGGATTTACAAATAGCACTTGTATTTGGACAAAGCTCCTAACATTTTACAGCTCTTATTTTTCTTCTTGACAAAGACTTGCATGAATATTCCCTATGACATTTTAGCACCCAATGCTTCTATGAGTTAAAAAATCCAATATCAATCCTAAAATGGTTTTGAATGTTCTTACTTATTAATATAATTTTCAGCCCTGGTATCTAAATTTATTTTTATTATAACTGTCTTATGAATATGAACATTTCTACAAATGAATTTTAAGAGGAAATGGTTTCTTTAAAAATATAGACAAAATCTATCTATCCTCAATCATGTCAATCACTTAAATTCACACTGAGCAATGACATTGTGAAGATTCCGGTTTCCATGGGGAATTGAGTTGGCTATTTACAATGCTTGATGAAAAACTACTGGTATCATTGCACCTATCTTTGGGTCGTTTTTTTTCTTTTTTGGAAGTCAGTTGGGAAAACTAACAATGTATTTTTTGTTTGAATTATAAGATGAAATGCATATAATTTCCCTTTTGTTGTTAGTACAGATGTTTATAGTATGAAACTGATGAATCTGTGACCTTTCAATGAACATCAGTATCCTCATGTTAAGTTTCTGACCTAAAATAGTTATTTAAACTTAGAAACCCGTCTTTGTAGAGTAAAAGGGGAACAAATAATGATTAAAGCCAAAAATAAAAATTATTGGCAACATAACATACTAATATAATAGGACAAGCTGCACAATATAATTAAAATCACATTAATAAGCCACTAATTTAAGTAAGTAAATTTGTCCTATCTTTGTACACAATTTTTGTTGAAAAGTTTTCAGTTTATTTAAAAAAGAATGAATTCAACCATCTAAACTATTTTTTGAAGTAGAATGAAATATGTTTCTATTTTGTAAATAAATGACACAGTTCAGTTTCCCTCAGTAGGTAGATTCAGTTCAGTTTCATAATGTTTCAAATTCCTTAGAAATGGTGATATCTTCTAAGAATGATAAATGGTTTCAAATATGTTTACCCCTCAATTCTCATTTATCAATTAGCATGTGCGCAGCTGTTGGTATTCTGAGAGCCAAACCACTTTTGCAAATGTGATAATTCACTGGCCATGTATGGTTGAAAGTGAGAGCTCTTGAGTTAGACTATTGTTTTTTAGTCACTCAGTGCTGTCTGACTCTTGAGACCTCAAGAACTGTAGCCCAACAGGCTTCTCTGTCTGTGGGATTTCCCAGGGAAGAGTATGAATGGGTTGCCGTGTCCTTTCTCAAGGGCATCTTCCCGACCCAGAGACTGAACTTGTGTCTTCTGCATTGCAGACAGATTCTTTACCACTGAGCCGCTAGGTGAGTCAGAATACTGACTTCAAATCTTGGCGGGGCCACTCATCAGCTACATGTTCATATAAAGTTTATTTAACTTCCCTGGACTTCAATTTCCTCATAGGTAAGAGAAAACAATAATACAATCTTTTTTAAGTGAGATATTATATAAGAAATGATTAAATCAACCACTGGCATATAAGCATTAAGTATTTTATAACATGTATCACATATACCACTGAGCTCCAACTATATGCCAAAAAATATGCTGGGAACCATAGATCAAATGGAGAGCAAAGGGTTTGTAGAGAATGGTTCAGGGAGAAAGAGAGAGTAGGAGAGAGAGAGAGAAAATTAAAATTATAATGCATTTGTATTTTACAAAAGTGGTAAAATACCTTGCCTACAATGCTGAACTTTAGCTACCTTCTTTTTTTCCAGAATGATTAAAATATTTTTATTTTTTAAAATTTTTATAAGTGCATTTTATTTACAATGTTCTGTTAATTTCAGGTGTGTGGCAGGGGAGGGATAAATTGGGAGATTGGGACTGACATATACACTCTACTGTATACCTTGCTTATTTTTATTTCACTATTGCCTTGTTACTTCAAGTATCAGAGTCTTTTTAAAGGACTTGGAAACTTGAAATACAGTGAC
This sequence comes from Giraffa tippelskirchi, assembly GCF_054371585.1. Lineage (NCBI taxonomy): Eukaryota > Metazoa > Chordata > Mammalia > Artiodactyla > Giraffidae > Giraffa > Giraffa tippelskirchi. The sequence continues at coordinate 72,159,081 of NC_137275.1, read as the reverse complement.
TTGATAATATTTGCCTTCGTGAAACTGGGAAGAATACTCCCACATGAAGGTATGTTTAAGGTCAGTACTTGAAGTTGGATTAGTGAACACTAGATGGCAGCATTTATGAAAAATTAAATTGGAGAAAGCTACTATGCCACATTTAAAATAAAAAGGTGTGTCTTTCACAGCAATGGCTTAGTTTTATTTGCTTATTTGTTCATTTTTGCTTCTGTCTGTTTTAAATTTTACAGATAAATTTTAAAAAGTAACAAGGAAAAAGAGAGAGGTAGAAATATATTTAAATGTATTTCTCTTGCTTACAGATAAGAGTCATTAAACACTTTACTCTTAAATGTCTACATATACATGTAGGTGTTTGCTGAGAGGAAATATTTTTGAAAGAAACTCATTTTAAATGCATTTCCTGGCATTTAGGGAGTAAGGATTCCAGAAACAATTGTGCTTTTTAAAAAATATATATAATGCTTATAATTAATTGAATGCTAAGGGAAGTTCCAAATACAGGGTTTAAAACACTGAAGGTGTCACCTCATTATGTTTTTCTACGACCTAATGAAGTGGGTATATTTTTAGTCATGTTTTGTAGATGAGGGCTCAGAGTTTCAGAAGACCTTCTGAAAGGTTACACTTATAAGTGAGCAAGTTGAGTTTCAAATTTCAAATCCATATCATTCTAAGTCTCCACTGAGATTTTATCCATTTTGTTGTACCTATATTTAAATAACAGAGTTTTAACTACTTGATTCCTGTAAAATACACAATTTTGAAACATAGAACTAGCAGCAAGTGAACATGACTTAGAAATTGTTTGCTCTTCAGATTGGAAACAAATCACAAAATTTTGAAAATATTGGTCTCTTGATTATCCAGGAAAATATTTGACTCTTCTGACCTTGATTTGATGAGAAAAGCAAGTAAAATGAATCATTTTATTTTTCGTTTGTCTTAATTATTATTTTAAATTGACTCAACCAGCTATTTATGTAAATAAAACTCTAACACGCTACACAAGAAACAGATTTTACTTTTCTCTATCTCATCAATAAATTGATAAGATATGAGAAAAAGAAAAAGGAAAAAAATCAATTGATTTTTAATGCAGATACAAATTGAATGATTTAGATTACAAGTAAATAGTACATAGGTATCTCTAACTTTTATATTTTCAATGTTTGAGTCATATTATAAAATATAACATCTGAAATTTACAAAATGCATATTCTGACTGTAAATTTCCAAAAGGTGTTATTTTCACTTTCAAATTAGGCTACTTTTACAACTTAATTATATAACTTTATGTAACAATGTTAATATTTTAAATTAAGGAAACATTATACACTCAAACCCTTATAGAACTATGAGAACTATAAGATAGAATGTATCTATCTTAATTTGGCAGAAAAAATAGATCTTTTTCACATGAAATTGTAACATCAGTCTGTTAGACCCACTTAAAACATATTTAATCATGTATTGATAATATTCAGTGTAGAAAATGTGAAAAATATGGAGAAAGAAGCACACATACTCTTCCTAATCTACAGATTAACATTACTCATATTTCATATATCTTTTTCTCCAGTGTTTTTTTGATATGTTAACTCTAAATGTGCAAAACACAGAAGCATAGGCACATAAACACAAAAACATATATATGACATGCACACTCATATGTCTCAAAATTGAAATAGCATTAAATATAAAACTTAGATTCTGTAGGATTTTTTAACAATATTATTTTGTATGCATGTTCCTTTGGCTATAAACATTCTTTAAGAAACTATATGCGCTTTCTATTGGCTATAAATGATGTGACGTTGTATTCATTTAACACAACTGATTTAAAAATTCCTGGATAGGTATGCACTCAGGTTACATTCTATTACATTTTTGTAATGGATAATTGCAATAATAACTTTATACATTCATTTTGAGTGTTTTTCTGATTATTTCCTTCAGGTAGAGGCCTGGACATGAAAATACTGACTCATAGGAGGTGAATATTTTTAAGATCCTTTATGTATATGCAAAATTCCTTTCCAGAAAGTGTATACCTAATTTTACTTCCACAATAGCTTGTGAAACACATGTCATAACACACACTCAGGAACTTTTAGCATTTTCATTTTAACAATTAAATTGGTGTGGAAAAAAAGGGCATTTCATTAATTTAATTTCCACATCTGATTACTAGTACAGATGAATGGTTGCTCATGTCTTTACTTTTATTTGTATTTCTTTTGTGCATTGGCTATTCATATTCCTTGTAGGCAGCTTTATTGAAAAGAACATAAAGCAGCATCAAAACAACACAGTTGCCTACCACTACCAATCAGCTTGAAGCCACCTTAGCTCTTTTTGTTTAGAATGTGAATAATGTACAATGCGTGGCCCTGCACAACATGGCTCATAGCTTCACTGAGTTATGGAAGTCTTTTTGCCTCGATAAGGCTGTAATTCATGAAGGGGGCATTTGTTTCTACTCTCCATAAACTAGTTGTTGCTGTCCTACCACTGAACTTTTATAAATATAGAACAGATTAAGAAATCGATAAGGAGCAGTCATACTTTCACTTTCCCTACACTCCTGAAAACAAGGCTCTCAAGGGGTATTATCCTCAGATATATTTATCAACCTTATCTATCTATTCTAGAGAAAGAGACAGGGGCTAATATCTCTCTTCAATCTGGATTTAGCCTGGAAAGGATAAGGTTCTAAAAACAGTTACCTAGAATATCACAGTCTTCATTTCAGTGATGCAAACTGCAAATATTCTTGGATGACTACAATATTTAGCTGCTTTTGGCAGTTTCACATATATCTCTTACAATGTTCTCTGTTTTCCTAGTATGTCACACAAATTATATTTTCTGTCCACCCTTCTGTAAGTGGAAATAATATTATTATCCCTAGCTTGCATTCAGGAAACAGATGCATGGCCAGACTTTTACCTTACTCCTATTCTAGACAAAGCCATCAATTAAGACATGAATATTTAAAAGGTGAGTGTATATCAGGCACTGTGCTATGTGTTTATCAGTGAGATGAAGTTTCATGTTATCTCATTTAATTTTAACTCCTTGGAGTTGTCTTATACTTCCAAGCTTTACATCATGCCCTCTCCACTCCTCTTTATACTTATCTTCCTGTTACTTCTACTCATCTTTCAACATCTGGTTCCAGCACCATCTTTCTCTAGGTAGGCTACCAGACCCATTTCAGCTTGTTTGAGAGGCGTTCACCTGTGCTTCGAAAAAGCTATGCTCTCCTCTCTATTTTAATAACCCTTGGCTCCCTATGCTCCAGAGAACCAGGTGCTTGTCACAACCCTTTTCTGGATAACTGTCAACCCCATAGACCCCCACATGGAAGTTTCCCTCACATAAGAGGTTATTTTCCCCCGTATGGTGAACCACAATCACCCACACTTGATTTAAATGATGAGCTCTTGCAATGATAAAGGCCGGTTTATGGGTTAGCATAAGACATATTTTTGTGTGAGTGCTTTTCAAAAGAACTCATCAAGCTAGTTGGATTAACTGGGTTCTTTTTCAGATAATCTGAGGCAGAGGAGAGAGAATAGCTGAACCATATTAATGCCAGATTGTTGAAGTGAAATGTAAGAAACTCTTATTGCTGCTTAGGAGATGGAAAGAGAATGCTGTTACTAAAAAAACACTTGGAAAGCTTTTGACCCTGAGCTTCACAGTAGAGACATCTTTGACCTCTAGACTATGTTAGGCCTGCTATTATATGCACTCATGTTAGTGTCACCATTTTGAATTTTATATATATATATATATACTTGCATGATCAATATTTTCTTCTTCTATAATGCTGTAGAAGGAAGAGGTGGGTTTTTATAGGCACTCAGAAAGATATACAGGTGAATGAAGTTTGAACGAAATGTGATTTTCACCATTTTCTCCTCCAAACAGCTGGCAAATTCCTGCCTCCTACATTTCACTAAAACATGGATCCCTCTGCTTAGAAACAGCTGTTGAAATATTGCCATAAGTTAAGCTCTAGTTTATATCCTACCTCCTCCTTCCCCTCCCTCTCATGAATGTTCCCAGCCAAACAGGATTCTTACATCTGTAAATTCAAGACATCTCTTTATAATGTGGGATATATGCTCTTTCATTGTATGCACTATACCCATTAAAAAAGAAAAAAGAAAACAATTGTAAGAAAGAAGAAAAGAAATCAATAAATTCAAGAACAACAAGAAGAAATTACTATGGAAACATGGAAGAATAGCTCCTGTATTCTTATGAAAGTGATTAGGAAAAGCTTAATAAATTATTTTTTATCAATCAATCAACTTCCTACTCTAAAGAAAGTGAGTAAGGCATTGCTAATCTATGGCAACCAGTATCACAGACTCTCACCTTAGTGTACACAGTATGTTGTTGACTAAAAAAATGCTAAAAAATTTGAGCATTATTTGGTCTTTTCTATTTTTTGTGTGTTAAGTCTTTGATAATAAGTTATAGGACTTTAGAGCTCAAAGGAGCTGAAGAAATCATTGAGTCTAATTTTCTATGTTTGTAAATTAGGCTAAATGTCCAGACAGGTTGTGACTTATCAAGTTAGAGACAGCTAGGTTATTTAACATAATGCTAGTGTTATAAAGAGAATACACCAGGGCAAGGAGGTAGATAATTACTCAGAAAAGCCGAAGGAAACTACAGAGCAGGTGATCACTGAAGGCCATTTGAATTGAGAGCAGAGTGACAAGAAAGAGCTTACTGGGCCTTGCACTAGGTCAAAAGCATTTCAGTCGGACTTATGCAAAGGTCCTGAGGTTAACAAGGACTTGACCTACTTAAGGAAGAAGAAGAAAGGAATACTGGAAGTGAGAGTGAAAGTAGAAAAAAAATGAGGCAGAGGAGTCATCCAGGAAGGTTTTTTAGAGTATGGCAAAGCATTTGGGTCTTATTTTAAATTGAATGAAAAGTCACTGGCTATTTGTATGTATTTGTGTATATTTATGCAAATCCATGTTTTCATACATTAATAAATATTTATTAAACTTCTATTGTATACTGAGAACTGTTGTATATTTGCAATCATTGCAATACGATATGATTTAGATGAGGTGTCCTGCTCTTTAAAACCTCAGAGTCTACTGGGGAAATATATCTGAAAATTATACATTTATAATCAAACATAATCAGTGCCTTAATATAAGTGGATCAAACTATTTATTCTACAAGGACAGGGATATCATCTGACTTGTTCTTTTCTGTATCTACAGCTCATAACATACTGTCCATCACATAAGTATGCCCTCAATGAATATCTATGAGAGGAAGTAAGGCAGAGGGGATATGGTAGTTGGGTAGATCAGTGGTGTGGATTCTGTCTTTTAGGAATGTAGATACCTTGGGCTTAGCTTTCCTATTTGCCTTCTGTAAGAGCTCTTTCTGTGAAATGACAGAAAGCTTGCTTAATCTTCATTTTTCTAAGAATAAATCATTTGCTGTGGGTATTGAGGTGCTGCTGTTATGCAAACATGGAGTTTCATGGTAAGTGTAGAAAAAGCTATCAGGGATGTCCCTGGTGGGAGATTGCATCAGACAGCTTATCTAGAATTTGGGTAACACAAATGGGTCTCCTGAGCACTGGGAATTTATTTGACAGTTTTTGTGAAAATGCCAGTTGGCTTGATAAGAGCTTCAATGTGGAGACCATGGGTGATAGTGATAAAATGGAGGTACATGGCAAAAAGTGGAGACACCATGATTAGTGTCACTGAAGAGAACAGAGTCATCAAGGAGGTGAGGGAAGAGATGGAGGAAGGCCTGAGGATTACAGGGGGAATCTTGAAAACGGAATATTTGTCCTGAATAAGCAATCAGATAAAAGGAACTATTGATGTGAAGCTTGAACAACATCCTTTCAGCAGCCAGATAAATACTGAAAAGGCAGGTCTTTTGTTCATAGCAAGTCACTGTGGTTTTCATTAGATGCTCGAAAGCAACCACAATGGGATTATTTATCACTCTTTCCTTCTCTCTTCTCTAATAGCAATTTAGGATGGCAGTAGCAACCCTATTCTGAGAGGGGACTAGAGGGAAGAGTGTTTATAGACCCTCAGAACTAGAAGGGCTTTTGAAGATCATCTGTTTCAAAACTTTTACCTGCAGACAAGGCAACTAGGAACCTCAGGCAACATGCCAAGGTCACTTTGTCCCCATAGCAGAGACAATAACAGAATCCAGGTCTCTTGATTTTCAGTCAAAAATGTTTCTGCACAGCATTGGCGTCCCAGCTGCTTTTTTAAGCACAGTGATCTAAAGCAATTATTTGGCCAGAGGTAGAGCAAGGAGTGGTCAGTGAGCTCAAATTCTTCAGCTAGTTCATTCTCCAATAACCATGTTGGTTGGTCAAGTCCAAGAGTAAATAAACATGAGTTAGGGAATAAGGGCAGAAAGTCAACAGTTAGGTGAAAAACCAAAAAATTTTACAGACTATTCTAATAAATAATCTTCACTGGTGTATTTTACTTATTACATATGGCAACTTTGCATTGATCTCAGCTCATGTAAATTTTTTAGGTTGTCTGGCATGATAGGTGTTGATAGATAACCACTATATGATTAGTTGAGTGTGTTACAAAACAGTGAGAAATCAGATGGGCAATAGGTTTGATTTTAAATGTATGTGTATTCGAAGCTCTGCTCTACCCCTTAAAAATTCAGAGAATGTAGGGGAGTTAAGAGCTTCTTTGTGCCTCAATCATCCAACCCAAGAGGATATTAACAGTCTGAAATATTATTGTAATGATTGATTATCTTGTTGAGAATGATTGATAATATATGTACGAACACATGCATATATGTATTCAGGACAATCAGTAGTAGATTTTAAAATATTAATTTACTATCACTACAAAAATAAAGAAAATTAAAATTCTAAGTCAGAACCCATGGCAGTATAGTTTGGGGATCTATATAGAATTTGAGGATTTGCAGAGTGAACTTTCAGGTTATGAAGATCTATATTCCTGGCTCTCTCCCTTTGCAACTTTTTGAACACTGGGCAAGCGACCTAATTATGCTACACTTTTCTTATTGTACATATAAAAAAGGAAGAGGCGGGGGAAATGGGAACTTAATAAGTGCTGTGAGTATTAAGTTAGCTAACCATATAAAAACTTAGTACTGTGTCTGGTTCAGTTAGTGATAGCTATTATTACTATCATCACTGTGATCACTCAAAGGGAGTTCCTTGCAGATTTTCAGACATGGCACCTTCTGTTGTAGGGTGTTATAAAGGAAGAATATGACTGGGAGACCAGGTTTCACTCTTTGATTCTGCTTTTTTCACTTCGCATATTCACTGATGTTCTCCCTTAAGAAGGGTAGTTACTGGAGACTGAGCTAAGGCATCACTGTGGATGGCTCAGAGGCTAACCGTGTCACACACAGCAGCCCATGAAGAAATAGAGACGCTTAGTGGGGTCTGTCATGTATCAATAATCCTATGTCTTTCTGAAGACAATGCATAAATATATCCACTTTAGTTTACATAATGTTAATATAAAAGAAAAATGTCATCACTTAACAAAGATTATATTACTACCTTAGATCTAAAGCATATACAGAGGAAAAGAGAATACCTCTTCATTTTGTTCTCAATGAAGAAACAGAACAGACAGCATTCCACACTAGTGAGGGGAAGAGCTGGAACTAAAATTTGAGTTTCTTCTGAGATCTTCTATTATAATCAAGCTGAATTCATATATTTCTATTTTCTTAAACATTTAATACTGAATATAATTAAGTTGTTGTCGTTTAGTTGTTAAGTCGTGTCCAACTCCTTGCAACTCCAAGGACTGTAGCCTCCCAGGCTCCTCTGTCCACGGGATTTTCCAGGGAAAATTACTGAAGTGGGTTGCCATTTCCTACTCTAGAGGAACTTCTTGACACAAGGATCGAACCCGCGTCTCCTGCAATGGCAGGCATTGGCAGGTGGATTCTTTACCACTGAGCCTCCAGGGAAACCCATAATAATTAAGAACCATAAATAATTAAACTTTTAACTCCATGAATATATCTTTATCTTGAAGATACTTCATGAGAGCTGTTTATTCAGGACCATGAACGTGCTTCAGAATGGAATTATCATGCTCTACCTGCCAGGAAAGGCATTATAACAGAAGAAACCAATTTCAAAGCAATTCAGGGAAAAAATAAGACATTTGTGTTCAGAATTACTACCTATTATTTCTCAAATGAATCTTTTGCTCCATTATCCATTTCCCTCAGTAGAGAGTAAATAGGACATATGAAAAAGACTGTGGCTTTTAGTGCCAGAGAGACCTAGATTATATATCCAGTCTCCTCATTATTTGTAGAATTTATTAATCCTCAGTTTCCTTATATGTAAAATGGAACCAATAATCAACTACATAAGGTTGTCCTAAGAATTAAACAGAATATATAATTAAGCAGCATAATAACATGTTAAATAAATGCCAATTATGTTCCCTTCCCTTTTTCCTCAGTTCCTGGGGATTCATAGCTTTGAAATGTTAGCCTTCCCTTTCCTGGTAGAGTTTGTTTTTCTTAAGAGAAATCCACAGACAGCACTCTTTGCTACTGTGTGCTTTGAACTGCTGAGTAATCCCCCCCAGTGACAAGAACCATGTCAGTCTTTGACTTACATTATCATGTCTATGATCACCAATGGCTATTTGACATTTGTCAGATTATGGTTGTATTTATGATGATCCCTTAATTCTGGACTCAAGGGAATGATATCCTTTCCATTAAACACGACACTGGAGAAAGACATGCAAAACATTAGCATCAAAATAACTACAAAAGAGTAAATACTACTTAACTTCCATTTGAGAGATGAGAAACTAAACTCAGAAGCCCCATATTGAGAATTTTTGGCATCTCATGGTGAAATTTTCAAATATAAAATTACAACCTTATTGTGCTGATTGACTTTCTAGAGACTGGCTCTGTACTGCTCTAAGAAAATTACTAGAAATAGAGGAAACATTCTGAAATTGGTGAAAGAACAAATTAAATAACTTAAAACCACAAATTTTATTCTTGGATGAGGACCTCAGAATCATTTGCCAATGTTAGGCAAATCTCTCCAGAAAAATTGGAACACATTTTCTAGACCCAATGTATTTAAAATGATTTTTTTTAAAATCTGCTATTACTTCCATGATAATATTTTTTAAAAAGAATATTCAATGTCATTTTAGTAACAGTATCAGAGTAGCACAATATCTCAAGATTTTAGAAATATTGTATGTATGCCCAAATGTATGTTTACATTTACAATCACATTGGCACCAAAATAAATTGCTTAAATGTTATAATAGCATTTAAATGTGATTTCAGTGTCTTTGAAAAACTAGATTCATGGAGAATGAAGGCCCTGGATTTTCATTTTCCTTTTAAAAAGCACCAGCCAAGTATTAAAAATCACTGCTCTAAAATATTTGGTCTACTGGTTGTAAAGTGGGTGACTGGAAGACTAAATTAAAATTGTAAAAACAGTGCTTGTCCTTAGTTGTGGCCAACTCTTTGTGATCCTTTGGATTGTAACCCAGCAGGCTTTTCTGTCCATGGGATTTTTCAGGCAAAAATACTGGAGTGGGTTGCCATTCCTTCTCCAGGGTATCTTCCTGACCCAGGGATCAAACATATATCTCCTGTGTATCCTGCATTGCAGGCAGATTCTTTATCCACTGAGCCACTGGGGAAGCCCTAAAACTTAGTATTCTCATTTATAAAATAGGAATAATAATGATCTTATTGACTTTCAACCAAATGATATGATTTTAAATGTATAATTTGTGGTCTTACATAGGAGGTTGCAGTAAATTTTTTTACCCTTTTTTATCTTCTGCACTCTGCTTATATACTCTCTTTTGGAAGTCATCAGTCACATCATTTTACATATAACCAAAGAAAATAAATAATAAGCATGTTTTGTGACTATTAAAATAAATTCCAAAGTACTAATACATAAAATGACTTGAGTGCATATCATTTTAGGAAAAACATATCTAAAAGAGATCATAAGAAGGAGATCTGAAGAATATTCTGGTAAATGTTACCTCTTAGGACAGTTTTCTGTTTTGTCTTGGAGAGGAGACACCAAAACCTTTCCCATCCTGACAGATGAATCCTCCAATTCTATCATCTGTAAGCAGAGCCACCCATCAATGGAGCTTATAGTTAAATACATATAAAATTAGGTTGCTTTTGGCTCTGTGTCTAATTCATTTAGGAAGAGTTCCAGGTAGACTTTCATCAAAGAGTGGCAGCTTTCTCCAACTTCATCTTCTGTTTTCTTCAACGATAGCCTCTCTTGAAGGACTGGCATACCGAAAATTGTGTTGCTTTCTCATGTTTTGTTTGCCACTGTATTTCATGGCTGAGTGTGGATCCATGTCATATTTTATGACCCTGCTAAACTCCATTTTCCTCTGAAAGATTGCATCTTTTTTCCTATATCTCCCAAGTATTTAATGTAGAGGCAGGGCTGGGCTGAATGAAGAATCCAAATACTGCAAATCAACATAAATGCATTCAACAAATAAGTATTGAATTTGTAAATTTGCAGGATCATTTTGAGGATTAAATGACCAAACAGTAAAATGCCTAATATAGTGCCTGGAATGCATCACAGATAAACTTAATTTAAAGTTGCTTGTTCTCATTTATCTTATTCAAATAGTGGAGACTTTATGAATCTCTAGCATTTAGTATATCACTTAACTCTTTTGGCTGCACTGTCTATAACATGATAAGAATTTGTGAATGCTGGTGTAGAAGGAGAAATAGCTAGTAGGGTGTGATCACAGAAGAGAAGAGATGAGATGGAAAGATGCTGAATTTAGACAGATGTGATCTATGTTAGGATAAAGTCTTGATCCTCAGAGGCAGGAGAGTGGCAATAAAGACCGAGATTGTATCTACGTTGTAAACAGGTAGAGTCAAAATTTGAAACCCTCTTGTAGAGAATGTCCAGATCCTCTTAGAAGACTGTCTAGAGACAAGCCAGATGCTGGCATGGAAGTCTGAAAGAAAGTCAGCTCATGTGTGATAAAGAGATAAAGAGGAATGGATCATGGGGGTGATAATCAGTTAGAAAAGCCTGACCAGATGAGACAGAGGGAAACCCAGTTGCATAATCCAAAGTGACAGCTTCCAGGCTATGACTGTGCTCTATAGACTGAATATCTGAGAAAGGAAGGCTGGAGCATGAAGAGAATAACTAGTTTAAAGATTTATGGTAAACAGAAACCATCCAACCTGATTTGTATATTACTTGAGCTCAAATGGCTACTGCTAGCTGCTTCTTGTCTTTTGTCTGCTTTAGTATCATCCTGAAGTATCCCCAGTGTCAAGAGACGTGTATTATTTAAGCATATAATCCACAAGCAAGAGTAAATCCCGGTAAAATTCTGATAAGGCAGGAGACCAGGAATCTCTGCATGTGTGAATACTTGGTCTCATTTGGGTTACTTTGCAAGCACTTGTCCCGAGTGCGAGGCAGTGGATGAAGTGTGACAATAATGTATGAAGGCTGATTTTTCAAAACAGCCTTGATCATTTTTTTTTTCTGTATCCAAAAATGTGCTACATCCACAACAGTGAGGATAATGCAACGAGTTCAGTTATACTTGTTCCTCAAAGTGATTTTAAAAATGTCTTCTAAGCCAACCTGTGAACCAAATATATTTTTAAAGTTTTTAGTTTATTTTTAAATGAAAAATATGTTTTTCAGTTTAATCACTCTACTCTTTCACCAGGATTCTCTCTGATTGATGTTCAGCAATTTTTAAAAGTCTCCTTCGAGTGGTGATGATTTCTACCACTGGTGACACTCAATACATATTGAGTTGGAAAAATGTTTGAACATTTTTCTATGGCAAGTTGTAGAAGATGAGAATATAAGTCAGGACAAAAATAGCCACTTTGTATGTGAACTTACAGCATCATCTTGTACATCTTTTATTTCCTCTTTTTATTGACACTTTGATTTTTTTACTTGCCATAGACTGATTTGATTTTACATAAAGCAAAGAGAACTTGCCAAGAGAATAAAACAATTTTAGTTTTCCCTGTGTATTTCCCAGTTCTTACAATAGTTACCTTGTTCTTTGTCTCCTATGCCTGTTGAATTGGTGAGTTAGCTCAGTAGTGATCATAGTTTCAGTTGTTGTTTTTGTTACTACTTTAGCATTTACACAACTTCTTCCATAGATATTATTCTGTTTGATTCTCAGAAATATTGTAAGTTATTAATTTTAGGATATAAGTGATTTTCTACCCCTCTTTTAAAGATGAAGATTGAGTTCAGGAGTATAAATGATTTGCACAGGGTACATGGTAAAGGGGAATAGTTTTGCTAAAATTCATTTCATGAAAGATTTCTTTCCACTCCACTGTGTGAAGCTCTAAAAGATTTATCAGCAATAAAAATGAATGCAAGGATAAAAGGCATAGTCTAAAAAGTTAACAGAGAAGAAATCTAGGAAATACTAGATAGCAGAGTATTGTGTTTTTTGTGGGTGTGTGTTTGTAAGAACAAGAAGGAGAGAGAATATATGTGCATATGTTTATATTGGGTGGGGAATATAGACCATCTAGTTTGAATGTAGAGCGAATGTTCTTAGTTTTGTAATATATAAATCTTGAGGAATGACATAGGGAAAACTAAAATAATATGGATATTATTGATGCTGTTCTGAGCCAAATAAGGGTAAGATTATTTATATATATTATATCTATCTATCTATATTTATTTATATATATATATAGACAGAGGAGCCTGACAGACTACAGTCCATAGGGTCGCAACAAGTCAGACATGGCTGAAGTAACTGAGCATGCATATATGTATATATATAGATATATATACTATAATCATTCTCCACACATCTCTGTGTTAATTTATCCTCCCCTCCTGGCTGTTTTTACACAATGTCTACTCACCTCTCTTTTCTTTTTTTTTTTTTTCCTTCATTGTGCATTTTTTTTTTTTTTTTTAGTTGGGGGCTAACTACTTTACAATATTGTAATAGTTTCTGCCATACATTGACATGAATCAGCCATGGGTTTACATGTGTTCCCCTTCCTGGACCCCCCACCCACCTCCCTCCCCATCTCATCCCTCTGGGTCATCCCATTGCCCCGGCCCTGAGCCCTTGTCTCATGCATCGAACATGGAATGGTGTTCTGTTTCACATATGACAATATACATGTTTCAATGCTACTCTCCCAGAACGTCCCACCCTCACCTTCTCCCTCAGAGTCCATAAAATTGTTCTATGCATCTGTGTCTCTTATTTTGTCTCGCGTATAGGGTTATCGTTACCATCTTTCAAATTCCATATATATGCATTAGTATACTGTATTGGTGTTTTTCTTTCTGGCTTACTTCACTCTGTATAATGGGCTCCAGTTTCATCCATCTCAGTAGAACCGATTCAAATGTATTTTTTTAATGGCTGAGTAATATTCCATTGTGTATATGTACCACAGCTTCCTTATCCATTTGTCTGCTGATGGACATCTAGGTTGCTTCCATGTCCTGGCTATTGTAAACAGTGCTGCGATGAACATTGGGGTACACGCGTCTCTTTCAATTCTGGTTTCCTCGGTGTGTATGCCCAGCAGTGGGATTGCTGGGTCATATGGCAGTTCTATTCCCAGTTTTTTAAGGAATCTTCACACTGTTCTCCATAGTGGCTGTACTAGTTTGCATTCCCACCAACAGTGTAAGAGGATTCCCTTTTCTCCACACCCTCTCCAGCATTTATTGCTTGTAGACTTTTGGATAGCAGCCATTCTGACTGGTGTGAAATGATACCTCATGGTGGTTTTGATTTGCATTTCTCTAATAATGAGTGATGTTGAGCATCCTTTCATGTGTTTGTTAGCCATCTGTATTTCTTCTTTGGAGAAATGTCTGTTTAGTTCTTTGGCCCATTTTTTGATTGGGTCGTTTATTTTTCTGGAATTCAGCTGCAGGAGTTGCTTGTATATTTTTGAGATTAATTGTTTGTTGCTTCGTTTGCTATTATTTTCTTCCATTCTGAAGGCTGTCTTTTCACCTTGCTTATAGTTTCCTTTGTTGTGCAAAAGCTTTTAATTTTAATTAGGTCCCATTTGTTTATTTTTGCTTTTATTTCCAGTATTCTGGGAGGTGGGTCATGGAGGATCCTGCTGTGATTTATGTCGGAGAGTGTTTTGCCTATGTTTTCCTCTAGGAGTTTTATAGTTTCTGGTCTTACGTTTAGATCTTTAATCCATTTTGAGTTTATTTTTGTGTATGGTGTTAGGAAGTGTTCTAGTTTCATTCTTTTACAAGTGGTTGACCAGTTTTCCCAGCACCACTTGTTAAAGAGATTGTCTTTTCTCCATTGTATATTCTTGCCTCCTTTGTCGAAGATAAGGTATCCATATGTGCGTGGGTTTATCTCTGGGCTTTCTATTTTGTTCCATTGATCTATATTTCTATCTTTGTGCCAGTACCATACTGTCTTGATGACTGTGGCTTTGTAGTAGAGCCTGAAGTCAGGCAGGTTGATTCCTCCAGTTCCATTCTTCTTCCTCTCTTTTCCCTTGAAAGACTGCAGTTTGAAGTTTACTTCTTTCAATAAATTTTTCCCTTTTCAATATTCACTCAATGAGCTTTTCTTCACTCTAAAAGCTTAATACTTCATGGATGAGTACACAGTTCTTAAATTATGTCTCATCTCTCAGTTTTCTTTCCTTTAGAAAACAACTGTCAAATAACCCACCACGTGAATTTAGGTACAAATCCCTGCCTTCAACTTCAGCACACATTGAATTACAGAGAGCTTAAAGAGAAACTAAAATATTGCACCTTGTGTTCACAGTACCAATACAGAGATTATAACAAATAAGGAAACGTAATTATTGCTTATCTGTTTATTATGGTCTATATGATACCTTAATTAAATTAGTAAAATATTAGCAAACTTAAATCAGAAGGAATTAATATACCAGTTGATATAAAAATAACTATTTTAAAAATGAAAATATCTAAGGGAATTTAAAACAGTTGGCTCACATATGATTAAATATAATTCCTAAAATAAAATAGTATCACCTAGTTAAATTGTTCATCAGTAATCAATACTTTTTTTCATCAGAGATCAAACATTTCAGCTTGATTCTCTTTTAGATCATCAATTATATGAGTAGATATATAATTAACATGAAATTGTACATATGAATGTGTGTGGTATGTGAGTGACTATAAATTCTACTAAAAATATCTTCCTGATGAAAGCTCAGAAGAGGAGATGAAGAGCATATGACCTTTTTTTCCAAGTCACATGGGTTACATTTTTAGTTGACAATAATAGTATTTCATTTTTCAAAATCTTATGGGTAAACATCAAGAACCCAGAATGGATTTCAAAAATGCTTTGCAGTAATGATTTTCCTTATCTCCTACAAAAAGACTGCCATTTTTTAGACATTGAAAGATAAAGAGGAATGATTCTAGTCATTTGTTTGCCTGGGTGCTCTGGATATATGGTGGAGAAGAAGAATGATAAAATAATAGGTGGTTATAAAACTCCACTGGGATAGAAAGTGCCAGTGTACAACTTCAAATTCCATTTGCATTTAAAAGAAGCACACTCAAAAATAATTTTCTCTTTCAACATTGTTAAGCCTGAGTTTATGTTATATAACTCCCACAAGACACCTTTTGGTAGCAATTGAACACATTTCCTTACTCTAAAGCCAATTTCTTGAGCAAGTTGTGCCAAAATACCTATGAAAATTATTTCGAGGTATAAAAATAGTGTCACCTGATTCTAATACCAGAACAGTCCGGGCTATATTGTATTTAAAATTTCTTGTGAAGAAATTGAGGGAAAAATACAATAATTAGTTAAAATTATCACCCAAGTTTACAGACTGAAAGAACTTTAATTAGATCCACATGAAAATTACAGATATTTCTGTTTGTTGATGATATTTCCATTGTCTGAGATTCTAAAGCACCCACATTTGTAGAAAAATACATAATTCAAATGCCATACATGGGACTGGGTTTTGCTATTTGAGAAATAAAGAACAATAACATTTTTCAGCTGAACAGCGTATTTAAAATTTACTTCTCTCGCAAGTTTTCATTCGTAGAGATGAGGAAAACAGGATCCAAAGATGTTCACTTATTCCTACATGTTACACAGCAAATAGAATCTAAGTTCAAATCTACTGCTTGCTAGTCCAGAACTCATTCTTTTACCACACCATGTAATTCTGGGTCACAATTCCTGTGACTTCATGAAGATAGTTGCTATTCTGAAACTCCACCATGAAATGATCCCACCACACCTGAGGCCTGTGTTTCTATTAGACCCAGGAACAGGAATGAACAGATCAAACTGGCCTTCAAGCATCTTTCCCTTACCCCACCCTTAGGAACATTTTGTGTCTCTTTGGCTTGCTCAGGACCTGACCATAGCATGGTAGTTTGCCCCCTTGCACAGGAGTAAAACATGGGTGTTAAAAGTTTGGTAATCACGTTTTTCATTTTAACTCCACCATTTCCAATCTAGAGTTATATGGATTGGAGAAAGTTGATATCTTTCTTGAGTTGAACACACACATCTCTCAAAGAAAATTTACTAGACAAAATTTTGTCTAAATGGATCATGTAATTAACTATCAATAATAATCCCTATTATTAGTAGTAAATTTGACATGATTTATTATTATGGAGTTATTATCAAACAACACTAATGTAACAATGGACATACGAATAGAGATGTGTGTCTGAAAAGAGAAAACTGCTAGTTTCACTCCTTTTTGTATTATCAGTCCATTTCTTGGTTAAATCTACAGTTCTGTGTATAATAAAGCTTTTAAAGAGTATAGACATACTTGGGAGTATTATTTTTCTTTCTTCTTCAACTATGATGTGAGCTTCTTCAAGTGAATTTCTAAGTTTCATTTGTTCTTATAAATGTGGCATCATATATATAGCCTCAGAATTCATTATCTAAAATAGAAAAGAAAAAGTGAATAAAGAATCACCATTCTCAGGGTTGCTGTGATAATAATGGTGACAAAATTATGAGTAAAGATTCATAGTTTCTACTTCTTAAAAGAGATTATCTTCTCCTCTTGCCTCAGTTCTATGCCTGCCTTTCTGATATGGATCCTGATTTCTGCATTTCCTGGTTATAAATTTTGCCATTCTGAGAACGGAATAGCTTTTTCAAAATGGCATACAAGCTCTGCTCTCATGTAGAAAATGGCTTGATAATCTAAGAAGTCTGTGCTCTTTCTTTGTAGATTTTAAATCCCCATGTCCAGAACATAAAAATGAGAAACAACTACAAATGTGATCAGGTCCATTTTCCCATTGATTGACTGAGCTTCTGTTGTTGCCCTGGCACTTGGTTTAGCATAATACAGCTCCTACTTCATTTAATCCTTAAAATATCTCTAGAAGATAAGTGTTATTATCATCTCCATTTTAGAAATCAGAAAAGTGAGGTTCCGAAAGGTTAAGTCACTTGTTTCAAAGAACAGAGGTTATGAATAGCAGAGTGGAGTGTTTAACCTCTTTTGTCTGATGCCAAAGCTCAGGTTCGTAATCATTTTTTGTGATGCCTCCTTTCAATATCCATCCACTGATCATGATTCTCCCTTTAGATCTAAACAAAGATCTCAAGTCTCTTTGACTTGACAGTTCTCTACACAATTCAAATAAATTATCATTAGATTTTGGAGTATCTGTCTCTCCAGGCTAAAAAAATTAAAATGAAAAAACAAAAAACCTTAATTCCTTTAGTACTTATAAATGTGACATCACCTCAAATCTTATCACTATACTGGTCATTCTTCCCTTAACAGCCATGACCATTTTTTCTAGGCTCCACTGCAAATAGAAAATTTTAAAAATCATTATTTATCATTTGTATTGTTTTTATCAAAGAGTAGAAATGAAAGTCATGTTTAATTTCCTATATTTTTGCCTTTTTGCTATTGTCTTCTTGATATTCACTTCATAAAATTAATTATAATAAAACCACATTGCATTGAGAGATGAATTAACACTTTAAAAACATATTGATCTGTGTGTCCTTGTTTTGTAATAATACAATTGCCATAAGGAATAGAAAGGACAGATGATGTTAGCATAGTCATTTTTTTTTCCTATCCATTCAATAAGTATTTATGTAGCATATACTTTGTGAGGAGTGATGAGACAGTCACTAGAAATGTAACGATGCCCAAGATGTCTGTTTTTTCCATAGAAAGTTTATGGCCTAATAAGAGAAAACAGGCAAAAAATAAACAGGAATTACTAATGTATTATCAGTTTTGTAATAGAAGTCTATATATATATTTTGTGGAAACACACAAAAACAAGTATTACCAGACCTTGAGAGAATCCAGTTGAGACAAAGGTGATGATATTTTAGCTGAATCTTGAAAGATGTGTTGCTGACCAGAAAGCCAAGGGAGTGGCATTGGGGAAAAACAAAGACTGAGTCTCAAGGAGGCAGAGATAATAATTTGTATAGTTAACTAGCAGCAGAATTAAGGCTTCCCAGGTGGTGCTAGTGGGAAAGAATCTGCCTGCCAATGCAGGGGATGTGAGAGATGTGAGTTCCATCTCTGGGTCAGGAAGATACCCTGGAGGAGGAAATGGCAACCCACTCCAGTATTCTTGCCTGGAGAATCCATGGAGAGGAGCCTAGGAGGCTACAGTCTGTGTGGTCTCAAAGAGGTATGATTGAGCTGATCATCTCTGAGCAGTAGAATTAAAAACAGTCTACTGTGGAAGCTTCATCCCAAGTTTCCTCTAGGCTTCAAAGCTTGTCTCTGCACTGTATCTGGGCTTCCTTTCAATACTAGAGTTACCTTGGACCAACACACTTCCCCACAGCAAGCTGAAGTTCTGCCGAGTAGTAGGGGAGAGGCTGACTTAGTAAGAATGCCAGTGCCTGGTTCATCTTGCCTAAAACTAGCCCTTCTAAAAGATTACTTGAGCCTTCTGTGAAAGCTGATGATAGGCAGATGCCTGAACCAGTACAAAAAAATCTGCTTGGGCACAAACTGAAGATTACAGAGTGACCTGTGATACTGGCATTCTTGAAAGGATGCTCTATCTGAATCTTTTCAAATGATATTTTGGGAAATTGAAGTAGGGATATTTGGGCCAGTAGGAGGATTTGTGCCAGGCAAGGAAAAAAAGAAACTGAATGTATAGTGAGCCTCAACTAACATTCAATGAATCCGCAGCTAATTTGAGACTAACATACAATCAGAAATGTTACATTTTAAATCAGGTCTGCAAATTCTTTGACCCTCTTTCCACAAACAGTAGGATCTAATTCTCCACTCCTTGAATTTGCATCAACATTAAATGACTCACTCCTCAGGAAGAGAATGCTATGTAAATTCTACACAGTTCCAAAAGGCTGGGTCTCTCTTTTTCTCCCTCTTTCTCCTTCTCTCTCTCCCTCTGTCTCTCCCTTAGGCCTTTGGAGCCCTGCATCTCCATGAACAAAGTTCAGCTCCCCTGAATTCAACATGCTTCAGTAACCATATGGAAATAGACTAGCTCCAGGAGCCCCAGCTGTTCTATTCCACAGCTGTTCAAGACCAAGTCCCAGCATATGAGTAAAAGAGACTTCAGATATTACAGGCCTCAGTTTTTGAGCCACCTCAGCTGATGGTGAGAAGCAGAAAAAACTTTCCTCTCTTTCTGACCAGATTGCAGATCCAGGAACAAATCATGCTGTTTTATTTTAAGCCACTCAGGTTTGGAGTAGTTTCAGAACCACATCTACTGGATCACTAGCACAGATGACCTAACCGAGTCTCAGAAAATTTCAACATTTGCTGTCACAGAACTAGAGATATCAGAGCCAGACACTAAGCCCCAGTTTTCCTTACAACAAAACGAAAGTCTCGTTCTACAAGAAACAGGATGTCTCCTTTCAGCTGCAGACTCATGATTACCCATTTCCCTACTGTGATTTCTACCACACTGCAGTACTCACAGGCTTTCCTAGGGGCTCAGTGATAAAGAATCCGCCTGTCAATGCAGGAGACTCAGGTTTGATCCCTGGGTTGGGAAAATCCCCTGGAGAAGGAAATGGCAACCCACTCCAGTATTCTTGCCCGGGGAATCCCGTGGACAGAGGAGCCTGGTAGTCTATAGTTCATGGGGTCCCAAAGAGTTGGACAAGACTGAATGATGAAACAGCCACGGCAGTACTAACAGCTTCCTGTTGGTACTGTTGCAGAAACCAGTAATCGAGAAACCAAGCACCACACTCAGAGAGTTGGAGAACTCAGGTTTATTACGCCAGCGGGCCCAGAGGAGTTAACGCTCCAAGCTCTGAGCCCTGAACAAAGAGGTTACAGAGTTTTTATAGACAGACTATAATGGGCAACACTAGCTGCTAATAGGGTGGTTTAAACTAAGGGGTTTTGCACTCACGGGAAGAGCAGTCAAGATGGGGAGAGGAATGCCTGACCTTTACATGGACAGGCATGATTAAGCAGATTTGCAGGGGCTGGGCAATTGCAAAGAGCAGGACAAGGGTAAGTGAGATAAGCTCCAGTTCTGTAAGTCCCCACTTTCTGAGACTACGTGACCTACGTGATCCAGACTGCAAGGAGCAAGCTGAGTCACAGAGGCAGAACGAGCAGGGGGTTAGGTAAAATTTTAACTTTTCCTCTTCAGTACTAACAGCCACAAAGCTGCCATCTGGAGACAAATCTCTGGAAAAGAAGCTGTGACACTGATATAATAGCAATAACAACCATCTTTATATACATCTATAGTGTAAGTGAATAATACCTGTGGAAGCCAATCTTCTTCATGAAAAGAAATTTATATATTCCCCCCTTGAACCTATGATTGGTTTTTACCAATATATTATAGAAGATGTGGTATTCTAGGACTTCTAAGTTCTGGACACTGCTTTCTTTCTCTTGAAACTCTGAGCCACCAAAGAAACCCAGACTAGGCGACCAGAAAGAATGGCCTTGCAAAATGATGGAGGGTAAGCTGCCAACTGGAGAGAGAGGCTAAATGAAGGAGCACGAGAGAGCACACACCCAGCCTCTGCCACAATTGCCCTCCTACTAAAACACATAAGACATCCCAGTGAGGCCAGGAGAGGGATAACCCCGCTGAGTCCAGGTTGACTTGTGGAATTGCGTGATACAATTCAGCGCGCTAAAGCATAAGACTTTAGTGTACAGAATTCTCTAGTTTACTGGATCATGATACTATTCCCCCATCACACCCACATGGCTCCCAACATTTCTTTTCTCACATTATTTATGAAACCTGGTTCTTAGAAAACTATACTTGTACGTGAAGGCTTTGCAGACATTTTGGGTAGTGGGTTATTTGGGGGCATGTGTGTTTTCCTAGAGGAATCATCCCTCAAGATTTACTGTATCTTTCAGGCAGTGAGAAGTTCTAGAGTTGACTGGAAGAAGCTGTGTTTCAAAGATGAGCAGGATTCCTGGATGATTTGGGTGGACTGAATACCAAAGAACGAACTAGATTCCAAGTCATAAAGATGCCACACCTGGATGAAGCCCTCTGGGTCTTCAGAGGTCCAGGCTAGAATTTAGAGATGCATCTGCTCAGAATGAACTTAGCCTATGAAAAAAAAGGGGGGGGGGCTCTATATGTTGTTCAATGTCCACACCTAAAAAGTGGAATAGACATCAACCTGGGAAGATTTCCAGTTTGAACCTAGGACTTTCTTTAGCACCAGCATTTGACCTGGAATTCTTCTCTACTCTAAAAAATGCATGGCATGAGTAACTGCTTGTCTCCCTGCTGTGTCCTGAATTGCAGCACTCATCCACCCATTCTGTGGAGCTCCAGCTTGAAATCCTAAGTACTATGATGACACAAACTTTTTCATTAAAGATTGGTTTCCAAAATTAATTGAAACAAAAGTGAGAAAAATGTCTATATTAAGGGTGACTTCCTTCTCTTTTTATAGCTTTTATTTTTAAAAAAGTTATTTCTCATTTACAAAGTCCCTATAACTATTTTTGGTCCTGAGGATACAGTGACAAATACAATAAAAATGTCCTCATTCTTTAAAGAGCCTACAGTTTTGCATTTCAGGACAGGATTTTTTTTTCTTGAATTCCATGTTGTTCTAAATTTTAGTAAGTATTTATCAGTGATAAATGTGTCCATGTTCTTTGGATAAGAACAAATGAGACTCAAAGAGGAAATGATTTTATGCGTGTGAAGTATTTCATAGACCTGGAGATTATTACAAAACAGAGTATTTAAAGGTAAATAATTTCCAATAAAGCCAAACAAATTACCCAAAGACATCAAACGCCCAATGTCTTACAGAACTTAAGACTTCTAATTTGCAATTCTACATTCTTAACTATCAATGCCCAAAGACGTTTATAGTATGACTTTTTCAGTTCACAGTAAGATGTTAAATGTATTATTAAGGCATTAAATTGGTTACTTCAAGTTTTTATAGAGTAGTTGAGATCACAGGCTTTGGAGTCATAGTGCCCTTGGTTCAAACAATGATGTCTCTCTACTAGTTGCATTACCTTGGACAAAATGATAAATTTCTAGGAGCCTCAGTACTCCCATTGTTAAAATGGTCCTCTTGGAGTTAATTAATGATAGCTATGAATTGGCAGTTTTCCTCATTTGAACTTCCATTTTATGTTGTATCCTTGGAAAATGTTTATTTTCATAACAATTCTGAGTTGTAAAGTAAAGCAATAATCTCATGGTCCAGTCCCTGGCACTAATAATCACAAATAGTGTTTGGTGAATGAAAGTTATTTTAAAAAGACAAGGGGCTCATGTTAAAAAAAAAGACATTTCTGCCTACATGTATTTCAATATTATTTTTTCAATGTCAATGATTACTACCAATTTGAGGTAAGAAAAAAGAATGAAGGAAGTTATGAGAAATAACTTAATTCACAAAGCAGTGGATAACCAAAAGCAACTGGGCATTGTCTAAGGACCTCAAAGCAAACATGATGCAGTTTTTTTTTTTTTTTTTTTTTTTTAGCAATTCCAAACACTCATCATACAACTTTCCTATGTGATTTGACCTTTTGTCTGCAGGTGAATTTGACCATCATCATCTTTTGTGTCTTCTAGAGCTGAACAATGGGAGCTGGTTTCTTAGTCCAGTGTGGCGGTAGCTTTTTTTATTATTCATGAATGTGTCCCTTTACTACATTAGGTGAAACATCTTTATCCTAAGTCAGTCATACAATGCCCGCTCATGTGGTCTAAATAGTTTGTTATTCAATATTTAGGGAAAAGATTTTGGCTTTAAATATTTATTTTCTGCAATTAAGTTAGTTAGAGCATGGGTGAATTAATTGTGTTACTAGCAAGTATTTTAAACCCATAAAATTTGATTTTTTTATAGACTTACCAGTATGGACATACCCAGATAACTATTTTCCTACCTGAAGTTACCTAGGAAGTCTATGATTGCTTTATAATGAAGTGATCATTGCTGAAATCATAGCAAGGTAATGAAAAGTTTAAGTTCTCTAGACTTATTGTCTAGGTTAAAACCCTCATTATGCTATTTCACAAGATATGTATCTTTTACCAATTACCTGATCTTTTCTGAGCCTACTTTTCTCATCTGTATAGTGTAGATAATAATCTTTCTTGGTGTAAGTGTTGCCATGAAAAATAAATGAATGGTGCCTCATCTTGGAAAGTTCACAATATGTTTTGATTACTCTTACTATTAATACCATTATTACTATATTGTCTCAGGTGGCTCAGCAGTAAACAATCGGCATGTCAAGCAGGAGATGTGGGTTTGATCCCTGGGTCAAGAAGATCCCCTGGAGAAGGAAATGGCAACCCACTCCAGTATTGTTGCCTGGGAGATCCCATGGGCATAGGAGCCTGGTGGGCTGTAGTCCATGTGGTCACAAAAGAGTCCAGGCACAACTTAGCAACTAAACAACAACAAACTAGTCATAGAGAACATAATTAGTTATTTATAATGAATACTACCTTTTTGAACATCAGTTGTGTGCCTAGCTCAGCACTCAGACTTTATTTCTTCTTTCAGTGACGGAAAGAGAGTCTAAGATGAATACATGAGTGCTGATAATGTCATGTGATTGATGTGGGCACAGACTGGATTGGAGTGCTCGATTTACGAAAATTTTTCAAACTGTGTCCTTTTCATACAAACATTTCTTGTTATGTGAATTTTCATTCAATACAAAATGAAACAAATAAAAAAAAATAACCAAACAGTTACAAAAACAATACAAATAGCTTATAGCTAACACTCATGATGTCTTTGTGAGTCAGTTCTGTGAAATAAGATATAAGCAGAATTATAGAGAATGGGATTTGTGGTCAGACTATTGTTTTTCTGATAGAAGTGGAAGACTCAAGGTTGAACAGGACTTTTGTCTCTTATCCTCATTCTCCTTTTCTCATTCCTGGACTCAGGCATGAACCAGGAGTTAGGTCATATCTCTTGTCATCATAAGCATGAAAGCAATATGCCAACATAGTAAAGTAGGAAGCTAGGAGGAAACTGGGCTAAGACTTCTTTGAGCAAAGGACTTGGACTGTGACCTCTACACTTCTTGTAGTTTAAGAAAAACTTATCCTTATTTATTTATGGGACAAAAACTTAGATTTTTCTTTTGTTATTTTGTTCATTTTTTCTTCTTTTTTTTAAAAAAACATGCAGTCAGATTTAATCCTAACTAATTTTTCAAGCTTTCCTAAGAAACTCCAATATTTACTATCACGGCCAAGTTGTGCAAGGTTAGAATGTTTTATGCATTAGTTCAGTTCAGTCATTCAGTCATGTCCGACTCTGTGCGACCCCATGAACCGCAGCACACCAGGCCTCCCTGTCCATCAACAACTCCCAGAGTCCACCCAAACCCATGTCCATTGAGTCGGTGATGTCATCCAACTGTCTCATCCTCTGTCATCCCCTTCTCCTCCTGCCCTCAATCCTTCCCAGCATCAAGGTCTTTTCAAATGAGTCAGCTCTTCGCATGAGGTGGCCAAAGTATTGGAGTTTCAGCTTGAACATCAGTCGTTCCAATGAACACCCAGGACTGATCTCCTTTAGGATGGACTGGTTGGATCTCCTTGCAGTCCAAGGGACTCTCAAGAGTCTTCTCCAACACCACAGGTCAAAAGCATCAATTCTTTGGCACTCTGCATTCTTTATAGTCTAACCCTCACATCCATACACGACCACTGAAAAAACCATAGCCTTGACTAGACGGATCTTTGTTGGCAAAGTAATGTCTCTGCTTTTTAACATGCTATCTAGGTTGGTCATAACTTTCCTTCCAAGGAGTAAGCGTCTTTTAATTTCATGGCTGCAGTCACCATCTGCAGTGATTTTGGAGCCCAGAAAAATAAAGTCAGCCACTTTTCCACTTTTTCCCCATCTTTTTGCCATGAATTGATGGGACCAGATGCCATGATCTTAGTTTTCTGAATGTTGAACTTTAAGGCAACTTTTTCTTATAGGATTAGAGAAGTACCACCTGGATGGATATGTTTGGAAATTCTATATCCCTTGCCAGAAATTACTAGTTACTTGCACATGTAATATTACAATGAAACTATGATTTTTTATTTTTGCTACCTTTTATATTCACCATCTTCAGTGACTGCACTAACCCGTAATAGAGTTGAAGTCATGTCTTAGAAAGAGCCAGAATCAAGGTAAATATACTCTACTGTTTGGTTTTAAAAATGA
Organism: Giraffa tippelskirchi; assembly: GCF_054371585.1. Taxonomy (NCBI): domain Eukaryota; kingdom Metazoa; phylum Chordata; class Mammalia; order Artiodactyla; family Giraffidae; genus Giraffa; species Giraffa tippelskirchi. The sequence goes on along the minus strand of NC_137275.1, from coordinate 72,133,279 downwards.
AATTGAATGAGACTGAATATTCTATATGTTTCATTGATGGAATGAAATTCCTCAGAAGGACTTCAACTGCTTTGAGCTGAGCAGTAGTACTGTACCAAGTAGATATTATTCTAAGAAAAGTCATTTGAAAGATAGCACTTATTTCTGAATGTACATTCTGATACTAGCAGCAACAACAACAAATAATCAGTAAATGTCACATTTGTTCTTCCAGTTGTTCAGGCTCCAAACTATGAAGTCAGACTTCATTCCTTAGTTTCTGTCACAGTCAGCATCTAATCCATCAAAATCTGTCCTCCTTACAGTCAAAATATATGCAGAGCCTGTGCACTTCTCTCCACCCTCACCTGCTGAAAACCCCAGCAGTTCTTTCCTCACTTCAGTTCAGTTCAGTTCAGGTCAGTCACTCAGTCGTGTCCAACTCTGCAGCCCCATGGACTACAGCACTCCAGGCTTCCCTGTCCTTCATCAACTCCCGGAGCCTACTCAAACTCATGTCCATTGCGTCAGTAATGCCATCCAACCATCTCATCCTCTGTTATCCCCTTCTCCTCCCACTTTCAATCTTTCCCAGCATCAGGGTCTTTTCCAATGAGTCAGTTTTTCACATCAGGTAGCCAAAGTATTGCAGTTTCATCTTCAGCATCAGACCTTCCAATGAATATTCAGGACTGATTTCCTTTAGGATAGACTGGTTGTATCTCCTTGCAGTCCAAGGGACTCTCAAGAGTCTTCTCCAACATCACAGTTCAAATGCATCCATTCTTTGGCCCTCAGCTTTCTTTATAGTCCAACTCTCATATCCATATATGACTCCTGGAAAAACCATAGCTTTGACTAGGCAGATCTTTGTTGGTGAAGTAATGTCTCTGCTTTTGAATATGCTCTCTAGGTGGGTCATAGCTTTTCTTCCAAGGAGCAAACATCTTTTAACTTCATGGCTGCAGTCACCATCTGCAGTGATTCTGGAGCTCAAAAAAAAATAAAGTCTCACAGTTTCCATTATTTCCCCATCTATTTGCCTTGAATTGATGGGGCTGGATGCCATGATCTTAGTTTTGAATGTTGAATTTTAAGCCATCTTTTTCACTCTCCTTTTTCACTTTCATCAAGAGGCTCTTTAGTTCTTTGCTTTCTGCCATAAGGGTGGTGTCATCTGCATATCTGAGGTTATTGATATTTCTTCTGGCAATCTTGATTCCAGCTTGTGCTTCATCCAGCCCAGCGTTTAGCATGATGTACACCACATATAAGTTAAATAAGCAGAGTGACAATATACAGCCTTGACATAGGCAGAAGTCAGTTTACCCTTCTACTCAAAAACCCACCCATGTCTTCCTATCTCACTCACACTGTGATTCATGGGCTTTATTTTGAGAAAAAATCTTTCATGTGACTTGGACCACTGTTATCCCTTTATCTTACCACTTTTTTTTTTCTTATTTTATCAAGATATGCTTTTGACTCAGGCCCTTCACATTTGCTGATAGCTTAGTTGGTAAAGAATCCACCTGCAATGCAGAAGACATGGGTTTGATCCCTGGGTTGGGAAGATCCCCTGGAGAAGGGAAAGGCTACCTACTCCAGTATTCTGGCCTGGAGAATTCCATAGACTGTATAGTCCATGGGGTCACAAAGAGTCAGACACGATTCAGCAACTTTCACTACTGGAAACACTTTTATCCCAAATGACAACTTGACTCACATCCTTCTTCTGTTCATAGCCTGGATCAAATGCCCTATACTGTAAAGCCCTATATTGACCACTTGATCTCAAACAACCAGCCACCTTCTGCTTCCTCTTTCTTTCTCTATCCACTTTATCCACCTTTTTTTTTCATACTGTTATGGGAACTAACATATATTTAATTTAATATATCTGACATATATATTTTCTGTAACAACTGTAAACTCCATGAACACAGTTATTTCACATATTTTATTCATCAAAGTGGTGTGTGTCCAATAAAAATGAACTGAATAAATAATTCAGTGAACGAATGATATAACATTCTGCTTCATTTTGGATATGTATTCAGTAATTGGGACAAATGTTGGAGGAAGATAGAAAACATTGAAGATCTCTGCTTCCCTGGAATTCTTTGTGTTAGACATTCTGACAATGCTTTGTCAGATGCCGGGCGCTAACAATGTTGTTACATAGGGCACATTCATCACGGTCAGCATTCCACATGCGGTGAGAGGAGGAAACCAGCCCTTCTGGCTGACAAACAGCTCTCCCGGCTCTGACCTTCTGTGATGCCTCCTATCACCCTGGAGTAGCCCAGCCCACAAATGACAGGCCCTCAATTTCAGTGGGAGATGCAAGACAGGTAGAGAATCTCTGTTTTGCAACTTCAAAAGATAAAGGAATGCCCTGAGTATTCTGGCTTAAGATTTATGGTTATGAATCTGATAAATCATCAGAGATAAATGTGGTTTGTTTTTCTCTCTTTTGTCAAAGATTACCTCCCTCCAGACTGCCATAAATGTCTTTAGGTTGTACCATCTTATCACTGCAGGAATAGTGTAGAAGTATGTGAAATTCTCATTTAAATCCCATGCTGGCATCCCCGTCTTCCTTTGCCTCCTCTTTTTCACAAGCAGGAGCACGTTTTTACCCTCATATGTAAAGCATGGATACACACACACAGAGGAAGATGCTATCATTAAAAATTTTTTTTTCTAGTAGTTTTGAACATGCTTTGCATGAGCAATTTGAATTGTGAACTCTGACCTGCTTATCCAGGCAATGCATTCCAGGTTTCAGCAGAAAGGCTTTTTAATGAAACCATCATCTTAGGAAAGCAAGTGATGGAGCTTTATTCAAACATATCTAATTCTCAAAAGGTTACATAAATAACCTAAGACACAATCACATTCAATCTCGTTTTTCTTTCTGCAATTAGACTTTTTTTCCTTTTTTACAATTTCTTCCTTTGTTTTTGGGGTCATACTATTAGGAGATCTGAGTAATTAAAGCTGAAAATTTGGAAAAGGGCCAAACATATTGAGTTACCATTTCAGTTTCCTAAACACTTCAGAGCAAGCAAATTGTCTATATCATTTTATGATATGAATATTTGACTTCACAATCTGAAAATTATTATTTGAATATTTGATTTTTAAATATTTTTAAATCATAAAACTTCTGGTTATTTCAAGACAAATTTGATGTGCCAGTATATATTGAGAAAATCCTCACATTTTCTAATAATAGAATGTTATGCTTTAATTTTAATTTCCTGGACTGGGATGATCAAATATTAGAGGACTCAAGATATATATTAAAGATAACTAAGCTTTGAATAAAAAAACAGGCATTCTAAGCACTATAAGTATTTTTCTACTTCATTCCTGTGGTATTTCTATGTGGAAGAGTTACTACATCTAGTTTACAAATGAGGAAACAAAAGTTCAGATGAGTGAGCTGATTTTTCTCAATGGTACCCAGGTGGCATGTGTAAAATCCAATTCTCAGTGATAGATCTGACTTCTAACCTGTGTACAGATACAAGAAAGCTTATGAAGGTTCTGATATGAAACCCTAATTATTTTTTTATATCTATCAGTCTTTAATTCCTTAGAATATGAGATACAAATAGGATTCTAATCTTTGTAGAAGAAGGAAAATTTGAAACAGACATTAAAAGAAAGGTGATATTAAAAGTGATATTAAAACAAAGATGAAGAAAATAAAAGGATAAGGTATAAAGGAAATAAATAGTCTAGTGAGAGAAGGGAAATGCGTTGTTGAGTAGACAAAGTTTAGATCAATTAGAGCTGTAATTTTGTAACAGGCGATTCTATGACTTGAGAGAATTGGAATTAGGAGGTGGAAAATTCTAGTATAGAATCCTGCAGATATAGGTGAGGTCCTGAAGATTTTGTGTAATGGTGGCATTTGTAAAACAGTGGATTAAGATTATTCATCTAGAAGTTGAGTCTGGGGAAATTAAAGAGGAAAATAATAGAGATAAAAATAAAATTAGAAACCTGTCACAGTAGACTAGTGCAGATGGATGTAGTTATGCAGCTTTGTAAGAAATGTTGACACAATCATATTTTGCACATCACATTGAAAGAATATTATGTATCTTGAAGTTTTCTTCTAATCATTCATTTTTACTGTTTAGTGAGTGCCTCCTCCAAACTCAGAAGTTTGGATACATAGTGGGCAGATACAGTTCCTGACCTCAAAGAGCTTCAGTTCTAGTAAGATGAACAAACAAGACACCAGGCAGTTTTAATATGGTGTGCTTCTTGCTATAAAAGTCACAAACTGGGGTTTATTGTAGCATGTTTAAATTCACTGTAATTGTAGTTTTCTTATATCTTTGATTTACCAGCTATTTGACCACTTTGAGCAATATTTTATCTTTGATTTTAATTTCCAAGTTCTTGATAAATGAATAATTCTAAGAACAAATGAAATGCTAATGAGAAATCAAAATTAGAGATCTAGTTGACTGGATGAGCAAACGCCCCAGAAGTTAGGTGATAACTTTAAAGAACAGGGTGGGCCTGAGCATGGACCCTAAAATCCTTCATACTTCCAAACAGCCATTCCATAAAGATTCCTAATAGTATTTGAACAACTGATAGTCACAGTTGTAATTTAAAAGCAAAAGCAATTATTAAAGGGTATGAATATGATGAGGCAGTTTTCATGGTGAATTAAAATGTTTTCAAAAGAAATCAACAATTATAGCATCTTAGATTTTACGTTTAAAGTTGCAGTGGAGAAAACGTGGAGATCTACGGCTTTAGTTTTCTTAGGATGGATATTTTTGCTTATTAGACGCAAATGAATAATTACAGAATGAGTTTAAAATAAAATAGAGTAAAGTAGCATACATTTGGCACAAATAAGACAAAAGGACACTAAACTGGGGTATCAGAAACTTCACCTTAGTTATAGTGATATTCTAGATAACCATAGGAAATGGCAACCCACTCCAGTATTCTTGCCTAGAGAATCCTGTGGACAGAAGAGCCTTTTGGGCTCCTATGGGGTCACACAGAGTTGGACACGACGACTGAAGCGACTTAGCATGCATGCATGCATGCAGATAACCATAAGAACTAAGAATGATCTAATATTAACTAATATCCATAGAGATCCCTTTGCTTCTCTTTCTGTCCTTGTTCTTTCTGTATGATACATCCACTAACCTACCTCTCTGTCTTCTTTACCTACTCTCTCATTTACATGTCTGTTAACATTTATCCAGAAAAAGCAGAGACAGATGCTTAAAATACTCATAATTTAATATGAATATTAAATATGAATATGAATATTTTATATTCATATGAAAATATTCATTTTTTCATATGTTCCAATTGAAATTTCTTTATTCATAAAGTGATGATAGTTATATATATACACACACACACACACATATATGTGTGCCTGTGTTTAGTCACTCAGTTATATCTGACTCTTTGTAACCCCATGGACTGCAGCCCGCCAGACTCATCTGTCCATGAGGATTCTCCAGGAAAGAATACTGGAGTGGGCTGCATGCCCTCCTCTAGGGGATCTTTCCAACTCAGGGATCAAACCCAGGTCTCCCACATTACAGGCAGATTCATTACCATATGAGCCACCAGGGAAGCCTATATATATATATATATATATATATATATATATATATATATATATATATATAAAAGCACATATAAGCATATATATAAGCAATATATATGTGTGTGTATATAAATATATAAAAGCACATATAAGCACATATATATATATAAGCATATATATAAGCACATATATATGTGTGTGTGTATATAAATATATAAAAGCACATATAAGCACATATATATATATAAGCATACATATAAGCACATATATATGTGTGTGTATATAATCTAAATTGATAAATAATAAATATATAAACATATTAAATAACAAGATAAATTATATATGTGTATATATATCCATTTAAATGCAGAGTTCAAAAGAATAGGAAGGAGAGATAAGAAAGTCTTCCTAAGTGATCAATGCAAAGAATTAGAGGAAAACAATAGAACGGGAAAGACTAAAAATCTCTTCAAGAAAATAGAGATACTAAGAGAACATTTCATGCAAAGAGGGGCTCAATAAATTATAGCAATGATATGGACTTAATAGAAGCAGAAGATATTAAGAAGAGATGGCAAGAATACACAGACCTACACAAAATGATCTTAATGACCCAGATAACCACGATGGTGTGATCACTCACCTAGAGCAGAAAACCTGGAATGCTAAGTCAAGTGGGCCTTAGGAAGCATAACTTCAAACAAAGCTAATGGAATTGATGGATTTCCAACTGATTTACTTCAAATCCTAAAAGATGATGCTATTAAAGTGCTGCACTCAATATTCTTGCAAATTTGGAAAACTCAGCAGTATTCACAGTGGACTGGAAAAGGTCAGTTTTCATTCCGATCCCAAAGAAAGGCAATGCCAAAGAATATTTAAACTACTGCACAGTTGCACTCATCTCACACACTAACAAATTATGCTCAAAATTTTCCAAACAATGTTTCAACAGTACATGAACTGAGAATCTCCAGATGTTCAAGCTGGATTTAAAAAAGGCAGAGGAACCAGAGATCAAGTTGCCAGTATCCATTGGATCACAGAAAAAGCAAGAGAACTCCAGAAAAGCAGCTACTTCTGCTTTATTGACTTCTCCAAAGCCATTGACTGTGTGGATCCCAACAGACTGGAAAATTCTTAGAGATGGATATACCAGACCACCTTACCTGCCTCCTGAGAAATCTGTAGGCAGGTCAAGAGGCAACAGTTAGAATCGGACATGAACAGTGGACTGGTTCCAAATTGGGAAAGGCTGTATAATGTCATCCTACTTGCTTAATTTATATGCAGAGTAAACCATGCAAAATGCCAGGCTGGATGAAGCACAAGCTGGAATCAAGATTGCCAGAAGAAATATCAATAACTAATGTATCCAGATGACACCACCCTTATGGTAGAAAGTGAAGAAGAACTGAAGAGCCTCTTGATGAAGGTGAAAGAGGACAGTGAAAAAGATGGCTTAAAACTCAACATTCAAAAGACTAAGATCATGGCATCTGGTCCCATCACTTCATGGGAAATAGATGGGGAAACAATGGAAACAGTGAGAGACTTTATTTTCTTGAGCTCCAAAATCACTGCAGATTGTGACTGCAGCCGTGAAATTAAAAGACGCTTGCTCCTTAGAAGAAAAGGTATGACCAACCAGGACAGCATATTAAAAAGCAGAGAGATTATTTTGCCAACAAAGGTCCATATAGTCAAAGCTATGGTTTTTCCAGTAGTGATGTATGGATGTGAGAGTTGGGCCATAAAGAAAGCTGAGCACCGATGCTTTTGAACTGTGGTGTTGGAGAAGACTCTTGAGAGTCCCTTGGACTGCAAGGAGATCAAACCACTTAATCGTAAAAGTAATTAGCCCTGAATATTCATTGGAAGGATTGATGCTGAAGCTGAAGTTTCAATACTTTGGCCACCTGATGCAAAGGGCTGACTCCTTAGAAAAGACCCTGATGCTGGGAAAGATTGAAGGCAGAAGGAGAAGGGGACAACAGAGGATGAGGTGGTTGGATTTCATCACTGACTCAATGGACATGAGTTTGAGCAAGCTGTAGAAGTTGGTGATGGACAGGGAAGCCTGGCATGCTGCAGTTCATGGGGTCGCAAAGAGTCAGACACAACTGAGAGAATGAACTGAAGTGGTATATATATGTATACTGGTATATATACATATATATATGTATACTGCTATATATACATATATATATGTATATATATGTATGTATATATGTAAAAGCTACTTCCTAGAGTAATTTTGAAAATGAAGGTGATGTTATACATGGAGTGCTTAGCACAGCCCCCAGCATATGTGAAGAAATCAATCACATCCTGTATTACCATTATGTACTAAGCACTTAGAATTGATTCCTCAATTTAATGTCTCATACATTTGCTCAGATGTGCTATAATTATCTATAAAATTAAAGGATAATAATAAGCCTCCTTCCATCTGTAAAATTCTGCAACTTGTTGTTTTATCTATGCATTCAAGTTACTAAGTAAAATACAAATTGCCCTTGCATACTGAAAACTCAAACTAGAAATGCACACATTCTGTCTCTCACTGTCCCTTCACTGCCTCTTTCTCTACTGTCTCTGTCTCTCCTGTCACATCTCATGTAATAGAAATATGATGCCCACATTTCAATTTAAAATTTCATTGTCCTGGTTGCTGTTCCTTATTGATTTCTAACTGGTAAGAAATCCCAGAAACCTAGCAGTAGCAAGGATATAAGCTAATCTCATGATTGGTATAATTTGACCTCATTTGGAGCTATTTAGACAGTCTACTACTGGGTTTACTCACTTTGCTTTTAACATGCTCATGTCGTGTGTGGAGGAAAAACACAGCAAGAGTAGAAAGGAAACTAACAGCTGAGTTACAGCATCACATGCATTCGGTTTTTTCTTTCTTTTTATAGAAATTTTAGAAAAATAAGAATCAAGATTATAAAGAAGCTCCAAAGAATATAAAAAAGAATAATTCCTTACAATAAAGAAGTATAAATGTGCAACATCAAAGCTGAACTCTTTGCACAAGCTACATTTTATAGCAAACATTATAATATTTTGATTAGAGATCAAAATAGGCTTGTAGTGCACTTGAGAAAATATCATGAAAGCTTTTATGTCTAACGAAAAACTCAACAAAGTCTTCAGTTTTACAACAGTATCAGATAAGAGTAGGTTTAGCTATTGATACTTTCTAGTTTGAGGGAAAATTTTCTCATAAAATGTTTAGATTTGGCACTCTCTCTTGAGGTTGCAATATGATTAAATTTAAAAGCATTGACTCTTCTCTTCTTGTGGGGTATCTGCTCCTGTGAGTAGATGATAAAAGTTATAGACACTGTCATAGAAAGAATAAATATATGCACATGTATTTGAAATAGTTCAGAATTCATAAACCAATTTCCCCCTTTTGTGAAGTGCTATCATTAACCCTTGAGAAGTCATGAACCTCTGCTTTTGAGAATAATATTGTCTTCCAAAGCTAAACGATTGCCCTAAGAAATCTAAATTTTCACTTCCTACTCTAAGGCGCAAAACAAGCAAGAAATTTTGTGGAATTTCAAAGATAATGATTTTTTTTTTAAGGCCTACTTTAGTTTGCTAATCTAGAAGAGAACAGAGTAAGCCTAGTCATTTTGAAGGATATAGATAGTTGTTCTTATCAGAAGTTCCTTCTCTTTCCTCTTGGAGATACACTCTAGCTTTGTATAAGCTTTTTGAAGGAAGCTAGAATTATGCAAAAAATAAAGATTCTGACATTAGTTGTATATGAAACCCAGCAATGGGTCAGATCCAAATATAACAAAAATGGGATATTTATAATAGAAAAAGTTGGCCAAAGCAAACACTCCCTCTGACTCTCTTCAGTCCATGGGGTACTATTAACATCATGATTGGCTGGGCAAAAATCCTTAGAATATGAATTCTCCCAAGAAGGCCATGGCAAAGCCACCAGCCTCCAACTTGAACAAGCCAGAAAAGTCACAGGATGGGAAAGGCTGCATTTTTCTCTCTTTGTGCCACCATCTTTCTCATCCTCTGCACTTTAAACCATCCAGGAACCAATTTCTGTCTCATGAGGGTTAAGATGTATGCAGGTGGGTTTATCACATGTGACCATGGAGATTCAGCCAAAACAATGCTCTCTGGAATGCATGGCTGGGGATTTGGATAAATGTTAAGAAATGACTCAGAGACAGGAGCAAAAGAAGACTCTTTCAAAGTTGGGAGGGAGTAGGGAGAAATAAGGGCAAATAATACATATGAGAGACTCTCCTGCCTCACTTTGTCTCTTAATTCATTGCATGATGGATGCTTGATTAAATAAAGGTGCTTCATATTAAAATGCATGGTTCTATTAAGAATGAAATAGGGCTTCCCTGGTGGCTCAGCTGGTAAAGAATCTGCCTGCAATGCAGGAGACCTGGTTCGATTCTGGGTCAGGAAGATCCACTGGAGAAGGGATAGTCTACCCACTCCAGTATTCTTGAGTTTCCCTGGTGGCTCAGACAGTAAAGAATCCGCCTTCCAAGAGGGAGACCTGGGTTTGTTCCCTGGGTTGGGTAGATCCCCTGGAGACAGGCATAACCAACCCACTCCAGTACTCTATTCTTGCCTGGAGAATCCTAATGGACAGTGGAGCCCGGTGGGCTCAGTCCATGGGGTCGCAAAAGTTGGACAAGACTGAGTGACTAAGCACAGCACATGACAATAAGAAAAAATTATTAAGACCTGGAATTTGTATACTTCTGCTTTTATTTTATTCCTAAGACTGTTTTTGTTTCTGTCTGTTTTCTACTGAATCTTTCTCCTGGGCTTTAAATTTAATGCTTCCTGTGAGTTTTCTATATCTCCCTTCTATGGGAGGAAACAGACATCTGAAAAGGAAAGAAGTAAATACTTTGGATTATCATGCTAAAACACAAGCATCAAGAGTTAATATTTATTGATTAAGTGCTTACGATGTGCCATATACTGTGGTATTTTACATGGATAATTTGTTGTCATCACAACAATTCTGCAAAAGACTCATTATATGCACTTTTTGGCTGAAGAAACTGACACAAAGCTATTAAATGACTTGGCAATCTTATCTGTGAAAGAGAAAGACACAGAAAATACCCTAAAGGAAGGCCAGGATGTGTGACAACTGATAAAAGCCAGTATTTAGGGCTATATAATCTATGCCATCACTATTCCAAATACTTTGTATATATTTATTAATATTATTACCGGAATTATACATTTTTAACAGATGAGAAAACTGAAACACAGAATATTCAAAGTCAAGTTAGCTGATGGTCCCAGAGAATCCCTAAGTTTTTAGAGAATGGTCAGAATACAAAATAAAAGGAGGCTGCATTCCTGATTTTTCACAGGGAGAAAGACTTGCCCACTTTGAACACTTTGGAGAGTTATGTCAACAAGATATAAATATTTAATATGGTAAGCAACTGAAATATTGGTGTTTATTGTTAGAGTTGCTAACATAACGCTGGGCTTCCCTGGTGGCTCAGATGATAAAGAATCTGCCTGCAATGCTACAGTCCCGGGTTTGATCCCTAGGTGAGGAAGTTCCCTAGAAGGGGATAGCTACCTACTCCAGTATCCTTACCTGTAGAATTCCATGGACAGAGGCTACAGTCTTGGGGTTGCAAAGAGTCAGACACTTAACTATTATGATAATGACAAAGATTATGATAATAATTGTTATATTAATAGTTCACAAATGCATAAATTTATTAAGAAGTAGAATCAGTATCATAATTAGACATAGCTAGATGTAGATCCAGATATACCTATATATATTTATGTGAGTGTGTGGGCTCAGGCATGTCTGACTCTTTGTGACCCCATGGACTGTAGCCTGTCAGGCTCCTCTGTCCATGGAATTTTCCAGGCAAGAATATTGGAGTGGATTACCATTTCCTACTCCAGGGTATATTTCTGACCCAGGAATTGAAACCTGCATCTCTTGAAGTGGCAGGTGGGTTCTTTACCACTAGCACCACCTCGGAAGCCCTATATACATCTATATTGATCGATAGAAGTATAGATATAGATAGATAGATGACAGAAAGACAAATGGGTAGATCTATCTCTACTCACATGTCCTTCTATATATTTATCTATCTATCCACCAGCTTTCACTGTAGCATCAAACAATCCTGATATTTCAGTTATTTCGAATGTTTATTTCTTATTCATGTACACAGTTCAGTTCAGTCGCTCAGTTATGTCCAACTCTTTGTGACCCCATGGACTGCAGCACACTAGGCTTCCCTGTCCATCACTAACTCCCAGAGCTTGCTCAAACCCATGTCCATCGAGTTGGTGATGAAGTCCAACCATCTCATCCTCTGTTGTCTGTAGTTAGATATCTGTCATACATAGTCTATAGTTAGATTAGGATGATCTGGGCTGTTCCAGGTTCTGGACTATGCTGTGCTTGGTTCTATATGTCTCCTCACTTCAGAAACAAAGCTAAAATTTCTTAAAATGGAGGCCAAAAAAGAGAAAGAAGCATACACAGGTACTTTGAAAATTTTGGTTCACATGTGGTATATGGCGTATTAGCTCACATTTAATTGTCCAAGAGTCAATTCAGTTATGAGTCTCAGAGCTACTAAATGATAGTAACACTTGTTTATACCAAAATACAGTCCATTTCTTCCTCAAATGGACTTTGAGATCTGTTGAAATTTCTTTTGCTTCATAGAAGAAATGTTATGTATTTCCATGAGTCTCTTAAGCACTGCCATGTCATGTGGCTGTGACTAGATTCAAAATAGCTATAATGATGAAAATGATGATAATAATAGACATGATCTAATCGACACGATCTTCACCGTCTGAGAGTTGATGGGGTAATTGATGTGATACCAAGATGGACGTAATACTCACAGTACATCAAGTAATTCAGACATCTTTAAACTCCTGGAAGGTACATGATATTAGTTAATATAAATGAAATCCTTACATGTCAGTTCAAAATATATATATGTAGCCTTGTCTCCAGGTCAATGGCTTAAGGAAGAATTAAGCAATTTAGTTTGTTTCTAAGGACAAGATCAGTTGGCCTCAGTCCAGTATTTCATTCTTAAGGTAAGTTGGGATAAAATGAGTGGGAGGTCTTCTTTTTCATGTTATATAGCATGGAGTACACTGTGAAGACTTAATTATAGAAGAACTAGAATTAATAATAAATTCTTATAAATTCATCAATAGTTTTATAAAAAGATACTGGAGAAGGAAATAGCAACCCACTGCAGTCTTCTTGCCTGCAGAATCCCATGGACAGAGGATCTCGGCAGGCTACAGTCCATGGCATTGCAAAGAGTTAGCACAACTGAGTGACTGTCACTCACTCAAGAAGATATTATTAAAATTCTTCCATGTTAATCAGCTGCATGGAAGGAAACAAACATATGAAAGGAAACAAAATTTTAAATTATGTGTTCAAAATTTAATAAAATAATTGATGCTGCAATTTCAAAGACTCATGACAAAATCAACATTGTTTATAATCATGAAAAATTAAAAAGATCCTAAATATCCAAAAATAGGAAAAAGTTACTCAACTTTTGATATGTCTGCATAATTTAATGTTATTAACAGGAAGTTATCAATAAATTGTACACTTTTTATACTACATATTTTGTGAACAGTACAAATCCAGGTATAAAATACAGTGAAAATAGTGGAAAGAGAGAGACAAAATATATAATGTAAACATTATCTGTATTTGAGTAATAAGAGCATTTAGTCTTTATTTGAAAAATGTTAGGTGACAGGCATGGTTTTCAGCATCTTGTGACTATTAATTTATTTAGCCCTCCAAATTACTCTATGAAAGAGGGACTATATATTCGTTTTCTATTGCTATGTAAAAAAAATTACCGTAAACTTAGCAGCTATTTATTATGGTGTAGCTACTCTTGATTGGGTGTCCAGGCATGGCTTAGCTGTGTCTTCTGTCTCAGGTACCTTAAAGCTGCCATTGGACTTTAACAGGGCTGCCCTGTGATCTGGAGTCTCAAGCAGGAAAGAATCTTCTTCTGAGCTTGCATACATTGTGGGCAGAATTCATTTCCTGTGGCTTTAAAAGTAAAGGTCCAGACTTCTGCCCATCACTGGGAAAACATCCTTGGGTTTTTAGAAGCTGCCTGAACTTCCCTGCCATGCGATCCTCTCCATAGGACATTCAAGGCCTCATTCAAGGACATTTGTGGCCTCAGTGTCAGCAGGGAATGTCTCTTAGTGCAGTCTGCTAAGCCAGAGTCATACAATGTAATGGAGTCATGGGAGGGATGGTCTGTCTTGTTTGCCATACAGTGTTGCCTAATCAATGGAGTGACATACCATCATTTTGACATATTCTATCTATTAGAGACAAGTCACAGATTTTGCATGCACTCAGGAGGAAATCATACAAGGGCATGACCTTTTGGAGGTAATCTAATTTGCATCAGCCATATACTGTTTTTGTTTTTTTCTCATTTTTTTATGAGAGAATTGCGATTCAGAGAGATAAATTAGCTTGCCTATGGTTAAAAGCTAGTTGTAGGAAATGGTATGTGGATCTAGGATCCTGCTCTTAATCATTTCTCTAAAATTCAGTATACATTCAGTGTATAAGTTGAGTGCCTGCAATGTGTTGAACATTGTGATAAACTTTGAAAATACTGTAGCAGAAGAGATATGATTTTTGCTCTTAAAGAGTATGCTGTCAGGAGGGGGGTTTCAGGATGGGGAACACATGTACACCTATGGCTGATTCATGTCAATGTACGGCAAAAACCATTACAATATTGTAAAGTAATTAGCCTCCAATTAAAGTAAATAAATTAATTTACAAAAAAAAAAAATAAGAGTATGCTATCTAGTAGGGAGATGACATACCCAGGTGGGCAACAAGTTTAGTCGAGTATAAAGACCATATGGACCAAACGTGGGGATACTGTGGAAGCCCAGAAAATGGTCACCTAATCTAGAATTGTAGACTCAATGGAGAGTTCCAAGAAAACAGGACCTGAAAGCTATGGCAAGATGAATGAATAGGAAGGGAGAAAGAGGGCAAGAAATGAATGAAGGTAGTGGGTAGGTGAAGTGCTTTGGGAGATGGAAGCAATCATGTTGAGAGGTGCCCTGGTGGGAGTACCATTGCTCTGACCAAACTTAAAAGTGTCTCTACAACTTCAGTCAGAGATTATGGGGCCATAATGGGAATGGTTGTTAACACTCCTTAATGGCCATAACACTCTGGGGTTATATATAAGGAAGGAATTGTGAAGGAACTTGGCTTTATATGAGACGGTGCCAAGTCACTGAAGAAAAAAACTTTATCGATGTATAAATCTTTACCTGGATGCAGATAGAAAGATAACTGCAGGCTGTAGGCCCAGCTAGAATATGATTGTAATAATCTAGGTGAGAGACAATAGCTATTTGGACCAGGTTAGTGAGATTTGGGTTGGAGAGAGTTGATCCATTTAGTAACTATCTCTATGCTTTTTTGTCTTTCTTACAGTTTTTTCTTTTTGTATGTTTTTCAGAATTATATTCAATAAGCACATTTCACTTTTAATGTCAGAGAACTGTGCTTTTAATAAGGAATCAATAAAGCAGATATTCTCCCCCAATACAGTGCCCCACTCATTTTCCTACTAAAGTTAGATTCATTTACTGAGAAGAATAATTTTACCAGCTGAGGCACTTGTGCATTTTTTTCTACCTTCTTTTCTAAATATCTTAAGGTTTCATAGTGAAAGGCTGCTTCATTAGTTCTAATGGGTTCCCTGTCACATGAATCTATCCAGAACTATACTTTCATAATTATCAACTGAAAAATCAAAAGACCTAAAAGCATATCTTATCAGGCCATGGGATAAGGATGTGAGAGTATTCTTAGAGATAGGCTACAGAGCTTATATTGCAGCACAGAGGACTCTGGTGCCTCTTCTTATGGAAGACGTGAGGAACTCAGTGTGAGTCTCAGTATTGTTTCCTGCCCAGATGCTCAAAGAAATGTGGCATAAAAAAGTTGGCAGAAGGAGTCTGAAGTCCTGAATTTAGGAGCATCTGCCCAGTTTCTATCATCTCAGAACATTCCATTGAATAGCCTTGCTATATACATTCTCCCCAAGTGTTACAATAGGATGACTAGAGTTTGAATTCTTCATTCCAAATAGTGATGAGACCTCAATGTGCTTGAACTCTCCTCAGTCTGGGAAAAAAAAAAAAAAAAAAACTATGCTCAATAAATCATGCTTCCTCCACCCACTAATATTAGGCTATTATCTGAAAGCATTTTGGGAGATAGACAATAGGCTGGATAATGACCATCTAAATATTTCAAGTATTAGTTCCTGAAGCTTGTAAATCTTATTTGAGGAAAATATTTTTGCTGATATAATAAAGGATTTTAAGATGTGGAGATGACCTTCAGTGATGCAGTTGGACCCTGAATGCTGTCAGAAGTATTCTTATAACAGGGAGAGACAAAAGGGGAGAACATAGAAGAGAATGTGATGCTGGATGGAGATGCAGCCACAATGGAGGGATGCCAAGAGCTACCAGAGGCTGGAAGAGGTGAGGGTTGGATTCTAATATAGAGCCTCCAGAGGATGTGTCACTTTGTGGACACCTTGATTTCAGACTTCTAACCTCTAGAAATGTTAGAAAACACAATTATGTGCTTTAAGTCTCTAAGTTTGTGTTAATTTGTTATGAGAGCCCTAGGAAAGTAACACAGCAAGGATGAAATATTGTTAGAACATGTTCTGTGCAGATTAAGAAAAGATTTTGCTCTTTGAATGGGCAGAGTTCTACAGACAAGCAGTGTGGAGAGGAGATATACGTGGATTGGATTTTAGTCTCCACTTACCTCCTCAGAAGGTACCTTTGTGGAGAGGACAACTTGTGCCACAGTCCTAAGGGTGGAAGAAATAACAAGATCCTGGGTTTACACAAAGGAAGAATGCTAAAAATTAAAAAGAAAGTGCAAAAATAAGAGTCAGATGACATGGAGGCCACACTCCAAAAATAATGATAGCAATTCTCCTTTCAGAGCATATCTCAAAACTACTTCATGTGAATTATCTCTGTGTTCCTGCAATACCCCGTGAGGGAGACATTAGCTCTATTGCCTTTGAATTCTGCTGGATGCTCTAAGAAGACTCACTTCCAAATATTCTCCTCTGTTTCTTAGTTTCCTGTCATCGTTGGGTTGACTAGGCAGAATCATTTTATTCTATAGAGAGTTTAATTAGGCAATTCTTTCAGGAAGCCCATCAAGTCTAGATTGATTAAGATTGCTTTCAGAATGATATTTAATTGGGATAATGGTTTAAATTGGTTATTGATGAGGGAAGATTTGCTTGTGACTAGCTTAATTCCCTCTGGATGAGATTAGAAAGCTTTCCCCAGACAGTGTGTGGTTCTTCAGATAATTTGAAAAAAAATATATCAGGCATGAAAATTAGTGATTGAGATAATGCTTGGCTAAGGTGCTCTAAGAATTTAACCAAACCATTAAGGGTATAAACTCTCTAGAGGAGACACATTCTAAGTGACAAACCATTTCCTTAGAATTGGCTGTGAATTTCATGCTAATTCTCTGCATTCATAATGTATACTAAGGGTCAGAAGTAGACATTTGCAGGATAAGCAACAGCTAAGAAGTCCAGAGTCCTGCTACGGACAGAATTAGGTGCTCAACACTCCATTCTTTTAATCACAACACTGCTATGAGTAAAAGCTTTATCACTCTCATTTAGCAAGGTTCTGAGATAAATAAATAATCCAAGTTTACACAATGAGTGAATAGTGATTGGTAGCTTTAAAGCTCAGATCCCTGGAAGTCTGACAGTAGTTCATTCATTTAGCAATTGTTTAATAAATGCCTACTGTGAACTACACACTATTCTAGGCACTTGGGATAAAGCAGAATAAAACAGATTCTGTCATTAGAAAGCTTACAGAGAGTGAATGGATACAAAAGAAAATAAATTCTATATCAGGGTTCGTGCGTATGTGCTAAGTCACTTCAGTAATGTCCAACTCTTTGTGTCTCTAAGGACCATAACCTGCCAGGCTCCTCTCTCTATAGGATTCTCCAGGCAAGAATACTGGAGTGGGTTGCCATGCCCTCCTCCAGTCTTCCCAACCCAGGGATGAAACCCACATCTCTTATGTCTCCTGCATTCGCAAGCAGGTTCTTTACCACTAGCACCACCTGTGAAGCCCATTTCGGGATATAGGGAAAGTCAAATATCCCAAAACATACTGTTCTCTACTTAATCCTTTTCTCTTTTTTTCCCCAAGATTTGGCTTTGGAAGGGACTACACAGGGTCATGGACTCAAACAAGAACTTTGAACTGTAAGTTTCCAGGAAGACATCCTATAAGCAGACGAGGGCAAGGTGAAGAGTGCCTTGTTTCTATCTAAACAGTTATAATGATGAATTTTTAAAAATGAGGTATTAATAATCCCTTGTTGTTGAGCTTCTTTCTCAAAGTGTCCAAGTGAATCATTTTTATCACCCCATTTTTTTGCTAATCGTTGGGGTCCTAGGACAAACAGGAGCAAATTCTTACTTGAGTGTAGATTTCTTTGGTAAAATCATCCAAGGTTAGAATCAGACCTTGTCACCCACTAGTTGAGCCTCAATTTTCTTATCTGTAAAGGGGACTGAAGAATCAATGGGTAAACACAGGGAAAGTGCTTAGGATAGGGCCTGGTACATAGTAATGCTAAATAAATATTAGCTATTAATAATCATTATTATTCCTTCAAGATAATTTATGGTGAAGGAGCTTGTTGGTGATTGGGCAAAGGTCTTTGGTGACAAAAGTCTGAGGCTTCTTTCTTTCCCCAGGTCCTTCCCTGCCTTGTCCTGTGACTGATTCTTTTCCTTATATGTGTGCCTCACAACCCAAGTAGCTGAGTCCTGCCTCCTCCTCATACTTTCTAAGCATTTGCTTGTCAGCTTCTTTGTCAATTCCTCTAAATTCTGCATTTGCGTTTTCACGCCTGTATGGCTTTCAGCAAGTTTCCTAACCATCTGGGCCTAAATACTTTTGTTTTTCAAAATCAAGATAGTAGTGCCATTATAGAATTGTTAAGGAAGTTAATAATTGCTAATACTACATTATATGTATGCATATATAACTATATATATGTATGTATAAAACTATATTGATAACTTATTTGTATCAGGCAGACAGTAAATACTTTATGAGTGTCTTCTCAACAGCCCTGTCCAGTGAGAAATATTTTTCTAAATTTGTTTCACAGATAATAAAACTGAGACTTAGTGATTGAATATGATATGAAATTGATATAAAAAAGTAATGTAAGATTTAATAACAATAGGTGGGACATTACAAAAGAAGCCATGATACAGTTTCCTCTAGAGGACTGAAGACATTGTTATGGTCGTGTGTTATTAAAATTTCCAAAAGGCATTGCTTTAAATTTATATTGGAACTTAAAGAAACTGGAAATCTTTGATCAGCCAGGGTAGCAAACAGTGCTAGCAGAAGATACAATTTTTAGAGTTAAAAACTACCTCCATACATTTTTTTCCATGCTTTCAACATTTCTGAAAAAGTGGTGTGTCTTCAAGTAGAGGTCATTGTAGGTCATGCTATTTCTTTTTTATCTAAAAATCTGTGATCAAAACAATAATTTTGTTTTGTTGTTGTTTAAATAATTAATGTTGTTTTGCCTCAGGGAAACTGAAATTATTCATGTTTATTATATATATCTTCGGGGGAATATCTCTCTCAATTTACTTCCAATAATCAAAGAAACAGAACTACATTTTGTGTTTGTTAAATTTTGCTAGGTTGGGGTCAAGAGAACTGGCTTCAATCCCTTACTTTTCCATTCACTAACTCTATGATCAAGGTCAAGAATGGAACAATTTGATCATTTGTTTCCTCTGCTATGAAATCAGGATAATTTTCCTGTCTAACTCATAGGGTTGTTTACAGATTTAATAAATAAGAACTCTCGTGACATCTTGAATATTCTGTATGAAATGTCTTTTATATTTTTGTAAATGATTTTTCTTAAATTTTTATTGGAATATAGTTGCTTTCCAATGTTGTGTTAGTTTCTGCTGTACAATAAAGTGAATCAGTTATATCTTTTCCACTCTTTTAGGTTCCCTTCCCATTTAGCTACCCCAGGTCGCTGAGTACAGTTCCCTTTGCCAACCAGTAGATTCTCATTAGTTATTTATTTTATACATAGTGATGTGTATATGCCAGTTCTAATCTTCCAATTTGTCCCACTCCCTTTTCTCCCCTTGGTAACTGTAAGTTTCTTCTCTCCATTTATGACTCTATTTCTGCTTTGCCAATAAGTTCACCTGTATAATTTTTCTAGATTGCACATATAAGCAATATTATATTATATATATATATTTTTAATGTCACTCTGTATGACAGTCTTTAGATCCATCCATGTCTCGGCAAATGGCACAATTTCATTCCTTTTATGGCTGAGTAATATCCCTTTGTATATATGTACCACATCTTCTTTATCCATTCCTTTGTTGATGAACGTTTAGACTGCTTCTATATTTTGACTATAGTGCTGCAATGAATATCAGAGTGCCTGCATTTTTTCAAATTATGGTTTTCTCTAGATACACCTTGGAGTGGGATTGCTAGGTCATATGTTTGCTTTATAGTCTTTTAAGGAACCTCTGTAATGTTGTCCATAATGGCTGTGCCGCTTTATATTCCCACCAATAGTGAGGCAGGATTCCCTTTTCTCCACACTCTTTTCAGCATTTACTGTTTGTAGACTTTTTGATGATGGCTATCCTGACCAGTGTGAGGTGATACTTCATTATAGTTTTGATTTGCATTTCTCTAATAATTAGTGATATTGAGGATCTGTTCATGCGCTTTTTGGCCATTTGTATGTCATCTTAGAAAAATGTCTATTTAAATCTTCCCTTTATTTTATTGGTTGGGTTATTCCACACACCTATGTTCACCTAATCTATGACAAAGGAGGCAAGAATATACAATGGAGAAAAGACAATCTCTTCAATAAGCGGTGCTGGGAAAACTGGACAACGACATGTAAAAGAATGAAATTAGGACACTCCCTAATACCATTACACCAAAATAAACTAAAAAATGGATTACAGACCTACATGTAAGGACAGACACTATAAAACTCTTAGACGAAAACATAGCCAGAACACTCCGACATAAGTTGCAGCAAGATTTTTTTGATCCACCCTAGAGTAATGAAAATAAAAACAAAAATAAATAATTGGGATCTAATTAAACTTAAAAACTTTTGCACAGCAAGGAAACCGTAACCAGAGGGAAAAGACAGCTCTCAGAATGAGAGAAAATATTTGCAAAGGAAGCAACCAAAAAGGGATTAATCCCCCAAATATATAAACAGCTCACATAGCTCAATACATTTTTGTAAATTCATTATAACCATCAAAAAATTAATTTCTGTATTTTTGTGTATTCAGGTAATATTGGCCTTTTAAATAAACCTATGATTATAAACATGTGAAAAACAAAACTGAAGAAACACATACACACACAACACACAAAGGCACATGTTACTGTTGGGCAATCAACTGTTGGAAATCAAAGAATCATCAAAATTAAGCTTGTATCAAGTGGCCCACACTGTCCTTGAAGTTGAATATGGAGTTGTGAACAGGATAAGCACAAGCCCTGCCCACAGTGCCTTGTAATCTTGTAGGGTTTAAAGCTTCTGCACAGTTCAGTAGAGGCAGCCGTTGTCCCTCAGGATGCAGAGAATTGTTCTGTTTTAAAAATTTATTTGGAAAGTAAGTGAATCACTGTGGTCATTCAGACAGATTTTCACAGTTTTTAACTTAGTACCAGTAGTATAGAAATAGGAGAAACTAGTTTTCAAAACTCGAGTAGGATCTGTTTTGTTGTCTGACACTGGATATTGTAAAATGTAGACAAAGACAGAATAATGGCTTAAATTCACTGATCTATAAAATATTTTTTTTTAATTTAAAAAATAGTTGAATTCTTTGGTTTTATTTTTAAAGACATTTCTGCCATTACAAATTCTTAAGAATTACCCATAAAACAATAAAGAAATAAGTCATCTAGCACTGTCTGTTTCTTTGCATGTTTAATTATTAAGCAATCTTAGTGAGAATTTCCTTCAGAATTAGTAATAAAACTCTGGATTTCAGTTGCATTCTAATTAGAAAATGAGTGTCTAAAAGAATAAATCAATCTGTGAAAGCTTCCTACATGTATGCAAAAAGCCTGCTTAACATTTGAATGACTATCTAGGTGTCATTCTGGTAGCAGAGTTTCTAGAATGTGAAGACAAAAGATCACCTTTGTGGGGGTATATGTTTATCTTGAGATTAATGTGAAACATCAGTAAATAAGAGTCTATGCCTATTGCATTCAAAATGATTTTCTTTTCCTATTACCATATAGCTAATTTCTTAATTATTCTAGATTTCTTTCTGATACATTTAACAAACCAAATAACATGTCCATTCACTCCGTTATTAAATAATGCCTTTTCCATATTGCTGGCTGACAACTGAATTATTTGTTGAGAGTAACTCTTGGCCTTTAAATAATTCAGATCTAAGGAAAATAGAAATAAAACCTCTGTCAAGAGAATAACTGAGTGATTCTTGTAAAATAGCTGGAGATGTATTTTTTCAATTCTGCTACCAGAAAGCCCCAAAAGAAATGAAGAAAATGTGTCTTGCAACAAGATGGGAGGACTAGATTTTTAGGTAGTTAGAATAGGAAACAGGAGTCCAAGATGGCGTGGCTAAAAGACAAGGAAGGGAAAAGCCCTCGAAAATAGAACAAAGGAAGGTCAAAGAAAGGTCCGAGGACCTGAGTGAGAACTTCAGGTAGAACAACACTCCTGGCTAAGCCCAATTTGCATAGGGCAGGCCCAGGGGGAGGAAAAAAAAAAAAAACATATGAAAAGAGGAGCCAAAGCGCTCTCTGGTTCTCTCTCTCTCCCCCTCTCTCTCTCCCTCCCTCCCTCTCTCCCTCCTTCTCTCCCTCCCTCCCTCTCTCCCTCCCTCCCTCTCTCTCTCCCTCCCTCTCTCTCTCCCCCTCCCTCTCTCCCTCCCCCTCTCTCCCTCCCTCCCTCTCTCCCTCCCTCCCTCTCTCTCTCCCTCCCTCTCTCTCTCCCCCTCTCTCCCTCCCTCCCTCTCTCCCTCTCTCCCTCTCTCCCTCCCTCCCTCTCTCCCTCCCTCCCTCTCTCCCTCCCTCCCTCTCTCCCTCCCTCTCTCTCTTCCCCCTCTCTCTCTCCCTCCGTCTCTCTCTCCCTCTCTCTCTCTCCCTCTCGTGGGTGTGTGCACTCTCTCTCTCTCTCTGTTTCTCTCTCTCTCCCACGTGCATGTGCTCTCTCTCTTTCTCCTTCTCTCTCTCTCTCTATCTCTCTCCCTCCCATGCACTGGGGCATTCTTCTCTTCATGTCTTTGAGTCGGCATGCCCTCATGCTTCGAGGATGGATTTTCCTGCTATCATCTAAATAAAAGAGCTGTAACACTGATTCGTCTAAGAGCTACAACATGGCCTGTTCGAGACCTAAGAGCTATAACAGGGTCTGTCCAAGACCTGAGAGCTGTGACCCGCTGAGGGCTCTAATGTCCATCACTCCAAATCTTTGTTGTGATGAGACAGAACCGAGGAGCATACACTCGCCTGACAAGATCAAACATATGTTTCATAGCAAATATATAGTAAAAATCCCACAAATTATATACAATATAAAAACAAAATACTGGAAGCAATGCAATTCATAAAACTTTAAAATTAAAGGCTAGTCAAAGGCATAGAAAATAATATAAAAACTACAAAGAGACTTAGGCAGAAACACAGTATTATGAGTTATAAGTATATATATTTTTAACATCCACTTCCCAATTAAAGTACCTTCTTAGCTCAGTTGGTAAAGAATTCACCTGCAATGCAGGAGACCCCAGTTCAATTCCTGGGTCAGGAAGATCCCCCGGAGAAGGGATAGGCTACCCACTCCAGTATTCTTGCACTTCCCTTATGGCTCAGGTGGTAAAGAACCAGCCTGCAATGAGAGAGACCTGGGTTAGATCCCTGGGTTGGGAAGATCCCCTGGAGAAAGGAAAGGCTACTCCAGTATTCTGGCCTGGAGAATTCCATGGGCTATATAGTCTATGGGGCCAAAAGAGTCAGACATGACTGAGCGACTTTCACTTTCCCAGTTAAAGTAGACAATAATAAGAAAGAGACAGACAATATACTTTTAAGTGGGCATTCAACAGTTCATATAATAGGTTTGATAAAAATTAAACCATAGTTTTTAAAATTCTAACTAGTGGAATTAGTATGTCTTGGATACTTTGATACAAAAGGCATTATTTCCCATTCTAGCTCAGCCACCTTGGTCAGTTCTTACAGTTATCCTGTTTCAGAAATCTTATTGTAAAATGGAAATTGTAGCGGTACCTACCTTATACAGTTATTGTATGTGTTAACTGGTTAATAATAAGTAAAGCTCCTAGAACATTGTCTGGCATTATATAAGTATCAGCTGTTATTACTTCTGGTTCTCTTCTTTTCTAATAATAATTTCTCTTTCTATAAATCTTTTTTAAGCTATCATATTATGTTTCTTTTACTTCTGCATCTGGAGGGTTTTGCAGCTTTGCTTCAGCTCGCTTCAATTCTCAATAATGCTAGTTTTTTTTTCTTTTTCACCTGTCAATATATTTCAGTTTTATTGTTGCATTTTGTATGTCCTCATATGTCCATACGATAATATAATTGTTTTTTGTCTCTGAAATTATTTCATTTTATCTCCATATGATATCTTAACTCTCAATTTATTAAAAAAACACACCTTCTTGCAAATAGTTTATGATATTTAGGCAATGCTTTCTAAAAGTTTAATTTTTCAAGTGATTATTTCCAGAGAATCTAATTTTTTTTTTGAATTTTAAGATACTGTAAGTTTTTAATGTATTTCCAGAAAAATAGCTAGAATTGCTGTGTACACTTGTGATATATGTTTACACTTTCTTTTATTCACAGAGATGATAGTTGGGTCTGTAGTACTCTTCACTGGGCAATCAGTGACTAGACTTTTTATAGCCATGAGATATCCATTCAATTATCAAGAAAGTATATGCTGAGGAGTTACTAACTTGCATACACTGTTCTAAATGATGGGGATACATGAAGCACAGGACAGAAATGATTACTGTCTATGTAATGGACAGACAGTAGATAAACAATATATGTATACCTAAAATAACCTTGGAGAAGGAAATGGCAACCCACTCTAGTACTCTTGCCTGGAAAATCCCATGGACGGAGGAGCCTGGTAGGCTATAGTCCATGGGGTCGCAAAGAGTGGGACATGACTGAGTGACTTCACTTTCACTTTTCACTTTCATGCATTGGAGAAGGAAATGGCAACCCACTCCAGTGTTCTTGCCTGGGGAATCCCAGGGACAGAGGAGCCTGGTGGACTGCTGTCTGAGGGGTCGCACAGAGTCAGACACGACTGAAGCAACTTAGCAGCAGCAGCAAAATAACCTTAGACTAGGAAACATAAAGGAGGATAAAGAATGGGAGAGTTATAGAGACTAGAACGGAAAGAGAATGCAGTTAGAGAACTGAATGAAGAAATGTAGGTTTTCTGCAAGCAAGTGGGCATAGGACATTCTAGGCACATGTGCAAGGCCAGTGCAAAGGCACTTAAGTGCAATAGAGTTGGTCTGTTTGAGAAACAAAGACCAGTGTAGCTGGAACAGAAATATAAGCCCAAAGCTCTCGTGCAGACTTTTATTAAATTACTGATACCCAACAAATTCTCGATTGTCCTGGAGCTCCTTGCATGACGGAGGATACTTTCTTCCCCTCACTATTAGGTTTTTTGACTGAAATAGAGTCAAATGTACTTTTTTTGACTTTCTGAGGACAGAGGTTAAGGGAACTCTTTCACCATCTAACAGCATCCGGTTTTCTGATCAAATACACTTTCTATATTCCACAATTAGACACAATGGGGAGAAAAAGGCAAAATCTTTTCCTGGTTTCCTTGAGAGTATATCCTATTCTGTGTTAGATTGGAAGATACGCTATGTGTAGAATTATGTGTTTTCCTAAATCTATTGGCATTAACACCACTGATAGAAGGTTTATCCATACTGATCATATATGTTGTATGCAAGTTTTTAATACATAGATCTGTTGTCGATTTTTGCTTTTTTACATGTCTTAGTTAATAGAAAATTTCAAGGAGACAACACCAGGTCAATCTATCCCTGTGTTCACCTGAGTTCTAAGGGAACAGCTTTGAGGAGTGGGTGATGGATTTGATTTGATAGATGTTGAAACTTTCCATTTAGAGTTCTCTGGTGTGTAGCAAAACTCAGGGGGGAAATCAAGTATGGAAATAGAGATCTTTGAGTGCTTCACATAAAAGGGAGGGTTTTGCATACCCTGAAGCAAAGTGAATATTTCTCATTTTAACAGTCCCTATGCTTGGTGAAAGGCTGTCTAAGTGGCATTGATTAAATTTATCTCCTTTGCTTTACTTATCTTAGCTGATCCCTTCTTATCCTTTAGGATTCTATTCAAATTTTTTCTTCTCATATAGATCTTCCCTGACCAAACAATTTATTATTAGGGATTTGGTGTTTATTGCCTAATGACTACCTCTTTTATTTTGTATCACTATCCTACATGAAATAATTATATATGTTTTTGTTGTTTTCTTTAAAATTGTCTCCATCATTAGATTTCAGATTCACTGAAAACAGGGTTGATATCAGTTTTGTTTATCATTGTACTGTATTACAATGTTTGCCCCATATGAAAAGTTATTGTTTGTAGAAGGAATGAGAGGAAGACCAAATAACACAGAAGATGCTTGATAAATAGGTATTCAATGAGCGCATTATGAGAGAAGAAAAAGGAAACAGGAGATGAAGGGAACTGTGGAAGAAAATCATATCACCAAGAAAATAAAAACGAAACACAGAGAGAGAGAGACAGAGAAATAAAAGTATAAAATGAGAAAAGATCTGGATTTGGTCAACCTAGTGCTGTTCAATGGTAGCTTCTTGTTTTTCTGGAAAAACGTCTAAGAAATATATATTATAATTAAGTATAAAATTTGTATTTTATCACCAGTAAATTTCTAGTTAGCACAAATATTCTTATAATAACACCAGTAGACAAATAACCTCACCTACAGAATAATATTTCATACTTTATGCATAAGATTCAAGAGAGAGAGTTTCACTAGAGAGTCATGTCTTCTAAGTTATACATCTATCCAAAAAGAATTAATCTGGTTTTGGTAAGAATGTGAGTGGGACCAAAGAGGTATATATGAGGTGAGGGGATATTAGAAACATCAACTTGCTCAAAATTCTCTGTGAGAGATCAGAAAAAGTAGAGAATATAGGTTGTGTTCAAAGATAAATTGAGGCATGTTAAAATTTTAAGAGTTTATTTGAACCAAAAATCCACTGAGATAGGGCAGCACCAAACTGGAAGTAGTTAGGAGTGCTCCAACCTTAGGAGCTAGGGAAAAGCTTTTTTAGAAAAAAAGCAGAAGCAAAGTAAGAAAATTATTGATTCATAATAAAGCCCAGTTGTCTGTTAGCAATTTATTGTCCTTTTTTTTTTTTAATTGCTGTTGTTATGTTTCTGTTTTCTTTTCTTTTCTTTTTTTTTTGAAGTGGACCATTCTTAAAGTCTGTATTGATTATGATACAATATCGTTTCTGTTTTCATTTTGGGTGTTTTGGGGGACCACGAGGCATGTGGGATCTTAGCTCCTCAAGCAGGGGTGGAACCCACACCCCCTGCATTGGAAGGCAAAGTCTTAACCACTAGACAGCCAGAGAAGTACTTGTCCTTAGATTTTGACTTTGTAATCTTGAGGTATTTAAAAATGTTAGGTTTTGGTTTTCTCATGTGGGCCACCAATATATTAGAGCCCCCTCAGTCTAATTTGGCCACCTTGGTTAATTGATTTAGCAGTTAAAAAATTTGTTTTTCCTAAAGAAATGGAGAAAGAGCAAGAAATAATTACTAAGTTACTTTTTAAAATATCATCTGGCCAGTAAGCAGGAGCTTTTATGAGTAAACTGAGCAAGATTTCTCTTATCCTGCTTAAGGAAAGCTGGGCAGGGAGAACGTTTCCTATATAAACACAATTTCTTTTCCTTACTTAGAGGTTCATGCTTGAAAACTGATAGGAAAACTGATGGAAAATGGGCAGAGCCAGAAAGTTGAAAGGAAAGACAGTTGTTGCAATTTCTGTGACTTTTTTGCAAATTCAGGTACTTCAGGGCCTCCCATGCAAACTAAACCTCCAACATGAAATACTGGTCCCAGAGGAAGGAATGATGTATAAATAAGTGGGCCTTTTTTGTCGATGGCTCATCCTAAGAGATGGGCTTCCCTTGTAGCTCGATTGGTAGAGAATCTGCCTGCAATGCGGGAGATCCAGGTTTGATCCCTGGGTTGGGAAGATCCGCTAGAGAAGGAAATGACAACCCACTCCAGTATTCTTGTCTGGAAGATCCCATAGACAGAGGAACCTGAGCAGGCTACAGTCCATGGGGTAGCAAGAATCGGACACAACTTAGTGACTAAATCACTACCATCCTAAGAGAGTTCAGTTAGGGGTATTCAAACTTTTTTTATTTTTTTCCTATCAGTTGTTCAATGAAGAGAACAGGAATGCAGGAGTGGTGGAAGAAAGCTCAGATGGCAATTCACATGAATAACATCTCAGTAACAGACAAAAATAGAAAAACATTGTCTCCCATTTTAGAATAATGAGGAAAGGGACATTACACAGTCATCATTAGAAGTCAATTGTGATTTTATATGATATTTGTTTTTATCTGGCTTATTTCACTTAGTATAGTAATCTCTAGGTCCATCCATGTTGCTACAATTGGTATTACTACATTATTTTTATGGCTAAGTAATATTCCATTGTATAAACATGCCACATCTTCTTTATCCGCATGACACTGCTTATATGTAGATTCTAAAAAATGATACAAATGAACTTACATACAAAGCAGAAATAGATTCATAGACATAGAAGACAAACTTATGATTACCAAAGGGGCAAGGAAGGTAGAAGGGAGGGATAAATTAGGAGTTTGGGATGAACATATGCACATTGCTATATATGAAATAGATAACCAAAAAAGACCTATTGTATAGTACAGAGAACTGTACTCAATATTTTGTAACAGCCTATAAGGAAAAGGAATTATATATATATGATTATATATACACATACTTGTGTATAACTGAATCACTTTACTTCTGAAACTAGCACAACACTGTAAAGCAGCTATATTTCAATTAAAAATTAATTTTAAACAAAGTCAATTGCAATAAACAGAGTGATAGAAGATTTGGCAAATGCATTAATACATTGTGCCCTCCAGAGAAAGAGCCAGAGCCAAATCTACTCTCTTCCATAGCTTATAATGTAATTTGACCTCTTCATATAAACTTTGAAGAATAGAGACCTTTGAATTTTGCAACAGCATACAAAATAAGAAATCCCAAGAACAAAGATCAAATTTAGAATTTAAAGAAAAAGAAGAAAATACATTTATCACTTGAGATAATTTATTACTATTATTTTCACTACTGATAATAACAAAGAAGTTTTCATTTTTCACAGAAAGCTTTTATTTAGAAACAAAGCTGGAATTAGGGTTTAAGTTTATTGAAAATACAATAGCATTCTTCTCAGAATCTACTTGATATATTCTGGCACTCTTTGCTTTCTCTGTTTCTGGAATGAGGGTGGGATTTTTGGTTTTCCTGACCTCTGAGCAAAACACCCATGGCTGATTCATGTCAGTGTATGGCAAAAACCACTACAATATTGTAAAGTAGTTAGCCTCCAATTTAAAAAAAAAAGTGATACAAACAGAGATTTAAAAAGTAAAAAAAATAAATAAATAAGAAATGAGCAGATGGCTGTAGCTCACAATGGGGCTCACAGAACTCCAGAGCGAGGTATTAGGGTTCGAGTGCCAAAATTCCTTCCCTGGTGCCTTTACTCAGGTGTGAAATGAAAAGATCTCCAACTTTGTCTTGTTTGTCTGGAGATGATTGTTCTTCCCAAATATTTCTTTATTCATATATATTAGAATGATAAGGTACCACATCGTTAAACCCAGGAAATCAAAAATCTCTAAAAATAGATTTACATTCAGTAATTCATGGAAAATCCAAGCCTCCAGGATACAATTTATTAAAATGGAGATAATAAATAGCAATTGGAACTTTGCATTAATTGACAATTTTGATATTGAGTATTCCTGGTATATTCTCTTAATCACATTAAAAATGACACACTGGTGCTCTTTAAGTTCAAAAATCGCACTCAAGGCTTTGCTAGATTTCTGGTTTTCTTGGCAGATAAAGAAGACTCCGACCTCTACTCTTGCTGTGACAGTGGTTCTTTGATAAAAATCTAGTACTTAAAAAAATCTTTTTGGCTCCTCAATCAGTTTAATTTTAATTTAAGAAGATCTTTGGCACTTAAGAGAAGCTTAATAGAGTATTGTTCTTTAAGAGTGGCAGTTAATGAGTTCCAGATGAAGACCCCTCGCCTCCTTCATTACATGTATACATGAAATAGAAGAGTGACCTATGGATCTTCAGCAGAAGTCATGGTGACCTTTGTAAAGGGCTAGAACAGTACATATTTAATAAATACATGAGTAATTAACATCTAGGAAACATTGTTCTGATCCTGTGACAGCTAAAAAGATCATGTGGATCAGAAATTGTTGCTTAGAAGCTAACAGTTTTGTAATTGAGATGAAATGTGTACATAAATAACTGTAATAATAGTTAGAGGTAATGTAAATCCACCCTAAACAAAAACCCAGTATGAGAATTTGAATCAGAGAATAGCAGTCTAGATGTTAAAATAAGGAAAATGTTTTCCATCTAAGGAAAATGTGTGTGTGTGTATTCAGTCGTGTCTGACATTTTGCGATCCCATATACTGTAGCCCACCAAGCTCCTCTCTCCATGGATTTTTCCAGGGAAGAATACTGGAGTGGGTTGCCATTTCCTATTCCAGAGCATCTTCTTGACCCAAGGATAAAACCTGTGTCTCTTGCTCCTCCTGCGTTGGCAGGAGGATTCTCTATCACTACGACACCTGTTCAGAACAGTTCAGTCACTCAGTCATGTCCAACTCTTTGCGACTCCATGGACTGCATCATGCCAGACTTCCCTGTCCAACAACAACTCCCAGAGCTTACTCAAACTCATGTCCATCGAGTTGGTGATGCCATCCAACCATCTCATCCTCTGTTGTCCCCTTCTCCTCCCGCCTTCAATCTTTCCCAGCATCAGGGTCTTTTCCAATGAGTCACTTCTTCGCATCAGGCTGCCAAAGTATTGGAGTTTCAGTTTCAACATCAGCTTCAATATTCAGGACTGATTTCCTTTAGGATGGACTGGTTTGATCTCCTTGTTGTTCGCGGGACTCTCAAGTGTCTTCAACACCACAGTTCAAAAGCATCAATTCTTAGGTGCTCAGCTTTCTTTATAGTCCAACTCTCACATCCATTCATGATTACCGGAAAAAACACAGCTTTTATTAGACAGACCTTTGCTGGTAAAGTAATGTCTCTGCTTTTTAATATGCTGGCTAGGTTGGTCATAACTTTTCTTCCAAGAAGCAAATGTCTTTAATATCATGGCTGCATTCACCATCTGCAGTGATGTTGGAGAGCAAAAAGATAAAGTCTGTCACTGTTTCCATTGTTCCCCATCTACTTGCCATGAAGTGATGGGGCAGGATGCCATGATCTTAGTTTTCTGAATGTTGACTTTTAAGCCAACTTTTTTGCTCTCCTCTTTCACTTTCATCAAGAGGGTCTTCAGTTCCTCTTCACTTTCTGCCATAAGTGTGGTATCATCTGCATATCTGTGGTTATTGACATTTCTCCCAGCAATCATGATTCCAGCTTGTGTTTCATCCAGTCCAGCATTTCTCATGATGTACTCTGCATAGAAGTTAAATAAGCAGGGTGACAATATACATCTTTGATGTACTCCTTGCCCGATTTGGAGCCAGTCTGTTGTTCCACACGGACCACAGCCTTGTCTATCTCAATGAAACTAAGCCATGCCGTGTGGGGCCACCGAAGACGGATGGGTCATGGTGGAGAGGTCTAACAGATTGTGGTCCACTGGAGAAGGGCATGGCAAACAACTTCAGTATTCTTGCTTTGAGAACCCCACGAACAGTATGAAAAGGCAAAAGGATAGGACACTGAAAGATGAACTCCCCAGGTCAGTAGGTGCCCAATATGCTAATGGAGATCAGTGGAGAAATAACTCCAGAAAGAATGATGGGATGGAGCCAAAGCAAAAACGATACCCAACTGTGGATGTGACTGGTGATAGACGCAAAGTCCGATGCTGTAAAGAGCAATATTGCATAGGAACCTGGAATGTTAGGTCCATGAATCAAGGCAAACTGGAAGTGGTCAAACAGGAGATGGCAAGAGTGAACGTTGACATTCTAGGAATCAGCGAACTAAGATGGACTGGAATGGGTGAATTTAACTCAGATGACCATTATATCTACTACTATGGGCAAGAATCCCTTAGAAGAAATGGAGTAGCCATCATGGTCAACAAAAGAGTCCAAAATGCAGCACTTGGATGCAATCTCAAAAACGACAGAATGATCTCTGTTCCTTTCCAAGGCAAACCATTCAATATCACGGTAATCCAAGTCTATGCCCCGACCAGTAATGCTGAAGAAGCTGAAGTTGAATGGTTCTATGAAGACCTACAAGACCTTCTAGATCTAACACCCAAAAAAGATGTCCTTTTCATTATAGGGGACTGGAATGCAAAAGTAGGAAGTCAAGAAACACCTGGCGTAACAGGCAGGTTTGGCCTTGGAGTACAGAATGAAGCAGGGCAAAGGCTAATAGAGTTTTGAAACGAGAACGCACTGGTCATAGCAAACACCCTATTCCAACAACACAAGAGAAGACTCTACACGTGGACATCACCAGATGGTCAACACCGAAATCAGATTGATTATATTCTTTGCAGCCAAAGATGGAGAAGCTCTATACAGTCAGCAAAAACAAGACCAGGAGCAGACTGTGGCTCAGATCATGAACTGCTTATTGCCAAATTCAGACTTAAATTGAAGAAAGTAGGGAAAACCACTAGACCATTCAGGTATGACCTAGATCAAATCCCTTATGAGTATACAGTGGAAGTGACAAATAGATTTAAGGGACTAGACCTGATAGACAGAGTGCCTGATGAACTATGGACAGAGGTTCGTGACATTGTACAGGAGACAGGGATCAAGACAATCCCCATGGAAAAGAAATGCAAAAAAGCAAAATGGCTGTCTGAGGAGGCCTTACAGATAGCTGGGAAGAGAAGAGAAGCGAAAAGCAAAGGAGAAAAGGAAAGATATTCTCATCTGAATGCAGAGTTCCAAAGAATAACAAGGAGAGATAAGAAAGCCTTCCGCAGCGATCAGTGCAAACAAATAGAGGAAAACAACAGATTGGGAAAGACTAGAGACCTCTTCAAGAAAATTAGAGATACCAAAGGAACATTTCATGCAAAGATAGGCTCGATAAAGGACAGAAATGGTATGGACCTAACAGAAGCAGAAGATATTAAGAAGAGGTGGCAAGAATACACAGAAGAACTGTACAAAAAAGATCTTCACGACCCAGATAATCACGATGGTGTGATCACTCACCTAGAGCCAGACATCATGGAATGTGAAGTCAAGTGGGCCTTAGAAAGCATCACTACGAACAAAGCTAGTGGAGGTGATGGAATTCCAGTTGAGCTATTTCAAATCCTGAAAGATGATGCTGTGAAAGTGCTGCACTCGATATGCCAGCAAATCTGGAAAACTCAGAAGTGGCCACAGGACTGGAAAAGGTCAGTTTTCGTTCCAATCCCAAAGAAAGGCAATGCCAAAGAATGCTCAAACTACCACACAATTGCACTCATCTCACATGCTAGCAAAGTAATGCTCAAAATTCTCCAAGCCAGGCTTCAGCAATACGTGAACCGTGAACTTCCAGATGTTCAAGCTGGTTTTAGAAAAGGCAGAGGAACCAGAGATCAAATTGCCAATATCCGCTAGATCATCGAAAAAGCAAGAGAGTTCCAGAAAAACATCTATTTCTGCTTTATTGACTATGCCAAAGCCTTTGACTGTGTGGATCACAATAAACTGTGGAAAATCCTGAAAGAGATGGGAATACCAGACCATCTGAGCTGTCTCTTGAGAAACCTGTATGCAGGTCAGGAAGCAACAGTTAGAACTGGACATGGAACAACAGACTGGTTCCAAATAGGAAAAGGAGTACGTCAAGGCTGTATATTGTCACCCTGCTTATTTAACTTATACGCAGAGTACATCATGAGAAACGCTGGGCTGGAAGAAACACAAGCTGGAATCAAGATTGCCGGGAGAAATATCAATGACCTCAGATATGCGGATGACACCACCCTTATGGCAGAAAGTGAAGAAGAACTAAAGAGCCTCTTGATGAAGGTGAAGGAGGAGAGTGAAAAAGTTGGCTTAAAGCTCAACGTTTAGAAAACTAAGATCATGGCATCTGGTCCCATCACTTTATGGGAAATAGATGGGGAAACAGTGGAAACAGTGTCAGACTTTACTTTTTTGGGCTCCAGAATCACTGCTGATGGTGACTGCAGCCATGAAATTAAAAGACGCTTACTCCTTGGAAGGAAGGTTATGGCCAACCTAGATAGCATGTTTAAAAGCAGAGACATTACTTTGCCAAGAAAAGTCCGTCTAGTCAAGGCTATGGTTTTTCCAGTGGTCATGTATGGATGTGAGAGTTGGACGGTGAAGAAAGCTGAGCGCCGCAGAATTGATGCTTCTGAACTGTGGTGTTGGAGAAGACTCTTGAGAGTCCCTTGGACTGCAAGGAGATCCAATCAATCCATCCTAAAAGAGATCAATCCTGGGTGTTCATTGGAAGGTTTGATGTTGAAGCTGAAGCTCCAATACTTTGGCCACCTCATGCGAAGGGTTGACTCATTGGAAAAGACCCTAATGCTGGGTAGGATTGGGGGTGGGAGGAGAAGGGGACGACAGAGGATGAGATGGTTGGATGGCATCACCGACTCGATGAACATGGGTTTGGGTGGACTCCGGGAGTTAGTGATGGACAGAGAGGCCTGGTGTGCTGCAATTCACGGGGTCGCAGAGAGTCGGACACGACTGAGCGACTGAACTGAACTGAACTGAACTGTTGTTCCACGTCCAGTTCTAACTTGCTTCTTGACCTGCATACAGAGTTCTCAGGAGGCTGGTCAGGTGGTCTGGTATCCCCATCTCTTGAAGAATTTTCCACAGTTTATTATGATCCATACAGTCAAAGGCTTTGGCATAGTCAATAAAGCTGAAGTAGATGTTTTTCTGGAACTTTCTCACTTTTTCGATGATCCAATGGATGTTGGCAATTTGAGCTCTGATTACTCTGCCTTTTCTCAATTCAGCTTGAACATCTGGAATTTCATGGTTCATGTACTGTTGAAGCCTGGTTAGCCCCCTAAAGAAAATATATAGTTAAAATGAAGAACATAGCAAGTTCTAAATGGAAAGACAGCATATAAACTGTGAAGAGAAAGTAAGGGACATTTTGGTTATAAGGAATAATTTGGCAATAAAAATAGGTTAGAAATAATAAGACCTTTATTCCAAGCTTCTAGAGTTATAGAAAATATTTTCAACAATGGCAATAAAGTTGGAGAATTACTTTCTGGGTCATGAAAATTCTTGGATGCATGTGAAGAAGTATAAGTGCTAAGTGAAAGCTTCTTTGAAGGTGACTACCTGAGGCCTTTGTATGATTAGAACTAGACATTTAGAATATTAATCTGTTAATAGTTATTAAGACAGATTTTGGTAGTTAGAAATTGTTTGTTCTAGTTAAGAGATTACTGTTGTGAAATTTTTATAATGGTACCACTGGAGTGGCAAATATTAATATTGGTACCTGATTGGATGGCAGACACAAAGATCCAGGAAAAACTGTTATGAACTTTTTAATTAGCGTTTTGTCTTTTTTTCTACAAAATGCTAATTAAAAAGAGTTACTGTATTTAAAAGGATACTCTGGTGAAATGTGTTGAATAGATAATAAAATACTTGATTTTTAGCTCTTTCAAACCCTTCATTTTATTGACTTGCTTTGTCAAGATAGTTGTATTATAAACAATGATATCTAAAGACTAATGATGATGATAATGATGATTTTGATGATTTCAACAACACTGTGAAGCAGTGCGCCAAACTCTGTATGTTTATTATCTCATTTAAAACCACTAGTGGTCTTATGAACTATGTATCATTATTATACCCATTTATAAATAACTTACCTAAGGTCACATGACTTACATATCATTAATCTGAAGTGTGAACCAAGACAGTATAGCCATCATGGCTATACTTTTAGCCATGATGATATAATTACTAAGAAATTATTCATATACATGATTTTCTAAATAGAACAGACAATAGTCTCTATATTTGTGTTGTCCACCAGTCAGGCCTTCCCTGGTGGCTCAGACCATAAAGAGTCTGCTTGTAATGTGGGAAACCCCAGTTTTGTCCCTGGGTAGGGAAGATCCCCTGGAGAATGAAATGGCAACCCACCCCACTATTCTTGCCTGGAAAATTCCATGAATAGAGGAATTTGGCTGGCCACAGTTCACGGGGTCACAAAGAGTCAGACAACACTGAGTGACTAATGATTTCTACTTTTTACTTTTCACCAGCTGAAGTCTCTCTCATCACAATCCATTCCCCTTAAAAGAAAATCCAAAATTCTCCCAATGCCTCCAAGGCAAAAGTCAGAAGGAGTATGTGATTAGGCTAGTTTGATTCAAGAAAAGTATTTTGGGAAGTGAGATTGCTTCATTAAAGAAGGGCCAGATGAAAGAAAAGCAAACCATGCGTGAATATAGCTCTTCACGTGGGGACATCATCATAGACACAGTTCCACATTTGCCTGAGCAGAAAAAGGTGACAGCATTTTGTTTTACCTAATTCCTTATATACATATATTTATTTGCTGTTTACCATTTCATATATAATCTAAACTGCTGAGAGAACCCTGCATTTTGTTGCTTTCATCTGTTAGTGGGCTTTAAGACACTAGTGCCTAGTCTTTAGGAAACAGTCATGGTGAATCTGTTCTAAGCATTATGTCTTTTTCAGAGTTAAAGGTGTCACCACAAATTACTCAACAGTCACTTAGCTAGAGTTAGAAAATCCATTTCAGACTAGCTATTTTTTCTTTCCTTTTTACTTGTACTGTTGCATGACTAGGGATCAGGAGCCCATTTCAGCTTATACACTTTTCAAAATTAAACTTGGCTAAATCAGTAAGATTTTATTTTCAAGCAATTTGTTCAATATTGTTAACACAAAAACAGATAAAGTTGGATCAGTTAGCAAGTTGATTTTTTAATTCTTCAAATTAAAGGATTAGTTTGAACCACAAAAGAAAGACAGTCTTATGTTTGTAAATATGAGAATTTTTCATATTCAGGGAGATTTTGAATAATTAAAATACATTTTTGTTGTTTTTCTATAAGCTTTAAAAATCATTAACTTAAACATTAACATGCAGAAATTTTAATTCAAATGTAAAACAAGGAGTGGAATATCTTCTAAATAAGGGAGAGAGATATTGTTACTAAGAATACACAGTAGGAAAAGTAGAATCAGTAACTGACAATTTAAACTTTTAAGGATCATGACAGAGAGCCATCTGGAGTTAATCAGCATAAATCTATAGCTTGCATTAGCTCTACAATTAAGATACTCATAAAAACCCACTGTGTAAGAGCTTTCCTGAATCATAATTTAACCATGATATTCTATCAAAGGACTTTTTATGCTTCAATTTAAGACCACAAAGAAAATACAGGAAGCAAATGGGTTCTGAAAAAGAAAATTATTAGTTGGCTGTTACTTTTCTTCTTGTTAATGTAAGTGATAAGAAATAATCACTTTAATGATTTGATCATTCTAAATTTATAATATATGATATTATTTATTAATGTTATATAACAATTATTGATAACAGATTAAATATATTTACACTTTGTAAATCAAATTAAAAGAAGCTAGAGGTTTTAATTTTAAAAGAAGCAATTATCACCATAATAATAATGTATGGAAAACTATGAGCTCTAGCTCCATTGTGCCTGAAGTTTAGAAGACATCTTGTTATTAATATATATTGTATTTCATTCTATTGCACTTTATATATATCTAAAATATTATCATCTTTCAGAAAATATAGAAGATAACAGTGAGTTAAAAAACATACAATAAAGGAGAATTGTTAAATTGGAAAATGGTATAATTCAAACCTGACCACTTGAACAGTGGATTGGTAAAATTAACAAGAACTTTTTAATCATGTATTTATGTCTTTTAGGACAGAGAGAAGAATTTTAGTCCATGGGGCAGAGATGAGATTTGGAGCTTAGCAGAAATGGAACGTTGACTCACTAGATAGTCAAAGAAATACTCAAGAAGAAAATGAAATTTTCACCACCTCATGAGATAAAGTCTAATCTATTTTTTTTTTTAATTTCTGTAAGTAAAATAATGTCAATGGACATCTGGATTACTAAGTATTAAGTTGGTGCAAACGTGATTGCAGTTTCAGACCATATCACAATCATGTCTAGGCTCAAACACATCTTTAGCAACTAAAATAGGAACTGTTACAATTGACCCCTTTTTTCCAATGAGAAATAAATTTGTTTATTACTATAAAGTTAAAATCCATTCTTTGGGATTTGATGGACTCTTGGAAAGCATTTCCTGTTTCCTGTTGGTTGTAGAAATATTTTCCCTGCAAAATGTTATTAAAGTGGTTGAATAAGTGGTAGTCAGTTGGCAAGAGGTCTGGTGAACATGGTACATGAGGCAATACTTTGTAGTCCAATTTGTTCAACTTTTGAAGCTCTGGATGTGTGACGACGTGTGGTCAAGTACTGTCATGGAGAAGAATCGGGCCCTTTCTTTTGACCAACGGTGGCTACAGGCATTGCAGTTTTCAGTTTATCTCATCAAGTTGCTGAGCGTACTTCTCAGATTAATGGTTTTGCCAGGATTCAAAAACTGTAGTGAATCAGACCAGCAGCAGACCACCAAACAGTGACCATGAGCATTTTTTGGTGTCTGTTTGTCTTTGGGAAGTGTTTTGGACCTTCGTCTCAGTCCAACCACTTGTCTGGTTTTCGATGGTTGTTGTGTAAAATTCACTTTTCATCACATGTCACAGTCAGATCTAGAAATGGTTTATCGTTGTTGTCTAAAAGAGAAGATGGCACTTCAAAATGACTGTTTGATTTTCAGTCAGCACATGAGGCACCTGCTTACTGACCATTTTCACCTTTCCAATTTGCTTCAAATGCCAAATGACCATAGAATAGTCCATATTGAGTTTTTTAGCATCTTCTTGTGTAATTTTAAGAGGATTATCTTCGATGATTGCTCTCAATTGGTCGTTGTCAATTTCTGATGGCTGGCCACTATGCTTCTCATCTTCAAGGCTCTCATCTCCTTTGCAAAACTGCTTGAAACTCTGCTGCACTGTATGTTCATTAGCAGTTCCTGGGCCAAATGCATTGTCGATGTTGCGATTTGCCTCTGCTGCTTTAAGACACATTTTAAACTTGAATGAGAAAATCCCTCAAATTTGCTTTTTTTCTAACATCATTTCCATAGTCAAAAATGAATATAAAATACACAGCAACTAATAAGTCATAGCAAAAAAAAAAAAAAGCACAAAGGGAGAAATATGAATTAAAATGATGTGTAACATAACCACATTTATTTAACAATGTATTCCAATATCAAATGGCAAAGTTCAACAGCGCAAAACCACAGTTGCTTTTGCACCAACCTTCTCTGGTAACTCAGATGGTAAAGAATATGTCTGCAGTGTGGGAGACCTGGATTTGACTCTTGGCTCGAGAAAATCCCCTGGAGAAGGGAATGGCAACCCACACTAGTATTCTTGCTTGGAAATTCCATGGACAGAGGAGCCTGAAGGGATATGGGGCCACAAAGAGTTGGACATGACTGAGCATCTAACACTTTCACTTTCAGCAGTTAGTTGAGCAGTCAATACGTTTGAGAGACAAAAGAACAAAGAAGTTGTGATGATATGGATGAGAACCTGGGTGGAGAGAACAGAATAATAAAAGTTCAGTACAGAAAGATGTAGCTAAATTAAGAAATTTATCTACGGCTATGGCATAGATGCACAAACGATTTTCTGTAAGCAGAGCTTAAAATGTTAATAGTGGTTGAATTTATGAAGTGTAAGACTCTTTGAAAAGTAAAAAATAAAATAAAAAATATAGGAGCAAGAGAGTATGTATCAGGGCACAATTAGGAAGTACTCTTACTCTGGAAGGGATGGGAATAATTAAATAGCATCATATGCCTGCATTAAGGAAGGCTTTGCACAAGGGGATTCTTTAGAAGCTTACTTGCCTATGAAAATATCTGCCTTTCTTCAGTTAGGAGAAAAATAGTTCTGTATTCTTATCATCTTGGAAAGTGCTGACTCCTTCATGGAAATTCATAATCCACTCATTTCTGTCCGACTCTTTGCAACCCCATGGACTGTAGCCTGCCAGCCTCCTCTGTCCATGGGGATTCTCCAGGCAAGAATACTGACCTTTAAAAAGACCAAGGGGAGGGTGAAGGTCATGCCTTCCTCCAGGGGATCTTCCCAATCCAGGGGTCGAACCCAGTTCTCCTGCATTGCAGGCAGATTCTTTACTTTTTGAGTCACCAGATAAGCCCATGATTCATATTAGCACAGTAAAATTCTGGAAAAAATGTGCATTGATAAAATAAATATTTTTAACCAATTTACCTTTATTTGACACAGTGTTAGGGCTTCCCTGGTGGCTCAGACAACAGTGAAGAATCTGCCTGCAGTGCAGGAGACCCAGATTCAATCCCTGGGTCCAGAAGAGCCCCTGGAGAATGGAATGGCAGCCCACTCCAATATTCTTGCCTGGAGAATCCCATGGACAGAGGAGCCTGGTGGGCTACAGTCCATGAGGTCGCACAGAGTTAGAACGACTGAATGACTAGCACATACAACACAGTGTTAAAACTTCTTAAAAGGGACATCATTTTCTCTCCCATGAAAGTGTGATAAAAGTTGGAAAATAGCAATGCTGACAGCACAAGCCTAAAAGAGACTGTTCAAAGATTTAAGCCTATACTGAGCTGAATTCCTATGATTTTTCTGAACAGTAAATTACATTTTCTAGAAACATCCATTTTTTTGTGTGTGTGGTAACAATTTTCTTCCTGAAGTGATACTGGGTTTTGGACTAGAATAGATAGCAAGCCAAATAACAGGGGTTGCCAAATAAGAATGAAATATAGAGTAGGCTTTCCCTGTCCCTTTTCTCTTATACTCATGGACACTACAAGAAAACCAAGACCAGTAGTGACAGTAACTGGACTGAGAGAGTTTCTCTTTGAGTTTGCACAGAGGGAGGACTTCTAGTGAAAGCCATACAAATAGTTGTTATTCTAAAAGAATAAATAACTTGTAGAATACACATGTGATGGAATAATACTGAGTAATAAAAAGAGGCAAGGTACTGACACATGCTGCTATAAGGATGAATATTGAACATTATGATCAGCAAGTGAAGCTAGAATATATACTGTATAGAGCCATTTATATGAAGTTCTAAAGCAAAAATAATCAATGATGAAAACAGACCAGAACTATGCTTACTTCAGAAGATTGTTGACTGCCAAGAAGCCCAATGGAGCATTCTTACAGGATAAAGAAGTTCTATATCTTGACAGTAATATAGGTTACACTGGAGTATACATCTGATAAAATCTAATTGTATAATTAATATCTGTGCATACCATTATAAGTAAATGTCACATTCTCCATAAAAAAAGAAACAGTAAAAAAATTTAGGACTCTAGTTAGTGGAGTGTCTTTTAAAAAATTATATGGGTTAGATTTTCAGGTACTACTTTTTATGTATTTTTAGCTTATGTGCATGCATATCTGCTCAGCTGCGTTCAATTCTTTGTGACTCCATAGACTGTAGCCCTCTAGGCTCCTCTGTCCATGGGACTTTTTGTCCACAAAAAAAGTGTATGACTAAATATACATTACAGTGCTGGACCTCCAGTTGATCTTCCTGGCTCAGGGATTGAACACATGATAGTTAGTTATACAGATCAATTAATTGTTCAATAAAGAGAGAGAAAAACTCTTTTTTTACAGCAGAATATCAAATTAAAAGAAATCATAAAAGGAAATGACAGCGTAAGAGAGTTATTAAAGGTTGCTAAAGGTACTGGGTAAATTTTTGTTAGAAAATATTATATGATATTATGATATCTCCCCACAAATTACCTGTTTGAATCAAAGGAAACTTCATAGTGAAAACAGTTATAGATAGTTCAGTCGCTCAGTCGTTTCTGACACTTTGTGACCTGTGGACTTCAGCACGCCAGGCTTCTCTCTCCAACACCAACTCCTGTAGCCTACTCAAACTCATGTCCATGGTGTCTGTGATACCATCCAACAATCTCATCCTCTGTGGCCCCCTTCTCCTGCCTTCCATCTTTCCCAGCATCAGGGTCTTTTCCAATGAGTCAGTTCTTCACATCAGGTGGCCAAAGTAGTGGAGTTTCAGCTTTAGCATCAGTCCTTCCAATGAATATTCAGGACTGATTTCCTTTAGGATTGACAGGTTGGATCTCCTTGCAGTACAAGGAACTCTCAAGAGTCTTCTCCAACACCACAGTTCAAAACAGTTATCTCCTATATTGGGAAAAATCAACATCATGTGATGTGATTCACAAATGAATGTATCACTTTTTAATTCCTCCAAAAATGCACAAAATAATAGCAATGTTTAGTACATTTAGTTGTTTAGCATGTTTCTCCCTTCAACATATTCCTAAAAGCCTTATAGTGACTTTCTAACACAGGGGTGATCTTGACACCTTGAGCATTTGCTGATCTCCGGCTTAGGGAAAAAGAAGAAAGAAATGCACTGATATATTGATTTCCAAGAGCTGACCAGCAGACTGATTCCTTTATTCTCAGAGAACAAAGGCACTAATAAATTTTTAGCCTTTACATGACTAAGTATTTTTGTATCACCACAAATGTAGTTTATTCAGACTGAAATTATTATAACAGCCCTCAGAAGCTGTTTTGTCATTCAGCTTTGGGGTGAAAGTTTATGGCTGCTGAAGTCACCTTTTAGAATATACCACTGAGTGGGAAAACAAGTAATTGCTTGATATCTTGAAGTTAATACTACCTCATTCTTTTACAGTGAAGGGTAGTTAATAAAACTGTAGACTTGAAAATTTGGGGAATTCTGATTAGAGAGAATGGACTTAGTGTAGAATTATGGTAACCAAATTACCACTAGGCCACACACAGCTTTTAAAAAATTTCAAAATATTGATGAGGATTCAGAAGGAAAAGAGAGACCATACACTTTACAATAAAATACTGAGCTTTTAAGCTCAGGAAATAAGTTTTATGCTGTTTCCTATTCTCCACATTGGCATCTACAAGGTGCTGAGAGCACGATAACTTCTTGATTAGTACATGCTAGCTACAGTCTGTACTAATCCAGTAGCCAGTACTGATTGGGTAAGGAGTTGTGGTTTCCTTACTAGCTTTAGAGACAGAACTTGGCTACGTTTCTTAAGAGAGGTAAAGGAAGTGGTGAAAGAAATAGCATGGATGTTTTAAAATATGTCTGCAAACTCTTTTGACACTCTTTTCACTGAGATAAGGATCTGTGTGCCCCCTGCTTAAAAATGAGTGTACATTCGTGATTTCAACCAATAGAGTTTAACAGGACATAATATTAATGACCTGTGAAGCTATATCATAAAATATATATATCATATATACCATAAATATGATATAGCTTCAGCCTTGATCAATGGAATACTCACACTTGAAATCTTTAAATGCCATGTAAACACCGCAATAGCTTTGGTCTGTCAAGATGTGAAGAAGCTGAAAATAGCCCAAATGGAGAGACTTTATGTAGTGACTTTGAGACCACACACACACACATACACGCACACACATACACACGTACACAAGTGTGTGTGTGCATGCATACATGTGCCCCCCACAAACACATGCACATGCCCAGAAAGCCCATTATTCCAGTCTCTTGATGTTCCATCTCCAGCCACAGTTGGACTGTAACTGTATGAGAGAACCCCAACCAGAATTCCCCATCTGAGTCTCCCAATTTTCTACGCCACAGAAAGACAACCTGAAAGATAATTGTGATGGCTGTTGTTTTAAGCCACTAATGGGTTGTTACACAGGAATAGGTGGCCAGAACAAGTGTGCTTCTTATTTGTTTTTCTTTTTTTTCTCATAGAATCTCAAATTTAATGATGTGTGGTTAGATACAGTGTTTGAAATGAGTGTA
Organism: Giraffa tippelskirchi; assembly: GCF_054371585.1. Classification (NCBI taxonomy): domain Eukaryota; kingdom Metazoa; phylum Chordata; class Mammalia; order Artiodactyla; family Giraffidae; genus Giraffa; species Giraffa tippelskirchi. The sequence continues at coordinate 72,089,064 of NC_137275.1, read as the reverse complement.
AAATTTAAGAGTCATTAAATGTACAAAAACCAGAAAATACCAACCTGTGTTCACTAATGCAGGGTTCTGCACATAAAATAAGAATCAATATACACATAGAGACTTATTTTAAATAATTGGCTCACATAAATTGTGTCGGCTAAGAAAGTTCAAAGTTTGATTGGAGATGCAAGCTGGAGATCCAGGGAAGAGCTGCAATTTGAATTTAGAGGTAGTCAGCTGGTGAACCAGGAAGAGCTGATAAAGCAGAAAAAGTACAAAGGTGGTCTGTTGGCAGAATGCCTTGCTCGGGGAAGGTCAGCCTTTTGTTCTAGTCAGACCTCTAACTTATTGGTTAAGGCTCACTCACAGTCTGGAGGTCATTCTGCTTTACTCAAAATGTACTTATTTAAACATAAATCTCTTCCAAGAATCATTTTTACATCCAGAACAATGTTTCATGGAATATCTGGGCACCACTGGCCAGCCAAGTTGACAGACAGAATTAACCATCACACCATGTGGGTAAAAAGCAAGGTGGTCTTTTTTGATATAGGGTCACATTTCTCATTAATTGCTTGAAAGACTGAAGAGAAAATTTTTAACATTTCTCTGCCTCATTATTACCCTGTATGACATGGGACATGACTGAAGTGACTTAGCATGCAAACATGCATGACACTGGTTTAATAAATAAAATTTTAATAAATTATATTTATACAGATGTTATAAAAATATGAATAAAAATTATTAATATTTATAACACAAATATATCTGGCATAAGTAAGCATCAATGAATGGTATTCTCTGTATTCTTCACTTTAATATATGCAATAGATAAACAGAGAAACACATAAGAAGAGAATTTGTACCCAGGGTTCATCTAGTTCACATTTATATCATAAACATCCTACTAATCTTTTTGTGCATTGAATAGAAGCCAGAATAGGAAAGATAATAATGCAGGTTTCACATCCTGGATAAATGATTCATTTAGTTGAGACCTTAAGAGGCAAGGAATCCCTCCCAAGACAATATTGCCAGCAGCCACTATTAACAAACAGGAGTTAATATTGAAGATGAAACGATGGTTTCCTGATCATGGTCCAGTAATTCCACAGTCATTAAACACCAGACCTTCTACTACATGTCATGCCTTGTGTCTATTTTACACATGCTATCTTACTCTTTGTTGGTTTCCCAGGTGGTTCAGTGGTAAAAATTCTGCCTCCCAATGCAGGAGACTCAAGAGATATGGGTTTGATCTCTGGGTCCAATCCCTGAGTCAGGGGGATCCCCTGGAGTAGGAAATGGCAATCCACTCCAGTATTCTTGTCTGAAAAATCCCACGGATAGAAGAGCCTGATAGGCTACAGTTCATGGACATGACTGAGCACACACTTCACTCTTCACATTTATTAATTTCCCTCTAAGCTTTATGTATGCATGTACAATCCTTGCTTCAAAAAAAGTAACCTGGTAGCCATGTTATATTTGCTATGTCCTACTTTATCTTGGATGGGTTTATGAAAGGAAAGGTGAGGTTATGAGAAAGACGTGGTGTAAGATAAAATTTTACCTGGGTCCAAATACTGAGATAATTTCCAAGTTCTGAGACCACATTCAGGGACTGAGATGAAAGAGACATCAATAAAATATAATGATGCAAGAAATTCAGTTCAAGGGGTAAAATAAAGATGATGAAAAGACCTTAAACATTCTAGTATGGGAGGAAAAGCTCTGATCAGGTTTTATTCATATAACTGGACCCAGGCTCACAAGACAATAGATAGTGTTAAGTTGCAAAGTTTCCATTTAATTCTCATTAAATATTTGTTTTTTTAGGACAATTGTTTGTTATTGAGGCTGCAAGGGCTGACACTGCTGAGGAGAAAATGCTGGTTCCCACTATAGGAAGGACAGTGACGGTGAACAGGAAGCATGAGAGCCTAATACTTCCTAACCTCCATCTTGTCTTATTAGGGGAGCCCCGTGGGACTTCCAACAGAATATACACTGTTGAATATTTCATCACATCATTTTTGATTCAGTGTTAAATTGATATAGGAAACCCCCATATACCTTGAATTCTGATTCACTATTTTTTTTTTTTTACGTTTTCTCTAATTTTTTCTTCTTTCACATGTATGAATAGATGCATATTTCTTTCTGATTGTTTTTGAGATTAATGCAGACACCTCATTATAACTCTTTATCACTATTATGGATTACACTGTGATCCCCCAAAATGCCGTGTTGGAATCCTAATCTCAGTATCTCAAAATTGGACCATATTTGGAAATTGTCTTTGTGGAGGTAACAAAGTTAAAATGAAGTCATCCAGGTGGGCCTTAATCCAATACAAATGTTAATCTTATAAAAAGTATTGGACATAGGTACACACGAAGGAAACACATCATATAAAGATTGGAATTGTGCTGCCACAAGTCAAATAACTACCAGAAGTCAAAAGAGAAGCCTGGATCAGATCCTTTCCTAGAGTCTTCAGAGGGACTCTGTCTCCACTGGTATGTTAATCTTGGACTTTTAGTCCCCAGAGTTGCAAGGAATACATTTCTGTTGTTGAAGCCACTAAGTGTGTGGTACTTCATTATGGCAACCCTAGAAGACTAACACAATCCTTAAATATTTGAGAGCATTTTCTAAAGAACAAGAAAGTTTCCTTATATAACTATAAATTTTCTTTTTCATCCTTTTTCTTCTTTATTCTCCATTTTTCTCTTTTCTTCTTCTGGGAGTCTAATTATGCAATACATATATTTGATGGCTTGATATTGTCTTCCTGAAACCAGTTCTATTTATTTTTCTAATAGTTTTTGTATTTCTATTCTGAAGATGAGTGATCTATAATCATAAATCTTTAAGTTAATTGACCACATTTCTTCTGTGTTTACCAATGTGCTCTTGAAGCCCATTTAATGATTATTATTTTTCTAATTACAGATGTTTACTTTCTAGTTTGAAGATTTGCATATGATTATTTGTATTTTCTATTTATTTGCTGAAAGTCCTCACTTGTTAATTATGATTTTGTTTTACTTTGAAATTGTGATTGTATCATGATTGCCTTCATCTTAAGATCATTTGTAGTGACTCCTTTTCTCTGTTGCCTATGATTCATGTTTTCTTGTTTTTTTTTTTTCCTTTCTAAGTCTAGTAATTCGTGATTGTACTATGGAAATTAACGATGATGTATTATAATGATTTGGACTATTGTTAACTTCGAAAGAATGCAGTGTTTTTGGTTTGATTTGTTTTAATATAGCAAGCTGTAAACCTGGCTTTACTGAAATCCTGTCTTTCCTGCAGTGGTTCACAGAAAAGATCAGTTACCTCAGCTTTCTAGTCCCTAGTGTATGCCTGAATTCTTAGCATTTCTTCCACTTGTGGGTAGTTGGGTATTAGCTAAGGGATTGTACAGAGTTTACACACAGATTTAGGGTTCATTTTCTGAGTAGTCCAAGGTTTTATCCCCTTACTTTTCAACTGTTTGAGCCAATCTGAATTCCATTCTCTGTTTTGAAACAAATACAAAAGTATTTGTCGTTTAGATTTATATTAAGTTTGTAGCTAATTGAATTCCTGTTTTGCTCAATGCTATACTTATTCCTTGGAATTTTTAAAATAACACTTTGCATTTAGCCATTCAACATTGATAGACTGGTATTTCTCTAGGATTCCCTATTTGTCAGGTAGAATAATGTTGAGACAGACACATGCAAGCAAGATTTAGTATATACATTTACATGATACTTAATCAAGAGAAAACTATGTAGTCAAGAATTGATAATATGATTTGATAAAAGAAGTATATCAAATATTATGGAAACATAGTACAAAATTATAAAGGAATAATTGGAGAAGTAGTGAAAACTTCAAAAGGGAGGTAAAATTTGAAAATAATAGTAGAGTAAAAGGACAATGGGTTTTTCAAAGTAGATAAATTGGAGATGGTGAGCATTCCAAATATGGGAAACAACTGCCTAAGGAACAGAGAACTGAAGAAAGTGAGATTTGCAAGCCATTAGGTACAGATGGGAAATGAGAAAAAAAAGAAAGAAGGAAAGAAAGACACATAATTATGTGATCTAGAACTTGACGAACCTTCTATAACTTGTAAAGGAGTGGATTTTTTGCAGTTAGAAATTTTAAAAATATGCATATAAAAGATATGAAAACAACCTAAGTGTCTAACAACAGATGTGTATATATATATATACACAGTGGAATAGCACTCACTAAGAGAAAAAAAAGAATAAAATTTTGTGGTTTGCAACAACATGGGAGGTTATTATGCTAGGTGAAATAAATCATACAGTAGATACAAATATTGTATGATATCAATTATATATGGAAGGTAAAAAATAAAACAAACCAATGAATACATTAAAAAAAGGAACAGGCTCATAGGTATAGAAAAAAAGCTAGTGGTTACAGTGAGGAGGAAAAAGTGGGAATTGATGAGATGGGGTAGGGGATTAAGTCATACAAATTATTATGTCTAAAATAAATAAACTATAAGGATATATTGTAAAATACAGAAAATATAGTAATTTATCATAATTCTAAATGAAACATAACTTTTACAATGGTAAACCACTATGTTATACATCTGTAACTTATAAAATATGATACATCAACTATTCTTCAGTTAAAAAAAAAACTTAAAAATTAGCTGGCCTAAATGAAAAATTGTTATTGTTTAGTCAGTAAGTCAGATCTGACTCTTTGTGTCCCCATGGACTGTAGCCCACCAGGCTCCTCTGTCCTTGGGATTTCCCAGGCAGGAATACTGGAGTGGGTTGCCATTTCCTTCTGCAGGGCATCTTCCCAACCCAGGGATCAAACCCACATCTCCTGCACTGCAGGCAGATTTTTTTTTTTCTTTTACCTCTGAGCCACCAGAGAAGCCCCTAATGAAGAATAATGACCATAATTTTATTTTGGAAGGGGAACTTGTACCACTCACAATAAGAGGAGATTGATGTTGGAAAGATCAGTTATGTGAAAAATGCTTAGGACTTGAACCAAAGCTCTCATGATAGTAGAAAGGAGGTAACAGATTGAAGAAGCATTCAGAAAACCAAATAATTCAAGTGGGCCATAAAAAGGCTGATTCAAGGATGACCCTGGGGCTGCAAACTTGAGTAACAGAATGTTTTAACTAGACTAGATCTGTTTAGCAGACTAAAGTACAAAAGACATTGAAATAAAAGGCACAGATTCAGAGCCTAGAAAAACAACAAGCTGAGTTTGTTTTAAAATGTTCAGCTTGAGATTCTTAGGGATTTATTGCATCTCATTACATTAATGTCACTCCATCATTTCAGTCTTTCTGACCCTTTCTAACTCACAATTCAGATTTAAAAAAAACCTTGTGCTTTTAAAATATCAGTTTTTTTTTTAATCTGAATTGTGAGTTAGACTTCTTGGCTGTGATATCATTGATGATGAGAAATGTGTGAAATGTAATAGAATTAAAATTATTCTTTCTTGAGCCCCTTCTCGCTATCAGACACCACTCTACATGATATTCATATATTTGTTTTAATCTGAAGTTCAGAGTGGTTATTAGTAGAAATTAGGTCTTTGTGAAAGGTGCCATTTTTTGAGGTCAGTACGTGCGTGCTAAGTTGCTTCAGTTAGGTCCAAACCTAAGGACTGTAGCCTGCCATGCTCCTCTGTCTAAGGGATTTTCCAGGCAAGGATGCTAGAATGGGTTGTCATTTCCTTCTCCAGGGGATCTTCCTGACCCAGGGATTGAACCTGGGTCTCCTGCATTGCAGGCAGATTATCCACCATCTGAACCATCAGGGTAGCCCATGGTTCTCATAAATATATTCAAAAAGTACCCGTAGCCAATTGGGTATTCTTGGTACTCAGTGGTAGACAGGAAGAGTTCCATTAGCTGTTTTATAGAGTGGTAATTTGAGATGTGCAGAGAAATCCTTCTGGTTAAATACATGTTATCTCCTTCCAAGTACATTTAATATCTTTTCCATTTCTTTCACTCAGCTTTCACATGCTACTCTATTATTGAGCCATCAGGGATGCTATCCACCGCTATTAAGGAGACCACAGGATGAATTGTGTCTTCATGTTGTAAACCACTTAGACCTTTCTAGGTAGAGTAAATGTTACCACTTGAGGGCATCCTGTCATTATGTTCTGTGATAGTCCTCAACTTCTAAATCCACCTCAAAACCATAGCTCTCTGACAGAAGGGACTAAGGGGAGAAAAAAAGTCTTTGCCGGAAACGCTGAGGCAGCAGTGAAAATGGTAATTTACCATGCTAAATTGGTGTTTCCTGGAGTACTAGGTCAGTGAAGACTGTATTTCAGGAAATGCTAAGTCAACAGAAGCGGGCAAGTGACACAGATAGAAGTTGATGGAATCTTCCTGGCAGGGACCAAAATAGGCCTTTCAGGCACACTGAGTGCCCTGCAAATTAAAGTGATTTTGGAGGAGAATCTACATTCAAAGTTTTCTTTAAGTGTGGTTCACAAAGAAAACACCATTGTCAGCAGCATTCCTTCAGGTAATAGTGACAGCTCATCTACTTTGAGTCCACTGGTTGTGGGGAAAAGTTGAGAATGAATGACATATCTAATTGGAAATTTTTAATTGATAGTAACCCTAAACATTTACATCTTCCCCTTGGGTTTTTAGTAAGTATGATCAAACAAATGCATCAAAATTGATACAAATATGTCTGAAAATTTAAAATTAGTATTAAAATTCAATATATTTTAATCTAATGTAGGATAGTAAATTTAAAATATTGATATCCATTATGACCAATTAATTTCCCTTCTGAGTCCATTCAGACTTACAAAAAATAACAATAAAAAATAAAACCTAACTAAGGAATTAATTCTAAGGAAAGAGAAGTATTGTGCCCTAAAGTGAATGTCATAGTCAACATACAAAAGTATATCATAAAATATTAAACTCTGGTGAACCAATATATTTACCTCATCTAGTAAAATCAATAATTTGGCAGAGTGCCAAAAAGTATCTATTTAAAAAATTTTTGTAGTTTCATCCAAGTTTTAGTAGTACATTTTATAATTTGAATGAATAAGAATAATTTGTTGTATACCAAATTGCCTTTACTGTTGTTGGGGGGAATAAAATGTCATATGTATGAAAAAACACATGACAAGTCTATTTCTTGTGTTTAAAGGACATTGAATTATTTTTCTATTAAATTTAGAATGATATGTATTATATAAAGAGTAAATTATATAATATACAATAAGGAAGCCCAAATCAGAACTAATCTTAAAGCCATTATCCCATATATAACAAAACATAACATAATATATAACTTATAAGTACCAAGGTTAATTATATTTATAGAACAGCTGGTTAGTCTTAGGGAACTTGGTTCAATACCACTCCCGACAGTTTTTAAATGAAGGGATCATGAGTGTTAGATTTTTTTTCTCTCTTCATGGTTTAATGCTTCACACAAGTAGCTGCTGTTAGGCTATTAGCAGCCGCAGCAGGTCAGCAGAGGAATGAGCCATGTCAAGTCGTTATTGGTTTAAGGTCAGTATTCTTTAACACACTGTCATGACTGCTTCCTTATGACAAGATAGCATCTGAAAAAGATCAGAAAGTAAACTTCTTATTGAAGGCAAACTGTCAATTCTCCCAACCAGGAACATTTGTCAGTGATTTTCTCAGAAACTTGGTCTTGGATTTCTTCTTTTTTTTTTAATTATCTTTTATTGGAGTATAGTTGGGTTTCTGTTCAAAATGAAGTTAACATCCTGTGTATACATTCAAAAAAAGACAATCTCCTGGGTCCAGAGAGAAAGACAATGACAGTTGGATAAAATAAAATTTTCTAGTTTGGATTTTACTGATAGCTCCAGAAAGATAGAAGCTCTAGTGGTAGTAGACAAGAAAAAAAAAAAGTACCTTAGGGAATTGAAAATCATTTACTGCAGGCAAATCTACAAAGAGAGATGGGGAACAAAATCTAGTGATTTCTTGTTAGTGTATTTCAAACAAAGCATGTGTGTCTATGTGATATATATATAGTAAACAACTATCCCAAATTGATTAGCTCAAGGGAATAAAGAAAGATTGCTACCCAGCAAGCTTTAAGAGTAATACCAGAGAAAAACCACACAGAGATCATTACTATGAAATTTTCAATCACCCTATAAATGGAGGGTAAAAAGCAATGGATTGCCAGGCTAACTTCTTTTTTCACTTAATAAACAAGCTGCTTCTGTTCCATGAAATGGAATGAAATGAATGCCATGGCCATTTTAAGCGGCACAGAAGATCTTGTGAGAAGAGATTTGCTGAATAACTGTAAAATGCAGAGATAATTTTGGAAGTCAGTTAACAGCCTTGCCATGGAGACCCTCAGAATCCACCTGCCCATGATATCTATTCCCCCTCCAACAGGCATCTCACTTACTGGAAATCATTTTTATTGCCATCATCAGCTGAGGTATCTGCCCTGTTTTAAAAAAAAAAGTAGTTCAGAAAATGACAGTGACAATGACATTTGCTATCTCTCAGCATGGTAAAGATAAGGGACATAGAAAATTGTCATTCAGTGTCTATTAATTTAATTGTAAAACAGAAGAGTAAATGTGTTTCAGATTTTCTCATTAGCACATGTCTACTGTGGTTCTCTGTGTGAATGACATGACAGGAAGGTGAGGGTTGAGATGAAAAAGGTACAGTCTTTTCTGGTGGTCCATAAAGGTATTTCTCACTCCATTGGCTAGAAAGAGATGGAGTTTATTAAAAAAAAGGTTGCAAACTGAATCTTTAGTGTTATTTTGAATACCAATTATAAACATTTGGAGATGCAATTTTCTGGAATTTTACTTTTACCCTAAGTTATAATACAAAACAAACTTAAAAATGTAGCATTCACTTTTGTACCAACATTGAAAGCAGAGATAATGAAATTCTCATAGAATAGGTGCAAAGATGCTCAAAGACATAAAATATGTAAAAGTTATTCTTGTATTTAGCAATGTAGCTTATATAGAGAGGAAAAACAATAGTGAGAATATAACCAACGTAAGAAATTCATTCTGAACCCTTCCTCCACCTTTCTCATCCCCAGTTTTTATTCAACCCATCCTGTATACTTAATGGTATAATAAGTAAATGAATTTTTGAGGATAGTTAGAAGATAAATACACTGTAGGCTTGAAGACATTACTTTGGAATATAGGAGCAAAGGAAACACAAAAGAACAGAGATTGTGATTCAGAGCATAACAGTAACCAAGTAAGGAAAAATATAGTTCTTTGAACACGGGTGACATTCAGAAAAAAGCCCAATTATCTGAATAGTGAATACTGACCTTCTTTAAAATTATATAGATGTCAATTTTTATAGATCTCTACACAAGCAGGTATTCTGTTATTGAGTTCTGACTTAAATGGGAGACTTCTATTTCCAGTAGCATGATCATCTATACACTCCGATGACCATCCCCATAAAATCAATGAAGTGTTTGAAAATAAAATATATTTTAAATCTTATTTACTGCATTCCTGAGCAGGCATGATAGGAAAAGAAATCATCAGAGACCAAAGTAAAGTAAAAGCAGAAATCCTAGAGAGTAAATGGTCTCCAAAACCAGCTGGGGGTTTTCTACTAGAAAATTTTGGCCTAAAATGGAACCCCCAACATGCTGTATGTTTTTCTTTTTTTGTTGTTGTTAAACTGCAGATATGGAGCTCTTAACCATTATCTATAGACATATAATGCCTGACCACATGAGACACACCACACACTATTTCACATAGCCTCCACAAGTTGTGCAGTTAGGTTTCCTGATTCCTTTTGGACCCAAGAAGAAAAAGTTTGACTTTTAAACTGTTTTAGAATTTAGAAAACATTTAGACTTATATTTTCTCATTTAACCTCAAAATGACTCTATGATGTCAGAATCTTTTATTACCCTGGTTAGGAGGTAAGGAAACCGATGATCAGTGAGAATGAAGACTGATGCAGAATTTGGAGTTAAACCTAGTTTTTCCTATTCTGAAGCCTGTTGCTATCCAAAATTGTCCAAACACAGTCTGTTAATATGGTGAACTTTACCTCCTAAAGCATCCAGCCTACATTTGTAGAGTAGTTCCTGCTCCAGGAAACATTAACTCTCTGCCAAATATATTCTTAAAAGCCTTAAAGATGTGCAACAGTTTTAAAAAATGTATTTATGTATGTATGTATGTGTGTACATTCTGATGACCAAACTTAGAAAAACAAACAGCGCGGCAGAAAGCAATGATACTCACATTTCATACTAAAGCATCTTCTGGGACTTCCCTGGCAGTCCAGTGGTTAAAACTCCATGCTTCCAATGGAGGGAACACAGTTTAATCCCTGGTTCAGGGAACTAAGATCCAACACACCAGGCAGTATGACAAAATAAATTAAAAAAAATAAATAAAGCTTCTTCTTTGAACAGTAAGGTAACATTGTTTAAAATAGCTATGGAGGTTATTAAACAGAACCTACTTAAGTCTCACCTATTTGGTTAGTTCAATTAATCAGAATCAGGGGAGTTAACCAAAGTGTCAATTCAAAATCATCTCCATCTGAGGTTTCATACCATCTCCTTTCTCTTCCTCAAATGCATTGAGCCATCTGAGTCTGAAAAGGGTTTTGCATTAACAATCTTAAAATCTGTGTTTAAAACTTTTATTTAATAAAACAATCTAATGTTTTCATCAGATGTCTGATCTTAAAAAACTCAAAAAACTAAAAACAAAGAAAGGTAACCTAATAACCTACTGCAGGAATTTTATGGCAAACAAAATCTTACACAAAGAAAACAATGAGAGTTAAGCTTTTATCAAAAGGAAAATTTTAATGATGAGAGTGATTATGATATTGGTGAAAATCATGTATGATTTGAGATACTTCTATTATCTATCTATATCTCTTCCTTATGCAATTAGATGTAATTATATTAAGATGTTGTTTTCCTTTGGCATTTGAGATACTCAGGAGTGGAAGAATACAGCGATAGGGCTCCACTATTACAAGGACAACCTACTACACTGTAACACTGAAAGGCTACTAAAGAAATAGGAAGCTAGCTCCCAAAATCCTACTAAGGGGTTTGACAAGCAGCTCAGTAATCCAGCAGATGACAGTTTCATATTCTGGATGATGATAGCAGAGTAAGTGAAAAGAAATTTGAATTCATATTTGGATGGATGAGTTCTCTCTCTCTCACTTTGATTTCTATCATTACAAAAGAGTGAATTATGAGAAAATGTGTCATTTAAAAAATGGAAATAGACCCACAGACATAGAAAACAAATTTATGGTTACAAAAAGAGGGAAGGGGAGAAAATATAAATTAGAAGGATGGGATTAACAGATATACACTACATTTATAAAATGGATAACCAACAAGGACCTGCTGTACAGCACAGGTAACTTTATTTAGTCAATATTTTGTAAATACCTATAAGGGGAAAATAAAGGACAGAAGTGGTATGGACCTAACAAAACAGAAGATATTAAGAAGAGGTGGCAAGAGGAAACAAATTTATGTTTATAAAAGGGGTAAGGGGAGGAAGTATAAATTAGGAGGATGGGATGAACAGATATACACTACATTTATAAACTGGGTTACCAACAAGGACCTACTGTACAGCACAGGGAAATTTACTCAATATTTTGCAAATGCTAGAAGAGAAAATAAAGACAGAAAGAGTATGGATCTAACAGAAGCAGAAGATATTAAGAAGAGGTGGCAAGAATACACAGAAGATCTATACAAAAGAGACATTCATGACCCAGATAACCACGATGATGTGATCAATCACCTAGAGTCAGACATCCTAGAATATGAAGTCAAGTGGGCCTCAGGAGGCATCACTATGAACAAAGCTAGTGGAGGTGATGGAATTCCAGCTGAGCTATTTTAAATCCTTAAATAATGATGCTGTGAAAGTGTTGCACTCAATATGCCAGCAAATTTGGAAAACTCAGCAGCGGCCATAGGACTGGAAAAGATCAGTTTTCATTCCTATCCCAAAAAAGGATAATGGCAAAGAATGTCTAAACTACTGCACAATCACACTCATTTCACATGCTATCAAGGTAATGCTGAAAATCCTCCAAGCTAGGCTTCAACAATATGTGAACTGAGAACTTCCAAATGTACAAGTTTGATTTAGAAAAGCCAGAGGAACCAGAGATCAAATTGCCAACATCTGTTGGATCATAGAAAAAGCAAGGAAATTCCAGTGAAACATCTACTTCTACTTCATTGACTATGCTAAAGCCTTTGACTGTGTGGATCACAACAAACTGGAAAGTTCTTAAAGAGATGGAAATACCAGACCACCTTACCTGCCTCCTGAGAAATCTGTATGCAGGTCAAGAAGCAACAGTTAGACCAGATATGGAACAACAGACTGGTTCAAAATTGGGAAAGGTGTATGTCAAGGCTGTATATTATTATTATTTAACTGGTTATTTAACTTATATGCAGAGTACATCATGTGAAATGCCAGGCTAGATAAAATGCAAGCTGGAAACAAGATTGCCAGGAGAAATGTCAATAACCTTAGCATGCAAATGACACTGCCCTTATTGCAGAAAATGAAGTGGAACTAAAGAGCCTCTTGAGAATGAAAGAGGAGAGTGAAAAATCTGGCTTAAAACACAACATTCAAAAAACTAAGATCATAATATCTGATCCCATCACTTCATGACAAATAGATGGGAAAACAATGGAAATAGTGACAGGCTTAATTTTTTTAAACTTCTAAATCACTGTGGATGGTGACTCCAGCCATGAAGTTAAAAGATGCTTGCCCCTTGAAAGAAAAGCTATGACAAACCTAGACAGCATATTAAAAAGCAGAGACATTACTTTGCTGACAAATGTCCATCTAGTCAAAGCTATGATTTTTCCAGTAGTCATGTATGGATGTGAGAGTTGGACCATAAAGAAAGCTGAATTCTGAACTATTGATGCTTTTGAACTGTAGTGTTGGAGAAGACTGTTGAGAGTCCCTTGGACTGCAAGGCAATCCAACCAGTTCATCCTAAAGGAAATCAGTCTGGAATATTCATTGGAAGGATTGATGCTGAAGCTGAAACTCCAATACTTTGGCCACCTGATGTGAAGAACTGACTCATTTGAAAAGATCCTGATGCTGGGAAAGATTGAAGGCGGGAGGAGAAGGGGACAACAGAGGATGAGATGATTGGATGTTATCACCAACTCAATGGATATGAGTTTGAGCAAACTCCAGGAGATGGTGAAGGAGAGGGAAACCTGGCGTGTTGCAGTCCATGGGGTCACAAAGAGTCAGACACAACTGAGTGACTGAACAATATCAGTAAGTGAAAAGAATCTGAAAAATTATATATACATTTATATTTATATATATGTAAAACTGGGAGAAGGAAATGGCAACCCACTCCAGTATTCTTGCCAAGAGAATCCCGTGGACAGAGGAGCCTAGTGGGCTGCTGTCCATAGGGTCAAACAGAGTCGAACACAACTGAAGAGACTTAGCATGCATGCATTGGAGAAAGAAATGGCAACCCACTCCAGTATTCTTGCCTGGAGAATCCCAGGGACAGAGGAGCCTGGTGGACTGCTGTCCATGGGTCGCACAGAGTCGGACACAACTGAAGCAACTTAGCAGCAGCCCATGTAAAACTGGCAGGAAAGCTATGATAAATCTAGACTGTGTGTTGAAAAGCAGATACATTACTGTTTCAACAAAGGTCCATATAGTCAAGGCTATGGTCTTCTGAATGGTCACCTATGGTTGTGAGAGCAGGACTGTAAAGAAGGCAGAACACCAAAGAATTTCAGCCTTCAAATTAACAAGACATTGTGAGTCAACTATACTTCAATTTTTTTTTTTTTAAGGTGAATTTTGTTCCCTTAAGTGATACTGTGCAAAGATGACTGGGATATATTTGGGCACCTTGCCTCCACCTGCAATAGGGAATTCTTTTTCTAGCTCCTCCTTCAGAGTCTGTCATCTCCTTCAGGCTTCTTGCAAAATAATAATAACAGCACTGCTAAATCGCAAAACTATTGCTCTTTAGAAATTCATAAAACTCCTTCTAAGTATTATTTTATTTCATTATCACCACAGCTCTAAGATACTGGAAAGGCAGGTTCTTCTATTTCCATTTTTAAAGTAGAGAAACTGTTTAAATTGGAGGCTGTTATTACTGAGGCTCACAGTTATTTCTCCCTCTTGGAAGTCCTACAGAACATACAGCCTGCACCATTTTTTAACCTAGGTCTTTGATTGGGATGTTAAAATATTTCTGATGACTAATAATGTTAACTACCACATATCATTCTTGCTATATGTCAAGCACTGTTTGAGAATTTCACATGTATCAAATCATTTAATATTCATCATAATGTTATTAACATTTTACAGATGAGGAAATTGAAACACAGAAAGGTTAAGTGACTTTCGTAAGGTCACACATTTAATAGGTGGTGGTGTGTATGCTCAGTAATGTTCAACTCTGTGATCCTATGAACTGTAGCCCACCAGGCTTCTCTGTCTGTGGGATTTTGTAGGCAAGAATACTGGAGTGGGTTGCCTTTTCCTCCTCCAGGGGATTGTCCTGACCTAGGAATTGAACTCGTGTCTTTTGTGTCTCCTTTATTGGCAGGAGGATTCTTTACAACTAAGCCACCTGAAAAGCCTGTAATAGGTGATGCGTGCTAAGTTGCTTCAGTTGTGTCCAACTCTGTACAACACTGTGGACCAATGGGATTTTCTAGGCAAGAATACTGGAATGGATTGCCATGTCCTCCTCCTGGGGATCTTCCCAACCCAGGGATGGAACCTATGTCTCTTACATCTACCTGCATTGGCCGGTGGGTTCTTTACCACTAACTAGTGCCACCTGGGAAGCCCAAATAGGTGATAGAGACTGGATATAAGCTGAGATCTCCTGATCCCGGAATTTGCATTCTAATAGACTAGCCTTAAACTGCAGTTTTTATATAAATGGCATTCAGTTTACTATTTACTGTTACAAAGTGCTTTATGTTTAATTATAGCTGCAAGGATGCTTTCAATTATTAAATAGAATAAGTGTGGAATTCTATCTGAAAACTACCAACCACTGAATGTTCATGGGGAGGCTTATCAGTGGTCTGTGCCTGCCTCACACCCAATAACTCAATTACTTGACATTGTACTGAAACATAATGTAGATTAAAAAACGGGAATGATGGCTCCTAAGATCATCAGATTTCTTTGGCCAACTTTAATTTTGCAATTTATCTATTAGAATGATGGTGTGCCTCTGAGAGGAGAAGGGTAGAGACTGACCATATTTATAGTTATCCCATATTTTACAAATAAGTACTTGAATGGAAACAGGTATTGTTATTTTGTTTGAGACAGTTGTTTTTCTATTTAGTACCTTTAGTTCACATCCCCAAGAGCATTTCAACATGTTTTCTCTTTAGTAAAAGTGTTCTTTCCTGGTAAAACCACTGTGTCTCCATTATCCTGAACTCAGCTGGGAGTGAAGTGGTCCATGTATCTCTCCACCGGAGCCCTAGAATGTTGGGAAGGTTCCCCATGGCCACAATTACCACCTCCCTCCTAGAACTCAAAGTGACCAGAGGGGTCACTTCCTGCTGATATTTGTGAGATTAGCTTTCCAGCATGACAGGCCCTGGCTCTTGAGATTTTTTTTTTTCATCCTTTACTATGAAACCTTCCCATAACCAATATTTTGGAAATTGTCTATAAGGATCTTGCACAATTTCAAGTGCTTGGTTAATCAACAGATATTTCAGTGCTTGAGATTCAGTTTAGGGAATCTTGCAGATAGTTTGATTCAAAATACTAAGAGATAAAGTAGGAGGACAAATTTCAACTCTCTGGCTTATTCCTTTGCAAATATCTGATAATTTGGGCATTTTATATGATGTTAGGAAGAAAAGCATGGTACAGTGGTTAAAATCAGACTCTGGGGGTAGCCCACCTGGATTGACTGCCACTTGGCAAAAAGGCATTTTCAAACACTTAGACTAGTGCCTGTTAAGGCACTCATGCCACACAAGAATTCCAAGTATTATAACTTACAAAGTAGTGTCTGACTCTTGTGACCCCATGGACTATAGCCCACCTGGCTCCTCTGTCCATAGGATTTTCCAGGCAAGAATGCTGGAGTGGATTACCATTTCCTTCTCCAAGGGATCTTCCAGTTTCAAGGATCTAACCATCTCCTGTACTGCTGGCAGATTCTTTACCAACTGAGCTACCAGGGCCCATACTCCAGATCAGTTGTACTCAAAGTATATTCTACCCAAGAGTGACACGAGGGGACTTTTAAAAATATAAGTTTAAGAACTTCACTTCAGAACTATTTAATCTGTATTTCTGGCAAAATATAGCCTAGGAATTTCTATTTGAAAAGAATGATATTTATGAAAAGGAATCTGATATTGAACACAATTCCTTGAGCACAACTGAGGAATTTTTGACATGTATAAACACTATTTCTTTAATGTTATTAAAATTTCACTTTTTTAAAACTGTGCAAAGACTCTATCCTTTAGTATTTATAAAAAGTCTAGCTACATACTTTGCATATTTTCCAGCTAGAATAGACATGGCAGTGTTCATATCCATCTCACAACGGGGTGGAAGATATGGCAGTGCATGCTCGGTCATGCCCAACTCTTTGCGACTCCATAGACTATGGCCCATCAGGCTCCTTGATCCATGGGATTTCCCAGGTAAGAATACTGGAGTGGGTTGCCATTTCCTACTCCAGGGGATCTTCCTGAACCAGGTTTCAAACCCAGGTCTCTTGTGTCTCCTGCATTGGTAGGATGATTCTTTACCAACTGTGCCACCCTGGAGAATATTTAATATTAATACTACCTCAAATTGTCATCCCACCCAGCCCTCAGGATCTTTGGGATGCCATTAAAAATAAAAGAGGGAAATGAATAAGCTTTTGTAAACATTTAGCAATTAAGGGGAAAAAGACAGTGAAGATCAGGTTATTCTTTTGAGAATCCTAATATAATGTGGTGTGTGGGTATTTCCTTCTGCTTCACAGCACGTGATTGTTGGAGAAGTGACACCACAGGAAATGCTTGAGCAGGAGAAGAGTGAAAACTCAGTGTTTTGACAAAAACGTGATGAGTTCTTAGAGCAGAAAAAGGAGTAACGCCAACAAGTAACGAAGACCCTAATGTGCCAAAATCAGCCTAAACCAGCACTACAGAAGAATTAAGGGAAAGGAACAATTTAAATTCTTAAGCACTGCTGAAAAGAATATGTTTACCATTAGGAAAGATTGTGAGACCAGTTAGTTCAAGAGGCCTAGGTGAAGTTCTCTCAGTTTCACTTAGAGGCAGTCAGTCAAGTTACTTTCCATCACCCAGTATGAATTATATTCCTCTAAGATGAGAAGTTTATGACTGTAAAGGGAACAATGGTACTTAAGTTATCAGGTTGTTGTGGTGGTTTAAAGGGATAATAGTTTGAAAACACAGAGAAAAGTCCTTAGCACGTAATTGTATACTATTTAATTATTATGTGTAACCTTTATATGTATTAATAAGATTACTATATATTAGAAGTTCTCAAAGTATGGACTCTAGACTCCTAGGTATTGCCAAGAAACTTTACATGTTTAAAAAGTTCAAAACTGTTTTTTTTAAATTTCAGTTGTGGTTTAAAAAAAGAAAAGAAACACATGGCAGAATGGATAAACAAAAATTGGTGTATATATAACAAAATTTTATTTATCAATCAATCCATTGATGGGCACTTGGATTGCTTCCACCTTTTGGATACTGCAACAACGCTATTTTGAGCACAGATGCACAAATACCTATTCTAGCTCCTGCTTTAAATTCTTTTGAGTAAGACCCAGAAGTTAGACAGTTGGATCTTATACTAATTCTGTTTTCAAATTTCTGAGAACCACCATTTTTTTTTTAATGATTGTGTCCTTTTACATTCCCCAAAATGCATAAATGTTCAAGTATTTCTACATTTTCACCCAAAGTTCTTCTTCTTCTTTTTTTTTTTTGAGTAGCAATCTTAATTGGTGTGAAGTAATTAGGCCTGATTCTTAAGTGATAGTTTCACTAGAATTGAGTTTTCTCCTAACTTTGCAGATACTATTCTTTGATGCTTCTGAGAATTCAGCTATGAATGTAAATAATCATCTTTCATTTACAAATAAGTCTATCCATTTTTTCTGATCTTTTTTAAGACTGTCGTTAGTGATCAGCTTTGATTCATGTGTATCTAGGTGTTCAGTAATCTATTTAAATATATTTATGAAGCTAACAATGACCTCCAAACTAAATCCTAAAATGCATTAATGTCTGTCTTCAGTCTTTCTACACATTTTAGCACTGTTCACCAGAAATAAATGATCCCATGTATTTGCAACAGTCCTTCAGTTTATATAATTTCGCATTCTCATAGTTTTCCTTTATTCAACTGGTAATTCCATTTTTACTTTTTTTTTTTGTATATTCCATATTACTATCTGACCTCTATGTGATATTCCCAAGATTGGTTCTAGGTTTTACTCTCTTCTCTCTCTATAGAGAGAGAGACCTTCTCTCTGGATGATCACTTCCATGTCAATCACTTTACATTTCAACTATATATATATTCCTAGCCCAAACTTGCTTTGAACTTCAAACACATATGAGAGATCTGCTATACAGAATGGTCTCTGAAACTAATTAAGAATGTTATTAATGACACTCCCCATTTGAACATCTTTCTCACTCAGCTCAGTTTGTTCCCTATAAATAAATGATATCAACGTCAAACCAGATGTTCAAGCCAAAATCTAGTAGTTAGCTCAGCTCTCTCTCTCTGTTGTCCATACATCTAAACTCTTCACATATTCTACAATTATTATCTTCATCTTCACTGCATATTCATAGTTAAAACCACTCATCTCTCAACTGGTCACCTTCAATATGATCCCCAAGACTTGCCTTTGCAGCTTACCTTTCTATAGTGCATCGTGTTTTAACTAGAGCAATTTTTTAAAAAGGTAAATCAAATTAGATTTCTCCCCTGCTCAAAAGCTTGCAATGGACATAGAATAAAACCTGAACTTCCCAAAGATAACCCACAAACTTAGCGTGATTCTCCCTTTGTTCACCTCTGCCACTGTTCTCTTCTTTGCTCACTGGTCTGCAGTCCAGGGGTTTCCTTACAGTTACTTGAAACTGTGCTATACCTTTTAGTCTCTTTTCTTGTCTCTATGATCGAAACAGATCATAGATATCTGTTTATTTTTTTTTCTATGTGATTTTCAGCTTTCAGATCTCAGTTTAAATTCCATTCGGGCCAAACATTAATCCTTTCTTGAGTGACACCATCCTCTCATGCACACTTATCACTACTTCATGGTGTTTTATTTTCCATGAAGCACTTATCAAAATCCAAAATCATCCTAAATATTTTAGCATCTTCCACTCCTACGAGAACGTAAACTTCCTGAGGCAGAGATCATGTTTATCCAGGACCTATCATGCATCCTATCATAGAAGATACTCAATAAGTATTTGCTAAATTAACTCTAAATAATTAATCAAGTAGTAAATGGTGATTAAAATATGTTGCTGTTATTATTTCTGTATAATAGTGGCAATTAGAATTAAATAAATATTTTCCCAGACAATAATAAACTGTGATAATAATATAAAAGATGATATAGAACTATATGTACATACATTATGTATAATTTTTATTTTCATTAACTATTTTTGACTCTGATTTTGTACTTATTTAACATTCAGAAGAGCAACCTCTATAAAATAAATGACCACACTGATTAGATAATGGAGTCTATACATCAGAAACATCTGGATTCTCTTAGATGGACAAAGAGGGACTGGTGAACAGCTTCTGGATCTTCAAGAGGGATTATATTGCAGAAGCCCTCATCTGTCAAAATCAATTTGTTCTTTCCTTTTATTTCTTTGAGTTCTACTTGCTTCCTGTAGCTTCAGGTCTTAGCAGGTTTTTATTATACCTCACCAAAGTCATTGCTAGTAGCATTTACCTGTCTCTAAGCTTATTCTCTTTATCCACATACTCTTGAGACTCTTCTCTAGGGTTTTAGGACACTTTTTATATTTTTTATACTGCTCTGCTAGCTCTGAGCTCTAAGTTAGTTTCTAGTCTTACCTTCAGAGGACCAAGTCTTGTTTAGAATAGTGGTGCTGAAATAGTTCAGAGAAGAAAGAAGCTGAACCAGAGAAGTTAAGGATGACTTGCATAGTTCGTTTCTCTTCATCATCAGCATAGCATGATGAATCTACTTTCATTTTTGTAAGGTCAGGGCTTTGCATCTTTGATAATAAGAATAAAAACTGCTTAAGCAAAAACAAAATCATACCATCCACCATCCTAAAATAACTTTAAGTTCTTCATGTGTGATTGCCCACCACAAACAAGATTCGTTCCTTAAAAAAAAAAAAAATAACTATGGAGGTGTCACTTTCTTCGAAGCACTGAAAAATCCACAGCGAACATGTAAAAGGGGCCTCTGACCCAGGGAAATGTATATTTTAGTGAGAGAGAGAAGATAATAAACCCATAAATATAGATGAGATAAATCAATATGTAGTAAGTATATATATGATAATATTCTAGGTACTTGTATTATAGAAGTTAAAAAAGGTAATTAACAAATTCTATGAAAGAATAAAATGGAATAATAGGATGGAGAGTAATGGAAGAGATCAATATAATACATTTAGATCCATGGCCAGAGAAGACTATTCAGTTGGAATCTGAATGATGATGAGGAAACAGCCATGCAAAGATCTGAAAGTAGAAGAGACAAAGAAAACAGTCCAAACATGGCAAGTAGTGAACTCGGCTTGATCGAGAGACGGCAGAAAGCCGTTGTGTTTGTAACACGTTGAAAGGGAACATAGTTGTAGATGAGACTGTGTAAACAGACAAGGTTAAAGGTTTAGAGATAATAATCAGCAAATTTTATTTTTTCCAATGACTTTGTACAGTCATGAATTAAATTCTTCACGAGGATTTTGGGTACAGCCAACCAGCTGATTAGTATATTCAATTTATTTGCAAATAACTGTTTTACAAAGGTTGAGCCAGCTACTCTTGGCTTGAACCAGAAGCCCTACTTGCATTCCTTGATTATGCCATCCATCGCAGTCAATGATATACCTCTACAGGAACTGGACCTTCTCTGGCCTTCACAGATGCTTTTAATATCTGGTTACAATGTTAGGGAGGGTTTATAGAGGGTAATGTCTGGAAGCTCCATTGGAGAATTAAAGAAAAATTGTTTTCCTAATACTTAAAACAGACAACTGCTTGCCCTCGGGTAAATTTGCATAGAAACTGTTTTGATGAGTGTGTCTTCTGTTCCACTTGGTCTTTGAAACATTGTTAATTTGTAACAATTTGTAACCTTGTAATTATCAAGGTTAAGAATGCTCTTAACCAAATTATAAAATTTTGAATGCAAAAGGATCTGTGGAGGTTATAGACCAATCTCGAGATATTGTCTTCAAGTCTGTCCTCTACCCTTTTAGTAATCCACATACTACTTGAGAAGCCTAATCATATTTTGATCATGTTTTATTGCCAGAAAAAAATTATCTAATGAATGAAATTTTTCTAGAAACTTCCACTCTATGTGGCCCTGGTTTTATTCTCCAGAAAGATTTCATATTCCATAGACAGTCATGCGAGAACACAATCATATCTCAGCCTAACTCTTCTCTAAATGAAACACATAAAATTATATTAAATTTTTCCCATTTAAATCAGTTTGAAATCCTTTTTCTATTTGGTTGCTTCCCAGGGATAAAATCAAATAAATCAATATTCTTTTTAAAGTGTTATGTCTAGAAAAATGAAATATTTCTGATGGACTCTAACTAGCACTAAATAGTTATTATCACCTTCTGTTATTATCATCTTCTGAAAACCCCTGTTCTTTCTAAAAATAAAATCACTAAGATATTTCCTGCTCCAGAACCTTGTCTTAAAGAACTTTTCACATTAAACAATAGTTTTGAATGTTCATGGAAAACCTCTTGAAGAACAGTGGTGCTTTCTCTCTTTGGTAATAACATAGCATCTATGGAGCTGTTATTTTGTATTATGTACTATTACAAACTCTTCATTTGCCAAGTCATTTAATGCTTATCCCTATGAGGTAAATGCTGTTTTTATTCCCATTATATTGATGGATAATTGAGTGAAAGAATAAATTAAAGATTTCTGTTCATTCTCTCACCTTGTCTGGAGCCAAGTAGAGTCTGACTATCCTCCCAATTCTTTAAACATCATGCTTTCAAGATGGCATTGGCTGACTTGCTAATGTAGAATATTACCTCTCCAATAAGGAAGTCTGAGATGTAGACAACTTTTTAAAAGTCTCAAAAAATAAAGCTGCAATGAACAAAGCAACATACCTAGGGTTGACTACTAACTGGAGGGCTTGCTCACCTAAAAATGATTTCATTTAGGCAATGCCTTATTTTATGTACTGTCTAGCTGACCCTGCCCAAATCCACACAGATGACCTCTTAGGAACCCGACAGGATAATTACAGGGAAACTTCCATTCTAGTCCCCTCACTCTGGTGTGCCAAAAAGCCATTCAGTCAATCTGGGTAGTTTCTAGGAATTATCCCTGTTCCCTGCAATTCCTGTAAGGCAACAGCCTACACATTCTCCTTTTCTTAGCATACAGAAGGTTCCCCTTCATTTGCTGTCATGACTTAGACAGCACAGACTAACTCCCAAATTTAATTTCAGACACGTGTGCCTTGGATCAAATATTCTGCTGGCTGCTGTCCAAAGCTTTTTTTTTTTTCCATTTTGGATTTCCTAACTTAGTTATCTCAAACTCAGATAAAGCCGGATCCAAATTGTATGAAAAAAGTCATATCATTACCCATTATGGAATGGGCTTCAGATTTAAAACAGTTGCAGAACATGAGTTGTGGTAAAATAATGAGGAATAGTGTTATTCACTCCTAAAACAGTTTTCCTAATCAGCATTTTACTAGGTGTGAATATGTTTTAAATGTGATTTCTTCTACTTGCCATCTTTGTCAGTTCCCCAGTAAATAGGTCCATGTAGCAAGACCCGTACTGGAATTGGGGAAGAGTGACTCAATAACCACCTTCATTATCCCCAGTATGATTCTATGGAGGATGGTGACCAGCTGTTCTCCCTCTCTGATGAGGCCAGAATAAGAGAAGAGGGGCATAAATTGCAGTTGGAGAGAATTCAAATGATGTAAGGAGGAACTCTGGGGGTAGCAAGCATGGCTAGGCAGCAGAGGAGTTGGCAGAGCTGTTAATTCCATCCCTGACAATGTGTCTGGAATAGTTTGGTGAGCTTTACATAAGGCAAGAAGTTCACCTAGATGACTTTGACAGAGCTTTCTAGTTCCAAGGTTCTGCCTTCACTCCTCATCCTGCACTTCAAATGGTGGCCCTCACAGTCTACATGATAATGCGAACGATTTGTGAAAGCAGAATCAATCGAGGCATTTTAAAAGTTAGGCAGCTACAGACATGATATATTGAAGAGACCACAAAAGTTGGACTTGAGAATCAGGCAGACAAGAGGAGTCCAGGCTCTGCTTGGTATTTGTTTTCTGACCTCAGGCAAGTCATGTAATGTTCCTTGGCTTAGTTTACGGTGGTGTTGAGAGAAATGGATAAATTGTCTGTAAAGCACAAAATACAAATAAATTAAAATATTCCTACTTTAATCAGCAAATCATGGTGGACTTTGTAATTGTTTCTTTAGAGCATATGTAGGATTTGTTTATATCTGACTTCTTCAGTTTCACCAAAACCCTTAAGATTGAGGGTTAGTATTTTATAGTGCTGAATCTGATACTTAGAGAAAATGAGAAATTTGTCCAAGATCGTGTAGCTAATAAACATGATTTCAATGCTAGAACTGAAACTTCTCCTTGCTTCTTTAGATCTAGATCAACTGTTTTCTATTGTTTCATTATTTATCACACTTCACCTAATGAAGTCTGTTAATTTACTGTGACAAAAGAAAGGAACAACCATATCCATCACGACTGTGACCTTTTCTCAGGATGAGAAGGCACTTTAAAACAGCCTGTTCTAGGGACATCTTAATCTATAGTTCCAAAAAAAGAGACAATGTTATTTTATGACAATGTTCAGCTGTTAAGTCTTTACTTAGCAAGTTCCCTTTTCTCTTTGTATACACTTACATTACTTTGTGATAATTTTCCAGCTTCACAAACAGTGATCAATGGGACCTGACACTCCATCTGCACTGACTAAATTTAAATGGCTGTATATCTAAGTGGGCAATTCTTTAAGGGTGAAAAGTTCTATAGAAAATGGGAAGACCTCTTAAGTAGCTTCCCCAGGAGTAAGATTCTGCAAAACCTAGCTTAGATTTGAAGGAATGAGCTCTCATGGGTGCCAGTACCCACCTGGCCCTAAATTGTGGGTCAGTGTTTCCTGGTCAAATCAACTCTTTCTCACAGTTTTTGAGAGTGGAGGAGTGACAGAATATGTGTAGTTTTCCTGAGCTCAAGTAGGATTCTTCATTTAAATTGCATAACCCAGAAAATGATCCCAGTGACTATAATCTAAATTCCTTCAAAGATGATACTTAGATAGTATCATACTAGATGAACAGGAAAGTGGGAAACTCATTAGGTAAAATAGATGCCTCTTGGAGATTCAGGGTGCAATTCTCTTGTGGAGCCCTGTTTAGAAAAGCTGATGAAAGCAACTATATAGCCCAGTCAGTTCAGTTCAGTTCAGTCACTCAGTCGTGTCTGACTCTTTGCAACCCCATGAATCTCAGCACGCCAGGCCTCCCTGTCCATCATCAACTCCCGGAGTTTACCCAACCTCATGTCCATTGAGTCGGTGATGCCATCCAACCATCTCATCCTCTGTCGTCTCCTTCTCCTCCTGCTCCCAATCCTTCCCAGCATCAGGGTCTTTTCCAATGAGTCAACTCTTCGCATGAGATGGCCCAAAGTGTTCGAGTTTCAGCTTCAACATCAGTCCTTCCAATGAACACCCAGAGCTGATCTCCTTTAGGATGGACTTGTTGGATCTCCTTGCAGTCCAAGTGACTCTCAAGAGTCTTCTCCAACACCACAGTTCAAAAGCATCAACACTTCAGTGCTCAGCTTTCTTCACAGTCCAACTCTCACATCACATGACTACTGGAAAAACCATAGGCTTGACTAGACGGACCTTTGTTGACAAAATAATGTCTCTGCTTTTTAATATGCTACCTAGATTGGTCATAACTTTCCTTCCAGGAGTAAGCATCTTTTAATTTCATGGCTGCAGTCACCATCTGTAGTGATGTTGGAGCCCCTCAAAATAATGTCTGACACAGTTTCCATTGTTTCCCCATCTATTTCCCATGAAGTGATGGGACCAGATGCCATAATCCTAGTTTTCTGAATGTTGAGCTTTAAGCCAACTTTTTCACTCTCCTCTCTCACTTTCATCAGGAGGCTTTTTAGTTCCTCTTCACTTTCTGCCATAAGGGTGGTGTCTTCTGTACATCTGAGGTTATTGACATTTCTTATGGCAATCTTGATTCCAGCTTGTGCTTTCTCCAGCCCTGTGTTTCTCATGATGTACTCTGCATATAAGTTAAATAAGCATGGTGACAATATACAGCCTTGACGTATTCCTTTTCCAATTTGGAACCAGTCTGTTGTTCCATGTCCAGTTCTAAGTGTTGCTTCTTGACCTGCATACATAGCTGGTCTTTCCTTATTCACCAGGGTCCCTAATGGTCTCAGTCTTCTTAAGTTGTTCCATCTCCACTATCCACTAGAAAAATGTAACTGTTACCATTAGTCCTTATCCTCCATGGGCCCCAATACCATCTCTAGATCACACTGGCTTTGCTTTAGCACTAGCTAGAAAAAAGCAAATAGCAAAATCAGTATGTGAATGCATTTAGTCATGTGAGTACAAATGTTTATGTAAATTCAATTCATACTGGATAAATGTTACAAACATATACTTGTGCTAAACATCACAAGGACAAGGAGGATTATGATAATCTCATTTAGCTAACCCCATAAAGCATGATTTATCCAATGGTTTCAATTATGATATATTCAGAAATTATAGAGGGACAATAGACACAATCAAATTTAATCATAAAAATTATTTTATAGCAATTTTTGAGATGAAATATAAGAACTAGATATACAACTACTGGATCCACCCAAATACCCAAATTTAGGAAACAATATGCATAGGCTCTAGCTAAAAATCTGGTTGGTAAAAATATCAATGTATTATGGAAGTAATATAACTCTCTCTTTTTATACATATATGTGTGTTTGTGTGTGTGTGATTAAATTTGTTCCAGTTAACTGTGGGAGGTGGGAGGCAAGATAGTTGAACTGGAAGCAGGTTAAAATTAACTTGTATATTATAGCTCTGTTAAGGTTACAAAAATAGAAAAGGGATGCTTGCCTCTTAGCTTGTTTTTACAGTGACACAGGATCCAGTTATCTTACCTGGACCTGCCTTTCTTCAGTTTGCCAAGGCAAGAAGATGAGTGAAAGCAGAAGATACCAAGGAAAGTTCTGTAGATCCTTAGCGATAGTATCTTTTTCCAGCCTGGAAGGCACTATGATTAGGTAAAACTAAAACTGCTATGTTTGGCAATAGGGCCAGATGTTATGCTGTATCAGCAAACTCTACCCAGAGCACAGTTTCCAAGGAACCCATCTGGAGTTCAAGGTAAAATTTTAGCTTTTCTAATTAATAGTGATATAACTGTGTGTTACATACAGTATCTTCTTCTATTAAGACCTACAAGACCTTCTAGAACTAACACCCAAAAAGGATGTCCTTTTCATTATAGGGGATTAGAATGCAAAAGTAGGAAGTCAAGAGCTACCTGGAGTAACAAGCAAATTTAGCCTTGGGGTACAAAAAGAAGCACGGCAAAGACTAACAGAGTTTTGCAACAGAATGCACTGGTCATATAAAACACCCTCTTTCAACAACAAAAGAGAAGATTCTACACATGGATATCACCAGATGGTCAATACCAAAATCAGATTGACTATATTCTTTGCAGCCAAAGATGGAGAAGCTCTATACAGTCAGCAGAAACAAGACCAGGAGTTGACTGTGGCTCAGATCATGAACTCCTTATTACCAAATTCAGATTTAAATTGAAGAAAGTAGGGAAAATCACTAGGCCTTTCAGATAGGAACTAAATCAAATCCCTTATAATTATACAGTAGAAGTGATGAATAGATTGAAGGGATTAGATCTGTTATACAAAGTGCCTGAAGAACTATGGTTGGAGATTTGTGACTTCGTACAAGAGGCAGTGATCAAGACCTTCCCCAAGAAACAGAAATGCAAAAAGGCAAAACGGTTGTCTGAGGAGGCCTTACAATAGCTGTGAAAAGAAGAGAGGTGAAAGGCAAAGGAGAAAAGGAAAGATATACCCATTTCAATGCAGAGTTCCAAAGAATAGCAAGGAGAGATAAGAAAGTATTCCTCAGTGATCATTGCAAAGAAATAGAGGAAAGCAGTAGAATGGGAAAGACTAGAGCTTGCTTCAAGAAAATGAGAGGTATCAAGGGAATATTTCATGAAAAGATGGGCACAATAAAGGACAGAAACAGTATGGATCTAACAGAAGCAGAAGATATTAAGAAAAGGTGGCAAGAATACACAGAAGAGGTATACAAAAAAGATCTTCATGACCCAGATAGCCACAATGGTGTGATCACTCACCTAGAACCAGACATCCTGGAATGGGAAGTCGAGTGGGCCTTAGGAAGCATCACTACAAACAAAGCTAGTGGAGATGTTGGAATTCCACTTGAGTGATTTCAAATCCTAAAAGATGATGCCATGAAAGTGCTACACTCAATATGCCAGCAAACTGGGAAAACTCAGCTGTGGCCACAGGACTGGAAAAGGTCAGTTTTCATTCCAATCCCAAAGAAATGCAATGTCAAAGAATGCACAAAGTACCACACAATTGCACACATCTCACATGGTAGTAAAGTAATGCTCAAAATTCTCCATGCCAGGCTTCAACAGGATGTGACCCATGAATTTCCAGGTGTTCTAGCTGAATTTAGGAAAGGCAGAGGAACCAGAGATCAAATTGCCAACATCTGTTGGATCATTGAGAAAGCAAGAGAGTTCCAGGAAAAACATCTACTTCTGCTTTATTGACTATGCCAAATCGTTTGACTGTGTGGATCACAACAAACTGTGGAAAATTCTTCAAGGGATGGGAATACCAGACCACCTTGTCTGCCTCCTGAGAAATCTGTATACAGGTCAGGAAACAACAGTTAGAACTGAACGTGGAACAACAGACTGGTTCCAAATAGGAAAAAGAGTATGTCAAGGCTGCATATTGTCACCTTGCTTATTTAACTTATATGCAGAGTACATCATGCGAAACACTGGGCTGAATGAAGCACAAGGTGGAATTGAGATTGCTAGGAGAAATATCAATAACCTCAGATATGTGGACGACACCACCCTTATGGCAGAAAGGGAAGAGCTAAAGAGCCTCTTGATGAAAGTGAAAAAGGAGAGTTTAAAAGCTGGCTTAAAATTCAACATTCCAAAAACTAAGATCATGGCATCTGGTCCCATCATTTCATGGGAAATACATGGGGAAACAACGGAAACAGTGACAGACTAGTTTTTTATGCTCCAAAATTACTGCAGATGGTGACTGCAGCCATGAAATTAAAAGACACTTCTTCTCGGAAGAAAAGCTATGACCAACCTAGACAGCACATTAAAAAGCAAAGACATTGCTTTGCCGACAACGGTCCATCTAGTCAAAGCTATGGTTTTTCCAGTAGTTGTGAATAGATGTTAGAGTTGCACCATAAAGGAAGCTGAGTGTCGAAGAATTGATGCTTTTGAACTGTGGTATTTGAGAAGATTCTTGAGAGTCCCTTGGGTTGCAAGAAGATCCAACCAGTCCATTCTAAAGGAAATCAGTCCATAATTTTCATTGGAAGGACTGGTACTGAAGCTGAAACTCCAATACTTAGGCCATCTGATGTGAAGAACTGGCTCATTGGAAAAGATTTTAATGCTGGGAAAAATTGAAGGCAGGAGGAGAAGGGGCCAGCAGAGGATGAGGTCGTTGGATGGCATCACCGGCTTGATGGACATGAGTTTGAGCAAGCTCTGGGAGTTGGTGATGGACAGGGAAGCCTGGTGTGCTGCAGTCCATGGGGTGGCAAAGAGTCAGACACAACTGAGTGACTGAACTGACTGAACTGTACGTTAGTAAATTAAATTCACTAAATCTCTGTTTTCCTATCTGAGAAACTTCTAGTGTTTGGAGAGATTATTAGCACTTAGTTATATACATTGTATATATGTAAGTGGTAATTATTTTCTAGATAAATACTCAAACTTATTTTTCCCCTATTATAGAAATATATGTATATAATACCTATGGATTATTCCTTTTTATATATGGCAGCAATCAGCACAATATATTAAAGGAATTTTCCTCCAATTAAAAATAGTTGAATTTATATAAATATAAATATGCAAGCCTACGTCTTGATTTTGGATATTTTTCCCTTTGAGAGTCATTCTACTTTTTCCCCTGCCATTAAACTGGGGGTAAAAAGGGGATATTTAGTACAACTCCATGAAACAAACAGAATGTTCACTGTATAATCTCTCTTCCTGTTCTTTTGTTGAGTAGGAAATGCCAGACCAGGTGCCTTAGAAAATAGACCAAAACATTGCATTTGTATGATAAAAATGGCCAGACTGACCATGGAATGGCCAAATCCATTTTCAATTCAAATGTCTGCCAACGCAGGTCCAATGTATTGGAACAGCAGCTTAATTTTGCCTTGTGCTGCACCAACCTTCTGTTCAGAACTTGAGTAGTCACTGTAATTGAATAAGAAAGCATAATAGCAAAAGAGAGAGTGAAAGGGAGCTTTGGGGAGTTAAATTGGTGATAGACTGACAGAGCAGGGAAACTGGTAATAGACTAGTAGTCTGAAGCATGGCACTGGACCTTGCACAAATTGTGACTGAAAGTCATTACCACCTGCATGCTGCCCATTGAGCTGTGGGAATGTGTTCTCAGCATTGATTTTCTTCCTGCTGGTCACAGGCCCAGTGCAGGGGCTCATCATTTGGGACATTTTTGGTAGCAAACAGGACAAAAATTAAATAAGTAAATAAAAAAGAGGATGGTAAAGAAACGAGTGCTAGTCTAGTATAAAGAGAGAGCAGCCCTTTGTCCTGGAGATTCTCTCTCCGAATGGGGCCACCACAAGGCTATTGTTCTCTGCATCCATAGAAACAGGTCAGACATATCCAACTCTTCTACAAGCAGGAGGGAATAAATTGCAAATTAAGAAAAGGTAAATAACAATTTTTCCCAGTATATCTTTTTGAAATTCCTTCATCTTTAACCTATTAGGAGGATTTATAGATGACTGTGACTAACACAGATGGTAGGCTGGTAAAGATGACAACCTCAAGAATATTACACAACAATAGATATATTTTAAATTAATAATATTACAGTGATTGAAAAGCTACTGAGATAAAACTTTGCATACATTTCTCATTTAACTTCCTTAACCACGCTATTAATTATATAACTTTAAACTCCAGGAGATAGTGAAGAACAGGCAAGACTGCCATGCTGCAGTCCATGGGTCGCAAAGAGTCAAACATGACTTTAGCAATTAAACAATGAACAAAAACAAACCTCTTTCACAGGAGAGAAAGAGAAGTGTTATATGTTAAATTGTGTCCCTTATAATTCATATGTTGCATCCTTAACCTCCTTAAACACGGTTAACTTACTTGAATATAAGGTCATTGCAGATGTAATTAGCTAAGATGAGGTCTGGAGTAGAGTCCCGATAGGGGAAATTTGGACATAGACACATGTACAAGGAGAAGACCACGTAGGTTACACAAGCCAAGGAATACCAGTAGCTAGGAGAGAAGCCTAGAACAGCTCCTTCCTTACTTGAGAGGAAGCATAGCCCTGACAACACCTTGATCTCAGAATTCTAGCTTCCAGAACTGTGAGACAATAACATTTCTGTTGTTTAAATTTCCAGTTTGTGATATGTTGTCATGGCAGCTTTGGCAAACTAACAAGGAGTTTGAGAGTGATAAAATGCTTTCTCCAACCTTACAAAGCCTATCAGTTGTGGAGTAGGGATTTGGACCAAACCTGTCTGGCTCCAGTTCATTTACTTAGCTCTTATGTTCTGTTTCTTCTAATAAGTGCATAGCCACATTGAAAGAGACTCAAATGATATTTGGTCAAACACATCTGATACCTTATTATACTTTATAAATAACATCTATACCAGTGGATCATCACATTTCGTATTCCACATCATTATAGAGAGCTATCTCTCTGCCTTCCCAAGCAGTCCATTTCTACTTGGAATAATCTGTGTTGTTTGAAACCCATTCACCTTTTTCAAAGCTTCATTCAAACCTTAGCCCCTCTGTAAAGCTTCCTTCAAATAACCGCTTATCAGATGCAGAAAAATTAATCAAGCTATTGGAATTTATATGGTACAATTTTTTAATGTTGCCAGCATAGTTCCTTTCCCCTCTTGTCATTTTACTCTAATTTGATGAAGCAAGAAAATTTAATAGTTTAGAATACTTGTTTTCAATGTGTAGCCCCCAAACCTGAAAAATCAGTGAGTGCCCTCTGGGAGATTCTTAGAAATGTATATTCTCAGCTCCAACCTGAACCTACTGAATCAGAAAGTATCGATGGGATCCAGCCATTGTCTTTTAATGAGTTCTTCCAGTGACTGTGATAGATACCAAACCTTGTAAGCCACTGGCTTAGGGCATGGACCTCAGTCATGTATAAAGAAGAATGCTGGAGCTTGAAATACAGTCTATTGACTGTGTCTGTTCCCAATTTAACTTGTTCCATAATGGTGTATATCAGGTACATTTTGTTTATGATCAGTAAAATATTGATAGAATAAATTGGAATAGAGTAACTTGGTAGATTAAAGCTTTCCTGAAGAAAAAACCCTATATGAGCAAAGTGAAAAGATGATGTAAAATGAGCAAATAGAGACCTATATCTAGAAAAATTTAAAAAAGCTTACTTATTAGCAAAAAAAATATGCACAAAATAATAAAACTATATTGTTGCAAAATTGTCCTCTTCAAACTAGTTTCCAGAAAAAAATTTTGAGGGGAAAAATATGCATGTTTAATCTAGTTGGCTAACATGTCTAAGAAAATGAAAAATATTTTCTGAGATTTAGAAACCATGTAACAATATACACACGTACAATTATTAAAGACACACACCTACACACACACATGTTTTCTTGATATTGTACCCCTGAAAGAAAAAAAAAAGACAGAAAAAAACAAAACCAGCTGCTCAAAAAATGGATAACCATAGCATAAAATCCCAACTGTGCATTCAACACCATCTGGATTCCTTATCTACTTTCCCTGGTAAGACATTTTTCTCCTCCCTTACTGACCACTTGGTCTTTCCTCTGCTTCCCTCAAATCTCTGATCTCCTTTGCCTTTTTCATTCTCTGCTAATTACCTCATCTTACACTTCATAGAATAACATTTTTATATCACGAAGGAATAACTGCATTTTCCCTCACAGATTTAAAAAAGTCCTTCATCTCATTTTATACTCTTAATACTACATTGTAATAGAAGATATGATTGCACCTGGGTGGCTAAATCTTTAATATTTGGTCTAGATCCCATTTACAACTATCTTTCTGTCCTTATTAGGTGCCCTTCTTATGCCTATTTCTATCTCACTACAGTAACCTTCACAAACATGTTGAAAATGTTGTTAATTGTCGAGCTCTAGTTCTTGATTCTCATTCACTCTTCCTCCCATTTAAATCTGGCTTCCTTTCTACTGAAACTTGCTATATCCGCAAATGACCTAGTTGCTGAATCAAATACAAATTTTTTAGTTTTTAATTTTACATAAATTTTGAAGTACACATTGTCAATTGCCTATAAAGCATCTACTATTCTTGTCTTCCTTTACGACAGGTAAAAGCACATAAACCTTTACCACTAAGTCACATACTAGAAGCTATTTGACATATTTTCAATACCATCATGATTGGTCTAAAAGTATTTCCATTTCTCTTGCTCATGCAGAAATGAGCAGGTGACCCAGTCATCCTGGAATGTAAGAAGATGTGTGTGGAAGAGTTCTGGGAAAGATCTCAAAAAAGGGAAAGATCTCTTTCAAGAGATGTGAACTCATTTAACTCTGTTTTCCAATGGCAAGAGAGAAGCTAGCCTTGAGAAGAAATTTGCATATTTGAGGTTATTGATATTTCTCCCAGCAATCTTAATTCCAGCTTGTGCTTCATTCAGCCCAGCATTTCACATGATGCACGCTGCATATAAGTTAAATAAGCAGGTTGACAATATGCAGCCTTGATATACTCCTTTCCCAATTTGGAACCAATCTGTTGTTCCACGTCAGGTTCTAACTGTTGCTTCTTGACCTGCATGCAGATTTCTCAGGAGGCAGATAAGGTGGTCTGGTATTCCCATCTCTTGAAGAATTTTCCAGTTTTTTTGTGATCCACTGGATAATCGAAAAAGCAAGAGAGTTCCAGAAAAACATCTATTTCTGCTTTCTTGACTATGCCAAAGCCTTTGACTGTGTGGATCACAATAAACTGTGGAAAATTCTGAAAGAGATGGGAATACCAGACCATCTGACCTGTCTCTTGAGAAACCTGTATGCAGGTCAGGAAGCAACATTTAGAACTGGACATGGAACAACAGACTGGTTCCAAATAGGAAAAGGAATACATCAAGGCTGTATATTGTCACCCTGCTTATTTAACGTATATGCAGAGTACATTGTGAGAAACACTGGGCTGGAAGAAACACAAGCTGGAATCAAGACTGTCGGGAGAAATATCAATAACCTCAGGTATGCAGATGACACCACCCTTATGGCAGAAAGTCAAGAGGAACTAAAGAGCCTCTTGATGAAAGTGAAAGAGGAGAGTGAAAAAGATGGCTTAAAGCTCAACGTTCAGAAAACTAAGATCATGGCATCTGGTCCCATCACTTCATGGGGAATAGATGGGGAAACAGTGGAAACAGTGTCAGACTCTATTTTTGGGGGCCCCAAAATCACTGCTGATGGTGATTGCAGCTATGAAATTGAAAGATGTTACTCCTTGGAAAGAAGGTTATGACCAACCTAGATAGCATATTTAAAAGCAGAGACATTACTTTGCCAACAAAAGTCCGTCTAGTCAAGGCTATGGTTTTTCCAGTGGTCATGTATGGATGTGAGAGTTGGACAGTGAAGAAAGCTGAGCGCCGCAGAATTGATGCTTTTGAACTGTGGTGTTGGAGAAGACTCTTGAGAGTCCCTTGGACTGCAAGGAGATCCAACCAGTCCATCCTAAAGGAGATCAGTCCTGGGTGTTCATTGGAAGGACTGATGTTGAAGCTGAAACTCCAATACTTTGGCCACCTGATGCGAAGAGTTGACTCATTGGAAAAGACCCTGATGCTGGGAAGGATTGGGGGCAGGAGGAGAAGGGGACGACAGAGGAGGAGATGGTTGGATGACATCACCGACTCGATGGACATGGGTTTGAGTAAACTCCAGGAGTTGGTGATGGACAGAGAGGCCTGGCGTGCTGCAATTCATGGGGTCGCAAAGAGTTGGACACGACTGAGTGACTGAACTGAACTGACACAGAAAAAGAATTTGGCATAGTCAAGAAAGCAGAAGTAGATGTTTTTCTGGAAATCTCACTTTTTCGATGATCCAAAGGATGTTGGCAATTCGATCTCTGTTTCTTCCGCCTTTTCTAAATTCAGCTTGACCATCTGGAAATTCATGGTTCATGTCCTGTTGAAGCCTGGCTTGGAGAATTTTGAGCATTACTTTGTTAGCATGTGTGATGAGTTCAATTGTGTGGTAGTTTTAGCATTCTTTGCCATTGCCTTTCTTTGGGATTGGAATGAAAACTGACCTTTTCCAGTCCTGTGGCCACTTGCTGAGTTTTCCTAATTTGCTGGCATATTGAGTGTAGCACTTTCACAGCATCATCTTTTAGAATTTGAAATCGCTCAACTGGAATTCTATCACCTCCACTAGCTTTGTTTGTAGTGATGCTTCCTAAGGCCCACTTGACTTCCCATTCCAGGATGTCTGGTTCTAGGTGAGTGATCACATCGTTGTGGCTATCTGGGTCATGAAGATCTTTTTTGTATACCTCTTCTGTGTATTCTTGCCACCTTTTCTTAATATCTTCTGCTTCTGTTAGATCCATACTGTTTCTGTCCTTTATTGTGCCCATCTTTTCATGAAATATTCCCTTGATACCTCTCATTTTCTTGAAGCAAGCTCTAGTCTTTCCCATTCTACTGCTTTCCTCTATTTCTTTGCAATGATCACTGAGGAATACTTTCTTATCTCTCCTTGCTATTCTTTGGAACTCTGCATTGAAATGGGTATATCTTTCCTTTTCTCCTTTGCCTTTCACCTCTCTTCTTTTCACAGCTATTGTAAGGCCTCCTCAGACAACCATTTTGCCTTTTTGCATTTGTGTTTCTTGGGGAAGGTCTTGATCACTGTCTCTTGTACGAAGTCACAAACCTCCAGCCATAGTTCTTCAGGCACTCTGTATAACAGATCTAATCCTTTGAATCTGTTCATCACTTCTACTGTATAATTATAAGGGATTTGATTTAGGTCCTATTTGAATGGCTTAGTGATTTTCCCTACTTACTTCAATTTAAATCTGAATTTGGTAATAAGGAGTTCATGATCTGAGCCATAGCCAGCTCCTGGTCTTGTTTCTGCTGACTCTGTAGAGCTTCTCCATCTTTGGCTGCAGAGAATATAGTCAATCTGATTTTGGTATTGATCATCTGGTGATGTCCATTTGTAAAGTCTTCTTTTATGTTGTTTGAAGAGGGTGTTTTCTTGGGAAAGCTCTAATAGCCTTGGTCTGCTTCATTCTGTACTCCAAGGCCAAATTTGCCTGTTACTCCGTGTATTTCTTGACTTCCTACTTTTGCATTCCAGTCCCCTATAATGAAAAGGACATCTCTTTTGAGTGTTAGTTCTAGAAGGTCTTGTAGGTCTTCATAGAACTGTTTGACTTCAACTTCTTCAGCATTACTGATCGGGGCATAGATTTGGAATTCTGTGATATTGAATGGTTTGTCTTGGAAATGAACAGAGATAATTCTGTCATGTTTGAGACTTCATCCCAGTACTACATTTTGGACTCTTTTGTTGACTATGATGGTACTTCATTTGTTCTAAGGGATTCTTGGCCGCAGTAGTAGATACAATGGTCATCTGTGTAAAAGTCACCCATTCCAGTCCATTTTAGTTTGCTGATTCCTAAAATGTTGATGTTCATGCATGCCATCTCCTGTTTGACCACTTCCAATTTACCCTGATTCATGGACCTAACATTCCAGGTTCCTATGCAATATTGCTCTTTACAGCATTGGACTTAGTTCCATCTCCAGTCACATCCACAACTGGATGTTGTTTTTGCTTTGGCTCTGTCTCTTCATTCTTTCTAGAGTTATTTCTCCACTGATCTCCAGTAGCAATTGGGCACCTAACAACCTGGGGAGTTCATCTTTCAGTGTCCTATCTTTTTGCCTTTTCATACTGTTCAATGGGTTCTCTAGGCAATAAGTTCCACTAAAAAAGCTATTTATAAAAATACTACTGGAAGTCACTCTTCAAATTAATGTTCTAGTGTTAATGTCATAAGGTACATAATGTAGAATACTCAGGAAAATCTTTTAAATGGAATATAATGAGGATTTTTTAAACCATTATTAAAACATATTATGAAAGTAAGATGATTAAAATTAGTAGGATGAGAGTGCCAGATTATTGACCTACAGATCAGTTGAAATATTTGTAGACTCATGAAATAGGTAAACATTTATGATATATATATATTATTGATTAGACAAAACATTTGATAAATCACATACTGATTTACCTATTTTAAATTAATCTTTATCTTAAATCATATGATAGGGCA
The DNA here is from genome assembly GCF_054371585.1 of Giraffa tippelskirchi. Classification (NCBI taxonomy): domain Eukaryota; kingdom Metazoa; phylum Chordata; class Mammalia; order Artiodactyla; family Giraffidae; genus Giraffa; species Giraffa tippelskirchi. The sequence goes on along the minus strand of NC_137275.1, from coordinate 72,051,921 downwards.
AATGCTAAGGGTATTGAATATTTCATTTAAAAACAGAATAATACATATTAGAAAAGAAGTTACAGATGACTATTTAAAAATATTGTAATGTGAAATATTAGTTGAAAACATTATTGAAAGTTGAAATTCAAACAGAGAGGTTTAGAATTATTACAATTGTAATGAAGGAAAACACAGTGAAGTAAAGTTAAAATCAGTGATGGAGAAATAGTTACCACGTATATGCAAAAGACTTAAATTATAAAGCATGATTCAAACTAGTAGAGAAAAGACAATATTCACCTCCCAGGCTGTTTCCTTATACATCCCCAGTTGTGTGTTCTCCATCTTCTCTGCTAACCTTGTATTCAGTCAACCCTGATCATTAAAGGGACATATTGCATCATCATGTTAAGAACACAAACTCTTAGTTTCAACAAAATTGAATTCCATTTCTATTTCCATTTTTTTGGTTTCCCCAGTGGCTCAGCTGGTAAATGGAGAAGGCAATGGCACCCCACTCCAGTACTCTTGCCTGGAAAATCCCATGAACGGAGGAGCCTGGCAGGCTGCAGTCCATGGGGTCACTGAGTCGGACACAACTGAGCGACTCCACTTTCACTTTTCACTTTCATGCCCTGGAGAAGGAAATGGCAACCCACTCCAGTACTCTTGCCTGGAGAATCCCAGGGACGGGGGAGCCTGGTGGGCTGCCATCTATGGGGTCGCACAGAGTCGGACACGACTGACCCGACTTAGCAGCAGCAGCAGCAGCTGGTAAAGAATCTGCCTGCAATGCGGGAGACCTGGGTTTGATCTCTGGGTTGGGAGAATCCCCCTGGAGAAGGGAAAGGCTACCCACTCCAGTATTCTAGCCTAGAGAATTCCATGGACCGTAGAGTCCTTGGGGTTGCAAAGAGTCAGACACAACTGAGCGACTTTCACACTTCTACACACACATATTCTGAATGTGGGTATTTACTTAGTATCAGTGGTCCTGTGTTTGTGAAGCAGAGGAAGAAGGTACACCTACTTTACAGAATTAGTGTATTTACTGTGAACTAACATTTACCGTAGTACCCAGCACATAGTAAGGGCTTAATATTCATTAACTATTTTAATATGTATGCAAACAGAAAAAGTTAAGACAAAGCACTTGTGTAAAATAGAATGGGATTCATATATTTCAAATCTCTTAAGGAAAAAAAAAATGAGTACAAGTAACAAAAATGGGTAGGACATAAAGTATGAAGCAAATAAGAACAATTAAGATGACAAAATTAAAACCAACTATGGTGGCTCATACAGAAAGAATCTACTTGCTGTGCAGGAGACCTGGGTTCGATCCCTAGATTGGAAAGATACCCTCGAGAATCGAATGGCAACCCACTCCAGCATTCTTGCCTGGAGAATTTCATGAGCAGAGGAGCCTGGAGGGCTATAGTTCATGGGATCACAAAGAGCCGGACACGACTGAGTGACAAACACTTTTCATATATGATATAATGATTGGTGCAAGGTGTTAAAACTTTCCCATAAAAATATCCTCAGGTTGAATTTGAAATATTTAACACACTTTGATGATGTCTATAGGAAGACATGGGAAATGTGCCTTGTATATGATTTATTATCAAAACCACGGTACAAAAATATATGTGTATGAAAGGAACTCTTCTGGAAATGAGTAAACTGCCAAATGGAAGCATTTCCAAATGTTAATCATGACAGTAGATGGTTTGAAAACTACAGCATTTTATTGCCAGATCAATTTGACAATGCCACTAAATTAATTACTTAATTAATACACCTCTATTGCCTATTTTATTAAGTATATTGTTTTCCCTTTTATGAACAAAGCCTCTGAATAACTCACTTTATAGGGGATCCCACTAATTTGTTCCTGACAACTTTTACTTGTTTTTAGAGGTAAGGTTTTCAAGATCTTCTATTTTTTGCCAGATGAATTGTTAAGGGTTTCACACTAGAAAAAGAAAATGTTACAATATTCAAGTGGAGCAAGCAAAAGGGCTTTTATATCTACTTGGTCTGCAAAGAATAAGACTGAACAAACCATCTCAGTGCTGCAGCAAAGGTTAAGAAATGTAGAGGCGACTACATAGGAGAAACAGCTTGTAATTAGTACAGTTATAGTTAGAGCAAGAGCTCCTTGCAAGTTCCCTGAGGAAAATGTCTTTATTAACAAGGGCCCACACCCTGGGGTACATTTATTTATTTTCTTTTGTACTTATTTTACTTTTAAAATAGCAACCCATAGTAGACACTTGCTTAGACATCCTAGTCTCTTCACTTTCTTTTCATATGTTCCCCTCTTCAAACTGTAGTGAAATCACTTCAATTGACATGATTCATCATTGTTCCCTTTTCTCTCTAATGGCTTTCCATTCAATTCTGTATTTATTTGCTCATCCCCTCAACAAAGTGTTAATAAAAATCAAAGTCCCTTATCTAGAGTGATTTAAGTTTTTCTCTATACTTGCTTTAAATTTTCCTTTTAAAAAAGTTTTCTCCCTATGATTTTCTCTAGTCACAGAATATCTGTTCTTAAATGTCCAAATAGTGTTATATAACACACCTTCAGGAACTATGAATTAGTATAATTTAAAATTGATTTTGATTTTCAAATAAACTTTCATTTTCATATGTCTGTCTATAAGAATTTACTTTATTTCTCCTTTGGGACCTTCAATTTTGGGGCAGGTTTACCAAAAAGTTAATAACCCATTCTCTGTGTTATAAGTTACTCAATATGTACTAGTGTAAAATAAACCTCCGTAACTTTAAAACTTCAATATTTTCATCTCCATGAAATGTTCTATATACAAACTATCTAGAGTAAATGTGAAATCATATTTTCCTCAATAAATGCTCTCCTTTTAAATATTAAGGTGGAAAGTCAATATAAAACTGCATTAATTCCTCTTGCTTGAAATGCTCTTAGTAAATAGTTCTCTGTCCAAAAATGAGAAAATGTGGAATATTAATTCTAACTCCAGACTAAATCACTCACCAGTTAAGAGTATCTGTTTCTAAATTATTTCAATCATTCTGAAACTGCAAATAAAAATATGTGCAGTATTTATAAGAATCACAAGCACTTTGAGATTTATGAAATGGGGGAAACTTAGCCATTTTTCCATTCGGCTGTTGCAATCCTGAGAGTTATTGATGGATTAACGATATGTGTAAGTGGCAGCGATATAAGTAGGTGGAAAGTTTCAGAAGTCTGGAATGTGTAAGTTTTATGTCAAGCGGACTTTGAAATGGAGAACTCTTGCAGTTCACTTTCAGCAACATGAAATAGCTATTCACTTAGGTTCCAATTTTAGCCTCTATAATTGGTTTGCTGAAAAACAATAATACACCAAAATTCCTATTCAAGCAATTTTTCTATAGCAACAAGACTTTCTTTTATTACCTGTATATTTTGGTTTAGTTTTTAAGAGTCAGGTAATTCCCAAAGAGGTTTGTATGTTTCCATTGAATTTTTAAAAGTAATGAGTTTCCACTTTATAAATGAAAGATAGGATGGAAGGTTAATTTTACAGTGGAAGAAGTTACAGGAACCAATAGAACACATTTGTATTTCATTCCAGCAGACAGTTTACAGCATTTGCTCAATAGGAGCCAAGTGGTTACTTCCATCAGTAGTCAATTAGCAAGGGATGCAATTTCAATATGTTCAGCTATTAATGTAGACTGCTATTTAAATATTTCACCCATTTTACATCTAATTTTCAAGATCATGACAGTTGGTCAATGAGGTGGACATTTGGGTTCTCATGGTTCCTTGCCACTCGGTATGTTTTGGGGGACCACCTAGTAGACAGGACAAAGCTAGGAGCCTTTCTGGTCTTCAGTGGCCATGTTAGATAATATTACATTAAAATATCACATTTTTAAGAGGGCCTATAAAATAAATAAATTTATAGGGATTATGAAGTTAGCAAAATTCTTATAAAATATAAATAAACTTTGCCTGAGTCATAGCACACGGTCTAGAATCTTTGAGAAACAGCACCCAGATCTTTGTGTAGGAATCCTGAACAAGTGAATACATAGAGAAAGATAGGCTATCTTTATGAATGAACACATGGTAAAGAAGCTATCCCATCACTGTGCTATCATTTTTTCTGAACTATGGTGCATTAAATAAAGGAAAGTCTGGTTTGATAGGTTTTAAAAGGAATATATTATCTTACTAAGCCTCATTTTGTAGAGGGAGTGTGGTAGATACACTCCAGGATAACCACCAGGATCCTCATCTTCTGATGTTCAAGCCCTTCTTAGGTACCTTCACCTTGAGTGTGGGTATGACCTGTGATTGCCTCTAACAGAGAATACAATAAAGGTGACAGGATGCATGTAATTGTATATGGTTTTCACATAATACTGTAGAATCTGTCTTCCTGGAGTCCCTATTCTGTTTTGCTGGATTTGAAGAAGCAAGTGGCCAACTTGGGGAACCTTATGTGTGCAGTCTCTAGAGCTAGGGCCACCTCTTGTTGACAGCAGGCAAGCACCTGGGGCCTGTAGTCCTATACCTCAAAGAACTGAATTTTGCCAGTGTTCTGAGTGGACTTAGAAGTGGATATTTCCCCAGTTCAAGCTTCAGAGTAGACCATATCCCTGGCCAATGTCTTGATTGCAATATTACAGAGAATACAGTTAAACTGTGACAGGACCTCTAAGTCATAGAAATTGTGATATAACAGAGAAGAACCATGTAGTATCCTATGTCTGTTTATTTTTCAATAAAAAATAAACAAAACTCTATAAATCTGTAACACATACCTTGGCTATTCAAGAGTGGCCTTTGAAATTTGCATTTTTTTCTTTTACCTAATGTTTTTTTGAGTTCCTAAGCTATATCAAATATTTCTTCAGCATTTTAAATATATTTTCTTTAAGCCAAAACATTTTTGCATAAGTTTGCATTCTTCATTTACTGATGAAATTAAACATCAAGAAGACTATTACTTTCCAAAGTTCACTCAACTGGAAATCCAGGTTTGCAAAACTCCAGAACCTGTCCTCTCAACATTATGATGTATCTCTCAACCAAAATGTCATTTCAAATAACTCTTTTGTGAAAGATATTATGCTTGTAACTTTGATAAATTTTCTCAAGGAATCCTCAAAATTCTAAGTGCATTCCTCTTTACAAAGCAAGAAACCTATTTAGAGAGTTTTAGTAATAACACATTAAAGTGGCCTACCTGGGAGTCAACCTTATGTCTTCTATGCCATATTTGCAACACTTCTACTATGCATTTTGTATCTCATACTGAACACTTCATATCCCATACTGAAAAGAATTGGATTTTGTGGCAGTTTGGGGGGTCTCCCCATCATAAAGTATGTAAAGGGACAATCAGATGAGTGGTATGCAAGGCTGGATTTGTTTGCTGCATTAAAAAAAAACAGGCCATCCATCGAGATATGGGATAATTTGATATCCATTTAGTCAATTCCAAGTGTTTTGTTAAACAAAAGAAAAACAAAGAAAGAAAAAACAGCAATAATCTGAATAATCAGAAACATGACCAATTGCAGTAGTTGATTTATTGAGTGGAAATTAATTATAATGATGGTTCAAATGAGTCTAAGGCTTAAAACATGAAGAGTTCCAACTTCAGCATATTCTCTCCAGCTAGTTCTGGGTAACACTGATGAAGTCAGATATATCAATACTTACTGTTCAGACAATACAAGAAACAGGTAAACACACAGACGGTCACATGTCAGAGGACATAGTCTAAGTTGTTTATAATGACCACAATTGATGCCAAGAAAACCATAAAAAAACAACTAAAACATGGGAATATGCATGGATATTAAAAAGACCAAAATAAATCATTCAGATGGTTAAAAATCAAGGCACTATGTAAATCTTAAATATGTTTATTTTGTTTCCCTGTATTATAAAACAAATAAATTAAATACAACCTTAAAAGATAACTAATTTCACAAATTACGTAAAGCAGAAATTGAAGTTATTAACAGGGTTAGGAATAAAAAAAGTTCATTCATTACAACCAACCTTTGTTGAGTTTTAACTATGCTGTCTGTAGAACGCAAGGCATAGTGTGGAATTCAGAACAGTATGGGCCACAGTTTCTGTCCCTAAAGATAGTGCAATCTAGTGGAGAAGACAATACCAACGTTTACAAGACAGAATTGATCTATACAAAACAGGAATTTTTTTTCAGGATTGAGTTTCAGGGAATTGATTATAAACACAATAAGAATTCAGAGAATGGCCCTTCAGTAGGACTTCCTCTTCTCTGTCCTGACAAGGGAGATTTTAAGAAGATGAATGAATTAAAGTCTTGAGAGATGAGTAAAAATTGTCTGGGAAGGGATGCAAATGAAAAAGTCAGGTTGAAGTATATGAAGGAAGCCAAGAGGACAGAGACTGGCAGAAACAACCTTTTTTTCTTAAACAGAGAACAAAGAAATTAAATACGTAAAAGTCAAATTAAGAAGGACTAGAAAGACAGGTGGAGAAGGAAACGTCAACCCACTCCAGTATTCTTGCCTGGAGAGTCCCAGGGATGGGGGAGCCTGGTGGGCTGCAGTCTATGGGGTTGCACAGAGTTGGACACGACTGAAGCGACTTAGCAGCAGCAACAGAAAGACAGGAGAGGCAGCCAGCCAGAAAGAGTCAGTCAAGGGAGAACCTTTAAGCAAGGAATTGACTTGACAAAGTTGGCTTTGACTAAGTTAATGGAGAGACTGGAGCTAGAAAAGTAAGCCAGGAGATAACTGAAAATAAGTTACAAGTCAGGAAGCTAAGCAAAAGTGTTACTGCAGGGGTTAGTGATGATTTATGCAAGAAAAGGACTCATATGAAGGAAAAGCTAAGAACTGTCTGTGTAGTATATCTTCAAAAAGCATATATTGATACACTGAAACTTAGCTTCTCTTGGGACTACTTAATAACAAAATAAACATCCAATGACAATAAAAAAGAAAAATTGTGCACTTATGTGTATATTTAAACAGCAATTCACTCAGCCTAAGGAATCTGTTTTTTTAAATATGTATATTAAATGAGTAAGAAAAATGAGGGAATAAAGAAAGGCACCTCAAGAGAAATTCTTAGCTAGTTTGATGAGTGAAATATTTGAATCATACACACCAAAAAAAAAAGTGCAAAACCAAAGTGCTAGTTTCTGGTTCAGTGGAGTGAGTTGCAGTTTCTAGTCTAGTTCTTTGCCCTCTCATATCTTTATTACAGGTTGAAAGGAACTTTTTTCCCCTCTTCTTTACCTACTTATTTCACTCATCTTATAAGATTAGCTTACATTAACCACTTACCCTCTGCACAGACTGAAGCAAGCACACATTTTCTATTTCCCAGTGCTCCTATCACAGCACTTTCACATTTTATTGTAATTTTATGTTTACTGATCACCCCTTCATTAGATGATGAGCTTTCTTTTCTTTTAAATTTCAGAACAGAATTAACAAAAAATCAAGATAAATGAACCCAAAACACAGTGTTGAGTAAACGACTAAATGGAAAAGGCAACTTCTGAAATTAGGAAACCTGTATTTGATGTTCACATAGGGTAGGAAGAAGGATAGTAGTAGTGGTCCCTGAAAGGAGGTCTGTGTGCAAGCATGCTGAGTAGCTTCAGTCGTGTCTGACTCTTTGTGACCCCCTTGGGATGTAGCCCCCCAGACTCCTCTGGAGGGATTCTCCAGGCAAGAATACTTGAGTGGGTTGCCATGTCCTCCTCCAGGGGATCTTCCCAACCCAGGGATCAAACCCACATCTCCTGTGGCTCCTGCATTGCTGTTGGATTCTTTACCGTTGAGCTCCCAGGCAAGCCTGAAAGGAGATCGGAGGTGTGATTATTGATAGAAATTGTGCACAATGAAAATGCTTAGCTTGCAGATAATCCCCAATCATAAAGACTTGCATATACCCATATATGAAAAGTGAACATATATTTGCCTTAAGTGTTTCGCCTCTTTCAAAATCTTTCATGAAAATTCTGATTTTGCAGAGGTCAGGAACAAACCTCATCCCTGCTTTCATGGCTTTTCTTTTCTCTGCTCATTCTGTCACTATTTCCCTGATAAATGTCTTCCATGAATTGAAATACCTCAAGGTCTGTGTATCTTCTCCTTTGATATCCCTCATTGGGAAATAAGATGAGTGGAAATAGATTTCATGGAACAAGGCAACTTCTCAAATCATGTCCTTTCGTTATACTGAGAAAATGCCTCCAGGTAAAAGAAAATTGCAATGTGTGAAGCTAATGAATAAAACCCTCAGGTAAGTTGTGAGGTTAACTAAGAATGCATCCTGTTCTTAAATATGCAGTAAGTAGTTTGAATAAAGGAATCCTAAACCCCAAATTTGATAGTGTTAAAGTATCTAGTCTGCTTTGAGTGCCTATAATCCGTGTCTCTTCCTTCCATCTTTTGAAGTTCAAACACTGTTGCATTTCACATTTTGGAAGATGCAGTGCAGGAAGCTCAGCTATAAGCCTGGGGTGATGCCTGTGGAGTACCTCTCTTTTATCAAAGCGACTTTGGAAAACCAACTTCCTTCAGTGGCTCCTGGGGGAAAAAGCTAATTGATTCTTTGGGGTGGCTGTTGTTTTAACTTGTTCACTTTAGAGTTTTGTGTGACATATATATATATATATCCAAGGAGCACAAAAAGATGGAAATGTGCACCAGGTAAACATGCTTATTTTCACTGGAAAAAAATGGAATGAAATTGCATTTCAAAAGCAGGGACAGTGTACTATCTGAGTTTTTTCTCAAGAAAATTCTCAGCAATGTATAATGCTTGTTTTAATCCTCAGTTCCTAGGTAAACGGCTTTCCTGGTAGCTCAAATGGTAAAGAATCTGCCTGCAATGCAGGAGACCTGGGTTCAATCTCTAGTCAGGAAGATCCCCTGGAGAAGGGAATGGCAACCCAATTCCCTTCCAACCAAAGTACTCTTGTTGGCAAACTCCATGCACAGAGGAACCTGGTAGGCTACAGTCTATGGGGTCACAAAAGAGTCAGACACGACTGAGTGACCAGGTTGTATGGGACTATGCAACTCATGCTTTCTCACTTCAGAATTCAGGCTAAAGGAAGAGCCACTACCTGAGACATACTATTCTGGTGGCAAGAGAGAAAAGCAAGAGAACTGGCATAAACATTGATAAACATTTTCAATTACAGTCCATCAGCCAGAGTGAGTCACCTGGCCAGGGTTGCCACTGAGGCTAAGAAATATACTGCTCCCGGGGAAGGCACTTAAAATTATACAGCAACTAAGAGGAAGGAATAATGTTCTAGTAGACAAATGTGATGTGAAGTCGCTCAGTCGTGTCCGACTCTTTGCGACCCCATGGACTGTAACCTACCAGGCTTCTCTGTCCATGGGATTTTCCAGGCAAGAGTACTGGAGTGGGTTGCCATTTCCTTCTCCAGGGGATCTTCCTGACCCAGGGATCGAACCCAGGTCTCCCGCATTGCAAGCGGACGCTTTTCCCTCTGAGCCACCAGGGAAGCCCCCCTAGTAGACAAAGGGAGCGCATAATTGGAAAGTCATCCACAGCGTCTGTTTATCTAACACTTATTTCTTTTGGCTCCTTTTCATTTCCCTTTTCCCCTGTCCCCTCTTCCTTCTTTTCCTCCTTTTCTATCCTTTTTCTTCTAACATAAGAATTATTGTAAAAACATTCTCATTCAATATTGCTCAAATATGAATAATGTAAGGTACAATTTTACAGAAAAATTACCTGTGAACCTCTGCCATTGAATTACTTTTATCATAATGTTAATGTTTTAATGTCTATAGTATATAATTTTCTTGTGCTTGTATCTCTTTTTCAAGCAGGAAGAGAGAAACATATTTTTACATTAGATACAAGACTGCAAAACATTAAAATTTAACTTCAAAACATTAATTTAGTATGCCCAGTGATAGATTTTTACATAAACTACCTCACCTATGTCAAGCTAAATTGTGGAAGATATATTATCTGGCCCAGTTCAGGGACAGTGATGTAATAATGTTAATGCAGAAAATGCCTATTTGTATTAAAATGTATACAAATGACATGACTGCATCTAATTTATCTTTGTATCCTCCAGACCTGCCAAGGTGCCTGGTTCATAGCGGACGTAAAAAAAAAGAAACACAAATTATATGACACACTTTACTTACCAGCTAATGATAGTCAATCACCATATTTAACAAATATTTAAGAAAATGATCTCTTAGTTGTTTGTTTAATAAGTGCCAGGCAACCTGTCAGGCATTGAGAGTACAATGAAAGGCAAAACAGATTCTTTCTTACCCTGCAATGAATAACAGGGGGAAAAAAGTAGGAATTATCTGTTACTCCGGAATACTTCATAGGATAATTAACCTAGTCAGAAAGATCAGTGATGATTGAATGACCATATGAAGGAAAAGAAGAGTCAACTGTGCAGTGGAGGTGAGAGACAGAAGGCATTTCAGCCGAGAAACAGTTGTGAAGGCATTGTGGTAGGAGGACAGGAGGAAACAGTGCATCAAGTAAGGTCAGTGTGTCAGACCCAGAGGGCAGATGGGGTATTATATTGCTGCAGGGATGCATTAGAGGAGGTATTAGTATTAGTACTGTGAAAGCTCTTATTCAAAGAAAAAATCGAGGCTACTAATATGTTTAAAGCAGAGAAAAATGACCAGTTATATATCACAAAAATAAGTGACTTCAGATTATGGTCAAGTGAGAAGGTAGGAAAATCCTCTCCTCATAAATCTGGGGGAAAAAAGTGCAAAAACTGTGAACCCACACACATGTAAAATCACATAAAGCCCAAAATACCTTTTTAGTGATTTGGAAATTGATGAAACCAAAGGCATAAAATAAGTACTTTTGCTTAAAAATAAACAAACCTGCTGAACTTGAAAGAGTGAACATCAGAAGAGTAGAAATCTCTGACACGCAGGCTCAAAGCTGTTTCTTCGCTCACTCACATTGCCGAAAGTTAGTGGACATGAAAGTTCTGCCAGAGACTCTTCATGTTTACGTGTGTGTGCGTGCGTGCGTGTGTGTGTGTGCTCAGTCGTGTCTGACCCTTTGTGACCCCATGGACTATAGCCCACCAGGCTCTTTTGTCCGTGGAATTCTCCAAGGGAGAATACTGGAGTGGGTTGCCATTTCCTACTCCAGAGGATCTTCCAGACCCAGGGGTTGAACCCGCATCTCTTGTGTCTCTTGCATTGGCGGGAGCATTCTTTACCACTGTGCTATCTGGGAAGTCTAGAGCAAGCCACAAGGAGAAGCAGTTTCTACTGCCAGCAAAGGGGAGTCTCTCATTTTGTAGTGATGGTGATGCCCACTGTCGGGGGCAAGAACGGTTAATGGCTCTATTAGCTTGATGTGGTAGTTGTTGTACACAAGAATATATTTGAGGCTTGACTCAGGCAAAGACAGAGGACCTAAGGCAGTCACACACTCTTGACCAAAGTGAGGATGCTAATAGGCAGACAGAAAACTAAAAAGGGCTCAATAGAAAGTAAAATTTGGAGTATACATAAAAATAATCTGAATTTGAAGGCACTTTCCTATACATGAGGATACATCTAATATGTAGAGAATAAAAGTCTCATGGACTTGAGGTGAATGAATGTAACCTCAGTTGGTTGATGACTTCATGGATGGGAAGACTCAACATTGTTAAAAGTTGATTCACTGCTGATTGATCTATAAACTTCATGCAATCTCTTTTAAAACCCAAGTAGTCTTTTGAAAAAATTATTGAGTAGATTCTAAATTTCATACAGAAATACATAAAAACAAGAACTCTATCACACTTTTGAAACAGAATAAAGTTGGAAGATGCATAGTATTTGATTTCAAGGCAACATATAAAGCCATAGTAACCAAGCTAGTGTATTGTCACAAAGATAGGTATATGGATTAATAGAACAAAATTATGGGTCTGAATGATGCTGAGACATTTGTAAATCCTTATATAAAAAGAAGAACAAGGAAGAGGAGGAGGAAGAAAAGGAAAGGGAAAGGAGGAACTTAAACCTTTAACTCACATCACAAGAAAAATGAACTGAAAATTAATCAGATATATAAATGTAAGAGCTAAACTATAAAACTTCTAAATTAAATGTAGGACAAAATCTTTGTGACCTTAGTTGGGGCAACACTTTCTAAGAAGTGACAATGAGCTAAATAAAATGAATAAATGGGACTTCACCAAAATGAGAAAGTTGTGTGATTCAAAAACACCATTTAAAAAATCGACATGCTAAAAGAAAATAGGTTTCATATCTGAAAAAGAATTGCATCCACAATACATAATGAACTTTCAACTTACAAGTGGATCAACTACCCAATTGAAGTGGGCAAATTCTCTGAATAGATTTGAATTCACTGAAGATTTCACTATCAAAAGCTAAGAAGCACAAGAAAATTTTCCCTCAGTATTAGCTATTAGATAAATGGAAATCAAAACCACAATGAGTTGTCAGTATACACCAACATGAATGGCTACAATCAAAAAGAGATACAATACCAGTATTTGGGCAAAATGTTGAAAGCTGAATTCTTCATACATTGCTGCCTGAAATGTGAGATAATACAACTACCTTGGAAAATCATTTGGCAATTTCTTAAAAAGTTAATGTTTCCATGAGACCAAGCTGTTCAATCCTAATGATCTACCCAAGAGAAAAAAAAAATCTATGTACCCCCAAAAGAAATGCATACAAATGTTCACAGCAGCATTATTCATAATACCTAGGATTTGGAGACATTCCAATTCCCGCCTGCTGTTAAATAAGTAGACAAGATGTGGTAATATCCATACTAAGCAATATTATTGATCAAGGAAAATGAATGAACTACTGATACATACTATAATATGTTAGAGGCTTGTACCATTATGAAAAGTGAAAGAAGTCCTACACAAAAGACTACTTACTATTTAATTGAATTGTTATAAAATGCTCAGAAAATGCAAATGATATAAAGACAAACAGAGATAATAAACTAATCAGTGGGATCAGTAGTGTGAGTCAAGATTAAGCGTATACAGGTCCAGGAGAGATTTTGGAATTTATGAAAATGTTCTAAACGGTGATGATTATTAAATTACTCTATAAACTTGCTAACAATCATTGAATTGTATAATTAAAATGGGGACATTGTATAGCATGTGAATTATGTATTAATAAGGACATTGAAAGATGAGTGGTTGTAGAGGAGAGAACTGTTTGGTAGGTGGTAAATAAGAGATTTGATACAGAGGATTAGTTAGGAATAAATTGCACAAATACAGGTAAAGGAAGATTAAATGAGAGTGCCATGCATGCACTGATGCACAGAGTTAGAAATGAAAGTTACCCTAGAGATCTTTGTTTTCCCACACTACTGGGTTTTAAATTAAAACTCAATAAGGGTAAGTGAGATTTCCCATTTCAAATAACTTTATTGGAAGAGCAAAAAGTAGATCTTAGGTCTGTTGAAATATTCAACACTCATTATATTGTTCATTTATTCAAGAGCTGGTAAAAACTCAGCTGAAATTGTTAAAAGCAAAGTTTTCTCTGGAAAAACATTATTGTTCTTTAGAATTGGCACAAAAAAGTAAATGCATTTGTATGAACTGTGTTACAATGGGGTTCTGAGTATGTATTGAGAATAAAATAAAATAAAACTAGCTAAAGATGTTATTCAGAATTTTTTAAAAATTTGAATGCAGTTTTAGAAGGAAACATAATGAGTACCAATTTGTTCAAAAAAAAGAAAAAAACTATTAACATTGAAACATATTCAGAAAGTAAACAATTTCCTTACATCATAAGTGAGATAGAATTCTGATCATATTTGTTCAACTTGGAAATTAAGGTTGGTGGGTGTAGATTCAGGGGTGGGGATGATACCAAAGAGATCAGTTAACTCAGGTAGTAAAAATTTGGTATTCAAATCAATTCATTCATTTCAGAATGACTATTAGATTTTTTGGATTTAACAAAAGGCATGAAGATTCAAAGAGCCACGATTTCTGTAGAAATAAGTAAGCAAATTCTAATTCATTTTGCCTGAATTAATACTGAATTACTGAATTTATTTCTGGAAAGAAAAAAATGATCCATGTTCAATATCTCTGCAATTTCAAGGTGACAAGCTTAGCCTGTAAAACACATCATGCATGGAAAATCAATGCAAGGAATATTTTTTTCTGTGAAGCAGATATTAATATTTCAATAATTAATCTACCATCAAGTGACACCTACTATAATAAGAATACCTTTCTTACAAGGATTATGAAGAGCTTAATATACTATTCTTATTCTATGAACACTAATTTTGATGAGGAGTGAATCTAGAGATTGTTAATGCAATGCCAGCTGATGGAAGGCATTGTATAGATTCAGATCTTCATATAAATATTGTCTGTCTACACTGATCATGATCTAAGTTCTCTAGCCCCTCATCTTCCATGATAAAACTTCCATGGTAATATCCCTAATTGTCCCTGGAACTTTAGGGAAATTGTTTTAAATCTTTGAGCCCTGATATCTTCTATTATAAAATGAGAGCAATTGAACTTCCCATTCCTATCTCTAATGATCTGTATTAGTCAGTTTAGGCGAGGCTGTGTTATGGTAAAAATAAAATAAAACAACACTCCTGTGTGTGGTTTATTTCCCACTCATGTGAAATTCAATCTAGATTGTTGGACCTCCTCCACCTTGTAACTATATCATCTGGAACGTGTGGTATCCAAGGTTACAATGGTAGGGAATGGGAGAGATATAAAGAGCCACCTACTTCTCAATTGCATCAGTCTGGAATGATTCACATAATTGTCCATCACATTTCATTTACCAGTAGTAGTCACATGCTCCCAATAAATTACAACAGGACCTGGAAACATGGAGGACTACCCGATGAGCATTGTCATTGCACAGTATCATTGATTACAATAATGATAATATTATAACTTACATAAACATTATTTCATGTAATCTATCCTACTATCTTCTCCTAAAAGAACTGTCATGCTTACATTTTAGGGATGAGAAAACAGAAATTTAATTGTTTTATGTTTTTTTTGCCCTTCACATTGCTACTAACTGTTGAAACTGAGAGTGAGATTCAAATATGTCTGATTCCAAAACTTCTCCTGTAACCCATTATTCTATACAGTATAGAGACATAGGAGGCAAATTTAATTCTCGTGGTGTTCAACAGCAAGGCTGTTGTTGCTTTAACTTTCTCATTGTCCTTTGACCAATATCTAGGGTCTAAATTCAAGCAGTGGATTCAGGGTCAATGAACTGTTATGGAGCTTGGAAGTGAATTAGTTCTCATATAAAGCTTTTGGTGGCTTTGCCAGTGCAACAATCCCAACTGTCATTGACCTATTACCCTATCTTGTCACATATGAGCCCAAAGCAGATCTTGACAAATTCATCTCTATTCCTGTTGGGGCAGCTAGATCACATCAGGCCATGTTTGTGACAGTAGTTATGGATTGAAAAGCAAGGACTACAGTGACAAATGGCATGCTGATATCAGAAAAAAAGGAAGAAAAGAGCTGCAAAAGTTGAGAGTGGTGATGTTGAAAACCAAGCTATCTCTTACCTCTGAACGTTCTCTTCACATTTAGAAATGGATATGCTATAAACTAAGTGAAATTTTTTAGGACATTTAAGAAATTGCACCCCACTCTGGTATTCTTGCCTGGGAAATCCCACGGACAGAGGAGACTGGGGTCACAAAGAGCCAGACACAATTTAGGGACTAAACAATAACAACAGGGAAACCAAGTGAGCAACTGAGTCTTCATCAAATAGCTGGTTATACGTCACCTATTTCTGTACTTGGTCCTTTAGCTTCTGTATCTAACCTCTAGATAACCCAAACCATTATAAGAGCTGGTTAAGTTTTTGATTTGAGGAGTCTTTGTAAAGACTAGCAATTTTTAAATGAAGGTGTTTTTATATCTCTTCTTAAAGTTAAATATTGTAGATGTTGCTTATGTTAATTTAAATAAATTGACATTAGTTGATGTTCACAAAGATATGAAATGAAATCATTTTAATAACATGATTGATCACCAAAGTAACAGGCTAATAAATATTATCCTCTTGATATAGTACTTTATATATACAACTATAATGCCTGTCATTTTAATCTTTCCAAATAAACACTGGACTCAGTTTTGCTTCTTTTCTTTAGCATATAACAACTCCCATTTATGCCAAAAAATGGCATCTGTCTTCAGAGATTACTAAACAATGATATATGCTTTAATGAACATGCTGCTGCATTGAGAATATTATAATAGAGAAAGCATACTGACTATAATATTAAACAATCTACAATTCAGAATGGTAAGCTGTAAATGACTAAAATACTCCTTGCTATTATTTAAGTGTAACTCATTTTTCCAGATATTCAATGTACAAGGAATGCCTTTTATATAAATGGAAAGACGAAGTTATCAAAGAGATATAAATTTACTTAAAAACTAGCCTATTAATAACTTTGCCTAACAGGTTGAGGTCAAAAATTCATTTAAATTCCACTATAATGATGATTCTTTCCTTTAGAAGTCTGATTTTAACCTATCCTGATAATAGAATGACCCAAACATGGGAATTAGATGTGTCAAGAGCAACTAGATTAACATGTTTGTATTTTGTAATAAAAACATTGGAAGAAAGAATGCTTTGTAAATCATTACAACTATATTAAATTTGATTGAATTGTAGAACCAATTCCTGAAAAATTGTCCCTACACTTACAATTCATTCTAAAAGCTTTACACTATGGAATATATTTGTAGTGATATGAATATGTTTTTACAATTTTTTTAGGAGTGATTTTTTTGTTTGTCTTTCTTCCTTTTTATTTTTTTGTAAACAAAATGTATTCTTTCCCTAGGCTGTACTTGTAAATTAGCATTTGAATTCAAATGACAGCATGTTCCTTTTCTTTTCCTGTACAATTCTTGTCACAAATGTGCTGTTTTTAATGGCAAATCAGCTAATTAGAGACAGTGTGGGGTGGAAAATGAATGGAGTTAATTGAATTAGTATTAAAACACTTAGTAATTAATCACTTCTTGCATAGCTATTATTCAGAGCTTAAAATTGTTGGCAAAGCTTATTTTTATCCACATGTTTTCTCAATATCCCTAACATTAAAAAAAGAAACACATTTTGGGCATACCCTAAAAACACAAAAGTTTGCAAAGGAACCATTTCTTCATTTAAGGTTGTGTACATATATAGAATTCACAGTGTTATTAACTCCTTCTTAAAATTTTATATTTAAATGCTAACCTTCATATAAAGAGTCAACAGATATTGAAAAGAAGACTCTGGGATAAAATATTACTATAAGTACTTGTTTCAAATCATTACTTTTCCTTGCGACTTATGGACTGCTAACTAAACACCAGGTGCTCTTTACTCTCACCATCTCTGACTTCTGAGATAATACTGCCTTCAAATCTCAGGCATTTCAGTGATATTTTTTTTCTCACTCATTCTGCTTGCCTGAAAATCAACAGCTAACTCACATCTTGTAACCTTTCCTCTAACTTGTGAGTCAGCTTAGAGAAAGCTTTCTATTCTCTAATGTTTATAGTTTCTTCTGGAAATACAGAAGTATAGGGAAAGATAATATATTACTGACAAATTGGATAATTGAGAATGAAAATTTGGCATGAAAGTATTTTAATTTGAATTACTATTTCAGTTCTTTCGTAGAAAAGCTTTAAATTTGGTTTCACAAATTTAGGTACTATGTTAAATTCTATATAAATTTATGATGCTAGTTTTTATTCATTCATTCACATATTTACTCACTTACTCATTGAATCAATAGTTATATACTGGTGTGACTCAATCCTCAACACTAATGGAGGCTCTGAAACCTCTTTAGACTATTTTAAAAACAGACAAGTCTACACCCTTGAAGATTCTTTGTCAGTACACCTGCAGTGGATTCAGAACAAACATATTCAGTTCAGTTCACTTCAGTCACTCAGTCGTGTCTGACTCTCTGCGACCTCTTGAACTGCAGCACGCCAAGCCTTCATCTCCATCACCAACTCCTGAAGTTCACCCAAACCCATGTCCATTGAGTTGGTGATGCCATCCAACCATCTCATCCTCTGTCATCCCCTTCTCCTGCCTTCAATCTTTCCCAGCATCAGGATCTTTTCAAATGAGTCAGCTCTTCGCATCAGGTGGCCAAAGTATTGGAGTTTCAGCTTCAACATCAGTCCTTCTAATGAACACCCAGGACTGATCTCATTTAGGATGGACTGGTTGGATCTCCTTGCAGTCCAAGGGACTCTCAAGAATCTTCTTCAACAGTTCAAAAGCATCAATTTGTTGGTGTTCAGCTTTCTTTACAGTCCAACATTCACATCCATACATGACCACTGGAAAAAGCATAGCCTTGACTAGATGGACATTTGTTGACAAAGTAATGTCTCTGCTTTTCAATATGCTGTCTAGGTTGGTCATAGTTTTTCTTCCAAGGAGTAAGTGTCTTTTAATTTCATGACAGCAATCACCATCTGCAGTGATTTTGAAGCCCCCCAAAATAAAGTCAGCCACTGTTTCCACTGTTTCCCCATCTATTTGCCATGAAGTAATGGGACCAGATGCCATGATCTTAGTTTTCTGAATGTTGAGCTTTAAGCCAACTTTTTCACTCTCCTCTTTCACTTTCATCAAAATGCTCTTTAGTTCTTCTTCACTTTCCATCATAAGGGTGGTGTCATCTACATATATGAGGTTATTGATATTTCTCCCGGCAATCTTGATTCCAGATATACAGCCTTGTTGCACTCCTTTTCCTATTTGGAACCAGTCTGTTGTTTCATGTCCAGTTCTAATCGTTGCTTCCTGATTTGCATACAGGTTTCTCAAGAGACAGGTCAGGTGGTCTGGTATTCCCATCTCTTTCAGAATTTTCCACAGTTTATTGTGATCCACACAGTCAGAGGTTTTGGCATAGTCAATAAAGCAGAAGTAGATGTTTTTCTGGACCTCTCTTGCTTTCTCGATGATCCAATGGATGTTGGGAATTTGAACTCTGGTTCCTCTGCCTTTTCTGAAACCAGCTTGAACATCTGGAAGTTCATGATTTACATATTGCTGAAGTCTGGCTTGGAGAATTTTGAGCATTACTTTACTAGCGTATGAGATGAGTGCAATTGTGCGGTGGTTTGAGTATTCTTTGGCATTGCCTTTTTTGGGGATTGGAATGAAAACTGACCTTTTCCAGTCCTGTGGCCACTGCTGAGTCTTCCCAATTTGCTGGCATATTGAGGGCAGCACTTTTACAGGATCATATTTCAGGATTTGAAATAGCTCAACTGAATTCCATCACTTCCACTAGCTTTGTTTGTAGTGATGCTTCCTAAGGTTCACTTGACTTCACATTCCAGGATGTCTGGCTCTAAGTGAGTGATCACACCATTGTGAATATCTGGGTCAGGAAGATCTATTTTGGACAGATCTCCTGTGTATTCTTGCCACCTCTTCTTAATATCTTCTGCTTCTGTTAGATCCATACCATTTCTGTCCTTTATTGTGCCCATTTTTGCATGAAATATCCCCTAGATACCTCTCATTTTCTTGAAGAGATCTCTAGTCTTTCCCATTCTACTGCTTTCCTCTGTTTCTTTGCATTGATCACCGAGGAAGGCTTTCTTATCTCTCCTTGCTATTCTTTGGAACTCTGCATTGAGATGGGTATATCTTTTTTTTTCTCCTTTGCCTTTCACTTTTCTTCTTTTCACAGCTATTTGTAAGGCCTCCTCAGACAACGGTTTTGCCTTTTTGCATTTCTTTTTCTTGAGGATGGTTGATCCCTGTCTCTTGTACAATGTTACGAACCTCCATCCATAGTTCATCAGGCACTCTGTCTATCAGATCTAGGCCCTTAAATCTATTTCTCACTTCCACTGGTCATGGTGGAAAGATCTGACAGAATGTTGTCCACTGGAGAAGGAATGGCATACCACTTCAGTATTCTTGCCTTGAGAACCCCATGAACAGTATGGAAACGCAAAATGATAGGACACTGAAAGATGAACTCCCCAGGTCGGTAGGTGCCCAATATGGTACTGGAGATCAGTGGAGAAATAACCCCAGAAAGAATGAAGGGATGGAGCCAAAGCAAAATCAACACCCAGTTGTGGATGTGACTGGTGATAGAAGCAAGGTCTGCTGCTGTAATGAACAATATTGCATAGGACCTTGGAATGTTAGGTCCATGAATCAAGGTAAATTGAAAGTGGTCAAATAGGAGATGACAAGAGTGAACATCGACATTCTAGGAATCAGCGAAAAAAAATGGACTGGAATGGGTGAATTTAAGTCAGATGACCACTATATCTACTACTGTGGGCAGGAATCCCTTAGAAGAATTGGAGTAGCCAACATAGTCAACAAGAGACCGAAATGTAGTACTGGAATGCAATCTCAAAAACGACAGAATGATCTCTGTTTGTTTCCAAGGCAAGCCATTCAATATCACGGTAATCCAAGTCTCTGCCCCAACCAGTAATGCTGAAGAAGCTGAAGTTGAACGGTTCTATGAAGACCTACAAGACCTTTTAGAACTAACACCCCAAAAAGATGTCCTTTTCATTATAGGGGACAGGAATGCAAAAGTAGGAAGTCAAAAAACACCTGGAGTAACAGGCAATCATATTATTAAGGCTATATAGAATATGAGATAATGATACACACCAGAGTAAAGAACCACTCTTCTAGATATTATTCTAAGCACAGGGAATATAGAGACCAATAAGAAACAGTCTTGTAGTAGCTTTCAGTCTAGAACAGTTATGAACCATTGAGTAAAATGAGAGTAATTGTCCCTCTTAACATGTGACATCGAGATTGAACAAGTGTCCATAGAAATATCATAGAAATATACCCAGTGGCCAAGGAAATTTCTCCTAGAATCATTTATTATTTCTAAATTATTGAGTTTAAAATCCAATAAATAAATTCATATTATTATATACACCAAATATTTGGGGCTGATTAAAACTGACATCAAGAGAAATGATGCTTTCTCAATTTTAGTAATAGACTGCAGATTTAGAATTAATATTCAAAACAGTATTTTTAAAATCTATTTTCTATGGCATGTGCATATCAGGCCCACATTTTATTCATCATTTTATTGCAAGATTAAAACTGTGAGACACATAGAAATCACTCTATAAATTTTTGTTGAATTAATGACCAAATAAATGAGTAATGTTTCTCTGAAATGATTATATTGCTAATTGTTTTGCTTTGACTAAATTAATTTCACCAGTGCCCCCCGCCACTGTTGATTCTTTCAGTGAATGTCAAGGAAACCTTTTAAGTATTATGAAAGAAGTTTTCTGAATTGCTTCCCCAAATCATGACAGCTATAATGGCTAACAGAAATAATTTTCTCACCTGCTGAACAAACACCTTACCTCTTTAACAATCTGTGCAGAGTCAAATGCTATTACTGCCAAGATGGGATTTTGATTTTACAAATCTTGGATCCTTGTCCCTAGAATATATCCAAAACAAGATTTGTGAAACTAAGGAAAATGCTGCCAAGGCAATTATATTGTTGCTTTCCAATTCCTGACTGTTTGAGAAGGCAAATAGCATTGGGAACCAAATTCTGTCAAGAATTAATTATCGAATTAGGTGATAATGGCAAAGTTAATGGAGAATTTGAGCCAATTCAGAGAATTATCTGAATAATTAAAACTACAGTAACATGGCAACAATTGAGAGGATTTATTGTACTTACAGTATAGCATTTGCCTCGGTTTCAGCACTTGAGTAAACAATGAAAAGTCTGAAACTCTAAAGATCAGTCTCAGACAAAAAGTTAAGAGAACTAACTTATCAGAATCAACTCCCCAAAATAATAATACCTCATATTTATCTAATTTTTTTGTACCATGCTGTAATCTGATCCCTGCTCTCAGCGTGTCATGAACACTGGCCCTTTAACCTTTCAAAAACGCTATAAAGCAAGTACAATTATTGATTTTTCTTACTAACATTTTTATGGATGAGACAGACAGATCTTTTAAGTGTCAGAACCAGGATTTGAACTCAACCTTTCTGGTTCTAATGTCTTATGATTTTAACCACCGTGATGAAAGAAAAGAATTTCAAAACATCCCATTTTGAACAATATGTTCTCTTGACATTTCTGTCCTTGAATGTTCAGAGGCAATAAGTGATTTTATTTATTATTAAGCTTCCAGAAAATTTAACCTTATTTTCAAACCCTTCTTCCTTCTGTTACAACAGTGCTTCTTCATTATTGAAAAGCCATCCTAGCTATCATTCATTTTTGCTCCAAAATATAGAAATATTGTCAGATTTACTGTCAAGAAGGACCTGCTTAAACCTGAAATATTTGAAATACTAATGTTTCTAATAGGCTCTTGAATAAACTGCTAGGATTTCATGACTGTGTAAAACACTTAGAAGTTTCAGTGATGATATTTTTGACACTATATTTCTGGTGGGGGATTCTTTTCAATTATACCATATATATATTTGGAAAACATCCCTATGTTTTAAGATTTCAATTAAGAGAGAGAATTGCTAAATGAAAGCAATAATTTAAATGTATCAGATTGGCTTCTGAAAAAAAGAAGTAAAGAATTTAATATAAAACTAAACTCCACTCATGTTACTATCTCAGATCTCTTTGAATAGCAGAATTTCAATTGTTTCCAGACAGTCTTGTCACAAAAACCAGTATGAATTTTTATCCTCTTCTCAAGCCTTGTCAGGCAGCCTACTTGACCTAAAGAGCTGGAAAATATATTCTTTTTCCTCTTTGAATTAACCAAGAAGATAAAACATGTGGGTTTATAAGCTTGTCATGATGTCTTAAATTTTGAAGCTTGATAATTCTAGGCTTCTTTCCAACCATAGCCTTGGTTCTTGGTTGTCTCCTTTATGCAAGAAGTGCCATTTATTGATTCAGAGGAATCATTTTCCTTTCTACTAACAAGTATATAAAATCTTAAAAAGCTTGACATGATCCTGGCACCTCCCAGCTGCAGTCAATAATAACCTTCACCTGCAACTTAGTCCAGCCAAATTCCTGAACACTTGTGAACTTCTGATCAGCAGCAGCTTTGACATCTGGTTCTTATGTCTCTTCTTTTGGCTGGATTTGTACATTCAGGCTTTCATTTCTGGGTTCAATGCTCCACTGCCCGTTTTGGATGGAAATCTTTCCTTGAGTCCTATGCTTACTCTTTGCTACTTAAATTTCCTATTTTCGATCACTGGAATCTATATGTGAATATTTTAAGCTTAACAAACATACACACTTTATCTCTGGCATTTCTAACTATGTGTCTTATCCATATAATCCTTGACCACTGAAGGAAAGGCAATCATCTTGCAAAGTGTCTGACTTTCTATTTAATATTTGATTGTTGACATCTTTCAAGCTCCACTACTACCTTCCTCTTTTACCCCACCTCTAGAAAATCTGATGAGAAACCCACTTACTTTCTCTTTTGGTTCCAGTGGGAAGATCAAACCCCACAAGCTCCAGCTAGTGCACACAACTTCTCAGCCTCTTTCTGTAACAATCCTAAAACCCCAAGTTAGTCTTCTTTCTTTGTTCTCTCAAGCCCTTCTTGCACCAGTTTAAGAGCTCACCCCATGCTCCCTGGAAGTCTCTGGGTGACTAATAATATTTCATAACTTCTTGGTGCATGTATGACATCACTAGGATGGCATCCAGACCAGATTTTGGGTTTATTCTCCTTCTTTGGAGTGACCAAAAACAGTTGTCATTCCTCTTGGGACTTTGCTCATTCTTTTTTTTTTTGCTATATATTTCCTGCAACCTGATTCCTTTTGATTCTTACTTCATTTCCGAATCCTTTCAAATTTTTTTTTTTTAAATCTGGAAAGAGGGGCTCTATCTACCTATCTCCTCATCCTCTTCATGGACTTTTTCCTCTGCTACTTTGCATTCTCTTAACCCTGTCTATGTTTAAGGATATCACTTCCTCTATAGGACTCAGCAATGGAGAATGTTCATTTTACCAAACTCATCATGGATAGTTCCACATGGCTTTTACTATTACAATCATGTGTTACTCTCTTTCCACAAACAAACTCATACTAAATGATTCTGGGCTTGGTTTAGATTTTCATTCTTTATCCTAGATTATTCACCTTATATCTAGGAAACACCAGAAATTATGAACAAAATCCAATCAACTAACCAGGTCCCAAATTCCTGGGCTTCCTCCATTTACTGGCTTCATGTGTACTCTGCTTCATTATTTTTCTTCCTACATTGTTTCATGAAACTTTTTTTGGTTAGGCAGCACACCACAAAAGAAATCTTAAAATAAAACAGCGTTACTCTGACCACTAAATCTTGTCCTTCCAAGAATCTCACACCTTCACGTTTACTAAACTCCCTAATTAAAGTACTAAGGCCACTAATATTTTTGCCCTTTTCCTCTCCTTTCTTTAAAAGTTCAGCCTTATTAAATCAGCATCACAGATAGTAACTAGACAATTCCTTAGTTTACATGGAAAATAAAGTTATTATGTGTGGTCACTCTCTACTTCCTTACCCTCTGTCTGCTTGCTCCTCAGTTTCATTACTTACTTCCTTTTCTATAATTCCAGAAAATGAGATTCCTCTTCCTATTCTTAGGCAACCTCTGCCTCTGTCTGCGTCTTTGACCTCATTAATCCCCGACTCCTTTGGTTTCTTGTACTGTCAGTGCTGCATCCTCTACATTTCATATCTTCAACCTCTTCTCTCTTCAAGACAGTCCTGATAAATATTTACTAGCCTAAGTATCTCATCCTTGAATCACATGACTACCAAGTTCTTTTCCTTTCCAAGCCTTTCCAATCCATGACTTCAAAATAATCAAGTGTAGTCTCTATCTCCATTTTCTTACCTCCCACTCCCTCCACAATAAATCATAAAAATGTATTTAAATTGTTGGAAAACATGATACCAATAACATCAATTCTCAAATTTAATGAACATTTTCTTCTGTTTTCTTCCTTAACCTTTATTCTGTATTTAATTGACAACTCTTTCCATCTTGAAATGCTGTTTCTCTTTAATTCTGTAACATTATTTTCTCTTGATTCTCTTTATAGCTTTGAAGAAACCTTTCCTATCTTATCCACTCCCTCCTTTTCTTCTATCAATTAGGTCCTTCTTACTCATATGTTTTCCCATTACAAAGGCATCCAATTGTTTGGTCTCATGCTAATCACATTCATATACATCGCTCAAGTAACCTCTACATTTAAATTATGCTGAACCCCTTCACCTGAATATGCCCTGAACTGTATATATTCAATCTCTTTGTACCAGTTAAATCTCCAGTTAATTCTGTACCATTTGAATTCAGTTCAGTTCAGTCACTCAGTCGTGTCTGACTCTTTGCGACCCCATGAATCGCAGCACGCCAGGCCTCCCTGTCCATCACCAACTCCCGGAGTCTACCTAAACTCATGTCCATCGAGTCGGTGATGCCATCCAGCCATCTCATTCTCTTTTGTCCCCTTCTCCTCCTGACCCCAATCCTTCCCAGCATCAGGGTCTTTTCCAATGAGTCAACTCTTCGCATGAGGTGGTCAAAGTATTGGAGTTTCAGCTTCAACATCAGTCCTTGCAATGAACACCCAGGACTGATCTCCTTTAGGATGGACTGGTTGGATCCCCTTGCAGTCTAAGGGACTCTCAAGAGTCTTCTCCAACACCACAGTTCAAAAGCATCAATTCTTCAGCACTCAGCTTTCTTTACCATCCAACTCTTACATCCATACATGACCACTGGAAAAACCATAGCCTTGACTAGACAGACCTTTGTTGACAAAGTAATGTCTCTGCTTTTTAATATGCTGTCTAAGTTGGTCATAACTTTCCTTCCAAGGAGTAAGCGTCTTTTAATTTCATGGCTGCAATCACCATCTGCAGAGATTTTGGAGCCCCAAAAAATAAAGTCTGACACTGTTTCCACTGTTTCCCCATCTATTTCCCATGAAGTGAAGGGATTAGATGCCATGATCTTAGTTTTCTGAATGTTGAGATTTAAGCCAACTTTTTCACTCTCCTCTTTTACTTTCATCAAGAGACTTTTCAGTTCCTCTTGACTTTCTGCCATAAGGGTGGTGTCATCTGCATATCTGAGGTTATTGATATTTCTCCCAGCAATCTTGGTTCCAGCTTGTGCTTCTTCCAGCCCAGCGTTTCTCATGATGTACTCTGCATATAAGTTAAATAAGCAGGGTGACAATATACAGCCTTGACGTACTCCTTTTCCTATTTGAAACCAGTCTGTTGTTCCATGTCCAGTTCTAACTGTTGCTTCCTGACCTGCATACAGGTTTCTCAAGAGGCAGGTCAGGTGTTCTGGTATTCCCATCTGTTTTAGAATTTTCCACAGTTTATTGTGATCCACACAGTCAAAGGCTTTGGCATAGTCATTAAAGCAGAAATAGATGTTTTTCTGGAACTCTCTTGCTTTTTCAATGATCGGTCAACTCTAAATCATCTCTTAAGAACTTAGGTGTCATCTTCACTTTTCTTTTACCTTCAGCCACTACTTTCAATCATTTACCAAGTCTAAATATTTTACATCAAATATATATATATATATAAAATAAATACATATTTTATATCATTTGTATATTCATATTCATTTATATCTATGTATCTATCAATCTCGGACTTCCCTGATAGTTCAGTTGGTAAAGAATCTATTAATCTAACTGTAACTCATCTGCTTTCGTTTAAGTCTTTCTACATTAGTCATCTCCCCCAAATCTCAAAACTAGACTATTACAGTAATTCACTAGGTAATTTCTCTGCTTCATTTTTCACTTTTTGGATTATACTGGTTCCAGGATTCCATCAGTACAATCCCAACTGTGGCACTCCTATCACAAATGCTAGAGTTATTTCACATTTCCTAAATACAGTTACCAGGCATTGTAGGGTTTGGAGTTACTCATGCAGAGTTACTTCCTGCTATCTTTCTTTATACCTTTCATACTCCAACAGCAATAAATTGCATATACCTATAAGCAATTCTCCATTCTTCAATCCCACTCCTACTATAGCACATTTCTTTTGTTAATGTTTATCTTTGCCTAGCTACTCTTCCTATGGATAAGCCTCCCCTGCCACCACTCTCCCAGCCTAATTGGAAATCTTCTACCCCCACTTATCCTTTAAGACTCAGATTAGAGGTCTTTCTTTCCAATGCCTTTTCTCTGAACTCTCTAGGCTGCATTATTTCTCCCTTTTCTGTATGCCTTTTACTTATTACAACCTATAGCATGTTTTGTGCCTACCTTTACCATTAGAGTGTGATGTCCTTTAGGGCACAGGCTACGTCTCATAAACTGCTGTAACTCCAGCACCTAGCAAAGTTCCTGACACATGGCCAATAAACTTTTATTGCACAGGGAGTCTTCAAGCCATAAAATGATTCACAGGAGAATTAATGGAGAAGTAACATGGTCTGAGCACTCCTTTGGGAATCAGTACTCTGTGTGATGTTGGCGAGGTCACTTAACCTTTCTGCGCCTCTATTCTCTCAGCCAAAAAAAGACCACCTATGTATTCAGGTTCTTTCCAGCTCCATATTTCTATGAAATGTGTACTCTTCATGCTGCATTTACGTTTTTGATTATAGAAATTTAACAACTCCCTTGAAATATTTGCAGACACTCCACACAGTAACTACACTGAAGTTAAGAAGCTATTGTGAGCCAAGTCATTTATACAGATAAAGTTCCCTAGGAAAGTAATGTAAGTAGATGTGGATTGAATAAATAATTAATTTTGTGACTTAAAAATTCTTGAAAACATTATATATGCAATGGGAATACTAAATGTATACCTACATGTATATATTTATTCAATAAATGTGATATATAAAATCATACATATCAAACAGATATATTTCTCTTCAGTGCTTTTTTTTTTGCTTCTGTGACCCTGGTCACTTTTTTTTGACATTGAAATCAGAAGGCTTTTTCTTCCAAAATGTTTTTTTTCCTCTGAGTCCAACCCAAGCACATTTTACTTTAAAGAAATCAGCATCAAGTCCCCCTTTCTCTCATCGTTTCCATCCAAGAACTACAAAGAAATGTCCTTGATCTTCTGTACTTCAACAGTGTTAGAGACTGATTGAGGTTAAGATCCCTTTGCTTTTCCAATTTCTCTTTCCTTTTTTTCATCTTCCTTCTTTATCTTCTTCATTACTAATACCACTAGCCAGTCTGTCCTCTGTCTTTTCTGGTCTTTTCCAACTTTTCTGAAGGATGGGCCTTTTCTTGCTGAAGTGAAAAGTGAAAGTGAAGTCGCTCAGTCGTGTCCGACTCTTCGCAACCCCATGGACTGCAGCCTACCAGGCCCCTCCGTCCATGGGGTTTTCCAGGCAAGAGGACTGGAGTGGGTTGCCATTGCCTTCTGCCTTTTCTTGCTGAAGTAGGCTCTAAATTTTTCCACCTCATCACTGGTGAGAGAGGGAATCCTTGACTCAATTATTTTATTGACTTGACTCACTACCAATTCTTTGTTTGTTGTTTCTGCATTTTCTGAAGAAATCTTACCTATAACAAGACTGAGAGACAAGGCACATTCAGGATAGGTAACTTGCCTACACCAAATATTTTTTATCCTTCATCAGATATACTGAATGTAGTGAAAGTGTTAGTCGCTCAGTCATGTTTGACTCTTTGCAACCTCATGGACAGTAGCCTGCCAGGCTCCTCTGTCCATGGGATTCTTGAGGCAAGAACATTGGAGTGGGTAGTAATTTCCTTCTCCAGGGGACCTTCCCTACCCAGGGACCAAACCTGGGTCTACCTGCATTGCAGGCAGATTCTGAGCCACCAGAAAGCCCATGCTGAATGTATGTAGTGTCTGAACCACCAGGGAAGCCCATACTGAATGTATGTAGAGGAAAAATCACATTTGACCTCTTTCCCTGGAATATTGATTTGGGGCTAAAAAAATTCTGATTTTCTTCTAGATGTGTATAAGTATTTTCTAGATTTATTTTGATTTTTTTTCACAGGTGCTTTCTTCTAGAGAAACTGCTGTATCCTCTTTTCCTTCTGAGGGAAGCAAAATTAATAAAGTGCCACCATTCTTTTTGTAGCTGGAAATTTTGTGTTGGCATTCTATGGACAATTAAACTGAAGAACCCAATTCACAGCCAGGAAGTTCAGCCCCCTGGCTATAATATCAGTAGTAAAGAGTACTGTAGCACTCTCAAGGACAAATGCATTATAGTAACTTCCATTCTCCTCACTGCTGCTGTAGAACATGGAGGGTGAGGATAGAAATAGCAGGAGGACCAAAAGCTGGCAGATCACTCTGAATAAATATTAAACCTCCTTAAAACTGAAGGAAAATATACTACTTATTTTCTTCAGGTGGCTTCTCAAAAAGGAATGTATCACCCCCTCCCCCCACCTTTTTTTTTTTACTGCCACTCAAAATCTCTTGGACTGCAAGGAGATCAAACCAGTCAATCCTAAAAGAAATAAGTCCTAAATATTCATTGGAAAGACTGATGCTAAAGCTGAAGCTCCGATACTTTCGCCACCTGATGGGAAGAACTGACTCACTGGAAAAGACCCTGATGCTGGGAAAGATTAACGGCAGGAGAAGAAGGGGATGACACAAGATGAGATGGTTAGGTGGCGTCACTGACTGGATGGACATGAGTTTGAGAAAGCTCTGGGAGTTGGTGATGGATAGGGAAAGCCTGGCATGCTTCAGTCCATGGGGTTGCAGTGTCAGACACGGCCGAGAGACTGAATTGAACTGAATGATCTATGTACTTTTTTTTTACAAAGTGACAGGGTGATGTATGTTGCTTTTTCACAAATCATACAAATACATATTTTAGCCAAAAAAAATATAAAACCTAACGAAATATCTATAAGGTTTTCTTTTGGGAGGGGAGGAGTATAAATAGACCAGGCAAGGTATTTGCTAAGACTAAGTCATTCTTCATTTAACCAACCTTTTTTTTTAGAATCTACTGAGTACCAAGACTTTTATTATATGCAGTGGGCAATCTAATTATCAATGACAATTACATCAAAATTATCAAGTTAATTGTTTACATAGTGCTAAATACTTAGTTGATGTGTGTGGGGAACTTTCCTGCTCATATCTTCTATGTTCTGGTAGAATATAAGTTTTGAAACTCCAACATTTGAATTAAGATTCTGGCTCTCCATATCCCACCTGTGTGGCTTGAGGCAAGATATTTGAATTTCCTATAGCTTAGATTCCTCTTTCATAAAAAGGAATGAAATATCAGAGATCCTACACATAGATTGTATCAGATATATTGAATGAGTTACTACATGCAACAGAAAACCAAAAATGTGTAAATTAAACAGCTTAAATAACATGTAGTGCTTAATGTGCCCCAACGTATTATTGCAGTAGATGCTTACTAAATATATGGTGGATAACATTAAATTGACAAGATATATAGATAATAAAAACCTATAAGATAAACCATATATACAAAAAAATTAACAAAAGGTAAAAAAAAATCCTTATAAAGAGGTGAACTGTATTATATGGATTCAAAGTTAAGATGTATTACTGACACTTACATTAAAAAAAATGTTCTTTCAAAAAACATTAAATATGTGATGCATAACAGATATGGTGTTAGGTGCTGGAAATAAAGTGGGGAAAAAACCGTGGTTCATGTACTGTCCTTACTGTGCTGTCAGTGGAGAGGCTATACATCGAATAATTCTTTGCATGTATAGAATATTAAGATGATAATGTTTGATGTCTTATAGCAGCTTATTAAAAAAAAAATAGATCCAATATAACCTGTGTGGAACATAGGGAGGACATTGTGAAGGAACCAAATTTTTGGCTGAAAACTTGAAAAGTAAATAGTTATTGAGTGCTACAGGAGGTGGAACTGAGAAGTGGTGAAAGAAAAGAAACATATTTATTAAAATGAGAAAGATTAGCAAAAAATAATCTGACCCAAGTTAAAAGCTCTTTCCATGCTGCTTATAATATTCAACACTGAAGAAATTTTCTACTTTGAAATCCCCCTTTATAACCAGGGTAGCTTGTGCATACTCCTGGATTATGATTACATGGGCTCCTCCAGAATGTGCTTTGGTGAATCTTCCATATCACTGTGTCAGAAAGTTATCATGAATAGCTAATGTAGTAATATTTTATACAGTGCTTTGCTGTGCTGTCCGACTCTTAGTCACTTAGCTGTGTCCGACTCTTTGTGACCTCATGGACTGTAGCCCACCAGGCTCCTCTGTCCACAGGATTCTCTAGGCAAAAACACGAGTGGGTTGCCATGCCCTTCTCCAGGAAATTTTCCCAACCCAGGGATTGGATCCAGATCTCCAGCATTGCAGGCTAATTCTTTACCATCTGAGTCATCAGGGAAGCCCTTTATACAACGAAAATAACCTGAATATTTATATCAAACAAATCTTATTTTCACACACATTGTCTCACTGAAATTTCAAAGCTACTAGCGTCTTGCGTATGATTTTTCTCACCACAAAATAGAGAAGGAAAGCTGATGGGCTTGTGTAAAGTTACACAGCTAGCGTTGCTAAAACTCAAGTGATTAAACTAGATACTAAAGATGATACAGCACAGAGACTCAGATTTTTTGTACCGATCAGGACATAATCTGCAGAATGAATAAGAGGGAGAACCACTCATTTAATAAATACCTAATGGATACTCAGAAAGCACCAGGGGCTGATTAAGGTGTTAGGGATAAAGGAATGAAAAATATGAGTCACAGTCCTGTCTTTGCGGAGCTGATCTAGCTGAGAGAGGCAGAAAATAAACAAGATTAAAGAATAAAATATGTAATATGTTAGTGCTAGCAAGGACTCAGAGTAAAAATAAAATAGAAATGGGGGGTGAAGAATGACAATGTTTATTTTTGAGTGGTCAGAGAAATCCTCACTGGAATGATAACATTTGATTAAAGAATCATATAAAAAGAAGGATAAACTGCCCTGAGATCTTAGAGAAGGACTTTCCAAGTAAAGGCAATTGTAAAAAAAGATCCCTGGTGGGAGATGCCTGGGCCTGGTGTGTGTGCAAAACAAGATCAGTATGCCCGGAGCAGAAGAAACAAGAGAGTAGAGAGAAAGCTACAAGCAGCCAGAATTTTTAAGACCTCATAGTCTACTGTAAGAATTGGGGGTATTAGATTGAGTGAGATGGGCGTCATTGCAGGGCTCAGAGCAAAAGAAAGACAGTATCTGGTTAAAGTTATAAGACCACCTAGGCTGTTGTGTTGGGTTGCAATTCTGTTGATAAAGCCAAATATAAAAAGGGCAGTTGGGAGGCATTGAAGCAATCAATGATGTCAGACATGGCCAATGAAAAGGAGATGTCAAAACTGTATCAAAGTCTTGATTTGTTTTTAATGTTAAGGTGACAATGTTTGATTTAGGACTAGTTGTGGAGTTTGAAAGGAAGAGAGGCATCAATGAATAACACACATTGAAAAGGTAATAGGCTCCCCAGGTGGCTTAGTAGTAAAGAATCCAACTGCTAATGCAGGAGACACAGGAGACACCAGTTCAATCACTGGATTGGGAAAGTCCCCTGGTAGAGGAAATGGCAACCCACTCCAATATTCTCCTCTGGAAATTTCCATGGAGCTGAGTGAGCTGCAATCCATGCAGTTGTAAAGAGTTGGATATGACTTAGCAACTGAGCACGAGGTTGTGTATAATCCTTGTTCTTTCCTGTTAGCCCTGTGGGGTAGGTGCTGCTGAGTCTGCTGTTGTCTAGTTGTTGCTGCAGTTTGTATATTTATTAGTTGTTTTTCATGAGTAACTTGAGGAAGTACCAACAGAAAGAAAGAGTAAGAAGGGTGAGGGAAATTAATTGGAACTGGGGATAAGGTTGAAGGAACTTTACTAACTGTATTCAGAGCTGACCCATAGTAAAAATATCATTAGAGAAGGCAAATTTCCATTGCTTATTTTGTTTATTACCCTAGAAAATTGTTACTGTTACATGGATAGAAATTGGAAAAAAAAAAGGCAGAATTGAGTTACCTTTTCCGTGGAATTTGCTTAGTGTAATAGCATTAACAAAAATTCTCTTTACACAGCATCCTTTAAGAGATAATAAGTGTGGCTACTTAAAACTCTTCTTTGAAATATTATTTGTTTTCAATAGTATTTCACATGGAATAAAAAATGAAGTCATCATGTTTACACATTGCTTATCAGTCTGCCATTTTTTCAGACCTAGAAGCCAAACTGCTTTAAGAGCAAATACCTTGAGGTGGATACTTGGAAGGTATATTTAGGGAGTAGCAGGGCAGATATTAATGCTGAACAATTACAAGTATGACACATGTGCTAGACTTCACACTGAAGGGTCACCACACGTTATTTCACAATGGCTGCCTCAGTAGATGAGCTGACATAACAACCCACTGCCAATGTCATAAACAATAGCCAATTTCATTTTACAGGAGTTGCATGGGTGAGTTGAACCAGAAAAAGTGATGAGGTAGGTGAAACTGAATATGTATGACTCAACCAGAGCTGGCTTATTAGGCAAGGGGCACTAGGACAGATGCAACATTAGACAGCCCAGGTTCGAACCTAAGCCTGCCATTTATTAGCTGCATGACCTTGAGCAGACTACTGAGCCAGTTTGCTCACATTAAAATGGAAGAAATTGATGTAGACTTATACAGGAAATCGTGTGAATCAAATGAGACAAGGCATTCGCAAAAATTGTTTAAAGCATTGTACAAATATTTCACGTTATTATTGAAAGGCTTTTCCTTTGAAAAATGATACTTGGAATGCCATAGCAATTATTGAATACTCCCTGTGGTTTTGGGAATTCCCCACCTGCAACAATAATGACATTATCTACCTGTCTACCATCTATCTATCCACATCTATCTATCTTATCTATCTATCATGTATCTATGCATCCATCCATCCAAGAATTCTGTTGTACATCTTGTCCAGTGTCATTGTGTATGTTAGAATCAAGATCCAAACTGAAGTCGATTTTTGTGTCCAAGCCTGCATAATTCCTGTTATACCAATTCATTGCCTGTGCATTTTACACTGAGCCACACTGAGTCAGAGATGGACAAATTAATAGAAATTATCTATTGAAACTGTTTTCAAATATTTAGTTGCAAAGCCCTACTGGGAAGCTCAATATTTTCTAGAAGTAGAGCTGCTCCTGACAAAGCAGTGGAAATCTGAAGTCACTCCTCCTCCACTAAGCCCTCCTTTACTTCTTTGGGATAGTGAGTACTTTGGGGTTTGAAAAATATTAATCTAGCCCATTCTCCTCAGGTTAATGACTGAAAAAGAGTTTCAGGGGTCTCAATGACTTACCCAAAACCACAAAATTTTTTAATAGCAATAAAAAACAAGGAGCCCAGTTCTTTGGAACTTTTGTACCATATACTCTCATATGCTTCCTACATTTTTCCTACAGTATTAATATTTGAAAGGCTTTATATCTCCCATTCAAATTCAGAAACAGCTAAGAGATATATAAAGAAGTTTATCATATGGAAGTAAAAAATATAACTCATATAACTGATGGAGTTTCCAGAGAGCATAGCTCACTGTGTGATAAGAAAAGACTGTTCTCCAGAATCTGGGTTCACCTTGTCACAGATAACACCACTTCCCCCACACGGACTGAGCCTTAACTAATAAACTTTACCATTAGGGACAAAGAATACAAGCTTCTTAGAGACCAGACTAAAGCTGAATGAGTAGTAGGTTTAACTCTATCTACCTAGTTCTTCTCCCTAACTAACTAGACCATTCATCTTCAATGGGAATAAGGAGTCAGTGACAGTCCAATGCTACCTTAACATAAAATTATTGTTATGAAATAAAACATCAGGAGAATGGGCTTTGTGACTCCACCTAATGGAGTATAAAAGGAAGAAGTTTGATGAAATCACACATCATAACATATGGTTTTATTTTGTTTAAACTTGTGGTTTTAACTTTTTGTTTGTCATCCTATTAAAGATTAGCAATCTCATGAACATATCTCAATGTTTGAGCACTTATCAAATTTATAGATATTATATATTTTCTTGTGGCTTTATAATTTATAGATGAACTTACTTATTTCTGAAACTGAAAATTATTGTAGTGAGAGGTTATGTGAGGCAAAACCAGATGTGGAAAAATTTTTGAAAGGGTATTTTTCATTATTACCCTGAAAGAGCAGAGTAGGAGTAATTGTCATATGTTCAAAACAGGAGATACACCAAGAATAGGGTGGAAATCAGTGAGACCATGCAGGACTTCGGATAATCAAATAAAGAAGCTGTGAATAGGCCATCACTGATAAAAGAAGCTTAGAGATAAAAGGGGGTTTGAAGCACATACATTTCAGGTAATAATATTAAAGAGGTGTTGAAGATTTTAAGTAAAACTCCAATACATCTTGAATCTATGATCAAAATAAGATTGCTGGATATTTAATTTAAAATAAATGTTCAGTTTAATTCAAAAACAAGTTTAGTGTTTGGAACATCAATTTCAAGAGCATTCATTGAAAAGTCAGTGTACTCTGTGGTTATGAAAATCATCTTTCTGTGTATAAAATTAAAGTATTTGGTTTCAATAGCAAGGTGTTCAAATTTAAAAATTAATATAAAAACTAGCTTCAATCATTTCAAATGAGAAAATTTCATATTCCTTCCCATTATTCTCTACTTTTCTTAGAATCTCATATCTGATTTCTATCAGTAGGATGCAGATCATGCCAGTGAAAGGCTTGTCTCCACTGATGCTGCTGTCATCACCAACTTCAACTAATTTTCTGATTCTCAGTTTAAATATCATTTCTGCAAGTAGCTTTCTCATGATCCTCAAATGAAAATGAGTTCCCTGGTTGTGTCTCTCATACTGCTCTAAGATTCCTCCTGTCTCATTTTATAGCAGCTCTAGTCTAATGTTTATGGAGAAGGAAATGGCAACCCACTCCAGTATTCTTGCCTGGAGAATCCCAGGGACAGAGGAGCCTGGTGGGCTGCCGTCCATGGGGTCACACAGAGTCGGACACAACTGAAGTGACAGCAGCAGTCTTGTTTATTTGATCAGTCAAAAATGTTTATTGAGCATCTATTACCTGCCAGGCATGTTTCTAGGACCTGGATATACAATAATGAGGAAGACAAACTAGATTCCAGCTCTTGTGAAGTGTACATTCCATCCCGTCAAGAATCTTGGTGTTTTTGTCAATTTTCCTACTGACGTTTGCTGAATGTCTATAATAGCTGTTAGTTATTTTATATGTGCTCAATAAATATTCAATTAATAAATAAATGGGAGTTATTGGGAATAAGTTAATATATAAATATATAAGACATTGATCAATATTCTGCAGAGAATTCATGTGTGTGTGTTAGTCGGCCAGTTATGACTGACTGTTTGTGACCTCATGGACTGTAGTCTGCCAGGCTCCTCTGTCCATGGACTTCTCCAGGCCAGAATACTGAAGTGGGTTGTCATTCCCTTCTCCAGGGGATCTTCTCAACTCAGGGATCGAACCCAGATCTCCTGCATTGCAGACATAATCTTTACTTTCTGAGCCACAAGAGAATCCATACTGGGTGTAAAAACTGAGAGTGGCTGACTTACCCTAGATTAGTTGTTCATGGAAGATCTCTCTAAAGTTTTAACACTGAAGCTGAAATATGCATGAAACAAGCTAATTTTATCTACTTCTTTCCAGAAACAGTCATGCTCTGAAAAGTTCAAGCAGTGGGGAGAGGCCTAGAGTTTGAGAAACCTCAAAGGGAGAGAATGAGAGTGAGGGAGAAGGAAGGAGATTGAGGGAAGGTGGAGAGAAGGGAAGAAAGAATGAAAAAGAGGGGGAGACAGAGACAGAAAATTAGAAGTGAGGAGAGGAAAGGAGAGGTAAGTGGCAAGGTGAACCGAGACAACAACCATGAATGATGAAACCATCTAGAAATGAATATTCCAGCCATAACTATCACCACGTGCATTGGAGATGAACCATCCAAATTCCTTTCCACCAAATTGAGAGCAAAAGTAAACTGGCTGTTCAAGTCGCTGTGTCCCATAGTTGTAACTCAACAACAAATAATTGAAACATGTGTCTTTTACAGTCACTGTAACATCACAAAGTTCAGTTATTGACCCATACAAGGTGAGGGCCAAAAAAAAAAAAAAAGGGGGGGGAGGAAGAAGGAAGAATCACTCCATGATCCAGACAGGGATCCTTTTACTTGGCTGCTAGACCACACTCTACATCTCTATAGAGGGATGTAAGTCAGCCACTCTCAATTTTTCCACCCAGTATGAATACTCTGGTGGTTCAGAAGGTAAAGAATTTGCCTGCAATGCAGGAACCCCAGCCTCAAGGGATTCCAAGAAGATTCTTTAACTTAGAAGAAAAATGATTTCTCTGACAGTCCAGTGTTTAAGATGCTACGTTTCCACAACAGGGGTTGAGGGTTCATCCCTGGTTCATCCCTACCTTTGCTGCTGATTATTCAGGAGTACTTGTGAGTCTGCCAAAACCAGTTGAAATTCATAGCCAAGAGAAGCAAACCTAGAAGTTCTTGGTCAAATCATTGTGGTAGGGAGAATTAGGGTTTCCCAAAGATGTTCATTTCCTACTCCTTAGATCCTCTGAACATGTTGGGTTACAAGGCAAATGGGCAAGCAGAGTTGCAAATATAATTAAGTTTGCTCTCAGCTGACTTAAAGATCATGATATTATTCTGTATTATGTAGATGGGCTCAAGGTGTTTCTGGGTAGGAGTACATACAATTAATTTCTATCATGCATATCTCAACTTCAATGTGAAAACCTTAGAGAGATCTTCCATTAACAACTAATCTAGGGTAAGTCAGCCACTCTCAATTTTTCCACCAAGTATGAATACTCTGGTGGTTCAGAAGGTAAAGAATTTGCCTGCAATGCAGGAACCCCAGCCTCAAGGGATTCCAAGAAGATTCTTTAACTTAGAAGAAAAATGATTTCTCTGACAGTCCAGTGTTTAAGATGCTACGTTTCCACAACAGGGGTTGAGGGTTCATCCTGGTTTGGGAACTAAGATCCTGGATGCTATGTGGCATGGCCAAAAAAAAAAAAAAAAACAAACACACATATATATATATATATATATGGATATATGGATATATGGATATATATATATATATACGGATAGATATAGATATAGATATACATACATATACATATGTATATAAAGAGAAAGGCAGAAGAAGAAATCACATTCGGAGAGAGATTTGAAAATATCATGTCGTTTGCTTTGAAGTTAGAGGAACCATGCACAAACTAAGAAAGGCAGCTGTCTCTATATTGGAAAAAGTAAGGACCAGATTATCCCTTAAAACGTTCATCCCTGTTGACACCCTGATTTTAACTCAGTAAGACTCATCTCTGACAGTGTACCTCTAGAACATTAAGATAACCAAGTCTGGTATTTTAGGCCCCAAACCGTGTGGCAATATGTTCCAGCAGCAATAGGGAAAAAAAAAACTACACCCCATATCTTTTACTGATGATTGATAGGAGAGATATCAAATCACTTTAAAGAAAGAGCTCAATAAGGGATTAAATTTATCCTGTGAATAACCACACCACATTGCAGTAATATAGCTGTCTTCCTGTAAAAGATAAAGCCAACAAACTAGTATGATTGATTCCCCTTCTTTAAACTATTTGCATCTATTCTAGAATATCTTCAAAATATACTGACATTCTGAGGCAAAACAACAAAAATGGTACCCATTTATTGACTGTGTCTTGGAAATACAGCCTTCTTTCTCTTTGATAGGGAGAGAGTATCTACTAAAAGGAAAAATCCAATTTTCTTCAACTAAGGTACAAACTTGGGGCACCCCGAGTGGCTCAGTGGTGGGGAATCAGCCTGAGAATGTGGGAGACCCGGGTTTGATTCCTGAGTCAGAAAGACTCCCTGGAGAAGGAATTGGCAACCCACTCCAGTATCTTTGCCTGGGAAATTCTATGTAGAGAGGAGCCTGACTGGCTACAGTCCATGGGGTTGCAAAAGAGAAAGACATGACATAGTGACTAAATAACAACAGCAGCAAAGTACAAACTCAATTTAAACTTAATTTACTCTATAAGATTATAAACTACCCATAGGTAATAAATAAATAAGTAAAACAAGCCTTTTTGTATGCATCACAGTCCCAGATTTATGCCTTATGA
Organism: Giraffa tippelskirchi; assembly: GCF_054371585.1. NCBI lineage: Eukaryota > Metazoa > Chordata > Mammalia > Artiodactyla > Giraffidae > Giraffa > Giraffa tippelskirchi. The sequence goes on along the minus strand of NC_137275.1, from coordinate 72,012,596 downwards.
ATAATAACAATATTTATGCCTTGCTACCTCAATACCATAACATTCTTATTTCATTCTCTTGTCAAAGAGCTCTGATTGATGGCCATTCCATTTCTGATTCTCTATAGGGTCTAACAAACATGACTGGCACATGATTCCCACTGCATCACTGTTGCTGGATTCATTAATTAGCATTAAGAGCTTTTTGAATTGACCCAAAGGACTTCATAATTTATAAACTGGTCTAAGAATGAGATTTTTGAAGACCAGATCCTTTTTAGAGATAGTTCAGGCATAATGGGCAAGCCTAGGATAAGTTAGTAATATTAACATTTTCACCATGTTAAATTGCTGGGATGATAAAAGATAATCACTAAAGGGAGAAAAATATCTGCAAGAACAGTTTTAATAACAGGCTCTATTAAAATGGGTTGGCAATAAGAGTGTACATTGAGCATTTGATTATTTTAACTGTTTTCATTTTTATTCATTTTTCTGTGCAGTGTTCTAGAATAACCTTCTATCAATATTTTTTCTTTTCTCTAGATCTATGAATGTAAATGAATTTAATCAATATGCTCAGAGGACTAATTAGCTATCATATCTTCAAGACATTCAAAACTAAAACTAGTACAGTTTAAAAAGTGAATATACTGTAAATGATATTCCAGGAGTGTTATTATAGGAAATAAAAGCTGTTTAAAAGAAACAGACATTTCGGCAATTCAACACACAAGGGTTTCATCTTATGTTACTACTTGGTTTGACTAAGTTAAATTTTCCAAGTAAATTAATGACTTAGCTGATATAATGCTCCTGTAAGTTCTCATTTGCTATTTCCAGTCCTTGATCACTTTAGGACCTCTAAGACTTGCAGGACTCTGTAAAATACTATATGAAAAAGGCAAGTAGGTGGCCTGGAAAACACAAGGCGACTGAAGTCAAATTTGTGAACAACATTATTGTGGCTTAAACTTTACCTAAAATTTATACAGTTAAATTGTTTCAAATTAAACAAGAACATTCCTGAATTTATAAGATGAATGCTACACCACACACCGTAAGTGCAGGGCCACATGAAGTGAGATAAAATTGTGGCACTCAAATATTTTGTAAAGGGAGATATTTATTCTCTGTGCTCATATACAAAACATGAACGAACCAAAGATTTCAGTAGTTAGGACATGCACAGGTCTTTTTGAACTGAGGTTGCAGCTGTCCAGCACCAGGTCACAATAGGATCCAAACAGCTGGGACTTCAGGGGGCAGGCAGCAGGTTTTACTGCACAGAGGCCATGATTTCGGAAAAGAAGGCAATCTGTAGATATACGTGTGGACTGAGACCTTGGGATGTACTTAGAAGGTGTGGCAGCACATCTGCAAAAACTGCAGTGAAATACGAAATGGAGAGTGATTCTAATGCCACTGCACAATACTCACGTTGTTTTCCTCATATTTTGCTTAAATCATGTAGAGATGTTAATAGAAAGACAAGAGATAGAACTCCTGTGTGTATGAGAGTGTGTGTAATCATTTTGTCACTTGCCTGTGTGTGTGTGTGAGGAGTTGCTCAGTTGTTTATGACTCTTTGTGATCCCATGGACTCTAGACTGCCAGGCTCTTCTTTCCATGGAATTCTGCTGGCAAGAATACCAGAGTGGGTTGGTATTTTCCTACTTTTCTATTCCAGGCGGTCTCCTCCACCCAGGGATCAAATTCGCATCTCTTGCGTCTCCTGCACTGGCAGGCAGATTCTTTACCACTGTACCACCTGGGAAGCATTTTGACTCTTGCCCGTATCACTTAGTAATTTAGGCAGGTATTTTAACTTCTCCGTGTTTCATGAGAACACTGAAAAGTAACTCGCTGAGTTGGATTTTGGCCGAATCTGGAAAGATTTTCTGATTACAGCAGTCACCTAAGGAGTGCAGTTGGTTTCTAATGCACTGTTTGCCGTCAGAAACAGAAGAAACCCACTGGACTGAAAGAAAGGAAGGAGACATGCTGTTTCTCCCCCATTTTCCGCCCTGGTCTCAGAGACTGAAAAACTAGATATACATTCTAAGAAGGATAGAGTATAGCATTCTTCCTTTCTATTAGTATCTCTTTTTCTAAGAATATTTAGTGACTTCCACTTAAAAATTCAGGATAAGAAGGAGGATTAAAGTTAGAAACTAACGGGTTCATTGTATCCTTGAAACATGCATTTCCAAAGGATGAAAAATTAGGGAAGCAAAAACCCAAAGCATTCTAGAAGTAGTGCAAGCTGTGGAGTGTAATTTATGGAATATATGTTTTAATGTGAACAAAATGAGGGAGTGGGGATAGAAAATGATACCACTTTTTTTTAGCAGGGCTTTGTTACTTTAATTTCTTAGTTTTCGTAGGTTTTTTGAGATATAATGGACCTATACGATTGTCTAAGTTTAAGGTGTACAATGTGATGATGTGAAACATGCATATATTCAGAAATATTTACCACAGTGGGGTTATTTAGCACATCCTTCACCTAATATGGGCTTCCCTGTTGGCTAAGTCAGTAAAGAATCCACCTGCAATGTGGGAGACATGGGTTTGACCCCTTGGTTGGAAAGATCCCCTGGAGGAGGGCATGACAACCCACTTCAGTATTCTTGCCTGGAGAATCACCTAATATAATTACCATTTTATTGTTGTTATGGTGAGCATGTTTAAGATCTACTCTCATAGTAGCTTTCAAGTATACAATACAGTGTTGGTAACTATGGTCATCATGAAAAAGAAAAAAGTATTAGTCGCTCAGTCATGTTCGACTCTTTGCAACCCCATGGTCTGTAGCATGACAAACTTCTCTGTCTATGGAATTCTGCAGGCAAAAATACTTGAGTGGGTAGCCATTCCCTTCTCCACAGGATCTTCCCAACCCAGGGATTTAACCTGGGACTCCAGCATCGTAGGCAGATTCTTACCTTCTGAGCCACCAGGGAAGCCCTGCTGTACATTATAATCTCAGAATTTATTCTTCTAATAACTGGACATTTTTATACTTTGACCAACATCCTGTTTCCCACACCTCCCAGCTACTGACTAATTCCCATTTTCTTATCTTCCTCAATTAGGAGTTTTTAGATTCTACACACAAGCTTATGCAGTATTTGTCTTTCTCTGTCTGACTTATTTCACTTAGCATAAGTTCCTCTAGGAGAAGTCAATGGCAACCCACTCCAGTACTCTTGCCTGGAAAATCCCATGGACGGAGGAGCCTGGGAGGCTGCAGTCCATGGGGTCACGAAGAGTCGGACACGACTGAGCGACTTCATTTTCGCTTTTCCCTTTCATGCATTGGAGAAGGAAATGGCAACCCACTCCAGTGTTCTTGCCTGGATCCCAGAGACAGGGGAGCCTGGTGCGTTGCTGTCTATGGGGTCGCACAGAGTCGGACATGACTGAAGCGACTTAGCAGCAGCAGCAAGTTCCTCTAAGTCCATCCATATTCTTACGAATGTCTTAATATCCATACTTTTCATGGCTGAATAGTATTTGTGTGTGTGTCCATTCACTGTTGGTGGATATTTAGGTTCTTTGTCTTGCTCATTATGAGTACTGCTGCAATGAACCTGGTGATCAGATATCTTTTCAATAACCTGTTTCATTTCCCTGGGATAAATATCCAGAAGTGGAATTGTTAAATTATTTTGTAGCTTTATTTTTATGTTTTTGAGGAGATTCCATACTGTTTTCCATAATGATGGTATTAATTTAAATTCTCATCAACAGTGCTCAAGTGTTCCCTTTTCTCTGAGACTTGCCAATATTTATTGACATTGTTTTTTCTAACAAATGTAAGGTGATATTTCATAATGGTTTTGAGTTGCATTATCCTGAGATTAGTGATGTCGGTCATATTTTCCTATACCTGTTGCCCATTTCTATGATTTCTTTGGAAAAATGTTTATTTAGGTAGCTTATCCTTTTAAAATCCAATTATCTGATGAAATATTAAGTTATATCAGTTTCTTATATAATTTGAATATTAATCCCTTATCAGATACACAATTGCAAATATTCTATCATATTCCATAGGTAGCTTTGTCATTTTGTTGCTTCTTCTTCTTTTTTTTTTTCCTTATTAGTTTGATGTCTTCTCATTTTGTTTATTTCAGCTTTTGTGCATTGTGCTTTTGGTGTTACATGCAAAAATTATTGCCAAGACCAATGTCAAGGCACTTTTTGTTTATGTTTTATGCTACTGAAATTGAAAATTATTTTCTTTATTTTTCAGGTAGCTCATTGTTAGTGTATAGAATGCATCTTATTTTTGTATTTTTATTTCATACCCAGAAATTTTGTTGAATTTTTCTATTAGTTATTTGTATAGTCTTAGTATTTTCTATGTTCATGATTGTTTCATTCTTCCCTTTTTGTGTATTTATTCTCAGGTAATTTGGTCCCACTCAGTTGCTGAAGGTGGAAATTTGAACTCTCTCAGAACTACTCAGTATTTTCACTTCTGAATAGTTGCATCATTGTTAATTGTTGTGAGGAATGGAGACGGGGTCTCCTTTTCTGCTATACTGGTGACATCAGATAAATTTCTTTTTGAAGGTGGTTATAGGATTATCTTCGGAAATGAAATTTTCTGTACCTGAGATCTGAAAAACAAATTCTACCTTAAAAAGCTTTGGGACAGTAAGGCTGACAATTCTTATTGTGTGTTACCCATTATGCACGAAAAGTGTTTCTCAGACACTAATGTGCCTATGAATCACTTGTGGATCCAACAAAAACATGGATCTCAGGAAAAAGTCTGTGGTGGTGCATTTTGAATAAACTTTCAAGTGTTTGCTGCTGGAGATCATGATTTGGTGTGGCAAGCCATATTAAATTAGTTGGACACTGTCTTAGGATGAATAGACTAGAAAACAGGGGGGTATATAATAAAAAATATTGTGAGTTAAGTGACATGCTGCATGAGAAATATCTAAAGTAAACCAGAAAAGACAGATATGAAGTTTAAAAGATAGGAAGTCAAGAAAGAAGGAAGAAATAAAGGAAGGAAGGAAGGGAGGGAGGAAGGAAAGAAAGAAAGAGGGAATGAGGAAGGGAAGAAGGATGGAGGGAGGGAGAGGACAAATGGAGGGAGAGAAGGAAAGAAGAGAAGAAAGTAAAGGAAAATGACATAAAAAAGACCAAGAGAAAATATACTCTAGGAAAACTAAAAGACAACCAAGGAAAATTGGACCTTTCTAAAGAATGTTTCATTAAAGTTTAGAATGTGTTAAGATTCTAATCTACAATAAATTAAATAAACACTTTACAGTGAGATGATAAAATGAGGAAATGGGCTAAAAATAGGAGACTATAAAATAGAAATTCAAGAAAATATTGTTATAGAACAAACCTGTAGATTAGACATAGCAAGGAATAGGATGGACACAACTGAGCACAGAAAAGAAAAATTTCAGGATGTGTCCTTGAATCTGCTTGGATTTGAATCTCAGCTGCACTCAATATGCCAGAAAATTTGGAAAACTCAGCAGTGGCCACAGAACTGGAAAAGGTCTGTTTTCATTCCAATCCCAAAGAAAGGCAATGCCAAAGAATGCTCACACTACCACACAATTACACTCATCTCACATGCTAGTAAAGTAATGCTCAAAATTCTCCAAGCCAGGCTTCAGCAATACGCGAACTGTGAACTTCCAGATGTTCAAGCTGGTTTTAGAAAAGGCAGACGAAAAAGAGATCAAACATCCACTGGTTCATCGAAAAAGCAAGACAGTTCCAGAAAAACATCTACTTCTGCTTTATTGACTATGCCAAAGCCATTGACTGTGTGGATCACAATAAACTGTGGAAAGTTCTTCAAAAGATGGTAATACCAGACCAACTGACCTGTCTCTTGAGAAACCCGTATGCAGGTGAGGAAGCAAAATTAGAACTGGACATGGAACAACAAACTGGTTCCAAGTAGGAAAAGGAGTATGTCAAGGCTGTATATTGTCACCCTGCTTATTTAACTTATATGCAGAGTACATCATTATGAGAAACGCTGGGCTGGAAGAAGTACAAGCTGGAATCAAGATTTCCAGGAGAAAAAAAAAAAAGATTGTCGAGAGAAATATCAATAACCTCAGATATGCAGATGACACCATCCTTATGGCAGAAATCGAAGAGGAACTAAAGAGCCTCTTGGTGAAAGTGAAAGAGGAGAGTGAAAAAGTTGGCTTAAAGCTCAACATTCAGAAAACTAAGATCATGGCATCTGGTCCCATCACTTCATGGGAAATAGATGAGGAAACATTGGAAACAGTGTCAGACTTTATTTCTGGGGGCTCCAAAATCACTGCTGATGGTGATTGCAGCGATGAAATTAAAAGACGCTTACTCCTTGGAAGGAAAGTTATGACCAACCTAGATAGAGTATTAAAAAGAAGAGACATTACTTTGCCAACAAAGGTCTGTCTAATCAAGGCTATCATTTTTTCCAGTGGTCATGTATGGATGTGAGAGTTGAACTGTGAAGAAAGCTGAGTTCCAAAGAATTGATGCTCTTGAACTGTGGTGTTGGAGAAGACTCTTGAGAGTCCCTTGGACAGTAAGGACATCCAACCAGTCCATCCTAAAGGAGATCAGTCCTGGGTGTTCATTGGAAGGACTGACATTGAAGCTGAAACTTCAATGCTTTGGCCACCTCATGCGAAGAGTTGACTCATTGTAAAAGACCCTGATCCTGAGAAGGATTGGGAGCAAGAGGAGAAGGGGACGACAGAGGATGAGATGGCTGGATGGCATCACTGACTCAATGAACATGAGTTGGGGTAAACTCTGGGAGTTGGTGATGGACAGGGAAGCCTCAGTTCAGTTCAGTTCAGTTGCCTCAGTCGTGTCCAACTCTTTGCGACCCCGTGAATTGCAGCACGCCAGGCCTCTCTGTCCATCACCAACCCCCGGAGTTTACCCAAACCCATGTCCATCGAGTCGGTGATGCCACCCAACCATCTCATCCTCTGTCGTCCCCTTCTCCTCCTGCCTTCAGTCTTCCTCAGCATCAGGGTATTTTCCAATGAGTCAGTTCTTTGTGTCAGATGTCCAAAGTATTTGAGCTTCAGCATCAGTCCTTCCAATGAATATTCAGGACCAACTTCCTTTAGGATGGATTGGTTGGATCTCCTTGCAGTCCAAGGGACTCTCAAGAGTCTTCTCCAACACCACAGTACAAAAGCATCAACTTTTCAGTGGTCAGCCTTCTTTATTGTCCAACTCTCACATCCACACATGAACTACTGGAAAAACCATACCTTTGACTAGACAGATGTTTTTCAGCAAATGTCTCTGCTTTTTAACATGCTGTCTAGGTTTGTCATAGATTTTCTTCCAAGGAGCAAGTGTCTTTTAATTTCATGGCTGCAGTCACCATCTGCAGTGATTTTGGAGCACAAGAAGATAAAGTCTCTCACTGTTTCCATTGTTTCCCAATCTATTTGCCATGAAGTGATGGGACCAGATGCCATGATCTTCATTTTTTGAATGCTGAGTTTTAAGTTAGCTTTTTTACTCTCCCCTTTCATCAAGAGACTCTTTAGTTCCTCTTTTCTTTCTGCCATAAGGGTGGTGCCATCTGCATATCTGTTATTGATATTCCTCCCAGAAATCTTGATTCCAGCTTGTGCTTCATCCAGCCAAGCATTTCACATGATGTACTCTGCATATAAGTTAAATAAGCAGGGTGACAATATACAGCCTTGACATACTCCTTTTCCTTTTTGGAACTAGTTTGTTGTTCCATGTCGAGTTCTATCTGTTGCTTTTTGACCTGCATACATATTTTTCAGGAGGCAGGTAAGGTGGTCTTGTATTCCCATCTCTTTCAGAATTTTCCACAGTTTGTTGTGATCTACACAGTCAAAGGCTTTGGCATAGTCAATAAAGCAGAAATAGATGTTTTTCTGGAACTCTCTTGCTTTTTCGATGTTCCAGCAGATGTTGGCAATTTGATCTCTGGTTCCTCTGCCTTTTCTAAAACCAGCTTGAACATCTGGAAGTTCATGGTTCATGTATTGCTGAAGCCTGGCTTGGAGAATTTTGAGCTTTACTTTACTAGCGTGTGAGATGAGTGCAATTGTGCGGTAGTTTGAGTATTCTTTGGCATTGCCTTTCTTTGGGATTAGAATGAAAACTGACCTTTTCCAGTCCTGTGGCCACTGATGAGTTTTCCAGATTTGCTGGCATATCGAGTGCAGCACTTTCACAGCATCATCTTTCAGGATTTGAAATAGCTCAACTGGAATTCCATCACCTCCACTAGCTTTGTTCGTAGTGATGCTTTCTAAGGCCCACGTGACTTCACATTCCAGGATGTCTGGCTCTAAGTGAATGATCACACCATCGGGATTATCTGGGTTGTGAAGATCTTTTTTGTACAGTTCTTCTGTGTATTCTTGCCACCTCTTCTTAATATCTTCTGCTTCTGTCAGGGCCATACCGTTTCTGTCCTTTATCGAGCCCATCTTTGCATGAAATATTCCCTTGGTATCTCTAATTTTCTTGAAGAGATCTCTAGTCTTTCCCATTCTGTTGTTTTCCTCTATTTCTTTGCATTGATTGCTGAGGAAGGCTTTCTCATCTCTCCTTGCTATTCTTTGGAACTCTGCATTCAAATGAGAATATCTTTCCTTTTCTCCTTTGCTTTTCACAGCTACTTGTAAGGCCTCCTCAGACAGCCATTTTGCTTTTTTGCATTTCTTTTCCATGGGGATGGTTTTTATCCCTGTCTCCTGTACAATGTCACGAACCTCCATCCATAGTTCATCAGGCACTCTATCAGATCTAGTCCCTTAAATCTATTTCTCACTCCCACTGTATAATCATAAGGGATTTGAATTAGGTCATACCTGAATGGCCTAGTGGTTTTCCCTACTTTCTTCAATTTAATCTGAATTTGGCAATAAGGAGTTCATGATCTGAGCCACAGTCAGCTCCTGGTCTTGTTTTTGCTGACTGTATAGAGCTTCTCCATCTTTGGCTGCAAAGAATATAATCAATCTGATTTTGGTGTTGACCATCTGGTGATGTCCATGTGTAGAGTCTTCTCTTGTGTTGTTGGAAGAGAGTGTTTGCATTCTCTTGGCAGAACTCTATTAGCCTTCGCCCTGCTTCATTCTGTACTCCAAGACCAAATTTCTCTGTTATTCCAGGTGTTTCTTGACTTTCTACTTTTGCATTCCAGTCCCCTATAATGAAAATGACATCTTTTTTTGGTGTTAGTTCTAAAAGGTCTTGTAGGTCTTCATAGAACTGTTCAACTTCAGCCTCTTCAGCGTTATTGGTCGGGGCATAGACTTGGAATACCATGATATTGAATGATTTGCCTTGGAAACAAACAGAGATCATTCTGTCGTTTTTGAGATTGTATCCAATACTTAACCTTTAAATGCTTTAAATTTCTCATTTGTATAATGTAAATAATTGTTCTTAATTTTCAAGATTATGTAAAAACTAAGAACTATGTAACATGTATGGAACAATTAGCATTGTTTCTAGTATTAGATTTTATTTTTCCTGAAACATTAATTTATAAAATATTTAGTACCAATGAAAGCAACTTAAAACACTGAAGGAAAAAGAATTATGGAATGAATTCATCATTTGTGTATGTTGTAAACTCATTATTCCCTCAACTTCTTATTCAAAGATGATTAATTTTTTTCATGGTGAATATCATATGTATTCTTTCTTTCCTTCTCTTCAATTTATTTGTTATCAGGTCAGTAAAGTTTTTAGAAAAGAGGAAAAGATCTGTTTTACCAAATGCAGCATATACATAAATAGGCACACAAGGATACACATTATTTAATGAAGTCAAACTGAAATTAAATATTTTTACTTACCCTTGACAAAATATAGCTTCCTTTAAGAAAAATAATAATGAAATTTATGTTGAGTATCAAAATCTCATGTAAAGGCACTTGATGAGTTAAGTGGAAAGGAATGAAGAGCATAAGGATTGAATTTCCGTGAAAAAATGTCTGGGACTAAAAATTTAATAAGGAAAGAACTTAGAGAAACAACATGTTATATCTGGCTAACCCTGAAAAGTTTGAAAAAATAGCCTGATAGAAACAAAAATGTAATTTCATTTTTGTACTCTTAATGCATCAACAGTTTCATGAAACTGAAAGAATGGTACTCTAGAGGAATTTTTCAATTTGTTTAACTTCCTTAAAATTGTAAATTTCACAATGGAAACTGGAAATGCCTTTTAAGGATAAAGGTACAGCATCTCATCTCCTCCAGACCCTAAAGTACAGTCTTGTCCTCAGCTTAGAAAGTGCCACACATGCCAGGTCACACAAGAGTACTCACAACTTCCAATAAATAGCTCAGAACAGATATGAAACTTGTGATCAAGTAACATTTTCGTTAAGCAAATACTATGACATGTCTTACATGTTTTAGCAAACAAAACAGCATGGCATTGAGCAGGTATTCAGTTTTCTTAACCTTCTTATATATTTTCTATAACAATTTAACAATAAAAAAAGATTTCCAAAGATTACATCTTTTAACTCACTTTTTATTTTATATTTTTAAATCAAAACTTTAGCATTGTTTAATATGCCATGTAGTTAATAAAAATCACTTCCAAAGATCTATAGTCTAGCCTCTTAGCAATTTCAATAGAAAGGCTGAATTTCATTTACAACTGATAAAATATTAAAAGCATCGCAAAGTCCAAAAACAGTTTCTTTGAAGTTATAAACAGAAGAGAGTTATAAAAGTTGTGTAAGAATCATCAAGATATTTACTATAGAGTTTTCCCAGCCTTCATCATTTTTACAGACCAGAGGTAATATTGATAGTTTTAAAGCTCTTACAGCAATAGTCACACTTGTGATTACTTTCTTGACCTGTTTTCAGGTGGTTGCCATATGTTTGGCTTTGATGCACAGACTATTTTTTGATTTACCTCTCTGGCATATCAATCATTTTCAATGAAAAAAATTCTCTTAGAACATGCACTAGGTTCATTGAATTTTCGGAAATCTATTCACAAAAGGTAAGATACAACGTGGAGGTGGGAAATGTGTTTCAAATGAAACAGGGCAGAACTGGAGGAGCTGAGTCCAAAGTAAACTTTTTTGAAATTCACAATTAGTCCAATATACATATATCTGGATTATTTCAGAGTAACTGTAGACATGATGCCACTTTTTTGGCGTATATATTTGATCTCCTTAATCTGGAACAGTTTCTCAGACATCTATGCACAACATGAAATTAACATTTTGAAGAGTACAGGCCAGTTTCACTTTGTTTTGTTTGTGTAGACTGCTTCTCCGTTTGCATTTGTCTGATGTTTTCCCACGATGAGATTTAGATTGTGCGTACTGACAGATTACATATATAATGAAGTTATATTGTGTTCTATATGAGTGCATGCTAAGTTGCTTCAGTCTTGTCTAACTGTTTTCAACCTCATCGAGTGTAACCTGCCAGGCTCCTCTGTCCATGGACTCCTCTAGGCAAGAATACTGGAGTGTATCACCATGCCCTCCTCCAGGAGATCTTCCTGATTCAAGGAATCGAATCCATGTCTCTTATGTCTCCTGCACTGGCAGGCAAGTTCTTTACCGCTAACGCCACCTGGGAAGTGTTCTTAGAGTATCATGTAAAAAATACATGATATTGGTTTGGCCCATTATTAGTGAAATTAACATTGATAGCTTGATTAAAGTTAGGTTTGATAGGTGTCTTTACTATATCATTATTATTTTACCATTTATATTGACAAGTAATTTATGGAAACATACATTACAATTATGTATCCTGTTAGTATCCTGTTCCTTATTAAACTTTTACCACTAGCTTTAGTGGTCATTTCTGATTCTTTATGCAGCTAATTATTCCTTTGATAGTTGCAAAATGATAAATGTTTTAACTCCATCATTTCTTCTGCATTTACTAGTTGACATTCCACTAGAAAGCTTTGCCACTTTTTTTTCTTTCTGTCTTTCTTTGTCTTATGGACACACACACTTTATAAACCATTATTTCCATTATTTTTAATGTAAAAACTACCTTAAACAAGGGTGATGAAAGTTCACTCAAGCTATCTCCTCTGTCCTCATGATACTGCTTTAAGCATTTCTTTAAAAAGTGATCATAAAGAGGCAACAATTAAAATACCCATGGCAAGAATAATATTGAGGAAAGGAAGTTAAAATGTTTAAAGTGCTTCAGCCGGAAAAACACTGGTATTTTCAAGGTTTAACAAGAACTCAGGGGTTTCTATGGTGGTTCAAATGGTAAAGAATCCACCTAGAGTGCAGGAGACCCAGTTTTAATCCCTGGGTTGGGAAGATCCCCTGGAGAAACAAATGGCTACACACTGCATTATTCTTGCCTCCAGAATTCCATGGACAGAGAAGCCTGGAGGGCTTCAGTCTATGGGGTCACAAAGAGTCAGACATGACTAACACTTTCACTTCACTTTCAATAAGAACTCAAGTGCTATTAAAAGATATCAATGAGGAAGAAGTGATATAGGTTGGGGCTGGAGCGATGAGTAGACAATCAGGGCCTTGAAGACTCTGAAAAGCAGAGTAGAGCATTTCAGAAAGTAGAAGCATAAAAAGTGGAAAAATAACTAGTTTATCTTTTTTGGAGGGATTATCCTGGCTGTTTCCTAGAAGAGCGCGTCACTTCAGTTCAGTCACTCAGTCATGTCCAACACTTTGAGACACCATGGACTGCGGGATGCCAGGCTTCCTTGTCCATCACCAACTCCCAATGCTTGCTATGAGACTAAAATGAAAAAAAGCAGAAGAATAAAGGGGCTATTGCAGAAGTTCAGAAATGTTCTTACAGTTTGGCTTAGAGGAGTAGCAGTGAACAGTGAAAAAAATGTGAATTTCAGGAACAATTTATGAGTATAGCCAACATGGCTTTAGTAAACTTGATGATGTAAGATGCAAAGGACAGGGAAAAAAAAATAGTATCTAAAGGTTTGACATGAGTTACCAGATGGGTGATTTTGTCAAAAATAAGGTGAAGATTAATTCCAAAGGAATGCTATGCTATGCTATGCTATGCTAAGTCGCTTCAGTTGTGTCCGACTCTGTGCGACCCCATAGACGGCAGCTCACCAGGCTCTGCCGTCTCTAGGATTCTCCAGGCAAGAATACTGGAGTGGGTTGCCATTTCTTTCTCCAGTGCATGAAAGGGAAAAGTGAAAGTGAAGTCACTCAGTCGTGTCTGACTCTTAGCGGCCCCATGGACTGTAGCCTACCAGGCTCCTCCGTCCATGGGATTTTCCAAAGGAATAGGGGTTTTTTGGGGGGGGGAAGTGGGGGTTGGGGTTAGAAATTATATTTTTGGAAAGTTTAACCTTGAAGTATTTAAGCATAAATGCCAGGACTCTGACGTGAGTTTGAAGCTCATAAAAGTGTTTAGTAGCAAAATTATAAACTTGGGAAACATAAAACCCATATATATATATTTAAACTGAGGAATTAGATTAAGTATGATAAAGTTATACTATTTCTGAAAACTTTAGCAAATATTTGCTTTATTCATTGTACTGTATCAATTTGATTGCTACAAACGGGTCTCATTGTTATTTCTTACTTGATAAGTTAATGCCTAACTGAATTAATAATAAATAATTTTGACTTTCTACCCAATTCATATATGAAATGACTATGTGAAAATAGAATCCTCCACAAAAACTCTTACTTAATAAAAAAAATAATGTCTGCAATGATCCAGTCTGAATAGATTAACTTATAGGTATATTTTTATCAAATGAGAAAACAGACAAAATTTTAAAAAAATGGAAAATAGAATGAAAAAATTTTTATATATTTGAGTTAAGAAAGAAGATAATAAGGGAAATTTGAGTAAGAACACTTGAAGAATATACTGCTGAGAATTTTCCAGAAATGGCATTTTTGTTTGTTTTTTTAATAAAAACCAAGAATCTGAAAGTTTAGATAGCATAATCAATTCAAAACTCATACACTTAAAAAATTCACACCTTAGTATATCTTCTTGTTGTTCAGTCATTAAATCGTGTCTGACTCTTGGAGACTTCATGGACTACAGCACGACAGGCTTCCCTGTCCTTCTCTATCTCCAGAGTTTGCTCAAACTCATGTCCATTGAGTCATTGACTCCATCCAACCATCTCATCCTTTGTCACCCCCTTCTCCTCCTGCCCTCAATCTTTCCCAGCGTCAGGGTCTTTTCCAATGAGTCAGCTCTTCATATCAGGTGACCAAAGGATTGGAACTTCAGCTTCAGCATCAGTCTTCCAATGAATATTCAGGGTTGATTTCCTTTACAATTAACTGATTTGATCTCCTTGCTGTCCAAGTGACTCTCAAGAGTCTTCAACACCACAGTTCAAAAGCATCAATTCTTTGGTGCCCAGCCTTCTTTATGGTCCAACTCTCACATCCATTCATGACTACTGGAAAAACCACAGCTTTGACTAAAGTGATGTCTCTGCTTTTTAATATGTTGTCTAGGTTTGTCATAGCTTTTCTTCCAAGAAGCAAGCATCTTTTAATTTCATGGCTGCAGTCACTGTCTGCAGTGATTTTGGAGCCCAAGAAAATAAAATCTGCCACTGTTTCCTCATCTATTTGCTATGAAGTGATGGTACAGGATGCCATGATCTTAGATTTGAATATTGAGTTTTAAGCTAGGTTTTTCACTATCCTTATGTGTTATATCTTAGTGAAAGTGCAAACCATAAAAGAAAAGACAAGTTTTTAAAGCTCTAATACTTACAAAGCAGTGACAAGTGGACTGACAGCAAACTTTTCACAGCAATAAAGAAGGCAAAAGGTACTGGAATACTATCTTTGATGTACTAGCAAATACACTTATTGGTGAAATAATAAGTGTTTTCTTCTTTGCAGTAGGAAGTAGCCAAATAATTATACTATTACAACTTATCAAATATTGTATAAAGGTGCTAGGCAATGCAACAAGAAAAATATAAAAATACATAATCTAACAGCAGCAATTGCATTATATTACTATATACTAGCAAATGCAAAATTGAAATTAAAATACAATATAATTGAGTACAGCAACAATATCAAATACATAGGAAGAAATCTAATATGCACAAGATACCTACTCTAAAAACTCCAAAATTTTTGAAAGAATTTAAATCATCTGAATAAATGGAGAGATATACAAGTTAATGTATTAGAAAACAATATTTTTACCATATAAAGTATAAACTGACCCATAGATCCAGTACAATATAAATCATAATCCTAGCAGGTGTGTGTATGTAGGTGTGTGAATGTTTGTAACCCTATACTAAGGTTTATATGAAAATGAAAAGGACCAAGAAGACAAGTTAAGATGTTATGTGTTGCAATAATTAATCCAGTGTGGCAATAGCCCAATTTTAGACAAAACACTCATGAAGCACAATAGTAAGAAACATAACCAAAAAATAAAGTCACCTGATTTATGACAAAGTTAATACAGTTCAGTTTTTTTTCCCATAAAAATAAACCATTAGCTAAGGGAATAGGCAAGACACAGTCTATGAGAAGATTATAGAAAATATATCTTAGACAAATGATATAGGTCTGTAACATACAAAAAAAACAAAACAGATATATCAATAAGCAAAAAAAAAAAAAAGCTAATATAGAAGCAGGCGACACAGTTTCACAGACACTTCATAAAGACAGACAAATAGCCAATAAAAAAAAAACAAACAGAAAATTTGCTCAATACTGTTAGTCTTCACAGAAATGATAATTTAAGCATAATGAGTAAATTTTAGAAGACTGACAATACCAACTGTTTTCAAAGATGTGGAAAACTTGGGACTGTCATACATTGTTGATTGAAGTACAAAACGATACAAACACGGTTATATTATGCAAAAATAAGAAGAAAAGAAAAACCCTGAATTCTTAAAATATGTATTGCTTGTGTGCTGTCACTCCAGTAGTGTCCAACTCTTTGTGACCCCAGGGACTGTAGCCCACCAGGCTCCTCTGTCCATGGGATTCTCCAGGCAAGAAGCTGGAGTGGGTTGCCATGCCCTCCTCCACAGTATCGTCCGGCCTAAGGATCAAATCAGAGTCTCCCTTACTGCAAGCAGATTCTTTACTGCTGAGCTACCAGGGAAGCCCTAAAGTATATATTAAAACATGACAAAATTTGATAGAAATTCTAAAAAGGGACATAATATTAGCTATCAGTTCATTTCAGTTGCTCAGTCATGTCCAACTCTCTGTGACCCCACGAATTGCAGCACGCCAGGCCTCCCTGTCCATCACCAACTCCCGGAGTCCACCCAAACCCATGTCCGTCGAGTCTGTGATGCCATCCAACCATCTCATCCTCTGTCGTCCCCTTCTCCTCCTGCCCCCAATCCTTCCCAGCATCAGGGTCTTTTCCAATGAGTCAACTCTTCGCATGAGGTGGCCAAAGTATTGGAGTATCAGCTTCAACATCAGTCCTTCCAATGAACACCCAGGACTGATCTCCTTTAGGATGGACTGGTTGGATCTCCTTGCTGCTCAAGTGACTCTCAAGAGTTTTCTCCAACACCAGAGCTCAAAAGCATCAATTCTTTGGCGCTCAGCCTTCTTCACTGTCCAACTCTACATCCGTACATGACTACTGGAAAAACCATAGCCTGGCATAACAGGCAAATTTGGCCTTGGAGTACAGAATGAAGTAGGGCAAAGGCTAATAGAGTTTTACCAAGAGAACGCACTGGTCATAGCAGACACCCTCTTCCAACAACACAATATTAGCTATAATGAGTTCTAAATCACAAAGAAATTCCTAAATAAATCTTTTACTTAATAACTCTGTTGTGGAGAAATCTGTAAAATAAGAGATTCTTGAGAAAGTTCAATAAAAATTGCAAAGCTTAATATACTTGGTGGAGTTAGAGATTATTATTTTGTAATGATTTCTATTGGTTCATAATCACAGGAATCAAACTATTTGGTGTCTCTTTTCTCACATGTTAAATGAGCCTTTCAAATATGAATAGACCTTTCTCCAAAGAAGATATATAAAAGTGCAACAAGCAAATGAAAAGATACTTGACATTATTTTTGGTTAGGGAAATACATAAACCATTTCATATTCATTAAAATAGTGTGTATTAAAATCAAACAACCAAAAAACAAACAAACAATGGAAAACAACTTGTTGATGAGGATGTGGAAAAAAGTGAAACCCTCATACATTGGTGACAAGAATACAAAATACTACAAAAGCTGTAGAAAACTATGTGATGGTTCCTCCAAATATAAAACATAAAATTCTTACATGAACCAGCAATCATAGGATATACACCATAGGATTTACATAAGATATACACTTCTATGGATATAATATGTATTTCCATAGGATATACACTTCTATGGTGTATATCCCCCAAAATTAAGAACTAATATTTACATAGGTATCTTGATAACAAAAAATATTTGTAATATTAACCACAGTTAGCAAACAGAGAAAGAACCAAAATATCCATCAACAAATGAATGGATCAGCAAAAGGTACATGTCCATACAATAGAATATTATTAGTCATTAAAAGAAATGAAGCACTGATGCCTGCTACAAAGTAGAAGAACCTCAAAAGTATGCTGATGCAGAGCCTCAAAAGAAGAGTGACACAAAATCTTTGGAGGCAAACTTAATTGCTTTGAGTATTGTAGAAACGATGGCTAATACTTAATGATTATATATTCTGTAAGGAAGGGCTTTGTGGAGATACTGACTTAATAAAAGAATTTTTAGATATATGATATTTGGAACAGAATGCAAATTGATGAAAACATAAGAGTTATAGTAAGTATGATGTTTTCATGGAGAGTGACAAAATTGACCTTACTGCAATCTATTTTTCAAAAAACAATTTTTTTGGTCATCCTAGCTCTAATCAAGATTGAAAAATTGTTTCTTCATTTGGCACGATCAAAAGATACATTAAGATTAAAAATGCAAAAAATATATTTTTGAAATAAATAATCTCACATTTCTCTCATGCAGCCCTGCCCAATAGAACATTCTGTGATAAAGGTAATGTTCTGTATATAACTTAATATGATAGCCACTAGCCTTTGTCACTTTTGAGCTCCAGAAATGTGGTGAGAAAACAAATGAACTGATTAAATAATTCATTAAATAATGTTATTAATTTAATTCAACTTTCATTTCATTCATTTTATCTTAATTTAATTTTAATTAATTCATTAAACTGGTCACATGTGTCTAGCGTACCTCTTTTGCTTAGTGTACCTCTATTCTCCACTCTACTGAAAATACTTGGATAATATCATTTTGGCTCAATTTTAGCTTTCCAGTTTAAATCCATTAAATTTAATCCATCTCTTCTACTTAAACCCATTTTAAGTCTTTCTGAATTTGTCCTCAAGAATGCTCTGTCCTATCCCATCTTCTTTTATCCTAACTTCAAGATGGCATCTCAGAGTAGGAATGCAGCGCGAGTGAAGGTATCCTCATAGTACTGTGGGAATGGCATCTGATTCTTGTCTGGAGTGTGTCATTATCCTTTGACTCTGGACCTCAGCCTCTGTTCTCCTGAGCCCTTTCTTTTATAACTAGGTCCAATCATATTTTGTAGCTAGTCCTTCTGGTCATCTAGAGGCTTAGTGCTGGTATTTGCTGAGGAATAAAGTTTCCTTCATCATTTAGAGGTTGTTAAGATCTAAACTTAATGACTACGGTGTTGCTTATAATTGTGTGAGTGACCTTCTTTTGACCCTCAGCTCTATTCATATCTACTGTTTCTCACAGAATATCTGATTTCTAACTCTTGAGAATAGAGCCTCTCCTTCTTTCCTTACGGAGGCTGGTGTGGACAGTTTCCAATAAGGAAGCCCTATACTCCAACTAAGAGTACCTTCCTTGGTGGCTCAGACCGTATAGTGTCTGCCTAAAATGCGGGAGACGCGAGTTTGATCCCTAGGTCAGGAAGATCCTCTGGAGAAGGAAATGGAAACCCACTCCAGTACTCTTGCATGGGAAATTCCATGGACGGAGGAGCGTAGTAGGCTACAGTCCATGGGGTCGCAAAGAGTCAGACACAACTGAGAGACTTCACTTTCACTTTTCATTCATACTCCAACTATTAGACTTTTCTCCACCATTGCAACTCAACTACTCCCAGGCCATACATACTCAGTGGGATTCTCCCAGGGGCTGCCAAAATCTGCAGGCTAGGTCAGGATGCAGAGAACTAGCACTGAGGTTTTGAGAGAGTCTCCAAAATCTCTGAGTGTTTTGGCAAGAGATCATGATAAAATCTTCCCTCTCCTTTCTCTCTATAGTCACTATTCTTGGAAAGAGTTTGTCAGTGGTGTGGTAAATTCCTTCACTTTAAAGATCCCATTCTCTCTAGTTCTTGGTTTTCTCTGAGATTAATCCTCTAATTCAAGGTTGTGAAATGTAAAAACCCAGTTTTAGGATATTCAAGAACTCTCCTTTATATTATTTGAAACATGGCTGAAAACTTTGCATTTGAGTTTTTATTAAAAGCCTGTGCGGGCTTCCCTGGTGGCTCAGTGGTAAAGACTCTGCCTGCTAGTGCAGGAGACATGGGTTCAATTCCTGGTTTGGGAAGATCCCATAAGCTGTGGAGCAACTAAATCAATTCACCACAACTACTGAGCCTGTGCTCTAGAGTCCAGGACGTGCAACTACTGAGCCCAAGCACTGCAACTACTGAAGCCTGCATGCCCTAAGAACCCATGCTCTGCAACAAGAAAAGTCACTGCAATGTGAAGCCTGAACGCTTCAGTGAAGAGGAGTCTCCCTTGTTCTAACTAGAGAAAAGCCTACACAGCAAAGATGATCCAGTACAGCCAAAAATAAATAAATAAATAGAATTATTATTATTATTATTATTTTTAAAAGCCAGTGTTTAACTCAGAGATGCACTGCCAGATTCTACTTCTAGAAAAGATTAGTAACCTCAGCTACCAGCTACCATCTGGGCTTCCTTGGTGGCTCAAATGGTAAAGAACCCACCCGCAATGTGGGAGACCTGGGTTCGATCCCTGGGTTCAGAAGATCCCCTGGAAAAGGAAATAGCAACCCATTCCAGTATCCTTGCCTGGAGAATTCCATGAACAGAGGAGCCTGGCAGGCTACAGTCCATAGGGTCACAAAGAGTTGGACAGGACTGAATGACTTTCACTTTTTTTACCAGCAGCAGCCTCAGCTTCAGCTTCATTTCCCTTCAGAGTTACAAAACATACAAATCTCAAGGGGCTTTATATCCATAGTTCTCTAGAAGTTGAGCTATCCAAGGCTTTCTCTGACTCATATGGCAATTCCACTTCTTCCTCTGCTTGATCTTACTTCCTCACACTCTTTCCCATAGGTGTGAATCCCTAATAAATTTCTCACATACTGAACTGTCTCAAGGGATTTCTCTGGTGGCTCAGATGGTAAAGCATCTGCCTACAATGCGGGAGACCCACGTTCAATCCCTGCATTGGGAAGATCTCCTGGAGAAGGAAATGGCAACCCACTCTAGAATTCTTGCCTGGAAAATCCCATGGACAAAGGAACCTGGTAGGTTACAGTCCATGGGGTCGCAAAGAGTCGGACACGACTGAGTGACTTCACTTTCTTTCTTAAACTGTCTCAGCATCTGCTTCCAAAGAACCCAACCTGAGGCATTTAGTTTGAAGTTCAAAGCTGAACACTGATTTTTTTTCCCCCCCTAGGCAATGTCTGTCTGCCTCTTATTTATGGCAATAGACTTAATTCCCTTGGCCTAGTCTTAATTGCAAGATGATTCTAGGGAGGGAATTTTTTTAAAAAAGAAAAATACTTTTGATGAAACCTTGCCCTCCTCCTTAATCTGGGTATATTGACCTCAGGGGGATAGAGGTCAGAAATCTGACTTTCCTTTATGAAACCTCTGTGATAATTAGTGCAGAAAATTAGAGTGTTCAGCCATGCTTCTCATAGCCTTAGCACAAAATAAAATTCATATTTAAAACAAGTGTTGATCATTTCACTTAAAAATTTCCCTAATCATGTGTTAATATTAATAATTTAACCTTAGCACAAGAGCAAAATTTTAACAACTGCAGTATTTCCCATCTCTAGCCAAAGGTTTGTTTCCCAGGAGAAATATGGGTATATTTTATGATTCCCTTTCATTTACATCTTATAAGTGCCAGGACCTTTGGATAATTTCTGTTTTTTAGCATATAAATTCTTCAGTGTTTGGGTAGTGCTGGGCTCGAGGTAGTCTACCTTAAAGCAACTCATAAAGAGTGACACCTTATGTTTCCAAGCCTGCAAGGGAATGAGGTTTTTATGTAATGGATTATCTAAACTGTCACAAGAACATTATCAAGTGTTAGAAATTTATAAAACCATCTTAGATGAAAGAATTTTTAAAAATCATTCAGTTCAGTTCAGTTCAGTCACTCAGTAGTCTCCAACTCTTTTTGACCCCATGAACCGCAGCACGCCAGGCCTCCCTGTCCATCACCAACTCCCAGAGTTTACCGAAACTCATGTCCATTGAGTCGGTGATGCCATCTAACCATCTCATCCTCTGTCGTCCTCTTCTCCTCCTGCCTTCAATCTTTCCCAACATCAGGATTTTTTCAAATGAGTCAGCTCTTCGCATCAGTTCAGTTCAGTTCACTTCAGTCGCTCAGTCATGTCCGACTCTTTGCGACTCCATGAATCGCAGCACACCAGGCCTCCCTGTCATCACCAACTCCTGGAGTTTACCCAAACCCATGTCCATTGAGTTGGTGATGCCATCCAACCATCTCATCCTCTGTTGTCCCCTTCTTCTCCTGCCCCCAATCCTTCCCAGCATTAGGGTCTTTTCCAGTGAGTCAACCCTTCGCATGAGGTGGCTGAAGTATTGGAGTTTCAGCTTCAACATCAGTCCTTCCAATGAACACCCAGGACTGATCTCCTTTAGGATGGACTGGTTGGATCTCCTTGCAGTCCAAGGGACTCTCAAGAGTCTTCTCCAACAGCACAGTTCAAAAGCATCAATTCTTCTGCACTCAGCCATCTATGGGGTCACACAGAGTTGGACTCGATTGAAGTGACTTAGCAGCAGCAGCAACTGCTTTCTTTATAGTCCAACTCTTACATCCATACATAACTACTGGAAAAACCACAGCCTTGACTATAGACCTTTTCTCTCAACTCTAGTTCATTGCTCAGGGTTTATATTGGAAGATGAATGATGCAAAAGACAATGAAGACTATTTGTCACAACCTAAGACATCCCACAACTGCCTTCCTTCTACACCACTTGGTCCGTTGATACTCCTTAATGCTCTTATTTCATGTGACTACAGCAATTCTATTTCCTGGTGAAAAGTAAGCCTAGTTTTAATTTTTTATTTAATTAACTCACTCATTCATTTATTCTGACATACAAAAACTGTATTTGTTAATGTATTAATATATAATACCATATAAATGTATCAATATAATTTTAAATTATATTAATTATAATGGTTAATTATACCAATATATTCATATGCAACTGCATGTATTTATTAATAATACATGTAACTTGGTGAGTTTGGAGATGAATATATATCTGTGAAACCATCACTAAGCTCTATGCCACAAACATATTGGTTACTTCTAAAAGTTTCCTCTCACTTCTTATTTATTGCTTTCATTATTTTTTGGTTTAAGAACACTTAAAATAAGATCTATCCTCTTGGTACTTTTTAATTATGTAATACAGTGTGCTTAGTTATAGGTTTTATGTTGTAGTAGATCTCTAGGACTTATTCATCTTAGAATTGAAACTGCATCCTTTGGATAATACTTCCCCCTTTGCCCCCTCTGCCCCTGGAAATCATTATTCCACTCTGCTTCTCTGAGTTTGATTATTTTGGATTCCTCATATAAGTGGTATTGTATAGTATTTGTTGTTCTGTGTCTGGATTTTTTTCACTTAGAATAATATTCTCCAGGTTTTTCCATGTCATCACAAATGGAGGCTGATTAATATTCCTTTTTATGTATATACTGCATTTGCTTTATCAGTTTACCTGTTGATGAACACTTACATTGTTTCTGTGTCTTGGTCAAGATAAATAACCTAACCAGTAAGAGTCATGTGCAAAATTTATTAAAGTGTTTTAGACTAGTGTTTCTGACTTCCTTTAATTAGGGTAATTCTGATTTATGATCAACTCTATAGATTGCCTGGAGGAGGAAATGGCAATCCATTCCAGTATTCTTGCCTGGGAAATCCCATGGACAAAGGAGTTTGGCAGGCTACAGTCCACGGGGTCACAAAGAGTTGGACATGACTGAGCAACTGAGCATACACACTATAACTGATACATATATTGCTGTAGTGGATTCTCCAGGACCTTCAACTATTCCTTTTCACCCCCTCCATGCCCTTATTCTAGAAACTTCCTTCCCTACTTGCCCCAAAACCAGAGGAATGGGGTACTACCAATTATCAATCAACCATAAATCACTTAGCATACATTCACATGCTTTCCGATTTCTACGCTAATGTTATCTTGTCTACTCTCCCATCTTCCATTTTTTTAAAAATATCTTTTCTAATGATAATTAAAGTTTCAGGGAAGTAAATTAGATGATCCATCCCCGCATACTTTATTTTCTCTCACACGACTCTCTTTTGACATGCTGCAGTTCATTACTCCCTGAATCAATGTGTTCTGGAATCAGATTTTCCCACTCTATTCACCATAGGAAATCCTTCTAGCACCTCAGGGTTGGGAGCAAAAATAACAGAGCAAAACCAAAACAGTAACGAAAGCACATTTCTGGGCAAAAATCACCTCTCCAAAATAATTCACCTGACCGCTATTGTGGTCACATACAATTGTATGCCTACATCTGCCACTCCTGTGTATGAAACGATATACTTGAACTCGTGGTCACCTTTTGTTTTCAGCTCTCAAGATTTCTGCCTCACCCTGGTACTATCTTGATGCACTCAGTTTTCAACATGACTGGTTTCTAGATGTTTTGACTCGGCACTTTTTATTTGGAGTCATTCTATTCGTATTTTTCAAATCTTTTAACACTCATTTCTAATTCTAGGCCCAAATATATGCCTATTTTTATATAAGTCTTGCTTGTGGATATTCACACTTTACAAACTATATTTTTTAGAATTTCTACTACATAAACTAGGGTGTGATATCCTCTATTTAGTAGTATCCTATAGTGTTATTTCTTAAGACTCAATTTCCTTTTCTGTGAATGGCCAAAAAACAAGACTTAGGGCTCTAGTTCTTCAAATTAGTCTCAGTATTGGTTACCTGACTACCTTTCATTTCTTTTTTAATCACCTTGACAACACTAGGAAAGTGTCATGCTGAGTATTCTGGCCAACTCCAGTATTGGTCTCAATCTGGCCATTTTACTCTTCTACTTAAAAAGATGTTTTTCTCACTCACTTCACCCTCAAGTTTTATTTCCTGACTACAGAGTTTTTGGTAGAACATAATGCTTTGAGCAGAATTCTAGTAGAAAAATGTCCTTGATAAAAGCATAGTGTCCTGCATTCATAACAACTTGTTTGGATTTGTTTTTTTTAAAAAAGTATCCTTTGTTTAAACTCATTCCTCATTTAATTAAACATTTTTTATTCTATAGGAAAAATGGTAAGTGGTATAAAATCATGTGGGATGATAGGCATTAACATTTCCTTTATTCTCGTTGTCTATCAAGACCTTCAAATCAAATGATTAAATATATTTAACTCAGTTTGATTAACAAGCCTAAGTTGAAAGTCTACTATGCTTCAGTTTATTGCACCAGACGGCTCTACAGGACGATCACTGTGTAGAGAGAAGTTATGTGAAACAATTGCTATAGAGCATCAAAACAGTTATTATAGAAATAAGGACAATTAATAGGTAAGTCTGGTATTTGTGGGTCATATAAATTAGAAGAGTGAATATCTCCTTTCTCCCTCTGAATGGATTGATTGCTACTTGCTTTCATCCCATTTTACCTCTTTGTTAAAAGATAACATGGTTTCTGAAGGGAAAAGCTTCCTTGGTTCTAATTCAGGGACAAAAAGAGTCATCTAAACGTATTTACAAATTTCCTTCTGTTGTTTTTTTTTTTCCCTCTCATCTTCTGATTTCCATTTACTTGGTAGTAGCATCAATTCAACAGCAAGCTCACAGCTTGGATGGACATTTTACCTTATGCCATTCCGAGAGCTTGCTTAATTCCAATTTGCTTTCCCATTTGTTATTTGTTGGAGAAATGTATGCTCCAAAAGCTACACGTAGTGAAATGAAAACCCATTATACTATTTTATGATGAAAAGTAAATAATACTTAACATGTTTCATATTCATCAGAATAATTTCCTTATGTTTCCATCATTTGGCTATGGGGAATTTCTCTCACACAAAAACCTGTTCCCTGGCTTCGTAAACACTGTCTAGCTCTGGGACCCTTCTGACCTCAACAGTCTGTTTCATTGCTGCTGAAATAGTGGTGTTTAAGGAAGAAAATATGTCTGGTCTATTCTTCTGCTGTCCCATATATGAAGTTCTAATTATCCATAATGGAAATTATACTCATATATTAGGGGGGAAAAGACCTTTCTCATGTGTCACCTGTTTCTTTTCTATCCTCTTGTCATTCTAACAAAATGTTTTCAGAATGTGAACTTAGTGCTAATTAGATTCCATCAGAGATCTCATGACGTTGCCAGTTCAGGCTCATTAACCTTTCCTAAGGTGAGATTTTGAGGCAGTAATATATTTTAAAATCCAGTATGTAGGGAGTAATCAGTTTAGTGTTTCTGAAGCATCCAAATACATGTTTTGTATCTTCCAAGATGTTTTGAAAAATTGTCAAATCTGCTCATCACTTTATTTTTGATATTTTATGATATTTTCAGATTTAGAATATTTTGTCTATGTGTTGAAAGTTAAGTTCTCTACATCAGAAATTATCTAGAATCTATTCTACCAAATAGGGCTTCCCAGCTTAATCAGTGATAAAGAATATGCCTGCCAATGCAGGAGATACAAGTTTGATCCATCGGTTGGGGAGATCCACTGGAGTAGGAAATGGTAACTCGCTCCAGTATTCTAACCTGGAAAATTCCATGGACAGAGGAACCTAGTGGGCTATAATCCCTGGGGTTGCAAAGAGTCAGACACAACTGAACTACTAAGCGTGCACACACATTCTACCAAATATTTTAGAAAAGTCAGTAGCATGATGCTGACTACTTGGCATATATTTCCATAATGAATCCACATGAATTAGTTACCTTATTGACAGGGCCTTAAAAGGCCTGTGATTTAGAGGTTAGTCATGTCTTGCATTGTAGACTTTGGAATAGCATGCAATGAGGTGAACAGTTTATTATGAAGATTTAACAGAGTGTATTCAGCATTCAGAAGACTGATTCCCTTCATGCCCTTGATAATAAATTCACTTTTCTCATGCAGTGAATTCACTTGAGATTCATAGTCTCCTCATAAACCTTGTAGTAAATGTTTAACCTCAGATTTCAAATGCTATAGTTCTTTTTATGATAATAAATGTTATCCCTATGGGATTGTGAATTTGGAGATCATACCTAATGCCCCAGTTAGAGAAACCTTACCTCCCACATACAGTATCCAGAGGTCCTGTTAGAGTATTTGATTACCTAAACTCATCAAAATTATTTTTCAATTTGTATATGCATTCTGCATTTCCACGCACATGGAGTTTTTCTTAGCCTCAATAGGATTAACTCTTTTTTTACTTACTATAATATTTAATGAATTTTATTTTCCTACATATAGTCCATATGAAATACATCTTATTTTAATTAGTATATAAGTCATACACAAAATATTTCCAAGCATGGTGGACAGTAAAGAGACACAGGGTACATTTTCCGTATGAATTATGACCTAAACAGCTTTACCTATTTTAACACAGTGCCTTCCCTCCTAAATACATCAATAAGATTAACTCTTAAAGCAAATCATGATTCTAAAATTTTGGAGGGTAGCCTTTGCTGTTTCTTTAAATTAAACTGAATTTTACTGTGAAATATTTTTCAGTCTGATAAAATGCTATGAACATTTTGATCTGAAATAAAGTTTTTTTCTTTTTCTTATTTCTGAAAACAATAATGTCCAATTTCTGGATTTTAATACATACAAAACCTGAAGTATTATGTGCACTTTTTGATATGGTGACAAGGGTGGGTAACATTCTCACCGAAAGAATTCCATGTACTTATATTAAAAGAAATTAATGTATAGTCTATGGCATTTAAAAGAAATACCTGTATGCTGATAATATTTTTTTAACTCTCAAAACAACTTCACTAAAATTTAGTCCATTGTACAAGCTAAATAATAACTATGAAAAGACACAATGTGAGAAAAATACTAATTCCAAGTCTTGAATACTTAACATATTCAAACACTAAGTGTTGTATTGTGGTGGAATCAAAGATTAATATAATACACTATCTCTCTGAACAGCCTAAGTAATACAAACAACAATATTTTATTAAAACAAAGCAAAATAAAAAAGAAAACAAAGAAGCAACACATAATAAAATAAAGGTTTTTTATCTTGTTTTCACTCTTTGGGTCATGTAGATTTCCAGGGGGACTCTGTGTCAAACCTCGTCCTGACTGCTGATTGCTATTCGATGCCCACAAAACTGTCCATGACAGCAGGTGAAAAGTCTGCTGCTATAGAGTCTTGTTCTTGAGATTAAATACTCTGGCCTAGAAATGACATATGTCATTTCCACCTAAAAATCACTGGCTCAAATAATCCCATGGCCACTCCTAACTGATCGAAATAGGGACAAACATCTTCTTATGAACCCAGGAGAAAAAATTCCAATGAGCACTGGCAACATCTGTCATACACACAATCGCCTCCATCTTGAAGGTTAATCAATACAGTCAAACATGAACATGAAAGCTATCACTAAATCATTCATGTGAAGATGAACTTCCTAATGATAGTAAAAGGTACAAGGAGACAGTTAATTTTGAATTTAATACTCATAGAAGATAATAATGTAACTGGAAAATAGAAAGTGTGTTTTCAAGGAAAATACATATTACAGATGAAGATAAAGATTGCTCAAATTTTCATGGTCTCATTATTATTTCAGGAGATGTATCCTTTTTCTTACCAAGTTAAACAATCTCTGTCACTTCGTGTGCCTTTTTTATTTAACAGTTGGTCTCTATTTTTATTGGCATCAGTAGTTATATCTTGAGACAATATTTGATGCATTTATAAAAATGGTGATACCATTCTTATTTAGAATGCATATTTATTTCAGACAGTGGTTTTTAGATGAAATGAATATTGTGATATCAATAAACTATAAATTGGGTATCAAAAGTGAAAAAATATTGTTCATGTCCATGGCCATGATTCTTCTGTGCTGTTTAGTTGTTTCCTGGAAAATACAAGCTATTGAGATGGACAATATTTTTAACCCAAATGGAATAAGACTAGCCCAAGCAACTTTTAAACAGTATGATTTTTCTTTTCAAGAGATCTATAATTCCTTTTTGATATCTCTGCAGCAACTAAATATAAACGTAAGACTTGAGATGCAGAATGTTGAAAATGTCTAGGAAGAGACACTGCCTTTGGCAGTACAAAGCATCAGAGAGCAGAAAAGAAAACCTGAAATAAGGTGAACAGAATTGTGGCTAACACAATTAGCTAACACAATTGTAGCATCACATTTGAAGAGTAAGGTGTAATCAGAAATGATTGCAAAAAAAATGAAGGGAGGTCCCATGCTGTCATAGGGGTATAATGGAAGCAGTACAGAAGCAGATTGCTTCTATAGAAGTATAAAAGCAGATTGCCTGAGTTTGGCTCTCTGCTGTACCAATTCTCCTTTTGTCCCACTTCCTTTATCTATAAAATGAGGAGAATGATGGTCGCAAAGCAATGTGGGATAAGTCATGGAGATGTGATGTACAGCAGGATGACTATAATTAGTAATACTGTACAGCATATTTGAAAGTTGCTTAGAAAGTCTATCTTAATTCTCATCACAAGAAAAAAATGTAACACTGTATAGTTACAGGTATTAAGTAGACTTACTATGATGATCATTTTGCAATATATACAAATATTAATTGTTACACCTAAAATTAATATAATGTTTTATGTAAATTTTACCTTAATTTTATTAAAGGGAAATGAGGATGGCCAGTTTTGTGCAAAATCACTTGCATGCTATGGTTCTTTTAGATTCAGTGGTATAGACCTAACCTTCAGAAATCTATCTCCTTTTATTCCCTGGTATCTAATGCTTTCATATTAGGCTGAGGATTTTAACACCTATTAGGATGTAAATCTCTGTGAACAGATATGTTATTAGGAGACAATGATAAATAACTCTTTAACTTTCATGAGAGGGATTTAGAGACTTGTAGAACAAAAAGATATTGCACATAGAGGATGAAAGAAAAGTGCACCGATAAATGCTACTGACAATAAACATAAGACAAAACGAATAAACAACAACAAAAGCAACCTTGGAGTCTGAAGAGAAAAAAGGTTGGTGCAAGTTAGAAAATTAGGTTGACAACATATGCTTTACTTACAACCCAGCTATAATAAAGGCATTTGGAGCAGGAGAGTTTCAACTGTAACATAATATCCTATAGTTGGTATCTGCCATACATTAGCTAAACAAGTCACTGTTTTCAGACAATTATCTTTTCTCCACTTAATCATCATTGCAAATATCATTGTTATAAATCTCCTACTGTATATTTTTTAGATTCATGTTATTGTCTTAGGAGTGATGGTCATTTTTTCTTGTTATTTTGTCAATTGCTCTCTTGAGCTGATGTACAGTATACACCTGTTTCTCTAATGGACACTTTTTCTCTGAATGATGTGGTGATTATTCTCCAACAGCGTTTGTTAGGAGGCCCCTGTATACTTCTGTCCTCCAATCTCGATGATTCAGGGTCATGGAGCTCCTATGATGGGCATTGTAAGGCCTCCCTCACATATTCATATAACCAGAGACTTTAGATATCAAGTAATGAGCATGCTTTGATTTGAGCTTTTACATTTTTTCTATAATATTTCAAAAAAGAATTTAATTAGTAGTGCATTAATCTTGATTCCAAGGAAAGAAATTTAACACCAAGGTTACTTCATGCATTAGTATTATGATCATGGCACCTGTGGCACCTGTGGATGAAGGTCTGCTACACACACCACCTGTTAGTGGTTCTTTTTCTCACTGAGTAGACCTTGAATTCCTAAAGAACAGGAAACATATCTCCTTTGTCTATCACTGAATGGTCACTTTAGTGTAATATCCAGCACATGCTGAGATGTACTTAGTCACTCAGTCATGTCCGACTTTTTGAAACTCCATGGACTGTGGCCTGCCAGGCTCCTTTGTCCATGGGGATTCTCCAAGCAAGAATACTGCAGATAATACTCCTCCAGATAATGGTAATTAAATAAACATTGGTTGAGTAATTAAGTTAATTAACCTTGATTGATTTCTTCCTTACTACTAGATATCCATTCCTTGTATATCTTGTATATACAAGTGTATTGGGACATTTGTATATTTTTCTATTTTCTTATTCACATCCCAAATATAATGAAGATGTATAAGAAAAGATCATAGACTTTACCTTAGATTTTTTGCCACAATATTGCACAAAAAACTTATCAGATGCTAACTTATAGTGAGAATAATATTTTGCTTCTATAATTTGCCAAAATATTAATCCAAATTAATCCAGTGAGTCACTTGTTTTAACTTACACTCTCCATGGTCCCTGGTACCTTCGGGATAATAGTTCAGTAGAGCGTGGGTAACAATCTCTTCTCCATTGCTGTCTTCAAACACTAACTCCTCAATGTTCTGTTCCAGCCAAGACCTACTTTAAAGTCATCATAAACATCCACTCTTTGTTGCATAGGTTCTCCACGTGCAGTTTTTCTCAACTTGGATTACTTTCCTCATCCTCTCTTACCTAAATAACTCCTAAGCATTAGTCACAACTTAGTAGAGGTAATATATTGTCAGAAGAACTCTACTTAACTCCAAAGCCTGGCTAAGCTGGTAAACTTCCGGATAAGCACTTTGCACATACCAATTTTCACCATGTATTGTACTTTGATGCTTTTGAATTATGGTGCTAGAGAAGACTCTTGAGAGTTCCTTGGACAGCAAGGAGATCAAACCAGTCAATCCCAAAGGAAATCAACCCTGAATATTCATTGGAAGGACTGATGCTGAAGCTGAAGTTCAAATACTTTTGTCATTTGATACAAAGAGTCAGCTCACTGGAGAAGACATATACGTGAGACCACATGGTATTTGTCTTTCTCTGTCTGACTTATTTCACTTAGCATAATGCCCTATGTCCACCCATGTTGGTGAAAAAGGTAAAATTTCCTTCTTTATAATTTTATGAGTATTATACATATATATACTTGCAAATGGAATTGTTTTCTTTCTTCTTCAGATAGTTAAGTGTTAGTGTATAGAAACAGAACTGATTTTGATGTGTTAATTTTCTGAATTTATTGGTTCTAATAGTTCTTAGTTGGAGTTTCAGGATTTTCTATATATAATATCATATAATCTGAAATTGGAGACAATTTTGCTTCTTTCTTTCTGATTTGGATGTTTTTCATTACTTTTTATTGCCTAATTGCTATGGAAAAGATATCTAGCTCTGTGTTGATTAGATGTGGTGATAAGAGCACACTTGTCTGTGATCTTAGCTGGAAAGAGTATGACTAGATTCTCAGATTACACAGAATACCTGCTGTCAAGAAATGTCTAATCCATCTAAGGGAAATATGAGGATATTATATGCATACCTGTAATGAGACTTCAATCAAACTGATCATAAGCTGTTACTGCTGGTAGAATTTTCTCATTTCCTGGACACTCATGGAGCACCAAAGCAAGCATTCAGATGGCCAAAAATATTGCTTGGAATCAGTACAATTATCACAGGAAAAATACATCACCTCTCCAATTTTCAATCACATGACCTATAAAACAGGCATGATGATAACTGTCTTGTTCAGTTGTTGTAGAAACTAAAACAAGAAAAAATCTGCACAAAAAGTACACAGAACATTGTCGCCCCATAGATAACAGCTTTTATTGGTATTTCATCAAGATCATTCTCATTATCACCATCATCAAAATTATCATAACCATTTTTTCCTTTGATCCAGACTGGGTTGGTGAAATCTTTTAATCCAAAATAATTACTGAATCAAAACCAAAATCTTTGTTCTGTCAATGAACAGCAATGTGGCATTGGGCATGTTATTTATCCATTGATTACTGTGTTTCAATTTTCTTTCTAAAATAAGAATGGTAATATCATTTATCTCACAGGATGGAAGAAAGGGTTAAATGATATATAGATTTCCCTAACCATCTGAAAGTAGAGCATTCCTATGAAAACTGTCTAAGCTGAAATGGCATAAAAGGAAGAAGCAATTATCTGAGGACATATCTTGCTAACAGATGCAAAAAGCAAATTGAGATAAAGTGCAGATGCTCAAAGACACAGTTCAAAACTAACACAGCTTGATGCTGAGATGCAGAGTGTAGTTTCTGGGGAAGGAGCTTGGTGGTGTCACCTCACTGCTGGGGTGCATGCTGTCTATGAAGGCTTGTTGCAAAATAAATGCTATTTTTCCTTTTCACCTTTTCTCATAAAAGTGAAAATGTTCTTCAGGTTTATTATGTTACTGAAAACAAGTATTAATGTAGATCTCTTGTAAAAGTAAAATGGAATAGAGCAAACTTTCTGTAAAGTGGTGAATGTCTGTAATACTTATTACAGACCACAGTTTTGAACACATGGTAAGTGCGCAAGAAATTATTATAAAAATATCCATGTTAAATTTGTTCCTTTCTTCATTTATTCTTTTTTGAAAAATAGTATAAAAACAAAAATGGTAGTTATTAATATTAATAGTGATATTGTATTTATAAGCAGCATTAATTGCTGAAACTTCAAATGATGGGACTTGGAATTAATTATAGTAGTTACTATTAAGTGAGGTCATGAAAATGGTTATTGTGATCCAAAGACAAGAGGGATAAGCTGAGGTTGAGTTGTCCCATTATTACTGATATAGAATTTCTTACCCAATTGATGAGGACATTCTACCAAGAAGAGTACTCCTTTGCTCAGAAAATGACCCCCTACGGCAGACAAATTGTAGGTAGCCCAATGAGAGACCTAGAAATGTCATCGGGGATGGGAGAAACTCTGAAGATTCTGAAAAGCACTAAGTAAAGAAAAAAGTGACAGTTCATGCTGGATGGAGGAGAAAGTAATACTGTCTCTACAGTGAGGAAATAGAAAGTATTTCTGGAAAGTAAAGATCCGCTGATGATATTAGGCAGCTGTGTGGAGCCTGGGAGATTACGAAGAGTGTCAAGACCATCAACATGAATAAATTGGAGGTCAAGAGATCATGCTGCTCATCAGTCAGTGTCACTGGTGATGAATGTTTTCAGGGGAAAGGTCAGCAGATGAGAGGGGACTGGAGTATTCCAGGGAACACTGCTCTTCTGTTAAACAGGAGGCTCTTGGAATACTGACATGTGATTATTAGACCTGTCATATCAGTGAGCAAGGACCACAGTCAAATCAGAGTGATGATTCTAAGAATTTGATAAACTAAAAAAATAGATAAAAATCAAATGTCTTTATACTGAACTATTACTTTTAGATAATTCACAGAAAATGCCAATTGCTATTTTATAACATACTCCTTTTTATAAAAAAATAGGTAAATATTTTTTTAAATATCTAAACAATTGTAAAATAAGCTAACCTTTTGTTTTCTTTTCCAACTGTCTACATATCTCTCATCAAAGTAAGCTTGTAAAGCCATAACCAGTCAATCTGAGGTTGAGAGCTCTGCTGACCAAAGACATGCCAGGAATTAAGCAAGGCTCATTTTTAAATGGATGCATATTATTTATGTGAATGGGGCAGATAATTTATAGAATCTGAGTGGATGTGTTAACTCATTTTTAGATCAAGTGAAATACAGGGATCAGGCAAGGCATGATGAGCAGAATGGGCTGGAATCACACAGATCTAGGTTTAAGTATTGTTACATGTGTGACTCACGACATGTTATTTAACTATTTTGAGACTCAGTTTCTAAAACCGAAGAATGAGCACAATAAACTCTATTTCAGGTTTGTTATTATACTAAGTAAAATAATGTGTAAAAAGGATCTCTTATGTCATCAATATATGATATGTGTTTGCTTGTATATATGTATGTCACAAAATTTGGCCTTATCTCATTTTAAAGTCTTAATACTGACTTGATGTATGAAATGCATCTTCTCAACAAATATATACTGGGTCTCAGATACTGTTTAGGTGCCAGAGACAACAGTGATCCAAATAGCCAAGGTCTCAAACTCACAGAATTTATATTCCAGTGAGAGGGAGGCAGGCGATAGACAAGTAGTGACACAGAGTGTGACAATGCTAATGAAGGTACAGGAGATGCAAAGTGCCATCAGGGCAAAGGTGGGAAGGACTGTAAATTTAGAAATAATGCGGTCAATTGAGGATTTTAGAGGGAGTGGCCATCAGTGAAAATACTGTTTCTAAAGACAGAAAGATGAGCCAGGAAGCTGTGTAAGCAATAGGAGAAACACATGTCAGGCAGAGGGAAGAATCTGTGTCAGGACTTTGAGTCAGGATGTGCCAGAACAGTGTGCCTGAAGCAGAATGAGCAAGAATGACTACCGTGGGGAAAAATGGAGACTCAGCAGCGACTGGATCACCTAGAACGGTCATTTCAGGGGCTTTGCTTTGTACTCCAGGGCTGATGAGACAACACTGAAATTTACTAGCAAAAGAGTGACAGGAATTAAAATAATGTTCGAGTTAACTCTTTTAAATATGTCTCTAGGAATCTCTATTTAAAAATTCCCACAATGTCCAATGAAGAAGTTGCTATTCTTATTGCCACTATCCCAGCAAGGAAATAGAAGCTCAAAGAAGTTAGGTAATTGACTAAGGCCATGTGGTACTTAGTAGCTGATAGTTCATAGTTCAGTAGCTCAGTCATGTCCCCATGTAGCTCTATGACCCCATGAATTGCACCATGCCAGGCTACGCAGAGGAACCAGAGATCAAATTGCCAACATCTGCTGGATCTTCAAAAAAAAGCAAGAGAGTTCCAGAAAAACATCTATTTCTGCTTTATTGACTATGCCAAAGCCTTTGACTGTGCGGATCACAAGAAACTGTGGAAAATTCTGAAAGAGACGGGAATACCAGACCACCTGACCTGCCTCATGAGAAACCTGTATACAGGTCAGGAAGCAACAGTTAGAACTGGGCATGGAACAACAGACTGGTTCCAAATAGGAAAAGGGGTACGTCAGGGCTGTATATTGTCACCATGCTTATTTAACTTATATACAGAGTACATCATGAGAAACACTGGGCTGGAAGAAACACAAGCTGGAATCAAGATTGCCGGGAGAAATATCAATAACCTCAGATATGCAGATGACACCACCCTTATGGCAGAAAGTGAAGAAGAACTAAAAAGCTTCTTGACGAAAGTGAAAGAGGAGAGTGAAAAAGTTGGCTTAAAGCTCAACATTCAGATCGTGGCATCTGGTCCCATCACTTCATGGGAAATAGATGGGGAAACAACAGAAACAGTGTCAGACTTTATTTTTTGGGGCTCCAGAATCACTGCAGATGGTGACTGCAGCCATGAAATTAAAAGATGCTTACTCCTTGGAAGGAAAATTATGACCAACCTGGATAGCGTATTAAAAAGCAGAGACATTACTTTGCCAACAAAGGTCTGTCTAGTCAAGGCTATGGTTTTTCCAGTGGTCATGTACGGATGTGAGAGTTGGACTGTGAGGAAAGCTGAGCACTGAAGAATTGATGCTTTTGAACTGTGGTGTTGGAGAAGACTCTTGAGAGTCCCTTGGACAGTAAGGAGATCCAACCAGTCCATCCTAAAGGAGATCAGTCCTGGGTGTTCATTGGAAGGACTGATGTTGAAGCTGAAACTCCAATACTTTGGCCACCTCATGCGAAGAGTTGACTCATTGGAAAAGACCCTGATGCTGGGAAGGATTGGGGGCAGGAGCAGAAGAGGACAACAGAGGATGAGATGGCTGGATGGCATCATCGACTCAGTGGACATGGGTTTGGGTAGACTCTGGGAGTTGGTGATGGACAGGGAGGCCTGGTGTGCTGTGATTCATGGGGTCGCAAAGAGTCAGACAAGACTGAGCGACTGAACTGAATTGAAAGGTTAAGTAGCTTCCTCAGTTGCACACCTGTAATTAAGAGATTCAGAATTCATATCCTTTCATTCTGGATTGCAAAATCTATGAATTTTAGAATACTTTATACTTCCTCATTCTATTTGGCGTATAGGCCACTATTATTTTCTAACATTTTTAAATGAATAAGTTAGCTTCATTTATCTCAATATGCATTGCAGTTTTGTTGTTGTTGCTGTCTAGTCCCTCAATAGTGACTAAAAATTTATCTACATATTTACCCAACTCAGTGTTCCTCTTCTGTGAGGAACAAGTTGCTTCAAATTGTCTACAGTCAATGAAAGTACGAATTCTTTAAGATTTTTCAATGAAAAGTAAGAGTGGTTTTTAAACCTTAAGTTGATCTGTAAGAGGATAATTCCTGTGTCTACTTGTTTAACCACATTTAAATAAGAATTTAGCGGAAAAATACCTTTTCATATTTTTTAAGGAAACTTCTAGAGGAAGAATGTTTATAAACTTAATTCTCTTGGCTCATTACTAAAAATGTCAATTTGGCATTTATGTTCTTATGTGTTGTTAATAAATTTAATAGTGGATTTATATTTAACTTCAAGATCTTAATCTTAATCGTTGGCAAAGAAGAATAGTGTTTAAAACTGAAAGCCAGGACTTTGAATAATTATACTTAAATCAATCCCTTGCTGCTATCACAAACTGCTTATGAACATGTGAAGAAACAGAAAATTTTACCAATCGGTGATTTTTACATGTTTCTAATATAAGTGAACTGAAAGTGCAATGCAGGCTTTCCAAGTGGCTCAGTTGTAAAGAACCTGCCTGCCAATGCAGGAGACACGGGTTAGATCCCTGGGCAGGAAGATCACCTGGAGGATCAAATGGCAATTCACTCCAGTATTCTTGCCTGGAAAATCCCATAGACAGAGGAGCTTGGTGGACTACAGTCCATGGGATCACAAAAGAGTCAGACACGACTGAGTGACTAACACTTTTTCCTACATAGAGATAATTTCCAGTTAAACTTTAGAAACATTATGTAATAAAATGAAACTACCTTAAAATAAGAAATGGGACACTGAGAGCATATATCCCACCTCCCAGAATAGCTGTTTTTTTGACTGCTTCCATATCCTATTATAACACTGGTTGCAGTATATGGTGGTGTTTGTTATTTCTGCCTGCGGTATCTGTCCTTTTCTGAGCTAGAAGCATTGAGGTGTCCAGCTATGATAATGGATTCATCTGTTTCTCTTTGCAGTTGTATGAGGTTTTGATGCATGTAGTTTGATACTCCATTATTAGCTGTACACACAAAAAGGATCGTTTTGTCTTCTTGAAAAATTGACCTCTTTACCATTATGTAGTGCCCTTCTTTATCCATGATAGCTTTTTTTAAATTGATATAGCTACTTCTGCTTTATTTTGATTAGTATTAACATGGTGATGCTGGGAAAGAGTGAAGGCAAAAGGAGAAGAGGGCGGTAGAGGATGAAATGGTTAGATAGCATCATTGACTCAATGCACATGAATCTGAGTAAACTCAGGGACTCGGGGAGATAGTGAAGGACAGGGAAGCCTGGCTGGCTTCCATCCATGGGGTCACAAACAGTCAGACATGACTTAGTGACTGAACAACAACAGCATATATTTTGCCATCTATTTATTTCTGATCCATATGTACCTTTATATTTAAAGTGGATTTCCTGTAGAAAATGTATAGTTGTGCCCTGTATTTTGTCACCTCTGACAATTTGCATTTTAACTGATGAATTTAGATCATTGACATTCAAAGTGATGACTTATACTTGGATTAATGTCTCATATTCGTTATTGTTTTATATTTGTTACTCTGGTTCTTTTTTTTTTCCTGTTTTTTCCCTTTTGTGGTTTTAATTAAGCAATTTACATTATTCCATGATTTCTCCTTTCTCAACACATCAGTTATACTTTTTTTTAGTGGTTGCTTACGGTTTTCAATGTACATTTACAGCTAATCTAAGTCCACTTTCAAATAACAACATAGCACTTGATGGATAGTATAGGTAACTTACAATAGCAAAATATCTTAATTCCTCTCTCCTGTCCCTTGTAACACTGTTGCTATTCATTTCATTATACATGAGCATACTTATACATGTATAAATACATATGTGATATATACATAAGCATACATAACCAAATACAGGGTTGCTATTATTATTTGGACAAATTATTGCCTATTTGATCAATTAAGAATAAGAAAAAATGTATTTTTAATTTTACCTTCACTTATATTTTCTTCAATGTAATTTCTTTCTTTAGATAGGTCAGAGTTTCTGACATATTTTTTTCTCTCTAAAGAATTTGTTTTAATACTTCTTTCAAGGCAGGACAACATATCCCTCAATTTTCATTTGTCTGAAAAAACCTTTATTTATCTTTCACTTTTGAAGGATAATCTTGAAGAGTGAAGAGATCTAAGCTGATGTTTTCTTTGTTTTGCATTTTCCTCGACCCTTTAAATATTTTATTCCACTCGCTTCTTGTTTACATGGTTTCTGAGGAAAAGTTGAATGTAATTTTCATCTTTGTGCCTCTGTAAGTAAGGTGCTTTCTCTCTGACTTCTTTCAGAAATTTTTTTCTTTTTATTTGATATTCTGTAATTTGTAAATGATATCCAGAAGTGCAGTTCATTGACATTTATCCTGTTTATTATTCTCTGTGCTTCCTGGTGTCTGACATTAATTTACAGAAATTTTCAGTCATTATTGTTTCAAATATTTCTGTTCCTTTCTCTCTTTCTTCTCTTTCCAGTGTTCCCATTGAATGTATGTTAGAACACTTGTAGTTGTTCCAGTCTTCATATATTCTCTTCTGCTTTTTTAGTCTTTGTTCTCGTTGCTTTTCTGTTTTTGAGAATTCTTTTGATTTATCCTCTAGGTCAAAGATTCTTTCCTCAACCATGTACACTCCACACATATGTCTATCAAAGACATTCAAGACATTCTTTATTTCTGTTACAGTGTTTTCTTTCTTTCTTTTTTTTTTAAATCTCTATCATTTCATTTCAGTTCTTAGTTAGGGTTTCCACCTCCTCTGCTTATATCGCCCATTTGTTCTTGTAGGTTGTTTACTTTTTCTTTTAGAGCTTTTAACATATTAATGATGAAAGAAAGTGAAAGTCACTCAGTCATGCCCGACTCTTTGCAACCCCATGGTCTGTACAGTTCATGGAATTCTCTAGGCCAGAATACTGGAGTGGGTAGCCTTTCCCTTCTCCAGGAGATCTTCCCAATCCAGGGATTGAACCCAAGTCCCCTGCTTTGAGGGCAGATTCTTTACCAGCTGAGCCACAAGTGAAGCCCAAGAATACTGGAATGGGTAGCCTATCCTTTCTCCAGTGGATCTTTCTGACCCAGGAATTGAACCAGGGTCTCTTGCATTGCAGGCGGATTCTTTACCAACTGAACTATCAGGGAATTCCTATATTAATGATAGTTGATTTAAATTTCTAGTCTGATAATTCCAACATCCCTGACATGTCTGGTTCTTATGTTTGCTCTGTCTCTTCAAATTGTCTTTTGATATGCCTTGTAATTTTTTATTGAGAACCAGACATAATTTATTGTGTAAATAGGACTTTAGTAATTTAGCAGTGAGATGTAGGGGGAGCGGAAGTATCATATAGTCCTATGACAAAGTTTCAGCCTTTTAGTGAGCCTATATTTCTTAGCTGTTTACTTCGCAAGTGTTTCTCAGTGTTTCTCTCCCTCATTTGGTGGGACAGGATGGCTACAGTGGTCTGAAGAGTTGGTATTTTCTTTCCTGAGGTCAGTTAGGCCCTCGTAATACCCCAGCAGGTTAGGCTTTGGCTACATATTAAATAGTTTTCCCTGAAGGCAGACCTTATTAAGAAGAACATAATACTCTGAAATATTTCAAGATGGTTTCTTTTTCTGTCCCCATGTTGGAAACCTGAAAGTTTTCTCACACATTTACTATGGAAACCTGGAGCTGTTTGAGGGTACATCTCATAATATCATGAGGTCCCTCCTATACCTGACTCCTTGTGGAATATGTAATTCTCTGAGTTGTCCATATTTAGACTTCAGCATTTGATCAATTACAGTACAGATTTTACTATCCAGTCTGGTTCCCATGGAGTCTTTTGCTAGTGAATCTCTGCATTAGTAAGTCATAACTGCCTATATTTGTCTCTCTGTCTCTCCAATCTTGAGGACTACAGCTTTCCCTGTGTCCTCTCCTCTCTTATGAACCAAAAGAGTTGTTGATTCTGTTTAGCTATTTACTTGTTGTTTAGATACAGTGGCAACTTTAAAGTTTCTTATGTGCAGAACCAGTAAACGAAGTCTACTTTTTCACGTATATAGCTCTTTAATAAAACTATGATCTTCCAAACAACAATGACTCTGTTTCATTCAACTCTGTATCCTTCAGTGATTCAGGTCTCATGAAACTTTATAAAAATTTTGCAAATTTGGAATCTTATAATTGAAATATTAAAGTTGTTTAATCATAATTATGCCTTCTTTCTTCTGCTCATCACACACTGCAAAATTGCTTCAGTCTTGTCTGACTCTTTGTGACCCTATGGACTACACCCTTCCAGGATTCTCTGTCCGTGGGATTCTCCAGGCAAGAATACTGGGGTGGGTTGCCATTGCCTTCTCCAGGGGATCATTCCAACACAGCAATAGAACCTACATCTCTTACATCTCCTACATGAGAAGGTGGGTTCTTTACCACTAGTACAAACTGGGAAGCCCTCATCACACCTTATGAGACCAATTTTAATAGGATTTGTTTGGGATGCAAGTGAAAATTTCCTTGTTGAATTGTATGTAAGAATAGATATACAAGAAGCACTTGAGTATGTAAAGATTTCCAAAAATCAACTCTTCCAGAAAAGCAACAAAAATACTGGCAAAGATGTCAAAATTATGGTTGACCTCTTCGATACAGTGAATGTGAGGAGAAAATGGAATGGCATATTTACAGTTCTGAAAACTTTTCTCAATGTTGAATTCTATATCTAGTGGAAAATATCATTCAAATATGATGTTGAAAAAAGAGACTTTTCCAGATAAATGAATATTGAGTGAATTTGTCACTGGTGAACACTTGGAACATTGTCATAATCAATATAATCCTTTGTATAAAACAAGAATATATAAGTCTATATTTATATAAGTAAATAATATTAATGTAAAAATAAGCATGAGAGAAAGGAACACTCTTTCTTACAGTATATCAATTAAATTGAAGTCAAGATGAATTAGAGAATCATTACATGATGCTAAAATTTGTTAGTGAAATATTGATGAGAAAGGATAATTACATAGCTTTGCAATTTTAATGGATTTCTTATTAATACAATGAGAAAAACAGTATCCAATGGAGATCATTTTCAGATACTACATTAACTACATCATCAAATTTATCACTACAGTGCGAGAACAGATCAACTTTGTGCCTTCTGCTATTATGTTGAGAAAGAAACATAATTTCTGTGGTATTTCTGCCAAAAATACATTACTTGAATCCCATCCTGAAAAAATGTCAGACAAGCTTAAAATGTAAGACATTCTATAAAATAAAGAACTTCTAACCTTAAAGAATTTTAGCGTGATGAAAAATAAAGGAT
The DNA here is from genome assembly GCF_054371585.1 of Giraffa tippelskirchi. Taxonomy (NCBI): domain Eukaryota; kingdom Metazoa; phylum Chordata; class Mammalia; order Artiodactyla; family Giraffidae; genus Giraffa; species Giraffa tippelskirchi. Next base: position 71,970,622 of record NC_137275.1, on the reverse strand, counting down.
GAGAAGATAATCCAGATTAAAGTAAATTAATGAGACACAACAGCCAAATGAAATGTGTGATCATAGATTATATTGTAAGAAGGGGGAAAATGCTATACATCTGCAAAGTGTGAGATGTTCAAATACAAACTGATGGATAGTTAAGAGCATTTTTTCAATACTAAATTTCCTAAGTTTGATAATTAACTGTTTTTTAAAATGTTCTTTTCTCAGCAAAATACTATTAAAGGATAAAGTAGTGCAATTTCTCCAATGGATTCCCAATTGTTTACACACACACACAAACACACTCAGGTTTACAATATGCATTGTAAACATCCCTATGCTACTGTCAAAATAAATCATACCACTTCATATATAATGTAAAATCCAGAAACAATGCACATTAACTTCCCTGTCCTATTGTTGGTGCTAGCGTTTTTATGCATTTTACTGCTACATTCTTATAAACTGTACAATTTGCCTACATTATTTTTGTTTTAAAGTAAATTATTTTAAGGATATTAAAATTCAAAAGAAAATATTCCACATTTGTGATGATCCAAGTTTTCATCATGTAGAATTTTCTCTCAGTCTGAAGGCTTTCCTTTTAATATTTTTCATAGAGCAGCTGGTGATAAAAGCTTTGACTTTCGCTTCTCTAAAAAGCTTTTCATTTTATTCTAAATTTTAAAGTACATTTTAGATGGATAGAAAAAAATTTTAAGTAGATGTTTATGTTCTTTTAATATTTATAATTAGTCTCTCACTTTTGTTTATTCCCATGAGAAGATAAACATCATTCTTATTGCTGTTTTCCTATGTAATGTTTCTCCACAGTCAGTTCAGTTCAGTAGCTCAGTCATGTCCTACTCTTTGAGACCCAATGGACTGTAGCATGTCAGGCCTCCCTGTCCATCACCAACTCCTGGAGTTTACTCAAACTCATGTCCATTGAGTCGGTGATGCCATCCAACCATCTCATCGTTTGTCATCCCCTTCTCTCCCCTTCAATGTTTCCCAGCATCAGGGTCTTTTCAAATAAGTAAGCTCTTCGCATCAGGTGGAAAAAGTATTGGAGTTTCAGCTTCAGCATAAGTTCTTCCAATGAATATTCAGGACTGATTTCCTTTAGAGTGGACTGGCTGAATCTCCTTGCAGTCCTAGGGACTCTCAAGAGTCTTCTCCGACACCAGAGTTCAAAAGCATCAATTCTTCGACGCTCAGCTTTCTTTATGGTCCAAATCTCACATCCATATATGACTACTGGAAAAACCATAGCTTTGATTAGACCTACTTTGTTGGCAAAGTAATGCCCCTGCATTTTAATATGCTCTCTTAGTTGGTCATAACTTTCCTTCCAAAGAGTAAGCGTCTTTTAATTTCATGGCTGCAGTCACCATCTGCAGTGATTTTGGAGCCCCCCAAAATAAACTCTGCCACTGTTTCCACTGTTTCCCCAACTATTTGCCATGAAGTTATGGGACTGGTTGCCATGATCTTAGTTTTCTGCATGTTGAGTTTTAAGCCAGCCTTTTCACTTTCCTCTTACACTTTCATCAAGAGGCTCTTTAGTTCTTCTTTACTTTTGCCATAAGGGTGGTGTCACATGCATATCCGAGGTTATTGATATTTCTCCCGGCAATCTTGATTCCAGCTTGAGCTTCATCTAGCCCAGTGTTTCTCATGATGTAATCTGCGTATAAGTTAAATAAGCAAGGTGACACTATACAGCCTTGATGCACTCCTTTTCCTATTTGGAACCAATCTGTTGTTCCATGTCCAGTTCTAACTGTTGCTTCCTGACCTGCATACAGGCTTCTCATGAGGCAGGTCAGGTGGTCTGGTATTCCCATCTCTTTCAGAATTTTCCACAGTTTCTTGTGATCCGCACAGTCAAAGGCTTTGTCATAGTCAATAAAGCAGAAATAGATGTTTTTCTGGCACTCTTTTCAGATGTTTCTACACATCTGATGGCTTTTCAGATTTTTATGTTTGTCACTATTTTTCAGCAGGCTTCCCAAGTGGCACTAGTGGTAAAGAACCTACCTAACAATTCAGGAGACTTAAGATATGCAGGTTCAATTCCTAGGGTGGGAAGATCCCCTGGAGGAGGGTGTGGCACCCCACTCCAGTATTCTTACCTGGAGAATCCCAGGACAGATGAGCCTGGTGGGCTACAGTCCATAGTGTCACAAGGAGTCAGACGTGACTAAAGTGACTTCATGCACTGTTTTTCAGCAGTTTGTTTAAGATGTGCTTTGATGTGGTGTTCCTGTGTTCATTTTGTTTTGGTTTCTTGGATCTCTGAATTTTTCAGTTTTATTCAAAATTGAAAATAAATTCATCTATTATTTCTTTGGGCTTCTCCAGTGGCTCAGATGGCAAAGAACCCTCCTGCAATGTGGGAGACCTGGGTCGATCTCTGGGTTGGGAAGATCCCCTGGAGGGGGATGACATGACAGCTCACTCCAGTATTCTTGCCTGGAGAATCCTATAGACAGAGGAGGATGGCTGGCTACAGTCCATGGGGTCACAAAGAGTTGTTCATGACTGAAGCAACTAAGCACAGCACATTATTTCTTCATGGTATTATTTAGCACTCTTTCCATCTGCCAATTTACCCTGGGACTCCAGTTACATCATATATGACAACCCAGTATCTTTCCACAGGTACTAAGTTTCGTTCACTCTGGTCTATCATTTTTTTCTCTCTTTTTAAAAATAGCTTACAGTTGTTTTGTGTTCATGTTCACTGATCCTCTCTTCAGTACAGTTTTATTTTTTTAAGCCCATTCCATGAGTTTTCCTTAAAAAATCTTATATTGTATTTTCAGTTCTGGAAGCTAAATCTGCTGATTTTTATAGGTTCAGTTTCTCTTCTGAAACATCTCTGCTGTATGTTTCCCATAATCCTTAAATATATTTATAACTGTTTAAAATCCTTACTTTGTAATTCCAAGTTCTCAGTCATTTCTAATTTAGTTTCTATGACTGCTTTTTATCCTAGGGTTCACACTTCTTTGCTAGTTTAGTATCTGTTGACTGGTTGCCATATGGTATGTTTGTTATGTACTTGGATATCATTGTTATGTTGTGTCTTTGAAGCCTGTTAAAAGTTTGTTCTGTTTTTATTTTTTTGGTAGATTAAGTTATTTGCCATTCACCTTGATTCTTACGAAGTTTGATTTTAAATTTTATCAAGATACTTCTAGCATAGCTTTTGCTCTTCTGATACTTTAGTCTTACCATTAATACTAAGATGTGAGCTTCTGAGATCCCTACTGAATTATCTAAATGCTAAGCAAAATCTCTCTACTGTAGGTAGTTGGAATGCTAATGTCTTCAGCCCTGTATGTGTTTTGCAGATTTTTCAGCTAATATTTGCTTGATAGTTTTTGGTTGGTTTGTTGATTTTGTCCAGTCCTGTGACAATTCTCCATGCACGTATAGTTTAGAATTCAGACAATTCAAGGAGACTTCTGCAGAGTTCTGGAACTCTTTCTCTGAGTAGCTCCTTCATCTCCAGTTCAATGACCCACGAATTTCAACCCTGTTGGTTTCTCTGAACTCTGTTTTCCCTCAGCTCAATGAAATACCTTTTTATCATCTCTGTGGTTCTCCCCTTCATGCCAGTAGTTAGCATTTCTAAGAAAAAGGCAAGCTTTATTTATTTAGATATTTATTTAAGCTGTGCTGCTTGGCTTGTGGGAATTTAGTTACCTGACCAGGGGTTGAACCTCTGCCACTTGCAGTGGAAGTACAGAATCTTAACCACAGGACCACCAGAAGCAATCCTGGGGCGGGGGGCAGGTGGGGGAGGAACAACAAAGCAGGAAGCGTAACTCTCCCAGACTCCAGATAAAAATACAAAGCTGTCAAAATAGTGTGATACTGGTATAAAAACAGACATATGGATCAATGGAACAGAATAGAGAACACAGAAATAAACTCACATATCTATGGTCAATTAATTTTTGACAAAGAGGGCAAGAATATAAAATGAGAAAAAAGACAGTCTCTTCCTCAAGAGGTGCTGGGAAAATTGGACAGCTGCATGTGAATCAGTGAAGTTAGAACACACCAAAATGACTTAGACTTAAACATAAGATGTGACACCATGAAACTCCTAGAAAGAGAGCAAAGGCAAAACCTTCTGTGATATAAATTGTACCAATATTTTATTAGGTCAGTCTTCCAAGACAATAGAAATCAAAACAAAAATAAACAAGTGGGACCTAATCAAACTTACAAACTTTTGCACAGCAAAGGAAACCATACAAAAAAAGAGAAAAGACAACCTATGGAATGGGAGAAAATGTTTGCAAATGATGCAACAGACAAGAGCTTAATCTCCAAAATACACAACAGCTCATACAACTTAACAGCATCAAAAAACAAACAATTCATCAAAAAGTGGGCAGAAGACCTTAATAGACATTTCTCCAAAGAAGACATACAGAGGACCAATAAGCATATCAAAAAATGCTCAACATAACTAATTATTAGAGAAATGCAAGTCAAAACTACAATGAGGTACCACCTCACACCAGTCAGAATGACCATCATTAAGATGTGTAAAACCACTACAATACTGTAAAGTAATTAGCCTCCAATTAAAATAAATAAATTAATTTAAAAAAGAAATGACGGAGAGGTTGTGGAGAAAAGGGAACCCTCCTACACTGTTAGTGGGACTATAAGCAACCACTATGGAAAACAGTGTGGAGATACCTCATAAAACTAAAAATTAAATTACCACACGTCTCAGAAATCCCACTCTTGGATATATACCAGGACAAAATTATAATTCAAAAAGATCCATGCACCCCTATGCTCATAGCAGCACTATTTACAATATCTAAGACATGGAAACAACCTAAATGTCCATTGATAGATGAATGGACAAAGAAAATATGGTACATGTATACAACAGGATACAACTCAGCCATAAAAAGAACAAAATAATACCATCTGCAGCAAAATGGGTGCAACTGGAGATTATCATATAAGTGAACTAGGTCAGAAAGACAAAAAATGAATACTGTATGATATCACTTATTTGTTGAGTCTAAAATATGACACGAATGAATCTATCTACAACAAGCAAACAGACTCACAGACATCGAGAACAAACTTGTGGTTGCCAAGGAGAAACGGGGTGGGAGAGGGAAAGACTGGGATTTTAGGATTAGCAGATGTAAACTAGTACACGTAGAGGATGGATAAACAACAAGGTCCTACTAGATAGCACAGGGAACCATATTCAATATTCTATGATAAACCATAATGAAAAAGAATATTTTAAAAAGATTGTCTATATAAGTATAGCTGAGTTACCTTCTGTACAGCAGAAATTTGCACAACACTTTTAACCAACTATACTTCAATAAAAATTAAATTAAAAAAAGAAAAAGACAAGTTTTTTTTTAATTCATTCCCACTCTCAGGTTTCCAGTCTTTTGCTGACTATTGTTTGTTGGGACTCTGAACGTGAACACTGTGGTCCTTCGGCATGTTGACGGCTGCAGATATTTGCTGTGAGACCACCCAGTCTTTGTTGCCTAACATTTGGCTTCTGCTTGATCCTTTAAACTCCATATACTATTTAATGTATTAGAAATAAGCTTGCTCTTTCAGCACCTTCAAATGTTGTTTAGTGCCACATTTATTTGTGACATAGAGTATGACTTTAAAATAAAAGTCAGTTTATATTTGTTTAAAACATTGTTTAATAAAAAACATTTTTTTGATGCAATAAAAGTAAGGAGGCATATTCTCAGCTAAGAAGAGCATGTGGACTTTTGAAGACGGCTTATTTTCTGGACTGGGGTTGAGATTGTGCATATTATATTAATTTACTTGATAATTCTCAGCTTCATGTGTGTCATGGCTGACTATGGAATTTTTGGTCTTCTAACAATCTATCAAATGTCTTTCTCCTCTGTTTGAATTTATTTAGTGACATCAGCTTGTTGTGCATCCTTGGCTTAAAGGAGGAGAAGAGAATGGGTTGTTAAATTACTAAATCTCCCAAGTTCTCAAAAGCAATCCCATTCATTGTTACTATTCTTCTAGGCCACTGTTGTACTTCTTGATCTCTTGAAAGGTCATTCCTTCTGTAATTTTCAAACTGTTATCAAAACACTCTTCTTATTTTACTGGAACTGTAGTATTACCTATGCATGATACATTTAGAATCTATCAAAATTATCTGTAAGTATTAAATGTCCATGATCTTATCAAACTCCAGTGCTTAAATATGTTCTGCATTCTTTTGCAGTGTACAGGTGAGCTTGAATTTCTACCTTTTTATCTACCAATGTCCAACTTAGCTCTATATAATACTCTTTTATTATATATATATATATATATGTATACACACATACATATATATACACACACACACATATATGTGTATATACCAACACACACACACACACACTCTTATATATATATATATATAATGTATATGTATGTGTATAGGGCTATCCTGATGGCTCAGACAGTAAAGAATCTGCCTGCAATGCAGAAGAATCCTTGGCTTGGGAAGATCCCCTGGGAATGGCAATCCACTCCAATATTCTTACTTGGAGCCATATGTATATAAACACACACACACACACACACACACATATATATATTTAGCTGTTTATATAACTTCTCTAAATATCAAAAATTAATGGCAAATATGGCAGGAAATTTTACACTGGCTTAAATATTAAGCTCTTCCTCCCTCACTCAATGACTGCTTTTATCTCAGAATGTGACCTCATTTATTTCTATAAAGAAATAGATTGTTTGAAGATAAATTAATAATTAGTTAAGGATATTGGGATCAAATAATCTTGGATTTAAGGTATGCCATGAAGAGACACAGAAAGAAGAAAACCAGGTGAAGATCAATCAGAGATTAGAATTAAGCAACCACAAGCCAAGAAATCTCTGGGCCAAACATAAGTTGGAAGAGGAAAGGAAGGATCCTTTACTAGAGACTTCAGAAGAGTGTGGCTCTTCTGATACTTTGATTTTGAACTTCTAGCCTCCAGAACTAAAAGAGAGTAAAGGTCTCTTATCTTAAACCATTAAGTTATGATAAAGCATTATGAAAGCTTAGGAAACTCATATAGGTACATTTTTTAAACATCATTTTAAGATATGGGAAGAAATTAATTAGGAGAGTGGGATTAATAGAAACATGCCATTATATATAAAATAAAAGGACTTACTGTATAGCACAGGGAACTATTTTGTAATAGCCTATAATAGAAAGGAATCCATAAAAAAAATCATGTAACCAAATCACTTGGTTGTATATCTGAAACTAACACAATATTGTTAACCAGCTATAAATCAATAAAAATTAAATAAATAAATAACTGGTTAAAACACATTCAAAATTATTTTGTATGCTTTATATTAACCTATACCTCTTTAAGAATCACTTATAAAATACACTTCTGATGACAAAACTTAGAAACAATATAAATGCCCTTTAAGATATAATTAACTAAAACAATAGAATACATTGTAAACTTAAATTTTGGCCACATAATTTGATGATGGGTTTTGATAATTGTTTAATGTCTGACTGATTCCATAGTTGAGGAGACCATAGTAAACGTATAAAAATGTTGAGATTGCCAGTCAATTATCTTTAAGATTCGTTTCTTCTCTGAAATGTCTTATGATCACAACTCTGATTACAGGAAATTTCAAATGAAATTTTTTTGTATGGGGTTTTATGGGTGAGAGAGTGGCTGTTCTACATTTCCCAGCTTTCCAAGAATGAAGAACTCTGTAATTGACTCAAACAACTTGGAAATTACTATATCAAATACTCTGGCTAAGTGCATCCCTTATATGATACTAATTGAAGAAGAAACTAGATTTTGGTACCATCTCATTATCTGCAGTGAAGTGACCACCATCCAGTAGGATAATATTACTTAAATTGTGAGTTCCACAAGAAAATAGTAGGTATTTCCTCCAATAAAATGTTCTGTGGTAAAAAAAAAAAATGCAGTTAAATTTAAATACATTTCTTTAAGAAATCTTTATAGTCTTTAAGAAACTAGCATGTACTATGAATCTTTTTTAAGAAAATCAAGCACTATTTCTCAAATTTATTTACCCTTTTAACACTATTTTCAAAGAATACAATATTTGTAGCAACTCCAAGTATGAGTGCTCTGGGGAGTATAGTTTGGAATTAGCTCTCTAGCAATTGGAAGTATCATGGACTTTTACAGTAATAATAACACAATATTTATACTAACACAATACTTTGTTACTCTGTCATAATACATAAAACTGGCTCTTACATTAATAGTTCCTTTGTTTTAGGCCCTGTTCTAGACTTCTATTTAATTTTGTTGCATTGTGTAATTGTCTCAATAATCGTGTGAGCTAGGTAACACTATCTCCATTTAGCATACTTAAATAACATGCCAAATGTACCATAACTGTTCAGTGTTAGAGTAGGAATTTGGAACTCATGTAGTCTAGTTACATGGTTTTTCATTTTAATTTACAAGAGTGGGCAAATATTAACACATGATTTTGCTGTTCAGTCACTCAGTCCTGTCTAACTCTTCGCGACCCCATGAACGGCAGAACTGAGTTTGTTCACACTCATGTCCATTGAGTTGATGATGCCATCCAAACATCTTGTCCTTTGTCGCCACCTTCTTTTGCTCTCAATCTTTCCCAGCTTCAGAGTCTTTTCCAATGAGTTGTCTCTTCACATCAGGTGGCCAAAGTATTGGAGCTTCAGCATCAGCATCAGTCTTTCCAATGAATATTCAGGGTTGATTTCCTTTAGGATTGACTGGTTGGATCTCCTTGCTATTCAAGAAACTCTCAAGAGGCTTCTCCAGCACCACAGTTTGAAGACATTAATTCTTCAGCCCTCAGCCTTCTTTATGGTCCAACTCTCACATCTATACATGACAACTGGAAAAACCATAACTTGAATATATGGACCTTTGTCATCAAAATGATGTCTCTACTTTTTAATACACTGTCTAGCTTGTCATAGCTTTTCTTCCAAGGAGCAAATGTCTTTTAATTTTGTGGCTACAGTTACTATCTGCAGTGATTTGGAGCCCAAGAAAATAAAGTCTATTGTTCTTTCCATTATTTCCCCATCTATTTGCCATGAAGTGATGGGACCAGATGCCATGAGCTTAGTTTTCTGAACATTGAGCTTTAAGCCAACTTTTTCTCTCTCCTCTTTCACCTTCATCAGGAGGCCCTTTAGTTCTTCTTCACTTTCTGACGTGAGGGTGGTGTCATCTGTATATCTGAGGTTATTGATATTTCTCCTGGCAATCTTGATTCCAGCTTGTGCTTCCTCCGGCCCAGCATTTTGCATAATGTATTCTACATATAAATTAAATAAGCAAAGTGACAATATACAGACTTGACATACTCCGTTTCCATTTTTGAACCAGTCCATTGTTCCATGTCTAGTTCTAACTGTTGTTTCTTGGCCTGCATATAGGCTTTTCAGGAGGCAGGTAAGGTGGTCTGATATTCCCATCTCTTTAAGAATTTTCCACAGTTTGTTGTGATCCACACAGTCAAAGGCTTTAACATAGTCAATAAAGCAGAAGTAGATTTTTTTTCGGAATTCCCTTGCTTTTCTCCGCGATCCCGTGAATGTTGGCGATTTGATCTCTGGTTCCTCTGCCTTTTCTAAATAAAACTTGTACATCTGGAGGTTCTCAGTTCACATACTGTTGAAGCCTAGCTTGAAGGATTTTGAGCATTACCTTGCTATCATATGAAATTAGTGCAATTGTGAAGTAGGTTGAACATTCTTTGGTAGATGAGCACACTAAAGAACAGAAACTGTATGGACCTAACAGAAGCAGAAGATGTTAAGAAGAGGTGGCAAGAATACACAGGAAAACTGTACAATAAAGGTCTTAATGACCCAGATAACCACAATATTGTGATCACTCACCTAAAGCCAGTCATTCTGGTGTGTGAAATCAAATGGTTCTTAAGCATTACTACAAACAAAGGTAGTTGAGGTGATGGAATTCCAGCTGAGCTATTTCAACTCCTAAAGCTTGATAAAGGCAAAAATAAGCTAAGAAAGCAAATCAGTGTTTCTCAACTATTTTTATGCTCATTTGGGAATTGTAAAAAAGTCAGAGAATCTATCCTCATAACAATGTATACACATATATCATACCGATGTATATGTTTTGCAGAGCAATGTCAATCTCCTGAAGTATCCAATGACTATGAGGCGGAGAACCACTTAAATAACTTTTTGTTGTTTAGTTGCAAAATTGTGTCCGACTCTTTGCATCTGTAGCCCACCAGTCTCCGCTTCTCATGGGATTTTCCAAGCAAGAATATATTAATACCTATTGTTAAGTATGGCTAAAATTAATGAGTGTCACAAGCAGAAAAATCATGAAAGCAGATTAATGTGCAGTAGAAACATATGAAACATTTGAGGTTGGGTTCTGGAAAATCAGTTAAATTATTCTGTGCCATTCTACAGTGTAGACTAGTTTCCAGACAGATTTTGTTTTTGTTTTGACAATTCCTATCTTTATTTTTTGTTCATTTACTCAAAAATCTTTGGATAACTGATTATCTTCAATGTGAACAAAATAATTGTTGTGATTTGATGGGACAGGACAGGCCTCTAATTTATTTTTGCTCTGATTAAATCTATGTAATTTAGTGTTCTAATTTTAATGTGACTCAGTTTATTATTTGCAGACAAAAGATATAAGTTAAAATTCTGACTGATATAATTTTCAAATTAAAACAGAAAAATAAATTTAAAGTAAATTTAAGGAGATTTTTATTCATTATTTAAACAAGGGAAGCTAAATGAGTTTTTTTTTTAATTTAAAAGTATTAGTAGAATAGGACTTGACTGTGCCCAAAGCATATAATTTATTTATAATAGACTATTTAGGATTTTCCAAATAATGGGTGAAATATGGATTACTTGAATGTAGCCTAACATAGAGAAATGATGTGGAAATGTGAGAAAGATAAGCCTGAGTTCAAAATAATTTATTTATTCAACAAATATCCATCAAGTCTGTATTGGGTAGTATAACCTTATGCTACTGAAAGCAGAGAGATTACATTCTGCCTCCTACTGTATTCTTCAACTAGTCTACATCTCAAATAGTTTACCATTTATTACTTGTCTTGGGGAAAATGACTTAATTTATCTTTATGTGCATAGAAGTAATCATTTTTACCTGCCTGATGATTTCCTCTCCTGGTGTTTATAGGATGGTTTACAGCAACAATCAGTGCTAAGGATTTTCAAAGATAGAGACAGAGATAGTGAGAGAGAGAATATATTTCTAAAAGCACCCAATAAAAGCCTTCAGTCTTCTGTGCTTGAATCCCCTCTGAATAAATTCTAGTCACAAGAACCAATTATCTTAGCTCAAGAAAACTGAATTAACCACTAGGAACATGGATGGGGTTGCATTAATTGTTTTAGACCAGTGAGGGTTTACTATAGATTTGAGAGTGCAGTCAATCCTATCCAACACCAGGGCAGCTACACAGGGTGAAAAGAATCAAATCAATGGTAGGTAGGGAAAGAACCACTGACCCACTAGAACCACTACACACTTAAGTGAACATATCTGAGCATATGTGCTCAGTCATGTTTGACTCTTTGCTCCCCATGGGCTGTAGCCTGCCAGGCTCCTCTGTTTATGGAATTCTCCAGGCAAGTATACTGGAGTGGGCTGCCATGCATTCCTCCAGAGGATCTTCCCGACCCAGGGACAGAACCCATATCTCCTGCATTTCCTGCACTGGCAAGCAGATTCTTTACCTCTGAGCCATTGGAGAAACCTCTAATTGAACACACTTATGCGCATATCTGATCATTTAAAAATTAATACACTCAATGACATGAGAAACTGTCTCAGTTTTACTAATAATTATTTTTAAATAACTCACTACTCTATATGAGGGTAACTTTTACTTTGGCACATCAAGGACCCAAAGAAAGACATATCTCTTTGGATTTATAAATTAATGGCTATAGAACTATGAATCTAATTATGTGCTTTTTAGAAAACATGAAATAAAAGAAATGAGAGTTTTGTTTTTCTAAGGAGGGACAGGATATATTTGAACACTCTAGGGCAATTGAAAATTTAAATAAAATTTGGGAAAGTAGAAGTGGCAAGCACATTAATTAATTCATTTCATCCTGAGATAATAATATTTTTTTCTGGATTATGTATAAAAGAACTGATAAAGCATTTCCTAGAATGCAGATGAGTTGAACGTCGTAATGATATGTATTCAAATTTGCCTGTTCTCAGGTTCAGGCAATGCCATTTCTTGGCTGCATTATTTTGGACACATAACAGTTTATCTCTCACCCTGTTTCCTCATTTGAAAGATACCTATAATGGTAGCTGGTTTCCACTGCTGTTGTAAAAGAGGACTAAATAAGACTTTGTATATAATCTGTATACATACATTTATAATTTCTATAAAATGCCTTACATTTATAGGCTAAGTGAATGGTTGATATCAATTTCATTTAGGTTAATAAAGTGTTAGGCTTCCTAAGACTGTATGCAGGCTTATTCTGCAGAGCCCTCTATCTGCTTGTTATTTCCAATATTCTGCTTAAATTGCTCCTATCCAATGTCATTGTTTCTATCTGTGAAGACTTAAAAGAGGAGTGATAGGAACAAGGATAAACAAGTTATTTTGGCATTCTTATAAACAGACTTTAATCTTTGATTTGCTTTCTCTTTCCAGGCATTTGTTTATTTGCATAAAGACAAAAAAATAAAAGCTGCTAAGGGCTACATGCCATGCAATCAGTGGAAAACTTGGCATGACTTTGAAACTTAATGATCAAAGCACTAAGGTTGTATATTAGGGGTGCCCCCAAATCTTTGGTTTTGTGAAGAGCTAATGATGGGCTTCATGGGATGTTAACAGGCTTTAATTTAAAGCAAAATGCAGCATGGACTAAAGAGAAATCTAACATAACATGTTCAAAGGTACTTGATCACTCTTACTTATTATCAAGTGACAAGTACTGATCTTCAAAGGCTTCCCAGGTGGCACAGTGGTAAAGAATCTGCCTGCCAATGCAGGAGATGCAAGACATTTGGGGTTGATCCCTAGGTCAGGCAGATCCCGTGGAGTAGAAAAAGGCAACCCACTCCAGTATTCTTGCCTGGAGAATTCCATGGACAGAGAAGCCTGGTGGGCTACTGAGAGGTCTCAAAGATTCAGACACGACTGAGCACACAGGCACGCACCAATCTTCAAACATAAAGAAGTTCAAATATCTAGTAAAGGGTTGGACAATTTCTAATCATCACAATAAGAGAGGCTTTCGAAATCACATGTCCCCAAGTCCTTTGCTTCTGCCACCTTGGGCAAGCTGTTTAATAACTTGGGGAGGGTTCCATTTCTTCATCTGATAAATTGGTATGAAAATATAGATCGCAGATTTTTTTTTTGAGCATAAGTATATAAAGCATGTGTGGCATAGAATAGGCACTTAATACTTAATATACTTTTCTCATTTGTTAATTTCTTCATTTATATCACTTGTAAAAAACAGGGACAAAGCAGTTAATAAGTGTATATCTATCTTAATATACACATCTATAGTGAATGGACAAGATGGCAGAGTAGGAAGACACTGAGCTCATCTCCTCCCGCAGGCACATCGAATGTAGAACTATTTACAGAGCAATTACAGGTGAGAAAGACTAGAAGACTAGCAGAAAACAGCTTTTACAACTAAAGATCTAAAGAACGAACCACAGTGAAGCAGGTAGGAAGAGCGGAGATGTGGCATAGTCAACACCCATATCCCCAGTGGGCAACCCACAAACAGGAGAATGGCTTAAACTGCAGAAGTTCTTCTCCCCAAGGAGCAAGCTGTCCAAACCTCACATCAGACTCCCCAGCCCAGGGGTCCTGCAACAGGAAGACAAGCCCCCAGAACACTTGACTTTGAATGCGACCCGGGCTTTCTCTTTGGAGAGCCATAGGACTATGTGAAATAGTGAAGTGAAATGTGTTAGTCGCTCAGATGTGTCCGCTCTTTGCGACCCTATGAACTGTAGCTCACGAGGCTCCTCTGTCCATGGAATTCTCTGGGGAGGAAATAGATTCCACTCTAAACTGGTGCACAAAAAATTGCATATGTACCAGGACTCAGAGAGGAAGCAGTGATTTGAAAAGAGCCTGATCACAACCACCTGATGATCTTGGAGAGCCTCCAAGAGAGGAGGGAGGCAACTGGAGTTCACCCAGGAGTCATAGATACTGGTGGCAGTCATTATAGGGAGCTTGTTCTATCTCAGGGGTACTGCTACTGGACTGGCAAGTGCCATTCTGCGATCATCCCTCAGGGCCCAGCCCCATCTACCAGCCTGTGGCACCAGTACTGGGACACCTCAGCCCAAACAACTACCCAGGAAGGGAAACAGCCCACCTCCTAGAAGGCCAGCTACGGAGACCTTCTGTGCCACAACCACTCTGGGACCCAGCCCTGTCCACCAGAGAGTCCAGGATCTGGCCCTTCATACCAGTACACTGATACTAGCATTGTGACCACCTGGGCCTTGCAGCCAGAGACCTTGGGACCTTTCTCTGCTCACCAGTGGGTGTTCATTAGACCAGCTTCATTCACTAGTGGATAGTCATCAGTCCCAGGACCTCCTGGACATTGGCTCCACTCATCAGTAGGCTGAAACATCAACCCTAGGACCCCAAGAGCCCTACAGCCAGAGGCCCCAGGAACCAAATCTACTCAACAGTGTGTAGGCACCTGCTCCAAGACCACTATAATCATGCAGCCTATTGTATGAGAACATAGCCCACATACCAACCCTGGGCCTGATGAACCTCAGCCCTGCCCACCAGAAGGTTAATACCCACTCGGTGACCTTGGACCCCTTAGCCAGCCAGCCCAGGATCCATCTTCATCCATCAGCCAGATAAAGCGAGCCAGAGAACCTGTGACCTGGCTCTGCCCACCAGCTGGCCAAGACTAGCCTCTGGACCCTCAGCCCAGGGTCTGGCCACAGTTACTGATAGTTATAGACTGATACAACCTCCAAGACACCCTGGACCTCTCAGTCAGTGAAATCTGGATTCAGGATCACTCACCAGTGGGCCAGCACCAGCTTTTGGAAACACTAGACCCCATAGTCAGTCATGTCAAGAAGAGACCCCACCTATCAGCAGGCTGAGACTAGACATGATCCCCACCCCTAAACTCTGCAGCTACCCACCCTAGAGCCAAGCTACACCCACCATTGGGCCAGCACTGGCCTCAGGATCCCCTGCACAGTACCTCTGCCTGCCACTTTCTGACCTGGCACTTCCCACTCACAACTAGCAGCCCCTACAGAAGGCAGGGCTTGGCAACCAGCTGGACTGGGGCCTAGTCCTGCAAACCAGACCACACACAGTAGTCAGCCAGCCACAACAGAAGGACTCACAGTGCCTAGAGGGCAAACCTAGATCATAGAGCTCTCATAACCAGGGAGGGGAATGAACTGCTGGAATGCATAGGAAGTCTCTTACCAGAGGTCACTTCTCCAAGGTCAGAAAATATAAACGGTCTGCCAAATACATAAAAATAAAAACAACAAATTAGGCAAAATGAGTTGACAGACAAATATATTCCAAATTAAGGAACAAGATAAAACTACAAAACAATATCTAGGGGAAGTGGAGGTAAATAATTTGGACCCAATAAAGAGTCCAAGGTAATGACTGTAAGGGTGTTCAAAGAACTTAGGAGAAGAACATGAACAAGGAGAGAAGTTAGAGGTTTTAACAAAGAGTAAGAAAATGAAACCAATATTCCATTTATAAATATGAGAAGCAGACTCTGTCCTAAGAATACTCTAAGTACTGTATACACAATATTAATTCTCACAACATCCCTAGGAGTTAGGTATGCTTAAGAGCCTCATTCTACAGATAAGGAAACAGACATACAGAGTGATTGTGTACATTATCAAAAGTCTTATTAAACTTCAAAAAATTTATTGAAATACATGTTTCAAATTAACATTACATGTCTCCTTTATAATTCTGTTAATAATGTTAACAGTACTTTTCATACAGACTTTCAAAACATAAATCTCTTTGATATTACAGTCCTGAGATTCAACCAAAATTGTACAAATAGCCTCCTATAGTTTTAGTGAATTATTGAATTACCACAAATAAAAATATAATTAATCCAGAATTTATTTTAAAATATGGTATAATATAGGGACTTAATTTTATTTTAATAAAGAACTATAAATACCATTAAGCTAAATGCATACTTCTCTGCTAATACAATGTCATTTAACTTTTGCCACTTTATATCATGTTTTTATAACTTAAGAAAACCTTTCTGTTGTTTTTAAAACTGTTTCCCTAAGGTTTCTTCTATATTTATAGGCCTGAATGAGTTTTAAAATCAATTTATCAAAATACATTAAAAATAACAAAATGTTTTTCAATTTTGTTAAATATGTAAATTCTTTTCAAGAGATGGTCACTTTATTGTATCTTTGTCCTGTTCAAAGACATTATCTCTCCATTTATTTGCCTAATATTTATGTTCATATTATCCACACTTGGTGAAGTTAGTTCTTAGTTTTACTTTTCCCCTTTTAATTACACATCTGATTTTTTTTATTAAATGTAAAGTTATCACCCATTTTTAAGAAAGAAAATTAATTTTTGAGAAATTTCTGAGAAATTAAGAAATTTTACTAGCATTGAAGAAAATTATGGCATAAACTTCTATACTCAGACACATTATGCTGTTTTGTTCTTTAATTGCTAAGTAAATAACAATGATGACTATGGTCTTCCATTTTTTTCTTTGGTTTTACTGATTAATATGCTTCTAGTTTTTTGCCACTGTCTACTGTTTTAGCTCTTGATTTAAGACATTTTTGGGAAAGGGGCAGCAGGTGCTGTTTTGGACCACGATGGTGGCAAGAAGTCCTTGAAGCAGCCCAAAAGCAAGTCAAGGAAATGGATAAGGAGGATAAGGCAATCAAACAGAAACAAATGGAGAAGCAGAAGAAACACAGGACCTAAAAGCAAAGGCTAGAGAGACAGGTCCCCTAGCCACAGGTGGAATTAAGAAATCTGGCAAAAAGTAAGCTGTTCCTTGTACCTGAGGCAATGATGATCCTTAATTCTATTTCTGATTAAACATCTGGATCCTCTGCTGTAACATCTGTTGCCACCAATAGCTAGAATGAAGTGTTGTCTTGGAACCTAACATACATTTAAGAATAAATTTTTGTGAAGAAAAAAAATCATACAGTGGCTCTTCTTGTCATTAGTTCTTCTCTGCCTTATCATTATCTCTTTCTACCTTAGCTATGAGGTCCACAAAAACACCACTCAGAATCCTGACAGTGTGTTCTTAAGTCTTTGATCCATCCTGAATTCTGTATCACCTGAAATTAACCCAACTTATTTGAAAAAGAAAAACAATACATTATTATTCTTTAGCAACATTTATATAAATAAAATGTATATTCTTATTACAATAAAATATATTTTATTGGAACATGAATGTTATGAAAAGCTTTTGAATTTATTAAAACAATTATGTTAGTTTTATTTCCATTATGTATAGAACATGTTACATACTTTTGATAAATGGATTATAAAATGAATTCAAGATAATTTTCTTCCATGATATCAGTGATTATCACTTAAATTTCCCTTGATTTCTTGTCCTATTTTTAGACTAGTATTTCTCTACATCTGAGCATAAATAAAGATCTTTAAGTTCTTATCCTATGTGAGTCAAGTTTGTGTAAGTCTAGATGCAATAGACATACTGAGTTCAAGGACCACATTGATAGCAGGGAGCATTCCCATTTCTCAGTGGGATGGAGATAATAATGAAGTCTGATAAGAGGAGAAGTGGAATAAATGTATCAGTTCAGCTCAATCTCTCAGTCGTGTCCGACTCTTTGTGACCCCATGAACTACAGCACACCAGGCTTCCCTGTCCATCACCAACTCCCGGAGTCCACCCAAACCCATGTCCACTGAGTCGGTGATGCCATCCAACCATCTCATCCTCTGTAGTCCCCTTCTCCTCCTGCCTTTAATCTTTCCCAGCATCAGGATCTCTTCAAGTGAGTCAGCTCTTCACATCAGGTGGCCAAAATATTGGAGTTTCAGCTTCAACATCAGTCCTTCCAATGAACACCCAGGACTGATCTCCTTTAGGATGGACTGGTTGGATCTCCCTGCAGTCCAAGGGACTCTCAAGAGTCTTCTCCAAAACCACAGTTTAAAAGCATCAATTCTTCTGTGCTCAGCTTTCTTTATAGTCCAACTCTCATATCCATACATGACCACTGGAAAAACTATATCTTTGACTAGACGGACCTTTGTTGACAAAGTAATGTCTCTGCTTTTTAATATGCTGTCTAGGTTGGTCATAACTTTCCTTCCAAGGAGTAAGCATCTTTTAATTTTATGGCTGCAGTCACCATCTGTAGTGATTTTGGAGCCCAAAAAAATAAAGTCTGAAACTGTTTCCACTGTTTCCCAATCTATTTTCCATGAAGTGATGGGACCGGATGCCATGATATCAGTTTTCTGAATGTTGAGCTTTAAGCCAACTTTTTCACTCTCCTCTTTCACTTTCATCAAGAGGCTCTTTAGTTCTTCTTCACTTTCTGCCATAAGGGTGGTGTCATCTGCATATCTGAGGTTATTGATATTTCTCCTGGCAATCTTGATTCCAGCTTGTGCTTCTTCCAGCCCAGCATTTCTCATGATGTACTCTGTATATAAGTTAAATAAGCAGGGTGACAATATGCAGCCTTGACGTACTCCTTTTCCTATTTGGAACCAGTCTGTTGTTCCATGTCCGATTCTAACTGTTGCTTCCTGACCTGTATACAGGTTTCTCAAGAGGCAGGTCAGATGGTCTGGTATTCCTATCTCTTTCAGAATTTTCCACAGTTTATAGTGATCCACACTGTCAAAGGCTTTGGCATAGTCAATAAAGCAGAAATAGAATTTTTTCTGGCACTCTCTTGCTTTTTTGATGATCCAGCAGATGTTGGCAATTTGATCTCTGGTTCTTCTGCCTTTTCTAAAACCAGCTTGAACATCTGGAAGTTCATGGTTCATGTATGTATAGTGAGGAACAATAACCACATATTTTTACTTCTAAATGACTATCAGTGCCAATATGGTAGACGGTATAAGTAAATGAATGTTTGTTCTTTCATGTTAATTCCTTTGAAACTTAGAACCAAATGACTAAACTTCATTGTTTTTAATAGTTCAACTGAACCCTGTAAGTCTGGCAACTTCATAGAGGGAAATTTCGGAATTATCTCAGATTCATCTAGACTAGAAGATCTCATTTTTATAATTTCTTTTTAAATTCCATACATAATGGATTTCATACAATAAAGAATGAACTCATGATTGCTGAGGAGAAAGGATACTTGGGGGAGTTTGGGATAGTCATGTACAAACTGCTATTTTTAAAATGGATAGCTAACAAGGACTTATTGTTTAGCACATAGAACTCTGCTCAATGTAATGCGGCAGCCTGGATCGGAGCGATGTTTGCAGGAGAATGGTTACATTTATATGTATGGTTGAGACCCTTCACTGTTGACCTGAAAACATCACAACATTGTTAATCATCTATACCCCAATACAAAAAGTTTCTTAAAAACAACTAGATGACCTCATTACTTATCTAGTCACCTTTGTGTCATAAGTCTGCAAAACAAACAGAGGCATCTCCACTCATCTGGAATGTGTTAATTCATAAACAGTTGTAAATCCATTAGTATAGAAGAACTCTTTTGTGCTTTATAGGTTCCTCTCTCAAGAAATGTGAGCTGTTTCCTCTGGGGCAATGTCAGGGAACTGTAAATGACAGCTTACAATCAAAAGTCTTCCATGTTAAACTCCATGGTATAGAAGAATGTTAGTAACAATGGAGGGGATGCAGCCAAATGTGTGGATTATAATTTCACTCTATATAATTTTACTCTAACCTGTATCTCATAAAGCCATTTGAATATCTAACACTTTTCCCTCCCCTTCTCCATTCTTTCTCATTCCATTTACTGTTATGCTTAATTTTGTGTGTCTAATGCTCTTTCTTCTGTTATTGAATTGAATGGCTTCCAAATTCAGTTCTTTCTATTTCATTCACTACTGCCACTGATTATCTCACTGTTTCTACCATGATTTCTTTTGCTTGTCTGGAATGAAGATTTCTCTCTCCACCAAAGTCTAAATTTTTGTTCATTTCCCAAAGATATGCGAAATATTTCTGTGCTTTATAGGCTCTTCTTTCAAGAAATGTGAGCTGTTTCCTCTGGGGCAATGTCAGAGAACTGTAAATGACAGCTTACAATAAAAAGTCTTCCATTTTTAAAACAGTAAATTGGTTTTCCAGGGACAGTTCAGGAACCCTGTCAGTATCTGACATATGAAAAGTATTTTCTTAGTATCTTCCTTCTGCTATCTCTGAATATCTGCTGTAAGCCTTGGAACCTGTCCCCTGCTTCAGGATCTTGATTTCTATGTCTCAGTCCCTAATCATGAGTACTAGTTTTCTTTTGCTATTTTTTCATTAGACCTAGTCTTGGTGTGTGTAGACCACATATTGGTCCACTAGGTTAGCTTCATATTCCCAAAGTGGATTTACCAATTAAGTTTCTTTTTTATTACCAATAGTTAACCTTCTATTTATCCTGTACACCTTTGGGTTCATTTCTGCCTTCTACAAGTATTCTAAAGGTACTATATATTTATCAATAGACTAGGTGGTCCAAAAAAGTATTATGGTTTGTAGCTTTATCAGAGCCATGGTTAGTTTAATTATGATATGACTTTACTGTTGGAAAAACATAAAGTTTGGCAATGATATCATTTGAACTTTATAAGAGCACAGAAAATTGTATTTCATTTTACAAGGGAAAATCAAAGTAAGCCTCAAAAAATACCCTATATGACCTGCTTATAGTCACACTGCAAGTGAGTAAAACAATTGGTGTTTCTCCTTAGGCTTTTTGTCTTTCATTGCTAAGAAATTCAATTCTCAATGTTGATTTTGGGGCATGAGGCATTGTCTTGACTAATTTACACATGTCTTATTTGAACCTAGATTTTTTTTTTTAACCAACGCATCCTTCTTCCAAACTAATTCCTTCTCTTATATTGTCAATATTCTCCTAGAAATCAGGGAGGCTTAATTTAACCCATTACTACACCCATCTCTACATCACCTAGCCCACATCCATTTGTCATCACCTAATAATGACTCTAAACCTAAGTATTTCTTGAATTTATCTTCCAACACAACAACCTTACTTTCATTACCCTAGTTCAGAACTCATAACTCTTCATGGAAGTCACTGCAGTGTCTTCCCAACTTGCCATCTCATTTCCAGAGATTTCCTCTCCTGTGCAGATCACAGTCAAAGCTTATTAAAATAGATGCAAGATTACCTATGAACTGACTGATCTCTTTCTCCCTCACCAGTCCCATCATGTGGTATTCCCTGCCTCATGGTCTATGCTTTTAGAAGCCCTGAATTACCTCTTTTCTCCTCAGTTTACCAAGCTTCCTCTCATCTGTATGCTCTCTGTATTCTGCTCATTATGTTAGCAATTTATTTTCTTCATTTTCTTCACATGCCTCATTCCATTTTGTCCATGCATTGTCTTCCTTGTACAACCTTCACAGACACCTCAGATATCTCCAGTTATGACGCAAGGGACTCCTTGTTGTTGCTACATTGCCACAATACCCTGTGCATACAGCTATTACTATACTTAAAGCATTGCTTGATGAGATTTATGTTATATTTTAATTGGCTTACATTATGTATTTATCTCTTTATCTGGTAATTAAATATTAATATCAAGTATCTATCTACTTATATTTTCTCTTCTCTAATTAAATTATAAGCTTTTAAAGGCGATTGCTATCACTCACTCATTTAGTCCAGCACACTATAAAGGAGTTCCTTTGTGGAGATAATGTAAAACAATGTGTTTATTTATTATTTATATACCTCATCAGTCATTTGTGAATAGAAACCATGGTCATTAGTATATATACACATATATCCATGATATGCACAGATATGCATATATATGCCTATGCACATATATACAATGCAGACCTACACAACACACACATAAAATATACAGGTGTATAGGATATATATTTGTGTTTTCTCTCTCTGAGAAAATATATTTTTCCATGAATTTTGAAGAGTGAAATATTGATTTGTAGAAATATTTATCCAAAATTCAGTATCTGTTTCTAAAGTTTAGAACCTTCCCTAGGGATATTGCTTGTGTGGGCCAGCAAAGAAGAGCTGAGCCTGAATTAGGATAGAAAGGGTGGAGTGAGCTGCATATGTTGCTCAGCTCTTTTCCATTTAGCATACGTTTGAGGGTTGCTTTGCAGACCCAGCTGTCTACAAGGTGACGTGTTTTCTGTCATCTTCTCTGCATTGTTTTATATCTACTAATGCAGGTGAACTTCAGGAGACTATAAATGGCCAAACTGTTAGAAATATAATCATGAAGTCTGTGCAGTAGAAAATGCTATGCTTTGAAGCAAAATGCTATTTCTTTCTAGTATTGTAGAGAATTGTTATGTTCTAAACACAAACATCTTCACTAGAGAGTCTCTAGGATACAAATAAAGTTGGTAATGGTGTTTCAAGTACCGAATATACACAAATATTTTGAGAATTGTTTCATAAGAGAATAAATTGAATTTCTTGGAAAATATACCAGACTTTTGGATGGAGTGCCTGAGACATTTGACTCTTGTATATATTTGGGCTTCCATGGCTCAGATGGTAAGAATCCACCTGCAATGCAGGAGACTCAAGTTCAATCATTGAGTCAGGAAGATCCCCTGGAGAAGGGAATGGCTACCCACTCCAGCATTCTTGCCTGGAGAATTCCATGGACAAAGGAGCCAGGTGGATTATGGCCCATGGGGTCTCAAAGAGTGAGACACAACTGAGTGACTGAGCACAAAGCACGATGAACACATTATTCTTCTCATTTAAAATAAAAGTATACAGAATTCCACAATCTAAAGTATACAGAATTCCACAATCTAAAATTTTGCTGACACCTTTTGGTAAAAAATTTATGTTTGTACATTCAGACGAATATGCACACCACACACACACACACACACATAATTGCACATGTTATACATGCATTGTATATGATCATACGTATTTACATACATATGTGCATATACATGTGTTTACATGTGAATATACAAAATAATATATAATGCACATATGAGTATCATATGAGCCAGAGCCATATTATAATCCAGTTCTTTAATACTATTTTTCTGATTATATGATATGAATGATTTCAATGAAACTTAACTCCCTACTTATTAAATGAACCTACATTAGAATATTGTTCTAATATTTCTTTACTTTATATTCTAATTATATATTAGAATATATATACCAATCATATTTTTATATCTGTGTCAATTTAATCATTTTTGTAGTCCTTGTAATAACAGCCTCCATCCTATGATCAAAACATCTCCTTTTAAATTATATGTAAAGTATCCAGATATAGTCTTTTTGAGGTTATTTAAGGCTGTGGACTGGGGTATTATGTTTAGGAGAAAGAAACGCTTGATATTTCTTATTGTCTTCTACATATCTGTAGCTGGAACCTACAAAGCCTTTCAGGTTTCTGAAAGACTAGAATAATGCATATCAAGCACCACTTTCTCCAAGTCAAAATTCTCACTAAATCTGAATGCCAAGCACCTCATCTGCTAATTAACACCATCTGCAAATTCCAAGTCTAGAATTTCCTTTGATTTATTTCATGTTCAGGCTTAAACTATTCTGTAGGGAAGTAAGTATCCTCATTTCACCAATCCTAATAAAGCTCAATTTATTCAAATCCCTTGAAAGGACTTGAGCATCTCATATTTAAGACATAGTGATTATTCCTAATCCTTGTTAAGCAAATCACTATAACTGCTATATTGTTGACTTCTACAGAAGCATAGTCAGGGTTGAGAGAATTCTTTTTCCCTCACTTGACAGTATCAGAGTGTAGTGAATGCAGCTCTAGATCAGTAGTTCTCGCATTCAACCTATAAGCAGAAGCATCAGAATCACTTGGAGACCTTATTAAAAGGCAAGCTGCCGAGCCAAACCCCCAAGACTGTCAAATTCAGTAAGTCTGGGGTACAGCCAAAAATGTGCATTTCCAACAAGTTCTTAGGAGATGCTGAGATGAGAATCTGCTTTTCCCAGACTGTTCTTTGAGAACAACTCCTCAAGGTCAAAAACCTGAATTCTTCCTATTCTTTATGGTTTTAAAAATATTTAAGTTGATGCATTATTTTCATGGAGCTTCAAGTTTCTCATCAGCACTTAAAATGTAATATATGCTCATTAGAACCATACACTGCCA
The DNA here is from genome assembly GCF_054371585.1 of Giraffa tippelskirchi. NCBI lineage: Eukaryota > Metazoa > Chordata > Mammalia > Artiodactyla > Giraffidae > Giraffa > Giraffa tippelskirchi. Next base: position 71,946,136 of record NC_137275.1, on the reverse strand, counting down.
GATAGCTAAGGAGTGGACATACAAATAGACAATGATCAAACCATATATAAGAACAGGACTCTGGAAAGGACTAAGTGTGTCCCTCTCAAATTCTTGTATTTAAATCTTAACCCCGAAAGGGATGGTAATAGGAGGTGAAGCATTTTGGAGGTAATTAGATCAGGAGGATGGAACCCTTATGAATGGGATTGCATGCATGCTAAGTTGCGTCAGTTGTATCCGACTCTTTGTGATCCTATGGACTGTAGTCACCAGGCTCCTCTGTCCATGGGATTCTCCAGGCAAGAATACTGGAGTGGGTTGCCACGCCCTCCTCAAGGAGATCTTCCCCACCCAGGTATTCAACTCATGTCTCTTATGCCTACCTCATTGGCAAGTGAGTTCTTTACTACTAGTGCCACCTGAGAAGCCCATAAATGGGATTGTGTGTGTGTGCAAAGTTGTTTCAGTCATGTCAGCTCTGTGCAAACCTGAGGACCATAGCCCTCCAGGCTCCTCTGTCCATGGGATACTCTAGGCAAGAATACTGGAATGGGTTGTCATGCCCTCCTCCAGGGGATCTTCCCTGGTAAAAACGAACTCAGAGAACTCTCTCTCCCCCTCCTGCCATGTGAGGACACAGGGAGATGACTTCCTGTGAAGAAGTGGGCCCTCAACAGACACAAGGTTGTCAGCTTCTTGATCTTGCACTTTTCAGCCTCCAAATCTATGAGAAATAAATGTTTGCTTAAGTTACCCTGTCTATGATACTTTTGTTGTAGCACATAAACATATAATGACAAACTTTGACCCAAAACCTCCACAGCAATCATTCCAGGAAGTCAAATCACAACCTCTGCACCAATTAGTCCAGAATGTCAGGACTTGGGGACTACTCAGGTGGCGCTAACGGTAAAGAACTTGTTTGCCAATGTGGAAGGCATAAGAGATGCAGGTTCGATCCTGGGGTTAGGAAGATTCCTTGGAGGAGGGCTTGGCAACCCACTCCAGTATTCTTGCCTGGAGACTCCCATGGACAGAGGAGCCTAGTAGGCTACCATCCATAGGGTCACAAACAGTTGGACATGACTAAACATACATGCATACATGTCAGGACTTGGGCAACAACTCCAAGGTTTGCTATGTTTTCCCTATTTCCACTGCAGGTCTAACTAAAGAAAGATGATCTCCAAACCAATCACAGAAGATGTTTGCTTTCTACTCAGCCTACTTCAGCTTCCCCATGCCAACAGTTTCCAAACTGCACATAGCTGAAACCTCCTTTATTCACTATAAAATTTCCCACTCCTCTGTCTGCCTTTGGGTTTTTGCCAAACACAATTGGCGGGGCTGACTCTCCTGCTGTAGTAAGCTCTGTATCAATAGTCACTTTTTTCTTCACATTTGGGTGGTCTTCATTTATTTCCACAGCTAGTACTGAACCAATTAAAATAAAAAATTAAACTTAATAAAAGTAAAAATGGACCTACCATATGATATGGCTATTCCATTCTTAGGTCTCCCCACAGAGAAATAAAAGCACATATTCAAGTAAAAATATAAGAATGCTTATAGAATATTTATTTATTCTTTCTGAAAACAGAAATGCTCATAATGTCCTTCAACAAGTGAATGGATAACAAATTGTACTATAGCTATGAAGTGGAATAATGTTCATAATAAAAAGAGAGTCTGAAACATATAACATGGATGGGATAATTATCAGTTCAGTTGCTCAGTTGTGTCCGACTCTTTGCAACCCCATGGACTGCAGCATGCCAGGCTTCCCATCACCAGCTCCAGGGAACTCAGGGATAATTACACTGAGTGAAATAAAACCTGAGAGAAGTAAAAGAATACATACTTTTATGCATATGGAATTCTAGAAAATGCAAAATAATCTGTATAGACAGAAATCTTACTGTTATTGTATGGAAACCGAATAGGTTGGAGGTGAAAGACGAGAGGGAGTGATTATATCAGATACCTAGGAGAACTTTAGGGGTGATATTTTCTTCATTATGTTGATTGTGGTGATGTTTTCACCTGTGTATACATGTGTTAAAACATAGCAAATTGTGTATTTTAAATATATGAATTTTATTGTCTATAAATTATACCTCAATAAACAAATAATTACAGAACAAAACTAAATATGCTGGGGACTCCAGAGACTCTTTCAAATTATTTGTTTGATCTTGGCTTGAAACACTTGAACACTATTCTCTCAAATCTATAAAAAAATTCTTGGTGCCTAGATCAGTCTTTTGTGTTGTGATGGAAGTATTTTCCAGGGAGCTTTTGGTAAAATTCCATACATTATACCCCCCTGCCAATGGAGAAAGGGAGAAAGAAAAGAAGAGGGCAAGAGACTAATTTAAATACTTGAAATTTACATACATATGTACAGACAGACTGCTTGAGATATATAGATAGGTAGATGGATAGATAGCTATGACATATTTCAGGAGCATGGAGATCAAATAGTAGGACAGAAATTAACTTCTTATTTTGTAAACTCACTATAGAAAAATTCAGAATGAAGACAGGTATTACCTAGTAATTCATGATCTTTAACAGGATAAAAATAATTACTCTGCTTAATTACAGATATAAAAATATCTATTTACCATAAAACTCCACATAGCCTCCCCCTCTCTAAAGTAATGTCTGCCATTAAAGCACATATAGGACTGGGTAAATACCAATATATGCTGCTATAGACGCAGCATGTTTCCCACCATAGAAGCCTATGAATACCACACGGCTTTCAAGATATCCCCCAAAGTTGTTGTTAAAAATTACATCCTGCAGCTTAAGCACTATAAAGATATCAAATAAAGAAAGGAAGCACAATGTCTCTTTTTCTTAACTCCTCCCTCTCCATCGTGGTACTGAGGCCAGTGAAAAGTATTTTAATTAAGTTGGGTGGTGTGAATAATCAACCATTCCTTTTCTCTGCCTTCTGCACTGGCACATGAGATGTACTTGTCTCCAAGTGGATTTCACATTTCTTTTTGTCAACATGACAAAGGATGCGACTTGAAACCTAAGGCTCTTCCATGGAATGAGAAGGTGCAAACCAGTGTGTGGGGAAGGAGACAGAAAATGTTGAAGCTCTAAAACTTATGTTTGAGTCAATGACCTTTTGATACAGGTGAACTTTCCTTCCTGAAGAAGGAAATGACTCCCAAGATCACAGAATACATTAGAGGGAAGTCAGAAATGGAATTTAGGGACTTCCTTGGTAGTAAAGTGGCTAAAACTCTGTGCTCCCAATAAAGAGGCCTGGTGTTTGATCCCTGGTTAGGGAACTAGACCCCACACACTGCAACTAAGAGTGCACTTGCCACAACTAAAGATCTGGTACAGCCAAATTAAAAAATAAAATAAAATAAATGGAATTTATGTTACCTCCTGGAAGGCACCAAACTCAGGTCAGCTAGAAGATGTCTCCTGACAACATGGCCTCCAGTGTTCTCTATCTAGATAAAGTAAAAAAGAAAGCCTAAGAATCAACTCTTAGCCAACAGTGATACTTTGGCTTACTCAAACAAGCACACCTATTATAAACTCAGCAGATTTGCTCAGTTTATGAATAAGATGCTTTCAACTCTCTCCAAAAATTGGCAGTTCTTGAGAACTGCAAATTGGTAAGAGTTAAATCTAGGTTTCTCAACCCTGGTATTATTGACATTTTGGACCTGATAATTTGATTTGAGGAACTGTCCTGTGCATTGTGAGACATTTAGCAGCATCTTGGCCTCTATCCTCTACACGACAATAGCCTCTCATTTCATTTGTGACAACCAATAATGCCTGCACACATTGCCATATAGCCCGAGGAGGCAAAACAGCACCTAGTTGAAAATTAGTGAGATGATTTGTGTGTGTGTGTGTGTGTGTGTGTGTGTGTGTGTGTGTGTGTGTGCACTCAGTGGGTGTCCAGCTCTTTGCAACCCCATGGACTATAGCCCACCAGGCTCTTCTGTCCATGGGATTTCCCAGGCAAGAATACTGGAGTGGGTTGCTACTTCCTTCTCCAGGGGGATCTTCCCAACTCAGGGATCAAACCGGGTCTCTTGTGTCTCCTGCCCTGCCAGGCAGATTCTTTACCATTAGCGCCACCCGGGAAGAAGCCCAGACAATTATCATATGTAAGTATTTATTTTTGACATGGCTTATGCCCATTAGTAAGTTCAGAAATATCTTTATTCATTTTGAGATCTTACATTTTTTTCTCATCTATTTTTAAATGACTTGATTTTTTCTATATATGACTGTAGTTTTTTTCATGTATAATTGTCTAAATGCAAACTCACAATTTTGGTATAAACGTAAAATGTTTGTTTCTTTCAATCATTGCTTTCAACTATCTTTGTTGATCACTCCTTTCATGAAGAAGAAAGAGTTACTAATGAAAGCTTAAAACTATTCCACAGGTTTTTGATCATTTTTAAAAAATTATGTCTTTATTTTTTAGAGTACATTTAGGTTAACAGCACATTGAGGGGGAGGTGTAGAGATGGTCTGTATAACACCTGCCCCTAAAGTCATAGTCTCCATCATTATCAACAATTCCTCACTAGAGTGGTATATTTGGTTCAAGTTAAAAGCCTACACTGATACATCATAGTAACCCAAAATTTATAGAAAGCATTAGGGTCACTCTTGATGTTGCATAGTCTGTGGACTTGGACAAAGGCGTAACAGCATTTATTCATCATTATGGTATCATATAAAATATTTTCACTGCCTTGAAATTACTCTGTGCCCCATCTGTTCATTTCTTCCTCCCCCCAATCCCTTGCAATCACTGATCTTTTCATGATCTCAATATGTTTTCTTTTTCCAGAACATCATGTAGTTGGAATCATACTATAATAATGCACATAACCTTGTCAGATTGGCTTCTTTCACTTAGTAATATGCACTTAAGGTTCCTATGAACCTTTCCATGGCTTGATAGCTCATTTACTGTTACTGCTGACAAATATTCCATTGTCTAGATGTACTAGAGCTTATTTTGTCATTCACCTACTGAAGTACACCTTGTTTGCTTCCAAGTTTTGGTAATTATGAATAAAGCTGCTATAAACATTCATGTGGAGGCTTTTGTGTGGACATCTTTTTAATTCACTGGGGTAAATACCAAGAAATGTAATTGCTGGATCCATCAGATGGTAAGAGTCTGTTTAGTTTTATAAGAAATGGTCAAACTCTCATCCAAACTGTACCATTTTGCATTACCACCAGCTAAGAATGAGAATTCTTTTTGCTCCACATCCACACCAGCCTTTTTCATCAGAGTTCTAGAGTTTGGCCATTCTAATGTGTGCAGCAATGCCTCATTATTGTTTTAATTTGCATTTCCCTAATGATATAATATAAAAAATGGCTTCTTACTTGAAAAAAAAAGAACTTTCACTTCTCCTCAGTTGCCCTAATTTATGTCTCTAAAAGATGAAATGTAAGTCTTTGTGTGTGTCTCTTAATTAAAACAATTAAGCCATCCCTTGCCATCATGGGTTTCTTAATTATTAAGTCCTATTTGCTCTCGAACTATAGTTGGCAGTCTAACTTGATAACTAATTTTTGTATTATTGGTCCTTGTTGCCTTTCCAGCAAGTCTGTATTGCACACTTTGAGCAATTCTCCATGACTCTCAAATCAGAGCTTAAGAGCCTAAGATTGATCCTTTTTCTAAGAACCACAGAAATTTGAGAATGACCCTACACCTCTCTTTTAGGCTGTCTCACCAGGCATCTTTCTTTAACATCTTTCTCTGATCCTCAGAAACATTAGGCAATATGCCAGGTCAATGAATTGCCAAATTTTATATAGAAGATAATTGCAGTCCTTTATTTGGCAACAAAGAGGCATTGTGTACATTATTAACATAAAAAGTGAGTTTCTTTCCTTTTTCTCTCCCCTCATTTTTGGTAGGGCATTTTGATGCTTTGTATTAGAATTCTATATATATATATGTTAATACAAATACAAATGGCCTTCCTGGGTGGCAGCAGTAAAGAAAAAAAAAAATCTGCCTACAATGCAGGAGAAGTGGCTGGAATCACAGGTTTGATCCCTGGTTTGGGAAGATCCCCTGAGAAGGAAATAAATAGCAACACATTTCAGTGTTCTTGCCTGGGGAATCCAATAGACAGAGGAGCCTGCTGGGCTACAGTCTGTGGGGTCACAAAAGAGTCAGACACAACTTAGCAACTAAACAACAACAACAGAAGTGCTGTATTACATATTAGTAGCTCTCTAAATGGGCTTCCCTTTTAGCCAGTCGGTAAAGAATCTGCCTGTAATACAGGAGACCTAGGTTCAATTCCTAGGTCAGGAAGATCCTCTGGAGAAGGAAATGGCAATCCATTCCAATATTCTTGCCTGGAGAATCCCATGGACTGAGGACCCTGGTAGGCTACAGTCCATGGGGTCGCAGGAGTTGGACATGACTTAGCGACTAAACCACCAGCTCTCTAAATGGTAAACAGTACTTGAATTACATTGCTCCTAAATATTTTAAAAGTCAAGTAATTTCTTTCATTACCTCTGCGATGACCATGTTTCAAATAATACTCTCAGTTCAGTTCAGTTCAGTTCAGTTCAGTTCAGTCGCTCAGTCACGACCCCATGGACTGCAGCACATCAGCTTCCCTGTCTATCACCAACTCCCGGAGTTTACTCAAACTCATGTCCATTGAGTCGGTGATGCCATCCAGCCATCTCATCCTCTGTCATCCCCTTCTCCTCAAGCCTTCAATCTTTCCCAGCATCAGGATCTTTTCAAATGAGTCAGTTCTTCACATTAGGTGGCCAAAGTATTGGAATTTCAGCTTTAGCATCAGTCCTTCCAATGAATATTCAGGACTGATTTCCTTTGGGATGGACTGGTTGGATCTCCTTGCTGTCCAATACTCTAATTGATTACTTTTATAATCTGCCTTTTCTAATATTTTGTGTTTCATGAGGATATTTGAACCTCTAGCACCAAACACAATTCCTGGAACATAATATGTCACCAGTTATTGAACAAGTGAATACATGAATAAATGATTGATATAGTCTGTATATATACGTATGTTATTTGTCTTAAGTTTTGTTTCTATTTCTGATTTTCAAAATAGTACTATAGTAATTTTATTAATGTATTATTATTATTATTTTTTTTTACCATGTTTGGGCTTCTCTGGTGGCTTAGAAGTAAAGAATCTGCCTGCAATGCAGAAGATACAATAGAACGCAGGTTCAATCCCTGGGTTGAGACCATACCCTAGAGGCAGGTAAGGCAACCCACTCCAGTATTCTTGCCAGGATAATCCCATGGGCAGAGGAGCCTGGTGGTCTACAGTCTGTGGGGTTTCAAACAGTTGCACATGTGTGACTTAGCACGCAAGCAGGCACTATTCTTTTAGTGGTTTATTCCCTCATGAGACTCTATTTTAAAATAAATGACATCTTTTTTTCTTGCTGTTTGTTTTCTAAGTGATATATTGATTCACGTTATCATGTTATAAAAGTGAATCAAAATAGAAACACACAGGCAGATGAAAGGTGGAAGTGTGATAGATTTCCTCTTCTTGGGCTCTAAAATCATTGTGGATGGTCACTGCAGCCATGAAATCAGAAGACGTTTTGCTTCTTGGAAGGAAAACTATGACAAACCTAGACAGTGTGTTGAAAAACAGAGACATTACTCTATGAATAAAGGTCCATTTAGTCAAGGCTATGGTCTTCCCAAGTGGAAACATAGCTGGACTATAAAGAAAGCAGAGCACCAAAGAATTGATACCTTCAAACTGTGGTGTGGGAAAATGGACAGCAAAGAGATCAAAGAAGTCAATTTTAAGGGAAATCAACCCTGAATACTCGTTAGAAGGACTGATGCTGAAATTCCAGTATTTTGGTCCTCTGATGAAAACAGCTGACTCATTGGAAAAGTCTCTGATGCTGGGAAAGATTGAGGGAAGAAGCAGAAGAGAGCACAGAGGGTGAGATGGCAGGATGGCATCACTGATGCAATGGACATGAACTTGGGCAAACTTCAGGAGATGATGAGGGACAGAGAGGCCTGGCGTGCTGCAGTCCCTGGGGTCACAAAGAGTTGGACATGACTGTGCGACTAAACTACAACAGCAAGCCATACCCATAGGGAGAGACAAAATTTTAAACAAAGGGAATCTCGGAGGCAAACACCTGTGTGGTGGTGGGAAGTGCCTGGTGTATTTGAAGGACAATAACAAGGCCAGAGAGGTTGGAGTTGAAAGAGGGAAAAGGAAATGAGAAATAGGAGAGTCAAGTTCCAAAAGTTAACACAGGCTCAAACGGAATGTGTCTTCTAGGCCATGGTAGGGACACTGAAGGCAACCTTTCATTCTGAGAGACATGAAGTCATTAGAGAATTTACAGCAGAGGAATGAAAGATACCCTTTATATGAATCTTTGATTACATATTTAATCAATTCTTAGAAGAAGTCTTATTATGGTATGATCATTTCTAAGACTTTTAATGTATAACATTAAATTAATTTCCAGTATTTGTTAAAGTTACCAAAAAACGCAAAGTTATAATGTCCATTGTGTTCCTCATTTTAATTGTGACATCTGTTGTTTTTAACCGGCAAGTAAAATGTTGCCTTTTGCTTTATAAGATTGAGAAGAACATTTTTTCCCTTTTCTAGACGTTATCATTAGTGGAATCTTTTATTGTATGGAATTCGTATTGTGTTCTTACTCAAATATTAATCTAATTTGTCAAATTCTTCGTGTTCACACTGAGAGTAAATCTATTTTTTCAGGGTAGATTATTTTTTAAATACCGTGATAAATCCATTTTTTAGTGTTTCATGTATTAATATATTTTTGATTTATATCCATAAATAATGTTTTATAATTTTGTTTAATACTTCCTTTGCCAGGCATAAATGTGCTTCATAAAATAAAGCATGCAATATCCCATCATGTTTAATTATCACAGTTTATAGAGCATATAAATTAAACTTTTTAAATAAAAAATTTAAATATCTCACCTGTAAGTTTCTTTAGTTTGCAATATTTAGAAGACATTTCTTTGATAATTTTGCATTTTCTTTTATGGCTTTTATCTATTCATGTTTCAAAATCTCTTTTTGGTTCACTTTTAGTAAGTCTTTTTTCAAAAAAAGCTGTAATTCCATGAAATTTTCTAAAAACAATAGTTGTGCAAAGTATTTTCTCATACAAATTAGGCCATGATTTATATTTGTATTTCTTTTCCAGTCTAATTTTCCATATTTGTTTTCTTTCACTCTTGAATTTCCTGTCATCTCCATTTTATATTGTTTTTTTTTTTCAAAGAATCAGCTCTTTGTTTTCTTTTTCCTTTTCCATTTTTCAAATTCCTGCATTTTTTATTAGGAGAATTGCATTTATTTTAGTTTTTTGTGATTATTTTTATCTCTTTCTTAAATATGGAACTGAACTTAAAAAAAAATTACAGACTATTTAAAAATGATAGCACAATAAATTCTGCTAAGGCCATGGTCATAATGAAGCATGTTTTGAGTTCATGACTATAATTCTTACACTCTTTTTAAATGAGAAAGTAAAGTATTGCCATTATTGTGACTGCTTTGTTCTTGTTTTGGTGGATCAGGTGTTGATGCTGAAACTTTTAGTAGTGGAGTCCCAAACACTTTTTTTCCTTCACTCAAAACCTTTGTATATTTTCATGGTTTCTTATAAATAGGTAGAACACAATTTCAAGTAGATTTATAGATTTATAGACTTTGACATAAATTATTTGGAAAGATAGGAAATAAGTACATGTTTATGTCATCATTACTTAAGAGCTGACATACCAAAATTATAGAAAAACAGGAGCTTTGCCTTGAAAATTAATGGATATATAATTGAGATTGTTTTATTATCAGAATATATGTGTGTGTACGTGAGTATAGATATATTTGTATGTGTATGGATATGATCTCACAGAGATATGATCTTCCATCTGAAATCTTATGTCGTCAAAAATTGGTTGCTGTATGATCTCTATAGCAAAATCAATTGAGGGATGAATTTAATGCCTTAGCAGTTGTGAGTCCTTGGAAAGATTATTTAACTTCTCTAATTCATGGTTTTCATTTCACATGATTAATTGAGGGAATGCATTTCAAGGCCTAGCACCTAGCAACTATAAACCAGTGCCTGGTTTATAGTTTTTACTCAATAAATATTGTGAACGAAATTACCTGGGGATATAGCACCATCCCTAGAGTTCCCCCTCCCTATCTCCCACCACCTAAACTCCAGTTTTCTTGTAGGATTGTTCTTGAATGAAATATGAGGTAGCTACATAGCTCAGTAAGTATTCTGCACTCCAAGTATCCAAGAGCTCCTTTGTTCTACTTGTTAAGCTATTTCATTTCAGAATTATATCTTAGTACACGTTTTGTATTAGATGAATAATTGGCTTATGTATAACAAACATTATTGTCCTAGTGATTCAATGCTATAAGGAGAAAGAAAACTACAAAGTTCAAATCCAATAGAGTAGGATTCAAAGACTGACTTCATTAACTCTCTCAGGATATTTAATCTGATTTAAATTTTTTTTCCTTATTTTCAAAATAATGCAATCATAGTGCACAATGGGCTTGTGTGGATTGAATGAGATCATGCAAGCAGAAGTGCCTGGCATGTATGGCACCTAAGAACTTTGGCCTGTTTTCTTTCATGTTGGTCATCGCTCTATTACAACCCACAGTCTACTTTGGAAAAGGCTATATTTTTTGAGTGAATAACTCTTCCTACAGACAAGTGACAAACACAGGGTTCAGATTCTTCTTAAGGAGCTGTACTTAATTTCTTAGATTTTAATATTAGAATATATAAATTTATAAATTATGAGTACTAATTACTATAATGAATAAAACTATGTTTTAAAAACATATATGTATATTTCTTCTTTAACATCCATTCGGTGCTTAATTATCATACAGTGGTGTAATGTAAAAATTATTTAATTTTAAATAGGCTTTTAATTCTTGAATTAAAAGTTCAGCAAATGAGAAAGTACTTTTAAACTGTTACTGCTGAATAATTGCTATCTAAGTGATTTAAATTATGTGAATGAGCATGAGATTCTTTCAACTTATTTCTCAGTTAAAGATAAGAAAAACTAAATTTCTACTTTTTGTATGGAGAACACAACCATGTATGGATAAGTGGTTATTTTTAATTAGCCAGGACAACATAGAACTTTTGAAACATTTTTCTTTATTGCTAGATCTTTCCCTTAATACAGATAACTTTGGTCAATTCTATCATTGACTTCTGTGTGTATAGAGAGTTGGAAACTGACTCAGAGACAGGTAGTCAGAGGAAGAGACATGAAAGAGATGAATGAGTCTTAGAGAGTTGAAGGACACATATGCACAGAGAGAACATTTGGAAGAGTAAAAAGATTTTCCCCATCATTCCATTAAGTGAAGTCTTGGAGTGAAGTTTGAAAAATGGTATTTGCTATTCCTTCGTTCAATCTCATTCCCTTTGTGCTTTTCTTGCCGTCATTATGCAACCATGCTGAACTTGGTTTCCCAGGGCCACGATTACAGTATAGAATTCCTAAAACTAAAAATATATTTTAAAAAGTGAGACATTCTAGGCAACATATGAAATTGGATACTAGAGGCTTCCAAAACATTTCGTAATTGATATGTAAGATACAGTAACTGGCACTACTTACTCAACATTACCTATGCTGTTCTAGTCAATCTCAAGAGTTGTTCCTAAAAATATTGTTACATTCATTTTAAATGTTAACGTCTGTTCCTCAATATCTTGCATCTCTTACATTGTAATGTCTGTGTTTTGTGGTTTCTCATATTTAGTCTTTTATCTCTTGTGTTTCTTTTTTTTTTTTTTTTGCCAGTGTTCACCCCAGAGAGTTTCATTTCAGTTTCATAATCTATTTCATCTCTCCTCTTATGTTTCATTCACTTTCTTTCCAGGGTACCTCTGAAATCTCACATATGCTTCAGCCATTTTCCACTTCCTAAAACAGTTAAAGCCTGATTAAATAAATATCTGCTTAAAAGAGCATAAAAATACTTTGATTAAGTACATAAACACTCAGAAATGAATATAGTTCTTATAAACACTTTATGTACTGTATTAAGTTTAAAATTGGTGACACATGTTTAATGTCACATTTGAAGAAATTCAAAGCTTAATGTAAAAAAGATTAAGTAAATAAATGTCAGAAACACACTTTTTATAATGGAGCATAATCTGTCACCTGCTAACAACAGTATTTATAAATTATTGGGCAGGATTTGTTTGTGATTACTCAATGATTCCCCATTATTTGGAAGAGTTTTATAAACTGTGCCACTTATACACTGTGGAAAACCTAGCAAGCTCAAAATAAAAAGAAATGTCTTTCCTTTGTTAAAAGCATTCATTGCTCCTTAAGAAACATCATGGTTAAACATGGTATTTTGGAAATAGTCCTATTAAAATTATGCAGAAAGTAAATATACTCACCATTATCCATTAATGAACTCCTTGGACAGTGCAAAATTTTGTATGACAATTGGAAGAGATAAAATTATCATTTATTTTCAGTAAATAGAATTTAGTTCAATATAAAATTCAAGAATATCTATTAATTATTAACAGCAATACAATGACAGTAAACATGCTGAGGACAAATGAATGCACAGAGTGTTTCTATGCACCATTAATAGCCAATAAAAAATGAGAATAAATTATTACACATAATAATAAAAACTACCATAAAATACATGAGTAAATATAAAATAATTGATTACAAGAATATTACAAAGAAATTTTAAATTTTATTAATCCATTTTTTTTTTAAAAAAGTAAACCAGATTAATATTCCTGAATGACAGGACCCAACATCATAAAAATGTCAAATGACACTAAATTAATTTGTAAAATCAATGCAATTTTAATTGAAATCTTTCTAGGGTTTATTGGAAATTTGACACGTTTATCTCAAAATCCATATAGAATCATAAAGAGTTGAAAATATCTAAGATATATTTTAAGAAGAACAAAGTTGGGTAACTGGCTCTTTCATATATGAAAATTATTTTTAAAGTACGTTAATTAAGGCCACATGATATAAAGGTAAAAACAGACAAATGGGTTACTAGAACAGAACAGAAAATTTGTAGAGTCACACACACGCGAGTGCGTGTGCACACTCTATAAGGCAGAGGTTGCATTTCAACCAAATGAGGAATAGATATCAGTTCAGTTCAGTTCAGTCGCTCAGTCGTGTCCGACTCTTTGTGACCCCATGAATTGCAGCACGCCAGGCCTCTCTGTCCATCACCAACTCCCAGGGTCTACCCAAACCCATGTCCACCGAGTCAGTGATGCCATCCAACCATCTCATCCTCTGTCGTCCCCTTCTCCTCCCGCCCCCAATCCTACCCAGCATTAGGGTCTTTTCCAATGAGTCAACCCTTCGCATGAGGTGCCCAAAGTATTGGAGTTTGAGCTTCAACATCAGACCTTCCAATGAACACCCAAGATTGATCTCTTTTAGGATGGATTGATTGGATCTCCTTACTGTCCAAGGGACTCTCAAGAGTCTTCTCCAACACCACAGCTCAAAAGCATCAATTCTTCGGCGCTCAGCTTTCTTCACCGTCCAACTCTCACATCCATACATGACCACTGGAAAAACCATAGCCTTGACTAGACAGACTTTTGTTGGCAAAGTAATGTCTCTGCTTTTAAATATGCTATCTAGGTTGGCCATAACCTTCCTTCCAAGGAGTAAGCGTCTTTTAATTTCATGGCTGCAATCACCATCAGCAGTGATTTTGGAGCCCCCAAAAATAAAGTCTGACACTGTTTCCATTGTTTCCCCATTTATTTCCCAGGAAGTGATGGGACCAGATGCCATGATATTACTTTTCTGAACGTTGAGCTTTAAGCCATCTTTTTCACTCTCCTCTTTCACCTTCATCAAGAGGCTCTTTAGTTCTTCTTCACTTTCTGCCATAAGGGTGGTGTCATCCGCATATCTGAGGTTATTGATATTTCTCCCGGCAATCTTGACTCCAGCTTGTGTTTCTTCCAGCCCAGCATTTCTCATGATGTACTCTGCATAGAAGTTAAATAAGCAGGGTGACAATATGCAGCCTTGATGTACTCCTTTTCCTATTTGGAACCAGTCTGTTGTTCCATGTCCAGTTCTAACTGTTGCTTCCTGACCTGCATACAGGTTTCTCAAGAGACAGGTCAGATGGTCTGGTATTCCCATCTCTTTCAGAATTTTCCACAGTTTATTGTGATCCACACAGTCAAACGATTTGGCATAGTCAATAAAGCAGAAATAGATGTTTTTCTGGAACTCACTTGCTTTTTCAATGATCCAACGGATATTGGCAATTTGATCTCTGGTTCCTCTGCCTTTTCTAATACCAGCTTGAACATCTGGAAGTTCACAGTTCACGTATTGCTGAAGCCTGGCTTGGAGAATTTTGAGCATTACTTTACTAGCATGTGAGATGAGTGCAATTGTGCGGTAGTTTGAGCATTCTTTGGCATTGCCTTTCTTTGCGATTGGAACGAAGACTGACCTCTTCCAGTCCTGTGGCCACTGCTGAGTTTTCCAAATTTGCTGGCATATCGAGTGCAGCACTTTCACAGCATCAGCTTTGAGGATTTGAAATAGCTCCACTGGAATTCCATCACCTCCACTAGCTTTGTTTGTAGTGATGCTTTCTAAGGCCCACTTGACTTCACATTCCAGGATGTCTGGCTCTAGGTGAGTGATCACACCATCGTGATTATCTGGGTTGATATATTGCTTACTAAATAGTGAAAGGAACATTGATTTTCTTTGTGTAAAGTAGATTACTGTGTCATACCATGGACAAAAATAGACTCCACATATATTAAAAAATAAATATTAAAATGAAACTATCAAACTTTTAGATGTAATTTTTAGTATTATGTGTAGGAGAATAGCTTTATGGTAATTAGAATGAATTATTCCATAGAAACTGAGAACAACTCATAAAAATAAGACTGATAAATATAATAAATAACTTCTGCTAAAAAGACAATATACACAAATTTTAAAGACCTTCCATAAGCTTTGAGATGATATTTGCAATGTATATTAGACAAAGATTTTGTATCCAGAAAACATTATATCACCCTACTTATTATTATCTGTTGAAGGTAAGCACCACCCCTACACATGTACACAAAGACAAACACACACAACATAAGTAAATCATATAAACAGATAGTCCGCATAATAATAGAAGTGAACAAATAAAAGATTGTGTGAACATTCAAACCTCACTAAGAATTATAGAAAAGTGAGTAAAAAACAATGAAATACTATTTCACCCATCAGAATTAAAACAAATTAGAGTCCGATGATATCAATGTAGGAGAAATTATGAGGAAAATATCTCATCAACTCTAATAGTTTATAGATGCATAGATTCTATATCCTGGTAATTCTACTCCTTAGTTTAATTACTAAGTGAAAAAAACATAACTACCTGTTTTAGTTTCCTACAGCTGCTGTAACAAATCACCACACATTGGATGGCTTAAAACAACAGGAATATATTTTTTCATAGCTATGGAGGACCAGGAGTCTGAACTCAAGGGGATGGCAAGATTGGTACTTTTGTGGAGACTTTGAGGATGAATTTGTCTCATCTCTCTTCCAGCTAGTGATGGTGGTGGACAATTCTTGGAGGTCTTTGGGTTGTAGATCACTCCAGTGTTTGCATTGTCTTCCTTATGGTGCGTGCATGCATGCTAAGTCCTTTGTAGGTCTGTGTGTGAATTTCCCTCTTCTAAGGACAAAGTCATTGAATTAAGACCCACCCTAATTCAGTATGGCCTCACCTTAGTATGATTACATCCAAAAAAAGTCACATCCTGAGGTTCTGGGTGAACAACTGGAGGACTCTAACCAATCTAGTACACTTTTTTGTTATTATTGTTCAGTTGCTAAGTGGTGTCTGACTCTTTGCAACCCCATGAAATGAAGCATGCCAGGCTTCTCTGTTCTCCACTTTCTTCCGGAGTTAGTCCAAATTCATGTACACTGAGTTGGTGATGCTGTCTAACCATCTCACCCTCTGCCACCCCCTTCTCCACTTTTGCCTTCAATCTTTCCCAGCATCAGAGTCTTTTCCAATGAGTTGGTTCTTCGCATCAGGAAGCCAAAGTATTGGAGCTTCTGTTTCAGCATCAGTCCTTCCAAAGAATATTCAGGGCTGACTTCTTTAAGTATTGCCTGGTTTGACCTCCTTGCAGTCCAACGGGCTCTCAAGAATCTTCCCCAGCACCAAAATTCGAAAATGTCCATTCTTTGATGCTCACTACAGAAGCAGAAATGTATAACAAGAAATTTCATCATAGCACTCTTTGCCCGGGAGAATAATTTTAAACAGCAAAATATTCATTAGACTAATTACCCGTGAATAATTGTATAGATACACAATGAAGGTTATACAACTTTAAAACAAATGACTTAGACTTATGAATAGCAAAGTTGGGAATTTTTAATAATAACCTCGTGGTGGTGGTGGTATAGTGGCTAAGTCATGTCCCAACTGTGACCCCAAGGCTAGACTCCTCTGTTCATGGGATTTCCCAGGCAAGAATACTGGGGTGTGCTGCCATTTCCTTCTCCTAAGTAATAACATATCATTGAGTGGAAAAAAGAAAGTTATAAGATATCTTATGGCCTGATACCTAATATATAGATATGATACATATATAAAACAAAACACAGTTGTAGGTTTTTTTTATACATATAAAATATAATATACAAATATAGGGAGTTACCTGTACATCAATTTTAGGATAGTCACCATCTCTAAAGAGGGAAGGTGAAGAATAAGATCAGAATTAAATAAATGCTTAAAATATATGTAACAGCTTATTATTTAAAGGTGGGGGAATTTGGAACAGATGCGGCAAAGTGTGGCCAAAAAAAAAATAATTCTGATAGAGCTAAGTGGTGAGTTTAGAGGAGAATTCTCAACCTCTGTACCATCGGTATATGAGGAAATATTTTTTTGTTGGGAAACAGTCCTGCATATTGTAGGATATTGAGATATTTAGAAGGCTCTCTGATCTCTATCCCCTAGATGCCAGTAGGAAACCTCCCACCCCTGCTCCAGCTGTGATAACCAAAAAGATGCCAACTATTTTGAATTGAGGAAAAAAAAATAAACTTTGGTTGCAAACAACTGGTATAGAATATTTATTATATCCTTCTGTTTATATTTTCTACTTGTTCAAAATATGTTATGATATACCATAAAAAATAAAATCAGTTCAGTTCAGTTTAGTTGCTCAGTCATGTTCAACTCTTTGCAACCCCATGGATTGCAGCACGCTAGGCTTCCCTGTCCATCACCAACACTCAGAGCTTACTCAAACTCATGCCCATTGTGTTGGTGATGCCACCAAACTATCTCATCCTCTGTCATCTCCTTCTCCTCCTGCCTTCAATCTTTCCCAGCATCAGGGTCTTTTCAAATAGGTCATTTCTTCGCATCAGATGGAAAAAGTATGGGAGTTTCAGCTTTAAGATCAGCCCTTCCAATCAATATTCAAGACTAATTTCCTTTTGGATGGACTGATTGGATCTCCTTGCAGTCCAAGGGACTCTCAAGAGTCTTCTCTAACACCACATTTCAAAAGCATCAATTCTTCGGCACTCAGCTTTTTTTATGGTCTAGCTCTCACATCCATACACGACTACTGGAAAAACCAAAACTTTGATTATACAAATCATTGTTGGTAAACTAATGTCCCTGCTTTTTAATACACTGTCTAGGTTTGTCATAGCTTTTCTTCCAAGGAGAAAGTGTCTTAATTTCATGGCTGCTGTCACCATCTGCAGTGATTCTGGAGCCCAAGAAAATCAAGTCTCTCACTGTTTCCATTGTTTCCCCATCTATTTGTCATGAAGGGATGGGACCAGATGCCATGATCTTACTTTTTTTGAATGTTGAGTTTTAAGCCAGCCTTTTCACTCTCCTATTTCACATTCATCAAGAGGCCCTTTAGTTCCTCTTCATTTTCTGCCATAAGGGTGGTGTCATCTGCATATCTGAGGTTATTGATATTTCTCCCAGCAATCTTGATTCCAGCTGGTGTTTCCTCCAGCCTGGCATTTCACAGGGTGTACCCTGCATAGAAGTTAAATGAGCAAGGTGGGAATATACAGCCTTGACTTACTCCATTCCCAATTTGGTACCAGTCCATTGTTCCATGTCCGGTTCTAATATTGCTTCTTGCCCTGCATACAGGTTTCTCATGAGGCAGGTAAAGTGATCTGGTATTCCCATCTCTTTAAGAATTTTCCACAGTTTGTTGTGATCCAGACATTCAAAGGCTTTAGTCTAGTCAATGAAACATAAGAAGATGTTTTTCTGGAATTCTCTTGCTTTTTCTGTGATCCAACAGATGTTGGCAATTGGATCTCTGGTTCCTTTGCCTTTTCTAAAACCAGCTTGAACATCTGGAAGTTCTCAGTTCACATACTGTTGAAGCCTAGCTTGGAGAATTTTGAGCATTACTTTGCTAATGTGTGAGATGAGTGAAATTGTACAGTAATTTGAAAGTTCTTTGACATTGCCTTTCTTTGGGATTGGATTGAAAACTGACCTTTTCCAGTTCTGTGGCCACTGCTGAGTTTTCCAAACTTGCTGACATATTGAGTGTAGTACTTCAACAGCATCATCTTTTAGGATTTGAAATAGCTCAGCTGGAATTCCATCATGTCCACTAACTTTGTTCATAGTGATGCTCCCTAAGATCCACTTGACTTTGAACTCCAGCATGTCTGGCTCTAGGTGAGTGAGCACACCATCATGATTATCTGGGTTGTGAAGATCTTTTTTGTATAGTTCTGTGTATTCTTGCCACCTCTTCTTCATATCTTCTGCTTCTGTTAGGTCCATGCCACTTCTGCTTTTTATTGTACCCATCTTTGCCTGAAAGAAATGCTATCTCTAATTTTCTTGAAGAGATCTCTAGTCTTTCCCATTTTATTGTTTTCCTCTATTTCTTTGCATTAATCACTTAGGAAGGCTTTTAATGTATATTTCTTATATACTAAGCTTTTAGACAAGTCATTTGTCAACACATAATCGTAAAATATGCCATGTCATATGTGAGAGGAATTTGAAAGACATAAGTAACTCATACAATTTGTGATGAATTTTGTCTGAATTGTTCAGGAAAGACTGCACCAAAAAAAATATTTCAGTCTCACCTTACAGAATGTAAGATTTTAGTGAAAGTATTAAAAATGATGGGATAGCATCAAAAGTAGAAGTAACAGTAAGGAGATCAAAACAGTTAATAATTCTGTGCAATTCTTCTGTGAAAACCAAAATATAGGTCACAGGTGTCAAATTTAGTGTCTTCAGAATGGTACTCAAATATACAGATGGAGCAACTAGGTATAAGGAAACTGAGCATAGTGTGATCCAGTGAAAAATTGGGGCAGTATCCAGAATAAAGATATGAGTCTGGCAAATAATGACTAATGTCATTAAAAGATAAAGTCAATATTCCTGTAGAATGTTGATATGCTAAAAATTAACTTGAGAGATAGACAGCTTCATGGATTGGAAGTTTTCATATGGTTAACATTTCAATTCTCCACAAATTGATTTTTAGATTAAATTCAGTCCCAAGTATAATACCAGCAGGATTTCATGAAAATGCAGAGTATCTAGACTCTCCAAAGCAATTTTGTAAAAGAATCAAGTGGGAGAATTTATATTACACATCTTTGAAAGTTGTTACAAAGCTATCTAATCAAGAAATGTGGTAGTGACTTAAAGATCAGTAAACAGATCAGCAGAATAGAATGCCCAGTAGCAGACTGAGTCACTCTGTCCTTTGATTTCTACAAAAGATGCCAATGCAATCAGAGTTTATTTTGTCTTTTCAACAAATCATACTGGAATAAATACATACTATAACTTGTCCTTTGCATCACTGAATATATCAAAATAATTCAACATGCATCATAAATTGAAACATAAAAGCTGAACCCTTAAAGCTTGTGCAGGAAAACATCAGAGCATTGCTTCTAATTTTAGGCTATGCAAAGGTTTCTTAGGCCAGAGGCAAAGAAACAATTGTAGTGAAAAAACAATTGATAGACTAAGACTTCATCAAAAATTAAATACAAGTTCAATTTTTTCTCAATAAAGATATACTTAGGAAAAATGATAAGAATGCCACTGATGCAGAGAAAATATTTACAGAATGTGATACGTGTTCAGAGACTGGTATCCAGGATATATATATAATTTCTATAACAGATTAACAAAAAGACTAACTAATTTAAAAATAAGCAAAAAATTTGGACACTCCACAAAGCAATCTATAGGAACAACCAATAGATGCTTGAAAATATGCTTATAATCACTGTAATCTATAAAATAACAAATAAGAAAAAAGAAGAATGAGGTATAAGTACACATGCAACAATAAGAACAAATGTTGGAAGTAAGTGAACCAGTTGGAATTCTCACACTTTATTGGAAGGAATATAAAAGGATGAAATCACTTTAGAAATATATTTTGTAATTTTTTTTTTTTATTTTTCAGAACTGTGTTCTTTATTAGTAGAGAAAGATATAAAAAAGAGATCCCTATTTCTGCATCACCATGAATATATTATGTAAAGCATTCAAATGCTTCCTCCAATGGTGGTGTATTTACATGTTAGCTTAATGCCTAATATCCTGCCTATTATAGAATTATGTGCAAGGTTTTAATGTACAACTGAGTTTTCATATAGTCTGAAGAATCTTCCAAGATATGTACAATTTTGATTAGAATTAAAATTTTTTCTGAATAAACAGTCATATTTGTATTATTATTTTTATTCATACATTCATACATTGTACAGAATTGTTAATACTATACATATGTTCTTTATTATATTCATATAGATAATGCAGGATAACTCTTTCCTTAACAATGTATGCCTTTCAATAGAATAAAATTCCACGAGGGCAGATATTTTGTCTTGTTCACAGTTTTTCCTCAGTGTCTAGAATAATATGTAGCACATGATAAAAACTCAATGAATATTTGTTGAATAAAGGAATGTGATGGTCAGAGGATAATATTTGCAAGACTATGAATGTTTATGAGCATACAATTTGTGTGTCTTCATAAAATTTGACATTTTAAGAGGCTATGTGACTTGCTGAATATCTACAGTTAATAGATATTATTTTACTAGAAATTAAATACTTTAAAAAAATCTGAGTAGGTTTCTTTAGGTGCTTTAGAATTTTACTTCAAAATATTCTGTAAAGAATGAGTTTATATTTATATTTGTAACAACACTTGGTAAATTATAATTTGGGAACACAAAGGCTTATGTAAATGCTTGGAGAATTTTATGTGTGCACATTTCCTATTCAAATAATTTTCACAGCTCATGGGGCCTTCAACTAGATGCAATCACTCTTTAGATTTCATGGCTATGGAATAAGATCCTCTGAGAGAGGTGCATTGTTCCTTTACCAATTAATTTCTCTCACTATAGGTCAGCACATTTTAATACATTAAGAACTACCTTTTGTCATTGCTGCTGTGTTTTTGATATGTGTCATTTTCCTTAGTATTATCAGAAATCAGAATCTTTGGTTATTATGTATTTTTTTATTTAGATATTTTTGGACAGATTAAGTAATTTTCACCTACTAAGTTTTCCTTTGAAAATTTCTACTAGTGCAAGTATTGAACAGTGATTGTAGCATTTTCTGAAATTAGATATCCACAGGAATCTAAAATCAGATATCAGGAAGTTGGTTGTTTTGTCACTTTCTGATGATTATGCACTCACAGAGATTGAATCTCACTTTTAAAAGTCAGATTCTCATTCTGCAAATGTATTTTCCTCTCCCTTTGTGTGATCAGTGAAGGTTTTTAGTAGAAGCCAAGAAAGGAAATGACTACCTTCGTGTTTACAGATTTAGGAAAGCTTTATCTGGCTTGAGATGTACCCAATAATGAATCTGCAAATAGCTCTTATAGTTAGAAGAGAAGAAGGAATTAATCACAGTGTATCACATAAATATACTTCGTGAAATTTTAAAAATACCGTATTTCTGATAATATAAGTAAAACATATTCATTATAAAAATAGAGGGGAAATAAAGTGGCATAGAAAGGAGGTAAAAGACCCTAGGTAAATCCACTGTTAACTCTTTGGTCTTTATCATCCCTGCTAACTCTCCATTTATCTGGCAAATTAGTATCATATTATATTTATTATGTTGCTATCTGAATATTTTGTCTTCCCTTTAGCAATAATCTAGAGTAACTAAATACTTATCAGCAACTTTATTTTTAATGATATTTTAATATTCCATTAAGTGGACATAAAAAGCAATTACCACTGAACATTTTACCTGTTGATTGCAGTTAATATCCACGTCTCTACTTCCATATTTGACATCCTTTTTAGAGGGTATTCTGGAGTAAAAATATCACTTGCCACTAGCTCAAAATATTAACAGGACAAGCTGATAACAACGATCATTATGATATAATGGAATAAGCATGGTGTGAATCTGGTTCTGATCCAAGTTAGCTAAGTAAATTCTATGTTCTGGACCTCTGTTTCTTCTTCTGTAAAGGACGGACTGGACTCGATAATTACTGATTGCCCTTCAAGCCCTTATATTCTTTTATGATGTGGATAGTTTCTAAAGATTTAATAGAATACAATTCCTGAATATTCAACAGGAGACAGGTTGTTTTTTGTGGTGGGGGGACCTGTGTTGGATCTTCATTGTTGTGTGGGTTTTCTCTAGTTGCATTGAGGGGGACCACTCTCTAGTTGCAGTGCGCGGGCTTCTCACTGTGATGGCTTCTCTTGTTGAAGAGCACGGGCTCTAGAGCAGGTGGGCAGTAGGTATGGCTCCCGGGCTCTAGAGCAGAGGCTCAATAGTTGAGGCACATGAGCTTAGTTCCTCTGAGGCATGTGGCATCTTCCCAGACCAGGATTGAACCTGTGTCCCCAGCATTGGCAGGTGGGTTCTTTACCACTGAGCAAGCAGGGAAGCACCGGGAGGCAGTTTTATTCACAATCTTTTGACTATCTACACAGTCTTAACCCACACACTATGTCATACTTTTAATATAAAGACCTTGGCAGAAATGAGTTTTTGTCTTTAGATAAAACGAAGAATCATAAATGAACAACCACAAGGACTCCATCTCTTCAACAAGGCGTCCCTCAGCAAAGAAAGCAAGGTCCATCTATATATCTTCTTTGCTTTTAAACATTTATATGCCTGGCTTTATTTTCCTCATTTTGGCTTTTCACTTTTTTTTTCTCTCTAGGTTATGTTGATAGTTTCTAATGGCCAGTAAGAAGCACTGGATATAGTAAAATCACACCGTGTAGTAACAGTGTATACTTCACCAAAAGCACAATCTAAAGTGATCTTTGTGGATCTCACAACTGTAATGCTAGATCTCTCATATATTTGAAAAGCTTGTGTTCAGATGACTTGAGTCTAACTCCTAAATCCCAATGGTCATTTGCTTTAGATGGTATACTTGATTTATTGGAACTGTCATCTTCCTAAACATCTTGTATCATCTAGACCTTACGGAAGGTTTTTGCTTAATGTATTTCATGACTACAGATCTTTACACATTTCATAAGCCATTGGATTTTCAAGGCTGTTTATGCCAATAACAAATCAGGATGGCCCTGCCTCTCTGCATGCCTTCTGGGAAGTTTTTCTTAAATTGTCAGAAGTTACATTAACTAACAAAAATGTCTAAAAAGAAGAGGCTTTGAAAACCAAGGTTCTCCTTACCTGCAGGACATGGACTTTGGTCATCTGGGGAATTGCTTGTGACAAAAATAAACAACTGAAATGGAGTATTTTAATACAATTGTATTGTACCACTCGTCTCCTCAAGGAATGCTGATTATTCTTTCTAAGTAACTTAAGAAAAATAGCATTTAACTTAATAATATTCTGAACAGGACTGAACCCTTTGTGTGTATGTGCTAAGTCACTTCAGTTGTGTCCAACTCTTTGAGAGCCTGTGGACCATAGCCTGACAGGCTCCTCTGCCCTCTGTCCATGGGATTCTCCAGGCAAGAATACTGAAGTGAGTCTCCTTGCCCTCCTCCAGGGGATCTTCCTTACCTAGGGATCGAACCTGTGTCTATGTCTCTTGCATTGGCAGGCAGGTTCTTTGTCACTAATTCCACTTGGGAAACCCAGGAATGAAGCTTTAGAGTATCCTAACTCTTACCTAATTTTACTCCTGTGTCTGGACTGCTATTAGAACCTACTTTTGTATACATGACCTGAGGGGTCTACATGTAGACATTCCTATTTCATAGAAATGGCTAGTTATATTGTACCACTCAGAGGGGCCAGCTAATCAGAACCAGTTTGAGTCATTCTAATCAAAATAGTGGCTTAAGTAGACACTTTGAAGTTCAAAGAGTATCCTTTATAACCCCTTCTTTTCATCAACATTCAGTGCTGTTGTACCACTACTGTCTTGTTTTCCTTGCTTGATAAAAAAATTACCAACCCTGTCCTAACCATGCAGACAAACAAACTTAAAGAAAACACAGGAGCATAATAACTGGTGTTATTATACATTCATGATTCATAATCTTACCTTTATTGCTGTTCAGCAATCTAGATACTTTATTTCCAAAATCTATTCTCTGTTCCAATCTTTCACACACCATTTTCTATTGTCTCCTCAAACCTCCAGTACCTCCTTTTCCTTCATCATTCACAAACATTGAACTTTTCTTTAGGTACCAGAGAAAATTGTAAGAATCAATGGAGAACATCTAAAAACTCCTACCACCACATCTGCTCACCCATCTGAATCTGTACCCAGATACTTTCCTTTGTAACCTGTGACTATGGATTAACTACACTCACCTTTACTAAGACTATCTCCTTCTCACAAACACAAATACATGGCTCCAGCAATTCATGCCTCTGTCATTTCTCCCATCTTAAGGAATCTCTTTCCTGTCTTGACCCACCATTCCAGCTATTGCCTCATTTCTCTTCTGTTTTGCAGTTACAAATTCGCAAAAGGGTTAATTATACTGATGATTCCAACTTGCCTTTCCCAATTTCTCTTGAAACCACTCTAAACAGACTTTTGCTTCCACCATTCCTTCATTACTATTCTTCACAAGGTCACCTACTAAAACTAATAATCAATTTTTAGTATTCATCTCACTTGAGCTATTGAAAGTGTTTGATAGAGCAGAACTGTGTGTTTTTATTGGCTTTAAAGAAACTTATATTCTTGGGCTTTATTTTTTCTACATTCTTAATGCCTGATCCTTGAATATAGCTGCCTTAAAGTCTGCATACTTTCCATAGTTAAAACACCTAGTTTCAAGGCATTGGTACCATCTTTCTGCTTCTTCATTTTATCAACCTACGTATCTATCTGCCTATCTACCTACCTCTCATCTGTGTAGATGTATACCCAGAATTCTCTCAAATTCCAAATTCATATTTCTTGCTAAAATTGCTTCATGTGAATACCTAAGAGGTAACTGAACATTGTAAGTATACAGTTGAGTTCCTAAGTTTTTCTTTTCAAACTTGCTCAGTTTAATTCTTCCTCATCCCAGTTAATAGTTAAACCATAAGCTAAAACTTGAGTCCATGCTTGACTCCCCTTTCTCAAATTTTTCATTTAATTAGTCCACAAATCTTTTAGCTTTGCATTTAAAATACATCCAGAATAAACCCACTCTGAGGCCCTTCTGTTGCCAGGACCCTTTCCTAAGGGCAAACATCTCTCTCATGGATTATTGTAGTCATCTCTTTGCTTACTTTTTCCTGTCTTTAGAACAATCTCTCTCAAACATCTATATAACCCCCACCAAACCTCACCTCCTCACCCAAGCCTTTCCTGATCAACCTACCTGGAATCACCTTTAGCAATCCCCAACCCCATTGCCTGTCTTATTTTTTTCCTGGAACCAATCATATTACTTTAAGGCACACAATAGAGCCTTATTACCTCTGAGACACGGGCCTTGGTCATCTCTGGGCAAAAGCTATGACAAAAAAGAACAGATGAGATGAGTTCTCTCAATATTTGGTCTCCTCAAAGAGGAGATTGTTCTTTCCAAATAACTTTAAAAATTAGCATTTAACTAAGTAATACTCAAAGTAATCACTGAACATATCTTAACCATTAAGATAGAGATTCAATATGAAATGAACCTCTTATAGATGAAACAATCTAAAATATTATTTTTGTTTGCTGATAACATTGTTTATCTAGACTCTAGAATATGAACCAGCTGGGTATCACTATTGGGCTTCATGTAAGCTTTTTCAAATGGTTATGAGAAAACTAAAGACACTCATATTGCTTCACTCAAGATTTTTTACCTCTGTCTCACAAGGGGAAAAAAAAAAGAATGATGAAGGGTGTTTTGGCCACCACTCATGTCTGCTAATTTCAGGAGGATATCTGTTAAGCTTCCTGGCTCCCTTGACTGAAATTTTCATCTTCCTTCCGGTCTCAATTCAGTTTTATGACAACCTGGACATGATTTGTCTTAACACTTGCATTCTCCCGTCAAGGCAAATGCAGTCTGCTCAAACATATGGGCTCTTTTGGACCATATTTTAACTATAACTTATTCTGCATACCCCTAAGACTTGGCAATCTCTAGGGACCTTGAAGCCCTAGATTGGAGGCAGATCTGATGAAGGTCTTCTTGGACTCAATAGTTAATGTGTTGGGTGGGGGTCGGGGTGGTAAATTGCTTACCATTCTTAGAGAGACAGCATCATTAATCCAAACTGAAAAATTCATCACCAGCACTTATGGTTCTAAATGATAGCATATGGTGTTAATCTGGGAGAATTTTACCTTTACTATTACTCTGTAGGTCAATGACCTAAATATTATTAAAGTGAAAAAACCTAACTTTTAATTACTAATCTTATGGTGTCTCTTCTATATGAGGACAGAGAAGCAGTATTTCTGAATTTTAATTCTAGGCATATGTATTTACATTTTTATTGTAATTTAATCATTAAAAAAGAAGAGTAGGAGGTCTTAAATAAGTGTGGGTACTTTCAAATCCTATTAATGACCCATTATTCATTTTTTTCTCCCCATAATGAGGCCTTTTTCTAAGATAAATTGAATAAAGATATATAACACACTCACCTTTGGAAATCACATAAAAGGTTTACAATACACTTGGAAATATCACCATTCTACGTGTTATGGACACACATGAATTTAAAAAATAAGTGAAGAAATACTGAATGGTGTTTGGTGAATCACTGAATGATCAATCTAGGTGATAGGTATTAACATAAACATGGTTTTATATAATTTTTTCTGAAGATGGCTCCTTAAAATTTATTGAGCTATATCCTAGTCATTAGAATAAATAAACAATTTACCAATTAGCCTATTGTGAAGCAATGCACTTATACAAATACAAATTCTGGTCTGTTTAATAGTTTCACTGTAATTTATAGTCACCCTGAATGTTCTGGAAGAGAACATTCAAAGATGTCTTCTTAGGATCAATACATGTATTGTAATAATAACAGTTAATATATGTTAGTAGTCTTCCTGTACCAGAAAATATTGCTCACATTTTTATAAACATCATTTATTTCTTTCAGTAAACATGTGTGAATGCTTATTCTAGATCAAACATGTTCTAGGAACTTCAGTTCAGTCAGTTCAGTTGCTTAGTCATGTCAATGGCAATACACAGTTTCATAAAAATTTGAAAATGCAAGAAACTGTAAAGGAGAAAATAATAATCTTTTTATTTTTTCCACATCAGTGTCCATCTCAGTTCATTAGCTCAGTCGTGTCCGACTTTTGCAACCCTATGGACTGCATCACGCCAGGCTTCCCTGTCCATCATCAACTCCCAGAGCTTATTCAAACTCAGGTCCATCAAGTCGGTGATGCCATCCAACCATCTCATCCTCTGTTGTCCCCTTCTCCTCCTGCCTTCAATCTTTCCCAACATAAGGGTCTTTTCCAGTGAATCAGCTCTTTGCATCCGGTGGCCAAAGTATTGGAGCTTCAGCTTCAGCATCTGTCCTTCTAAGGAATACTCAGGACTGATTTCCTTTAGGACTGACTGATTTGACCTTCTTGCAGTCCAAGGAACTCTCAAGAGTCTTCTCTAACACTACAAGTTCAAAAGCATCAATTCTTCAGCCTTCAGCTTTCTTTACGGTCCAAATCTCACATCTATACATGACTACTGAAAAAAACCATAGCTTTGACTAGACGGACCTTTGTTGGAAAAGTAATGTCTCTGCTTTTTAATATGCTGTCTAGGTTGGTCATAGCTTTTCTTCCAAGGAGCAAGCATCTTTTAATTTCATGGCTGCAGTCACCATCTGCAGTGATTTTGGAGCCCAAGAAAATAAAGTCTGTTACCATTTCTACTGTTTCCCCATCTAATTGCCATGAAGTGATAGGACCAGATGCCATGATTTTCATTTTTGAATGTTGAGTTTTTAGACAGCTTTTTCACTCTTCTCTTTCACTTTCAGTTAGAGGCTCTTTAGTCCCTCTTCACTTTCTGCCATAGGATTGTGTCATCTGCATATCTGAGGTTACTGATATTTCTCCTGGCAATCTTGATTCCAGCTTGTGCTTCATACAGTCTGGCATTTCACATGATGTACTCTGCATGTAAGTTAAATAAGCAGGGTGACAATATACCCTCTTGACATACTCCTTTCCCAATTTGGAACCAGTTTTCATTGTTCCATGTCCAGTTCTAACTGTTGCTTCTAGGAACTTGGGATACATCAATAAACAAATAAACAAAATAAAGGTTCCTGCTATCATAGAGTACTAGAGTGAGGAAAACTAAATAGACTAAGACTATAATAGGCTAGTTTAGAGTACAGTCTAAATTAGACTAAGGGTCGCACAGAGTCGGACACAACTGAAGTGACTTAACAGCAGCAGCAGCAGATTAGATTACTATATTGCTATGGATTGAATTTTGTCCCCTGAAAATTCATGTTGAAATCATAAGCCCCACTACCTTGGAATGTGGTCTTTACAGATATAATCAAGTTAAAATTAACTTTTAGGATGGGCTCTAGTACAGTATGACTATTGCCCTTATAAAAAGGGAACATTTGGAGACATATGCATACAGAGAAAATTCAGTGTGAAGATGAAGGAGGAGATGATAGATTGTTTCCATAAATCAAGGAACACCATGGACTGTCAGGAAGAGGCATGGAACAAGTTCTCTGTGAGAGCCCTCAGAAGTAACCAACCCTACCAAAACCTTGAGCTCAGCTTCTAAGTTCCAGAACTGTGAGACAATAAAGTTCTGTTTTCAAGCCATCCATTTGGGTTACTTTGTTATGGCAGCCTGGTAAACTAACATAAGTATGTAGGATCATATGGGAGAATGTCATTCAAACAAAGGCATCAACAAGTCCTATTCTCTCCATTGGTACATTTGATGACCTTGTCGAAGCAGTTGTAGGCCTGAATAGATCATAAAGTCTGACCTCTTACAAGAACAAGAGTATTCTTCCTCCCCAGCTGCCTTCAAGTTGGGACATAGTGTTTTTTTCTGCCTTTGAAATTGAACTAAAACATCAGCTTTTCCTGGGTCTTGAGATTACTGGCCTTTAAACTGGAACTACATCATTTCTCCTAAGCCTTTGGCTTGCTGACTAAAAACCTTGGGGCTTATCCTCCATAATCATGCGAGCCAATTCCTTAAAATAAATCCATAAACAAGTATCCTTTGATTCTGTTTCTCTGGAAAACTTGACTAATATAGATGGTATTTTTCCATTTCTTATTACTAAGACAAGTTAAAAGTACCTAATGAGGTTGAATAGAATGCCAATGCTTCCATGCTAAAGATAAAATGCAGTTGATATTTGTCTGAAAAAGCAGCATTGCTTTTGTTACAAATGATGAGTGAATATGACATCTGGGGCTTGGAGAGCAATTTTAGAATCTTAGTCTAAAACAACTTTTTTAAAAAGCAAAAGAAACTAAACCTCCTGGGAGAGGCTGACTAATATGGATATGGTATAGCACATTGAAAGCGTTTATGAGACTCATTAAATCCAAATTGAGTTCTCCATCTAGATTTCTTTATAATTTAGAAGACTTAAAAATAATATATTCATGATAAATTAGAAAAAGAAAACAGCATCAAGAGAAATGAACTATATATAACTACTCACATTAGGCATCTTGCATTTTTTGTCATGAATTGTGCTCTTTCCTAATATGGTAGCTGCATTTCTAAGTAAAATTGCATACAAAAAAAATAAATTTTAAGAAAGAATAAAAGGAAATTGTGTAAGGAGGTTTGGATCCTACATAACAAGAGATATGCCACATTTGATTAAACAAAACGTAACCAATAAATAAATGTTCTTTCCTTTGTCCTTCAACCTTCCAGCTATTTCAGTTTCTGCTGTTATC
The DNA here is from genome assembly GCF_054371585.1 of Giraffa tippelskirchi. NCBI lineage: Eukaryota > Metazoa > Chordata > Mammalia > Artiodactyla > Giraffidae > Giraffa > Giraffa tippelskirchi. Next base: position 71,915,605 of record NC_137275.1, on the reverse strand, counting down.
TTTTATCTTGATCTGGTAATTTTGATTGTTGCATTGTTCACAATCACCAAAGATAAAACCAAAGTAAAACTGCATTAAAGTTTAAAAGAGAGAATAAATAAATAAAAGGAGATGTTATCAAAACAGTAAACTCAAAAATACCTCTGTGCTCCCAAGTTTTTCTCATGAGAAAATAAAATTATTATTCCCATGTTTCCTGGATCCAGATTTTGATTATATTGTAGCTAATAATAATCTGCATATGGCAAGTAATGCTTTCTTATTAGTCAAATCCCAATTATCCTACTCACTCTTTAAAATCTCATGCTGCAGGAAAAATGCTTCTACTTAAATTGTGCAGCATTTCCCTGAAAAGAGAAGCAGTTTTTCTCCCACACATTTTTATATGAAATTAGAAAATGTATGGTTTGTGTTCTTCAGACAGTACTGTTTTCATAAACTGTGTCTTATAGGGTAAATATAAACAAGCACTTTGTAACAGAGATTCCTCCTTGATGACAAATTTTGTGAGTTTTGTCTTAAGAGGAAAGCATGTTAGTGATGAAGTAAGAAAAATTTATGTGGTTTTTATTATTTATTTGCTATACGACTTTGGTCATGTTACACCATCTTTATTAATTTACATTTCTCTGCATTCACATTTATCTATTGTCACTAATAATAATAATAAGATCTAATGAGAAGAGTTCTGGGATGTTAAATGTAATACATGGAAAATAGTTTAGTTAATCTTGAGCATTATGATAACATTAGTTGTTATCTATGATACTGTTTTTAATATTATTACCATTATTATTTTCTTCAGGCAAGAAGAAAAGTCTCTAGTATTTCAATAACTTTAGTAGGAAAGAAACAGAAGCTCTTGACTATCTTAAAGGACCTGGCAATGCCTTGGGTACCACATGTACACACAGGACCATAATAGAAGCACTAGTTTGCTTGATTGCAAAATTCATACCATCAGTATTGTAAAGACTGTCTCTCATTTGAAGAATAAAAAGGTTATATAAAATGAGAAATTCCAGACTTGATTTTAACCATGTATTCCATAAGTAATTGAACCATAATAATCTAAATTTCATGTGTATCCTGCTGACACTGAAAGAGTCACTTATCCTTCTGAACTTCAGTTTCTTCACACGGAAAAAGTAGATAATGATGCTAATTAAATTAATATTCATGTTACAAGATTGCTATAGGCAACCAATAATACATGTACAGACACATACATGAACACATTTATGTGTTTTATAAATTGTAAAAGCAGTTTTAGGGATTTCCCTAGTGATCCAGTGGTTAAGACTTTGTCTTCTAATACAGAGGTTGTGGGTTCTATCCCTGGTCAGGGAGCTAAGACCCCACATACCTCACAGGCAAAAAAACAAAACAAAAACTGCAGAAGCGATACTGTAACAAATTCAACAATGACTTTAAAATCGGTCCACATCAAAAAGAAATATTTTTTTAAAAAAGTTGTTGAACAAACAAAGCTAATGGAAAATTATAGCAACTTGATCATATATAATAATATATATTATATAATATATAATATATAATTTATTCATATTCAATAAATGAAAATATGAAATGAAATAAATGAAATTCATATTCAATAAATGAAGTAAATATTCAATAAATGAAAGCTGAATAAGTTTAATAGTATAAACTAAGTTTAATTAGCTATAAAGCTATGATTCTTATAAGAAATGAACACAGATTTTCCACCACATTGTTTTTCTGAAAATGTTTCAGGTAGTACTCTAGTCTTCACATTATGCTTGCAGATATTTATGCTTCAGTCCATTATAAAATTATATTTCAATCCAGATACATTATTTTGAGAGATTTTCTTTTACCAGCCATGTGTGAAAAGACTGGTATTTTTTCAGCAAGATGATCTTTGCACTCATGAACAATGATAGCTCTTAAAAATGACACTACTGTGACATTGTTACTGGCCAGATACTAATCCTTACCACATGGAAAGTTTCAACCTAGCTGAAGATTTTATCATTAGCTACTGTCTTACCAGGGAAAGCCAGATTTGAGAAAAGTATATAAAAATTCTGACACCCATCTAAATAAATTATACATGTATGAACAAATGTGGAAGCCATTTACTCTAGTATAAAAATCATCATAACTACATCCAGATAGAATTTTGTAATCGCTAACCAAAAATGTGCCATATTTTACCTGGGTCTTGTTTTTTTAGGCCTGGAAAAGACTGTTTCTATAGTTACAGGTAACTTCTTAGTCTAAGCAAATCTGTGTCCCAGTCTTTGAAAGTCACTTTTGGTGACTTTCAGTTTGCTTAACAATTTAGCTTGCTCTAAGTTAGAATCATGGTTAGTTTGATCTAATCATAGTAGTTACTATTAGGAATAAAATAATAAGCTAGTAAAGCAGCCTGAACTGTGCCTAGTATATAGTAAGAACTGAATAAATTATACTTTTATTATTAATATGCCAAACTATACTGCAAACACGAGAGAGAAAATTTCCTCACATCTAACAGGCCTTGATGTTTTTTTTATATCAAAATAATATATATATATGTATTTAAATATTTATATATATATAATATAAGTAATAATAGCTATGAAACTGAGGCTCAGTTTTCTTATATCTTCACAGTGATTCTAGGAAGTATTTACAATGATGTCATTTTTCAAAACAAAAAGAAAGTGAGGCTCATAGAGGATGCAGATGTGTTCACCAACCTGGAAGCTGTCTGAACCCTACAATTTAGGGATTTTAATGGAAGTTTCATCATACATGCTGTGCTTAGTCGCTCAGTCATGTCCTACTCTTTGTGACCCCATGGACTGTGTGTAGCCTCCCACGCTTCTCTGTCCATGGAGATTCTCCAGGCAAGAATACACCAGTGGGTTGCCATGCCCTCCTCCAGGGAATCCCAACCATGGATCGGACCCAGGCCTCCCGCGTTGCAGGCGGATACTTTACCTTCTGAGCCACATCAACTCTACTTCCCACCTCTCTCTCCACCCTGGAAAATCATAGGTGGGAGTGGAAGCCTCAAGCTTCTAACCATGGCTTGATGTTTCTGGTGACCAGTCTCTACCCATGAGTCCAGAAAGAATTGCCTCGTTAGAACAAAAGATGTTCCTCTTAGCCAGGAAATTTCAAGGGTGTTAGGAGCTCTGTGTCACGACCAGGGTTAAATAATATTATTAATAGAACAAAAGATTCTGCTAGCGCCCTTACTTACAGAAGTTTTAGGAGCTCTGTGTCAAGAACTGGAGCCAGATATATATCTCTTAATTTTCTGATTTCACAGGCAGAAAATACAATAACTTCTAGAAAGCCTTCAAGTAAATATAAATTTCAGTGGAGAAAGTGTAGTGGGAAAAGAATAAAGGTAGAGTGTGTGTGCTCAGTCGTGTCCAGCTCATTGGGACCCCATGGACTGTAACCCGCCAAGCTTCTCTGTCCATGGGATTTTCCAGGCAAGAATACTGGAGTGGGTTGCCATTTCCTCCTCCACAGGATCTTCTCTACCCAGGGATCGAACCAGAGTCTCCTGTGTTTTCTGCATTGCAGGCCGATTCATCATTGCTGAGCCACCAGGGAAGCCCGGGTAGTGGTAGACATAAGGCTTTCATCTTCACAAGCCCCCAAAATATCTCTATTAACTTTATTGGCTTCCACTAGGAAGAGATTGGTTGTCAGTGCTCTGGACTTTTAAAAATACATATATGAAAGAATAGTCAACAGACTATTCAAATACAACAAAGCATTCTTTTAAAACAAGTACATTTTAATGGAAAATAAGACATTAGTAATAATGTGAAAAGCTTTATAAAATATAACAAAAAATATAACTCTTATGATGTTGCTATCTACCTCTGTAGGTCAAATCTTTGCTTCTGTCCTCACCCTAGTCTATAATCAGTTTCCCTTATTAAAACATGATTGATCACATCTGCCTCAAATTCTTATGTTCTTTGCATCCATATATGTTAAGTTTACACTTCTTACATTGGCATGAAAATCTATAATGAGCTGTCTCTGATTTACCAAACCATTTCATTTTTAACTTCTTCCCATGTATATCCATGTGCTAACTCTTTGGTGTTTCAGTGTGATTGTTCCACCTCCCTGGAAGAGCCTTCTTCACCTTATCTAAATAATAAGCTATTCAGATATCAAGACTGCCTATACGGTCTTCTTAACAGTATCTCAACACATTTTGCTTGTTTTTTAAATTATAAGTTTAAAATGTGTTTATTTTAAAAGCTAGTTATAGAGATCTATAGGGGAGAAATTTCAAGATTCTGTCACCTCTCTTGACAAATTGAAATTATAATGGAGTAATCAGTTTAGACATACAAAAATAGAATTGGGAAGATATTGGGGATCTGGTCTCAGATATTTCCCTACAGCACCAAAAACTTGAATATTTTTGAACTCTGCCAGATTCAAAGACACTTTCCAAATGCAACCTTAGGGTCCCAAGGTCTCTTTTGGTAACTATGCAACCATTTCAAATCCCAACCAATCCTTACTTCTTGTCAGCTCCAACTGTAATTATTAATAAATAACCATTATCAATGTTTCATTTCACATTTCCTCTTATAAGACTCAGATCACAGCATCCTGATTTCATTGTTTGCTTTATAACACACCTGAGGCTTAGTAGGATGCTTCAACATTTACAAAGGCACAAGGATATGTCAGAGTCAGGCTTTCTACCAAGGTCTTTCCTCAATTTGGCACTGCTTCTTTCGACATTGTTATTGGTTAAAAAAAATAAAAATTGAACCATCTTAAATGTTCTCAGTTAGTTACCTCTACTTAGAACAAAAGATAAAATCTATCCTATCTGTGTAAGGTAGACATGTAGTTCAACAGATATAGGTGATATTACCATTCTCCTGGAACATGAATTAAAAGGCTCCCCTAGACACACAGATAGAAAAACTCTTAACACCTAGTGGTTTCTGGCCAGAGCTTGGGTGTTACTGGACTCCCGAGAGCATTGTACCTTGGTCATATTTAAAGATAATATTTTGAAGCATCTTGGTACAGTTACTAAGCACACAGCAAGGACTCAATAAATATATATTCAATGAGTTTGTGAATGGATTATGTTTTTTATGAAAATGTGTTAAAGAAATATTTCATTCTATGGTGATACACGTCTGTACCATACAAATGATATTCATTCATTTATTTATTTAATCATTCTTGCGATTCATTAATTATGAACTGATAACTTTCATATTCTAGATTCTATATTGATATAGAGCTTATCTTCTATGTCTTCCTCATCCTCTTAAAATTATCTAGTTCATTGTCATCCACAAGTCTTTACCATGTTTATGTTTTTTTTCATTATACCAGTGCATTTTGATTAATCAACCCCTTTTAATTCAATAATTTAATTCAGTCACTTTATCACAACTTTCACATGGTAATTAATTCTTTCCAATACATAAAATTAAAATAAATATATTATTGATATAAATACTCATTGATTTATCACTTGAGACTATTGCACAAAACCCTTATAGGTTTAAGGGCATGGTTTGGAAAATCCTGCTCTAGATTTATCCCATACATTTAGAGTTAAGACACTGAAGACTGTGGTGAAGAACTGACATAATGAAGGTCAAAGAGGTGGTTCATGGCAGTAAAAGCCAAAACACAGGCTTTCTTTTATGAATAAAAATGCCATAAGTGCCTCATTTTAAATTAAAATATTATAATGCATCTTCCATTTCTCTCATTTCAGCACACTATTTATAGAAACTGTTTTATTTATCTTTTCTTCCAGTTTTATTGAGAAATAATTGACACACAGAATGGTATGTTTAAAATGTGTATCATAATGGTTTGACTTATATACATCATGAAATGATTACCAGAATAAATTCAGTGAATATCTGTTATCTCATATAGATAAAAAAATATAAAAATGTTTTTGTTGTGATGACAACTCCAAGGATTTACTCTCCTAATCAATTTTTTAAAATATATAACATACAGCAGTGTTAATTATATTTAGTATGTTGTACATTACACCTCTAGTAATTCTTTATCTTGTAACTGGAAGTTTGTACTTTTGGCTACCTTTATGCAATTCCCCTTCCTCCCAGCTACCTCTGATAACCACAAATCTGATCTTCTTTTCTATGATTTGTTTGTTTTTGAATTATAAATGACCTACAGCATTATGTTCCTTCTTAGTGCACAACATAGTGATTTTATGTTTCTATACATTTCAAAATGATCAACATGATATCTGGTTACCCTGTCACTATACAAAATGTTGCATTATTGTTGACTATATTCCCTACACTGTACATTTTTAGGTACCTCATTTATTTTGTAACTGTAAGTTTGCACTTCTTAATTTCCCTCAACTATTTATCTTGTCCCCAACTCTTTTCCCTGCTGGTAATCATCAGAATGTTTTCTGTATCGGTGACAGTTTCTGTTGGTTATGTTTCTTCATTTTTTTCTTTATTAGAAAACACATATAAGTTAAATTATTCAGTAGTTAGTGTTTTTTTGGTCTGACTTATTTCACATAGCATAATACCCTCTAGGTTCATCCATGTTGTCACGAATGTCAAGATTTTATTCATTTTTTATAACTAATATTCATCTTCTTCATTCATCTATCAGGGGGCACTTAGGTTGATTCCATCTTGACTATTGTAAATAATGCTGCATACATCTTTTTGAATTAGTGTTTTCATTTTCTTCAGATAAATATCCAAAAGTCAAATTGGTGGATTGTTCCCTGGTTCTATTTTTAAATTTTTTTTAGGGACCTCCACATTGTTTTCTGGGTTTCCCAGTGGCTCAGTGGCAAAGAATCCACCTGCAATGCAGGAGACACAGAAACACGGATTCCATATCTGGATTGGAAAAATCCCTAGAGAAATAAGAGGAAACCCACTTCAGCATGCTTACCTGGAAAATCACCGACAGAGGAACTTGGGGGACCACAGTCCATGAGGTCACAAAGAGTTGGATGTTACTGAACAACTGCACATTCATGCTCACACATTGTTTTCCATAGTGACCGCTCCGATTTACATTCATAGCAACAGCATGCAAGGATCCGTTCTTCTCCATGTCCTTGCCAACATTTCTTATTTTTTCTCATTTTGGTAATAGCCATTCTGACAGGTGTGAAGTGATATCTCACTGTGGTTTTGACTTGCAATTCTTGGTGATTAGTGATGTCAGTTTACACTTTCTTGATGATTAATGATATTGGGCATTTTTCATGTGCCTGTTAGTCATCTGTATGTCTTCTTTGGAAAAATGTCTATTCAGGCCCTGTGCCCAGTTTTTTAATTGGGTTGTTTGGTTTTTCTTAGGAACTGTTTTAGAAACCATTAAAATTTCTAGGGACTTCTTTGAATTTATGCTACACTATGCTAAACTATAGTATACTGTACTGTATTTATTATATATACTACTATAAAGCAAATTCTCTGCAGTTTTAAATTTGAGGGCGGGGAATATAGACATAAGTGTTTACCAACTGTGGATTTTATAGTCTGCCTACATTCAAATTTTTGATCTACTACTTACCAACTTCTTAATATTTGAAAATTAATTTAACTTTCCTGGACTTCCTTGTCTTCATCCATAAAAGGAGATAATAATACCTATCTAGAGGCTGAGCTGTGGTCAACAAATAAAATAATTGATGCTAGATGTTTCAACCTGGCACATAGCAACAGGATATGTTGAGTATTAAATTTATGATAATTGAATATTTTGATGAATAATATAGATCTTCTTCTCTCAAAGCTATTTATTTGTACATAAAGTCAAAATATCGAATACAAAATTGTCAGTATTTTTTCAGACCTCTGAAAACTTACCCTTCTAGCTTAAGTGAGAGATCTACTGATATTTTTGAACGTTCAAGTATTAAATAAAAAAGAATTACACTATTTCTAATCTTGGTTATTAAAAGGAAATCAGCCATCAATTTGCTAAGTAAGTAAATGCAATGGAATTTGAAGAAAAAGTATAGTATATTGAGAAGCAGAAATCTTCCTACAGGAATCTTAATAATGTATGACATAAGCAAACTTAAAAAATATGATGGTGCAAATATATTGTTGCTAAAAGAAAATATATTTACTTGGACCATTGAGGACAAAAATATGTAATATAATAGAGGTAGAGAATGCACTGAAAGTGAATATAGCATCTCTATGGGTTAAGGGATTTGTTAGATGGAGAAAATGACCTTAGTTGTCTGAAGCTCCAGTATTTTTCTTGTTTATTTACAGTGCTTGCATCATTGCTGAGAGGATTTAGAAAAATAATAGGTAGAGTGAATGTTAGTGACTGGATTATGAAGCCAATAGCCTTCTAAACACCAACATTCATAGATATGACACTACATTGATAAAAGACATTTATCTGTTGATGACAGGAGAGGGACAGAAAGAAATAGTAATAAAAGTTTTCATAGGTCACAGTCTTATTGTGGGGAAGAGGCTTGTGTAACTAAATGAAGCTATGAGTCATGCTGGGCAGGGCCACCCAAAATGGATGGGTTGTAGTGAAGAGTTCTGATAAAACCTGGGCTGCTGGAGGAGGAAATGACAACCCACTCCAGTATTCTTGCCTCTAGAACCCCATGAACAGTATGAAAAGGCTAAAAGACATAACGCCAGAAAATGAGCCCCCCAGGTCAGAAAGTGTCCAATGTGCTAGTGGGGAAGAGCAGAGGTCAATTACTAATAGCTCTAGAAAGAAAAAAAGGCTGGGCCAAAGTATCAGTTGTGGATGTGTCTGATGGTGAAAGTAAAGACTGATGGTGTTAAAGAACAATACTGCATAGGAATCTTAGGTCCACGAATCAAGGTAAATTGGACATTGCCAAGCTGGAGATGGAAAGAGTGAAGATCAACGTCCAAGGAATCAGTGAACTAAAATGGTTGAGAATGTGTGAATTTAATTAAGATGGCAATTATATCTACTGTTGTGAGCAAGAATCCCTTTGAAGAAATAGAGTAGCCCTCATAGACAACAAAAGAGTCTAAAATACATTACTTGGGTACAACCTCAAAAGTGACAGAATGATCTTGGTTCATTTCCAAGGCAAACCACTCAACATCACAGTAATCCAAGTCAATGTCGTAACTACTGATAGTGAATACGCCAAAGTAGACCCATTCTAAGAAGACTTACAAGAATTTCTAGAGCTAACACCAAAAAAGATGCCCTTTTCATCATAGGGGATTGGAATGCAAAGTAGGAAGTCAAGAGATGCCTGGAGTAACAGGCAAGTTTGGTCTTAGAGAACAAAATGAAGTAGGGCAAAAGCTAACAGAGTTTTGTTGAGAGAACTTACTATTCATATCACCCAACCTTTTCCAACAAACCAAGAAATGACTCTGCACATGGACTTCACCAGATGGTCAATATCAATTATGTTCTTTGCAGCCTAAGATGGAGAAACTCTAAGATGGAGATACAGTAAGCAAAAATAAGATCTGTTGGTGACTGTGGCTCAGATCTTGAGCTCCTTATTGCAAAATCCATGCTTAAATTGAAGAAAGTAGGGAAAACCATCAGGCCATTCAAGTATGACCTAAATCAAATCCCTTATGATTATACAGTGGAGGTGACAAATAGATCCAAGTGATTAGATCTGGTAGACAGATTGTCTGAAGAACTATGAATGGAAATTCATAACATTGTACAGGATGCAGTGACCAAAATCATCCCAAAGGAAAAGTAAAACAAGAAGGCAAAGTGGTTGTCTGAGGAGGCTTTACAAAGAGCTGAGGAAAGAAGAGAAGTGAGAGGCAAAGGAGAAAGGGAAAGATATACCCAACTGAATGCAGTGTTCCAGAGAATAGCAAGGAGAGATAGCAAGGCCTTCTTAAATGAACAATGCAAAGAAATGGGGGAAAACAATAGAATGGGAAAGCCTAAAGATCTCTTCAAGAAAATTAGAGATACCAAGAGAAACTCTCATGTACAGATGGGCAAGATAAAGGACAGAAATGGTAATCATCTAGTAGAAGCAGATGAGATTAAGAAGACACGGCAAGAATACACAGAAGAACTATGTAAAAAAAGATCTTAATGACCCAGTTAAACAAGATGGTGTGGTCACTCACCTAGAGTGGCATCCTGTATGATATCAATGCTTAGCAAGCATTACAACAAACAGAGCTAGTGTAGATGACAGAATTCCAGCTAAGCTTTTTAAAATCTTAAAAGATGATGCTTTAAAAGTGCTGCACTCAATATGCCAGCAAATTAGGAAAAATCAGCAGTGGCCACAGGACTAGAAAAGGTCAGTTTTTATCCAATCCCAAAGAACAGTGATGCAAAAGAATCTTCAAACTATCATATAATTGTGCTCATTTCACATGCTAGCAAGCTAATGCACAAAATCCTTCCAGCTAGGCTTCAGCAGTATGTGAACCAAAAACTTCCAGATGTACAACTGGATTTAGGAAAGGCAGAGGAACCAGAAATCAAATTGCCAACATTCATTGGATCATGAAGAAAGCCAAGGAATTTCAGAAAAATATCTACTTCAGCTTCATTGACTATGCCAAATCCTTTGATTGTGTGGATCACAGCAAACTGTGGGAAGTTCTTAAAGAGATGTGACCACCAGACCACCCTTCCTGTCTCTTGAGAAACCTATATTGTGTCAAGAAGCAACAGTTAGAACCAGATATGGAAAAAGGGACTGATTCCAAATTGGGAAAGCAGTACAACAAGGCTGTATATTGTCCCCATTCTTACTTAACTTATGTGCAGAGCATATCATGCAAAATGCTGGCCTGGATAACTCACAAGCTGGAATCAAGATTGCCGGGAGAAATATCAACAGTTTCAGGTACACAGATGATACCACTCCAATGGTAGAAAGCGAAGAGGAGCTAAAGAGCCTCTTGTGTCTGTTAGTCACTTAGTCATGTCCGACTCTTTGTGACCCATGGACTGTAGCCTGCCAGGATCCTTTGCCCATGGAATTCTCTAAGCAAGAATACTGGAGTGGGTTACCATTTCCTTCTCCAAGGATAAGAGCCTCTTGATGAGAGCGAAAAAGCTGTCTTAAACCTCAACATTAAAACAACTAAGATCATAGCATCCAGTTCTCTCACTTCATGGCAAATAGGTGGGAAAAAATGAAAACAGTGGCATATTTTTATTTTCTTTGGCTCCCAAATCAGTGCAGAGAGTAACTGCAGCCTTGAAATTAAAAGTTATTTGCTCTTTGAAAGGAAAGCTGTGACAAAAGTAGACAATGTATTAATAAAGCAGAGACATTATTTTGCCAACAATGGTTTTTGTTGGCAACAACTGGAAAAAGCGTGCTTTTTCCAGTTGTCATGTATGGATGTGAGAGTTGTCCCATAAAGAAGGCTAAAGACTGGAGAATTGATTCTTTCGAATTGTGGTGCTGGAGAAGACTCTTGAGAGTACTTTAGACAGCAAGGAGATCAAACCAGTCAATCCTAAAGGAAATCAGTCCTCAATATTCATTGGAAGTACTGATGCTGAAGCTCTAATACTTTGGCCACCTGAAGTGAAGACTGACTCATTTGAAATGACCTTGATACTGGAAAGATTGAAGGCAAATGGAGAAGGGGGCAGCAGAACAGAGGAGATGATTAGATAGTATCACTGACTCAATGGGCATGAATTTGAGCAAACTCCAGGAGACAGTGGAACACAGAGGAGCCTGGCATTCTGCAGTCCATGGATTTACAAATTGTCAGACAAGACTTAGCAACTGAACAACAACAATAAAAGTTGATGAAAGTACATGGTGAAAGAAAAAACAAAACAAAGAGAAGCCCTGTCTAGACTGTTAACATGCTGAGGAAATACAAGTAGAAACAGGAGACAGCTTTGGAACAACTATACAGCAGGAAGAAAAGAACACATCAGAAAGAAAAAAATCTAGGAAGTTCTCAGGATACTTCAACTTAGCCACAAGTAATTCATAGATATAAAGGAAATGAACTTTAAGTGAAAGCAGAAGAACTTAACTTGATAATCATTATCATCTGTTAGAACATAAACACAGGTATGAGCTTTAGTTAGACTATCAGGTGCAACGTTCTAAACTGGAAATGGAGTACCGGTGTATAGATTGGCCAAATGAGAAAAGAAAACATTAAGGATAAATCTAAACTGAAACTAAAAGTACAAGCAACATGGATTGCAAATTCGTTTAAATATTAAAAAAAAAAACATAAAGTTAATATTGAATTTTAAAATGCATCCAAAAATTAACTGGCTGACCATGAAGTAGAAGAAAAATGTACTAAGTTAACTTTTTAAAAGAAAATAGATGTGTATGTGTTCAGAAAATAGAGAAATCAAATCATAGAATACAGAAATATCTTTTTTGGTCTTAAAATATTGTTGACATGTGTGCTCTCTATGCTTTCCATTAAAATAAACTCAGTGATACAGTAATGCTTTCTCAACAACAAATTTCCCTTTTTTTGAATAAAACATAAGATACTGGAAAGGTTGGGGAGCAAACATGATAATTTAATTTCTTTTATACCTAAGATGTGGGCTTTGCCTCTTTGGAGTAATTGTTGTTCAGTTGCTAAGCCGTGTCCAACTCTTTAGGACACTATGCACTGTGGCAAGACAGGCTTCCTTGTCCTGCACTATCTCCCTGAGTTTGCTCAAATTCATGTCCCTTGAGTCAGTGATGCCATCCAGCCATCTCATCCTCTGTCACCCCCTTCTCCTTCTGCCCTAAATCTTTCCCAGCATCAGGGTCTTTTCTAATGTGTCTTGGGAGTATGAAAGGGAGCTAAGTAGAAGCAGACTAAAGTGGACACTGTTACAATTCTTAATGGAAGAATAAAGGTAGTGGGAGACAGTAAACTCAGCTTTGCACTACAGACCCAACTGCTCAGAGAGAGGGGGAAAGTATGAATATGAGAGAGCAAACAGGTAAAACCTTTTCCTATATCTCAGGAACTCCCAAGAGATGGGAGGTCAATGTCCATAAGCATAATAATCAGAAAGCAGTGGAATTTTGGATGGACAACCAGATGGAGAAAAAGAATGCCTTGTAATTAAGTGATATTAATGACAAAGCTCAATGATTTACAAGCAACTTATTGCAGCTGTGCAAAAAGAAAAGCCTGCAATTGTCATTAAGAGAAAAATAAATGGGAATTAAGGAAACAGTCTCAATTTATTGATTAAAAAATACAAGGTATAATTGATAGCCTGTTTACTTATTGTGCTGTTTAGCTTGAGTAATTTAGATAGGTCAGGGACTGAGTTAGGTAATTTTGATACATTGTCTCTTAATTTTAAAACTACTACAAGGTAACTTGTAGAAGAGATGACTCACTGGAAAAGACCCTGATGCTGGGAGATTGAAGGCAGGAGGAGAAGGAGATGACAGAGGATGGCAGATTGGGTGGCCTCATCGACACAGGGGACATGAGTTTGAGCAAACTGCCAGAGATAGCGAAGACAGGGAAGCCTGGCATGTTGCAGTTCATGGGATCCCAAAGAGTCGGACACAACCTAGTGACTGAACAACAACAACAACAACAACAAGGTAACTTAATCTCTGAGAAATTAAGTGAACATATTAAAACCGTAACATGACTAGTGACAAATCCACAACTGACAATAGCCATTAAAATTAATTGAAGTAATACTGCATGCCTGATACTGAGATATGTTGATTATTCATATTATCTCATTTAATCTGTAAGAAAGATATTAACATTCCCATTTTATAAATAAGGAAATTGAGGCTCATAAAAAACTGTGCAAGTATAACACAACCAGTAAATGGCAAAGTCTGTATTTAAACACATGCCAAAAAAAGATATAATTCCAGCTTTAATGTTTTAGTTACTGCATCAGTCAGGTTTCAATCAAAAAAGCAAAATCGCTTAGAGTGATAAGTGATAAGGGGTTTATTGAGTAACTATACTGTATGACATTTTGGGAGGCCTGGTTAAGAAGTCTATCTTTTGTATTTTGGTGTTGGTGGATATGGACAATCCATAGGTCAGCTGGGCCAGTAGATGGAAGGAAGAAATCAAGTGGAGAAACCCATGAGGACAAATAGGAGCCCACATCTGTCTCTTACTATCTCCCACCTTGATAGAACAAGTGACCTGAAGGAGAATCTTTTGTATTGTGCCGTGGAACTTGATTATGCATCTGACCCAGGATGTGGAGAATTTGTTGGGAAAGACCTGCTGGTTGGGAGGAACTGTGGGTCTTTTGGGGTGATGTGGCCAATCAGGTGACCCAGCACATCAAGAGAATGCCTGTAAAATGCCATGGTGCCAAGGCCCCTGTACCTGCCTTCTGAATGTAAAATTGACCCTTCCTTCAGTTCTTTTTAAAGCTCTTGCAGATCTAATGTATAGTCCCCCCTCATTTGGAATCACATTGAGGAGGAATTTACGGGAAAAGTAATTCAGTTGAAAGGACTTCCCACTAAGTAGAAACAGTAAAAAGTCACATCATGACAGACGCCTAGTTGGAATGTGTTACAGACACACATTTACACACACACTCACACACACACTCACACTTAGGCGTGTGTGTACTCATATATGTTTGCATGTTCAGTCACCTCTGATATTGATCATATTGCTTTTTCCCCATTAGTTATGAACTTATTCATTCTCATGTTCCTCAATTCTCTTATCATAGAGGTTTTCAGAAATTCATGATTAAAGTGGGATTACTAAGTATAACATTTCCTATAAAAGCCAGGTAGTCATAATAACATTTGTTGGTAGTGGTTTATTTGCTAAGTTGTGTCTGATTCTTGCGATCCCATGGAGCACGCCAGGCTCCTCTGTCCATGGGATTTCCCAGGAAAGAATAATGGAGTAGGTTGCCATTTCCTTCTCCAATAACATTTTAAATATTTCAAATGCTTCAACAACCAAGAGTCGTTATTATTATTATATTATTAAATTGCCCAAGACAAATTTCTAACCCAAATAATAATAAATAAAATCATTATGTAATTTTAGCATAGATCCCGGATGTGAAATGTGACATATTCAGTACAAGCTCAGTCAATCCGTAGTGACTGCTGAAAGTATTGCCTCAAGACAACTTCCAAGAAGCACTGAGCTCAGTGGGCTTAAGGGTCACGATACCTAAACAATGTGTTTGGTGGACTCTAATCAAGGAGTACAGGCACATACCCTGCACATTAGATGTGGCAGACAATTTTTAAAAAATCACGACATATGTATAGCTACCAGCATCCATCTCATGCTCTGTTTAGTAGTAATTCAAAAATCTCACAACTTAGCCACTGTGATTGCTTTTTGTGGTCTATAGCGGAGTATAACAAAAATATTGCTTCCTGTGATCTGATACGTTGCTCCTATTAATTCAACCTAAATTTGTCTAAGCTGTCCTTTTTTGCAACCACAGATGATAGTTAAATCCCCAGAATTGTGACTGCATGTTCTGTTTTCAAACAGGGACTTCATCATCCTGTACTTACACGGTTGAGTTTCTGAAGCAAAACAAAGGACTCGCATTGGATACGTTTCCATGTGTTTATTTTGACTCATTGTTTCTAACAGGCTGAGAAACATTGTGAGTATCAACTTTGTCTTCTGGCTATTCATTAGATATTCTGTCTGTGTAATATCTAGAATCACTAAAATGAGTTTTGCTTTCCAAGTAAAACTGTTTAAACATCCCTGTGAAGCTATAAGAATAGCATTTTCTAGCTGGTTTTCCCACTTCTGGGCTGAACTCTTGCATTTCCTTTTGAAAGTACTTATGAAACTTGAATCAAATTTTAGTCAATATACACATCCTTGAGCCTCAAAGTCAATTTAACATTATATTGTTACACCCCTCATTATATGGATCTTTGAAGAGAAAGACTCTTGAGAGTCCCTTGGACTGCAAGGAGATCCAACCAGTCCATTCTAAAGGAAATCAGTCCTGAATATTCATTGGAAAGACTGATGCTGAAGCTGAAACTCCAATACTTTGGCCACCTAATGCAAAGAACTGACTTCTTGGAAAAGACTCTGATGCTGGGAAAGATTGAAGGCCAGAGGAGAAGGGGACAACAGAGGATGAGATGGTTGGGTGGCATCACCGACTCAATGGACATGAGTTTGAGTAAGCTCTGGGAGTTGGTGATGGGCAGGGAAGCCTGGCATGTTGCAGTCCATGGGGTTACAAAGAGTCAGACACTACTGAGAGACTGAACTGAACTTGAAGAGAAAGGCTTTTCTTCTTTCTCTTTTGCCCTGTAATGCACTTCCTTCCTTCTTATATTTGAACATTTTTTCTTAAATTAACAAACTTGAGAAATTACTCTGCTGTGCCTAGTTGCTCAGTCATGTCGGACTCTTTGAGAACCCATGGATTGTAGCCCCACAAGGCTTCTCTGTCCGTGAAATTCTCCAGGCACGAATACTGGAGTGGCCTGCCATGCCCTCCTCCGGGGGATCTTTCCAACCAAGGGATCGAACCCAGATGTCCGCATTGCAGGCAGATACTTTATTGTCTGAGCCAAGAGGGTAACCCAAAAATATTGAAGTGGGTAGCCTATCCCTTCTCCAGGGAACTTCCTGACCCAGGAATCAAAACAGGGTCTCCTGCGTGGCAAGCGGATTCTCTGCCAGTTGAGCTACCAAGGAAGCTCCAGAAATCACTAACTCATATCAACTCCATATAAGCATTCCATTATCTATATAACTAGGGCATTACTTGCCTTTACCACATAGATTTGTTGTGAAAATAAAGGCACAAAATAATTCATATAAACCACTTAATGTAATGCCTGGAATGCAGAATATGTTCAGTTTATCACTATCTTTACTATTATTACTATTCATGTGGTTTAATCTGTCCTCTAGATTCCTCTCTGAGTTTTTTACAGGTCCCAGACTTCATCCCTTAGACAGTTACTTTGCTTCCTTTCACTTCACTTTCTTCTGTCCTCATTATATTGGAAGGTAGAATAGGTAAGAGTGAACATGATCTCAGCAAAGAGACATAAAAGGTGGTCAGTGGGCTGAGATGGTTTTGTGGCATCCAATGATTTTGAAAGAAAGTTATATTAACTCCATATCAGGTTTTGTGAAATGGGTAGAGGCATTTTGGTCATCACAATATCCAGTGTTATTGATATTTTTGCCCAAGAGAGAGAAGTATTAAATGCCTTGCACTGAAAAGGACATTTTGGCCCAAATGTCACAATACTCAAATGAAATCAATTCAATGAACAGCAAGTAAAAGAATCATGAGGCTAATTCAAGGGGGATATAGAAAAACAGTGAAGAGTCATAAACTGCACAGAAGCATTTTATACAAATCAGAGATACAATTTTATAATGTAAAGATGTAATTTTATGTGCCCAATTTTAAATTATGTGATGCTCCCCAAATCTTCAAAATTCATTCAGCACCATATAATTTCCAATCTTAAAATTCAGGTAAACCTTATACTGTACCTTAGTATTGTTACAAGGAAATGTCACTTACATGTTAAAGAGAAATACCAGAAACAATGGATGATATTACTTGGCCCACACAATTGTTTACCTATATTGGACCTTCTATAAATACTTTAATGATTCAAGTTTTGCACTTAAATTATTCCCTGTTATTGTGACTTAAAATCTTTCAAAAATATTCTCTAACAGTGCCATGTAAAAGCTAGTGATGATGCAGTAAAATGCACTAAGAAATCAATAAACTGTAAAGGAAGTTAAACAAGATAAAAATGCCACAAAGAAGCCCAAACGACTTCCATAATACGTCATACCTTTATTTTAAGAGTGAATATTCTGAGAAGTATTAGAATTCCAAGGAAATATAAAAACATCGTTAAGTAACTACACCTTTAATTTTCCAAAAATAGTCATATAAATGGGCAAGGATAATGAGAACATGCTGGCTGCAAGATCAATGCTACTGAAATGTGCTTCTAACCCAAGTCACCATCTGTTCTAAGGTATAAAGTATTCTTGATGATGTTAAAGGAGATGGTGTATTTCAACATAAATACTTTGCAAACATACACTGTGCTTAGGAAGTATGTCCATATGCAAATATATATCACAATGTAGATGTATGTGCTTTAGAAGACATCTCCCCTTATTTACATTTATTCAATGAAAAAGTAGTCTTAAATCTTTTCAGTCTGCTATTGTTGCATGAATTTAGGAGTGTGACAGGCTTCTCCATTTTACCACTATAAAACTCTGAGCTATAAATCTCTAAGGTCTGTTTTCTCAAAAACACAAGCCTCCAGGGTTGACTGGCAAGTAAATGAGATAATGTGTGTTAAGTACTTAACATAACACAGGCTCTCAACCTTTGTCACTTATCACAATAGCAGTAGAAAATATTTCTATAGCACTAACTATGTGCCAGCCCCTGTTCTAAATGCCTCGTATATGTTAACTCACAAAGACCTCAAAGTACTTCTCTGACTTACCTACTATATCATCACTCCCATTCCACAGATGAGGACATTGAGCAACAAAAAGAAACTTTCATTAGTCCCCATTGATCATCCCTGGTTGCTCAGAGGGTAAAAAATCTTGACTGCAATGCAAGAGACCTGGGTTCAATCCCCGAGTCGGAAGATCTGTAGAGAAAGGAATGGCAACTCACTCCAGTATTCTTGCCTGGAGAATTCCATGGACAGAAGAGCTTGGTGAGCTACAGTCCATGGGGTCACAAAGAGTCGGACACAACTGAGTAACTAACACTGACTCACTCACTCGTAACTAATGAAATAGCTAATTTAGAAAATGGCTAAATTTGGATTTGAACCTAAGAAGTCCCATTTTAAAGCCTACATGCTTCTTAATTAGTGCCTGCCATTTGCTAACACTGGCCCTTGATTTAGTCCCAAGGCACTTATGATAAGAATGTCTCTTCAGCCTAGATTTCCACTTATGTATTAGCTGTCCAACCAGCATTCAAAATGAGACTAAATTAGGTATTCAGTGATGATGCTGATGAGAGATTGTCAGCAGAGCAGTCACTAGTTTGAGTTTGGGATGATTTCCTAGCCAGATGCATGCTCCAAAGATAACTATTCCTCTGATTGTTTAAGGAGAGTTGAAAGAATCAAAAGCATAAATTGATGGAATAGGCTCTAAAAAGACATACTCAAAAGGAGAATGACATTTTTCTAATGGTGGTAGTGGTTGGGGATATGGGGACATTGCAGTAGCCAGGGGCCAAGGAACATCATGATTCTAATGAAATTGTAAGACAGCTAAAACAAGGCATGGGTGATATGTGCTTGAAAACTGCCTGGCATTTTACTGGAGAGAGTTTTTCTACTGTTAGAGAATATTGAAACATACAACAGTTGGCCCTGAGCCAAACACACATGACCACCCCATGTTGTCAGGAATGGTAAGGTTGTTGTTTCTACCTGGGGTAGAGCTGACCAGGAAAATGAAATCCTTTAACCACTTTGCTCTTTAAATAGTGTTAGGGGGTTTAGACTCAGAATGAACTCACTAAAACCACCTGTGTTTTTATTTTACTTATATAGATATGCTCTTTCCAAACTCTAATTAAAATCTGCTGTTTATACTACCCTTTAATGTGGTGGGTACAGCCATGAATTATGTGATCCTTTAACATCTTAGGGAGCCACTGCTAGTGTTCAGAGAGAGGACAAGAATATAAAGAAGGTAAAAAAATGTTAATTTGTTTCTGCCTAGTGTTAAATATTTGAAATCATGGAACTTGCATTTCAGAAAATCATTACATAGAGAGTAAATTGATATGAATTTGACCTCATTCTGACTTGGAGCAGTTGCAGGCATCATGTATTGTGGTATTATGGAAGGCAGGTACTTCTTTTTGTTTTTCTAAAACCTATTGGTATATCCCTGGCACAATATTATAAAAATTCTTAAATCTTTATACCCTAACTATCTTTATGACCACATGATGTGGAAGTAAGGGCAATATCCCTGAAAATGACCTGAGCATTAATGAGATGGACTAATGTGGAGGGGGGATATAGTTCCTGATATCTAAAAAGCAGTAATCTCAATCCCCAGCCTCCCCAAGCCATTCAAATTCAGAAGGCTAACACGGCAATGAATGAGAGAAACCTGAATTGAAATCCTAGTTGGGCTCCATTTCCTGTTAGCTCTGGGACCCTTAGTTTCTTAACTTCTCTGTGGTTATGAAACTACATAGACATGTTGGTGGACACAATATAACATGTATAGTGTTCTTGGTGATTCTAAATAAATAGCAAGCATTCTTTATGGTTTAGCTCAACTTTGCCTCCTCAATAAAGACCTCACTGAGGACCCTGCCTCTTGTGGACATTTTATCCTCCACGTCTCTTTCCTGAATTGGTTAGATTGTGTAATTAACAAAACAGCAAACCAAATGCTATAGTCTAAGCACTGGGTCTCTGCTAAGGACATCAGCATCGTTATGCATTTAATTTCTGTGAAGTACAAAAGAAAATATGCTCCCCCTAACCCCTTAAAAGAGATTAAACTTACAGTTTAGACCAGGGGTTAGCCAACTAGGGCTCTTGGGCCAGATCTACCTACTGAATTTTTCAGGGACCTTGTATTTGCTGTTTCCTCTGATTCATAAGCTCTTCCTCTATATGTAGTATGTGCACTATAGCACAGGAGGTGCTCCCTGTGACTTCCTTTAGGTCTTTGCTCGAGCATCACATGAGTAGAGAGGGCTCCCTAATGTTACATAAAAGTGTTCACAGCATTGTTAGCCACCATACGTACTCTTTATTCATGTCTTAACTTCCTGTCAGCCCCTTCATACTCTTACACTAAAACAAAAAATACTCCAGAATACTAACTTTATTCTGCATTTGTTTTATTAACTGCCATTTCTCTAGGGTGAAGAAAAATGACTGGCAGAAAGCAGACCTTTGATAAAGTTTGGCTGAGTAATTGAATGAATCAGTGAATAGCCAAGACCAGAATCAGTGTAGCAGAGACCATGAGGGAGTGGTACATGAGATGAGCCTGGAGAGGCAGTGCTGCCAGTGCTTGAAGGACTTTGCAGGTCACAAGCAGATTTTTTCTTTTCCCAAGAGCAGTGGAAGACACTGAGGGGTTTCAAAGAGACCAGAGTCCGCCATGATCATACAGGGGATTTGAAGAGAGAGATCATTCTCTCTGTAGTATAGAAAATAGATGAGAAGGAGATCTGGGTTAATTAAAGAGAACTGTGGTAGACTACTGCAGTCATTTAGGAAGGAGATTATGGGTAGCATTGCAAGGCTGGACTTTAGAAACAATGCTGGTCATTTTCCAGGTTGCTCTCGCTTTCACTCCTCGGCCTTTCTCTGCTCTGCTCCGCACTAGAACAGAGCTTTGTGTACAGGCTGTGGGTCCCGGGACCCCTTGCTAGCTGGCTCCTGGCTTGCTTCATCAGTGGGGAGCACTGGCAGGAGACTTCACAGTGAAAGGGAGGGAGAAACGAGGTATTCCTCCCGCTTCTCCCTGCATCAGTTTTTAAGACAGTTGGTTGTGTCTCCTCCGTTTTTCCAGTTCTCACCTCCCTCGGCTCCTCTTTCCACGGTCAAGGTTTCCACCGGGCAATCGCCCACCATGGATCCAGCCCGCACAGGGAGCCTTAAGTTCCTAGTGGTACCATGTCTTCCATTCTGTCCCATCCTAAGGGTGGTAGCTCTTCCTGCAGTGGTTCATCTCTGGGTGGTCTCTTACTGTCCCATTCAGTTTTTCACCATCAACCAACTGATCACCTCTATCATATTACCTATTTGGGGAAAAACTCAGAACTTTTTATGTTTCTCTGACTGGCCACCAACAGAATCAGGTCTATATATTTGAACATATCAATACATTTGTCAAAAATTACTATTAGAGAAATAATAATATAACTATTATTATATAATTGGTGTTATACATATTTCATGTAGCACAATCTCCCCCAGAAATAAGACGCTACTTTTAAAATGATGACTTGCATCACAAGCTTCTTGGAAACAAGGTTTATATCCTTTTATCTTTTTATTTTCTACTTGCTAGACCAAAGTTTGCATTGCTTCAAGCCCAGAGCAATGTCAGAATTACGATGACGTTGCACACACAGGCGCTTGGAAGCAAAGATTCCAGTTGTTGACTTTCTTACACTGACATCGCTCTGAATAAAATGGACATTGTCTTATTATGTTTTTCTATTTTCCATTAAAAAGATAGATCTTATTACATCATATTTCTGCCTCAAACGAGCTTAATAGCGGTTATCACAGTATATCACTGGTGTGGCCCAGCTGCTATAGGTTTTATTGCACTCTTCCAGTGCCTCGGGGTAATTACCTTTGAGACCCCAAATGCATTCTTATATGTAAAACCCATTCTTCCCGGTTGGGTATTTTGAGACATATATCCTCAGTGTTTGTTTTATTTTTCTATTTATTCATCTACAATGACCGTTCCGTAATCAGCTTTAGATGTTCTAATATAATCCTCAAGGAGCGCAGCCAAGGGCACACAAAATGAACTCTGTGTCTTTCAGAGCGGGAGAGGAATTTAACACTTTGGCAGGAGACTGGGGCTGTGTGGGAGCCATGAGTGATGATTCTAGCTCCTGCCTTTGCATGCATTAACTGCTGGTCGCCTCTGAATAATTGGCTAAGAATATTGGTTAACACGTCAAGTGAAAATATATGTGGCGGTGCCTCCATCATCCAGGAGAACATCTGTCCACTTCCCAAATCCACTAAACAATTTGGCTCTGGTTGGCGTGACTGGCAGCCTGTCCCAGTGAGGCCCTTTGCTATAAAGCAAGGATAGGGGAAGTTTGGGCTTGAGTTGTGTTGGCAGGTTTTGTTGAAGCACTTTGGAGAGTAATTTTACAAAATTTGCCCGGTGGTGGTATTAGCCCTTTATTTTTGTGAAAGTCAGAGGGAAAAAAATCACAATTCTTTCTGCACATTGTAATTGCTTTGGGAAGTAGCTTGTTGGTTCTGTTCAGGTTATTCTGTAAATGTGTATTGAGCCCCTCCAACCTGGAGGCATGACCCATGCTCTAAAGGAATTCAGTTTTGCAAGGGGATTGTAACTTTTTTTTTTTTAAGATACGTGTTCTTATAGTCATGCATACAGAGTATCTGAGAGAGGAGGTGATTGTGTTCATGTGGGAATAAAAAGAAAAAAACAGAAAAATCCAACAAATTAAAAAATATCATAGCACAATTTGATAAAAAGAAATAGAATAAAGGACAAAGTATATGACTTGATTTGAGACTATAAATCAATGGTAAATATTGAATTTGCAGCTCAAAGAGCCCATCTCTTCCATTCTGTTTTGCTTTGTTTTGTATATACTGGCCATATGCAGACATGCCATAATAATAATCATGAAGCTATTAGCCTCTTTTCGAGAAACAAGCACTGTCAAAGATTATCTTCACTGTTGTAGTCGGCATATGGAGTATTTTCTACTAACCTTGGAGTTTATTCTGTATCATACATTTCCCAGTGCATTTGTTCCCTTCATTAATTGTCTGTTCTGAGCTTTGAAGTTGCTACGGAGCCTAGATTCTCAAAAGGAGCAAGAAAGACCCAAATGACCAAGTAGGTTTTTTCATCATTTTTGACTAAAGTTTTAGACTTTAGCCCAAATTTCTGTGGTTTTTCCAGACATGGCTCTCTAATTCATAAGCTTTCCAAAGATGATTTTGTTCTATCTAGTGTAGGACACGGAGAAGGCAATGGCACCCCACTCCAGTACTCTTGCCTGGAAAATCCCATGGACGGAGAAGCCTGGTAGGCTACAGTCCATGGGGTCGCTAAGAGTCGGACACGACTGAGCGACTTCACTTTCACTTTTCCCTTTCATGCACTGGAGAAGGAAATGGCAATCCACTCCAGTATTCTTGCCTGGAGAATCCCAGGGATGGCAGAGCCTGGTGGGCTGCCGTCTATGGGGTCGCACAGAGTCGGACACGACTGAAGCGACTTAGCAGCAGTAGCAGTGTAGGACATGATTTTGCAACTAACAACAGCGACAGAGTATAGGACTTAAGTTTCTGTCAGTGACACAAATGACAGACTGGAGCTTTCAACTTCTTAAGGCATCAGCCTTTTCTTTTCATGGGGATAAGTTTCAGATTTAAGTGTAGATAAGTAGTGACTCAACTCCTCCTCCAAAATAATAGTCTAAGAAGTCAGATAATACTTTGGGGACTGTGATTCCAATTACATGAAAAGCCTTAACCATCTTTACAAGGAAAGTATTTACACCTATGTCTCCCATTTAGGGAAAGAATTTGATAAAGGTTCCAGAATGAACTTAAAGACACAGAAATTTGCATCTGGATATATTAAAAATGTGTTAGAGGCTCTGAGTTTGGTTTGTACATGAATTAACTTATAAATGGAATTGGTTGCACAATTTTAATATCTGTGTCACTTTTGTAGTGTTGCCAGACAACAGAATTCACTCTACAGAGTTAGTACAAATGGCATCATCATTTCTACCACCTTATCAAGTTCCTGTTCCATAGATCCCTCTGTAATTATTGAAAATGTATTTTTACTTCACTTACTGTGCATCCTTTTATGTACTCACTGTTGGGTCCCTTGTAAAATGCATTTTACCCCTACTACTTTCCTAAAATTATGGTTTTACAGTGATAAAATATTGTGGTAATTTAGACATGCTCATTATTTTCGACATTTCCCTAGCATTCATCACTGGTATCATTCCTTTCCTTTGCAATGTCACTCTTGCCTGAATCCTCATTTTTGGCTCTCTACTATTGGTATGTCCCTAGATTCTAGCACAAGCTGGAATCAAAATTTCCGGGAGAAATATCACTAACCTCATATATATACAGATGATGCCATCCTTATGACAGAAAGTGAAGAGGAACTAAAGAGCTTCTTGATGAAGGTAAAAAGGGAGAGTGAAAAAAAGCTGGCTTAAAACTCAACGTTCAAAACACAAAGATCATGACATCCAGTCCCATCACTTCATGGCAAATAGATGGGGAAACAATGGATACAGTGACTTTATTTTATTGGGCTCCAAATTCACTGCAGATGGTGACTTCGGCCATGAAATTAAAAGATGCTTGTTCCTTGGAAGAAAAGCTATGATAAACCTAGACCATGTATTAAAAAGCAGAGACATTACTTTGCCGACGAAGATCCATATAATCAAAGTTTTGGTTTTTCTAGTAGTCATGTTTGGATGTGAGAACTGAACCATAAAGAAGGCTGAGCACCAAAGAATTGATGCTTTTGAACTGTGGTGCTGAAGACTCTTGAGAGTCCCTTGGATAGCAAAGGAGATCAAACCAGTCAATCCTAAAGGAAATTAATCCTGAATATTCATTGGAAGGACTGATGCTAAAGCTGAAGCTCCAAGACTTTGGCCACCTGATGTGTATAGCTGATTCATTAGAAAAGACCCTGATTCTGGGAAAGACTGAGAGCAGTAGGAGAAGGGGTGGACAGAAGATGAGATGGTTGGGTGGCATCACCAACTCGATGAACATGAATTTGAGCATGCTCCGGGAGATGGTGAAGGACAGGGATGCCTGGAGTGCTGCAGTCCATGGTGTTGCAAAGAATCAGACATGAGTGAGTGACTGAACAGCAAGAACAACAGATTCTATTAACCCTCTTTTCTTTTCTTCCTCTAAACTCTCTTACTCTGGACTCTCATCCCCATATGTTCTTTGACATTCTTCTACATTGACAGCCTCATACTGGTTGCTCTGCCAAGCAACAATTCCCCATTTGTAACTGATTGCCAATCATTTCATCCTAAAATTCCTGCTAGAATCTTTTAACTCTACATATCAAAAAAATGAACTCATCCTGCTAAGTGCCAGAACAGCTCTTTTGCCTGACCTCTATTACTTTGACTATCACACACTTTCTGTCACAAAGGGTTAAACCCTGGGAGCTATCAAATGCCCTGCTATTGTCTTAGTTCAAGCAGAGCCCTGGGAATGAAGCCCTAGGGATGTTGCCATATATGTGGAATATGTGTCATCCCCTCCATTTCTTCTGCCTCAATCCAGGTGCTTGTTACCTGTCATTACCTATCTGGTGGATCATCCCAGCAGCACTCTTATCTATAAACACCCTCCTTATCTTTAAACTTTATTCACCCAATGATCTTACCTAATAAGGATTGGTTAAGGGAAACTCAAAATATTAAAATGACTTCCCATCATTCTAAAAATTATCTTCTAATCTCTGGCCATAAAGTATTTTCTAGTGCAATCTTTTTTTTTTTTTTTAATAAATTTATTTATTTTAGTTGGGGGCTAATTACTTTACAATATTGTAGTGGGTTTTGCCATACATTGACATGAATCAGCCATGGGTTTACATGTGTTCCCAAGGTTTTCTTACACATATGCTCTATATTTGTGCTAAATTGGTCTACTCACCAAGCCACAAAAATGCACTTTGTCCTGTGCCTGTCATATTCATACTGCTCTCCCTCTTGGTAAGCCAAACCCCATACCCTCTTGTCAGACACTACCCATCCTTCAAGGACTAACTCATATGGCACCTCCTTTGTGAAGACTTTTAAATGTCTACCCTTCCTTGAAGTGCTGTGGGATTCAATATACTTTTACTACAAGGCCACCACATTTTGCAGTTACTGTATTTGTATAATTAACTTGCAGAATTTTGTATTCCTCAAGTTTGAAACCTCCCCATGTTCACTTTCATATAATTAGTAGTACCTGACACTGATTCCCCCTTACTGATTTAAATGATGACAACTTGCTGATACAAAAAGACTAACAACTATAGTTTTGATAATATTATCTTCCAGTTTTAAGTTTAGCTACACACATAATAATTCTAATATTTTTAAATGCTGTTTGATTCATTTTTGAACTTAAACAGCTGGATGTAATAATTTCATGTGGCATAGAGCAACTTTCTTAGGATATGAGCCATTTAATTGAACCATTAAATTAACTCCCATTTCTCTGGCTAAATAAATGGAAGGTTATCAGTTGATGATGTATAAGAAATGTAGGAAGACAGATAAATAGGTAGAAAAGCACTAATAACACTGTCAAGAGATAGTTATTCTCAAAACTCATAAAAATAATTCACTTAACTCTTAGCCCAGGTGGCTAGCAGTCATGTCAGGAGACAGGATAGATGTTGGATTGAGTGAAGCTTTTATTTCTTCTAAGCACTAGATTTCTGTAGAAGTCTTGGTTGATTAAAGCACATCATATTTTCTTCAAAGTGGATAGATTGCTCATAATGCAAAATGAAATGACTGTTTAAATATTAAAACTTGATTGATTATTGACTATATGAAAAGTAGTAGCTAAACAATATAATTAAAAGGCTAATTTGTGGCCCATATAATGCCTGACCAAGTCTTTCAAATAAATTAAAAGATAGTTAGGGACACCAGACAAAAAATAAACTTTGAGTTGTCTTTCACTGTCAACATATTGCTTAAGACTTGCACAGATAGAGTTGAAAGCTGAGATAGGTCATTGCTGCATTCTATCAAGAATGTGTTACATGTTGCTGGATATTATCAAGGAGAATCAGAGTCAAACACCAGTGAAAGTGATAAAGATAAACTTTATTCCGTAACTATTATAATAGAGGGAGAAAGATTTCAGTATATAGCCAACTCATATAATACGAACAAGTAAGGATTTATAGCCAAGGAGCAGAATGAGGAAATTACTGAACAAAATTATCAAGGGTAGGGGAATTTTAGCTAACTTAGTTTAATAGACTTTTTGCTAATGGCAGGTCAGGGTGATCAGATATCAAGGCTGGGGTACTTTTGCTAAATGACTTAGTAGGAGTCTTGCTATGATAGGACTACTCAGGTGGAAAACAGGGCTCAAGGATGAACCTAATCAAAAAGAAGACTCAGAGCATGCACAAAGTTTGGTCAAAGAGAAAGTCTTTGTTGGTGCCCATATTCTTTCTGGGGTTCCCAGATGGCTCACTGGTAAAGAATCCAACTGCCAATTCAGGATGCAGGTTTGATCCATGGGCCAGGAACATCCCCTGGAGAAGAAAATGGCAACCCACTCCAGTATTTTTGCCTGGGAAATCCCATGGACAGAGGAGCCTGGCGGGCTATAGTCCATGGGATTGCAAAGAGTCCGACACAACTGAGCATGAGCACTATTCCTTCTACCTTTCAAATGGGAGGCAATAGCGCCACATGACCCATCAAAAGAGGCAATAATCTCTTATTAGAGATTATTATGACAGTAATGCTTCAGCATTTTAAATGCTACGTGATTATTTTTTATGAATAAAAATAAAAGCAATATTTTTTTAGAAAAAGTTCTACCCGATGTTAATTTCCTATTCCTGCTCAACAAGTTATCACAGGTTTAGAGGCATAGACCAACAGCAAATTTATCATCTCAAAGTTTTTGAGGTCAGAACGTTGACACAGGTTACATTGGGCCAAAATAAGTTGTAATCAGGGCAACACTGCTTTCTGGAGCTTCTAGACACAAATTTGTTTCATTGTCTCTTCTAATTTTAGAGAAGGCCCACATCCCTTGGCTCATAGCCCCTTTCCTCTGTCTTCTAAACCAGCAATGGTTGAGTCTTTGTTGCAAAGCATCACCCAACCTTTTTTCCACCATTACATCTCTCTCTCTCTGCCTCTTCTCTCCTTCCTCCCTCTTCTGCTTTTAAGGACTCTGTAATTATACTGGAATCACCGAGATCATCCAAGATAATCTCCCTTCAGCTGATTAATGACCTTAATTTCTCTTTGCCTTATAATGTACCATACTCACAGGTTCCAGGAATTAGGACTCAGACATCTTTAGGGGCATTATTCTGCCTACCCACTAACAATTCATACAGAGTCTAAATATAACAAAATATGTCAACAATATAAAAAGTTTAAAAATGGAATTATTTTAAAATAAGCAAAAGATTTGCACATTCCTCCAAAGAGAATTTCAAATCACACTTAATATATCCCCTCATATACAGAGAGTGAAAATAACTAAATGATAGGCCATCTCTTAGAGTGGATAATATCATGGCAAAAAACATTTCAGTAGACAAGGGCTGTTATTTTTATTATTTTTTTTTTTTAGCTCTCATAGAAAAACTTTATTGGAAAGCAGGGAAAACTAACAAGATATGAATGAAGACAAAAATAAAAAAAGTTCAGATATAGAGTGTATGACCTTGGTTTAAGTGGAAATGGAACCCTTTGGTGATTTGTAGTTAGTGACCTATATTTTCACTTTGTGGCACTGCTGCTGCTGCTGCTGCTAAGTCGTTTCAGTTGTGTCTGACTCTGTGCGACCCCATAGATGTCAGCCCCCCAGGCTCCTCCATTCCTGGGATTCTCCAGGCAAGAATACTGGAGTGGGGTGCCATTTCCTTCTCCAACACATGCATGCATGCTAAGTTGCTTCAGTCGTGTCCGACTCTGTGCGACCCTATGGACAGCAGCCCACCAGGCTCCTCTGTTCGCAGGATTCTCTAGGCAAGAATACTGGAGTGGGTTGCCATTTCCTTCTCCATGTTATTTTAAAATAAAAAATAGAAAGCCATTATCCCATTTATGAATGCCTAGTGTTTGTGTTTTGTGTGTCCTGTTCCTTCTATTAGACTGATTTACTTTAATTACATTTAACTAGAAGAATCTTTTTTGTTGTTGTTGTTTTTCTGCCTCAACCCTAAAGCAGTTTAAGAGATCCACTAACTGTTACTTTCCAACTATGAGGGTTGGTATTGGCAGTTTTCTTACATTCTTTTCCTACCTGCAGTGCCCATCCTCAACTAATTTCAAGTCAGCCTAGGCACAGACCCCTGAGTTCATGCCTGGCTTTTAGGCAAGAAATTTCTGTGACCTGGTGTGAGCCTTCCTACAGGGAGTCTCTCACTTTGTATCCTAAATGGAGATCTTCAACACCCCATAATGTCTGTTGCCCCATCTTTGATGGAGGATGACTGTGGCCATTGTGGATTAAATTAAGTAATTCATAAAAAAGGCTTAGGACAGAGCATGTCACATAGTCAACATGCTGTGCAGTGCCTCTATTTAACATTCTTTTCATCTGCTCCATTGAATTCAGGGTACACTTGTTATCTCTGGCACTTGACTCTCAACTCCCTCAGATTTGCTTTATTTTGGATACACTTCTACCTTTGGTAGCTTTGAACTGCCATGGCTGTTAGGGCCCCTGGGAACTCCAACTTTGGCATGGGATGCTTGCCTATTATCCCTGCTGGCTTATATTCTCCCATTCTTCACGGGGGATGGGAGGACCCAAAACTATTTGGAGTTCAGCTGCTTCATAAATCACATTGCATTTCAGCTTATTCAATATTTTATGAATAATGATGTGGAGACAAAGGAAAGAAGGGCATTTATATTACTTAGGCAGCTTAGGGGTGTCTGTGATGTTGCGGTTACATTGCATCCAGGGAAATTCAACTCTGCTCTCATGTGTCTGCCAGGTCTGGACAAAAGACGTCTGTCATTCCCATCCAGATGAAAGAACATCAATATCAACAATACATGCGAGTTTGGAGTCACCCGAAGCCAGCGCATTTGTCTTTTCAGCCAAGTTTGAGAGAGCAGAGGGTGTCTGCAGTGCCAAACGTGTGGGACACACAAACATTCTCTGCAAGTCTCTTCTCCAACCTGCTGCAATCTGGCCCCAGCCTGAACTTTAGACCAGAGCTATGCCGAAGTGTTCCTGGATCAGCTCCTCTTACATTTCCTGGCACCAGCATGACTAATCCAAACACTGAGCACAGAATGGTGGGCACTGTGTTCAGACAAAGGAGTGACCTTTGGAAATTTCTTCATACCTCAGTTTTCTCATTTGAAAAACAGAATTATTAAGGTTGCTACTTTTAATGGTGGTTGTAACGAGTAACTACATAGTTCATATAAAATGCCTAGGACATTGACAGGCACAAAGTAAGAGATTCATAGGTGGGAGGTGCTGCTATTTCTTCTTACTTAGTGATGGCCGTATGAAGTCATACTTGATAAAATTCAGAGCTGTGCTGTCTGGACAAAATGGGAGAAGAAGAAGTTGATGAACGTTGCTGGGCTCCTTCACTCACTCAGTGATGATTGCTTTCTCCAGTTTACCCTTCAGTCCCCAGTAATCCCTATACACATTCACTCCCAGAAAATTATCTGAAATTCGTTTGCACTGATATGAAAAGATTTCTAGAAACTCAAAGTGAGACCTCCCCTAAGAGGAATATTTCATGCTTTAGCGAATAAATATAAACTTTGGTGAAAGAAAAAAAAAAAACCTGTAGCTTAAAGTTCACTAATGGGGTGATTCGTCCATTCTTCGAAACTTTCTTAACATCTCCTGTTGCCAAGCACCCTGCTATGTACTCCCTGTTACAGACAAGGTTAAGACAGGGTCTTTCAAAACCTGGTAGGGACCATATATCCATAAACAGATAGCTAAGCATCAAGCACAATGACTGATACAATGACTTATGTGTAAAAAACTTCAAAAGAGGACTTTCATTTCCAGTGAAGGAAAATAATTGGATTGAAGGGAAGAATTTATGTATTTCAAAGAATAAGAAATCAAATCACATGGGCAGTTGTCTGCTTCTGTTAATGGAAAGAATGCCTTTGGATACCTGATAGCTGCTGGCAGGAGATGTATACATATATACTCAAAATGGGTACAACCAATTACAATGTCTTTATTTTTTTCTTCCAGAATTCCTCTAATTTCTACATTAAGCTGGTTTGAGGCTTGATATCAGGTTGGAAAAGTGGACTAGGGTGTGTGTCTTCAAGCTCCATTAGCCTAGTGATCATGCATTTTGTTTAGATTGTATGTTTACTTATAGTGATTTGTGGTGCTGAGGAAGGTACCATGATTCTATTAGAATTCATGGTACCTTTGCACGTATCCCTCTCATTATGCAAACTGGGAATTAATAACTGAAAACTGGATATCCCACCTTCAACCGAAAGTTACATAAAAGCTGAGTAAACAGCTTCCAGCTGACTGATTTTGGTTTCTCAGGAATTAATGGTTATATTTTATATGATTTTTTCTAAAACTAATTATATTTCATATTTTTTTTTAAAAAAAGACTCCTAGTAATACTGGTTACTAGGATCAAAAGGATATTAGAAATGCTGTGTAACGATACAATTTCATATACTATGTTCTTGCCTCTTTCTAACAGTTGTGATATTGGCATGATCACTTCCATTTTACAAATGGGGAGACTGAGGTTCTGAACAATTAACTTTTGTATCCAGAGATATACAACTAAGGAATTTGGAGGGACGTTTCAAGTCTAGGTTTTCTCAGTCCAAATTTTCTATCTTCTCCCTTAAGACGATTGTATTACATTTTATCAAGGAAAGGAATTTTATACATTTTGTCAAGGAATTCTAAATTCGAGTCATTAATATTACGGAATACTGATTTTTCAAAAGAAAACAGAAAGTTTAAGTGAGCAATATTACAACACTGTTGGATAGCAGAGGGACAATGAGAACTTGTATCTCCTGTCTTCTCCATTAGACTGAATTGTTCTGTTCTTTCTGACCATGAAGTTCAGAAACAATCAAGACAGATTTCCTTTCCCATGTATTTTATTCCGCTTGATTTCCTATCTGTTTGAGTTAGCAAAGTCTTAGGTAAGAGGAAATTCTGGAGTCAGTTTAAGCCTGCTATTAATTGTTTCTCTGAATTTATAAGAAAATCTAATTAGAGCATATAGCTTGGAGATATGAAAAATGTTTTTTTGTTGTTGTTTAAATCGTAGCCACCTGTTAATCATCTGAATTTAGAAGGGGGAATTTTGACTAGAAACTGCAGTTAGAAACCTGTGGCCCAGGAGAGCTGAGCCTGTTTATTGAAGATACTAGGGCAAAGTCAGAATTAGAAAACTGAGTGCTAAGGAGGCCCTGCGTCCTGCAGCAGGGAGGGGAAGGGCAAAAGGTGAATTGTATTTTTTAAGCCTGTCACTTTGAAAACTCCCTTCCTCAAAATGCATTTCCAGGATTGTCGACTTCACAGCAGCAGTGAAGCGGGAGAAGCAAAGGCATCTTTGGAAGGAACGGCACATAGCAGCACTTAATCTCTCCCCAGGCTTGTGAGAACCTGCTTATCTGGCAGGTTTTTCCAAGCGTGCTCTGCTCCATGGACAATGGAGTTGGCAATCTGGAGACTGTAGCTTCATAATAGAGAGGCTTTGGGGAGAGAAGCTTCCTTTTAAAGGGATCTAAATGGATAAGTATTAAATGACTTCCTTGCAAAAAAAGTTCAAATAGTTATTGAAAATATTCAGGTTCCATTCTGATCTCTTTCTTTGAACACTTGAACCCTTTTTCATTGGGTATTATGCTGCAATTTTATGGTAGGTTAAATGATGCCACCATGTGCATTGAAGTTATTCTTAAAATGGCTATTATAGCACTTCTTCTGTAACACTGAATAGCTCATCAATGAATGACATCTCTATTTTCCAACCATTTTTGAAATAGTGTGTGGTAAGTAACCAGAAAAGCTGATGGAGCTCACCTGTGTTCTGATTACAGTTGCATCACTACTGAACCCTATTGATTTTAGTCAAAGATTTTCACTTTAAAATATATCACTAACAGCCTATGTTAAGGCTAATGCTCTTTGTAAGGAGTAGAAACACGTAGAGTAGTTTTTTAAAAAGAAAGAGACAGGCTTGTTTTATGAGAATACAAGAGGAAATCATACACACAAAATAATAGGTTGAGTTCAGTTGGGCTGCATGGAGACTGATTCACTCGAGATTTAAAGATGAGAACATAAGATGACTTATGAATTAAGATGCTTATGGTTATTAAGATATTGTATGCTCAAGAACTCTGTGTAGAAAAAATAAGGGTATCTTTTATCATATATATCAAGAAATCTAAAGATGCTTTGGTGGTAGATTATTTCAAAACTTAACAAAATGACCAGAGACCAAGGCTCTTTTCCTGAGAGGCTCTTTCCACTCTATCATCTTCAGTGTGGTGCTTCAGGTTGTCACCTCATAGTCACACATGGCTGCTATAGTTCTAGGTGTTAGATCCTTAGCTAACACCATTTAAGGACAAGAGCAGCTGTTTTTCTGATATCCCTTTCAGACCAGAATAAAAATCTTTCCAAGAAGTGCTCCTTATCTTCTCTTGGAGTTTTTTTCACCATTATTGGGCCACATGCCCACTCTTTAGCTACATGGGAGGCTGATGAAGAGCTATCTGGCATCATCAACTTATAGAATAGGAATCTTCTCTGCCAGAATGGGAAAACTGAAAAGGGAGATAGGTACTTGACAAATCGCTAGTGAAGTCTGCCATTACTTTTCTCTTTCTCAGAGACCACTTTGATGCTCTCTGTATTTCTTTCTTTTTCCATGAACTGTTAATCTGTTGGGCTTACTGTGGTACATGACTGCAAAGTGATAATCTCTACCTTAGATTCTGCGGGAACTTCTCACACTTAACCCTTGTCTTTAAGTGCTCAAACTTCAAATTTCTGAAATTCTTAATAGAAGAAACTTAATGACCAACTCAACTATTCAAACTAGTTGATAAGTGATAAGTGAACACCTTCGTTAGGTTAGATTGGTTGAGGATGGGGAGAGAGTAGGGCTACATAGTCCAATTCAGATTCAGCAAAGTTGTAGATAGTGATGCTAGACATGTCTAGTATTCTCTGAATATAGATTACCATGGTTTACCAACCCACTTCCTCTTCTAGTATGCTAGTGATGTTATAGCATATTATTCTGGCTATGGCATATTATTCTGGTTCTCATCCATTCCATGTCTTTATTTTCAATATCAGCATCAGTCAGTAAAGACAACCCTTATGCTACTTATCAAGTAGCATTTTTGCTAAGTATATACACCTTTGTAAATACCATTAAGTAATGCATATGAGTGTAATTTGAAAAGCTAAAAAAATCTGCAACAGTTGTAAATTATTCTAATTGCATAATTAGAATAACTAGTTCAATCATCATAGCAATTTTCTAGACTTAACTATAGGCTACAGCATTTTTTTAATGTATCGCATAATAATGCAAAATGTACAGGATCTTCTGCTTTTGCATTCTTTAGAATATGGATATTGTCAATGAGTAAGCATCAACATCTATTATATGTATTTGCACATTTACCAGAATTTCATATGAATTAATATAATGTTAATTTTACATGATATTAATATATCAGTAATATAATTGAAAAGTGACCACAGTAATGGACTCACTATATTGTATACTTAAAAACTAGAATTTTACCTCAATATATTTGAAATAAATGACCTAATAATTTGAAATGTATTCATTTCATCCCTGTTTAAAGGACTCTTCTATAATTTATTGAAACATGCAAACAGCTTCACTCCACTATGATTATTATTATCCACATCTTACTCTTAAGGAAACTAGGAGCCCTATGAAAAGAGCTTCTAGATAATATAAAATAATTAGTGAGAACATCAAAGTAAAATTATAGAATCTGTTAAAGGTCATTTTTTTTACAACTGAAAAATCTTTATTTGACCAAATGCTTAGTTGATTTTGATGAATACAAGATGTCTTGATCCTCCAATTTTCAAAGTCTTATTTTAATTTAATCTGTAGGTGTTCTTTCCTCATTTTCTTGACCTCTAAGAACCTTCCCACTGTATGATTAATTCAGACATTCTCATTAGAATGAGAGCAGTATTTCAAACTCCTCCTCTATAGGGTACTTGCTAGAACTTTATTATGCTAATTTAATTTTTGAATCAAATACCTATGAGCACATGTAGGGTTAAACAATTTCTTTCCATTTCCTTTTTCATTGTATTGGAATTATTTTATCAAGTTCTTTTCTACATAAACTTTACACCAAATACTTAATTCATCAATCATTTTTTAAAAATTCCACATCAAATAGGGTAAGTTTTCCTTTTTGTATTTCTATCAAGTCCAATCTTCTCAATTTAAAACTTAAAAAAAAATTAGTTTCTTTAAGAAGATTTTATTCCTCCATTATTTTTTGTCCAATAACAAATTTTACTCTGTACAATTTTAGCTATTGTGAATTTCATTTTTTAAGAATGAATAAGAGACATTATTTCTATTATGTCTAATTGTCCCCCAGTGTTTATTTACCATATTCACTGTTCCTAAGACATGTTTCTTTTTTTTTCTTTTTCTACTTTTGAAAGCTATTCTTAAGTGAAACAAATATCTCAATTTCTAGAACTGTATTCTTACCATCTTACAGCACCAGAATCTAGCACAGTCTATTCACTGCATATTATTAAATTGAATAAAATACAGTCCATGATTTTAGGGTACATTTACTTCTCATTACACTAGCTCTTACTAGATGCATTGAGTAGTTCAGTTCAGTTGCTCAGTCGTGTCCGATTCTTTGCAGTCCATGAAGTCACAAAGAGCTGGACACGACTGAGCGACTGAACCTAACTGAACTACTCATTGCATCTAGTAAGATCTAGTGCTAGACTGTGTTTGAGGTTCAAAGGGTAAGATGATATTTCTTCCCTCATTGGCCTTTCAACTCAGGTGAAAGAATGCATTGTGGATGAATGAAAATATAACCCAATCAGGGCTGTCTATAAGGGCAAATAAATTTGTAATACCTAAAATGAACACTTAAAATTCCAGAGAAAGTATTTCCTGTTTTATGAAGGAATCAGTAAGTTATAAGAATTCACGTTAACTCATTTTTAGGCCAAAAAAAAAAAAGTTGTAGTAGGACATTCTAAGAGTAAAAGTGTTATACAAAAGAATATGAAAAAGATGGACTAGCACAGGTTGGCACCCTAATTTGAACTCCTCTCTCGTTCATTCCCTGTTTCTTCTGTCTATCCTTCCACCCATCTATTACTACTTCTCTTTAGTTATGTCTAACTATAATCAATATATCTACCTTTTCATTTTTCTATCATTTGGACTATTTGGGGACCCGATGACTGTAATTAACCTTGTAACCAGAAAACTCTGCATATTTTCATACATGAAACTATGGAATCAGCAACTCTGAATCCTACTCATGCACCTGCATTAGGCTCATTTCTTCCAAGCAGAGTAATCTGGGTAGTATTTTGACTGTAATCATTGGTTCCAATAGCTCTGAGCCTTTTCTTACACATCCTTAAAAGCACAAGAGAGTAGGTGATCAGTAGACATTAGGGCCCAAATTAACATAACCTACTGAGAGCTTTAATTTTTGTTTAACATTTCTGTTTTTTAAAGAAATCCAAATAACTTTGTAATATACAGTACCTATATCTGTTTTTTGCTTGCTTGCTCAGTTGCTTCAGTTATGTCCAACTCTTTGTGACCTTATGGACTATAATCTGCCAGACTCCTCTGTCCTCTGTTCTCTGTCCATGGGATTCTCCAGCAAGAATACTGAAGTGGGTTGCCACGCCCTCCTCCAGGGGATCTTGCCAACCCAGGGATCAAACCTAGGACTCCTGCATTGCAGGCATATTCTTTACCACTGAGCCACCAGGGAAGCCCCTATAGCTGTTTATTTACACATAAAATCACATTAGGAATTATTTGCCATCTAAAAAGTTTGTTTCTACATTCTATCAACATGTTAGTGAATATTACTCCCCTCCTTTGCTGTACACCTGTGGATGTAAGAAGTAGATTAAGAACTACCTGGTAAGGACTAGATTCAGATTATGCTAAACATTTCCCCCAGCCTGACCGAAAAAAAGTCCTCCACAATCTGACCTTATTTGGTTATGTCTCTTTCCTATCCTTGCCCAGAATTGAAATATCTACTCCAGACTCAAGTTATCCAGAACTCTGTCCATTCTCCCTCCGTGCCTTTGTTCACACTGCACTAGCTACGAAAAAGCCCATGCTCCTTTCACTGTGCCATCTCGTGTTCATCCTTTCAAACCCAACTCAGTGTCTCTTCTTCTGGAAGCCTTTCTTAATCTGCTAAATCTCCAACTGATATTACATTTATTCATTGCTCATTAACCATCTCTTCCTGAGTCTGTTCCCTCTGCTAGCTATATTATCCATATTCTTATCTCCCTTATATTCCAGAATAATGTCTGGAATGCAATGGATGCCCAGTAAATGTTTGTTGAAGTCAACTCAGTTAAGCATGGTAAAGCACATCTGAAAATTTCCAAGGACAATGTTGACAAGAGAAAAGCAAAGTGTTGGAAGATGTATGCTAGAATTAGGGAAAGGTGGTGTGGGTAGAGACCCTGCAAACCAATAGGAAGCCACTAGGATTGCCTGTTGTTCAGGAGTGGTTGATACATGCTAGCACTATGGTGTAAATAGTGGAAATGAAGTGGAAGAAACAACTTTAAAAGGCAAGCCTTGCAAATGAGAGTGAGGGAAAAAGAAGGTCGATGTTACTTCTGAAGTTTCCAGACAAAATGATAATGAGAGTGGAGGAGTCCTTAGTTTTATTCTGATGGGAGCAATAATGAGCAGAAATCATGTCAAAAGGAGAGGATGAAAGCTGAGCTCAGAGATCAGCTGCAAAGTGCCTTAAATACTGGTGGGAAAATATGAAGACCATTTGCAAACCAACAGCCTTCCATCATCAAGGAGCGTCAAGCTGAAGATGAACCTTGTAGTGACAGCAGGAGAGAAAGCAAGTATTCTCTTGAATGAAGCCCCATTAGACACTGTTACACAACTATTAACAAGCATGAAAATGAAGCTAAGACAGCTTGGTGAGGATGGGGCCTACAGAGGTTTCTAACTACATTCACACTCCCAAAGCCTAGCTAAGCAAACAAGCATCATTTCTAAGAACAGTGTTCCTAGTATCACCCCTTTTTTATGCCATTGTGTATGTGCTTAGTCACTCAGCCATGTCCAACTCTTTGTAATTCCATGGACTGTAGCCCACCTGGCTCCTCTGTCCATGGAATTTCCAAGGTAAGAATACTGGATTGGGTTGCCATTTCCTTTTCCAAGGGATCTTCCCAACCCAGGTTTCAAAACTAGGCCTTCTTGAAAGGCAGATTCTTTACCGTCTGAGCCACCAGGGAAGCCCTTTTATGCCCTTACATCTATAAAATATAAGTGTTCATTTCTCTTTGTTTTAATGCCAAGTTTTTTTTTTTTTAGATTTAATAGTACATATTTATTGGGAATTAGGAATACATGCCATCAAATTATAAATCTAAAAACATATGTCATATAATATTTCAAAGCACATAACACAAACATCACAAATCCCTCCAAAATATAGACAAATTTTATTAATAGACCAGTCCACTTCCAAAGCACATTTATAGTTGTATTTGCTGCATCATTAAATATTTCCTAACACAAAAAACTTCTGTTTTGACTAGGCATCACAGAGAACCAAATCCTCCATTCAGAATTTTACACATCTGACAAGCTTCTAGAAGCCTTAGTACATCTCAAACTTTGTTTATTCTCACTACCGTTAAAAGATAATTCTCCAGAAAACGTAAAATCATAACTCTCATACTGATATAAAAATTAATCCATGATAAAGATTTTACTTAACTCAATCAGTAAGGACCCAAGCAGATGTTCTAAAGGTGAAATCCAAAAAGCATGAATTTATATGAAGTAAAAGAATATTGAAATGAATATGCAAATAGAGGCAGAACAAGTTTTACCCACAGTCAAGGAGGGAAATCAGTTGGACCTCTCCAGGACAGAATAGAGTTTACACATCTATGGCCAAGAGTTATTTTGTATTGTTATTACTGTATTTACGAATTAAAGAGCTGTAAAATGGGGGCTTCCCTCATAGCTCAGTTGGTAATGCCGAGTTTTTAAATGACCAACTTACTTGTGTACTCATTATGTAATTCTAGGCATAGAAACAGAGCACAGGTAATAACAATGAGTTAACAAGAAGATCCCCCCAGTAGCCTTACTATTTACATTGAACCAGTTTGACTCAGAAAATAATTTCTTTCAAGGCCAGTAACTTTCTTAACTGGAAACTAAATTGGTGGAAGCAAAGAACCAGCTGGCTCCCATGGGCCAGTTCCAAATGACAGCTCCTGCTTATTATGCATTAGGATGTTAGCCTCTGCTAACGATCTCCTGAGGGCCTCTGTCTTACCAGCTTCCTGATCATGTCTTCTTCCCTCCTGGATTTATGAACAGCAATCTCAGCTGGGGTTTTTCTTCGGCAAGCCTATGCCAGAGCTGGCCTTGAGCTGAGGCTGGACAGTCTCTAAACATGTGAACTGTTAGAAAAACAACGATAAGTACTCTTTGGAGAAACTTAAATTTGTTTGCTTATTCATTCATCACTTGTTCATTTACACATTCATTCATCCTCCAACTCAGGCATTCTCTTTTCTAGTCAATATCTCTTGAGTATATTTGTCTCAGCCACGGTATTCACAAGGCTTGTCAGACTTGAAGGATAATCATGGGAGAGGATATATATAGGCGATATATATATATATATCTTTGTGACCCCATGGACTGTAACCTGCCAGGCTCCTCTGTCCATGGAATTCTCCAGACAAGAATACTGAAGCTGTTCCCTTCTCCAGGGGATCTTTCCAAACCAGGAATTGAACCCAGGTCTGCCACATTGCAGGCAGATTCTTTACCATCTGGGCTACCAGGAAAGCCATATATATATATATATATATATATATATATATATATATATATATATATGGTGTGTGTGTGTGTATATATATATACATATAATAAGAATACAGGAAACAAAGTGGTAGTCAAGGTATGTTCTGTCACAGACAACTTTAATCAATATCATTTAAAATGCGTTTTAAAAATTCAGATTCTTCAGCTCAACCCCTGATTCAGAATCCCTAGAAAACTGAGAATTTACACTTACAGCCAAATGTTCTCACTGTTCACTAAAATGTGTGAACCACTGCAACAGAGAAAGAAAGAGTGTTTATTTTGAATATTCTCTTGGAAGACTCTAGTGTAATTAAAGATTAAGAACAAGTTTTGAAGTAAAAACTGAGCTCACCAATAATATGTAATGTTTAATCTTTAAAAATGTTCTGTTTAAGTGTCTAAGCCTGAGAAGAATCTTGACGATCATGTGGCTTCTTAGAAGTATAGAGCAGGAATGGATTCTCTTATTTTACATATGAGGTGAAGTAATTTGTTTAATGTTGTAGAACTCTGACTTCTCTTAATTGTGCTTCCAAACAAGAGTGAGATCATGCCTGGGAAATTATTTTATCATCTTATCTGCAGAAGAACTACCAAACACAAAATTAGTATTTGTTATTATAGCCTTTGTATTTGGTCACTAATTTAGGAAAAAAATCTACCCGAAAGTAATATGAATTCATACATCAAAATATTTTTAAATCTGTGTCTAAGCTTCCAAGGATATCGGTTTTATTTGGAAAAGCTTAGGTAACTGTGGTATTGTACTTTTCTTAGGCATTGCAAGTGACAAGTGGGTATCACTTTGGTGTTACTGCTCAACAAGATGAACTCAGCTTAAATTTGGTGATCTATTAACAACAATCCCCCCCCCCAAAAAAAAAAAAACAACATTAAATGAGGACTACTCCAGATCCTGGTGGTATTGTGTGATTGACTCATGGCTTCGGGCTTCTGGAAGGAGACAGATGAACAGCTAAATAAAATGCAATTGATAAATAAGGTGATGGAAGGATGCAATGGAAATCATCTTGAAGAATCTGATGGTTCAGCTGAGTTTTGAAGAACAGCTAGATATTAAATAGCAGAATCAAGCGCGTACGTGTGGGGTGGTGTGTGTGTGTGTGTGTGTGTGTCTGATGTGGGGGAAGGGGTAGATGGTAGTGAGAAATGGAATATTTCTTCTACATTGCATCTCTGTTTTTCACCTGTCCATAATGAAGCTCACTTACCCTTCCATCAATCTGGTCCACTTTATGAGTTTGGCACCAACACAAAGACAACCACAAAACACCAAGTTGCCTGGTCTCCAAATACCCTTCTTTTGAAATTTGTCTCAATGATGAGATCTTTTGTCCTCCATTCTGGGTAATCCTCTAAATCTTGCCTAGATTCCCAGCACTTGTATGTGCTGCCTGGGTGACTAATTTTCTCATTTTTGGATCCTATCTGGCTTCTTGCCTATTTTTTTTTTCTGTTGTTGTTGTTGTTTGTTTTATTCTTGGGTCCTGCCTGCAGTCATATCTGATTTTTGCCTTCTAAATTCTATCTCACTTTGGTGTTTATAATCCCAACTCCTATTTTGTTGTGGAATACAAAGTGACACCATTCAAATTCTAGCTGTTTTTGAGCTAGTAATGAAAGTTACATATACATCCCCCTCAAGCATGTTGTTGGATGAGTTCACTCATATTTGTTCTACTTCAAGCCAGTCTGTACCAGGCTTCATCTGATTACTTCATTCTGCAAGTGAGCCAAATACATAATTGAGTAGGTGTAACCACTGAGTTGCTAAGACTCCAGGGATTGTCATGTCTTTGTTTGGGGAAATGAGAAAAATACACTATTGAAATATAATGCACAGGATTAACGACTCATACAATGGTCCTCCAGATCTGCTTTTTCCTTTCTGAAACATAATCAAATGCATCAAAATGGCAGTCTCAGCTTTTTTTGGATGAGACTTGCTATCAAGACAGTAAAACATTAAAATACATTGCTTTCTAATTGAAATTGTCAAATCGTTGGACTGTCAAGGAAAGCTTTCCTACCTGTTCTTTTGACCTAACTCAGCCATCCAGCTGCTGCCCCAAAGTGAAAATTCTACTGAGCCAAGATGAATATTTATCATTTTAAAAGTTGAGGGCCCACCCTCCCTCTTCTTCTTCTGGTAAATAAATCCTCCCCATTCCTATTCTCTGACTCTGAAGTTGAAGGGATTGACCCCTTTTTCATTTTAAGTGTCTGGCTCATGACACTATTTGGGCTAATGAGAGTCAGATCTAGGACTTTCAATTGAATTTTTAAGAAAGAATTACTTTGTTACAGACTTGAAGTTGGAAATCAGTATGTTGCTGGAAGCCATTCTACCTGAAAATCCTTGAAGCTAACAAATTGTGAACAGAGAAGAGAGCTGAAAGATAGGGAGTCCTGATACTGTCTGACCTGTGGATCTGCCTATCTTTGAAGTCAAAGCTATCCTAGATTCTTCAGGCATGTGAAACACTGGCTTTGTTTTATGCTTCTTTTTTTTTTTTGAGTTGGTTTGGTTTAGACCTTTCAAAGAAAATTAATCTAAAATATCTTGCTCAATATATTAATACTTGGGAAACCCATTCAATCCTGTCTTTAACATAGTAATAATTCTTACTTTGGTCTTACTCACCAACTCATTTTCTTATTGTGATGTATTTTTATGTCCTGTTAGATCATCTTATATAGTTTGTTTTATAGGATAGCCATGTTTGCATAAGCCTCTGTAGTAACTTCTGACAAAGTGGTGGGTAAGGACTAGGCATATCCATTCACCTTCATGCACAGCCACACACTCATAGTTTGAATAAAATAGATACTCCCCAAGGGTTTCTTCAACTACAATGAATTAATTTATTGGGCCTCAACACTCAAAATTGGTTTTCAGTTCTGACTTGATGAGAATCATTACTGCTTAACTTTGTCATTTGTTGTTAGTTTTATTTCCAAAATGTCAGAACTATGATTTGAGGCTTTTCCTCTAAGCTTCTGTGATGGAGATGAATTTATCAAAGGAAGGTTGGGGGTGTTATACTGTCATTTTGAGGAACATTAAAACCAAGTCATCAAAATCAAGAACTACTGAGAGTCAAGATCGATTTTCAAAAAAAGGAAAATAAAAGCAGAACTCAATTTGTCTTAAAAATTAAGGTTCTTTGGAGCTCATTCAGATTGATAACTAGTGAATAATATAGATCTCATTTATAGGGAACTGTCTCTAGGTCAATCATCTATAGGTATTATTTATAACTCCAAAGTAACACTGGAGGGTAGTTATTATTTAATCTTATTTTGTGTATGTCAGTTAACCTTGCTGTGTAACAAAACAATCCCCCAAAGTAATGGCTTGAAACAACAAGAATCTCATGCCTCAGAATTCTGTGCGTTCAAAAACTAGATCTTCTGTTATGAGTTAACTCAGCTTATCTCTGCAGTCAGCTGATACCTGGCACTAGAGGTCTTTAATGGCTTCACTCACATGTTCAGTCATTTGTAGGCCTTTGTTCAGCGACCTTCCCCTTTCCTCCATGTGATTTCTCTGAAAGTCTAGTTTGGGCTCATTCATGTTATGGAGTGAAATTTTCAAAAAGAAAAAGAGAGGAAAAGCCTTAATGAGGAAATACTTTTCAAATCTCTGCTTGTGTTAAAATTTCTAATGTCTTATTGGCCAAAGCAAGTCACACAGCCATGCCCATGTCCAAGAGAAACAGAGCTATATTATGACAGGAGGAATAGCAAAGTTACATTTCAAAGACATGTGCTTTCAAGAGAAGTTATTGTGGTTATTTTTGGGAAAAAAAGTAAACAGAACGAAATATCTATCACAGGAAAGAAAAGTAACTTATTTAAAGGTACAGAGCTCATACCAAGGCAAAAAAGTTTGACTTAAAAAACATGGTATTCAGACTTTCCTGGTGGCATAATGGATAAGAATCTGCCTGCCAGTGCACAGTACATGAGTTTGATCCCTG
This sequence comes from Giraffa tippelskirchi, assembly GCF_054371585.1. Lineage (NCBI taxonomy): Eukaryota > Metazoa > Chordata > Mammalia > Artiodactyla > Giraffidae > Giraffa > Giraffa tippelskirchi. The sequence goes on along the minus strand of NC_137275.1, from coordinate 71,870,952 downwards.
GTCTGGGAAGATCCCACATGCAGTGGAGCAACGAAGCCCATGTGCCATAGCTATTGAGCCCGAGCTCTGAAGCTCAAGGGCCACAAATACTGAGCCCACATGCTGCAACTACTGAAACTCGTGCGCCTAGAGTCTATGCTCTGCAACAAGAGAAGCCACTGCAATGAGAAGCTTATGCACTGCAACCCTACTCTCCACTAGAGAAAGCCTGCACAAAGCAATGAAGACCCAGAGCAGCCAAAAATAAAAGAAAGTCCTTACATAGAGTGTGCTTCCTAGCCGGTGTCTTTCTTCCACTGCATCTATGTTTATGCTTTCTCTGAGGAAATGAGAATCTCTATATCCAGATCACTTGGTTTACACAGTCTTTGTTCAAAACCTTATCTGCAGTGTTGTTCAACAGCAAAAATTCCATAAAGAGAGACTCAAACTCAAGTACTTGAAAGAGTCAAGCAGGTAATATAAAGTGTGAGCCTGACTAGATATTAAACAATACAAGGATGTAGAGTCTGGAGTAAGATGAATTACATGACTCATCTAAAAGTGTCCAAGTTAAGGGAAAATATACTACTATGCTGCCCCCTATAAAAAATCTGCCTCAGAGTCAGACATAGCCAAGGGCTACCTATTTGGCTTGTGACCTCTGTGCTGTCGTTCAGGCATGTCTGACTCTTTGTGACCCCATGGGCTGTAGACCACCAGGCTCCTCTGTTCATGGGGATTCTTCAGGCAAGAATATCAGAGTGGGTTGCCATGCCCTCCTCTAGGTTGTGACCTCTACCGTATATTAATAAATACCTGACTATCTTTAGCTAGAATTAGCAACATTCCAAAAGTAACAATTCCACCAGAGTGCTGCCCTTGTACAGCTGAGATGGGGATGTGTAAGAATCTCTCCACATTGTTTTCAAAAGAAATCCCAATGGGTTTTTGATAAGGATGAGGTCACCAGCATATCTACCTCTTCTCAGGGTCGTGGTGTTTGGTGCCTCCTGAGGAGGGAGGGCTGGAAGAAACAGAAGCTAGAATCAAGATTGCCAGGAAAAATATCAATAAGCTCAGATATGTTGATGACACCACCCTTATGGCACAAAGCAAAGAAGAACTAAAGAGCCTCTTGATAAAAGGGAAAGAGGAGAGTGAAAAAGTTGGGTTAAAGCTCAACATTCAGAAAACTAAGATCATGGCATCTGGTCCTACCACTTCATGAGAAATAGATGGGGAAACAGTGGAAACAGTGTCAGACTTTATTTTTTTAGGCTCCAAAATCACTGCTGATGGTGATTGCAGCCATGAAATTAAAAGACGCTTACTCCTTGGAAGGAAGGTTATGACTAACCTAGATAGCATATTGAAAAGCAGAGACATTACTTTGCCAACAAAGGTCCGTCTAGTCAAGGCTATGGTTTTTCCGGTGGTCATGTATGGATGTGAGAGTTGGACGGTGAAGAAAGCTGAGCGCCAAAGAATTGATGATTTTGAACTGTGGTGTTGGAGAAGACTCTTGAGAGTCCCTTGGACTGTAAGGAGATCCAACCAGTCCATCCTAAAGGAGATCAGTCCTGGGTGTTCATTGGAAGGACTGATGTTGGAGCTGAAACTCCAATCCTTTGGCCACCTCATGCGAAGAGTTGACTCATTGGAAAAGACCCTAATGCTGGGAAGGATTGAGGGCAGGAGGAGAAGGGGACGACAGAGGATGAGATGGTTGGATGGCATCACTGACTCGATGGACATGGGTTTGGGTAAACTCCAGGAGTTGGTGATGGACAGGGAGGCTTGGTGTGCTGCAATTCATGGGGTTGCAAAGAGTCGGACACAACTGAGCAACTGAACTGAACTGAACTGAAGTGAGGAGGGACCATTTGCCCAGGAGGCCTGAGGGATGTTCAGTCTTCATGAGACATCACTCCTAGCCCTGGAAGTGAGGGGTTGGATGTCCTGAACCCTGCTAGGTGGAGGAACAGCCCACAACAGAAAGAACTGAAAGTTCAGTTTATCAACAGTCAAAGGGCAATGGAACACTGTGTATTTTTTTCTGTAAAACTGTGAGAAAACCAGGCATTTAATACCACTGTTTTAACTTCAAACCAATCAAACATTGGCAGTTTGGAATTGTTTTATTTTGAAGTTTTAGCTTATCTCTCTGGGATAAAAGCCTTTCCAAACTGGCTTTAACTAAAAATGTCATCAATCCCAGCTGCTCACTGGTGAACAGAAACCGTGGTAACAGAAGGCCCCTTTTGATAGCCTTCTTCCATAATATCATCCAAATTTGCATGGCAAAGATGTGGGAGCTATTTATATGTTGATTATTACAGTGCTGCAGTTTATATTTTTTCCAGCACAGTTGAAAATTATATTTAGAAAGGCTGACATCATCTTTAAATATATATTATAGCTCTCATTTTGTAGAGATGGGCTGTCAAAATACATACCACCTACTCAACTTCTCAGAAAAACTGCATAGATGTTTCACACATGGTTATATATAAACGTGTACACTGGCAAAGAGCTGCACTGGGACCTATAGGACTGGAAGGGAGTTTTGTGTGCTCTGGGTTTTGCCTTCTCAGTTTGTTTTCTATTTAAAAAGAAAGACTGGCAATGTGATTTCCTTGTGAGAACATGGAATTTGTAGCCATAAAGTTCTAAATTATGAATTCTAGCTCTGCTACAGAGTTGCCCTCTGATCTTAGAAAACTGGGGCATCAGTTTTTATTCTTACCTTTGGACTCAAACTGAAATATCAGCTGTTCCTGAAGCCTGCCCACCTTCAGATGGGAACCACACCACCCACTCTCTGGTTCTCAAACCTTCAAACTCCAACTGGAACTTAACCACAGACCCTCAGGTCTCCAGCTTTCTGATTCACCCTGCAGATCTTGGAATGTATTCTCCTCCATAATCATGTGACCAAATTGCTTACAATAAATCTCTTTCTACATCTACACATCCTATTGATTCTGTTCCCCATACATTCCTGTGTATGAATTCTTACTCATACACAGATTAACTGATTATGTGTTAAATTACAGAGAATAACTTATTGAGCCAGAAGATATTGTTCTCTTAGCTCCATTTTACTTACCCCAGTCAACAGATGAAGAAACTGAGATGTCCAGAAGCAAAGTCATGTATGTTAAGGTCAGAGACATTATATGGTGGAAACAGGATCTGAAATTTAGAAACATAATGCTATTTTTTAAACCATTTAACTACTCTTTTCTATTGTCTAGAGGTTACATGTTAGATAAAAGTTAGCTGATGATTCAGCCCTGAGAAGTTTTGGGAAATCTGATGGTCACAGTGAAAGAGAATCAAGGATATGACAATACACCAGCGTAAGCCAGGGACAGGGCATAGGGAAAGCCATGGAACCTGTCGATGTAATTCTGTGGAGTGTAGTTGGAACTGGGAAATGCTTTGTTTTCCCTGGCCTATAACCTAACCTCCACCCATCATCTAAATTGGACCTGGAATCGGACTGCTGATACCAATCAGATTTGTGTTTGCAGTTCTGTGGCACATCTGAGTGACCATGGCCCTAAAGGGATATCCATGACTGGAATGGATGGCATCTAATATGTTTCAAATTTATAAGAAGGCAAAATTGGAACTGTATTTCCCTTACTAGCTTTTAAGTGTCAAGGTCCAAAATTTCACCAAAGGAGCTTCATGGCTTAGGAATGATTAAAATTTCACTTTGTTAATACAATAGGCCGATTTTCACACTTGAAATAAGAAGAGTCAGATTTTCAAGGTCAATGTACCTTTTTGAAGGATTGTATGACAACCATCTTTAATAACTTGAGGCCTCTAAATGACACTTAGATATTGTATTTTGCCGAATTTAAGTATTATGAAAAATTCTTCGAAAATCATTTCTCCAAGCATGGAAATGAAAATACAGCTGCAAGTGCTAAGAGTAGTGAGATGACATTTTATTCTTTATAAGTTAGTTGGCAAAAATTCAGCTTTTACAAGCACATATGCCTGTCTCAAGCTTTTAAGGAGTCAGTTTTATGTTTCAGACTATTCTTTCTTCTTGCCTATTAAGCAAGCCTCAGTTTGAGCCAAGATCAGTTTTTATATGAAGCTCAAAGGTAAGTCATTTTATATAATATTTGCATAGGCATAATTGTTTCCACACACTCTATCCCAAACCACCCCTCCCCCATAGCCTAGCACTGTAAAACTAATCGTTTTGAAATCTCACTCTAACCGTGTCACACCCTTGTTCAAGAAAAAGCGTTCTGTTTCATTAAATCAAATGCTTCATCTTGGTACTCTTAGTTCTCAATAACCTGACCCTACTCTCCCTGTTAAGTTATAATGAGAATGATACACTTTTTAAAAAGGAGTATTTTCTGTTTATCTTTCATTTTGACTGCCGAAAACCAACACTTCAATAAACAACCCTACCTTGCTCTCTCTAGCTCAGAAACAATTGAAAATTTGGATGTGGGAGCCATCAAGATTCTCGTAAAAGTATCAACATTATTACTAAAAAGTAGACACGGAGAAAAACATGGCTTGTAATCGCTGCTGTGTATTCAAACTTTCTCTCCCTTATTCTAACTTACTCACTTCAACTGTAGATATTTCCTTGTAGGGGCAGACCCAACCCTGGGTAGCTCATCACCAGGTGAGCTAATGAGAGAAGACCAGAATTTTTCATCTCAGCAGAAAGCTGACCCAAGTATGAGGAAGGAGCTAAGTCAGTCTTACCTGCTTGCTTCTCTCACATTCACAAATGCAAGAAATACACATATGATAGGTGTGGGTTAAACGATAACAGGAGCATTTCTAATTCTATCTCTGTATTAGCTTTTTATTGCTGAATAAAAAAAAAATTCCATAAACTCAGAGGTTTAAAACAGCGCCTGTTTATTAACTAAAAATTATGTGAGTCAGTCCTGCTCAGGGTCATCAGGCTGAAATCAAGGGTTGGAAAAACTGAATTCTTATCTGGAGGCTCTGGGGGAAAAAAATAGACTTCCAAGTTCATTCTTGTTGTTGGAAGGATTCATTTCCTTGTCGTTGTAGGACTGAGGTCCTGGTTTCTTGAAAGCTGTCAGCCAGGGACTATATTCAGTTCCCAGAGGTCACCTTCATTCTTGCCACATAGTCCCTCCACTTTCAAGTCAGCAAGGATACATGAAATATATCTTATGCTTTGGATCTCTTACTTATCTGTCTCTGACCTTTAGATTTTAAATAAACTTTTTATTTAAGAACAGTTTTAGATGTTTAGAGTTGTGAAGATAACACAAAGAATTCCAATATAACCCACACTCAGGATTCCTAATTAATATCTGTCAGTAATATAGTATATTTGTCATAAATAAACTTGACATGTTGTTATTAACTAAAAGTGAAAGTGAAAATGTTAGTTATTCAGCCATGTCCAACTCTTTGCGATGCCAGGGGCTGTAGCCCACCAGGATCCTCTGTCCAGGCAAGAATACCGGATTGGGTTGCCATTCCCTTCTCCAGGGGATCTTCCCCACCCAGGGACTGAACTTTGGTTTCCCACATTGCAGGCAGATGCTTTACCATCTGAGTCACCATAAACTCCATACTTAACCAGATTTCTTCTGTTTTTCTCAGATGTCCTTTTTCTGCTCTGGAATCCCATCAAGTATCCCACATTACATTCAATCTTCTAAGTTTCCTCTTGGCTGTAAAAACTTCTGTTTTCTATGTTCATAATGACTTTGGCAATTTTGAGGATTATTAGTCAGGTATTTTGTGTAATGTCCCTCAATAGGGATTGAACTATTGTTTTTCTAATGATTAGACTGGAGTAATGAGTCTAGGGGTAGAAGATCAGAAGAGTAAGGTGCCATTCTCATCACATTATCAAGGACAAAAGCTATCAATATGATTTACCTCTACTGATGTTAACTTCGGTTGCTTTGTTTGAGGTTGTTATCATCAGTAAAGTTACTATGTAGTATCCCCTTATTCCATACTATAGTGTTTGAAAGTGCCTTATTCTCCTTTTTCTTCATAGCATGGATCATTCTCTGACATTAAATGATTATCTGTTCAAAATCTGTCTTTCCCATTAGAATGGAAGCTATTTTCCAAGCTGTATGAAATGTACCTTTCATGCAGTACACACTAAAAAAAATTATTTCTTGAATGAATTGGTAAAAACTTTTAGTTTGTAGCAATGGTCACCAAAGTGTTGCTAATTTGATCCACACATTTTACACTAGATTATAAACAATGCTAATTGCTATTGATGTTTAATCTTGTCTCTGTTGTAAGCTTGCCACTGGAAACAACATAATAGAATAGAAATAACAGACTTTGGGACCATACAGACTTTCAAATTCAAACTGCTCTGCACTACTTTTGTGATCTAAGAAGTTAATTTCTCTAAATTTCAATTATAATACCAGAGAAAACAGTGCATGATTTTCATCAAGTAGATTTGGGTTAGATCTTAGACCCACTACTTACTAGTATGATTTTAGACTATTTTCTAAATAGTTTCAGTGACCTCAGAAACTTCTGGAGTTTCAGTGACCTCATCTGTAAAATGGGAATAATAATAAATTTTCCCACATAGAGTAGTCATGAGGTTAAATGAGCAAATGCATAGACAACACCCAGCTTGGTGATGGGCAATCTACTTGCACTCAGTAGATTTTATTAATGTCAATACCTTTATGCATATCAATAGAATAAAATTATTGTATCATCAATATCAATATAAATTTTATGGTACATACTATGTTATTAAATGATATACACTATCTTTCTATATTTTTTACTCATACTAAGCACAGAGCTAGATATAACAATAATAATAATAGTGATAAGTACCTCCTATGGGAAAATTTTATTACAGGTGTTAAACAACTTATCATAGCAGGTGATCAGGAAGCAGGTGTTGACATTCCACACATAGCTGACTATTCTGGCTAACATTAAAGAAAAAATACATAAATTACTATCTATGAGTAACTATGGGGAGTCGCTGTTCAATGGATATAAAGTTCAGTTATACAAGATGAGACAGTTTTAGATATCTTCTGCACAACATTATGCTTATAGTTAATACTGTTCAGTACACTTAAAAATTTAGGAGGGTAGTTCTCACATTATGGGTTTTTTACTGCAATAAAAAAATGCATGTCCATAATATTTTCTTTATTTTTATAAGATTTTGCTCATAGCACCTCACAAATGATGTGTTTCTATTGAAAGATAGTTTAAACAACAAATTAGAAGAGGCATTTTTATTATTAAGCAATATGAAACATTTATAAAATTATGACCAAAACAAAATATTTTCTTTCCTAAACATCTAATTATATAGAGTCTATGAAATTCTCTATTACAACCTAAAATACTAATTAAGTAAAAGTCCAATATTCTGAAAAAGAAAAAATGCAAACATTCTAAATATACCTTATTACAAAGCTATGACTTTAGAAACACATACATTTCAACATAGTGCAAAATAAAATTAAATGGCACTGTAAATAAACTAAATATTGAAATAGAAACCTGGTGACATTACCACCCAGAGGAAAGAATTATTTGAATTGATTTTAAAATATACAAATTTTACTATTCATCCGTAGTGGAATATTGTTTAAGAATAAAAAGACAGCCAAGTAGTCCTATATAACATTCTGTAGTCAACTATTTATTTTACTATCACTGTCTTATTGAGATCATATATGCATGCATGTGAGTATGTTCACTACAAAAATGTAAATAAATAATTACACTGATAGGATGGTTAGTATTCTCTCATAAAAAATAAATAGAATCAAATACTGTAAATAAAATCATATTATGGTAAACCCCAATTTGAAAATATCCAGTGGACTCAGAATTATTTACTTCCTTATTTAATTTTTAAGTAATTTATTTCTAAATAGGTACTTCCTAACTGTGTCTATTAGAAAAGCCTTGAAGCTCTGATAACCAAATAGCAATAAGGATACCTAGCACCCAAACTGTGTTCCTTCTATAAAATACTCAAAAGAACTAATGCTCCTTGGGGAATAATGCATTTCAAATCTCAAGCAGAAAATATCCAGCATGAATCTGAGATTTCGTGTTGTACGAAATGCAGGAAAGTTCTTAAAAACTAACTGGTCAGTTCAAAGAGCCCAGGAGCATGCAGGAAGAGTCTCCTGTTGGTCATAATTGAGAAATTTAAGCATACATTAACAATAGTAATAATACTAGCAGTAATAATATAGACTAATTAATACAATAATTAAAACACATTGAATGTATTGAAACCCACAGTGTTACTCAAAAAAGAAAGACAGGAGGGAAGGGAGGAAAGGAAACTCATTTAACTTTTAAAATGACATAATGTCTATGATATTCTTTAAAATACATAGGTACATAAGATTATAAAAAAGACAAAAGGGATAAAGTAGACAAATATGATGAAATCTTGGTAATTGTTAAATCTGGGTAATATGTGGCAATATTTTGAACTAGTTTAACTCTCAAGTATGTTTGACAGTTTTCATTAAAATTAAAAAGAAAAAAATAAAACCCCTTCTTTTCTGGAGCCTGAACCTATCACTAGAGGGACACTCACTCTTCTTAGGGACCACATATCTGGAGGATCCAGATGCGGTCTTAGATCTGAATCAGGACCAGGCTCCCCATGTTCCTCACTAGGCTTATTATTTTCCCATCTTTTCTTTAGTCCTGGAAACCATATATTTTCATAGTCATTCATTCTACTAACGACTCCATACTGATCTCACATCTTGACTATCTGAGTTGTCATGAAAGCATCACATTGTTCAAAACAGTCCTGATTTCTGCTCCTTGTACTCATTCCAGGGCTAAATCATGGACTGTAATAATCATGGAAGAATTTACTGAAGACCTAGAAGGGTAGAATAGTTTCTCCTTCTAGAGAGTCAAACATTGTCATTCCAGATAGAAGAGGGAAAAACAATCACCCAAATGCATCCATGTGTCCAGTACAACTCAGAGATAACCAAGGGGCTTATTTGTTTAATAATTATAATAAATACGTTGCAAGCTAATATTAATTGAATTCAGTTTATACTAGGCACAAGGGTGAGGCCCTTACATTCATTATCTCATTTATTTATTGCAATAACTCTTCAAGGTGGTCATTATTCATGTTTTTATTTTACAATGCTTAATCAGCTTGAAAAAGTAAAACAGGTACCAAGTGAAGGAGTCAGGATTTGACCCCAGAGGCCACATTCTGGTAAGAAATAGAGAAAATAAAACTTAAAGGTCTCTTTTATGTATAGACAGCTTTTATTTTTTTTTTCTTAAAGAATGAGGACTTTTTTTTTTTTCATTTATTTAACCACTATTGATTCATCATCTGCTATGTGTCAGTTCTGAAGCCAAGATTAGGAGGGTGGTAAATATGATCTACCCTCAGCTTTCGCAGAGGTCAAAATCTAGGTGGTGAGACTGATAGACCAATAGACAATCAGAATGCTCTAATATAGGTGTTAAAATTGAGGCATAGAAAGTGGTTGTTTTTATTGCTTTTGCAGTTTGCCTGCAAGTCAGACTTTAGTATAAGGACTAAAATGGAAGTATTTATGAAAGGTGTAACTGAAGGGAAAATTTGAGGAGACAGCATAGGGTAAGAAAACTCAATAGGACTTCAGCAAGACAGATAGTGGCAGAAATAAGCAAGAAAGAAGGGTCTGTACAAGTCAGAGCTCAGGGGGTGAGGAAAAGCAGGGAGCTGTGGTTCTCAAGGTGACTGGGGGCCTGATATTGATGGTTTCACCCAGAACATCCTATCACCCTCTTTTATAAGGCATAGGAAATATTCAGCCAGACAAATTAGAAGAAGGTGGTCATTTTGCACAAAACCTTGCTACAATCTTTTGGACCAGTATCCAATAGTGAGCATGAACTTTAGGATAAACTATTAAAAGACAATGTTTTCTTGAAACAATTTTTTTTTTCCAATTAAGGGTTAGCATCCATATACATGGTCTCTATTTTTGTCTTGGAATTTGAAAGGAATACAAATCACCACATGGCTTCATAAGTAGTAGTCCCTTCAGGATGCCACCTGAGTCCTTGGCAAGCACAGTGACTGCTCCTGATGCCAACCCTGGATGCAATAGATAGAGAGACTAATAGGAATTGCTGTTTCCAACCCTCTTGAAAGTTTCCAAGCTGTCTTTGGCATCTGTTCCATGCACGTTCCTTTGGCAGCTAGGGAGTAAGGGATTTTGAAGATACTATTAACATTTTTTTGTCAATTAGGAAATGTGTAATCAAATAATGGCTCTAAATTCTTCAAGATGGCCTAAGTCAAAGAGCTGGAACAAAGCAATGGAAGTCTAGCTATATTCACCATAGGAGTATGGCTTATTTATAGAACGGTGTTAAACCAAAAATCTAAATTTTGAAAGTTCTAAGGTGTTTGTTTGACCACATGACTCAGAAAAATCTGCTTATTTGTAGATATGTTATCCATACAGGCTCCTGGCAAAATAAACCATTCTATTTTCTCCATATGTACTCTGGGACGCCCTACTTCAGGGCTTATAATGATGTTCTTTCTTCCACAGAGAAGCCTGTTTCTTTCTTCTCAACATTTCTAAATGTTGCTTGCTTCATCCTCACCTAGATTAATTTCTAGATTTTCCACATAGCAGTTAGGTGACCTTGGCCAAATCTCTCAACCTCTTTACAACCCCAGCTTCCCCATCTGAAAAAATGTACCTAACATAGAAACACATGAGGATTGAATGAAGTATTTACTAATAATAAATGCTTAATAACTATCACCTATTGTTTTATTGTAAGTTACTGTGATATTAGTAGTGTGTTCTATTTTCATTACTGTCTTAGAGTCCTTTCTTATTCTCTATGGAGCAATCATCCTTTGCCTGCTCTAAATTTACATTGCAATGTACCTGCACCCTTGTCGTGGAGTATATCATTTCTTACTTTGCTGCTGCTGCTGCTAAGTCGCTTCAGTTGTGTCTGACTCTGTGCGACCCCATGGACTGCAGCCTACCAGGCTCCTCCGTCCATGGGATTTTCCAGGCAAGAATACCAGAGTGGGCTGCCATTGCCTTCTCCTTTCTTACTTTAGGTATCAATTAATATATACATGTTCTATCTCTCCTGTAACTTCTGGAGATCAAGATCCATGTTTGATTCACCTGCATGTCTACATTTTCTAGAATGGTGATATCCTTAGGGGAATGACTTAAAGCCCTTAAAAATACTTATTCATAGATATCTGGTCTCCTTCACATTTTGAAAACAATTACCATATGTCCAGGTAAGTTAGGGGATCTCAGTGGGACCACCAGCTACTCTTGTTCAGATGGCCCTAAAGTCTCCTGTCTGACTTCCTTGACCTCAAGCTTGGTCCCTCCAGCCACACTCTCTGGACAGAGTGATTTTCCAAAGGCATGAATCATGAAGTTACTCCCTTGCTTTATTTCTTTCAATGGCATTCCACGATCACTGCAAACGTCAGTATTGGCATAAGAGAAATTTCATTATCTTCTGACTTCTGCTCCCTCTTTTCCAGCCTCGTCCCTCACCATTGTCTTTATTTCTTGCAATACAAGGAATACATACTGAACTACTTAAAACAGGACATTTTCCAGACTCTTTCTACCCTCTTGCTCTGTGTACTTTTCTTTTTGTCTGTAATAAACTACTTACCACTTTCCACTGTCATCTAGCTAACTGTGACTCATCCTTTAGAATTCAGTATAAATGGAACCACATCATCTCACTAAGAAGGCCTTTCCAGTCCTTCTCTATTTTGGTTATTTCTGTGTCCTATATGCTGTCTTGCCTCCCTGTGTGTACCACTATCATAACATTTAAAGCACTGTATTAAATGTTATCTTACATATAGGTTTTACATCTCAGATTCTGAAGTCCTTGATCTAAAATGCCCTCAATCATCTTATTCACCTTCCAGAGGTTCCCTTCTGAGAAGTATAAGACTTCCAATAATCTAGAATGTACCTCACTACTTTCTACCCTCACATCCACCCACTTTTCCCCCACATTTAGTTAAAACCACTGCACAAATTTTTCCTTCAGATACCAAGCTATTTAATGTGCTTTCATGTCCTTACTCATCCTATAAAACCCATTCCACCTTTATTCTCTTGACCAAAATTTATCCTATATTGGCCATGGTTTCTCAACCCTGAAACTATTACATTTTAGACCAGCTAGCTGTTCACTGTGAACGCTGCCCTATATGCTTTCCTTTCTTTGCACTGCACACCTGTAGTGCCCCTGCCCAACTGTGGCAAACAGAAATGCCTCCAAACATTGCAAAATACCACCAGTGGGCAAAATGACTCTTGATTGAGACTCTAATCTAGACCATAATATATTAGAACTTTGAGTTTGTCTACCTGCTTATAGTGATTAATGGATTTAGTCTGGTACAAGGAAGACTATCTTTTATTGGTAGTGTTATTACTGATAAAAATATATATAATTAGAACCTAGGAAGGAAATCCTATTTCCCTTTAGTGTCATTTTCTCTTATTTAAAAAAAAGATTTTCTAGATTAAAAAAATTCAAATCAAGGTTTTTTCATTAGTTGAAAAATACAGAAGGTGAGAACTCAAGAGTATTATAAAACTGTCATTATAAATAATAGGCAGTGAGCACCAAGGATAAACAATGGAAGATCAACCTAAAATAAAAATTGTTGAAGAGTTAAGGTTGTGAGTAATTTTCAACTAATTTAATGCTATTTTACATTCATGTCAATAGTCTCAATCACATCAAAATTTATTAATTTTTTTTCAACCTTAAACCACACTATGAATTATACCTATTTATTTCATGACCTGGCTAGGGGAACAAGGGATAGTCAGTTTTTCAATTTAACCCAATATCAGTGACTTTTATACAATTCAAGAAGCATTAGGGACCCTCTTTGTGTGCCTAACTCTTTAAGAAAACTTTAGGACTTTGCCCTATGCTCAAGGTGTTTAAATTCTAATGGTTGTTCAATATTGAAAGAAAGACTGGAGGGCGGGGACGGTCTATGCAGTTGTAGAGGCTTCACAGGAAAAGTAACACAGATAGTTGATTTAGAGCAATGAGTAGTAATCTTTAGGTAGATGAGGCTGTGGGAATGTAACAGAGGATAACAACAGAATGCAAATAAAGGCATAGTTTCCTTACAAAAACAGAGAGAGAGAGAAAAAAAAGAAAGGTCTTGCTATAAGAAACTCAGCAAAATAGAGAATTTAAATTCTGTCACAAGCTTCTTCTTTCTTTGAAGAGTGGTTACAAATATTCTGTAAATGAGAAGGGGTCCATTGACCATGCTTTAGGTAACTCTCTTGCAACACAAATAGCAATATGAGTCATAATATCATTTGAGTCAGCTTATTCTATCAGAATTTTTGAGACTCTAAACCAGAGCATAACATTGTGTATGATAAAGGTAGGAAAGGAATTAGGGGAAAATATTTCTTCCCTATAGTGAATTGGGTCTGTATCTTAGTATTTCCTTTGAAGTCAATATTTGAGTGAGACTTACATGGAAACTCTCGATATTATCTTCACAACTTTTCTGTAAATTTAAAACTATCCTACAGTAAAATATATATTTAAAAAGAGGTTTTAAAAAATCATGAAAAAAAGAATGACCCAAACAACGGAGGTCAGCAGAAGGGTATAGTTAGGCAGGGCAGGGTGCTGAACACTGGATGGCGATTGAGTTCCTTGTGTTTTTGCAATTATAGATCCCTATCCTTAGCCCCTCCATGATCCCTTTCTTACCACATGTGCCCTTGCTCTCACTTCCTCCTATTACTAATTAGGCTGTTTTATGTGAATTTCAGCATGCAATATTTCATATTTAATAACCCCGCATCAGAAGAAATGGGAAGTCAGAGAGGCTGGAATTTATTGCCAGGTGTTCTGGACAGCATCTGGGGCATTTATAGAGAACCCACAAAATTCCTCAATACCCTGAGGAATTTAAAACCCACACTTTCAGGAATCCAATAAGTTTCAGCTGAGAATCCTATAAATACCACAGGACAAGGGCTATACCCTGATCAAGCTCATTCACTGGATATTTAGGCGACAGGAAGTTGACATTCAGGGGTGCTCATAATTGGCCTTTGCATTTAGCACCTTGTTAACATAAATTGAGGAAGTTCACACCTCTAATCTCCTGTTACTAATGTCAGCCTGCTAGTATCTGAACTCAATAAGGTGGGGTTAAGCTTGCTGAAAAAGCTTATTTTTCTCAACAGGAGGAAAAGAATCTAAATGTTCAACTGAAAAGACATGGAATCTGACATGAGATGTATCTTAAATTTGGGGGGGCAGCCTCCAAAGCTGAAGGTTAAAGTCAGAAAATCACTAAGATTGTCACTCAGTCTTCATGATTTGTCTTTTTAAAACATGAGTTCACATTCTTTCTTCTTGTATCTCATAATAGGGCCAAGCTGACTAATATGGTGCACATATATATATATACCCATGCTGCCCCTCTTCTCTTTTTTGCTCACAATGTACCCATGACCTCAAGGAGCACTTTTTGTATTGTCGAAAGTCTAAATCCCACCTTAAAGCTCCTATTCAAATTCATTTAACATTATCCAAGGATTTAAATTTATATTTCCTTGTAATCTTCCTTACTCCTTCAAAAATTATTGGTCATTTCCATCTGCATTTATTATTTTTTAACAACTGACATTTAAGTTGTGTCACTTATTTTTCCTTAGCCAAATGGCATGCTTCTTGCAGACAGCTAGGTCAAATTCCTTTATTCTAGCCATGTCGAAGATAGTGCTGGTATTAGTGATGGCACTCCCAGAAAAGAAAGTCATCTTTTGTAAAGCTTCCTGTTGGGGGCATTAGGATAGCAATTACAAGTGATGACTGTTTAAGCCAGAAATAAGTCTCTCTAAAAACACCTCTATTTGAGCCTTTATAAAGGCAGTATATGAGCCATCTAAAAAGGGAGGAACAAGATCTTCAGAATTAAGGCAGAATAGGATTCCCTCCCCCAGAAAAGAACCTAATAAAATGAATAAAAAAATATAGAGAGTAGAAAGGAAAAAAATCTTACAAAGAGCAACCAAACATGGAAAAGGAAACCATCTAGCACCAGAAATTAGAGGTCATGAAATGAAATAGAAATCTATATAGTAGCTTA
This sequence comes from Giraffa tippelskirchi, assembly GCF_054371585.1. NCBI lineage: Eukaryota > Metazoa > Chordata > Mammalia > Artiodactyla > Giraffidae > Giraffa > Giraffa tippelskirchi. The sequence continues at coordinate 71,855,771 of NC_137275.1, read as the reverse complement.
AAGTGTCTGTGTATCTCAGCATAACTGTTAATCTTAGATGCCTTACTAACAAGCTCACAGATCATAAGAATTTTCAGCATCACCTCAATGTTTTGCATGTAGCAAACTACTTGAGAACCTATAAATTTCTTCTGTTATTACCGGGGAGATACAGATGTGGTCCTTAGAAAAACTGTTTAAAGAAGAAAACTCAAGAATCCAGAGCTACTTTGAATTGGGGGAATATTCCAAAGCACAGTGGCAGCTATACCATGAGAATGGATTTTATTTCCGTCACTTTAAGAACTTTCCACAGTTTGTTATGATCCACACAAAGCCTTTAGCATAGTCCATGAAGTAGAAGTAGATGTTTTTCTGGAATTCCCTTACTTTCTCCATGATCCAATGAATGTTGACAATTTGATCTCTGGTTCTTCTGCCTTTTCTAAACCCAGCTTGTACATCTGGAAGTTCTCGGTTCATGTATTGCTGTCAAGGATTTTGAGCATAATCTTGCTAGCATGTGAAATGAGCACATTTGTACAGTAGTTTGAATGTTCTTTGGCATTGCCCTTCTTTGAAGTTGGAATGAAAACAACCGTTCCAGTCCTGTGACCACTGTTGAGTCTCCCAAATTTGCTGGCATATTGAGTGCAACACTTTAACAGCATCATCTTTTAGGATTTTAAATAGCTCAGCTGGATATCTGTCATATCCACTAGCTTTGTTCATAGTAATGCTTCCTGAAGCCCACTTAACTTCACAACCCCAGGATATCTGGCTCTAGATCACTTACCATACTATCGTGGTTATCCAGGTCATTAAGACTTTTTTTTTTGGTAGAGTTCTTCTGTGTATTCTTGCCAACTCTTCTTAATCTCTTCTGCTTCTGTTAGGTAATTACCATTTTTGTCCTTTATTGTGTCTATCCTTGCATGAACTATTCCCTTGATATCTTCATTTTTCTTAAAGAGATTTCTAGTCTTACCCATTCTATTATTTCCCCCTATCTTTGCATTATTCATTTAAGAAAGTCTTCTTATCTCTTCTTGCTATCCTCTGAAACTCTGCATTCAGTTGGGTGTATCTTTCCCTTTCTCCCTTGTTTTTCACTTCTCTTCTTTCATCAGCTATTTGTAAAGTTTCCTCAGACAGCCACTTTGTCTTCTTGCATTTCTTTTTCTTTGGGATAGTTGTGGTGCATCCTGTACAATGTTATGAACCTCTGTCCATAGTTCTTCAGGCACTCTGTCTACCAGATATAATCCCTTGAATCTATTCATCACCTCCACTGTATAATCATAAGAGATTTGATTTAGGTCATACTTGAATTGTCTAGTGGTTTTCCCTACTTTCTTCAATTTAAGCTTGGGTTTTACAGTAAGAAGCTCCTGATCTGAGCCACAGTCACCTCCGGGTCTTGTTTTTTGCTGACTGTATAGAATTTCTCCATCTTAGGTTGCAAAGAACATAATCTATCTGATTTTGATATTGACCATCTGGTGACGTCCCTGAGTAAAGTCGTCTTGGGTTGTTGGAAAAGGGTGTGTGCTATGACCAATTTACTCTCTTTATAAAACTGTTAACTTTGCCCTGCTTCATTTTGTACTCCAAGGCCAAACTTGCCTGTGACTCTAGGTATCTCTTGACTTTCTACTACTTTTGCAGTCCAATCTCTTATGACAAAAGGATTTATTTATTTATTTAATTTTTGGTGTTAGTTCTAGAAAGTCTTGTAGATCTTCATAGAACCAGTCAACTTCAGCTTCTTTAGTATCGGTGGTTGGGGCATAGACTTGGATTACTGATATATTGAATAGTTTACCCTGGAAACAAACTGAGATCATCCTTTCATTTCATTTCAGATTCTTTTGTTGACTATGAGGGCTACTTTATTTCTTCTAAGTGATTCTTGCCCACAGTGGTGGATATAATAGTCATCTGAATTAAATTTGCCCAGTCCCATCCATTTTAGTCACTGATTCGTAAGATGTTGAAGTTCAATCTTGCAATCTTCTGCTTGATCATTTCCAATTTACCTTTATTCATGGACATAAAATTTAGGTTTCTGTGCAATATTTTACAGCATTGGACTTTACTTTCACCACCAGACACATCCACACCTGAGTATCATTTCTGCTTTTGCCCAGCCACTTCATTTTTTCTGGAGCTATTAGTTTAACTGATCTCTGCTCTTCCCTAGTAACATATTGGACATCTCCTGTCCTGGGAGGCTCATCATCTGGTGTCATACCACTTCATAGACCAAAGCCTTGTTGTAGCTGAGGAACTTGCATATCTCAGTGAATCTATGAACTATGCTGTGCAGGACCATGCATGATGGATGGGTCATAGTGAAAAATTCTGACAAAATTGGTTCACTGGAGGAGGAGTAAATGACAGACCACTCCAGTATCCTTGCCTCGAGAACCCCATGAACAGTATGAAAAGGCAAAAAGATATGACATATGTGAATACTCATTTCAAAGTTCAGCCAGGCTATATACACAAGTCAGTTAAGAAACACTCATATGTGAAGTATAACAAATAGTGTAGAAGACTACCTAGGTTGTGTATTGTCTACTTAATAAGGTTTTCTGGCATTCCTGCCAAATCTGGTTCTCATGAAAGATCATTTATTTCATCATTGGGTGGCACTGGGATCTATTTAGGCAACTGTGTTATGGATTTATATTCCACTAAACTATCACACTCTTTCAAGTGACCTGATCTTACATGGAGTCTGTTGAAAATGAAGATTGAGTGTGTCGGTATTCTAGATAGAGATACCACTGTACTAGGAATATTACGAATTTTCTTACTATGTTTTCCCTAAAATTAACCCTTGACCTAAGGCATGCAGAGGAACATTATCACTTTAAGTTTATTTAGATCCGTGGATTCAATAGGGTGACAGCAACTTATTTCAAAGGTAAAAATATCATCTGCAAAGATAAACTCTATTCCCTTGCCAAACAAAATTTCATTAACTAACTTAAATTGGACTTAATAACAATCACACAAACCAATTAGTTTCAATTTTTAACCCCGTTAGGAATATTATTCATCATGGTATTGCCAGATACAGTTGTGCTTCTTCTGACTTTCAACAGATTAAATAAATATAACCTGGGGTGCTAATTATACAGTGATGATGCAGACACTTCAAGATGACTTTCCTTAACATAGACAGAATCTTTGGAAAATAGATTTTGTTTTCATAAAATGTCCTTAGTCCACACTGCATTTTCTCATTTTATAATATAAAGTGAGTTTGAGTGTCTAACATATAATTGAATCTACAGTGACCTGTGGGCTTTCGTGATAATTATTTCTTTCCATGCAAATCCAGATAACCTTATTTTTCCATTCTCTGCAAAATCCATGGCTTAGCAAGTACTCTTATCTAGTGTAGTTTTATCCTTCATAGTTCACAGAGGGAAATTTTGTGTCCCCATAGCATGTGATCTGATTCTAGATCCCTATATATATTAGTGCTCCAGGGCTTGGTGCTAAACTCTTTTAACCTGTCTATAGTATTTCCCAGTGTGATCTCATGTTCACAGTACCATCTGTGTGCTTATCAATAACTATAGCTAGAACCTCCTTAATAAACTCTAAGCTTGTATATCTTACAACTGACTAGCATCTCCAGTCTGATATGGTAAAATGACCCTATCTGTCGACCAAGAAAATAGAGCCTGATAACCTAAGTGATTAACCCAGATACGGAGGACTCTGGCATCTAATAAACACTGAGGGTAGGAGGAGAAGGTGACAACAGAGGCTGAGATTGTTAGATAGCATCACTGACTCAATGGTCATGAATTTGAGCAAACTCTGTGAAATAGATAGATGGGGAAACAATGGAAACAGTGACAGATTTTATTTTCTTGGGCTCAAAAGTCACTGCAGATGGTGACTGCAGACATGAAATTAAGAGATGCTTGCTCCTTGGAATAAAAGCTTTGACAAACCTATACATCATATTAAAAAACAGAAATATTACTTTGCTGACAAACGTCCATCTAGTCAAAACTATGGTTTTACAAGTAGTCATATATGGATGTGAGAGTTGGACCATAAAGAAAGCTGAGTGCTGAAGAATTGGTGCTTTTGAACTGTTGTGCTGGAGAAGATGCTTGAGTCCCTTGGATAGCCAAGAGATCAAACTAGTCCAAAAGGAAATCAGTCTTGAATATTCATTGGAAGGACTGATGCTGAAACTCTGATACTTTGGTCACCTGATGCAAAGAACTAACGCATTGGAAAAGACCTTGACACTGAGAAAGATTGAAGACAGGAGGAGAAGGGAATGACAGAGGATGAGATGGTTAGATGGGAATCACAGACTCGATGGACATGAGTTTGAGCAACCTCTGGGAATTGGTGATGGACAAGGAAGCCTGGTATGCTGCAGTTCATGGGATTGCAAGGAGTCGGACACAACTGAGTGACTGAACTGAACAGAACTAGGAGATAGTGAAGGACAGTGAAGCCTGGCATGCTGTAGTCCATGGGATTGCAAAGACTTAGCAAATGGCTTGGCACATGACTTAGCACATGAACAATGGCAACAACAAGGGAAAGACTCTGGAGGGTTTGAATGTCTGACATGTTTTAATGTCACCATAATCTGTTTGTAGAGAAAGAATGACAGTCCATACCAAAGAAGCCTTGAATTTGAGTGGTGATAGTGACAATGGAACAAAATTATGATATTTGAGACATGGTATAGAGGTAGATCTATATATTGAATTTGTGGCAAAGAAGATGAAAATAGTTGAATATAATATTTCTAAACCTCTACTGCATGCTAAGTCATTTCAATTGTGTCTGACTCTTTCTACCCTATGGACTGTAGCCTGCCAGGCTCCTCTGTCTGTGGGAATTTTCAGGCAAGAATATTGGAGTGAGTTGCCATGCTCTCCTCCAGGGCATCTTCCCAACCCAAGGATCAAACCTGAGTCTTTTACGTCTCTTGCATTGCCAAGCGGGTTCCCAGGTGGCTTTAGTGGTAAAGAATCCACCTGCCAATGCAAGAGATATAAGAGACTCGGGTTTGATCCCTGGGTCAGGAAGATCCCCTGGAGGAGGACATGGCAATGCTCTCCACTATTCTTGCCTGAAAAATTCCATAGACAGGGGAGCCAGGCAAATAGGCCACTGAAACAATTAAATTCTCAATAGCTATGTGAAGCAGTAACTCACTAACACTGCCACTTTAGGCAGATAAAAATATTCCCACAACAGAGACAGATTATACCATTTAAAAACACACTGTCCAAAGATAATACTTCCCAAGCACCTTGACATTTGCCACTTGGATCAATCTTTCGAGCTCTTAATTTCTGATTTGTATCCTTATGGCATGACTGCTGAAAGCTTGTTTATGTCCTCTCATTTCACCACTATAATAATAAGCTTATCAAAAACTATAGCAGATCCCTCTATTACCCATGTCATATCTCTGTGACTTGCCACTAATTTCAACTGTAGCAAGAGCTGACCATTATTTCCTAGGAGCTCAGACTCATGGGACACTGATAGCATTTAGCTTCAGCCATAAACTCTTAACGGAGAAGACAATGGCACCCCACTCCAGTACTCTTGCCTGGAAAGTCCCATGGATGGAAGAGCCTGGTAGGCTACAGTCCATGGGGTCGCTAAAAGTTGGACACGACTGAGCGACTTCACTTTCACTTTCACTTATAAACTCTTAAATATTTTTGCTTTCTGTCTTTGAAAGTTCTGTTTAAGAGGAGTCTGCTCTATCTGCTTAGCTCTCTGAGCCCACAAATACAGTACAGCCTGATTTTATGAAAGGTTTACTCTTCCAGGGCAACACTCAACATAAAATAGAAACTTTCAACCAATAGAGAAGCCTGGTTGAATGCTCTAGTCTTCTGCCCTTTGAGTCACCCAGTCTGGGAAACATTCTGTTTGCTCCCTAGGCAGGCCCAGACAAGTCAAGCCCTGATGCCTCTGGTGGTAAATGTTATAAGATCCTTGTATTGAATTTTATTTCTTTGCTCTCCTCTTCACAGTTTCCCTGGTTCTTCCATTTCTTTCCCTGGGTCTATCTACCATATAAGCCTCTTTGAATGCAAGCCTTACTTGAATCCCTACTTTTAAGACAATCTCAAAATAAGACAAATAATTACCTGTGATAAATAATCTATAAAACATTTTATCTATATTTTCTCTAATTCTCACCACAGTCTAAAAGTTATGGCTTATTTTCTCCATTAATATTAAGAAAGTTAAATTTTGAGCAATTAAGCAAGTTGTCCAAAGACCCATAGCGAGTGGACAATGAGGCCAATATTCTGAGTATTAATACATATTTCTGACTGCAATAGAGTATTTTTTAACTCTACATTCTATATTTCATGTAATTTTGGCTTGGTACTTTGGCAAAAGTTTTCCCACTCTGGTCTTGCTCTGGGCTTTATCTCTGGAGTTCATTCTTGATTTATTCTTTCCTAGGATGTCTCTAACCCCTGATTAGGATGGTTCATATCCCCAGAGAAGCCCCACCACTCCTACACAACATGACTTAGATTCCAGGGCAACCAGTACTTACAGATTAAAAAGTTGTTGCCTTTATAGGTGATAGTCTTGAATAAAGATTGACGATGGCTGATTTGTAGTTTTGGCTCTGGTGAGCATCAGATTGTTTCCTACAAAGATAACAAGCAAGTTCTTTGGCTCTGTTTAGATTTTTTTCCTGAATTTCAATTTAAGATATGAATTATTTCAGTTTGTTATACTGCCTTAATAATGTTTCAATGTTTAATTTTTAGAAGCCATTAGTGAATGGAAAATTATAATAAATTCCCACATACAGTGTTTTTCCTCTGGATATAATAAGATTAGGCACCGTGGAATTTGAATTTGAATTCTTTAATTGCCTACTGGTTAACTTAAATTATGTACATTTTTCTATCTTTTGAGGCTATGAAATATTTTGTTGATTTCCATAAACAGAATAAGCTTTTTCTGTCAAATTAGTAGCTAAGAACAATTGCAATTTATTGATTAGTGTGGAAGAAAAGTTATGACCAACCTAGATAGCATATTAAAAAGCAGAGACAAAGGTCCATCTAGTCAAAACTATGGTTTTTCCAGTAGTCATGTATGGATGTGAGAGTAGGACTATAAAGAAAGGTGAGCATCAAAGAATTGATGCTTTTGGACTATGGTGTTGGAAAAGACTCTTGAGAGTCCCTTGGACTGCATGGAGATCCAACCAATCTATCCTAAAGGAAATCAGTCCTGAATATTCATTTGAAGGACTGATGCTGAAGCTGAAACTCCAGTACTTTGGCCACCTGATGCGAAGAACAGACTCATTTGAAAAGACCCTGATGCTGGGAAAGATTGAAGGTGGGAGCACAAGGGGATGACAGAGGATGAGATGGTTGTATGGCATCACCGGCTCAATGGACATGGATTTGAGTAAATTCCGGGGCTTGGCTTGGACAGGGAGGCCTGGCGAGCTGCAGTCCATGGGGTCACAAAGAGTCGGACATGACTGAGCAACTGAACTGAACTAAAGTGAACTCTGTATCAGCTGCTTTTCATGCAAGTCAAAGAAACTGTTGACTAACTAAACCAATACCCAATACTTATTCCAAAACTTAATTTCTTACCTCCACTATAGAGACTGGAAAAATAACTACATACCTATCCTCCTTTGCAAGATACTCATGTGACATAGTTCTGACTAATGGTACCTATGTTAGATAACTATTGATGAGGAACTTTTAGAAAGGTTTTACTATTTCTGATGAAAGGGATAGATAAGGATTGCATGACCAACTATCACTTTTTTTTCTTATTTTGAATATGTACTTGATGCCTAGAGCTGTGGCAGCTATCTTGGGCCCATGAGGTAAAGGGGAAAAGGATCACATTTATTTTGATCAGCAGAATAGTTAGAAAAGCTTCTTGTACATTTAAGACTGTGGGAAGCACTGTAGAGAGCATAAATATATGTTAGCATGACTTCTGCATTAAAAACTCTTATATTTATAGAGAAATAGAAAAGAAAATAGAAAGAAGGGTATGATCAAAATTTTACAATAGGAAGCCATGATAGCTTCCAAAGGCAACTGTATGCCCAAAAGAACAGATTCAGAGGTCTTACTAGTGTAAAGCACAGAGAACTGCTATCATGATGGTCTTGTAACAGTATTCACTGGCAGGTAAGCTGATCTAGGGAACCATCTTTCCCATCATTAGCCTCTCCTCCTCAGAAAGAGATCTTTAGACTACATCTCACCACCTAAGAAACAGCCCAAACAGACAGGCTGTGCATTCCAGATCAATATCGGAGACAGTGTCTAAATTTAAGACATGAAAAACATTATTATTCCTTCCAATTGCTAAAAGCTCAGAGAGGAACAATATTTTCATCCAAATTGTCTGGCTTACATTGTACATATTAGAGCCAGACATGGAGTAAACCAGATGCAATTTGAGACTTTTGGAATTTATTTCTCAGCCAAGCAAGGAGCTGAATTAATAGACTTTTACTTTTACTTTTCTGGAAATGAGAAAGCTGAAGATTTTCCAGCATACTCCTACCAGATGGCATGCTCTATTGCCTACAATTTTCCTCCTGCTGTGGATTGCCTCCAACTCAGCCTCTTCAAAGGTGAAAAGGAAAGATATGTATCTACCTATTTGTATAGTAACCAAAGCAGTATAGCGAAAGAAAGATCAGTCTGCTTACTGCCTATGGCTCAACTTGACCTAACTATACAACTTTTTCAGATTTTGGTAAGAAAAGATATGTCTTCTTGAAATTTAAAGGCGTATCAACCAATTTTGGTATGACAAATAAGTGAGTTGATGTTTAATGGCTAATGATCTAAGTATAATAGAATTTATTGATATTTATGAGGCCTATGAGTGATAACCAAAAAATGAGAATTTAATATGATCAAACGAACTGAGCAAATTCCACATTTTAAAGCTAGTGTTTAAGTTAAAAGCATAAATTTTCTATCCATATTTTATATGGAATATCTTAGAAATTTTTGCTGTATCACAAAAAGAGATTAAATTAGAGACTAGTCATCTTTAGAGTTATAAACAATAGTATAATCAGAAAAGTTAGTTATTGAAAGTTGTATTTAGGTTAGTCTGAATCAAAATCCCACATTGTATAGTTTAAGTGAGTGGTCCAGAGAAGTAAGAAATTTAACAGTAAATTAGAAAAGAAAATGTTTATAATGTGAATTGAACACAAATAACATAAATTCAATGTTCATAAAATGATCATTACAAGTAGCATATTTCTGATGATAGCTATAAAAATATCAGTAAATTCTATGGGGATAGTTTTCAAAACGCCTGGTAATTTTTCAGGACTGAACAGCTCTGGTAATCCCAGCTTTGACTCACATTTGACATCTACTTGCTGGGAAAGCCGATGACCATTTATTTATCACAATAGAAACTGACATAGTGAAGTAGAACCAATCCCTTTACAATTTCTACCTGTTATCACATCAATTTAAACAGCTAGAAACCATCTAAAATGTGCTTCACTTTGCCAAGAAGTGTTCACAGACATCAGCCGCAAGAAGGCGCTGGATGACATAATTCTTCAAACTTATTAATTAGAATTTGGTTCAGCATTTATGTCATGTCCAAATACATCAACTCTTTGAGTTCCATTATGCCTCTCTCCGTTTAAGGCCTGTGTGTAACTTTCTCAATTTTCAGAGTCCATGAAGAGCCTTTCTTGTTGGTCCTTGGGCTGTCTTCCTGCCCCTGGCTGTGATAGAGCAGGAAGAGTGTGTTCAGATTTCTATACAGACTTAGTGAAGGACATATCCTTAAAAGTATCCTCCCCCATTAATACATAAGATCGGAGCAATGATTCCACAACAAGCTATCCAGAAATAAATCATATAGGGAGTTGGATTCTAGGAAGTCACAAAAAGAAACCCCAAGTCCACATTTATTCACCTCATGGCAAAATTATATCTCAAACCCATGTGTTCTTACCATTGTGCTTTGGCTACTTGAATCCCTGCATATTTCTTATATTCTCCAAACATTGAGTATTTTCAACTAAGAATTAGGTTGTTTTGGCTTGTTATCCTCATATAAGTATCTCTATCTCTCCCACTCCCTCTCTCTTTTAATTTTTCATATAAACTCAAAAACTCATTTCTGGTTCTGGTTTTGTATGTTAGTAATATCACATTTATCAGGTGAGTGGTCTGTGTGGTCTCTCACTGTTGTGTAAATATTGCCTTCAATGTACTTTTTCATATTTTCTCCTGTCTTTTCAAACTGCCTTATCACATCTGCCAGTTGTTTGGGGAATTCATTCTTGAACCATGTCCTATTATCAATATTGAATTGTACATGTTAAACCTTTTTTGGGGAAAGTTATTCAAAGCTTACTTTTTTATTACAGCCATGATTCACTTCCATTAATTTCTCAGTATGGATGTTAAAGTTAATTTCTATGTATTTTGTGCTGTATGAGTAGTTATAATTTGTAGCAATATTTATGGGGCAGAAGGAAGTGTTAGGTGTTAAACTGCATAGGAAACTGAAACAAAATGATTTATAGCTTGAGGGTGATGCATTGGTGTCATCAACCATAACTCTCTTACTTATAAATAAAAAGCCAAAGTCATCCCATCCTATGCTAGATCTTAAACCACTTCACTTTTCGATATCTTTAAATAAACTACACAAATGCCAAGTGTAGAAATTTTAAAAATATTCTTTCTTTTTCAGCCACAAAACTTTTTTCTTACTCATTTACTGAAGACAAAAGATAGTATTGTACTCTTTAGTCAAAGTTGAGGCGTCCAGCCACTCCCTTTTCCTAAAACTCAGCTCCTACTCCCACATTACCACATTCATTGTATCTTGTATCCACGTCAGTATTCATGTGACTTTTCATTGATTACGTACTTCTCTGACAACCAAAGCTGTAACAAAGATGAGCAAAGCTGCAACAACAACAAAAAAATTTAAAGAAAAATATGAGATATTAGATTTTCAGTAGATACTCTTCTGTTTAAAAAGTATGATAAAAGCCACCTTGTGAAGTTCTCTGAATAATCACCCTGCTCTAGAATTGTGCAATGGTTTTTCCTCCCTTTGGCTTTCTCAGTCAACAGACGGAAAATCTCTCACTCTCCTACATGCTTGGCTATTAAACTATCAATACACTGCCAAAAATATCTTGTCAAACAAATAACAAGATATATCACAGAAAGCAAATTATAGAATGATGAAATAAAATCTAATTGTGCATATAGTTATGATAATAGAATGGTAATATTAAAAGGTTTTTTTGTTTGTTTGTTTTTGTTTGTTTTTCTGTGTGTTTGTGAAATACTTCATGCCTAGATAGATAAGTAGTTTACTAGTTATTTAAATATTTTTCCCTGAATCTGAGTCACATCTTACAAAGTTCCAGGAACTTTCATTCATTTCCCCATATGTACAATTTTCAAACAAATATCCTGCTGGTTGTTAAGATAAGTTGCTTAGATTTGATTTCCTTTAACCTCTGGTTGAGATAGAAGAGTTTTGGTTTGTTTGTTCGCTTGTTTCTTTAATTTTGGCATAGGACAGAAAGTACATACATCATCAAAGAAGAGGAAAAAGAGGAAGGCATGGGGCAGGGGATGAGGAAAAAGAAGAAAAAGAGAAAGAAGAGAAGGAGAAGGAGGAGTAGGAATAGAAGAAACTTTGATCTACACACAAAAATGGTTTTATTTTATAATAATCAGAGATACAGATGTCCAAAGGAAAGTGAAAGTACCATTTAAATACATCTAGTTTATAAACTACTCCATTTATTTTTTAAATTTCAGTTTAATGTTGGTATAATTAGCATATAAATTTTAGGATACCCTGTTTTTATTTTCATTTTCTTTAGATATATACCAGGAAGTGAGATTACTGGATTATATGCTAGTTCAACTTTTAATTTTTTGAGGAACCTCCATAATGTTTTCAATAGTGGCTCTACCAATTTACATTCCCATCAACAATGCACAAGGGTTTCCTTTTTTCACATCCTCAACAGCACTTGGTTTTTCTTGTGTTTTTGACGATAGTCACTCTTACAGATATTACATAATATTTCTTTGTGGTTTTGACTTGTATTTCCTTGATGATCAGTACTTTTGTACACCTCATCATGTACCTTTTGGCCATTTGTGTGTTCTCCCTGAATAAATGTCTATTCAGTTCCTCTGCTCATTTTTTAAATGACATTGTTTTGCTTCTTTAGCTACTGAGTTCTATGAGTCCATCATATATACATACATTTAGAGATATTGATCCCTTATTACATATACAATTTGAAAATATCTTCTCTCATTTTGTAGGTTACATTTTCATTTTGCTGATTGTTCTGTAGAAGAACTTTAATTTGCTGTAGTTCTACTTTTTAATTTTGGCCTTTGTTGCTTTGTTTTGATATCATAATCAAAATTGCCAAGACAAATGTTAAAGGGCTCCTTCTCTATGTTTTATTCTAAGAATTTTATGGTTTCAGGTCTTATGTTTATCCTATAATCCATTTCAACTAAATCTTTATGAGTTGTAAAAGTGGGGATCTATTAGTAATTTCATTCTTCTGCATGTGTGTATACATTTTTCATAGCAACTTTTATTAAAAAAACTATTCTTTCCTTATTGAGTATTCTTGGCTTCCTTGTTAAATATCAGTTAACTGCATATGTGAAGATTTATTTCTTGATTCTATTCTGTTGGTATTTATGATTATTTATAACTTTTTATGCCAATATCATATTGCTTTGATTACTATAGCTTTGTAATATAGTTTGAAATCAGCAATCATGATGCTTCTACCTTTGTTCCTCTTTCTCAAGATTGCTTTTGATATTTAGCATCTTTTGTAGTTCCATACAAATTTTTGGATTATTCCATTTCTGTGAAAAGTGCCGTTAGAAGTTTGATAGAAATTGCATGTAATCCATAGATTGGTTTAGGTAGCATGGACATTATAACAATATTAATCCTTCCAATCCACTAACATGATATATCTGTCCATTTATTGGTGCCTGCTTCAATCCCTGGGTTAGGAAGATCCCCTGGAGAAGGGAAAACCTATCCACTCCAATATTCTTGCCTGGAGAATTCCATGGACAGTCCATGAGGTCACAAAGAGTTGGACACAATGGAGTGACTTTCACTTTCATTTCAATTTTAATAAGTGTTTTATAGTTTTCACACATAAACCTTTGACATCTTTGTTAAAATTTATTCCTATGTATTTTATTCATTTTGATTTAATTATAAAAGGGATTATGTTCTTGATTTTTCTTTCTGTTAATTCATTATTAGTGTATAAAACACAATTGATTTTCATATATTCATTTTGCATCCTGCAGTTCTACTGAATTTATCTGTTGTTTATAATAGTTCTTTTGGTGGATTCTTTAGGGTTTCTATATACCTCATGTCATCTACAAATACAGACATATTTTACTTCTTCCTTTTGGTCTTGGTTAACTTTTGTTTCTTTTTCTTGACTAGTTGATATCTCTACAACTTCCTGTTCTATGTTGAGTAAAGGCAGTAGGAGTGAGCATTCTCATCTTGCTCTGTCTTAGAGGAAAAATTTTCAGCTTTTCACCATTGAATATGATGTTAGCTGTGGGCTTGTAATGTGTGTGCATGTGAAGTTGTTTCAGCCATGTCCAACTCTTTGTGACCCTATGAATTGTAGCCCACCAAGCTCTTCTGTCTATGGCATTCTCCAAGTAAGACTACTGGAGAGGGTTCCCATGCCCTCCTGCAGGGGATCTTCCCAACCCAGGGATCGAAACTGCCTCTCCTGTGACTCCCACATTTCAGGCAGATTCTTAACCACTGAGCAACCAGGGAAGCCCAGTGAGCTTGTAATATGTGGCCTTTATTTTGCTGCAGTTTTCTCCCTCTATACCCAGTTTATTGAGAATTTTTTTGATACAAAAAATCAAAGTCAAAGTCAAAGTTAGTTACACAGTTGTGTCCAACTCTTTGTGATCCCATGGACTATATCCTGCCCGGCTCCTCCATCTATGGAATTCTGCAAGCAAGATTATTGGCATGGGTTGCATTTCCTTCTCTAGGGGGTTGTCCCAACCCAGGGATTGAACCCAGATCTCCTGCATTGCATGCAGATTCTTTATCAGCTGAGCCACTAGGGAAGCCCAGTTTTATGATACCTGGGTGTTAAATTTTGTCAAATGTTTTTTCTGCATCTATTGAAATAATCACATGGTTTTTATCCTTTTTGTTCATTAAAGTAGTACATTTCATTGATTAATTTGCAGATATTGAATCACCTTACCTCCTTACTTCCCTGGAATAAAATTCACTGGATCATCATGATGAATGATCCTTTCAGTGTATTTTTGGATTTGTTTTACTAATATTTTGCTGAGGATTTTTCTGTCCATATGCATCAGGGATATTGGCCTGTAATAATCTCTTGTGTGTTCTTGTTTGGTTTTAGTATCAGGGTAATTTTAGCCTCATAAAATAAATTTAAAAAGATTCCTTCCTCTTCTATTTTTTGGAAGTGTTTCAGGAGGATTGGCATTAATTCTTCTCTAAATATATGGTAGAATTCACCATGAAGCTATATAATTCTCTGCTTTTCTTCACTGGGAGATTTTTGATTGCTGATTCAATCTTTCTACCAGTAAATGATCTGGTCAGTTTTTCTGTTTCTTTATGATTCAGTCTTGGTGGTTTGCATGTTTCTAAGAATTTATCTATTCTTATAGGTTGTCCAATTTGCTGATGTATAATTGTTTATAGCAGTCTCTTCAGAATTCATATTTGTTTATTATAAATTGTAATGTCTATGCTTTCATTTCTGATCTTCTTTGTTTGAATACTCTATCTTTTTTCCCTTGGTAAGTCTAGCTGAAGTTTGCTCTATTTTGTTTATATTTTCAAAATACCAGCTTTTAATTTTATTGATTTTTGTATGGTCTTTTTAGTCCCTATAACAGCTCTGATCTTTGTTATTTCCTTCATTCTACTACTTGAGAACCTAGAGTGGGCCATCAGGACTATGAGAAGACAGTGCCTACTGGCCTTGCCAGAGGGTCTTAAGGGAAGATCACTATTAAGCCCTAATAGTGGGATATATTAGAAGCCTAACCCTCAGGCAATAGTTTTTAAAGAATGCAAATAGATCCTTTTCAGGGAAACACTAGAAAGACACAGCAAATCTTCTGATCCCACTAAGGCATATTCCTTTGTTTAGTCTTGTGGGTCTTGTGGAAGCAAGCCTCATTAATTTTCAGAAGTAGGTGGTTTTAAGGTCGTCCTGTGAGAAGGAAGTCTTAAAAAATCAGGGCACTAGATGCTTGGTCTAAACCCTTTGCTCCCAAGAGAGAATCTGAGGATTGTGTGTCCCTTTCCTATACATGTTACTATGCTAGGCTGTGATTTACTGTGAGAATGTTTCTCAACATTTTCTACCCATTTCACTGTAGATATTTTCTAGTTCACATGACGTGTAATTCAGTTTCTGGATTTCTTTTGAAAGAAATTATTCCATGTATAATTGTAGAATCAGTGTACCCATGATAGGAAGTAAGTGTAGGAACATCTTATGTTGACATCTTTGCTTGACTATTTTGTTTTTTTAATTCAAGATACAGTTCTGGCAAGTGTCTAGCTCCTTCTTAACTGATATTAGGTAAATGACTGAGTATCTTATTGAATCAAATTACTATCTAACTCAACTCTAAAATCTAGTATGTCAAGTGGATTATCTTTTTGTGTTATTTTAAAATTTGTGAGATGTTTGTACAAAAACTACCCAAAACCCATGTATACCTATAGATATAGTACATATGTAAACATAAAGTTTAAAAAAAGTAGGTTAAATTGAGCAGATGAATAACACCATTAAGTTTTTAGAAAAACCTGAATTTCCCCAGTACCTTGGAAGCAATAGTACCATAACCCAGTCACATAAACCTACATACAAACCTTCAAGTTGTTAACTTTCAAAGAAGCAAACATGCAAAGACTACTTCATTGAACCCCTTGCTGTGCAACACAAGGAGCTTACTAATACCTTTACAGTCCCAGTGAAAAGATGAAGAGAGACAGGATGAAGAAGTCACTGAAGAACAAAAGAGATTCATGATGCAGGAAATGGCAAGAAGTTTTTTCTTTATTTGAGGAGGCACTGTTAGTGTTTGAGGCATGGTACCTGAACATAGAATGGTGCAGGAAGATTGCATCAGCCATTCAGAACGCAGTACAGTTGTACCTTGTCATCTATGATGAGAAAAAAAGAGCTACTACCTAGACATCACTGCATAATTTTTTCAAGAGAATATTTAGAATTGAATCCAGCAAGAAACCTGTGCCATCAGAATCAGGCGTGAGTGAAATTGTAGCTTGCCCTCCATCTTCTATTGCTGATAATCTTTCATCTGTACCCTCTCCCACCTCTTCTCCCTCCTCAAGTCAGTAATTTTTCTTGCCTATTCATTAGATGGCAGACCCTGTATGCCAGCTGTTGTACCATACTACTGTACTTTTTGAGGCACACTGTACTATAAGATTTAAAATATTTTCTTGCTTTCTGTGTTTGTTTTTCATGTACTATTTGTGTGAAAAGTATTATAAACTTGTTACAGTACAGTACTATATATTTGATTATGTTAACTGTGTACCTAGGCTAACTTTGGTGGACTTAAGAACAAATTGGACTTATGGATGTGCTCTTGGAATGGAATTCATTTGCATGTAGAGGACTTGCTGTATTTTCCCTTCCCTCTCCTACAAGCAGCTACTATGCTGAAATTTGTTTTAAAATCTCCTGGATTTCTTGTTTTTCTTTGCAATTTTCTCTTTCATATATGCATCATAAGCAGATAGTTTAGTTTTTTTGCAGTTAGAATTTACATAAATAAAATCACATTGTGTATTCTTTTGTGACATGATTATTTTACTTAGCATGCTATTGAGATACATTCATGTAGATGTATGTGTTTGTAGTTCATTAATGTTTATTGTCATATAGCATTCCTTATTCAATGTGAATTATTTGACATGCTTATTTTTGGTGACCATTTGGGCAGTTTCAAGTTTGGAAATATTACTAACAATGCTACTATGATCAGTTTTATAGATGTAGCCTGATGTAAAGGCGCATACATTTTTTCTCTAAGAGTGGAAATATTGGGTCTTAGAGAATGCCAAAATGTTTTCAAACTATAAAATATTTCAATTTACACTTTCATAATTAGGGTATACTTTCATAAGCACTTGTTACTCTTACTTCCTGAATATATTTTCCCATATTTTTTAGTTTTTGCTAGTCCAATTGTTTTTTTTTTTTTTAAACAGTCATTAGTTTTAATTGCACACACTGATTGTTAATGGGGCTGTGTATTCCTTCTGTAATAATATCACTGTCATATCATAGATGTCATCATAGATGACACTGACTATATAAACTTTTATACCTGTGAAATATTTCTTTGAAATTGTCTGCTCATTTCCTCCTGAATTATTTCCCTTTGTGCATTTACATAATTGTTCTTTGTATCATGACTATTAATTCTATTCTACAAAATATTTTGCCAGAAAACAGAAAAATGTAATATCTTAATGTCTTTGAAAACTTTATAACAGATTCCTGAGATTTTTCTACAGGCTCCTCATCCTAAAAGTTAAAGTTCTCCTGGCACTGTAGCAATCTATTTTTTTCAGACTGAAATCATTTCTATAATGTTCCTGTAAAAATACTTTTTTTCAAAATAAATGCTCTTTTACCCACCTTTTCTAGAGATCACATAGCTTGTCCTCATCTGTAGAAAATCAAACAGTCTATCAAGATATACCTTAACTGAAGCAGTCTCCAAACTCTATTCTTGAGTCTCATCTAGAGATGAATTACTCCTTATTTTCCTTTTCCCCCATTTTTTGGTTTGTTTGTTCATGGGCAGTAAAGGAACACTAGCATTTTATATCTACCTGTTGCAAGAGGGGAGATCCCTTCCAGGGCCTGAGAATTGGCCCTTGTCTAAAACTTGGAAATGAATTGTCTGAGGAGACACATGTGCTGACAAAGCAAGAGACTATTGGAAAAGGCGCCCTGGCATTGCCCTGCCAATATAATTCCAGCATAAGGATTCTGGGAGGTTGGTAGGACATATTAACTGACATCTCCTCTCTCCTTTTGACCTTTCCCAAATTATTCTGGTTGGTGGTAACTTGTTAGTTACACTTTCTTTACCAGGACTTCCTGTTGTAAGATAACTCATGTAAGTGGTTACTATCATGCCTGGACAGGGTGGGCAGTTTCAGTCAATGGTTCCTCTAACACTAGATGTCAGATCTGGTGATTTTATTTAGTTTTTCTTTATCTTCAAAAACTGGTGTGGCAAAACATATAGTAAAGCACATTTTATAGACGACAAAACTGAAACTTGGAACTAATAGGTAACCTGCCCAAGGAGAAACAGACTATAATTACAGTAAAGGCAAGGCAAGGCTCATACTCTTTTCTGTCTAATGCCAGTACTTTTGCCTTTTCTACTGCTCCCTCCCACTGAGAGGTATCTTACTATGCCCTTCAATCTATTTATGATATTTACACATTGAGACTCATAGAAAGGGCATTGCAGTCAGAATGCTTGGTGGAGTTCATTGAATCATATCTCCACATCTCAACCCAGAGAACTTATGAATGGGACCATATTTGAAAAAAAAGAGTCTTTGTAGATGTAATTAATTTAAGTACCTTAAGATGAGATTGTCCTATATTATTCTGGTTGGCCCTAAATTCAATGACAAATATCCCTAAAGGAGAGAGAAGAAAAGATACAGGAGAGGAGATGGTCTGGTGAAGACATGAGGCAGAGACTGAAGTTACACAGACACCAGAGATAGACTGAAGTGACAACAGCCACCAGAATCTAGAAGAGGCAAAAAAGTGTCCTCCCTCAGAGGTTACAAGTTTCTTTTGACAACTTGATTTCAGACTTCTGCCTTCCAGAACTGTGAGAGAGTAAGTTTTTGTTATTTCAAGTCACCTAGTTTGCAGTATTTTGTTACAGCAGCCATAGGAAACGAACATACCTGGATTTGCAATCTAGTTTACCAACTTTTTTTGCTATGTAACCTGGAGCACAATACCAAAGCTCTCCAAGTATCAGTTTCCATATATAAAACAAGGATGAAATGAGAAATCTGGTTGTTTTTGTAATTAAATGATTCAATAAATGTAGAATGCTTAAACATTCCAAGGTGCAAAGTAAGCCCTCAATAAATCTTAACCATTTTTATTATGATTTATTATCCTGCCAACTAACTCAAACATTTCAAGAACAGGAACTAAAGTATATATATTTATATTCTGTCAGAAGTGCCCAGCATGATTCTCATTCCAAATGTTTACCAACTTGAATTAGGGAACTGCTAGGAACCACCAAGGCTTCCTCCATGACTCAGCAGTAAAGAATCTGCCTGCGATGCAAGAGAGACAGGAGACACGGGTTTGATCCCTGATCGGGAAGATCCACTGGAGGAG
Source organism: Giraffa tippelskirchi (assembly GCF_054371585.1). NCBI lineage: Eukaryota > Metazoa > Chordata > Mammalia > Artiodactyla > Giraffidae > Giraffa > Giraffa tippelskirchi. The sequence goes on along the minus strand of NC_137275.1, from coordinate 71,836,219 downwards.
GGCATGGCAATCCACTCCAGTATTCTTGCCTGGAGAATCCACAGAGGAACCTGGCAGGGGTTGCAAAGGATCAGACATGACTGAAGTGACGTAGCACACACGCAGGAACCACCAGCCAGTCAAACTCTTCCATAACAAGTCTAAGGATGGAGGTTATTAAGAAAACAACCAGTCATTACTTAAACTTTTAAGGAAACATCTTCCTGATAATTCAATAATGCGGTGCTTAGAACATATAGGATATTAAATATAAAGGAGACTATAATTTCAACAAATGGAAGATCTTTTTTAAAGAAAAATGTTTTTGGAAAATAAATGAAAATGAAATATGGTTGGCTCCCTCTGATTGCTTTAATTGTCCCAAGATTATCACTCTTTGACAAATCCAATTCAATATTTTTCTTCAAATTACTTCTTCACTACTCACAAAATAAATTGTGCACGGCTGTCCCTCTCTCTATGGTGAACTTGAGACAAAGACTTTTTCTCACAAACCAGTCAGAAGCAGCCCTGGCTGTGAGGGCTGATTATCATGTACAAGTTACATCATCTATTCATCTTGGCTGTCCCTCAGACAGTCTAGATGTTTTGGAGGTGTCTCTTTGGCTAGAATTTATTGTTTCACCCATTAAGGTATTTTATTACCAGCAAGTCTGCCACTGTATATATGGGCTCCACCCGCCCTCCAAAAAAGCTTGTATGCAAAGCCTTCTTGGCTGGTAAACAAGAAGCAGAGGAAAGAATTGTATCTGGCAGAATTCTACCAGCCTGGACAAGGTGGAGCTGCCTAACTTAATTAAATATCTCTCCTTCTGGTAAGTTTTAAAAAAAAAAACTAAGATTATATAAATAACTGTTTCAAAAATACATCCATGTCCTGCTTTTATATTTATATCACTAGAACTCATAGTGTGAATCAGGCAAGTTAAGGACACTTACCTGATATAAGATTGAGTATGTCTGGAGACAAAAATTCCAGTGTTCAAAGTTTGACACTATCAGTAGTTGTGAGAATATGGGTAAGTTACTTGACTTCTCTGTTATTCTATTTTTCTGTTTATAAAATGGATTAATAAGAAGACACAAGACACAGGTTTGCATTAAAGATTCAATGAATTATGAAATGCATGCTGCATAAATAGGCAATCAATAAATGTTAGCATTTATTTCATAAATATTAATTCAGACAGAAAGCTTGGAAGTAGTGAAGTTTAGTCTTATTGACTCTGGAACAGGTGAAGTTGTCCATTTCAGGAATGACTAACTGTATTTTCAGGGTGATTCACTTTAATATAGGTAGAGCCAGAGCTTATAAATGGTATCTCCAAGAAGGCAGATAAACAGCATCCCTTTCCTCAACAAAGTATGGAATCAATTGTGATATAAAACTAAGGAATCCACCTCCTCATGAAATCAAGGGTGGTAGATGCATTCCAGTCTCCCCATTCCTTAGGTATCATTTTGGAATAACACTCAGAAGAGAAAGACTGAATCTGCAGAGCAGGCTCAAAGGCCTTGATCCTGGTTCATTCTGGTTGTTCTAACAAAAGTGAAAGAAAGTGAAATTATCTCAGTCATGTCTGACTGTTTGCAACCCAATGGACAAATAGCCTACCAGGCTACTCTGTTCTTGAAATTCTCCAGGCAAGAATGCTAGAGTGCATTGCCATTCCCTTCTCCAGGGGATCAATATTTTTCTTCAATATTTCTTCCCTCTCCCTTCCCTTTTCAATATTTCTTCCCTTTCCCTTCTTCCTGACCCAGAGACTGAACCCAGGTCTCCTGCATCGTAGGCAGATTTGTTACCAACAGAGCCACGAGGGAAGCTCTAACAAAAATATCATCAACTGATTGTTTAGACAACAAACTTCTGTTTCTCACAGTATTGAAGTTTAATTCTAAGATCAAATTGCTGACAGATTCAGTGTCTGTTGAGGATCTTCTTCCTGGTGCATTAATTACTATCTTCTTGCTGTGTTCTCACATGGTGAAAGGGGCTAATGGGCTCTCTGGAGTTTCTTCATACAGGCATTAATCCTCATGAGGATTCCACCCTTGTGAACCAGTTATCCTCCCCAACGTCCTGCCTACAAATACCATCATACTGAGGAGTAGGTTTTAATATATGAATTTTGAGAGAACACAAACATTCTGTCAATAGTGAAAGTGAAAGTCACTCAGTTGTGTCCAACTCTTTGTGACCCCATGGACTGTAACCTTCCAAGCTCCTCTGTCCATGAAATTCTCCAGGCAAGAATACTGGAGTGGGTTGTCATTTCCTTCTCCAGGGGATCTTCCTGATGCAGGGATCGGACCTGGGTCTCCAGCATTGCAGGAGATTAATTAACTTGTAAATAGCATGGTGAGTAAAGAGCATCATAAGCAAGGAACATTGGAAAAGAGCTTCCAGGAGTCACACTGGGATGGTCATACAGAATCATTCAATGTAACTTTCTCATAATAGTTCCACAAAATCTCTTCTGTTTTGTAGACACCGAACTAATGATTGAGGATGGAGAGAGAATTTTTGTAATTAAAAAATTATTAAAATAAATGGCTTATCTAACTAATGGGCTCAAAGATATTGAGTGAGTGAGTGAAGTGAGTGAAAGTCACTCAGTAGTGTCTGACTGTTTGGGACCGCATGGTCTGTCCATGGAATTCTCCAAACAATAATACTGGAGTGGATTGCCATTCCCTTCTAAAGGGGATCTTCCAGACCCAGGGATCAAACCCAGGTCTCCGGCATTGCAGGCAGATTGTTTATTGTCTGAGTTGCCAGGGAAGTCCCCAAAAGATATTTGAAATACACTAAACCATGAACTTCTGTATGTAAGTCTTTGACCACTGATGGAAAGCAGAGACTCTAGAGTCAAACTTGTGGGTGTGGATTCTGGCTTTGCTCATTGTGAACTGTGTGACCTACATCAAACTATAGTGAACTTACGTAAACTCTCTGGACCTCTGTTTTCATATATATAAAATTCAGGTAATAACATCCACCTTAAAAGATGATGAGAAGTTTAAATAAGTAAACAGACACATATGAAAGTGCCTGGTCCCTAGTAAGTGCTCAAAGTTTATTAATAGTAACATTATTATTCTTAAAATTGCCTTTATTTCCTTTAAGCTATACAGTGAATTTCACATAGATATTTAAAAAATGTTTGATGAAGATATGAACCAAAAGACTTCACAAAATACTCAAACACTATATTTCAAGGGCTTATTTTTATATAAATATAATGGAAGAAGTGCATAGCTAGGCAAATCTTTACAAATGTAGGCAACCAGTGACTCAAATCTCATTTAGGTAGAAGAGGAAATTGCTAAATAAAAATTAAAACAAAACTCTGCAAGGAAACATTTGAAACTTTAGAACTGATTTAATAAAAAATAAAAATAAAAAAACATATTGAGAAGCATTTAACAGAGTTTATAGTCAGAGCATTAAAATGGTGCAGTCATGGTATTTATCTCAGTTTCAGGAAGGGCTATCTTTTTATAGAAGCCTGGATTTCATTTCAAGAAACAATTCCAATGGAATCATCATTTTTAGACTGTAAAAGTGAAATATAAATGTAAGGCAGAGGGAGGAAAACATGGACTGCATGCCAACCTTGTGCTTAGAACTACATTAAGCCCTTTAGATATTCAATCTTATTTAATCCTCACCACCACCCTATGAGGTAGGTGTAATTACCCTTTTATTTCTTTTCTTCCTATTTTTTTTTCTTTACAGATAAGGAAATAGATGCTCAAATGATTATGTAAATTTTCAAGATGAGACAACTAGTAAGTCAAGGAGATGGAAATGGCACTCACATTTATTTAACTACAAATATCTCGCTGTTAGCAATATTGAAAGGAAGATATGAGGAGGGATAGAAAGGGAAGAATTTTAGTGCAACACAAAATGAATTTTCTGCTTCAGTAAAACTGTGCTTACACATGCAATGATATCTTACTAAACGTGGAAATGCCATATTTAGGAGAATAAAGGAATATATATGAGAATTCATGGTTATCTGTATGTACTCTATTACAATTTTTAATGTTTCTCTATAAGAAATTTCATCAGCTGGAATTTAAAATGTGAAGGCAGTTTAAATTCCTATAAAGATTAAGGCACAATAATTTGAATTCCTCTCATTACTATGTCCTCCTTTGGACCTATCCTCCTATTACTTAAAATGAATTCAGCATCTAGATTGCTACCTGGCAAACCACAGAGCTCCTGGTTCTCTGAAGTTTGCAAGGCAGGTGAACTCATGTTGCCAAAAATGCTTTTAAAAGAAAGAGTAAAAATAAAATGTGGCTGAATAGATTACATCAAATACATAATTTCTAGATGCAGTTATGTAAGTTGTATAAATATTTTAATAGTGTGCCCTCATACTGTAAGGAGTGTGAAAGGAAAGTAGACACATTCTGCAGAGCAAACTTAGCCTCACCTACAGCTCCCTACTCTCAACTCAAATAAACTATGTATCAAATTCTCATTGACCAGATTTTAAAACTTCATCTTACTCTTATTATAAGCATTTGCTTTCTGATAAAAGCTATGCTGTTGTTGTTCAGTCACTAAGTTGTGTCCGACAGTTTGCGACCCCATTGGTTGTAGAATGCCAGGCCTCCCTGTCTCTCACCATCTTCCCGAGTTCACCCAAGTTCATGCCCATTGAATTGGAGATACTACTTTCAAACTAGTTTCCTTTCAGAAAACTCGGTAGAAAAATTGTATGAGGAGACTCTGGGGTGACCACAGTGATCCCCACCTTCTGGTTGTCATACTCCTGCATAATCCCCTTTCTTTGAGTAGACACATGGCCTGTAACTTGTTTCTAACCAACAGACTCTGGCAACAGGGAGGAGATGTATGTGATTACATGTTGGTGATTACATCCTGTAAGTTATAAACCCATCCTTCTGACACTCTCTTTTGCTAGCTTTAAGGAGTAAGTCACCATTTGGGAAAGTCTCACATGGCTAGAAATCGATGGAGACTTCTGGTCCTCAGTCCAACCACCTGTCAGGAACTGAATATCGCCAACAACTATGTGAGCTTGAGGAAGCAAATCGGGTCCCAGTCAAGCTCAGATGACACTGCAGTCCTAGCTACCACACTGAGTTCAGTTTGCGAGAACCCAAAACAAGACCCTTCTAAGGCAAGCTAGGATTCCTAACCCACAGAAACTGCAAGACAATAAATATATGTTGTTTGAAACCACTAAGATTCCAGTACTATAGTTATGCAACAATAAATACCTAACAGAAACTGCATATGTATATGCTTCTGATTTAAGATTTTTGTTCAGCAGCTATTTATTAAGCATCTACTGCATGCCAAGATTCATCTTAGGGTAAGCATATGGGTGCTGGTCTCCAGGATGTTTATTCTTTTGAAAATGACCAGATGAGTAAGGAGCAACATACAATATATATATCACAAGATTATAACGGGAAACAAATGAGGCAATATGTATGAAAACACTTATCTATTATATGTGAGGCCCTTAGGTATCCCTGACATATAATAGATATTAATGTATTTTTTAAGATTTTTTTTGATGGAAATCAATTTTAAAGGTTTTATTGAATTTGTTACAATATTGCTTCCGTTTTATCTTTTGGCTTTTTGGTGACAAGGCATGAAGGACCTTAGCTCCCTGATGAGGTGTTGAATCTGCAGCCTCTGCGTTGGAAGGTGAAGTGTTAACCACTAGACCTCCAGGGAAGCCCCACTATTAATGTACTTAAAGAACAATCTGGGGTCTTAACATTAAATACTGTGGCTACAATGTCTCTAGGCAAAGAGCTCAGAGGGGAGACTATCAACATTTTGGGAGATGTAAAAGGTCTTAGTGGAATTTGCCAGGGGAAAAAATTAATAGCCATGTGATATTAGGTGTATCTGGTAAATCTAGAATTATAGAGGTTTTACATTTGAGTAATCTCCTCAAGTGACTCAGTGGTGAAGAATCCGTTTGCCGATGCAGAAGACACAGGTTCAGTGGGTTCGGAAGATCCCCTGGAGGAGGAACTGGCAAACCCCACCCCAGTATTCTTGCTTGGAAAATTCCATGGACAGAGGAGCCCAGTGAGCTACAGTTCATAGAGTTGCAAAGAGTTGAACATGACTGAGCACACACAGGTATGCACAAGGAAGAGATTAAGTAACAATAATTGTAGAAATACAGATTTTATATGATGAAGGAGAAAAGCTAAGTAAATGTTTTTCAATTGCCCAAAGGACTAGATTTTAAGCCAAAATAACTCTACTATTTAAGACAAACCTAGTACTTGAGTTATTGCAATTGAAAGTTATTTATTATCTTCAAAAATTTGCCAAAAAAAGCATTTAACCACACTAGAAAATATTTAGTTAAGAACAATGTCATATGACCTAAAACAATGGAGCTATGAATTGTGTTTGAAATTTCAGTTCTGACATTAATTAGTAGCTGTTACCAGATACATTTGTGGTCAGGAAATCTATTGCCAATTCATTAGTTATTGTTAGCTATTCCCACTTGTGCTTGGGAGATCTATTCCTAATGCATAGTTATTACTGGTTATGCCTAATTATGCTTGGGAAGTCTATTGCCAATTTATTAGTTATCATGAGTTATGTTTGAAATTTCAGCTGTAGCATTCTGCTGTAGCTGCTACCAGATACAATTATTTTTGGGAAATCTGTTGCCAAATAAATCTTAACTCACAGTACTACATTTTAATGACTTTCACTTTGCTTATCTGGAATAGTCAATTTAGCCAATTAACAAATGCCTATAAGTAACAAAGTATTATTTAAAATAGAGCATGATTTATAGCCATGAATTTGCTATTTAAAGCAGCCATGCAAATTATCATAGAGACACAAGCTTCAATGAAATTATACCTGTCCAAGAGATACCAGGAAGGATTAACACATAATATCATTCAAAAGTAAAAACAAACAAAAATCTTTTTACTAGAATAATCATGTAATTTATCATGCAAACTGGGATATTTATGGAGATGAACAAGTCAACATCCAGATAAAATCCTGAATGAACTGATAGACATCATGACAGTCTAAAGCCTTTTGGGATGTAGTCACCTTTCTTACTGTTCAGGGTTAATGATTATTGTTATTAATCCCATTGTTAGCCTGTAATTTTTTGTTTATATTAAATTGCCTCATAGACATACCAGTGGTTGTTCAGAAGGGCAGTGAGGGACTTTCATGATGGCTCAGTGGTTAAAGAATCAGCCTACAATGCAGGAGATATAAGCAACTCAGGTTTGATCCCGGATGGGTAAGATACCCTGGAGGAGGAAGTGACAATCCACGCCAGGATTCTTGCCTGGAAAATCCAATGGACAGAGGAACCTGGTGGTCTAAAGTCCAAAGAATTGGATTTGACTGAGCATGAGTACAAGACAACAAGACAAGGCATGGAAATGTGAGAGTTGGAGTTTTTCTAGATTATTGATATTAATAATAATAACACTATGTATTTTAGAGCTTTACAGGGAATAATTTTAAAGACTACTCCTCATGAATTTATTACATATGATAATAGCTCTATGATTTGAATGATTATTCATTCAGTGAATACACATTGAGTATCTTCTGTGTGACAGGCCCTGTTGTGGTTGCTGGGCATACATTGAATAACAAGATAGATGAGACACCTACACTCTGAAGTTGATATTTTAATGAAAAATTAGAAAACTATTTTACTAGAGCAAAGATAGAAAATTAACATCAATTTTGGAACACCCATCCAAGACTTATTACTGCCCTATGCTTTCCTATGAGCAGACTGTGGCTCAGATCAGGAACTCCTTATTGCCAATTCAGACTTAAATTGAAGAAACTGGGAAAAACCGCTAGACCATTCAGATATGACTTAAATCAAATCCCTTATGATTATACAGTGGAAATGACAAATAGATTTAAGGGACTAGATCTGATAGAGTGCCTGATGAATTATGGGCAGAGGTTCATGACATTGTACAGGAGACAGGGATCAAGACCATCCCCACGGAAAAGAAATACAAAAAAGCAAAATGGCTGTCTGAGGAGGCCTTACACATAGGTGGGAAGAGAAGAGAAATGAAAAGCAAAGGAGAAAAGGAAAGATATTCCCATCTGAATGCAGAGTTCCAAAGAATAGGAAGGAGAGATAAGAAAGCCTTCCTCAGTAATCAGTGCAAAGAAATAGAGGACAACAACAGATTGGGAAAAACTAGAGATCTCTTCAAGAAAACTAGATATACAAAGGGAACATTTCATGCAAAGATGGGCTCGATAAAGGACAGAAATGGTATGGACCTAACAGAAGCAGAAGATATTAAGAAGAGGTGGCAAGAATACACAGAAGAACTGTACAAAAAAGATCTTCACGACCCAGATAATCACGATGGTGTGATCACACACCTAGAGCCAGACATCCTGGAATGTGAAGTCAAGTGGGCCTTAGAAAGCATCACTACGAACAAAGCCAGTGGAGGTGATGGAATTCCAGTTGAGCTATTTCAAATCCTCAAAGATGATGCTGTGAAAGTGCTGCACTCGATATGCCAGCAAATCTGGAAAACTCAGCAGTGGCCACAGGACTGGAAAAGGTCAGTTTTCATTCCAATCCCAAAGAAAGGCAATGCCAAAGAATGCTCAAACTACCGCACAATTGCACTCATCTCACATGCTAGTAAAGTAATGCTCAAAATTCTCCAAGCCAGGCTTCAGCAATACGTGAACCGTCAACTTCCAGATGTTCAAGCTGGTTTTAGAAAAGACAGAGGAACCAGAGATCAAATTGTCAACATCTGCTGCATCATTGAAAAAGCAAGAGAGTTCCAGAAAAACATCTATTTCTGCTTTATTGACTATACCAAAGCCTTTGACTCTGTGGATCACAATAAACTGTGGAAAATTCTGAAAGAGATGGGAATACCAGACCATCTGACCTGTCTCTTGAGAAACCTGTATGCAGGTCAGGAAGCAACAGTTAGAACTGGACATGGAACAACAGACTGGTTCCAAACAGGAAAAGGAGTCCGTCAAGGCTGTATATTGTCACCCTGCTTATTTAACTTATATGCAGAGTACATCATGAGAAACGCAGGGCTGGATGAAGCACAAGCTGGAATCAAGATTGCTGGGAGAAATATCAATAACCTCAGATATGCAGATGACACCACCCTTATGGCAGAAAGTGAAGAACTAAAGAGCCTCTTGGTGAAAGTGAAAGAGGAGAGTGAAAAAGCTGGCTTAAAGCTCAACGTTCAGAAAACTAAGATCATGGCATCTGGTCCCATCACTTCATAGGAAATAGATGGAGAAACAGTGGAAGCAGTGTCAGACTTTATTTTTTGGGGCTCCAAAATCACTGCTGATGGTGATTGCAGCCATGAAATTAAAAGACGCTTACTCCTGGGAAGGAAGGTTATGATCAACCTAGATAGCATATTTAAAAACAGAGACATTACTTCGCCAACAAAGGTCCGTCTAGTCAAGGCTATGGTTTTTCCAGTGGTTATGTATGGATGTGAGAGTTGGACAGTGAAGAAAGCTGAGCGCCACAGAATTGATGTTTTTGAACTGTGGTGTTGGAGAAGACTCTTGAGAGTCCCTTGGACTGCAAGGAGATCCAACCAGTCCATCCTAAACGAGATCAGTCCTAGGTGTTCACTGGAAGGACTGATGTTGAAGCTGAAACTCCAATCCTTTTGCCACCTCATGCGAAGAATTGACTCATTGGAAAAGACGCTAATGCTGGGAAGGATTGCGGGCAGGAGGAGAAGGGGACCACAGAGGATGAGATGATTGGATGGCATTACTGACTCGATGGACATGGGTTTGGGTAAACTCCGGGATTTGGTGATGGACAGGGAGGCCTGGCGTGTTGCGATTCATGGGGTCGCAAAGAGTCAGACACGACTGAGGGGCTGAACTGAACTATGCTTTCCAACTGAGCTAAACAACAGGGCATTTTGCCAGTTATTATTGTCATTTTATAGATGAACCAATCTTCAAATTCATAACAAAGTAGAACTATGACTTGAGTTGGTAACACAATGAATAAATGAGAATGTGTTAAATTGAAACCAAGCTGAAAGGTGTTTAGATACTGTGACAGCTGTTTACCAAAATCTATATTTTTATTTTTATCCACGGACACAGAGAAACTATGAATCCAGCCTCTATTTCAATTAGATTTGATCAGGTGAAATGAAACTGAAACAGATGAAAGTAGGAGTGATGCATGGTACTTTCAGAACTGGACCATAAAAATGCCCATTGTGGGGAACCTTTGCAGTTTCTTTCTATTTTGGGTAGATCTCAAATAATGTCCATCAAGCTGGGTCACTTTGGAGGGGACGTCACGCCTCTTTGTTCCCTTGTCCTGTACTGTCATGAGACTGAGAAACAAATTTCTATTTTGTTATATTTTGTAGTCTCTTTGATATATCAATTCACCTACCTTAGGTAAAACAGAAATCTTGGGCAAATGCCCTGCAACTTTATAGCCGTTTCTTTCTACTCTGCCTTCCTATTAATCCTAGCATGTTTTTCTTCTGAATCTCAGTACAGCCAAAATCCTTCAAAATCCAGTGCAACAGGCAGCCAAGGCCAACTGAATAGAATTAGGATACCAAGTGAAATCTGGTGGTCATTATTTTAACTCCCACTAATTTATAGTTGATGGACTGGATGCCTGGAGAGGTTATGACATTTGAACAATATCACTTGGGTTATTGTGTTAAACACGGCTATCAGGAGCATATGTCTACCACAGCAGGCCAAAATATATCAAACTAGGGATAAATGACATTTACTGTATAAATTTTTGGAATTAACATTTAATTGTTTTTTCTTCTTTTAGCATTTTAAAATAATTTATTTATTTATTTATTTTAATTGGAGGCTAATTACTTTACAATATTGTAGTGGTTTTTGTCATACATCAACATGAATCACCCATGGGTGTACGTGTGTCCCCCATGCTGAACCCCCTTCCCAACTCCCTCCCCATTCCATCCCTCAGGTTGTCCCAGTGCACCAGCTTTGAGTGCCCTGTTTCATCCATCGAACTCAGACTGGTGATCTATTTCACATATGGTAATATACATGTTTCAATGCTATCCTCTCAAATCATCCCTCCCTCGCCTTCTCCTACAGAGTCCAAAGTCTGTTCTTTATATCTGTGTCTCTTTTGCTGTCTCACATATAGGGTCATCGTTACTATCTTTCTAAATTCCATATATATGCATTAATATACTGTGTTAGTGTCTTTTTTTCTGACTTACTTCACTCTGTATAATAGGCTCCCATTTCATCCACCTCATTAGAAGTGATTCAAATGAGTCCTTTTAAATCAGTTCAGTTCAGTTCAGTGGCTCAGTCCTGTCCGACTCTTTGTGACCCCATGAACTGCAGCATGCCAGCACTCCCTGTCCATCACCAACTCCCGGGGTTTACCCAAACTCATATCCATTGAGTCGGTGATGCCATCCAACCATCTCATCTTCTGTCTTCCCCTTCTGCTCCTGCCTTCTATCTTTCCCAGCATCAAGGTCTTTCCAAATGAGTCCTTTCTTCACATCAGGTGGCCAAAGTATTGGAGTTTCAGCTTCAACATCAGTCCTTCCAATGAATAATCAGGACTGATTTCCTTTAGGATGGACTGGTTGGATCTCCTCGCAGTCCATGGGATTCTCAAGAGTCTTTTCTAACTCCACAGTTCAAAAGCATCAATTCTTTGAAGCTCAGCTTTCTTTATAGTCCAACTCTCACATCCATACATGACCACTGGAAAAACCATAGCCTTGACTAGACGGACCTTTGTTGGCAAGGTAATGTCTCTGCTTTTAAATATGCTATCTAGGTTGGTCATAACCTTCCTTCCAAGGAGTAAGCGTCTTTTAATTTCATGGCTGCAGTCTCTTTTTACAGCCTTTATTTCAAAGTCTGTTTTATCTGATATGAATATTGCTACTCTTGCTTTCTTTGGGTCTCCATTTGCATGAAATATCTTTTTTCAGTTTCGTTTTCAGTCTGTATGTTTTGAGGTGGGTCTCTTTAGCCAGCATATATAAGGGTCTTGTTTTTTTATCCATTAAGCTAGTTTTTGTCTTTTGGTTGGGGCATTCAACCCATTTACATTTAAGGTAATTATTGATAAGTATGATCCCATTGCCATTTCCTTTGTTGTTTTCAGTTCGAGTGTATAAACCTTTTCTGTGTTTCCTGTCTAGAGAAGATCCTTTAGCATTTGTTGATGAGCTGGTTTGGTGGTCCTGAATTCTCTCCACTTTTGCTTGTCTGTAAAGCTTTGGGTTTCTCCTTCATATTTGAATGAGATCCTTGTTTGGTATAGTAATCTGGGTTGTAGGCTTTTCTCTTTCATCCCTTGAAGTATGTCCTGCCATTCCCTTCTGGCCTGAAGAGCTTCTATTGAAAGATCAGCTGTTATCTTTATGGGAATCCCCTTCTGTGTTATTTGTTTTTTCTCCCTTACTGCTTTTAATATTTGCTCTTTGTATTTGATCTTCATTAATTTTATTAATATGTGTCTTGGGATGATTTGCCTTGGGTTTACCCTGTTTGGGACTCTCTGGGTTTCTTGGACTTGGGTGGCCTTTTCATTCCCCATTTTAGGGAAGTTTTCAACTGTTATCTCCTCAAGTATTTTCTCATGCCCTTTCTTTTTGTCTTCTTCTTCTGGGACTCCTATGATTCGAATGTTGGGGCATTTAACATTGTCCCAGAGGTCTCTGGGGTTGTCCTCATTTCTTTTAATTCTTTTTTCTTTTTTCCTCTCTGCTTCATTTCCACCATTCTCTCTTCCACCTCACTTATCTTATCTTCTGCCTCAGTTATTCTACTGTTGGTTCCCTCCAGAATGTTTTTTATCTCAATTATTGCATTATTCATTATTGATTAACTCTTTTTTATTTCTTCTAGGTCCTTGTTAAACATTTATTACATCTTCTCAATCCTTGTCTCTAGTCTGTTTATCCATAACTCCATTTTGTTTTCTAGATTTTGGATCATCTTTACTATCACTATTCTGAATTTTTTTTCAGGTAGACTCCCTATCTACTCCTCTTTTGTTTGGTTTCGTGGGCTTTTATCATGTTCCTTTACCTGCTGAATATTTCTCTGCCTTTTCATTTTGTTTAGATGGCTGTGTTTGGGACGGTCTTTCTGTAGGCTGGAAGTTTGTGGTTCCTCTTTCTCTGGAGGTTGCTCTCTGTGGGTGGGATTGGACTAGTGGCTTGTCAAGGTTTCCTTGTCAGGGAAGCTTGCTCCTGTGTTCTGGTGGATGGAGCTGGATCCCTTTTCTCTGGAGTGCAATGAAGTGTCCAGTAGTGAGTTTTGGGGTGTCTATGGGTTTGGCAGATGAGCTTTTGTCAGTTAATGTTCCCTGGAATCAGGAGTTTTCTGGTGTTCTCTAGTTTTGGATTTAAGCCTCCTGCCTCTGGCTTTCAGTCTTATTCTTACAGTAGCCTCAAGACTTCTCCATCCATACAGCACAAATGTTGAAACATAAAGGCTAATGGTGAAAAGATTCTCCACATTGAGGGGCACCCAGAAAAGTTCACAGAGTTACATGGAGAAAATAAGAGGAAGGAGGGAGATAGAGGTGACCAGGAGGAGAAGAGGGGGAGTCAAAAGAAGAGAGATCAGTCTAGCCAGTAATCAGTTCCCTGAGTATTCTCCACAGCCCAGAACACCCAGAGAGATTCACAGAGTTAAGTAGAGAAGAGAAGGGGGAGGGAGGAGATAGAGGTGACCTGGGGGAGAAAAAGGAGAGTCAAAAGGGGAGAGTGCAATCAAGCCAGTAATCACATCCCTAAGTGAAAATGGATACTAAAAATTAGATTCTTAAAGGTACAAAATTGATAACAAATACCTAAAAGCAAAGATTAAAGATCTAGAGTAGAGGTTAGACTCTCAAAAATATAATATTAAAAATACAAAACAAAATCAATCACAAAAATTATAAAATATATATATATGAAATTTTCTTTAAAACTAGGGTCTTTTTATTTGCAAGGTAATAGTTGCCTGGAAAATCCCGTGGATGGAAGAGCCTGGTGGGCTGCAGTCCATGGGGTCGCTAAGAGTTGGACACGACTGGACGACTTCACTTTCACTTTTCCCTTTCATGCACTGGAGAAGGAAATGGCAACCCACTCCATTATTCTTGCCTGGAGAATCCCAGGGACGGGGGAGCCTGGTGGGCTGCCGTCTATGGGGTCGCACAGAGTCGGACACAACTGAAGCGACTTAGCAGCAGCAACAGCAGCAGTAGGTTATAAAAATGAAAATTAAAGGCATAATAAAGAACTTAAAAATAAAAATATAAAATAATTTAGAAATGATAATAGTAAAAATATACCTAGGAATTTCTCTGGAGCTGTTGTGGGCAGTGTGAGTTCAGTTCAGTTTCAGATAGTTCCTTGTTCCAGTTTGTACTTCTTCTCAAGGTCTATAGGCCCCTTCCAATGCTTGTCAATGTTAACTACAGGGTTTTAATCTGTTGCACCTGCCACTTCCAGAGAGGTTCCCTCTTTGTTTATTTTGGCTTCCTCTGTTTGCAAGTCTCTTCAGTGTCTAAGTTCCACCCTGACACAAGAGGGTGAAGGTGGTCACTTATTTAGGTTAACTTGTTCACTTGTGTTGTGGGGAGGGAGGAACACTGCAAACAAATATCACCGGCGTGTGTAGGGAGTGATCTCAGTGTATGGACCACACTGGGTTTGCCCCAGCTCACAGCTGCACGTGCTTTCCCGGTCTACACTGCTCAGCCTCCAGGTTGCTCTGCAGCGATACTGTCCAAAGCCAGCCGTGCATTTCGTGCACTTCACAGATCTAAGCTGCTTATATTCAGGTTCTCAGATACTCCGCAAGGGCACAGATTCGGTTGGGCGTGTATTTTGTGCCCTTCCCAGGCCCGAGCAGCTTAGGTGGCCAGGAGCTTGGCGAGCGCACCATCTCAGGTGTGCCATGTGCCTCCTCTGGGGAGCTGATCTCAGGCTGAAATCCTCCTGGTAGATACCAACTGTTCAGGATCCCAGGAAGACTTGGTTAGCAACTGGGAGCCTCCTCAGTTTGGTAGAGGATGCCGGTCTCTGGGGCCAAGATTTCCCTTGCCTTCTGGCTCTGGCTGTTGCACTCCTGCTTCTCTGCCTCTGGTGGGGGAGGAGGGGCCTGTACACAGCTGGCTAGCTCTCCTTTGATGTTCCCTCGATCCTTTGTTCTGTAAGCAGGCCAGGGTCTGCGTTAGGTTAGAGCCTTTCGTGGGAAAGTTCTCTCTCTATTTTTTTTTTTCTCTCTCTCTGGCTACCCCAAAATTTGGGTTGCCATCTCACATTAGCTCCCTCAAATTGTCCTCAGGGCATTCAGGCCTGGTCCTTACCCTAAGCATTCAACTCTCGCCTCCCTGTTCAGCCCCTACTCGCTGGTCACGGATGCAAGCATCTGGGCTATTTCTCTGCTTGGAGTTGCAGTTAGGCGTGTATTCTCTGTTTGTTTGTTTGTTTGTTTCTCCTGGTTATGTTGACCTCTGAGATTCCAAAATTCCCCACAGACCTGCCAGTGAGAGGTTTTCCTGCTATTTGGAAACTTCTCCTTCATGACTTCCTCCCCGGGATGGGTCTCCATCCCTAACTCTTTTGTCTAATTTTTTGTCTTTTATATTTTGTCCTATCTCCTTTTGAAGAGAATGGGTTTCCTTTCTGGGTGCCTGGTGTCCTCCGCCAGCATTCAGAAATTGTTTTGTGGAAGTTGCTCAGCATTCAAATGATCTTTTAATGAATTTTTCGGGGAGAAAGTGGTCTCACCATCCTATTACTCCACCATCCTGGGACGGCCCTCCGGAGTAACATTTAGTTTTAAAAATGCTGGAATATTATCCAACCAATATTCTGCAATCTTATTAAAACCTTTTTTCATTGATCAAGGATAAGAAGTAAGTCATATTTTACTAAAATTAAGGTACTGTTTCAATAGAACTGAAAAGTATTAAAAACAGCTTGAAATAAGAGAGGAGTGACAAGGTCTAAGATATGTTTTACAATATAAAGTTTCTTCTAAAATTATTTACAGTGATAGAAGTTTAGTTCTGTTATGTTATTGGTATGTAAATAAAATTAATAAATAAGAGGCTTAGCAATAATTTGGCATATAATATGTATTCATTATACATATAATAACTGGTATAGTTAGTAGAATTATTATCGTGTTTTTTTTTCCAAGGGAATATAGAATAGTGGTTAAGAGAGTAGGCTCTGCTATCATATTACCTGTGTTCAAATCTTGACTCTATCACCTGACACTTACACTCTCTGTTATTGACAAACTCTGTGTCGTCTGCTAAAATATCAGGAAATTGAAAACAATACCACATGGATGTATTTAGTAAATACATGAATTAAGTCAAAATGGTACGTGCCTGTGATAATGTTTGACATGTAGCAACAACAGTTCAGTTTGACTTCCTCGATGGCTCAGTGGGTAAAGAATCCACCTGCAATGCAGGAGATACAGGAGTTTAATGCCTGGGTCAAAAAAATCCCCTGGAGAAGGAAATGGCAACTCACTCCAGTGTTCTTGCCTGGGAAATCCCATGGACAGAGGAGTCTGATGGGCTACAGTCCAATGCATTGTAAAGAGTCGGACAGGATTAAGTGACCAAGCACACACAAACACACTCAATTCAATTAAAGTTAGCTTTTGTTAACAAAAGGACACGCAAATGTTTCTTTCTTAAAATTATCTGGAGTAGTGAAAAATCAGCTATAAACTTAGTCAGATATCTTTCAGCCTGGAAAATAGCCAAGAAAATTTTAGTTGCTTTTCATTAATTTTTATTAAAATATTGGTGACTTACATATTATATTAGTTTCAGGTGTACAACACAGTGGTTCAATACTTTATAAATTACACATTATACACGTTTATTACAGTTTCATTAACTGTATTCCCTGTGCTGTACATCTCTGTACCTATTTAGAAACTTGTGAGAGGTCCTTGTGAGAGACCAAGAGAGACTGGAATAGAGGATATATGGGTTTTGGATGATAACCTGTATCAAGAGCCTGGTGCAAGCTGAAGGACATGTTGGGGTGGTTTTGACAGGCCAGTCAAAGCATCAAACATTTTTCATTCTACTGTCTCTGTGCTGGCACTAGGGGTGTGTAAGTTTGTGCATGTGCCTTTAAGTGTAGAGTCTCAGTTCCCTACAGCCTTCTGGTCCTCCAGGTTGTGAACTTCACTGGTTTCAAAAATTCACTGAGGGATGAGCTTTGTTTTCCAGGCACTGTTACCCAGGGCTAGGATATCCAATGTCAGCCTCAAAGCCCTCACTCCTCTGGGAGGACCCCCTGGGTTCTGATATCCTCTTCTAGTTTGGGATCACCCACCAAGTAATGTGTTGCAATACTATGTATGTGTCTGTTTGACCCCAGTAACCATCCAGAACCCACATATCCTCTACTCTAGTCTCTCTTGGTCTCTTACTGACACCATTCATTGATGATCTATTCAAATTTTTTCCCCCTTTAGATGACTCTTTGTTTTCCTGTACACAAAACATGGCTGTCTTGTACTATTTTAGTCCAAGAGTTAAACCAGATTAAGTTTAATGCCTTATACTAAATTCCAACCTCTCAAGAATAAAAATGGATTAGTTCACCTTGGGCAGAGGTGATGCACTCTCTATTCCCAGAGAAGATAAGATCAAATCATACAAACATGGGTATCAAACTCTACATTTAATGTTGGGGAGACAGTAGCATGGACATTTCTAGGATAAATGATATCACATGTGACTGGAAATTACCCTGTAAATATTTTATACAATATTATTATATATATATATATTTTTAAAAAAGACAAATGAAGATCAGAGGTTTTTAATAACTTGCTCAAAATCATGCATTAATTGAAAAACTGGAATCCAAATACTGTCTTTTTTTACTGTGACATGCATTTTTTCTCTGTGATTGTCTGCAATTAAGTAAATGCTATGGCCTCTGGTCTCTTTCCTTTCTGTCTCCTCCTTTCTGAGATATCTTTAAACTTTTGGGTTTATTCTGGCGGATGCCTAATTCTGGTATCTGTTAAGGTATAAACTCTCTAAAGTTTGCATTTACATTTTCCTATTCCTTTCAAATTTTTCTCTTCTTCTTTTTGGACCAACAGAGCTAAAAGGGACCACTTTGTAGAATATAAGCCTCAAGAAGAAAGTGATTTTAAGAACACTAGGTAGAAAACCTCCCGCAAACACTTAAAGTATATTTTGATCTTGTTGTCTCTTGAACAGAATGCATAATGTTTGGGCATTTTCTCTCCATTTATAAGGAGATTAGAATAATTTTTTTGAATGATATCAATACCCAAAACCTCTCCCTGATAATTAAGAACACTTCAAAATAATTTTGTCAAGTAGAGAACAATATCTACATGAAGATTTAAAGTACTCACTAATAAGCTTGCATAAAAATTCTACTCTCCTAGCTAGTATTTTCAACTATACTACTTTAGGATGATTACAATATTACAGTTTTTGTGAAGGAATGGATAACCTCAGATAACATCACTGAGGTCAGTTCAAAAGCTATGATTAAAAGGAGAAATTGAAATTCAAATTTATCTTACTTTTCCTTATGTCTTTTTATTAGCTGTTGTGTGCAGTTGGAAAGGAAGATATTAATCAAAAAAAATTATCAAGACAGAAAAAAACTTTATCATTTTTCAAAGATGTAAAGGAGAAGCAAAAAAGTTAAATGTTGGCAACCCAGCTGTTTGGAAAGTTGGCTAAGGCTTTGATATTTGAATGTGAGCTGTAGGAGAGCACTCAAGAAAAAAGGGAAATAAGCAGTTTTCATTGTATTTAATTTGGTCTCTTAAATGTAACATGATGGAACTTGTAACCTAGAAATATTTTCTTAGGTACATTCACTAGGGAAGGTAAGCATAATTACAGCTGCTCAGACTTCATGCAAACTAAATTGTTGTTATGGACAATTAATCATTTGAAACATTAAGATAGCTATGTAATTTCTCACTTTTGTAAAAAGAAAGAGGAAGGCAACATAAATCAAACCTTAGTCAGTAGGCCAGAAGTTTACTTAATTGATATTGTAAGACAAAATGTCACTAAATTTTTATTACATTGGAGAAACTCATAATTCACAAGTATGTGTAGTCCTGAGTATGCATAATTATGTCCTAATTCTTACCTACCTAAGATATTTGTAAATTGGTAATTTGATATTTTCCTCTGGTTCTTTTTGTTGTAAGTTGGGTTGATATAACAACAAACAAATGTTGGGATTTCTAGGAATTAAGTGATATCCTAGCATATTCTCTACAGATGCATGTGTAATGTGCTGTGCTGCTTTGTAATATCCTGGGAACAATGCATTTGATGAAAGAAGGAAAGAAAGAGAGAGAGGAAGGAAAGAAAGAAGGAAGGAAGGAAGGAAGATAAGAGGTATGGAGGGAGGAAGAAAAGAAACAGGGAAAAAAGAAAATCATCATGATTTCAGTGGAGTTGATAAATTGGAAATAAGGAGGGTAGTTACCATGGAGTTTGAAACATCGATGTACATTTTAAATCAAAGTCTTTATTGTGGTATAATAAGAAATACATTTAATCCTGGCACAAAGATCCTCAAGCTTTTCAGATTACCTTAGTGGCAGGAGTGTCTTTTGCCACACATTAGGAGCCCGTTTTGAATTTATGCTAAAGAGGTGACCTAGGGTGAGGCTCCTAGATAACCTCTGCATGGGGCTGGTTTCCAGAAAAACCAAGTTATTAGAGAGCTGGAACTTTAAGCCCTACCCACCAACCACTGAGAAGGGGGAGAGGGAGTAGCTACAGCTTAAACTCTATAAAAACTCTAGATGAGCTTCCAGATTGGTGAGCCAGAAGGTATCCATGTGCCAGTGAAACTGAGGAAGGACTCTGTGGGACTCCTGAGCATGGAAGCTTTTCTGCCCCTGTCTTTTGTAAGAAACAGACTCCAGGCTCCATGACCTTCCCTGAGTTCCCAATGACAGATTTGAACAGTTACTAATCTGGGAAGGGAAGAGAGACAAAGACAATGGAGGGGCGGTCAAGAAATAATGGTGCAGCTTTGGGGGTAGAGACCTAGTTCCACCTCAAGGGATACATATAACAATGTCTTTAAGTTCTAATATATCATCATTCTTCTTAAAAAGCAGAGACATTACTTTGCTGATAAAGGTGTGTACAGTCAAAGCTATGGTTTTTCCAGTAGTCACGTATGGATGTGAGAGTTAGACCATTAAGAAGGCTGTTACTTACTTGTTAGTCATCAGTTGTGTCCAACTCTTTGGGATCACATGGACTATAGCCCATCAGGTTCCTATGTCCATGGAACTCTCCAGGCAAGAATACTGGAGTGTGTTGCCATCCCCTTCTCCAGGGGAACTTCCAACCCAGGGATCGAACCCAGGTCTTCCGCATTGCAGGCAGATTCCTTATCATCTGAGTCATCAGAGAAGTTACCAAAGAAGGCTGGGCCCCAAGGAATTGACTCTTTTGAACTGTGGTGTTGGTGAAGACTCGAGAATCCCTTGGACAGCAAGGAGATCAAACCGGTCAGTCCTAAAGGAAATCAACCCTGAATGTTCATTGAAAGGACTGATGCTGAAACTGAAGCTCCAATACTTAGGCCACTTGATGCCAAGAACTGACTCATTGGAAAAGACCCTGATGCTGGGAAAGACTGAAGTCAGAAAGAGAAGGTGGGGTGACAGAGGATAAGATGATTTGATGGTGTCACTGACTCAATGAACATAAGTTTGAGCAAGCTCCGGGAGATGGTGAAGGACAGGGAAACCAGCATTCTGCACTCCATGGGGTCACAAAGAGTAGGACACAACCGAGCAACTGAACAACAACAATTCATACCAGGTAAAGACCACCGGAGGCTATATTAATGGAATCAGAGAAGCTCATCAAGTGTTGTTGTTCAGTCACTAGTCAAGTCCAACTCTCTGTGACCCCCCCATGGACTGGAAAATCCCATGGACAGAGGAACCTGATGGGCTACAGTCCATGGGATTGCAAGAGTCGGACTCGATTTAGCGACTAAACCACCACCACCATGGACTGCAGCATGAAAGAATTCTCTCTCCTTCACTATCTCCCTAAGTTTGTTCAGCAACCCCACCCTTGAATCTTTGTTGTAATACTCCTCATTAAATCCTCCTAAGTTAGGACATACAGTTTTTCAGGGCAGGAACCCACTGTGTACCTCTTTGCCTGGCAAAGCAACAAAGCTATTCTTTTCCTGAGTACTCAGTTGCTAAGTCATGTCCAACTCTTTGCAATCCCATGGACTTGTAGCCCACCTAGGCTCCTCTGATCATGGAATTTCCCAGGCAAGAATACTATTGGGGTTGCCATTTCCTCCTCCAGGGGCTTTTTCTGACCCAGGGATTAAACATGTGTCTCCTGCATTGCAGGTGGATTCTTTACCATGGAAGCCACCTGGGAAGCCCATTCTTTTCTGCCTCATCCAAAATTCCGAGATTCGCTTTGACAGTTGGGCACAGGGGTCAAGGTTTTGGCATCACCAGGAGGGTGGTACATCTTAAATTCACAGGGAGAGAAAATCCTGTGTTTGGGACTTTTCTGGACCTTGATCTACGTATCTCTTTATCTGGCTGTTTGTTTGTATCCTTTAAGGTTCTTTATAATAAACCAGTAATCTAGTAAGTCAACTAATTTCCTGAGTTCTATGTGCTGCTTTAGGGAATTAATGTAAACCAAGGAGGAGGTCATGAGAACCTCCAATTTATAGCCAGTGAGTCCAAAGTACAGGTAACTAGCTGAAATTGCAATTGGCATTTGAATCAGGGGCCATCTTGTGGGACTGAGCCCTTAAGCTGTGGGGTCTGACACTGTTTCCAGGGAGACTGTATCATAATTGGGCTAAACTTGTGGCCTCTCTGATAGCTCAGTTCATAAAGAATCTGCCTGCAATGCAGGAGACCCTGGTTCAATTCCTGGGTCAGGAAGATCCCCTGGAGAAGGGATAGTCTACCCACTCCAGTATTTTTGTGCTTCCCCTGTGGCTTAACTGGTAAAGAATCCACCTGCAATGCAGGAGACCTGGGTTTGATACGTGGGTTGGGAAGATCCCCTGGAGAAGGAAAAGGCTATCCACTCCAGTATTCTGGCCTGGAGAATTCCATGGACTGCATAGTTCATGAGGTTGTGAAGAATCGGACATGACTGAGCGACTTTCATTTACACTTGTGGAATACCAAATCAGTGGCTGTTTGGAATGGGAGAATTATTTAATGATGTGAAAAAATACATGTTGGCCTTACCATTAAATGAATAAATTATATGTTACCTTGAGTGATGTCCAGTTGGTTTGGATGTAGAGATTATAATGAAAGTCTTGATATAGAGCTGTACTAAAAAAATTGTCAAAGTAAGGTAGGATAGTGACCTATACTATTTCTGACACTTTTATTGAAAGTCAGAGCTGCCTATTAGTGAGTTTCTTCTAAAGGTCAGAAATACACAGAATGGTATATGCAGCTCTCAATTATGTGCCCACACTTAACAGAGAGAAGCTAATTACCTTGACCATATGCTTCCTCCCTTTTTCACTGGGAGTCTCTCATGTTTTGCCTTTGCCCTTTTCTTGTACACATTTTCTTTTAATTGCCACCTTACTATCAAATGAAAGGAAAATATTGCTGCAGGGTTGGGTGGAAATTATAGGGTTTTCAACATTCCCCAGATGGGCTGGCTCCCTGACTTAGGGGCCTTGCTTTCCAGAATTTAAGTTGGAAGGTTGTGGCCCAATTCTTAACTCAGAGATCTATGAACAACAGCACAGCATGTGGCTTGGAAAACGGGACTTTATACAAAAGCCCTGGAGTAAGAGAAGGACCTCTGGCTTCCTATTAATAGTTCTTCAACTATGTGGTCATGGCATGTAAACTCACTCAGCTTCAACTCTAAAATAAGTTCTGTGGGTTAGTTAACCTCTCCTGTCTGCTTTAGTTGTAACTTATTTCTTGCATCTACGGTGTAGATGACGTTCTAAATATTTTCAAGACTTCTTCACCCCCTGTCCCCATCCACTCCCAAAAATGTGTTAGGAGGAATCTTCCATTGAAATGTACATTACTATCATTCATGTTCACCTTTGGATCTTCCCCCAGATTACAGACCTGATTCCTATAGACAAGACTCTGCCTTATTCATCTTTAGAACATCAATTCTTTGCATAGTGTAAAACTCATGGCAGGCACTCAGCAATCACTGAGTGATTCAAGTAATTTTTTTTTTTAAAGAAGTGACTTAATGACATTAGTCATTCAAACAACAGTTTCAAACAACAGTGAAACTAACTTATTTTCCTGACCTCCTGAGTCTAGTACTGATATTGGGAAGACCTAGAAATGAAAAGAGTATGTTTTTCACATTGTGCACATAATGGTATGAACACTAATAACTAAGATGATTGAAAGCTAAGTGTAAACCCATAAGTGAAATTATCTTACTGAATAGGTACAACAAACCTCTGAGATAGGTATACTTAACAACATCACTTTAATGACAAGAAAATTAAGACTTAAAGTTATGTAAGATGCTTAAACTTTCACAGCTAATGAGCAGGGAAGCCTGAATTATGGTTAATCTGACACCAGAACCATTGTTTAACCACTCTGGAATTCTGCCTCCAGGCCCCAAGCTTTATAGGCAACTAGTCGGTGAGTTAGGTTTCCAATCCTAAACCTTTATTTCCAGCATGTTCTGTCAGTCTTCATGAAAGCAGGATCTGCTCATAATAGCTAACCATAATTGGAATTATCTGCTTATAGGTTTTTGAAAGTGGGAAAAACTTAATTCAGTAGAAGTTGCCTTTGTAAAATGTGAGTTAATGAACTTTGGATACACCAAACCCAAGACTCCTCTGAGTCAGTTCCCGTCACTAATAACAGCAGAGCATCACTAGTTACAAAAGAGTATGCAGAAATAGGTGGCTGATGTAATCATGACATTTCCATTTTATTAGAAAAAGATACAACCAGGAAATAAGATATGGTGAAATATTTCCAGATGATTAAGATACTTGGATAATATAATAATAGCTCCAGATACATCTTAAAAGAAGAAATGGGGTGTCAATTGAAAGAAGTATATATTTGCTTGTGTTTTATGTGCCTGAGTGTGTGTTTTGCACGGAAACTAATAAACAATATAGACTCCTCATATGTGTAGGCATGTCTAAAGAATGCCTGAGATGAGCTAATTGTTTATCCTTTCCCTTTTGTGACTATCACCACGAATATCTTTTCTTATGTCTTACACACTGGATGCCTTGGGTAATGTCATGACATGACTTTTGCAAATTTTTTGCCTGTTTATGTAGTGAGTGATCTCCCCACCCTCATTGCTGGACACATTCTGTGTTTTGCTTCATCACTTTCCATGAAGATGGTTCCATCACCTAAAGGCAGGGATGTATATCCTTTTATGGTGGCCTTGGCTTCTTAATAACCATTTTGCACTGAGCTTGAATACAAGGGCCCTCAAGCCTTGCTGTGAATGTAGCTTTTTGGCTGTGTAATGCCTATGGTGTTAGAAAGGATAACATTAAGCGAAGATATTTTCATTAA
Organism: Giraffa tippelskirchi; assembly: GCF_054371585.1. Classification (NCBI taxonomy): domain Eukaryota; kingdom Metazoa; phylum Chordata; class Mammalia; order Artiodactyla; family Giraffidae; genus Giraffa; species Giraffa tippelskirchi. Next base: position 71,811,537 of record NC_137275.1, on the reverse strand, counting down.
GTGTCTTTTGTTCAACCACTGATAGGAAAATAGTGTGAGAAGTGAAAAACAAAACAAAACAAAACTCCTTTCCATTTAGGCTTATTAAATATTCAAGTGATTCCTCAAATAGACTCAACCTTGCTGTGGCTTCATTAAAGTACAGCTCCATTGCATTTTATGATGAAACACTGCTACAATATGCTTCCTGCAGTGGCTACCCACAAGCAAATAGATTGCTGCATTCCTCACCAGCCAAAACTCAGAAGTAGCCCAAAGTCAAAAGTATTATAGTAATCAAGACTGCAGGTTAGCGGCATGGATAATGATGGTAAAATCCACATCAGTGAAAAAAGAGGCCACAACTTCCTCATCAAGTGCAGATGGAAAGAACAAACAGCTATTTCTAGTCAAAGTTTAGTGCCCCTTATTCAGAAGTCACTTCTGAAGACCCGAGTTAGAAAGACTACATGTCCATCAAGAATCCATGTTCAATAGAGACAGTGTTTGAAATGATTAAAAATTATTATTTGTAAGACTATGTCAAAAAAAACTCAACCTGTGTCTACCCAAAATCACTGCAGATGGTGACTGCAGCCATGAAATTAAAAGACACTTATTCCTTGGAAGAAAAGTTATGACCAACCTAGACAGCATATTAAAAAGCAGAGACATTACTTTGCCAACAAAGGTCCATCTAGTCAAGGCTATGGTTTTTCCAGTAGTCATGTATGGATGTGAGAGTTGGACTATAAAGAAAGCTGAATGCTGAAGAATTAATGGTTTTGAACTGTGGTGTTGGAGAAGACTCTTGAGAGTCCCTTGGACTGCAAGGAGATCCAACCAGTCCATCCGAAAGGAAATCAGTCCTGAATATTCATTGGAAGGACTGATGGTGAAGCTGAAACTCCAATACTTTGGCCACCTGATGCGAAGAGCTGACTCATTTGAAAAGACCCTGATTCTGGGAAAGATTGAAGGCAGGAGGAGCAGGGGACGACAGAGGATGAGATGGTTGGATGGCATCACCGACTCAATGGACATGAGTTTGAGTAAACTCCAGGAGCGGGTGATGGACAGGGAGGCCTGGTATGCTGCAGTCCATGGGGTCGCAAAGAGTCGGACACAACTAAACGACTGAACTGAACTGAGTTGATGTCTACCATGAAATGATATGTGAAAAACAAATACTATACAGGAATCAGGGTATATAAGAACTGCAATTGCAGTCACTAAAAGTACTGTCTAACGTCCTGAGAACAGAGATGGGAGTAATAAAGAAAAAATGGAGCAAACTGTAAAACCTAAAACAATGAGCTCCATTGTTTGTGTAATTGCTATATTCTGGGCATTTCCCAAAGCTTTTCATTTATATTATTTTGTATAATTCCAAAACAATTCAGATATATAGATATTTGTACACTTTTATAGATAGGAAAACAAAGCCAATACTAAAAATGAGTGATTTACCCAAAGTCAGTGACTACATGAGAATATAAAACTCCAGGTACTTTGCACTGTGCTATATTCCTTTCTCATGGTAAATGATGTTTGGATGAAAGACAAAATTGCGCACATTTTAATCTCCTCTATTGTTCTAATTTTATTATATTGACTTTAATTTTTTAAATCTGCTTTGAACTATAAGAAAACAGCAAATTCATTCCTAGATGCAAGAACGCAAGATTTCAGCCTTAGTTTGCAGGGCTTTTTTTTTTTTTTTTTACTGAGCTATACATTCTGAGTCATAATAACTTTAGTTCAAATTATCTCTCTATCTGTCTAGAACATCACCTGAACCCAAGTCCATGGTCAACAATTAGCCCAGAATATTCAGAAAAAAAGGTGTAGTATAATTTTTGAGATGGGATTTTGAATCTACATAGGGACATGACACTTTTTTCCACAAAGTCTTTTATAGAAACTAATGAACCCCTGGAGGGTTCAGGAGTCAACATAATTGTGTGGGCAGGATTTATTTGTACAATGAATCCACTAAAACAGTTCTAAAAGGTTATTAGTAAAAAAGTCACTCAAAATAAACGTAGCTCCTGTATTAACACACAACTTTTCTAGAATGAACTACCCTTAATTTTAGATTATAGTCAGTCTTTATTCATTCATATATCCCAGAAATATTTATTGTAAGATTGTTTATTTCGGCATATTCTTCCAGATCTTAGAAAAGGAAGGATCCAGGGATTGTCATCAATAAATTGTTGAAATCCAAGAAGAAATAGAAATAAAAAGGTGATTACAATTACAGATATGTGATTGTCAAAAAATCTGTTGGCAAAATTAACGTGTTAGGTCTATAACATTAGGAAAGACAGTTCTGGGCCTTCCAGACTACTACCTGACAGAATCAGGATAGCTACAACTGTTTTGTTTCTCTTTATTGTCAGTTGGTCATCACTCATGCTACCCTTGAAAATTCAGTAAATTAGTGTTAGGACCGAGTCTGTAAGGAAACAGATCAATATGCTCAGCCTAGTACTCTCAGTGCATTTAATATATGTGAGGGATTTTTCTTTTTGCAAAATGCCAATAATTACTTTTGCAGTATGTTCAGTCATTGCACTACCTCTTTTATGCAGAATAATCTTAAATAAACTAATGACTAAGCAGAGAGAAATAGTCAGAAGTACAAAAGATCTAAAATAATTAAGAATTTTAGAGAGCTAGAATTCAAAGGAAACTTAAGGATTATTTTGTCTAACACATTTATTTATTTGGTTTAAGCATTCCTTTTCAACATCAAAGAAAGGAAAGAAGGCTGTGTGTGTGTGTGGGTGTGTGCATGCACACGTGCACATGTGTGTGTGTGTGTAAATGTCGTGGCATGCACTTTGCCAGGCATTCTGTGAGTTTAGAAGTTGAGGGAAAAGAGGGGGCACTATGGACTTCTGGAGAGAATGCAAATGCATAGATGCAAAGGTATCACCTTTATCCCCAAGGAATATAGAGTTGAGTGGAGACATTACAACTAAGTAAGTAGTATACCGTATAGGATACAGTGAAGCTAATTAGATTGTTTGATGGCAGTTTGAAAGAGGGGAGAGAAAATCCATCTGAGGTCATCTGGTAAAACTTTATAAGTTACATGAAATAAAAATAGAAATCAGCATTTTCCGGATTGTCTTTGTCCTTGCAAATTATCGTTTTCATTGACAAACATAAAAGCAAATTTGTGTTCTGCTACTTCTTATTTCACAGTATTATAAAGAAATAAATGTAAAGAAGTGTTTTGAATAATGTAAGCTTTGTATTTTTCAAGTCTCTTTGTGTATTGTCATTTGGTGGAAACATATTTTCTCATCTTCAACAGTTTTTGTTTATTTTTATTCATAATCTTAGTGTGAGATGTAGAATAGAAATGAGTAATAATTGAAAATTCCAGATAATATAGAAAGATGATATAGGTAGGTATCCTGGTGGCTCAGATGGTAAAGAATCTGCCTGCAATGCAGGAGACCCAGGTTCAATCCCTGGGTCAGGAAGATCCCCTAGAGAAGGAAATGGCTACCCACTCCAGTATTCTTGCATGGGAAATCCCATGGATAGAAGAGCTTGGCAGTCTATAGTCCATAGGGTTGCAAAGAGTCAAACACAACTGAGCAACTAACACATACACAAGCTGGTGTACTACGGTTGTATCTAACATAGACAGAAAGAGATATAGAATAGATAAAATAATGAGGAGAAATGGAGAGAGCTAGAGAGATTAAGATGTAGAGATCCCACAAGCATCATTATGTTAAATACTTTCAGGATATCATTCTACATGCATTTCGTTATATGGGTCAGCTGCTTAATTCTCTTAACTATTCTATGAAATAAGTACTATTATTGTTACCCTGGACTTATCACTGTAGAAATCAAACAGGTATATTTGGTTTATTATTTTATCTATACTAATGGAACAAATAACCACAAACTAAGTAAAATTTTATTCTCTCATAGGTGTGGAGGTCAGAAGCCCAAAACCAGTATCATTGGGCTGATATTAAAGTGTCATCACAGTTGAACTTCCTCTCCGGATTCTAGAGAAGAATTGTTTGTTGAGTTTTCCAGCTGTGGTGGCTCTCCCAGCATTCTTTGTCTTGTGACTTCCCTCCAATCCCTGCCTCCATTTTCACGTCACCTTCTTCTTTGTGTGTTTGTGTCGCTCCTCTCTCTGCCTGTATCAAATTTTCCTCTGCCTCTTTTAAAAGAAAGGATCTTATGATTACTGCCCAAAGGGAAAGTCCAGGATATCCTGTCTTAAGATAATAGCATCTGTAAGATACTTTTTTCCTTATTGGGTAACAATTACAGTTTCCAATAGTTAGGAACTGGTATCTTGGGTAACAGCCTACTACAAAAAATTAGATATTTCATTAAAAGATCTCACAGCTTGTAATTTGTAGAACCTCTCAGATGCTCAGTGCATAAACTCTGTATATCAATAATTATGTTACTATCCACCATTTACCAATGATTTCAGGTGATCTAATAATTAAAAAGAAAATTACCCATCTTATAGTAATGTGAGGAGGGCTTACAAAATAATAATGTTCTCATCAGAATAATTCAATAAATTACAGAAACAAATCTATCATTATCACAGCATAGCAAAGCCTTTTGTTTTATACACTTAAAATAGTATTTGGGGATATTTTATACTGATTTCCACAAGCTCAGTGAAACTATCTCAAAGACTAACTAGATGCTTCCATCAACTCTTTGTAGTAGAAGAGTATTACAAAACCTACTGTTGAAGCTATTTAAATTTCTTAGTGACAGTGCTGAAATGAAAATTATTCAGAGTACAAACTTAGTTAATTTTATTCTCTGTAGGCAGTCTGGTATTAATTATAAGGTGTGGTATAACTACTACTTTCTAGATGAACTGCATAGTCACTTGGATAATAATTTGAATACATTTAAGAATTAGTTGTGTGCAAAGTTTTTCAAAATGTTAAGGTCCATGAATTTTATGATTATATTTATATACATATATGATTATGTATATATGCACATGATTATATAATATTCTTTTTTACATAATTATGTATATGCATTATGTTTGTGTGTGGGCTTCCCAGGTGGCATTAGTGGTAAGAACCTGCCTGCCAGTGCAGGAGAGATAAGAGATGCAGATTTGATCCCTGGGTCAGGAAGAGCCCCTGAAGGAGGGCATGGCAACTCACTCCAATATTCTTTCCTGATGAATCCCCATGGATAGAGGAACCTGGCAAGCTATAGTCCATAGGGTCGCACAACTGAAGTGACTTAGCATGAATGCATTATATGTGTGTGTATATCTATATCTACCTATATATATATATATATATATATATATATATATATGTTGATTGTTTTTGTTGTTCAGTCATTCAGTCGTACACACCTCTTTGTGACTGTATGGACTGCAGCACGCCAGGCCTTCCTGTCCCTCACCATCTCCCCGAGCTTGCCCAAGTTCATGTCCATTGCATTGGTGATGCCGTCCAGCCATCTCATCCTCTGACATCCTCTTCTCCTTCTGCCCTCAGTCTTTCCCAGCATCAGGGACTTTTCCAATGAGTCTTCTATTCACATAAGATGACCAAAATACTGGAGCTTCAGCTTCAGCATTAGTCCTTTCAGTGAATATTCAGCACTGATCTCCCTTAAGATTGACTAGTTTGATCTCCTTGCTGTCCAAGGGACTTTCAGGAGTCTTCTCCAGCACCACAGTTCGAAGGCATCAATTTTTTGGTGTACATGACCACTGGGAAGACCATAAACTTGACTATAGTGACACTTGTTGGCAAATTAATGTCTCTGCTTTTCAACATGCTGTCTATGTTTGTCATCACTTTCCTGCTAAGAAGCAATCATCTTCTGATTTCATGGCTGCAGTCAACATCCACAGTGATTTTGGAGCCCAAGAAGATGAAATCTGTCACTACTTCCCCTTCTACTTGCCATGCAGTAACATATATGTGTGTGTGTGTATATATACGTGAACTTCCAGATGTTCAAGCTGGTTTTAGAAAAGGCAGAGGAACCAGAGATCAAATTGCCAATATCCACTGGATCATCAAAAAAGCAAGAGAGTTCCAGAAAAACATCTATTTCTGCTTTATTGACTATGCCAAAGCCTTTGACTGTGTGGATCACAATAAACTGTGGAAAATTCTGAAAGAGATGGGAATACCAGATCGTCTGACCTGTCTCTTGAGAAACCTGTATGCAGGTCAGGAAGCAACAGTTAGAATTGGACATGGAACAACACACTGGTTCCAAATAGGAAAAGGAGTACGTCAAGGCTGTATATTGTCACCCTGCTTATTTAACTTATATGCAGAGTACATCATGAGAAACGCTGGGCTGGAAGAAACACAAGCTGGAATCAAGATTGCTGGGAGAAATATCAATAACCTCAGATATGCGGATGACACCACCCTTATGGCAGAAAGTGAAGAAGAACTAAAGAGCCTCTTGATGAAGGTGAAAGAGGAGAGTGAAAAAGTTGGCGTAAAGCTGAACGTTCAGAAAACTAAGATCATGGTATCTGGTCCCATCACTTCATGGGAAATAGATGGGGAAACAGTGGAAACAGTGTCATACTTTATTTTTTTGGGCTCCAGAATCACTGCTGATGGTGATTGCAGCCATGAAATTAAAAGACGCTTACTCCTTGGAAGGAAGGTTATGGCCAACCTAGATAGCGTATTTAAAAGCAGAGACATTACTTTGCCAACAAAAGTCCGTCTAGTCAAGGCTATGGTTTTTCCAGTGGTCATGTATGGATGTGAGAGTTGGATGGTGAAGAAAGCTGAGCGCCGAAGAATTGATGCTTTTGAGCTGTGGTGTTGGAGAAGACTCTTGAGAGTCCCTTGGACTGCAAGGAGATCCAATCAATCCATCCTAAAAGAGATCAATCCTGGGTGTTCATTGGAAGGTCTGATGTTGAAGCTGAAACTCCAATACTTTGGCCACCTCATGCGAAGTGTTGAGTCATTGGAAAAGACCCTAATGCTGGGTAGGATTTGGGGCGGGAGGAGAAGGGGACGACAGAGGATGAGATGGTTGAATGGCATCACCGACTCAATGGACATGGGCTTGGGTAGACTCCGGGAGTTGGTGATGGACAGAGAGGCCTGGCATGCTGCAATTCATGGAGTCGCAAAGAGTCGGACACAACTGAGCGACTGAACTGAACTGAACTGATGTATATGTATATGTATGTGTATATGTGTATGTATATGTATATGCATATGTATAGAAAACCTGCAAGTGTTTTCTATCAAAACTATGAAGGCGTAATAGTCTTTTTGTTGAGGGGGTCCTCCGGGATGTGAGAACTACTAGCCTAAAGAAGATGGAAATGTTGATGGAACAAGATGCCCAGACCCGTCCTCTGTTCTCACCCATTCCTGTTAGCCCAACTCCTACACTGAACACCTGCATAGAAACCCAAAAATGCAGTTTGAGCTCTCTTGATCGGGAGAAATAGAACTACAAGTACACACCCTATATAAAGATGAATGTTTCAGTTTCTCTCTCCCCATAGAACATAGAAATGTTAGGCCTCTCCTAACATTTCAGGGACCAAGGGCAAAGGACAAATGAAGGGCCACTATTATATGTCTAAATAGATAAAACTGAAGGTAACATTCCATTAGTAATTCCATTATCTTCCCCCACCTATATACACATACTTTCAAAATGATCTTGAAGTCTAGACTCAAACTGAGAATTTCAAACTCCTAGGTGTTTCAGCCTCTTGTTTCTAACCCCCATTATGTCCTCCTTCTCTTTCCATTTCCAAGTTTATCCCATATAACAATATGCTATGTACACATGCCAGATGAACACACAAAAACTTCATTGACAGCTAACAGCAAAAGAGTTTCCCTGATGGCTCAGATAGTAAAGTATTTGCCTGCAATGCAGAACTGGGTTCGATCCCTGAGTTGGGAAGATCCCCTGGAGAAGAGAATGGTTACCCACTCAAGTATTCTTGCCTGGAGAATTGCATGGACAGAGGAGCCTGGCAGGCTACAGACCAAGAGGTCACAAAGAGTCAGATATGACTGAATGACTAGCACTTTCACTTCACTGTTTCATTTTCACTCTTTTATGAAAGTCTAAGTGGGGAAGGAGGTTCACAATCTGATTTAGGATTTTCTGATGCTGCTTTAGTTACCTTTGAAGGGTGCTGTGTTGATTCAGCCATATCACTCAGTTGCTCCTAGTAATTGAAACTGCACTTTTACCAGCCTTTCACAAGGAAACGGAAATTCTGGAGACAAAATAGAGAGAACCTTTGATTTTCAATAGTTGTTGATGTATTTGTACATATTAATCAGCTAAAGCTGTGGTAAAAACAGAACAAAACAGAAGCACAGATTGTGTGATTTAAACAATATACAATTCTTTTCTCACAGTTTTTTGGAGTCTGGAAGTCTGAGGTCAAAATGCCAACAGGTTGGTTTCTCCTGAGGCTTCTCTCCCTTTACTGGGCCCTCCAAGGTATTTCCTTTGGGCACAAGCACTTCTGGTGTCTTTTCTACTTATAAGGACACCAGTCTTATCAAAGTAGGGGTTCACCCTTGTAATCTCAGTCAGTTCACTTCAGTCACTCAGTCGTGTCCGACTCTTTGTGAGTCCATGAACTGCAGCACGCCAGGCCCCCCTGCCCATCACCAACTCCCAGAGTTTACCCAAACCCATGTCCATCGAGTTAGTGATGCCATCCAACCATCTCATCCTCTGTCGTCCCCTTCTCCTTCCAATGAGTCAACTCATTTAACATTTATTATCTTTTAAAAGGTCCTGTCTCTAAATGCAGTTACACTGTGGGCTTTACTTACATCATTTAATTACTTCTGAGTATGACTACATAAAGATGGTATAGTCTTCCTAACTTATAAAAGAGGAATCTGCATATAAGTAAATTGCCCAGGAATATTTAAGCCAAAAACTATGTGTAGATTTAATGAGGGCTTCCCTGGTGGCTCAGCAATAAAGAATCAGCCTGCTAATGTAGGAGACGTGGGTTCAATCCCTGAGTAAGGAAGATCCCCTGGAGATATAAATGGCAACCCACTTCTATATTCTTGCCTGGGAAATCCCATGGACAGAAGAGCCTGGGGGCTATAGTCCATGGGGTTGCAAAAAGTCAGACAAGACTTAGCAACTAGACAACAACAAAGATTTAACACAGGTAGACTGGGCTTTTCCTTTCTGCTCAGGGTTTCCTGAGTCAAAGAGGAAAGAACACATTGCACTGCAGAATTTATTATTTGCACTACAAATTCCTACCAATGCTTTAAAGCACTGGTAGCAGAAGCATCTCCAACGATCTGAACGCTCCTGGTATTCCTGAACTCACAATTTCAGTCCTTTCTAGACTAGAGAGTATTTTGGTAGAAATGTAAGGTAATGTTTAGTTTTAACCACATGAGCCTGTGGAGTGATATTTATCATACAGGAGTTGGTCTTGTCGACTTTGGTTTATTTTTCTTTTCACTAATTCCTGCCACAACATACTCCTTGATGAACATGTGAAGGTTTCCTAGAATGCATTCAGGGAACATGAGGTCCCAATAAAGGTGATCACAATAATTAACAAAGGAGGAAAGCCCACAGAACAGAAATTAAGCAAGCAAGAGTATTAGTTTGCTCTTTTTTGGCAGTATTCTGAACTTCTAACCATGATAGTCCATCATTGCTGATCAATAAGAGAAACTATGTAACCTGTCTCCGCTCTTAAAGACCATTCTCTTCTTTGGAAATAAGTCACAGAGCCAAGAACTGGCTGCAGGAGAGGTGCTTGCTGCACCATTTTGTTCCCTCAGGGCTCCAGATGCAGTTTCATGGTCCCTGTTGGAGTTACCTCTGGGTCTGGGTTTTGGCGAAGGCTGCCGTTTGGATTTATATAGAATATCTTTCTTCCTGGAAGCTGTGTTCCTTTAACTAAACTTTAGTTTTCATTTATGGCCTAGGAAAAAGGAAAGTAAAAATTCCTTTGAGCTATTTTCATATCCTAGAAATATAAAGCATGTCAAATATGCTAAGAAGGTAATAGTCTTTATTCAATATTCTGTAGTTAAAAATTATGAAACTCTAAATAATCACCTAAAATATTGCTTCAAAAATTTAAATATTTTTCTATATACAAAACTTCACCTTTAGAGATAGATTAAATAATAAGAATAATACATGTCTGGGGGGTGTTTTTTAATGAACATTATTATTATTGCTTAGCACCATGATATTAGAAAACTCTCTGTTTCTCTATTGTCTTTAATTGTTTCTTCTTTTTGCTGTTTTTATAATGCCTGAGTATCAGAATAATTTTCATAGAAAAGAACACTATATTTGAGTATCCTCTGGCTATTAGGAATAATAGGAAGTTGAATTAATAGTTGGAATTATATAAAATAGATCCAATATCCTTAAAAGTAAGATAAATTATCATAACCATTTAAATTTTGTTAAATAGACCTTTATAATTTCATATAGAAGATGAGTTGAGTGGCAGAGTATGGAAAATAAAAACATAAATCAGTTCAGTTCAGTTGAGTTGTTCATTCATGTCTGACTCTTTGCAATCCCATGGACTGCAGCATGCGAGGCCTCCCTGTCCATCACCAACTCCTGGAGTTCACCCAAACTCGTGTCCATTGAGTTGGTGATGCCATCCAACCATCTCATCTTCTGTCATCCCCTTCATCTCCTGCTTTCAATCTTTTCAAGCATCAGCATCTTTTCAAATGAGTCAGTTCTTCACATCAGGTGGCCAAAGTATTGGAGTTTCAGCTTCAACATCAGTCATTCCAATGTACACTCAAGAGTCTTCTCCAACACCACAGTTCAAAAGCATCAATCCTTTGGTGCTCAGCTTTCTTTAGAGTCCAACTCTCACATCCATACATGACCACTGGAAAAACCATAGCCTTGACTAGATGGACCTTTGTTGGCAAAGTAATGTGTCTGCTTTTTAATATGCTATCTAGGTTGGTCATAACTTTCCTGCCAAGGAGTAAGCATCTATTAATTTCATTGCTGCAGTCACCATCTGCAGTAATTTTGGAGCCCAAGAAAATAAAAGTCAGCCACTGTTTCCACTGTTTCCCCATCTATTTGCCATGAAGTGATGGGACCACATGCCATGTTCTTACTTTTATGAATGTTGAGCTTTAAGCCAACGTTTTCACTCTCCTCTTTCACTTTTCATCAAGAGGTTTCTTAAGTTCTTTTTCGCTTTCTGTCATAAGGGTGGTATCATTTCCATATCTGAGGTTACTGATATTTCTCCTGGCAATCTTGATTCCAGCTTGCACTTCATCCAGCCCAGCATTTCTCATGATGTACTCTGCATATAAATAGCATGGTACATAGTGTAGAAATGATATAGTATAGTATAGAAATGATAGTGCTAAAATACCAGTTATGAAACCTGTATAGATGTCAGCCATAACAGAATTTGCTGGTCATTTCTAGAGAGAGATTTGTCAGGCCTAATATGTTAAGACTATTCAGGTGAGATTGAGTAAGTTTATATCAGGCCAGGGGCTTACTCCAAACTAAGCCTGGACCAAGGAGGACTGTATTGGCCAATATTCCTTGCCCTGGTATTACCCATCCCAATACTTTGAATTCTGTTTTATCGAAGGCTCTCTTTGTATTTGTGACAAAGATAACTAGAACACTGACTTATGTAGCTTTATATTTCTGCCTACAAAGATACGATGGCAATCGGGGCACTGGATAAATTCATAAAAAATGACTTCTGCTCTTAAAATCTATGTACATCTATGTATGCGAGTTGTGTGGAAGTGAGGAGACCCTGATGGATGGGCACTGATTACCTGGGATTTGGGATTTTGATGTCAAAGACAGTGGTTTGATGTGGGAGGCCAAGAAGGACAATGCTGAATATGTGAGAGTTGGAGAGGGCTGCTGCCAAATCGGAGAAGGCAATGGCACCCCACTCCAGTACTCTTGCCTGGAAAAGCCCATGGACGGAGGAGCCTGGTGGGCTACAGTCCATGGGGTCGCACAGAATCGGACACGACTGAAGCGACTTAGCAGCAGCAGCAGCAGCAGCTGCCAAATCCTGCAAGCTCATGTATGTCCCCTTCTATGCGCACATACATACATTGATAAAATATAGCATATAAGCTTCACTGGCAGGTAGACCTGGATTCATGACTTAGGTACATCACAAAGTTATTTGTACTCTAACAGCCTGTGAAAGGAGGTTACAAGCCCTTATTTCTGAGGATTGTCATGAAGATTAAATTGAAAAATAGGTATGCATAATATTTCCAGTAGAATTTCTGTCACAAAACAAGTGCCCTGTGAATGATACCTACAAGTATAATTTTGACAATTGTAGTTTTTTCTAATTAATTAACTTAAACTGACTCTGACACATCATACCATATATTCCCAGGAATATTCATGGTATCAGTGAATTTCTCTAAGATTTTGCAGCCAAGATTAGTTTCTGAGCTAAGTTTCTACAGGCACTTAGAAACTGTTTGGCTAGCGATAGGCAGGAAAGAGGGGAAGAGTTTGTAGTGGTGTGACAGATTATATTTTTCCAAATATGGTCACAATATGCTCTACCCTTCTAAAATGTGACCTGCAATGCCTTGTTAAGAAGAGATGATTCCCCTAAAGATTCTGCCAGAAAATTACTAGAGCTAATCAATGAATATAGTAAAGTTGCAGGATATAAAATTAACACACAGAAATCCCTTGCATTCCTATACACCAATAATGAGAAAACAGAAAGAGAAATTAAGGAAACAATACCATTCACCATTGCAACAAAAAGAATAAAATGCTTAAGAATATATCTACCTAAAGAAACAAAAGACTTGTATATAGAAAACTATAAAACACTGATGAAAGAAATCAAAGAGGACACAAACAGATGGAGAAACATACCGTGTTCGTGGACTGGAAGAATTAATATAGTGAAAATGAGTATACTACCCAAAGCAATCAATGGATTCAATGCAATCCCTATCAAGCTACCAACAGTATTTTTCACAGAACTAGAATGAATCATTTCACAGTTTGTATGGAAATATAAGAAACCCTGAATAGCCAAAGCAATCTTGAGAAAGAAGAATGGAACTGGAGGAATCAACCTGCCTGACTTCAGGCTCTACTACAAAGCCACAGTCATTAAGACAGTATGGTACTGGCACAAAGATAGAAATATAGATCAATGAAACAAAATAGAAAGATAAATCCATGCACCTATGGACACCTTATCTTCGACAAAGGAGCCAACAATATACAATGGAGAAAAGACAATCTCTTTAACAAGTGGTGCTGGGAAAACTGGTCAACCACTTGTAAAAGAATGAAATTAGAACACTTTCTAACACCATACACAAAAATAAACTCAAAATGGATTAAAGATCTAAACGTAAGACCAGGAACTATAAAACTCTTAGAGGAAAACATAAGCAAAACACTCTCCGACATAAATCACAGCAGGATCCTCCATGACCCACCTCCCAGAATATTGGAAATAAAGCAAAAATAAACAAATGGGACCTAATTAAAATTAAAAGCTTTTGCACAACAAAGGAAACTATAATCAAGGTGAAAAGACAGCCTTCAGAATGGGAGAAAATAATAGCAAATGAAGCAACAGACAAACAATTAATCTCAAAAATATACAAGCAACACCTGCAGCTGAATTCCAGGAAAATAAACGACCCAATCAAAAAATGGGCCAAAGAACTGAACAGACATTTCTCCAAAGAAGACATACAGATGGCTAACAAACACATGAAAAGATGCTCAACATCTCTCATTATTAGAGAAATGCAAATCAAAACCACAATGAGGTACCATTTCACACCAGTCAGAATGGCTGCTATCCAAAAGTCTACAAGCAATAAATGCTGGAGAGGGTGTGGAGAAAAGGGAACCCTCTTACACTGTTGGTGGGAATGCAAACTAGTACAGCCACTATGGGGAATAGTGTGGAGATTCCTTAAAAAACTGGGAATAGAACTGCCATATGACCCAGCAATACCACTGCTGGGCATACACACTGAGGAAACCAGAATTGAAAGAGATGCGTGTACCCCAATGTTCATCGCAGCACTGTTTACAACAGCCAGGACATGGAAGCAACCTAGATGTCCATCAGCAGACGAATGGATAAGGAAGCTGTGGTACATATACACAATGGAATATTACTCAGCCATTAAAAAAAATACATTTGAATCGGTTCTACTGAGATGGATGAAACTGGAGCCCATTATACAGAGTGAAGTAAGCCAGAAAGAAAAACACCTATACAGTATACTAATGCATATATATGGAATTTGAAAGATGGTAACGATAACACTATATGTGAGACAGAATAAGAGACACAGATGCATAGAACAGTCTTATGGACTCCGAGGGAGGAGGTGAGGGTGGGACGTTCAGGGAGAACAGCAATGAAACATGTACATTATCATATGTGAAACAGAACACCATTCGAGGTTCAATGCATGAGACAAATGCTCAGGGCTGGGGCAATGGGATGACCCAGAGGGATGGGATGGGGAGGGAGGTGGGAGGGGGAGGGAGGTGGGAGGGGGATTCAGGATGGGGAACACATGTAAACCCATGGCTGATTCATGTCAATGTATGGCAAAAACCACTACAATATTGTAAAGTAATTAGCCCCCAACTAAAATGAATAAATTTAGTAAAACAAACAAACAAACAAAACCAGTGCTCTGGAACAACCCATAGGAATAGGGTGGGGAGGGAGGTGAGTGGGGCTTAAGGATGTGTGGGACACATGTATACCTATGGCTCATTAATGTTGATATATGGCAAAAAGCATCACAATATTGTACAGTAATTATCCCCCAGTTAAAACAAATAACTTAATTTGAATTAAAAAATGAAAAAAGTGGAAAAAAAAAAGAAGGGATGATTCCAATCATTCATGAAGTCAAAATTTATTCCTATCTGTAGCTCATATGTTCATCCCTTACTTGAATTCTGGAAGTCAGCACACCATTACCTCCCAATTTTCACTTTGAAATCATTACAATTAAGCTTCTTTTACCTACAGCTGAGTGCTACTACTGCAAAGGACCTGCAGAGTGCCTTAGCATTCCACATTAGAGTTTCCAAATCTAGCAATGAAGAGATAGCTTGTATTTTATACTTCTTGCATAGTTGCAAGAAATTATCTTTCTTCATTATTCATCTTCTCATATATTTTTAAAACTCTATTATTGTGTAGATTTCCCTCCCCCCAGCATTTTCACATACTTAATGTAACCTCAACCCTGATATTCTGGAAAATTTGAAACCAAAAAAATAATATTTTGATTTCTTAAGATACTCTGAAGTGCTTTAAATAAGTAAGTTAGCAGAACTAGGATTCATCATTTTCTCAAGAAGTAATTTTGAAATATGCTTTACAAAAATGTGGTGTAAGCAATGTCAAACCACAATACATGTGTTTTGTGAAAATGCTGAAACATCTGGTTTTTGACGAATAATAGTTAAAAATTGACTAAAGTATCATAGTTTCTTCAAAGCACTTAAGATTGTCTTCACGGAAATTTACTCATTTGTTTCTCATGACAGGGCTTTTCTACCCTTCCTTTTTACACATGAAATCATAGTGAAGACCAAAAGTTCAGTGACTAAAGTATCCAGAAGCCAGACCACAAAGCTGGGTTGGGTGATTGCTTGGATTAGAACCTCTATATTTTACACTTACATTCAGCACACAGTACACTGGCCCACGACAATACAGATACATTCATTCAACAGGTATTTATTGGATACATCTATAGACCAGGTGCTGAGAATCCATTGTAATGTGGCAAATTCTGTGTTTCATCATGGTCTTTTCAATGTACTGAATAAAGTAATGGAACTTATAAGTAAGAATTAAAAGTGCAACAGTTCCTCAAATACTAAACATAGAATTACCGTTAGATCCTGGAATTCCATTTCTGAGTATATACACAAATGTGAGTTCGAATTCACAGATACCTGAAAACCAATTTTCACAGCAGCCTTATTGACAAGAGCCAAAAGATAGATACAAACCAAGTGCCCACTGAAAGATCAAAGGATAAACCAAATATAGACTAGACACACAATGGAATTTTCTTCAATTCTAAAAAGGAAGGAGATTCTGACCAATGCCATGACATGGAGAAATTTTGAAGACATTATAATAATTGAAACAAACCAACCACAAAAAAACAAATTTTGAATGATTCTACTTATATGGAGTTCCTACAATAATCAAATTCATAGAGACAGAAAGAAGAATGGTAGTTGCCACATCTGGGGGAGAGAAAGGGAGAATTAGCATTTAAAGAGTACAGTGTTTCAGTTTAAGAAAATGAAAAACATTCTAGAGGTTGATTGTCAGTTCAGTTAGTTCAGTCGCTCAGTCATGTCCAACTCTTTGCAACCCCATGGACTGTAGCACGCTATGCTTCCCTGTTCTTGACCAACTCCCAAAGTTTACTCAAACACATGTCCATTGAGTCGGTGATGCCATCCAACCATCTCATCCTCTGTCATTCCCTTCTCTTCTCATCTTTAATCTTTAATCTTTTCCAGCATCAGGGTCTTTTCAAATGAGTCAGTTCTTCACATCGGGTAGCCTAAGTGTTGGAGTTTCAGCTTCAGCATCAGTCCTTTCAATGAATATTCAGGACTGATTTCCTTTAGGATGGACTGGTTGGATCTCCTTGCAGTC
Source organism: Giraffa tippelskirchi (assembly GCF_054371585.1). Taxonomy (NCBI): domain Eukaryota; kingdom Metazoa; phylum Chordata; class Mammalia; order Artiodactyla; family Giraffidae; genus Giraffa; species Giraffa tippelskirchi. Next base: position 71,794,814 of record NC_137275.1, on the reverse strand, counting down.
CAAGGGAATCTCAAGAGTCTTCTCCAACGACACAGTTCAAAAGCATCAATTCTTCAGTGCTCAGCTTTCTTTATAGTCCAACTCCACATCCATACATGACTACTGGAAAAACCATAGCCTTGACTAGACGGACCTTTGTTGGCAAAGTAATGTCTCTGCTTTTTGATATGCTGTCTAGATTGGTCAAAACTTTTCTTCCAAGGAGCAAGAATCTTTTAATTTCATGGCTGCAGGCACCATCTGCAGTGATTTTGGAGTTCATGATCTAAGTCACAGTATGCTCCCAGTGTTATTTTTGCTGACTGTATAGAGCTTCTCCATCTTTGGCTGCAAATAATATAATCAATCTGATTTCGGTATTGACCATTTGGTGATGTCCTTGTGTACAGTCTTTTCTTGTGTTGTTAGAAGAAGGTGTTTGCTATGACCAGTTCTCTTGGCAAAACTCTATTAGGCTTTGCCCTGCTTTATTCTGTACTCCAAGGCCAAATTTGCCTGTTACTCCAGGTATTTCTTGACTTCATACTTTTGCATTCCATTGTCCTATAATGAAAAGGACATCTTTTGGGGGTGTTAGTTCTAGAAGGTTTTGTAGGTCTTCATAGAACCATTCAACTTCAGCTTCTTCAGCATTACTGGTCGGGACATAGTAATATTGATATTGAATGGCTTGCCTTGGAAATGAACAGAGATCATTGTCATTTTTGAGACTGCACCCAAGTACTGCAATTTGGACTCTTGTTGACTATGATGGCTACTCCATTTCTTCTAAGGGATTCTTGCCCATAGTAGTAGATATAGTGGTCATCTGATTTAAATTCACCCATTCCTATCCATTTTAGTTCACTGATTCCTAAAGTGTCAATGTCGACTCTTGCCATCTCCTGTTTGACCACTTCCAATTTGCCTTGATTCATGGACCTAACAGTCCAGGTTCCTATGCAATATTGCTCTTTACAGCATCAGACTTTACTTCTATCACCAGTTTCATCCACAACTGGTTGTTGTTTTTGCTTTGACTCCGTCTCTTCATTCTCTCTGGAGTTATTTCTCCACTGATCTCCAGTAGCATATTGGGCACCTTCCAACCTGGGGACTTCATCTTTCAGTGTCCTATCTTTTTGCCTTTTCATACTGTTTCATACTGTTCATCACAGAACTCTCTGAGAGTTTCCTGTGGAGATACAGGTCAGCAGTGGGTTGCTGCAGGGTCAGGGGCTCTGGGTGCACTAGGTCTGGCTATGGCATAAGCCCTCTTGGAGAAAGTCACCCTTAACCCACCACAGAGCCACCAGAACTTACACAGGACCGAGGAAACAGACTCTTGGAGGGCACAAACAAATCATTGTGCACACCAGGACCCAGGAAAAAGGAGCAGTGACCCCACAAAAGACTGGCCCAAACTTGCCTGTAAGTGTCCAGGAGTCTCTGGCAGAGGTGTGGGTCAGTAGTGGCCTGCTGCAGGGTTGGGGGCACTGAGTGTAGCAGTGCATGCATGGGACCTTCTGAAGGAGATCACCATTATCTTCATTACCTTCACCACAGTTTGGCCTTAGGTCAAATAACAGGGAGTGAACACAGCCCCACTCATCAGCAGAAAATTGGATTAAAGATTTACTGAGCCTGGCCCCACACATCAGAACCCCTCAGTCAGTCTCTCCCATCAAGAAGCTTCCATAAGCTTCTTATCTTTCTCCATCAGAGGGCAGACAGAATGAAAACCACAATCACAGAAAACTAACTAATCTGATTGCATGGACCACAGCCTTTTCTTACTCAGTGAAACTATGAGCCATGCTGTGTAAGATGGATGGGACCCAAGATGGATGGGTCATGGTGGAGAGTTCTGACAACACGTGGTCCACTGGAGAGGGAAAGGCAACCCACTTCAGTATTCTTGCCTTGAGAACCCCATGAACAGTATGAAAAAGAAGTTGATTGTATACCAGTGTAAATGCACTTAATACCATGGGATTGTACAGTTAAACATGGTCAAAATGGTAAATTTTATGCTATGTATATTTTCCCACAAAAACTATATAATAACAAAGCATACTATGTACTACACTAAACACATTATTGTTGTTGATTTTATTCACTAAGTCATACCCAACTCTTTTTGTGACCCCATTGACTGTAACCCTACAGGCCCCTCTGTCCATGGGATTTCCCAGGTAAGAATACTGGAATGAGTTGTCATTTCCTTCTCCAAGGGATCTTCCCAACACATGGATCAAAACCACATTTCCTGCATTGCATGGGATTCTTTACCAGTAAGCCACCAGGAAAGCCCCAATCATATTCTACACATTGTTATCTCATTTAGTCTCAATAACAACCTTAAGAGGGATTTATCACTATTTTTCCCATATTACACACATGCAACCTAAACTTCAGAAAGATTGAAGATGCTGTAGAAGATCCTTTGGCTAAATAGCAACATGGCTAGGATGTGAACATAGTACTCTTTAACTTCAAAGCCTGGCATGGAGTTAATCACCATACTATTATTTATTGATACCATGTTGAAGCTACCATTCCATTGCTTTCTGACTTCCAACATTTTGATTGAGAGGCTAACTGAGAAGTATGTGGCTGTTTGTATGTTGTTGTGCTCCTTTAAAAGGCATTCCCTTTTTTCTTGTTTATCTTTTGTTTTTGATTTCCTACAAGTTTACTATGATGTAACTAGGTATAATTTATCTTTGTATGCATGGAGTTTGTTAAACTTCATGAATCAGTGGCCTTTAAAAGTTTCGCAAAATTCTTTGCCATCTTTTTTCTTTTCAAAAATTGGCTTCTGCCATAGTCCATTATTCTATCAATACTTATCAATTATATTAACGTTAGATATTCTTCACCATGACCAGAAATCAGTATTCTCTACCATATTTGCCTTTCATCCTTCAATATATCTGGGGATTTAGTTGCAGCGATAGTTGGTTGTTTTAGATTTTGGTGTTTTGTTTTGTCTTTTACTATCTTGTTCATTAATCTTTTAATCTTTCTTTCACCTGAGGAAAATCTATTCAAATGAAATTTTATTTTATTTTACATATTCAGAATTTGGTTGTGCTTACTTTTTTACAGATTCTAGATTCTGATTAAACACTTTAGTTTGTCTTCTATTATCATGAATAGTTATTTTTAACTCTAGGGCTGATATCTGCAGTAAAGCTTCCCTTTCCTTTTATTCTCTTGTTTTTCAAGATTGGTTTAATGTGGTAATGATTTTTTTTACACAGTTATCTAGAAGTGTGAAACTTAAGTTCACATTAATTTTCTAAAATAAGTCTAAAAGAAAGTTTTGTACTTTCAGATAAACAAATAAACTTTTATAGAGCCCTCCAAGTAATATACAAAACAATAACTTTAGAAATTTTCATGCCAGAAAGTATCTATATTCCAAATACTCTCAAGTGGAAAATAATTTGCATATTTTATTTAGAGAAAGACAGATGTTAAAGTTTAGGTTTCCAAGGATTATTCACTAATGCCCACTTAGTATGAATACTTTATAAAATCTGTTTATTACATTTAAGGACTATATATATTTTTCATGAAATAAACTCTTTGATGCCAATTTCTTTTGTTTATTGATTGTGTATATCCCTCTAGCATCAGAAAAGAACTATAAAAGTATGTAAATGTACTTATGATAAACCAAGGGTTGTTTTTCCTTCTAGTTGGCAATCAAGAAGAAAATATTTTCCTGGACTCTGACAGAAAACCTCAAATATATATATACACACACACACAAATAGGACAATGATGCATATTTTTCTGTTGCTAAAAATGTTAGTTTGAATATGTGTCAGATGTGGAAAACCAAACTTAGAGGAAAATTTCTTTCATTGACTGGGATAGTGTTATGAAAAGTCACAATCATGTGGATGCTTATAGACAATGTATTTGAAAATAAACATTCAATTGTTATTATAGGCCTTTCTATGCAACTTCTTTTTTAACCATATGCAAGCATCATTTTGCCAAGTTTTATTAAAGGATTAATACTAATGTGCTTCATTTAGCTGAAAAGTTTGGACTTAATACCCTATAGTATTGCATATGGTACTGGGTATCTTATTAGGAAGACAGCGTAACTTACTGCTCAATGAGTCATGTAGATTGGTCAAGAGAGGTGAACGTAAGCTTGGGGTTGGCAACCAACCAATTTTATAGTGATGAAATGGAGCTTTCTTGAAGTTGAGTTGACAATTGGTGGTGTCAAAATCATAAAAGAAAAACATAATATATCCATTTTACCTTGGCTTATAAAATGTGTATGCATTATTGGAAATGCATTTTGTTTTTTATACCTGAGTTTTGAAGTAGATAGGAAAAATCTGGAGACAAAGAGAAAAGGACTAGTCTGAGATCTTAAATGTGAAGTATAAAATTTAGAGCACTGGATTTGTAATTTGAAACCAGCCTTCTATTTGTTTTCCAAGAAGTTTGCAATTTGTATTTGTTGAGCACCTACTAGAGGCAAAACAATGAATTTGGTTGTTGAGAAACAATATGGCCTAGAAAGCCTGAAATTCCAGAAGTTTCAAAAAAATGTACATATATGTAGATAGATGATAGAAGATAGAGATATATATATGGCTTTCTATCTGTCCATCTATCATTACAATTTGATAAGATTTTTCATAGGAAGTTTACAATATTGTACAGAATGCTAACTGGAAAGACATGAAACTTAATCTAGTGCTTTTCCTAGGATTGTTGAAGGATCATCTGTAGGTAGTCTTATAGAAGAAAAGAGAGAATGACATCTCAGATGGAAAGTATAGAACACTCAAAAGAAAGGAGGAAAGAGAGACTGTGGCCTGCCTATGCGCAGGGAGGAGAGAAAAATTGACATGACCAGATTATGTGTGTTTTAATAAGATGTTTTTGAGAGGAGGTCAGTATGGCTAAAAATCATGAAGAGCCCTTCCATTTCCATATCTACAAAACGGACATTTTAGTGGTTATGCCGATACACTGATCAGACATTCTGTCTTCAGTAATAAAACACAGATTTACCCAACTGCTCAAGTATCACTGACTTACAGCTCTTAGCTGACTTTCTGGGGGAATAGCCTCCATACCCATAGCCTAACTGCTAGGCAATTATTGTCAGTATGGGATAATATAGTCCAGGTCCTTTGCTTCTATTTGAGGTCACTATAAAAGGCCATTTCAGCTACGAAATTCCCTCTAGAATAGGCTGAGGATGTCACTGTGACTGTTTACAATTTACCGTATTCTCCTGCTCAGTCTTGCTTCCCCATTTCCATATAGGTGTTCATCCCTAGCACTCTCCAACAAACTCCCAAAGAACAAGTCTATCTCAGTTTATTTTCCTAGGCTCCTAACTGCATTTCCCAGGGTTGTCTGAAGTCTATAGAAAAAATAAATGTGAAAAAAACACTTCCCCTGTATGAAATACTTCATTCACATTAACTATAAAATCAAATATTATGTAAAACAGCTATTAATTTTGAAGAGCTCTAGAGGCAATAATGACTGAGATATCAAAGAAAAACTATAGAGTATTAAGTCCAAACTTTTCAGCTAAATTAAGTGCATTAGTATTAATCCTTTAACAAAAATTGGCAAAATGATGCTTGCATATGGTTAAAAAAGAAATTGCATAGAAAGGCCTATGATAAAATAATAATCTCTGATCTAAGCCCCTATCACCTTCATAGCCCCTAGCCACCTACTGTACAACATTCCACTTCAGTTCATTTCTCAGTAGTGTCCGACTCTTTGCGACCGCATGGACTACAGCATGCCAGGCCTCCTTGTCCATCACCAAATCCTGGGGTTTACTCAAACTCATGTCCTTTGAGTTGGTGATGCCATCCAGCAATCTCATTCTCTGTCATTCCCTTCTTCTCCTGCCTTCAATCATTCCCAGCGTCAGGGTCTTTTCTAGTGAGTCAGTTCTTCCCATCAGGTGACCAAAGTATTAGAACTTCAGCTTCAGCATCAGTCCTTCCAATGAATATTCAGGACTGATTTCCTTTAGGATGGACTGGTTGGATCTCCTTGCACTCCAAGGGACTCTCAAGAGTCTTCTCCAACACCACAGTTCAAAAGCATCAATTCTTTGGTGCTCAGCTTTCTTTATAGTCCAACTCTCATATCCATGCATGACTACTGGAAAAACCATAGCTTTGACTATACTTTGCTGGAAAAGTAATGTCTCTGCTTTTTAATATGCTATCTAGGTTGTTCATAACTTTCCTCCCAAGGAGCAAGTGTCTTTTAGTTTCATGGCTGCAGTCACTATCTGCAGTGATTTTGGAGCCCCCCAAAATAAAGTCTCTCACTGTTTCCATTGTTTCCCCATCTATTTGCCATGAAGTGATGGGACCAGATGCCATGATCTTGTTTTCTGAATGTTGAGTTTTAAGCCAACTTTTTCACTCTCCTTTTTCACTTTCATCAAGGGGCTCTTTAGTTCTTCTTCGCTTTCTGCCCTAAGTGTGGTATCATCTGCATATCTGATTATTGATATTTCTCCCGGCAATCTTGATTCTGGCGTGCTGTAGTTCATGAGATTGCAAAAAGTCAGAAATGAATTAGCAACTGAACAGTAACAGTTATCCTGAAGATTTCTTCCTAATTCTTAATTATTTCTTTACCTTTTGTTGATTATCAATTTAATATGTTGTCTCAACTTTCAGTTCCAAATATTGCAGATTTCGCTCACACAATCTTCCATCTACCTTTCCACTCCAAACGTTGGATTGTTTAAAATTAAAAGTTTGTAGTTCTGTGTAATATCTCTTGACTTGATATGACATTAGACAAGCATAACAGCATACTTCTCTCATCTTTCTTCCATCTATGTTTATCTACATTTTAGTGGTACCTTTATGTCTTAATTGACAAGGTCCAAAAATACTCAGTGGGCTTCTCTGGTCATTCAGTCAGTAAAGAATCCACTTGCAATGCAGGAGATGCTGGTTTGATCCCTGGTTTTGGTAGTCTCCCTGGAGAAGGGCATAACAACACACTCCAGTATTTTGCCTGGAAAATTCCATGGATTGAGGAGCTTGGCAGGCTATAGTCCACAATTTTTCAAAGAGTAGGACACAACTGAAGTGACTGAGCACACATACACAAAAATACTCAGTAACCAAAATTCAACTCTGTATACCATGAAAATCAACAAAGTCTACATTTTTGTAACTTGTTCAACAGTGTGCACTATATAGCAAAGGACAGTACCTCAGTGAACATTTGCTTTACTACAGTCTCTATCTAATAACCTTAATGCCATTATGAGAAACATAGCCCAGGTGTCAGGTCAAATAGCTCTCTTTTCTTATCCTTCACTAACCGCTCAAAATAAGCCCATTTTGGTTTGCATATTATTTTGAAGGTACATGTCTCTACTTTCTTTCACAAAATTTTCCTTTCCTCTCTTGGCCTCTAACTCCAACATGCATACGCCCCATAACCGCTACATCAGCCCCAAATTTAAGTGAACTTTCCTTTCCAGATACTTCTCTTGTGTTTACCTATTCTGTGGTTTCTCCACCATGGCACTAGTCACACTTTGGACTGTATAACTTGTTGCTGTGGAGGCTGACTTGTGCGTTGCAGGAGGTTTAGCAGCATCCTTGACCTCTACCCACTAGCTGCTAGGGCATCCTCCCTTCTCCAGTTATGACAACCAAAATGTCTGCAGACATTATCAAATATCATCTGGGCTTTAAGATCATCTCCAGTTGAAAACAACTGATCACTACTAGTTAGGTATATAACGTAATCGATTTACCATATGCATACTTTCAAAACTGACAGCTGAAAATGCTTCCCATTAGTAAGTTTCTTGCTCCTTGCCTAGGCCTTTGGGCTGTTTTCTTCTACAGGTCTTGTGGGGGTGTATTTCTCTTTGGGGAAGACTGATGGACAGGCTGACATGATTACCAACACTAGCATGGTGATGAATATGTTTTGTCAACTGAGAAAACTAAGTTGATAAGGCTAAATATAATTTTCGAGACATGCTTCCTCACAAAAAGTCTTGACATTGATATGATTTTTAGGTGTAGGTACATAATTTCATCTCTGTGACCTTCTCCTTGTAAATAATAATCCTGATTACAACCATCAATTAAGAATCAACAAGAAGAAAGGTGTTAAATGCAGAACCAAGGCAGAACACAATTAAAAAAAAAATTTCGGCAACCAAAATAACAAATCCAGGATATAATGGTCCTCTCATAGTACTAAAAGTCTCACCTCCAAAGCCTGCCCACCCCCTGCCAACTTCTTCAGGAATTAGAGAAGGAAAATCTGGATTGCATTTTAAAAATAGGAAATCTAACTTAGTACCTTTAAATTTAAACCAGTAGACTCAGTGAATATATTTTCCCAACCTTTAATTCTTCAATCAAAAGAAAACAGTATACTGGAAATCCATAGAAGGCAAGTAACATTTTTTTTAGTCCTATCTAAGTCCAGATACTCAGAGAGAACTTTTAACCTACCTAATCCTTTAATACTTACAGTGTTTATCATCTTCTCCCTTATGCCACTCCCTCAGAGAGATTAAATAACATATTCAAGGTCTTACATCTAGTAACAAATAGCACTTTGGCTCAAATCCATGTCTTCTATTATCAAAACCTACTCTGCTATCCTGCCTTCAGAGAGGATAATCACTTTCTTTGGAGACAGATGATCTTTTATACTACACACCACCTCTGATGTGGAAGAAATAGTTGTTTCTCTTTGCTTGTCTATTGAGAAACATACTTTATGCACTTCTGCCGAGGGAAATGAGAAAAAAATTTCCTACTCTAATAAACTGCTGTGTTTCTGTGTGTTCAGTCCTGTCTGACTCTTTGAACCCCACGGGCTGTAGTCCACTGGGCTCCTCTGTCCATAGACTTCCCCAGGCAAGAAAACTGGAGTAGGTCACCATTTCCGCCTCCAGGGGATCTTCCCTACCCAGGGATCAAACAAACCCAAGTCTCCTGCATCTCCTGCAGTGGCAGGTGGATTCTTTACCACTGAGCCAACTGGGAAGCTGTTTGATTATTGACCTTTAGTTGGTCTACTTAAGAAACTTAGGACAGATTGAATAATAACATCCCACTACTGTGCATGAAGTGTGCAAAAATACTCATAAGCTTATAAAGAGTGAGAATTTATACTTTGGATTCTGAAGAAGTAATATCAAATTAATTAATTAATTAATTAATTCTTTCCAGACTCCTAGATGGCAGACTTTTGCTAGGGGTTTAGGGTACAAAGTTATAGAAGCCTGGGATCTGTATTAGTTTCCTAGAGCTGCTGTAACAATCACCCAAAATGAGCTGATATATAACAATAGAATTTTCTGTCACATTTTACAGGCCAGGAGTCAATAATTGAGGTGTCAGCAGACCACACTCAGTTGGAAGGCTATAGGAAAGCATGCTTCCTTGTCTCTTCCAGCTCTGATAGCTCCAGACATTCGTTGGCTTCTGGCTGCATTTCGTTCATCTCTGCTTCCATCTTCACATGACCTTCTCTGTTTGTGTCTTCTCCTCGTCTCTCTGTATAAGGAATCATTGAATTTAGGGTACACCCAGATAATATAGAATGATTTCATTTGAGATCCTTAATTTAATTATACCTTCAAAAGTTCTTTTTCCAAATCAGGCAAACTCATGGCATCTTGGGTTTAGAGTGTAGACATAATTGGGGGCACCGTTTAACTCACTACAGTCTCTTACCTGGAGGAGCTCAAATAAGTGGAAAAATAATATAGATGTGACAAATGTCTGTTTGCAGATAATGAGGACACAAAGAAATGAAACATAAACCATCTAGTGGGATTCAAGAAAAGCTTCACAAAAAAGGGATTCTGAGCTTGATCTTAAACACAAGAAGAATAAAAATATTTTGGACTTCTTAAACAGAAGTAATAACACTGTATTCCATCGACTGCAGATGGATTTTGTTTGGCCCACATAATATTTACCTACACAATGTTGAGATTAATTGAATGAGTTGCTAACATTGAAATCCTGGGACATGTCACACAATAATCTAAATATCTTTCTTCTTTGGAAAAAGTGGAATATCTGGCAATTTTGACCTATATTAGTGCATGACAAAAATCATCTGGAGCTGAGTGGAAATACTACTTTGGATGGAATCTGTAGGTTCCAGTTTTAAAATGTCCCTACAATTGCCTCTCATTTACATTATAATCAGGTCAAATGTCAAGTTGTTATTGTACTTGTGCTATTTTCTTGTATGATAGAGTAACGGAGAAAGACAAATTTAATTTTATCTGTGTGTCTATTAAAAGTGAGAAAGTAAATGATAGAGAGGACTTTGTGATTCAAAAAATAATAAATGAAAAATTATACTTATATATTTACAAAAAGAAGTTTTTTTTCCTTTAAAATTCAAAGTGCATCTGGGTTAAAATAGTAATTTTTATCATCATTGTTCACTTTATTTATTTATATTCCCTGTGCATTTGCTTCTGTGGGCATTTGAGCTTTCATCCCTTGCCTTTCATATCTCAGATCTGGGAGAATATGTTGATAAGTAGAGAGGTTTCTAATATACAGAATGTGAGCTACTGTGATCCTCACTGCTTCATTGTTGAGAAGAAACTGGAACCAAAACATGCTCTGGGCATTGGCTCTTCATGTTCTCTCAAAGCCTGACCAATTACCAAGAAGTAACTCTGTCTTCTTGTGATCTTCTCTTCTATATAGTTCCCTCTTTTGTTTGTTGTAAGGACATGTATCACTGGATTTAGGCCACACCCAGATCACTCTGCCTGTAGTCCAAAACTCCAAAATATTCCTGCATAGTGGGATAGCTGATGGCATCACATAATCATACATTGATCTAAGCCACAGCTTCTTGGAGGCGGTGAACATTTGGAGGTGTTCTGCATGCATGCTTTCGGGTAAGAAATGTCCAACTACATGTGATAAATGGCTTATTATGCAATTTTCTATTAGTAGAAATTGGTATCCCACAGTAAGACCTCCTGTTAAAATTTGAGATTATAACAATAACTAATAGAATTTTTAAATAGGGACATAGATATTTTTGAATTGCACAGGTTAAATGTTTACCAGTTTACAAAGTCCAAAATCCTATCTGGTGACTCATAGTATACAGTCACCTTGCTAACAGTGAAAAGATATCTGGTAATCTGGTATAAAAGAGCTGTTCTGAAACAGAAAGACAAAAATGTTTCCCTATTAGCAAAGACAATAAGGATTCCCAAGCAAAATTAACTCTTGAGGCTTAAGGCTACAATCTCAATAATTAAGACAAATTCTGATGAGTTCTGGATAGATGGCAGCATGGATTTTGGATTTTTCCAAATGTCCACAAAAAACAAAAGAATTAGCTACATAGTGAAACCCCAAACCTATATATACAACATTTATATAACAAAGTGAAATGTTATCCCTCATAGGACTCAAAATATAAGAACTTGGGGGGAAAAAAAATACCAAGAGTTACAAAACTCTTATGTTATCACTGAAAATCATGGCAGGATATTAGAGAACAATAACTGGATCTGGGAGGATTTTTTTTTTTTTCATTCAAAGAATGTGAGAGTGCAGAGGGCCTCTGGCAGGGATTTTATCGGCTTAAGAAGCACATTCCCTGTAAACTTGAGAAACTGACTAGTTAGGGCACTATTGTAGGTCAGAGTCTCAATTGAGGAATACTGCTATACGTGGAAGCAAAATTTCACAACACAGGATAAAGCAGTATGAAAAAAAAAAAAAAAAGAGGAATAGGCATGAGCCAGATAGAAGTGTAAGAGGACAGAGCCATGGAATATCAGAAATTAAGTTACCATATTTTTGATTACCTCCCAGAAACAACAGAAAAGGAAAAATCTAGCTAAACCACATTTCCCAAAAGTTTAGTAAAGATAAATTTACAAAAAGATGAGCAACAGAAATTTATCAATTTAGATTTTATACAAGGTTATAGCAAGATTTAAAAAGAATAAGGAATAAAATAATATATTTATATATAAAGGAAAACCAGATAAACAAAAAACAGACCAAAGCTATAACATATAAGTATCCAGAAGCTGTGACATTAAAAATTATACATGACATGAAACAACATAAATCATAATTTTTTAAAAAAAATCTCAGAAATAAATTAAAAGTTGTCAAAAAATAATTGGGACTGAAATAAAAAGGTATTTAAGAAATGAACACAAAACTAGAAGGAAATTAAGAGCTAATAAACACAATAAATCATGCCTCAAGAGAAATAAAGGTTTAAAAGGAAGAAAGTTACATTTATATTTTAAAGTGAAGAAAGCAACTAAAAAGATTCAGATAAAGCAGATATTATAAACAAGCAAAGGCTATATAACTTGCAAACAAAGGAAGCTCCGAAGATTAAAAAGAAAAAAAAAAAGAAAGAAATGTTACAAGTTAACATTCAAGAAAACTTTTCTAAAGTTAAAAAAAGAAAGCTATATATAGAAAGTATATTCTATGCTTCAACTCAGAAAAATTAATACCGATATATATCCTAGTAAAATTTCTGGATGTAAAGAAAAATAATCCTTAGGACAAGACCATAATAGCACATGATACATAAGTGAAAGAAAATTATATCATCATTGATTTCTTGACAACAACACTTATGGCAAAATAAAACAGTATAAAATATTTAAGATATTTAATAAAAGAAAACATAAACCAAAGAATTTATATTTAGCAAAACTGAATAAAGAGCATAAGTAAACTGTGATTAGCATTTACTAATTCAGAGAAAGCCTGAAGACTTCCTAAAGAATCACCTGGACATTGAACTTCAAGCACTCATAATGAAGAGAGAGATAGCTACATCACAACCAATGGTAGTAATTAAATATATAAGGTTTGTATAGAATTCAGAATAAATGAGAATTACAAGGGAAACAGTAGACTGTTTGTAGTCATGTAATGACTATGTAATCTGACAACATGAATCTAGATAAATTATTAAAAGTAGGATTGGGGGTAGCATATGCAAAAATACTTAACAGCGTTCAGCAATCACAATTTTTTTTTTTTTCTATACTCTGTACCCTTAAGAATCAAGGTAGTCAATGAGGAAGGACAAAAAACAAGATATAATTCATAAAAAATTAAGTAAAACACTGCATTCTTCAACTGGAATTTGAAATATCAGTATGAACTCAGAGTTTATATATATTTCTCTATCAACAATGAATAACCTACTAGCAATGAATACCTCTGCACCCAGATTATAGTCCTGAGATAATCTTTCTCATTAAAATAATTTGATGATCCTTGGGTAACTCTGGCTTAATCCAAGACTCAAGGAATAAATACACAATGATTTTGTAACATCTTGGCACACCAGATAGTAAAGAAGGTATCAAAGACCATAGAGTTATAGGGTTATATCAATAGATTCAGAGGCAAGCTTGAAGAGGGCACTGCTGGCTACAGATGAGAAAAATTGAGTGTCAATAAGATTATTAATTGCAAATATATTTAAATCCATGAACGCCTAATGATTTTAAGACCAGTTAGATATTTTTCTGAAAATGACAGGGAACCGATTATCTCACAAATTGAATAAATAATAAGAACAAATCAACCATTTACCTTTCCTTTCCCATATGAATTGCAACACTGAGTGAAAAAAAAGAAACAGTGAATAAAGAAAATAATTCTTAAAAAGTCATGGCTGTTAAAATAAAATTGTTTTGGGATTAGAACACCGGCATCTTGTAATCCCTAATAGACTGAAGAATCTAGACATTGAATATCACTGATGGCTAATAACACAAAACAGGAAAATCAAGGCATTATGATGAAAGAACAGAGGCATTTATAATTTGACCAGAGGAATAGAACTTGACTCTCGTGAAGTCTCTCAATCCAGCAGCCAATATGGAGTAACAGAGACAGGGGAAAATGTTGAACCACATCATGAATATATAATTAACGAAATTCAAACTGTAAGAAACTCTATAGGCAAAATGTCCTGGGTATCTGCGGGATAAGCTATAAGAAGAAAATGAGGTAGAGAAGGGAATGATAGCTTTAAAGAGAAAAGATATTATCAAATTTAAATACATATATATATATATATATATATATATACACACACACACACATGTGCTGGTTGCATTCTGCCTGAGGTGAAAGAATAGTCTGGGATATCTTGAAGTCACATGACACCCATACTGTTGCTAATTATTCTTTGACTTCTTTCCAAGCAGTTCAATAAACACTGTACCATTCTTGAATTAGAAGGTAAATTTCCACCTGTAAGAATTATTTATGAAACATAGTAATGAGAAATTTTAGGGAAAAGAAGACCACATGTTGATTTTAACTTCCTTTGGTCCTCTTTCCCATCCCAGTACTTGCAAATACTCTATTTTCTTTGACTAGAATTATCTATGATAGCTTGTTACCCTTCAGAGGTGGGCTTTACACATAAATTCCTGAGATATAATGAGCTGACCGCCCTTTTACACTTAAATATTACTAGCTGAAGAAAAAAAATTTGTATTCCTCAGAAAAAGAAATTCCTGTGTTGTTTACTCTAGACCATGCTATACACAGTTGCCCATATGAGAAGTGGTTGAAAACCAGAGCCTATAAATTCAATAAGTAGTCACTTGCGGGAATCTCACTTGAAATCAGGACTTCCCTGATGGTCTGTGATAAAGAATCTGGCTGCCGATGCAGGAGACTTGGGTTTGATCCCTGGGTCAGGAAGATCCCCTGGAGAAGGGAATGGCAACCCACTCCAGTATTCTTGCCTACAGAATCCTATGGACAGCAGAGCCTGGTGGGCCATAGTCCATGGGGTCGCAAAGAGTCGGACATAACTTAGCAACAGAACAGCAACAACATTTGAAACCACCACGTATTTTCTTTACCCATGGCATCTGAACATCTGTGAGATGTCTCACAAAGGCTTCTCATGAAACCTTTTTTTAGTACCTTTGGAAAATGTTTTTCTTTGATGTTCTCCCTGTCCCATACATACAGACTCTCAGAAGACAAGTTTTTCATATGCTGTGTGACTGACATTAAAAATCATTCCATCTATATTCTTCAATTCTGTGATAATTTGTTTAGCCATCTTTTTTCCTATATGGTAACATATGAGCAAAGAACCTTGTATTAGTTTTGTAGATTTACTTGTTTGTATGTTTAACGCTTTGTCTCCTTACACATTAGACATTACGGTTTATGATGACATTAACAATATATAGAGTATATATTATTTGATCATCAAACCCAGTGCTTAGCATTATACCCAAGATATAGAAGTTATTTGGTATGTATTCAATAAATGTTCAAGAGATAAAACAAATGCAGTCTATCCCTTTCTAAATGCACCATGCAAAGTAAATACTTGATTTTAAATCTAATCCAACTAGTACAGTGTATAGACACTGTATGTGTTCCGTTGATCTGAATATTTTATTAATATTAATGTGACCTGTGAATTATATATTTTATTTCTCCTTTCTAAACAGTATGTCACAAAGTCAGCTCATGATTAATTTTCATCTAATTACATCTCATGTCACATAATTTGTATTCATCTATTTCTTTCCCAAACAACTTATATTACTGACATTTTTTAACATAGTACAATTTGATTGTATTTATCTTTTTTAAATTTCCTCTTAAATTTTCCATTTCAAGAATCCAAACTGTTGAGATTTTTCTGAATCTTCTGAAACATAAACTATTTTTTTCAGTCTTCTAGTAAAAGCAAATTTGTCTTCATACAAGGTATCAGTGAAGGTGCTCCAACACTAAGCCCTCTACAGAACACTAAAGACCTAAGCATCCTTTTTTTCTGATTGATAAAATCAACAGCATGCTTCCTCAGTTTTGGAAAATAATCATATCTTTTTTTTTGTACAATAATATACATACTTCTTCCTGTTTTCAAGGATAGTTTGATAAAAGTTTGTTGAATTCTAAGCTGAAGACTGGATGAGACTAAGACTAAAAAAAAAAGAGAGTAGAAATGAAAGAGAAAGAGAGAAACATTGACTAAATATTTCATTAATATTATCAAAATAATTTATACTCTTATTTTTTAAAAAAAGGTGTTTTGACTTCCTGTGTCTGATTCTTTGTGACCCCATTTAGACTGTCGCCTGCCAGGCTCCTCTGTCCATGGGATTGTCCAGGCAAGAATACTGGAGTGGGTTGCCAGTCCCTTCTCCAGAATATCTTCCTAATCCGGGGATCAAACCTGGGGTTCCGGCATTACAGGCAGATTATTTATCATCTGAGCCACTAGGGAGGCGGGGGTTTTTAATAAAGGTATTTTGACTACCTGTGATCGTCTGTTATTTATGAATCCTCATAAACCATTCAGTTAGCATTTTTTTTCTAGGAATTTGTAAAAATCATCAATTGTCTCCCTCATTAAGTTTGTGAAATGTATCCTTTTTTTTTTTCTATTTGAGTCAATATCTGCATAACACCAGCTTTAACAATTTTATAAAATACTTCTTTATGGGTTACGATACCTTTATAATAAAACGATGAATCTAGTTTTCAATATATATTTATTAGATGCAGATTTTGTCAAAATATTAGAAAATTAGTCATATCTAACAGCACATTTAATAGCTACATTTATTCATTCAAAATATTTTTGAAAGTCTATCTATTGCAGGTTTGATAATGACTATAATTTCATTTTTACCCTTAATTCATTTTACATGCCTCAAACCTTAATTAAAAAAAAAAAAATTGTGATCAAAATAGTCAGTTTGTGGAAGGTTGGTGAGTGAAACAGAGAGTTCCAAAAATGAAAATGTTGGTGTTGTCTCTTGAACACTTATGCAAAAGGTACTTACAAACATCAGAAATTTTTTTCATCAATTCTGATAGTTTAGACTTCAAACTTTTACTTCAATTCTAACCACCAACTGTGACTTACTAGATATGTAAATTTTGGTACATTTCTTAAAGCCTTGCTGGTTCTTCCCCCTCGTTTATATTAATGAGATAATAATAACTTACATAGTACATTTTTGGAAGATTAAAGGAAGGTGGCAGATTTAAAGCACCTTTTATAGAGCTTAACATACAAAAGTAGCTCAGTCCATGTTATCTTCTCTTCTAATATCTTTCATAATGAACGATTAAGGCCGCCACTGCACATAATTTTATGTTTGAAAAATGCATCTGCTAGTCGTAAATAAACCAGAATATAAAATCATAACTTATATTCTTCTGTGTGCATATCTATAATCCTCCTTAAATAATTTTGGATCACCCAGGCTAATTCAATCCAGATTTGACAGAGGTTAAGAAAAATTAGATTAGGTGGAGACTTATAAATTTCCTAACAGTAAGGGGGCTGTTTTGAGAGAAAGATTTCTTTCAGCCAAAAAACCAGTTCTGTAAGAACAATAGGATGTATGATAAGATTGGCCCCAAAGACGCCAAACTTCATTAATTCAAAATGAATGACCAAAAACTTGTTAAAATATGTTTTTACTTCTTTTCCACAGAACTCAGAGCAGTCTGTAAACATGGGAAATGAAAAAGAGACCAAGGTTCAAATGAGAAAAATATAACAAATTATGGAAAGTAAGAAACCTGAGCTAATTGTGATTTATCTATATTTTATAATAGAGGTTTACATTATTGAGATTTTTCTGATTATCAGGACTCCATAGAAAGAGCTGAAAGAAATACTGTCATTAAAAACAAAACATATGGTGGACATATTAAAAATTAGGAAAAACAAAGCTTTGCCATTCCTTAAAAAAACATGTGTCATCAATTTTGGTTTTATTTTATAATTCTGGATCATAGAATGAGAAAGAAGATTTACTGAAAGAAACTATACTTAGTTTTATTTTATTTGGAAATGATTTTTCCATTTTTTAGGGGGAAAATCAAGGTAAATGTCACATTATTAAAAAATTAAAACTGCTTTGACAATTTTCTAAGATACTCCTATAATTCTATACAATCATACTCTGGAGAATACTTAACAAATGATTCTCAGGTAACAATTTAGCCTGACTATGATCAGAATAAGCAAGCTTGATATTCAGCTATATGACCTCTTAAGGGTATGATCTAAGGCTTAAAGTTGTTTTTTGCAAAAAGGTGAGAGCAACTGTTATTGTGAAGATTAAATGTGATAAGGAATGAAATATACTTAGCACATTCCTACCTAGTACATTCTGAGCGCATGTTTTGCCAATAATAATTATATTTTAAATAGATTATTATACAACAAGTATTATACAATATAGGCAAAATATAATATTAAATTTATTTTTACTGTTACTGTTATTTAGAGCCAGATTGCCTACTTCTAAACCATCCTGACTCTGAAACTTAATAGCTGCAGAATCTTAAACAAGTGACAATCATTTTGTCTAAATTTTTTCACTTGTAAAATGGTAATAGTAATAATACCTTCCTCTTAGAGTTGTAAGGATTAAATAAGTTAGGATATGAACACTGTTCACATGTAAAGGCTTAGCACTTAGCATTCATCTCAGACATCAGAAGCAAGACAACCACAAACATTTGCAGAATTCACATGCAATTGTGTCTTAAAAGCATAGGGGCCAGAGGAGTGGAGAAATATTTCTCTAGGGCCTAAACTGGGTCCATTTAGGGCTCACGCCCCCATGAGGGCAAATGTTTAGGTTTTGGAGTTGTGCTGTGATAGTGCTGAACATTGGACCTAGAGTTAGAATCATCCATGATGACTTTAGTAAACTTACTTAATTTTTTCTACTTGTGATGTGCGTGTGTGTGTGTGTGTGTTAGTCACTCAGTCATGTCTGACTCTTTGCAGCCCTGTGGACTGCACCCCTCCAGGCTCCTCTGTCCATGGGCTTTTCCAGGCAAGAATACTGGAGTGGGTTGACCTTTCCTTCTCCAGAGGATATTCCCAGCCCAGGGATTGAACTCGGGTTTCCTGCATTGCTGGCAGATTCTTTACCATCTGAGCCACCAGCGAAACATGGGGGGCTCTAAAGAAAGGGATTCTGTGAAAAAACTCTTGCCCAAATCTAAAGGTGATAGTGAATGGGAGTTACCCTGCATATTCTGAAAAGGTCTTCATCCGTGGCCTAAAAACCTAATCCCAAACAAAACTTGGGACGGAGAATGTAGAGACTTTTTTTTTTTTTACCATTTTTAATCAAGCAACTATCACAGTACTTGGTACAAGATCTCACTTAATGCAAATATTCTAACAAATGAAAGAATGATTAACTGAATGGGTAGGCGAATGTCTTTATGTCTCTACCTTCTATAGAAACATATGAAAAGATAAGACTGAGTGAGCATTCTTATGGGACTTTAGAACTTTATTATAGTCTTCCTTACCTCCTCCTTATTTACATCTCTAATTGTTATAATCAACTTTACTGATATTCAAGAGTAAGAATTTTACATATGGTAATGTAAGTTTCCATGTCACTCTTTCCATACAACCACTCTCTCCTCCCCTCTCCCTGTGTCCATAAGTCTATTCTCTATGTCTGTTTCTCCACTGTTGCCCTATAAATAAATTCTTCAGTACCATTTTTCTATATTCCGTATATATGCGTTAGAATATGATATTTATCTTTCTCTTTCTGACTTACCTCACTCTGTATGATATGTTCTAGGTTCATCCACCTCATTAGAACTGACTCAAATGCATTCCTTTTTATGGCTGAGTAATATTTCACTGTGTATGTGTACCACAACTTCTTTATCATTCCTCTGTTGATGGACATCTAGATTGCTTCCATGTTCTAGCTATTGTAAATATTGCTGCAATGAACAATGGGATACATCTCAAACAGGGGCTCTGTATCAACCGAGAGGGGTGGGATGGGCAGGAAGATGGGAGGGAGGTTCAAAAGTGAGGGGATATATGTACACCTATGGCTGATTCATGTTGAGGTTTGACAGAAAACAACAAAATTCTGTAAAGCAATTATACTTCAATAAAAAATAAATAAATTTTAAAAAAAGAATTAAGAATTTGTTTTTCCTGTCTACCTTCACTTATTACGGGCTTCCCGGGTGGCTCAGACAGTAAAAATCCCATCTACAATGCAGGAGATCCCAAGATTGGGAGGATCACCTAGAGAAGGGAATGGTTACTCACTTCAATATTCTTGTCTGGGAAATTCCATGGAGAGAGGAGCCTGGAAGACTATAGTCCATGGGGTCACAAAGAGTCTGACACAAATGAGCAACTAATATTTTCACTCTCTTTCACCTTCCACAAACATTAAATACACACCTTGCTCTATGAAAATCTGTGCATTAATTTACAGAAATTTTTTTTTGTTTTTTCCTTGTTTGCTCAGGAAACATAAAGAAAATTACTAGATGGCTTGCCATTTTAATCTCTTTTAAAATGAAGTCTGGGACATACTATACTTCAGAATATTTTTTTCTGAAATAATAGTGACTTTATATGTATATATATATATATATATATATATATATATGAAACACATGTAATCACCTATGATAAAGAAGGATCAGTGATGATATCATGAAAAACTTTTATAAACATGTTTGTGTATTGCCCATATAAACAGCAGAGCTTCCCCCAAGAAAATTAAGTGAAAACAGACAATTTTTTTTTCTGCTTTTTAGAATAGTTTTCTTCTTATAAAATATTCAAAGAGAGTAGCTGTCAAAGGTCTTTTTGCAAGTTCACTTAATGTATTGTTTCCACATGTGTTAAAATTACAGTTCACTGCTGACTTGGAGACAAGAGGGTATCCAGTTGCCAAAGCTTTCACTGACAGGCAGCTTTATTTAACTGTGGAGATATTTGGGGTGAACATTCATATTCACGGAATGCTAAAAGGTTACTACATTTAAACTGTAGTTTAAATTTAGAGAATCTTTCCACTAATAAAACCTACATATTTCATGTATGTGCCTTTGATGGCATTTTAGAGCATATTCTTCATCTTCATTTTGTAGTAAAATTTATAGACTTCTACATCTTTTATTGGAGTCACAAGCAACAAAACCAAGACAATATGCTATATAAACATCTATTAAACCTACTCCATGAAAACATTCTACTTTTTAGCTCAACACCCCTGATATTTTTAACCTGATAATCCAAAGATAATGACAGATTTAAATTTGAAAATATAATCCAAATATATACACACTTGTGAACATGGTACTTGCCATTGTAAAGGCGGGGAAAAAAAAATGGTAGTTTGTAATTACCATAGCCAAAAGCTGTTGTGTGTATTCTCAAGTTCTGTTTCTCTCAGTATCTCTTTTTTAACTCCACAAGTAATTGAGACCTAAATATGTGCTGGGTGTTATTTTAAGCTTTAGATGGCAGAGTCAGAATAGCACAAAAGACAAACAGAGCCCCTGATATGAGAACATTTATATTAAAAAGGAATAACCAGTAAGTGAATCAGTAGGCAGAATAAATTTAAAGAATGATAATAGATGCTGGAGAAGAAAATAAAAAAGGATAGAGGGGGAGAAATTTACTTTGGAAGATCCAAGTATGATAAGTGAGACAGGCAGGGAGGGCCTCTCTATGAAAGGCCAATGAAAGGGATGTGCTACTTCCTGTCCAAAGCTGATTAAGGTCTTCTCTGTTGAATTTTTCATTTCTCTAACCTGTATCTTTGAGTCCTCCTCCATGTGGAACATCTAGTACTTTTGCTGCTAAGCCACCTTTTTCAGTCTTCCTGGGAACATCATTGCTTCTACTGAGGTTAATTCTTTCACCATTTCTAATGGTTTCTGTGGGATTGCAAGTCAGCCTTTGGCCCTGAGGTGGTGCATGCTGCCATCCTGGTCAATCATATTTTACAATTTTCTGTTCTGTGTGCTAAGTCGCTTCAGTCATGTCTGACTCTTTGTGACCCCATAGGCTGTAGCCCACCAGGCTCCTCTGTCCATGGAATTCTCCAGGCAAGAATACTGGAGTGGGTTGCCATTTCCTTCTCCAGGTATCTTGCTGCAAAATTTTCTAGTCACAGCTAATGGCCCAAAATTGGGCAGGTGAGCCCAGTGTGGTCAAAGATTGTATGTGCCAATCCTGATGGAGAATTTCCCTGAAATCCATGGAAGTAAAACAATACCATCTAGATCCGAAGACTCCTTGAGTCAGCCCCTGGATACTACAGCTTAAGTTAGTATTTATTTTTAAATTGTATTTAAGTTATTTGATATGGGTGTATGTCACAAGCAGAAGAATCCTGAATTTATATGCCCATGCTATTGACTCTTTCTTTGCATTATGTAATTATGCTCAAGCCTTCCCTGTTAAACACAACATGAGCTACCTTTTTCAATACCACGTGTCATTCAGGCACTCTTACTCTTTCTCTCTGATTCCCTTCTTATTGTTCTGTCTTATTCTTAACTCCTTAATAAATTTATATACTCTTCATGTCTTTTACAGCCTTACTTCCTATTAACTAGTCATATTTCAGCCTGCCCTCTGTTTCTACCACAAAAATATGAATTAATTTCTTAACAATACCAGTATAAATGACCTTGTTGCAAAATCCAGTTGACTCTGCTCACATATTGCTCTAATTGACCTAAAACATAGAACTTCTCTGACATTGCTTTTCTAGACTATCACTCTGACTTGGTTTTCCAACTACCTCTCAGATGACTCTTTGTCGATAATTATTCACCCTTAGTAACTGTGTCTCACTTAGATGTTGCTGCTCCCTATCTGTGCACTTTTTGCTTTTCATTCATATATATATATATATATATATATATATATATATACATATATCTTCTTAAATTTTAATATTAATATTAATTTATTTTGTTATGCCAGGTCTTAGTTGTGGATCTTCAATCTTCATTGTGGCATGTGGGCATCTTTTTTGTTTTCAGTTGTGGCATGTGAAATCTTTAGTTGGGGCTTGCAGGCTCTTTAGCTGGGGCATGTAGGATCTAGTTCCCTGACCAAATATGGAAACTGGGCCCCCTGCTTTGGGAGTGTGAAGTATTAGTCACTGGACCACCAGGGAAGTCCCCCTATCCATGCACTCTTTGGTTCTCTTCCCTTGATGTCCTTTCTCTCTAGACTATACCAGGTTTTCCCATGGTTTCAATTGCCACATTGCCAAGTAATTCCCAAATCAATATTTCCAGTGTGAACTTGGCCTCAAAGATCTAGACACACATGTAAAGTAGTCTTTTAGACACTGTTCAAGTAACCCTCAAGTTCAATATTTGCCAAACTTAGCTTATCATATTCTTCATGAAGTTTCCTCTATCCCATGTTCCCCATCTTAGTAAAGAGAGCCCCTGTGTTACAAACCAGATACTGGCATCGATGAGGTGATTAAACTTGGAGAACTGTTCTGAGAATCAAATAACATGTAAAAATTACCTAACACAGCACCTGGCCCAAAATGCTCAACAAAAGAGCTGACATATAAAATGAGTTATAAAGGAATGAAAAGAAGCATATCCATTTTAATACATGGATAATGTATTTAATACATATCCATTTAATACATAACACACACATAACTTGTAAACCAGGTTGATGAGCCCAAGACCATACTAACTCATTTATTTAGTCTCCCATTAAAAAAAAAAATCTCCATTTCCTCAGCATAAAATACTTCCTACTTCTTAACACAGGCTGCAGGAGTGCCTGAAATTCCCTGCTCTCCTTCAAGTAGTATGTCAAGCATTACCTTCTCCTGGAAGCCCAGCGCATTGATTACTCCCTTCTGAGGGCTTCCCTGGCTGCTCATGTGTTCCTCTGTAAGAACGTTTATCACCTTGTATTGTTATTATTTGTTTATGAGCCTGTCTCCACTGTAGACTTTGAACTTCTTGAGTTTGAGAGCTCTGTCTTAACCACCACTACATCTCAAAGTTTGATTTTATGTGAACTCTCTGTGAAACACACACCTTTTAAATGGACTATAAAATCCTCTCTTTCCTAATTGCAAACTTGTGAGCTGTGAGGCAGTCCCAGAAAAACAAAGTGACTACAGCACTCAACAACTTGTCTTCATTGTATTTCACAGCTGTGTAGTAAGGCAACATTTTTTTTTTTTCAGCTTATCCTTCCCATTAAAAATAAATACAAGTGACTGTGGTGCATTTAATAATTGGGATCTTCATACTGAATACCTGCTAACTTGTACTGGGCATTCGCTGCACCATCAGCTTAAACGGAGAAAGTTTGTTGTGAAGGATATATGCTTATCTCATCTGTCTTTGATTTATTCTGTAGCTTGAATCCCAAGTGGACTCTTCTGATTTGAGTTCATTTCATGGCTAATGCTGTGAGATGCTGATTGCTTGAATTAAAGTCTCTTTGTTCCTCAAACCATTCACAGGCAATCACTAGCAAAAACAAAACAAAACAATGTCAGCTTTCCAAGATTTAATCACTCTGTGCAGTGTTCCTAGGTAGGCTAAGTAAGAAATGAGTAAGTGGCAATAGGAAGTGAGCTTCCTAAGCTCACTCAGGAAGTGAGTGGCAACCACAGTGAGTTTCCATGAAGTGTGTTTTCTAGGTCTTGGCTCAGATTTTTGAAACTTTTTATAAAATTATCACAATATTAAATTCAAGGGATGCATTCTGCCTTATATCTCAGTGACCACCAATGTTTCCATGAAAATATATGTATTACTTTCCCATAGCGTCCTTAAAAAAATATTGTAAATTTAGTGTGTTAAAAACAAGAATTCATTATTTTATAGTTCTGGATGTTAGAAGCCAAACAAGGGGTCTTACTGGGCTGACATCAAGACTTCAGAAGGGCTGACCTCCTTACCAGAGACTCTAGGGAGAGAAGACATTTTTTTTTTTTCCTTTTCCAGCCTTTAGAGGTTGTCCACTTTCCTTGGCTCATGGCCCATTCTTTCATCTTCAAAGCAAATAGTATCAGGCTATTTCTCACATCTCCATCTTTCTGGTTCTGTCTTGTGCCTCTATCTTATAAGGACTCTTGTGATTACTTTGGGTCACCTAGTTAATCCAAGATGATCTATGTCAACATTAACTGATTAGCAACCTTGATTCCTCTGCAACAGTGTTCCCCTTGGCTTTTTAACCTCATAGGTTCTAGGGATTAGTACCTGGACATCTTTTTTCAGTCGGGGGGGAAGCAATATTCTGCTTACCACAATATGTAAGAAACACCTTGGTTGAAAGTTTCCAGGTAAAATACAGTTGTACCAAAATTACATTTCAGATAAATATTTTTTTAGTTTAATTTTGTCCTATGCATTATTGTTGCTTTTAGTCACTAAGTCATGTCTGGCTCTTTTGTGACCCCATGGAATGTAGCCTGCCAGGCTCCTCTGTCCATGGGATTTTCCAGGCAGGGATGTTGTAGTGGGTTGCCATTTCCTTCTCCAGGGGATCTTCCCAACCCAGGGATCGAACCCATGTCTCTTAAATTGGCAGGTAGATTCTTTACCACTGCACCACCAGGAAAGCCCCTTATGCATTATTAGTATGTATTAGTTATTACATGGGACATACATATACTTAAAAAATCTCTAGTTACATGAAATTCAAATTTTGCTGGGTGTCTTGTATTTCTGTTTGTTAAATGTGGCAACCCTACCAGGAATAGCAGGTACTGCTGCTTTCTGATCCAGACACAAAAGCCCGGTAAGACCTAAGCCTGTTACTTTTCTAACTTTGATACTTGTTACAGTGTTATATTTAACAGTGAAATTTGTGTTTCCAACCTTATATGTATTATTAATTGAAATGTAAAACACATTTTTGATAGAATAATATATGTCAATTAAAGTATGATTTTAGTAATTATCTAATTTGACAGAGAAAATGGATATGACAATGTTATCAGAAAGCAGGATACAAAATTATATACAAATTATAACAACATAAAACTTTATAGGCCTGTAAAAGTACTGGAAGCAAATATTCCAAAATGTCTAGAGAGGTTTCTCTCTCTTGGTAGAAAGTGGGTTAAGTTTTCTTAGTATTTATTTTCCTTTCTTAATTTCTTTCATCTACTTCTTTTATTGTACATAGATATAAAATATGTGATATGAGCAAATAATGGTAAAGTTTATCCTTTTTCTGAGAGAAATATTATTTTGATGATGGAAGTACTTAAGCGACATTGGAACAAAATAGGGATAATTAACATATATGAAATTTATTTACCATTTATGAATAGAAAATATTTCACATTGCATATCATGATCATTTTACAAATTTTTATACTCCATTTTAAAATGTTTTTTAAATTACATTTATTTAAATAAAATTATTGGTTGAACAACACTTGAGAAAACACATCTCATTGGGGGTATTTAAATCTGTGATACAATCATGCAGATAACAGCATCGGGAATCAGTGTCACCCAACTTCAATGCCTTTGCTAATTAGCAACATTTGTGAGAACCTGGTCATTTCCAGCAACTTGCTCCTTTGATTAATGTCTTGAAAGTAAAGCCAGCTGTTAATTATGTTAACAACCAATTCCTTGGGAATCATCATAATCCATTTTAATAGACTGACAATTATTATTAATCAAGCCCAGAGATCAGAAGAAGTGTTACAAATTTGAAACTTTAGCTTTACTCATCATCAGAGGATAAGGTATGTATGAAAGCAAAGAATGACAAAAGAATTACCCTAGTTTTTTTTTTTATTAAAAAAGTAGGTTTTGTTTTTTTTTTAATTATGTGTGTAGTCCTTTGATTGTACTATTCAGCTAAGCTTCTTCCTGTAACGCAAAACAGCCAGCTAGAAAATGGAAGAGCAATTTAGAATTAGCTGTTTGGCATATTGCAGGGAAGAAAAATGATGTTAGAATTCAGCAAGAAGCATAAAAGCAAACAGAACCTGACACTGTGGGGATAAATTCAACAGAAAGGTCATTGAAAGAAGAAGGGAGCTAGAAAAAAGGACCAAAAAGAACTGTGTGTTTTTCTTCTTGCCCTTACCCTCTCCCATTTGCTACTTCTAGTTATTTTGTTATTTTAAGTGGGACAGATGACATCTGAACCATTGATATCATAGATAATGTAATATCATGAATTCTTAGTCCTGCTGACTTTAAGGATGATAAATACTTAGTATATTTCAAGCAAAAGAATGTTAATACATTCCATTTCCTGCTGACACTTAAGAGATCTATATCAATAGCATTCATTCATTGTTTATCCAGTTATCTAGCACCTACTTTATGAAAGGCTCTGTTGTAACTGCTGCAGTTATGCAGATGGACAAGAATGATAAGGCCTTGTTCTCAAAGAGTGTGCCATGTTGAAAGCGGTGTAGCAAACACATAGTAAGTAAATAAATATGTCATTCAAGTAACTTTAGCAATAAGAATTGTAAAGAACATTTTAAAGGGCAATGTGATAAAGCCTCAAGAGGAGACAGGAAGAAAGTGTTCATTTAGATGAGATAAACAAGGGAAGATCCTTTGAGAATATGACATTTGCACATAAACCTGGATGACTGGAAGGAATCATCTAGGTGAAGATCTGGGAGCATGACATTCTGGGCAGAAGATTTGAGCCCGAAGTCTCTAATGTGGAAAAGGGCTTGAGACCAATAGAGACCTGTGGGCTTGGAGCACATTGAACACTAAGGTGGAGATACATGAAACTAGAATGATAGGCAGCAAAGCCCAGATCTCAGAGTGTCTCCATGGCCATAGAAAGGGAAGACTGTACTGGAAAGCCATTGGCTGAGTGTTCAGCAGATTAGTAATATGATCTGAAATTAGCACATTCTTAAGAGCAAAGATTTTCCAGTGGATAATGGCAGAGAGAATGGATGGTATAAACAAAGGAGTTGATTCTCAAATCAAATCATGTGTTTTCCTCATCTTTTTTGACAAAACACATGTAACATTCAATGACAACAACAACAAAAAAAGGAGTTTGACTTTGAATTGACAGGCATTAATTTATCTAGCACTCTTTGCTCTCTGAAACTGATTGATTCTTTCAGAATTTCTCCTCAATTACAAACACCCTGTCATATATCATAATAATCATCTATCCTATTCAGCTTGTCTCTGAAGCAAAAAGGAAGTCTGCTGGTTGTATAGAAAACGTATTAGGAAGTGGGCAAAGGCCAGGCACCTCCAGACACTGAGCAGGATCTGTACTGACTACAGGCTGCCTTCCCATCTACCACTGCTTCCTTGATATATTTGGTCTCAATCTTACTCTCTGTCTTTGCATCACTTGCTTACCATTCAAAGGCCTTTGATAAGCATCTGATTGGCTTTTAGAAAGAGCCCTGTGGGAAAGTTTGGGGAATATTACCAGGGGTTAAAGAAAACGATTAATTCCCATGAACTTTTTTTATTGCGCTATGAAGAGATTGACATTAGAAATTATACAAGACTTGTTCTAGATACTTGAGCTAATTTCATGCAGGAAAATAGCTAGAACCCAGACACTGAATCTTCTATATCATGCACTTTCCACTATACCACAGGATCTATCTTGCTTCATTTTTTTGTAGAAATCCAGGTATATTCACCTATCAGTGCATCTTCTAGATACATTGTCCTCCCCTGTTAATGTGAAAAATAAGTCAAATGGCCACCTTAGCCTATGTCTATTAATCAAATTTTAAAATAAGTAGAAAATTCCTTTTGTAGTTTTCAAGATCTCAGGAAAATATCTTATGCAAGATCCTCTCTGGCCCATTCTCGTGGGCTAAGTCCCTTCAGTCGTGTCCAACTCTGTGTGACCCTGTGGACTGCAGCCCACCAGGTTTCTCTGTCCATGGGATTCTCCAGGCAAGAATATTGGAGTGGGTTGCCATATCCTCCTCCAGGGGATCTTCCTGACCCAGGGATTGAACTCATGTCTCTTAAGTCTACCTGCATTGGCAAGCAGATTCTTTACCACTAGTGCCACCTGGAAAGCCCCTCTCACACACACATGCATACAAATATATATTTTCCATGTTATACATAAGTTAAAAATTTTAAGTCTTTTATTGGCTTTGTCATAGATCGTTATTATACAGGAAAATGGAAAAGAGTCTCAGAGAAATTCTGAAAAAAGGAAAGATGATGAAATCAATCAAGAAATGGTAGAGTGATATGCTTGATATATAGTTGTTCTTCCCTAGATGGAGCAAAGTTAGAGTTTGATTGATATTTGAATAATATATGAGTTTTGGGTTGGGTTCTTCTTTGATACTACAGGTAATGACTGTGGAATAGATGAGAGCTAGACTAACTTCTTGTAGAAGAAAGCATAATGACTAGGATATAGGAGTTCAGACTGCTAATTCCAGCCAAATTCTAAAAGATTCCATGAACTAGAGGAAAATATTGAGTCACTCTAAGTCCTCAATTATTCCTCTGTAAAATGGAGTGGTTGTAGGAAAAGCTGTCTAAAATTCCTGTTTATTCTGTATTTCCTTGGTGTTGCACAAGTGAAAAGAGTTCCAATCATGCCAATAAGTAGCTTTGTGATTTTTGTGCATATCTTCTTCCCTCTCTGAGTTCCAGCCTTTTTATCTATATACATAAAAGGCTAGAACTTGCAATTTCCCTTAAAGATTAAAAATTCAATATAGTGACTATAAGGAAGATAGACTTTCTGCATTATGTTGTTTTTCTGATGGTAAGATAACTTTGTCCTGGGTCTGTCTTCCCAGATCTCTTCCCCATTAGACATATGTTTATAGGGTGAGCATTATACATTGCTTTATGAGAAAATAACCAAAGACGAGATAATACACAGAGAGTATTAAAGAGATATATGCTTTTTTAAGTTTGAAAAAAAACCCAAATATATTGAATCTCTAATTTTCACATGATGTTTTAACCAATTGACGATTCCTGAATATAGGGCTTGAGTAAGTCTTAATGTGTTTCTAATTGTATAACATTATCTAAGGAAAGAAAGGTATATGGATGTTCTCTACTTATAATAATAATGAATGCTTCCATTACAGATTTTGCAACTACAGAAAAATATAAAATATAACTCACCTCTAATTCTATCACCTATAGGCAGTCTATATATTGGAACACTTCTATATTTTTATAATTATGTATAATTTGGCTTATAATACAAATACTTGTTATCATGTTTGGTTAAAAAAATTGTTTTCAGTGTCTCAAAGTGACTTTTTTTTTTTCTTAGAGATCTTTCTTGGCATAAAATATAATTTATATATCATTTTTCCTATTTTATATTCTATGATTCTAAATTATTCAATTTTCTATTTTTCCATATTTCTGATATTTATATTATTTTGTATTTTAACATTGTCATATTGTATTATATTCAGTTCATGCATTAACACTTACTGAGTGCTTTCTAGGTGCTTAGCAAAGTGTTAGTTTCTGGAAGACCCAGTGATCAATAAGACATTGTCTCTGTCTTCAAAGAATTTGCATCTTAGCTAGGGAGAAAGTCATTCAAAGAAGATAAAAGATAAATTGATAATAAAGACCTATCTAAGAGAACAGAAAACAGACAGTACTTAAACCTACCTAGTCAAGTTAGAAGAGGAAAAAAAAACAAAGAAGCAAATTTAGAACTACATATGAAATAAGAGGAGCTTCCCTGGTAGCTCAGATGGTAAAGAATCTCCCTGCAATGCAGGAGAATCAGGTTCAATCCCTGGGTCGGGAAGATCCTTCAACTTTACCACACCAGATATGTGAAAAAAAGCATATATATGTAGATAGATAATGAAAAACCCACAAGATTAGGGAAATGTCTAGAATTTCCCAGATAAGCTCAAGCAAGTATTTAGAGCCAGAGCTTTGTAATGAGTGGATAAAATAAACTAGGACCAACCAAAAAGTCACATGGGAATGGATTATGAAAAAATAAAAGATAATACTAATGACAAAGATAACATTTATTATATATTAGCTCTAGGCTAAGGACTGTGCTAACTACCAAATACACCGACATCCCTATTCTTACTAGATTCATCCTAGAGAAGAGAAAACTGAGTGACAGAATAAGTAACTCAATTTCAGACAGGTAATAGTGAAGATGCAGATTAAACTCAGTGGTACTTGGCTTCACAACATAGTTCTTCTCACCAACCTCTTACCCAGAACTCCATAACTTCTTTGTAGGCCACAGCATGTCGCTTTGAATGCATCAGAGAATTGTGAGAATAGAAGTGAAAAACCCATGCTTTACAAAGATCTCTCTATTGAGAAGAAAATATTTTGTTTCTTCCTTTGGCAATCTCCCTCACCTCCTATTTTATGGCATCCTTGAATTACAATCCGAAGAACTCCTTTGATTTATATTTAGCTAAAATTTTTTCCCAGCATGTCTAGAGAAAGATCCCTCCAATTGTTTAAAGCTTTATTTTTGACCACAGGCCAAGAAAAATGCTTTCCTCAACAACTTCCCTCATTTATCATTTTTGTACTGAATCTTCAAACAAATACCCGTATTTCTCCTGTGATATTAACTTATTTATAGTAATGACAGTATTTATGTAGTGGCATCACCCATGAACACCATAGAATGTATGCATAATATTGATAGAGTGCTAAATCTCATAATCTCAGTACCAATCCTTCCCTAGTGGTCTTGACTAGTAAATAAAGGAGCCACTGGAAAGTCTACTAGCATTTAATGGCATGGCCTCAGCATTAGGTTTGCAGGGAAAGGGGGCTCTATGTGTGTGTTTTGAAATTTTTGACTAATAATCTATTTATGGAACAGGATATGTAAGTACAGCTTTGTAAAACTACTTAAAGTTACCCTCAGATCAGAATCTTTTTACCCTTTTTCTAACTGCTTTATACAACTGGGTTTTTTCAAAAGCACTTGATATATCTATTCCTCTTTTTGGCCCTATAACTTACTGCAGATATAGAGATGTGAGTACCTTGTAAAACGCCTAAGCGAATGCAATGGGAGTGATTAAAAGTTTGGGAAGTAGTTCATAAAGGAAAACCAGGGAAGTCAAAGACAACTGAAGAGGAAAGGATGCTTAATAAATCTTTATGTTCTGAAAGATATGGTGTACAGATGGAAACAGTGAATATATTTCCTTTTTTCTCATTGACAAGGGAAAAATAGTCATGCTGAAGCTGAAGTATGAAGAAATGATATCAGAAAAATATTTATATACATCATGTATATCTATATATAATGTGTATTTTATAAAATATATAAGATATAGAATCGTCTCTCTAAAGTATTTTTTAAACATGATAATTTATTAAATTTAATTAATACAACACAACAAATGAGTCAAGAGCACAGGACTATGGAGATAAACAAGTCATTCAGCATCTTATGGCAAGAAAAAAGGGACAATATTGAATTATTATTCCCTGGTTGAGTTCGAAAACAAAGGTAAGTAGAAGGAGGGATGACAGCACTGATATATATTCAATATATAATTAGAAACTGGAGGTTAGAATCAGAAACTAGGGATAAATACATAGGAATCATTAGGCTATTGGTGACATTTTGAGGAAATGTAAATAAATGAAATTTTCAGAGATAGTGAATGAATACTGAATTTTTTTTTTAATTTTTGTTTTGATAAAGTTAATATATGATCAGACCTTAGATTTTCTGTTCTGTGTTTTTTTCTCAGCAAACTCGTATATACAACTGTTGTAGATATTTATTTTCTTTTTAAAATATGTTTTTAAAATTTTTGTGCAGTAATAAGTATTATCAGATAAGGAAAAAAACATCCTGTTGGTAATCTTAAGTAGGATTTGTACACACATATACTGAAATGCCAAATAGCATACACTGAGATCCTTCTACAATTCAGCCTGTGTAACAGATAAAATGGTGATAAAAAATTAAAGGTTCAATATCTTCTAAGCCAAGATCTGATAATTTACCTGGGAGAGGAAAAAAAAATTAAAAGTGCGTAATGGTGAAAAATAGTTTTAACACATCATCAGAATTCATATAGTAGGAGTGGCCTTCTTAATTTATATGGTTTAAAAAAATGAGATATCTCCTTTTCAAATACAAGGGAAAGACTTGACAACTATTATTTGAGAGCTTCTACAAGAGAACTTGAGTTTTGCCTTTGCTTCTGAGAAGAAAGGCAGGGTCTCGGGGTTGACTGAAAATGGAGGTCCAAGAAAATGATGGAAAAATGGAAATCTTAATTACCTAATAAGATCTATCTGTTGTCTATTATCTCAACACAGATAAAGACCTAGAAATGGGATGGTCTCTGTTAATATAAGAAAGCTTAAGCCAAATTAAAATTGTTTCTGTTGGCACATACCTCCTTTATCTTTTAACTTGACAAAATAAGTATATTCAGTGTGACTTCCAAGTACTGGTAGTACAGACAGGTATGATGTTTAATTTTATGTGTCAATTTGACTGAACCAAAAGATGCTTGAAAATGAAAGTGAAAGTTGCTCAGTCATTTCTGACTCTTTGCAACCTCATGGACCATACAATCCATGGAATTCTCCAGGCTAGAAGACTGCAATAGGTGGCCTTTCCCTTCTCCGAGTGATCTTCCCAACCCAAGAATCAAACCCAGGTCTCCCACATTGCAGGCAGATTCTTTACTAGCCAAGCCACCAGGGAAGCCCAAGAATACTGGAGTGGGTAGCCTATACCTTCTCCAGTGGATCTTACTGACCCAGGAATGAAACTGGGGTCTTCTGTATTGCAGGCAGATTCTTTGCAAACTGAGCTACCAGGGAAGCCCTCAAAATATTAAGCTTTCAGTGGTGAAAGTGTCAGTCACTCTGTTATGTCTGACTCTGTGACCTGATGGACTGCTGAGCATCGGAGTCCTCTGTTCTTGAAATTTTGGTGGCAAGAATACTGTGGATTGCTATTTCCTTCTGAAGAGGATCCTCTTGACCCAGGGATCGAACCCAGGTCTCCCACATTGCAGGTAGTTTCTTTACCATCTGAGTAACCAGGAAAGGATGCTTAGATAGCCAGTAAAACATTATTTCTGGATGTGTCTGTGAGGATATTTCTGGAAGAGATTAGCATTTAAATTTGCAGTAGATTGAGTAGAGAAGTCCCACCCTCTTCAATGTCAGAAGGCATCATCCAATCCATTGAGGGCCCAAATAGAGCACATCTGAGGAAGGGCAAATTTTTGTTCAATTTTCTTGAGCACATCATTTATTTTCTTTACTCTCAGATATCAAGAGTTCCTGATTCCCAAGCCTCTGTACTCTGTGACTTACAACATTGACTCCTCTTGTTCTCAGGTCTTTGGACTTGAACTGAGTTATGCCACAGACTTTCTTATTTCTCCAACTTGCCGCAACCACCTGAGCTAATCCTTATTATAAATACCCTCTTATATCTATCTACAGGGAATGCCTGGTGGCTCATCAGTAAAGAATCCACCTGCCAATGCAGGAGAACTGAGTTTGATCCCTGGATCAGGAAGATCCATGAAGAAGGAAATTGCTACCCACTCCAATATTTTTGCCTGCAAAATTCCATGGACAGAGGAGCCTGGCAGGCTACAGTCCATGGGTCTCAAAAGTCAGTCATGACTTAACAACTAAACCACCACCACCCATCTATCTATATCTATATTTGATTAGTTCTATTTCTCTGGAAAATCCTGACAGATATACCACTTTAAAATTTTTGGAAA
This sequence comes from Giraffa tippelskirchi, assembly GCF_054371585.1. NCBI lineage: Eukaryota > Metazoa > Chordata > Mammalia > Artiodactyla > Giraffidae > Giraffa > Giraffa tippelskirchi. The sequence continues at coordinate 71,760,217 of NC_137275.1, read as the reverse complement.
TATTTGACATTTTAATCTCAGCTAAAATGGGCCAGAGTGTGCATCTGCATCTAAATAGGTTTACTGAGACATCTAAATAGATTTCAGTAGGATCCAGGGTCTCATAAGACTCATGTATAATCTATAGGGGAAAATCCAAAATGACTCACTGTAGCAACAAACCATTATCACCTCAATATCAGCGACAAAAGGCAATCAGAAAATGCTACACTGTGATGACATAAATGTTGGAAGTATTTGACAAGGATTTTAAAGCAATATGTAGACTTAATGTTTGTGTCACCCCCAAATTCATATGTTGATCCTCAAACCCCAGTGTGATAATATTTGGAGATGGGGCATTTGGGATCTAAGTAGATTTAGATGAGATCATGAGGCCAGGGCCCTGGTCTGATGGGATTAATGCCCTTGTAAGTTGAGGCACTAGAGAATTGCTCTTTCTCTCCCTGCCATAAGAGGACACAACGAGAAGAAAGACATCTACATGCCCAGAAGAGAAGTCTCACATGAACCTGGTCATACTGACAGCCAGTTTTCGACTTCTGGCCTCCAGAACTGTGAAAAACATAAATTTCTGTTTTTTAAGTTACTATCTGGGGGCTTCCCAGGTGGCTCAGTGGTAAAGAATCCACCTGCCAATGCAGGAGACTCAGGAGATGCAGGTTTGATCTCTGGGTTGGGAAGATCCCCTCGAGGAAGAGATGGAAACCAACTCCAATATTCTTGCCTGGGGAATCCTGTGCACAGAGGAGCCTGGTGGGCTACAGTTCATAGGGTTGCAAAGAATCAGACTTGACTGAGCACACATGCACGAGCTACTGTTTGTGATATTTTGTGATGGAAGTACAAGTCAAGTAAGACAAATAACTATCATAAAAATCCAGCAGGCATTTATACATCCTTTTGAAAAAATTTTAAAAATTAGAAATGTTCAGTAAAGAAACAAAAGATATAGTGTAGAGCCAAACGGAAGTTTTGAACTAAAGACATAGTAACACAACCACAAAGATAACACATCATCAGGAGTTTCAATTTTGGAATGAAGATGACAGAAGAAAATATTAGTAAACTGAAAGAATTATCCAGTTGAATCGTCCAATGTGAAAAACAGAGAGATAGTAGATAGAAAAAAATAAAGAAGAAGAACAGAACCCTAGAGATCTTGGGAACAATAGCAAATCTAACATTCATAAGATCAGAGTTCCAGAAGAAAAAAAAAAAAGGAAGCCTGAAAATAAATTGTGTGATATTGGCATAAGGATAGATATATAGATTCATAGAAAAATATAGTTTCCATAAAGAGAGCACACATGTAAAATCAGTTGATTTTGGTCAAAAGTACCAGGTAAGTTTATGACAGGAAAATGTTTCTAATAAGTTATGCTGGAACTAGAGATCCACATCGAAAAGTCATAACAATCTTACCCTTTATACATACTATACACAAAAATTACTTTGAAATGGAACATGGATGTAAACACAAAATTTAATGAAAGTTCTGAAAGAGAACATCTAAAGAAATCTTTGTGACCATGCTGTAACTTTATTTTTTAAATGTAGACATCCAAAAAATATGTATATAAAGCAAAAGTGGATAAATTATAGTTAATCAATATTTAAAAAATCCTCTATCTGAAAAACAATGTAAGGAAAACGAGCAGACAAACCAATAAGCCTCATAGTGAGAGAAAATATTTAGAAAATTTAGTTCTAACAGGAGACATTATCCATTTGGGATAAACAATTCATAAGAAAACAATCCAGTTTTCAAATCAGCAAAAATTTGAACAATACTTCAGCAAAGAAGATACACAAAATGGCTAGGGAACATATGAATAAGCACTCAATAATATTAGCTACTGGAGAAATGAAAATTAAAATCACAGGAGATATCAATATACTCACTAGAATGGTTACAACTGAAAAGACTGACAATAGCAGGTTTTGATAAAGATATGGAGTAAATGGAATTATTACACATTGCAAGGGTAGTAAAATGTGAAAAACATTTTAAAACACTTAAGAACTACTTTAAGCAATTTTCGTAAATTAAAGAAAAAAAAACAGTTTCTGAATGACAGAAATTCTACTCCTAGATATCTAACAATAGAAATTAAAACATAGCTATGGAAATATTTGTGAAGCAATGTTCAAAGAAGCTTTATACATAACAACTCCAAACTGGAGACAACTGAATTGTCTATCAATAGGTGAATAAATTGTGCTATCCAATCAAATTACTATTTATGGAAAAAGGAGAATAACATGTATGAATTTCTAAAACCTTATGATGGGTGCATGCAAAAATATGTTAAAAAGTACATTCTGTATTGTTTTATACATATGAAATTCTAGAATAGGCAAAACTAATCTAAGTAGCAGAAAGCATATTTGTGTTGGCTTCACCTGGAATGAGATGGTGGAGATTGATATAAAGGAAGAAAATTGGGGGGAGGGGTAGTAGAATGCTATATATCTTGACTATAGAGAAAGTGAAAGTGTTAGTCCCTCAGTTGTGCCTGACTTTTTGTGGCTCCATGGGCTGTAGCTCGCCAGGTTCCTCTGTCCATGAGATTCTCCAGGCAAGAAAGCTGGAGTGGATGGCAATTCCTTTCCCCAGGGGATCTTCTTGACCCAGGGATCAAATTCATGTCTCCTGCATTGCAGGCAGATTCTTTATCATCTGAGCCACCAGGGAAACCCCGCTTGACTATGTGGTGGACGCAATACCTGTACATTTTGCAAAATTCCACAGTATACACTTAAATGAATGTATTTATTTATTGAACATAAACTGTACCTCAATAAATTACATGTATATGTTTATACACATATACATATACCACTTAACATTAATGTGTGTATATACATGTATGCATGCTTCTTCCTTTCCATAGGAAAAAAAAAAGAGTGAAAACTGTATCAGTGTGCCCCAAAGAAGGTTGTTAATAGGAGCACAATTCTTCTAGCATGTCCAGTACTCTACTGCATTATTCAAATAAGAAAACTTATGCCCACAGAATGAGATACTTTGAAAATCTTAAGAATGAGTGCATTACATTATCATCAGTTATGCATTCAGTAACCTTCATAATTTTTTATCTTAAAAACAACTATTAAATGCAGTGAACAATATATTGTTTAGAGACACTTATTGTAACAGTTGACGGTGTGAATATTAGTTTTCTAAGGTAAATAGTTTTCCCCTGATGTGACAATTTTGGAAAACTGGATTATTAAGATGCCCTTAAAATTCAAATATAGTTTTATGTGTTATAGACACATATGGAAATAATATATTCATTTTCTTCTGCAGTCAGAAAGATGGTTATCAAAGTTAATTTCCTTTGTGAGAAAATTCAGAATGATCTCCTAGATTAACTTTCACAAAGTTGCTGTTTCATTATTAACATGGTTGTGATATTATTTAACAGGCACATTTTTACATCTTAATTGGCTATTAAGTATAGGAAAAAAGGAACTGCAAATTTGATGTAAATGATATTTGATAAGTGTGTCCTTTAGTGACAATTAATTATTTCAGTTCTTGATAACATTCCCAGGTCTCCAGAGGGAGATGGGGAAAAGTCAATTCCCTTTTTTTTTTTTTAACATCTGTGTTTCAGTTAATGTTCTTTTCTAAGTGAAATTCTGTGCTTATTTCATAATCCTTAAAGTTTTCGATTTTTAAAAAATGTAACTTTCACTTCAAAGAAAATTTGGTATCTTCAGATCATTGAATTTCTTTGTTTCGTTTGATATAAAGGTAGTAAACACCCTGAGAAGAATAAAGAACTGACTCAAAATATATAGACAAAATTAGGCCTCATTTTTAGCTTGTAGCTAGCAATGGTGCATACTCCTCAACTCACATTTTTTTTACTTCAAATAGATTTATTAACAAAATTTGAAGGGCTTAATAATTTTCAAAGAAAAATATTGCCTCTGGGAGTCAAGGGCCTTTTGTGTTGAGAGCCAAACCTGTCTTCTGCGTTCCAGATACCTCTCAACTTTCTGGTGGGAATTCTGCAACATGCCGTTCTTATTAAGGTTAAGAATTATTGGATCAAGTGTGTATGTAAACCCTAATTTTAAAAAAATAATTAACAATACATACTTGAAAAACATTTCTTTTATTGCCCTAGTACCATTTGTTCCTCATTTGAAGAGTTTTAAATTTCATGGAGCCCTGCAAAGAATACTTTCTATGCTGGCTGGCAATCATGGTCTCATGCCCATTGAGTCAATGCAGTATCCTGTGTTTAGCACATACAAATCAGGATTCCTTGTTTTTCTTTTCTCCCACTGACTCAGGAAATACCATAAGAAAGGTTCAAAAAAAATGAAGTAATTTCACCCTTTTCCAACCCACATTTTCTCCTCTCCTAACCCTAGCGCCATCAGAAATATCACAAATCTGAGTGTATGTTGAATATCTTGGCTCTTTTCTAATTAAAGCTGGCTGCCCAATTCCCCAGGCAGTGCAAAAACCCTTCAGGTCCTGAAAAGAAATGACTTCCAAATTGAAAAGCTAGTAAATAAGTCAGTTTGAGACCCAAAAGCAATTATCATTACAGGGAAGTACCTTGTTAAAAGTCTATCTTGAGTTGGCTAGTTTTGGTCTTCTAGTAATTGGAAAGAAGACAGACAGCAATTTTTTTTTTCCAAGCATTCGTACAAAGACAATTTATCCACATAGTCACGACATTTTAGGTAAAGGTATTTATGCTGGAGATGGCTAAACAGCAGTGATGTTTGTCACTTGCCAAAAATCTGGGGAGAATGACTCGACTTTATTGTAAACTGCGTTTATGTAATTCTAGTTATACCTACATTACCAGGAATTTTAACTGGTTATATGATATAATTCAATTCAGGATCCAAGTCTTGATTTGATGCAAAGCACTGTGCTTAACTTCCGAAGAGAGATGATTATCAAGGTGGTTAAAACAAAAGAAATTTAAAATTTGCAAGAGAAGGAGACAAAATCCAAAGGCATGGGAGAAGGTTTGTAAACAAAGAACAAAGGGCTACAGAGATACAAGGAAGGAGAAATTGCAGCATCTGGACTTGAGAACAGGGTGAGGTAATGAGGAACGATTTCATGGAGAAAGTGACATTTGAGATGGTCTTCTCGAGACAACATTATTTCCACATGCAAAGTTGAGGCAAGAGGACATTCTAGAAAACGGAAACAAAATGGTTAAAAGCCCAGAGATGGGAAAGTATGGGGTATGATATAAAAGCATAAACCATACGGTTTCAATAGAGGAGAGAAAATGAGTAAGGTAAAAATAGGCAATGTGTCTTCACTACAAACTGCGACAAATATGTGAAATTTCCCATTTTAAAGACATGGGCAGCCAATAAATTATTTTTAGCAAGGAGTAATATGATAAGAGCTATTTGGGGAGAAATAAATATATCTGCATGGAGAATAGTAGATTGGAGCTGGAGAGACCAAACACAAGTAAAGCTGTGAATCACTAGAGGTGGCTGAAGCAAGAAAATTGGAGGAAATGAGGGCTAGGTTAACTCTGATGCCCTTGGAATGAAGAAAAGGGAGTCAATGTTAAAAGCATAAAATAAATGCTTTAAAAGGATGGAAGAAAGAGACGGGGAGGGAGTCATTATGACTCAAATTTTAAGACCTAAAAATTTGGCAGGATGCTTGGATAGAAGCAAATGTAGGGAAAATTCAGTTGGGGATATATTTTGAAATGAAGTGGCAATGAAGATAAATGAACAAGAAAATCTCTCACTCCCACAGCATCAGCCATCAATGTGCGAAAGACAAAAACACCAAAATTACATTCCTTCATTCAAAAGACACCTTTTCTAAGAAAGAAAGTAATTGAAAATTTTGTATGCATTTTGATGCATATTAACACAATAATAGCTAATATTTATTTAGGATTTTTTCTATGCCAGGTACCATTCTGAATTACTGAGTAAATAATCTTCACAATTATATTGTCTCCATTTGAGAGACAGAAGATTAAGATGTAGTGGGCTTGGGAAATTTACCCAAGGATGAGAAAACTCCAGGAGATTGTGAAGGACAGAGAAGCTTGGTGTGCTGAAGCCCAGAAGTTCATGAAGAATCAGACAGGACTTAGCGACAACAACACATCGAGTATATAATGCAAGTTTGACTGAAATCAGCATCTATTTGTCTCTAAAAGAGATGTTTTTAGTCTGCATTATACTCTTGGAACCCAAGGGATAACTGAGGGTAGTTCAGTTCAGTTCAGTCTCTCAGTGGTGTCCGACTCTTTGCGACCCCATGAATTGCAGCACGCCAGGCCTCTCTGCCCATCACCAACTCCCGGAGTCTACTCAAACCCATGTCCATCGAGTCAGTGATGCCATCCAACCATCTCATCCTCTGTCGTCCCCTTCTTCTCCTGCCCTCAATCCTACCCAGCATTAGGGTCTTTTCCAATGAGTCAATTCTTTGCATGAGGTGGCCAAAATATTGGAGTTTCAGCTTCAACCCATGAAGTGATGAGAAATAGATGGGGAAACAGTGGAAACAGTGTCAGACTTTATTTTTGGGGGCTCCAAAATCACTGCTGATGGTGATTGCAACTGAGGATAAGATGATAACAAAAATGTATCTTAGCTGCCTATGCAGCTGAATCTTGAAGGATAAAAGGAGGCATTTGTATTTAAGATAGATGGGGAGGAAGTGCCGGGGAGGAAGGGCTGTCTAGAAGTGAGAGTAGCCTCTGAAAAGGCCTGAAGGTGAGAAGTAAGGCAAGTGTAGGGGATTGAGATCCATCACAAAGCTTATTATACAGAAGCATCCCTGGGAAAGTGGGTATCATTATGCCATTCTGTCATTATTCTTTGAAAATTATGTTAGAACATTATTAAATTAGATATACATTAAGCAGAGGCCTCAATTAGCCAGATTGTGTCCCATAAAATATCATTTCTCATTAAGAAAATAAAAATGGCAAGAATTCAGCCTTCTTTCAGGCAGGAATCTCTTGGGGTAGGGCACAACTGAGCCTCAATCCCTCATCTAAGTTTGAGAGGAACATCTCTGAGGTCTAGTGACAAACAAGAAATTAAATCCCATTACTTTGATTTACTGTTTTTAAAGATCTGTGAAAAGAGCTATTTGAACTGATATGGAGGCCATGGTCTCTTCCTTTATCAGGCTGTTTTGGTGGTACAGATGATAGTGGTAGATTTATGGTCTGTGATCATTTGTCATTATGAGAGGCCATAGGAGATGCTCATTAAAAATACTGACTCTGGAGTGTGGATCTGGGTGTAGATTGTTGTTTTGACTTTTCTGAACTATCTGACCTTTGGCAAGAGTGATTGTTATCTCTTGCTGTGTAACAAAATATCACAAATTCAGCAGCTTAAAACAATAAACATTTATCCACACCACTTATGAAGGTCAGGAATCCAGAAAGGCTTAGCTAGTTGGTTTTGGTTGAGGTTCTTTCATAAGACCAGACTCATATGAAGAAGTAGGAGAATCCAAGCTCTCTGTTGGTGGGAGCTTTCAGTGCCTCCCTGGATGGGTCACTTTACATCACTGCTTACAGGCACAGTAACTAGTTGTCCCTGGAGTGAGTTTTCAGAGAGACAGAGACAGAGGGAAAACTCAAGATAGAAATCATAGCAATTTTATTATTTAGTCTTGAGAGAAACATTCTTTCACATCTGCTATAAACTGCTTGGGCTTCCTTGGTAGGTCAGCTCGTAAAGAATCCACCTGTAAGGCCAGAAAGCCCAGTTTGATTCCTAGATCGGGAAGTTCTCCTGGAGAAGGAATAGGCTACCCACTCCAGTATTCTTGGGCTCCAAAATCACTGCAAATGGTGACTGTGGCCATAAAATTAAAAGACATTTGCTCTTTGGAAGAAAAGCTATGACAAACCTAGACAGCATATTAAAAAACAGAGACATCACTTTGCCAGCAAACATCAGTATAGTCAAAGGTATGGTTTTTACAGTAGTCATGTATGGATGTGAGAGTTGAACCATAAAGAAGGCTGAGCCCTGAAGAATTGATTTTGAACTGTGGTGTTGGAGAAGACTCTTGAGAGTCCCTTGGACTGCAAGGAAATCAAACCAGTCAATCCTAAAGGAAATAAACCCTGAATATTTACTGGAAGAACTAATGCTGAAGCTGAAACACCAATAATTTGGCCACCTGATGCAAAGAGCCAACTCATTAGAAAAAAACCTGATACTGGAAACATTGAAGGCAAGAGGAGAAGGGGACAACAGAAGATGAGACAGTTGGATGGCATCACTGACTCGATGGACATGAGTTTAAGCATGCTCTGGGAGGTGGTGAAGGACAGGGAAGCCTGGCATTCTGCAGTCCATGGGGTTGAAATGAGTCAGACATGACTGAACAACTGAACAGCAATGACAACAATACACTGTTCATTAGAAATAAATCACTAAGTCCAGCTCAAACTCAAGGGGAGAAAAATTAAGCTTTACCTTTTGAGAGGAGAATAGAAAAGAATCGCTATTACTTTTATGATTCTTGTTCTCCCTGTTTGGTTTAAGGCAATTTCTAAGAAGGGGAGATTCTTGTTTCCTCCATTTGGTTATGTTCAGAAGTCTCTCGTTCTTATATTTATATTTAAAACACATAGCATTTAAAATATTAAGCAATAATTGATACTAGAAATATTACTTTTCCTTTCTTGCACTGCATAGAAACTATTGGGTTCAATGAAGACATCATTGTGCTCAGGGCCCTCACTTTTCTGAGCCTTTTGGGGGTCATCTGAAAGTTGTCTACAATACATCAGATTTACCATCATCAGAAATTTCATCCCCAAATATATTAGTGTTCTTCTCAGTGGAACAACCTTCTTAACTACTTAGTCAAAATCTGTATCATTGGAAGTCCAATGGATACAATGAGAGAGAATAGTATGCAAACAGACATGTACCAATCTCCCAGATTAAATACTGACCCATGTTTCTCCGTATTATCTCATCTAATTCCCCTACTTCTCCTATTGAAATCTTCTACTTTTTGTTGATGTATCTTCAAGAAAATTAAGACATTAAGTCACTTCACTTAATATTTGCATACGTGCCTAAGTAAGAATGACTTTTTAATCTAACTATATAACAGTTTTATATCAATAGCAACAGTTGCTTCGTAATGAAACTGAATGCCCATTTATGTTCACACTTTTCTGATTATTTCAAAGATGTCTTTTTATGCTGGTTTACTTGAAGCAACATCCTAACTAGATTCTTGGGTCTCTTAAGATTCTTTCATACTGTAATAGATCCCTTTTGAATGCCATTCATCTGTGGACAATTGTTTTTATTTTTATTTTTCTCTAGTATATCTACACTCTGGATTTGGTTCATTGTTTCTTGTTGGTGTCACATAACTTCTAACCCCAGTTTTTCTTGTGTACTAGTTCTATGGGCAAATTACATTTATTCCATTGTTTCAGGAAAAATTATGTCCCAGCTGGTCCTGTGTACCTTATATTGCATGAAATTGTGAGGCACATAATACTAGCTGTCCAGTTTAGTGATGTTAAGACTGATACGTATATATGTATGTATATATTCAAAATACATTCTCACATGCACGTGCTGTGCTAAGTTGCTTCAGTCATGTCTCAGTTTGTTACCCCAGTGACTGTAGCCCCTCAGGCTCCTCTATCCATGGAATTCTCCAGGCAAGAATACTGGAATGGGTTGCCAAGCCCTTCTCCATGGAATCTTCCAGACCCAGAGTTCGTACTAGCGTACTAGCGTCTCCTGCAGCTCCTGCATTGTAAGCAGATTCTTTCCCACTGAGCCACTGGGAAACCATATGCATCACACATGCCTCAGGAAAAGCACAGAAACATTCAAATGAGGTCACTACAAGGATACACAGGGAAGTAACCAACACTGCATGGTCTTCCTATACAGGAAGGGGGGATGGCCTTCAGCATGTAATTTTTTCCTCAGCCATGTATTACTTATTAAATATTTTAAATAAAAAAGTAGATGTGTTAATATCAATATTCTGCATATAAGTAGGCATTCTATGACATTTATATGTGTAATGTTTAAAGTAAAAAAAAAAAAAAAAAAAGAATTGCTAGACACACCTTTAAACCACCACAGAAACTTACCTATCTTCTTTGTTTGTGTTTCTCTGTCTGTAAATTGGATACACAGTAGTACTAGAGTACAGAGTTGATATTAATACTTGGAGTTTTCCAGAGAACCAATAGTACGTGCAGAGAGAGGGAGATTTATTATAAGGAATTGGCTCACACAATTATGGATGCCCCATAGCCCCCAGTTTTGCAGATCAGCAAGCTGGAAACCCAGGAAAGACAATGCCTAGTTCCAGACCAAGTCTGAAGGCTTGAGAACCATGAGATCTGATGGTGTAAGTTCCAGTTTGAAAGTTGGTAGGCTGAAGATCCAGGAAGAACCAGTGTTTCAGTCTGAGTCCAGAGGTTGGAAAAGATTCATACCCTTCTTACATGTAATTTTTGCTCTATTCACATCTTCAACTAATTGAATGAGACCCATCCACATTAGAGAGGGCAACCTGATGTACTCACTCCACCAATCCAAAAGTTAATTTCATCCAGAAACACCCTAACCTCCAGAATAATGTTTGGTTGAAAGTCTGAGCCTCTCAGGAATTCCCAGGTGGCATTAGTGGTAAAGAACCCTCCTTCCAATGCAAGAGACATAGGAGAGACTTGTTCCATCTCTGGGTCCAGAAGATCCTGTGGAGGAGGAAATGGCAACCCACTCCAGTGTTCTTGCCTGAAGAATCCCATGGACAGAGGTGCCTGGCAGATTTCTGGTGGGCAAAAGTCCATAGGGTCACAGAGAGTCCAACACAACTGAAGCAACTTAGCACGCACGTACTGAGCATCTCAAGACCCAATCAGGTAAATTTAGTTGTTGTATAATGAGCAGTTGTTATTCTTATTTTCAGATGATACTAGTTTCTAGAGAAAGTGAAATGACTTGCTGTTTAGCAATGACATATAAAGTATTAAAGCTTCATTTTCTATCAACTTTCCTTTTTCTATGACTTGAGGAGCAGTCAAAAAAGTACAATCCCCTTGCCCTGTGAGAAAAATAGCTTTTGCATTCATTAATGGCGATATAATGTGTTGACTATATTTTTGCTTTTCTGCATTAATCATCACCTTCTCTAGGTGACTTCCTGATAAAATGAAAAGAGATTCATTAAAATGGCCACTAAAGAAGGCTGGCATCCTGGGAGGGAAAGGCCCGATTCTCCATGGTGCAAGGCAGCCTCATTGGGTTGTGTTCTCGTTTATAAAAGCAAAGAGAATTTCAGAGAGGGAAAGCAGATACGACATAGCAATACAAAGAAAGAAGGAACTGAGCAGAGTAAGCCTTAAACTTATTTCCCCAAAATCAACTCTCTATCAGAGTGTGGAGAAATAATAAAGTGCCATAAACAAAAGGAACATGTAAAGCTCAGCTCATGTGTTCTAACCACTGCTCAGAGATCTTCCTCTCAAGGCTTGCGTGCGGCCAATTAACTAAACATGAAAAATCTATCCCAGCAGCTTCCCAATGCACAGATGTTTCCGAATGCCTTGGTTCTGTCTCTGAAGAGAATATAATCAAGGGAATGTTCCTTCAAATACATAAAATCTCTTTAAATCCCACAGTGCAGGTCCCTCTTGCTTTTGGCAAGCAGTAAGATGTTTTGACTTTCAAGATAGAATTGCCTCTTCAGGTCGCCAGGTTCTTGCAGTAAAACAAAGACAGGCTTCCCATGGAGAGTTTTCAATAAAGTCTTGCTGTACATGAGGAAAATGCTTCAACACATTAGCCCCCATTGTCTTCTCTGGCTTTTTATTGACAGAAAAGGACAATAAAAATAGAGTAAAAAAAGAAATGGATCTTAGAGCAGAAAATGAATAAAGTTATTTTCCAGGTGTCAGAAAACCCTTAAAAAAATTTTTTTTAATGTACCAGGTCATTTGAATAAAGCAAGGCCACATGGGAAACAGAGAGCTAAAATGAGTGCAATTGGTACATAGTATGTGTTCAGTAAATGTCTGATGAATGAATCTCTTGGTCAGTGAAAGATGAAGTGATGTGAAGTTACATAAATAAAACTGTTCTTGAATCGCCATCTCTTCTTAGATTCTCACTCTGCTCCTACAGAGATCTTTGAAAAACTGTTGGCCTAAATTGTAGCAGCTTTGGAAAGTCATGATGTTTAGATCGGGAAACACAAGAAGATCTATAATAGGATACTCTACTTTGATGGGTTATATCTGAGTCATGTGGAGGGCTTGTTAAAACACAGATTGCTGAACCCCATCGCCAAAGTTTCTAAATAATTAGATCTCACTTAGGGCCCCCAAATTTAGATCTCTAAGTGCCCAGGTGGTCAAGTGGTACTGATGCTACTTATCCAAGGACCACACTTTTAGAACCACTGTTGTAAGGGAAGAAATAATGTTCTGAAATTCAGAAATGTGTTTTGTTGTTGGTTTCTTTTATACCAAGATATATTATTTTGGATACTCCAGACATTGAATATTATTTGAACATAATAAACTATGTAAATCTACCAAATCTGTATGTATAATCTTTTACAGTGAATAGTTTTCATGTATTAATAAACTGATTCTCAAAATAGCTCAATAAGATAGAAATGTCAGTAATTATTATAATACTTTTAATAGATGATAAAAAGTGACTTAGAAGACACAATAGTAAATATCTCAAAGATAGTGTTCATATCACTTTTATATTAGTATTCCTAAAACTTAGCAATGTGAATAAAGCATAAGGCATGTTGAAGAAAGATTTGATTAGTTAATTGGGTTTGCACATAACTTGTAAATATTTGAACCAGAGATCAGATAGAGTCATTTGATTCCAAGTTTGGTGCCCTTTCTAATTTTCTATAATACTGTCATAGCAGAATATCCCTTCCCTCATTTCCTTTCTATTTGTATAAAGAGGAATTGATCAGCAGCCACAGAAAAAGCTACTTCCCAAATGGCACTAGTGGTAAAGAACCTGCCTGCCAATGCAGGAGATGTAAGAGACACTGGTTGGATCCCTGGGTCAGGAAGATTCCCCTCAAGGAGTGCATGACAACCCACTCAAGTATTCTTGCCTGAAGAATCCCGTGGACAGAGGAGCCTGGTGGAATACAGTCCATGGAGTCATGAAGAGTTGGATATAACTGAAGCAACTTAGCATGCACGCATAGAAAAAGCCACAGAGTATAAGAGACTTAAAGGTGGAGACAACGGCATCTTCATCTCCTTTTGCATAGGAAGATGTCTGACACATAATAGGCACACGACCCATGACTTGGGAATTGAATTATGTCTGTATCTTCTCTGCGAGATACAAAATCATGATGGTATGTATCTGCTATCCCAGAATTGCTGGCAGGCCTTGAGTTGGGAAATAAGGTTCAGGGAAACCACAAGCTGCGGAGGAGAGCCACTTGGGGTTTGGGCCATATGGCTCTGGTTCTCCTTGTGGGAGGGAAGCAGTTTCTTTTATACCAAAAAGCTTAGGAGGGGTGCCTGCCAATTCTGCTAACTGGCAGCTCCAGACTGCAACCCTTGAGCTTGTTCTGCTAAGCTTTCAAGTCCCCAAATGTGTTCAAATCAAGGAAATGCTGCTGAATTGAAATGAATTTCCCTATCCCTGAGAAGGAACAAGGCAAGCCTTAATTTTGACTTCTAAGCAGAGTCCCAGAGGGAGTATGTCTAATTAGACCAAAGATCAAACTCCTTCATGCCCTGCCAGAGAGGCCCACTGAGTTTCTGTAGGGCGGTGGCCATAGAATCTGTTTTCTGCTCAAAGTAGCCTGACTTTCCAGAGGGAAAAAAAATGTGTGTTATTTTATCCAAATAATTTATAGTGTTGGAATATGTTTCCTAAATCAGTAATGGACAAAACTCTCTGTTTCTGAGATTCTCACAGAAGGAAACAGCTCTCATAAATGTCCCTTTCACCATATCTATACATTTTACTTGGTTATTTGAGTAATTATATGCTAGATAAAATGTTAGGCCTTCATTACAAATTGTGAGCAACTTTGAAATAACTTCCATAAAATCCAAGGCATTTGTCTTTGTTTACAACATCAGCTGTAATATTAATACAAGCAACAGTCACCAATGCAACTGAAAGCTTGCTGAAAGCATTTTCAAATTAAGAATTAAATTATGTTTTTCTTAAAGAACTCATACCTTACATAAACATACAATTATTTTTACTAAAAATGAGACATAATAGTATAAATATTTTCCTCTTGGAGATCTCAGTGATAAAGCAGAGTATTTATAAATCAAATAAACATATTCAAACACTATTTGTACTATTAAACCCTACATAGTGGAGCTGGCTGGGTATCTTTATGTCCCAACAAACTTAAAAAAAAAAATCCCAATTGCTTCAAGAGAAGGGCCTAAAAGCCTGGGGATTAGAAGACAAGCCTCCAGGGGCCAGATGTCTTGAGCCAAGAGTAGAATAAACAAGAGTGCGTACAAGAAGTGAAAGTTAGAGGTGATCTGTAAGGGGCAGCAATAACTGATACAACATCAAAAAAGAGAAAAAGAAAAACTAAGAGATAAAAAAAAATTTAAAAATGTTGCCAGAGGAGCATCATCAGAAATAAACCAGGTGAGAGAAACGTTGCAAGTTTGGAAAAGGGATGGGATTGGTATCAAGACACTCAAGTGGGATCTACTGGATGGAGTGACAAATTGTAATGCTCTTGCCCTTTTTTATGGTCTTAACTCTTCTGCTATAAAAAGACAACAACTGTAGACTGTTGTTTCCTGACATCTACATACATAGCTTCCAGCAAACTCTTGTAAGAGGAGACTGATTAATGTGACAAATATTTACTAAGCATTAATATACACCAGAGACTGCACTCCATGCTATTTATACATTGTGTTCACACTGATGAAACTCACAACCCAGTAGGGGAGACAAGCACTTTATATTTGAATCCAAGTAAATGTTTTCTGATTAATTGAATGTCTGGATGTACGTGTGTGTGTCTGTGTGTGCAATCAAAGAAACCACTAATGGGAATAATTTCAGAGAAACATCCTGAAATAATTAATATTACATTAAATATTCAGCAAAAAGGTCAACCACCAACATACTTCTAAATTGATCCAACATCACAGATAAGTGTCTAAGAATGACTAAGGCTTTGGAGTCAGGGAGTTTGTGTTTCTGTCTTGTTACTATTCCTGGTTGAATTATCTGAACTACTTGAAGTCTCAGTTTTGTCCCATCTCATGGATTTGTAAAACTTAGATTCAGTGGATGGCACCTTGAAAACGTCTATCAAATGCTCACTGTTTGTATAATAGGAGAGTATCATTGTCACCTGAGGAGATAACCAAACACCTTGTCCATCCTCTGAATGGTGGGAATGGAAGGATCTCATCGACTGCTTCCACGGTGGGCAGTAGGGGGCAGTGTTCAGAAGAGGGACCTTCTCATTTCTTCTCCGTACTCTGTACCCTTACTTCCCAAAGTCCTCTCCTATGTGACTTCTTTGCCAAGAGTGCAGCATCTTCACTAGTCTACCCCTCCAACACAAACACACACACACACACACACACACACACACACACACACACACACTTCTGCAGGAATGATTGTTTTTTAAGTTTATACACATCACCACTACAATCTTACCTCTGCAATATCATTGTTGCCTATGAAACTGTGATTTTCTATTTAAGTCCTTCAGTATCGGAGGAACAGTGTCTTATTAACAGCAACTCATAGATCTGAAATTCCATCTCAAGAGAAGGACCAAAATCTCCTCAGTGTGTTGGAATATGGGCATGGAAAGCAGTGCTACAGATGCTTTTAAAAACACCCGGGAATAATCTCTTCTGTTAGAGTGGGGATAGCATCCACTTCAGCAGCTTCATTGAGGCTCACTGAATATCATGGAAAGGCCTATCAGCCTTCCTCAACCAATAAATGCATTTCTCTGAGCACACTGTCCTCTTTAAGAAAATCAAGTGAACAATACCTGTCTTGCAGGATTCTAAGTGTTCACAAAATGAGGAGCCAGGAGGCTTCTGGGATCACAAAAATCAGACATAGCTTAGCATATAAACCACGACCACTACCACAAAATTAGGCAGAGGTAGTGGGCTCAGAGCCTGTATGGAATAGGCACCCAGCACATTGATGCTAGAGGGCCCTTTTCAGTCTAGCTCCAGACTAAAAAGTCAATTTATCTCTTGCTTATTCCTCTCACATGCCATATGCTGTAGTTACACTTTCCAGGATGACTTTTATGTATCTTCATTTTTTAGGCATTACCCACCAAGTCACAGGGAATTTAATCCTGACCTATGTTTCTTGGTTTTATATAACATTTGCTTTATTCCTCTATGACAAAGAAAATCACAATTTTGGACAAATAGATAAAGAGATGGATTCATAGATGATAGAAAAGTAGGTGGAAATACAAACAGAAAGTCAGATAGACATAGACAGGTAGGTATCCTGAGTCACCAAGAGGTCTCTAAGATCAAGAACAACTTCATATTCCTTATTCATCTTTTTACAAAATTATTAGACTGTTTTTCAGAGCAGTTTTATATTTACAGCACAACTGATTGGAAAGCACAGAGTTCACGCATACCCTACCTCCTCCTCCTACACCTCTCCCGCATCATCCCCCATTAGTGTGGTGTGAAAGTGTGAAATAAAAATGTTAGTCACTCAGTCGTGTCCACTGTTTGCAATCCCGTTGACTGTAGCCTACCAGGCTCCTCTGTCCTTGGAATTCTCCAGGCAAGAATACTGGAGTGAGTAGCCATTTCCTTCTCCAGGGGATCTTCTCAAACCAGGGATAGAACCCAGGTCTCCCACACTGCAGGCAGATGCTTTACATTCTGAGCCACCAGGGAAGCCCCATTAGTGTGATACATTAGCTATAACTAATGAACCCACTTTGACATATACTTGTCAGTCAAAGTCCATAATTTACACTTTATGCCATACATTTTCTGAGTTTTGATAAATACATAATTCCATATTTCCACTATTAAACTATTATGTAGAATACTTTCATTGTCTAAAACTCCCCTCTTCTCTACCTATGCATTCTTCCTCCCTTGCTCTTGAAACTCTGGCATGGGCACTTGGGTTGTTTTCATGCCTTGGCTATTGTAAATAGTCCTGCTGTGAATATTGGGGTCCATATATCTTTTTGAATTAGAGTTTTCATGTTTTTTCAGTATATACCCAGGAGTAAGATTCTTGGATCATATGGTAGCTCATTTTTTAGTTTTTCAAGAAATCTCTATATTGTTTTCCATAGTGGCTGCACCAATTTACACTCCCACCAACAGTGTAAAAGGGTTCCCTTTTCTCTACACCCTTTTCAGCATGTATTATTTACAGATTTTTGATGACAGCCATTCTTAGAAGTGTGAGGTGATACCTCATTGTAGTTTTGGTTTGAATTTCTCTAAGAATTAATGATATTCAACATCTTTTCATGTGCCTGTTAGCCATCTGTATGTCTTTGAAGAAATGTCTTTTTAGGTTTTCCGCCCATTTTTTGACTGACTTATTTGGTGTTTTGATATTTAGTTGTATGACCTTTTTGTACTGCTTGAATATTAACTCTTTTGTTCACATCATTTGCAAAATTTTTCCCATTCTATAGGCTGGTTGTCTTATAATCTTGCTGATAGTTTCCTTTGCTGTTTTCAAAAACTTTTAAGTTTGATCAGGTCTCATTTGCTTATTTTTGCTTTTATTTATTTTGCCTTAGGAGACTGATCTAAGAAAATATTGCTGTGATTTATGTTAGGGAATGTTTTGCCTACGTTCTCTATTAGGAGTTTTATGGTGACGTGTATTATATTTAAGCCTTTAAACCATTTTGAGCTTATTTTTGTATATGGTGTGAGGGAATATTATAACTTCAGTGATTTTTATATCTAGCTGCCTGGCCTTTTACTCATTTTTTAACTGGGGTGTTTGGTTTTTATCTTGTTGAGTGTTAAAGAGTTCTTTGTATATCTCAGATAAAGTCCCTTATCAGATATGTATTTTGCAAAAATTTTCTACTACCTTGTGACTTTCATTCTCTTAACAATGTCCTTTGCTGAACAGAAATTTCTAGTTTTAATAAAGTCAAATTTAATATCTTTTTCTTTCATGGATCATGCTTTTGGTGTTGTATCTAATAAAATTCATCACCAAACCCAAGGTCATCTAGATTTTCTGCTATATCATCTCCTAGAAGTTTTATAGTTTTGCATTTAACATTTAGATCTATAATCAATTTGAATTAATTTTTGTAGAAGTTGTAAGGTCTGTGCATAGATTATCTTTTGCATGTGGATATCCAATTGTTTGGAGAAGGCAGTGGCACCCCACTCCAGTACTCTTGCCTGGAGAATCCCATGGACGGAGGAGCCTGGTAGGCTACAGTCCATGGGGTTGCTAAGAGTCGGACACATTGAGCGGCTTCACTTTCACTTTTCCCGTTCATGCCCTGGAGAAGGAAATGGCAACCCACTCCAGTATTCTTGCCTGGAGAATCCCAGGGACAGCGGAGCCTGGTGGGCTGCCGTCTATGGGGTCGCACAGAGTCGGACACGACTGAAGCGAGTTAGCAGCAGCAGCAGCAGCAGCAGCAGTAGCATCCAGTTGTTTTAATACTATCTCTTCTCCATTAGATTGCCTTTACGTCATTGTTCAAGATCAGTTGACTATGTTTGTGTGAGTCTATTTCTGGACTCTATTCTGTTTCGTCAATCTCTTTGTTTCATTTCTTCTTTCATCAATACCGCACTGTCTTGATTAATGCAGCTTTACAGTAAATCTTGAAGTGGGTAGCCTCAGTCCTCTGACTTTGTTTTTCTCTTTTAATATTTTATTGCCAGTTCTGGACATTTTGTCTTTCCATATAAACTGTAGAGTTAGTTTGTTAATATCTACAAAATAACTTGCTTGGTTACAGATTGGGATTGCATTGACTCTGTAATCTATAACATATAATCAAGTTCTTTATACTAACTGGGTCCAACACAGTACTTGGAACATTTTAGAGGCTTCCTTAATTTTTATCAATGCAAATTAAAGGTGGATAATTTTCTACATTCCAAAACCATAAGACAGTAGGCTTTCAGTGGTGCTCTTGCAGTATAATCACTCCCTCTTCCTTATATGGTAAAAATATAGGAAGAGGGAAGAAGCGACCACGAGGATGAATTATGTGATATACTCCACAAGGACAAGAAATACTCTGTCTCTGTTTTGCTGATGGTCATACCCCAAACACCTGGAATGTTTCCTGCTATATGATAAGAACAGAAATAAATAGTTTTGAATGTTGAATGAATATGTTTTTTGGCCAGAGATCAACATGCTGAAGCAATTTCAGTTCTCCAATACACCATGGTTTCTCTGTAGCTAAGTCCTTACCTAAACCATTTCCTCTGCCCAGAATTCTCTCCTTATTCTCCTCACTTTCCACCTACCTAATTCTAGTTCATCTTTAAATACCTCCTTACATATGACTCCTTTTTTGTCTGCATCTTCCACGTGCTTTGTTTCTTATTTCTCTTCCAAGGATCAGAATACTTTGTCACACATTAGATACTCAACACATAATTTCTGTTTTAAATATTTCATCCTGTTCAAGGACCTGCTCCATATCACAAAATAATATTTGTAAATAATTCGTGAATGAGTTCTTCACACACAGAGGCCAAATCTACACTCTAGTTTAGAGTCTCTAACATGTATTTGGATGTAGCACTGAACTCATGAGAGTATTTGCATTTTCATCTCCTTGATCTGTGGTGTAAACAAAATGAACACTCCAGATTCAAGTTCTCTCTTACTGGAAAAATTGCCTCTGATATAGGGAGGCAACTTCCATCTCATCACCTTAAAGGCAGCTGTTACGCATTTTCTGAGTGTTCCAGTTGCAGCTTCTGGTCTTCTGCTGAAAGATTCACTCCATTATTTATGACTCGAACTATCAAATGTCAATGGGAAGATTCCCTGGAAAGGTGTGTTGCTGTGGTTACCAAGAGTTTCTCTCATCCCAGGAAGAGTCTGCTTTCTGGGGTTCAGAACAGGCTTTAAAATCAGCAGGAACCACACATGCTGAAGTAGAGATGTGTGAAGGGCACAAAGAACTTGCTATTATTTTCAAAGCATCCTGGGAAACGCCAGGAAAGATTCTGGGGTTTTTCTTTCAAAATGATATCTTGGGGACAGTTTGAGGCAAAGCCACAAAAATGAAAAGATTTGATTCTCCTGCCATAGATAGAACAGTGACTTTTTATTCCACTGCTATCTTCCCCCACCTCAAAAAATGCATTTTTTATGAGAAAGTCAAATTGGCCTTGTCTTGCAGGCAAACACTCCTCACAGAACAAATGAGCCTTTTTTTGTTAAATTACAGAAACACTGAAAGATTTATGATTCTGCTGGACAAAATCCTTTTGTTTTAAATAGTTGCCATTTTTCCATGAAGAAATCAGACACCTTGTTGGTGTTTTCTTATAGTAAACATAAGGTCACTGAAAGGAAACAGGCTAGATGAAAGATCACCACAGTATTGAATTACTTCCATCTGCAAACACTGTAAATCCTGTAGACATAAAAAGAGAAGTTATGGTTAGAGCTCTGAAGTGTCATGTTTTGGACTTGAAAAAAGTCCTTCTGCTGAGGACTTTATTCTATTGCCAAGATTAAGAAACATGAAGTCGTGACGCAGTAACTGGACCATGTCAAAAGCATTCTGCAATAGAAATCGCATTCACTTGCTGTTTTTCTCAGTCCTTTTCCACCATTCACTTCTTGTTGTATCTGACTTCCAAGTTTACATTGGAAAAACTCGCTATGAATTAGAGTCAATGTCCCATAGTATTAATTCTCAAAAGATTTTAGAGAGTTTATTCAAAGTACACAATTATTATCTTCAGTTTTTCTTTTTTTAATGATGTTAAATCGTTTGTGCTTGGGATGGAATTCAAAAGGGTAACTTTTAGAAGCAAGGTCATTTACATTTGTCATCAATTAACATTTCCCATGGTTGCAATTTTACTAAATTATGTGGTAGTCTTTGAGTAGGTCTTAGATTTTTCATCCAAGGTTATTAGTAGTACTATCAGAGATAGGGGTGTGTTGTGTTCTGTTGACTGCTAAGCATCTGAACTTCATTTCTAGTTCTGAGACATCTATTATTGAATAAATCTAGCCACCAGAAGCTGAATACTTGCTTCTTAATCTCCTAGAAGACAGGGCATGGGCATGAGATATCCACACCCAAGTTCTGAATCTAGAACAAGTGATGCAAAGAACTACCAGTGTGCGGTGGTAGTAAAGATTGTGGTGAAAGAAGCACTACATGGTGAGTAGTGGAGGCAGGAGTGGCACCCAAGAAGGCTACCCCTACTAACAGCCTTTACTGCTGAAAATTCTACCAGTTAATAGGTTAATGTCCTCAGATAAAGCTTTTAAAGACTGCCTCAATTTCTCCATCTGTAAAATAGGGATGATAATAGTAATTATCTTATAACACTGCTTCAAGGGTTAAATGAAGGCATGCTGAGAGAACAGTATCTGGCACATAGGAAGATCTTCACTGACATTAGCTATAGAAGTCATTATTACTTTCCTGTGGATGTATGCATGAACTGAACCACATTCTTCAGCCTTTTTGCTTATTATTTCCAATATCTTTCTTCTTAAATTAGCCATAAGAGCTTTATTTTGAATACAACCAAGAATTCTCACTGAAGTCCATCTCTAAGCTGATTTGTGTTTCCAACAACAAAACACCCTCACACTAGACACTCATTTTGAGTTCAGAAATGGGATATTTGTGAGAAAAATGTTTGTCTTGATAGTACTCTATTTGTAGAATGCTGTCACAAAAAAATTCGCTATTTAGCTTCGACAATAACCACTCTGGTAATACCACCATACTAATTTCTTCATATGATATAATTAAAGGGTGATTCAGTCTCTTGAAGTAACTTCAAGAAATTCAGAAGTTCTTATGTTAAAACTGAATGATTTTTGAAATTCTAATGAAAACAGAGAGAGGTTGATTGTCTGTTGGAATGCCATGTGTTTACTCAAATATGCCTTAGAAAAGAAGGAATTGCTTGCTTTCCATATATATATATATATATATATATATATATATATATATATATATGTGTGTGTGTGTGTGTGTATATATATATATATACATATATATATAATCTCATATATATATGTGTATATGTATATATATATATATATAAAATCTCTTTTCAGAGAATCTGGAAGAAAAGAAAGAGATAAAAGATGATACTGTATTGACATATATGCATATGTGCATGCTCAGTCACTTCAGTCGTGTCTGACTCTCTGAGACACCATGGACCATAGTCCACCAGGTTCCTCTGTCCCTGGCACTCTCTAGGCAAGAATACTGGAGTGGGTTGCCATGCCTGACTTTGGTATTGAACCCACGTCTCCTGTGTTGGCAGGTGATTCTTTACCACTGAGCCACCAGGGAAGCACATGTAATAATATACATATATCCAATATCTTTCTTCTTAAATTAACCAGAATAGTTTTCTTTTGAATATAACCAAGAACTTCAACTGAACTCCATCTCTAAGTTGATTTGTGTTTTCAACAACGAAACACAAACCTATATATATGTGTATATATATATATATATATATATATATATATATATAGGCTTCTCCTGGAGGAAGGAAGTGGCAACCCACTCCAGTATTCTTGTCTGGAAAATCCCATGGACAGAGGAGCCTGGCAGGCTACAGTCCCTGGGGTTGCAAAAGAATTGGACATGACTTAGATACTAAACAACAACAAAAAGGATAACATGGATCTTCAGGTCCTAAAATCATAGGGCAAAAGTGGAAGCCCTGTTTGGCTTTTGTCCACACAGCCTGAAGACGTTATGGAGAGAGGATCGGGAGAAAAAAACCAGTGCAAACCACATCATGACTATCAAGAATCTGGCTCTCTGTTTAAGAATTCCAGAAAGTTGTCTGGGAAATGGTAACACTAGAAGCTTCCTTTGTTTCTCTCTTTGATAAGATCTCTTCTCAGAGGGTCTGAAGGAAAAAAGAGAGATAAAAGATGATACTGACAGAAGTTCTAGCTGCTTCAAAGGAAATCCATGTGGTTTGCATGCCTTATATAGCTCTTCCTAAAAAAGGAAGACAGCTGTTTGCTGTAGGAAGGCCTAGGCTGCTGTGGCCAGTAGCTTCAAGCCACTAATTACAGTTTCAGAGGCATCAGGAGGCACACTCTCTAAAATCTCTCTCATATCCTTCAATATCCTTAATTTCTCCTAAGTATGGGCTGTTTCTCATGACCTGAGATTAACCTAGAATAATCAGGTATTTCCCAACCTTGCTATGGAATCATTATTGTCATTTTTACTGATGGAGAGTCAAATGTAGGGCTCTTGGTGAACACTTGTTGAGTTCTCTTTCTGCCTAGAGTACTCAGCAGATGTTGCACACATGGTGATAACTAATTAACTGAAAAATAAAAATGTTTCCCCATCAACAATGACACTTTGGCACTGCAGAGGCATGGAGAGGCTGTAAAGTACCAGAAAGGACTCAGGCCACCTTGCCTCCTACTCTGGCTCAGGTATTAATTGCTTGTGTGACTTTAAATGGGAATATGTCCCACTGTTGTCATCAATGTCCTTACATAAAACATGAGAGCCTTAAGTAACATCATTTCCAAGGTAGTCACCAGATCTAAATTATATAACCTTTAATTTGAGAGAGAACTTTTTTCCTTATTAAAATAATAAGACCAACAAAAATTCACAAGACTCACTTAGACCACATGTTTCAGAAAATAGAAAACTTCCACTTATACTTGCAATTATTAACTTCATAACATGGATGCATGTGTTGACCTATCTTATGACAAATGTTTTATATAAAAAATGTTAAAAAAAATGTTGACAAAATGTTTATTAATAATATCTACTTATTAGAGAGATATCAAATCTTCCATAAACATCATACAGTATAATCATAACAAAACAATGACCATAATCAATAGATAAGTACTTGAATATATACATGCTCAGTCATGTCCAACTCTTTGTGACCCCATGAACTGTAACCCGCCAGGCTTCTCTGTCCATGGGACTGTCCAGGAAAGAATACTGAGTGGGTTGCTATGCCCTCCTCCAGCGGATCTTCCCAACCCAGGGATTGAACCTATGTCTCCTGCAGCTCCTGCATTGGCAGGTGGATTCTTTACCACTGGCACCACCTGGGAAGCCCTAGATAGTACTTAACATAACATGTATCATGTACAAAGCACTGGTATAAATGCTTTAGATATAGTCACTTATTCGATATTCAAATAATCCAGGATATTAGACAGAATTATAATTCTTATTTTAGAAATTAGAACCTGAGGCAGGGTTACACATCTAAAATATGAAGGAGTTTTGAATCATGACAGTCTAGCTCCAAATTCTGTGCTCTTAAGACCTGTACTATAACCTTTTAAAATTGAAGGTATATTTGAAGAGCAGGTTATTCCAACAACTTATTTTGTAAGACTGTGACAAAAGACCTCAAATTAAATCAGTTCACATTTTAACTTTATGATTTATTACCTCTGCAACTTGGGAAAGCCATCTAATCCTTCTAATTCAATTTCTTCATCTGTAAAATGGGCATAGTATCATACAGCATCATCAAGCGGGTTTGATGATATTAAACATGTAAAATTCTTCATCTCACTTAACAAATTAGTAAACATATTTATTTAGCAAATGCTTATGGAACACTATGTGCCAAGCACCGATATGAACAACACCCTTGGCACAGACACAATTCACACCATTGTGGAACTGACGTTTTTGAAGGAGGGTAGAGATTTTTAAAAGCATACAACAAATAACAAGATAATTGCAGGTTGTGATCAGTGAGTAAGTATTTTCTCTCTATATTGTTGTTTAACACACAGGGATTCTATAAGTTAGGAATTCTAAAAAGGCATAGTGGAGATGGTTGTTTGCTCGATGGGGTGACTTGAATGCCTGAGAGATAGAAGAGCTAAGGCTGAAGAGTACGCTTTCAAGACAACTTCTTTACCTACATACCTCCTGTCAGGACTGAGATGGCTAAGGCTCAGACAGGCTCAGCTAGGATGTGAACATGTGGCATTTCCAACATGCTTAAGGTTTAAGCAGAGAATTAAGACAAGATGGTATGATACTGAGTGACTGGGGGATTAACTTGGAAAGTGTTCAAGAACAGCCTCTCTGAGGAATTAATTAAATTAAGACCTGAAGATGGATAAGGGTCCAACCAAATGAAGATGAGGGAGGAGAATTCCAGTCAGAGCATGTGTGAAGTCCTGAGGAGAGAATAGGGAGCACAGTAGGATATAGAATAAGGTAGGGCCATCAATGTGGACAGGGACCAAGTGAAGTGTGGGTTTCTAAGCCAAGTTAAAGAGTTGGGATCTTATTATTGACCAATGAGAAGCCATTAGAAAGTTTTGAGTAGAAAAGTGATAGAATATTAAAATAAAATAAATAAAATAGAAAAAAGTGAAGAAACAATAAAAGGAATAACAACAATAGAACCCCATTTCAATGTTTCTGTGACTAGATTCACTACAATCCACCACAAGTATCTTCACACTGGCTCTTAATTACTGAATTTTTCTGTCTCCTGTTTTGATCATCTATGAAATAGACCATTTAATTTTTTTCCTCTCTCAATATGTATAAATTACATTAATACAATTAATCTTCTAAAATGAGGACAGAAAATTTGGGGGCTACTGAAACTCAAAATATTGATTTCACTCCAAATCTAAACAAAATTTTATGAATGTATTATTCATTTGGCCATCTATTTACTCATTCATCTTCCCATTGATAACCAGATACCAATAAGTGCCAATAACAGAAAAAAATGATTGTAACACCGTTTCTGTTTTCATGTTATTCTCATGACATAGACTTTTTTTTTTTCAGTAAAAAGTACAATTAGAATACAAAGGAAGAAAAGCAATACCCAAGATCCCAATGCAGAAAACATCGAAGACTAGCAAGTTATGTGGCCTGCTAAAGTGCATTTAAATGAATTAAAGTGAAATTTGTGTCAACTATTTATGTCTTGACCTAAGAAGCTCTTGTCACATTCACAGAAAACATTGCATTTGGGTACTTCTATCAAAAGTGACTTAAACTGAAAATGTAAGTCCTCCTTATGTTCCTTCTGTGCAGAATGTTTGTCCATCATCAACAGTCCTCAGAAGATGGACTCCTTCCACATCAAAGGAATTCCAAAACTCAACACATTCCTTAGCTTCCAAAGTGGAACCAAAACTTAAACAATTGTTCCAAATAACCGGTACACACACACACACACACACACACACAGAGTTTGCAGAGAAATACCTTAGTAATTATTTCTTTCTTTAGTAAATATTTACTTCAATTTGTTGCTATCTCTTATCTCATTTGAAAATCTCTACAGTCTTTTCCAGATAAATTTATTTGCTCAGATGTAAAAGACCATGATTTTAAAGCTAGAATTGATCAAAAGAAATATATCAAACTTGAGATTCTTAATGTTTAGGCGGGTCTCCATAATCTAATACTAGCTTTTCAAATGGAATGAATGATCTCATTATCAAATCTCCCAAAGTCAGGATGATGTCAAAGCTCAAAACCAAGATACTTGGAAGTCAATCATTCATTTTTGAGTTTTCTAAACCAGATATTTAAATATTTGAAACTATATTATATCAAAAATATAGCAGTAGAATTTATTCCAGTACCCATTCTTCTATAACTGACCTTTCTAGAACCCACACAGATACCCAATCTCACATTAAATATTGCTATGAACAGTCATAACAATCATGTTATCCCACTTCCTCTCTCTATTGCTATATTACCTAGTGGTTTATAATGTGGTGTTCAGAGTCAAATACCTGGGTCCTAATCTTGCCACAAACTTGCCATGTGACCTTGGACAGAACCTGTATGTCTCAGTGTTAGAATGGGAACATAATATCTACTTTATAAAATTATTTTTTTTTACTTTTTTTAATAAAATTATTAGGGGGATTAATTTTGTTAATACAACACATGTGAAATATTTAGAAATACTTCAAACATTATTTATTTTTCATCAATACAATATTCTTAAGAACTCAATTTTTGTTTCTTTTGTTTTGTTTGAAGTGTTTATTACCTTTCCTAGTGTCCCTGTCTACTTTTTATTTCTAAAGCTAAAACTGGAACTTCTCAGCCTCAGGAACATACGTTTATCTCACCCCATTGTTAAAGGCCACTGATAGGTTCACATAGATGTTCAAGTATTTTCTGCAAGTGAGAAGAACTGAGGAATAAAATGAGTGGGGAGGCCCTCAAGCATTAGGTGTTCAGAGTCTCTAGAAGACTAGGGACTCTGTAATATTCATCAATGGTCCATTGTCATAGAGGTATTATAACCAGATATTATAAAGATTTTCAGTCCATCCACATATTCATCAATTTAACCTTATGGCCACAGAAGTGGAAGAGAGAAAAACATAAAAATAATTCTCTTGACTCTAACAGATTTTTAGGTCACCATGTGTAGGTGAAGGGAAGGAAAGATAATAATAAACCAGCTAGCCAAAAATTATGTTATTAGTTACCCTCTCCTTAGGAAATCCTGGAAGAATGAGAACCAAGAAAAAATAGGCTTGTGGAGATAGGAATAGGGTAAGGAAAACTAAAATATCAGATGAATAAAAATATTTCATAAACTAATCTTTGCATTAAGTAATAGCAGAAGGACTCTAGACATAGACGTAGGAAGGTTGTGATCGGAGCAAATCAGATCTCAAAAATACCAATGATGCCCCGATTAGAAAGGTCAGTTTTACAAAGACCAGGTTTTCTTTGCTAGATCATTATGGTGAAGACTGACTTAAAACACAGAACCAGAGCCTTTTATTTTAGTGATAGTTACTCCAACTTTGTTCAGGATCCCAGAGAAGTTCAT
This sequence comes from Giraffa tippelskirchi, assembly GCF_054371585.1. NCBI lineage: Eukaryota > Metazoa > Chordata > Mammalia > Artiodactyla > Giraffidae > Giraffa > Giraffa tippelskirchi. The sequence continues at coordinate 71,732,129 of NC_137275.1, read as the reverse complement.
CCACTACTCTTTTCAAATTAGATTTCAGCTTCACTCTTTTGCAGCCTGTGAACTATGAGACAGTATCATGCAGTGTCTTTCACAGTGATGCTAACCAAGATAAAAACAAGTTAGCTGAGAAGGTAATATTTTTCTGGGGCTAGGACATAATTAGTCACTAATTACAGATTGATACATGTGACACAGATTTAGAGAACAAATTCTCCACCAAAGCTTGAACTGGTCAAAACAGATGCAATAACTGGGGCTGCAATTCCACACATTTGGATGGTCTGAAGTCCGATCCCCAGTAATGAAACTACTCTGTTATCACAATTTACATGCCTAAATTTGTGATCATCAGTGTATCATCAGCCAAAACATTCTACTTCAGCTTCTGTATCTTCTCAGTCTTCTAAATGAAGAATGGGCCAAGAAGTGGCTCACTAGAGCTTGTATTTATTTGATTTGTCTGTGCATATCTAGGTACCCAACACAAGGAGAGCAGAGGAAAGGTATCTAATGCAGTTTTGTTGAATGAGCAAATTAATGAGTGTACAAATTGTTGAGATAAAAAATGATTCAGTAACAAGGTGAATAAAAAAATGATAGGTCTGTCAAAGATCTTTTGATGAAATAATAAATGAATAAATTAATGAATCATGCATCAATCCCATAACAATCCCATAACTACTGTTGCTGGTAGCAATTATACTATGGAGAATAAACTCTATGTTTTGTAAAGTCGTCAGGTACAATCACCTGACTACTTTTGTTAAGTATGTGTTGGGTTCTGCATATTTTTCTGTCTCATTGAAGAAAGCTCTGTGTAGCAGTAAACTTTAAATTGATCTTTGAAGAAGGCCATCCAAAAATAGACCAGCATGAGAAGTCCAGCATGCTGTTTCTCTCACTTCCCCAGGCTACTCCCCTATGAAAAATATTTTGATTTAGTTGGTTCATTTCATGTGATGGCAGTATGAATGATCACTTTATTGCAGACATCAGCAAAAGGATAGGAATTTACCATTAAAACACAGTGAAACTGAAACTATTTTAGCCTCCCTCTGCTTTTGTTGAAGATAAATGATTATGATGTCAGTGCAATTTGAAAGAATATTAAATCAGAGGCTTAAAATACCTAGCAGTTTCAACTCCCTCATATCACAAGGCCTGGATTTTCACAAACTCTAAAAATTAAAATGACTCTCTCATTCTCACAATCCAAGTGATTTTTCTGTAACTAGTTTCAGAACCCACTGAGTGAAAAAAATTCCTCTTCATTTATGATGGTTTTACACTTATAATTGATTACACACATAATTTGGTTTTCTTCCAGATGCTTTCCAAACATAACTCAGATACATAGAAACTACCAAACCTAAAGACTCACCAAAGAAGGGAACAAATACACAACACAAGTATATGACTTCTGCCTTCATGTGGTTTTTAAAGTTTTTCCAATATACTCTTATAGGATCTTACAGTATTGTTCTTTTGAGTCTCTGAGAAAAGTGTTCATGGTAATAGGAACTGGAGAAAAGAAAAATTAAGTCTACATTCCTTAAAAGAGGATACAAGAGATGAAATTGGTTGCATGCCTATTTGTGCCATTTACCTATACGAAAAAAGTAACTGTAATAGGCTGAAGAACAATCCCTAAAATTTGTCTAAATTCTTATTCATATAACCTGTGACTATGTTGCTCATATGGAAAAATGGACTTTGTAGATGTGATTAAGTTAATGATCTTGAGGTGGATTGATTATCTTAGTAGGTCCAATGCAGTAACAAATTTCTTGTAAGTAGAAGATGGAGACTAGAGAGGGGAGCAGGCAATACAGTGAGGGAAGCAAATGTTGGAATGATGCAAACACAAACCAAACAATGGCAGATGACACACTGTAAAAGCTGAAAGAGGCAAGGATGAGTTCTCTCCTGGAGGTGCCAGATGAAACATCTCTGAAGACCCCTTGATATTAATTCTGTAAGACTGATTTTAGATTTCTGATATCCAGAACTGTAAGACAATAAGTGTATGTTGTTTTAAACCACTAATTTGTTATAGAAGTAATAGGAAATTAATCAAGGATTTTTGCACTATCTTATGAAGGATTCATAACACTGCAAAAGAGAAGGGCTGTGCTGTGCTGAGTCACATCCGACTCTTTGTTACCCCATGGACTGCAGCCCACCAGGCTCCTCTGTCCATTGGGATTCTCCAGGCAAGAATACTGGAATGGGTTGCCATGCCCTCCTCTAGGGGATCTTCCCAACACAGGGATCGAACCCTGGTCTCCCTCATTTCTTTACCAGCTGAACTACCAGGGAAGCCTGCAAACAAGTACAGTCTCTAATGTATAGGGACACCCTTGGCTGGAAAATGCTCACCCACATTCTCATTGTTAATTAATAGTGGGGATAGGACTCCAATCCAAACTTGTCAGCCAATAAATCCATAATTTTTCAACAAAACTATGTAACCTGGAGAAGGAAATGACAATCCACTCCTGTATTCTTGCCTGGGAAATCCTATAAACAGAGGAGCCTGGCAGGCAACAGTCCATAGGGTCCCAAAGAGTTGGACACAACTTAGCAACTAAACAACAATAAAAAGAAACTATATTAACAGGGTTTTATGCAAAGGTGGAGTGATAATCACATTCTTGTGTTTATACCTAGCATATCACTACTTAAAGATAAGTGGAAACCAAACTTGGTCAGATTGCTATTGGGAAGTTGAAGGCTTTCTGTTGAACAGTATTACCTTTTGCTATTTAGGATTTGAGCCAAGCAATACTTTGACCTAAAAATTTTTGTAGCTAAAGAATTAATTTTTTAAAAATGACTATGTAACCAATAATTTGCTCTAGATTTTCCCTTTTACCCACCAATGTCAATGAGATAGATTGTTCACTCATATGGGTTACTAGGATTCCATTCTGCCCAAAAGACCTTTGTTTCTATTTGATGAATACTACTCTGTGACTCTTGGCTTCCCTTGTAGCTCAGGTGGTAAAGAATCTGCCTGTAGTGCATGAGACACTGGTTTGATTCCTGGGTTGGGAAGATCCCCTGGAGAAAAGATAGGCTACCCACTCCAGTATTCTTAGGCTTCCCTGGTGGGCTCAGATGGTAAAGAATCTGCCTGCTATGCTGGAGACCTGGGTTCATGCCCTGGGTTGGAAAGATCCCCTGGAGGAGGGCATGGCAACCCACTCCAGTATTCTTGCCTGGAGAATCTGCATGGACAGATGTGCCTGACAGGCTACAGTTCATGGAGTCACAAAGAGTCAGATGTGACTAAGCACAGTGCAGCACTCTGTGGCTTATCCTGAAATCTTGCTCTAATTTATAAATATCTTTCTTCATCCTACTACAGATTTTGGGATTATTTGCTTTGCAAAAAGAGGCAGTTAAGAAAATGGAAGTCAGGACAAACCTCACTGTGTGAATTGAGGTCAAGAATCAGTTTTTCAGCAGCATCAGAGTCTGGGGAGAATGAGGCATTTATTTTTTCCATTGCAACTTCAGCAGGATGTTCCTTCAACACCCAGCCCCTCCTGCAAAAGAAAAAAAAAACAAAACAAAACTGTCTTTGAAGGATGTTCCTAGGAATGATTGAAATGGATCCCTGCTCCCTGAGCTACCAGGGAGCTGCTCGTAATATTTCTAAGAGCAGTTTGGCTTTCTTCCAGAAGAGATGCTATCTGATTTACTGCAGTGCCTACTGTGATGCCTGCATGCTCGACTTCCCACCTGAGCAGTAGGAAACATCTGCAGGAGAGTCCATCCCTTGGCAGTTCATTTCAGTGAGAGAGGAGGCCAGCCCAACAACTGTCTTTTTATCTGTTACTGATGTGCACAAGAGTGCATGTTTCTTGGTTGTTGTTATCAAAGAGGCTTTCAAGCATGTAAGTAGTTCCTGTTCTACTCTGTGTTGAGATTCTTCTGCAACTCATTTGGGATCCTCAAAAAATGAAATAATTCCCTTCATGATGCTCAACTAGAGGATGTTAAAGCAGATATACATTTTTTAGTCTAATATTCCTAATATATTTCTACTGTCTTCATTATTAAAACAAAGTCATGGGGAACAATACTAAAAAACATGGGTGTGAAATATTCAGCCACTATCAAACTGGTGATGAGATTTAGGTCTTGGCAGAAGTGAGATCAGGGTGCAAAGATGCTATGTGCAACAATAGCCCTGTTTCCTTTGTATTTTTCTTCTATCAATTTTCCTACTTCCCCCTCTGCCATCAAATGTTTTCGTTAAGAGTGAATAAAGCAGTCTTTATAAATTTTTGTTAACTAATACCTCATCTGTCTGATTAGTTCCAAACTCAGTTTATGAGAGATATGGAGGCGGAAAATGGGTAAAATGAAATTCTAGAATAACTATCTTTAGCCTATTACTCGTTTTTTCATTTGTGAAATTCTAGTTTGCTATTGAACAGAAGAGTAAAAAGGAGAATCTATAAAGCATTTTAGAGAAAGATGGAGGAAGACTTTACAAAAATAATGTGAATTTGGGGAGAAAAACCTGAGGACAGATAGAGGACAGATAGTACAAGCTTTAAAAAAAAAAAATCAGCCATTGAGAAAGTACCAGAAAGTAACATTAATTGCTTTGATTCCTAATATTAAAATATGCAGAGAGAAAAAATAATTAGTTAGCCATAACATCCCCTATCAACCTACTCCTTCCCAGGTAATATAGATCTGTTTCTTAAGACTTTTACCATTTAAAACTTCTCTCCTCTTAGCTTCTAGCTTTCTTTGTGTGTAATTGATTGGCTATATGTCCAGGGATGCATGTAGGAAATGTATATCCCAGGTAATTAACAAGTATAAAACCATCAAACTATACTAGATTGTGTAATAGTATATATTATATCAAAGTTTTTTTCATAATTTTATTTAAATAGTAAAATTTGGGGGGGATGATATTCGGCTCTTCTATCCTTTACTGAAAACTAATAACTGATTAAATGACTGAGAAATAGAGGGTTTTTTTTAAATTTTAACTGGAGGTTGATTACTTTATAATATTGTGGTGGTTTTTGCCACACATTCACATGAATCAGCCATGGATGTACATGTGTTCCCCATCCTGACCCTCCTTCCCACCTCCCTCCCCATCGCATCTCTCAGGGTCATCCCAGTGTACCAGCCCTGAGCACCCTGCCTCATGTATCAAACTTGCACTGGCAATCTATTTCACATATGATAATATACATGTTTCAATGCTATTCTCTCAAATCATCCCACCCTTGCCTACTCCCACAGAGTCCAACAGACTGTTCTTTACACCTGTGTCTCTTTTGCTGTCTCGCATATAGGGTCATCATTACCATCTTTCTAAATTCCATATGTATGCATTAATATACTGTATTGGTATTTTTCTTTCTGACTTGCTTGGCTTTGTATTACAGGCTCCAGTTTCATCCACCTCATTAGAACTGATTCAAATGCATTCTCTTTAATATTGAGTAATATTCCATTGTGTATATGTACCACAGCTTTCTTATCCATTTGTCTGCTGATGGACATCTAGGTTGCTTCCATGTCCTGGCTATTGTAAACAGTGCTGCGATGAACATTAGGGTACACATGTCTCTTTCAATTCTGGTTTCCTCAGTGTGTATGCTCAGCAGTGGGATTGCTGGGTCGTATGGCAGTTCTATTTCCAGCTTTTTAAGGAATCTCCACATTATTCTCCATAGTGTCTATACTAGTTTGCATTCTCACCAACAGTGTAAGAGGGTTCCTTTTTCTCCACACCCTCTCCAGCATTGATTGTTTGTAGACTTTTTGATAGAAGCCATTCTGACCGGCATGAGATGGTACCTCATTGTGGTTTTGATTTGCATTTCTCTGATAATGAGTGATGTTGAACATCTTTTCATGTGTTTGTTAGCCATGTGTATGTCTTCTTTGGAGAAATGTCTGTTTAGTTCTTTGCCCCATTTTTTGATTGGGTCGCTTATTTTTCTGGAATTGAGCTGCAGGAGGTGCTTGTATATTTTTGAGATTAATTCTTTGTCAGTTGCTTCATTTGCTATTATTTTCTCCCATTCTGAAGGCTGTTTTTTCACTTGTTTATAGTTTCCTTCATTGTGCAAAAGCTTTTAAGTTTAATTAGGTCTCATTTGTTTATTTTTGTTTTTATTTCCATTACTCTGGGAGGTGGATCATAGAGAATCCTGCTATGATATATGTCAGAGAGTATTTGATTATGTTTTCCTCTAGGAGTTTTATGGTTTCTGGTCTTACATTTAGATCTTTAATCCATTTTGAGTTTATTTTTGTGTATGGTGTTAGAAAGTGTTCTAGTTTCATTCTTTTACAAGTGGTTGATCAGTTTTCCCAGCACCACTTGTTAAAGAGATTTTCTTTTCTCTATTATATATTCTTGCTTCCTTTGTCAAAGATAAAGTGACCATAGGTGCATGGATTTATCTCTGGGCTTTCTATTTTGTTCCATTGATCTATGTTTCTGTCTTTGTGTCAGTACCATACTGTCTTGATGACTGTGGCATTGTAGTATAGTCTGAAGTCAGGCAGGTTGATTCCTCCAGTTCTATTCTTCTTTCTCAAAATTGCTTTGGCTATTCGAGGTTCTTTGTAATTCCATACAAATTGTGAAATTAATTGTTCTAATTCTCAGAAAAATACTGTTGGTAGCTTGATAGGGATTGCATTGAATCTATAGATTGCTAGGGGTAGTATACTCATTTTCACTATATTGATTCTTCCGATCCATGAACATAGTATATTTCCCCATCTATTTCTGTCATCTTTGATTTCTTTCATCAGTGTTTTATGGTTTTGTATATATAGGTCTTTTATTTCTTTAGGTAGATTTATTCCCAAGTATTTTATTCCTTTCGTTGCAATGGTGAATGGAATTGTTTCCTTAATTTCTCTTTCTGTTTTCTCATTGTTAGTGTATAGGAATGCAAGGGATTTCTGTGTATTAATTTTATATCCTGCAACTTTACTGTATTCATTGTTTAGCTCTAGCAATTTTCTGGTGGAGTCTTTCGGATTTTCCATGTAAAGGATCATGTCATATGCAAACAGTGAAAGTTTCACTTCTTCTTTTCCAATCTGGATTCTTATTTATTTTTCTGCTCTGATTGCTGTAGCCAAAACTTCCAAAACTATGTTGAATAGTAGTGATGAGAGTGGGTATCCTTGTCTTGTTCATGACTTTAGAGAAAATGCTTTCAATTTTTCACCACTGAGGATAATGTTTGCTGTGGGTTTATCATATATGGCTTTTATTATGTTGAGTTATGTTCGTTCTATTCCTGTTTTTTGGAGGGTTTTTATCATAAATGGATGTTGAATTTTGTCAAAGGCTTTCTCTGCATCTATTGAGGTAATCATATGGTTTTTATTTTTCAATTGGTTAATGTAGTGTATCACATTGATTGATTTGCAAATATTGAAGGATCCTTGCATCCCTGGGATAAAGCCCACTTGGTCATGATGTATGATCTTTTTAATATGTTGTTGGATTCTGTTTGCTAGATTTTTTGTTAAGGAGTTTGTCATCTATGTTCATCAGTGATTTTGGCCTATAGTTTTCTTTTTTGTGGCATCTTTGTTTGGTTTTGTTATTAGGGTGATGGTGGCCTCATAGAATGAGTTTGGCAGTTTACCTTCCTCTGCAATTTTCTGGAAAAGTTTGAGTAGGATCAGTGTTAGCTCTTTAAATTTTTGGTAGAATTCAGCTATGAAGCTATCTGGTCCTGGGCTTTTGTTTGTTGGAAGATTTCTGATTACGGTTTCAATTTCTGTGCTTGTGATGGGTCTGTTAAGATTTTCTATTTCTTCCTGGTTCAGTTTTGGAAAGTTATCCTTTTCTAAGAATTTGTCCGTTTCTTTCAAGTTGTCCATTTTATTGGCATATAGTTGCTGATAGTAGTCTCTTATGATCCTTTGTATTTCTGTGTTGTCTGTTGTGATTTCTCCATTTTCATTTCTAATTTTGTTGATTTGATTCTTCTCGCTTTGTTTCTTGATGAGTCTGGCTGGTGGTTTGTCTATTTTACTAATTTTCTCAAAGAACCAGCTTTTAGCTTTGTTGATTTTTGCCATGGTCTCTTTTGTTTCTTTTGCATTTATTTCTGCCTTAAGTTTTGTGATTTCTTTCCTTCTACTAACACTGGGGTTCTTCATTTCTTTCTTTTCTAGTTGCTTTAGGTGTAGGGTTAGGTTATTTATTTGATTTCTCTCCTGTTTCTTGAGGTAGGCGTGTATTGCTATGAACCTTCCCTTTAGCACTGCTTTTACAGAATTCCATAGGTTTTGGGTTGCTGTGTTTTCATTTTCATTCATTTCTATGCATATTTTGATTTCTTTTTTGATTTCTTCTGTGATTTGTCAGTTATTCAGAAATGTGTTGTTTAGCCTCCATATGTTTTTATTTTTAATAGCTTTTTTCCGGTAGTTGACATCTAATCTTACTGCATTGTGATCAGAAAAGATGCTTGAGATGAGTTCAATGTTTTTGAATTTACCAAGGCTAGATTTATGGCCCAAGATGTGATCTATCCTGGAGAATGTTCCGTGTGCACTTGAGAAAAAGGTGAAATTCATTGTTTTAGGGTGAAATGTCCTATAGATATCAATTAGATCTAACTGTTCCATTGTATCATTTAAAGTTTGTGCTTCCTTGCTACTTTTCTGTTTGGTTGATCTATCCATAGGTGTGGGTGGGGTATTTATGTCTCCCACTATTATTGTGTTACTGTTAATTTCCCCTTTCATTTTTGTTAGCATTTGCCTTACGTATTGCAGTGCTTCTATGTTGGGTGCATATATATTTATAATTGTTATATCTTCTTCTTGGATTGATCCTTTGATCATTATGTAGTGTCTTTCTTTGTCTCTTTTCAAAGCCTTTATTTCAAAGTCTATTTTATCTAGTATGAGTATTGCTCCTCCTGCTTTCTTTTGGTCTCCATTTGCATGAAATATTTTTTCCAGCCCTTTACTTTCAGTGTGTATGTGTCTCTAGGTTTGAGGTGGGTCTCTTGTAGACAGCATATATAAGGATCTTGTTTTTGTATCCATTCAGCCAGTCTTTGTCTTTCAGTTGGGGCATTCAATCCATTTACATTTAAGGTAATTATTTCTAAGTATGATCCCATTGCCATTTACCTTGTTGTTTTGGGTTCGAGTTTATAAACCTTTTCTGTGTTTCCTGTCTAGAGAAGATCCTGTAGCATTTGTTTAAGAGCTGGTTCGGTGGTGCTGAATTCTCTCAGCTTTTGCTTGTCTGCAAAGCTTTTGATTTCTCTGTCATATTTGAGTGAGATCCTGGCTGAGTACAGTAATCTGGGTTGTAGGTTTTTCTCTTTCATCACTTTAAGTATGTCCTGCCATTCCCTTCTGGCTTGAAGAGTTTCTATTGAAAGATTAGCTGTTATCCTTATGGGGATCTCCATGTGGGTTAATTGTTTTTCCCTTGCTCCTTTTAATATTTGTTCCTTGTGTTTGATCTTTGTTAATTTGATTAATATGTGTCTTGGGGTGTTTCATCTTGGATTTATCCTGTTTGGGACTCTGGGTTTCTTGGACTTGGGTGGTTATTTCCTTCCCCATTTTAGGGAAGTTTTCAACTCTTATCTGCTCAAGTATTTTCTCATGGCCTTTCTTTTTGTCTTCTTCTTCTGGGACTCCTATGAATCAAATGTTGGGGCATTTGATATTGTCCCAGAGGTCTCTGAGGTTGTCCTCATTTCTTTTAATTCTTTTTTCCTCTCTGCTTCATTTATTTCCACCATTCTATCTCCCACCTCACGTATCCTATCTTCTGCCCAGTTATTCTACTGTTTGTTCCCTCCAGAGTGCTTTTGATCTCAGCTATTGAATTATTCATTATTGATTGACTCTTTTTTATTTCTTCTAGGTCCTTGTTAATCTTTTCTTGCATCTTCTCAATCCTTGTCTCCAGACTATTTATCTGTAACTCCATTTTGTTTTCAAAATTTTGAATCATTTTTACTATCATTATTCTGAATTCTTTATCAGGTAGACTCCCTATCTCCTCTTCTTTGGTTTGGTGGGCTTTTATCATGTTCCTTTACCTGCTGAATATTTCTCTGCCTTTTCATCTTGTTTAGGTTTCTGTGTTTGGGGTGGCCTTTCTGTATGCTGGAAGTTTGTGGTTCCTCTTTTTGTGGAGGTTACTCACTGTGAGTGAGGTTGGACGAGTGGCTTGTCAAGGTTTCCTGGTTAGGGAAGCTTGCATTGGTGTTCTGGTGGGTGGAGCTGGATTTCTTCTCTCTAGAGTGCAGTGCAGTGTCAAGTAGTGAGTTTTGAGATGTCTGTGGTTTTGGTGTGACTTTTGGCCACCTGTATTGTTGTGCTCAGGGTTATGCTCCTGCTTTGTTGGAGTATTAGCTTGGTATGTCTTGCTCTGAAACTTGTTGGCTCTAGGGTGGAGCTTGGTTTCAGTGTAGGTATGGAGGCTTTTGGATAAGCTTTTGTTGATTAATGGTCCCTGGAATCAGGAGATTTCTGTGTTCTCAAGTTTTGGATTTAGGCCTCCTGCCTCCGGCTTTCAGTCTTATTCTTATAGTAGCCTCAAGACTTCTCCATCCACACAGCACTGATGACAAAACATCTAGGTTAATTGTGAAAAGATTCTCCACAGTGAGGGACACCCAGAGAAGTTCACAGAGTTACATGAAGAAGAGAAGAGGGAGGAGGGAGATAGAGGTGACCAGGAGCAGAAGAGGGGGAATCAAAAGGGGCATGTGCTGTCTAGCCAGTAATCAGTTCCCTATTTGCTCTCCACAGTCTGGAACACTCAGAGAGTTTCATGGAGTTCCTTAGAGAAGAGAAGAGGGAGGAAGGAGATAGAGGTGACCAGGAGGAGAGGAGGGGGAGTCAAAAGGAGAGAGACCAATCTAGCCTGTGATCAGTTCCCTAAGTTTTCTCCACAGCCCCAAACACCCAAAGAGATTCACAGAGTTAAATAGAGAAGAGAAGGGAGAGGGAGGAAGATAGAGGTGACCATGGGGAGAAAAAGGAGAGTCAAAAGGGGAGAGAGCAAGCAAGCCAGTAATCACACTCAAGTAAAAATGGGTACTGAAGATTGGATTCTTAAAGGTACAAAATTGATAACAAATACCAAAAGCAAAGATTAAAAATCTAGAGTAGAGGTTAGACTCTCAAAAATGCAATATTAAAAAAAACAAAACAAAATCTCAGAAGTTACATTAAAAAAAATATGAAGTTTGCTTTAAACATAGGGTCTTTTTTTTTTCAAGGTAATAGTTGGTTTTAAAAATGAAAATTAAAGGATTAATAAAAAACTAAAAATTAAAAAATTAAAAAGAAATTTAAAAATTATGATAGTAAAATATATCTAAGAATTTCTCTGGAGCTGTTGAGGGCAGTGTGGGGTCAGTTCAATTTCAGACAGTTCCTTGTTCCATCTTATACTTCTTCTCAAGGTCTATAGGTCCCTTCCAATGTAACCAGTGCTAATTACAGGGTTTTAATCTGTTGCACCTAGCACTTCCAAAGCCGTTCCCTCTTATTTCTTTATTTTGGCTTCCTCTGTTTGCAAGTCTCTTCAGTATCTAACTTCTGCCCTGACACAAGGGGGCAAAGGTGGTCATTTATTTAGGCTCACTTGTTCAGTTGTGCTTCAGGGAGGGAGGAACACTGCCAACAAATATCACTGGCATTGTGGGGAGTGCTCACAGTGTCTGGGTCACACTGGGTTTGCCCCCACTTACGGCGTGTGTGCTTTCCCAGTCTACACTGTTTAGGCTCCAGGTTGCTCTGCCAGGGAATTGTCTATGGCGGGCCCTGGGTTGCACGCACTTCCCAAATCTACACCACTCAGGTTCAGGTTCTCGGGTACTCCACAAAGGCACAGACTCAGTTGGGCCTGGGTTTTGTGCCCGTGTTTTGTGCCTTTCTCAGGCCTGAGCAGCTCAGGCGACCAGGTGATTGGTGAGCACACACTCCCTAGGTGCGGTGTGTCTTATCTCCCTGGTCCCAGCCGCTTGGTTTCCTGGGTGCACAGCGGTATCTCAGGTGTGCCTTGTGTCTCTTCTGGGGAGCTGATCTCTGGCTGCAACTCTCCTGATGGATGTCAACCTTCCAGGATCCCAGGAAGACGGTTAGCGACTGAGAGCCTGCTCACAGTTTGACAGGGGATGCCGTCTCTGGGGCCGAGTTTGCCCCTTTCTTTCCAGCTCTGGCTGGCCCCCCGCCTGCCTCCATGCCTCCGGCAGGGGATGGGCCAGTCTGCAGCCATCTAGCTCTCCTCTGGTATTTGCTCAGTCTTTTGTTCTGTGAGCGGACCTGGCAGTGCCTTAGGTTAGAGCTTTTTGCGGGAAAGTTCTCTCTCTCTTTTTTTTTTTCTCTCTGGCTATCCCGCGGTTTGGGTTGCTCTCTCAGGTTAGCTCCCTCAGATTGCTCTCAGGGCATTCAGGCCCGGTCCTTACACTAAGCATGGCAGCCCACGCCTCCCTGTTCAGCCCCTGCTTGCTGGTGGCTGATGCGAGCATCTGGGCTACTTCTGCACTGGGAGTTATAGTTAGACCCATAATCTGTGGGCTTTATTTATTTTTTTCCTCCTGGTTATATTGCCCTCTGAGATTCCAAAACTCCCCACAGAACCGCTGGTGAGAGGGTCTCCTGCTGTTTGGAAACTTCTCTTTTAAGACTCCCTCCCCAGGATGGGTCTCCGTCCCTAACTCTTTTGTCTCTCTTTTTATCTTTTATATTTTGTCTTACTTCCTTTCAAAGACAATGGGCTGCCTTTCTGGGTGCCTGGTGTCCTCCACCAGCGTTCAGAAGTTGTTTTGTGATATTTGCTCAGTGTTCAAATGATCTTTCAATGAATTTGTGGGGGAGAAAGTGGTCTCCCCATCCTATTCCTCTGCCATCTTAGGACTGCCCCCCAGGAATAGAGGTTTTATCTTATCTTAAAATAATTGATTACCTTGTGCTTATGTCAGGGGAATTCACCTTTATATTACAAAAGAGAAAGAGAAATCATGTTTATTTTGTCTTATTGTGTCTCATATCCCAGGTTTGTTATATTTATCAGTGGTACTTCTTTATTATCAGAAAGTCCTTTTTCTGAGACCAGGGAACTGAAGCTCAGCTCGGTGAAGTAATTCCACTCATTTATATAAAGATTCAGTTGGTGCTTACAATGAAAATTTGCTGAAAATGACTCAGGGAACTCAAACTAGGGCTCTGTTATAACCTAGAGGGATGGGAAGGAGATTCAAGAGGGAGGAAACATTCATGTTGATGTATGACAGAAATCAAACCAACACTGTAAAGCAATCATCAGTTAAAAAGAAACAAATATTTTAAAAAGCAGATAAAAGCAGCAAAAACATAAAAAAGATTCAGTTAGTGCTTATTGAGTGTCTTCTTATGTGCTAGGTCTGTTGGTGTTGGAAACTCAGTGATACCAAAGACAGAGAGGTAAACAGAGGGCTAATCAATGGATTCACTCAAGAAATAATTAATTCTTGTGCTCAGTTGTGTCTGACTTTTTGTGACCCCATGGACAGTAGCCTGTCAGGCTTCTCTGTCCACGGGATTTTCCAGGCAACAATACTAGAGTAGGTTGCCATTTCCATTTCCAGGGGATATTCCTGACCCAGGGATCAAACCCGTGTCGCTTGTTTCTCCTGGATTGGCAGGCAGATTCTTTACCGCTGCACCACCTGGGAAATACAATTAATTCTTAAAGGTACCTTTATTAACATTGAACTAGAGGAAACGTCTCAGAGGAAAATAAAGGACCTGCGTTTATAAAGTGTGAACTTGAGCAAGAAATACTTCAGCATGATGTAAGAAAGGCCATTCCAGGAGTGAGCACAGCTCATGTCAGTAGCACATGTATGAAAGCAGAGATGAAGGTAAGTAAAGAAGTGACATCTTGAAGGATAAATAAATATGTTGGAGGTGATCAACAGGTTTGGAAGTCATTTTCAGTTCAGTTCAATTCAGTTGCACAGTCCTGTATGACTCTCTGTGACCCCATGGACTGCAGCATGCCAGGCCTCCCTGTCCATTGCCAGCTCCTAGAGTTTACTCAAGCTCATGTCCATTTAGTCAGTGATGCCATCCAACCATCTCATCCTCTGTTGTCCCCTTCTCCTCCAGATGCAATCTTTCCCAGCATCAGAGTTTTTTAGAGTGAGTCAGTTCTTCACATCAGGTGGCCAAAGTATTGGAACTTCAGCTTCAACATCAGTCCTTCCAGTGAATATTCAGGACTGATTTCCTTTAGGACGGACTGGTTGGATCTCCTTGCAGTCCAAGGAACTCTCAAGAGTTTTCTCCAACATCACAGTTCAAAAGCATCCATTCTTCGGAACTCAGCTTCTCTATAGTCCAACTCTCACTTCCATACATGACTACTGGAAAAACCATAGCTTTGAGTAGATGGACCTTTGTTGACAAAGTAATCTCTATGCTTTTTAATATGCTGTCTAGGTTGGTCATAACTTTCCTTCCAAGGAGTAAGCATCTTTTAATTTCATGGCTGCAGTCAACATCTGAAGTGATTTTGGAGCCCCCAAAATAAAGTCTGTCACTGTTTCCACTGTTTCCCCATCTATTTTCCATGAAGTGATGGGACCAGATGCCATGATCTTAGTTTTCTGAATGTTGAGTTTTAAGCCAGCCTTTTCACTCTCCTCTTTCACTTTCATCAAGAGGCTCTTTAGTTCTTCACTTTCTGCCATAAGGGTAGTGTCATCTGCATATCTGAGGTTATTGATATTTCTCCCAGCAATCTTGATTCCAGCTTGTGCTTCATCCAGCCCAGCATTTCTCATGATGTAGTCTGCATATAAGTTAAATAATCAGGGTAACAATATACATTCTTGACATGCTCCTTTCCCTCTTTGGGACCAGTCTGTTGTTCCATGTCCAGTTCTAACTGTTGCTTCCTGACCTGCATACAGATTTCTCAGGAGGCAGGTCGGGTGGTCTGATATTCCCATCTCTAAGAATTTTTCAAAGTTTGTTGTGGTCTACATAGTCAAAGGCTTTGGCATTGTCAATAAAGCAGAAGTAGATGTTTTTCTATAACTCGCTGACTTTTTCCATGATTGAAGAGATGTTGGCAATTTGATCTCTGGTTCCTAAGCCTTTTCTAAATCCAGCTTGAACATCTGGAAGTTCACGGTTCACATACTGTTGAAGCTTAGCTTGGAGAATTTTGAGCGTTTCTTTACTAGCGTGTGAGATGAGTGCAACTCTGCGGTAGTTTGAGCATTCTTTGTAATTGACTTTCTTTGGGATTGGAATGAAAACTGACATTTTTCAGTCCTGTGGCTACTGCTGAGTTTTCCAAATTTGCTGGAATGTTGAGTACAGCACTTTCACCGCAACATCTTTTAGGATTCTTCCTAAGGCCCACTTGACTTCACATTCCAGGATGTCTGGCTCTAGGTTGGTGATCACACCATTGTGATTATCTGGGTTGTGAAGATCTTGTTTGTATAGTTCTTCTGTGTATTCTTGCCACCTCTTCTTAATATCTTCTGCTTCTGTTAGGTCCATACCATTTGTGTCCTTTGATGTGCCCATCTTTGCATGAAATGTCCCCTTGGTATCTCTAATTTTCTTAAAGAGATCTCTAGTCTTTCCCATTCTATTGTTTTCCTCTATTTCTTTGCACTGATCGCTGAGAAAGGCTTTCTTATCTCTCCTTGCTATTCTTTGGAACTCTACATTCAAATGAGTGTATCTTTTCTTTTCTCCTCTGCCTTTCACTTCTCTGCTTTTCACAGCTATTTGTAAGGCCTCCTCAGACAACAATTTTGCCTTTCTTTTCCTTGGGGATGGTCTTTATCCCTGCCTCCTGTACAATGTCATGAACTTCCATGCATAGATCTTCAGGCACTCTGTCTATCAAATCTAATCCCTTGAATCTATTTGTCACTTCCACTGTGTAATTGTAAGGGATTTGATTTAGGTCTACCTGAATGGTCTAGTGGTTTTCCCTACTTTCTTCAATATAAGCCTGAATTTGGCAATAAGGAGTTCATGGTCTGTGCCACAGTTATCTCCCAGTCTTGTTTTTGCTGACTCTAGAGAGCTTCTCCATCTTTGGCTGCAAGAATATAATCAATTTGATTTCAGTATTGACCATCTGGTGATGTCCATGTGTAGAGTCTTCTCTTGTAGTCCAAGAGGGTGTTTGCTATGACTAGTGCGTTCTATTGGCAAAACTCTATTAGCCTTTACCCTGCTTCATTCTGTACTCCAAGGCCAAATTTGCCTGTTATTTCAGGTCTTTCTTTACTTCCTACTTTTACATTCCAGTCCCCTATAATGACGGAGAAGACAATGGCAACCCACTCTAGTACTGTTGCCTGGAGGATCCCATGAATGGAGGAGCCTGAAGTCCATGGGGTCTCTAAGAGTTGGACACGACTGAGTGACTTCACTTTCACTTTTCACTTTCATGCATTGGAGAAGGAAATGCCAACCCACTCTAGTGTTCTTGCCTGGAGAATCCCAGGGACAGGGGAGCCTGGTGGGCTGATGTCTATGGGGTCGCACAGAGTCAGACACAACTGAAGCAACTTAGCAGCAGCAGCAGCAGCCCCTATAATTAAAAGGACATCTCTTTTGGGTGTTAGTTCTAGAAGGTCTTGTAGGTCTTCATAGAATCGTTCAACTTCAGCTTCTTCAGCATTACTGGTCGGAGCATAGACTTGGATTCCTGTAATATTGAATGGTGATATGAATGGAAGTCATTTTAACAGCCTAGAAATATTTGGTTAACTCTAGTCCTTTGAACACATGCAGGACACTATTTCCCTTTTCTGTTGATCTCAAGTCCTGTGAAATATGAGTGGGAGCCAGAAGTTTTCTGCCAAAAGCTTTGAGAACCAGCATTACGGGGAACATCATATGCACTGGGACCAGGGCTCCTCATGGGAATTCAGGGCTTCTTAACCACTGTTTATCAGAATAATAGTTTTCTGAGATATTAATATTAATTAGTATTTTGGACAAAGGGGTTCTGAGATCAAACAAATACTAAAACCATTGTGTTAAAGTGTACTTTTTTCATTGTATTTCCTGGTACTCTCAATATGCAAACAAGTCTTATGAAGTTACAATAAGAAGATCAAATATATAGCACATTATTTTACCTAGGTCACTAAATCCAAAAGATACTTCCAAGTCCTTACAATATTTGACTGTTGAGGAATATTTGACACTTTTCCCCTTCTTTCCTAAGATATCTGGATCCTTTCATTCATCTAAATGCATATTAATTGTTTCACTAGCAGTGTACAGATCACATGGCATGTGCTGGGCCCTGTGCTTCTTACTGAAGGTAAAGCAGAAGCACACATAGGTGTCATCCATTCTTTCATGGAATATTTGCCCACTGGTGAAGATAGACTTCACACCAATGAAAGGATGCTTAATTAAGTTCAAAATAAAAATCTTGATGGGAAAATTTTATAACCAAGGAGACCAGTCTGTTTACCTAGAAGGATAATGAGATGGCATTACTGAAGAGCAGGTTGTATATGGGAAATGCGAATCATATTAGCATCCATAGTGACTAGTCCTTAATAGTCTATATAATTTTTGAATGATTGAAATAATTATACAACACATTTTATCTTCAACACTGTCCTGTAGATTTTCCACAATTTGAAAAGCAATGCCCTCATTCACAATTTTTATACTCCTCCCTTTAAAAAGCAACACCCTAATTGGGGGATTTTAAAACTTAAACATTAATAATGAATCACCCAAGAATCTTATTAAACTGTAGCAGGTCTAGAGTGGGATTGAAGGTTTTTCAGTTCTAATGCCTCCTAGGTAAGTCTGATACTGGTGACCCCTGGAACGCACTTGAGTAGAGTAATGTCCTAAGTACTGACTTCAAATCTGGATGTACAGAGCAGAATGAACTCAGAATATTTCCTTTTCAATCAGTGGTTCTTATAATTGAGTAAAAATAATCTGGAATGTTTTTTAAAAGTACACTGTCTAAATATTATATGACATCACTTATGAAAGTGAAGTGAAAGTGAAAGTCACTCAGTTGTGTCCAACTTTTTGCGACCCCCTGGACTATACCCATGGAATTCTTCAGATCAGAATACTGCAGTGGGTAGCCATATCCTTCTCCAGGGGATCTTCCCAGCCCAGGGATTGAACCCAGGTCTTCCACATTGCAGGCAGATTCTTTACCAGCTGAGCTACCAGGGAAGCCCTGATAACTTATACATGGAACCTAAAAAAAGGGGTATAAAAATGAACTTATCTACAAAACAGAAATAGAGTTACAAACAAGAAAATTAAAGTATGGTTACTGGAAGGTAAGGGGGGAGAGATAAACTGGAAGATTGGACTGACACATACAATTGTCATATAGTCATATACTGAATGAAACAAATCACACAGAGAAATATCATATGATATTTTATGTGGAATCTAAAATGAAATGGTACAAATGAACTTATTTGCAAAAAAGAAACAGACTTGCTGGCAGAAAAGGAACTTATGGTTACCAGGGGAGAAGGGTTAGGGAAGGGATAGTTAGGGAGTTTGGAACTGACATGTATACACTGCTATATTTAAAACAGATAACTGATAAAGACCTAGTCTACAGGTCCTTGTTGGTCATTCCTACTATGTAGGGAACTCTGCTCAATGTTATGTGGCAACCTGGATGGAATGAGAGCTTGGGGGAGAATGGATGCATGTGTATTTATGGCTGAGTTACCTTACTGTCCACCTGAAACTACCACAACATTGCTAATTGACTATGCTCTAATATAAAATAAAAAGTTATTTTTTTAAAAAGTTAACTAATAAGGACCTACTGTGTAGCACAGGGAACACCACTCAGTACCCTGTAATGGCCTATATGGGAAAAGAATCTTAAAAAAGAGTGGATGTATGATATATGTATAACTGATTCACTTTGCCGTACACCTACAACTAACACGACATTGTAAATCAACAATGAAAGTGAAGGTGTTAGTCTCTCAATCATGTCCAACTCTTTGGACCCCGTAGACTGTAACCCACCAGGATCCTCTGTCCATGGGATTCTCCATGCAAAAATACTGTAGTGGGTTGCCATTCCCTTCTCCAGTGGATCTTCCTGACCCAGGGATCAATCTGAGCCACCAGGTTATATTTATAGCTGATTCACATTTTTGTACACCTGAAACTAACATGACATTGCAAATCAACTATATTCCAATAAAAAATACACTGTCTAGATCCGGTCACTAGATATTTAGAATCAGTTGATCTGAAATAGGGTACCAGCATTGAAATTCGGAAACAGCTACCCTGTAAGCCTAATGAAGAGCCATGGCTGAGATTCAGAGTTTTATATAAAGGTACACCTCTGAATTTGTCAAAGTTAAATGCAGGCATTTTGCCCTCTCCCTTCACTCCTCCAGTCTCTGGCGGGCCCCTACTTACTTTGCTCATTAGTCCAGCTCCAGCACAGATGGTGCGGGTGGGTATGCTGATGACTTCCTTCACCATCAGGCTGCTCACTGCCCGAGGGTGCAGCAAATAAATGGTCTGTGCAGGTATAATAGGGAAGGGAGGCTTGTCTTCTCTTGTGATAGTCTATCAAAATCAAAATCCCCTTGGCTGACTTGCCAGGAAGTATACTTTGTCATGATAATATGAAAGAGAGCAAATGACACCTACATCTATTTACTTTTCTCTCTTCTTCTTTTTCACTTAAAAAAATCTTCCAGATGTTCAGAAGCTTGACATTTCATATCCTATGTTTGACCTTTCAGTCTTCTGCCATCTGCCACAAAGGGTGTTTTAGCAAGCTAATGTGAAAAGGCATTTCATAATAGGGTAACTCAGTTGTGGCACATTTTGATGGTGCTAATCAAGGTAAAAATGCCAACACTAATATAAATATTTAAGCAAGTGTTCTCATGTATCTCCCCCAAATTTGCTGATAGCATCTGCCTCTTGCCACCATGTGAAGACATGATTACAACTCAACATAACCTGTTAGGTCTTTATCAAATTATGCCCTTTTCACTGGTACCAGAGATTGTCTACTTCTTATTTAGAAGTGTAACTGCACTTGTTCTGTAAAGAGGTAAGAAATTCCCAGAAAATACATTATGTGTAAGGTTAATAACAAAATATAGTAATATTGAATATTACTTATTAATATTGAAGTGTGCTCAGTCAACTCAGCCATGTCAAACACTTTGTGGCCCTTTGGACTGTAGCCAATCAGGTTCCTCTATCCATGAAATTTTCCAGGCAAGAACACTGGAGTAGGTTTCCATTTCCTCCCCCAGGGGATCGTCCTGACTCAGGGATAAGAACCTATGTCTCCTGCATCGGCAGGCAGATTCTTTACCACTACCACCACCTGGGAAGCCCAATTTTCAAGTTTAAGTCAGCTCAATAAATCAATAGGAAAATAATGCGAACAAGTTCACATGTTAAGTTGAAAAAAAAAAAACCATAAGGACAAGAAGAGCATTGTATGTTCCTATGATAATTGCAGTTGAGTCCATCTGCTCACAGTATCCACAGTAACTAAGTCTCATTGATAATTCATTGCTAATATTGTCTCACAACCCCTTTTTTTATCTTTTGGTCAAAGCTTCCTTTTTGTAGACTGGGAAGTTTTATATTTGTATTCCCTATTCACTTTTTATCCCCCTACAGACCCCGATTTTTCATTCTGAGCAGAGATCTCACTAGGTGTATTGTTTGCTCTTTGGTCAGTACATAGATCTCCTTCACTTTCACTTGGATGCTTATATAATGCTCACCTCCCATAGTCAACTTGAGGACAAGTACACTTCTAAATCATGTTTCTGAATATACCAGGAATTTAACTAGTGTGAGCATTGGAGGAGGCAGGTATGTACTAATGAGTCACTGACCCACTGGGTGTGAGGAGAGTAGTTCATGTGAGTGACATCTGACAGCCCTTCTACTATTCAAAATATAGTTTCCTGGTAGTTGAGTAGGAGCGATGGTAAAGTTTCCAGGTTGGCCCACGAACGGGGTCTCTCACTTCAGGGTTCACCACTGAGATATGAAAATCTTTTTTTCAACTCTCAAATCTTGTTTGATTTCAGAATTAGAACCCAAGCTGAAGACTGGGAGTTCCTAGCCATCCTCTGCCTGGGCTTGAGTTAGTGGGAATTCATTCTAGAAGCCAGGCAACTGTTGAGTAATACTCTCAGTTTGCAGTTCAATTGCTATTTTGAGCATTTTTAGTGAGACTTAATTTGCAACTAATTGGTAAATTAGCAGTTGAATGAAGGATTGTTGGGAGCATTTTTATTAATGGTTATCAACCTAGGACATGTCACTAATCATTGATCTGATAACATCCATAAAGTCTGGAAAGAATACAAAACTGTTCCGTAGATTTTCAAAATAATTAATTGCCCCTCCATACAAAATCTCAAGGAATTTTTCTTCTGAAAGGGCATATCTCCACCACGTAAAGTCTCCCCGAACTGATCCATCCTCTTGAAAATGGTTTCTTTTCTTTTAAATTTCTCTGTAGTGTCCTTTGTCCTGTTGCATTTGCTTGTTGTATTAGTGTAGGTTTATATATACAGCTTGAATTAGAATAAGGATTTGACTTCTATTGTATATGTGTAAATTTGGACAAGTTTTTTATTAAATTGTTCTTCTGTGAAACAGAAATAAGTATATTTTAACTCATAATGTCATAATTGTAGAGGTATAGATATATCACTTTGTATGTAGTGAGTACTAATAACCATCAGCTATGATCATTATCATCATTGTTATTATTATACTGTCACATTATCTGTGGCATAGTCATTATTTATCTGAAAGTTTTAATAGGTGAGAATTGCTTTGAAACACATAAATAAAGATATGGCAGAAACCAACACAATATTATAAAGCAATTATCCTCCAATTGAAAATAAATAAATTGTAAAAAATAGATTAAGCAACTACATTTCTTTATACGGAGGAAAATTTTTTCTGATATGCAGGAAGATAGTACATGTACTAAGTGTTTAAACTACTTTTCTCAAAAATGAAAATATTCAACAGATATAGATTGATCAAAGAGTGCACACATACCTTCAAGTATAACTCGGAAAATATTATCATACTTATCTCAGCAGGCCAAAATTATTTGATTTTCTTGTTCTTTATTTCAGGATTCTCCAACTTTTTTCAATTAACTAAGTTACTTTTGGAATCAGATACTTATAATGTATGCTATTTAAGAAAGAAGCAGCCTGGTTATTAGATACATTCATTGAATAAAATTTTGATCCCAATTTTATAGTATCAATATGAGAATCACAAAACCTCTACCAGGAAGCATGATAACTCTTTTGCAATGTCAGTCTCTAAAAGGAAACTTCACAAAGTAATGGCCCTCTTTATACCTGTTCTTTCCCCTGAACAGGTAAGGAACTTCTAACCTGCTGACAATTGCCTGATTCCCTTCAGAGGTATTCTGAGTTTACCAGCTGTCGCTAACCAATGATTATCCCCAGTAAGGGTCCCAAAATGGGGATTCATAACATAAAACTCTCGGAAGAAGGCAATGGCACCCCATTCCAGTACTCTTGCCTGGAAAATCCCATGGACGGAGGAGCCTGGTAGGCTGCAGTCCATGGGGTCGCTAAGAGTCGGACACGACTGAACAACTTCACTTTCACTTTTCCCTTTCATGCACTGTAGAAGGAAATGGCAACCCACTCCAGTATTCTTGCCTGGAGAATCCCAGGGACGGGGGAGCATGGTGGGCTGCCGTCTATGGGGTCGCACAGAGTCGGACACGACTGAAGCAGCTTAGCAGCAGCAGCAGCAATATAAAACTCTGTCTGATCCAGATTCTCCTCAAGTCATAAAATCTGAGTCCTCTTCAATGTTCTTCTGGAAATTTTCAGAACGTTTTATGGGAATAGTCCTTTTTCTCTAGAGTCCTATGATTACTGAGTGATTTACCCTTTTCTTTCTCTTCTATTCCAGTTCTCTTGCAGAGAGAGGATAAATTGACATGGACAACAAGAAAGCTCACAACTAGGGTACCACTGCCCCTAGTAAAGCTGCCAACACCCAATGTCAAAAGATTTGTGCTTACATGATTGTGACACTGTTGTTGCCACCTCCCTTCACTGGCACTGCTAGTAGTGTGTCACATCGCCAAAGCACAGCTGAGATGGCTGAGACAGCATCCGCTTTTAAACCACTGAAAGGGGACTGGCTCAGAGGCCAATCTAACTGCTGGTTATTCTGCTGTTCTAAGAGCTCTTGTCTAATGCTGACTCGCAATTTTTAGAGCTTGTATACTTCTTTACTTTTTCTTACTTAAGGATAATTTATTCCCTCTTCTAAATAGTTTCCTAACAGCCACCTTTGCCACCACCAATCCTAGCCAACTGGCATATCAGATATTTCTGATTATCAGGGAACATCTAGCAAATATCCATTTCAGATGTTGCTAAAATTAAGCCATGGTCACGTAAACTAGAAGTATCCAAGAGCCTAATTATCAGTACAATCTTAAACTCCATCAGTGTAATTGTAGTTCTAAAATGCACAGACATGGATGGTGTAGTTATTTATTCATTCTGGTGTGGTGTACCAGAAAGAACAGTGAAGTGAAAATCAAGAGATGGATTAGAGCCTATCGGTCTCTGAATTACCTTTATAAGCTTGGGCAAGTCTCAAAATTTCTAGCTCATTTGAAAAATTAGGGGATTGAACTCAAAATCTCTAAGGTTTCTTCCAAGGTCCTTTTAAGGTCTGAAAGAAAACACTTTTTAAAGAAACCCAATTTGGGGGGACTAGCAGTGAAAAGGTGCTACGCAGCAGAATTCAGGTTCTGTTATTTAATACTATATCATCAATTTGCACGATCTATGTTACTATAACTAAAAAGAGGAAGCTCACCAGCCAGATGTTGTATGACACTTTCAGATTGTTATTTCAAAGCTTGTAGGTGGAAAGAGGCTTTAGCCTTGTTTTCTGGTTATTTTTCTATCTGTACAAAAGAAATAGGTCTTCAAAAGAATACCAATGTCTGAGAACTGTCACAATGAACTTTAGGAAGGATTGTAAGCAAAACAGTTTAAGAATACAATATAGTAATAGAAAGCCAAATTCAGAGAATAAAGATATTTATAAATTTAGTAAGAAACCTCAGCCACTTTTTATTCAATGAATACAAATATTTTGGAAAAAAAACAAAACCACTGAAATTCACATTACACAGATAGAGAAAGAAAGAGAATATATGAATTTTTTCAGTCCATGTTACTAAGGTAAATGCAGGCATCCTCATAAAATGTCAGTGATGATAATGAGGCTTATGTAGGCTATGTGCATTTTTCCCCCTGTCATATAATGCTGGGCTGGAAGAAACACAAGCTGGAATCAAGAGTGCCAGGAGAAATATCAATAACCTCAGATATGCAGATGACACCACCATTATGGCAGAAAGTGAAGAAGAACTAAAGAGCCTCTTGATGAAAGTGAAAGAGGAGAGTGAAAAAGTTGGCTTAAAGCTCAACATTCAGAAAACTAAGATCATGGCATCTGGTCCCATCGCTTCATGGGAAATAGATGGGGAAACAGTGTCAGAGTTTATTTTTTTGGGTTCCATAATCACTGCTGATGGTGATTGCAGCCATGAAATTAACAGATGCTTACTCCTTGGAAGGAAAGTTATGACCAACCTAGATAGCATATTTAAAAGCAGAGACATTACTTTGCCAACAAAGGTCCATCTAGTCAAGGCTATGGTTTTTCCAGTGGTCATGTATGGATGTGAGAGTTGGACGGTGAAGAAAGCTGAGCGCTGAAGAGCTGATGCTTTTGAACTGTGGTGTTGGAGAAGACTCTTGAGAGTCCCTTGGACTGCAAGAAGATCCAACCAGTCCATCCTAAAGGAGATCAATCCTGGGTGTTCATTGGAAGCACTGATGTTGAAGCTGAAACTCCAATACTTTGGCCACCTCATGCGAAGTGTTGACTCATTGGAAAAGACCCTAATGCTGGGAAGGATTGGGGGCAGGTGGAGAAGGGGACGACAGAGGATGAGATGGTTGGATGGCATCACCAACTCGATGGACATGGGTTTGGGTAAACTCTGGGAGTTGGTGATGGACAGGGAGGCCTGGCGTGCTGCAATTCATGGGGTTGCAAAGAGTCGGATATGACTGAGCGACTGAACTGAACTGAACTGCAGAATTTGAAAGTAGAACTACAGCTGCAATTCAAATTGAAGAATGAGAAATTTTCTTACCTGGAAAGAAGATTAATCACTCTTTAATTGACTCTTTGATCAGGATAAAGATTTCTAAGAAGAAAATGTAATATGTTTCTCATAAGAGATTAAAGATGATGAATGAGGGGTCATTAGCATTATGGGGATTCCAGGAAGGCATATGTTTCAAGATGAAGTAACCTTTATTGAATTAAGATAATTTAAGAAGTAAACTTATTAAGTATATTTGAATTTATTGGCAAAGTACTGCTTAAACTTCCTAGTAACAAAATCCCGGTAAGAACATTGTTACAATAGCGATTTAGAACAAGTTCTTCTTGTCTTTATTAGGCACTTGACAAAAACACAGGGTAGCCTATAAAACTCCATAAAAGCAGGGAGAATGTTGTTTATATTTTCCATAAAGGTCTCAGCTCACTATGAATGCTAAGTGGATGCTAAATCTGAGTCATGAAAATGCCTCTCTAATGAGTACTAAAGAATTCCCTGAGTAAGATCATGCCTTTGTAACCAGTGTCAAGCACCAACCTTTCCTGCCTTTGTATCAAAGCAGTTCTCAGAAGCTTTCTGCCCATGATCCTTATCATTCACAGTAAATGTTGATTAAGTTAATTTTAGAATTTTGTTGAAATTAGTCCAAAAAAAAAAACCAAAAAAACAGGGGTCTTAGTAGACCCCAGTGATTAGAAAACATGTCTTAGTCTAATTAGTTTCCCTCTTTTCTGAAAAATTATGTCATACTTTTTCTTCTCTCTTCCAGCAACTTTTGACCCAGTTCTCACTTTCTGCTGATGACCTATTTCACTTAGAAAATATAAATAGTCTCATATTTCATCTACCTGCATCAGGATTATTGTATCAATGCAACATATTCTGTTATCTCTCCTAATACATTTGATAAACTCTCCCTTAAAAGACATTGCTCCAGCCATTCTTCCCTCAGTTCTATGACCAATGTTTTGTTTCTTGCATCATCATATTAACACGTTGCTACTCACTAACCTTAAAAAACTAAACAGAAGTCTCTCTGCTTCTCTGAATTCTACTTTTCCAGCTGCAGTCCCTCTTTCTTTTTCCTATTGCAACAAAACTCCTTGGAGGAATTGCCTATGTTTGCATCTCTAATTTCTGTTCTCCATTTTCTTTTGAAACCAGTCCAAATAGGTTTTTGCCTCTCTCATTCCACAGATGCTACTTTGTCAAGGTTATCATGACTTTCATATTGTTAAATTTAATGATCAATTCAGTCCTCATCTAACTTGACCTGTCAGCATCATTTGAGAGTTACCTCCTCTTTCATCTTTTATTCAATTTCTTCCTTTGTCGTCGCTCTCCTCACATCACTTCTATCTCACTGGCTTTTCTCCCCCTTAATCTCCTTTTCCGGTTTGTTCTCTTCTCTCTAATCACTTAAAGTGGGAGTATCCCAGAGCAAAATTATTTGGCTTCTCTTATTTATCTATAGTCCTAGTAGGTGATTTCATGCAGTCACTGATGACTACTATATGTCTATCTCGGTCATGGTATTCTCACCTAATCCCATATATATACAAATTATATATTATATGTAAAGATTGCTGAAAAAGTACTTGTGATTTTGGACCATGAATTTTAAATAATAACTAGGCTCAAACACATCTTTATTAATCAAAATAGGAACCATTACAATCCACACATTTTTGCAAACAAGAAATAGGTTTGTTTATTCCTGTAGTGTAAAATCCATGCTTCGAGATTCAACAAGCTCTTGGAAAGGATTTTCTGCCTCCTGCTGGTTATGGAGGCATTTTTCCTGCAAAAAGTTGTCAAGATGCTTGTAGTCCAATTCCTTCAACTTTTAAAGCTTTGGTTGTGTGATGTGAAGTCAGACATTATCATGGAGAAGAACTGGGCCCTTCTGTTGATCAGTGCTGGCTGCAGGCATTACGGTTTTCAGTGAATCTCATTGATTTGCTAAGCATACATCTCAGAGTAATGGTTTTGCCGGGCTTAAGAAAGTTGTAGTGGATCAGATGTGCAGCAGACCACTGAAGAGTGACCATGACCTTTTTGTGGTGCAAGGTTGGCTTTCAGAAGTGCTGTGGAGCTTCTTCTCAGTCCAACCACTGAGCTGGTCATCATTAGTTGTCATATAAAATCCACTTTTTGTCGCATGTCACAATCCAGTCAAGAAATGGTTTGTTGTTGCTCATAGAATAAGAGAAGATGACACTTCACAATGAGATTTTTTTTGATTTTCAATCAGCTCATGAGGCAGCCACTTATTAAGCTTTTTCACCTTTCTAATTCACTTCAAATGCAGAACGTTGTAAAATGGTCAGCGTTGAGTTCTTAGGCAACTTCTTGTGTGGTTGTAAGAGGATCAGCTTCGATGAAGGCTTTCAATTGGTTATTGTCAACTTCTGATGGCCAGCCACCATCTTCAAGGCTGTCATTTCCTTCGGAAAACTTCCAAACCACTACTGCACTGTACATTGTTCGTTAGCAGCTCTTGGGCCAAATGCATTGTCATGTTCTGAGCTGTGTTCCCTGCTTTACAACCCATTTTGAACTTGAATAAGAAAATTGCTCAAATTTGCTTTTTGTCTAAAATTATTCCCCTAGTCTAAAATCGGTATAAAATAAATAGCACTTTGCTGGTGGCTCAGATGGTAAAGAATCTGCCTGCAACTGAGGAGACATGGATTTGATCCCTGGGTTGGGAAGATCCCCTGGAGAAAGAAATGGATATTTATTTCCAGTATTCTTGTATTACAGATATTGCCAGTATTCTTGCCTGGAGAATTCCATGGAAAGGGGAGCCTGGTGGGCTACAGTCCATGGGGTCACGAAGAGTTGGACACAAATGAGCAACTAACACTTTCAATTTTCAATACATCATTAGAAAATAAATAAATAAATAAAACGAGAGATGCAGATTAATATGCTGCTGCTGCTGCTGCTAAGTCACTTCAGTCGTGTCCGACTCTTAGAGACCCCATGGACTGCAGCCTACCAGGCTCCTCCGTCCATGGGATTTTCCAGGCAAGAGTACTGGAGTGGGGTGCCATCGTCTTCTGCGAGATTAAAATGATGTATAACATAATCATGTTTAAGAATGTATTCCAATATCAATTGGCAAATTTCAACATTCCAAAACTGCAACTATCTTTGCACCAAACTATTCTTATTTCTACACAGATGTCTAAGATTAATATTCCCCAAATTTTATTTTCCACCACTCCTGCTAACTGCCAAATTTTTCTTTTTTAGACAAAAATTTTGTACTCTTTCTTTATGTCTTTATTTCTGTTATACTCCACAGTTAATCACTTAACAGTTTGTATCATCCCTACTTTAAAACATAATCAAATCTCACTATTTCTTACTGCATTCATATTTAACTCCCTGGTCCAAATTGCTTACCCTTATATTAGGATTATTATAACACCTTTCTAATTCATCTACTCACTTCTATTCTTATCTAGCACAATCTATTTTTAACATGATAAAAAGAGTATTTCTCTTAAAATTTAAGTCAGATTGTGATTCCACTCAGAAACCTGCAATAAATACTGTTCTGGCTATCTATCATTGCATAACATTTACACTAAAATATCATGGTTTTAAGCAACATTTTCTAATGTTGCTTTTTCCAGACAAGAATACTGGAGTGGGTTGCCATTTCCTCCTCCAGGGGATCTCCCTGATCCAGGGATTGAACCCACATTTTTCTGAGTCTCTTGCATTGTAAGCAGATTCTTTACCACTTGAGCCATTGGTAGTGCTTAATCTGCCATAGTTTCCATCTCATCACAGTAAAAAGCAATATTCTTACCATGGGCTTCAAAGACCTATACAGTAAGGATTCTAGTTACTTCTCTGATGTTCTTATCTTCTATCAGCTTCCACTGTCACTGCACTCCAGCTTCACTGAACTTCCAGCTGTTTATCAAAGCCTCAAAGTCTTAATGTTTGTCATTTTCTCTTTCTAATATCCTCTTCCCTCAGGTATTTTTATATCTATATAGTTCAACCCTTGTTTTAATCTCTGTTTAAATATAACCATCTGAATGAGGACTTCCCCAGCAACCATGTATATATGGAAGTAAAATTTGGTTTGTTATCTGTCTCATATCACCAGAAAGAAAGATACAAAGACTGGGAATTTTTTTTACTGTTTTATTTATTGCTACACCTGTGACTTTTTTAGAGTAGCTCTGTGAATACTGAAAAAGATCAAAAATTTTTTTTGAAGAAGGAACACATGCTGTATTTATTTAACTCTTGATAGTTTAGTTTTATTCCATTCTATTGTGGCACCTTAGGATTTTGCCGTTTTGTTTCATTGAAGAACTATTTGTGGAAGGGGTGCTCATCCCCCAATTACTTGAACACATTCAGGGAACAGCTCCTGATAGATTCAGCATTCAGAAAACTGTTTGTTCTGAACACATAATGGTTGAACTATCGACTATGACAAAATGAGATCTCATTAGAAAGCAAATGTAGCAGTAAAAGGTAGTAAATTCACTCTCTGACACCACCTTGGAATTTGAAGAATCCAAATAATCGAAATAATTGCTTTGTAGTATTTTAGGGCTTGAGATCTATAAGCCTATTTCCTAGGATTTTATGTACATAGATTAAAATCAGGCTAAACATTATATGTTCAGAAGCCATCCAGTGAAGGCTTTTAGTTTCTCTTGACCTTCTGTCTAGTTCTCTGTCCATTCATCATATTATTTCCAGCAAACAAATCAGAGCCTTGGCAGATGATCACTTTGAGTCTTCATTGATGAGTCCCTACTAAGATTTCTCACAAGCGTGGCTTCGCTTAAAACTACAAGATAAAGAAATTGTCAAACTGCCAAAAATGTCTTTTTCACCATGGAAATCAGTCATTATCAAAAATTGTAAATTTCATAGTTGGTTAATTCAAGTTCTGCTGTGGTTGACGCTGATAATTTTTCAGAGCTATGCTGTCAATACACCATTGTTGGAAGTGGGTTCACTAGTTAACTCACTGATGATGTGTCTCACACAATGGAGTTTCCAATGGCACTTTACCTGAATGAAAGCTGGCCCTTGTCAATGTGATTTCAGTGCTACAGTTAAAGAAAATAGCGAGGAGCTTCTAGTATAAATATGGTACTGAAGACAAAGTCACTGAGCTTTTAGCAACAGGAATAGCTGAACCCAGGAAATGCATCTTACATTTTGTCTGCAGATCAGCATAGAACAGCAGCCCTGATCCATCTGTGAAAGGTTGCACCAATGCAGAGGCAGAGTGCAAGTTCAGTAGGAACAAAGTGTGACCCTGCAAAGGATGTCATTCAAAATTGGATTGAAGGATGTCCAGGAACCTGCTAGTGGGTTGCTTCTCCTGGTGTCAGGAGATGATTATTCACTTGGCAGCAGATTCTAGGAACTGTTGCATATTCAGTAGGTCAATGTGTTTTGGATCCTGCATTGATTATAATAATTACAATTCTGTTCACTTTTATGGAGGACTTTGTGTCAGAGCAATCACTGAATTCAGGTACTATGTCATTAATCCTAAAACACTACCAGGCTCTTTAACTCTTCCTTCTAATGTATGTATCTACCCGTATCAGTCCATCTCCACTACAACCACCAGACAGCATTGTTTTTCACTTGAAGCATGTCAATAGCATCCAGGCAGCTCCCTCTGCTTCCATTCCTAGACCTAAATCAGTTCTCTATACAGGCAAGAGATTGATCTTTTTATATGGCCATGATATATCATGTGTGATCTCTTCCCTAATAAACTACCAGTTTAATTTCACACCATTTTGCCCTTCACTTTCTGTGTGTGTGTGTGGTTCCTTGAATATGTCTTGTTTTTTTTATGGCTTACACTTTCCTACAGTAAACGTATTTTTCATATCTTTTCTCCCCCATGTTATCTTGCATACTCCCATTTGTCATTTCCCCAAATCTCATTCTTCCTGTTAGATACCTCCTAGACCTATCCCTTTCATATCACTTATTGTAATTGAATGTGGAGAGCTCATTGTACAATTATTTTGTTTCTCTCTGATGCACTAGAATGTGACCTTTTTAAGGGCAGGGGCCACATTTTTTTGTTATTTTTTTATATCCTTACTGAATAAGCATAGGATGTGAACATAATCAGCACTAACTATAAGTTTCTTAATGAATTAATAGACTTTTGTGCCTATAATATTAGGGGAAATTGACATTTTTGAAAGAGAACCAGTGCTTTGAAAGAGAAGATATCATATATATCTAAAATGAAGCAAGGAAAATATCTGAGAGGCACATCTCCATAATATCAGGGTCAATATTAAGTGAGAATAATGATTCAAAAGGAGAATGACCATGGGAAATGACAGCATCTATATCTAGGAACTTACAAGCAGAAGTTAGAGGCATTCCACATGTATCTGCAGGGGTAGCATCAATTAACTTCAAAAAAATGTTTATCTCTCATTAAAAAAAAATAATTGGCGCTTGAGACAGAGACAAATGATTTTTCCCACTGACTTGAATTTTCCAAGGTATGTGACTATCACTTACTCAGTTTTTCCCTAATCATGTTTTCCTTCTTAGGTACATATGCTACTTTCCTCTGTTGTTCTTGGTCATGCTTCCTGGAAATTTCATTCTCAGTCTTTTCCCCAAAGCACTAGGTTTTCCCAGTGTTCTGTCTTCAGTCTTCTTTCTTTTCACATTTTCTATTCACCTTATCAGATCTGTTGATGCACTGACTGGACTTTAAGCACTAAAAAGTTAGACCTAAAAAGTCATAGTTTCTTCTTTCCTTTGGATCAGCATCTCAGATTCATCCTGTAATACTCAAAATATGTCAAATCCCATTGTAAGCTTCTGTGTTATCCATTGGGTTGGTAACCTGGAACAAAATGGGAAGAAATCTGTTACCTTATTGAATCTACAGAAGAACACAAGATAAACTGTACACCAACAAACATAAATATGTCAACAAAATCAGATATATTATGATTTTGAAGAAAAGTACATAATAAAATGCTATGAGAAAGGAGAACACAGGAAATATAAATTTAATTGGGATCAAGAATGACCATTCTGACTTAAAAAGATTCTCAGCTGATTTCTGAGGACAGGAATTTTTTAGGTACCAAGAGTATGGGGAAGGGCATTCTGGCCCAAGGACAAGAAAGGAGCTGTGTGTTCAAATCTTATAAGATTTGCTGAAATTCCCTGTATATACTTTAGCTTTTCCATGGAAAAGAAATGCAAAAAAGCAAAATGGCTGTCTGAGGAGGCCTTACAGATAGCTGGGAAGAGAAGAGAAACGAAAAGCAAAGGAGAAAAGGAAAGATATTCTCATCAGAATGCAGAGTTCCAAAGAATAGCAAGGAGAGATAAGAAAGCCTTCCTCAGCGATCAGTGCAAAGAAATAGAGGAAAACAACAGATTGGGAAAGACTAGAGACCTCTTCAAGAAAATTAGAGATACCAAGGGAACATTTCACGCAAAGATAGGCTCGATAAAGGACAGAAATGGTATGGACCTAACAGAAGCAGAAGATATTAAGAGGAGGTGGCAAGAATACACAGAAGAACTGTACAAAAAAGATCTTCATGACACAGATAATCACGATGGTGTGATCACTCACCTAGAGCCAGACATCCTGGAATGTGAAGTCAAGTGGGCCTTAGAAAGCATCACTACGAACAAAGCTAGTGGAGGTGATGGAATTCCAGTTGAGCTATTTCAAATCCTCAAAGGTGATGCTGTGAAAGTGCTGCACTCGATATGCCAGCAAATTTGGAAAACTCAGCAGTGGCCACAGGACTGGAAGAGGTCAGTCTTCGTTCCAATCCCAAAGAAAGGCAATGCCAAAGAATGCTCAAACTACTACACAATTGCACTCATCTCACATGCTAGTAAAGTAATGCTCAAAATTCTCCAAGCCAGGCTTCAGCAATATGTGAACCGTGAACTTCCAGATGTTCAAGCTGGTTTTAGAAAAGGCAGAGGAACCAGAGATCAAATTGCCAATATCCGCTGGATCATCGAAAAAGCAAGAGAGTTCCAGAAAAACATCTATTTCTGCTTTATTGACTATGCCAAAGCCTTTAACTGTGTGGATCACAATAAACCGTGGAAAATTCTGAAAGAGACGGGAATACCAGATCATCTGACCTGTCTCTTGAGAAACCTGTATGCAGGTCAGGAAGCAACAGTTAGAACTGGACATGGAACAACAGACTGGTTCCAAATAGGAAAAGGAGTACATCAAGGCTGTATATTGTCACCCTGCTTAATTTACTTATATGCAGAGTACATCATGAGAAACGCTGGGCTGGAAGAAACACAAGCTGGAATCAAGATTGCCGGGAGAAATATCAATAACCTCAGATATGCGGATGACACCACCCTTATGGCAGAAAGTGAAGAAGAACTAAAGAGCCTCTTGATGAAGGTGAAGGAGGAGAGTGAAAAAGTTGGCTTAAAGCTCAACATTCAGAAAACTAAGATCATGGCATCTGGTCCCATCACTCCATGGGAAATAGATGGGGAAACAGTGGAAACAGTGTCAGACTTGACTTTTTTGGGCTCCAGAATCACTGCTGATGGTGACTGCAGCCATGAAATTAACAGACGCTTACTACTTGGAAGGAAGGTTATGGCCAACCTAGATAGCATGTTTAAAAGCAGAGACATTACTTTGCCAACAAAAGTCCGTCTAGTCAAGGCTATGGTTTTTCCAGTGGTCATGTATGGATGTGAGAGTTGGATGGTGAAGAAAGCTGAGCGCCGCAGAATTGATGCTTTTGAACTGTGGTGTTGGAGAAGACTCTTGAGAGTCCCTTGGACAGCAAGGAGATCCAATCAATCCATCCTAAAAGAGATCAATCCTGGGTGTTCATTGGAAGGTCTGATGTTGAAGCTGAAGCTCCAATACTTTGGCCACCTCATGCGAAGGGTTGACTCATTGGAAAAGACCCTAATGCTGGGTAGGATTGGGGGCGGGAGGAGAAGGGGACGACAGAGGATGAGAGGGTTGGATGGCATCACCGACTCGATGAACATGGGTTTGGGTAAACTCCGGGAGTTGGTGATGGACAGAGAGGCCTGGTGTGCTGCAATTCATGGGGTCGCAGAGAGTCGGACACGACTGAGCGACTGAACTGAACTGATACTTTACCTTGATATTGAAGGATTGAGGCTACCAAAAAAAAGTGCAAATATTTTCTGGGACAGGATTCACTATTGCAGTGGTTTAGCAAACTATAGCTGATTTGCTGTTTACAGCCCACAGACTGTTTTATAACATATAGTCTTAGTGAATACAACTGAGCTATGGTCCATGGAGTCGCAAAAAGAATCGGCCACGACTTGGCAACTCAACAAACAACTTCTCTAATCAAGACAATTCTGTGTTTTCTGTCATCTTTTTGACCCCTTAATTCCATGGACAGAGGAACCTGGTGAGCTACAGTTATAAGGGTTGAGAAGAGTCAGACACAACTGAGCATTTAAGCTAAGCTGTTAATCATCCTTTAAGCACAAGTGTCACTTTGACTGAGAAGAGTCCTTAAAATCTATCTTTACTTCCATTCACAGAGTTGATCACTCATCATTTATTGCAATGCACTTATCACACAGTATTGTAATTATTATATTTGTGCCTCCTGAAATAGGCTCCGGGTATTTTGAGACAAAATTCTGTATCTCATTCACTTCTATATATCTCACTTAAGATGCATTAGGTATATAGCAGGGCACAATAAATATTTGACTGGGTAAGGGAAAGCATTAGTATTAAATGGACCAGACATTCTTCACTTGAAAGATGTATTTTTTCTCCTTGGCTATGTCAGAGTTTAATTTTAAGTTAACCTTATCTTGCATGCACGGGTCTTTTATAAAATGTTTTATAATGGTTGGTTGCAGAAAGCATAGGAGTCAACTGACTCTATTAACACAAATGACCAGGGTGATTTTTAGAGAAAAGATTTGTTTTTGTTAGTCTTGTGAGCTGAATCATTTGGATATTTTTACATTTCCATAAAATACAGATATATTCACTAATGTAATCCAGCAGTCCTCCTCTAGACACCCAATTAAAGTCCACTCCCATCTCAGCCATCGTTTATCAGAAACTTACTGGCCCTGAAGGTCATCAGAATTTAGCTCCAATAGAATACAGAGAAAGCAGATGTCCCTTTGTAGAGAATTACCCAAATAAATTTTTCTGAACAACAAATGAATAGAAAGCATTGCTATAAGTCACAAATAGTCCAGTCCCCAGTTGGAATGTGGTTTTTCAAGATAACTATTAAGAAAAAAGGATTTCAACCATAAGTGTTCATTAAATTTTCTATTGATTGGTATTCACCAATCAATGTGTGCCAACATCATCAGAATATACTGATTGCATTTCCATGTTTAGCATAACATAATTTTTATACTTAGCATCATTGAGATGTTAAGGAATTTCTCATAATAACCAGAGAAAAGTGGTAAAAGAGATAGTTCCTATAGATTTTTCAAAGAAAGACTACATTTCCCTTGATGACAATGGAGACTCTAAACAGTGACCTTAAAGAGTTAGTCAAGAAACAACAAAATGACCAGAAGTTTCTTTGAAGTAGTATAGTCTGAATAATAAATTCAATCATCTGTTTTTCTTGCTTTTTTTTTTTCCCCGTAAGTGCTTGTGAAATAAACAAGCAAAATCATACAGCAAAGAAATAAGAAGCAAAATAGCCCAGGGATGGATTATCTTTGAAATATCATGTAGCATGTACCCATGTATCCTGCAACTTCTGTATTGCCGGTAGATTCTTTACTACTGAGCCACCATGGAAGCTCCAGTAATAATTCACACATATCTTTAATCATGCACAATCTTTTTTACCCATTTCTCCCCACTTAGGAGACAGGTGGCTGAAAGCAAAGTATTGGTCCCAATGGTGGTTCTCTTCCTTATCTATCTTAATTTTTGTATTTACATCACTAGATCCTAGTTATCTAGGGGGACTCTCAGACTCAAGATTTGCTCAGTGACTGATTAGAACAGATTAAGACCTTATGATTCTCACCATAATCTCTTCTCTCCCTCTATGACTACTCTTGCTCTGTTCCTCCCACTCTCTGTGCCCCTAAACTAAGCTTCCTTACTCTGCTACTTGTAGGAACCCCTCTAAGAATAACATTTCTCCTTTGATTTCCAATATTAGTATGAAGTTTTGGTCAAGGACTCCACTCTTGGTGGGATAGTTTCAATTACTTTATTGTTTTCATACCTCTGTATTATTGCGGATCACACCGACTGCCTTCTTTGCATCACCTAAGTCTAACATTGCTTTGGTCTTTCTTCCCATCAACTATCACATCTATCTTGTTTGACTTTTAATGTATTTTTTTGTGTGTCATAATCATTCTATGAGGTAGAGATAATTAGCTCCATTTATCCAATGCAGGAATTGAGGCTTAGGGAAGTCAGCGACATTCCTAAAGTCATTACCCAATACTAAGTTGCCAAAATCAGTATCCAAATTCAGATATAATTTGAAAATATCAGTGAGCTGAAACATTAGAAATTAACAGTTTTTGTGTGAAAGTCTGGGATTCCAACTTCTTTTTCATTATCAGAAGCTGATGGTATATCATGAATTTTCAATAGCCAATCATTAATCAAACTGAGAGCACTTGTGGTGTACCACTACCATGGCCAGGTCTATGAAGGTGGTTCAAACTTACAGAGAATTTCTACAAGATATAGCAACTTCCTTTGGGAAGTCTAAGATCTCTTTGAAAAGAAAACACCAGGAACAAGCAAAATTCTGAGAACCTTATAAAAGAGTGTAATCAGGTGCTAAACTATTTGAAGGGGAAAAATGAGTGACTATCAATAAGAAGCAGAATAGGAAATGAATACTGTCTTGAATATCAGTGAAATTTGCATGAGTGGAGTCACTCAAGACAGATATGTTAGTCTGGTTATTAATGTGGGTTAGTCTGGTAGATTAGGTTCTCTTGGAGGCTAAAGTGAAGATATTGAGAAAAGGAAATAACATCAAGGAGTTTGAGAGAAGATATCAGAAATTAATGACAGAGAAATGGGAAAATAAGAGATAAGGTAAACAGGTGAAAACCACTTAATACATAGCAAAATAACAAGTTATTTTGCCCACTGTGGGCAACAGGGACGTAATCCCATTGGGTATTTTGGAAAACCATATTCAGCATACCTCACAGTTACTCCAGCTGAGGGATGAGGAAGTTGAGATATTTATTCACAAATTCCTCACCTGTTATTAACTAAGGGCTGCTCTAAAAGGCATGCACTCTTCAGTACTTCCAGTTGCCTCTACACATGTGGAATTTGCTCCCTCACCCAGAAAAAAATGTTGTTGGGTAGAGAGTTTCAAATGTAAAAATATCAGCTTTTAGTGTGTGGAGATGAGTGCTTTGAGGATGTGGGTGGGTCACTGACAGAGTCAGCAATAGGAGGGTCAAAGAAAAGGATGTATGTCAATGTATGGCAAAACAAATACAATATTGTAAAGTTAAAAAATAGATAAATAAACTAATTTAAAAAGAAGGAGGTAGGGAAAAGGAAGAGAAAAAGAAAGGGCTTTTCATATGATTGAAATGTAAGGATACACATGGAGATGAAGCTACTCAAAATAATCACTCCTCTTTTATATAACTTTATAAAGCATAAATCACATTCACATATGAAATGCCATTTAAATAGAGTAGTTTAGATGGAACCATGAAAAGATTATCAGGAGAATAAATCTCAGGGAGCTTATTAAAAAGTGATGAGAATTGAAGGTGTGCTTTTTACATACCCTGAGATCTAGGGAACCGTTTGTCTTTCTCACAACAGAGAAAAGGGAGGCACTGGTGGACTTGACAAGGGACGTGCTATGATAGACACACAATTTCAGAAAGGTCTTCTGACAACCATGTACCCATTCATCCATCACAGAAGTATTTATCCTCTACATGCCAGGTACTGAGGAAGGATAAAATTGAATATAGTGTAAGAGACATATATGCAGGCCAGACAACAGGAAGACTATTGATGAAGGTTCAAAAAAAGAGATGGCACAGGTATGTACCATCTGTGCCAATTATGGCACAGATAAGGGGGGAATTGATTGGTGGCAAAAGAAACTGGCATTCAGAATGTAGATAGAGGGTACTTATGTAATAACCCTGATGGGAGTTCTGTGACTTTCAAAGTAAGAAAATATCCCTGTGAATGGGGAGCAAAGGATGGAAAGTATAGCAGGCACTGCTAGTTGCCTACTCAAATAGGCTTGCTAGCAGTCTTGGTTTGTTTGGGATTATAGTAGTGGTTAGTCCCAAAGATGAAAGTATGATTCATTTAAGTCAGTCAAAACAATTCCATTCTCTTTGCCTGATATGTCCAGTCTCCCTTGAAGCTAGAGGAAGCTATGTGAGTTAATTATGGCCAAAGAGATCTTTGCACAAATCTGATGGGGAAGAGTGTGGTTCTCTCGAATAAAAGTAAAGATCTTTTTTGATTACTGGCTCATTCAAGTATTGAAAATAACTCAAGAACATAATCCTTAAAGCTACTCTTAATATTTCAGCCATAGGTAGTGACTTAGATGAAGAAAAAGAAACAAATGATCATAATAACTTTAAAAAGATGGTAGGAAAAGTCTGAAACCTATTGACTGGGCTACTGAATGAGCTCTACAATTATAAACCACGGTTTTATTGTGAGTTCATGATTATTTGGGTTATTGCACACTCTGTTAGTTAATATTCTGGTACATGTAGCCATACTCTTTCTTGTCACAATGAATGAAACATTGTATGAAAATACTATGTAAAAGATCAAAAAAGGAAGCCATCATGGCTTAGTTTAAGACATCATGTCTAATTTAAGATAGAAGATCTAAAATTGAATATGATATAAGTGGTTCCAAAAATCTCACATGGATGACTTGCTCTAAGTTGGCCTACAAGAATTGATTAATGTCTCATTTTCAACACAAAAGGTGATTCCTAAAAGACAAGATGCCCTTAACATTCCTCTGGTCAACATTTTGTTCCAACATTTGGCTAAAAGTAAATCAAATATTAGATAATGAATACCCTGTAACAGATAACTGAGAGCCTAAAAAGAGTCTGGTTAGAAAAGTTACCTAAAATTTATTAAATAAAATTAAATATCAGGAAAATGTATGCTTTTCCACTTAGGCTTAGGCTCATTAAATATAATCACTCAAATAATGCAGCTTGAAATTATGGCTTGATAGCAGTTGATGTAAAAATGACATATATTATTTGGTTACTTTAACATTCAGCATAATTGAAATGGATGGCATTTATTCATTTATTCACTAATTTATTCAGTTAGGCCTCACACTAAGTAATGGGCAAAGGCGCATAAAAAGTGAGATACTTAGAGAGCTTAAAATGTGTTGAAGAAAGATCAGTAAGTAAATTACTGATAACATTATGGGTTGATAAATGTTTAATAATACTATAATTTAAAAGTATATATGACATCTTTCCTTCAGTAGATAAAACACACTTTGTCTGACAAACTTACTAGCTTCCAATAATCTAATAAAAACTCCAAATTGATTTTAAGAGCAGTATACTAGCATTAATAGTCTTCATTTATGTATTTCTAAAGAATATTATTATAAACCTACTGTGTGCATGGGACATTTCAACACATAGATGTCAAGAATAAGAGTAATAGTCAATAAGTTGGGAGTGACACTCTCTCAAAAGAGAAGTGTGTTTTAGAGCTAATGAATGAGAAGTTCAAGATGGAAAGCTTTATCAGCAATGTCTTATGTTGGTTTGAAGACTTGATTTAAAAAGCTAATGAGAGGGAATTCCTTCATGGTCCAGTGGTTAGGACCCTGTGTGCTCATGCTGAGAATGCAGATTCAGGGAGCTAAGGTCCCTCAAGCCACCTGTCATGGCCAAAGGGGGAGAAAAAAAAAAAAGAAAGAAAAGAGAATTGACCATTGAACTTGGCAAAATGGTAGTAATCAGAAACTTTGTTGATTCAGTCAAATGATGGGAGTTAAGGAATAAAGGAAGCACATTAGAAGTAAGAAACTGAAAGAAGCCAGCACAGGAAATGCTATTTGAAATTTATTGGTAGAATGCACTGAGAGATGAAGATATACCTGGAGAGGCAGTTGATCTGGGAAGGTTTTACAAATAGACAATATCATAGCACATGCCTATACTGAGAGGAATAATTCAACAGAAAGGGTGAATCTGATGTTGAAAGAGGAACAAGGGATTATTGTGAGGATAACAAGGCCTGCAAAGTTAGAGGCATAACATGATAGTTCTTCTTTACACATATAGTGGGAACATGCTCAACTATGCTCAGTTGCTAAGTCATGCCTGACTCTTTGCCACCCCATGCACTGTAGCCCTCCAGACTCCTCAGTCCATGGGATTCTTCAGGCAAGATACTGGAGTGGGTTGCCATTTCCTGCTCTAGGTGATCTTCTTGACCCAGTGATTGAACCCACATCTCCTGCACTGCAGGTTGATTCTTTATGGCTGAGCCATCAGAGAAGCATAGTAAGAACTCCTTCATTTTATCAGAAAATAATACTTCATAGTTCTTAAAATAGAACATAGTACTTCTGGAAGTGGGTTTGTAGCATAGCATAGGTGGAAGTACAAAGATGCAATTGTCAAAGGACTATTTTTTTAGAAGAATATGAAGCAGGTTATCTTCTGAGCTGAGGAAGCAGAGTGGAAGTTTTGAAAGTCTGAGGAGAAATAAAATGTTTAAAATAGCATTGTATCAATCAGGATATACCATGTGATAATGAAATAATAAATAACCCTCAAGTTTCAGTGGCTTAACACAAAATGTATGTCCACTCATGCTAAATGACCAGCATAAGTTAGCAGGAAGATCTTTCATGTTGTAGTCACTCAAAAACCAAGATCAACAGAAAATCCATCTTGATTCATTATTTAAATAACACAGTGAGAAGAGAATGTATAGGGCTTCCCTGATGGCTTAGTGGTAAAGAATCCGCTTGCCATTGCAGGAGATGTGGGTTTGATCCCTGGTCCAGGAAGGTCCCCAGGAGCAGGAAATGGCAACCCACTCCAGTATTCTTGCCTGGAGAACCCCACGGACAGAGGAGCCTGGTAAGCTACAGTCTTGGGGTCGCAAAGAGTTGGACACGACTTAATGACTGAACAACAACAACAAAGGGAATGTGCTCACTTGTGGACTGGCTTTAAAGTTTTTCTGCCTGTGCTAATCATGTGAGTTACAAAATAAGTATAGTTATGTAATATAATATGGCTATTTGACTTGCATCAATTCAACTATGTGTTCTTGGTTGAATGTCATTTAAGAGTGTTGATTGCATTGTATAGCCATCATACAATAGATGCAACCAGTGCATTTTAGCAAACATGTAGCAAATAATTTTATACCATTTCCTCATCATTAACTGTGTTCATACTTTGTTGATAATATTTGGCATTTTTAATTGAAATTTTTGGTTAATTTTTAACTCTAAACATTGATTTTAGAATCTATTCCATAGGTAAAATACAGTTGAACACTAAGACTCTCTAACTTGAGCTAATAATTTTATGAATTACAATATTATTTGGTCAAAATGTTTATTTTCAAAAGAAACTTAATAAGTGGTTAATTTAAAAGCTTAAGTTCATATTCATTGTTAATGCATTTTGTTCATTCCTACATCCAAATTTTTACCACTGGCCAGGCTGCTTACTGGGTTCTTCAAGGATTTTGAATTCCATGAAAGAGGAAGAAAATAAGTTGTGTATCTGCTGAAGGGTAAAATAGAATCTACATGATAGTGGGTTCCTTACTACAGCAAACTAAGGCAAACTTGGGGTCTATTGTCAGTATGGAGTATTTCAATTAAAAGAAAGAGTAATTTCTTATAGAAATATGTTCTTAAATCACAAAGAACTCAGTCAAAGTAAATATCTTTAGAAATTGACTTTCAAGTAGAGAAAGTTTCTCTACATAGTTTCTCTGTAGCTAAGTACACGTAGTCTATGAACCAGTAAGGAAGAAGAAAGGGAAAACCATCTAAATCATATGAAGCACATCACATATAAATATCATAAAGAGAATAAAGTTTAGAAGGGTGATTTGTGCATATAGAACACACACATACAGGATGCAAAAATTTTTGCCAGGTTAATCATAGTCACAGAGCTCAGAAATTAATCTCTCATGGGAATACCAAAAATTCAGTTGCCTGAACAAATTAAAACTGAATTGACCACAGTGACATTTTGCATCAGTGAACACACAGGGCTCCAGTATGACAGAAAAGCCAATGAATTGTTTCCAAACTCAGATATCAAAGCCTATATGAAATGAATCTGCAGAGAGAAAAGCACTGTGGTCCCAAATATTATCTATTTCAAATAATGGATTGTTGTCCTCACCTTCTCAGTGGGAAGAGATGCTGTGAAAATAAACAGGGGAAAGGTGTACTTTCAGAAATGATGATTTTTTAACCAAACAGAACATGCCAAAACCCATGTGTGTGAACAGACTTTCAAGTAATTGGTAAGAGGAGAACGTATTTGGGTTAGATAAGCAGTGAAAAATAATACTGGGAAGGCAAGTAAAAATCCTTGAATTGAAATTATTCCAATTGCTAATAAGAGCCTTATAAAGCCGAGGTCAAAACAGAAATGAAGAAATAAACATTTCCTATTTAATTTTATCAATAAAGACATCAAATGTTGGCACAACAATTTGGAAACTAGAACCACTGGGCTAGAATCTCTACACTGATCAAATAAATCAAATGACGGCCTCACTGTCTCAGCCCTATTTTACTGAGAATAGACAAATGTTCAAGGAAAATATCACAATTCTTTAAACAGTCTAATGTGAAGAGTCACAAGTACTTACAATATTACCCCTCTTGATCCATATGTGTGACAAACCATCCAGTGCCTGAGCATGGATGAGTTTCACATAGTACATTTATGTGATTTCATAACAAGCCCTGCTCATCATTCTGCTAGAAACCAGTTGCATCTTAGTCTACTTAAGAGAGAAATGATGTTAGAAGTTGAGAATAAAGTTTTAAATTCTAGAAACTTGATAGCTAGTTATTTTCAGGTGTGACTTTGTAAGCGACTCTGAGCTCTCCCTGTGTTCTTTGTTGCCATGACAGTGCATTAGAACAATACAGAAGTATTACTGAAAAAAAATAGGTGAAATTTAGAAAGTAAATACATTGAAATAATAGAAATTTGAAGAGCACAGTAGGTTCCTACTAAGTACAACCTAATACTATAAGCAGAATGGTATTACCATTACTACTTGGGATACAGATTATTTTTCCATAGCTTGAAGCCTGCTATACACTGGTTTGGTCTGCCTGGGATTCTGTAACAAAAATGCAAAAGACGGGCAGGCATTAGAATTTATTTTTTGCATTTCTGGAGGTTGGCAAGTCCAAGGTCAAAGTGCTGACAAATTTGGTATCTGCTGAGACCCTGTTTCCTGGTGTATAAACAGTCATCTTCTGTCTATGTACTCACATGACAGAAGGGGTATGTGATATCCCTGGGGCCTATTTTAGAAGGGAATGAATCCCATTCAGGAGGGGTGTGCCCCATTCCCAACATGATCACATTTGGGTTTAAGAATCCAATGTATAAATTTGGGAGAGTAACAAATATTCAGTCTGTTCAGTTCAGTTCAGTTCAGTGGCTCAGACATGTCCGACTCTTTGTGACCCCATGAACTGCATCACTCCAGGCCTCTCTGTCAATCACCAGCGTCCGGAGCCTACCCAAACTCATATCCACTGACTTGGTGATGCCATCCAACCATCTCATCCTCTGTCATCCCCATCTCCTCCTGCCCTCAATCTTTCCTATGATCAGGGTCTTTTCAAATGAGTCAGCACTTCGCTTCAGGTGGCCAAAGTATTGGAGTTTCAGCTTCAACATCAGTCTTTCCAATGAACACCCAGGACAGATCTCCTTTAGGATGGACTGGTTGGATCTCCTTGAAGTCCAAGGGACTCTCAAGAGTCTTCTCCAACACCACAGTTCAAAAGCATCAATTCTTCAGTGCTCAGCTTTCTTTAGAGTCCAACTCTCACATCCATACATGACCACTGGAAAAACCATACCTTTGACTAGATGGACCTTTGTTAACAAAGTAATGTCTCTGCATTTTAATATGCTGCCTAGGTTGGTCACAAACTTTCCTTCCAAGGAGTAAGCATCTTTTAATTTCATGGCTGCAATCACCATCTGCAGCGATTTTGGAGCCCAGAAAAATAAAGTCAGCCACTGTTTCCACTGTTTCCCCATCTGTTTGCCATGAAGTGATGGGACTGGATGCCATGATCTTAGTTTTCTGAATATTGAGCTTTAAGTTAACTTTTTCACTCTCCT
Organism: Giraffa tippelskirchi; assembly: GCF_054371585.1. Taxonomy (NCBI): domain Eukaryota; kingdom Metazoa; phylum Chordata; class Mammalia; order Artiodactyla; family Giraffidae; genus Giraffa; species Giraffa tippelskirchi. Next base: position 71,687,434 of record NC_137275.1, on the reverse strand, counting down.
CTTTCACTTTCATCAAGAAGCTTTTCAGTTCCTCTTCACTTTTTGCCATAAGGGTGGTGTCATCTGCATGTCTGAGGTTATTGATATTTCTCCCAGCAATCTTGATTCCAGCTTGTGCTTCCTCCAGCCCTGCGTTTCTCATGATGTACTCTGCATATAAGTAAATTAAGCAGGGTGACAATACACAGCCTTGACGTACTCCTTTTCCTAATTGGAACCAGTTTGTTGTTTCATGTCCAGTTCTAACTGTTGCTTCCTGACCTGCATACAGGTTTCTCAAGAGGCAGGTCAGGTGGTCTGGTACTCCCATCTCTTTCAGAATTTTCCACAGTTTCTTGTGATCCACACAGTCAAAGGTTTTGGCATAGTCAATGAAGCAGAAATAGATGTTTTCTGGAACTCTTTTGCTTTTTTAATGATCCAGCAGATGTTGGCAATTTGATCTCTGGTTCCTCTGCCTTTTCTAAAACCAGCTTGAACATCTGGAAGTTCACAGCTCACATATTGTTGAAGCCTGGCTTGGAGAATTTTGAGCATTACTTTACTAGACTGTGAGATGAGTACAATTGTGCAGTAGTTTGAGCATTCTTTGGCATTGCTTTCTTAGGGATTGGAATGAAAACTGACCTTTACCAGTCCTGTGGCCACTGTCTAGTTTTCCCAATTTTCTGGCATTTTGAGGGCAGCGTTTTTACAGCATCATCTTTCAGGATTTGAAATCACTCAACTGGGATTCCATCACCTCCACTAGCTTTGTTCGTAGTGATGCTTCCTAAGGCCCACTTGACTTCACATTCCAGGATGTCTGGTTCTAAGTGAATGATCACACCATCATGAATATCTGGGTCATGAAGATCTTTTTTGTATAGTTCTTCTGTGTATTCTTGCCAGCTCTTCTTACTATCTTCTGCTTCTGTCAGGTCCATACAATTTCTGTCCTTTATTGAGCCCATCTTTGCATAAAATGTTCCCTTGGTATCTCTAATTTTCTTGAAGTGATCTCTAGTCTTTCCCATTCTATTGTTTTCCTCTATTTCTTTGCACTGATCACTGAGGAAGGCTTTCTTATCTCTCCTTGCTATCTTTGGAACTCGACATTCAAATGGGTATATCTTTGCTTTTCTCCTTTGCTTTTCACTTCTCTTCTTTACACAGCTATTTGTAAGGCCTCCTCAGATAGCCATTTTGTTTTTCTGCATCTCTTTTTCTTGGGGATGGTCTTGATCCCTATCTTCTGTACAATGTCACAAATCTCCATCCATGGTTCATCAGGCACTCTCTCCATCAGATCTAGTCCCTTAAATCTATTCCTCACTTCCGCTGTATAATCGTAAGGGATTTGATTTAGGTCATACCTGAATGATCTAGTGGTTTTCCCCAGTTTCTTCAATTTAAGTCTGAATTTGGCAATAAAGAGTTCATGATCTGAGCCACAGTCCACTCCCAGTCTTGTTTTTGATGACTGTATAGAGCTTCTCCATCTTTGGCTGCAAAGAATATAATCAATCTGATTTTGGTGTTGGTCATCTGGTGATGTCCATGTGTAGAGTCTTCTCTTGTGTTGTTAGAAGAGGGTGTTTGCTATGACTAGTGCATTCTCTTGGCAAAACTCTATTAGCCTTTGCCCTGCTTCATTCTGTACTCCAAGGCCGAATTTGCCTGTTACACCAGGTGTTTCTTGACTTCCTACATTTGCATTCCAATCCCCTATAAAGAAAAGGACATCTTTTTTGGGTGTTAGTTCTAGAATGCCTTGTAGGTCTTCATAGAACCATTCAACTTCAGCTTCTTCAGCCTTACTGGTCGGGGCATAGACTTGGATTACTGTGATATTGAATGGTTTGCCTTGGAAACGAACAGAGATCATTCTGTCGTTTTTGAGATTGCGTCCAAGTACTGCATTTCAGACTCTTTTGTTGACTATGATGGCTACTCAATTTCTTCTAAGGGATTCTTGCCCACAGTAGTAAATAAAATGGTCATCTGAGTTAAACTCACCCATTCCAGTCCATTTTAGTTCGCTGATTCCTAGAATGTTGACATTCACTCTTGCCATTGGAAGAGTGGAAAGTTTGACCACTTCCAATTTACCTTGATTCATGTTCCTATGCAATATTGCTCTTTACAGCATCGGACTTTGCTTACATCACCAGTCACACCCACAACTGGGTGTTGTTTTTGCTTTGTCTCCATCCCTTCATTCTTTCTGAAGTTATTTCTCCACTGATCTCCAATAGCATATTGGGCACCTACTGACCTGGGGAGTTCATATTTCAGTGTCCTATCTTTTTGCATTTTCATACTCTTCCTGGGGTTCTCAAGGCAGGAATACTGAAGTGGTTTGCCATCCCCTTCTCCAGTGGACCACATTCTGTCTGACCTCTTCACCATGACCCATCTGTCTCGGGTGGCACATTGCAAAACACTACTCTGA